>NW_027256887.1:50780936-60780936 GCF_029215685.1 Pituophis catenifer annectens | reverse complement strand
GGTGTCATGAGTAGGAATCTCAGGGCTCATTATGTGTAATTTTTAAAATGCTAAATAACCTGGATTTCATACTGACTAACCTCAATTTGGACTCACAATTCCTGGATGCACTAAAGTAAGAGCTAAGGCAGGTTCAGTAACCAACCCTTGGAAATGGGCAGCCTGTAGTTATTTAAAGGAAAACCATGGCTGTGAAGAATTTTTGGACTTGTGCTTGCTTGAAACCTGACTGGAAGCTCACAGAAAGTGATATCTGACCTCTGAAAATAATTGGCATTAAAAAAATTGGATACTATAAATTTCTTTCCAGAACTTTTGCCCTGGCTATTAGACCTTCATGGTTGAAAGCTCTCCTTTTGGGAGCCACTGAAGGAAACCTTTTCTGCTGTCCTTATCAATTTACACCAGAAAAATTAAAAGCACCCATCTGATCAATTTTTAATCTTTTGCCAATAACAAATATGTCCCACCCACATATTTAGGCAAAAGGGGGGGATTGTAGGAAGTTAGCACCTACCCCTCTCCTAGAAGAATGAAATATTCTAGGAAATATTAAAAAGGCAGAATATTATACCTCCCTGGATGAGAAAAGGAGAAACATGCTCTTGGAAAGCAGCCCCCCGCTTTTGCTAATAGCCCCAGAAAGACTGGTGCCAACCTATCTACAAGACAAAAGGCTGGGCCAGCTTATCTACAATACAAAAGACCTTCACCCTCAAGCCATGATAGGATTAGCCTTCACTCAAGATCCAAACCAGGACAAAGCCATTAAGCCATAATAGGAATTGTCCAAAGCCCCTTCATTACATCATCACCCAGCAAGATTCAACCAGCCCTGGGACTCAAGACAACCTATAAAGTTGGGTTGCCTGCATGGCCCCATGGGAGTCTGACAACCAATCAGAGTACATTTCTTACACAGGAACAGGAAGCTCCAAGGTGGGGCCCAAGAGAGGGTATAAATCTCTCTCCCTTTCTTACCCATGTGCTCATTTTGCCCAGGACCTCTAACCATGTGGTTCTGCCCATCATTAAACCATCTTTCCAAATAGCCTCCATGTTTCCAGTGTCTTTCTCCCCACTTGGAACTGAACCCAGATGGACATTTGTTCCAACACTTGTTTTTTTAAAAAGGTGTTCTATCAATTGGGATGTGGAAGTAGCAGAAACAAGGATGGTTTGCAGTAACAGTGAATAGTGTTGGTATAAGTTAGATTTAAGTACAAATGTTTCTTTCCTCTTATGCGCTGCTTTTAAAATTTTTGCTTATGGCTTTATAGTCATTTCTGTGTTTTGCATAAAGTTCTTATTCTTTCAAAAATTTGTATGATAGATTTATGACTGCATGTGTGGGTGTGTGAGTGTATCTATATCTATAGATATAGATAATATAGATAATCAAATGTTTTTTTTTAATTTCATATGTACAAATGAACATGGACACCATATGCATACTCTTTTCTTTTGACCTTCTGCTCTGCAGGCACTCTGGGATTCCTGTCAAAACAAAACAAAATAAAACAAAATAAAATCTACTTCATTTTAAATTAAGTTGATCAGTTGTTTCTCTTAGAAGTGCCTGTCCTTTAGTTTATCGCATTAGGATGATTTAGGTTTATCAATATGAGCCTTGTCAACTGTTATTATTTATTTAGTTCTTTTCATATAGACTTAATTTTCTTCTAATAACGATATATATTCAGAGGGATGGGTATGACACATTTCCTTTTTTGCATTCTGAATGGCAAAAACACTTTGAATTTTGACAGGAGCTCCCATTATTTTGTGCTGGATTGGTAGAAACAAATTAGAAAGGGATGATAATGATGGTGGTGGTGGTGGGTGATGATGATGATTGTGTTGTTTCAGAATGAATTTTGAGGCATTCTTATCCTTGTATATTTTAAAAATCTGGCTTACTCTCTCTCAGATTGATTTTCCATTATAGTTACTTATGATGTGCTGCTTTTGACAGCTGGTTCCAAGAGAGAGTATCCCGCCACATGGCTGAGACGATGCTCAGGGATAAAGGAGTTGGTGCTTTCATAGTCCGAGCTAGTCAGAACTCCCCAGGAGATTTCTCTATCTCTGTCAGGTAAGTTTCCTCCTCTCTTTCTCCCATATGGGAAACATGGACATTGGGAAGCAGAGGACTTTATTTTATAGTTATCTTAAAACAAGTGTTATGTTCCATGTGTGCAAAAGCCATTTGTTAATTTCAAGGTATGCTCGGTATCATCATAATGGCCTCCGGATGACCTGCAACAGTTGTTTTTTCAATCTAGCTTTTCAAATATATTAATCTTCCAGTTTGGAAAAGGCTGTTTACAAAACTTACTAATAAAATCCAATACATTTTAATTGAGTAGTAAGTATGCATTACTTATTGAGAAGTCATTCACTCAATGGAGTTTCCCTTAAGTAAAGATATATAGGATTTTACCAAAAATACCAAAAGCAGATACAAAACAATCCTAAATCAGAAAAACAGTTCAAAACAAACAGGTGGGAAGCTGTTACAAATATTTTAAAACTAAATCTTTCCATGAATTTACCTGCATTAATCTATTGCAGACAATGTAATATAGATTCTATTCAATTTGTTATATTAAATATATATAGTGATTTAACTTTTATTCCTTTATTGCAAGAAACATCCTGTATTGGCAGGATACTCTCTAATTTGCCAGAGGCAGAATGCAATTTTTAGGTGGAGATTAAACACAGACTAGGAAAATGAACATTACATTGCATGTAAAATAATTTACAAGAACCAATTTGGTGTAGTGGTTAAGGCAACCAGACTAGAAACTGGGAGACTCTGAATTCTAGTGCTGCCTTAGGCATGAAACCATTTTTTCCAGGAGAATATGGGCGACAGTGGAAAGCCACTTCTGATAAACATTGCCAAGAAAACTGTAAGGACTAGTTCAGGTGGCCTCCAGGAGTTAAAAACTGACTTGAAGGCACAAACCCAGTAGTAATAGTAATAAAAATTCACTAAGACCATTCACAAAGCATGAGTAATTGTATCACAAACATTCTAGGTTGGTACCTGTAGAGGAATAAAAAGCTATTATCTAAACTCACACTTTTGAAAATGCCAGAAAGTAGTTTTTCACTGTCAAAATGGCTGAGTAAATAATTTATCAGTGGCAATACTGTAATGTTATTAATTCAGATTTATACATGATCACAGTGCTTACTTCTAGGGCTATCACATCAGGACTACAAAAATCCAAACAACCACCAGATAACTGTGAAAATGTCTTTGTTCCCATTTAGTGAGCTTCCAGATTTTTGCAGTCCACATTTAGTAGGCTTATTATTTCAAATAGATAGAGCTTGATAAAGTGGATTTACCCCTGTCTTTGTGAAACCAGTGGGGTGGAAATTACCTATACCTATTTCAGACTGGAACAGCTGAAAGGCCCAACAAGGAAAATTTGAGAGAATGAAGATTCTTTACATCAAGCAAATACTGCCCAATAATTCCATATTTAACTAGGTGCTTGACTGAATTATGTTTATGGATGGTTTGAAGCTGCGAAACTTTATTATTTTTACAAATATCTCAAGGTAGAGAACATATCCAACACACCTTCCTCCTATTTTCTCCACAACGTGAGTTGGGCTGAGAGAGTGTGTGACAGGCCCAAAGCCACCCAGCTGGCTTTCATGGCTGAGGCAGGTCTTAAAATCACTGTCTCCCACTTTCTGGCCTGGTGCCTTAACCACTAGACTGGCTGATGCCCTGCTATGTTATGCAAGTGTCAGTCAAAAAAATATATAAAGGAACAACAAAAAGGAAGAAGCTATCATCATGGTTTCATAAACTTATGAGATCGAACTTCCAGGATTTCAGACAGAACATTTTTTTCATGAACTAAGTTTTAAAGTCTTTCAAATGTTCCCAAACATGATCAATAATACTGTGAAGCAATTCTTTTTCCTTCCATAAATGACTTTTCTTGTATAAAGATAAAATGCACAGAAACAAGGGCATACTTCCAAGTCTAAAAAGGTGATGTGCATTTTACAATGTTATTTATTTCTACTTAATATGATGTTTGAACCTACCCATTCAACCTTAGACCTGTATGAAGCTCAAGCTACTATAACTTTTTAAAATCATAGTTAAAAAACAAAAGCATCTTAGCATCATTACAAAGTCAAATAATTAAATCCTCATGTGGAAGCAGAGGGCTACTGTAACCCAGCTGCAAAAATCAAGATGACCACAAAATGGCAACAGAGAAATTATCATTTTTTCAGAGTCTAATTCTTTTCTGCCATCTAGTGGTCGTCTAGATTTCTGTTGTCCAAATCTTACCCAAATAACTTGCTATAAATTTGTATAAGATTTAATTAAGAAAATGGAATGAATGGTCAAATCATTTTAGGCAACATTTTTGGAAGTGGCTTATCATGGCTGCTTCTTAGGGCTGAGAGTGTGACCTGAGGCCATTCAGCTGCCTTTGTACCTAAGGCACACTAGAATTCAGATCGCCCCAGTCCTTGTACAGAGTTTTACTTACTACAGAAAAATGAAGAATAAATGAAGTTCCCACAAAAATAATGAGTATTTCCCTCAAATATAAACAAAAATAAACAAAAAATGCAGAGGTGCATCTGCTAGACTCCCAACTTTCTTTCTTTCTTTCTTTTTAATTATTATTTTTATAACACAATATAACAGTACAAAACATACAACATTTATAAACGCACTCTCTTTACAGCTATTGCATGGTGATCTTCTTTGTTATTCACAATTTCCCCTTCTTTCTCTTTATATTATTCTGATTTACTACTTGTCCCCGACATTTTAATTACTATATATATACAATATATTTCTCTCATTCATATCTATTTCCTATTTTTATACTTTAACCTCTCCTTTCTGTCTTTTTTAACATTTCTATTTTTCTCACCTAATTTTCTTCTTCATTTTTCCTTCCCTCCAACCACTTATACCACTTGTGCCAAGTCCTATTGTATTCTGTATCCTCTTTTTCTTTAAGTTCTTTTGTCAGTTTATCCATCTTGGCACATTCCAAGATTTTTTTTATTAACTCGTCTTCAGATGGTACATTTTCTTTCTTCCAATTCTGGACTCCCAACTTTCATTCACCACATACTTTCATAGTGGATTAGACTAAACAATCAGATCTTGACTGCTGTCCTAAAGCTTAAGAAGACAGGAGCAGACTGGATCTTCAAGGGAAACAATTCCAAAGAATGGGGGCAGCACTCTAGAATGACTATTTTCAAGACCCTGTCAGATACCGATTGGATAAACAACATCCAAACTGTCAGTCTGAGAGAGATAGGTGGTTAAGAAGTGTGGGATATAAATAAATAAAAATTACCTGAGTGGGGAACACAACTTCATTCAAAGTCAAAAATTGTATTTCCTTGGGATTGTTAGGTCTATAAATCCAAAGTTACTCCTTCTTGGAAGGATTCAGTAAAAATCTGTTCTGCTCTATCTAAACCAATTCAATGCACCTGGCATGAGGGCAAGATGTATAGCTGGGTATCATCACTCATGCTAAATAGCAATAGCACTTAGACTTATATACCACTTCAGTCAAGGGTGGGTTCTACTTACCTCCACTACCGGTTAGCAACAGGAGCACGGTGTACGCTTTTGCGCATGCGCAGAAGCTTCTGTACATGTGCAGATTGTTCATGATGACATCTGGGCAGGTGGGCAGAGCCTCCCGCCACCGTTACTACCAGTTCGCAAGAACCTGACCGAACCGGGAGCAACCCACCACTGACTTCAGTGCTTTACAGCCCTCTTTAAGCGGTTTTAGAGAATCCGCATATTGTCCCCAACAACCTGGGTCCTCATTTTACCCTAGAAGGATGGAAGGCTGAGTCAACCTTGAGCCTAGTGAGATTCAAACTGTCGAACTGCTGGCAGCCAGCAGCCAGCAGAAATAGCCTGTAGTACTGCATTCTAACCACTGCGCCACCACAGCTCTAATGGATGATTTCCCCAAGTGGTTTCATATAGATGATAAAGAGGAATGGAGAGAGTAGAGAGCCATGAGGTGCTGAACAAAATAGAGTCTTCTGAGCAGATCTTTCCTCTCTACCCAACACCAATTGAGGAGTTGACTATCACCTTTAAGATCCTAACTAGCTTAGACCTCAGTTACCTGAGAAAATGTCTTTTTTGTATATAACCTCATTAATCCATCTCCAGAATCAGACCCACCAGCTCCTCTAGTGGTGACTTGAGATTGGACCTTCCCAGTCATCATCCCCAGATTGTGGAATATTCGGTGTGAAGATATTAGGCTTCTATAGACCTTTCTTTTCTACTAGGCTTTCAATAATTTAATCATCAATAACTTTAATACATTTAGTGCATTTAAAATGTTAAAACATAAACCATCTGGACCCATTTATGAAGAATGATATAGAATAATAATTATATGTATTTTTATATGTATTTTCACAAATAATTCAAATAATGTTTTTCATCTAAAGCATGCCAATTTGTAAAAGTTAATACAGAGTACAAATAGAATAATGCAACTTTAAAATTAGATTGGATTGCCAAATGTTTTGTATTCTCCCTTGGTATTCAGGCATGAAGAGGATGTCCAGCATTTTAAAGTGATGAAGGACACAAACAGCAATTATTTTCTATGGAGTGAAAAGTTTCAGTCACTAAATAAACTTGTGGAGTATTACAAGAATGTCTCCATCTCCAAAAACAAACAGATTTTTCTGAGAGAAGAAACCAAGAAAGGATCACAAGTAAACCTTAGAGAGGTCAGTTTTTATGATAGAGTAGAAGGAAAAAAATGTAATTCAGTAAGGTTTGTAAGCCAGTAAGGTGACTTTTGCCATGAAATTAGCCACCCCATCAACTTTTTCCATTGTTTCTAGTTGGTTCTTCCTCTTTTCCTCAATTTTTTATAGAAGCCTTAACACAGGGCTCCCCAGTGGCATTAAATTAAATGACACTTGGACTGTGGCATTCAGTTTTGGACACCACAATACAAAAAAAGATGATGAGGCTCTAGAAAGAATTCAGAGAAGAGCAACAAAGATGTTTAGGGGACTGGAGGCTAAAACATATGATGAGCAGTTCTGTCTAGTCTAACAAAGAGAAAAACTAGGCCAGGTATGATACCAATCTTCCAGTACTTGAAGAACTGTCACAGTGAAGAGGGGGTCAGCCTATTCTCCAAAGCACCTGAGGGTAGGACAAGAAGTAACAGATGGAAGCTTAAAAAGAGAAATCCAACCTAGAATTAAAGAGAAATTTCCTGAGAGTGAGAACAATTAATCAGTGGAACAGCTTGCCTCCAGAAGTTGTGGGTGCTCCATCACTGGAGGTTTTTAAGAAGAGATTGGACAGCCATTTGTCCAGAACAGTATATGAACTCCTGTTCAAGCAGAGGGTTGGACTAGAAGATCTCCAGGATCCCTTCCAACTCTGGTGTTCTGTATACTTATGTGAAGCAATGGATTGTAGGAGGTTCCAAAAATGATGTATTAATACCAATTACAGGAACTATGTGGTTACAGCTATTTGAAAAAAAGGCAAATGATATGTCAGATTATTTTGTTAACTATTTGAGTGAAACAAACAACAAATTCAGACTCCCTTTGGCAGCAGAATACAGAAACATTCATTGGCAATAATAAGCAAAACAAAATATCACAAAATCCAAAAGGGAAAATGCTGTTTCATAGACCTATGTGTTGTTATGACCTCTTTGGTCAGCCAGCATTGACTGGGACCTATGACAACCTAGAAATAGAGATCTAAAGAAAACCCACACAGAGAGGCCAATACCTGCTGTGACTCCCACCAATCATATCAGAACATTTCCTCACAGGGCAGAAAATATCCACACTCCAGCGAGACCCAAAAGAAGGAAAACAGGCACCTAAGGACAGCTCTTAAAACCCGTGGGTATCCAAATTGGGTCTTTATTAAATCAGTGTCTGGATTCAATATAAAATGGAAGACAGACTTGGTACTCAGAGTCAAAAGAATAATCTGGTCATTCTTTACACAGCTAGTGTATCAGAGATGCTAAAATAGATATTTGGAAAACATCACATAGCAGTGTTTTTCAAGCCTACCAACACATTGAGACAGAAGCTTATCTACCCTAAAGAGTGAACACGAAAACATAAGAAGAGTAATGATATGTATACAATCCAGCACAGTGAGCTCTACATTGGAGAAATCAAGCAGCCTTTACACAAGAGGATGGCCTGGAACAGGAGAAGCAATACCACAAGATCAGAATCAAAACGGTACACCTTCATTTAGAAGACAAAGGATACTCTTTTGAGGACAATAATGTTCACATTTTGGATAGGGAAGATAGTTGGTTTGAGAGAGAATTGGAGAAATCTACTTATGCCAAAGTGGAAAATCTTTTCCTCGACAGAGGTGGAGGCCTCAGATACAACCTGTCCCCCATTTTTTATGCTGCACTTTCATCAGTTCCAGGAAGATTAAGACATCTTCACAGGCTCACCAGGTTCACCACACTTAATGACCCACCTAGGGTAAAGGACTTTGGAGTTGGTACATTTACATCCCAATGACTCTTTGCCTATTCACCTAATGAGCCTATCCATATTAGATGACAAATGAAATCTCCCTGGAAGACATATATAGGGCCACCCCCAACCAACTTGCTCAGGCTGAAGAAGCTACTTAAATGAGCAGTGAATTGCTTTGAACCAATAAGAAAAGAAATCCAGTTGTCATAACTCAACTTCCAGATTCCCTGCTTGCTATTCTTTCCCTCTAAGAAAAAGGGCCTTGACCAGAGGTGGGTTTCAGCAGGTTCTGACCAGTTCTGGAGAACCGGTAGCAGAAATTTTGAGTAGTTTGGAGAACCAGTAATAAAAATTCTGACTGGCCCCACCCCCATCTATTCTCTGCCTCCCAAGTCCCCCCTGATCAGGAGGAAATGTGGATTTTGCAGTAACCTTCCCCTGGATTGGGGATGGAATGGAGATTTTACGATATCCTTCCCCTGGAGTGGGGTGGGAATGGAGATTTTATGGTATCCTTCCCCTGCCATGCCCACCAAGCCATGCCATGCCCACCAAGCCATACCCACAGAACCGGTAGTAAAAAATGTTGAAACCCACCACTGGCCTTGACCATTCAAATTGCATTGCTGGCAATAACGGGGAAATGAAACAATCCTATAATGCAAACTCCTTGTCTTGTAGTATAAAGGCATGTGACTAGAGGTTTTACGCCTTCCTTTCCCATTTTGGGAGACAGATCATTTTGATAAGAGATGAACTAAACCAGAACTGCATTATTTATAAACAATAAGAATCCTTTTTAATTTTAAAAATAAAAAATGCAAACTTTCATTGTTTAACAAGTTGGATCTGGTTTGATGAAATCAACTGTCAATGTAATGCACTATGTTGATCACAAGATGTCATTCTTCTGTTCTCTGTTTTCTTTTTTTTAATGATGATAATTAATCGCCGAGCTAGACAGAAGTTTGTTTGGATTTGACATTTTTTCCTAGGATCTGGGTTAGGCATTTGATGTTGTTAAAGCTATTGGCACAAGATGTAAGATGTTCCAAATAAGGCTGACTTTTTCAATTGATTGATGGTGATTTTGTCAATGCCAACAGTGTTCAAGTGATGTCTAGATGTTTTGGGATTTTACTATTGGCATTAACTTTGCTTTATTTTGCCACAGTTGTTTTATATCTATTTGCAGGTCTTTGTATTTTGTGATTTTCTCCTGTTCTTTCTCTTCTATTCTGCTGTTTCCAGGTATTGCCATGTCCACTATCTAGACGTCTTGTCTTTCTTATCAACAATTGTTAAAACTGTGATGTTATTTTCTGTTTGAAGTCTAAAGTCCCAGAGCATCTTAACTTCTTCATTTTATATTACTTTGTCTATTTTGTAGTCCCACTAGTTCTTGCTTTCAACCAAACGTTATTTGACACAAGATGGGCAGCAAATAAATTTAATAATAGCACTTAATACTAGCAATAGCACTTAGACTTATATGGCAATTCAACCATGCTTTAAAGCCCTCTCTAAGTGGTTTACAGAGTCGGTATATTGCCCCCAACAATCTGGGTCCCATTTTACCAACCTCAGAAGGATGGAAGACTGAGTCAACCTTGAGCCCCTGAGAATCGAACTGCCAAACTGCTGGCAGCTGGCAGTCAGCAGAAGTATCCTGAAGTAATGCATTCGAACCACCGTGCTATCACAGCTCTATAAATAATAAATAAATATTTCTTGCAGATATTCCAATGCACAATTGTTGCTATGTCGTTATGCCATCGTTTGTAGTCACTCTGTGTGATCTTGCAACAGCAGACTAGACTTCTTCGGTTTCTTTGAAGATGCAGTATTTGCTGTCTTTTGCTATCTACTCGATTCTGGCTTTGTTCTTAAGGTTTGGTCTTGTGCACCCCCCCCCTGAATTAGCCCCACTGTCTCTTTCTTCAACTTTCCTGCTCTTAGCCATTGCCAGCCTGTTGCTATCTGCTTTGCATGTGAGTTTTATTTGTGTGTTCCCCCTGTAATACTTTGTCTTTATTATTTGTTCACAACAATGTGAAGTCACAGCTGCCAATTCTTTAGCTGGTGTTGGCCGTCATTTGTACTGAGTCCTTTCCAAGAACTTAGAATGTCATAATAATGTATCACTGTTGTATATGTGCAGATCCAAGCAGTGTAACCTTCTGCAATTGACAGATGAAAATTTTGAAAATGCACAGACTCTATAAGTGTCATCCAAGATTTTTTCGGTGTGCAAGTATGTCAGTAACTGCTGGAATTGCCATGGCCAGTTTATACCATAATCTTTCAGTTTCAATTTCCAGATCTTGAAAAAATATTTTGTGATCTTCTCCAATTGTTTATTTTCCATTCTACTATCTCTTGGAAATTGCTACATCAATTATCCATATTTTCATCTTTCCACCAGTTAAATCTGGGGGGGGGAGAGAACCCGCAATATTTTAACCTACTCGTTGTCAATTACTTTTTCCACTCTGTGTTCCCATCAATAATTCATTACTAGCACATGATAATTTTTACAGATATTCCAGTGAAACATTCTGTCAACTGTGTTATGTAGCTGTTTATAATCAGTTTGTGCAATCTTCTTGCACAAGCTGAGTTTATGATCTGTTTCTTCTTTGCACACTCTGCACACACTGCACTTTGAATTATTTTCCATTCTGACCTTGTTTGCATTGGTACAAATAGCTTGCTCTTGAGCAGTTAAGATCAAGGTTTCAATTTCAGAACATCTATATAAAAGAAAGGTGAGATTTTATTAGCATTTTTTGGTAGCCAAGATTCGTTTTCTTCAAAATCAATAAAAATGGAATCATACCAATGACAAAAAGGGTGATAATAAATCACTCTGGAAGAGTGTTGATAAACCCATACTTTTTGTTTCCAATAATTCTGTCTTCCACTGCTTCATTATTTTTCCATAAACATCCTTAATGTTTGTACAGATGCCAGTTTCCAAACATTTGATGATTCAACTATGTGAAATGAATCAAATGCCATTTTATAGTCAATACAGAGCAAAAGCCAGTTAAACTGGGTTGGGTTTTTTTTTTTTGTTTTTGCCTTTTGTAATTCTCCAATATCATTTTATTAATCAGAAGTTGATCATTTGTACCTCTGCTTTTTCTTTTATTTCTTTTATGTTCCGCCTGAAGTATGTTATTTTCTCCTAAATAATATTGGATGTTGTCTGTTATTATCCCTATGAGTAATTTAAACATTGTAGGCAAGCATGTTATTGATCTATCATTTCCCTTTTGAGTCTTTTTGAATCAAATAAGTTTTGCCAGATAAGTTATTAACCACTTGTTGATGTTTCCTTTATGCAAGGCTTCATTAAGCTATTTAGCTATAATTGAATGTAAGCTACTCAGCTGTTTGGGTCAAAAGCAATGCAATTAATCATTTCCAGGATATATCCAGTTTTTAATCAGTTTCACTTAATGTTTAACCATTTCTGCTATTATTGTTAGGTTTTCCATTTGAATTTTACTAAATTTAGCTTCACATTTTTTCTCCATCCAGCATTTTTATTATAGTCTTTTTGAGTTTCACGTGGATTTTGGATTGTTTCCTTTTTCTTTGGTTTTCCACTTTCAGAATTTCTTTTGCCATTTATACTTCGGTAGAATCATCTCTGGTTTGATTAAATAGCTGATTTTGCTTAAATTGAATGATCCATGCCTCGTCGCATTCAATTTTTCCCTGCTATTGCTGTTATTTGTTGCTTTTGCTTTCCAAAGCTTCTTCAATTTTTCTGATGCTAAGTCAATATTTTATATTAGGCTTGTCTTAATCATTACATTCTTCAATTTTAGTTCTTTTGTGTTCTTTAAATTACTCACATCTGATCTTAATTTCTGTATCTTGGACTCCAGTCTGATCTTCCACTTTGAGATTGAACATGATTTTGGTTTTGGTGTTCTAATTCTGATACCCAGTTCTTCTATAACCACCACAGTTGTACAGCTGGCAAGCTGGTTGGTCTGTTCAATATATGTTTTTTTAATCCTTGCATGCATTTAATTCATATCCTTTATTACTGCTGTCAGTTCTTTTGGGGACACGATTTTCAATGCTGGCAATCTTTGTCTTTCTGCTAGTAATTCTGCATGTGCCATAATTTTCTCTTTTAATTCTTCTCAAGGTATCCGTTCAGTTTAGAATAACAGAGTTGGAAAGGGATCTTGGAGGTCAGTGCTGGCCTGTATGGATTGTGTGGTTATTAATTCTCTTAGTTATTGTTTCTGTAGTTCATATAAGTTTTTTTTTTCTTTATATTAGCAATTATTTTTATCTGAGTTTCTTCTGCTGTTGTACTATTTTTGGAGGGAATTCCATTTTCACCATTTTTCTGAATCTCTTCCAGTTCTGCATCCCAGAATATTTTATTCCTGGTAATGAATCACCTTTGATCTGTTTATTAATGTTCAGTGATATTTGAGTCTGGACAAATGTGACTCTTGCTGACCAAGGTGATGACTGATCCAGTATAAGATTCTTTTCTGTTTTCTTGCCATATTAAATGGGCTGATGGATACATTTAGTCTGATTCTTCCATTAAGACTTGTTTGGCATGAATGACCCTTCTAGTAGAATACTGTCAACGTAGCTCTCAATCTTATGACAGTATCACAAGCCCCTCCCTTATTATTGTATTAAAAGAAGAAAATACTAAGATCTTCTGGAACATATCCAATATATCCTTCCAGGCTGTTATAAAGCATATAATTACTGGATAGAGATGTAAGAATAATGGATTTTTGCCCATACTGCTAACAGTTTAAAATTTAAAGTACATTCAGCCTAAAATATTTACTGATTTCTTAGGAGACAGCCTGGACCCCAAAACAATATTTTCTGCTTCTTTTCCTGAACCTCCCAAACTTTTGGGAGTAATTCCAACCAGAATGGTCGAAGAGATGTTTGTATTTAAACATTTATTTGCAATCATAGGTTTTAGCAAAAATTGAGATGTTGGACACATACAGAGAGAAAGATCTTTCCCAGCCAGGCATAACAATATTTTGCTCCATTTATCTGAGATTCTGCTTCTAATTTTTAAAGAACATCACATGTTCTCTATGACAGTGAGATACTGGGAGAATCTTACCACAGCTGAGCCCAAAATTTTTGTTGTTAAGTGAGAAATTTGTTAAGTGAGTTTTGCCCCCTTTTACAACTTTTCTTGCCACATTTGTTAAGTGAATCACTGCAGTTGTTAAATTAGAAACATGATTATTAATTGAATCTGGTTTTCCCATTGGATTTGCTTGTCAGAAGTTCTCAAAAGAGGATCACATGACTCTGGGACACTGCAACTGTCATATATTTGAGTCAGTTGTCAAGCATCTGAATGTAAATCACATGACCATGGGCATGCTACAATGGCCATAAATGTGAAAAATGATTATAAGTCACTTTTTTTCAGTGTTGTTGTAATTTAGAATGGTCACTAAACGATCTGTTGTAAGTCGAGGACTACTTGTAAATGCATATTTATTCAGACTTAGATTCTTGCATTTAGATTGGCTGGGCGGCTGCAGTATTATAATTCAGGCTGACTATTTAAGCCATGATAGGGGCAGAAAAAGTATGTTATGAGAGCTTATATCAAATAGTATCAGATTCTAGTCCATGAAATATTCTTTGAATTTATGTTCAACTACTGTTAGATATGTTTGTCAGAAATACAAACCAACTATTTATACCCATGAACAGTTTGAAAGAGAGCCTGGGGCTGGTTGTAGGACAGATGCAGGAGTATAATCTAAACTGTCTAGATTATTTGTATGTATTCTTTCCATACAACAGAATGTCTTAAAATAGCTACAGAACTAAGGTGTAAGACAAAGATTAATTGCTCTAGCAGGTCTGTCAAACTGACGGCCCGCAGCCCGGATAAGTCACACACAGGCTACCTCCACTCCAGCTCCATAAAGGCAAAAAACATCACGATACGTCATGATTTGGCCCGTGATGCAATCGAGTTTAACAGCCGTGCTCTAGAGCTACAGTAAGCAGATTGCGTCAAATCAGCATTTCATGCTGATAATTTCTGGTCCAATCCTTCGTACCTCTTGTTAGAAAACTCAGGCAGTTGATGATGGGAAACACATGTGTCTGAGCACTGGAAAACCATTGTCACAGTAAACAATACTAGCCAGATACACAGCTTGACTTCATATATGGGAAGGCAATTTTCTCTGTTCCTGGGGAGTTGCTTTGGCATTCCATTCCACTAGTAAGTAGTTGAAGATCTCAAGTCATTCTCAGGAAGAAGTTTCAGGGACTATACAGATTGACAAAACACAACTTTGATTCTCTGGGTGGAACAAAACTGAATTAAAAAAAATTGTAGGTTAATGTTAGTTCCTTTAATTAGACTGCTTCAAAGGAAAGATGGGATAGAAATCAGATAAAATGAATAAATGAGTGCAATTATTTATTTGTGTTGAGTATGAAAGATTAAAAAAAAAACCCCAGGGAAACCAATGTGATGTAGCAGGATTACGCAACATGGGAACTTTCAGCAAAATAAAAGGGAAGGAAGTCACATATACTATATGACAGAAGAGAGTAAAGGAACACAGTGATTCATAAATACATTAAAAGAATAATGGAATGCTGAAATTGACCTTTAGAAAAAAGGGTTTCTGATCTTTATCTTAACATACAAAGTATACTTCCACCTGGAAAAAAAATCATAGTGGAAGACGTCATTTGTATTTATTCATAAAGCAATCCACCTAAATATACAAAGAAAGATTTGAGGTTTGCAACAAAAGCGTGTGTTTCAGCATACTGATTCCTAAAGCATAAAAGGAAAACGAAAATAGGTTATTTTGGAAAGATTCCAGATTATTATTTTAACTCATGCTAGAAAGACTGGTTCCAGTCATTCAATGAAGTAAATAAGTTTACCCAGGACACAACTCTTTTTTTTAAAAGAAAAAGAAAAAAAAAGAAAGTCCTAGGAGAGAATCCAATATAAATTAGAATGCATATTCTGAATTCTGCTTTAATGTTTTGTTCTCTTTCTTAATACCTTTTTATTACAAAGAAAAGAAATTATTCAGTGTTTTAGACATAAAATCTCTGTGGTTTTGAATTATTTACCAGCATTATAAAAATCCCTTTTTTAGTAATTAGCCATGAACTTATATTCATATAAATGGATGCCAACAGGTTTAAGCACCAAAGTGAAATCAGGCATAAAACATGACTGAAAGGCTTATAAAGCTAAAGAAATCCAAATCAACAAAAAGTTGGGATCTTCAATTCCATTATTTGCAGAATGGCATAAAGTGTACCCTGTTTCCCCCAAAATAAGACATCCCCTGATAATAAGCCCAATCGGGCTTTTAAGCACATGGCAATAAGGCCAAGCGCTTATTTCAGGGTTCAAAAAAAATATAAGACAGGGTCTTCCTTCCGGGAAAACACGGTAGGAATTTGTAGAGCCACTCTCTCAGTTTGTAAGATTAACAGAGATGTCTAAACATAAAGTGCATGAGCTTAGAAAAAAACAGCTTCTGGGATTGTGCTGGAAAGAGCATGATTTAAAAGAAAATAACGCAACCATTACACAATGTGTTTTGAGACATGTTTCCGTTTTATATGGACATTGCAGCAAGTTGCTACATGAAATAAGTAGTTCCTTTTTAATTAAAAAAGCAATTCATAAATATATGTGCTATGAATACACAAATATTTGATTTTAAAGATAAAATAGTTATGCAACTCTGTAAGCAGATACTTTTTTGTAATATATGCAGTTCAGTTGAAACTGAATATTTTTATTGTTGCTTTGGTAAACCTCACTGCTTGCTGTCAATTTCAGATGATAGTAATGTAGGGTTACCATATTTGAGTAGCAAAACTCCAGATAGCCTCTAGATGGAAATAAAAATAAACAACCTTTCTGTTGCCAAAACTAATGATCATTTCAATTCTTGCAACCCAGATAAGGAAGTTTTAACAAATGGATTCACAATATTTCACAATACAGCTGTCAAGTGTGGGAAATTACACAGGCAGTTCAAGTTAATATATAGGTTTATTGCAAGCTTAAGCTTTTTACAAGAATCTAAACTACTAACAGTCAAAGCAAATTGGGGGTAGATAAGAGTCAACAGAATTCAAGCTGGGCTGGGTTTAGATCTCTTGTGGGCGCAAAAGGACTCAAGACTGATGATCCATTTGACCCCTCTTCCTTCCATGGGCTCAGCCTGGTCATTTCCTAAAACAGCTTTCCAAATTATTTTAGGGCAGGCTTCAAATGACATGAGTATATTCTGTGTGATTGTTATATATAATATGAATAAAGATTCTAGTCAATTAGTATTTAAGTAACTTCTTTATGTAAAGCAGAGGTTTAAAAAATGATCCCTCTGTGGGTGTGTCTGTGTGTGATCCTTGCAAATGAAAATATTATATATAAATATTATATAAATATATTTATTATATTTATTAAAAGGGGCACAAGCTGGTAATTTGAGCACAAAGAAGAATCCAGGAAGGTTTTTTTTTTTTTAGCAAAGTAAAAACAATGTTCTTAAATGAAACAAGAAAGCTACCAATAGTTAAAGAACAATTCATCAAGCCATAATGTAGAACAGGAAATGGGGTAGAAGAATAACATAAAGAAAGGAGGGGAAAAGATCAGCAGGTAAAGTAGTAGAAGGGAAATCCTTTATGATTTGTCAAATGCTATCCTCCAGACAGGGATATATTCAGTTGCAAGTACTACCATCCAATATTTGCTATAAATATTGAATTTTCTTCAAAGAATCTTATTTATCTTCAGCTTCCCTTTATACTCTGAAGCCAAATTTGCCCATGATTTCCAGATGTTATTTTAATTCCAGCTTTAGCATTCTAGTTGCCAGGAATTAGTGTGACTATTTATTTAAATACTTGTGGGCAAGGTTCTCATGTCATCACAGAATTAATTTCTATTCCCTTAGCATGTGTAGTTAGAGTATAGACATGGATCACTGTCATTTTGATTTTCTTGCCTTTGACTCAGACTGAGATCTTGCTATCATTTTTTATTGTAACCTAAACAAATATCAATAATAATGACAGCTACTCCAGTGTCACTCTCATTTTTCTTGTTTGCAGTGGATATATTGTTCCTCTGATGAGAAGTGACCCATTCCAGTCCATTTCAATTGACTGATTCCCAGAAAATCAATGTTCAATCTTGACATTTTTACTTGGACACCATCAAGCTGCCTTGATTCATGGTTCTGACATTCCACGTAAAGAATATGTAAGGGTATACATATTTTTGCAGCCTTGAATTTTTCCTTTGGGAAAGTAATATGCTGCAAAGGAGAACACCACTCTCAAATATAATATTTTATTTCCAAGAATGTTTCTGGATCTCAAAGTCCCAAAAATGTCTTAGAAAGTAAAAAAGTAATGAAGAACTGCAGCTCAGATTTTTGTTTGGAAGGGAAAACACAGAAAGCCTCTTGAAATGCTAGAAATAGCATAGTTACCTCAATGGTTTGCTTACTGATAAATGGGACTAGTCACATTAATACAGCTTTTTAAAAAGCTTTTCGAGTCCACAAAAATTTATGCTATAGCAAACCAGTTTCTTACCTTACTCTTTGTTGCTTTTTGTTGAATCATAGATTCATGTGTTGGTGACTCTGGGAAAACATACCAAAAAAAATATAATTTGAAAAACAAGGGACATTATTTTTGGGAAGGACTACTTATGAATAAATATGCAGTGTAACAGGGAAAACTTGTTTCTTTCCAGGAACCATGTGATAAGAACCAATATAAAAAGGAGCAGGAAGCACTCCATCCATCAATAAAAGATGCAAGACCATCAGAGCCCAATAAATATGAGGATCCTTTTGCATCTTGGCATCATAAGCAGGTAATACAATGATCAGTGGTAGGCAAAAAATAGATCTAGTTCTATGTGATATATCAAGAAGGATTTGTTTCTCAGAATTTTTAACAATAATAACAATAAAAATGATTAGCTATCATGAACTTATCTACAGTAGATATGTTTCAATCAGTTTTCAGTTGGGATTTGGCACCGAGATACCCTTGGTTACCTTTACTGATGACCTCTTGTAGAGCCAGAATAGAGATGATGCATCCATCCTGCTGTTTTTTTTAATCTTTCAGCAGTTTTTAACACCACTAACCATAGTATCCTTATGAACCATCTTGCTGAGCACATTGTAAGCCGCCCTGAGTCTCCGGAGAAGGGCGGCATATAAATCAAATTTAAAAAAAAAAACCATCTGCAAGGACACCATTTTATGATTACTCTCATCCTTCTTTCATGGTTAGCTCCAGTCAGTGTTAGCAAGCAAGAAAAGGTTGTCCCCTAGACCCTATGATGTGAGGTGACCTTAACATTGTCCGTTCTTGTTTAATGTCTGCATGAAGCCATTAGAAGAGGGGTCTGATGTTCAGTATCATCATCCCTATGTTGATGATACCCAGTTATATCTTTTAACTTTAGACTGGCCAAATGAGGCTCTTGACTACTTGGAAACTATACAGGCCTGGTTGGGGAGCTCTGGTGGCACAGTAGACTAAAGCACTGTTATTAACACCAGCTGCCTGTAATTACTGCAAGTTCAAATCTCACCAGGCTCAAGGTTGACTCAGCCTTCCATCCTTTCTAAAGTAGGTAAAATGAGGACCCAGATTGTGTGGGCAATAAGCTGACTTTGTTTAAATATACAAAAAGTATGAAGGCTATTGCTTAACGCATTGTTAGCTGCCCTAAGTCTCCAGAGAAGGGCAGCATATAAATCAAATAAAAAAAAAAACCTGAGTGATTCAATCCTACAAAGCCTGAGTAGCTGTGGATTTTAGGAATCCAAGGACTTTCCGTCTATACTCTTGGATGGAGAAGCACTTCCCTGCTCAAGAATGATGCACAATCTGAAGATCTTTTTGAAATTACAGCTTGAAAAGAAGTGGCAGCTATGGCCAAGGGAGGCTTCCCTCAGCTCCATCTTCTGGATCAGGAGGCCCTTCAGACAGACAGTCATGCCCTAGTCACCTGAAGACTTGACTACTGCAATGTATTTTACAAGAAAACTATTCAGAAGCTTCGGGTGATCCAGAACATAAATGTTTGTGGGTTGATGGGCATGCCTCAGTATGACTATATGACACCTTTGTTCTACAAGCTGTGCTGATGGCTGGTCTGTTTTGTCCCATAAAAGCCTTGCAGATCTGGTTGTTCTCCCCGGCCTTGCTGTGAAATAGATGGGGCCGCTTGAGAGTGTTTGCTATTTTTGTTTTCTGTTTATATTGTATCCAGATAACCTCATCTGGGGTTTGTACAGGCTTTTTTGTTACTGTTTGTAAACTACCCAGAATTAGTTGGAGTTGGCAGCGTCCAATTTGATTTAAATAAATAAAATTAAGTTTAATTAAAGTTTATGATAAATAGAAATGGATTTTTGTGTTTATAAACTATGAGCTCCTTTCAGCTTAGCTAGTTTCTTAGTTCAGAATTATTCTACATGTATTTCTTAGACATTTGGTTCCTGATTTTAAGACTTTAAGTAGATGCCTATTGATCTCTTATGTTCTATAGGAGGATAGACATGATGAACAATGGCCCAAACTGATATACAAACGTAATCAGGTTCTCAATCTTTAGGTATTTTATAATTTTTAGGCATAACATTGCCAATGCAGAGCTTTGTTCAAAAATAAAACATTTTTGAACATTTGAACATTTCCTTTTTGAATTTTTTCTATCTTATTTTTGTGATGTTTATAGTAATGATGCATATAAATAAAATTCAGAGTGTCTTGGCTTGTTATCCTGCTGCCATGCTCCTCCTCCAGCTTCTGGATTTTCATTGGGGCATTTTCCTCCTTGCTGAAGCATAAAGAGAACCTTTGGTTTCATCTCCTTCATTTGCCGTGGTCTTGGGTTTGGTCATAGTTTCTCCTCTCTTAGGTGGAACATGCTTGGTCATGGCCTCAGTTGGGGGTGCAAGTAGTTGGCTGCTCAGTGACCCTTCTACCTCAACAGAAACACTCCACTGGGTGTTCTTTGAAGCTCGACTCTTCCGTGCTCACCTTCAGGAGTTCCTTCTTTCTGGTGCTCCACCCGTTCACAAGCTTCAGTTCTGGCTTTGCATTACTGCATTACACTTGACTTTTAATAAAACTATATCTTTCTCAACAGATGGAGCAAAGGATCGTTTCTATTTAGTTTAAACTGTGGCAGGTCTGACATTAAGCCAGAACTGAGAATTGTGTGTCAAAATTCCTAAGTTCAACTTTTCCCTTCCTTGACCTCCTCCCATTACTCACCCCCATGTAACCAATCAAGTTCCAGCAGAATATTTTCATGACAGTCAAAGCACAAGTTGGTATGCAGCTGGTATGCCAGGTGACCCTGAAGCAGTGTCTTGAAGAGATACAGCACTTACTTTCATTTTCCCCCTTGCCCGCCTCCCTCTCCACAGTTCATAGCATTAACTGTAAGAGAAGACTTGCAAAGTCAGGGGGAGGAGTCAAGAAAGGAATCAATTTATAGTCTCTACGCAGTTACAAGAGAACAAATCCAATCCCCCTTGAATGCTGTTGAACTTTCTCTAGTTTAACCCAGGTGCAAATGTTAGTTTGAAAAAAAATGTGTGCATATACTTGAGCAATAAATCAATAATTTTGAACCTTTTGCATGTGGACTAGGTTCTTTGAGCCTGATATTAACTCATATGACATTTTAAACAATTTGGTTTAAAAAATAAAGTTGGTATCGTTGAGGTTAAATTGTTGTCCTATCCTTGAAATACCTGTCATTCGATATTGTTATTAATAATTCTAACAATAAATAGAATGTAACTAACCCTGTCACTACAATATATAAAAATCACTACGTTTACTGCAATAGCTATTAATATTAATAGGTGTTCATGAAAATTTGAATTACATGTTGGATCATAGTCATAGCGGTAATGTTATATTTTTTTACTTCATAGAATAGACATGGCAGAAGCTTGGATATTCAAGATCGGCCTAAGGGCCCAAAGGATTGTAAAGAACTAAGTGCAACATCTATGTTCCGGAGACACACTGATCCAGCACAACAAGTACAGGTACTGTACACTCATCTTTTTTTTGAGAGAGAAAATTTAGTTTGACAGGTAATACAGCTCAACTTTTATTTTTTAAAAAAATAGATGAATTTAATTTTTCTATGTATGTCACTGGAAGAGAAAAATGACATTAAGCAAAATGGAAAGCTTAGGAGAGGCTCTCAGGAACTTCCAAAATGGCAAAGAAACAGCAATACTTAATGTGATGGGAGGTATTTAATAATTTCAATATTGAAGTAATTTAAATAATTGATGGGTATACATTTTAATTATATTATTTTAATTCATTTTACGTGTAAATAAAGTCAATCTTAGTTATTGTCTTTTTTTTTTTATTGCAAAAGTTTTACAATTACATTTTCACCCCTTTTTTCCCCCCCACCACCCTCCCCCAAACTTCCCAACCTCCCTAACCCTCCCTAACCCTACCCTCCCCCCGGACTTCCCTATATTATGCTCATATCTGGTAAAAAAAAATAAAAAAAACCCTTAATATAAAACTTGTGTAAAAACTTGAACCCCTCCCTCCCCTTTATAATTTTTCTTTTTACCCTCATTACATTAAAATATTTCTAATACATTATTTTCAAATAAAAGCTATGTGATACTTTCTAGTTTGATATTTGTTCTGAACATATTCTATCCACTTTTTCCATTCCCATTCATAAGTCTCTTGTGAGCAATCTTTTAAGTATGCTGAAATCTTCGCCATCTCTGCAAAACTGGCCATCTTCAAAGTCCATTCCTCAATAGTGGGCAAGGCTTCATTTTTCCAATATTTACCTATCAACAATCTTTTCCCATGTTTCCAACATCACTGGTTCTTCAAAATTTTGTGCCCACTTAATCATACAATCTTTAACTAATTCAGTTTCTGAATCCCTTTCTAACAAAACATTATAAAGCCTTTTGATATGCATTGGACCTTTCTCTTTTATATGTCTAACCAATTCTTCCTCGTGCAACATAATACCAGTTTTTTGGTCCTCCTTCCATCTCAATTGTAATTGATTATATTGTAACCAAGTTAGATTAATCCCTTCGTCCAACAGTGTCTGCAATGTCTTCAGCTGCCATCTGCCCGCATCTGTAAAAAGAACCTCTTTGTATAAAAACCCCCCGAGTGACATTATATTTGTATTCCACAAAATATGACCAAGATCCAGCCATAGCGGTATTTTATAATCCCATTTGAATCGGTGCTTCTTCCAAACTCTCATCAAAGAGTCTCTAAGTATGTGGCTTTTAAATACTTTATCAACTTTGTCATCATAAAATAAGTAGGCATGCCATCCAAATTCAAGATCAAAACTTTCTGCATTCAATATTCCAGTCTTTTTCCTTCCAAACCAATCACTTGTTAAAGTTAAAGCTGCTGCATCATAATATAACTGTAGGTTTGGAAGTTTAAGACCTCCTCTTTCTGGAACATCTTGCATAATTTTCAATTTCACTCTCGGCTTTTTCTCGTTCCAGACGAACTTATTCACTCCAGTTTGCCAAACTTTCAATTGTTTATCACTTTTAAGCACCGGAATCATTTGAAACAAAAAAAGAAATCTTGGCAAAATGTTCATCTTAACTGCTGCTATTCTTCCAAGTAGAGACAGCTGCAGTTTTTTCCAAGTCTCCATGTCTTTCTGCACCTCTCGCCACAACACCTCATAATTATTTTGAAACAATTTCATGTTTGATTCTGCAACCTGAACTCCTAGATATTTTACCTTTGGTACAATCTCAAAACCTGCCCTCCTTTCAAGCTCATGTTTACGATCTTGTGTCATGTTTTTAACTATCATTTTAGTCTTTTTTGGATTCAATCTAAAACCTGAAACTTTACCATAGTCTTGTATAATGTCCTTCATCAGGATTATTGATTCCATTGGCTGTGATAGGGTAACAACCAGATCATCTGCAAATGCCTTTATTCTGTAATCCTCTTGCCTAATCATTATACCTTTCAAGATATTAGAGTCCCGTATTGTATTTAGCAAGACTTCTAGTGTTAAACTAAATAAAAGTGGGGATAGCGGACATCCCTCCCTTAGTTATTGTCTTGATCCCACACACTATCTTTTGGTGGAACCCAGTACAGTTCTTAAATAACAAGCACAGCCTTCAACCCAGAAGTAGCTGGGTGCGTGTATCATGACCTTTGGTTTATAACATATTATGGTACCTATGAAAACCAAGAAACCTAAAGACAACTTTGTGGTTTCTGTCAATTAACTTTGTTAATTAGAACAAGTAGAGGTAGCCCTTGACGTACAACAGTTCGTTTAGTGACCATTTGAAGTTACGGCACTGAAAAAAGTGACTTATGACCGTTTTTCACGCTTATGACTGTTGCAGCATCCCCATGGTCATGTGATCAAAATTCGGATGCTTGGCAACTGGTTCATATTTATGATGGTTGCAGTGTTCCAGGGTTATGAGATTACCGATACCTTTTATGATCTTTTGATAAGCAAAGCCAATGGAGAAGCAAGATTCACTTAAAAACCATGTTACTAACTTAACAACTGCAGTGATTCACTTAACAACTGTGGCAAGAAAGGTTGTAAAGTGGGGCAAAACTCACTTAACAAACTTTTCACTTAGCAACAGAAATTTGGTGCTCAATTGTGGTTGATGACTACCTATAGTCGTAAGCATCCTGATAACAAATCTATCAGTTACTCTCCTTCCCTGTCCAAAAATGATGGAAAACATCATTCTGGCAGCCATGACAGTGATTGAAGCTCTACCTATTTTTTATGTGTGCTGTGATTTCTTTTACCACAATCTGTGGATCCCTCTGCTGGAATTCTTTGGTAAAGTCTTAGTTTTTATTTTTACAACAAATCTACATATCAGTACATTTTGTATGCTTAAGTGCCAGTCCACCTTGCTAGGAGAAGCCTTGCAACTGACATACTATAAAGCAAAATGCCAATGTTTTATAATCTTTAGAAGAATCAGAGTGTGGGTATGGATAGGCATAAAGCAAGACACATAGAAAGCTAAGAAATTAAATTCTGTACTGTTTATTATTATGACAGTCCAGTGTAAAATATAATTACAATTATTCTAGTGACTAAACATTTATGTACATAGTAACCAAGCATCTGTATACTTCCATTAAAGCTATACTAATAGAAATTATTGAAACCTCTGCTCTTATACTGTCTTTTCTGAACTGTTGTTTTTTCTTTCTCTACACACTTGTTTAACTACAGCATGGCCCACCTATATTTTCTTAGCCTACTTAGATAGAGTAGGCCATAATCCATCCTACTTATGGCATAATCTGTTTTTTTCTCCTTAACCCACTCTTTCCCAGCATCAGAACTATACTGACTCACTCCACCTCAATTTTATCTGCTCTGGATTTTTCTATACTTTTTCCTTCAAAATCTACATGCTAGTGTTCAGGTCATTCTAAAGAGTTTAGACTTTTTTCTTTTTCTGTAACTGCCTGTGTTCTCAAAATTACAAGGGCATCCTGGCACAGTCATCAGAAATTTAAAAAATTAGAAATATGGAACACAAAACAGGCAGCTTGGGTATGAAAATAATCTGAGTTTTTTTTAAGGGAAAACATTGAGGGGGTGGAGAAATGAACAATTTATGAGGTGGATAAGGTACAACATCTCTACATTACAAGAAGTTAGGTCATTATGATTTGGTGATAGCAAATTTCACTATAAACTCTAAGATTTGTATTTGTGGCTAATGCATTTCTTTCTCTTTATTGCTAGAGGCCAAAATGGGTCCGGGCCTTGTATGATTTTGAGGCGGCAGAGGACGATGAGCTAGGATTCTGTACCGGAGACGTCATAGAAGTCCTTGACAACTCTGATGAACATTGGTGGAAAGGCTGTTTGCATGGAATGTTTGGACTCTTTCCTGCCAACTACGTGCAGCCAATGAAGTAATAAATTGTCACTGTTTCTCATGGGGGTTTAATAAGAATGTGCCATTGTATAAATAGAAGATACTCTTAAAATGTCTGCTTAATGTTTGTAGCTCCACAATCTTAACTATTATTAATTATTGTTCAAACATACCACCTCCTTTGCAGTTCACATGTTCAGGAAGCACTGAGCTATGGACAGCTTTGATTTGTTTGAAACATTATAGCAGAAACGTCCTTTTTGGAGCACTGTCTCAACTCTTAAATTCATTCAGTACTTTTAAAATTTTAGAAAGTAGATTAAAATATATAGGTAGTCCTCAACTTACAACCATAACTGAGCCCAAAATTTCTATTGCTAACAAGACCGTTGTTAAGTGCATTTTGCCCCATTTTATGACCTTTCTTGCCACAGTCATTAAGTGAATCACTGGAGTTGTTAAGTTAGTAACATGGTTGCTAAGTAAACCTGGTTTCTTCACTGACTTTGCTTGCCAGAAGGTTCCAAAAGGTGATCACACAAGCCTAGCAACCATCATAAATAGAACCAGTTGCCAAGCAACTGAATTTTGATCACGTATCTGTGGGGATGCTGCAACAGTCGTAAATGTGAAAAACAATCATAAGTCCCTTTTTTCAGTGCCATTGTAACTTCAAACAGTCACTAAATGATCTGTTGTAAGTAAAAAACTACCTATATTTAATTGTACAAATGTACATGCAGAACTTTAATTTTTTAAAAAAGGAAAACAAAACAAAACAAAATCCAAGAAAATGATTTAAATAGTATTCAATTTGTTGATCTGTACACCTATCATTTGCATTCATTTTTCTGGAGAAATTTGATTCAGCCCAGTTGAGAAAAATACAGTGCTCTTTCTATCTTGGTTTGAGTTGTCTTTCCGTACTCTGAGTCCCTACTTTTTGTAAGATTATAAATTTCTAGTAAGAAAGCTTGTAAAATTGCTCTGATTGTTCTCCCAAATATTGTAATGTATACATGCTTATTCCACTGAACAAATGCCTGAGAATATTAACATTTTGCCCTGGAACTGGAGCAAATGTTTCATTTTAGAGTAAATTTCTACTTCCTGATACATGGAAAGAACAAGCAACCCGTTGAAGAATTTGAATTGTAGCCACTATGCTAATAGTGCCTCCTACATAACATCACATAGCTCCATAGCTGATTCACAGGGCAAATCCGCAAAGTAAACATGTCTCAGCTTTATACCTGATAGTAATAAATTCCTTCAAAGAGTATTAGAAATTCAATTACAATAAATATGCTATTGTTCGTAAACTATTAATCCAAGGTATGTCCTGTCTCCTCCCAAGTGAAATCAAGAAAAATATTTATCAGTAATTATATTTACATAAACTGTTCATGTCATTTTTTTTTTACCATCGTACATGTATTATTTTGTTGTAGTTCCTGAACAAGTTCTCCTAGGCTGGTAAGAGATGCTCTAGTGGAAGGTGTGGTTTATAGAAAAACAATATAGAATAAAAAATAAATGTTTTAGCAATCTAGATTCCCAAAATATACCACCCTTGTTCACATTAGCCTTGTTTGGGTATGATGATTTTAAATGGGTAGCATGACAGAGCTACATATTCTAATTGTATCACCTATATTTTCTTAGCCTACTTAGAGTAGGCCATAATCCATCTACTTAAGGTTTCTTCCTGTCCTCCTCTCCTCATGTACACACAAACATCATTTGAATAGGTCCTGGATTCTGTACTTCTAGTACAAATACCAATATGTTGTTGTTGTTTTTAAAAAATCCTTTTTTTGGAAGGAAATATATTTACCACTGCTGTAGCAAAATCTAGGTGGAACATTTTCTGGTATTGTTGAAACCTTCCACTACCTCAAAAAGAATTTGGAGTAAACCTTGTAACTCAACTTTACAAAAGCATTTTATACAGTGGTAAGATTCCGCCAGTTTGGGCCGGTTTGGGCGAGCTGGTAGTTAAATTGCTGACTGGCCCCTCCCCGCCCCTCCAGTAGGCTGCAGGGAAGCCTACTAGGCCCAAAATGGGGTGCGAGGTGCAGCATGGCCCCCCACGGCCCATTATTGCTCCCAGGAGGCTGCAGGGAGCCCTACTAGGCCCAAAACGGGGCACAGGGGCAGCGCATCCCTCCCGCTGCCCATTTTTGCTCCCCAAGTGGTGCAGGAGGCTGAGTGCTGCCTGTCACACAACCCTGGCCACGCCCACCCAGCCGGTCATTAGGGCAGAGAACCGGTTGTTAAATTATTTGAATCCCACCACTGATGATATATGCTTACTTTACCATAATTCTGATGACTGGTTTAACTGACCTTAAAAATAATTCTGTAGAAATAGATAACTAGTAATCTTTTGTGAATGGTAACTGAACGTTCTGAATGACTTATTTCAGCCAAATCATCCTGATTTTTTTAAAAAATCATTTTTAAAAATACAAGTACAATATCATCATGGTAAACAATATTTATCAATGCTGACAAATCACTGCCCATTCCTTTCACCGTCAGAAGAGTCTTTAATGTAAGTAAAAGCTTTTTGAAGTGGCCTCATTTGCATGAAACATAAAAGATTCCATTTACGTTAATAGAAGCAGCAACTGGAAAGAACTGTAAATGTAGATATCAGCTACTATAGGAAGCAGACAAATAGAAGATTCACAATGAATTTAAATGCAAAATATAGAGTCAAAATATTGCATGCATTAAGAAATAATGCCCCAAAATGTTACAAAGGATAATGTATAAGTTACTGCAAAAGGCAAAAGACAACTTTCCACTCATTAAAACTTCATAAGTAACCAATTAAAGAAATGTAGAATACCTTACCTAAGTGTCCCACTATATGATAAGGAACATTAGCTCCAGTTCAGCTTCCTTATAGCTTTTTTGACTGAATAAATATTTCTAATGCATTCTACCTACAGTATGTCTCGTCTTCCCCAAACTATTGCTGAATATCAATAGTCTGTTCTGCAAGTGACTGCAAATCCTCGTACAAAGATGTATTATATCCTACTGCAGTTTACAAATACCTACGGACTGAATGTTAATCCTAACCTTAAAGCAGTCTTAGAATATAGAATATATAGAATAACAGAGTTGCAAGAGACTTTGGAGGTCTTCTAGTCCAACCCCCTGCTTAGGCAGGAAACTAGTGCTATCTTCCCCAAACTAGTGGTGTCCTGCTATGTTGGGATTAAGACTTCAAGAATTCCTAATTAAAAAAGCTTTCTGTAACTTTGATTAGGAATTCTGTGACCTGTAAACCCAACATATCTGGGTAACAGTGCTTTATGGTTTTGTTAGGGAGGAAGGCAGGCATTGTTTCAGAAACTTGTCCTTCCCGACCCTTTTATAAAAGGGACGCGGTGGCTCAGTGGCTAAGATGTTGAGCTTGTTGATCGAAAGGTCAGCAGTTCAGCGGTTCGAATCCCTAGTGCTGTGTAACAGGGTGAATTCCCGTTACTTGTCCCAGCTTCTGCCAACCTAGCAGTTTGAAAGCACGTAAAAAATGCAAGTAGAAAAATAGGGACCATCTTTGGTGGGAAGGTAACAGTGTTCTGTGTGCCTTTGGGGTTTAGTCATGCTGGCCACATGACCACGGAGTCGTCTTTGGACAGTGCTGGCTATTTGCCTTTGAAACAGAGATGAGCACCGCCCCGTAGAGCCGGGAACGACTTACACATATGTGCGATGGGAACCTTTACCTTTATACCCTTTTATAGAACTTCAGCCCCTAACACAATGCAAATCTTGCATACAGTGCTCCTGAAGGAGGTACTGCCCTCCAGTTTAAGGATCATTCAGCACTGGATACCTACCATTATACATAAATCAAGTTCACTCATTATGTTAACCCATAATTTGTTTAATCAGTACGCCACAAATTATCATCATGTTACCCAATTTGGAAATGAAATAACTGCAAGAAAACAACCAAGCTCAGAGAACACCAAGGATCCCACAGTTCAATTTTGAACTATAGATATTCTCTTCTCTCAGTTTACAAACTGTAATGGCTAAATTAATAGATTACACAAACTAAAACCAAACAAACCACATTATTATTAAGAGTAATACATAGATCGAGTTTTACTGTGCACATGCAGTGATCGGGATAAGTAAAAGTAGAAGAAACTCTGTTAGTCCTTGTTGCCGTAATTCGAGGATCAGACTCAATAATGAATTCAGACTTTTTATATTCAAATAAGAGATTGTTTATTTACAGAAGGCATTCTATATTCACAGAGTGATTGCAGATAGAAGCAAGGAGAATGAGTGTGCATCATCTTTTATACCAGGGAGGCGGGATTAGAAGTGGGGAGTGGTTAGTGAGGAATACATTAGGAAGGGGAGAATAAGTTAACTCTTGACACTCCATGGATATATATTTCTTTCATTCAAGAATGAGGCATTTACACATGACAGTCCTCTTTGCTACCCTCTCACAAACTGCAGATTTATGTTATCCCCAACAGAAGACCTTTTCCCTGATTTTGGTTCCAGGCTATGAATGCATATATTTGGTCATTTCTTGATAGGCCTTCTCTCCTTATACAGTATACACTAGACCTTAATCAGGGTGCGCTGTTAGGAAATCTCGGGTGGGGGCGGGGGAGACCCTTCTTTACTTCAGTTTTTTCATAATTGTAACTTATTGCTCTTATTTTAAATTGCATCCTTATTTTTAATGTGTGTAAACTTCAGATTGATGCCAATGGATTGTATTTATTTTCTTATTTTATTATCTGTATTTTTTTTTACTGTAATCCACCTTGAAAGATAGGTATTTTTAAATAGGATAAATATAATATGTACATATATAAATACTGTTGAGGTAATGTTTAGATATTAAGTTAGTTTGATATATTAAATTATTTAGTGATTCTTAATAACATTTCTAAACTATTCAAATTATAGTTTTATTGTTTTTGCATGGTGTCATTTTTGTTTTTATTATGATTGGATAAGAAAAAGGGAGGTCAATCTCTAAGACAGGGTTTCCCAACTTTAGTGATTTCCAGTTCCTGCTGAACTTATTCTGTCGTACTCTGAATAAACACAAATTGTAGAGCTGAGCATGTTTTGAAAACGATTAAAAGTTCTTTGGACTTCACACAAGCATGGCTCTTCACTATTCATTAAAGAAGCCCAACTTTCTTAGGTGTTTGTTTGAACCTGGAAAAAATGCTGCCTTTTAAGCAAACACATTGACTTTGAGAAGATTCTTTAAAAGCAGCAGATTTGAAGGGTGTGCATAGTTATGCAACCACATTATTATAAGTTTTTTATTTTTATTTTCCCCCTCCCAAAAAAGGTCTGTTTGTTTTTCTATTGAATTGCACAGCTTATATGTTATATGGCTCCCGGTGGTCATTCTCATAGGGAGGGACTACTCAGGTTACCGTCAGTCAAATTATACCGACTGGCGACTCCCAGGGGGAGGGCCTTCTCTGTGAGGGCTCCAACCCTTTGGAATGAATTGCCCCCTGAGATACGAAATATTCCTGATCTCTGTGCTTTCCGCCGTGCCCTCAAAACCCTGATGTTCCAACAAGCGGGGCTAAACATATGAACATGTGAATGTTTTTAAAATGTTATCTAATTTTAGGTTCTATTTAATTGGGCCAAACTATGTTATAATAATAATTTTAATTAGCAATTTTATGATGTTTGTGTATCTATATTTTTCTTGAGTGTACACCGCCTTGAGTCCTACTGGAGAAAGGTGGTATAGAAATATAATTAATAAATAAATAAATAAATAAATAAATAAATAAATAAATAAATAAATAAATAAATATTAAAGGTGAAAAAAATCTGTAGTAGTTTATCTTGGTCTGTTTTTTTTTTTTTTTTACATCTTTTTACAACTGGCATTTAACACGGGTGTATAAACCTTTTATATCCACTGTATTTAAATTCATTCTACTGGTTCCATATCAAGGAGGTTCATGATTTCAAAGAAATTCCCGATGTTCTCCTTCTATATGAGTTCTGAAGACTTTAATGTAGCCTTGTCATATAACCATTAATATCCTGAAAGATGCTCAGCCTCTTCTCAGTAGCATGTTGAATGCCATCAGTTTTGAGGTAATCTGGTACTATATTGTCAATTGCTTTATCTCAGCATTTTTCAAACTTGGCTTCAGACAACTGGGAAATTCTGGGAGTTGAAGTCCACGTGTTAAAGTTGCCAGGTTTGAAAGACACTGCTTTATCTTATCTATTGACATTTGGGGGGGGAGGGGGATAAAATGGAATAATTTGTCATGACTTTCTCCCATGCAATATCAAATGATGCATTTGCCATTGTCATTAAAATGATCATTTGCTTCTAACATCTTCCTATATAACTATTGCCGAATATAGGTGCCTATTTGCTTTAACTGGCAAATGGGATCAGTCTGGGTGAAATCTGCTGGAGTATATACTATCACCATGCACTCCAGGGTTTTCACTCATCCCTCCTAAGAACACTCCATCATGTTGAGCAGCACAGCAGGATTTGGGGGGACGGACTTACTAATCTTTCATAAATTTTTAAGGCATAGCTTTTCCAGAGGCTGTATGTATTATAATCTCCTCTCTGTTATTGGATTAGATTTGATAGTGTGTCTTGCCTTTTTCCCCAATGTGCTGTTAGATATAAGTTTGTCAAAGTTGTTAATTCTGATATATAACCTGCCTGGAGTTGAATTTGTGACTGAGGTAACACATTAATTATATAAATAAGTTGCCTCTTGGAAATTTGTCATACTTTTTCCTCTCAAAAACAGCAACTAGTTCTATAAATGCAGACTATATGTAATCCATATATATAATCCATGTTCAGTTGTAGAGTTAAAAGTAAAGATTCAGTGGTGGGATTCTGACGGTTCTAGGGGGTTCGGCCGAACCCTTTGTTAAATTGCTGGCTCGCCCCGCCCCTTGCCCCACCCCTCCGCACTACTATTTATTGCCAATAAATGGGGCGAGCGAGCCAGCAATTTAACAAACGGTTTGGTGTTTTTTTGTAATTTATTGGCCCCGCAGCACACCGAACCGTTTGTTAAATTGCTGGCTCGCCCGCCCCTCGCCACCTCCCACCCGCGCGGCGCCAGCCTACCCTAGCCAGGGGTAGGCAATTGTGGCTCTTTTACAACCTGTGAACTTCAACTTCCAGAATTCCTGAGACAGCTTGGCTGTCTCATGAATTCTGGGAGTTGAAGGCCACAGGTTGTAAAAGAGCCACAATTGCCCACCCCTTCCCTAGCCTGAGTTCTGCTGCCTGGGATCCACGTGGGCTGCCACGTGGTTCCCCACCGGCTCCGGACGCAAGAGAGCAGGGTAGAGAAAGCAGCTTGCCGGAGTACACGTGAACGGCTCCATGTGGTCTGCAAGTCAGTGGCTGCTGCTTCTGTCCCCTGCTGCTTCTTGCCTGGGAGAGAAAAACTTTCAGAGCATTAAACAAAGGTAAAAGGGAAGCAGGGGGAGGGGGGAGAGAAGGAGAGAAAGAGGCTTTAATTTGCTTCACATCGGAGGCTGGAGGCTTTTTGTTTTCATTCGCTCTGTGTTCCTCTTTCATGCAAAAAAAAAAAAAAAGCCCAATCTGATCTGGAGCCGAATGTCATTAGAAGCAATGCTGTCAGCTTGGAGCATTTCATTTCAGTCTTCCAACTGGGCAATGAATTGAACCTCCTCCCCTAAAACAGATGCAATGTGGGTTGTTTCTTTGTTTTAGCAACGTGGATTGTTTTCCTAGGGCAGGGGTCTCCAACCTTGGCAACTTTAAGATTTGTGGACTTCAACTCCCAGAGTTCCTCAGCCAGCTTTGCTTTGCTTTGCTGGCTGAGGATTTCTGGGAGTTGAAGTCCACAAGTCTAAAAGTTGCCAAGATTGGGGACCTCTGCCCTAGACCATTTTAGGAGCAAAGTAGTAGGTTTTGCTGGCATTTAAGGAGGAAAGGAAAGGAGGGAGGAAGAGAGAGAGAGAAAAGAGAGAAAAAGAAAGAAAAAGAAAGGAAGGAAGGAAGGAAGGAAGGAAGGAAGGAAGGAGGGAAGAAAGGAAGGAAGGGAGAGAGAAAGAAAGAAAGAGAAAGAAAGAAAGAAAGAAGAGAAAGGCAGGAAGGAAGGACCACAAACCATGGCACTAGACGTGGTTTCAGAAGATGCTTTGAAACAGGATAGCAATCTAGGGCTGGAAGGGACCTTGGAGGCCATCTAGTCCATCCCCCTGCTCCAGCAGGAAACCTTATATCGTCTAGATATAAGGTGCCTCCAACAGAGAGGAAAATTGCCAGAAAGAAAAAGGAGTTTACTAGGACAAGGCTGCCATGCGGAGGAAGGCAGAGATAGTCCTTGACTTATGACCACAATTGAGCACAAAATTTTCGTTGCTAAACAAGAGCGTTGTTAAGTGAGTTTCACCACATTTTACTCAATCCATGATCTCTCCTGGCTCTAACAGTCATGTGCAAGCTAGATAGGGAAGAATATCTGAAGGTGTGTGTAATGTTCTAAATGTATAGAAGTTATAGTTAAATGGGTGGGAGAAAGTGGATTCTGGGTGTGTTTTTCCAAATGTAGTAAGTGAGGTTGAATGTGTATAGTTTTAAAAGAGTTCTCTGTGTGTACATACACATACAGTATATATAGTAGGTAATGTATCCTTTTGTGTGCCTATATACACTCTCTACTATGTAATAGGTACGTACACATATGGCATATGTACATAGGATTAAATAGTATATTTTGGATGTTCAGTAGTAGTAAATAAATAGACAGGGAAATTGTATCTCGTTGAGGCCTTTGAGGTGAGGAGAGGCCAAGCACCCTAACCCTTGACGTGAGTGATGTCAAGTTGGCCACGCCCACCCAGTCACATGACCATCAAACCACGCCCACCAAACAAGCCACGCCCACAGAACCAGTAGTAAATGGACTACTCAGACGGCTGAAAAAGTTATTTGTGACCGGTCCTCGCACTTTTGACCAGTCCTTGAACTTACGACTGTCCTCACATTTTACGTTTTGCGCCCTATCTTGTCACCGTGGTGAAGAGAAGCAGTTGTGAAATGAGTGACACGGTTGTTAAGAATGCTGCACGGGCATAAATGTGAGGATGGTCATAAGTGTGAGGACAGGTCAAAAGTGCAAGGACCAGTCAGAAATGACTTTTTTCAGCCCTCTGAGTAGTCCCTATGCACATAGCCATGCCCACCCGGTCACATGACCAGCTAGCCACGCCTACACAATCACATGACCAGCTAGCCACGCCTATACAGTCACATGACCAGCTAGCCACGCCCACCCAGTCACATGATTGCCAAGCCACACCCCCAACTAAGCCACGCCCACAGAACCTGTTGTTAAAAAAATTGAATCCCACCACTGTAAAGATTGATATATGACAGGGTGTGACAAAAATTCAGATATCTGGACTGGAGGCCCTAAAAATTGGCTTTTTTCCAAATTACAAATCAGGATCTGATTCAAAGTGTGTAATGATTCTGTCTATACTTGTACTAAGTTTAAAAAAAGAAAAAAGAAAAGAAAAAGAAGAGAAGAGAAGAGAAGAGAAGAGAAGAGAAGAGAAGAGAAGAGAAGACAAGAGAAGACAAGAGAAGAGAAGACAAGAGAAATATAGTGATGAAACTATTCAAGACTGGCCTTCTGAACAGCCATGAAACATCTTTTATCCTGCGTTGTCTTTTCTGAGTTAATGCTTTCTGCATATTTTTACCACTGGGTGAAATTCTACTTTGATTTCATAGTATTCATTTAATTGATAGCACAAATTTTAGTGTACAGAAGTGGGTGTACAACAAATGTATATTTTACGGTTTCTCATATGTAAAAAGAGGGATAATTATATTTAATTACTTGTCATATAGCAATATTCTAAGAGTAAATTAATAATTTGAAGATATTGCTTGTTATAAAGCTTAAATATACAGTACTGTATATATTGAGATGTGACGATTTTCTTCTTGTTTTTTTAATGAAAAAAATAAAATAGAAGTTAATTTTATGGTGTGGACACATTATTTTGTGAAGATATGGACTGAGAAAATCTTATCTCTCTTAATATCTTAATGATAGAAGTTTTATATATAACAGCATAAGGAATAATCTGTTTTATCTGATTGATAATCCTATATCATGCAATATCCTGCAAAGTAGATATTTGCCTTGAGCATCTCTATTCATAGTTGCTGATATTTTTATTTCCCATAAAATTACACTTTTCCTTCTTTCTAGTGAAGTAGCTTAGTGTAGCCATCATAAGATATGCATTTCTTCTATATAGGTTTCGGAAGACCTATAGAAACTTTTGCCTAATTTCAAAAGACAATTTATATACATAGAGAGAGAATATTGAACTCATCACCCAGAATGAGCAGGTCTTTCTCCTTCCCCTTCCAGATATTTCAGTGCTGCCTGAGAGAGGACTTAAAACAGTTCTGTCTTCTCCTTTACTGGAGAGCCCGTAAAACCGTTAACGGGGTAGCAACAAAGGAGCCGACCCCAAAAAATACCTTGTTTCCTTGGATATGACCTAACATCTTTTAATTCTAGAAGAAAAAGGTTAAAACAATTTCATGTCTGTATACAATCTGACATGCTTGATACATAATCATTATGTTATATTAGTGCTTCATTCTATTGTTTCATAATAAACTGAGTCATTCAGCTACTGGCAGTTCTCAGCCAATTTTGCTGCGTGTTCTAATTCACCGATTGCACAGATGTTTATACCTAATTTGCTCTGGAAGCAATTATGCTTGATTCAAAGTCAGATCCAAGTTATGACCTATTTAACTTTCTTAAAAATGACAAACTTAAAACAAATAGAGAGGAAAGAGCAGGGCAAGACACATATTTGACTTGGGCTGAACCTGCATCAGCATTTCTGGATTTGTTTTGGTGAGCAATGGCACATAAAAAAAACCCACTGTAACAATTCACTTAAAATGACAATATCATAGCTTTTTTTTTTCCATTTAGAGATTTTTAGGCCCTTCATGATTCACCCACTGGCAAAGGTTAATATTAGGTTTAATAGACAAGCCACAGAATTTGGCCTGTCTTTTTTATTCTTGGCAGAAGACTAAACATGGAGATGGAACTGTGGAGTCATTCCATCTCTGAAGGCAGTTCAGGCATGTTTTTCAACCCCAAAACTGGTCTACCTTGAAAAAAAAAGTGTTTGTGGCATATTGTCATAATGGAAAATCTCTTTAGTTAGTTAACTATTTTGACAAGGCTGAATCAAATCTCATAGCTGGTGTGTCATGAAGTGGCATATTTTTTAAAAATATACAAGAAAATGATTATATTCTCGCAACGGTTATTTATACTTTTGGTTAAAAAAAATCAAGGAGGTTTGTGAGTAAAATTGTTTTTGTTGATACTTTCATTGATGCATGGTAAGGATGTTTTAATTTTTTTTAATATCCAAGTTGAAGGGCCATATATAAAAACAATTTAAGACTTTTCTTACTTTTGTTGTATTATATTCATGGTGTGAATTGCTTTGGTTTTAAGTTTTCATTTAGTATGTAAAAATTAACTTTAACTATTTTTTAAAACTCTTGACTTTTAACCAAAGGTGCATCTGAAATTTGCCATGGAAGTATATAATAGAAATGTGGAAAGTTGTAGGAGTTGACAGTGACAAAAATTCTACTACCTATTTAGAATCACTATATTTCCATACCATTACCATCTAGGATTACCATATTTCACAAACTACAAAGCTTCTGAAGACTGCAATAACATTGTGCAAGGGTAATAATAAGCTTATTAATTTTTATCCTCATAGGTTCATAGAGAGGATGTTTCAGGGCTCTTGCTCTTATGCTAAAAAAGAAACATTTCCTGTATTGCTGGAATCTGAAAACACTGACTCTGTAGTAACTTGGTTAACATCATGCTCAGGATTTGGAGTTGAACCAACGCCATGCTCTACAAACAGTGCCTGGGTTCACATAGCTCACTAATCATAAAATGTTTAATTATAGATTGCTGCAATGTGTGCAATGCTAGTTACTGGCCAGTTCACATTATAACTATGTATATTTATTTGTCTACTTTTAAAATAATAATTGTTATTTGTTGTTAATTGTTGTTATTCACAACAAATAAATATTTAGCAATCACAAACATGGATGGGACGAAACTGCTTTATGATAGAAGCATGGTGGAGGACAGGTTAAACAGGATTATTTATGGAAAGGCAACCATAGAAAGAACCGGGAAGGAGTTTTTATCCCTTCCAGATAGGCCAGGTCAGGAAACAGACTCTACAAGAATGCTGCAACTCTATTCTATTGAGTTAAGCTATAGTAACAGAATCCTGAAAGCCTGAATGTTTTCCCTTCCCTTCTTCGTATACCCTAATAAATCAATGAGGGATTGATTTCTGAGTCTGAGTTTCTTTCTAATGCTTTCTTCATTTCCCAGGCTTAAAGCGTGAGCTGCACTGGTTACCAGTTGTTCTCCGGGTCCGCTTCAAGGTGCTAGTCGTCACCTATAAGGCCCTGCATGATTTAGGTCCGGGATATTTGCATGACCTTCTCCTGCCTGCCTCTCACTGTCCTGTTCGCTCACATAGGGCCGCTCTCTTCAGGGTTCTGATGGCAAGCCAATGTCGCCTTGCTATGCCCAGGGGTAGGGCGTTCTCTGTGGGTGCTCCCACCCTCTGGAATGAATTACCTACTGAGCTCCGGACGGCTCCTGATCTTCGTTCCTTCCGTCGGGACTTGAAGACTTGGCTTTTCAAACAAATAGGCTGAGACTGATTCCGGGTTTTATTATTTACTATTAATTAATTATTTGGATTAAATTATGATTTTATTGTACTTGTTTCTTAACTTGTGTTCGGCGCCCTGAGTCCTTCGGGAGAATGGCGGCATATAAATACATGTAATAAATAAAATAAATAAAGCATGGTTTTGTAACTATCATTACATAGTTTCTCCAAAGTCATCTCTGTGCTTCCCTATAGGAGTTCTACTTCCATCAGCCCAACTGCTGATTGAATTTAAATCCAATCAACTTCTTCACAACTTTTTAATGGAAATCATCAGGATCCTCTCAAATAAGAGAAATGTTAATTTATGTATGTATGCATGCAAGAAAGTAATATGGATTAATTATCTGTAGTATGAAATATACTTATTTACGTATATCTTATTTTATGGTTGTTTATTATTTTGTTGGGCCCTATCCAACAAAATGAAATTTAATGTGTAGAAAAGCAATGTTTTACACCTAGGCAGAAAAAACCAAAGGTACAAGTACAAATTAGGAAAAACCTGGGTCAAAAACAGTAACTGTGAGAGGGACCTTGGAGTCCTAGTGAGTAGTGTGCGGTGGCAGCCAAAAAAGCAGGATATACTTATTCTGACTTATTCTGGACTAGAGCCGAGGTGGTGCAGTGGTTAGAGTGCAGCACTGCAGGCTACTTCAGCTGACTGCTAGCTGCAGTTCAGCAGTTCAAATCTCACCAGCTCAAGGTTGACTCAGCTATCCATCCTTCCAAGGTTGGTAAAATGAGGAACCAGATTGGTGGGGGCAATATGCTGATTCTGTAAACTGCTTAGAGAGGGCTGTAAAAGCACTATGAAGCGGTATATAAGTCTAAGTGCTATTGCTAGTGCTATTGCTACAATGAATCCTCTACTCTTTTTAACCTTCCCTGTTCATTGGCCTGTGCACAAATGTCATTAGCCAACATAGGAACATATTTTCTATGATTAGTGATAAACTGGTATGAAACAGAAAACCATAAAGTTAAAAATCAGTAAATGAAAATTTTGCATACGCATCTAGGATCTGAAATTGCACCTTTTTATTGCTAAAGGCAGTGGTGGGTTCCTCCCGGTTCGATCCGGTTCGGCCGAGCCGGGTAGCGGTGACATGACGTCACCGAATCGGTTCTCCCCCCCCACCCTCCCACCCACGTACGTTCTTACCTTTTATTTGGTCCCACCTCCAATCTATTGCTGCCTCCTGAGTCCCAGCTGATGACTAGAGGGAAAAAAACTGTTTAAACTCTTGCCGCGGGGCTTCAAAGGGCCGTCCTACAGCTGATCAGTGTTAAAAGCAAACAAATGAGTCGGGTCGTAAGTGCGAGGACCTTCCAGAAATGACTCTGACCAGCTAGCCACGCCCACCTAGTCACATGACCTCTAAGCCACGGTCACAAAATAAGCCATGCCCACAGAACCGGTAGTAAAAAAATTTAGAACCCAGCCCTGGCTAAAGGACTAGCCTTTCAACATTGGAAAAATAGATGTAGGATCCAATTACTCAGTGCTAATGCTGTTTGTATGGTTATCCCTTATTGAATTTGTTATGTTCATGTTATACTAATTGTATGACATCTTTTATTGTTGTTGTATTGCTTTTTTCTCTTATATACTATATACCATTGTTTTATTTTTTTTCTCTTTACTCTGTCTTATTAAATGAATAAAGATTTATTTAAAAGATAAGTATTTGCAAGAGACACTGCTTTACAAGGAGCAAAAACATTAGGAAATTTATCTAAAACTATACCACAAGACCATCTATTTGGAGATTGAAATTACGGGGCAGAAGTTGGCAAAGGACATGCATTAGAGGCAAACAGAACTACAATTAAACCTTAAATATAAGCTGTCACATCTTTTATATAGCATATGACCTGCAAAGCCCTAAAAAGTGAAGTAATTAGGGCCCAGGAACCAACATGTATGTGGGAGACATTTCATGAAAGAAAATTCAAAGATAACAAATGGGTATAAAGGGAAAATTCCAAACTGAAGCATTTGTTACTTCTAAATCTACTGTAATAACTTCAAAATATACCTGAAAAAAACCAAAAACATAAAACAAGGTTTGGCTCAGAGAAATCTAGCATAATATACACGCATTAAAGAACCCTTTTAATTTCCTATTTTATTCAATGCAACTCGTCAAAGGCAATAGGATGAAATTTAGAGACTATTAAAGAATTAAACCAAATAAAAAATGAGGTAGGTGAATAATATCTCTTTTTAAATGACAAACTAAATTGGTTGGCACTTTTTATTAATTAGCATTTTTCCTTTCTTTTCTATTTTTACATTTGAGCCTTCAATACTCATACTTGAGTATTTCCTCCAATGTCATTCTGGATGTGGATTTGTCAATGTATGAGTGAAAGCAAAAGAGATAAATGTATATAATTCTGGTTTCATTCCTGTCAGTGCAGGTTTATATTCAGAATACAAGTTGATTTGGGGGAGGGGAGACCATTTTAGCCCACTGCATTATTGAAAAGCCTTTTAGTGTCAAACTTTTAGTTTGACAGCTTTTGTCCTTCTTTCTTCACTTTGTCTTTCTCATGTTGCAGAGGGTAATTTTGATAGCTCTTGATAGTCTTTTCTTGCCCCCCCCCTTTATCTGTATATTAAAGTAAATGCATTTCTTATGCCTAATTTTTAGAGAATGCTTCTCAGACTTTTCTCCTTTTTTTCCTCCCATATAAACTCTTTAAAATAAATTAATTGTTCAAAATGCAGCCTTTTTTATCAGGGTGAGACTGCCATGTATGCAGCAGTGCAGAGAGGACTTCTAAGGTTAATAATCCTGAGACTCTGAAAAGGAATAACAATGACAATGAGATAAAGCTGCCATCTTTTGGCCCTCTAGCAGGGTTGCACCACAATAACTACAGTACCGGCATCTCAGTCTCTGTGCAACCAAACATGACTGCTTTTTGTAGGGAGGTTAAGAACCACTGATCATTTAATTATTTGGCTCTCTTCCCCTCTTTGTTATTTACATATTTAAATTGTTTATTCGTTTGAATATACATGTGTTTCTTTCCTCCTTCCCTATTCCTGTTATTTCATTCTAGTTCCCGGATATAAATGCATAAATGCATAAAATGCACATAAATGCATAAATCCCAAACAATTGCTCACTTTCAGGGAACTGAGGTCCTGGAGGATCTGCCTAGAAATTCTCCTTGTACCATGTACTTCTATTTATCACAAGAGCCCCGAATTCTGTTTCTACCTATACTGAGTTATTAGCAAGGAACTGTAATGTAGAAAGGAGAGAGACTTACAACAGTTCATTTAGTATCTGTTCAAAGTTACAACGGCAATGAAAAAAGTGACATGACCATTTTTCAGACTTCCCCATGATCATGTGATCAAAATTCAGACTCTTGGAAACTGATTCATATTTATGACGGTTGCAGTGTTCCAGGGTCCTGTGATCACCTTTTGCAACCTTCTGACAAACAAAATCAATGGGGAAGCCAGATTCATTTAACCACGTTACTAATGTAATGCCTGCAGTGATTCACTTAACAACTGTGGCAAGAAAGGTCGTAAAATGGGGCAAAACTCACTTAACAAATGTCTCGCTTAACAACAGAAACTTTGGGCTCAATTGTGGTTGTATGTCAAGGACTACCTGTACAATCTTTTAATAAAAGAGAGATAACTGCAGATCCCATTCTCAACCTGCCCTTAGTGCCCTTAGTGGAAATTCTCACAAAAGCATAGAGGAGTTTTACATGTTAAGGGACTAGAGAGCCAAATGAGGTTTCCCTGATCTAAACTTTAACATAAACTTCTGTTATCAATGTTTCAGTAGAAATCTGGAGTCCAGAGTTTTACATTACAGTGCACCACATAGTGTGCATTAATATTCCAAAATAAGCTACATTCTCAGTGATATAGGTTTCCTCTTCTGAGTTATTAAAGTAGACATACTGAGTTTTTTCCACAAGTACCTGCTATCACAAGAATACAGCATTATGTAAAACTGACAAATAAAATAGTAACTTTACCACAAGAGTTTAAAAGGCATCTCAGTCACTTCTGACACTAATGCCAAATGCTAACTCTAGATTCTAGAATTTGTATTTCATTCGTATTAAAATAACTAATTTGTATTTCAGGGTAAGGAAAATTGAAAGGCATAGAAGTGGGACCTTTATAGAGATGCATTTTTGCTGAATTCCTAAGAAAGCCGTACCTAAATCTGCCATTTTCAAATGTATATTTATTGGATGAAAATAGCAGTGCTATTTCCTTAACAGGAAACAATCATGATGGTAGTTAACAAAAAAATGAAACAACACAATATATCTGCAGAGCAAAGTTTTAAACATTTCTTAGTTATGAAGGCTGCCAGCCTTACAAATTCACGACTTGCACAGGTTTTTAGGCAGAGAATGTTTTTTCGTGCAGTAATGAAAAATTCAGATTTTTTTTTTTAATTAGAAGGACGTGATCTGATGAAGGGGTGGCACGCCTTCTTATGGAACACCGGGAACAAAACATATAAACATTTCACTAACCATATAATAAGAGACTCATTAATTTGTACATGGCAAGAAATCAAAAACAAACATTACTTGAAAGTCCCCGGATGGTTATCCACAATGGAGGCAACAATGCACCCCAACACACTAGCAACACAAAAAATGATAAGATATAAGGAAATATTGGATTCTCAGGGAATACTGAAAACACAGGAAGAACTTAGAAAGCAAGGAATATCAATAGACTGGTGGCCCTATTTACAGATAAAAATAAGATATAGAAAGGATCAAGAGGAAGGAGGAATAGACCCAAAACCGAATCGACTAGATAAACTATTAGAAATCAAGGAAGAAAAATTAATTTCAAAAATTTATAAATACTTATTAGAATTCGACCTAGCAGAGGAATTGGTTAAAGGATAAATGATAGCATGGGCAAGAAACAATGGACACAACATACAGTTAGAAGAATGGGAAAGGGTATGGGAAACCAATTATATCATGACAAAATCAGTAGTTTATAAGGAGAATTAGTATAAAATGTGGTATAGATGGTATCTGGCCCCTTCGAGATTAGCGAAGATATATCCGAATTTAAACCCAACTTGTTGGAAATGTAAACAGGCACAGGGTACTTTCTTTCATGTCTGGTGGCTTTGCCCAAAAATTAGGAAATACTGGGAAAAAGTAAAAATTTGGTTAACAGAAATAACAGAAGAGGAAATAGAGTTTAAACCAGAAATTTTTTTATTAGGCATGATCAAAGAAAATATTAGGAGAGAAAGAAAATATTTAATATTACATATAATTACGGCAGCAAGATTGGCACTAGCGCAACATTGGAAAACGGATCAATTGCCAACGGATCAACTAGTAATCCAGAAAATTTACAATTGTGCGGAAATGGATAAATTAACACTTGAGTTAAAAGACAAGGTAGACTCAAAATACTATATGGTATGGAATAGATGGTATGAGTGGATAAGTCAAAAAAAAGAGAGAGTAAATGTAAAAGTTTGTATGAAAATAAAATTAACAAACAGGCACCGTCAACAAGATAAATGATGTAATAAGTCTATACATACACACACACACACACACACACACACACACACACACACACACACACATATGTAGGTCTTTGGTTATTCGGGTTTTCTCCCGTGTAAAATTGGAGGTTTCTTGGCAACGTTTCGACGAAGTCTCATTCGTCATCTTCAGGCTGGTGTCTTCGGCTTCGTGCTTCTAGGAGCAATATACATTATGTACAATGCACAATGTACAATGCACATTGCTCCTAGATATATATATATATAGTTTGTCTGGTTGGTTTTGTATTGTTTTTTCTATTTTACTGTTTTGTATATAAATGTATTTTGTATGTATTTGATACGATATTTTATCTTTTTATGTTTAATAAAGTTTGTTTTAATAAAAAGAAAAAAGAAAAATTCAGAATGAGGAAACAGGCAGCAAATTTTATGCTGGCATGTACTAAAAACTGCATCTTTCCTCAATCAAGGGGTCTTTACGTGTGCTGGGCTACAGCTCTCAGAATGCCAACATACACAATGTGGGAATGGCAGATACAGAGATAAATTGATTATATGTTAAAGAGAACTGGACAGGATCTGAAAGAAAGGGAGACATAGACAGTTATTTTTTTCCATTTATTTCAGATATTTCAGACAAAATGTTTAACACACTCTGTTTTTAAAAGGCACAAGTAGTTCATTTTTGTTCTTGTGGCAAATGTCCTTATTTCTACAAACTCAGGGGAACAAGGCAGTTGAAACAAGGTAGGCCACAGAACTCTATATCCTGAAGTCATGGCTAAGCCACACACTGGTTCTCTTTATGTTGTAGCTTCTCTACAAAAAAAAAGAGGAAATTATCTCCCAGTATTCTTTCTTATTTCTCTGACAACCAGAACAACTTTCAACCTAAGGAAGACAAAGGAGAAAATGTTGAGGAATGTGTAGTTGACGAACAGTTTAGAAGAGATCAATCAATATTTCTCAAACTTGGTAACTTTAAGATGTGTGGGTTTCAACTCCCAGAATTCCCCAGCCAACCATGCTTACGTTGACACTGACATTTAGATATTCAAGCATCCAAATACTTGGAAATCCATGTAAATACTTTTACAAAAAGTATAAATAGGTGCATTTTTAATTATATTCAATTAATTTATATGAATAATTCTACCAACTACTGAACTAATTAGGTGTGAACATATGAAGCAAATCTTTTAGGGCAGGCACATCAAACACACAGCCCGTGGGCCAGATATGGCCCGCGCAGGCCACGCCCACCTCAGTCCCACAAGGGCAAAAACAATCCCAATACATCCTGATATGGCCTGCGATGTGATTGGATTTGACACCCCTGTTTTATAGTGGAGGAATAAAGCCAAAACTTATGTGATTTTCAAACAATAAAATAATTAAATTAATATTATTACTCTACTACAAAGATACAATTTTAATTCATCTCCCTTCTGTTCTTTTTTGTTATTAGAGGCTATTCATATAATTCATTCAAACTTTGTTCTAATAGCTATGTCCAATGCAATTTTGGAAGCAAGAAACCCATAACCTTCAAAAGGAGAAAGAGGGCTCTTTCTCAGTCAAGAAAAGGAAGGAAGATTATTAATACAGAAAAAATACTGCTGGTTTATCAACTGTTTTGTGCAATAGTAGAACATAAGAATGATATTTAAAATTTAACATACTTTCAACTAGAGGTAGGTGTTTAAAATATCCCTATCTGTTCTTGAATGGGAGGAAGAATTAAAAATACAAAAGATACAACTGGTCCATAAACCCTGAAATTCATCCAAAAGGGTATCATGGTAACTGTTGTTGGAAGCCACCAAGAGTTCAAGAAGCACTAGGAGAGTTGCACCACCCCATCCCAGTTTTATTGGAGATTTCTGAATAAAAATAATATTGTTGGGATTTAAAATAATAGTTTAATGCAGTAGATTGCCTGTGCCTAAGACCTGCATCCTAAAACCAGCAGTTTGGAAGATAGAGATAGATAGATAGATAGATAGATAGATAGATAGATAGATAGATAGAGAGACAGAGAGAGATGGATTAAGAATTGGAGGAGATGCAAAAATACCCCAAAATCAAATGTGCTGCACAGAGTAGAATAAGAACAAATCTTCAGCATCCTTCATTCAACAATCTTTCAATCACAGTATCATGGGGAGGAAGGGACCTCGGAGGTCTTCTAGCCCAACCTCCCGCTCAAGGCAGGAGTGTCCCACCATCCCAGTCAAATGGTTGTCCAATCTATTTTTGAAAACTTGCAGTTATGAAGCACCTACAACTGCAGAAGGCAATCTTCACACAACTAAATAAATGTTCTCTGCCAATTTTACCTTATTGCTTCCCCTCTCTTGGTTTTAGATCTGATTCCTCAAACTCAGCCCTACAACATCTTTTTCTTTCTGCTTCCCTCAAACTCACTCAGAAAAAAGCAACTCTTAACTTCTTTTCTCCTGAAACTCCCAGCAAATGACTGGTTTTTGAGAAAACTGTCTTAAAAGATCACCAGTAAACTACTCAGAAATAAGATTCCTTTAAGGAATTTCACAAGAAAAAACCCAACTTACTGCAGCAACCCAATTCATGCAAACATGTCAAATAGATGACAGTCACAAATTGGATATGCTTATTTAAACTATGGTAAAGAAGACTTTTATAACAAAGCTTTCTAGAAAATATTAAAATAATTATAAAAATAAAACTAAAATTTTGTTAAATACTTGTAAGGAAGTGAGACTGAGATATTGTCTTTAATAAATTAAATGCATGATTTCCCTCATTTATAGCCTTAATTCAGCATGGTAAATATTAGCAATTGCACTTGAATTACTACTGACACATTATTTCCCTTTTGGAAGAAATAAATATAGCCTTTCTCAAAACCTAGTGAACCAAAAATCAAAACTAGGAGAGGATCTAAATTACACCAAATGCACATTGCATAATGTGTATTGTATAAATTATATACCAGTCTTTCTGACAAACTGTAAATCAGTGCAATAAACTGCACCCATCAAATTCATTTACTGCCTCATTAATATTTTGACTCATAATTCATCTACTTCGGTATCTTTTATTCCTCAAGCCTGTCAGAACAGCATGTAAACTGCTAACAGCCTGGCATAACCAAACTCTTCCTAAGTTTTTCTTTTCATCTTCATCTTTCCCAAATTATTAATACCTAAAAATGAATGTAACAAACATGTTTAATCTCATACGATACTATCCCATTATAATATTTTATACTGTTGTTAGAAATGCTTTAACTGTAGAAGACAATTTGTCCAACCTTTAGTGAAATGTTTTGCCATTAGAATTACAAATCCCTTGGATGTGTAGGGATAGCAAGTGAATATTATGTTAACCACAACACTGTTTTATCAGGCAGATGTGGTTTTAGCGTGGGTGCAAGTTATTTCCTTAGATGCCAAAATGAATCTTACACAGACTTGCTTCACACGTCACAGTAAACTAGTCTATGTTTGGCATAGTTTACTGAACAAGGCACAGATGTCTGAATTCTCAGCGTAGTTTATAAACCAACATCAGTGGCCTCATTAAAGATAACCTTAGAAATCAAGTGGCATGCATTCTGATTTATAATGACATTATAGAGCCAGACTACAAAAATCAGTCTTGAATGTTTACAACTTTAAAAGACCAAAAGATTTAAATCTATGTATTAGTATTTAAGTGGCATTAGGTGGTGATGAGAAGATGTATTAGGACTTCTGATACAGCTAATGCTCCTCCACCTATTTGGTTTTTTTCAAATTGAAACAATATAAGTCTTTTAATTAAAAAAAAAAGATTCATTTTAAAATAAATTATGTGTTCCCTTTCTTGTCGGTTTCCGTACTTTTATTAAATAAGCTGCAACGTTTTATAGCACCGTTTTTCAAAGAACTTTTGTGACTGGGGGATTCTGGGAGATGAAGCTCACAGAGTTTAAAGTTGCTGAGGTTGAGCAATACTGATTTAAGAGTAATCTGCCTGCTCAAGTTTGAAGTTTGTTCTCTCTCTCTTCGCATGAAAGAGGAGAACAGCAGTAAGGTGGCAGCCTTTACTGACTTGGCAGATTCGAGAACAAGTTACGTAGGCCGAGTCAGTCTTCACCTTTCAAGGTATGGGGAGGCGGTTTACGAAAGCTCCTCCCGCCCTGCCCGGATCCCGGTACCGTTGGTAGGCTGCAAGTCCACAGTGAGTGAATCGCGCCGACGTGGAGCATGGCGGAGTCTCAGGTTCTTTGCCTGGAGGATACTCACGTGAACGAACGGATCAGTGAACATAATCCGCGATACTACTACAGCGAGGAGCAACGGCGGGCACTGGAGGTCCTCGTGGCCGACGGGGAGAAAGCGTATAAGTCGCAGCTGAAGACAGAGCAGCTGCCTGACTTCCTTTCCAGCAGAGAGTTGGAGGTCTTGCGGGACGGCTGGCGTGCTTACGATGCCCACTTGGAGACTGGCAAAACGGTCACCGGACCTTCAGGAAAACCCCTTTCGCTGTCTTACTGGCCCGAACGCTCCGATACGGAGATCCCTCCGCTGGACATGGGGTGGACTCATAACTATTTCTACCGGGGAGCCACGCGTCTGGCTCTCTACACGCACCCGCGCAAGGAAGACAAGGCGCCCCACGTCAAGCAAGTGGTGCGTGAAACGATCCAGCAAGCGAAGAAGGTGGGTAGTTCGCCTTTGCGCCTTTCAGATCTAAGGGCAGCTCTCCAGCCAGCCAGCCAGCCAGGGCCAGCGAAGTCCTCTGCCTTCTGACCTACCTCGACGTAAGAGCTAACTTGCCCCATAATTCCTCCAACTTGAGCGAGGGATCTCTTCCTTTCCTTCACCGACGCGGACGTTACCTCTCGAAAAGGTAGCGTTTGCACCTCGCCAGGAATCGAAATCTTGTTTAATCAGTTTCAGCGTGTTGTGAAACCTGCCGCTGTAATTTATTCGGTAAATTATATACAGTAGCTGCATATGGTGTACGCGGGTCTGTGCAACAAGCATACTGGGACATTTATAGAAAGTTTTATTTAGATTTACAAAATCAATTGAGTGAATGTTGTTCCAGGCTCTAAACATTTCATGTCCACTGAAGTCCCTTTTCTAATAAACCAGCACTTTATCTTTTTTCTGCTTAAAGCTACCAAAGGTTGTTTATTTTAAAGAAAGATTGCTTAATTTGCCTCTGGAAGGAGTTTAAGGATATATAGCTTATAGAATCTTACGAAAAACCAACTCTACAGAACAAGCCCTAACATGTTCTTTGAAGCAATCTGTGTTTTTTTAATTTTCAACAGCAAATTTTTCATTATTCCATGCAAATTTCTCTGACTCAATATACACAGATCCTAAATTTACCTTTTAAAAAGTCAGGTGAACTATTTTAATTATTACAAAGTGCAGCCATTTTCCTTATGCATTCAACCAAATTGAAATAAATGGTAATGACATTAAGAATTTATGGATTGTGTCAATATTTTTTTAAATTATTAAACCACACTTTCATCTGTTTCTTCTGAAAACTCATGTTTTATATATTGCCCATAATAATTCTACAAGATAGAAAAGATACCTTCCAAGAACATTTGAATGGGATTTAGCCTTCCAAGGGAGAGTATCTGGTTGATCTTGTCTGGGCTAAGGAAATAATTAGGGTCAGACATTAGTAAATACTTGAGAGACCTCTGGAAGAAGATAAAAGTTCTCCTTGAATCTAGTACTCCAGTACTTTACCATTATCACTTTTAGGATTTGAGGGCAAGATCTTGGCAATGTTTTAGTTAGAGCAACAAATCAAAAAGTCACAAAATATTAAAACTGCTTTTAAGTTCATTAGGTTGCTTATTAACAAAGCAGTGTTTATGTAAAAACTGTAAAGTCTTTAATAAATAGAGTTTCTAAAGGGATTACTGGTTAGGCAATACCAGGTGTTATAGAAGTAGCAAGGACTGTGTTTGCATATCACATCCACAAACTAGCCTAATGTATTTTGAGAACCTGGCAGTTAATATACACTCAGTAGTTGGGTTGCTGGTTATCAGTTGTCAGGAAAAGCTACTGGAATTTATATTGAATGGAGTAACACTTAGAAATTTAAATATCTCATATTTTGAATATATGTTCAGGAAGGCCTGGGAAACCAGTTACCTTTTACAATTCTCACCTTCCTTTACTATTGACCATGTGAGCTGGAGCTGCTATGAATATAGTCCAGCAACATTTGAAAGATCAAAATATGCCTAATCTTTATTCTAGAGTCAAACACACATCATCACAGCGGAGTGATGTATCTGGACTTTCTCCCTCCCTTTGCTAAACGGTATGGGCGTGGCCAGCGCATGATGCATCCAGCCCATGGGCCAGAAGTTTGACAGCCCTGTTCTAGAGGAAAGGGATGTCTTCTTTAAAAGATAATATGATAACTTTAAGAATATTTTGCAGACTAATCCAGCCCTTGCAGGTTTTTCTGTAAGTAGCTGTTCTAGATAATTTGTTCTTCAGAACTATCTAAAATAATATAATACGTAGATCCTGAAATCTTAAGGTGAGGGTTTTTTTAAGAATTCAATTTTAATTCTTTTTCTACTTGAAAACAGCTTCTGGACTTTGTCCTTGAGGTGGAAAAAAAATGAAACCTTGATTTTGGGTTTTACCAATAGATAGGCTTGTTGTTATAGAAATGGCTAGCTTATATTATTATGTAAAAATAAAAAGTTGAGGTTTGATGCTATTCTACTACACCAAAGGGAGTCAGAGATCATTGCCTTTTTTTCCCCCTTTGCCCTACACCCGTGATGGCGAACCTATGGCACGCGTGCCACAGGTGGCACGCGGAGCCATATTAGTGGGCACGCCAGCTCAGCTCTGGGGCGCATGTGCGCGCCGGCCAGCTGATTTTCGGGCCTTCTGGGCCCACCAGAAGTAGGGAAACAGGCTGTTTCCTGCCTCTGGAGGGCCTGGGGGCGGGGTGGGGAAGGCCCGTTTTTCTTTCTTACCTGGCTCCAGATCCTATCTGTGTATCTGGGAAGGGCAAAAACAGCCTTTCCCACTCCCTCGGAGGCCCTACAGAGGCTGAAAGGGCCCATTTCCCGACTCCCGGTGGGACAGGAAGTGATGTTTTTTCCTGTCCCCAGCCTCCAGAGACTCCTAGAGAGGCTCTTAGAGACTCCTAGAGAGGCTCCTAGAGACTCCTAGAGAGGTTCTGGAGGCTGGGGGCAGCAAAAAATGTCACTTCCTGTCCCACCGAGAGTTGGGAAATGGGCCCTTTCAGCCTCCGTAGGGCCTCCAAGGGAGTGGGAAAGGCTGTTTTCGCCCTTCCCAGATACACAGAGAGGATCTGGAACCAGGTAAGAAAGAAAAACGGGCCTACCAGGCCATCATGTGCCAGGAGCAGGGCGGGGGATGAGGGGAAGGGGTTGCGCACGCATGCGCGTGGGCACGTGCACGCGCGACCCTCCCCCGCCCCCCCCACTCCTGGCACGCGATGGCAAAAAGGTTAGCCATCACTGCCCTACACTTTTCCCTTCCCTCTCCCCTCTTATTTTCCTACTATTTTCTGTTGTATTTTTGTATTTTAAATTATAAACTAATAAATAAACAAAATATACAAAAAGAATCTAAATAAGAATTTAGTTTTAATTCTTATGAATTCATTTTAAGTCAGCTGATTGGCATTACAGTGAGGCAAAAAAGTATTTAGTCAGCCACCAATTGTGCAAGTTCTCCCACTTAAAAAGATGAGAGAGGCCTGTAATTGTCATCATAGGTAGACCTCAACTATGAGAGACAAAATAAGAAAACAAATCCAGACAATCACATTGTCTGATTTGGAAAGAATTTATTTGCAAATTATGGTGGAAAATAAGTATTTGGTCACCTACAAACAAGCAAGATTTCTGGCTCTCACAGACCTGTAACTTCTTCTTTAAGAGGCTCCTCTATCCTCCACTCATTACCTGTATTAATGGCACCTGTTTGAACTTGTTATCAGTATAAAAGACATCTGTCCACAACCTCAAACAGTCACACTCCAAACACCATTATGGTGAAGACCAAAGAGCTGTCAAAGGACACCAAAAACAAAATTGTAGACTTGCACCAGGCTGGGAAGACTGAATCTGCAATAGGCAAGCAGCTTGGTGTAAAGAAATCAACTGTGGGAGCAATAATTAGAAAATGGAAGACATACAAGACCACTGATAATCTCCCTCGATCTGGGCTCCACGCAAGATCTCACCCCGTGGGCTCAAAATGAGCACAAGAATGGTGAGCAAAAATCCCAGAACCACATGGGGGACCTAGTGAATGACCTGCAGAGAGCTGGGACCAGTGTAACAAAGGCAACCATCAGTAACACACTACGCCACCAGGGACTCAGATCCTGCAGTGCCAGACGTGTCCCCCTGCTTAAGCCAGTACATGTCTGGGCCCGTCTGAAGTTTGCTAGAGAGCATTTGGATGATCCAGAAGAGGATTGGGAGAATGTCATATGGTCAGATGAAACCAAAGTAGAACTGTTTGGTAGAAACACAACTCGTTGTGTTTGGAGGAGAGAGAATGCTGAGTTGCATCCAAAGAACCCCATACCTACTGTGAAGCATGGGGGTGGCAACATCATGCTTTGGGGCTGTTTCTCTGCAAAGGGACCAGGACGACTGATCCGTGTACAGGAAAGAATGAATGGGGCAATGTATCGTGAGATTTTGAGTGCAAACCTCCTTCCATCAGCAAGGGCATTGAAGATGAAATGTGGCTGGGTCTTTCAGCATGACAATGATCCCAAACACACCGCCCGGGCAACGAAGGAGTGGCTTCGTAAGAAGCATTTCAAGGTCCTGGAGTGGCCTAGCCAGTCTCCAGATCTCAACCCCATAGAAAACCTTTGGAGGGAGTTGAAAGTCCGTGTTGCCCAGCGACAGCCCCAAAACATCACTGCTCTAGAGGAGATCTACATGGAGGAATGGGCCAACATACCAGCAACAGTGTGTGCCAACCTTGTGAAGACTTACAGAAAACATTTGATCTCTGTCATTGCCAACAAAGGATATATAACGAAGTATTGAGATGAACTTTTGATATTGACCAAATACTTATTTTCCACCATAATTTGCAAATAAATTCTTTCCAAATCAGACAATGTGATTGTCTGGATTTATTTTCTCATTTTGTCTCTCATAGTTGAGGTCTACCTATGATGACAATTACAGGCCTCTCTCATCTTTTTAAGTGGGAGAGCTTGCACAATTGGTGGCTGACTAAATACTTTTTTGCCCCACTGTATATTAACATGTTATAAGGAGATTAGAAGTACTAGCACTATGTCTGAGATTAGTAATGATAACAAATGGCTGTGGGGCTTGGGTCCTCTGGCTTTTACATTGGAAGTTTTTCATCTTTGATTCTGAGGAGATTGTGCTCCCCACTCAGAGCTAGTGTGCAGTTTGTGCATTCACGTTTTCTGCTTGAAAAACAGATGGCAGTGGTAGCCAGAAGGGCCTATGCACAGCTTCATCTTATGCACCAGTTGTGCCAGTCGCTGGATCAGAAGGCTCTGCTTGCTATCACTTTTACTATCACTTTCCAGTTGCATTACTGTAATGTATTTTACATGGGACTGTCCTAGAGGACAGAAGCCATAATTTCTCCAGAATACATTGCCATACGTAGTTATGTTCACACCCTGGTACAATAGCAACACTGTTTTGTGAGCTATACTGGTTCCCAATGGATTCTCAGGTCAATTCAAAGTGGTGACTAACATTTTCACAATCCATTCCTCCACTGATGGAAGTAGGATCTGCTGTACCTGATGGCATTTGTCTATCCCACATGCTGTATTAGAATGGGCGTGTTTCAGTTCTCTTCCCTAAGGCAATATCATGTGGCAGGACCCAGGAGGCATGCCTTTTGTTGCTGTACCTGTCTTCTGGAATGATCGCCCTCTCCCCCTCCCTCCCTCTTCTCTCTCTCATCTTGGTAATTTTCCTAAGCATTGGAGTCAAATTGATTTGAGTTTATACTTGGAGGGGCATAAGTAGAAATGAGGGTTCCAACTGCCTATTAAATTTTGTTAATGTTGTAAACTGCATTTGGGGCAGGGTTCTCTATTAATTGTATATTGCCAAGAGTTGCAAGTTGTGTAATGATATAAAGTTACTAAATAAATATTACCTACATTTTGAACCTGCTCTTCAAAATGTAGTCAGGAGGGATTTAATTAATTCATTAATTAACAATGTATATACTGTAGCTGTCCACCTCACTGAATGTGACTCTGGGAGGTTTACAACTAACAGTTTAAATAATCTCACAACCATTAAAGCAAAAAAGAATAAAAGCGAGATTGCAGAAAAACATTATGCTGCCCCATATTTTGCTGTCCCCACAGTGCACTTTTACTGCACATTCAGAAGAGATCCATGATAAATTCTGTCTAGATCATTTTAGCGTGCAACATTAAAAATGTTGTGATAGGTGATTTCCTCAACTAAAATCTCAGATTTGCCAACCATCCACTATATAGAAAGTTTCCTCTAATTACTATGCACAGTATTCTTACTTCATGCAGTATTTTTTTCTTCTTTCCTATCATACCATTCACTGATCAAACTTTTTTTAAAAAATAGTCTCTGGAATTGTGGGTTGTTGATTGAGTGTTTCCTGTTAACTACCAGGTTGCATCAAAGTGTTGTATGTGTTTCTTTTTCTCTTGCTGGCATGTGGTAGTAATTTGGCTTTGTGCAGCCAATGTGCAACTGCTAAATAAGTGTTAATGAAGACCTGAAGTTGGAAAAACATGTTCAATTGCAAGTACCGATATGATCTGTAAACTTTCTATGAACTTTTAGTTTTATGGTTTATGGTTTCATAGATATTGGATTTCATTGTTGTGAAGTGCCCTATAAATGGAATGTTAGAAATATTGTATTTTTCGGAGTATAAGACGCACCTACCTTTTTTGTTTTGTTTTTATAAAAAGCTTTTTTTTTATTTTTTAGACAAACACACATACAAACATACAATGTAGTTTCTTTGAACAGAGTATTTGGCCGGTTCACAAATTTAAACAGTGTTTAGTCATTTCAATTAAATTTACAATTTCTATATTTCCTTTTTGCCATATTTATTCCTCATCTATTTTTTTAAAAAACCAGTATTACCCTTCATCCTCATCTCTAATCTTAATCAAATTCAATTTTTCCGTTCTATTCTATATTATATCCCTTCCCATTGTCACCTATTTTTATATCCATCCTCACATTGGTTAATTATGTAATATTACAGGTGTTTAATACAAATTCAACATTTTAATATAAATCAATTAGTTATATAACTATCTTTTTTGTATATTAATCAATATTAACATGAATATTCCAATTATTTCCATGCAATTCAATTTCTTACAAATCAATTATATTTACCAATAATAAACCAAATAATTTTCCCCATATATTCTTCCAAACCACAACTTAACCATTTCTGCTTTCAACACAATGTACAATTAATAGTATCTCAATTATTACAATTCCCTAGTTAAATAGAGCTTTCCCCTTATGTTACTCATTTTCACATCTTAAACTCTAAATAGTTTTGCCCATATAATCCTCCAAATCACAATTTAATCATTTCTACTTTCATCACAATATATAATTAAAGTATTTCAATTGTTACAATTTCCCGAATTAAATTTAAAAATGTTCTAGCTGTTATCCAAGCTACAACTTAATCCTTTTTATTTTCACCACCATATACCATTAAAGGTATTTCAATTGTTACAGTTTATACTTATTCATATTTCTAAAAAAAAAACAAAAAAAAACTTATAATTGTGTAGATTTCAAAAATACAAAGACAAATATTCCAATTATTATTCATTTCATTTTTACAATCATGATTTCCCATTTATTTCTTACTACTATTCATATTTCAATTCTAAATATGTATAACATCTTTCTCTTTCATTTCTTTTTCTTTTTCTCCCTTTCCATTTTTATTTTTGCCTTTTTCTTTCTCCTTTTTTTCTTTTGTGTTTTAAAATCTTGAACTCTCTTCTTTTGCCCTAAATTTCTCATTGTTTGCACCTACCTTTTTAGTGAGGAAAAAAAAGAAAAAGAAATCTCTGTCTGCCTCTGCCTAATATTTCTTTGCAGCAAACTGCAGCCTGCTTTACTTTCAGTTTCGTTTTCAGTGTAGCTTGATTAGCACAAGGGGGAAAAAAATCTGCTCTAGCACTCTTTGCAGCAAGTAGCAGAGCCCTGCACAAAACAACTGAGAGCAAATCATCTGAGAGTCAGGAGGCCAATCTAATCAACTTGTGCTAATTAGCCTATGCTGAAGCTGAAAGGAGCTGTTTTTTCTTGCTGTTTGCTTGCAAGGAGGTAACTGCTGCGAGGCACAGGCCAAAGGGTGGGGGCCAGTGGGTGGGCAGGGCTACATTCGGTGTATAAGACGCACCTAAATTTTCACCCTCTTTGGGGGTAAAAAGGTGTGTCTTATAGTCTGAAAAATACGGTACTTTAGGAGACTGGGAAAAGAGAGATTGCTCAATAAGAGACAGCATAACCTACAGGTAGATAGTGGCCAGGGCAAGAGGCTCAGAAGAGACTCTCCCTAGTTTCTTGCGTGATAAAGGAGATGGGACAGGAGAATCTTGCAAGTCTGAAAGTCAATTCTCCTGTCCCATCTCCTTTATCACCCAAGAAACTAGGGAGAGTCTCTTCTCCCTAACAGCTTATCACAACCAGATGCGCTATTTCTACTTTAGTATAATGCTATTCTGATATCTGGTTGTGATAAGCTTATAGTTGCATGCCATTAAGGCCATCCTGTTCAGAACTAAAGATAAAAGTCTCCATGCATGGGGGGGTGGGGAGCAAAATCTACAGCCACTTGGTACTGCCAGAATTGACTTAAACCTATTCTTCTCCATGTATACCAGCAGTGGGTTGCCCCTGGTTCAGACCAGTTCTATAGAACTGGTAGTAAAACTGGCAGGACACTCCGCCCACTGACCCTGACATCATCAGGGTCAGTGGGCGCTTGCGGCCCCGTTGCAAACTGGTAGTAAAGGTAAGTAGAACCCACCCCTGATGTATACCCTCACAGTTCCCAGACAGTAGAAAAGAAATTTGGTGGCATCACTTTCCAGTCAGGAGCAGAGATGTATGGTTGGGTTTTATAAGCATGCTGATGATATTTTACCATGTATCAACCATACCCAGGACTTCATGTACATGTTAATAGGAAGCAGGGAGAGTATTGAGCTTTGAAGAACCCCACATAGCTGGCATCTTTGACTTGATCTCTCTTCCTCCCCCCCCTTCCATCTACCTGGTTTTGAAGAAGGAAGGAGATTCATTGCAACACTGGGCTTTCCATTCTCAATCCCCTAAACTGGTCTAGTAGATTCCACGTCTGATGGTTTTAAAAGCCAGTGAGAAATTAAGGAAGACACTACTCCTATCTCATAATTACCATCAGTCTAATTGCAAAAGACAATTTGCAATATCATCATTATCATCACCCAGTGAGGCAATACCTTGACATGGTTGTGGGGCTTTTGTGCTTTGAGGAAAATGAGAGCTATGCCAGAGATTCAACCATACTGGACAGGTCTCATCAGAGGAGTCAGATAAAATTACAGAAATCCATCCTGGCTCAATTGTTGCTGGTGTTAAGAAGGACCACGCTAGAAGAGGATATTTTAAACAAGTTCTGGAAAGAACATCATCTAGAATCAGAAATAACAGAACAGAGGCTAGCAGATCAACACTGATTTATAATATGAAATAAAGTATTCACAGAAACAGAATTGGAAGAACTGCAAAGGTCTACCCAGGGCAGAGATAACAAAGCCTTGCCAGAGACAAACCAGGGAGAGTTGGCAGTAGAGGAATTCAGCAGATGTATGGAATAGTTTTCATTTGGAAACCAGGCAACCTCTCCTCTGCCTCAAAAATAACAAAGCCCTCTAACTAAAGAAATAAAACAAATGAAACAAAAATTAGCTGAACATATAAAACCACAAAAATTTCAGAATAAGGTTGCCTGTGTTGAAACTTGTTCCAAAGAAATAGCTAGCACAAGCATTAAAAGGTGCCAACGCTGCAATATCAAATATAAGGACCAGGAAACAAACCAATTAATGTACAGCACAGCTGCAGTTGTAACTGAATACCTTGGATGCAAAATCAACAAAGAAGAAAAAAAGCCGGACAATCCACCACCAAAATGGAAAATAGGATCAGCAAGCTGAGATCAGATGCAAAAAAGCTAGAACAGATGAAAGAAAAGAAGCTGATCAACAAGACCAAATAATACCTAATCAAGAAATAACACTTGGAAACAAAGAAGATCAAGGAAGCACTGGAAATAATAAGCAACAGATGACAGCAAAGAAGATCAGCAGATATGATGCTTGAATTGCAAATTATAGGCAGAACCTCCAATTCTAATCAAATCAGAAACATTTCTACTAATACATCAATGGAGAAATGGCAGTGAATCAGTTAGTACCTGACAAGGAAGAAACGGTAGAGTTCTGAGCACAGATATGGGATAGCCCAAAAAAATACAACAAGGATGCAGCTTGGTTAAAGGAGGTGGATAAGAATAAAAAAGGGCAGCTGTTCTTCAACATGCATATTAATTTCTGGATGAAAAAATAGGGAAATGCTTATCACATCTTTGGATGCCATAAAACTAGATATGTTATTTTAGAAGAAAGAAAATTTAAAACAATTTTGATAGATTAATAGGCTGAAAATAACAAAATAAAATTTAATAGTTATATAGCTCAGAGGAAAACTAAATAAAATGTACTGATATAATGTGCCATAAAGTGCTTTTTTATAATATATATGAAAATGTGTGTATAAATATACTAGATAGCAAACTATATGAGGAGCAGTATGGCATAGCCCCTATAAGAGCCTTGATAGTACAGGGTTTAGTGCACCCTGTTATTAACACAGCTGCCTGCAATTTCTGCTGGTTCGAATCTCTCCAAGGCTCAAGGTTGACTCAGCCTTCCATCCTTTCTAAGGTAGGTGAAATGAGGACCCAGTTTATGGGGGCAATAAGCTGACTTTGTATAAAATATACAAAAGTATGAAGGCTATTGCTTAACGCATTGTAAGCCGCCCTGAGTCTCCGGAGAAGGGCGGCATATAAATCAAATAAAAAAATAAATAAAAAAAAATAGCAAATTTAAGCAGCATTAATAGAATCATAATTACTAAATCATAGGAAATAATAATTTTGCAGTATTCCACACTTGTCAAGCCCTACAAGAATCAGAAAGATTGAGAAGCTGGAACTTGTGCAGAGAAAGGAAACAAGAACAATTGTGTCACTGGAAACAAAGCCTAAGGATTGAATGAGGTAACCAAGTTCAGTATATTCTGCCTTGAGAAAAGACTAAGAAAAAAAAATCTACACCTAAAAGTGTGGCAGAGAGAAAAACATCAAAATCTGTTTCCCTATTACCTGAGAATGCAAAACACAGAATAATGAACTACAGAACTAATAAACTACAGAAAGGAATTTGGTTGAACAATAAGAGCAGTTTGACAGTGAAGTTAATTACTGAGGAAAATAATGAGAATCTCTTTGTTGAATATATTGAATTAAAGACTGGATAGCCATCTAACAAGGATGCTTTAATTTGGATTCCTGCACCAAACAGAGAATTGACTTGATTATTACAATTGCCTCTTTCTTCTTCATAATGCTAAGATAATGTTTTTACCTAAACATTTTAATATATTTTTAAGAGGTAGCATAACCATAAACAACAGTTTATATTTCAGTAGTTGAGTTCTTAGTTTATATAATGTGTTAATGTGATTATTGTTTAATTTTGTGCTGACTCAGATAATAGGAAACTCACCCAACAGTGCCTGAAGCAAGTCATCATCAGATGTCTTAATAATAAAATCCTTAGGTTCTTTATTCCGGGATAAGATAGGAAGGGTTATTTTTCCTCAACCCTAATTGCTACTCTGCGCTAGTAATTTTTTAAAATAAACATAGAAATATGCTATAGACATTTAGCACAATCTGTTGCTTTGTTCTGAGACAGTATTATAAAAAGCGATATCCTGTCTTGATATCCAAGGTAGGCCACTTAGAGGTAGAATTATAACCAAGACTCAAAAGTAAGCCAAATGTCTATTATAGGTATATATTGAAAGTAACAGAAAATGAAGAATGTTAATTCTATGCCTAAAACAAAACATTGCCTTTATTATAATCTAATGGCAAGTGTTTGTTAAAATTCTAAGACAAAAAGAGCCAGTTTTGTGGCTCTAGTATTCATGCTTTCTTAGCTCATCCCATATCAAGAGTTTTTATTGTTGTGAGAAAATGGGAGTTTTTTGTATAAATAATGAAGGCAGAATAAAAATAAGTAATAAATAAAAGCTAATCCTACCATTCAACAGGTCAAGGAAGGAGCTTCCCTAGAAAATTGATCTTAGATAACCATCTAACTTAAAAACTTTTATTACGTTATTTTTTATTTCATATTTGCTTATATTTCACCTCATGCCTCTATTGAGAAATATTTAACAAACGTTAAACCTTTTTAAAATGCAGTTGATTTCTTGCAGGACTGGTGACATTGAAAGAGCCACCTATAATATGAGGAAGATTTCCAGATTTCCTATAGTTTTGTCTAGGCCTGTTTCACAAGGGGAGGGAAACCAATATTGTAGTAATGTATTAATCAATATTCAGCTAGGAGGGGTGTAATATGTGTACATGTGTGGGGAATTTTCTGTCTTTTTTAATGCATTTTTTCAATATGTTTCAATATGCAAATGTTGGGGCATGGATAGCCTGGCTGTGGGGGCATTGAGGTAAGTCAGTGTTGGGCTCATGGGGCAGCTCCACTCCTCTGCCTCATGGCCGTGGCAACGGCATGTCGCTCAGCCCTCTGCTCCATTGCAGCTGCGACGGGGCTGCTGGAGCTGCTGCTGCGAGGCAAGGCAGGTGTCAGGGTGTGGGTGGCCTGGCTCCAGGGGCCCTGAGGTAAGCCGGTGTGGGGCGTGTGGGGCAGCTCCATCTCCCCACCTCGCAAGCAAGCAGAAGTGGGCCTCCTATACATGGGGGAAAAAAATAAGACACCCCCCTGAAAATAATGCTACTGCTTATTTTGGGGCCCAAAAGAAAATAAGATCGGGTCTTATTTTTGGGGAAACACAGTAGGCCAGTGCTGGGGGCAGGATCTGGGAGTTGAACATTTTTATAACGGCTAAGATTGCAAAATGCAATACTAAAGATTGAACCTGCCATCTTCTGAATACAAAACATGTGCTCTACCATTATTAACTAACCTGTACTGTTTTGTCTGAGGCCAAATAAGAGCCAAAATGACTATTTTTTAAATATATGAAGTATATTTTAAAAAATTATAATCATTGTTAGATGAAGAAGTACCCTGTTGATATATTGGTGAATGGAAAAAGGGATCTTCCTAAATATAGTTTAAATTGTTCTAAGGAATGGGATGGGGTTGGTGTGCACTGTATTGCAAAGAGATTGAAACATATTATTTTGGTGTTCTTTAGATAGTATTTAACACAGAACAATCCATGCAAGCCCCAGGATGACTGAACAAGAATGAACTGGTTTCTACAGGCAGGAAGACTTATGCTATGAAGTGATGGGTTCTTGAATAAGTTAAAGCATTGGTTTCTCATTCACGGAGTGTGGGTATATATGATATGACATGCCTACATCAGTACCTTTTTTCAACATTACTTTTTAAAATAAATGTGTGTTCTCTTCTTGTGCATGTTCAGATAATTGCAATAGTCATGGATCAGTTCACCGACAGGGACATCTTCCGAGATATAGTAGATGCAGCATACAAACGTCGGATCCCAGTCTATATGATCCTAGATGAAGAGGGCTCCATACTCTTCCTGGAGATGTGCAAATGCATGGACCTAAATGATTTCCATATCAGGGTAAGGATATATTTACTGTGCAATAATTAATATAATTCATACCTGATTAATACTGCAACATATTGTTCATGTTTATCTAGGACAGAGGGTTTGAATCTTCCATAAAATTTTATAGATGCTGTGATTGCCAAATATGATAGTTTAATACAGAGAAATACAACAGACTACAACTTATTTTTAAAATCACAATTCAACCAGATACTATTATGTAGTACCTATTCATTTTTTAAAATCTCACTTTGACTTTCAAATTCCCTCCTTTTGCCATCTCTCTTTTCCCTTCATTTTTTTCTAAAAGAAAAAGAAAATTGTGATAGTGACAATGATATGATCTATAATATTTCAGTGTGTAACATATTTATAGGCCAACCACAAGGTGAAGACAAATATACAGGGAAAATATCCTAAAATCATAAAGTTATTTCATATTTCAGGACAAAGCAAATACACTGTTTTATTGATTTGTGGGAATTGACAGCTGATTACAGTTAATGAAAGATTAGCTGTGATTTTAATTGCAAAAATCATTATCAGTTTTTCTGTTAAGTTAAATAAAAAGAAAATTAAATATATTTTTAAAATGTCAGAGTGGGTTTTATAAGCATCCAAATGGTTCTTTCACATCAACATTTGATATAACTTTCAACTATCAGTTGTATCAACTTTCATGTTAACAGCATTTCATATATAAGTCAAGAAAGTTTCTACAGTTAAGTAATATTTAAACAGTTTGCTTTTTTGTCATATTTCATCAGAGAAAAAAAAATTGCCTGTGCAAAAATCCAAAATAACCTTGATGATAGTCAGAAAGTCTTAAGGCATCTTGTCTAAGGAGAGTTTGAAAGAAATTGCAAAAACTTTCTGAAATAATCTGTTTGATCATAAATTAATCGTTCTAAATTTCTGCTTCATCTTGCCCAGTCTCCAATAATTCATAGAATTTTATGCTGAAAAATCCTATAGTTTGTTAAGAGAGGACACGAGTTTAATTTCTGATATATCAAGTTAAAGATTTTATTCAGAAGGGAAAATTTTGGGTAGAAGTGATGAATAACTGTGGGAACAAACCTACTTGAATTCAGGAAGGGGTGGACATTGTAAACCATCTTGTAGGTGGTTTTGTAATAAAGGACAATGATTAAATTGAATTTTAATCCTGATGTAACATAGAATTGTTAGAATTCATAGGAATTTGAGGATCTCACAATCCAAGGGTAGGATTATAGCTTGTTTGCACAAAGCAACAAAATAACATGATCTACTAGATTTTTAGAATGGGACAGTATGAGAATATATTTTACTAATTCCCAACATTTTTCCTACAAGTACAGAAAAACATAGTGCCATCTTAGTTTCAGATAATTATGTACCTGCAATATATTTCATCTACTTTTTATCAAATCACCATGAGACTTGGAGAAAAATAAGAACCTTGGTAGCTCTTTTCTTACCTCAACTGCCTTTCTTAGGCAGAGAATTTTAGGGCAAAATACTTAAGGCTTCCTATGACCTAAAAGAGGAACAAAATATCTTCTTCCAGGAAGATGGGAGGAAGAAAGCTAGGCTTTAAACCCTAGAGCACCGACACATATATTTAACTGCAGCATATAATGTTTATAATATATGTGTTTTATAATAGTCTGCAATAAAGTAACTAATTTTGCTGAGTCATGTCTACGAACCTTCTGTTGAGAAACCAGTTCCTGAGTAAGTGGTCAGGGTTTAAAATAGTGTTTCTCAATCTTGGCAACTCTAAGAAAGGGTTGAGGAATTCTGGGAACTGAAGTCCACACATTTTTAGAATTTAGAATTTCCAGAGCTGAGAAATGCTACTTTAGAAAGTCAAGATTTTTAGCCCTGCCTAGATCTGGTTGTTACTGCCATCGTTATAGGAGGAGAACTTGCTTTAGTAGACCAAGGATATACTGTAACTATAGCTTCTCTTGCAACCCCTAACATCTCTCCAAATTCTCAAATTGCCAGTAAGCAAACTAATATTGATCCAGATGGATTGGTCAGCTCAGACAATGAACCAATTAGCCAAACAAGACACAATCTAGCACATGGGTGTCAAACTCACCACGTCACGTTGTCTTCACATGACATTTTCCCCATTCACGGAGCTGGGGTGGGCATGGCCTGCATGTGACGCATCTGGCCCGCAGGCCGCCAGATTGACACCCCTGATCTAGCACAATTGACAGTTCTAGGACCAACCCTGACCTAATAATGGAAATCATTATTGGAACAGCGGCAGCCACTGCTGCTCTTCAGTATTGAGAACCTGCCCCTATGTGATTAGATTTAAAGCAAATTTAATACTTTCCTTGTTCAAAATAAACAATACACCTGTCAGATCTCTATAACAAATGACACAGGAAACAAGTGTAATACATTCAAGGACATAAAGGTGTCCGATAAGTAGATTTGTTGTAGAAAAGCTAATGAAGTCAATATACTTCAATATGAGGAATTCTCAAAGTCTCAAAAATAAGCCCTATTTATAAAGAAAGCAAGGGTTACCTTCTGTGCCTCTTTTCTTTCATCTGTAGTATACCTGGCTTGAAGCCACTTTATTGTAAGAAAGCAAGACAAAACCTGTCTTTTGTTCTAGTAATGGAATAGACTGTTTCCTTATGAGAATTAATCCCACAGATCTTAGACCTGGGGTTTTTCCACTGACTAAGCCAATGGAAATCCCAGATAGAGTTTATAATAAACCTAGTGATGCAGAAGATTCCTGAGAATACTGTAGGCAGTAAAGAAAACAAATGGATCATTGAACAAATCATCATAGAGTTATCACTAGAGCTACAAATGACCAGGCTCAAATGATTCTGCTTTAGGCCCATTAATTTAAAAAATATTCAAATTATACAAAGTTGTAATTCTCCAGAGAAACTACTAATGCTGGGAAAGGTGAAAGGAAAGAAAACAAGATGACCAGCAGCAAGGTGGATGGACTCAGTTACAGTAGAAATGAATGTACTGAAAAGCCAGGTAAAGGAAGATCATAATGGAAAAAGTCTATTTGATTGCTAAGAATTGGCAACAACTTGATGGCACTTAATCAATCAATAATTGATCCCATCCTCTCAGTTTTAATTGAAATTGGTTTTAATTGGGTTATTTTAATTACTGGGCCAAAATTATTTAATTGTTTTTAAATTGTTTTTTAAATTTTATATGTTATGTTTTATCTCGGCTGTGCACCGCCCTGAGTCCCGCAGGAGAAGGGCGGTATAGAAATATAATAAAATAAATAAATAATGAAAGAAGTTATAAAATGAGCAGCTCTACCTTTTGATGTAGAACACACCAAACCCAAATCACTGGATCTCCCTTGGCAAACCCAAAGACTATCTTTGATTACCCAGTCAAAAAAGTGATTGCCATCCATGAAACCCATTGCTTCTGACAGAATAAGCAATACAAGACTATCCTGCTGATTCCCAACTTTTAGTTCAGGATATGGGCTGACTGAAAATGGTGTCAACTTCAAAACGGATCAGGCCTGCCGCAGCCATCTTTCCGTTTCTCAGCTTCCCTCCCATACTGTGTGGCAAGCTGAGAAATGGAAAGATGGCTGCAGCAGGCCTGATCTGTTTCAAAGTTGACAGTAGGATCCCCCTAGAAAGCGAGAAGCACTGGAAAACATCAAGCACACACACACACACACACACATTAATGAAAGCCAGGGTCCTCTCTATCCCTAGGAAGGTTCTTTGGGATTCTGGGGGTACTTCTCATGAAACTTCCTGATCAATCAATTTGCCTTCATTTTTTTAACAAAATTTTTTATTGAAATTTATTATAATACAATACAATACAATCAGACAGTGTTATTTTTCTACACAAGTTAGATTGATTCTCCTTTACATTTCATCATTCCAAATTCCTATATGCATTTTAAAATTTGTATTAACTTTTATCTATTCTTTATTCGGTTATCAATCCACTTGTATCAATCATCCCACACCATATAATATTCTGAGTCTTCTTTCTCGTTTAATTCTAACGTTAGTTTGTTCATTTCGGCACATTCTAGAACTTTCTGGATAATATGTTCCTCTGGTGGTGTATCCTTTCCTTTCCAATATTGGGCATAAGCTATTCTTGCTGCAGTGAGTATATTTATGATTAAATATCTTCTTTTTTTCCCATATTTTGTCTTTAGTATTCCCAGGAGAAATGTTTCAGGTACCAATTCAATTTTTTCGTTGATTGATTCTTGTAGCCAATTTTGAATTTTTCTCCAATACCTCTTCGCTTCGGGACAGGACCACCACATATCAAAGAAGGTACCCTGATGATATCCACACTTCCAACATTTGGGGTTTACATTTGGATAAATTTTTGCTAATCTCGTGGGCGCTAGGTGCCACCTGTATAACATTTTATATTGATTTTCTTTGTATGTTGCCGCTTTTGTTAATTTATAGTTTCTATTCCAAATCGTCTCCCATTCATTCAAATTTATATTATGTCCAATATTTTTGGCCCACGCTATCATTGGCTCTTTTACTACCTCTTCCACCCTGTCGAATTCTAATAAATAGTTATATAATCTGGATAGTACTTTTTTTTTCTGGGCCTATCAGTAATTTGTCTAATCTATTTGTTTCCCCCTCAATGCCAAATTCTTCCTTATCTTTTTTGTACCTAGATTGAATCTGCAAGTATGGCCACCAGTCAATATGTATTCCCTGCTCAGGATTGATTACTTTTGAGGTTTCCTTGGTTATCTAGAAGCTCTTTATAGCTAATCATTTTATTGAACTCTAATGTATTTGGGTATATCATGGCTTCCATCGTCGATAGCCAGTTTGGGATTTTCATGTATTGTTTTCTTTTAATTTCTTCCCATACTTGTATTAATACTTCTCTTATCCTGAGTCTATGGAAATACGTTTTGGTCTTTTTCTTTTTGTCCCACAAGAAGGCGTGCCACCCTTTTTGTAGGTTGTGCCCTTCCAAAATTAGGATTCTTTTGTTTCTTAGATTAACCCATTCCGTTATCCATACTAGGGTGACCGCTTTATATTATACTTCCCACGCTGGGAGTCCAAAATCTCCCCTACTTCTGTTGTCTTGTAGCGATCGCAAATTAATTCTTGGTTTTTTCCCAGCCCAAATGAATTTCCTAATAATTTTATTAATTTCTGTGAAAAAAAAATTTTTTTTTGTAAATATTTTTTTTATTTTTTCCCAAACATAAACATAAAATATAACTTTCAAGAACAGAGTTTCAATCCGGTCGGTTAACATGCTTACATTCTTTTAACACGCTCTATTCCACTTTTCCATTACATCTTTTAAAAATTTAAAACAGCGAAAAAAAATAAAAAACAAATTTAAACATAAAATTCTAACACTTTCATCTAAACAAATCTAATATATCAATACAGTTTTAACTTCGAATTAAATTTTAGCTCATTATCTCTGTATCTATATCTCATCAATATCCAAATAGTTATTAACAATATTCTAGTCTCTTATTTTAATTATATACCTTACAATTTTATCACCAAAATTATCAAGTTCAATTTCAATACAACTCCATTTTGTTAAAATTTATAAAACACAATTTTATCAACATCTTAATTATTTGACCCTTTTTATCAAATCAAAATATCTTGAACTTTCCAATTTAATATCCCACATATTACACAGTTTTATCACAAGAACATATTGCTTATTCTTCTCCAAGTTATCAATTCTTTTGAGATTATTCCCAATATTATCTCCTTCCAATCTCCCAACATTATTGGCTGATTTCCAGCATATTGTATTTGACTAGTTTCTAGCATAAGCTTCTCCCAGACTCCCTCCATTGTTTGGCTGATTTCCAGCATATTTTGTTTGGCTGATTTCTAGCATAATCTCTTCCAGAAGTCCTTCCATTGTTAGGCTGATTTCCAGCATATTTTTCTCCAACTCTCCTCCTATTGCTTGGCTGATTTCCAGCATTTTATTAGCTGATTTCCAGCATTTTCTGTTTGGCTGATTTCCAGCATAGTCTCCTCCAACTCTCCTGCCATTGTTCGGCTGATTTCCAGCATTTTATTTATTTTCTCACTTACTTCCTCTGAGTCTCTAACTCTTATCTAGTTAGTATCCTTCACCTCATTGTTTTAATTTTCCCTTACATCATAATTATCTATTTAATCTCTATATCTCAGCATATTCATCAAAATTAATTCTCATTATGTTTCATAATAATCATCATTTCCCATATTTGTTAAATTAGATCACAATTTATCTCTATCATCTGTGTATTTCATAGTTTCATTCAGTAATATGTTAATCAATCATAGTCAACAGTCTAACTTTGTTTGCAAAATATAGTTAAGACATATTACAACAAATAATAAGTTTTCTTAAAATTATCTCATATTAGTATACACTTCTCATAGTAATTTTTAACCACTTAGTATATAAATCCCTATTTTAATTGCCATTTATTATTATTTTTTCTTTATTATTCCAAAAACCTTCCTGTTTAATCCAAAAGGAAAAAAAAAACCCTTTTATTCCTTTAAGCTTTTAAGCATTACATTACAATTTAGTTACATTTAGTTTAAATCTGTTTTGTTTCTTCTTTTTCCTGTCTGTCCACATGTTCCACTTCAAAGTTCATCTATTCAAATTAAAAGTTCTATGTATCACTTTAATGCTCTTATAAATGTCTGCTCCAAACATGATATCTCCACTTCCTGTCTTTGTTCGTGCGCCACACCTTCTTTTTGCTAAGTCTGTAAATTTCCATTATAGAAAAGGTCCAAGATCTTTCTTCTTAAAATCACCCAGAACAGGATAGAAATTTCCAAAGTTTATTAGTCTAATGTTAATTCCAAAGTAATCACAATAATCCAAAGTAAAAAGCCATTTAGGATATTTCTTTTCCAAGCAGAAAGTAAAATCTCTTCAATCCACTTTCCTGCTTAGTCACCGCAGACTTCATGGCAATTTTGTAGCCATCCGTCTGTCAATCTTCATTAACTTTGTTAACTTTCACAGGTTTAAATTCTCCCAAAAATACTTCTTCAATCCACTCCAAAGAGAACAGAAAAAAAAAAGTCCAATTTTCCAAATTATTAGAAACAAATTCTTCTAAGCCAAATTAATTAATGCAAAGTTTGTCTTGGGTCTCCATTTTTCCCCCCTTTCTTTTAAGTCTTCAAGCCCCACGGATCAGTAGCCGCTGTTTAAGGTTGGGGTCTTATTTTAAAAAAATATTCCAAGTAATCCCTTTATTTGCCTGGGTTGGTGTCACTCACCCGGCTTTGAAACACTCATTCTTTCTTCTTCCTCCTGCACGATCTTGTGTCCCGGTCTGCCGCCGCCATGGCTGCCTACCCCCGCCGCCGACTTTGAGGATTCCCTCTGGCCTCTGAGGAACTTGCCTGTTCCTCTTGGCCCTCCGAGGCGCTCCTCTTCACCTCCCATCCCTACAAGATGGGGGTCGATCCGAAGACCGGTCGGGCAGCGGTTTGTCAGTCGGGGTTTCCATGGGCTCGTTAGAGCCCACTAATTCCCCGACTGTGGCGCCGCGGCTCCAGGCCAGAAGTCTCAGGATCAATTTCTGTGAAAAAAATTTTGTCTAAGATGACGGGTATCGTTTGGAATAGATATAATAATTTGGGCAGTATATTCCTCTTTATCGATGCTATCCTGCCCAGAAGTGATAGTTGCATTTTCCCTCATTTTTCCAAATCCTGTTTTATTTTTTTAACCAGAGGTGCACCTGGAAAACATCAAGCACACACACACACATTAATGAAAGCCAGGGTCCTCTCTATCCCTAGGAAGGTTCTTTGGGATTCTGGGGGTACTTCTCATGAAACTTCCTGATCAATCGATTTGCCTTCATATCCTGTGCTTTTACCCATCTAGCTTCTGATGTCGATATCCCTTCCACTGGACTAGATATTGGACTCTTTCCTTCTACAGCCTGGAATCCAAGATCCTCTTTACCTCGTAGTGGTTCTCCCCTTCTACTATGATTGGACCTGGAGCTATCCTTGCTACTGGCCTCAGTTCTGACCCTACCATTGACTTACATAAACTGTAGAGGAACACCGGGTGCAATTTTCCCACTTCCCACACAGTATGGGAGGGGGCAGGGGTCTGGAATGTCAGGCTAGTGCCTCGTGGTGCATGTCCCCCCCCCACTTCATTGACAGGGACTAGCAAATGAAATATGAGGTGAATTAATTGATCAGAACACTGTTTGAATTAATCCAGATCTACTCAGTGGTGGGCTGCAACCGATTTAACAACCGGTTCTGTGAGTGCGCAGCGTTCAAAATACAGCAATTTGAAGCTCATCTGCTTACCTTCTAAGGCAGCCCCAGTAAGCAGAATAGCAAAGGCGCGGAAATCAGCTGTTTCGTGTGAATCACTTGAGCCAGAAAGAAGGAAATATAGTACAGGATAGGGCAGGGGCAGGTGGGTGGGGGAGCTAATCATCAGAACTACCAGTTCGCCCGAACCGACAGCAGCCCACCACTGGATCTACTTGTTATATGATAATTTCTGGAAAAAAAATAAGTAGGAAAGACACCACAATTGTATTCTATTTAAGAAAAGTTCTGCACAATTTAGACACTGGACATTTTCAATATAAATGCTTGGCTTAATGCATCCTCAATCTTTTCTCAAAGCAACTACAAAGTTCATTTTTGGGGGGAAGGGGGATATTTTGCAAACAGATTCCCCAAATGTGCTAAATTTGGATTCTTTAGAAACAAGGTAGTCTTGATCCTGAGACGCTTAGAGAGTGGAGCAAACAGAAATTGAGCTGCTCATCAATGCCAGTCAGTCTTATTACTCTACAGATTCAAACTAGCTGTGAAATGTAATCACAGGTCTTAGTAAAGACTGGCATGGGCAATTAAATAAAAACCTTCATCACATGTAGCTATGGTTTGCTACAGAATGATGCATTCTCTCAAACACACTGGGCAGTTTTGGGGCCCCAACAATGGGCCCTGTAACACCACTGCTCCGTGAGCTGCATTGGTTACCAGTCTGCTTCAAGATGTAATTGAAGTTATTGGTGATTTACCTTCATGGCATGGGTCCAGGTTGCTTGAGGGACCGTCTCACCCCACTGGGATTGGCCTGTCCCACTCACGCCAGCAGGGGAGGCATGCTGCAGATCCGATGATTTCAGCTGTTGCTCCTGCCCTCGGGAACATCTTGCCCTTGTGAGTTTGGCTCAACCCTCCTATCTTTTCGTAAGGGTCTAAAGACGTGGCTTTGGGTAATAGTGGGGGAACAGCACAGTGGAGGTGGTTGATTGAATAATAACAGCACAATGGAGGTGGTTAATAATAATAACTTCCTCTCACTCAGTCCCCACCCTCCCCATGTGTTCTTGGTTTTAATGTCTGATTTTAACTTTTTTATGTTTTAACTGTATATGTAACTGTAAGCCAGCCAGAGTTACCTTATGATAAGATGGGCAGCCAATAAATTTTATAAATAAATAAATTTAAGCCATGGACAGTTTGAAGATAGCAGCAACTATTTTTGATTTTGTCCAGAAATGAACAGATAGCCACTGCAATGATTTAAGCACAGGCATAATATGCTCTAGTTGATTTTTTTTTTTCAAAACTAACTTGACTGCTGAGTTTTCTATCAACTGAACAACTCAGCCCATATAGAATACATTACCACAGTTAAACCTGGAGAGTAGTAGCGTGCACCACAGGTTTAAGATCATTATCTTCCAGAAAAGGATGCCATTGGCATATAAATTATAATTGTTGAAAGATACTTTGGACCTTTTGCCTCAATCTGGGAAATCAAACATAGGAATTTAGGTCTAGAAATACCTGAAATTGTAAACCTGCTCTTTATGAGAGGGTAGCATTTATTCAGAACAAGAAAATTTAGTACTTTTCTGCCTAATTGCTCTTCACATCCTTATTTCATCAGGATTCAGTTACAGATTATTCTCTCATCTAGCCATTTACTGAGTGCTATAGATATTCAGGGAAGCATTACTGTTTCCTGAAGATACCACAGAGAAAAAGACATAGAGGCAGCAGCATATTGATAGCCCTTGGCTTCAAATCTCCTGATCATCTGGTTCTATGTAGATATTGAAAGACACTGCAGACAGAATGGAGCCCTCGGGGACACCATATAATAGCTCCTGTTTTGACAAAGAATAGTTTTTGATACTATCTGAAATGTACCTGAGAAACATGAAGGGAAACACTTAAAAACTGTGACTCCAGTTATCAAACCTATCCAGTGAAATTATTATAGCTGAAAGATGAATCTAAGCTAAGAGTCACATTCCCTCTGTCAGTTCCCAGCCTATCCATTAGACTGGCATGGGCATTCTCCCCCTGTGCCCATCCTTAAGTCAGTTTCAAATGGGTAAAATAACTTACTTTCTTCAGTACTCCCTGCAATTGAGAAGCCACTATTCTCAATCATCTTACCAAATCAGAGTTAGTTAGGTACTGGTCATAATTGCTTTTCTCTGAGGATGTCCAAAACAGGTTTCTTAAGAAAAAGTCTAATGATTGCCTCCTTTCAATACAGGTAGTCCTCGACTTACAACAGTTAGTTTAATGACTGTCCAAAGTTATAACAGCACTGAAAAAAGTGATTTATGATTGTTTTTCACCTGCGACAATTGCAGCATTCCAATGTTCATGTGATCAAAATTCAGATGTCTGACAACTGACTCATATTTATGACAGTTGCAGTGATTTGGGGTCATGTGATCACTTTTTATGACCTTCTGACAAGCAAAGTCAGCAGAGAAACCAGATTCCCTTGACAACTGTGGCAAGAAAGCAGGATCATAAAATGGGACAAAACTCATTTAGCAACAGAAATTTTGTGCTCAATTGTGCTCGTAAGCTGAGGACTAACTGTAACGAGGAACCCTTCTTCTCTTAGACGTTTTATGATCCTGCTCAAAAAGTTCAAACAGGTGTGGTTATTTTTTACCTCCACACACCTCTCTTGATGCTTAATCTACCTAAGTCAGTACGATGTAATGATCAAGTGATAAGATTGGGAAAACTAATTCTGATAGATGGGTGCCTGGTGAATAGCCCTGTCTACCACAGCAGTCATTTTGTGAGCATACCTACCATATTCTCCCAAAACTCCAAATGTGCCTTCAACTCAAGATATTTGCCTATCTCTAACATAAGATATCATAACCTCCTTTTGTGCACTGTTTAATGTGTCTTTTCTTTTTATCAGAATATTCGTGTACGTTGTGTGACTGGAGTTGGGTTCTACATGCCAGCAGGGAAGATCCAAGGCAATTTGGCCTCTCGTTTCTTAATGGTAGATGGTGAAAAAGTTCTCACTGGATCTTATAGGTATATATGCCTTGCCTTCAGGAAACCAGAGCTTAAAACTAGATTTATGTTTAAACCTTCGAAACTTGGCATTCCATTTTTCCCTAAATATTTAGCATTTAAAATCAGACAATTATCTATTTACTGGGGCTCAAAACAATATTTTGTCAGTACTTTCCCACCCTACTCTCCCTTTCTGAATTTTCCAGATAGCTTTGGGCTGCAACTCTTATTTTTATCATTGGTATTCTGGCTGATGCTGATCGGAGTTCAAATCCAATAAAATTGGTAGGTTTCCGGATTGTGTACCCTGTGTCCGCAACTTTCCAAGCCCTTCTATCTGAGATCTCTCAAATAGTTTGAGAATGGACTTATAATATTTTTGTCTGCCTGTTTGTTTTATGATAGAGCTATTGAAGACTAAACAGTAAGTTAAGATAATTATATATTGTTCCCATTTTCCAAAGTAGAATTCTTCCAGGAACAGTTTGCAGGGTGCTGATCAGTGGTGGGTTGCTACTGGTTTGCCCCGGATTGGGCAAACCAGTAGTGGTGGCGGCGGGAGGCTCTGCCCACACGCCTGGACACTTCTGCACATGTGCAGAAGTGTTGCATACATGCACAAGTGCGCCCATGCCCACGAGCAAACCAATAGCGAAGGGTTTTGAAACCCGCCCCTGGTGCAGAAACATATGGGTGTTGCTGTTCTTAAGTCCTGACTGTGGACTTCTCGTAGGCTATTAGTGGAAGCAGGGGTGAAATGCTCCCGGTTGGGTCCGGTTCACCCAAACCGGTAGTAAAAAAGGCTACAGGTTTGCCGAACCAGTAATAAAAATGTTAAAAAAAAAAGTTCCAACGATCAGATGAGTGACACGCGATCGTCAGAACTTTTTTTTTTACTTTTTTAGCATTTTTTTACTACTGGTTCTTTGAAACTGGTAGTTTAAAATGCTTTAAAAAGATTTTTAAAAAAGTTCCGAAGGTCGCGCGTCGCTCACGTGATCGTCAGAACTTTTTTTTTTTTTTTTACTTTTTAGGCATTTTTTTACTACCGGTTCTCTGGAACCGGTAGTAAAAATGCTTTTAAAAAGTAAAAAAAAAAAGGCTCTGGCGATCACAGCTGTGGTGCACGATCCTCAGAGCTTTTTTTTTAACTTTTAAAAGCATTTTTTTACAACCTATTCGGCCGAATAGGTTGTAAAAAATGCTTTTAAAAGTAAAACAAAATGGCTCCGAAGATCACGCACCACAGCTAATCACACCCCTCCCCTCCATGCGCTGTTCTACTTACCCCATGCCATGGCATGCCTCCTTTTGGTGCGTACCTTGTGTTTGGCGCACAGCGCACATGCACAGCCAGCAAACTGGTAGTAAACCGATTCAGATTTCACCATTACTTGGAAGGATGTTATGTTTGCAATATTCTACTATAATATTTCGGGTGACATTGCTTCTAAAAAACTGAACCCAGTTCAAAAAAAACCCACTGTGTAACAATGCAGGACAACATTAAAAAAACCACAAAATGTTAAAATACTATTTTTTCCTAAATTTGTAGATTTCATTATAAACAATAATAATTAAGCTTTCTTATGAGGAGAAAAGTAAGCAGATATGTTACATTTCTCTATATATGTTAAACGGAGCACAAACTTTTCTACAGAAAATTCTATTATGTACAACACATAAAAATCAACTAAAATAATAAAACATATGTACCCCTTCACATAAATGGAAAAGCTAAATAGGTAGCATCTAGAAGAACAGCAATCAATGTTAAACATGCCCCAGTTTAGAAAACATAATTGCAAATTTGGAGCCAAATGTTTATTACAGAAGGCTGAAAAGCATTGATTATCTCAGATTTTTGGATGTTGATATTATTTGATCCCCAAACCAAACTTTAGAGCAGAAAATAAGTTTGTAAATTTAACATCCCTAGATGCTTCACTCACTCTAAAACTACTTGGTTGCACCATCTAGAGACCCTCTACGGAGATTGTCAGTTTTAAAATTTGAAAAATCAATAAAAATGTAAACTAAATAAAAGTTGTTAAAGAATTAATAAATGGTAAAATTTCAGAAGATTTTAATGTTCTCAGTACATTGAAATCTCAAAAAATTTAGCCACGATTTTAAATTTCTAGGTAGCCAAGATCAGCAGGGATGCTGGCTGCCTGAAAAGATTGTCAATCCATCCTGTAAAGCAGTTTCTCAGCCTTGACAACTTTAAGACATGTGGACTTAAATTCCTAGAATTCCACAGCCAGAATGGGGTTGAAGTCCACAGATCTTAAAAGTTGCCAAGCTTAAGAAATACTGCTGTAGAGATAAAAACCTTTTATCACACCTAGCATTATACTAAAGCCAATATTGCAAAAGGTTAGGGCAGAAGTCCCCAACCTCTGGGCCGCAGCTCATTACTGGGCTGCAGCCTGATCAAAACCAGGCCACGGGAGAGATGGGCAAGCACCCACATGTAAAGCTCCACTTGCGCCAGCAGAGAACACTTGCGCAAGTAGAGCTTTGTGTGTGTGCACAAGTACTCTCTGCTCAAATGCCCTCCGCTTGCGCAAATGGAGCTTTGTACGCGAGATCGAGTGCTTGCCAGTAGTGCGAATGGAGTTTCATACACAAGCACAAGTGTCTGCCGCTCGTGTGCGAAACTCCATTCGCGCAAGTGGAGAGTGCACATGCCACTCACACAAACAGAGCTGTGTGTGCGCATGCACCTGCCATTCACACACCCCCTCCTCTGCACCGGGCTGGCTGCCAAGCTGGAAAGGTTGGGGACCACTGGGTTAGGGCATCACTGGTGATACATACCTTTATTAATCTTACAGCTTAAAGCACAGAAGATGACATACAGTAAAAATCACAAAAATCTAAAATCACTGTTAAATAGCTGTTTAAAAATAATAGAAACTAAAACTCAAGCAGGCATCACAAGAAGATACAAAAATGCAACAAAAATAAATTACTGAAAAATACAGAATAACAGAAATATAAAGACACCATACCTGTGTTCCTGCTATCATATTCAATATCAACTTTCTTCAGTACAGTCCCTTGGAAGGAACAAGGACTTAATAAGTGTCAAAGAAAAAGGGAAGAAGGAAGTAAAGTACACCATAAAGACATTCTATTTTTGTATTTCCTTCTTATATCGGGGGAGGGGGGGGGGCTTTATGGTTCATGGATTATTCCTGGTAGCAAAGTTACATACACTAATTTGAATGCCATACAACTAGTCTTATGAAATATGATTCCCTGTGATTCTTTTGATAAGAAATAAAAAATCAAGTTTTTTTCCTAAGTATTTGATTGGGTCAAATCAATTAAAATATGTATTTCTGAATAGCAAGAGATTAAAGTTTTAGAAAATAGTGATTTCTGATTGCAGTTTTTTTCCTGACAGCAAAAGACTGACAGCTTTTTCCTTGTTTTACAGTTTCACATGGACCTCATCCCACATAAACAGAAATATTCTTTTGTGCCTTAGTGGACAGCACGTTGAAATGTTTGACACTGAATTCCGTGAGCTTTATGCCATTTCAGAGGAGGTCAATCTTTACAAGGAGTTGAACATTCCCTGTCCTTTCCGTCATGGTATTGGAAACCTTGGTTTTTCTTCCTCTACTGTAGCCCGAAAAGTTATCAACCCAAAATATGGACTGGTGATAGGTATTCCTCCAGGTGAAATGTTGCGCCGTCAGAGGGACGAGTCACAAGAGAAACTTGAAGGAAGAGAAGAACAAAATGAATCAAATAAACGACTAGATAGTTTTCTTAATGACCTTATAACAGTCAAGCAGGTGCTGCCGGATATAGAACCTCCACTTGAGAACTTGAGCGTAGCAGAACCTCAAAAGTTATTTTCCCGATTCCACTTAGACCTGAAATATAAATCCAAATCCAAAGAGTCTGTCTGTGACCGTAGGAAAGATGAATTTGCCGATAGGGAAGTCAATTTCAAACAAAGTAAGAAGTTTGGCAATGGATTTTTCAGAAGGTCCAAGCGACCTCCACCTTTGAATGTTGATGTCAATTCTGCTACTAATGAGACTGCTGAAGACTTGATGGGTGTGAAGATACCAAAGGAATGCAATACCAGTTTTCATAGTACTGGAGACAATTCAGGTAAATTTTCCTGGAAAATATTCTCACTTGTTTAGTTTCTCTTAATGAATGCACGTCACACAATCAGGCTTTCATTTTGAAAAGATGTACAATTTCCTTCCTTTCTCCCTCTCTTTTATCCTTTATTTTTCTAAATTTATCTACTGAACAGTAGGAATTAAAAGGGAAGAGAGTGGCTGTATGAAAGTATATTCTGTAAGCCTGGCATTATATGTCTGACCTCATTTAATAACATTGTTTTTAAGTGAGTAGGACAGAAGCTAAATATAATAACCATCCTTTTGGTTTTAAGAAGGAAATAGATTGTCATCTAGAGCAGGGGTGTCAAACACAAGGCCCGCAGGCTGCATCTGGCCCACGGGGTACTTAGATCTGGCCTATGGGGCCACCCTGGAAAGAGCAAAGGACCAGCCTGTGGTGGCCCAAGCGGTCTGCCAGCAAAAACAGAGCTCGGGAGGGCCTTGTGCAGCCCTCCCAAGCTCCGTTTTTTGTGGCAGAGCGCTCAGGCCATCACAGGTGCCCCTGACACGAGTGACGTTGAACTGGCTACACCTACCCGGCCCCCCCAAGGTCAAACACAACCCTGATGTGGCCCTCAATGAAATCAAGTTTGACACCCCTGATCTAGAGTTCTGTGAATAAGAATCATATAGTGTACAGTATACATCCTTAAACTGCTGTAAAGGACTTCAGTTAGAATTGCTGATGTAGATTTTGGAGTTATTGGCATTCGGGAAGTGCCTTGAGGTATTGCAGCTGAATTTTAAATAGATTCATTTTCTCTTATTTAAGTCTTCTGCTTTCTTACACCCAAAAGTGTGAATGAGATAATTTTGGCTTCTTTATCCATTATTAATGGTAAAAGGTTACATGAGATTAACAAGATAAACAAGATAAATCAGGGCAGGTTCACACCTGTGGAGACTGTAACTGTCATCCATTTTATCCTATGATGAATAGACTCAGAAAACAAATCCTCTTTTTGTTGTTCTATTTTGTATAATGGCTTGGGGAAGATAAAAATAATACTGGAAAAAATCCCTTTTGTCTTTTTAGTTTTCCACAATCTAATACAAATGAGATAATTTCCATACTAAGGAATTTGTGCGAGGGATTTGGGAACAAACAAAAAGCAATGAAGCCACAAATGAGCTACCTATAGTAGCTAGCTAGTAATGTATTAGCTTTTGCAAAAATCTTTGAAGTGACCTATGGAACCCCTCACAATATTTAAATTCTAGGGCTACAAAAGAAGCAATATAACTAATCTCGTATCTGTAGCACTCCTTCAGCAAACTATGAGAACATTCTGCTGCTATATTTTAATTATTAATATTCAGAGACATCTGTCTCCACTATGGAAGGCAATAGTTAAATTATCATGACTAATAGCCATGGATATTTTATCCTTCATTGAATATTTCTTCTTCCTTCTTAACAATTAGATGTTAATTGTTAATTTTACAAGGCTGAACTAAAAATATATATTCACAAGGGCTTGTGACTTCTAGTCCTTTACAGCAGCCACAAAACAATGTATTTTACATAAAAGTTGCCTTAGCCAAAATTTAAATACAAATGTTTGTTTAAGATTCTCAACTCAGTTTAGATATGGTACTGAAGATATGAATGTCTTCAGTCTCATATGAATGAATGTACTTGGTGACATTCTATTTTTTTTCATTCTGAAGAGGAATTTTTGCCTATTCAACTTTATAATAAATGAGAAATTAGATCTGATCACTCTGAAGTGAACATATCTATATAGCCTACTTTGCAAAATATAATTGATGGAAATATGAAGAACCATTTTCTGATAATGAAAATTACAATGCTATGTATGGGAGGCAGCAGATTCAGATCATTAAAAAAGCAGCCAAGGGGTTAAAGTTCCCTTTACATTTCACAGCTTATTCTTGTATGGAAAATATTATTAAAACTTCAGTGAGTTGCAGAGTTTATGTTTCAGTTGACTGCTGTTAAGGCCCCTTTTGGAGATTGACAGTCTATCTTGTTTGACTAGAAATCGTTATAGCACAAACTGCAGGTTTTTAAGTAAATGTGTTTTGTTTAATTGACCAGAGGGCATGTAGCAACCCCTAGTGACAAACTTACAAAATAACAGGGACTATGTCCCTATGTCTGCCAAGCTTTCCTGATAAATTTGTATTTGATATCTATCAGATAAGCTATACTGCTTTCTATTCCATAACATATTCTTATTGTTTTATATATATATGTAGTCCAATCTTATCTAATTGGTGCTTGGTAAGAAACTTTCAGGAAATACTAGGGCTAAACTAGACTGGGAAGCAGAAAAACATCCTGGAAAAAGTCAGTGCCAAATTATTTTCATATTGTTGCCAGATAAAGTACATGGGTATGGCCACAAAGTAGCTAATGGTCAGCTTGAATGAGGAATCCATAAACTGGCATTAGAGTTTTTTTCAATGCTGCTGTCTAGTGGCTAAGTTTGTATAACAGCACTGGTGATTAATAAAATATGTTGATATAAAAATTAAAGATCAACGGTAGTTGCCCAGAATAGCTGAAAATATTGTAGGAGTCTAACAACTGAATACTAACGTAGAAAGATATTTTTATTCATCTTTGATTACAATACTCAAAGACAGCGATTTTCTTTTAAAGGTCACAAGGTTCTTGACCAGTAATTAAATTGGAATCTTAGATGAAAATATCTTATGCACAGGTGACTTAATTCACCCTTGCCAATCTAGTCCCTCCTAGATGTGTTAATTTCAGCTTCTTTAATTTCTTGACCTTTGCAAGGTCAAAGCAGCAAGCAAAAGATTAGTTGGAATAAGGTCCAAGAAAAAGCCTAGAAAATATTGTAGACTAACAATTGAACTAACAATTGAGACTAACACAGCAAGATATTTTTATTCATTTTTATTCACCAAGAGCTGTGGTGGTGCAGTGGTTAGAAAGCTGTACTGCAGGCTACTTCTGCTGACTGCTGGCTGCCAACAGTTTGGCAGTTCAATTCTCACCTGCTCAAAGTTGGCTCAGCCTTCCATCCAGATTGTTGGGGGCAACATGCTAACTCTGTGAATCGCTTAGAGAGGGTTGTAAAGCACTATATAAGTCTTAAGTGCTATTGCTAGAAGCTGCAGCAGGTGGTTCAAAATCCAAAGACAGAGTCAAAGGATTTAAGAATTAGTATCTAACGGCATGCAGTTTAGCTTGGGGTTACTGCTTTACTTATGTTGTTCATTATGGGAGGATGCAGCTCCATTCTTGCAAGGAAATTTGCAGAATACTTTTGCTCTTCTTTGCTTGGTGAGCTCTCACGCTGGGTGGAAATAGCAGCTCAGACTCCTCAACTTCAGAGACCAATGGCAGCTGTTCCTGTTGATTACTAGACAGTCCCACCTCAAATGCCTGTAGGTCCTAAGGCAGTGGCCCATCCGTTAACTCTAGAGCAGGCTGCTAGCCTGAGCTCACTATGATAGTCCATACTGTCATCAATTGGAAAAAGTTGATCTATCTAGCCTGCTGTTTTTTACAAGAAGTACTATACAGGTACTAAAGTATTTTGTCTACAGGTAGTCCTTGACTTACAATCATTCATTTAATGACTGTTTGAAGTTACAATAGTACTGAAAAGGTGACTTATGACTGTTTTTCACTACTATGATAGCATCCCTATGGTCACATGATCAAAATTCAGATGCTTGGCAATTGGCATGTATTTATGACAGTTGCAGTTCCTAGAGTCATATGATCACCTTCTGCAACCTTCTGACAAGCAACGTCAGTGGGGGAAACCAGATTCACTTAACAATCATGTTACTGAGTTAACAACTCAGGGATTTGCTCTAACAACTGTGATATAAAATGGGGTAAAACTCACTTAACAACTGTCTTGCTTAGCAATGGAAACTTTGGTCTCAATTGTGGTCGTAAGTCGAGGACTGTACTGTTAGTTCAAGATTATGAGGAAAGCTGAAATTGAAAAGTTCTGAATATAATCGGATTGGCAATGTTCTATTGTAACTGACAGATGCTGTCCAAAGCTCTTCAGCTAAGATATTCTCCATTAACAAATCCTTTTAACTGGACATCCCAGGGAAGTGATTTAGCCAGTCTGCTTGTTTAAACATTCATCTATGATCCTTCCCCATCACCGGAGTGCCAATAAGCCAGAAAACTAATTAGCTGGATATACTAGTAGGTAACAATATAAATCACAGATGGGATGCAGAATAATTTAAGATATATTATTTAGAGTGTGAAAATGGCAAAGGAAAAGAGTAAACATGTCTCCTCTCCTCTACTTTTCTCTTTCTGAAATTAATTTTACAAGATCTTGTTCTTAGCATTTACCTAGTTAGTCCCCAAAGACGACTCTGAAATGTAAAAAAAAAAAAAATCTTATTAAAAGAGCTGGCCCAATTTGCTATCTTTAGTGACCAAGAAAATAAAACTCCTCCTTACATGAACAAAAACCTATTGGACTGGCAATTTAATCTTACTTAAGTAGTTATAGCAAACCACCATTCCTATACTGAGAATATAGACTAATTTGAATGTTACATACAGATCTCTTCTCGATTACCTTACAGTATCATGCTACAACTGTAGAGAGGGCCTTCACATAGGTTCACCTGGTGTGACCTTTCCTAGACTGGAAATCTTTTATTGTCACCGTCATCTTGCTTATGGACTACTGCAATGGGCTTTTCATAGGGCTGACCTTGAAGATCACTTGAAAGCTCTAGGTATCTAGAATGTAGCAGCACAAGCAGTTGTGTGGACAATTTGATACGGCCATATAACACTTCTGCAAGTTGCATTGGATATCTGGTGCAATTCAAGATGCTAGTTAACACTTATAATGCTCCTTATGACATAGAGCCTGATTATCTGAGTGGCTACCTCACTCACATTTTTGCCTTTCCCATAAAATCTGAGAGGGGCTGTGCATTTCATATCCCATCCATTAAGCTTTGCACTTGATGGGACCCATGAAGCGTGCCTTCTCTCAGCACCTGCCCTCTGCATCCCCCATACTGCCCTGACTGGGCTGTTGTTTAAATGACCCGTGCAAGTCTTTAAATAAGCCTTGTAAACTTGGCTTTTTCCTCAAGCTCAGGGATAGGTTAGGCTCTGTCCACCCAGATCATATTATGACATTTTTATGGTGCATGTTTGTTCTTCATGTTGTGTTCATATGGTTTGTTTTGGTTGCAGAAATGATGGTTTTGCTTATATAGTTCCCAGAGTCGTTGCTGAGTTAAGCAGCCTTACAAATCTACATTGTAAAGAAATAAACAAATCTGTCTTTAGGCTTTTCAAGGAAGTGCTGCAATGCAGCAGTTGTGGCATTAGTGTCACATGAACAGCTTGCTGAATGTGTGGCTCAGACTTCACCGCCTCTCTTCCTGCTTGCTCAGTTGGGGGCCTTTCCCAGCACTAATGCCTGTGACTGACTTGTAGGGAATAATTAGGCAAAATTGTTGGCAGCAATAAGCAAGCATCACAGTTGCTGGGGCAACAGCTCTAGAGGAAAGGAACAGCCTGGGGGTGATCTTAGGTGGAACTAATGTGGGTGGGCTGCTGCTGTCTTTCCTAGGTTTGTTCAGCTAGCATACCTAGGATGTCAAGCAAGAAACGAAAGGTGTTGAGACGATCTTGTTGAGGGGACATCAGGTTGAAAAAGTTTGGTCTAATTTTTTAAAATAACACTTCAGAACCAGAGAACTGTATACTCTTATCTATAAAATTCTTATTCATTAAACAGCCTCAAAGATACTTACAGTTCTCATGATATTTTGAAAGTTTTAAAATGTGTATTAATGTACAAATTAGGAATAGCTGCAAAAAAGATGCTCAATAGTGAAAGTTTGTTTCTCTTACAACTAGATCAGGAATACCTGAGCAGAAACAAAAAGTGAGAATCTTGCCTGTATGATTTAGGATAGCAAAACATCAGTGTTTTCTTTTTAAAATATATATATATGTCTATTTTTTAAAAAGCTATTTATATATTTTCTATTTCAGGTAATATGAGTCCAAGTTCTCTCCCAGGGGGAAAAAATAAACAGTCAATCTGTGTGGTCTCATGACTGAAGAAAAACTACTGGAAAATTAGAATTCAAAATGCATCTACTGGAATATACAATAAGTGCATTCTTTCAAACTTTCAGTCTGACATCCTCACAATGCTGCATGTAACCACTGCAGTTTCCAAGACAGAGCTGGTATTGCCAGTTAAAGCACACCTACTGAGTAAAAGTATGTTCTGGAAGATCCTTGCATAATGGTAGCAATGTTAATTTTTTAAAAAAGCATGACAACTGCATTTTGGATTTAACTCTATTGCAATGTAGTTGTTGAAGAGTTGGGTGGCCTTATAAATGTCTAAATAAATAACATGTCAAGGTGCTTTCCTTCTTTTAGTGATGTTTTAGTTTGTCAGGCTTCAGATTTAAAAGAATGTGGTTGCATCATTGCTAACTGTACTGTATTTTATTAACTTTCTGGGATAGAAAATTAAAAATGAAACTAGTTTGAATAAAATATTTTTTAAATGTATAACATTTCTATTTCTATTTTCTTAAAATTTTATTAAAACGTCTGTCCTGTTTTTCAATAATATTAACGATGGATAGTCAGCCTTCCCAAGAGTACCATGCCCAAAGAAGCAAAGTAGCAGATGAACCTACATTCATAGGTTTGAGGGCTATTAATGAAGGAGAAATGTAACAATGAAATTACTATACAAATTCCTTTTGTTCTATGTATTAAGCCAACAGGATATAAGAACATAGGATGTAAGAATGGCTATTTAAATGAAGATCAGTACAAGAGATGCCTGCTGAGATGTACAAGACAGCCAAAATTTGACATAGCCTCCATAAATAGAACTGACTGTAATAAGCTGCAAGTAGTATACAATATAAGTATTGGCTATTATAAATAATATTTAATCCTCCTCATCCGTCCTTATTTTTAAATGTATTTATTACATAGCTAAACTTTCCATTTAAATATTCACAAAGATTCCTGCTATTTTATGCCCAATAGATCCAGCATTATATGGACATTGCAACTTCGTACTTTCATACTCTATGAATAGCATGATATATTCCAGACAGGTAGACCAGGGGCTTGTACAACTATATACAGGTATAATACATATATAAGTGGCCCTTAGGAACCAATAGTAATAAATATTACATTGCATTTTCTGCCATATCTCAGTGGTGAATTTTCCTTGAGTGCATCTTCTAACACCTATGCTAATCAAACCACAAGATAGATGGATAGATGATGGATGGATGGAGAGAGTCATTTATTGCTTTCTGCAGTAGTTTGATTTCAACTCATCTTTACTACTCATATGAAGACTTTCTACAACATATTGTAGATATGGGGAGGTATCATAGCTGTTACAGAAGCTACTGTATATGCAAAATATTCCAGTTCCTAAAGGTACTTTTAAAATCATGACCTGGATGATTGAAAATCTCCATAGACATTCCACTTCCTAATATAACTGACTAGAAAGATCTCAGGTTATCTTTTTAAGAAGCTTTTAATTAGAGAACTGTTATTGACAGTTGTGGGCCGAGTATACAAATACTCTGAATAGATATAGTCCCACATATATGAATTTATTCAATACTGTCTCCCTGAGATGTGTCAAGGCATTTATTAATATACTTTTAACACAAATTGTTATAGCAATATACCCTTATCCCTTTTGTATGGAACCTTTCATATAGAAATTCATATAGAAACCTCACCCATTTTTTATATATGCTTTCTTGCAATGTGACATGGGGATCAGCTAAATGGCACCTTATTCTAGTTCTTTCAGATTTGGGAGCCATACTTTTTATTAAAACATTTTTCACTTGTACTTTGATTCATTGCTACTATGCAAACTTTTGTACTTACGGAAAGTCCCCTCATTTTTTCAATGTATATCTTACACACTTTATGGTATAGTGACTGCCATAATGCTTTATTATTTTGTTGCGGGGGGGGGGCGCTTTTCATGTTCACTTGAATTGTCTTTGAAACCTAATATTTTTTCTGAAACCCTACGTTTTAGTTTCCCATGCCTTACCACCTTACTACATAATGTATCTGATCTTACCAGTAATTTCATGCCTACTATCCCAATCATGCTTCTTTCAGGGTTGAGTGACACCTGGAGACATTGAGCAATGTAGGTTGCTTTTTCTGGACATTAGGCATTAGTAATAATAGCAATAGCACTTAAACTTATATACTCCACAGCACTTTACAGCACTCTGAGCAGTTTATGAATGTCATCATATTGCCCCCAACAATTTGGACCCTCATTTTACAGACCTAGGAAGGATGGAAAGCTGAGCCAACCTTGGGCTGGTCAGGATCAAACTCCTGGCTGTGGGCAGAGTTAGCCTACAATACTGCATTTTAACCGTTGTATCACCATGGCTCCTAGTAGTTGTTGTTTGATAAGGACATCCAAAAAAGGTAGGATTTTATTCTTTTCCCATTGTGCATTTTAATGCTGGCTTGTGTTGAGTTCAGTGTTGCAGGACTCTTCTAAATTATCAGCTAAAATTAAAGCAATGTACCTTGGAGGGCTGAGATGTCCAGCTGAATATTTTAAATGTAAAGTCTAAATCCATTTATTAAGTTACTAGACAACTCATGCCCAGTTGGGTCATTGTTTCACAGATATTTCCTTAAACAATGAAACAGGATGACTACTGGTGGACAAAAAATCAGTGCAAGCAGGAGCAACCTCTAACTTCCAACAGGCTTCCCCATTGATTTCCTTGTGGAAAGTGGCAGAGAGCACTGTTATTCTGGATCTTTCCTTGCGATTCTGGAGACATGCAGCCCCTTTATCCTCTGTTTCTTCATTCTCCTTCCTTGTCACATCCTGTACATTGCCATTCTTGTTTCAGAAAAGTTTAATCCTGGTTGGCTTTTCCAATGAATTCTAGGAAGTCGTCAGAGGATCACATGACCTCATGAGGGTTAAGATCACCTGATCTCCAATGGCTGAAGGGGGGGCAGTCTACATTGTTTCAGAGTAGGAAACAGTTGAAAAGTGAAACAGGATGGATAAGGATTAAGGTATAGTGGCTAATGTATTTGACTGTGTTCTGTCCCGTTCCCACACGCACACACACCAACAGACGTCCAAGAGTTAACCAGCCGACAAAATCCTTTTCCTTATGATAACGGAACTTGGCAGCAACCTAGTGGCTGCCTGCCAAGAGTTTATTACTTACGAAGGGAAGAGATAACTTCTCTCCAATTCTGGTACATCAAAGTAAAATGCTCAATAATTACAGAATAAATCAAGTCCAAATATAATCCAGCAAAGTCTATAGCAAAAGTCCGGCAATGCAGAATGGCGTGGAAGCTTTCAGCTTTGTTTGTCACAAGGCTTGACTGGCCACCACGCTCCCTTTTATACCCTGTGGGGTGTGGTCCAGTGACTCAGCCTAATCTCAGGCACACCTTTTCTTCTGTTGCACGCGCTTATCTCTGTGACGCTGTCGAGGATCCAGCCAAGACTCATTACTCTCATCACTGTCAGCTGTGGCTGCGTGGACGTGCTTGGCCCCGGCCCTATCTCTTGCCCTTCGGCGGACACTGAAGGCATTGCCAAAGAGGAGGGTCCTGAAGAGGGAGGCCTTGCCAACTCCTCTCCTTCACTCTCGGAGTCCTCTCCTGCCGATGACACAGGCTCAGGTAATGGAGCCACAACAGACTGACATCAAAGAGATCCAGTTTCTTTTCTATCTGCGGCCATAGCACTAACTTGGTGGCCAACATATCTCACAGAGTTGCTGTGAAGAAATACAGGCCAATGGAGCACTATGTATGTACCTTGAGGGCCTAACAAAGATGGGATATAGATACAGGTGCATGCTTGTATGTCAGAGAAGAGACATGTAAAACAATAAAAATATCCAGGCCTTCGTGTACCTTAAAGTTGTTCCTTTAAGAGTCACATTAAGAGTCAGTACCTTGGTTCTAGGTGAGGGAAGGAGCAAAGGATTGTGAGAGTGGCAGGGAAACTGTCACAGAATGTTCAAAATGAGCATCATGTGACCACAACAGCAGCCCAACCACAGCAGCAGCTTGAAGTAGCTACAACTTTCCCAAATTTCATTTCCTCAGGAGTCATGAGTCCCAGATTTTGGATGCATTCTGTATTCAAAATGCAGAATTCAAAAATCGATTCAAAAATTGTTGCCCTGTGATGCAGTACTTAATTGCCTACTTAATTGTAATGAAGAGAATTTTAGTAGCATATAGAAGATGTAACAGCTGGCCAATTTGTTCTTCAGGCATTGTGAGAGCTATTGTGCTGTTACCTCAGAACATCAGATGACTAGGACTAGGATTGAATAGCATTCAAATCTTCACTCAGATGTCAAGCTCACTTGGTGGCTTTGAGCCAGCCTCTATCTTTCATTTGGATCTATGACTCTACGTGTTGTTATGGCGACAGAAACGCACAAGGGAAATTCACATATTGCCTTAAGCTCTCTGGAAGGAAGGCAGGATTTAAATAAGACAAATAAACTATATAGTGTTGTAAGCTATATGAAAACTATCTGACTAACCGAGATTAACTAAACAGTTTTCTTACGGAGGAAGGTTTATTTCTTCCTTTCACAGTATTATAAAACTTGGATCCCCAGTCTCCTTTGCTGGTGATGTTTGCGTAATCTGTTGCTCTCATCTATTTCAAGATAGGCTAAACCACAAATTATTTGAAAATGTAGTAGTTACTATCCTATAGAACAATAGTGACACACAGTGGTTAAAGAAAACCAGCATTTTTCCTTCCCATAAGGAAAAGCAATACAACAAATGCATCAAACTTATCATATTTCAGTGAGATCAATCTTCAAGCTACTGGCAGTATAAAAATTTTAAATTACAAAAAAAACTATTCACCAAGTATAGGCATATTACAATAGTAATACAAAATAAAAACTATTTTCCCAGTAAGTTTAATTTAATCTGGAAATCAACTTTTACTAAAATGATTTCTTCCAATTATAGGGATCATGACTTCTAGAATTTTCAGCAGCACTGTCAATATGTTAATTGGGAATTGTGGAAAAATGGGTTAAACAATTCTTCACATAGTAGTCCTAATGGAAATCACACCTATTCTGCATATCCATATTTCTTTTAAAAAGTGTCCAATGCATACAATTAATGTAAAATGCAGCTAGGATCTTAGGTTAGCAATATCTCCTATTCTACACAAAATCTCAGACAGTTCAACAAATTATTCTAACTGTATTAAGAAAAATAGGTTCTGTGTTTTTTCAAGGCTCTGATTTATCTTCCGAGTTCCTTCAAATAGGGTCATGTTTATTATTTATCTATTTGCTAACTTGTACTCTGTCTCATTCAATGCACTCCTGGTAGTTTTCATAAGGATCACAAGAAAGCAACCTCTAAAATAATAAAAAAAATCAAATTGAATTAAAACAATTTAAATTAACATTAATTTTATTATAGTAAAATATTGTATTTATTTATAATATACAATATATACATTATATTACTATGGTAAATATTAAAAATTACTAAAAGATAATCAGCAAAGGCATGATGATAAAGTACTGTTTTTACCAGGGATTGCTGGACAAACTGTTTTTCAGAACTGGGGAAGCAACAGAGAATTTCTGGATCTGGTCTTTCTCATCTATCAAAGAACGGGGATCCAAAGCATCCTTTCTTAGCTGGTTGCACATAAGACATACTCTGCACAAGAAGACGGTTCAATAGGTAACCTGAATCCAAGCCATAAAAGAGTTTATAGGTCATAGCCAGCACTTTGAATTGCATTTGGAAGCATAGATGCAGCCAATGTAGAACCCACAATACAGGTGTAATGTGATGGTTCTCACCCATAACAAGCTTGCTGCATTCTATACCAATTGAAATTTCAAATCTCCGAATCACCTTTAAAGGTAGCCCCAAAAGAAATGTGTTGTTGTTGCCAAACCTGGAGATAATGACTAATGTTGCCAAAGTCATTGGATAAACTTGCCTCTATTGCTGGACCATGTAATTTAACACCACCTTGTCTTGCTTATTCTGAAGAGACACTATTCACAAGTCATCTCTTATATTAATAAATAACAATCTGAACCTTATTGCCTTCTTTGATAAAGTGATTAAATTAGTGCATCAGAGAAATGCTATGGGCATAGTGTACTTGACTTCAGTAAGACATCTGACATGGCATACGTCTTGGTAAGATAAAAACAATGTGGAATAGACAATATCACCACCAGATGGTTCACAATTGTCTGACCAACTGCATTCAACTTGTAGTCCTGAATGGAACTACATCTACATGGAGAGAAGCACACGGGAGGAGGGTTGGACTAAATCATGGAGTTAAATTATATGATGAACAGTTGAGGGAGCTAGGTATGTCGAGCCTATTGATGAGAAGAATTAGAGAGGACGTGATAACTGTCTTCCAGCACTTGAAGGGATGTCACAGAGAACAGGAAATTGACTTATTCTCCAAAGCACCAGAGAGCAATAAAAGAAGTAATGGGTAGAAGCTTGTTAAAGAGAGATCCAACCTAGAAGTAAGGAGATATTTTCTGACAGTGGGAACAATTAATGGAATAGCTTCAGTGGTGAAATCCGAACCGGTTTGCTACCAGTTCGCTGGCAGCGCATGTGCACTGCATGCCAAACGTGCGCTGTGTGCACATGCACAGTATGCGCCAAAAGGAGGCTTGGGAAGGTAAGTAGAACAGCGGGGGGGGATCAGCTGTTCAGTGCAGTTTAGCTTTGCTAGAAAGCAGGATTTCTTGCTTTCTAGCAAAGCTAAACCCCGCTGCACAGCTGATCGTCAAAAATCCCGGTTCACCTGAACCGGTAGCTTTTTTTTTACTACCGGTTCGCCCAAATAGGTAGTTTTTATCACTACTGGTTCACCCGAACAGGAGCGAACCGGTAGCATTTAACCCCTGAATAGCTTGCCTCCCAGACTTGTGAGTGCTCCATCACTGGAGGTTTTCAATATTAGACTGGACAACAATTTGACTGAGATGGTATAAGATCTCCTGCCTTGAGCAGAGGGTTGGACTAGAAGACCAAGTTCCCTTTCAGCCCTATGTTTCTATGTTCTATATCAGTTAAAATCATGGTTAGAGCAGCTCCTTTTAGGAACAGAATATCTCCATTTTAGGACTGGCAATCATATACTAAATTTTTTACTTCAGCCTATTGCCTTAGAGTCTAGGAATTTTTTGGTTACTTAAGTAAACTAGTATTGTTATTTATTCGACCTGAATTCTCACCTTTCAATTTCTGCACCTATTGTCCTTGCAAATAATTTACCTCTTTTTTATGGTGGAGTTTGAGAAATACAATTTAAACAATGATTGGCTAGAAAAATGGTATATCAATCAATTGCCTGGACTTCAGATCATACAACTTGTGAAGGAAAACAAATATATCACCACCATTTCATTGAGGATTGCTGTTGTAGGCCTTCTTGGTGATATAATGATTAAGGCTCAGGCCTAGGACTTTGAAGATTCAAATTTTGGTTTATCAATCACCTGAGAAGTTCACTGGGTAATCAAGCCCAACACACCTGAACCAAATCAAGAAAGCGTGAAGTACAGATTTCAGTAAGCTATCTTTAATGCTAATCTCTGATAAATATAGAATCTTGGAAGCTGTAAAAAGAACTTCCAAGTTCATTGATAGACAGTTCATTTAGGTGGAATCTCTTTGAATGATCTCAAATGCTTCTTTCCACATATATTGCCACCTGGACTGAGTTGCTATTTATGAAATAAGCTGCCAACAGATTTGCCTTATATTACTTTAGTGTTTACTCCCACTTCTGTGCACTCTAAACTTCTCCACAATCTTACTCTCCCAAATCAATCTACTTTATAGGTTTGTTCTTAAGGGAAAATATTGCAGGACATTTTCAGCTCCTAAAGGAAAGTTTTAACAAATAAAAGAAATGAAGCAGGAACTGAAGGAAGAAATATAAGAGATGAGCTTACCATGTCTGATTATGGTTTCTGGATGCAATGTCAGACTCTAGTAACGGGAGCTTCAATGACATTTGCTTAATTGCTTGCAAATAGATGAGATTTTAAGCAAATAATATTGTTTTAAATGTTTCACAGTTCAATAATTTAAACGTATCAGCCTCGATTAAGCCATAATAGCAAAATGTAAGAATGTATACATTCAAGCTACAATAAATAATTAACATTACATTTAAACTGAATGATTGCCATCAATAATGAAAAAATATTTTTGCAAGTAATGAAAATGTTCTTTAACAGACTATGTGAATATTTTGACCTTTAACTACTTGCAAAAATGAAAAAGAGGATTTCAGAAGGAAAAAGCACAATTTCTGAAGGCCTCCGGTAAATTTCACATCTCTTGTTGTCTCTTCTGATGCTTTATAAGCATTATCTTATAGCAATCTTCAAATCTAAATTGCTAATATTTCAAAGTAAAACCAAATGTTATATAAACATAAGATTTATCTATTTTGTTTCATCTTTAAATAAAAGGCAGAAGGATTCTTTTGAGGAGAGGAAAACTTTTAAGTGTTAGGAAACTATATTCTTAACATTTTGTAATATGTCATGTACATTTTTTGTGCTGGTCCGTGACCATAATAAAGATTAGATATTGAATGAATGCCACGTACACACTTGAAGCTTAACAACAATAAGAAACTTTTAATAATGTTTATCATGCATTATGGAAACCTGTGCTTCATGTTAAATTTGGCCTATTTGGCCAGTGACAAATCAGGAAGTTTAGTTATTAGCTGAAATTGTACTGATTTCAGTGGGTCTACTACTCTAGACACAACTTTTTGGATCTGAGCTAATGGGCATGAATAAAAACATGCTTCAAAGCTCAATAAAACCCTATCAGATGCATTTAGATTGCATATTAAACATTGTTCCTATTTATTTTGTAAGGTTTTTTTGTGTGTGTGTGGCTAAACAGCACTTGGGCAACCTTGGCTAACCCAGAAACATTTAAACAAAAAGCAACCTAATGAATGGGAAACTATCATAAAGCCTAAAATCTATAAACTAGAGTCTGACAAGTTAAAAGCCTTCCTGAAAGAAGGCACTGGCAAAAATCACTTCCAGGCTGACACCTATGAGAGTTCTCACATGAAAAATAGACCATAACTGGCAATTACAAAAACAAGGGACACATGGAAAAAAAGAACCACCAACTCAACACTGGGGATTAAGCAATGAAATATTATTGGAAGGGGGGGGATATGCAGTTCTATTTGAACATTGTTTATATATACATATACATATACATATACCTCATATACATATACATACATACATACATACATACATACATACATACATACATATATATATATATATATATATATATATATATATATATATATTATTTTGGGTATTGGTTTCCTAATTTTTATTTTGCTTAAATTCTTGGATTTCATGTAAACGTCCTTGAATATATCAGTTCTAGTGCTCTCTCTTTGGGAATAGTCACATCCACCCAAGTCACTAGAAGCAGAGCTCAACTCCAGAGGGATTTTACTTTATGCTACATAAATGCATCTGCTGGGGGAGCTTATACAGTGGTGAAATCTTAATTTTTTTTACTACCGGTTCTGTAGGTGTGGCTTGGTGGGCGTGGCGTGGCTTGATGGGCATGGCAGGGGAAGGATATTGCAAAATCTCCATTCCCATCCCACTCTGAGGCCAGCCAGAGGTGGTATTTGCCGGTTTTCCGAACTGCTCAAAATTTCCGCTACCGGTTCTCCAGAACCTGTCAGAACCTGCTGGATTTCACCCCTGAGTTTATGGTTTGGGTTGCTAACTCAGAACACGAAGCAGGGGAGACACTAATTGTCCCTTGGCTTTTTTCCAAAGGTAACAAGCCAGCTCTGCTGCAGTTGCGCTCCGTTTGTTCTGCTAACCGGGGCCCCCCTCAACCTCTGCCCTAAAACTTGCCACGACGGCACCAACAGCCGTTCCCGATCTCACGACCTAAATCCAAAAGGGAGGGGGTGGGATGGGGGGGGCGCGCGAGAGGACTCCCGCCAGTCAGGCTTACACCGAAAGCAGCGTCGACCTGAAGGGCTCCTGCTGTCATAGTCACGCGGAGGCTGCCCGAGGCCACGTGCCGGATCAGCAACAAACGCCCACGTGGTCCCACAGCTGCGCAGAGCACTTGGCACTGCGCTTGCGCGAGGCTGACTGGAAGGCGAAAGTATTGGAAGGCTTTTTTTTTTTTTTTTTAAACAATTTGAGCGAAGAAAACGCGATACGGAATAATTTGCCTGTTGCCTTTTAATGTGGAAACATTACAATTCCCGTTAGGACTCAAGTGATAGCGCTACTGCTTTACTTACGCCTAGAGAACTACGTTTGAACGCAGGAGCATCATGGTGGCATTTCCATTATCTTAACCATTTCATTATGCTAACCGTTTTCAAGTGATTAATGGGTACAAACCACCCGGCTTTGATATTTATGAACGCCACAGGGAATCGACGTTCGAAGCAAAAAGTTCCAAATGCGTAAGCCATAAAAGCACACGGCCTAGGCGCTCTGAATGTCCTTTTTCTGATTTTATAGCGGCTTCCATGAATGCTGTGGATTAGTTGTGGTGACGAAATATAGAACCAATCATTTCGGTTGAGGAATCAAATGGGTGGGACAATATGCAGTTTAACTTGACGGACTGTATTTTTAGCGAATTAGAGAAAAGCCAGGAGAAAAAAAGAAGAAAGGTTCAAGTTTAAAGCAGTATACGTAGTTGGCTTCGCCAATAAGACACCGGATGGTTTACACACCGTCCAATTATCATCACAAGCTTAGGGGGCGGAGTTAAAGTTGATAGACATAAACTTTTAACCATTGTATCGTGGCACAGTTAGGCAGTTAGCCAATGGAAAAGAGGGAGAGGCGGGAGAAAGGGGAAGGTCGTATTAAAGACAGCCAGAAAACGAAACCAATGGACGCGAGCCTTATTGCAGGGCTACCAATAGGCGGCTCGGGAGGCGGGTCTCTATGTGTTTGGGTTCGTGCTTCTCCAGGGAGTGAGACGGCGGCGACGAGGAAAGTTTATTTTTTGGAGGCGGTGTTTCCCTCCTCCCCCTGCCATTTGTTTGGATCTTAAAGATAAGCTGGTAAGGCGGCTAAAGCGGCTCCTGCAGAACCGCCGAGGAGGAGGCGGTGGGCTTCGCGGCTGCACCGCGGCGAACGGAGGGGCGACAATCGTGGCTTTTTGTGGGTGAGTGGCGACGCAGGCCTCGGGGATACGGGTCCGTGCTCGGTTTCACTAGCCCGGGCGTCTTGAGGTAACGCCATGGAGCCTTTCCACAGCATCCTCGCCATTCCGCCGGGAGCGATTATAAATCCTGAAGGGAAACCCAACGGTTGCCTCGCTTTCATCTCCCCTCCCTTCTACTCGGTCGCCAGTCGTATTTTTCGCTAGGGTCTCTTCCACCCCCTCCCACCCCCTCCCACCCATAAGAGGTGTGTGTGTGTGTGGATCTGCCTTATTTAGCGTCTGCAAGCCGCAAAAGCTTCCCCGGATCGGAGTTATTTGGCTACTGCGGGTGGGGGGGGGGGGGCTAGAGGCGTTTCCGCAGCTGCGCCTGCGCACTGACGGTTTATCCGAGGGTATTCGTAGTAGATCGTCGAGTACTTAAAGGAACGGTTCCCCTCCCCCGTCAGCGACACCTTTTTTTTTGCGGGCTGAATTGAGTCTCGACCCCTGAGGAAAAGTTTCCTCCACAACCCATGAATGCGATTTCCCTAGCATGTTGAATCGCTTCCCCGCTTGGAGGGAAATCGTCGGCAACCTACCGGCTGCTTTTCGGTCTCATCCGCTTCTGGAGCCCAGCTTTGCACGTATTTGCTCTCGGTGAAGTCCGGGAGTTGCTTCCAAAGCCAACCGGACTATCCTGAACGTTGGTGTAAAGTCTTATTTATAGCAGCGTCGGTTGTAGCAGTTCCCGGTCCTTTAAATACAGCGTGAAAAACGATCCTAAAAGATATAAATAAGTGTCATCGCCTGGCTGGCTTTCTGTTTCCTTCTTCCATCAACGGGACTCTCGCTGCCTCTAGTGTCGCTAGTTTAGAGCATTACCGTGTAAATATTTATTTGGTCCGGCTAAGAAATATTGGAACTGAAGGCAGCGTGTTTCTCTCAGTTGTACTAACAAGACACGGAAGAGCTCAAATGAAAGTCATAAAATCATTTAAATATAACACTATAGAGTCACGCTGGATCAACATACGTGCGTGATGGATGGTAAAAAAAAGAGGTGTAACAAACGTACGATGAGTTCCTTCTCATGGTGTTAAATGTTTGCTGAAGTAAGATTACTACCTGCCATGCAAGAAAAGTGCAGCTTTAGGTGCTCCTTTCCCTTTATGATCCATAGTATGGTGCTGCACCTTATCGATGTAATAATCAACTAGTATGAAGGTGTAATTAGGAAATTAGTGGCTGCATTGGCTAGCCTTTAAAAAATTAAGGGGAAGATTCACCTCTGTAGTTGAAGAGTCAGGTTGAGTTTGGAAGAACATTTAATATTAGCACAGTTGCCTGCAAACCAGAATGCAAAACTAGTATTTGCTATGCTAGCAAGGAACAAAGTTGATGTCAACTTTAAGGGATAATAACATCCCTTAATTATTGCTAAATATGGAGTGAAAGATTGTAGAAATAATAACATTAACTAAAATGGATCCTGCTCTCCTGTGTTGCTTAGGTAAGAATCTGTTCTGTGCTTGCATTCATGTTATATGTTATAGAATTTGATAATTGTCTTTTAGTCATATAACAATTTGAACCACTATGGCAGAGAATACCTTTTAAACTATTTCTGGAATGCAAAAAAATTGTTTCTTAAAAGATGGAAAGGTTTGGTTAAAATAAGCAACTTGTTTATGAATCCAAGTAGAAATTAGGAAAGGTTCCTAAATCTCAAAATACAAATACTCTCCTTTGAAACTGTAGTTATTTCTCTTTATTCGGGTCATCTCTGTTCCCCTTGTTTTTATTTGGTTCACATTGCCATTACACAGAATCCCCTTACTGAATTGGAATGTCCCACAGTTTTTCCTATATCAACTTGTTCTGTGCAACACTGCCTATCCAAATCCATTTTTCTTATTCTTTCTGTGTCTGGTTATGTCATGCTGTTTCCTCCTTCTGCATACTTCCCAGCTGTCCCTAGTTGCCCTGATACCATCCCAATTTACCCTTTTTCCCAAGCAGCAACAATAGTTTTTTTCTTTTTGTGGGAGGAAAGTGAGATTTTCACCAAGAATTGCTGATCTCCACAGATACCTGTCATTTTACTTTTTCAGCATCTATATGGCTTTCCTGGATTTTGAGGCATTCTGTGGGATGACAGGTTTCTGCAAAAAAACTCTCCGGTTTGAACTATTCCTAAATTATCTGATGATTAAAAAATAAAATGCTCATAAATATCACAATGGATTTCATGTACAAGGGGAACATTAATTATCCCAGTCATAAATCTTGTCTTATAATGTGTAAATTATAAAATGTTTAGAGTAGTCTTCTCTGACTTAGAAAAGCTTATGAGTCTGTAGTATAATATATACATATATTTCATTTTGACTGTAAAGCAAAGAGAAAAATGTGCTATCTAATATTGAATTTATAGTTAAATGCTTTTTTGACTCTTAAACTGATTATATAAAATCTATAGATAATTGAAGCTGCTGTTGATGAGACCATCAGGATTTTAATGCAGGTAAACAATTTAGTTGTTTTATTCAAGTTTGTTTTACAGGAATATGCCAAATTATGAAGTTAATAATTTCTTTTGAAAAATCTTATCAGTTAAATTCCTGTTATACTAATTAAGATACATATAGAATATATTTCTTGTTATCCAATATGATTTTGTCAACATCTATAAGTACATGAATTTCCTATGCTATGTTTACATATTCTCAATTAGGAAAAGCAAATTTTGCAAATGCTTTTGGATAGGTTTTACTTGATAGAAAGCATCTAAGGGAAGTTTTTACTGTGGCATTACTAGGATATAAGGATTTTTCCACAGAATTACTGGCTATGTCTACATATGGTAGCCTCTCGATTTTGCTTAATTCATGCTTGTGTTCCCTTGCTGTGCAAAGGGAGCGTGACAGCATTGGTGACAAAATAGTTGTCTTTTGATTGATTTGCCAGAGATCTCTCATTCTCTATCCTCCATCCCCCCCCCCCCACACACACACATCAAATAGACAGTGGAAATTGTATTGGATTTAAATTAAATTTAAGATTAAATGCATGTGTTTAATGTGAACATTTTACTTGTATTAATAATCCTCCCTTTCATACTAAAAGCCACAATTTGGCAGCAATGTTTAAAGATCCTTAATAGCTGCTTTTGGAAGGCTTTATCTGGCCCTTGGACTGACACTTGTGCAGTAGTAAGCTACTGCAATTATATGATGTGTTTTACATAGATCAGAGATGAAAGTACATAAGATTAAATATCACGTTTGTTAAATCACTGTCCCCTCTAGTACAGCTGTGTTTTAAAAATACTGTTAACTATACAACAATTCATACAACAGGCCTCGGCAAGGTGGACAGCATAGAAATTAATAATAAAAGGTGTATCTAACTGAGTGGTCTAAGATGGTTATTTCTGTATTCTGATTTCTGCTGTAATTGCTGAAATGGATCAGCTTTTTCTTTTATTTGTGGTTGATACTTAATTAATGATTGATTAGATTTTGATTTCATTTAGTTTAGGTTCTGCCCAACTTCAAACAGATTATGAGTAACTCGTAATATTATCAACAATGAAAATGCAACACAAAAGAAGTTGGGGATCTGGTCAAATTCACCCTAACCTGAGATCTGGGAAAACAAGTCTTTAGGGCCTTAGGGAAAGGCAATCAAATGGATTTCAGTGGAGAATCTTGTTTCAAAGCATAAGAATTATGACAGATACAGATACTTCCTAGATGGCAATACTTGATCAAAGGTACTCTGAGCATGCCTTCTTCCACTACTTTTTTTTTTTTTTTTAGCGTATGGCATGTGTTAGCCAGGGATCACCGAGGTGGCTAGCTGCCTCTGTGAAAGGAATTTTTCAGGCGGTGTTATCTCTACCCATGGGATGCCTGAATGCTGGTAGGCAATCGGGGGAGGCTCCTTTCTTGTCCCTACGTGGTTTGTTTGCTCACGGAAATCGAGCCACCGGCCTTAGCAGACTTCAGCAGTGTGCAGGCCCAGCGTCTTACCATGTGAGCCATCGTGGCCCCTCTTCCACTACATGTTAACTAGAGAGAAACTATGGAAATAGACAATCCCTCACATCACCTAGCCATATGATATGTAGGACTTTATAGACCAGCACTTGCACCAGGAAGCATACGGGTAGCCTGTGCAGTTCGCAGAGTGGAGGTGTCTCATGAACATACCCAGACATACATACCCATCAGTGCCTGAGCCACTGTATTCTAGACCAGCTGACGTTCTGAATGGTTTTCAGGGCTGCCTTGAATAGTTCTGATGGCTGGAACAGGAACTTCAATTTGATCCTTCTTAATAATGGCATTTTGCCAACTGCCATTTATAGTTAATATCATGGCTTGCTACTTGGCACCTTTAGATTGTTTTGGTTATTCTTTCTTTTCTACTATGGGATATAACTTAGTTCTCCAACATGTGGAACCTTCTGCTTTTAATAGCCAGTCTATATTTCACCAGACTATTTATTATTATACAAGTTAGTCCTCAATCTACGACCAGATGTTTAAAAATTATTCAAAGTTACCACTGACTTGAAAAATGTTAGATATGACCTGCCTCAAAGTTACAACTGCTGTACCACCCAAGCAGTCACATGATTGCATTTCAGGCACTTGGCAACTGGCTTGAATTCACAATCGGTTGCAGTGTTCGGCAGTCATGTGGTTGCTTTTTGCACCATTTTTGCAATTTTCTGGAAAAAAATGCCCATTGGATAAGCTGGATTCAAGCATACAGTCACATGATTCACTTAATTACCATCCTGACTCATTTAATAACTGTTGTAAAAACAGTTGTAAAATTAAGTCCAATCACATGGCGACTTGACTTGTGACCACAATGCCTTATGACCAAATGTCTGGGTTCAATTACGGTTATAAATCAAGGATTATCTGTATGGCAATTCATACAATAGTAACATAGTGCATAAATGTGTATGCTTATTTTTCCAAATCAAGAATTGTGTTACTGTTACCTTTGAGATAAAATGTATAGTATTTGTCAAAATAAAAGTAATATTTAATATGTTGCTTTGTTATTTCTAAGGCTTTTTAGATTTGAAGTGAAATTATTAATGGTGAAGTGTCATAATGTAATAATTGTTCCCTTGTTATGAACAATAGAAAAATGCTGGTTTCTTTTTGTTTTTCTTTCTACAGTAATTTGACTTTTGCACTGAATGTAGCCAGGACAGGTGCTAGTGGGCTTCAATAGCCCTAAGAAACTGTCAAGGTAAGTTGGTTAAAATAGAAATACAGTTGCAAGAAAAAGTATGTGAACCCCTTGGGATTATGTGGAGTTTTGCATGAATTGGTCATAAAATGTAATCTAAACTTCATCTTCAACAATAGAAAAACACAGTCTGCTTAAAATAATACTACACAAACATTAGATGTTGCCATGGTTTAATTGAACATAACATGTAAACATTCACAGTGCAGGGAGGAAAAAGTATGTGAGCCCCTAGCCTAATGACTTCTCCAAGAGCTAATTGGAGCCAGGAGTGAGCCAACCTTGACTCCAATCAGTGTGATGATATTGGATGTGTTGCTGACAGCTGTCCTGCCCTTTAAAAACACACACCTGTTTTGGGTTTACTGGTTTCAAGAAGCACTGTCTGATGTGAACCATGCCTCACAGAAAAGAGCTCTCAGAAGACCTACGATCAAGAATTGTTGACTTGCATGAGCTGGAAAGGGTTACAAAAGTATCTCCAAAAGCCTTGATGTTCATGTGGCCACAGTAAGACAGACTGTCTACAAATGGAGACAGTTTAGCACTGTTGCTACTCTCCCTAGGCGTGGTCGTAAAATGACTGCAAGAGCACAGCGCAGAATGCTTCATGAGGTAAAGAAGAATCCTAGAGTGTCAGTTAAAGACCTACAGAAATCTCTGGCACATGCTAACGTTTTTGTTGACACATCTACAATAAGGAAAACATTAAACAAGAATGGAGTACATGGGAGGACACCACGGAGGAAGCCATTGCTGTCCAAAAAAAATATTGCAGCACGTTTGAAGTTTGCAAAAGAGCACCTGGATGTTCCACAGCACTACTGGCAAAATATACTGTGGACAGATGAAACCAAAATTGAGTTGTTTGGGAAGAACACACAACACTATGTGTGGAGAAAAAAAGGCACAGCACACCAACATCAAAACCTCATCCCACTATAAAACATGGCGGAGGGAGCATCATGGTTTGGGGCTGCTTTGCTGCCTCAGGGCCTGGACGGATTGTTGTCATTGATGGGAAAATGAATTCCAGAGTTTATCAAGACATTTTGCAGGAAACGTACGACCATCTGTCCGCCAACTGAAGCTCCGCAGAGGATGGGTGATGCAACAGGACAATGACCCAAAGCATACAAGTAATTCAACAAAAAAAATGGCTTCAACAGCACAGAATACGCCTTCTGGAATGGCCCAGTCAGAGTCCTGACCTCAACCAGATTGAAATGCTGTGGCATGACCTTAAGAGAGCGATTCACACCAGACATCCCAAGAATATTGCTACACTGAAACAGTTTTGTGAAGAGGAGTGGTCCAAAATTACTCCAGATCGTTGTGCAGGTCTGATCTGCAACTACAGGAAACGTTTGGTTGAGGTTATTGCTGCCAAAGGAGGATCAACCAGTTATTAAGTCCAAAGGTTCACATACTTTTTCCTCCCTGCACTGTGAATGTTTACATGTTATGTTCAATTAAACCATGGCAACATCTAATGTTTGTGTAGTATTATTTTAAGCAGACTGTGTTTTTCTATTGTTGAAGATGAAGTTTAGAGTACATTTTATGACCAATTCATGCAAAACTCCACATAATCCCAAGGGGTTCACATACTTTTTCTTGCAACTGTATATAACTGCCTAAAATTGTACATATGGAAAATATGAAGACAACATTGATTTTTGTGGTCATTTCAGATTTGATATTTTATTTTTCCTGAATATATTGATTATAATTTAAAAGAATTCCACAGCAAAATTGTCAGTATAGAAATATTATTCCTTTAAATTTTGGCTATACTGAGTGCATACAAAGGTTTTACTTAAGACAGATCTCCAGATCAGTATCACAATAACACAATCATTCTCCTAGTTATTTTGCTCAACAGCTGAAATGGTATAGTTAAAGTATGGCACAATATTACATACCTGGCATTAGAGGATCAGGTCCTCCTTTTTCTCAAGTAGTTGGTTTGCAACTTAAATATTTCCATATGTTACAGAATTTAACTCTTTCCAGTTCTAGCCAACACAATAAAATATAGTGGGGGGAAAACCAAAATAGCCATAATGGTGCTTTGGATATAATATTGCTTATAATATGAAGGAAAGGGGAAAAGATGGGATAAGCCTTCTTTATTGTGCTATATTCCATTTTCCTCTGCCTTGTTAAAGTCATTATGGTTGTTCAATTCACCTTACTTGGCCAACTTTTTTTTTAGTAAGAATGCAGGTTTAAAAAAACAGTGATGATTTATTAAATTTATAGACTGCCTAACTCCCCGGAACTCTGGGCCATTTACAGTTGTAAACATTTAAGAACAAAAATCAATACAAAAAACCTCAAAAATATATTAAGGTATTTATTATATCTGTTCACTAATCCATAGTGGAAGATCTAGATGTACTTCAGAACGAACAAAGTAATTGTGAATAAGCTAGATGTTTGTAGAAAGCCTTGAATGAAGGGACAGGGTGTTTCTTGAATTTTATAATTTAAAATTCTGTACCTTTCAAGTTTCTTGGGCCTGATAACTTCTTTTTTATCTCTAGAAATAGAGTTCAAAGTCCATAATCAGTATGACAAACAATTTAATGTATTTTCCTTCCATTCTTTTTCTTTGGCAGAATTTCATATTTCAGCAGAATTTTGCACATATTCTGTTCCCATGCAAACCAATGAGGGAGAAATTTTGGAAGAAGGCAGTTCCAAGGTCAGTGAAATAGTAGAAAGAGCTTGTGGTAACTTCATTATTTACTGTTCTTATATGAATTTGATTTCCAGATTGCAACTTGTTTCCAAATAATCCATGCACTGATGCAGACGAAATTTATATAATTGAATCTAACCTAGACTAACCCAGTTACAGAAAGAGTTAGTATCCCATAACATTCTGATTAGATAATTAGTTATTTGTGGGCTGGGTTGTATGCTTGTACATAACTGACAAATGAACCATCTATCCTCTCTTCGAGTCAATTTTCTCATCTTTAGGTGCCAGCAGTACATGAGTTAAATAGTCATCTGGCTAACAGGTCTTCAGACCTCCCAGTACTACAAAAGAAATGTTACTAAAAAAATCTTGCACTGGCATAGTAAAGACTGGTTTCAGAGGATTACATACATTCCTTATTTTTGCCTGTATTATCCCTCATGTACTGAAGATTGAAAACTGAAACACAGAGGGGGTATGTCTAGAGAAGCTCTGTTGTTGAAAAAAACTTTTCTTAAGACATTGTTCCTTCTGGTGTTTGTGACTGAGACAGTCAACTTTCTGGTAAGCAATATATATCTCAAGGAAGGAATTAGTTTAGATCCAGTAAGTCCTGAGCAGGTAACTCAGTTTTAAATTCACTAGGATTGTTATATCTGTTCTTATCAGATATTTGAAAAGGCAAAAGATTACACAGATCATTGGAAAGGAGGACAAATGGGAGGAAAAGAGGATGCATAAACCTTTTAATGTTGACTGACGAAAGAAAGGAGCAGATAATTTACAAGGACACAATACATAATTATTCGACTATTTTTTTTTAAAAAAATTGATTTATATACCGCCCTTCTCCGGAGACTCAGGGTGGCTTACAGTGCGTTAAGCAATAGCCTTCATACTTTTGTATATTTTATACAAAGTCAGCTTATTGCCCCCACAAACTGGGTCCTCAATTTACCTACCTTAGAAAGGATGGAAGGCTGAGTCAACCTTGAGCCTGGCAAGATTCGAACTTACTTTAATTGCAGACAGCTGGTGTTAAATTACAGTGCTTTAGTCTGCAGAGCTATCCAGGCTCTATTGTGATTTAAAAAAAAAAAAATTTAAAAATAAGATTTTAAAAGTTGGACAATATTTGACTTTAAGGCTATGTAAAGTTGTCAGTGATTCCTCATCACACTGGACCACCGTGGGGCTTCATCCAGATATTCTTCAGTATTCTTCATTGTTTGAACAAAGTGATGGAAGAAATATTTATCAATTTTGCAATTTACAGATGAATTTCAAAATGTAATGGCATAGCTCACACTCTAGAAAAAATGTAGTTCAAAATGCTCTTCCTTGCAGGAATAGCTTGAAAATAATGAAATTGTATAAGATAAATTAACATTTGTCATGGGGGGGGGAACTAATGTATAGATAAAGAATAGGGCATATCTGGCTCAAAGAGTTGTGGGGAAAAGAAATTAGAATTATGGTTGATCACAAGCTGCATTGTGATGTTGCTGTTAAAAAGGCAAATTTAGTTTTAGGACACATTAACAGAAATATATTTTCCAAATACGAAAAGCAATTCTTCCACTCTGTTTTTATTACATATCCGCTTTGAATATTCAAATAGCATAATATGGGGAAAAAATGGGTAAACTGGAATAGAAGCAAAGAAAGGACAATAGGGATGCTCAGAGAACTAGAAGCTAAGTCTTGGGAAGAAAGACAAAAGAAATTAGGAATGTTCAATTTTAATAATGAGAGGGATGTACTTATCAAGTATCTTTTATTACACATAACACCTCTCCTGCGCGAGCTGCACTGGCTCCCAGTGGTCTTCCGGGTGCGCTTCAAGATGTTGGTTCTCACCTTTAAAGCGCTCCATGGTATAGGGTCGGGATATCTGCGAGACTGCCTGCTGCTACCGATAACCTCCCACTAGCCAGTACGCTTGCACAGAGAGGGCCTCCTCAGGGTGCCGTCGGCCAAGCAATGTCGGCTGGCGGCCCCCAGGGGGAGAGCCTTCTCTGTGGGGGCACCCAACCTGTGGAATGAGCTACCTCCTGGAATACGACTGATCCCGGACCTCCGCGCTTTCTGCAAGGCCCTGAAGACTTATTTATTCCAACAAGCTGGCCTAGCTTAAATGGTTTTAATGGGGTTTTTAAAATTTTGATTTTATTGATTCTGTGTTTTAAATTGGGAACTTTTCAATTTTGCAGATCTGGGATTTTAAATTGGAAATGCCGATGATTTAATTTATTTTAGTTTTTTCTTAACTTTTGTACTATATGTGTTTTAAGTTTGGCTGTCCACCGCCCTGAGTCTCCCTGGGGAGAAGGACGATATATAAGTTGAATTAATAAAATAAATAATAATAAAATTTAACATACTATAATAATATAGAATAGTTTTATAGCACTTGAAAGTTAACTAATTTATTACTGAATAATTCGGTACTTTGCAGTTGGAGTCAATGAAAACAAATTCTTTGAGCAAGCAAAGGTGCTCATGTTTTATATATTAGCAATGCCTTAAAACATATGTGCTTTTTCCTAGGATCTCATGGCTAGAGGTAGGTGTTTAGAATATCCCTATCTGTTCTTGAATGGGAGGAAGAATTAAAAATACAAAAGATACAACTGGTCCATAAACCCTGAAATTCATCCAAAAGGGTATTATGGTAACTGTTGTTGGAAGCCACCAAGAGTTCAAGAAGCACTAGGAGAGTTCCACCACCCCATCCCAGTTTTATCAGAGATTTTTGAATAAAAATAATATTGTTGGGATTTAAAATAATAGTTTAATGCAGTAGGTTGCCTGTGCCTAAGACCTGCATCCTAAAACCAGCAGTTTGGGGGGGGGGGAGGGAGAGAGAGAGGGGGAGATGGATTAAGAATTGGAGGAGATACAAAAATACCCAAAAATCAAATGTGCTGCACAGAGTAGAACTAAGAACAAATCTTCAGCATCCTTCAATCAACAATCTTTCAATCACAGTATCATGGGGAGGAAGGGACCTTGGACCCAACCTCCCGCTCAAGGCAGGAATGTCCCACCATCCCAGTCAAATGGTTGTCCAATCTATTTTTGAAAACTTCAGTTATGAAGCACCCACAACTGCAGAAGGCAATCTTCACACAACTAAATAAATGTTCTCTGCCAATTTTACCTTATTGCTTCCCCTCTCTTGGTTTTAGATCTGATTCCTCAAACTCAGCCCTACAACATCTTTTCTTTCTGCTTCCCTCAAACTCACTCAGAAAAAAGCAACTCTTAACTTCTTTTCTCCTGAAACTCCCAGCAAATGACTGGTGTTTGAGAAAACTGTCTTAAAAGATCACCAGTAAACTACTCAGAAATAAGATTCCTTTAAGGAATTTCACAAGAGAAAGCAGCAAAACCCAATTTACTGCAGCAATCCAGTTCATGCAAACATGAAAAGTTGAATTAATAATAATAATAATAAATCTGAAATTGTGTTACACAGAACATACCTCCACTTATCCACTTACTATCTTTCCAGTAAACTTAAAATTCCTAAAACTAATTATAGGTTGTCCTTGACTTACAACTACAATTGATCCCAAAATTTCTGTTGCTAAGCAAGATGAGTTTTGCCCCATTTTACAACCTTTCTTGCCATAATTGTTAAGTGAATCACTGCAGTTGTGTAGTTTGTATCATACTTGTTAAGTAAATGTGGCTTCCCCATTCACTTTGCTTATCAGAAGGTTGCAAAATGTGATCACATGATCCAGGGACACTGCAACCGTCATAAATATGAATCAGTTGCCAAGAATCTGAATATTGATCATGTGGCCATGGATTTTGCAATAGTCATTAAGTTCGAAAAATGTTCATAAACCACTTTTTTCAGAGTCATTGGAACTTCGAACAGCCACTAAATGAACTCTTGTATGTCGAGGACTACCTGATATTCAGTTAATAACTTCTGTGGATTTGTAAGACTGACATAAAAAATTTAAGCTGCTGTGACAACTTAGAATTATTACCAAATTATTTTGTGTTACTTCTAGAACAGCTTTGATATCACGGTTTGTTGCCAATAATTTTTGAGAAGTTGTAGTCTCTAAGACATGCCCTGTTTCCTTGAATTTATGTTCTGATTAAACTTTAAATTTCTAGAGAGTTTTATTCTCTACTATCTGAAATTCACGCATTATGTGATAGTGGTTGTATTAAGCCAAAAAGGATAGACACTGCCACTGTGCAGGAGTGCAAACATAACTCTTAGCTTGAAACATCTTAAAATATTCCTTTTTTCCCCCTGGGATAATGAATAACTACTTTAAGATGTTGCAGAAAAGTGCTGTGTTGAGATTCCAAACTTCATTTTAGAGACTGAATAAAAAGGATTGCACTGTTCTTTACGGCATTATGATTGCCTTGTCCTAAAGTATAGAATGTTATATTTGTGTACTCAATTTTTTGTGGTCAATTGCTAATTTAAAGAATTTTATATTTCAGAACATTAATCCAATTGGGTTGATACTGTCTACTTGCATTAGCACAACATTGAAGTTAGATATTTTCCAATACAGGTAGTCCTCAGTTTACGACCACATTTGATCCCAAAATTTCTGTTGCTAAGCAAGATAGTTGTAAAGTGAATCTATCCCATTTTTTCAGTACCATTATAACTTCAAAAGTCACTAAACAAATGGTTGTAAGTCAAGGACTACCTGTAATGATTTTCTTACTAAAAAGCATTGATCTTTCATAAAGATATTCCTTCCTATCGTCCACCAACTGGAGTAAATTGTATGAGGGACAACCTAGTGTTGGAAATCAGATACTAAAGATCAAGTTTATACCTAAGCCACAGTAGATAGACTTTAAGTTATAACTGTTCATTTCACAATGGTTCAAAGTTATGAAGACCTCAGAAAAGTGACTTATGATCCATCCTCGAAGTTACAACCGCAGCAACACACATACACACAATCACAATTTGGGTGCTTGACAGTTGCATTGTCTTGTGGTCCTATGATCACAATTTGTGACCTTACCAGCTGAAAAGCAAAATCAATTGGGAAAGCTGGATTTGCTTAACAACCTTATGATTCACTTAAGAAGCATGATAAAATGGTTGTAACATAGGGTGCAGTCAGGTGATGACTCGATTGCATTGCTTAGCAACCAAAATTCTGGTCCAAATTGTGATTGTAAATTGAGGACTAGCTACACAGTTAATCTCTTAGTAGTGATACAAAATAGTCTTAATGGCAAATTAAAACAGCTTTTGTAGAGTCTAAAAAACTAACCGTAGGTATATTTGTCTCAAGGTTTAGAACCTATTTCTTTCTCCTGCCATTTTGTCATAGCAAATTGTTTGCAGCTCTTTTTCAAATTGTCATATAACAGTTTTCTGTTTCCCAAACTCCTTGCTTCTTGAGTTGTCCAGCCATCCCACTAAAGGAGCTGAAAGAAAACATGTACATCAGTACATCAAAATCTTTGCAAGTCTTTGAATATCTAAAAATCAATTTATGTACTGTATTGCTAAGATATAGATTCCTGTAGTGGTTAAAGTGTCAGGCTAGAAACTGGGAGACCCTGAGTTCTAATTACACCTTAGGCACAAAACCAGCTGATGTTGGGCTATTCATTTTCTCTCAGACTCTTGGAAGAAGGCAACAACATACCACTTCAAAAAATGTTGCTAAGAAAGCTGAAGGGAGTTGTCCAGGAAGTTCCCAGAAGTCAACATTGACTAGAAGGTTCAATTCTTCCCCAGCTCCTAATTGGAGAGTTTTACTAGCAACTGTCTGTTAAATAATTGCTATACACTACACTGTATGGCTTGCCGTGCTTTAAAGTTCTTGGCAATTAACTGAATATTATTGTGGAATTAATTTGGTTAACTAAACTCAGGCTTAAGCTATTAAGATGAATGAGGCAAACACTTGGCAGACAGAGTAGTGTTATCTATCCTTTCATAAATCTTGGAACACTTCCACATAGTGAACTTAAAGTGGAATAAAAGTATTTGAAATAAATGTCATTTCTCCCTGACATTATCATTTTTTGTGAGGACTGAATTTTGCAGATCCAAAGCTTATCTGTTCTGTCTTTTGCAATTGGAGAGCCATTTCAGTGCAGTGGTTAAACTGCTGACCTCTAGAAACCAGGAACCCCTGAGTTCTAGGCATGAAAGCCATCTTGATAACTTGGGCCAGCCTCTTCCTCCCAACCCAGCTTATCTCATAGGGCTGTTGTTGGAGGCAAAATAAGAATCAGGTGTATTAGGTATGATTGTTGCCTTATGTTTACCATAGATAGATAGCTGGGGATTAAAAATATAACAGTAATAACAATAACTCTGATGTTGGGGAAGTTACTTATGCAGTTTTCCTTCCACCCTGCACCACTGATGAGAAGAGAATGACCAGAAATGTATCATTTGACATATCTTCTTACTGATTGTAGGATTGCAGCAGTTTAAAGTATAGAAATACTTTTCAAACTATTTTAGACATTCTTCTGATTTAAATATATATAGATACAGATATATAGATATAGATATAGATATATATTTGATATATATTTGATATCTTGACCTCCTAGAATTTATTTTCAAACTAACCAGTTTAGTTTTGGAGCTTAATTTCCTCTTGATATTCTGGAATGATTTTACTTATCTATATCTCTCATCTATAATGCAAAAATTATTTGTTTCAATTAGCCTGAAAAATAAAAGCAAACTAATTTGCATTGCCTAAATACATATTATAGTGGGAAGAGAAAAAAAAGTTCAAAATCTGTTTTACCAATCAGCTCATTATTTTCTTTAAAAATCTGTACAGAATAACTTGCTTTCTACATACAGCTGTCATCCTTTCTCCAATCTATGAAATGTTGCCCTTCATTGCATATTTTTAATATTTTTGAAATATATTAATGCAGGGGTCCTCAAACTTTTTAAACAGGGCCAATTCACGGTCCCTCAGACTGTTGGGGGGGCCAGACCAGCTGGGTGGTCGTGGCTAGATCATGTGACTAGGTGGGTGTGGCCAATTTAACAGTCCATTAAACTATGTACACAAATTAAACTTTAATTTGTTTTGCTCCTGTGGTTGTTTTATTTGCTTTTGTTTGCATGTTGCTCTTTTGGTTGACTTTTCTTTTTACTAGATCATTTTTTCAGTTTTTTAGGAGTCTAGTGGCCCACTTTAGTATTGTAGCAATTCTTCTCAGCTCCAAGGAGCTGACAATCAAGTGTGTGTGTGTGTGTGTGTGTGTGTGTCCTCTCTCTCTCTCTCTCTCTCTCTCTGTCTGCTCTCTTTATCTTCTGGAGGTGGGGGAGGTGAAAAACAGGCAGTTTTCACCCATTTTTTGGCCTCCTAGGGCATCTGTGCACCTCATTTTTCACCTCCCCCACCTTCAGCAGTATTCTGCAGGCCAAAAACAGGCAAAAATGGTCCGTTTTCACCCTTTTTTTTTTTTTTTTTTTTGCCTCCTGGGTTGTCTGTGCACCACATTTTTCACCTCCCCCACCTCCAGCAGCATTCTGCAGGCAAAAATTGTTGACCTTACCTTTCAGTTCCAGCCTTCAGGGCTCATGAAGGTAAGTCCTGCGTTTGGCTGAAGGGTGAGCGGGGCGATGTGGGTGGGTCAGCCTCGTGGTCCTGCGTGGGCCGGATTAATGGCTTCGGTGGGCCGCATGTGGCCTGCGGGCCTTACTTTGAGGACCTATGTATTAATGGCTTAAAAACAATACCATTTATGTTTGTTGTTGATTTTAGATTACCTTGCTTTAAAAATCTAATACTTGTGCAAAGAACATTGTATTAATTCTGTTTAAGGACTTTCCCCCATTTCCAGTAAAATTGATACAAAAAGTTACCTTCCCTCTTCCCTATAACTCCTACAATGCCTCACATTGGAGTTGACCATTTGTATCTCAGATAAAGAAGGCAGGAAGCTAGTTAATGTTGTCTGAAATCATAGGAAAAAAAACATCCTCAAAGAAGGCAATAGAATGAATCATGCCAAGAAAAGTGCTTAGATGTATTTATGCAAGTTAACAGGAATCCAACTCAACTGGAGAGAAACCAATAACATTTCCAGTTTGGAAGTCCAGAAAGTGCAAGTTTTATATTTGATTCCAAAACTTTTGATTGCTATAGATCAATGTATGATATAAAAAGTATTTAATAAATAATACTTAGATTCACATTTCATGATACTTAAGGCTATAAAACTTAGAGAAGAATATTGGTTGGACACTGGATACTTGTATACGAATGTTTAAGTTGTGAAGATATAGCTAATTGATCAGAGTTTATTATATTAGCTGAGTACAGTAAAGACTTAAAAGTCATATACAATCAAATTGCAAAGGTGAACTTTTTCATTCTCATAAGATCTTATTAAGGACTAATATACGCAAATATATTTTTATTTCAAAAATAGAACACTAACTTGTTTTGAAATGTAGACATGAGTAGATCATTTCTTAACTTGTGATAGGACAATCTTGGACATTTATATCAAAGAACAACATAAAGAATTTCCTGAAATGGGAGGTGGGAAGATAACTATCAGGCTCATTGAAGCATTTAACTAGCTTTTTAGTATAGGTTTTTTTAATGGCATTGACTAATAAAATTGCAGAGGCTTTATTTTTTGCTTCAGTTATACTTAAACATATCAAATATGATCATTGTACAGTTTAGCTGGTTTAGTAGTCTTTGTGTACTACAGTAGTTCTTTGTGTAAGTATGAGCTTCAGGAATAAAATTATAAATCCTTTAGCACTGGGATGTGCATGGGTTTCGAACTTGTTTTTAATACTACATTTCTTACACATCATTGTCAGTATAACAATCCTCCTAAAACAACTTTAAAACATTGATAAAAATTTGGGATTTAAAATATAACAAATAGTATTTAAAAGCAAACTAACCTATAGGATACATAACATAGGTCAATTGATATTAATGGCTCTTTGGAGTTGGAAAAGGGAAGCATTTCTGGAATGATCTTCACTGCCTTCCTTCCTCTCCCTTCAGAAAATTGTCTTAAATATGTATATAGTGACTTAGTAGTATACTTTCCTTGCATTTAAGGAGAAAAATATTAAAGATTATGCTCATAAATGTTTAGCTTTTAGAGACAGTTGGATGAAATTAAATAATTTGGATTTTGGACCTGTCTAGAATTATACCTTTTTTATTAAAGTATTTGTTAAAATGAAAATACCTCTACATTACTGATTTTGCTCTTTTGTGTCCTGTTTTCTTTCTTTCTCCCTGTTTTCTTTCTTTCTCCCTGAAGCAATTTACTCTGCAGGAGTCAGTCTTCTAATTAAGTTTTTGCCTGTCTGCTCTCTTTCCTTGTGCCTCTCCTTCCTTCTCAAATGCTCTTACATATGATAGTCAGGCTGTTCTGTTTATATTCAAATATTTAAATGCTGTCTCCCTATTGTAATTTAATTGAATATTTCCTCTTCTCCTTCCCTTTTAATATTCTTCTTTCTATGTATTGAATATATTATAAACCACAAATGATAAACTGTTGGAATATATTTTGGTATATAATTTATATATAGTGTCTAGCAGTTTTAGCACTTTTATAATACTTGTCATAAATAAGTACCAGACATATTTATGTTTTTCTATGCACTTGCATATATAAGAATTCCTTAAATGTTGGAATTTGCTTTTAAAGTGAATTCAAATAAATTGGGTTTTAATATTTGTAACCTTTTAACAATTTTAACAAGCTGTAAGAGAGGAGTTTAAAATTAGCCATCTTATGTTACACAACCAAATAATGTTTGTCTGCTGGAGATAAGAGCTTATCACTAAGTCCAGTAACAACTTAGACTTCAAAGCATCTCATAGCTCTTTATGAGTCTTGAGAATTCTGTCAATACTTGGAGATGAAGAGGTGAGAGAAGTAGTAGCCCAATTAACTGTGTGAAATTTTTTAAGTAAGTGATAGCTAAGAATGGGACTGTTTTTAAAGCCATTCATTGTTCAGAAAATGAAGAAGTACTATAATGTGTATTTGCTTTCTGGTTTCTAGTAATGCTCACACTTAATTACATTTTCTTAAGCAGTCTACAACAGATCTGACTACTCTGACACTTCTTACATGTATTTCTTGATTGTTTTATTTCCATTGGCAAAATTAACTGGGCATTTATTTACATCATTTGACATTCATGAAAATGGATTGGTAAAAATTTGTGAATTTTGTTCTATACAGCGAGGGTTCAGGCCAGTTTTGTTCTATACAGCAAGTGTTCATGGGGTTCCATGAATATCATTTGGATGATCGTATGTCCATGATGCCTACAAATGCTGTATTGTTGATGGGAAGAAGATAGAAATTATTATCATTTTTCCTTTGATACTGTTCTATCTCTTCAGAAATGTATCAATAAGGACACTACTGCGCTTTATTATGAAACTGTCATAATCCATTTTTAGCATTGCACTTGTGCAATGATTTGTGTCCATATTAGTTTGATTTAGTCAGAAAAGTTCTGTTTCCCTTAAGAACTGCGTTTACATTTTGCTAAGATCTAGTTAAACGTGGAGTGGAGTAGATCTTCATTGAGGTCTACAGACAATTCCAGTTTCTTTGAACAACATCAGCATGGAATGTAAAAATATTTGGGCCTCACTGACAAAATGGTATCAAAAGATATTTCAATTTCTGTTACAAAATTGTGTGTATAAGTCCAATGTATAAGTGAGTTGTCCACACTTACCGACCATTTTTTCAGCAACTGTTCAAAGTTATAATAATGCTGAAAATTACATTTATGGTCTGTTTATAATCACTTAAGTTTTCACAATGTCCATTAGTCATGATGGTGGTACTTAGTCAGCCCTATTGGTGCAGCAGTTAGAATACAGTACTGCAGGCTACCTGCCCACAGCCTGGAGTTCGATCCTGACAGGGCTCAAAATTGTCTTCCTTCCATCCTTCCAAGGTTGGAAAAATAAGTATCCAGATTGTTGGGCAATTTGCTGACATTGTAAATCTCCCAGAGAGTGCTTTAAAGCACTATGGAGTGGTATATCAGTGTAAGTGCTATTACAATTATCTTCATTATAGTCAGTATGTGTTGTCCTGTGCCTGACCTATAGGTTTTTCTTCTTTTTTTAATCCCTTTCAGAGGAGAGAGATTGGAGAGAAAGGAATTACAAGTCAATTGTTTGCTGTTCTATACATTGAAAGCAACATGATTATACCGGCAGCCAGGGTTTGGAAGCCACGAGTGTGTTATTTCAACAATTTTTCTCTTGAAATCTCTCTGCTCTGGGGGGAAGGGAGGAAACAAGTGATTTCTGTGGGCAATTTCTCTTTTGCCTAACCTTTTCCCTCTGTTGGTATGATCACATTGTTTTCAATATATAAAAGAACAGTTTAGTTTCTTAAAATGTCTTTTTCTCCAATCTCTCCACTTTATTAGGGAGAGGGGAAGAGAAAAAAGTAATTTCTGTCTGCAGTCTCCTCCTTCTGACACCCCTCCCTTAGCAGAGTATTGTGGAATATTAAGAAAACATATTTTCATAGTGGAACATCCATTTGGAAATGACTATAATAAACTGGATAGACTGAATCTCACAAGTATAAGCAGAAGGATCTTTTCTTAGATATTGTCAACTGTTCTACAAGTAATCCCTAATTGTGGCTAGCAACTCCACCAGTAAGCAAAGCAGCTACTAAGTATAAATGGCCTCAATTTTGCTTTGGGTTGGAAAGAAGACTATTTATTCTCCACTGCTCTTTGGAATACTCAAGTGCCTGCTTGCAAGTAGATCTCAATTTACAACCAGTTGCTAACCAGTTGCTTAGCAACTTTAAAGTTCTGAATGCCTCAAAAGGTAATTATGACCCAGTTCCGAAGTTCTGACAGAGGCCCCCCACACTGTCACATGACTGCATTTCAAGCGCTCAGCATCCGGCTCACATTTACAGCCATTTGCAACATCCCACACTTACAAGACTGCAATTTACAACATTCTTGTTAAGAACTGCTATTTACTTCCAAGTTTTTTGGCAAAAACACCCCAGAGCAAAACATTGGGTTCATTTAGTGACCATTCCAAAAACAAAAAGTCATTAAAAAATTTTATAATAAGTTTTTATTTTATTTTATAACTTACAAAAATTCCGATTTCAATCAGTGTGTTGTCTGGGTACAGATCATTTTAGTAAATAACATATTTACAACAATATTACATTAAGTATCAATTATAATAATAACCATAGTCTTTGTTTAACCAATTTAACATACTTTCCTTATATCACCAATCCTTCCATATGTTTCCCTGTTTCTAGCTCCTGTTTTTGTCAGCTAACCATTGATAAAATAAGTCCCAAGTCAAAAAACATTCAGTTTCTTTCTTTTCCTTAATTATAAGTGTTATCTTATAATCTAAATAAAAAGTCATAAAATTTATGTCGGTCACAATCTATTTTACAATCAACATGACTTATCACTGTAGTGGGCAGACTCTGTTATGATTGTAAATTGAATCATGTACCTGTACATGTAGGGACATGTAATAACCACATGATTGTAAGGAATATAAATCCTTCCATTACCCAGCATTCAGTTAGAACTGAGGATGCTTCTTGGATGAGAAGCGAAACGTCTTCAAGAAAAAGAAAGAAAGTCCAGTTGCATTTTGAAAAAGCATCTTTGAGACAATCATGACCTGAATGATTGAGAATCTCCATAGATATGTACCTCTACTGTTTTGATACACATTGAAAGCAGTGCAGTCCTGTTGGCAACACAGGCCTGGGAGTTGCAGGCACACTGCAAATATCTTACAGTATTCTCTGGAAAACTCTTCTCCAATCTCAGCTTGGGAGGTGGGAGAGAGAACAAAATGCAAGGATTTCAGTAGACAATCTTGCCTTTGCCTGATTATTTCTTTCCTTTGTGGAGCAGAAAGCTTGCAAGAGAGAAATCTCTTTGCTTTTCTACACATCAAAAGCAATATGATTGCATAATATGAATACACTAACTATATATTCACTCCTAATGCATATTAATATCAGAGTAAAAGTTTGGTCGCTTCCTTTACATGATATTCCCTATTCCAAAGAATGTTCTATATAGACAACATTCAGAGTAGTCAATCTTGGATGATAGTGAAGCTTGGTCTACTAGAGTGTGGAACTTGATCACAGTAAACTTCTGTAGTATTTGCAAAGAATTTTTTTAAAAAAAATTTGTGAAGAAAATGATTTTTGTGATTTGTCACTTCTTTATATAGCCTAACCTATTTCCGTTTTTTTTATAAATAGTAGCATCCCATCTTTGTTTTTTTATCTTTTTCTCGAATTCTCCACTTAACTATTGGTTTGCCCATGCTCTTTCTCTGCTGGGTATTGCTAAGGGAGGTTAATAGTCGCTACAACAACAACAAAAAGAACACCTCCTTATAATGGAAAAAATAATAATTCTTGTCTTTATCATCTATCAACATAACTAAAACCATGTATGATATTGGTGTAATGACTGTTGGAGTGGATCTTGTTAAACTGAATTAACAGTCTTTGCAATGGGATAACGTATATATACGATAATTGACTGTCAAGGAAGAGGGGCACATAGGACAGCATATACTTTGTTTCATCCGTGCTGACCTACAATGCTTGCCTTCGCAGATGGAACATGAGGATTTTGTAATGGAAGGGCATGGCAAGACTCCACCTCCTGGTGAAGAAAACAAACAGTGAGTCATGTTTATTTAAGAAGGGCCTTAATAGAATATGATACAAAGCACTTGTGAGTAAACGTGGATGAACTCTTAACTTCCTTTTTAAGGAATTCATTATTTAGTTATGTTAATGTTAAACTGCTAGTATATCCAATTTTAAACATACTAGGAAGTAAGTATCATTGAACACGGTGGCTTATTTCTGAGTGAGATTTGGAGCAAACCATTAAAAGGTATTTCGATGGATATAGTATGGTGTACAGGTACTGCCAACAGCATTGAAAAGCTGCCACCTTTTTGCAAATAGAATTGCAGTAGTTTACAAACTAAGTTCTCTCTATTAATGTTCTATATTTATCTCAGGTGCATTTGTTATGAAATATGAGTCTTAGCATTTCAGTCCTCAACAAATCCAAGTAAGTACTATTATATGCACCAGGAGCTGTAATTAAACTATAGTGTTACTCTGCAGCAGTATACTATAGTCTAATGAAAGTGCATAAAGATCATAGTGAATTACTTTTGATAATGCAATTAAATTTAATTGTTATGGGATGTTTTTCTTTTGTCATATTCTGTAATCCAAATGATACTGATTTATTTAAGAGACTCCCAGTACTGCATCTTGAAACAACTGTGTTTTAAGGTAGTTCACAGCAATTCTTCAGTACTTTTATCATCATTATCTAGAAATCGTAAGACTTGACTGAATGATTTTCAGATCACTGTGAGCTGTGATGACATTCTCTCCTCAGTAGGCTTTTACTTACCTCTCACAATCCAAAATCCACTTTCTTTTATATTCCTTTTCCATCAATTATATTGGTCTCCTAGTTTCCCATAGGATATGGAGTGTTTTGTTAATGAAATATATACTTCTAGGCATCTTTACTACACACTCTTTTTTTATCAACCCACACTTTTAGCACAGTGTTTCATGTGGACTAACTCACTGAATTAAAAACTGTCGTGTGTTAGTATGTTAAAAATATATTTGGATTACTGATAACATTACTGATGAAAGAATTCTGCTACGTTGTGACAAGATTATTATATAGCATTAACACGAGTATGTAAAGTTATATGTACAACTTTAATAATTGCCTATATGTTTACTTCAATTGCTTTCTATTTGAAACAGAAAAATCATAAAAGTTCTTGGAGTATATCAAATATAAACTTAATTTGTTTGGCTTCTGTAACAAGAATGCAAAGCTTATAAAACCAAGATCTGAAGACCATTATTTGTACTTTAAGAACAAAATTATATTGAAAGAACTTATATATATATATATATATATATATATATATATTATTAATTAATTCAAAATGCATACTTACATTGCAGCCCTCTTACCTCAGGGTAGCAGACTTAAATGAAGTCACGCCCATTTTTTTCTTTGCAACAAACTTGCTAGACAGATGTGGTTAAAAGAGAATAGTAGTCCTAAGGTAATGGTCTGAATGGGGAAGATGAACCTTATTCTTTGATCAAAGACTCACATTGTAGACATTACACAAAAATATTTCTCTGTTTTTCAGCCTAAAAGGTCTTCTTTTGCAGCAATGATTCGTTTAAGCATTATAAGATCATCTCTCCTCCAATAATAATATAAATTATACTTTTTCTATACTTCCTACAAATTATTCTAATTACAAACAGAACAGGACAATTTCTGGGTTTTCTTTTTCAATATAATAAGGCTTGTTTTAGAACTTCATTGCTTCAAAGCACATTCTGGAAACATGTATCTTCCAAACAATAATATCTGAAATTCCATCTCTCTTTGTGTTTTACAAAACTTTGTGTAAATATATATGCTACTACTCATACAAGTAATCATTTTTTCCCCAAACATGCTAGTTAAGAAAAGTTGTTTGGATACTAGCACAACCTTTGATTCATGTAATTCCTGGCATATGCAGAAGTTTTTACTGAAGACCATTCTGATTCTCAATATTTATTTTTAGAAAATACTATTTTCTCCTCTTCTCCTTCTTTCAAAATTGCCTTCAGATGAAGTGCAACTCCTGTTAACTGATATATCTATTCATTTTTTAAATGTAACTTACTAGGTTACTATTCCCCTTTCATTGTATACAGCTCAAGGCAGCGTACATAATGTTCCTGTCTATTTTCCTCATAATGACAAACCTATAAAGTGGAAGTGGTTTGCCATTAATTTCCTAAAATAATCTATCATTTAGACTTTCAGATAGTTCACCTCCATATGCTAACCAGATCTGTTTCTGTTTGGGTTTCTAGATCATCTAAAGTCAGTTGAATCCTACCACATGCTGATCCTGGCTTCTGTTAATTAGAACTTCTGTTGGAAGTTTTATTATGATTACATTATGCTTTCCTTGTTTTCTTTTCCTAAATCTACCAAATTCTGCCAATAGATTCCAATTACCTGCTTCAAGAGCAGAGTTTGAGCCCCATAAAATAGGCCACCCCATGTGGATCAAGGAGTCAAAATATACCTGTTTGTCTTGTCTGTTTCTCCAGATGAAGGCTGTGTACTGAGTATTTTTTTTTATTGGAAGAAAAATGTGTACACTATCTAGAAACAGGAATGTACTTCTCCTCCATGGCTTGGGAGCAACAGGTATAGCCTTGAGAAAAATTTTTAAGTGATCACTGTAGAAATCAAATTTCGATTACACGTAGGAATCATAACCTAGGGCTCCAGTTAAAGTTTTGTAAATCATTTAAGGAAATCAAGATTTTGTCTTAGCTCTTTCTGCTAATTGACTTACATACCTCAGTTTGCCAAAGGTCAGACATAGTTCTCAGTCCAAGAAAAATGGCACACCCGTGGTTTACTTGAAACAATAATTATGGTCAAATTCAAACATCCTGGTGAAATTGGCTGCATTGAATTGGATGAAGTAATGCAACTTGTCCCCTGTAGATATAGATTGTAAGATTTACAAATAAGACTAGAGGTTTTTCAGCTCAAAACTGAAGCATCTGGCAACAATAATATCCCTAGGGATATTTTGTGACTCAGTATAATATAATAAAAAATGAAAAAGGGGAGAAAAACCCAATGCTAGTTTAAAAATAAGAGATTTTATGTTCACCAATTAAAAATTAAATATTCATTCCCTGTAGCTGCTAACCATTTACAATAGTAATATGTGTAGTATATAAATTCCTTGCTGTTTTTCATCAGCTTTTTTGATAGGATGGTGAACTGGATTTTTAGTTCATTTTAGTTTTTAGTCATTTCGATAGAGAATGAATGAGGATTGAATAACAAACAAATATATAGAGTGGGAAAATGAGATAAGAAAGGGAAAATACAGTAAAGCTACAGTAGGATGGAGTTGATGAGCTCCTTAGAGAGAAGTTTAAAGAAGCAAAGACAGTGTATCAAACAGGATGTGGTCATATTAGAAGCCTGGTTAAATAAGTTTGAAGAACAATAGAGTATTGGTGTAAAAACTAGATTGTACATATTTTTCTCTTGTATTTCTTTTGTTTACTATTGTTTTTCTATTCTTTGTATTATTTTTTCAATTGATGGGATTAGCCTAATGGTGTATGTATCTCATGAGGTTTTTTAATATTTTTACTGCGTATGTTAAAAGGATTATACTGGTATTTTTAAAGCAAGTTTGATATTACTTCCATATTCAATTGTAGTAGTTTAATCTGACTGCAAAACTGTTGTTTTGTCCTGATTAGCATTATTCAAACATCTATTTTTAGATCGAACAAGCATAAATTGAAATAAATGTTTTATCTGCATTTGTAAGTCTCATTCAGAGCTGCTGTCTTGTGGAAGCAAATGCTGGAAATACAGTTTCTTTGGGTTTTGGCTAAGATGAATTATAGCATTTCATTACTGTGTTGCAATTCTAATAATAAAATATATCTTTTCCTCCTAAAATGCAAGAGCACATGAGAGTAGTTCACAGCACTAAGTCTTCGACAATACATGGTGAAACAGTTTTAATTTTAAAGGTCTGCATACTTTACTGTTTACGCATAAGCAGCTAGCTTGGCCTAGACAGTTATATCTCAAGCCAAAATCCATGGAAACTGGTTCATAGCAAAGCATACTGTTTTCATATGCTGCCCACACCAACCAATAACCGTTTATTTGCTTGCTTTCAGCTGCATTAAAACTTCCTTTGTTTTCTTCCCTTTTTGGGGGGCAGGGGAGACCAAAGTGAGTCCATTCTTAAATTTATTTTTCTATAATGGTGTTTAGATTAGATTGCTCAAGCAGAATTGTGCTTACTTTGTTTTATGTAAGATAAAAACTTATTTTTGAAAGTTTCTCTTGGTTTCTGAAGTTTGCATTTTGTGGAACAAGCATTGTCTGAGAGAGAGGGAGGAGAGAGACATCTATGTAACTTGAGCATCAATATAAGCTACTATAATTGGTAATTATAGGTGACAATATTCTTCCATTTGCATTCTTCACCTATTGAAGAAATAGATTATGGCGTTTATCACATGAATTTTTACATCTAAAATATGTTTTATAACCTGATCCTTAAGTTATATATTTTTATATTATTCTGACGCATATGCAAGTATCATGCTGCAGTAAATTATGTGTTAGAAGCAGATTAAAAATGCTCTTTAAAAAGCATAGTAAAAGGACTCTGGGTCTTTTGAGAATTCCTCTTGCTCTTTAGAAAAAATACAGAAACAAGTTTTCCTTCAAATGTGTGTTCATCATTATTGAGCACTTGCAATATTAGGTGTGATCTACATCAGTATTTTTCACAACTTTACGATGTGTGGATTTCAGTTCTCAAAATTCTCTACCTGTGCACTCACTGGGAAATTGAGTTGTAATCCACACACTTTAAAGTTGATGACCTACACTATGCCTCCAGCTTCTACTCATTTACATTATCACTTTCCCAAACTGTAACTAAACCTTAACAACTAAAGGAAGGAGATACAGGTAGTTTCTCCATAGTGCAGAAATGGGAGGTGCCAGGCTGGGATATTCCTTACTCTAGCTCTATGTCCTGAGCTGAAAACTTCTGAAGATCCGCCTCTCTGGTGACGTCTCTTCAGTTTTTTTCAGCTCAGCCTAGCTCATGGTTGCAATACTCTTGGTGATTAAGTGATGCAGTCATTAAGTGAATCATCACAGGCATTTCTTATTTAAGGGGCACTTGTGATAACTATAAATATAGACACAAGTACTTTGAAAATTAGCTGTAAATGTGAAGTAATTGGGAGGGAGGAAAGGGGTTGGTTAATCTAGCTCAGGCATCCTCAAACTACGGCCCACGGGCTGGATATAGCCCGCCAACACAATCATCGGCCCATGCAGTGGTGAGATTCAGCCCCACTCCCACTCACTCCTCGCATGGCTGGATTTTCCTGGCTGACGGGCCTGAGAAAGAGGTGCCTCACCTGCTGCGGCTGCCAGAGAGTGTGGGGGACGGCCAGGAACTGCACAGTCCCTGTCTGGCAGCAGGGACTCTGCAGCTGGCCCTCCAAGAAACAGGCATGGTGACGGCAGCACATGCATCAGCTGCAGGCAGGGGGGCAGGGGCGGGTGAGGCATGTTTTTTTAAAAAAATTTGATTTATATGCCGCCCTTCTCCGGAGACTCAGGGCGGTTTACAATGCGCTAAGCAATGTGATGCGGATCACCTGCTCCATCCCATGTGGCTGGGATAATGCACGTAATCGCCCGACACACCCAGCCGCGGGACTGCATTCCTCTCCCCTGTGCCTCTGCCTTCGGCTACTGCTCCCACTGCAGGCGAAAACAAGGTGAGGAGGGTGTGGGGCGGTGGCTGCCTACTCCCTCCCGTCTCTTTTGGCTTGCAGTTGGAGATCAGGTCACCACTGATCATCTCCTTGGCCCCCTTGCGGGTCTTGCCCTTGGCCTGTGCATGACGCATGTTTCCCTCATGTACCCGACTGCAGCGGTGGGTGCACGAGAGGGGCGCTTTGCCAGCAGGCCCTGCAGGAAATGGGGATAAGAGAGGCATTTCCCCATCTGCTACCAGATCCAACACGCAGCACCTGGCCGGGCTTCCCTGAAGCATCGTGTGGGGCGGGGTATGAAGCAGCGTCCACTCTAAGGCTGGAGGAAGAGGGCCTTGGAGCCTCAGGCACTGGTTTGGGTAGTGCCCTGCCAACTATCCGCTCGCGTGGAAAGAAGCCTGGCTACTCACGAGCTGCGCCTTTCCGGAATTTGGCTGCAACCCTCCGTCTCCACTCACTGTCCTCCTTCAAGAGCAGGCAGCTGAGTGGGAGAAGGACAGGCAGCCAAGAGAATCCGAGCGGGAGATTTGGGGGGGGAGAAATCAGCGGCTGTTGCAGCCCCCACTCCCTAGTTCACTCGTGTCTCTCCAGCCCCACTTTGCCAACAGGCGCATGAGCTCGGAACGGAGATGCGCGGGGGGGGGGGGGGGCTGCAAGGCAGAAGGCTACCTTCAGTCCAAGGTAGGGACCTCAGGAGGAACTGCATCACTCAGGCAGCGCTCCAAAAGCACTTTTGAGCTCGCGCAGGTCCATTAGGCCAGTGCCATCACCGAGGCAAAGCTGCCAGATAGAAAGGCTGATTAGAAATAAAAACACGCCCATTTCCAGCAGGCAAAAGGCAGCCACCGCGAGCGGGGAAAGCTTGATCCCGATCGGTGCTATGGCCGCCGAAGCCCAGCTGGGATTGCATTTCTCCCCCCCCCCCCCATCTCTGCTGGGCCAGGGCAGCCAGGGCTCCAATGGGGATCTGGCTTTCCCCACTCACGATGGCCGCAGCCTAATGGACCTGCGCAAGCTGCTGACAGCCTCGGTGGTGCGCAAGGGGAACGTGCCTTTCTGACTGGCCTCTTCACTTCCTTCAGGCTGCGTGGGTCTGCCAAGCAGCAGTGGAGTTGCCATCCAGGAGCTGCCAGGGGTAGAGACCCCAAATGATGTGCCTCCTTCACTGGGGCTGTTTGGCAGGGAGAGCAGAGTTCCGCCCTATCCTGTGAGGCAGCAGCTCCACAGCGCTTTTGGGGCGCTGCCTGAGTGACGCAGCTCCTTCAGACGGAGCCCCGAGGCTGCAGTCCCTTCCCTGGACTGAAGGCAGCCTTCTGCCTTGCAGGCCCTGCCCCCTCCCCCGCCACATTTCTCTTCTGAGCTCGTATGCCTGTTGGCAAAGGGGCTGGCGAGATGCGAGCGAGCTAGGAAGTGGGCACAGCAGCAGCTGCCGCCTCCCCCCCCCACTGGAGAGGGAGGCAGGAAGGGCTGGCTGGCCAGCGGATCAGCGCTGCTGAGCCCCCCATCTTGGGGGTTTCCTCACCACATCCACTCCAAGCGATCCCTGCTAAATTAGCAAAATGGACTGCTAAATTGGCTATGCCCACCCAGTCACATGACCACCTGGCCACGCCCACCTAGCCAGTCTGGCCCCCCAACAGTCTGAGGGACCCTGAAATGGCCCCCTGTTCAAAAAGTTTGAGGACCCCTGATCTAGCTGCTCAGTCTTTTTCAAAGTGGGATTTACTGTAGGAAGATAAGAGTATTCCACTGGCTTGGAACATTGAATGTGAAGGGAGCTAAACAGTTAATTTGGTTAAATAAATTATTAGGCTATGCTAGTAATGTTTCATCCTGTTTTATGTATTCAATATGGATTGTGTTAATTTTATAATATTGCACATTTTATTTTCAAATAGTTATAAGCTATTGTGACTGCCATATACAATATTACAGAAGTGACAGTATTACAGACTATATCTTATTTACTTATTACAGAAATTAAATTCTGTTCACTTAATCAGGAATTAATGTTTCAGTATTTCTGTTAAGGAGTTTGTAATTCTAAATTTGCAAATGTGTACTGCTTTTTCATCTAAATCAGTAGCACAGTATGCTGAAATTGCTTTTCCTTTTAATGGACAGGATGAGTAAGAATATGGATTGCAACAGTAACAAGCTGTAACTTTTCAGCATATAGAGATTTACATTTTGGCATTAAATGACAGGTAAATATTATTGGGCCTTGCCAGACATTTCTTATTTACCTAGATAGCTATAGCCTGTATTTTCCATCCATTTAAATAAAAAATAGAAAAATTTAAGAATAGAAAAAATAGAAAAAGTGTGAGTTGATTATTAATTGTAAGATTAAAATAAAAGGTTTGATTCGAGAGAAAATAATTTCAGCCTACGACTTCGCAACTAACAACGTCAAAATTTCAGCCTGTTGCCAATCTTTATTAAAACGTGGCGCTTTGTAGGGTATGTTGCTGAGAAGTAGTAGAAAACGAAGCGTACTAGTTGGACTTTGCACAAAGGAACGAAAGAAAAGTAAACTGCGTTCTCTTTAAGATTATACTTTTCCTACCCTCTTCCTGATTGACAATGTACGCTGGTCACATGATTCGTCTCTATTTGAAGGTCACAAAAAGCTGCTTCTTTACTGGGGGGGGGGGCGGGGGGCGGCGAAGTGTTCGCGCAATTGCGCGCCTCTCTGTATGTGCGCGCCGCGGCCGCGCGCGATCGCGATTGTGATCGAGTGAGCGAGTTCAACCCAAAATGGCCGACGGAGCTTGTGCTGGCTTTTGAACGTTTCAATTCGAGAAAATAGAAATATAACAGAATCTTTTTCAGATATCGTCACTTCCATTTTTACCCCTGTATGCCTCAACTTGCTGGATTTAAGCACTGTTGCACTTTATGAGGTCAGTAGTTTTTTAAATGATTTTTGTGCAGATTAGCGTGACTGCTTCATTTGATTTTGCAGCACGATGTTTGCCTCGCATAAGTGGTTTGATCTTGTTCAAATGCAGTTGCCAGATCTTGGAGAAGATCGCTAAAAGGTATACGTGGCAAATTTTGGAAAGGTTAAATGACTTTTAAAAGCCTTTTGAGTATAATTGGCTGAATGTATTTGGCTATATTAGATCTTTCTATAGAATCTCATCTTTTTCTTTACCTGCAAACATTCGTGTCTTTTGAGGCTTTTAACTCTGGTGCAAAAATTAGCATAAATTAAACGTGCTTATATTCTTTCTTGCTGTTATGATTGGCCAGGGAAGGGGGAGGTGCATATTTTTTATAATGTTTTATATTCACAGAAATAAAATAATGCAGCATTGCAGCTTTTAAGAGGGATTTGAAGTAATTAATGAAACAGCTTGTGGGTTTTTCTGGAAGAAGCTTATGTTTCAGAATCTATCAGCCAAAATGTACCTAAATATCTCTTGTGTCTGTGTGTCTCCACACCCCAAAAACATAATTATTTTACTTCTTTTACGTTTTGGATTTCAGTGGGAAGCAGATGCTTGTTCCCTATAAACATGACAGAGTTCAGAGGAAACCGTCTTGTTACTGTAGTTGGTCTCTGCTAGGAAAGGTTAAGTTTAAAAGTATCAGGGTGAAATACTTATGCAATTTAGACTATTTTAAGAAAATATTTTAGACAATGTTATTGCAAATGAAATTTATGTGGGAAGAAAAATGAGGCTTTCCCCCTCCAAACAGGTGTTTTTCTTTAAAAATGAAGCCTCATGTCTATCTCTTATCAAAAGGATCAGAACAGTAGGCACTATAAAATTTACTTTCTATGAAAGAAGCCCTTTCTTTTGCATTGAGAGAATGATGTAATGTATCTCTTTGAGTATAATTGAATAGAACAATATAAATTTTGATTGTCATACATTTCTCCCATTTTTCTGAAGGGCCTTGTATTTAATTTGTATTGTGATATTGTAAGATATAGGTGGGGCCAATTATAATGATTCTACTGCAATTAATTATCAAATATTGCTTGAAATCTCACATTTTATACTAGCTCATACAATGATATTAAATACCTATTTCTTATGTCACAAAACAAGGATCTTATTAAATTTTGAGCTTATTCCATAATTGCTCGTATGTATGTTGAGTTAGGTTGTATTGTCTTGAGAAAATAAAATCTGGTTTTGAGTATTATGTTGAGAAGTGCTCTACATTATATTGAAAATGGATTTATTCTTTGAGGTTAATATATTCTAATGTGCACATGTATGAGCGATTTACTCAAGACAAATAACCTTGGTTTGGTTTTGAGGGTTACCATATTAAGTATGAAATTACAGTTTGTGTGCTGCTAGTACATGTCATACAATTCTTTATCATTAACTCTAGTGATGAAAATGGAATAAACCATTTGAAAAACTATGTATGGAAGCTGAACAAAGATAAAATACTGTTTGAACTAAACAATTTGTGTCATTTATTTTGGAGAGATGCAAAAAAACTGAAATGAGCACTTAAGAATTTAAAAATGATGTTCTTATATAATGGTAATTTTAAAAAACCATTTTGGTAACCAGGCATTTTGGTTAGTTTAATATTTAAAAATGTCTTACTGCTAAGCAGAATCTTTATACATTTTATAGGTATAATCCAGAATAATTGGTAAAGCAGCTGAGATTGCTGCAGAATGGTGTCAAAATACCTGGGACAGTTTGTCTGTGATTGAAAACTACGGCTTCAGTACTGTGAATATCTAGATGTTCAGTGAATCTTTTCCAAATTGAAACATGTATTTCTCAGTAAATTTATAGCAAGATCTTTTAAATAGAGTAGGTTGACATTCATAAAACAGAAACAGATATGCATAATATTTAGTTATAATTAAATAAAAACATTCTTAATGAGTGTTGTAAAAAGTGTATAGAATAAAAAAGATTGGTGTCTGCTCTAGGGTCCTGATTATCAGTCATTGGGGTCCTCAGAGCTTAAAATAGAAAATAAAAGCAATAGTGCTACTGTAATATTGCTCTACCATAATTAGTTTTCTGTGGCATAGTATCTTTGAACATTGAGGTTCCATTTAATTACTATGGACAAACACAACAATTGTGGCTTCTTTTAAATTTCCTAAAGCCGCCTAACCAAGAGTTTTTCTTGCTTTTTGCTCCCTTTGCCCCAGTTTTCCTTTTAAATTAGAAAAAAAAAGCCACTCAAATTCTTTAGCCTTTCACTCTTTGATCAATTTAGTGATCCTACTCTAGACTTTTTGTATATATAGTTTCAGCTTGCCATATTTGTTCAATAAATCATCTGCTATGCAAAGTGTTACTTCCTAGATTCTAGCATTTATGATGACTTAATACCTGGGTTTAGCAGAATGCCTACAATGGATGTGTGATTTAGTATTTCATTAATGATTGCATTTCATTTATGTTAATTATTGATAACCCTCCATTTCAAACCTACAGTTTTCTCTTTTATAATTCCGTTTTCAACATGGAAAAGTATCCTTGATAGTAATAATTCTTTCAGAACAAGATGTGCTGTAAATCAGCAAAATTATTTAACAACTAGTGTAGACAAACTATCTAGATTCTCTTTTGTTTCATATTGTGGTTTGAGTACATTATTTCTTCTTCATGCATAGAAAATTCAAATTCCAATAAAACTAAGAACCTGTTTATAATTAAAGGGGAATTGAATTTCTACAAAACCCAGAAACATTTCATTCTGGTATGTGAAAGAGCACATCAACAATAGTTCATAAGTAAGAATGCTGGTTATCTGAATCAGTTTCAATCTGGGTACAGGCCTGGTTTTGAGATGAAAACAATATATTTCTTCCAACCTGTATCAGGGAAACGACGTGGTAATCTGATCCTTCTACTTCTCCAAATCATCTCAATGCCATTCACTACAATAATCTTTCAAATTGGCTTTGGGTAGCAGGATAGCGCCAATCATGTCTGACAGCTGAGCCTCAAAAGATAAATGTGGCAAGCTTTCTTTTTATGTTATGGTCTTTGGATTATGCTTTGAAAAATCCACTTTGTCACTTGCATGGCTCACCATATAGATGATGATGAACCATGCTGAAGAAGGGGTGTGAGGGCGAGATCAGAGATTTGCACTTGTACATGGATTACAAACAGTCATGGATATTTTTCATATAGATTAAAATGATTGACTCTTGTGATGATTTGAACACATCCATGCAGTTTTATTGGCAACAGTGTGGAAATAATTATCCTAGTTACATTTCATCTAGTTACAGCCCTAGTATTCCCTGGGTTTCTCCCACTCAAGCCTAGCCAAGTCCAATTTAAATAAATTCCATTTCCAAGCATATCTGAATCAGTATTTAATACAGACAAGATAAAAGTACTTTGAGGAAACTTTGCTTAGAGATTTGATGGATACTAGTTGGTATGCTACTGCCCATGAAGAATCAAGCCCAGTTTGTAAGTTCTTCTTGATTCCTTACTATTGAAGTTGAGGTAGTAGCAGTAGCCACAAATGCCTTTTTATTCAATGTTATTTGTGCATCAGTGGTAGCTTTATAAAAAAACATGTTTAGCTTTATCTGCTAGAATCCAGTCTTGTCTAGTATAATATGTTTTTGTGTAGAGTTGCTTTTGAAGGTATTTCAGAAATTTCAGAATTGAAATTTCCTTCTGAAATCAAGTAATTTTAAATACAAATTAATGCAATTAAAAGTGCAATTAATCTTCCCCAGCAACAGCTAATGTATCAAAATGGTATTTAATTTTACCAGATTCATTTAATAAAAAGGACATATTGGAACATTATATATTGTAAATGTGGTTTCATAATACAAACCATTAACTTACTTTTCCAGAATTTTAGAATCTTTGTTGCCTTAGCAAGACCGTACATTACTTCTAAATGTTGCATATCTTGATAGTCTGAGCATTATCAAATTATTGCATGCATTTTGTTAACATTTAAAATCGTATGTACTATACTTTTACATGGGAGGGGGAGTTCCTACAGCATTAGGGAGATCACTGTTAAAGTAGAGCTCATGTTTTTTGGAAATATTTTGCCTTTATCCCAACAAGGCTTCCTCAGCACAATGGTTCCAAAGTAGGCATTCATCATACACATAAAATCTGTGCAGTGTTACTCAATCTCAGCGTTAAGATGTGTGAACTTCAATTTCCAGAATTCTCCAGCCAGCATACCGGCTGGGGAATACTACAATTTTTTCTCTAAATCATTAAGTGAACATGTGACTAAGAGAAAGGAGCCTTGAAAATCACTGGCTACCAAACTCTTTTGGATACAATTCTCTTGTATGACTCAGTGTTGTTTTCACTCCAGCCAATGTAGTCAGGCATACAAAATTTGGTTATAAATGCACACATTGGAAATGATTTTGATGGTCTCTAAACAAGGTAGCTTCTAAACAAGAAGTAGAAAACTTGAGTATTTTTCTAGTTTACACATGATTCTTTGTAGAGTGTCAGGGAAGCAAGGACTATAGTGATGCCTAGTGGCTGCAGTGATTTTTCAGTTTTAAATTTTGTTTCCCGGTGCATTTAAAACTTTCCATGATTATTTATTGGTATTACTGAATGTCAGTTGTCTGAGGGTGAAAAAGGCTGGGAATACTAGTTTTTCTTTGATTCATCTAAAGGAAAATAAACCAAAGTTAGAAAGATATATGGGAAACTTGTTTAACCTTTACCATGAAACAGAAAACTCTGTTTAAAAGTTTTTTTCTTATGCTTCTAAAGTATAACATTCATATAACATGCACAGAACATCATAATATAGTAAACTTTATTGGAGAAGCAACATCTCTTTATGTCCACTTATATTCATTCGCAATTTTAATAATTGATTTTGTTACCCCTAAGCAAATCCTTCTGCCACTAATTAAATATATTGGCTTGTTTCTTAGGCACAAATTTTTATATGAGATTCAACCAGGAAATATGCCAGTTTTAAGATTAAGGTAGTCAATAATGAGTGAAAAACTTTGGTTCATATTTCAAGCCTTCTCAGTTCTGCCACTTGTGCATTGGACCTCTGCCTGACTTGGCTAATAAAGAGACGTGCTGGGCACTACCTATAAAGCTCTGTATAACATAGAGCCTAGATGTATAAGCAGCTAGCTTTCCCCAATAGTTTCTGCTTGTCTTATTTAAACAACTAAAGAGTACTTACTGAGGACCAGATACTATGAAATTTGAACTGAAATCTTAGCCTTCAACTTTTCTGAGGTATATACATCTTAGAAAAGTCTATCAAAATAGAAGTCCTGCCTTTAATTATTACTCATTTGCAGTGCAGCTGATATACTGGAGTTTTCCCCCTTTATTTTAAACATACTGAAAAATACTCTTGTTCTTTTTAGCATTCTTTAGCTATTTTTGTTAGAAAATTTTGTATAGATGACGGGCTTCCTTTTTCTAATGTTCAAGGTTGCTATGGTGCGTTTGTGCTTGTTTAAATAGTCTGTAGAGCTTCTCAGTCATCCAGGTCATGGTTGTCCCAAAGGTGCTTTTTCAGGAGGCAACTGGACTTTCTGGTTTTTTTGTTTTTTTTTTGAATACATTTCCCTTTTCCTGTGCGCTGCTCCCACTATCCAGGAATGGAATGGGTTAATGCTTCAGCCTTTGGCAAACAACTGAGTGTTAAAAAATACTAAAAATAAGGACTTCCCCTTTCCCCTCTGCCTAGCCACACCCCCACTCCCATGATCCCCCAGTCTTCGCTCAGTTGCTTGGCAAACGCTGACGTGTTCCTTGGGAGCTCCTGCTTTTTTTAAAGGTATTTGTCTCCTGGTTTTCTTTATTTCTCTCTCTCATCCCCTACCTCAGGGGCGCATAGGACTTTACTTTATTTTTGATTATTTCCTTTCCCCGGTGTTATTTTGTTTTCTGCCTTCCTTGCTCTTTTTTTCTATCGCCGCTTCAGCGGCAGCGCTGATCAGCTGGGCGCCGGACTCGGAAAGCCGAGCCGCCCACGCAGCGCTTCTCCTTCGATCGCTGCAGCCGGCGCCACTTTCAAAGTGCTCGAAGCCCCAGCAGCTGCCGCGTGGGGCGAGGAGGAGAGCGATCGGCTAGGATCCAAGCCGATCGCTCCGGAAAGCGCTGATCAGCTGGGCGTCGGGCTCGGAAAGCCGAGCCGCCCACGCAACGCTCCTCCCTTGATCGCTGCAGCCGGCGCCACTTTCAAAAGCGCTCGAAGCCCCGGCAGCGGCCACGTGGGGCGAGGAGGAGAGCGATCGGCTAGGATCCAAGCCGATCGCTCCGGAAAGCAGCGTGCAGCCGTGGTTCGCCCGGCTAGCCCTGCCAGCCGCCGCTAGGCTACAGAAACCTCCCACGGGGCTGCGAAGGATCAAATTCAAGCGGCATTAGGGCACGGCAGCTGGCTGGACCCTCGGGCCTCCAGCATAAGTCCGTCGCCTTCAACAGGCACCCGCCCCACACCACGTGGCGCCCGCCATCTTGAAGACCACGCGGGCCGCCATCTTGGGGCTTAAATTCTACATCACCCCTTAGAGGCTCAGCCCAGCCTTCCTCAAGTGCGGTGCCTGTTGTTATAAGAGTTAGCTGGTGAGACCTTCGGGCTCTCAGCTGCACTTATCTCACCTTGCGGGGCAGAGTGATCAAAGCTTCCTACAGTCATCATGGCTGACTCCCCCTTCTCATCAGACCCGGACCTGGAATTGAGCCCACCCCGCAAGGGGGCAAAATCATCCAAAAAGAGCGCCCGAAAGAGATCTGATGCGCCCAGCCACAGGTCCAAATCGGGGACGGGGCTGACCTTCCAAGACAAGGACGCTCAAAGACGACATCAGGCGCTCGAGAGACAGTGCGCCAAGGCCCAAAAGACGCTGGCTATGTCACCCGACAGGGGGCCAGGACCAGAAAGCACTGCTCCGCCCACGCCTAGGGAGTCAGACTCAGCGATGGCCACCTGGACTGACTTGATGCAGACCCCGGCGACCCCAGTCCTTTCAGAGAAGGGGCCTCAGAGGGACGGAACTCCCGCCCCGGCCCGGAATGAGGCAACACCTTTCTCACCTGCAGCCTCATCACGCAGCCCGGCACCGGGCGCTGAAACACAGGGGGCCCCGCCACCACAAATGGATTTTCAAGCCATGTTCTCCACAGCCCTCTCATCCTTCTTAGCCGCCAGCTGGCAACAGGCGATGCCACCAGCACAGGCCCAGGGGTCTCATCCTCATCGAGTCCAGAACAAGACACCTGGGCCCCTAGCACGGGAGTCCTCGTCTGAGGATTCAGATCAAGCAGAGGGCGCCCCAGAGGACATCGAGTTCTCGGAGGACGAAGGCCTAAACCCAGACACTCCCGCTTTCACTGGGCTCTTCCGGCCAGCACTGTTTAGATCGCTCCTGCACAAGGCTCGACTCACAACTAACCTGGGGGTGCCAGGGGACGTGAACCCAGCCCCACCTCCTGCAGTGGGGCCCCACGATGCCCTCTTCAAGCCATCCAAACAGGAAAAGGACAGCATTCCCTGTCCACAGCTGTTCTCTGAAGTTATCCAAAACGCCTGGGGGCAACCAGCCTCTCAAACTACACCAAGCAGCCTGGACAAGAAGCTCTACTGCTCAGCCCCGGAGCTAGAGGATCTGCTACTTCTCCCGACAGTGGACCAACCGGTCGCAGCACTCTCATCCCCATCACCAGTTTCCACTGAGGCACTGGACGGGCTCAAAGCGGAGGAGAAGAGGACGGAGTGGTCTTTTCGTAAAACACACCAGGCGGTAGCCTGGGCGATCAAAACAGCCACAGCCACCTCCTTCTTCAATAGAGCGGCCCTCATTTGGCTACGCCAGATGCAAGAAAGGCTCCCTCCAGAAGACACCAGGCTGCAACAAGATATCAACAAGATCATTGCGGCCACCGAGTACGCCTCTGATGCCTCCCTGAACTCGGCAAAGTTCGCCTCAAGGGCCTTAGCCTCCACCGTCACGACTAGGAGGCTGTTCTGGCTCAGGCCCTGGAAAGCGGACCTTAAAGCTAAATGGAAGCTGGCCTCAGCTCCCTACAAGGCACCAAATCTTTTTGGAGCAGCTCTAGATCCTGTCCTCGTGGAAGACAAGGACAAGAGGAAGGTACTGCCGTCGGCCTACCGCCGCCAAGAGCGGAGGTACTCCCCGTATCCAGCCCAACAGCCCTTTCGGCCTGGCCCAGGACCCAGGGGGTCCTTCCCACACCGCTCCAATTATATGGGAGGCGACAGACCACATGACAGACAGCAGTTCCGAGACCGGGGCAGGAACCAACATTCCAGAAGACCTTTCCGGGGGGCAGGCTTCAAACCCGCCAGAAGGGGGAAGTGACTCCAAGACCGAGGGGCCCATAGGGGGAAGGCTACATCTCTTTCACCGCCAATGGGCCCGGTCAACATCGGACTCGTGGGTAAGGCGCACCATCTCATTGGGATTATCAATAGAATTTGCAGGGCTGCCGCCTCAGCGCTTCGTGCGGTGCCCGGCCCCACAGTCCTCCGAGCTACAAGCTCTAATGTCCCAAGAATTAAAGCATCTGCGAGAGATCAGAGCCATAGAGTCAGTACCACCAGCCCACCAGGGCTCCGGGTTCTATTCAAGCCTATTCTTAGTCCCCAAGAACTCGGGAGGATGGAGGGCCATTCTGAACCTAAAGAAGTTGAACCTGTCGGTGCACTATCACAGGTTCAAAATGCACTCGCTACAGTCTATTCTAATGGGGGTGAGACGGGGGGACCTCCTCCAGTCAGTCGACCTTCGAGAAGCCTACCTCCACGTCCCTATCCACCCGGACCACAGACAGTACCTGAGGTTCGAATACGGAGGCCAACACTTTCAGTACCGTGCCATGCCCTTCGGGCTATCGTCAGCTCCCCGCACTTTCACCAAGCTAGTGGCGGTGGTGGCAGCCAGGCTTCGAACCATCCCGGTCCGAATTCTCTGTTACTTGGACGACATCCTGATACTCTCATCGTCTCACGACCAAGCGGCCAGGGACTCGCACCTAGTCCTCGAAGCTTTTCGAAACCACGGTTTCACAATCAACCTCGAGAAGAGTCACCTTCAACCGTCCACACGGATTCTCCACCTAGGCACAGTGATAGACTCCGCCAGGGGCCAGGTCTTCTTATCCCCGGACAGGGTCCAGAGTCTCCAGCAACTGACCCTTCAGATTCTGTCAGGAAGGAGGGCCTCTCTTCTGCAACTATCATGCCTACTGGGAAAGATGGTCTCCTGCTTCGGCATCGTGCCGTGGGCACGCAAACATTCGAGGGCCCTCCAGTGGTTTCTCCTCCCGTTCCAACGTTCGGGGAGGTCCAACTCCAAACACAAGGTTCAACTCCCCACCAGGGTGCGTCTCTCCCTCAGATGGTGGACTTCCACCGCACTCCTCAAGGGGTCAGAGTTCCTAGACCCGGACAGATTGATCCTCACCACAGATGCGAGCCTGCGGGGGTGGGGAGCACACCTGCACAACGGGGTGGCACAGGGCCAGTGGTCCAGAGCCGAGCAGCACAGCAGCATCAACCTGCTGGAACTCCGGGCGATCAGATTAGCACTACGCCACTTCCAGGCCACGCTGCAGGGCCGGCACGTGCTGGTCCTGACGGACAACATCTCGGCCAAGGCGCACGTAAACAAAGAGGGAGGCACGAGATCCCGCTCCCTGATGCTGGAATCAGAGGCCCTATTCGAGTGGGCAGAGAAACACCTGCTATCGATCAAAGCAGACCACATCTCGGGGTCGGCCAATCTAAGAGCAGACTGGCTCAGTCGAACAACAATAGACCAGGCAGAGTGGCAACTCCACCCTCGCCTCTTCAGCAAGCTAACCTCCAAATTCGGGAAACCAGGGGTGGACCTATTTGCGTCTCCAACCAACGCCCAACTCCCTCGTTTCGTGTCTCGATACCCGACACCACAAGCAGAGGACCACGACGCCCTCCATTGCAAGTGGCCGACGGGACTTCTGTATGCCTTCCCTCCGGTCCCGTTGATCCCTCGCCTGATTCGAAAGTTACTGGCAGAGAAGGCCGATCTGCTCCTGGTGGCTCCAAACTGGCCTCGAAGGCCGTGGTTCGCAGACCTGGTGGCCCTGTCGGTGGAGCAACCATGGGTGATTCCACCCCATCAGATTGTACTATGCCAAGGCGAGGTCAACCACCCAGAGCCTCAGTGGCTCCAATTAGCCGTCTGGCACTTGAGCGGGTCATCCTAAAGAAGGACAATCTACCTGACAGCGTAGTCAGCACTATTCAGGCGGCCAGACGCCCGTCAACAACTCGTATCTACGAGGCCTCCTGGAGGGCCTTCTGCAGCTGGAGTGCCGTACACCATGTGGATCCCACCAGGGCCACGATTCAAGACATTCTATTGTTCCTACAGTCAGGGTTAGACAAGGGGCTGGCCCCAGCGACCCTAAGGCGTCAGACCGCAGCCCTATCGACGGTCGTCTCCTGCGCTCCATACCGGACTTTATCACATCACCCGCGTATCAGGGAGTTCCTGCACGGGGCAACAAACTTGCACCCACCAACGGTACACCGTTACCCATCTTGGGATCTATCTCTAGTACTACAGGCCCTGACAGGCCCTCCCTTCGAACCACTAGACTTAGCCACCCTCAAGCACCTAACTCTCAAGGTGACCTTCCTCCTAGCAATCACCTCAGCAAGGCGAGTATCAGAATTAGCAGCACTGTCCGTGCGTAAAGACCTCTGCATTTTCAAAGCCTCTTCGGTGGTCCTCCGGCTGGACCCGACCTTCATCCCAAAAGTGAACTCCTGGTTCCACCGAGCCCAGGAACTTATTCTGCCGGACTTCTGCCCGTCACCAAAGGACCACAGGGAGAAGCGCTGGCACACCCTTGATGTCCGGCGAGCGATCCAGACGTACATACGCAGAACGGCAACCTTCCGTCGCACAGAAGCCCTCCTGGTCTCTTTCAACCCAGCGTCCATGGGCCAGAAGATTTCAGCTCCCACGGTTAGCAGATGGATCAGAGCTTGCATCGAGCTATCTTATGACCTGAACTCCAAGCCTCTACCGGCCAACATTCTTCCACACTCAACTAGGAGCGCGGCCACCTCGGCAGCCTGGGCCACTCAGGCCTCTGTTGCCGACATCTGCAGAGCAGCAACCTGGTCCTCCGTGTCGCCTTTTATCCGGCACTACAAGATCGACACCTACGATTCAGCCGAGGCGGCATTCGGTCGCCGGGTGCTCCAGCGGGTCGCGACTGGAATGGACCCAGCGGGCAGTCAGCCCCCCACCCTGGAGATTTAAGCTTGGGTATATCCCATTCCTGGATAGTGGGAGCAGCGCACAGGAAAATGGACGTTGTCTTACCTGAACGTCCCTTTTCTGGGCGCTGCGTACACTATCCAGTCCCGCCCGTACATTTGGGCTTCCTGCCCGGTGGGAATTTTCCCCGTTTTCTCAGTTTGAACATGTTGAATATTGTTGTTAATAAAGTTATGGTTATTAATTCATCATGGTCGTGTCACTGGTAGCCATTTTCGCCACACCTTCGCTCAGACTGGGGAATCATGGGAGTGGGGGTGTGGCTAGGCAGAGGGGAAAGGGGAAGTCCTTATTTTTAGTATTTTTTAACACTCAGTTGTTTGCCAAAGGCTGAAGCATTAACCCATTCCATTCCTGGATAGTGTACGCAGCGCCCAGAAAAGGGACGTTCAGGTAAGACAACGTCCATTCTCATCCAAGAAGCTTCTTCATCTCTGACAGGATAGTGGGGAATGGAAGGATTTATATTCCTTATAGACAGCTTGTAATTAGCATCCTTTTAGAGGGTCCTTGAAGCACTTGGGGGTTTATTTGTGTCTTCGGGGTCACCTGAGTGGTGCTCCTAGTTCCTGTGGTCTGCAATTTTTCCTCTGGAAATCCATTCCTACTCCCACACCATTCGAAGGGTGTTCATCCCAAATTGCATAGCTAAAAGTCTGTATAGTGTTCAGTTTGCCTAATAGTGTTCTTACACAGCTTCTCTTGTGGGAAGTTGGGTTGTTACTTTGATGAAGCACCTGGTTGATGTGGGTGGTTTTATGGTAGATTTCGTTTTTAATTTGCTATCCTTACCTCTGCTGATAAGGATATCCCGGAAAAGAGTAGCATGTTATTGTTTTCTTTCCCTATAGTGTATAAATGTATAAATGTTTTTATTTTGGCTGTTCACCGCCCTGAGTCCGAAAGGAGAAGGGCGGTATAGAAATTCGAATAATAAATAAATAATAAATAAATAAATAAATAGTGAATTTTATTCCTTTGGAGATGTTGATGGTTCTCTAGTTGGTCCTTTAGCAACTTCATCAAAAAGTGCCTGACCAACCATTCAACCCTATCTATATAGCACAATCAACACAAGCTGTGTAAGGGTAACACTGCCATAACATCAAAAACATCTCAGAAACCACCAACAGATTATTACAATTATATGGTGTAACTGTAACAAAGAAACCAACTAAAACCCTCCAAAACATCCTAAGTAAATCAAAAGACTTGGCAGCTCCAGTAGTAAAATATATATATATATATATTGTCTATCAGGTCAATCCACCATCTACTCACTTAAAAAAAGTTAACAGGTAACCCCAAGTACAGAAGTAGTCTTCAAAGCCCTGTTAACTTGTTATTGTATTTAACATTCAGAATGTCCACAAACAGCTTTTAATCTCATATGAATTTAAACTAATCCATTGTTCTCTAATCAGTGCAGTTAATTAAGCCACCTCTGCCACTTCATTCAATGTTAACATCCGTTCTTCAACAGTTGGCATTCTTTTTTCTTTCCAATACTTGGCATAAACAATCCTTGCAGCAGTCCCTGTATAAAAAAATAAGGTCCCAAACAATTTCTATCGATTTGTCTATAATACGTAGGAGAAAGGATTCAGGTTTCATTAGTATTTGTATTTTCTGCATTATCATTATGCTTATCCAATATGATACAAGTCAAACACTATTGATACATCATTTTATTTAAAAAAAATCTTTCAAATTGTAATTCAAAATAGTTTTTAAACTATTACTCCATACATTCTCCCATTGATGTAACAATATATTATAACCAAAGTTTAACATTTCAGAGTTTCTTTTGGTCAGTGATAGATGTTTTCATATTTTAAATTGATAATCTTTTAATAGCATAAAAAACTGAAAACCTGTTTTGAGTCTTTATGGACATTTGATAGGTTACCCTTTATCATGAATCAACACTCTTTCTATGAAATTGCTAGCTTTATGGGCCTGGTGACTTTCTTTTATAAATGTGCAGAATTTTATAAAGAGAGAGTACCTAAACTATATATAGGGAAATCTTGTCAAATTCAAGCTCATTTATATAATTTTTAGTTTAACAAAACAGAGGAGGATTACTATGGCGTTTTCTTTTTAACAGCCATCCCTTTCTCGTCTTTCTCACAGGCAAAATGGTGAGACATCTTATCTAAAGTAACTTTCTTTAGTATTTTAAATATTCTGCCATGCACAGATTACAGAATAGTTAATTGGTAGAAACCCATAGAAAATTGGTTGCCTGCAATCTAATGAAGAATTGCCCAGGTGTTAATTGTCTTGATGATATTTCTTCCACTGAGTTTGGACTTTAAGATATTTGATCTCTTATATTTACTTCTCACCCTTTTCTTGACTTCATTGTGCTTGATGTTGTTAACTTGAAGGATGCCCAAGTATTTATAGTTAACAACTTCATCCAGACTCTTGATATTATTTCTGTAGGGTAGCTTGATTCCTTTAGTTTTCACTTTTTTTGATGATGAGCGTGGCACATTTGTGCTGTCTGAACATCATTGTAATATCTTTTGTATAGATGTATCTATGGACATTGTTGAGCAGTGATTCTATTTCAGATGTTATTTTTTTCATACCACTTCAAATAATCCAAGTAAAAGAGGTAGAATATCCTAGCAGATGTTTTTGATGTTTGATAGCCATGGACTAGTTATTCAGTATGGTGGAGTCAGTGCAATGACAAATAGTAGTGGTGATAGTGAGTGAAAGATTTCTGTCTTAGTATTAACTTCTTCCAATCTATCCTCATTGACCAGCAACTGGGTCCATTGTACCATTGATCTTTACACAAAGCTTCCGATGTTTCTACTGACTCCTGTTAGTTCCAGACACTTGATTATCCATTCATGTGGCAGGGAGTTGAACGCCTTTTTGTAATCAATCCATGTTGTATTAAGTTAGTCTTTCTTGTCTTGCAGTATTTTAGAAACATCTTCTCAGTTAGGACTTGATCTGTTGTTCTTCTGTTTGGGCTGTTTCCACTTAGGTGGAAAGAGCTTGTTTTCAACTAGATACTTTTGGACTGCATCAGCTACTGCATCAGTTAGCAGTTTGAAAGTTGTTGGTAGGCAGGTAATTGATTTGTAGTTGCTTGGTGCTGCCCCTTTTTCTGGATCTTTTATTATTAGGTAGATTTTGCCAAATATTAGCCACTCTTCAGTTTCATTTCCTTGCAGTATGTTGTTAAACTGCTTGGCAATGAGTAGGTGTAGACCAGTCAGATGTTTCAACCAAATAATGTGCAATTCATCTTCACTTGGTGCTGGCAAATTCTTGATCTTCCTTGTTTTTTTCTTCAACATTTCTGCTTCTAGTGGAAGTTTTTTCATTTCAGCTTCTTTTTTCTTCTTATCAACCTCCTTTAACCACATTGCATTCTTGTTGTATTTCTTTGGGTTATCTCATTTGCGCCTTGAACTGCACTGTTTCTTCTTTGTTGGGTGTTGACTGATTCACTTCAGTCTCTCCATTGATTGATTGGCAGAAATGTTTCTGACGATTAAAATTGGAGATTCTGCCTATAATTTGTAATTCAAGCTTCATATCTGCTGATCTTGGCTATAGCTGTTATTTGCTGTTTTATTATTTCCAGTGCTTGTTTGATCTTCCTTGTTTCTAAGTGGTATTTCTTGATTTAGGTATTCTTTGGTCTTCTTGTTCTTCAGCTTCTTTTCTTTAATCTGTTTTAGCTTGCTTGTATCTGATTTTAGCTTACTGATCTTACTTTCCTTTTTTTTCTTTTTGATTTTGCATCCCAGGTATTCAGTTGTGTTCCAGGTCTGCAGCTGTGCTGTACATTAGTTGGTTACCATATTTTTCAGAGTATAAGACGCACTTTAGTTTTGGGGGAGGAAAATAAGGGGGGAAAAAATCTGCCTCTGCCTACCAGCATCCATCGGTATTCATCTGGCTAGCGTCCTGTCAGTGTGTGAGACTGTTTGGAAACTGAAACAGTATTTGCTGTGTGAGCAACAAGCAAGGAGCCTGGGAGTGGCTTAGGTCAATTGTTCTGCTGATAACTGAAACTGAAACTCCTCTACTCTGCTTGTGTTTTGCTTGCTGCTGCAAACTCTGACAGTCCTTGCAGCAAATAGTGAACAGCCAGGTCAGCTTCAGCACATTATTGCAGCCTGATTCAGCACGAGCAGCTGATTGGCGGGTGGATCGGCCTTTAGGAATACCCCCAAGCAGCTTTCCAGGCTGCAAGGATTGCCATAGACCATCGCCGCCTCCGTGCCTTGCGTTTTTGGCTACATTCAGTGTATAAGACACAACCAAATTTTCACCCTCTGGGGGGGAGTGCATCTTATACGCTGAAAAATACCGTAGTTCTTGCAGTGAGCTTATATTTGATATGGCAGTATTAACATCTTTTAATGCTTGCGCTAGTTGTTTCTTTGGAACAAGCTTCAATGTGGGCAATTTTATTCAGTTTTTGTGCTGTTCTATATGCTCAGTTACACTGTTTCAATTCTTTTACTTTAAATAAAGGGCTTTGTTCTTTCTGAGGCAGAGGAGAGGGTATCTGGTTTCAGAATGAAAACAGTTCAATAGCTGTACTGACCTCCTTTACTGCCAATTCCTTCTGGTTTGCCTCTACAGTCTGATTTACTTCTGGCAAGGATTTGATTTCTTTGCCCTAGATAGACTTTTGTGATTCTTTCAATTCTGCTTCTGTGAATACTTTATTTTATATTATAAATCGGCATTGATCTGCTAGTCTCCTTTCTATTACTTCTGATTCTAGATGTTTTCCAGAACTGGTTCATTTCAAATGTCCTCTTCTTGTTGGACCTGATCTGTAATAACAGATCATTATTTCTTTGTTTTCAGTCTTTGTATATTTGTGACAGATAATTTTCTTCCAGTAGTTCTGCAGCTGCTGGCCCTGGTTGCTCAACCAGCAGTCCTGTGGCCCATTTTTCACCAGATATCCCAGAACTCCAACCCCTAAGCACAGTCCTTGTTGACCTGAGAGATGACCTATCCAATATGTTCTGTAAATTACATTTCACCATACTTTTTATAGGAGAAACTCTTCTGAGACTATCCAGTATGGTTGAATCTCTGGTATAGCTCTCATCATCCTCAGAGCATGCATAACCATGTCAAGGCAGTGCTTCACTGGGGGGGGGGGGGCGGTGGGAAGGATTATAATGATAATGACTAAATGTATTTGCTGCACATCTTGCAACTCTAGTAATGTCCTTACTGAGATTTTTTCTCTCACTCTGATGCTATAATTAAGCTTCTCCATCTCCTTTCAGCAATAATATCAAATTCATTTCTATATATTTTATCTAGTGATATTCATGTATGGAGACATGGCTTTAGTTGTTTGAAGACTGTTAGCTATGAGGAAATAATTGGAATGACTTATTAATTTGATAAGTCAGTCTCCTGTTTTCGTTTCCTAAGTCATCCAACTATATTTTCCTCTTTCATGTTTTCAACGTTTTGTTTTCTTTCTCCAGTCACATTTGGCTTAATGTTTTGTCAATTTCAGATTGAACTTGATCATAACACTTACTAGCCTCCTCTTCTGCTTTCTGTTGATTGATCATCATATTGAGCCGAGGTGGCGCAATGGTTAGAATGTAGTACTGCAGGCTACTTCTGTTGACTACCCGCTGCCAGCAGTTTGGCAGTTCATTTCTCACCAGCTCAAGATTGATTCAGCTTTCCATCCTTCTAAGGTTGTTAAAATGAGGGCCCAGATAGTTGTGGGCAACATGCTAACTCTGTACATGACTTAGAGAGGGCTGTAAAGCACTGTGGAGCAATATATAATTCTCCATAGTGGTGGAGATAGCATCCAGGAATGGGTTGATCTCATCTGCTTAGCTGATTGGACTGAATCTATCAGAGCTGTTAGGACATGTCTCTGTTGCTAGGGCTCCCCAGCTTTTGACTCCCTCCCTCAGCTAGGACAGATGTGTCAAGAGTTTCTCCCAACTTGATAGGAGCATTCCTGGATCCTTTCTTCACTAAACAAACTTCAAATTTGTGAGTGTTTTACTCATCTGACTCCCAAACATCTGGTTGACTCCCTGGGACCACCACAGCGGCGAAGACTTCGGCTTGAGCCACTGGACAATAGACTTCTTGGCTGTCAGGGTAGCTGGCAGGGGTTTCTCCCACACAGCTAGCCCCGGATTGTATTAACGGATTGCAAGGACCCTTCTAAGGGATAGCAGAGCTTCTGCGCTCCCGCCTTAATCACCACATAGTGGAGCTTTCGCGCTCCCAATTTGACAGCCAGGGAGGCTGTTTGGTGGAGCTTTCATGCTCCCATTGTTGATCAAGTTGGGTGGCCATTACAGGAACTTCATGCTCCAAGGACTACTCTGTGCCATGGCGCCCGCCTCTGAAACATCTGGAGCTCTTGTAATCGCCCAAACGACGCAAAGAGCGGCAATGGAGCTTCGCACTCCCGTTGAGCCCAGACTAACAGCAAGTCGACTGGAGCAGTAGCTTCCACTCGAACAGCTTTAGAGCGGTTTTACACGGAGCTTTGTGCTTCCATTAAAGGAAGAAAGCTGCTGATCGCTGCTTGAAGGGGCTTCAGAGCTCCGATTTGCATAGCCATGCCGCTGAGCCGAGTGGAGCTTCGCTCTCCCATTTAGTCAAATAAGGGCCACTGTCTCACTGGCCAAGAGCTCTCCTATAGACTTAAAGGAGCATTGTGCTCCAACAGCCCCAGAACTGCCAGAAACCCTAAGAGCCCTTATTCAAAGGGAAGAAAAGGGCGCGAAAAAAGGCAGGATTTAAAATGGCGGGTAAGGCAGCAGCTAATAGCAGCTCAGGAACAAAAGCTGCTGAAACAGTAAGACGACTGCCTCAAAAGAAGTGAGGTCTGGACACAGTCCACCCCTTGGAGAAAAGATGGCACACCTTGGAAGTGAGGAGGGCCCTCCACATCTATGTCAAACAGACTGCTGACCTAAGGAAAACAGAGTCCCTGTTTGTCTCATTCCAGCCGGCCATGTTGGGCAACAGGGTCACCCCTTCCACGGTGGGACGATGGCTTAGGTCGACCATTGCCAAGGCCTATGAACTGCAGGTCTTTCCAAGACCTTCCCGGATTACTGCACATTCCACCCGGAATGCGGCTACAACTGCGGCGTGGGCAACACAGGCCTCTATAGAGGAGGTCTGTCACGCAGCAACTTGGTCCTTTCCTTCTCCCTTCATCAAGCACTATAAGTTGGACATCTTCGCCTCGGCGGAGGTGGCATTTGGTCGAAGAGTGCTTCAGCGTGTCCATACGGAGTGGGGGACTTCGGACCTGATTGCAACCCACCCATAGGACAGTCAGCAGGTATATCCCATTCCTGGATGCAATCTCCACCACTATGGAGAAGGGGCATTGGTCTTACCTGATACGGCTCCTTCTCGTTGGGTGGAGATAGCATCCAGCCCCACCCTGAAGACCATCTGGGACGAAAAGAATCTTTGAGAATGACACATCAAGTCTGTCACTTCGTCTTTGCCAAAAGCTGGGGAGCCCTAGCAACAGAGGCGTGTCCTAACAGCTCTGACAGACTCAGGCTAAGCAGACAAGATCAACCCATTCCTGGATGCTATCTCCACCCAACGAGAAGGAGCGTATCAGGTAAGACCAACGCCCCATCTAAATGCTCTTACTATTGCTATATTAAAGATTGTCCACCAAATTTAATCACTGTTATTCATTGATTGCATTGTAGCCAACTACTGTTTCTGCTATAGCTTTCATAACTATAAAAGCAGCCTCATTCCTTGTTTGTTTTTCATGTCCTGAATGTGATTGTCTGTCTGAAAATGTCTACTCTCAATCCAATTCTGTTTACTTGTGACCAAGATGTCAATTTTTAATCATTTCATTTCCTTTTTCAGTGGGTTAAGATTTGCCATATTCATACTTCTTAATGTTCCGTGTTCCCTGAGGCTTAGAGTTAGGCTCTTATATTTTGTTTCCTCTCTCTTCCTCCTCTGGCATGTCTGTATGGAAAAGAGAGGAAGCAATCCATTTTTACGTTTAGTTAATTTGTTTTTTAAAAATCTGTTTGCTTTGGATTATTCTTAAAACGTGGGAGATGAATAATGGAGAACACAGTCTTTAAAATGATCTAATTTCTAATCATTTAAGGGTTTTCAGACAATTGAATTTTCTGAATATTCACCTGATAAAACAATTTTTGAAATCAGTTTTATCATCTTGAATAATTTGATATCCTGCAAACTTCACCAATTCACCCAAAAATTAAGACCATTATTGCTAAATTAAGAGTCTTTGATGAGCAACTTAGTCAAAAGATTAGAATTTGAAAATGTCACCCCCATCCATCAGTTCTACAAATACTAAAAAGGTGTTGAGGTAGGATTTACCTTCGCAGAATTCATGCTGATTTTTTTCAGCAATGTTGTTTCTACGTATCAAGGGTTTTTTTTCTTTAATTGCCATTTCTACCATTTGTCTGGAAAGACATTAAGTTGAATGATTAATAACTTGACCTTTCCTGGATTTCTGTTTTAAAAAATGGTATTCACATTTGGTATTTTCCAAACTTTTGATACTGAGCTTGATTTTAGTGACAAATTACTTTTTTTTTTTTTTTTTTTTTTTTTGCGCTACTAGATCTACAATTTTATGTTTAATTTCTTTCGGAATTCTTGGATGGGTGCCATTAGGCCCAATTATTTATTACAAGTGTAGTTTCCCAAGATGTCTTAAAATATCATATTACCTCAGTTTGCTTTTGTTCTTCAAATTTCCTTAAGAAAATCAATATGGCTTCAGGTATCTGTTTGTATCTATAGTAAAGATAAATGCAAACAATTACTATAGCCCATTTTCTTTGCAATCTCCATATCCTCCTCACTCAAATATACCTTTCATTCAGAAAACCAATCATGGAAGCAGCTTCTCTACGGTATTAAATGAAATATAGGTCTGTCCCTTCACTGGTTGGTTTTCTCATTTAAATATGTTTAGAATTGTTCCTATTCTTCACTGCCCCCTCTTTTTTGTCATGTATTTATTCTATTTTGTAATTTTTATTTTATACCTTATACTTTCTGCTAGAGTTTGTAATACTTTATATTCTCCTTGTTAGTGCAGACTTTGTTTCCTGAAAAAGCTTCTTTCTCTTTTAAAACTTCATGGACACTCCTAGAAAGCATATGACTTCTTCCTATCCATTGAAGCACGCATATTGAAAGAAATCTAGAGAAAGACATTACTATCCTGTTTCCCCCAAAATAAGACATTCCCTGATAAGCCCAATCGGGCTTTTGAGCTCATGGCAATAAGGCCAAGACTTATTTCAGGATTCAAAAAAATATAAGACAGGGTCTTATTTTCAGGGAAACATGGTATTTTTTTTTTTTTTTTGCCTTCCTATAATTGTTCTAGTCCAAAAATTTAATCAATGAATAAACTAATAAAAAAGAATGTATCATTTATAACTTAATATAGGGAAAAATCCCTCATAAATCTAGCCCTTGTCCTGAAAACAGATGTTCAAAGGATTAAATCTTCTCTATCCATCACCACACTGTTAGATGGGAGAAAGAGCTGTATTAGCATTTTTTGCGAAGCCGTGTACACTGTCAGCCAGTTTAGAACAATAGTAACAGACATTAGTTGATCAATTTTGATCTTCAAAATGCCTGTTACTCTGCACAGAGGTGCAGGCTCTCAGTAATGATTCCACAGCATTTTTTATCCATTTATAGAGCCTTATCAGCCACAAAAGATTTAAGTTTGACCATCAATTCTAACATTAAGCGGACTAAAGTTTTTGAATATGACCAAATATAATTATAGGTTTTTGTTCTTATTTTATAATGTTGTGCAGAAATACTGAAGAAAATTTATTGTTGCTTATTTGTCTCATTTAATCCAGAACAGACAGACCTCTATATGCCTCTAGAACCCTCTAAAATGTTGGTATTAAATTTTGATGGACCCTGTACTACCTACTCTTATTTCCTTCCCTCTCCTTTTTCCTGTCCTGCCTATCTGTTTTCTTACCTGCCAGCTGTACATCTATCCCCTTAGTACTTCCTGTTCTCATCTCTGCTTTGACCATTAGCCCACACAAAACCTGTTCTCTGTTGCTTGCCTGCTTACTTTTCTCCTCTGTGCAAAGGACAAAGCAGCCACACTACTGCTGATTCAGATAACAGGACAAGACTCATATTGCCCCAGGGGTTAGAAAGGCCAATGCAATTAGTTAATTAGCAAAACATTAGAATTTGAATTGTTTCTTTTTGTGAAGGGAAGAATTTTTCTGAAAGCAAAATCAGAAATTGGCTGTCAGCTAACCTCCTTAAAATAACTAGTAGATCTATGCACACTTGACAGATGGTCCTTGGTTAATGACAATAATTGGATATGAATTTTTTGCTAAGTAATGCAGTCATAAAGCAGGACATTGCATCACTGCATGGCTTAGCAACAGAAATTCTAGTACCTTTTCTTGCTGTTGTTAGGGGTTCACAGGTTGTTAAGCAAATCCCAGGTATCTTACAGGTAGGCAATTAAGATGCGCCAGGGCCTGAGGTGGCTGCTGCCAGCAGGGAAGAGTGCATCAGTAGCTACTCTGACAGGACTGGGAGAAGGGTGCGCAGGCAGCCCCAGAGTGTGGTAGAGCTGGTGGTGGCTGCTGCTAGGTGGGGAAGGGTGCAAACAAGAGATTTCTGATCTTCCCTGACCGTTTCCCCATTGACTTTGCTTGTGGGAAGCTGGCAGCAAAGGTCACAAAAGGTGATCATTTGACTGCAGAAGACTGCAATCATTACAAGTGCAACTGGTTGCCAAGCACCTAGATCACAAATCACATGACCGCAGGCGAGACTGCTGGAACAGCTGGAACTTCAGTGACCAATTGTAAGTACCATTCATTCAATGCCTTTGTAACTTTGGTTGCTGAACGAGTGGTTACTTTGATCAGTGAATGAGTGGTCATTAAACAAAGACTACCTATTAAATTAATTGAAAGAAATTCTTTGGAATTTTCAACTATTACTATAATAATATACAACAGTAGAAGGAGCAATAAGGTGGTTTGCAGCAATAGATCATCAGTTTGTAGAAGTTGAACTTGATGTTCTTGATAAAAGAGAGGAATTATACTTTTAAGTAATCAAATTTTTCAGTGTCTTATTTATAGCTATTTTCTAGATGTTCTGCTTCTCCATTTTTATTATATAAAAGTTAAGGTTGATACAGTTTGTGTATATATACACTTTTTCTGATATACAGCAAATCCCATATCACATTTGGAGATGTGGCCATAATATATTTTGAAAACTTTCAGAATTCAAAAAAAGAGGAAAAATATGTTGGAAGAGGTGTGCCTTTAAATCTTTCTCTGGTTTTAAAAGCCAGTTCTCCTATATTAATAACAACAGCATTTTCTTTGAAATGCTAACTTTAATCATATAGACATTTGCATTTATGTTCTGTTGTAAAATCTACATTGAGATAACTATCCTATTAGGGGTTAGCTTTGTCAGTCTTCTGACAAAGGGTTAATCTATTAATTCAGTTTTCATAGACTGTAATCCATGTAATCATTAAAGTTTGCAGCATTCATTCCATAATGATCACTACCAGCCAGGCAACACTCCTTTAGTCCTAGGTATTTTCTCTAGGCTGAGAAATTCAAAGAACTCCATAGGAATATCACTAGACAACAAAGATTTTGTTTCCTGAACACTTTTAGATGTATCTTACAAATTTTTGGCTACTAACCATGAAAATAACCTGTAATTTAGTCTTGCTTATACCATTTTATAGAAATCTTTCTACACAGCAGCAGTATATATCCTGTATCTGTTGACTGCACACAGGAAAGAAATGTGTGAACACACAGAACTGTTGTTGAAGTACATCCTGAACAGTGGGGCAAAAAAGTATTTAGTCAGCCACCAATTGTGCAAGTTCTCCCACTTAAAAAGATGAGAGAGGCCTGTAATTGACATCATAGGTAGATCTCAACTATGAGAGACAAAATGAGAAAACAAATCCAGACAATCACATTGTCTGATTTGGAAAGAATTTATTTGCAAATTATGGTGGAAAATAAGTATTTGGTCAATATTAAAAGTTCATCTCAATACTTTGTTATATATCCTTCGTTGGCAATGACAGAGGTCAAACGTTTTCTGTAAGTCTTCACAAGGTTGGCACACACTGTTGCTGGTATGTTGGCCTATTCCTCCATGCAAATCTCCTCTAGAGCAGTGATGTTTTGGGGCTGTCGCTGGGCAACACGGACTTTCAACTCCCTCCAAAGGTTTTCTATGGGGTTGAGATCTGGAGACTGGCTAGGCCACTCCAGGACCTTGAAATGCTTCTTATGAAGCCACTCCTTTGTTGCCCGGGCGGTGTGTTTGGGATCATTGTCATGCTGAAAGACCCAGCCACGTTTCATCTTCAATGCCCTTGCTGATGGAAGGAGGTTTGCACTAAAATCTCACGATACATGACCCCATTCATTCTTTCCTGTACACGGATCAGTCGTCCTGGTCCTTTGCAGAGAAACAGCCCCAAAGCATGATGTTGCCACCCCCATGCTTCACAGTAGGTATGGTGTTCTTTAGATGCAATGCAGCATTCTATCTCCTCCAAACACGACGAGTTGTGTTTCTACCAAACAGTTCTACTTTGGTTTCATCTGCCCATATGACATTCTCCCAATCCTCTTCTGGATCATCCAAATGCTCTATAGCAAACTTCAGACAGGCCCGGATATGTACTGACTTAAGCAGGGGGACACGTCTGGCACTGCAGGATCTGAGTCCCTGGCGGCGTAGTGTGTTACTGATGGTAGCCTTTGTTACATTGGTCCCAGCTCTCTGCAGGTCATTCACTAGGTCCCCCCGTGTGGTTCTGGGATTTTTGCTCACCGTTCTTGTGATCATTTTGATCCCACGGGGTGAGATCTTGCGTGGAGCCCCAGATCGAGGGAGATTATCAGTGGTCTTGTATGTCTTCCATTTTCTAATTATTGCCCCCACAGTTGATTTCTTCACACCAACCTGCTTGCCTATTGCAGATTCAGTCTTCCCAGCCTGGTGCAGGTCTACAATTTTGTTTCTGGTGTCCTTCGACAGCTCTTTGGTCTTCACCATAGTGGAGTTTGGAGTGTGACTGTTTGAGGTTGTGGACAGATGTCTTTTATACTGGTAACAAGTTCAAACAGGTGCCATTAATACAGGTAATGAGTTGAGGACAGAGGAGCCTCTTAAAGAAGAAGTTACAAGTCTGTGAGAGCCAGAAATCTTGCTTGTTTGTAGGTGACCAAATACTTATTTTCCACCATAATTTGCAAATAAATTCTTTCCAAATCAGACAATGTGATTGTTTGGATTTGTTTTCTCATTTTGTCTCTCATAGTTGAGGTCTACCTATGATGACAATTACAGGCCTCTCTCATCTTTTTAAGTGGGAGAACTTGCACAATTGATGGCTGACTAAATACTTTTTTGCCCCACTATATCAAATAGAACTTGAAATATCTGTGGAGATCTAAAAGTAGTGGAGGTTCTGGTACTTGGAATGCAGCTTGGATATACCAAGTACTGTTATTACATATGTGAATGGGACAGCCATGCAAGAGAGTCACATTAATAAGAAATGGTCACTTCGAAAAATTTGGTTTTAGAATTGAAAAACGTGGCACATATAACTCTTGTTGACCTGACAAAGATATTTTTGCCTGTGCTTCACATAAACTAGGACTGATGTAAAGTTTATGTGATGAACAAGGAAGGTGAAGATTTTCATTATTTGAGATGGATGTTTCCAAGAATAACTAATGCCAAGTTAAGGAAGGCATTTTTGTTGGTCCATCAGAGCAGACACAACATTCATGACAAGCGGATTAAATATCTGTTAGTGAGGCCAGTAAAAAAGCATCTGGAAAGCATTCAAGGATGTCATTGAATTTTCCTGGCAACTAAAATGTACCAAACTACATTTCAGCTGGTTGACAAACTTCTTAGAGCATACAAGGCCATGAAGTACAACATGTCATTAAAGGTTCATTTTCTGCATATACACTTGGACTTCTTTCCCAAAACTCAGTGATGAACATGCTGAAAGGTTTCACAAGAATATTACCAGAGTGGAAAAAATGGTATCAGGGCAACTGGAATCCATCAGTGCTGGCTGACTATCATTGGATACTGCAGTGAGATGCATCAGACTCTGATACAAACAAAAATCAGCAGCTAAACACTTTTAGCTTTATTGAACGCTTGCACCATGTTAGAAACATGCAATTAAATACATTATTATAACCATATTTCTCAATATTACTATTGAATTTTGAAATTATATTTGTGTTCTGTTTGAAAGGGGTCTGTTCTGTCATAATGGACTACTGCAATGTGCTAAACATGGGGTTACCTTTAAAGAGTATTCAAGGTGTTATCACTTTTAAGGCTCTTCATGGCACGGATCCAGGCTATCTAAGGAACTGGCTCGCCCCTATGGGACTAGCCCTTAACACCTGTGTTGGCAGAAGGGGCATGCTGCAGACCCTATTGGTAAAGGGATTTTGGTTGGCAAGTCCAGAAAAAAAGTATTTTCCGCCATGGCTTCCACCGTCTGAAGCATTGTGCCTCCTGAAGTGAGATCTACACTCGCCCTTTTGGCCTTCCAGAAGGAGTAAAAGACATGGCTGTGCCAACCGGCTTGGGATCCCAATGTGGGTGTGGCATTTTGGAAGTGGTTAATAGAATAAATAACACACCCCGTCCTCCTTATGTGCACTTTGCGCTCTTCCTTTGCATCCGGGTTAATTTTATTTTAACTGAATTTTAAATTTAAGATCCCTTTTATTATTTTAATGTTTTATATTGCATTTTAATTGAATGATTGTAAGTTGCCTGGAGTATCGTCTGGCGAGATGAGTGGCAGATAAGTTTAATAATAGATAAATGAAAATAAAAAGTTTTTCAGGAAGCAAAACATTTGAAAAAAATATGCAGTGTATTTGGCCCAGTTTATTGAACATGGATCCAAATTGTAAGTTTGATTTAAGTATTATTAACAAAACAACCTACCATATTTCTGATGTTCAGGTTTGGTTGCTGCTGTTTAGGAGTCAAGACAGTATTGAGAAATTAGATCTGTGAGAGATCCAAGTTTACATTTAAAGTATTTTAGGGAGAAACCCTAAAATATCTCAGTAAAGATTAAGTAAGCTCAGTGGTTATAGATGCTGATTGGAAATGGAAGAACAGAAAACTAGATAGAAAACTAAGTAAATGAAATACTATTGGTAACAAATACATATAAAGCTTTGTAGTAATAGAGAGGAAAAAAAGGTAAAATAACAATTTTTTGCCTAGATATGCAAAAGTTAAAAAACCATAAAGATTTGAGCTAAATTTACAAACAATGTTGGTACACAATTTTGGTTGGGTTGCTATTAATTATTATCCAATTAAGGTGTGTGTTTTAATAGGCCATGGATAAACAAACTGAATCTAAGTTTCTATTAAAATACAGTAAGTTTAGTGTAAGCCGTATATCTCGTGTTAACTTTGAAATATTAAAATGATCTTTAATGCTTATTACCATACTTATTATGAATAAAATTACAATTTTCCAGGGATTGTATTCAGACTACTGTTCAATCTCTATAAAATATCATATCACATTAGTGAGAAATTAGTGTCTCTTTATTTCTGCAGCTGTATTTTTACAAGTACCTTGTTTCTATCTTCAGAATAGTTGCAAAGATTCAAAAGTGTTTATAGTGTGAAATTTATACATACTAAATACATTCCATATTTGGTATAGTGCACTGAGAATGTTTTGCTTTATTCCATTAGCTCAAATAATTTTTTACAGTTTGTAAAGACAAAAGGTTATTTGGTAAAACTATAGCTGTGACTAATTTAAAAATTACACAAATGTTAACTGATTCAGAGAAATGATGAGTCTTCACGGACCTTATTGTGAACTGAGAATAAGTGAAATTCATTGTTGTGAGGAACTTGGGTGGGAACTGAAATATATTTCTATTCAGCTTGCTCTGTTTGGAAAGATCTAGGACAGAGACTTATAAGGAAGGATTAAGGAGAATTGAACTCAAGGATTTGAGAATTGAATTCATGACCCCTGCAGAATGAAAAACTAGATTACAAGTATGGAATGAAGGTTTACATATTTTAAAATAAAATTTACATATTTTAAATAATTGAAGGATATTTTTGAACAGTAGATGAAGAAATTAATTTTAAAAGTGTCTTCCTCTAAAGATAGAACAACTCTACCTGACAAGATTGACATTGACATTGAGTGAGGGGTTCTTGCCTCCCGCCTTGAAAGAGGCGGTGGTGAGGCCCCTCCTCAAGAAGCCCTCTCTGGACCCAGCTGTTTTAGCAAACTATCGTCCAGTTTCCAACCTTCGCTTTCTGGCGAAGGTTGTTGAGAGTGTGGTTGCGCGACAGCTCCCCCAGTACCTGGAGGAAACCGTCTATCTAGATCCGTTCCAGTCCGGCTTCAGGCCCGGGTACAGCACGGAAACGGCATTGGTCGCGTTGGTTGATGATCTCTGGAGGGCTCGGGACAGAGGTTGCTCCTCTGTTCTGGTCCTATTAGACCTCTCAGCGGCTTTTGATACCATCGACCATGGTATCATGCTGCGCCGGTTGGAGGGGTTGGGAGTGGGAGGCACTGTTTTACGGTGGTTCTCCTCCTATCTCTCCGACCGGTCGCAGTCTGTGTTGGCTGGAGGGCAGAGGTCGACCTCAAGGCACTTGGTTTGTGGGGTGCCACAAGGGTCGGTCCTCTCACCTCTCCTGTTCAACATTTATGTGAAGCCGCTGGGCAAGATCATCCGTGGTTTTGGGGTGCAGTGCCATCTGTACGCTGATGACACCCAGCTGTACATCTCCACCCCAGACCACCCCAACGATGCCCTTGAAGTGATGTCCCGGTGCCTGGAGGCGGTGCGGGTCTGGATGGGGAGGAACAGGCTCCGACTCAATCCCTCCAAGACTGAGTGGCTGTGGCTGCCGGCATCCCGATATAGTCAGCTGGTGCCATCGCTGACTATTGGGGGCGAGACATTGGCCCCCACGGAGAGGGCGCGTAACTTGGGTGTCCTCCTGGACGCATGGCTGTCTTTAGAAGAGCATTTGACGGCCGTGGCCAGGGGGGCTTTCTATCAGGTTCGCCTGATACGCCAGTTGCGCCCCTTTCTGGATCGGGACTCCCTATGCACGGTCACTCATGCCCTCGTTACTTCCCGCCTCGACTACTGCAACGCTCTCTACATGGGGCTCCCCTTGAGGAGCACTCGGAGGCTCCAACTGGTGCAGAATGCGGCCGCGCGGGTACTTATGGGGGCGGCATGGCGCTCCCACGTGACACCTCTCCTGCGCGAGCTGCATTGGCTTCCAGTGGTCTTCCGAGTGCGCTTCAAGGTGTTGGTTCTCATCTTCAAAGCGCTCCATGGCTTAGGACCCAGTTATTTACGAGACCACCTTCTGCCTCCGATAACCTCCCACCGGCCAACACGCTCCCACAGAGAGGGTCTCCTCGGGGTGCCGTCTGTCAGGCAATGTCGGCTGGCGACCCCCCGGGGAAGAGCCTTCTCTGTGGGGGCACCCGCCCTCTGGAATGAGCTGCCCCCAGGGATACGACTAATCCCGGATCTCCGGACCTTCCGCCGGGCCCTGAAGACGTTTTTATTTCAGCAAGCCGGGCTGGGTTAAAATTTTTTTAATTGGTGAATTTTATGGGTAACGGGGTTTTAAATTGGTGAAGCCTAAGATAATTTAATTCTGTTTTAATGCATTTTAATATTTGTATTGTGTGTTTTTAATTTTGGCTGTTCACCGCCCCGAGTCCTTCGGGAGAGGGGGCGGTATAAAAATTTAATAAATAAATAAATAAATAAATAAATTGATTTGAAAGTGAATTTAAAGAGACAGGCTACAAAACTGACATGGAAAAATATGCTGCACTGGATATTAAAAAAAAAAACATCCAGGCAGATGTCTTAATAATTAAAAAAGATATGCAAATAACAAGCCAAGAGAATGATCTGGATAATTTTTCTATATTGGATTTACAAAAGAGGCTTGTTAAAGCTTTGAAGAATTTTGTGAGATGGGACAAAGAAAAATGAAAAATCAAATTCTAGGACATTATTGGAAGAAAGTAAAGATAAAGATTGTTTAATAAAAGGAAGGTACATAAAGTTGGTTTATTTGATCAAGGTTAAAAGATATGTTTTGTTACCTCTAGTAACCCTTAATGGACTTTTTGTTGACATCAGAACTGAAATGTCAAGGCTTTATGAATTTGTTTATAGATAAAAAAATAATTTTCTGCACTTTTTTCTTTTCATTTTTTTTAGTTTGCATTAGTTTTTACTGTAATTGTAATTTTTAATAAATTTATCATTAAAAAAAGAAAGATCTGTGATGGTAGATTTTAAAATACCCTATGAGGAAGATCAGTATAAAGCAATAAACTGACAAATGTTGCTTCATGCATTTCTGTCTCGCTAGTTGCAGCAAGCTTTGTAAATTTTGGCTGTTCCAATATGCTATGACTTCATCAAAATGGAACCTTCTTCATATTAAGTAATTTCTCTACAAGTTGTGTTTGTGTGCATTGTCTTTTCAACATGCCAGGGCTGTGAAATACTATATTCGTCAAGGATTCAACACGATGAATATTGTCTGAAATTTTCCATTATTTCTAACAGATCTTTAAAGACAGTTTGTCACCTTTGTTAAACCTAGGGAAGAGACTTAAAGATATAATGGCTCTTGATTTTTAAAAAAACATTTCTTTTATCAGCACTTGTTAACTATTGTTAAAGAGGAATAATTTTAATGCTTCTAAATTGCATTTACAATTAAGTTGTAAAAGAATTGTACTGAAGAATGATAATGTAAATGTGAATATCTACTGGACATGTCTATGGAGATTCTCAATCATCCAGGTCATGGTTGTCCCAAAGATGCTTTTTCAAGAGGCAGTTGGACTTTCTGTTGTTGTTTTTTTTAAGACGTTTCACTTCTCATCCATTCTTGGAACCAGAAAGTCCAGTTGTCTCTTGAAAAAGCACCTTTGGGACATCCACTGGACATATGGGCATTCATTCAGTGACTGTTTGAAGCTAAAGCAGTGCTGAACAAAGGAACTTACAACCCATGCCCGAAGTTACAACTATTGCCCTGTGGTCATATGATCAGAAGTCAGGCTCACCTGCATGACTAGAGACATTCCAATCCCATTATCTGCTTATCATTCCTCATCTCTGTCATGCACTCTACCACATACCCCTGCTGCCCACCACCACTGCCCCTCATTGACCACATCTAACCTTTGTTGTCTTCTTCCTTCTGCTGGTGGCCTGGGATCCAAGCACTGGGTGAGTGTGCAGCCTTGAGAATAAGGTGAGGGACGCAGTGCAACGAAGCCTTGTCTGTTGAAGGGAGCTTGCCAGACATAGCTAGGAAGGAGGCAGTGGCATGGCAAGGTACGGTGCACTCCATCAACGGCCAAAGCAGGAGTGTCAGCAGTGGCTGTCTTGGTGAAGGTGAAGGTTTTATGAAAGGCATTGTTTGGGGTGGGCAGAATGTGGGGAAGGGGAGGGGCACAGGCTTCTGGGAGACATTTGTGCACTTTGCAGCTTGTGTGGCAAGCACTCCTGGAAAACAGGCATAGGGTTGTAAAATCTGCACACCACACAACACCTCCCATGATGGCTCAACCTTCACCTTGGGAACCATTGCCGCCTTGTCTGATGACGGAGGGGGAAGCAGGGATATATGTAGCATTGCGGGCACCCAAAAGGATAAAAATGGGGAAGATAAGCAAGTGGGAGGAGTTGAAGTGAAGACAAATGTGGTAAGATATGAGACACTTGAGGTCCTCGCCTAACAACAGCAGTTTCTTAGCTTATGTAGGGAAGTTCCAGTTCCAATTGTAATCATAAGTCGACCACTGCCCAATTTAAATTGTGTTTAAATTTAAACTTAAAAATGAAAAATGGATATTTATAAACATGTTTAAAAGATAAGTAAAAGAGCCCATCTTTATATCAATTATTTCAAATATACTTTTTTTAAAATTGTTTTAATGTGCATTTTCCTTTGTTATACATAATGTTTCCATTTCTGCAACGGCAGTGTACTGTCTGTATCACATCTCTTTTAAATACAGTTTTATACACACCATAATTATAACCATTTTTCTCATAATATGAAAATAATACATACAATGTAATCTTTCCTTCTAATCGCCCGATACAATCTAATCTACACACACTTTTATTGATCGTCTTTAATTATAAATTACTAACTTCTGCTTCTATTCTCTTACCATTTATAAAATAAGTCCCAAGTTAAATGGTACTCTGTTTCATCTTTATCCTTAATTTTCATCGTTAACCTGTCCATTTCAGCACAATCTAATATTTTCCTTATTACATTTTCATCTATAGGTATACTTCCATTTTTCCAATTTTGTGCATGCAGAATTCTCACTGCCGTTATCACATGTAATATTAAATATGTAGTTCTTTTATTATATTTTCCCAGTAATATACCTAGCAAGAACTTAAACTTAATATACTACTTAAAGATGGAGATTAGAAGGCTCCTTTGGATTTCTGCTAGGAAGCAACATTGTATACTTCTTTGGGTTTCCCTTCCTTCTATGTACTTTGTTTTTTCTAAAGAAAAAAGTAACTGCCTGAATTTCAGAGGTGGAGCAGAATTCTAGGAAAAGATAGGGAATTTGTGGATAGGGAATAAGTATTGTTGTTACTCTCAGGAGTTTCAGATTCTGTACCACTCTCCTGTATAATTCCTTCCTTCTTTCTCTCCTTCTGTTTAAATTAATGATAACATCAACATAGCACAGCACAGCAAGATAAAATAACAGTAAAAATATTTTTCATGGATGTGTGTGTGTACACAGAGGAATCCCCTGAGCTATAGTATAGTACAAAGCTGCAGTTGCCCCAGGAAGCCTCCACCACCCTAACCAGGCCCAGCAGTACAGTGCAAAGCTCAGGAAGCCCCAATCACACAGTGCAAAGTCCCAGCCACACAGTTTCAGGTACCCTCAACTCTGAGATCACTGCCGCCCTGCACTCTACAGCCACAGCTAATCTCTGTCTTCTTGCTCTCTCTGCTGACAAGGCATGTCTGCACAGGGCCCTTTGCAAAGCAGCTGCTGGCCAAGTGAAACTGTGTTCTCCAGTTCCAGCAAAGAAACTGCCATGTGTGACCTTTGGAAAAAAGCCTTTTGCAATCAGCAGCTGCCTTGCAAGGGACCAGACTACGCATGCTTGTCAGCAACCAGAGTGAGAAGACAGCAAAGGTTAGCTAGGGTGACTGGGATCTTCGAATGCAGGGAACCAAAAAGGCATAGTTGGAAGGAGATAGGTGGGGGAGAGTTGAATCATCCCTGTAGTTGTAACTGCAGGTTGACTGTCAAGCATCAAATAGTTGACAATCGATCACATGACCGGAGGGTTTGCAATAGATGTAACTTTGGGGAGTGATCATAAGTCCCTTCATTTAGCACCACCATAACTCAAACAATTGCTGAACAAATGATTGTAAATCAAGGACTACTGTGTCATCCTTTAGTCTCTACAATGTTCAAGGGAGCATCTACTGCTTGAGCAACATATTGCAAAGTCTACATCAGTTTGAATAAGGAAAATTTCTTAAATATAGGATAAACATTCCCTAGCAACCCTTTTTTTTTCCTGGTATGCCTCTATAATATTGCCTTCATCTCAATCTCAAGCCATATTGGAGATAGCTTAAACTATCCTTGGGTGTTCCAGGATTAAAATGGTGTTAACTTCCATAAGACAAGAACATTCTTTATCAATTTCATGGTGTGCAGACTCTATTGTGAGTTGCTATTTGTAACAGAACAAAGTGATCCTATGCAGTAGGTTCAGTTTTCTTGCATTCTGTTTTAAGAAGAGGGGGAGTTTTCACACTGAGCTCTTCCACTGTACACCCTACCTACTGGACTCTGCAGATTATCAGCCTGTAGTTTCTGGAAGAGTAAGAACAGTAAACCCATACTCAAAGCAAACACACATGGCAGATAATCAATCCTTGGTGTGGAAGATCAGTAAAGGAGGAAAGGGTTTTTTTTCATTACGGGGCAGCTTCAAAGATCGTCTGCTGGTTGAGCTTGTGACAGAAGGTTTAGTCTGTACTAAATCAGCATACCCTTGAGAGAAATGTTGCCCAGTAAAATGGGAGAGAACGTTATTCTTCAATCCCACCTCTGTTGGCTGTCTGACGAGAGGGGGTCACAGTGGATTTAGCTTGAAAAGAAGTCTGCCAGGAGCTGATTTTCCAAGAGGCCCACTAAAGTAGTGCTGATATTGGCATACTGTTTCCCACCATCTAGTCGTATTCAGAAAAGAGGAATGCATGCATCTCACACCTGAAATTAGAACTCAAGTTACTTGCTAATAAACCAGACTAGAGGTAGGATATGAATTGACAGGAAATGTTACGACTGCCAGCCCAAGGGTGGGTGGGTAAGCACTTTAACTGAACCATAGAGAAGTGACAACATGAGGTAAATTTTCTCTGTGGAAATGTATACTTTAAAAAAGAGATTCTCTTTTCTGTGTTATGTCAGACTCGGGGCAGGCCAGTGGTGAAATCTAAAATTTGTTACCACCAGTTCTGTGGGCGTGGCTTGGTGGTGGTGACTGGGTGGGCGTGGCCAATTTTTTTTTTTTTACTTTTAAAACCATTTTTTACATGTAAAACTATGTAAAAAATGCTTTCAAAAAGCTCTGACGATCCCAGCTGAGTTGCCTGATCATCAGAGGGTTTTTCAAAAACCACCTGCTGATCAGGCAACTCAGCTGGGATCGTCAAAGCCATTTAAAAGAAAAGTTTTTTTTTCTTTTAAATGGCTCTGACGATCCCAGCTGAGTTGCCTGATTGGCAGGCAACTCAGCTGGGATCGTCAGAGGCATTTAAAAGAAAAAAAGCCTCTGATGATCGTGGGCATGGGGAGCGGGGGCAGGGATTTTTGCTACCGGTTCTCCGAACTGCCCGCCGCCATCGCTACCTACTCGCCTGAGCCACTCTGAACCAGGAGCATTTCACCCCTGGGACAGGCGTATTTTTGTGGCTTCTCTACCACCACTATCCTGCCTCAGCTGCTGCTATTTTGTTTTACTGGCTTGTTCAGTTGTTTCATATCATTATATATATATTTAAATAGTGTAGAATATAGTAAAATTGAAGCAATATATAAATAATTAAAAATAAATATTTTTAGTGGTACCATTTCAATATTAAAGAGGAGAATCCTGGTGATATTCTGGTACTGAAAGCATGTTAGGAGCATATTTCCTATTGGAGTATATTTGCCTGAAGGTAGTAATATACATTGATGGAGAAACATCTCACAAAAATAAGTACTAATTATGTTTCTAGTTTGAACCTGCCAATTTTAAAAATCAGTTTGAAATTAAGAAAATACAAACTGCATAAGTTATCTTTTCTTCATGCTTCTAATATACATTGAGTGTAGGCCAGGATGCTGTAGAAATGAAGGTAATTAAACAATTCTATCAAAGTTTTATCTTAGAGCAGCTAACCCTATAATTGATTAAAGCATTTCTATTTACATAATATAGAGTCAATATTGCAATATATTAGACTCTTTGGGAATAGATCGCACACTTAGGAATAAGTTCTAATTTTAAACTTTAACAGAGAGAAGGAGCAAGAAAAGGAAGAACAGTTAATGGAAGACAAGAAAAGAAAAAAAGAGGATAAGAAAAAGAAGGAATCTACTCAGAAGGTAAGGGTATTTGGCTCTTTGTCATTCAGTATTCATTTTTTATAATCGGCAGTTCACTTAAAATAACTGCCTCTATGCCCTCTACCATGTTCTACTTTGTCCTGCCTTCATTCAGTTTTGTGCTCACAATAAAAAGCCTTTGAGTACACAAGATACCTCGTGAATTTTGCATAAAGCCAAGTGATGGTTTGCTATGTATATTTTTCTGCTTGTGTGTTTATCTAAAAACACCTATTAATTATTCTTGTGAGTAGGTAAGTTGAATAGAAAAGGTGAGAATATTGCTTTAAAAAACCCAATCTAGAGAATTGGTTTTGGCCATAGGATATACTTGAAGGGGCAGCCCTTTATATCTGTACATTGTAATATATTTTAATTATTAGTTATGTAATAATTAATAATAAAACATTAGTTATTATTTTCTTACTTTTCTTAACAAAAGGTTGTGAACTAATGCAGGTAGTCCTTGACTTAAAGCAGTTCATTTAGAGACTATTCAAAGTTACGACAGCACTGAAAAGCTACTTAGGATCATTGCAACGTCCCCACAGTCACATGGTCAAAATTCAGATGCTTGACAGCTGACTCATAGTTATGACAGTTGCAGTGTCCCATTCCCAAGGTAATGTGATCCCTTTTGTGACCTGTCTCTGGAAGCCACTTAACAAACACATTACAAACTTAACTACTGCAGTGATTCACTTAACAACCATGGCAAGAAATGTTGTAAAATGGGGCAAAACTCACTTAAGTGTTAGCAGCAGAAATTTTGGGATCAATTGTCATAAGTCGAGGACTACCTGTAATCCATCCTGAAATAACTATAAAAATGATTTATTAGCAGAAATATCCCCTCTTTTTGGTAATATTTCCAGAGCTCCAGAATGGGATTTTTTAAGAGGTAGCCTTATCAGTGTGTGATAACACTGATTTCAAAATATTACTTTAATATGTAATAGTTGTTTCACAGACTGAGAAAGATTCAAGAGTTGCTTTTGTAAACAAACACCTGTAGGCTTCTTTGTTTTTAGTAGAAAGAACCACCTTTTCATTGGTTGATAGCTTTTATAGCTATCAATTACTCTATCTTAGCTACTTTGCATTTATAACAACTACTCATTGCATTCTTCTAATTTTTCAACTGTACCTGCATCAGCATAAAATAGCTCCTACATGCTATCTAACCTGACATCTTCTGAGTCTAACCCGAGTTGTTATTTTCATACATTTTTACTATAACACCTTATGTTATAAACCAGGAGTGTCAAACTCAAGGCCCACAAGCTGCATCCGGCCACAAGTGCCTAGATTTGGCCCGCGGGGCCGCCCTGGAAACAACAAAGGACCGGCCCACAGTGTCTCTGCTAGCGAAAACTGAGCTTGGGAGGGCCGTGCACAGCAGGTCCGCGCCCCTGCATTTGAGAATGCAAAAAAGGGACAGGAAAAGAGAAAGGGAAAGAGGAAAGACAAAGAAAAAGATGGAAAGAGAGCAAGAAAGGAAAAAGAAGGAAAGATGGGAAAGAAGAAGAAAGGAGAAGGAAGAAAGAAGGAAAAAGAAGAAAAGGCAGGGAGGAAGGAGATAATGAGAGGGAGGGAGGGTCTGAGGAAAGTCCTGCTGTAGCACTTGGCCACCAGAGGTGGCCCCAACATGAGTGACGTCAAGTTGGCCACGCCCACCCTTGGCGCTCCCCGAGGTACAACACAATGCTGATCCAGCCCTCAATGAAATCGAGTTTGACACCCGTTATAAACAATTGCATAACTATATGCAAAAGCATTTTGAACAGGGAATATGGCCTTCCAAATGCTACTAAGGTAGCTCCCTGCATCCTTTAATACTTAATAGCTGGACTGTTCAGAACTATAGTTGAATGGTAGCACATTTTCCATCTTTTTGCTTTAAATCATTGTATAGAAGTTGAAAATGATTTAATAATTTGAGTATTTATTTTTTATAGTTTTAGTTTTATCTTAAATTTATGTAGTCCTGGGTTCCGAACAGAAAAACTGGATATCAATCAAATCAATTGCACAACCTCTGCCCCCACAGGATGAAAACATACAGCTTAGTTGTGAACAAATGTTGATTTTCTGGCCATTTCTTCAACAGAAACAAGTCAGTAAACTTACAGATAGTCCTTGACTTATGACCACAATTGAGCCCAAAATTTCCCTTGTCAAATGAGAAATTTGTTAAGTGAGTTTTGCCCCATTTTACGAGTTTTCTCGCAACATTTGTTGCATGAATCACTGGGGTTGTTAAGTTAGGAACACAGTTGTTAAGTGAATTTGTCTTCCCCATTGACTTTGCTTGTCAGAAAGTTGCAGAGGGGGATCATGTGACCCCGGGACACTGCTACCATCATAAATACAAGTGTCTGAATTTTGATCACAGGGATGCTGCAAAGGTCATAACTGTGAAAAAGGTCATAAGTCACATTTTTCAATGTCGTCATAACTTTGAACGGTCACCAAATGAACTGTTGTAAGTCAAATACTGCCTGTACAAAATTGAGGGATGGACTCATTGTTTTCTATTGTTTTCTATTAAAAACAAAGTTCCCTAGTCTTTAATTTGTATGATGCATTAAACAAATCAAACAATCCACTGTAAATTCTCCCTGTACCCACTTATGGGAAGAGTAACATATTAGTTTGTGGTTAAATCATGATATAAATGACACTATTAATGACTCAGTTTCCTGCCTTTTTTTTCCAGTTTACTTTATTGTGCTCTAAATTAAGTAAATTATAGTTACTACTGCTCTCCAACCATGATTGGTAAACATACTATATATCCGTGATGGCGAACCTATGGCACGCGTGCCAGAAATGCCACACAGACCCTTCTCTGATGATATGCATGCCGTCGCCCCTGTTCAGCACCGCTGCGCATGCGCGCACACCTCCCGCTAGCCAGCTGGTCTTCATGTCTCTGCTGCGCATGCGCGGGGGGTGTGGCGCATCCGTAGGGCCCATGTGTGCATGCGTGGGGGGCAGGGTACATGCGCAGGGGTCGCACACGCATTACATTTTGGGGTTTCAGGTGTGCGTGCTTCAGGCACTCGGTCTGGAAAAGGTTAGCCATCACTGCTATATATCATACTTTTGAGGTTAATGGTAGTTATAATTTTTCAATTGGGATTTCATGGCAAATTATGGTAATTCAGAAATGAATGAAAGAGCAGTCATCTGAACTGACAGTGTATCCTGACTTTTTTTTTTTTATGGTTTGGGGGAAAAGCAAGCATTAATAGTGTCTGTAAATTGTGGCTTATTGCAGTGAAATCTTTACAATTTGTATTAATTTAAAAATCTATGGTAATGGAGTTAGAATTATAATGTTTCTGGTTTAGCAGTTAATTGTTGAAAATTAAGAGACAATCAATTGGCTTGTGGTAAGATATGTACTACACTGGGAGATGGATTGTGATTCAAGATATCATATTGAGGTTAGAGAGAAAGTAGCTATGGGCATACTGTGCTGGTAAATGTCTAAGTCAGTAGTTCTGATGTAGAACTTGTAGTCTGTGGACTCTGGCGGACCATGATGTCATCATAGGGGGTTCGTGAAGGCTTGAAGAAATATTATGATTTAAATCTTGTTAAGCCTTGGTGGTCCATGTCACAAAAGGTATTTAATGAGTGGTCATGCTGAAGAAAAGGTTGAGAACCACTGCTCTAAGTGATTTATATAGCCTGCATATTTAACAATAGCAGTAACTAGATTGCATTTATATCTTCCCCTCCTATTAAAATGAACAAAGTTTAGGATAAGCGAGATTGGATTTTTATATGGATGGTTTATGAACAGATTTCTATTTTGGTACTAGTTCTTTAATCCTACATATATATATTTTATCTGCTTCCTGATGAATTGAATAGTTTGGTGAAAAAACAACACCTTCAGGATTTAATCTATATCGCCACACTCCATAGCATAGTTCACTTTTGTGTTTATATGTTTTATATGTGACCTTTTCTTCAGGAGGTCAGATCAGCTTAATTGGGATTGGTATGCATTTTATCACCACAATAACACTCTGTGAGGTGGTTTGAGCTGAGATTGAATGGCCCAAAATAGAATTGAATGTGGGGGTCCCCAGTCCTAGCCCAGCATGATAATAGCTACATCACATTATTAAAAGATGAAAGTTTTTTTAAAAATGCATATATACTACCGGTATCTCTACTGATAGAAATAATGAGTTGCCTGACTGAAATTTTAATATTGGCAGGTACCACTGTATGTTTTAGTATTCCACCTTTAGATAATAATATTTAAAAACTATGATAACTTACGAAAACTGAATAACTTTTGTTTTTATTCTTACTTATAGGTCACAGATCAAAAAACCAAAGGTAAGAAGCTTTAATTTTTCTAAAACTATAGCTTTTCTTGCTATTTTAAGAAATCTTACAAAAATTCTTCATATCCCACATTTATTATTTTTATATATATCTCAAAGCAACGAACATACCTAATACAACTTCCGCCTCCTATTTTACCCGCAAAAGCAACTTAGTGAATTAGATTGAAAGAGGGTAACTGGCCCAAAGTCACCCAGCCAGGTTTATCCTTATGATAAAGCCTTTATTCTTATGTAAAGTACTATTGTGTTAATTGAATATAGAACATTTTTTCTAAAATATAAAGGAGAAATGTTTTGTTCTTCCAGTCTTTGAAGAGTGCTACTTTATTTTCATTTGTTTTTCCATTCAGCCACGTTCAATTCTTGGAGACCGCCTAGAGAAGTCCCTGCAGTTTTCTTGGCAAGCTTTTTCAGAATGGTTTGCTATTGCTTCCTTCCAAATACTGAGACAAAATGACTGGCCCAAGATCAGCTAGCTAGCTTTGTGTTTAAAGCAAGATTAGGACTTGCAGTCTTCTCAATTTCTGGACCACAGTGCCTAAAAATAATTGTTTTTAATTGAATAATGTAGTTGTAACTTAGAAAAAGCAACATTTAATCCTATTTCTTCTCAGGTTTAACAGCGCTTTAATTTATTGAGAATTAAGAATAGTTCTTTAATTTATTGGGAAACATTGCTGAATGGCTTGGAGAAAAATTCTAAATTAACCAAACTGAAAACTAAAATGCTTAGCTGATATAGGGTGAGCACGGCCTACCTTTTAAAACATGAATCCTAGGTCTATGGGAGTCATAGTTCCCATTAATCATAATTCCCACAAATATATTTACACATGATGTTGGAGTCACTTAAATTAAAAAACTAAAATGTGATAGTCTTATTCAGACAAAACAAGCCCAGAAATAAGACTCTAACCAATGCTGGAAAGAAAATAAATTCTTAAAATTAAGCACAGTTCTATGTTCTAGAACAGTTTTTGATTCTGGATATCTGGACACTTAACCATGATGAAATGCAAATCATTTCACTCTTGATTAAGACATTAACTATGTTTATTTATTTGGTAGGTAGATCTTGAATTTGGTAACACCTGCCTTACTTACAAAATGATTGAACTTCAAAGAGTTTCATGTGGGATTATCTGAAAAATTTCCAGATTGTTCATGGTGTGACAGTTAAGGATTTTACAGAATCAGATAATAGAGGCTGTATAACAAGTCTACACACCCGTGTTAAAATGCCACGTTTTTGAGATGTAAAAAAAAAATCACTTCAGAATTTTTTCCATCGTCAATATAATATATAAGCTATACAATTTAATTGAAAAATAAGCTAAAATGTTTTAGGGTGGAAATGACAATAGCAAACATATTTGGTTTCATAAGTGTGCACACTCTTAAACTAATACTGTGTTGAAGCACCTTTTGCTTTTATGACAGAATTCTGTCTTTTGGGGTAGGAATGAATCAGCATCAATAATATTTTATTTGAGAAGTCTTTTTTGATTCATCCATGAGTCAATTTCATAAACATATCATGAAGAACAACCAAATTAGTTGTAGAAGCCATCCCTTCAAATATCAAAAGAAGTCCTTTTGTGTTATCTAATACAGACGTTGGCACTTTTTCTTAGCGAAATTCAATTTGTTCTTTGATCGTCTGCTAGGATATTAAACTCAAGAGGTGCTTTTCATGGGAATTCGATGTTTGCTTTCCAACATAATCATTTTAGCTCTCCTGCTTACAATCCATTTTTAACGTTAAACCATTTAGAGCAGAAATAAATGTTTTAAATAATTTATAACATGTAATTTGCATTTATTGTAACTTATTACAGTATAATGATTTATTAAAAATGTAAAGATAGCCTCTAGACAAACTTCATTAACTAAGAGGTGGGTTAGAAACTGTTACCTGCTGAGATGTAATCATACCCAATGTGACTTAAAATGCTTCATAATTATACTGAAAAGAAATATTATCCTGTGTAAAGGATGTACTATAAGGTACATCAATTTACCTCTTTAAACTCATTTATCACTTCATTTCTTATTTTACTGAGACTGAAGAGATTCTTTGAGGCTTCTTCATGACTTGTCGAAATAATATGTCATCTCACTATTTATGACCAGATTATTTCTGAACATGTTTTGTACTACCGTGTTTCTCAGAAAATAAGACCAAGTCTTATTTTCTTTTAGACTTGAAAATAAGCACTTGGGCTTATTTTTGAGGCGGTCTTACTTTTTTTGAGATGCAGCAGGCTAGACTCAGTGAGCTGGATGCACCATCGCCTCCATTCCAAAACCTCAGCGTTTGGAAGGCTTTTTGCCAAACGGGAGGAAAATGGGGAGGGAATTTTGCTGCCTGTCATCCATTCCTCAAGCTCCGCACAGATTAAGAGAAGGATGGCAGGCAGGAAAATTCCCCTCCCCATTTTCCTTACGTGAGCCTCCCAAAAAAAGGGAAAAAGCAAAGCAGCTGGCCGTGGAGCTGCCGGCTTCTGGGAAGTGGCCCAACAAGCAGAAGTGCTGCGCCCAGAAAGAGAAAGGCAAAAGCTGTGTTTGCAGTGCCCCAAGGGGCCAGCCAAACAGTTCTGCCCACGCCGCCATTCGTGCTGGCCACGCCCATTCCCCTGGGATTATTTTCGGGATAGGGGTAATATTAGGCCCACCCCCAGAAATTCAGTTTGGGCTTATTATTTTGGTGGGTCATGCTTTCGGAGAGACAGGGTAATAATTCAAGCTGTACAATTCTGTTTTCTCTGAATACTAACCTTCCCATTTTATTAACTTATTACCCTACTTAAGTAGGATACCTTTGAAGATTTTGATAAAAGATTATCAAAGTTATTTCATGTTTATGTATTTTTAAGATTGTGTCAAGATGTGTAAGCTTTTTTAAAAAAAGTAAGTATTCATGCATTTCTTATTTCTGTCTCTACTTTTTAGTCTGAATTTGTCGAATGTTTTAAACATTTTAAAATCATAAAATGAAAAAGTGTAAGATATTGAACACATAAAAAGGTTTTGTGTATACTTTGCAGAATCCAATCTAATACAAAGACAAAGTTAAAAAATAAGCTATATTTCTAGTTACAAAGTAGTTCTTTCTTACAGTTGTTTACAGTATATTTGCCCCACTTAAATACTATGGTAGAATATAGTCTGGTTTCCCAGGAAGGAGGGCAAAGAGACAGGAGAGCTTGGAAAATTTGATAGGCAATAGGAGGATTTAAACTGCTACTCCTTATAATATATCTATAGTTATGTAGATGATTGCTTTAGTCTGGCAAGCATCTGTCTCTAGATGAAGAACAATAAATGAAACTATTCAGAAGTAATGCCACATGTCATACTTTGTTCTTGGTCCTGACAAATACTGATAGAATAAACATTTTTTAAATACTTTCTGTAATGAAAAACAAAACAAATCAGGACTTCCGGCGGTGACGTCATCATGAAGGGGGTGAGGAAACGGGGCTGCCGTTTCTGGAACTCCAAAACTCTCTATTAGAAGCTCTTTGAGAGCACTCCCGATCCCGTAGAGATCGGGAAATAAAAGGGGAAGTCTTGAAGCCCCCCGGCGCTGCGCTAGTGTCGGAGGGGATACAGGACGAACCTCTTTAAGCTGGTGGAGAGAAAGTCGGCCTCAGGGTGGATAGGAGCGATGGCAGCCGCCTAGAGTGAAGCCAAGAGTGGATAGCAGTTTCGAGTGGTTGAGCGAAGGAGCCCCAGACGGAATATGCGAACTACACAGAGAAGCGCGGACTGAGGTGGGTGCAAAATTGACGGATTAACTAACAGCGGCGGACTAAAATAGAAGCGCAACAAGACGTAAAGAACAACAGTGTGAGGAAGAAGAAACCCACAGAGTGACTAGGCAATATCGGAGGACTGATAACTCTAGGACTCAGAAACGGTGGTGGAGAAAGACGGAGCCAGAGAAGGAGATAAATCGTACAACCTAAATAACAGCGAGGGCTAAGAAGAACTTAAAGGGTTTTAGAAGTGCCTCTGGGACTTAAAAACAGAGTGGCGTTAGCAGCAATCGTAGAGAGAAAGACTAAGATTCGGGGGGAAGAAAGACTGACACGAATGGACTACAGGAAATAGTTACATTTACAGCCACTCACGAGATCGGAGAAGGTACGTTAAGTACTACTAAGGAAAAAAAACTTTTCTCTTACTTTTATATTTAATAAATTGCTTTTTTATATGTTAGATAGTCAGTAAGATAATGAAAAACATAGGGGGGGAAACAGAAATTATATTATAACTTTGAAATATATAGGTCTGGTGAATTCATAAAATTTGAAAAAGGGGAAGGTGAATGAATTATAACCTAGATTGATTGAAAATACTGTAAAATAAGAAGTGAAAACTTGTAAAATAATAACTAAGTAATGTTAAGTGATTAGTAATTAATGATAGTGTGATCAAAGTGTGGAAACTCCATAAGGGAAACTAGCGACTGAAAATTATATGTTAGTGTGGGAAAGTTTTACACGAGCATTAAAAAAGTCAACAATATCTACCATAAAGAAAACAGAGAAAAAACCAGCTATAAATACAACAACAATGGTGGCATCACCACTACAACAAAAAACATTAGCATGGTAGGAAAAGAAAAGGAGAAAGAAAAACCGGAATTGACACTAAATGTCATGCAAAGCATGTTTTCAATGATCCAGGAAACACTGTTAAAAACACAAGAAAAAATGGTAGAAAACCATGAAGAAATGAGAACATTCCATGCAGAGATTAAAAATGAAATTGGAGAAGTTTGGGAGGATATTAAAAATATGAATGACAAAATTGGAGATATCCAACAATCAATAACAGAAAACGAACAAAGAATCAGAAAAGCAGAAACAAAAATAGACCAAGTAGAGACAAAAGTAGAGGCAATGGAGCAAAAAGCCTTTCAATTAAATAAGGAACTGTCTGACTCAATAGCAGTGCTCGAGATGGAGAAAGCTTCATATATTCTCCGTTTTCAAAATATAATAGAAGAAAAAGATGAAGACTTGGGAGAAAAAATGGAGGAGATAGTGTCAGAAATAATACAAAAAGACAAACTAGAAATAAAAGGAGAATTGGACAAAACATACCGCGTACACACAAACTATATAAGAAGGCACCGCCTGGCGAGAGAAGTACATGTCAGATTCTCAAAACGATCAGTTAGAGACGAGGTATATAGGAAATCTAGGGAAGAAATGCTGACATATAAAGGAAAAGAAATCACAGTCGTAAAACAAATACCCTGAAGAATCAGAAACCAATGTCAAAAATACCTGTTTCTAACAACCCAACTGAACAGATATAAAATAATGTTTAGATGGTTAACTCCGGAAGGGATCTTGGTCACCTGGGAAGACAAAAAACAGACACACCAGAAAAGTGGGGGAATTTTATAACGTGCACTTTAACCAGGAGGAAGAACAGGAAAGTAAAGAAGAAACAGAAAGTAGAAGCCAGGAAGAAGAACAAATAGAAGTGGTGCAAGAGAAAGAAGTAAGGAAAAGCCAAGAGAAAGAAAGGGAGGAAAGAGAAAGTGCAAGAACAAAATCACGGATGGAAACAAGACACACCAAAAAACAACTACATTAGGTAATGGAAGAGGCAATGAAACTTTTTTCTGTAAATATAAACGGACTAAACGCACCGAAGAAAAGATCTCAAACATTTACAAAATTACGAAAATTAGGAGCAGATGTGATACGCCTTCAAGAAGTACACATTAAAAAAGGGTACCAAAAAATATTAGAAAATCCAAAATTAGGAAAATTATATACATCCCTGATTCAAAAAAAGAAAAGAGGAGTAGCGGTTTACGTAAAAGAAAGAATAGATTCGAAATTATTATATGCAGACAAGGAAGGCAGAACGGTGATGGTTGAGTTAGTACTAGAAAACAGGAAAATATTATTAGTAGTAGTATATGCCCCTAACCAAAGTCAACAGGAATTTTTTAAGGGAATACATAAAAAAATAGTAGAATTAGAATACGAAGATATTTGTCTAATTGGAGATTACAATGCGATAGTAGATGTGAAAAAAGATTATAAAAGTGGCAAAAAGAATAAGAGAAAAAAAGAAATACTCTCAAAAGAATTTTTTCTACCCCATGGAAATAAATTTGAGAGATGTTTGGAGGGAAACACACGAAGATGAGAACCAGTTCACTTTCTATTCTCACCCTCACCAATCCTGGTCCAGGATTGACATGGCCTGGATGACTGCGAATATTAGAACCGGGGTAAAAAAAATAGAAATAGAAGTAAATCAATGGGCAGAAAAAGGGGAAATTCAATATAGCAGGGAGGTGAAAAAAGAAATTATCCAGACATTTTATGCAAATCTATATAAACAAGAAGAAGTAGAGGAAGAAAAGATAAAACAATATATAAAAAGATCGGATATGCCAGTAATTACAGATGAACAAAGAGAAATGCTAAACAGGCCAGTAACTAAGATGGAATTGGAATCTGCACTGAAAAAACAAAAAAATAACAAAACACCAGGGCCAGATGGGCTGCCGGTGGAATTATATAAAACTGTACAGGAAACAATAGGAGAAACTATGTTAGAGGTATATAACGAGGCTCTGGAGAAGACAAAAATCCCGTTAACCTGGACTGAGGCAATAATCACAATCATACCCAAAGTGGACACGGATCATCAATTAATTCAAAATTATAGACCAATATCCTTATTGAACACAGATTATAAAGTATTTGCAATAATTATAGCGGAAAGAATCAAAAAAGTATTGAATAATTATATTCATCTGGACCAAAATGGATTTCTGCCGGGCCGCCAAATTAAGAACAATATGAGAATAATAATAAATGCACTTGAATATAACGAAGCACATCTGGAGAAACAAGCTTCATTGGTTTTCCTTGATGTCCAAAAAGCATTTGACAACCTAAATTGGAAATTTTTAAAGGGGCAATTAAAGAGTATGCAATTAGGAAAAATTTTTGAAAAAAACATAGGATAAATTTACACAAAACAAATAGCAAGAGTAATTTTGAATGGCGACACGACAGACCAATTCGATATAACAAAAGGAGTTAAACAAGGCTGCCCACTGTCTCCATTATTGTACATCTTAACACTGGAGATCTTGTTAAAAAAAATTAGGGAAGACCAAAAATATTAAAGGGTTAAAAATAAGACGAGAAGAATACAGGGTTCAGGCTTTTGCCGATGACCTTGTATTTATAGCAGAGGAACCATTAGAAGTAGCACCAAAATTGTTTAAGAAAATAGAGGAATTTGGAGAGGTGGCTGGACTAAAAATAAATTGAAATTAATTGAAATTAATAGTAAAAAATCTTATGAAGAATCAAGAAAAGGAATTGGAGAATAGTACACAAATTCAAATAACGAAGAAAATAAAATACTTAGGGATCTGGCTGTCACCAAGAAGCTCATCAATAAAAGAAAACAATTACGACAAATTAATAATACAGATAAAGATTTGGATAATTGGAGAAACCTACAGATTTCACTAATGGGAAGATTCTCCACTATTAAAATGAACATCCTATCAAAACTATTATATTTATTTCAGGTCGCTCCAATAAAATTAGAGAATTATTTTTTTTGAAACATTGAATAAGATAATGTCCAAATTCATATGGCAGGGGAAGCAACCACGAATTAAAAATAAGCTACTCCAAGATACAAAAGATAGAGGAGGAACAGCACTCCCGGATTGGGAACTCTATTATCAAGCGGCGGTGTTATGGGTAAAGGATTGGATGGAATTAAAAAACAGCAGGATATTAACTAATGAAGGCCACGAACTACAAGCGGGCTGGCACTCCTTTCTATGGGATGAAAGATATAAAACACATATCTATTTTAAAAGACACACAATTAGGAATACAATACTACCAATCTGGCTAAAAATTAAAAAACAACAGTATACAAAAATTCCGATTTGGCTATCACCATCAGAAGCAGTAAGGCACCCAAACTTAACAGAACCTAAAAATATAATTAGATACAAAGACTTAATTGATCATCAAGGGAAACTGAAAACCAAACAACAATTAGAAATAGACCTAAATAGAGAAATCGACTGGTGGACTTTCACACAGATCCAATCTAAACACAAGGAACACATAAAAATATATGAAATTTACAGAGAGAAACAAGAACTAGATAAAATTATATTAGACGCAGAAGAGAAATTAATTAGTAAAATTTATAAATTTCTACTGTGATACAAGATGGAGGAGGAAATAGTGAAGAGTACGATGATCAAATGGATGCAAAATTTTAATCATACAATAGACTTGGAGAAGTGGGAAGAACTATGGCAAATGAATTCAAAATTAACATTAGTGGTGGCATATAAGGAAAACCAGCTGAAGATGTTTTATAGGTGGCATATGTCGCCTACGAGACTGGCAAAAATCCATCCGAAAAACAGTTCATTATATTGGAAATGTAAAAAATCACAAGGTACCTTTTACCATCTATGGTGGATGTGCCCGGCAACAAAGAAATTTTGGTTTAACATTAAGAAATGGTTGGAACAAATAATAAAGTTACAAATAGAGAAGAAACCAGAAACTTTCCTGCTAGGAATCTTCACAAAAATATATCCTAAAGATATAAAATACCTGATGATACATATCCTAATGGCAGCTCAGATAACGTACGCAAAAAATTGGAAACAGGAAAAAATCCCAACGGACGAAGAGGTAATAGATAAAATTGTGCAGTGTGCTGAAATGGATAGACTAACAAAAGAGATTAAGGAAAAAGAAGAGACAGAGTACTACAGAATATGGGACAAATGGTACCAATGGTATAACGCCACTACTAAAGATACATAGATACAAGAAGGATAGAATAAAGATGTAAATATGTATATAAATAATTTCTTATGGGCAAATAAACATGAACAGGGAAATCCAAAAACAACGGTATAATCCAAATATAAAGATTGCTAAAGGGGGAATCCTAGGGGGGGGGAAGAAGTGGGGGTGAAAAGGGAAAAGAAAAAACTACTAGGCTCAGAATAAGGGGAATAATCACAACCGTATTAGTTGAAGAACCACTATGAAATATTGCTTTAAAAGAAAAATTTACTTATATATTGTATGTTTTGTAAATGTTTTTATATGTGTTTTAATAAAGTTTATAAAAAAAATTTGTAAAAAAAAAATTTTTTTTAAAAAAAATTGATTTATATGCCGCCCTTCTCCGGAGACTCAGGGCGGCTTACAATGCGTTAAGCAATAGCCTTCATACTTTTGTATATTTATACAAAGTCAGCTTATTGCCCCCACAAACTGAGTCCTCAATTTACCCATCTTAAAAAGGATGGAAGGCTGAGTCTACCTTGAGCCTGGGGAGAATTGAACTCGCAGTAATTGCAGGCAGCTGGATGTTAAATGCTGCCTTAGGAGGCATTAGCCTCCTACGCCACTCAGGCTACAAATCGTTTAAGCAATTTTTCTGTTATTTTATTCCCTTATGGTCTAGCAGTTAAAATAATTGCTCATTTGCTTTCATTATTTTTTAAAAGAAATTTGTTCATATTTATAGATTTTGTTTCTTGGTGTGTGGGAATTCTGGATGGATGTTTCAGTGACAGGCTTACTTGGGGAAAGGACATTTAGTCTTTTAATTTTGCATTCTGAGGAAAAAAGTTTCAAATAATTCACAGACACCACTTTAGCATATTAATTCATAAATCAGTGTCGTTATTTTGCTTATTTAGATTCTGTATCTAATTCTTTATTTTCTCAATTTTCCTTAATCGAGGAATCCCCAATCCCCATACCCAATTAATGGAGTTCCATGTGGATTTGGTTTCCTTGCTTTGCTGCTAAGGCTTTGACACATGGATTTCAGTTTGCGTTCTTGACATTCATATGTGCACACGCACATATTAACATGTAGTCTCCTAACTTTTAACTTACTTACTTTAGCACAAAAACTTACTTATTCATGGATACTGAATTCTCAAAGTGATATTCCTAAATATTTTTTTTCTTTCAATTTCCTCAATAATGGAATACTGTGAATTAATATTCTAGTACTCAACCAGAAGGTTGAAAGTCTGAGACGGGGAGAGCTCCCATTCTCCCTCTAGCTCCTGCCAACCTAACAATTCCAAAGCATGCAAATGCAACTCGATAAATAGGTAGCACTTTGGTAGGAAGGTAATGGCATTCTGTGCACTTCGGTGTATGTTGGCCACTTAACCACGGAAGCCTTTTTAGACAATGCTCCCTTGGCTAAGAAACTGAGATGAGTACCGCCCTCTAGAGTCAGACATGGCTGGACAGGGGAAACTTTTACTCCCTCCCCCTCTTTTTTTTTTTTTTTTTTTTGGGTGGAGAACACCATCTTGATAACTATAGCTGATTGACTGAAAAGCTTTTAGTGGATTCTTGGCAAACTTCTCTAATTTTGATTTTTTTTTTCTTTGTGAATTCATGTCATAGTGATTCCTAATTTTCTTCGTCCTTAAAGTTAGCAATATTTTAATAGCTCTTATTTATTGTGATTTTATGACACTGTTAAACTTGCAAACAATACTGAATACCACCCAATATTTTTCATTATAGTGCCCGAAGCGACAAAAACAAGTTTAAGCCAACCAGTGACCGCCAGCCCAATTGGCAGCTCTCCATCGCCACCTATAAATGGTGGCAATAATGCCAAAAGGGTGGCAGTGCCGAATGGTCAACCGCCAAGCGCTGCCCGCTACATGCCTCGGGAGGTGCCGCCGCGATTTCGTTGCCAGCAGGACCACAAAGTGTTATTGAAACGTGGACAGCCCCCTCCGCCATCTTGTATGCTCCTTGGAAGTGGAGTAGGGCCTACTTCCTCTCCAGCACCTGGAGCAAATCCAAACAACGCACAACCAGTAACAGGAGTGCTACTGCCATGTGACAGTGGGACTGCAACCGGTATGAAACCATTAGCATTCTGCTTAGTATTTTGCTGTCTGCTGTCATATATTTGTGTATTTTGAATTTAGAAATTGATTTTTTATTTACTCATTTATATCCTGAAATCTCTGGCAACCTTTGAAGGATAATCACAGTCATTGGTAATAAGGCAGATTACAAATCAAATAAATATTGCAATAAATATTTTTTAGAAAGTTTTTACTTTAATTATTCACATAAAACTAGGTAAGTAGTTTTTTTATAAAAACAGATTACATTTTTTTCCAGCATATTTCCTTTGAGGGAAGTGAAAAAAACATTCTAATTTCAAACTCTTCTGATTTCAGGTCAGAGATTTGGAATCTTCTGATCCTGAAAATGTGAATATTAGTTCATATGAATTCAGAAATAACCTGATACTAGATCAGGTTGTTATCAGAACCAATGAACATATTAAAGTTATCACATGCCCAGAAGAGGTTTGTTTTTAGCAAGAGAAAGAACCATAATGAAATTGAACATTCTATAGTGAAATAAACTTGCATGTTGATACAGCGCAGTCACTAGAATTTGTAATGCTGTCATAGTTTTTAAGTGAAAACACAAGAACATTTTTGTTTCCAGCATGAAACAAAATGTTTCTTTTTCAAGCTGTCTCACAGAGTGCCTGCGGCATTGTATTTAAGTTGTTTTGCAACATATGATTGGAAATCAAATAAATAAGATAAATAAATGTGATTGGACATTTCTTTCGTCCAAATCTCTCCTGCCTAGCCAGCACAGCAGTAAGGTCCAGTCTTCACTGCTGATGGCTAGGCCAGATGAGATGATGTGAATATTGAGAAGAAACAAGCACTGAACATATCCAAATGGAATATGATAGGTTGAAGTTGCATTAGCCTGCCTCCAAAGTTATAGTTGCTTCTTGTTTTTTAATTATTGCTGAGAAGTTAAAATAGGTAAGTTTTATATATGTACCTGCTTCATTTTGCATGTAAGTCTTGTAAAGGAAAGTATATGAATTACTTTGCTTCAGGGTCACATAATTGTATTAACTGTAAATATGAAGACAGTCAGATCCAATATGAGACCTAAAAGACATAATTTTTCTTAAGACTCTGCGAGAAACTGCTTTGAATACTTATATATTCCTGGTTGTGCTATCAGTGATAGCATCTAATCACTTTATCTTTTATCAGCCTTTACCTTTAATGACCTTTGATTTTTATTTTATTTTTTTTATTTTTTTAAGCATCAGGATCTTCCCCAATGACTCTTTCTCATGTGTCCAAACTAAATTTTAGCTGCACTATTAGGGCTATTGTGACTTCCAGTTTTACTTCATCTAGCATTGAATTATTTGCCTTTCTTATGGTTCATGGGGCTCAGGTCAATTTTCTTCCAACATTGAAATTCAAAGGCATCAGTTTTGCTTTGTTCAGCCATTCTTATGGTCCCATTTTCATAGCTATATATTACCACTAAGATGTAACTAGTAACATCTATTTTATAGCTTCAGTCATGAATTTTTGAACCTAGGAAAATAATCTACTATATTTATGTGTATTTGTTTAGATTGGCATTGCCTATTATTTTAACCTTGGTTTCTATTAATATTGAGCAATAGTATACTACTACTGTAATATCTCTTTCACCTTCCACAAGGGATTCCTTAGGTTTTCCTTGATTTCAGCTGTCAAGGTGATGTATTCTGCATATAAATTAACCTTGGCAACTCCTGTCCCAATTTTGAACCATTGAATTGTTCCATATTCTGTTCTAACTGTTGTTTCCTTGGTCATCATACAAGTACCTGAGTAACCTGGCATTTCCTTGTTTTGAAAAGGTAGGCCATGCAATAGTTCAAAGGGCAGGCCATAGTCCACATAATCAGTAACTCTAGTATAATCAAGTAATCAAATAATTGCTATCTTTTGAAAGTCAGTGATTTGTGTTATTTCTTGCTTTTAAAATTATAAAAACTCCTTCGTCTTTCCCATTATCCATCAGATGTTAGCAATGTAACCTTGGGTACCTGTGCTTCTTCTGGGTCAAATTGTATGTCTGTCAGTTCTTGTTCAATGTATTATTCAGTTTTGGATTTCATGCTTTTACTAGCATGTGAGATACATACAATAAATGTTTCTACATGTAGTAACACTGGAAAGTGATTGTCTTAAACTGGGGAATAACTTCATAACAGCCTGTAAAATGGAATATATTTCCAGTGAAAATTATTTAATTTTATTTAAATTATTTAATTTTCAGTCATTTGACCAGTCCAAAAGATGAATTCCGAAGGGTGATTTTTTTGGGGGGGGGGGGCGGTTTTAGAATATAGACTTAAGTCTGTTAGGTGTTTGAGCCAAATAGCCCTGTGTAGTTTGGTTTACTATAAAGGCTTGCAAAGGGGAATGCATCTCCTTTAGTTTGGTGACAACACTGATAGCATATGAATATTATAATACCTTAATTTGGTATTAAAATAATAAGTTATTACAGCCTGAACATTGGAGAATGTAGTAGGAAGTTTAAATATAAAGCTTTTCAGTTCAGACCATAGTTTTATGACCTGAAATTTCTATCTTGGCAGGGTAGGCAGTCACTAATAGCTTGTATGGTGCAATTTATAAAGCAGTCTGTCATAGCTACGTATAGCAAGTTGCTTAAAGGAGCAAAGGCTTCCTGGCATTAAACACAAAGTGGTAGCAACTAATGCATCCAGTACAACTTTGGGTCTACTCCTTTTGGCATCAACATCTTGTACCCAGAGAGTATGAGCTGAAGCCACTGAGTGTTAAATCTTTGGATATCCAGACTTCTTAAACCATTATAACATCTAGAATGAGTTCTACAAAAGGTTGATTTTACTATATATTGACCATTGAAATGTTAATTTATGTTTTATTAACAGGGTGATGTAGAGGTTCCCAACGGGGTATTTTGAGTGATTGCTGCCACAGAATTAAGAGTACACATCCTACATGCACACTGTTTATTTCCCCACATCAGTTATTTTGATAGTATGCTAAATAGTATGCTAAGAATTATGTTTGGCTATCTGTATTCTTACTGAACAAATGATAAAAACATGCTGGATACATCATGCTCTGATTTATATTGATGGATTATATAACAATATTTTTTATATAGTTGTCAGATTTATCTGCTGCCTATCTCGCCATTGGGCTACTCTAGGCAGTTTACAACAGTGGTCCCCAACCTTTCCGGCTTTGCAGTCTGATAGGGGGGAGGGAATGGTTCTGTGTGAGCGTTGTGTAAGCCATTAGCATAAATGGAGCTGTGCATGCTGTCCCACCACTTGCGCAGCCCGGGGGTTGGGGACCCCAGCTTACAATAATAAAAATGAAGAAAAATGAAAAGTGTAAACAGAACAGAAGTAAAATAATAAAACAATAAAATAAACAAATGACAAAGCAACACAATGAGAATAATACATCAAAATGGTAACCAGAAAGCTAGGGGGGCTGGAGAGCAGTTAGCAATATAATACAATGATCAAGAACTCGACACTTTTGGTAATCCTTGTATCTAAAAATGTCCTAGAAGAGGATCGTACTTTTATCAATCTCCTGTGTTCTCTTCTGTGCACCAAAACTTTTTTTTTCTCAAAATTTCTCTATTGGTGTTTCATTTTTATAGGTGTGAGATCTGAGTAAATTAACCGCAGCTAAACAACGCTGCTTTGCTGCCTTTTTTGCTCATATTGCATTGTCAGGTGTTCATAAGTCAAGTTTATCACAAAAAGATGTTTGTACCTCCAATAATTTCTTTGACAATAGGTCGTTTCTACTTCATATACAGCAGCCCCAAGGAATCCAGAAAGCCATGATGCTGCTGCTCTTGAGTACTCTCTGTGATGATTCTGAAGCCTAATGTGACTGTAAATTTAAAATCCTGTTCACTATCTTCAGCATTTCTAGTATAGAGCTTGAAATCTTAGGATTGTCTGATCAACCACTAGCTGGATACCATGCTTATAAATATGAAAAGTCTTCAAAGCACTTCTGACCAGGTGTGGAGGAGAAGCAGTTCTGAAGTGACACTGGTAACTCACATTGTCAGTTTTATCAGAACTGAAATCAGACTATTTTGCAGTATCAAACCATATCTGCCTCAGTATAAAATATTTATTTACATTCCACACTCCTCCTCTTTGCTCACCAATTTCAACAAACCATAGTGAGTCTTTTTAGCACATGGAAGTACAATTGGGAATCCATTTCTGAAGTAGTTTACCATTCTTTATAATGCCATCCATCTCTTTCCCAGTTATTAGTATCATAACCTTGTCTTAAGAATCTTCTGTGGATGAAGAAGAGAAGCAGGAAGAAGGTTTATCAAGATGCCAACTCTTTGCTGTCGGGTCTCAGCAAAGTGTATGTGGTACCAGGATTTAGCAAAGGCATTGAGACAACAGCTTTTATCATTCCCATCCAAAGTAACAGTAGATTGACCAAGATTTTCTTCCTAGTTGTGAAGCATTCAGGCACCTAAGGAAGAAAAAAGTGAATTCTATGCCTGGCAGTAGTAATCTCTGAAAAAAAGCCAAATCGGATCATGGCCATCCATATTACAGCAAATGCAGAAGCTCCCTGGACCCAACAGTAATGCCATTTATGAAGGTCTTATGACAATTTCTACTAAGAGTTTCTTTGCTGCTAGACAGCTTCTTAGACTTGGTTCATATTTGGATTAGCTTTTTTGTTGATTGTTCTTATATGGCATCTGCCAAGTAAGAAAGCCTTAAATATATACAAAATAGTTCAATTTTATTCATAACCTAGGGTTAGACCTAATGTAATCATCATTTTTTAAACTGTTAGAATTAAGATGAAGCCATTTGTAAGGCTTGGGCATTCAGAAACAGGTGCTATTCCGGTTGAGGTATTCTGAAACTGCTATACTATACAAACACCACCCATTGGTATCATTGCCAATAATAAATTGGTATTTATCTATGTAAACAAATAAACAGAATGGCCACAGACAGACAAAAAAAACAACAACCAACAGTGGGTACAGGAGTGTCTTCTGACTTCCTGCCAGCTGTCCCATTGACTTTGCTTGTGGGAAGCTGGCAGGGAACATCAGAAATCACAAACACATAACTGCAGGGACACTGGAGCCACAACTTTGGAAATAAATGTTGTCTGAAGATCTTTGAAATTCCAATTCCACAGGAGTAATGGGTCCCATTACTCCTGTGGAACAGATTTTTCACATGTCTTTAAGTTAGAGGATTTAAGACACCCTGATTCAAAAATCGGTGTGCTCTGATGCACTGTTTGGATTAATTAAAGGTACAGACGGACAATGAGTGTTTTAGTGGTGCATAGATATTATAGTCTTCCATTCACCTGTTCGCTTTCACAGATTTAAGCCAATAAAAATAAAATAGAAATTTTCTTCCTTATGGTAAGTAAGGTGCATTGTATTCCAGATTGCTTTTCTCCAATGGAATGTTTGATTTCCTTCTTAGCACTTTGATCATTTCCAGGCTAAGTATTATTTCAGAATCAAACATAAAATATTAGTAGCCAATTCTCATGCTGTAAGTGATCTACTTTCTCAAAAATCCCATAGGCAGTATGGTTCTACCATCAAACTTAGACTTTACAGCTGTTTATAGCTGAAGCTGACAAGGCAAGAGCCAACCATTCTTGGGCCAGTCAGAACTGTTAAATAAGCATTGAACAGATCTTTTTCTAGTTATTTTCAAAACAGGACTTGGGAATTAATCACATTTTAAACACTTCATTTTCATTGCATTCAATTTAGGTTTCTCTTCACATAGTACTGATTTCCAGATAATGAACAGAAACATGTATTTTTAATTCATTTTTATTTTATTTATTTGTGGTCCTGCCTTTTATTATTTTTACAAATAACTCAAGGCAGCGAACATATTCAACACACTTCCCTCATAGCAAAAACCCCTTGTGTTGAGTTGGGCTGAGAAAAAGTGATTGGCCCAAAGTCACCCAACCAGCTTTCATGGCTAAGGCAGGATGTGAACTCCTCCCACTTTCTAGCCTGGTACCTTACTTTTTTCTTTTGGTTGTAGGTCCACTGCAAAAGGAGGCCATATGCATATTTCAGAATTTTGAACAGTTAACATCTGCAGCCTTATTATTTTTCAACATTCTCACAAGTGGGATTATTTCCTTTTCATCAATTCGTTCTTGGACACTAATATTTACAGGTAGCTTTCATCTTATAACCATAATGAGGCCTTCCCATTATGGTCATAAGTTTTGATGTCAAAAGTGGATCATCCTTGTTACCGACTTAATTTTATGAGCTTTTTGAAGCTGTAGTTCAACAAATCATCATAGTCCTTAAACATATCCATGGTCATTAAGCAAACTCATTGTTTTCTATGGGGCATTTTGCTGGAAACTGGAAGTAAATGCCAAGTTTGGGCAAAAGGGCCGTAAATCACAGTCATGTGACCAGTTATAACTCAAGGACCACCTGTATAGCATTCTTCCATTCCCTCACTTCAGCTTCCTTTCATATAATTTCATGAGTTTTATTTTTAATTCCGTTCATATTGTTGGAGGTTATTTTTTTTAGATTCATTTTCCAAACAGTTTTTTAAAATTTTCGTAAACATTGCTTGGCATAGTCTCCTGATTTTTCCTCGTTCTCTTTATTCCTTGCAACAATCTTTTTCTTTGTCTAAATCTTACACAATTACTTTCTCTCAGGTATTGCAGCAATGATTATCTTTATCTATATTTTCCCTACTAAGCGTCTTTCATCTTCCTCATTCCACTAAGCATTCTTTTTCATTAATCATGTTTAATGTTGCATCTCACTTTTCTGTAGCATTCTGTACTTTACTGTTTTAAGCAGCTTCTACATCCTCTTTCCTTGTATTTCCTTTTCATTCTGATAGAATATTAATTTGTTTTCTAATTCTCATAGAAGATTCATATATTGTTTTTGTGCCTTTTTAAACTTTCATTACTGTTTTTCTCCCACTTTTCCTCCATGTCGATTTTGTTCCCAAATCCATTCTTGACTAGCAAATAATTCTCTCCCATATTCAGAACTTCTCATCGCTATTTTATGCTTCACTAATTCTACAGTTTCAGCATAACAATTTAAATCAGTTGTAATTTTAAATTTATATTCATAAGTATGTATAGATTTATGGTTAGATTATATACTCAAACTAAGATTTTTTTTTAAACAGACCATTCCCATTCTTAATAGTAACTTTTTCTTTACAATCTTAGCTCATTCCTTCTCATCCATTTAAATTGTCTAGCAGAATTTTTTTTCCTCCTTCGGTCATGTTCATTCGACAATTTGCATAATTTTACCCAAACCTGGTTTACCTGTTTCTTTTGCTATCATAATTCATTGGAATATAACATACAGTTACCAACCTATAGATATCTATTTTCATAAACACCTGCAACAACCGATATAGCACTGTTTCATACTTTATGAAAAACACTTTACACTATTTATTTATAATTAATCTGCATCTTTATTTCTCTCCAGGTATTCGTGTCCACACCATTCCAATCCATGTTCACACCATTCCAATCACTGGTTCATTTTCTTTACCATTTTCTATTTATAATACCATTTGCAATCTTTAATATTTTATTTATTTACATGTCATATTTCTAAACCATCCGTCTCCCTCAGAGTGGGACTCTGTGCTATATACAATATAATATGATCAATAAATAAAACAATCTAATATGCCATGTGAGCCAAAGATATTGTCCTCTACTGCACTCATTGTGGATTTAGTTAATTTGGGCTTTCACATAACACTTTCCAACAATATAGAGAAGTTTAGACTAGATTACTAGTTGTAGCAGTGCCTATACTAGATGCAGAATACTTTTACAGTACCCAATCATTTTGGCATATTGTGAGCAGTATAATACAAGCACAACCAATACTAATTTTACTCCAGTACTTTCAAACTATTCTATGCAAGTTAGGATCTCTCTTAACTGGAGTGTTTAACTTGCAGGTCCATGTACCATAGTCTGCATCCAACCAACTAGGAAGTATATGCAGTGAAGAATGTCTTTCACAGGATTGTGAAACATTTAACATTTCAGCAAATCTGTATATATTACCTAAGCTCTTACATGGATTTATGAATAATTTGGTCTGTTGCCTTTTTAGATTCAACAACTGGAGGTGCTGCTGCTTCAAATTATGCAAATTCCACTTGGGGTCCTGGAGTGTCCTCCAACAGCACCAATGTCAACCCTACTCATGTCTGGGACAAGGTGATTGTAGACGGGTCTGACATGGAAGAGTGGCCTTGTATTGCTAGCAAAGATACTGAGTCTTCTTCCGAAAACTCCACAGACAACAACAGTGCCTCAAACTCCGGCTCAGAGAAGAGCACTCTGCTGGGAAGCACCAGTAGCAACAAAGGAAAAGGAAACCAGTGCCAGTCTGGAAGCTCTGGTAATGAATGTAATCTTGGGGCTTGGAAATCCGATCCCAAGGCTAAACCTGTTCAATCTTCCAGTCCTTCAGCAGAGAGTAATGGTAGTCTAACAAGCTGGAGAAACTTGAGTGGGCAGGATAGAATTGGCCCCAATCCTGGCTTCAGCAACTTTAACCCAAATAGCAACCCATCTGCTTGGCCAGCACTAATTCAGGAGGGCAATTCAAGGAAAGGGACTTCAGAAACTGATAATGGTGGTTCAAATGCACAGATTAATACAACAGGTCAGACTTCTAGGGAACAGCAGTCAAAGATGGAAAATGCGGGTGTTAATTTTGTCTCTGGCAGAGAACATGCTCAAATCCACAACACTGATGGACCAAAAAATGGAAATGCTATATCCTTGAACTTAAGTTCACCAAACCCAGTAGAGAATAAGGGAATGTCCTTTGAAATGGGTTTTGGGAACCCCTCCAGGAGCACTGATACCCCTTCACAAAGCACTGGAGAGAGAAAAACTGGGAACGTTGGGTCTTGGGGTACAGCTAGGGGGCCTTCTGGAATGGACTGTGCTTCTAATCAAAGTAATTCTGGAAATCATGGGAACAATGGGAAGGATAGGGAAGACTTATGGAAGGGAGCTTCTGTTCAAAAATCAAATGGGTCAAGAAATGAATCTTGGGATAATAATAATAGATCTACGGGTGATGGGTCTTGGACCGTTGGCCCTCAACACTCTGGTGAAAGTAAATGGAATGAAGGGAACAAAATGACATCAGGGATGTCTCAGGGAGAATGGAAACAGCCGTCTGGGTCTGATGAACTGAAGATTGGTGAATGGAATGGTCCAAACCAACCAAATTCTAGCACTGGAGCATGGGACAATCAAAGGGGCCACCCGCTTCCTGAAAACCAAGGTAATTCCCAGGCTCCCTGTTGGGGACGATCTTCTAGTTCTGCAGGAAGTGAGATTGGAGGTCAAAGCACTGGAAGCAACCATAAAGCAGGAAGCAGTGATAGTCACAATTCTGGACGCCGATCATACAGGCCTACCCATCCTGATTGTCAGGCAGTTTTGCAAACTTTATTAAGCAGGACTGATTTAGACCCCCGAGTGCTTTCAAATACCGGTTGGGGTCAAACTCAAATCAAGCAAGATACTGTTTGGGACATAGAAGAGATGCCAAGAGCTGAAGGAAAGTCTGATAAAGGTACTGAGGGGTGGGAGAGTTCTGCCATACAGACAAAGAACTCAGGGGGCTGGGGAGATGCACCCAGCCAAAGCAATCCAATCAAGTCTGGATGGGGTGAGCTTTCAACTCCAACGGAATGGAAAGAGCCCAAAAACACTGGAGGATGGAATAATGATTACAAGAGCAATTGTTCTAACTGGGGAGGGGGAAGACCAGATGAAAAAGTCACAACATCTTGGAATGAGAATTCCAACAAAGACCCAGGATGGAATGGGCGGCCATCTAATCAGGGATGGTCTTCTGGGAAGAATGGCTGGGGAGAAGAAGTTGACCAAACAAAAAATGGCAATTGGGAAACTTCAGGAAACAAATCAGTATCAGGTTGGAGTGAAGCTGGCCAGAATGAGATTGGCACTTGGGGTAATAATGCAAATTCAAACTCTTCTTCTAAAGCAGGGTGGGATAATAATAAAAGAACTCCAGCATGGAATGATACTGGTAGACAACCCAGTTCCTGGAATAATCCACAACAGCACCATCAGCAGTCAGAGGCACCCAGTTCCTGGGACCCACCACCACCTCAACCACCACAGCCTCCAGGTAATGGAAGGCTACCCAATTCTAACTGGAACAGTGGGCCACAATCAACTGTCTCAAAGGATGAAGAACCCAGTGGCTGGGAAGAACCATCCCCCCAGTCAATTAATCGTAAAATGGATATTGATGATGGCACCTCAGCATGGGGAGACCCCAATAGTTACAACTATAAGAATGTGAACCTGTGGGACAAGAACTCACAAAGTGGACAAGCTTCACGAGATCAGAACCACCCTCCTCCAAGGCCAAGCAAAGTAACAACCTCAGGTAATTTTTTTAATGATCTTCATGATGATGCAAACAGTTCATCTTCTTACTAAACTCAGATCTACAATAATTTTCAAATCTGTTCTGTAGTTTGCCATACATCTAATGTGTCCTTGAAATAACAGACTATAAACCTTGAATTCAGTAGTCTTATATAACATATTACGAAATGCTTACTGTTTATAGGCAATTTTATTCTTGTGTCTGATATGTCAGGAAGGAGAATTCTGGACTGTCTTTATCTTTTAAAAAAAGAATAGAATTTTATTTATTTATTTAATTAATTAATTTATATATCGCCCTTCTCCCGAAGGACCCAGACTGTGCCAGAACCTCGTTCACATTGGACAAAGAATCAGATTCCTGTGATGTTCCTATCACATAGCATGCGTAATGCATAGTTAATGTAAATAAAATTCATAAAGCATTTATGTCCAGAAACTATGAGCTCCTTGTTACAATTTCTGTCAAGGAGAATAAAGGAGCAGCAGAAGATAGATTCTCCACTAGATCAGGACTGGTTGGATCCTTGGAACCTATTTTCTCCAGGATTGCACACCTTTTTATTGTTAGATGGGTTTTTAAATACAATATTCTACAAATTATTGAATATTTAAGTTTTTCTGAATACTTCTCATTTAGGAGAAGGGAGCATGAACATAAAAGGATAGGTTTCTAATGTTCTATCCAACAGATTGGTCCTTTTAAGGCTAACTGTTCTATCAGATGAACAGTACAATTTACCAGTGTAATATAGATTGGGTGCTTGTAAATATTCATAACAGTCATAATAATTATTTTGTTATAGAGTCTGATATTAATAACCATCTGTGGAGAACCTTTGAGCAACTTATGTGATTCCAATTCCAACAACTTATGTGATTCCAATTATTTTGCTTTTCCAGACGTCAGGAGTTAAAAAACATATTACATTCCACTTAGATGTACCCAAGCTCTTAAGTGCTTCTTCGGCTTTATATTGTATTGTTATATGAACAGTTAATGTCAGAAAAACAATGGAGGAAAATATGTTATCTTTTTGCCAATATACAGATTGATACTATCATAATCATATTTTTCTGAGCAAATTGTGGATAACATTGATTATATATGATCATGGTATAATGTATTCCATATATATTATATTAACATTTTTCTGATCTCATTCAGAGAATTCTTATCTGAAGTCCTTCTCTCTCTCTTACACACAGTTTGTGATTATTTTGAATTCTATTGACTGTAAAATCAAATTCTACTGTTAATGTAATACTGTAATGGTGACACTGTTACTTGATTTAACACAGTAATGTAGGGTTTAGAATAGATATTAAAACTGTTGTATGATAAAGTAGAATCAGCTGTGTAGAAATAGAATGCTTTACAAATAATCCTCAATTTATGACCACAATTGAGCCCCAAATTTCCGTTGCTAAGCAAGGTAATTGTTAAGTGAGTTTGCCCCATTTTATGAGCTTTCTTGCCACAATTGTTAAGTGAATAACTGCAGTTTTTAAGTTAGTAACACAGTTGTCAAGTGAACCTGCTTCCTTGGTGAATTTGCTTGACAGAATTTGCTCGCAAAAGGGGATCACATGACCCCAGATGCTGCAACGGTTGCAAGTTTGAAAAGCAGTCATAAGTCACTTTTTTCACTGCTGTTTTAACTTTGAACAGTCATTAAACGAATGGTTGTAAGTCAAGGCCTACCTGAATTTTGAGGTTATGTTGTTGTGAATATTAGAATATTATTTATTCACTTCAGTGAATAAATAGCCTAGAATTAAAACTCTTTCTGTATTTAGTCTGGAACAAAAGCACACCTCCTGCACCAGATAATGGTACCGCTGCTTGGGGTGAACCAAATGAAGCCAGTCCTGGTTGGGGTGAAGTAGAGGAAGCAGGGACTTCTACCACATGGGGAAATGGATCCTCCAGTACATCAAATGCCATAAAACCTAGTAAGTACTTCCTAGTTTCCTCTTTTAAAACAACAATAATGTATATTTTGAATTTTTTTTTATTAAAACTAATTGTTGAAAACACACAAAAAAAACAGTTCCTAGAAAATAATATAGTTTTATAAACAGAAACAGAATTAAATTCAGTAGGAATCCACAAGGGAATATTTGGTAAGTCAATCTCTCACCAGCACTCCAAACTCAGAATCACACCTAGGAGAACTTCTGCAAAACAATATTTCAGTTCCCTAACTCTGAGCCAAAAGGATTCAATTACTGAACATCACTCAGAGATCAAATACCCACCTTTATCCACATTTTGGCATCCACCAGGGTATCATTGCCATTGCAGCATTAATCCCAGGTATGAACTCTGACTGAAAAGAATCCAGACGAATCATCTTTCTCTAGGGTCTTCTGCAGTTAAATCCACATTCACCTTCTTTAGTAGTCTAAAGAAGCCAAATTCAGGGAAGCATCTTCAATAAGGATAAACTAATACTTCCCTAAAGGCGGGATCTGGTTCAATCCCTCCTCTGAAGAAATATTAATCGGTTCCTAAACCCAGGAATTCACCGCTATTGCCTCTCATAGACTACCCAAAAGAACCAAAAGGTGCATGAATCTAAACCATCTCAAGTAACTAGTGCTAGAGAGCACTTTATCCATTCTATCAGAGTCCGCAAGCCAAAATGAATTCTAGATGTCAGTACAAGGTGCTGTCTCATCACTTTTCCTGCATATAAGAAACCCATCCTTTGCTCAATTTGAGTGACTGTTATCCAGAAGTGTCATAGCAGCCTGGTGTTAATTGTTCTTGCTCACCTTAGATGATCTTAAACGGGGCTGCAGGAAATAGCCTGCTAATATAGTAGGGAAGGAAAATATGGGTGTTTAACCACTGTAATTGCCATGAAGTAGCAGGCGCATGCTTGATCAAGTTTACTTTTCATCTTCCTCTACCAGTGTTCTGAGCCTTGTCCAAACTGGGTTTTCTCTAGATGCATGGACTTCCAACTTTCAGAATTATCAGCAGCAGTTATTTATTTATTATTTGATTTGATTTGATTTCTATACTGCCCTACTCCCGAAGGACTCAGGGCGGTGCACAGCCAAACAGTAAAACACATACATACAAAATTTAAAAGTAGAATTAAAATCAAATTAAATAATTTTGGCCCAGACAAATTAAAACCCCAAACTATTTAAAACCAATTTTAAAATTGAATATATAAAATACTAAAAGATATTTAAAAATTAAAAATCTTTTATAAAAGAGGGAGAAGATTAGGCCAGGCCCGCCTGGTGAAATAAAAAGGTTTTTAAAGCGTGGCGGAAGGTGCGCAGATCCGGGATCCTCCGTATCTCTGGGGGGAGCTCGTTCCAGATAGTAGGTGTCCCCACAGAGAAGGCTCTCCCCCTGGGGGCCGCCAGTCGGCATTGTTTGGCCAACGGCACCCGGAGGAGCCCCTCTCTATGGGAGCGTACCGGCTGGTGGGAGGCTATTGGTGGTAGTAGGCGGTCCTGCAAGTACCCAGGTCCTAAGCCATGGAGCGCTTTAAAGGTGGTAACTTGACTTAGACGTTCTGGAGGTTGGAATCCATACATTTGAGAGTATGCAAGTTGCAAAAGGCTGGCTGATGGAGCCTCTGTCTTGGAACCATGCATATTAATATGAAGTGCTGTGTGGTACTAAATTATACGCTTGAACATACTTATAAAAACTTAACTGGATGGCAGGTGAAATTCTTGTGAGGTTGACAGGGACACTCCTCTAAATAGAGCAATCTTGAGTGTTTTTATAGGAATTTAATTTTAGAGCAGATTTTAGAGTTACAGTATTTTAGACACTGATTTGAACATGCAGATGAACAAACTGGAAAGAGGGAGCAGGAGGGAGAATGAGCACTCTAACAAGCAAGGACATTGAACTATCAGATACAGCTGGAATCAGTGTTGCTAAACGTATGTGCTAATATTTGCTAATGGTATTCTTAGGCATGTAGTATCCAGAGTAAACACATAGATACAGTATGTTTAAAGGACTTTTTTCATTCAAGAGTATTATGCCACATAAACTGCTGCTGTTTCTGTAAGAAAAATTAGGAATCTAAAGTCACAAATAAATGAATAGGAAACAAATTAAGTTATCTCACTTTTTCCAGCCAGAGGATGGGAGGAAATCCATTTTGCATAAATAGGGATTTATGGACTCACGATGTGAGAAGAGGTCCTTGGATTACTAGTTTTACTGGATCCAAAGAAGTCCTTGGAGACATTTTTTGAGCCTTTTCCTGAATAAATTGAAAGAATAAACTTGTATAAGACCAGGTGTTGGGGGGGGTGATTTCTTGTTGAATTTTGGCAGTAAAATCCCAGAAGGGACCCTCTAAAGAATGCATAAAAAGGTGGCTTCTTGGGGGACTCAGAGTGTGCTGTTTTGCATTTCAAATGAATGAAAACAATTCTTGCTTATTTCTATGGTATTCTTTCTACCGAGACATAGACTGGGACTGATTTTAATCTCAAAACTCATTGCCATGGTTTCTCTGTAACCAAACAATGCTGTGGCAAATGTTTTAAAAATCGTTATTTCTCTTTTTTAATTTGCTATTTTTATGTATGTTAAATAATTAACACTTTATGATCAATATTATTCTAATGTGTATTGCTTAGTTTGTATTACTAACTGTATCTTTTTTTATCATATCTACAAAAAAATATCACAGTAAATTGTTCTTAAGTTCTTAAAACAGAAATTTAGCAAAGTTGTAATTAAAATATGTTTTTATATACATAGTCCCCAATGGGACTAGGCCACCCCAGTATGCCAGCAGAAGAGGCCTGCTACAGATCCTGTTTACTAAGGAATTCCCACAGGCAGGGTCAAGAAAAAGAGCCTTTTCCATCATGGCCCCATCTCTGTGGAACCCTCTATCATCAGAGGTGGGAACTGCGCCCACCTTTTTTGTCTACTAAAAGCATATTAAACCATTGTTTTGCCAATTGGCTTGAGGTCCTAAGGGGAGTGCTTATCACTGGAGGTGGTTGACAGGATAAGAAGACCTTGTCTCTTAGTTTTGGTTTTTGCAGTTTTAAATTTTTAATTTTTAGAAAAGTAATTAAAACAAATATAAATTTTATAACACACAACCTGCCTGGAATTGCTTTCTAGGGAAAATGTGCAGCATAAAAATGTAATGAATTTAAAAAATAATATCTTTAGCTTAAAAAAACAATTTTGAATGAGTAACCATTTTATTGGCATTAGTCAGTAGTTGATTAGAATTATTTAATTCCAGCAGAAAGGATTGGCTGTATTCATACTTAATGCTAAGCCAAACAATATGTCTGGCACATTGCAGTTTGGGGTAATATGTAACCCCCACCCATTTAATCCAGGTATGTAGTGACCTTTTAGTATGCTAGGATAAGAAGAAGCTGACTACAAGTAGGAACTGAGTATATTGTTTAGATTCCAGGAGAGTTTGAATAGTGTTTCAACTTAATTATACACTGCTTTGCTTTTTGCAGAATTGATTTTGCAGAATTAATTATCAGTTAGCCATTCTATCTAATCAGTATAATAAGCAACACAATGTAAATTGTATTATGATTAGCTTCAGAATTGCTATTCAGCTTGTTCTCACATTTGGAAGTAGTGGAATAATTCACCAGAAAAAAAGTTTGGGGTTATTATAAACGAATGGATTGTCTTTAAAATGGAATGATATGTAATACAAACTATAGCAATAGCACTTAGACATATATACCACTTCACAGTGATTTATAGCCCTCTCTAAGATTATTGCCATATTTCCCCCAACAATCTGGGTCCTCATTTTAGAAGAAGAATGGAGGGCTGAGTCAACCTTGAACTGGTAAGACTCAAACTGGCAAATTGCTGCCAATCGGCAGTCAGCAGAATTAGTCTGCAATACTGCATTCTACTCACTGCGCCACCACGGCTCTTATAACAAACTATGGTTACAAAATGAAAGTTACGACATTTCATTCATAACCCATTTTTTAAAAAATATTGAAACACGCAGACAAGCATATATAGAAACAAGGAAGAATTGCAAAGCCAGATATTAATATTATCTTCCACATATATTTGACTGTGAAATTTATGACCATTAGTCATAAATTATATGTATCATGTAACATAAACTATAATGATTATAAGTTAAAAGAACTTTCTGGCTTCAACCTGAACAAAGAACAAAAAGCCTTTGCTATGCTAGTTTGCCAGGCATCTAGAATTATACTGTAGTTCTCTTTTTTCCCAATGTTAGCTATGGATATTCTAGCAGTCATAAAATACTGCTAAACCTTTTGACAAAATATATTAATTGATTTCTAGAAATGTATGAATGTAATATCTGAACACAGATATATTCTTTGGTTTATGAGTTACCAATATCTGAAAAAAATTAGGACCAAAAGGAGCCCTAATGACTAAATATCATTTTAGCAGCATCGACAACTTTATTTGTTCATGCATGCTAATTTACCATGCCTATGTCCCATCTATGAAACAATCTAATAAAAATTTCCTCATTGGGCCAAGAAGGATAGCACTGGTTTCCATTTTTCTGTCATTGATCTGTTAGAACCCATTTTGTAGAACATTTTAAAACTAATTAAATATATAAATATTTGTTTCATACTAATAATACAAAATGAAGAAATGAGGCCTTTGTATAGTTCTGATATATACTAGTCATTCTAAAATTATTATATACTAGTAATTCAAAATCAGTCAAGAGATCTGTTTGTTTGAGCCTTTATTTCTGGATTAAAGAGGAGGGATCCACAACTGCAAATGATAATCTCCAGGAAAAACTTTAAAAAGTTAACCTGTCAGTTACCAGATCCAAGTTAACAGGTTTAGTGAAGGTTAAAATCGATTTGATCCTGGATTGTAAAATAAAATAATAGACATGGGAAATTTAGGGTGGCTGTTGGGTCTTTTTTCTGACATTTATTTTCCATTAAAGATTCCAAATCACCTCAAGATGGCTGGGGCGATAATGATGGGCCAGTATCAGGAACACGGCATTCCAGCTGGGAAGAGGAAGAGGAGGGAGGAGTCTGGAACACAGCAGGCTCTCAGGGAAGTAATTCCTCCCATAATTCAACCAGCTGGGGACAAGGAGGAAAAAAACCACAAATCAAGGTAGGAAAAATCTTTTGTGATGCAGTCTTTCATAGATAAGTGAATATCATTCTCTAAAATTGCTAGTACAACAGAATGTTAATTATGTAAATTTGTGTTAAAAGGAAGAGTTTAATGTATTGAAGGTGCATAATTAATAGTGATTATGTGAATGGATGGTTAGGATTGAGATGAAAGTAGGAAACCATTGATTGGGCCATTAAGAGGCTAAATGAAAATAGTGAATGGTGGGTATCTCCTTAAACGGATGTTGATTTCAAACATGGTTTAAACATGTTTGCCTACATATACATGTAGCAAAGGACTGAAAAGAATTTAAAAAAACATGATTGTTTTTATTGCTTATTACTTATTTTCTGTGATTTGTATACAATTAAAACTGCATATCTTTTTTGAAAACTAAAGGCATAAAACCATAAAACCACATCATTAAGATACAATACTGTGAAACAGATGGCAAACAAACTGCAGATATTACTTTCCAAATTTTTCCAGAACAGCCTTTAATAGTTCTGAAGATAATATAGTAAGAAAAGAGTCCTATGTGAAAGAGTATTAGGAAATCGATTACTTCCCAATAGAATGAAAGTAAAGAAGGTGTAAGAAAAGAAGATACTGAAAATTCCTGAAAGAAAGTGACAAGAATTGCGTAATAGAGTGCTATAGAAGTATGTGAATGTATCAAAAAAGATGCTTGGATAGAATGAGGAAATGAAAAGTTGCACATAATGAGAAATGCATGTAAGAGAACCATTGCTGCAGAAAAAGATAAGAAAGAAACATATTGAATATTTTCTGAAATTTATGATACTGAAAAAGATATCAAAAGAAAAAAGAACACATGGGAAAAATTGTGATTTTAATAAAACTGAAAGATGTTGATTGAAGAGCCTTCAGCAACAAGACTAGAATTAAAAGCAAAAGTGATGAAATAATTTAGTGAGAGAATGCTGCAAGACATATTCTATAGATTTATCGAGAATGACAGTTGAAGAATAGAATGGAAACAAATGCTGTAAAAGTTTAGCTTCCAAGGGAAAAAAGTCACAAATTTTCAGTACTATGGGAATGTTGAAAAATGGTAAGGCTGCATGTGTAAGTGTTGCAACTGAGAAAAATGTTAAAATATGGACGTGGTCTTGTTGATAAAGAGACACTGTGACCTGTCTAATGTGTGAGGTTTGCTTATAGCATCTCTGCATGACCTGCTTTTTATGAGTGAATGCTGCATGTATGCATAACAATTTGAAAAGTGCTGCTGTGGTTCCTCCAAAGCATGAGTGTCAAACTTGTGGTGTCACGTTGCCATCACGTGACATATTACAACTTCTTTCCCTTTATGGAGCTGGGATGGGTGTGGCCTACATGTGATGCATTCGGCCTGGGGGCCACCAGTTTGAGACCCCTACTCTAAAGAGAAAGGGGGCAAGAATGAATGCAAAAACAACAGTTCCTGATTGAAATTCTGATGAAGACGGTATGAGAGGTGCCCATGAGCAAAATTTAGGAAGTACAATGAAGCTTTATGATGGAGAGGGATGTTCCAACTAGAATTTTACTCTTCAGCAAATAATTCAGAAATAGAATATTTTTTTATTCAGGAGAAAGTATATGACAAAGCATATGAATAGACTTGAGCTATGGAATATTTTTCATGAATAGTGATACCGAATGCAGTAAAACCACTAACTGAAGCATCTTGAGAATAAAGGGAATGTTTAGCAAAAAGCTCAACATTGAAGATGGAATAAAAACAAGGATATATCACATCTTCTTGTTTGTTCAGTATATTTAAGAATAAAGGCGTGTGTCTGGGTTGGAAATATCAAATTATAGGTACGTTTATGTGCAGTTCATATTTTGTTATTCCTGAGAAGCCAAAAGATTTGCAGTGAATCTTAGATAGATTTGATAATATTAACTGTAGTTAGTAATTCTATACAGTAATGTTTTCCCCTAAATAAATCAGCAAGCAATAAGTCTACATGAATTTAATATTAAACTTGATTGCTTTTTGTTTAACAGTTGAAAAAAGGATCGGCCAATCTCAGTTTTGTAATGAGTATACAGTATAGTATTATTTAAATTGAATATTTTGCAGCGTAGAATGAAATTTAAACTAATCATCTCTGTTTTCAGTGTTCATTAAAAGGAGGAAGTAGTGATTCATGGATGAATACCTTATCTGATCAGATTTCAAATATGGGATTGTTGGTAAGGCATTCTATCTACTTGTTGCAAAAATTATTTACTAATATTTGATAGGGAAAAAGTAGCTAGCCATCTAGGCACAATTATAAGAGATTGCTTTTTTTTTAAGACACTTTATGGTGCAAGACTGATTTATAATTATTTGCAAAATTGTATTAGTTGTTTATATAACATCATATATACATGTTTATGTATACACATGTACACACACACTAGATATGTCCTACTAACTTCACCCCACACATGTATAATACTTCACACATATAAAGTACTTCACAGATCAATACCTAGGAGGTTTATAATTTAAAAATAGACACAGAAAGCCGCACTAGAAGGGGAGATAGAAGTATAAATGAGAAAGAGAAAGTAGAACTATTGCAATTACACATAAATTAACTTAATTACAATAAAACCAGAGATTATGGCAAATAGGACAATCAACAGAACCAAACGCCAGCTATTTAAAAATATTTGATTTCTGTATTAGGTGAATATTGCTCACTAAGCTTTAAAAAAGTTTAGAATTTTTATTTTTGTAAACAATAGGTATTTGGATTCGTCTCTTGATTGTATGAAGATTAGTTAATCAGAATGCCAGATTGTTTTCTTTAAATGCTGTTTAATTAGCACCAAATAGTTTGTTTTGTTTTGAAAGTAATACTATCCTTTTTGTGTGCTACCATTAAAGTGCAGGTGAAATGAGTTTCTCTTTTACAAGAATAGGCTGTGAGAAACCATGGGAATCTTAAGCACTGTTGACCATAGTGCTGTCTTCATTAATGTGGAAATAGTGCTGCTATTTATGTGCATGTGTAGTTGCTTTCTTGGCAAAGGAACTATTATCATCATATGTTGCATATACATGCTTCTACTTGCTTTCTTCTCTGCATTAGCTTTGGATTGAAAGGCATTCTGCATGCAGTTCCACATCAGAACACTTTTGTCCTTAGGCTTTGTGCTTGTCCCCTTACTGCAGAATAGGAAGCAGGCTTTTATAAGGCCTCTGGGATTGTCCCACTTGCCAAGACATTCTCTCTGCCTATCTGTTCCAATTCTTCTGAAGCCAAATCACTGAATTGAATTAAAGCAGCACATTCAAATAGTATAGAGCATAGCGGTACAAAAATGGAAAATTTGGAATATTTTTATTTTAGTTGTTTTTAAATCAATTTAAATTTTAAATAAATTGTTTTAACTTTAAAAACATCATGTTGACATGGCACAATGCCCTAATCTATAGTATTTTTTTTCCAGTAATGCATCTAAGCCTTGTCAGTTGCCTGGCATAAATCTCAAATGGGAGAATTAGATACGGTGCTTTGTTAAAAAAAAATATTCCTACTCCTGAGACTTTGTCAATCAAAATTAAAGTGTAGGTAGCCTATTGATTCTCCCCATTGGCTGCTTTGAACTCAAATAATAACTACTGCAGCACTATAGCTTTGTGTCTTTTAAAAGTTACAAGAACATTTCGTCCCAAATTGCCAAACGAAGGCTGTACTTAGCAGTACATATTAACTCTAGATTTATCTTTAAAATGACATAACATTCTAACCAACGGGTTAGAAATAAAGGTACATTATTTTTCATAAATGAAGGTAAATATACGTGTCCCAGGATAATGTTGAAGGATCTAGTCTGGATCAATCACCAGGACCAAAGGGTTTTGTCTTCTGAGCTTTTGGACTCATGCTGGAGCCCATCTTCAGGGAACGTCTCTCTAGTATTTTTCAAGTGTGCCAAACTATAGCTTTCTGAGAATTGTTCTTTTCTTTTCCAGAATCAAACTGAAGATACTTCAGGCAATAAGATGGACTTATCAGTAGGTATGTATCTAATAGCACAAGGATGCAGTTTCACTTTATTTACTTAATATTTTTTAAAATATAACTGAGCAGTATTGCAAGCTTTATGCCGATATGCTAGCCTTTTTGAATAACTGTGGGTCATTAATGTAATTTCCACATAATGATGGACAAAAAGAAAAAAGAAAGAGCTGAGTTAAAGTGGTAACACCTATAACTGATGGAGTATGAATAGTAATAATCTATTTTTGTACTGATTTTTGGGGAAGTAATTTTGTTTCATTCTGCTAAAAATTTATAAAGAATTCTTGAAATTTTGTTGGTATTCTAATATAAAACCTCTGTTATTAGCTATAGATAATATATATTTTGCTTACATGTAATGAGAGAGAAATAATTAGTTTATTATCCATGCAAAATCAGGAAAAGTCAGGGGTTTAATGTGCTAGCCAATGCCAAATCCAATTATCTATGCATCCATTTCAACTATGTATTCTTCTGTGGAAAAAGTATAGGATATTTTTTTATTCATAACAAATTTGTGGACATTTCAGGATATTGTTTCATGGTTTTAGGGAAACTTTGTATAAATGTATAATTTTTAAATCATTTAATTTAGTAGCATTTTAACAACAGTAATGCATAACGGTAATTGGCAAGAATACATGTTTCGTACTTCTTCAGGTGGTCTACAAGATAAGAAGTTTGATGTAGACAAACGAGGCATGAATCTCGGAGACTTTCATGACATAATGAGAAAGAATCGATCTGGTTTTCGTCCTCCTAGCTCCAAAGATATGGGAAACCCAGATAGTGGGCCTTACTTTGAAAAGGTAAGACATGTTTTTTTTATGATAATCTAAAATAAAAACGGTTACTCTGTTTTAATTTTCACAGGTTTATAGTCATGTTTAAATACAAGAATTATAGGGGAAATAATGTTTATAAGGTGTAAATTGAAGATAGTATTTACATTAGTTATTTGGAAAAGGGTTCTTTTTATGAAGACTCAGTATGTTTGTGTGCGTGGTTGTAAATAAGTTCATTTATTATCTTACAATCTTACTGTAGAGACATCTAAGCAAGATAGGATTGCATATAAGTTTAATAAATAGTTTGAAAATATACCAACCAGTTTGTATTTTCTGTCATATATTTCAGCCCTCATTTATTCATGATTAAAACGACATCTTTACTTCTATACATAAATCTACTGTACAAGATCAGATCGCCTATGTACAGATCTCTCTATTATTTGTTCTTACATTTCAAATCCATATGCCAGGATTGTCAACTATATTTTCCATTCCATAACTTTTCATATAAAGTTTTATAATAAGAGAAGAATTCGACTAGGTTACCAGTATTAATCATCCCCTTGATATATGCAGCATTTTCCTATAGCAGAGCTAGGAACTCCGCACAATGGTATTTCTCCCATACACTTGCTCCAGAATCAGAGTTATAAACTTCCTGTGAGCGACATACTTGCATTCTTAGTTATGTCCCCGCCTTTCTGTGGAAAACGTGCATATCTACTAGCCACCTATATGGTAAGATCAGCCAACTATCCAATTTTTTTTTTCTGTATTTGTTTTTTTTTTTTTCCATGAAGCCTGCTGCAATTAGTACATTCAACAAAATCTCAGACAAGTATTCATTATCCATAGTCACAATCTCTGACATTTGAGCCAAGTGAGAAATCTGGCATCTTATGGCATACCTTTATTCCCTCTTATCTCATAGCCCTACCCCTCTGCTCTCTACACATATGATTCTGTTGTTAGGCACCCATTTTTAATCCTCTCTTTACTGAAGGGTTGTAGATTTGTTTTTATAAAATTTAATTTTTAATCTGGATTTTATATTTATATTTTTATACTCCTTGTTTTTATATTTAATTTTTTTTTTTTTAATTTGATTTATATGCCGCCCTTCTCCAGAGACTGAGGGCGGCTTACAATGCGTTAAGCAATTGTTGAACACTGCCCAGAATCGCATTTGTATAGGCGGCTATACAAATTTGACTAATAAATAAATAAAGGATTAATTCACTGAGCTGAATTCAATATATTTGCAATATTGAGAAGTGTATTATATCTCATTGGTGATATATTTCTGTAATTGTGGCTGTGTTTTTTTCTATTCTAGTATTCAGAGTAGTTAATAGTTGTATAAGATCAATTGGTTTTGAACTTACGCTACTCTCAAAATTTCAAAATTACTGGACATTCTGGATAGGCCACAAGCTTTTGGGTATTCTAGATCATAGCAGCATGCACTATTTAGATCTTTCTTCTCTACATAGCCTAGAACCGTGATGGCGAACCTATGGCACGCGTGCCACAGGTGGCACGCGGAGCCATATTAGTGCGCACGCCAGCTCAGCTCTTGGGCGCATGCGCGCAACAGCCAGCTGATTTTCGGGCCTTCTGGGCCTACCAGAAGTAGGGAAACAGGCTGTTTCCTGCCTCTGGGGGTGGGGGGTGGGGAAGGCCCGTTTTTCTTTCTTACCTGGCTCCAGATCCTCTCTATTTATCTGGGAAGGGCGAAAACAGCCTTTCCCACTCCCTCGGAGGCCCTACAGAGGCTGAAAGGGCCCATTTCCCGACTCCCGGTGGGACAGGAAGTGACGTTTTTTCCTGTCCCCCAGCCTCCAGAGACTCCTAGAGACGCTCCTAGAGACTCCTGGAGAGGTTCTGGAGGCTGGGGACAGCAAAAACCGTCACTTCCTGTCCCACCGAGAGTTGGGAAATGGGCCCTTTCAGCCTCTGTAGGGCCTCCAAGGGAGTGGGAAAGGCTGTTTTCGCCCTTCCCAGATGCATAGAAAGGATCTGGAACCAGGTAAGAAAGAAAAATGGGCCTACCAGGCGATTATGTTCCAGGAGCGGGGGTGGGTGGGGTTGCGTGCGCATGGGCACGTGCACATGCACCCCTCCCCCGTGCGCGCGCCCCCTCTCCTGGCACGCGATGGCAAAAAGGTTAGCCATCACTGGCCTAGAATATTGATATGTAAATATTTGACAAGTGGTATCTCTGTTGTCTGAAAGATTGCAAAACCACTATGAGCCTGCAAGTTCTATGGCAGTAGTCCCCAACCTTTTGAGCACCCAAAAATTGGTTCCATGGTTTTTCCACGGACCGGAGGGGACATGGTTTTGCATGCTGACTGCATCCCACAGATGGGGCTTCACTTGTTTGCTCTTGCTCAGTTTCTGGCATGCCACCGATGGGTGTCATTCCACAGACCAGGGATTGGGGACCCCTGTTCTATGGTACAACATGTCGAGTTTCCTCCAAGTTGTGGAGCTTTTACTTGAAATAGCTTCCTGAAATGCAGTATTTTAATTTTCTCTTTCTTCTACTTGCATTTACATTCCAGAAATTTTTGAAGGACTGGGGTGGGGGCGGGGGATTGCTTACTTGCATGCCTCTTGTGGAGTTTATATGCAATTCTCTCAGTACTGACAAGAAGGCTTTTAGAGGCAAGAGTAATTGCCAAACTGCTTCTTTTAAGTAAAGTTACTTTCCTTCTAGCAAATCTTAGCATTCGATTCTAGCAAACTTGTTGTCCTTCAGTAGATTCTCTACATTTTAAGAAGATGGTATCTTATATGGCTTTCTTTTCAAAAGTTGTTTTTAGATTTTATTTGGTTAGGATAACATCTTCCTATCTTTGGCTTTATATTATTTATAAGTGTGCCACGTTTTAGCTTTGGATCTGCTCGTTTCTAATAATTAAGATTTCTTTTTGTTGTAGACCAGCTAATGGCTTGCCAGCATAATCGCAAAGTAGTTACTGTATTGTTGTATTGTCTTGTATATAACCTGTTCTTGCCCAGCTATGTGCAAATTCATTCCATGAGAGCCATTGCTACCTTAATAGCAGCATTGCCAGGGAATTCTACTTATTTGCCAAGTTGCTAACTGGTCTTAGCCTTTCACTTTATTAGATACTGCTATCTGAATATTGGAGCCATATTGGAAACATTTTTGGAAGGATACTTCTCTGTTCTGTACTAAATTAACTTTGTATCTTAAAGTATAGCTGTTCAGAAGTACGGCACACAGGCACCATATTAAGAAGACCAGATTGCTTATCTCTAATTGTAGCTCTTCAGGTGATCTCACAGTCTACCTTTTCATTTCGCTAGAGGTTCATTATAGTTTTGATAGACCTATATAAGTCTCGAAAATGGAGGTAGGATATTAGGAAAAGGTTGAACACTCCGGGCCCATAAATAATTAGCTTTGATCTACAAAGTAATGAAGAAGTCTAGATAGAGGCAGAAAAATCAAAATGTCTGAATGGCAAAATGTTCACTTGAACAACCAGTTATAGCTAAGCTGTCTTCATACAACTTTTGAGAATAGTTTTGAGACTTTCAGTCTCAAATCATGCAACAGAACTCCCAAGAAAACTAATATTTCCAGCTAAAGATCTTTGACTTATTAACATTTACTCCAAATGCATAATCACTGAGTTCCAAAGTCCAATAAATACTGCTGCCAACGAACCACTAATGTTTTTTTCCCTGATGCCACTAATTGTCTCTTTTAATCGTAAAACCCTCACAGATTTTTAGAAATTCCTGGGTTGATTCACATTCATTTTATACCTAGTTAACTGCAGAATAAAAATGTGGAAAATCTAATGCATGCCTACCATCTTTATTTTTGTTCTCATGCAGTTTTAGGTGATATTGAAATTGACAGAGTTACAGATACTAGCACAGAGGTTAATCTGTATTACCAGATGTTGTTAACATGATTAGGCAGACAAATAGACATACATATTTTTCAGACTATAAAACGCACTCTCCCCCCTCCCCCCCCCCCAAAAAAAAACTGGGTGGAAATATCTGTGTGTCTCATAGAGCAAATATTGCGGCGGAGTGGTGGTGCAGCGCCGATCAGCTGTTCTAGGCAGTGGGGATCGCCATCGCTGCCCATTTGCTGTAAATGAGCTGTGGCATCAACAAATGGGCCACAGTGAACGGGCCATGGCAGCGGCGAACAGGCCGCGGAGGCAGAGGCAGATTTTTTTCCCCTTGTTTTCCTCCTTTAAAGCTAATGTGAGTCTTATAGTCCGGACTGTTTTATAGTGTGAAAAATTCAATAATACCCAAGGCCAGAAGGCTACAGTCTAATCTCCACCTAACCTTTTACATTCTGCGTGGTCCCAACTGTACATTGCAAGTTCATTTTTGGCTGAAGAATGGAAAGACTAAAGGGGTAAATGTGGACTAAGTTTTTATATTGTTTCATCTGATTCTTAGTCTACCTGTTTTGGCATGCATGAAAAAGGGAGTAGGCTCCCTGATGAGGACAGAGCTAAGATCTTTTGAAAAATTCTTCTTAGGGATGTGGTTTCTGAGATGTGGTTCAGATTATCTCCTTCCTGGTATTTTAGTCCAGGCTATATGAACAGACAGTGAGACTGCCTGGGTTTTATGATCTGAAACAGATGGTAGTGATGCTTTTTCTCTTCCATTTTCATTTTGGAGCCTTCTACTCCGTCCAGCATAGGGCTTTTTTCTTCAGTTTTTCAGTTCTGTTCTCTCTGATAGTGTTGCAGGTAGTTTTCAAAGATCTCATTTGCGTGCATGCTTAAACCACCTTCCGCCACCTGTGGGAGCCACCCACATACCCTCTCTGACCTGGCAGCAGTCACACTCGCACCACACCTCAACAGCCATACAAGTACCCAGTAACCGCCATGCCATATTCGCACTACTCTGATCACATGTGCACCTGGCAGTGTCTGGCTTCACCACATCCTGACAGCCACCTATACACATTCCATCACCCAGCAGGAGCCATCCCCAGGCCTGCCGCACTTCAGTGGCCAACTGCACTCTCAGCAGCAGCCTCTTATCTGCTTCCTGGCTTATGTGAGACCTGCCTGGGACTTGCAACTTTCTAACGGCTTCCCCATTGACTTGTTAGAAGTAGGCAGGAATTTGCAAGCAGGCCCTTGCGTAACAACCACAATGGGGAGTGCCGGAATTACTGTAGCTAAATATTGCAGTCAACTGACATCACACTTTATAACTGTATCACTTAGCAACAGAAATTCAGGTCCCAATTAACACAGTAACCCAAGGACTTTCTGTATTTGTCTTGGGTGCTCTAAGTATATATGCCGAAAAGAAACACTTATTCTTATAATCTGTATATGGTCCATGGGAATTGAGGCAATGGGTAAATTGTACAAAAATATAAATGGAATTTTCCAGAAATCAGAGATATTTATATCTTTCATTTAATTTTTTTTTTCTGTGACTTTGGCATTAACTATGAAACAAAAGGTTTAAAATAATATGGTTTGTTTTGATTGTCTCCTTTTAGACCACATCTCCAAAATAAGTAGCATAATCTAGTAGAAACTGTCCTTTTAATGCTAAGCAAATATATTTTATATATTTTTGATCATTCACTGTCGCTGTTTCTCTTCTTGCATTCTGTTGCTTCACTAACTTTCAACTGCTACTGATTGGCTAACTACTGCTTCAGCTGACTTTGCCTTTCTCCAATCAAGATGGGTGCCTTGGGGATGAGGCTCCCTGCTCTCCCTTCTCCCCTTCTCCCAACTACAAGCTATCTCCCTCTGGTTCCACATTACCAAACGTCTGCCTTGGGGCAATCGGCTCAGGGCTCAACCCCCAAAACTTCACTGCTAGACAAGTAAGAAAATCACATCGTTAGTTATATTACTGCTTGGCTATATCCTGTATTGATTTTGGAGAGCTGGATTTTTTCCTCCTGACTTATTTTTAATTAAAATGTGGTTTATTTATGAGAATATACTAAAATAATTCAATATCTATTCAAGAGCCTAATGTTTAATCTTTCTTTTTCTCTCTCTTCACCTTAATCCCATTTTCTAATAATTTTGTATATTGCCTTTGTTCCCTTGACTTCTTACTAACACCTTATGGCAAACCTTTATTTAGAGTCAGTAAACAGACTATTGGGAAATACTATGAGAAAAACCTCTTTTCCTCTTGTTCTGAAGATGTAACTTGAAACTAAAAAGTCAGACTAAATTTGTACAGGGAAGTCTTTTTCTAGATTCCACAACGAAGAGGGCTATTATGTTTTTGTTTCTACTTTTAAAGAAATGAGTGTGATATGAAATCAGCTTCTCGGAAGGGGATAAAGTTGGAAAAAGCTAGTCAGAGCAGAATGAATTTAAGGTAATCAGCATTCATATGCCCTAAATAATGTAGCACATAACTGCACATTGAAATATTCCACGAATAATAATAATTAGTAACTACATGTAAAGTATTTATACAGTTGAACTCATAGTTACTGTTCTTTTTTTAGGGTGGCAATCAAGGTCTGTTTGGAAATAGCACAGCACAATCGAGAGGGATGCACCCACCAGTGCAGCCGCTAAACCCTTCCCCCAATATTCGGGCACAAGTGCCGCCTCAATTTCTTTCCCCCCAGGTAAGCAGCATAAAAACTTAATTGTAAATAGTTTTATAATTGGTCTCTACAGATCAACATAAGAGGTTACAATTAAACAAATGTAAAAATAGAATTTTGTTTGGTCTGCCTTTCCTCTATATGGTTTTATTAAAAGCCAGGTAATAGATGCATTCGCTTTCTAGTTAATTCTGAGCAGGAAAGTTGCTTATTGCAGGGGTGTTAAACTCAATTTCATTGAGGGCCACATTAGGGTTGTGTTTGACTTCAGGGGCCGGGTGGGCGTGGCTGGGGTGGGCGTGGTCAGCTCAACATCACTTGTTTCGGGGGCACCTGTGGTATCCCTGGCAGGGCTGGGGGGATCCATTGTCTCCAGTGGCGGAAGCCTTCCCTTCCTTCCTTCCTTCCTTCCTTCTTTCCTTTTCTTCTTTTTCCTTCCCTCTTCATTCTCCTTTCTTCTTCCTTCCCCTCTTTCCTTCTATTTCCTTCCTTGCTCTCTTTCCTTCTTTTTCTTTGTCTTTCCTCTTTCCCTTCCTCCTTTCCTGCCCTTCTTGGATGCTCAAATGGAAAAGGGCATTTCTCCTTTGGTTTTGTTTTGCTTCCAGGGCCTGTTTTTGGCCTGGATGGCCTCCTGTAGCCCTCTGCCAGTGAAAACCGAGCCGCCGCGGGTCAGTCCTTCGCTGTTTCAAGGGCCACAGGCCAGGTCTAAGCACCCTGTGAGCCAGATCCCCAGCCCCCAGGCCTTGAGTTTGACACCCCTGCTTTATTGCAACTCTGAACTCACTTCCTTGACACTAAGCGCCTCTTCGGTGCAATAGCTACAGTTACTTCCAGTTGACAGACTGCTAGAGGTCTATTGTGATACTTGAAGTATACTGAGCAGTAAAGTGATGGCCCTGTATTTTAGTTTATACTAACATTTTAAGTTAACTTTGAATAACCTCGATAGTTGAAACAAGTACCATATTTTTTGGAGTATAAGTCGCTCCGGACTATAAGACGCACCTACCTTTTTTGGTGAGGAAAACAAGAAAAAGAAATCTGCCTCTGCCTCCCGACAATTCAGCATAGCTTGATTAGCACAAGAAAAAAAATCTGCTCCCAGCAATTTACCTCCTTGCAGCAAGTAACAGAGGCCCGTGCAAAACAGCTGAGAGCAAAACAGCTGAGAGTCGGGAGGCCAATCCAATCAACTTGTGCTAATTAGGCTGTGCTGAAGCTGAAACGAGTTGTTTCTTCTTGCTGTAAGGAGGTAAACTGCTGGGAGGCAGAGGCCAAAGGCTGGGGGCCAGTGGGTGGGCGGGGCTACATTCTTTTACAGAGGAAAAAGGTGCGTCTTATACTCCAAAAAATACTGTATATTTTCTTACTCATTTTTTTGGTTTAATTATCAATTTATTTGGCTACAATTCAAATTCAAACTTTTATCAACTTGCATTATCAGATGAGCTCTAGCTGCTAATTTATTTCTATCTAGAAATTGCCTTGACAAAGATAGATTTGTCCACCATAATGTTTCAATATGCTGTCAAAAAGTCCTTAATTATCCTTACTAATTATAATTCTGCTTTCTGATTAAAACATTGATTTTAAATACCGAAAATGTTTGTGTATATTTAAATTTTAAAACAAAAAAGTACGAAATACCAAATGAGGAGGGCATATTTAAACCCTGGAGGCAGGTTAGTCCATAATTGGGATATAACTAGAAAAGCATTATATTGTAGGAGATAACCAGTTATTCTGAGTATCCTCCTTTGGGATGAGCGAACTAAATGGATCAGTTCTACCTGAAGAAGGTCTCTAGGTACCAAGCCTTTAAGGATTCAGTAGGTTAAAATCAGAATATTCCATGTACCAGACAACAACCAGGTGCTGTCTGCAATCCATCTAGATGCATCAGATGCCTAGAGCGACCCATCGTAGTCTGACTTCCCACCATCTGGAGACTCTTTTAAGCAGTGACTCTCATAATAACCAAAAGTGCTGTCATCATAACGAAGATTTCTGAGAAGTAAACACTAAATTTAACATCTGGACATTGTGTGTATCACACCCAAGATTATGTGTGACATGCCCATGGTAGCTATAGACTCTTCTAAGACCTCCCTGAATCCACCCACCCACAGTAATTGAAGTACCTTATTCTAAAAACTGAGGGATTCCACCAATAGCCCCAAGAGGAGATCCAAGCGATCAGGAAGAGACTTGTAGCAAATTGTGCAATATAGTCAGACCCCAATTTAACCCAATGGCCCAATGTCACACTTCACAGTCCATCACCTCCAAAACCGAATCCCTGTAATCTGTAGGAATATATTCTAGCAATATACTCCTTGTTTAGTGACTACCTCAGTTATCTAACAGTAATAAAAGGTAATTAGAAAATCATTTTCCAACATTTGCACACATTTACAACCAAATTTTCTGCATTTGATATCAATGTATGCTAGGTGAAAGTAACACTGGCATAGCTGTTTGAGGTAACTTCATCTGAATGAAATGGTGGCATTTCATTTAAAGACCTGGTCATTGGAACAGTTGCTTAACAAAGGGGTAGGTGTAACCTTGAGAAACAGAAAGAAGATCTGCATCCAAGACGATGATCAGACGAAAGAAATGTAATTTCTTGTAAATGCATTTCAGATTTGACCCTCTCTAGTTCTCTTGAAGATAAAGGAAGAGAATGTCAAGCCTGAGATGCTTTCTCAAGTTACATTTCTGCTTCAGTCTCAAATTTCTTTTGTCTGATTTGTCTTGGTTGTAACTCTTCTTCCTGCTCTTCAGAGTTATCCCTACATCACATTATAACCCCGACCACTGCCAGAATATCCTGAACAATTATCACTACCTTACATCCCTTGCTTTGAAGATGGAGGCAGGACCAAAAGCTGGAGGGACAAATTTTAGAGAGGCAACATCATCACTTTTTCCTAACCAGGACTGAGTAATACATCCCATGCGTGTTCACTCCAGCAGGTTGTGGACAAACAACCTGTCCAGGTTCAGGCCCGGGTACAGCACGGAAACGGCATTGGTCGCGTTGGTTGATGATCTCTGGAGGGCTCGGGACAGAGGTTGCTCCTCTGTTCTGGTCCTATTAGACCTCTCAGCGGCTTTTGATACCATCGACCATGGTATCATGCTGCGCCGGTTGGAGGGGTTGGGAGTGGGAGGCACTGTTTTACGGTGGTTCTCCTCCTATCTCTCCGACCGGTCGCAGTCTGTGTTGGCTGGAGGGCAGAGGTCGACCTCAAGGCACTTGGTTTGTGGGGTGCCACAAGGGTCGGTCCTCTCACCTCTCCTGTTCAACATTTATGTGAAGCCGCTGGGCAAGATCATCCGTGGTTTTGGGGTGCAGTGCCATCTGTACGCTGATGACACCCAGCTGTACATCTCCACCCCAGACCACCCCAACGATGCCCTTGAAGTGATGTCCCGGTGCCTGGAGGCGGTGCGGGTCTGGATGGGGAGGAACAGGCTCCGACTCAATCCCTCCAAGACTGAGTGGCTGTGGCTGCCGGCATCCCGATATAGTCAGCTGGTGCCATCGCTGACTATTGGGGGCGAGACATTGGCCCCCACGGAGAGGGCGCGTAACTTGGGTGTCCTCCTGGACGCATGGCTGTCTTTAGAAGAGCATTTGACGGCCGTGGCCAGGGGGGCTTTCTATCAGGTTCGCCTGATACGCCAGTTGCGCCCCTTTCTGGATCGGGACTCCCTATGCACGGTCACTCATGCCCTCGTTACTTCCCGCCTCGACTACTGCAACGCTCTCTACATGGGGCTCCCCTTGAGGAGCACTCGGAGGCTCCAACTGGTGCAGAATGCGGCCGCGCGGGTACTTACGGGGGCGACATGGCGCTCCCACGTGACACCTCTCCTGCGTGAGCTGCATTGGCTTCCAGTGGTCTTCTGAGTGCGCTTCAAGGTGTTGGTTCTCATCTTCAAAGCGCTCCATGGCTTAGGACCCAGTTATTTACGAGACCACCTTCTGCCTCCGATAACCTCCCACCGGCCAACACGCTCCCACAGAGAGGGTCTCCTCGGGGTGCCGTCTGTCAGGCAATGTCGGCTGGCGACCCCCCGGGGAAGAGCCTTCTCTGTGGGGGCACCCGCCCTCTGGAATGAGCTACCCCCAGGGATACGACTAATCCCGGACCTCCGGACCTTCCGCCGGGCCCTGAAGACTTTTTTATTTCAGCAAGCTGGGCTGGGTTAAAAAATTTTTAATTGGGTGAATTTTATGGGTAACGGGGTTTTAAATTGGAGAAGCCTAAGATAATTTAATTTTGTTTTAATGTATTTTAATATTTGTATTGTGTGTTTTTAATTTTGGCTGTTCACCGCCCCGAGTCCTTCGGGAGAGGGGGCGGTATAAAAATTTAATAAATAAATAAAAATAAATAAATAAATAAACGTGATCCTGATATTTACCAACAGCTGTGTGATGCTGAGACCACCAGCAATCCAGTTACCTAGGCTCTGGGTTGAAGTTGCTGAGCCAGAAAAGATCTGTATACCTTCCCCTGAAACAATCTTTCCAGTACATCTTATCACTCAAGGGTAGCTCTTCTTCTGAGCCTAGAGCTGATCAGATACAATCCACTGTCCAGCTTTTCTCACCATTTGTCTGAGACACATCCATCATCTGGCCCCCAACTTCTTTCTTCACCTTCACCTAATCTTGTTTTGTCAGTTAAAGTCTTGGTCCACCTTCCATGTTGTCATCCATCTCCATTTAGCTACTTTTCATTCTTTAATTCCATTTACCCAATATTTGCAGATCAAAATTCATGAGTGACTTAGATCCCATAATAAAAAAAATAGTTCAATTTTATGTTCAGTTTTCAAATTCATTTACCTTAAAATGGTGGATGTGGAATAATTAATCCACAACTTCTCCTCAGCCCAGTTAACTGTTCCTGCTGGCTTTCAAAAATTCAGTGATGAGCTGCCTTCCAGCAATTCCTCCTAGGAAGCAAAAACTTTACAGTAATCTTACATTTTACAAAGTGAAAACAGGTATACCATAATGGATAGTGACTGAGTATTGGGAAACCAACTCCTGGTTTGTTTGCTGGCATAAACCTCAATAAACCCCCAAAATAATACTTAATGGGGGGGAAATGAGCTACCACTTTCGTTTGGCTTAGTTTGGTGTATCTTTTTTTAAAAAAATACTAAAGTAATTTGGATTTAGAAGTATTTTTATTCATAAACCATTTTGTTGTTCTGTTACTTTTTTTCCCATTCTCTTCATATAGGTTTCTGCATCCATGCTAAAGCAATTTCCTAACAGTGGTCTGAATCCAGGCCTTTTCAATATGGGGCCCCAACTTTCTCCTCAACAGATTGCTATGTTGAGCCAACTTCCACAGTTTCCTCAGTTTCAGCTTGTAAGTAGCTGTTCTCATATGATGGCTGACTGAATTTTCTTATCCCCCATTCCTGTTCCTGTACATGGGATGCACTTGAGATAATTTTATTGTGGTTGTGTTTTAAATATATGTTGTAGGAAATACATACATACACATGGACATATGCATATGCACAAATCCTTAGTAGTAATTTGATAATAATAGTTCAAACATTAAATTTGAAACAAGTATAGATACCATTAAAAAGAACAACTCTATTATGTAAAGCCTTTGATAAATTAGTATTAAACATCAGGCTCTTCTATGATAATGTTTTTAATTGTTTTTTGTTTTCTTTTTGTTATACAAATGTACACTATCCAATTTTAAGTTTGTACAAAGTAAACTAGTTTTTTTCCTTTATTCATTTGCATTGAAGGCCTGTCAACTGCTCCTCCAGCAGCAGCAGCAGCAGCAACAGCAACAACTGTTACAAAATCAGAGAAAGATTTCTCAAGCTGTACGACAACAACAGGAACAACAGGTAATGTGTGACTTGTGAAATCTGGCAAGTTAATCAGGAAAGATAATTATTAAGTTTTATTTTATCTAGTATTTCTTCCATGGAACATAATTGAAAGCCACACTACCTTTTATTTAAATCTTTTTAAATATTGTGAATACTTTTTCAATACTCAGTAAAACCAAGATCTAATATTGAAATAAATTGAACGTTGCACTGGTTTTAAGACTTACTTTAATGAGTTTAGAAGTATATAGTAATGATAATTACTCTCATACTCGAGCTAAGACATTCTATTAAGATTATACAGTAATAGATGTATTACTTGAAAGAGAAAATAAATATTTAATCTTAATACTCTTTCCCTTTCCTCCCTGTTTTTTTAGGTATCCCTCATTTTTTAAACAAAATGGCCTAGAATCTCATGAACTTGGAAAGTTTAAAAACTGTTTTAAACTAAGCTTTGAACCATAATCCTTTGTTTTTATTAAGATAATATACGAATAGGGATTTTTGATAAAAATCACACAAACTTTTGCTTTTAGGTTTGATACAAAATGGTCCAAAATACCTTTGCAACACCAGATTGCCTATGTCTGAGGTCAACCAATTTTTGTTTGTTTCCTTAACCGCAGCTTGCCCGTATGGTAAATGCCCTTCAACAACAGCAAAGGCAGCCAGGCATGAAACATTCTCCATCGCATCCAGTTGGACCTAAGCCTCATTTAGACAATATTGTACCTAGTGGTCTAAATGTGGGTCTCTCAGATATGTCAACCAAAGGGCAGATTCCTGTATATAATTCAGGTAAACATTGTAAATATCCGTAATTTATTATTTCTATTCATCGTTACACAATAATTTTATATTGTATAATATTATATTATATATATGCTTGATTTGCTCATGTTGCTTCTTTACTGAAATTTGCCATATCGCATGAAACTCTAGCTTTGGTTTCTTTTTCTACTTAGCATTACCTAGCATTATATTTGCTAATCTTATTTTAAAAAATCTTGCTTAATTTAGACTTTTTAATAAATAGTTTATTTGTACAAAGATGCAAACAGGTGATTTAGGAGATGCATCTTTATTTATTTATTTATTATCATATTTATATGCTGCCCTTCTCCCGAGGGACTCAGGGCGGCTCACAGAATAAAACAACCCAACAATAAGTAGAATTAAAATGTTAAAATCCGATTTAAAAACCTCAAATCCCCCAAATTAAAATGCACGGCAGATCAGGGAATTTGCTGAAAGAGCCATGTCTTTAGGTCGGCGCGGAAGGTGCGGAGGTCGGGGGCCGTCCGGAGCCCAGTGGGTAAACCATTCCAGAGGGTCGGTGCGACCACAGAGAACGCCCTCATCCTGGGGGCCACCAGCCGACACTGTCTGGCCGAAGGGACCTGGAGGAGGGCAGTCCTATGTGAGCGCACTGGGCGGTGGGAGGTCGGTAGGAGGTAGTCCTGCAAGTACCCCGGGCCCATGCCATGAAGGGCTTTATAGGTGAGCACCAGCACCTTGAAGCGGATCTGGAGGACCACCGGCAACCAGTGCAGCTTGCGCAACAATAGTGTTATATGGGAGTAACGGGAAGCACCTGTAACTACTCGCGCGGCCGCATACTGATGATACCTCACCCCGAAACTACGATGATCTCACCCAGTGGCTTCATGTAGATGTTAAAGAGCAGGGGGGAGAGAACCGACCCCTGCGGCACCCCACAAGTGAGGGGCCTTGGGGAGGATCTCTGACCCCCCACCCAGACAAACTGTGTACAGCCCAAGAGGTAGGAGGAGAACCACTGTAAAACATTCATAGAGTTGAAAAACCTAATTAGGAAACACTTTGGAATTAAACTTCAGTTAATTATTGTATCCTGTGCAAGTTCTTAAATATTACAATGGCATTTTATATTGATACATTTATGGATATTGCCTTTTATAAATATTTAATTTTATGTGTTTTCTCATGAAAATAATGGTATATATAAGACAATAGGAACAAAAAAAAAAGTCAGTAAAGGCCAAGAAAGCATACTCTGATTTCTAGTTAATGGCTGTATACACTATAACTTTCTATACATGATGTACCGTTATGATTTTTCCACAATATAAATACACTGACATATTTTCATTAGATTCTACCTGTTTGTGATACAGGTTATTCTATATATGAGATGTTTTGTATTCAAGCCCTGAGTAAGACAAAAGGTTCTATGGTTTTGGTTCCAAAGAATGTTCAATAAATACATGCTCCTAGTGAGGAATGAAACCTGACCTCTACTTAAGAATCATCTATAAACCATTGTGAGCTCTTCAGATGGAGACTAGAAAAAGATATAGGAACCTAATCTAGTCACAATTCAGAGTTGAAATCCCAAGAAATTCTCAGGATTTGATTCCAGTTTTACTTTTCGCTTCATCTGACTGGGATATAAGTTACATATAGTATGTAGATAGTGATGAAATGTGTTGGGTGGGATCAGAGTTTAAATTATTTCCTGCACTCATTACAGTACATATAAGTTATTCAAATAGCTTTCAGTACTCATGATAAGAATAAATCGTTGCAAGATTGATTAAAAAATTCTACCACACATAATTCTTTTAAAATTTTATTTCATCACTTAAAAATATAAATGATTAATTGGGTCGTTGTGCATGCAAAATGTTGTACGCCCATTTCCTGTCATAATAATGCAAATAATGCAGATAAAGACTTATATCTGAAATTCTGGGAATCTCTGCTATAGCCCTATTGAAAATAGCATAGTAGATGGGACAGTACTCTTTACTATTGATGTAAGAGTGGTCTCTACCCCACTAACATGGGAACACCTGGGTTACGTAGTTGTGTTTGCAGGAACAGGAAAGTCTGGTACTCCATGATTTACAACAGTTCATTTAGTAACCATTCAGTTATAACATCACCGAAAAAACTGACTTATAACCATTTTCACGCTTACAACCATTGCAGCATTCCCATGGTCATATGATCAAACTTTGGGTGCTTCGCAACTGATTCATATTTATGATGGTTGCAGCGTCCCTGAGTCATGTGATCCTTTTGCAAGTTTCTGACAAGCAAAGTCAATGGGGAAGTCAGATTAATTTAGCAACCCCATTACCAACTTAACAACTGCAATGATTCACATAAGAACTGTGGCAAGAAAAACCCGTAAAATGAGGCAAAATTCACTTAACAGCTTAGCAACAGAAATTTTGGGGTTAATTATGGTTATAAATCAAGGACTACTTGTATTTTTAATGAATATTTGAACATAATTTTACTATTTCATTTTTTGTGTTCTTGAATTTTTTATGTGATCATAAAGTATGTCCTTTTTTAATGTCAGAATTGCTTACATTACATTAAGGTGCAGCTTAGAGAAGAGAATGAACAACAATTGATTTATTTAAATGAGCAGATGTATCTAGGTTTCCTCATTAGCACTATCGCTATCATAATAGTTGCTCATACATGCATTTAAATACATTGCTGTTTTAAAGGTTTTGGTTCAAGTAGCATGGATTATGGCATGGTAGGAGGGAAAGAAACTGGAACAGAATCTCGCTTTAAACAGTGGACTTCTATGATGGATGGCTTGCCACCTGTAGCTTCCCAAGATGCCAGTATGCACAAAAATGGTGAGAAATTAGATTATCAGAAAGAAACTTCTTTTTGCCAGTGAAATACCTATTAGAATAACCTGAACATTCTATGATAGTGTGCTTGAGTCCAGTAGCTTTTGTTTAAGCTAGATCTGATTTTTAATAGATCAAACTTCCGAAGGATAAATTTATTTATTCATTTATTAAATGTATATTCCACCCATCTCGCCATCAAGCAACTCTAGACAGTAATAAAATATACTTGTAGCATTTAATTCTACTTTCTACTTGTATGGCCTGCTTTGAGTGAATTTATTCCAGCTTTCATACGTATCCATGGCACAAGTCAGCTACATTTCAATGTACTGAATTACATAATAGCACTGGTAACAATATGATAACAGCCTCTGCTACCAGCCGGATCATTTTCTATCAGAACATATTTTTCTTCTGTTTTCCAGGGACAATTGTGCCCCCTGGAAAAGCCCGAGGGGGATCTCCCTATAACCAATTTGATATAGTTCCTGGCGACCCACTGGGCAGCCATACAGGTCCTGCTGGTGATAGTTGGCTACCAGCCAAATCCCCACCAACCAGTAAAATTGGAAGCAAATCCAGCAATGCCAGCTGGCCACCAGGTAATTTCAGTGTGCTCTATGAATGAGTAGATGGAAAAGGAATGATATCCTTGTTTATATGTTAATTTATTGTACAGTTTTGACTGTTGAGCAAACACTGTCTTTTGATTCCAAGTCTTCCACTATTTGACCATCTGAGTTTGTATAAATTTGTTTAAAGTTATAAATAAGCTTTTGTATAGTCAAGTTCGGGGAATTGTTTACTACAGTTTACCAAATTATTTAGTATTATCCCATGATACTTAAGTTACAAGTTAGCTGAAGCTGCTGATTTGAATACAAAAAATAAGCTGACATAAATCTTGAGGCCAGACAAGTCATCATAAGGGAGAACAAATTTCACTAATCTTAATTGCAAAGGACCCAATTGTTTCTTAATGGGGCTAAAATTGTCTTCCTGTATTCAGAGTTTAGTTTTTTCTTTTCATCTGCATCATCTTTTCTGTGACATACTCCTTGATTCATATCTCTGTTACTGATTTCTTCCCACTAGGTATTTGTGCAGTTTATCAAATATACCATAATATATGTTAACTGCTCTCTTTTGGAGTGAACAATATTATATACAAAACACAGAAAGAAATATGAAACCTAATATATCAAAAATTGAGAGCTTTAAGAGCCAATTTGGTGTAGTTGTGAAGGTGTTGGCCTAGACTATGAGTTTTAGTCTCACCTTGGGCATGAAAGCCGGCTGGGTGACTTTGTACCAGTCACACTTTCTCCGCCAACTCGCCTCACAAAGTGATTATTCTGGGAAAAATAGGAGAAGGAAAGAGTATTGATAGGTTCTCTGTCTTGAGTTGTATATGAAAAAACAGCAGGATAATAATTTTTTTAAAAGGTCCTAGATAAGAAAACGGATATGAACTAGTTTATATCTATACCCTACATTTCTGACCTTACAAACCATCCTTGATTCCATCATGTTCATACACAACTGCAGACATTCTCTTTTGATCTTTTAGAGTTTATCAAACTACTCATCCAAAATAGTTTAATAAATCATGTTATCAAGGAGATAAAACATAGACCAGTGTCACTGTCTCTCAGCTCTAGGAAGAAGGAAATATCAAACTATTTCCAAAAATGTTTCCCAAACTACAAGAACGTGTCCTTCCCATCACCAAGAGTCAAAGGTGATTTGATGAATCATAACATAACAATATTGGAGTATCACCCCCAACAGTCAGCTCCATACATTCCTGTGGGGTTAGTTGATTCCAAGGCTATTCAAGTCATAAATGACATGTAATTTTGGAGATACCTGATTGAATTAAATAGTGGTGTTAACTACATCATATTATGCATATACACAAATCCCTCTTAAATAATGTAATATTTCTTTAAGATGTTCAATAATTCTGGAAGGAGAGGAGAAAATACTTTGGTGAGAGTTTGTGGCATAATTGTGCCATCACATTTGTAATCAATTTTTTAAAATATATATATATATATATATATTATCTGTACTAATACAGATTTTTTTTCAAACTATAGCATTTTGAGATAGATACATAATTCTGCTTATTGCAGAATTCAGAGTATTATTGAAACAGTATCATAAACACATTATTTTAAACAGCAGTATTTATTGTTTTGTTTCAGAATTTCAGCCAGGAGTGCCGTGGAAAGGTATTCCAAACATTGATCCTGAATCTGACCCTTATGTGACCCCAGGAAGTGTGCTGGGAGGTACAGTCACAGCCCCCATTGTAGATACGGATCACCAACTTCTGCGGGATAACAGCACAGGTTTGCAGGATTATAATACCTATTTTATAGTTGCTAGGATGGAGCCATGCACAATACAGGTAGTCCTTGACTTACAACAGTTCATTTAGTGACTATTCAAAGTTAACAACAGTACTGAAAAAGGTGACTTAAGACTGTTTTCACACTTATGGCCTTTGTAGCATCACCATGATCATGTGATCAAAATTCAGATGCTTGGCAAGTGACTCATAATTATGCCCGTTGCTGCGTCCCAAGGACATGTGATCACCTTTTGCAACCTTTTGACAAGCAAAATTGGGGAAGCCAGATTCACTTAACAACTGTGACAAGAAAGGTTGGAAAATGGGGCAAAACGCACTTAACAAATGTCTTTCTGAATAACAGAAATTTTGGGATCAATTGTGATTGTAAGTCGAGGACAACCTGTACAAGTAATAGCCTATTTGTTGGTTGACTAATTATGGGAAAAAGAGATTTATTTACTGAGAAGAAAGGTTTATTTGATTTATATCCTCCCTTTACTTATCCCAATTCAAGGTGGTATATGTAGTGTTCATTCCTCCTCCTATTTTTCCCACAGTAAGAATCCTATAAGATGGGTTGGTCTGAATGAGTGGCCCAAAGATTTCTGATGCTTTAACTTTTCTCTAAGTGCTGATTCTTCACTGCAGCTTTTCCCTCCCTCTTATGTGACTAGTTTTAAAATACATTGCAAGGGGGAAAAGAGGGGAGAAAGGCTTGTCTGGGAGTGTGACATGTTGGCATAAGTGAAAAATTGAGCATTGCCATGCAAGATAACAAAATACAAACTGAAAATCTTGTTTTACCTCTTAACTTACAAAATGTAAATTCTGAGAATTGAAAGCATGAAAGCTGCTATAATTCTAATTAGTAAGGCATATACACACATGCAAACAATTTTAATATGTTATATTCAGTATCATAGAAAGTTCTTTTTCAAATTTGAAGATCACTGAGTTTTCCTCTCCTTTTCTTTCCATAGGGTCTAATTCTTCCCTCAACACCTCGCTGCCTTCACCTGGTGCCTGGCCCTACAGTGCCTCTGACAATTCTTTCACAAATGTTCATAGCACTTCAGGTATGTGCCTTTATATTTTCAACTCAAGTAAGAGAATAAAAGAAAAGTGGAATCTATCTATCTATCTATCTATCTATCTATCTATCTATCTATCCAACTCACAATAAAAATACAAAATTACGAGTAAAAGATAGGAGGGGAGGGAGCAAGATGTGCAAGGGGGTAGATGAGATCTACTACCGTGTTTCCCCAAAATAAGACCCTGTCTTATATTTTTTTGAACCCTGAAATAAGCGCTTGGCCTTATTGCCATGTGCTCAAAAGCCCGATTGGGCTTATTAACAGGGGATGTCTTATTTTGGGGGAAACGGTATTAGTCCATCAATTACCTCCAACATGATTTAATGGGCTGTTCCATAAAACAAAAGAATAATTATTAAACAATAATATTGCTTAACGCATTGTAAGCCGCCCTGAGTCTCCGGAGAAGGGCGGCATATAAATCAAATAAAAAAAAAAAAGAATAATTGTTTGCTTACCGGTAATGTAATTAACTGATAGAATGTAATAATGAAGCTGGTAACAAAATAAAGACATTTAAGGAATACCAACAATGAATACCATTTACTTAACCGAAGCAAAAACTTCATCGCATCCCTTTAGCAAATTTTGGAAGTTGGAAAGAAATGTAGCCTGGAATAATGTACATGTTGGAGGATTGGTCTTTTTTTTGTGGAAACCTCCATCAAGTAAAAAGAAATACTGTACATATAATGTCTGTTTTCTCCAGATTTTCTACCACTTCCTCCAAAAAGCATGATGTGGTTGTCAGAGAGTCAGGGGCCATCTTGTTATGGAAGAAAATCATGAAGTAGCCAGAGACTTGCCTTTATTTTTTTCTTAGACAAATGTAGAGTGATAAAAATGACCCAGATGTGTTGCATCAGATTTTTTTTTAAGCCAAGCATTTTAAATAGTCTGACAAAAACAGAACTTAGTTTATGATGTATTTATTAATGATTTAATTATCACTTTTTCCTTTTATCCATTTCAGCAAAATTCAATGATTACAAATCAACGTGGTCCCCAGATCCCATAGGACCTAATCCAGCTCATCTCTCTACCAAGTTATGGAAAAACCATATTTCCTCAAGAAACACTACAGGGCTGCCACGCCCACCTCCTGGTCTGAGTAATCTGAAAACATCCTCTCCCTGGAGCAGCACAGCGCCCCGCTCACTCAGGGGGTGGGGTACGCAGGATTCAAGGCTTGCCTCTGGTGAATACTTTTTTTAGGATTATTATAAGCCAAAGAAGGGTGTATTAATAGATCAGATAAGAGATTTTTAAGTTTCTTCAATAAAAAACTACCTAATCTATAAAAATCAATTGAATCTTTATTGAGAAAATAGAATGAGAAAAAATCATGAGAATTCTAGAAATAATATATAGTTGTAAGGAATAAGTATGTATGTGTATTTTTGAAGTAATCTGTGCAATCACACATACGAGTTTTGAAAACATGCGAAAAAAAATATTTTGAATACACACAGGTGCAAATAAAAATGTTTTGGTGGAAGCTCTCCATCAGCATTTAGTACTTTTATTTCAAAAACTGCTGACAAGAACTTTTCCTTGTCTTCCGAAATAATGGAAGCAAATGGATAATACCCAATGCACAGGAACCCCCACCCCCACCCCCAGGTCAGAGCCCAGCCCTTGCTTGAACAAATAGAAATTGTACACTACTTTCTGATATTGGATGTTAATATTTATTTTAATTTAATCTAATTTCAGCCCTACTCTTCTTGTTCTTATTCTTTTGCTGTAAGGTAGAAGTACAGAAAGTAAAGAAAACTTGTTTCCATACCTTTTGTGTAATGCTCATGTGTGTCTAACCTTCCACTTTCCTTTCCACTGCAGACATTGTGCATTGCTCTTGGCTTTAGTATCAATAGCTGCTGCAGTGATTTGTTAAGAACAGATCAGCAAGAAAGGATTGAGGAGCCTTGGTCCTTTAACTATTGGGTATTTGAGGTGGGCTTGCCACCAAAATAAGAAAGAAAGAAAGAAAAATTCTTTCAGCTAGCAGTAAAATGTTGTTAATATTGATCTGATTGCTAAATTCCCTGCATGTGATCACTCAGAACAATTGCAGCTAAACAACCAGTCTTTCTTATTGGCAAGTTAAATAGTTCCTATAAATATTAATATGTATTTTGTTTCCAAATTATAAATTAAGATGAATACAAATGCTTGCTGTTTTAATAATTTTGCAGCCTCTACTTGGAGTGATGGTGGTTCTGTACGTCCCAGCTACTGGCTGGTTCTTCACAATCTCACTCCGCAGGTATTTCTACTTTCATCCTCCTTTTTCTTACTAACTCTTGTACAATATTGTATTGTGTTTTTTAAAAGGCCATAGCCCTGTGCTTCAATATGACAATACTTAAAAACCGAAGAAATTATTAAGTGTCAGATTTATCACTGTTATTTCCAGTTCTGCACTCAGTCATAACTGCCAGTTTCTTTCCTCTTTTTTCCTTAGTGAAATTATAGAATATTTCTAATACAGCTGCCAAAAAGTTTTTGAACTTCTGTTAGAATAACTGCCGGTACATGCCTGATTTTAACTCTTTATTATAACTTTATCTTAGGTAATTCCAACCAGTCACAATTATGCAGATTCCTTCCTTGTATGCATTTAAGAGTCCATGAACTGCCACTCAGTGTGAAAGACTGCTAAAGACTGGCTTAAATTAGGTCTTGTCACATGATCACAATCCAGGCACTTGATGTCTGATTTGTGGTTGCGATGGCACAGCCAGCCACTTTCACACAATTTCCAACATTCCCTGCCAGCTTTCCCCAAGCAAAGTTAATGGGGAAGCTGGGAGGAAGCCACTCCCTTTCTGCTGCTTTTTTGCCTGCCCACACTATAGTGCCTATCCATGGTACCGACCACCATAGTGCAGCACCCGCCTGCCCACCATAGTATCTGCCTAGAGCACATACTCCCCTGCCCACCTGAAGCTCTTATCCGTTTTCTTACTTGCCTGGCACTCCTGCCTCTGTGCTTAACAGCCCATACAATCCTGGGACTGTGACAGTAACAAGGACTGCCCTTGCTAAGCAATGCAGTCATGTGACATTGTGCTTTACAGCCACATTATTTAATGACAGAAATTCAGGTCCAAGTTGCTGTTGTAACTCGAGGACTACATATACAATATGCTGCCTGATTGCTTTTTGTTCTGTATATTACTTTTAGTATGTTTGAAGATGAAAAATCCTCAGTTTCCTTATTTTAATAACCTGTCTTTGCTATTCTTTTTAAGATTGATGGGTCAACTTTAAGGACCATCTGCATGCAGCATGGTCCATTGCTGACATTCCATCTCAACCTGACCCAAGGCACCGCCCTTATCCGGTACAGCACCAAGCAGGAGGCAGCTAAGGCCCAGACTGCACTGCACATGTGAGTTTTACAACAATCTACAAACATTCATTGACTTGTTTTGTCAATATATAACATTCTTGGCTCATTTGTTTCATCTATGCATTCTTCAGATATGACTGACAATTGCAGAAGAGTTTATTTTTGAAAACTATTATTTTATGCATTTCTTGGAATAGAGATGGCCCTGGTATGCTGTGCATACTTGAATAGAACAGTGTTTGTAGATGAGATGGGTGAAACTAACAAGTTAATATTTAGCTTCCTTCTTGATAAAGTTTATCATTCTACAAATGCATTCATCCTCAAGATCACCAATTTAAAATTTAGAAAATTAGCAACACTGAGATTTTAATTGCCATTCATATAGAAGTTTCACTTGAATTAATTGCAAATCAAAATTAATGTTCTAGGTTTTCCCAGATAGGATAATATATTGCTCTTCTCACCACAATTGCAGTTTTAGAAATGCAATAGAATGTTCAAAAGTCACTTAGAACTATGAATTGGGATTTGTAATACTACTTTTTTCATAAATAGTATTACAGAATCAAAAGAGCCTTACTTTTTATAGAATAAAAACAGCCTTACTTTTAAACGGTTGTCATAAGGCTGTAAAGAGCAACAAATATCCATGATTTTACTGATCATCTTAATGCAGAATAGTTGAAACATTTGGAACTTTATGTTTGAAAATTGTTTATCTAGGAAGTGATAAACTCTTAAGCAATATTATAGTATGGAAAATTGGTTGGAAATTTTCCTTCCTCATTAATATAATGAAACATTGGCAGTAGATTCAAAACTAAATGGGGTACATCACACACTTTCTAATTAAGTTATAACTACTATTGCACTATTTAGTGATAGTCATTGGCTTAGATGGTATATGCAAGGAATTATGTAATTTAACGAACAGAAACATCATACTTTTTCTGAATAAGGTACTGCACTTAGTTGAACAAGGAATATTGTATCTTGCTTATGTACTTATCAAAGGAAGCTTACTAGTTACTTTAGAAAAAAAATATTAAACTAGATATAGTTTGGTCTAGTTGAATAAAACTATTTTTATGCAATATATTGAAAAGAAGTAGGGGACTATTTTGTTCTCTGAGGGAACCACTCTGAACTGTAGACAAAGTCCATTTGATGACCTTCTAGTAGTTGATAATTACTGAACAAGCAAACAAATTGTTCTGTTAATGATGTAAGTTTTTTAAAAGGCTGAAATAGCATTCTCTATACTAGTTTTGAAATATTTTAGTTATATTTTAATTATACTAAGGTAGTTTGAAATTAACAGAAATCCCCTAAGATTTTCAACTATTTGTGTAACAAATAGTCACTTGCTTATTTCCAATTATATTTCCACAGGTGTTTGTTTGTTGTACCGGTAATATAAATATAAGAAACTGTACTTGTACAGAGCAAAATTAAGAAGCATAATACAGGGGTGCTTGGTGCTCTTTGAGCTTGGTTGTTTTCTTGCTTATTTTCTCCAAACTAGGTAACATCATAAAGAGTAAAGTAAAGAGTGAGGTTTTCTCTCAGTTTATATTCTAGTCACTTGCCCCGTCATTGTTGGTGGGGTGGTCTTGGAGATTCTTTGGTTGGGCTGCTTATTGTCAAGTTATAGAAAAGACTAAAGATCAAAACACCTCCCCATCAGCAATCAGCACCCAAATGACCATAGATTAACTCCAAGAGTAACATCAGACCAACAATCAAGTAAACAATACCCCAATCAAAGATCTGCCAAACAAGCCAACAGTAAGCAGCCCAGCCAAAGAACTTCTAAGACCACTCTCACCAACACTGTCATTTCAACCCTGAGCTACAAATAATTCTCCTTTATTGGAGCCGTAATACACATGCGGAGACTGACTATCCCACTTCTTCTTTACTTCCTCTTTTATCATTTCGGATGTCAAGGAAACTATTCCATTGACATCCCAACTAAAATCCCTAGTAGTGTATCACATTCCAGAAGACACCTTTATCTGCTGAAGTATCATTTTCTGGATGTAAAACCTGAAATAAAAAGCAAGGTAGAAGAGCTTTTTTTTTTTTTTAACAGAAGCATAATGGTCTGTGTCAGAGGTTCCCCAACCTTCTCACCTCAAAATAGCTTAATGTTTCAGTAAGTTTTTTGCAGCACTTAATGGTTCCCAAATAATGTGCTGGGTTACCTGGGGCACTGCAGTGCAGTTTGAGAACAAAATACTTGACAGAAACACCAAATTAAACTGATAGATACTAGGCTTAGTAGTAGCATGATATCCAACTGATGTTGAGTATTATGTTTTCATTGAATGTTTAACATATCCTATTTCCTCTTCTAAGTCAATTTTTATTACAGTCACAGACCAGTATTACAAATAAAAGCATTAAAAACAATAATAATAATAAAATAAAAAACAGACAAAAATGTTGAACACTGCTTGAAACAAAACAAAATAACACACTTACTCCCATATAAGTCAATTGTGATAAACAATATGAATGGCTGGAGTTCCATCATTTATTTTTGTTTTAATCCCTTTCTCAAAACCTTACTTTAAAAAAGAAAGAAGAAAAATAATTATACAGACCTGCAGTTTCCAAGCTGCATGCCAATGCATCTTGGGACATTGCAATGAACTCACCTAATAAAATACCCAGGAAATACTGATCTCTTTTATGTACAACTGCTATCATCACATCAATATGAAGTAGCTTCTTTGAATGTGGCTAAATTTTGTTCTACTGATTGCAAAATTAGGCAGATTCTAACTGCCCACTGATAATCCACCACTCATAGTAATATATTATTTTAGACATTTGAACTCTTGTTTGTTTGTTACTCTTCACTCTACCATTTTGGCTTTTTTTTTATAGGTGTGTTTTGGGAAACACTACCATCCTGGCTGAATTTGCAACAGACGAGGAAGTTAGTCGCTTTCTGGCACAAGCTCAGCCTCCTACTCCTGCAGCAACCCCCAGTGCACCCACAGCAAGCTGGCAGTCTCTTGAGGCAGGACAGAATCAGACAGATCCAGTTGGACCTGCTTTGAATCTTTTTGGTGGGTCAACAGGGCTTGGGCAGTGGAGCAACAGTGGTGGCGGCAGCAGTGGGGGTGACCTTGCTGGTGCTTCATTATGGGGGCCTCCAAATTATTCTTCAAGTTTATGGGGGGTTCAAAGTGTAGAAGATCCCCACAGAATGGGAAGCCCTGCTCCCTTACTACCTGGAGACCTTCTAGGCGGAGGGTCGGATTCAATCTGAACTTAAAACTTTCAACTCTGACCTCGTGACCTTTTTGGAACAGCAGCAGCACTAACGTGACCTTTTCTTTTTTTTCAACTTGCAATAAATACATTTTAAAAGGAAAAAAGAAAATGGAGAGAGAAAAAAGGTGGGTCATTGACAGGACCGTCTGAGCACATAGTTGCCTCCCTTACAACTTCAGTTTTTTCGTTTGGAATATGAATCCAAAAAGAGAACATATCACTCTTGAAATACTTGAATCATGAACGCCAACTTAGAAAGACAATGTGAAGCAAGTACACATACCATTTAAAACTAAACACAAAAAATTTAAAAAAAATTAGTTTCTAGTTTTTCACTTTTTCATGTTATACGGAAGTTGTTGCTAAGAAACATATATACTGAAAAATAGCTTTTTAACTTTGTTTGCACTGGGTGTGTTTCCGTCCTTAGGTCTACTATGTTGGGGGTGGGGTTCAGAAGAATTGGGGTGGGTTGGGAGGGAAAGACTTGACGGAGCCTCACTTTAAAAAACAAAAAAGGAAAAAAAACACTTTGTGATTGGCTGGTTGATATATACCAGTATGTTCTGGCACATGTAACTGCCTGTGTGTGTGTGTGTGTATCTGTGTGAGAGTGTATGTCTGCATGATTGTGTGTGTGTGTGTGTGTGTGTGTGTGTGTGTGTGTGTATGTGCGCGCGCACATTTCTGTCTTGAAAAGCTGCATTGTTGTTGGTCAGCAACCTATCTGACTAGATTCTTAAACTGAATAATGATGGTGCCTGTTGCAAAAATCAAATTGATCTGTGTTTCAAATCTTATTAGTTGGTGGTATTTTAGCAGGGTATTAAGTGCACTACAAGTTGTGTTCTGACCCTGTTATAAAGCAAAACACTGCCATATCCTAAGGATTTGGTGAGAGGGATGCCAATGTGTAATTTTAGGGTTTCTGGGAAGGGAGAGGGAAAGAGAGAATGTAGAATTTTGTTTTGCCTAGAAGTATATTTTTCTTTAATAAGAGTTATTGGCAGAACCCAAGGTTATTTCTTACGAAAAGGCTTTTCTTCTTTTGGAAACCTTCCAGAAGAAAGAAAGCATCACATTTGTTTGTGACAAAGACCTATACAATGGTTGAAGCTTCTGCAATCCTAAAGAATTCACTCCTGAAGCCTGTATGAAGATTCTTATCCATTCATGGAAAACCCACTAATAATTCAGGCCAAAGTATATTTTCTTGATCTACTGTTATGACAGAGTTACAATGTCAGTAGTTTGCTGGCCTGTCACCTATTGAAAGCACATGCAGCAACTTTTGTTCTCTTTCCCCCATTGTGTTACCTGTGCCAGGCCTAGGTGTATTACAGCACCAGATCATCACTGACAGAAACGTTTACTTAAGAATGTTCTTAAACCAGTGTGTACTTTGAGCATTTTTTTTCTCTGTATTTTTCCATGTATGTCATGCTTAGGGTTTGCTTAGGCGGACATATAACTGGCAAAGACTTCTTTTGTTTATAAAGTATTGCACCTTTATTATTTTTACTTTTCCCTGTACTGTTGCTTTTTATTGTCGGTATTTAAAGAAAGGTGGTGGTGGTTGTTTCTTTGTTTTAAAAAAACAACCATTATAGTAGTACTCCAGGCATGATAGGGGAGACCTATCATTAATTCAAAAGATAGCCAGTGTCTACACTGGGAACAGAATTGCTTATTGTGAAGACAGCTGTAGCAAACATTGCCTTTATAGCAAAGGAGTTTTCAGGATGGATAGAATGGATAAAAACAAGTAGGGAACTCATTGCAAATATTCTTTAAAGTACTAGAACTTGGCTCTGGCTTTTCACTAGGTTTGCATTATACTGAATAAAAAAAGAAGTGCTGCAATATTCTGTACCAGCAAATACATTCATACTCCAGCACTTGGAAGTAGCAGATAATATTGTACAGTTTAAAAACAGAAGAATCTTTCTCCTTCAACAGTTTCATTGAACTATACAGTGGTGTGTCTGGTATATAAATAGAAGTGTTGATAGCAAGTTTAAAACAAACGTTCTTGCATTTATATCAAAAGGGAGATTTGCGAATTAATTTGGAATGTGAATTCTTTGACACAAAAAAGACGAAGGGAGTGCCCACGTTTATATTTGCCTGTTTCACTATCATAGTAAGTAGGTACACATAAGCAGGTGTTATGCATTTAAACTTTAAAATCTGCATATGTAGATCTTCAGCATTTTCCCTTATTTTGCTTTTATTCTACCTTGTTTGTGTAAGCAAGATCATTTTTTTAATCCTGCCAGTTATGTTTCCATTATAGCCCATAAACATGCCTGTTCCTAAAGCAACAATGTTCGTTGCTAGACATTAGCTGTTTAAAATCATGCAGGATAAATTAAAAGAAAAAATTAGAAAAACATCAAGGTGCAGCAACTCATGGCCCCCAAGTATTTTCCATATGTGATATGACACACAAGCTGGTTTACTACTGTGTTGTCATTCTTTCCCAACCTGCCTTTTGATCCCTTTACCTGCACTTTGGATTTGTTGAATTCATTACAATATTATGGTGAAAGCCAGGTGCTAGAGCCCCTCTTGTTTACAAGACATAATGAGGGAACTGAAAAAAAAATTAACAAATGAAAAGCTAAAATGTTCTTCCATCACAAGCTTAAAGGGAAAAAAATTAAACATAAAAAGACCAAAAAGTGTGTGTGTGCATGCGCACATGTGTCTATCTCATAAATATTCACACACACGCACACATATACACACACACTCATATATGTATGTATGTATATCTCAATGAAGATTAACTCTGGGAGCATTTAACAGTGTTTTGAGTTTAACATTTATTTTCCTGCTTTCTCTTTGCAAGCATTCTCAGGAATTCTAGGGTAGGAAGCCAGTTTTTGAAGATGGTTTATTTAATCTTTACTTCTCCTAGATAGATGGCTGTTTCTTAAAATTTTACAAATTCCTGGTCACACAGAAAATGCAAGGTTTTTTTTTTCTTTAAGAAAAGCAAAAAATTGAAAAAGAAAACCTGACAAAGACAAATTCCACTCTTCAAAACTGTGGATCAATTTTTAAGCTACAACTCAATTCTCACATGTAGCAGCAAAAATTCATTGTATTCTTAAAAGTCCAGTTTGTGAGAAGATTTATACTTGTAGAGCTTAATCTCAAGTGGGACGGTATATGCCATTGAATAGGAGAGAGGATTGTGTATGAATGGATTATAATCATCTAGTTATTTCTCAAAGAACATAATCTTCCTCCAAGCACCTTTTTTTTAAAGAAAAAAGAAAAATTTTAAAATAAAAAAAAATGAAAATGTTACTTGATTATGTAAGTAAGCCACAGATAACAGGAGATGCTGGGAATAAGGGTTAATGCTTCCTGAAATCTGTTTTCAAATTGACAGAATGCTTCAGAAATGCTGCATCTTTATTATGTCCCAGCAGTGAAGCAATTTTAGCATGTGTGTGTTTTAAAAGAGGAGTGACTTTAAGAGAATCCCGTGAAATGTGCATTGTAAAAGATTTGGCTTGCATGATTTTAATACTAATTTTGAAGTTTGCTTTTTAATTTCTCTGCCAGATTTGTGTAAATTATAAAAAGTTTGGAATTTTGGAAGAGATAAATTAGCTGTTGTTGCCAGATACTGATATTCCCATGTTTTAGAATAAGTCTATTGCTGCCATGCTTAGAATAATTAGATTTTAGCTTCCAGTACCAACAGGAAGGGCTTAATTGGCTCGATGCTTTTATGTGGAATAAAATTACAAACCATTTTAGTGCCTTTGTAAAAACATCCATATATCCTACAAAATGACAAATGCAGTCTAGTCACTCCCAAGGATATAAGTGATCCATTTTCTAAATTGAAATAATTGTTCTGGGCATGCAGAGAAAAAACCTCAAAGGCCTATCATTTTAAGAGTTATATGCACACACATGTATACACACCTGTGTTTGTGTGTTTTTATTGACTAAGGCAATTTCATCTTTTAAAACTTCTTGTTTTGCAGTATTCTTCATATTCAAAAAACCTACTAGAATGTGTAATGAGAGTAACTCCCCATTATTATTATTCAGATTTCATATGATTTTTAGAGGCAAGTAATAAACACAATGATGGTTTCTCAATGTAGAGAGATAGTAAGGTGTACAGTAGTGTTTGGTAACATCAGTTGTTTTCTATAGCTATTGACTTGTTTCCCTCAAGTTCATATGTAAATGATATATCAACTGGAAAATAGTATGATGGGGCCTGTTGGGTAGTGTGTATGTATGTGTGTGTGTGTGTGTGTGTTAATAAGCTATCTGAATACTTAATCAAGTTTTGATTTATTGTTGACAAATTCTTCAAGGACAATTAGTGAACAAATCTAAATTTTTTAGAATATCTAAAATATTGACTGACCATTGCTCAAATTATAAGAGTATACACACAATTATATTACACAAAATATTTTTACCTCCAAGCTATGCATATGAAAGCTGTCAAAATTTTAAAGGTTGATAAAAAATATTAAAGCCTTAGCAGACTTCTACCTTTTAATATATAAAATGTTTCATTTCTGTTGTGGAGGAGTAGGAAGATGACAATAAATTAGGTCTGCTTTGAAAGTTGCATGCTCTGTCTGACCAGTGGAAGTGATCTATTTGGACACCAGAAGCACCTAACCATATTCAAAAGAGATTTTTGTAGGCAAAAAGGAAATAGTGACAGACAGGAAAAGATAGACAGTGAGCAAACAAGATTTTCCATTAATAACTTAATATAAATTTTGCTACTTTCAAGGACTATGGAAACAACAATAATCAGGTAAAGTATTTTAAACTGTTTTGTGGGCCATGTTATTTTCATATCATTTAACAAAAAGGAGTCCAAGAGCTACAAAAGTTTCTGACAGAATTGCTGGTCTGTACTTCACATTTTAAAGCAAAGTATCACTTTATTTTGATTTGCATTAAAATATCCCTTTCACAAAGAAAGGGATTTCATACCACTTCTAATAACTTAATCTACAAAGCTCACTTAAAGCAGATTTTAAATTCTTATCAGTCCTGATATTTTTCCTTACTTTCTTTAAAATGTGCTTTTAAGCATGAGTTATTTAGAATCTGGTTTTGATGAATTAGATAGTAGGGGTTTTTTGTCTTGTCCTAATGAGGTTTTTTTTAAATTCAGGATGTTTATTTTAGAATTTTCCTCAATATAGCATCAGAGGAAGATATAACTCAGAAGAAGAAGCAGGCTTTCCCAATGCATCCATACAGAATTGCTCCTGATTTTATAAAATTGTTGATATTTTTTGTCAAGGGATATCTGAAAGCAGGTTTCTCCTCTAACATATCCTCGATATAGCTACTAATCTTCTTTATAGCACCCTTAACAGGAATTAGTAACCCATTTATTGTTGTACGATTGGACACTTTCTTCAAATTTTATTTTTGAAAATTTTTTTTAAAAAATAGTATAGGTAGATCTGCATATATAACAGAAGTTGATTCCTATTCAAGATGACATTCGTTTTTATTGCTACAGTGAAAGTGAAATAGTGTAATTCTGTCTTGCATATTTTAAACAGTGAACATCCAAATAATTACACACTAGTATATTTTTATAATAAGGGCTGACAGAACCCCAGAGAAGGTTCTATTTAGTTTAGCTATATTGTTTATAAATATACAACAAAAACATTTTATTCTTAGTACAAATTTACTCAAAATTAAGTTTAAATGATGCATTCTCAATTTAATGCACACTCTCAGGAGCATGCATTGATTTTAATCATACTTATTAAAGAAATTCCAAAAAGTCTTTCGAAAAGTCTTTGTCAAAAAGTCTAGTTGTTCATGACATTCTTCATACTAATGTCAGCCATTGTGTGGCTTGATAGTATGCTAAAATCTTACTACGGACCTAATGTACAGAAGGAATTGGATCTGGCTTTAAAGTTGCGAATCTTGTTACATTAGTTTCAGTGTGATTTTATTGTAGGTATGATTAAATTTGTATTCAATTTCATTTTACATCCTAACACTCTTGCATTAATTTATGTATTCCAGAAATATATTGCAGAATTTCCGACTGTACTATTTCATCTCAAAGCTTTAAACCTTTTCAAAATGCAATAGCATTAGTCTGATCCCTCTGCAGAGATCATGATGTATTTAGACATAAACGTAGCATCTGCTAGGAACAATTCAAATCAAGCATGATTTTTCCCTGAATCATGTGCCAGCTATGGAATGGCTCAATGAGCACAGGAAAAGATATTACTGCTTTAAAGTCTTTCTGACTATGTGTGCATCAACATGAGCTCTGTTATATCTGCCCTTCAAATCTGAATCTGCAGCTTTAATAATTTTTTATTTGTTGTGAACATGAATAGTTCTAAAGAAAAAATTCAACATTGCTATAAATGTGGGCTGAAGTGAATTTTATGCTGAAGATGAGAACATTTCTAAAAATTACTGTTAAAATACAGACAAATAGTAACCAAATTAAATTATTTCCGCTCTATGTATTAAAACCAAAACAAATTTTTATCTAGATCTTCTGATTGGCAGGCCTCCTAAAATGCTGGCAGTTACCAGACCAACATAAGTGTCCTTTCAATGTTCTCATTAGGGGTGCTACGTTCAAGGAAGAAGTTCATCTGATTTGCTTGGGTTTACCCAGTACTGTAGATTTACCTATACGTGGTCCCTAGCTACAGCCATATGAAATTCTTAAGTCAAAATAGCTGGAAAATGTTTAATAGGCATCATAACGTAAGTAATCATAAATGCAAAAATGTCAAAATATTGGCATTGAATTTGTGCAGTATAAGAGGTATTTGCAAACCTCAAAATGGGCCATAGAAGGATCAAAGGAATCAACCTCAATTAAGAGCCAATATTGTTTCATATAATTGATAATGATGACTGCGAGGGATAATATACATGTATTATTTTTAGCCATAGAGTTGGAATGTTTTTACTTGAGTCTGACAGCCATTTATGTTAACATAAACCCATGCACTTCAAGCTATTGAAGATAAAGCATTGTCCTAGGTGACGTGTGTGTGTATGTGTGTGGGTGTGTTTGTTTGTTTTTTTTTTTTTAGATATATGGCTCTTGTGTGGAACAGAAGAAAGTAAAGGATATGGAAAGATGTTCCATGGATATAGAACAGGTGGGCAGTGTTGAGGGAAAGCAGTTTTTAAACGCTTAGTGCCTCATCTTAGGTATTAGTATATCAATCAATGCATTCGAATAACTGAATTGCTTATTTCTTACAATGTTTTGACCATAAAGAATAAATGGATTTTTCTGTATTTAAAGAAAAATACAATTTTTAGCTGAGTTCTCCTTATAGATTGCTTAGCTTGCCGAATGCTTTTTTTTGTGTGTGTGTGTAATGTGGTTGTGAATATCAAGTGCTTTTCTTATCCCATCCAGATTTACTCACCCTCCCTTTTTATAAACATGCAGAGTGTTCTGTGGTTTGGGCCAGAGGGGGCAGGGGAGAGAAAGGTAATAAAAAAGGAGACAAGATAGAGCAGCCTTACTTTAGGGACTAGCCTTACAACAGAGCTTTATAGTGAGAGTGTGCTGTATTCCAAATTGTGTAAGCCAAAAAAATTTTTTTTTAATTATGCAAAAAGAGGTGTTAACTTCTTAAAGAAATATGAACCTTCTGAAGGTAGAATAGACTTTCACAAAATGATATATTGTGATGCTTCTTGCTGGGTCAGTAGGTTTGGGATCTGGGATATAAGCGCTTAACATTCCCTTGTGGGTTGTTCTTCGGTTGTTGTTTTTTTATTTTTTTTATTTTAAAAAAGCAGTAAGTTAAATGTGGTATCATTGAATGTGCCTTTTTGAAGATGTGACTGTCAGCTCAAGATGAACTCTTGAGCCTGACAGGGAGTGGTGGTCAGTTTGTTCTCTTTAAAGGTCAAATGAAAGATTCCAACCTGCGGGTACCTTTTAATGAAAAGTGTCTTTTGTTGCTGCATCATCCGCAGTCGAATATTGCAGATGTTTCCAGGTGCAGATGGGTTGTAATTCACATAAATTGACATTATTTAGGCTAGCTCTCAGTTGGTGGTTGCATTTGTATTTGTATTATGTATCATTACATTTGTGTATGTGGCTTGCTTTAATTTTTCTTTTAAAGCACTGGAATATTGAAACGCAGTGAAGTTTGAGATACATTTATGCATGTAGAGAAGAAGGTATTTTGTAGCTTTTGCCAGTTATGTTGTAGGCACATTTTTGCCCTCTCTGTCAGTGTCTTGATGATGGAAAATAAAATCTACCCTATAATTTCTAGCACACTTAATGTTGCCATTTAAAGGAACAGGGTATTACACAAGAAAAGATGTTTTTAAAATGGTGAGAAAGAAGTGTTGTGTATTTTCTTTTTTAAAATATTTGTTTTCCTTGAAGCTGTTCTTAGTTAAACATGGGAATCTGCAGTGTCTCTTTTCATTTCATATATATTCCACCTCTTCTCTCCAGCTTAAAAGCATGGTGTAAAAATCAAGAGCTGCTGTAGCCCCACTGGCTCCGTTCCCCAATGAAAGCTCCAGCAGGCTCTCTTCAGCTTCATTCAGGAAGACAAAGGGAGGAGAGATGCTGCAGCTTCCTTTGCTTCGCTCTCATTCCTCTCTAATGGCCTTGAAATGTATTATTATGCAAATGTGAATTTTGATACTAAACTTTAAGAAGAGGTTTTTTCTTTTTCAAACAAAAAGGTCCCATATGTGGTCAGCATTGCTTCTTTATCTTGTAAGTGAATTGTAAACTATGCATTCAATAAGAGATGGTTTGGGGGAGAAAGAGAGCCCTGCTAAACTGTTGAAACAGTTTCTGTGTCCATGGAATTCCCATTTACATATAGGAGAAAAAAGGCTGAGTTCACGGGAAGACTACTTTGATTGACAGGCAAATATTTTTAGTGTATTTAAAAATTATTCAGAAATAAATGATTTTTGCCTGTTACACAGGACTATGCATTCTTGCCATGCAGTGTTACACCAGAGACAACAGCATGACATGAAAAGTCCCCTAACTTTCTTCCCACCCACCCACCCCCTCCACAATTTATGACCATCTTCTTCCTCATCTTCCTTTCAACCTCAGGAAATCACAAATCAAGCACTATCTTTAGGGGTTTGTTGTTTGCTTTCCTTTAAAAAATGTCTTGGTTTTGAAGTTGCAATATACTTTTTTTTCTTTATGGGTTTCCATAACTTTTGCCCTTAAATTTTCCACCAGTTCCCATCACAGATGCAATTTTGAGTAGCAATACCCACCAGGAATTGCTGTAGTGTAGTATATATACTGTACTGGCATTATTTAATGGCTTGTAGTGATCTTTAAAATTGGGCTAATGGCCATCTGTAGATTAATACCACTGATAAATGGAAGACAATAATTGTAGTGATAAGTGGGAAATTTATATAGAAGTCATTTTATATTTAACTATTACTTTTACTGTCAAGTTACTTTAGAAGACAAGCATTTCACATGTTTACCTCCAAAATACAGAGGCTGCTTCCTGTGTTAATCGAGGTATGTTGTCTTGGGTTTGTGAACTTTGGTCTGCCTTGGTTCACTTGGCATTATCTTGGATGCAGTATCATAGCCAAGAGATTCTCCTAAAATTCAGTGTTTTTTCATGCAGTTTCTTTTTGTTGGATTTCATAGTACTGTATTGAATAATAGACTTGATCACACATTTTCTTGTGCATACTTGCCTTGCAGATGTCATCTGATCAGGATTTTACTCTGATAGATGCCTTTTTTTTAAGAAAAAAGGAGAAAAGGTTTCAGCTCTTTGTTGCAAAATACCTCGTGGTGCTTATTCTCCTTTAGTGTAACCAGCCTTTTGAAAAATCTTATATAATCTTTAATACTGAGGTTATATCTTCCTGTAGTGATTTGAAGACCGGATTGAAAGAATAAAAGCCCTAATCCTGGCCTGTATTCTTCATTCTTTTTGCCTTATGCAAAAGTCACTTAAGTTTGCCTCTGTTTCCTCATCTGTAAAATGAGGATAGTAATACTTCTATCATATAGATTTTGTGAGGATTGGGTTTTTATGAAGTGCTTTAAAGAGAAAGTACTTTTTATAAGTATTATTATATGGAGGTGTAATTAACAAGTTATCTTTTTTCCCATACTGTTCCTGAGAAAATGGGAAAGGACACTCTGTGATCCTTTACATTTTAAATTGTCACACATTCTGAATTATTTTTTACAGTTAAGGCAAAATTAAAATGCTGAACTTTTCATATTGCTTTATTATCTCTTTCTTATGTTAGAGCCTCCCTTTTGTGACTTGTGTGTGTGTGTGTGTGTGTGTGTGTGCACACACACACACACACACATATATATAGAACATATACAAATGCCAATCTTTAATAGGTACATTTTTAAAAAATACATTCTTTCTTGAGTTTAACTATGTATAATTTGCCATCTTTTATGTATTCTATTTACTATTGCTTTTATTATATATGGGCTTTTTGCTATATTGACCATTCAGTGGAATAGCGTTTGTCCCTTCTGTTGGGAGAAGAAACATCACTTGCAGTTTGCAAGAGGGTCACAAAATGACAATACTTGTTTGAATAATCTTCTTAAGGATGGGGATGCTATCTGACTTTCTTCCCTGTTTGTGTGGCTAAACATAATGCCACCTCATTTCCAACACACACAAGCCATTGTATTCCATAGAACATGGAAACACGGTAAATTTCATTAGTAGAAGCTGCTTGTGAAATGCCTTACAGCCTTCTCAAAATCTTTGGGACAGAAAGGGAAGAGGTCTGGGGTAAATTCTGTAATTGTCAGGGAGCTTTTGCTTCTTTTTTTCTCTTCTGATCATATTATTCAACTGTAGGCATGCATCTCAGGAATGTGCATATTGATCCCAGATGTTTGGATTTGAATTTGGTCCTCTTTGGTTCCATTATATATTTGTTCCATTGTATATTCTTCTAATTGTACGAATTCTTCTAATTATTCAGTCATCTGAATTTTTCCATCCTTTACTCTTCAAGAAGGAGCTCTGGCCGAAGCTGTTGTGATCAACAAATCTATAAAATCAGACTCCACAGGATGTGGATGTAATTAAATGTGGAGGTATCCCCCCCAAAAAACCCAATTGCTTCTCTGTTCAGTGTAGATTCAAGTGCAAACTCCTAGCTTAACGTAGCAACTTTGTTTTATTAATAACTATGTACTGGGTTTGGGGGGGGGGAGTGGGACATGTAATATTTAAAATAAAAAAGCAACATTGGGTGAGACAGGACAAAGAAGTAGGATAAAGAAGATAAAAGAAAAAACTATTACAGCTTCCACTATTTAGAGAGAGTTGACATGCTGCTTTAATTTTAGCCCTCTAGTGGGGCTGTGTTTACAGAAATGATTAGGAAACTATTGATGTCCAATTTAGTAAATTTTGCTTCGTTTCCATTGAACATACCCTCTAGTGGAAAATATTTTATCAGAAAATGGAAGAAGTTAACTCCATCTAGCCTTATTTGTAAAGCAAATTACCTTTATGTCCAAACTATCTGGAATAAAATGGCAGCTTTTCTGCTTTGCACATAAATATCTAACTTGAAGGTACAGTTGAAATGCTATTGCCTAAAACACTGTCCCTTCATGAAGCAGGCATAATAGTGGATACATGTATTGAGGCTCTTTGCAAAGATACCTATTAGTATTTTTCCTTATACTTGAAATAATGTACTCATCTTCTTTTGTCTGTTGGCCATTTAAACAGTGTAGGAAATGGGAATTAGGAAAAGGCACACTATATTATCGTACTAGGGTTTATTCTTAATTTCCTCCAGTTTCACCTTCATTTCAGTTTACTTTTTATCCCTGGGATTCATGTGGACACAGAAACTTGGCACTTTGTGCTGTTGCATGGCATGCTGCCCTCCCCTTCTCCCTCTCTTCTTTATTTTTAGTATAGTGGTACTTAAAATCACTGGTTCACTTAAAGACAATAAAATGTTTAAACTCTACTAATGTACAAATAAGCTGAAATGTTGCATTTATATGTATTTTGCCATAGCAGGGTACTGTATTTCTCATGCTGGATTTCAAACCAACAAAGGGTGGTTTTATTGGAGTGTAACAAGTTGAGGGTAATAAGGAATCGAGTCGTCGTCATTTCATTGAAATTGAGAGATGGTAATAAAACATATATTATGTTTTCTGAAGGTTGTTTTGCTTTTAAACAGCTTTTGTTTTTATTTTGTTTTATTTTATTTTTTAAAAGATATGATTGTATTATGTGCAACTCAGTTGCTTACATTATAACTACAAAATATTTTTGGGTTCCTGGAAAAAGAAAGACTAATAAATGTGTTTGGCTGCTAAGCATTTAAACTGGTGATTCCCTGTCTGTCTTTATTACATTATTAATTAGAGCTACATAATACTGTCTTACAGAATATACCTCTTCTGGGTTTTGTATCATGTTGCGATCATCCTGGTGGGCTTCTCATGAGTAGTCCAGATTAGAGAAAGCACAAGGACAGGTGTTTCTCGTGATGAGAGAGCAAAGAACAAAAGCCTGCCATCTCTTTTATTAGTTATCAAAATACAGCGTCATCAGAAGGCGTTATTATGGCTACATATCTCATATTACATACATGAAAAAAGGAAAGCATCCATATAGGTTTCACATTCTACAATTTACAGTAAATCACGTGAATTCTAGGAAAGCGATACCTAACGCAGAAACAAAACTTAACTCTGGCTATGTTATCATATTTGGCTTCATTCCCAGCATCCCATCACCTGCCAACTGAGAGGCCCCGTTACCAGAGATCTACCTCAGTTGTCAGGAATGTTCTACAAGGAGATGTCTCTGCTATGCAGCAAACACAGCCTCCAATCTAAATAGGGCCCCTCAATGGTCATCTATCTGAACCCGCTTTTCATAGTCAGATTATTTCGGTGCTAAATTCCGTACACGTGTCCAACCAATTAAACTGGTTTATACATGTACTATGGCCACCTGATTCCCACAGTATCACTTCTACAAGACATCACAACTTTAATTTTTTATTTATTAATTGCAACATCCTGTTAATTACTGGCTTTACCTTCTATCTCAATCATGCAGATAAAATAAATTTCCAGTACAGCATCATGCAGGTAATGCTCTATAGTGAATCATTTGAAGCATAAGAAGAAACGTATTCTTATAGTGGTGTTTTAAAGTTTGAGAATCCTTTGAATTTTCAATACTTTTGCATAAATATAACTTCAAACATGATTCAAAGGGTTTCACAAATTTTTATGTATGTTTTATTGCTCTATTGTTTTTTATATATTCCCTGCCTTTCTACTCAAGCAAATACACAACTCTTCAACAGTAATTAAAAATACAAAATGATTTTTAAAAATCAATTAAAATCACAATTAAAGTTAATCAACAATTAAACATCTGGAAAAGGATAATGCATCTTTGCAGATTTTCTAAATTGGGGATGGGAACAAATACAACCTTTAGTAGTTCTTTAGAAGTGCCTGGATAGCGAGATTTCCCACACGTCAGGTAAATGAGCCTCTCACAAAGAGTATTTTCAGAATCTGTTAAATACTTGAACTCTGAGCCAATAAACTTTTAAATATTAGCACAGCTATTGTATATAGTGATACCTGAGGATCAACAAGTACTCCCTGACAAAGGACTGTCCTTTCAGAGGAAAGAATTCTGCAATTAGTGGTTGCTTCAAAAGCTGCTTTAGTGAGTTTTGAGCAATTATTATTTTATGAATTACATTTCAGTGTCAAAGCTCTTCTAAATTCTTCAAATAGATAGAAATGTCCTGAATGTGGTACTCGGGATCACCAAATCTACTTCACATCTTTGCCAGCCCTCGGTGAAAATTGTAAACTTTCAAAGCAGCATTTGGTGTAAAGTTAGTTGTCCCTATATAAGAGAGAAGGGAATTTTATTCCCATGTTAAAGCAAGTGGACTTAAATTTCCAGTCAAACTAATACAAAATTTCTTTGCTTTGTATGATTTATTCAGTGCCCTTAGAAATGTCCACATTAATTTAGTAGTGTCAGTCCTTCAAGGTAGAGCAAACTAGAAAATACCATTTTGTTTAGATAGAGGCTCTTCTTCCTATCATTAAGTTCATTCTCTTTTTCCTCAATGGAAAGTGACCACATTTTATTTTTTTGTGTCATATACACTGAACTACATGTGGATTTTATATAAGTAATAGTATACTGAAATATTAGTATCAAATCCTGTTCTACAAGAACATGAATAGAAGTATTCAATTTCCAGAATCCATTATTGGCTACATGATTTGGAATAGTTAACAACCATGCAACATCTAAAGAGCCAAATTTCCCCATTATATACTTTAATTGAAAGAGGAAAGACTATATAACCTACAGGTGCCGATAAAAACAAGCATGTTATAATGAAGTTCATTAGGTGTTCTTGGACTGCTACTGCTATTTTCAACTTGATAGGGTAAAGCTAAAATTGGTCCAGGCTGCTTGGTGAAGAGAATTGTGACTATTTCATGATTTTGCTGCCTGTCGTCTCCTGATCATACATCAATTCCTTGGCTTATTGCATTGCTGCTGACTCGATGAAAGATAAGCTGAGCGTGACCTGTGAAGATCTCTTACCAGAATGAAAAAGCTCCTGTATCGCTTAGGACTAACGGTCCTAAGATAGGAAAGAGATTTCTGTATATTCTTGAAGTTCCAGCCGAAAAAAATCACTTCAAGAATCTCAACTATCTATTGTGCAAGAAAGAAATGAAGCAAGAGAGGAAACGGCAGTTAAACTTAATCCAGAACTCCTGAGAAGTAGAACCTGCTATCTGCTGAACAGAATCCTAAAATAACCTCTATGCTAACAAAACGCTGTAAGATTGCTTTATCAATTGGGAAACCACTTTCTGATCTACCCATACTTCCCTGGCTGCTGAAAACTCACCACTTTGGTTCCAAGATGGCTTGATTATTTTTTCATCCTGTGTTCCAGGCATGGCCCTAGAATTCAACCAAATAGATCCTTAAAAAACCTATAGTAAATGTCCCAATTACGGGCACCAATCAGTATTTTCTCAATTATTATATAACTGCAATTTTTTTAAAAAATATATATAAAAACAAAATTCACAATGTTGTAACCCTATAAATGCGATACTATAAGGAAATCTTAATGCTAATTAAAAGCAACATAATTTATCTTGGGAATAAACTAAAAGCCTTACATTTTATTTATTTAATTAATTATGGCTTCCCACTCCAGCAAATTCTTGGCAGCTTACAATATATAGGTTGTCCTGGCTTTACAACCACAATTGAGCCCAGAATTTATGTTGCTAAGTGAAAAATTTGTTAAGTGAGTTTTGCCCCATTATACAACTTTTCTTGTTCCATTTATTAAGCGAATCACTGCAATTGTTAAATTTGTAACATGATTGTTAAGTGAATCTGGTTTCCCCATTGACTTTGCTTGTCAGAATGTCACAAAAGACCCAGGGACACTGGAACTGCCATAAATGTGAGTCAGTTGTCAAGCATCCAAATGTAAATCACATGACCATGGGGTTGCTGCCACGATCATAAGTATGAAAAATGGTCAGTCACTTTTTTCAGTACTGTTGTAACTTCGAACAGTCACTAAATGGACAGTTGTAAGTCAAGGACTACCTGTATAATATTAAACGAACAATGTGAGAATGGGTCAGTGACTAGTAATACAACAGGACTAATACATAAAATAACAAAAGACATTTCAGAAGAGGGAAAATTAAATCTATTAGTAGGGTTCTGTAAGGCAAAATAGTTTCCTATGTAAGGCAGTGGTAGCTGAAAGAAATGTTGCAACTCTCCAAGAGACATTAGTGCTCTTGTCTACCCATAAGAAGCAAACGAAATTGTTCTCAAAACAAGTGAAACTACAGAATTAAAAGAGTAGGACACAAGATGCTCTAGAAACTGTTTCTAAAAAATATATGGGCTAGGAAATTTGGTTTTTCCAAGTCACATAGACAGGTTTGCATTGCAAAAAGTTTATTAGACAACTTCTCCAAAACTGCAAAGGGCAAGACATTAAAGCTGGCTAAGGAAAAGGTTCTGCAGTGGATTGGGAAGATAATGATGAATAGTTAAATTGCTGGTGTGAAAGGTTTCAGATTTATATATTGCCAGTGTCTGTCTTAATTTATCCTGCTTTACCTGGAGTGTTACGCCAAACATCCACAGACAGACAGTGACTCTAGTTCTCAATAACCCTATACTGGGGGGCTGAATTTAAGAAGACAAACACTGGCATAAATTATTCTGATTTTTGCTTTCTAGGAGGAGGAAAAAATATCCAGAATGATCATGGCAATCAGGGAGTCCCTAGAAAAGTGGAGCTTCAGCCAAATATAAAACTGGCATATGCAAGCCTTTGATTTTAGCAGAATTATCTCAGTTTCTATTTGAAGTGGTGCATTTGTGGCTCAGGAAGGTATGTAGAATAACACCCCTAGAAATCTGGATTCAATGATATCTAAAGGCTTTTACGTTATTGTGCACACGTATCTGACATAAGTTTAATAGTAAATAATTGTATGGCCACAGTTATGTTTTTAGCTCTTTAGGTGTACAGAAGAATAAATTCTAGTCTATTACATCACCTCCCATCATCACTAATCTTCCTCCACTAAATTTCATGCACTTATTCTAGGTCTTGAGTACAATATTTTTGAGTTCTATGAGTAGTACAAGTACTATAAGTGATATTCAGAAGTGGTCAAGACATATATACACTAACCATTTTGGATAATCCTGCACTGCACTCATACCAAGTGACTTCTAAACAACTTAAGAAAACCCTAGACTTGCAAATTGTTAAATCTCAATCCTCTAATTCCCTGCTGCTATGACCTCCACATTTGTATTCTAGAAAAGCAGTGGCCAATCACTTTCTTTCCTATGCAGTTCTTTTTGGACTTGGCTTTTCTTCAACACACACACATACACAAAATTGCTAAGTGTATGTTTACAAAATTAAAACATCAAAATGCAGAAACACATGACCACAGGGGTGCTGCAGTGGTTGTAAGTGTGAAAAACGGTCATAAGTCGTTTTTTTCAGTGCCGTTGTAACTTTGAACAGTCATAAATGAACTTGTACAGGATTGCCTGTATTTCTAATGGGTTAAAGATGAGAGGAAGGAAACTTCATGGAGAGGTAACAGTTGCCCGGGTATTTTCATATGGTGTTCAAAGACTAGTGAGGAAAAAGAAACCTCACTCAAATGAAAACATATTCCCCAAAGACACAATTTTATCATTGGCCTTGAGTGATAGTTGATATTTGAAGACAAGGAGAAGCATCTCTCTTCAGCAAACAGGGATAGAAATTCAGCGGATTCTGAATTTACCCTTATTTCAGGGGAAATTTGGCAACTTTAAGATATGTGGACTTCAAAACCCAGAATGCTGGCTGCGGAATTCTGAGAATTGAACTCCACACATCTTAAGAGTTGCCAAATTTATGACAACCACCGCTTTATTCGTTTCCTCGCATCCCAAAGCATCCGGGAGCAGCAATACCGATCGCGGCGGCGCCCAAGCACCAGAGGTCGCTGCGGCGGTCGCTCGTTCCGGGCCAATCTGTCGCCATGAGGAAGGGGTGGAAAAAGTAGGAGGCTGGGCCAAACGGAGGCCGGACTTTGCTGCACTTCTTATTCCGACCTTCGGCGGACTTCAGCCTTCCCGCTGAGCTTGCGACCGACGAGTCTTCTCAGCTGCAGCCCGTTCCGATGGCTTCTCTGAATCCCGCCGGCGAGGAAGACGCCTTCAACCGCTACCGCTCCCCTCTCGTCTCCCGCTATGCCAGCCCCGACATGGCCTATAACTTCAGCGAGAGGAAGAAGTTCAGCACCTGGCGGAGGCTCTGGCTTTACCTAGCCCAGGCTGAGAAGGTGCGGGGCCCGCATGGTTGGCAGATTAGGAGAATCTAGACTGGTGCTTGGAGGTTTCAGGGTCGCGGTCATCTGGATCATGGCAGTTCAGGAGAAATAGCCCTAATGCTGTATGTCAGTGTTTAAATGGAGAGGCAGACAATCGCTTGGGTGGCGGGAAACGTAGGCTTTGGACTGGCGTCGCTGGGCCGATCCGCGTTGCTTCTTCCGCCCCTTTCTGCTCCATTCATGCCTATTTGCTGCTTGAAACCCTCGGAAGCTAATACCACAGTCTAATTTTTTACAATCCGGTAACTCCTAAACCTAATGTTGGGCTTCGGGCCAGAATCCCCTGCCAGCGGGGTAGAGGCTACAGAACTTCAGGTCAGCACTTTTTGCTGGGGATTGTAGAAGTTGGCCTGGAAAGCAACCAGGTGTGGGAGAAAGCAGCCTTATCTTAGACACAGGGAACTCCATAATTTTTGTACATCTTCTCCTTAATTTCGTTCTCTTCCTCCTCCCCTCCCAAGTATATAAGTATAACTTTTTATTGATTACTCTCTTGATCATATCAAAACAATGGGCATCAGTCACAATAAGACATGATTAAATGAGTTAAGGTAAACATACAATAAAATAAGAAAAAATAAGGTAAGATAAAAAAAATAAAGGTGTGAGATGAAATATTGTACAATTGAATAGAATACAAAGACATACAATGAGTACTAAAATATAAAACAGTATATGCTTAAGTGAATTAATCAGCTTTACGTGCAATTCCAATGTGGTATATAAAACATATTCTCAGTTGGACAATGGTAACCACAAATTTAACAATTCTAATGACTATGTATGATGGTGTCATAAAGGAAATAAGACAATCTTTTGTAACGGTCCCGATAAATAGTTTTGTGAAGCGGAGTCTTTCAGTCCTGAGCTCTTGCTGGAGCATCCTGCTTAGTAAAACAGTTAAAACTCTGCTTTTAGGTCTTTTGCTCTTGAACAAAGTATCATTCTTTGCTTTTCTTCTTATCTGTCTGTTGCTTCTTAAATTATATATTATGTTCCTAAATGTGAATTGTTTCATTTTTGTAATCTTTTGATACTAAATACCATCTTCACTGAATTTCATTTATGCTCATGACTGTCCCTTTAGTGTGTATGTAATATTGTAAAAAATGACAATTTGGATTGGAATTGCTGTTACTAAGCAACAGGGTAAAGGGTGATATCATGTTATTATGCCACTTAGCCATGGTAATTCTGACAATCAAAAATGCCATGATTAAATTACCATATGGTTCATTAAGCGAGGACCCCACATGATTCCAACTTCTGACTTCCTGGTGGATTCCCTATTGACTTTGCTTGTGGGAAGCCGGCAGAAAAGCTCACAAACCACAATCATATGACCATGGGATGCTGCATTATAATCATGAGCTGGGTGCTGGCTTCCCAGATCACAAATCATATGACTGTGGGGACACTGACAGCCAGAATTCTGAGGATCAGTCATAGCCTTGTCATAAGCTTGAACAGTTGTTGAATGAATAGTTGTTAAAAAGAACCACTTGTATAAAACAACCTTTATTGGAATAAGAGAATATATCTCTGACAAGATCATATTGTTTAAGCAATACTCCTTATGTAGCCCAAAAATCCCTGAGCTGAGAAGGCTTGTAGGAATTCAAAGACATATAGTTAGGAAATACTAACTGATTTTATTTGTTGGTTCTCATTCTTCATTTTCATTCTAGTAACTCTTTGGGTAAGTACTGTATATTGTCCTTTATTTTATTTTATTTATTTTATTTTATTTGTATACCGCCCTTCTCCAACTGGACTCAGGGCAGTGAACAGCCATGGTAAAACATAACATATAAAATTTAAAAGCAATTTAAAAACATTAAATAATTTGGCTATCCATTTAAAACAACCCGGGTTGTTTTAATTACAAATTAAAATCGAAGGGATGGGATCAAGCCAGCCCAGCTAGGTGAAAAAGATGTGTTTTCAAGGCCCGCCGAAAAGTCCGGAGGTCTGGTATCATGCGTATCTCGGGGGGCAGGTTGTTCCAGAGGGCAGGTGCCACCACAGAGAAGGCTCTCCCCCTGGGGGTCACCAGCCGACATTGTCTGGCTGACGGCACCCTGAGGAGTCCCTCTCTGTGGGAGCGTACTGGCCGGTGGGAGGCTATTGGCGGCAGAAGGCGGTCTCGTAAATACCCTGGCCCTAAGCCATGGAGCGTTTTAAAGGTGGTCACCAACACCTTGAAGCGCACCCTGAAGACCACAGGAAGCCAGTGCAGCTCGCGCAGGAGAGGTGTCACATGGGAGCGCCCCGTCGCTCCCATAATCCCCCATGTGGCCGCATTCTGGACCAACTGGAGCCTCCGGGTGCACCCCAAGGGGAGCCCCATGTAGAGAGCATTGCAGTAGTCCAGACGGGAAGTGACAAGTGCTTGAGTGACCGTGCGTAGGGAGTCCCGATCTAGAAAGGGACGCAAAAGGCGTATCAGGCGAACCTGATAAAAAGCCCTCCTGGCCACGGCTGTCATATGCTCTTCTAAAGACAGCCGTGTATGCAGGAGGACGCCCAAATTGCGAACCCTTTCAGTGGGGGCCAATTATTCACCCCCAATAACCAGCGATGGCACCAGCTGGCTATATCGGGACGCCGGAAGCCACAGCCACTCAGTCTTGGAAGGGTTGAGTCGGAGCCTGTTTCTCCCCATCCAGGCCCGCACGGCTTCCAGGCACCGGGACATCACTTCAAGGGCATCGTTGGGGTGGCCTGGGGTGGAGATGTACATGTCCTTAAAGAAACATTTTTTCTACCCTCTTTCTGAAACTCCTAAACAAGTTTTAAAATCTCGATTATGTTCTTTACCGTCATTACTGTAGCTGGAGAACAGTTTTGACGTAGCTACACTTTCTAAATACATAAAAACTGATATAAGCAAACAGATTTCACATGCATCTGTGAGATAACTTGACAATGATAAGTCAACCCTGAAAGTTGCAGTTTGTGAATTGCATCACCTGCAGCAGTTTCTGTTTTCCCAGCCTGCATTCAGATTAATCATTACATTGTCATATTGTACATGTGGTATGAAGCAAATGTATTTCAAAATAGTTTACTTTTTTGCCAAGTGGATAGTAGCAAAAATCTGAACATAATTTCTCAACTGTTTATAATACTAGGATGTTTCTTTTTTGTGTATCACATATTACATGCTCCATTTTTTTATTCAACTTAGAAGGAATTATAACTTTTACTAAGCTTTACTAATTTACTAAATAATGTTTTAATATATACTTCATTTCAGGCACAATTTTTGTAAGACAGGAGTTAACAAAGGTGACTTTATCTTCTCTTCCAAATGTTAAATCTGCTGAGCCACTATTAAGTTCCTTTGCCTGAAATCTTCATGAATGGTATATTATTCTTAATTTGTTGGAGATGAGCAAGTTTGGGGGAGTCTTGCAACCTAAATTTCCCCTCCCTCCTTTAGGATGATCTGCATTAAACTTTCAGATTGATCCATTGTTTACTTTCTGCCCAAATCTCACCCCGGAAATGTCCTAAAGTTACAGTAAGAATGTAATACTGGAAACATAAAGGATTCTGCAAAACAAAGAACTCTACCAGCAGTTTTAGGGAAAGGACTAGACAGTTTAACAAAGCAAATGAGAGTTCATTCAGCCAGACAAATGCCTCTCATGCTACTCTAGCCTTCCATAATACAGGTTTTTTGCTTGTTGTATTATAGTGCTTATACTTTCCAGTCAACAAGTGAGTTGTAAATCGAGACATTCAGTGGGCACCAGGTTGGAGAAGATTATACCAGACTCCTACAGTTTCTGTTTAGCAAATACCGAATGCACTAGAATGTAAGAATTCTTTATTTCTTCCACACTCCAAACAAGAAATCCTTAGAGAGCCTGTTTCATTTCAGTTTTATGTTGCCTATTTTATTCGTCCTAAAGAGCCATTGCTATGTGTAACCATGCAAATGGTATAAATGAAGTGTATGTATGTGGATGGTAAATTTCTGCAGTATATAATTTTAACTCTGTGATAGTAGGTTGCTGAACATTGTGATAGAGGAGCCAAGCAAGTCAAATTAAGAGGACTAAATAAACATTTATTGAAAGTCTACAGCTGTGTTAGTTCTTCATACCGAGAGTATCTTTTAATTTATAATATTATTTGAAGCTTTGGAGTTTTTTAAAAAATAGTTATGGAACAAAAAAGCAGATGTAGTTAGGCAGAGGTATCCAATACATCTTAGATCTTATACAGTATTCATTATAGAGTTGGCTGTTTTATCAGATTAAAGTTTGGTATCAAATCAAGCTTTAAGAAAACAAATTGTATTCTAATATACTTTAACATACAATATATATTGTGGCCTAATTTGAAAAGATAATCTGTTATTTTTAACTCTCTGCATTCCCAAGAAGTCACAACTCTTATTTTGATCTTCAGATTCAAACTGAGAGAAAACACCATGTGCACCTGTTTGTTCCATCAAAGCTCTGCCAAATTGTTAGTAAAAGATGCCCCCTTCAGTTGTCATGGGAGAATGTGATTTCAGTTATGGTGGGGGAGTTGGTTTCTTGTTATTCAGTTTACTGCCAGGAAAATGTGCCCTACAGTTGGAATATACAGTAAACGCCAGACAGAAAGAAAACTAAACTAAACTAAACTAAACTAAACTAAACTAAACTAAACTAAACTAAACTAAACTAAACTAAACTAAACTAAACTAAACTAAACTAAACTAAACTAAACTAAACTAAACTAAACTAAAATTCTTATCCAGGAACGAAGTATTTATGTTGGTAGGTCAGAAATTGACTTCTGACTTTAAATGCAGCACAACAGAATTTGGCCACTGCTAAGGATATACAATTCTATTGATCAGTCAGCAGCACTTGAATATAAAAGCAATTTGTGCATCCTAGAATGTCAAATAAAAAGTGCCAATAATTTCTACTCTTTATAAAAGAGGCAATAATATAAAATATGATTAGGATTAAACTGCATTGTAGATACATTGTCATTGTATGGGACCGAGGAAAACTACCTTCTCTGTCATTGCTCTGCTCTCCAAAACAGCTTCCTCCACCCCTAAGGAATATATATGGCATCCTCTTAAAATCTGATTCTATTCCCAGGCATGGAATTGGTGTGTCTGGAACCCCTGTCATTTTTTAATTGCTTTTTAGTCCAGGTGGTCACATTTTGTCTTATGGTTTTTGCTGTTTTAATTGTGTATTTGGCTATTATAGGCTACCCAGAATCTTCTGGACTATGTGGCCATAATATATTTAATAAATAAATACAGCCTGCAAGGACATAGTCACTTGTTACAAGGTAGTCTTTCCTTCCCGGATAGCAGGAGGCAAAGTGTCAACAGCAAGCCACAATGAGTTATGGTGAATTAAATATAAAAGAAAAATGTTATCTTGTTATCAAGACATCAAGGAATACCGTGTTTACTTTTACATATGAGAAACATTCCGATTTATGTAAAGACATTTTGGGTGCATCAAGTCTGAATGATAGCAACAACTATTTTAAGAGAAAATGCTAAATTACTAAAATTGTTTATACTTGTGACGGTAAAAGGAAATAATTTATTTATTCATTTCCTTTTCTTTATTATTTTCTTTGTTCTTTTCTCTTTTTATTTTCTGCACTTTCTATTTTTTCTTTTTATTATTTTACTTTTACTGTTGTAATTGCAATCTTTAATAAAATTACTATATAAAAAAATCCTGGGACATTTATATGGTAACAGGTCATATTGATTTTACATAGATAGAGCCTTTTCTGCCATGTCTCCTGCCCGCTGGAACATCATTCCGCCCCCTCCCCCAAGGTGAGATCCATGCCCATCCTTTTGGCCTTCCAAAAGGGCTTGAAGATCTGGCTCTGTCAACTGGCCAATGAGAGCATATCATTCTTTCAAATCCACCATCCATTAATCAGTTTCAATAGAATTTTAGTTCTTTGCCATTTAATTTGTCTTAAGGATCTTCAAAAAGCTCACTAAGTATTTCCAAACATCCAAAAGGCCTTCTGGAATGGAGTCAAGGTCAAGCCGCCTTCCACATATTGCTTAGTCTCTCTCATTCCTTTATGCATATTAAACAATTCTCACTTTCACTAGTTTCCCACACTGTAGTACTCTTCTTCTTCCAGTAGATGGCTCCCCTGCTCCAAATTCCCACCTTAAACAGTGTTCATCAAACAGCTGATTGTCAGATAAATCCAGGGGGTTTAAAAATAAAAATAAGAAAGACAGTTTCTCCCAATAATCACCTTTCCAATTATTTTTAGCTCTTTTCCAGGCTTTCTATATTTTAAAGCTTCCATTGGGCATTTCTTTTGTCTCTTAGTCTTTAGTCTTTAGTCTTTCTCCATGTATCTAATCGCCACTTTCTTAATTGTTGGAGATCATTTTTGAAATTCTTTTACCTGGGTTAAGTCTCTAGAATAAAAGTTGGAAGTTATCTCACCCAATTTCAATGCTCTGTCCACGAACCGCTCCAGCACAAATCTTAATGTCCCAGTTGTCCCAGCTTGTGACTTGTCAAAAATGGCCGTTGTCCCTGCTGCCATTCAGGAGAACTTTCTTCAGACCTAATGAAGAAATTGCGAATTCCTTGTGGTCGATGAAGCACCTCCCCTTTCTTTAAGACCCCTCCAAGGCAGTTTTGACCCCGTAGGGTCTCCCAGTCAGCAGATACCGCTGTTTTTCATGGAGCTCAGCAGAGCTCTGCTATTTTCAGCCATTCTTGTCACGAATTTTAGTGACTAAGCAATGCAGTCATTAAGTTAATCATCATATGGCCAGATTTAATGACCATTTTACCACAATTGTTAAACAAATCACCACATTCATTAAGTGAATCATATAGTTATTAAGTGAACCATGCATCTTTAAGTGCATCTGGCTTCTTCAATTGACTTTGCTTGTCGGAAGCCGGCTGGGAAGGTCATAAAATGCGATCGTGTGTCCTTAAGACACTGCAACTGTTGTAAATATGAGACCTTTGCCAAACATCTGAATTGTGATCACGTGGCCAAGGAGGTGGTTTGATGGTCATACTGTAACTTCAAGAATGGGTTGTAATTCACTTTTTCTGAAGCCATTGTAACCTTGAACCATTGTTAAATGATGGTCATTAGAGGGTTACCGGTATTAGATTAAATTGTACAAGTAGAAATAATTCTCAAATTGTAAAGTAGGAGGGCTGTTTTCTGCTACTTGGAAATGTGCATCTTAACTATGCTTTCTTAGTTAATTGTGAAAGTTACAAGAGTTATTTCTGCCAAAAATTAAAATTCCAAAGTAATTACTTTTGCTCTGTTGGCTGCCTTAAATTGAGGATCATACATCTTCTAATTTAAGAAACTTTTTTTTCCCTTAGTCATTGGGCCTGCCCATCACAGATGAACAAATAAAGGAAATGGAAGCAAATCTGGACAACATAGACTTCAAAATGGCAGCAGAGGAAGAAAAACGATTGCGTCATGATGTAATGGCTCATGTACATACATTTGCCCATTATTGTCCAAAAGCTGCAGGAATCATTCACCTTGGAGCAACTTCTTGTTATGTGGGAGATAATACGGTAAAATAACACCCAAAATAAATTTATTTATTGAATCAATCTGTTTGCTGATGTTCCAGATGTTCCTTAAGACTTGGTTATGACACCATGCCTGGGGGTTCCATGGAACCAAAGACTTGTTTAGATGGCTTCACTTTTCAGATGGATGTACTTATCTGCTTGGGGCTGTATTTATTTTAGTTTCAATTCTGATTTTTTAATGTTGATTTTTATTTTTAAATGCCTATTCTTATATATGTATCAATAGCCTATAGAATTCTCGGGTTACAACCATAGTTGGGACCCAAACTTCCATTGCTAAGTAAGGTGGTGTTAAGTGAGTCACACCCAATTTTATGACCTCTTTACTGCAGTCATTAAACAAATCGCAGTAATTGTTAACTGAATCCTATGGTTATTAAACAAATCTGACTTTCCCCATTGACTTTGCTTGTTGAAAGCCAGTTAGGAAAATCTTATATGGGATCACATGACTTCAGGATGCTACAATCATCATAAAATGACTGGATTTTGATTATGTGACCAAAAGGAGAGAAGGTAGAAGAAATCTGATTTGGTTTTATATAATTCAACTTTGGGGCCGTCTAATATACACAGTTTAATGTTCTCAGGGTGCCGAAGGACCCTCACTTGGGGTACCCTGGCCAGAGAGAGAAGCAAAACAGTGAAGCTAAAATGGACAGCTAAGCCAGCTAGCTAGCTAGAAAGGTGGGGGATCCAATTCCTGTTTTACGTCAAGCTAGTTTCATCAGCCTGATGTTACTTTCTACCTATGCTTTTTATTAGATGACTTCACATATCTTCAGGCAGAGTATTCATTTTTTGATAGTTTGTCCATTCTTTTGCCTTTATTTGTCTCAGTTCATCTGCTCCTACTCCTGAAGAAGCCAGCTCAGATAGAGGCATCTGTCTACATCCTCAGAAATGAAATGATTAAGTTCTTTGGGGTTCTCGTTTTCTCTTTTAGCACAATTTTATCACTTGTTTAAAAAATCCCATTAATTCTAATTTAGCTTTAGTCACTTGGCAATTTGTTAGGTATTTATACTGCAATCTTACTCACACTGAACTTATCAATATTCATCTGAGCATTTAGGTTCATTTAACTTTTAGACTTTGTAAAGATATTTATTGCTAGAGTAATTATACAGTTGCAACCCACCTGAAAAATAAATTTCAGCAAACACATTGAATAGAATTGTATCTGTTATGTATGTGTGTTATGTATGTGTATGGGTAGATATATAATTTCTTTTGAGAAATTATAGGAAACAGAACTTCACTTTTAATGTGTGCCAGTGTGCTCAGCAGTAAACCATGATAATAACAGTTATCTTATCTGACTTTTTAAAAATTTTCTTTCTATTAGGACTTGATAGTTCTTCGAGATGGATTCAACCTGCTTCTTCCCAAGGTAACATGTATTTTTTCATAAGGCAGGGGCTTTATTGATTGACAAATGGCTGTTTCCTGAAGTTAACTATAGAAATAGAAATGGAAACAGATTCATTCAGGAGAAAAGAGCAGATTCAAGGCATTTCTTGATTTTCTGTGAAGTAGATATGGGGAATAGAACCCTACTTTCTGACTTGGACCTTTACTAATTAGTACTAATAATTCTAAGAGTAGACTTGGTTAAATATATTATGCTCTTCTGTATTTGTTACACCTTTTTCCTCAAGAGTTTAATGCATTTGATACCTACCTGTGCAGCAGCCACCCCCAGTTGGGGCCCCTGCAGATTTATGTTCTGCCTCATGGAGTTGTAAGAGAAAATATAAATAGTTGAAGTTGTGAGCCAATAAATTCGTCCTGAAGGCACACTAGCTCTAAGGAGTTATTCAAGCCAATCTGTGCATCCAAAACCACAATATTATACCAGATGCAAGAGGGATCAGCCCTCTTATTATTTTATTTGTTAAATTTATTTGCCGCCTCGCACTCTAGGTAGCTTACAACAATAAAAAGGAAGCAATGAAAAGAGTGTGAACAGAAGATAATAGAGTAATAAAATAAACAATGAAAAAGAACACAACAGGAAATACAACTAAATGATTACTAAAAAAGAATGATGGATGGGTAGAGAGCAGAGAACAAGGAGGTGGGGAGGTAGAGTCTGTCATCAATCCAGCTACTACCTCCAGCATAGCCATTTGCACCCCAGGACAACTGGCAGACCCGTGTCTTTACACTTTTGTTGAAGGATAGGAGGGTGGTGGGCAGATTTTACCTTAGAGGGTAAGATCTATAAGAGGGTTTGATCCATGCTGGCATTGCGATTTCCAGAAAAACAAATGACAGTTGAAATTCCAAAATGGGATAAAAGTCCAATTAAATTCAGTGTCTCCAGCAACCTTTTAAACTTCTGACAAAGGTTCTAGTAACCATGCCTGTCCAAGGTCAGCCAGTATTCATTATAATTTTGATTCTGTAGAATGCTTTTTCTCTCAGGAAGTCTGACTTGCAGCTGGTAACCCTCTACCATTCAGTCTTCCACTCAGCAGTGGTAGTGCTGTTTAGGGCTCAAAAAATGGAGCTATACAAAGTTGTTGTAGAGATTGTTGTACATCAGCCTCTACTCTCTGATCTGAGTGCTTGATCAAAACATTCTTATTCTCATGCTCTGACATCACTTCTTCTTCCAAGCAAAAACTTTGTTGAGCATGACAATGTTGGATTATTCTTTTCATTTGCAGCCAGAGAACAAGGCTTAAAGTTGGGGAAAACTGTTGTGCAAAATTATTTAAATGGTTTTTCCTCATTGTCCATATACATAATGAAGATGAACCATGTAGGCTGCCACAAATGAAATGATGATGCTTCTCTTTTCATGTATGTTATTCTTCTTCCCTTTCATTATAGCTTGCCACAATAATCAGTCGTCTGGCAGATTTTGCTAAAAAGTATGCCAACTTGCCCACCTTGGGCTTCACTCACTACCAGTAAGTAATTACTTAGATGTTATTATTCAGTAACATGGCTGCTACCTTTTCTGTTTCATCGATTTTATGTGTCAGTAGCTTTTCTACGGGGCATGATTAAGGACAATAAAGTTTATGAGTACATGCTCTAATTTATTGAATTCCAAGCATCAAGATTCAATTTCATCTTGGTAAAAGCATGCTGAGGAGGGAAGGCCTTTCAACATACAGATTTTATTTGTTTGCAAAAATGTTATAAATCATAGTAAGTCCTGTTAAAATATTTGTACCAAGAACATAACTCATGGGAACACTATAAAATCAATCATGGTTTTATTTCCTTCATTAAATGTCAGTTCAGAAATCTGTTATGAATTGCCATGTTTCCTATAACAGTCTTTTGCAGCACATATTCTATAATTCTGTCCTGTGTTTTTTCCCCCAATATGTTTAAACCAATGGCATATAAAATATGCTACTATCTGATTAGCAATCATGTAAAATATTCAATATCCTTTCCCCAAGCCTTCAAATCTAGAGGTTATTTAATTTAAGAGATAGCTATTATTAAGCTTAAGAGTCATGGTTTGTTTTTATCAGTTCTATAACTAAGATGGAACTGCTCTAGAAAAAGCAAATATAGTCATTTTGTAATATCATTAACTTTCATGCACTTGTCCTTAAAAAACAGTCTTTGTGATTTTTTAGGCCTGCCCAGCTAACCACTGTAGGTAAACGTTGTTGCTTATGGATTCAAGATCTCTGCACAGACCTTCACAATCTTGAAAGAGAACGAGATGAATTAAGATTTCGTGGGGTGAAAGGCACAACTGGCACCCAGGCCAGCTTCTTGCAGCTTTTTGAAGGGGATCATAGTAAAGTAAGTAAGGACTTTCACTTAAATGTGTTCTAGTTAAGTATTTATTTGTTTGTTAAGAATTATATACTGCCTTATAAATATTGAGAAAGGCAATATATAAACTCGCTTACACGCATGGAAAAAAACATTAAAAAACAATGTCAGAAATAGCAAAATGAATACTGTCAAGATTACCGTATTTTTCGGAGTATAAGACGCACCAGAATATTAAACGCACCTTAGTTTTTGGAGAGGAAAATAAGAAAAAAACTGATTGGTGGGTGGATCCGCCTCCCGGAATACCCCCAATCAGCTGTTCCCAGAGGTGAATTTTAGCAACAGGTTCGTTGGTTGTGAGCCTTGCTTTTTTTTCTGCCTCTGAAAGCCTCCGAAACAGAGCTTCAGAAAAAAAGGCTTTTTTTCTGAAGCTTCTTTCAGAGGCTTTTTTTCTGAAGGACTATCTGTACTCTGTTCAATCTCCTTTCTTTGGTATTGGTATGTAAATTAACCTCTTCTGATCTGTGGGTTATTGTGTCATTCTCCATATTGTTAGCATAGTTTGGTTAGAACCTTTACTGATTATTTTAGAGCCTTTCAGAGGCTTTTTTTTCTGAAGCTTCTTTCAGTGGCTTCTTTCAGCCTCTGAAATCTCCATTTGCAAGGCTGGGCTACATTTGGAGTATAAGACGCACCCAGATTTTCACCCTCTTTTTGGGAGGAAAAAGGTGCGTCTTATACTCCGGAAAATACGGTATATATATAAAAAAAGATCAGAATGTATTCACAGAGGAGTACCGAGCCATTGGGCTGGTTAGTGCCCCAAAAGCCTCCTCCCCATGTTTTAATTTTTAATGTTGAATTTTAACTATATTTGCCTCTTCCATATTTTTACATACAATTCTGTTTTTAATACTTTGTACACCTACGAGAGTCTCTATGAGGGAGATGAACAGTTTCTAAATTTGATAAATAAAAAGTAAATAAATAAAAACTGGATTCATTCTGGCCACATCCCAGAAATTTATGCTAGGATAACTTTTCCTGGGCCTGGAAATGCTATGTTAATTAGAAGTGCAGGCGGTAAAGGAGTTGCCTACAAGATAGAACAGAAAGTCCTCGACCTCAATTGATCTCCAAATTTCTGTTGCTAAGTAAGACATTTGTTAAGTGAGTTTTACCCATTTCATAACTTTTGTTGCCACCTTTGTTACATGAATCACTGGAGTTGTTAAAGTTAATAAGAGTCTTGTTAAGTGAAACTGGCTTCTTCATTGATTTTCCTTGTCGGAAGGTCACAACGGGACCACATGACTCGGATACTGCAACGGTCATAAATATGAGTCAGTTGACAAGCATCTGAATTTTGATCACAGGACCATGGGGATGCTGCAATGGTTGTAAATGCAAAAATCTGTCATAACTCACTTTTTCACTGCTGTTGTAATTTCAAACAATCATTAAACAAACTGTTATAAGTCAAGGACTACCTGTACTGTCACCCATAAAATATGCTGAGTTTAGAATGGTGTTAAAAGGGAAACTATCTAGGTAACACAATCATGATCTTCTTTTCAGTCACTGCATTCTGAGGTTCCTGTCTGTTTTTTTCCCTAAGGTGGAGGAGCTGGACAGACTTGTGACAGCAATGGCAGGATTTAAGCGGTATATTAAAAAAAAAAACCCTCCCTTTAATACTAAGGAAGTGCTTAAGCATAACCTTCTAAGGTGCATAGGAAGCTTTCTTAACTAGAAACAAAGCAGTACATCCCCTAGAGGCTTTTTGCTAGAGGCTTTTTGAAATTTCAGAAAAGATATTTTCCTTTTTAAGAGATACTAAGACCTACATCTGGGATTTTTCATATATATTCTATTACTTAGCCAGGACTTTTGCTTTCTAAAAATTAGCAACCCTGTAATATTATCATGTTGTACAGCTAATAATTCCTACTAATTTTAGGGCTTGTTTTGAAGTATACTTACAAATACCGGTAGTTGTTGCTCAAAGCATTCTCATTTTATGTTTAGCTGCTGCCTTACCGCATGCAAATTTGAGTTGTCCAACCACACAATTTTTCTATGTTGTTTCATGCTTATTCAAGGCTAATACCATTTAAGAATCAAATAACCAATGGATCTGGCATGATATTCATGCATTTTTGCATGTTCATTCCTCCACAGGCATAGGTCTCTTTGAACTTCATATTATTTTGTTTTTGATTTTAGGGCTTATATCATCACAGGACAGACATATAGCCGCAAAGTAGATATTGAAGTTCTTTCTGTTCTAGCAAGTCTTGGGGCAACTGTACATAAGGTAAGAACTGGTTTACATGTACAAGTATTGTTGTAGAGAGAAGCTCTAATGTATGGATAGCAAATGAGTAGCTTTGTGATTTTGCTGAATTACAACTCACAGCCAGGGTGACCAGTAGTGAAAGACATTGGAACCAATTACCGATTAAGTAGCTACATTTGACAACAAAATACTAAACTTTGGTTGCATGATTTTGTTTGCTTGTTTACAAACCTCCAGAAAAGTTTGTTGAGTTTTAGAGATGCTTGCACCAATTTTAGTGGACCTCCCCCATCCTCCCCAAAACTGGACTAATTCTTGCTCATTGCAGATATCACTGGGTCACCTTAAGAGGTGGGTTCTACTTACCTTTACTACCGTTTTGCAATGGGAGTGCACGTGCGCGCGCTTCTGCACATGATTGAGGGTTTTGGTTTTTACAGCATTTTATGACGTCCGGGCGAGTGGGTGGAGCCTTCCTCCGCTTTTACTACTTGTTCTAAAGAATCGGACAGAACCGGGAGCAACCTATCACTAGTCACCTCTACTTTTGCCATGGCTTCTGAAGACAATGATAAAGAACAAACTCTGAGCTTTAAATAGTTTAAATCTTATAAGTCCAATAAATAAATAAGCTACAGTTTAAGATCATTTGCTTGACTCTTGCCTCTAAAAATGCAAATGTCAGTCAGTGGAAATGCTACTCCTTTCAAGATTACTATTGTGCTAATTCTATTGGAGATTTCATTTACATGTGAATTTATATTAATTATTATTCACTAGATATGTACTGATATCCGCCTTCTGGCCAACCTCAAAGAAATAGAAGAACCTTTTGAGAAAGAACAAATTGGTAAGCACTGAGTAAAAATAGGATTTCATTCTACTTATTTTATTTACTGTAACTTGCTCAGCACTTTTTAAATTGGTCTATCTGTAACATCTTTATTTAACATAATCAAAAATTAAAAATAAATTATTATAGCCCTTAGCAAATATTAGCAATGATTTCCTGACAAATTAATTTTATAATTTTTATGTAAAAATATTGCAGGGAACACAAATATGATTTCTACTGAAATGTAATGGAATTTACATTGCCATTTCATACATATCTAAAGTTACTGCTTTATTGGCAAATTGTTAAAGGAGAAATCTGAAACTTATTGAGCCATAAGTATCCACCTTTAAAGAATCTTGTACAGGTAGGCCTCAACTTGAGCCCAGAATTTATGTTGCTAAGTGAGAAATTTGTTAAGTGAGTTTTGTCCCATTTTACGACTTTTGTTGCCACAGTTGTTACGTGAATCACTGTAGTTGTTAAATTAGTATCATGATTGTTAAGTGAATCTGGTTTCCCCATTGATTTTGCTTGCCAGAAAGTCACAAAGGGGGATCACATGAGTCTTAAGTGTGAAAAATGGTCATAAGTCACTTTTTTCAGGACTGTTGTAAAACGTCAAACTTTCACTTGTTGTAAGTCAAGGACTACCTGTATGCTCCTTCCATCCTTTGAACACAATGATTCCAGGGGTGGGTTCTACTTACCTTTACTAGTGGTTCGCAACGGGGCCGCGCGCATGTGCTTGCTTTGCTCGTGCGTGCGCCCTTCTGCACATGCGCAGAAGCATTTTGATGACGTCGGGGTCAGTGGGCGGAGCCTCCCGCCGGTTTTACTACTGATTCTATAGAACCGGTGCGAACCGGGGACAACCCACCACTGAATGATTCCTTACATTCTTTCCTCAGTTAAAGCAAAGTTTGTTCCATATTTGCACTGCAAGCTAGGACAGATTTCAGTCAATTGAGGCTTTCAGTTTTTACAGCATTTTCACTATTCTGCCTTATGATGAGTAATTATTTAAAACTGTTTTAAAGGTTCAAGTGCCATGGCTTATAAACGGAATCCCATGCGTTCAGAACGTTGTTGCAGTCTAGCTCGCCATCTTATGATTCTTGTCCTGGATCCCCTTCAGACAGCCTCTGTGCAATGGTTTGAGCGCACATTGGATGACAGTGCAAACAGGTATATACATACTAAAAATATGGTTGACTGTAACATGCTCTGTACCATCCAGGCCTCAAGTAAACTTCTAGTTTCAGTGAAGCATCCTTCCAAATAATTACTTTTTCTATAGCACTAACTACCTATTAATATATTATAGTAATCAATAAGGCAATAGCATTTAGCATTTACTGCCCCATAGCCCTTTATACCACCCTCTGAGCAGTTTATAAGTAAAAGCATTATTTGCATATTGTTCCCAACAAAATCTGGGTCCTCATTTTCCTGACCTTGGAAGGATGGAAGGCTAAGTCAACCTTGAGCCCTACCAGGATCAAATTCCAGGCTGTGGATAGAGTTTGCCTGCAATACCATCATTTAACAACTGCACTACCAGGGCTCCTACAATATGCAGGGAGTTAGGCAAATGAATACAGACTCTTGACTTACAACCATGATTGGTATCAGAATTTTGGTTGCAAGTCAAGGCACCCACATGACCGGAAGCAATTATATAACCGTTTTTATAGTGGTTGTTAAGCATATAAATCATGCAGTCATAAGTCCAAATCACATAACCACAAATCATAGACTCATGAATGCAAACTCATTCCTCCTAATGGCTGGGGCTTTTTTTTTACCAGAAATCAGCAAAAACATCACAAATTGCAATCATTTGATCGCAGGATGCTACAGTCGTAAATGTGAGCCAATTGCCAAGTGCCCGAAATACAGTCATGTAACTGCAGGGGAAAGGAGCCAGTACAACATTTTATGATAATCAGAAGTGCTTACAAAAGGGCCATAAAGCACCTTTTATATTTTATTTATTAGTTCACTATTGAAGCACTGGTTCTGAAAAACTAACACGGGTAAAATATTCTTTACATCTCTGCAACCTGAGGAACACTGAGCTATAAAAACAGTTGCTTTTCTTTATCCTTGTACTGTTTTTTTCTACAGGCGTATATGTTTAGCTGAAGCTTTCCTTACTGCTGATATTATACTCAGTACCCTGCAAAATATCTCTGAAGGTCTTGTAGTATACCCCAAGGTAAGAAATAAAAGCAGAGAGACAGTGAACACTCATTTTTCCACTGAATGAAATATAGGTATGTGTATAATTTAATCCTCCATGCCAGATGCAATTTGTGGTGTTAGTTGTAATCTAGCTACAAAACAGGCCTATCCATCAAGAACACTACAAACCAGAGGTGGGTTTCAGCAGGTTCTAACCAGTTCTGGAGAACTGGTAGTGGAAAATTTGAGTAGTTCAGAGAACCGGTAGGAAAAATTCTGACTGGCCCCGCCCTCATCTATTCTCTGCCTCCCAAGTCCCAGCTGATGGGGAGGAAATGGGGATTTTGCAGTATCCTTTCCCTGGAGTGGGGTAGAAATGGAGATTTTACAGTATCTTTGCCCTGCCACGCCCACCAAGCCACACCCACAGAACTGGTAGTAAAAAAATTTGAAACCCACCACTACTATAAACCATTTCTCTTTTGGAAGACTGATTTCCAGAACTCCCCTGAAACACCAAGATGAGTATGCTCTAGAGGAAGAACTGATATGGAAAGAATTTCCTAAAATAAAGTTGTACACCATCATCCCATTTACAGCATAGGGCTATAAGAGATCTTTAAAAGCAATCCTACCGAATTCTTTTATTGTTTTATTTGACAACCTTAATTAGAGTTGCAGCAATTATATTGTGTGGTACAAAGTAAGACTATGGTTAATATTAGGCAGATTCCAGATAGGATATCTCACCAAATCTTCCAAATAATCACATTTACTAAATTAACTTTTTTTTTAAATTTAAATGTGTAAAATAAATACAAGTATATGACTTCAGGAATTTTAAAAGGTCATACAATTCAGTTCTAAGAATGAAAGTGTAGCTCCCTGGGACAAGAATAATAACTGTAGCAGTATCTGATTTATTAATTACTGTATTTATCATGTACATTTCAAATGGAGTGAAAGCTGGCTTGTTGCATAAAAACAATATGTTATAATTTTTTGCTTTGAAGAAACTATCTGCACCAATTCTGTGGTTTATTTTCTAAGCGTGTATTGCAGAACATATCTAGAAATATAATCATTATCTAAGATTCTACAGTTGAGTGGCATGGTGGCCTAGAGATGAAGGCGCTCTCCTCCCACTCCGAAAGTTGAAAACTCAATCCTAGACAGCGGCAGATTTTTCTCTTATCAGGGCGCAAAGAACTCTGCTATGAACTCCACATGGGTGTCAGGAAGGGCATCTGGCGAGTAAACACTCAGCTCCACTCAGTCGCAGGACTCAACTCTGAAACAAAGAGATTAAAGGATTGTAAAAAGAAAAAAAAATCTAAGATTCTACAGCTTCTTTCATACCCACTGAGATCCTCTGCATAACAAGAAGAATGTATTTTATCATGGGGATATGTTCCATCTGCTGAATAAATAAATAAGAATAAGAAACCATATTAACAATCCAGTCTATAAAAATTTATATCATAATTTTTTAGGTAATTGCAAGGCATATAGAACAAGAGTTGCCTTTCATGTCCACAGAAAATATCATCATGGCTATGGTGAAAGCTGGGGGAAATCGCCAGGTAAGTAATTAATTACATATACTTAGTTATCAGCTCCTAAGAAACATACATGCAAGAAACACAGGAGTTATAAAAAATTTATGGAAATCCAGGGTGGATAAAAATCAATGATTTTTTTTAAAAAAATAAAAAATGGACTTTTTTTATTTAAATCAGATTTTTTTAAATCAATTTTATTTTTATAAAATGCTTTTGGAGTAAAAATCTATCTAAAGATAGTTTTCTATTTAAGATACATTAATAATTTAGTTTATTCAGCATGAAATGGAGCTTAGTTATGTGGCATGAGGCAGTATATTCTGCAATATTTACATTTTTGATAAACTCATTCAATGAGTCCAAGCTCTGCAAGCTGAATAGGAAACCTTCATTTTGTTTGCAAATAATAATATTAAAGATTCCAACTACCAGCAAGAATAAATCCTTACATTTAAAGAGCACCTGTCATTTCAGATCCATCATGGCAGCGCCTGTTAGCGGGCATCCACTCACCTGCTGCCTGCCATGTCCCTCACGTTGTGTCACTGCCGCATCACCAGCCATCCCATTCAAGTGAATGGGACTGTCAGTGAGTCAACAGCAGCTCAGAGGAAGAGCCTCTGCAGGACAGATGACAGTTGCTCTTTAAAAATTATTTAAAAATTTAAATCAAGTTGATTTAAATCAAGCCTTTTTACTAGTGATTTAAATCGTGATTTAAATTGATTTAAATCAAATCCCCCCTGTGGAAATCTATTCTGGTGTTTTGTTTTGTTTTTGTAATATTTGTCTACTGATGAGGTCTGGAAAAAACCTTGCACACTGTTAAGCTTTTGACTGGTTTTTAACTTAAATACTTCTATAAAGCAATGAAGAGTTTTAGAAGTATCTTTATTGTCTTATTGCAGATTGTAAATTAAAAAGAAAAATATATTAAATCTGATAATCATTTGGGATACCACTGGAGAGAGAGTATTGCAATAGCTTTCTCATACGCTCAAATCCTTTTTACAAGATGGGCTATCTAGGATGAACTTCCTAAACTCTGTATTCATCATTAATGGTGGGATGTAGCATTTTCCTGGTTTAAGAGTAACACTTTGTCCATTTTTTACCTTCTAGGAATGTCATGAGAAGATAAGGGTTCTGTCCCAGCAGGCAGCTGCTGTTGTGAAGCAAGAAGGTGGTGATAATGACCTCATTGCACGAATTCGTGCTGATCCTTATTTTAGCCCTATCCATGGGCAATTGGAAACTCTCTTGGAGCCTATATCCTTCACTGGCCGTGCTTCCCAACAGGTAGGGAAAAGCAGAAAAAGCTAGTGTCCTTATTAGATTGCTCTTAATTTTAGCTTTCCTGAAGAAAGCTTTTTTTTAAATCTGCAACTGTTATGTCCCAATTCATATTTACTCTTATTAAAATTGATATGCTGGGTTTTTTTAAAACCAATCTCCTCCTCCATTCTCTTAAATTCTTGGTAATCCATTGGTATTTCATTTTATCCTAATGTATTATGGACTTTTTATTCTAAATTACTTGTTATACTGGTTTAGTATAGATTGATAGACCAAAAACTGCCCATACTTTCTATATAAAGTATTATTTAATAACAATGAACAAAATTATTGGCACTTTTTTATTTATACAATTTTATATATTGAAATCATTTCTCAATTTTCAACAAAAATAGCAGATAAGGGACTAAGAATAACAAATAATTAAAAGTTGAAAAAGTGTTACTTTCAAAAACAATTAAACTATAATTAGAACTCATCAATTAAGTGGAAGCAGACACTGGTCCAACCAGTTAAAATCCAAATCAGCAGCCAAAGCAGTTTATCATAGGAGATCTATCTGAATAAAATTGTCTTTGTCTATGATAGAAAAACAATACAAGTTAATTTTCCAAGTTTTGAAGCAGCTCCAAGTAGTTGCAATTTGTATTTCTCCATATATGTCTTCAATGATACTCAAATTCAAGAGAAGGATCTTTCACAAATATCTTAAATCTTAAGGTATCTTTGTATCTTTCAAATAGCTTGCTTCCAAGTACTATTGAAGCTTAGTTCTATAGAGGTTTATTTTATAACCAGGAGTTTGAATTGTATCTGTATAAATAAGCCAGCAGCCAGTGAAGTTGCTCTATCAGAGTTGCTCAGCTGTTGTGTGACTGCAAAATTCTGGACCACCTGAACTTCCAGGACTCTTTAAAACTGTCAAACTTGCCACAGCACATTGCCGTCATGTGATGTTTTGCTATGTTTTTCCCATTCGCAGAGCTGGGGTGGGGTGACATCATTTAAAACATGCTCATATAGAATATATAAAACAAAGTCATATGTTAGAGTGGTCACGGCTAGATAGTTTTTATATGGTGATAAAAAATGGCAAATTGTAAAGGATTATAATTCATTGGATCTCAAACTAGATTGTTGTTTCTTCACAACAGGTGGCAAGGTTCCTGACTGAAGAAGTCAAACCAGTACTGATCCCTTATCAGAGCAAAATGGGTGTGAAAATAGAACTGTCTCTTTGAATCAGTGTTTTATGGCGGCCGTGTGTTGAAAGAGTAATAAAATACTTTTAAGAATTAAATCAATTTAACATGAATTCTTTTATGATTCTGCTATAGGAAAATTGAAAATTATGATGTTGCAGACTTCTGGAGACATATGAAGATGAATTAATGCTCACATTGTAATTATTAACTTTCAGATGTTTACAAACTGGTCAGGCCAAAATAATTCAGCTATTTCTGCATTTGCAGTTATCAGGCAAAGTTAAGAAGCCTGTCAAGTGTTTCTTGATACATAATCTATTCAGCCTGTCAGCCACAAAATGGGAATGGTTGATGTATACAATAAGACAGTTCCACCAAGGAAATAGAATGGTAAAATTACAATTCTTGGTCTTTGGAAAAGCATAGATTCAACTCTTCAATTTCTTCTATTTGCTGGTGGAGAAGCTTCCGACTGCTTTGGAAGATTGATAGTTGATCAGCACACTTCAGGTAGACCAAAGTCTCCTGTAACAGAACCCTCCAAATTTTTCAAGACATCTTCAGAACTATGGAAAAACTATGGTAGCCTGGAACTTTGCATTTCCGCTTCAGCTGCCATGTTGGTGTGCAAATACACACTTCTGTTTGTTGAAATGAGCCTGAATGTCTGAATGTATACTTCACCCTTTGTTAAATTTTAGGTTATAAAAACTCTGTCAGAGATCTGATCTCATGTATTCTGAAAAACATTGAATGTGAAAGATGGTAAATAGTACAATGGAATTTGGTGACAGGGAGAATGAATGAGGATCAAATCACAAAGCAAATACATAAAAGAAAAGCAAATACAGGAAGAGGAAGAGCAAAAAAAGTTATAGGTAAAGATCTTAAAAATATAGATCTAAACAATAAAAGGTAATGGTTAAAGTGGTAAATGGATGGAACTAAAATGGTTTGCAAGAAGACAAGCAAAGGAAAATAGTACCGAATGGTATTGATAACACCTAGTTTTAGCTATTTTATCTATCTATCTATTTAGCATTCTATCAGAGATGAGGTGGTGCAGTGGTTAAAGTGCAGTACTGCAGGCTACTTCAGCTGACTGCTAGCTGCAGTTCAGCAGTTCAAATCTCGCCGGCTCAAGGTTGACTCAGCCTTCCATCCTTCCGAGGTGGGTAAAATGAGGACCCAGACTGTTGGGGGCAATATGCTGACTCTGTAAAAACTGCTTAGAGAGGGCTATAAAAGCACTATGAAGTGGTATATAAGTCTTAAGTGCTATTGCTATCTACCTATTTATTTATTTATTTATCTAATCTATCATCTATTTCCTATTTTCCGTACCCTGTAATGTTTCTCACCCAGAAAGACATAGTTTGATGGGTATGTCTATGTATCAAATGATTCAACAGTGAGGCAGAAAAGCCTGCTCCAGGTTCCAGAGAGATAAAAATAAGAACATAACGAGAGCTGGGAAATGTGTTAGTTAGACTTGGTCTTCATAAGATGTTTAGAAGTAGAGAGATAATAAAGTTGAAAGTGAAATCGGGTTAATTCCAAGATTATAGGGAATCACAAAAAAGCACTGCGTGCAGTGATGGGATTCAGCCAGTTGGCACCACTTCGGGAGAACCGGTTGTTAACTTTCTGAGCAGTTCGGTGAACTGGTTGTTGGAAGAAATCATTAGGGCAGAGAACCGGTTGTTAAATTATTTGAATCCCACTACTGACTGCGTGTGTACACTGAAATCTATTGTCATTTATTCCCCGTTATACAATGCAGGAATATCGGATTTTTTTTTTGCAGGCTAGTGTAAAAAAGTATTCACAGTGGGCTATTTGTGCCAGGTTGTCTTAAGAGCTGCCAGATATAGAGTGCCTTGTCGGGACTTGGTCGCCCTAATAAATCATAATTACCCGTAGCCCCTATCCTCCCTAAATCGCAGGATTTGAGATCGATTAGAATTATCTCCCATATTTCCCAACAAACACTACCACCGTGGCAATGGAAATCAGGCATTCTGATGAGCATCGACCACTTTAATCTCCGACAGAAAAGAGAAAAATGACGTCAAAAGAGAAGCCTTGAAACGCTCTCTTATCATTCTTATTATTAAGGCGTAGCTGTCCGCGATAGCGCCTACCTGCCTACGCTTCCCGTCATGCTCTCTGCTGGCCGCTCCTTCCTCCAGCCTCCGATTCCGCGCATGCGTTGTGCTTTAGCTAGTGCTGACGAGACGGACGGGGGGTGGGTGGGCTGCCATGTCCGCCCGGGCGTCCTGAGGTAAGGGTCCGTTGGGAGCGGGGCGAGTGCGTGGGGATGTTCTTTAGCGGCACCGTTCACCACCACCACCACCAGCAGCAGCAGCAACACCGAGGGAGCGAGGGCAGGGAAATGGAGCCCATGGAGCCAGAGCCACGGGGCAGGTTGGTGGGCAGCATAGCCGAGGGCCACATCTTCTCCCTCCTTGTGACAGGTGGAGGAGGAGGAGAAATCGCAGAATCGCCCAACCAGATCGTTGGAGGGGGGGGGAACTACGGGGAATCCTACGGCGGACAGGTTTCGGCCAAGCAAATAGGGGTTGGGAAGTCCGTCGGGCTGGTCCCAAGATTTCATGAATGAGCTGATCCATGATCCATCCCATTTCTCCTTCTCTCTCTCTCTCTCTCCATCAGCGTTAAGATGATGCTGGCAGGGAAACGGGAAGGGAGCAGCGTTTGACAAGGGTCGGGAGGGAGGGATGCTCTTCCCTGAAGTAAAACTAATACAGGAGGCATCTGCTCTTGCTTACAAACTGTCCTGGGGGTGGGGGTGGGACCCTTCACCCACTTTATTTATTTATTTATTTATTTATTTATTTATTTATTTATTTATTTATTTATTTATTTATTTATTTATTTATTTATTTATTATATTTCTATACCGCCTTTCTCCCGTAGGACTCAAGGCGGTGTACAGTCAAGAAAAATATAGACACACAAACATCATAAAATTAGAGAGCAGGGATCTCCAACCTTGGCAACTTTAAGCCTGGCGGACTTCAACTCCCAGAATTCCCCAGCCAGCTTTGCAGGCTGGGGAATTCTGGGAGTTGAAGTCCGCCAGGCTTAAAGTTGCCAAGGTTGGAGACCCCTGTTATAGACATTAGAATAACAAGAGTTGGAAGAGACCTTGTAGCAGTGGTGAAATCCATTTTTTTTTTTTTACTACCGGTTCTGCGGGCGTGGCTTGGTGGGCATGGTGTGGCTTGGTAGGCGTGGCAGGGGAAGGATACTGCAAAATCTCCATTCCCACCCCACTCCAGGGGAAGGATGCTGCAAAATCCCCATTCCCTCTCCAGTCCTGGGGGAAGGATATTGCAAAATCTCCATTTCCACTCCACTCCAGGGGAAGGATGCTGCAAAATCCCCATTCCCTCCCCACTCCTGGGGGGAAGGATATTGCAAAATCTCCATTCCCACCCCACTCCAGGGGAAGGATGCTGCAAAATCCCCATTCCCTCTCCACTCCTGGGGGAAGGATATTGCAAAATCTCCATTCCCACCCCAGTCTGGGGCCAGCCAGAGGTGGTATTTGCCGGTTTTCCGAACTACTCAAAAGTTGCGGTTCTCCAGAACCTGTCAGAACCTGCTGGATTTCACCCCTGCTTGAAGGTCTTCTGGTCCAGCAAGCGGGAGACCCTACGCCATTTCAGATACATGGTTGTCCAGTCTCTTCTTAAATACTTCCAAGTGATGGAGCACCCACAACTTTTGAAGGCAACCATTCCAGCTGATGAATTGTTGTATCAGGAAATGTCTCCTTTATTTCTAGGTTGGTTCTTTCCTTGATTAGTTCCCAATCCTTTGCTTCTTGATCTGCTTTCAGGTGCTCTGGAAAATAAGTTGATCGCCCCCCCTCTTTTTTTTGCGGCAGCCCCTTAGATATTGGAACACTGCTATCATGTCACCCCAGTCCTTCTTTTCATTAAATTAAATTAGACATAACCAATTCCTCCAACCATTCTTTATATGTTTTAGGCTCCGGTTCCCTAATCATTTTTGTTGCTGTTTTCTACACTCTATCTAGAATCTCAACAACTTTTTCATATCGGGGTGGCCAAAACTGGATGCGATATTCCAAGTGTGCTGTTACCAAGTGGTTTATAAAGTGGTTTAACACTTCACATGGTCTTGATTTTACTCCTCTGTTAATGCAGGCTGTTTGGGCTTTTTATAGTTACTTTATTAAACAAAATTAGAAACAGCTAAATCTTTTACTTTTTAAGGTTTGTATGTCTGGTAATGCCATATGCAATCCAATAAAATATTAGAAAGTTGTAAGCAGGTTTTTGAGTTCTTTGTTACTCATTCTGGCTCTGGATGCTAAGTTAAGCCATAGGGAGAGAAAGAGAGGTAACCAGTTTCTGTTTGTAGCCAATGAAATGTTGGTCATGCTATCCAATGTTAATTACTTACATTTCCCCCCAACAGCCATAATTCGATCAAATTAACTCTTAGCAATATTACTTACTTAGCACTTCTGAGTGTTTTCTAATTTCAATCCTGCTATTTAATAGTTTTGAACACATTGTACATAGAAACGGGTTAGACAGATGTGCATCTTTTTATTATTGCCAGTTTTCTTTTGCAAAATTCAAGTTTGTATTACATTAGGAATTAGGTGGAGATATTGTCTGAGAAAAATTCCTATGAAAGCAAATAATCGAGGTTTTTAGGACAGGGATAAGGAAGTAGCAGTTGCAAAATCCCCTCGCCACCATAATGTAGAACCAATATTATTGTGCAGACAGTCATAGTTCATGTAATGATACTATTCTCAAATGCAATATTCTCTGCAGAGTTGTTCCCCTCTCCTTATTGCTTGAGGTTCAGAATGTGTCAGAATTACACCTGCTTAGTAGGAATCCCAATTTTATTTCTTTTTTAAAAAATCAAATATATCAATATATTAGCAGTGGCACTTTTATTTTGTGAAAAATATTGGTTTTAATCAAATAGGAATTTATGTTTACAGAAAAAATTTACTTTTTGTTCCATTTAGTGACTCATAGATCTCACTGCAATTTTCTGACTCACTTATTTAAAACATTCAGTGCTGGTTGCATACAGGTAGTCCTCCACTTACAAGCATTTGTTTAATGACTGTTCAAAGTTACGATATTGAAAAAAGTGACTTATGACTGTTTTTCACATTTACGATCGTGGCAGCAGCATCATGATCACGTGACCAAAATTCAGATGCCTGGCAACTGGCTCATATTTATGACAGTTGCAGTGTCCTGGACTGACATGATCCCGTTTTGCAACCTTCTGACAAAGTCAATGGGGAAACTAGATTCACTTAACAGTCATGTTACTAACTTAACAACTGCAATGATTCACTTAACAATTGTGGCAAGAAAGATCATAAAACAAGGCACAATTCATTTAACAACTGTCTCACTTATCAACACAGTTTTTGGGTTCAATTGTGGTCGTAAGTTGACGAGTACCTGTACTGTTTGTTTTTAGTTTTGGTAATTGGCTGTATCCCTCCCATCCTTCTTCGCTTTCTTTCTATTTCACATTTTCCACTCGCACTTCCTAAAAGACCATCTGTTTTTCATTTTGAAGTTGTTGGTGACTTCTCACTTTTATTTCTAAAGTTATATTTTTGGTGTGTTACTAATATGGAAAAATATAGATTAGCGAAAGCATTCAGAGAAAATCTTTTTGAATAATATGAAAACATTTATGTGGCCTAATACTGCCACAGATATTTTTTAAATGATGTAAAGAAGATTCTCAATGTGTGCTACCTGTGTCTCACTAGCAACAACCCCCTCCCCTTTTTTTTTTTGAACTTTTGATGATAACTGTTTTCAATTATATTTGTAATAATTTCCCCTATTGCGCATTAAAATGTACAATTTGGAAATGAGTTTCAGAGATTTCCTAGAATTATATCCTTAACTTTGGAAGTTGCATATTGCATATTCCAAACTATATAGAATCTTTGTTTGTTGCTGTAATTAACATATCCTTTTTAAGCTGCAGATGGCATTTTGATTTACCAAGTCAAGTGTCAGCATATATTTTCCTGATCCTTACTTTTGCGTCTCCCATTGTTTTTTGGATTGGGATATTGTATATTATTTTTTCATAAATGTCATTAATTCCTCAAGTTAATATTTGCTCAAGAGTGGTTCTCTTCCTGACTTTTATAGATGGGTTAAATATAGATACCAGGCATGACCTTAACACTTCCTTCATTTAACAAAATTCAACTAGGTACAATCCTACCTTTTCCAATTTCATATATAAATTTCAGATATCAGATTACATTGTTTTTGCTGGCCTCAAATTTTTTCTTGTACCAGTATCAGCTGCTTTAATTCTCTAATGTAAAGGTTTCCCCTGTCCAGTTGTTTCCAACTCTGTGTGTGTGTGCTAATCTCCATTTCTTAGAGCAGGAAGCCAGCGTTGTCCAAAGACATTTCTGTGGTCATATGGCCAGCGTGACTATATGCCAAGATGCACGGAACACTATTACCTTCCCACTGAAGTGGTACCTAATTATCTACTTTCATTTGCATTCTTTCAAACTGCTTGTTGGGCAGACGTTTCTAATGTACATATGTTTAATTAGATTTATTTTTTAAAAAATAGATTAGAATTACTCTAATGACAATAAGATTGAAGTTGTGTGGTGTTGGGGCAAAAACAAGTTTTAAATACCGGTAACTTCTTTGCTGTTTAGGGTTTTTTTTAATGTAAGCTTCCTGGAACCTATTGAATTAGGCAGGACATAAGCGATTTAAAGAACTTCAAAATTTGTATGAGCTTATACTTTTAATAATGATCAAACAAGGTTTACAAGTCTAATTTTACTGTATATTGTGCTTATTTAACTGGTTAATATTGTGTTGCATAAATAAGGATATTTTAAAGAAATATATTACTAGGTTAATCTGATTCTCCTTATAATTTTTTACAACTTCTGTTCAATCATGTCCAATTCTTGGAGAGTGCCTGGACAAATCCCTGCAGTTTTCATGAAAAGATTTTTCAGAAGCGGTATGACATTGCCTCTTTTCCAGGGCTGAGAGAAAGTGACTAGCAGCAGTCACACAACTGGCCTTGTGTTTGAGGCGGGACTAGAACTCACAGTTTCCGGGTATCTACCTTGATGCCTTAATCACTACACCAAAGTAGCTCCAGTTGTTTTTTAAAATATATTAATTTGACTATAACTAGAATTACTTGGGTTATATTCGCAAGATTCAGATACGAATCAGGATAAGAATTCAATGTTTGCCAGATAAAAATAATATTTGGTCTTATAGCATATGGACAAAGTATGTGTTGGAGTTAGAAATTTAATGTAATTTTAGTAGTATCTCTAGAAGGTAACTGAGTGTTATGATTGCTTGGCTCTAGGAATTAATTTGCTCTTTCCATATTATCTCTCTATTTTGCAACAGAGGAATGATTTTCGGCAGCGTCTAAGAACCCTCATTGACTGTATTCCTCCATAATAATGTCAGGTAAGCTCTTTATGAACATAAAGCATTACTGATTATTTAAATCAAAGCATTGAGACTATCATAAAAAATTTTACATTCAAGCACTGCCTTTTAATATACTCCTTCCTAATATTTGTTCCATCAGAGTAATTTTTGCTATCTTTGCTATTATATTTTGCTTATAACATTGGATACATATGATTGAAATGAACCACGGATCTATTTTTCACTTGTCTTCACTTTACTCTGAAGCATAACATTCAACAAGCTAAATAATTAATAAATAATTAATTATTTAAAAAATATTTTCAGCTTGAAAGCTTGGTAAGAATTGTGTTGGCATGATCTTTATTGGAGTAATTTTCTATATCTCTTTTCTAAACCACTTGCTGGAATAATAACTATCATGTTCCAGGTTAAACCAACTTTACATGTTATTTCAGCTATTTTTTATAAATCAGTTGATATCCCTGTAATATTTTGTGTTTCCATTCTCAAACTACAATTGCTGAAACTGTCCATTGGCTCTAGCAATGGACAGTAAATAATAGCAAATAATAACTTGCAAAATTAAATTCTCAATAATGGAGAACACCATGTCATCCTTTTAGTTTTTAATTTTGGATTTATTTTTATAATTTGTAATTCATGTCAACTTGAAAGGAGTTGTGGTGCTTGATTTAATGTGTTTTCACTGCTGCTTTTACCTTGTTTGGGTTCAGAAGCTAAACAGCCTCAGGCCTGGTTAGTGCTTGGATGAGAGACTTCCAAGGAATACCAAGGTTGCAGGCTGGACTAGAAATTCATAAAAACATCCTGGGATAGGATAGAAATAAATCATTTTCATACTATTTCTAAGAGAACTGTGTGGATATGTCCATGAAATCATCAGAGGTAAAGCTTGGGTTGAATAGTCTTTACTATTATCTACCCTGCCAATACATTAGTATGTTAACTACAATTTGATTCTAATACATATAGAATATTTCTTATATTTAAGAGCAGCAGGCCGAGAATTAGTCTTTTTCAAATGCTTTTTTCATGTTTCCTCTATCTTTCCAATACTTTTTTTCTTTTCCGAAATGTATTTCAGATATGGATGTGGGGAAAAAAATGTTCATGTCTTCTTCCAGAATATTTTTTGATGTCTCAGTTTAGTTGCAGTGCTGGTTCATTCATGTTTTCCATCCAAGTAGTAACTAGGTCCAAATCTATTTAATTTCCAAGCCCAGACAAGGTCATGAAACCACAAGGAATCAGTTTAACTCAAAGAGGACTACTTTTTTATTTAGTAAAGTTCATATAGAAATTAATTGTACAAATGGCTGAAGTTCTCAAGCTTTTTTTATTATATTTTTCCAATGTAAATATTTAATGCAGACATCTAACTATTTATTTTGCTGAAGTACCTGTAGAAGATGATTTTGACATACACAATATACAGAAACAGTACTGGATAGAAAATTGCCCCCCACAATATCAAAGCTTGCCTTGCATCTCAAGAAAACCACCTGGATTTGACCAATGTCATGTGATATGGCCAACACTGAACTGATTTCGCATTGGCCATGGTAGATGTGCTGACGCTCTATAGAAGTGGGGCTAAATACCAATTGTGGCTGCGTGGCCCAAAAACAAACTATCCAACATATAATGACAGAGTGCTAAAATAGAGCCTATCATGGAGACTTTGCTGATTTCCTGGCTGTGACAAATAAAGCAAAACATTGTATCTAGATATACGTTTAAAATATTTATATTTTATATTTCATATTTTATTTCTTGTGCTTTTTAATCAAAATGTGATGTGAATGTGCCAACGCAATCATATAATAATAATAATGTGATAATTACATATATAAACTGAATTACAAAGTCAATATGTAAAATATTGGCAAATAGAAAGTAAATCACTCATGGAGGTTTCCTTTGGCATTATAATTATGTTGGATATGATTTCCGTATCTTTGCTTTCTACAGTAGTTTTTATACTGATTCCTAGTACAAAAAAAGACCAAAAAAATCAGAGAAATTAAGAATATTATTTGCATAATTGGATGTGATTTAGAATTATCATGACACAGCAGGCAGTAGCACTTAGCTTATCTTGTCTGGGCTTGGAGATTTAGCTGAATTAGGTCTGATTAGTAGTTGGATAGAAAGGCAAGAATAATTCCATTGTTGTAGGTTGCACAAACCATTGGTTGAACTTTTTTTAAAAAATTCCAGAGGAAGGCAGTGAGCCCTATTTCCATACTGCTTTGAAGAAATGGGTAGGTCCATATACTCATCAGGAATTGAACTTGAATTGAAATATCTTTTATCTTAATATTGGCTCTTATAATGTTTGTGGTCATTTCTGTAATATTCCTGCGTATGCTTACTCTTTTTGCATATAGGAAGCTATACTCCCTCCACTGGTGGGCCCTTCTCCGCTCTTACTCCCAGCATATGGCCTCAAGAGATTTTGGCAAAATATGCTCAGGTACATAGATTGCAAAGTAAAAAAAATCTGTTTTGTCCTTATTTTTTCTTTTGCAAGAATAATTAATATCAAGTAATGATTATGAAGGAGTACAAGACTGGTATAAGAATGCTTAGTAGACTTGCAAATCAACTCACACTGTTACTAACCTGTTTGCAGTAAATGAAGAACTCTTTTGCTCCCACAGCACCATTCTGCCTTCCTATGCTGAATGCCAATGCTCAGCCTGACTCTCCTCTTTATCATCTGGTTTTCCACCCTTGGCAGAGAGGAGACACCATTCTGTTCACTATCCTGTATAGAGTTCAATGCAGCTGCCTACATACAAATTCCTTGTTTATAGCTATCAGGAAAGTGCTTACATACAAGGCTCGTTTAAAGCATGTACACATTTAATTACTGGCATAGTCATATTATTATGAACTCATACTTGTACAAAAAGATTTCTAAACAGACAATGGGTAAATTATAATGGAGGAAAAAATTGCATACATCTTACTTAAAGCTAAGAAAAGAAAAAAGTAAAAGTTCAGTAACTCGTTAATTGCCTTTTAAAATTATGTCTTACATATGACTACATAGAAAGTATAAAATACAGACTTCCCTTATATTTAAAATGTGCATAGATTCTTTTAAAAATACTTTGTGGGGTGGGTGGCAATGATAACCTATTCCAATTGGCTTATACAAAGCTATGTGTCATGCCCCGTCAGAGCCTGAATCTGCAAAGGAGGACGAGCCGGAGCTAGAGCCGATGGAGATCATGGGGGCAGCTTCATTGGCTTCAGAGGAATGTGGGGAAGAGCAGACCGAGGCAGCCCAGGGCCCCTCAGGATTGGATGTTTGTTAGCAGGGAGGAACGGGGGCAGGATGACCAATAGAGGGCAAGCAGTAGATATGAGGAGCGACAGAGCTCAGGCAATGAGCAAGGACCACCGCTCCTGATCCACGAGCAAGGAGAGTGGAGAGAAGGTGGAAACAGCGCAGGCCGATCCAATCACTCGGGAGGAAAGCACCCCGACCATCTTCACAAGGCACACCTGGGGACTAAGTTTTAATTTAATTTAATTTAATTTAATTTAATTTAATTTAATTTCATATCATATCATATCATATCATATCATATCATATCATATCATATCATATCATATCATATTTCTATGCCGCCCAACTCCCAAGGGACTCTGGGCGGCTTACAACAAAAAATAATACAAACAATGAACATAATTTTTAAAAAAAAACATTATAAAAGCATTTTAAAAACATTAAAAACACATGCACACCATCCATGGCCAGATCTCGCAAGATTGAACAGCAAGATCAATGGCCCCAGGCCTGCCGGAAAAGCCAGGTCTTCACCACTTTCCGGAAGGCCAGTAGGGTGGGGGTAGTCCGGACCTCAGGAGGTAACTGGTTCCAGAGAGCTGGGGCAGCCACAGAGAAGGCCCTTCCCCGCGGGCCTGCCAGCTGGCACTGTTTAGCTGACGGGACCCGGAGGAGACCAACTCTGTGGGATCTTACCGGTCGCTGGGAGCTATGCGGTAGAAGGCGGTCTCGAAGATAGCCTGGCCCTTAAGGAGACGCTGTGGGGAGGGGCATTTGTCAGGGACAAACACTGAATTGGTAGAGTTTGGTGTGCCGATACAGACATTTGGAGTTTGTAGGACTGCTTGCTTCTTCCTTACTTGTGGACTCCATTGTTTGTTTCTTGTTTCATGGACTCATTTCCCTATTCCTTTGTTATGCTGGACCAGAGGCTGTTGTGTATGTGCGCACGTGCTTTGCTCTGGGACTTGCCAAGAACATGGGAGCATTTGAGGGGACATTTGGAGCATTAAAGGGGAGTTTGAACTTTTCAGCTGGCTGTGTGACCTTCATGCCTTGTCCCAGGTCATCACAGCTATGCATACGAATGTCTAAAGGATGTCATGGGTCCATTTGTATTAAGTCAGGAAATTAATCTATTTTACATTAGATATGATTTGACAGTAATTTTTTCCCCTCTTAAATGAAATTGGGATGATTGTAATATAATACAATAGTAATAACTCCCATTGCAGCCTCACTGCTTTCATGAATGAATTAGTATATAAATCAAATAAATGATGATTGCTAGGTTAGAAGAACGGTTGTGATAAACAGCCATAAAGATAAACAACCATAAAAACACTAGCAACATTTTTGGTATGCAATATGTGCTCATAGAATTGATATCTATAGAAGTTGGGCAAGGAAAAGATGCTAGGCTTGGAGCAGTGGAAGAACAATGGTAATAGAAATTTCCTTCAAATTCTTGATTTATCTATCTTAGAGAAAAAGATGGAATGTGGCGGAATACCCTTTGTACTCTTTGTACTTGTATTTTGGCTGGTGATTAAGAATGAGGAAACCAGGATGGAGAAGACATCTGAGAGCAGTCACTGTTCATTTTGGATATCAGCAATGTGTAAAAATATTGCATTTGACCATTGCATTAAGTGATAAGTAGCATTTCTGTTGTTTTATTTTCCAGAAAGAAGAATCTGTTGAACAGCCAGAGATCCAATATGATGAATTTGGTTTCCGAGTTGGCAAAGAAGGCAAGTTCTTCATTTCTGAAAGGCTTGACTTGTAATCAGATCCCTCTCAGTGTCTCATTTAGAAGTTTTTAATTCCCATTAACAATATTTCATGTCTTTAATTTTATTCATTTTATTTAATATTTTGAAAGTATCAATGAAAAGCATATGTGAGACATAGATATAAAATAGATAAGTCCTATGTCTTTTCTTGTTTAGGACTATATTTTAAAATGACTGAGTTTGAAGAAGAAAAATGCCATCTTTATGAAAATTATGAATTTGGGATCTTGTTAGTTATGAGAGCATGCATATATGTGCATGAATTTTATTTGAAATGCACACAAGTGACAGCTAAAAAAGTATCAGAGATGCAACTTCTTCAAGCATATATCAGGATTTCTCCTACAAATGGTTGTTTTTTTGGGGGGGTGTCAAATTAATCTGATTCAGTATCTACATTTTCAAGAATTTTTTTCCTTTTCCTTCTTTCATTTGAATTCATGGATGTACATAAGCTTTATTAGAGACAGTTCATTCCTTTTTGTTTTTGAATTCCTACATCCTTGCTTCATACGGTTGTGAATTAGGAATTATCTCCACACCAAAGTTCAGTAACTTGTTCTCCAATTATCTTTTGGAATACCCAAAGATTTAGAGACATGTTTATTTTTCTACTGTTATTTCCCCCCTCCCCCACTGTTTGGGTATACTACAGATATTGCAGAGCCACCCAGCAAACTTTTGGGGATCTCACTGATTGAAGAGCCACAGCAGAGACTGAAATGGCAAGCCCATCTGGAGTTCACACACAATCATGATGTGGGAGACCTCACGTGGGATAAAATTGAAGTCACACTTCCACATTCAGACAAGCTACGTTCTCTGGTTTTGGCTGGCATTCCTCACAGTATGAGGCCCCAGGTAAGACTACTCAAGAAAGAAAGCTTGCCTGTAAGAATCTTTGACTACATTTAACTCTTTTTCCACAATTTTCCCCCCAGTTGTGGATGAGACTATCGGGTGCTCTACTGAAAAAGAGAAATTCAGAAATGTCTTACCGAGAAATTGTGAAAAACAGCTCCAATGATGAAACAATTGCTGCTAAACAGGTACTTTTCAGTGTTAATGCTCTGGGAAATTAAATCAGTAGCAACTCTGTTCTTGCAACAGAGCAAGAGCTTAAACCATGTCGATTCCAAGCTTCCTTTGCGCAGTTCTCTGAGCTTTTCTGACCATGATTGCTGAAAATTGCCAGTATGGTTTAAACAGGCATACGATTAAAAATATGATTAAAACCAAATCAAAGAAACTTCTCCAAACTACTCTCCCTTCCAATACCCCACCATATTTATGCTTTATCTAATTCACAGTCCTCCGCGCTAAAAATGTTAAATATGTTATTGATTTCAGCCTTCAAGAGGTAGGCTCAATCACCTTTCCAGGAATGAGTGGAAAGCATTTGCCAACAGATACCTTTATAAAGAATAGCTCAACTGTCACTGACTAAGTACTTATCTTTGATTCTTGATATTTCTCAGATTGAAAAGGATTTACTCCGCACCATGCCCAGCAATGCCTGTTTCTCCAACATGAATAGCATTGGAGTACCACGGTTACGTAGAATATTACGTGGATTGGCTTGGTTATATCCTGAAATTGGGTACTGTCAAGGCACTGGCATGGTAAAATATTCTTTTTCATTATGAAATGTATTTTCTTTATGGCCATTTTCTTGTAAGGATCTGTTCACAGAAAGGTGAGAAACAAATTCACTCTCAATACAGCTCTTGAACTAATTGTAGAAAATAGAATAGGTTAGAATAGAATAGAATTCTTTATTGGCCAAGTGTGATTGGACACACAAGGAATTTGTCTCCAGTGCATAAGCTCACAATGAACATATAAATAGCAAATAATAGGTCATAGATCATAAATTATAGTTATAATCATTAATTAATTATAAGTTACAAACAACAATGGATAAATCATAAGAAACCAATAGGAGAAGATAGTAGGGAAGATGAGGAAAGATGAGAAATGAGACAGTGCTGTGGGAATTAAGTGTTCAACAGAGTGATGGCCCGGGGAAAAAACTACCTTTGTGTCTAGTTTTTTGGCATGCAGTGCTCTATAGTGATGTCCTGAAGGGAGAAGTTGAAATAGATTATGTCCAGGATATAAAAAATCACAGGAAATCAAACTTTTAATCAATTTAATCACTCTATATTTAATTAGATTTTGAACTTGCTATTTAGATAATATGTGGGCTTCTATTTAGCGACACCTGTCAACTTAATCACATTGAGATTGTGGTGCAGAGTTGTGGGACCATACTTATGAGAATAAATCTCTCCCTCTCCCTCTCCGTCCATATCCCAGGTTTGGGAATCCCAACCTAATGCCACAACTAAGCTGTTCAAGCCTCCAAGATACAGGAGGCAAAATTATTAGAATTCTAATTTCCAAATGCTTCCTTTCTATTCTGTCATTGAACATATACTGTAGTTAAGCAGAAAGAATTCTTTTTTGTGATAACAAGTGCTTTAATGCTTACTTTTAGATCTTCTCTTCCTTCATGCTAGGTGGTGGCTTCCTTGCTTCTCTTCTTAGAAGAGGAAGATGCCTTCTGGATGATGTGTGCTATCATTGAAGATATGGTGCCAGCCTCCTACTTCAGTACCACCTTGATGGGGGTCCAGACTGATCAACGGGTCTTGCGTCATCTCATTGTGCAATACCTGCCACAACTGGACAAACTTCTTCAGGAACATGACATTGGTAAGGACCTTTTGTCTGATAATATTTTTTAGTTTGATAGGATGGGTACATGCTGAATAAAACCGGATTTTGAGAATTTAAAGTGGGGCAGTTATAATAAACTCAATGGCAGTTTAATTGAGGAATAATCAATTGTCAATGGAAGAGCATCCAAATTCGACCTTTACCATGACACATTGTCAGTTTTTAAAAACATACCTGGAAAAATTCTGCCCAAGATCTTGGAGACCCATCAGTCAAAGCAGAAATACCTGATTTGTTTTAAACCAATTCGTAAATACTGTTCCTTGTGTATATAGAGTTTATTTGCTATTTTATATTCTTCCTATAAGCAGGTAAATTCGTTTTTAAAGAAGCCTTCAGTTCAATTTAAGACTTAAATGTTCACTTCTGTGGATAACAGCATACTGAATATTGATAACAGTACTAATAATATAGGCCAGAAATTATTTCCATACAACTCATTTCTGTAAATATGGGTCTGTGAATTCAAGAATGTTTCTGATTTTGAATATTCATCTATGGAAAAAATAATGTGTTTAGTTGCTGCCAATGATATAAGATGAATTAAGAACAGTGCATTTTCTTCTGCATTGCTTAAGGCAGTAATGTTAATGCTCTTGTTTATGTTGCAAATGAAAAGAGCAAGCATGCAGTTGACAGATAAACTGATGTTATATGTTTATTTCTATTCACAGAGCTCTCCCTCATTACCCTACATTGGTTTCTTACATCATTTGCTAGTGTGGTGCATATCAAGTTGTTGCTGCGTATCTGGGACTATTTCTTCTACCAAGGCTCCATTGTTCTCTTTCAGGTTACATTGGGTATGCTCAGTTTGAAGGTAACTAATGTTTTATAAAATTTCTTAACTTCTGCTTTTTCTTTCTCTCATGGATGGAATGGGCATACTATGTGGGGCGGCTAGAATTCAAGACTTCTTAGCACACCAAAGATCTTGGGAAAAAGTTTCAGAAAAGAATAAAAAGAATTAAAATTATCGTATTTTGCTCACTTAAAACTTAGGTAAGTTTTGTATTCCCAACATCTCCATAGCCTTAATATTTCTCTTCTCAGCCTTCTGTAATAATGCTACTAGCCTAGTTTACAAATAAGACATTAAATACTACTGTATTTACATTTAAAATATGTGTCTTTCTGGATAGAGCTAGAAAAACAGGTAAATGCGCATTTCTAACACCAGAATTACAGAAGTATGTTGTTATCTTGGTTTATCTTGAATGCATTGATGGTGCAGACAGGTAGACACATGCCTATTCAACATTAATGGATTAGTGAAACCCATCATTTTTATCTGCTGTTTTGTAACCTTGAGTTATTCTGGTAAAGATATTACCCAAATTAAGTTTTTAACTTTTCTTCTCTTGATCAACACAACAACTTTTGCTTTTTTGTGCATTCATGAGAATCTGTTGACTGCAACAGGGCTTATTCCAAGTTAGGTGCAGGCAGACTGCAGACAGAAAGAGCCTGTGTTTTGTTCTGGAAAAACGATTCATTTTTGAGGTAGTCCTTGAATTACAGCCATTTGTTTAGTGACCATTCAAAGTTACATAATACTGAAAAAGTGACTTGCAACCAGTTTTCATGCTTAGGACTGTTGCAGCCATCCCCATGGTCATGTGATTAAAATTCACGTGCTTGGCAACTGGCATGTATTTATGACAGTTTCACTGTCCTGGGGTCATGTGATCACAATTTGTAACCTTCCCAGCTGGCTTCCAACAAGCAAAGTCAATGGGGGAAGCTGGGTTCACCATGTGATTTACTTAACTCTGGCAAAAAGGTTGCAAAACGGGGCAAAACTCACTTAACAACTGCCTTGCTTAGCAATGGAAATTTTGGGCTCAATTGTGATTGTATATCAAGGACTACCTGTAACGGAGTGGCTGTTGTATATCACTTGTACAGAAGTGGTTGAAAATCTGGGTATTAGTGAGAAATTACTTTCCATCAACTTTCATATAAAATCAGTTGCCTGGAAATACGAGCTCTTAAAATCTACGTAAAACAATAGTTTATTTGTTCATGAAGATAAGCTTAGCCAGAGTTTACTAGAAGTAGTTCCCAAATTCCTGAGAGTAATAGCATAACTACTTCCAGAATTTGAATGTTTGCCACCCAGACTAATATATCTTTATCAAGAATCTGCTCTAGGCATCATTGGTTAGCCAATATGAAATGAGCAAGGGAAGCCATGACTGATTTTATCTTGCTTTGAACTACCTAACCCAGAGATGGCGAATCTTTTCGGCACCAAGTGCTGAAACTGGAATGTGTGCATGCATGCAAGCGCTGGAGCACTGGAAACCCGAAGACCAGCTAGCCGGCACACGCATGCGCACCAGCCAGCTGGTCTTTGGGTTTCCGGCGCACGCACGCATTCCAATTTCAACACTTGGTGCTGAAAAGGTTCACCATCACTGACATAGGTTATATTGCAATATACCTGGTCTTTGGGTTTCTGGTGCGCGCATGCGTGCTGACCAGCTGGTTTTCGGATTTCCGGTGCTCCGGTGCTTGCAAAGTGCCCCAGAAACCATAAGAGCAGCTGGCGACTGTGCATGGGCCCACAGAGAGGGCTCTGCATGCCATAGGTTTGCCGTCACTGACCTAACCGTTCCCCACTGGATTAGGATTAAGTACAACAAATGGGAGCAAAACTATTCTACAGGATGATTCATCTGTTTCATACAGAATAACTTGTCCATATTAACACAGGAAGATGAACTCACCCAGTCTGAGAACTCTGCATCTATCTTCAACACCCTCTCGGATATCCCGTCTCAGATTGAAGATCCAGATGTGCTCTTACAGGAAGCCATGCGTGTGGCTGGCTCACTGACAGATATAGTAGTAGAAACTCAACGTTGCAAGCACCTCGCTTACCTCATTGCAGACCAAGGGCAGCTACTCAGCCCTGGTGCTACAGTAAACTTATCAAAGGTATGTTTTTAAAGCCTTATGTGTTTCTTAAGTTCAAAATATCCTTGACCTTGGCTTCCATTGTCTTTGATAGTAATGATGGTGGGTTTTATATACTCTGTGAAGAAATGCTGCCAGGCGGTTGAAATACCCCCTATTTCAACTCTGTATCTCTTATGTCACTTGCATTTCCTCCCCCACATCCATTTCTTGAACATAATTTTCAAATTATACCTTACAATTCTAAACAAAGTGCAATTGCTCACTAAAGGCTTTTTAAAATACTTTTCTCCCTTTTTATGCATTGCTTTTCCATTTCATTTAGATTGTGCGACGCAGAACACAGCGTAGGAAGTCTGGAATCACATCACTCCTTTTTGGTAATAAAAAATTACATAATAAAATATTTAATTCCCTGAAAAGAATAGTTGAAAGTTGCTGGTGTCTTTGTACATTTTTTGCCAAACCATGTATTTGCTTTTAGCTAGGTTAAGCAGAATACTGCTTGTCTGTGAGTCCGTCCTTAAAGGCAGCTCAGAAGTTGCAGCTAATGCAGAACATGGTAACTTTTAGAGTCTCAATAATATGTTTGAGGTCCTAAATTATTAGGATTAGGACCTTCATACTTGAAGAAACGCCTCCCCCAATAGGTACCTTCTCAAATACGAAGCTCTGCAGATAGATCTCTTTTCAGCATCCCAGAATTGAAGAGATCATCTACAAGGAATGAACTCTTTCCTGTTGAGACATCTCAGCTTCGGAATTGCAGATAGTTATTAGAATTGTTTCTTTTCAGTGCAAGATAAAGACCTGAAGTTTTTACTCCTGCATTTAACATTTAACAGCTGCAGCAGCCTGGCCATACCATATTTTCCCTTATAAAAATCTATGGCTCTGTTGTTGTGTTGTTGCTATGACTTGTTCAATTAATCTTAAATTTTGCTTATTTTTGCTTCATTTTATTGTTTTATCATACATTTATCATACATATTGGATGGATGGTAACTCACCTTAGGATTGTTAGAATGTTGGGGGACCTATATATATATTTAACATATAAAAACATGAATCAGTCTAACATTACTGACTGTACAACCTAGCAGCTGTTCCTGATTTATAGTAAATGAAATGATGTACATTTGAAATTTTGTCAGTATCTGCAGTAAACCAAGTTTGCAGCTTCAGAGAAATTGTTTCTTACTTCTAGGAGAAGATGACGTGGAGGCACTGAAAGCCAAAAATATTAAGCAAACAGAGCTAGTTGAAGACTTGCGTGAGGCCATCTTACAAGTAGCTCAGCATTTCCAGTGTGTGGATCCCAAGAGTTGCACCATAGTGAGTGTGGAGTTATCCTCATAGACACACCTATATATTCTGTTGATAACATAGATACATTTATGTTTCCATTTTAAGGAGAAGAATAGGTTATTATTGTCATAGAGAAAATTTATCCTATGCAGTCACTAAGAGATGACACCAACTTGATAGCACATCAATACAAATAGATTTGTATAGTATTAGAATGGAAGAATATTGCTTACTGCTGTCCACCCTGCTTTCCAGGACTTGACTCCAGATTATACCATGGAAAGCCACCAGCGAGACCATGAAAGCTATGTTGCGTGTTCCCGTAACCAGCGGCGACGTGCCAAGGCGTTGTTGGACTTTGAGCGTCATGATGATGATGAACTAGGCTTCCGCAAGAATGATATCATCACGGTATGGTGGTCAGGACCAACACAATATGACCTTAGACAGAGGGGAATTGAGAGGAACTATTACTATAACATTGTATGTATAAGGAACAACAAATGTACTGAATTTATTTGTTTTATTTGTCCTAGACAAAACAATAACTGAAGAAAAGCCCAAAATCATAATTACATATTTACATAAATGGGGTCCTTGGTAGCTCTCTGATCTTGGTTATTTTCTTGCAGACATTTCATTATCTAACTGGGTATCAGTGCTAGTAACGAGTGGGGTTTGCTCTCAGTTTATATTCTAGTAGTTTGCCCTGTCAGTGTTGGGGGGGGGGGGTTCTCAAAGGTTCTTTGGTTGGACTGTTTATGATTAGCTTTTTTGGCAGTTCCATGATTGGGCTATTGTTTACTTGTTGATCATTTGTCTGATATTAATCTATGCTCATCTGGGCATTGATTGCTGGTGGGGAGGTATTTTGATCTTTTTGCTCCCTTTTTGGCTTGTTGATTGTCTCTTTTGCACAGTATTTAGATATTGTTTACCATATTTTTTGGAGTATAAGATGCTCCGGAGTATAAGATGCATCTTATTTTTGGGGAAGGAAAATAAGAAAAAAAAAAATTCTGCTTGAGAAGCTCTCTGTTTGGGAGGCTGCATTTGCAGCCTCCAAAAGGGTGGGGGGGGGGGCTACATTCAGTCTATAAGACACACCCAAATTTTCACCTTCTTTTAGGGGGGGGGGGAAGTATGTCTTATACTCCGAAAAATACAATATGTTTATGTGTCTATTGATGACTAATTTGTCAGAGTGACAGCTTCTAGAAATTCTCTGCATTTTTGGACTTGGCTTGGTCTAGAATGGTCCAGTTTCCCAGTTGAAACAAATTAGGAATTAACGGACACATAGACATGAATCTCAGAATCTGCCATTTTCATTTTCCCTGAAACTCTTTGTTCTAGTGTATTATGGAGAATTTAAAGAGAAATGGGTGGCTGAATCTAAATTAGCTATTCTCCTCTTTATTGTCTTTTACAATTAAATAGCAAAGTTGTGCCCAATTCATGACAGATACACTTGAATTCTCTTCACGTCTCATTTCCTGTTCTTATTTGCCATTTTTTCTGTCTTTTTCTCTGTATAATTATTATTTTTCCTTTCCATTTCTGTAGATTATATCCCAGAAAGATGAACATTGTTGGGTGGGTGAGCTGAATGGCTTGAGAGGTGAGTAAAAATGGGACTTGCAAAGTTTTTTTTTTAAAAAAATACAGGTTTTTAACTAGCTAAAGTTTTATCTTTTTACTGTTTTTTTTTTTTTAAAAAAACAGGTTGGTTTCCTGCAAAATTTGTAGAGATCCTGGATGAACGGAGCAAAGAGGTAATCTTATTTACATACCTTATGGCTGAATCTTGGTCAGTCTCTAGGGTCAACACATTCTATTATATTTTGGCCCAAATGCATTTGATGAAAATCAAAAGTATTCAAAAAGTAAGAAAACCAGAGAATTAATTAAAAAAAAAATATAAGAGCTAATTCAAAATTGGTAAGAAATATTTTAAGAATAGCAAGTGAAAAGGCAAATAGTAGGAAATTATTTAGAAATACTGTAGCAGCCTCACTCATACACTTAAGAGAATAACAGAGTTCAAAGGGACCTTGGAGATCTTCTAGTCCAGGGTTCACCAACCTTTCGGACTTCAGGGACCACTAAATTCATAATTTTAAATCCCGCGGCCCACTAATATGAATTTTTTAAAAAGATAAATAGTATTTAGTACAATATAAAAAATGCAAATAATTTTTCTGCGGAGCACCAAAATTTTCTCACGGACCACTAGTGGTATAGTATACCATTCCAGACAAGTGGCTGTCCAGTCTCTTCTTAAAAGCCTCCAGTAATGAAATACCCAGAACATCTGAAGGCAAGCTTCGCCAGGTGATAGAACTTGCTGACAATGTATTTGATCTCACTGCATTGTCACATCTAGATTTAATATCCTGCAGTGACGCAGTGGTTAGAGTGTAGTACTGCAGGCTACTTCTGCTGCCTGCCGGCTGCATGCAATTTGGCAGATCGAATCTCACCAGGCCCAATGTTGACTCAGCTTTCCATCCTTCTGAGGTGGGTAAAATGAGGAACCAGATTGTTGGGGGTAATAGGCTAACTCTGTAAACAACTTAGAGAGGGCTTTAAAGCACTGTGAAGTAGTATATAAGTTTAAGTGCTATTGCTATTGCTATTGCTAATGCACGGGAACCCATCCCAATACATCAGAACAGAAATGGCATATTGATTGATTGATTATTTGCCATGAAGTTGTTTTCGACTCCCAAGTGACCACATAGATAGATTTCTTCATGACAACCTAGGCCTAACTTGGCCTTTCAGGTTTTCCAATGAAACAGTCATCGCTGCCACTTTGCTGCTTGTCTTCTTCTGTTTCCTTCCACGTTTCTGAACATTAGAGGCTTTTTCAGAGAGCTAGGTCATATCCCCAAAACGATAATTTGGGCTTCATTATTTTTGCCTTGAATGAGAACTAAACAAATCTTTATCATGAATATCACTTTCTTGGCTGAGCTACCTTCAGGTGATTCAGAGGCTAAACTCTCATTCCTTTCAGTACTCTGTTGCTGGAGACGATTCAGTTACAGAAGCCATCACCGACTTGGTTCGAGGGACCCTCTGCCCAGCCCTCAAGGCTATATTTGAACAGGGACTGAAGAAACCGTCTCTGCTGGGTGGTGCTTGTCACCCCTGGCTCTTCATTGAAGAGGTAAGGAAAGCAGTTACTATTTGCCGGACCTTTGAAAATACTGCTAGTTATTGTTTAGTGACCTCCTCGTACAGTGACCGTTTGCAAGTGCAACATTGAGGGGAAATAACTTTGCGACCAATCCTCACATTTATGACCGCAGGTTTGTAAAGAAAAGGAAAACTGAAGTAAGATCATAAGCACAGTTGTGGTTTCATTTAGCAACCGCTTTGCTTAAAAACCAAGTTGCCATTCCCAATTGTGGTCACTAAACAATGTCTTCCTGTAAGCTGGCAAGTACATAAGAGAGTATTGTGTACTAGAGTACATCAACTTTGTATATCTGGATTTCAAGGAGTCATTTGAATAAACTTGGGGGCCAGTTGTAGCTAATTTTGTGGGGTGGATAGAGATATAAATTATTGGTCACCTGTAAGAGAAATAAAACCAACAAGACTTAAAATAAAGTTAACGTGTGTCGGGGTTCTCATCTCTAGGCTGCTGCGCGTGAGGTAGAGCGAGATTTTGACTCTGTGTATTCTCGTCTTGTACTCTGCAAAACCTACAGGTAAAGTTTCTCCTCTATATTTATCCAGGTTTTTCTTGTAATATTTTCATAAGACTCTGGCCTAACAAATGGGGGAACAGAATATTGCAGCATAAATTCTTAAACAGACAATTCTCTTAATTATCTACTTTAGGGCAATACGGTCAAGTTTCAGGGGAAAGAAAATAGTATCTCCACTACCATCACCATCTTTGACAACATAAAGGCTATATAGCCCTGTTGTATTATCTGCTATAAGCCAAACTCAGAAGCAATTTTGGGTTTTTTAGCATCTTGTATTTTGTTAATGCTATTTTAGAGTGTTGGACATTGCCTATAAATTGCCAGTGAATGGGACTGTCCTTGATTTATGAAATCCCTTTTTAGATTGTAGAAAATCATCTTCAATATTGGATATCTAAATATGTTATTTTTAAAAAAGTAAAAAATCATCATGGTCTGAGTTATGGATTTCAGGTTATTTTGTGGAACAAAATGGCTATCTCCTACCCGCATCAAAATATAACCATTTCTAGAAGTGTCTGGAGCAGAATCAAGTATGATGGAAATTGCAAGGACTATTGAGATTATTGAAGAAAAAGTACTATTATTTAAAGATAGAAATGGCACTGGGCCTCTTGCTTTGGCATAATTAATACATAAAACAAATTGCTTTACTGTTTTAGGTTAGATGAAGATGGAAAAGTTCTTACTCCAGAAGAACTTCTTTATCGAGTGAGTGTACAGTTTGATTCCTAAAATAGACATGGAGAAAATCCTAAATAGGCCTGAGTGGCTGTGGCTCCCGGCGTCCCGATATAGTCAGTTGGTGCCATCACTGACTATTGGGGGCGAGTCGTTGGCCCCCACGGAGAGGGCTTGCAACTTGGGTGTCCTCCTGGACACACAGCTGTCTTTAGAAGAACATGTGACGGCCGTGGCCAGGAGGGCTTTTTATCAGGTTTGCCTGATCTGCCAGTTGCGTCCCTTTCTGGATCGGGACTCCCTACGCACGGTCACTCATGCCCTCGTCACTTCCCGCCTGGACTATTGTAATGCTCTCTACATGGGGCTCCCCTTGAAGAGCACCTGGAGGCTCCAACTGGTCCAGAATGTGGCCACGTGGGTGGTTATGGGAGCGTCATGGCACTCCCATGTAACACCTCTCCTGCGCGAGCTGCACTGGCTCCCGGTGGTCCTCTGGGTGCAATTCAAGGTATTGGTTACCACCTTTAGAGCGCTCCATGGCTTAGGACCTGGGTATTTACAAGACCGCCTGCTGCTACCAATAGCCTCCCACCGGCCAATTCGCTCCCACAGAGAGGGGCTCCTCCGAGTGCCGTCGGCCAAGCAATGTCGGCTGGCAACCCCCAGGGGGAGAGCCTTCTCTGTGGGGGCTCCTGGCCTTTGGAACGAATTGCCCCCCGAGATACGGAGGATTCCCGACTTGCGCACCTTCCGCCGGGCCCTCAAAACGCTTTTATTTCATTGAGCCGGGCTGGCCTAATTTTTTAAAATTTTTAAAATTTTTAATTTTAATTGTTAATTCGTAATTTTAAATGTTTTAATGGGGTAGTTTCATTTTAATCTGATGTGGGCCAAAATATTTAATATCTTTTAAAATTGCTTTTAAATTTTATATTTGTGTGTTTTCAGTTGGCTGTACACCGCCCTGAGTCCCTCTGGGAGAAGGGCAGTATATAAATTAAATAAATAAATAAATAAATAAATAAATAAAATATGAGTGACAAAAACCTGTTTTCCTATAAGACTGTGAAAAGCCATCGGTATTGTCAGTGTCCATGGATGTCATTTTGAGATTTAATCATCCCAGTTGCCTCCAGAGGCCCAAAATTGAGAATGTGAATTTTTGATATTTTCTGTTAGCAAAGGGAGGAGGGTTATCCACATATCTTCATTTTTTCTTTCTTTCTGGAAGGCAGTACAGTCTGTGAATATGTCACATGATGCCGCACATGCTCAGATGGATGTAAAACTTCGGTCTCTCATCTGTATTGGATTGAAGTGAGTCATACAATTCTATTTCAAGCTTTATTGAAAAAGCCATGGAACTTCAGGGTATAATTGTCAACCCTTCAAGGCAGATAAGACTTGGAAACCAATGTCATCATGTAGATGAGTGCCACTTTTATTATAAAGCTATAAAATAGTCTTGCAGGTCTGAATGTGCTTCCAAGGGAGTGTGTGAACCAAGGAAGGGCTTGCCTGAGACATTTTCGTCATGTCACACTCTTGTCCCAGATACAGGCTGCTCTTATCTGACTATTACCCTTGTAGCAATTCCTCCACCTCCTATCTTTCAAAGTAATTCTTTCTGCCCTCTACAATAATTTAGTGGTTTATGTCTCTAAGCATGCCAAATGAACTCAGGCTGCTTCTGCAGAATGCTATTCTGTTTGGCCTGGTCCTCCATAAAGTGATAGAGGAATGAGAAAGCAGACCCACAATCTATCATCAAGACATGGCTAGGTGAGGTTGGGAGGTTGCTTACATCTGAAATCTGTCTTGCTGGATTTTGTATGGCATACAGTCATAATTTCAAGATGGAGGAGGAAGTGCTACTGATATGCCCAAGACCCTTGTAATAGCTAGATGCCCTGTTCCACATTGAAGTTCTTTACAAGAAGATGGGTACCACTGATAGGCTGAGAGTTTTTGTGGTCTCCCTTACCACTTAGCTCCTTCCTGGGCTCCTGAATCTCATAGCTGGGCTGGTGATGGATATTCCCAAACTTTGTGCGCTAAAAGATTTCAAGATTTCAGTTTCAAGTAGGGCCAGGGGAAACTAGAAGTTCATGGATACCATGTGCCAAAGCACCTTCTCAAGGGGAGGAGGGACTGCACTGTATCTGGGTTTCACCTCAAAAACAATATGTAACTTGACAGTGGGGGAGATTCACATCAGTCTGTTTTCATGGTCAAGGATGCTACTCAGAGTAAATTCTTTAGTTTAGAATTCACAAACTCTTAACAGTAGGCTGTAGTGGATGGAGTGAGTTAAAATAGATTCCATACACTGAAGTTATATGAATGACTAATTTAAACATCTGGAACTTGGTTCTAATCTTTTCAGGACTCCATTATTTTAAGTTGCATAGAGTTTCAAAAAAATAAACTAATTAAAGGAACAAGATTTCTTTTCCATGTTATTTACCTGGGTTGCCTAATATGATGAAACAAATCCCATAGGTTTGTAACTCAATTTATAACTTGATTTTCAGTGAGCAGGTGCTGCACCTGTGGCTTGAGGTACTTTGCTCGAGTCTGCAGACAGTGGAGAAATGGTTCCATCCCTGGTCATTTCTGCGAAGTCCTGGCTGGGTACAGATCAAGTGTGAGCTCAGGTAAGTGGCATGTTTTTTTCTGCCTTCCATATTACTGTACTACCAGATTGTGTTTTCTGGAAACTACACTCTTACCTAAATAAATTCATACCAATTTGATGCAATGGAGGTACGTATATTGTTTAAATATCTCACACTCCAGTGTCCTTGAGATTCTCTTATGTTGCCCCTCTCTGTAAGGAGGCTAAACCTATTTGAACAGTACAGTCCCAGGGACTGATGACCTGAATGGGATCCAGAGGGAACCAGGGGATATCCGGAGGGCTTTGCTGCACAGGAATGCTGAAACTTTGGTTGCATCTGGAACCAAATGGGCACCTGAAGCATTGGCTTGGACTATGCCTGTGCAGCCTCTCTTGACCCGTCACTCCTAACACTCCCCATGGCTCACGGAGAAGCCGCATGTTCCAAAAAGAGCTAAGAGACACCTAGAGGAAAATGTGAGATCAATCCTATTGGACATGACTTACTGCTGCTATTAAGGTCTACCTTGTGGCTAGAGTGGTTTCTGTTCTCATTGCGTATGTAGAGTGTCACCCAATGACCCCATCCAAGAGGGGTCCTGGGACAGGAGGGCTCATGTGATTATCTTCAGGGCCATACAGAGGAATTTGTACAACACTTGACAAAGTCGCTTGGATTCCTTCCCAATTGGAATCCATGCATGGTGACGGTCCATTAGAGATGTCTAGGTAAAGGTTTTGCCCAGTTATCTGGAAACAGTTCCATCCTGTTGGATCTGATAAAGTGGACAGGGTCTCAATGCTATCAGTGCAAACACCTGTCAATTAGTTCCTTGTCCCTGCTGGCTGGTGAAAGCATCCAAGATGGTGACAGGCAGGTGGGTTCAAGCAGAGATCGATTCCTCACTGCAGGAGGGGATGTTTCCCAGACCTTTCAAGGAGGCCCTGGTTCACCTCCTCCTCAAAAAAACTCTCTTGATCCTATCTAGACAATTTGTCCAGTCTCCCACCTTCCCTGTTTAGGGAAGATGGTAGAGAATGTGGTTGCATGGCGGCTTTAAAGGGTCATAGATTAAACATATGGTCTGAACTCCTTCAGGTCAGGATTCAGGCCCAGTTATGGGAGAGAAGAAACATTAGTCGCACTTGTCAATGATTTCTGACAAGAGTGAGATGGATGAGGTGCATCCATCAACTCAATGCTGGTTGTTGGTTATTACCTATAAAGCCCTCCATAGCATGGCTCCAGGTTATCTGAGGGACCAGCTCATCTCAGTGGGATAAGCCTACCCCATCCATACCAGCAGAGGAGGCATGCTGCAGACCCTGTCAGTCAAGGAATCTCAGCTGGGAGGGTTCAGAAGAGCTTTTTCTGCTCTTGAAACATCCCCTCCCCAAGTAAGAGCTTATCTTCTGAAAGGACTTGAAGACTTGGCTTTGCCAGCTGGCCTGGGGTCCCAATGGGGGAATGGCATTTTGGAAGTGGTTAATGGATTAGTCAGACCCCACTCCTCCCCATGTGCACTTTTCTCCCTTCCTTTCCATTGTCATTAATTGAACTTGATCTAAATTTTAACCTATGTTTTTTGTTTAAACATTTTAATGTTTTATATAGTATTTTATTTGTATGATTGCAAGTCACCTAGAATTGTCTCGGCAAGACGGGATGTAATGTGGGACACTATTATGTCACCAAGACCACTTTCCCAACAGACTAGGGTTCACTGTACTTCTGGCCACCAAACACCAAGTGAGGAAATGGAACTAACCCATTATCATTCTGTACATAAGGTTTGTCAGTCGAATTAGTCAATAGAAAGCCAAAGTTAAAAGGGCACTGCTGAGCATTTGCCATGAATGACAGAGGTTGATTGATAGGTAATTTTGTTTAGAGGCTCAAGGCTACATATTGACTATAGATATAGGAAATCTGGCAAGAAACTCACTGTACACGTATAGGAAAATTAGAATAAAATACATTGACTTTCAGATGCTGAGTGTTCCAGTTTACCTTTTCCTTTGTTCTTTTCACAATAAAAGCCATTTATATAAATATCTCCAGAGCAGAAGCTTATTGTGAACTGGGCTTTTTTGTTCTGTGGTGGTGCAGGGGTTAGAATGCAGTATTGCAGGCTAACTCTCCCCACTGCCAAGAGTTTGATCCTGACCAGATCAAGGTTGACTCAACCTTCCATCCTTCCGAGACCCAGATTTTTGGTGGCAATATGCTGACTCTGTAAACCACTTAAGAGACGGCTGTAAAGCACTATATAAATCTCAAGTGTTATTTCTATTGCTGTCTTTGATTGTCCTGATTTAATAAAACACAAATATTACTGACCCAAATATATTTTCTTTTGCATAAATCAGGTATTTCTTCCCTGTATAATACTTAGTTGCTTATATTTGTGCAGATTGCCTGTTTTTTCCAGTCTTGAGCAGGGATAGATAACCTAAACCTGGATTTTCTGTAGATATCTGTTATTTGCAGCAGACCAAGCAATTGTTTAATAACCATAAATTAAACACGCTTGCTTGGTTTGCGCAACATAGTAGTATGGAAAATTATGTTAGCTGATTTGTGGGCCAGTAGGTCACATTAACACAAATTGAATTTAAATTTCTGTTTATATAACAATTCCTGTATTATATTGCTATGCAGTCTGAATTCGTAGCGGAACTATTTGAGATTGGGGCTTATAGCAATGTTACCCAATTCCATTGTCTATGTTGTCTATAGACGAATCTTAAATCCTAATTGCTGGGTATATTCTATCACAGGGTCCTCAGTAAATTTGCATTCAGCCTTTCTCAGGACTGGGAACTCCCAACAAAAAGAGAGGTGAGTATGTGACCCTGCAACTGTACCTGGATTTCTTAGCCCAACTCAGAAATGTCTTACTATCCTTTGCCTCGCATGGGAGTGGGAGGCGCACGTGATCGTGATTGTGCCCTCAAACCTTTTCTTTCTTAGGGACCATCCGTCTGAAGGCCCCGAATCATACATTAACAAGAATTTGACTTAAGATTGTACACTGTTCATAATCTCTTTGCTTGCTTTCTATAGGAGAAGGAGAAGAAACCGCTGAAGGAAGGTGTTCAGGACATGCTTGTGAAACATCATCTCTTCAGCTGGGACATAGATGGGTGATTCCTTTATGAATCCGTGCTTGGACTTCTTGAATGGCAAATGAATGTTTGGCATATATCCTCTCTTCTCCCAGGCAGTCTGCTGGCCCTTTGTGTTTTATATGTCTTTCTGTAACCTGCCTCCCTCCAGTAAACTTCTACTAATTACGATTAACATTTGGCAGCAATTTGCTATAGAGCAGGATTGAGGACCTGTTGTTCCTGCATAGTGCCGACTATAATCCAAGCAGCCCACCTAATGGTTGGCTGGCCTTCCAAAGGGCCCAGATTTCCCACTCAATAGCAAATAAGAGGAGCATTTCAAGTGGTTGTACAGTAGTGTTACTTTCCTTCATGACCTATGGTTACAAAGAAATATGATATTATATCACTTGGGCCCTGTGCTTGTGGAAGACAAACATTTACTGACTCGTAAGTGTATTTAAAAACAATGGCATAACTAGAAAGTGAAGGATCCCCTAAGGTAACCATCTAGCCGTTACATTTCTTGTGTCCAGGAAAGCAGAGTGATGGTGGAAAAGTTCTGTTGAAATTTGCCTCCTTTGTGGAAAAGGCTTTATTTTGCAATGCAGAGAATGCAAGCTCGCTTTACTAAGAGTCTGATAGTGTGGAACTGGTATTTTTTTTCTTGGTGCTAAGATGCACAAGTGGCTTTGGTACTGCCATAAAGTGCCTAAAAAGACTGTCCGGTGACTGAGGCTGCCATGGGTATTATAAAAAACGATTGCAATAGCAGTCTGTCCTTTTCATTCTGTTCAGCTGTGATCCAGCTTAATTATTTTACCTAGATCAATTTTTTTAATTATTACAAGAGAACTATATTATATTCAGAAATTTATGTATATTTTGACATATCTCTAGTACGGGAAATGGATTCAGGCTTTGAGCTGGCTCAGGGGATAACTGCGGCTTCTATCTGAGGGTGTGAGCAGGGAGTGCAGGGCAGAAGCACTCTCTCTGCTTCATGGTATCTGTATTAGTCCAAATACAAGAAATGAAGAGCACTAGTGGAGAGCACAATCAAACCATTAAATGAAGATTAATCAAGATTGTATCATTTTTGGCTTATAAATTAATGGCTCATCTTGTAACTGTCTAAGACAGGCTAAATGAGAGTGAATTTTTATATATATTAGCCTGTTGTTGTTCTTGTTCTTCATATGAACTACAGAGTATTAGTCTTACTGAGTGGGTCTGACACTTTTGTACCAATATCTCGAGACACTGTATTTCATGTAAGGGATGAATTATATATCTAGATGCAGTGTTTCTAATTCCATAAATAGCACTCTTACAATCACAGCTTTTCCCACCCTTTCTCTTCCTACTTGTGGGAACAGAGGCAAAATATCAAAAAGATAAAACACAGGTATAATTAATGCTGGTAGTGGAGAAAAACTTGCCACTTAAATTTTGTGTCAATAGCAATACCGTGAAGTAGTTCTGTGTTATTCATGTGCTAAATGCCTTTGTCTGTATTTTCACCATGGCAAATACATGTTATTGATAATGCCATGACCAAAGATAAGATGTACAAAAATGATAGAACACAATTTTTTTAATAAAATGGATTTTTCAAATATCTGTAAATGAAAAAATAATTTGATTTATCCATTCTTTACCCTTCCCCAATTTCTCATTACATATTCTTTTCCAGTTGCATGTTCATTCTATGTCAAATCCATAAGCCCTACTTAAGACTCCTCCCTGTGTTGCTAATTACTTTTGATGGGTATAGGAAGAAAATGTGCATGCTGATCTAATACATGTTATACAACTATGATTATCAGCAGAAAAATGCATATATTCAAATTAGAGGCAGATTCTTATTTACTGTATGGGGTAAAAGGAGAATTTAGACAAGATAAATGAGATACTACTTTATACACTGGAGAAAAATGGACTCTGATGTAAATCCCAATTCCCCCTTCCATGACAAGTAATATCTCAAAAGCCTTTTAAGTATTAGTAGTGTTCTGTCAAAGCTTTTCATTTTGTTTTTCTAATTTGTTTATGGTGAATAGTTTCTTCTTTCAGAAACAGACAGTTGCTGTCATAGCACCTTTTGAGATAAAGTCCTCTTGTTTGATAGCTTGTTTACTGTTCTCAGACTGAGGGGAGATGCAAAATGCTCATACTGATCTAACTGCTCCCACCCACTGATATGGTCCTAATGTAGGTTATACAGTTTTATTATCCAAACTATCCAAAAACTAACTATCTTTGCAAACTAGCCACTAATTTATCTGATTGGTTGCATGTCCTGCAGAATATAAAAGATGAATACATTCAGCAATTCTAACAATCGGATTTCTGCAGAATGATTTTTAGAGAAATCAGCTTCACTTGCAGTTATCTACTCTAGGACTCTGGCTAGTCACATAACTGCAACTGACTTTTCAAGATGAGGCTCTTCATCATGAAGGGGGGGTATTAGGATGATATAAACTCTATAAACTCGGAAGTAAAGGAGTTTTTGGAATTCCATGAAACTAGAGTAGTGGGGAAGAAGCTTATGCCAACAGATCCATGAGTTCTTCTCTACGGAAAGGGAGATTGACTAATAATATTTAATGGCATATGCAAAAAAGTTAAACTGGTAATCCAAGGGCAAAGTATGTGTTCCAACCCCGGTTTTACAAAAAGGAGAAGCTAAAGGGAAGCATCACCTTATAATGAATGGATTAATTTGATTAGCTTTCTAGAACAGTTTTATAGAGATATGTACAAGTTTACTAAGTAAAAAATAAAGCCAAGTTTCAAGAGGAAAGACTGGGATTTACAACCACATTTCACAGTAGCAGGGGTTATGGCTACGTAAATTTCCTCTGCATAATAGCACATGCATCTCCATACCAAATGATCTCCTTTTTGGAAGAAAGTTGATGTGTATGTTCCTTGAGGTTCTTATTTTGATTGAAAAGTGTAAAGTGTTGACATCAGCCAAGGTATCCAAGGAGAGGTACAACCACAACTGCTTTAAATGCAGCGATGTAATGCAGAGATTATTTTCCTATGAACCCAGTTGCCAATACAGAGGAAGCTATATTATCTGTGCAAAAACAGGGAGGACAGCTAAATCTCTCTAGAAAGAGCAGAGCATTGCAGCTCAAATGCTGCAGATGTTAAGACTGCTAATCAGTCAGTTCAGAACTCCATTTCTTTAAAACAGCACTAGGTTCCATAGCTGGAACCATTAGAATAATTTCTAAAGGAATTGCAGAAAGCTGAAAATACTGTACTTTGTACAACTGTCTTGATTCATGGCAAATCCTGCCTGGTAAGATACCAGAAACAGAATAATTGTCCCTCTGTTTATTTTACATTGGGGCAATCCAGAACAACGTTAAAGAGCAAGAATTGTTCTCTAAGTTATAATATAATGTGGATTTAACTTTCTTAATAGACAGGAAGCGCATATAATACAGCATTATCAAGAAAAAGTTTTTTTTAACTAGACTGTAACCCTCCAAACTGATTGTAAACTTCATCAGTATGAATTCATCCTAATCTCCCACTTCCTTTCCCAGATGAGTCATATTCGAAGTGAAAATCTTTACAGTGTGGACAAATTAACTTTTTCCAATGTTTTTAATGCTTTCTAACTAGGTAGATTCAACTCCAGGAAGGAGAACTGTATTTGCCAATGATTTTTTTCTGGATCCTTTGCCTAGAACTGTTCCAACTTCTGCCAAGCTGCTTATGTTGAAATATTTGCAGTTACTCATACAACTCTGATGCAATTGCTAAATGTTTGAGGAAAGAGCCACATTTCAACAAACCACTGGAAAAAGTGGAAGCTTTCCTGAGATTGAATTTTCATTCAGAAAACATCATGGGTACTTGCCCTTGGCTCTAGCTTTACAAAAACTGGTCAAAACTGGGAGGGGGAGGAGAGGAAAGAAGGTTCATTAGATGCAATTTTTACTTAAATTCTTGCTCATCTCCTACACCCACCTGTACTCCCTTCAGTTTACTTGGTCAAAAAGTTATAAGCAAGAATCCCAGTGCAGCTGCAAATCATGTCCATCAAGGAAATCTGTGGAGAAGAGGCTAGGAGTTGCAGTACTGAGGGGTGTAAGGCTCATCACTGGCCCTCCTGACAGCTCCAACCAATCCATGCTGTCCAAATTGGGTTCTGCCAAGTCCAAACCTGATCCCCCAACAGACTCGGGGGCAAAGTGCAATTCTGATGTGTCCATAGGTGATGATGGATGGTCCAGGATAGCTGAACTGCTTAGCATCTCACTGTAGAGATCAATTAGGGGCTCAGTTCCATCAGGGACTGCTGTCAACAAAGAGAGACCAGTGGTACTCTCTAAGAAGTCTTCCAGTCTGCCTGGTGGATTAACAGAGTTTGGGTGACTCACAGGCCCCTGCAGACAAAGCTCTGAGGAATGATGATTGCTAGATGGAGAAGGGCATCTTGGGGTAACAGTGGGATCTTTCTTTGCTGGGGAAGACTGCTCTTTGAATTGAGCTGAAATCTCTATTGGAAAAAAGACATGTAAATTAGGTATTACGTACACTCTAACATTAATGATACAGCCATTAACGCCTTACTACTATTGCAGCACTTCAGAAATTATACACATCCTTCCCACCTTCAGAAGACTCCTGATTTCATACCAGTGACAGGTGAGGCTTTCTCTCATGCATCCAACAATCATTTCCTCATTCCATTCACTCACCCTTTCATCTTGTTATGCTTGTTTAAGGCACCATGACTTACCTCAAAAGTTTAGCTTTTCACTTTTGGGGGAAAATGTAAGCTTCTATTAATTGCCTCTAATCATCAGCTATCCATTTCCCCCAGTTCCCACACATGATTTAGAAACCAAAGCTCAAAATGTGACCCAGTATGATCTAACAGCTTCTGCAGACTCTATATACACTGTGTTATGTTACCTTACAACCTTTCTTCCCTGGCAGGCCTTTTTCTTCCATTAGCATCAGTACTGTGTGGGAAGCCTAAATTTCATAAGAACTGGAGCACTTGCAGTCTGCTTCATTCTGCCCCAGCACACTTCTTCCTCCAGCAGACTCATGGTAATGAGGGAGGAATGGAATACTTGCGGGGGGGAGGGGAGGCGCACACAAAGGGACTTTAAGGATTATTTATGGCCCTTTCCCTGGTGCTATAAGGAAAAATGGCCCTTCCCTTGTGAATTGATACATAAAGCTGACAGGCACACTCTTTTAAACGATTGGGCTAAATGCAGTAGAAGCCATACAATCCATCAGAATGACAGACCGGAAGTTCCTCTCTTCATACCTCCATGTTCAATTAAAATATCAAACAAATCATCCATTTGCTGACTTGAGCAGCCATTCTCCTAAAAAAGAAAGAAGGGAGTACGTTTGTTAACGTAGTACATTCAATAGCAATGCAGCAATTTATACATTATAATCATCACCCTGTGGTCAAATAATCAATATAATATAGAACAGGATATGCTAACCAAGAGTTTTACCCACATCTTCTTTTCTGCTATGAAGACTATATATGAAAAAATGGCAGAAGATAACCTTCAATGGTGTAAAGTGGATCGATCCAATATATGAATTCCAAAAATATTAAGATAATTTGCAAAAAGGATAGATCCACACCAAGTGGCTTCCTAATTTGTCCCAGCAAAACAGTTATTCTCACCTCAGAGGACTTTGGTTGCTGTTTCACAGCCTCCTCATAGCCTGGTGGTTCTTTCATCACCACTGAGGTGGCCGGGAGAAGCAGTGGTGACAAAGCGCCAAAGAAGGACGGGCTCTGCTTCTGCTGCTCAAGGTCCATATGGGGTGGAGAAGGAGGAGCTGGAGAGTTTGGCTGCGAGAGAAGCTGTGAGGGAAAAACAAGTAACAAGTCTTTGAAACCAACTACAAAGCAAATGTTCAACAAAGTGTTTGATGATGTTGTCTGGCTGCTCCAGTTTTTACTTTTTTCCTCTTCCAGACAGGATGGCCCATTGTATCACTCACTACCCTTGGTAATATCATTTAGATAATGCAATCTATGCCTCATCCAATTCATGATGGATTTCTTTACCCAGAAAGCTCTGTATTCTCTTATATATTAAAATAATTTTCTCTTAACTCAATAAAGTTTATATGATAAACTTTCTATTAAAAGGCTAGGTAGAATTTCTAAGAAAACTCTTAATAGGACTGTTATATCTACATCATGAGGGACCATAATAGTTACATCTATTTGTTTCACAATATGCACAATCCATCAGAAATATATAAGATTAAACCAGTGATGGGATTCAAAAATTTTTACTACCGGTTCTGTGGACATGGCTTGGTAGGCGTGGCATGACTTGGTGGCCATGGCAGGGGAAGGACACTGCAAAATCTCCATTCCCACCCCACTCCAGGGGTGCAAAATCCCATTTCCTCCCAATCAGCTGGGACTCGGTTCCGAGAATAGATGGGAGTGGGACCAGTCAGAGGTGATATTTATCAGTTGTCCAGAACTGGTCAGAACCTGCTGAATACCACCTCTGGATTAAACCTATTCCTCAAGTAGATGATATTCCTAATAGCACACCTGAATACGCCCACCTTCAAGACAGCAGGCCTTTTTCTGCATACTTAATGTGATGCCTATTCAAAAAGGTCAAATAAAGAAGAACAAAGGAATCAAAAGAATACTGCCGTATGCCTGTATTTGTATCTGAAAACTAAAAGCTCATAGGCCAAAGTGGGTAAATGAATGCCTTAAAAATAGTCCTTGAATTTGTATGTTGTATGTATGCCAATGGAGAAAGTTAGGGAGTTCCAGAAAAACATCTACTTCTGCTTCACTGACTATGCTAAAGCCTTTGATTGTGTGGATCACAACAAATTGTGGCAAGTTCTTAAAGAGATGGGAGTACTAGACCATCTTATTTGTCTCTTGAGAAACCTATATGCGGGTCAAGAAGTAACAGTGAGAACTGGACACGGGACCACTGATTGGTTCAAAACTGGGAAAGGAGTTCAGCAAGGCTGTATAATGTTGCCCTGCTTATTTAACTTATATGCAGAGCACATCATGAGAAAGGTAGGGCTAGAAGAATCACAAGCTGTAATTAAGATTGCCGGGAGAAATATCAACAACTTCAGATATGCAGATGATAACATTCTAATGGCAGAAAATGAAGAGGAACTAAAGAGCCTCTTGATGCGGGTGAAGGAGGAGAGTAAAAAAGTTGGCTTGAAATTCAACCTTAAGAAAACTAAGATCATGGCCTCCGACCCTCTCAATTCTTGGCAAATAGATGGGGAAGAAATGGTGGTAGTGACAGACTTTATTTTCCTGGGCTTCAAGATCACCGCAGATGGGGACTGCAGCCAAGAAATTAAAAGACACTCCTGGGGAGGAAAGCTATGGCAAATCTAGACAGCATACTAAAAAGCAGAGACATCAACCTGCCAACAAAAGTGTGTATAGTCAAGGCTATGGTTTTCCCAGTTGCAAGGTAAGGCTGTGAAAGTTGGACCCTAAGGAAGGCTGAGCGTCAAAGAATGGAGGCCTTTGAACTATGGTGCTGGAGAAGACTCCTGCGAGTCCCTTGGACTGCAAGGCGATCAAACAAGTCAGTCCTAGAGGAGATCAACCCTGACTTTTCTTTAGAAGGCCAGATCCTGAAGATGGAACTCAAATACTTTGGCCTCCTAATGAGAAGGAAGGACTCACTGGAGAAGAGCCTAATGCTGGGAAAGATTGAGGGCAAAAGAAGAAAGGGACGACAGAGAATGAGGTGGCTGGATGGAGTCACTGAAGCAGTTGGCGTGAGCTTGAATGGACTCCGGAGGATGGTAGAGGACAGGAAGGCTTAGAGGAATGTTGTCCATGGGGTTGCGATGGGTCGGACACGACTTCGCAACTAACAACAACAAGTCCTTGAATTACAACTGCAATTGGACCAGAAACTGCCATTGCTAAGCAATGCGCTCTGGAATCGTAAAGCGTAACACCGCATGACCGCGTAGTCTAACAACAGTAATCCAGGCAGTCCTGGTTGTCCTAATTCCACATGTGCGGGTCATTAAGCAGGAAGTGGAGGAAGTCCCAGAAAAAAAATGCAGGGGTGCTGCAAAGTTGTGGGAGAGGCCCTGGGTGGCTCAGCATAGGCTACGTGCAAGTTGGGGAAAGGGGGTGTAGCAGTGTGGTGCAAGCTCAGGAAGGCTGGGGAAAGAGAGCATGGAGTGGGTCCATGTAGGGAGGTCATGGTGGGTGCAAGCAGAGGGGGGAAGAAGGGCATCATGTGTGCAAGCAAAGAAAGATTAGGCCGAGGGGAGACTTGCCTGAGTTACTTGCAACCTTCCCTGCTGGCTTCTCCATTGACTTTGCTTGTGGAAAGCTGGCTGGAAAGGATGCAAATGGTGATCGTGTGACCACAGGGCATTACAACTGGTTGTAAATGTCAGATGGTTGTCAAGTGCCTACATTTTGATCACATGAGCCTGAGAGCATAGCAACAGTGAGAACCTGGCGAAATAGTTGAAATTGCTTCATTCAGCACAGTTATAACTTCAAATGATTGCTGAACAAATGGTCATAACTCAAGGACTACCTGCACAGATATAGGCATAACTAAAACCTGGTGAACTAGGATAAATCAGGGAGACATAGTTATTATTAGTTACAACCCTATAGGAAAGTTAGGGATAGGTGGGGTGGAGAATGTGTTACCTTGCATTTAAAAAAGACTATTGAATCAAATTAACTTGACACGCCTAATAAGAGCAATCATTTGATGACTAAAAGCATCAGGTCATAAAGGAAAATTAATACCCCCTAATCAAAATGCTCAAAGAGATCTGAAAATTAAAAGAGATATTAAAAAGCAACCTGAAAAGCTAAGCCATGTATTTATGGAAGATTTCAACTAATCTCAATTTCAATCAATACACTGACTGGAAATTTTGTGTTTGAACCATGGCAGAGAGATAACATTCTTTGATTCAATGAGTAACTGTAAACTGGAAAAGCTGGTTTTGGAACTAATGGGGGGGGGGGATACTAGACCTACTCTTAAGTGATGCTTAGGCTTTTGAGAAATAGATGTAATTGAACCAATTGGGAACAATTCAACATTCAAAGAAGCAATAACATATAGTACATAGCAATTCCAACACACTCATAGTTGACTTCAAAAAGGGAACATCTCAAAATTGAGAAAATGGGTGAAAAAGAAAATCAGGCATGGCTGAAAGTGCAAGCTTCCTCTAGAAATATTTAAGAATATACAAAAACAAAATACAGATATTCTGTTAAATACATTCTACTAATCCAGATGGAATTTCAACCAGGAAAGTTAATCTTTTTTCCTAGAAATGCATCCCTTAGCTTAATGATGCTTAACAGAAACAACTAAATTTCATTTCAGTATGAAACTACACCTGTTTCTTGAGAACTGACCTATAGTCTCTATTCGATCCTGGTCCACACTATTATTTATGCATCCAGCCAACCACCCACCCAGGTGCTCATTTGACTTTGGCTCTCCCTCCCATTCTTCACTGATTCTGAGCAGCTTACAATATAAGCAACCCCTCTCCCCCCAAAAAAACAAGTTAAAAATGCAATAGGCACAATAAGCAAGATGGAACATCTGACCATCTGTCATGGAAAACATATACAAAAACCTCCCAAACATATCCAGCAAGCAAGTCCATTCAACCTAAACTAAGACATGGGAAAACAGCAAGATCTTTAGCCTTCCTGAATGCCATCAGGGTGGAAGCCACCTATAGTTGAGGAGCACCCCTTTCCAGAGAACAGACATTTTGACATAGAAGATATGCTTCCCAGATCCCAACAGATGGTATTATTTAATCAAGGGGATCAAGAGTGTGCCCACTGTTGGCCCTTGCCAGCTGAACAGAAATCATGGGCAATAAGACAGTTCTTCAAATAAGTAGCTTCATGCCATATAGTGCTTTACAGGTGATAACCAACACATCAAATCACACCCAGAAGCATATTGGCAACTCATGCAGCTTGCAAAGCAGGGGTGTTGTGTGGACACACTGATGCAAGCCCATCACTGCCCATTCTGCTGCATTCAGGCCCAGTTGAAGTTTTTGAGAGGTCTTCAGGGGAGGCCTCAAGTAGAATGCCTCACAGTAAGAGGTGGTTAGGCATGAGTGACTGTCTGAAGCCCCTTGAGCCACAAAGAGGCACGACTAGCATCACCAGATAGAACTGTGTAAAGATCTTCTTGGTAACCTGACACCCGTTCTTCAAGTAGGAAGTCTGAATTCAAAAAGATCCTCATAAGCACTGCTCTTGAATGGGAAAGTGCAACTCCACCAAAAGCAAAGACCAAAGATCCTAAGAACTAAATGTCTATGAAGAGTCTCAGTCATCAAGGTTATGGCTGTCCCAAAGGTGCTTTTTCAAAAGGCAACTGGACTTTGTTTTTCCCTGAAGCAGTTTCGCTTCTCATCCAAGAAGCTTCTTTGGTTCAGAACAGAAGAAGCTTCTTGGATGAGAAGTGAAATGTCTTCAAGGAAAAACGAAGTCTAGTTGCCTTTTGAAAAAGCACCTTTGGGACATCCTAAGAGCTAGGTGGTCCTAGCAGCCGCAGCCACTCAGTCTTGGTAGGAATGAATCAGAGAGAGTTCCTCCCATCCAGCCTACAGGCATCAGGACTAGACCTAGTAGCCTCACTTGGAGAGCCTGGGGTCAAAAGGTATAATTAAGTATCATTAGTGTACTGATGATGCAGGACCCCCAAACTGGTTAGATGACCTAATCCAGTGTTTTCATGTAGATATTGAACAAGAGGCTCATCTTATGGTATTGGGACCCACTGAGAATACCTTTTTTGTCTCACTGGACTGGCCAGTTTTATCAGGAACTCTGGCGTTCGGTGGTCCTTTGTGGAAGCCGTTCAGGAAGAACGGCTGCAAGTTGGGAGATGCAGAAAAAGATAAGATTGTTTGTGGCAGCTGTCCAGTGACCATTTGCAGACCTGACTTCTGACACTATATAAGAGATAAGAAAAAGAATTAAAGGTCAGATTCTGATTGGTCCATTGATTTTAAAAAGGAAGAACACCCTTCAGTATGCAAATCAGGGCTACAGTTAGGGATACAGGTGGTTAGCTACCTTCTGGGTGGACTCCTTTGGTGATGGTTCAGGAGATGATGGAGAGTTCTGTATAGGTGGCTTGTTGGGTGCTATTGCGGATGGAGATGACATTCTCTGAAAAAATAATACAGGATTGAATGTTGTTTCAGATGCCTGGGCAAAAGTTAAAGTAGTAATGCAGCAGAGGGAATTTACTGCACAGGGAAAACAAAAATTGGGCTTGCAAAACCAATGAATTATCTAGAAAATGTAGATGAGGAGGAGCAGATCTAGTTTAATAAGAACGGACAATTTATGGTTGCTATTACAACAACATGATTTCATTCTGGTAAACTGCTTTCAGGAAGACACATATGAAGTTTTGTTCAAAAGGTTATGTGTGTTAAACTAAATTATTAAACAAACACTGTTGCTCCAACATTACCTTTACATTAGTTTCTTCAATTAATTTTGTGCCTGTGTGTGTTTGATTGTGTGTGTTTGTGTGTGCATGTGTGTATGAGGGAGAGGGAGAGAATGCACAAGAGTTTGCACATTTACTTACTTTCAGCGGCAATGAACTGCTTCCCACTTTCTCCTGAGGTGAGAGGGTCTGCCTTTCAGCATTCTGATTGGTCACAGTGAGGACTATGTGAGTGCCTGTGGAATCTGTGATGAGGGTAGGGGGGGAAGCTCCCTTGATGAAATCATTGAAGCCCCCACCTTGCTGTCCAATGAAAAAACATGAGGTCTGACATGGTGGCTCAGTTTCAGCAGCTAGCACCTCCTGCTTCACCATCACTGCTTTCTTTGGCACTAAATTTGTATCTGATGTCTCCATTTGGCTGGTGGTCTGTGTGGGTCTTAGTTGGTCAATTTGGCAGTTCAGCTGCTCCACAGATTGGCAACTCAGAAAACCCTTTTCGTTCTTGATAGAGGTACCAAAAATGGAGGGCTCACAGACTGTAGCTCTTTCTTCTCCGACAACTGTAGCTGACAGTGGTTGTTGAGATCTCTTTTCTTTCTCCAGCTGCAGCTTTAGCATCTCCACCAACTGCTGTTTCTGTTTTAACATCCGGGTGAGTTCCTCAATCTGCTTATCTTTCTCCTGCAGCATCTGGTCTTTATCCTGGACCTCCATGTCTTTGCTGTTGTTGCTACTGATTATGCTAGACTCCACTCTTGACATTGCATTTATGCTACTACAAGTGTTACCTTTGGAACTCTCTTCTTTTACCAAAAATTGGACTGGTGATGCTTGTAGAGTAAGCTGAGTCAGAGGAGAAGTCACCATCTCCCCAAAAGCATCACCACTGGTTGAATTGTCATCTCCAGCACTTATGAGAGACCGTTCGGAAGGAGTGGGTGACACAGGAGGAGTTGAGCCTGTGCTCCCAAACTTCATGACTCCATTGCCCGTGACAGTGGCTACAACAACCTCTGCTGAAGTAAGACCCGTACTGACCAGTGCAGGACCTGTACTCAGCCGAGCAGCTGGGAAAGCTACCACCACTTCAGTAGTCTTCGGGAGAATTGCTGTGTTAGGCTTTGGAGCAGCAAGTACTCGGCTGGTTACACCATTCTGCTCTTGATAAGCTTTGAGCCGCTCAATTAAATCTGTCTTAGTACCCGACACAGGCAATGCCCTTAGCTTCAACTCTTGCTTTAGCTCTGCCACCTATCAAAGAGTTAGAATTCTATCAGAAATTATATTAGCTAAGACACCCTTACTTACTAGGGCTACATCAAATCACAGTTGGAAGGTAAACCTGGTTGATACCTCCTTTCAATTCTAATTTTTTTTTAAAGAAAGGTTGCCAAATATTATAAGGCATAAAACAATGAGCACAAAAGTTTCACTTTCAAAGGACAATTCCATCACCACCAATAAATAAAATGTATGGTCAGCATCAAACTCACCAATTTCAGTGATAGCATCACCATCCACTAACCATGCAATAAATAACTTATACCACATTTTTATTAGTGTGGTTAACAAATTTTAAAGGCAAAGACAATATACTATTTAAATGAAATGAAGTAAAGATCCTGTACTACAATTTATAATATTGAATGAACAACTAGCCAAGTAATTACATTCTATATTTAGGTAAAAGAAAGCTGATGTAAACATGCAATTTAGGAATTATATTATCTTAAATCTGATCCAAAATTACCAGAACTAGTAGTAATGCTATATCCAAGTAATTACAGCCTAAATGATGCTTGATATTGCCGTAATAATGAAAAACCACCCAACAATAATACTAATATAAGATGACTCCTAGATGTATAAACTGGAGATCTTAGTGCTATAGTGCCTCAACCTTAAGGAGAACATTAGGCATTATACACTTACACTATTTATCTATTTTCTAATATTTTATCCTTATTTTATAGCTGCTATATTAGTTACCACATCAAAAGATGGCATCTGAAATACATTCCCTTACATTTTAAATATCTGCTTTGCTGCATATTCACAATAATGTTTATTTTACTTGCATTTTATATCTAATATTTCTTCTCAAAGCAGCTTACAAATGCTTGGTTACCTTCATGTCATCAAGGTTAGCAGGGAGAGCCCCAGGTTTGCCTACTGGAGAATTGCTATTTTGTCGCAAGAGCCCATTGGGACCAGAAGACAGAGAAGAGGCGTTGCTGGCAGCGGTGGAAAGACTACGCACAGCTGGGCTGCTGTTGCCATTCTGTTCTCCTAGAGGCCTGAAGGGGAAAGGAAGAGTGAATTGAGTAGCCAGCTGCAAGAAACTAGCAACAGAAACTCCAGGCTTTGCTTCCGCACTTCCCAGAGGAGGCTGAATATTCATTGGGGGGCAAAACCCTTGATGTGATCTAACAATCCAATGCCTGTAAAATGTACTGGCAAGGTGCCAAGCCCTTAGGTAAAGCACAATGCAAATAATTGCTCCTGGCTCAGTGTTTGCTTTCAGCCGTACTTTGTGATAAATCATTAAAACTTTAGATATTTTTTTCCTTACTTACGTTTAAATGCAGTAGAAACAGAAAAATAAATTGTAAAATGAAGAGATTGTTATAAGGACTTCATATTCCATCATGCTTTTCACCATGATGGAAAGCAGCCATCTAGGGAATTTCTATTAAACATTATCTTTTGATAATGTTAATTATCAATGATAATCACTCTATTCTGATTATTTATTTATTAAATTTTTATCCCACCATTATTACTTATAAGTCAGTCAAGGTGGCAAACATACATAACGCTCCTTCCTCCTCCTATTTTCCCCATAATAAGAATCCTTTGAGATGGACTGAGTATGCCTGACTGGCCCAAAGTCACCCAGCCAACATTCATGCCTAAGGCAGGACTAGGTTCCTGGTTTCTACCCTGATACCTTAACCACTAAACTAAACTGACTATTGTTATTCTGTTATATGCGGGATATATCGGGGTAGCTTACGAAAAACAAGTTTGTTGAGTTTACCGAGAAACAAGTAAACAAACAAATATCCAATTAAATATATGCATTGCTGATTGGGGCACTTTGAAAACCTCTCTCAAAATTACATTGCCAAAGCTTTTCGTTACACTTATAAACTCCTTTCACTAAAATCTTAGACAGCTTGACTATTACAAGTACATCCATAATTTTCACTTACTTCTAACGTTTGTAAACTGCACTCCAGACAAAGTGAACGTTAGAAAGTGAATAAATATGGCTCCTATGATTGAGTGGATTATGAGTTGATTTTATAAATCCCATACCTAGATGGGAATGGACAGATAGAGAAATAGGCTTCAGTTCTGTTTATACTAAGCTCTTGAGAAGAGGAGGAGGTGGTGGTGGTGGTGGGGAAGGGGAAAGAAGGAAGAAGGAAGAAGGGAGGAGGAGGAGGAGGAGGAGGAGGAGGAGGAGGAGGAGGAGGAGGAAGAAGAAGAAGAAGAAGAAGAAGAAGAAGAAGAAGAAGAAGAAGAAGAAGAAGAAGAAGAAGAAGAAGAAGAAGAAGAAGAAGAAGAGGAGGAGGAGGAGGAGGAGGAGGAGGAGGAGGAGGAGGAGGAGGAGGAGGAGGAGGAGGAGGAGGAGGAGGAGGAGGAGGAGGAGGAGGAGGAGGAGGAGGAGGAGGAGGAGGAGGAGGAGGAGGAGGAGGAGGAGGAGGAGGAGGAGAAGAAGAAGAAGAAGAAGAAGAAGAAGAAGAAGAAGAAGAAGAAGAAGAAGAAGAAGAAGAAGAAGAAGAAGAAGAAGAAGAAGAAGAAGAAGAAGAAGAAGAAGAAGAAGAAGCTGCTCTTACTTTGGTGGAGCTGGGAGGATGGTTTGATAGTTGTAGTGCTGTTGGTGCTGTTGATTAAGGATCTGGAGCTGCAAAAAGAGCTGTTGTTGCTGCAGGATTTTGGCATAAGACGAATCCATGGGGGGAGCTCCTTTATCCTGTTTTTGGTCCGGTGGAATATATTGGTGATATTTCAGCTTCTTAACTTTTGGTTTCGGCTCCTTGGATTTTTTGCTACGCTGGGATTTCTCACATGAAGATTTTGGCTGGCTTTGCTATTTGAAAGAAAAAATAGGTGGTTCAGGATAGGATGGTGGCATAATAAATATAAAGAGTGACATGTTGAGAAATGATTACCTGGTTTAATATCTTCCATACAATTTCTTCATTCTACTGATCTGCTCTAATAAATGTAAATCTATTAAACAAGTATAACGCTGTTAGCTTTTAACTAGTCCAGGAGTTGCCAAACTTGGCAGCTTGAAGACTTGTGAACTTCTGGGAGTTGAAGTCCACAAGTCTTAAGGTTGCCAAGTTTGGGGACTCCTGGACTGGTATAACGCTAATCTTAATACATACCAATTATATTATCTACATCAATGCAGTGAACCTGCATGAACAATCCTTAGACCAATTAATAGAACATCATTCCTCCAGAAATTAGACTGGCCCCGACTCTAACACTCTTTAGGGAAGGTCCTGCCAGCAGGCCTGGGGAGCCCAATAAATGGCTGGTATGAATGTATGTTGTCGCCAGGGTAGGGGTGGGGTTATTATTTTATTATTTTAATTTTTTATTGTTTTTATTTCTTTTATATTACTTGTATGTCCTGTAAGTTGTCTTGAGTTACCGTGTGCAAGTGGGAGGCAATAAATAAATGTCTATTGCAATTTCATATTAATTAAATTTCTGTTTATTTAATATATGTATTAAAATCCAGGGCATTTATCTGTCAATATTCCATAGACGTCATCATATTCCAAACTGACAGAAAAAAAAAGAGAATGATACAGCAAAGGAAACACATGTCATCAACTCTGGATACATTAAGTGAAAAAAAATCCAGGCTGTTACAAAACTATATTATTTAATGATTCTCATGATACTAATCTACTAGCAAAAAAAGGATCCTAATGTATCACTATCTTAACTATTCACTTAATAAGGAATTGAAAATGTCGTTGAAAGGTTGATTCATGATCCTGATCAAGTCCAAGTTACTCAGTATCTCACCTAATCGTTTAAAGGAAATCCTTGGCATCACAATAGACTTCTTGGCTGATCGTAATACATAGCCCTAACACAAAAGGTACCTTTATAAGAGCTGGAAGAGGTTTGGCAGCAGGAGGAGCAATTCCATTAGTGAGATTCAGAGGCACTGGAGGTGGTGGCTGTGGCAAGGGGGTTGGAGGCTGTTCAGACACGTAAGTTGTCTCAGTGCAGTCTGTGCTGATTTTTAACTGGCACACAATCTGCAAAGTAGATGAATATGAATATGCCCAGATGAATTTTCAGAAGACAGAATAAGCAGTTAGCAGGTGACTTCTGCAGTATCGTAAAAAGGCAGAGAACTTTTCGGTTATATTTGTGTACTGCAAAATACAGATATGTGGAAAGCCAGTTTCCAGAATCAATCCCACCATACACCAAGAGAGTTAACTTCTTCCCACGGTCAAATCTGAAGAAAATAGGATTTTATTTTTCCACAAAGTAAAACAGCATAAAGGATGTTATTAATATTATTTCAAGCTTCAGTTTGAGAACCACTTTGGTGTAGTGGTGAACGTGCTGGCCTAGAAACCAGGAGACTGGGAGTTCTAGTCCCTCCTTAGGTATAAAAGCCAGCTGGGTGACTTTGGGCCAGTCACTCTCTTTCAGCCCAACCCACCTCACAGGGTTATTGTTGTGGGGAAAACAGAAGGAAGAAGGAGTATTGTATATGTTCACCATCTAATAAAGGTAGGGAAAAAAAATCTTTAAAAAGATTCAGGTATCAAGTGTAACCTTTTCTTCCAAGGAAAATACCTTTTTTGCCCAAGCTCCTACAATCAAAAAGTGCAACAAGAAGCAACCCCTAAGGTGTCCTCACCTGAGTAGGGGATGCCACTGTGGGAGTAGTAACTAAATCACTCATCAGAGCTTCCATTGGGGATGGCACAGATGCCTGGGATTCATGGCTAGCCGGTTGTTCTGGAGAAAGGGCATCACTGCTGTCCTCATCGAAGGAGGAATTATCTGCTATATTAGGATAGTTCACTTGACCTACTAAAAACAACAAATGCAACGTGAATTAATTAAAAACAGAGGGTATGGATCACGGATAACCAGCAGGACATTTCTGGGCCACTATAAAATTCCAAGATGGTGAAAAGCAGAGGAACTTTAGACAACTGTGTGTTGTACATATACTATTAGCTTCACCAATTTGCCAAGTATATTATGCTTTCCTTTGTTTAAAAAAGACATAAAAAAAGAAGCTGCTGTTTTATCCACTCCCCTTATCAGCAGGCTTACCAATGAGAGCTTCCTTCAAGCTCGATTCCACAGGCAGAATGTTTTTCTCTACCAATTCCATGGGGCCCGGTCTCTGGGCAATCTTCTCATTGAGATCATCAGCCAATCTAGCCCGCTTCAACTTCAACTGCTTGGCCTGAAGAGAAGGTTCAGCAGAGGTCTCTGTTCAGCAGAAACAACAAAAACATGATTATTTCTTAACTATAAAACCCATTACAGAAATCAATTCTGTAGTTTCTTTTTGGAGACTCTCAAGCAGTACATAAAAAACCAGCCCTAACTATACTAGTCCTCTAAATAATTTTTAAGAATAACAGAATTGTCCTTCTGACTTGTGCCAAAGGTTAGGTACTGGTTACTCCAGTACCTAACCTGAATCTTGCGAGAAGCCCCAAAGCAGGAAACACACAAACAATTCTATTTGTAATAACAGCAACTGGTAGATGGGAATATAGAATATTGTCATTATCAGTTAGTCTGATGTCATCTATCAGGACCCCCAAACTGTGCTTCTCTGCAATAAGGCCAGCCCTCTGGAACAAGGTCCAGTTCTAAACCACTCTCCTGTGGTTTAGAAGAACTGTAAAGACCTGACTCTTCAACCAAGTCTTTTAGTGAGGAAGAGGAAGACCCCCTGCTTCATCACACTTGCCATCTTTTACTATAATTTGTTTGTTAGCCGCCCACAGTTCTTGAGAATTGAGTGGCATACAATATCAATACATTATTATTATTATTATTATTACTACTACTACTACTACTACTATTATGAAATATGAAATATGAAAATATGAAATACATATGAAATCACAACTGCCAGTTCTTTAGATGGTGTTGGCCTTAACATTGAGTACTTCCCAAGAACCTAGGATGTTATAATGAATTGACATAGCATAGGTTCTGATCCGAAGTGGGTCAGAACCTATGGGTATTTTTGGGTATTGCACCCAATGTGTCAATAACCACCACAGCTGGTTATGCCATAATCTTTCATCTCTGATTTTCAGATCTTGATACTTTGTGATCTCCAATTCTTTGTCTTCTATTCTACTATCCCCTGGTATTGCCACAATTATTCATGATTCATTCTCCTTTTCCTCCACCTTCATTGATAATCTTATCTTAATATCATTAATCTCCATTTAATACTATCAAAATTGGAGCTAGCACCAATTGTGGAAACAAATTCGAAAGTTTTAACTCTTCCTTTTTTATCCGGAAAATCCCACTATTTTGATTTATTAGATATCCCAGGATTTCACAAATACTAGAAAGGAAAACATTTTTATGATAAAATATACATAATTTTATACAATTAACCTGCTTCCTTGCTCAATATTTTCTAAATTAAAGCCTTCCACCCACTAGCAGTAAGATTTAATTTTCTATGCAGGTAATCATTTTTTTTTTTAATTTATTTATTTTTCTGTCAATCTACTTGGAACTGATGTTAAGATAACTAGTCTGGAATTTCCTGTAATTCTTATAGTTAGTTACAGTATCACAGAATACAAAGGTTGCAAAGAATGCTGGTGATTACCTAATCCAACTTCCTGCCAATTCAAACCCACAAGTGTATATTTATCATCCTTGACAGATTTGGCTCCTCTAAGCACCACCACCAAAGAAAAGTCTTTTTCTTTCCCAGGCAATCTTTTCCACAGTTGAACAGTTTTCATAATATCAAACCAAAATCTACATCCTTGTAATTTTTTTTCCTTGTCCTATTTTCCGGAATAACTTTAACAATGTTGCACTTGCTCCTAATTGACAAACTTTCAGGTCCTTGAAAACAACAATCATGTCTCCTCAGAAATCTTCTCTGGGTTATGCCAGAGAAGATCCCAATGCCTCCAGCCATTTCTCATGTTTTTTCTTCAAGGCCCCTTATCCTCTTGGTTGTTCTACTCTGGATGCTAGCAATAGCACTTAGACTCCATAGCACTTTGCACCACTGTGGGCATATTGCCCCCACCAATCTGGATCTTCATTTTCCCAACCCTGGAAGGATGGAAGGCTGAGTCAACCTTGAACTGATCAGGATCGAACTCCTGGCCGTGGGCCGAGTTTGCCTGCAATACTGCATGCTAGCCACTGCACCACCAGGGCTCTTTCTACATTGGTTATTAAATATCCCTCCTAAAAGCAGTGCGAGCTGCACTGGCTCCCGGTGGTCTTCCGAGTGCGCTTCAAGGTGTTGGTTCTTACCTTTAAAGTGCTCCATGACTTAGGACCTGAGTACCTACGAGACCACCTTCTGCAACCGATAACCTCCCACCAACCAGTATGCTCCCACAGAGTGGGCCTCCTCAAGGTGCCATCAGTAAAGCAATGTTGGCTGGTGGTTCCAAGGAGGAGAGCCTTCTCTGTGGGGGCATCTGCCCTATGGAACAGGATACCCCCAGGGATACAAATGATCCCAGATCTCCGTACTTTCTGTCGTGCCTTGAAGACCTTTCTATTTCACCAAGCCAGACTGGCATAAATTTTCAGTTTATCTAAATTCTACGCTGAGGATCTTAATTGATGAGCCAAATAGGTTTAATTATTTTAAATTATTTTTATTTCACATTATATGTATGTTATTCTGACTGTTCACCGCCCTGAGTCCTTCGGAAGAAGGGCGGTATAATTAATAAATAAATATATATATTTTATATATATATAAAATGCTGTTTCCAGAACTGCATGTAGACTAACCTAGAAAAGGAAGAAACAATGACATCACCCTTCTGGCACTATACTTTGACTGATGCAGCCTAGGACTGCATTTGCTTTCTTTCTTTTTTTTTTTTTTGCAACTGTTATTGGCTTCCATATTGCTTATGATTAATCAAGCGAATATTACCCACCACATCCTATATTTATCGTATGTCTCTGAATTTTTTTCCCAGCAAAAATATATGAATTTGTATTTGTCCTTGTTGAATTGTTTTGGGCCTTTCTTATAGATTAATTAACTCCTCCTTAAATCTTTATATTGTCCCTTAAGGTGTTTGTTATCTCCTCTGTCTTTGTGTGATCTGCTAAATTGATAACCATATATTCTAACCTTTTACCTAAGTCATTTACAACTATATCGTTAATACAGTTATATTAATACAACACAGGGACTAGGACAGATACCTGCAATATATCACTCGACATCTCTTTCCAGCTTGATGAAGAGGCACCAATGTACATTTGATGGATAAAATTATCCAACCAACTCGCTATTCATTTAATGCTTTACCACCTGTATACTAAATTTCTTTACCAAAATCTCATGACTCTGTTGACGATAAGTTCAATAAGTCCCTCTCATTTCCACAGTCAACTATCAAAAAAGGAAATCAAGTTGCTTCAGTATGACCGTCTCTTGATAAACATATGCTGGATTCTGCCACGCAATATATTCTTTTCTAAATTCCAAGAAAACTGTTTAATAATCAGCTGAGCTGTGATGGGATGTGCACCTGCAGGAGCAGTGGGAGAAAGGTTTTGGCAACACAGAGCTTTCCAAAAAAGAGTCCAGTTTAAGAGACTAAACAGTCCTGAGCTGGATGAGGGTGGAGAAGTTCATGGTAGCCACATCCCCACCTCATTTCATTTCATTTTACTTTTCATCAACATTTTTCCTGTTAATTAACATCAGATCTCATTGTCCCTTCTTCTTGGAAAACAAAAGTCAACAAGATCACTGAGGAATTTGAGACAATGTGATGTCTTTCTCCATTTTTTTTAAAACAGATATTGAAATACTCCCATTATTATATCTCTCCTCCCTGATAGCTCTATAAAAATTAGTAAGAGCATTATGCAGATCTTCTGCCTGTCTTGGGAATCTACACAATAACCTTTGCATTCTTACTCGAATACTATTGACTTATTCAAATGTTCTTCACTCCATGGTCAAATTGCTTATGTGTCCACTTTACATATAATGACCTTCTTTTTTTATTCCTTTTGGGTAAGTGATACCTTCCAATTCTGGCATTGCACTCATAACTTTCGTCCTGCTAGGTTTCAGTAAGTGCTAATAAATCATATTTGCCTTCCTGAATTAGGAATTCAGAAGAATTACTTCTTCTCATTTTTTGTAAAGAAACTGTGGCAACCTTTGTACAAATATCTTGACTTGTTTTTCCTGTATTTACATTCTCAGTTGTTGCTTTCACATCCTGAATACCCCTTCAATCTGGTTCCCAGTACTTCACATAATATTGTTTCCCGGATCTCTTTTCCCTTCCACACAGAATTCATTGGAGAGCCTGCTAGATCAAACTTACAAGACACTTTTCAGTCTTATTTGGGGAAGAAGCTGAACATCTTAGTAATCTTCCACTTTTCAAAGAATTCAATTGGCACCACTGCTCAACTATCACTTCCAGTATTTTCTCTTTTCCTGGATCAAACAGAAAGGTGTGAAGAAATCACTACCTGTGACCCTCCAGCTCCTTCACTCTCCTGCCCAGGTCACTGCCTTGCAATGTGTCCATAGTTGCATTTTTGGTGCCATTTGTTCACATGAATACTAGCAGACAGAGTAGGATTAAAGAACCTTGAATATCTTTTAGTTTTATTCCAAATTCATCCCCCAGGGAAGCAACACAGCTTCTTTTGATAAATGTCCCAGCCAAGATTGCTGCTTCAGTCCCTCTCAGTAGAGAGTACCTGATCACCACTGTTCATTACGTCATGCATAAGCAGACATTACTCCCATTGCAAAGTCTGTACAGTCGCTTTTGCTGCTCTGAGGCTTGGCAGGTGCTTTTCATCCAAGGGTTCATATTAATGAACATCAATAATAAAATTCTGGAAATTATTCTGAAGTTCTAAATATAAAATCTCATTTGACAGACTTGGGCTTTTGTCTCAGATTCCTCTAATTCTCCACAGTTTGGCATGTTTTAATCTGGGATGCTTTCTAGTGTTTATAACTGTCTGCAAGCACTCCTTGTATCTAATTCCAAAAGTTGAGAACTGGATTTTGTCTTTAGCTCTTTCAGCTTCTCCTGCAGCGAACCTTCAGATTACACTTGTAGCATGCATAGTTTTCGTCATCTTTCAGAAGAAAAACAAACAAAGCATATTCCCTGCAGCATTGGAGAGCAGTACTACCCCCTATTTCCATGTCTTCCTGACGAATGAAAACAATTGTTTGAAAAGGGCCTTCCCCCTGGACTTTCTTAAACTTCTGTTGGTTTTTATTTGCTTGATCATTGAGCTACTTCTTAGATCTATTTAAAAGCTGTGTTACATTGGCCATTTTATACTCTGTTCAAAAAAAAAAATCTTATGAATACATGATATAATTTTTGCTACATCAAATAATTTTATAGGTCCTGTATTTTTTGGAGTATAAGACACACCTTTTCTCCCCTAAAAGGGGGTGAAAATTTAGGTGTGTCTTATACACCGAATGTAGCCCCGCCCAGTGGTGAAATGTAAAACTTGTTACTACCGGTTCTGTGGTTTGGTGGGAGGGTAATGTGACTGGGTGGGGGTGGCCAACTTTTTTTTTTTTTACTTTTAAAAGCATTTTTTTTGGCCGAAGAGGTAGTAGAAAAAATGCTTTTAAAAGTTAAAAAAACAGCCTTTGATGATCCCGCGGCTCAGCTGGGCATGGGGGGGGGCAGGGATTTTTGCTACCGCTTCTCCGAACCACCCGCCATCGCTACCAGATCAGGTGATCTGGTCCGAACCAGGAGCATTTCACACCTGGCCCCCGCCCACCCAGTGGCCCCCACCCTTTGGCCTCTGCCTTCCAGCAGTTACCTCCTTGAAGCAAACAGCAAGAAGAAACAGCTCCTTTCAGCTTCAGCACAGCCCAATTAGCACAAGTTGATTGGATCGGCCCCCCAACTCTCAGCAGTTTTGCGCGGGCATCTGCTGCTTGCTGCAAGGAGGTAAATTGCTGGAGAGATTTTTTTTCCCCCTGTGCTAATCAAGCTATGTTGAAAACGAAAATGAAATAAAGCAGGCTATTTGCTGTTTGCTGCAATGAGGCAAAATGGCTGGGAGGCAGAGGCAGATTTCTTTTTCTTGTTTTCCTCACTGAAAAAGGTAGGAGCATCTTATAGTCCGGTGCATCTTATACTCCGAAAAATACGGTAATCATTTTAGAAATCAGTGTACAAAATGATTTAGTTTCTCATTCACATTCTTTTCACCATTCCCTTAAATCTCTTTTCATCAGCAATAACAATCCAACCTCCATACCAATTCCATCTCTTGTTAGCATACTATTATTGGCAATGAGTACTTCGAAATCCTTTTTGCATCTCTTGAGCACCTCTTAACAGAAAACAGTGTGTGTTTTGTTCTCATTTGGCCATAGTCCAAATTCTAGAGGAAGCCATTTTTCTAATAGCTTCCTTGACATTGTTAATCATGCAGATGACCTCTTGTATTTGATAGTACATTTCCTGATCTGCTTATATTTTAGTTGAACCTATATTACTTTCTTTTTCAACTTCCTTTTTCTGAAAATTTTGAGACACTTCTTCTTTTAAAGAAAAAGATGCTTCTTCTTTTGAAGTCAAATGTAAAAGCTAGGCTGTGGTAGAATCTCCAACTAGAATGGGGGAGGTGTTAAGACTAGCTTAGAGTTCTTGCACTGCAGAAAGTGGCATAGGCCTGTCTTTCCCCAGAATTCCTGAAGCCTTATCTGACCATTCTCATAATAAGATTCTTGTAAAATAGATAACTAACAATAAAGCTTCTGCTTGTGTTTATTTACAACTGGTTCTTGTTGCTTGCACCTGACAGCCTTTCTGAACAATTTTCAGATTTGCTAATGTTGTAAAACAAAATGCTTTAAAGCTTCACAAAAAGTTCTAAAAACTCTTTAATACAGAATAAATTGCTAATTCAAACTAACAGTTAAGAAACTATTTAGAGATGTATAACAAAGTAAGAGTTATGCTAGAGTTTTAACCTAAATTTCTGTTCTTACGATGACCAACCACATGCTGATGGAAAGCCCACCAGTGGCATATAAGCCCAGCATCTTCCCCTTCATATAAATCAGCAATATTTATAATTATTATCATCACAGGCAGAATCTGGTAGCATATTACAACTGGCTGTATATTACATATATTACAATAATGGGGATTTTTCTCTACTATAAAGGTAGAACTAATGCTTTTATTCTTTAACAATAATTACATTCTTCAGTCTTCACACATGACCAACAGCAATGTATTTAGAAAACTACAACTGACAACTACCTTAAAAACATTATCTCTTAAGTTGCATTACTGATATTGCAAGAGTTATTTAGGCAAGAAGTACTTAGCCCTCACTTTATTAGCCTATCCATTTCTAAAAGAACGGAAGTGATACATGAGAACAATGAATGTCTAGTTTGTATCTTTTCAAAAACTTACTAGACAACCATACACCAGAGAATGTACCTTCTAGAATGTGCATCCTCACCAACTCTGACCTCTCTGGTCTGGACCGGATTTTCCGTTTCAAGTAGTCCTCTGTCTGCAAAACACAGAAAAATACATTCTAAATCTCAATGAAGTCACAAGACTAAATATGGAATGTGCAAGATTTTTCTGTTAAAATTCATCATGAGATTCCTAAGTAGAAGAAATAACCCTGCCTCAGATATCAGTTGCTGCTAAAGTATGGAGGAAGCAAAAGGTCCATCATATCACTTCTCTTACATGAGTGCATAGCATTTAATCAGAGACTGAAAACCATGAGGGAAATGAAGCACAGAATTTCCAAAACTCTGCTGTTTGAAATGTATAGGATGCATTAATTGTCTATGTTCACATTCTACTGACAGGGACACTTAAATTAGCCTTAATCCCAGACAACCTGCATGTCACTATATAACAAATGTAAAGGTTTTGATTGAAATTATAATTCCCCACACATTTTAGTTTTAAAACAAGACAAGCGAACAGTCACTACATTAACTCCTCACCAAACTCATTGAGGACCTTTATGATGGTAGCCCAAGATATGGTGTTTTTATTGAGTTTATTTCTCAGGAACCAGTTGTTCTACTTAAATTTATATTAGCAGACAGTTAATAACACAGAAGCAGACAGTGGGATCAATCAAATAAACTGCAGGATTACCGAAGGGGGAAGTTCTATCTCTCTGCCACAGGCATCCTAGGTTCTAATTCTAATAATAATGCTACCATTTCAATCATATTACATATAATGTATAAAAAAAAAACTCCAAAAGAATGGAAAAATCATTTGGAAAAATCAAAGATCAAATCTGAAAAAAGATGCTATAGATGCTAAGCACTAAAAGTTAAGTTGTGCTTACCCTGGCCCGTTCCAAACTTCTTCTTTGTTCATGAAATGCAGCTGGACTTTTCAGAGCTGTCAAAAGACAACAAATCAATTACACAGTTTAATTTCTCACATATATAAACATTTATTGTTAACAATCATCAAAATCATTTGGACAACATACCGAAGGCAGCTATTTTGACATTTGCTTAACTGTATCCTGCACTGATTTAATCTACATTGCTGTATTTTGCCAATTTAAACCAGGGTTCGGCAACCTTAAACATTCAAAGAGCCACAAAGGTCCTAATCGGAAGCCGCCCATTCAATTCTGGAGCCAATCGGAAATCCAGTTCCCCCACCATAGAGTATCCTCTTAGCGTGGCATTCTTTTTCCTCTACCTGTCCTAACCAAAAGCTCTATCAATTGTGGAGCTGACGGGCGACAGGGAGCCACAGCAGAGGGATGAAAGAGCCACATGCAGCTCCAGAGCCGCAGGTTGCTGACCCCTGACTTAAATGATGAAGTTTACTGTCTGATCACTAAAATACTGGACCTAAATGTAGGCAGATTAGCAAAGTATACATCAAGGGAAGGAGCTAATAAAGTATTTCAGCAATAAAACATTTGTTTACCTGAGAAATTTATATATAATCATATATAAAGATATATAAAGTCTTCTAAAAATATCTGATGACAATATAATCCTATGTATTTAGATTTAATCATTTACAGAAAGAAAATACAAATAAGTGAGGAATACACTTTAAGCATGTTTAACTAGCAAGATAAAGGTGACAGAAAATTTAAGAATTAAGTTCAACAATGAATAAGTTTTTCCACAATGGACAATTGCCAAAATAACTCCTATTTTAAGCCACTGAGCACCCCCCCCCCCTACTTAGCGGTATGCAAGTTTTGGAAAAATCCTCTGGCAGGGCTTTCTCTGCCAAACTTTAATAAGTTCACATTGGTTGAAAAAAAATTGGTTGGCAACAATTTTTTCTCAGTACATTATCATCAGAGGCAGAATAAAATTCAGCTCTCTGCTTTTACCGCTCCAAGGAGAAAAGAACATAGAAGAATACACCATACAGCTGTTTATTTTGTTGAATGAGCCGGTCAGGGTGATTTTTATATCAGTAAACTGAGCAGGTGATATTGTTTCGTTATACATAGTGAAAAAAAATCTGACATATTCTTAGTAGATTGATAGGCACTTATTCATTAACCATTTTGGGGGGGGGGGGGAAATCTGACTTGATCTAGCCTGAGTAAAAGGCAAAAAGAAAGAGAAAACTATAGATTAATATCCATTTAGAGCAGAGATAGTCTCATATAATGTTCTGAAACAATAATATAAACTAATTAATTAGTCCTTTTATTTAAGTGAAATCAATTTCTGGTTTAGAAAGGCTTGCCGATGAATGTAGTTGATGTACTATGAATGAACCAACAGCTAAGTTAAAATTAAGTATCCTATTGGAACCAATGGGGAAAATGTTTATAGTGAAATAAAAATATAGAATGAGTATTTGAGGAGGGAAATATTCTAGGGGAGGGAATCTTCACTGAATGAGCTCATAAAAATACCTTCTATTGCAAGTATGCATTCCAAAATGCTTCCACTGTAGAAGGAAGATGCTAATTGTATGTGAGAATGAACTTGGGAGACAAAGTGAAGATCTGCACCCAGGCCAATAGTCAGATAAGAGGCAGCTTAGCCAACAGAAGAAATATGAGTGTGACAAATTAGTTTCTTGTGCTGCAAAGGTGACAGAGAAGAAATGTACTTTTCAGACATGGATGATTCTGTTAATAAAACTTTACAATAAAATATAGTTGGTTCACCTGAGTCTGCTTCTTGTATGGAGTATCGCCCAAGACTAATAGAGCAAATCAAGTGGCTTGTACGATTGCGTTGGTTGCTGAGGCTTCTGAGTTTTATATAGAGGTAGTCCTCAACTTACGATCACATTTGAGCCAAAATTTCCATTGCTAAGCAAGTTAAGTGAATTTTGCCCCATTTTATGACTTTTCTTGTCACAATTGTTAAGTAAATTACTGCAGTTGCTAGAAACACAATTGCTCAATAAATCTGGCTTCCCCATTGACTTTGCTTGTGGGAAGTTGCAAAAGGTAGTCACATGACCTTAGGATACTGCAACCATCATAAATACATACTAGTTGCCAAACGTCCAAATTTTGATCATGTGTCCATGACTTATGACCATAATGGTCGTAAGTATCACTTTTTTCGGTGTCGTAGTAACTTTGGTCACTAAACAAATGGCTGTAAGTCAAAGACTACCTGTAGTTGATTTGTAATGCTGCATATTGCTTGGACTCACTCTATGCCATATAAATCTATTTAGTAAATAAATAGACAGACACATTCTGAAGTAAGAGATGAGAAATGATGGATATTGATACTGGAGATGGTTTCCTTGCTACTGAAGGCCCAATATTCACCAAGGCATGTAGTTTCTCAAATACATGAGCATAGCCAATTTGACTCCACTACAGAATACATTTCCTACCTACTGGGAAACCTTTTGCTGTTATTCAAATTGTATTCAATTTGTGGGGTTATGGTCAAAGCAAGGTAAGGAATGATGCAATAGGCACAGAATCATATAATAAAACCAGCAGTCAGGATGTCCCCATTTTTTCCTGGTTTGTTTTTTTGGGGAGGAAAGGGCGGGATAGAAAAAGACTTCTATCATGGTTTTGCCATGATTCTCATCCCAACACTTCCAATTTTCAATAACAGCACCACTGAATTTTGGCAACATGTTCTGACATGATTCCAGAGGATACAGAAAAAAAGGAGATTCAAAGGCCATATGTAGTTATGAGGCTGTGGTCCCATATTTTATAAACAAATGGATCTGAGCAATGCGGCCTATTCACTTTTCCAAACCATTCAGAAGATAACTAACTAGCAAACTACCATTTAGCAAACACCCCAAAGAGAAATGCTTTCATATCCTCATGAGAATTTCTTTGGAAAAACACTCTGGTTTATAATTCTTTCTAGTACTGGCACTGCGACAAAGAAAATTTCATACTTGACTTTTGAAAATGCCAAAAATGAACAAGTTTCTCTCTATTTCTCCCATAACATTTTCACGAACGAAGACAGAATCTGAAAAGAATCAGTGAATATGTATTATCAGTTTCCATCTATTTTTCTTGGCTGCGTAAAATGGACATAATAAATGCCCCATAAATGTCAAACAACTTTACCATGTCAGTTATAAAGCTGAAAGGCTTTTGAAAAGCACGGCTTTAATATACTTTTTAGCTATAAGTAGGAAGTTATGAACTGCAGTAACCCATGTCTGGCTATTCTAGGAGGATTATTTAACTTTTTCAAGTTTAATTTTTTAAGAATGCTTCTTTAAGATTGAGAATAAGATTAAAGCAAACTATTGAGTGTTGCTAAACAACAAAGAAAAGAAGCTAAGTATAGATTTTACAGGCTAATAAGCAGATAGTCTTACGTTCTACTCAATTGTGATTTCATGCCATGTTTTCTAGGGAATTAGAGAAAAATACAGCACATATAAATGTTTTAACTTAAAAACTGAAATGTAATTTAAAAATAAGACACAGCAGCATAATGATTCCAAATCAAGGGAATGAGTCCTGTGGCATATGTGATGCAGCTCAATTAACATCTCCCAACATTTCTCACTACAGATAGTCCTTGAATTACAACAGTTCATTTAATGATCATTCAAAGTTACAACAGCACTGAAAAAAGTGATTTATGATTGTTTTTCACACTTATAACCGTTGCAGCATCCCCGTGGTCATGTGATCAGAATTTAGACACTTGGTAATATTTAGGATGGTTGCAGTGTCCCAGGGTCATATGACCATCTTTTGTGACTTTTTCACAAGCGAAGTCAACAGGGAAGCCAGATACTTAAAAACTATGAGAAATGCAGTGATTCATTGAATAAGTGCGGCAAGAAAGGTCGTAAAATGGGGCAAAACTCATTTAACACTTGTCACACTTTTGGGCTCAATTGTGTCATAAGTCGAGGACTACTTGTATTGTCCAAACTAACTGAAATACTGAAGTCCCCTAGAATGGCACAAGGTCTGGAAGGAGAACAATGTATTCTTTAGTTCCCCCAAAATGTCCCATTCTTGATTCACTGAATTTTGCATAATCTTTCACATCACCATTATAGGAAAGATGTAGACCTCCCACAAAATATTGCAGCATGAACTATTTTTCTTTTGGTTCTTAGGCAGCAATATCCAACTGTGTTTCTTTGTTATATAAATAAGAAAAATATAATTTTTAAAAATATCAATCTTTCAAACACTAAAGTTCTTTGATTTCCCAACCTAGCTTTATCATAAAAGACATAATGAAATATAAAAGGTTTATTTATAGATTCGCTCATTAACCAAAAGGTTCGTTATTCTAACTTTAACAAGTTAAAAGTGTTATCACAATAAAAATTAATATTTAAAATTCCCAAGGCCTCTTTCACTGGGATTTTGAAGGAGGGTCTTTAAATATATTATTGCTTTTTTGCTATTATGTATAACTTTATTAATCATTTTTCTCCTTTTTTCAAAAAAAATTGATTACACATGTAAATATAAACTGCAAACAGAAAAATACAAAAAAAGGGGGGACACTGTGGGCTGAATGTGGATGTGTGAAAAAGGAAAAGAAAGGAAAAAGGAAAAGAGAAAGAAAAAAGATGTAACTTTCTCCTTCATTTCAGCAGGTAAAAACAATTTTAATAGTTTATCATCATCTTAAAATTAAATATAATTTCTCTTCTCCCTGCAGCTCATTTCTCAAATAAGGAAACCAAAGTCCAAATACTCCGCCAATCAATCTTTGTTAACAAAAGTCCAGTATGGGCAATCAGATATAACTGTTTTCTTCTTTTAACTCTAATTGAACAAGCCAATATTATAAACCTTCCCTGATTTTTTTAAAAATATATTTTACCCCTTCAAATAAAGTCTCAGAGGTAATTTGCTGCTTGTCTGTTTTAAAGCAAAAAAAATTTTCAAACTTCAATAGATTTATCTTGTATGCATAAGTAAAATTTATCATTTTGTTTGTCAACCTTTTAAAAAGTCCTTTCAAATCTTAGCAGAATTCATTTGCATATCAAGAAGAAAAAAATGATCCAAATCAGTTTCCTGATTTAATATCTATTCTTATTCCTTTAGGGAATAAATCATCCACCAGATCCATTTGTATTACGTTTACATCATCTTTCAAATTAATTTTCATTGCATTCATTGCAGCTCATTTTTTTACAACTTTATTAGAATATGCTCTGTCAATTTTGTCAAGTATCTGATCCATAATGCCCAAATGTTTAGCTGAAAGGAATTCAAAAGTTTACACTAAGGAAGGGGTAATACCTTCTCTCTACCTCTTCTCCTAAAGAAGAAGTCTTTACAACCAATGATTTTAGATAACTATTGTCATGTTTTCAAACTTCTCTTTTTAAGCTGAAGTGTTATAGAAAAGATGATGCTCAGTCTACAGTTAAGAACATGGAAGTAGTGGATTATCTAAACCTCTTTCAGTCAAGTTTAGGGACAGAGTTTCATGTTTGTAATTGACCTGTGTTGGAATTGGAATGGAGGTGACACATCCAGCCTTGTGAACCTTGAACTCTAAGTAGCTTTTGATACTATTGACCACACTATACTTCTGCAAATCAGAGCCTCTAAGAGCCCTCAATGATGCATGATTGACAATAACCACACACCCTCCCAAAGTCTTGGCTAGTGTCAAATCTGAAACCCAAGTGGTCATATTTCCGAGCGGGGGAATGCCAGGGCATGCATTAAGCATGCCTAACTGGTACCCTTATCCACAATTACATTTGGATAAGGGAAGATTATTTACACACCAACCTTGCATTCAAAAGCAGCAGCTGGAGCCTACTTTGCTTCAAGCAATTTAACCATAATATGATTCCTTAGAGGTTTATGAAAGCCTATTATTAAAAAGGAGACAAAGTCCCTGCACACAATCAATATGTAATTTACCCCTTCAAATTCTGATGAAGTGGAAAGCATATATCAATGCAATTTACAATTACAGCACAGAACCATAAAACAATATTTTAAAATGTGACAATTGTTATACTGTACATAAGTACATTCTTTAAAAAAATATGTGCCTATACAGAAGAGAAAGTAAATCTAGATAAAGTAATGCATCATAAGTCTAAACTTATTATTATTTATTAATATCAAATTTATATGCCACCCATCTCAATATCCAAGCAACTCAGGGTGGCTTACAATACATTAAAAGCAAAGATATAAAACATTAACAGGGATGAATAAACTTTAAATTCCCCTTTTTATTTTTTAATATTCACAGATCCGAGAGCTATTTTTAAGTACATTTTTGTAACAAATTGATAAAAAAAATATACATATTTACACAATAGCTAGACCTTACAAAACAAAAATGGGTGCAGTTTAATCTGAAAGGAAATCCTTTTTGAACTGCAAATGAGAAGTGTGTAGCTCATTCTATAAATGCAACAAAGTATGGATGTGTTGAGCACCTGATTGCTCAACAACCTTTAACACCCTTTCTGCAGGCTTCACACCAAATATCAAAACAACGGAAGAAATGTCTGCTTTCCTACTTGCTAAAACATTATTACGGCATCTAATACCTAAAATTCTCGCTTTAGCATTCTGTAGTATTTTTTCACGTGTGCCAGTAATTTTAAAAACGTTAGTTAATCCTGCGTGTATTCATTTCATAAATCTCTTTGTATCTGTCTCTGATGAACTGCTTAACACCTCTCTTTGCAAAATCTGTTATCTAGTGGCTCTGATGTACAGTAGTTCTTCAGCATGACAGTGTTGCAAATGCAGAAAAATTAACCTTGTAATTTTCCTATCAACATACTACTAAGCAAGTGTGCAGCCATGTTCGAAGTTCAAGCAAGATAGTAGTGTATTAAACAGGAAACCTGCTAAGGAAATGATAACATGAATGCAATATTTAAAATGTTTTCAGGATGGCAACATCTTTGCATAAGATGTTTTTGTATAGTACTACTTTTTACATTGTGCAAATGCTCAGAAAGCAGTTGCTAGCGTGTTGAGTATCAAAAATTAAAAATGGCCTTTTTCGCCCAAGCTCAGAGAAGCTTCACAGAGAATAAACTCTTTCTCTCATCTGAGTAGAAATGTCTCAAAGAGGAATAACGAAATTTAAGTTGTACTTACGAGGCATGATCCCTTGACTAACCAGCTCTTCACGTGTCCGTCGCTGCTGGAGCTTCAACTGTAGCACTGCATAAGGCAGACAAGAAGTGAGGAGCAAGTTACTGTAAAATATACTGTTCAGAGCACATTTTCCTGTTCATTTTTATTTTCTTCTATCTCAAGAACATTAGCAAGAAGCACAGAAGCTGTAATCCCCACCCAACACTTGCAAATTGCAGAAGTGGCCTCAGCAACAAGGTTTCCGTATTCTGCAGCGGACGCCGGGAGAGGAAGTTACAAAGCATTTTAGTAAGTTGATTTAAAAAATCCACAAAGTATGAAAATTACTCAAGAATTCCTATAGCGACAAATAGGGTTGCAAATCATGAAACTAGAAAACAAGAAGAGACTACACAAACTGATACTGTACCAGTAGGATGTTATCAAAACAATGGTTGCTGAAGTATCACTTTATATACATCTAGTTCAGAAATCCCTTGGAACATGCCAATTTGGGAAAATTCACACAATCCTCCCATCTTGGCACCTGGATAAAGATGATGGATGATGAAACTTAAGTCTGGAAGTTAACAAGGTTACCTACTTCTGACATACACTAACACTTATCATGAGCCGATATCCATGAGGCTTATTTCATCCACATCTATGAATCACACTACTGTTGCTCCTTCCTTCCTTCCTTCCTTCCTTCCTTCCTTCCTTCCTTCCTTCCTTCCTTCCTTCCTTCCTTCCTTCCTTCCTTCCTTCCTTCCTTCTGTATTTGCATGCATGCATGTTCATTCCAGAAATCTCTTTGTTGTTGTTGTTTTTATTTCAAGAGTTGAGAAACATTTTAGGTCTTCCTGATTAGGAACAAATAGCACAGAAAACATTTTTTGAACTTAAAGTATTGATTCAATCCTACCATTCAACCTCTTGGTCAAAGGCATTTATTCTTCATTGTCAAAGAACAGAAAAAGCACAATCTAAAATATTCCATATATATTCATAGATGAGCTTATCTAAGAGATGAAATTTTAACCAAAAGGCAATGAAAAATGTGCCACCTGTAGATAAGCTAACTCTCAAAATTTTCATGATTTAATTTTCACAATTGGCTTATCAATGGTGATACATTTTTTTCATACTATTTTGGTTTAAACTTTGAGGGTTGGTTTACCCACGGATGAATTTATCTGCAAATATTCATGGGCACTTTTAAAAACTATTACCATATGAAGGTCCATGAGTATACTGATAGTCTTTGCTTATTGACTGCCTGTTCAGTGATCATTCAAAGTTACAACTATGCCGAAAAGGGAGATTTATGATCAGTCCTCAAAGTTGCAGCCATTGCAGTGTTCTGCAGTTACATGCTCGCTGTTTGTGAGCTTCACTGCTGACTTCCAACAAGCAAATTCAATGGAAGCGAGAAAGAAGTGACAGCGTAATTGACATCATAAGTCAGCATAGTCATTTCACATTTCACTTTACAATCACACTGCTTAGCAACAGAGTTGCTGGCCCCAACTGTGGTTGGTAATTGAGAACTACCTGTATACTCACAGATAAGCCTATCTATGGATAAGCCTATTTGTTTGGTTTATTTTGGGATCTAAAATTCTCATCTTATCCATGAGTACTGTATATATGGTACCAGTATTTCTAAGAAAAAAACTAGAAAACCATTTTCCTACATAGTTTCATAGACATTAAAACTTAATATTTCAGTTGTGAAGTTATGACATTTGCAACGTAAGTAAGAACTGCAAGGAAGTCAGAATTTTTGACTGATCTGGTTTAATAACCCCTCTCCTAGCATGAACAAACAAAACAAAGCAGAAGTGTGTCTATCTTGATAAGCGGACCATAATATTTTTTTCCTTATGAGTTTAACTTATTCAGGAGCAGTAAGCCTTGATTTGGACATCATAATATGGAACACACAACATTTACCAAGTCAGGGATCATCCTCCAGGGGTGAAATCCAGCAGGTTCTGGAGATCCGGTAGTGGAAATTTTGAGCAGTTCGGAGAACCGGCAAATACCACCTCTGGCTGGCTCCAGAGTGGGGTGGGAATGGAGATTTTGCAATATCCTTCCCCCAAAAGTGGGGAGGAAATGGAGATTTTGCAGTATCTTTCCCCTGCCACGCCCACCAAGCCACACCCACAGAACCAGTAGTAAAAAAATTTGGATTTCACCACTGTCATCCTCGTATATAAAGGAAGGACCAGGTCAATTAAAACATTGGGATTGGATAAGGAAATTAAATCTAATAATTAAATTATTGAAATACATGTAATAATTATACCTGTATATTTCTCTTCTGAGACATTAAAAAATACAAACTAGCAATTTCTGCAGAGATGCTTGCGGAGATACATTCTAAAAATTGTGACTAACACTGTACTATTAATATTTATTATGCGGCTATTCCCAATTTGTAAAATTTACAAAATTCGTTCTCAGATACATTTACGCTCTAGGCATATTCTGATTAACTGAATAGACTTAGAAAAATCTTTAGAGATGGATAGGTATGATACTTTATTTCAGCAAAAATAGAAACATAGCAGTGCAAACATTTAAATCTACTAAAGCATATTGTTTCTTTATATTTACTCTGAAATGATTTTTAAAAGCACATTAATTCTATATCTGAAATTGTGAAATTACTGATAGTGGCTTCACTTGATTGGTACATTATACTGAGAGGGTGGATGAAAACTGTAATAACAGTTTGCATAGGAAGTGAAAACACGCATTCAAACTAGATGAAAACATTAAAGACCTACAGATATGCTAAAAGTAATGTTAACTATAGATACAAATTAAAATGATAGTGCTTTTATAACTGCCACAAGGCGGCTGCTTTTCCCACATTCTTATTTTAGAGTACAAAATTCTGTTACATGTTGTAATGTCTGCAAAAGCGGTTTCTTGGTTTAAGCCAGGGTGGATAAAAATCAATGATTTTTTTAAAAAAATCAGATTTTTTTAATTTAAATCGGATTTTTTTTTATTTATTTAATTTATTTTAATAAAAAACTTTTGGGGTAAAAATCTATCGTAAGATAGTTTTCTATTTAAGATACATAAATAATTTAGTTTATTCAGCATGAAATGGAGCTTAGTTATGTAGCATGAGGCTGTATATTCGGCAACACTGGGACTATCAGTGAGTCAACAGTGGGTCAAAGGAGTAGCAGAGATGACAGTTGCTCTTTAAAAATTATGATTTAAATCGAGTTGATTTAAATCAAGCTTTTTTACTAGTGATTTAAATCATGATTTAAATCAACTCGATTTAAATCAAATCCACCCTGGTTTAAGCTAATCCAATATTAGCTGCTATTGGTATTATTTTTTGTTTTCACTCTCTGGACAAACCAACATCCTGCCTGAGATTCCATACCCTAGTCTTTTAATCAACAGATTGTTCATTGATCACACACACTGGCATTAGATGGTATGAAGTATTTTTTCACTGAATGATTATGAACAGTCACTAGCCTTTCAGTTTTTGCACCAGTCAATTGCAACAATCCAAAATGTATTAAAGCACCTTATTTGGGATGTTCTGTATAGGATTTGTTCAAGCAGGCAAGAGTATTTCAGGTTTTTAGAACCTCTCAGTGTGAATTTTCAGAATAGTGGGCAATGCCTGTTCCTATTCCTATCTTCCTATTTTTGGCAGAATGCAAATAGGATGGATCTCTTTCCACAACAATCAGCAAGTCCTGTACAAGAAGATGGCATCATAAAGCAAGATAGGATGGAATAGACATAGATCTAGGGAACAGAGAGTGTTTTCAAAGTTACATTTAACTTTAACTGGTTCTTTGATAGGTGATCTCTAAAATCAACACAGACTCTGTGCAGTAACCATATTGGATTTTGCCTGAGCTTAAATACTTTTTGGCAACATAAAAGATAAGGCTCTTATCAGGCTTGGTTTTAATGACTGCTACAGTGGATTTAAAATTAAGTACTACCTTAGTAAGGAAGATGGCCTGATTGTGTGAATTCACATGATATTCCAAGAATTCTCAATTAGAGATAGGTTTGTGTGGTCCCTTTAGAAATATAATCACATGTCTAAAATCTGCATACATAACAAAAAGGTGCAAATTTAAAAAAAAAGCAGTATCTGATATAAAATGCAATAATTCTCTCGATAAGGGCATGTCATATCTAAAAGTGTTGAAGACTCCAGGAAGGAAATTGGAAGAATCAGCTCCTAGTATAAATGGAAGTTCAAGACCACCATAGGAGAAAATACATTTTTATTACAGGTCCAGCTTTTCCTTAGATAGCGCATTAGCACAGAAAACATGGAGTCCACTCATTCAAAAGGCAGTTGTGACTACCATCAAAGTATTTCCCTTCCAAGTGAGAGTTTGGACAATATGGCTTACCAATTGTTCAAAAGATGCTGTTAAGGTGCTAAGGAGAGAACAAGGGGTACTATGAAATGTCAAAACAAAGAAAGATATATTGCCTTTCAAAATTGATTTAACCAAACTGCGTGAGATGAAATAAAGCTCCTGAAGATATAAGTAAGGTTAAAACTTTAATGACAAGCTCCTTCATTTTTTAAAAATAGTTTTTATTGAACATTTTCCAACCTTAAAAACCACAAGTGAAAAAACAAAGGAAAAAAAGAAAAAAAATAAGACAAATACAAATAGGAAAAACGAACAGCACAACAGTATTACAATTTTACAGTTTTCCATATCAGCATACATATTCTGCTTTTGTAATTCACTATTCAATATTTGCCTTGTCGTAGATTTTAACAATTCTAGTAATAGTATAATTATATTATAATATAATACTGATTATAACTGTTCTGCTTATACATATTTACATTTATCTTTATATTATAGTCAATGGTTTTAGAACTTTTATTTCTTGTTTTGACTTCTATTCTCTTTCCACTTGTACAGTCTACTCTAGGTTTTATAATAGTCTGATTCTTCTCTTTCTTTTAACTCCATGATCATCCTATCCATTTCAGCACACTCAAGTAGCTTTCTAATTACCATTTCATCTGAGAGGGTATTTATTTGTTTCCAGTTTTGTGCGAAAGCGATCCTAGCAGCGGTTAGTATGTGTAATATTATATATTGATAATTCTTACCCGTTTTTGGACCTATTAAACTGCGTGAGATGAAATAAAGCTACTGAAGATATAAGGAAGGTTAAATCTTTAATGACAAGCTCCTTCATTTTCAATTGCGATAGGAATTTCATAAATATTAGAGACAGAACAATTAAAAGGATGAATCCCTCCTCCTGCACAAAGGATATGATATAGTTTACTTAACTGTCTGTACTTTTCATGAAAATGTTATCAATATTGAGAATCTGAAATGTACATTATTCCAGAAGCATGAGATAAATTAGTCAAGACACAAAATTGTAGTGTTGTTATACAGTCCAAAGTTCCTACCTGATTAGAAGCTGAAGAACTGAGAGAAGGGGCAAACCTACATCTGACACAATCACTACAGAACTAATAGGGTGCAGTCTATGCAGTTGTGAAAAATCTTGCATAATAAAGGTGTGGAACCTACAATTTCAGCTAAATAGAAAGTATCTCCCAATAATCTGGAACTGAGCTTGCCTCTACTGATGCAATTGTGCTGGCAGGAGGTATTAGAATGAGTGACTGAAGTATTCATATCTAGACTCTCTCTTTCAAATACTTTCAACACTATTATTCTGTATCTGACTTCCACTTAAGTTTTCATTTGAATTGAACTGATATCTGACTGAATGCATCTGCCTTTCTATACATCTTGGATGACTCCCACAGAAGAGGCAGAAACGATAGCCAAAGGTTATTGGGGGGGGGGGGGGGGAAAACCTCAACAACTATTATTAAAGTATCCCATTTGAGGAGGAACTGTTTATCCAAGAATGTGTCAAAATTAAAGCTGCATCTGCAACCCTGGGCTAATCAACAAGGGGTGATCCAATGGAATCTTATAGCCAGTGGAAAGACTAGATGGTATGCTAAAGCAAGATGAGTCTGAAATATTTTTGTCCTACTGCAGGAAATTGTTGCTGGCTCTGCTGTTTCTGAATAACACCTAATTCTTTCCTTCAATTCTATACGAAATCCAAATGTGCTCTTCATGAATGAAATATGTGTGAGTGCATGCATGTGTACGGTTGACGTCTGTCTGTCTGTCCTGATAAGACCAACCATATATTGGAGAGAGAGAGAGAGATCATTCCAAGGGCAGGTGCTACAACAAAAAAGACAAACTTTCTAAGTTTCATCAAATGATATTGCTTCAGATAATGGAGCTGAAGCATGCTCACCCTATTAGACCATGTGGGACAGGCAGATGTACACGAGAAATGTCACCTTAGGCTTTTTTAGAAAAAAAATGAAAGTGAGGTCAGACTGGTGGACATATGGTCAAATAATATACTTTAATCAAAGTGAACCTACCCTCAAGTACAAAAAAGAGTTAAAGGAGGACACACCTATCATTGGTTTACATATTTACACTGAGAGGTTTAAATTAAGTCAAAAGTGTTACATGTTTGACTTTGTAAAAAATGAATTTGAAACTATACTGTGTATAGGAATGAGGAACATGTTATTGCCAAGATTTATAAATTGTTACTGAAACTGAATTTAGAAAATGAATATGTGGGATCTTTGAGCTTGGTGGTTTTCTTGCAGAGTTTCATTACCAAACTAGGTAACATCATCAGAGATCCCCCAGTTCAACCCTGAGCTGCAATGGTCATGTGAAAAATGGTCATAAGTCACATTTTTCAGTGCCACTATAAATGAATAGTTGTTAAGTCAAGGACTACCTGTACTTTCATTTTCAATTGTATTTTATACTTTGCTAAGCTGAATAAAATTATCATTTTATTCTTAAAAAAAGAAACAGTACACTGCAATTATCAATCAACTAATTTTTATTTCTTTTTAAATACATGGGTTGATTGAAAAATGTCTCCACTCCCATAATTTTAAAGAGATATATTTTAATAAAGAAATCAAAAAATCTTTGAAATAAGCTCTTGTTATCTCTATTTACTTCCCAAATAATCATTATCATTTGCCATACTCTTCTGCCAATGATGGATAATGGATAAAAGAACCATGCACTTTTTCTCTTCAACTACGTCCTCACAGTTCTTTCCAATTTTTCATTTGAGTCCATGTAGGCACAATGTTCCTTCAATTTGGGGAAAAGGGAAAATAGCATGGGCTGTTTGCCAGATGAGCTAAAACATTTTGAAATCTTACTTTGCAATTGCTTCTTGAGCAGCTCGTGAAGTTGCATCATAGTAAAAGGTTTGTGTTTTTATCACACAGACACACACAGACACACACACATGGCCAGGTGAAGTTTTGTGGTTATATTCTATAGACTGATGTCTCAGCATTCTTTTGTCAGCAAATTCATGATGCTGTGAAGAAACTCTCCATCTTCATTCTCACAGTATGGCAGGAATTGCTGGCAAATTTTTAACTCTTGAAGCTTTCATTGTTGCCATCTGCATCTGAGGAACCCATATTGCACAAATCTTCCAATACTGAAGAACATCAATAATACGATTTGCATATTCCTATGAAATGTCAAGCTTGATTGCAATTTTTCTCTGTGTTGTCTGCACTTGTCCTTAGTCAGATCACCAAACTTTCTCATACGAAATTCACTGGTCACAGGATAGCCATTCATTCCTGAGTGCCTAATCCAGGGGTCGGCAACCTTAAACACGCAAAAGCCACTTGGACCATTTCCTACAGAAAAAAAACACACCGGGAGCCACAAAACCTGGGTAGGTGTGGCCAACTCGATGTCACTCACTCCCACCCAGTCACATGACCACCCCCGCCACGCCTACCCAGCCACAAAACTATGTGTCTCTCCCCCCCTCTATGTATCACTTTGTATGTGTCTATGTCTCTCTCACTCCTTCTTTGTGTAACACTCTGTGTGTGTCTCTATGTCTCTCTCTCTCTCTCTCTGTATGTGTGTGTGTGTTTGTCTCTCCCCCCTCACTTCGGGTGACCATCCTCCTCCTCCCCCCTCTTGTAACTCCCTGGCCGGCTGTGGCTGAGCCGGAAGCGTGCGCACACTGTGGGGAAACCCTCCTCAAGCGAGCACGAAAGCGCAGCAAAGGCGCGCACAGGGTGGGCAGCCGCTTGCTTAGGAGGGTCTTAACAGGACGCAGCTTCTCTCCTGCACTAATGCTTCGGCCATCGCCTTGCCATGTCATTGCCCACTCCCAGCAGCTCTTCGGCTGAGCACGGAGCACCCGAGCACCCTTTCCTGAGGGTGTAACTTTAACTCTCTTGAGGCAATTGAAAAGTTCACATGAATATGTAATAGTTGCATATTAGGAAGTCATGTGAATTGCCAAAGCAATATGTTACTCTCTCTCTTATACAACATAAACAGTAATTACCTTGGGGATTTGTATTGCCATTTCAAAGTGAGGCGTTTCCATTCCTGTCCCATCACTGGTTGGCCCTGCCCCTCTTATTTCTTTTTTGGACTCCAGCCTGCAGTGGCAGGAAGCGAAGGTTGCCTTATGTGCAAATGTGGCGCGAAGGCAGGTACAGGGCTGCTTCGCTCCTGCACTCTCCGGCGACCCTCTTCCCCCTCCTCCTCTCAGGATGCCCCGGCTGGCTGTGGCTGAGACGGGAGCGTGCGCACATACAGGGAGACCTTCCTCAAGCTAGCGCCAAAGCTCAGGAAAGGCGTGCGTGGGGCGGGCGGTGTCTCGCGTAAGGAGGTTCTTCCTGCGCGTGCGCACGCTCTCGGCTCAGCCACAGCTGGCCAGGGGGTTACGAGAGGGGGGGAGGAGAGTGCAGGAGTGAAGCTGCCCTGTACCTGCCTTCATGCCACATTTGCACATAAGGAAGCCTTCGCTTCCTGCCGCTTCAGGCTGGAGTCCAAAAAAGAAATAAGAGGGGCGGGGCCAACCAGTGATGGGACAGGGAGCCACGGCAGAGGGTCCAAAGAGCCGCTTCTGGCTCCGGAGCCACAGGTTGCCAACCCCTGGCCTAATCAGATCTTTCCAGTTCACCATTTTTACATTTTTTGACCCAACGTACAAGTACTCCCATTGCCATGGCTATTAACACAATCTGTATTCAAGGGTAATACTTTTAATTGGAGGAACTCTTATGCAGGGGTGAAATCCAACAGGTTCTTACATGTTCTGGAGAACCAGTAGTGGAAATTTTGAACAGTTCGGAGAACTGGTAGCGGAAATTTTAAGTATTCGGAGAACCGGCAAATACCACCTCTGTCTGGTCCCAGAGTGGGGTGGAAATGGAGATTTTGCAATATCCTCCCCCCATGAGTGGGGATGGAATGGGGATTTTGCAGTATCCTTCCCCTGGAGTGGGGTGGGAATGGAGATTTTGCAGTATCCTTCCCCTGCCACGCCCACCAAGCCACGCCCACAGAACCAATAGTAAAAAAAATTGGATTTCACCACTGCTCCCATGGCAGTCAAAAATTCAATCATGGTGTATTGCTTAAAGCACACCGAGTACGTAGGTTTCCACTTCATGAACAATAGTAATATAATCTTTTCACTCAGCAACTTTCTGCCAATTGAAGTGAAAGAACAACTGCTAAAGAATACAGCAAAACCTCTATCATGTCAGTACTGCAATCTGTTGCCAATTTATAACATTGGGGGTATTACTTTTCATTCAACCTTTGCAATTTGTTTAAAAACCATATTAATTACTAATAGTATTTCCGAACTCCAGATACTGGAGATAAAAAAAAACGTTAAATTAAGGGGATCGTAACAAAATCCCTTAACTGTTTATCACCTACTACTTTTCAAGAAATGCCAGTACTCTTTTATAATAAAACATGATGCCATTTTAGAACAACAAGAGATCATTATGGCTGAGACAGTTTATTATTTATTTTATTTAGTCAAGAATAATTATTTCTATAACACGGTATTGCTTTAGTATGAGAGAGAGAACTAGATTTTACTTCCCATTATATTTCAAACCTAGAAGGCAAAATCACAAAACTGCATCTCACTTACTTTGGTCACGTTATGTGGGGGAATTCATTGGAAAAAGGATTTATGTTTCGAAGAGTTCGTGGTAAAAGGAAACCAAGCCATCAAAGAACACAGTTGCTCGACACTATCAAAGCTGACACTAGCAGAACATAGAAAAAGTCAAATAGTGCAAGATAGGAAGATGTGAAGAGACCTGGCCCATAGAATCGCCAAGAGTTGGACTTTGACTGAACGGGTAACATCATTATCATATTTCAAATTGTTTTGTGTTGTATATGAATCGAAGATTCATTAGGCTTATTATTTACAACAAAAAGTTGCATTTTTTTTCAGAAAGTAATTGGCTCTGCTATAACAAGTTACCACTTACATTCCATTCTTACTTTAATTTAATATAGAAACAGCTTAGTACTACAAAATGAAAAATTATGTTTAGCTTCCTTAAAATTTGTTCTGGTTTTCATAAAGAGGAGATTTGGTTAAATTCAAGGGTAGGCATCTACTGTTATCCAGTTATTTTAACTTTATTCATCAACTTTAACCTCCATAAGCCCTGTTCATAGTGATAAATAGCAAATCGAGTTACAGAACATAATATTTCCTATTACAGAATGTTGGGACAACACAAAATGGATTATTTTCCATTTGAACCAAACACAAAATGCAGATATAAAATAAAATAACAGGTATTACCTTCTGTAATCGCAACCATGACAATCAGCTCATGCCAAGATTTATATACCAACCATTGTGTGTTCAACGTTTTTCTAGAAAATGACTTAAAATAACACTGGGGACCTCCTTTGGCAAGGCTTGCTAATTTTTGCTAATTTCATTCTATTAGTATGAAATTGCCATCACTCTATGCTTGAACCAACTTCCAAATACTTGCCTTGGCCTGAATGCAATGCAGGATTACAAAATAACTTCAGCTAAGAATTCTGTACTTTGCAAGTCAGTTCTTCACAATGATTTTGACATGTTTACTCCTGTTGTGTGTGGCATTTTGCTTTTTTCTAACTAATTCCCATAAATTATATTATATTAATCCCTCTGCTTTAAAGAAAATCCCTCTGTTGTAAATCTGGAAATATATGAACACTTACATATATCAGATCAATTTTCCAACAGCGTCTTCATTTTGAAATGTTGTTCTTCCATTTTTGCTGACTGTATAAAACAACTGATCAAGACTCAACAAAGCTGTAGTTCCCCCTACAAAGGACAGCAATGCTGCTTTGAGGAATAAAGTTTAAACAGGATTTTCTTAGCAGCAGCTCACAGATGATAGTTTGGAATTTTGCTTTATAACTAAGAGTCAATAAACCACCCTTTCTCAACTTGGTTCTGGCAGAGCACTTCAGCTCTGCAAGGAGTTCTGTGAGAAACTGTAACTGAAGAAGTTTGTACCTGTTTTCTGATTTTTATGCTGGGGTACTCGAAGACCTGAAAATTATCTTACAAGTTCCTCCAGGGTAAAAAAAGTTAGGAAAAACTAATTTCAGTTAACAGTTAATTTGTGGATACCCAATTTTCTTATATTTATTTATTTTAAACTTTCTAAAACAATATTTAAAAGGTACTTGTGAATAAAACATAAATGGCACATTTATTGAAATAATTCATTCTTTTCTTCTTTCCTTTTATCTGTAAAGAAGTAAGTGATATAAAGTTATTTTATATTAAATAAGTTGCTGATTCCTTGATTAAAAACCAGTATCAGTATAAACTGATTCCAGGGAAATATAGTGCCATCAATTTTCTTTAAGATATATAAGTCCACAACAAAGTCATATGCAGAGACTATGATTTACTGAGTTGTAGATACATTTGGCAATAGCCAAATTAAAAGAAGGATATGGATATAATCTGGTTATAATCTGCTATTTTATCCATAACACATACAATGAGGATTGCATAGCAATTTGAATTTTTGGATAACTTCCACTGAAACACAATCAAATATATCATCATGCACCATATTTCTTAAATGACAAACTTCCAGGCATAATATTGTGGATAACTTGTTCCAAATTAAGCTGACTTCAAAAATATGGTTGTTGCCCCTAATAACATAATGTTTTCAATAAGCAATTGCTACTATTTAAATCTCCTATCCAATGGAGAAATGGGCACTTTTTGAAAAAGTTGGGCAATATTTGCATTTTTATAGGGGACATATACCTTATAGCAATAAAATCTGCTTGAAACATTAACCTATTTTTATCTAGTAACACTTAATAATGACAAGCTGGTTAATCTTTTAAAAAGAACATATGTATTTATTTGAATCATGAATATTTAAGCATCAAGTTACTATTTGATTCCACCCTGCCTGAATCCGAACCACAGTATTTAGTTAGATTTGGTGAAGCTCACCCTCGGGTCTGGGACTGCTTCAAAGTCCTGTCTAGGGTATTTTTATTCCATCAAATTCCCCATGTCATTCCAATGGATTTATTTTTAGCTAACACATATGACAGCAGTCTGGATTTCTTATATAGCTATTCCAACTATTTTTCCCAATGTAGGCTTTTGGGTTGCTATCATGAAGTTCTATCATCCATTCCCTTATTCATAACTGCCATGAATCATCTACTGCAATATCCTCCATTAGATTAGATTAATGTTCATTATCTTCTACTATAATTATTTTTGCTTCTTCCTCTTATCAATATCCAAACATCTTGTATCACTTCTGTCCCTTACTACTGAAACAGAAAGCCTTGTAAAGACTAAAGTTTAAAACCTAATTTAGATTCTCATATACCTGCTCATAAGAGATCTTTATAAAATTGAACAAACAGCATCTTCTAACAGAAATTAAAAGACATCTAAGTACTATCAATATGAATGAATTCACTGTACAGTATTATAACAAACATACAAGACAACCTTCAATAGATATGAATGGTAAGTTTTAAGAGTCCTCTTAATATAAGACAGAGCTCACTGACCTTCCCTCAAACAGTGGTAGGAGTCCTGACTCAAACCTGCATTCTTTACATCCTTTAATACAATCTCTTCAAATGGCACAATTCCACCATAAGTAGATTGGAGAGTTTTTATTTTGTCCAACATGTTTGAAGAAAATCCCAGGCTCAGAATATTCCCTCAGGGTTGTGCAGGGTTGTTAAACTGAAGTAAAGGCCAATATATATGGCTCTAAATGTCCCGTTGAACCTTCACTCTTGAATGCCACTTTATAGCTTGAAGCTGAGCTCACACTGGGGTTAAGCAGATACAAGAGACAGATACATCTAAAAAGCAGACATCTAAAGATCAGAATCAGTAAGCTTCTGGCCAAACTCTTGTCAGCAGCAAGTTCAGGCACAGAAATGTCTTTCTTTCATTATGGAATGTATATCCATGCATGCAGTAATGAGACTGAGCCTCAATCTTCACAATCAACACAATGACTGACAGAACGTTTCATGAAGCTATATGCACTAACAGCTAACCTCATTCACCCAAAATAGTATGCAGTTGGTTTCTCTACTCAGAGCTCAAACATTTGCCAAGCCAGCAACACTACGTGGTACAGTTCCTGCCCTCTTTGTTTCCAAATCTAAAACTTCAATGTCCACAAAGATGATATGGAAACTTTGCATCAACAAATATCAAAACTCCTATCTTAACCAAATTTAACTAATATTAAATTATAGCATCTGGAGCAAAGCAACTAAACTAAATTAAATTAAATATAACTTATTAAATTCTTTGCACAACTGTTGTGCAAAGAGTAGTTTATTCTTGAATATTACAATACAACTGAAGCATTGTATCACTAATACATTTATCTACAACTGTGTTTCTTAATGTGTGGTGCTAGGACCCTGGCGGGGAGAAACTCTCTCGGGGGTCACAAAATCAAAATTATTTGCCAGCCTATGTTGAAAACAGTATTAAAATATCATCAAACGATTATGAGAAGTAGCAGCAGCAGCAAATGTATCTATTTCAACTTTTAATATGATAAATATCCATAAACAAAAGCTCTTCTGCAGTCCTCTATAATGTTTAAAAGTGGGAATGATATTGTGAGAAAAAAATTAAAGAAACTCTCATCTTAAATTACAGGAGGAGTTCTAAATTTTATTTCAGACTTATTAAGATCTACTGATTGAGTGATTCTGGACATGAGAAACAGAATTGCAAGCATCTTTATATCTTTCAAGAGTTCACCTTTAATAATTCCATGAAAAAAATACTATACTCCTCTCCTTCAAGTCAATCTGTAAAATAAAATAAAGAAATAAAAGCTCTATATTATTATTTAGCCCAAAAGAAAATAATCATATATCCAGAGTACTTTTAAATATTCCTTACAACATTTTTTTAAAATTTCCAAAAAACTATCTGGTACAGTCTACTTTGGCAAAGGCTGTCATTAAATCTTTGTACATACATATCTATCTATCTATCTATCTATCTATCTATCTATCTATCTATCTATCTATCTATCTATCTATAGGCTTTCGGTTTGCTAGGTTTGGGTTACAACATTTAGTAGCATTTCACTTAGAAAGAAAGAAATAATTACTACAAATATAATGCTGTAGCAAAATAATTTCCTTCATAACTGCTTCTATAAAGAATGGAGCAATTTCATCCTTGGGAAACTTCCAGTCTGTCTCTAGGGACAAAAAGATGTTATTGCTGAGCAGAAGCAAAGTAGTCACCCTTTTTAATTTTCAGATTGAAAACCCCAAATATATAAGGCTTCTCCAAATAATTACACTCTGACTGATGAAAAAACAAGGGAGAATACAGGTAGTCCTCACTGAACAATCACAATTGGGACAGGCAACTCAATCATTAAATGGTAATTAAGTGAAACCAGGACTGTGCTTACGAGCTTACTTCAGCATTCCTTTCCTTTACAAACCTATGAAGACCGTAAATTTTAGGAGTGATTGTAAAGTTTTTCATCTCTGTTGTAACTCTGGTCACTGAAAGAGAGAACTGTTAAGCAAGGGCTACCTATACAAGTTTAAAGGCTTTCAATCTATCTTCATAGGAATTATTTAAGCTATCAGAAATAATTTCAATTTGGAGTTTTCTCACAAGTCATTTGACTTTTAAAATATTTTTTTAATATAACATTAACTGTACATGCCTGCAGAGAGTATGCAGTTTATCCTTCCAGACAACTGGCTGCAGCTGCTCAAGCAGCTCAGGAGTTTCCTAGCAATGGTGGACAGGTGGCTAAAAAGAAATTTCTCTCAAAGCAGAAAAGGCAATCTAGCTTCGGAATCTGCATTTCTGCCTAAATCTGCTGCTCTGCAGCAGTTCCTACTCTCCTAACAGACCTGCATGTACATAGGATATATTTTTGGCATGTCTGTTTCTTCTGCATAAACTTTGCTTTAAATACCATGAAGTAAAAATGCAGGAATAGCAAATAAAAACTGGAGAAGCTATCAGAGTTAACCATAATAGTTATTTCTATAAGCATGGGGGGGAGGGGAGGGGAGGGGAGGGGTGGGGAGAGGAGAGGAGAGGAGAGGAGAGGAGAGGAGAGGAGAGGAGAGGAGAGGAGAGGAGAGGGGAAGGGAAGGGAAGGGAAGGGAAGGGAAGGGAAGGGAAGAGAAGAGAAGAGAAGAGAAGAGAAGAGAAGAGAAGAGAAGAGAAGAGAAGAGAAGAGAAGAGAAGAGAAGAGAAGAGAAGAGAAGAGAAGAGAAGATTACGCTCTGGAGACAAATGGCATCCCTATCTCATCCCAAACACTGTACTTGTGATTTACTAAAAATACATCTAATAATTAATAAGTTGTTTGAGCAATTTAATAAATTGTCAAAAATATAATTCAATGTTCAAGTACACTATGTCCAATGAAGATGACAATCAATTAAGAAGTCACTCTGTATTACTGTTCCTGATTCTGCCAAGAACATTTGGATATATAAATGCTTATTAAGTCTCATAGATACACACAATAATATGTGAAAGGGCAGTTAAGATCAACCGGCGTGAATCCAAGAAGCTATATTTGAGGACATATCTCCCCCTCTCTTGAGAATTTAACAGAGTTTTGCTTTCAGAATGTACAATGTTTTTCCTACATGATAATAGATAGCTTAAAAACAAGCAGTCAAAACCACATTATTAAAACATTAAACATGGTATTAACTATTCTTAACCAATCTATTCCCTTTATTTTTCCCCCTACTCTTCTGAGTCATCTAAATAGGAAAAAAAATAGCATTTTCTACCTTCACATGCTACCTGGAAGAATGACCAAACATGCATCCCTTGTGCTTCTTCTCTGGCATGATACTTTATCCAAGGAGGCCACCAGTGAAGCTTAGCTTGCCAGCATTAAAATCCTATGGTGGGGAGGGGGTTGAATGTCAGTCAGAGGCTCTTGATTTCTAAGTCAGCACCTTCACTACTACACAAAACTGATAGGAAAAGACACATTTCATTAACGAAGCTGCAAACAGACCTGTGTTTGTACCTCTGAGCACGTCAAAATCTCTTTTTGTCTTCAAACTCAAACAATACACTACACTAATTTCTTATATACAGGCCTCCATAACCTACAGAGTAAATAAATCTGTTTTCTGTATGCTGTAAACACACATTCAAAAAAAATACATATGTACAAATTAATTATTTGGGATCCATTCCCTACGCTGCCCTATTATCAGACTACTAATGTAATTTCCCCTAAAGATTTCTGTTATAAGTCAATTCTATTAAGAGGCTTCAGGAATATTTTCCAAGGATAGCTTATATTCTATTTTTTTATTCTTCTTCTTTACTTCCTTTTTTTACCATTTTGGGTGTTTAGGGAAATACAAAGTTCTTGCTCTTCTGGTGGTCTCAATCATTGTTAATTGAAGCTGTTATAGTAGGTCTTTGATGTTGTTCTCCATCTTCTTCTGAGTCTGCCTCTTGTTCTTTGACTTTGTCCTCTTTTTGTATATGCCTTGTATGATATGAAATCCCACAACATCCTCTCCAAGTGAGCAAACCACTTTATTCGCTGTTTTTGTATGTAATTTAAGATTGGTTCTATGCCAATTCTTTCTCTTACCGTCTCATTTCTGATTTTATCTCTTCTGGTCACTCCAGCAAATTTCCTCAAGCGTCTCAGTTCTGTGGTGACTAACTTTCATGTTTTGTTGCAAGTGTCCATGTTTGGTACTGGTAACATAGGGGGGGATGAATATTTGTATGAAATGCTTCTTATATTGCCATATATTGTATGAGTGGAGCAAGGTGTCCTAAAACTTGATTTGCCTTACTGCATTATTGTGTTAATCTCTTCATCCATTTTACCATCTTTGGTGAACGTTGTTCCTAGATATTTGAACTTTGATACTTATTCCTTCTAATTACTCTGTTTAGCGTATGCTTTTTTCTTCCAATTGCCATTACTTCCATTTCCTCTTTGTCAATTCTCATATCATACTCTGACATTCTTGGTTCATGGCCAAAAAATGATGTTGTAGTTTCTTAACAGTACTTGCTATCAATGCCTGGTCATCTGCAAAGAGTAGTTCATTGACATTATTTCCATTCTTGGGTTTGGCTTATTTGCTTATGCTGCCAATATAGGTGATAAACAATAATGATGATGTACCCATCCCTGTTTTACTCCACATGTTACTGTGAAAGGTTCTAATGTTCCTTGGTTTATTCTGACTATACTTCTGCAATCACTATATAAGCTTTTGCATACTCTAATAAGAAGTTCACTTATTCCATATTGGGTCAATGTTTACCATAACAATTCCCAGTCAACTCTATCAAATGTTTTCTCTTGGTCTACAAATATGACAAAGACATTCTTATTGTATTCCATATTATTTTCTACTAGTTGTCCCTCAGGGCTTGGTACACCTCCCTTGCTTAACATCTACCTGAAGCTGTTGGGTGAGATCATCCATCACCCTGGGTTGAGATATCGTCAATATGCTGAAGAAAAAAAAAAAAAAGATATTCAGCTCTACATCTCTACACATGGTGACCCGAGTAATGATGTCTCTGCCTCTCATGATGCCTGGCGGCTGTAGGGAGCTGGATAGGGAACAATAGACTTTGACTGAATCCTGACGAGACTGAGTGGCTTTCGGTGCATGGAGCCCCAGGATATGAGCTTTTGTCATCTTTAATTTTGGATGGGGTCGCACTACCCTGTGCAGACCCAGTTTGCAAAATGAGGCTTCCCTGGTCTTACATCTCCTGGGCGTGAATAGGACAGTTTTTGCACATCTCAAATTTGGCACCAACTATGACCTTTCGTGAATCATGACTCTGCACTCAGTTTCTCAAGCCCTACTCATTTCTTGTCTGGATTTCTGCAATGTGCTCTATATGGGATTACCCTTGAAATACATTCGGAAGCTTCAGCTGGTGCATAATGTGGCTGAACAAGCAGTCTTTGTGGCCCCTGGGATGGCCCATATTACCCTATGCTCTACAAACTTCACTGGCTACCAGTCTGCTTCCGAGTGCAGTTCAAGATACTTTAAAACTCTTAATGGCATAAGTCCAGGCTATCTGATGAATCATCTCATTCCACTAGGACAAGCCCATTGTACTTATGCCAGTAGAGGGTCTACTACAGATCCCATTGATCAAAGGACTCTAACTACTGGGATCCAGAAGAGCCTCTGTTAAGATCTGCCCCCACTCTCCTATCCTTCCACAGGAGCATGAAGACATGACTCTGCTGGGGGGATCAAATGGGGGACTTCCACACTGAAGGTAGCTGCTGGACTATGGCAGACTCCTCCTCCCCATCTTTTTCTCTGCACCCGATCCACCCATTTTTTGTTATATTGATATATTATTTTTGTGGTTTTTTTCATTGTTTATTTTTTTGTTCTATTATTTTACCTTTGTTTTGTTTACAGCTTTTTCATTTCTTCCTTTTTACTGTTGTAAACCATCCAGAGTAGCCCTTCAGTGCGATAGGCAGCAAATAATTTTAACAATAACAATATATTATCATTAATCAAAATACATCCTTACTCTTGAGTCATCTGAAACTATGCAACAGGAGCAAGAGAGAGAAAAAATAGAAGGACCACTTTCTTCATAATTGAATTTCAAAATTAAATATTGACTATCTTCACGCTTACAAGCATTTGATACTGTTGTTCACATTATAATTATTATAATAAATCTTCTGCTATTGACCAACTGGCATCATCAGAATTTCCTGTTCTAGCAGAATCATTCTTTTCAATATGGATTTAACTAGACAATGAGAATAGACTGCAGATATTCAAGGTTTACTTTTTAAACGTATTTCCTTAACTCTATGAACTTTCCTGCTCAAATTAGCTACTTTATAGGTACATTCCAAAATCAAGCTACAATCAAGCTATAATTCCAGATTTGAGCCAATTAGCTATACAAAAAAAAAGAATCCTTTAATTTATTTTTTGCTAAAAAAAGAGTCTCTTTCCTCTTAAATCTTTCCTACTTGGGAATAGGAAAAAGAGGCTGCATGTGGACCCTTGAATTCCCTAGATAGCTATATTGATGGCAGCTGTCTTCCAGGAATTAGACACTACATGCCGTTGAAAATGTTAGTGTTCAACCCCCAAAGAACAAAAATTCTGACCATGTTAGAAATAATTACAATTCAGAAGACCAGGCTAAAAATTTTACTAGAGTAATTCACTCCCATTTCATTTGGCATTGGTTTTCAGGGAGCAAAAATATGTTGATTCACATATCAATTTAATAAAAATATCAAGAGATTCCTGTCATGCAAATCTTTCTTTGGCAGAACATGATATGATCTGACTAAGTTACAACACTAAGTTTATTACATACAGAAAGACTCAGTATACTCTGATGTAACTATGTCTGGTTTCCTTGAGGAAGATGTTCTGTTTCATAAATTAAATGAATAAATTGGGAGAATAAAACTACAAAAGTATTTTGACAGTTGACTGAAATCTCTCTGCTAAATTTGTCTAAAGGTATTCTAAATAACACAGTTTTTAAAAATAACATAGGTCCATTTTACCCATTTTTTCCAGTCCATGTCTTCAGATCAATTAGAACTTGTTCTCCTTGCTAAAGATATTGAAATAATTACATGTCTGTCTATCTGTCTGTCTGCCTGCCTGTCCACCTATCAATCAAATTTATATGGCCTCTTATCTCACAAGAAGTATGACAGGCCTTAATTCAAATACTTGAGTGATTCTGGATCATGGCTATCATCTAACATGGTAATATTCTTTGATTTCAATGACTGGCACTACAACTTACAATTGCATTTCTAATTTGCCATATGTTCTATAAATTTCATGTTTACCTAAATAAGAACCAATATTACACCAATTTTAAAGATAATGAACTGAAGCTAAAAGCTTGCTGTTGGATCAAAAGTGTGCAATGAGTCTATACGCAGTTATGCAATGTGAGTTCAAATTTTTTAGATATGGCAGAATTGTCTTGGATCACCCTGAGAACTATCGGTACTTCCTTTTACCATGTGTGAAAATCAAATATGTATTTTTTATTCGTTACATCTATTCAAAAGATCCTAAAATACCACATTATATGTTATTATAATTTAAGAAACTGTGATTAAAAACAATGATTATAACTTTCAGCTAAACTCAACACTTAGTAACTTAATGTATATATTCATGATTCTTTTCATGGGATCAAAATAAAAATGTCACTGCTTTTGAATACAATTATTTTAATTTACCAATCTAAACTATTATTGCCAAGTAATGTGACATTCTACTAATAACTAGGCCCAACCTTGCTTAACTTCCAGGCCTAAAAGATCAACTGATTACCGACAAGTAGTACAGTGAGGCAACTAGTAGTATTTGAAATAATGAAGCTTTTGACATTTCACAGGTAATCAATGAGTATCCAGCAGTTAGCTTCCTTTTATGTGGTTACATGCAAAATGAAACTGAACAAATGCAAAGCAAGCAAGGTGACAAGGGAAGGAGGAAATGGGTCAGGCACAGGAGACATTGCCTATAGAAATGGCTTGGGTTTTTTTATCACTTGCTCACTTGTAATCCCTTCCTCTCTAATCTCTCTGCTCTACAAGGGTGGGGAGAAGAATAAATGGCCAGGCACATGACAACATGCACTGGCTGTAATCTCAATCATGTGACTGAGACACTGCAAAATTTGTAAACGCAGGCATTGGTTGCAAGTGCAGTTATTTTTTTCAGAACCATTGTAACTCTGAATGGGTGCTGAATGAGGTAGTTGGTAAGTGAGGACCATCTCAAGAACATCAACATTGGTTGGCATGCTTACTTATTTTATGAAAACAAAGTGGATAAAGTATTTAAAAGCCATATACTCAGAGACTCTTTGATGAGAGTTTGGAAGAAGCACCGACTCAAATGGGATTACAAAATACCGCTATGGCTGGATCTTGGTCATATTATGTAGAATACAAATATAATGTCACTCGGGGGGTTTTTATATAAAGAAGTTCTTTTTACAGATGCGGGCAGATGGCAACTGAAGACATTAGAAACACTGTTGGATGAAGGGATTAATCTAACTTGGTTACAGTATAATCAACTTCAACTGAGATGGAAAGAGGACCAAAAAATTGGTATAATGATGCATGAGGAAGAATTGGTTAGACATATAAAAGAGAAAGGTCCAATGCATATTAAAAGGCTTTATAATGTTTTGTTAGAAAGGGATTCAGAAACTGAATTGGCTAAAGACTGCATGATTAAGTGGGCACAAAATTTTGCAGAACCAGTGATGTTGGAAACATGGGAAAAAATATGGGTTCAGAATGTTAAATTTATACAGTCGCAGAATTTGAGGGAAAATTTTTATAAAATGTTTTATAGATGGCATTTAGATCCTAAGAAATTGTCGTGCATGTACCCTAATGTTCAACCAAAATGTTGGAGATGTGATTGCTTAGATGCCACATATTATCATGTGTGGTGGACTTGTAAGAAAGTGAAGGCTTTTTGGATAAAAATTTGGTGGGTTATGCAGAATGTTTTAAAGAAAAAAATTCAGTTTTCTCCACAATTGTTTTTATTGGGTATAGTTAAGGGTTTTACATTGGGTGAAACAAAGTTGATATTGTATATGATAACAGCAGCGAGATTACTGATAGGTCAATATTGGAAAAATGAAGCTATGCCCACTATTGAGGAATGGACTTTGAAGATGGTCAGTTTTGCAGAGATGGCAAAGATTTCAGCATATCTAAAAGATCGCTCACAAGAGACTTATGAATGGGAGTGGAAAAAGTGGATAGATTATGTGCAGAACAAATATCAAACTAGGAAGTATCAAATAGCTTTTAACTGAAATATTTCTATCTTTATATAATAATTTGAATTTTGTGAAGATGAAAAAATATATTGGGGGTGGAGGGGTTCAAGTTTTATAAAAAGGGGATTTTGATTTGGATTATATTCTGTGGAAGTCTGGGGGGGAGGGGTGGGCTAGGGAGGGTTAGGGGGGATTGGGGAGGGTTAGGGAGGTTAGGGAGGGATGGAGGGGAAATGGGGAGAAAATGTAATTGTAAAACTTTTCCAATAAAAAAAAAAAGAACATATCCAGAATTTCTCTGCCACGTTTGATAAGAGTGCTATACATAAATAGTTGAGAGGAAACTCATTACCCTCTAACATTAAGTTCATCTGCCCCAAGACTAAAATTCCACACATTTCTTTAAACCGAGTTTCTCCCAAATGTATTTTTCTTCACAATAAAAACTGCTTAGTTGGTATGTCCACACAGATTAACAAGCTACTACAAGTTCCAGCCAACCTGATTTGATGTGTGACCCAGAGAGCCAAATTGCCAGGAATGTGAAATAATCAAAATCAGACCAAAACTGATAATAATCAGAGCTTTGAAGGCCTTGGGGTAGAGGAAAGATTATTGCTTCAGTTAACTAAAGATGTGCTGGGGACAAAAAGTAAAAACATGATATGATGATTGATTGTAAATGACAGCAAAGGTTGTGAGTAAAAAAGTGAGGTTTTTTAAAAGTATTAGTAAGAAATCTAGCCCACAGTATTAGAAACCCCTCACTGCCAGCTACTCACTAATATATAAAATACCATATATATAAGTATGCCAAATTAAACTATCAAAATTAACTGAATTATGTTATCAATGAAATTATAAACACAGGAAAGTTTTAAACTACACAAGCGAATTATATAATTCAGGAAAAATTGTAAGGCTTTACACATTCATAAACATAAATACATACATACATGTGTGTATGTATATATGTATGTACATGTATATCAATATGTATATGTATATCTATATGTATATATGAACAGCCCATATATTTGTAATATTTTTGTTTTTTTCTTTTTTCTATTCCATTAACTAAATAAAAAAGTAAATAGTTGGAAAACTATGTTAATCTTGCTAATCTGCATAAAACAGCAGCAATCATCATAAAAAAGTAATCTCACATTAATAAACAAGGTGTATTGATAGCAAAACATTTGGAGTTTAATCAAGCTTCAAGGTAAATTTAAGGGTAACAGCTAATATTACTGGAAGACACCTATTAAAGAATAATTAAAAATCTTCAATTTTCAGATAAAATTATTTGGATTAAATTAGATAATTTCAGGGTTTGATAGTTTTTCATATATTTTGGATAGCTTAGGTGATTGATACTAGGTATTATCTTTTTTTTACAGTAGGTCAAAGTGGTTGAAATTTACATGAAAAACCAAGCTATCAATTAAGTGCATACAATTATTATGAAATTCCAGACCTCATATATACACGTCTTAGATTTGATTTATGTAGTATTCTAAACTACTTCTAAAATGTACACATTTATAGTCCACCAAGAAATAACCTGTTCTGAGCCACTCAGGACATACAATGAACTCAGTTGTAACTCAGCAGTCTGTGCCTTAAGCTGGAAACAGAACAAAACCTCAGTAGCAACAAAAATCAGACAATATTTTAATGACTCCTTCCTATTGTTCCAAGTACATTTTCTTCATTTCCCAATGTAAAAAAATAGGTGTGGTCTATTCCATTACATCATTTATTTGTATTTTAAAATCAACACTGACTCATTTTCTGGTTTTCTGGACTCTTTCTTCCATTAACATTTTTAATTGAGTTCTAAGATAAAATAAGATACAAAATACAAAAGAAAATAAGAAAACAATGGGGATAAAATGGGGAGGGGAGTGAGGAAGGATTAAGAAAAAGAAAAACCATTGACTTCTGACTCTCTCTGTTGCAATAAAATAAGGCATTAACATCAAATCACAGCTTTTTGTTTTTTCATAATAATATAAAATAGCCATTTCTTTAAGGATCTATCAGTTTAATTGATAAAAACCAAAATCAAAGTTTCATTCTTTTCCACTTCAAGCACAAATTTCAGAAGTGGTCTCCATGTGAAAACAAAAGCATTTACCAGTATATAGCTTTCTTTTATCAAAACAATCAATCTTTCCATTTCAGCCAACTCCATAACAAAAGGGCTCTTTCAAATACAGTAAAATTTAAAATAATGTTATGATTTAATTAAATATCCTACAGAACAAAATTTTAAACAGAAAAAACAATATTTTAGAAAAAAAACAGAACAAAATTTTAAACAGAAAAAACAATATTTTAGAAAAAAGCTATTCTATTTTTTTAACTAAAGGTTTATTAAAGTTAAAGGCCCTGGGGGGCCTTTCTATTGCATTACTATAGTTGTTTTTGTTGAGAATTAAAAATCCCTTCTCAAGTCCGTAAATAGTATGTGTATGGATGTAATATATACAAAACAATAAATAGATATAAGACTCTATTATTTCAAACAACAGTAATATAAGAATTTATAATATATTATAGTTGAAGTATATTTTAAATTATTAGTAATATATATATATATATATAATGTATATATGTATATACAGAATATATATATATATATATATATACTGTATATACATATATACATACATACATATATATATATAAAACACATATATACATATATATATATGTATATATACATACATACATATATATATATATATATTTGTGTGTGTATATGTATGTATGTATGTATGAATGTGTGTGTGTGTATATATATATATCAGAAATAAGATTCTTTCCTTTCATTTAAACTGAGGCATATATACCGTAGTTGAGTAAAAGTATTCAGCAGGTAAATCATAACTTTTAAAATAAAATAGAGTAATTGAGATAGAATAACAATATTACAAATGTGTCTGAATTTACATCTGTGAAAGAAGAACAGCCATGCAGCCGCAATAGAAATTTATTTAATTAAAAGAAAAAAGAATTTCAATTGTGGGGCAACATAAAAAAGTGAGTCTGTTCCTTTACCTATTCTGAATACCAATATACAAATGTGCAAAATAGTTTTGCCCAGCTTAATTTATAACATTTTTTGTAAATATTAAACATTCAATAAATTCTGAGGGGCCTTTAAGTTAGCATTGATTCTTAGTTTCCCAGTTTCTAGCTTAGTGCACCTTAACTACAATACCAAATTGACTCTCTCAGTTACATTATTGCCCATAAAATTACTTGGTAACTGTCATCTAGGGAGATACGTACAGACAAGACACTTTATTTTCTTTAGTAATTGTTAAAAGCTTCCAAGTGCGGTACATAAAGCTAACTACACTCAAGAGCTAACATCAGACCTTATCTTCACCGTACTTAATTTTGCAGAATAAATTATATTGATACAGTAAGATACAATTACAACAAAAATCACATACAAAAGGATCTCATTATTTTCTCCATAAAATATGGTTATTAAAATACTCAATTGCTATAGATATAGGTTAGATAAAGACAAAGAAGAAACCCACAAAAGGAAAGGCACATAATAATTTTGATAGAAGTTTTACTTCCTTGAAAATTTGAAGAGAGAGTAACAGAATAATACAGTTGGAAGGGACCTCGAGGGTCTTCTAGTTCAACTCTCTTCTGAAGCAGGAGACTTTATACTTTTTCAGACATATGACTATCCAATCTCTTCTTAAAAACTTCCAGCAATGGAGCACCCAAAGATTCTGAAGGTAAGGTGTTCCACTGATTAATTATTCTGTCAGGAAATTTTTCTTTAATTCTCAGTTGGATCTCTCCTTGATAAGTTTCCATCCGTTACTTCTTCTCCTGCCCTCAGGTGCTTTAAGATTGACCCCCTCTTATCTGTGATAGCCCCTAAACCGTGATGGCGAAGTGCCACACGGAGCCATGTTGTCTGGCACACACGGCATCACCCATTCCTTTTCCAGGTTTCCGGTGCGCATGTGCACGATCAGCTGGCCTTTTTGCGTACGGCAGTGCCGGAAACTGGAAGAGCTGGTCTTCCATTTTCCTATGTGAGCATGCACGCCGGCCAGCTAATTGTCGCACGCGCATGTGCGCCAGAAACCCAGAAACTAGCTGGCCAAACCTGAAGTTCATTTTTGGGCATGCGTATGCGCCCTGGGCAGCTCCTCTTCCGGGTTGTGGCCCAGACAAGCATGCACGTACTCACTTTTTGGCACTCGGTGCCGAAAAGGTTCACCATCACTTCCCTAAAATATTGGAAGACTGCTATCATGTCACCTCTAGTCCTTCTCTTCATTAGACTAAACATATCCAGTTCCTGCAACCATTTTTCATATGTTTTAGCTTCCAATCTCCTAATCCTCTTTGTTGCTCTTCTCTGTATTCTTTCCAAAATCTCAGTAACTTACTTGTATCATGGTACCAAAACTGGACACATCCAAATGTGGTTTTGTCAAAGCAATATAAAGCGGCACTAACACTTCATGTGTCTTGATACTAGTTCTCTGTTAATGCAGTCTAAGACTGTACTAGCTTTCTTGGCAGCTGCAGAACATTGCTGGCTCATATTTAAGTGGCTGTCCACTAGGACTCCTTGGTTCCTCTCATAGTTACTGCTATTGAGTCAGGAACCATGTACTCTCTACCTGGGCATTTGGTTTTTCTTGCCTAAGTGTAGAACCTTTTATCACCACTGAATTGCATTTTGTTGGATAGATCCCAATGTTCAAGTCTGTCAAGATCCTTCTGGAGTGTTGTCTATTCCCTTGGGGTCATCTGCACAGCTAGTGTCACACATTTGCAAATTTGATGAGTTCCCCTTTTAGCCCCTCATCCAAATTGTTTATGAAGATATTGAAGTTTACTGGGCCTAATACAGAACCTTGATGTACTCCATTGCATGCTTTTCTTTGCTAGTCCTCTAGCTACCCCAGTGCTCTAGGATCTTTGAAAGATATGGTTCAGTAGTTCTAAGATCACATCTGCCAGCTCCTTCAGAACTCTGAGATGTAATCCATCCGATCCTCGTGATCTGAATTCATCTGGAGTAGATAAATGTTGTCTTACCATTTTCTTGCCTATTTTGACTTGATTAATATGTCTTTTACAGCACTGCTTTGATAGGTTAGACTGTTTTTCCTTTTGCATAAAGAGAGATACAAAGAATGACTTAAGCAGTTGCACTTTCTCTGTGCTACCCATCGTCATCCATTAGTGGATCAATTATTTCCTTTACATTTTTCTTGTTTCACACAAGTTGAATATATTTTTTTAAATTATTTTTGACATTTGTTGCAAGTCTTTGTCCATTCTCAGCCTCAGATTTCCTAATCATATATAAAATCTTTGTGCATAGTACTAATTTGTGCAGCAGTTTCTTATTTCTTTTGAGAAAAGAGATTTGTATTTTAGTAACATCTTGAGGGCTACTTTGCTGTGAACCACAGCTTACATACTAGAAGTTTTAAGTTCACACAGGACATGAAGCCCATCCAAAGAAACCACATAGTACTCTATGGTTAGTTAAACATAAATAAAATCATAAATGCAACTATTTCTAGCTAATGGTCTGCTACTCAGTTTGTCTATGTAATCAATAACATAAATGAGTGTAAACATTCTACAAGATACAGGATCATGTCCCTATGTAAAAGCTTTATTCAGTTTTGATCTCCTAACACCAATTAACATAATCTTTCTTAATTTAAAACAGAAGCAGACATTACATTAGGATAGGTTACACTACACCTGCTAAGATGGAGATGTCCATATGTCTACTAAGAAATTCAGGCCTTATTGTTTCACTTACCATTCTTCCTCTCACTAAGAGGAGGAAGATTGGGGTTCCGGCCAGGATGGAAGCCTACAGTCAGCTCGGGCTGCAAGGAAAGTTCCTGCAGTTCATTGGCAACAGCTTCACTCTGTGGGCTTGGTGCAGCCGAAAGAGACATCGAGAGTGTTTCATCTTCATTCTCGCCAACCCCTCCTCCGTCCCGCCCATTTCCAGCAATGACGGAAGGGGGCAGGCACAGGACACCAGAGAAATCCACTTTGGCTTTTGTGATGACAGCCTGAAGAGGGAATAAAAAGTTAGAAACTAAAAGTTAGAAACAAACACATATATATGAATTATTTGACTTTCTTAGATTTAATTTGTTCTCTATCTGCAGGTCTTTTTTTCAACTTAAGTTCAAAATAAAATTAGCTGTTCAAACAGTGTTTAATTTTTTTAATGCACGAATTAGTTATCTGCTGCAGGTCAAAACAGTTAAGAGTTATTTTCCTTCTTCTAAATCCCCTTTCAGTGAAGAAGTTACATTCACAATTCAAATCTAGTTACTACTCCAACTGAATGTAACTGCATGCTTAGTTAAAAATGTAAGAACCACACTATTAATGCTACTATTAGGATAAGATGTAAATATTGAATTTGACTGAGATTTTAAAACTGGCAAACTTTGGTCTGTCCCAATTCTAAAGCAGAAGAGTTGCAAAGTCTTTTCAATAGTTGATCTTCAGGAGGCAGCCTGAGACCCTATTTGACAACATTTGTTTCTTTTTGCTAGTATTACAGGCTCCAGCAGAGCAGAAACACAATGAGGATGTAGGCAGATCAAAGCAGTAAAGCCCTCTAAACCTGCCAGAGGAGACTAGTACCAGCTGATGGATTTCATCAGGCTGAGTTGGCCTTTATTTCTTGAGTTATTTCCAGGTGCCAAGTACAGTCCACAGTTGTGTTTCTCCAATTGGAACTCCAGATAGGGTGCATTTTTCATAAACTGACCATCTTTATACTTATTGTCAAATATTTTACCTACAAGAGTTTTATTTCCATTTTGTAGATGAGAAAACTTTCTCCCTATTTTCTCCCATTTGAAAAACACCAACCCTAATAGTGACTACTAAACTCAAAGGCACTACGATTTAGATTAATATCCTAGTATTCAGCATAAACAGAAACTAAAATAGTGTATCTTCTAAATTTCTCCCAGTATAACTGTGAGAGAAAAAGGACAGCAAGTTGTTAAATAGGATTAATAAAAAGTTATAAAGCTTTTCTTGAAAGAATGTAAGTGAGCCTTTTTATTAAAAAGCTTTCTTCCTGAAGCAGTCTCCTTCCTGAAGAAAGACATGTAAGGGTGTGTGTGGGTGTGGGTGTATACACACACATACACATACGTACATACAAACACACACAATGGAGGAAGAATTCAGACCAAGAAACAGCACTGTAAAAAACAAGGGCAAGAAAAATCCTCTGATTTTCTCTTCACCTCATAATTACGTTATTCCCAAATTTCTTCTTTTTTCAGCAGAAAACAATGCAATGTAGGAAACATCTTCCAAAAATGAAAATTACCTTAACATGTATTAATTATTAGATAAAAACGTTTATCTGATGCATACTTTTTCAATCAATTCAACAGTACACTTTACAGTCTCATTAGTAGAAAATGACTAGACGACGTTTTGGGATACATTGACCCAACAGTCACTTCTTTGTTGACAAAAAGTATGTGAATCTTCAGATTTGGAAATTAGTGGCAACTTCTTTAGCAATAGTGACATCAACCTTTATCTATTATTAATCCTACACATCAATTCAAAAGTATTTTGCCTATTACTCTTACAGAATTGCTTGAATTCATTAATTCAGGCTCCCTTTCATAAGTCACTTGCTTGAAGTGACCCATGCCTCAATTAAAATCAGGGCTTACATTTCTTCCGTTTCAGTAATTCTGTTGTATATTTACTTGTGTGCTTAGGGCGCAGTCATGCTCAATGACTCAGATAAATTTAAGCTTCAACTTCTATGAACAGTATTCTTGTTCAGTGTTTTCTTAATAGTATAATCATGAACCCTGATATCAGAATACTGTATGCAGGAGTGGCTGAAAAATCCTTTGCCACTATTACATTAGTGGTTTTGTGAATGAGAAAAGTAACAATGGGGTTGTATTTTCCTCATTTGTACAATACCTAACAGATGGTGAACTCAGGCCAAAGGTTTTGATAATGGGCTTGGCAGCCTTTTCCAGCCTCATATATCCATTGCCAGCTTTAAAGAATATCCAATAACTGCAATTGATCTAGCTTGACTGCAATACTATTTCCAACGTTGCACTGGCTCCCACTAAGATCCAACAGCATGGACATTCTCAAGGTCTTCTATTAAACAATGTCATCTAGCAGGACCTAAGAAGCATGCCTTCTCTTATGCAATGCCTGCCCTATGAAGTAGCAACCCCCTGAAATCTGAATGGCTCTGGCTTTGGTTAGCCTTCCAGAAAGCCTCGCTTTTTCCACAGGATGTTAATTGAGCCAGGCTCATTTGGGATTATGATCATGTGATAACTTTCAGAGATTTTGATTAGACTGTAATTGTGCTTTTATTTTTTTATATTAACAGATTAACAGAGTTGGAAGGGATCTTGTAGGTCATCTAGTCCAACACTGCCCACCCACCCAAGCAGGAGACCCTGCCTATACCATTTCTGACAGATGGTCGTCCAGTCTCTTTTTGAAAGCTTCCAGTGATGAAGCTCCCACAACTTCTGAAGGCAAGCTGTATATATCTTATCTTTTGTTTTGTGTTTTTATCTTCTTATATTTTTTGTGAGCCTTTTAAGAGTTTTTATTTGGGATTGATGTCTGTATAAAAATCAACACCTCTGTCTCTGAGTTCTACAAATGTATCTTTTGATCAGTACATGATTCACTTTTACAAATTTGTGACATGAACAGCAAACTCCAGTGATAACAATCAAAATGTATGCCCTTTTTTATGTTGATGAACCATCAAACTCACATCTAATTGTGATCTCACTTATTAGAACATTTGACTCAATTTACTCTTAAGAGGGCTGATTAATCTAGTTCTTTACATACTTTTTCTAAATAAGATGGTGAATAGGATGTCTTCATTAAAGTCATGCCACAGTAAAGGTTTCCCAAATATTGAATCTATAAAGGAGATATTTGTAGCTTAGGGTTGAAATGAGGACTCCTTGATGCTCTCTGAGCTTGGTTGTTTTCTTGCAGACATTTCATTACCCAAACTAGGTAACATTATCATTGCTAGAAAGGAGTGGGTTTTGCTCTCAGTTTATATATTTATACAGTGGTTCAGTGGTTAAAGATGCCAAGCTTTTCAGCTGATAGCCCGGGTTCAAGACCCGAGGGCCATGTAACAGGGTGAGCTCCAGCTACTTGCCCCAGCTCCTGCCCATCTAGCAGTTTGAAAAGATGCAAATTTGAGTAGATAAATAGGTACCACTTCAGTGAGAAGGTAACAGTGTTCCGTGTGCCTCAGCATATAGGCGTGCTGGTCATGACCACAGAAGTGTCTTCAGACAATGCTGGCTCCCTTGGCTAAGAAACAGAGATGAGAAGCGCCCACCAGTGTTGGAAAGGACTGAACAGGGGAAACCTTTACCTTTCTAGTAATTCTACATCTTTTAATTGAACTGATTTTGTTATACTTTATTATTATTTTGCAATTATTTGTTGGGGGAAATATGCTGACTCTGTAAACCACTTAGAGAGGGCTGTAAAGCATTGTGAAGCGGTATATAAGTCTAAGTGCTATTGCTATTGTAAGGCACCTTGAGCATTTATACAAATGCAAAACAGAGTACAGATTAATTAATATAATTATTACATATATAGCTCCATTGATAGTTGGATTAAGGAAGGGAATTTTAAACTGAAGGGGATTTCCAAGAGTTATAATATTCATCATGCCTATTTGATGAAAGCTGCTAACCTGCCAGTAAATTCAAAATGGAAATTTTAATTTGCCAAACAGGAACAATGATAGAATGCAGATTGCCTATCAATATTATAGTTGTACATAAGATAATTTAAATCTCCAACAGGCAAAATTATTTATAAAATGTCCAACGTTAGGCATTAATTAAAGATGTGTAATTCTTTTTCTATCAGATCATGTGTTAACAACTTTTTGCTTAAATGAAATCAAGAAGAACATTTCCTTACTTTCCATTTTCCATTCATGCTTGTTTTGTGTGTAAATGTGTACATCCTTAATTTTCATTCAATTCATTTTCAAAATGGACAAACATAATTTCTGAGGGACAAAAAATTCTGGCTACTTTTAAATCATTCTGATTACTTTTAATCCATAACTTTTAAGCCAGACACAAAATAGCCTAATAAAGCTAAACTGCTGCATTTCAGCATTAGTAATCTACAACAAGAATAGAGAAGAATAATTATCCTGCCTGTATTTCAGCCTTCATATTATTCCTAAAAGGCCTACAGAGCAACATACTTTAGAAATTTCCAATTATGTAATATGTTTACAGGTATTCCTCGACTCAATGGCTAAGACACTGACCTTGTCAATCAGAAAGGTTGGCGGTTCAAATCCCTAGTATAGGTCTCCTGCGTGAGCAGGGGGTTGGACTAGATGACCTCCAAGATCCCTTCCAACTCTGTTACCTAACTTTCAACCATTCATTTAGTGGCCATTTGAAGTTACATGTATTTATAATATTAATAGCATGTATTTATGAGAGTTGCACTGTCCCAGGGTCACGTAACCAGCATTTGTAACCTTCTCAGCTGGCTTCAAACAAATAAAGTCAATGGGGAAAGCTAGATTTGTTTAACAACTGCATGATTTGTTGGGGCCAATCACTGCCATGATTCACTTAACAACTGTAGCAAAAAAGGTGGTAAAATGGGGCATAATTCATTTAACAACTGCCTTGCTTAGCAATGGAAATTTGGTAGTAAATCTGTACTTCTTTCCCAAATTTTAAAAACTGCAGAGGAAATCAATCTGAAAAAATGCTCCGAGATTATTATAAATCAGAAGTTCTCATACTGTAAGTTACAACACCTCCTTCCCCTCCTCCCAAGCAACTTATCAGGTTGTGCAGGCAAGGCAGGTACACTTTCAAACTTGCTTTAGGCTCTGCTTCCCACTTTGTTTGCATAAGCTAACATTTTAAAGTTTTAATAGTGTTTGTACTATTCCCTGCACAACCTGATATCAAACAACTATTCTTAAGGTTTAATGACAGTACTATTCCATAGTGCCTATTAGTTTAATTTGAATCACACTGTGGTTTCACTGATCACTCATGTTTACTTACTAAATAGTACAAATTCTGCAAGGGAAATATAAACTTAAAACCACAACTATATGGTGGGGGGGGGTGTTTGCTAATATCTTTTAAGGTTTTGTAAATGAAATCATACACTATTACAACAAGATTTTTAAAGGAAAATATCCCTTTGTGCTGTTATAAAAGGTCTGGAAGCCTTCTGCTAACAAGTCATTCATTTTTGTTCAAATGCTGACTGCACACTGAAAGTAAGTGGGACAAAGTATTGGATGGTTATCTGAGATTTAATTGTAATTAAATGCAATTTACCAGACATTGCTTGCTATAAAGCCCCATTAGAAGCCCAATACCTATTAGAAGCTCTTCAGATCCTATTGGAAAGACAGTCCCAAAAATACCAAAAGTTTTAGTAATACAAAAAACAGAACCTAATGTGCAACTGCAATTCCTTATGGGCATGGATGAAATTCACTTACCTTCCCTACCAGTTTGCCAATGTGCGCGCGCCTTGATATCCACGTGGGTGGGCGGAGTCTCCCACAGCTGCTGCTACTGGTTTGCCCGAGCCGGATAGAACCGGCTGAATTTCACCCCTGCTTACGGTACTTGAAACTATAGGAGCAACTCTACATATGACACAGGACATATGATAGCCAGAAGAATCTGGCTGACAGGACCCACAGCATGCTTCCTCTGCCGGCATGAATGGTATTGGTCAATCCTAGCGGAGTGAGACAGTTCCTCAGATAATCTAGGCCCATGCCATGAAGGGCTTTAAAGGTGATCACCAACACCTGAATTGCACTCGGAAGCAGACTGGTAACCAATGCAGCTCACAGAGAAGTGGTGTTACAGGGGCCATTCTTGAGGCCCCAAAATCCACCCGCGCTGCCCCATTTTGCACCAGCTGTAGTTTCTGAATGCTCTTCAAGGGTAGCCCCAAGTAGTCCATTACAATAGTCCAGCCATAAAATGATTAGGGACTGAATGACTGAGCACAAGGAATCCTGATCCAGGAAAGGCTGCAACTGACGCACACCAAATTGTGCCAAGGCCCTCTTAGCCCCAACTGCCACCTGCTCCTTGAACAGGAGTCGTGAGTCTAGGAGAACCTCCAAGTTGCGGACTGGGTCTTTCTGGAGCAGTGGCAGCCCATCAAGAGTCAAACATGACAAAGTCCAGGATCCTGGAGCCCCGTGTATCCAAAGTCATTCAGTCTTATCAGGATACAGTCAAAACCTGTTGTCCCCCCATCCAGGTCCCCACAGCCTCCAAGGCACCACAAAAGGGTGACCACAGCATCATTTGGGTCATCAAGAGTGGAAATATAGAGTTAATATATTATGCCTAATATTATCTTGATAGGGATGTGATTTTTACTCAAAAGTAAAGGAAAACTTACATTAGGCATGGGCTGCAAAATATATCAGAGTAGAGGTAAATGTAAAATGATTTCCCAAGGGTGGAGCTGATTACAGTGAAACTCCTATGAACTGCCAACTCTAAAGTGTGAGAAATGAATTTACTATATGTATATGCCACCCAACTCCCCGATACTCTGGGTGGTTCTCATTTAGTATTACTGATATGTAGTAGATAATACTGATCGTACTTTTATGCCACAAAATTTTACAACCATCAATCATATTGCACAGACGTGGTAAAATGGCAACTAGCTGTAGCAGTAAGAAAAATAATGAACTTAGAGAGTCATCTAAAAAAGAATAATAGCAACAAGCTATTTCAATTACCGTCCCACACTCTAGAAAACTATTGATACTGGCATAATAAAGATACCAACTTTCTAGATATTCTAAAATACTGTGCTGGAAGAGTCAAGAAACCAATACTACACTGGGTGTTAAAATGTTGCAATATCCAGAATCTCACTAAAGATCTAAAAATATTTGAACTTGGAATAGTGATCATAATGTTACACCTTTTAATGTTTATGGAAGCACTGCGGAGAAAGTCTAATATGCTCTATGAAGAATCTTAGTCATCCAGGTAGAGTTGTCTAGAAGTTGAGACACAGCTTCTTCAGACTGAAGAAGCTACTTGGATAAGTAGAGGAATGTTTCAAACCAAAAAAGAAAAGAAGTCCAGTTGTCATGACGCAACTTCCAGTCCAATTTGATTTGACTTTGAAAAGGTAATAACAGAATCTCAGCTAGAATATATATTTAAAATGAGGAAACGTTTATGAAGTCCAAAAGGACACTAGAGTGGTTAACGAGCAGGGTCACAATTAAAGGCAAGTAAGCCTTCTTAAAAAAAAAAAAAAAAAAACCAACCCTAAAGTTCTATGCAAGTGAGGTGAAAATACAAAATGCCATAAACTTTGGCAAAACTGCAATATTTTATCAATAAAAGATGCAACACCTGCCTCCCACTGTCTCAATGCTCTTTGCTGTGTGTTCTTTAAACAACAAATGTATCTGAAATAGCAACCCAATTGAAAGGTCACTGAAGAGCAACAGTAATTAAAAAATGCTAGATGAGGAGGGAAAGATACTGAACACTTCTGCTTTTACCGTTGAAACATAAGATCCAAATATCCAACTTTCCCAAGAGGAAAATTAGAAGAACTGAGATAAAAGTAATAGGAAGTTATGTTATATGCCAAATTGAGAAATTAAAAAAAAAAATCACCTAATTTAATATATATTCAAACACTGCACTGATATGCTCATGTCAGCTGTGAGTTTTGGATTTTGTGATATGGTTTTTTATATGCTTTTATCTTGTTTTTATTGTTTGGAATTGTTGTATTATTTTGGTATTTTATAAATGTTTTTATTTGTGAACTGCTGAGTCACATATTGAGAAGGATAGTTATATAAATGGGGGAGGCTAAATTGTGAATTTTAACTGTGGACTTTTAATGTGTGCATTGTCTGGAGTCACTATGTGTGAGTTGGGCAGTTATATAAATTTGTTTAATAAATATATTCAATTAATAAACTGACAAACTACTTAAATATGAAATTGCTAACCTTTTTACAAAAAATAAGTTTCTCTTTAACACTGACATCTGTTCCCCGCCACTGAAAAATAACCAACATGACTCCAATCAATATCTAACTATTCAGAATGATAAAATTAAAAATGGATTGTGAAGTGTCCAAATTGGGTGAATGGACTTCAAATGCAGGTACATTTCAATATGAATTTGCACAACGTAATGCATGCTGGCAGAAAAGAATCCAAATTTGTTCATGGAATTATAGTGGACTCTTCAATATTATGTCAACCCATGCGTTCTATTGCTGTAAAAAAGGCAATATTCATTGTTAGGGTCATTAGAAAGGAAACTGAAGCTAGAACTACCACCCAAATAATGTTATGTAAGTTTGTGGTAAAACCACAATTGGACTTTTGTTACACTAGTCATTATACTTCAAGATGAATACTAATGAGCTTGCAATGGTTCCAAAAACTGTAAATAGGATAGGCCTATGGCATGGTCCAGCAAGACTCTTCCGGTGTTCTTAAAGACAATGTAAACAACTAAAGACAGCCAAGACAAATACTTCAGCCTATTTTTTATTTGCTACTTTTATCCAGAATCATAGGTTTATGCTGATTTACATCTGAAAAATTCTACTATAAGTCCCCAATATACTTTTTATTCCCCTATCCATGCAAGGATGCTGTTTTTCATTATATGGATTCCATTATCAAATATTAAAATTTCAAATTGCATAAATTTCTCATTACTTGTCTAAGAGTTGATAACAGAATAGATATTCTGTTTCCCATCTATACAGGATAAGATGATGAGAGGATAAGAGGGGAAGGGAATTTTTTCTTCTTAGAACATAACATCATCTTGAAAAGATGTAGAAGTCTTGTCTTACTAATAAATTTCTCAATTCAGTGGAAATGTTTATATATCTCTGTTTACATGTCCAGGCCAAACTGTTGCTATTTCAACAATTACAATGTGTTATCTGCCTTCCACTACTTGTGAGTCAGAGCTTCAGAGTAGCTGAGCAACATGGAAAATCTCCAGCTGGCGCTCAAGAAATCTCTGATCTCCATGCAGGAACTTGGACTTTATTCGTCTTCTCCCCCATCATAAAACAAAGAAAGTGACAAATGGTTCAAGGAAATTCTCTTCAGTTAACTCCCTGATTAAAAGTTGGGAGTTCCTGTCTCAAAGATTCTGTACTCTGCCCTTAAAACCAGCATTATTGTAATCTGTATGATTTTTTGTTTCCTTGATAGCCAAACAGCCAAAACACATAATCCAATACAAACAACAAAAAATCAATAGCTGATGGTATAGAAATGTAATATATAATTAATATCAATCATTTGCTCTAAGCAATTTCAGCACATCTTCAGAAATTAATATACTATATTCTACTAAAATATGTTATATTTCTAGAAAATATAGGAAATATTTTTAATTTTATCAGATCAATCAAATTACCTATAGATGAGTTATTAGTCAATTCTATTAATGGTTAAATTTTAGAAGGATTAACATCTGAACTATTGAGATTTAAAACTAATTGATTCATGCAATTTTCTTTAAAAAGTGCATTTCCAATGAGACACTATCATCTTTATAAAGTGGAACATCCTGCTGAGAATAGTAAATGTGCAAAGGAATGAGTTTCACTTTCAGATGTTTTTGAATTAGTTTATAATGTCTGACAGTTTTCAACTGAAAAATAATGGCTACATTCAGACATCATACTACGTCATTGGCTTAATGTGATAGAAATCATGTTGTTTCATGTATTCAGACATTCCTTTTCTTTATCACTCAGAGTTCATAATGACAATAACTGTCATGCTATTAAACAGAAAACTGATAAAATTGTCTGACTAGAACTAATAATCTGAAGCACACCATCTTAAAAATCCAAAAGCAAAACATACAAAAGATGCTAATATACTTCAAATTAAAGAATAGTGCATAGTATTTTCAGCACAATAGGAAATACCTAGTACACTCTTAAGTAACTATTCCAAAATTTCCCTCTTTAGTAGTTTTTTAATCTAAAATTCCCGAAAGATCATCTTGCTTCACTAATTTTGAATCAACTTGGCTTCAACTGCAGCTTGCTTTCTACATAAAGTAATGTCGCATTTAGTTTTCTTAATCACAAAACTTCATAAATCTCCATGTTTTTCTAAAATGAGTTTCAACAGTGTCATTAAACTGTGAACAGTTGCTGTCTGAGGCAGTCGCTAAACAAGGACTACCTGTATATACATGCAACAGAAAACTATATAAGCTTATTCAGAAGTAAGTTCTACTGAGTTCAAACTTATTTCCACATAAATTGCTGCAATATACAATTTAAAATATATGCATATAGTTTTTAAAATATATTAAAACAGAAGAGGAAGAGAATAAAGAGAATAAGTTGACTCCAATGGATAAAATATTGGATTGATATAAAGAAAAATAAAGTCTATGCAACAGAGAACAGAAAATAAATAATCTAAATAAATTAAGGAATGCATGTTGTGTTTAGTTTCTGAATTCCACAGCCATGAAGAATGCTGCATACTGAATCCAGTAATACCAAACTGTGTACTTTTCTGTAATTTTGCACAAACATTGAAAACTATAGACAACTAAATAATTGCAGAACAGTAATTACTATTAGTTTTACCAACTTCCTACAGCGAATGGTTAGAAACTGCTCGCATACATGGTTGCATTCACCATTAATTCACAACTCATTTTTCTGAAAACTTCAAAGGTTATGTTATGAACTATATTCATTATTTCTGTAGATCTTACGGAATCTTCCCAATATGCTAAAAAATTGAAGATATACAGTTACATGACTGAGCACATAAACAACTGTTAACATGGATTTTAATATTCTGTGAAACCATGATATTTTCCTTTTTTCACAAATATATAGGTAGTACATACCACGTACGGTATATTTCAAAATATTAGCTTGTACCTAATTTAATAATTAAAATTCAGGAAAGTATACTTTTTATAAGCACTTTGGAAGTACTTTCATTCCAAAATTTCCTTTATTTAAATTACTTTACGATTTCAAAACAGTAATATATGCCGGAGTATTCATGTACGCTACAGCTATTATTGTGTATAATCAGTTGCTGCTGATGTTCACATGAATGCATAGTCAAGGTTTAAAAAAACAATATTATGTCCAAACCAAAGAGGGATGTTGAGAAGATATATAAATCATTTTCAAAATAAAATATATCTTTTGGAGAAGCTGCAGAACACAACAAAGAAAACATTATGCAGTCAAAATCATTGTTTTACTTTTTATCCATTATAACTAACAGATAATTCTCATATATTTAGTTCCAAAATATATTATGTAGTTATCCATTTTTGCATATAAATCAACATTTTAATCAGAAACATGCAGATTATGTTTTCAGGTACCTTTCATATTTAGGTGATCACACTATCATATGTATAAAAGGAACAAGTATGGCTGAAGAACACTGTTTAGATGAGGAAAACTAAATTATTGAGTTGGAACAGAGAATGGCAATCTAGATCTTGTTTTCTCAACTCGCTAATATCAAAATCTTTTAACATTTTATTTAATACCTAATCCAAAGCAACAATTATTAATGTACCATTTTCTACTGCTGTGCTCATTAAAGCAAATGAGCTGCACTTTAGGAGAGTTTTCATGGAAACAAAGAACTACAGTCAATACACAGTTAAGTTGCTTGATAAATGGAACCTTAGTCATATACTTTTAAATAAAAGAAATGTTCTGAAAAACTATTCCATCAGCAGAAGCAGGTAGAAATATGCACTTTTAAGAAAAGCATGTGTGGTATTGCAAAGGGAAGAAATCATATCAGAAAAGCTAACAAATCTAGTGGCTTAACAGTCCACTTTAGAATATGTACATAGTATGAATAATATGAAAGTACAAAGTACAATAAATGCATTCATATGAAAGCAGCATAAGACCTGTTTTTACAGAAACAGCTACTCTTTGAAAAAAAGAGTGATGCTGAAGTGGATTCAAAATGGGAAACTTAAGAAAACTGTCATGTCTCCTGTCTGTAACGCAGAACATAATTTTATTAGGGATTATTCAAAACATATTCTTATGGTTATCAAGATATGCAACTACAATGTGAACAGTGTTAGGCAAACAATGCCTAATAGTCTGTAGCCCATTAAACCAATCATAGGTCATTTTTGCCTACTATATTCCAATATTCAGGAAAACAACCTTCTTCTCAATATATTTTTGAAACTGAAGCCTGCATGTGGTGGTGTTGCACAGTCACATACTGTATGTATCACATACTATATACCTCACCTGCAAAACTCCAGAGGATCACTATATGGCAGCAAACAGCTTTTTTTTTTTTTTTTTGGTATCTCTTCACTGCAATCTATTGGTGTTGTGAATTTCAGCATGCAGATAGGGTAGTCCCAAACAGATTCAGAATATTTCAATGCCTATATAATTAAAAGGTTAGGGGTGGAGGTGGGGGGGCGTTAAAAAAGACCCCCAAGGAAACCTTCCTTGCAAGCCAAAGTTTGTTCAGAATTCTTTTTCCCAGTCGACCAGCCTAACATTTACTAACAAAAAAACCCTTCCCTTCCAACGGCAGAAGGGAACGAGGAAGCGGGGCGTTGAAGCAAAACGCCAAAGCATGAGGTGACACGATTGCAGGAGGCGCCACGGCGGAGAGCAGAAGCCTCGTAGCTCACCTAGGAAAGGAGGAGAGGAGCAGGGTGTTCACCGAGGGGGATCCATGGGGAAAGAGAGGAATCTATACTCTTTGGTTGGGAGGTCCTGCAGGAGACGGAAGAGGGCGAAGGGACATCCCGAAGTCAGGCCGATTAAAAGAACTGGCGAAGAAGGCCGCCGCCGCCGCCGAGGGAGGGATCGCACGTCTGACTCACTGGAGGGAAAAAATTAAGAGTGTCCGCCGGCAGCGGCTGTTCATTCGGGAGCTTCCCAGGATGAAGGGCGGCGGCTCAGCACGGTCCTCACATCGCGAGAAACGGAAGGAGCGCGGCGACCCTGGCCAAACCTCCAGCAGCCCCGGTTTGTGTTTTTTCAGAGGGGCGGTTCCCTGCCCCATACATGGAAGAGTCCAAGGGTGGGAGGGAGGGGGGTGCAGCCGGTCCGTCCTTTTCGTGCTAAACAGCAGCCTCTTTTCACTCACCTGATCATGAATGCATCCTAACCGTCGTCCTTGCCTTCCAAAGTCGACGCCTCCCCCGACCAAAAAGTTGTCCGCGAGACGCAAAGAGACCGCTCTCGCCAGCACCTCCGTTGCCGCCGGCTCCGAGCCTCTCTCACCCGCCGCGGAAGCTCCCGCCCATCAATTGCCGGAGTCCAAAATTGACAGGCTGCGTAGCCAATGAAAAGGAGGAGCGGCGATGAATGACGCCGGTTCCCGTCAACGGTTGTTGGAGTAACTAGGAATGTTAACGGCCTCTGGGCGGCGAGTGGGGGGAAAGGGGTGGGCGGGAAGGTGAAAAAAGTGACTGAACGAGAAAGCAGCCAATTAGAAGATAGGAATTACGTCATCGCCCCTAGGTGAAGTTAGAGTACTCAAATGCTGTCATGGCCCTGGGAGGAAGGAGATGGAGGAATTCTTAAAGGGATAGTGTACCAACATGTGTAGCAGAGGCATGTAAGTTCCTTGGAAATGCTTTAGGATGGTTTGCTTTTGATCCTCCAGAAAGTCTCTTCTTAGACTTCTTTGACAAATGGAAAACAGTTGACCTCACCTTCACTCATGTTACCGGGAAGATTTTGCCAATTTAACTGAAATTCTCTTTATTATAATTTCAACCCCTTAATCAGGTTCAGGATTTACTGTTTGCACACTCCTCTTGGTCCTAATACTTTTCATATGAATTGGACTCCAGCTCCCATATTTCTCACTCAGCAATACCAAATGCAATATAAAACATATTTTAACAGAGATAGTTTGTTTAGTGACCGTTCAAAGTTACAACAGCACTGAAAAAAGTGACATGGCTGCTTTTCACACTTATGACTGTAGTAGCATCCCCATGGTCACATGGTCAGTTGATTCATATTTATGTCCCAGGCTCATGTGATCCCCTTTTGTAACCTTCTGACAAGCAAAGTCAATGGGGAGGCCAGATTCACTTAACAACCATGTGCCTAACTTAACTACTGCAATGGATTCATTTAACTATGGCAAGGGTCATAAAATGGGGCAACATTCACTTAATGTCTTACTTAGCAACATAAATTTTGGGCTCAATTGTCATAACTCCAGGACTACCTGTAGACAAATTATACCCATGATTGGTGGACTAGAAAAAATATTTACAAGTAGAATATTAGTAGAAAAATGGATAAAGTAGTTAGGAAGAGGGCTGCCAAAATGTCCTTGGAAGAGGATTTTAAATAGTAAGGTCAAGAAAGTGAATAATGGTTCATACTGACATCCTGGCTTTCTTTCAATAACATTTAAGTAATTTAAGGAATAGGGAAGCCATGCATAAACCCTTTAGTTTTTGCTCATCTCTTTGCCAATATGTTGGCATCTTTCCAAGACAGCAGTATGCAGATTGTATTGCAGATAGAGTATTGATGCCATAATCTGTTGATGTATTAGATTGCTTTAGTTTAGTCTTTTCAGTTGTCTTACGCTGCAGACCCATGCTAACTTCTGGTCTCCTATAAAATTATTTCTATAAATACTCTTATGTCATGTTAAAAATATGACATATTTTTACCTATTATTTGTATCTTTACACTTTAGTTTTGAAATTCAGTTTTAACCTCAGCATCAGCATGATTTGATTAATCCTTCAATGGATTGTTCAATAATTTGTTTCAATAATGCTACATAAACACAAAAAAAAATCACATCCTCAATTACCGTCTATCTAAAGTATATATACAATCCATATATTCATTCACCTGTGCAGTAATAATCTATAGTATGGGGAAAACATGTCAGCTAATCAAATTTAAATTTCTGTATTTATTAGAACTGTGAAAGTTAAACAATGTTAAACAACTAAACATCATTAATTTATTAAAGGTAAGGCATATTGTAAGTAGTTTCTTAAGGTTTTTGTTTATTATTTTCTGGATTCTACTGTTTTTTTATGGCATTTTTTTAGAGTTACCAACAGGAGCCTGGTACAAAAAAACCTTATTTAAATAATTCTGAGGGGAAAAAATGTGTTTTGAATACCAGAAATGAACATAACTTACATTCCTTTGAAACAAAAACCAAGTGGCCAACAGAACTGGTTTTCATTTTAGAACTACAAATTATACTATGTAGGATGAGATGGAATCATTTTGTTGTCACTTTGGTTAAGTAATTAGGAAAGAGAATTATTTGCTGATGTAGTGCAGATCACCCAGAGACCTGTCAGTAAAGATCTACAAATGTCTGTTTCTGCTATACAGTAATGCAGAGCATAGTTTATTTTCCTAACAGCCTGTGACCTCTAGTGGCTGTACTATGTAACTTGTTCTTTATTATTTAGCAAATGGATATAAATACTGCATATGCTGGTAGCTAAAAGCCATCATAGTAACGGCTATATGAGCTTCTCTCCACCAATCTAGTATGTTGAACTAACTCTTTTTTTTATTTTTCATTTAAAGATTGATCTCTTGCAAAGCAACTATCATGCATGTTCTTGCTGAAGTTCAGTGTTAGAACTTAAGCCAGTTTTCAATTAATAAAAAATGTCCCAAAAAGAAAGACACAGAAATACGTGTAGTAAAAAAAATACAGAATTTGCTTAAAAGTGAGTAAAAAGAAATGCAACAGAAAATATATACAGTATATAAGGTATGATATGTCATTGCAATAAACAGCTACAATTTATATATTATTATCTAATATAAACGTTATATATACACACACACTTTTAATGCAATTATATAACTATCACAGGTTTTTTTGTACCCTACTGTATGTTGTATAAATGAGTCCCATATTTCATTATATTTATCCAAACAAAGTTTACGTCTGTATGCAGTCTGCTCATACATAGCAAATTTAATCAAATCTTCAATCCATGAAGTAAACGAGATACATTTATCTTTCCAATATTGCAGTACGAGTCTTTTAAACATAATTAAGAGCTCAGAGAAAACACTTATATTGTTCAGTTCAAGTTCCATATACTGTACTAGGTATGTAATTCAAGAAAATATTATCCTCTGAAAACTTTAGTTTTTGTCACAGTCACGTTTATATAGTCCACTATTTCTCCCAAAACCTACCGTACTAACGATGTTGTACAAAGATATATTTTAAGGAAGCATTGTCCCTCTTACATCTCCAACAAAATGCTGTCTTAGACAATCCTTTCCTATACAAACACAATGGAGTCCAATACATTCTAAATATTATTTTATTTCATAAAGCAATTGACACTCTTGTCATAAAATTCAGTCTCTCATTGTCTAAGCAATACAAGCTCTAATTCTTTATTCCACTCATCTTTTAACTTCTGCATAACAGATTTATTGATAACAAATGCCTATAAAAGCTAATGGTAGGAATACTTTTGTTTCAAAAGATTTATCCAGTTGTTCTAGTATCTCAGGTGTCTCAGAAACTAAAATTGCTGCTAGACTGAGCGTTAAGTAACGTTGTAGCTGTAAATATTGCCATTGAGTTACATCTAATAGGTATTTATCTCTCAGCACAGCATATTAAAAATTACCGTCATCATCTATCAACTGATCCCCTCTTTTATCCAATTCTCCATATCACAATTTAAGACTTCCATGTTGGTTAATATATAAAATCAATTATCTTGTGCATTTTTCTACCATTTGAAGAATACTGAAAGCAAGACAAGCCCTTTTTAGTATATTGACATTCCATTCTTTTGATAAAGTCACACACAGAATACATGTACAAGTAGTACAAGGAGTTATACTGGCCTAGTTTGTTTTCATAATTTCAGTTCTTCCTTAAAATATACAAATGGTTTCATTTCTATTTTGCTTTTTCTTGATTCATCCTCACTTTCAATTACTAGATGCATGTAGTTGTTAATTGGAGAACTATTATTTCAATAATCAGTAACCAACAGTCCTTGAGGCTTTTATCTTGCCACATCTTCAACTCCAAAGTAATCTGTGGAAACTTGATATTCTTCCCATGTTATTACATGAGTGTCTTCCAACCTAAGACTTCTCATCAGCTCCACCCAAATTTATTTAAACATAAAAGCTATGTCTATACAGTGTCATTGACAATGATACAGATGTTTGCTTTCATATCCTTTTGGGTTTGATTTAAGAGTTCCTTCTAGATGGATGACTTTCCTCTCATGCCTTCTTCATCCCACTGTGGATTATGCTTAGCTTTTCTCCTCTCAAGTTTATTAGTTCCTTCCTATCCTGCATCTGCATTCCTCTTAGGGTCCACTGAGACTGCTTGGCCTTCCCACCATGTCAATAATAACAGATTAAAAGTTACTGTGACCTAATATTTGGCAAAACAAAAATAAGAAACAATCCAAACAATGTTTCTGTTTTGAAAAACAGAATAACTTAATAAATTTCAAAACAGGTTTATTCTTTATTAATCAATTATGGATCTGGAGTAATAATAAATATTCTTGAATAATTCTTAGTCTTTCACTTATTACAGTTACAATGTGAAATGTTTATTATTTGCTGTGGGTTGGTTCTTTTTTTTCAAAATTTAATTACAGTTTTAATAATAGGGCATATGTGCATTTATTTAATATACAGATAGTACAATACTATGGTTTATCACAATAAGAATGAATCATAAACTTGCACATTCTATCTTTATTCTCTTCTTTCAGCATGGCTGTAGTAACTAATTTTGTTTATTAACCATATATAAATATTGCTTAAAATACTGTTTAAAGGAGCATAGTTAAATCTTAACTATAATTTTTTGAAAATAATAAACCATTTTTATGCCTATGTTTTGAAGTTGGATTAGAACAAAAGGAAAAATGCAATTTAAAAAACTGAAGTTGTAAACTGCCCTATAATTAAATCAGAGAGGTAACATATAAACCCAAGATTCATAGTTACCTACTTTTATATAATAAATCATCACAATGTTTGAACAATCTCACATGGTAATTACATTTTTTTAAAAGATGGAGCTTTACTAGTATAAAAAGATAATTCCCAATTCTACAATTTATGTTAAAATGGTTCATATGATAGAAGAATGAAAAAAGTATGTATGGAATGATTTTAATTTCTTAAATGTCAGAAATCTGACATGATTAACATGCTACATTTATGTATATTATTCAATTTTATCATACTAGGGAAGTTTGGCACAATATTTAATTAAGCATTAAAACGGTAATAAAATTGATGCTTAGAACAATTTCAAATCCATTCTTCAAAATTTTTAAGTTGGTATAAGGTACAGGAAGGTATAAGAGAATACAACTCAGTTCTTCCAAGACAATTAAAACATTCTTAGCCAATTAAAGCTTATCTTCTAAGGACATTTTTTAATAAAATCTTTATTGGACTCATTATTAAGATGATCATATAACACCAAATATTTGAAATATCATCTGATATGGAGAAATTAATGGAGAATTAGTGCTTAAAGGGTATTTTAAAATATATGGAAAATCAAAGAATGTCCCAATCTTTACATAAAACTGAATAAAGGCGATGCCTTCTAGATACTGGAATGATACATTCAACAGTTTTGATTGAAAACACAAGCACAGTTAAATAAAATTTTGGCCTTGGGATAAAATTGTTTATGGCACCCAATCATTTGTCAGGTATTCTGATTTTTTCTCTCTTAGTTTTATATGCTTTTATAGCCAAATATTTTAGTTCTTTAATGGATGCTTTAACCCCATGACTGTGAAAGTAATAGCAGTAAGTTTTTCGTAGACAAGAAACATGAGTGCAGCAGTGAGGACTGTCTGGAGCAGCTTTGCTTCTAGTCCTTTATAGAGTCCTACTAATCCGAAGCGCCTATAAAAAAACATATTAAACATTATATTTATTAAAAAACAAACAGCAGATAATTCTTCCTTCTATATCAATTCTGCTCTCTTCTACTCTTTGAATGCAATTGTTAAGAATGACTAAAGATTTAAGGATATGATGCACTCTTTGACCAGATGCCAACAAAACCAGTGCCCCATTGACTTTATCTAATTGAGTAGAATGAACTGCAGATTCTGTCTTCCACGGGCTTCTAGATGTAGCTATGTCTGGGAAAAGAGACTGGCATTTCCAATTGATTGGTTTTAATTAATTATCTCAGAATCATTAGGAATTGTGTGGAATACACAATGTAATAATAATTTTTATCAGATTTATAACCCATCTTTCTAGTCAAATTGAGCACTCAGGCAGCTAAAAATAAACATACTACCATAATTAATAAAATACAAAAAAAAAGAGATGGCTTAATCATGCCTTCTGCTGGCTAGTGGCAAGAAATATTATAAATTCTTCTTTTCCTGCATGCTGCCAGATCATAATAAATTGAGCTGATACGTTTTAATAAACAGGGACGACGAGAGATCCAGGGAAAAAAACATGATGTACACGCTTTAATGAAACTTGGTAGAAACTTGTCCAGGATCATCAGATAGTTTCTTCTGAGACAACAGGCCCAGTTTCTTCTAAAACAACAGGCCCAATGAAAAGATGGGGATGGTGCACTGTATATAAATAAAACATATACTTGCACAGAAATTTATGAACTAGAGTATGGAAATCCTGCAGAAAGTATTTGGATAGGAATAAACAGTGAGAAAGAAAAATGGGAATTGTGGGGATTTATTATAGACCACTTGAATAGGCAAGATATGAATGAGGCCTTTATGTATCAGAAAACCAGTCTTTCAAACAGGCATGCAACAAACATAACGGATTTCCCTTATCCTGACATCTGCTGGAAATTTAATTCTGCCAAGAATCAGAGATTCAATAAATTCTTTTACTCTCTTGCTGACAACTTCATTTATAACAATATGGGAAATAGTGGGTCTGCTATCCTGGATCTAATCCCAAACAAAAGGGAGACATTGGTTGAAGAACTGAAGGTGATTGGCACCTAGGAGAAAACTGATTGTCATCTTGCTATCTGTGATATGCAGAAGAGGAACTATGTGAGCTGTCAATCAGTGGAACATGCTTCCATATAAGGTAGTGACAACTCCTTCATTAGAGATCTTCAGTCAGAGGCTGGGTGGTCATCTCGAGAGATGCTATAGCAGATTGTGCACTAAGCAATACTAGATGATCTCTTTTTTTCCCTTCTAATTTTAAGAAAATATGACAACTTTTATCATAGGATAATTCCAGGGCTTTTATTCTATTATTAAAATTTAATATTTTGTTGTTATGTATGTGTGTATATGTCTAATAAATATATCTCTATGTAACTATCCATTTATAAAGTGCCCAATTTACAGTAAACTAGTAAGACACTAAATTGGGTTAAGTAGAAGCCAATTAAAAATGCAAAGCTTACTTTATTCTTTGCTGAAGAAGGTAGAGGACATTTTTAAGACTACCTAATCTCCTGTTTTCAGGGTTCAGTCGATGATGTCCAAACTGAAAAGGAGACAAAATGAATAAATGAACATTTTTCCTCTTCATTTCTGCTTACAGAAGTATGCAAAATTATGGAATATTTTGGTTGTTAATAGAAAGTATTGTGATCAAGCTATAATCCTGTACATAAACTTAAACATAAGCAAATTAAACTTGCCTTTTGGCCAGAGAGCACAATAATGAAACATGTAAACCTGTAACTGTTATTAAAACTGTTTTTTAAAAGACATACAATGCATTAAATTACATTAAATTTAGTATAATGACTTTAACACAGATAGCAGTAGCAATCACCAAAATTTGTGCAACCTGGAAATATATGTCAGGGTCTCAGTTAAATAAGAGCAGTGACAGATAGAAAATGTGCTGTCTACCAGAGTAGTTCTTTAAAATGGGATAGATATATGGCATTTTCAAACTCTAATGGACAGAGGCTTTCCAAAGAGAGTCCTAAAGACTAGAATTTGCTATTAATTTTTATTATTCAGGTTGATAGCAGAGTTCTCTTTTAAGGCTATCCACCCTTGGTAAAGTATCATCTTGCTTGACCATGGGCAAAGCTCCAAAAGTGTTGATAAGTACAGCTTCTTCTGTATCAAACTTCACCTCATTCTGCATATCTGCCTGCTTAACCAAGGACAAACGGGGAGAGGAGATACTGCTTTAACAACAGGTTATTAATTAAAATACTATGTAGATCACAAGTAGCAGAGCTGAACAAAGGGACTGCCCCTCCAACATGTACCCTTTGATTGGAACAATCCAAAAGGTAGCAATAAATTGTTTCCTTTTAAGTGACATGTGGGGTATAATAAATTGCTTAAAAGTCAATAAGATTCATTTACTGCAAGGCAAACGTGGGAGCCACTCAAATAAGCACAAATCTATTAGGCAACAAAGAAGCTATCCCAGAGAAGTTACAATTGCTCTTTTGGGCCCACTGACTAGAATTAAGGCTGTGCAACTAAGAACAACCTGATTTAATTAATTAATTTATTTATTTTTAAATTTGTATACCGCCCTTCTCCCTGAGGACTCAGGGCGGTGAACAGCCAAGTAAAAACATAAACTACAAACATTAAAATACAATTAAAAATATATATATAAATTTGGCCCCATGATTAAAAACAATAACAAACAATTAAAAACATTTTAAAAAGTGTTAGGCCAGCCCGGCTTGCTGGAAAAAGAAGATTTTAAGGGCACGGCGGAAGGCACTGAGGTCTTGGATTCTCCTTATCTCTGGGGGCAGCTGATTCCAGAGGGTAGGTGCCCCCACAGAGAAGGCCCTCCCCCTGGGGGTCACCAGCCTACATTGTTTGGCTGATGGCACCCCGAGGAGGCCCTCTCTGTGGGAACGCACAGGTCGATGGGAGGCCGTCGGTTGCAAAGAGTAAGCTTTGATGAGGTAACTTCTTTAACTGCTTGCACACCAGAGTCAGCACACTGACACCTTTATTGGCTTATGAATTATTATTACTTGGTTCTAAGGGTTATTGTTTAACTAAGTTGTCTGCTTGGGCATGGGTTTCAATAAAGGTGGAGTGTCTTTCTGTATGCTTTTGTGCAAAACTTCAATGTCACTTTTCCACAGATCCAGATTATTTTTAATGAAGGCTAATTGCTTGAACATTAAAATGTCAGTCTTTGCTGTGAGCAAACACTGTTTTGCCATGAATTCAACTGAGCCATTCTATGACAGGATTTTCTCCCAGTGTTGAGGTGGTCTTATTTTTATTAGAAGAAGCTGAAGAGCTAGTGAAATGGGCTGAAGAATGAAGAGTAAGGGATGGTGTAGAATCGGACCAGTCAATTAACTCGTCTCTAAGAAAAGCAAGAAAGCTCAAATAATTGCTGTTTTTCTAGTTCTGTTTTAAAGTCCCATTCAATAATCTCAATTTATTTTAGAAATGGAAAATGAAGTTAGTTTACTGTTTCTTATTATAGAAAAATTTAATCAATGTTTAGCTGTTGCTTATCTTAGAAGAGTGCTGTCAGCCACTCTTCTACTTCTTTTTCCCCAGTCTTCTGAATGAGAAATAAGTAATCATTTTTTTAAAGTTTGGCATATAACTTGAGCTGTGGTGTTAATAGAAAGGATTTACAAAGTGAGTATGAAGCAACCAGGCTTATCTCACTATTACATAATGTAATGCAACAAGAGAAATCCTGCCTAGGAGTAATAAATGCAGCCTAGTATGCTAATGTACTTTTGGAAAAGCAGCATCCATTATGGAAGCCATATGCTACTATTCATTCACAACATTCTAATTGTTAATGTTGAGTCCGAGAAACAGACTCAGACTGTTAGTCTGAAAAACAGTTTTGAAGAGCTTTGTTAGCCTAACTTAAAAGTTGTGCTTATCTAATAACAAATTAAGAACTATTAAATGGAACAAAGGTTTACAAATTAAGGTGTGAATGAAAGTGATTTGGCATTATTCATACATACCCGTAAAATTGACTGTACTGTCTGCATAGGGTAAGTGAGGGTAGTGGCAATTGCTTTGGCTATTGCTCCAATAGCGAAGGCGTCCAGTGAAGACAACTAAAACAATATGAAAAAAAAAATTATTATCTGGATGCAAAAACAAAATTAAGAACCTTCAAATCCATCATAACCCTAAACCAAAATGGTAACGATTTAGTTGAATGGAACAATTTCTGAGATCAAAGTTAAACATCATCTTTCTTGTAAGCCTTGGAATCTCACCTGCAGTTGTCTTTTTAAAATTTTCCTCTTAAGCCCTTCATAAAACATGAATTGAATGGCAGGGTTAAATACTAACAGCAGTGAGGGGAAAGTACCATTCCACAAAGCCAAGATTCCTTCCTCTCGTATTATCTGATGAAAGGCATCTGATTAGAAAAATAAATAAGGGAAATAAGAATCTTACAGCAGATGCAGAATTATACATTTGATCAGTCTGCCAGTTTAGCATTATTCATAGAGTTCTACATTTATTTTGCAATTTAGATCAGAATTCAAAGCATTTTGTATGGACTCATTGTAGCAGATTTTACTCTATTGCTCAGTATTGATCATGCACAATTGTTAGCAAGCTGGAATGATCAAATTCAAGGTGACAGGGAAGATGAGGGAGTTCTTAAAACTGGACAGACAGAATTACAGCACACAAAAGTTGTCTTATGCATCAATTCAATTTTTTCCTGTAATTGTGACATAATTCAAAGATTTATTTATAATGTTTCTATGCCACACTACTCCAAGCAGTGTTGATTTTTCTTTCAGCAATGCAAGACTGATCAAATAAGTAGCATTTAGTTAAGGCTTAGTCTGCCCTTCTGCCACTCAAATTAAGTTTAAAGAGGTTTGGCATGCAGAAAATTACTTTTTGATTTACTTGCTTCTATCATTGATTGATTAATTAGCTGATTGCAAAGTAACATTTCTGATACCATGTCATGTGTGTTTAATATAAATTAAATTTGCGTATAGTTACTCCTAAATCTCCCCAGAGTTTTAATTATCTTATCCAGCAATTGTCTAATAGAAATACTGATCTTTTTCTTGATTTTACCATTCATTTCAATTCCTTCTACTATTCAGCATATATTGTTTCCATTATCCCAAGGAGAAGCAATGGAAAGTTTAGAGATTCAGTGATTGACAGGTAACATGTTTCTATTGAAAATATTTTACTCTAATTCTTAGTTTAAGATGAGACAAATACAATAATGTCTTATGTTCACAAGACCTTATCAATTAAGAAATCAGTTTTAAGAATGGATTGTTATCTATGCCATTTGAAATTTTAAAAAACCCTTTTCAATATTATATGGAACTCATAAATCAACTAAAATAGGTCTCCTGAAAGCTATGTGCATGTGAAAAATCTGTGATAAATAATGCCCCCTAAAGCATCTGCTTAGTTCATTCCCTGCTGAAAGACCTGAATAGACATAATTCATTTTGTTTGTCCTAAAAGCTTCTTTAATGCAATCCTTTTTATTCAATGACACAACTGGATGAAACCAGACACTGCCTTTAATAAAGGTATTCACTCATCAAATCATTAGGAAGACTGATTCTCAACAGTTAAATACTTTTCTGGCTGGACCCATGAGAATGATGGGTCTTTCCTAGATAATGCATCTTTTATTTTCAAAAATGTCTCCTGGCATTCCTTACACCACTATATTTTCAAAGGTTCTGTTTTTCTCATTAGGTCTGTTAGAGGAATAAACCTTTGATAATATCCCCCCAAAACCAGAAAAGAGCAAACATCTTTGTTTTGGAGGCTTCTACCTGTTTCAGGGTTGCCATCTTTCTCTGTTCAGATTTTATCTCTCCCTTACCTGCCATAAACCCCAAGTATCAAGTTTACAGATATCTCAGATGGCACTTTTTCTCAGTTTATGGTTAAACCAGCTTTTCCTAAACAATAATTTGTCTTGGGTGTTGAAGGTGTTCTTCCCAGATCATGCTGTAGATGAGGATATCATCTAAACAGACAACACACTATTTCCCTTGACCTGGTAAGATTTTCTTCATTAACTTCATGAAGGTAGCAGGTGCCCCATGTAGATCAAATAGCATTTTTTAAAACCAAAAGAGTCCTTGGCACACACTCTGTTTTCTCTTTGGAGTGTGTTCCAGTGGAATTTACCAATACTCTTTGGTTAAATCCAAAGACGATAAATACTTGGCTCCACCTAGACCAGTGGTTGGCAAACCACGGCTCGCGAGCCACATGCGGCTCTTTGGCTCCTTGAGTGTGGCTCTTCTACACTCGTGATGCCCTGGCCAGCTGTGGCTGAGCTGGGAGCGTGCGCATGCGCAAGGAGACCCTCCTCAAGCGAGCACCGAAGCTCAGGAAAAGTGCGAGCAGGGTGAGCAGCAGCTTGCTTAAGGAGGGTCTCCCCACGTGTGCACATGCTCCCGGCTCAGCCACAGCCGGCCAGGGCATCACGAGAGTGGGAGGAGGAGGAGAGTGCAGGAGAGAAGCTGCCCTGTACCTACCTTCGTGCCACATTTGCACGTAAGGCAGCCTTTGCTTCCTGCTGCTTCAGGCTGGAATTCGCACCCTCCGCACTCAGCCGAAGAGCTGCTGGTGGTGAGGGATGAAAGAGCAAGGCGATGGCCAGAGGAGGGGGAGGAGGACGGTCACCCAAAGGGAGGGGGACACAGAGAGAGAGAGATGGGGGGAGAGAGAGAGAGACATAGAGACACATACAGAGTGATACATAGAGAGGGATGAGAGAGGGGAAGAGAGGGAGAGATACAGAGGGAGAGAGACATGGGGGGGAGAGAGGAGGAGATAGGAAGAGGGGGAGAGAGACAGAATAGTTTTGTGGCTGGGGGGATCATGTGACTGGGTGAGTGAGTGACATCGAGTTGGCCACGCCCGCCCAGGTTTTGTGGCTCCGGTGTGTTTTTTTCTTTGGGAAATGGGTCCAAGTTTGAGTGTTTAAGTTTGCTGACCCCTGACCTAGACCATCCAAGAGCTCATCCACTCTAGGCACTGGGTACCCATCAAACTTTGCTTATTTGCCTGAGGTCTGCACAAAACCATAATCCCCATTTGGCTTTGAGACCAATACAACTGGAGAATACCAATCACTTACAGATGGTTCTATTATGTCTATCTTTTCTATTTCATTTTGTTAACACATCTTTCAACCGCTCAAGAATTCTATAGGGAGGTCTAATTGATCAGGTTTCGCTCTTTTCTATTTTGTGTTCAACTAAGTAAGATATTACACTCAACTGTATGATAAACATATGTTTCCAGTCCCCTAATATTTTTTTATCTTAGTTTTGACTATCCCCTAGGTCTGAATTGATAAGTATTTTTCCATAGTATAGTTGACGTATTGCAACCCAAGATTGATCCAATAATTCTGAATGCCTTTCCTTTAGTACCAGCAAAACCATCCCAGGTTCAACTCTATTGTGCTATTTCCTTAGCAGATTGGCACTTCCTTTTCTTGTCTCTCAATTCAGTTTCATAACTTATTGGTTCAGTTCACCTCTTCATTATGCAAGGGCCCTGCCACTTAGCCTGTAGTTTGTTTTCTTTACTAGGCAACAGTAACTGGACTTGATCCGCTATGTTAAATTGCTTCACCTTTAAACCTCTATTATCATGCCTTTTCTGGCTTTCTCTGGTTTCTAAATATTCTTTAGCAATGTGTCCTAGGGATTTTAAATCGTTCCTCTAGAATAAGATACATTCAATTAGGTTTAAAAGCCTTCTAGGTTTTTGCACCAATTTTCCTTAATGATGTCTAGAACCCCAAAAGTTGACTCCTATACTATAACTCAAAAGGGCTAAATCCTGTAAATGTCTGGGGAATTTCAGATAGAAAAAGCATCTATGTATCCCAGTGTTTTGGGTCTTGGCCTGCTTATTTTTTGAGAATAGATTTTAGGGTCTGCTTCACCCTTTCCGTAAGACTGTCATAAGTACTGGAACACATCTCTTTTATTCCTAGATCTGTGTATAAATATTTCAGCAGTGCTGTTTGGAAATTAGTTCTTTGATCTGTAAGGATCTCCTCTGGTATGCCTAGTTACTGAAGATTTCAACCAGCTCCTCTGCTATTCTTTTGGTGGTCACATTCCTTAATGGAACTGCTTTGGGATACCAAATGGCATAGTCACAGACAACTAGGATACACTCATTGCCTTTACTAGATCATGGCAAAGGACCTACAACATCTGCCGTTATTTTAGAAAAGGGAATAAGAATTAAAGGTACTCTTTCCATAGAATTTTGTGTTCCCCTTTTGGTTTTACCAACTGACACACGGGGCAAGATATATTGGGCCATCTCTCCACAGATCCCTGGCCAATAGAATCTATCTAAAATACTGTAAATGGTCTTACCCCTACCCATATATCCAGACTATGGTGTTTCTTAAGATAACTCCAATATTACTTTGCAATATCCCTGAGGAACTACAATCTGTTCAATTTGTTCCTTTGTTAGGGATGAAGCCTTATTCGGTACAGCAACCCATTTTTTTTCTTGAAATCTGAGTGTTGATTCCTTATTTCCCTCCTTTTCTGCTGCTAATCAACTTTTAAACTTGGGTTTTTCTTCCTAGGGAGCTGAGATTGCTTGGCAGAAGTGAATCTCAGCTGGGAGGGAATCTCAGCTCCGTGTTTAAGAATTTTGGTTTTTTAGTGAACCTTAGTATTTTGCTTATATTTTACATTTTTCTCAAATTAAATAAAAAGAAAAAATAGAAATTAATCTGGAATTTTCTTCTCCATATAACTGATATGAGTTACAGCTATATGCTTTAATTCACTTTGTAAAAATAACACTGAAAGTTAAAGATAACTGGTAGTTTGTTTTTTACAAAATGACTAGACAGAGTAGTTGTTAAATAATCCACCTCATATTTCAGATTATAAAGACCTGAAAACAAGTCTGTTGCATGGTTGCTAGAATAAAAAGGAAGTATATAAACGGTATACTGTACGTTAATAAAATCAACAACAAAGTTGAAATTTCTGGAGAATATAGCTCATGTGCAGAAGAACATGAAATACATTACATTCTCGTATCAGTTCTTTTTTCATGCAATTGGTAGGATATTGAGAGCACAGCACCTTTTTCAAGTCTACAAAAAGCACGGGGTGTTTGATGAGCAAGGAAAACTATGCCAAAATGCTGCCTCAAGAGTGGTGGAGCTATGTGTTGGTATACTAAAGTTGAAAAAGCATAATTTAATTACATTACAATAGATCAAGGCAACCACACACACAGAGACCCCAACAACCTACCTACAATGCCTTTGTAATTGGTTGGTATAATATCTTCATTTCTAAATTTTGCCCCCTGGAGTTTAAGACGGGTGTTTACCACCCAGAGTGGAGTAGTCAACAGTACATTCACTACACCTAAGGAAACAGAAGCAAAATTCAGTAAAAAAAGGCCTTAGAAAATTAAAATCAAAAGTAAATTTAACTTTAATGTATAAAGTAGAAGAGGTACCATTTGAAATACTTCATAAAATCTAGACTGAAATTATTCTGGAGGAAAAAATATTTAAAATGGAAAGTCAAGGGAATTTGTCCCAAAGGTACTTTTTCAAAAGGGAAACTGGATTTTCTTGATTTTTTCCTTGAAAATGTTTTGCTTCTCATCCAAGAAGCTTCTTTAGTTCATAAGCATCCATTCTTGCTTTATTTTGGTTCTTTATCAATTATTACACATTTCATTGAGCAAGGCAAGAAAAGCCAGTTTGTTTTTCACAACAGGTGCATACCTAAATATTTCCAAATATTTTTCCTAACATGATGCAAACTTCCCACATTATTCTTCATCATGAAATCATGCATTGAGAAAATCAGACGTGCTAAACTGTTAAATAAAATTAAGGATTCAAAAGGCGTATCTCCAATAACCTTAAATGGCACATAACATCAGAGAGTAACACAAGTTAGAATAAACAATTAACCAAAATAAATAATAAAGAGCAAGAAATATGCAGCAGTGCTGGCAGTCAGAGAAAGATATACATTATATCTCTGCTCTACGAGCTGTATTGATTGCTGGTTTATTTCCAGGTTCAATTCCAGATGTTGGTTTTAACATGAGACCAGGTTATTTGAGGAACTATTTTTCCCCAGTTACATCTACCTGTCCTATCAGGTTTGGCAGGAAGGGTGTGTTACAGGTTCCTTCTGCTAAAAATTTCCATTTGACAAGGAACCCAGAGGCAGGCTTTTTCTACCATGACATCCACCCTTGATGACATAATTCCTGCTACTTGAGAGGAAATAAAAACGAGTTCCTCCAGCAGGCTGGGAATCCTATGAAAATAATAAGCTTGTGAGATTGTTACACTGTGTGTACGATGCTGATCCATTCTACTGCTTTCTTATTTATATTTTTGTTTAACTGTTTTCAATTGTTGCTTTAGATGGTTTTGACTGTTTGCTTCATTGTACACTCCTCAGAATCATATTTGTGAAATGGGTGGCTATATAAATGTGATAGATAAACACAAATACACAAACATATAAATGTGGAAATATAATATAAGCTTTGGAAAACATTGGACATTAAATTCATAACATATATTTTCAGGTTCTGTTATATACATAGTTATATTTACCACTCACACTATATTAAAATATTTCATAAAAATTATGAGATTTCATTGCTAATATCAAATGAATGACTTTCCAAAGATATGAGTATACACATCAACTCAGCACATGCTCATGTTCAAAAATAAGATAATGAAATGAACATTCAGTTATACAAAAGGGAAAAATCTAAGACGAGTAAAACTAGAAAAGAGGAAATGAGACAAATCCTTTCATGTTAAAAATACATTTTCTGCTTCATTATTTTAAATTGCCTTCATGGATATATTAATCCACATCCCAAAATCAATAAATTTCTGATAGGATTTTATTACCTGCAACCACCCCAAGAATCAAGTCCTTTCCTGTAGTTGAATGATGACCTTTAGCCCAAAGAGTTTTTAAACTATTAAATGTATAGAAATAGACAAAGTTGGAACAACAAAGGCTGGAGATAACAGGAAACCACCCTCGATATGGTGCAATGCTAAGGAACAAAATAACAAAAGCAAAAAATGAAAATAATGCAATCATCATAGCAAAAAAGCATATCTGCACCCCATTCCAAAGATAATCAATTAAATATATTTAACTAAAGGGTTTTGGGTTAAGAGTTCAAGAAACCAAGTGACAAAATAAAACATATTTAAATACTTATTAACTGTATTTAACAGAATACAATTCTGTATGCAGGATTAAATTTAACTGAACTTTAATTTTATTTCTGAATAACTATGAAAATAACCCAAGAGGATATATTATTGGAAAAATCAAAAGGAATACAATTCCGATCTGAAGGCAAGAATCATCCAATTCAAACACACTGTTTCTTGTTTTCAAGCATTTCCTTTCAGATATAGCAGTATTTTATGGAGGCACATTTTAAAAATTAACATACTGTACATATATAATTAACAATATTCTGTTCATACTAAAGACATCACAAATGTTTTTATGTGACAGAAGCTAACTATATATAGGCCAATTTATTCAGGCAAGATTTCAGCCAATGTAATTCCTGCCTAGAAATTCTTCTTGAAGAAACAATATTGCAGCAAGTCCCTTAGTATGGAAGATTAAACCCGACTTTTAATTTTTTTAATAGTGTTTTGAATTACAAAGAAAGATGTGTTCATCAATTCCTTTTTTATTATTTTTTTGTGCTTTCTAAAAGATGGTTTAGTTTCTAATGGCTCTGTTTAAATTATAACTATTCAACTTACTTAATTGAAATTTAGGAAGATGTACTCTACACATTGTTCTCCACAGAAGTTCTAAGAAAACTAATTCTAACAAAATAGCCCTGTACTTACATGCCTTCTTCTTTAATTATCTCCAAAAGAACTGCGTGTGTGGTTTTTGATTTGCGTTTTTCATCAACTGGAAAACAAGAAATATTTTTTTAAAGTTATTTAATATATTTCAATACTGCTTTGAGATCATCTTCTAATATGATGGGGAAGCTAGGGCAGAAGTAAAAGTACATTATGTATTTAATCTTCAGGTTCACTAATTCAATCTAAAACAGAACAGTTGTTTCCTCCTTCATGGATAGGCCTACAACTGACCAAAAATTAAGAAATACGGTTAGAATGGACATTGACTTACCTGAATGTCCTTTTTCGGAACGCTGCGTATACACTCCAGCATTGGGAAAATCCTCTTATCTGACAGCAACTGAGAGAACTTTTTTTACTTATCTACCCACTCTGTGCTCTCTCCACGCCCCCTTTTGCACCCGAATCCCCAGTCTTGAACGAAGACACCACAGGTGAACTACAACAAAATTTATTAACACAAAACCACCACAAGCCAACATACAAGAAAGGGAGGGAAATGGAGTGTATACGCAGCGTTCCGAAAAAGGACATTCAGGTAAGTCAATGTCCATTTTCCAGAACGCTGCTACTACACTCCAGCATTGGGACATACCCAAGCCTAACTTCCAGGGCCGGGCAAAACACTATCCAACTCAGAGGACCCAGACACCACTGCTTGCAAAACTCGACGCCCAAAAGACGCCTCAGCCGAAGCGTAGGCATCAATACGGTAATGTCTTATGAAAGGCGACAAGGAAGTCCAAGTAGCCGCCCTACAGATGTCCAACACAGAAGCCTGGGTAGCCCAGGCTGCTGAAGTAGCCGCACTCCGCGTAGAATGAGGCAGAATGTTCCCAGGAACAGGACGACGCTGATTCTCATAAGCAGCAGCAATACAGGCCTTAATCCAACGACCAATCGTGGTCGACGACACTTTCTGACCCATGGATGCAGGATGGAACGAAACAAATAAGGCTTCCGTCTTCCGAAACTCGGCCGTCCTACGTATGTAACGTCTCAACGCCCTGCGCACATCCAGAGTGTGCCAGAGAACCTCCCGGTGATGTCTCGGCGACGGGCAGAAATCCGGAAGCACCAATTCCTGCGCCCGGTGAAACCACGAGTTAACCTTGGGCAAAAAAGCAGGATCCATCCTCAGGACCACAGTGTTAGCATGAAAAATGCACAAATCTTTCCTGACGGATAAGGCAGCGAGCTCAGAAATGCGTCTAGCCGACGTGATCGCCAGGAGAAATGCAACTTTGAACGACAGAAACTTAAGTGAAGTGGAACCCAGCGGCTCAAACGGAGACAAAGTGAGAGCCTGCAAAACTAAAGATAAATCCCAAGTGGGATAACGATGAACCGTAGGCGGTTTCAGGTTCGTAGCTCCATGAAGGAACCCCTTCACCCACGGATGATGAGCCAAGGAAGTGTACGGTGGACAGGCTAACACAGTGGCCAGGGCCGCAACCTGGCGCCTGAGAGTTGCGGGAGACAAACCCTGTTCCAAACCCGCCTGTAGAAAAATGAGAACATCCTGAACCGTTGCAGACGTAGGATCCACATGAGCAGTCGCACACCAACGGCAAAAGGCTCTCCACGAGGCTTCGTAGATCCTCGTCGTGGATGGTCGACGGGCCGACTGAATCGTACCAATCACCGTATCCGGCAAACGGCCTTTCTTCAAGATGACGCGCTCAAATGCCAGACGGCCAACTGCAGCCACTGGGGCTCGGGATGACGAATGGCCCCCTGACGCAGCACGATCCGATGTGGAGGAATCACCCACGGGTCTATCACCGAAAACTCCACCAGATCCGCGAACCACGGCCTGCGGGGCCAATGTGGAGCCACCAGTAACATCTCCGCCTTCTCCGCTATCATCTTGCGAACCACCTGCTGAATCAGTGTGACGGGCGGGAAGGCATACAGTAGACCCGCTGGCCAACGACACCGTAGAGCGTTTGTGTCTTCTGCTGCAGGAGTCGGATACCGAGTGATGAACCGGGAGAGCTGGGCGTTGGTCGGACTGGCGAACAAGTCCACCAGAGGCCGTCCGAAGCGAAGACAAATCTCCCGAAATAGACTGGGAAGCAGCTGCCATTCGGCCTGGTCTATCACTTCCCTGCTGAGCCAATCCGCTCGTGTGTTGTCTCTCCCGGAAATGTGGTCTGCGAGGATGGACTCCAGATTCCTCTCCGCCCAGTTGAACAGACGTGTCGACTCGAGCATCAACGTCTGTGACCTCGTCCCCCCTTCCCGGTTTATGTGCGCTTTGGCTGATGTATTGTCCGTGAGAATCAGGACATGACGACCCCAAACCAGCGTCCGGAAATGCAGAAGGGCGAGGCGAATGGCTCGAAGTTCCAATAGGTTGATGCTCTGTGCACGTTCCTCTGGAGACCATTGTCCTTGGCCCACCTGGGCCCCCAGGTGAGCTCCCCAGCCATGGAGACTGGCATCGGTGGTGATCACGACCCGGTCTAGTTCCAGGAAACTGCAACCTTGCAGGATGGCCGACGACTTCCACCAACTCAGTGACAGTCTGACTCGCGGTGGCACAAACACTGTCCTTGTGGAGTTGGAACTGCCTGTTCTCTGGAACGGAAGAAGAAGCCATTGCAGTGGACGAGAATGTCTGCGTGCCCACGGAACAATGCGGAAACACGAGACCATCTTCCCCAACAAACGTGACAGGGTCAATAGAGGAGCCTTCCTCCGGGTCAGTACTTGGCCCACAAGCGATTTGATGTTTTTCGCTCGCTCTGAAGACAGGAAAACCTGACCTTTCTCGGAGTCTATCAGGGTCCCGAGGTGTAGAGTTGCGGTCGTGGGAACTAGCTGGCTCTTGTCCAAGTTGATGGAGAATCCGTGCTCTCGGAACGCCGAAAGCACCCTGACCCTGTCTTGCGCCGCTTGTGTCCTGGACGAGGACAGGATTAGAATGTCGTCCAGGTAACATAACACCCTCACCGGAACGGTACTGAGAGACGCGGCCACTACCGCCACCAGTTTGGTGAAAGTCCTGGGAGCCGAGGAAAGACCGAACGGCATCGCACAGTACTGGTAATGCCTGCCCGCATACTCGAATCGCAGAAACTGTCGATGCGAAGGAAGCACTGGAACATGCAGGTAAGCCTCTCGCAAATCCACCGACTGCATCAGGTCCCCTTGGCGAATAGAAGTCAGAATGGACCGAAGAGAATGCATCTTGAAGCGACGGTAACGTACCGCCCGATTCAACTCCTTGAGGTTGAGAATGCCTCTGACCCCTCCCGAACTTTTGGGAACCAAAAACAGTATCGAATAGAAGCCGGTCTCCTGCTGGTCCAACGGAACTGGTTCTATCGTGTGGATCTCCAACAGGTGTGCTATCTCTTTCACCATCAGGCTGCGAGAGTCTGTGGACAGTGGAACTGGGCACCGGACGAACCGTCGTGGGGGCCGATCCGTGAATTCGATAGCTAGGCCCTCCGAAATAGTGCGACGCACCCACTCGTCCGGAGTGGACCGGGCCCACCGATGACGAAATGCCCGGAGACGTCCTCCCACTGGCCCTGGGGTCGGTGAGTCATTTGCCCCGTCGGAAGGGCCTAGAAGTGGACCCACGAAAGGGGCGCTTGGAGGAGGAATGTGGCCTGCCACGCCCTCTGAAACGCTGTCTGTCAGAGAAGCGTTCTGGAGTCTGGAACGACTGCCGGTAAGTCGAGGGGCCTCCCTGCCCCGAGTAGGAACGAAATGGCTGACGTTGCGTGTAAGGGGTGTAACGCCTGTCTTGTCTGCGAATGGACGAGGGCATAATTTTGCGTTTGTCTTTGTCCTCCACAAGAATCGGCTCCAATGCCGTGCCGAACAGGTTCGGGGCTTTATACGGGGCCGCCGCCAACTTCCATTTGGTTTTCACATCTGCTTTCCACGGCCGTAGCCAGAAAAGGCGTCGCGATGTGACAGAAGTCGCTAACGCCCGGGATGCAAACTTGACAGAGTTCAACGAGGCATCCGCCGAATACTCTGTGGCTGCAATAATCTTGTTAACATCGTGGCGCAAGCGGGTATCCTCTGGAGGGAGTCGTTCCTGAAGTTGGCGCAACCAGATCAAAGAGGCCCTATTGAAGAATGAAGTAGCCGTGGCAGTTCTAACAGTCCAGGCCACGGCCTGATGAGACCTACGAAAGGCCAATTCGGTGCGCCTGTCCTCCGATTTGAGCCCCTCCAGCGGATCAGATGAGACCATCGAATGTGAAGTGAGAGACGCCACCGGTGCATCCACAGTGGGCACATCTAACATGGCTTCAAGTTCGGGCGCCGCACAGAACAGTTTCTTATCTAAATTGCTTGGTGCAGTGGACGACCCCGGTTGGGCCCAAGGCGCTTGCAGAACATCCGCGAACAGTTGAGGGCACGGAATAAAGTCCTTCTCCTGCTTGACTTGCTTAAACAGGGCATCATGAGGACCGGTCTCAGACGGGGTTGTCGGGGGTTGTGCTCCCACCGAACCCAAATTAGTAGTCAAACGAGCCTTGTGAAGAAGGGACTTAAATAGTGAGGGACGAAACAAGCCCGTGAAGGCTGGAGTGTCAGGTACCAGACCTTCATCCTCAGAGAATTCGAGGTCGTCGGGTCCCTCCTCGTCACGGCACGAGCTCTCAGATGAAACAGACTCACGAGGCGAGGGTGATCGAGCCCTGCGAGAGCTTGAAGGGGCCAGCGTGCTTGAAGTCCCCGCCGCCGATGTCTGGGCCGCTGTTTGCGCTCCGGCCGCCATAATAGAAGCCAACGCAGTTGACAACATCGTCTGGAAGTCGAACTGAGACGGAGGCGGAGGATTGTCCACCTCTCGGAGTCCCGCTGCTGTGGGCGTGAAAGTGGCCGAAGGTTGGCGCCGAGGGGGCGGAAAGGCCTCCAAACCCGCTGAGGAAACATCAGGCATCGACTGGGACACGCCCTTCTGCCAAGCCAAGGAACCGGATTGGGCCGCTCTCCGCTCCGAAAAGTCAGGAACAGGAACAGCCTGTTGGGCGGATTCCGCATCACCACGGACTAAAGACGCTGACGCCTGCTTGGCCTTCTCACATCGTTTTTCCAAGGCCTTATGACGCCTGAGAGCATCCTTATCAGCGGCAGAGGAGGTCTTAGAGTGGCGGGACTTGTGACCGCCAGACGCAGAGCGTTTGCCCGATTGTTTCTTGCGGGACTTAGATCTGACAGGGCTAACCTCCTGATCACTGTCTGAGGAGAACGAGCAGTCCGCCATGGTGAGAATGCCCAAGTTGAATAGTAATTATAAATTAATTGATAGATAGATTCGTATTAATAAATAATGAATCAATGATTGATTGCTTGATTAATAGATTAATTGATTAATTGATTGGAGAAATACTTGATTGAATAATTAATTGATTGATTGGATGACTGGCTGCTTTGAATACGAAATTAATAAATATTAGCTTGTTCGATTAAATAATTGAATGATTAGACGAAATCTTGCTTAGTTGATAATTGATTGCTAAATTGATAGTCTGGCTACTGCTCTGGGCAATGTACTATGCCCCAACAAGCAGTGCTGGCCCTCCTGCCACGCTGATTCCAAGGGCCCCCTTTTTCTGCCCAGGAGAGAGGCCAAGCCTTGCACAAAAGGCTGCAAAACAAGGGGTGAGCGATAGACTGGTGATGCTCCTCCCCCCCTTCTCTCTTCCTTCGAGTCAATGCCCAGACCAGGACAGAGACTCAGCCAGCCAGACCTCGGAGAAAAGGCTGCGGCCCTCTAATTAGGGTCCGCGCTGCCACGAGGTGCTTCCAAAATGGCGGCCGCCCTGATGGTCTCAAAATGGCGGCCGCAAGTTGGTGGCGTAGTTATAAATGGCGGCCTGCCCGAGCTTCGTAGGATGGCTGAGCGCTTTTCCCCCCCCCTTTGCGCCGCTCAGACGCGGACGCCAACCAGGGCTGGAGAACGGAGCGGTTCTGGGCGCGTCGGGAGGGTAGCGAGCCCCGACAGCCACGCTGCACCCCCCCCCAGTTAAACTTACGGCCGGAGCTTCGAGGCCGAAAAACAACGCCGCCAGAACACAGCGCCGCCCGCAGAAGCCTGACGGGACGGTCGCTGGATGAGTCACGCCTCCAAACGCAGCGAGCCGGTAGCCGCTCCCGAAATCACCTTCGTTCCGGCTCGCTGCTCCACACGAGAGTCGGGGAAGCTATTCCTTAGCCCCGACCTCTCTGGCAATAGTAACTCCCTACCGGATCCGCCCCGCAGGGACAGAAGCCGGCAGCAGCAGGCGCTGAAGCGCAAACGCCGGTACGACCCAGCTCCCTGGGCACGAAACCGACGAGCAGCTGATGGACTCACCAAAGGAAGATAGAAAGCTAAACTGAACCGTAAACAAGGAAAAAGAAAAAAAGGGGGCTAATCAAAAATAACTAAAAGCCTAACGCAACACTCAGAGCACAGAGAAAATCCTCCCAGTGTGTCAGCAACTGAGAGAAAGACTGGGGATTCGGGTGCAAAAGGGGGCGTGGAGAGAGCACAGAGTGGGTAGATAAGTAAAAAAAGTTCTCTCAGTTGCTGTCAGATAAGAGGATTTTCCCAATGCTGGAGTGTAGTAGCAGCGTTCTGGAAAAAAGTTTGCATGTAAACAAATTATAATAAAAAAATGCGTAGATTTTTTTGCTTTTCCTCATTGGAAAGTTTAAGATTACGTCAAAAGATTATTTTATATCTGCTCTAAGAATAACTATATTGGTTGCCTGTTTTCAGTTTTAAATATCTGTCTTCTAAACTTAATCAACAAATCCTAAAATTATTTTTTTTAAAGGATTTCTCCATCACCTCTTTGTATTTCTCAAACTGAGGTTACTGTATTTTGCTAAAATGTACATTTGCCATGTGAATATAACCTTCTTTCATTACTGGATGTACAGTATTGAGAATAAAGAATAATAAATATGGTAATCTTTTAGAACATCCAGGTTATATCTTCATGCAGTTTAGAAACACAAAATAATATAGTTGTTAATGAGTCTTTTCTCTAATCACTCTAACAATATCATACTAAGGAGATTCATCAGCTTAGTTAGGAATCTGAAAGGTTTCCAAGGTAGCAAAGATTTTGCAAGTTCCATTTTCTGAAGATTATCACAACAGAGACATGCTGTAATCAATATACTTTGCAAAATTGTTACATAGCTGTGACTAGTTATTGCTGAGTACACAGTGTCTTAAAAAAAACCCAGGGGGGTAATTTGAAATCAATAAAAAGCCCTGGTCAGCCACAAAATGCATTAGTTGCCACTTACACGTCAATAGCAGGGGTGGGTTCTACTTACCTTTACTACCAGTTCGCAACAAGAGCGCACGCACTTCTGCATATGCGCAGAAGCTTTTGCGCATGTGCAGATAGTCAATTATGATGTCTGGGCGGAGCCTCCCACCGCTTTTACTACCAGTTCTAAAGAACCGGACAGAACTGGGAGCAACCCACCACTGGTCAATAGGTACCGTAGTAGCCTAGCACCTCTCCACAAATTATTGGATAAAACAGATCAATCACTTAATAACATGTATTTGATCAATGACCAACAAAACTTAAAAGAACAAAACAAAAATAGAGTGAACTAAATAAATACAAAAATATACTAACTAGCTAGCAAAATAAAGAAGATCAGCTATTACCCTGAACAAATTTTAAGATATAAATGCAAAAACAAGTTGGTAAATCATATATAATATTCTCAAAGGTTAAATGTAAAAAATGGGTTGCTCACCTTGAAGTCTTAGTCTAGCTGTATCCAGAGGAAAAAACACTGTCATTGCTGTCACACTACCCTAAAACATTTAGCACAAAAAAATTAACTATGTAGATCATGCAGATTTTTTTCCAAATCTACAATGACCTATATTAAATCAAATAAGTTTATTGCAGCCGTTTGAGCAGGTAAAGTAAAATATCCAATAGTAGAACTATTACTGGTACATACATCTGTACAGTGGTGGGATTCAAATAATTTAACAACCAGTTCTCTGCCCTAATGATTTTTTCCAACAACCAGTTCACCAAAATGTTCAGAAAGTTAACAACCGGTTCTCCCAAAGTGGTGCGAACTGACTGAATCCCACCACTGCATCTGTGTATGTAGCAGGAAAACAATGACTAGAATAGGATCTAAAATAAGAACATATATAATAAAATAAAGATATTGCTATAAAGGAAATAAATAAGTAACCAGACTAAATTAATGGTGCAGCATGTTGTGCAGGAAATAGCACAAAACTGGGCAACTCAGGAGGATATTTTTAAATCCTTGCCTGAAAGAAAACAACATCAAACATTATGAAATATGGCAGTGAAAAAGCTTCCTGTACATGAATTAGCTTTCAACTTAAACAGAACTTTGTGGTTCTGACCGTTGCTATGAAAATATTTATTTTAAAAAAATCTTCATACAACTGCCCATTAAAAATGTGGTTCGCAATAAATTAAAGTTCAGTTTGATACTGTATGCATTTGAAACAGCGATTTTGTGCATATTCCAGGCACACTGAAATAATTTAATATTTATATTTTATTTACAACTTGCCATAATACAGTTTTGATAAGATATTTGGGTGAAGCACAATATTGATATATTATACACATCTATCCGTGTAGCATTCTATCTAAAGTTTTAACATTAATCTTTATTATACTTATCAAAGAAGGAAAGGAGGAATTAATACAAATATGCATTGCATTCTTAATATATAGAACAACTATATAGTTTTTGACTCATTTGTTTAATCAAATCTATTTAGTTTTAGAATTGTGTGGCAAGCAGATCACATTTTAGATAATATTTCAAAACTATTAGGTCATAGTTATGCAAAAATATTAAAAATAAAAAAGATTCACAAACTTTTAAACATTGCTGTATAACATGTCCACACAAGCAACTAGATATGATCTAATTTCTTATTTGATTATCAAAATTATTCAGACACATTAAGAAATGTGAAACTTATTTAGCAACCTGTTAATGTTTAAATCCATGAGCCAGAAGACAATGAGCACATGAAATATTTTACGGCATTCTCATTCTTGTTCCACCTATGCAGGTCTAAACAAGTTAGAATAGAATGGGTAGATAAAGACTGTTCACATTTCTCATTAAATCAGTCTTGAACTATTACTCTTTAACTGCTTTCCTGAACTGCGCAACTACCCTCACATATAAACAGATATAAAATGCAAGACAATATATTTGTAAAATTGTGTAATCTAATTTCTGTGTATGGAAGAAGAGTCTTACAACAGTCAATACAAGCCTTTTCTTTCCTTCTTTTTATCCAGTAAAACCCTCCCACACCTTTAAGACAGCATGAGTAGCTGGGCCACACCTGTGCTCCAAGAGAAAATGTCTTCAGTATTTAGATATGGGTGTATACTGTATTTTGAGATGGGCAATTGGAATTATTTGGGACAGCAGAAGAAATTAAGGTTGCAAGTGAAAGAGGAGGAAATGCCAGACAAAGAGGGGTATATGTCGGTGTGGGAGAGGGGTATGTGGAATTCAGTTTCAAAAGTAAAAACACTGACAAGTAACAGCCATCCAACAGCTGATAAGGAACTTTTCCCTTCTTAGCAAAAAATTATAAGATGCTTAAGAGGAGGCAACAATTGGTACTTGGCTGAAAATATTGAATCATAAGCCAGCAACAAAGCCAGCTAATAGAATAGAATAGAATAGAATTCTTTATTGGCCAAGTGTGATTGGACACACAAGGAATTTGTCTTGGTGCATTTGTTCTCAGTGTACATAAAAGAAAAGATACGTATGTCAAGAATCATAAGGTACAACACTTAATGATAGTCATAAAGTACAAATAAACAATCAAATCATATTAAGGAACAGTCAATATAAATTGTAAGGTTACAAGCAAGAAAGTTACAATCATAAATGGAAGGAGATGGGTGGTGGGAACGATGAGAAGATTAATAGTAGTGCAGACTTAGTAAATAGTTTGACAGTGTTGAGGAAATTATTTGTTTAGCAGAGTGATGGCATTCGGGAAAAAACTGTTCTTGTGTCTAGTTGTTCTGGTGTGCAGTGCTCTATAGCCTCGTTTTGAGGGTAGGAGATGAAACAGTTTATGTCCAGAATGTGACGGGTCTGTAAATATTTTCACAGCCCTCTTTTTGACTCATGCAGTATACAGGTTCTCAATAGAAGGCAGGTTGGTAGCAATTGTTTTTTCTGCAGTTCTAATTATCCTCTGAAGTCTGTGTCTGTCTTATTGGGTTGCAGAACCAAACCAGACAGTTATTTTAATGTACCTAAAGATTGGTTAACAGGTGGCTTTAATTGCAACTAAGGAATTTGCCCAGCAGTCTGTACAGCTGAGAGAGCAGCCCAAAATATAGCTAACCACTGCAATATCTTTTCACAGATATAAATAATTCAAATCTGTCTGTAAAGGAAAAGGGGAGGAGAGAACAAGGATTTTATGAATATTCGTAGAACCCATACGTAAAAATCCTTAGAAGTAACACAGAATATGTAAAAATAGGGTCATAGGTAAGAAATAAGGAAGTATCATACTTCCTGTTTAAGGATCACTGTATTTTGGTATAATTAAAAAATCCCTTGTAACAAAGGGAAGAAAAAATATACCCTTTTTTTTGGATGTAGCATTTACCAAAAAGAACTCATCATAGTGGATGACATATGAAAATGACAGCATGCTTTATTTAGAGTTCTGAACTTACTCTAGTAGAAGAGATATAATACGGTGAATATTGTACCGAATTATGTTTTTAATCTGGACCACTGATAATAAAGAGATGTACCATCTATGTTGATTCTTGGATTGTACACTACATGTTTTATTACAATGATCCAAATATTAAAACAGTCATAAATAACAATAATCCATTTGATCTGCAAACTGTTTGCAGAGACAAAAATTAGGAGGACAACTTTCAAATAACAGCAGTTTATTTTTCTAGCCCAATGCACCGAAGGCAGGGGGGACAAGCCCCTCCATCTCCGTGCCTTCCTATAATCCAGCCAAATCCTGTCCCCTCACTTCCGGGTCTTCCTCACAACCGCTTCCTCCGCAACCAACTCACCACAGCTCCAGCCACGGCATGGACCAAGCTCTCGTAGGAGAAGACGCCGACCATAGCTGCACCTTCGGCAGGGCCCGATTGCCGCTGCTGCGATCTCCCCCGGCTGCATGAAAGAGAGCACAGAAATGGAGAGGCTAGAGAGGAAAGCAACGTATCGCTGGCACCACCCCCGGCCAGGCCGCTGCCGTACTACGTGACGTTTCCTGCACTCCGCCAATCACAGAGCGGCCCTTGCACGGATCGGGAAAGATGTCCGAGAGGAAGAAAGGATGTGCGAGCTCGCGCCCCGCTTATCCCGCTCACCCCCATTTCCCCCCTCCCCAGCAATTCAAGTCCAGCGATCTCAAGTTGTTCTCTTAGCGACGGTTTAGCCGTGTTTTCGTTGGTCAAACTTTGCTTTTTGAGAGTTCTGCCAAACTGGCAGATGCGCGAAGCAAAATAAAGAGCTTCCTCAGAAGCTGTGGGTGCGTCATCTTTGGAAGTTTTCAAGAAGAAGACTGGACAGACATCTGTCAGAAATGGTGTAGGGTCTCTTCCTTGAGCAGGGGGTTGGACTAGATCAGGGGTCTCGAACCTTGGCAACTTTAAGCCTGGAGGACTTCAACTCCCAGAATTCTGGGAGTTGAAGTCCTCTAGGCATAAAGTTGCCAAGGTTCGAGACCCCTGGACTAGATGACCTAGTTGCAAGGTCCCTCCCAACTATTATTCTAATCTATTCCTCTCATGGCCTTGCTATTTGAGGGAAAGGTACACATCTGACAATTGAAAATGAATGGTCATTAGCAAGGCAGGTCAAAATTGTGCCCAAGAAGGATATATGTCATGTGGAATTTAAAGCCAAAAAAGGAAGCATTGAAAAGGCTATTTTAAAATCAAACATGTTGTGAACAAAATAAGTGAGGAAGGCGAAACCTGGCTCAAAATCCGTAACTGTGAGAGGAAACTTGGAGTCCTAGTGGATGATCACTTCAACATGAGTCAGCAGTGTGCAACAGCAGCCAAAAAAGTGAATGCAATCCTTGGTTGTATAAACAGGCATAGAATCAAAATCACATGAAGTATTAATACTGCTTTATAAAGCCTTAGTAAGGCCACACCCGGAATACTGCATCCAGTTTTAGTCACCATATTACAAAAAATATGTTGAGACTTTGGAAAAAGTGTGAAGAAGAGCATCTAAGATTATTAAAGGCCTGGAGACTAAAACATATGAAGAATGGTTGCAGGATTTGGGTTTGGCTAGACTAGAAAAAAGGACTAGGGGAGACATCATAGCAATATTCTAGTATTTGAGAGGCTGCCACAAAGAGAAGAGGATCAATTTATTTTCTAAAGCACCAGATGGCAGGACAAGAAACAATGGATGGAAACTAATCAAGGACAGAAGCAACCTGGAATTAAGGAAACTTCCTAACAGTGAGAACAATTAACCAGTGGAACAGCTTGCTTTCAAAAGTTGTGGGTGCTTCATTTCTGGGTTCTTAAGGAGACTGGACAGTCACTTGTCTGAAATGGTATAGGCAGGGTCTCCTGCTCAAGCAGGGAGCTGGACCAGAATACCTCCAAGGTCCCTCCCAGCTCTATTCTGATTGAGGGAAATATCTTTGGAATGTCATTCAATAGTAGTACTAGCTTTATATCAAACGCAATATGAAGTGCTGGTAGACATTCCTTAAGCCAATATTCCTTAAAGCGTAGTCCAAGAGTTACTGGGAGTCCTAAGAGTCCTCAAGACTCTCTCAGATCCAAAAATCAAAATTACTTGCCAGATACAGAAGAGCTGAGGTGGCACAGCGGTTAGAGTGCATTACTGCAGCTACTTCAGCTGACTGCTAGTTCAGCAGATCAGCGGATCAAATCTCGACTCAGCCTTCCATCCTTCCAAGGTGGATAAAATGAGGACCCAGATTGTTGGGGGCAATATGCTTTTTAGTGTAGTGTCTTTGGTGTAAGCCGCCCAGAGTCCTCAGAGAGTGGGCGGCATAGAAATACGAATAATAAAAAAATAAAATAATATTTATAAAAAATTTAGATGTTGCTCTTAGCTTCATTTTTTTTAACTATAGAGGATTTTTCATGAAAATTTTGTATTAGATTCTAATGGGTTTAATATTTATTGTTACATGATTCAAATATTCCACAAATGTGCAGATTTAAGAATCATTGCTGTAAGCAATGTTCTGGTAGCATCCTTTGTTATAATGTTTAGCACTAATTTCATATTTTGCCTATTATGGGACTGCACAAGGGCAACAGATAAAATTAGGCAGAGATTCAATATGCTCATTTGAAATTTCACACAATAAAATGGCTAATCCTGACAGATTTATGAAATCAATCATTTATTATAGCAATAAATCTAGTGCTCAATACAAATAAAACATGGATGGAAGGATGGATGAATGGATGGATAGATATCAATACAATCCTTGGTTAAGGAACAAGGATAGAAACGAGGAGACAATAAATTCTAGTTTTGCCATAGGACTGAAAGCCAGCTAGGTGATTTTGGGCCAAATTTTCTCTCTCCCCTCCAACTCCTCCTCATGGTTGTTATTTGGGGAAAATGAGAGGAAGAAGGAGTATTAGGGATTTTCACTGCCTTGAGTTATTTATAAATAATAAAGGGCGATTAAAAAAAATCAAAAATCAACACAAAAAAGTATGGCATATATGGAAGTATAAAACTGAGCAACCCTGGAAGTGATGAGAAAGGCGAAATGACAAATAGAAATCAATTCTCTTCCAGGGAATTTCTTTAGTATAGGAAGTATGAAAATAATCTGGGATTTCCTGAACAGATGGGAAAAAGCATATGGCTCAGATACTACTGAGTCATTCCCACAGGGTTTTATGCGTTACTGAAAAGAGATACTTTTCTAGTACTCCAATGGAATGGCAAAGGACAATAATCCAGTTTGATCAAAGTGAAACCCGACTTAAAATAATTTAAAATTTATATCCCAGATCCTCTGTTTAAGAACACTTCTGGCATTTTCAGAATCTAGTGGGCAGAAGCTGTACAATGCAAATCCTAGAGATGGAGCTCGCCAATAACTTTTCTTTTAGTCAGGTTGACTTAAAAGGTTCTCTAAGAAGCCTTTTCTGGGGAACAAAAATTAAAGGTTGCCAAAAGTTTTAAAGGTTGTGAAGCATTCAGAGACCAAGCCTTTTTCAAAACTTAGAGAAGCATTCTTAATACATGTTGGCATTATTCTAATAAATTTAAGACCAAACAGCTTAAATAATATCAAACTTCGTAGATGTACAGACTTGAAGATGAGAAATGATATTGGCTACAGTATAAAGGCTTTGCAAGTTGCAAGGATGAAGAGAGCACCCTTCAAACAATTCTGACTGCATCTAAAAGCCTTGGGACCATTCAACCTAATACATGAGTGGGGAGATATGGAGAAAGCAAGAGTTTCCTGAAATACTGTGTAAATATACAAATTAAAAAGTAGGGAGGCTAAAATACAACTGTGAACGTTCCGACTAACAAGCCCAACAGAAGTAGACACTTTCTGGAATTTCAAAATCCCAAAAGCAAAACTTTATTGAATACATCATTTTGGCACTGAAGGTTCAAAATCAGCTCTAACTTTTTCAGCGCAAGCTTGCATACTTAAAGAATAGCATTCTCCCTTCCTCCCATGGAACAGGTTACGTTGTCCAATTATGAATCAGTCTTTTGCTTTTACTCCATGTTTTTATCAACACCTGCAGAAGCGTGCTTGGTGGATACTTGGCTTTCATGGTTGATGTCTGGAGCATCTGCATTCCATCTCACCCTCTCCTTCCCCCCATTTCTTTGACAAGTTGAAAAGTGGTAAGATTCAAAAAAGCATAAGCACCTTCAATCTTGACAACAATCTTGCCTTATCCTTGAGGCATAATAGATGGAGGATGCAGTGACAGCGCCAGAGATGTTTCAGGAAAAATAATCACAAACTGTTCACTTTTTGAAGTGATTTTTTTTTTTGAGTTTTAGAATAAAGAGAAACAGCAACCTTTTGTGTATTGAGGATCCCTTTCATTTATCCCACAGCCTCTCCCTTGGGATTAAAAGGAAGTCTGATTTGGAATCAATGAGGACTGTGAAAATATAAAGTCTGGGCTAGGAAGCATATTCCTTGGCTCAACAGGACCAGAAAGTAGTCCAGAATTTAGTCACTTCTAAAATGTGCCTGTGCTCAGCAAAAATGTTTTCACTTTTGATCCAACTGGATCAATAGAATTCAACTATGTATACAGCAAGCTGATGCATCTATATCCCAAAGATGTTTTTTTTTCAGGAGGCAACTGGACTTTGTTTTTTCTTTGAAGACATTTCGTTTCTCGTCCAAGAAGCTTCTTCAGCTCTAACAGGATAGCGGAGAATGGAAGGATTTATATTTCTTGCAGACAGCTGGTCATTTGCATCCTTTTAGAGCAGGGGTGTCAAACTCAAGGCTCGGGGGCTGGATTTGGCTCGCAGGGTGCTTAAATCTGGCCTCCGGTGCCGCCCTGGAAAAAACAAAGGACTGGCCCACAGTGCCTCTGCCACTGAAAATGGCTTAAGGGCATAATAAAGATTTTGACTGATAGTACCCTCACAGACCACGTGTTAAGAACCATTGCTCCAGGAAACTAAACAGAAGCAGTACAGTCACATGAGAAGCTGCTGTGCTTCAATGTAGAACAGGGGTGTCAAACTCAAGGCCTGGGGGCTGGATCCGGCCCGCAGGGTGCTCAGATCTGGCCTGTGGGGCCACCATGGAAACAACAAAGGACCGGCCCGCGATGCCTCTGCCAGTGAAAATGGAACTCTGGAGGGCTGCGGGCGGTCCTCCTGAGCTCCGTTTTCGCTTGTAGAGGCTTGCAGGAAGCCGTCGCAACTGAAAAATAGCGTTTGGGAGCCCATTTTCGCTGGCAGAGCACTTGGGCCACCAGATGCACCCTGAGTGATGTCAAGCTGGCCACGCCCACCCTAGCCCCCCAAAGTCAAACTGACACGCCTACCTTGGCCCCCAAAGTCAAACACAACCCTGATGCGGCCCTCAATGAAATTGAGTTTGACATCCCTGTTTTAGAGGGTCATTGAAGCACTTGGAGCTTTACCTGTGTCCTCAGGGTCACCTGAGTAGTGCTCCTGGTTCCTGCAGTCTGCAATTCCCCACGCCCCCTGGAAATTCAGCGAAAATCCAGAATGGATTTCCAAAGGAAAAAAATTGCAGACTACAGGAACCAAGTGTTACACCATCAGACTGTAGTGAAAAAATGCTGAATTGTTACCGGTAATAGGGGCAAGCAAGATAGCCAGACTATTTTATTTATCTATACTAGGTACACTCTCGATATGCTCATTCATTTTAATAATTAGTAATTTATAAAATCCTTGTTTTTCCCTATTTTCTTTAATATAACTTTAGTAACTACTTTTTTTTTTTTTGCTGTGCAGGATTTATATAATATTATGCTAGTGTTTGTGTTCTTGAATATATTTCTAAGCCTGTGTACAAATATAAGATCTGGGGTAGATTTTGTAAAACAGTTAATTTTGTAAAACATGTTTTTGGGTTGCCTAAACCTCAAACCAGTTTTTCAGGTATTACCTGCTTCTAATAATATAGGTACAAACCAAGGGCTGCAACAGTGGAGTTTTCACAAGTGATAGCAGGTAAGACCTACAATATAAGTGGCATCAACTAAGTTACATCTATTTCTTATACAGGTAGTTCTTGACTTACAAGCATTCATTTAATGACCTAAGTTACAATGGCCCTGAAAAAAGTGACTTATGTCCAATTCCCATACTTATGACCCTTATAGGATCTCCATAGTGAACATAATCAAACCTTGGATACTTGGCAATTAGCATGTATTTACAATGGTTATAGTGTCCCAGGGTCCCAAGATTGTCATCTGCAACCTTCTGAGCGTCTGACAAGCAAAGTCAATGAGGGAAAGCCAGATTCGCCGAATGACTACATTATTCACTTAACTGTAGTGATTCGCTTTACACGGCAAAAAGGTCATAAAATGGGGCAACTCACAACTGCCTTGCTTAGCAACAGAAATTTTGGGTTAATTGGGGTTGTAAGTCAAGGTCTACCTGTACTTTTTACTAAGATGATGAGGTAAATAAAACTATTCATATATTTTTGCAAGTTAAAAAAAAATTTTTGCACTATATACTGTTCCAATATATTAAAAATAACTATTTTAATTTAACTAGTAAAAAGGGTAAAGAATTAAATTCCTATCTTGTAATCAAGCTCCAAATTACATCTGAGCATTTAACAATACTGTTAGTTGCTATTGCTCTAGTTCTTATGAATCACCAACTCACCTTGAAAATAGAGAACTGAAATATCCTGAAAATATTATTTTTTAGAAAATTATGTAGCTGCAATATGCAAGTAATCATCAACTTACAACCAACTATTTAATAACCGTTCAGTTATGACAGCCTTATAAAAGGTGCTTTATGACTTGTAAAGCACTTGTGGCCTTCATAAAATGGTACACTGCCTCCTTAACCGCATTACAACTAGTTAGTATCCCATGGTCACATGACTGATTTGCAATGTTTTTTGCCAGTTTCAGGCAAAAAACCCATTTGGGAGAGTGGATTTGGACTTAATTCATTTAATGACTACTATGAAAAACAGTCTAAAAATCAGGCCCGGTAATGTGGTGCCCTTGACTTATTATGATTGCAATAATCTATGACCAAAATTCTGATCCTAATTGCAAGTCATAAGTCAAGGACTACCTATATTCATTCAACAATCCAATTACATTTTCCTTAATCAAAAGGAAGATTTCTCCTCTCCATAGAATACAGAGGAGATTGTGAATATTACCTCTCATTAATTAAATGTTGACAGATAAACCAAGATTCTTCAAAACCAGTCTTTATTATTTTAAAGGCAACTAGAAGTACTCTCATAACTATTTCTTAAGCAAAAATGAATTCATATTTCCTTTAATTTGACAAGATAATTACTATATGGGTTTTATTTTAAGAATATATTGAATTTCTGAACCAGTTGAGATTTAATTAAAAACAGAAAACATACATCACTTGTGGATTCAGACAAAATTACAAGAGCACAGAACTGGAAACATTCAAAAGCCTTAGAAAAAACCAAAACCTAATTATAACAGGCCCTCCAACACTGAGCAGATAATTAAAAAGGTAGAGACCGAAACAAGATTTGTGTTAGCCGTAAGTAAATATTTCATAGCAAGGATTTCAATGAATAGTTTTTGTTCTTCCTTTTGCCCCATATATATTTATGACATGACATTAGAGATAGATGGTGTATATACCTTTCTAACGTACTGTCTAGGTCATTACCATTTATCACAGTTATATTTTATCTATATTCTGAATTGTATGATGAATATTACATGGTAATGGGAACCACATTGCTTCCCTCCCTCAAAACTAAGAAATTAGTCATATTCAATAGCAAAATCAGTACAAATAACTAAAGGGCTCCCAATCATTCAAGTAATCAGCTTACTGGTGTTGATAAAACATTTGCTCACTGTGACATAGATGAGTAGTGTGTTAATCTGCTCAACACTGATTGTAGAGTTTCCAGCCTCAGTATCATTTGTACCAATATAGTTAAAGCCAAAGCATGCAACATTTAGGGTGCTTCTTTCCAGTGCAAGGATATGATCCAAGAAGAGTTAATTTCAACAGTTTAAGTAATTCTTGTGAACTTAAGAATTGAAAATGAATTCTCCCAATTAAAATAAAAACAGTGAGCCTAATTTGTGTTAGAAATTAAACAGTCCAGTTATCCCAAATCATCATAAACAGAACCATCATTCCTCCACTCCAAACTTCATCCCCAATCACTCTATATTTTTAGATCTATTAAGAAATAACAATTATACAATTTAAAAACAAACTGTTTTCAGTAAGAAAATTAAGGGCATGGTAGAAATATGAGGTGGTTTTATGTGAACCTTTGCATACAGTTGTGAACTAATATTCATTTTTGAAACAAAGAGGAAAATGGATTCTATCCAGAGCACCCTAGTTCTCATTTGAGAATTAGCAGTACAACGGCTTGTGTTATTGCGAGATATAATAAGCGATCAATACTTCCATGTCTTGCAATGAAAAGAAATTTTATGGTTGACTTCCAAATTTGGATGAAAGTTTGCCAATGAGACTCATGACTTTAGGGTTATTCTGGTATTTTGACATATTTGCTGGATTCTGGGCAACGTCTTGGAAAGCTGCCATTACTTCTGGATCCTGTAAAATAAGGAAGGATTGAAATGTATCACTAGGATAGTATGATGTGAGTTTTTATGTACAGTTTATGCTTCAATCCATCATAAAATGTAGTATAAAGTAGAAAAAGTACAGTAAAATTAATATACTAAGTACTTTGTTAGATTATATCTAAATCATTTCATAAACCCGAAAAGCAAAAATCAGTACAAGAAACTACAATTAAACTAAATACAACATGCTGTTTTGGACCACCTGTCCAAATTCAACAAAGACCTAACAAATCCACTCTCCAATTGATCTGGACACCGATGTTTTGTATGATCAGAGGGATTCCCAAAGAAACTACCACACAACATGAAAGACTAAGAGGAGACGAGGTGTCTAAAACCAGGAATAACAAAAGCTAGGAAGGATTTATCAAGGAGAAAGGACTGAAATTGGGAGTTTCTTAGTGGCTACTAATATAAGGCAGTGGTGAAATCCTAAAATTTTCCCTACTGGTTCTGTAGGCGTGGCTTGGTGGGCATAGCTTGGTGGTCATGTGATCGGGTGGGTGTGGCCAACTTGTAAAATGTGGTGAAACTCACTTAACAACCAAAATTTTGGACTCAATTGCGGACGTAAGCTTTCTTTCTTTCTTTCTTTCTTCTTTCTTTCCTCTTTCCTCTTCCTTCCTTCCTTCCTTCCTTCCTTCCTTCCTTCCTTCCTTCCTTTCTTCTTTCTTTCCTCTTTCCTCTTCCTTCCTTCCTTCCTTCCTTCCTTCCTTCCTTTCTTCCTTCCTTCCTTCCTCCCTTCCTTCCTTCTTTTTCTTTCCTCTCTCTCTCTCCCCCTCTTTTTCTTTCTTTCTCTTTCTGTCTGTATTCTTTTCTCTCTCTCTCATTCCCTTCCTTCCTCTTTCTTTCTTTCTTTCTTTTGGCGGCGGCGAAGGAAGAAAGTGCTCCAGGAGGACAGGTGGTCCAGCCTGGAACTGGTGCTTCCCCCATCATGGGCTGGATGCAGGCAGCACGGGACCCAAGGCAGAGGGAAAGGCAAGTGGGTGGCAGTCGACCAATGGCCCCGCGGAAGTTGAGCACGCCAGGCCCAAAAAGCAAGCGAGCCTCACCATGTCCCTACAAGGAGCCAAAGGTAGCAGGTCTCCCTTCCCCCACCGCCAGCATCAGCCTTAACTTCTAGATCCTCTGCCGGTGTATTCAGCATGCCCATTATCCCAACGGAGCCAGCGCTTTGGTAAGGCTGACGGTGGGTGGCCCTTGGTGGAGACGCAGCTGCTACTCAGGGGCTGAGAGGGCCACCGCCGCCACAGCAGTGCTCCAGGAGGGCAAGCTGATGTCCCAGAGGGTGCTGCACATGCGGTGCCCCCCCCAAACCATGCCACCGTTTGCTTTCGTTTTGCGGTGGGAGAAGAAAGTGAATGGCGCCGCCACAGTGGTGCTCCGAGAGGGCAGGCGGATGTCCCAGGGCAGGGCAGCGGTGGCATCTCCACCAAGGGCCGCCCACCCACCCACTGGCCGGGCTGGACGCCGACCTCGGAAGGCAAGCAGATGTGGGGGACCGCCGGGAAGACAGCATGGAAGCATGGCAAGGCTGCAGGGAAGGGAGTAGGCTGCCATGCTTGCCTCCTTCCATGTGGCCTTCTGCTTGCCTGCCTTTGCAAGCTGGCCACGTGGAAGGCACGGAAGCATGGCAGGACTGCGGGCCGCAGACCAGTTCGGGGACGCGGCCAGCCAACGGTCGCTACCAGTTTGGTGAACCAGCCCCAATGTCCACTACCGGTTCACTCGAACCGGTCCGAACCAATAGCATTTCACCCCTGATATAAGGATGAAAGTACCAATAAAATAAAAAGGTTATGGGAAGAGCTGGCATGGAAAATTGTCAAACTGGCAAATATGTAAAACTAAAGATGTGCCAAGTTGTTATTTTATAGTTAGGTATAGAAGCAGGAAGAAAATATACTATATCTCAGTAAAAAAGAATAGTGAATATTGCTCCAATATAAGTCTGTCCCTCAGAAATATATGCAATTTATTATTCTAATATGGGTATTGTAAAGTTTTAAATTGGAGATAACGGTCACAGCCAAAGTCTGTTCTACTTATAAATCATTCATTTGCATCCAATGTTTGGAGTCATTGCTTTTTATTGAAGATAGGTATGCAATCTTGTGACATGTTTCTAATATAAGGTTCAGAGATAATGTTGGTATCCATTAAACCAGACTGGTATGTATTTGCGGTTTACTCCAAGATACCTCAATTATGGGATACATTTTTAAATTGCATTAAAGTGGGAAATTTTTTGCTGCTTTGTAAAAAAAAAAAAAAAAAAAAGTGACTGTATAAAATTTTAATAACAACCGTATCAGGTATTTAAAGCTGATTAATTATTCTAAACCATACTAAAATTTCTGGAAGTCACCATAAATTAATTGCGAAAGGCAGCTTTACTTGGAATAGCTTACATCCTGCAATGATATCCTTAACACCATCAAACAAGAACATCTGCCTAATCCAGGTCTTTGGGAGACTCAACAAGTGGGTAAAAATGCCAAATCAAGCCTAAACATCTGCTGACTGTGTGACAAACTATAACAATTTGTAAGAAGGGTGCACCTTTTCTTTCCAGTTAACTTTTGTTTTCAAGATCCTACATATATTAACCTAGTGCCCTGTTTCCCCCAAAATAAGACATCCCCTGATAATAAGCCCAATTGGGCTTTTGAGCACATGGCAATAAGGCCAAGCACTTATTTCAGGGTTCAAAATAAGACAGGGTCTTATTTTCAGGGAAACACGGTAGAATGAATGAATGAAAAACCAAAATAAAACTCTGGAAATAACAAATACAGTAGTGCAAGAATCTATAGTAATTTTGGCAGGAGTTCTTAAAAAACAATCAGAATTCTTATGTTGTAGCAGCATTCCTTTCTCAACTGTTCCTCACCTGCATGGCTGCAAGAACTTCAGGGTCACTAAGAATTTCATTGAGACCAGGCATGCTTCCCATTCCAGGCATGCCTCCAGGAAAACCACCTGAAAATATAAGGAATATCATTACAGAAAAAGTATTACAGGGGACTACATCTTAGTTACATCTTTATCATATACCTGTTTATTTAAATTTCCAGAGAACGCAAATAGCTAAATAATTTAAGATAAATTTTATTTCTCTAAAACCAGCAAAATTTTGCTACATTATGGTTGCTAATAGTTATTGTTAGAGAATGGTACTGTGTTATTCATTTTATTTATTGTATTTTTATTGGTCAATGACTGAAATAAAATTATGTCTATTTTCCTATGTTTTGCGTGCTGAAATCTATGTTACATTGTTTAATATCACATCCTTGGATAATTGCTAGTATTAGAATATTTTATATTCAAACATCAGAAGTACAGCACTTCCATATTTGTTTGATGAAACCAAGTACAAAATATACATTTTCTTTTTTTTCCCCCCCGGAAGTAAAACAAAATATTATGATCCCAATTCATATGAAGCTCAAGCTTTTCTATAAATGCTTTGAGATGAATGCACACCTGGGAATCCACCAAACTGAGGTCCTCCTGTCTGCCGGCGAGTCTCTTCTTCCTGCAAAAATGAAAATATTTACTTGATCTCCAATAAGAATATGCAAAATCCACCATTTCAGAGATGGACCCTCCTATTTTTCCTTCAAACCTATGTCAACCCAGCCATTCAGGAGTGGTTCCGGAGTTCACTGGAAATAAATCTTTTTTCAATTTGTCCACATTCAAACAAACTAGCATATATTAAATGATAAACCGTTTTACAGGTAATCTTTGACTTACAACCAGTTATTTAATGAATAAAGTTACAACAGCCTCAGAAAGGATAAAATATGGTTGAGTTTCCTCATTATGTTAATTTACAACTGAACAAAAAAACCTTGTGATATTGTGTGAAGTGGAAATTTGACTACTGACTACAAAGAGCCTTGGTGGCGCAGCAGACTAAAGTGCTATTAAGTAGCGCCAGCTGCCTGCAGTTACTGCAAGCTCAAATCTCACCAGGCTCAAGGTTAACTCAGCCTTCCATCCTTTCGAGGTAGGTAAAATGAGGACCCTGATTGTGGGGGCAATAAGCTGACTTTGTATAAAAAAGAACACCGCTTGGGGGGGCCGAAAGCCCTACTAAGCAGGTATATACAAAAGTCTGAAGGCTATTGCTTAACGCATTGTAAGCCGCCCTGAGTCTCCGGAGAAGGGCGGCACATAAATTGAACCAATCAATCAATCAATCAATCAATCAAGTTGAGTAATCAGCAGTGGTGAAATCCAGCCGGTTCTATCCGGATTGCGCAATCAGGTAGCGCAGGCAGTGGGAGGCTCTGCCTACCCGCCTGGACATCATTATATCCCATTTTTTACCCTCTGTGCGTGCACAAAAGGCTCTGCGCATGCGTGGAGGCGCAAACATGCTCACATTTGTGAACCGGTAGCAAAGATAAGTGAATACCACCCCTGGTAAGCAGCCATTATTATGATGTTTGGGGAAACAAGAGACTTTTAAAATATGAAATTAAGTTTTCCTAATATGTTATTCCTGTAGCTGGCACAAGCTACCATCTTAGACCTAAATACAGATAGTATTCAACTTATGACTGGTTACTTAACAATTGTTCAAAGTTATGATGGACCTCCCCAGAGCTACTTACAATTCATTTTCAAAGTTACAACAGCTGCACCCTTCACAATCAGATAATTACATTTTGTGTACTTAGCAATTGGCTCACCTTTATGGCCATTTGCAGTATCCTGCAGTCAAACAAAAGTAATTTGCAATGTTTTTTGCTGGTGTTTGGTATTTATTTCTGGCTTCCAGGAAAAAATATGCATTGGGAAAAATGTATTTGTTTAACGAATGTAGCATTTGCTTAATGACCACTGCAAAAAAAGTTGACAAATCAGGCCCTGTCAGTCACATGATATAACCACAACGACTTATGACTGCAATTCCAAGCTCAATTACAAACATAAATTGAGGATTATGTGTATGCATTTTTCAGCAGATTGCAGATATTATTAATCCACACCAATCTCTATAGGGAAAGAAAAACTTGTCACGAACAAAACAGGAGGTGGTTATGGAGGAAGAACAATTGGGTACCATAGTTAAGAAATGAGAACATGCATTGTACAGGTCTCCTGAATTTTTGGACGAATCTACAAGGATTAGGAAAAGTACAGTATTGCAGAAACTGCATTAGAATTTTTGATTTTTATTTGTCTGCAAGGTACTAAATGTTCTTGTTTCTTGTGTTTATAAAGCAGGAAACTTTGCTCAGCCTTTTTTTATTCCAACCTCAGGCTGTATCGAAGAATTTTTTTTTCTAGATATAATTTAAAAACTTTTTTTTCTGAGGTCACTAATCATAGAAGAGTAGCAGTATCCTGTGGTCTGCCTTGAACACCAAATATTTTTAAATATAAACTTTTTCTATTTTTTTTTTTAAATAAAGTTTGCTCTTGTTTAAATCTATTTCCCAAATGGAGGGAGCAAAGCTGACATCCCTAATCACATACCTCTATACCCGTGATGGTGAACCTATGGCATGCATGCCCAAAGTGGCACGCGAAGCCATGTCACCCGGCACACGTGGCCTTGCCTATTTGTCTTCCAGGTTTCTGGTGCGCATGTGTGTACATGTGTACATGTGTGTACAACAATCAGCTGTCCTTCGCATGCATGGCAGTGCCGAAAACTGGTGTGCACGTGCACACCAGCCAGCTGACTGTCAGGTGTGCGTGCACTACCAGAACCTGGAAGTTTGGTTTTTCTGGAGTGTGATTCCCTTTGTGTGCGCGGCAGTGCCCAAAACCAGCCTGCGTGGGTGCGCCGGCCAGCTGATTGTCAGGTGTGCATAGTGCTAGAACCCAGAAGTTCAACTTTTCCGGAGCTCTATGATATCGTGTGGCTGCGATGTTTCTGCACAACCTTTTTGGCACTTGGTGCCGAAAAGGTTTGCCATCTTTTATCATTATACTGCTCTATAGTATAAGACCAGAAGAATATATTATAGAACCTTTTTCATTTTCCTGTCTTGAATTTTACCTATTAATTATCAGAAAAGACAGCACAGCCCTCTCATACATTAGGATTAAGGAGAAGATGCCATGTGAGGGTCTCTTGGAAAACTGGTGGTGGCTATATAAATTACCAAGTTCCTAGACAGATGATCTGTCAGGGTATGAACTTGTTTGACATCTCTAGTCTTTCCGTCTAAGGGCTAAACTATGCCACTATGTTTTTCAAGCTCTTACCCTTTGAGCTCTCTCATGTTCCTCTCGGGCTTTTTTTACTCTTTCCATTCTTTCTCTAATTTCTTTTTCTTCACGCTTTCGTTCGTATTTTCTCCTGTGTTCTGCAATCCTCTGAGCCTGAGGTAGATGAAGAATAAAATTATTTGTCACATGTACAGTATTATTTATACGAATGAAAGAAAAGCAACCCCGAACAAATATAAAAATATTAAGATAAAGAATGAATTGTTTAAAGAATAAAAGAGAACAAATATGAATAAATAGCAATAATTAGAATTTAAGGGCAAATGAAGATGTTGTTTATGTAAGCAAGCATAGAAATATTGAGACATGATAAAAGAAAAGGGGAAAAAAGATTTTGGCAAAAACTATAATTTGAGTAAAATGTGTTTGAATTTGATTAATTGTATAAGATAAGATATGGCCAATACTCTGTTCAAAAAAGATGTGGTAAATGTGTGTGTGTGTGTGTGTGTGTGTGTGTGTGTGTGTGTGTGTGTGTGTGTGTAGGGGGGAATCAATAAAACTTGTTTTTTTTTTTAAAAAAAGTATTATTTATACAATATAATTCTAGCATTCTACAACAACTATTTTTAATTTGTATTATGTTAATTCTCTCAAGAATTGTGGGGCTATAATCAACACTAATTCTTCCCTTCAACACTTTTACAGCTCCAAAGTATCCAACAGAATTGTCTAAATTTGGCAATACACTACAGTCTTTTAGATGAAAATCAATTTCAGTAGAAAAATAGAGCTTAACTCTCAAGAGTTAAATAAAAAGAATTAATGAGAAACAATCTGCAAGCTTATTTGCAGAATGAACACAGTAAAACGCTTCAAAATGAAAAACTTCTGGGACTCTATTAACTCTTTGTTTTCTTTCATACACAACATATAGACAAGTAGCAAAGTATTAGAACCACCAATGCCTTGAGATCTAGGACAGTTAAAACAAAAATTCAGTGAAGAGAAAGTTTTTATTTAATTCAAGAAATGCATGGCATTATATATATATAACTGATATAAAATATTACAAGCTTACAAGCTTAAACTGAAGTAGTTTAACCAGTATGTGATTTGAAGCGAACAACCACATATAAGGCAATCATTCTTATTTGAATAATTTCAATTTTGTGCTTTCAAAACATAAACCAGCGCAAAATCCAATATCTACCTATTTTGAGAATCAGCTGACAATTCACAACAGGACAAGAATTACAGCCTTAAGATTATAATTATGCAGGCCAATATGAACATCCATCTCCCTCAAGGAATTATGCTATAATTGCTACATAAAAATATTCAGAAAATTGCTTCTAAAGTTCCAGCCAGAGCTTAAGATACAGATTTCACATTTGTATTGATCCTGAAAAAATCACATTGAAACATTATAGAGTAGATGCCTCAAAGTAAGTCACTGGAATTATGCTTTCAATTATCAGTTTCTAGTGCAAAAAATGCATAGCAAAAATGGTACATCTGTCTGAAGAAATCATCAGTATATAAGATTTTTTTCACAGTAATTCATTTTGTAGACGTTCCTCAGACGATTTTGTTGCATTATCTATAAATACAAGGTAAAAACCTGCCCAGATTATTTTCACTTGTGTCTCGGAAATTGATAATTTAGGTTCAGAGATATAAGGGAAAGGGGATATATCTCAAGCAACTTTAATGACAACAGATTAGCAAAAACAGAAATTTCCTTGGTACTGTTCTTTTCTTAATAGGAAAAGCAAGAAAGCAAAAAACATGGAAGTCAGCAATGCTGCACTGGGATTTCTCACTTCCATAAATTTTTTTCCCCCTTTGGCTGATAAGAATCAAGTAAGATGAAGCTAGAGAAAAAGCTATATTCCATCCCATAATCATTTTCAATGATTATAGACAGAAACATAAATGGTTCAGGGTTACTTGGTCCACCTACCCTGGGATAAACTGACACAGGAGAAAGCATCATAATATACACAAAAACAAATGAGAGGGGCTGTTATAAATTCAATGTTACAGAAATAATTCAACTATATGCATTCTTATTGTATATAACAATTAGTGAACATTTCTTTTGTATAATATTAAAATAGAGATCAGTACTAGTACTAGTCAAATACTAAAGCTTTTAATGTTAGACCAGAAGTAACAACACAATTGTTGTCAAAGCTAGTATGTAATCATCCAGTTTATGATGTAACTAAAAAGAGGACAGTAATTTTTGAATTATGTTATTCATAGTACTCCCTTGTGGCAGATCAGCAAAACATTCAAGCAACATTTTATTGCACACAATGTGCAGCTTTCAGAACCAATTCATACTTTACTTATTTACAGCTTGTCCCCTGGTAATAGGGAGAAAAATGATTTAATCTTCAAGTGCTAAATTTTTTTTTAAAAGCCTTACAATAACTTAGTGTCAAGCTTGCAGACTAGGAATTACAATACTTTATGGCAACAATTGTTAGAATTACAGAACCACAATATCCTTACAAAACTGGGGTTTAAAAAAATCACATAAAATCAGGATAGCGTTTTAGCACAAGTTCCATAAAATATCATAGAAGTGAAATCATGAGCTAAGCAAGAAGTCGTCCACATTTTCATTCATTACTTACACGTGGCTGTACTTCCTTAAGCATGGCACTAGCTTCTTCATCATAATCCAGTTTACAGGCCAAAGCTAGATCGTGTGCAGCTTCTTCCCAATGACCCAGCAGCCTGGCATGAAAATTATTAATTCCAGTCAGCATCATTTAAGACAATGTTAAAATCAATTTTAAGTCATGGGTATAAATAAGAACGCTTTTAATAATGTCCAAATATCCTTTAGTTTCAAGTTCTGCATTTTTAAAAATTGAAGAAAATTAAAAGTTACTGTGTAACATGTAGTGGAGATAAAAACAACACATGTTAAAAGCTTTCTGTTTAACCTAGAAAGTTTTTAGTTTCTTCAATAAGATGATTAAGATATAAAGAAGACAGGATGGTTGCTTCCCTTTGTTTTTTACCTGTGAGCTTTTCCTCGCCATTTGTAGGTCTGTGCCGAATCGGGATTTATCTGAATGGCTCTATCACAATCCCTAATGGCAGCATTTGGCTTCTGCATTTTCACAAAAACACTGTCAACATGAAAAGTATACATTCTTAACTAAAAACAAATAGAATACCATATGCTTTGCAGCCTAGTACTTTTAGCAACTGAGTTAAAATACTATTCAGCTCAATACACTTACCATTTGCCATAAAATTATAAGTACTTTCAAAACATTTTGCATTTACCCTATTTAGATATATCTGAATATCAAGTGTTCTTGTAGAGTACCATTATACAATTCTTGCTTAATGTTCATTAAAATTTTCTGATTCCAGGATTACTAACAATAGGTGTTTTTAATGGCATTAATCATTATGTTCAGTTTTAACTTAAGCTGCCACAAAGATATGCCATATGTGGTTCATTCCCATTTTTAGTAAGCCCTGGATGCTATTGTAACTCCATATAACAATAACCATTACTTGGAGGTATACAGGCTCCCAAACTGCAGATAATATATATCCACAGTGATTAGAAACCATAAACAGTTATTGTAAAGAGTTATAGAGGAAACAGACAAAAAGCAAAGATAGCAAAATGTTCCTTAAGTCCTGACAAACAAGATAGTATTTGGAGAAGATTTGGCTGGCTCTTCCCTCATTCACCAGAATATAAGAAAGAGGGTAGATAAAGCACAATCAGTATTGTAAAGTTTTGTTATTATAGGCTAGCTACAGTTCCAGTCTTCCCATGGAAATCAAGGTATACAAATGCACCAGTATTAAAGAACAGAAAAAGTGGTAACCAAGATAAAACACAAACTTGTATATGGCTATCAAGAGAAAAACGGAAGATTAGCAGAAAGCTTTCATATTGCTAAAAATGCCAAAAATGATAAGAACTATAAAAATATCCTCGTTATTTCAGAATGTCAGTATAACATGAGTTTTTAAATAATTTATTCAGTAAGAAACTTTTAAAAGTCTATAAAATAATTCATAAACACAGTCCAGATTATGCTATCTTTATATTAGCTATCTTTTATAGTAGAAATATTCAAATGCAAAGTCTCACCTGGCTCTTTTGGCATACAGAATAGCCAAATGAGGATTCAATTTGATGGCTTCTGTGAACAAATCAATGGCTTTCGCAAGTTCACCTGAAAATATAAAATTTTAGTGAAAAAGAAATCCATTTTAAACATGGAGGCCTAGAAATGTGGAAAGAAGAGAACTGATTGGACATGATGTATAAAAATGACTCAGAAAAACAGAGACTCAAGTGGTGACCTTCCTTGGTGGCTTTATCACTAACTTCTTGCGGGAAGCTGGTAGAAGCCACAAATGGTAATCACACGACTGCAAGATGCTGCAACTGTCATAAGTACCAGCCAGAACTTTAAGGATCAGTCTTAGGTATCATCGTATCTCTATCTCTATGGGTGTATCTAGTAAATACAATAGAAATTTGGTATAGTATATATAAAACTGACCTTCACTTAATGCATGTATAGCTTCCATCTTCTTTTCGTTGGCCTGGTCCATCATTTCTTCCGTAACCTAAAGAAAACAAAGGCAAAGAAACTAGAATGCAGATCAAAGCTGTCATACTTTCAGGAAACAGTTATCTGGATTTAAAATCAGATGGAGCATTCACATATTACATTTAACCAAGAGTTGATTAGTACACAAGTGTCTGTTTTTGGGCTGCAAACCAACTGCAAATGATGTTACAGTTAAACATGTCATCTGAACATAGGATAAAAGATATTGCTGCCCAAAACTGACCAGATAACATTGCTTCAGATAAAAAAAGTCATAGTTATATCTTTTGGTTATTTTCAGTTAGACATATTCTTCATCCTGTCAGTAGCAAACCTAGCTATATATATATGCTTAGATGACACAATTGGCAAAAACCATTAAAAGGTTCATTTGGTTCTAGTTGAACCAAAAACAAGAAGGAACTAACAGTTGCACACAGGCATGTTTACACTAATTGCTTTATTGATTGTGACACATAGATTCAGAGTTCCAAGCACTATTACCTCAACATTTTCATCTCCCATTGCCTGAGGTTCATCACTGTCTGGTTCAATCACTCCTTCATTATCAATTTCTGCAAAAAAAAAAAAAAAAAAAAAATTACAAACATATATTTCAAATAAGAAGAATTCAACTAAGTTCAGAATAAAAAGTTTATTCTATTCAGAATAAAAAATTGAATTACATCAAAGAGACTGCGATACTGGTCACTAACCTAAATCACTTTCTTCACTTTCAGGCTCAGGTGGTGGTTTTGGTGGTGGTTCTGCCTTTTCTTCTGCTTTTGGCTAAAAAAAAAAGGTCACTAATTAATAACATCCTCTTTTTCTCATAGAATGTTATGTCTATTTAAATATAAAATAATCAGGGTAAATTTGATAACTATTGACGCAGTGACATTCCTTGCGGGAGATTTTAAAATAACCATAGGTGAACTCATCCAAACTGTGATATAAAGTTATAAAACATCTGCTTGGCACAAGATAATGAAAAAAACTCTAAAATTCAATTAATTTAAAATCTGTGTGGATTTGGAAACATATATAAACACAGAATGAGAGGGAGCATTGAAAAGTACCTCTGACCAACAATATATTTAAATTAATTAATGGAAGAACAATTCACTGGAGGTTACTCTCTCAGAATCTCCTTTTGCCAGTGGTCGAGACTAAAATAATTCAATTAATAAATCTAAAGAATGGCAGGTATTATTACTTCCAATGATTTTTGCAGGGAAGATGACTTTCCATAAGCACACAAATATGGTTAACAGGGAGCGGCGGAGGGGGGGGAATAAAAAACAAACTAGGAAACGAAGTGTTGCTGTGGAATAACCTCTATCAGGAACAGAAGAATCTGCTTGAGCAGCAATGTATTTACCTGGAGGGTTTTTCCACAGTACTATTTTATATAGTGCTGTGACTATAGAAAGAATAAAAGACACAAAATCTAATTGTCAGTATTATTTGCCTATTTTCCAATATGGGAAAGATAAAGGATCATGATATACAATAAGATGTAGGCCCACAGGAAACAAAGAGTTTCATTAACTACACCAAATTCTGAAGGCAAAATAAGATTGCAGGGAAAAAAAGGAGAATTCTTATAATGTTTTCTGCTGGGTAAAGTTACATCCAAGAGAAAATAAAACGTGGCTCAGGGCCAGGTTATCTTCGAGACCGCCTTCTACCACATAGCTCCCAGCGACCAGTAAGATCCCACAGAGTTGGTCTCCTCCGGGTCCTGTCAGCTAAACAATGCCAGCTGGCAGGCCCGCGGGGGAGGGCCTTTTCTGTGGCTGCCCCAGCTCTCTGGAACCAGTTACCTCCTGAGGTCCGGACCACCCCCACCCTATTGGCCTTCCGAAAAGCGGTGAAGACCTGGCTTTTCCGGCAGGCCTGGGGCAGTTGATCTCGCTGTTGCGATCTTGTGAGATCCGGCCATGAATGGTGTGAATGAGTTTTAATGTTTTAATTTTTAAATGTTTTTATAATGTTTTTTTTTAAAAAAATGCATTGTAAGCCGCCCTGAGTCTCCGGAGAAAGGCGGCATATAAATTGAACTAATAAATAAATAAATAAATAAATAAATAAATAAATAAATAAATAAATGGGAAATGTAGTCAAAGCCATCTAGAGCAGGGGTGTCAAACTCAAGGCCTGGGGGCCGGATCCAGCCCACAGGGTGCTTAGATCTGGCCCGCAGTGCCTCTGCCAGCGAAAATGGCACTTGGGAAGGCTGCAAGCGGCCCTCCCAAGCTCCAGTTTCACTGGTAGAGGGTTGCAGGAGACCGTCACAGCCGAAAACGGAGCTCGCAAGTCCATTTTTGCTGGCAGAGCATTCAAGCCACCACAGGCTTGGTGACAGACACGGGTGACATTGAGCTGGCCACGCCCACCAGCCACACCCACCCCAGCCCCCCAAGGTCAAACACAACCCTGATGCGGCCCTCCCAATGAAATTGATTTTGACACCCCTGAATTAGAGGATATTGTATTAATTATTATAAATATCCCACGTGTGGGAAATTGCTAAGAAGTCTTTGTAAATATTGTGATCTGCTTCTGTCTCTTTAACAGTTTCCACAATGTTATCTTTTTATAATGATAGATGGATGGATGGATATATATACATATACCTGTTTTGTTTGTATTTTATCTCTGGTCTTATGACTGTAATAAACTTTGATAGACTTAAGACTTTCCATTACCCTTAGACCGAGTGGCTGTGGCTTCCGGCGTCCCGATATAGCCAGCTGACGCCATCGCTGGCTATTGGGGGCGAATCACTCGCCCCCACGGAGAGGGCTCGTAACTTGGGCGTCCTCCTGGATGCACAGCTGTCTTTAGAAGATCATTTGACAGCCGTGGCCAGGGGGGCTTTTTATCAGGTCCGCCTGATACGCCAGTTACGCCCCTTTCTAGATCGTGACTCCCTACGCACAGTCACTCAGGCACTCGTCACTTCCCGCCTGGACTACTGCAACGCTCTCTACATGGGGCTCCCCCTGGGGTGCACCCGGAGGCTCCAGCTGGTCCAGAACGCGGCCGCATGGGGGATTATGGGGGCGACGAGGCGCTCCCATGTGACACCTCTCCTGCGCGAGCTGCACTGGCTCCCGGTGGTCTTCCAGGTGCGCTTCAAGGTGTTGGTGACCACCTTTAAAGCGCTCCATGGCTTAGGGCCGGGGTACTTACGAGACCGCCTTCTGCCACCAATAGCCTCCCACCGGCCAGTACGCTCGCAGAGTAGGCCTCCTCAGGGTGCCGTCCGCCAGACAATGTCGGCTGGCGACTCCCAGGGGGAAAGCCTTCTCTGTGGCGACGCCCACCCTCTGGAACAACCTCCCCCCAGAGATACGTAAAATAACAGACCTCTGGATTTTTCATCGGCCCTGAAAACCCATTTATTTCAACTAGCTGGGCTGGCTTGAGTTAAATTTTAAATTGATTTTAAATTGGGTTGTTTTAATTTACGGCCAAAATATTTAATTATTTTAAACTGTTTTTAAATTTTGTATGTTCTGTTTTTTTACTTTGGCTGTTCACCGCCCTGAGTCCTATTTGGAGAAGGGCGGTATAGAAATAGGAACAAATAAATAAAATAAATATAAAGATTTATTTATATATCTCACATTTGGAGTAATAGGAAATCTGAGTTACAAGAGTTCAGGGCAAGACATGGGGAATGAAAATAAGGTGAGGTTACCTATCAAACCAGTCGGAACATGTGAAAAAAACCCCCTTCCTTTGCAGAGAAAATAAAAAAGGGCAATATCCCCTTTTTGAAGTATTGTACATTGTAGCCAAGCTTCTTTCTTACCTCATCAGTTGTTTCTGTTGGAGTTTTGCAAGGAGCCGGTGGTATTGTACCTCCCATGCTTTATAATCAAAAGGAAAAACACCAATTAAAGACACCATTAAATATAAATATAAACACTTTGGTTTAAGTTAAATAAAGCAATATATGGAATCAATAATAACTTGTAGCAAAACCTGTTTATGAGCTCAAGAATTAGCAGGGCAAAAAAAAATTTTTTGCTTTGGAAATATTGGATCTAGTTAGTTTTCTAAACTATTTTTCAGGAATGCTTTAAACTTCAATATTAAATTTTTAGGACAGAGATCTTCCCACTTTAAGGAGAATAAATTACACTATCATTGCAGCCTTCTGATCTAAGAAATATGAAACAAATATTTAGGGATGTTTAAGAGGATCCTATTCTAAGCCTAACTTTCATAATATAGGGATAATTATTGTGAGCACAGAAAGTTATTCTCTTTAAAAGTGTTTAATTCTGAACTATAGAGTACATAATAGGGGGAAATACTATTAAAGAAAAACAAAATGCACATCAATCCCAAGTACTTTTCTAGAGCAAAGGGTGCTGATGCTCAAATACACATTTAGATCATCATCATCTAGAACAGGGGTATCAAACTGGCGGCCAGATAAATCATGTGCAGGCCACACCTACCCCAGCTCCGTGAAGGGGAGAAACGTCACGATACATCACATGACAGCAACGTTGTGCCAAGTTTGACACCGGTGATCTAGAATCACTGTTTATATTTTATGAATATTTTCTAAAATGAAAAGATTTGCTGTACTGCATTTTCCTTTCCCTTTAAAAATATTGTATCTTAAAAATGGTGTTCAATTCAAATATAGCAACTTTTGTTTCAAGACAATTTTAGGAAAATTATTACAAGTGCAAATATGTAGTATAAATCTTTAAGTAATAAAGATACTTTCATAAATATATTCATATTTATGGCTTATTTATATGCTAAATGAGGCATATTTAAGACTGATCACTGGAAACTGGAATCTACAAAGGGCTAATTGATAATCAACTAATTCAGAATTATCTCACAATCTGCCCCAAAATCTTAAATCATGGTTGTCCAACCTTTTGGCCTGCATTGAGTGAAGAGGAATTGTCTTGGGCCACATATAAAATATATAATATAATTAAGTTATATAAACAAACTTTTTATTTTTATTATCTTGTAGGGCCATATTACTAGCTGTCCAGGGGTACAGGTTGGATCCACCTATGTTCAACGATTTAGATTTGTTTTCTACTAGTCAGCACCTTTCGGAATGTTGCTCCAGTCATGATGATTAGAGATTACACCACTAAAACCCAATAAATCTAGAAGATCCTAGATGGGAAAGGCTGAATTAGCTTCATCACTTTAGCTACAGCCATAAATATAATGGAAAGCCTCATCTACAGCATGGCTCCTCAATGCCACTTTGAAATCAATATTTTGCAATGTCGTGGGGCCATTAAAGTACAGACCTGCTGCTCCATTTTTTTTGTAGAACCAACATTACTTTATGAGGTTTGTTACTATAATACGAAAATGTCCTTGAGAGAGTCTGACTGCTCTCAAGTTACATATGAGACAACTAAGAGATAAGAATCCTGCTGCAGCAGGCTGTAAATCCAATATTCTATGTCGTACAGAAGTGAACTGCAAAGTTCATAAATTTAAACTGAAGTGATGGCATTCTCTGACAGTCACGATTGACTTCCAGCAATCGGTATATAAGCCATGCAGACTACGATTCAGGAGATAGAACAACCGGCAGTGTTAATGACCACTAATAGCATGATCCTCCATGAATTCATCCAGTGTTCTATTAAAACTATGCAAATTGTCATTACCATAAATACCAGCACTGAATTCTACAGTCTTTCCTCACAGAGGAGGTATTCTAACCCCTTAGTTACTGTCAAAGAACAAATTGGCATTTTGAAAAAGTGGCTGCATAAAGTAAAATGGGTAAACCAGCAAGGGCTTTAAGCAGAGCACCTTTATAGCTGTGAGGAAGCTCATTTCCAAAGCATTATAGATAGCTTTTGACTTACGGCCATTTGTTTAATGAACAAAATTAAAATGGCATTGAAAAAGTAGCTTATGACCCATTCAGCATTCCCATGCTCATGCAATCAAAATTCAGCTGCATGGCAACTGGCATGTCCATGGTTGCAGAGTCCCAAGGTATCTGGGATTGCCATCTGCAACTTTCCCAGCATATTTCTAACAAGCAAAATGAATGGGGGAAGCCAGATTCCCTTAACCACATGATTTGCTTCATGACCATGGCTTAAAAAGGTTATAATATTGGCCACAACTCAACCTCATTGCTTAGTGACAGAAGTTATGGGCTCAATTTTGATCATAAATTGGGAATTATAGAGCATTTGACCCCTAAATTCTTTACTAGGCTTTAGTAAAGGTTTTATTGCTTATTATGGAGTACATAATTTGAGAAAACCACTTTCTTTTCACATAAAAAAAATAAGTCTTCTAAACTTAAGCAACTTTAAAGTCGTCTTCATCACAGAGAAAGGATTTAAGAACAGGATTTAAGAAAAAACAAAGAAATGTACTTGTCACTTATGATACCAGTTTGTTGTGTTAACATATTCCGTAATAATCACATCTATAGTTCCAGCAACTGATTCGCAAGACTGATATAATTTTGCATATAGATACGATACAGAAAGCTTTTAAAATATCCTCTCCTTCATATGAAGTATTATTTATCAGGCAAACAATTTCAGTTCTAAAACTAGGCAAGTTAAATAACACGGAAGATAACTGCGAATCTTAAACCTTCCTACATTTTTTGGGGGTGTGGTGTGGTGTGAGAGTTGAGTAACCGATCAGAGAGGCCAGGTTTCAATGATACGACTAGGCCTTGCCACGAAAAGCTCAGTACTCCATTCCCCATGTCGTCTCTGATTTGCTTCGGAGGCAAATTAAAGGCGTCAAATCAATAAAACCTTTCAACCTCTAAAATGTACAAGTACTTAACAAGTATTAGTAAACTGTCTGTAATCCAGCCGCCCTTGTTTCTCAAATTCTACAGGCGATCCCACGAGAGGCAAAAATTCACGCCGCCCCTTTAAAGGGAGATCAAAGCAATTTAGCCCCCAAAGATTCACCATCTCAGGACCCGCTCCAACAACTTTAACTACGGGGCTGGAGGGGGGGGGCAGGAAGGGAGGAGGCAACCGAAGGGGCAGCAGTCAAAGAAGCGGGAATAAGTCCCGGAGCTCCACCTGCTTTTCGCTCGGGCTCCCCCGGTAGAGCAGCTCCATGCTTACCTCTCTATCCAGTCGCGGAAGAAGGTCAGATCTTCGGAGTGCAAGATGGCAGAATTCTGCTTGCAGAGTTGCACGAAGGTCCGCAGCTCAGTTAACTTCTGCGGGTCCATGGCCAGCCCTCCTCTTGCCCCGCCGCGCTCGCTGCTCCCACCGCTACGGCTTCTCTCCGGGAGGAACAACCGGAACTCCCAACCTGCTCCCCCCTCAAGCAGGCCTTGCCCGTCACGTGCCGCACAGTGCAACGGCTCCCCCACGCCCTCTGGCAACCTTCCCGTGGGGGGGGGGAGAGCTACTCCCGCTCTTGCCGCTCTACTCTCCCCGCGCCGCCGAAGCTCCTCCCCTCCTACCCCGCCTTCTCACGAACCGCCCCTATTGCCCCAGTTTTGGCAGCGGGGTCCAGAATCTTCTAGAAATGAAAGTGGAGTTACCCTCGGGATTGCCTCTTTCCGTTGCCTTTGGATTCACGCTTTTCTCCTTCGATTCAGTCCATGAGAGGATGCCAGTTAAAGTCATAGCAATGCATTCACCGGCTCTGGTGCTTTCTTAACCACGACGGTGGGAAGAAGGCGCCAATGAAGCACTTTTAAGAAGTAGGCATTTCTGTAGTCGCCTAAAATATAATGACTAGTCACTCGCCGAAACTCAAGCGGCGAAATACGAAGTAGCTGGTTACGATTGATGGTGACGTCATTATGTGCCGACCCGGGGGAAGCAAGGTCCTTCAAACGTGCGAACTCAAATCGAGCTTTAGTGTAGCTGGCCATGCTTCAGGGTTGGGGATCAGGAAAGAGAACTTTAGAGCGAAGTGGAGGAAGATCAGGACTTGGGGCGCTGCGATTTCTTCCGAGATCGCCCCGTAGTGTTGATTACTCTTCTTACAGGCAGGGAGCTCAGCTATGGTGTGGTTGCCAGCTCAGAGACTTATCCAACCTGTAAGGGTCAAATGCAACTTTTCAGGTCAGAGACTTAATTTGATTATACATAAGAGAACAATTCTAAAATTGTGGGCGAAAGCTAGTTATTTTAGGTACCCCCTCCGCTTTGTATATATTTTTAAAAAATATACAATAAAAGAAGTTTTTACTGTCTCAGTTTCACACTATGATACTTGTAGCTGATTTTGTGCTAATGTAAAAAAATAATACTCTGAAGACCACGATAGTAGTATGGAAATATCTTATTAAAGAAACATTTCTTCTGTTTAAAATAGAAGTTTCAAAAACTGGTCAATTTAGATTTCAAAATTGCTAACAAAATATTACCAGATCCTTAATTAAGATGTTTCAATCTCAATAAAGAGGAGAGAAAAAAGATGGTTGTACGTTTCCCACTGGGAATCAATGGGATTGGTTCAGCTGAAATACACCTTCACATACCTTGTGAAGTGTATTATGAAATAAGATATAACAATCCCTAAGTTTATTTTTTTTTTTAAGGTTTAATCTTGGAGTTGGGTTTTATTTTTGGAATTTTAGATATGGTTTGAGCCTATGTATGTTTACAGTGGAGCAAAACTCAAGGCCTAATTAACATGTAAAAATGTTGTTTAAGTGCAACTTAAGCTAATATAACTTGTTCTTCAAAAAAAAAAAGTCTTGTTCAAGGATATTTGTGAATTGGGCTACTGAGTTGAATCCTAAACATACTTCCAAGTAAGTATGTAGAGGATTGTAGTCTAAAACAAATCAATTATTTTTCTCTTGGATGACTATTGGCCTTATACTGCAATCCTTACCTAGCTGTAGATCCTTTACATTCTGTGGGATTTCTTTGGATTAACATATCTAAAAACAGAATGCACAACCGCAAATTATTTATATTTATAGTTCAAGCATTCTTTGTTACTAAGTGGATTTTTTTTACATTCAATCATGTCCTATTCTTGGAGACTACCTCGATAAGTCTCTGCAGTTTTCTTGGCAAGCTTTTGCAGAAATAGTTTGCCATGACTTCCTTCTCAGGGCTGAAAAAAAATGATTGGCCCAAGGTCACCCAGTTGGCTTTGTGCATAAGGGGTACCTAGAACTAATGATTTCCTGCTTTCTAGCCTGATACATCAACCATTACACCAAACTGAGTCTCAAATTTATTTATTTATTTATTTAAGGAATTTTTATTGACATCTATTCGCACATGGCAACTCAAGGTGGCTTACAGAATATAAAACCCCATATAAAAACAATAAAACTAATAAAAGAAGAGTCATATACTAAAAAATGGATTTAATAAGCCTATATTCTGATCAGCCATATTAAATAATACTAATTTGCTTCTTTCCACTGAAACAAAACCTGTAGCACTCTTTGGCTCCAGAGTAGAAAGATCCTATTTTGTTTTGGATATTTTTTAAGAGTGCATAATGGCTGCTTTAAGCCTTTTAGAGATTTAAGATGCTCTGCTTGTCAACTCTTATAATTTTTAGACTCTGGAATATGAATAAAGGTTGCGCTTTGAAAATTGGATTGAAAAAAGTTTTAGTGTCAAGTAGCAATCCTGTTCTGTACTAAAGAACAGAAACATTGCCATTCTTTAATACTTTGATTGTTTAACAGTAATTATGAAAAATAGGATAAAGTTGCTATAAATAAAGTTATTAATATCACTGTTTTCTTATATAAGATCCCATTATTGTTATCCCTGTTGAATGGCATTGGATGGAACAGAAATGATTAATTATTAGAAACATAATTTCAATATGTAATCTTTGCATTCTTTGGAATATCTCAGTGGTTTATCATAAATGTTTTAGCAATATTAAAACTGGAGATTGGGTGATTTATTGTATAAATGAAAATACAATCAGTACCATAATTATAGCATTTGCGACCATAGTAAAGGAAATAAATGCCAAGGCCAGAAATATTTTTATTTTTAAATTTAAGCTTTTAACAGTCATCTAGAAAGTTAAATATACAAAACAAGAACAACTATTGATACACCATGAGTAAAAGAAATTATAGAAATACTTTATAATGACACTTTCTCCCCTTTCTCCAATTTGTTTTTTTAACCGCTAACCTAAATATTAGTACTTTGCATTGAACATTAAACATTGAATATTATTGTTAGTAGCTAAGTAGTTTTGTTATGTTATTTTTGCTTAGTTCAATAACTTTTCTTAGAAAGCATAGTGTAATGCCAAATATTTAAATTTGCCTTGCTGTGTGTACAAGAGAAACATTCCTGGAAATATTTTTTAATTTTTGATTCTGAGCTTTTTGCAAAACTGTTCTGTCTTGACTATCATATTTATAAATATGTGTATTTATTACTGAACGTATACCTCGCTTTTTAGCCTATTCCATCAGTGAAGATTACTTACATCAATAAAATGCAAAGTATTAGACAAACAGTTAGAATCAGCCAATGAAATATATTAAAATCTTATTCTAGAACATTCATGGCTTTTTCAAGTATTCATATTCATATTATTAGCTTTAAAGCAAAAAGAGATGAGTAGTTGTTTGAGAATGGTAAACTTTACTTTGACACTATCATAGATTCAAATGGGAAAACAATTCAGTTTGATGCTATTCTGCTGTTTCATTGTAGCCTGCAAATTTTGTTTCTTTCGGAAATTATCTATTCAACCAGTTCAACAAAAGAAGATTCCAAATAGATATCTAGGCCAGCCTAGCCCTTTCACACATCCACATCTTCTTAAGCCAGGTAAGGATGCAACTCTAAGCACATTTACTGTAGTGAGAAATAAGTGTTCAGAGATATTTAATCCTAGACAAGTTTGCATAACACTACATTATTGACACTACCCTTTAACATCTCACTTTTTAATAGTTTTCTTAAAGAACAACTGGGGGGGGGGGATTTTATATTCTTCAAGGAATTCCTATTTAGAATGTTTTATGTTCCAGATAGAAAATACTTCCTAAAATTCTACTCATGTTCTCTTGGATGTATGTATTTGTGAGACAAAAGTATCAGATAAATCAGGGGCTTCCCAACTCCCAGTCTACGGCTCACGAAGCCCCATCTGCTCATGTATGGGATCCACTGCATGAAACCACACACCCCAGGTCTGCGGAAAAATCATCCTCCATGGCACCAGTCCCTGGCCATGTCCCTCCCCAAAAGATTGGGAGCTACTGATATAAATTACCCAATTGCAAGTAATGCTAGCAAAAATTTCTGTATTTGCAACAGTTGGAAAAGGTTACAGTGATTGTTTTCCATCAGAAGAATTGTTTCCTGTCAAAAGAACTATTCCCAAAGTTACAAAATCTTGTTGAGAGGCTTTTTGGTCTGTCATCAGATTTACAGAAGGTGGACACAAGAGACAGAAACAGATGTGCTGCTTAGGCGTAGAAATATTGAGAAACTCTAGACATTCTTTACCGATCTTCAGAGGGTCTGCGAATATAATTTTTCTTCCATGAAGGTTTTATTCTTTTTATCAATATATTTTATTTTAGCTAAGCATTTTGAGTGGTATTTTCTTTTTTAACACTCATTTCTTATCGTTTCACAAAATAGCAGATCAAAATCAGTTAGAAATAACAAACTGTAGTTGCTTGATTCAAATTTGTAAATAAGACCCAGGATTGATTTCTATTAGAAAACAGAGAAAGCATTAATCAGTGCCCGAATTTTGCATTTTTCTGAACTCAACCTTTTGCTGCATATATAGTGTATTTTATGACATCATTTGTCAATAGTTTTGTCTCTCTCCAAACATGTAGCTTGATTTTATGCATTATTGGTAAGGTATCCTTTCAGTCAAATTCATTATTAAATTTCTTTAATAAGTTTATGCAGAATGCCGTGTTTTTGTTGATGTGCACTATTGAATTATCTTTTCAACTGTTAATTTAATTAGATTTATGCTTCAGTAAAAGTCTGTGTGAGTACTGCTAAGTAGCTTTCCTCATTTCAACTGTTTAGAAAACTCTTAGATTTAGTTGTCCTTTGTCAAGTGCAGGGAACCAGGACAATTCTGTGGTTAGGCCAAAGCAGTTTATTATATTTCCTCTATTACCAGTCTTTTGCCAGAGTAATTGCATTCTCTTGGAAACTGGCAGATAAAGGCTTCAAGAGTCTTGCCTCTGTCGCTTCCTACCACTGAGAGACTCTAAGCTAAAATGCCTCTTTACTCTAATCTAGCCAGAGATTCCACCACATCTTTAATATTTGAAATGTGTGATTCTCTATGAATATTGATTAGGTAATTGTAATGGTATATCAATGCCACTCACATTTTATTTGTATTACAGAAAATTTCACTAGCTGGCATCTGAGTAGATAATGTGCCCAGCATTTGTCCTTCTGCACAGTGGAAAATGTCTTATTTTCATCTTGTCTAGTGATGCTGCTGCCCAGCAACTAGCTTAGGTCAGCAAATTGCTTATTGCAAGTAGATTAATGTTTTTAAATTAAAGTGGGTACTGTGATATAATTTATGGAAGAAAAAAACTAAACAAAATTTTAATCTAAAAGTATATCCTATATTTTTAAATTTTCGCTTCCTTTTGAAAAGCATTGGATAATTTTAAAAAATGGATAGTTATCAGGTAGCATTAAGTTGCTATTAAAGATGAGAAAGAGCCTGTTGTTTAGTTGAACCAATGTCTCTCCCTAAAGAACACAAGAAGTCCTACAACATCAATCCAAAGCCCCTCATTGTGTTTCCACAGTAACAAGCAAAATGCTTTTAGGGAGATCCATATTTAAGGCATAAAGGCAGCAACCTGTCCCTACCAGTTCCCTGCTGTCAGAATTGACTATCATATTCTCTCTGTATGAACTTGTAACATGTGTGACAAATTTACAGATACCCTCTATCAACCAGCTACTTGTATTACTGCCCACTGTTTTATAAGTCCCACAATCCTCTGCAATTGTTTGGAGGACCATAGTCTAGAACATGGGTCCCCAACCTCCGGGCCGTGGCCCACTACCAGGCCTTCAGCCTTTTGGAACCAGGCCTTGGAAGTGGGGGGCGAGCGCGCACATGCATGCATGCATCCCCACTCGTGTGAGCAGCAGGTGAGTGTGAGCAGCATGCACATGTGCACACTATCCCCTCTGCCCTCCAGAACCAAAAAAGTTAGGGAACTCTGGTCTAGAAAATACTGCCTCTCTTTTTCCCCCCTCTCCTTTCAATTTTAAAGAGGTGTTTTTCTCATGGGGAGAATATGACTCAGGGGCATTTTAGCCAGAAAAATATTATTTATTATTTATTTATTTGTTTGTTTTAATTTGTATACCGCCCTTCTCCAGCAGGACTCAGGGCGGTAAACAGCCAGAATAAAACAGAACATACAAAATTTAAAAACAGTTTAAAAATAATTAAATATTTTGGCCGCAATTTAAAACAACCCAATTAAAATCAATTAAATTTAACCAAAAACAGTGGGATCAAGCCAGCCCGGCTAGGTGAAATAAATAAGTTTTCAGGGCCCGCCGAAAAGTCCGGAGGTCTGGTATTGTATGTATCTCTGGGGAGAGGTTGTTCCAGAGGGCGGGCGCCACCACAAAAAAGGCTCTCCCCCTGGGGGTTGCCAGCCGACATTGTCTGGCGGACGCCACCCTGAGGAGGCCCTCTCTGTGCGACCGTACTGGCCAGTGGGAGGCTATTGGTGGCAGAAGGTGGTCTTGTAAATACCCCGGCCCTAAGCCATGGAGTGCTTTAAAGGTGGTCACCAACACCTTGAAGTGCACCTGGAAGACCACCGGGAGCCAGTGCAGCTCGCGCAGGAGAGGTGTCACATGGGAGCGCCCCGTCGCTCCCATAATCCCCCGCGCAGCCGCGTTCTGGACCAGCTGGAGCCTCCGGGTGCACCCCAGGGGGAGCCCCATGTAGAGAGCATTGCTATAAAGAAAAACATTTAAAAATACAGGCTAACAACCTTAAGTACATAATATGTCCAGGTTTTAGGCAGATATTTACATTTTTAAAAGGTATCTTCAAATGATAGGGCATATAATAAACCACCTAGAGTAGCTTCATGGTGTGATGGGCAGCAGATAAATGTATTAATAAAAATATTCATTATTGTGGAATATTCATTCATTATTATAAAATATTGTGGAACTAAGTCCTTTTGATTCCACTAGAACCTTTTGTTAGATTTAATTAAGATTCAGAAAGTATAATTCTCACATTTTTCAAGCGTTAGCTCTGTTCAATTTAATGGATTGGCTTTAATGGCTTTAATAGATACAAATCTGATTATAGACTATTTAAAAAAGCATTCCATTTACAGTCAATTTTTTTGTCTTTAGTTCAGTTTTGTTAAAATATTTTTGTTTTCTGGACATTGTATTTATTATAAATAGGTTAGATTATAGATAAAATTAGATTGAATAATTAAATCTGAAGTTCTGAGAAAATTCTGTTGTACTTCTAATCTAATTCTTAGATACGCAGCTTATTAAAGATCCTTTTTTAAATTCAGCATTATGAACTCTGCATTTCATGGAGATGTTATTCCTAGGTAATGAAATATCCATACTGCTATCAAAATGCAGAGTGCAACAAGCTCTGCCATCCTCTGTTCAATGTGCAAATGGTATAAAAAGGTATCAAGTTTACTTTTCTTTGTTCCTCTCTCCCAGTAATCATTTTTGGTCATAATCCTTATGTTAGTATTAACTGTAGCTTTTGAAATGTCTTGTGAACTCAAGTTTCTGCAAACAATTTTTGTTAATAATAAGAGAAAAAATAGTTTAGAGTCGAACTAGGAATGTGGAGACATGAGTACAGAGAAAATGAATAGAAAGGAGATGAACTGGAAAATATAAGACTAGTCTCAAAAAATTGTAAGGGTCCAGCAGCATGAAAAAAATTTGTTTCTAAAATAGAAATTGTGTTTTGAATTCTATTCACAGGAGAGGTAACACCAGGATTATCACAAGTGGAATATGCTCTCCGTAGACACAAGTTGATGGCTCAGATACAGCAAGAGGTGCAAGGGACAAATCACACAATAATTCTGCTTTCAAATCCTACCTATTACATGAGCAATGATATTCCATATACCTTTCACCAGGACACTAATTTCCTATATTTGTGTGGCTTCCAAGAACCGGATAGTATCTTAGTGTTGCAAAGTGTGCCTGGTAGATCTTTGCCATATCACAAAGCTTTACTGTTTGTTCCAAAACGAGATCCAAGCCGAGAGTTGTGGGATGGGCCACGATCTGGCACGGATGGAGCAGTGGCTCTCACTGGTGTAGATGAAGCATATACCATGGAAGAGTTTAGACATCTGGTATCTAAATTAAAAGGTATGAAAATAAAATAGATTTTGCACTGTATGAAATAGAATGATATTGAATCATTTCAGCAATTTGCTGTCAAGTAAAGGGCATAATAGAGACAAGATAGAAAGCTGGATTCATACACTGCATTATAGGTAGTCTCAATTTATGACCATCACTAAACCTGCAATTACAGTTATAAGTTACGACAGTTATTAAGCAGGTCATCATGTGCCCGTGCCCAATTTTACAGTCCTTTTGCAGCCGTCATTAAGTGAATGCAGTTGTTAAACAAATCCATTGTTTGTTTTTTTGCTGCAAACCAGAAGTAAATGCTGATTTCTGGCAAAAGTGTAAGTCACATGACCGTGGGATGACTAAATGACTAAATGTGGGCCAGTTGCTGAATGCCCAAAATGCAGTCATGTGATGGGTGGGGTGGGTGTCAGAATTTCAAATCCAAGTCGTAAGTACATTTTTTCAGATGTCATAACTTTGGTCATAACTTTGAACAGTTAACTGGTCATAAGTTGAGGACTACCTATAAGCCTTAGAATGGGTTGGATTTGCCTTAATGTTTGAACCCAACAATTGTGGTTCATAAAAGGTGGTTCATGGTAGGCATGTTATATAAATTGTACATCAATTATTCAGTGACCTATAACTAAGGAAATAATAACTTTATGAGAAGTTTAACCCAATTAAAATCCTGAGTGCCTAGCTCCGTATATGCCTTTATAGAAAGAAACCTAGAATATCATAATTTCAATAGAGAAGAGGGCAAATTTGTTTTTGGATTTTAGTGCAAATATTAACATGCAAAGTTCATATTTTCTGAAACTATACACAACCTGAAAAACAATATTAAGTGCCCAATTAAATCATTTTTTACTGAAGTTTTCAGAAATACGTACAAATGTTTAATTAATGTTATTCTAGGTTGCCCCAATCCCAAATGTCTTTTGTTCCAAAGAGAACATTTAAGTTCTACTTTCACAATTCCTTTCTTTAAGAACTGTTGTAGTAGAGTCATGTATATGTGCAACATATTGAAGGTGATAAGTAATAGGGCTTAGAAACAGTTGTTTGCAACTTATAGTACTGTAGCCTCTCCTGATTAGTACACAAAAGAAAATTGCTGTCCATGCACAAGGCAGAAAAAATAATTGAGAATAGCTTCCTAATTAGCTACTCAATTTGGCAACTATTACTTTAAGAGTGCAAAAGTATATGCTTCCAACTCTTTCAAAGGATTTGCACAGTCCTACTAGGTACTCTTTTTAGACTGCATTTTTAACACACTTAAGAGTGTTAAAAACATTACTTCTGCGTCCACATGGATGAGAATGTATTCTGAAAAGAAGAAGCTTTGTTAAAATTATAATATAGAGATTCATAATCTATAGCTCCAGAGCCACATGCGGTCTCCCATAGCCATGGAAGTGGCTCCAGTGTTCTATTAAAAGATATTATTGATAATCTGAAATCGTTAATGCAATAGAAGTGGACAATATTAAATAGTATAGGAATAACTAATAGTTTTATTAAGCTCATTGAGAATAACTAATAATTTAATCAATTTATATTAACTCTAGTTTAAATTACTTTTTATATATTTAATCTCTGTTTTTGCAATGTGATTCTTAGCACTCTGTTCAAAGACCAAGTACAGTTCTTGATCCAAAAGAATTGTATATTCCTATTCAGATGCACTTGAAATCTACTTTTTTATATAAAGGATGATGCGTTGGGAAAACACATGCCCTCTTTACTCAGTGAATTTAGATTCATATGTTGGTTTCTAAGGAGGTTATCTGTTAGTTGGTTATACTTCATCAATATTTCTTATTACCAATTCCTTTCAGGCAGGTTTAAAAATCCAAATTTGACTGCAATCTGATATTAACCAAAAATATGCAAACATCTCTCCAAAGAAGTATAGTTAATTAAACTTAAAATGTAATTACATTCTGTTTCACAGATGACTCTAGCACAGTTTGGTATGATTTTGCTAAACCTGTGCATCCACAGCTCCATTCTGATTATCTGCTGCATCTGGCTGAGGTCAGAGCTAAATGCAACAACCAGGTTCGAGCTGTCCGGCATCTAGTGCAAAACCTACGGCTAATGAAATCTGCCACAGAGATTGAGAGGATGAAATTTGCTGCAAAAATCACTTCACAGGTATTGATCAAAGCATTTATGTTGCACAAAGTGTTAAGAGAAAAAAAAAAGGCATGATATTGGAATTCATGCCAAAAGGGAAATGACATATACCATGTTCCACCCAAAATTAAAACCCACCCCAAAAATATGCCCTAGTCGGGTTTTTTTGGGTGGGCCTAATATGAACCCTAGGGGACGTGGTGGCTCAGTGGCTAAGACGCTGAGCTTGTCAATCAAAAGGTCGGCAGTTCAGCGGTTCGAATCCCTAATGCCGCGTAATGAGGTGAGTTCCTTGTTACTTGTCCCAGCTTCTGCCAACCTAGCAGTTCGAAAACACGTAAAAAATGCAAGTAGAAAAATAGGGACCACCTTTGGTAGGAAGGTAACAACGTTCCGTGAGCCTTTGGTGTTTAGTCATGCCAGCCACATGACCATGGAGACATCTTTGGACAGCGCTGAAACAGAGATGAGCACCGCCCCCTAGAGTCGGGAACGACTAGCACATATGTGCAAGGGGAACTTTTACCTTTTAATATAAACTCTACCCCCAAAATAAGCCTGGGGGATGGGCATGGCCAGCATGAGAGGCAGTGAGCTCGCGGGGGCCAATGGTTTCTGGCAGCAGCCGAAGCCCACTGGCCCCTTGGTACAGCGCAAATATCAATAAGTCCGAACGTGGAGGCAGAGGCGGGGGGGAGAAAGGTGATCTGTGCTGCGGGGTGGCACTGGCAGGAGCCAGACGTATGGGGGATAGGGGAGGCAGGCGATCCCGAAGCGTGGGTGTGGATGGTTGTTCAACGTGGCCACAGGCAAACCAAGAGATGGGACAGAGTGGGCTGTGTGTTGGGATCGCCTCTGCCTCCGCCCGGCTCTGCTGTGCACTTTTTGCCCAGAGGAAGACGAAGCTTTGTCTGCTTGCAAAGGGGACAGGGAGGGTGGGACCGACGGTAACTTCCCAAATACTTTTCGCCCAGAGGAAGCTTTGTTTGCTTGCAAAGGGGACGCTTTGAAACAGAGCTAATCACTCTGTTTCAAACTGTCTCCTTGCAACCACATGACATTTTGAGTCTCCATTATTTCTCTGTTTGGGGTGCTTGGGAATGGACGACCAAACACTTTTTGCCCAGAGGGAGAAATAAAGCTTCGTGTGCTTGCAAAGGGGACAGTTTGAAATGGAGCTAATAGCTCCGTTTCAAAGTGTCCCCTTGGCAAGTAAATAAAGCTTCCTCTGGGTGAAAAGTGTTTGGGCTGCTACCATCGGCCCCACTCTCTCCATCCCACTGTCTGCTTGCCTGCAGCCTCAATCGGGGCCAAGCTCTCGGCACATCCCAGCCTCCACCCGCCCTGCCAGGAGGGCAAAGAGCCTCCCACGAGGCCAGCAGCAGCATGGGCAGCCACCTGGCAGCCAGCACGGTGCCCACCGTGGCCAAGAAGTGTACCAGCAGACCTGGGCCAGCAGGCAAAGCGGGTGGAGGCTGGGACATGTCGAGAGCTTGGCCCGTTGCAGCCGCGAACAAGCAGACAGTGAGACAGAGAGGGCAGGTAGCTGCACTCCCACTCCTCTCAGCCATCATGCTCACCGTCTCCTGCACTTAAAAAAAATAAGCCCAAATACTTATTTTCAAGCCCCCCAAAAAATAAGACCAGGTCTTACTTTCAGGGAAACACGGTAGATAATAGCTGGCATCTTTCTGCTTTCCTGCAGTCTGAATCAGGGCCAAGGTCTCGGCCTGTCCCTGCCTCCACCCACCCTGCCAGGAGGGCAAAGAGCCTCCAACAAGGCCAACAGCAGCATGGGCAGCTGCTTGGCGGCCAGCACTGTGCCCACTGCAGCCAAGAAGTGTACCAGCAGACCTGGGCCAGCAGGCAAAGCGGGTGGAGGCTGGGACATGCCGAGAACTTGGCCTGTTGCAGCCGCGGGCAAGCAGACAGTGAGACAGAGAGGGCGGGTAGCTGCACTCCCACTCCCGTCAGCTCACCGCCTCCTGCACTTAAAAAAAATAAGCCCAAGTACTTATTTTCAAGCCCAAAAGAAAATAAGACCGGGTCTTATTTTCAAGGAAACATGGTAGATATAGCTGGCATCTTTCTACTAGAATGTTTCTGGATCTGATGCTGATGATTTATTCCAGAAATAAAATATGGGATCCTTGTGTTTGTGGAAAGCCTTCTGTCAACAAGTACCATTGTAGTCCCCTATGTTTCACATAATAAGATTATTATCATACGAGTTAGTGTGAAAAATACCAGTGAAGAAGAAATCAAACATAACTGATTGCTTTCTATAATACATCATAATCCAAAGTGTACATTTACAGCTATGATCCAATTTCTCATTTGATGGTATAATGAATCGCAATATGGTCCTATTCATCTCCTCAACCAGCTCTTCCTCACTGGTTAGAATCAGATCTAGGAGAGCTGATCCTCTTGTCTCATCTTTTGGAAAATATAATCATATTTTGGAAACAAACATCTTCATTAATAGTTTTTATTACTGCATTTCAACAGGCATTCATAGAGACTATGTTTACAAGTAAAGCACCAGTGGACGAAGCATTCCTATATGCTAAGGTATGTGCTTTTTTGCATTATGGAAAATAGTCCTTCACTGTAACATGACAACCAGTGTTTAGGTTGAATTCACATGTAATGCATATGCTCATATAACATATGATAGGTTTCTATTAATCCTCATGTCAACACTTAATTTAGAACTTGCAGGATGGATATCAAAGAAGGAGAACATTAAGAGAGAGACCAGGATTTTAATAAAACTTAGAAAAGATAGTAAATCCCATTAAACTTGATAAGATAGGCTTTTGAATAGATGTGGGGGGGGGGGACTATTGATAGCCTTTCATCTGAACAATGAGAGGATTTTGCTCTTCAGCACTAATTACATTTCACTTCCTGAACATTATCTTTCCTTAAGAATACCTGTTATGAAAATGAAATTTCAAGAAAAAATAGTGCAAATGCAAAGTGTTACTTAATGTGTTTGGACATTTTAATTTAGAAGTATTTTTCCCTACAAACATTCTCCTACACGTATATAGTATCCAAAAAATATGTTTTGGTTATAATTAACAGTTGAGAGTGCCAACAGCCACCCACTCAAACGTAATGAAAATGTGAGAATAACTACAGACTAAAGTCTCTTCCTTTTCAAAGGAACAAAATTGAGTAGGAAATACAGCCTACCACAAACCCAAAAGAATTAATGAGTTAATACCTCCTGGTGTTTCATGTTACTTTCATCTGATGAAAGAAACCCTTGGCTGGTTTGCTACTCCTATGGATATGCATCCAGATCAGGATAAATATAGATAGGGGGAAAAATTGGGCATAGATAGAAGCACATAAGAACAACTACCTTTGATTTTGCTGTTTTAAAACAATCACCAAGTTCTTTGTAGTTTTTTTCTGAAAAAAATTAGACAAGTTGTATACTTTTGCTTCCCACAGCATATTAGGTTTCTTTAGTTGACATACTGTAGGAGGGAAGAGAAATGTATGGCTTTTCAGATGGTGCTGAACAACAGAACTCCTCTCCACTGATTGCAATATCTGAGGCTGTTAGGTATTTTACTTAAGCAGTAGCTTACTCTATGGCAGTATTGGTGCAATGGGAATGTGCACGTGCGCGAGGGAGCACCAGAAACCGGAAGAGCAGCTCCCTGATGTGCACGCACAGGAGCACCAACAACCGGAAGAGCAGTTCCCTGGCACAAATGCGCATGCCAGGAAGCTGAGCTTCCAACATGCGCATGCGCGCCAGTCACCTGGTCTTCTGGCTTCTGGCACACATGCTGGCCAGTGAGCATGTGTGCACCAGAAACCGGAAGCTCAGCTTCCTGGTGTGCGCCTGCGCTCTCACGCACACGAAAACTAGCTGGCCAGTATGCATGTGCGCGCTGGAACCCGGAAGAGCAATGGGCAATGGCAGGCGTGCCCAGAGAGATAGCTCTGCCATCATGGCTCTATGGGTTGGTATATTTTCTTCAAGGAGCTAAGAATATGGCTCCATGGCTTAGGGCCAGGGTATTTCCAAGACCGCCTTCTGCTACCAATAACCTCCCACCGGCCAATACGCTCTCACAGAGAAGGCCTCCTCGGTGTGCTGTCGGTCAAGCAATGTCGGCTGGCGGCCCCCACTGGGAGAGCCTTCTCTGTGGGAGCACCCGCCTTCTGGAACGAGCTACCTCCCGGAATATGACTGATCCCGGATCTCCGCACTTTCCGTAAGGCCCTGAAGACTTTTTTATTTCAGCAAGCCGGCCTGGCCTGAATAGGTTTTATGGGTTAGTTTTTAAGTGTATAGCTTGGGGTTTTAAATTGGGAGGCCGATTAATTTAATTTATTTTTAGTTATCTTAACTTTTATATTGTATGTTATTTTAATTTTCGGCTGTTCACCGCCCTGAGTCCCTTCGGGGAGAAGGGCAGTATATAAATTCAATAAATAAATAAATAAATAAATAAATAACTTTTATATCAGGGGTGTCAAACTTATGTTGTCATGGCAGCATCACATGACTTATCAGGACTTTTTCCTTCACTAAACCGGGTGTAGGCAACACGTAAAAAAAAAAAAAATCTCACGAGTCCAATCAAACTTCTCGAACTCGCGAGTTTTCTTTTAAAACATTTTTCCCTGGACACAACGGTGAGGAACGCGACAGAGCTGGAAAGGTATGTCCCGCTTCTCGCCCGCCCCACTTGCCACCCCTAAATTGCATCCCTAAAGGGGGCGGGTGTCTAAGCAAGGGGCAGGAGCCCTGCCATACCCAGCAAGGGGGTGGGAGAAGAGGCAAGGTGAGCCACGTCTCTCGCTTCTCCCCTGACCCATCTGTCAGAAATGAGTCTTTGTGAGATTCATCGCAGCGGCGCCACCTTGTGGAGCAGGACTCTGCAAGGCTTGTGCCCTTGCACGCAAAAACGGCAGCACTGCCACAAGGTTTGACATACTGGTGCAGCCACAAGCGGAAAGACACCAGCTGTGCCAGTATGATGAAGCTCGTGGTGGTGCTGCAATTCATGCGTGCAATGGCACAACAAGCCTTGCAGAGTCCTGCTCCACGAGGCAATAGCAGCCAACTGCTCAGCCAGTGTGAAGAACAGGGAGGGGAGGGCATCTTTCCCCCCCTTTCCCCCTCCCCTCTGGCCTCAACTCATTTTGGTTGCACGACAAGCAACCAGAGAAAATGGCAGGACCAGATGCGCATGCGTGTAAGTAGTTGGTGTGGGGGCTTATTTTGGGAGGGGGCTTATTTTAACACATGCCCTGAAAAGCCCGATTGGGCTTATTATCCGGAGAGGTCTTAGTTTCAGGGAAATGCAGTAAGTGATACAGTCATAAAGCATAACGACCCATGACTGTGCTGCTAAGCAATGGAAATCATAGCATTTTCCATTGATGATAAGTGAATCATTGCAAGTCGTTAAGCAAGGATGCCATGTAGTCCCCTTTTGTGAACTCCTGCCAGCTTTCCCATTGACTTTGTTTGTAGGAAGTTGGCAAAGAAGGATGCAAATGGTGATTATGTGATTGCGGTGATACTGCAAATGTTGTAGGTACAGTCATAAGTACCATTCATTCATGCACTGTTAAGCGAGGAGCACCTGACTTGAGAAAGCTGAATTAAGTCTTCCTATTCAAACATACAGTGTATCCCATATACTTTGCTAGTTTGCTAGCCCAAGTATGGGCATTGGCAGAGGCTTTCTGAGAAAAGGCTTTTCTGTGCATTCATTTCAACAATTAATGGATTCTTTTACTTCCAGTTTGAATTTGAGTGCCGGGCTCGTGGTGCTGATATTTTAGCTTATCCCCCTGTGGTTGCTGGCGGCAACAGGTCCAATACCTTGCATTATGTGAAAAACAATCAACTTATCAAGGTAACTGAATGAATTCTGCAACATAATAGTATTATTATCTACTGAACCCCTCCAAAAGAAATAAATGAAGATGTACTGCGGTAATAGCAATAGCACTTAGACTTATATACAGCTTTACAGTGCTTTACAGCCCTCTCTAAGCTGTTTAGTCATCATATTGCCCCCAACAATTTGGGTCTTCATTTTACCCACCTCGGAAAGATGGAAGGTAATATATTAACCAAGCCATTTAAAAAGATTGGAATGCAACTATAGTTTTAAAAGAGGATATAATCCTGTTTCCGAGTACCTTCTTAAACTGAGTAGACCATAACCAGTTCTACTGCATTCTAGTGTGTTTCTGACTATCCTATATTTCTAGGGCTAAAAATCTACTTCCTCATTCTATGAAGTAGAATGAAGAAATTTAGGAATAATCTTACAGCTGTATTGCATATGAATATTTTAATGAGGAAATATAGGGATTTGTATAAAAAATATAAAAATATATCTCCAAACAGGTCTTGCAGCATGGCCCCCAATAATATCTGCCCCTACTCATGCGATTTGGTTGATTTAGATACTTGTTTCATGAGAAAAATGAATTTTTCAGGAGGCTTTCTCTTTGCCTCCTTCCCCACCAATGTGCTTGATGAATATGACCGCTATTGGCCAATAAAAGTGGGTGTGATTAAAAGTACTTAAATGAAAGTAAATGAAATTAACATAGCAACAGCTTTTAAGTTAGATCAGACTTCCTCATCTTAGCACTTTTCTTTGTGCTGGACTGCAGTTCCCATAATCCAACTGTCAGTTATGGGACTACAGAAGTCAATAATAATAATTACAATAATAAGAGTGATGATAAGTGTTAAAATAAGCTGAACATCAAAGCTTGCAAAGAAGGACAGTTCATTATAACTATAAAAAGCTACACTCTGCTGAACTATTAGATGAAAAAGCAAATGTAATTTATCTCACTAAAGATAAATTCCAGATTTGTTTGTTTGTTTTTTTAAAAAACTATTTTATAGCACTATTTAAATGAAATTCTTAAATGCCAAGTAATTGCTTTTTCTTGTGGTCCAGGATGGAGAAATGGTTTTATTGGACGGAGGGTGTGAATACTCTTGTTATGTGAGTGACATTACCCGCACTTGGCCCATCAATGGCAGGTAGGTCCTGTTCCCAGCAAAGGAACATCAAGTTGGTTGCAATTCCAGGTTTTTCTGAAATGTTTCATTATTGTGATTTCTTCATTTCATTATACTTCAGAAATCATCCTTGTCAATATTGTAGTTGCAATTTTTAGTGCAATGTACTACAGTCATCCTGCTTCCCCTGCCCTAGAGTTGAGATATACTTTAGTTTGTAGTAATGCAAAACCAGATAATTTAGAAAAGTTTGTATGTCATTATTTCATTTCAAAATGTTAATGGGAAATATTATTTATCAATTTCACTGATACTTTCCAAGTAAAATTACAGAAAGGTTTGAAACGAGAGGTGTTCAGGTTTGCAATCTTCCACCAACATTTTGGAGTAGAACAAATCCAAAGAACTGTGCTGCATAATTATTTTGTACATGCATTTTAGCATTTAATTTTTGCTTTTCTTTCTGCTTAAATCTCACTTGAGGTGATTTGTGTTTTTCTCTTATTATCAGGTTCACTAGTCGCCAAGCAGAGCTGTACCAGGCTATACTGGAGGTCCAGAAGTCATGCCTAAGACTTTGTTCTCCAGGTGTGAGCCTAGAAAACATCTACAATTTAATGCTAACTCTCATTGGACAGAAGCTGAAAGAGTTGGGAATCGTAAAGGATAGCACTAGTGAGGGTCAGGTCTTCAAGGTACTTGGTTTCTTTGCATAACTGTTTAGCTTGTTATTTTTCCTGGCTAAAAAAACAACAATAGTGAACAGTAAAAAAGGTGAACAATCCTTTAAATCATCCCATTTTAAGTTTTGAAGTTGTAGCTTCCTGCAGATATGCAGCTCTAAAAGAAATACAGGTAGTCATAGATTTATAACCTGTCCCTTAAGAATCATTTAGAGTTATGATGGACATCCCGAGAGTTACTTACAATTTATTTTTGGAGTTAGAACAACACCCCCACCCCCACCCCCATCACATAATCCCATTTTGGGCTCTTGGCAACTGAGTCACCTTTACTTCCAGCTTTTGGCAAAAAAACAGCTGTTGTGGGAAATGAATTTGCTTCATAACCACAGCATTCACTTATCCACTGTTGTAAATACAATTGTAAGTTCAAATATGGTCATATTATGCCTCAATTTATGACTATAATTCCAGGCTCAATTTCTGTCATGAATCGAGAAGTACCTACCGTATATTGGTGAAAAGTCGAAGGTTATCAGCGGTACAGTATCTTTTTCATCCAGCAGATGGCAGACTATTTAGATTTACACACACACACACACACACACACACACACACACACACACACACACACCAGTTGTTTTAATTCCTGAGAACAATTAATTCAAGAGACAAAGATCAGTGGTGGGATTTTTCTAACTTCTCAGTAAGGTTATTAAATTTGATTGTTAAATTGAGGAGAAAAGTGCTTCATTTTAAGATTTTGGTAATAGTTATGGAAGATATTTTCCTATAATTTTTTTGACATGTACATGGGAAAGCGCCTGCTCTAGAAATCTGTTAGTGACTCACTTTGATTCACCTTACCTGTGTAATAATTCCCTGATCTTCCATAGATAGATACAAGGACTGATAATATTTCAGTACAAGTTCTTTCTACCCATCAATCTCAGAAATTGTGGGACAAATAAAAAATGCATCACTATAGCAGTATTTTGAAATTTGGCACAAATTGTGGGATCCAACAAAATAAACCTTAAATAGGTATTTAGTCCAGCAATCAAATACTTGCCTGCCCAGTATCTCTAATGGGCCAAGGACAAACTTGCAGATCTCTAAGAGCTGCAACCTGTTGGCATAAACAATATTAGATGGCCAGAGTATGGTTTTACATAGTACAACTTCCAATAAAATTACCTTAAATCAATGGATATTTTGAAGTAATATCAACTTCTGTTTCAACTGGCAAATGTAGGAAAATATTTCATACTAAGTTAAACAGAGTGTTATGAGATGTACTACTCTTGCAAGTTATGTATTGAGAACATTTTAAAATGGAAAGTGGTCCTGGGCTCTTTCTTTGTTATATTCTTTAAGAATATTTCTGTGTACAATAATGGCCATAATAATGGCTACTATTTGCACTTGAACAACATAGACCAACTGCTTAGCAGAGTGAGGCGTACTGCTGTTTCTTGAGATCCTTGCCTACTCTGATTTGTAAAATTCACAGGAACTGAAAAGTTTCAGAATCCCAGTAAGAACAACCTACTTGAAAAATAGTGAAGTTCATCCTGGTCTGCTGGAAAAAGTGATGAGGTTTTGAACAAGAAACCAAGCTTAGGTCAAATGGTTTTGAATAAACATTGCATAAAATTTAGGCAAGGTACTGAAATAAGTGAGGGCCTCACAATTCACCGTAATATTAATTTTTTACCCACAGAGGAAATCTGCCAGCTAAAAGATCAAAGGTACCTTGGAGCTCAAAACAGACACTATTTGCCTTTAATACCAAACTGATTGTCATTTATATATTTTGCTTAAAGACCAGAATCTGTTGCCCTTACAGCAAACAGCAAATTTGATAGATATAAGACAGAAGATGATGCCTACACAAAACATAATAGTTGTATTTATAAGTAAAAACAACCAATTAATGTTATATTTCCTTTTCACTGTGTGTTTCTAGCACATTTTGTGCTGAAGAATATCCATCCAATATTACTCCAAATTTTGCTTGTTTTAGAAATTTATTATTTTTTGCCTCATAGGCTGTTCGGAAATACTGTCCACATCATGTAGGACATTATCTGGGAATGGATGTTCATGATACACCTGATGTATCCCGATCAACTCTCCTCCAGCCAAGCATGGTGATCACCATTGAGCCAGGTGAAATAGTGCACTGATGAAATCAATATAAAAAGATGTGTGTCTATGTGTGGCATCTTGAAAAGAAGAATGCCCAGTTATTTATGCAATGATTGCTACAATCATTTCTCAAAAATTATTCTCAAAAATTTATTCTCAAAAAAATGCTCAAAAATTTCAGTGCAATTGTCTTTCTATTTTGTTTTTAAATAGCTTCAAATTCTTAATATATCCTATCTCTGTTTCTATTATTCACCCCCATAAATGTGAGAAGGTAGTCATCTTAGAGGCGTTGAGAACTATCCAGAAAACACTGCCATTTGCTTCATAGATTTAACTATGAACAAACAACCTTCATGAAAATAATTTTTAAAAGGGTGCTTAATTGCATTTACATCAGGGTAGAGTAGCTTGTAAAAACTATTCTGGTCTTGTAAGTTTAGCCCAGTGTTTCCCCTACTGGTACAAAATGAAGTTGTGTGTATTGCATTATATCAGTTGGATCAAAGTGGAGATACTCTAGCTATTGATTCTTGACCTGTGGAGATAAAACCTGTCGTTTGTGCTATGCCTTCTAAACCCTGAAGGAATATACTGTATAATTTGCAAACGGAATCTACTAGATTTTGATCAGTACTTTTATTTCCAGGCATTTACATACCTGAAGATGATACAAGTGCCCCTGAACGATTCCGTGGCATAGGAATACGCATTGAGGATGATGTGGTGGTGACCGAGAATGTACCATTAATCTTGTCTGCAGATTGCCCAAAGGAGATCTATGATATTGAACAGGTTTGCAGTTGTAGCCTTTGATAGTTCTTCACTGACTTTTTTATATTTTGCTCGGGTTTAGATTGGAAAATACACACTCATATATAACACAGTTTTTCATAACTTGTAGGATTGTTTGACTAGATAGAATCACTACTAGAAAAATATTACTTGCAAGGAACTGTGTGTAAATATTTTGCAAGGCACAATTACACTATTTAAATGGGAAAATGTACATTACCGTTCAACATGTATTTTAAAGCTATGCTAATACTAAAACAAAGCTTATGAAACAGAATTCTGCATCCCATCATTTGGTCTATTTCTTTCTGTGCTTAAACTGTGATGATGTTATTTACAGAGATGTACTGAATATCAGCTGTACTGACATTTCTCAGACTGCATATGTATGTCTATAACAATTACATTTTTAATTTTAGTTTTTTAGTTGTAAGAGCTGAAAAGAAAAAAAAGGAGCATTTTTCTGGATACAGTAATTTGCAGTGTATAAAAGAAAAGCAAAAAAAAAAAAGAACGCCAAACTTGAAATTAGAGGAGCTTTTCCCCTTTTCAGAAGATACAAGAAGGGCTAACATGTTGGGAAATCCATTAATGTGAAAATGAGGGTATTACATATAAAGGACAGCTAAAGACAAATCCCTGTGTAGAATTAGATGTGGCAAAGCTATTGATCACAATGTGTTTAAGCACACCCAGTCCTGCATATATTGATGGCTTGGCTTTAGTGATTAAAAATGTCAGTTTTAGGTGAAAATAATATGAGCTCATTTGATAAACTCACAGTGAATCAGACTAAATTCAAGATGCTTATCAATGAAGTTGTGATTACTGTATTTTTCTTTATATATTCAGCCTCTCATAGGAAATGTGAACACAGAAGCACTTTGGGATCCAACTATGAAAAGTACTGCATTTATATTAAATTGCTCTTTTCCTTGACTAAATACATAGAAACGGTAACCCAAAAAGTGGTAACACTCCAATTCTTTATATTGTGGTAAAATCTAGCAATTGATATAAGACTATTTCTGAAGTGATGCAAAGCATCAGGATTTTTTAAATTTGAAATTCTTACAGAATACTCTGTTTTAAGGTTGAGGTCTTAATACCACATATTATCAGAAGATCAAAACAAAAGTTAAATTGAGAAATCAACAACTTTCTTGCAAGTAGAAACATAAAAATAATTACACTAATTAAGTTCACAAATATGATTAAAGCTTGGTACTATTCTAGTTGGGTCAAATTGTTTTCCAAGGAATTTTTATAAAAGATGAAATGTTACATAATTATCTGGTGAATATTTTTTGTGAAGTGCTTTTTGCGTTTTTGAAAGAAAGATGCTGTCTGTGTACAATGTAATTATTACAGATGTGTAATATACAAAAGTGTTTTATTCTTCTAAAAAGAAAAAACATCTGTATTGGTGAAAATATAATTTCAACAATTATATTTGAAACTTGGCTTACAGAAACTACCCCCCCCCCTTGTCAGGTAACCTATTTTCTTCAATATCCTAAAATGAGAAGTTTCTAGCCTTTTATCAGTGATAGCCACTGAAGATATGAATCTGGTTTTAGCATATATTAAATAACCCATGACTTATTGGATCACTGTTTCAGAGATATTTTCTTATCTAAACAGAATAATAGAATGACGGCTGGTGGCCAAACAAGCAATGGGAGTAGAAGCAATTTCCAACTACCAGCTGGCTTTCCCGTTGACTTTCTTTGTAGGAAACTAACCGGGAGTGTCAGAAAGGATGATCATCTAACCACAACTGACTACAGTAACATACCAGCACAGCTGCACTGAAGCAGCCACAATACTAAAATTCAATCTCATAATTTGGCTCCCAGATTTTAGACACATTCTGAAAGTTAACCCATTTGATGTGCATTGATTCAAAAATTGTTGCCATATGATAGACCAGCAGCCCCCAATCTTTTAGAAATCAGGGACCAATTTCATGGAGAGTGGTTTTTCTGTAGACCAGGGGCAACATGGTTTTGTGTGCTGCCTGCATCCCGCACATGCATAGATGGGCCTTATCTTCCTTGCATGGACCAGTTCCTGGCAGGCCGTGGACCAGTGCTGGTCCATGCCTTGGGGGTTGGGACCCCTGTGATATACCATTTCACCAGTGGTGGGTTCCTCCCGGTTCCGCCGAGCCGGTAGCGGTGACAATATGAGATCTACCTCCCGCGTTATCCTTACCTTTTATTTGGCCCCACCCCCAATCTATTGCTGCCTCCTGAGTCCCAGCTGATGGCTAAAGGGAAAAAAACTGTTTAAACTCTTGCCGGGGCTTCAAAGGGCCGCCCTACAGCTGATCAGTGTTAAAAGAAAACAAATAAGTAGACCGGTGCCTGTAAAAATAAATGGGAAGACCAGTGCCTTCAAAAATACATGAGTAGATCAGTGCCTGCAAAAATAAATGGGTAGACCAGTGCCTGCAAAAATAAATGGGTAGATTGGTACAGCTCTGCAAGCAGTTAAAAGCCTGGTAGACCAGTACCTCTGCTAAAGCCTAAATAATTGTCACATGACCATCAAACCACGCCCACAAAAAAAGCCACGCCCACAGAACCTGTAGTAAAAAAATTTAGAACCCAACCCTGCATTTCACCCAATTGAAGGTTACAAACAGCCACAAGAGTTTTAGTAGTACAAATAGTCCTTGATTATGACTGTTTATAGATGGTTCAAAGTTATGATGACCTTGGAAAAAGTGACTTAAGACAGATAAGATAAACTTGTCATTTTTACTGTAAGCACACTGACCCACATTAAAAATGAAATTCTGTTGGCTGCTCTCAAAAGAAGGTATGTATCTACCCATACCCATACATGACACACATATACACAATGTATATATATACATACACACACACACACACACACACACACACACACACACACACACCTACATCCATCCATATATATATATATATATACATATAAATCACTGTCCATTTTGAATCCATAGCAGAAAGGAAACTTGAGAGTTCACAAGGTTGATGCTATATGGAACAAAACTCTTGACTGTATGTAGATGTTCTGCTTCGGATACCACGAAGCCTTCTCCCAGAAGATAACAAGGAAAAGAGGTCATCGACAGGATGTGTAGCATCCCAGGCAATACTGTGAACCCTGCTCAAGCATCGCTTATGTGCTATGTCGTGGATAGAAGAAAGTGAACTACCAATAATATTTTCTGCTGTCCTCATTACTCTCTGCACCGCCTTCCTGTCCGAAGCTGGAATGCTTCCAAACCAGACTATAATGCAGTATGACAGAATGCTCTTGATTGTCCTTCTATAGAAAGTGGTAAGGACAGGGGAAGGAAGATGTATTTTTCTCATGTGACATAGAAAATGCAGGCGTTGCTGTGCCCGCTTCACCAGTGTCTCACTGTTGAGCGAACAAGCAAGCTAGCTTACTCATTAGCTACACCACCACAAACTTGACCCATCCTCAATGTTAAGACTATTGCACTTCCCCTATGGTCACAATTGCAATTCAGATGATTTGACAACTGGCTTGCATTTACAACAGCTGCAACATCTTGTGGTCACGTGATTGCAATTTGCAACCTTCCCAGCCGGCTTCTAACAAGCAAAATCAATTGGGGAATCAGGATTTGCTAAGTGACCGCATGATTCACTTAACAGCCACATGAGTCACATAACTGCAGTGATGGGCTTGACAACCAAAGTAAAAATGATTGTAAAATCAACTTCAATCACATAACTCACTTTAACTACTGCATAGCTTAGGAACCAAAATTACAGTCCCAAGTGGAATCATAGGTCAAGAACCATCTATATATAGATAAAATATTGCATAGTTTTAAGAAAGCATGGGGAATTAAATTTAAGCATTCACCTTTTGAAAAAAGTTTGCTTTCATACCGGTAGGTAGAGGCAGTTCATGTTCTTTCTGCTATGAAACCTTGACACATGCAGATTTCCCTTCAATCCATTTTTAATGATTGTCAATGAATAGCAAGGGGAAAGGAGAATTGCATCTTTTTAATAACTAACCGGATTACGATAGTACCATATATAAGTAGTCATCAGATTATTTTTGTTGAATCCTTTTGGAAGAAGGTTAGTATTTTATCCCCATTATAGGGGTGTCAAACCAGGGGTGAAATGCTCCAGGTTCAGACCGGATTACTCCATCTGGTAGCAATGGCAGACCGGTAGCAAAAATCCCTGCGCCCCCCCTTCCCCATGCCCAGCTGAGCCGCGTGATCATCAGAGGCTTTTTTTTTTACTTTTAAAAGCATTTTTTCTACAACCTCTTCAGCCGAAAAAATGCTTTTAAAAGTAAAAAAAAAAAGCCTCTAATGATTGTGTTGCTCAGCTGGGATCATCAGAGGCTTTTAAAAGCATTTTTTTTTCCTGCAACCTCTTTGGCCAAAGAGGTTGTAGAAAAAAAATGCCTTTAAAAGCCTCTGGTGATCCCAGCTGAGTTGCCTGATCATCAGAGGCTTCTAAAAGCATTTTTTTCTGCAACCTCTTAAGGTTGTAGAAAAAATGCTTTTAAAAGTTTTTTAAAAAGTTGGCCACGCCCACCCACTCACATTACCCCCCCCACTAAGCCACGCCCACAGAACCGGTAGTAACAAATTTTAGATTTCACCCGTGTCAAACTCTATTTCATTGAAGGCCGTGTCAGGGTTGTTTGATCTCAGGGGGCCGGGTGGGCGTGGCCAGTTCAACATCACTTGTGTTGGCACCTGTGGTGGCCCAGACGGGGCTAGGGGATCCATTGTCTCCAGTGGAGGAAGGCGAGACCAGGGAGAGTGCCAAACTCTTGTCCTCCATAGGAGCCTTACCGTCTGCTGGTGACCAAGTGCTAAGGCAGGACTTCCTTCCTTCCTTCCTTCCTTCCTATCTTTTTCTTTGTCTTTCCTCTTCCTCTCTCTTTCTCCTTTCCTGTCCCTTCTTGGATGCTCAAGTGCAAAAGGGGAAACATTTCTCCTTTTGTTTTGTTTTGCTTGCCTGTGAAAACGGAGCCCAGGGAAGTTGCCCATGGGCCCTGTTTTCAGCCTGGACAGCCTCCTGCAGTCCTCTGCCAGCAAAAATGGAGCCCGGGGGTCCACACGCAGCCCCCCCCAGCTCCATTTTCAGGGGTAGAGGGCTGTAGGAGGCCATCCAGGCCGAAAACGGGCCTGGGAAGGTCGCACGTGGCCCTCTTGAGCTCCATTTTCACTGGCAGAGGCATTGTGTGCTGGTCCTTTGCTGTTTCCAGGGCGGCCCTGTGGGCCAGATCTAAGCACCCATGGGCTGAATCCGACCCGCGGGCCTTGAGTTTGACCCCCCTGCCATAGAACATTTGGGTTTTGAGAAAAAATATGGGGCTAATATAATGGAAACCCTTTATCCAAAAGCCAATCCAGTTGAGATATATGAAGATTTTACCCAGTTATAATAAAATAATTTCAAAGAGAAGGACTGGAAAACCTTTTCTTTCTTTAGCATCTTGCAAAAAAATTAATAAAGTTTCTGATATGCTGGAGAACCACATAATCTATGCTGCTGATAAAGCTAAACTATTTAATTTTATTGAACAGTTTGTATAAAGCTTTGATCAGAAGTTTAAGGATACTCTGTGTTGAAAAAAGCTTTTTCCAGGCAACAAAGAAAAGAGCCCAACAAACTTCTTTCAAGGAAGGAGCTTTGCCTTCTTTTTCATGGCATTCCCATTATTTTAAAAGCAGGAAAGAATGGAATGCTTAAGAGTACTTTTATTTTCTATTTAATACACATTTTCATGGATCTAAAATAATGTTACTTCAAGTATTATTTCTTGATACACCTTTAAAGTCTAAAAAAACCCTTGAGCTGTGAGCAACTAGGTTCTATAATTCTATAATAATGTGACACTTCTGAAATCTGAAGTGATTACTGTATGGCTATAGTCTTAAATTCGTTTCACACTTTATCAGGCATAAGTATTTTTTTTAAAAAAATTAGGGCCACAATAAGTAGTAGACAGCAGCAGAAGAAAAGAGGATAGAAACCCCCCTCTTTGACAGTTTTTATTTCTTTCTGATACTACTTGCTCATCCTCTGACATCTTTTTCTCTGTTCCAGCTTTTAAACTTTAGAGGAGAAACACTTTCATCATTGAGATCCAAATTAACCTTTTATAGAGGACTATTAAAATTAGGCCATGAGCCATATACAGCCTTAGAGCTGTAGGTTACTAATTTTTGTTCTATACTAATTGATGTGTTAGTATAGAACAGGCCAGGTAACATTTCTGTGCATGTTTACTTCAACGTTTAGTGATTATTCACAGTAAGGCTTATATAAAGGATTGCATGCCAATTTTGGGTAACTTTTTTTTTTTTTTGCTGGCTTCCACTCTCCCTCCTCAAACGTTTTAGCTAATTTAGCTGGGAAAGCTAAAATTGTGTGCGTATTTACTAATCTGGAATGGGAGTTTGGCTTGATTTAATCTACAATTTATAGGACATTTTTCAGATTAAGATCTCACAGGACAATTACCTTAGGCACTGAAAAATGTTGTGGATACTGCTGAAATATAGTCAAGAGTTACTACCAAAAGTATTGCACTCTAGGAGGTTTAATTTTACAGGAAAAGCTGCCTACCTACTTAATGCGTATCTATTTTATTTAGTAAATACATATTTAGTAAATACATATTTAGGTAAGGGTGTTATTCCAAGCCTAAAGTATGTAGATATTAAACCAAAGAAGCAGTTACTTAAGAGGAAAGAGTGAGTATATGAAAAACTAAGTTTTAAAAAAATACTTTTGCATAGGTTCAGGATAGGTGGCTTGGGACCTGGTTACTTACGGGACCGCCTACTACCATCAACAGCCTCCCACCGACCAGTACGCTCCCACAGAGAGGGGCTCCTCCAGGTGCCGTCGGCCAAACAATGTCGGCTGTCGGCCCCTAGGGGGAGAGCCTTCTCTGTGGGGGCACCGACGATCTGGAATGAGCTCCCCCGAGATACGGAGGATTCCGGATCTGCGCACCTTCCGCCGCGAGTTGAAGACGCTTTTATTTCATCAAGCTGGCCTCGCCTAAATCTTCTCCCTTTTAAGTGTAAATTCTAAATTTTTAATGGATTTTAAAATATGGGTATTTTAAATTATGGGTATTAATTCAGCCAAATTTATTTAATTCATTTTATTCGATTTTAAATTTTGTATATCTATGTGTTTTATTTCATGGCTGTGCACCGCCCTGAGTCCTTCGGGAGTAGGGCGGTATAGAAATTCAATAATAAATAAATAAATAAAAAATAAATAGGTGGGTATCAATGATTCAGGGTATGTGGAAGTTGGTAAAACGTAAAAACATTTTGAGTTTCCTCAGCTTACTCGTTTTTTAAAGGAAAAGGAAGTAAGTGTGAAGGAAAAGGCAAGATTTTTTTTTTAAATGCTGAAGTTTTTCTATATTATGTAAAAGCTACAATTCAGTCTTTTTGCATTTGAAACAGGCCCCTCTATACACCTTAACAATTTAGGAGACATTATCTTGGGCTTGGGATATAGCTGCATGAAGTCAGCCATGCAGGCTGTTGATAAGAGGGGGAAGCAACTGAGTATAGTATTCAAAGTGGCATTTTAATAATTTTAATAATGGGTATAGGATTTTAATATTTGGTTTATTAATGGCTGTGGTTATGAATTGAAGTCCCCTCTTTTTTTGGCTCCCTTGTTTTATTTCGTTTGCTTGGTAATCAGAATCAGCGACAACCTCAAACTGTTACATCAAAGTCAAAAACTGAGAGAACAGACAAGCTTTTATGGATATGCCAAGATGCCATCTCTACAGGGTCGGTATGACGCAGAGCACAAACACAGAGTTCAGCGAGACTTATTTGCGAGTTAACACGCTGAGAAAATGGACGGCTATATATTGATCGTTGTCCTAATATTTCGTTCGTTAAGAAGTACTGTTCAAATTAATGGGGCTTTTCGAGCAAGGCAACGTGATTCTGCTGGCTGGGGCTGCAAGTGCATTTTGCACGCGATCGATTGTAACCAGATCTGGCACACAACATCTGCAAAAATCTATTGCAGGACGAAACAAAGCGTCCGGGGAGACGGCGGCGAAGTGCCGCGTGCAATGTTTTCAAAACGAAAAAGAAAAATCGTTCTGCAAACCCTGGGTAAATCAAGAGTTGCTAATCGGGGCCAGAGCAGGCAGGATGCACGTGAAAGGTTCAGGCAGTAAGAAGAGGCTTCCGACGCGGGCTGGTCTTAGCCCAATACATGGGGGGGATTTTTGCAGGGATCAGATGAACTGCCAACGCTGCGACTCGCTCGAAATTTGTAGGGCCGACTCTTAGCAGTTGTTTCTGAAGCTGCGACTGGCGTGACTAAGATTTGGGCTACTGCACCTTCTATTTTACCAGCCCACCCACCCCCGCCTTTACCCCCCCCCCCCTTTAATTATTCCCATGTTGTGTTTATTTCGGGCCGCGCAAATCCAGACAACCACCAGTTGGCAACAAGGAAATAAAGAAAAGGTAGGGCCACCAGATTTGGTAACCCTGCCTTTTCTGCGGCTGATCAACTGACGTTGAGTAATTCGGGAGTATCTCTTTAAAGGAGCGTCTACGAGGCTCTACCCCTTTTCCTCCACCCTTCCTGCCAGGGTCGGGCAACTGGCGAGGAGCGGCAACGAAGACGACGCAAGGGCTGCGCGTAACGGGCCCCGCCTTGGCCAGCGCCTTTAAGAGAGAAGGGGCACGTGATCAGGTCCTCCCCCCCCCCGCTCGCTCCCCCTTTTCGTTCACACCTGCTTGTAGGAAGGGGAGGGCGTCAGCCACCGAACACAATATTAAGTGGGGGGGGGGGGGAGAGAAAGGGAGGGGAACCAAAAGGAAACTATCGCGTGGCTTTTATTTAGTCGCGCGCATGCGAATTGAAGGCAGACCGCTGCAGGGATTTCCTCATCCAAAATGGCTGCCGCGATGGATGTTGACACTCCGAGTGGCACCAACAGCGGTGCCGGTAAAAAGCGCTTTGAAGTAAAGAAGGTGAGAAAAGGGAAAGCGGTTTGACCCGTAATGGTAATGAAGCGGAACGGACTAGAGAGGGTGTCGATTCTTCTGGGGGGGCTTCTTTAGTATATGTGAACGGGCAGATGCTTAGTTTGGGCAGCATCCTTCTGGACCGAGTTTGAGAAGGGGCTGCGGGAGTGAGCCGCCAAGTGCTTGGGTGTTGCGCGGCTCCGTTCGAAAGGCGATGGGAAGAAGAGAGAGGCGAGAGGAAAGTGAGGGAGAACTTTACCGGTGGATTTAACTACTCCCTAGGCTTTTTAAAGACGGCATTTCGGTCACCAGCTCTCGGTAGTTCTTTGACTTGGGATGCTTGGGGGGATGGGGCGCGACGGGACAATAAGATCTCTGACCAAGAAAATATTGGCTAAATGATACCTCAGGAAATTGGCTCTTCTGGCTCCTGTTCTAACGTCATACCAATTGGTCTTCCTAATCTACATGTGACAGTGCTTGTAAATATGAACATACAGGTAGTCCTCGACTTACAACAGTTCGCTTAGTGACCGTTTGAAGTTACAACAGCACTGAAAAGAGAGTCTTACGGCCATTTTTCACACTTATGATCATCCTGAGGGTCACGTGATTTATATTTGGATGCTTGGCAACTGACTCACATTTATGACAGTTGGCGTGTCCTGGGATCATGTGATCCCCTTTTGTGACCTTCTGACAAGCAAAGTCAATGGGGAAGCCAGATTCATTTAACCGTGTGACTAATTTAACAACTGCAGTGATTCACATAACTGTCGTAAAATGGGACAAACCTCGCTTAACAAATTTCTCACTCAGCAACATAAATTTTGGGCTCAATTGTGGTCATAAGTTGAGGACTACCTGAATTAATTTTCAATCAGTATGTGTCCTTATGACATAGACCCGCAACTTAGTCCACTAGATAAGAAAGAGTTACATCTGTGAGACTGTACAGGTGATTTCTAAGGATACTTGTAGCTGTCACTGTGGTTGGCTAATTGGAGTGAAAGCTAAGAAAGACAAAAGTGCATGTAGGACCATCTCCATGGAACAATAATTTTTCTGACTTCATAATAAAAGAAAATGAAATGCTTAAAAATAAATCATAGCTAACAGAGACTGAAAGCAACTTCAGCAACATTTAGTTATATTTACTTGAAATAACAGAATTTTTCTGAATTAGTACATACTTTTGAGTTACAAAACAATCTATTTTCTAATTGGACGGCTCATTGAAGGAAAAAAATCAAATTTAATTGCTATTAAAATAATGGATGTAACTGCATTAAATTATTAAATTAAATATTACTGGTTGTAGTAATTTTAATATATGTATTGAGTGAGGTTGAGAAAAAGGTATCGGCTCAGCATTAATGATTCACTGATTATTGAGAATGGTTTTTTGTTTTTCTTATATTTCTTATATGGGTTCAAATACCCACATCTTATTTGATTTGGATTAACACTTTGTATGTATTAATATGGTAATTTGGAAACAATAGTTTGAAATTTTTGCATGTAATCCACAGTTAAATCATACGGCTTAATAGCAATAGCATTTAGACTTATATACCGCTTTACAGTGCTTTACAGCCTTCTCTAAGCGGTTTACAGACTCAGCATATTGCCCCCAACAATTTGGATCCTCATTTTACCCACCTTGGAAGGATGGAAGGTTAAATCAACCTTGAGCCTGGTGAGATTTGAACTGCCAAATTACAGGCAGCCGACAGGCAGCAGAAGTAGCCTGCAGTACTGCACTCTAACCACTGCGCCACTGTGGCTAATATGAAATGAAAAGGCTTTTGATTTATTTTTGTTAATTAGAACAATAAAATATATCTATAATAACACTAGTGGTTGGGGAAAATCATTGGGACTGAATGAAAAGTGTTTATAACTAGATATGATTGGGTCTGTGATTTATATTGCTGTTCAGTAAACCATATTCAATAAAAAAGCTGAATTGGGTCAAGGATGACTAGGAGGAAATGGGCAAAATTGAGTTTTTTGTAGATAATTGTATGCACTTAAATGTGTCTTCTTTTTGTAGTGGAATGCAGTTGCCCTTTGGGCTTGGGACATCGTTGTTGACAACTGTGCAATATGCAGAAATCATATTATGGATCTCTGTGAGTACTTGAAGAGAGAATATATGTGTTTGTGTATTGCAAGTCCTATAATTACAGATGTGCAAAGACTAATAGAAAAGTCCAGTGACACGATGAAAAAACAACTTCAAATGGAAAGTAGGGCAATAATTGCTTGCCACCATTTGTGTTAGATTCCCCATCCTACTCCCACCTGGAGTTGTATTCATAGTTCTGGGTCTGGGTTACCAACTTTCAAATTTTCACTGAATTGCAGTTTCTTTGTAGGCTGGAGATTATGAATGTCATGACTATAAACTGGTTTTTGGCTTTTAAAGAGAAAACCTTTGAGACAAACTAGAATTTAGGCCTTTGAAGTTTGCTCTCATTATGGAATGGTGAGGCAAATTAAGCCATTGTCATAATTGCTTCTGAATCTGTTTTCTGACACTAAAAACATTTGTGTAGTTTATGCTTCTCTCCCAGGAGTGAAACAAGGGTTAATAACAGCTGGAGTGTATCTGTTGTGGGCCTTGTTATGAGGATAATCAGCCATATGCTAGAGCATGGGTGTCAAATTTGCAGCATCATGTGATGTATCACGATGTTTTTCCCCTTCATGGAGCTGGGGTGGGCATGGCCTATGTGTGCCCCCAATTTTACACGTGCATACTGGAGTATTCAGTCAGGGGAAACAGCAAAGAAAATCACTTTGTTGAATCTGTTGCATTAGGTAACTATTTAGAAGAGCTTTGTGGAGTGACATAAAGCCTTCTCTTAATTTACTGAAAATACTGCTATAATGAATTTCCTAAATTCTGTCAAGATAGCAATTTCCACCTGCTCGTCTTTCTAAAATGTACTCAAATCTCTCACCAAACTGTTGGAAGTGTGGGGAGATTGGCACCTATTTCCACATGTGGTGGACCTGCTCCAGGACGACTGAATTCTGGAAAATTATACAGGCATGGATCATGGAAATCACAGGTTATAACCTAATTCTGAAACCAGAGTACTATCTACTGAACATCAGGCCAGACACCATAGGCACAAATATATGGTGTCTGTGTGTATTTATCACTACGTCAGCAAGAATATGTTTCGCCCAACATTGGAAGGGGAAAGATCTGCCGGCTGAAGATTTGATTTTGGAGAAAATTTTGGATTATGCGGAAGCCGACAGACTGACTAAAGCATTGAGAGATCAAAAGGACTCCGCATATTTCCAATGTTGGGACAAATGGTACGTTTGGTTGAACAACAGACGCCCAAAGAGTCAAGTATAACCAGGATTATGTTTAATATATGTTAAATCTGACTGAAACCTACATACCGTAGAAAGTGTAAATATCATGTAAAGTTCCTGTCGCGATCATTTGTTTGACTATTTCTTTTTTTTGATGTATTGTTTTAAATAAATAAATAAATAAATAAAAGATAGCAATTTAATGCAGATTCTATTCAAGCATGTCTTGCTGTATGTTTTCCATCTCTGTGTGATCAATGTTTCCTTCCCTGCTTCAGAATATTGACAAGATTCTTGAAAAAATATACCCAAATACCTATGTTTTCAATTGTTGCAGGTAATATGACATGAAAAAGCTAGCTGAAAGAATGGCTGGATGCATTGAGGATTTGTTATTGTATCATCAGTCCAGACATTTATCTATTTTAAATGGTCATATATTGTATTTTCACTGCAGGAATACATACCTTATCTGGCAATGCTTGTAGATTTACTGAAGGAGCATATCTTGGGGTCCAACACCATTCTTTGGGCTGATACATCATCTGCGTTTTCCTTAGGGACAGCCCTGGTACACTCGTGCTAATCTCAGATTTGTAATACTGCTATATATTCTGTACATCTTCCTTAAAGAGTAATCCAGAGGTGAAAGTTAGTGCAAGATACCACAAATATATTACAACTAAGCTAAATGCATTATACTGTCTGCCATTTGGCTGCTGCGCCATTTTTAAAATAGTGATGTTAAATGTTAATGCAAAACTCTCTATATCCATAGAGCCATCATTTTTACACTTAGGAAGAGATATCCAGTTTACCAGGGTTGCAGATCAGAACTCACCAGTGATGCATATAAAGATGTGAATGTTCCAGAATTTTGAAATAAGAATAGAAAACAAGCTGTTTTTCTAGGTGAAAGACAGAAATTTAGGAGAAAATGGAAGGCTAGATAATTTTTAAGGGTTTGACAGATTATATCAATTTGGTTTGCTTATGAAACTATGAACAGAAAAATGAAAAAGTTTATTCAGTCAGTAATTATAAATATATTGATGTTTACTTAAAACGCTTAATTTCTGTCAAACCAAAGAATAAGCTTCTAAAATCTAACAAATGTAGCATCTCTTCATTTTCACTTTTGACTATAGCTGCTTCTAATGTTGAAAACAGAAGAAACCATCTGCAGTACAGTATATTGTTGTGAACCGCCCTGAGTTTATGGAGATAGGGCGGCATACAAATCAAAATAAATAAATAAATAAATAAATAAATAAATAAATAAATAAATAAATAAATAAATAAATAAATAGTAAAATAAAATTTAAAATTGACACAGAAAACAGAAAAAATGAGAAAGAGGAAAAACATGATCCTGAATATACATATTGCCACATGAAGCAGTATTGTGAGGATATTTTTGTGCGTCTAACCGTATTGATATAGATATACAGTGAAAACTATAGCTGTGTATGTTTGTTTCAAATCTATCCTTTGGTGTTAAAATGACCATCCATCCATATATTAAGTATATTCAATCAAATAACAAATGAAATTAAACCATTCTGCAACCGTATTGCAAATGTACATTTGTATATATTCATTGTAGAAAGAAAGAGGGACACATGATAAATCCTACCTTTGCTGGTATGACCCTGATCACTTCCTTTGAGAAAGGATAGATTAAAAAGGTTCTTCATTTTAGGTTAGAAAAATCCTGGTGCATTATATTTAGGTATCTAAAATTTGATTTTATAGTTTTTAGGAAATAGCTAGTTGAAAGTTATACATATACTCATACATACATGAAGCCCCGGGTATGGCACATTACAGCCATCTTAACTTTTTGATATAATCTACTGTGTCATTGTTCTGAAACACCTACATACAACTGGGTAGTGGAAATGGTATGAATAACATGGTTTATTATACTGTATAACTGGACTCTAGAATTTGGTTGCAAAATTTTCATCTCCCTAAAATATTGCTACAAGATGCTATAAGTTTCTATTGCTTTAAAATTTACAATAATTGCTGAGAAAAATCATATAGTAATTTGGAATTAAATTGCTTCTAATGAAATCTAGCTCTCTTCCTCTTTTTCAGCTTAACTAGTTCCCTAAATTGATGGTTGCTTGATAAAGGCTAGGAAATTGAAGCTACGTGTGTAAAATAAAATTCACATTCAATGCAGCTATTGTATTATAAATATTGTAGCCTGTTTTTAATAGCATTTGATTGTCCATCAGAATCATGGATTCAGAATGTAGTTAAATTGAACTCTGCTTCTGAAAACCCATATGCAATCCTTAATTTTCTGCCAAAAGCAGTTCATATACTTCCTATGGACTATTTTGGTGAACAGAATTTGCCAAAAATAAACTGATAATCCCAATTTGCCTTGAGCACCATTTCTTAATTTTGAGATTTGGAATAAATAGCCATTCAAAATTCAAATGAATAATAAATTTCCTTTGCCATTTGAAAGAAAAAAATCCCATGGAGTCTGAACTATTGTTGTTATTCCTCTTGATTTGTTTTCTTTTCACTTGTTATTTTAGCTGTTTTTAATGTCTTGATGTGAAATTTATTGTAAACTCTTCAAAGAGATTTCAGTAGCAAGTATACCTCATTAAATAAATAAATTGAATTCATTTAAGTTACTTTAGCTAAATGTAGATTGAGACATAATGATGCCAGTATTTTTACTAATTTTCCTTTTCTGTTACATTGCAAATTATTATTTGAATACAGTGTTTGAAGGCTTTTAGGGCTGCACTCAGGTTTTGGAGAGCTATCAGTTACACATCCATGAAGTATATTCTAGTAGAAGGCATATTTTTATGCCCAACCCCTCTTTTTTTTTTCTTTTCTCTTTTTTTATTTGGCTTTAAGACTCATTCCAGTCATGGATGAACAAATTTGTCCATGTCAGTATGATTATGAGAATTGGTGTTGCTTGCTATGCTTGGTCTGTTGGCTTCTATAGCTTCTTATGATGTAATGAAAATAAAAAATGGAGAAATAGTTTATTATGTCATATTGAGCCTTCTTCGTTATTCATACAATATAGGTGTCTCGTTTCTCCAGTCCCACTTTTAGCAGAGAACATACTTGTCATCACAGGTTCTTGTTTTATCTACTCAAATAAGTAGTTATGAATCATAACATTAATGTTGTTCTTGTTCTTGCAGGTATAGAATGCCAAGCTAACCAAGCATCAGCTACCTCGGAAGAATGCACTGTTGCATGGGGTGTTTGTAATGTAAGGAATCTACTTTTATGCCGTTTAAATATATTTTTTATTCCAATAGCAATAAGAATTACTAATAATTTCCAGTAATAAATAAGCTAGAAGTCTTAAGAAGCAAAATATTTAGAACCTGCTTCCAAATTTGGGGGAATGCAGTGAACCTAATAGCATTCTCATTTCTAAAACTGAAATTTGTTCATGCTATTGTATTTGGTTGAAACTGTTTTATTTATTAATTTTTTTTTATGCTGCCCATCTCACTGATACAGCAACTCTGGGCAACTTACAATATAATAAAAAGATAAAAAAGATAATATAAAGCAATTAAAATTAAAAGGCATAAATAGAAAGCTAAAAACTGAAAGGATGGGTAACATAGAGAGTGGAGACCTTCTCTATACATCAGGCTTTGCCTTGCAATTCCTGGTGATAATTTTTACCCAGAATATGCTGCTGATCTCATCATCCTCTGAAGTAATTCTACAAAGTAAAAATAGAAATAAAACAGTTTACAACATGCTGTTTTCATAACTTTCCCTTTTTTTTTTTAGCACGCTTTCCATTTTCATTGCATTTCCCGCTGGCTTAAGACTCGGCAGGTATGCCCATTAGATAATCGAGAATGGGAGTTTCAGAAGTAAGTATCATATACTTGCCTAAATAAGGGAAATTCAGTTAACCATAGCATATGCATAATTTCACCTAGGTGTTTTGATTATAGGTAGAGTTTACATTAAGAATGTTTTGGCAAGCTGAAATTGGCACTTCCATCTGCTTTAAAGGGATGTAGATGAAGTACAACATTACTACATCTGCTTAAAGGAAAGTACCTGAGCATGTATGAATTAACCCTTTAGGCAGCAGAGAAAAGTGTCATTGATAAAAGTATAGCATATACTTGTATACAGTATGCAGACTTATATTCAAGATTGCACATATATTTCATTATATAAGTAGAATGATTGTGTACAAGTCCCCAGGGCATTAAGAATCCCCTGATTTAAGAATAATCCACAGTTATGAACGGAGCCTATTGCAGCAAAATTTGAGTTAAATATACATTGATTCAAGTTAAATACATAATGGTTCAAGTTCATTATTCAATATTACTTGTACAATTATATTGTTCCAGCTTACATAAAAATTTGACTTAAAGGTAGACCTTGGGAAGAGTAGACCTTAAAATGGGGACTGTGTACTCGGGACTAAATGTCTTTGGAAATAAAGGTAGTTAATCTGATATCTGTTAAAATACCAATAACAGTATAAAATATATTTGTAAACTTGATTTGATAGATACAGATTTGCAACCGAAGAATGGAGCAGATTTGCAATTACATTAATAATAGTTTATGGCCAAATAACTGTTAAATCTAATAATTTATCAGTGTTTTTTTATTATAATAAGCAGCAATAAAATCTCTATATCATGGAGAGATTTCTGTTGACCTTAATATATAAGAATCAATAAGATTGCAGCATCATAAACAAAAGCCTCAATAATAGAATTTCAGAGCAAAGAAATAATATTGCTTAAGATTCACAGAGATTTTCAACGTTCTATGTCATGTAATGTAAAGTGTGCAACACATTTCAGATCAAGTGTGCCCAACAGTTACATATGGTATAAGCATGATGTAATGTTTCATTCATTTTTAAATGGCAGAATTGCCAGCTTGTGCAAACCAGCAGTTAACAAGCAGTGCACTGATATAGGAGTTATTTAGTTGATTTCCTAATTTGCGGGTGCTATCCCTTAAATCAGGAAAATGCAACCTAGTTTGCTCTAGATCAGCGATGGTGAACCTTTTTTTCCTCAGGTACCGAAAGTGCGTATGCGTCCCGACACCCATAATGCAATGCCCCCCGCAGACCCTGCCCCCATGCATGCACGCGCTCCCCCGCCCCCCCCTCACACATGTGTACACAGCCCCTGTTTTGGTGCTAGCAGGCCTCCATGAAGCCCCCTGGAACTAAAAACGGGAGCCCCCCTCCCCCATTTTGGTGCTAGCAGGCCGCCCTGAAGCGTCCTGGAACCAAAAATGGGGTGCGGGGGGGAACATCTCACCCACCCCCACACATGCACAAATCTCCCAGCAGAGGCCTGAAAATCAGCTGGCTGACAGGAGGTGCGCGGGCATGCACCGTGGAGCTGACCTGGGCAGCGGCTCGCATGCTCACAGAGATGGCTCCGTATGCCACCTGTGGCACACATGCCATTGGTTTGCCATCACAGCTCTAGATATTTTCAACCCCCTCATATCTGTCTCTTTAAACATGACCAAGAACAAACTTTTGTGATTTTGGCATTCAAAACTTCTGTAGGATACCAGATTTTCTGCAAGTCAGGACTCTTTCAAATTAAGATCAGCTTCTGGTGATTTCATGGAAATATTTATGTAGTTTTTTTACCAAACAGAAGTGATTTACTAACACTTTCTTCCAGTATGTTTTTTAAAACCAATTTAGCTAACCTTCCTGTATTTCCTATTAGTCTCCCATCCAAGTACTAATCATGTATATAGCACAGGCCAAGTTATTTGCAGGACGTCTCTCCCTGAGAATATATATCTGCTCATCCCACTTTGTTAGAGTGGGTGCACTCCAGGTTCTCTTCCCTTAAATGTTGTCATCTGATGGGACTTCAGAAGCATGATTTTTTCTCTTCCCTTAAATGTTGTCATCTGATGGGACTTCAGAAGCATGATTTTTTCATAGCTGCCCCAGCCCTTTAGAATAGTCTCCCACCTGAGATCTGAGGGATCCTTATCCTTTTAACCTTCTGGTAGTCCATGAGGTTTTCCCTCACGCTAGGATGGGAGTTTTGTTGGGAAGCTGTTTAGCCTGGTGCCAGAGAGAAGGGTATTTTGTAGATTAGAAAAATGATTGTATTCTGACATAATTGCTACTTTGTCCTAAAAGGAAAATCCTTTTTATTTTCTAGGTATGGACATTAGCAGGAGAGCCAAGATCCCCAAGTTTATTCTGTCTTAACTTAAGCCTTCCACAGTGCAAGTGGGCTGACTCTGTTATACCATTTTTGTTTTTTCTTAATGCAGTCATTGTGAGTAATAAACCTTTTTGGTCTCCTGTTTGAGTTGCTTCTTGAATTCTCATAACTTTAATTATTTTAAAGTAGACCTGAATTCCTTGCAATTACATATTCTGAATAATTATTTACACATAATCCATAATTGTGCATACAATTGACTAATGCAACCTATAAAAAGCATATGGTCAGAAATGTCCCTTGAGTAAACAAATGCAGCTGTCATCAAATCATAACATTTAAAACTTTTAGAGATCAGCAATAAGAAGACATTTCTTCTCAATTTCTCACAAAAGGTAAGAATGTTAGTCTACAGCAGCAAAATCTATGCTAAATTATGTACATCATTCCTATGTGGAATTAGAGAAGTCCAGTAATGTTTCTAAGTCATGATAAAGTGCTTGTGTAAGAAGCAAAGAAAACCTGGTAATTTCAATAAGCCATGAGCAATTCATCTTGAATCTGATTGTGTGTTTTTCTGATTTCAGAAATAAATCCAGATTTATAACAGTAATATTCATACTACCAAAAGGATATTAAACTGATTAGAAGTTCATATTTTTCACAAATTCTTAATACCTGTACAAATGCATATATTTCAACTATAGCCTGACTATAGGAATTTCTAAATTGGCTGAATAAGCAAGTAGTATAGTGACATCTCACAGAATGGTGAATATAAAATATTTTAATTATTCTGATCCATAGGATTATCCAGATTGTGGTGCAGAGCAAAATGTTTGCAGGGCAGAAATTTTAGTAACATTATTTCCACTTATCTCATATAGATAGTCCTCATCTTATGACCACAATTGAGCCCAAAATTTCTGTTGTTAAATGAAATATTTGTTAAGTGAGTTTTACCACATTTTGAGACCTTTCTTGCCACGATTGTTAAATGAATGACTGCAGTTGATGAGTTAGTAACCCGGTTGTTAAGTGAATCTGGCTTCCCTACTGACTTTGCTTGTGAGAAAGTCACATGATCATGGCACACAGCAAACCATCATAAATATAAACCAGTTGCCAAGCATCTGAATTTTGATTACGCAATACTGGGAATGCTGCAAAGGTCATAACTCTGAAAAACAGTATAAGTCACATTTTTCAGTGTCTTTATAACTTTGAATAGTCACTAAACTAGCTGTTGTAAGTAGAGGACTACCTGTATATGAAGAGAGTAAGAGGGCATTCAAAAGCTTCTAAATACGTTTTAAAGGCATATTTTATACAAATTTGTATAATTGAATCTTAAATGTTTATGCGTCCCTAATAAAAATAGTTTCATTCCACAATTAAGAGTTTTTTGGGGGGAGAGGGGTGAATCCAAAAGGAACAAAATCCAGTCCTTATACTTTTGGTTCTTCCAGTATCAGTCTTATGCACAACATCTTTTCTCCGGGTCTTCCTTAGTCTTTGATTAAGCTGTTGTTTTATTGGTTGTTCCTGCTAACACCAAATGACCTATAAATTATCCAGTAAGTAGTGATTTAGGATGCCTCAATCTTTTCTGTTATTTATCTGAAACTCAGATCACATACATATTTTGTCATAGTATCAAGTAATGCTAAGCATAAATTAACAGGAAGTATGCAGTATAACTTTTTCTAGGAAAAATTCAGAAAATATAGACAAAGGGTCTAGATCACAGATGTCAAACTCATGGCATCAGGTTGCCATCACATGATGTATCGATGTTTTTCCCCTTTGCGGAGCTGGGGTGGACGTGGCATGTGCGTGATGCATCCGGCCCGCAGGCCACCAGTTTGATAGCCCTGCTTTACATAGTTCTTTTTAAAAGGAGACATTCTATAGCTGGTGCCACATTAAAAATACCCTCTTGTTAATATTCATGCAAATGAACTGGATATCTAAAATTGTGAGGCTTGAATGGGTAGCTATGGTAGAGGAAGACCTGTGAGGTAAGCTGATCCCAGGTTTTAAATACAAGTAGAAGCATTTTAAATTGAGTCTACAAATAGATTGGAGTCCTATAAATTAATGAAATACTACAATAATGTTCAAGCTTTGTTTTTAACAAGCTGCAATTTATGAACTATTTTTAAAGACAATTCAGAGCACATCTTGTAATAGTTTAAATGGAAGATTATTAGAGTTACAAATATATTAGGCTCTAATTATGTTACATTCAAAAGGATGTGAAATCCTTAGTGCTTCCTGAGCTTGCTTGTAGATGTTTCATTACCCAAATAAGTAACTATTGATTTATTGATTTGATTTGATTTGATTTGATTTTTATACCGCCCTTCTCCAGCAGGACTCAAGGTGGTGAAGATAAAACATAGCATACAAAATTTAAAACAATTTAAAAAGATATTAAATAATTTTGGCCCACAATTTAAAAACACCCCAATAAAATCAATTACAAATTAAAACCGAAAGATGGGATCAAACCAGCCCGGCTAGATTAAATAAGTGAGTTTAAAGGCCCGACGAAAAGTCTGGAGGTCCGGGATCATACGTATCTCTGGGGGTAGGTCGTTCCCTCTGGGGGTCGCCAGCCGACATTGTCTGGCCGACGGCACCCTGAAGAGCCCCTCTCTGTGCGAGCGTACTGGCCGATGGGAGGCTATTGGCGGCAGAAGGCGGTCTCGTAGATACCCAGGCCCTAAACCATGGAGCGCTTTAAAGGTAGTCACCAACACCTTGAAACACACCCGGAAGACTACCAGAAGCCAGTGCAGCTCGCGCAGGAGGGGTGTCACATGGGAGCGCCCTATTGCTCCCATAATCCCCCGCGCGGCTGCATTCTGGACCAGTTAGAGCCTCCGGGTGCACCTCAAGGGGAGCCCCATGTAGAGAGCATTGCAGTAGTCCAGGTGGGACATCATCAGTGCTAGTGAGTGTGGGATTTACTCCCTGTTCATATACGGTATCTTACCCTGCCAGTGTTGGTTAGGGTGATGATGTTTTTTCTTAGTGGCGCCTATCTCAGTTTTGGCTGCTGGAGGGGGTTTTCTAGTTTTCTTTTTAGCTTTTTATTGTCTTTTGAATGGTGTATAAATGTGGTTTATTACTCTGTGTCAGTGGTGAAATCTAAAATTTGTTACTACCGGTTCTGTGGGCGTGGCTTGGTGGAGGGGGTAATGTGACTGGGTAGGCGTGGCCTTTTTTAAAAAAACTTTTAAAACCATTTTTTCTACAACCTCTTCGGCGAAGAGGTTGTAAAAAAATGCTTTCAAAAGGCTCTGACAATCCCAGCTGAGTTGCCTGATCATCAGAGGCTTTTTTTTTCTTTTAAATGCCTCTGCCGATCAGGCAACTCAGCTTGGATCATCAGAGGTTTTTAAAAGAAAAAAAGCCTCTGACGATTAGGCAACTCAGCTTGGATCGTCAAGGACCATCTTGGACCGTCAGCTTGGATTGTCAAACTCAGCTTGACGATCCAAGCTGAGTTGCCTGATTGGCAGAGGCTTTTTTAAAAAGCCTCTGCTGATCAGGCAACCCAGCTTGGATTGTCAGAGGCATTTAAAAGAAAAAAAGCCTCTGATGATTGCGCGGCTCAGCTGGGCATGGGGGGGCAGGGATTTTTGCTACCGGTTCTCCGAACCACCCGCCTCCATTGCTACCAGATCAGGCAATCCGGTCCGAACCGGGAGCATTTCACCCCTGCTCTGTGTCTGCTGAGGGCTGATTAATCTGAATGTCAAGCTTCCAGCCTTTTTGGATTTGGCTTGGTATAGGATGCTTTCAGTTTATTATCTGAAATTGTGGTTGAGTCTATATGTTATGAGATTAAGAAGATTTCATTGTGTCTTCTTACTGCTGGTTGGTATTCATGGATGTGCTTTGCTAGTCTTCTGCCTATTTGTCCTACCGGGCAGCTGTTACGGTCCTTACACTGCACAGTATCTTGTAGATGACTCCCGTTTTTTGTTCTTGGGCTTCTGGGTCTTGGTTTATTTTGGAGATCTTTAATTGGTTTGTGCACTATGGTGAAGCTGCATGGTTGTAGTAGTCTCTTGATTGTTTCTGAGATGTTTTTGATGTATCCCAGTGGTGCCATTTTCATAGCTTTTGCTGGTTGTACTTGTAGTGAGTTGTGATCAGGCACTTTTTGATCAAGTTAAACCTGTCTTTCTCATACTGTACTAACTTTCAGGTATGGGACAGAATTCTTGAGGGTTTTTTAAAAAATTAAGTTGTAAATGGCAACAACCAATCACATTAAGACACTGGCTAAGCTTGACTCATCACTTTAAAATTTTTCATTCACAAAACTGTTTCCTGTGTCCTAATATAATCAATAATTGATCATTTTTCATAAAATTAAATCAATTTTATGAATACATTATTCGCCTGCACAGTCTAACATTTGCAGTACATAATAGAAGGTGCATTTGTGGGGTTAGGGTGGGGTGGAATTATTGCAATTGAAGATCCCTTCATAGGATCTCCACCCTCTTAATCTCTACTTCATTCCTAGGGTGTTTAAGTTTAGTAATATCTAAGTAATAAAGCTCCACCTAGCCGGATAGTTTTTGTTTAGAAATGAAATATGCCTCATCTGGAATTTGGATGGAGTGCAATAGCAGATTCCCCAGTTTGATGATGCATAAACATAACTGGCTTAGACTTTTTTGGAGTGTTTGATTATTGCTAAAGCAAATGTAACAATGGGATAACAAAAATGAAATGTTTTTATTTTATTAAAAAATAAACTACGTAAGGCATGGATATGTAGACCAAAACTAATAAACAAGCAGTTGTAAACAGATATAAAAGTAAAAATACCTACAGCTGAGCAAAATAGCACCAAAAAGAAATAAAATAACCCTGACATTTTTTCTGTCCCCTTTACCTTATCGGTTCCATTTCTGTCATGGCTTTTAAAAGCCTGTATCTTAGGTCCAATAAGGAAAAATGTGTTTACACATCCTTTGAGACATGCCACATACTTTGAATTGCTTTCAAGAATTTAATAAAACACCTGTTAAAAATACTATAAAACATAAAGTGCAGTAAAGAAACAATACCAACCATCTTTTCAATAATATTTGTTTGTACTTCTATTTACTATTTATATTATTACTTGTGTCTCACTTTGAAATATGGTTATCATAAAAAGTGAGGGAAATAATTGTAATAAAAGAATATATTTTAAAACTGTTTGCTAAAAAACCCCATCTGTTTTGTGTAGAATTAAATGGTTAACTAATCCAACAAAAACATTAAATATAAATGGATTGAATAATATCACTGTTTCCCATTTTTAATCCCAAACTGATTAACAATTTTGGAGTTGCTGGCCTTGGATGGTTGCCAGATTATGGCCATTCTTCCTCATGGGCTGGGAACCTTCTATTCAGGTAACAGTCTCTCAGCAGGTAATGGGCCTTTCCTTCAGTACCTCTGTGCTTCTAATGATCTTTCTGTTCTTTCTCTTCTACACATGCAAAGGAATGAAGAAATTGGCCTTCAACAGAAGAGAATGTTTGTAGCTCAGGTTTGAACTGTGGGGTCCTTGGTGCTGTCATAGCGTGATTGTTTTCTTGAGATGCTTCATTACCAAACCAGATAAGTTGTTACCTAGTTTGGTAATGAAACATCTGCAAGAAAACAACCTCAGAGAGTATCAAGGACCCCACTGATTGGTCTTTGTTCAGCAGTCATCTTTGAAGACCTTGTATGGATGTGTTCACATGGTACACTTTACCTAGTTAATTATCTTTTACTAATAATTTTCTGAATTAGCATGATACACTGAACCATATTATTTAGCAGAGTGACTTAAAAAAAGGCTAGTTTTTGCTAGTTCAGTGTGCTACATAAATAGCATACCTGCATAATTCATCAAGCCGAAAGAAAGTGGTGTTTCCTTCTACCTCTCATTACCCAAATGTTTAGATCAAATTTTTAGACTGTCATCCAACTACAAAATGTCATCATCTTCCATTTACAGAAGTAGAATTAGTACCGTATATCAAATCTTGATTTCAAATTGATTTTCCAAAGAAATAACTATTGCCGATTTTGTGAAAGTAGTAAACCTAATGATTTTCTGCATTTATTGGGGGAAATAAGATGGCGGGAGGTACATATTCCTTAGCCAGACTATTTGAATTGACATGTCATGCACCCACAGCAGATATGTTCAAACAACATATTGAGCCACATTTCAGCCAAACATGTTGCATGAGCACAGGCAGTACCGTATTGCTTCTGCATGGTTCAGTGTGCCAAGCAAACCCAGACAATTGGAATAACCAATCAAGCTAAATTTATATTAACCAGAGGTAAGCATTCCATGAGAATTAATCATATAGAAATTCCTATTTAGCATTAACTTAATCATCCATCTGTCTTTTAGTAAGGGTTATTTTTTAAGCAGCATTCACACAACTTGCAATATCATCAATCACTGTTAACAAACAATCTGTTCTAGGATATAGTGTGAATGGGGTTATCAAGCTAAAGCATAATATTATATATTTTTAACATAGCTATTACAAAAATTAAATGTGATTTTGGTTTTTGGCACTTGAATAAGCTTTATAGGTAAAGCCTTGATTAGCCAAATTCAAAAGGAGGGAGTCATCAGTTAGATAAATACACACAACTTTCAGAAATCTTGATTTTACATTTACATTAAAGTGCAACAATACTGACATCAGTAGATGATTTTGTAACATTCCATGATTGTTACTGCTCTAACTCTTGCAACTAATTTGCTCTGTTGCTATGGAGTAAAGGATATTTATTCAGTCTATCCCTGTCTGCATTGCTGCAACATTTTATTACTTGCTGGTTCTTTCTTTACAAAAGTAGATGGTTTATTCCGTCTCCACAGGCTTAAAAATTAACTCATGCTGATAAATATATATTGGCTTCCATACACATATGGGTGTACACATTTAACATTTCACTTTTCTATTTTTTATATATAAAATAAAATATAATGGGACAAAGGAGGGGAAAAAATTACGATCCAAATTAAATTACAGTTTTTAAAGAAAATAACTATATGTATGATAACATAAATGAAAATTACAAACATTAAATAAAATTCCTCACACAATTTCAAATTGTGAAATATGGAAACAATGGGGGGAAAAGCTAGGTTAACCTTTTTAAAAGAGGGTTTGACCAGAAAATTCTAAAGCTTGAGAACCGTCCACCTGCCCAGACAAGAGACATACTTTACACTGTGACATGGTTTGCTTACCTATGGTTTATTGAACAAGTTGATTTGGCTGTGTATTAGCCAAAGAAAGGAATAGATCATGCCCTGACACATAAGAAGGCCATACCAAATAATATAAAGTAGTGTGTAAACCTATATCAGTACATTTGAAACCAACACTAGCCTAACTTTCTATTTCCTGTTTCAGCAAATTAGAGAGGTAGCAGCTTGCGTGTACACAATAAGGGAGGTTTCATGTAAGATTTGAGCCTTAATTAACAAGTTATATGACATAGAATAAGATTTACACTTCTTTATTCTAATTACTGTAACCCTTTTCTTTGGTTTTGAGTATTGTGTGAATACAGCCAAATAGTAAAAGCCCTTTGTTCCAGTTATGGTGTTTTATCATTTGTAGCATATTCTGAGTCCTATTGTATTCAGTGGAGTTTATTGCCAGGTAAATAAACCTCAACTGAATTGGGGAAAAGGGACAAAATTGAAACTACACAAGAGTTTTTCTCTTAAATCAGGATTCTGTCAACTAAACAATCGCTTGTCAATTGATAACATAGTTCATATTGATAATATATTTCAAAATAGGAAAAGCTGTGTGTTTATAAAAATATGAATATGAAATATGAATAGAATATGAACATTTTTGGAGACAAATCTATACTTAACCAACATATTGGAATATGTAGTGCTCTTTTTAAATATTACATCATTTATTCTAGATACATACCCACTGATGGATATTTGATGCTTCTCTATGTACAGTATATGAATTTTGTATATTTTAGTGTGCTTCAAAACCAAAAATAATACAGAACAAATAACCCAAGAGTTCTTATTAAATGTATTCAGTTTTGGGGTTTTGTTTCCAGGGATTTTGTTATTTTTGTTGTTTTATGTGGTGAGAAATAAATAAAATATAGTCAGCACTCATTTCAGAAAGTAATATGGCTAAATAACCAAAGAAAATGTTCTCGGCATGAAGTACCACATTGTTTTGACAACTACTAACACAGTGTTCCTCAAACATGGCAACTGGGATTTGAAGTCCCCACATCTTAAAGATGCCAAATTTGAGAAACATTGTACTAGCCATTAACAAGGTTTCCTATGAGAGTTGGTATTGCAGAACTTAATCTGATTGGCTCAGATAGCCCTTGTCAGCATTTAGTCCATCTGGCTAAAATGTGACAGTAGCTTGATTGGCTACTGTCAGAAATTGAAAATTGCATCATTTCTTTCTTCAGAAAAAAAGTCACTACTAACTGAATGGTAATCATATCTGATTCCCTATTGTAGCCTGTAAAAGCTAAAGAAAGATAGGGATATAACAATCTGTTTCACTTTCTGACCTTACCCCAGCCTTTAATTATTACATACTGTGCTATAATTTTTTTTTTTTATTTAGTAAAAAGCATTAGGAGCCGTGGTGGTGCAGTGGTGCAGTACTGCAGGCTACTTCTGCTGATCACTGGCTGCCAGCAGTTTGGCAGATCGAATCTTACCAGGCTCAAGGTTGACTCAGCCTTCCATCCTTCCGAGGTTGGTAAAATGAGGACCCAGATTGTTGGAGGCAATATGCTGACTCTGTAAAACCGCTTAGAGAAGGCTGTAAAGCACTATGAAGCAGTATACAAGTCTTAGCGCTATTGCTATTGCTATTGCTATTGCTATTGCTATTGCTATTGCTATTGCTATTGCTATTGCTATTACAGTGGTACCTCGGTACTCAATGTTACTTGGTTCTGGGAGAGACAATGAGGACCAAAAATGATGAGTACCAAACAAATTTTTCCCATAAGGAATAATCTAGTGAGTCACAAGGCAGCTGACTCTGCCAAACAAAGGATAAGTACCAGGACAAAATTTTCACATCAAAATGTGTTGAGTACCAAATTTGATGCTTTCCAAAGCAGTTGAGTGCCAAGGTACCACTATGCCCACTATTCAAAATACACACACTGAACACAAAAAGTAGTTTTCCTGCTTTAAAATAGTCTGCACGAAGATCAAGAGATTTAAGTTTTATTGTCAGTGTGCTGAAACAAGTAACAGAACAACTGATGGGAAAATGTTTAGAAAATGAAGCTGCATACAAAATGGATAACTATAAAATATATCCATATTCTCCATTCTCCATAACCCATATCCATATTCTCTGTTCTAAATAAAACCAGATTATTAAGAAATGCAGCTATTTTTTAATATCTAAAAAATAAGGGTTAGAAGGCAACCCATGCTGGATTTATTATTTGCCCTGCCTTAAACCAGCAGGCTTGATGGGTTGGTGGTAGTTTGCTCAAAAGCGAGAAAATGCATTTTGTTTATGCTTATGCTTGTAGAAGCATATGCTTATAAAATCTGCTTACATGCTTATAAACTATACGCTTATAAAATGATCCATTATTACTTCACTTGTCTCCTGGTTGTGATTTGCTAATGAATAGGCTTAAAGACTCAACCTATTAAACTTTGGCCCATGTTCTTCCACAACATGGAGCCCTTGAAATAAGTTGGACTACAACACTTAGAATTCTCTTCTAAGAATTGTCCAACACATCTTGAAGGCACCATTAGAATAAAAAGTATGTGGTGCTGGTGAGAACAGTAGTATAATTGCAAAACAATACAAAAAGCATTAGATTTAAGATGCAGGTTTTGGAGGATGTTTTCCTACCTCTTGGGTATTCGCTATCTATTTTCTTTTGTAAAAAAAACAAAACTAGATAATTTTGCTGCTTGGCCTGTATGGTTGTACCATGCTGTGTACTGCTACAGTTAGGATGCAAATCACAAATGTAGGAATAAACATCATTTAATTGAAGGGGAAGATAGTACAATTAAAAATATTAATAAAATTAGTATCAATAAATATTGATGTGGCATTGTATATTTTAAAAAGCTATAGCTCAGGTATTAATACTAGCCATGTTTGCTGCTGCTGCATTTTTGCTGTTCTCTAATTATTTGATAATTTTTAGACCCTGGCCCTTTGTTTTAGCTCTAGCTAGACCAGGGGTCTGCAACCTTAAACACTCAAAGAGCCATTTGGACCTGTTTCCCACAGAAAAGAAAACACCAGGAGCCACAAAACCCTTCCCATGCCTGACTATTTCCTGAGCAGCCATAAAACTAGCATATGTAGTTGAATTAAACATTCTGTTTTCTTCTGAAACTTTTCTTTTCTTGGATTTATCCATGGTTGGCTTATTGGGGGTTGAAAAGCTCAATAATTCTCATGCCGCACATTGGCAGTTGTGACGCATATTTTGAGTGACAGGGAGCCACAGCAGAGGGGTGAAAGAGCCACATGCAGCTCCAGAGCCGCAGGTTGCTGACCTCTGAGCTAGACATTAGGTACCTTGCCATGTTTAATTTTTTTAAGAGCTCCAGTGTCCCCTGGACAGCATTTAGAAACTTTAGCTTATACCTAAATGGGCAAAAGGGCCAATGCACTGTTTATTTATTTTTTCTTCCATTTAATCATGTCCAATTATTGGCGATTGCATGGACAAGTCCTTGCAATTTTCTTGGCAAGGTTTTTCAGAACTAGGTTGACATTGCCTCCTTCCTAGGGCTGAGAAAAAGTTACTGGCCTAAAGTCTCACAGCTGGCTTTATTCCAGGATTTAGGATCTTTAATTATAGCCAAATTGGTTAAAGGACCAATGTACTGCTTATACAGCATACTAATAATACCTTTCTTTCTCATGTGATTTAAGGTTGGCTTTGTTATAACCCTGGTGACCAGCTATCATATTCATATTTATTAAGTCATAAATCCTACTATGTTCTCTAGCACTTATTCCTAAGTAAATAAATATAAGATTGTTGACTAAGTGGTGCCCATCAACTGTATCTCTGATTCAGTAACAATGTATCAAATTTATTTAATTATTTTAAACTGTTTTTAAATTTTGTATCTTCTGTTTTTTACTTTAGCTGTTCACCGCCCTGAGTCCTATTTGGAGAAGGGTGGTATAGAAATGGAAACAAACAAATAAATAAATAAATAAAATAACACTGTCATGGCTTGTTTAACTATGATTTATTCATAATTCATAATGACAAGATATACAAAACAGCCAATTGTGGCTTATTCATAGACCACAGTTGGCAAGGTTGGCTTCATGTTATAAACCTCAACAGCAGCATTCATGCATCATGCTAAATCAAAATCAAATAAGTAGAGAACATATAATAGCTGATCACAGAATATGCTGTGCTAATGTGCTATAGAACGAAGTATTTTAATCTCCCTTGCTCATCAGGACAACATTCTTGTTCATCAGAATATAAACAAGAATTGGTTTCAAATTCTGGTTTCTTCATGTCTAAAATATGATTTGGGCAATATGCTAAACCAATCAAATTTGTAAATGCTGTATGCACAAAAGGGTAAGATAACTTTTATTTTCTAGTGCCTGCAGCCTCAGCCATTCTGCATCAGTGCTGTTTCTCTCTAGTTTCTCCCTACTTTATTCATTCTAAAACAGTGACAGAGAACTGCCAAAGATAACATACCACAATATTTTGGATGGCAAGCCAGTATTCACCAAAAACCAAAAACCATGCTCAAGGTTGACTCAGCCTTCCATCCTTCCGAGGTAGGTAAAATGAGGACCCAGATTGTGGGGGCAATAAGCTGACTTTGTATAAAAAAGAACATCGCTTGGGGGGGGGGCAAAAGCCCTACTAAGCAGGTATATACAAAAGTATGAAGGCTATTGCTTAAAAGCATTGTAAGCCGCCCTGAGTCTCCGGAGAAGGGCGGCATATAAATCGAACCAATAAAAGCATGCCCTATTCTTGCACAATTTTTGAAGGCAACAAAGACCACATGGTATGCTCTTGCAAAGTCTTCCAAAGTCTCTGGAGCATTCGAAATTATGCAAGAATGGGATGTGCTTTTGCATGTTTTGGGGAGAATGCAGAGGCCACAGAAAAGTATTCTCCAAAGCAGTTTAAAGAATGAAGGCTTTATGTGACCCGGAGCTCCCTCAAGTAGACCGCAGGGGCCTGGCAAAGAGAGGTCATAGCCTGAAGGTAAGCAGTGAGTGGTAGATTCTGAGGATCATGCATATGATTGCACTATTTTTTCTAAAATAAATGAATATGTAAAGAATTGCTTCTCTTTTGTTTGGTAAAGGGTGATGACAGCAAAGTCAGGTTAGGCATTTTCCAAATTTTTGACACACAAGCCCAAAAGCTTCACCACTACTGCCCTAAAATCAGGGAGAAATGAAGACTCTTCCTAAGGTCTGGTCTTCATGCAGGGCAAAATTAAAGAAGAAACTCATCTGGATAATACTGATTATTAGGGCCCATATTAATTTGCTTTCCAGTATCATATCATAATTGCTTGATTATCTTGACGATTTTCATGCCAGAAATTAGAAGTAGGGAGTATGGCTTCCCTCATTCTCCTGAACCTCTCAGGAGGTTCTGTACCCTTGACAACAGCATAATTCTCATTTAACTAGCAGGGCTGGGCTTTGAAGTTATGGTTCTTGTTCTGGGATTATATCTAAAAGGTGGTACTGTTTAATATCTACATTAAATTGCAAAGGGAGGTGATTGTGACTTGGAAGTGGATACCATCATTAAATTGATGACATCTAGCTCTACTGCTCCTTCCCATTTAATTTAAAAAAAATAATAATTACCTTAAATGTTGCCTATTAATTAACTTTGTGTTCTCTGGTTCTCTAAAATATCTGCATGAAGCAATGGCGGAGGTGATAGCTGGATAGCTGAGTTGGATATCCAAATATGAGGCCACTGCCATACCATACCCCCATAGAAATTTTACTTACAGTACAATCACTTGGATTGTGCATACATGTTTACTTCTCTTCTGTCAAGTTCTCATCATATGCTCAATAATAATAATTATCTTTAAATTACTAATGATTCTTAAAATTAATTAACTTATTTTTTAATTATTTTTGTACTCTACATTTAGTCATTATTAGCCACCCTGAATACATGTTAAATGGAAAGGCTGGTTATAGATCAAACAATTATGTTAAAAGAGAAGGCAGCTTCAAAATTTGTATGATTTTCTTCCTTGTGCTTAAGCATAATCTATGCTTCACATGGATATGCTCACTTTATGCTAATTATGCTAATTCACTATTATGCAAATGATAGTTTTAGTCCAAGAATTTGTTTCATGCAAAAAAAAGAAGTGACTATTGTTCTAACTGTGCCAGCATAGTTAATTTGGGCCAACAATCTAAGCATATGACAAAACTTCCTCCTACCAAAACACATTTCTGCACTCACTCGTGCATTTACAGTAGTATAATATTGAGCAGTTGTTTTAGTTACATTTTTACAGTACATCAAGTGCAACTTCCGGGTACTTTTCAAGGGTAGGGTAGCCCTATTCAGAATGCATTGCAAGAATCAAGTTGGATGTCAACAAGGGGTTACACTATATCTGAATGGTTAAGGAAGTGACACAACTGATGTAAATATAATTGTATAAAGACAATTCTCATAGTAGCTGCCATTTGCAAATCAAAGTACAACTGAGGACTAAAAAGCTGTGCCAGAGTGAAAAATTACTTTTCCAGGAGGAGCCAAACAGGCTGAACTTCAATCTCCAAGTCCAGTTTCCTATTTATTTATAACACTTTCATCTTGTCTGGATGTTATTTCAGCATTTTCTGTCATCCAGCCCGTTATTAAATTAAATTGAGGTACCATGCTCAAGGTTTACAAGTGAGTTTTGTAAAGAAAGAATAAATGAGAGTGTCTAACTAAGTGAATAAGTGCACCATGCATGAAGCATTCCTCTCTATGTGCATTATTTATATCCTGTATATAGTATTCAAAACATGGCTGAAATGTCATATCATTAGGGCAAAGTGGATGTTGCTGAGACTATGGATCGTACATAAATTTCTTTCCTTGCTCCTTCAGAGAGGAAAACATACATTTGTCCCCATTTAGGGCTCTCCCCAGGTAACATGTCCACTGGGACGCTGATCTATTTAATTCCTTTTCTTCAGCTGCTGGTACTCAGAATTACAGTATGATGAAATTTATCACCAGTCCTTTAGAAAGGAATTGGGAATCATGCTTAACATTTACATGGTAATGCAGTAAACCTCACTGAATGTATTCACTTTTCCATAGATACAACATAGCTGTCTTGCTCCAGCCAGATTCACGGTTTAAACTGATGATTACCCAAATACTCCAATTTCAGTTTTGGACTGACTGCTGTTGATGGCTGCAAATTCAGACAATGCAGTTCTCTTTTCTGCAGCGAGAAAACTCCCCACTAGGCTGGCTTGCTTTCCCTCTGACTTTGTCATATATACTTAGCAATGCTGTTTGATGCTATTTCTTCATTGCATCACTTTGGAAGTCTGGTTGCTATGGCAACTGAGCATAGCCTTAATAATCTGTAGTCCCCCTTTTACATGTAGATGTTATTCTGGATAACTCATATGTCCATTGTGATATTCATTTCATTAATTAGCATAAAATATTTATTAAAAAATATTGATTTGGAGTGGCCATCTAATTCAGGAAAGTATCTGATAGTACTAGCTTAACATAAAAGGGCTCATAATTAGTTATTAAATTAGAAATGAATGAAAACAGTTTAACATTGGTCTAACCCTGGGTCCAGCCCTGGATCTATTTAGCAGATCATGGTTAAGCAAACCATGTACATGTGTACATATATGTGCAATTGTGTTGTATGTTTGGATTTACACATATTACTTTAAATAATATTCCTGTCCACTGCAGGAATCCAAGTTAAAATAATCCTGGTAGATGGCTACAATAGTGTATGCTTGAAAAAGAGTCTATGATCCACCAATGAATCATTCTGTGAGGATTTTTCACAGCATTCACACTGCATTTCATGCATTGCATTCAGTTTAAATTTGCTGCCCTATAAGTTAGGTTCACAATTCCATAAAATGCACTCTTGAACGAAGGGGGTGGTGGGGGTGGAAATCTTAACCTTTTTTTGTCTATCATCATTTCAGATATTTGAAATGTACTATTATAATCTCTTTTTTTCTGTCTGATCACGCCTGTTGTTCTTCAGCAAATCTGTTTCACAGTTTAAGAAAGATTGGTTCTTAAAATGTGTTTCCCAAAAGTGAATTTTACACTTAAGGTGGAATATAATCAATTCAAAATAATTTGATTATATTATTTCCCATTCTTTAAAACAGTATTTCTGTTGATGCAAGCTAGAACTATTATTTTCTGTTTCTACTATTACATCACCACTGCTGATTGATACTCATTTTGTAATAAATTACTGTATTTATTATCAAGCCAGGGCTTCCCTATCCTACACCTGTGCATTTAATTAACATTTTTAAAATCTCTGTACATTTAGCTGTAATTTTCAGCCCATAACATAATTCAATAAGATTATTTTGCATTTTATTTCTCTTTTAAGTATTAACCATCTCACCCAATCTGTGGCACCTATATATTTGATTAACATTCCTTCTTCATTCAATTCATTATCTAAAGTGTTGATAGTACAGGACCCAGAACTGAACTTTGTGGCACCCTACAAATAATTCAGCCCAGTTTAATGAGTTCTACTAATGAGCATTAGTTATGATTTTTGAGCCAAATTTTTACCTATCCTGCCACCCCTTAACCAGCTTGCTTAAGTAGATGTGTCAAATGTTATGCTGAAATCAAACTATATTATGTCTGCTAAAGAAGTTACTACATTTAAAAATCAGATTAGTCTGACAAAACTTTTTGACAAATCCATGCCATGCCAATCTGTGATCATTACTGCATTGTAATTAAAATGCTTACAGATCAATCTCTCATTCTCCTTGTCTGGTACTTAATCGATGTATTTTCAAAGATAATTCATAAGTTTTTTCTTTGATCTTCTATTTATTTTAAATGCTCTTGACAGTATCATCAAATTTATTCTCTTATTCTCTTGGCTTTCTCAGCATTATGGGGATACTTTCAACATATTTCTCCCCCCCCTTATGGTTTTTGTTAATGTTGAGCAAACTCAGGGGTGAAATGCTACCAGTTCAGACTGGTTCAGGTGAACCAGTAGTAATAAAAGCTACTGGTTCGGGTGAACCAATAGTAAAAAAAATGCTACTGGTTCAGATGAACCAGTATTTCTGACGATCAGCTGCGCCGTGCAATTTATATTCGCTAGAAAACAGGAAATCCTGCTTTCTAGTGAATCTAAATTGCGCGGCACAACTGTTTCCCCCCCCCCCCGCTGTTCTACTTACCTTAGAAAAGGCTTCTTAATCCTCCTTTTTCAGCACTGCGCAGTAGCACCTGCGGTGTGCATGTGTGTGAAGCGCACGTTTTGCACGCACTGCACATGTGCGCACACAGCAAACCGGTAGCAAAGCGAACTGATAGCAGACTTCAGAGCATTTCACCGCTGAGCAAACTATATACTGTAGTTCAAGTGTAGTTCAAGTAGTTCAAATACCAATACTTTCTCTTTCTCCTACAATGTACGAGATTTCATTTTAGGTCCTTATTTCCTTTTTTTGCTCTAGATCTTACAGGATTTTGTTTAAAACGTTCCTAATCAATATCTTGCTTCAGCCAAACATATTTTTAACCAGTCCTTTTGAGGTGCAACCTATTTTCTTCCTGTGACCTATCATCCAGATAATTCACAACATAGTCCCTTGAATGAAATCCCTGTCATTCTGCCCATTTGTATAGCCAGTCATTCAGAGGGAGTAGATTTAAGGGTCCAGTTGCCATACATTTATCTCAGATCCTTGTAGCAGGAAAGTCACTAATTAATTATCAAGCCCTTTTTCTCTTGTAGGGTCCAGCACCATGTCCTTTACCATTCTGGAATCAGTTTGCCCATTTTTTGTTTTCAGTACCTTCCCTTCCTAGAAGGCACTGGGCTTGTTTCTATGAGGGCCAGAATATTCTTGTGTTCCTTATAGAGGCTGTTTTTGTTCATCGTGTTAGCACCTTTCTTTGAGTGTCTTCCTTAAATAGACTAACTTCCTCTAGTCTTCTCACTGTTGAGTTAAACTGCTACCACCATCTTTTGATCACTAGAAAAGTATTCTGGCCTAAAATAGCAAATCCCCATTCTGCCTCTATTGTGTATGTTCTTATTCCCTGCCAAATGGTATCCTGATTTTGCATGTGCAATGTGTGACAAATACAATGCTTTGTTTTGTTGTCTTACACTTTCCTATGTCACCAGCCAACAGGAGAAGCCTTCACCCAAGCAGTGCAGTACAGAGGTGGGTTTCAGCAGGCTCTGACCAGTTCTGGAAAACCAGTAGTGGAAATTTTGAGTAGTTCGGAGAACCGGTAAATACCACCTCTGACTGGCCCCATCCCCATCTATTCTATGCCTCCCAAGTCCCAGCTGATGGGGAGGAAATGGGGATTTTGCAGTAACCTTCCCCTGGAGTGTGGGGGGGGGGAAATGGAGATTTTACAGTATCCTTCCCCTGCCATGCCCACCAAGCCACACCCAGCAAGCCACACTCACAGAACCGTTAGTAAAAAAAATTGAAACCCACCACTGGTGCAGTAGGAATGGGGAGGGTTCAGCTGAGAGATTCCACTTTCACTTTTAGGCTGTTATTTGTACTCCTCCTTTGCTCCATTCGGTTACAACCTACACTGAATTTAAAAAAAAAAATCCAAGTCACAAAAGGAGCTAAGTCACAAAAAGCAATTTTAGAATTTCTTTCCCATTCTTTTCCTTTCTTCATACAACAAATGCTGGCTACTAGAGTCCTCTATGTTCTGTTTGAGAGGCAATGTGCTAGTTAGCCCTGTCATTTCACTATTTTGCTATTTTAGCTTTGTGCTAATCTGGTAAGGACCAAAGCATTAAAGTACCTGGAGTAGTGTTGACAGACCAGTCTGTTATTATTGTGCAATTTTGCTGTGTCTCCTTTTGTACGGAGGAAAAAAACAACAAAATTTTAGCAGGTGAAAAGTCTGACCAGGGATCAGAAGACGGGAAATGTGCCTATAACAGCCTCTAACAGTCAGTAGGTACTGCTCTGATTCCACTGGCTGCCTGACTTTTCCTAAAATGTTATGGCCAGGGAAGTATGACTAAGTTTACCAGTCTCTAGACAAAGGCATCTTAAGGGGGATACAAATACTTTAACATTGATATACCTAAGGACAGCTTAAGGCTGACACAGTCATCAGCTGCTGGGGACAAAGATAAAGCCAGTATCTTGCATAGCCATCAGAAAGAAAAACTTGCCAGATATGTTTATACTATGGTTAAATATGGGTGGAGAAAAATCCAGAGCTCCTCTTGTAGTGCCTTGTTTAATCTGTTAAACCTGCACCTTTTCTCATCAGTTGAAGCATGCCATTCACTGTTCCAGTCCTTTAGCTTTTTGTTTAAGAACCACACGTTGGCACTTCCTGCAAATATATCTGAGTTTGTTCTCATGCAAAAACACAAATCTGCATAAACATTGCAAGTCACAATTGCGGAGTCCATTCTTTATGTTCAATGCCCCAGCAGTAAAAATACTTTTAATGGTTATTCCAATCGTCCCAGTTTTCTGAATTCATAAAGTGCTCTAGCTGCATTTAAAGAACACATATAACCTTTTCTTTATTCATTTATTGTACTTATTTACATTTCACATTTCTGAACCGCCCATCTCCCTCAAAGAGGGCTCTTTTACTGAATCAACCCATCTCTTAGGTTTGTACATAGCATATTGAATTCAAGTGAGCTTTTTAGAACTATTATTCTAGTTTTATATATAACTCATCTCGCCATTTACAACCAGGTATACTGACTTTTACAAAATACACTAAAGTAGAAAAAAAAATCTGAGATGAAAACTCAGTATGATATACAAATGCAGTTGATAGTTTAGTTTAGTATATGGGGTTTTTATATGTGATTCCAAAAGTATTTTCATATATGTTTTTAATCATGAATTCCCCTGTCTAATTCATAGCATTTTATAGAGAATCCAAATATAGCTTTTCCTTCCTGTGTTGTGCCATTGGTTCTGATTTATTTTTCATAGTGGGAAAAATGGCTAAGGGGCATTTCTACACTGCTTATTTAAAACAAACCTCTCCCCTCTTTGTGTCCCACAAAAACTTGCCATCACGAATTTGCTTGGCTCATCCATTCAGGCTCAATACTTTCTGTAGAGGATCAGTGTGGAAATGTGTTGTCCTCTGTTGCAATATTTTCAGGATCAGACTCAATAAAGATAATAGAAGTTAGAGATTTAAATATATCTCTCTTTAATCATAATAGGCATTCTATATTCGCTGAATATTCAAGATAGAAGCAAGGAAAATGGGGAGGATGGCTCCTTATATATACAAGGGGTAGAGCCAGGAATGGGAGTGGTAAATTATGAATACATTAAAGTCCAAAGAATAAGTTAACCCCTGATGTTCCATATATACATTATTTACACATTAGAGAATAAGGCATTTACATCTGACAAATCCCCCTCTAAATGCCGGTTCGTTATACAACACCAGTTACATTCAGATTCAGGACAATATAATACATATAATTTAGAAGTTAAATATTTGTGTTGTTTAGAAGGTAAGGGTTTTGTTAATATATCAGCTAATTGTTCAGAAGTATCACAATGTATTGCTTTGATGAATCCGTCTTGAGATAGTTGTCTCACGTGCTTAAATTTTATATCAATATGCCTGGACCTTTGTCCAATTGCATCGGATCTAGATATTTCAATGGCCGCTTTATTGTCTTCATGCATAATAAATGGTAAAGTAGGTTTCTTCCAAACATCTGTGATCAAATCATTGAACCATACAAGGTTATTTGCAGCTTTAGACAAGCAAACATATTCCGCTTCTGTGGTAGAAGTGGCTACCAGTTCTTGTTTACCAGTATACCAGTAAACTGGACAATCGTTCAATAGAAAAACATAACCAGAGGTACTCTTTCTGCATGATGTATCACCAGCCCAATCAGCATCAGCATAACAAGTAATTTTTGGTTCTTTGTCATTATTTGGTTCCAATATTAAACAAAAATCTAATGTACTTTTCAGATATCTTAAAATTCTTTTGACAGCTTCCCAATGATACAAGGTTGGTTTGCTAACATATCTTGACAATAAATTGAGAGGTAATGCAATATCTGGTCTAGTCCAATTAGATATATAAAGGAGTGAACCTATAACTGATCTGTAAAATGTGTTGTCTTTAAACTCAGGGGAAGATTCATCAATGTTTCTAAGAAAATCAGTTTGCATAGGTGTGTCACATGTTTTGGCATTATTTAAGTTACATTTGTTTAGGAGTTCAATAATTTTATCTTTCTGAGTAAGTTTGAATCCCCTTTTAGTTTTGTTAATTTGTACACCAAGGTATTTATTCACTCTACCTAGTGATTTCAATGAGAAATGTTCGTTTAACTTATTTACAAAGATTTCCCTGCTCTCTTTATGCTTTCCAATATATAAAATATCATCCACATAAATTAATACAAATTCAATATGATCATTACTCTTTTTTACAAAGAAACAGTTATCAGCAGTGGTGGCGTTGAAATCCATGGTCTTAAGTACTTTTACCAAACAATCGTACCATCTTTTGCCAGATTGCTTCAATCCGTACAGACTCTTATTTAATAACCAAATTTCGTTCTTATTAGTGTATTGACTGTGTGGTGCTCTTACATATATTTCCTTATCTAATTTTGCGTGTAAGTATGCAGTCTGTATGTCATATTGAAACACGTCCAGATTGAGTGCAGATGCTACTACAAGAGCTGTTTTGACACTCTCTGTTCTCACTGTTGGTGAATAAGTGTCAGTATAGTCTTCTGGATATTTTTGTGCATAACCTTGTGCAACTAGTCTGGCCTTGTATAAGATATTACCTCCTTCCAAATTCTTAATTTTATAAATCCACCTGGTACCTATAATTGTTTTATCCTTAGGTGCGATCGCAGGTGTGAATACATTTAATTCTTGTAAACTTTCCATCTCTTTTTCCATAGCTAGTTCCCATTTTTCTCTTTCTTCACGGGGAAGTTTCAATACTTCCTCATATGTATTAGGTGTTATTTGTTCTCCATCCATATGCATTATGTAATCTTTGTATTTATTTGGTATTTGGTTTCTATTGTTTCTAATATTTCTTTCAGGTTTGCTATGGTTGTCATGCAAATATCTGGCTTCCTTTTTTGTTAATGTGTCTGTCTTTATTTTATGCTGACTATTTGTCCAAGTTTTGGTTTTGTTCTTACTTTTGTTAATATTTTGATTTTTTGTTGTTCCTTCCTCGCAAGATATATTATCTTTGCTTTTATTAGGAAATATTTCATTAAGGTGCAATTTAGACCAATTGGCCTGCTCATGGAACACAGCTGTTCTGGATACTATAAATTTGTTATTATTATCAATGAATCTGTACCCTTTGGTTCCAGTTTCGTATCCCATGAATCTTAATCTCCTGGATACGTTTTCTCCCTTTCTTCTCAATTGTTTAGGTATGTGTACGTCTGCAGTAACTCCAAATATGTGCATGTGTGCTAATTTGGGTTTTCTATTGTACATCACCTCATATGGTGTCTTATTCACAATACTGGACCATGTTCTATTTTGAGTGTAATTTGAATAATGTAAGGCTTCTGACCAAAATTGTTTGCCTAAACCAGCATCCTCTAATGTGCATCTAATCATGGTTTGTAGTGTGGAATTCTTTCTCTCTGCAATCCCATTTTGAAATGCAGAAAATGGATTGGACGTGAAATGTAGCATCCCTCTATCCTTTAACCATTGGGAGAATTCTTTAGACATGAATTCACATCCCCTATCTGTCATAATTTGTTTTATTCTGATATTATGCTGTGTTTCTATGCGTTTGTAGAATTCCTTAAATTTCTGAAAGGTTTCATCCTTGTGCTTTAATGTGTAAACAAAACCATAGCGACTGTAATCATCCACTATAGTTAGGAAGTAACGTTTTCTATAGGTAATTGATGGAGTTAATGGACCAACTAAGTCCATATGTACCAAATCAAAAATATTGTTAGTTGATCTGTTAGATTTTTTTGGTCTGGGACTGGTTTTTAGTTTGGTGGATTTACATACTGAGCATTCCAAATAATTTTCACAATTTTTTATTTTGACACCTTCTGCGTGTTCAGTCATTTTTTGTACTACGGGAAAGCTTGCATGTCCTAACTTCCTATGTAAGATGTGAGCACACTCATCATGAATTGGTTTACCTATTTTTGGTTTCTTCTCATTGTGTGTATTTTTGTTATCATGAGTTATTTTACATTCATCATTGTCACTGTTACTGACATTTTCATCATCTGCTTCAATACAATCTTCCATATTTGAATCAATGTTATGTAACCATCTTTCTTTGGTTATCAGATAGGGTAGACCCCCTTTTATCATCACAGTACCTACATTTGTTTTGTTCTTTTCTATAGTTGCTTTCCCCTTTGAGAAAACTATATTGATGTCAGATTCTCTGCTTAGTTTTATAGCACTCAGTATGTTGTGAGGTATTTCTGGGATTAATAATACCCCCTCTATTTTCCCTAAACCAGGCAAGGTCACATTTCCTCTGCCTAATACTTGAACCTTTTCTTGATTAGCTACCTTTATCACAAACTTATCTTCTGTAAATGAGGTTAATATACTTTTGTTGTTAGTGGTGTGATTTGTTGCACCAGAATCAATAAGCCAATTATTGTTCTCATCTTGTTGTGTTCTGGTGCTGTCTTGTTTATTTAGCCCATTTAGTGACCCAGATTTTCTCTCTTTTGAATTTTCTCTACCCCCTCTACTTTCTCTGTAATTTGGTGGACTTCTATATTTGTGTCTATCTGTGGAAGATTGTCTGTAATTGTATTTGCTCCTATATTCTGGCCTATGTCTCTCCCTTGGGACTTTGGGACAGTCTCTTCTACTGTGTTCCCTGGATCCACAATTGTGGCATCTAAAGGCCTCATTATATTTATCTTGAAAGACTACTTTCCTAAAAGATTTGTGTTCTGTTTGGTTACTGGAACGATTTTTTCTTGAATTGTCTTCTGCTATCAATTTGTTAGATAGACTTTCTATTGATAAATATCCCAAATTAATGGTATCTAAGTGTGACATAAAGCTATCCCATGATGGATCAAGTGAATTGATAATAACACTTTTCATTGTTTGATCTGAAATCACTTCCCCCCTCAATTGCAGCTCAGCTCTTATTTTGTTTAGATTTATCAAATGCTCACTTATAGAAACCCCTGGTTTCACTCTAGAAGAAAAGAAATCCTTAGACATTCTTGTGGTTGTGGCTACGCTATCGCTGTGAAATAGATTAAACATGCATTGAATTATTTCTGATACAGTTAGGTTTGGTTTGATGCTATGATACATTGCAGGAGACACGCTAGAAATTATTATGAAAAATGCTCTATGATGTAAACAATCTATTTTTAAAGTCCAAGGTCTTCTTGGAGGACTAGTTATAAAGAATAGTAAATTTTCTTTCATGAAAATAACCTGAAGCTGTTGGTACCACTCTTGTAAATTAATGCCATCAACTCTAAGTTTTGGGAAGTCACTGGGTAAGTTCCCCACATTATTTTGTCCATTACTTACAACCTGAGGCAGTCCGTGGTCTCTCAAGTGCAGGAAATTACAGAACGGCATTGGGATGCTTGTAACGAGTCTGCGCGGTTCTCTGGCCAGTTCAAGTCTTTCGGGGCCGTCTACGTAGTTTTGCACATGCGCGTTGCTCATTTCTTCTTTGGCGTCGTTGTGGAAGGTTCTCTCCATTTCAGCTCTCTCGATCCGCTCCTCTTCAGATGAGTCGGTCTCTGGCTCGGTTTTTGGGGCTTTGGTGATGGCGACGGTTCTTCTCTTTCTCTTGTGTGCGCTGGCACTCGATTCTGTCTGCGGTGTAGGACGGAATCGGCATGGCTCTCTGGGCTCGGGTGTCGTCGTTTTCGAAATCAGGATGGGAGCGTGCAGGTCTTGAGTTGTCGGTTTGATTTCTTGCTTCTTCGTTGATGTCTTGGAGATTTTCAATCTTGGCCCAAAAGCAGCAAAAAGCGTTTTCATTGCTGACTTTACTTGAGACTTTGTTAAATCGTCTTCACTTTCTGATTTTGGTTCATCTGAAGAGTTTGAGACTTCTTTTTCACTTTCTTCGTCTGATAGCGTTTTTCGCGCCAGAAATTTTGAACTGAGCGTTTTGATTGGCTCTGCTTCACTCTCTTTTGAAGTTCGTTGAAACCAAGATGGCTGCCATTCAAAATTTCGCGCGAGGTCACATCTTTTCTTTTTTACAACTATTTTCTCAGTAGTCATTTCACTCACAGTTTTTTGATCTTTGGGTTTTTCTTTAATGACGTTTTTCTCTCTCGCTGCTCCGCTGTTCCTCAGCATCTCCTGGAGGTCCGCGATGAGGCTTTCATCATTCTTTTGGCTTTTTAGTATCTTTAATATCTCTGACCTGAGTTCGTTATTTTCTATCTCAATTTCTTCCTGGTCGTTGTTTTCACTCATCAGTTCTTCTTCTTCAGTGGTGTATTCTTCGGATTCTCTCGAAATCGCATTAGTGGATTCGTTGATCATCTCTTGATCAGTTTCTATTTCTTTGCTGTAGGCCCTGGTGTTGGGCCTATCTTTCTTGGACATTTTTAATTACTTATTGAGTCAATTAACCATCCTCTGCTACCAGCTTGTTGCAATATTTTCAGGATCAGACTCAATAAAGATAATAGAAGTTAGAGATTTAAATATATCTCTCTTTAATCATAATAGGCATTCTATATTCTCTGAATATTCAAGATAGAAGCAAGGAAAATGGGGAGGATGGCTCCTTATATATACAAGGGGTGGAGCCAGGAATGGGAGTGGTAAATTATGAATACATTAAAGTCCAAAGAATAAGTTAACCCCTGATGTTCCATATATACATTATTTACACATTAGAGAATAAGGCATTTACATCTGACATCCTCACTGGTGGCTGTGTTGGTATCATTACTACCCCATTCTTGCCTATTTCTGGTGTTGTCAGCCTTCTCATTTGTCAGTTTAACTTCCTGGCATGCACAAATCAAGGATATGTAACAAGAAAGAGAATGGCTGCTGTCTTTATCCTAAAATCATTTCAGTTTTATTTTTGGTGCATCTAGTACCAGTTGTTTATGAGCAACCAGAAAATTTGAACATCTGTCTGGAAGGTAAAAGTGATTAGAGCTTGTTAACAATAATCATACTAGTGGACAGGAATCTTTAGGCATTTAAAAATATTTCACTTCCCGAACACTATTGCTCCTCATTCTGTAAAACCATTTCTTTTCTGAGGTGTGTTTCAATACAATGATGGGTTTGAGAAAGAAAGGTGTTTCTGCAGAAAGAAAGGGGTTTATGTACTCCATATCTGATTTAAAAGGAAACAGAATTCTACTTGAGAAGGAAAAAGAGAAATGCACTGAAGGAATGGATGATGACTAGATATATGGATCATGAGAGTGGGCAAATTCTGCTTTGGGGAGATCCCTCTTGTGGACTGGCTGGTATAGGATCCTGTTCCTCTGGTGGAGTCCAGCATGGAGCTGGAAATGACAACGAGAAGCAACAGAAAACTTTTGTGAGTGTGATCAGAGTCCTGACCTTGAAGGCATGCTGGACTTGGTGGACTGGCATAGGCATAACATTTTTCCATACTTGGCTGGGGTCTTGGGACTTGGGCCTCCTTTGCAGACTATAATAGCCATGAGCTTAGCGTACCAGAAACATATCAACAGGATCAGGGAGCTACTGTATTTTTCAGAGTATAAGACGCACCTTCTCCCCCCCTAAAAGGGGGTTAAAATTTAGGTGTGTCTTATACACTGAATGTAGCCCCACCCACCCACTGGCCTCTGCTTCGCAGCAGTTACTTCCTTGCAAGCAAACAGCAAGAAAAAACAGCTCCGCTCAGCTTCAGCACAGCCTAATTAGCACAAGTTGATTAGATCGGCCTCCTGACTCTCAGCTGATTTGCTCTCAGCTGTTTTGCGCAGGGCTCTGCTGCTTGCTGCAAAGAGGTAAATTGCTGGAGCAGATTTTTTTTCCCTTGTACTAATCAAGCTATGCTGAAAACAAAAATGAAAGTAAAGCAGTCTGTTTACTGTTTGCTGCAACAAGGCAAAATTGCTCAGAGGCAGAGACAGAGGCAGATTTCTTTTTCTTCTTTTCCTCACCAAAAAAGGTAGGTGCGTTTTATACTCTGAAAAATACGGTATTTTAGCACAGCCCAGGCTCTGCCATTACATTATTATTCAGCATCTGGCTTGATCTCAGTTTGGATGTGATTTTCCTGCTGGCCTTTTTAAGCTAATGTAGATGAATTCCTGGCTGGTCAGTTGGCCTGATATTGAACTGGCTGTACCCAGACTACAGGTATTCCTCGATTTATAGCAGTTCATACATATACAGAAGCACTGAAAAAAGTTACTTATGACAGTTTTTCACTTACAACTATTGTGGCATCCCCATGGTCATGTGATCAAAATTCAGATGCTTGCATCTGTCTCATATTTATGACGGTTGCAGTGTCCTGGGGTCATGTCTTGTGAGAAGGTCGTTTGTGACCTTCTGACAAGCAAAATCAATGCAGAAGCCAGATTCACTTAAACACTATGTTACTAACTTAACAACTGCAGTGATTCGCTTAACAAATGTGGCAAGAAAGGTTATAAAATGGGGAAAATTTCACTTAACAAATGTCTCACTTAGGAACAGAAATGTTGGGCTCAATCGTGGTTATAAATTGAGAATTACCTGTATATAAAGGCCTGGGAGACTACCAGCAGGGTGAAATGATTGAGATCTTCTTCACCTGGTATCATAGTTGCTACTGGCAAGGACAGTAACAGTTGAGGATCTTGTGGATTTGAAGAGAATCACAGAAGTATAGGTAGGATTGGCTATCTTCTAGCATCCTAAAAATGTTTCTAGCATTTTTTGCAGACCTTGGATTAGATAGATGAATGGATTCCAGGAGTTGTGAAGAATTGGACAGGGAGTTTCCTTCCCTGAATGGATGGTGTTTTTATCATTGGAATCATTTTATATTTATTACTGTTTTAATTTTATAAACCCACCCAGAGTCACCTGGACTGAGGCAGCTTACAAATTGAATAAGCAAGTAAACAAATACCTGTGGCAACACTCTAAGACTATTCACCCAGTTTGGTTAACCTGAAAAAAGGCTGCATATATTCTACACAACAGTGCAATCCTGATGATTTAATCAAGAAAGCTGACTTTTAGCCTGAGATGCAAAATCTAGTTAAATTCTATCCGAAAACCAGACAGAAATATTGAGGGGGACTATTGGAGTCACAAATACATCTAGTACTGATATTTATGTTGCAATATAAATTGTTTATTATATTAAAGATATAACAAATATATAATACATTAATTACAACATAATGGCCAGAGTTGTTCAGTGAGGGAGATGAGCCTCTAAATATTTATATGTATGGCTAGGAGGGATGTAAGGAGTATACCTAATGAGGCACTGTTGAGGCAGCATCCTAGATCCTAATTGGGTGCTGCCCAGAGTTGGTTGCAGCTCTGCTACATAAATGCTTTAATAAATGAACAAACAAATGCTTGATTCCTGGGATAGAGAAAATTATTTTGTAACCGAAGTTAAATTTCTCCCAATATCATCAAGAGAAAAGCCAAGCATTTATGAAAAGGCGAAAGAGAAACACTAGAATGTAAATTCTGGAGCACAGATTTATATAAATCTGGGCTTGTTTGCATTGCAGAGGGAAAATTGTTTATTTTGTTTAGGGCTTCATTGTTTGCAATAAAGACTCTAATATACCATTTCTGATAATCTTCTGCCATACTAAACCAATTGCTGAATAGGGCTTAAATGTTTGGAGAGCTGATATTTACTTCTATGTCCCCATGTGAAACTTGATAATGCATCTTCAAAGGTCTTCTCTTGCTGGCTAAATATTGCATGTTCATTATGGGAAAAACCAGTCCCTTAGAAAATCTGGACATAAACCACGTAGATCAGCACCAAAACATTAAAACTATTCTTAGCAGACAACCGGCAACAGTGCAGATCTTTCAATACAATCATCATGTAATTTCTGTTCCTTGTAACCTACCTATCTTACTTATTGCAAGTTCTAGACATTTTTCAAGCATAGCTCCATATGATAAAGATCTGAGTAGTCAAGACAGAATGCTACAAGGAGTTAAACAGCTGGTGCTGTGTCTATTCCTAGGCTTAGGAAAGATCATAGCTGCCACACTAGTAGCAACTGTGCCAAATTTTACATTTCTTATGTCATGTTTATATTTTAACTCTTTTACTGTAAGAAGGGAATGTAACTTGTTAAGAGTCCTATTGGACTGGAATGACATATGCATGGAAGGAAGGAAGGGGAAGGCAGGAAAGCAGGAAGGAAGGAAGGAAGGAGGGAGGGAGGGAGGGAGGGAGGGAGGGAGGGAGGGAGGAAGGAAGGAAGAAAGGGATCATCGTCACTACTACCTGTCAATCAACTTATAGCTGAAGTCCATTCCTCTTTTGTAGACCTGCTCTTTCATGATGGGTGCAGTCTTACCAAAACCAACTTTCTCATTGACTTCCCATATTTAGCCCATTATTGGAGTTAAATGGTAAAGAGCAGTAGAGTTGTATGTTATCAGTGCACAGGTGGCACCCAGGATCTCGCTTAGTAGCATGTAAACCTAAGAATAAAGAAAGTCTTCACTGTGAGATTTCATAGGTCACTGGTGTAAGTGCTGAACAGTATTCTCTTAGTACTAAATTGTGATTGCAGCTCAGCAATGAAGATGAGACCTACTGCAAAATGCTGCCCCCAAAATCCAAACCCATCAGACAGCTCAGGAGGGCCCTATGGTCAATGGTATTGAAAGCTGTCAGAGTTTTGCAGAGTGACTAGTATTATTAGATAAACCCAGGAGCAAAACACAGCACACAGTACACAGAGACTTTAGATAATTAACAGTGGTTTTATATACAACTAAATATATACAGATACAGTCAGGTCCAGAAATATTGGGACATCGACACAATTCTAACATCTTTGGCTCTATACACCACCACAATGGAGTTGGAATGAAACAAACACAATGTGCGTTAACTGCAGACTGTCAGCTTTAATTTGAGGGTATGTACATCCAACTCAGGTGAATGGTGTAGGACTTACAGCAGTTTGCATATGTGCCTCCCACTTGTTAAGGGACCAAAAGTAATGGGACAGAATAATAATCATAAATCAAACTTTCCCTTCTTAATACTTGGTTGCAAATCCTTTGCAGTCAATCACAGCCTGAAGTCTGGAATGCATAGACATCACCAGACGCTGGGTTCCATCCCTGGTGATGCTCTGCCAGGCCTCTACTGCAACTGTCTTCAGTTCCTGCTTGTTCTTGGGGCATTTTCCCTTCAGTTTTGTCTTCAGCAAGTGAAATGCATGTTCAATGGGATTCAGGTCAGGTGATTGACTTGGCCATTGCATAACATTCCACTTCTGTCCCTTCAAAAACTCTTTGGTTGCTTTTGCAGTATGCTTTGGGTCATTGTCCATCTGCACTGTGAAGTGCCGTCCAATGAGTCCTGCAGCATTTGGCTGAATGTGAGCCGATAATATTGCCCAAAACACTTCAGAATTCATCCTGCTGCTTTTGTCAGCAGTCACATCATCAATAAATACAAGAGAACCAGTTCCATTAGCAGCCATACATGCCCACGCCATGACACTACCACCACCATGCTTCACTGATGTGGTGGTATGCTTAGGATCATGAGCAATTCCTTTCCTTCTCCATACTCTTCTCTTCCCATCACTCTGGTACAAGTTGATCTTGGTCTCATCTGTCCATAAGATCTTGTTCCAGAACTGTGAAGGCTTTGTTAGATGTTGTTTGGCAAACTCTAATCTGGCCTTCCTGTTTTTGAAGCTCACCAATGGTTTACATCTTGTGGTGAACCCTCTGTATTCACTCTGGTGAAGTCTTCTCTTGATTGTTGACTTTGACACACATACACCTACCTCCTGGAGAGTGTTCTTGATCTGGCCAACTGTTGTGAAGGGTGTTTTCTTCACCAGGGAAAGAATTCTTCGGTCATCCACCACACTTGTTTATCATGGTCTCCCAGGTCTTTTGGTGTTGCTGAGCTCACCAGTGCATTCCTTCTTTTTGAGAATGTTTCAAACAGTTGTTTTGGCCATGCCTAATGTTCTTGCTATCTCTCTGATGGGTTTGTTTTGTTTCTTCAGCCTAATGATGGCTTGCTTCACTGATAGTGACAGCTCTTTGGATCTCATCATGAGAGTTGACAGCAACAGATTCCAAATGCAAATAGCACACTTGAAATGAACTCTGGGCCTTTTATCTGCACATTGTAATTGGGGTAATGAGGGAATATCACACACCTGGCCATGGAACAGCTGAGAAGCCAATTGTCCCATTACTTTTGGTCCCTTAACAAGTGGGAGGCACATATACAAACTGCTGTAAGTCCTACACCGTTCACCTGAGTTGGATGTACATACCCTCAAATTAAAGCTGACAGTCTGCAGTTAACGCACATTGTGTTTGTTTCATTCCAACTCCATTGTGGTGGTGTATAGAGCCAAAGATGTTAGAATTGTGTCGATGTCCCAATATTTCTGGACCTGACTGTATATACGTGGTAGATACCTTATCATACAGTTAAAGCCACAAAGAGAGCAATGAGATACACGATGAGAGAGGGATACGCCCTTTATTGGTCACCTATATAAAGACACCTCTTAAAGGGTAGCAGCCTTTTGTGGACCCCACCAGAGTCTTAACCCATTGATGCCAGATGCTGAATCATTCCCATTGCATCAGCTTTCAGTTTCCTCTACTTATAACCTTCTATCAGCTTACAGCAGTGATGGGTTGCCCCCGGTTCACACCGGTTCTATAGAACCAGCAGTAATACCGGTGGGAGGCTCCGCCCACTGACCCTGATGTCATCAAAATGTTTTTGCACGTGTGCAAGCAAAGTGTGTGCATGCGCATGCGTGGCCCCGTTGCAAACCAGTAGTAAAGGTAAGTAGAACCCACCCCTGGCTTACACCTATTAAATCTACATTCCCTGAAAAAAGCCAGTCGGATATGTTGTAGATTTAGCAGGATTACATTCCTTTAGCTTAATTTCCAGCAAAAATTATCTATCAAGGCAATGAAAGCAATTACATTAGAATAATCCATCCCTGACCAAAATAGGTCCAGAAAATCTGTTTCACCTCAGAACCTCTGGAACTGTTTCTTTTACAACTGCAGGGATGATGTTATCTCCTGGAGAGTGGCTTCATAGATCCAGGAGAAATTTAGGCAGTCTGCAAAAAGGCTATGTTACCCAAGCAGCGGTTGGTAAAGAGACTCTCAGGTAGTTATATTATAAAACCTCTTCATTCTGTCTCATGATGCCTGCCTAGCATTTTCTCCCATAGCTTCTTTTATAGTGAACACTGTAAATCCCAGAAGACTATTATGCTTTAAGGCAGTGTTTCTCTGTTGCAATATTTTCAGGATCAGACTCAATAAAGATAATAGAAGTTATAGGTTTAAATATAATTCTCTTTAATCATAATAGGCATTCTATATTCTCTGAATATTCAAGATAGAAGCAAGGAAAATGGGGAGGATGGCTCCTTTTATATACAAGGGGCGGAGCCAGGAATGGGAGTGGTAAAATATGAATACATTGAAGCTCAAGTAATAAGTTAACCCCTGATGTTCCATATATACATTATTTACACATTAGAGAATAAGGCATTTACATCTGACAAATCCCCCTCTAAATGCCGGTTCGTTATACAACACCAGTTACATTCAGATTCAGGACAATATAATACATATAATTTAGAAGTTAAATATTTGTGTTGTTTAGAAGGTAAGGGTTTTGTTAATATGTCAGCTAATTGTTCAGAAGTATCACAATGTATTGCTTTGATGAATCCGTCTTGAGATAGTTGTCTCACGTGCTTAAATTTTATATCAATATGCCTGGACCTTTGTCCAATTGCATCGGATCTAGAAATTTCAATGGCCGCTTTATTATCTTCATGCATAATAAATGGTAAAGTAGGTTTCTTCCAAACATCTGTGATCAAATCATTGAACCATACAAGGTTATTTGCAGCTTTAGACAAGCAAACATATTCTGCTTCTGTGGTAGAGGTGGCTACCAGTTCTTGTTTACCAGTATACCAGTAAACTGGACAATCGTTCAATAGAAAAACATAACCAGAGGTACTCTTTCTGCATGATGTATCACCAGCCCAATCTGCATCAGCATAACAAGTAATTTTTGGTTCTTTGTCATTATTGGGTTCCAATATTAAACAAAAATCTAATGTACTTTTCAGATATCTTAAAATTCTTTTGACAGCTTCCCAATGATACAAGGTTGGTTTGCTAACATATCTTGACAATAAATTGAGAGGTAATGCAATATCTGGCCTAGTCCAATTAGATATATAAAGGAGTGAACCTATAACTGATCTGTAAAATGTGTTGTCTTTAAACTCAGGGGAAGATTCATCATTGTTTCTAAGAAAATCAGTTTGCATAGGTGTGTCACATGTTTTGGCATTATTTAAGTTACATTTGTTTAGGAGTTCAATGATTTTATCTTTTTGAGTAAGTTTGAATCCCCTTTTTGTTTTGTTAATTTGTACACCAAGGTATTTATTCACTCTACCTAGTGATTTCAATGAGAAGTGTTCGTTTAACTTATTTACAAAGATTTCCCTGCTCTCTTTATGCTTTCCAATATATAAAATATCATCCACATAAATTAATACAAATTCAATATGATCATTACTCTTTTTTACAAAGAAACAGTTATCAGCAGTGGTGGCGTTGAAATCCATGGTCTTTAGTACTTTTACCAAACAATCGTACCATCTTTTGCCAGATTGCTTCAATCCGTACAGACTCTTATTTAGTAACCAAATTTCGTTCTTATTAGTGTATTGACTGTGTGGTGCTCTTACATATATTTCCTTATCTAATTTTGCATGTAAGTATGCAGTCTGTATGTCATATTGAAACACGTCTAGATTGAGTGCAGATGCTACTACAAGAGCTGTTTTGACACTCTCTGTTCTCACTGTGGGTGAATATGTGTCAGTATAGTCTTCTGGATATTTTTGTGCATAACCTTGTGCAACTAGTCTGGCCTTGTATAAGGTATTACCTCCTTCTAAATTCTTAATTTTATAAATCCACCTGGTACCTATAATTGTTTTATCCTTAGGTGCGATCGCAGGTGTGAATACATTTAATCCTTGTAAACTTTTCATTTCTTTTTCCATAGCTAGTTCCCATTTTTCTCTTTCTTCACGGGGAAGTTTCAATACTTCCTCATATGTATTAGGTGTTATTTGTTCTCCATCCATATGCATAATATAATCTTTGTATTTATTTGGTATTTGGTTTCTATTATTTCTAATATTTCTTTCAGGTTTGCTATGGTTGTCATGCAAATATCTGGCTTCCTTTTTTGTTAATGTGTCTGTCTTTATTTTATGCTGACTATTTGTCCAAGTTTTGGTTTTGTTCTTACTTTTGTTAATATTTTGATTTTCTGTTGTTCCTTCCTCGCAAGATATATTATCTTTGCTTTTATTAGGAAAAATTTCATTAAGGTGCAACTTAGACCAATTGGCCTGCTCATGAAACACAGCTGTTCTGGATACTATAAATTTGTTATTATTATCGATGAATCTGTACCCTTTGGTTCCAGTTTCGTATCCCATGAATCTTAATCTCCTGGATACGTTTTCTCCCTTTCTCCTCAATTGTTTAGGTATGTGCACGTCTGCAGTAACTCCAAATATGTGCATGTGTGCTAATTTAGGTTTTCTATTGTACATCACCTCATATGGTGTCTTATTCACAATACTGGACCATGTTCTATTTTGAGTGTAATTTGAATAATGTAAGGCTTCTGACCAAAATTGTTTGCCTAAACCAGCATCCTCTAATGTGCATCTAATCATGGTTTGTAGTGTGGAGTTCTTTCTCTCTGCAATCCCATTTTGAAAGGCAGAAAATGGATTGGACGTGAAATGTAGCATCCCTCTATCCTTTAACCATTGGGAGAATTCTTTAGACATGAATTCACATCCCCTATCTGTCATAATTTGTTTTATTCTGATATTATGTTGTGTTTCTATGCGTTTGTAGAATTCCTTAAATTTCTGAAAGGTTTCATCCTTGTGCTTTAATGTGTAAACAAAACCATAGCGACTGTAATCATCCACTATTGTTAGGAAGTAACGTTTTCTATAGGTAATTGATGGAGTTAATGGACCAACTAAGTCCATATGTACCAAATCAAAAATATTGTTAGTTGATCTGTTAGATTTTTTTGGTCTAGGACTGGTTTTTAGTTTGGTGGATTTACATACTGAGCATTCTAAATAATTTTCACAATTTTTTATTTTTACACCTTCTGCGTGTTCAGTCATTTTTTGTACTACAGGAAAGCTTGCATGTCCTAACTTCCTATGTAATATATGAGCACACTCATCATGAATTGGTTTACCTATTTTTGGTTTCTTCTCATTGTGTGTATTTTTGTTATCATGAGTTATTTTACATTCATCATTGTCACTGTTACTGACATTTTCATCATCTGCTTCAATACAATCTTCCATATTTGAATCAATGTTATGTAACCATCTTTCTTTGGTTATCAGATAGGGTAGACCCCCTTTTATCATCACGGTGCCTACATTTGTTTTGTTCTTTTCTATAGTTGCTTTCCCCTTTGAGAAAACTATATTGATGTCAGATTCTCTGCTTAGTTTTATAGCACTTAGTATGTTGTGAGGTATTTCTGGGATTAATAATACCCCCTCTATTTTCCCTAAACCAGGCAAGGTCACATTTCCTCTGCCTAATACTTGAACCTTTTCTTGATTAGCTACCTTTATCACAAACTTATCTTCTGTAAATGAAGATAATATACTTTTGTTATTAGTGGTGTGATTTGTTGCACCAGAATCAATAAGCCAATTATTGTTCTCATCTTGTTGTGTTTTGGTGCTGTCTTGTTTATTTAGCCCATTTAGTGACCCAGATTTTCTCTCTTTTGAATTTTCTCTACCCCCTCTACTTTCTCTGTAGTTTGGTGGACTTCTATATTTGTGTCTATCTGTGGAAGATTGTCTGTAATTGTATTTGCTCCTATATTCTGGCCTATGTCTCTCCCTTGGGACTTTGGGACAGTCTCTTCTACTGTGTTCCCTGGATCCACAATTGTGGCATCTAAAGGCTTCATTATATTTATCTTGAAAGACTACTTTCCTAAAAGATTTGTGTTCTGTTTGGTTACTGGAACGATTTTTTCTTGAATTGTCTTCTGCTATCAATTTGTTAGATAGACTTTCTATTGATAAATATCCCAAATTAATGGTATCTAAGTGTGACATAAAGCTATCCCATGATGGATCAAGTGAATTGATAATAACACTTTTCATAGTTTGATCTGAAATCACTTCCCCCCTCAATTGCAGCTCAGCTCTTATTTTGTTTAGATTTATCAAATGTTCACTTATAGAAACCCCTGGTTTCACTCTAGAAGAAAAGAAATCCTTAGACATTCTTGTGGTTGTGGCTACGCTATCGCTGTGAAATAGATTAAACATGCATTGAATTATTTCTGATACAGTTAGGTTTGGTTTGATGCTATGATACATTGCAGGAGACACGCTAGAAATTATTATGAAAAATGCTCTATGATGTAAACAGTCTATTTTTAAAGTCCAAGGTCTTCTTGGAGGACTAGTTATAAAGAATAGTAAATTTTCTTTCATAAAAATAACCTGAAGCTGTTGGTACCACTCTTGTAAATTAATGCCATCAACTCTAAGTTTTGGGAAGTCACTGGGTAAGTTCCCCACATTATTTTGTCCATTACTTACAACCTGAGGCAGTCCGTGGTCTCTCAAGTGCAGGAAATTACAGAACGGCATTGGGATGCTTGTAACGAGTCTGCGCGGTTCTCTGGCCAGTTCAAGTCTTTCGGGGCCGTCTACGTAGTTTTGCACATGCGCGTTGCTCATTTCTTCTTTGGCGCCGTTGTGGAAGGTTCTCTCCATTTCAGCTCTCTCGATCCGCTCCTCTTCAGATGAGTCGGTCTCTGGCTCGGTTTTTGGGGCTTTGGTGATGGCGGCGGTTCTTCTCTTTCTCTTGTGTGTGCTGGCACTCGATTCTGTCTGCGGTGTAGGACGGAATCGGCATGGCTCTCTGGGCTCGGGTGTCGTCGTTTTCGAAGTCAGGATGGGAGCGTGCAGGTCTTGAGTTGTCGGTTTGATTGCTTGCTTCTTCGTTGATGTCTTAGAAATTTTCAATCTTGGCCCAAAAGCAGCAAAAAGTGTTTTCATTGCTGACTCTACTTGAGACTTTGTTAAATCGTCTTCACTTTCTGATTTTGGTTCATCTGAAGAGTTTGAGACTTCTTTTTCACTTTCTTCGTCTGATAGCGTTTTTCGCGCCAGAAATTTTGAACTGAGCGTTTTGATTGGCTCTGCTTCACTCTCTTTTGAAGTTCGTTGAAACCAAGATGGCTGCCGTTCAAAATTTCGCGCGGGGTCACATCTTTTCTTTTTTACAACTATTTTCTCAGTAGTCATTTCACTCACAGTTTTTTGATCTTTGGGTTTTTCTTTAATGATGTTTTTCTCTCTCGCTGCTCCGCTGTTCCTCAGCATCTCCTGGAGGTCCGCGATGAGGCTTTCATCATTCTTTTGGCTTTTTAGTATTTTTAATATTTCTGACCTGAGTTCGTTATTTTCTATCTCGATTTCTTCCTGGTCGTTATTTTCACTCATCAGTTCTTCTTCTTCAGTGGTGTATTCTTCGGATTCTCTCGAAATCGCATTAGTGGATTCGTTGATCATCTCTTGATCAGTTTCTATTTCTTTGCTGTAGGCCCTGGTGTTGGGCCTATCTTTCTTGGACATTTTTAATTACTTATTGAGTCAATTAACCATCCTCTGCTACCAGCTTGTTGCAATATTTTCAGGATCAGACTCAATAAAGATAATAGAAGTTATAGGTTTAAATATAATTCTCTTTAATCATAATAGGCATTCTATATTCTCTGAATATTCAAGATAGAAGCAAGGAAAATGGGGAGGATGGCTCCTTTTATATACAAGGGGCGGAGCCAGGAATGGGAGTGGTAAAATATGAATACATTGAAGCTCAAGTAATAAGTTAACCCCTGATGTTCCATATATACATTATTTACACATTAGAGAATAAGGCATTTACATCTGACATTCTCAACCTTAGCAACTCTAAAATGTGTGGACATTCTCCCAGAATTCCCCGGGCAATATTTTGAGAATTCTGAGAGTTAAAATCCACATATCTTAGCGTTGCTAAGGTTGATAGAAATATTGCTTTAAGAGATAAACTTAGCTGGCTTTATTTTTTAAAAAAACTACATATAAGAAACACAATACTTTTAATTCTTTTGCTTACTTCTTTGTCTTTTTTGTTTCATATGTGACAAACACTTGCCTTTCATTTCTACAAAACTATTTACAACATCTAGAAAAAAGGCAATACAAATGATATAATTAAAAACAAAATAAAACTGAAAAATTAATATTGACTCATTTCCTATATGTAGCTCAGTGGTCCCAACTCTTCTGACACTAGGGACCGGTTTCGGAAGAAAAATTGTCTTCCGTAGACGGGAGGGAATGGTTTCGTACACCAGCTAGATCCCATATATGTGCAGTTGAAGCTTCGCTCACTTGCCCGCCACTTACAAGGTCACGTTCCAGAAGTTGGGGATTCCTGCTGTAGTTAGATGTAAGTTTTGCTATAAGTAACTGAATAACATCTCCTACTGATTCCACAGTTTTTGAAATGTAGGAAATTGCTTTGGTTAAAAAATGCAAAAATAAAATTTTTAAAAACTTACAACAAAGGATACAGTACATTCATTTAAATCTGGTCATTATTCATTAGCTTTATTAACAAAAAAATTTCCTATAGTATTACTCTTGGCTGAACTTGTTATTTTGAACATAATTATTAAATGTAGATTTTAATGCTCCTATTTTTTTAAGAACACCTATTTATTTATGTATTTGAGTTCTATAGCCGCCCATCTCAACAAGTGATTCTGGGCAGCGTACATTGCAAAATTTAAAAACAATTAAAATAACATGTATTTAAATGAAAATATACTGTTAATTTTAATTCTCTTTTTCCATTGCCATTGATTCATTTCCTTTAACTCTCAGATTTCTTTTCCCTTCTGTTTTGTTTTTCTTCTTCAATAATATTAATATAATGTAATGTAATATGACATAATGTAGTATAAAATAACACAATAAAATATAATGTATAATATAAAGAAGAAGAATATAAGGAATAATAGAAGGATAATTTCTTATTTGAAATGCTGTTATAACTTACTCTAATTTGCTCAACATTGTTCAGATTATACTGAATCCACTCTATTACATAATAAAGTAAATCTTGTAGGAAGAAAATCTACAAGAAGGTCAATGACTTCCTTCCTTTTTTAAAATTAAAATGGTATTACATGTATATCACTTTGTGTATGTATTTGTAGACATTCCAATTTGTAGAGAAAACTGATGCAATGTTTATTTATCAAAAAGAACACATCCATCACTTAAGCTTACTGCTTTCTGCTAACTGAAGAACATAATTGCTTGAATATAAACACAATGGACAAGGATGACATGTGGAAAAAATAAGCACCTCTAATATTGACGGAGTGGTAAAGGCTTAGATGAGAAGAACTAGCCGAATAAAGAAAAGTAATTAGTATGGAAAATTAACTGTTAATGCTATTACTTGTTCAAAGTACCCTGTTCAAATTACTTGTTACCCTGTTCAAAAACACTGGGCTTTGGGAATAGGTTAATTATTGACTTTTGTTTGTGCAAATACTGAGCAGTTATGAAGGCATGTGATTCTCTTCTTAACAAGGTAAAGAGATGAAACAAGCATGAGCAACTTCAGATAGCTGGAAAAGCAGAAGGGCAGGCCAGCCTATAGAGAATTTTCTTTTGCTTTGAGTGAATCACAGCCTGCTATACAACACCTTTGCTTTGCTTTGCTTTACTTTACTGCTGTGTTGCCCCATATATAGGAGGATCGATTTGTTTTTTCAGATAAATAATTGTCAGGCACCAGACTATGTAAACACTGTGAATTATTTTCTTAGGAAGTGGCAGCATGCAAGCTATGTGGTATTAGGTATGAGCAATTAACAATTAAATGGTTTGCTTAAATGGTGATTAAAAATATTGATTAGGAGTATAATTGCTATTACAGGCTTAAAGACTGAGTTAACATAGTTTAGGGACAAAACTTTACTTGAGGTCATGTTTGTAATGGAATACAAAACAACTACTGTACTAGTGTAAGTTTGTAGAAACAGAGTTTGAAACCTGTAAGTGATTTGAAATGCTTATTTCTGAAAATCTACAGTAATAAAAAAATTCATACATTTAGGCAATGCATTCATTTCTGTAAGCTTAACATGTTGTTATTGAGTTTATTAAGCAGAATTTTCTATGGGGAGGAAAAGGGGAGACAAATCATAAACATAGCATTGTGTCCTCATGATACAAGTTTGCCCCTTTTGTGCACACACACACGCGCATACTGTATGCACACACATATACATATACTCATGCATTCAGTGCATACAGACAACAGGATCGAGCTAGCATTGTAATGGCACAACACTGCTTTCCCCATTCTGACAAAATCTTGCAATCTTGGAAACATTTTTTTTTTTAATTTGATTTATATGCCGCCCTTCTCTGGAGACTCAGGGCGGCTTACAATGCGTTAAGCAATAGCCTTCATACTTTTGTATATTTATACAAAGTCAGCTTATTGCCCCCACAAACTGGGTCCTCATTTTACCTACCTTAGAAAGGATGGAAGGCTGAGTCAACCTTGAGCCTGGTGAGATTCGAACTTACAGTAATTGCAGACAGCTGGTGTTAATCATAATGCTCTTTTAGTCTGCTAGGCCACCAGGCCTTTTGTTCTCAAAAGCCACCAGGCCTTTTGTTCTCAATAATAATTTAGTTGTGGCTATTTCTACTTCCATACTCTAATGCAGGGGTGTCAAACTCTATTTCATTGAGGGACGCATCAGGGTTGTGTTTGATCTCGGGGGACTGGGGTGGGTGCGGCGAGGATGGGCATGGCTAGCTCGACGTCACTTGTGTTAGGGGGTACCTGTAGTGGCCTGAGGGCTCTATGAGCAAAAATGGGCTCCCGAGCTCCGTTTTCGGCTGCAATGTCCTCCTGCAACCCTCTGCCAGTGAAAATAGAGCTTGGGAGGGCCGTGCAGGCCAATCCTATGCTGTTTCCAGGTCGGCCCCATGGGCCAGATCTAAGCACCCTGTGGGCCGGATCCACCCCCCGGGCCTTGAGTTTGACATCCCTGCTCTAATGTCTATGGCTCACATTTATTCTGAATTGCTATTGGATTGTATGCGATTCAGCCATATCAGTGGTGTATCTTCAGTAGGCCAGATAGTGTGTTAATGGAAGAGCTACATATTTTGTTATGATTTACTTTTAAAGTTAGCATTATTAATATGTAGGGTGAATTTACAAGGAAACAGTTATCCCACCTCTTCTAATAAGTTATCAATCAATTTTTAGAGACAGTCCTACTAATATGAACTGTGGTGTCAAAAACGCACCTACAAAACCAGTCAGTTTTCATCCAGCCATCAAATCTACTTCTTGATTTTTGAGGAGATAGTTCAGTATAAGTTCCAAAGGATCCTGGAGTCATTGGAAATAGGCAGCATGCAAATTTTAACAAAAATAACAACAATTATAAATCACGTTGACCTCTCCTAGGTAGCTTTCAGACCAAGATAGATTTGCTTTTGCTTGAAAAGGACCTGTTGCAGGCACAGTGCATCTAACCTGATCTTCCTTGATCTTTCAGAAGCATTTAGTATTGATCACAATATCCTTTTGGGAGGTTTAAGAGTGGAAGGCATTGTTTTGCATTTTTCCCTTCCTGTAGGGTCAATTCCAATTAGAGATGATGATGGGTTAGCGGTCTAGTCCTAGACCCCTGCTTTACAGAGTACCTTAGTGTTCTTCACTCTTTCCTTTCTTTTTTACATCTAAATTGTTTTTATTCAATGTTTACATACTTAAATCTTAGTTACACTTTTACAGCTTTCCAATACCGGCATTTTTAGTAATATCCAATTTATCGTTCAACCAACTATATACATATACATTTTGTTTGTTACATACTTAATTCATATAATCAATACATTTTATATACATACCTACTACACATTAAATATAACATTCCATTATAATATCTTCTCTTTTGCTAAACATTATCCATTAATTTTAGATTCCTTTTCCAGCCAATTATACCATCTGTTCCATGTTTCATAATTCGTTTCCTCTCTGTCCTTAAATTCCATCATTAACTTATCTGATTCTGCACACTCCAGCACCTTTTTTATAATCATCGTGTTTGTTGGAGCATGTTGTTGTTTCCAGTTTTGGGCAAATGAGATTCTGGCAGCTATAATTATGTGGGGCATGAGGTATTGAATTTCTTTACTCAGTTTTTCTTTTATAATCCCTAACAAAAATAGTTCAGATTTCATATCAATTTTTTTCCCAGTCATTTCCTCCAACCATTTTTTAATTTTTAACCAATAGTCTCTTGCTTTGGGACATGTCCACCACATGTAGTAGTATGTCCCTTGTGAATGATTACATTTCCAACAGTGGTGGATTGTTTGGAGACATCTTGGCCAATCTCACCGGGGATAAATGCCACCTATAAAACATTTTATAAATATTTTCTTTTTAGGCAGCCGACAACGTCATTTTATAATTTGTTCCCCATATTTTTTCCCAATGCTCCAATTCTATGTTGTATCCAAAATTTTTCATCCAAATTATAATTGTTTCCTTCACCGTTTCCTCTTCCATTTTAAATTTGAGGAGACAAATTTATATGTTTTGGTAATTATCTTTTCATCTGTCCCTGTTAATATTTTATCCATTTCTTGTTGTCCATTTTGAAATCCATATAATTCTAAGTCTTTTTTTTATTTTGTTTAGATCTGTAAATAAGGCCACCAATCTATTTTAATTCCTTCTTCTTCTTCTTTTTTAATTTTTTTATTAAACATTTTTTTAAAACAAAAAGAAAGCTTTAACACTTTTTCTGTTTCAACAGTTTCGCATCAGTTAAAAATTTCATACTTATACATTTTTTCCTCCCTTATTTCTACTATATCTTTTATACATACACTTCTAATATTTATTTATTTATTTACATCTATACATAAAAATATCCTTACACACTTTCATTTCTACAAGTTTTGTTTCCTCATATTTACAATTATACTTCTACTTTATTTCGACCATTATTTAATTTTTCCTTGCCTTTTATCTCTCTCCTCCAACCATTCATACCATTTCTCCCCCACTAAGTAATATTCTGTTTCCTCATTTTCTTGTATCTCCTTTGTTAATTTGTCCATCTCCGCACATTCTAAAATTTTTCTAATCAGATTATCTTCGGATGGTATTGTTATGTATTGATACATTTCAGCAGGAGTTTCAAACCTGCCTTAGTTGCTGATTGGCTGACAGCCTCTCCAGGATTGTATATAAGGAGGGCTGCAGCCTCAGAGTTTTTGCTGAAGTCTCACTGTATATTAAAGAGCTGTTGTCACTTGCTTGCTTGTGCCTCTCGTTATTCCCGAACCACTTCATTGGCGACGAAAGTGGGATCGAGGCCACAAGAAGCGAACCAGTGAGACCCGAGCTTCAGCTAGGCGACGAGGCGAACTACAGGAGGCATACCGAACATGTCTGCCTACGTTCCGCCCAAGCCTTTTGATCCGGCCCGCGAAAAATGGGTCTCGTACCTAATGAGGTTTGAGTGCTCAGTTGAAGCCAGCGTCATGCAGGGACTCTCCGCTAATCGAAAGAGAGCCCTCTTCCTAAGCCACTGCGGACCGGACGTGTTCGAGATGGCGGAGTCACTTTGTGAGCCAACACCGGTCCAGACTGTTTCCTGGGATACCCTGATGGCAACTCTTCGGGCTCACTACGCTCCCGTGCCCTCCAAATTCGTGCAACGATACCAACTAAGACAACGCGTGCAACGAGAGGGAGAGCCGGTCAGCGCTTACATGGCGAGCCTGCGTAAAGCCGCAACACATTGCGACTATAGAGACTTGGATGATGCGCTGCTTGAGCAGCTAATCTGTGGCGTTTGAGATATAAGACTGCAAAGGCGACTACTCGCTAAGCCTGATCTAACACTTGCTGGAGCCCTAGACGAGGCCAGGGCTCACGAAGCCTCCACAAAAGCCGCAGAAACGCTGCAGCGCCCACTGACCAGCAAGGACAACCCCAAGTCTATACCAGTGCACAGGGAAGACGCTGGATCCAGCTCGGAGTCCGAGTCTGATGAGGATGTTTTCCGCACCGAGCACCAAAGAAAAGACGCAGGCAGCCCCCGGCGTAATTGCCCCAGCTGTGGCGGGAATCATGATAGACTGTCCTGCAAATACAGAGAGGCTATTTGCAGGCGCTGCGAGAAAAAAGGGCACTTGGCGCGAATCTGCAGAGCCATACTGCCCAGAAAACACCAACCACGTGAGCGCCGCAGCCAACCAGAATCAACGCGCCAGAAGCACCCAATGAGAGAAGTCGGTGCTAGAAAACGGCGCGAATTTGAACCACGAGATGGCCGCAGCATACACATCGACCAGGCCAGCACGGCAATCGAAGACAAGGTCAGCACGGTGGTCGAAATCAACGGCAAACCATGCACGATGGAGATCGACACCGGATCAGCTCTCTCCATAATGTCGTGGACGACCCTGAAGACCATCCTGCCGTCATTCCGGAAGGACCAGCTATCCAAACAGAGACTGCACATCCTAGACTACCAGGGGAACCGGGTCCCCCTCGAAGGAATAGGCACATTCCAAATCACCTACGGAGACTTCGAAAAAGACCTGCCGCTAACAATCATCACAAAGCAGCTGCCCAGCCTTCTGGGCATGGGATGGTTCCAAGCCCTTGGCATGGGTTTCATCGGCGTCCACCAAATGTCCGAGCCGTCACTGAAGGACAGCCTCCTGACCGAGTTCCAGGACGTCTTCGGGGACACGTTGGGCAAGTATGTGGGGACCCCTATCTCCCTAAACTTAGACCCCAACGTAGCCCAAATAAGACTTAAAGCCAGACGGGTGCCTTTCGCATTGAAACCAAAGATCGATGCAGAACTGGACAAATTAATTAAACAAGGGGTGTTGATCCCCGTTGACCATGCGAAATGAGAGACCCCCATAGTGACCCCAGTTAAATCTGATGGCTCAATCAGAATTTGTGCCGACTACAAGTGCACGATCAACAAGGCTTTGCAGCCGAGCGCCTATCCGGTGCCGATCGTGCATCATCTACTACACTCCCTGGGGCCAGGAAAATTTTTTGCCAAATTAGACCTAGCACAGGCCTATCAACAATTACCCGTTGACTACGCCACGGCAGAGGCGCAAACAATTGTGACTCACAGGGGTGCATTCAAATGCACCAGGCTCCAGTTTGGGGTGAGTGTCGCACCTGGCCTATTTCAAAGCACCATGGAGCGCCTTTTGCAAGGTCTCCCGGGGGTGGTGCCCTATTTTGACGACGTTTTAATCAGCGCCCAGGATGAACGTCAATTAGGGGACAGAGTGAGGAACGTCCTAACCAGATTTAGGGAAGCGGGACTCAAAACTTAAAAAGAACAAGTGCATGATCGCTGTCCCCTCTGTCGATTTTTTGGGGTACAGGGTGGATGGCACAGGCATCCACCCCACCGAAAGCAAGGTTAGAGCTATCAAGAGCACACCTGCCCCCAAATCCAAATCGGAGCTCCAAGCCTTCTTTGGACTGCTCAACTTTTACTCAATGTTCCTAAAAAACAAGGCTACCGTCGCAGATCCCCTGCACACACTGTTAGGGAAGAATGTTCTGTGGGTTTGGGGCAAAGCAGAGGCAGCCGCATTTGAAGCTGTAAAGAAACTTTTATCTGAGGACAGCTTCCTCATTCAATACAACTCAGTGCTACCGCTTGTATTGGTTTGTGACGCCTCCCCCTTTGGAGTTGGTGCCGTCCTAGGCCATAGACTGCCAAACGGCCTAGAGGCGCCTATTGCGTTTTACTCTCGCACTCTGTCCAGCGCAGAGCACAACTATAGTCAATTGGACAGAGAGGCTCTGGCTGCAATTGCGGGGGTTAAAAAATTCCATGAATATCTCTATGGCCATCAATTCAAACTTGTGACAGACCACTGGCCCTTGCTAGGACTTTTGGCTGATGACAAGCCCACCCACACTGCCCTGTCCCCACGTTTGACCAGGTGGGCCATCTTCCTGTCGGCCTATTCGTACCAGCTCGTCCATCGACCCGGACGGACTTTGGGCCACACGGACGCCCTCAGCTGCTGCCCCCTTCCTGAACTGCTTGTCAACCCCACGCTGGAAACCCCCGTCCTGTTGATCGACGCTATGACTTTGGGACCTATCTCCTCTTGCGAGGTGGCTAAAGCCTCTGCTAGGGACCCTGTAATTCGCACTGTGATGGGGTGGGTCCTTAAGGGATGGCCTGTCAAGGCGGACAGTGGGGAATACCAGGGTTATGTTAACAAACGTAACGAATTGTTTATGCAAGGGGGTTGCTTGTTGTGGGGTGATAGGGTGGTGGTACCGACAAAACTGCTAACAAGGGTCTTGGAGTTACTGCACGAAGGGCACCCAGGAATAGTCCGAATGAAAAGTTTAGCCCACAGTTAAGTTTGGTGGCCCAACATGGACCAAGTCATCTCCAAGTGGGTGGGGAAGTGCAGGCTCTGCCAGGAATCTCGCCCCGATCCCCCGATAGTGCCTATCCAAGAGTGGGAGAAACCAAAGGGGCCATGGGGGAGGATCCACATTGATTTTGCCGGGCCCTTCCACGGGCAAACATTTTTAATCGTAGTCGATGCCTTTTCAAAATGGCTCGAAATCATACTCATGTCTTCAACCACAGCCGAAGCAGTCATTAAGACTCTTCGGAAACTATTCGCCACCCACGGCCTACCGGATACCCTTGTATCTGATAACAGGCCTCAATTTACAGCGACTGTTTGAGAGCTACCTGGCCGGACTGGGCATTCGCCATGCCCTGTCGGCCCCGTTCCATCCGGCTTCTAATGGCTTGGCTGAACATTTCGTAAGAACGGCCAAAGAAGCATTGTCCAGGCTAGACGACGGGGACTGGCAGGCCAGGATTGACCAATTTTTAGCAGTCCAGCATGCCACACCATGCACGGCCACAGGGAGAAGCCCAGCCGAACTCCTCATGGGCAGGAAGCTTCGGTGCATGTTAGACAGGCTTCACCCTAACTATTCACATGAGAATTTTAAGGGGGAGACCACCGGACTAAGGCAGTTCCAGGTTGGGTCCCCAGTGTTCGCTCGCAATTATGCTAGCGAACCTCTATGGGTTGCAGGAACCATAGTGGGCATAACGGGCCCAAAATCTTACATGGTAGACGTAGGGGTAGACAGAATCTGGAAACGCCACATAGACCAACTAAGAAAGAGAATAGTCAGCGAGGCAAACATCAACTTAGAAATCTCCGAACCTAACTACAACAACTTTCCCAAAACAGCTAACTCAAGCCCGGGTTCGAGGGAATACTTAGCTGACAAGCCCTGGTTCCAGCGCTGCCCCAGCGAGTTGCCACTTCCAGCCGGGGATAACCACACCCCGGATAAAATCAAGGAGGTTCCATTGGCAGAGCTGGGAGAGACAGAGAGTCCCTCCGACCAGCTCGATGCCCCACCAAACACTGAACTGCGCAGGTCAACCAGAACGAGAACTCGCCCAGGTCACCTGCGAGATTTTGTGTGTACTTATGTAAATTTTTGAATGTTAGTGCCTTCTGGGAAGGGAGGGGTGTTATGTATTGATACATTTCAGCGGGAGTTTCAAACCTGCCTTAGTTGCTGATTGGCTGACAGCCTCTCCAGGATTGTATATAAGGAGGGCTGCAGCCTCAGAGTTTTTGCTGAAGTCTCACTGTATATTAAAGAGCTGTTGTCACTTGCTTGCTTGTGCCTCTCGTTATTCCCGAACCACTTCAGGTATATTATCATTTTTCCAATTCTGAGAGTAGATTATTCTTGCTGCTGTGGTAATTAAATAAATGGATAATTAAATATTGTATTTCTTTTTCGTATGACCCTGGGAGTATTCCTAATAAAAATGTTTCTGGCCTCATCTCTATCTGTTGTTTGGTTATTTTTTCTAATTGTGATCTGATTCTACTCCAATATTGTTTCGCTTTGTGGCAGGACCACCACATGTGGTAATACGTTCCCTTTTGCAGTTTGCATTTCCAACACGTTGGTGAAGTATTGGGAAACATCCTTGCCAATCTGGCTGGTGGCAAGTGCCACCTGTAAAACATTTTATACAGATTTTCTTTAAAGGATACAGACATTATCAGTTTATAATTTTTGTTCCATAATTTCTCCCATTTATCTAATTCAATGTTGCATCAGAACTTTTTCACCCAAATTATCATATTTTCTTTAACTACTTCCTCTTCCAATTTGCATCTTAATAAATAATTGTAAATTCTTTTGATCAATTTATCTTCTGTACCTTGGAGGATTTTGTTTAATTCATACACTTCTCTTTGGAATCCATATTGTGTGTCAGGTATGCTTCCTTCAGTATCCAGGAAAGAAAACCCCAAACTCAAGCATTTTGAAGAATTTGGTACTTTTACTGAATATGAAAAGATTAACATCCCAGTGAAAAGCTGGAAGTGACCAAAACGCGCGAAATGCATCTACTAAGCTTCTTCCCCCCGTCATGTTTATATTTTCTCAGCCAATCTAAAGGTCTTCCAAAGGTCAGGTGGCAACACGTCTGGCAGCGTCATCCATCAGGAATGTCGAGACAGTTGGTCGCTCATCCCCTTCTGAAATCCAGTTTCGATTCCCACGAAGTTCCCTCCTACAAAGACAAACCCCCTCCTGCTCTCTTCCCCCCCTTTGCTCCATACCTAATCCCTCCCCGTTTCTTATGGCAGCTAAAGCAGGAAAGCTGATGCTGACATTCGGCCCCTCTTGCAGAAGAGACGTTAGTCCTAATTAAAAGGAAAAAGAGAAAGAGAAACAGAATATATACAATGATCAAGGTTTATCAGGGTATTTGGCATAGAACTGTTGTACTTTCTTGGGAGCTCGGACATCTCGTTTATTCACCCATTCAGCCTGAGATAGTGGAAAATGTTTCCAGGCAATCAGATATTGGACTTTACCATGGTGTTTTCTAGAGTCCAAGATTTCCTTAACCTCAAAATGTTGCTCCCCTTCTATGAGGATGGGAATTGGGGGTTTGCTATGATCAACCCTTAGGGGAGATGAGTGTTCAGGTTTCAATAAACTAACATGAAATACAGGATGTATCCGTCTCAAGGTTTTTGGTAATTCTAATTCAACTGTCACTGGATTTATCAGTCTAATCACCCGGAATGGTCCTACATACTTAGGCCCCAGCTTTTTTGACTTCTGAGTGGTTTGTAAGTATTTGGTAGACAAATAGACTTTATCCCCCACTTTGTAAATGTGAGTTGGGGACCTTTTCTTATCGGCTTGTGCCTTATGGGCTCGGTGTGCCTCATCTAATGCCTTCCGAGTCACTGTCCAGGTGCTCCTTAATTGTTCCATCCAATCTATCAAAGAGGGATTTTGGGGATCATCTTGAGGTAACTCGGGAATGGGTACAAAATCCTGGCCCGATGCAACCTTAAAAGGGGTGAATCCGGTGCTACTATGCACAGAATTGTTATACGCCACTTCTGCAAATGGCAACAAGTCTACCCAATTGTCCTGCTGGTAATTCACGTAACACCTAAGGTATTGTTCGAGCACCCCATTGGTTCTTTCACAAGCACCATTTGTCTGAGGGTGGTGACTGGAACTCAACCCCTGTGCGGAGCCTATCAATCTTAAAAATTCTCTCCAGAACCTGGAAGTAAATTGCACACCCCTATCAGAAATTATTCTTTTCGGAGACCCATGTAGTCGGTAAATCTGCCGAATAAATAATTTTGCGAGGGTTTTTGCTGAAGGGATCTTTGAGCAAGGTATGAAATGTGCTTGTTTGGAAAACAAATCAGTTACTACCCAAATGACAGTGCAGCCCTCACTGTCGGGCAAGTCCACCACAAAATCCATAGATATTTCCTTCCATGGGGCGTTCGGTCTAGCCACACTTTGCAGTAATCCAGGGGATTTTCCTGGAGGTCTTTTAGCCGAGGCACATACTGGACAGCTAGCCACATATGCCTGTATGTCCTTTTTTAGTGCAGGCCACCAAAACTGTCTCTTAACAAGATGTAAAGTTTTGACAAACGCAAAGTGTCCTGCGGCTTTGGCATCATGCGCATATTGCAATACGGTTGGTCTTAATGTGGCCGGAACATACAATTTTGATCCAACCCAAGCTAGTTCATCGCGAAGTGTGCATTCATTCGAGTGGATTTTAAACCACTCGTCAGCTTTTAGTGCTTCTCGTAACTTTTTGAGTAAATCCCCTGAGAGTTCTGGATCGGTTTTACTCTGCGCTCTGGTAGTGACAGGTGTTGCCAATTGCGTTAAGGGGAGCATTGGTTGAACCAGTTCCTTCTTTATGCTGTTGTACTGTGGTAATCTGGAAAGTGCGTCTGCCATGAAATTTTTTCCCCCAGGAAGGTAATGTAAAGTGAAATTGAAACACTTGAAATGTTGGGCCCAGCGTGCCTGTTTGGGTGACAATTTGCGTGGTGTTTTTAATGCTTCTAGATTCTTATGGTCAGTCCACACCTCGAAAGGATGTTTTGCCCCTTCTAAAAATTGTCTCCATGTTAACAGCGCCCATCTAACTGCAAACGCTTCCTTCTCCCATATGGCCCATCTCCTTTCTGTTTCAGATAGTTTACGGGATGTGTAAGCACAAGGTTGTAATATTCCATTCTCATTCTTTTGCAAGAGTATCGCTCCTACGGCAACGTCGCTAGCATCCGCTTGTATTACAAAAGGTTGTTCTATGTCGGGGTGTTTGAGCACAGGTTCAGCTGCAAACAACCGTTTCAGTTTTTCGAAAGCGGCCTGACAGTCCATAGTCCATTCTAGTGGTTTCGAGGGTTTGGGTTTTATTTCCCCTTTGGTTTTGAGCAAGTTTGTAATTGGCAGTGCGATTTTTGCGAAAGAGGGGATAAATTGTCTATAAAAGTTAGCAAACCCTAAGAAACTCTGTAACTGTTTACGGGTGCGTGGTGCGGCCCATTCCATTACTGCCCGGACCTTTTCCGGGTCCATCTCTATTCCCTCATGCGATATACGATATCCAAGATAGTCGATTTTGTCTTGATGGAATTCACATTTAGAAAGTTTAGCATAGAGTTCAGCTGCTCTGAGTTTATTCAAGACCGCTCGAACCAATCTTATATGGTCGGCCATGTTGTCAGAATAAATTAGAATATCGTCCAAATAGACCAACACCCCCTTATATAGATGCTCATGCAACACTTCGTTGATCAACTGCATGAATACGGCCGGGGCCCCCTGTAGTCCAAAAGGGAGTACTCTAAATTGGAAACACCCCAGTGGGCAATTAAATGCTGTCTTCCATTCATCTCCCTCTTTTATTCTCACTCGGTAGTATGCCTCTCTTAAATCAAGTTTGGTAAAAAATTTTCCCTTTCCTAAATGGGCCAACATGTCCTTCATAAGTGGGAGGGGATAGACATTTTCCACGCAAATGGCGTTCATGTTTCTATAATCAACAACTAATCTGAAGGATCCATCTTTCTTTTCGCGGAACATTACTGGCGCTGCTACCTTGGGTTTGGCTCGTTCGATAAATCCCCGTTCTAAGTTTTTGTCAATAAAATTCCGCAATTCCTCCAATTCTCGAGGTGTCATGGGGTATATTTTTGGTTTGGGAAGCTTCACCCCTGGGAGTATTTCAATGGTGCAGTCAGTGGCCCTGTGGGGAGGCAGATTATCAGACGCTTTTTCACTAAACACTTCCTTGAGGTCCCAATATTCCTTTGGAATTTTCTCTTCTCCCTCAATATAGTTAATGGCTACTGCGGCCCCTTCTGGTCTTACGTCGTCCCTTAGGGAGGGGCCTTCCTTTTCCGGAGGTGGTTCTGCCGTACGGATGCGCAGGACCCCCGTTTTCCAATTTACTCGTGGGTTCCATTTACGAAGCCAAGGCAGTCCTAGAATTAGGGGCCTTTCCATGCCAGGTGCTACGATAAAGCTGAGCTTTTCTATATGATTCCCCAACTGTAGTTCAAGGGGTTCGGTCATAAAACTAGCTGGGCCCCCCCCCTGCAATCGACCCATCTAATTGACAAAATGCAATGGGTCTTTTTAAAGTTTTCAGTCTCAGTCCCATTTCCTCCACTACTTTGGGGCTAATTATGCACCTAGTGCATCCCGAGTCCAACAGGGCTAACAATTGCGCTTGAGTTCCTGTGGAGGGCACCCTTACTTCTACGGGGATGAGTAAGGGTTCTTCCGTGTGACTCACCCGTTCATCGGTGTCCGAATCGGAGTCTGTTTCGCTGTCGTCATCGTTGGTCGGAGTTCCCAACTCACGCTGGTTCCGGGGAGTGAACTCAACGACTTCTCCTTTCAGGGCGGTGCCGCGGGTTTTGGCGGGTATTTTATCGCTTTTCTTTTGGCTGGCCCCAGTGGCTTTTGGCGGTGGTTTGGAGAAACATTCAGCCGCCCGGTGACCCTCCTTCCCACATTTGAAACAGGTGAAGGGCTTTGACTTGGGTTTGAATTCGGTCTTCCCGCCAGTCATCTTGGCCGCCCCCTTACGGTAGAGAGAGGATGACTGGTCCCCCATCCGCCTTCCTCGGAGTTCGCTCCGTTTCAGCTCGATCTCCACATCCTCAGCTACTATGTACCATCTATCCAAATCATCGGGGTCCCCCATGCTCCTGCAATCTCGATATATCTCATCATTCAATCCATCCTTGAAACTCTCCAAAAGCGCCATTTCTGACCAGCCTGTCATATAAGGTGCCAGTTCACGAAACTCTTGGATATACTCTGCCACCGGCCTCCGGCCCTGCTGAATGCTCTTCATTCTGAGTCTCGCCTTTCGTTCAGCTAAATGGTCTTCAAAACGTCTTCTAAGGGCCCTCATGAACTGGTTGTAATTTCTCAGCAGGAGGGAGTTGTTATTGTGGAGAACTACCATCCACTCAGCCGCCACTCCCTCTAGGGCATTCGCAACGCTTCTGACTTTAGCCGCATCTGTTTCGTAGTCCTCCCCCCAATCCTGCATGTGGTTCCACACTTGGGTCAGGAAAAATCCTAAGGTTTTAGGATTTCCATCAAATTTTCCAGGAAGGGGGGGGATTTTTGGCTTTTTACGTCTGCGGGGGGGGGCCTGCAGGGCTGGGGTTCTCTGGCCGGCTGCATCTCTTCCTCGAGCTGCCGAAGCCTGGGATGTTCCCTCCTCAAACTCTTCCTCTCCCCCGCAGGCTGTCTCTTCGGCCTCCCCCCTGGGGTCTGCTTCCCCCTTCTCCACAGGAGTTTCAAAAGACTCACGGTTTTTTCTGCTTTCTTCCACATCACGGATAAGCTGCAAGGCTTGATCTATCATGAGACGTTCCTTCTGCTGTTGCATCCACACTGCCTCCCTTTTTCGGGGTCTGGAAGTCGTCACTCCCCGGGGATTCTCCCCCCAGTCCGGCAGTCTGCCCACACCTTTGGACCATCTAGCTTCCTCTGGTTCCAAACGGAGTTTTTCCAGCCATTCTGTAGTTTCTCTTTCCGACTGGAGGGCGGTTGAACTCGCTGCCCCCATCTTCCCTTCGTCATCACTCCCTCGATCTGACATACTTTGGATTTTCAGTCCCCTCGGGTTTTGTCCGGGATGACTGAGATGACTTCCAGCTTAATGTCAGGTATGCTTCCTTCAGTATCCAGGAAAGAAAACCCCAAACTCAAGCATTTTGAAGAATTTGGTACTTTTACTGAATATGAAAAGATTAACATCCCAGTGAAAAGCTGGAAGTGACCAAAATGCGCGAAATGCATCTACTAAGCTTCTTCCCCCCGTCATGTTTATATTTTCTCAGCCAATCTAAAGGTCTTCCAAAGGTCAGGTGGCAACACGTCTGGCAGCGTCATCCATCAGGAATGTCGAGACAGTTGGTCGCTCATCCCCTTCTGAAATCCAGTTTCGATTCCCACGAAGTTCCCTCCTACAAAGACAAACCCCCTCCTGCTCTCTTCCCCCCCTTTGCTCCATACCTAATCCCTCCCCGTTTCTTATGGCAGCTAAAGCAGGAAAGCTGATGCTGACATTGTGTCAAATCTGTCTTATATCTAGATTTTATTTGCATGTAAGGCCACAAATCAATGTCTGTACCCTGTTCTTTTAATTCCTGCCTTGTTTTCAGTTTCCCCTTGATTATTTAAGAAATCTTTATATCTTTTCATTTTGTCAATGTCTAATGCATTTGGGTAGATTTGGCCTCCATTGAGGATAACCATTCTGGAATTTTATCATAATGATTCTTTTTTATCCCTTGTCATGTTTGTAGTAGTGCATCTCTGATTAAGTGTCGTTGAAAATAGTTATGTTGTCTATTTTTTCCTTCCCATAAAAAGGCGTGCCACCCTCTCTGCAAATCCTCTAATGTTAAAATTCTTTTATTTCATAATTCTATCCAGTCTTTGATCCATATAAGTGATGGATGGATTTATACTATGTTTCCCAATCTTGGGGTCCAAAATCTTTCTCTTGCAATGGTTGTATTTTAATTCTTGATCTTTTTCCCTCCCAGATATAGTTTGCTATTAATTTATTTAGATCTTTAAAAAAGTTTTTTCCTAATTTTATGGGAATTACTTGAAATAAAAATAGTAATTGTGGTAGCACGTTCATTTAAATTGAAGCAATTTTTCCTAAAAAGGATAATTGTAATTTGCTCCAAATCTCCAAGTCTTTCTTTATCTGTAATATTAATTTATTATAATTGTCTTCTTTGATCGATGAACCTTTATTTGTTAACCATATTCCTAATTTTTTTTTGTCATTTGGATACCCATTTTGTCTTCTAATTCTTTCTCCTGCTGCTTGGTAAGGTTTTTTGTTAGTGCCTTTGTTTTGAGTTTATTAATTTTAAGTCCTGCTACTTTTCCATATTCCTCTATTTGCATAATTAATTTGGGTCCTGACAGTATTGGTTGTTTTAAGATGAAGACCAGGTCATCAGCAAAGGCTTGGACTTTACATTCCTCTTTTTTTATTTTCAATTTTTTTATTTCATTTTCACTTTTAATTTTGTTTAACAGTCTCTCTAGTGTTAAGATAAATAGTAATGGGGATAGAGGACAACCCGGTCTCACTTCTTTTGCTATTGTGAATTGTTCAGTAATGTCTCCATTTATTGCTATCCTTGCCGTTTGAGTTGAATATATTTTTTCTACCTGTCAGATGTAAATGCCTTATTCTATAATGTGTAAATAATATATGAACGGGGTATCAGGGGTTAACTTATTCTTCACTTCTTAATGTATTCATGATTCACCACTCCCACATCTAGCTCCACCCATTGTATATATAAGGAGCTGTTTGCCCCCATTTACTAGCTTCTACCTATGAATATTCAGTGAATATAGAATGCCTATTGTAAATAAAAGGAGATATATTTAAACCTTTAACTCTTACTAAATTTATTGAGTCTGATCCTGAAAAATATTGCAACAAGCTGGTAGCAGAGGATGGTTAATTGACTCAATAAATATTAAAAATGTCTAAGAAAGATAGGCCCAACACCAGGGCATACAGCAAAGAAATAGAAACAGAACAAGAAATAATCAACGAATCCACAAATGCGATTTCGAGAGAATCTGAAGAATACACCACTGAAGACGAAGAAATAATAGATGAAAATGATGATGAGGAGGAAATCGAAATAGAGAATAACGAACTCAGGTCAGAAATATTAAAACTATTGAAAAGCCAGAAGAATGATGAAAGCCTCATCGCGAACCTCCAAGATATGCTGAAGAACAGCGGAGCAGCGAGAGAGAAGCACATCACTAATGAAAAATCAAAAGACACCAAAATAGTGAGTGATATGACTACAGAAAATATTGTCGTGAAGAAGAAAACCGGTGATCCCGCGCGAAATTTTGAATGGCAGCCATCTTGGTTTCAACAGACCTCCAGGGTGAGCGAAGCAGAGCCAATCAGAAAGCTCAATTCAAAATTTCTGGCGCGAAAAACATCAGACAACGAAAATGAAAAAGAAGACTCTAACACCTCTGAAGAATCAGAATCGGAAAGTGAAGAGGATTCAACAAACAATCAAATAAAATCAGCAATGAAAACGCTTTTTGCTGCCTTTGGACCAAAACTAAAAATAACAAAAAAACTAACGAAGAAGCAAGCGGGCAAGCCAATGCCTCAAGACCTGCCTGCTCCCATTCTGACTACGAGAGCGACGACGCCCGAACCCAGAGAGCCCTGCCGATACCGCCCCACGCCACAGACCGAAGCAAGCACCAACGCCGTCAAAGGAAGAAGAAGAGCAGCCGCCATCGTCAAGACTCCCAAAATCGAGCCAGAGACCAATTCGTCTGAGGAGGAGCAGAACGAGCGAGCCGCAACGAGGAGAACCTCTCACGACGACTCCGTGGAAGAAATGAACAACGCGCATGCGCAAGACTACGCAGATGGTCCGGGAAGACATGAACTGGCGAGGAGACCGTGCAGGCTCGTTGCGAGCATCCCCACGCCGTTTTGTAACTTTCTGCATTTGCGAGACCACGGACTACCTCAGGTTGTAAGTAATGGACCTAATAATGTCGGAAATTTACCCAGTGACTTCCCAAAGCTAAGGGTAGATGGCATTAATTTGCAAGAATGGTATCAGCAGCTCCAGGTTGTCTTTATGAAGGAAAACTTACTGTTTTTTATCACTAGTCCCCCAAAAAGACCTTGGACTCTAAAAATAGACTGCTTACACCATAGAGCATTTTTCTTATTAATATCTAGCGTGTCTCCTGCAATGTATCATAGCATTAAGCAAAATATGACCGTGTCAGAAATTATTCAATGCATGTTCAATTTGTTTTACAGTGACAGTGTAGCTACCACCACAAGGATGTCTAAAGATTTCTTTTCATCTAGGATAAAACCAGGGGTTTCCATAAGTGAGCATTTAATATCTTTAAACAAAATAAGAGCTGAGCTGCATTTAAGGGGGGAGGTGATTTCAGATCAAACAATGAAAAGTGTTATTATCAACTCACTTGATCCATCATGGGACAATTATATGTCACATTTAGACACAATCAATCTAGGATACTTATCCATAGAAAGTCTATCCAATAAATTAATAGCAGAAGACAATTCAAGAAGGAATCGTTCTAACAATCACATAGAACACAAAACATATAGGAAAGTAGCTTTCCAAGAAAAATATAATGAAACATTTAAATGTCATAACTGTGGATCCAGGGAACACAATAGAAGGGATTGCCCCAAAATTTCAAAAGAAAGACATAGGTCAGAATATAGAAACAAATACAATTATAGACAGTCTTCCATGGATAGACATAGATACAGAAGCCCACCAAATTACAAGGACAATAGAGGGGGCAGAGATAATTCAAAGGATAGAAAATCTGGTTCATTGAATGGATTAAATAAACAAGACAACACTAACACACAGCAGAATGAAAATAGTAATTGGCTTATTGATTCTGGAGCAACTAATCACACCACTAATAACAAAGATATATTGTCTTCATTTGTAGAAGATAAATTTGTAATAAAGGTAGCTAACCAAGAAAAGGTTCAAGTATTAGGCAGAGGGAATGTAATACTGCCAGGTCTAGGAAAAATAGAGGGGGTATTGCTAATACCTGAAATACCTCATAACATACTAAGTGCCATAAAACTAAGTAGAGATTCTGATATTAACATAGTTTTTTCTAAAGGAAAGGCGACTTTAGAGAAAAATAAAATAGATATAGGCACTGTAATAATTAAAGGAGGCCTACCTTATCTGATAACAAAGGAAAAATGGTTACACAACATTGATTCAAATATGGAAGATTGTATTGAAGTAGATGATGAAAACATTAGCAACAGTGACAATGATGAATGTAAAATATCTCATGATCACAAAGATGTACACAATGAAAAAAAACCAAAAATAGGTAAGCCAATTCATGATGAGTGTGCTCACATCTTACATAGGAAGTTAGGACATGCCAGTTTTCCTGTAGTACAAAAAATGACTGAACACGCAGAAGGTGTCAAAATAAAAAATTGTGAAAACTATTTGGAATGCTCAGTATGTAAATCTACAAAACTAAAGACTAGCCCCAGACCAAGAAAATCCACCAGATCAACCAACCAAATTTTTGATTTAGTACACATGGACTTAGTTGGTCCACTAACTCAATCAATCACTTATAGAAAACGTTACTTCTTAACCATAGTAGACGATTATAGCCGTTATGGATTTGTCTATACATTAAAACACAAAGACGAAACCTTCCAAAAATTTAAAGAATTTTATAAACGCATAGAAACACAACACAATATCAGAATAAAACAAATTATGACAGATAGGGGATGTGAATTCATGTCTAAAGAATTCTCCCAATGGTTAAAGGACAGAGGAATGCTACATTACACGTCTAGTCCATTTTCTGCGTTCCAGAACGGGATTGCAGAGAGGAAGAACTCAACATTACAAACCATGATTAGATGCACATTGGAAGATGCTGGCTTAAGCAAACAATTCTGGTCAGAAGCCTTACATTATTCCAATTACACACAGAATAGAACCTGGTCCAGCATTGTAAATAAGACACCATATGAAGTAATGTATAATAGAAAACCAAAATTGGCACACATGCACATATTTGGGGTCACTGCAGACGTACACATACCTAAGCAACTGAGAAGAAAGGGAGAAAACGTGTCCAGAAGACTCAGATTTATGGGATATGAGACAGGTACTAAAGGGTACAGATTCATTGATAGTAATAACAAATTTATAGTCTCCAGAACAGCTGTATTCCATGAACAGGCCAACTGGTCTAAAATACATCTTAATGAAATATTTCCAAGTGACAACAAAGATACAAAATCTCAAGAGAAAGGGACCATAGAAAAGCAAAACATCAACAAATATAAAAACAAAACCAAAACATGGACAAATAGCCAACATAAAATAAAGACAGACACACTAACTAAAAAGGAAGCAAGATATTTACATGATAACAATAGTAAACCTGAAAAAACAATTAGAAACACCAGAAATCAGATGCCAAATAAATATAAAGACTATATAATGCATATGGATGATGAGCCAAAGACACCTAATACATATGAGGAAGTGTTAAAACTCCCTCGTGAAGAAAAAGAAAAATGGGAATTAGCAATGGAAAAAGAAATGGAAAGCTTACAAGGACTAAATGTATTTACACCTGCAATCGCACCAAAGGATAAAACAATTATTGGTACCAGGTGGATATATAAAATTAAGAACTTAGAGGGAGGCAATACCCTATACAAAGCTAGACTAGTTGCACAAGGTTATGCACAGAAATATCTGGAGGATTACACTGACACGTATTCCCCCACAGTAAGAACCGAGAGTGTCAAAACAGCTCTAGTGGTAGCATCAGCACTTAATCTCGATGTATTCCAATATGACATACAGACAGCGTACCTACACGCAAAACTAGATAAGGAAATATATGTAAGAGCACCCCACAGTCAATACACAAACAGAAATGAGACTTGGTTGTTAAACAAGAGTTTATACGGGTTAAAACAATCTGGTAAACGATGGTATGATTGCTTAGTAAAAGTACTTAAAACCATGGACTTCAATGCCACCACTGCTGATAACTGTTTTTTCGTTAAAAAGGGTGATGATTACATGGAATTTGTATTGATCTATGTGGATGACATTTTATACATAGGAAAACATAAAGAGAGAAGAGAAACCTTTGTAACTAAGCTAAATGAACATTTCTCATTGAAATCTTTAGGCAAAGTAAACAAATATCTTGGTGTTCAAATTAATAAAACAAAAAGAGGATTCAAACTTACTCAGAGAGATAAGATCATAGAGCTTTTAAATAAATGCAATCTAAGTAATGCCAAATCTTGTGATACTCCTATGCAAACTGACTTTCTAAGAAATACTGATAAATCATCCCCTGAATTCAAAGATAACACATTTTATAGATCAGTCATAGGTTCACTTCTTTATATATCTAATTGGACAAGACCAGATATCGCTTTACCCCTCAATTTATTATCCAGACATGTCAGCAAACCAACAATGTACCACTGGGAAGCTGTTAAAAGAATATTAAGATATCTGAAAAGTACACTAGACTTTTGTTTAATGTTGGAACCTAACGATAATAAAGAACCAAAGCTTACATGTTATGCAGATGCAGACTGGGCTGGAGACACATCATGGAGAAAAAGTACATCTGGTTATATATTCCTCTTAAATGACTGTCCAGTTTACTGGTACACTGGTAAACAAGAATTAGTGGCCACTTCAACGACAGAAGCAGAATATGTTTGTTTATCTAAAGCTGCAAATAACCTTGTATGGTTTAATGATTTGATTTCAGATGTTTGGAAAAAACCTGCTTTACCTTTTATTATGCATGAAGATAATAAAGCAGCTATTGAAATATCCAGATCTGACGCCATTGGACAAAGGTCCAGACACATAGATATAAAATTTAAACATGTGAGACAATTATCTCAGGATGGATTTATTAAAGCTATGCATTGTGAAACTTCAGAACAATTAGCTGACATATTGACAAAGCCTTTACCTGCCAAGCAGCATAAATACTTAACTTCTAAATTGTATGTTTTGTACTGCCCTGAATCTGAATGTAATTGGTGTTGTGTAACGAATCGGCATTTAGAGGGGGATTTGTCAGATGTAAATGCCTTATTCTATAATGTGTAAATAATATATGAACGGGGTATCAGGGGTTAACTTATTCTTCACTTCTTAATGTATTCATGATTCACCACTCCCACATCTAGCTCCACCCATTGTATATATAAGGAGCTGTTTGCCCCCATTTACTAGCTTCTACCTATGAATATTCAGTGAATATAGAATGCCTATTGTAAATAAAAGGAGATATATTTAAACCTTTAACTCTTACTAAATTTATTGAGTCTGATCCTGAAAAATATTGCAACACTACCATCTTTACAAATTTATCTCCGGATTTCATATTTTCTAATTGTAAAATAAGGAATCTCCAATTTAAGTTACCGAAGGCTTTTTGTGCATCCAAAAATATTAATGCCAATTGTTTATCTGGATTTGTTTCATAATATTCTAATATATCAATTATAATTCTCATATTGTTTTTTATTTGCCTTTTTGGCATAAAGCTGTTTTGATCAGGATGGATGTATTTAAATCCTTCCAAAATTATCAATGTAAATAGTTTGTAGTCTGTGTTTAAGAATGAAATGGGTCTATAGTTTTTGATTTGTTGTTTGTCTGTATCTTCTTTTGGGATAAGCGTTATGGTGGCTTCCATCCATGAGTTAGGTATTCTAGCCTTCAAGAACACTTCATTAAAAGTTTCTAGCAGTATTTCATCTAATGGTTGTTGACATGTCTTACATAATTCTGCTGGAAGTCCGTCTAGACCTGGAGTTTTGTTGTTCTTCTATTTTTTCTTGTCTCCATTAATTCTGTCATACTAATTGTCCCGTTTAATATCTCCCTTTGTGTCTCCTCCAATTTGACTAAATTCATCTTTTCTAAATATTGTTTAATATCTTCTTCTAAAATATTCTCTTGTGTATAAAGGTTTTGAAAATAGTTTTTCGCTATAATTTCCCCCCCTCTTTTTTGAAGTGTATCTCCCCTTTCTCATCCTGTAACTGGTGTATCGTTTTTTTCTCTTTCTCTTTTTTCAATTTGTATGCAAGCCATCGTCCTATTTTATTAGCATGTTCAAAGTAATTTTGTTTTGCTGATTTAATTTTCCGTGTCATCTCTGATTGTGTAGTCAAATTAATCTTATGTTTTATCAAATCTATTTTTCTTTAGTTCTTTTGTTCTGGGGTTCCTTCTGTAAATCTAGCTCCCATTTTTTAAGTTCTTTTAACAAATTATCTCATTCTTGTTTTTTGTTTTTGTTTTTCTTCGCTGTATAGGCAATTATTAGGCCTCTTATATATGCTTTTGCAATATCCCACAGGTTTTGAAGAGATGTTTCTTCTTTTGTATTTATCCTAAAAAATATGTTCATTTGTTTTTCAATCATTTGAATATATTCTTTATCTTTTAATATTTCTGTTATGTATGTATCTATTTTGTGCAGGAAATTCAAATGTTCTGTGAATTGTGATTGGTTAACGGTTGCTCCTGAAAAGTATATAAAGAGGGCTGTTGCCTGTGTTCCTTGCTGAAGTCTCACCCTGAATTAAAGAGCTGTTGTCACTAGCTTGCTTGTGCGTCTTGTTATTCCCGCACTACAACATTGGCGACGAAGGTGGGATTGAGGCCACAAGAAGCAAATCAAAAAGAGCTCTGAGTTTCAGCCAGGGTGATGAGCGAACACGGAGACACGGCAATGTCTGCGTACGTTCCGTCAAAACCCTTCGACCCGACCCGAGAGAAGTGGGGATCGTATCTAACCAGGTTTGAGTGTTCCCTGGAAGCAAGCAAGATGCAAGGGCTCTCCGCGAACCGGAAAAGAGCCCTATTCTTAAGCCACTGCGGGCCAGACGTCTTCGAGATGGCCGAGTCCCTCTGCAAGCCAACCCCAGTCCAGACGGTCACGTCCTTCAAGCAAACCTGAGAGCCCACTACGCTCCAGTTCCTTCGAAATTTGTACAGCGCTACGAGCTCCGCCAACGTGTACAAAGAGAAGGAGAACCGGCCAGCGCATATGTGGCCGCACTTCGAAAAGCCGCAACACATTGCGACTACCGAGATCTTGATGATGCGTTACTTGAGCAATTGATTTGTGGCGTTAGAGACTCTCGTCTACAGAGGGGCCTTCTGGCGAAGCCAGATTTAACGTTAGCCGGCGCGCTCAATGAAGCCAGAGCACATGAAGCATCCACGAAGGCTTCTGAAGCACTACAACGGCCACTACCAAGCAAAGACAGTCCGAAACAGCCCCCGTTCACAGAGAGGAGGCGCGAACCAGCACGGAGGAAGAGTCGGACGAGGACATCTTCCACATGGAAAAGAAAAAGAGTGAGCAAAGCTGCCGCTACGAGAACTGTTCTAGCTGTGGCGGGGATCACGAGAGACAATCTTGCAAATACAGAGACGCCATTTGCAGGTGTTGCGAGAAGAAAGGCCACCTAGCACGAGTTTGTAGAGCTCAATTTCCGCGTAGTCGCAAGCCACGTGACTACCGCGACCAACCAGAACCGGCACGTTCAAAACAGCCAATCAAAGACGACGGCGCAAGAAAACGGCACGAGATTCAAAAGCGGGAGACCTACAGCATGAGAATTGGCCAAGCCAGCTCAACCGACGACGAGAAAGTCTACACGAAAGTAGAAATCGAAGGGAGACCATGCGAAATGGAAATTGACACCGGGTCTACCCTGTCCATCATGTCCTGCACTACACTCAAAGCGCTCCTGCCAAAGATACAGAAAATCCAGCTTTCACGACAAAGAGTTCGCCTCCTCGACTACCAAGGAAACCGAGTTCCTGTGGAAGGCGTGGGCACGTTCTGGGTCACCTACGGCGAGTTCCAGAAAGAGCTTCCCCTGACCATCGTCAGCAAGCCGCTACCAAGTCTCCTGGGCATGGTGTGGTTCCGAGCCCTTGGCATGGACTTCACGGGCATCCACAGCATCGGTGGGCCATCGCTCAAAGGAACTATCCTACACGAATTCTGGGACGTTTTTGAGGAGACTCTAAGCAAGTACGTGGGGACCCCTATCTCTTTTAATTTAGACCCCAACGTGGCCCAAATCAGACTAAAAGCAAGACGGGTTCCATTTGCTTTAAAGCCCAAAATTGACGCAGAGCTCGACAAGCTAATCAAACAAGGGGTGTTAGTTCCCGTAGATCATGCTAAGTGGGAAACCCCAATAGTCACGCCAGTTAAATCGGATGGATCAATTAGAATCTGCGCTGACTATAAATGTATGATCAATAAGGCGTTGCAGCAGAGCGCCTATCCTATTCCAATCGTCCACCATCTACTACACTCCCTGGGGCCTGGCAAGCTATTCGCCAAATTAGACCTTGCGCAGGCGTACCAGCAGCTGCCAGTAGATGACGCTACGGCAGAATTGCAGACCATAGTAACTCACAGAGGTGCGTTTAAATGCACTAGACTACAGTTTGGGGTTAGCATCGCCCCAGGGCTCTTCCAGAGCACCATGGAGCGCCTTCTACAAGACCTCCCAGGAGTCGTCCCTTATTTTGACGACGTCCTCATTAGTGGCCAGGACGAAACACAGCTTGGGGATAGAGTTAGACAAGTCCTAACCAGATTCAGAGAAGCGGGACTTAAACTTAAAAAGTCCAAATGCAAAATAGCGGTTCCTTCCGTGGAATTCTTAGGCTACCGAATCGACGGCACAGGCATTCACCCCACGGAAACCAAAGTCAGGGCCATTCAGAATGCGCCCACCCCTAAATCAAAGCCCGAACTGCAGGCTTTCTTGGGGCTTCTTAACTTCTACACCATGTTTTTAAAAGACAAAGCCACCATTGCGGAGCCATTGCACAGGCTCCTAGGAAAAAACGTTCCCTGGGTGTGGGGCAAACCAGAAGCGGCTGCATTTAAAGCAGTAAAAAAACTTTTGTCCGAGGACAGTTTCCTCATATAATACAACTCAGAACTGCCTCTAGTACTTGTGTGTGATGCTTCCCCCTTTGGCGTAGGTGTTGTGTTGAGCCATAGACTGCCGAATGGGTTAGAGGCGCCCATCGCCTATTACTCTCGCACTTTATCTAGTGCCGAAAGAAACTACAGCCAGCTGGACAGGGAGGCATTAGCGGCTGTAGCTGGGGTCAAAAAATTTCACGAGTATTTGTTTGGCCGAACTTTTGAACTTGTCACGGACCACCAGCCTCTTTTGGGACTTTTGGCTGGAGACAAACCGACCCCTGCTGCTCTCTCCCCCTGGATGACCAGATGGTCCATTTTCTTGGCTGCCTATTCCTACAGACTGCTCCACCAGCCGGGCAGAACTCTGGGCCATGCTGACGCCCTCAGCCGATGCCCCTTGCCCGAATTGTTAGAAAACCCGACTCCGGAAGCCCCTGTATTACTCATTGACGTTGTGTCCCTGGGCCCCATTTCTTCCAGCGAGGTGGCGAAGGCTTCTGCCAGGGACTCTGTTTTGCGCACTGTAATGGGCTGGGTAATGCGGGGTTGGCCTACCAAGGTGGACAGTGGGGATTTCCAATTGTATTTCAACAAAAAAAATTAACTGTTGATGTTGGTGGGTTGCTTGTTGTGGGGAGACAGGGTGGTCATTCCTTCTCGGTTAAGGCATAGAGTTTTGGAAATGCTGCATGAGGGACACCTTGGTATTGTTCGCATGAAAGGCCTAGCTCGAAGCTATGTATGGTGGCCACACCTCGACCAAGACGTCACTGAGTGGGTGGGGAAGTGCAGGCCCTGCCAGGAATCCCACCCAGATTCCCCTATAGCTCCCGTTAGGGAATGAGAAAAACCAAAGGGACCGTGAGGGAGGATTCACATCGATTTCGCTGGCCCGTTCCACGGCCAGAATTTTCTTATCATTGTAGATGCCTTTTCTAAATGGCTAGAGATTGCCTTGATGCCATCGACAACTTCTGAGGCTGTAATTAAAGTCCTCAGGAAACTTTTTGTAACTCACGGGTTGCCGGACACCTTGGTATCTGACAATGGGCCCCAATTCACGGCAACTCAATTCGAGGGCTACTTGGCCGAGTTAGGCATATGACATGCATTATCTGCCCCTTTTCATCCGGCTTCGAATGGCCTTGCAGAGAGATTTGTAAGAACGGCCAAGGAAGCACTATCCTGGCTCGATGCAGGGGATTGGCAAGCTAGGATAGACCAATTCTTAGCAATTCAGCATGCAACCCCGTGCCCCACCTCGGGCCGCAGCCCAGCTGAGCTCTTAATGGGCCGAAAGCTAAGGTGCATTCTCGATCGCTTACACCCCAATTACTCCTCCGATAACTTCAAGGGGGAAGGGGGAGGATTAAGACAATTCCAAATCGGAACCCCAGTATTCGCCAGAAACTATACCAACGGGCCATTGTGGGTAGAGGGAACCATCGTAGGAATCACCGGTCCAAAATCATACACGGTCGATATAGGGTATGGTAAAATTTGGAGGAGACACATAGACCAATTGCGTAGACGTTTACAGCACGAAAACTCAAACATAGTGAGTCCTAACTTCCAAAGTTTTCCTGACACAGCTACCTCAAGCCCGAGTAAGCCGGAATACTTATCTGGCAAAAAAGAGTTCCAGCGCCGCCCCAGCGAGTCGACACTCCCAGCCGGGGATAACCACGCCTCTGGAGAAATCCAGGAGGTTCCATTGGCGGAGCCAGGAGAGACGGGAGGTCCCTCTGACCGGCTCGATGCCTCGCCAACAACTGAACTGCGCAGGTCAACCAGAATTAAGACACGCCCTGGTCACCTACGTGATTTTGTATGTAAATATGTAAATAGATAGGATAAGTGCCTTCTGGGAGTGGAGGGGTGTTATGTATGTATCTATTTTGTGCGGGAAATTCAAATGTTCTGTGAATTGTGATTGGTTAACGGTTGCTCCTGAAAAGTATATAAAGAGGGCTGTTGCCTGTGTTCCTTGCTGAAGTCTCACCCTGAATTAAAGAGCTGTTGTCACTAGCTTGCTTGTGCCTCTTGTTATTCCCACGCTACAACAATTTCTTTGTTCAACATCCATCTTTTTCTTTTCTTCTGGCCTTTCCAAATTAATCTTACTGGATTATGATCCGCCCACATATTGGTCATTATTTCCACTTCTATTTCCTTTCTAAATTCTGTCATCATCCATACCATATCTATCCTAGACCACAATTGACGTGGACTAGAATAGAATGTATATTGTTTTTTTTTTCTTTATTTATTTCCCTCCAAGTGTCTTGTGGACATAGTTCGTGCATCATCTCGTGAAATGTGTCCGGTAATGTCTTTTTCTTTGTTTTATTTTTCTTATTGCTTCAATAATCTTTTTTCACATCTATAATCGCGTTAAAGTCTCCAATTAGGCAAATATGTTCATATTCTAATTCTTTTACTTTATTGTGTATCTTTCTATAGTATTCATTTTGGTTGTTATTTGGTGCATAGATTGAAATCAATAATATTATTTTTTGTTCTGTTTTTATTTCAATCATTAAAATTCTTCCCTCCTCATCTGTGTATATTTGATTTTATTCTAATTGTTTTTTAATGTACATTGCTACTCCTTGTTTTTTTTTTGTTCTGCTAATGATATTTATAGTTCACCTAATCTTGGATATTCTAGTAGGTTTCTGTGCTTTTTCTTAATATGTACTTCCTGCAAATTTATAATATCCATATCTAATCTTTGTAGCTTCGTGAATATCTGCGTTCTTTTAGCTGGTAAGTTTAGACCATTTATATTTATTGAGATCATTTTTATTTCTTCCTCCATATCCGTTCTTATTTATTAATTGTTCTTAATCTTCTTGTATTTCTTGTTTCTCTTTGTGTTTTTTTCCCTTGCTCCTTCTCTCTCTGTTTGTTCCCTTTCCAATCTTCTTTTTTCTTCTTGTTTTTCTTCGTTTTCTTCCATTAGATATTCTTTCTGACTTTTACTCTCGGCTTCCTCCCTACTTTCTTGATCTTCCTCTAGGGCAAAATGGTGTTCAAAAAACTCCTGCGCCTTATCCAGTGTGTCTATCTTAAATTTTTTTCTCTTGCCAGGAGATTAAGATGCCTTCCGGTATCAACCATCGGAACATGACTTTGTATTTATTTAATTGTGATGTAAGGAAGTTATAATTTCTTCTCTGGTCTCTTACTCATCTTGGGATTTGTTTGAGGGTTATTATTTCTTTTCCTTTATATAGTATTGATCAGGGGTAAAATCTAAATTTTTTTGCTACCGGTTCTGTGGGTGTGGTTGGGTGTGGTATGGCATGGTGGTCATGTGACTGGGTAGCCTTGGCCAGTTTGACGTCATTCATGTCACTCTGCTTTGCATGGGGCGCTTGGAGAGAGAGAGAGCAAGACAGCTTTCCAACCTCTGTTTGTGTGTGTGTGTGTGTGTGTGAGAGAGAGAGAGAGAGAGAGAGAGAGGGAGGGAGCGATCTGAAGCTGAGGCACCCAAATTTCTGGCAGCAGCAGGGCAATTTCTGAGCAGCCAGCTCCACCTGACCTACTCCCTGAGTCTCGCCATTCTCCTGCCCCACCCCAGCTCAAGCAGCAGCTTCCCTGCTCAGCCCCAACAAGCTATGCATCCATGGTGCCCACACCAGCATCCCGAGAGAAGCAGAGAAGATCATTGCTTGCAAGCAGACAAGCAGAGGTAGCAAGCATACGCCGTGCTGTGGGGAAAATGAGAGGTCCTGTTGTCCCGCAGAGCCTGCCGCTGGTTGAGCTGGGGGAAGGCAGGAGAAAGGCGAGACTCAGGGAGTAGGTCAGGTGGAGCTGGCTGCTCAGAAGCTGCCCCGCCACTGCCAGAAGTTTGGATGCCTCAGCTTCAGATCGCTCCCTCCCTCACACACACACACACAAAAACAGAGGTTGGAGAGCTCTCTTGCTCGCTCGCTCACTCTCCGAGTGCCCCATGCACAGCCCATTTGAGGAAAGGGCACGGACGGCTAGGCGCGTTTGGCTGCAGAAGGAGGCACAGCGCAATGGGATTGTTTTGTTCACTGAGGTGGTACTTTGGGAGGGCAGACGGATGTCTGCAGCTGACAACTATAATGAATATGTCCACCTGCCCTCCCGAAGCACCACCGCGGCGAACAAAACAACCCCATTGCTATGGATGCATAGCTTGTCGGGGCTGAGCAGGGAAGCCACTGCTTGAGTGGGGGGGGCAGTAAGCTGCTAGCTCCTTCCCTGCAGCCCTACCATGCTTGCCTGCCTTCCATGTGGACTTCTGCTTGCCTGCCTTCGCAAGCTGGCCACCGGGACACCAGGAAGACAGCATGGAAGGCAGGCAAGCATGGCAGGACTGCGGGCCGTGAATCGGTTCGGGGGCGTGGCCAGCCAGCCATTGCTCCCGGTTCAGCGAATTAGCCTCAATCTCCACTACCTACTCGCCCGAGCCAGTCCAAACCGAGAGCATTTCACCCCTGGTATTGATTCATCTCTCATCTTTTTATAGATTTCATCATTTTTTTGGTGAATCTAACATGAACTTCCTTTGGCAATTAGTGCCTGCGGGCATAGTTCATGTGAACTCTGTAGACCTCATCCATATCTCTTCGTATATCATCTTTATCTCTTTATTTCTTTATTTATTTATTGGTTCGATTTATAAGCCACCCTTCTCTGGAGACTCAGGGCGGCTTACAATGCGTTAAGCAATAGCCTTCATACTTTTGTATATATCTGCTTAATAGGGCTTTTGGCCCCCCCAAGTGGTGTTCTTTTTTATACAAAGTCAGTTTATTGCCCCCACAATCCAGGTCCTCATTTTACCTACCTCGAAAGGATGGAAGGTTGAGTCAACCTTGAGCCTGGTGAGATTTGAACTTGCAGTAATTGCAGGCAGCTGGTGCTACTTAACAGCACTTTAGTCTGCTACGCCATCAAGGCTTTTGGTTTGCCTCTGCTAAAATTTCCACCATTAGATAAGGACCATTAGATAAGGTCCTAGGTCTTCATCTTTATTTTCTATGATATTCTGGAACCTAAGATAGAATGATGCTTTTTCCATTTCCAAATACACAATTGATTCTTCTAATTTCCTATTGATTTACACCTTTTTTGTTCCATTGTCTCTATTTTCTTATATGTTTGTTCCATTTTTGATTCCACTGTTTGGATCCTTTGTTCGTTTCTGGAAATATTCTGTTGGATTTTTTCTATTTTATCATCCATTTTTTAAATATTTTCCTTCATTTCTCCCATATCAGATTTGAAATCATCATGGTTTCTTTTTGTTTCCTCGTGATTGTTTGCAATGGCTTCTTGTGTCTTAGTCATTGCCTCCTGAATAATTAACAACGTTGATTGAATACTTTGTATATTGGACATAGAACCTGCTTTATCTGCTTCCCGCAAAAACATACAATAAATAGAAAACAATAGAAAACATACTTTCTATTGATCACTGCTGTGCTGGTGAAGATGTATGGGATGCAGGGTTTGAAGCTGTTTACTTATTTTAGTTATCATTGTTGTACCTGTACTTGTCATTTTTCCTATCTGCTGTAGAGTCTTCCAAATTTTCATACAATAGATTAATTCTAGTGATCTTAAACATGTTAACTATAAGAGTGGTCTATTCTCTTCCCTTATATAGTTTCTAAATTTGTTCTAAACAATCTAGTTCCTTAGATATAGATATAAATATAAATATATAAAACTATCACTACAATTATATTAATAAGTTTAGAGGTACAAATATATATATTTTACTATATTTCTCAAATCCTTATTTTCTGTATTCTATATACTTCTATATACTTATTTAAGACTATGTAAATTTTTACTTATATATGGAATTATAAGAAAAATATAAATTTTAACACTTATTAATAATAAAGCTACATATATATATACATTTATAAAGATAAGCAGATATAAATATAGATTACTCAAAATTAATTGAGTAATTCTATCTAATAAAATTAACATATCAATAATTAATTAACAATTATTAATAATTAATTTTCTAATAACAATAATCAGGTGTTTATCAATAATCACTTAATATTCCAAAGGGTGGTAGTCCCTTTTGTGTGTGTGTGTGTGTGTGTGTGTGTGTGTGTGTGTGTATTCCTTAATTCCATATGGTCTTTTCCCAGTCTTGCATCATTCTCTGTCCAGTCCCTTTTTTTCCTTGTCTGTCCTTTATCCTCCAACTGAGTTCTCTTCAATTGTAAAGTTTATTGTCAATCTCTAAAAGTGTCCAAAATATCCAATTTCAACAATCTTAATTAGAAATCCCCGACCATATTGTTTTAATAATAATTAATAATAATAATAATTTTATTTCTATACCGCCCTTCTCCCGAAGGACTCAGGGCGGTGTACAGCCTATTTAAAAACACAAACAAAACAATGATATAAAATTTAAAATAATTAAATAAATGGCTCAAATTTAAAACCCCAATAAATTTAAATACCCCAATTTAAAACTATTGTATTGATAGTCCGGCCTGGCGGAACAACAGGGTCTTCAATGCGCAGCGAAACACCCGGAGGTCAGATATCTTACGAATTTCCGGGGGCAGTTCATTCCACAGGGCTGGGGCTCCCACAGAGAAGGCCCTCCCCCTGGGCGTCGCCAGCCGACATAACTTGGCTGACGGCACCCTGAGGAGACCCTCTCTGTGGGAACGAACTGGTCGGTGGGAGGCTATTGGTGGCAGAAGACGGTCTCGGAGGTAGACCGTCTCCAGATCTATTCCATCCAAGCCTCTATTAAATCCACAATGTCTCGAAATGCCACTCCAGTTCCGCCTTTAATTAAGTCTTTTTCGTTCTTTAAAGCCTTCCATAGATTTCACAGTCCTAATAACATGCACAATATTGGAATAAATATATTTAGTTTATAATCACCACCTCACTCAATCCTCAAGATAAATCCAGCCGGAGTTTTCTTTCCTCTTATCACCTGATGTCTCGCCTTTTGCGTAGTCAATGCTTGTCAAATTGTTTCTTCTGCTCCTCTTCCTCTTAGTCGCCGCGTTTATTTGGCAGTATTTTTGCCTCACATTTTGGCGTCTCGGTACGCTGTTCTCCTGTTCAACAATATAATTGTACCTCCTTTTTGGGATCTTTTCTCCTACCGATGCGTTTCTGTTGATTTCGATCTTTGCTTCCTACTCCTCGGCTGTCAGGAGTTAACTATATGTTACCATCAGGAGTTGATGGTAACATATAGTTGAAAAAGTAATAAAAATTAGAAGGTTAAAATATTATGGAGTTTCAAAATACAAACTGAAAAAATCTTGGCACATAAACACCAGTTTTAACTGTTGTTCAAAAAAAGAAAGTGTGGATAATTTAGGAGGAAATACCAGGAGTTAGTAGAATAGGGTAGTCCTTGACCACAACTAGGGCTGGAATTTCGGTTTGCTAAGCAATGTCATAAAATGAGACTTTGTGTAACCATGTTGCTTAGTGAGAGCAATACCACAATCCCTGTTGCAATTGTTAAGCAAATTTAAAAGTTGTTAGCCATGAATCCACCCTAATCCAAGCCATTCTGGGATTGTTTTCTCCCATCCTCAAGTCTCAGTAAGGAAAGGGACTGTCTCCAAATCACCCTATCCACCTATTGTTATGTATTGAATACATATAGTTGCATTAAGCCCTGCTAAAGTGAAACTAACCTTTAGATGACTCTAACTGTTAACATCAACTGTTTTAGAGGGAAACTTAGAATATTCATATTTGGGTGGGCTTTTTCAAGTATTATGATTGGTTGGGGCCCAGAGTATAAATTATAGGAATTTGCCTGTTGTCAGCAGTAGTTCTAGTTGAGTCAATAAATGCTGTTGTATCTACGCTGTCTGTTTTTGCCTACCGCAGCCCACAACATAATAGTGGTGACGAAGATGGGCTGCAGAGGAGAGAGCTGCTGCTAACCAAGAGACTGAACAGACCGGGTAAACAGCCCTGGTGGGACTACGCTCCCCACCCTGCCTGCCAATAAGACACACTGGAGGCAGAGACGTACCTGAGGGATCCATCTCCAGGACTCCTAAGTGCAGCTCAGTTCCAACTGCAGTAGTATAGGCCCATGATGGCGAACCTATGGCACACGTGCCACAGGTGGCACATGGAGCCACCCGCGGTTCCCCCGCTTTTGGCACATGATGGCTAAAAGGTTAGCCATCACTGGTATAGGCATTACCAGAACCACAGGGGACTTCTCAAAATGGCTAAACTGGGAAGACTCAACGAGTTTAATATTACTCACCTGGAACAGTAGAGCTCATATGTCTCCCGAGTAGACAACTATCTCAGGGCTAACCAGGTCACGGACGATGGCCTGAAGGTGGTAACCCTACTATGTGTCTGTGGACAAGCCACATTTGATTTAGCTAAAAATGTGATAGCATGGGCAAGCATAGAGACAGTGGCCTATGCAGACCTCAAGAAAAAGTTAAGTTAACATTTTGAGCCTAAACTCTCGGTCATCGCCCGGCGCCATTCATTCGAGCAACATGAACAGAGATCTAGAGAATCTGTAGAAGAGTTTGTGGCATCCCTTCGCCAAGCGTCGTGCCAATGTGAGTTTCCTGATCTGGAAGACCGTCTCAGAAACAGGCTTGTTTGTGCCTGCATAATAGTGAATTACAGCACGCCTATTCACCAAGGAGAAACTGACCTTCCAAAACACAAAGTGATGGTGAATGAGGCTGCCGGAGGGGCCATGAAGACTCTCCGGCCACAAAAGACACATACCTGCCCCCCCAGCAATTGACCAAGAGACCACCAAAGGCTCAGAAAAGGTCAGTGAGATCAAAGAAATTGATAGATTGCGGAGAGAGCCACCCAGAAGGCCACACTCCACAGAACAAGCAACTCCCCCACAGAGCTGCGCAAGCTGCGGGGGACAGCATGAAAGAGCAGAGTGTAGATTCTGCACAGCAGTATGCTGTGCCTGTAAAAAGCAAGGGCACATTGCTAGAGTTTGCAGAGGTCATCAGTGGGAAACAAAACTGTGACACAGCAGCACAATGGGAAAAGGCCCACAGGACAGAACAGCTTTGAATACTGTTCGCATCCAACACACAGGGGCCCAACGCTCCATCAAAGAAAAGACTCCAACTAAAACTTCAAGGGGTCCCATGCTCCATGGAGCTAGATACTGGATCGGTTCTGTCCATTATCTCCTCCACGACTTTCAACCACATTTGCAAACATAGCCGACAGCAGATCCCGCTCAAATCATTGATCTTAGTGCTAACAGATTTCCAGAATCGTGTTCCCATAAGGGGCAAAGCTATCATTAGGATACAATTCAGAGAGCCTGAGGGTTCCCTCAGCACAGTGGTCATAGAGGGGCCATGCACCAGCCTCATAGGAATGGAGTGGTTCAAGGCCCTGGGCATCAGGGTAACGGGTGTCATGGTCTGCCAGCAGCCTGCAGAGCTGGCAGCGGACAGTGATGAGGCTGAGGAAGAACATGGACCAGTTCTGGAGGCTGAGGAAGGCCTGGATTAGGGCTCTGCATCAGAAGCAGAGATGGGGCCAGGGCCATCAGGGAGTGATGTACGGACTTTGGAGCCTCCAGAGGCTGACAGTAGAGAGGCAGAGGAACAGGAGGAACCTATTCCTAGAGCACGTATGAGAAGAGCTGCTAGAAGGCAGGAGCAGCTAAAGCAGAGAGGACGACTCAGGAGTAGGGTCAAGAGATGATTGGCCCCTCCCATAACACTTAAAATTGCTTAGCGCATTGTAAGCCGCCCTGAGTCTCCGGAGAAGGGCGGCATATAAATCAAATAAAAAAAATAAAAAATAAAAAAGACCAGCAACGGCTCTTGGCCTCTTTGCCGGAAAACAACCATTGAGAGAATTGCTTCTTGTTTGGCTGTAGTTATTTCTTCAGTTCCTGAACTGTTGCCAAGAAAAGCCTTTGGTAGTTTGCCTAATTATCCCAAGGTCAGACATAAACTAAAGACTGGTGTTTTGAGGACTTTGCTTTCATTTAATTTAGAATACGGTGAGAATGAGTTAATTCTCAGCTGTTTTAATAAAATCTGTTTGGTTTTTGAAACTGTATTGCATTTAATATCAACTACATGGGCCTAGGTCACTACAACGGGCATCCATCGAACCCAAATAGCCAATCTAGAAGCGACATGCCAACAATATGCTGATGTATTCAGCACTGAACTGGGACAATACAATGGGGCACCCGTTGCACTCAACCTTGATCCAGCAGTAATCCCAATCCGATTAAAACTGTGCAGGGTTCCCTTTGCATTGAAGCCTAAAATTGATGCAGAACTGGACAAGCTAGTACAGCAGGGAGTACTCCAACCCATGGACTGTAGCCATTGGGAGACTCCCATAGTGACCCTAGTTAAACCTAACGGGGACATTCACATTTGCACAGACTACAAGTGTGCCATAAATAAGGCACTACAGCAGCATGCTTACCCTGTACCAGTGATCAGCCTTCCTCACCTCGCTCCAGGAAGGCAGAATTTTCACTAAGCTAGACCTCACCCAGGCCTATCAGCAGCTACCAGTAGATGATGCTACCACAGAAGCACAAACAATAGTCACACACAGAGGTTCATTCCAAGTGCGCCGATTGCAGTTTGGGGTAAGTGTAGCACCAGGGTTGTTCCAAAATATTATGGAATGAACACTGAAGAACATTCCCGGTGTCTGCCCATACTTTGATGACATCCTGATCGTGGGGAAATCAGCAGCAGTCCTGGTAGAACATCTCCGCGCAGCACTCCAATGCTTCCGCGAGGCAGGCCTAAAACTCAAGAGGGAAAAGTGCTAGATCAGTGTGGAATCCACAGAATTCCTGGGTTTCCGCATTGACACTGCCAGAATCCACCCATCTGAAGCAAAGCTAAAGGCAATTCAGCAAGCCCCCACTCCAAAATCCAAGGGGCAGCTCCAAGCATTCCTGGGCTTGCTTTTTACCACTCCTTCTTACCGCATAAGGCTCCCTTGGCAGAACCGCTATACCACCTACTGGACAAACAAGCACTCTGGGTCTGGTCAAGCACTCAAGACAAAGTGTTCAAGGCGGTAAAATAATTGCTACCCTCGGACTCTGTCCTAGCTCATTTCAACGAGATCCACCAGTAACACTAGCTTGTGAGGCTTCGCCATACGGCATTGGGGCAGTACTAAGCCACAGGATGCCAGATTGTAGAGAGGCTCCCATCGCATACTATTCTAGAATGTTATCACCAGCTGAAAGGAACTATAGACAAGGATATAGACAAGGAAGCTGTCGCCATAGCAGCTGGCATTAAGAAGTTCCACAACTTTTTACATGGACGAACCTTCACCATCTTTACAGACCATAAACCTCTGATTGCTCTCTTCACAGCTGAGAAACAGACACTGCAGATCCTGTTGCCACGAATGCTACAATGGTCCATTTTCATGGCCGCATACTCGTACTGACTAGTCCACAAGCTGGGCAAGGAAATGGGCCACACCGACGCTCTCAGCTGAATGCCTCTACCACAGACTAAGTTGGATCTGGCCCCAGCTTGTTGTATTCTGGTGATCCAGGACCTGCCTGATGCACCCCGACAACAGGGGACTTCATACAGCAGGAACCACCACGGACAAAACGCTTAGCTGCGTTCTCAACTGGGTGTTAAGGGGATGGCCAGAAGTTCTGCCAGGTTCTGAGTTCCAACACTATGCTTCTCGAAAAAATGAACTGTCAGCTCATCATTCCACCCAGTCTTCGCTCCAAGGTGCTGGATTCCCTACATTAGGAGCATTCATATGAATGTTCTAGCCAGGAGCTACTTGTAGTGGCCAGGCCTGGACAAAGACATAGAGAAGCAAGTAAGGAGTTGCCAGGTCTGCCAAGAAACCTGACCGGAGATGCCACAAGCACCAGTGCACCGCTGGGAGACCACGCACACCCTATGGTCTCATGTGCACATTGACTTTGTGGGCCCCTTCCAGGGGCAGGTGTTCCTGATAGTAGTGGACAGTTATTCCAAGTGGTTGGAAGTGGTACCGGTCTCATCGATGACAACGACCAGGGTCATCCGAGAGTTGCGCCAGCTGTTTGCCACAGTCTGCTAGATGTAATCATGTCTGACAATGGGGCAGAATTCACAGCAGCAGAGTTTCAGTCATTCCTCAATGCCAACATGATTCGGCACATAACATCCGTTCCATTCCACCTCGCAACTAACTGTCAGGCCAAATGAATGATCAGGACCACAAAGGAGGCACTCAAGTGGATAACGAATGAGGACTGGAGTCACTGGCTGGCAAACTTCCTCCTATGTTAACACACAACACCCAGTACAGCAACAGGTCGCAGCCAGCGGAACTGAGGTGGGGCCTCCACCTCACAACAAAGCTCAAGCGACTTCACCCAGACTGAATAGCGGCAGAGACGGCTCAGCCAACCCCACCCCCCAGGAATTTACAGCCAGGTGAATTGGTCTGAGCAAGGAACTATGGAAGTGGGGCACTTTAGGTGGCAGCCAGGATAACTAAGGTAACAGGCCCTTTATCACATGAGAGTACTCTGGGGGATGATTGTACAATCAGATGTCACATTGATAAGTTACAGTGTCGGCAGGCTGGGCCAGTGCCAGTTGAGGATACCAAGGCTTTATCAGACCCACTAGAGAACTGTTTTCCTCCATGTTTGCCTACACCACCTGTGGCCACCTCAGGAGAAACGGAGGTACCAAGGGCCATAGGGCCACTGCCACTCAAGGGTGACCAAAATGGCCATCAAGAGTCTGTCCAAATGAAGATGGACAATATTCCACTTAAACAGGCTCTTCAGTAACCTTACGGCGGTCCACCAGAATCCGTAGGCCCCTAGCCTATCTTAAACATTATGAATATTGAACAGACTGAGGGTAAGAACTACCATAGGGGGAGGGGTGTTATGTATTGAATACATATAGTTGCGTTAAGCCCTGCTAAAGTGAAACTAACCTTTAGGTGACCCTAACTGTTAACGTCAATTGTTTTGGAGGAAAACTTAGAACATTCATATTTGGCCGGGCTTTTTCAAGTATTGTGATTGGTTGAGACCCTGTGGGCCCAGAGTATAAATTACAGGAATTTGCCTGTTGTTCAGCAGTAGTTCTAGTTGAGTCAATAAATGCTGTTGTATATATGCTGTCTGTTCTTGCCTACTGCAGCCCAAAGCATTCTTATCGCTCCCTATCTTTGGCCTTTTGGTCTCCCAGTACCCTGCCTTGTGGGTGCAGCCCCAAAACCATGCAGCTCTGGGACTGTTTGCCATATCTCAGAAGTTGAAACTACCCAGCCCAGTCCCAGTCACCCTCGCCACTCAGAAACTCACCACTGCCCCAAAGTGTCATTTGTCACCATCTTCTTGCTCCAGCTATTGACAAGGTAAGGTATCTGTTAAGGAATTTACAGAGCAACCCTTAAGTAGCAAGATTGTGCACATGAAAAGTGATTGAGAGTAGTTAGAAAATAACACAGCCAACACACAGATACACTGAGTTGTGTTTACTTTCAAGAAATAGTAATAAGGCACAGTCCAAATAACAGTCCAGGTCATACACATATAAAGCAGTAGATGGTTAAACAATAGTCCAGGGATAATCCAATAACAAAGTCTTCTTACCAGTTGTTGTAACAGTTCTTCTGGATTGGCAAACAGTAGCAAACAGAGATATCAGAGAGCACAAACAGCAAAGATATCAGCAAAAAGAAGCAAAGAGATCAAACCAGGTTTCTAGCTCCCGTTTAAGGATATTGGCTAAAGAGCTAACCAATTAGGACACAGTATGATGCAATACAGCAGTCTTATGGTTTATATATTGCCAACCCAACAAGTTAGGTAAAATAATTTCCTAACAGTATCAGCAAAAAAAGGGGGGAAAAGCATGCAGCTTAAAGAGGATGGCATGCACTACAACATCACTTTACACTTTGCTCCTAGGGCATTGGTAATTGATTTGCACTACAAAAAAGGAGGAAAAGTACAAAGCAGCCGATCTCTGAGTCAAGGTATGCCAAAACACCCCTTTTTGTCATACCTGTGGGTCAGATAGGCTGTCTATGTGCTGTAAAAAAAATGGGAGGGGTAGCCAAAAGCAACCCTTCCCTGAGCCAGACTGTGCCCAAACACCTTTTTCTCATTGTGTTCCTGGGCCATAGAAGGCTGGCTTTGTGCTGTGAAAAATGGGGGGGAAAGCAAAAAGCAGTCTTTCTTCTCTTTTTCACAGAGCAAAGCCAGAGCTGTTCCTGTTCAGGAGCTCTTTGCAAACTTTGGCCATGACTTGCAGGCTCTCAAGACCTTTTTATCCCATCAGGCTGGCCTGGCCTAACTGTTTCCCTTTTTTCCCTTTTTAAAACGTAAATTTTAATTTGTTTTTAATTTATTGGGGTGTTTTAAATCTGTCTTCGGCCAAATTGTTTAATTCGATTTTATTCAGTTTTAAATTTTGTATTTATGTTTTTTATCCTGTGGCTGTTCACCGCCCTGAGTCCTTCGGGAGTAGGGCGGTATACAAATCAAATAAAACTAAACTAAACTAAACTTTACAACAGTGGTTAAACTTGTCATTTTTCCTGGACATTTATAAATAGTTATCTTTTAGTCTTGGTTGTCATTTGTTTTAGTTTGCTTTAGTAGTGTATGTCATTCTTCTTGTGTATTTTTGTTTAATGATTTTTGTACACTGCCCAATGCAGCATAGTTTGAGTTGGATGGCCAAATAAATGTTCTAAATAAATAAATGAAGAAATAACTATTTCTGCCGGGAAATGTTTCTCTTTTATAAGGTCAACAAGACCTTTCAAACTTTTTCTATTTCTCCTGTAATTACAAAACCATGTGTGTATTTGTTGGTGCAATGCTTCAAGCCATTTTGTAAAGAATTATTAAGCATGCATATGCTGCCATCTTACTCTTTCTGTCATACATGCTAAGAAGGGGCAAATCAGGTATATTAGGCAACTCAGATCATATGCAGAGATTGCTTTAGAAATGGACAAACGTCTTTTGCCCAGGGTCCCATACCGGATAGTGCCTCCAATTTTGGCACACTATCAGCAAATGAAAAAAGGCAGTTGAAGGATCCTCTTCCCCTTAGCTAGGCAGCCAGCTGCACCAATATATTTGCATGATAACAGTATGTACAACCTATTTTTAGTAAGTAAATTTTCAATCAGTAGACTAGTGATGATCTCAATTGATAATAAAATTGAAAAAGACCAACATTATGATGGTTTTATTGAGGACTTTTCATCCAAAAGGTTTAACTTCAATAAATTCTAGCTATGTCATGAAGTCACCAATTTGTATTTCTGATATCAGAGGAAGGTATATGAAGATAGAATGAATTCATCATATATACATACAGGTAATCCTTGACTTACAACTATTCGTTAAGTGACCATGTGAAGTTATGACAGCATTGAAAAGAGTGTTCTCCGCATAGGAGGGAAACGGCAGTCAGATTGGGGAATGACACCTCAATGCAGCATAGGACCGAGTCTGCTAAATTTGCCTGGCTCCGCCCTCTTGGCCCAGTGTTTCGACTCGGTCTATGCTGGACAGATGTGTCTTCCCAGCTTAGCCGTGTCAATCTCGGAATTTTCTGGCTTAACTAGAAAGTTCTCTGCTCTTAGGAGTTTTTTTGCTTTGAATCTATTTTTGCTGACAGCTGAATTTTACGAGCTGCGAGCTCTGCCATCTGTGCTCCCCGACCATTGGGGGAGCCGAGCTGCGTTTTGACGGCCTTGTCCTAGAAGCTTTACAGACCTGCAGTCAGATTGCCAGGTCCCAGTGATCGCATTCACAGCTGACGGCTGGCGATCCAGTGCCTTTGCGGACAGGACTGGTGGCGTATTTTTCTGCAGTCCTTGTTGCCGCAGTAACAGCTGAATGGCTGGCGGCTTGATTCTTTGCTTGGGAGGTGGCTCAGCTGTCAACGGCTCTCCCGTCAGCGGCGATCGCAGTAATAGTCCCTTGGCTAGCGATCTGAGCTCTCCTGCACTCGCCCGTCGTCACAATCCTTGGAGCGGCGCCTTCTGGGCGATTTGTCTGGCTGCAGCAATCCTGTGAGGTGAGCCTCCTCCGATCCCTTTCATGCCCTTTTTCGTGCTCCGGGTGGCCATTTTACGCTCCAACGAGCCTATCCAAAATGGCGGACGCCAGGCAGCCCAAAGCCTCATCCAGCGCTGGCTCCTCTGGGAAGCAGCAAGCACGGGATGATCCAATGGAGGATTCCTCTGGCCTTCAACCACGACCTAAACGCACCAAGACTACTAAGGCTTCCTCATCCTCGTTAGCTTTTTCCTCCAAGGTGGATCAGCGATGCCATAAGGCTTTAGAAAAGGCCTTTAGCAGGGCCCAATCCCAGGTGGCTCTTGTCATTCCATCCACACCTCAGGATGTTCCTCCCAGGGCCAGGTCTCCTGTTCAATCCCAGGCTGGCAGCTCAGCTAGGGAGCACTCTCCTGATGTACCGGCAGCCAATGGCCCTAACCCTTGCCCAGGGATGGAGCCCCTTTTTCAAACCTTGCCTGCTCCTGAGGGGCCTCACGGAGTACAGGGGGAGGCCCTGGCTCCTGCACCTGCTCCACCTGTTCCTCAACCTCAGCTACCTGAGGCCTTTGAGATCATCCTGGATAGGGCCATCAGACTAGACCTGGCCCAATGCAAGCAGCAGGGCAATTTGCTGACTGACTCAACAGCTGTCTCTCATACACAGCAACCTGCACAAATAGAGGATTCCATATCTGAGCAGGACCTTGCGGATTCCCCAGTTTCTGCTGATCAGGCCTCTGTTTCCAAGGCTGATGATGTGCCAGACTCTGCTCTCTCTGACGATCTGGTCCCTGACCAACCTCCATTTATTGGCCTTTTTCGGCCTCAAATCTTTTGTTCCTTACTGCATAAAGCTATAGCTACTACTCGTTTAGGAACTGTTGCCACTGATCCTGCATTGACTACCTCTTTGAATCTTGCTTCTGCCATGTTTGCAGAGCCCACTGTTGACCCAGAGACCATTCCTGCTCCAAAGCTATTTCTGGATGTGCTTCACCGTCAGTGGGCTATCCTGGGGGCAGGTCCCAGCCCCAACAGGCTTGACAAACGCCTTTACAATTCCGCACATGCTCTTTCAGACATCTTCCAACCTCCATCTGTGGATCCTCCCATTGTGGCCCTTTGCAACGCTCCCCATCCTACTGGTCCTCCGGAGGACTCTCTCTGCCTGGAGGATAGACGAGCTGAGAAAGTGTTGCTCAAGGGTCATCAAGCGGCTGTGTGGGCCATCAGGTCATCGACTTCGGCCTCCTTCTTCAATAGGGCCGCTCTCCTCTGGATCAAATAACTTCAGGACTGTATCTATCCTTCTGATTCTCGATCTCGTCAGGACTTGAACAAAATTTCTGCAGCCCTTGAATACTCGGCGGACGCGACATTGAATGCCACTAGGTTTGCAGCTAAGGCCCTTGGATCCAGTGTGACCTCTCGCCACCTCCTCTGGCTCAGGAACTGGAATGCTGATCTGCGCAGCAAATGGCAACTGGCATCTACTCCTTATACCTCCGGACGTCTCTTTGGTCCTTCCCTGGAACCTCTACTCGTTGAGATGAGAGACCGTCGCAAGGTTCTTCCCTCCGTCACCAGGCAATCCAATTCCCGCTTTTCCGCTCTTCCTCGGTTCCAGTCCTTTCGAGCTCCCAAGCCTGGTACTTACCAGCCACGATACCAACGTCCCTTTCCATCCAGGCCCCAGCAACCGGATTCCCAGGTCAGACAGGGGGGCAAGTTCCTCTCCAAATGCTCCTTCTGGGGAGGGAGGGGTCATTTCCCAAGGAGATCCCGCTAGTCCCCACATGGACCCTCCCATTGGGGCCACCTTTCCCTCTTCTTCCACCAGTGGGAGGCATCTAATTCTGATGCCTGGGTTTTGTCCACCATCAAATCAGGGCTTTACTTAGAATTCCACTCCCTCCCCCCACCCATTTTCCTCGCTTGTCCGGTCTCCCGGGACAGGGTCAAGAGGGAACTGATAGTTTCGGCCATCTCTCACCTGTTGGATATCAGGGCAATCCAACGGGTGCCTCAGGGGCAATGGGGCCTGGGGTTCTATTCCTGTCTATTCGTTGTCAGGAAAGCCTCGGGGGGATGGCGGGCCATTCTTGACTTAAAAGCCTTGAACCATTACATAACATATTGACGGTTCAAGATGCACACTCTGTTCACCATCCTCGAGTGTGTCCATCCGGGGGATTTTCTATCCTCCATAGATCTAACAGAGGCTTATCTCCACATTCCCATAGCCCGCCCCCACCGCCAGTACCTCTGATTTAGTTTCCTAGGCGAGCATTACCAATACCGGGCTTTGCCCTTCGGCCTCTCCTCAGCCCCTAGGGTATTTACCAAGGTTATGGCCACCCTAATTGGACGTATCCGGACTCTTCCCGTCCGTCTACAATTCTATTTAGATTATATTTTGGTCCTCTCACCTTCCCTCCCGGATGCTCACTGGGACTTGTCTACAGTTCTCTCCCTTTTGCAGAGTCGTGGTTTTTCTATAAATAGGGCTAAGAACCACCTTGCCCCGGCTCCCTGCATTGTGCATTTGGGGGCAGCCATTGACACTATCTCTTCGATGGTATCCCTCTCTCTTGATCGTCAGGATAGCATTAGGGTTCTGGCCTCTCAGTATAGGTCAGAAGGTTCAGTCTCTACCCTGAAATTATCCCGTCTGTTGGGGAAGATGGTGTCCACTTTCGGCATAGTACCTTGGTGTTGCTTGCATAGCAGGCAGCTCCAGTGGTTTCTGCTCCTGCATCAGCAGGCTGGTCAGGGTTCATCGCTGGTTCACCTTCGGCTGACGCCCCAAGTCCTTTCGTCTCTCCAGTGGTGGACATCGCATGCCATAACTCAGGGCACCTGTTTTTGGCAGCCTCCCCGCCTGTTCCTGGTCACAGATGCCAGCCTGTCCGACTGGGGGGCACACCTCAACCATCATATGGCTCAGGGCCTGTGGTCGACTCAGGAACGTCAGAACAACATCAATTTCCTGGAGCTGCAAGCCGTCAGGTTGGCCCTCCTTCAGTTCCAGGCTCTGGTGGAGGGGAAGGATATCCTTGTCCTCACGGACGTGTCCATAAAGGCCCACATCAACAAATTCGGGGGTACCCACTCGCGGCTGCTTCTCTCGGAGTCACTGCATCTGGGCCTATGAGCCGAGCAACATCTGCACTCCATCAAAGCGGACTACATTTCCGGGGCCTCGAACATCCAGGCGGATGCCCCCAGCTGTCACTGGGTGGACCAAGGCTAATGGAGCATCCACCAGCCTCTCTTTCAGGCAATTGCGGAACGCTTCAGGACTCCCTTGGTCGACTTATTCGCCTCTTCGTCCAATCACCGTGTACCCTGGTACTTCTCCAGGTACCCAGATCCCAGGGCAGAAGCCACGAATTCCTTGCGCAGCCCCTGGCCCCTGGCCTCCTCTACGCCTTCCCTCACCTTCCTCTGATTGCCAAATGCATTCGGAAGATGCTGGACGAGAGGGCGGAACTAATTCTTCTGGCCCCTCACTGGCCCCGGCAGCCATGGTACGCGGACCTGAAGATCCTGTCAGTGGCAGCCCATTGGCACATTCCGCTCTCCAACCTGGTTCTTACTCAGGGCGCCCTTCGCCATCCAGACCCCTCAAGCCTCCAATTAACCACTTGGAGGCTGAGCGGACCCTCCTAACAGCGGCCTGTATCCCAGCCCGGGTCCTTTCAACTATGCAAGCGGCTCGCTGTCCCTCGATTCGATGGATCTACAAGGCCACTTGGGCTTCCTTCTCAGCCTGGTGCAGCTGGGCCAATATTGATCCGGTCGCTGCTTCGGTAGCTAATGTACTTACCTTCCTTCAGGAAGGTTTTGATGCGGGCCTGGCCCCTAACACTCTGCATCGCCAGTTGGCAGCTATCTCAATGGTCTTGTCCTGCGGCTCCATGGACTCGCTCGCCCGACATCCCTTCCTCTGCAATTTCCTGCGAGGGGCGACAAATCTGAGACCGCTGGTTGTACACCGGTTTCCAACTTGGAACTTGAACAAAGTCCTACGGGCCCTTACAGCGGCACCTTTCGAACCTCTTCGCCAGGTTTCCCTGTGCTTCATGTCCTTCAAGATGTCTTTCCTAATCACAATCACCTCGGCTCGTCGTATATCGGAGTTGGTGGCTCTCTCCATCCGCCAGGATCTGTGTATCTTCCATACTGACAGGGTCGTCCTCTGCCTCGATCTGGCCTTTTTACCTAAGGTGAACTCGATCTTCCACCGGGCGCAGGAGCTGGTTCTTCTGAATTTTTGCCCTCGCCCCATTCATAGACTGGAGCGCTCCTGGCACACTCTCGATGTACGTAGAGCCATTAGGATTTACATTTCCAGGACGAGTCCCTTCTGTAAAATGGAAGCTCTCTTTGTATCTTTCCAAGTGGATTCTATCGGCACACGGGTCACAGGCCCTACCCTGGGACACTGGGTTAGGGCCACTATTGCTACAGCGTACCAACAACTTTGTCTCCCGATGCCTCCACAAATAACGGTGCACTCAACTCGGAGTGCAGCCACGTCTGCGGCCTGGGCCACTCGGCCTCCCTTGGAAGAGGTCTGCCGGGTGGCCACTTGGACGACCCTCACTCCCTTCATCCGCCACTACCGGGTGGACTCATTCGCATCGGCGGATGCGGCCTTCGGCCATCGAGTTTTGCAGGTGGTACACCAACCTTGACTATTCCGGGCCGGAGCTCTCCCGCCCTGGTATGTCCCCAATCTGACTGCCGTTTCCCTCCTATGTGGAGAATGGACATTGGTCTTACCTGATACATCCGTTCTCGCTATGGAGGAAATGGCAGTCAGCCCCACCCTTCTGGGTCCGGCCCGGATGGGTCGACGGGGTAGGTGGCTATTAATTCTCTCTTGTTACAGGAAGACACGTCGGTCTGCGACAGCGCCCTCGCCAAAACACTGGGCCAGGAGGGCGGAACCAGGCAAATTTAGCAGATTCAGTCCTATGCTGTATAGAGGTGTCATTCCCCAATCTGACTGCCGTTTCTTCCATAGCGAGAACGGATGTATCAGGTAAGACCAACGTCCAATTTAAGATTATTTTTCACATTTATGACCATCGCAGCATGGTCAAATGATCAAAATTTGGACACTTGGCAACTGGCATGTATTTATGATGGCTACAATGTCCCAGGATCATGTGATCCTTTTGTGACCTTCTAACAAGCAAAGTCAATGGGGAAGCCAGATACACTTAACAATCGTGTTAGTAATTTAACAACTGCAGTGATTCACAGTTGTTACTGTGGCAAGAAAGGTCATAAAATGGAACAGAATTCACTTAGCATTTGTCTTGCTTAGCAGTGAAATTTTGGGCTCAATTGTATTCATAAGTCAAGGACTACCTGTAATAAAGAACATAATTTAGGTGGTTTGGTTAATTTATGAATTTGTTTGGTTAATTTATGAATTAAAATAACTATATTTTTACAGTTTCATCAAAGTTGATAAAACACCATTGATAAGCTGTTGAAGTGTTATAGAAACCATTGGGGAGTTGGAAGGAGTTACATTCTCAGCTAGAATTCCAGAAATTCAATGGCCATCACTGAGTACGTACAGTTTTGAATTGGTGGAAATGAAACTTAAATTGTATTTGGCATAGCACAATTTGTAGAAATATATGTGATATAGAAATCTTAGAGAAATCTTAGAGAAACTTGTTTTGAAAGTAAAAATAGAAATTGTGCTAATAGTAAATACTAAAAGATAATGTTAATCTATATGTCAACAAACATACAAATGAAATTCAAGAAAGCACAGGCAGTAGATAGTTCCATTTTCTTTGGCTTGAGAGCAAATCTCTTATATCTCTTATATTTAGTATTAGACATATTGGCCTTGTCAATTGCTTTCATGTCATATAAGCAGTTGGAAGCTGAACACAAATTGCAATTAATATAGCTACCTTATTGATAAATTATGAACATTTACATAAAAATATGTATTGTATTATCAATACAAAAGTTTAATAAATTGTCAGCTTATTCAACTAACTGTGGTAAACTTCATAGGCTTCTTATAGGCTCTAATGTTTCTTTGGATATCTGTAAAATGTAAGACTTGGTGTTTGAATTCTTTTGGCTTGGAAAAATGATCCCAAGAATAACTTCTTTATTTTTAAGTGTAAATATTTTAAATTATTTACCTCAGATTAATATTGCTATAAATATATGATGATTAACATGTCTAGGAAAACAAAATTTTTGAAAAATGAATATTACTTCATGTCTGTGTATACATAGATGAAGGACAGACCGACCGACCGACCGACAGACAGACAGACAATTTATGGGAGGGATTCCTATGCTAATGCCTTTAAGGCATTTTTTAAATTATTAAAATCAATGGGAATAGTTCAGTGGTGAAATCTAAAATTTGTTACTACCGGTTCTGTGGGCGTGGCTTGGTGGGGAGGGATAATGTGACTGGGTGGGCGTGGCCATTTTTTTTTTTACTTTTAAAACCATTTTTTCTACAACTTCTTCGGCGAAGAGGTTGTAAAAAAAATGCTTTCAAAAGGCTCTGACGATCCCAGCTGAGTTGCCTGATCATCAGAGGCTTTTTAAAAAACCTCTGCGGATCGGGCAACTCAGCTTTGATTGTCAGAGGCATTTAAAAGAAAAAAAGGGTTTTTTTCTTTTAAAAGCCTTTGATGATCCCAGCTGAGGCACGCAATCATCAGAGCCTTTTTTTTTTTTACCTTTAAAAGCATATTTTGGCCGAAGAAGTTGTAGAAAAAATGCTTTTAAAAGTAAAAAAAAAAAGCCTCTGATGATTGTGCGGCTCAGCTGGGCATGGTGGTGGGGGGGGGGGGCAGGGATTTTTGCTACCGGTTCTCCGAACCACCAGCCTCCATCACTACTGGATTGGGTGATCCGGTCCGAACCGAGAGCATTTCACCCCTGGAATAGTTACCATACACTCACAGGATTTTAAATCTTTCCTGACTCACCTGCATGTAGACTTTATTTCTACAGTATATAATTCTAAATAATCAAACCCTATTATGCATACAGTTTACAATTATTATGTGATCTCTCTGTTATCATGGCAGGGGCATAGTTGTTTTTTCAGACATAATTTCACATATTTCTAGAATTAAAGGTTGCAAGATATATTTGAAAGATTTTAAAAGGAAATGAAATTTTAATCCTTATTTATATGATAAATTTAGACATTATTTCAATTTGAAAATAATATGTAAAACATTTGGTTTTTTTTTAAATTTGGGGCTAATAGGATATTAATATTTTAAATCAACCAATTGCCAATCAAGTTTTTGAAACATATTGGGATTTTGGATTGTCTAAAACTGTGGAATGGCAGTATTATACGTCCAAGTAAAACATATTTTCATTTTAGAATCTGGCCTAGACCCATCTAAATTAAAGAAAGGCCTGTTGGGCTTTAGAATCCCACTTAAAGGGAATCACAATGTAACCAATGCAATTAAATTAGGAATATATGACACAGCTTCCAAACCTTTGGGAGTAGTATCGGGACTTCCAGGTCAGTTTATAGTCCACTTTAGCTGGATCCATCTGAAATTCTTTTAAGGAAATATGATACCTAATTAGTCCAACCCAAGTAGGTCAAAATCACCATTTTCTAGCCTATCTTGATGAAGAATTGATTGAATCTAATAGTCATGAAGAACAGGATCACTACAAGAAATCAGTATCAAGAAATCATCTTTCAGGTATCAAAAACCTGTTCAGAACATTATGAAAATATTATTCAAAATCTTTTTAAAAGTCACGGGGCTGTTCTCAAATACAAGTAGTACCAGACTTTCCATAGAGAGAATCAAAGCAATTAAACATTCATGTCCTTCTGTCCATCAGTGTTCTCACCAAGCATAGCAATAAACTCAGCCCTCCAGATATTTAACTTTGTATTTAAGAACTTGCTTACAAAAGAAGCTTACAGACTTTACATGGCTAGATTAGTTATTTTTTGCAGATGAGAAGGAAGCGATAGACCACTTTTTCATAGTTTTGATATTGGAAGACACACCTGATCATTGTTTATACCCTGTTTCTGTTTTGTCTGGGAAATTTAACATCCAGCTGCCTGCAATTACTGCGAGTTCAATTCTCACCAGGCTCAAGGTCGACTCAGCCTTCCATCCTTTCTAAGGTGGGTAAATTGAGGACCCAGTTTGTGGGGGCAATAAGCTGACTTTGTATAAATATACAAAAGTATGAAGGCTATTGCTTAACGCATTGTAAGCCGCCCTGAGTCTCCGGAGAAGGGCGGCATATAAATCAAAATTAAAAAAAAAATGCTAGTTACTGTCTTGCCATATTAATTCCTTAAATGGTACCTCTAGTCAGGGATGGGATTCTGCCGGTTTGGACTGGTTCGGGCGTACCGGTAGTTCCGACGATCAGCTGAGAGACGATCAGCTGAGCCCGCCTGCCCACCCCTGCACTATACCTGTCTTTATTTCCTTTGTTTGAAGCCCAGCTGATCGGTGTGGCAGCGCAGATTGCTGCGCCTCAGCTGTTTTATTCACCGGAGCTGCAGTAGAAGGTGCTGTTTTCAAATTGTACTGCGTGCACACAGATTGCTCGTTTAGCGTTCATGAACCGTACGCGAAGCGAACCGGTTGTTACACTGGTTGAATCCCACCACTGTCTCTAGCAGATATCATGTTCCTCCATTTTAAACCTTCAACATTAGTTACCACTTGCTTTCCAAGTCCAATTCAAAATGTTCACTTTGGTATATAAAACTTTACATGGCTTAGGTACAATTTACGGTACTTGAATCCAGCAGAGCTGTCTCACATTGTTAGGTCCTGAATGGGGTACCTTTTCTAGGTTCATTGATAGAATAATTGGCTTAGGAAGCATAACAATGTATAAATAAATAAACAAGTGGAAAGAAAAGAAAACAGGTAAGTTGAATATCTCTGTTATTCAGAGAAAAGGGAAGAATCTAATAGAACTACAAATAGATCTACTATTTGCTTCTTCCGGCTTGTCCCAAGATGGCGGCGGTCGGCTGAGCTCCGCGAGGAGATGGAGAGGTCGCTGGTGTCAGGGGTCTTCGGGAGCCGCTTTAACAATCTCCGGCTCCAGTCCCAATGAGGAGAATGCCCACCCTGCCTGCTGAGGGCTTTTTCGCCCTCCGGAATATCAGGGCAGGGCGGGACGCGCTGTTTGAAGCCGCCGCGGGAGACGGGGCGGCGGCCTGCTAAAAACAGCTGTTTCCGGCTTGTCAGTGCCGGGAGGAGTGGAAGCCGGAGCGTTTCGGCGGCGGGCGGCGTTACTATGCGGCGGCGGCGGCTTGGAGGTGCCCTTTATCCCCTCGCCCCTCACGGATCTCTGGGACACTCTTTGGACGTTTTTCGGGGGTCCTGGAGGCGCCATGGGGAGCTCAGGGTGCCGGTTACGAGCCGGCCGCGGCGGTGGTGGCGGCGGCGCCGGCGGAAGGCAATGGCAGCCACGGATCATCCAGCTGTGGAAAGAACTTGTAGCAGGTGGATGGGGGAATACGGACAGCCTTGCCTTGCCCTCAGGATTACCATCTGCTCTTTTTTGAGCCTTGACCCCTGTTATCCGGGGTTTGTTTGTCATCAGAGCTGAGACTGGGGATTTGGGGAGTTTTGGGACAGGAGAGGCGGGAGGCTGACCAGGGCTCTATTGGTCGCCTCGGGTGGCTTCTCTCCCCCCCCTTCTTCCCTCAGGTATGTGTGGGTGTTGGCCTTTGATGGCCACCCACCCTGGACTTGGACTGGGTTTTTTTGTCTGCTATCCCTACTTTCGCCCCAGAGAAGAACTTGTGCCTGTGGGATTATCATCATTGTTTTTAATAACTTTACAAATTGCTGGCTTCTTGTGCGACCCCAAACTGGAGGAGAACTGGGCAAAATGGTGTGCAGGTGCTGAGGGGGCTGTTTGTCATCCGCCAGATGAAAGGATGGACTATTGTGACTTTATTGTCGGTGTCATCTGCCCCAGTCACTGTGAGAGGGTGACTGGGATAATTATCCTCCAGACGTTGGGGGATGTCACTGGCCCCTTTCACTGTCGTGAGAGGGCAGTGAACCAGCTCCTGATATGAAGATCTACTTTGACCCAGTATTATTGGACGATCTGGTGAAGCCCTGACCAGTTGACTCTCCATCTCTGTTTTTGTGCGATGTTTACGGCTGCTGACCTGCTTGCGCTGCGAGACTCCCCCCTCTCGCAGGTTTGGCCCTCCTCACTATCGAGGGCCTACCTTGATGACGGATTTTGGAATCCCGAGAGGTGGCATGCGGCGAGGAGGGGGTTGTGGGGTTTTTTGGGGAAATTTTTAGATAAGGTTTGAAAGGTTTCTGAGAGGGGGGTGGGTTCGGTGGGTTTGGGGGAGAACCTGTCGGGGAGGAGGCCAGAGCCGGCTGAAGAGCACGGCACTAGAGATGCGGGAACCGGGGTCAAGGTGGGGGTTAGAGCTTGTGTTATGGATGGTCATTACATCAGTACTGTGGGTGGGAGGGGCAGATATGGCGGGAGCAGGGGGCCACATCAGGTTGTGGGAGCACGCGCCCGCTGGCTCCAAGCGGTGGCGCGCTCCGGCCTCCAATGCTCCTCTCGTTCCCCAGGTTGCACAGACCCTCAGGCCCTGGGCCTTCGGCTGATGCTGTGCAACGCCCGGTCCGTGGTAAATAAAGCCCCCCTCATTTGTGATCTTGTTCAGGAGGGGGGAGCGGACCTGGCGGGTATTACGGAGACCTGGTTGGGCCAGGAGGGGGGGGGTTCCCCTCGTTGAGATGTGCCCACCCAGTTTCTGCGCATTCCATCAGCCGAGGACACAGGGGAGGGGCGGGGGGGTGGCGGTTGTCATTAGAGAAGGTCTTGGTCCGAGGGAGGTCACTGTTCCTCAGACGGCTGGTTGTGAGTCCCTCCTTGTGAAGTGGGGTCATGGGGTGCAGATGGGTGTGCTGGTTACGTACCTGGCTCCCTGCCACATGACGGCAGCCCTGCCCGAGCTGCTCAACGTTATAGCCGCGGTGGCGGTTGACACCCCCAGGCTTATGGTCATGGGGGATTTTAACCTGCCATCCGTCGGTGAGGCGTCTGAGGTGGCTCGGGAGTTCATGGCTTCCATGACGGCCATGGACCTGACCCAGTTAGTTCATGGCCCTACTCACACGGGGGGAAACACGCTAGACCTGGTTTTTGTCTCTGGTCAATGGTTGAGTGATCTTGAGATAGGGGATATAGTGATCGAGCCCTTGTCATGGTCAGATCACTCCCTCCTTCGCTTTGACCTTCGAACCGCCGCACCCCGCCGCAGGGAGGCGGAACCATTGAGGTGGTACCGCCCCAGATGCCTGATGGATCCTGATAGGTTCCAGACGGAGCTTGGGCAATTTCCTGAGGCTCTGGCACACGACTCGACTGAGGAGCTGGTGGCCGCCTGGGATAGGGTGGCCGCTGGAGCTTTGGATCGGGTCGTGCCTTTGCGGCCTCTGACCCGGCGTCGATCTCGCCTGGCTCCTTGGTTCACCGAGGAGCTGAGGGAGATGAAGCGCCGGAAAAGACGCCTGGAGAGTGGTTGGAGGGCCAGCCATTCTGAATCTGACTGAACACTGGTAAGGTCTCATATTAGGACCTACCTGGTGGCGATAAAAGTGGCGAAGTATAACTATTTTGCCACTCTTATTGCGTCATCAGATAATTGCCCGGCTGCCCTGTTTAGGGTGACCCACTCCCTGCTCCACCAGGAAGCGCGGGAGGACCCCTTGGAGGGTAGAGCCGAGGATTTTGTACAGTATCTGTATGACAAAATCGCTCAGATTCGGGAACATCTGGACTCTGACTGGGTAGATTCAGCGGGGAGGACAGAGGCAGGTCTTGTGAGTATTATCTGGGAAGAGTTTGATTCTGTGACGCCCGAAGACGTGGACAGGATACTGGGCAGACTGAGCGCAGCCACATGTTTACTGGACCCGTGTCCCTCCTGGTTGGTGCTGGCCTCTCAGGAGGTTACACGAGGCTGGCTCCAGGGGATTATAAATGCTTCCTTGAGTGAGGGTGTCTTCCCTGCCGCCTTGAAAGAGGCGGTGGTGAGGCCTCTCCTCAAGAAACCTTCCCTGGACCCGGCAGTGTTGGCAAATTATCGTCCAGTCTCCAACCTTCGCTTCATTGCGAAGGTTGTTGAGAGTGTGGTAGCGCGACAGCTCCCCCAGTACCTGGATGAATCGTCGTATCTGGATCCGTTCCAGTCGGGCTTCAGGCCTGGGTACAGCACGGAAACGGCATTGGTCGCGTTGGTTGATGATCTCTGGAGGGCTCGGGACAGGGGTTGTTCCTCTGTCCTGGTCCTATTAGACCTCTCAGCGGCTTTTGATACCATCGACCATGGTATCATGCTGCACCGGCTAGAGGAGTTAGGGGTGGGGGGCACCGTCCTACGGTGGTTCTCCTCCTTTCTCTCTGACCGGTCGCAGTCTGTGTTGACAGGGGGGCAGAGGTCGACCCCGAGGCCCCTTGTATGTGGGGTGCCACAAGGGTCGGTCCTCTCGCCCCTTCTGTTCAACATTTATGTGAAGCCGCTGGGTGAGATCATCCGTGGTTTCGGGGTGAAGTACCACCAGTACGCTGACGATACTCAGCTGTACATCTCCACCCCGGACCACCCCAATGATGCCCTTGAAGTGATGTCCCAGTGCCTGGAGGCCGTGCGGATCTGGATGGGGAGAAACAGACTCAGACTCAACCCATCCAAGACCGAGTGGCTGTGGTTTCCGACATCCCGATATAGTCAGTTGGCGCCATCACTGACTATTGGGGGCGAGTCATTGGCCCCCACGGAGAGGGTTCGCAACTTGGGTGTCCTCCTGGACTCACGGCTGTCTTTAGAAGAGCACATGACGGCCGTGGCCAGGGGGACTTTTTATCAGGTCCGCCTGATTCGCCAGTTGCGTCCCTTTCTGGATCGGGACTCGTTAAATACGGTCACTCATGCTCTTGTTACTTCCCGCTTGGACTACTGCAATGCTCTCTACATGGGGCTCCCCTTGAGGAGCACCCGGAGGCTCCAGCTGGTCCAGAATGCGGCCGCGCGGGTGGTTATGGGAGCGACGTGGCGCTCCCATGTGACCCCCCTCCTGCGCGAGCTGCACTGGCTCCCGGTGGTCTTCCGGGTGCGCTTCAAGGTTTTGGTTACCACCTTTAGAGCGCTCCATGGCATCGGACCGGGGTATCTACGAGACCGCCTTCTGCTACCAATAGCCTCTCACCGACCAGTACGCTCCCATAGAGAGGGGCTCCTCAGGGTGCTGTCGGCCAAACAGTGTCGACTGGTGGCCCCCAGGGGGAGAGCCTTCTCTGTGGGGGCACCTACCATCTGGAACGAGCTCCCCCCAGAGATACGGAAGATCCCGGACCTGCGCACGTTTCGCCGTGCTCTCAAAACTTTTCTATTTCAGCAAGCTGGCCTGGCCTAACTCCCCTCTTTTAAATTCTTAAATTTTAAATTTTTTAATTCGTGATTTTATAAATTGGGTGTTTTAATCTGTGTTTCGGCCAAAATATTTAATAATTTTAAGGGATTTTTAATATTTGTATTGTCTGTATTTTATCTTGGCTGTTCACCGCCCTGAGTCCTTCGGGAGTAGGGCGGTATAGAAATTTGATTAATAAATAAATAAATAAATAAATAAACTGAATTAAGGTTGTGTGGGTTTTCTGAAGAAACAGTGATAAATATAAGCATGGCACTAAAAGTATGTGTTTTGCTATGAATTAAATGGTAAAATGTATATCAGAAAGTGTTGTCTTCTGAATTGTGGTAGATGCATATGAACATGAGAATTTTAGGTTAGTGATAGTTAGATATGATGCTCTAGCAAATGATGATAATGAAAGACCATGGTTTAGGGGAAATTATGTAACATTCTAAATGAATTTGACCTGGGGGAAAATAGTTTGTTAGGTGGCATGAATATGGGAACAAAGAGACCCAAGGATGAATGAAAATGGTTATTTGATCAATATCTGATTAGAAAAATGATGGTTTGTTTTTGAACCTGAGATTTAAAAATAAGGCTATCCATATTTACAAAGACAAAGTAATTAAAAGCATAACTGTTTTGATTATAAGTGATGAAAGACTAACAAAAGATACAAGTGTGAGGAACAGACCGTTACTTGACCATTAAGTATAAATCATGGGGGGAAAGAACTTGAAAATAGCAAAAATAGAACAACTGCAGAAATAAAAAATATTAATCTATACAAAAAAAAACATGTCATCTCACCACAGAATGACTAGAAAGTGGACATAAGAAAGCAGATATGGAACCATCCTGGATCAGAGTAACAACAATTATTTTTCAGTATGTGAAATAGAAATGTGTGAAGTTATACTACTGTAGTGGAAAGTATGAAAAATAATACTAGGCAGAATTAAGTGAAAAAAGTTATGGGTTAGAAAACAACCTGTACACACAAAACAATGGTTTATGGAAAAAATGTGGACAAGAGAAATATATTGTATAACTTTAGAGAAAAAAGAGTTGAATGTATTCCAAAGCAGTAATTAAGATTAGGTAGAGGCAGAGAAATGGCAGAATGTTGATGGAAATATAATAAAATAAATGCCTTTGGAAGTGTGCAAAACCTGCTGAAGAAGGGCCTCCAACAGAATGAATGGAATTAAAAATAATCAAATTATTTGTGATGAGAGAATACTGGAAGGAATATTTTAAAGGTTTGTATGGGAATCATAGGGGTTTATTGAAGAGAGGAACTGAAATTAATGAAAGCTATAAACATCAATGTCTAGGAAAAGAAAGGATGAAAACGTTAATACTATGAGCAGATCAAAATGGTTAGCCTGAAAGCATGCATGTGATGAGATATATGTTAATATATAGATATGAAATAATTTAACATGTGCTTTGAGATGGAGATGGGTGGTTTCTAATTTGATAAATAAATGTGCATAAAGACTATAAAGATGATTAAGAATGACTTACAAAGGAAAAAATAAGGAAGATGAATGCAAACATTACAGTGAAAATTTGTTGAAAACCCTTGAGATAGTATTCTGCAGAATTCTGACTCAAAGGGTAAAAGAGGTAGTAATAAATAAAACTTAGGATATGTGGTGCAGCATTATCCTGAATAACAAATTGTGTATATTTTTGTTTTTAGTAGGTTATTGAAAAAGTTATGTGTGAGAAAGCAAAGTATTTTATATTGTTGATTTAGATAAGGCACATAATAAAATAAATTGACCAATTATGGAAAATGTTGCACAAACATGGAAGTTGGTTACAGAGTATGATAAGGGAGATATATGATGTAAATACAGCATGAAAGAGAAAATGGAATACTTGGCAAATAATCATTAAGCAGGGAGGAAGCTGAAGATGTATCACCCCTCTATGATTACTTCCTGATTATGTTACAGATTTATACGATCTGAAGAGAAACCCAAATCATACAAATCTATAACATCTCAACCTTTTGCCTAAGATCAAGTGCAGATATTATGAATATTTTGACTGGAGATATGAATGTGTATATTTTTATATGCAGCAAACTCATTTTATTGGTTGAGAAGCCAAATATTTTATACTGAATGTTAAATATAATTTATGATATAAAAAGGTAGGTAAATTAATATATTGATAATCAATATAACTTAGTTGGACAGAGAAGATAGAGAAAACAATTGTAAACTGTACATAAATTATGAAACACTAGAGCATATAGATGAATTTGTCTAGCGTAGTGGAATGTGTATTAAAAATAAAAAATGGAGAAATGTTAAAACAATCAAATACTCTTCAAAAGTTGGAAGGTTTGCAAAATAAGACTATGTTGAGAGAAATACAAATGGCTAAACAGAAATGTGCTTCTGCTCATTTTGTTACCTGGATGTGAGAACTAGATATGCCAGGAGAAATATAAGAGTAAGCTGGATTTAGAGGGAATAATCTTTAGAAGAGTACATGGTAAAACTAAAATAGGATAAAAATGAGTAGGTGCTGAATGAATGTGAGTTGAAATCAGATTTGAATGAATAGTATGAAAGTAAATTGAGGTAGTTTGGTGACAGAAAGAATCAAATTGTAAAAATATATATGAAGGAATGCTGAGTAGGAGAAGAAAAAAAAGAGTGAAAACAAAGACTGAGAAAATTGGAATTGGGTGGAATTCATGAGATCTTCCAAAAGAGAATTTAAAGAACAAAAGGCAATGTATGAAGTAATAAATTGTCCTAATGAAAGGAAGGATTGACAAATATGAAGATGTATAGTGTTGGCCTAAACTACATTTAGCTTTCATTTTCTGGTTTAATCTCAGGCTTTTAATTTATTTTGCATTAAAGTGCTTACCCTGAAAGGGAATAATAACATGATGTTAGAATGTAAAATTAATACAGTAATGTATCTGGATACCCTGTATCCATTGTATGATGTACAAGTCAAAACATTGTAATGCAACCAGAAAAGTATTCTTAAAAGGTGTTTGGTTAAAAACAAGAATATGAAAAAGTAATAAATGCCAAATGAATGTGAACACAATGAGTGAATGAGCAACGAGAAAGACTTTTATATAGTTTAGTCATAGAGAATGAGAAACAAATCACAAAATGAAAATATGTAGGAAGAATGGAGAAGACTGAGAAAACTGTGATTGGATGGAGTTGAAAAGATCCTCAAAAGAAAGAAATGAGAAGTTTAAAGAACAAAAGGTAATGAAGAATCAGTGAATAATATACGTAATGGAAGCAAGGATGATTGGAAAAGGAAATTTACATAAATATTATTTACACAAATTACTAGATGTCTCTGTACAGGAGAGATATATTGAATTTCATTTGTACAAACTAGTTTTTTGTAGATTTCTTTTATTCCCTTTTATTTCTTTTATTTATTCTCCTCAGCATTTTATACCTTTTCTAGTCTTTGCCCAACTTTGCTTAGCCTGAAAGTGAATATCAATGAAGGGTAATAGGTACGTTCAAATGACCAGGCAGTTTTAATTACTGACTAGAAAGAGGCCACGTAGCCTATAGTTTAATGAACTGGTTCCTCATCTCCCATGATAAGGATCTAGGAGAGAAAGAGTGGAATCCTCACGTTTCACAAATACAAATATACGACAGGAGAAAGGGCTGTTATTTATGCTTAGGGGCTTCTCAAGAGAATGATCCGTTCACAGAGAACCGAAGGGCAAGTGGCAAGCATGGTTATCTATATACATCCCGCCAATCCGCGTTCCTTTAACCTCCACAGAGCCCGATTTTTGTAGGAAGTCGCGGGCACCGAGAGCAGTTCGGCTCGCGGTACTACACATCAATCCAGGCACAACCAAGTCCCCACGTCCTCCTGCGTAATAAAAACCTCTTCTTCGCTCAGCTGAGTTTCCTTTTCCTTTGGGAGCGTCAGACATTGATTCTGACAGGAAAGCGACAATTCCGTGTTGGGCAACACGGATTGTTCGATAAAAGTCCTTCCCAACCCCGCCTTGTGCCTGTATTTTAATTGGGGTCTCTCGGCCATACTATCATACGGAACGGCTAACAGTCATGATTTATACGTTGGTGGACACAGGCGCACAGCGTCGTCGTCCTCTTTACATTTGTGTATACGTGAGAAAGTGTTTCGCTGACCAAATCTTTTGGCCGCTACGTCTAGGCTGAGGTGTTAAGGCAAGTGGGTAAAGGAGAGAAGGAGGCCCCGCTTCACACAAATAGCTTCTGATGCGCATTTCGGCCACGGTCGGTTCCAGGATTCACAACCTCTCCCCCCCACCTCTGGGTTATAATAGGACCGGCCTAAGGAAAAACCTCGCGGCACATTTCGGCCGACTGAAAAACAGTAAGGAGAGGAGGAAAAAAAAAAAGATAAGTTATCCTGCCCCTTTAAGAAATTTAGGCGAGAGAGTTTGCGGAAGGGATCACTTAAGGATCGCAAGCCGAATGGGTGAACTAGTCTCGTGACCGGAGCTGGCCCCGCCCCGGGATCTCCCCCCTCCTAGCCCTCCGCGTTCCATTGTGTGTGCGAGCTGCGTGCGTCCCCGCCTCTCCTTTTCTGGACACGCCCTTTTTTCTCTTGGCTCATTTCCGGCGCGGCCGCTCGCTTCCCTCTGAGGAATCGGGAGAGTGAAGAAACAACAGCCGCCATTTTGTTGGTGTGTGAGCGATTGAGGGGAGGGAGAGAACGAAAAGCACCGAGCTAGGCGGGTACAGCCTTGGAGGTGGAAAACAGCGGCAGAGACCTTCGGCAACTCAGGGCCCCCGGCCGGCCAGACCCGAGACAACCTGAAACCTCCGTGATATACCCACTGTACTAGCCTCGTAGCCAGTAGGGGAGTACGCACTCCCGGTTTCGGCTAGAAACTCGGGACCCCGGGTGGACTCCACCCCAATTCCTTCTGGCAATTGAGCACGTTCGCGGGTCTAGGAGACCGCTTCGCCTCGATTTGGAGAGCTGCTTCTTCTTCTTCTCTGAACATCTCCTTTCCTGTGGTTCTATATGGTGGAGAGGAGACGGGGCCGCTGCTGAAACGCCTGAGGCACGGCGTCTCCAGTGCCGAGGAGAGCCTTATCCTTTCCATAGATCAAGCGCTCGTAGCCATCCGTATCCTCCGGGGAGGGGGAAGAGGCTGAGAGAAGGGGGGAGGGGCCGCTCCTGCCGCCGCTTCCTCCTCCTCCTCCTCCTCTCCTTGCTTTGGGATCGATCCCGTCGTCTCACCAGAAAGGGGTACCCTGCCGGAGAGAGAGAAAGAAAGGAAAGAAAAGGAGGGGTGGCAGGCGCGCGTCCTGAAGCCCACCCTCTCCAGCTCCCATCCCGGGATCTCTGCTGCCTCCATCGGGACAACAAATCTCTCCTCCGCCTCCTTGTTCCTGCACAACAAGATGTGAAGCGGAGACTCCTGGGACTTAGCTTCATCCTCCTCCTCCTCCTCCTCACGGCTCCCTTTTCTGCAGCCATTAGTGATTAGCAGGGACGGCGCAGGGGGAGTTGGGGGGACCCTCGGTACGTTCCGTCTGCGATCCCCTTCCCCAGCCCCCTTGTTCACCAGCGTAGGCATTTTCCTCCGTTGCAGGCTGGGTTTGGAAGGAGTAGGAAAGAACTGCAAGCAAAGAAAAACGATTCTTTCTCTCTTCGCCTCTCCTCCTTCGCCCGCCTCCTTGTGGCGATGAGGAGGAGGAGGACGACGCCGAGGAGGAAGAGGTTGATGGCGGCGAAGAGGCAGCAGCAGGAGGAAAAGACGACGACCCCCCGGAGGATGAAGATGGTGGTATTGGCGGCGGTGGCGAGGAAGCACCAACTGTTCTACGGCCGGATTTAATTCGATTTGTACATTTACCGAGCCCTTTTAATTGATTTTAGGAAGGGCTTGTTCTGTTCTTTTCATCCTTGTTTTTCTCTGTGGCCCGGAGAAAAGACTGCTTCCACACCCTGTTTCCCATCTCTGTTCCCCCTTACTCACTGCTATCCAACAGAAATCGATCTCGAGGAGCGGAAAAAGAGGAACTTTGTCTATTTCTTCAGTCCATTTCCATACTGCTCTTCGGTTGATTTTGGATCACAGAAAACGGCTGAAGGCATTGGGGATCCCCATCTTCAATTTGGGCTCTGTTTGTCTAAAAAGAATTAAAAATGGCCGAGAATGTGGTGGAGTCGGGCCCGCCTTCAGCCAAGAGGCCTAAACTCTCTTCACCGGCGCTCTCTGTCTCTGCAAGCGATGGCACAGGTCAGTCTTGGGCATAGATCCCTTAATTTTACCTTATCACAAATGGACTCTCTTTTTGGACAGTCTTTTTGCCAGTCGGATATATTTCTTTCCTCTGTCTATCTACTTGTTTTAGCCTATATTTTGAAATATTACTTTGGATATTTAATTGACATTAAGCTTTATTTCTTTTGAAGAGGCTGTAAATGAGTTGATGCTTACCTCTGAGTGCTTGCAGCGCTTGAAATCTTGTGAAAAGTGTTCTTTATTGCATAGTTATTATCTGTGTGTTGATATAGTGTTTTTTCTTCAAATCTTAAACTCATTTAATCTGAAGAGTAGTTATTTTTCATCTTTCCACTGTTCTGATGGCTAAGTTTTAATTGCCTTTGTTTCCATCAATTATTTAGTACTAATATTGTTTCATAAAGAAGTGATTACAGTTGCTGATAGAATTCATTTTGATGCTTTTGTTAAGACAGCTTCATTAGATCAATACTGAATATAGACTTGGTCATCTGCTTTTGTTCAGAGACTAAAATGTCTGAATTTCCCCTGAAGTCATGCCTTATTTGTAAAGATGAGTACAGTAACACTTGTTTACATATTTATTTATTTATTGAACAAATCGACTAGATCAGTGGTTCTCAACCTGTGGGTCGGGACCCCTTTGGGGGTCGAATGACCCTTTCACAGGGGTCGCCTAACACCATCGGAAAACACATATTTTCAATGGTTTTAGGAATAATTTTATGGTTGGGGGTCACCACAACATGAGGAACTGTATTAAAGGGTCGCAGCATTAGGAAGGTTGAGAACCACTGAACTAGATAGAAATACTACAACTCTTTTGAAATTAGTGATGCATGTTACAGGTGTTCATTTGGTAACAACTGTTTTTATAGGTTCTCTTGGAAGTTCAGGCAACTATACCCCCTGTAAAGAATAAATTCGCTGCAAAAGAAAAAATGTGTTTCCTGAGATTTCTGACTAGCATAGGATTAGTCTGTGCAATAGTTATTTTAATTCATTTTATTAGAAGAAATTAACTGGAATCCTTCAGCAAAAATGTAGACATTCTGAATATTAATGGTAGCCAGACTTGTTCATTGAATTTGTTTCGCACTGCATATATAAATGCAAGGGAAAATGGCTGATTGTATTTGATAGGCTGTATGTGTGTGTGTTTGTCTGAATAGTGACTGGTTGGATACATTAGGTAATATGGAATGTTGCTTGTGTTTAGTATTTACTTCCAAACAATGTTTCTATTTGAATCTGCAGTCTTTCTTGGTATCTCCTGCAACTTCAAAGATATGTAGGTTATTTTGCTACCAAGAGCATTAGTTTCACTATTTGCAGGCCTAATATAATGCTTACCTGAAAATCAACAAGTTCCATTTTGCTAATAGGAAAGCAAGATTGGAATCTGCCTTCAGAATTCTTTGGGGTATATAATACTTACCTTTTCAGATTTATGCTACAGAATAATCCTTATTAACATTGTACCCGTTTCCTATGCAGACAATTGAAAATAGCCATCCTGATTTAAAATTGCAAGTCTGTGCACTTTTCTGAGACTATAGTCCATTGAATGAATTCATAATCATATAAGTATAGTGTGAATGAATACAACCCAATGTGTATATACTCAGATATAAATCTTACTGGATTCAATGAACTTTTTCAATGAATGCTTCTTTTGCCAATGAAAATGGTATACTTTATTTTCCTCAAAAAGCCATAGTTTTTGCCTTTATAAACCATTACATCTTTCCAATTTGTTTTAGAAATATAAATCAAATTAAGTTTGTTGTATTGACTGTTTTAATTTGTTACCATCATATCCAAATAGTTGCTACATGTTTCTGTCTTTTCATTAATCATTATGAATACAAATTTTATTTTTGTTGGTTGAATCCTCTTTGAAATAATAGATATTTTCAAATATAGTAAGCTTATACATATTAAGTTCTTTAAATATATTGCAACTAGTGAATTGCTAGTTTGACTTTGTTTTAATATTCAGTTTTCTAAAGGTGTGAAGATATCTGTGATTTAGTGTGTTCTGATAAAAGCTATGCAGAAAAATGTTACATATGTAAGAATAGTAAACCTCATAGTTGCCACAAATTACTAACATATTTCCCATAATGCTGCGTCACAGTGCTGCATCTTTTTTCTAGCTATTACATGCTCTAGATTCATTTTGTTCTGTTGTTTTTTTGTTTACTCTAGTTCTCTAGAACATGCACAGGTGTAAATGCTAAATTTATTTGGGAGCTATGGGAAAAGAGCCAGGAATCCATATCTGTTGGCAAATTGGAAATGCATCTACATTATGTAATTACAATAAAAATTATTATTCAGTCACTAAGTCATGCCCGACTCTTCGGGACCCCATGGACCACAGCATGCCAATTCCCCTTTCCTTCACTCCTCCACTGTCACCTGGAGTTCCCCCAAATTCATGTTCATTGTGTTGATGACACTATCTAACCATCTCATCCTCTGTCATACCATTTTCCTTTTGCCTTCAATACCAGAAAAATAAGGAAGATTAATAGATATAATTCTATCTTTATCCCCAAAAGTAGCTTTATTCCTTAGAATTTCTACATATGATTAATACAGTTCTCCCTGAAACATTTTGCCATAGTTATCAGGAATACCTTGTATACTCAGCATTTTTCATGTAGGATTTTAATGTTTTATTGTTTGAAGATAACCAAACCCACTCCAAATGAACTAAAGGAGAGGCAAAAAAAAAAAAAAAAAACCTGCTTAACAATATAAGCATGAAGTGAATCAAAGAACACAGCTATAGTTATTTACTGAGGTAGTGTTTTTTGCTTATAATCCTGCTCACAATATTTTGCATCTGTTTTTTCACATAGATTTTTGATTAAAGTCATCTTAGAATGCATTTCATTTTAGTTGTATTTCTGCAGTTAAGGTATGCAAGTCCTATTATGCCTGCTAGCAAACTCTAGTTGTTCTTCACTTTAATGATACTACATGTACAAGTTCTTTTTTTTCCTTTCCAGAAATGAGTTGTTTCTGTCATCTTGCTTATTTTGTGATTACAGAAAAACCTGTAAATAAGTGCAGTGTATGCTAAACAGCTTGGCAGGTACCAAATTATTTGGACTCAGTAAGTTAGGTTTAGGAATTCTGAAAGGAGTATTCAACTGTATCCTCTATCCTTCAGGCATATGTTTTAAAGTCATCACAGTTTTGAATCGTTTTGTGCTTGTTTCAGAATTTTGAGATTCCTCTATTTTTGACAAAAATTATTCCAAATGTCTGAAGAATTATAACAATATTTGATACTTATATATAAAGTCTGAAATAGACTTTCTGTAAAAATGAGAATATTACATTAATAGTTTAGCATTTTGTATAGGCATTTATAAAAAATAATGATGTGAGTAGAACTTACCATCTTTTGGTATAAGTAAGGAAAAAGGTAGTTGAAGTGAGAAACTCTTACAATGTTCCTTGTTTCTGGTTTGTCATTTCATGGCAGAAGTGATTATCACTTTCCTAGGATTCAGGAACACTAAGGAAGTGGTAGCAGGTGTTTTTGCTTTGATGTACTATAGGATCCTGTGGATCTCAGATCCCAAAGGGAGTTCTGGCAAAGAAGCATGCCATTTCAGTTTCCATCTGTGTTATATGTGGTTGCCATTGGCTCTTTAAGGAGCCCTAAGATAAATTTCTGAGAGTGTGTAGAATATATAGTCTCTTGTTTTTTCCTTCCTTAGAGAAGAGGTTTATTCAAATTCTCACTTAAAGCAGCTTTTACTTATAGCAGTTATGTCATCTGCTGTAATTGTATTTCAGGCAAGTTTCAATAAGTGCTACTAAACTAAACATATAATATATTGGTAGGTGGTTGCTTTTCTGCAATCTGTATCATAAAATGCTTTCTCCATCAACCAATGCCAATAGCTTCTGATTTTTAAAATAGAAATTGCTTACTTACTGAAAAATATATTTCTTAAAAGATCATTAAATGAAGTTTGTTTTGTATGTCAGAATTTAATTTCCAATGAACATGCAAACTAAATTTCAAAATTTATTTTTGAAATGGAAATATACTACTGCTTTAATAGTTGTAGATAAATTACATGGCCTTAAAATTGGAAAAGTGAAAGTTCTGAAAAGTATTCAGTTACATATGTTTACATGGTATCTCTGAATACCAGCCAATGTGATGTAGTTGTTAAACAATATGCAATAATATTAATGTTAGTTCCAAAGGTGTGCTCTGTACAACTCTGAATTGAATAATCCATGAATGGAGAAGGGGATGATTATGTTGATTCATCTTTCTGTAATACGGCTGGTTATATTCCCCCAAATGTGCTCTGTTAATGAGCTGTGTGAGGAGGTAGCAATAAATTGATTCCCTGCCTCCTTTCTCTAAGAGGAAGACATGTTGAATTTTTGTAGCCTTCAACAATACAGAGTACAAGTTGATACACCTCTGGAACCATTATGAAGGCTTTACTTGCAAGTAAATATGATTATAATACCAAATAATAACTGAATTTAAGAACTTAACTGTCAAATTTAGCTCCTGTTTAAGGGGTAAATCATAAAATTAGAGTAAAAACTACATTAATAACCTATTAATATTTATGCTTATCATTAATATTTGCACCATCAGAATATTTTCTTCAAATAAGTTGAAAATTGTTCATTTATATTAGTTCAGTGTACAAAGTCAACCGTGTGGCATCATGCACTTTTTTTGCACATATAAATAGTGGCAAAGAATATCACTATTTAAATAGGTATACTTCTTGATTGCCACGTTGTTTTATCAGCTGTCCTAGAAATATTTTAGTTTTGAAAAATGGCACATATCTGATTTAAAAATAGCAACAAACATTGAATGTCTTGGATATTTTGCTAAAACCCACCGTTTTGTCTGATCTGCCTTGTCACTAGAAGAAGCTGCTACATTTGTTTGCAAATGTTACATTTTCAGAACTACCGTTGAGGTATATTAACACACTTTAAAGTAGTATGGTAAACTGTTAAAACTTGTTGGGTAGGAGAATTTGTGCCTCTTGGAGCGATTTTTATTAATAATTTTATAAATAAAGTCACCCTAGAATTTGCCATACTTCCAAAACTAATTTTAAGAGAAAGTGTTTGTAGGCATTGGTAGTCTTCCTTTAGGTTTTTCCTTCAGCAGATCTTAAAGCTGTCTTGGGGGGATTCTGGAATTTTAGAAAGCTGTTAAAGCAGTTCAAGATTTAATTGCAGGAAGCTTCTGAAAGGCAAATATTATAAAATCCAAAGGACTTGGCTCAGTTTTGTATTTCTTTTAAGATTTTTACCTATTGAATATCTTGAAATAAAGACTGTAGAATTAGAAAAGTTCATCCTTCTAGCATATTGTGTCTGGGCTATATTATGTTCACACATTGAATAATTTTGGCAATAGAACCAAAATGAGATTGCAGTTGACTTTTTTTTGATCATTCAGAAACATGGAATAAGTTGATCTCATGTTTCTGTATCTTCTAATTACACAATCTTTAAACGTGTAAATTTTGTAGGTCAGTTTCAGCAAAATAGAACAATTTGTCTATTCAGTTTTCACCTGGTAAACTTTCCTACTAGATGTGATGGATCATGTTAGCTGACAAGTTATAGAACTAAAAATTAGGCAAGTAAAGAATGGAATTGCTGAATTGTGTTTAATGCTATCTATTTCCCAGCAAAGTCTTGCTGAAACAATGGTGTATAGGCATGTGCACTGATTTGCTGCTCTTAGTTTTTAAGCACTGAGGTTAGTAGCAACTGTAAGATGTCACATTTAACATTTGAGAGATATTTAGCTTATAAACCTGGAACCAATGTGAGTTAATTGATAGTGTTGCACAGCTGAACTGGGTATATTAAAAAATATTATTCAATGAAATTTGAGAGGGTTGTTGAGGTGACATTTTATTTAAAAAAGTTAGTCTAAAGCAAATTAGATCAATACTGAAGAAAAACCATTCAGCTGAAATATTTGCTGAAGTGCTCTAAATCATTTTTTTTTAACTTTTCTCTCCAGATTTTGGATCTCTTTTTGATTTGGAACATGACCTACCAGATGAACTTATCAGCTCTACGGAACTGGGACTTACTAATGGTGGTGACATTAATCAACTGCAGACTAGCCTTGGTATGGCACAAGATGCTGCTTCTAAACACAAACAGTTGTCAGAACTGCTACGAGCTGGCAGCTCACCAAACCTTAATATGGGAGTTGCTGGGCCACCACAAAATATGGCCAGTCAGCCACAACAGAACAATCCTGGAATGGGAATCTTAAACAGTATGGTCAAAAGTCCCATGGCTCCACTGACATCTCCAAATTTGGGGATGGGTACAGGTGGGCCAAATCAAGGTCCATCAACTCAGTCCACTGCAGGAATGATGCCAACAGTAAATAGTCCAGTAAATCAGCCCGGAATGGGAATGAATGCAGGAATAAATGCTGGCATGAATCCTGGTATGTTGTCTGCAGGAAATGGGCAAGGAATGATGCAAGGACAAGTTATGAACGGTTCAATTGGAGCTGGAAGAGGACGTTCCAATATGTCATATTCAAACCCAGGAATGGGAAATGCTGGTACTCTAATTGCAGAGACATTACAGCAAGGTTCTCCTCAAATGGGAGGGCAGGCAAGCCTGAGAGGTCCACAGCCTGGAGCAATGAACAAGGTATGTCAAAGATTTTATTTTGAATATTGACAATGAAAAATACAGTTTCAAAGTACCATCCTTTAGGGATATTTTGGGTGTCTTGCCAGATGCCTCCAACATGTTTGCAGATGAAACATATAATACATATAACACAAACATATACATAATCTTATCAATGTATATTAATTTGTCTAATTGCAAGTCTTAAAAACTACTCCAAAAATGAATAATTACTGTTCTTAAGAATAGCATTAATAATAGAATATGTGAGAGAAAATTATATTGGCTTTGTGTCTTGAATCTTGCGTTTTGCAAAATGTCAGAGATGCAAAATAACATGAATTTGAAATGCTACTTTTCAAGACCCAAATGATCGCATTGAATGCAAGATATTTATTTTGCAGATTAAAATGAAGTTTTCAATCATTTTGAAAGTATTTTGAATCAAAAGAGCAATTTTGAACTTGAAATGGCATTTTGAATTCAAACTAGTTCAAATTCAAAACATTTTGCATGCCACTACTTCAAGGGGTATGTTATTGTATGTTCGTTCCTTTGTTGAAAAGTGGTCAGAAAAACAAAATTTTCAATTATTTTTCTGACCACGTTTCCTGTGAATGCTGGCTTTCATACATTGCTTATACAATCCTTGTGGGAACATTCATGAACTATTTCTAGAAAGTAGAAATGTCTGAGGTTAAATTTGAATTTATAGATTAATTGAATAAACTGTTAATATAAAATAAGCAATAAAATGATTGAGTTTAAACTTGTTAAGTCAGAAATTATTTAAATCCAGTTTGATGGATAAACCATAGTAGACCAGTTATTACTATAGAAACCAGTTTCCAAATCACAGTGGCTGAGTTTACACATCACATAACTTTGATACAAAGCATATTATATTGTCCTCTGTCTCTCCGATGAAACACAGGATGGATGGGCTTTGCTAAAGCATAGTGATATGTTTAATTTTGATTTTTCAGACAATTCTAATGTGGTATATTCAATGAACCATGGTAACTCTGTTTTAGTAATTTGACATGCTCATTTTTTCATTGGTGAAATCAGAGAAAGAGCGGACAAATATTGAATAAAATTTATATTGATAATGCTAGCTTACCACTCTAATTGGGAATGGCAACACCAAGTGACTGGTCATTAAGCAAATCAGCCATGATTGTTAATAAAGATATCACATGACCAAAACATAACTTCCTGGGATTCCCCATTGACTTTGCTTTTCAGAAGCCCTCTGGGATGGTTGCAAATGGTGGTCATGTGATCATTGTAAATACACAATGGTTATCAAACATCTGAATTGCAATCATGTGGCCGCAGGAATGATCTTAAATGTGTACTTTTTCTCATTATTCTGTATATCTGCTATTGACAGCTATTCTAGCAGGTAGAACATACTATGGGAACAGTGCAATAAAAAGAATCTGGAATATGAACAGTGGGAGCTGAGTAACTTGGTTTTTTTGTGGAATTCAGCTGTTTGTGGATGCATTTTAGCAGAAAAACAAAATACTAATTTAAATTCTTAATATGTTTGGTATATTTAAAATACATTTAAAATGCTTTCAGATTGCTTTTTAGTGTTTAACCGAAACCATCTCAAAAATAACAGTATCAAAAGCCTATTAAACAAAACAGATAGCATATTCCAGAACATATTACAACTTTAAAAAGTTTCAAAAATCATTGGTAATACATAAGCTGGTTTATATAGTGCACTACACCAAAACTGGTTTCTGACTTAATGTCTTCTATAAACACAATTTATAGAACAACAATTCTATAGTAAATAATGTTTAAAAGCTATGTTATAGCACTTACAAAGCCTATAGGTGGCTTGATTTCCATTAATTCTTAGATAATATTAAATTCGGTAAAATATTAGATATGAAATTATGTATTAGGCTATTTTATTCTGTAAAATGGAGGAAAAGATTACAGTAGATAGGGTTTAATGTGGGTATGGATGAACATTAATTTAATTTTTTTCTCTATTCAAAGATAGTACTAATTTAACCTGATTTATTAAGCACCAGAAAGACCTTGGGATCATTTTTATTTTGAGTAGGTGTTTAATTGTAACATTTCTGATTTTGGTTAACTTGAATTTGAGTATGTGTGTAATGTACTTTTTGTTATCGTATTGCTTTAATTGCTCTGACCACAGGTATCTTCCCAAATCCTAGCTCTTTTACAAAAAATAAGTCGAGAATTTTTAAATGAAAGTGCAATATTATTGTATAAATTTTGTTGGTTTTACCTCTACTATCAGAGCTTTTAAAGAACATGGCTCTGATATGGAAACATACTCCTGAATTCAACCATTATATTGTGAGGTTGTGTTACGAATTATACAGTTTACTGGTTTAGAGTAATGTTATTTGCCTTATGATTCCAGTTTTTTTGAACCAAGAAAAATAATTTTGTAATGAAGATTTGCTCTATAATTTTTTCAGATGTTGCTTTTATATTTCTAAGTATCACGATTGCAGATACAGTATGTTAGTTATCTGTATGGCAAAGAAGATTGCTACAGAATGCTACAAAATTGAATAATTCAAACCTGCAATTTCAGAAATATTACCTAAATTACCAGAATTGTTAGACATAACTTGGATCACATATTCTAGTAAAATTAATTTTCCTTTGTAAATCTAGAAGATTACAGGGGGAAAACCCCTTAATTATCACTGCTTTCAAATAAATTATGATATGAGTGTAATTTGTTACAGATTAATTTGGAAGATTTATTTAATAAAGTTATTTCTCAAATATATCAGCAAAAATTGTATTATTTACTCAGTTTTGTAAATTTCTGAATTGTCTTATTAGCTTAAGATGAGGATTTTTGCTAACATTGGTGGCAATGTCTTAAATTGTATTATCAAAGGTACTTTTGAAAAAATAATCAGTGTTCTATCAGTTATATAAATCTCATTGTCTAATTAATCTATGAATAAGAATCTCTGATTCATCAGAATCTGGCATCCTTGTAGGCTTTATTTTGTAAGAATAATATGGGCACCACTCTTACTATAGTTGCTGGAAGTGGATGATATGTGATAAACATCCCCCCCCACTCCAAAAAAAGGCCACATCGCTATTCTTATATAAAGTTTCTGCTTTCTTCTCAGAGAATGAAAAGAAGCGACTAAACAACCAAGCAGTGTTTGGATTCTGAAAAAGTGGCATAAGATAAATTCAGACTAAGTTGAAATTCAGACTAAGCTACCATGAAAAATGGCATTGTGTAAAAAATTATCCTAGATCATAAGGGTGAATCTAGGAAGATTCTTGAAGAAAGAAAGAAAATTATTTTTTGTTTGAGATTACAAAGTTAAGGATATTGTAGAATTCGTTTATGATGGAATTATGAGCTTAATTTATACTGAAATTAGTGTAGTGAAATATTTATTTCACTATACCTAGATCAGTTTGGGGACGAGTGGCTGTTACTCTAATGTCCAATAAATATAAATAATGACATTTTCCATGATTTACTTTATTTGCTTAATACGTTCATGATGCTGTTAATGTCATAATTCTTATTTTTATCATTTGTATATAATATGAATTTAACTACTTTGTAATATAAGTTATTTGTGGGAGAGACTAAGTTCAAGTATTATTGTACTTGGATGAATTTGACACAATTGTGTATCTAATCATACTTGGGCAAATTAAGTATTCAATTCAGTTCAATTGCACTTTTCAATTCCAAGGTATTGGTTAGTCTGGGCCAAAAAAATCTCAAAAGGGCATACCGAACCTTTCCATAATAATTCTAAGAAAACTGTATGAGCATATAGTTGCCAAAAATTAATTTAGACTAGTCACTTTAAAAGGATTTGACAGGTGGTGGCATCTTGCCATTTGACTGATTTGGAAAATTAAGCATTGTGTTTATTCCAGAGCTATATGTCAAAAAATTTCCTGCAAGAAGCTAAAGGCAAGCCTCTGTAAGGCTGCTGAAAAATTGTATAGGAATGGTCCAAGAGTGACTTTTATTTTTGCTGTGATGCCATCTCTGTTTATGTTGGCTAGGCTATGTTTTGGAAATGGTTGCAAATTACATTTGATTGAATTGGATAGACCTTTTGCAAAGAACTTAACATTTGAAAATTACCATGTTTTCCCAAAAATAGGACATGTCCTGAAAATAAGGCCAAGCCTGATTTTTGGAGTGGGCGTAAATATACGCCCTCCCTCGAAAATAAGCCCTAGTGAAGTGGTGGGCGTGGCCAGCACAGGAGGCAGCCCTTCCCTTCCCCAGTCAGCTAATGGCAGCTGGGCCCCTTAATTGCGACCCGCGGATCAGATGAGCTGATCGGGAGCTGCCTCTCATTCTCTTTCCCCCCAGTGTTCTTGGTGCTTGCCCGCCTCCCATCCATTCAACCATCCATCCCCCTCACCTGCAAACTCCTGCCCCGCTCGCAAGAGAGCAGCCTCCCAGCTCTTCTTGCCAAGTTGTGTCCACCTAGCATTGAGGATGGCTTCCCCTGTGGCTTCTAAAAGCCGGCTGGAAGCCGAGAAGAGGCCGATTGGGCCAGCTGCCTGCTGTCAAGTCTTCCGGGAGCTGGGGCAACCGCATGGAGTTGGAACCATAGAGCAGGCCATATTTGGGGGTTCAAAAGAAAATAAGACCCTGTCTTATTTTTGGGGAAACACAGTAGATGTAAATTTGCAGTTGGAAGTAAGGGAAACGATGGTTACAAAGTTTCATCAGTAATAGTTCAGTAAGAGTTTACTAAATATCATTGGGAAACTATATCATATTAATGAATCGGAAAACAAATCTTTCATGGGTCAAAAAAGCACCGTCCCTTGAAGGCCTCTTTTAAATGAGAATGGATTAATTAATGCAATAATGAATAGTGGTTATACTATCATTTTTTATCTTCACTATACTGCCAAAATGTAAACTTGTTAGTATGTTTCTGGCTAAAGGATGGTAGTCTTTTGCTTGGCAGATTCCCCCAGTGCATTTATGCACCAGATAATCCATAGATGTTCTCTGTTCTTCAGCTTCTGAAAATCCTGAGTTTTACTATTAAATTAGTTAACATAGCTAGTGTAGCAGTCCAATACATTGCCCATTCTTTCTGATTGCTATTGCTTAAAGACATCCTGATTGCCTCCATATTGTAATGTCCAGAAAAAGAATTAAGAGAATTGTTGGTCTGGTGTCTTGGCTAAAGAGCTACCAGACTTCTGGCAATTTACAATCATTCTTCGAATTGGACAGGTGGATGTTTTGAACAGCTTCAGAGTGATGAGAAAGTCCTCCTTATTAACAAACAGAACTGTGAAATATGGTAGCAATATTTGGGAAGAGTTCTAAAGGCAAATTCCTAGAAGCTTGCAATCTAAGAATCTCATGTTCATCTCTCTTCCCAGCTTTGGTATTTCTGACTTCCTATTTTCCCATTTGGAAGTAATTTATAAAAATTTGCATTTTCAGCAGCATAAGGGAAATACTTTATGAAAAATTTATAGCTTCACAACAATGCATTAATGTAATTTGGGCATTCAACTGCAAATGCATAGGTTCTTTTTTTATATATAGTTACTTGAATATTTTTTTTTTTTTTTTTGGTATTCTCTTTAGGAGATGAGCAAAGCCTGGAGTTTTATAATTTAAGTAAATATGTGCCCTAATATTTAGAGCCAACTTTTTGGGAGGGTTAGGTTAGGTTCATTTGGAGTTTCATGAAAATCGGGCTTATTTTAATTCAGAAATAGGTTAATACAGGCAAAAATTACTAGTTGTATAAATTATCTGATTTTTTAACATCTCACTGAGTTGTAAAAGTAATGAATACTTAAGTATAGATAGTCCTTGACTTACACCCACAATTGGGACTGGATTTTCCATCTTAAGTCATTGCAGTCATATCAGATTTTATGACAGTTGTTATGACAGTCATTAAGCAAATCACTGCAGTTAAAAAGGATCCAGTTTCCCTAATTGGTGGGGCTTTTTTTGCCAGAAATTGGAAAAAAAGGTTGCAAAGCATCATCACATGACGAACCATAAGACCCTGCAATTTGTCAAAAATTTAAATCAGTTTCCAATTGCCAAAATTGTAATCCCGTGACTGCAGGGCTCTAAATGTGAGTACAGGTCGTAAGTCACTTTTTCCAAGGTTGTAACTTTGAGCCATTGTTAAACAAATGATCATAAATTGTGGACTAGCTCTATATATTCTGATGGAAATTAGTGAAATGAGTAAATCTTATCTAGTTTAACTTGAACATGCTGGATACAAATAGGTTTTTTATATATATTTCACTATGTAAAATGTAGTAACCAATGATATTTTGAATTGTAAACCAAGAGTAGTAAATGAATAAAACAACCTGAATTTAAGCATTTGATGAAACATAGTTCAGACTTCATTTCAGGATCCGAGCAAATTATTTTGAAAGTTTATTATCTTGAAGTACTGTATTAGGTAGATACAGAAAGCTTACTGTTCTGATGACAAACATAATCTGGCCCAAACTCTTGGTTCATCTTGAACCAACATACCTGGAATAACACAAGCTCTGCTTTCAGCTTCAATAAAGTAACTTCCAGAAAATTAATTAGATTATCCCAGATGATTTTGTAATAGTGTATTATATATACCAGCATGGTCTGGAGAATAGTCTCCAGAACATTACAGATTAAGCTTCCTTGTCAAGAGTAAGCAATTAGCATTTCTGAGATTGCACCAAGTAAAAAAGATGTATAAAGAGACTCAAATGAGTTCTAGTTCTGTTTTTTTTTTTTAGATGAATTAATATGGTTTTGCTTTTTACTCAAAATTTCCATTGAACAAAGTAGAATATACTGCTTGTTTTTATAATTACAGTGTGTATTATTTTTGACATTTTTTAAATAGTCAAGGATGCTTATTTTGGAGTAAAAGTAATTTATTAGGATTCTTTCTAGTTTTTATGTTGCATGCAAAAAAAGAAAAGACTTGTGGATTTTCCCTTATGTCACTTAGATAAACATCAATCCTTTACATTAACTATATGTGAGACTGCACGTTTAGGCCTGCCTTAGGTATGAACGCTACACATTTTGTTTCATATTTCTAAGTAGCCCTTTAACCTGTAAAATGTTTAGAAATTTGAAATAAAATGTGTTTAAAAGCTATTCCAATCAAAATATTCTATTGAGTGGCTTTCAATTCCCCAATCTATGAGTTAAAATAAAAATAAAATAACTAAAGAATCCAATTTTGGTCGCCATGATATAAAAAAGATGTGGCGACTCTAGAAAGAGTGCAGAGAAGAGCAACAAAGATGATTAGGGGACTGGAGGCTAAAACATATGAAGAATGGTTGCAGGAACTGGGTATGTCTAGTTTAATGAAAAGAAGGAATAGGGGTGACATGATAGCAGTGTTCCAATATCTCAGGGGCTTCCACAAAGAAGAGGGAGTCCAGCTATTCTCCAAAGCACCTGAGGGCAGGACAAGAAGCAATGGGTGGAAATTAATCAAGGAGAGAAGCAACCTAAAACTAAGGAGAAATTTCCTGACAGTTAGAACAATTAATCAATGGAACAACTTGCCTTAAGAAGTTGTGAATGTTCCAACACTAGAAGTTTTTAAGAAGATATTGGATAACCATTTGTCTGAGATGGAGTCGGTTTTCCTGCTTAAGCTGGGGGTTGGACTAAAAGACCTCCAACGTCCCTTCCAACTCTGTTATTCTGTAAATATTTCAAAGATTAAAATCAAGTTCATATATTATAAAACGTCAATATACAGTGAATAATGACTTATTCAGCCATTACATACCGTATTTTTCGGTCTATAAGACACTTTCCCACCTCAAAAGTGGGTGGAAATGTCTGTGTGTCTTATAGAGCGAATGTTGCTGAAACCCCGCCCACCCACCTGCCCCCACCCTTCAGCTGTTTTCGGCCTCTCTGCTCCCTGTTTTCAGCCCATTCCAGGCAGCAGGGATCAGCAGCGGTGGCAATCTGCAATGAGCCAAAAACAGGATGCGTAGAGGCCAAAAATGGGATGCGTAGAGGCGGCGATAGGCGGCAGCAATCCCTGCAGCCTGGAACAGCTGATCGGTGGTATTCCAGGAGGCAGATCCAACCTCCAATCAGGTGTTCGTGCTAAATCAGGCTGGGATAACATGCTGAAGCTGATCAGACTGTTTGCTGTTTGCTGCAAGGACGCTAGCCAGATGAATACCGATGGATGCTGGGAGGCAGAGGCAGAGATTTTTTTCATGTTTTCCTCTCCAGAAGCTAGTAGCCTCTTACAGTGCAAAAAATATGGTAATTGATGGAGAATTAGTGTCCTTCTAACTTCATATGTTTTTTAAATCATAAAAGTAAACAATACCATTTTTGTTGGCAGTTTTAATTTTGTTTATAATTAAAAGATACATCTATTCATTGCAAAACAAAATATGTGAAATAACTTGTATCCAAATGATTGCCAGCCAATAAGGCAAAAGGAAAGGCCATATAAACAAATGTTACAATGTTATAAGCTTTGTATCACCAGTAATTACAGGTAGTCCTCGACTTACAACTACAATTGAGCCCAAAATTATGTTGTTAAATGAGACATTCATCAAGTGAATTTTGCTCCATTATTTTTATGACCTTTCTTGTCATAGCTGTTAAGTGAATCACCGCAGTTGATTAGTAACACGGTTGTTAAGTGAATCTGGCTTCCCCATTGATTTTGCTTGTCAAAAGGTTGCAAAAGGTGATGACATGATCTTGAGACACAGCAACGGTCATAAGTATGAGTCAGTTGCCAAGCATCTGAATTTTGATCACATGATCATGGGGATGCTACAAGGGTTGTAACTGAAAAATGGTCATAAGTCACTTTTTTCATTACCATTGTTACTTTGAACAGTCACTAAATGCATTGTTGTAAGTCGAAGACTACCTGTATATATTCTCACTGAAAAACTAGGTAAATATTCAATAGGTATCAAATAATCTGTCCAAGTGCTCTCCTTTAGGTCTGGATAGGAAGAACAGGCTAAGATTGAATCCTAGCAAATGAAGCAGCTCTTGGTTCAAAAGCCTGTGGTTTCCAGAGATGCATGTTTAGTTCTGAAAGGAGTTGCACTTCTCTATTTACAGGGGGTCCTCTTGGACTCACAATTCTTGTTCAAGGAGCAGGTAGCTGTGGCCAAGAGGCCTTTGCACAGCCCCATATTGAGTGCCACTCGCAACATTTTTTGAAATATAACAACAGAATAACAACAGCAACAGAGTTGTAAAGGACTTTGGAGGTCATCTAGTCCAACCCCCTGCTCATGCAGGAGACCTATACTAGGGATTCGAACTGCCAACCTTTCTGATCAACAAGCTCAGCGCCTTAGCCACTGAGCCATCTAGCTAGGCCATATGAAAATATGAAGCTTTACTTGCGGCCATTCATACATTAGCCACTTTTTGATGGCCTACTCCAATATGCTTTACATGGGATGGCCATGAAAAGCACTTGGAAACTATAGCTGGTCAAGAATGCAGTAGCTCAAGTGTTATATGGGGTGTCCATATAACACTTCTTCTTGAAGTTCTGCATTAGTTGCTGTTGGCTTCCAGGTGCAAATCAAGGTGCTGATTACTAGTTGTCTGTTGGATTGCCTTCTTTCAAAAACATCTTGCTACTTGGTAAGATCTAGTAGGGTGGATTCTTTATGTATTCTCTCAGAGATTGCCAGCTAAAGGGGCCTGAAACATATATTTTCAGTTGTTGTCTCCATCCTCTGGAATGCTGTAGCCCAGCCATTTAGATAAGCCCCTTCCTCCTGACCTTCAAAATGTCAGTAAAGATTTGACTAAACATTAAACACAGGTTTATTATAACTCTCTCTCTCTCTCTCTCTAGATAAGTAATTATTTTTAATTGTGTTAAAAGGATTATTGATTCCCAATATAAATTGATATAATATATGGACTTAATTTTAATATTTGGTTATTTTATTTTTATTTTAACTCATAGATTGGGGAATTGTATGCCACTCAATAGAATATTTTGAGTGGAGTAGCCTGTAAACTCAGTAAAGTAAATGGACACATGTTGAATTGATCTTAAACTTTAAATCTCTAAAAATGTTATACAGCTGTCAAAGTGATCTGTGTTTATCTGCATGCTTGACTATCTAATGTAGCCTATTATAAAAAACAGTTTATAAACAGTTTTAAATGCCTTATACCATAAAGTTATATGTAAAATTAATGCTTCTTAAATCATTAACTGTATTTCTTAGATTCAGCTTGTACTTTATTATTTAGTTTATTTATATTTAGTAAATTGTCAATCTCTGAGAAATTTAACATTTTTACTGAATTTGAATGAAATAGTAATTCTGAAGGGTCCTGAGGCACCAGTAGGTAAACAAACTGTTGAAGTGAAAAAACTTGCCAAAAAAACTCTATAAAACCTGGGCAGAGTGAGTCCAAATGTCAACACATTTACTTGGTTCCAGCACAATAAAATAACAGTTACACAAAAGACAAACTGAAAAAGTATAGATATGTGATGCACAGAAAACTGCAGATGAGTGCATACAGAGGAAGAAATTGAAAAATATCTGGAAGTTCTATTTTCAGCTGCTTCTGCCTTTCAGAAGGCAGGCAAAATTGGAGCTAACTTAAGTTCAGCAGAAAACCATTCCAATGGACTGGGAATACTACAAAAAGCAGTGCCTCTGTCCCTCAGCCTCCCACACTAGTAAAAGTGGGAAGCTATTAACTGCTTCCTCCCAGCAAGATTGAATATGTTGGGCCAATTCTAATGGGTGAATGAATGCAGTCCTGAATACCAAACCATAAAGAGCTTTGTAGGTTAACACTACTAGGACTAAGTATTACTAGGAAGTATTGTAGGTTAAATACTACTAGGGTCCATAACACAGGTGTAATGTGCTGCCCCTGACAAGATACTAATCAGGCTGCTCTATTTTCGACTAACTGAGACTTCCAAGTGGTCTTGGAAGTGATAGCAAAAGACTTATTAACATGGATTAACATGCAGTTATGCTTGAACATACCAAACATACAATTTGATCTTCACAAAAGGGAAGCAATTATGGTTAATCTTACAATCAGGCATCAAGTTATATAATATGTGCATGCTTGAGAAGTGTTCATAAAAGTGCATTTGTGCACATTGTACTGTCTTTGCTGTCGGGGAATACTTTTTTCAGTTTGATTACATTGGAATAGTGAAGGAAATAAAATTTTATATAAACTTTGCTTCATGTGATTGTAATATTAAAAAATAGAGGAGTCCACAATCCATAAATTGTCTACATTTTCATGTTTTAAGAATCACGTAATAATGTAGTTGGCTGCCTTCTAAAACATTTGAATTCTAGAAATCTTAAACGAAATGAAATCTCAAAAGTAAATTTATAAATTATCTATTATGCAGAACCTCTCATAATTTATGATGAAATATTGGATAACAAGACTGCTTTATTTTCGGGATTTGGGGTATAATTAATTTCTATTGTAATAGTGAAATTATCCTTGCCACTCAATAGCATCTGTTGCTGCACCTGCCCTCTTTCATGAGTTGATTATTCCTTGTAATCTTCTATTGCATCTGTAACAGCAGCCTATCTCTATAATATCAAGGATAAAAAAATGCCAAAGAGCTCCTTAATCTATTACACTAGAAACTGTAAAGTATGTTTTACGGATCATAATTTGGTCTGTAAAAATAATTGTTTGGGCAAATAGGGATAAGATCTAAAGGATTGTGCATTATATTCCATTTATATACTGGGGCTTTCCTGGTCTTCTTCATGCTACTCTGCTGCTGCAGATGTTCATGCTTCTTCCATTTGCTTCTCAAAGTGGATGGCAGGATTGAGCATGATGCCAAAAGTTGTAGAGAAAGTTAACTTGACAATCTTTTCCTATTTATTCATGCAGTTATCTACTTGCTCTGGTTGTGAACAGAGCTACGGTTTTTTAGCTATTTTGCCTTCATTCATGAGAGCTATTGTAGCCCCATCTATTATCAAATAATATTTTATCTTATTTAATTTATTTAAGAAATTTATTAGGTCACACAATTCACTTTCACTGATTCTGGATGGCTTACAAAGATAAAAATCTCATATAAAAACAATAAAAAGTGATACCCCACCCCTGTGATGACATAAGCAGTCATACAAGCCACTTGATAGGTTCCTCAGACCTGCTAGCAAAACGCAAGTCTTCAGGGCCTTGCAGAAGAGTGTCAAAATGGGGGACAGTCTTATTTCTGTGGGGATGATGTTCCACAGAGAGGAAATTACCACAGAGAAAGCCATTCTTGGTCTCACTAGATGTACTCTTTATGAGAGGAGACCCACAATCCTTGCCTCCTCTCTCTGATAGGCCTTCAAATAACCTGGTGCCAAGCCATGTAGGACTTTAAAGGTGCCAAATAGCACCTTGAATTGGACCTGGAAGAAAATCAACAGCCAATGCACTGGGCACATTTGTCATCTCTCCTTCAGGAGCTGCATTGGTTGTTGATTTACTTCCAGGCATAATTCAGGGTGTTAGTTATCACCTTTAAAAGTCCTAAAGTTTACACATTCGTTAAATTATTAAATTATAGGAACTAGAAAGTATAAATCAATTTATTAATTTAATTTAATTTAATTTATAAGCTGCCCATCTTGCTATCCCAAGTGATTCCATGCAATCCAAATGTTTAAAAACTGGCTTTAAGTCATTTTTTTAATTTCTGGTGACTGCTCCCTTCAGTTTCCTTGATAGTGGTTTTATAAATGGCTTGTTAGTTCCTTTTCTATTAGGGCAGAGAGAAGTGACTGGCCCAAGGCCTGCCAGCTATCTCTGTGTCTAAGATGGAACTACAATTCACTATCTTCTGAAGACTTGGCCTCTATACCAAATTACCTCTATGTATATGCCCAAAAGAAGTTATAATATAAACTTGCTAGTCACTGTTAACAGATAATCGCAAACACTCTTTTCTAAGCGTTTACTTTGAGGGAGAGGGGAGGATTTGATACTGTAATGAACTGTGAACATAATGAAAGTTATAGGATGTCTTAATGTGTAATCAGATTAAACATTTTATGGAGTCTGAGGTAGATACTGAAATCTGAAAGCTATGAAATCTGAAAGCTATATTCAATTAATAGAATCTGACTTTAGTTAGAGTATAACAAACTGAAGCACATTCAAATACATGTTCAGTTATGAACTCTTTAAATTCAGTGTGAATAGTACCAATTAAAATTATATTTAATAAGTTTAATTATCTGGGGGAAAACTTGTCAGAATGAACTAGAAATGAACTATATTACCATTAATAGTAATGAATGGTTTTGCTTTTTTTTTTTTTTTTTTTAAAGAATTCCTTATTAGAATATCATTCATGAAAAGTTGGGAAGGAGATAGAGATACGGCTATTCTAAGTATATTGCACTACATCAGGGGTGTCAAACTCAATTTCATTGAGGGGGCACATCAGGGTTGTGTTTGATCTCGGGGGGGCCAGGGTAGGTGTGGCCATCTCGATGTCACTTGTGTCTGGGGCACCTATGGTGGCCTGAGTACTCTGCCAGTGAAAATGGGCTCCTGAGCTCCGTTTTTGGCTGCGATGGCCTCCTGCAACCTTCTGCCAGCAAAAATGGCATCCTGCAACCCTCTACCAGTGAAGATGGAGCACGGGAGATCCGCCTCCATTTGCACTGGCAGAGGCACTGCGGGCCAGTCCTTTGTGGTTTCCAGTGTGGCCCTGCGGGCCAGATCCAAGTACCCCGTGGGCTGGATCTGGCCCCCGGGCCTTGGGTTTGACACACCTGCACTACATCAAGATAGTTTTTGACATTAAAATATTCATGCTTGCTTTATATTCCATGAAAGTAAAAATTAAAAATCCTTACCTGATCTATCACTTTTTACTTAATTTTTAGATGGGAATGATGAACAACCCTAGTCCTTATGTCCCGCCATATAGCCAAAACACTGGGCAGCCAATTGGAGCCAGTGGACTTGGTCCCCAGATGCAAAGTAAGCCGGTATTACCTAACAGTTTGCCACAGTTTCCAATGGACAAGAAACCAGTGCCTGCTCCTGTTATGCCTAACATGGTAAGTAGTAATTTTAGTAGAAAATTATTTTACAATTAATTCAGAATATTGCAGTAGTTCTGTGCTAATGGTTTACATACTGTTTCATCGCTTAATTGTCTCTGAAACTACAGTGGGAAAAGCTGGCTTGGAGTGGGGGAGTATATTATCCTTGAAGTCTAACTAGAAATAAGTTACTGGATCTAGAAGAAGGAATGTTTCAACTGAATTATCATTTCTTCTGAGCTGTTTTCTCTGATCTATCTATCTTTTGCCATATTTTTGTCATACAATTTTATTGCACCATTGAATCACAGGTGAGACTGCTGGAAGGTATCATTAAATATCATTGGAAGTCACAATTTTGATTTAAAGCACAGAGTTAGTTTTCTTTTTCTGGTTGACATTCTGGAAGCTCAGAGAAGAAAAAAAATCTGTTATTGTTTTGAAGTAGTGGCCATATAGTTAAAGTAGTAATGATTTAGGAATATATAAATGATGTGAAAAACTTTATATTATTAAAACTATGGTTACTATTACACAGATTACTATGCTGAAAATTAGTTTAAAATGTACACAATTGTTGTAGAACAATATAACATGCATCTCTTTATCTTCAAGTAGAAAAGATGCTGGATTAATATGCATACATACCACTTGCCATAAGTTTCATTGTTAATTGGAACTGGCTCTGGAGATGGTGCTATATACTGTGAGAAGATGTTTATAGAGTGATGTGATTCTTAAAATATAAGGAATAGAAACTTTTCCAGGATAGCAGAAACTGAAAGAGAACTGAGTGACCTTCACTGGAGAAAATGAACAGAGGAAAGATTTATAGTTGGAGAAATATAGTATGTATGGTATTTTTAGAATAAAATTGAGGCAGTAAACTATTAGGAAGTTTGAAGAACCTGATAGCAACAACAGAGTAGACTGGGAGAAAAGGGAAAAAATGATAGCGACCATAAGAACAATGTGTTGAGTGAATATGAAAGGCCATTAATGGTGATAAAGTGAATATGAAGGACTAGTTGTGAAAAATTGCTATAGGGACCCTATAATAAAAGCCCTTTTAATTTAAAAAATCATGCTTCCCCATAAAATAAATCATTGCAAGCTTTATATATTTTGGGATAGGAGGGAAAAGGTACCAGTTCTGGCAATATGTTTTTGTGTACAGCTTGTAATTCTCTACTATTTTAGAATTGTTTTAAATTCCAGTGCAACATCTAAATCAAAATTGATATAAGGCTTTTAATATTATTTGAGATTATCAACCACATTGGTTTTATTTTTTTAAAAAAATATTTTGTCTTCTATGCTTAGTGAAATTTCATGGAATAGCGCTTTTTTACTTTAGCTTTAGGTTCATAATATAAAGGAGATGGTTCCTATTCTCCAGTATGCTGAGTTGAGAATCCAAGGAATGGGTTAACTCTGCTCTTCTGCTTGGAGACTGAGTCATTCAATCTTTTGGTCACGCCTCCTTTGCCTGCGCATGCCCAGTTTTGACTCAGTCTTGGCTCAGAAGAGAAACTTGGAAGATAGCTTCTCAGGAGACTCAAAACTTAGAGCAAAAGGATAAGAGATTCATTCCTTGGATTCTTGACTTCTCATGGTAAGGTCTTGTGGCACTGTGTAAGCCTTTGCAATTCAGTGAACGGCTCGGCTGGCTCCCCCGGTCTGTCCAGCATAGCCACCTTGTTCCGGCTTAAGTGGAGAAAGCTGAGGTCCCTCATTTCTACCCGCAAAAGAGCGGAGGGGACTGGAGTCACTGCCCTGTCAATTCCAGGTGCATACTCTGCACGGCTTGGTGGGAAAAGCTGCGGCAGCAAGGTTCCCAGCTGGAATAAGTCTGCCTTGTCCAGGAGGCCCAAAAAGACTTGAGATGGCTGACCCTGTAGTCTCAGGAATGCCAGAAACAAGTGGGGAGGACCAGGTCTCCCCAGTCCAGCCCCAGATTCTCCTAAAGGCTTCTCAACACCGAAGTTGGCAGTTAAAGGAGCGCCTGCCAAAATAAGAGCAAAAGCCATTTCCTCCCAAAAAGTTTCTAAAGCTGAGGAGAAGGACGCCAAAAGGCGTCAAAAGGCCATGGACAAAAGATTTGCCCAGACTGAGAGGGAAGCTGAACAAAGGAGAGGAGAAAATCCCCCTAGGGGGGAAAGACTTGTCATTTCCCGTGTTTTACCAGCTCAGCCATTAAATCATTTAAATGATGCAAGGCAACAGATGGCACTGTGCTCTCAGACATGGTCACCAGATGGCATCACAGAGAAATCCTCTTAGCCACCTCTTACATCAGGCTGCAATCAGCCCACTTGAGAGCTGACCCAACTAAACCGGAGTTAGCATTGGGCCTAATGGGCCCGAGTGAGTTGCTCTTTTCAGAGCCAACCACAGAGTGAAAAAATTCCCTCACCTAAATTATTCCTGGATGTAATCCAGCGGCAATGGGCCCAACCAGGGACATACCCACCCCCAAGTGGGAATGACAAAAAATTTTATAATGTGGCCCCGGACCTCACTGAGGTACTACAACCGCCAATGATAGACAGCCCAGTAGTGGCTTTAACATCCTCCATCATCTTATCTAATGACACGGAGGACGACCTGAAGACGGAGTATAGGAAGACAGAGCTCACCCTCCGCAAGGCACATCAGGCGGCTGTCTGGGTGATCAAGGCAGCAACAGACACTTCTTTTGTAATAGAACCTCCTTGCTCTGGCTCCGACAGATGCAAGAGAGAGTTCCATCTGATGACCTTTGCATATACCAGGACATTAATAAGCTGGTAGCGGCAACAGAATCCTTGGCTGATGCCATCTTGAATGCCGCCAAATTTGCTTCCAGGGCCATCGCCTCCTCGGTGACAGCCTGCTGCCTGTTGTGACTTCGTCACTGGAATATAAATGGAAGCTAGCCTCTGCTCCCTTCAAGGGTAACAAGCTTTTTGGAAAGACCCTAGAGCCCATCCTGATGAAAACTAGAGACAGGAGAAAGGTACTGCGTTCTCTATACAAGCGAGCTGACAGCTGTCCCTCGCCTAATTTTTGTAGGCCTCCATTCCGGCCTACAGAGACCGACTTTGACACTCCTCACCTCCAGACGGCATACTTCTACAGACAGGACCGCCAACCGGATAGATCCCGATTTAGGGATTAGGAGCAGGCAACAATTCTAGGCCAAACAGCCATTTCGTGGCTCAGGAAGTCACCCATTTTGTCGCTCCAGATGACTGCAAAACCCACCCACCCAATAGACTAAGTCTATTTGCGAACCAATGGGAGGCAACCACAACAGATACTTGGGTCCTGAACAAGGTGAGACTAGGCCTCACCCTCGAATTTCACCCTAACCCTGAAGAGATTAAACATCCACTTGGTTTACAGGAGATTCAAGATGCAGTCCCTCCAGTCCATACTGGACAGCATCTGAGAGGGCGACTTCCTAATCTCCATAGACCTGATGGAGGCATACCTCCACATACCTATCCTACCATCCCACCGGCAGTTCCTGAGGTTCTATTATATGGGCTGACACTATGAATACAACGCCCTACTATTTGGCCTGTCCTCAGTATCCAGGACTTTCACCAAATTAGTGGCGGCACTGGCGGCACATCTCAGGGCGATCCCTGTGCGTGTCCAATGTTACCTGGACAATATATTGATACAGTCCTCCTCTCACCTCCGGGTGCAAGTCACGATCCGGGTCCTCCAGGATCATGGATTTTCCATCAATTTCGAGAAGAGCCACCTGGCTCTTACCAACTGACTGCTACACCGGGGTGTGGTCATAGATACCAGGTCGTGCAAGACCTCCCTCTCCCAGGAGCGTCAGGTCAGTATAAAGGCCTTGGCAAGTCGGATCCAAGCGGACTGAACAGTGTCCCTGACCGTCCTCTCACAACTCCTGGGCAAGATGGTATCCTGCATATCAATCATCCCTTGGGCACGCCTGCATGCCAGAACCTTACAGTGGTTTCTGTTGCCCTACCAAGACCTGTCAGAAGTAACTCAAATGCCAGAGTTCAGGTTCCACCAAAGGTACTTCAATCCTTCCAATGGTGGATGTCCCAGGCCATAATCAAAGGATGTGCTTTCAAGGAACCCAGCCGCTTGAACATCACCACAGGCGCCAGCCTCTTTGGCTGGGGCCCCCAATTCCAGTCCCAGATGGCACAAAGACAGTGGACTCAGGAAGACCTGAGGAACAATATTGACTGGCTGCAGCTCAAGGCAGCCCTCTTGGCCCTCAGACGGTTCCAGAACACGATCTCTGGACACCACATACTCATTCTGATGGGCAATGTGGCCACCAAGGCCCATATCAACTGCCAAGGGGACACCCACTCCAGATCCCTCATGCGAGAGGCCGAACAATTGGGCCTCTGGGCAGAGAGACACTTCTCTCCATCAGAGCGGAGCACAACTCGGGGACATTGAATGCACAGGCAGACTGGTTCAGCAGAACCACGGTCAACCACTCAGAGTGACACCTACACCCAAACCTATTCAGGGATCTGTCAGAAAGGTTTGCCCCCACCCCCACCCCCCCGATCCTGGATCTGTTTGCCTCTCCATCAAACACCCATCTGCCCAGGTTTTATTTATTTATTTATTTATTTTGTCACATTTCTATGCCGCCCAAGGTTTGCAACATTGGGGGCGGAACGGACCAATGCACTCAGCAGTCCGTGGCCCCAAGGGCTACTATATGCCTTTCATTCTCTGCCCTGGAATGAGCCAGGGATAATCAAGAAGGTGCTGGCGGAGAAAGCAGAGATCCTACTTTTAGATCCCCACTGGCCCAGATGTCGGTGGTATGCAGATCTGGTCAGCCTGTCGGTATCCAAGCCCTGGAGGAACCCTCAGGACAGAATCTCCCTCAGTCATCCCTTAGTTCATCCAGAACCACAATGGCTCCAACTGATGGTCTGGCATTTGAGCAGAGAGTTCTGAGGCAGATCAGTTTCTCCAACAAAGTCATACAAACGATGCAGGCCTTTAGGAGACCTTCGACCAACAGAATCTATGACTCAACTTGGAGGGCCTTTTGTGGCTGGTGCTTCAAGGGTCACATTGATCCCACCTCTGTATCAATGGCCCAGATCCTGGAACTCCTTCAGGAGGAGCTGGACAAGGGCCTGTCCCCTAATACCATATGCAGGCAAGCAGTAGCTCTGGCCTTGGTGTTATCCTGCAGGGTTAACTCTAACCGTAACTCTAACCATTCAGAGTTACAATAGCACTGAAAAAGGGTAACATGACCATTTTTCATACTTATGATGGTTGCACCATCCCCATGGTCACATTATCAAAATTTGGATTCTTTGCAATGTCCTGGTCATGTGATCACTTTTTGCAACCTTCTGATAAGCAAAGTCAGTGGAGGAAGCCAGATTCACTTAACAACTGCAGTGAGTTACTTAACAACTGTGGCAAGAAAGTCGTGAAGTTGGACAAAATGTACTTAACAGTCTCACTTAGCAACTGAAATTTTGGGCTCAATTATGGTCATGAGTCAAGGACTGTATCATTTTGATATTTTTAGCTTCAAATAAACTCAAGTAGAAGTGCACAGAATCTCTCCCCAGAATAATAATCTGAAGTCACCCACATAAATCTTTCAAATAAATTTATCTTTTGAAGTAAGCTGCATCAAAGAAGGAAGTTGTATACTTTCTCTACAGAATGTCCTTCACAGGGAGTCTCATTTGCCACCTTCTCTATTTCAATATTTAAGGATCCCTGGGAGTTGAGTGACATATACATTTAATAAATAAATATCTTATTTTAATTCTTGAATTTCTTTTGTCGTCTTTGTTATTGTAATTTGTGCTGGCTTGATATAGTTAAGTCTCATCTCAGATTTGGTGTTGAAGTATCCCAGAATGCCCATGCAGGGATTTGGGGCTACTTGGGGCTGCCATAACAACCATGGATCTGTTTCATTGTATTTCTGGCTAGCACACATTGCATATCATTTCATTCATTCGCTCACTTGCTCACTCACTCACTCATTGATTCATTCATTGTACTTTGGCAAGTGGAAGGTGGTCTGAAAGGAAGGGATTTTATAGCCGTTCCCCTCTCCTGATGAATCTACTTTCTATTTAGATTAGGCTTGTAGCAGCTATCCCTCTCTGCAAAAAAGAAAAAAAAAGGCATGACTTTTTTAAGGAGGCACAGAGAGCATTCCCACCTGATATCAAGCATTTTTCCCACTTTGGATCTGAACAGCTGCATTCTGTCCACAAATATTCGTGATGTCTGTTTCAGAACACTTGCAATTATCTTTAGTAGGGATTTTTCTTTTCTAAAATTCTAACAATTTCAGCCTGCATTGATTCACTTAACACTTATATTTCATAAATATGAGTTACATAAATCAGGGGTCTTGAACCTTGGTCATTTTAAGATTTGTGGACTTCAACTTGGCTGGGGAATTCTGGGAGTTGAACTCCACAAATCTCAAAGTGGTCAAGGTTGGAGACCCCTGATCTAAATTAGTCACATGTTGAACTGTATGGAAATTGAAAAGACTAGTGATACCACCTATATAGTGTGTGCAGTTCAACTTTTTTATTTCAGATTCCATGGTATTTTTGTCAAGTAATTATTTTTATTTTGGAGATAGTGTAGCAGTTCAGCTGCCATGCTAGAAACCAGGAGACTGTGAATTCTAGTCCTGCCTTAAGTATAAAGGTGACCTTGGGCTAGTCACTCTCCCTTAGTCCTAGGACCGTGATGGCGAACCTGTGGCATGCGTGCCACAGGAGGCACACGTAGCCATATCAGTGGACATGCAAGCTCAATTCCGATGTGCATGCGCGCACCAGCCAGCTGATTTTCGGGGATTCTGGGCCCACGAGAACTAGGGAAACAAGCTGTTTCCTGCCTCCAGATGGCCTCGGGGGGAGGGGGCAGTTCTGTTTTTCGCTGTCCCCAGCCTCCAGAGCCTCTCTAGGAGTCTGGGGAGGGCGAAAACGGCCTTCCCCACCCCATCCCTGGAGGCCCTCCGGAGGCTGAAAACAGCCTGTTTGCCAACTTCCCGGAATGGGCCGTTTCTGGCCTCGGTGATGGGGGAGGCTGTTTTCGCCCTCCCTAGACTCCTAGAAAGGCTTTGGACCCAGATGAGAGAGAAAAACAGGCCTACCGGGCTATCGCATGCCAGGAGTAGGGGGTGGAGGTTGTCCATGCATGTGCGGGGGCGGGGCGCAGAGAATTATGGGTGTAGGCCATAATTCTTTATATTAATGATAGGATATAAGGTAGAAAGCTATATTTGAAAATTAACTTAGTAATCATGCTTCTTAATAATATCTAAGATTACGTTTGAAACAAAATATAGGAGTAGCTTTACTCTAATAACATCAGTATACCGTATTTTCCGGCGTATAAGCAACTTTTTAACACATGAAAATCTTCTCAAAAGTCGGGGATCGTCTTATACGCCAGGTGTCGTTCTCCTGTAACCAGGCAGACCAGCCCGAAAGGCTCTGATGAGCCTTAAATGGCTCTGACGATCCAAGCTCTGATGATCTGCTAATCAGGCAACTCAGTTGGGATCGCCAAAGCCATGGAGAAGGAAAAAACTTTTCTCCTTTCACATGGCTCTGACGATCCAAGCCCTGACGATCTGCTAATCAGGTAACTCAGCTGGGATCGCCAGAGCCATGGAGAAGAAAAAAAGTTTTCCCCCTCCAGCTTGCTTACCTTAGCTGCTTGCCTTGCCTTGCTTCGCTTGCCTGAATCCATTCCATCAGCAAGCCACTCCCTGCCTGCAATCAAACAGGCAGGGAGTTGTGGACTTCAACTCCCAGAATTCCTCAGCCAGCAAAACAAAGCTGGCTGAGGAATTCTGGGAGTTGAAGTCTACAAGTCTTAAAGTTGCCAAGGTTGGAGACCCCTGTTCTATTGGGTAAGTTTTTTTCCCCTTTGGGATCTTTAAAAAAAATAGTTAATTGGGTTTTTTTTTTAAGTTGTTCTTTTTTAGACCTAGCCATTTAAAGTTTAGAAAGTTTTAAATTTAGCTTTCATATAAAAATAAAAATAAAATAAAATAAAATAAAATAATATTTGTGCAGCTTTCTGAGATTTAGTATGTTTTTGTAGTGTTTCACTCTAACTACACAAACACACAAAATCTCACAAAGCTGTATGTGGAATTTTGTGTGTGTAAAGTATGAAAGTTGTTTTTCTCCAACGCGCAGCTTGGAGAATCCAAAGCTTCGGGTAATTCAATAGTTGAGTAGCCTACACTGAGTGTGTTCCTTTAAATTCTTTTCATCAGACACGCCCACTCGCTCAGCAGAGTCTCAGTTTAGTTCACTCAGTTGAACCTGTGACACTGTCTGAAATTTTCTCTGGAATTCTACTAAACTATTGTTCCTGAAGCTTGGATTCTTCTTAGTTCTCCCTTTTTTTCCTTTTATTGTGGATTTTCCCTCTTTGTTTGATTACCAGGGTTGAGTTTTGACTGCTGCCTCAGGCAAGCCGTCCGTGGCAGTTTCCTGCCCTACGGGAAGCCCGGCCACTTCTTTGAATCTCCCACCCCACTTAACAGCCGCCGGCGTGTGGGTAGGTTCCCCGGCCTGCCGGCAACACCGCCCCCGCCTCTTTCGAACTTTATTATTTACTCTGGGCGGCTTGAGATCGTTGCCCTGCTCTCAGCGGCACTTTCTCATTGATTTGGACTGGACTTCGGCGTTTGGATCACTTCTGAGTGATCGCACGCCTGAGAAGTGCTGGGACAACGCTGCGGCCTATTTTGATTGAGCCCTCGATCGCCGGACCGCCCTCGTCATCACAGCGGTCTCTCTCCCTGCTCCGATCTTTTTACGCAGCGCTGGGGGTGCTTTTGAGGCTTCTGCTGCGTGCCTTGCATTATCGCCTCAGCTAATTGCCTTAATTGTCTTGACGGTGGCGCTTGGAGACTCCGGCTTGTTCGCGCCATTTTCGCCCGCCTCAGCGCTGGGAGCTGAAAGTTTGACAGCTCGCGCCGCCTTGCCTGCTCTCCTAATGAGCCTCGTTAACTTCCCTCCCGAGCCTGATCGTTTGCCCTTCTGCAGTGGAGTGGGAAAGCAGGAGATCCGCTTTCAAGTCCCTCTACAGTTTCTCTGCAGCCCTCGCCCTGTGCCATTTCTTCGTTCTCTGGGCAAGTGGATTTAACGGCTGCCATTTTCTGCCTAGTAACTGCTTCGCGCATGTGCAAATAACTGTTGGGTGCCGATTACCACCTTTGCTGACAAAGTCAGGCAATAATTTCTGCTTTTTCCCCTGTTCTTTCTGGACTTACCTGCTGTACTGACCTCAGCTCCTCTGTTACCTGAGCCTCAGTTCATACCTGTTGTTTTTTTTTAAAAAAAAAGCCCAAGCCCAGCCTCCAGGAACTTCTTCAGTTGCCAACTGTGGACACCCCTGTGGCCAATCTGACTGCTTCCTCGGTAATTTCCAATGACGTCGCCGACGGGCTGCGATCGGAGGATCGGAAGGCTGAGTTTACTTTTCGCCATATGCATAATGCGGCCGCCTGGGCTGTTAGGGCGGCCACCTCGGCTTCCTTCTTCAGCCGGGCGTCCCTGATCTGGCTCCGCCAACTTCAGGAGCGCCTCCCTCCTGACGATTCACAACTCCGCCAAGATGTTAACAAACTGGTGGCGGCTACAGAATATACGACGGACGCTTCGCTCAATGCCGCGAAGTTTGCTTCGCGCGCCCTGGTGTCATCCGTTACTTCTCGCCGTTTATTATGGCTGAAAAATTGGAAAGCTGATGCAAAGTCCAGATGGCGCCTCACCTCAACTCTGTACAAGGGTTCCCGACTATTTGGAGAAGCGCTAGATCCCATCCTGGTCGAGGACAAGGATAAGCGGAAGGTCATGCCATCTTCCTTCCGAAGGGCAGAACGTAAGCCTTCATCTTACTCCAACAGGCAGCCCTTTCGGACGAACGCCGGACCTTCAGGGTCCTTTTCTTCAAGGTCCTACTCGCAAGGGTTCGATCGTTCTTTCAACAGGCCTTCCTTCAGGGACCGTGGTCGCAAAATTCCAGCTCCCAAGCGACCCTTCCGAGGCACAGGCCCCCGTGCCTTCAGAAGAGGAAAATGACTACACCCGCCTTCCCATCGGCGGCCGTCTGACTCATTTTCTGTCTCAGTGGGAGGTCTCGACGACAGACGCCTGGGTTCTCCAGACAATCCGTTTGGGTCTTACCCTGGAGTTCCGTTCCCGTCCTCCCTCTCACTTTATCCATTGTCCCCTCTCGCCCAATTTGGACAAGCGTCAAGTAATGGAAGCAGAGATCCATCACCTGCTCCAAATCCAGGCTATAGAACCGGTCCCCCCCCCCAACATCGCGGGACCGGCTTCTACTCAATATTTTTCCTGGTTCCCAAGGCATCGGGGGGTTACAGGGGCATATTAGACCTCAAGAGACTGAACAAGTTTATCATCTACCATCAGTTCAAAATGGAGTCTCTCCGCTGAATTCTGGCTTCCATTCGACCATTGGACTGGATGACTTCTATCGATTTAAAGGAAGCCTACCTCCACGTGCCCATTCGACCATCTCATCGTCATTACCTCCGTTTTGCCTACAACAGCCGGCATTTCTAATACAGGGCAATGCCCTTCGGCCTCTCTTCCACCCCCAGAACCTTTATGAAGCTCCTGGCAGCAGTGGCAGCCCTCCTACGTCAACAGCCGGTCCGGCTCCACTGCTACCTGGATGACATTTTGGTGCTCTCCCCTTCTCCGATCCGGGCCTCTCAAGACCTGGAAATAGTGTGTCGCTGTCTTCGTCAACATGGCTTCTCCCTCAACATCCCAAAGAGCCAATTGCAGCCCACTACGCGAATACTTCACCTAGGGACGGTAATCGATTCAGTGAAGGGCCAGGTGTTCCTGTCAGCGGATCGGTGCTCCAGTCTCCAGTCATTGACATCCCAAGTCCTCTCCTCCAGGAAGGTGGCATTGCTGCTCCTGTCCCGCCTGCTCGGCAAAATGATATCCTGCCTTTCAGTCGTCCCTTGGGCGGGGTTTCATTCCCGACAGCTGCAATGGTTCCTCCTCCCCTTTCAGAGGGCCAGACGGAGCAACTCTTCCACTCGAGTAACCGTTTCGTGGGAGGTCTCACGATCCCTCCTTTGGTGGTCTTCTCCGAGCCTGCAGCAGGGCTGCTACTTCCAGAATCTGCAGCGCCTAATAGTGACAACGGACGCCAGCTTGTCGGGATGGGGAGGTCATCTTCTCTCTCACGTCGCCCAGGGTACTTGGTCGCCGGAGGATCGCAGCAAAGGGATCAACTGGCTGGAGCTCCGCGCAATCCGCCTCTCTCTCCAGCAATTCGTGTCGGGGCGTCATGTCCTGATACGCACGGACAATGTAACAGCAAAGGCACATGTGAACCACCAAGGGAGGACCCGCTCGGGGCCACTCATGGAAGAGACGACACTGCTTCTGACCTGGGCGGAAAAGCACGTCCTATCACTTGCGGCGGAACACATCGCCGGGACCACGAACATCAGAGCGGACTGGCTCAGCAGGCAACACCTGGACCACGCAGAGTGTCATCTTCACCCAAATCTGTTTGCCGAAATTGTTCGGAGATTCGGCATGCCTCTGGTCGACCTATTCGCCAGCCGCGACAACACTCACCTTCCCAGGTTCTTTGCTTGGTACCCGTGTCCCCGGGCGGAAGGAGTCGATGCGCTCGCCTCTCCCTGGCCCAGAGGTCTCCTCTATGCCTTTCCCCCTCTGCCACTCCTTCCTCGTCTGATTCGCAGGATAATAGCAGAAGAGGCCGACGTTATTCTTGTCGCACCCCACTGGCCTCGGAGGTCCTGGTTTGTGGATTTGATGGACCTGTCGGTAGTAAGTCCATGGCGGATACCAGGGGACAGGATCGTTCTCAGACAGGGGGTCATACTGCACCCAGAACCCCAGTGGTTGCAGTTGACCGCCTGGCGCTTGAGAGGATCCTGCTAAGGAGAGTCAACGTGCCCAACAATGCGATCCCTACTATTCAGGCGTCCAGACGACCGTCTACGTGTCGCATTTATAATGTTACCTGGTCTACTTTTTGTTCCTGGTGCGTCAAATCTCACCTGGACCCAACGTCTGCCTCCGTTCTCGAAGTTCTGGGTTTCCTCCAGGAAGGCATGGACAAGCACCTACCTCCAAACACTCTTCGTCACCAGGTTGCGGCACTAAGTACTGTTCTCTCTACTTCCGCAAATCTTCCTATCTCACAGGATCCTACGATTCGCGCTTTCCTACGAGGAGCAGCCAACCTGCATCCACCAGTCATCCATCGCTACCCGTCCTGGGACCTGACCTTGGTCCTGCAGGCGCTCATGCACCCTCCGTTTGAGCCTCTCGCTTCCATCAGTCTCCGATTTCTGACACTCAAGGTGGCTTTCCTAGTCGCAATTACTTCGGCTCGCCGTATATCTGAACTTGCGGCCTTGTCAGTGAGAAGCGACCTCTGCATTTTTCACACGAATCGTGTCATCCTGAGGCTAGACCCCTCATTTTTGCCTAAAGTAAATTCCTCCTTCCATCAAGCCCAGGAATTGATCCTTCCTGACTTCTGCCCGGAACCTCGGCATCCACGGGAAGCAAACTGGCACCTCTTACATGTCCGCCGGGCCCTACGCAGATATATTAAACGAACGGAGCATTTCCGCAAATCTGAATCACTCTTCATTTCCTTTCTGCCCGCCTCCATGGGCCGGAAGGTTTCCTCTACGACAATTGGGAGATGGATCAAATCCTGCATCTTATTCAGCTCGGAACAGGCCGGTTCCGCAGAGAATCCTTCCTCACTCCACCAGGAGCGCCGCCACCACGGCCGCCTGGGCCACTAATGCGTCCGTCTCCGACATCTGCAGGGCGGCTACCTGGTCATCCTTAAATCCCTTCGTCCGGCATTACAAGGTGGACGCCTTTGCCTTGGCGGAGGCGTCCTTCGGTCGCCGTGTGCTCCAAGCTGTATGTAATTCTTCAGACTACGTGCAGCAGCCAGTCTCCCCCCCTGTCTGAACTTGCTTGGGTATATCCCGAAGCTTTGGATTCTCCAAGCTGCGCATTGGAGAACGGACGTTGCTTACCTGAACGTCCCTTCTCGACGCGCAGCTGGAGAATCCAACCCACCCAACTGGGCTGCTGAAGTTCCATCCTTACGCTCTACTGCTCCTTACTTCGTGAACAAAACTGAGACTCTGCTGAGCAAGTGGGCGTGTCTGAAGAAAAGAATTTAAAGGAACACACTCAGTGTAGGCTACTCAACTATTGAATTACCCGAAGCTTTGGATTCTCCAGTTGCGCGTCGAGAAGGGACGTTCAGGTAAGCAACGTCCGTTTTGGGCTTTTTGTGGCTGTGTGAGGTTCCTGCTTGTTTCAGGGGCCATTTTGGGTCTAGCACAGCTGCTTTTACATTGTGGGTGAGCCAGTTGTGTTGTGTTGTGTTGTGTTGTGTTGTGTTGTGTTGTGTGTGTGTGTGTAAAGTGTGAAAGTTGTTTTTTTGGGCTTTTTGTGGCTGTGTGAGGTTCTTGCTTGTTTCAGGGGCCATTTTGGGTCTAGCACAGCTGCTTTTACATTGTGGGTGAGCCAGTTGATGTTTTTTAATTTTTATTTGGTGTGCGTTGGAAGAGGGGTAGTCTTATACGGCGAGTATAGCCCAAACCCTGTATTTTAACAGGAAAATTCGGGGGTCGTCTTATACGCCCAGTTGTCTTATACGCCGGAAAATACAGTAGTTACAAAACTTTAAAATAAAATATGGTAATCATATATTCTAAACAGTTCTATTCTCTCAAAAGATTAAATACAGGTATTAGCAGCATTCTAAGTAACTTTTATTAAGCTGGAATGAGCATTGTATAATCAGTTTACCAGTTATCCATGCAGTGTAAGGGTGGACAAAGAAACAAAAAAGCTTAATCTTTCTTAGAAAGCAGTAGCATTTCCCTCACCCCAATTTGACCTTTTACTGTCTGAATAAGTAATGGCAGTTTGTTCATATATCTAAAAAATATAATTACTAGGTATGATGAGGCAATAGAATTCCAGAAAGTAATCAAATATTGATTGCAGTCTGTTTTACATTGAGTACCTCTTATTAATTTGGAAGTATGGTTGAATACATACCAGAAATCAGGAAACCATGAATTCTAGTCCTGCTAGAGCACAAAGCCAACATTGTGATATTTGAACACTGACATACTCTCAGCCCTAGGAAGCAGGCAATGGCAAACCCTTCCAAAATCTTGCTAAGAAAACTGCAGGGACTTGTTTGGGCAATTGCTAGGAGTTAACACTGACTTGAAGGTACACATATGCAAAAAAACCCCATAGCAATTCTCTGCTATGAGAATTTATGCAGCGCTCTTTTAAATAAATTAACTGAACCTACAAGATATTAAAAAATAATCACATTTACCCCCCCCCCCAATTGTTCATCCATGAATTTGAAAGTGGGAAGATATATTTACTGAGAATAGAAGGAGATGCTAATGGTTGCAGATACCTAAAAGTTAAATTTCTGTTTACATAATAATTTTTAATTCTTTCTGTAACTTTTGAATAGCGTATACAATTTCTTCATTGCAGGTACTCATTCTGTATTCATAGGAGTAAAAGAATAAAGAAAGAAATACTTCAGTACCCCAAATATTTAGTTCAACTTACATTAAGTAACTTGAAATAAATAGATTCATCCCCATTAGAGCAGCAGGTATTATACTTATCTGGGAGTAAGAGCCATTGAATTCATTAATTTTATTTATAGAGTCTATAAAGATGGTTTATACACAGAGTAATTATGCCTTTTGTTTAGAGCAGTGTTTCTTAGCCTTGGCAGCTTTCAAATGTTGCCTCCAACTCCCAGAAATCTTTAGCCAGCCTCAGTACTATAAGGCTATAAGATATAAATATATACAAAGCCAAGGGTAATCCACTATTGATTTTGATGGGTATGTGTGAGCAAGCTTGATTGTCAGGATCAGGGAAGGAAGCAAAGCAGGGTACTGTAGAGTACATCTCTATTTTTTTTTCTTTTGTCTTGTGGAAATTGTTTCCTTTCAGGTAACTCTGAATAGGCATCAGAGTTAATATCTTTGGGGTGTGTGTGTGTGTGTGTAAATAGGTTGTTTTGACTTCACTAAGTTACCAATTTAGCTTAAAAGGAAAGGCTACTTGACTTCATTTCCTAAAGTTCAGTCGACATTTATCTATTTGACTAACCAAATTGATTTCAACTGAAAGATTTTTTAGAATAACTTACAAGAGTGAAGATGAAGACAAAAGCAATAGAATTACATTACATTAAATCATATAAATACAGTTTATAGAATTGTTCCATGTATTAATGTCAGCTCTTTGAGATACGTTGGTTCAAAGAGAACCAAGATGGGGCAATCTTGAGTTTCTGTCTCAGTCCTCCTCTCTTTTTAAGACTAAACTATTGCTTACATAACTGAATTTCTTCTTCAAGCTTTTTTTTGTTGTTGTTCTCCACAGTTTTTAACAGTTTTCCTCTTTTATCTCATATGAAAACTCCACTGTGGTTGTAGTGCTTGAAGAAATCATGTGTAGTGATTTCAAGAGTTGGTATTGCACTATGACCACTTTTTACTCCTCTGGTTTATTTTGTATACTTCAGATAGTTCAGGATGAACTTTGAAAAAAATCCCCTATTTATGTTCTGAACTCAAGGAAAAAATGTCATTAATTCTTACTGATCTGTGCTTAAGGGAGATGCTTAAGATTGGTAGTAAAAGTTGGACAAAAATTATACAAGTTAGTGCTGAACTGATGTTTTCTATAGTCAGTTGTATATCTAGTATCTCAGTAGAGGTTTTAAGCTGAAAAGACCCTCTTTCATTTATCTATTTTCAGTGATACTATAATTCAGTATGTGACAGTGATAGAGTATGTATTTGTGTTACTCCATATGAAGGGATGATACATTTCTATGTTGGTTATCAAAGACTGCAACTAATTCTAGTAATGAGATTAATCTAGTAATGAAATCATTTCACATGAAGTATTGTTTTGTGGGGGTGATAATAAATTGGGATTGTGAGCTTTATCTATCTAAGGGATTATATGTAGTGGGGAATTTAAAACAAAATAGTTTCGATCTTGTAGAACCAACTTCTTGAGAAACTTAACTTCTTTCTAGCTTGCGTTTAAAATAATAGTTATGGTTCCTCCAAGCTAAGCCCCAGGAAGAGGCTTAAAAAAAATCACTTTTCTAATTTTTGCTGAACTCAAAAATGCTTTGTCTCCTTCTGATAGTGTCAGCAGCAGCAGACTCCTTCAGTTCAGCAGGCTAGTATGGTATCAACTGCTATGGGATCAGGAGCACCTACAGCAGACCCAGAAAAACGCAAGCTTATACAGCAGCAACTTGTTCTCCTCTTGCATGCTCACAAATGTCAAAGGCGGGAGCAAGCAAATGGAGAAGTACGACAGTGTAACCTCCCTCACTGTCGAACCATGAAGAATGTCCTCAACCACATGACACATTGCCAGGCTGGAAAATCCTGTCAAGGTAAGTACAACTTCTGATTTTCTATATACTTGTGATCATGTTCTGTACAGCAGAGATTGGCAAAAATTAAATCTTAATCTAATGTTAGTACTTTGGATGATTTGTTGGAAGTTAACAAGAATTTATGTTAAACTTACTTAACATGAGCAACAATAAAACTACTTGCTTTTGCTTAGACTATATTATACTGCTGAAATGAAAACTGGTTTGTAGTTCTAGTATTTAATAGAATGATGAATTTGAGATCGGATTTATTGATTTATTTAGCATATGGTGTTTGTACATTGAGAGCCAGTGAGTCTAAAATGTTAGTACAAAATAGTTTGGCTGCCTAAGATTGCTAGTTTCATCCAGGGTACACCGTAGGGGTGAATTAGCTCCACCCACAGAGTGTCTAACAGTGTTCTGTGCAAACATCATCTGGAGCTTTTCTACACTGAATTTGCCTCGCATTCAGGCAGGTCCAGGGTTAATTGGTTTCTTGCTATTTCACAAAGCGCCGTTAGCTTCCCATCAGAGTGGTACCTATTTATCTACTTGTATTTTGCATGATTTTGAACTGCTATGTTGATAGAAGCTGAGGCAAATGACAAGGGCTCACTCGATCACACAATGCTAGGGCTCAAACTGCTGGAGGACAGAGAGAGACGACCTTTTCCACCCGGCAAATCCAGCGTCTTTAAGCCACTGAGCCACAGTGCCTCGTGAGATCAGAGTTATAAATGCACTGAAAGTTTAGTAAGCATCTTGGTTTCTACTATGTAAGAAAAAAGAATGGTCTAAATGATTTATTACAATATGTCCAGAAACTATAACCTGTGCTTGGCTGGAATGAATCCACAAATATTTTAATGGTCACAACAGGGGTAGGCTTTCTAATTCTAGGAGCCTACGTGTTTTAAAAGTTGAAATTATATTGTACCAGCAGATTTCAGTTTGTATAGATAGTTTAAGAAATGTTCAGGGTTGTGTGAGTCACAAAATGTTTTTTTACTTTCTTTTAGTGGCTCATTGTGCATCTTCACGACAAATCATATCTCACTGGAAGAATTGTACCCGGCATGATTGTCCTGTGTGTCTTCCTCTTAAAAATGCTGGGGATAAAAGAAATCAACAATGTAAGAAGTTCTTTACACCCTTTATATTTACTGTTATAATATCATTGTTAGGTTATTAACAAAATCAGAATCTTATACTTATGTATACTGTAATTTCATAGGTTTTTTTTTTTCAATGTTATGCAAGGTAAAATGCCTGAGACTGAAAATCCTTTATAGCAGAGGTGTCAAATTCAAGGCCTGAGGGCTGGCCGGCCTGGAAATAGCAAAGGACCGGCCTGGGTGCCTCTGGCAGCCGAAACAGGGCACTGTTTGGTAGGCAGGATGCTACAGGAGGCAACATCCTGTCTCCCCCCTCCTGGCTGGCCCACGGAGGAGAACTACAATGCTGATCCGGCCCTTGAAGAAATCCAGTTTGACACCCCTGTTTTGTAGGACAAACAGTGCATCAAAAGATGTATTTCTGTTTATTGCATTAATTTATGTGCTGCCTCCTGGGACACTAAGCACTTAGAATGTAATAAAGATGCCTGTTCATTTTTTAGTTTTCTTCCTTTACTTTCATCCAAGGGTGAAATGCTCCCGTTCTGGACCGGATGACTCGATCCGGTAGCGATGGCAGCAGGTGGTTCGGAGAACCGGTAGCAAAAATCCCTTTCCCCCCATGCCCCGCTGAGCCGCGCGATCATCAGAGGCTTTTTTTTTAACTTTTAAAAGCATTTTTTCTACAAACTCTTCGGCCAATAAAATGCTTTTAAAAGTAAAAAAAAAAAGCCTCTGAAGATCGCGCGGCTCAGCTGGGATGGTCAGAGGCTTTTAAAAGCATTTTTTCTACAACCTCTTCAGCCGAAGAGGTTGTAGAAAAAAATGCTTTTAAAAGCCTCTGACCATCCCAGCTGAGTTGCCTGATGGTCAGAGGCTTTTAAAAGAATTTTTTTCTGCAACCTCTTAAGGTTGTAGAAAAAATGCTTTTAAAAGTAAAAAAAAAAAAAAGTTGGCCACGCCCATGCAGTCACATTACACCCCCACCACCACCAAGCCACACCCACAGAACTGGTAGTAACAAATTTTACATTTCATCACTGCTTTCATCCATGTATTGCAGCCTTTGCTATCCTGCATTTATAGAAGTTATAACACATAAAAAAGTCCACAAAAGCTTTCAGAACAAAAATCTCTTAAAATGAGTTCCTCAATTACAATTGCAGTAGTTTAATTAATAAAACTTTACTTGGATGAGAACAATCAGTATACCAGGTTTTGTTAGGTCAGGTTAAGAAAGTAACATATTTAACCTTTTCAATGCCTGTAGGAGTGACATTTTAGTAAATCAATATTTCTTCATTGATGAAAGGTATATACCATTCTTCCCCCATAGTTGTGCTTTTATTTTTCATTTTTTTCCTTGCCTCTCCTCTACACAACTCTTGATCAAGCTGAATAATCGGCAGAAATGACCAAGACGTATGTAATAATAATTTTAAAATAATAAGAATGCAAAATGTTTATAAAATGAGCACAAAATTATTTTATGAAAACTTAATTCTGATGAGTTTAACACTTAGACATTAATGTTGTTAAATGGGCTCAAGTTTTGCTTCAAAAATGGCATTCATTGGGGGGGGGGAAGCTTTTAACAGCTACAATGACTAGCATTTCCTGATTCCATGGTTATTTTGGGGGGCACTGCTGTTCCATCTTTTCACTTGCCATGTCAGCAGGTCTAATGAATCCTATTACAGAGAGCAAAATTTCTGTCATATGAATGGGCTTTTTAGAGAGCTCTTTTGACTAGGCTTGTCTCCAATTCTGTAATTTGATCAATGTAATAAAATAAGGGGAAAAATTCTCACTTGAGTCTGAAATCCTGATTAATGACAAAAAAAAAAATCCAAAAAAATATGTTTCTCATCAAGAACTTTAAATGGAGTATTTATCTCAACAATTTTTTGATGTCCTGATTCTGCCCAAACTACAGGTAGACCTTGACTTACAACAGTTCATTTAGTGACCGTTTAAAGTTACATCATCACTGAAAAAAATGTGACATGACCATTTTTCACACTTACGACCGTTGTAGCATCCCCGTGGTCACATGATTTACACTCAGATTCTTGACAACTGACTCACATTTATGACAGTTGCAGTGTCCTGGAGTCGTGTGATCCCCTTTTGCAACCTTCTGCAAAGTCAATAGGGAAACCAGATTCACTTAACAACCATGTTATTAATTTAAGAATTGCAGTGATTCACTTAACAAATGTGGTGAGAAAAGTCGTAAAATGGAGCAAACTCACTTAATTTTCTTACTTAACAACATAAATTTTGGGCTTAATTGTGGTCATAAATTGATTATCTGTATAATGTGGCATATTTGATTTTGATATAATATGCTATATGGTTTTTGATGTTTATTTAAAAATATGGATTACTATCAGTCCAGCTGGGTTTTTTTTTAATCACTTCTCCATCTTTGTGTTTTCATTGCTTCTAGCATTGTTAGGTGGTGCTGCAGTAGGAATTGGAAATTCTGGTTCTGTGGGAGTTGGGCAGCAGACAACACCCAACATAAATGCTACTAACCAGATTGACCCCAGCTCTATTGAAAGGGCTTATGCAGCTCTGGGGCTGACATATCAAGGGAATCAGATGCCAACGCAGACACAGGCTCAAGTGAAAAGTCAGCAGCAAGGACAGTCACCACAGGGGCTTCGTCCCATGAATCCCACAAGTAAGTTCACAGAAGACAAAATATATGTCTCCTATTGTTGTCTTTATCTTATTGATGAGTATTTCTCTCTGAAGTGTCAAAAGAAATTTAAATTATTAGAAAATTATTACAAAAATTGAAATTTTTGATAAAAAAATTGATATCTTTTTAAAAAAAACTTAATTATTTGGTACATATTCCTACGAGGGGGAGGGGGAAGTATCTTGGAAGTGTGGCTGTAATTTTTGCTTGATGTGCCTGTGGTCTCAGCAATTAACTAGGTCTCCCTTAAGAATCCTACTGTATTTCTCATGAAGGAGATTTCTCTAGTAATGGTAATTATTTGATGCAAATGTTTCAAACTTTGAATATGTTTAAGTTATAAAAATCAGGGATGGAGTGCATTCTTACACTGTACAGGTATAATACAAACTAATACACATTAAGGCTTTGCATTTTGTAAAACAACATAGTAAAGATTTAATTAGGATGTTTGGGCTTTGTTTTGTTTTTCCTATATAGGTGCTAATCCTATGGGAGTGAATGGAGGAGTTGGAGTTCAAGGCCAGAATCTGCTACCAGATGCAATGTTACATTCAGCTGTAAATTCTCAAAAGTAAGATTACTTTCATTTAAATCATAACCTATAAAATTAGTAAAGATGGGTGGTTGCTATAGTTGAAAGATTTTCAGGTAATTTAGCACCAATAAGAAACTTTACAGATTGATTCCAGCATCCTAACCTGGGCCTGGAAATGCATTGATTAGTGCTGCCCATCCACTACTTATTAAATTACCCAAACCATTTAAAAATCACTAAGACTGGAAACAGCATTTTGTACCAGCTGAATTTCCATTACTACATTACACTACATTACCCTGTGAGGTAGTAATTCAGACTGGATATTACTATTACTGAGATTGAAGGCTTTTTTTTTCTTTTTCTGGTAAAGCTACAGCTGGTATACATTCTAAATCGGTTAATTCCTAAATATAGCATGATCTGTTTTGGATGATGCCAAGTAAAGGAAAACATCCAAGTAGTGCATCTGAAATGCAGTCATATATAAGACCAGATACAATCCTCATTCAAGGCAGTTGCTTAGTTTTTTACAATAGCTCCATCTTGTCAGGTGAGATTAGATCTGCATTAGATCTTCTCAAGGAAATGGAGTAAAATCTTGTAAACACAAAAATATTGAAATTTATTTTATTTTGAATGTTCTCATGTGAAGGTTATCATAACATCTAGAAATTCTAGAAAATTTCATTTTTAAAAAGAACAGCAGGATTCCATTTTTCTTTTCTCAGTAAAAAATAATTGTATTGGAGTATTGAAAAAAGTTTGACCATAGTCACTAAAAAGATCAGAGTATTGGATGTAAAAGTAGATATGATTGAGCTGAATGAAGTAGATACCTCCACTAGAAGTTAATATAAAGTATGAATAAATACTTACACTTATTTTTCTGCATTTTTTCCTAATATACTTAGTAATTCATTGCATTTTAGGACAAGTGGAAATCAAATGTATTTCATTTTACTCTTTATCAGGCAATCCTCGATATACAACCACAATTGAGCTCAAAATTTCCATTGCTAAACAGCACAGTTGTTTTCCCCCATTTTATGATCTTTCTTGCCACAGTTGTTAAGTAAATATAAATTACTAATAAAAAAAAATTTAAAAAATAATTGATCAAGTATTGTAGTTGGAAATGCATATGTTTTCTGAAGAAACATATTTTCAGAAGTACAGCATTGACAGAAGACTTAGTGACTATGATGACTTGCTGGATTTTTATTCCCAATATCAAACCCATAACATAATTCTTAAATGCTTCCTTATTTCTCCAAATAAAACTTTCAGAGGTATATAAGAATATTATGAGTTCTTTTTCTAATTTTTGTTTGATTTTAATCTTGATAATTTGACAAGAGATATTGAAGCTCACATTTAGGAAATAAAAATCATTTTGGGGGAAACACAAAGGTTTATCTGCCTAAGATGACATACAACACACCTGATCATGCAGAACAGGAAACTTTTTATAAATATAAGAGGGCTACACCAATAAAATAAACTATCTTGTCTTCTATATAGGGCAGTGATGGCTAACCTTTTTGCTGTCGCGTGCCAAAAGCGTGGGGAGGATGGGGTTGCACGCGTGCGTGCCCACACCCATAATTCAATGCGCCCTGCCCCCCATGCATGCATGCACGACGCCCCCCACGTTCCCCCCGCTTTTGGCATGTAATGGCACAGTGGGACCAGTAGGCCCATTTTTTGCCTTCCCAGGCTCCAGAGGCTTTCTTGGAGCCTGGGGAGGGCAAAAACAGCCTTCCCCAACCCACCGGGAGGCCCTCCGGAGGCTGGAAACAGCCCATTTCCCGACTTCCAGTGGGCCTGGAAGGCCCGAAAATCAGCTGGTCGATGCACGCTGGAGCTGAGCTAGGGCAACGCTCACGTGCCCACACATATGGCTCCATGTGCCACCTGTGGCACGCGTGCCATAGGTTCACCATCACGGATATAGGGTATCACTCAAGTTTGTTTTATGGTGCCTCATAAGTTTCTACTTTGTTTTCAGTCCTATGTTGAATGAAAATGCAAATGTTGCTGGTCTGGGAACTATGCCAACTGCAACACATCCTTCTGGTATTGGAATTCGGAAACCATGGCATGAAGATATTACTCAGGATCTCAGAAACCACCTTGTTCATAAACTGTATGTACTGATGAAATATTCAGACTTCTAAACAAATCTTATAAATAAAACAATATAATGAGAATGGTAAACATAATATAACAAAATATAAATCCGTAATGTTTTTTCACAATATGTAATGGTAATTATTGATTTCTTCTTTACTTATGTAACTGTGGAAACTGTCTTTATAGCATGTTGAACTAGATATAGGGTGAGAATCTAAAGTTAAGGCCATAACGTTTCTAATGAAAAGAGAAATTGATATGTCCAAATAGTGTTAAGAAATACTCATAATTGCTGCTTTGATGGGGCAATAAATTCTATTGATAAGGAAGCAAGATATCTTCATTATTTCCAGGACTAAAACATTAGTGCACAGCAACATTGTATAGTTGAAAAATTGTATCATTTTATAGTCATGCATACCCATCAAGCTGTTTTCTTTCAATATAAGCAGTATTATGCAAAGCAAAGAAAAAAGTGAAATAAATAAATGGCAGAAGATAGAAAAGGAACTTCAAAACCATTTTTTAAAAAAACCATTCACTATACCCCCCCAGGATTTTCTTTCCTTTCATGCTGGCTTTGCTTCCACCATAGCAATACACTATACCTTGACTTTTGTTCTTTAAAGTATTCACCTGACTTTTTTTTGAGACCTTATCAACTTCAACTAACTACAGTTTTCTTGATTTTCCCTTTCCTCTTAACTAATTTTGTCTTCCTATATGACCAATCCATTTCAGTATATTGTTTTTGTATAACTTCCTTTTGTATTCAGTCCATTTTATTTTCAAATGTATAGTGCTTTTTTCTCTCAGAGTTGTACATTTGGACTGTATACAGTCATTTTTGGCATTAAACCATGTCACACTTCCCAAATTTTGCTCATTTTCACTTCCCTCTCAATCATAATTTTACCCAACACAGTCTCACACTTTATAATAAATCTCGCTGTAGATTTTGCATTCATTGTTATATCTTCCCTTTGTATAAAGGAACTATAATACTATTATTCCAATTGCCATAGATAGATATAGTCTTTGCACACATACTAAAAAGGTTACATAGCCAACCTGTCACAATCCTATAAATTCCTACTTTCATATATACCAACATTAGAGGCAGATCATCATAAAGAAAATATACAGTATCTAGTAGTTGAGCGCTGACCTGAACTAGATGGCACCTGATCAATCAATCTAAATTAAACCAATTTCTACCCTCTTTATGTCATATGTTTTAACTTTTCCATTCATAATTTAAACTATGTATTCATCAAGGTCTTAGATAATTAACATGCCAAGTTTAGAGTTGTAATCCTGGAAAAAATGGACAGGATCCTCAGATCTGCTAACTTGGCTACCTGTCTATTTGATCGTTACACCTTGTGGCTCATGAAGACTGCTTGGAGGGGATATAAAATTGCACCCTTGCAGCAGTTTTTGTTTTGTTGAAGGAGTGGGTAGTTTTGGCTATCATTGGAGTCAGTGGTTCTGGACAATTTTTGTCCAGGTTCCATGGTATCCCCCAACCATGTTTTATGAGCTGCATTGGTTAACAGCAGGAGTCTGGATGCAATTCAAGGCACCTGTTATTACCTCTAAAGCCATTTATGGTATAGGGCCTGGTTATCTGAAGGGCCATCTGTCCTTCATAATTTCTGCTATCCTGTATGATCAGGCAGAGTCAGCACACTTCAAGTGCCATCCATTGAATAGTGTTATCTGACGGGGCCTAGGAAGCATGCCTTTCTATAACCTATGCCTGCTATCTGGAACAGCCCCTTAGCGATTATTCAGAGCACTTTGGGCTATAGTGGGTGCAGTTTTGTTGTGTTATATGGCTCTTTTTTAAAGCTTGGGGCGGGTGTTGTTTGTTTTATGGATGTCTGATCTTCTGTATGTATTTCTAAATTATTTTAATATTGCATGTGGCCCACAATGGCAGTAGAATTGAATGGCCTTATAAATATAATTATAAAATTCCCTCTATTCCGTATGTTCAGACAATTTTAATTTCAATATAGTATATCCTTTCCTTTTCTCCTAGTCTATCATATACCATGGTTGTCAACTTTTGGGGTTATGGATACATGGCCCAGATATTATGTTTTAAGTGTCTGTTGACTAAAATAAAATACATTGATAAAAAGCTATTATAACCAGTAATAATTAGTAATGTGTTTATTATTTTATTTATTATTCAGAATGTCTACAAATAGTTAACAATATATTGCAATATTTGCAATATATTATTCTACCTGTAGAAAGTTATCTTAATTTTCCTTTGCAGAAGAACAGCATTTCCTTTTTATAAGGGAGCTAAAAATAAACCAAGTATATTTTTTTAATGGGACACCCATTGGTCCCCAGGATTTAGATTCTGTAGGGCCTATTTGATCTACATGGATGTGTGTCAAATAGCAGCTACTTACAAGGCATGAGTATATCAGTGGCAAGAAAAAAGTGCCTTATCACTAGAGAAACTGGCAAGAAAGAAAAGTTTAATATGGTTCAGTAGTGAAATCCAAATTTTTTTTACTACCGGTTCTGTGGGCGTGGCTTGGTGGGCGTGGCAGGGGAAGGATATTGCAAAATCTCCATTCCCACCCCACTCGGGGGCCAGCCAGAGGTGGTATTTGCTGGTTCTCCGAACTACTCAAAATTTCCACTACTGGTTTTACGAACTGCTCAAAATGTCCGCTACCGGTTCTCCAGAACCTGTCAGAACCTGCTGGATTTCACCCCTGGTAGGGTACCATTGGATTGGAGTTAACCAAGAAAAGAACTTGATTCTTCCTTTCTATATTAGTTGGGAAACAAAGTTGCTAGTTTTATGCCTAAATTTGAAAATCAAATAATGATCTTAAGTTACAGGAATACAGATTTCTCTTTAGTGTTAAGACATTTAAAACAATTAAGGGAAGTAGAGAGTTTACTTTCACTGTATGTTTGTGAGTAGAGGTTGGAAATCCCTTTGTCGATAGTGCTTTAATTTGGATTCCTGCATTAACCACGGTTACAGAATTGATTTTGAAAAACCATCAAGCAAAAAAAAAAAGCATGCACAGAGATATCTCGGAACAGCTTACAAAGTAACAAAGCAAGCTGGTTAAAGACATGGCTGTTGTAATGATGAAAAGAAAAGTACTTTGTCCATGCTTCTGCACGTTGTCAGTCATCTTTTTCAAACAGTTTCCATACCTCTAATTGCTAAACATCCTTTGGGCCTAGACTTCAGCAGCTATGATCTACTGGCTCTTGTGGTAAACCACTGGAAGAGTCAGCTATAATTTTCTATCATAGCTACAGTATGAAAGCTACAAAGTAATTCCAGAAACCCAAGTAATCCAGTGCTTTCTGTTGATCTGATAGGGCTGAAAAAGGTTGCATTGACTGTGCAGCAGTCAACGCAATCTTTTGTGCCTGGCTGTATTCTGTTGTATTGAATTACCATTCCTGTTACTTCCAGGTAGCAAGGGCAATGAAAGCTTTGGTCTGGCACATTTTGGAGGGGTCCTGAGTCAAGGAAGGCTGTTCTGTTAGATATCCGTTATTTCCATATTACAAGAAGTTGTGCTGCTGTGATTTGGCAAGACTATTTTGTATTAAACTTAAATAAGGCTGGGTGTACAAGCTTTCAGTAAGTTTTTTTTTTATTGTTTGAGTGCCAACATAACTGCAGAGTTCCTATATGTTTCTCACCTATAGCAGCATTGATAAGAATATCACAAGAAAGATAAAATACTTGTGGGCTAAATAAATCCCTTCTCTTCCCTATTTTGATATGGCTAAATTAAAATTACTTGAATTGCTTCTCTCCCTTCTTGGCACTGATAATTTAGTTCATAATGATAACATTTTCTGGATTTCTAAACATACCGGGAAGTGTGAGATCGAATTTGGGTCAGTCACCTGGACCAGAGATTTACTCTTCCCAAATTTTGGACTCATGCTGGAACCCATCTTCAGGGAACTTCTCTCTACTGGAATACGTGCTTTGGGCTGTTCTATGAGTTGTGTTTATGTGGTGCCTTCCTATTGGTGGCTGTTGTTTCCTTGTGCTGCCAAGCCCTCAGCTGCTAAGCCAATAGAGAGAAGCTCCCTGAAGATGGGCTCCAACATGAGTCCAAAAGCTCAGAAGGGTAAATCTCTAGCCCTGTTGACTGCAAATTCGACCTCACATATTATCCTGGGAAACGTATATTTGCCTTCATACTGGGAAGTGTTGAGGATTGTTTTGATTTATCAGCCAACCAACTACTTTTTATTCCTAAAGGAAATATGAATGCCATATTGAAGTGAAACATGGTGGTATTATGTAATACAAAGCTTCAAAAAAATTTGTTTGCTTGCTTATGAAACAGTAGGTAGTTATTTGATTTGAGGGTCCAGATTTAATATTTTTTTCCCCTTATATTCCTCTAGAGTACAAGCCATATTTCCAACTCCTGACCCTGCAGCACTGAAAGATAGGCGTATGGCGAATCTTGTCTCCTATGCTCGGAAAGTTGAAGGGGACATGTATGAATCTGCAAATAGCAGGGTATGCTATTTTCTGGAGTCCTATTTCTCTCACACATTTCTAAACAGCTGATCCTTATAGTTGGATTACAAAGTCAATTACAGTCATTTAAACTCATTTGTTGTGTTCAAAGAACAAAATTCAGACCAAACCAATGTAGGTGAATGTAATTTTCGTGGTGCTCTTAACATAATTGGATAGATCCTAACAGTAAAGAGCAGTCTGCTACTCATTCTTGTGGTAAGATATTGCATTAGATGTGCAGATTTGCCTTAGAATGAAGATTAAAATCAAATGAATTTTGTGTATGATATGTTTTATATGGCCTTGAGATTACATGTAATATCAAACTTCATATTACACTCCTGACGGTACTACAGTCTAGTTTGTAATGCAGACTTCTGATGGCAGTAGAGAGAAACCTGATTATCTTGGCGCTTACTATAGTCTAACTTCTAGGTATTCTTAGCTCCCACCTACCTGTCCAACCAGTCCACATTACTACATTGTTTAGTTTTCTACATGCAGAACATGAATTACAGTGATAGCTCTTTTACTAGTGTTGAATAAACATCAAATTCTAAAGAGTAAAATCCATATTGTACACCTGGAAGTTTAAAATTAGCAAATACATATCATTAATCTTTATTTAATATACATATCTTTCCCATTATAGGCAGAGTACTATCACTTATTAGCAGAAAAAATTTATAAAATCCAGAAGGAATTGGAGGAAAAGAGAAGGACCAGATTGCAGAGACAAAATATGATACCAAATGCCCCAGTCATGCCACCAGCTCCTATGAGTCAAGGACCCATGGGGCAGCCACAGCCTGGAATGACAGCAAGTAAGTGTTTACATTAACCTGTGTAATTAATATTTGAAAATTTTAATCCTTAGCCAGCGAAGAATCAAAATTATAATTGTGATATCTTAGAAATGGGCTCATCAGTTTATTTAGAATTTATAAATCTCATAGTTATTCTAACAAAATGGATATAGTGGTGCCATGGTAGGAGAGGCAAGTAAGAAAATATCTTATGGTAAATGTCTGAAGAAATTCCCAAATTCCCCATCTTCTTAAGCCTAGCTTTTCTTTCTTTCTTTTAAAGAAGATGGGCAAGCTCAAGTATTATGCTACAAAATTCACTAAATATGCTGACATAATTAATTTTGTCCCATCAGCCAGTTTCATTTGCTTTGTTACCAAGGCTTACTTACTTACTTACTTTATTTGATTTATATGCCGCCCTACTCCCGAAGGACTCAGGGCGGTGAACAGCCAAACAGTAAAAATACATAGATACAAAATTTAAAAACAAAAGTAACAAAATTTAAAAACAAAGGCTAGCAAGTAATGCTCTCTTGACAATTTCCATGTGGAACAAGTTGGCAAAAATGATTGTTCAATTTCCTACCAATAGGAAAAAATTCACCAACTGCTCTCCAGAATGGGCTAGCACTGGGGGGATGGGGAAATCAGATTTTGAAGATGTTTAGGTTTAGTAATCTATCAGAATTTGATTTGTGAGACAGATGGGGATTTTCCATCTTTTCTGCTTTACATTCCTATTGTTTCCTTTCTATTGCTCACACTAGCACTTTCTTACTTATTCAGTCTTGCTTGTTTTTCTCATCTGGTAAACACTGAGCAAAAATTACACACTGGTACCTGGTTTCTCCTTTCTAAGCCAAGATGGCCATACAGGGAAATCACCAGTATTAGAAGGGAAAAGGTATGCCCACAATAGCCAGAAGCAGCCAATAGCCCCTGCTATATCATCAGCATGGTTGTTACCAAGCATCATAAACACTGCATAGAGTAAGGCTTGTGATAGAACTACTGGACTACTGCAATGCTTTCTACATGGGGCTCCCCTTGAGGAGCACCCGAAGGCTCCAACTGGTGCAGAATGCAGCCGCGCGGGGGATTATGGGAGCGATGGGCCGCTCCCATGTGACACCCCTCCTACGCGAGCTGCATTGGCTCCCAGTGGTCTTCTGGGTGTGCTTCAAGGTGTTGGTTACCACCTTTAAAGCGCTCCATGACACAGGGCCCGGGTACTTATGGGACCGCCTTCTGCCACCGATAGCCTCCCACCGGCCAGTTCGCTCCCACAGAGAGGGACTCCTCAGGTTGCCGTCAACCAGGCAGTGTCGGCTGGCGACCCCCAGGGGGAGGCCCTTCTCTGTGGCAGCACCTGCCCTCTGGAACGACCTGCCCCCGGAGATACGTAGGATACCAGATCTCCGTGCTTTTCGCCGTGCCCTCAAAACTTTTCTATTTCACCAAGCTGGGCTAGTGTAAACCCCCCCACCCCCCCAGATATTTTAATTGTAACGGATTTTAGTTGGGATGTTTTAAATCTGGGCCAAAATTTGTTTAATTCTTTTAATAATTTTAAATTTTGTATTGGATGTTTTTTATTCTTGGCTGTTCACCGCCCTGAGTCCAGCAGGAGAAGGGCGGTATAAAAATTTAATATAATAAAATAAACTAAATAAAATGAAGAACAATAATTGGATCAGATCAATATCCCCAGCTTTGGGTTGGGGATCAAACAAAGGCTGCATTATTTATTTATTTATTTGTTAAATTTATTTGCCACCCATCTTGTCGTGGGACTACTCTGGGTGGCTTACAACAATAAAATGAAAAGAAATTAAAAAAAATGTGAACATAACAATAGCAAAGGAATAAAACAATATACAATAATATGAAATTTTTAAAAATGGACTGAGGGGGACCATGAAGCCGGGGGAGAGGGAGAGGGTCGCCATTTAATTAATCCAATAGCTGCCTCCAGTGATGTTCTCCCCAGTCGGATCCCAAACATGAGAACATGTATATAAAGAATCATTTACCAATTAGCATAATTGGAGGGATATGTGAATGAGCCCTTATAAAGTGCCTAGGATTTGTGAAAAAATATTAATTTAATTTTTGGGATTTTTATCTACATTACAGATGGTCCTCTTCCTGACCCAAACATGATTCGTTCCAATGTGCCAAACCAAATGGTAAATCGCATGCAGACACCACCAGGTGAGACTTTAGAGACCTCTCATATGACATTTATCGTTAGATTCAAGAAATTTTGTATTTAGGTTGTATACTCATTCTGCCCTAACAATTTCTTACTACTATGACTGGCTTTCCACATTCAGTATTTTAGTTCTAGAATATATCTGCTCTTGTTTTGCCACTTTATATTTTTTTCTTAATAGATAGAGGTCATGTATCTCTGTCATATTATTGCTTTTTCTTATGTGACACAATCCACCGGCATTATACTTTCAGTGTAACTAAGCAGAGCAAGTTTTCCTTGTCCTTCAGTTGAATGCTTTCTGTTCTAGGCAAAATAGTTTCCTTTATCTCAAAGGGGCATATACTATATATCTTTTTTTTAAAAAAATAATTTTGATTTATATGCCGCCCTTCTCCGGAGACTCGGGGCAGCTAACAATGTGCTAATTTTCCTTTTTATCAAACAATTGTCAACATTTTTGCAAATTTTTAATTTTTAACCCATCTTTTTCTATTAGTTGGATTTTCAGGTCTTGCTAATGGAAACAATATATGGCTTTATCTAGGCCACATAATTACACATAGGCTCTTGCTTTGTTCTTTTTATCTTTGTATTTTTATATTAGCCTCTAGCTGTGTTACAAAATACCTATACTAAATGGCTTTTCAAATAACACAATAAAGCCTTTGCTTCAGTTTAACTTAAAGCTTTATACATATAGCATTTTAAAAATCATTGCTTTTCCATTGTTTCCTTCAAATGTTGTCAGGTCAAAGCTTTTTCTAAATGATTGTTTATTAATTGCTGATGTTTGTTGTTTATTTGTTTGTTTATTTGTTTGTTTGTTTATTTATTTATCCATCCATCCATCCATTCATTCATTCATTCATCCATCCATCCATCCATCCATTGTTTTCTCCTTATTTTCTCACTAGTATTGAGTTGCTCCAACAGCTCTTTCTTTTTTGTACCTTTAAAAAAAAGTGTAACACATCAATATTCTAGTGAACACTGTAAATTTTTATTTAACCATGAACATTCACAGGAATGAATCAGTTTGGCCCAATAACCATGTCGATGCCATCAGTTGGACCCCGACAAACCCCTCCCCTTCCACACCCCGGACAGCTAAACCAGACTGGGAATATAAATCAGGTTGGTTGATTCTTCTATCTGTTATTAGTTGTGATTTCTATGTTTTCTAATAAATTAGCTGGTAAAATTAAGTCTTCTGTCTAAGTGTGGTGTTTTGTCCATATTTTAATTAGTTATGTCTTGAATTTGTTTAAGTCATATATGCATTCTTCGGAGAATTGATTTATTGAGCAATTGATGGAAAATCTATAGATAGTCAAATAAATATTTCTTACAATTTAGAAGGGAATATTTTAAAACACCTGTTTTATTGGAATTTAGGTAATATGAAAATTAATGGCATTATACAATATTTCTATTCATTGATGTTTTCTTATAGATTGGATTTTCCCCACGTATGCAACCTCAAGGGGTTGGTCAGTCTTCTGGTCAAAGTCAATTTGTACCACAAAACCAATTTCCTGCATTGTCCCCTGGAATGAATCCAGCTAGCACACCTATGACTCAACCTGCCAATCAGACTCCAGCTTCTCAAGTATGTGTTGAGAAGATATTTTAATCTCTGATTACAGATATGTCTATAGCTAATGTAGATAAATGAAATGTACAAAATTGAAAGAAGGTTCTTCATATAAGCTTGCCAGTGACATCGTCAGTTTTCTTTTTATTTGTAACTTTTATCTTTGCTGAATTCTTTTTTTCCTTTTCAGCTTAATTAATTGACTGTAGCCAGGGCTATGCTCATTTCCCAGAAGGGATTACTGGAAAGTCCAATTGCTATTGCTTTCTCAGCATGTCTTGTTTTTGTGATAATAGCTGAAGGAGGGATGGGAAGCTTTTAGTCCTTATGGAGTGAATTTGGACCCCAAATCTATAAATACAGTATATTCAGAACCTTTTTTTTTTTTTAAATTTGCAGGCACAAATGACCAACTCTTCATGTCCTGTAACATCTCCAGCAGTGGCTCCTGGCTCTCAAGGGGTTCATATTCATTGTCCCCCCATTCCACAGTCTGCATTGCATCGTAACTCTCCTTCTCCAGTACCAAGTCGTACTCCTACACCTCATCATACGCCCCCAGGATTGGTTTCCCAGCAGCAGCAGCAGCAGCAGCAGCAGCAGCAGCAGCAGCAGCAGCAACAGCAGCAGCAGCAACAACAACAACAGCAGCCAACTGCACCGCAACAGGCAACTATTGCCTCTGCCCCTGCTGCTGTTTCTCAAATACCACCTTCTGGGCCCCAGTCACAAACTATGCACCCCTCTCAGAGGCAGACTCCAACACCCCCACAGGCTCAGTTGACTCCTCAAGTGCAGCCTCCAGTTTCTGTTACCCCTTCTGCAGAGCAGCAGTTGCCACAGCAACCTCTTTCACAACAGAGCACAACTGCATCTGTACCTACCCCAACAGCGACACTGCAACCTCAACACCCTACAACACCTGTAAGAAAACTTTTTACTCTTCTAATACTATTATTTTTCAAAACTGCAAATTTTTGCAGAGCAAAAATCTCTTTGAGTGTATGTATCATGAGGGAATAGAACTTGAACTGTGGTAAATTTTGAAACTTGCCCTTTCTTCTCCTCAGTGGTGTTTTAATGGAATTTAATAATATGAAAAACAATTGTCATCAGTTTAATTTTAATGACCTCTGTTTGGAGAAACAAATAGCTGTAAAAAAAAATGGGATGCTTCCATGGTGGACAAGTATAAGCTAATGTTAAATTTATTGTGCAACATCTCTTTTGTGCAGGTAGAAAGCGATGCCGGAGCTAATATAATTTACAAACAGAAAAGGAAGCAAAAAATAAATTTGGTAAAATCATATGGCTTCACTTTTTATATTCTGGATTTATTGTGTTTTTTTTTCTAGCTTTCACAGCCAGGTGCAAATATTGATGGGCAGGTATCAAATCCACCATCCACCAACAGTGCAGATGTAAACATTCAGCAAGCTGCCCCTGAGCAGCAGCAGCAGCAGCAGCAGCAGCAACAAACTTTACCTGAAATTAAAATGGAGGTTAAAATGGAAGAGGAGGACTCTGAACACACAGATCATCAAATAGATGAGAAACCAGAGGTGACTAAAGGGTGATAGGCATATCTGAAAATCAGTAGTTTGGGAGAGGATGCTTTACTCATTCACCATTCTGACCAGTTGGCTAATAAGTAAAACTAAAATGCTAAACTGAAAGACTCGATGGGCAGGTTTTCTTTATTACAGGTTTTCTTTGTGTCTCTTGCTGATGTTAGGTCCAGTATCAGCAATAGGATCATGAGTAGTTATGTAGATACATTGAAATGAAAACATGCCATCATGCAGGAAAATGATTTTCTCCTTTTAATATAAACTAATTCTGTATTCAGAATATGAGTGTCTTGGAAAAAGTACTTTAGTCAAGGAGAACAAATGAAAAATAATGATGAGATAATGGTGATCTAACTGAATTTAGATTATCTACAATATTGGGTAGAGCAAAAGGTTATATCTCCAGATACTTTGGATTTCATGTTTCATCACCCATAGTCACCATAGCCAATGGCAAAGTATTGTAATCCAGAATACATGGGAGCCACAATGCTGCACATCCACATATATATATACAGGAGAGAAGTAATCTCTTAAACTGCTAAAGATAGAAAACATGTAATGTTAAATTTACAAACTGTTTTCCAGATTAAAGTAGAACCCCTAGCGGATGAATGTAAATCTGAACCAATGCAACAGGAGGAAAAGAAACCAGAAATGAAGCAAGAACTAAAGGAAGAAGAGGAAAGGCCTAGTACTCCAGGTACCCAGTCTTCACCAGCTTCTGGGCAGTCAAAGAGAAAAAGTAAGTCTTTTTTTTTTTTTTTTTTTTTTGGGCCATCATCATATGGAGGCAAAGTCATTTTCTTCAACTGAGATTTGAATTTATGTTTTAACATTTTGGTACCAGAAATACTTTTCCAGAAATGTCTTATCTGTTAGAAGAAATACCTATGAAATATAGCTGTTTAATATTAGAAAAACAGAATACATTGCAGATTATTTACAATAATCCTAGTCTTAATATCAAAGTCTAGATCAATAAATTCTGTCCAGCATTGGACACTGAATACTGACACTGCACTTAAAGCATTGCTTGGATGTTAAAATAGGTAACTAATTTGGTTGGTATGTCGCCTTCAATCTTCCATAACTTTTTTCAAAGTTTTCAAGCCGGAAGAGTTGAGACAGGCACTTATGCCAACTTTGGAGGCACTGTATCGCCAGGACCCAGAGTCCCTTCCTTTCCGGCAGCCTGTGGATCCTCAACTACTAGGAATTCCTGTAAGTGCATTTTAAAAAAATTCTTTTTGTATTAACATATCATTATGTTGCCAAACCTTACATATAGGTAGTCCTTGCTTAATCCTAACTGGGACCGGAATTTCCATCACTAAGCAATGCATTCATTAGGCAAAACATTGCTTAGCAGTGGCAGTTTTGGTAGTCACAGTTGCAGTTTTAAGCCCCATGCTTCTCCTGCCCTGTCAGTCTGACCTCTTCAACTTCCTACACTCATCTATTACCTCTGATCTGTGTCCTTTTGACCACCTTGCACTCCACCACTGCCCACTGCCTTCATGAGGCAGCTGGTGGTTATATGCAGCCTTCCTGAAGCCTCATGTGGCCAGCAGCTGTCTTGCAAAGGACCTGGCTGGTCTTCCTCATCAACAGCAAGAGGAAGAAGACTGTAAAGGTCAGCTGGGGTGATGAGATGCAGGACAGCAGGGACAGTGGAGGGCAAGTGGCCAAAAGGGCAGAGATTATGCAGGCTGAGATAGGTGGGTGGGGGAACTTGAAGCACAGCCTATGGTCATTAGATCATTCTGTGGTAATAAAGGTAGGTAGGCTGCCAAGTGCCCAAATTTTGAACACGTTACCATGAGGATACTACATTGGCTGTAACTTTGATGACTGATTGCCAATATCATTGTGAGCCCAAATAGAATATGCAATGCTGGTAGTAAAAAGGAGTTCATCAGCTGTTATGATTTTCTCCCCTCACAGATAGGGGAGTGAAGAGGTACCACCTGCCATTATATTATGTCAGGCAAAATCAGCAGTGCAGGCAGTTTTTGTTGTTCCTTTTTAATATCTATATCCAGCACACTACAAATTGCACTGACTCGCAGGAAACTTTAGGTGCAATTCAAGGTGCTGGTTATCTTCTACAAATTTCTCTATGGCATTTGTACAGGTGCATGTAGATATTATACATATGTACCTTAATGGTTATGCTTATTGTCTTTGATAGATTAGTGTAATTGGTAATAATTGATTTACTATTTTTCTCTTTTAATATTACAAAGCGTTCAGTTTGGGCAATAAAAGTATAATCTGTGAAGTTTTCCATAGGGTGGTGTAGTTTATAATTTAGGATAAATTATAGAAGTCTCTTACAGAATAAGATTGTTGCCTTTCAGTTAATAAAGTGGTGATTTGAAATAAGAACTTTGCATTATTTTGTTGGAAACAAACTAGTACCTCCTGAGAAGGACAAGCAATTCCTTGAGGTTTGAGGATAGGTTTGTTTGGCTGAGGAATGAAGTATTGATATTTATTTTATTCAATTTATATTGCCATCCACTTGATAAGTGATTGGACAGGTAATAAAGGATTAAAAAGATTAAAATACATAAAAAATGATTAAAAGCTCAGGCACGGCACGAAAGACTCACATACTTCACACTAAAGCAAGTTCACATAGCAACCTGGCCCAGCAAGAAGAACCAAATCTTCAGGGCCTTCAAAATTAGTAGGGTTAGGAGCATCCGGATTTTAGATGTAGGTGAAGCTGCTGCTCCAAGAGAAGGCATACCTCCTGGATCCCATTATGTGACACTGTAGAGTAGTAAACTTGCTTCATGCCAACCTTATCTGATCTTGTTGAAAGAGCAGAGATACAGGTAGTCCTTGACTTACGATCACAATTGAGCCCAAAATTTCTGTTGTTACGTGAGACATTTGTTAAGTGAGTTTTGTCCCATTTTACAACCTTTCTTGCCACAGTTGTTAAGTGAATCACTGCAGTTGGTAATTTAGTAATCTGGTTGTTAAATGAGTCACATTTTTAAGTGCCCTTGTTTTGTTTTGTTTTGTTTTGTTTTGTTTTGTTTTGTTTTGTTTTGTTTTGTTTTGTTTTGTTTTGTTTTGTTTTGTTTTGTTTTGTTTTGTTTTGTTTTGTTATTAGATTTATATACTGCCCTACTCCCGAAGGACTCAGGGCGGTGAACAGGCACAAAATAAAATACATAGATACAAAAGTTAAAAAACATAATTAAAACCAGATTAAATAATTTAGCCCAAGACAATTAAATATCCCAATAATTTAAAACAGATTAAAATTACGATTTAAAAGAATTTTAAAACAGGGGAGAAAATTAGGCCAGGCCGGCTTGCTGGAATAGGAGAGTCTTAAGAGCACGGCGGAAAGTGCGCAGATCCGGGATCCTCCGTATCTCTGGGGGGAGCTCGTTCCAGATAGTGGGTGCCCCCACAGAGAAGGCCCTCCCCTGGGGGCCGCCAGTCGACATTGTTTAGCTGACGGCACCCGGAGGAGCCCCTCTCTATGAGAGCGTACCGGCCGGTGGGAGGCTGCTTGTGGTAGTAGGCGGTCCTGTAAATAACCAGGTCCTAAGCCATGGAGCGCTCTAAAGGTGGTGACCAAAACCTTGAAGCGCACCCGGAAGACCACCGGGAGCCAGTGCAGCTCGCGCAGGAGAGGTGTCACACGGGAGCGCCATGTTGCTCCCATAACCACCCGCGCGGCCGCACTCTGCGCCAGTTGGAGCCTCCGGGTGCTCCTCAAGGGGAGCCCCATGTAGAGAGCGTTACAGTAGTCCAGGCGGGAAGTGACGAGGGCATGAGTTACTGTGTGTAGGGAGTCCCGATCCAGAAAGGGATGCAACTGGCGAATCAGGTGAACCTGATGAAAAATCCTCCCGGTCACTGCCGTCAAGTGCTCTTCTAAAGACAGCCGTGAATCCAGGAGGACACGCAAGTTGCGAGCCCTCTCCGTGGGGGCCAGCGATTCGCCCCCAATAGTCAGCGATGGCGTCAACTGACTATATCAGGATGTCGGAAACCACAGCCACTCGATCTTGGATGGGTTGAGCCTGAGCCTGTTCCTCCCCATCATCCGCATGGCCTCCAGACACCGAGACATCACTTCAAGGGCCTCGTTGGGGTGGTCTGGGGTGGAGATGTACAGCTGGGTGTCATCAGCGTACTGGTGGTACTTCACCCCGAAACCACGGATGATCTCGCCCAGCGGCTTTACATAAATGTAAAGCCTTGTAACTTTGAACAGTCACTAAATGAACTGTTGTTCAGGACTACCTGTAATTTGAGAGAGACAGTCCCACAAATATTCAGGCCCTGTGTCATGTAGAGCTTTATGGTAATTATTTATGCTGCTTGATCTGGACTAGCTGTAGCTTCTCAAAGGACCTCAACAACAACCCAGTATACAGTGCTTTGAATTGTCAAATGAGAAGTTAAAGGGGGAAATGAAGTCCAATATTAGGATTGAAGATTCAGAAGCATAATTTATCAATGTCTTGTCTTGGCAGGACTACTTTGATATAGTAAAGAACCCCATGGATCTTTCTACTATCAAGAGAAAGCTTGATACAGGACAGTACCAGGAACCTTGGCAATATGTGGATGATATTTGGCTTATGTTCAATAATGCCTGGCTTTACAATCGTAAAACATCTAGAGTATACAAGTACTGTTCCAAGTTGGCAGAGGTTTTTGAGCAGGAAATTGATCCAGTTATGCAGAGCCTTGGCTACTGCTGTGGACGAAAGGTAAGGAAGAAGCTAATAGGTGAGAAAATGTAACAGTTATTAAGATAACTGAATACCTGGTTTTAAGAATGGTGCTTATATTGATTGTAAATATAAATATCCAGTCATGTGAAATTGCATTCTGCAAATGTCTCTTCCCTATAACTTTTTTATCTTCAGCTTTTAATCTACAATTTTAAAAAGTGAATTTTAAAATGTTTATCTTATAACTTATAATAACAATTATAACTTGAATATTGTTCAGTAACCACAAGATTAAATTATTGTAAAATAGTAATTAAATATGGTTATGGACAATACTCAAGTTCATATACTCGGTACACAAAACAAAATTTAAGTAAAATTGGGTAACATAATAAGTAAACAAAAGAATATTTTAAAGGTAATTTAAATTGTATTCTGTACCAGAGAATTGATTTACCTGGAAATGAATATCCCATATGTTCGTGTAATGGGACAAGATTTCTAGGTGAAAAAATAACGGATTTCTACTCAATAAATATCCTCCTCTCTTTGCAGTTGGAATTTTCACCACAAACTTTATGTTGTTATGGCAAACAATTATGCACAATTCCACGAGATGCTACATATTACAGTTATCAAAACAGGTAAGAAAATAATAGTGCGCCTACTCACTGTTTTTTGCTTTTCTGTTTAAATCAGTGTTGTCACATTAACAACAGCTAAAATGAATCTGTGTGGTTTAAAAAATAAATTGAAAGTAGATGCTTATTATTTCACAGTTCAGTTTTCATAACTTAAGATAATTAAGACATAATTAATGTATGTCAAATACTGTTGCTTAACAACTGGATTAGTTCAAGGTCCACCTGGTTTGGAGTTCCAGCAACTACAGGATGTTGTATACTCTACTGTTGCGCCTTCAGTAATATGTGTGTGTGAATGAGTATGTGTATGTGTATATGTCTGTTGTTGCGATGATTTAATCTTTTTGGAAATGCAAGAGATAAAGATTTTCTCTTCCGTTAAACTGAAGGATTGTCATCTGTTTTGGGTTTCTTAGAGAGATGAAGAATTTTTGTTTCAAACACAAAAAATATTTAATGTATTTTTGCAGCTATATACTTTCAGTTAATAGGTCATTTTGTTACTTCAAGGAAAAGTTATTTTTTAATTTTTAATCTACATGCCATATTCAGACTGTTACTTGTAATAAAGAGTTGCTGTTCAAAGCCAAAATCTTTTTAGTAAATGGCACTTCATGTCCTGATTTTCTGAATGTCCAAACTGATAATTTAGCATTACCAATGTATATGATTTCCTTTTATTACACACTAGAAAAAAAGCATTGGGGAAGTAACTTGTCTGATTCATTCCTTAGCAATTACAGATCTGATAGTGTTGTTTTTGTTTTGCTTTAAAATGTTGTCACAATTTGGGGGGGGTTTGTGTAGTTGTTTTGGTTTTGGTTTTCCTTTGTGTTTGTGCGCCCTTCCTGAAGCAATAGAGAGACAGCAGTTTCTATACACTCTTGAACGTAGTTCAAACCCAAATCAAATGAAGATGGAATCCTCTTAATACAACAGCTATTCCAGACATCCAAATTTATGGACTTCACCTGCTAAGAATGTACAATATGCAGCTGCTTGTTATTGCATCTAACATTTCAACAAATCATGAATAATTGGATAAAAATTATTCAAATAACTCCTATAAAGAGTTATTGCAAACAAATATTTAAGTATATGCTCCATAAACATTAAAGCATTTGCAGGATCATTTATTTTCATGCCTATCCTGCTCTTTCATATTAGATGTGAAGAAAGTTGCTAACTTAATGCAGCTGCAGAGCAGCAGTTGCACTTCTTTTTTCTTCATTTTGATTGGTAATTGAGCATGGGTATACTTAACCAAATACATTTTGTTTGCTATAATTTGCTGCTTGTAATCCCATTTGAGAGATTTAATGCTAATCTGTGCTTTGCCTTGGCTTTCTGCTTTGTGTTGTCCTGTCTTGCTTCTGTGTTTTTGTTTTTTGTCCTGAAAACCCCATTTCTTTGTTTGTATGTATATTTTTATTTCTCCTTCATGCTTGTCGTTGTCTGCACTTGGCTTTGATTGCAAAAAAACAACCCAAAACAAAAACAAAAACAAAAAACAAAACAACCAATATCAAAATCTGGGTCCCATAAATCTTCATCATTGAATGTCCCTGTCGTCGTTGATGACCTGCTCTCTGCTCCCGCCCCCCTCCTTGGCCTGCTGTGATTGGTGACTTCGTTGCTTGGCTTGGGCTGTGTTGTGTGGACGGAACAGTTCACCCAAATATGGCCTTCTTGCCGACAGGTATCATTTCTGTGAGAAGTGCTTCAACGAAATCCAAGGGGAAAGCGTTTCTTTGGGGGATGATCCATCACAACCACAAACGTGAGTAATTGTGTCCTCTTTAATAATATTTAACTTTCAGAAGCTATAATTATGTTATTAGCAAACCTATCATGATGTACATTCTATATCAGGGGTGTCAAACTCACAGCCCACAGGCTAGATGCATCACACACTGGCCACGCCCACCCCTGGTTTAGTGAAGTGGGGGAAAGTTGTGATACGTCATGTCATGACAACGTGACACCGCGAGTTTGACACCCCTGTTCTATTTTTTTTTTTTGAAAAAGCCATGTTTTAGTAAAAAGTTTTACTTAAGAAAATAAACCTCCAAGTGAGGGATTTGAAAACAAATTATTATTTTAAAATTTCAGAACAAGGTAGAATAATAAGAATTTTTCATTAAGTATATATGGAAAGTGCATAAATGCGTCCAATACTGAAGTTTTTAATTCTATAAGTGTAAAATGATTTTGCTCTACAAAAAAGGATCATATTAAAGTCACAAAGTTCAAGGAAAAGCTTAGATCTGGAATAATTATATAATTATATTTTGTTTAAATTATCTCATTTTTTAAAAATATTGATCTACAAGTTCTAAAGTTAGGGCATCATTCTTATAGTTTCAAGTGCTATATTTCTACTCGTTTTGTCATAATAAATTTCTTCGTTACTGAGCAATGATGCAAAGCAGTAGTGTCAAGATTTCTAGTGTACGATGAATTTTCCATAGGTGGTGTCTTGAAATAAATAAAATATCTTTTGCAGTATTATATTTATAAAAAAACAAAATTAAAATGTAATGATATAATAAACTTTAAATGTTAAGAAATAGACGGGATTGTAAATTCTTTAATCCTTTTTTATTTTACTGGAGAAAATGAAAACAGCTGCAATAAATATTTAGCAAGGTGTACATTTCTCTTCCGACAAACGAATTATTCCTTTATATAATTTTTCAGTTCATAGAAGTGCTAAACTCTTATCGCTGTGTTGCCTAAAAGCTATTTTATTATATTTTTGTAACTATACCAAATTTAGGAGACATAATTGTAAAATAGGTTGAATTCTGAAATGGTAAATATTTTCCAGAAAATGAGTTTACCAATGTCAAAAGGTGATAGGAAACTAACCAGACAATCCTGCTGAGGCAACAATTGTGTAATCTGAGTTTTACTGCCTGCTAGAAGTCCTGATTTTGGAGGAACTAATTTGTTAGAAAGAACTTGCAACATTTTTTCAGATAGCTTTTATTTTAGGCTATAGAAGTTAAGCCACTGGTTCAAATTGTGCTTGTTACTAGTTAGCTCTCTAGTCTTACAGTTATAATTATTTCTATGTGACATTAATCATGAGAAATTCCGGATCGACTGGAATTTCTGAACCTTACCTTGTACTAATGTTATGTAAAAAAAAAAATGTAAAAGTATAAATTATGGCATTTCTGGCTTAGGTTGTTTATATAAGAAATTAACTTGAGTTGTGTATAGATAACTGTGTCCTGACCTCTCTGTCAAGAAATGAGAAGTAATAAAGAATTCTGATTGATGTAACCAATAGGTTGTGTTAAGCAACTAAACATGTTTGAAAATGAATGTGCTCTATACCTCCTCTATGACCCTCTCCCAGCCATGAGATAGGTAGTTTACAAACATAGGTGGTTTTTATGCCTCATTAGGAAGAAATCTTCAGGAGCTTCTTGCCAGATTGTTAAATGATGTGAGTACCTTCTCAGGTCTGAACCATAGAGCTTCCAGTGTCTAAATCCAAACTTTGAAAGTATTAGCTTGGGATACTATATCATCTTGTTAAATAAATAAACCTTTCCTTTATTCCCAAAACATTCTTAAAAAGCAGTATGTTTAGAAGACCCTGCTTAAATGTAGATGTGTCTGCTGCCGATCTAAAATTGTTTTATTATGCTAATGTCCATCTTCGTACAACTAAAATTGCCCATTTCTCTCCTCAGCACAATAAATAAAGATCAGTTTTCAAAAAGAAAAAATGATACACTGGATCCAGAACAGTAAGTGATACTTGAGCAGCTAAATTTATATTTTTAGAACAAAACAAATGTGTTATCATTTTGTTGCTGGTTTATTTTTGCTTTGGGATTGAAAACTATTGATTGCCTTAGTCATATTTGATAATACAGGTAGTCCTCAGTTAATGACTGGCCTATTTAGTAACTGATCATAATTACAGCAGTTTGAATACTCAGTCTTCAAACTCAAAGCCATTGCAGTGTCCTGCACTTATATGATCGCCATTTGGACACTTTGTAGTCGGTACAAGTTTATAACCCATTTTCACCATCCTATGTGAACTTCATAGCTGGCTTGTGACAAGCAATAAATGGAGAAATCAGCATTACAGTCACAAGTTGTGATCACATGTCTCACCAACCATGGGTGATTGCTTACAAAGGAACTGATATAAATCTGGCATGGTGATGTTTTCTTAATATCTTTTAGCAATGGCGTTTCCAGTCCTTATTCTGGTTGTTAAGGGAGGATCCATTTTTGAAACTTTTCTTTCATCTTAAACATTTAATTAGTTGTTTTTTAAAAAATACTGATTCACCTGTTCCTCTCCTGTTATATATTTAAGTAGGTAGATACTGTATGTATATTTGTAAACATACTGTATAAAAGGTATGTTGGAGCTTGAGATACATTTTTTAATGGCACAGTAGAATTCAAATCTCAAATCTCTGTTAGTATGTGTGAGATAGCAATTCAGTTTTAAATGATATTTTGTACTTCAAGGTACATTTTATATATTTCTGATTAAAGATACGTATACAGAACTCTATAAGCTTAAAGAATAAATAGATTTTGCCACATTGCATAATTTCTTTATCTCTGAAACATTTTTTTAAATAATGATAGTTATTTCTTGAGTGCTTATGGCTCTTTTCTGTTCTAGATTTGTTGAATGTATCGAATGTGGAAGAAAGATGCATCAGATTTGTGTACTTCACAATGAAATAATCTGGCCATCTGGGTATGCTGCTTTTCCTTTTCTGTTTATTTACAATTGTAAAAATTACAAATGATATTTGGAAAAGATGCTAATGGTAAAATTTATTGTAGTTCCATGTAATCTTTGATTACCATCTAAATAGATTAACAAAGTTGTAATGTAATTTTATTTATTTAAAACTTTTATATAGCTGCCATCTTAAATCAAACTCTGGGCAGCTCCCAACCAAAAATTAAAACAACATCAATAATAAAACCACATAATGCATGTCTCTATTAAAGCCATAAGCAAAAAATCTGGTACCAAAATTAAGCTTCTCCATCAGGTTCATTATTAAATCCTCTTATGTACTTCACCCTGTCCCAGAATCTGGGTGAATAGTCAGGTTTTAAGTGGTTTTTGGAAGGGAGGGAGTGCCTGCCAAACTTCAAGGGAAAGTTTTCCATAGGGCAGGGAGTGCCATTGAAAAGACACACTTCCTAGATCCCATAAAATGCCATTGTTTAAGGGAAGGGGCTAGAAGTGTGCGCACACTATTTGATCTGATAGAATGGGTAGATGTCCTTAGGGAGAGACAGTCGCACTGATAACCTGGTCCTATGCCATATAGAATAGAATTCTTTACTGGCCAAGTGTGATTGGACACACAAGGAATTTGGTGCATATGCTCTCAGTGTACATAAAAAGACAATATACACTCGTCAAAAATCACAAGGCACAACACCCAGTGACAGTCGTATAGTACAATAAGCAATCAAATCATACTAGGAAACAATATCAATATAAATCACAAGGATACAAGCAACAAAGTTACAGTCATACAGTCACAAGTGGGAGGAGATGGGCAACAGGAATAATGAGAAGACCAATAGCAATAGCAATGCAGCCTAATGTGAATAGCCTGACTTTAAATGGGACTTTAAAGATAATAGCCAGCACCTTGAATTGTATTCAGAGGGAAACCAGGAGCCAGTGCAGCTTGCACAGCAAAGGGGCACCTATCATTATGTGTGTAGCCACATTCTGGACCAGTTGTAACTTTCAATTGATCTTCAAACTGCAATCCTAAGTAGAGTACATTGCAATAATCCAAACAGGAACTGACCAAGGCATGAGTGAGTGACCATGAGCAAGATATTAGTATGGCTATTTAATTTAGTTTCAGTTTCCATGCACAATTTTTAAAAAATTCCAGTGTGGACAAGGTGTGCCCGGCCTGGCATTTCATGAGGCAGTTGCTGTCCCTGTGAGAACATCTACACCAGGTATTGCAAGGAAATCCCCATGCACAATCTGGGGAAGAAAGCCCTATAGGGTCAGCAGCTGCTTTGCAAAGGGCCAGGCCAGACAAGCTTAGTCAATAGCAGAGACAAGAAGTCAGCAAAGACCAGCTAAGGCAGCAAGGACCTTGGTGTGCAAGGGGCCACAAGGACATAAATGGGAAGGTGGTGTGGTGGGAGAGTTGAAGTGCCCCTGTGGTAAGTGCAGGTGGGATGTAACAATTTTTGATCAAGTGACCGCTGGGGCACTGCAGTGATTGTAACTTCAGGGACTAGTTGTAAGATACTTTTGTTTAGCACCACTGTGACTTCAAAGAGTCATTGAACGAATAGTCGTTATGTCAATGACAACCTGTAGTGATGTTATATATTATTACATCAGGTGAAATAGGGTGTTCTGCTCAGACTGTGATATACAAGTCTAATTTAGGCTGTTCAGTAACAGTTTGCAATCCATGTTTAATCGTATATTAGAAAATGCAGGGGAGATGTTTTTATAGAAATATTTTAATAATTATGTTAGGAATTTTAATTATTTTCTTCTGTTGTAGCTTTGTTTGTGATGGCTGCCTAAAAAAATCAGGACGAACTCGAAGAGAGAACAAATTTTCTGCCAGAAGTAAGTAGAGATTGGTGCATTTCTCATATTTATTTCTATTTGCTTTTTTAAATGGATGTATTTATTTAAAATGTTTTTATTCCTTCAATTAATGCCAAAGCAGTTTAAGGATAAGATAAAAACAACGATAATAAAACCAATATAAAAAAATCAAAGTAGAAAAATAGAATAAAAACAACATTCTGGAGGAGCCAAATAAAACTAATTCTAACAAGCCTGAAGTAGTATTTCCCTAAGCTTTTTGTTTCACTCAGGAGAGGGTTCTGTGATCTGGCAGAGACTTCAGATGTTTGACATACAGAAGGATATCCACTGTTCTAAATAGATAGCTAGATTTTCAGAAGTTGCAGGCAGTCCTTAATGTACGACCATAATTGAGCCTGGAATTATGGTCATAAATCATTGTGGTCATAAATCAAGGTACCCACAGGGCCAGCAGTAATTTTTCATCCTTTTTCTGTGATGGTTGTTAAGTGAGGTGGTTCATTTCAGTGGGGTGGTTTTTGCCAGGCAAAAACTATCACAAATGTGGGTCATGTGGTTTTGGAATGCCATGAATGACCCCACCTGTGGGGTCTGTGGGGGAAGAGCAGCATGACTAATTTATAACAGCCAGCGGTGCTTTACCAGCATAAAGCACCATTCTGTGGTCCTTGTAACTTCAAATAATTGTAAAATGAACAGTCATTAAGTAAGAATAGCTTGTACTGTTTGGGGAGTTAGTACCATTGTTTTCAATGAATTCCATTAACAAATTATGTTTTAGGGCTTTCATCCGTACTAACATTGTATGGCATAAGCATTATCCATCCTTTTTATAACATATACTGAAGAAAAAGAATTGCAGTATGTTCATCTGATCAACAATTCCAATACTGAATACCAGCAGTATTTCTCTTTGAGGAACATATGTCTTTAATAAATTGATTTATTGTCGATCATTTTATAATTAAAAAACCTGACAAACATAAAAATCTTTGATTTTTTATTACCTGCCATGACAAGATATATTTGGAAACTTAGTTCTTGAAAAATGGAAAATATGAACTTCAAGATAACAATCCAGGGAAGTTTATTTTTCAATTCCATTTTTCTCCATTCAGATGACTCCCGCTCACTGACCCCAATCTGATTGTTCTGGTTTCAACATCTTCCTGAATTTGGGCTAGAACAAACTCATTGTCTTGCTATATATTCTAGATCAGCGGTCACCAACTGGTGGTCCGTGGACCACTGGTGGTCTGTGAGAAAATGTTGGTGGTCCACAGAAAAATTATTTGCATTTTTTATATTGCACTAAATCAGGGTCCTCTAACTACGGCCCCTGGGCCGGGTACATGCAATGAACGTTTGTGTTGCTGTAGAGAGTCTCCCCCTTCGGGGTCTTTTTGTGCGGGTCGGAGGAGGGCAGAAATTCCAACTTGGGGTCTGCTTCAGCCTCCTGGTATGGGGCTTTGGGCGAAGACTGGAGGGAAGCGCCGCTGATGGCGAAGAGCCGGAGGGCCTTGTTCCAGTGGGACTGCCTCATGGCCTGGAACTGGCTGACCATCTCAGCCCACTGAGCCTCCAGGTGCCGGTACCTGGCCTTGCACTCTCACAGGTCTTCCCTCTGCTTGGAAAGCCTATGCTCCTAGTCCTCAGTGAGGTGCTTCTGCTGAGCTTCCTCGGTCAGATCCAATTTGAACTGAGTCAACTGTTTTGCCAACTCTTTCTCGTGGTGGCTGCTTAGCTCCAACAACTGCTTCCTGTTGGGGCCCTAAGGAGCCCGGGCGGGCAGGCGAGGAGTGGCTGGGAGTGGAGGGGAGAGTAGAGGACGACGAGGTGCCTCTTGACGTGAGTGACATTGAGTTGACCATGCCCACCCAGTCACATGGCCACCTAGCCACGCCCACCCAGCCGGTCATTAGGCAAATCATATTAGTGGTCCAAGGAATTTAAAATAATGAATTTAGTGGTCCCTGAGGTCCGAAAGGTTGGGGACCCCTGTTCTAGATGAGTTTCCTTTCTTTGCTTAGGAAGTAAAGTATGTCAGATCTCCTTTGGCAACAGATTGGACAAGCCTTATCTTTGATTTTTTATTATTATTACCTGGACTTCATCCCTACGGTTTTCTGGTGCAGCATTTTCCTAGCTAAGTGAAGAATGACCCAGTTTAGCTTTTTAAAGATGAGGCTGTATTATCTTAATTGAAACCCTACTACTGGTGTAATTTCAGTGTGTACTTCTAAAGTTGTGAATTAATACAAAATGTAAATTTTATTTGCTTTATACGCTACTTTGTTGTTAGAGTAATAATAAACAATTAAGTAATCTTCATTTTGTAGGATTACCAACCACTAGACTTGGTTCCTTCTTGGAAAACAGAGTGAATGAGTTCCTGAGACGGCAGAATCATCCTGAGTCGGGTGAAGTCATTGTTAGGGTGGTTCATACCTCAGAGAAAACTGTAGAAGTTAAGCCTGGAATGAAAGCAAGGTAATTTTCCTTAAACCTTTGAATGACATATTTTTTTTCTTTTTGAATATTAAGTTGTGTTATTGGTACATTTGTTAAACAATAACATGTTATTTTGTTAGTCAAAAGAACTTTCAACATAACATTTGATAGTTTCATTTTTAAACATTTTGAGTGATTAGCGCAACTTTTGCAATTTATTGCATATTTTGAGCTGTTTTCATACAGAATATTATTGATTTAAAAGAAGATATTTGGAAGGAGATGGCAAAAATTAGGCTTTGGAGGATTGAATAACAAGTTTATTTAAAAAGTGGACCAATAAGCAATTTTACTTACTTGTTTGTTTGTTTGTTTGTTTGATTGATTGATTTATATCCTGCCATGCTACGATGCTCTGTACTTTTGAATGGCTTTAGTTAGGTTTGATTTATTTATATGTTGTTTTACTATAAATGATTCCCATAGAGAAAGTTAAAATATAGCAGAGCAAAATAGATAAAAGTGAATAAATTATTAAAATAAAATGTTAAAATAATATGTTTGGGCAGCTTCCATATTATAGCATCCTATAATGCATGATAGTATTACATTTGCTAGCATTGTTTTATATTATACCTTTTAATTTTGCAGATTTGTAGATAGTGGAGAGATGGCAGAACAATTCCCTTACCGAACAAAAGCACTCTTTGCTTTTGAGGAGATCGATGGTGTAGATTTATGTTTTTTTGGCATGCATGTTCAGGAGTATGGGTCTGATTGTCCTCAACCCAACCAGAGGTATTAAAAATTCATTTTTTAAATAATTATTAAAATTAGATTATTGCTACATAAATGCCTAAGAAATTGATCTTTTTGTAACTGGATCAGATATATACCCTTTACTACATCTTCCCTCTCCCTCTCTTGCCTGTATTAATTGTCTTTTTCCAAGATTGAATCATTCCCACATCCTTAACAGGAAGATTTGATTTAACACTATTTACTTTATGGAATTATTTAGGAGCATTTGCTTTTTTAAACACAGCTTTAATAAGCTATTTCTCTCCTTCAAAAAATCATTGGAGATAAATGCTTTTGCTAAACAGAGAAAATCCACCTTTTTGAAGTAAAAGAAAGTAAAAGAATTGACTTCTAATTTGAGTTAATGCTTGATAAAGAAGCTCAGAAAGAAGTTGAAGAATTTCTATCCTTGGTCTCTACTTCTTTTTGCAGAAGATAAAGATAAAGATGGAAGAATACTGATAATGAGCTGTGACCTGCACAGTACCACTGCTTAGCAACTATGTAAAATAATCAGAACAAGAAAAAAATGATTCAAGTTTCTTTATATATGGGAAAATGCTAGGAGAATGTGTAATTTACACTTTTTAGAAAGCCCAACATACTAGAACATATTAAATAACAGAGTTGGAAGGGACCTTGGAAGTCTTCTAGTTCAACCCCCTGCTTAGGCAGGAAACCCTACACCACATATTTACATTAGTTTTCCATCTGTATGGAAATAGTTTTTGGGTACTTTTAACCAAGCAATAGCAAGTATGACGGTATGATCAAGTTATGGGAAAATGCATATTGGTGATATTTTAATGGACAAGTGATCTAAATTTTCAATATATGCCCATTTTTATGTCTTATTTCCCAAATTCTACCTGATAATGTAAGTTATAGTAAAGTTAAACACTGGAGTATTTAAAAAATATGTATTGCTACTGTAATAGTGACTGCATCTTATTAAGCATGTCAACAGCTATGGTTGGCTGCTTGGTTATTAAAGAGTTTCATATTTCAGCAATTTTTGGAGCTGTGTAAACACAAACTATCTATCACAGTTTGCTGCTAGAACAGCACATTTTGAATAAACTGGAGTTGAAATTGTTCTTCTCCAGTTATCCATATCGGTTCTTTCCTGGTTGAAGTCAAACTATCATTTGCTGTTTTGGCCCATGGGAAACTGGTTTGATTTAGGTTGAAAAACAAGATTGGTAACCAATTTGTAAACTAAGTGGAAACCACAGTCTTCTAATGATAGATAAAATGATAAACTGGCTTAGTTCAAGTACAAAATATATCACAATATGTAGTCTCTAATTCCTTGAAAGTTCATTCTTTTAGGGCCAAACATAATTTGAACTCTTCAGAATTACACCTGTATTTATCTGATTGATTGATTGATTGATATGCCATCCAAATTCCAGCTGCTCTGGCAGTTTACAGTTGTGAAAAACATTTAAAAATAAAGAACATTATAAAAACAAAAACAAAAAAATGACTCTGGAGGGAATTAAGGAAAAGGAAAAAAGAGGTGTTAATCATCCTCGCCAAAGCACTGGGCAAAGAGCTAAATCATGAGTAGAGTGCAGGCTGTTAAAATTTTGGGGAATTGGGGGGGGGGGATCTCATTCCAGAGATCAAGCACATTTCCAAGGTTCCAATAGGTGGCATTGTTTAAACAATGGAACTTATGCCAACCACAAATCGAACCACTTGACAGATACTCTGAGAGATAGGTGGTCCTTCAAGTAACCCAACCCAGTGCCAGTCCCAAGCTTTATAAGTCATGACCAGCAACTTGAATTACTCCAGAAGCAAACTGGCAGCTATTGCAGCTTGCATGGCAGTCCGTACCACGGGAATTACATTATTCCAGAGTTGAGTGTGTTAATAGCTTAAAAATCTTATATGAGAAATAAGTAAACATAGTTAGATTAAGGCACTAGTTTTAAAAAGAGGCTATGAAAGGTGAAGTTAAGGCAAATTTCTTAATGGAAGAAAAAGGAAATAATTGAATACTGCAAAATGCTTCTGGTTATAGCTAATGAACTTTCTCTCTTCTTTAGGCGAGTATACATATCTTACCTTGACAGTGTTCATTTCTTCCGCCCTAAATGCCTGAGGACTGCTGTCTATCATGAAATTCTGATAGGTTATCTAGAGTATGTTAAGAAGTTAGGGTAAGTTTCCTATTTTATTATATTGTATGCTATTGTGTATTGCAACTTATAAAAGAAACATGGAATCTTTTAGGGTTAGATTTAAAATTGTAAAGTCAATTATATTGAGGTCAAGTGGACAGAAAGTTTGTTGAACACCAAATAAGATGTTTCTAGACCATGTTGCCAATCCCTTCTCTGTAGCAGCCAGAAGATAAGTATGTTTTCAGCATGTATTGTAAAATCTTGGGCATAGATATGCTTTGATTAGTACACTACTAGTAGCAAATAAGAATGTATTTTTTGTTTCGTCACTGAAGAATGCGTATATGAAAGTTCCAAGTGAGGATTGTGTGTTAGAAAAGAATAAAATGAAAGAATTCCTGAAATACTGTCATGAAGACAGTTAATTTATGTTAATATTATAAAGATCAACTGTAACTTAGATGGATCACCTGAGAGTAGTGTGTGGCTCTTAATTTACATTATAATACTGGTAGCATTTTATTAAAGGCTTCATTAATGCTTTAATTGTTTTGGAAGAGAAATTTTAGGCTAAAATGTGTGATATGTTATTAGGCTAGTTTTAATCTAAGTTTAAAATTAGGAAAGGAAAATCATTTAAAGAAAAGACAGCATATAAAAAAGTGTTATTCTTATAAAAGGAAATCCTGATTATGTTTGCATCATTATGGTGTTTTTCTATGCACCTGTGAGCAGACAGACATGCAGTTAATTGTATTCATTGCTTTGTTTCTTAGTTTATCTCAATCAACTTTGATTTTGGAAAAATAACTTTTCAGTGGCAAGTTAAGCGTGTCTTGTGTTGAGTGTGTCTATGTATTTATGAACAAGGTTTTTATATGATTCTAAAAATAGAAGATGTGGAAGATGTACTTCAAATGTTCATAATCGTCAATATAAATTAAAGCAGAAATTATTTGGTAAACATGCAGAAAAGAATAATTTCCAAGGGAAGAGAATATATTTGTCTTATTACTAGTTCTATCTGCTCATCAGGCTATAGAATCCTATATGATTACAGGTAGTCCTCAAATACAATCATAATTGAGTCCAAAATTACAATCATAAGTCATTAAGCGAGTCTGCATGTGACCATACTCAACGTTATAATTTTCTTTGCAGCAATCATTATGTAATGCCATTTTCAGGATTGGACATTTTTTGCTAGAAACTGGAAGTAAACCCTGGAAGTTGCCCCCCCCCCAAAAAAAAAAAAAGCATGAAAATTGCAGTCACGAGACATTGCAAATGGGCATACATGGAACTCAGTTGCCAAGTGCCCAAAATGCAATAACATGAGAGGGAATGAGAGAGAAAGCAAGTGCAGCTGTCAGAAATTTGAAAACAGGTCATAAGTAGCTCTAGGGAGGTCCTCAGATTCATTTCTACATCAGAAAGTATTTTTGTCTATAAAGCTTCTGAACCCCTTTTTATTTATTACTTCTGAGTTTTTCAGATATGACATAGTTAGAATATTTCAGAGTCAGCTATCTTGTGGAGTACATTCTTGGTTTGAAAAGGTAACAAATGATTTAAAAAAGTATATTTGAAATAATGTATAATAGAACTAATAACTTATTTCTTCCCTATTAGCTATACAACTGGACATATCTGGGCCTGCCCACCTAGTGAAGGAGATGATTATATTTTCCATTGCCATCCTCCTGATCAAAAAATTCCCAAACCAAAACGACTGCAAGAATGGTATAAAAAGATGTTGGATAAATCCGTGACAGAGCGCATTGTCCATGATTATAAGGTTGGTTGTGCATTAGTTGAAGTATCGTATTTGTTTATTCCTAAATCATAGTATTTCAAAAAAGAATAAAAATATCTTTGAAAAGCAATTTTGCATATCTAGTTTTGATATTTATGAAGCCTATTTGAGATTGTCAAATAGGGGTGGTAGAAATAATATTTCATCTTTCTGCATCTCCAAGTGTGCATTAAATAAGGGGGGGAAATCTACAAGATACGTGATATAGATTGAGAAGATTTAAGAAACTGAACCTTCTAAAGTATAATATATCATTACAACAGTAAATACCTACTGTTTTATATTTATCTAATGCAAATATGCAAGCATATATATTTATATAGCTATTATGTATTTTTTAAAACTACTGTATTTTTTATAAATGAAACCATATTTAATTATATTTGTCTATATAAAGTCTCTGCCTATAATCTTCACATAGATTGCAAGTGTAATCAGGTCTTTAATCCAGTGATCCCCAACCTTTCTGGCTTTGTGGGCCAGTGGGAAAGGGAGAGAGGAGATGGTTCTACATGAGTAGCGGGCATGCACATGTGCATACAACTCCATTTGCATGAGTAGTGGGTATGCACACTTGCAGCTCGCACAATTGGAGCTGCACACGTGCCTGCTGCTCACAGGAGTGACACTGCGCACGCACTCACCCACTGCTTCCACAGCCCAGTTCCAAATGGGCCACAGTAGTGGGTCATGGCTTAGGGGTTGAGGGCCTCTGCTTCAATCCATTGAGAGAATGGGAACATACAAGCATCTTTCTAATGCTGCATGTTCGTTTTTTAGCCATAATAAGGGCAGAGAGAATCCTTTTACACTGTCCAGTTGTCAAATTCCATGTAATAGATATGTAGTTTAAAAGAATATTATCCTTTGAAAATTTTAGCTTTTTCCGCACTATCACATTTATATGGTCCATTACTTTCTCCAAAAATTTTAGTAATTATAGAACATTATAAAACATGTATTTTAAAGAATTGTTGTCCTTACTATATCTTCAACAAAATGCTTTCTAAGATAGTCCCTATCTATACAATTATAATGGAGTTGAATAAATTCTAAATATTATTCAGAATTATAAGTCATAGTTCAAGGTACATCAACACTCTTAATATAGAAATGAAGACACTCTTCCATTGTCTAGGCCAGGGATCCCCAACCCCGGGGTCACAGACTAGTACCAGACCATGGTCCACTAGGAACCAGTCCACACAAGTGAGCAAAGCTTCATATGTGCATGTGTGGGATCTAGGTGACACGGTCTGTGGAAATTTTTTCCCCCCACAGAACTGATCCCTGACATCCAAAACGTTAAGGGGCCACTGGACGAGGCAATGTAGGGATCTCTAATTCTATATTCAACTCATTTCTTAATGTCTGCATATCAGATAGACTTATTGATAATTATCAATAAAAACCAGTAATAGGATTTTTTCAAAATTTTAAAAGATTTAACAAGTTGTTCTGGTATCTCAAGTTTCAGTATTTCAGAAGCTGAAAATGCTGCAGGTGCAAACAGTTTGTGTCTATGTGTATGTGAGAGGGAGGGGTGTTTTTTTTTCCCATTTTATTTTTCTGTTGTATTTTTTCATTTATTTTTAAGGACTTGTTATGCATTTATTTTACAATGTCTATATCTTTTTGTTTTGTTCCTTTTTGTTTTTGCTTTTTCTATTATTTTAAAAGTAACAAAAATTAAAAATTGATAACTATTTTACTGTTTTCACATTGTTAAATGTGTGCTGAAAAATATTTTGTGTTGCAGGATATTTTTAAGCAAGCAACAGAAGACCGTCTAACAAGTGCAAAAGAACTGCCCTACTTTGAAGGAGATTTCTGGCCAAATGTTCTAGAAGAGAGCATTAAGGAATTAGAGCAAGAGGAAGAAGAGAGGAAAAGGGAAGAGAACACTAGCAATGAGAGCACTGATGTAAGAAAATGGCTTCTATCAAAAATTCATCTCTGACATTTTAAAATGTAGTAGAGAAAATAAATGATATATTTTGCTCCAGAAATGTTGATAAATCAATTGATGCAGAGGAGCAAGTGACTCAGGCCCAACCAGAGGCACTTTGTTTTAATTCGGGAATAACATTAAAATGACTAAAAGGATGTTCCATGTGCTACTGTTCCCAATCCTGTTGTAGTGAGATTAAGACAGGACTATAAATCTTGTTTGGCTCTTTCGGAAGGGCTGGGCTGAATTAATGAAGGTTTTCTTGAACTGATTCTTCAGTTCTTCTGGGAAGGATAAGACCTTAAATAAAATTTAGTTTGCCACTCTCAAACTTCACTATGTTCATTTTCAGGTAAGCAAAGGAGATAGTAAAAATGCCAAAAAGAAAAACAACAAGAAGACCAGTAAAAATAAAAGCAGTTTAAGCCGTGGTAACAAAAAGAAGCCAGGCATGCCCAATGTCTCCAATGATCTTTCCCAGAAACTCTATGCCACTATGGAAAAGCACAAAGAGGTAAGAGTGAAGTAAACACTTCCAGGGCCTCCTAAAATGAGTTTGGAAGGGAGCGGTTGGTGAAGCAAATGTAAGACAAAGTTGACAAGTGAGACTAAAAAGACAATGAAACATGCTCTTGAGCTTGCGAATGACAAAGCAAGAAGACTATCATTGGCTTTTTAGAAACTAATAACTGCGTGGCTTTTTAAAGCACTGCTATTATGTTTATCTAAGATACTGACCATTTTTGTCAAATTGTAGGATGGGAGTGCAGTATAAAATATATTCATGGGCTTACAGTCTAAAGCACATACAAGAAAAAAGTGTGTGAGATATATAATGGAGGAAAACAGTCTATCCCACAATTCATTCAATCAGATTAAAATAACCCGTTAATAAAGTCACCAAAGTAGCCTAATGGTTGTGAATTGATTATGTTCAGAAAATAAAATTATCTGTTTTATGTAGATAACAGATATTGTTTGACACTTCCTTCCCTCTTAACTGTAATGAAATGTTCCATGGATTCACACAGTGTAAAGTTGTAAAATGACATTTTTTTGGCTCTGACTTACTCTATACAAATTCAACCAATAATTTACCATTTCCAGGTAAGATGAAATAAAATCACGTTTTAGCTAAGCCCTCATTCACTTGTACTACCACCTACTTGCCATTGATTATAACTGGATCACTAAAGAAAACTAAATGACTGCATTTCAGTGTTTAGTTAGTACATGGTAGAAGGATTGCTACAAATTATATTACTACTCTAATAAGCACTTGATGAAAGTGAAAAAAATTAAAGCTTCTGTCTGATACCTGTAACCTATACAAACATTTAACACTGACATTAAAAGCATAAACTATGAAACATTCTATATTCAAAGAATGTGACTTAGACGAGAACCTAAAATAGGCCTGTCTCTTTTACAGGTATTCTTTGTGATCCGTCTCATTGCTGGTCCTCAAGCCAACTCTCTGCCTCCCATCACTGAACCTGACCCACTTATTCCATGTGACTTAATGGATGGGCGTGATGCCTTCCTTACCCTTGCTAGAGACAAGCATCTTGAGTTTTCTTCACTACGAAGAGCAATGTGGTCAACTATGTGTATGCTAGTAGAGCTGCATACACAGAGCCAGGACCGTTTTGTGTACACCTGCAATGAGTGCAAGCACCATGTGGAGACAAGATGGCATTGCACTGTTTGTGAGGTATGCCTAACCTATAGTGAAGCAGCTGGTTAAACTTGCATTTCAGGAATTTCTGTTTCCTGCTAGTTTCCCTTGTACGTGTTTAATCATTGGATAATAAATATATAGGTACCTCTGTCATTTCAACATAGGTCCCCTCTACTTACTAGTTACTTAATAACTTTATAATATAACAGAGATCCATGAAATGATAGGAATCCCTGCTAAAGAGAGTACATTACCTACCTAACCATGGTGGCGTAGTGGTTAGAGTGCAGTACTGCAGGCTATTTCTGCTGACCGCCTGCAGACTGCAATTTGGCAGTTCAAATCTCACCAGACTCGAGGTTGACTCATCCTTCTGAGATGGGTAAAATGAGGACCCACATTGTTGGGGGCAGTATGCTGACTCTGTAAACCACTTAGAGAGGGCTGTAAAGCACTGTAAAGTGGTATATAAGTCTAAGTGCTATTGCTATTGCTATTATTTACCTAAGAATTCCATGGGTTTATGCATATAAGACTACATCAATATGAAATATTGATTTGTGATTCTTTGTATATTAGTACCCATGCATTATTACTTTCTGTGATCTTCACTGTATAGTTTTGATATTCTATTAACTCTCTGGTAAGCATTTGGTTAACTTGCCCAGCTTTTTACTTTTTCCTATTTTAATAAGTTTTTCTGTTAGGGTTAGGATGCAAAGATGCTTATGTGCATAAAATATAAGATTTTTTTCTTAGATAACTTTACTATTACCATATTGAAATTGTTAGAAGATAAATAATGTAGTCTAATTAACTTCTGTTGGTCTAAAGTTCCACGTAACTGACTATAATAATTTCTGTGTTTAGGATTATGACTTGTGCATTACCTGCTATAACACTAAAAACCATGAGCACAAGATGGAGAAACTGGGCCTTGGTATTGATGATGAGAGCAACAACCAACAGACAGCCACCACTCAGAGTCCTGGTGATTCACGTCGCCTGAGTATCCAGCGCTGCATCCAGTCTTTAGTTCATGCCTGCCAGTGTCGCAATGCCAACTGTTCACTGCCATCTTGTCAAAAGATGAAGAGAGTTGTCCAGCACACCAAAGGTTGCAAACGCAAAACCAATGGAGGGTGCCCAATTTGCAAACAACTCATTGCTCTTTGCTGCTACCATGCTAAGCACTGCCAGGAGAACAAGTGCCCAGTGCCATTTTGCCTAAATATCAAACATAAACTTCGTCAGCAACAGCTTCAGCATCGCCTACAACAGGCCCAGATGCTCCGGAGGAGGATGGCAAGCATGCAGAGGACAGGCATAGTAGGACAACAGCAAGGGTTGCCTTCACCTACACCAGCCACACCAACTACTCCAACAGGCCAGCAGCCACCAACTCCTCAAACACCACAGCCTCAGCCTCCACCACAGCCTGCTTCGCAACCACAATCTGCACCTCCTAATAACATGCCTCCATATAGCATTGCAAGAACTCAACCTCCTGGTGCTGTGTCTCAAGGCAAGGCAGGTGGCCAGGTAACTCCTCCAACAACTCCTCAGACTGTTCAGCCACCTATCCAAGGTCCTCCTGCAGCTGCCGTGGAAATAGCCATGCAGATACAACGAGTAGCAGATCACCAGCGGCAGATGGCCCATGTTCCAATCTTCCAGAGGCCTATTCAACACCAGATGCCTCAAATGAATCCAATACAGCCTATGAGTGTAACGCCACCTCAGATGGCCAGAGGTCCTGGTGGGCACATAGACCAAGGGATGGGATCAACAGGAATACAGCAGCAGCCAGCATGGGCCCAAGGTGGGTTGCCACAACCTCAGCAACTGCAGCCAGGAATGCAAAGACCGACTATGATGTCAATGGCCCAATCTGGACAGCCAATGAATATGTCACCGCAACCAGGAATGGGTCAGGTACCTGGTACAGCTCCATCAAAACCAGGCTCTCTGCCTCAGGCAGCCTTACAAAACCTGCTGCGGACTCTCAGGTCTCCCAGCTCTCCCATGCAGCAGCAGCAGGTGCTTAACATCTTGCATTCAAACCCTCAGTTGTTAGCTGCTTTCATTAAGCAGCGAGCTGCCAAGTATGCGGGTAACCCGAATCCGCAAGGCATGCCGGGACAGCCTGGAATGCCTCAGGGCCAGCCAGGTCTTCAGCAGCAGCAACAGCAACAGCAGCAAGTCATGCCAGGACAACAAGGTGTTCACTCAAATCCAGCCATGCAGAACATGAATCCAATGCAAGCAGGTGTTCAGAGGCCTAGCATGCCTCAGCAGTCACCGCCTCAGCAGCCTCCACCCCAACAAGCCATGGGTGGGATGAATCCTCAGGCACAGCCAATGAACATGAATCATTCGGGGATATCTCCCCAGTTCCGGGATCTCCTGCTAAGACGACAGATGATTGAACAACAGCGGCAGCAGCAGCAGCAGCAGCAGCAACAACAACAACAAGGAACAGGACCTAATTTAGGTCCTGGCATGGCCAATCATAACCAGTTCCAACAGCCTCAAGGAGTTGGGTATCAGCAGCAGCAGCAACAGCAGCAGCGAATGCAGCATCATATGCAGCAGTTGCAGCAAGGAAATATGGGACAGATGGGCCAGCTTCCTCAGGCCATGAGTGCAGACACAGGATCAAATTTGCAGCAGGCTTACCAACAGCGATTACTCCAACAGCAAATTGGATCCCCAGCGCAGCCGAATCCTATGAGCCCTCAGCAACACATGCTTCCTAATCAGGCCCAGTCCCCACACTTACAAGGTCAACAAATTCCATCATCGCTTACCAATCAAGTTCGTTCTCCACAGCCTGTCCCTTCACCACGCCCCCAATCCCAGCCACCCCACTCCAGCCCTTCCCCTAGGATGCAGCCTCAACCTTCTCCACATCACGTCTCCCCACAGACCAGCTCCCCACATCCAGGACTGGTAGCTGCCCAGGCTAACCCCATGGATCAAGGGCACTTTGCCAGCTCGGACCAGAGTGCAATGCTTTCTCAGCTTGCTAGTAATCCAGGCATGGCAGGGCTCCATGGTGCAGGTGCCACAGATCTGGGACTCAGCTCAGATAATTCAGACTTAAATTCAAATCTTTCACAGAGTACACTAGACATACGCTAAGATTCATTGTAGCATTTTGGGAGCAAAAAAAAAAAAAAAAAAACTTATTTTCGCAAGACGTTTTGTACTGAAGACAATTTTTTGAATCTTTCTTAGCAGAACATTTTCCCTGGAATACACCTGAAATCTGCAACAGTAGTTTGTGGTTTTAAAAACAAACAAAAAAACCCCCCTCCAACTGAAATGGGGGACAATGGAATACAAAGAAAATATATTTTTGTTATGGCTGGGACTGTAACCAGTCCTTTTTTTTTTTGTTTTTGTTTTCCCTTCGCGTGCGTTGGGGAGGTGCTTGGGAGCGGATAGTTGTTTGGCTGCTGACCAAATGACTTCCTTCACTAGCCTCCAATAGGTTTTATTTTTTTTAAATTAATGAAAATATGTAATATTGATAGTTATAATTTACTGAGGCAAATGGTTAACTTTTCCCTATTCTGGTTTTCCTCTTGTCTACTGCAAAAACAACAACAAAAACAAAACAAAAAAAAGAACATTACCTAAACTGGAGGACAAAAAGGTGAATGTTGCTTTAAAATTACAGTGCATATATATATATAAATATATATATAAATATATATTAAAGATAAATACCAATTTTCTTCCTCGGTTGGAAAGATGTCAAATCTTTTAAAAACTGTAAAAAAATATTAAGAAATCCAGTCTCCCCTCCGAAGTCTACTTTTGTCCTCCAAGAATTTTCTATACCAGAGTCTGAGCTTAAACTTCAAGTATTAAAATTTGTACATGTAGAAAAGAAAACTTTTTTGCAAATATATGGGGGCAGCTGCCAAATGGATGTAGTATATATATTGTGGTTTGTTTTCCTGAAAGATTTTTTGTTATTTTTACATCTAACAAAGGAAAAAACTAAAGAGGGTAAGAAACTATTCCAAGGGTAAAATTTTAACCTGAGTGAAAATCCCTGGGGTTTCTTCTTTATGCTTGCTTTCTCTTTCCCTTCCTTCCCTTTTTCTCCTCTTCCATTTTCTGTAAAACTTGAAAATAGAAAGCAAAAAACCCTCAAATGTTGTAAATCATGCAATTAAAGTTGATTACTTATAAATATGAACTTTCGATCACTGTATAGACTGTTAATTGATTTCTTATTACCTATTGTTAAATAAACTGTGTGAGACAGACTGGTTTTTTTATGCTTCCCTTCTTCTTTTCCCTACGTTTGGTGCTTATTTTACAGTGGGGAAAGAAGATGGTATGCTTTTACAGACAACTTATGGAAATCCAATCCGTGTAAATATACTTGTGTTTGGTCTTTTTTAAAGGTGGGTATTTTAGACTGTAATGAAGATGATGAATGTCCATTTTGGTGTGCCTTTGTATGTGCTTTTATTTGTGCTTTGAAAAGTACAGAGAGTTTTAATATCCAGGTGAGATGCTGATTGCATATTTGACTTGGTTGCACTTCAATCTCAAGCAAACATGTTCAGTGTGCAGATTTTTGAGCTGTGCAGGCTTACTCTTCTGTGATTCAGGAAGTTGCTTTGCACTCTGATTCAATAGTATTGAAAATAATGAAAACTTCAGGCACATTTTGACCACTCCAGCAGTTACAGATTTTAATTATAAAAATGCTTTGATACATCCTTCACCAAGGACAGCAGTTTTGTATTTTGAAGATTTTCATGCCCCCTCACTTAAACGGAGTAAATAATTCTTAGCTAAACATCTGTTATACAAGGAATCTAAAGATACACCTTGATTTCGTCTGATGTAGACGGACCTGAGAATCTGAGGAAGTTTTAAGTTTTTGCATTGTCATGTATTAACATATGGAAACTCTGTCATCTTGATGTCAACATGTGCTGGTAAAGATAAGGTCTTCTAAATTATATATGGTGTCTTGTATCCATTTTTAGATTGGCTCAAAACCATGGTCAGGCTCTTATTTTGGGTACCCCTAGGAATGAGCAGTGTCGTCTTAGATTAGCAAATTATAGCATTAGCGGTTGAATATTAAGTAAAGATAAAAGGATACAGATAAGTTTAATATGGAAATACTAGCAGAAAAGAGAAAAACAGGAATATACAATTCCTAGTACAAATATAATTAACACAGGATATGTTAAATTGTACACCTGCAATGATCTGTAATATCAAAATTCAATTTAAGTTGAAATGGTGCTCAGTATAACTTGGATGAATAACTATTTTGCCAAATTTATATTTTATATTTGTTAGAATAGATTTCTATTCATTAAGTATTATAGCCCCCACCCCCACCCCAAGGTACTTATGACCTGAATTTGAAGTTCTGTTGGTCAGTCCCAGTCCCCTTGCAATCAGGTGATGTTCGCATTTTTGGTACTCTGCAGCCAGCCCACATTAACAGCTGTCTGCAGCATCCTGTAGTCATGTGACTGACTTTCTACATTTTTTTGCCAGAAATCGGCATTTGTTTCTGCCAAAAAAAAATGTCCATTGTGGAAAATGGGTTCTCTTAACAATTGCTACAAAAAAATGTAAAATCAAGGTCGATCATATGGGTGCAAGAGTTTATAGTGATCTTAATCTGTTCCTTCAATGGGTGTAAGTTTTATATCATGCTACTTTTTAGGGTTTAATTACAATTAGCAATGAGAAATGTTCCCCTAGAAGAATTAAATATGTGGCACTTACTAGTTCAATTTTAATTATGTTTTTGGCTAGTGTAGAAAAATGGAGATATTCCTCTCTGAAGACCCCATTCTCTTTCATGGTAACATCTAAACTCAGAAGCTTACTTCATAGACATCTTTAGGTTGAATTATTCTTTTGTCTTGTAGAAGCATTATAGACATGTATTTTTTACAAAAATGTTTACATTTCCTTCAAAAATATTTAGCATATCATTGTAAAGTAATTTGTACATTTCCCAGCTAAGAGCTATACAAAAAATTACATCTATTTTGTTATGATACACAAGATCAGAGATTTTTCTTTGTTATGAAATCATAGCACATGCAGAGCTATCTCTAAATCAAGATTAGTGATAGTATTAAATCAATAATTAACTTAATAGGTGCCTAGGATGCATTGTTGAATTGAGAAACAAGATACATGTGAATTACATGCCTTTGAGGTATTGGATAATACCTCATCAAATGTCAATCTGTGTTGGGATTATCAAAAAATGATTTCCAAATACACTTCATATATTTAGGAAGATAGATTCTTACAGAAGATGTAACTGCAGCTGCCCCATTTACTAACATCTACCATTAAATATTTTGATCAATATCTCTAGGAATTACTCATATTGATACTAATTTTTTATTTTATTTTAATTTATTGGCTGCCCAACTCTAATGAACCATAAACCATGAACGAAATGAATTTACAAAATAATGAAGCTTTCCCTTTATCTGTGGAACTTAGCTCTAAAATTCAATAAAAGATAGTGAAAGTAGAAGACAAAAATAAAGAGTATCGAATACTGCAATTGCAAATCTACACAAATATCATGCCTGGATTGGTACCTATTCTAACACCTTTGTTTTCCCAGCATCCTGAGATAATCCAAGTAAAGTATGAGTAGATATTTCCGAATTATATAAAAGATTATACCTGACTCCAGGAAAAAAAATAGCACAACTTTGAGGACTCTTGCCTCTGTCTGTGCACGGGAGCATTCATGACCTTCTTTAATTGCTCTGACACATTGAGGTAGAAATAGAATATATCCACTACTGGAAGGAAGAGTTGAAAATAACCTGCTAGTATGGAATTTGGACTCTGTTGGTATCAGTAAAAATTAACACTGCCAAATAACTAGATGTGATTTCTTGGGAGCATACGCTGAAAGAACATATTTTAATTCCTAAAGGTTTATTACTCAGTGAAAACAACTGAGTCAGCTGAGTTCTGATTTGCATATCAGATTTTATCCAGACAATGTATATCTAATGAAGTTCCTAAAGAACTAATTGTTTCTAAAGATAGGGGAACTACTGTATTCTCCCACTCTTCTACAAAATCAATGATAGTATTACCACCATATTTGTAAAGCATTTTTGGCATTTTGGCATCTGACAAGCTAACTTGGTAGGCAAATGGTAGGTTATTATGAAGATTTAAACTTGGATGCCACCAGATTCTCAATAACTGAGCAACTTGTCATAACCAAACTAAAATTTACAAAAAAAAAAAAAAAAGATGGCAAGTGCAATGAAGTGAAAGATCTGCCAAAAGCCTTGGTGAAGTGCTGGGTCTTCATTAGTTTTCTAAACAACAGTGGAATGAGAATGGAGATGATAACAGAATGTATCAAGTCAGATGAGTGTTATTTTTCCCCCTACAAAAATGTTAAAGTACTTAAGAGTCCTCCATATGTCATATGGCAACTAGTTTGAATATTTAATGTAATATAATAAATTGTCTATGGGCCTGATTTTTGGATCGTCCTTTATATGTACTGGTAGATCATTGAGGGACTTGCTATGACTAACATTTCATATTCCCAATTACAGCAGCAATAGATTGATATCCCTGGGCTTGTGATGCAGCCAGAGGTGGGTTTCAGCAGGTTCTGACCAGTTCTGGAGAACTGGTAGTGGAAATTTTGAGTAGTTCGGAGAACCGGTAGTAAAAATTCTGACTAGCCCCACCCCCATCTATTCTCTGCCTCCCAAGTCCCAGCTGACCGGGAGGAAATGGGGATTTTGCAGTAACCTTCCCCTGGATTGGGGAGGGAATGGAGATTTTACAGTATCCTTCCTCTGGAGTTGGGTGGGAATGGAGATTTTACAGTATCCTTCCCCTGCCACATCCACCAAGCCATGCCACGCCCACCAAGCACACCCAGAGAACCGGTAGCAAAATTTTTGGAAACCCACTACTGGATGCAGCCAACATTTAAAGTTTTGTATGAAAAGACTGATTCTTTTTGGCTACTCAAAATTTATTCCAAATAGGAAACATTTAAATAATTTCAACAGAACACTTCATTTGGTGGATCTTGGCTAATAGCTCCTATTATATTTAAAACTGCTGCCTCTTTATTTGAATTTTAAAATGAGGCACGATGATAATCTTTTTAGCTTTGTTTTTATATATAATCTGCTATACTTTGTATTTAAATTATTTTCAGAGAAAAATTGAATTGAATTGAAAAGACCTAATATATTAATCATAACTTCCATGACAATTTAGAATTAAACATCCCTTTGGTAGGTTTTGGCTGTCTCTTCAAAAGTATATTATCCTGCACTTCAGTAATGCAATCATTTTATATAGTGCATAAGGAGGAGAAATCAGGATTTCTTACTGGAGTAGTAATTTGGATAACATTTAGGTTAAGTGACTCCTGAAAGAAAGAAAAAAAGAAAGAACAGGCTAAATAGTAGCAAAAAATGTCTTTATTCTGTTTTGGTGCTCTTGTAGTGCTGAAAAAAAGTTACAATTATACTCATATTTTAATATTGTTGCATATTGTAGCATATACTTTTCATAATATGTGTGACTATGTTCCTATTCTATATTCCCTATTACAAGATAGATTAGGGATTAGGTCAAAGCAATGTGAAGGCAATGTTATATCTTCCAGCAGCCCAGAATTCTTTTTAAATTACCTTTCAGTGTCTGAAAATATAACACAGGAGAATGTTAAAATTCCATGAGGTTGCTGCCATGTTCTTTCTGTCTCCAACTATCCCCTTGCCTTGAGCCTTAAAATAGCCTACCAAGTGTATAACCTGTCCTAATATTTTTAACAACAGCATCATTGGTAAAAGCTATGTATCTAAAATTTTCCTGCTTTAGGGATGGAAGTGTCAGCAAGTCCATTGTAAAGATCACAAGTTTTTCCTTACTTAATTGTGAAAAACCATTTCTAATGTTTTACCTAAAACTGTTTTTGAAGTAGTTTGAAAATTACTATTATTTGCAGAAAACACTTAATAGAAATAAAGATGCCAAATATTAAATATTAAACTATCCCCTTGCAGAGAGATGAGCAGTAAATAAATTCAATAGTCATTTAGTTGAAGATAATATATCTTTTATAACATGTACAGCTTCACCTAATAATTCCACTTTACAAGCTTCAATTAAAGCCTAGATAATCTTGCAAAGTAGATGATACTTGTGCATTTCTTCCTTTACAGTTATATGATTACAGCAAATATTTACTGCCAAGTGAAATTAGTCATAAGAAATCAGAGATCTGAATTAAGACAATATTGCATTTATCTTCAAAATGTAGAGTTGTATCTCTTAATGGAGCCTCTCATATTAGTATCTCTAGTGCCTTTTTTCTTTTATTATATATATTGATGTTTTTATTTCCATTATACCATACCATTCCCTTCTCATGTTTACTTTTCTACTACAGTTTTCCTCTACATCCTATTAGCTGTAGTGTTGTTTATTTTTTATATGATGCTATCAATAATGTAATGGTTACCTTAAGAGGATAGTTTTCTGCCCTGAATAACTTAAAATTAGAAATCAGAACAGCCTTTGTACTTTTGGTAGGAGAGTTCTCTACATAGGTGAATTTAACAAGGCAGAATAGTGAAAGATGAGAAAGGACACTGCTATATTCAAAGCAAGTGATCAGCCATGTAAGAAAAAAATAGAAAAAGATTTGCAATGTTTATCATACAGATGTCACATGATTTGATAATTGGGGCAAAGGAGTACAAGATAAAGATTATTCAGTGTAATGGATAGTGATATTATGTAATGAGTGAATGAGGTTTGGAAGGAATACTGTAGTTTGGCCTCAGACATATCAGCCCATGGTATCCTTCAGCATCTGGCAAGATCTGGCCTTGAAAATGTTTCATAGTGATTCCAATCTGCCTGTCAGGTGATGTTAATGTCAAGTGATTTCAGTTTGAACCCTTAGGCCATTGATCTGTGATGTCCTACAAGATTCCATCTTGTTTCCCATGCTTTTAACAAATCTGTGAAGCTTATGGTAGAGTTTTGAGATGGTATGCAATATGTTCTCTTAAATTCAACTGTTTCACATCTTGTTACATACTATTTTGATTCCTACAATATATCCAGAAGTTGCAATTGGTGTGAACAGCAGCTAGTTTGCTACTATACAGGGAACAAAAATAATAGGATATAGCAATAATCTGTATTAATCCTTTTTTTCCAGGCACAATTTAGTGAACTGATATTGACCTTTAAATCCTAAATTATTTTGGCCCGTCTAAAGGATTCTCCCAGTATAATTCTGTCTGGGCTGTTAAGATAGAGGTTGTTAAAACGCATTTGTTTTGCCACATTTGTGTTTTGTTTTTTTAATGAAATGATTACCTACCTGGAATGCTTGCCAAAATAAATAGGCAAGGAGGCAAAGTTTTCAAGTTAGTTTGTCAAAAGAACATATAGAAATGCTGCACTACATGGATTGAAAATTTACTTCTAGAGTAGAGAAAGATGTCCTTGGTGCAAAGGTAATACAAAAAGTTGTTATATGTCAGGTGAAGAACATTTGTAGGGTCTTTCTATATGCATCATGTATATACAGCAGAAATTGCAATTGTGCTGCTATGTTCCCATAGTCCTGGGATTCTGCTGTTGTTGAGTTGATTAACTTCTAGTTAATGCAATGCAGGAGGAACCAGCAAAAACAATTCCAGAGCTAATGTTGGAACAAAAAAAATTGGCAGAATTACTAACAGGAATTCTTGCTTTGTTCTTATTTAGTTAGTTAGGGTAATGCAAGAAAACAAGCAAGCTACAAATATTCTCCTTTATTGTCCTTATTTATTTAAATATTTATGTGGCCACCATAAATATTTAAATAAATATTTATGTGGCAACCAACTCCATCTAAGTAACTCTGGGCAATTTACAGAAATTTACACAAATCTAATAGAAAATATACAAAACCACAGAACAATGACCAGAAAATAATAAAATGGCAATCCAAGGAGAAATGACACCTTTATCCAGTTGGGGATTTTTAAGGTCTGAGGAAAGGCTTTCTCCATTTGCCTTGCCATCATTTTGTAGCACTTTTTAAATTGAGGGACAGTTCCCTCTCTACTAGGGAAGAAGTGCTAATAAACACCTGGAAACTTTTTTGCATCTTCCGGTGATTATCTAGAAGACATTAGAACAATAGTGAGAACATAGCTCAAGTGGTGTAAAAATGTTTCTGAAGTTTTGGGTGTGAAGCTGGTGACTATTGAAATGCCCCAAGAATCGGTAGGAAAAAGAGAAAAATTAGACTTGAAGGATTCCAACCAAAAAAAAAGTCTCACACAATGAAAAAATTAGCTATTGGAGCAGGGGTGAAATCCAGCAGGTTCTGACAGGTTCTGGAGAACTGGTAGTGGAAATTTTGAGTAATTCAGAGAACTGGCAAATACCACCTCTGGCTGGTCCCAGAGTGGGGTGGGAATGGGGATTTTGCAGTATCCTTCTCTTAGAGTGGGGTGGGAATGGAGATTTTGCAGTATCCTTCCCCTGCCATGCCCACAAAGCCACACCCACAGAACCAGTAGTAAAAAAAATTTGGATTTCACCACTGTATTGGAGAACAAAAGATTAAGAAAGACAAAAATCTAAGCCAAAGAGAAAGATTACAAAAATCTTAGCCAAAGAAAATCAAGAAAAAAGAAATACTGAGGTAAATCAAAAGGAGCAGTGATTTTGAACATTACAGATGTTCCTCTTATTGTCTAATCCTTGAAATAGCTGCACTTCTAATGGGTTCCTAATCCTAATAAATTGGATTTGTTCTTTGTCAGAATGGAGAATATTATAATCCAACAGATCTATCTGCAGGGCAAAATTTAGGGCAGGACATCAGGACAGAAATTGAGGGTTCAAATACACTACAGTAGGATCTTGAAATATTGAATACAGTAGGATCTTCAATATTGAAATTCCCCATTTTGAAATATGAAACCATCTAAAAGGAAGCTAATATTCTTACATTTCAATCTATAGAATTGCTGGTAAAAGTAACTGCAAAATGGTTAAGACTTATGTATAAACGTCCTATTCTAATTAGTGCAATTTACCGTTATTTCTGAGCAAATGTTCAAAAGGAGCAATAGATGGCACCTTAAGCAGTGATTAGCCACATCCAATGATACTTGAGGAAAGGATGAGGAAAGAGCTATGCCCTCTTAATGCTCAAAGATGAATGATAGCAAATGGGAAATATGGCTGCCGGTGCCGAGGCGCGATTAGAATTGGCAGATGGCTGGCGAAAAGAGACGTTTTGTTTCGTGTACAGTTTCGGAGCTCCGTTTAAGACATTTTTTAGACATTTGGGCTGAAGCGCTGACACAGTGTCACCCGCTCTTTTCCTCCTGGGAGGAAACAGAGCACTTCCCCAATTCGGAAACTCTTTTTGAACTATTAATCCTACAGTGCAATAATAAGCACCCTCCCCAGCGGCGATATGGAATAGAAGAATGGGAGTAGCAGTCCACAATTCTCCACCGAGAACTGACACTTTAAGGACTTTCCTTCCCAGTGTTCCCTGGGGCAGAAGGAAGGTTGCGATTGGTAGTCGTCTTTAAGCTTGTCTTCCTGTCGCTGTCGATCCTTTCTCTTCATTGGTGCCCCTGCAAACGCGTGCAAGCTTCTGTGCGCTCGAGGCGCGTAAAGGACCGGGAGGTTGATCTGCCGTTTGGTGGCTGACGTGCGCCTGAAGGGAAAAGTGGTGCGCGCTCGGCAGCCTCTTGCTCCGGATAGCGGCGTGCGTTAAATTGGCGTGCGGCTAAGAGCCATGGACCGGGAGGAAGGCGAGGTAAAATATATTTAGCCCACTTGTGTGCTCGGAGAGACTTTCGGCGCTAAAAGTTACAGGGAATCTTTGCTTTGGATAATTACGAGCGGGAAGAAAGAGCGTCTTACCTGAATGATCTCTTTACTACCTCTGTGGTTCCCGTGCTTTATTTCTTTTACCTGACAGTAGAAAGTAGGTCCCTCAAAGTAGAGATTCGTGGGTCCCTTTTCCCGCAATAATCCTCGGGAGCTTCTTGAAACTTGCTTATTGTTAAATATTTTCATTCGTCTTCCCTCAATCTGTCGCAAGTAATCTGACATTTATCTACAAGATATTTATCTCAGGATTATCAATTGTCCATCATGCAATATACACTGAAGATTGGAATGTACTTTTGCTTTACTTGGTGACCGGAGGTGCCAGCAATTGCCACTCTCCTGCCTGTCTCTTGCTTGCTGGGGCATTTATAAAATTTATAGGCTACTGCAATCTGCCTCACAAAAAGCAAAGCATCACACAAGTAATCGATCACCCACCTGGGGTGTGTGGGGGAGGCAGCCTTGAGAGCTCATTGAAATAAGGTCAGGATGGAGCCCTATGAATTTAGTATTATCAGTTGAATTCTAGAACAGTGTTTTTCAAACTTCACAACTTTTAAGATATGTGGACTTCAACTTTCAAAATTCTCCAGCTACCCTGCTAGCTGGGGAATTCTGAGAGTTGGAGTCCACACATCTTAAGATGAGATAGAATCAATGGCCCACATGTAATGATATTGCCAGTCTCATAGCGAATCTCTACTTCATTTTAATGCCATATTGCTGCTACTGAAGGAGAAAAGTTGCAGCACTCTAATTGCAAATATTCCTGTTTGTGTAGCTGGTGGGATAGAATCAATGAACTATGTATAATAATATTACCTGCCTCACAGGGAGCCCCACCTTACTAAAATAATGCCTTCAATAGTTCAGTGTTCAATGGAGTGGGGGTGGAGAGTAAAAAAGGTAGAGTCCCTGCAGATTTAGTCTGCTAGTAGTCATAGACAGCGTTAGGGGTGGTGCTTATCTCCATTTCAAAGACATTGAGCCAGTGCTACCTGAAGAAGTTTCCATAGTGATGGAACAAAGCACTGTTATCTTCCCATTTAAGTGGAACCTGTTTACCTACTCATATTTGCATGCTTTTGAACTGCTTTGTTGACAGGAGGTGGGGCAAGAATGGCACATGGCATTCAGGTCTCGAACCTGGGATATCAACTCTCCAGCTAACAAGCCCAGCATCTTAACCATTGAGCCATTGCACCATCCTGAGAATGGAGAAGCTCACGTTTATTATCGAACTAATAAGATTGACTTCTAATGTCACCAATTTTGCAGAATTTGTGTCACTTCATCAGCAGTTACTCACAGAACACTTACTATATATATTATTTTGTTTACATTTAAATTTTAATCTGGGTTACACATTTTTACTTTAGCTGGTTGTTGACCATAAGAGCTGACTATAATGACATAAACCTATTATAGTACATATAGCATCCTTCTTCATCCTAAAATATAAACTCTCTTGTTTATGACTTCTGTGCTTCTAGAATTTGTTACATAATCTCACATTCATAACAAGTAAGAAACTCAATTTTGTTGTAAGGATACATTAAATGTTAAGAAGAAAATGGTTTCATTCTGACCAATTGATAAATTCATATTCTAGGAGCCAGTTACAAAGTAGCTACTATTTTCAAAAAACTCTGCTAGAAATTGAAAATATGTATTGAAAGATACAGTTGCCCATCACCTATCTATGAGACTCCAATAGCAACATTTTGTTGAAAAAATTAAAAGCATTTAACTGATTGCTATACAGTATAGCTGTATATTTTTTATTGGTACTCTGAAAATTTCAGTAAATGTTATTGATGTCCATGCCTATTTGATATCCTAATATTCTGAAACTATAGAATTGATAGTTCTGGGTAGTCCAATAATAAGAACAGAAACAACTTATATCACCTGCTGTTTAGAAATTTAAATTGCATTTACTTATACAAACCAACTAAGCACACTTGGGACTATGACTAGGTTCAAGTATGGTTTTCTTAGTCTGATTTAATCATGCTTATTCTTGGAATACACCATAATTGGTTAAGTTCATAAAATACACAAAGTCATACCTTGTGATTTACAAGTCATGGCAAACTAAATAAATCATACTATGACTTAGAAAAATATAACAATCCTGTTAGTATATTCATTCTTGCTTTGAAGAAACAAAGTTCTGTAATATCCTTACTGAATCTATCCCAAGATTAACCATTGTGACCAGCATGCAAACTATGATTGAACTTATTTCTGGTTTTCTGTGTTGTGTTGATGACTTATTAAGTAGGTACAGTTCTAAAAAGACTAGCAAAAGAAAAGTCACATAATGAAAAGAGTAGAGTAGAGGAGAGGAGAGGAGAGGAGAGGAGTGGAGTGGAGTGGAGTGGAGTGGAGTGGAGTGGAGTGGAATGGAATGGAATGGAATGGAATGGAATGGAATGGAATAGCAGAGTTGGAAGGGACCTTCCAACTCTGTTCCAACCCCCTGCCCAGGCAGGAAACCCTACACCAGACAAATGGTTATCTAACACCTTCTTAAAAATTTCCAGTGTTGGGGCATTCACAACTTCTGCAGGCAAGTTGTTCCACTTATTAATTGTTCTAACTGTCAGGAAATTTCTCTTTAGTTCTAAATTGCTTCTCTCCTTGATTAGTTTCCACCCATTGCTTCTTGTTCTACCCTCAGGTGCTTTGAAGAATAGTTTGACTCCCTCTTCTTTGTGGCAACCCCTGAGATATTGGAACACTGCTATCATGTCTCCCCTAGTCCTTCTCTTCATTAAACTAGACATACCCAGTTCCTGCAACCATTCTTCATATGTTTTAGCTTCCAGTCCCCTAATCATCTTTGTTGCTCTTCTCTGCACTCTTTCTAGAGTCTCATCATCTTTTTTACATCATGGCGACCAAAACTGGATGCAATATTCCAAGTGTGGCCTTACTAAGGCATTATAGAGTGGTGTTAACACTTCATGTGATCTTGATTCTATCCCTCTGTTTATGTAACCCATAACTGTGTTGGCTTTTTTGGCAGCTGCTTCACATTGCTGGCTCATATCTAAATGGTTGTCCACTAGGACTCCAAGATCCTTCTCACAGTTACTACTATTGAGCAAAGTACCACATATAAGGTACCTGTGCATTTTGTTTTTCTTCCCTAAATGTAGCACCTTGCTTTTTTCACTGTTGAATTTCATTTTGTTAGATAGCACCAAATGTTCAAGTCTGTCAAGATCCTTCTGTATCTTGAGCCTATCTTCTGGAGTGTTGGCTATTCCTGCCAGCTTGGTGTCATCTGCAAATTTCATGAGTTCCCCATCTATCCCCTCGTCCAAGTCATTGATGAAGATGTTGAAGAGCACTGGGCCTAAAACAGAGCTTTTCCAAACAGATCCAAACATTGCACAATTTTACTAGCTAATTTGCCCCTGGAAATGTGGGGGTATCTTCTGGAGGCCTCTCAGTAGAAATGCTGATCATATAATTTTTTTAAAAGGAAAATTGGTATTAAATATTTTATAGATGGTATATAAATCATTACTAAGATCAAATAACAATAAATGTTAGAAATGCTGCAAGGAGAAAGGAACATTCTATCACATATGGTGCTCTTTTAAGAACTAAATATTACTGGAAAGTAATACATCAAAATATTGAGAAAATTCTATAAAATAAAATTTGGACTGAAACTGCAAATATTTTATGGTACATTTATTCATGTGAATCTTTCTTAATTTCTTATAAAATCAATGTGATAATAGAAATTACAAATTACAAATTTTATTAAAAATTAAAGTGACAAAAATATACATCAAACAAATATATAACATGAGTGTGCTCTGTTTTTTAGTATAGAGATTAATATAACAACCATTCTCTGAGTTTATATGAGTAATACCAATATTTAAAATATAAAATACTAACACTCAGCATTCTAAACAGCCTATATTCATAATGTACTCACTTAATTTTAATTGAACATATAATAAATAGTTAAATATGAATACATATAATTACAGTATAGGGTCTCCTGCTTGTGCAGGGGATGGGACTAGAAGATCTTAAAGGCCCCTTCCAACTCTATTCTGTTCTGTTCTAAAGGTTATTTGTTAGATTGCCCTTATGGGTGTCATCCATAATGTCTATGGAGATTCTCAATCATCCAGGTCATAGTTGTCTCAAAGGTGCTTTTTAAAAAAGGCAACTGGGCTGTTTTTTTCCTTGAGGAAGAAGAAGAAGGCATTTCGCTTCTCATCCAAGAAGCTTCATCAATTGTGATGGTGAGAGGATGGAAGGATAGTCTGACATTTTGTTTCAATCTTTAAACATTTTATTAGATTATAGAATAAAATTCAAAAGCAAAAGGAGGACAAGGTGAGGAGGAGAAGGGAAAAGAAAAGGGGGGAGGGAGAAAAGAAAAAAAGTGTTGATTTCTGACTCCTTCTGTTGCAGTAGAATAAAGCATAAATATTGAACCTCACTTTTTATTTTTCCATAATAATATAAACTAGTCATTTCTATAAGAACAAATCAATCTAATCAGTAAAACCCCAAATCAAAGTTTCATTTTTTTCCAACTCAAGCACAAAGTTCAGAAGCCATTTCCTGTTGTGGCCCGCCAACAGCCAGCAGAGCTGGCAGCAGATTTAGACAGTGAGGAGGTTGTGGAGGAACGTGGACCAGTCCTGGAGTCTGGGGAATGCTCAGAAGAGGGCTCTGCATCAAAGGCAGAGAGGAGGCCAGGGCCATCTGGTAGTTATGTGCTGCCTCTGGAGCCTCTGGAATCTGACATCAGTGAGGCAGAAGAACAGTGTGAGCCTGTTCCCAGTGTGCGCATGCATAGAGCTGCCAGAAGGCAAGAACAATTAAGAAAAAAAAGGGTGACTCAGGAGTAAGGCTTGGAGATGATTGGCCCCTCCCATAAGACATAAAAGAGGAGCAAACGGACATGAGCCTTTGCAGGAAGCAATTAGTTCATATAGTAATTTCAAACTCTGACAAGTCAGTTTGACTCTGTGTTCCGTTTGCTCCATTCGCAGGCAGCTCACTGCCAGCTACGATCCCTTTCTTGTCAGCTCAGGAAGGAGGAGAACGGGGAGGAACAGCTGCTGCCACCAGATGCAGGGAGGGAAAAGCTCTGGCTCTCCTGCGCAGCGCGGCCGGCTACTCACCTGAAAGTGCAGTAGTGACAGCAGGAGGAGGAGTCGCCGTCACCACTGTGATCATGGCCCAGGAGGATATCCCGCTTGTGTGCGCGCATGAGATAGAGAGAGAGAAAAGGGGAGAAAAAGAGAGAGAGAAATGAGAAAATGATGGAGGCAGAGAATGAGAGAGAGGAAAGAGAAAATGAGAGAGAGAGAAAGAAAAAGAAAGAAAGAAAAGAGAAAAATAAATGAGAGGGAGATAAATGAGAGCTGGAGGGAAAAAGAGGGAAAAGAGGGAAACAAATGAGAGAAGGGGGAGTGAAAGGGAGAAAGAAAGGAAGGAGAGGGAGAGGAAAAAGAGAAAAAAACAAATGAGAGGGAGGGAGGGGGGAGAGAGAGAGAGAGAGACCTATTTCCCACAGATAACACTGGAGCCACAAAACCTGGGTAGGTGTGGCTGGGGTGGATCATGTGACTGGGTGGGTGTGACGAGTTGGCCATGCCCACCCAGGTTTTGTGGCTGCCAGTGTTTTGTTTTCTGTGAGAAACGGGTCCAAATGGCTCTTTGAATGTTTAAGATTGCAGACCCCTGCCATAGGACATCCTGACTCCTTCAGTTTTAACTATTTTTCTATAGTTAAAACTATTGATGGTGAGGATGGCACATTTGTCCAGTCCAAACTCCATTGCAGTATCTCGGTTGTATTTATGGTTGAGCAGTGATTATATTTCAGATGGTGTTTTTTCATACAGCTTCAGGTCATCCAGGCAGGGGTGGCTTCTAAAATATTTTACTACCGGTTCTGTGGGCGTGGCTTATTTTGTGGGCATGTCTTGGAGGTCATGTGGCTGGGTGGGCATGGCTAGCTGGTCATCTGACCGGGTGGCCATGGCTATGTGTATAGGGACTACTCAGAGGGCTGAAAAAAGTCATTTCTGACAGGTCCTCGCACTTTTGACTGGTCCTCACACTTATGACCATCCTCACATTTATGCCCGTGCAGCATTCTTAACAACCATGTCACTCATTTCACAACTGCTTCTCTTCACCATGGTGACAAGATAGGGCAAAAACGTAAAATGTGAGGACAGTCGTAAGTTCGAGGACTGGTCAAAAGTGCGAGGACCAGTCAAAAATAACTTTTTCAGCCCTCTGAGTAGTCCATATGCACAAAAGGATACAGCAACAGAGAGGGATGAAGGAAGGAGAAGAGAGATGGAAGAAGGAAGGAGAGAGAGGGAAGGAAGGGAAGGGAAATTAGAGTAGGAGTGAGGGTAAGAGAGGGAGGAAGAGAGAAGGAGAAAGAGAAAGGAAGAGGAAGTAGGAAGGAGAAAAAGTGGGGGAAGAGAAAGTAAGAAAGAAAAGAGATGGTAGGTTTGAGGAGAAAGATTGCTGTATAATAAAAAAGATGAAAGGGAAGAAAGCCAACCCCAAACAAATATAAAGATATTAAGATAAAGAATGAATTGTTAAACTTTAAAGAATAAAAGAGAACAAATATGAATAAATAGCAATAATTAGAAACACACATACAAATATACAATGTATTTTCTTTGAACAGAGTATTTGGCCAGTTCACAAATTTAAACAGTGTTTAGTCATTTCAATTAAATTTACAATTTCTATATTTCCTTTTTGCCATATTTATTCCTCATCTATTTTTTAAAAAACCAATATTACCCTTCATCCTCATCTCTAATCTTAATCAAATTCAATTTTTCCCTTCTATTTTATACCCCTTCCCATATCTATTTTTATATCCATCCTTACATTGGTTAATTATGTAATATTACAGATGTTTAATACAAATTCAACATTTTAATATAAATCAATTAGTTATATAACTATCTTTTTGTATATTAATCAATATGAATATGAATATTCCAATTATTTCCATGCAGTCCAATTTCTTACAAATCAATTAATTATATTTACCAATAATAATAAACCAAATAATTTCCCCCATATATTCCTCCAAACCACAACTTAGCCATTTCTGCTTTCAGAAATATACAATTAATAGTATCTCAATTATTACAATTCCCTAGTTAAATAGAGCTTTTTTTCTTTTGTGTTTTAAAATCTTGAACTCTCCTCTTTTGCCCTAAATTTCCCATTGCTTGCACCTACCTTTTTTGGTGAGGAAAAAGAAAAAGAAATCTCTCTCTGCCTCATTTTGTCAGGTTGCAGAAGCTGCAATCTGTAAAGAATCTGCTTTACTTTCAGTTTTGTTTTTCAGCATAGCTAGGAAAAAAAAATCTGTTCCAGCACTCTTTGCAGCTAGCAACAGAGCCCGGCTGAGAGCAAATCAGCTGAGTGTCGGGAGGCCGATCTAATCAACTTGTGCTAATTAACGTATGCTGAAGCTGAAAGGGGCTGTTTTTTCTATTTTTGCAGGTACCGCTCTATTCATTTGTTTTAACACTGATCAGCTGTAGGGCGGCCCTTTGAAGCCCCACGGCAAGAGTTTAAACAGTTTTTTTCCCTCTAGCCATCAACTGGGACTCAGATTGGGAGTGGGCGGGGTAAGCGAATGGCGACCGGGCCGGGAACCGGTTCGGGGGCGTGGCCAGCTAATTTTATTACCGGTTCTCTGAACTATTAAAAATTTTTACCACCAGTTCTTGCGAACCAATGTGAACCGGGAGCAACCCACCACTGCATCCAGGTATAGGAGATATGATAGCTTGACAGAGATTTTTGATGTTTGATAGCCATGGTCTGACTAATTCGGTACTATTGCACTGATTCCTCTTCAACAACAGACAGTAGTGGTGATAGTGAGTCTTCTTGAAAGATTCTTCTTTTCATACTAACCTCTCCTGGTCTATAACCATTGATTAGAAATTGTGTCTTCCTTTGTGCCATCGATCTTTGCACAAGGCTTCTGAAGTTTCCTCTGACTTCTGTTATTTTTAGGCCCATGATTGTCTAATTATATAATAATAATAATAATAATAATAATAATAATAATAATAATAATAATAATAATAATAATAATAATAATTTTATTTCTATACCGCCCTTCTCCCGAAGGACTCAGGGCGGTGTACAGCCTATTAAAAACACAAAGACAAACAACAATTAAAATAATTTAAAATTATTAAATAATTTTGGCTCAATATTAAAAGCCCCCAAAATTTAAAACATCCAATTTAAAATCATTACACTGATAGCCCGGCCTGGCGGAACAGCAGGGTCTTAAGGGCACAGTGAAATACCCTGAGGTCAGAGATCTTACGCATTTCCGGGGGCAGTTCATTCCACAGGGCTGGGGCTCCCACAGAGAAGGCCCTCCCCCTGGGTATCGCCAGCCGACATAACTTGGCCGATGGCACCCTGAGGAGACCCTCTCTGTGGGAGCGAATTGGCTGGTGGGAGGCTACTGGTGGCAGAAGTCGGTCTCGAAGGTACCTGGGTCCTATGCCATGGAGTGCTTTAAAGGTGGTAACCAACATAATTGATAATGATAATTAATCATAATTATCTAACCTAATCATTATCAACTGATTTCAGGTAGTCAAATGCTTTCTTGTAATCCAATGATGCTACATTCAAGTTGGTCTTTCTTCTCTTGCAGTTTTCCAAAATCATCTTGTCAATTAGGAGCTGATATTTTGTTCCTTTGATGTTTGGGCAATTTCCTTTCTGCTCAGGTGGAAAGAGCTTGTTTACAACTAGATGCTATTGGACTGTATCACCAGTTAGCTGAAAATTGTTAATAAGCAGGTAATTGGTCTGTAGCTGCCCAGTGTTGCCTCTTTTGTTTGATCTTTCATTATCAGTTAAATTTTGCCAGATATTAACCAATTTCAGTGTCATCTCTTTGCAATGTGTTGTTAAACTACTTGGCAATATTTTCACTGTCTACTTTTCTTTTCTGTTCATTATTTTTCTTTATTTCATGTCATGATTATAATCTGAAAGTAATTTTGTAATATGGTATGTGTATTTATGTGTTTATGTGTGAGTGAGTGAATGAAAGAATGATCCACTTGGAGTTTCAAATCTATTAGGTGCACTACTGAAATATATTAATTTCTCCCTTTCCTCATCCAATGTTAGTTAGAAAATATCCATTTGGGATATATATCATATCTAGCTGGTTAGTGAAGAGTGAATACCCAACACTGGAAACTCATCTTGAGACTGGACTGTTCTTCTACAATCAGCAATGACTAGTAGAGTAAAATCCACAGGGATTCCTGTAACCTTTACTGTTCTTCTATCTGTCCCACCATGTGAATTATTTGTGATACTATTGTTTGTTTTGTGCTAGTTGGAATCTCCAATCCACTGCAAGTCTTCATCTTTGGAGCAGATGGCTGAGGAGGAAGATGACTTTGATCTCTATGGGGATTATGATAGCTTTCCTCAATATAGCAGCAGTGAGGAAAGTAGCAGCACTTCCTATCTAGACGATTCTAGTGAAAATGAAGTAGCAGATCATGAGGTTGGGGAAGTGCCTCTATCCTCTTCACCGATCCAGACCCCCAGCATCCACTTGCCAGATGATAATGGGTCTGAGCCAGGTACCACAATTCTCTTCTGTGCCTATGGAAGGGCTCGTCTCATGGGACTTGAAGCGGCTCTCTTGTTGAATGCAGATGAGAACTTATCATAGAGAATGAGTTAAAAATATTTTTGCATTAAGGGGAAAAAGAGGAAAGAGTCCCACATTCCTATAAAAATGATTTTACCAAGGCTGATGCATTTCAGAAATGAATTCTTTTCCCAAAAGAACAACACAGAAAAAAAGCAGTTTGTTAAAAATGTTTTAAAACAGACAAAAAACTAATATTACTAAAAATGGCTATTTTGCTTATGTATATTTTATTTCAATAGTGAGTATCCGATATATGTATATATATCCTGGAAATCAACAGTGAACCAAATATATTTATTAAAAACCATTTTTTATCTGTTCAGCTTAATTACCACAAACAAGAATGCAAGAGGCACAAAATCAAGTATCTGTAAGGAACGTGAACAGTCCTAAAACATATTGCATGAATTTATTTCCAATGTACGTAGATAGAGTGAAAAGGCTTCTACAAAGTCAAAATGAGGCACAAAAAATGTTTTACCTTCTAAAATGTCTGTAAACTGATCATCTACTATACTGTACAAAACTAAATGAGATTGAGAACAGCTATTGTAATTTATAGTGGAAAAGAATTTGAAGGGCAACGTTCTTAAAGGGAAAGATCCATTCTAAATGTAAACAAAAGTAGACACTGAAAGTTTCCATTAAGTATGAAAGTATTCAGAAACAAACACTTTTTAAATAATAAAAAATTCTCATTTTCACCTGATTGGTGTTCTATGAGTCCCTTGGGAGTTGGGCAGAATAGAAATGTGATAAATGTGAATGTGATATGACCTACACAAACAAATTTGAGATGCAGCGTTTCTTACTCAAATGTGTTTCTTTAAAGGGGCTCTTATTCTTTCTTATATTGCCTAAGTCAGGGGACCCTAACCCACAGGCCTTGGCCCATTACCAGGCTGTGGCCTATTTGGAACAGGGCTGCGTGAGTGGCTGGCTGGCACACACACACATGTGCATAGCTCAATTTGCACATGTGGCGGGCCAGTTCCTCTCTTCTCACTCCCGCCAGACAGCCAAGCTGTAAAGGTTGGTGACCACTGGCCTAAGAATGTTCTAATTCCAATCCTAAGAACTCTTAATAGTTGTCCCTATATATATTTTAGGATAGAGATCCTGTATGGCATATACAATATGAATGCTAGTAGAAGTAGTGAACATTTGCAGGCATTATCTCTGTGTCAGGCCTGGAAGATCCTGTCAGGCCTGGAAGCCATCTTTGCATTGGATCTTCACGCCTGCCACATTTAGTGCTGTGGGAAACTGGGAGGGGGGATTATATGGAGCAGGGGAGATATATAGTCATAATAACATTATTTTCTTTGAGAGTCAAGGACATCTTGCCCTGCACCTGGAGGGGTGTAACTGGGAGGCATCTCCAGTTGGGACGGTGCATTGATTGGGCCATGTGATGGACATGTGGGTGCTGGACAGGGACATGGGTGGGGAAAATCTGGAAGCTTCCAGATTCAGGTTTTCCCAGATGTGCCAATATGACATCTCTAATAAAATGGAACTTTGAGGAACTTCTAGCCTTGGAGACTTCTTTCAATGGGGGTGTTACTTGGAACCCTGACACTCTGTCCATTTGCAGGATTGGTGATAAAAGTCATTTTATGTATATATTTACAGTAAATCCAATGGCCACAGTCAAGCCATAGCTGTTTCAAACAGTTAATGAATCAGGATATTGAAACAGTTTAATAAAAATGATAAGATAGATATTAGATAGATATATCCATAGATATTATATGTCATTCTATATACTAATATTTGTAGTCCTTAAAGTGTCCTTGAAATAATAATTCATTTCCAAAATGTTCAGTTTCAGGAACAGCTCCAATAAAATTATTTTACTTGTACTTGGGATACCTTACTCTTTCCTTTGCCATTATTTTCTGCTTAGGAAAATACCTTCTGTGCCAAAAGAGGAAGGAGGGGTAGCGATAAGAGAATATGGCTGCCTAGTTTTCCATTGCGCTGCTTAGTCAATTCATGTGTGGGATTTCCTCGCTTGCTTGTCAGGGACTGAGCATAACATTTCTTTAAATTTGCATAGGCCACGCCTCCTCTGCCTCCTAGATCCTCAGTTGTTTTCGCTCAGTCTTCTTGTAGGGACCTTATTCAAACTGCTCTGGCAGTTAGTTACATAGGTATTTAGAGAGGCTTTATTATTATTTTGTGAGTTTATTTCTTTTGTTATTTTATTTGTGGGAGCTGAAGAGAGCAAGTTTCTGGCCGAAATAGCAGCCGGAGCTGCTTAACACTGCTCGTGGAGGGTGAGTGGCTTTGGGGCTCCAGATCACCACCTCCACCCCTCAATTTAGCAGCAGGAGGAGTTTTATCCCGGCTGGGATACTCCGAACGGCATGGAGCCATAGAATTAGCCGCCAGCGAGCTCGCTGGTCACCCGGTAAGCCGGATTAACCGCAGCCACCATTTTGAGCTCCCTTTAGGGTAGGGCAGCTCCAGAGTCACTGCTCGGGGCTCCGAGGCAAACTCAGGTGATTTCTGCTAGCTAGTGCTCGAAGAGCAATTAGCTCTAGCGTATTGAAAGCCTTGGGACCTTGCCACGCTGAAGATTGAAGTTTGGTTAAAGAGGCTGGCCGCGGAGAAGCGCAATAAGCCTGAGGACTGATTCACGCCATTTTGATGCCAGGTTTGGAGGTCTCAGCAGCGTGAGGAGATTGGTAACATCTCTACCGCTAATTATTGACTGCGCAGAGAGGCTGTGATCGGAGGGCTTAACCCACGCCAGAATTTGAAGGCTGCTGGAGTGGCTTGATTGGAAGGAGGTTTATTTCAGTGTTTTCCAGCAGAGCAGACAGAGTGTTGGGGGAGCTTTCGCGCCATTTTGTATCCTTCTCAGAGGGAGCTAGCAGTTGATTTAGGCGCCAATTCTGCTTTTTCTTCAGAGACACAAGTGACTCTTATAATGGCTGACCCAGAGTTCTCCTCAGACATCAAACAGCCTCAGACTCCCCCCAGAGCAAAAAAAACCTCTAAGTCCAGGTCTAAGAGCTCTTCCTCTATTTCCAATAGGAGAGAACCTGACCAAGGGGCTCCTAGGTCTACCATGGAGGACAGAGATGCCCAGAGACGGCATAATGCCCTGGAGAGGCAGTTTGAATGGGCCAAGAAGCAGGTCCAGCCAATTACTGTGCCATCTTCTTCTCAGGAGAAGGGGAAGTTGTATTTCAGCCTGTGGCTGTCAGGGCTCCTTCTGTTTCAGCTTTAGAGCTTCAGGGGTGTCAGGAGAAAGATTCTGGACCTGTCCTGGAGACCCTGAGGGGGTCACAAGCAGTACAGCCAGGGGCCAGATTGGCACCAGAGGCCACATTCACCCCGACCGCAGGGGGCTCTGCGCGGGGGAGGGGCAGGGACAAAGCCAGTCCTTTGATTTTCAGACTTTACTGAAAATTCATTAGCCCAGGCTTTGGCCTCGGGACTTAATCCGCAAGGTTCTATGCCACCCAACTTGGCAGGTTCTCAGTCTCATGTCTCCATACAATCTAGGCATCAACCTTTACTTGTCGCCCAACAAGAATTGGTCAGTAGGAAGGATTAATGGCAGGCAGAAGGGGACCCAGGGGACCAGGAATTTTTGGAGGATGAGGGAGCGCTGCCAGATAAACCGGCCTTTGCAACTCTTTTTCGCCCATCTGTTTTCAAGACATTGTTATGCAAGGCAAAATTAGCAACTAACATGGGGTCAGGTAGAGGGGTCGCAGGTGCCTCAGAATGAATTCTTTGCTGTTCCCGCCCCTGACCAGGAGTTTATTCCATACCCGGAATTATTTTCCGAGGTCATTAAGAGGCAGTGGGATCACCCTGGGGCCTTTTCTGCTCCCACGGGACATGACAAGAGGACTTATTGTGTAGACCCAGTATTAGACAGGTTGTTAGCTATTCCCACGGTGGACCCACCTGTGGTGAGTTTGACTTCCTCTACTGTTTTGTCTAATGATGCTGCGGAAGTGTTAAAGACGGAGGATAGACGGGTGGAGGTTTCGTTTAGAAAGACACACCAAGCAGCTGCAGCAATTTCTGCCTCCTTTTTTAATAGGGCTAATTTAATCTGGCTGAGACAGCTGCGTGACCATCGTCCTCCAGACGATTTACGTATCCAGCAGGATATCAATAAAATGGTGGCTGCGGCCGAGTACTCGGCAGATGCTTCCCTAGATGCCGCAAAATTTGCGGCAAGGGTGATAGCTTCTAACGTAACATCTAGGAGGCTCTTCTGGTTACACCCTTGGAGAGCAGATTTAAAATCAAAATGGAAATTGGCCTCTGCTCCCTATAAGGGAACGGATCTGTTTGGGGCAGCATTGGAGCCTATTCTTGTAGAGGGGAAGGATAAACGGAAGGTTCTTCCAGTATCCTATCGGAGACCAGAACGCAGGTTTACCCCGTACCCATAGAGACAGCCCTTTCGCCAGGACTCAGGACCCTGTGGGTCCTACTTCACTAGGCCTTACCCCCAGGGGTTTGACAGGAATGCAGATAGGCAGTCCTTTCGGGACAGAGGTAGATATCACCCTGTCTCAAGGAGACCCTATAGAGGAGCAGGAACCTGACCCGTTAGGTGAGGCAAGTGACTCGCAATCCCTTCTTCCCATTGGTGGACGCCTCAGTCATTTTATCCATCAATGGGAAACAACTACGTCCGAAGATTGGATACTTCGGACGGTGAGGCTAGGCCTCACTTTAGAATTCAGGACAACACCTCCCGACCACTTCCTTTCCTGTCCAATTGCAGGACAGTAAGAAAAAAATCAGCAACTGTCCAAGGAAATACAACATTTGTTAGAAATAGGAGCAATCGAACCAGTTCCAGCAGGACAGGAAGGGACGGGGGTGTATTCGATTCTGTTTCTGGTCACCAAGTCATCAGGGGGGCTGGAGGGGCATCTTGAACCTAAAGTTCATCAACAAATACATTCTGTACAAGAGGTTCAAGATGCAATCTCTCCGGACAATATTGGCCTGTGTGAGACAGGGAGATGTAATGACATCTCTAGATTTGCAGGAAGCATATCTACATGTGCCCACACATCTGCAGCACCGCAGGTTTCTGAGATTTGCCTTTGCCGGTAAGCATTATCAATATCGGGCCATGCCGTTCGACCTGTCATCGGCCCCATGTACTTTCACAAAGTTGCTGGCAGCGGTGGCGGCTACGATTTGTCTTGTTCCGATTCGACTGTTGTGTTACCTGGACGATATATTGCTCCTGTCTCCCTCACATCAGCAGGCCTTATGAGATCTACAGACTGTAGGCCGCATTCTCACTCTTCACGGTTTCTCCATCAACCGGAAGAAGAGTCACCTGCAGCCCACGACGTGTATTACTCACCTTGGGGCTTTGATCGATTCCATACAAGGCCAGGTCTTTCTGTCACCCAAAAGGCAACAGGACATCAGGGCTCTGGTGGACCATGTTTTAGCCAAGAGGCAGGTAACGTTGCACACCTTATCGCAACTGCTCGGCAAATTTATTTCCTGTATTGCAATAGTGCCCTGGGCGGGCAGACACACCCGCCAGCTACAGTAGTTCCTGCTACCAGCACAGAGAGCCGGCCACAGTGCATCAAATGCCAAGGTGAGATTACCAGACAAGGTATGTGCTTCCCTCCAATGGTGGGCGTCAGGGGCCATCCAGAAGGGGTGCCTTTTCCAGGAGCCCAGTCAGTTAGTGGTAACATCAGACGCGAGCCTGACCGGCTGGGGTGCTCATCTGGGGGACCAGGTGGTCCAGGGACAGTGGTCACAGGTGAAGGCCAAGTTCAGTATCAATTGGCTGGAGCTGAGGGCTGTCCATCTTGCCCTCCGTCATTTCCAGGACATTCTATTACATCAACATGTTCTGGTCTTAACGGACAATGTGGCCACAAAGGCCCATATAAATCAAGAGGGGGGCACTCACTCCCGGTCCCTAATGAAGGAGACGGACAATCTGTTGAGCTGGGCAAAGAACCACTTACAATCTGTTCAAGCAGAGCATATTTCAGGGGCCTCAAACGTTTGGGCTGACTGGTTGAGCCGGACACAGCTGGACCCATCAGAGTGGATGCTTCATCCAGACCTGTTCCAGGAACTGGTGAGGAGGTTCGGCCAGCCCTCTGTCGACCTGTTTGCCCGACTGGACAACGCACAGCTCCTGAAATTCATCTCCCGATTTCCGAGCCCAGGGGCAATGGACTACAATGCTCTGTGTTGCCTGTGGCCACAGGGCTTGCTATACGCTTTCCCTCCGATCCCCCTCCTTCCGAGGGTAATTCGGAGATTGGTGACCGAGAGGGAGGAGATTTGACTAATCGCTCCTCATTGGCCGAGACGTCCATGGTTTGCCGACCTGGTGGGCCTGTCCATGTCACAGCCCTGGCGAATTCCTCAGGACAGGATCTCTCTCAGCCAGGGGGTGGTATTACACCCAGACCCCCAGTGGCTGCAATTAACCATGTGGCATTTGAGAGGATCCTCCTGAGGAAAGACAATTTGTCAGGGAAGGTGATTCGCACCATCCAGGCTGCCAGGCGGCCTTCCACCACAAGAATCTATGAGGCATTTTGTTTTTGGTGTTCGCATAACCATGTGGACCCTACTTCAGCTTCTGTGTCTGACGTTTTAAATTTTTTGCAGGAGGGCCTAGACAAGGGACTGGCTCCAGCAACCCTGAGGCAGCAGGTGGCAGGCTTGTCAACCGTCTTGTCCCGGGACGGTTCCCACTCTTTGACTCAGGACCCAAGGATTCGGGGGTTTCTGCGGGGGGCCGCTAATATCAGGCCTCCAGCAGTCCACAGGTTTCCCACATGGGATTTATCATTAGTCATGCAGGCCCTTATGGCTTCCCCATTCGAACCTCTGGTGTCAGTTAGTCTTAGGCTTCTATCACTTAAAGTGGCATTTCTCCTGGCAGTTACATCGGCCAGGAGAGTTTCTGAACTGGCTGCCTTGTCGGTCAGGAAGGATTTGTGTATTTTCAGGCCCAATACGGTTGTTCGTAGGCTAGACCCTTTGTTCATGCCAAAAGTGAATTCCAGCTTCCATTGTGCCCAGGAGATAGTATTACCGGACTTTTGTCCCTCCCCCAGGCATCAGTTAGAGGTCCAATGGCACATGCTGGATTAGGAGAGGGCTCTTGCGATATATAGCTAGAACGGCCTCCTTTCATAAAACAGAGGCTCTCTTAGTGTCTTTTAATCCTGCCTCAATGGGACAGAAGGTTTCTTCTAGAACAGTTGCACGCTGGATTAAGGCTTGCATATCATTGGCTTATAGTTCCAAAAGCAGACCAGTCCCAGGTAGGGTGTGGGCTCACTCTACGAGAAAAGTGCGGCTACCTTGTCAGCCTGGGCTACGCAGGCATCGGTCCTGGACATTTGCAGAGCTGCTACATGGACAACGTTGACTCAGTTCGTCAGACATTATAAATTAGACAGTTATGCATCAGCTGAAGCGTCCTTTGGGCGTAGAGTCTTGCAGCGAGTCCATTCGGATGCAGCCATGGGGTGCAGTCAGCCTCCCACCCCATAAAGTGTGTTGCTTGGGTATATCCCACACATGAATTGACTAAGCAGCGCAACGTCCTTTTTCGTTGCGCTGCATCTCAATTCATCCCGTACTTCCGGCTGACTGAGCTTGGGGCTGGGGAGTGTTCTTCTATTTCTTCTTCATAGGTCACGTTGGTGGACGAAGCCTTCGCGAAACAACTGAGGATCTAGGAGGCAGAGGAGGCGTGGCCTATGCAAATTTAAAGAAATATTACGCTCAGTCCCTGACAAGCAAGCGAGGAAATCCTACACATGAATTGAGACACAGCGCAACGAAAAAGGATGTTCAGGTAAGCCAATGTCCATTCTATTGTAATCATTCTTGATTAAATTAATTTCCTGCCATTGCATCTTACTGTATTTCTGTTTTCTCAGCTGTCTGTGAGATGTGTGGTATTGTGGGCACAAAAGATGCCTTCTTCTCCAAGACCAAACGTTTCTGCAGCGTCTCCTGCTCCAGGAGTTACTCCTCAAATTCCAAGAAGGCTAGCATTCTGGCAAGGCTGCAGGTGATCAATATCCTCTTAATAGGACTTTTTGTTAAATTAAATACTGCTAAATATAAGGAAAATATTGGAAAGTGCTTTTTTCTGCAAACACTAACTTTATTTGGATCGTTTATTTGGATAGTTTAATGCCACCAATTTGGGGGGCACTAAAGGAGATTCAATAAATTCATGGAGGATAAGGCTACCAATGGTTACTAGTTGTAATAGCTATTTATAACTTCTGAAACATTGACAATATTTCTCTGTGAGAAATTCCAGGAGTGTATGAGTGGAAACTATTATGATCATGTCCTATTGGCCTCTGATTGGCCACTAAGAGGACAAAATGCTAGGGCTGGATCTGAAACAAAATAACTATTATTCTAAGCAGTGTTCTCCTTCAAATGCCAGCAAATGCACAATAAAAGGCCACACTTGATTCTTATAAATAACTGAGAGTATATATCATATGGAACTTGGTTTTTTGTTGTTGTTGTTGTTCATGCTTTGATTGAGAAATTTACTCTACAAAATCTGCTTTCTGTGATCTGAGTAGCATTAGGGAAACTAGGAGTAATCCCTATACCAATTTGACTAAACAGATATAGGGGCATAACAGAATTTCCATAATCAATCCATATTTGTTTGTTTCATTCATACCCATGTTAAAAATAATACATATGCAGTCCCATTTGTTTTATTTTAAAATTAGAATAGAGAAAGGATGTAATGTATACATTTCACTTACATTAGGAACATTTGAAAGAGATGATAAAGTTAGTAGGAAAAGAATGAATCCATAATTTATAATAGGACAGTTTTAATTTCATTGTATAATCCAAGAATTGAAATACAGACATGAGAATAAAGCATTTTCCCTTGCTAGAAGGACGATATAAAAACATCATTATTAATAATTTTTCTACTGTTATTGATACAGTTCTTTTCTGTGTAATGTTCATACATGAGTTGTTTAAGAGGATTCAACTTTTTTTTCTCTTGCCATCCTTTCTGAACTCATGACTAGGAAAAATAAGTACTGTTCTTCCTGACTCTTGTAAATGTAATAAGACTTGTATTGTATACATTTTATTGCCTAAGAGCTCCCGGGAGCTTTACATGATTTGCAGTTATTGTAATATTAACTTTTCATGGCCAGATATGACATTACCAGATCTATCAAAGTCTTAACTCATATGAATTCCACCTCTCTTGTTCATCTTATCAAATACTTCTAGTAAAATGACTTATAACTATAGAAACCTATAACAAGACTGAATCCACATATTGGCCTAAACCATTGTTTGCTAACCCTGTTTTATTAAATGAATATAACAAGTGACTAAGCCAAAACCAAACATAGTGTTCATGATGAGATATTTACAACATAGCAAAGAATTACTCTTTAAGAAATGGCTCTTTTGATTTGATATCTTTACTGGATAAAGTCCCATGGAAGAGCTGGAAATCTACATGTTCTTTTTTATGTTTGTGTGTGTCTTGTTTTGATACATTTTCACAGGGTAAACCACCAACAAAAAAAGCTAAAGTCCTGCACAAGGCAGCCTGGTCTGCTAAAATTGGAGCATTTCTCCACATTCAGGGGACAGGGCAACTGGCAGATGGAACATCAACTGGTCAAGATGGTAAGTGAAATCAGCAGTTGGAGGAACTAAAGTTGTAATTACTACGAAATAAAGCATTCATCAGAGTTCTTGCAAAATACTCATGGATAAGGAGTATGGGCTAACTAAAGAAGAAGCATGGATATGTCATCAAAATTTAATGCAATATGAAATGAATGACTGGATAGAAGGATCACCAACTCCTTTTTGTTTTTAGTGTTTTTGTATTTCAAACTGAATATAGTTAACAAACTTTCTAATGTGTTGGCCTCTACCTTCTCTCCTCCTCTCAGCCTATATCCTATTTCAGTATTTCAAGATAAGTTTATATAGGGAAGACATTCATCTTACAGGATTGGACTTAAAAAACTTTGAATTACATTGCAGGTTTGGTTGACATTTATTTCAGTATTATTGATCTTCCCCTGCATGAGAGAGATTACCTTGGTTTACTGATCTCATGTTTGTATGTTCTTTGAGAGCAGAGCACAAATGGATGCATAGTATATTGTAGATTTGCTGTGTAGGTCTATTTTTGGAGCAATGAAGTTGGAGTAGAGAACACTTGTGAATCTCTTTGAAATAGTTTGCTTATATATGTGTGATTGCTTAATGAGAGAAACAGACCCAGCAGTTTTCCTTTTTAAAATCTTTTTAAACATTTGAAAATAGTTAGGATTGGAGTTAGTTTATGTAATGTGACAACCTGCTTACTTTTATGAAGCATAAAGCTGTGTCTATGAACTTTATTGACAAACCTGTTTATTTATCTGTTGCACTGCATCTGTTTTCTATCCTTAGGTTTCTATACTTAGAGGACTTTATATCTCTTATTTTGCATTCCTAGCTCTCATTGTAGGCTTTGACTGGGGAGCATATCTTCAGGACCATGAATACAAGGCTGCATCTGTTAGCAGTTTCAAACATGTGAGTACTCTGTTTTTTCAACAAGTGTGTTACAATGTGGGAAGTTATGGGAGATAGTACATTCCTTTAGAGCAAGGGTGTCAAACTCGCAATGACATGTTGTCACCTGACGTATCACAACTTTTCCCCCTTTGCTAAACCAGAGGTGGGCGTGGCCAGCGTGTCACGCATCTGGCCCGCAGGCTGCAAGTTTGACACCCCTGCTCTAGAGCAAGGATGGGAAAATGAAGGATACATGACATGAGATGACATTAATTGTGCATGCACAAACATACATACAAACACAATTGAACATATATACATACAGCCAATATTTTTTTCTTTTCCCTGCTTTACCCTCAGTTATCTTGCTTCCATTCTTCTTGCAGGTTCCCCTTTATGATCAATGGGAAGATGTGATAAAAGGACTGAAGGTTGAAGTATTGAACAGCGATGCTGTGCTTCCCAGTCGTGTGTATTGGATTGCTTCTGTTGTTAAGATTGCAGGTAGATTCTTTGAGGAGGAGCATAGAAAAGACTATGAATTTTCTTTAATTTTTTAAAATGTGTACTACTTCTGTCTGAAAAGTTGATATAAACAAGATAAAGTGTTAAACTAGTTACCCAGAAGTGGTGCCTTGCCTTCATTAGATATATTCAAGTGGAAGTTGGAAACAAAACGTGTTGCAAATTCTTTGTTTTAGCTTCCTACACTTGACAGGTAATTAGACATCATAGCCTAAATGGCTTTCTTCAGTTGTATGTTTTCCTGACACTAACCAACACATTTAATGATATCTGCCTGATCATCAGGTTAGACAAGTCAACATTCCAGAGTTGATTATAAGATGGGCAGCTATATAAAATAAATAAATAAATAAATAACCCATTTATACTTCTACCACAAACACAGTCTTTCATTCATTCATTCATTCATTCATTCATTCATTCATTCATTCATTCATTCATTCTCACAGCTTGGTTTAAAAATAGATCCTTTCCAAAGAATATTTCCCTTTTTCTTGGAATGCTAACTTGCTAAATGAAAATGTAGCAGTAGCTTTTCTAAAACTGGGATGCTGCCATCAGAAGCTCAGTCTTCCATCAATGACTTTTCTGTGTGTGCTGTCTTGGTTTCAAGATGGAAGTCAGAAATCTGTGCATCCACAATTTTTATCCAGTCATACTAGATCTGGTCTAAGCATTAGCTTAGCCTCTACCTTCATATCCCTATCCCCTCCCCCCCACAAAAAAATTCAGGACTTCTAAGAAATTCCTAATTAACCTGTGATGATCTTGACAAAGAAACAATTCACATAATTTTGAGGCAACCCCTCAGCCAGAACCTTTGTACATTCTCTGGTATGTATTATGTATCTACCTTACACCATTCTTTGTAAATCTTCAACCAAGGAGTATATTTTGAACCATCAAAATGGTTCATTAAAAAAATTTTTTATTAACTTGCCCATGTTTCTAACCTCAAGCTTTTAGCAGGAGATAGTTAACTAAGAACTGAAAAACAGTACTGAACTGTCATCTCATTATCTGTACCTATTAGAATTTCAGATTGAATAGTGAAGTTAGCACTGGTGATTGGATGCAAGAAAACTGTAAAAATTGTCAGGCATCATTTTATGAAACTGTTTCAAAAGACAAACTTCATTATATATAGAATTGTTTCCATAACTAGTGGGAGCTCTGTGATCTAATGTATGTACAACTGAATGAATGGAGGTGATCTATAGGAACTACTACAGGAACTACTGGTGGAACTGTTAAGACAAATTATCATTGTTTAAGACTTAATGATAGCTAGATTGATAGGACAATATCTATAGGCCCCAAAATGCCCTCAGCAAAGTACTCTCAAAACTTTACCTTCCACCTTACTTCTGACAGGATGTAATTGCAACAATTCTGCAATTGTATTTGCTCTTTTAAATTATATTTTATTTTGGTCCATTATTGCCACTAATTAAATGTTCCTAAGGCAGCAGCTGACTATTTTATCAGGGAAAAAATTATACTTAAAATCTGCTTTGTGGCTTGACATTTCAATGGATCTCTAGCCTATCTGAAGAAGGAAGTAGAGGGAGATCAAAGTAATGAAGACATGAAAGAACTACAGTTATTCTGCTTTACTGTTTCTAGGAGCGAAAAAATAAATAATTTTATTATTTTGGGGGCAGGGGAAAAGAAAGGAAAAGAGGTTTAAAAAATCCTTGGTTCTGCTATCATTGATGAATGTGGAACATTTTGGGACAGTGAGATAAATATATATATATAAAGGCATGCCTACACATATGTATGGAAAGATTTTCATATGATAGAGTAGATTTGGGAAAATATTAATATAGGTAGTACTTGACTTACAACCACAGTTGAGTCCAAAATTTCTGTTGCTAAGCGAGACACTTGTTAAGTGAATTTTGCCCCATTGTATGACCTTTCTTGCCACAGTTGTTAAGTGGATCACTACAATTGTTAAGCTAGTGACATGGTTGTTAAGTGAATCTGGCTTCCCCATTGACTTTGTTTGTCAGAAGATCACAAAAGGTATTGCATGACCCCAGGACACTGCAATCATCATAAATATAAACCTTTGCCAAGCATCCTAATTTTGATCATATGACCATGGGCCTGCTGCAGGGCTTGTAAGTGCGAAAGACAGTCATAAGTGATGTTTTCAGTGCTATTGTATCCTCAGATGGTCACTAAATGAACTGTTGTCAGTTGAAGACTAGCTGTAATTTCTGGACCAACCCGTTTGTCAGTTATTTTAATGTGAATATTTAGATTTTTATAATACACATTTTGACATGTTGTTCCTCATAAGCAGTATTAATCTTCAAGGTTTAGTGATTGTGGTCTAGAAAATAAATTTCCTGACTTTTTGCCGTGGCTGACATTTTTAGAGCCAAAGTGGTTTGCATAACCAGCCACATTTGCCAGCAAAACATCAGAAATGTCTGTTCTCTAGATCATGGTCACTAAATCCTGAAGCCCAACACTATCCAACAGATACTAGCCATGAAAGCCTACATCAGTATTTTATTCCTAGTAATTCCTCAAAATCCCAGATATGCCCAGGAATCTTCAAAAACAATAATCTGTATTTTTAGGGATGGGGATTGATCTGTTCCTGTCTTCAAAACTTCAATTTTGGCAGGTTACAAGGCACTGCTGCGTTATGAAGGCTTTGAAAATGATTCCAGTCATGACTTCTGGGTCAACTTAGGTACTATGGAAGTGCATCCAGTTGGTTGGTGTGCCATTAACAGCAAAATTCTGGTGCCACCCCAGAGTAAGTATCTTAAGTCTTGGTCAGTTATAGAACTTTACAACTCATAATTTCCTTTTCTTCTCATCTAAGAAAGATACTTTATATGTATTTATGCTAGTGATTATACTGCTGTGGAAATATAAATTAGGCAAATCGAAAGCATCACTGTAGAATATTTAAGTTGCATGTTATCTGGAAAATTTAAGTGAAAGACAAGAAATGGGTATGGAGGCTGTGTAGATAGCATAGACATTTTCTTGGCCAGTATACTTACTGAAATCTGTTCAATGCCATTTTTTCATCCACATTTTTTGCAATACTTCTTTCATAGCTATTGTTTTAACTAACAATTTCTATTTTTACAATATTGTTGCATTTTCATTTTTAGAGTCATTTAAGGGTGCTTTTTTAATATGTTGAACAACAATTGTGCCTGGATATTACAGGAGTTGTAATTCAGCACATCTGGAAAGCAGTGACTTTAAGAAGATTGATTTATATGGTGATTTGATCATCAGACAATATAGTAATACTGCTAACATTTGTCTTGATAGTTTAATCCAGGGGTGTCAAACTCACATCGTCACATTGTCATCACGTGACGTATCGTGACTTCCCCCCCCCTTTGGTAAAACGGGGGTGGGCGTGGCCAGCACATGATACATCCAGCCTGTGAGCCATGAGTTTGACACCCCTGCTTTAATCGCTCATATGATTTGTGAATATTCTACCAAATAAATATAAAATTTTTGGAGCACCTCCTTGCATTAGATCAGACTTGGTCTGCTTTTCTGCTTAACTAGCACAATGGGGGAAAAGTGACAGTATATAATACTTTGCAATACAGTATATACAGTAGTGGCCAAAATTGTGGAAACCTTTTGGGAAAAGAGCCTTGGTAGTACAGTGGTTTAATGCACCCTGTAATTAACACAGCTGCCTGCAATTTCTGCAGGTTCGAATCTTACCAGGCTCAAGGTTGACTCAGCCTTCCATCCTTTCTAAGGTAGGTTAAATGAGGACCCAGTTTGTGGGGGCAATAAGCTGACTTTGTATAAATATACAAAAGTATGAAGGCTATTGCTTAACGCATTGTAAGCCGCCCTGAGTCTCCGGAGAAGGGCCGCATATAAATCAAATTTAAAAAAAAAAGTGTGTTTTCTAAAACTAGCTAATAACACCACTTTTTTTGGAGTAGTACCATAAAATTATATATCAATGGAAAGATAATTTAATCAAGAATGTAATGCAATAACTTTTATGAAGGATTTGCTATTAGAATAGCAGTTACAGGATAAAGAAGAAAAGTGTAACAGAAAAAGCAAGATATACAAAAATTATCACCATAGAAAAAACGAAATATACAAAAATTATCACGTCAGTTAAAGTTGGGTAACCTTTAGCATGAATTACGGCCTTACAATGTCTTCCCATGGAGTGAACCAAGTCTTTTAGTTCTACAGCTGTTATAATATGAAACCAAGATTGAATGATTGCTTCTATTAACTGGGTTTTATTGCTGGGTCGCTTCTGACTCCAAGTTTCTTTAATTAGCTCCATAGATTTTTCAATTGGGTTAAGGTCTGGGCTATTCCCAGGCCATTCCAGCAATGGAATATGATTATCTTGAAACTCCAAAAAAAGTGGTGTTATTAGCCAACAAACCTCAAAAATACACTTTTCCCAAAACATTTCCACAATTTTGGCCATTACTGTATGAAGATTGTACTTCACTGAAACAGCTACCTATTTAGAGAGATAATACCATTGTTGGAAAATTGAGTACATACTATATTCACTGCAGCAAGATGTTGATGCTTAATCATTATTTAGACCCTCTATTCAAAGGTCTCTGTACTGATTCCAGAAAAATGTTCAGCAGGGCAAATATAACCAAAAAGAATCTAACTAGAAGGAGTTTGATTCAGTTCTGTATACTTCCACAGATACAAAAGACATATTACACTGACTTTCTTAAATCTTTCTATACAGCTATCCATTCAAAGTTTACAAACTGGAGAGGGTACCTTATGAAAAAATTGGTGGGGGCTCGGACAATCCCAGTTGATTTCCATTTAAAGGTGAGGATGGGAACTCTAGCAAAATTATTCAGACTAATCTAGTTTTCCAGTAGCTCATTCAAATCAGGTATAAGTGGCAAGTAAATTAATTCCCAGAGTTAATGCTGCATAGAATACTTGGAGAGGGGATTTATAACCAACATAATGGTGAAAGAAGGTCATTCTAATTTAGTATTTATTTTAACACTGTTTAGAAATAGCATATCGTAATAAAAAAATTTATGAATACCTTATGCATCTAGTAGTTAAAACATATCCTTTATCTCTGAAGTTCATGCACTCTCTGAATATAGATAATCCTTGATTTATAACTATTCGTTCATGAACTGTTGAAATTATGAAATTATGAAATTAACTGTTGAATTATGACCAAAAAATGAACTTATGGACCGGACCCAGAGTTATAGCAGTTACAGTGCAACACAGTGACATGACCAAAATTTGAAGGCTTGGCAGCTCACCTCAAAAAAACCAAGAAATCACATAGTGATTCTTCCAAACTGATTTCTTTATTGTTCTACACCTGTAGACAGAATCTTGCCTAACTGAAGCAGACTACTACTTACATGAAACAGATACTGAGAGGGTCTGTCTTCACTCTCTTTCTCTCACACAAGGTATTTGAACTGAGGAGTCTTTTACTCCTCTGGAATGCACCCCTTCCTCTTGTGAATCCAGCCCACTGCATTCCATCACACTGGTTGCACTTATGACCTTAGGAGTGCTGCAACTGCCCCCACCTGCCTATTTCCCCCCATTTTTGGCCAATCTGCATCCTGCTTTACAGGGTGGCAAGCCTCAACAAGCGGCAGCATTTGCTCAAGCTCCAGCCTTCAAACAAGGACACTTATTCTAATAAAACATATTTAAAATCAAACAGTATGGGTAAATTTATTTTAAAAAGACAATTCAGTTTCCATATTTTTCACATCAGTGTAAAAGATGATGCATTAAGTTGTACTATTTGTACAGTGAAAGTTAATGATCAAAAAAAGGATAAAAGTGAGTTTTTGAAAAAATAAACCTAAAGACCCAATTTCTGAAATAAAGGATTATCCTTTGTAATAAAGGATATATGGTCACTATAACAAAACCTCTATTTGTCATTTTGCTATCCTTGTGAAAGTATATTTTATCCCCCCAAAAAGGTATTTCTTTGTAATCAATATGAAGTAATGAAATGCTGAATTTAAGGAAGAATTTTTGTGTGTTTAAGTTTCTCAATGAAAATAAGATATTGATCATTTTAAGGACTTACTGCTCAAAAAGTTTCATTTCAATATAGTATAGCTATCCATTAAATCAATGTATGTGCTCTGATGATATTAAATAATGTTATTATTCATTAAGAAGAAATAGGAGATAAACAATTTTTCTTTTTCTTTGTGTTATTTCTCTTAGGGATTAAGATAACTATACTTTCACAGCTCTATTACTAGTTGAGAAATTCTAGAATAAAATCAAGCAGAATCGGTCTTAAAGCTGGGGGGGGGAACAGTAAATCCTGCCCCTGCCTATGAAGGATTTTTAAAAACTTTAATTAAGTCATTATTATCCCATCATCTCAATTCAGTGCAGAGATGGCGAAACCAGCTTGCAATAAACCACTTAAGGAGCTCGTGATCGTTGTTGCAGCACTTCCTGATTTGCAGATTACTAAAGAACCCAATACATAAAATAACAATAAGACTGCTACCCAATTGTGTTTACTTTTTCAGATTACACTGTGATCTGATCCTGAATGTGACTATTATAGGCATGAAGGGGAAACTTTAATTCCATTTTCATTCGCATTATTTAATAACATTTTTTTTTCTTCTGCTATTTTTTTTAAATAATTACAGCTGAAAAAGAATGGCTAACCCATAGGGCTAAGGGAAAGATTTAAGTTTTCTACTTTTCTCATACAGTGGTTCTATTCCAAATCGCTTCCCTGTGTGTTTGAAGAAATATAAGATGGAGGGATAGCTTCACAATATGTACTTTTTGTAAATGATTAGATTAGATCTTGGTTTTAGGATATAGTAATGTGCCCATGTTTCTGTTTTGCAGAGTTGTGGGGCTTTAACTCCTTTAATGGAAATTAATTTTGAAAACTCTGATTTTGGCTCTGGAGTTGTGGGGTTTCCCAAAGAATTTATCATCCACCTTCATGTGCACTTTCTGGTTTACTTAGATGACTGAGAGCATGAAGTATCCTTTCCGCCAAGGCATGAGGGTAGAAGTAGTGAACAAGGCCTGCATATCCCAAACACGAATGGCCATTGTGGATACTGTAATTGGTGGCCGGCTGAGGCTTCTCTATGAGGATGGAGACAGTGATGATGATTTCTGGTGCCATATGTGGAGCCCTCTAATCCATCCTGTAGGCTGGTCCAGAAGGGTTGGCCATAACATGAAAAAAACAGGTGAGTTTTCATATTGGATGCAAACAGCAATCACTCAGGATTTTCAGGGATTGAGGCCAGACATTTATATTTACCCATTGGATAGCAGTGGCAGTCCCTTCTTAATATTTGTGAGTACACCAGGCAATTCGTATCTACTTTGGTTCACTGGATATTATCCTAAAACAATAGTTTTTAACCTTTTCAGATAGACAGACAGATGAACTACCAAAGTACTCTCACAGATCAGCAATAGTTAGGAGAAATTGCATTAGAATACATTCAACCTGATTTTCTCTCTTTCCTTTTTTATAAATGTTATTTTGTTAGGTAATGTAGATTTAATAGCTGTAAGCTGATGTAAGGTTGTAAGTGGAGACAACTGAAAGCTGATGTAATGAGAATGATTCAGCCATTGGAATCGCTGGTTTAAGACTCTGGGGGCCCCCACATAAGACTGGTACCATTTTAAGAGGTGTCTATATATAGGTGACCATTAAAGGGCGTATCTCTCTCTCATCATGTATCTCATTGCTCTCCTTGTGTCTGTAGCTGCATGATAAGGCATCTACCATGTATAAGTCAGAGGTGGGTTTCAGCAGGTTCTGACCAGTTTTGGAGAACCGGTAGCGGAAATTTTGAGTAGTTAGGAGAACCGGTAGTAAAAATTCTGACTCGCTCCGCACCCATCTATTCTCTGCCTCCCAAGTCCCAGCTGATTGGGAGGAAATGGGGATTTTGCAGTAACCTTCCCTTGGATTGGGATGGGAATGGAGATTTTACACGCCTACCAAGCCATGCCCACCAACCCACACCCACAGAACCGGTAGTAAAAAAATTTGAAACCCACCACTGGTATAAGTATGTATATATTTAGTTGTATATAAACCACTATAAATTATCTAAAAGACTATGTGATGTGTGATGTGTTTTTGCTCCTGGGTTTATCTCATAATACTAGTCATTCTGCAAAACTCTGACAGATTATGGGCCCAGTCCACAGTGAAGGCCAGAGCGGCTAGTGACTAGTGAGCCTAGAGGAAAGAGAATCGCAGTGTGAGCTTGCACCAGAGTAAGTGGTTTAAATCGTGGTTAGCAGGCAGCATGGCCTCCATCGGTGTAATGGGAGGAGGTTTCCTGGTAGTCTCGGCTGAATGAGATTAATTACCTTTCCTGGAATGTGAAGATGGAGATGTACCTGCGGAGGGAGGAGTTGTGGACGATTGTTACTAATCCACCAGCAGTCCTGGATGATGGGGATCAGAGAAAAAACCAAAAGGCATTAGTCAGCATAATCCTTGCCTCGGAAGATAGTCAGCTAATACACGTGAGGGATCTCCAGTCTGTGAAAGAGTGCTGGGAGGCGTTGTGCAGCGTATATGTGAGAGAGACTGCAGGCAGTAAAGTGTTGCTGACTAGGAGGCTGTATAAGGCACAGCTGAAGCGAGGAGAGTGTGTGTCCACAATTTACAGAACATGAGAGGGACATTCCTCGAGTTGGAAGAAAGGGGAATGAAATATACGGAGGCATACAAGGTGTATGTGGTACTTTGTTCCTTGGACAGTTCATGGGACATTCTTGTGAACAGTCTTAAGTCCATGCAAGAACAGGACTTAACGATGGCGTACTTGACTAGTTGGTTGTTGGAGGAGGAACAGAAACAGCTGGAGAGGAGACCAGGAAAGGGAGGAGAGAGCATTCAGCACAAACCAGCATCTGCAACAGTCCAGGATGCCGGCAGAGCAGCTGAAAGAGTTAACTTTGCGATGAGATGCTACAAGTGTGGTTCTACTGAACATCTCTAGAGACGCTGTCCTGAGAAGAGGAACAAAGGGGCAGCGAGACAAGGGAGCAGAATTAATCAGCTAACGTGGAGCAATTCTCCAGCGTTGTTTTCCCTGGCAGCATCAACAAATGAACACAACAGGAATATGTGGTTGTTGGACAGTGGGGCAAGCCAACATATTGTTAATGATCCACATGTGTTTTCTGGTTTGAAACCAGCAAGGAAAACGTGGGTTAGTCTGGCCGATGGACAGAAAGCTGCTGTAAAAGGGGAGAGTAAAGTGTATGTACCAGAAATAGATGCTACATTGTACAACATGTTATATGTACCTGCTTTAGAGCATAATTTATTAAGTATATCCATGTTAGACAGGCAGGAAATAATATTTGCTGAGGGACTATATACAATTAAGAATGAACAGGTATGTGCACAAGGTGTTAAAAAGGATGGTCTGTATGTTCTTGGAATGCAAGAACATAATTGTGCACGAGTTCTTAAAAATGTTTCTACACATGACAACTGTATACACCTGTTACATAGAAAATTAGGGAATGTAAGTTTTAACGTGTTGAGGAAAATGCCGGACATAGCTGAGGGACTGAACTTAAAGAAATGTAATGCATATTTGGATTGTTCTGTATGTAAAGACTCAAAAGCTAAACTGTATCCTGTAAGTAAGAAAAGTGCTAGAACTACAAACAGGGTATTACAATTAGTTTATGTTGATCTGGTTGGTCCTATAACACCAGGGGTGAAATGCTCCCAGTTCAGACCGGATTGCCCTATCTGGTAGTGATGGCGACGGGTGGTTCAGAGAAACGGTAGCAAAAATCCCTGTGCGCGCCCCCCCACCACCACCATGCCCAGCTGAGCTGCACGATCATCAGAGGCTTTTTTAAAAAACTTTTAAAAGCATTTTTTCTACAACCTCTTCCAACGAAAAAATGCTTTTAAAAGTAAAAAAAAAAAGCCTCTAATGATTGCATGGCTCAGCTGGGATTGTCAGAGCCTTTTCAAAGCATTTTTGTCTGCAACCACTTGGCCGAAGAGGTGGTAAAAAAAATGATTTGAAAAGTCTCTGATGATCCCAGCTGAGTTGCCTGATTGGCAGAGGCTTTTCAAAGCATTAGAAAAAATGCTTTAAAAAGTTTTTTTTAAAAAAAGTTGGCCATGCCCACCCCAGTCACATTAACACCCTCCCTCAAGCCATGCCCACAGAACCGATAGTAATAAATTTTACATTTCACCCCTGTATGACATCCTCTTTAGGAGGTGCAAGATATACATTAGTCATAGTTGACGATTACAATAGATACTGATATTGTTATTTACTGAAAAATAAGACTGAGGTATTGCAACAGTTCAGGGAAGGAGTAGCATTCGTAGAACGACAGCATGGATATAATGTATGTCAGCTTCAAACAGACAAGGAGACAGAGTTTATGTCTGAGAACTTTCAAAGGTGGTTAAGCTGTCTAGGCATAAGGCATAGAAAAACAAACCCATATTCACGTTCTGAAGGTGTGGTTGAGAGAAGAAATGGTGTGCTTCAGACAATGAAAGATGCTTTGCTTGCTGGTGCAAGCATAAGTAAGACATTCTGGGGAGAAGCCATAACAGCGAATTATATCGTTAATAGGTTATGGAGCGAGGCAGTACAAGAAACACCATGTTTCCTGATACATGGTAGGAAACCAACTTTAGGTCATGTAAGAACATTCAGTAGTCTGGATGCATATTCCAAAAGCTATTAGGAGGAAAGGTCAGACAAAGGCCAGAAAGCTTCGATTCGAGCCAGGAATGAAGGGGTACAGATTCACAGATAGTACTAAATGAGTTGTAATCTCAAGGTCTGCTAGTTTTGCAGAGCAGAACTGGAACAAGATACATGCTAATCATGAGATGTTCATGCCAATACAGAGTCTATCGGAAGCTGAGACCGAGTCAGATAAAGATTTAGAAGAGGATAGAATTATGATAAAACGTGAAAGTACAGATGACATAGATATAGAAGAGGAGAGGCCTGAAACAGTAACACAGGAACACGTAATTCCAAGGAGATCAGAGAGGAGTAACAAAGGTGTAGCTCCTGAACGGTTCACGGCAAGTGAGGTCAGAGCATACAGTGTTAAATATCAACCTCAAAGTTACCATGAAATTGTCGAAGCGTGAATTAGCCTCGTTCTCCCCATGGGGAAATTGTAATTAATTAGAGGTGAATGGATGTTGTTTTCCATACTGTATACTTTCAAAGAAAGAAAACCCGAAGTATATATTCTAATAAGGATTTTATTATAAAAACAAACAAAACTAGATAACTACATCTTTACCGGCAGCTCATCTCAGAGACGAACAAAAGAAGTATAAATCAGGAAGTTAGAAAAGAAAGAATGTAGACATGCGCAGTAGTCCAATGTCTCACAAGACCAGACTTATCTCTATTGCTATAGATAAGTTCTCTGGCAGACTACCGTACTGCTCAGAATGGACACTCAGCTGGCAAACACATAACACAGTGACAGAAATGTTGTTATTGAAAGGTGTATAACAATGGTGACAGGAGATCGCATTAGGAGTAGAAGTAAACATGTATTCATTAAATATTGTAATGTTAGAGAAGCTGTGAAGGAGAAACCGATCAAATTACAGCATTGTTCCAGTGATTGTAACTTAGCTGATATGTTATCTAAACTTGTATCTGTAGAAAAATATAAGAACTATGTTAAAGAGTTCGGATTATCAGCTGTACAACTTTAAATGGGAGGAGTGTCAGGTAATGTAGATTTAATAGCTGTAAGCTGATGTAAGGTTGTAAGCGGACGCAACTGAAAGCTGATGCAATGAGAATGATTCAGCCATTGGAATTACCGGTTTAAGACTCTGGTGGGGCCCACACAAGACCGGTACTGTTTTAAGAGGTGTCTATATATAGGTGACCATTAGAGGGCGTATCTTTCTGTCATTGTGTATCTCATTGCTCTCGTTGTGTCTGTAGCTGTATGACAAGGTATCTACCACTATAAGTATGTATATATTTAGTTGTATATAAACCACTGTTAATTATCTAAAAGGCTCTGTGTGCTGTGTTTTTGCTCCTGGGTTTATCTCATAATACTAATCACTCTGCAAAACTCTGACATATTTCTTATTGTAAATACATTAAATTTATATTATACGCAACTAAGATATATATACATATATCGCATTACTTTGGAAATTAGAAATAATTTGAGATTGCTAATGTCCCATTGTACTGTACTATTTTTCCTTTTTAAAGATTATGAATAGCTAGAAATCCCCTCTCCCCTAATTCTAACTGCTGTCTTTATATGTCTTTCCTGATGGAAGAAAAGAATAATGATATGGCAAACCATCCTACCTTCCGGAAAATCTACTGTGATGCTGTTCCATATCTCTTCAAAAAGGTAGGAATGAGTTTGGTTCATAGTGCTGTCCTGCAGGATAGAGTTAGCTAAAATGAGTAAAACAAAAAGTAATTTGGATATATTCTGTGAAACTATTGAAATCTTTCTTATGCAGTACAGTGAGGTGGATTTGGTGATGTCCAAGAAACACAGTATAAGAATTTGACTGATGTAGGGAAGAAATGAATCTCTGGGAGCTAAAGGGAAGATGAAGATGTGTCTCTGGAAACTTTTTCCAGAGACACAGAACTGGCTTTTAGTGATTAAAAAAAAAAGAATAATTATAAGACTAAACCAGCCTTCCTCTGCTTTCCCCAGATCTGAGGATGGCTGGCTAAGTCAAATGCAACCCTCAACACCCTTCTGCCCAGCTGATTATTTTCCCATCATCATCAAATTTTCATACCATCATGTTTCTTTCCACTTTCCCCATATCTGAGGAGAGAGAGGGGTGGGAGGGAAGGAAAGGGAAAGAGAGAGGGGGAGGGAAGGCAGAGAGGGAGAGGGAGACAGAGAGGGAGAGGGAGGGAGGGAGAGAGAGAGAGAGAGAGAGAGGGAGAGAGAGAGAGAGTGTGTGTGTTTTAAATATCTGGGAAATAATTGAGATATAAGTAGCTGTGATCATAGAGTGGTATGGTGCCCTAATGCTGAAGATACTCACCTCCCATGTGGAAGGTTGAGAGTTCAATCCTAGGTAGTGCTAGATATTTCTCTCCTAGGGTGCAAAGAAAAAATATCTGCTGCAAACTCCATGTGGTGTCAGGAAGGGCATCCAGCCAGTAAATACTTAGCTCCATCCAGTCGCCCTGACTGTACCCTGAATTAAGGGATTACAGGGTTGTAAAAAGAGAGTATAAGGAGATGAGATCAGGCGTGGGCTGCAGCCGGTTTGCACCAATTCGGGCAAACCAGTTGTTAAATTTTTTACCAGTTCAGAGAACTGGCTAATCCCACCTCTGGCTGGCCCCTCCCCTCTCCTCCCAGGATTCCCCCTACATGCCCTATGTTGGCTTTCAGGGTGGTGCAGGAGGCCTTCCAGCCCAAAATGGGGCACGGGGGACATCGTAGCCCAAAATGGGGCCCAGAAGGCTTTGCACGCCACCCCAGGCCCCATTTTGGCTTCCATGGTGGTGCGGGAAAATAGTTGGGATTTTTGCATGCACATTACTGTGGGGCGAGTTTGAAATGGGGATTTTGCATGATCATTACTGGGGGGTGATTTTGTGTTATGATTGCTCATAAGTAAGTAGGAACCAGTAAAAGAGGAATGGAAAAATCCCTATCTGTAGATCAGCGTTTTTCAGGCTTGGCAAGTTTAAAATGGGTGAATTTCATGCTGCCTGGGGAATTCTGGGAATTGAAGTCCATGCACCTTAAAGTTGCCAAAGTTGAGAAGCATGGGTCTACACTAGAGTTTAGGATTTTCCATTCCTGTTTTATTTAGAATTTGGTGCAATTAAATCAGTTGTGGTTTCATTAACAAATAGTGATTAAAGCAATAAGAACCATCACTGGACTTTTTGTGAGAAACTGAAATTAAAAGTTGATCTGGGCTTTGATGATTAAATAAGGGATTATGGAAATAATGTAGACAAATGTTAATCTTAGAGTAAGAGTTTGATATATTTTTTTACTTATATCTGTACCAAAGAAAATTGGAAGTCATTCTTTTTCAGTGTTCCTTCTTTTCCTCTTTCTTTCTTATACTTTCACTCTTTTTCTTTCCTGAGCCTTTTCTTTTTTCAAATCTGTTTTTTATTTGTTTATCCCTTAGCTTTGTATTTTTTTGATGTATTTGAGGATCAAATATAATACTACATTCCTTATTTACAGAAATCATATCAAAATTTAGAATGAAATCCACTGGGAGCCATCTCATATGAGGCAGGCTCTGAGTCCCTCTAACCAAAATGTTTATCAATAGAAGAGAATATTTGTAGCTCAGGGTTGAACTGCGGGGTCCTTGGTGCTCTCTGAGCTTGATGGTTTTCTTGTAGATGTTTCATTACCAAACTAGGTAACATCATCAGTACTAGAAGGGAGTGGAGTTTGCTCTTATTTTCATATACTAGTGGTTTACCCTCTCAGTTGCTTCACAAAAAGTGTTGTGATTGGTGCCAGGTCTCTACAGTCTCAGGCAGAGAAGGGCTATTCTGCACCTCTCCCTCAAATGTTCTTTAAAATAAAAAGTTTCCCAGCATTCCTTTAGGTACCTCCAACATGCAAACTGTGGTTACTCATCCTAAAATGAATCCTCTTTACCTGGAGCTTCAAAATTTGTTGTTTGCTGGGGAGGTGTGTAGCTAAAAGTCAGTCTACATTTAGTGTACATCTGACTTTGGGGATATTTCTTCATAACCAAACAAAAGTGTATTTTCTCTGCAGTTCACACCACTTGCTCGCTGGATTTGGATGTCACAAAGCAAAGCCCACATTTTGTAATTAACCTCTGCGCCCCGTTTTGGCTGGCAGAGTGCTGCAGGAGGCTGAGTGCTGTCAAGCCCCCCTGGCCACGCCCATCCCGGCCACACTCACCCAACCAATCATTAGGGTAGAGAACTGGTTGTTAAATTATTTGCACCACACCACTAGATGAGATCATATTGTGTATTAAATGTTTACGTTAATTGTAATAAAGAATATTTCACTGATATTTCATTTTCATCCCCACCCATTTTTAAAACTTTATATAATTCTACTCCACTTTTGCAGTTCCTGGCATACTATTTAGGGTATGAACAAACCATCTTGACTTGTTGTTGAAATTCTCATTAGCCACAGCCAGAATAATCCAACAAGGCTTGGGATATCAGAAGAAAATGTGGTTAGAATAACATCTCAGGAACAGAGCCAATATTCCATCCTCAGTAAGAGCCCTTCCTTTTTATGTGCCGACTTCAGATCCAAATAGAAATATGATGAGTGATAGAAAATGTGAACTAGATGTGTGTTTTTATATATATTTGCAGCTTAAATTATTCAACTTTTTGCATGTTTATCCTGTAGGCTCTTGCACTGTATTGTGATATTAAAGTGATAGCTCTCCTCTAATATCTAAGAAGTCAGAATGATAAGGGAGCAGCTTGATCAAAACTAATCAATAAGCTTTATTTGAAAAGCAATTAAAACTTAAGGCTCTGCCCCATTAGATTGAGTTGTTGATCAGTCCACTAATCTCAGCATCTTCCTATAGATATTCACATGTTTGATTCCCATTTGTCACTTTCTCCTATCATCTATTATAGGTACGTGCTGTCTATCCAGCAGGCGGCTGGTTTGAAGAAGGCATGAAATTGGAAGCTATTGATCCTCTGAATCCTGGCAACATTTGTGTGGCTACCATCTGTAAGGTATTGTGAAGAAGCAAAAGTGACTGTAGTAATACAAATATTACTCTTGCTATCCTTGGTCCTGATGGAATTGGGAATTATGTGCTTGCTGATAACGCTTTTATTAGCTAATCAGCCTTATTCAGACATGGGTCATCCTTATATTGGACCTGGGAGAGAAAGAAATACTCCCCTTCCTCCTATGTTGTCATATAGATTTTTCTGCTTTTTTCATTTCTGGGAAAAAAAGTATACCTTAATGAATTAAAAAATGGATTAGCTCCACTATGACTTTTTATTGATAGCTCTTGAGCCTTCTTTCTGGTTGCATTATTAGACTTTCAATTTATTTATTTATTTTATTTATTTTATTTTATTTCAAATTTATATACTGCGCCTTCTCCTGAGGGACTCAGGGCAGTGTACAGCCAGATAAAAACATACAATACAAACATTAAAAACAATTAAAAGAATATATATTAATTTGGCCCCAGTTTAAAATGACAAACCAATTAAAAATATTTAAAAATATGTTAAGCCAGCCCGGCTTGCTGAAAAAAGAAAGTTTTAAGGGCACGGCGGAAGGCACCGAGGTCTTGGATTCTCCTTATCTCTGGGGGCAGCTGGTTCCATAGGGTAGGTGCCCCCACAGAGAAGGCCCTCCTCCTGGGGGTCACCAGCCTACATTGTTTGGCTGATGGCACCCCGAGGAGGCCCTCTCTGTGGGAGCGCACGGGTCGATGGGAGGTTGTCGGTAGCAGCAGGCGGTCTCGAAGATAACTAGGTCCTATGCCATGGAGCGCTTTAAAGGTGGTAACCAACACCTTGAAGTGCACCCGGAAGACTGGGAGCCAGTGCAGCTCGCGCAGGAGCGGTGTTATGTGGGAGCGCCATGCAGCTCCTGTAATTACCTGCGTGGCTGCATTCTGGACCAGTTGGAGCCCCTCCGGGTGCTCTTCAAGGGGAGCCCCAGAATTTATAACTTCTATAGAAGGAATGGAATATAACTGGTTTTTTAAACTTTAGGGTGCACCAGACTTTGCTCCTTGACATGTGTAAGTAACTAAAATGTAACTGCAGTCAGTAAACTAACAAAACTGAGTTAGGAATCTTTGGGGGATATAAAAAGGGGTGCTGAGATTGTTGAACTCACCCCAGGAGAACTTGTCTTAGTGTGAATTTGTAGACATATTTTTTCTTTTAATAGGTATTTAGGAGCCCAGTTTTTCTTTTTTTGTGTGAACTAGGGAACCACTATTTTTAAAGTAGGTTTTTAAAAAGTAGATGCTTAGGCTTCATAAGGTCTTTGGAAGAAAAGTTCTCCATGGAAGAAAACTGAAGAATAAATTTCTATAAAATAAATGGGATAACATGGCAAGCCACCTAGCTTTGGCCTTTCCAATTATATATCTGCTTCAGATTTCTTCATTTGACTTTGGTGAAGTTGGGAATTGCTACCATAAAATATGTCTTTATCTAATATGTTTAGGTCCTTTTAGATGGTTATCTTATGCTTGGCATTGATGGCACAACTTCCGAAAGTGATTCTGAATGGTTCTGCTATCATGGGTCCCTGCATTCCATTTTCCCTGCTGGCTTCTGTAAGAATAACAATATAGAGCTGATTCCACCAAAAGGTGAGATTCCCAATTTGCTTTTTCTTGGTTTGCTTTTATGGTAAAATTGGCACAGTTCCTTTTTATAAGATAGTTTGGGGAAAAAAACCTTGTCACATTGGACCAGCCTGCCTTAACCTAGTGCTTTTTATGGCAGAGTTAGAGTCCCAACTTATTTGAACAGTGGAAGACTGGACAAGGCTGTTTCATACTGTATTTGTGGGTTTTTCCTTTTGGCATTAAAGACAGAATATGATCAGCTGCTCCTGTACTTTTCTCTTGGAAGGGCAGGTTTGGTTGGAATCCTCTTGCTGTCCTCTGGTTGTTCTGAAGAAGAATCTCTCTTTTTTTTTTCACCGCTTTTTTATTGGAGATGGTTATGCAAATGTTTTTGTTCATACTAATATTTCTCTTTGCTCTTTTAAATAATTACTTTATTTTTAAAATTTAATTAAATTTATTGACTACCCATCCTAGCACAAGGTAACTCTGAGCGGTTTACAATATTAAAAAGAGAAAATAATACAAAACCTACAGTATACACAATAAAAAGATAAACACTGAATCCTACCTAAAGGATGGGGAAGGAGGGAGTCAGATGAGTGGATGGGGTGGGGGCGTGATCTATTATTAATCTGTCCCCATCCCTCCATTGGAGCCCTAAGCCAAGTGGCACAGCCAGATCTTTAAACTCTTGCAGAAAGTCAGGAGGATTGGCGCCGACCTCATTCCAGGGAGTAAGATATTCCAAAGGGCAGGCACAATGGCACAGAAGGCTCTTCTCCTGGACACCATCTACCAGAATACGCTGTCCAATGGGGCCCACAGCATGCCTCCTCTTCTGGCATAGGTGGGATGGGCTAAACCCATTGGGATGAGATGTTCCTGCAAGTAGCCTCAACCAATGCTATGAAGGGCTTTAAAGGTGATTACCAACATCTTGAATTGTACCCAGAAACAAACCAGCAGTCAGTGTAGCTTGTGGAGGAAGGATATTAAATGAGTCATTCTTGGGGCCTCCAAAATTGCCCACACCATCACACTCTGCACTAGCTGCAGCTTCTGAATGTTCTTCAAGGATAGCCCCATGTAGTGAGCATTGCAATAGTTGAAATGTGAGATGACTAGGGATTGAATAACTGAGTGCAGGGTTTCCTGATGCAGGTGAGGCAGCAACAGGTGCACAATCTGAAGTTGTACAGTCACAGTTCTAGCTGTGACTGCCACTTGCTCTTTGAACAGGATTTGCAAGTCCAGAAGAACCATCAAGTTGTGGCCCGATCCATCTGGGGCAGTGCCACCCCATCCAGAGCTAAAAATATCAAAGTACTGGATCTTGGGGCTCCATATAATAAATTCCGCAATTATTAATGCTAATCTGTATTTTATAAAAATAGTTTTGGTCTGTATTCCGATAGATTATGTCTTTCTTTTTGTCAGTTATACCTATGAGGATGAAGCATTTATCTTAAAGGTTGCCACTATGTCTTCTGATAATGTCCATCTTTTTCTGATTTTGGTGTGTTAGTTTTTCCTTCCTCTTTCTCATGTCAGAAAACTCCCAATTTCATATTTTAGGATATGATGCTAAGATCTTCAGTTGGACAAGCTATTTAGACAAGACTAGGTCAAAATCTGCACCAGCACGTCTTTTCAATGTGGTGAGTACTGTATTCACAGGCAAGATGATAAAAAAAGTCTCTGTCCTGATAAATAGCAGATAATATTTAATGGAAGCATTTGTGTAACATTCCATTCCCTCATCCCCTTCTTCCTTTTCTTCATGCTGGCTTCCATTTTTATTCACAGTACCAGTCCTTGTGAAAAAAATGTGAATTCAATAGTAACCAATTAAAAATAATATTCTAATTTAATTCATATTCTACTACAAATGAGCCTCTACAGGATCTAGATAGATAGAACCTCTTCATGTTCAAAATGTTTTCTGTTTTAACTTGAGCTCTGGAATTAGTGCATGCCTATTTGCATTTTAGTTCTTTCTTTGATTCATTGAATATTTTGTGTCTAGACCATTTTATACTTTCGAAACCTGTTGATAAATTTTCACAATAAAATTTAATGTAGAAACATTTTTGCAAAGATTTAGATTGCCGGATTTAAAGAATGTGTAACATGTATTATGTATTTGCTTTTATCTTTTTAGGATTGTCCAAATCATGGCTTCAAAGTGGGTGCTAAAATAGAAGCAGTAGACCTGATGGAGCCAAGACTTATCTGTGTGGCAACAGTAAAAAGGATAGTCCATCGGCTCCTCAGAATTCACTTTGATGGTTGGGACAGTGAATATGACCAGTGGGTAGACTGTGAATCACCAGATATCTATCCTGTGGGTTGGTGTGAATTGATAGGTTACCAGCTGCAGCCACCAGTGAGTCCAGGTGAGAAAAATAAACAGTTGCATTACTGGATATGAGAGAGAAGCTTCAGCCCAACCCAAACCATATTCTTACTCTACGTAAAAGCTTTGAACCATAGCGAGGGCTAAAGAGGTCGTTTTAAGAGGAGCTAGTGTTGGCAGTCATTTTAATAGGAGCTTCCTTTGGAGTGTGATGGATCCCTAACGTATGCCATTTTAATCCATAAACTGTGCTGCACAATCCCTTTTGTGCCATGTATGCCAGTGCTTTGAATCCAGTGTCATTTCCCAAACAATAAAAATGGTAGTGTGCTCTCTCTCCCCAGTGGAGCTACATTTAGTAGGGCCAGGAGGCTATCCAGACAACCTGCTAAAGGGAGGGTGCCTGTTTCACCTTTAGTCATTTGTGTCCGCTCAACTAGGTAGACCAGATCAAGAAATCAACTCCAAGGAGGCTAAAACTAGTTTTACTATGATTGACAATATTAATAGAATATTGGAATTCTGGGCTCTACCAGACTAAATTTTTTTCTTTACTTTGGTATGCCATTAGTTGCCATTGTGCATTCAAGTAGGATGGTGTCATGTCCTACAGGTAGAGTGGTAGACACTCGTGGTTCTTGGGCTTCCGGGTAACAGTTCAAAGTGGTGCTCTCCTGTAAAATCTGCAGGGATTAATCCTGCTGAATCTTACATTTCTCTTTGATTCCATGCAAGCTGTTTACTTGGACATCAGTTTTCATGAATTATTAACTTTCCAGTCTATAAAATAAGCTAGATGCGAGTAAGTACCTGATAAAGAAATTGGCATTCTCCACACATTCCAGAACGTGGAATTATTTTGTGCATAATTTTTTAAATTTAAGCAGTGTTTGTAAAAAAGTACAATGGACTATGGTTGGACTACAAGAAGAGTTGAGAGCGATATGTGCTCCTGCATCCTGATGCTCAAATGGTAATTTAATGGAAACTGCTGACTTTTTCCTTAGACTGTTCACTATTTTCTATAAATACTTCTCCACCGAAGAAGTATTATTACATCCACAGAAGTATTATTACATCCACAGAATACTGCCCAGTGGTCCTGTTTAGGGTCACCCGGACTCTCCTTGGGAAGGGAAGTCCAGAGGCCCATCTACAGGACCATGTGGAGGAATTTTCCATGTATCTGGAGGATAAAATCAGTCAGATTTGTTCCCAATTGGATACCAAGCATTGTGCAAGTCCTGTAGAGATGCCAGGGGAGTGGAATTACCCAGTTATCTGGGAATGGCTTGATTTTGTTGGATCTGAGAAAGTAGATAGGCTCCCAAAAGAATGCAAATGCCACCACCTGTGTATTAGATCCATGCCCCTCTTGGCTGGTTAAGCTTTCCCAGTGTGTGGGTGGGTCATTCGGGTGGAGCCAAGCAATGGTGAATTCATCCTTGTTTGGGTGTGTGTTTCAGGTTCCTTTTAAAGAGGTACTGAAGAAGCCATCATTGAACTCTACCATTCTGAACAACTTTCCTCAGTCTCCCACTTCCCCTTTTTAGGGAAGGTAGTTGAGAAAATGGTGGCATTGCAACTCCAGAGGATCATAGAGGAAATTAATAGATTAACTGGACCCTTTTCAGTCAGGTTTGATTGTGAATATAGGGCCAAAACAGCATTGAGTTCCACTCATGAATGATCTCTGGTAGGAGTAGGATGGAAGTGGTGCATTCATCCTTGCTCTTCTTGACCTCTTAGCAGCTTTTGAATCCATTGACCAGAGCTCAGTGCTATCTTTGCTCTTTTTTAACATCTACATGAAACCGCTTGGTGAGATCATCCCTTGCCACAGAATGAGGTATCACTAGTATACTGATGATACCCACTTATACATCTCCATCTGGATGAAGTAAGTGAAGCTGTGCCTGGAAACTGTGGGGGCATGGATGGGGAACAGTAGATTTCAGCTGAATCCTAGTATGACAGAGTAGCTGTAGGTGGGCCCCTCTGTATCCAGGAGTTTATAATCTTTGATCTTGAATGAGGTTGTACTATCCCAGGCAGACCAGGTGAGTAACTTGGTGCTCTTCTTGACTCATGGCTCTTGTTCAAGTTGTGGCAAGGAGGGCCTTTGCTCAATTTCATGTTATGCACCACTTATGCCCTTTCCTGGATAGGGAAATTCTCTATTCAGTCACGCATGACCCGGTCAATTCCTGTCTGGACTATTGCAATGCACTCTACAGGAGGCTATCCTTGAAAAATATCCAGTCACATGAGCAATTTTAGGTATTCAAAGAAGGTAACACCTTTGCCCTGCAAACTGTATTGGGTGCCAGTTTGCTTCCTGGTCCAATTCAAGGTAGTGGTTGTGACATATAAAGCTCTACATGACATGTACATGACTTGGAGCCAGACTACCTATGGAATTGTCTTAATTCCATTACATCGGCCCATTCTACTCAGTCAGAGAGGAAAGATATGTTATAGATCCTGTCAATTAAAGAATTCCAACTAGCAGAATATCACCCTGAGGAATATGCTACCTCTGGAGGTGAGGCAGGCCCCCACTCTCCTAGCCTTCCAAAAATAAAATATGGCTCTGGAACCTTGCATGGGGAGCCCAGAGGAATATGTAGCCATGGGGCTGGTTGCACCGTGAGAGCTCTCCTTTCACCTTTTAAACTAATTTTTAACAGGGTTTAATCATCCTTGCCTCCTTCCAAATTCTATTTTTTTAAACTTTTATATGCTGTTTTTACATTTTAGCATTGCATATTGCTCAGAATAGAGAGAGAGAGAGAGAGAGATTCAGATCAAATTTAGTATACCAGATTTCAGAATGAAAATACACAAAGACAAAAAAACTGGGCCGTGACACAAAAAGCCTGTTCCTATTCTTCTGCTTCAGGCTATGAAATTCTTACACAACAAGTTCCAAACCCATTAAGTTAGTACCTGATCCTGGAAACAAGTGGTAGCTATGTCTGTATATTTAGTTGCTGCTTATTGCTTCTTGCATCCTGTACAACATACCATTCTAGACTACTTCTTCTCTTGATAATAGAACCTGAGTCACCTGCATTTCCCAAGGAGGTTTCAAAGAGGAAGCGAAAACCATATGGAAAGAAAAGTAAGAAGCGCTTTCACTAAGTATCTCTGTTTCATTTTAATCACAAGGCAAAACTTATTAATTTGTTATGCTGAATAGAGCAGGGTCTGAAAGCAAAAACAAGAATCTACCTCAAAATAAATAAGATGGAATGTTTCCCTGGGTCAATTTCTCTCTGTGTGATATTCATTGCAACATCAGTCAGTCAGGGACTATTCAGCAGGATCTGGAATGCAATCAGGGCCATCTTAACAGCATTATGGGCCCCGGGCAAAGCAGTGTACTGGGACCCCTATGACAACTACTCACAGGAATAAAAATGTAAACGGTTGATAAAATTAAATATATATTTGCATGTTAGTATTAATAAAAAATGCAGTAAAATGTAATACATATGTTGCTGTATTTATATCATACAAGGTGCATTGAAGGGTTAACATACACAGATTAGTATGGGGCCCCTATGCTCGTGGAGCCCACTGGAAAGTGCTCCTGCGTTAAGACAGCCCTGAATGCAATGCCTTGTAATTATAGTAGACCCTTGATTTAATAAATTAAAGAGGAAAAGAGGTATACATTAAAGTCCAGTGTTCATTAAAAGGCAAAAAAGATTTTCAAGCCCAGAAATACTCATACATGAGAAGAAAAGAAATTTGAACTGCTGTGGAACAATAGGCAGTGCAAGCTACGGAAGCACTATGCTGAAATTGATGGCAAATTCAGCAACTGCAAGCAAGGCAAGTCAAAGCACTTAAAAAGCCAAAGCTAAAAGGCCACATGGGGATTTAGGATCAAAGTCTGGGGGGTACCAGTACCAGAAAGATCCCCTAGTTATATGGACTCATACAGTCCAGGACTCAGAGGAACTGGTGAGCAGTGGACTGGACACCAGGGAGTTGTGCCACCCAGTGCCTAGTTTGCTGCTTGAATCCACATTCTGGATCCAGGAGATTTGTCCATCAAATCTGAAGTTAGATAAACCAAGTTCTATTAGATCAAAGGTTTATTTTATCCAGGCTAATCATTTAACTAAGCCACAAACATGCCCTTTTTTCTGCCATGTCCTCATGATGTTGCTTTTATCTCATCCCCCGTCTATACCTATTACAGCTAAAAGCTACCAATCCCTATATTTAACTTACCCAGTAAATCACAAGTATGGACATTCCCACTTGCTGTTATTATTCCTGTGGCAGGTTAAGGTTTGCAAGTGGAGGCAATAAATTGATTTTAAGGGATTGAAGGACTGATCGATATCACTAACTCAGCTATGAGGAACAGTCTTTATATGTTTTTGTGAACCTTCTTAATGGTTTTCTGAGTCAAATTCCGAATTGGAAGAATTGTGTGTGTAAAGGTTTTACATTTTCCCCATTCATAAGGAGGCAGTGAAGGATGTATATGTTTTGCAGGCAAAGACTTCATGTTGAAACTTTGATAGGAAAATTTTTGTAAGAAATTCTGGAAAGGAACTTCAGGATACCTGAACCATACCTGTTCTCATGCAGGTATTGCTGAACCACAATTCTTAACTTACCATGAACAGTGGAGAGAGATGCTGAAAACTATTAAGTACCATTGAAATGCAATGCTGATTCTGAACTAAATGTCAGACTTAGTGTGAAGCATTTTCTTATGCTGTTCATCAGGATTCTTTTTGTAATTAGATTGAGAAATGTTTAAGCCACAAATTGCCTGTTTTCCTTTTTTGGGAGAATCTGCAATCTCCCCGTCATATAATAATTTATCCCTTCCACTACAGTTGTTGTAGCAGCTTTGCTATTTGATAGACGAATTACATACTAATTGAGATCTGCTAAAACCTTGCTGCTAAATTGATACTATGTGTAGCTTGGTTAGGTGAGAAATATGCATTCAAGATTGTGGAAGCATCTTTGTTCTATAAGAGCCTGCTAATTGCTTAACAACCACATATCAATGAGTATAAAATTTTGAGCTTTTCTCTGCAGTCTGATAACATTTACAGGACATCACAGGATGCTTTACTATGAGTTTCATGCCTTAATTTTCTGATGGTCTTTGTTTGCACCTTGTGGCATCTGTATCCTATGTCATGACTAACTAATTAATTTGTCTCTATCCCTCCTCGTCAGCATTCAAAATGTAGGCTGGGAATGATATCTAGAAGAAAGAACTTTTTTCTTATAGCTATAGATGCCACAAATTAACTCCGGGCCCTTATAGGTGCAAATGATAACTACTGTTTTACTATTATAATGGACACTAGTTTTACATGCTTAAAGCCTCAGCTTGCTCCCACTGAAGAAGTATTTTCAACTAAGCCACACAGAGTCACCTTGTTGTAAGGGAGATGGATGTATAGAAATTAATGAATGAACAAACAAACAAACAAGTTGGAGGGACCGGCTACCCAAATGTTCATAGATGTCTCCAAGGCATTTAATAATATTTATGCTGTTGAGTTACCCAAGCAGATATATTAAATATGTGTGTCAGTTTCTAGTAATTATAATTTTAAAATGACCTTCAGTAAGATTTGTATCAATGTGATTAGTTTAGACGTATGATAGCTTAGTACACCTGCTTCATTTGTCTCATAGCCGAGTTTAGATTATTAATCCTTATTGAGGTAATCAACCAGGATCTCATCTGTATCATTTCAGCTGCATTTTGGGAATCACTTCACATTATTTGCTTTATATTTTCCCCCAGAATTGTAGATTAGTTAACCATGAAAAACAATCATGTTTTATGTGCGGATATTTTACAGAAAAAAAATTGATATAAGTATCCCCTCCCTGTATACAATTGTATAGCCCTGATACAACTGAGCTGCTATGAAGTCTTTGACAGAATTGTGAGGTGGATGTATGATTGTTTTTATTCAATTTGCTAAGGAAAAAAGATGACTGCTAAAGCCCGTTCCATCAAAGAGGCAGCTAAGAAAGTGATCATTCCAAAAACAAAGGAAGAAACAAAAGTTACCAAAAAGCTGCCTACTTCAAAATCAAAGGAGGGAACACCAACTGTTTCAAAAATTGAAGCAACACAAGCTAAATCCAAGACTTCTTCAAAACTACTGCCTAAAAGTAAGGAAAAGGATATAGTGCTTCATTTCTCCAATTCATAAACATGAACAGGAAGAGCGTAGTCTTAAGAAAATTGCTAACATGCACATTTCAACTTGCTTAACTGCAGGCAGTTTGGGAAAGTTTTCATGGACAGGTTTGCAATGTAACTTGTCAGAGCTACCGTGGTATAGATAGTTCTCCACTTACGATTGGTCACTTAGTGACTGTTCAAAATTACTACAGACTTGGATAATGGGACTTATGACCCAGATTCAAAGTTATGATATCCACCCTGCTCAGTGATCATGTGACTGCATTTTGGGTGCTCAGCAACCAACCCACATTTATGGCCATTTGCAGCACTGTGGTCACATGACCGTGATTTACAACATTTTTGCCAGAAACTGGTGTTTACTTCCAGTTTCCTACAAAAAATGTCCCATAGCAAAGAATGGGCTTACTTAACAATTGCAATATTAGCTTAATGACTACGGCATTCACTTAACAACCACCACAAAAGAGGTCATAAAATCAGGTGCAGTCAATGGTGACTTGTTTTATGACTGTCAATAATAACTCCAAAATGTCTTCACCTTAAAGATTTATTTTGATTTTCCTTATATGTGGACAATTTTGAAACCGGCACAGTTGCAAAAATACAATTGCAAAAAATAATTTTCAATGTAGAATTTGAAAATAGACACTTTTACTTTAAAACACTAGTTTGCTAAAACTTTATGAAGAAAATATTGAAATCTTGTGGGGAGTTATCTCATGGCTCATGTAATTTTGTTTCTCTGGATGAATTGATAATAACATGTGAATCTAGAAATATTTTTGCTTGATGTTTAGTTTTCCTTATCCATGTATGAATAGCGACAATTATTTTGAGGAATAAAGATTATCAATAGCATTTTGTTCATGTGTAAGACCTTTTAGATTTTTATTCTGTAATTGTAATTTTTCTGTGTTTCCTAGCCTTTGTTGCTGTGCAAGTGAAAGAAGAAATGCTTGAAGGCCCAAAGGTGAGGATTGAAACTCCACAACGTTCAGTGCCAGTGAAGGATGAGGACATGGATCAAGAAGCTCCAGCACATTTTATGACTAGCTGCCTAAAAGATGAAGGCATGGAACTAGAGTCCCCAGAAATCCCTAGAGCAGATGAGCAGGATGGCAACACGGACGTTGAAGCTGCAACAAGCCTTGATACACTTGGCTGCTTAAAGGATGGGGTTAAGGAACGAGTACCCCAAGCAAAGTCTACTGCAATTGCCTGCTTAAAAGATGGGGACATAAAAGCAGAAGCAACAGTGAGTCCAGTGCTCATTAGCTGCTTAAAAGATGAGGATGTAGACTAGAGGTTCAAGCAGTATAAATATCAATGGTTCTGCAGAGCAGTCCTTCACGAATCAAGGAAAGTGAATTGCTGACCTCTTTGGACTCTACTCTAGCTTTTTATGTGATACGATCAGCCTATGAAACAATTATTAGAACATATATTCTATCCCATCATGTAAAAATACAGGTCTACAGTGCTGCTCTGAATACTACTATGGATGAATTTCTGCATTATAAAACTCTGTGGAAAGGCAGGGATATGTTACAGGGCATTTGTAATTTGCCTGACCACTGTCATCAACACTATTTCGGTCAACAGTGGACTGCCTCCGAAGCAAGTTATTGGGCTGGTACTCAAGAAAAGTTTTCTGCTGAAATAAATGGTAGATCAGGAAAATGGGTAAAAAAACTGAGGAGCTCAGTGTCTTACTATGAAACGGCATTTTTCCAGCAATGCAAATTTAATATGAAAGGGGCCACATAATTCACAATGTCTATCTCTGAGGAAAAGATCCATTGATCCCATTCAGTGGCAGGCTTGTGTGGTGGAAAATTCCAAGAAGTATCAGGATTCAATAATTGATTTATTGTTTCAACAGTTGAAAAAGCAGCACACAGCATCAGTCTCTTATGACCAGATTAGCCATGGGCAAGAATGTCAAATTTACTTAGATCTTACACAGAAGACAGTTTAAGCATGCACATCTATAAGGACCCCAACTTATAAGAGGGAATTACTTTACATCTGATAAGGATGCTAGATAGGATGGATATCATTCAAAAGATGATGATACTATCAGTATTACAACCAGTAGTTGAAATGTAATATCTCAGCTTTTGCCAAGAAATTAATTGTTATTCTAACAAGCTGACCCTATGTTTAATTGTGGAAGGAGGAAAAATAAGTCAATCATTTTACATCCTTAAGCCTGAAATGTCAACAGCAGCATAAATTCTGAGAGTATTTGGGAACATGTATGAATCATTTAGAGAGCTACAAAGAATTTTAAAATCCTACAATCATTTATATAACTACAAAGGATTTTAAAATCCTAAAATCCATGAATATGAATCCATAGGCAGTATTTTCTATTTCCTGAATGGAGGAGAGTTTCCCAAGTCAAAATGGGGAGATCTTAGCTACTGTCAACAGAAGCTCTAGGAGGCCTCAAATTATTTGGAAGAGTTTTCATGAGGCCATAATTTTGGTTTCCCCATTCTATGATCTAGCTCTGTGATAGAGAACCTGTGGTATGCAGAGCCATCTCTCTGGGCACCCGAGCCATCGCTTGTTGCTCTTCCGGGTTGTGGCGCGTTGGCCAACTGGTCTTCACACATACGGGAGCACCAGAAACCGGAAGAGCAGCTGGCCGGTGAGCATGTGTGTGCCAGAAACCAGAATATCATCTTCCCAGGGTGCACATGCACCCTGGGCAGCTGCTCTTCCAGTTTCTGGCATGCACACGCGCTCCCGTTTTGGCACTTGATGCTGAAAAGGTTCCCCAACACTGCTCTAGCTCTTTGATAATGTTGTTTGCCTTTCCCTCTACTATTTCAGCTTTGCAATATGATTTTTGTAGTGTGACCAGAGCTATAGGTAGTTGTCCAAATTTGGTTACAGCATAGATTTATCCAAAACATCATTCTTCTACACCAGGAGTGTCAAATCCAGCCCACAGGGTGCTTTCATCTGATCCACGGAGCCGGCCTGTAAACAGCAAAGAATCAGCTTGCGGTGCCTCTGCCAGCAAAAATGGAGCTCGGGGAGGGGGCGAGTGACGTCAAGATGAATATGCCCACCCCTCAGCCACGCCCCCAGCCCTCTGCGGTCAAACACAACCCTGATTCAGCCCTCAATGAAATCAAGTTTGACACCCCTGTTCTATGCTTAAAAGAGTTTTTGTGCTTGCTAGGAATTTTAGGAGTTGTAGTCCCAGCATATCTAATAGCCACGCACTAGGAGAACAATATCCTAAGAAATGCATTTGAACTTGTGCAAATGGTTTATTTAGACACAATTCAGAAATAGTATAAATACAGCATAAACTTCATGACTTTATCAGTAAATCAGGTGGGTTTTTTTTAAAGCAAATGTGGAAAATATGTTTAAATCTTGTTTCCCTAATGGACTGGTCAATTTGTACTGCCCTACAATTACTAGCTGAATATATAATGCAAAATAAATGTGCATATTTTCCAAATAGTTTAGAGACTACAACTATACTGCACATAATTTTGAATGTACTTTGTTTTTCACATTGCTGGACTGATCATTGTAACTAGACAAATGTAGATCAAAAGATGATAGAAGCATATACCAAGGTCTTCCTTTTCAAATTCCTTATCATTATGAGAAACTGAAAGTATGTTTCCATCAAGAGACTTCTCATTCATGCTTCACTTTTCCTTTCCTTAAATTCCTGAGCTCCTCACCTGCATCCCTTATTTGGAGCAAGTTCCATCCCTGATTTTGGATACAATTTAGATGGTTTGTTTAGCCTTCTGGATATTCCAGCCTGGGCAACTTTGGAAAATAGTGACAAGCTTCACTTTTTGTCTATATAGATTTGGTGGAGAGCCACAAGTGGCCCCTACTCTCAGATTCAAGTTATCAAGCCACCTGGAAAATAGAGAAAAAGAAGAAACATTATGATTTTGCCAGATTTTACTGCATCTATTTAAGGATGGGTTTTTTGTTGGTTTGGAGTTTTGCGGGGGAAAGGGGTTGTGGACATTTTTTTGTATAGTTTCACATTTGAGATATTAAGTAATTGTTTGTGAAAACAGGGAAGCAGGAAAAAATGCTGCTTGTTTATAATGTTTTCAAGTATGTTCTCAGTACAGAATTACTATTTTCTAGGGAAATGTGAAACATAGTTGATCAGCTTTACAACAGAAGGTTCATCCATCAATTATATGAGCTTGTATAACCACTATTTGGCAATCAAAGTTTAACCTAGACTAACATTTTAGCATTTAAGATCTATAATTCCTTCACTGAGAAAAGTAAATCAGAAGTCAGTTGCTAAAAAGAAGTGATTGATGAATATCTGTAGTTCGATTTACTATTCCATTTCCTCTCCTGTGTGGTATATGGTGTGGTATATACCACACCATCCAGTTATATTTCTTCCAGCCATTCTACTTATACAAACATTTGAAACTATTTGCAACACAAAATTAAAGTACACATTTTAAAACAATTATTCATATCACTAAAATTCACTATTAGATTAATGAAATATATATACTTTTAGTATTTGGGGGGGCAAAATATGTTTCTTTGAAGGTACATTCTGTGGCCTGATAATTACACATAACAATCATTCTGTCTACCAGATAGATGAGACTCTGGCAGGAGAGGCATCTTCAGTAGTCTGTTGTTGAAATCAAGGTGGGACAACAGGCTCTAAGATGTTTTATTTCTAGCACCTGAATAAAATCAGGCCTTTATTACAGTCAAAGACCAGCATAAAGGTGGGATATAAAATATTTAAAAACATTAAAAAATTTAAAAAATTAAAAGGGAGATTTTTAAAAAATCTCAAATCATGTGCAGCTTTAATTGCACAATCCAATTCTTCCAAATTGTTTAGCCCCTCCCCATCTCTACTTTTAAAAAGTGATTGATTCTAGAAAAATAATCTATTTAACAGATCTGATCACCAGGCACTTGTATGATTTTGAGTCAATACAGTCTTTAATAATATATATTAATTACCATTAGCTGATTTTGTATGACACTATTAATAGGTGGTCCTTAATATCTTTTCTTCATTCCAGTGATAAGAAAAGGGACAAATTTTCTAGTTTAGGAGTACTGGGAATTAATGACTTACTTGCGTAATGGGAGAAGTCGACAATCACAAGAGAAAGGGATATCATTCAAGTTGATTATCTCCAGAGCAGTGAAGCCATATAAATTAGGTAAATTGTACATTCTATTTTTCTCCAGATACAGACTTTTAATATTTGGACCCAAGCCAGTGAAGGCCCCAAAAGAAACCTGCCAACACAAGTTAGTAATGATAAGTTCAAGAACTGCAGAAGGAATTTACAATTACCCCAATCCTCTATTTCCACTGACCCATTGTAGAGTATGTGTCTATGTCCAATAATTGTAAGAAAATTAATGTATTTATAATAAAATTAGTGTATTTATAATAAAAACAGTAAACAGTTTCTTGTTTAATAAAACAAAACTTACAGTTGAAGGAGAAAATATTTATCCGAGCTGACTATAATTAGCCTCTATCAAAAGTACAGCTCAAAATCTGCATGCACTCTCTAGATTCTTGAATGCAGCCACCTCAGCTTATCTAAATGTACTTGTAATGTTTCAGTTGTCACTTGTAATATGTTTTCAGAAGGAAATTATTAAATACCCAGAGTGATGATAATCATCTAATTAATTTACTTTATATCCTGGCCCTAGGACTCTTACCTCTCTCTTACCTCTCTCCAAGTGTAGCCAACAATCCAAAAAATCTGCAGGCTAATATTTGTGAGAATTGTGGAAGTCAGTAATTCACATTTTGATGAAATGTTTTTGGAATGAAAGAATTAATACTGTATTTCTCCTTTTCTCATTATTATTAAGGTGGCTGTACTTCTAGTTTAATTTTAATTTCCTCTCAGGTCCTGCTGTACTGCCTCATTGTGGTGGCTGTTCCTGGGAGGAAGGTGTGACAAATGTTGGGAACGTAGGCCAAGAGGATATATCTCCAGCAGGATTCTTCAAGGCATGAAGACCATCACTGTCTACAGTGAGCAGGCACCTGGAGCAGACAGCCCTTATATAGAAAAATGCTAGAGATGGATGATCACTTCAATGATAATGACAATTTATACTAAGCAGTAGTAAAGCATCCCTGTTTTACCAAGCAAAGCACATAGAAAACAATAGAAAGTGATTGATGGTATAATTTCAGATATAGGGCCCTCAGTTTAGATGATATTTACATGTTACTTTACTTATTTAGGAAGAGTTAATTATGTTTATTATATGTCTAGAGATCTAGTTATTGATCTCACTGATAAAGAACCAAAGGGAATGTTGAATGAAATTAAAAACATTTAAGTTGGCCAAGATGAAGAAACAGAAGAAAACAAACTATGTCAGTACAAACTGACAAGAAGAGAAACCAAAGCCAAGGAGACAAAGAAAAGAACTTAAGAGTTTCAAAGAAGTGTTGAAAGATCCAAGAAATAGTATTGCAACAATATGTATAAAGACATTGAAAATGGAAACAAGGAAATATTTCCAAAAAATCTCTAATGTCTATATCCAAGTTATTCTGGAAGGTATTTCCTACTACAGGAATCTTTAGTACTAGAAAATGAAGTTAGATCACACTCTGGTCATTATTAAGTCAGAACGATGTCTATTGAAATTTGGGAAGCTACAGAAAACCAATAAAGATACTAATGCCAGCAAATCTGGAGACTGATGCAATGGCCAACATATTGGAAAATCAAAGAAAGAAGAGATACCAGAGCATGCATACACACTATCCTTAATTCCATAAACTGGCAAACTGTACTTAGGATCATCCAATGGAAATTAGAATCTTACATCAAAAGGCTTTGGGAAAGATTGAGAAACAAGATATATTATTGCTGTTATATGCTGAATAACTAAGAAAGCCAAAAAATACCAAAAAATCTCTATGTACATTGATATTTTTGTTTGAAAAGTTGTCTTGTAAGTATCTTGTACTTTTTTAAGAATAATTTTATTGTATCTTTATTGTTTCTTTTGTTTTTTACCTTAGTTATTTTGTGAGCTGTTATAGAGAGCAGAGGGGATGGTTTTGAAAGATAGGAAAAAGATCTGTTACCAAGGCAACCCGTCAGATACAAGGGGCCTGACTTTCAGGTGGGGAAAATGGTGGATTGATGTGTCTCTGAAAGCACAAAGATAATGCTGAGACTGGAATTGGGATCAGGTTAGGCACCCAGTTTTGCAGAGCTTCTCCAGAAAAAGATAAACCAAAGAAATTGCCCTGGTTGCTCCAGATGGCTGTTCCTTATAAGGAAGCCTGCAGGACCCAAAAGATACCTCAGGAGTAAAAGTGCTGGGAACCAAGGAAAGAAGGTCAGGCTTGCAACCTCGGTGGAATCTTTTAAAGATACTGGGTCTGTCCAAAACCTACTTTCTAAATCATTTTGTATTAAATCAAATAAATGCCAAAAAGATCTTCAGAGCAGCACTTCAATTGGACCATCCAGTGAGTGTTCCTACAGTCCATGGAGTATTTAGCAGAAAAAGAACATAAAAATTATAAACATAAAAATTATAAAAATAAACTTGCAGTTAAAAAAAACAAAGAATTTCGCTTACAGAAGTTTTAAACAGATAAAGGGTCCAGAAGAATTTTTGGGACTTTATTTAAAGTTCCTGAGAAATAAATAGATAAATAGCACATTCTTTCATGGAAAACTCTTTTGTTTAGGTTCACCAAGGAAAATGACTGATGGATTTTTTTTAACAAAAAGGATAAGAGATCATTTTAAAAGTGCAGACACTTTATAAGAATAGAAGCACAAAGGCTTTAAGAGAGAATCATGAAATTTCAAGCTTCAAGAACCTTGAAAAAGGAAGAAAAATTGGTAAAAGTTTGGGGAGAGGGTGTTTTATTTATTTATTTATTTATTTATTTATTTATTTACTTATTTACTTATTTATTCATTTGTGGAAAGCAGCCCCACTCCTAGAGAATAAAATATTTTGGGGAATATTAAAAGAGTCAGAATATTATATTTCCCCAAAGGAGAAATGGAGAAACATGCTCTTAAAGACAGAAAGCAGCCCCATTTTCCTGCATAGTAAAACAGCCCCTGGCAGATGCCTGAAGTTTTTAGAGATGGCTATTTTATGCCCATTAAGAAAGAGTGGGCCAATCTATTCACAAACAAAACACCTTCAGCTCCAAATGATGGGATTAAAATGTGCATTTCCCCATCCAAATTCTAAGGACAGAACTTGACTTTAGGACATAATAGGATTAACCCACCACCATTAGAATAGCAAAAAATACCAGGCTCACTACATTGCACAACCCCCTGAGGCATTCCAAACATAAAACCCCAGAAACATATAAAGATCCATCCACTCATTCAGCCATTTTGTCAGCTGTCCCAGAACTGCATGCTGTGGTTCTTCTCATCAACAAACAGAACCCTTCTTTCCAATCAGCCTCCATTTTATTTCCAGCGCCTTTCTCACAGCTTGGAACCAAACCAGATGTATTTTTCTTCCAACATTATAAATCAAGACAGAGAAATATGGCCACTAGAAAAGCATGACATAAGAGTGAATCAAAGTTGTATACTCTCCCATTATTTTTTTGCAGGCTAGAAACTGAATCTATATCAAAATAAATTGGATTTGAAGAAGATGAGCATGATTTTAAAAATGGAGTAAGAAACCTCAACAATCGATACTATTCTGATAACATTACTCTGATAGCTGGAAATTCAAATAATCTGCAACCTCGAGTAATACAAGTCAAGGATCACAGTGAAAAATGGGACTAAGTTTAAATATAAAGATCAAACTAATGAAAACAGGTACAGCAAAGCAACTTTAGAATTCTAAATTACCTTTAAAATTAACAAATTAACACTTAAGGTGGTGGAAAGTATTTGCCTTTAAAATCAACTATTAATATAAAAGGAACCATCAATCAAGAAAAAACTACAGATTAGCAATTGGTGGAATAGTACTGAATTATTCCTTGGAAACGATACTTAGATGCCATTAAGGGTTTATAACTCCAAACATCAGACTCATGCAGGTAACGTTTTCTCCCTGTGATACGCAGAGAAAGCTAAAATGGGCTTTGAAAAAGCAAGTTAGAAAAAATATTTTTACTATAAAACTTCTGATAATACCATGAATAGCCAAGACAACAAACAAATCAATCCAGAGTTCTTAAGGCACAAATGACCAGGCTCAAATTACTGTATTCTGAATATATTATGCAGAGACCTAGTATTTTGAAAAGCCAATAATATTGGGAAACTGGAAGGAAAGAGCAGCTTTCAGGTTCCAGTGAAACAAATCCAGATAAGGGAAATACTTTAAACTGAAACTCCACAGAATATTGCCAATAACTGTAGGCTGATAATTTTACTTCCTGTATTCCTTTACTGGAAACTCTAATTAAATGTATCCATTTTTGCATTTTATTTCCATATTGGTGAGGTTGTACTTTGGGGAAACTGGAGTAACATGACTAATTACTATCTAGGTAATGACTAACTATCAATACCACATAAATCATTTTCATCATCTGGGTTTTTGAAATAAAATATAACACTAAACAAAACAAACTATAGCTGCACAGGCATATTTTTGTGATGATGATGGCAATGTCACTATAATTTGCAGCTGCCTAATTTCTAACTTACTTGTTCAAGGCCCATGTTATCCAGATACAAGTGCTTCAGAGATCTTGCAATTGGAAGGAAAGCACCGTTCCCAATGTATTTTATAGGATTCTTAGACAATTTCAATTCATTGAGTATAGGCAATCCTCTAAGGGCCTTGGTGGGAATTTCTTGCAAAGAATTCTCATCTAGATGAAGTTTCTCTAGCATCTTGGTCTGCTTCAGAGCCTTAGGAGACAAGTATGTAATATGATTTCCTGTTAAGTAAAGACAGCGTAGTTGTTTCATTCCAGCCACAGCATTATCAGACAGCTGACGGATTGAATTGTGTTGCAAGTGGAAAGCAAAGAGGTTGGGCAAGTACCTGAAGGCATCCTTGGGCATTTGAGTGAATTTGTTGTGATCTAGAAAAAGATAAGCAAGTTGGGTGGTGTCTCTGAAAATATCAGCATCAATGGAAGATATATCATTATTAGACAGATAAAGATAGATGAGTGTTCTTAGGTCCCAGAAAGCACCAGGCTGTAGTACTTTAATCTTACAGTTCTGCAGGTGAAGTGAGGTCAGGTTTTTTAAGCCAATGAAGGAACCATTTGGTATGGAATGGAATTCATTGTGTTGCAAGTCCAGAAGTTGAGTGTTGCTAGGAAATCCTTTGGGTATATGCAAGAGATTTTTGTTATCACACTTCCCATGCTGGTAATCTAATAAACAGGTACATTCTTTTGGACATTTTACAGTATCTTCCTCTGGCTTTCTGCTGATTGGAAGCAGCTCCTCTTCTAAAGTCTGATGTTTACACTTCATATCTTTTGCCTGCAAGGATTCCAAGTGCTTTCCCTTGAAGGCCGGAGGACCAGGACATACTATGTCAATGTGTATTTTTGCCTTGTCAGCCCACTCTTTGAGGGGACGCATGTGGCAGGTACAAAGCATAGGGTTGCCTGTTAAGTTTATTTTTTTAAGGTGGACCATTTCTACCAAGGGCTGCAATACCAACAGCTGGTTGTTGTTCAAGTTAAGAGTATGGAGTAAGGGGCTCCTGACAAAAGCTCTGTCTGAGACCTCTTGAAGGGCCATGTTATCCAAGTAAAGCTGTTTGAGATTAGTCATTTCAATGGCCTCCTCATCAATGTAAGTGATGGGGTTGTGCCCTAAATCCAGCCGATTTATGCCAGATAGTCTAGACAATGCCTCAGTAGGAAAGAACTGCAATTCATTATGGTGTAGACTTAGATTTCTGAGTGTTGGTAATCCACCAAAAGCTTCGTTGGCAAACACATTAAGTGAGTTGTAGGACAAATTGATCCACTTGATCATCTGAAGTCCCTGGAAAACCATATCTGGCAAGTATACCAATGAGTTTTTGGCCAGATTCAATAAACTAAGGAATCCAAGTTGCCCAAAAGCTCCTGGCTTTATTTCTTCAATCTGATTATTTTCTAAAATAAGTTGACGAAGGGAAGAGAGGCCATCTAAGGATTCTTGATAGATGAAGACTATATTGTTAGAAGCCAGATTGAGGTAAACTAACTGTCCTAATCCCCTGAAAGCTCCTTCCTCAATGCTTTTTATCGTGCATCTCTGAAGGTTCAAATGGGTGAGGTACGGAATGGACAAAAAGGTTCCTAAAGGAATCACTGTAATTTTGTTATCTTGAAGAGCCAACTTTTTAGTAATCTGCGGATTTAAGGAAACAAACATTAGTTTTATTCTCAATAGCTCCCTGTTCACTGGATTTTTGGCCCATCATAGTAGTTCCGCAAAGTTTTACTTTAAATGGAAAATCAGGAAATTATATGCTGTCACACATCGAGTGCAATGAAATAGACCATTTTTAAAATGGTTTATAATTAATCTTCATTGCCAGGTAGTTGCTGGATATTAGAATTAAAAATTGTTTAAATCTTAATAGATTTTGGAAGCAGACCAAACCAGCTTACACAAATCAGTTGCAAAATAGATTGAAGTAATTGTTCCTAGTCTGGTGCCTTCTTAAACTGGAGATTTTCCATCTCACCATGACTTTTGTATCAGGTAAAGAAAGGTAAGATTAGGGGAAACATGCCATAGAGACTTCTGTGGCTGCATGGAGATCTTAGCCAAAAGGAATCCATTCCAAGCTGGGAAGTGAAGGCAACAAGCATTGGAGCAAGTTGTTGGAGAGAGAAAATCAAAGAATGAAATGATTGGTACATCATTAAACAAAGACAAGCAACATGATACTCTAGACACCAGAATGTCTCAGAATAGCTCTTGGAACTACCAGGTTTCTTGCTCTTTGAAATTGTTTAGATTCTTTGAATAATAAATAAATGAGTGTTGGCTTGCTGCCAAAAAAACACTTTAGCATGGACATTATAATAACGTAAACAACATACAATGATTATTTTAATCTGTTTGAGGGGTGATTATTAATTGTTATTGTTATGTTAATTATATTATTAGCCACCCAGATATTAGATGAGCAGTCATAGAAATCCTTTAAATAAATAGCTCTAATAAAAAAAATCCATAGTTGTGTGTTCTTTTTGGAAATCTTCACCAAAGTTTTAAAAATAAGACAAAATTATAAAAACCAACCCAGAAGGCTAATGAGAATGATAAAAAACAATGGTACCTCTTTTTAAATTATTAGTTTCTGACTGGTTGTTTGTACAATGGCCAAAATATTGAGTGAGTACTATGGCATACAGTCAACATTTTAAATCTGCCCATTGGCCCCAAAACTTTACCTATTTTTTCTGTTTATGAATGGTGTATTGATTTTTTAAAATGTCATTTTCTAAAAAAAATGCTATGATTTTAATACATTGTGAACTACCCTGGGAAAATCCTGGATAAATGCCTTCCCATAGACTCACCTGAGGGATATTAACAGGCACCTTAGTCAGATTCCTGTTTGAGCAAGTGACTTGATGCTTGATGCTATCACAGGTACAGATTTGTGGGCAGTTTTCAGCAATCAGAATTTCTGTAATCATTGCTGTTACCAGGAGAAAGTTGGCAGAAGCCCACATCCTGGAAAACAACAGACTTGGGAAAAGAAAGGTTATTGGACTATACTCAGGTTTTTGCCTACATACAAGGTAGAGCAACAGCAAACTTAAATTTCTGCAGTGTTTTAACAGCTTTCAACACACAGAACAGCAGCTTGAAGAACTGTGAAAAAGGGAATACCTAAGCGATAGAAAAGAAGCAAAATCAGGTAACAAACAGCTTTTCTCACATCTGTATTAGTTGCTGTTTTAGTACCCTGTTTTCCCCAAAATAAGACATGCCCTGATAATAAGCCGAATCGGGCTTTTGAGCACATGGCAATAAGGCCAAGCACTTTTTTCATTGTTCAAAAAAAATATAAGACAGGTTCTTATTTTTGGGGAAATATGGTATCAATAGTTACTTTTTTGTTACCATGGCAAAAGTATTTTTCATATTTCCCATATTTTTGTCTTAATTTATAAGCAAAATTGGCAAACATAAAAGCAGTGATGATAATTAAAGGCCAATGGCCAAAAGAAAAAGGAAGGCAGAGATACATTCTAAATGACCATAATTTTTTTTTGCAAGCAATTTTTGGAGTTCTGTTTTTTTCCTATAAGTTCTATTAATTGTGTTTCAGTATAATATGTGTTGCTTGATTTTGGTTTGGAGTGTTTTAGGAATTTAGCCAATTGTAGTTTATTTAATAGACCAAGATTTAGCACAGGCATGGGTAAGCAGATAGTTTTGTGTGGATGTAGTCCCCACTACTAGCAATTAGGTGTTACAGTTTCCTGCCATTTAAAGTTAAGAAATGCTAAAACATTGAAAGAGAAACAGTAGTTCAAAATTAAAAACAACAGCAAAACAACAATAACCTCTTCCTTCCTTCACTGAAATCAAAGGGAAAATGCATATCAGGGGTCCTTAGTGTTCTCTGAGCTTGGTTTTTTTCTTGCAGATGTTTAATTACCCAAACTAGGTAACATCATCAGTGCTAGTCATGCATATCCTTGTTTGACCCATTCTGCATCATAAATTCAACTACTAGTAACCTGAAAGTATTGATGCCCTGGCCATCAAATAAGTTTCATATACAAGCTCAGCACAGTATATTTATTTACTCTATAACCACAGTATATTATATGCCAACATCCATCAACCAACCAACCAATATTTTGTCGACTGAGTTAGCCAGTAGTAATTGAATGGAAAGAATATCAGTCGATTGATCACTATTTGTTATTTCTGTTTCCAATTGGCCAGTACCGAAATTAACTCTCCTGGGCTTCTGAGATTCTATGAATCAACAGCAGCACTTACTCCTTTTTTCCAAACAAGAAAAATATGTTTCCAGAATCTCCTTTACTCTACCCTACAGGGGTGTTGGAATACAGGTGGATATTCTCTATATTCTTAATAAGCAACCCTTTAAATTGGACAATGGCAGTGCACTTTCTCAGATCTTGGATGGCAGGCCTACACGCAGGCATACAATCAATCCGCCCATTGATGCAGATTCTCACAAGGAACAGCAGGATCACTGCTAACATAGGAATCAGACGTTACAACAAACCCAACTGTCTTCTTTGCTCCCATCTATACCAATAGCACTCTTACAGTTCCCAACACAAAGTTATAGGTAACTTCCCATGGTGTTCCTTTGATGTGATATATGCCATTATCCACCAGGAATGTCCCTTTGAATGCTACGTAAGATAAGCAGGACAAACAAGATCAATGAACACAAGGTTGACATCAGGATTTAAAACACAGGCAAAGTAATATAAGAGCACTGCAACTTCCAAGACAATGCATAGAAGACATCAGAGTGTGAGTTTTGGAAAAACTGGACTTTAACAGCACTATTAATGAGGTGATTGCTGAACTCACATCAAAAAGGCACTCAGAAAATCTCAACAAATACAATGTTTTTGTTTTAAAAAATACAATTATTGAGTTACTTGTATATGTAAGCCACATAAGTACAAACAATCTATCTTCCCCCCAACTTCATCCTGATTTAAATCTTGCATCAATTTATGCACTTTATGCATCCGATGAAGTTTGTGCCTTTTAGTAATTTTAAATAACCCTAAACAGCATTTAATAGTTCTTCCTCCAAAGAGGTCAGTTTATTTACTTTTTCCTAGCTTACCTTTGTCCCACTAGGTTAAGGCCAGTAAAGATGAGGTTAAAATTAAGAAAATGTTCTTTCCTGCTATGGTAGCTAAAGTTATGTGAACTTTCCTGGAGCACTAGCAGAGCTGAATGAGCTCTTGTTCAGCAGCAGTTTTTTTTCTCCCTCCCTCCCTTTCTCCTCCTCCCTTCAACACACATCAACAGAATACTTTGATGTCTGTGCCATTATGAAAATGCCACAATTATGTTAGAATCTTTCAGGCTATCATTCATAGAAGCTAAATGGGAAGAGGCTGGAAACCTATTCAGGAAGTGCATATTATTGGTATTGATAAGTATGGGTTTGTTCCCTGCAGTTGTGGCAATGACTACCAATTTCAGCAGTTTTATTTTTTTATTATATACAAACACCAATATTTATAACCAGTTGCAAAAGAACAAATAATAAGACGTATAGAGCCTACTACAGATCAGAGTTTTATTTATTTGTTTGCTTATCATCTATGAGCAGCAAATAGCTACAAGACTAAAGCAACGTATAAAAGCAGATTCAAATATAGCATGAGCAATAAAATCACTGTCTAGATCTGCCAATTAAAATGTAATTGTATAAAAAGTAAGCAAAAGAATAAAATAAAATGAAGCAAAACAAAATGGATAAAATAAAGTTTAGATAAAAGGACTTCCTCATGATATTATTTCCAGATCAGATCACAGCTAAGAATCTGGCAGCTCTATTCAGACAGACATGCAATATCAGATTTTTTGGCAAATCTCAGCTTTTGTTTTCTCTAGGCATAGAGATAGCAAAGAGTGGACAGAAGGGCTGCAATAAACCGGCTCAGCTATGATTTTTACTTTCCATCTTGATGTGATGTCATCAAAGACAAAATAGCAAGGTCAATGGGTCAAAAAAGAAAAATAGAGATTTGAGCCAATAAAGGAGATGGCTAACATGAATTTTACCTCCAGTGGGATTATTCCAGTACCCATGCAAATTAGAGCCTTTGGAACACAGTATGAAATCTGGAAGAGAGTTCACCATAGCATCAGGGTTTGAGATACTTGTAGGTGCCGGTATATATCTGTGCACTGTATAGCATTTGGGATACAGGCTTAGCCTTAAGCAGCTTAATAGAAGGCAGTAGGTATCTATCCACTTTAGAGTGAAAAAAAGTCCAGGTTTGTCTTAGTACTATTTATTGGTTTTGGGGGAGATAATTCTACGTTGTTCCTGCTAGATTCAGAGGCTTGAAAAATTACTTCAAGATAGTTAAAAGCGGGAACTTGTTTTGTTAGTTCCTTCTGCCATTGGTGTTTATGGTTGCTGGGACTTCTTCAGAATCCAAAAGAATTCTGTAACGGCCACAAACTTTCCTAAGTCCCTCTGAGTAAGGGAGATAATTGCTAGGTTATTATAATATAGCATTGCCAAATGTCTGCCCTTGAGTATAGGGGTGAGGGTGATAACTTTTTCGGTAAAAACAACCACCATCAAGTTTACAGTGGTGCTTAAAAGTTTGTAAATCAGAAGTATTCAGAAGTCAATTTTACAAAAGTCAATTTGTAAAATTGACTTCTGAATGCTGCCCAGAAAATTACACAATTCCAGTTAGCAGTAAATGTTACTTTACACACATTGTAAATGTAATTATGAATTGTGTTTACACTGAAAGTAAATCAATCCATGCGAAGACTATAACTTCGCAGCATAATTCAAGTACGATGTGCTTTAATAAATATTCAGCAAGACAGAATTCCTTTTTATGTCCATAAAGAGTTTCTGAAATTGTGGACTGATTTTCATTTTAACAGCACCATTTATTTGGGAGGGGGGGGGAAGCAGTACTCATAGGCAAATCCTCCAATAGTATTTTTATTTGTGCGTTAGAAATGATTATTACACTAAACTAATAGAAATTGAACTAAATAAACGCGATCTGCTATTGCCATGCCTAGATTTTCTAGTTTCCAGTAAAAGAAATTGGCAGACGAAGCTCTTTTCTTGCAACCCTCCTCCCTTCCCCCAACCCGCCTCTAAACTACTTCCTGAGCTCTGAACATGCGTGCAGATCCTCGCTTCGGAGCTAAACAGAAGTATCACGTGACAGATGACCGTGTACGACGGAAATGTCCGAAAATTAGAAAAAGTGGGCTTAATTTGCATACCCCTCATACATTGCGCCAAAGTCCTTTTATGTTCGGATGTTTATTCTTAATTTTAAGGTTTAGATTGATAGAGTTTGCAGGGACAACTGTGAATTTTCACCTCTTCGTCATGATATTACATTTGGCATTTTAGTTTGATATTAAATTGATATTCACCATCAAAAAACGAGCTGTTGCCATGTGCCCCTGATAGTAAAGCCTCAGCCCATCCCTCATTGGATGCTAGCGAACCTTATGGGTTTCGCGAGGGTTGCGTCGTAGGGAATAGTCCTTTGTTTATGGCTACTTTTTTGAGGCTTTACTCTGGTAAAGCTACAATAGGCTGCTGGAAAACAGTTACTTCAGGACGTTATTTGGGTTTCAAGTATTGTTATGCTCTGTGTTCCTTATGTGGCTGTTACTTAATGGGTAAATGGTTTTTTAAGCTTCAGCAGAGGAATATTTTGGGGGGAAATGCAGTTGTTGGTCCTTATCTTAATCTTTTCAATTCAAGGTTGCATGAATATCTTCTGCTTGATAAAATTTATTTTTTATTTTGCCATTCTTATTTCCTTAACTAATTTATTTTTCCTATTTTTGTTTTACTATAAAAGACAGAATTCATCAGTTTTTCAAATCTTTGTTATATTCAATACAAGTAGTCCTCAACTTACGACAATTGAGCCCAAAATTGGTTACTAAGCAAGACAGTTAAGTAAATTTTGCCCCGTTTTATGACCTTTCTTGCCACAGTTGTTAAGTGAATCGCTGCAGTTGTTAAATTAGTAACACAGTTACCGTAAGTGAATCTGGCTTCCCCATTGACTTTCCTTGTCAGAAGGTCGCAAAAGGGGATCACGTGACTGAGAGAAACTGCAACCCTCATAAATATGAACCAGTTGCCAAGTGGCTGAATTTTGATCACATGACCATGGGGATGTTGCATCCCCATGAGGTGGTAAGTGTGAAAAAAGGTCATATGAGTCACTTTTTTCAGTGCCATTGTAACTTTGAATGGTCACTAAATAAACTGTTGCAAGTCAAGGACTATCTGTATATTTACTGTATTTAATTATCCAATTGAATACAAACTATAAGCAGCTACAATTCTACCATACACCAGGATTAAAACAATACAAATAATAAAAAATAATAATTTGATCAAGACCAAATAACAATGAACATCAGACAACAAAGATTTTGCTTCTTGAACATTTTTGGGTGTATTTTATAGATTTTTGGCTGTTAATCATTAAAATATCCTATAATTTTAACCTGTCACGTACCTTTTTATAGAAATCTGGTTTTGCAGTTTCTTACATTTTAAGTTTACTAATATTTGTTTGCATTATAAGCAGCTTTGTGTAGTTCATACATGTAGAGGCATGCATTCAGGGCATGTTGTATAAATTTATGGAACAGATAGGGTTTGGACAGACCTAGGCATGCTTGGGCTGGATGGATGCTGTCTGGGAAGCAGCTCACATGAACAGATGCTACTCATTTTGTTGATATCAGTTTCCATGTATTTTGGTATGATTGTTTCAAGGCATAGCATTGCCAATGTACATGAATTTAAATAACAAGTAACCCAGTTATAGACTTGCGGTAGGATGATTGGTGGCAGCAGAAATGTCTTGCAAATGTTGGAAGAGCCACGATAGGTTCTACTACATATGTGGCAAGTACATGGTTAATCCTCAAACATGCACCATGACTGGATGTAAGAAAGCATATGAAGTTGGGTTGTAAAATTGGTAATTAAGACAAGGTCTGGGCTCCTCTTATTTGTTGTGCAAGATTTGCTGTTCATATTTGAACTCAGCTTGAACTGGCTTAGAACTCAGAAGCCAATGCCTCTTTGCTGTCTTGATCTTATGGTGAGAACAAAATGATGATATCATAGACTTACTCCTAACTAATGTCACTGGTTTCTCTGCTAAAAATCAGAAATCAATTAAACATCCCAATCTGCCATGAGCCTTGATAGTACAGTGGTTTACGCACCCTGTTATTAACACAGCTGCCTGCAATTTACTACTGGTTCGAATCTCTCCAAGGCTCAAGGTTGACTCAGCCTTCCATCCTTTCTAAGGTAGGTGAAATGAGGACCCAGTTTGTGGGGGCAATAAGCTGACTTTGTATAAAATATACAAAAGTATGAAGGCTATTGCTTAACGCATTGTAAGCCGCCCTGAGTCTCCGGAGAAGGGCGGCATATAAATCAAATTAAAAAAAAAAAAAAAGATCAGTGCCACATGATGACAATTTGCCACTACTGAAGCCACCAGAGACAATGGAGCTTACATGAAACAGATGAAGATACTGCAATGCACCAGCCAGGCACAGACAGTTACAGTGATTTGGATTTTGAACTGGTGAGTCTCATAACACAGAATTAAATGACCTGGTCAGGGACCTGGATTTGTCACAATCTAAAGCAGAACTCCTGGGTTCAAAACTGCAAGGGTAGCGTTTGCTATCTACGAAATATCTGTCTTTCGAAACTGCCAAGATGATTTAAGAAATTTCTTTGCACAGGTTAACAACTTTGTTTTCCTTACTGACATTGTTTTTTCCACAGCTTTGCACTGTGAGCAAAACTCACTAGAACAGCATCTCCTTACTGATTCATCATTGTTAACCCTCAAGGCTGTCTCATTACACAATGGCAATATACAACGTTCAGTACCTGTTGACTATGTGGCACACATGGAAGAAGTATATGAAAACATGGAACTGTTGTTGAAGCAGATCCAGTACCGAGTAAAACTGGAATGTAGGTGGAGATCTAAAATGGCTCTGGCTGCTTGAAATGCAGCCCAGATATACCAAGTACAGTTAGTCTTCGACTTACAACCACAATTGAGCCCAAAATTTGTTGCTAAGTGAGACATTTGTTAAGAGACTTTTATTCCATTTTACATCCTTTCACAGTTGTTAAGTGAATCACTGCAATTGTTAAGTTAGTCATACGTTTAAGTGAATCTGGTTTCCCCATTGACTAACAGAATAACATGAGATAGAAGGGACCTTGGAGGTTGTTGGAGGTTAGTAAGAACCGTGTTATTTCTATTCATGAATTGCTTGTTTAGGATGGAAGGGGGAAAGAAGCTGTCATATTACTTGAATAGAATGAAGTTTATCGATTGTATGAAGTTTATCGATCAGTGAGTAGTTTAACATTTCCATCAAAAGCTAAGCTTATTGTAGGTAGGTAACAATAGAAAAAAAATGCCACTGCTTTTTTCTTTTCAATCTATTAGTCTAGAGCATAAACCTCTGGAATTATCCTGGTAGACTCCCATTTTAAGTACTCAGAATCTCACCTAAATTTTTTCAAGGTTGACTATAGTTGACTAGTAACTGCCATCTAGGTGGGGAACAAAATTTAAACACCAACAGGAAAACAACCATTTCCTCTAACGGAAGAAATTACAAATGGAAAAAAGAAAAATAGAGCTTTTGGAAAAGTTAACATTTGAAATCTATACATTAGTGAACACCATTTATGGAAGTACAATACCTTACTTCCAAAGACACTTATTCAGATAGCCTAGTCAGAATAGGACAATGTGCAAGTTTTCAAAAAACGACCAGTAGCTGACTAATTTTATTGTTTTTATGGAAATTTGCTTAGAGATTTGTCTTTTAATTTTAATAAGCAAATAAACACCCGTTAATCAAGAATAATTTGCAACATGTTCTTCTCTAGTTAGGCTTTGAAACAGCTCATAAAAGAATACAAGTGGAAAAATACTATGATTTTGAAATATAAAAAAGGAAATTAAATGGAGGATAATAGGAGCTTATTAGACTTACAGGTACAAGAAATCCTTGACTTACTACCACAATTTAGGCCTCAAATTTATGTTGCTAAGTGAGAAATTTGTTAAGTGAGTTTTGCCCCATTTTTGTCACATTTGTTAAGTGAATCACTGCACTTTTTTAATTAGTAACACAGTTAAGTGAACCTGGTATCCCCATTGACTGCTTGTCAAAAGTTTGCAAAAGGTGATCACATGACCCTAGGACACTGCAACCGTCATATACGTGAGTCAGTTGTCAAGCATCCGAATGTAAATCACATGACCATGGAAATGCTGCAATGGTCATAACTCTGAAAAATATTGATAAGTCACTTTTTTCTGTGCCATTGTAACTTCTAACAGTCACTAAATGAACTGATGTAAGTCGAGGACATGTATTAACTAGCACAGCAGAAAAGTAGACTTTTTGATAAAATCTCCTTTATCTTCACCATTTTTTCCCATTTGAAAAGGACCAGGAAGAAAAAGAGGGAGAAATAAAACCCAAGGCCAGTCAAAATTGATTACATTTATTCTGAACTACTATTTTAATTAGACAGATTTATATTTGTAAGGCAGTTATCACTAACAGTCATTTGCAGACCACCAGTAATTGTCTTATTAGTAAAAATGTCAATGATAATGGTGAAGGATTCCACATAAATATTCTTGGTCAAAAAAATATACCACATTGCCACAGAATAGCCTGAAACTAAAACAGCAAGAAATAATAATAACAGTAATATTGTTTTATGTCTTGAGCTGGCCTATATCTGGAGGAAAACAACCTCCCCACTAGGTTCATAGCATAATGCACTTGCAAGGAAGCTTCAGACCTTTGCTGTTACCTCCAAAGAATAGTCCAAGAAACATATCTGGAGATCTTAGGTAAGTTCTTAACCTTGAGAACAATGAATGAGAAAGAGAAGTCCCAGATTAAAAAAAAGTAATCTGAGACAAAACCAACAGAGAAAAACAAAAACAAAAATCTCAAAGAAAGAGAAAAAAGATTCCTGGGAAGGCAGAGTTCGTTTTGGAAACAGACAGTTTAAAAACAACAAACAGCAACATAAAAAGTACATGGCAAAGTTCTTCCAAGGTTGTAATAGTAGAAACGCAGCCAGACTTCCTATGCCTCAGTGACCAAGTAAGCACATTTTCCCCTGAAGGTTCTGACGCCTTTGATCTCCATCTCAATATGTTCTCCTGATAGTCTTTGGGTGAGAGAGAGTACCATGGCCTTTGTGTTACAGCTGGTGGAGGGTCTGTAATAGCAAGTGTCGAGCAAAAGAGCAGGGATCCAAAGCACGGTTAGGCCTATGGAGATAAAATGGAAATGATGAGGGAATAAACTTTTTCTGCAAAATTTCTTAAACTGCATTGATACTTAAAGAGGGAGTACAAACTGCCATTCTGCCCAAGAAGAATTCTGAAACTTTTCATAGACAATTATCAAATATTTTAAAGAAATATTGAAGATTTATATAACATCAAGGGAAACTGTACTTATTTTCTACTTTACATGAGAAGGCTGCTGTGGACAGGAAAAATTCTGAGAGTTTAAAATGTTGATATGAAGCACAATATCAAATTTGTGCAGCAAAAGCGAAAGGAAATCTCTCCAAAGGAGGCAATTCTCTCCATGACTTCAGCAACCTACATTCACTAACACAAAGGCCATGGATAAGCAAGACAATACACCATGCAAGTTATTAAAAAAAGTAGTAAGCCATTTAGACTTTCACAACTTTTTGTGTGTGATCTCAGCACCAGCTTTCACTATGAAATGCATTCAGATTTCATGTAGTATGTATTATACAAGCAGAGAGTAATAATATTGTTTGATTAATTTTACACTAGAAATAATCTACATTATAGATTATTAAGGAAAATAAAATTTTCAATATTTTTTTCTGCATCAACCAAGAAACTCTCCATAATATTTCACTGGAAGATTTTTCACTTTTTCTAACTGCTTTTGGATTGAAAGGAAAATCTAGGATCATAGAATATATATTCAGCACATAGTGGAAAAAAGAAACATACATAGTCCTTGACTTAAAGTGAATTAAGACTGTCATTTCATTAAAACTCAGTTGCTTGGCAACTAGCATGTACTAATGACAGTTGCAATGTACCAGGATCATGTGATCACCTTTTGCAGCTTTCTGACAAGCAGTGTTAATGGAGAAGCCAGGTTCACTTAACAATCGTCTTACTATCAACAGTGGCAAGAGAAGTCATAAAATGGGGCAAAAAAACAACTTTTGGCCTCAATTGTGGTCATAGATTGAGGACTATCTGTTAACATCTTAATGTAAAAATGCTATATTGTACCCAGTTTTATTTATTTATTATAGTTATTCTCTAAGTCATAGAGAATTTAACAAGTAATAACATTTAGACAAATGTTGGGAGCAAGTGCAGCTCCTATAAAAGAACAATTCTTTGACAGTGTCAATATTGTCCATTACCTTTTCTCAACAATAGGTTCAGGAACACTAATTCCTATGAACTATTAGATTCCCCCTCCCCATGTATTGCTAATGTTTCCACTGAGATCACAATACTCACTTTGTGAGAAAGGCCAAGAGAATTGGGACAAGGGACTTGGGAAAATAATCCTGCTGGACCATGTGGTTCAGCGTCATCAGAGGGCCATAAAGGCTCGGAACAGCCCTGATCTTCTCTTCACTCTGAATGGTAAAAGAAAAAAAGGAAGATTAAAAGGAGAGTTACTATATCTAGAAAGGCCAGCAAAATTTGCACAGTATTGTCCTCACCACCTCCCATAACCACACAGAATTCATTTTGTTCCATTCTGCAAACATTCCAGCAATCCTTCAGCAACCTTTCTAAATTCAGACACTGAACTGGGATAGCTCCATATTCATTTTTTTGTCTCCCAAAATAGTATGGTGTGATGCCATCATATTGATTCCATTTTCATAAAGATTGATAGAAGATAGAATTTTGCATTAAATTATTGCTTGAACATACCAAGACTTGATCTTTGCCTTTCCAAATATAAATACAGATAGACCTCAACATACAACTATTTGTTCAATGATCATTCAAAGTTATAAGGGCACTGAAAAAAGTTTAGTTTAGTTTAGTTTATTTGATTTATATACCGCCCTACTCCCGAAGGACTCAGGGCGGTGAACAGCCAAACAATAAAATACATAGATACAAAAAATTTAAAAACCAGATAAAATCGAATTAAACCATTTTGGCCCAGACAAATTAAAACGCCCCAATAATTTAAAAGCAGATTAAAATTTACATATTAAAAAGAGGGAAAAGATTAGGCCAAGCCCGCCTGGTGGAATAAAAAGGTCTTCACAGCTTGGCGGAAGGTGCGCAGATCCGGGATCCTCCGTATCTCCGGGGGGAGCTCATTCCAGACAGTAGGTGCCCCCACAGATAAGGTTCTCCCCCTAGGGGCCGCCAGTCGACATTGTTTGGCTGATGGCACCTGGAGGAGTCCCTCTCTATGAGAGCATACTGGCCGGTGGGAGGCTATTGGTGGTAGTAGGCAGTCCCGTAGGTAACCAGGTCCTAAGCCATGGAGCGCTCTAAAGGTGGTAACCAAAACCTTGAAGCGCACCCGGAAGACCACCGGGAGCCAGTGCAGCTCGCGCAGGAGAGGTGTTACATGGGAGCGCCATGTCGCTCCCATTACCACCTGCGCGGCCGCACTCTGAGCCAGTTGGAGCCTCCGGGTGCTCCTCAAGGGGAGCCCCATGTAGAGAGCATTGCAATAGTCCAGGTGGGAGGTGACGAGGGCATGAGTGACCGTGCGAGAGGAGTCCTGATCCAGAAAGGGACGCAACTGGCGAATCAGGCGGACCTGATGAAAAATCCTCTCGGTCACGGCCATCAAATGCTCTTCTAAAGACAGCCGTGAGTCCAGGAGGATGCCCAAGTTGCGAGCCCTCTCCGTGGGGGCCAATGATTCGCCCCCAATAGTCAGTGATGGCGCCAACTGACTATATCGGGACGTCGGAAACCACAGCCACTCGGTCTTGGATGGGTTGAGCCTGAGCCTGTTCCTCCCCATCCAGATCCATACGGCTTCCAGGCACCGGGACATCACTTCAAGGGCATCGTTGGAGTGATCCGGGGTGGAGATGTACAGCTGGGTGTCATCAACATACTGATGGTACTTCACCCCGAAATCACGGATGATCTCGCCCAGCGGCTTCACATAAATGTTGAACAGGAGAGGCAAGAGGACCGACCCTTGCGGCACCCCACATATGAGGGGCCTCAGGGTCGACCTCTGTCCCCGTCAACACAGACTGCGACCGGTCAGAGAGAAAGGAGGAGATCCACCGCAACACAGTGCCTCCCACCCCAACTCTTCCAACCGGTGCAGCATGATACCATGGTCGATGGTATCAAAAGCCGCTGAGAGATCTAACAGGACCAGGACAGAGGAGCACCCCCTGTCCCGAGCCCTCCAGAGATCATCTACCAACGCGACCAATGCCGTTTCTGTGCTGTACCCGGGCCTGAAGCCCGACTGGAACGGATCCAGATACGTCGTTTCATCCAGGTGCTGGGGGAACTGTTGCACAACCACACTCTCAACAACCTTCGCCACAAAACGAAGGTTGGAGACCGGACAATAATTAACCAACATTGCCGGGTCCAGGGAAGGCTTCTTGAGGAGAGGCCTCACCACCGTCTCTTTCAAGGCGGCAGGAAAGTCACCCTCACCCAACGAAGCATTTATAATCCCCTGGAGCCAGCCTCGTGTCACCTCCCGGGAAGCCAGCACTAACCAGGAGGGACACGGGTCCAATAAACAAGTGGTCGCGTTCAGTCTACCCAGAATCCTGTTCATGTCCTCAGGGGTCACAGGATCAAACTCATCCCAGATAACATTCTCAAGACCTGCCCCAGTCCCTCCCCCTGAGACTACCCAGTCGGAGTCCAGATCTTCCCGAATCTGAGTGATTTTGTCATACAGATATTGAACAAAATCCTCGGCTCTACCCTCCAAGGGGTCCTCCCGCACTTCCTGGTGGAGCAGGGAGCGGGTCACCCTAAACAGGGCGGCCGGGCGATTATCTGATGACGCAATAAGAGCAGCGAAATAGCTACATTTCGCTGCTTTTATCGCCACTAGGTAATTCCTAATATGAGATCTTACCAGTGTCCGGTCAGATTCAGAAAGGCTGGCCCTCCAACTACTCTCTAGGCGTCTTTTCCGGCACTTCAACTCCCTCAGCTCCTCAGTGAACCAAGGAGCTAAATGAGATCGGCGCCGGGTCAGAGGCCGCAAAGGCACAACCCGGTCCAGCGCTCCAGTGGCCGCCCTATCCCAGGCGGCCACTAGGTCTCCAGTCGAGGCGTGTGCCAGAGCCTCAGGAAATGGCCCAAGCTCCATCTGGAACCTGTCAGGTTCCATCAGGCATCAAATCCATCAAATCAGGCATCAGTTCCATCAAAAAGTGACATATGACCCATCCTTATACTTATGACGGTTGACTCAGTCACATGATCAAACTTTGGATACTTTTCAACTGGCATGTAATTACAAACGGTTGCAGGAAGTTGGACTAGAAGACTGGTTCCAACTAGAAGTTGGAAGACCTTGGGTCCCTTCCAACTCTATCATTCTGTAATTTATTACATGTGCCATCATACCTGGTTTGAGATCATCACCTACTGTGCTTTTTGGAATAGAAAATATACAATCAAACCTCACAGCTATCAAAAATCACCTGTCTCTGTCTACTTACTTTTAGCAATCCCATGTGAATCAAAAGACTTGTTATGAAAGCATCAGAATTGAAGTTGGCTGATGAAAAAGCTTCTCCCATCAAAGCATCTAAAAAGATCCAACTGTATTAGAAACATGGAAACTTCAGTCCTTAGGGAAATATCATTTGATTTTGGCCTACTGCCTATGTCCCATAGTCTAAGGAAAGACAACACGTTTAGCATCATCACAGTCGTCCTAACAATTTCAAATATTTAAAAATAAACCCAAAGGAAAAAATAAGTAGCTGCAACTCCCATTACTATGCACATTATTTCAGGATCCAAGAGCATGAATTAAGTTCCTATAGTGAAAGGCAGCATATTTTTATAGAAATAAGCAAAACTAATTTTAAATTGACCTGTTTTGTAAAATAGTGCATAAAAAGGAACATTCAAAAAGCTAGCATCTGTCCCAATCTCCATATATTTGATCTCCTGAGCTACAGGAGACTATAACTGAAATTGTCAAAAAGAGAGAGGTTATTAAGAATCTGATGGCAACTTTATCAAATAGGTTTTTATACACATGGATCTGCTTATATCATCATTGTACTGATTAAAGCCTTTAAAAAAAGTCATACCTGTTGTTTCACACACTGCTGTTTTTACTACGGTCTCATCTTTGAAGACAGAAGAGATCTTAAGGAAAACAGTAACAACTTTTTCTGTGTCAGATGTGTCTGTCTAGAAGAAATATAATATCAAAATTAAACGTGTTACAATAGTTTGGCACTAGAAAGAGAACAGGTGGCCAGTGCAATTACTTAACCTCATAAAAACTGAAGAACAGAACTACTGAGCAACTAGCCATGGTGCCCAGAAAAATGTGTTTTGTAAAATATTAACAATGGTTTACCTGCTGAATTATCAACGTCGAACACTTGGGGCCAAGTCGCAACAATTTCTCTGGTGATGGAAAAGCTAGAAAGGTGCCAACATCAACAGGAGGAAGAGGAGAGGATAATGGTGTAGAATCCTGGAAGAAATCCTGAAAATTAATCTTTTGCCAGAAAATACAGAAAAAGTAGAAGCTGTGTAGCAGATGAGAAATGAGGGAACAGGTAATGCAGTAACATGGATTAATTTTGGCAGAAGTAGTATAGCTTGTTCCAAGTTTATTGGAAGATAAATATCCTTTAAGATCTTGTCACCACTCCAAGATGATAGAGTTTTAATCTTGTGGTCTGATTTTATACTAATATTGTCATCTCTTTTATTCCTGCTAGCATAATAATATATTAGATGAGAAATATAATCTTTCTCTCATTCACTCATAGGACTAGTTTTATTTAACAGTAACTTTGTACAGCAAAGGATATGAAAAGCTTCCTCTTTTCTCTGCTTTTTTACAGAAAGGTTGTTCAGCTAATCACTTTCCTTTAGATTTTTATATAATTATCCTTGCTTTTCTTTTCCTGCTTTTATTCTGTTGAATTGTCAGTTGCTATTTTTTCTCTTCTTGTCGCCCATCTCTAAATTTTGTTTGCTTTTTTGTCTGTGTTCCTAAAACAGTAATAGTTTATTTGTATTGCTTAAAATATGTAGGCAGTTTTAAAACAAAACAGCCAGCTTGGCCTGGATATGAACTTAGGAATACACTCCAAGAACATCTGCAGAAATCTAGTCTATATGGCTACATTTACTAGGAAATTTAAATGTACATCATATTAATTTTACATACTTATAAAACACTGTAGCCAAGTGTCTTAACAGGAAAAAACATGAAATGTAATCAAGTAAATAAATTATTTGTAAATTTTATTTTTGGTTACAGTATTTTGAAAACATAATAATTTGGAAGTATACATTTTAGTATGTTAAGTTTCAAGGGGAAAAACAGCAAACCAATATTAAACGGGAGTAGGTGTATGCATTTGTAATTCCTCAAGGATAATTATTTGAAAAAGCCAGCAACTATATGATAAATTTGCCAGCAATGTATTACTTTAGTATGTTAAATAATTTTATACAAGCAAAAACGACAACAATGAATAAATAGCTTTCCAACTGATACCACCAGGCACATCAACTGCAGCAGTTGTTCTTGTTTAAAAGAGGAAAGGTGTGCTTATACCTACATGTTCCTCTAAGATTTTTTTAGGTGTAAGGGGTTCTTGTTCTCCCTGTCCCCTCTCCTGCACCTGAAGTGGTTCTTCTTCCTCTTCTTCCTCCTCTTCCTCTTCCTCCTCCTCCTCCTCTTCTTCTTCCTCTTCCTCCTCCTCTTCGTCATCTTCTCCATCATCCTCACTAAACAAATACAAGAATATAATTATACATAGTATTGGGAGACATATGCAGATATTTATTTCTAATCAGCTTGTATTCATCATTATAAAATTGAAAAGACACACAAATAAAGAAATGGATAGCCAAAACACAGTAAGTAACCATATTGTCCACAAGGTCACTTCCATATTCATAACATATTAAATCTAACCCAACTCCTTCTAGTGTGGGTAAGGGAAATACTAAGTCTGAGCTGCAAAAATCTAGCTGATCACTAGCTAGAAGCAATGAATTTGAATTTTCTGCATTTGTTGCCACCTAGTCCTCCAGGTTTTTGCAATACAAAATCTGATAGCCCTAGTTCATGAATGACAATAATTTACAGAAATAAATGGAAGAATCCAAGACAATAAATGCAACTTTTCAAATATCAAATCTTTGAAAAAGAGACAAGATTCTGATTGTTCCAACTCAATAATTTGGGGGAGGGGGGAAAGGTAGAATACAATAGGTTTTTTTTTTTAAATCTTCCCAATCTCAAATTTTCTTGCTGCAAATTGGAAAGAATTGTGGCAGCAGCTGGAACAAAATGATTTCCAACAGCCCTGGAGTGTAGCTCAGCTGCTTGCACCCTGAAGGGTGAAGAAAAAGCAGAACGAACAATTACAACAACATGTGTATGTGTATTTCTCCACTTCTGCCAAAGCCACAGTATAAATTAACCTTAAACCATATTACACACAGTACACTTTTGCTATTGAGGTTTTGCTGAAAGGCTCTTAAATGAGCCTTGCAGCCATGAATATCCATTATATTAAATAAATCATTTCACAGACTGTGTATATATAATACATGTATTTAAGAACCAAACATCCAGGGCAAATAAAAATACAATTTTCTGGCTTAATAAGGGTCCTGCAGTGAAATTTATCGAATTAACAAAAGTGTTAGTGTACACTGAAGTTAATTGTTGCTGAATAAGTGTCTATTTCACACATTAAAAATCTTTTAGAAATTGAAATAGCCAATTATTGGAGGCCCCATTAGTATCTTACCTCAGGGTGCCTAGGATCTTTCCCATATTGAAGCCTTCAAGGATTTCCTGGAGCTGTTCACATCCGCCTTCTCCAAAACAATTGCCTATGACAAGGATAAAAGCATATACAAAGAGAAGTATATATATTTTAAAGGATAGTTTGAAAAACTCTGTTTATATATGGAGAACTGGATAAAATCACAAGCTTTAGTACCCTGTTTCCCCCAAAATAAGACATCCCCTGATAATAAGCCCAATTGGGCTTTTGAGCGCATGGCAATAAGGCCAAGCACTTATTCCAGGGTTCAAAAAAAATATAAGACAGGGTCTTATTTTCGGGGAAACACGGTATCATATCTGAATGAAAAATGCTATACTGCAATTAAAGGGCCTTATTGCCATGTGCTCAAAACCCCGATTGGGCTTATTATCAGGGAATGTCTTATTTTGGGGGAAACAGGGTAGGAGACCAGGCATCCAGTGGCAATTGGTAAAAGGAAGATAGGGAACAGATCACGAACTGAAAATCTGTGGAAAGTTAAATGAAAGGGAATGAACTTGAGAAAGAGAAGGGAATTTAGATATAAATATAGATTTATAAATATAGATTTAGGTATACATTGGCTTGACGTAGCCAGTCAACAGTTTGGTTGAGGATTTTAGCTACTAAAAACAGCATTATTAACTATAGCACAATCACATACAGTACCATTGAGCTCTAACTTCTCCAGCTCTGACTTGTCCTCAATAGCCGCAACAACTTCAAGTCCAGCATCTAACTTGATCTCACAGAAGGATAAATTGAGTTCCTAGAAAGCAGAAAGTAAAGTTTCATATGAATACTTGGGTTAGGAAGAATGCAAGAAATATTTTTAAGTGGGCTCATGGCATCTATAATTCATATCATCCAGAGTCCTAAAAAACAATTCAGAAACAACAGGGACAGCGACAAGATGCTTGGATTACAAATAATCATTTCTGAAGACTGCTTTGATTGATTGACTGCTTGATTGATTTCATTTCTGATTCGCTGCTTTTTAAGTTCACGGATGAATAAATTATGTTCCTGGATGATATGTGACATATAAAATGTGGCTGCAGAGAACCCCATTCTTCTCACTAGCTTTCAGGAAATGTATTTTTTTCCCGATTTTCTTATGACAGAAAATTAAACAATCTTGTGTTTCACCACAATCCTTACTGTGAGATGCCAAGGCTCTGATATATGCATGTAAATACGCTACCTTGACCTGGCAAATTATTCAACTTTAGGATTTAAGAAGTTACCCATTCATATTTTAGAATAGCATGTTGGCCTTCATTTCAATTTAATATAAATAGAAACAAAATTTACATTTATCTTAAACCAAATATACACGATTCTCTAACTTCATCATGTAGCTTGAAATGTTCTTGGTGTTTTTAACTTGACTTCCAACTCATGACTGTATCTTTAGCTGTAAGATGGATGTAACATAATTTTAGGATTTAAAAACCAAAATTTTAGGATTTTGGACCAGTGTTCTCCAAATGGGTTTCTTAAAATACAAAAATGCACGTATTTCATATTTATATGATCTCTAATACCAAAACTTTTACTTACAGAAGCAGAAGTTATGCTCTAGTCCTGCCCTAGCCAAACAAATCTAGGACATTAACTGGCTCCACTGAGATAGTCTGCGTTGTGGCCCGCCAGCGGCCTGCACAGATTGTGGCTGATCCCGACGATGAGGAGGCTGGTGTGGTGTCGCGCCAGCAGCCTGTGCAGCCAGTGCTCAAGTCGGACAGTGAGGAGGCTGAAGAGGATGTGGTGCCAGAGGCAGAGACTCAGCCAGAGCCTTCAGAACCTCCAGAGGCTCCTTCAAGTGAAGAGAGTGAAGTGGAGGAGCCTCTTCTCAATGCTCAAGCACGCAGGGCTGCCAAAAGGCAGGAGTGGCTACTCAGGAGGAGGTCTCCTCAAGAGTAAGGCTTGAGGTTAATTGGCCACTCCCTTAGCCTATTTAAGTTCACACACAAATAGCAAATGTGAGTTTTTTGTTACAACTTGGTTTCTGGGCTGATTGCCAACCCTTGTCAGACTTTGTTTAATCTCTGTAATTCATAGCAGGCTGATAAGGACATTGGTGATTAAAGCCTGCATTTTGAAAGGGGTCTGTTTGTATTAAACAGAGTTTTTGGAGCTGTGTGTGTGTGCTACACTTCTTGGGACCTGTAGCTGGGGCAGAACAGTCTGGGCTATAGCTCCAGAGAAGGATTACTCTTTATTTTTCTTCACTGCCTGCTGGGCACAACTAAAAATCCCCAATAAGCATATTCATTTTTTTTCCTTTTAACAACCCCATTGGGGCAACTGAATGGAGCTGATTGTTTACTGGCTGGATGCCCTTCCTGTCGCCAAAGCAGTGATTTTGCTGCAGATATATTCTCTGTGCCCAGAGGGAGAAATATCTGCCTCTACCTAGGATCGAACTCACAGCCTCCTGATTGTGAGGCAAGAGCTCCACTTCTAGGCCACTGCACAACTCACCCAATAAGCATATTCATGTCAGACATAATTTAGTTTGTCTCATCGCATACATAGCAATATACAAAATAGGATTCAAGTATGGTGGGCCAATACCTTTAGTTTATGAAGGCCTTCACTAACAGCTTCAGCAATAGCACTAGCACCTTTTGAACGCACCAGGCAATCCCCAAAGTTGATTGTTTCCACTTGACGGAGCTTCTTGAGGGTCTGAATACAACAAAAAAAACAATGCAGACTTAATTCAACCCTGACAGAAGTGCTTCCTTTTAAAAATATAAGAGAGCTGTACTGAATCAGACCTGTTGCATCCAGCATTTCAGAGGAGGTCATAAACAATTCCCAAGTGCAAGTGCTTACCCGTCTGGGTTCTGCCAGAAATTTAGAGGCACACTGCTATTATAGATAAAATGGTACCCTTACTCTTCATGATTTTCTCTAATCCCGTTTTGAATTTTTCCCAGGGATGTTCAATTTTGTATTTTACATTAGCAAATTCAACAGTGTTTCCAAACTCCTCCCCCACAATTGCTATCTCACATGCATTAACATATAAGCAAACGTAATGTACATTGGCAAAAACTCAGATTGTTTTCTCTAAACAATTAATCCATTTTACTTCACAATTGCTGTTCTAGATTTAAATCCAAATCACTATTAATGTGGAAATCAATATTAATATAAAATGGTGACAAAATTGAAAAGTGCTTACTTCTGCCATAGCCATAGCTCCTTTCTCAGTAAAAGTGTTATCATTCAAATTAATCACTCTCAGCAAGGGATTGACAGCAAAGGCCTCAGCTAAGGCTGTAATTCCTGGATGATTGATTCCATTCTGTGGCATATGAACTTCTTCCACAGTACCAATAACCTGAGGATCAAGATAGCACAGAAGGCCATTGTTCAAACAGAGATAAAATCATTTTTCCTAATAAAAATGTATCTCTATACCCCCTTTTAAACTCTTCATAGGCAAATATTATTCTAATCTAAAATAGCAGAGTGTAGAAACTATTTCAAGCCCTAGAGTTTGCTTCTAGATATTCACCAATTGGAGTGCAATACATGTTAATTTTTAATAAAATTATTTTCAAAAACATTAAGTACAACATTTAGCTTCTTTTTCTCATGTACCTTGTATAACGTTATTTACACCAAAAATGATAGGTAGATATCTTTGTATACTCAGCCCTACTTAAATACACTAAGATTTATCAAATGAGGACCCTATTTGCCAAAAGTGATTTTAAACAGTTTCAAGGACCTTTTTGTTGTAAAGCTCAATTTGCCAATCTATTTCAAAAGTCCATGTGCCCATAAAATAAGAATCTAAAACAGTCTAAAGACCATATGTCCCAACAAAAGGTATTAAGACAACATATATTAGGATCACTTTTATCTTTCTATTACATTTCCCGTATAATTGCTTGAATACAACTGCTAGTAGGTTACAATGGCAATTGGGATCAGAATTTCTGCCCCTAAGTCAGTGATGGTTAACCTTTTCGGCACTGAATGCTGAAACTGGAGCGCGCGTGTGCCGGAGCACCAGAACCTGAAAGAGAGCCACTGGCGGGCGCACAAGCATGCAGCAGTCAACTGCTCTTCCGGGTTCCATTGTGCGCATATATGCCAGACAGATGGTCTGGCACGCATGCACATTGGCCAGCTGCTCTCTTCCGGGTTCCACCGCACCAGCTGGTCTTCGAGTAAAGACCAGCTGGCTGGTGCACATGTGCACAACGGAATCCGGAAGAGCAGCTGGTGATGGCATGCCTGCCCCCAGAGAGGGCTCTGCATGCCACCTCTGGAATGCGTGCCATAGTTTTGCCATCACGGCCCTAAGCAATGAAGTTGTAAAGTGTGACATCACATGACTACATTGCTTATCTACAGCAATTTGGACAGTCACAGTTGCCATCATAACCTGAGAACTATGCAGGTCATTAAATGAAGACCTCACATGATCACAACTTTGAATTTCCTGCCATCTTTCCCAATGACTTTGCTCATGAGAAGCTGGCAGGAAACATAAAAATTGCAATCAGGTGACTATGGAGATCCTACAATGGCCAGAACATTAGGATTGATCATATATACCATTTGTTAAATGCTGTCATATCTCTGAATAGTTGCTGAACAAATGATTGGAACCGAAAGACTATCAGTAAATTGAAATATGACACAGAACAACGGGTTTCTATTCAAGTAGGACAGCTGGGCCAAACGTGTTGCACTAAAATAATCAATCTATATTGCAATGATGGCACTTTTTTATTAATATAATGTTCCAATTTGTTGAATCCTCCAAATACATTCAGGAAGTGGCTGTTTCCCCAGAGAAATTGACCACCACTACAAAAGCCATCAGCAGTACCAACAGCCATCAGCTAGTAAGAACATAATGTACAACAAATCAGAGTTGGATAATAAAAATATTCATGTTTTTCAGAACATATCTGGCCAAGGCTTAGTTTTTCCCTTCTTATTTGTTAATTATACATAACTGTTTAATGGGATACGACTCTAATTCTTATACTCACTGTGAATGCCTCAGCAAGAGCAGTTGCACCATCATTTTCCAGGCGGTTCCTGCCAGCCATAAATACTTTCAGAGCCAACGGCTTGCCTTGAGCAGTTGATTTCCTGTGGCATTCTTTCAGAGCTCCTGCTAAAATCTTAAGAAAAAACAATGTTGACATTGCTAAGTGTCAATTCACCATGCCTAGAGAGAACAAATTATTTAAACTGCAGTTTTATATACATGATATGGACACTCTGCTAGTAACATTGTGCATTAGTAACATTCCCAATTGTAACATAAAAATGAGTAATTTTGGTCATGAAATTGGCATGAATGCATGTACTCAACTCAGATTTCTCTGTAGGATACAGATAGACAGATTCTTTATCTCTTAATTAGAGTTCCTTCTAAAACATTCTAGGACAGGCCAAGAATAAGGCAGTATACTTTTCATTAGAGTAAATGACGTTGACTTCCCCATCAATTTGGGAGGCTTTGTAAGACAACAATCTATAGCAATACATCATGTATGTAGAAACAAATCACAAGGGAAGCTGGAAGTCAAACATTCTACTTTCCACTTCATAAAGATCCAGGAAATGATTTTTACCTTGCCACCACCAATACCCATGCCACAGTTGTTTAGCTTGAGTTCTTGCAGAGTAAAACAGGTAGGGCTCTTCAGCAATGCCTCAAATCCACGGACTCCATCTGGTCCAAAGGCATTATCACTGAGATCCAACTCTACAAGTTGGCAGCCAGCAGAAATGAGGGCTTCTCCAAGAGAAATCTGACAAATGATAAAAGGTAGAACAAAATTCTCCTTTAACAAAGAGAAATGTTTGTTCAAAGCCGATACTATTTTTTTTTTGGTTCATGATATATCGTTTCAAGTTATGAAAAGTGGAACATACTTTGTACAGTATCCCTAAACTTTTCAAATAAGACTATACCTAAACTCTTATATAATATGTGATAAAAAGAAAAAAAACTGATAGGAAATTATCTTAGGTATCTTTATACAGGAATAAGCTCCAAATGAACATTCCTTTGAGTAAGCATTCCTAAAAATACTGGATTTTAATAGACTTCACTTATCAGCAGCTGAGCTGAATGCTCCTTCTCACTCACAAAATTTTAAAAATGTGGAATAACAAATCACATCTTACTATAATGCTAGATGTAAACTCAGCCTTTCTCTCACACACACATCCATGAGAAATTCAGTTTTAATTTAAAAACATATATTCATTTATTTCCTTAATCTGCTTAGAGAAAGAAGGCAATTCATTCAGTCTACAACAGGAATGTCAAACTCAAGACCCAGGGGCCGGATCTGGCCCATGGGGTGCTTAGATATGGCAGCCAGGGCCGCCCTGGAAACAAGGGCAAAGGACTAGCCCGTGGTGCCTCTGCCAGCGAAAACAGGGCTTGCAAGGGTGCCATGGGTGGTCCTCCTGAGCTCTGTTTTTGCTGGCAAAGGGTTGCAGGAAGCCGTTGCAGGTGAAAATGGAGCTCGGGAGCCCATTTTTGCTGGCAGAGCACTCAGGCCACCACAGATGCCCCCAACACGAATGACGTTGAGCTGGCCATGCCCCCCTGGCTATGCCCTCCCGAGGTCAAACACAACCCCAATGCAGCCTGATCTACAACGTTTCAGAAATATTTGACCCATGACACTGCCTTGAACTGAATTAGACTTTTGTTTACCTTAGCATGACCTACTCTGACTAGCAGCAGTGTCAGCCAACCATCTTTGCCTTTCTACTGAGAAATGTCTTAACTGGAAATAACAATAAAGAACTGAACCTGAGACTTTTTCACAGATTCTTATATATACTACATTACTGATTTGTCATTAGTCTCCAAATGTTCTTTTGGTTGGTCCTTGCTTCCAAACCTCTATAAAAAATCAGATACTGCTGTCATCTTGATCATTAATCTCAGATGATACTCCCACATTGCAGCATTAAAAAAATAGCATGCTAATAATATTAATAGTTACATATTTCACGTACCAAAGCAGAGGGAATCTCAGATCTCAGTCTCCCGGTGAACATATCACTCCAATGACACCTCTAGAATAATATATATATTATAAATATGGTAAAAATCATAGAAGATACATAACAAACTTTCTCTATGATGTCCTTGGTGAACAATATGCATAATTGCAAAAATGACTATATGTGAAAACTAAGAAGCTGGCATAATAACCAAGTTCCAAAGAGTGCATAAATTTATTTATCCTCTTTGTTCAAACATGGAATACTAGTTTACTTTATTTTAACAAGAGTCGAAGCTAGTCACAATTTCAGAGAAGGATTGAATGCCGCCCTCCAAAACATAAAACTTCTACCACACAAAGTGGTGGGTATGAGATATATGACAGAGTATGCAAGGTTGAGAGTTAATGTTATTCAGAATGTGAAAATAATTAAGACCCTATAAAATGTTTCTTATGCTTGTCATCCAAAATATTCTTCAAACACATCAAAATTATAATAAATCTAACAGGGTGGATTTGATTTAAATCGAGTCGATTTAAATCATAATTTTTAAAGAGCAACTGTCATCTCTGCTACTCCTTTGACCCGCTGTTGACTCACCGATAGTCCCAGTGTTGCAGAATATACAGCCTTGTGCTACACAACTAAGCTCCATTTCATGCTGAATAAACTAAATTATTTATGTATCTTAAATAGAAAACTATCTTACTATAGATTTTTACCCCAAAAGTTTTTTATTAAAATAAATTAAATAAAAATCAAAAAAATCTGATTTAAATAAAATCTGATTTAAATAAAAAAAATCCGATTTAAATTAAAAAAATCTGATTTTTTTGATTTTTTTTAAAAAATCATTGATTTTTATCCACCCTAAAATCTAAGGTACAATTTCATTATTATACAGAATAATCAGACATCAAAATCTCACCTTGAGCTGAGATTTCTTCTCCAGTGCCTTGGCAATGACTTTTGCTGCTTCAACTCCCACAGTATTTCCTTCCAAACACAGGGCTTCTAGCCCATCAAACTCCTCAATCTCTTTGATCACATCTTCAGCTGCAGAGATAGGCAGGATATTTCTGAACTCTAACCCAAACTGCATCTATCCTCATTATAATTCCACCTCAAATCCTATTGTCTCTTCACCAATCGTGCTTTCCTTTCTTTTTATTTAAAATTTTGCACTCTTTACCAAGATGTCTTAAAGCAAAATAACATGTGTGTGGGCTGGCACACACACATGCACACTCAACTCATCCAAGCAGTGAGCCAGTACATATGGGCTCGCAAGGCCCGGTTCTCCTCTCCCCACTCCCAGCCAGGCCTAGCCACAATGTTTGGAGACCGATGATTTAGGATTCAGTCTATTTGGTGGTATTATAATTTATGCTTTTATTTTATATATCGTATTTTTTGGACTATAAGATGCTCTGAAGTATAAGACGTACCTAGTTTTTGGGAAGGAAAACAAGGGGAAAAAATCTGCCTCTGCCTCCCAGCAATTAACCTCCTTGCAGCAAACAGCCTAGTCAGCTTGAGCACAACCTGATTTAGCATAAGCAGCTGACTGGCGGTTGGATCAGCCTCTTGGAATACCGCCTATTAGCTGTTCCTGGCTGCAGGGAACATCACCACCCATCGCCGCCCATTGCTGCCGCCTATCACCGCCTCTGCGCACCCCATTTTTGGCCTCCGTGCATCCGTTTTTGGCCCATTCCAGGCAGCAGGGATTTCCGCCACTGCCTGGAATGTGCCAAAAATGGGAGCACGGAGGCTGAAAATGGGGGTGCGCAAAGGCCAAAAATGGGGTGCTCGGCGGCAGCAATCCCTGCAGTCTGGAACAGTTGATAGGCAGTATTCCAGGAGGCTGATCCAACTGCCAATCAGCTGCTTGTGCTAAATCAGGCTGTGCTGAAGCTGACCAGGCTGCTTGCTGCAAGGAGGTAAATTGCTGGGAGGCAGAGGCCAAAGGGTGGGGGCCGGTGGGTGGGCAGGGCTTCAGCAACATTCGCTGTATAAGATGCACAGACATTTCCACCTACTTTTTTGGGGGGGAGTGTGTCTTATACACCTAAAAATACAGTAAATGAGCTCTGCAAAAGTAATACATCTACTCAATGAAGCACTCATAATTAACAGCAACAACATATCCTCTTACCATCTTCTGCAGTATTGAGTTTCAGACTTTTGCCTTTAAAGCTCAGCTGCCCTCCGCCCACTTGAGTTTTAGCAAGTGATTCTGCAAGCTTAGTTATATCTTCTGATGCCATTTTTTAACTGTGCCAACTGTTGCCAATATCAGATGGGAAAGATGCTGGAAAAGAAGAGAGAAATAACTAAGTGTGTGAGAGATACAAATTAGTCTCTTTCACTCCCCCTCCTTTTCTTTTGGTATAGAATAACAGGGGAAGCTAAAGATTGTTATTGTATTGGTTCTATGGCTTCATAGTTATTGAATTTTTTGCTACCTTAGAAAAAGAAAGTGAAGAAAAGAGAGCAACTGTCCATGTAGTAATCTATAAAACTTTCAACTGTAGTAATTTCTAATTATAAGGTAATTTCTAATTACCTTGCATAATAATATACCACTGAACTAAACTGAAAGTTTGCTTGAAGACAGCAATGTTTGCTCTGTTCAGACAAAACAGCCAGGCCATTTCGCCCAAATATTACTTGGCTTATCACAACATGTTACTTAGCATCATTTTATAGCAGATGTTACCACCCTGCTTCTGCTATTTTATGCATAAATTAGCTTTGGTATTAACACATTTCAAGCAAAGATGGATAGTGCAGGGTAGAGGTTGCACTAGGGCAAGGAAGGTTTTGAACAGATTAGTTGGATAGCCAAATTCACCATCCAGAGAAGCCCAGATCCACCTTTCTTAAAAAAGTAAATTGTGCTTTCATTCCATAAAAATTCTTTATTTCTAGTTTCTATCCATCCTATTTTGTATACAAACCTGAGCAAGAAACAATTCATGAGAATAAAAAGTAAACTTAACTGTCAATAGATTTCCTATCAGTCTTCTTTTTTCTTCAATAAAAAAACATTTCCCAGCCATATACTCTAATTCCCAAGTGTTCCGTTCCAGCCACAGATGAACCTCCAAAGAAACTGAACAAATAGCACTGACAGAGCCTACATTATAACCATTTATTTAATGACCGTTTGAAGTTACGGCACTGAAAAAGTGATTTATGAGCGTTTTTCACACTTATGACTGTTGCAGCATCCCCATGGTTACATGTTTAAAATTTAGATGTTTGGCACCTGACTCATATTATGATGGTTGCAGTGTCCCGGGGTCACATGATCCCCCTTTGTGACTTTTTGACAAGCACAATCAATTGGGAAGCCAGATTAAATTACTAACACCAATTTAACAACTGCAGTGATTCACTTAACTGTGGCAATATAGTTGTAAAATTGGGCAAATATCTCACTTAGCAACATAAATTTTGGCCTCAATTGAGGTCATTAAGTCTAGGGCTACCTGTATTTTATAACATGACCTTATTTGCCACTATATAAATATAAAAGAGTGGCTGAATAGTAACAAAGGAATAAACAACAGACATTGCAATGCTTTTATTATTTATTAGATTGTATCCCTTTATTACTTTATAAGTAACTGAATGCAGCAAACATACCTAATACTCCTTTCTGTTCTTATTTACTCCACAACAACTAAATAGTTATACTACTAAGGATTTTAATTTTCCTGTTACTTTGGGGAAAAAAATAGAAGTTATTTTCTATTTCTATATTTTCCTTACTAATGTCGTCTGTATCTTCTGACCAACACAAATCTTTTGGATTGTAGTAAACTGGCAGTATTAATCTGTATTTTAGAAAGCCTCCTTTTTTTGATGTTTTGCCATCATCTCCTCTCCATTTCTGGAACAAAATATTTTTTTAGAGGTCAGCTCAAGAATGTCAACTTTTTTATTAGGGAAAAAAATCCAAAAGGGCTAGAGAAATCTTAGTTGCTCTATCCTTATTATTTTTCACTATGACAGAACCGTTTCGTACCGGTACACGTTATAATTTTGCTTAAACCAGCTCAATTTCCACCAACCCCCCCCTCACCCTTCTATAAGCAAAATCCAACAACGTAAACGCAATAGCGACTGTAAGCGCACTCGGTTACCGAAGTCCTCCTTCTGACAGCCCCAGTTCAGACGTGCGCTCAGAATTTACATAACTCAGCCTAATCTGGCCTCACCCGTGAAGAGCAACGAGGGCATGACGTCACACAGGGGAGAGAACAAGCAGGTTTTGGCAGGAAAACCTATCGGTACGAAGGAGGTTTTAAAGACCGGCGTCACGTCCAATTGCCCGAGAATGTTTTCCGTTCGCAACCCCATCACCCGCGACACCTCTACACGTGTACATACCCCTAACACGTGCAGCCCAGGAAGCAAGACAGAAGCGCCTTCTTCCTCCCACACAATACGGCTCCTTCCGTGTCCCCGCAGGCGTAGTCAGAACCGCTGAGGAGGAGGAGGAGGAGGAGGAGCGAACCCACCCTCAATTTACCAACGACCCTCGAATAAATCAGGCTAATCAACTGTCCGCGCTTCGGCGGGCGAGTAGCCGCGTCTGCCTACCTGGCGCGTTGGTTCTCGCTGTCACGTTGAAGCCACTCCGGCCACCGCAGCCACCCAAGATGATGGCGTTGAGGGAGGCGGAGGATTTGAAAGCCGGCAGTTTCGTTTTCCGAGTTGTGATTCGCTCCGTGGCCGCTTGCGTTTGCTCGGGGCGGCTTACTTCGCCTCTTTACGCTCCTCCTTCCTTGCAAGGGGCTCTGAGGTAATTGTAGCGAAAGGGCGGTGACGATGAAAAGAGGTCATAATTTTGTGTTGCACAGTGCAGCTCGCCCACTCGCTCGGCAGCGCAGAGTATCCTGGGAGTTGTAGTTTTTTACATTAAGATGTACTGGGAAATGTTGGTATTTTTCTTTCATGGAGCGGTTTGTTGCTAGAAGCAGCGAGATAAATGTGTGTAGAAGAGAGTTGGATTAGCAAAGTAGTTTTTTGTCCAAAAAAAAAAGTTATCTCTTCTCTGGCATATTTCCATCTGTGTAATATGTAGAAATGTTACAGCCTGATTTCTATGTCTGCAAATTCATCACATTCTTAATGTTTATATGCAATCGTTAAAAATATTCGATGAATTGTGAAACGTGTTGTGAGAAAGTAAGTTTATTGGACATTCGTTGAAATTCCCTAAAGTGAATACTTTAAATTATGGATTATATTTAATGGAATGTGAAGAAAAAATAGAGTGATGAATAATGCAAGCTATACATAAATGGTGTGAAACTAGAGGAAGTAAAATGAATTTGCTTACCTTGATGCACAGCATTAGAAAGCAATGGATAAAATGTGGTCTATTTCAAGGAATGAAACCGAAATGTCTGTGTATAAGATTGCTTTGCCTATTTGTTTATTAGAGTTGGGTATGACAGGAGAAAGGAAGTTGAATACAATAGTTTTCTTTTCCCAAGCCATGGCTTCTTGTGCTCTGTTCTTTTACTCTTTTTACTCATTTAGGAAGGCAACTGTTTAATTTGTTGGTCAGTCACTGAAATAAATATCTATCTATCTAGAATGCAATACCAAAAGGCTATTTTAAAAGTTTTTAAAAAGGTTTAAAAAAAAAAAAAGCACAGACCGAGGCAGGTGAGGACATAAACATTTCATACATATGTCAGGAAAGATACAAAGATAGCTTCGTAAATTCAACCAGGAACTGTATAGAGTTTCAAGCCATTGTAAAATGCCATTTTCTGCCTGTCATCCCTTGCTCATTATTCTGCATTTTCTGCCTAAAAATACTACCCAAATGCTTACTCAGTGTGGAGGTGCATCTATTACAATTGTTCTGGAAGACAACTATATAGAGAGGAGTTTGTGAGATTCTACAAAACAAAATTTTCAGTGCATTCATATTATTTGCCAAGCATCCTTGAACATATATCTTGTTTTGTTGCATTATAGATATCCAAGTGCAGCATCATTGTTATTTAGCGTATAATATATGAGCTACATGGAGGCATGATGGTTCAATGGTTAAAGGTGCTGAGCTTGTCAGCTGAAAAACTGGCAGCCCAGGTTGGAAACCCCAGCACTGCACGACAGAGTAAGCTTCCAATACTTGCCCCATCAGCTCCTGCCAACCTAGAAGTTCAAAAGCATGTAAATGCAAGTAGATAAATAGGTACCACTTTGGTGAGTAGATTGCAGTATTCCATGCACCTCAGCATACAGTTATGCTGGTCACAAGGCCATGGCAGAGTCTTCAGACAACGCTGGCTCCTTCGAATGAAGATGAGCATCATCCTCTACAGTCAGACACAACTGGACAGGAGAAATTTACTTTTATATGAGTTGCAGAAATCCAAATAAGCATTAAACAACTGTAAAAACCTTTCTGTATCTCTTTGCCATCTTCTCGTTTTCATTACCCTGTTTCCCCCAAAATAAGACATCCCTTGATAATAAGCCCAATCGGGCTTTTGAGTGCATGGCCAAGCGCTTATTTCAGGGTTCAAAAAAATATAAGACAGGGTCTTATTTTCGGGGAAACACAGTACGTCAGCCAGTCTACAAATTCATCTTGGAGTATCCCACTGAATTTATTTTTCAGAGAAGTAATATATTTAATTTATAGACTTAAATTGCTTTCAGATCTTTCTGTAGAACAGGGTCCCCAATCTCAGTCTGCAGCCCAGTACTGGATAGCAGCCGTGCAGGTGGTGTGTGAGCAAGTGAAGCTACATTTGTGCAAGCAGTGAGTGTGCGAAACCATCCCTCTTCACCACTGCTGGCCTGGAGAGCTGGAAAGGTTGGAGACTACTGATATAGAAAATATCGTACTTCCTCAAGATACATGTCGCCACATGTTGTGTTTCGTTCTTTTGTTTTTTTCTTATGTTACTATTCTAAAAAATAGAAGAACATTTTGAAAAAGATATATCAAAAAATCATTTGGCTCAATTTATAAATATATTAAATATTGAGCATACAGAATAATACTGATCAATCTTTTCATTGCACTGATAAAGAGCTAGATTGTAAACAGAATGTAAACATATACTGTGACTAAAATAATCCATAGTCATTCTATCAGTGAAGATACTAGTATTTGTTGTCCCTGTAAGGATGAAGCCATTATTCCTGATAAAATGCTAAATCCCAGCTTTTACCCTCAATCATTCAAGAATACATTTACATCTCTAAATCATATTGATTTTTGCCACAAACCTATATATAACAATTCAGGAAATAGTGGAACAACCCTATATTTTATCAATAAATGTCTCCTCATCCATTTTACATTTCAAAATTGTGAAGATTTCATCCAGCTCTCTAAAAATATCCTCTGTCCAGTTAAGGATAAGAAAACCTTTTGTGAATTAGTTGCATCTTAATAACATAAAAATATAATTTGTATTATTTAAAATTCTTATCCACACATTTCTTAATTTAAAAAGAAATCGGATGCTGTTGTATATGGACAGAATTGGAACAGCTTACCTTCAGAAGTTGTGGATATTCCATCACTGCAGGCTTTTTAGAAGAGACTGGGTAGTGTCTCCTGCTTGACCAGCGGGTTGGACTAGAAAACCTCCCTTCCAGCTGTTACTCTGTTAATTATTAAATCCTATCATTTAGCAGCCATATTTTAGCTTAGATAAGCTTAGTGGGTTCTCCTCCCATAGAAAATTTCTTAATGCGTAGGAACCGGAAGCATCGCAGTGATACTGGCTGGGAAATAGCGAAACTCCGACGAGCTTCGCAAAAACCCAGCCAGACAAACCGCTGTTGGGGGGTCCTCAGACCAGAACCATCTTGGAGGGACGGGAGAGAGAGAGAGGCGCCTTGGAAGACCAAGAGGAACAGGCAAGTTCCTCGGAAGGTCGGAGGCAGCTCTTTGACCTGGCGTTGGGGGAGACGGCCATTACAACCACTACAAGCTGGGGCAACCGGACTAAGATCTGAACAGGAGCAGAAATTGAACAGAGTATTGTTACCGGGTGAGTGATTGACCAACTCACAGGTAAGAAGAAAAAATTTTTTTTAAAGCTTGAAAGAAGTCCCAACGCGTAATTAGCGGCTAATTGGCACTTGGGAATTCAAGTGGGAAAAAAAAGAGGAACTTTAAAACTAAATTTTTAACTTTGTGGGCCAAATTTAATATAGTCATTTTAAATTGTTTTTAAATTTTGTGAATTTAAGTGTGTTTTAACATGGCTGTACACTGCCCTGAGTCCTTCGGGAGAAGGGCGGTATAGAAATTTAATAAACTAAACTAACTAACTATCAGGTTCGCCTGATTCGCCAGTTGCAGCCCTTTCTGGATCAGGACGCCCTGCGCACGGTCACTCATGCCCTTGTTACTTCCCGGTTGGACTATTGTAATGCTCTCTACATGGGGCTCCCCTTGAAGAGCACTCAGAGGCTCCAACTGGTCCAGAATGCGGCCGCGCGGGTGGTTATGGGCGCAACCCGTTGTGCCCATGTGACACCCCTCCTGCGCGAGCTGCACTGGCTCCCAGTGGTCTTCCGGGTGCGATTCAAGGTGTTGGTTACCACCTTTAAAGCGCTCCATGGCATAGGACCCGGGTACCTTCGAGACCGTCTTCTGCCACCAATAGCCTCCCACCGACCAGTCCGTTCCCACAGAGAGGGTCTCCTCAGGGTGCCATCAGCCAAGTTATGTCGGCTGGTGACACCCAGGGGGAGGGCCTTCTCTGTGGGAGCCCCAGCCCTGTGGAACGAACTGCCCCTGGAAATTCGTAAGATCTCCGACCTCCGGGTGTTTCGCTGCGCATTGAAGACCCTGTTGTTCCGCCAGGCCGGACTATCAACACAATAGTTTTAAATTGGGGTATTTAAATTTTTTGGGGGTTTTAAATCTGAGCCAATTTATTTAATTATTTTAAATTTTATATTGTTGTTTTGTCTGTGTTTTTAAATAGGCTGTACACCGCCCTGAGTCCTTCAGGAGAAGGGCGGTATAGAAATAAAATTATTATTATTATTATTATTATTATTATTATTATTATTATTATTATTATTATTATTATTATTATTATTATTATTAACTAAAGCCCTAAAAGGAACCTTCCACCTGGATTTAAAACTGGACTTGGAAGAAATTAAAAATAAGATAAGAAAAAGAAAACAGAAGTATTCTTTAAACAACAAAAGGACTTAATTTAGAGAAGAGGTAATTATTTTTGTGGATTTACAATTGATACTTTGTTGTCCAGGGATTTGTGAATTGGAGAGAGACATCTACTGGTGAAAAAAAGCATTGCACTAAGTTTATTTAGACCACCATGGGAAAATACTGGAGGAGTGTTTGTTTAAACAGCTGGAGCACAATTTCAAAAGAAGCGGAAAGAACAAAGACTGAAACTGGAATGGTTTAAATTAATATTTGAATTGGACACTATTTGGAAAGAAAAAAGAGACATTATATGGAGCTGATTTTTTTTTAATTTTATTTATATGCCGCCCTTCTCCGGAGACTCAGGGCGGCTTACAATGCGTTAAGCAATAGCCTTCATGCTTTTTGTATATATTTATACAAAGTCATCTTATTGCCCCCACAATCTGGGTCCTCATTTTACCTACCTTTGAAAGGATGGAAGGCTGAGTCAACCTTGAGCCTGGTGAGATTTGAACTTGCAGTAATTGCAGGCAGCTGGTGTTAATAACAGTGCTTTAGTCTGCTGCACCACCAGGGCTCTTTGAATTTGAATTATATGCAAATGAAACTAACACATTTAAAAATCCTTTCCCTTTAAATTGATAAGATGGAGAATTGGGAGGATGAGTATGAGAAACTAAGGGAGATGTTTCAAAAGATAAGAGAAGCATTTAAGGGAAATAAAGAAGCGGAGGACTGGTTAGAATGCAAAAAAAGGAAAGAAAATATGAATGAGAAGCAAGAGAAGCAAGAAGACAATATTGAAAACGAAATAATTAAAAATAAAGATATAGATGATTACACTGGGATTAACAGTGAGAAAATAAGAATGGATGGGGGGAATATCTCTCAAAAAAGTAAAAATTAGAGAAAGGAGGCAGAAAGTGAGATATAAGAAAAAGAAGAAGAGAAGAGAATGGGAGAAAGGGAGGAAAATATCAAGAAATGGAATTGTGGAGAGATTAAAAGAAAATGGTTAAAAGGTGATAGCAGAAAGGAAATTAAAATATCAGTATGTTGATTTAAGAGAAGGATATTAGTAGTAGAAATTGTATGTAAAAAGTAATTTAGAAGAAATATTTAGATTATTGTAAAAGGGATATAACTAAAGATGAAATTAAACGTGGGTAAGAAGCAAAAAAGAAGAAATATGCTGTTTAATGTAAAATAGATCAGTAGATGCAATGTGAAAGACAAAATGGGTTAAAGTTGCTGTTTGAAGATGTACAGATTGGAGAGAAATAATAGTGGATGGTAAAGAAGTGTTTTAAAGATGGAGAAGAACAAATGGATTAATTGACATTAAGATGAAAAATTGAAATGTAAAATTGAACAAAATTGAAATGTTAGTAAATGATGTAAGTAAGAATGAAATGTAATATAAGTAAGAAGTAAAATAGAAGAAATATATTGTTAAAGGTAAAATAGATTAAGGGTTGGAAGGCTAACTTAACAAAGATTTTAAGGTAAAAATGGAATAAGTTGAAATACATTGTTAATAATTAAAAAGATGAGAGAAATTTTGAGAAATATATTTAATAAATGGAGGAAAAGTTGGGGTTGCCTGGACACCATAGTGGAAAATAGTAAATTGAAAATGAATACAGCAATAGAGAGAGATGAAAGGAGGAGTAGAGGGAGGGAAGGAAGGAAGGGAGAAGGAGAGAGAGGAATGGAAGAAAAGGAAAAGGGGAGGAAGGTAGGGAGGGGAAATATGACTAGGAGAGAGGTTAGATAAGGAGAAAGAGAGGAGGAGGGGGAGAAAGGAAAGGGAAGTAGAGAAGGAGTAGGAGAGGAAGAAAGAAGAAAGTAGTAGGAAGGATAAAAGAAAGGAAGGAGATGGAAGAGAATGAGAATTTATTTATTTATTTATTTATTTGATTTGATTTCTATACCGCCCTACTCCCGAAGGACTCAGGACGGTGCACAGCCAAACAATAAAACACATACATACAAAATTTAAAAGTAGAATAAAATTAAATTAAATAATTTTGGCCCCAACAAATTTAAAACCCCAAACTTTTTAAAACCAATTTTAAAATTGAATGTATAAAATACTAAAAGATATTTAAAAATTAAAAATCTTTTATAAAAGAGGGAGAAAATTAGGCCAGGCCCGCCTGGTGAAATAATAAGGTCTTTAAAGCGTGGCGGAAGGTGCGCAGATCCGGGATCCTCCGTATCTCTGGGGGGAGCTCATTCCAGATAGTAGGTGCCCCCACAGAGAAGGCTCTCCCCCTGGGGGCCGCCAGTCGGCATTGTTTGGCTGACGGCACCCGGAGGAGCCCCTCTCTATGGGAGCGTACCGGCCGGTGGGAGGCTATTGGTGGTAGTAGGCGGTCCCGCAAGTACCCAGGTCCTAAGCCATGGAGCGCTTTAAAGGTGGTAACCAAAACCTTGAAGCGCACCCGGAAGACCACCGGGAGCCAGTGCAGCTCGCGCAGGAGAGGTGTTACATGGGAACGCCATGTCGCTCCCATTACCACCCGCGCAGCCGCACTCTGCGCCAGTTGGAGCCTCCGGATGCTCCTCAAGAGGAGCCCCATGTAGAGAGCGTTGCAATAGTCCAGGCGGGAGGTGACAAGGGCATGAGTGACCGTGCGTAACGAGTCCTGATCCAGAAAGGGACGCAACTGGCGAATCAGGCGAACCTGATGAAAAATCCTTCCGGTCACAGCCATCAAGTGCTCTTCTAAAGACAGCCGTGAATCCAGGAGGACACCCAAGTTGCGCGCCCTCTCCGTGGGGGCCAATGATTCGCCCCCAATAGTTAGTGATGGCACCAACTGACTATATCGGGATGTCGGAAACCACAGCCACTCGGTCTTGGATGGGTTGAGCCTGAGCCTGTTCCTCCCCATCCAGATCCGCACGGCCTCCAGACACCGGGACATCACTTCAAGGGCATCATTGGGGTGGTCTGGGGTGGAGATGTACAGCTGGGTGTCGTCAGCGTACTGGTGGTACTTCACCCCAAAACCACGGATGATCTCGCCCAGCAGCTTCACATAAATGTTGAACAGGAGGGGCGAGAGGACCGACCCTTGCGGCACCCCGCATATGAGGGGCCTCGGGGTTGACCTCTGCCCCCCTGTCAACACAGACTGCGACAGGTCAGAGAGAAAGGAGGAGAACCACCGCAACACAGTGCCTCCCACCCCTAACTCTTCCAGCCGGTGCAGCATGATACCATGGTCGATGGTATCAAAAGCCGCTGAGAGATCTAACAGGATCAGGACAGAGGAGCATCCCCTGTCCCGAGCCCTCCAGAGATCATCTACCAACGCGACCAATGCCATTTCTGTGCTGTACCCGGGCCTGAAGCTCGACTGGAACGGATCTAGATACGTCGTTTCATCCAGGTGCTGGGGGAGCTGTTGCGCGACCACACTCTCAACAACCTTCGCCAAGAAAGATTGCTGTACAATAAAAAAGGTGAAATGGAAGAAAGGCAACCCCGAACATGTGTAAATGTATTAGGATAAAGAATGAATTATTAAAAAATAAAAGAGAATAAATATGAGTAAAAATAGAGAAATTAGAACTTGAGGGAGAATGAAGATGTATATATCTAAATAAGCATAGAAATATTAAGATATGAGTAAAAAACATGGAAAAAGAAGATTTTGGCAGAAATTGTTACTAAGTAAAATGTATTTGGATATGATAAGTTATATAAGATATGATATGGCCAATACTCTGTTCATAAAATATGCGGGTGAATGTGGGGGGGGGAATCAATAAAACTTGATTCAAAAAAGAAAAGAAAAGAAAATTTCTTAATGCTTTATTGCTTAAAATAATAATTTTAACATAGAAACATGCTAAATAAATTTATAAATCTTATGCTAATGTTATTTTGTCCCATAAATTCAACAGAATTTTAATAATTATTTAAGTCCATTTTTATTTGAGAAGGAAAGTAGAATACATTTACGTCCATAAAAATGTTTCCTTGGAAGAATTACTTAATTTTATTAAAATAACAACAGTAATAATAACAATATTACAGTATTAATATTATCTGAAAAATTCAACAAATAAAATCCCACATTTTATAAATATTCATACATTAGAACCTAAAAGAAATATAACAATCTTACTCTGACTAACTGAATAACCTGATAAATTAACAAATATAAAACTGTTTGGTATATGCATGTAATTTTCAATCATTATTGACATATAATAACAGCTCACAGTAATTAGTGTAAGAATGTTTTGCAAGCCAATAGTTAAGGTAATATCTCCAATATCAAAAGTAAGAGAGAAAGAACATCCTTGATGAATTCCGCAAGACCACTGGCTACATAAAGAGATAATTTCATATGTATTAGCAATAGCAATAGCACTTAGACTTATATACCACTTCATAATGCTTTGAAGTCCTCTCTAAGTGGTTTACAGAGTCAGCATATTGCCCCCAACAATCCGGGTCCTCATTTTACCGACCTTAGAAGGATGAAAGGCTGAGTTAACCTATTAGCCATTTCAAAAGGAGTGGGTAGCTTCATTTAAAGCTACCCACTCTAAAGCTTCATTTTTTCAAATAAAAAAAGGAAGAAATCTAATTTTAAAAAAATCCACTGCTCCATATTCAAAAACGTTTTCTGAATTCAACAAGATCAGCATTGCAGATTTTAGCTTTTTTGAAATACACAACTGAACTATCAATTATCACATCTTGATTTTAATTTTAGCCACAAGCCTGCTACTTATTTTATCTTATGTAAAAGAGATAGCCACAAACCATCATTACACAAAAATGGCCTTTTGAGGAATTTAAGAACATAACAGACCCGAAAACATTTTGTTTTTCACAATGGTGAACCAGTTCCTATTACGGTACTCACAGGCAGGAAACAGCCATAATTTTTCTGTCATTGTTCCCCTATAAGTGTATGGAATTATATTTTTCCTACTCACATAATTTTCAAGATTAATGGCCTTGGATAGATTTGACCTCCATAAATATACCCATTCCTCTTTTAAAGCTATCCAAATTAGTAGCCACATCACTATATTTTTTGTAATTAATTCCACAGGTTAATTATATAGTATGTGAAGAACTGCTTCTTTTATCTACACAAAATCTCCTTTCAATTACCTTCACTGGGTAGTCTTAGTATTTTGAGTAAGGGAGAAAAACTTCTTGTCCATTTTCCCAGGCTATGTATTATTTTAAACAATTCATGTCCATTGTCATAAATTTTTCAAGATAAAGAGCCCTAAGCATCCTGATATTTTCTTGCAGGAAAAAAACCCTAAGCCTTCTGATCATTTATGTTCTTCTGACCCTTCTTACTCTGTTATCCTTTCCAAAGATGGTGATATAAACTGTACTTCAGATGCAGATGTACTATGGATCAGTGGTGGGTTACTACCAGTTCGCCCCGGGTCTGGCGAACCGGTAGCAGCGGTGGCGGGAGGTTCCACCCACCCACCCGGACGCTTCTGTGCAGGCGCAGAAGCATCACACCTGCCCACGAGTGAACTGGTAGCGACAGGTTTTGAAACCCACCCCTACTATGGATGATATAATGACATCATCTTCATTTCCTATCCTGCTATTCATCTCTAGCATGGAACTTACTTTTTTTCCTAGTTGCCAGACACTGAGTCAAAGTCTTCAGTATACTACCCACTATATCCCCAGGATTTACTTTGATTAGTTCAAACTGCAGCTTCAATTCGGATCACTTTACACTTCATTTAAGTCACCTTTCCCCTATAATTGACAGAACATTGTATTGCAATCTTTTATTGCAAAATGCAATCTATATGATAGTATTGTGGGAAGACATATCCATCTGGTTCAGTTACAAGCCAGGAGAAAAACAATGGAAACATGGAGGCTGATTGGAAAGGTGATTTATTGATGAAGCAGAACCACATGGGTTTGTGGTTCTGGGCAGCTGACAAAATGGAGTTGAGAGTGGGGTTTTTTTATAGCTTCTCTGGGCTTTGCATTTGAACTTCCTGTTCCTCTGCAAAAACATGTATTCCATTGGCTGTTGTCAGATTCCTATGAGGTCATGTAGGGGTTATGTAGGGGTCATAGCTGGCTCTATAGGAAAAAGAGGAAATGCAAATCCTAGATGTTTGAACTCCCAGGTTTGGTTAAAATTTGGACTGCTCTGAGATGATGCAATGAAGGGGCTTGTGTTCTGAAAGGGTATTGGGCAATTCCTATTGTGGCTTAATGGCTTTGTCCTGGTTTGTATCTTGAATGAGGCCTAATCAGACTTTGATTAAGGAGGGAGTTTCAAACTATCCTGTCTTGAATGGATTTCTGCCTGCAGTATTTGTTTTGCCTATGAATAGAGCTATCTAGATACTTGTCTTCCTTTTTCAATAACCTCTTTATCGCTTAAGCTGAAATCTGCTGTGGGCTCTTAAGGAAAATGGGGTTGTTTTCTGTCTCTAAAAAAATGTTTCTCCATTTCTCCCTTTAGGGAGATATAATATTCTGCCTTTTTAAATATTCTTCAAAATATTTCATTCTTCCAGGAGGGTGGGTGCTGACTTTCTACAGTATTAGAAAATTGGTGTCTGCCAGCTTGAGAGGCTCTTGTCTTGAAAAGCTGCATCTGAAATTAAAAAATAAATCTTCCCAATGTATATGCCTGAAAGTAAGTAGCATAGAATTGCAGGCTGGTTTATAGAAAAATCTCACTGAATTAATTAGTTGATTCCAATGATCTGTATCTCCCACTCCCCCCCCCCTTATATATCTTCTCTGGTTTTATTTGCAAATACAGCATTACATAGGTAAAATTTCACGTATTTTCATTTCCTATGTTTTAAGTGTGATATTTCAAAAGTCTGGGCATAAGTACAGTAGCAGATTTATTAACTGGTTGCTGGAGTCGAGTTCAATTCGAAGGAGGCTTTACCATTTAAAAAAAATACTGTGGTACATTTTGTGTGTGTGTGTGTGTGTGTGTGTGTGTGTGTGTGTATCGAGTACCTATGGTGGGAAACAGGTGGTCGCTAGGACCTGGAGGGATCCCAAGGAAGCATTTTGCCTGGCTGGTAAGGCTGTGTTAGGGAGACCTGGAAATGAAAGTAAAAAAGACGAAGAGGCACATGGAGGGAACAGCAGGGGCAGCAGCAGAAGCTGCTCTAGGATCAGAATTCTGCCTTCTGCAATGAAGTAATAGTGACTAATTATTTATAACAATATCTCTAGTACTACCACACCATTTATCAAGGCAAGTAACCATAGTGAAAATTTCCAAGCAGAAGGGGTGAGTAGGTTAATTTTTTTTTTGTCTGTAAAGGAAAGAAAGAAAGAAAAAGGTGGAGGGAGAAAGATGTGAGAAATCCCCCCCCCAGCAATATTACATAGATTCGCAGAACAGTGACAAACATCGTAATTGCAGATGCAGCCAATTCCTCCCCAATCAAAAAGTCTCGGTCTTCCTTTAAAAACACAGCTGGGAGCAAATTGGTAAAGGCGATTTCCCCCGAACGAGATGGGGTATCGGAGGGCTGGCAGGAGTTTGGGAGTGAATGGCGGACCCCGAGCCCTTTTGGAACGATCGGGACTTCCTACTATTTCTTTCCGATGGGGCCAGCGGATTGTAAGCTGCCTTGCCGGTTTTTTACTAAAAACATTCATTATATGCAATCGCGGTGAAAGAAAAACTGCCGACGCGTATGAGTGGGTCCTGCTTAAAAATAGCTTTTAGTTCTGCTGGATCTGGCGTTTTGGAGCCTGACTTACCAAAGTTACCAGTGTAACAGCATGGAAATGGTTTCCTGTGTAGTGTATAAATCTTTTTGTATATGTTACAAACGTCTTTCTGCGCCGTGGGGCTATTTTAGCTTGGAAATAACCGTGACAGCTTGCTATGAGTTTGGGAGAGTGCTTGTAAATAATACTGTGGGTTTTTTCCGTGTACTTCCGCCATAGAGATGTATCTAATGCCGGATCGCTTTACTAAGCGAGGCCGCGGCTTGGAGGCCTTGGATTAATAGGGGTAGGACGGTTTTATTCCAGCGGAATTTGAATTAAAAATCGTGTTTTTTAATGAGGGCAAAGTAAGGACAACGGTTTGAAGAAGCCAAGCAGGATAAAATGAAAAATAGTTACTGTGCATAAGTGCATATTGAGCTATAATCTGAATACCAAAGGCTTACTAATATTTGTTAATATAACAAACTACCATTCATGCATAAATGTTGTGTGCCTGTTGCATTAATTTAATAGGTTAAGCCAGTTATGTTACTAGCATGGAGAATGCATAGTAGGAGAATGGCAAATATGTTTAAATTGCTACTGAGAATGCAGCATTTTATTCTGCATGACTAGGGGAAAGTAGGGGAGTGCCAGGAACAAGTAAATTAGGCATAACTTCCAGGTTAATGGGATATACTGTAGTAGTGTATGGCTAGTGTTTGGGATATTTCTACATTATTCTGTTTTTAATCTGTCTTTTGCTCATTTTAAGTAAACTTCACCTAAATTATGAAAGTTTGTCATATTTTGTCAAAAATGTTTGAATAAAGTTACACTACTTTACACAACTTTTTAAAACAGTGCTAACCATCTGTATGATCCTGAATATATTGGAGGGGTAGGTGATTTGAGACTTGTAAATCATATGTGGCTTAGCATTGTTTGTTATTAGGAGTTTGGGACTCTCCAAATTTGAAAAAAAAACCCGCCTCTAATCTTTCTAATGTGCAATTAAGTTTCTTAGAATGGCAAAATTGCTAAAAAAAGGAATTGGGCAACAAGTAATCATCCATACATACAGTTTTCAGGGTTTTCAACCTGATTTCCCCCCATCTCTGTGATATATATGTGCATGCAAAGAAAGAATATAAATATAATTTGCAAAAATTATAACTGTTGAATTAATGAATATAGTACCCAAAGTTATTGTATATTATATAAATAATACTGTTCTTAGCTAGTGCTTTTTAAATTTCAGATTGGTAAATTTCAGATTTTAAAAAGTGTAATTGAAAAGTGTATCTTATAAAAAAGGTAAATAGGCCTTTGGTCGAAAAGTCTTACATTAAAGCTGCAAACAAGCATTCAGGAAAGGTGGAAAAGCATATGGGGTGTAATAAAGGCAATTATAGTTTGCATTTAATTTAAGCAGTTAATAACAGTTTTAAGCTGAATACAGGTAAGGATATTATGGCAAAATTAGAACATTTTTACATAATAGTTAGAAAATATTAAGGTGAACAGGAAGGGATGGTACAAATGCACAGTTTGGTTCTGTGCTCTGAATTAGATGCTATATAAGGATCTCAAACCTGCACTTAAGACAGCATTTGAAACATTCAGACTTTATAGTGCCGCTAAGGCTAATTAAGAATAGATTTTCCTATTTGTAATTTGAAGTATCAGAACCTCAGCTGGTAGTTCTGTAGTATATTTTTATTTTTCTTCTGAAAAATGTTCATATTTTTCCTCTTATTTTTCTGCTCCTTGTGGCACCATAAAATTTTACTTTTGTTTACCTTGTGTATACAACTTATACACCCACACAAATATTTTATTTACAAGGTACCATGTAGAAAGGTACCATTCTGAGTAGGATTTTAAATATTTTTTTAAAACAACATTGACAATATTTTTCAAGTACATAACTTTAATTAATGGACTATATCATTAAAGACCAGTTTGGGTGTATCAAAGATATAACCTTCCTTTTTAAAATTTCAGCAATAGACTGTACTATTGTATTGTACTGTAATAGCAATAGACTTAAGTCCTCAACTTAAGACCACAATTAAGCCCAAAATTTCCATTGCTAAGTAAGATGCTTATTAAGTGATTTTTGTCCTATTTCACAATCTTTCTTGCCACAGCTATTAAGTGAATCACTACAGTTGTTAAGTTAGTAACATGGTTATTAAATGAATCTGGCATTGACTTTGCTTGTCAGAAGGCCACAAAAGGTGATCACATGACCCCAGGACACTGCAACCATCATAAATACTGTACATGCCCAATTGCCAAGTGTCTAAATTTTGTTCATATGACCTGGGGATGCTGCAACAGTTTTAAGTGTGAAAACCTGTCATAAGTCACTTTTTTCAGTGTCGTAACTTCAAACAGTCACTAAAATAATATTTGTAATTTGAGAACTAGCTGTAAACCTGTACAATGCACACTTCTGTTGATTGCTATCAATGTAGTGGGGTACCCCAAGGCTCTGTGGTCTTCAACATCTTCATCAATGATTTGGATGAGGGGAAAAATGGGGAACTCATCAAATTTGCAGACAACACCAAGTTGGCAGGAATAGCCAATACTCCAGAAGATAGGCTCAAGATCCAGAAGGATCTCAAAAGACTTGTATATTGGGCCCTATCCAACAAAATAAAATTCAATGGTAGGAAAACTAAGGTTTTACCTTTAGACAAGGAAAACCAAATGCACAGGTACTGTATAGAAGGTACCTGGCTCAATAGTAGTAACTGTGTGAGGGATCTTGGAGTCCTAGTGGACAATCACTTACTGTGTTTGTCGTTCCATAAGACACACTTCACCATAAGATGCACTCCCATTTTCAGCCTCCGCGCGACCCATTTTTGGCCTCCACATGTCCCATTTTCAGCCTCCGCAAAAGTCCTGTGCAAAGGGTGGGGGCCTGCAGGTGGGCAGGGCTTCGGCAATATTCGCTCCATAAGACACACAGACATTTCCACCCACTTTTGGAAGACAAAAAAATATGTCTTATGAAGCAAAAAATAGGTAAATATGAGCCAGCAGTGTGCTGCAGCTGCTAAAAAAAGCCAACACAGTTCTAGGCTGCATTTATTTTTATTTTTATTTTTATTATTTATTTTTATATGCTGCCCTTCTCCGGAGACTCAGGGCGGCTTACAATGCGTTAAGCAATAGCCTTCATACTTTTGTATATTTTATACAAAGTCAGCTTGCCCCCACAAACCGGGTCCTCACATTTACACAGGGATAGAATCACGTAAAGTGTTAATACCACTTTATAATGCCTTGGTAAGATTACACATGGAATGCTGCATTTAGTTTTGTTCACCATGATATAAAAAAGATGTTGAGACTCTAGAAAGAGTGCAGATAAGAGCAACAAAGATGATTAGGGGACTGGACGGTAAAACATAATGAATGGTTGCTGAAATTGGGTATGTCTAGTTTAATGAAAAGGAGGAAGGGTGGCATAATAGCTTTGTTCCAATATCTCAGGTGTTGCCACAAAGAAGAAGGAGTCAAACTCTTCTCGAAAGTACCTGAGGGCAAGACAAGATGCAATGGATGGAAGCTAATGAAGGAGAGAAGCAACCTAGGAGAAATTTCCTGACAATCAGAAAAATTAATCAATGGAACAACTTGCCTCCAGAAATTGCTCTAACACTGGAAGTTTTTAAGAAGAGATTGGACAACTGTGTATGTCTCAAATAGTATAGGGTTTCTTGCCTGAACTGGGTATTGGACTAAAAAATCTCCAAGATCCCTTCCAACCAGAGTTTTGTTTTGTTTTGTTCTGTTCTGTTCTGTTCTATTTGCGACCTTCTGACAACAAAGTCAGTGGAGAAACTAGATTCACTTAACAACCATGTTACTAACCAAACAATTGCAGTGATTCACTTAACAATTATGGGAAGAAAGGGGCAAAATTAAATGGGGCAAAATTTTCTTAATAACTGTCTTGCTTAGCAAGAGAAATTTGGGACAAAATTGTGGTCGTAAGTGGAGGACTACCTGTAGTCTATTCACCAATAGATTTTATACTTCCTTAATCATCATTACAATTATTTAAAAAATTATCCTACATGTAATTTTCTCTTAGAGTCATATAGTCTTTAGAATAATTCCAAAGATTTCTGTTGAGAAAGGTTAAAAGATCTTGAATTTTTTTCTTCCTATTCCTTTGCTCTCCTTAGAAATGTTGTAGATACTTTCGAGAAGCATAATGAAGTAAGCATCATGAAATAAGCTTTCGCTTTTTCTGTATTTTTAGGAAGGGAAGTTGTTGGAATTTATTTACTCACATTTGCGGATAATATATTGCTAAGTGCTTATATTTTTATTTCTTTACTTGAGGATGGAAAGAAAATACTAAATACTAACATATTTGGGAAAGAAATTTAATAGTGCTATGTCCATGTTAAAGTTTGAACTGAATAGATTTGTACAACTGTAAAAAATTTAAATATTCCTTTTTACTATTGCAGTGATGCAATGGAAAGACAAAAAAGAAAAGAAGAGATAGAGAAAGGTCTTCAGTTCATCCAGTAAGTAATCATATTTGGTAGTGGTGGTGTTTCTGTTTTCATTTATTTGTAATATAAAATTCTACTTCGCTCAATATATCACCAAACATCCAAACAAGAATCAAATCACAATTCTATTATGGTTGCATCAGTGTAAAAATATGGCAATGCCCAAGAAGTTACTTGTTGGAACTATGTGACCTAATTTAAACATATTACACTGGTGGAGTTTGGAACCTAGAAATATTAGACTTCCATCAATGTATTTCAGTTAACATACTTGTAAAGGAAAACTTCTGAGACCAAGGAGGAATATAAATTCTTAGATTTCTATTTATCTTTTTCTTTTGTTAATTCAGTCTGTAACTTTGAGGTGATGTTCTTCAGCTGATTTATTCTATTGATTGGCTTTATAGGAACGTTATCAGATAAATTGAGAGTTTGAGGCTTATATTCAGTTTTTGTTGCCTTCAGCTTTACATGACTATAATTTTCCAGTACAGAGGAGTTGAACTTTGGTCATACTTACAAACATTCCTACCCATGTGGGCCATGGATACTAGCCACAGATTTTCCTTCTTTCATTTGTGGAGAGTTTACTGAATTTTTTTTTCATTAAAATTGCTCAAAGTTCTTGATAAACAATGTATCAGTCAGCCTATAATGTTGGTACCTAATAATACTGTCCTTCTGGAAAACTGGGGTACCGTATTTTCTGGCGTATAAGACGACTGGGTGTATAAGATGACCCCTGACTTTTCCTGTTAAAATATAGGGTTTGGGCTATACTCGCCGTATAAGACTACCCCTATTCCAACGCACACCAAATAAAAATTAAAAAACATCAACCGGCTCACCCACAATGTAAAAGCAGCTGTGCTAGACCCAGAATGGCCCCTGCAACAAGCAGGAACCTCACACAGCCACAAAAAGCCCAAAAAACCAAGTTTCACACTTTACACACACAAAATTCCACATACAGCTTTGTGAGATTTTGTGTGTTTGTGTAGTTAGAGTGAAACACTACAGAAACACACTAAATCTCAGAAAGCTGCACAAATATTATTTTATTTTATTTTTATTTTTATATGAAAACTAAATTTAAAACTTCCTAAACTTTAAATGGCTAGGTCTAAAAAAGAACAACTAAAAAAAACCCCAATTAACTATTTTGTTTAAAGCTCCCAAAGGGGGAAAAAACTTACCCAATACAACAAGGGTCTCCAACCTTGGCAACTTTAAGACTTGTAGACTTCAACTCCCAGAATTCCTCAACCAGCTTTGTTTTACTGGCTGAGGAATTCTGGGAGTTGAAGTCCACAACTCCCCACCTGCTTGATTGCAGGCAGGGAGTGGCTTGCTGATGGAATGGATTCAGGCAAGTGAAGCAAGGCAAGCGTTGCGACTAGCAGCTAAGGTAAGCAAGCTGGAGGGGGAAAACTTTTTTCCTTTTACATGGCTCTGGCGATCCCAGCTGCGTTGCCTGATTAGCAGGCAACTCAGCTGGGATCGTCAGAGCTTGGATCGCCAGAGCCATGTAAAAGAAAAAAATTTTTTCCTTTTACATGGCTCTGGCGATCCCAGCTGAGTTGCCTGATTAGCAGGCAAAGCTGGGATCGTCAGAGCTTGGATTGCCAGAGCCATTTAAGGCTTGTCGGAGCCTTTCGGGTTGGTCTGCCTGGTTACAGGAGAACGACACCCAGAGTATTTATTTATTTATTTATTTATTATTCGAATTTCTATACCGCCCTTCTCCTTTCGGACTCAGGGTGGTGAACAGCCAAAATAAAAAAAACATTTATACATAAGTACGATTAAAAATAGATTTAAAATAATTAAATTTGGCCCATAATTTAAAATTTATCAATTTAAAATCCATATCAAAATTTAAAACCAACCATAAAATCATAAAATCAAGAGAGACCAGCTAACTGAAAGAGATGAGTTTTTAGGGCCCGACGAAAGGTCCGGAGGTCGGAAATCACTCGTATAAGACGACCCCCGACTTTTGAGAAGATTTTCATGTGTTAAAAAGTCGTCTTATACGCCGGAAAATACAGTATCTATTTTACTGTGGAAATTTCCTATCCATGATTAAATTATACATGTAATATACATGTCTTTATGCGTGTTAGATTGATGTACACATTTCATGACTCTTTTATTCTTTCATAACAGTTCATTCATTCTTCATTCTAGGTCTACGTTACCATTAAGCCAAGAAGATTATGAGGTAACTTTAAGATTTCAATTCTTATTTTAAAGTATCTAATAGTATTATGTAAATACAGCTTAACCTATTGTCGTAGGTAATGTTGGGGAACAGAAGAATATTAATAGTTTTCTAGAATGGTTAGGTGAGCATAGTTTTATGTGGAAAAATCAGCAATCATTCTCAGCTCTATCTGGAGCTACAGCAGAATTTCACTAAGGAAAATTGTATTTATTTATACCATAACATTTTTACTGCTTTTGATTATCATAAAAATAATCTCCAAACAGGCCTTGCACTTCATTCTTACAGGAGACCATGTTTGTATATTTCTTCTTTTCTTTCTTTCTTTTATTAGATTTATATACCGCCCTACTCCCGAAGGACTCAGGGCGGTGAACAGGCACAAAATAAAATACAAGAATACAAAAGTTAAAAGATATAATTAAAACCAAATTAAATAATTTAGCCCAAGACAATTAAAAAATCCCAATAATTTAAAACAAATTAAAATTTTGATGTAAAAGAATTTTAAAACGGGAGAAAATTAGGCCAGGCCGGCTTGCTGGAATAGAAGAATCATAAGAGCACGGCGGAAACTGCGTAGATCCGGGATCCTCCGTATCTCTGGGGGGAGCTCGTTCCAGATAGTGGGTGCCCCCACAGAGAAAGCCCTCCCCCTGGGGGCCGCCAGTTGACATTGTTTAGCTGACGGCACCCGGAGGAGCCCCTCTCTATGAGAGCGTACCGGCCAGTGGGAGGCTGCTTGTGGTAGAAGGCAGTCCCGTAAATAACCAGGTCCTAAGCCATGGAGCGCTCTAAAGGTGGTAACCAGAACCTTGAAGCACACCTGGAAGACCACCGGGAGCCAGTGCAGCTCGCGCAGGAGAGGTGTCACACGGGAGTGCCATGTTGCTCCCATAACCACCCGCGCAGCCGCACTCTGCGCCAGTTGGAGCCTCCGGGTGCTCCTCAAGGGGAGCCGTTGGAGTAGTCCAGGCGGGAAGTGACGAGGGCATGAGTGACACTGTGTGTAGGGAGTCCCAATCCAGAAAGGGATGCAACTGGCGAATCAGGCGAACCTGATGAAAAATCCTCCCAGTCACAGCCGTCAAGTGCTCTTCTAAAGACAGCCGTGAATCCAGGAGGACACCCAAGTTGCGAGCTCTCTCCGTGGGGGCCAGCGATTCGCCCCCAATAGTCAGCGATGGCGTCAACTGACTATATCGGGACGTCGGAAACCACAACCACTCGGTCTTGGATGGGTTGAGCCTGAGCCTGTTCCTCCCCATCCAGATCCGCACGGCCTCCAGACACCGGGACATCACTTCAAGGGCATCGTTGGGGTGGTCCGGGGTGGAGATGTATAGCTGGGTGTCATCAGCGTACTGATGGTACTTCACCCCGAAACCACGGATGATCTCGCCCAGCGGCTTTACATAAATGTTGAACAAAAGGGGCGAGAGGACCGATCCTTGTGGCACCCCACATATGAGGGGCCTCGGGGTCGACCTCTGCCCCCCTGCCAACACAGACTGCAACCGGTCGGAGAGAAAGGAGGAGAACCACTGTAATACAGTGCCCTCCACCCCTAACTCTTCCAACCGGTGCAGCATGATACCATGGTCGATGGTATCAAAAGCCGCTGAGAGGTCTAATAGGACCAGGACAGAGGAGCAACCCCTGTCCCGAGCCCTCCAGAGATCATCAACCAATGCGACCAATGCCGTTTCCGTGCTGTGCCCAGGCCTGTAGCCCGACTGGAACGGATCCAGATATGTCATTTCATCCAGGTACTGGGGGAGCTGTCGTGCAACCACACTCTCAACCTTCGCAACAAAGCGAAGGTTGGAGACCGGACGATAGTTAGCCAACACTGCCGGGTCCAGGGAAGGTTTCTTGAGGAGAGGCCTCACCACCGCCTCTTTCAAGGCGGCGGGGAAGTCACCCTCACCCAACGAAGCATTTATAATCCCCTGGAGCCAGCCTCGCGTCACCTCCCGGGAAGCCAGTGCTAACCAGGAGGGGCACGGGTCCAATAAACGTGGTCGCGTTCAGTCCACCCAGAATCCTGTCCACGTCGTCAGGGGTCACAGGATCAAACTCATCCCAGATAACATTCTCAAGACCTGCCTCAGTCAACCCCCCTGGAACTACCCAGTCGGAGTCCAGATCTTCCCAAATCTGAGTGATTTTGTCATATAGATATTGAACAAAATCCTCGGCTCTACCCTCCAAGGGGTCCTCCCGCGCTTCCTGGTGGAGCAGGGAGCGGGTCACCCTAAACAGAGCGGCCGGGCGATTATCTGATGATGCAATAAGAGCAGCAAAATATGTACATTTTGCTGCTTTTATTGCCACTAGGTAATTCTTAATATGAGATCTTACCAGTGTCCGGTCGGATTCAGAAAGACTAGCCCTCCAACTGCTCTCTAGGCGTCTTTTCCGGCACTTCATCTCCCTCAGCTCCTCAGTGAACCAAGGAGCTAGGTGAGATCGGCGCCGGGTCAGAGGCCGCAAAGGCACAACCCCATCCAGAGCTCCAGCGGCCGCCCTATCCCAGGCGGCCACTAGGTCCCTAGTTGAGGCGTGTGCCAGAGCCTCAGGAAATGGCCCAAGCTCCATCTGAAATCTGTCAGGTTCCATCAGGCGCCTGGGGCGGAACCATCTTACTGGCTCCCCCTCCCTGCGACGGGGTATAGCGGTTCGAAGGTCAAGGCGAAGGAGAGAGTGATCCGACCATGACAAGGGCTCAGTGACTATATCCCCTATCTCAAGATCACTCAACTACTGTCCAGAGACAAAAATCAGGTCCAGCGTGTTTCCCCCTGTGTGGGTAGGGCCATGAATTAACTGGGTCAGGTCCATAGCTGTCATGGAAGCCATGAACTCCCGAGCCACCTCCGACGTCTCACCCACAGATGGCATAAATAATTATAAATATATTATATTTATAAATAATATAATAAATAATAATTATTTATTATAATTATATTTATTATAAATATTTTACTCATTATTACAACTACAGAACTGACAATGAACTAAAATATACTGTTAAATACAACAATCTTAACCGCAGAAGAAAAGGATACACAGTAGTGAAGCATGTATAAAGTGTAGGATCAGTAATGAGATGGCCCTGCTGAAGAAAAGTTTATGCATTTTTGGAAATACAGCAGAGAAAAAAGAGTATAGACCTCTCAGGAAGAAGCAACAAAATACAGAGGCAGACACTAAGAATTTCCTGCTGTTTGGGTTAAGTTATTCTTAACTGGACTGGATCTTCTGGCTTAGTTAAACTGAGAATTGTTGACTTTCCTGACAAGGATTTTTTTTTCATTTTTCCCAGTAGGAAAAATAGAAAAGAAAGCTTTGGATCTTCCTATTCAAAGTCAGCAATTTAGAATGTTACAATTTTTGTGCCCATCCTGAAATGAAAAAGATCAGAATGAAGATGATTTTAATGTGGAATCTTTGGTGTTGTTTGATCTTAGTTGTTTGCTTGCAGTAACATCAGTGCCAGTGAGTGTCAGGTTTGTTCCCTGCTTATATACAGTAGCTTGCCCTGCCACTGCTGGCCCCTTGATTAGATTTTCTGCTTGATTCATCCCTGAGCTACACATCAAAGATAGCAATCCAGCAGGGAAGGTCACAAATGACAGTGGTTGTAAACATGGTGGTAAGTGCAAGCTGATTGCCAAGTACCCAGATTGCAATGTGGGATGAAGGGATGCTAGGATAGCTGGAGTTCCAAGGACTTGTCATAACCACCATTTGTTCAGCACCATTGTAACTTCAAATGGTTGTAGGATTAGGGTTAGAATTGGGAGTCTTCAACCCCCGGTCATGGACCACCACTGGTCTGCGGCATGCCAAAACTGGGCTGTGCAAACAAGTGAAGCCCCATTGGCGGGATTCAGGCAGCACATGAAACAACTCCCCTTCAGTCCATGGAAAAACCTCTCTCCACGGAACTGGTCCCTGGTGCTCAAAAGATTGGGGGCCACTGAGTTAGACTACTATATAAAGAAAATAAGACAACTATCAAACACCCAGTATTTTGAAAAATCAGATCAATCAACTAAAGCAAACAAGTTACTATTGGTTGAAGAAAACATTGGGTTTCAGTATATGTTAGAAGCTGAATGCTCAGTGCAGAGAGGATGGTTTCACCTGAGCTTTCTGTTTGGATGTTGTTAGGCCGACTCTACGTATTCCTCCCCCTTCCTTGTTTTTCTTCTTTCTCTTGAGCACTGTCATCATCATTTTATAAAATGTGAAGAATAATTGAAACCCAGTATCTACAGTATGGAGACTGCTTGGTGCTTCAGTCAGTCAAGCAAAGTACTCAGTTTTTAAGTCAGAAATTTGTTTGTTAGAGGAACCCACTTTCCTAATGACCCCGAGGTTTAAATGACATGTACATCCACTAGTTTTCAACTGCTGTGCCAGAGGCTTTTTGAACAACCAAAGATGATTTCTGTCTATTCATAACTCGGGATTCAAATGATTTACAAAATGATTTTAATAGCACTATTGTGCCATACTAAAAACTCTGGATTTGTTACATCTGGTCTCTATTGTGTAATAACAGCATGTTACAAAGAATAGGTAGGTCTGAAACAGACTATAGTAGTACAATTGATTATTTAGTACTTTTGAGTCATTACTGCAAAGAATAATACTTTAAAATTTTGTGGAGGAAACCACAAGTGAAAGGCTTGAAAGTAATTATTAAGTTTTGAATCCTCCTCTTCACATTCTTCCCTATAGGCTTTTTTACAAAAATTGGTGCAAAACTTACTTGCAGAGGGTAATGATTTATTCAGAGAGAAGGATTATAAATTGTCACTGGTGCAGTATGTTGAAGGATTGAATGTGTCTGAATATGCAGCTTCAGATGAAGTGAACATTCCTGCGGATCTTTTATGCAAACTGCATGTCAATCGAGCTGCCTGCTACTTTGCTATGGTGAGTACCCCTTTGACTAGGTCATATATCTGTGTACAGGTACTTGTGGCTTACTGACTGCAATTAGGACCGACAACGCCAATCCTAAGTGACATCATTATAAAATAAAATGTCATGTGACTGCACCTGATTTACAACATCAGTTTGTCAGTTCTAGCTGTGGTTATTAAGTGAATCCCTGTGGATCATTAAGTGCAGCATCACGTAACCAACTTGTGACTTCCTCTCGATTTCCCCATTGACTTTGCTTGTCAGAAACTGTGAAGATTGCAGATGGCAATCAGGTGACCCTGGGACTCTGCAAACATTGCAAATATGTGCCCATTAACAAGTGTCCAGAGTGTAATCACATTCCCGCAGGGAAGCTGCAGAAGCTGTAATTTTGAGGAAAAATTTTGTACTTCAAGTGGTCACTGAATGAGTGGTCGGTAGGCAAGGGACACTTATACTTAATAACTTGATAAATCCAACTTTCACATCCATAGAACGTCACAGAGAAAATTACTGGATGCATGATTCTGACCTTTAGAAGATGGAAGAAGGGGAGGCCACTTTTGCACGTTCATATTTAAAGCCACAAAACTTGAAAGCAAAGAGGAAGATCATTTGATCAAAGCAAATGGCAAGGTGACATAGTTAATTTTTCTCTTGGGTCTTTGTAAGGTAGAAGTTCTATACAGTCCTCGACTTACAACCATTCATTTAGTGATCGTTTGAAGTTACAATGGCAATCAAAAAAGTGACTTCTGATCATTTTTCACACTTTACGACTGTTGCAGCATCCCTATGATCACGTGATCAAAATTTGGATGCTTGGCAGTTGGTTCTTATACAGTGTTGCCGTGTCATGTGTTCACCTTTTGTAACCTTCTGACTAGAAAAGTCAATGGTGAAGCCAGAGTTACTTAATGACCAAGTTATTAACTTAACAACTGCAGTGATTCACTTAACAACTGTGGCAAAAAAGGTCATAAAATAGGATAAAACTCACTTTGCAACTGTCTCGCTTACCAACAGCAATTTTGGGCTCATTTGAGGTCATCAGTCAAGGACTACATGTACTGTGAACTGTGTGTTTGTGAGAGAAGTGTACAGCTACTATCCCAAAGGTGCTTTTTCAGGAGGCAACTGGACTTTTTTTTTTCTTTGAAGACATTTCACTTCTCATCCATGAAGCTTCTTCAGCTCTGACTGGATGGTGGGGAATGGAAGGATTTATATTCATTGCAGACAGCTGATCATTTGCATTCTTTTAGAGAGTCATTGAGGCCACTTGGAGGTTTATCTGTGCCCTCGGGGTCACCTGAGTAGTGCAAATGGGTGTGGAGCCTTCTTGGCTGCAGGATGTTTTCTGCCCTGTGTCCCTTCCCTGTTGAAGACAGGCACAGGCTGTTGGGGATGAGTCGGTGTTGTCTGCATCTCAAATTGAAGCACAAATGGTTCTTGTAGTCTGCAGTTTTTCTGGAAATCTGTTTCATACTCCCACACCATCTGAAGGATATTAATCCCAAAGTGCATAGCTAAATATCTATGCAGATTCTCAGTCATCCAAGTCATGGTTGTCCCAAAGGTGCTTTTTCAGGAGGCAACAGGACAACCATGACCTGGATGACTGAGAATCTGCATAGATATTTAGCTATGCACTTTGGAATGAACACCCTTCAAATGGTGTGAGAGTAAGAACAGATTTCCAGAAAAACAACTCTCTAAAAGAATGCAAATGACCAGTGGTCTGCAAGGAATATAAATCCTTCCATTCCGCACTGTCCAGTCAGAGCTGAAGAAGCTTCTTGGATGAGAAGTGAAACATCTTCAAAGAAAAACAGGAAAGTCCAGTTGCCTCCTGAAAAAACACCTTTGGGAAAACCATGACCTGGAAGACTTAGAATCTCCATAGACATTCTATCTATTACTATCTATTACCTGAAAGGCCATATTGTTAGTTAGGTGCATCTGATAGAACCCTCATCTATTTAGGATTTTCTTTGATCCTTTTTTCCTTTACCAAGAGTCCATAAGAATAATGACTTACCATATTTTTCGGAATATAAGACACATAAGATGCACCTTAGTTTTTGGGGAGGAAAATAAGAAAAAAGCTGATTGGTGGGTGGATTGGCCTCCCAGAATACCCCCAATCAGCTGTTTTTAACAACAGGTTGGTTGGTTGTTAGCTCTTTGCCTTGCTTTTTTTTCTGCCTCTGAAAGCCTCCGAAACAGAGCTTCAGAAAAAAAGCCTTTTCTGAAGGACTATCTCTACTCTGTTCAGTCTCCTTTTTTTGGTATTGGTATGTAGATTAACCTCTTCCGATCTGTTGTTATTGTGTCATTCTCCATATTTGTTAACATAGTTTGGTTAGAACCTTTACTGATTCTTATTTTGTTGCTTGTCATATTATTTTAGATAAAAGCCTTTCAGAGGCTTTTTTTCTGAAGCTTCGTTTCTGAGGCTTTTTTTCTGAAGCTTCTTTCAGAGGCTTCTTTCAGCCTCTGAAATCTCCTTTTGCGAGGCTGGGCAGGGCTACATTTGGAGTACAAGACGCACCCAGATTTTCACCCTCTTTTTTGGCGGGGGTGGGGGAGAGGTGTGTTTTATACTCTGAAAAATACAGTAATTAGAATTCTCTTTTTGGGGGTAGGACATATGAGAGTTCTGTGTGTATTAAAGTTCTCATGATCACATTTATTAATTATCTAAAAGGGCTTACATAAAAAAGCTTTAGAAGATAGTGAGAAGGCTCTGGGATTCAACAAGGAGAACATCCGTGCTCTCTTTCGGAAGGCCCGCTGCTTAAGTGAGCTAGGAAGACACAAGGAAGCTTATGAATGTAACAGCCGCTGTTTGCTCTCACTCCCACATGTAAGTAGTAATTTCCTCTTTTCTAAATATTTTGTATTATTAATAGAGAAACAGGTAAATGCTTTAAATGACTAAAATAATTAGAATTGTAGCATATTTTACAGATAATCCTTTAGTTTCAACTTGCGACCAGAATTGCCATTGCTGAGTGATATGGTTGTAAAGCACAATATCATGTGACTGCCTCATTAACAATGGTACTCTGGGTAGTCTCATTTGTCATTGTAACCAAAAGATATATGGGTCATTAAGTGAGAAGGAAGGAGGGAGTCCCCAGACGAGTGTGGGAGGGTAGGCCTGTTGTGGTCCGCCAGCAGCCTGCGGAGCTGGCAGCGGAGTTGGATAGCGATGAGGCTGAGGAAGAACATGGGCCACTCCTGGAGGCGGGGAAGGCCCGGATGAGGGCTCTGCGTCAGAGGCAGAGATGGGGCCAGGGCCATCAGGGAGTGAGGTGCGGCCTCCAGAGCCTCCAGAGACTGATAGGAGTGAGGCAGAGGAATAGGAGGAGCCTGTTCCTAATGCACGCATGAGAAGAGCTGCCAGAAGGCAGGAGCAGCTCAAGCAAAGAGGACAACTCGGGAGTAGGGCCAAAAGATGATTGGCCCCTCCCATAAGGCTTAAAACAGACCAGCAACGGCGTTTGGGCTTTGCCGGAAAACAACGTAGGTAGTGTCGTCGTCTTCTTAGTCTTAGTCTTGTATTTATTTTTGGATCTGTGACTTCTGAACGTTTACCAAGAAAGGCCTTTGGCAGTTTGCCTAATTAGACCAAGGTTTGCGATAGGACTGAGGAATTTGTGTTGGGAGGAATTCGCTTTAATTTAGTTAAACAACGCTGGGAATGAAGTAATACTCAGCTGTTCGAATAAAGTTTGTTTGTTTTTTAACTGACTGATTTTCCTACTACTTATTTGGGCCTGAGTCACAACAAGGCCCAGTGCAGGCTGGGTGAACTCAGGGAGGCTGGGAAAGAGGGTGCGGGGCATGTACCTATATGCAAGTGCACGGAAGCATAGGGAAGGAAGGTGCTGGTGGCCACGTGTCTATGTGCGAGCCCTTGGAGGCAGGGAAGGAGACCACTGGTGGGTGGGTGCCTATGCGTGAACACAGGGAGATTAGAGAAGGAGGACACTGGATGGTACACGTGGGTGCAGAGGGAAGAAGGGTTGGCAGTGTGTGCATGTGAAAGGCTGGTGGGAAGACTTACCTGAGTGACTGATCTTCCCTCTGGCTTCCCCATTGACTTTTCTTGTGGAAAACCAGAGAATGTTTGCAACGGCTATCACAGGACTGTGGGATGCTGCAACCAGTTGTAAATACACTTTGATTATAAGTGCCTGAACTTTGTTCACAAGACTGCTGATGCACTGCAACAGCTGGAACTTTGATGTGTTCAGTGGTCATGTGATCATCATTTGTAGCCTTCACTGCCAGCTTCCAATAAGCAAAGTCAATGGGGAAGTCGGCAGGAGGTTGTAAGTGGTGACCCCAGCATGCTGCATCTGGGCAGTCTTCACCTAATGATGGCGACAGGGATTGTTGGAACTGCAGTCACAAAATGTCATGCCTTATAACTGCATTACTTAGCAATGGAGTTCTGGTTCCAATTACTGTTGCACTAGCAAATGTATTGTAATATTTACAACAATGTTACATCCTTTATGCCTGCAGTATTAAGTTACAAAAGTCTGAAATCTGGTTCTAATGAATAAACTCTGTGTGATCACGATTACACTCTATATTGATATGATATATAATAAAATATTTGGAGCAAAAAAATCTGATAACATACCATTATAACTTTTGTACCTATTATAATTTCTAATTAATTTTACGGTGTGGCAGAGATTCATTTCATAAGAATGCAAATATGTATTTTATGGGTTTTTTATTAAAAAATGTTAATAGGAGCTACCTAACAGAGTTCAGTTGAATTGAAAGAGCAAAGGATAGAACAATACAAAATTAGGTAAAACTTGTTTCACTGTGTATGCTATGGGCTTTCTTTAAAAAAAAATCAGAATTATTGCAAATAATACAAGATTAAATTATTTACTTTTGTACTTTTCACTGCCAATAAAATAGATGACTTCAATTTTGCATTATCTGTGACCACCATATCTGGAAATACTGGTAGTCCTCAACTTATGACCACAATTGGGATCAGAATTTCATTGCTAAGCAAGGCAGTTAACTGAGTCGCATCCAACTTTGCCACCTTTTTTGCTATGGTTGTTAAGTGAATAATGCATTTGTTAAGCAAATCCAGCACACCAGAGGTGGGTTTCAGCAGGTTCTAACCAGTTCTGGAGAACCGGTAGCGGAAATTTTGAGTAGTTCGGAGAACCGATAGTAAAAATTCTGACTGGCCCCGCCCCCATCTATTGTCTGCCTCCCAAGTTCCAGCTGATCGGGAGGAAATGGGGATTTTGCAGTAACCTTCTCCTGGATTGGGGAGGGAATGGAGATTTTACAGTATCCTTCCCCTAGAGTGGCGTGGGAATGGAAATTTTACAGTATCCTTCCCCTGCCATGCCCACCAAGCCACGCCCACCAAGCCACCCCACAGAACCGATAGTAAAAATTTTTGAAACCCACCACTGCAGCACGCACACACACACACGCACGCACACACACACACACACACACACACCATTGACTTTGCTTGTGGAAAGCTGACTGGTAAGGTTGCAAATGGCAATAACATAACCTCAGGACACTTCAGTCATTGTGAATACATGCTGTTTGCCAAGCACCTGAAATTTTGATCACACACCCTTGGAAATGCTGCAGTGGTTATAAGTATGAGGAGTGGTCCAAGTCACTTACTGGTTGTAAGTTGATGCCATTGTGACTTTGGTCGCAAAACGAATAATTGTAAATTGAGGACTATCTGTAATCTGTAATTGTTTTTTCTACTGAAGGATGAAAGTGTGGTCCAGTTGGGTCAGGACCTTGCACAGAAGCTGGGATTAAGAGTCCGGAAAGCATATAAGAGGCCTCAGGTATGATATTTCCCTCCTACTTCCCATGACAGTAAACATACTTTATTTTCCCCCCAAACCTGAAGCTTGAATCTTTTATATCATTTTATACCTACAGAGTCCAATATTAGCTGAAACTATTTGGTCTGTATTGAACGCTCATGCATAGGCAGTATATATGGGTACAGCCAAACTAGGTTACCTGTATATCTTATATACTTTTCCCTTATTAAAGATGACATTTCTTTGAAAATGTGTCATTTATCATTCTTTTAAGTCTCTTAAATGTCTGCTACTTCCTCTCTCTTTGCAGCAGGATTCAGAAACATTTTCTGTACTGAGTAATGGCCTGACATCTGCCTTACCAAATCAGGTATATCATTATTGTTTAAACAGTGGAATTGATATAATGGATAACAGGTTTTCCTGCTTGGATGAACATAATTTGTTAGGTAAACTTCTTAATTAAAAAACTCAAGAAGCTACAGCAAAATGTTGTGTTGATGAAGTGCTGCATCACCCACCTGAAGAGCATCTTAATGTTCTCCATTTAGAAGTATGCAGCTAGCCAAAGTTTCCAGACATCCTTATGGGCAAGAATCTCAGAGGGAGAATGAGCTATGTTTATTTATTTTTTTATTTGTTTAAAACAATTATATGTCCACTCATTTTAAAAGTAATCTCTGGGTAACTACAACCAACTATATACATAACTGCGTATATCTGCATTTTTATTTTCTAAATAATTTCTAAACATATTTAAATTTTAAAAAGTTATTAAAAGTGAAGTTATTTAAGAGATAGATAACACCATCTCAGTCTTTATAAGATTAACTGGCTATATGATTTGAACAAAAAAAAAATAGCCTTTTAAGAGCTAGCTCTTTGCTTTTCACTTTTTCTGAAAAATAATTCTAAAGCTTCAGGCCCAAGTACAGTTCTTGATGACTACAGGGAATTCTCGACTTACGACCATTCAGTTGGCACTGAAAAAGTGACATGACTGATCCTTGCACTTAGCAACTGTCACAACAATCCTGTGGTCACATGATCAAAATTCAGGTGTGTGGCAACTGCCGTGTCCTGAAGTAACATGATTGTCATTTGCAACCTTTCCAGGAGGCTTCCGGCAAACATACATTGAAGCCAGATTCACATAATGACCATGGTGATTTGATTAACAACCACAGCAAAAAAGGGTGTAGATCAGAGGTGACTCATGTAATGACTGCATCACTTAGCAACCAAAGTTCTGGTCCCAGATGTGGTCATAAATTGAGGACTATCTATAGATCTTACAGCAATAGAGTAATTTGGGAAGAATTGATTTCTCCTATTGTTTTTAATGAGAATTCATTACAATTACTTAAGGGTAGCTTTCAAGTTTCAACTTGAGTTTAATTGAGATGCAAATGGAAAATCTTTGAGAACTGAGTATTTGCTGTCCTGAAATAAAGATGAATAAAATGAAATAGTAAAATAAACTTAAATTTGTAACAGTAAACTTACCTTGAAAAGGTGGAAGTTTCAAATCTGGTCTTTTAAAAGCCCACTTAGTTTATACAACGTGGCTCTGTCTGTTGTCTCTTGGATAGTAGTTTAGTAGATTTCACTGCCGCCGGTTTTCCAGAATGTGTCTGTTCCCATAATGTTAATGTGTAAAAGAGAGAGTCCTCCCATATGATTGTCTTTTTGGTAAATTAGGGTTAAAAATGGAAATAATTAAATTTATGTAGTGCAATCTCTGCCCTTTTAGCATAAAAGCATACAATTAGTGTTTGGCTGTTCTTTTTGACAGAGAAATCAATCTCGTAAGAGAAAAAAAGTTTTCTGCTTTCTAAGCATTATTGACCACTGGTGACAGTCAGAACGAAATCCTGCTGTTTTCTAGGTAACATTTTCAGAGTTGGTTGGCTACTGCCTTCTTCCTAGGGCTGAGGGAGACCTAAATATCAGTGATTGAAAGCATAGAGCCCTGCTCTATTTGAAAGTTGGCAGCCTCATATATTAAAAAGAAAAGAATAAACTATTTGAGAGTAATCCAAATGAAAAGATAATGAAGGATGTATCTCACCATACATAATTCAAGTGTTAAGAACATATGAATGTCCACTTATACTTCTATTAGCTAGACATATAATCTTCCTCCAGAGAAGTTAAGAAGTAATTATTGCTGTTCTCAAAAGAAGTTGGTTGTATGGAATGGTGATGACTGACTGTTGTAACAATAAAAAAATCAGTTCTGCAGAATTATTAATTATCATGGGATCCAGCCAATCACAAAGGTACAACTCTCATTCTGAAGCATTTTTCATAGGGTATCCAATCTTGCATTTCTATACATCTAGATTAGTTCTTTGTAAAAATTGGAAAAGGAAACTGAATTTGGTCAAAAGAGAATTGATTATTTTTTTCCTGTTGCAGACCAATGGATTAGGCTCCATAGATGACATTGAAACAGGTAATGAATGTATTTATGCTTCTTTGATTCATAGTTATTCCCACCACCACCCTCAAACGTAACAAGAGGTTTTGCTTTCAGAAAGAAATCTGCAAAATATTTGATTGTCAGTTTAATTTGTCACTAAGACATCTAACAGGAATAGCAGGAAATACCTGGGAAAAGACAAATCCTTTCTTTTTGAGAAGTCCATTGTTCTCAATTGAAACAATACAATTGGTTGTATTGTTCAACCAATACAGGCTGAAGTTTATAAATATGAATAGTGGCAATGATAGAGTCATTGTTAGAAACATCTGACCATCACGTCTATATAAGAATGGTTTGTAATTCTGAAAAGTGTGTTTGAATTGGACATCATGAGGCAGTTTCTAAGAGTATAATTCTAGCAAATAGGCTAATGAATCTTTTCACAAAGATGAACAGTTGTTTTGAAGATGAGAGAGATTATTAGTTGAGCAATAGAGGAAATACTCTACACTCAGAATGTTCTGTGTTCTGACTGGGCTCTTTGGCTTTTTTTTAAAAAAGATGATACAAGCATCTGTCTCTGGAGAGCAACTACTACTCAGAATAGTCAGTGTTAAGCTACACAAATATATTATTATTTTACATTTGCTTTGTGTTTACTCTCTTGAATGCAATGTATGTAAGGGTGGTCCTTAGCTGTAATCTCATATGTAATCTTCCAGATAGCTCTGTGGTCCTTCAGTGCATCGTTACTCCTAGTGCTCCTTCTGTCACTGCCAGCAAATCCAATGCCTTTTCATCAACTGACTTGGATACGAAAACCCTGCCAACATCACTCCCTGCAACTAACCTGCTCCCTTCTACAGATGTGGCATCTATACCAGAGTCTGACAGTGTAGACGACTTCACTGAAGGAGAAGTTCTTGGAGATGAACTGGACTCATTTCTGGATTCTATTGCAGATGGGTCCCAGTACCCACTAGTAAGAGTGACTTTTGTAGATGCTCCTCTGTTTTAGTCACTGCTCTCTTGTCTCTTCATCTTAATCATTACAGAGTTTACTTAGTACATTCCTGCTCACCCTCCATCACTGCTTTTTAAACTTCTCCCTTCTGAGTAATGGAGGACATTTGTGATGTGTGTTACATAATGATACATGGAATTGTTCATTATCTCAGAGAAAGGACTAGTGCAATCCTTAGTATTTGCAATTGCCTAAATAAGGATAAGCAATTGAAGACTTTAAGATTATATAGTTCCTCTCCTTAGCTCCCGCTTTTTTGAATGTACAATTAATCTTATGATCCCAATTGGCCCCAGAACTTCTGTCACTAACTGATAACGGTCATAAAGCATGATGTCATGTGACAGCTTCATTAGAAACTGCAATCTCAGCAGTCCCAGTTGCTATTGTAACTCCAGACACAAGCAGGAAGCAGAGGGAGTTCCAAATAAGCACAGGAGTGGAGGAGGTCTGGCACAGGTTGCATATGTGTTTGGGGAGGTTGCTGCAGTGTGGCACAGCCTCAGGGAGACCTGAGAAAGAAGGTGTGAGAAAGCTGGGGAAAAAATATGCTTCTTGGCTGCCACACCCTGGGAAGTCTCAGCAGCACAGCGCTAAGTCAACCCCATCCCAGGAAGCACAAAGGAGCTTCTTGGCATGCTGTGGCTCTGGGGTTATAAGATGTCCCTGAGCTGCATTGCAGTGCAGTGCCATTCCTGAGGCTTTAAAGGAATGGACGTAGCTTGTTAAAGGTTACCAGAGCTTCCTAGTAACACTTTTCCCATTTCCCAAATTGTATTTAAAAGGCAGCTCTGATATCTGGTATAGGGAAATCCATCACTTTAATGATAGAGCGGACCTGCATTTGCATACAAAAATTGCACGTTTCAGTCCCTAACCCATCTCAGCCATAATTAAAAATAGTAAATTTGGACAAATGTAATAGGTTAGCTAGCTAAATCTTTTGGAGCTCAGTCTCAACAGTTTTTCTTTCACAGCCAAAAGGTGGCCATAATAGTGATTGTTGTCCATATATTCTTCTTCATTTGAGCTGATCTGTCTACAGTCTATTACAGTTCCCATAAAAATGGCCTGGAGTAGCTTACTGGTTGGATAGATGTTCAAACTAATTATTTTTCTGCTGGTCTTTTCCTTGCTTTACTATGACTTTCCAAGGCTTCTGTTGCCTCTGGGATCGTTGGGCTATTGTGTGCTTGGTTCCCTTTGTTCAATTATACTACTTATTTCAAGGTTGCCCTGAATATCTAGTTAGCTTTAATAATGGTTAAATTGATGCCAGCATAAGCATAACCCTTTGTAGAGCTGTACTTTGTATTCAGAGACAAGAGACGTTTCAGACTGTGCAGGGTCATGAATGTAGCATTAGTCTGTAACTCTTTAAAGCATTTTAAAAAAAGATTACATAACAACCCTTCCTAGTTGTTCCTCCATCCTTAGCAAAAGACACAGCTGGTTAAGGAGTTACAGGCAGGTTATGCTCATACACGCTTTTGCCTTGAGTTCAAAGTGTTGCCCTAAGTCTTAAATAGCATTCCAGAAGCATTTGTTTAGTCAATGCTTGATGTTGCTGCCACATTGGAAAAAGTAATTGCGGACTAATTTTAGAGTGAACTGGTTTCCTGTGACATTTTGTCAATCTGGCTACATCCTATCTTGCTTCACAGAAATGGTGGTGTAGAGGTGAATCTTTCATAAAGGTCAATATGTCTGGAAACGTAAAGTAGGAAAGTCTGAATTAATGTTTTAACTTCTCCCCTTTAATCATAATACATTTTATTTTTCCCCAAAGTCTCTTGTCCGTGGTGCCATTCCTGCCAATCTGCCGAGTGAGGTGCCCCAGCTCATCCCTGTGTTTCCTGGTGGTACTCCACTTCTTCCTCCTGTGGTGACTGCTAACATTCCAGTCTCCACACCACTGCCACCTGCCTCCTTCGGGCTAGTGATGGAGGCTACAAAGCAACTGTCATCTTCATCTGTTCTGGATACCTTTGAAACGCCAGTTGGGGGCAGTGGCACGTCTCCTTTGGATTCATTGGATTCACTAGATCTGCTCCCATACACAGAGTCTCGGCTGGATATGTTAGATGCTTTTGGAACCAGTAGGGGATCATTGGATGCTTTAGATACCTTTACTGTTGGTAGGTATGGAGACTATTTAAGTAATGTTAACTTGTGACACAGGAAGAGCCAGTTCAGTGTAGTGCTTGCCTAGAAACCAGGAGACTATGAATTCATGTATGGCAGTGGTCTCCAATCTTTGTGGCTTGGTGGACCAGCGGAGGTGGCCGGGGGTGGGGGGGAAGCAGAGGGGATGGTTTAGTGTGTGCAAACACGCTATTTTCACAAGTGCAGCACTTGCCCACCACTTCCACAGACCAGGGTTGGAGACCTCTGATGTATGGCATGAAATCTGGCTTGTGATTTTGGGCCACATGGTCTCTCAGCCCAACCCACTTTACAGGGTTGTTGTGGAGAAAAAGAGGAGGAGAAGGGAATATTGTGCATGTTTGCTGCCTTGAGTTACTTATAAAGTAATAAAGGCAAGATAAAAACATAATCTCATAAAGATTACTTCCGCATCAGTATTTCATAAGTAGAATGGCATTTCTATGTCCTGGATCAGTCCCTCCATTGGTGTTTATGGTTTATTTTCCCATCTCCTACTCTTTATTTATACATTGTATTGTGTCATTTTGTATAATATCTATTGTGGTTGATGTTAAAAGTGTTGAATAATAGCTTTAGGAGATCCATTGTTGTAGATCAGTGGTCCCCAACCTTTCCGGCTCTGCGGACTGGCAGCGGCCGCAGCAGGGAGAGGATATGTCAAGATGCGAGTAGAGGTTTCTTTTGCTGCGTATGCCAACTGGACGGTTGACAGGATGGTTTTGCATGTGCAAACCCGCTGCTTGTGCAAATGGAGCTTCTTGTCCTTGCAGAACCCAGTTCCCAATGGGCCGAGGATTGGGGGTTTAGAACCCCTGTTGTATATAGACAAATCTGAAAAAAATTCATGGTTTATAGCAGGAATGAATTGTCCTGAAAACATTAATACTTAATGCAGGCTATATCTTCCAGGATTGTCTACCATTGATCATGCTGACTAGAATGTTAGTTGTTGTTCAGCAGAGTTTCACCCAAGGCATGGCAATAAGTTTCTTTCTAGAACTGAGCCACCAACAGTGGAAGAATCCAGGCCAAAGCTTGGATAAATAAATTGCTCTTATGGCAGATAAAAGAAACCCTAATAATGAAGATCAGCCATTGATGATTCTAACAGTCCACCCCACTGTATGTGAGAAAATTTAAATATTACAACTCCTTCCCCCACCCTTATGTGGGAATAGATTTCCTGCCCCTCATTTTTTGGACTTTGATATGAAAGTCATTTGCATTTTTTTCATCATGGTCCTTTCTAGTTTCAGGCTGTTGGGTTCCAGAATTGGGTTTCAGCCCTAAATATATGTGAAATTTGAGAAGTACAAAGAAAGGGCTTGTGTGTAGTACTGCTTCCATAGTTGATAGGATGTTGCATAATTGACATCCACAAAAATCTTAATTTTTTTTTCTGCCACTCTTTAGAGGAAACCAGCACCCAAGAACCCCGCCAATCTGCTGGAATTCAAAAGTCCCTACCATTGGTGAGTATCCTTTTCCCTTAATTGAGAAGAAGAGAAATGCCTATTAACTCTTTTCATCCAGGTCCTCAATTTGATTAGCAAAATATTGCTGTACTTCCATTTTTTTAAACTTCTCTTCCCAATCTATTCAAAAGATTCTGTGTTGGAGTGATCATAAATTGTCTGAGTGACATTGGATGAGTAAAGAAACAATTTCCTTTTGGGTCTAAACCATTTTATGACTAAACAAATGAACTTTGAAACATTGCAGAAGGGAAATGTATATCTCTTGCTATAAGAAAAATGCTGCTTAATTTAATATTTGCTAATACTTTCACAATAGGAAAAGGCTCCTTTTCTGTGACATGCTACATATTGAAAATGAAGCAGGTTAAATTGCTCATTATTGCTACATGTAGTCTTCGACTTACAACAGTTCATTTACTAACCATTTGAAGTTACCAAGGCACTGAAAAAGTGACTTATAACCATTTTTCACACTTACGACAGTTGCAACATCCCTGTGGTCATGTGATCAAAATTCAGATGCTTGGCAACTAGTTCACATTTATGACGGTTGCAGTGTCCCAGGGCCATGGGTTCACATTTTGCAATGTTCTGACAAGCAAATTCAATCCAACCGAATCCAAGACCTCGGTGCCTTCCGCCGTGCCCTTAAAACCTTCTTTTTCCAGCAAGCCGGGCTGGCCTAACACTTTTTAAAATGTTTTTAATTGTTTGTTATTGTTTTTAATCATGGGGCCAAATTTTTATATATCTTTTTAATTGTATTTTAATGTTTGTAGTTTATGCTTTTACTTGGCTTTCACCGTCCTGAGTCCTCAGGGAGAAGGGCGGTATGCAAATTTAAAAATAAATAAATAAATAAATAAATGGGGAAGACAGATTCCCTTAACAATCATGTTACTATCAACAACTGCTGTTATTCACTTAACCATGGCAAGAAAGGTGTAAAATGGGAAAGACTTAACTGTCTAGCTTAGCAACAGAAATGTTGGATTCAATTGTAATCATGTCAAAGATTACCTGTATTTTTGTTCATTTTGTTCATTTGAAAAATGAAGAACCCTGGGGAATGGTAGGTGTAGTAGACGTTGCTGATCTCTAAGGAAGCTTATTTTATTGTCTTTTTCAGGCAAACCAAACTGGGCCAAGCACCCACACCACAGTACCCAAAGTTGTAGAGTTGCTTATGTCTCAGCCAGAATTGGTGATGTCCAACACAACTCTGCTTGTGAAGAATCCCTTGGTGTCTACTCACATCTTCAAACAGGCCTGTCACATCTGCTATCCCAAAACAGGTCATCTGCTTATGATGAAGATGGCCTCAAATGTTTAGCAAAACTGGACTTTTGTTAATATTGTCCTCTTTTATAGGTCCCAAAGCTGGCGATTATACTTATCGAGAAGGCCTGGAACATAAGTGCAAGCGAGATATACTACTGGGCAGGCGCCGTATATCAGAAGATAAAACTTGGAAGAGAATTCGCCCACGTCCAACCAAGACGAACTTTGTGGGATCCTATTATCTATGCAAAGGTGAATTGAAGAAAGAGGAGAATGTAATAAAATGCAGACTGTTTCATGAAGGAGGAAAAGTTCGGTGCAGGGTGGGCTGAAGAATGTGAGAGCAATACTCGGTTAATTTTTGTCTACTTAACTTAATCACTGTGTTTACTGATTGTAGGGATTTATAAAACTCCCTTAAAATTTCCAGGTATTAAAACATTTAAAACTCAAACTTGAAAGCAAAAAGAAAACTCATGCTAGTGGTAAAATTGAAAACATGCATAATCAGAAATTTGGGAAATATTCCACTGGCTGTTCATGTAATGGTCATGTTGAGATTTTCTCCCCATTGAAAGTAAATGCAAACAATAGTAAATAGTCAATACTTTGATGTAAGGACTGACACTGGTGAAGTGGGAAGCAATAATTCTCAGGTCTGACAGAATCACAGCAAGTATTGAACAGGGACCTCCCAATCAAAAGGCTAGGAAAAGAACAGCCAAAAGTCTGACTGAAAAAGTGGGAGGAAAAGTCTTAGGATTTAAACCCGAAGGGCTGACAATTATGTATAGAACTTGATTTCTGTGTTCTGCAGTATTTTTAATTTATTTATTTGTATCCCAGTTTTAATACATTTACAAATAACTTAAGGTGGAAAATGCACTTAATATCCCTCCCTCCTCCTATTTGCCTCCACAGCAACAGCCTGTGAGGTGGGTTGAGAGAGAGTGACCAAGATCACCCAGCTGGGTTTCATGGCCAAGGTGGGATTTGAACTCATGGTCTCCCAGTTTCTAGTCTGGTGCCTTAATAATTAGACCGAACTAGTTCCACAGTACAGATCTTCTGTTTGTATAAAATATATTTCTTGTTTGCAGTAAAACAGCTTCTCTACATGGGTGAAGTCAGCTGCAGCTGTTAGCAGCTACGGAATGCAAGATTGAGTTCCAGGAAAACAAAGGTTTATTGCTGTGATTGATATGAAATCTAGCAAGTGTCAACATACATTTGCCTGAGGCAGCCAGTTAGTTTGTCTCAGTGTAGGGTAGGCTCTGCTACCATTTATTAATTCAATTTGTAATTATTAATTCAATTTGTATGCTGCCCCTCTCCGAAGACTCAGGGCGGCTCACAATGCATTTAAAATCATTATAAAAAACATTTAAAAATTAAAAACATTAAAACTCATTCACACCATTCATGGCCGGATCTCGCCGGATCGCAAGAGCGAGATCAACGGCCCCAGGCCTGCCGGAAAAGCCAGGTCTTCACTGCTTTTCGGAAGGCCAATAGGGTGGGGATGGTTTGGACCTCAGGAGGTAACTGATTCCAGAGAGCTGGGGCAGCCACAGAGAAGGCCCTCCCCCGTGGGCCCGCCAGCTGGCATTGTTTAGCTGACCGGACCCAGAGGAGACAAACTCTGGGATCTTACTGGTCGTTGGGAGTTATGCGGTAGAAGGCGGTCTCGAAGATACCCTGGCCCTGAGCCATGTAGGGCTTTAAAGGTAATAACCAACACCTTGAAAATCCATTAAATCCATTCTTGCTTAGTCAACAGAAGCTGAATACAGGTAGACCTCGACTTACAACCATTTGTTTAGTGACTGTCCAAAGTTACAAAGGCATTGAAAAAACTGACATGACCGTTTTACAAACTTATGACTTGCAGCAGCCCCATTGTCAGGTGATCAAGCAAATCAATGGGGAAGCCAAATTCACTTAAGAACCTTGTTAATAACTTAACAACTGCAGTGATTCACTTAACTATGACAAGAAAGGTTGTAAAATGTGGCAAAACTCAACTATCTTGCTGAACAAAAGAAATTCCGGGGTCATTTGTGATCGTAAGTCAAGGACTATCTATAGTAATATGTTCAGTAAATTTCATTAGGGTCTTCTTTAATGAGCTTTTCAGTTTCTCTTTATCAATTTGTGAAGCTTGGGGAGGGAGAGAAGGAAACAGTATAAGGGGTAGCAAGAGACCTTAGTTCTGATTCTAGCCTCCACTCCATGTATGGTAGTCTGATGTTTGTTGCTTTGTAGATATGCTTAACAAACAGGATTGTAAGTACGGGGATAACTGCACCTTCGCGTACCACCAGGAGGAGATCGATGTGTGGACAGAGGAGCGAAAGGGGACACTCAATCGTGACCTCTTGTTTGATCCACTGAGTGGGATCAAGCGAGGAAACCTGACTATTACTAAGATCCTGAAAGAACACCAGGGCATATTCACCTTTCTTTGTGAGGTATGAAATAGGCAATGCAGGCATACAAGATTGTATTTTCATGATATTGTCCACTGTGCCTTTACTAATTGCTTACTGGATTACATCATAAGAAAACTGCCCAATGTCAGTTTTGGACATTTGGGTTTTGAAGGTAATCACAAGCTCACTCACTGTCACATTTCAATTGAGCTATGAACAGAAAATGTTTATGTGAGAATGAGTGACATTATTTCATTCCATAAAAGTTTATGGTCAGCCTAGAAAAGCAATCAGAGTTGAAGACTTTTTCAGCTTGCACATGGAACAAGCATGTATTTGTTTTTGTTTGACTGGGCAGAGAACCATTAAATAGTTCATGTATTGAAATAAGTTACAACTTGCTGAATAAACCAGACTGGTTGGAAAAACATACTACGTGATATAGCTGTATTCTCACAACACACTAAACAGATTACTAAATCCCAAACAAATGATGCCTTGAGATTGAGTGTTATATTTGGCTTCAGAAGACCTGTTGTTGTTTTTTATTGTGAAGCTGTTTGAGCTATCATGTTTGCAGATGACACAGAATTAGAAAGGATATAACTAATACTGAGAAGGTAGGAATAACAATCAAAATAATAGATAAATTGATTGAAAATAATGATATTTGTTGTTTTTTAATGGTAAAATGTAAATAAAGATTATTTAAAAAAAAAAGAAAAGAAAATAATGATATTTGATAGAATCAAATGCAAAGTATTTTCCTAAAAAAATAAAAAATATCACTATAAAAAGAGGATACTTGGGTTAGTAATAACACTTTTGAAAAGTTCCTGAAGCCCCAATTTCCAAACTAATAAATTGTTCTGCAATTCGGTATTCATCAAACCTTACCTCATGTGTTATGATAATTCTAGCCATTGCATTTTAAAGGATTTAGACAAAATAGGAGAGGTTCAGAGAGCAGCTGTGAGAAAGAACAAAAGACTCTTAAGACATATGAAGAGAGATAGAAATAATTCAGAATGTTTAGCCTTGAGAGGAGAAATGTGGGAAGGGATGAGGTGGTGCTCTTCAAATATCTTAAAAGAGGTCACATACAAAAAAGGTGAAGTCATGTCTAATTTATTCTGGAATTCAAAATATAAAATAATAGACTAAAATGATAGAAAAGGAGAGCCTCCAAGTGTCAGGTTTTGTATGTAAAATAATCTATAATCAAGAATTGGAGGGAAATGTATATTGTTGTAGGCAAAAATGGAAGTATATTGAAAGAAAACATCATTGTCTTTTATATAAGTATGCAGAGCAAAAAAGTCTAAACTGCTATTTTTATATATATGTTTACAGATCTGCTTTGATAGCAAACCTCGAATAATCAGCAAAGGGCTCAAGGACTCTCCAGCAGTGTGCTCCAACCTAGCTGCAAAACATAGTTTTTATGATAATAAGTAAGTGGGTTGGACCTGTCTTCAGCCAGTAATATGTAACTGTTTATTAAAGGCAAGCTGAGCCACAATGTCACAATTATATTTCTTCTATAAAAAGAACAGTGTTATGTTATTTTGTAGGAATGTTTGAAAAGATAACTCATTCCTGATCCCACAGGCATTATTCAATGGTTATGTTGAGCTGCTCTGATTACTAGCTGGTAGTTTGAAGTAGCTCCATACAGCTATGCCTATTTTAATCATAACACTAAACAGCTTTAATTTGGTTGGAATGCTGTTTCCAAGAGGCTACTAATCCTTAAGCATCTTACTAATTTATTAAGTTATATTTCATTTGCTTCCAGTGCATTTTCTCACAATCTATTTTCTAGTACCCTGAAACAAATAATTTGTAGTTTAAATTGTAATTATGTTTAAGGTAATAAAACCAACAGCAACTCTAAAAAAACAATTCCCGATGTGCAATAGAATTGAAACCAAAACCGGCAATTAAAGGGCTGGGGGTACTGGGGCCAACATTTAAAACATCTTTTTCCTTTGTATTAATAATGTAAAGTTGTTATTAGTATACAAGGATCAGTTATACTAATACCAATCATAATACTTGGAGAACTTAATACAAGTACTAGTATAACCTGATTTAAAGATACATACAAGGAACTGATTTCTGGAGAGATGGCCTAGAGAGCAAGAGTCAATTCCCAGCATCTGGAAAGTTGGATGATGATAGCTATTAAGATTGAACTAACCTACTCATCCATCACTATCCTTCATCCTCATCCTTCACTATGAGTGAAAGTTACAAACTGAAAAATGGCTGGTTTTGTCTCAGCTCTACCTTTGTTCTTAGTGACTAGCTTTTTAATGAGGATTAGTATGAAAGAATCTCTCTTTTTTGCAGGTGTCTGGTTCACATTGTTCGTTCCACCTCTCTAAAATACTCTAAAATCCGCCAGTTTCAGGAACATTTTCAGTTTGATGTCTGCAGACATGAAGTACGTTATGGCTGCTTGCGTGAAGATAGTTGCCATTTTGCTCATAGCTTTATAGAGCTTAAAATTTGGTTGCTGCAGCAGTATTCTGGTGAGTAGTCACTTGGCTGGGACTGTCCAGAGGACTGCAGGAAGATTATTTTCAGGCTTTAGTGTCCACTGTTTCTCTGAGCTCCCACTGAGAATGTCATCCAGAAATTGAAGAAAGTAAAAAAAAAAAAAAAAAGATTTTTAAAAAATCATATGTACAATACTCTTGGTTATAGAACTGCTTGCATCTTCTAACAAAATTGATTGGGTCCAGTGGGGCAACCTTAATTAATGTCCTACATGCGTGATTATATAATGGGAATGATTTGAAGGAAGGGTTTTAGTTATGAATATTACAAACTTTCCAAAAAGTATTTGCTCTAAATTAGGTCCCTGATGAGAATAACTGGGGATCGAAGATCAAGAGGGAAGGCTGAGAGTAGGCCTGCCTTTTGGACATTTGGCTTGTGTGCCTTGCAATAACACTTTTGCAACAATTGTGCTGAAATGAATAAGCACAGGTATCAACAGAACCATTTTCCTCACCTCTTTTTGTAGCCTTGAACACACAATATTTTGGCCATTATTGAATGGAAGAATGCCAACCTTTAGTATTCCATCCAGTCCTCTCTGGATGTAGAAATCAATAGTTCTAGACAGTGACTTTGAATGAGTTTCTGTATGTATTGAAAGAGACGGTAGATCTACTTCAGTTCTTGAATTTGCACACAAAAGTAGTAGGTCCTTATTAGAACAATTATTATAAGTGACAATAAGCATAATCCTTGACTAATTTGTGTCTTCTGTAGAACATTGTACAACGTGCTTGGGGAATTGGTTTGGACTGAATTGTTAGAATCCTTTACTATAGCGAGACAATGCTCATCCAGTTACTCGCGAAGGGCAATAATTCCAATACTACAAGTTTATTTTTAAATTTTAGGTGGAAGATATATTGTACAATCTCTTATGTATGCGTATGAACATTTTGTTACTATGAAGTGTCACTTTCTCCAATTTTTGCAAATATATAGTGGATTCTGATTCAGGAAAAGGGTCATCTCAGAAATACTTGCTGATGGAACAAAGCAATGAAAAAGTTTTAACTATGTTATAATAATCTGTTAAAATCTCTGAAGCTACTTTTGTCTTCCTAGGAATGACTCATGAAGATATTGTACAAGAATCTAAAAAATATTGGCAGCAAATGGAGGCACATGCTGGCAAAGCAAACAACAATATGGTAACCTATCTAGTTTTATTTTAATCCTTATAAAAAGCAGAATTGCATGAATAGTTTAAAGAAGTTAAAGTAAAAGTGTTAAATGAATAAAATAGTCAGGAAATAAAAATATAAGACACCTATATAAAAGCCATTATTCTAGTGAAAGCTTAAAATTAAACTATCAAAATGTAAAGTGCTTCAGAGAAGAGTAGTGTTTATATGTGGTGCCCAAAAGAGGTATCAGAGTATTCCCTGTGGAAAGGTGTTCCATCTGAGAAGTTCCTTCCCTTTGAAGCTATTCAAGTAAGAACACGGGGACAAAAAAATATTTTATGTAATCTGGCTCCAAGCCATTCAAGAGTTTAATGTTTAACAGATTCACTGTTTGAATCTGATCTGGAAATGGAATGGCAACCAATAGGGCTAACAAAGAAGTTTTAGGATGACACAATTGTAGCAATAAATCCCATAACTGAGATTGAGTCTCTTTTGGATTGACTAAAATTCTGAACCACCTTCACAAATAGCTTAGCACGTAACTCAAGTGAGAGGGGAGAAGTGCTTGAATAAGCGCTTCTATTTGACATCTGATCTATCATTTTGAGCAAATAAACATTATTCTTCGCTATTGAAGCCATTGTGTTTAAAGCTCCAGCCTTAAATGGAGTTATTAGTAAATTCCATGAGACATAAGGGACCTGCCATTGCATAAATATGGATGGGCCTGCAGTCTGCTAGTTACAAATATATGAATGATACAGCTGAGGTGGTATCTAAAGAATATTATAGATATTTAAGGGTGATGTCCATATATGTTTTTTTATAGTGCACTGAACATTTTGACAGAGGGAAATTGGATTTCTTCTTCTAGATTAAGCCATCTTGTTAGGCAGAGCAAGCAGCCAGCTGAGATGACTGATGTTAGAAGTCAGTTATCATAGAACAAAACTATGTCTGCCTTGCAGTTTCTTCTATACTTGTGATGGCGAACCTATGGCACTCATGCCAGAGGTGGCACACAGAGCCTTCTGTGGGCACTCACGCCATCGCCAGGTGCTCTTCCAGGTTCTGTTGCACCCATGCGTGCTGGCAGCTGGTCTTTGCGCATGTGTGTGCCGGAACTCAGAAGAGAGCAGTTGGCCAGTGTGCATCGATGCCAGACTAGCAATGGAACTCGGAAGAGCAGCTGGCCACCGTGCGCATGCGCACTGGCCAGCTGATCTCTTATGGGTTCCGGCGCTCAGGCGCATGCACGCTCCAGTTTCAGCACTCAGTGCTGAAAAGGTTAACCAGCACTGTTCTATACCATGAAAACCAGTCTGTTCTCTTGAAACCTAACAATGTCCTTTAAAACATTTTCGTCCTTCAGTTCCTCTCCCCCCGCTGTTCTTGATTTCATTCATGCTATTTAAATAATCTGTCAGGTTGATGATTGAAATTCTTAGATGCAGCATCTTCATCTTTCATTGTTTTTTAATTAAAAATGATATATCAAAAAATTTACAGAAGAAAAACGTTTGAAAACAAAATCTCAAGATTTCATATTTTAAAAATAGCATTTTGATAGTCAGTTTACATTAATTTAAACTGGTGGATGATGATGATAATGACGATAGATTGATTCTTAGATGTTTATAGTTACTGAGGGGGGAATATATTAATTTGTAAGTTATTATTTGAAAACCCAACCTTTAATTTTAAAGCATTGCCTAGTGGTTATAATCTGATGCTCTTACTTAGGGGCATTTTGGAGTGCTAAAAAAGTCCCTGGCTAGTTAACAGAAGGTGCCTATTCCTGGAATTGAATTAAAACAATTTTTGAATTAGAATACTTAATTCTTGACAGATCTCTTTATCATCTAGATGTTTTGAATTTCTTAATTTTTAATATAATTTTATTGGAAGTTTTAAAAGTAAGAGTAAAATTAATACAAAGTAAAATAGAATAAGAAATAAAGTAAAAGAAATAAAAGGGAAAGCTAAAATGCAAAAAGAAAAATGAAAAGAAAAAAGAAAAAACATACAAAGAAGTGGCTTCCAATCTTTTTTGAGGTAATCATAATTGTAGATTTACTTTCTTGGATAAAGCAATGAGTCTCTTCTATCTATAATGTATCCTAGTGCAAAATAGAATTCATCATATAAGTATCTCTAATTTCTTTTGTCAACTATTTTCAGTTCACGAAGGCATGTTATGACTTGACCAATGTATATTTTATAGATTGTGACTTGATGCAACTCTAGCAATGCAGGGCAGATTTTCATAGTTTATAGCTACCTTAGGCACTATTTTGCACCATCATACTTAAACTTTTTGAGAAAACATGGATGAACATAAGAAATAAGAAATTTGATATAGCTGACATAAAACCAAGGAACAGACATGAGAAGAGTGAACAAAGAATTGTGTAGATTTTGGACTAAAATGAGTGTTATAATAGCCCACCCAAAGCAAGGCACCCTGTTTGGCCTGCATTGCCCATCTACCTTTATATTTGCTTAAGCAAGTTGAATCAAATAAGAAATAATCCTGCATAATTCCTTTTTTTGTGGGAAAGTTACATTTTTAAGCATTAAAAAATATAGTAGGGTAGAAAAGCAGGGAACTGTATGTGTGCTACATTCTTCTTATTGCTTGGGTGCCCCATGTATGTCATGGTTATAGTTACATGGCAGTCTGAAGGCAACATAAGATTTGTAGAAAGAAACCAAAAAGGGATGGGAAAAAGGCTGAGACTTCACAAAGTAAATATACAGAGAGAAAGCATCTTTAAACTGTAAAAGATGGCTGGAATGACCTTGCTAGGCCCAGAATTTCCAGGAATTCATGGAACAAGAAAGATGTTGTCATTATGATATTTTGCTATCATACTATGTGTACATGGATAACCATTACATGTAGTGAAGATGTTCATGCTAAAGTGTCAAGAATAATGGATTGTTAATGGGGAGTGGGGTAGATGGTACAATTATGGTCCTGATTGTTACAATAATGCAAGAGACATAAAATGGATCTATTTTGTATAAGTAAGGCATGATATAATATTGGTTCCAATTCTGGAACTATTATCAACATTACTCTGAATGAAAGACCAGCAATGTGGTATCTGCACATAACAAAACAATCACAGGACCCCCTAGATAGGAACTGTGGAAACCCAAATTAATGATATGCTGGTGGCCAGACTTCATGACAGTGTTCTCAAGAAATCTTTCAGGATATCAAAAGAAATGTGAGATTTCAGTAATGAGATCAACAGAATCTCTCAGTAGATTTCTGGCAACCATGCAGTTGTGTAAAATTACACACTGGCATTCAGTGCTTAAAAAATAATGCTCACTCCTTTGTAATGAGAAGGGCAGCCGCTTGTCTTTTAATCATTTGATGGAATTACGAATAAATGTGCATGGCTTACAAAAGCAGCAAGTTTATTTATTTAAATTTATTATAGCTGCCCAATTTCCATGGACTCTACAATGAACATACACACATTCCCTTCCCCCATCCATAAACACAGATAAATAAAACCTGAAACTAGACAGACAGGATGAACTAAAACAATGTAAAAATGATACAAAAACCCAATAGCCTCCTGGCAAAAAGAAGCAATACATTAATTGCAGGCCTGGAAGCAGTCAGGTTTCAAGTACTTTCTGATCCCTAGTAGAGAGAGCCCTGTCCTTATCTAGTGTGTGGGAATATGTTCTTCCAAAACATGTTGACAAAGTTGTCTTCAGAATTGGAGTGAGAGGAAAAGCTTGTCTTGGACAACTCTGCTTTTTCTCCTTTTGATCTGAGGTAGCAGCACACAATGCATGCTTTCAAAAGCTGGGTTAATTCTGGGAAGAATTTCTGGATGTATTTTCAACAAATGTTCCTTGTGGTTAGCTTCCCTCCAACTGCTACTCATGCACAGGTCTTAGTTGTTGTGCTTTGAAAATTCTTGCAAATAAGTGTATTTGAAAATTGTCATCAGCGGGAGTACATTGGCAAATTCTGATGAAGATCGGCTAAAACAAAGGCAGAAGAAGATTACAAGAACTTTATATGTCCTTATATCTAAATAAAGCTGCCTTATCCCATATCTCTCTAGAAAGCTAACTTACATCAATACTAGACCAATGATCTATCTTGTCAGTATTATAATGTCTGCATTGCTAAGGCTGCAGTTAAGAATCATTTTGAATCTTGAAGATTCAAATATGAGTTAACGATTTTCATGTATATTATGTAATTATGAACACAGGGCTACAAGAAAGTGGTATCAGCATGCTAGGGGAAAATTAATATTTGCAAGAATAGTATAAAATATTTGAGGGGAAATCAAAGGAGCAAAAATAATAGAAATGGAATATGTCCATTGACCATGAAACTCAGGATCTTTTGGATGAAAAGAAAGCAAATTGGGAGGGGGATGTAAAGAAAACATGGAGGAATAGAAAAAACAAACTAGGACCACTTCATAGTAGTGTGCTATATCATTAAGCTCCATGCTCTGTACTTTCTTTGAAGTGTGCTTCTTGCTTTATTTGGAATAACAAATCCAGACATTGCTGAGACAGAGCTTTTAATCCTGTACTTGGTACAGTTTAATTACTAATTTACAATGTACTCTTGGCTTCATAACAGCAGATGCTGCTGTTCCCTGATGCCTTTTGGGCTCAATTAATCTAGAGCACACTTATCGTAGCAACTTCTAATTTCTAGGTAACATTGTTATGAAGTTAGTCAGTCTGCTGTGTCTTGTTTTTACAAATACAATCATGTCCACTAAATGTCTTCATACTTAATCTTTTTCTCATGTATAAACACAGTTTTATCTGGTAAAAGGTTGTATTGTGCAAAGCAAAGATTGCTTACTTTAAAGCTCCTGTTCAGTTGAAGTTGTATTAAGTACTTGAAAAGAGCCAGTTGAAAATGATGGATTAAAGTAACTATTCAAAGGGGCCGTTGTGGCCCACATGGTAAGACGCTTGGTCTGCGCGCTGCTGAGGTCGACATCTCGGCGGCTTGATTTCCGTGAGCAAATAAACCACGGAGGGACAAGAAAGGAACCTCCCCCGATTGCCTACAAGCATTCAGGCATCCCACGGGTAAAGATAACACCACCCGAAAAAATTCCTTTCACAGAGGCAGGCAGCCACCTCGGTGATCCCTGGCTAACACTTGCCATACTCTAAATAAATAAATAAACTATTCAAAGCACTATTCAAGGCATATTGTCATAGGCAGATCCTAGACCTAGGCAATTTCAAGCCACAAAGACTATGTCAATTATATTAACATTGTTAATATAAATAATAAAAAAAAAGTTAACTAGATTTGTATTAAAGGTAAATGTCAATAGAATAATAATAATAATGATAAAATACAAATTTGTAATAAAATTATTTATTGATACTGCAATTTGGAGGCTGATGACTGCAGCTTATGTTTAAAAATAAAACAAAACTTCATAAACAGCCTGAAGACAAGTAAGTAAATAAAAACCCATTCAACAGGAGCCCCACCCTAAATCAATCCCAAGGCCTGAGAGCTTCCTGAATGTGTTCAGATTGGGAACCATCCAGATCTTGGAGGGAAGGGACAGTGTCATTCTAGATGGTAGGAACCCTGACAGAAAAAAACTGCCTTCTAAGTCCACCAGACAACACTAGGGACCCTGAAGTATGCCCACTGTACCAAATCTCAAAGGCAGAAACAGTAAGAAATAGGCAGTCCTCCAAATCCTAGTCTAACTAGAGGCTGTCCATTCTTGTACCAACAATGCTTACGTTCTGAAACCAGACAAGGTCAGCCTTATGGCAAGTTTTTCTAAATTGCACTTTTGAGATATGAACTATAATCCCTAGAACTCCCAGCTGCACTATTGATTAGGGAATTCTAGAACTAAGTCTTAGCATGTCTGAAGGATGGGAGATTGAAGAAAGCTGGCATATAGTAATACACTTCTAAAATGAGATTTTGTCATCCTGAAATCCCATTGGAAGTACTGCTCAATTTCCATTGTTCAGTGGAACATAAAGAGAAACCTCTGTCAGGAAATGCTACTGATACAAAGAGCATTTTGTGCATTAAGCATCCTAAAGAGAATAGCTTTGCTTAGTGTGCGCGTGTGTGTGCATACATACATACACATATACAGTACATGCAGTATGTGATTCTGTGAATGTTTATTTTCAGTCCTATTTGTACAGTCTTCTTCAGCTTCTCATTTGGGGATGATGGAAAATTAGCAACAAGGATTCTTATCTTACTGGATATTTTTATAGCCATGTTTTGTTGTTTGCTTTTTTCATAAAAGAATATATCTTAGAACACAGGTTTCTTTGTTAACTTTGTTTTCTCCTCCTTCCTGATTTTAGGCATCTGTCAGAACTCCCATTCCCAATACTTTTGACCTCCAGATGAAATTTGTGTGTGGCCAATGTTGGAGAAATGGACAAGTTGTGGAACCAGACAAAGACCTCAAATACTGTAGTGCCAAAGCACACCATTGGTAGGTACCTTTATCTTGTCTGTTCTCCTTTCCCTGTGATGTAGAACCTCCTGCTGCGATTATTTTGGTATGTTATATTGAAATAACTTATCAGTTTTATTTTTTAATGCCGTCTATAAATATTCATAACTAGATATGCTGCTGACAGCTTATGTGCTGCTGAAGTTTTGTTTCTCAGTTAACATTGATGAAAAGTGCATGCCCCATTGTCATACCTTTTTCCTTGGTGGGATTATGGTTATGGTTCACACGTTTGGACCCTTCCTTGGTTGCCATGAAAGCTGAACTTAGTAAGAATTATCATTTTTAATGTTCCATTATAGTCAGGGGTGGGCTGCTGGGGGTTTGCAGGGGTTCGGGAGAACCTTTAGCTAAGATTGTGCAGTTCGGAGAACTCCCAAATCCTACTCCTGGCTGGCCCTGCCCCTCCCAGAAGTCCCCACGTGGCCTGTTTTTGAAGGCAAATAAGTGCAGGGCGCACACAGAGGCTCAAGAAGGGTGAAAAACAGGCCTATCTGAAGTTCGGGAAGGCCGGAAATGGGCCTGTTTCTGGCCCCTGGAGCCTGGGGAGGCCATTTTCGCCCTCCCAGAGAGTTGAGGAAAGCCTCCAGAGCCCAGGGAGGGCAAAAATCCCCCCGCTGCCATGGTGCAGGAGGCCAACTAGGCCATGCCCACTATGGCCACACCCACCCAGCAACCGGGCAGAGAACTCCTTGCTAAAATTTTTAAAGCCCACCCCTGATTATAGTGATATAAAGTTTTTATAGCATTTGTTTTCTGCCCGCTTATTTTTTTACAACATGCTTCCTCCAGTTGGACTAAGGAGCGCCGTGTCCTGCTAGTGATGTCCAAAGCAAAAAAAAAGTGGGTATCTGTTCGACCCCTGCCTTCTATCCGCAATTTCCCTCAACAATATGATGTAAGTAATGCTGTTCTTTGCACAACACTTCCTACCCTATCTTGCCTTCTATCCTTCCGAGGTCAGTAAAATGAGGACCCAGATTCTTGGGGGCAATATTCTGACTCTGTAAACCACTTAGAGAGGGCTTCAAAGCACCGTGAAACAGTATATACGTCTAAGTGCTATTGCTATTGCTTGAGGGTCTCCATGCAGGAAAAAGGGAGCAAGAGCTCAAATGGTGAAGGAGATGCTCAGTAGTCAGTGCTGAAATTCAAAGGTATCTGCCATTCAATATTGAGTGAATATTTGATACCTATTGACATACACATTCACATTGTTTTGATTGTAGTGTTTCATAATTGCTTGGTTCTGAAAGTGACAAATATATCTTACATTTCTTTCTTTTATGTAGGCTATAGGTAGAGCAACAGATATAAAAACAAGGTTGATATTCTGCTAGAAAAGATATAACGTATTCTGTGATGTAAAGAGCGGAATAATTTGTCAAACATTTGTTTTAAAAGGAAGTTTTAAAAAATAAACACAACACTTAAAAATAAAAACACAGTCACAACTGAAACTATTGCCTTTGGGGGTTACTTTTTTGAAGGTGAATAGAAATAACATTTTATATAAATAGATGAAAAAGTACATGTCGATGCATGCAATGAGATATGCATTTGCATAGACTTTATGAGTATCCTTGGGCAAATGCTTCCTGAAAATTCTTATATGCTCTGTTGTCTTTGGAGAAAAAATCTACAAAATTTAAGTCTAATATGAAAGGAAATGTTGTTATTCCACCTAATTGTGCCTTTGATGATTGGTAAAGTTGTGTGCAGATTTTTAGTATTTTTGGAAATATCAGTTCAATCTGTTTCTAATTGGAATGTCTGCCTCTTTCCTTTGAACAAAAAGCCAAAATATTTTGTTTGCATGTGTGAATGATGAGTAAGAACAAGGGAGGGAGATATAAACAGATCATTCTTCCTAATATATATGAATGGTTTTAATTATAGAATGGAAATTGGAAACTCCAATATAACTTTAGGGCGTGGTCTTTTAAGAACTGTAAAATATTTTTTTCACGGTAGAAGTCTTTCTTCAACTTCTCTTAGAATGTGTGATTACATTTTGTGCCCAAAGATGTCAAACTCATATCAACCTCTTTGGGGAGAGAATTCCAGTCAGGATGCCATTTCTGAAAGTCCTATCTCCAGGCACTATTTCTCTGCCCAACTCATTTTAGTTGCACTGGGACTTGGAAAAAGATATCTGAGGTTGAACTTAAAAATTTGACCAGCTTATGTAAAAGAATTGAGTCCTTAACCTGTCTGGATTCTAAGCCACCTAGGGCTTTCTGAATTTGAAGAAGCAATTTGAAGATGCATTTTATTTTGGTATAGCTGCAAAGCTGCAGCTTACGTACTATATATTAATTAGATATGATGTCCTTATGTACTATATATTCATTAGAGTATTGTTAATTGATCAAGTAATTTCTGCTGAGGAGTTGTATCCAATCCATGAATTCTAAAACGTATGTGAAAACTTATGTAAAAAGCTTTCTAAGACCCAGGAACCTCTTGGGCTTAAAACCTTCACATTCATACTATACAACTGTGCCTTTTGCAAATTTTCATAATCATATTTCATGTCTTAATAAAAATACTTTCTTCCTTGCCTTGGAAAATAAATAATACGATTGCTTGGAGATGACATGGCAACTTTGGGTTTTGAATATTTATTTTAGTGGACATTAATTTAAGGAAAAAGTAGCAGTATGCAAATGAAGAAGCTGTTCTGTAATTTTTCAACCCAACAGATGTTAAGTGACAATGGCTTATTACTTGTTCTCAGTTGTAGATGCAATTTTCAAAAGGTAGAACTGGTATATGAGGCTGGATTAGATCCACTTTGGGAATCTAGTCTTATTTGTATCCATTTCCTGAAGACAGTTATGATTTGGTACAGAGCTACTTTCTGATGTGGCAAAAGAGTTGGCAAATTGGGCCTTCAGAACCTTTATCTAAATTTTGTCATGGGTTTTTTTTTCTTAAAAAATGGCCACAGCATTCTGAGGCTACTAGAGTATACTAGAGTATATCGGAGTGTAGATCCACACCCTGAAATATCTTGATCAGGTTTTTTTCTGTTTCATTTTAAGGGAATGTGTTGAGAGAAGGGTAAAACAGTGAAGTTTGAAGACCTTGCCTAGAGCCTTGCATGCTCATATAAACATTATCTAATTACTATAATAAAAATGTTGCCAAATAGACTGGTTTAATGTCTCTGTTTAGTATAGTGGCCAACCAGATCCTTCTGTTAATCCTATAGGTGAAACTGAAGGATCCAGCTTTGCATTGCCAGTGAGAGAGGGAAGTGGGAGGGAGAGTGACACATTGGTGAAGGCATGGCCTTCAGAGATAACAAACTTTCGGCAGACAGGAAAAGAGATTTGTCATGGCTATAAGGCTGTGGAGCTGTGAAGAAGGAGCAGGTTTCCCTCATCTTGGCTCTTTAAGCAGAAGAAGACTGAAGGAAAGGCAAAGGCAAACAGGTGATGTGCATAGCCAGAGATAAAGGAAAAGCAGATGCTATGGAGAAAAAGACAAGGACAGCCTAGTGCAGTGATGGCTAACCTTTTCCAGACGGAGTGCCCAAAGCGTGTGTGCCTGAACCCCCAAAATGCAATGCGTGCATGGTCCCTGCATGCACATGGCCCCCCCACGCAGGTGTGGCAGAGACCCAAAGACCAGCTGGTCAGCGGGAGGCGTGCATGCATACGTGGTGGAGCTGAACTGGGGCAACAGCTCACGTGCCCACAGAGAGGGTGCTGCGTGCCACCTCTGGTACATGTGCCATAGATTCACCATCACGGACCTAGTGACCTAATTAGACTGTTCTTGAGACTGCTGCATATTTCTTACTTGTAGCAACTTATGAAGAAAAGAGTCATCCTTGCAGGATCCAATCCATATATGATGGCTAATATGACTAATAAAGTTTAGTCTTCCAAGCTTTCAGACTTGTGCTGGAGCCCAATTTCCTTGATGAGGGTGTGACATTGTCCAGATGAGGTTGTATCAGTCGGATCTGATGCTGGCTGAGTCATAATTTTTGACCACTCCCCTTGCTCCGCCCCTTTCATGCCCAGTTTAGACTCAGTCGGCCTGAGAGAAACATCTCCTACAGATCTGGCTATACAGCCCAGGTCTGTTCAATTTCACAGAATTGTAAGTCTTTTTGACCACCTTTTATTTTCTCTAGTTTAAAATTGTTACTTCCCCTTTAAATTTTTTTCCCCCCCTTCTATTGTAGCCTGCCGGTTTTGCCTTACTAGAGCGTCCTAAGCTGCAGGCTTTGCTTCGCTCCTGGCGGCGGCCATTTTGAAAGCCCCATTTTAAAAGGGAACTTTTTTCCTTTTTCTTTTTCCTGTCTTTTTTGGGGGGGATTTTTTTGATCTATCCCACCAACGATTGTTTAAGGGGCCCTAGACCACAATACCACCAACAATAATAGCGATTCCCTAATTTTAAGGGAAATCACCAAATCGGGCCGCCGCCCACGCTACAGCGATCCCAAAACCGCTGATCAGCTGTAGAGCGGTTAATTGAAGCGCCGCGGCAATTTTAAAAAGAAAAATTTTTGCCGCTTTGCCACCAACGAGTCTGCAAGTTTGGGGGGGGGCAGCAAGCTTCTTCTTGCCTCCCCCTGTGGCATTTCCAGCCAGTATTTTTCTCATCGTGGCTGTGGGGGCGCTGAGGAGGTCCGTTTCTAGGCTTGCCTAGACAGATACCTCCGGAGCAGAGTTTCCTCCTGCTCACGTGTGACCTGGCAGCCATCGTGCTTAACGCCAGAGTCGTTGCCATCTCAAATTTCAACCACGTGGCGAAACTGAAACCAAAAGCTATTTCTCCAGTCGACATCGTGGTCGCAGTGAGTATACTAAAGATGGCAGATCGCTCTTCCCATGGGGAGGAAAATACTATGTACACTGGGAAGAAATCAACTTCCAAACGTAAGCACCTTTCTAAACCTGAGGAGAAGGATTTAACAAAGAGGCATAAATCTCTAGAAAAGCAAGTTAGTGAGGTGCCTGCAACTGAGCCTGGTAAGGGGACCCCCCCCCCATCTACCCCCCCTCCTCCCATTTCAACTGTTAGCCAGGCCTGGTCTTCGGAGGGAGAGGGTACTGTTCTTCAACAAGACCAAAGCAATTTGCAAAACCCCTTTGCAAGTCAATTAATGACCCCTGCAACTCCTGTATTTGGTGGCCATGCAGCTGCAGCTGCTTCAACAGGTGAATCCTCTATGCCTGTGCTAACCCCCGAAGATCCTTTAAAAAATGTGCCAGAAGGATTGAGAATTCTGATTGAACAGGCCATTGCTTCTAGAATGGCAGCCAATATTCATGGTCACCACTCTGGCTCTGCTATTTCAGAGCGATCTGCCTGTATTAGAATTTCTCCTGCAGTCAGTCTTACTGGCTCTCATTCTCCTGCAGCCTCCAGAGTTAGTGAAGCCTTTGTGTTTGAGGAAGAGAGACATTCTGACCTATCAGATGATGAGGGGATAATCCAAGATCAACCTGCCTTTACAGGATTATTTCCCCCCAATAAATTCAAGTCTTTATTGCATAAGGCTCGCTTAACAGCCGCCTTAAAGGAAGATGAATACTTTCAAGAGATGCAGGAGGCTCAAAAGGGTGGACTACAGGGACCTTTTTCTGAGCCCCCCCCCTGAACTTTGTTATGTACCAACTCCACAACTGTTCATAGATGTGGTAAAGAAACAGTGGGCTGGGCCTGCAACCATGGCATCTGCACATGGTTCAGATAAGAAATATTATGCTGTTGCTCCAAAGTTTGCTCAACTCTTGCAAGTTCCACCTGTAGACAGTCCTGTAGCGGCCCTTTCCTCTTCTTCTTCATACGTAACTGGGGATACTTCTGAAGGTCTAAGGCCAGAAGACAAAAAGTTAGAATTTCTGTTTAAAAAGAACCATCAGGCCTCGGCATGGGCAATTCAATCAGCTTCATCAGCCTCATTTTTTAATAGAACTACCATCCTTTGGCTTCAACAGTTACAGGCAAGGGTACCCCCCAGTGAGGTTCGCCTTCATCAGGATATTAATAAAATCATTGCTGCCACTCAATTTTCGGCTGATGCAACCTTGAATTCAGCCAAATTTGCATCCAGAGCCTTAGCCTCTACAGTTTCAGCCCGCAGGATGCTCTGGCTTCGCCAATGGCCTGCTGACCTTAAGGCCAAATGGCGCTTGGCTGCAGCTCCATATTCTGCAAACAAACTATTTGGGGAATCACTTGACCCTCTTCTTGTAGAGACACGGGACAAGCGAAAAATTTTGCCCTCAACATACAAACGGGCTGAAGGAAGACCCTCTCCATATTACAGAAGGCCTTCCTTTCGTTCCTACCCCCAGGGAGGCCCCTCCAGGCAGGAATATCTTCAGGGATCCTATCGATCCTCGGACCGTCAATATTTTCGGGACAGGAGCAGACAATTCCAGCCCAAACGGTCCTTTCGGGGTTCTGGTTTCCGCCAGTCCCGCAGTCGTAAGTGACTCACTACCAAATCCTCCAGTAGGGGGTCGCCTGTCCCTCTTTGCGGACAGGTGGGAAAGGTCATCTTCAGACCTTTGGGTTCTTTCAGTTGTGAAATTCGGCCTCCCCCTGGAATTTCTCTCCAGGCCTCCAACCCGCTTTCTTCAATGTCCAACTTCCAAAAGCGAATCCAGACGTCAATTAATGAACCAAGCAGTTCAGCACCTACTACAGATTCACGCCATAGAGGAGGTCCCCCACGATCAATGGAAACAGGGGTATTATTCCATCCTGTTCGTAGTTCCAAAGCGGTCAGGGGGGTGGAGAGCCATTCTGGACTTAAAAAATCTCAACTCATACATAGTGTATCGCAGATTCAAAATGTGTTCACTAACCTCTATTCTTCAAGGGATTCGTCCCAACGATTTTCTAGTTTCCATAGACCTCATGGAGGCTTATCTTCACATTCCCATCCTGCCAAAGCATCGACAGTATCTCCGATTCAGCTATGCAGGAAAGCATTTTCAATACCGGGCTCTTCCCTTCGGACTGGCATCTGCACCAAGGGTCTTCACAAAGGTCCTGGCGGTGGTGGCGGCTCACCTGAGACAACAACCGGTAAGGATCCAGGCTTACCTGGACGATATTCTGATTCAGGCTCACTCTCAAGAGCAAGCCTTACACGACCTACACCTCACGATTCAAACCCTGAACGACCATGGGTTCTTGGTCAACTACAAAAAAAGTCAGTTAGTGCCAGTCACCAGGATCACACATCTTGGCGCCATCATAGACGCAGCCCAGGGGACCGTCTACCTAACCTTGGAACGACGGTCAGACATCAGGGACCTAGTAGCTCTCATTCGCAGAACTCCATCAGTTCCATTGGCCACTCTATCCAAGCTCTTAGGCAAGATGGTCTCCTGCGTCCAGATCGTCCCATGGGCACACCTTCACGCTCGCCACTTGCAGTGGTTCCTGCTTCCTTTTCAAAAGAAACGCCAAGCTCACACCATGTCAACAGTCAAAGTTCCACTCTCAGTCAGGCGATCGCTAGGTTGGTGGACATCGCCTTCTCTCGACAAGGGGTGTCTTTTCATGAATCACGACCGACTTGTACTCACTACAGACGCCAGCCTTCACGGATGGGGGGCTCATCTTGCATCACACGTGGCTCAGGGCCGTTGGTCTGCATCAGACCTCGCCAACTCTATCAACTGGCTGGAGCTGAAGGCCATTCGTCTCGCTCTCACGCACTTTCACCGGTTCGTGCAACACCGTCATGTTCTGGTGTTGACAGACAATATAGCGGCGAAGGCACATGTCAACCGTCAAGGGGGCACCCACTCAAAGCGCCTCATGGAGGAATCATTTCGCCTGGGCAAGTGGGCAGAACAACACCTCCTCTCCATCAGAGCGGACCACATTGCGGGGTCGGAAAACACACAGGCGGATTTCCTGAGCAGGACAGAGGTGGACAACAGCGAGTGGCAGATTCATCCCGACATATTTCATCAGATTTGCAACAGGTTCGGCATCCCAGCCATAGATCTCTTCGCCACACACCTGAACAATCAGCTTCCTCGCTTCTTCTCGAGGTTCCCGACGCCAGGGGCGGAAGGGGTCAACGCTCTCCGTCTCACCTGGCCGCCGGGTCTTCACTATGCCTTTCCACCGCTGCCTCTGATTCCGGCCCTGATTCGGAAGGTCATCGCCGACAGAGCAGAAATTATCCTCGTGGCTCCCCACTGGCCACGCCGTCCGTGGTTCGCAGACCTGGTCAGTCTCTCCACATTTCACCCTTGGAGAATTCCACCAGACGAGATTGTCCTGCGTCAGGGGAACCTTCTTCATCCGGACCCTCAGTGGCTCCAACTGACTGCATGGCGCTTGAAGGGGCCCGTCTAAGGCAGGACAATTATTCAGATAGGGTGATTCACATTGTTCAAGCCTGCAGACGTAAATCCACAGTCAGACTCTACAATATCTCCTGGCTCGCCTTTTATAGGTGGTGCCGCTCCCGGCAGATAGATCCTGTTTCAGCCTCACCTGCCCAGATCTTGGAGTTCCTCAGAGATGGGTTTGACCGTGGTCTGGCCCATAGTACCCTTCGGAGACATGTGGCGGCTCTGTCTACGGCCTTGTCCAGTCCATCCGGCCGACCACTCACTCAGCACCCTGTGATAAAAAAGTTCCTGCGAGGAGCCAGGCTCTTGCGGCCCTCCTCGATTCATAGATACCCTACTTGGGATTTGCCCAAGGTCCTTAACGCTTTAACTGAGACTCCCTTTGAACCCCTCCGTACGGTTCACCTTCGCTTTCTCACCCTTAAGGTGGTTTTCCTTATAGCCATAACTTCAGCCCGTCGCATTTCGGAGCTGGCAGCCCTCTCAGTTAGGGAGGATCTCTGTGTTTTCCGGCCGGACACAGTTATTTTGAGATTGGACCCTTCCTTTATTCCCAAGGTTAATTCCCCCTTTCACAGGGCCCAAGAGGTTATTTTGCCCAATTTCTGTCCCCGGCCCTCTCATGCCTTGGAACGAAGGTGGCATACCTTAGATGTACGGAGGGCCCTAAAGATTTATATCAAAAGGACTGCTCCCTTCAGGAAGTCAGAGGCTTTGTTTGTTTCCTTTTTGCCAGGCTCCCTAGGGCTCAAAGTCTCTTCTGCCACAATTGGTAGATGGATCAGGGCTTGCATCGCCTCGGCATATCAGGCCCAGGCGATTCCTGTTCCCAATAGCATTACTGCCCACTCCACTAGGAGTGCTGCTACCTCAGCAGCTTGGGCGACTCAGGCCTCCCTTGAGGAGGTATGTAGGGCAGCCACCTGGTCTACCCCCTCGCCATTTATTCGTCATTACAAGATAGATACCTTTGCTTCTGCTGAAGCGTCATTTGGCAGGAGGGTTTTGCAGCAGGTGCATCGTGCGAGGGTCTCTCCAGGCCCTTCGACATCCCGCCCTTGAGACAGCCAAATCTTTGGTATGTCCCTCATCTGGACAATGTCACACCCTCATCAAGGAAATTGGGCATTGGTCTTACCTTAAATGCCAGATTTCTTGAGGGGGGTGACATTGTCCAGCCCCTCCCTCTGTCTCAGTGCCTGTACAGTTTATTGTTCTTGTTCAGTAGTTTTTTTTTCCAGTTGTCCCGTTGGACCGATTTACTTCCTCCTGATAACGGTGGTTCCTGTTGGAGATACTTCTGGTGGCCTTCCTTCGTCAAAACTGAGCATGAAAGGGGCGGAGCAAGGGGAGTGGTCAAAAATTATGACTCAGCCAGCATCAGATCCGACTGATACAACCTCATCTGGACAATGTCACCCCCCTCAAGAAATCTGGCATTTAAGGTAAGACCAATGCCCATTTTCAAGAAACTTCTCTGACATATTCTGGTAGGGAGAGAAGCTCCCTGTGGATGGGCTCTAGCATGAGTCTGAAAATTCGGAAGACTAAAACTCTGGTTCCAGTGACTGACTTAAATTGAATCTTGCAGCATTAATCTGGGACCCACATATTTGCCTTCATTCCTGAGATCATTCTTGCATATTTTTGAAAGTAGAATGTGGTTCTGTCACTCTGGAAGAGAAGAAAGAAGGAAACTGTCCATAGATCCAAACCCTATAATGCAGTGTTTCTCAATCTTGGTAGCTTGAAGATGGGTGGACTTCAACTCCCAGAATCCCCCAGCCAGCACAAAGACAAAGCTCAGAAAAATGCAGAATTTTAGCACATGGTACAGAAATACTTCCACATGAGATTTTCTAGGTGCCATCTTGAAGATTTGCAATAAATGGCTATGCATATGGCTAAGGCTATTACTTTTATCACCTTTTCTCCTTCCTTCTGGCACCAAAATGTGCTTCCATCATCATAGTATACAGGGCATCCTGTATGCTAAAGAACATTATTCTTCTCTTGCATTCAACAACAAGCATGTAGGCAGAGAAAGGGAAGAGATGTTAAGATGATTAAATCTCCTGTTTGCCCCATAAGCAAGCAGTTGGAGAGCTGAATGTGCTGTACAGTAATTCTAATGGAAAATGGGATGCTCATGCTGTTTGTTGTGTTTTCAAGTGAGTCATGTTCAAAGTGGCAAACAGAGTAGCAGCAGCTTTGAAACCTGTAGTAGGTTGCACTCCTCCAAGAAACCATATATGGGCAGTAGGTTGCCCCCATAGAATCACTGCTGGATGAATTCTCAATACTTGGCATATATTTTCCTTGTTTGATTTTTGCCAGCTTAATTCTCATGAGAAAGAAAGTATTTCTGAAGGCCATATTTTTTTCTGTTTCTTCCCAGCTCTGTATTCATGCCCAAAATGGTAGGAAATGCCAGTATGTTGGAAATTGCTCCTTTGCCCATAGCCCTGAAGAGAGAGAGATGTGGACCTTCATGAAAGAAAATAAGAGTGAGTGGAATATTTAAATATGTATCTTTACGTATGTTTGGGAGCTACAGATTTATTCGTTGTTTGTTTGCCTGCCTGCCTGCCTGCCTGCCTGCCTGCCTGCCTGCCTGCCTGCCAGCCTTCTGGTTCCCCTCCCCATCTCCAAGTACTCATTGACAATAATAAATAATCAGCGTCAATATAACTGGCTTCCGGTAAAATATAGTGTGCAAGCTGACAAAGTTTAACTAAGATTTAACATTATATGAATATTAGGTCATTAATAAATCATTATAATCTCAAACTGGGGATTTATGTTTTGGAATGAATATGCAGATTCTGGTTTCCTGAATTCATGATTATCACCAGAATAAATACCCCTTGAAAATGTCCAGGTGCCACAATGAAGATTTAAATTAGCTTCCACTGATACTAATGAAAGGTATTTGAACTTCATTGCAGTAGAGAGGAAGTTGGCAATGTAATGAAAAGGAAAGTTAGCTCTGCCTTTTCAATAGTGGCTGCCTTTGAAAATATCCCAAAATGTGGGGATTAGACCAGATCCAGGACCTGAAAAGGGGTTTGGTTGAGGCAGGTTCTGTGCAACTGTTTCGAAGCAACAGGTTTCAGTGTTCAAAAGGAACTGCATTCCTTCTACTTCATTTGATAGAATACGTTAGACTGGCACCTATTCTATGTCAGTCTTCAGATACTGTAGCTGAATAACAGCATATCTACCTTGCATGGAAAAGATCCAAGGTTCAGTCCCTGTAATCCTGAAGCAGGGCTGAGGAAGACTGTATGTCTGACATCTGAAGAGTGCTGTGTGAAATTGAGTAAGATTCTGACTTGGTAATAAAAAGCTTTTGATGTTGGCAGCCAAACCAGTCCTGTTTAGAAAGATTGTGTTGGTAGGATGCAAAAGTGTCTTTAGCTAACCCAGCTGGTATATATTGTTGCAGTTTTAGATATGCAGCAGACTTATGACATGTGGCTGAAAAAGCACAACCCTGGAAAGCCTGGAGAGGGAACACCTCTAACATCACGAGAAGGAGAAAAGCAAATCCAGATGCCCACTGACTATGCTGACATGGTAGTGTCATATTCTAGATAATGTTGTGATACTTATTTTTATTTTGCACATGAATATTTTTAAGATAAGAGTGCTACACAATGAAACCCATGTCAGCAACTTGCATCTCATATAGATCTTCAGTGCAGCATTATACATGCTCAGCCGCTGCTGGTTTTGCCATAATTTTGCAAAATAAGATGGCACATGACAAGTGTCGTCCCCAAGAGCTGTTCTCATTATCTCTAAAGCCCACACACAGCTACATGATGAGGTGATGAAGTGGTTGTCTGCTCATCAACTTATGAAAGCAATGTGAAGAAAAGAATCCTGCCTACCTTTTATACTCTTGCTTTAAATCCAGGTCTTTCTCCATGTGCTCTGCTGGAGATAGTGATGCTCTGATCTCATTACACAGGGAAGGAAGTTTAGACTGTCACATTATACATTGTCACAGATAGAATGATTGTGTACCCTGGAACAGAAGGCTGATGGCCCCTTAATAAATTACATGTTTTCCTAAGAAGCTCTGAAGATCTCAGAAGTCAGTCAGTCAATATATACATTTTGTTAACATACGATTTGTTCACCAGTAAGAATTAGGCCAGTCTACATTTATTGATTATATTTAGATGGAAATCAAACTTGTAGGATTTTTTTGCAGAACAGATCTTCCTGTGAAACGAATGTCAATCAACACATCAATTGTAGCATAAAACTAGAAAATGTTTAGTAATTCATAGTTTTGGTGATGCATCCAGCAGGCCTTTTTCACTCAAGTAACCAAGTGAAAACAGAAAAATATGTGCCACCTTTAACAGAATCATTATCTTGGGGCTCCTGAGTATTTTTCAATCCCTAGGAAACTTGACTATTTTAATGGTAGAAATCTTTTTGCTGATACTCAGTTAGTTCTGTTAACAGGGGCCTAGTGGCTCAGCAGACTGATAGCATTGTGATTAACACCAGCTGTCTGCAATTACTGTAAGTTTGAATCTCACCAGGCTCAAGGTTGACTCAGCCTTCCATCCTTTCTAAGGTAGGTAAATTGAGGACCCAGTTTGTGGGGGCAATAAGCTGACTTTGTATAAATATACAAAAGTATGAAGGCTATTGCTTAACGCATTGTAAGCCGCCCTGAGTCTCCGGAGAAGGGCGGCATATAAATAAATAAATAAATAAAAAAACCAAATCAGTATGAATCCTCAAAAGAACAGTGGATTTAGCCATGGAAAAGTAGTTTTATTTGACAATAAAGGATTCCCCAGCCATTTTTAGAGCAGTTATCAGTGCAACCTAGTAAAGGCATAGGACTGTATTCTCTTGTTTTCTGGTGGCTAGATGGGTTACCATTGCTGGCTTTGTGGGAAGAACAGCAACAGTAAGAAACAGTGGCAGCAGCACATCCAGTCTGAGAAGCATAAAGAGAAAGTCTTTACATCTGATAATGACTCCAGCTGTTGGAATTACCGTTTCCCAATGGGAGAGTTTCGACTCTGTGAAAGGTACAACCCATAACATTTTCCCTTTTTTAGGTCATGTACTCCTGCAGAGTAGGGGGGAGCGTGTAAATTTTTTGCTGTAGTTTATAGTTCAAAGAAAATTGTCTCTAAGTCTGTGACTCACATTGAGAGATCTTTCATGGCTGCAGATAAGTCTTTAAATCAGTATTTCTCAACCTTGGCAATTTTAAAGATATATGGATAGCAACTCCCAGAATTCCCCAGTATGCTGGCTAGGGAATTCTGGGAGTTGGAATCCATACAAGATTGTATGGTTGTATGCCAAGGTTGAGAAACATTAACTTAAATGTAGAATTTTTCTGGCAAAAGATGGGCTTAAATATGCATTCAGATATAATATGTTCATATTTTTGTTTACCAACTAAAGAGATAATGTTTTTTAAGCAGATTAGTACCTTATATTCTTACGATCTGATATAGGAACTGTGTTTATTCCTGGGCTGATGATTTCAGAAGCTGTAAAATCTTGCTCTATAGTTTCTCCTACTATTGATTCTTTAGTTAATCTTCATACACCAGCTTTCATGTGATTTATTTGAAGGTGGCCACTTTGTCGGTAGAACATTTTGTTAGCTGATCTAGATTCCCATGTGCTAGAATCTGGATTGTTTGCTGAAAAATCTGCCCCTTTCATGCTGTGGGCCCTGCAGCTTTAGGGAAAAATCTTCCTGTAATTTAAAATTAACTTTCTGAGTTCAAATACTAGAGAATTAAAGAAGAGAGATTCCTATTTAAAAAATTGACAGTTGTGTACTGCCCTCCTACAGGTTCCAGAAAACAAAAGGCTGTCCTGAAGGAGAGAAATGTCTCTTTGCTCATGGACAAGATGAGTTGACAGAATGGCTGGATCGGAGGGAAGTAATGAAGCAGAAACTGGCTAAAGCTCGAAAGGATATGCTGTTGTGCCCTCGAGATGATGACTTTGGCAAATACAACTTTCTATTACGTGATAGTATATAATTCTGGGTGGTGGTGGAAATGAGCAGACTTCAGAACTGGAGTAAGATGAAGCTTGGGCAGTTACAAAGAGCCTGAAAATTGTTCCAATACCGTGGCTTTGATTGTAAGATAATCAAAATGATTCACTAACATTGAATGGAATTAAGGATTGAATCATCAGTAGCCAGTGGACACAATGTTTCTATCATTTTGTTTTCCATTTTTTTTTTCAGTCAATTACCAGCTTCCTTTTCTCTTTTTCTTTCATAAAAGAGAAGATGTTTTTCTTTTTAATTTCCCAACCAGATTTTTATTTTGAGCATTTAATTTTTGATGGGATATTGTGGTATTACAGAAGCGAGCATAGAGCGAGGACATATGTCAAAGATGCAGGGTTTTTTTCAAGCCAGACACTTGTGTGCTGGGTCTTTAGGGCCACAGTGTTGAAATTAACAATACAAAATGTTAAATATGAATAAGATATAAGCTTCCCCCCACTTCAATCTGGTTCTAAAACGTTCAGATTATTCTGGTGGTTGCTTTTAAATAATAGTAGTAAAGTATTTACTATTTAATACTACTAAGTGGTAATTAAAGAAATACTAGTAAAGAATATATTATGTCTTTTCTCCGTATAGCCAGAATTCCATCACAGATGAAAGCAAAGAATTTCAATCCTGTCACATGACATTAGAAAAGCCATTGGCTGTCTTTGGAAGCAATTAGTTTTTCATATTAAAGATTATTGAAAATACAATAGATAATTGATGAATGATTTAGGCCTTGTATGAATATATATAAGTCAAAGATAACTTTTATTTCTGATGGTATGTCAGCAATCAGAACAGTTACTTTTTGCTTCTTCTTCTTCTTTAGAGAGAACTTTAAAGATATTTGAGAATTTTCCTGTACAGGAACATGTTAATATGTTTGGATTTCTGCAGAGAACCTGCTTGTTGAAAAAGAATAGTTTCCCACTATACATGTAGTCTTCTCTCTAGTAGGTACAGTTCTGGTGGCTATGAAAAAACAGAAATGATGGAAATGTGATGAAAGGATTTAGTTTGTTATCCAGGAATGGATTTTATAAATCTGATTGTGCCAAAGAATCAGGTTTGTAAACTTTCTTTGGCATTAATAATTTAGTGCTAATTATAAAAGTATCTTGGTAATTTTGATCTCAAGGGGGAAAAGAAATTAAACATTTTCAAAATACATTTTCAAAATTCATCTGTTTAATTTGAATTGCAAATAAGAGACTTGCAATTAAATGTTTCATATCTCAAACTAATAAAAGTTAAATATAAGACTAGAACATTAAGTTTCCTTCCCTTTTCTTAAATAAAGAACAAGAAAATTTCCCCCGTACCTATATTCAATGTACCTGTAAAAAGAACTTCAAGAGGCTGTAATTTAAAGCATCTTTACTAGGAATTAAGTTCCACTAACTTAGTGGTCAATTGAACAATAAAGTCAGAAAAAATATGATAGTAACATTTCACAGAATTATTATAACAGATTGTAGGAAAAAATGTCATATTGTTTGATGTGATAGGAGGAAACAAATGATTCATAGTGCATGGATTTTGCAACTGTAACCAAAAAATCCTCAGCATTTTTAATGCAATTATCTTTATTGGTCTGATAGGGAAGTACATATATGTTTTGGGTATATGGTGCTACAAAATTGGCTTTTATACTTTTGCAAAGTGGATGAAGGCATGGTGTAACCTGAATGTGAAGGTTTCACATAAAGATATCTATCTAAAATCTGTAGGCTTGCTTACAAAATGCTTTACTCTTAATGAAGTGTGAATGCTGTAGAATGTTATACCTTTCTTCTTTTGAAGTAATATCAGTCAAGATGATCTACCCTTATTCATATGAAGAAGGAAAATGAGTATAATAATATAAAATGTATAATAATTATAAAGGAAATGCAGTTAGTAGGAAGAATATAATGTCAGTCTCTTTTTCTGCTATTATTGATATAGATGGATTATTAACTCACATTTGTTTGATAACTTTAATTACTCATTTCTACCCATTACAAATTTTAGTCTAAAATCATCTGTTCCTTGAATAAAAGCAAGTATTTTTAGTTTATTTTAATGTGCAAAGATCAGCCTTTCCTGAGAAAAGTTTGGATATTTTTTTCTAAGTTTTGAAGAAGAATATTTTAGCATCATGCACCTGATGCCCTCCAAATGTGTTAAATGGCTACCCTCATCGTAAATACTGAACATGATAATTGACTGTGCTGACCTGCAATAAAAGAAATTGTTCATCAATCTAGAGGGTGCCTGAGCTGGGAAATTTGTGTATGGGTAGAGAATCTTTGTATTTCTAAATCTTTTAAAAGTAGTTATGTTCCCCAATTGTCATCCTGTGTGGAACCCATACATATCTGGACTGAAAATTGTTTAAACCAGCCTCTCCCCAGTTTGATTGTTATAGAACTTGCAACAAGATTTTTCAGATTCTGTTATACACTTTCCATTATCCTAGATGTTTATTTTTATAAAAGAGTACATCTCGTCTCACTAATTAAATACTGTAGTCTTAATTATTGATCCTGGATTAAATGAAGCCACAGGACCCCAGTTGCAATTAAATGAGCCGGATGCATTCCCTCTTCTCATGCATAGATGTGTTGAGTAAGTTACACAATACACTATTATCTGTTCAATTTGTTGATTCTATTTCTCTAAGAAAAATGGAGGTAAATAAGAGATGAATGCTTAACATTCTAAACTGTCTGCTGAATCTAGAAATATAACAATATGCTGTGTCAACCCAAGATATGTGCATTTATTTAGATTATAGAGCTAAATAAAATGTTTTCTTAAAAAAGTAATTAAAATTAGTTGTAGCCTTTTTCTGCCCTCTTCAGTACAGCTGTGCTGGAGGGAAAAAAGGCTTTGGATTATGATGTTAGAGCACGTTGGGTGCACGTATTCTGGGCATTACAGTGGAAATTTTCATTTTATTTCCTGATATGATAATCTGGTATGTGGTGTTGCAGTATTTTGTTACCAGACTTGTTCTAGTGTGTATATATGTACTCCTTTCATAAGACATATATACACAGGTATTAAATATATCACTCTATATAATATTATATATGTGTGTGGTATAAGGAATCTTTATTGAGAGTTAAGGAAAAGGACTCAAGCCAGGGAATATAGCATCTCTCATTGAAAGAAAGAAGATGTGGGGAGGGGATGAATATTTCTCTGGGATTCAATAAAGCATTGATTATTATCCCCACCAGTCATGAATCTACTATTTTGAAAAAGCCTGTAAATCTTATTCACAGAAATAAATATTCAGCTAATGAGGAAGTAAAATCTGTTTATTGTTTTGAGGAAGGAGATACCAGACAGGAGTAGGGGTTCTCTTTTGACATTACGTTTCCTTTTCTTTTTGTCAACCCAGGGGTTACCGGGATTATCAGTTTCTGCTATATTACAACTTGCTATATCCTGCAGCATTTAAGTCCAGTGTTTTGAACAGCTGAATTAAAACAATAAAACAGGCTATAGTTAACTAAAATTTAATAGGTTGGCAAGGAAAGGATTTTCAGAAAGCATTTGAGAATGATGACATGTTGTCATTGATTGTATTTATTAATAAATACAAAATGTGCTTCTGAAATCTTGAAATGACATATTATTCTTTATATAAAAGCGATTCCATATAAGATGCCAAAGAGAAAAAAAGCTGAAAGGCTCTGTTCCTAGACCTAAAAATGGAGCAAGATGAATTTGAATGGGAAGCTGGTTAACCAAGCTTTCTACCAGTTTGTCCGTTAGAAATGTGAGGAGAAAGGAAAGCGAATGAAGGGAGATGCTTTATTTCTAAGCTGGGTTTGTAATAAGCTCGAGAGTCCTTCAAAATATCTATTAATATATTTTAAGAATACCACACTTTACTATTAAAGAGTAATAATATCTTTCACAAAGTCCAGTAATCAAATAATACTATAGATGTCCTAATAACATTCTTGTTCTTAATAAATTTGTTTCTTTTAGCCTTTGTAATAGAAAATAAAAGTGTGCACTTTAAACCTTCATCCTGTGCTTTGTATACTGATATTACTCTTCAAGTAAAAATATTAACATTGCCCTCCGTCTCCTATTATTGAACATAACTCACATTGACTAATGGTCAACAATGTAATTCAGACCGGGGCATTTTATGGCCTGCAAGCCATATCCAGCCCTTTGGCTGTTCCTATTCAGCCTACAGCGGCCAGGGGTAGGGGTGGGGGGCAGTGACAGCCCTCCAGAATAGACCTAGTTTCTCATATGGCCCCTTGGGAAAATTAATTGCCCACCCCTGGAGTAACCAGTAGATGGCTCAATTTTGTTTGTTATAAACCAATTGTTTCACTTCTATTGGGTTCAGCCCAGTGGTGAAATTCAATTTTTTTTACTACTGGTTCTATGGGCGTGGCTTGGTGGGCATGGTGTGGCTTGGTGGGTGTGGCAGGGCAAGGATACTGCAAAATCCCCATTCCCACCCCACTCTGGGACCAGCCAGAGGTGGTATTTGCCAGTTCTTTGAACTACTCAAAATTTCCGCTACCGGTTCTCCAAACTACTCAAAATTTCTGCTACTGGTTCTCCAAAACTGCTGGATTTCAACCCTGGTTCAGCCTATATTTTGCTAGATCTTCTAAATGCTTTAGCCAACTTTTCTTTGAGCAGATCACAACCACCAAGCATGATTTCCAGGACAGTTGATAAGGAAATGTCTGAAATACCATGGTCAATATATCTGAATTGCACTACCTGCTATAGACTAGTTGCAACATCTTCTTTTAATAATTTCATCTTATATTTTGTCATAAATTGAAATTTCCAATATTTGTAGTGCTTTGGAAAACTTTGAGAGGTTTTATTTTCCCCCAAATGCTGAAGCAATGTCAGACGGCATGTACATTTACTAAATTAAAAAGTCAATCATGCTAGGAGTGATCAGCCAAAAAAGGAGGAAAGGCTGCCCTGGTTGACTGGACATTATAAGGATGACTCCAACATGATCATGATGGATCTGAAGGAGGCAATGCGAGAAAGAGAGGCATGGAGACTGCTGATCCATAGAATGGCCAAGGGTCAGACACGACCGAATGACTGATGATGATACTACTAAAAATCTTGTTCCCATAACCTTAACTGGGTGAAACTGAGCATCAAAGAGTAGCCATTTTTGAATCAAAGAACTTCAAATGGGCTTATTTACTTATTAATCATGTTAGCCACGCATCTCTCTTCAAAGCAACTCTGGGTAGTTTACAATATAAAATGCAATAAAACCATAAAAGATAAATATTTCTAAAAACAATAAAAATTAATTACAATCCAAGTAAAGTTTCAGTTAAAATATGAGGAAGGAAGGAGGATGCGGGAGATGGATTTTCTCTTAATTTATCAACCACCTCCAGTGTAATACACTCAATTGGGCCCCCAAGCCAGCTAGCAAAGCCAAGTCTTCAGGGCCTTATTGCAGCTTGGAAAGGTGGAAGCCAATCTCGCCTTACAGATTAAGATGTTCCAAAGGACAGGAACCATGGTAGAGAAGATTGTTCTGGACCATGCCAGCCAAACTTTCCTGATTGATGGAACCCACAGCATGCCCCCTGTGCCAGCAGGGTGGTGGACCAGTCCCGTGGGGGGTTAGATGGTTCTTCAACCTGTCCTCATGCCATCCATGGCTTTAAAGGTGATATCCTGAACTGCATCCAGACCAGCGACGGTCATGGGACTGAAGCTCTTTTTTGGCACATTCAGGAAGCAGACGCCGATAGTTTTCAGTGCAAGAACTGAAGCTTCCAGCCAGCCACCGCTGCCGGCTCAGTTCTGGCTGGCAAAGAGGCGGTGGCTGGGAAGCTTCTCGCACTAAGGTGGGGGGGCGAACAAATGCAGGCTGGCAGGGAGCCCAGCAGTGAAGGCTAAGCCCTGGCTTGCCTTCCCTGGCAGCCAGCTAGCCGCAGGAGGAAGGTAAGGTCACGGGATGAAGAAAGAGGCGGTCGGGGGGGGGGGAGGAAGTGGGGAGACTGAGTAAGTGCCAGGGCCTCTGAAGGAAGGGAAATGGGGTGACGTGTGGCGAAGGGAGAGCAAGCGGCATGCAGGAGGTGGCCCTGGGAAGGCTGGAGCCAGGGAATGGTGCTTTCCCCAACCCATCCAAGGCAGGCAGTGAGCGGGTGGAGGCTCTGGGGCCTCAGGGAATGGCACGTCCTTGGGCCCCGGCCCCCAACCCAAGGCGAAGGGCGAGCGGGGTGACATGCTTACTTTTGGTGAGCTGAGCAGAGCGGGCGAGGTGCGGAGGCGACTGGCAAGGCAATTAGCTGAGCCGCGTGGTGAAGACAACATATTGGGCATGGCGAGCGTTGAGTGGGTGGGCTGGGCATTGAGCAGGGCAGGGTGAGTGAGCATCAAGTGCGCAGGCGGGGTGAGGAAGTAGGGAGCGGGTGGGCGGGGTAGGTGAGCAGCGAGCAGGTGGGCAGGGCAAGCGAGCAGCAATTTGGCAGGCAGGGGTGGAGCCAACCAGAGGTGGTATTTACCGGTTCAGCGAACCAGTTAAAATTGCCACTACCGGTTCTCCCGAACCGGTCCAAACTGGCTGAATACCACCTCTGGATGCAATTATGAAGTACAATAACCTTTTCCTCTAAAATTAACCATAACACCTACTACTTCTATAATCATGAACAGTTCTAATTGTCAAACCCGAAAGTTAAAATTTAATTTCTTTGTTTCAAGAAAAAAAATCCAAAAGTGGTTTCCAAATGGAAACAGAGCTAGACAACGTCTTTTGTTTGATCAAAGCAATCAATGTTGCCATCTCCACCAACTCCATTAGCCTCTCTATCCAGATGTACAAGGCTTTCAAAAATTCTTCCTCTTTTAAGAAGGGAAATTACAGGGTTACACTGATACAGATATGGGAAGTGATGCTTGTTGATTACTTGTCACATGCACTGCTGAAGGATACTTGCAACAACCATGCAACCACATTCCTTACATCCCACTCAGAATACAGGGTATTGAAGTAGGGGATAAACAATCCAGTCTTAGTCAGTAGCCACATTGCCAAGCCTTGCTGAGAAGTTTCATGCTGCCTCGTGTTCTTCCCTCATGACCTAAGGCTTCTTAGCCTTCGGTTGCCTGACGGCTGCAAAAAGTAATCATGAAAATGAACTATCCTTGGTCAGAGATCCAAGGGACATTTTATCCATACAAAAGCATTTGTTGGTTTACTTTACAGGGTTTATATCTTACTCCAGTCATAATTGATTCTGAGTGACATGCAGTTCTCCCTTTGTAATTCAGATCAAAATAAAATACAACTGAAAAACCAAACCATACAAATCACAGTATAAGACTCAGGGGGTAAGTGCAATCCCTTCTCTCCATTATTATTATTATTATTATTATTTGCTAGTAGAAGTACTTAATCTTAATCTTCTAGGACTTGTATGAATAGCTACTCTAATGCCACCAGGGGAAGACCATTCAAATGTGTTGGGGGTGGGGGGGAAAGGACACTGTTCCAAAGGAGGAGGGCTGGAATAAAGAAGACATGTTTCTATGGACTCTATAGATGGCATCTGGGGAGAATGTGAAGAAAACCCACCTGTTTGTGAGAAGCTGGTCCTGCAGGTATCAAACTTCTATCTGTGCATGGCTTTAAAGGTCTTTAAAGATCAGCACACCGGAAGCAAATCAGCAAGCAATTCTGCTCCAAAAGTAGCAGAGATATATGGGTGCAATGAAAAAGCTGCTACATTTTAGTTTAAAGGTAGCTTCTAAATGCTTCTCAAGGACAGACCCATATACAGCACACTGCAGTAATCAGTATCACTATAGTAGTCCAACTAACTAAAGCATAAGTGGCTATAAGCAAACGCTTCCATTCCAGAAGAAGTCACAAGTGGCACATAGATGGAACTGTGTAGAAGCTCCATGAGAAAATGTTTATTTTTGTTCTATTCAATTTCTAAATTAACTGGCATGCAACCATGTATTTCTAACTTGATCCAAATGCTTTAAGATAATAATGAACCATCATATTTGGCAATGTGCTAACATAAATGTGACCAACTCTCGCAGCTGTACTTTCTTTTTTCTTTCAGTTGGGATTTAGATTTATAAAATAATAGTTTTCATGCTGGGGTAACACTCTCAGAGTCTCTTGCTGTATGTTTTTTATATTTTTTTTCATTGAAAAACGTTACCACTAGCTTCCCTTTGTTATGTGACTTTGGTAAAAAAAATTGTTTTTTTACTAACCTTATCTTCTATCTGCTCAAAGATAGATATTAATGTAGGTAGTCCTTGATTTATAACAGTTCATTTAGTGACCATTCAAGGCAGCATGACTTTGGCAGACCATTCAAAGTCCTGCCAAATATAAGAGTTGGGTGGAAGCTACAGAAATATATTCATTCTAAACATATTTGGAAGCACATAAATTATTATTTCACATCTTCTAAAATGGAATTCTCTCTTCAAAATTACTTGACTGCTATAATAGCAATGGAATCTTTTTAAAATTAGGAACATTCTATTTTCTTTCTCTTTTTCTGTGTTATTCCTATTGCTACCTAGTATAACATGGCTACTGTATTTTACAAAAGAGTTTGTGAAAAAATAAAATCCCTTGAACTTGGGAGAGCCTGCTTGTGATAAATATTTCATCACAGGTGCTCTGCTGTACATCAAGTTTAGTCTTCTTCAAAAGACAACCTTAGTCTCTCAATATCTTTCATTAAGTATCTCTCTCCTCACCACCACCCTTGTTATTGTTTTTGTCCCTCTCTCTTGTCTCTGAGATATGTCAATTAAATAGTCATATATTTAGCCATTATAGGAGCAACTGGGCAGTTTTTTTGTTTATTCTCCAGAGACAATATCTCTCTTCATTTTTGAAGCAAGGCTATTTAGAAGCGGCACACCTACAAGTGCGAAAGGAATAAGAGAGGTAGGGCAGAGATTTTACACATAAGGCCTCCAGGCTGAAGAAAGATTATGGAAAAGACTCAGAGGAGAGATGCCAAGGAGAAGCTGAGGCTTGTTTGAATTGATTCTGAGTAACTTGCATGCAAACGCAGGATGAGATTGCAATTTAATTAAGATGTTTTGTCTATAATTGTAAATTGTATTTTCAACCACAAAGCATTGTCCATTTTAAAATTCAAAGGTAAAAATAGTTAAAATTAGTAGGTTTAAGTGATCAATGTTTATTGTATACCAAGATACAACTTTTGGAATAGAGCCAGAATTCTGACAGCAAGACTAAATTTAAATTAGAGCTACAGATACTTCTGTAATGAAAAATACCGTATGTTTCCTAATGAATCACTCTCCTGTTTGAAAGCATAATACAAGACTTATTTAGTTATTATTCTTGTCTCTCACCACAATCTGAGAGTTCTCTCCCAACCAGTCTCAAGACTGGCTTCAGTCTTAGTAATTTAACTTTTTATTAGTTTATCAAAGTATAAAATACAAAGAAAAAAACCATGGAAAAGTAAGAAGAGAGGGAGGGAAAAAGAAAGGATATAGTGTAATGGGGGCGGGGGGAGAGAAAAGGCACCGACTTCCAACTTTTTTTAGCACAGTAGACGGTAACAACATTACAACCACAACTTTTTGCTTTTACACAACAATACGTATTCAGTCTTGTGATAGATTCCAGTAACAGATTAAAGCTCATCCAGTTCCTTCAACTTTAGTTTAGGACTTCACTATTATTTAACTGTTATTACGGCTCATCACATAGTCAGCCAGATGTTTAAACTGGATCTAGCATTTTTATTCACCTATGATCATCAACATCATCAATCTGGAAAAATATAATGGCTGATATGATGGAAAAGGCTAGAAAAAATATCAATAGTAAAAATAAATTATCTTATCAAGTATTATTTCTGAATTTCAAATGGTCCCAATGAGAATGGAAAAAACCACATTTAATGAATGACAATGACAAATTAATAAGTTTATTAAAGATAAAATACTGAAGATCAAACTCAAAATTCTACAAGATGCAGAAGAAGAAGATCTATTTGCTATGTGAAATTTTAAGCTAAACGATTAAGATAATTTTGAACTGGATTACAGATTGGATCATCTGCAACATTAGGTTATGCAGTATATATTGTGATACGGTTCTATGAAATGTGATTCAGAAATTCAGCTAGTCAAAGATTGCATGATTAAATGAATGAGGAATTTAACAGCACCATTGAGGAAACAATGGGAATATCAAAAACAGATAAATATCAAATCCATTCAGAGAAAATGGGGCCGTAAAGTAAGCCCCACAAGGAATGATTGCGAGAACTATTTTTAAGGGGCTTATAATAAAACTCTTTTGAGTATGAAGATGTCCAAGGCCTATTGTCTGAAGGTGTAAGACACAAAATAATTGTCTTGTAACTTTGGAGGCTTTCAATATTAATGTCAAGCCCTTTGAGGCTGGCAAATTCACGAAACAAGAACCACTTATATTCTGGATGATCTTTATTACTAGCAGAGAAATGTAACAGAAACTTGAAACCCTGGCAAAGCAATTATCCAGATCAATTTATATTAAGTCTAACTAACTAAGGCAGAGTTATTCTAAGTCTTTTTCTCACATTTCCTTCCTCCCTAAACTAAAGCATCTTTTCTTTAGCTTTACTCCTCCTGGAACCTCCCTCCTTCTTGCCCCCAGGCTCTGTTAGATGTTCTACCACAACACCTTAATTTCTGTCAAATTATGCTCAGCCATTTTTATTCTTGTAATCTGTGACCAAGCAACTATTGCTATTAACTAGCAGATAAAGAATCAGTTTTTTAAAATTAATGAATGCTTCTCTCTCTACATGTGGATTGCTATCCTAAATCAGTGACAACAATTAATTAATTCCCTAATGATAAATGGATTTTGGCAGAATACTTCAGTGCAAGATTAGATATTAATGATAAGGTTCTTTGGATATGTCAGTAAGACTGGTTTTACTCTCTCCAGAGTTTCAGAGACCATAAGCACACAGGGTGAAATAATGAATTTAGCAATTATTTTGACAGGAAACATTGATTGTTATAAATTCTGACTTATCTGTTTGATTATCTTCTAAACTAACATTCAATTAAAAGGGGGAAAATTGCTATAGGTGTGAAGGAACTACAAGCCACCCAACCAAGCTGAGGAAATACATGAACTTTTTGCTAATCAGTTAGCTGTGTGCTAAAAAACCACTATAGTAATGGAAGTCTTTAACTACCTTGACATCAACTGAGAAACAAACTCTGCAGCGAATGGAAAATCTAACCCTCCTGTCATCATGCAAAATGAAAAAATAATTTAGTTTATCAAAAGCAATACCATGGGAGATAGAACAGGAATGCAGGTCAAGATAGGCAAGCAATTGGTAAGAGAATACCAATTTGCTTTAGAAAAGTTAAAAAATCCGGGACCAGATGGCTTAAATCCCAGGGTACTGAAGGATTGGAACAGCTTGCCTCTCAGAGTTTTGGGTACTCACTCACTGGAAGTTTTCAAGAAAAAATTGGTCAGCCATTTGTATGGGATGATATATGGATTCCTGCCTTGGACAGAGGTTGGACTAAAACAGGGGTCCCCAATTATTGGGCCATGTATCACTACCAGACTGTGGCTGGTTCAGAAGTGGGCCACGGAAGTGGTGGGCTGGCACACGTGTGCAGCTCGACTTGCGCAGGCTGGCGGCATGCAGTTTGATTCACGTGAGTGGCGGGCTGGTATGTGTGAACATGCATGCACCAGCCCACTGCTTCCACAGGCCAGTTTCCTTCTCCCCCCAGGCCACCAAGTCATAAAGGTTGGGGATTGCTCGACTAGAAGATCGCCAATGTTCCTTTCAGCTCTATAATTCTATGATTCTATTGAAGGATATCAAGCTCATGCCCACCAACACAAACAGTTGCAATTAGATACAGATTATTTTTTTTCTCTTAGCGGGAAATTATTAATTCTTCTGTGCACTCATCCTACTATAGCATAGTCAGTTCCACCATTGGATTAATCAGAATGTATTATTAATACATTACAACATGCCAATTCAGAAAGATTAATGCAATTATGGGATTTTTGTGGTTTTGTTTCTGCATACTTTGTGCAGTGTCATCAAACCCTTTCCCAACAGACATGATTTCTGTTGGGCAGTGGATTGCTACTCAGCTTTTCAATAAGAAATGAAGTTAACCCGTGTATGCTCTTGGATTTAACTACTATTTTTTTTCTCCCTCTTTTCTGATATTTGTATTGTATTTAATTGTTCTCTGTTTTAAAATGCTGTTATATATTCATTTCTTTTACTTCTCAGAATATTCTTTATGTAAATTCTGTTAATGAACATTAAAGTGCACAAACATTAGAATATTAGATAAATATTAGACAAATATTAGATAAATATGTAAAGCCTTAGGAAGAAAATAATTCTAGCCCTTCTTTAGCTACCATTTTTTTTAAATCAAATATTAAAATAACAACTATTGATTAAAAAATAACTTGTACAGTGTGAGTAATGATAACTGAAATTGCAGATAACTAAAATATTCCCTTGGGGATATGTGATAGGACATTTTGCTTGAAATATGTACTGTAAACCATTGTAACATTACATGATGCTGCCCAGGGTCCCTGTATTTATGTGTGACTGATCAGTTTGGTTGACTTGACTTCCAGTTAGGTTTCCAAAATACAAAGTGGTCTGGAAATAATCATTTTGTGTTAAACCATTTGAAACTTAGTATTGCTGTATCCTTATTTTATTATTTATTTATTCAACTACAAATGTTTGACATGCTATCAAAAACAATTTAATATATCCACATTTAGCACAAAAAATAACAACCTCCTGCGACAATATCTGTACTGCCATTAAACATTTACATCTGCCTATCCCTGGTCCTTGGAAAGGACTTGATAGGTAGACAAAAATGCCAAATCCAGTCTGAATATCTGGCTGACTGTGCAATGAACCATAAGCATATCATAACAACAATAATAACCAAAGTTATTAAACAGCAGACAGCTCAATCTGGTTAGAATGCTCTCTGGAGCAACTTCAGCATCTTCCCAAATATCTGTGTCTTCTATTGTATCAATCTGTAATAGATACTGTAATAGGTACTGACTTATTCGGCAACAGATTATAACAAAATGTTACTTTTCGTATTCAGAATTCTCAAAATTTAGACTCCAAATATTGATCTTTCAAATTATGATCTTCCCACAAAGTAGCTGACTTTTTTTTTAATATTGTGAGATAAACTAAAAATACACTGGCTGATCATTAATGACCAAAACCTTTCAGGGCCTCAAACAAATTGGGCTTTTATATTAATACATTTCTTCTACATTAATATTCTTTGTTAGCCAGCACTGATGATTAGAAGAGAACACTGGGCCTCAGATTTGATTCACCGATCTACTGCAGTAAGCTTATTACCCTTTCAGACCTTCATTTGCTAACGTTGCTTGTTCGCTCATACTTTGTATAATGCCTTTCTTACGACCAAACTGTTTCCACTCCTTAGTTAGATAACTGTCCCAATTCTCTGTATTCTGATTGGCTGAGGCGGGCCTTATAAACCAGCTCAGGCAGCTCAGCCAATCCTCTTTTATTACTGGCCGATTGATTAAAGGGAGGGTGGGGGGAGAAATTCGGCGAAAGAATGTTGGTTCACCTCTGATTGGCTTTCCCTTTCTCAAACTCCGCCCTCATTTTCAGATTACAAGATTTTAGCAATGTGGTTAAAGATAGCCCAAGCTTTCAAGTTACTTTTGTTATAGGAAAAAAAAAAAGTTCTTTGCATTCAGGGGCTCACTCAGCAACCCAGAAGCCCTTTCCTTGGAAAGATAGGGAATACTTTCCCCTCCCGCCGGCCCCGCGATTGGCCATGACTAGCTACCACAATAGCGGGGCCGGTCCCGTGGACTTTCCCGAGGTCCTGAAATCGCTCCTGGAATACCATTTACCTTGGACGGGCGCTCCGAAAGGTAGGAATACAAGTCACCTCCACCCCACGCCTAACTGTTCCCGAGGCTGTAAGAAGGAACGGGTGAATTGCATCTCAATGTCTGTATGATAATTTGAGCGCCTGACAATTCGTGAATTTCCCACGATCGGGCAAACGGCGGGTGACGCGAATCGTAATAGGCAGTTTAACAGCAAAAAGGTCTAGGAGGCCTGTGGAGTGGGATAGGAGCCGAAAAAGATGTAAGAAAAGAGTGGGGGGGGGGGAGACGACGAAGTGCAGGATTGTGGGCTGCTGCTGACCGATTTACATTCTCAGGCTTGTTAAGTACTTTGAGAGCAGTTCAGATACCCTCTTTTCTGTTCTCTTTTCCAGAGAAACGTTATGTAAAAGTGTTATAAAAATGAATTTCTGGTGAGAGGGATTACGGAAATTGCGAGATCTGTAAATGTTCAGGTGTATCTATATAGACTATTTTGAAATTCCATTTTCAGATGATGAGGCCACGGCAACACTCTTTAAGAGTGGTCATCCTATCTCATAAAGAAATAATTTTCATCATTACTGGAGGTACTGAATATGATGCTTTGGGATCCTAGCCATCCCATTCAAATATATTTTTACATCAAGGCCTCTTTCTAAAATAATCATCCCTCAGCTTCTAATAATAGAGACACTTTTACTGGCAGGTGAGAAATCAAGCTAACATGGCATGTGTAATATCTATGGGAGTAATTTGAATGCAAGAAAGAGGCTTCTTCTGCACTGGACATTTTTGACTACTTACTGTGGGGCACTGTGCATTATTGTCCCTGCTGTATAGAATATTTCTATATTTGGTATGTATTTAACTATTCTGGTTAAGCTTTAGAGAGTGCTTGGTATGTAGATAAATTGCCCAGGCAAGAATATCCACAAAAGTCTTGTCCCTTAGATTGTCAATGTTATTAGATTGACATGTTGGGTAAATTCTATGAAGTGTTTTCATTTTCCTGTTATTACTGTTACACCTTTATGAACTACCATGCATAACAGGTTTCTGCTTGTTTCTTACAGTCAGTGAGATTACCTCTTTCTTTTACTTTGCTTTGGGAAAGTCTGCATCATATAAGGTTCATGTGCTTATAAGCCATTTTTTATTATTTGTTACATCTTGGATGAATTCCAAATATTTTTATTGGGAATTTGTTCAAATATTCAGATCACAGGGGAGAACAGTGATTATCTTTTTCTTGGATTCAAGAGACACCAAATGTTTTATATCAATCTGTTGCAAATACCCACACCAAAAGACCCATTTTCTCTTGCAAACTACCTGTGTGTATGTATATCAATTGCTTGCATAAAAAAATGAACTATGTTGTTATATCACAAAGTTCTGTATGGAAGAGAAGAGACAGCGATTGGCAAAGTAAAAAGAGATGTCTGGAAAGCTGTAGGAGATGAAAGAAAATTGAGACTGACAGAAAGATATGAAGAGAAGAGAAATCTGAAATCTGAGGTAGAAGCAGGAGGGATTAAAAGGAGATGGATACAAAGGGGAAGGAAAAATTTATGGTGAGACATGAAAAATAAGAGATAAAACTGAGAAACTGATGATTAAATGAATGAGCTTTTTACACTTTTATTTAGAGTTTGGAATTTAGCTTTTAATTTGCCTGGGATTAATTTGGGACTCAATTCTTGCTTTCAGTAAATCAATATGATGCTGAAAAAAAGGAAAACAAACATTCTGTGTCAGGCTCACTCTAAGCAATATTCTACAACTGAGTACCAAAGTAGAAAATCTTGTTTCTGGGCATTCCCTGCCTTGTTCTCAAAGACTGGAACTCATGAAATGATATCTAAGGAATACCTTAACATTTTGACAGGTTTATGTGATCAGAGCTAAATTGAAAGAATCATATTTAATTATTAACTTCCAAGCACAATTAATGCAATTGTTTTAAATGAACAGTCCTTAAAATCAGAGTTGGCAAAGGTTATTTATGTTAGTAAATCTATCCTTGATAAGTGCAGAAATATATTAAGGCATTCTCCAGTCTATTCCCCTCTACTTCAATACATCCAATTATAAGGAAGCTACCACTATCCTAGTTAACTAACTCAACCACTGACTCCATTTACATTAGAACTTGTCCTAACGTTCAATTGGAACCTGTAATTTAAGGCCAGTATTGCATGTCCTCCACTTTGTATTCTGAATCAATAGAGTACAGATCCTCCTCCTCCAGGTTTTACCTCTTCAGATAATTGAAGAGGGCTATCATACCTCCTCTCCCCAATGTGATCCTATAATTTGATGTTAAACTGAAATATATGCATTGATTGATGGGTATTTTTTCATTTAAAAATAAAGGAAAGAAACACCCTACTTCCTAATACTGACTATGACCCTGGACCAGAGACAGTTAACATAAATCATATCATATAAGACCATCATATAAGATTTCCTAGATACATTAAGAATCCTTTAGCTCAAATTCAGGTTGTCATTGATGCTATGTGTGTCTGTCTGTCTGTCTGTCTGCCTGTCTGTCTGTCTGTCTGTCTGTCTATCTATCTATCTATCATCTGTCTTCCTTTATTTGTATGTATATTACCACGAAAATATCTTAAAACCTGTCTTCAGCAATAAAACTGTAGAGCCAAAATCTAACATTCATTAAAACAATGTAAATTTAAGATAGCATACAGTATTGCCAAACAGATGGCAGGCAAAGAACAGATATTGATCTCCAAAGACTTGTCAGAACAGCTAGGTTTTGACAGCGTTCCAAAAGATGACTCAAGTAGAGACTGGGGCCAACTAGATATCTTGGGGTGGGCATTTTAATCCAGTAGATTAGGGCAATACTGGAGAAAATTTGTATTCATAAAAATACAGGCTGAACATTTTTTTCCAGGCAAGAAGATGCATCCATTAAAAAACTCATCTCTTCCATACCAATCTTCAGTTTATATATTTTATACAATCCTCTCTGGCTCTAGAGATCAATCTTATATCAGTCAGATTTATTTGAATGTGATTAAAATTGGGTGTCATCTGTATAGTAATAACAGATCAGCCAAAATCTCAACAAGGCACATACCTTGATTATCATGTCATTTTTGTGCTGAGGATATATTAAGAATGTAGAAATTTTATTATGATTAATTATATTATTCTGAGCTCTAAATTTCTTGCTCAGAAATAGTTCCATTTTGTTTACATAGGCTCTAGATAAGTTTAATAAATTATTATTGCTGGAGGTGGTGTTACTATTATTATCTGACAAGAAAAAGTTTTCAGTGGGACTGAACATGCAATATCCAGTTGAATTTTTCAAAAATATAAACAGCTGGTGTTGGCTTAATGATCAAAAGGAATTAGTATAGACTATTTTGTTCTGACTTGACTAGTGTATCCTGGAAAACTAGTCTTTACCTCTCAGTTTCTTTAAAAGCTTTACTAATCCCTGTTGAAATATTAAAGTAGGGTAAGAGGAGAATGGTATGTGCCAATCAAAATAACCCATGTGCTAAAGCAATGGAATATCATGCTCACTTGTAACATTTAATGTTAAAAATTCCCTTAAACCGAATTTAATTTCTAGTGTTTACACATAGGTTTTTTGGCAATGATGTGGAAACAGTTTGTAATTATCTTCTTTTGGGATGTTTTTTTTCAAGTTCCAGTCTAGTTTATCATATGAGACTTTCCTGGTGACTTGGTCTCCAAGGACTAGCCAGTTTTGATCCTGATTAGCTCAGTTACGTGCTGTGACCTGTAATGGTTAATATTTATTTAAGAGAGCATTTTTGAAGAATCAAATGTTAATATTTCTGCAACATTTATCAATCTAGGAAAATCAATCTCCTTCCACTCCCAAGGAAATTATATTCAAAATGGGCAATAAGGAGAACCAGAACAATCAATGAAAGGGTAATTGGTGTGACTGCATATGTAGACCCTTTTCTTTTGCATGTCACTATTTTAACTGGTTTTTTTAAGGTTCAGCCCCAAGGGTGTACAGCTGCCAAAGACATTTTGCCGTTTGAAGGACAAGACTGTGTTTTCCCTCCCAGCCCATTTGCTAAATCAGTTGGCCAACAGAGCATTCTTTTGATGTCATCAAAGGGATAGCATCTTCACTGGGCCTATGGTCACACCACCAACTGCCCTGTCCTGAATAGTGAATTTCCTCACCTCATCCTGCCTAATAATAAGGCTGGCTCTGACACAGAAAGGGAAACACATGGCATGGGCTCCTGTAAGCCAAATTCAGTTGGTGTTGTCTTTATTGATACATCTATTAGAGCTGAGAATGGGTTTTGGCAGCAATACAGTAGAGGATTGCAACTGCTTTCTTCTGGGGTGTTCTACAGCCCTGGGGTCCCCAGAAACCCATCCAAACATTAACTCCATTGACCCTGCTCAGCCTCTGAGTTTTGACAAGGCTGGTCACACACTGCCATCTGCTGAGACCAATATAGATAAACAAGCTTCAAAAGGATTGGAAAGAGAAAAAAAATGGCACCATGTACAAGTTTAGGAAGACAATTCTGCTAAAACATAGAGGATATGTGCGTCATTAACAACATGGCTGTGTACAATTGGTATCACACACAACACAAACCACCCTGGGGAGGTTTTTCCAGTTAGCCTAAGCTGGTAGGAACACAAGCGCAAAGATTCCATCTACTGTAATGTTCGCAGATCAACTTCTCCATTTTGCAAAAAGTTTGTTTATTTTCAACGAGCCTTTGGGACAGGATATAATGGTTTTCTCCAAGTGATGTTTTCTGAATGACTTAAGTTGTGCGTCGGCTGAGAACCTGTTGGTCCAAAGACCGAATGAATATATACAGTTGCGCTTCCCCAACCTGCGCTCCTGGGGAATTTTTGAGTGGGCTTCTGTAATTGCCAGCCGGTCACGGCTTTTGACTACCCCACATGAGGCAATATAGTAGAACCCAACCGGCGGGGCACAGGTTAGAGTAGCCTGCTCAACCGCCGCCTTCCTCTCCCCTTCACTCCGGTCTTTTCCGCGCCTCCCTTTGCTTTTGGAGCGGAGGCCCTCGGCCGCTGAGGTCTGCAAGCCCTATCTGCTCCTTTTCCCACTTGGCCCCGCCCCAGAGTTCCTTCAGCTCAAAAGCTCCGCCTTGCCGCTGTTTCTCCTCTGGGGTCATTTGAGGTTTAGCGCTGGAGGCGCTCGCCGCGTTCTAAACGCTGGGAGTCTCGGTGGGGCTACTGACGCCAGCAGAGGGGAAAAGGGGCGGTGCCCACATTCTCGCGAAACGCTCCTCGCTCCGCGGCACGTGCCGGGCCTCCGTTCAAGCTTGTCGCGGAATGGCTGCGGGACCAAGCCAGATCCGTCTTTCGGTAAGGCGAGCCAATCACCGCACGAGCAACTTAAAGGCGGTCATGAATAATAAGTGACTCCGGGGCCGTCGGAGGCGCGCCGAGGGAAGTGGCGCATGCGCTTTGGCTAGCTTCGAGAGGGCAACGATAGATTTAATTATTATTTTTTTTTCTTTTCCGCGGCGTCCGATCCGCTGGCGTCGCTTCTCGCCTCCTTCTTCCCTCTGGGCCTCCGTGGGGGGGGCTCGAGCTCCGCCGGTCGGCCCCCTACGCATCAATAGCATGTCCAGCCGTGTCGCGCCTCAGGAGGTAGCAGCGGCAGCGGGGACCGCGGGAGCCGTGCAGCAAGAACGGGGCCCGACGGGCGCTTTCCCTTTGGTGCTGAAGAAACTGATGGAAAATCCTCCGCGGGACGCACGCTTGGGTGAGGGTGGCGGGAGCGTCTCGGGGTAGGCTCGGCCTCCGCAGAAGGAAATGCGGGTGGAGAGGGAATTGCGGCGGCGGCGGCTAGTGCCTCAGTTCGGACTGGCACGTCGCATCCATTTTGCCGTGTGGCCTGGCGGGCGCTGGGGTTGCTCCTGGTGGTTGCCGCGGAGCGCTTCATTCGCCCAGCACCTGCAGCCCCCGTCGCTTATTGGCGTATATCCGGAGCTGTTTTTGAAGCTCTGGGCGCGTAAGGCGGCGAGTCCGTGAATTGTTTTCTTGAAAATAATCTCCACATAACGGAGCGGGGCTTCCTTGTGATAACCGCGAATAGGACGATCGGCCCCGAAGGGGTGCTGGAAGCACATTTAAAGTTCCGAATCGGTCTGTTGCACTTATCTATTGCAAAATATAGGCGCGAAACACACACATACACACGTTTAGTCTGGGAGGGGATTCCTGTCTGTTCGATTCTGAAAGTGTGTCATATACCTCTTTCCCTTATCTTCAGAGGAATGCTTTGCTGACTTTTGTATGCTATCATGCATTTTCTTTTTAAATGCTTTGAATTAGTCTTTTTGGCACAAGAGAAGAAAGTAGTAAGTAATAGCTAAACTCACCAGCAAACGTTAGTGGTAAATTGTCAACACTTTGTTCCTCAGCCTGAATAATCAAATCTTTGTTTTAAATATTCATTTATATGAAAGTAGCTCTGATATCCTCTGTCTTCCCCCTCTTCTAAAGAAACAGCAGCATTGTGGACTTGATATTGAAAATATAGTAGCCATGTAACTGAAAGCATATGCACTAAAGATAAATTCCTTGTGTGTCCAATCACACTTATAATGTTTTATCTTATTGGTCATTTCTGTTTTGGTATATGTGTTTGAAACAAGATTACATTTTTGAAATTCATATTCTTTTGAATTAATTTCTTAACATCTATAATTTATTTTGCATTTTACATTGCTATAATATTAAGAACTAAATTCTGGTGCTGCTAATGCAGAAAAATTATGTTTAATTAAGATATGCAATTGTTTTTATTGAGCCAGTTCTATATCTACTTAACTAAGAATACAATTAGTTGAACACAAAGGGATAATTTTCAGGAAACAGAAAACTGACCTATGGTATTGGTTTACATCTTTTATGCATCTTTGTATTTTTACGTCTTAAAATTAGTACTTACAAATGAACATTTCATCACATATTCCGTGCATTATTATATTATTTGCGGGTGAAAGGGCTATATATTAAATGAGCCATTTAATATATTGAAAACCTCTTCAACTTTATTTTTTGTTGGTTCATATACTCAAAGTGACTGATCAGATTTCTTTAGCAAGTTCAAATTGGCTAACCTCCATGTAGATTGTTTTGGCAGCAGTACAGAGTCTATTAGCTTTTGGGGGATCAGCCATGAGCAGCTAGGTGTTACCATCTTAGTATTGATACAGCAAATGGTTCCAGTTCTTGGATCATCATATAAAAAAAAAACACAAATAGTTAAATATAGTTCTGCATAAGACTAATATCATCATTGAGGAGTACCCGGAGGCTCCAACTGGTGCAGAATGCGGCCGCGCGGGGGATTATGGGAGCGAGGGGTCGCTCCCATGTGACACCTCTCCTGCGTGAGCTGCATTGGCTTCCAGTGGTCTTCCGGGTGCGCTTCAAGGTGTTGGTTACCACCTTTAAAGCGCTCCATGGCATAGGACCTGGGTACTACTACTTGCGGGACCGCCTTCTGCCGCCGATAGCCTCCCACCGTCCAGTACGCTCCCACAGAGAGGGACTCCTCAGGGTGCCGTCGGCCAGGCAATGTCGGCTGGCGACCCCCAGGGGGAGGGCCTTCTCTGTGGCAGCCCCCGCCCTCTGGAACGATCTGCCCCCGGAGATAAAAAGGATATCGGATCTTCGGGTCTTTCGCCGAGCCCTGAAAACTCTTCTTTTCCAGCAAGCAGGGCTGGCGTGAACCCTGCCCCCCTTTTTTAGTTTTTAATGGTTATTAATTGTTTAGTTTTAATTTGTTAATGGGTTTTAATTCGCACTGTTTTAATTCGGGCCAAAGTATATAATTCTTTTAATTAATTTTAAATTTTGTATTGTTATGTATTTTAGTTTTGGCTGTGCACCGCCCTGAGTCCACTAGGAGAAGGGCGGTATATAAATTGAATGAATAAATAAATAAATAAATAAATAAATAAATAAATAAATAAATAAATAAATAAATAAATAAATAAATAAATAAATCATTCTGTTTACTTCTAGATAAAGAGAAGAAGGAAAAACTTGAGGAAGATGAAGCAGCAGCTGCAAGTACAATGGCAGTCTCTGCCTCCCTCATGCCTCCCATTTGGGATAAAACTATTCCTTATGATGGGGAGTCTTTTCATCTGGAATATATGGATCTTGATGAATTCCTGTTGGAAAATGGAATCCCTTCCAGTCCTTCTCATCTAAATCTGAATCAGAATCCCCTCCTGCCTGTGGCTGAACTGGAAGGAAAAGAACCTGTCACTGTTGCTACCACTCCACCTGGATCATCTTCCACAGTGGTTTTCAATCTATCAGAAACGACCAAAAATTCAGGTGTGTTAAGGGGTTCAAAAGGATGCTGCTCAGAAAAAAGGTTGCCTATGTTGCCTAATTGGGTTATTAGCAGGGGTGAAATCTAGCAGGTTCTGGAGAACCGGTAGCAGAAATTTTGAGTTCGGAGAATCGGTAACGGAAATTTTGAGTAGTTCGGAGAACCGGCAAATACCACCTCTGGCTGGCTCCAGAGTGGGGTGGGAATGGAGATTTTGCAATATCCTTCCCCCAGGAGTGGAGAGGGAATGGGGATTTTGCAGTATCCTTCCCCTGCCACGCCCACCAAGCCACACCACACCACGCCCACCAAGCCACGCCCACAGAACCGGTAGTAAAAAAAATTGGATTTCACCACTGGTTATTAGTTTAATTGCAATGCAAAAATCAGAAAAGTAATTAAATGATTAGAATGAGCACTTTGCTTGTCATGCAAAATTAAACCTGAATTTAGAAATGGGTAGTTCAGTAATACACAATCTAACAACAAATAATTTCACAGCAAGTTACAGGGAAGAAACAACTAATTTCACTGGTTCACATTATTGATTCTATTAATATTATGTAAAGAGATGAAGGTGGTAGCACTATGTATACTGCTTTTTGCTGGAAATATGTTGTTTTAATTCAAATAAGTGTAGAATGAAGAACTATTGTAAAATCTGTCTTGTTTGATTAGTATTAATATATATTGCCTTATATGCTGCTATATTAAATGCATTTATCACTGGGTTTCAGATTTAATGATGAAGGGATGGAAAATATTTTGCCAGTTTCCTTCTCTCTTACTTGTGATACATTATTAAGGAAGGAAGTTTACATTTCAGTGGGAATTATATTATTGAAGTTATATGGAAACTAGCTAGTAGTTATAATTCACATTATACAGTTTTACTTTGCAGCATGCATTGAAAATATGCATTCAAAAATATATATTTGGAGCAATCTAGAAAAATGCTTATGATAGGTCAAAAAGGTATTATTTGGAAAAACTAATTTTAAAAATGTTAGAAAATATAAAGAGAAATTGCATAAAAGGCATATGAATTTACAGATAAAGTGTAAATGGTTGTTTTTGCTCATGTTCTAATGTTTCCCATATTATCATACATCTGAATTCCTCTATGTGTCAGTCAAATGTCCAAAGGATATAGTTCCAAAATATTTCTTTGCAAGTTAGTAGATAAACAGATTGTGGTTGTCCAGAATTCATTTTGACTTAAAAATTATACTTTTTTGCCTTTATTAAACAGTACTCTCACCTCATCACTTTTGTTTTCTAGACATAAAACTCTTATTGAATAGTAGTGCATTTGTGAATAATTTTTTGGTCCTTTTTTGTTTCAACTTTATTATTTTTTCTCTTTCCTGAAGAATTTCTATTGGAAGACTATTACTTCCCACTTTCATCCAGAAAAAATATGTACTTCAACTGTGTAGGTTCCTAAGATGCAAGATAAACCTTTGGGAATATGTATGAGAATAGTCCCATGCAGATGTTAATTCATAGTTTTAATTCCTGAAATGTTTTTCTGTGCCAGGTAAATTAATCAGATTTTCACATATATATCTGGAGAGCCATTTAAAGTTGTTTCCCCTCAATGTTCTTAGTGGACATAGAGAAAATGAGAATTCTGAAAATTAATACCACTGTCTTCCTTAAAGCAAGGCTAAATACAGGACTTTCCAGTGTTGCAGCCTCTTTATGTGAGTGAGCTTTCTTCAGTGAAAATGGTATTGCACTACATAACATGCTTTTTGAATAAAGGGCCCTTTTAATGCTTCTGTTTTATCATAGTTATCTTCTTCATGCTGCTCACTATTAAATTTGTTTTCCTTTTTCCAGAGTCCTCTCCAGATGATGAAAGATTGACTCCTAGCCCTGTTGATCCAGATTGTGTTGAGATTGATGTGAATTTCAACCCTGACCCTGCTGATTTAGTGCTGTCCAGTGTGCCTGGAGGAGAGCTTTTTAATCCTAGAAAGCATAAATTTGCTGAAGAGGAATTGAAACCACAGCCTATGATTAAAAAAGCCAAGAAAGTCTTTGTCCCAGATGATCAAAAGGTAACTGTGTTTATTCTGTTATTGCTTAGATGAGTGATCATATTTCAGAAGTACTTGAAATCATGTTTGTTGGCTGCAAAGAACATTTTCAACTATGCTACTGGAGTTTCCCACAACTGAGACTTTTTAATCAGCAGATTATTTGTTCTAAAATTCTGGTGGATTTAGTGTGAATTTCTTGAGGAATGGCAATTTACCATCTTCTTACTTGTCCCCAGAATATAATTTAATAACATTGCTATGATTTAATCAAGGATACTTTGTTTCATTTATTTCAGATTGTTGCAATCCAGGAGAATAATCTAAAACATTTTCCAAGGCTTCCCCAGTGAAAAATAATTATTATAAACTACAATTAATCAGGCTGAACTTCCTGTTGTCCCTTAATCTATCCTTCTGAAAAATTCTTTGCTTTTCTATCCAGGATTTTCTGGTGCAGTTCAGCTTCAAGAAAATAGGGAGAGAGGGGAGATGGGTCTGGAAAAATAAAAGGAATTGTCATTCCCCCAACTATAAAAGGTTTACAAATCTTGCTTACAACCTGAAGCACAAGATGTAGCTGTATAGTGTATATAGGGAAGATTATAATGAAAAATTGCTTATATTAATTAAGCTAAATTTGTTGATATAAAAATGAATTAAAATCAATGCAGTCAGCCTAGTTAATTTAATTATTTATTTACTTACCTACCTACCTACCCACTAGTCTATTTTGACTCTTAGCACCTACATCAGGGGTGTCAAACTGGATTTCTTCGAGGGCCATATCAGCATTGTAGTTCTCTGGGGGGTGGGTGGGTGGGTCGGACTGATGCCTCTGCAACATTCTGCCGGCCAAAAACAGGCTGCATGGCCCATTTTCAGCCCGTTTTTTGGGCTGTTTTGGCCCCGTTTTTTGGCCCAGTTTCAGCTGGCAGAGTGCTGCAGGAAACCATGGAGGGTTAAAACGTAGCGTGGGGGGAGGGGGCCCGCACATGGCCTGTTTTAGCCTCCAGAGGCACCGTAGGCCAGTCCCTTCATATTTCCAGGCTGGCCCCGCAGGCCGGAATTAAGAACCCCGCAGGCCGGATTCGGCCTGTGAGCCTTGAGTTTGACAGCCCTGATCTACATGAATCAGTTCCAGAAGTTTCCTTGGCAACAATTTTTGCAAGTTTCTAGTTGTCTTTTTCCCAGGGCTTAGACAGAGTGATCCAGAGTCACCTAGTTGGGCTTATGTGTAAGACAGGAAATCTCCCGGTTTCAGTACTTTTAATTACTACATCAAACTGATTCTCCACTGAATATTACCTCCTTGAATAAGTTTTTGGGTTCAGTGAATGTTTTTTGTGGAGAAGATGGAGAAAAATCATGTGGGTTTCTTGCTTAGAAATTCATAGAATCCATCTTGTTCAGGGCTGAAATCTAAAATTTGTTACTACCGGTTCTGTGGGCGTGGCTTGGTGGGGGGGGTGTAATGTGACTAGGTGGGCATGGCCAACTTTTTTTTTTTTTTTACTTTTAAAAGCATTTTTTGTGTAACCTTAAGAGGTCGCAGAAAAAAATGCTTTTAGAAGCCTCTGACGATCAGGCTTTCAAGTCAGCTGGGATCGCCAGAGGCTTTTAAAGGCATTTTTTTTTCTACAACTTCTTCGGCTGAAGGGATTGCAGAAAAAAATGCTTTGAAAAGCCTCTGACGATCCCAGCTGAGACGCGCGATCATCAGAGGCTTTTTTTTTTTTACTTTTAAAAGCATTTTTTCGGCTGAAGAGGTTGTAGAAAAAATGCTTTGAAAAGTAAAAAAAAAAGTCTGATGATTGTGCGGCTCAGCTGGGCATGAGAGGGGGGGGGCGCACAGGGATTTTTGCTACCGGTTCTCCGAACCACCTGCTGCCATCGCTACCAGATCAGGCGATTCGGTCCAAACTGGGAGCATTTCACCTCTGATCTTGTTCCATTTGCTTTTCTTCTTTCCTCTCTATTCTAAGGAAAGGTTACCAGTTTATTGAATGAATCGGTATGAAAGCCAACCTCTTTGGGGAAGTGACTGTTCCTTTCCCAATTTAAGGACAGTATTCAATTTGTTATGTCTTAAGCTTTGCCATCTTAGGAATTCATCTTCCTAAAAATCCTTGATGGAATTAAAAGGCAAGAGCTAGTTTGGTGTTGTGGTTACGATGCTGGCTTGGAAACCAGGAGATGTAAGTTCTATTCCCATCTTAGCAATGAGATGGGTGACTTTGGTCCAGTCGCTCTTTCTCAGCCCAATCCACCTCACTGGGTTGTTGTTGTGAGAAAAAAAGAATGAAGTAACATTGGATATGTTCACTGCATTGAGTTACTTATAAAGTAATAAAGGTGGGATAAAAATCAAATAAAGATACAATTTGATTTTTATCAATTAATGTCAGTTGATTTATAAATTGATTTTGAGAGCACTGTGATGCCATACCAGAATTAGCGGCTTCTCATGTAGATGAACAAAAGTTGCCATTAGGTAAAAGGTAGTCAGAAAATTTAAATTTTTAATTTAAAAATTGGCGTGGTATTTTGCCTGACTAGTTCTGATCAACTGTAGTATTTTTAGTCAGTTCCTATTCCCATTTTTTCATATCTGTTACATCATAATATTCTGGACCACATTTCTGAGTAATCTTCACATGTAGCCCTCTGCACTTCATTGTGGTAGCCTAATCTGAAGGTTACTGGAGCATGGATAACAATAACTGTGTGCAGTAGCTTGCAAATAAGTCAAGTCATATTTGGTCATAAGAAAAACTAGATAATAGATCAAGAATCAATGAAATATTTGCTAAATACTAAACTGTCAATCTGATTATTTCCACATAGGATGAAAAATATTGGACACGGCGGAAGAAAAATAATGTGGCAGCCAAGCGATCTCGGGATGCTCGGCGCCTAAAAGAGAATCAGATCACAATCCGAGCTGCTTTTCTGGAGAAGGAGAACACAGCCTTGAGGACCGAAGTTGCAGAACTACGGAAGGAAGTGGGAAAATGCAAGAATATTGTCTCTAAATATGAGAGCAGATACGGATCCTTGTAAGCAAACTCTTTCCTTTACTGTATTTAGTCTTGTGAATTGTTTTCTATAGAGCAATGGTTCTCAACCTTCCTAATGCCGCGACCCTTTAATACAGTTCCTCATGTTCTGGTGACCCCCAACCATAAAGTTATTCCTAAAACCATCGAAAATATGTGTTTTCTGATGGTCTTAGGCCAGGGGTCCCCAACCTTTTGGACCTCAGGGACCACCAAGTTCATAATTTTAAATCTCGTGGACCACTAATACGAATCCAGTGCGCCGCTTGCTGAAGCACCTGGACTCCCAATGACGGGATGGGGTCCTTCAGGCATTCTCCCTCCTCTCTCTCTCTCTCTCTCTCTCTCTCTCTCTCTCTCTCTCTCTCTCTCCCACTCTTTCTCTCTCTCTCTCTCATTCTCTCTTTCTCTCATTTTCTCTTTCTCTCTCTCTCTTCCCCTCTCTCTTTCTCTCTCTCCCACTCTTTCTCTTTCTCTCTCCCCCTTTCTCTCTCTCCCCCACTCACTCTCTCTCATTCTCTCTTTTTCTCTCCCCCTTTCTCTTTCTCATTCTTTCTCTCTCCCCCTCTTTCTCTCTCTCTCTCTCTCCCCCCCACTCTCTCTCCTTCTCTTTCTCTCTCTCCCCCTCTCCTTCTCTTTCTCTCTCTCTCTCCCACTCTTTCTCTCTCATTCTCTTTCTCCCCCTCTTTCTCTCTCTCTCTCCCCAATTCTTTCTTTCTCACCCCCCTTTCTCTCTCTGTCCCCCACTCACTCTCTCTTTTTCTCTCCCCCTCTTTCTCTCTCTCTCCCACTCTTTCTCTCTCTTTCTCTCTCCCCCTCTTTCTCTCTCTCTCTCCCCCACTCACTCTCTCTCATTCTGATTCTCTCATTCTGATTCTCTTTCATTTTGTGTCCCTCTCTCTGATTCTCTGATTCTATCTTTCATTTTCTGTCTCTCATTCTCTCTCTCTCACTCTCTCTCTGATTCTCTCTGTCTCTTTCTCTCATTCTCTTTCATTCTGTCTTTCTCTTTCATTCTTTGTCTCTTTCTCTGTCTCATTCTGATTCTCTCTCTTTCTCTCTCATTCTCATTCTCTCTCTCTCTCATCTCATGGGCCAGCCAGTGTCTTGGGGCTGAGAGAAAGTCAAGCATCTCCCTGAGAGACCGAGGGCTGGAAGAAGTATGGGAGCGAAGCACTACTTGAATTTGCGCGGCATGAGCATTTGCCTTGGTATATTTGCGCCAGCCGGTGGCCAAGGAAGCCCTCATCTCTCCGCTGAAAGTGCGGCATCAGGATTCCGCCTTGGTATATTTGTGGTGCAAGGCAGCCCTCATCTCCTGCCGCTTGGGACTCAGAGCGGTAAACGGTGACTGGTCCGGGGAGCAGCTGGATTTTGCTCTCCATTGTGGACGTCAGATCGGCCCCCTGCAAGCTCTCATCTCTTGAGGAGCGCTCCCTGAAGCGGCGCTGGAAACTTTGGTCGGGCTCCTCGAGAGACGAGAGCTTGCAGGGGGCCGATCTGGTGTCTGCAATGGAAAGCAAAATCCAGCTTCTTCTCTCTGCTGTAAGTGCGGCATCAGGATTCTGCCTTGGTATATTTGCGGCGCAAGGCAGCCTTTGTTTCCTGCTGCTTGGGACTCGGAGCGGTAAACAGCATCTGGTTCGGGGAGCAGTCGGATTTTGCTCTCCATTGTGGATGCCAGATCAGCCCCCTGCAAGCTCTCGTCTCTCGAGGAGCCCAATCAAAGTTTCTCGCACCACTTCAGGGAGCGCTCCTCGAGAGACGAGAGCTTGCAGGGGGCTGATCTGGCATCCGCAATGGAGAGCAAAATCCGGCTGCTCCCCGGACTAGTCACCATTTACCGCTCCGAGTCCCAAGCATCAGGAGATGAGGGCTGCCTTGTGCCGCAAATATACCAAGGCGGAATCCTGATGCCGCACTTACAGCGGATAGAAGAAGCCGGATTTTGCTCTCCATTGCAGACACCAGGTTGCCCCCCCTGCAAGCTCTCATCTCTCGAGGAGCCCGACCAAAGTTTCCAGCCCCGCTTCAGGGAGAGCTCCTCGAGAGACGAGAGCTTGCAGGGGGCCAATCTGGCATCCGGATTAGAGAGCAAAATCCGGCTGCTCCCCGGATCAGACACCATTTACTGCTCTGAGTCCCAAGCGACAGGAGAGGAGGGCTGCCTTGCGCCACTGGCTGGCACAAATATACCGAGGTGGAATGCTGTTGCCGTGCAAATGAAAGTAGTGCTTCGCTCCCGCAGCTTCCAGTCATCGCAAACCCTGCTTCTGCCGCCCTCTCCCCGACCGCCACAACAGCACCATTCATTCCGGATGGTGAGGGCTGCGCTCCTTTTTCCGTATTGCACCACCTGCAAAAATACGAAAATTTTGCCGCGGACCACCAAAGGACCACCGGTATTTAATGCAAAAGTTATTTTATTTTGCTTTATAGTGTATTATATAATGTGGAATAAATGAAGCATTAGAATTCATTAATGAAAGAAGTATAAAGTAAACTGAAATACTTAACACAATTTCTAATAACTATATTGAGGAAAGTATATATTTCAGGCCCAAGTTATTTATTTTTAGTCTCTATAGGAACAAAAATATGTGTGGTTTCACATAAACCATGCTATTGAGGTGTTACTTTGGATATTATAAGTATTTTTGGAAGTTGGAAAACCTGGATGTTTATCTCAACTCACAATAATAATTACCTCTAACTCATTTGTACTAGTTTTTTAAACTAACATAATGTATGTTAGTTAAGGATGTATGATTCCAAGGCTCTTGAATACCAGATACATTTGATATAGCAAAATGCTTACTACATTTTTGAAAGACTTCAGTTTTGTTACTTTAATTAAAAGTTAAAAAAAGATAATGATTTGTAAACTATGCTGTAAAAGTAGCATGAGTATAGAGATTGTTTTAAATCTTTTAAAGCAATTCTTTACAAAAGGCTTATTGTTCAATATAAGAAAAAGTTCCACCTTCTTGCAAGTAGTTTGATTGTAATCCCTTTTTGCAACCTTCAGACAAAGTCATTGTGGAAACCAGATTCACTTAACAACCATATTATTAATTTAACAACAGTGATTCCCTTAACAACTGTGGAAAGAAAAGTCATAAAACAGAACAAAACCCACTTAACAAATTTATCACTTAGCAACATAAATTTTGGGCTCAATTGTGGTTGTAAGTTGAGGACTACCTGTATAGCAAAGGTAGATATAATTGTATTTATTAAAAAGCAACCCCTTATTTTAGAGTTTTTCTTTATAAAACAGTGTCAAGGAGAGAAGGAAGCTAAATGTTTGGACTGGCTTTTAGACATAATGAAAGCTAATGTTTGGGTTATTACCTTTATTTTAGGTAAATAAAGGTCTTATAATGGTTATCTTCTGCTGTACACATTCTTTTTCAATCTGTCTTTTTCATATAAAAATCTACAACTTCAAAGGTGTTAGTTATCACCTTTAAAGCGCTCCATGGCTTAGGACCTGGGTACCTACGAGACCGTCTTTTGCCACCAATAGCCTCCCACCGACCAGTTCGTTCTCACAGGGAGGGACTACTCAGGGTACCGTCAGTCAAATTATGTCGACTGGCGATTCCCAGGGGGAGGGCCTTCTCTGTGAGGGCTCCAACCCTTTGGAATGAACTGCCCCCAGAGATACGGAATATCCCTGATCTCCGTGCTTTCCACCGTGCCCTCAAGACCCTGATGTTCCAACAGGCGGGGCTAAACATATGAACATGTGAATGATTTTTTAAATGTTATCTAATTCTGGGTTTTATTTAATTGACCAAACTAAGTAATAATTTTAATTAGCAATTTTATGATGTTTGTGTGTCTATATTTTTCTTGACTGTACACCGCCTTGAGTCCTACGGGAGAAAGGCAGTATAGAAATAAAATAAAATAAATAAATAAATAAATAAATAAATAAATAAATAAATAAATAAATAAATAAATAAATAAATATAGTTAGTGTCAGATATGAATCAACAATTATTTTAAACTTTGATATTGTTCCTCAATAGAGATGAAAAGTGTTCTGATTTTATGTGATTATGAAAACTTTGTTAGAATTGTTCTCTTTTATTATTATCTTTTTCTTCGTGCAGTTGGCTGCACTTCATTGTTAGTTTAAAATTTCTTCAATAAATGAAACGATACTTTAAAATGTGACATCAGTGGAAGTGCAATGTAACAAAGTACTGTCTTATAAATAGTCATATTCTTGCTTTGCTTTGTTTAAAGTGACTTATCCGATTCCGAATGATGCATCTTTAAAGACTCTTAAAATCACAAAAGAAACTAAAAACTACACATGAAACCACCTGCCATCAAAGTGAACAGTGAGGCACACTGTATTCTACACAAATCATCTGATGACTCTGCTTCTCTGCAAGTATCTCCTTGAACTACCTAAGGGCTGAGCATGATGAAAAGACTAAGGTCTCTAGTTCTACACTTCCCTTTGTACTGCTCTTTTTCCTTGTTGTGGCAATTTGCAGTACATTGTTTATTTCATTTCAACCACTTGTGGTGCTTGTGATTCGGAATATAGCCTGAGCAAGCCGTAGCTTTGCAAGATAACTCATAGGAGGAAAGAACAAGTTTTAATCGAAAATCACTAAATAAAAAAGTTAAACATTCTGTTTTATTCTACAAAAGGGGTATTGATATTGCCTCCAAGCATTATTAAGTAATAATACTGTTGAAACAGAAAACATAAGAAATGGACCAGAATAGATCCAATATCAATATCCAATTCAATATCCAATCAGTGGAAAAAAACAAGCACCTTAAGATGCACTGCATATTATCAAATGTTGGCAGCTGTTTTTATCATTCATAATCATTGACATTAGGTCTTCTTTCACTCATGAGGGCCGCACTGATCTGATATTGCCCTGCCCCTATGTCCTGTCAGTCTGTGGACTTTTGAGAAACTGAACTGAATAACTGTTAGTCCTGTTGTGGAGCAAGAGGAAACCCTGCAATAACCATTTGTAATGTTTCTTTGCATGCTGGTGGTGGGGAGGGGAGACAGCTAGCTTTCCATTATTGGATCTCATGCTGTGGAAATTCTTCCCTACTGCCACCAATCTCCAGTTTTTTCAGGGGCAGTTCCCTCTGGTTGATATGGGTAGTGGGCTGTCTGCCATTTTTTGTGCCCTTCCACTAGTCATCCTGAGGAATGCAGGTCTATTTCATGGTGATCAGAGCAGAGTTTTCAGGACTGCTATTCGGGAAAGGGTAGGAGAGATGAGATAGATTTGTGCAAGCATCCCAAGATTTCTAAGTTAGCATTTTTCCTTCCTGACATCTGACAATACTCTGGTGAGATTACTGTGCTGATGAGCTGATGCATTTTCACAGTATACTCTTTGTAATAAACATAGTGTAGTTTGTCCTTGTTTTTCTAAACATACTTTTAACTGTAGAATTTAATAAAAAAAACAAGTATTAAAATTAATAAAGGACAGATTAAAAAAGATATAAGATGCAATAATTTTAGTCCACATTTTCTTTATTATACATGGAGATAGAGAGAGATGAGAACTCAGTGTCTGATTTTCTTTATTCAGTGAATCATTTAGTTTGTACTAGCTAGCCCATCAAAGGAGGGGTGGTTTTTTTGGATTTCTGAATTGCAAATAATAATAATGGAATTATTTGTCATCTTTCTTTACATTTCCTAAATAATTTGTGAACTTTCATAAAAGTTTAATTTAGAATTATAATATCATCACATATAATAATGAAATGTAATTCTGACACATGCCTGTAAAGTTGTAGAAATAGTTGGTAAACCACATAGCAAAGGTCGAATGGTGATATAGGAATTACAACTCTGTGGAAATTAGAGTTGTAATCTACATTAAATTGTAATGTGTCAAAATAATACATATTTAGATTTATTTATTAATGATGAACACTCAGTTAAAGTTATTTAAAAAGCATATAAGAGATGAACATTGCTGTTTCTAGTATAGTTCAAAAGGTAAAGTAAAAGCTTACTCAGAATGAGCCCACCTTCTGGCAATTTCATGAACATATCCACAGATTTCATCGTGCAATACAGACTATTGTTTCCGCTTCTCAGGCTAGCTTATAGACTTGGTATTTCTTGGTAATTTCCAGTCCTGATCCTAACAAGGTCCTGTTTAGCTTTCCAGGTCAACCAAGGTAGGCTAGAACTTGTCCTTCCTAAAATGCAGGTTTTATTGTTTCTAATTAGTAAGCAAATAAAGATGCTGTTTCAAATTCTATGAATGTGGACTGTAAAAATCTGAGAAAATTGGTATAAATTAGAACAAAATAATCATAATATCAATCTTATCTCATGCTTTTCTAAAGACTGTGCTGCAAATTCTTAAAACTTGCATTTGGTGCCAGATTTCTAATAACTTTACTTATACTATGATACAAATGCAGTTTATAATAATCTATGTGTCGGATATTCATTAAACTCTCTTGCTATAGTTTGTGAAGATTTTATGAATGAAGAACATAATACAATCTAGCAAAAATTGTAGGAATATGTCAAATGATATTGTATATATTTATGTAACTAAAAATCTTCAGTAGCAGAAATACTATTAATTATTTGTGGCCTGCACATATAAGCCTTCAGTAGTGTAGCATACTATGTTTTAATATCATGCTATAAAAATACGTATACAGCAGGAAAATTGCAGTATTTGACTTGCTTTTTAGTTGCTTGGAAGTCTTATAATCACTTTATATTTAACTACAAAACTATGTGAAATTATATAACAATTTCTGAATTTGTTAGAAGTGACATTGTCCCAATTCAAAAACAAATTTAGGAATATTAAGAGAAACTAAATTAAGAGAAAATGTATAGATCTTAAGCACAAATAGGCCTACCATCTTTTGTAACTCTTCATCTTGGTAATTCCATTGTGGCAGAAAAATATATATGCTTAGTATTATGTATCTAAATAAGTAATGAAAATGAAGGCAGTATAGTAGATGTGAAAATTCTTCTTTATAAACTGGTATGATCTACAGTAGACAATAGGAAATGTTTGTGAACAGCAATGAGTTTTGTATGGGTATTCAGGTTTTATTCACCTGCCACTAATAGCCCCATGTTATGAAATTAATTCTAAGTACTGGGATGAAAAATTCATGAAATAATACAGGAATCTAAGTGATTTTAAGGGCATTCTAGAAAAAATTGCAAAACATTTCTTAAAGAAATTTGAATTCACAAAATAGAGAGAAAAGTCTACTAGTGTTGTTTTACTTGTTTGGTAGGAAATGTATGTTTTTAGAGTTTACCATGCATTATCTTTTTTCCTCAGTTTTCCTTAAGAGTTCAAACGAAAGACCGTAAGAAGAAAAACGTTTGAAAAATATTTAAAACAATGTATGTCATAGGGTTCTTTCTATATGAAACATTGCCATTACAGATAATTTTTTTTCAACCCTCTGCTAAGTACCAGCTACCAAATATTTGAGTTTCTTGATACTGGGAGTTTTAGCCATCTCATTTAGTCAGTATAGCCATTGGTTTCCCACTTGCTTTTTTACATTCAGTATCCATTCAAAAACAATATTTTATCATTTTGTCTATATTTATCATTTCAATAACAACCAGATGCATAATACCGTAGTAATTTGATACCATAAAGCAGTAACTCATAAGTGGAGAATAACATATCCCTTTTTATTCAATTTTTTTCCATCTACCTGTTTTAACATTTTTTAAAATTATAAACTAATATTCTTAAATAATTGATTTGAGTAGGCATAGCATAGTTTTTTTTTTTAATTGAGTATTAGTGTGAACCTTCTACTTTGGTTTGTCTTAAAGGAGATTTTGCAGTTCTCTGTGATCTCTGTACAGATTTTGTGTGAAATTTTGATAGAGTCTCAGTTTGGTATAATTCATTCAAGAAATAGTTGATGAGACATTTATATTGTGTATTCTGAAGCTTCTCGAAGCTTTGATATTTAATCTATACTATCTTTGTTGCCATTTTGTATGATTGCAAAAAATCAGCAAAATCTGTAGCTTTTTAAAAGTACAGTATATATTTATTGGCATTTTTTCATGTCCTTTTTGAGTTATATTGTATTGTGCTGCCTGGAATAATCAAGTATTTTAAATGTAGAAAGTGAAAGAGAATAAGCAGGAAAGCTTGCAAATATATTATAAAATGTTAGAAAAACATTCTTTAAATAACCAAAAGTAGCTGATGCTGCACTGTAACACTCATAATACTCTTGCTTTGGGCATTTTGTTTGCTTGTTTTTGATAAAAAAATCCCCAAATATTTGCTTCAAATTAATCAAATCAGCTCATTTGCATTTTAACAGTTCTTTTCTTCAATACACAAGTGAAATGCATTTACATCCAACTCCTTTACAGTTTTTATTACAGTACAGGTAGTCTTTGACTTATGACCACTCATTTAGCAATCATTTAAAATTGCAACGGCGCTGAAAAAAATGATTTACGACTGGTCCCAGCGCTTAACAATTGTCCCCTTGGTCATGTGATTGCAATCCAGGGCGCTTGGTAACTAGCTCACACTTTCAACATTTACGGCATCTCACAGTCATGTGATCACCACTTGCATCCTTCTCAGCTGACCTTCGATAAGAAAAGTCAAAGGGGAAACAAGCAGAAAAGTCACAAGTCACAGTCAGTGTTGTCTTGCTTAACCACCACGGCAAAAAAGGTTGTAAAATCAGGTGCAGTCACAGGATGCCTCACTTAATTGTATCACTTAATGATGAATTTTCTGTTCCCTGTTCTAGTTGTAAGTCTAAAGACAAGTTATACAAATAGTTTGCCTAGAGCAGAAAGTAGAAGAAAGATACAAAATTACTTCTTAGCTATGCATCCATAACTATCAATCAGACATTATCAACGTTGATAATGATTGTTGGCAAAGCAACAGTAAAGCGGGTCTGCACCTGTGGGTATAGAAGCTTCTGGCATTCCCCATACAGGTAATTCTTGACTTACGACCACAGTTGGAATCTTGGTCATTGAATGCAGCTATCATTAAGCATGACAGCTTTGCTGAATGAATGAGATGCTAGCATTCCCAGTTGCAGTTGTTAATCAGTCCCAGGTAAGGAATGTGGGATGTCTCAGGGGAATGAGGAAGCCCTGGAGGCCTAGGCAAGCTATGAGTTTGGTGTGTGCTGCAGTGTGACACTGAGTGGCAGCCATGGAAAGCTCACACCTCACCTGGCCCATAAGCCCAGCCAAAGCTGCTGAGATTTGGGAAGCCTTATCGCCCATATAGCGCACCAGTGCATGCAAAGTGCCCCATATACCTTTGCCATTTTTCTCCAGCTGCTGACAAGTATGCCCACCTTATGTGAGATGCAACCTTCTCACAGGCTGGCTCGTGCTGTTTTCCAAGCTAGCGCTATTCTTGTAATCTTTTGGAAGCCCTCCTCCAAAATTTTCTGTACTGGAGCTGAAAATCCTCTGTGCCAAAATCCAGGCAGGGTTTTCAACTCCAGAGCAGAGAGGCTTCTAAATTCTCATCCCAGAAGTTCTTTGGGGTTGGCATTGCATGGGAGGGGGGGGGAGCTGAAAGCACTTTTTCCCAGCAAAGGGTCAGCTCCAGCCACATCTAGGAGCACTTGGGGTTTGCTTTGCACTGAGAAAAAGAAAACAACTTTTTGTCCTCACAGTTCAAAGTTGCAAAGAACTCTTGGCAGGATTGGGGTTGGCTTTGAGCTGCAGACAAAGAAAAAGGTGCTTTTGGCTTCCCTTTCTTTTTTGCAGCACAAAATCAGCCCCATATGGCCCAGCAATGCGGCCAGGCATGCCTCATGAGCAGTAGGAGCAAGAAGGTGGTGGTGAAGGTCAGCTGAGGCAGCAAAACAGGGCAGCAGTGGGCCTAAAGCAGTGGTGAAATGCTACCGGTTCGCACAAGTTCGGGCGAACTGGTAGTGATAAAAACTACCGGTTCGGACGAACTGGTGGTAAAAAAAAGCTACTGACTCCTACTAACCAGTATTTCCAACAATCAGCTGTGCCACGTGATTTAAAATAGCTAGAAAGCAGGAAATCCTGCTTTCTAGTGAATCTAAATCATGCGGCACAGCTGATCTCCTCCCTTGCTGTTCTACTTACCTTCCCAAGCCTCCTTTTGGTGCGTACTGCGCATGCATACGCATGTAGTGCACATTTGGTATGCACTGCACATGCGCACGCAGCGTGCATTTGGCACACAGCACACGCATGTGCAGCCAATGAACTGGTGGCAAACCAGTTCAGATTTCACCACTGGCCTAAAAGGCATAGATGGGAGGAGAGAGAAGTGCTTGCTAGTAGTTGCAGCGCCTTTGCAGTCGGAAGTGTGGCTGGAGTGCAAAAGACCCAAACTTTTGATCTCATGACTAAGGGGGCATTTCGATGGTTATAACTTCAGGCATGGTCATATACCTCTTCATTCAGCACCATTGTAATTTTAAATGGTTGCTGAAGAAATGCTCTTATTTGCAGATAAGTTGAGAACTACCTGTGGTATCTAAAAATATCAAATATGATGACGCCAAATGAGTTAAGAGATTGCTGAAATTAATACAATTTCAGATAATTTTAATGAGTTAGGTGCTCATGGCCTAACTGACTTTGTAATGCATGGACATCCTTCATATTTCTTCTGCCTCCTTCCCTTTGCAATATAAATGAATCATAAAAATTCTAAGTTTGTCTGTAGTGATAGGTGAAACAGATAACAAACAATGGCTAACAAACAAAAATGAGAATATAGATATATTAGCATGCTATAGCCATTCTTAGGAATCCTAATTTTATTAGTTTGGATTCATTTATGGCTTTTGATATGAAAGTTTTAAAAATTGATCGTATTTCTTGTGAACATTTAGAATCCAATAACAAAAAAGGACATACTGTTTCCTTCCATGTTTGGTCCATTAGGTACATGTTTCTTGCTATGGGGTTTTTATTAATTATGAATCTTATCTAAATTCATAAGTAAGACAAATAAAGCTGGAAGAAAGGTAGCTTTATTTTATTATTTTATTTTATTTTATTTTGGCTGAACTGGGATCATTTACTTATGCTTTGAAACCTTAATTGAAAAAATGCTTAGTAGATTTCAAAATAGCAAAAAATGAATGTTATATTAGTGTCGGAACTATGGTGGTTAATTAACATTATTGGAATATTGCATTTGTATTACAAATATGTAAATACACTTTAATATTAAATCTCAGTCCTCATGGAGTAATAGGTGCTTCCATTACAATCTCTGCAAATTTGTTTAATAAGTTTTAATGTAGCATGGCTTAAGGTGATTTTTTTATACATTAAATATCAAAACAAAACTAAATGTTGAGTTTTGGATTGTAACACACTATATTTAAAAACATTTAATTAAATCTCTAGAGTTAAGAATTGTGACAAAATTTATTTCTTTGATTACTGAATTTATTCATAGTAATATAGTATTTAAAGCAAACTCATTTGAGAACAAAGGTTAACTGGCAGTTCTCACTTAATAAATCTCATTGACAAAAGTATATGGTGATTTCAAAAACAAAGGACCTCTGCATTTTGCCTTAATTTGCACCTTTCATCACTATACAGCAAATTACCATTTATTATATCATGAATTAAATTCCTAACATTTTAACTATAAGAAATTGGACATGCCTTGCATTTTGTGCGCTTATATTCCTGCTCTAATCATATTTTAATAAATGGAAAATTTGCCTGATTTTTCATGCCAGAATAGTGTTTCAAAATGCTTTACCAGCTAATTGACTATTTTGAAAACTTGGGCAAAAAATATTATAGATTTGAAAACTCAATTTGTCCTATATTAGTATTTTGTACTGTAAACAGTTGCATGCAAACTCCATGGTTTGAAAGAACAATAGAAAACCAATTTAGTGGCGGTATTTAGATGTTTTTAAGGAAACTTCAAAATATCACAATTTGCAAGAAATCAGCTATCTTTAATGTAATAACATGAAATGTATGTATTGTGGGTACAGGATGTTGTTTTTTTAATTCATTCAGTTTAAATTCTTCCTATTTTCTAATAGAATAAACATTTTTAGTTCCATGTATGATTAGGGGGAAATGAGACAAACTATAAAAATGAATAATTTTTATATTAAAAATGTGTACTTGTGTTGCTGTATACTTTCAACATCTGCATTTCTCTTTCGTATGTCTAGTTTGTAGTGAGTGAAGAGCAATTTCTGTATATATATATATATATATTTATATTTTTACATGCGTATGTAAACATTGGATTCTGAATAAAAGCACCACAACAGGATTATTACCATTAAAAAGCTGAGATATATCTTGCTATATTTGTTATTTCTGCAAATACTCTAATCCTATTTTTTTAAACAAAATATGCAAAAGCTTAATGAATGGCAAGTGAAAAAGTTTAAAGCACAGGTAGACAATCTGATACCATTCAGGTAATATAATTCTTATAAATCATAGCACTATACATAGAGATTTGGATTATGGAAATGTTTAATTATGTAGGAAATATAGATTGCCTACCTCTGATTTAAACTGTTCTGGAAAGGAAGTAACATTTCAGTGATCAAATTATATATGGTATCAATTTTTATTTGTTTCTTTTTTAAAGGATGCAATTAAGATTATGAACTCTCTGAGTGTGAAATAGGGCTGGATTTTCTGAATATATTAAAGTCTCTGCTAAAGTGTTTTTTGTAATGTTTTTGTTTAAAATATAACATTTTGATTGTATTGAATTATGTTAGTATATTTTTCCTTCTCAAAAAAATAAATAAAAGTATATTCTACTAAATTTAAATATTGTGACTACCAATATATTGTATGCCTAATCCACTAACTGAACATAATGTTTTGATCTGTTGCTAGAATTCCAAGTAGGCTATGATACAAAGATTTTATTCATTTTGCCTTTCTTCACATTTATATAGCACACAAGAAATATAAAAAACAATAACTGCTGCTTCCAAGAATGAAAAAAATCCAATACTCTCCTTGAAACATGTGGGCAGCACACATGCAAAATGCTCCAGTTTATGCCCCTCACTCAAGTGGTCCACTGTTAATTAAGAATACTGAAGCAATTTACAACAAATATTTCATATTTGAATCATCTTTTAAAACAATGTACAAAATAGTATATAAATATTTTGTACAAATTAAATTATGATTATGAAGGATTTATTCACTTTCTCTAAAGTATCAGTAATTGATACTTAATCTTAAGTATCGAACAAAATTGTTTAAAATATTAAGGAACTTAGTTTCCAGTCATGTAACTCAAGAACTGTATGTATCTGCAAAGAGAAGGCTAAATGTCCAACTGCTCTTGAAGCAGGAGAGACTACTAAGAGTCACTTTTCATTACGATAATTATTTGGTCAGTTTCCAATAAAACTATAAGCCACTTCAATCAATAGGACCAGAGCAGTTCTCATTTAGAATTTACTAGAATTTTTCATCTCCATTCCTTCATAGAAATAAGAACACTTTTATTTGTTACCTAAAAACAAAAGAGCTCTAGAAAATGGTTTTTAAAGAGTTGTATCCTTGCAGATTTCTCCTTTTGTGAAAGGAGACTTGCCCAGAAAGCTAAGCTTGTGCAATTGAATGGGCAGATAGGACTTCAGAGTAAAGGTAGTGGCAGTAGTCCAGGCATGGTTATCAGGTGATCCAAGGTGTGATTACACAAGATATATTTTCTCTCAAGAAATGAACATATTTATGATTTATGTGACCATCAACTATTGACAATTTCAGCTACTCAAAGTGCTTCCGAATACTCTTAGTGCAATCAAAGTTCAAAGACTGGACACTTACGCCTTCCAATTTTGAGGAAAGAGCATTGACTTTGATAGTTTTATGAAATTCTGTATAACGAATAATAGTGCAATTCTTAATACAGTTTTATGATATTCTGTGTTAAGAATAATAATGCAATTCTTAATACAGCAGATAATAATGGAAATTTATTATTTTGGGCCTAATTATTTGAGAGACAACTCTGCCTATTTCAAGGTGGCATTGATAAGGCAGTAAGATTGGCATGAAAGGCCTAGGATCTCATACACTATTCCCAATCCCAACTAAGATTATTACACCCCTACTTTATCCATCCTCAGGAAAGCAATTAAAACCTTCCTTTAACTATACCTGCTAAGTTGCAAATAGTAAGAATTTGAATTATTTTTATTTACGTGCTTGTATTTGCTATAAATTTTAAGTGCCTTTTAGGTAGAAAGTTGGGATAGAAAATAAATAGAATAATCAGCCTGAGGAAACACGCAGGCTCACTCCTTGCCTGACTTGAATCTGTTTCCCCTGCCTTTTTTTAAGGATAATTTGTCTTTGGCCATTTTTACCCTTGAGTGCCTGCAATAGAATCATTCTCCAGGTGCAGTTTTTTTCTTATGAGCTACAGTACAGATAGATAAGGCAGGGAAGGACTCTGTACTCCCACCACCTCCACATATACGCATTTCTCCTCTTGTAAAATCATTTAATCCCTACTTTCAGTTCTATACAAATGAAATGAACATGAATCATATGTGCCTTTTTTTTCTAACAGCCTGACACTAGATGGCAATATTGCAACAAAACAAGTGTTCATCCTTGTGTTTCCTCCTAATCACTGCATAAAAATGCTCCAGTAAATATTTTCATGTGACATGTCTTGATGACTTTGCCTCTTCTCATCCATAGTCCTTACCACAATCAACTTCAAGTCCTCTTTTGCAATTTCAGCTTTAAATTATTATTCTCCCTCGCTGCCTAACACAATGTTTGCCATGGACATAATCCAATCTAGGATGCCTCACTGGTGATGTCATTGATGATGCAGGTAAGAGGATGGGATTTTGTCAACTCCTATTGGTCACTTTAAGCTGCTGCCTCCCTCCAGTCCCTGGCCATTGTCCTCCAGAGCCATTCTGGTTTTGGCAATTGGAGAGTCCACTTCTTTTTATTCTTCCCTTGTACGCATCAGGATTGAGCAATCTCTTGGCTCAGAGGCATGCCACAGCCAGCCAGCTTTTTCACTGCCATTTCAGGGCAAAAGCTCTTTCCCTGCACCCACAGGCCTGTTAAAAGTTAATATTACATTTAAATATTAATATTTACATATATTTACCTATCAGATTTCCATCTTCAGACTATTATAGGAGAGATTCTTTTTATCTACCAGGTCTCTTGTCAAATGGCTCTGTTCCTCAGGATTGGAGACTATATCCTCCCACCTCCCCCCTTGCAGCTAAAACTGGGCAGGAAAAGAACTGCCTCCCAAGGTTTGCCAAGGCCCCTTAACCAAGCTGAAAAGCAACATGTCAAGTGTTTTTCAATGCTAAAGTGTAACTCCCAAAGTTGCCAATAGATACTGAACGAACTTCAGGCTTTACTATATTTCCGTCTCTAATGCCTATCACTTATTTCTGACTCCAATTGCTTTTTCTGCCACCACTCAACCTTGCCAATTCGATGCCAACGCTGGGGGTATGTGGCAGGAGAGATTGCTCCTTATGCCTTCCATCTGCAGCTGTTCTGTGGGGGGCACTGCCCTTTAAAGCAAGATGGGACTATCCAGTAAAGTCTTTCCTGTTTAACATTTGGGCCCCCTATTGCTTTAGAATTAAACGAGATGCCTGTGGAATTCAAGAAACTAAAGTTATAGATATGAAATTAAGGAGGACATGAGAGAAGCAAGTTGCTTTTTCTGCTGCAATCAATCCAGCCTAAATTCTGCAGTTTGGTGGCATCTGGCATTGGCTACATATGGCACTGTCAATGTCTCCTTGAAAGATGGTGAAACATTTGCAATCAAATCATCAAGCTCGGAGCTCAAACCAACAGCTTAATTGGCTACATCATCAGGCCAAGATTCTGGCAACCTACACATTCTTAGTGAGTTTTATTTGAATAAATGAGTAGCTTTGAGGAAAGCGAATACATGAAAATACTTTTGATTTGCAAGCTAAGAAAGAGAGTGAAGGGCTCTCAAGGTGACCTCAATTCTGTTAGATCACATCTCTTTGGGGAAGAGGATAGAACCCTCAAAGAAAAATGTGATATTTTGCCTGAGGTTTGTCAGTGAAGAAACAGATACAAATTTTTTAACTTCCAGTTTACAAAGAGCCTTCATTTATCTTTACCTTGGATATTGTGAGAAAACAAAATGGGTTTATAGCAGATTGTATACCTGTTCTTGTTTTCCTTCAGATTGTGCACAACAAAGAAATATTTATCTGCTTTGATGGAGGGTTTTTTTTTTAATGGAAAAAATTCAATTCTAATCCTTTCCGCTGCAAAATGCTCCAATGGCAGCCTGATGCCCTCCAGAAATGTTGGATTACGAGTTCTGGAAGTATCAAATAACATGCAGCGTTAATACATTCTGTAGTTATATTCTATAGCATCTGGCTATCACCAAGTTGCCTGCCCCGCTTATTATAATCCACGACTTTCATTTCCGATCACCACCTCCTCCTATCTTTTACTAAATTCTGTTTATAGCTGCATGACAGCATCACAGGGCTATCTTTTTCATTCTCATATCACAAGACAGGAATCCCAAACTTCTTTGTACAAAATGTTACATCCCATCATGCTTGTATTATAGTATTGATTCTATAAAGAGCAGATTTTGGATGGTGTAGGTTTTTTTTTTACTTTTTCAATTGAAAAAAAAATCCCATGTTCAGTTCATAATTTGTACCGTATTTTCTGGCGTATAAGACGACTTTTTAACACATGAAAATCTTCTCAAAAGTCGGGGGTCATCTTATACACCGGGTGTCGTTCTCCTCTAACCAGGCAGACCAGCCCAAAAGGCTCTGACGAGCCTTAAATGGCTCTGGCGATCCAAGCTCTGACGATCTGCTAATCAGGCAACGCAGCTGGGATCGCCAGAGCCATGGAGAAGAAAAAAAGTTTTCTCCCTCCAGCTTGCTTACCTTAGCTGCTTGCCTTGCTTCGCTTGCCTGAATCCATTCCATCAGCAAGCCACTCCCTGCCTGCAATCAAGCAGGCAGGGAGTTGTGGACTTCAACTCCCAGAATTCCTCAGCCAGCAAAACAAAGCTGGCTGAGGAATTCTGGGAGTTGAAGTCTACAAGTCTTAAAGTTGACAAGGTTGGAGACCCCTGTTCTATTGGGTAATTTTTTTCCCCTTTGGGATCTTTAAAAAAAATAGTTAATTGGGGTTTTTTTTAAGTTGTTCTTTTTTAGACCTAGCCATTTAAAGTTTAGGAAGTTTTAAATTTAGCTTTCATATAAAAATAAAAATAAAATAAAATAAAATAATATTTGTGCAGCTTTCTGAGATTTAGTGTGTTTCTGTAGTGTTTCACTCTAACTACACAAACACACAAAATCTCACAAAGCTGTATGTGGAATTTTGTGTGTGTAAAGTGTGAAAGTTGGGTTTTGAGGCTTTTTGTGGCTGTGTGAGGTTTCTGCTTGTTGCAGGGGCCATTTTGGGTCTAGCACAGCTGCTTTTACATTGTGGGTGAGCCAGTTGATGTTTTTTAATTTTTATTTGGTGTGCGTTGGAAGAGGGGTAGTCTTATATGGCGAGTATAGCCCAAACCCTATATTTTAACAGGAAAATTCAGGGGTCGTCTTATACGCCGGAAAATACGGTACTATATATCAAAAGAACCTTAAACTGCAATGGATTAGAACAGGAATTCTCTTTCTGAAGCCCCAAGAAGCCCAGGGCTGTCTTAAGGCATGGGCCTGATGGGCACTTGCCCATGGGCTCCATGAGCATAGGGGCCCCATACTAATCTGTGTATGTTAACCCTTCAATGCACCTTGTATCATATAAATACAGCAGCTGTATGGCTTACTGAGTATTATTGTGTTTTTCAAGCCTCATGTATTGTTCAAATGTTTATCATGTTGATTAGTTGTTGCTGCACAGCATGTTTTTAATGTTTCAACACTGATTTTGTTCGAAGTGCCAATAAAATAAATGTATGTTTAATTTTATCGACCATTTACATTTTTATTCCTGTGCGTAGTTGTTCTAGGGGCCCCAGTACACTGCTTTGCCCGGGGCCCTGAATTAGCCCCAAAGCTCCAGCACAGCCCAAATATCAAGTAAGGAGAAGGAGGTAGAGATGGGGGTTCCATATTGAAGAAAAATTAATAATACTGGTTTTTGCTTTTTAATCTCTCTCATCCAGCTGGGTTCTGCAATTATATCCATAGAATATTTAAATACCAACAGGGTTATAAATTAAAGGATTAGGCTCTTACTCAGGAACACCAATTCCTCTAGTTTCTTTACAGGTCTAAAATACCTTGTGTTACTTGTAGCATGCACTGTATTTAATCTCTGTATAAACTACCTGCCACAGTGGCTCTTTTGAAACAGATGTAGCTTGGCCATAATGGTTCTCTTTTGCATTAGGATAAAGTGAAGATAAGATTTTTGCAATGTTTTATATATGTTACCACTGAGAGGTCTTATCAGTGTTAATTGATTTAGAATTAGCTGAGAAATTCTTAACTGGCAGACTTATACAGACTGTTTCTAGGCATTGTAAGACAATTATTGATTTTTTAAGGTATTTCAAAACTGCTAATTATTAAAAGCAGTGTACAAAATAAAATAGGATAAAAGCTAATGACACACACAAAAAAACCCCTTAAAATAAAAAGCATTTAAAAAACTGTCCATATAATAAATCTTTATCACGTGGAGCCAATTCTGCCAATTCTGGAATATTTTCCCTGGCATGCTCTCTTTCTATTTTTCTAGGTATTGTAATTCATTGGCGATTCAGGTTTGTTTTTTAGATTGATTGCTTTTGATCAATAATAAAACTCTTGTTTTTATTTTGATGCCAATGCTGTTTCTACTGTAAAGCATTTACATCTCATTGCTTTTTATAGACAACTTATTATTAATATGCTGCGATAAATGGTAGAAAAGAGAATATGGGAAAAATGTAGTTCTATAATACATTCTTATTGACATTGAAAAACATATGGATATATTATGGTAGGTGATTTATTGCCCTAATGGTTTAAATTCAGATACCATTTTTCAAACCTGATTTGTATTGATTTATCCAGAATAATATTTATTTTCTTTAGAAATATTATCTCTCAGCTCTCTTAATCATGCAGCATTTTGTATCAATTTTCACTAGGAAGCAGTACAAACTTTTGCTACAGCTGTGGTTTCCTAACAGCATACTTTTGGGTAGCAAAGATATGATGATGATTGTTATGTATTGATACTTTTCAGCGGGAGTTTCAAACCTGCCTAAGTTTCTGATTGGTTGACAGCCTCTCCGGAATTGTATATAAGGAGGGCTGCAGCCCCTGAGTTTTGCTGAAGTCTCACTGTATATTAAAGAGCTGTTGTCACTTGCCTGCTTGTGCCTCTCATTATTCCCGAACCACTTCATTGGCGACGAAGGTGGGATTGAGGCCACAAGAGGCGAACCAGTGAGACCACGAGCTTCAGCTAGGCGACGAGGTGAACTACAGAAGGCATACCGAACATGTCTGCCTACGTTCCGCCCAAGCCTTTTGATCCGGCCCACGAAAAATGGGTCTCGTACCTAACAAGGTTTGAGTGCTCGCTCGAAGCCAGCGACATGCAGGGACTCTCCGCTAATCGGAAGAGAGCCCTCTTCCTAAGCCACTGCGGACTGGACGTGTTCGAGATGGCAGAGTCACTTTGTGAGCCAACACCAGTCCAGACCGTTTCCTGGGACACCCTGATGGCAACTCTCCGGGCTCACTACGCTCCCGTGCCCTCTAAGTTCGTGCAACGATACCAACTCAGACAGCGCGTACAATGAGAGGGAGAGCCGGTCAGCGCTTACATGGCGAGCCTGCATAAAGCCGCAACACACTGCGACTATAGGGACTTGGACAATGCGTTGCTGGAGCAACTAATCTGTGGCGTTCGTGACATAAGGCTACAAAGGCGTCTGCTCGCCAAGCCTGATTTAACGCTTGCTGGAGCCCTAGATGAAGCCAGGGCTCATGAAGCTTCTACAAAAGCCGCAGAAACACTACAGCATCCGCTGACCAGCAAGGACAGCCCCAAGTCTGCACCAGTGCACAGGGAAGACGCCGGATCCAGCTCGGAGTCCGAGTCAGATGAGGACGTCTTCTGCACAGAGCACCAAAGGAAAGACGCAGGCAGCCCCCGGCACAACTGCCCCAGCTGCGGCGGGCATCATGATAGATTGTCCTGCAAATACAGAGAGGCTATTTGCAGACGTTGCGAGAAAAAAGGGCACTTGGCGCGAGTCTGTAGAGCCATTCTGCCCAGAAAACACCAACCACGTGAGCGCCGCAGCCATCAGAACCAACGTGCCAGAAGCATCCAATGAGAAAGGAGGCACGAGGAAACGGCGCGAATTTGAACCGCGAGATGGCCGCAGCATACACATCGATCAGGCCAGCATGGCAATCGAGGACAAAGTCAGCACGGTGGTCGAGATCAACGGCAAGCCATGCTCGATGGAGATCGACTCAGCTCTCTCCATAATGTCATGGGCAACCCTGAAAACCATCCTGCAGTCGTTCCGGAAGGACCAGCTATCTAAGCAGAGACTGCGCATCCTAGACTACCAGGGAAACCGAGTCCCCCTCGAAGGTGTAGGCACATTCCGAGTCACCTACGGAAACTTCGAAAAAGACCTGCCGCTAACCATCGTCACAAAGCAACTGCCTAGCCTTCTGGGCATGGGGTGGTTCCGAGCCCTTGGCATGGGTTTCACCGGTGTCCACCGAATGTCCGAGCCGTCACTGAAGGACAGCCTCCTGAACGAGTTCCAGGACGTCTTCAAGGACACGTTGGGCAAGTATGTGGGGACCCCTATCTCCCTAAATTTAGACCCCAACATAGCCCAAATAACCCAGGCTCGCAATTTGGGTGTCCTCCTAGACTCACAGCTAAGATTAGAGCAACATCTGACAGCTGTGGTTAGGGGGACCTTTGCACAGGTTCGCCTGGTGTACCAATTGCGACCCTACTTGGATCAGGAGGCTCTCCTCACAGTCACTCATGCCCTTGTCACCTCACGGTTAGATTATTGCAATGCGCTCTACATGGGGCTACCCTTGAAAAGTGTTCGGAGACTACAGTTGGTCCAGAATGCAGCCACATGAGCTGTCGTGGGTGCACCTAGGTACACCCACATTACACCAATTCTCTGCGAGCTGCACTGGCTCCCTATTGGTCTCCGGTCACAATTCAAGGTGTTGGTTATTACCTTTAAAGCCCTACATGGCTCAGGGCCAGGTTATCTTCGAGACCGCCTTCTGCCGCATAGCTCCCAGCGACCAGTAAGATCCCACTGAGTTGATCTCCTCCGGGTCCCATCAACTAAACAATGCCGGCTGGCGGGCCTGCAGGGGAGGGCCTTCTCTGTGGCGGCCCCAGCTCTCTGGAACCAGTTACCTCCTGAGGTCCAGACCATCCCCATCCTATTGGTCTTCCGAAAAGTGGTGAAGACCTGGCTTTTCCAGAAGGCCTGGGGCCGTTGATCTCGTTCTTGTGATCTGGCGAGATCCGGCCATGAATGGTGTGAATGAGTTTTTAATGTTTTTAATTTTTAAATGTTTTTTATAATGATTTTTAAAAATGTATTGTGAGCCACCCTGAGTCTTCAGAGAGGGGCGGCATATAAATTGAATTAATTAAATTAAATTAAATTAAATTAAATTAAATTAAATTAAATTAAATTAAATTAAATTAAATTAAATTAAATATTAAATTAAATTAAATTAAATTAAATTAAATTAAATTAAATTAAATTAAATTAAATTATTAAATTAAATTAAATTAAATTAAATTAAATTAAATTAAATTAAATTATTAAATTAAATTAAATATCCACCATCTTTCTCCCAGCTTGAAACCAGACCGGATTTTTCTTCCAACACATGTATAAAAGATCTCCCTCAGTATGAGAGGCTGATAAATTGAATAAAAATAGGAGTTAATGGCCTGCATTGGAAGACACTAAGCGTACATCTACATAGAAGAGCAAAGGCCACCCCCCAAAATTGAGTATGTTTTTTAAAAAATAAGCTTAAATAATATAGTGACTCCTTAAGTGAGCACATTCTTACTTCAGACTTTCTATTCCTTAACTGGAGAATTTTGTCGTATTTTCATAATGATAGAACATCAAAAGAATTGGTTTCTCCACCTCTACCTCCCTCTTTTCTGGGTATGAAAGGGTAACATTAGAAAGTGTGTGACCTTTCTAATGTTACAGCAAAAGAGAGGGGCTGGCAATGCTACCGGGAGCAGAGTTGGAGATTAAGAAAACACAGCAGGATCAGCAGTGAGAAAAGGATAGTAGTGGAAATGGTGACATGTACAGTCTGAAGGTTTAGAATATTTTCAATCAAAGGAAATATACTCAGTTTCTATATTTATTACTAGGATAATCAGGAACCTGCCATTTCTCCTATTTAAAGCTTGTTAACAAAGTTATTTATTTATTTATTTATTTATTTATTTTAATGTAATTAATAGTATTTATATAAATTACTTGAATCTAGAGGATTCGGTTTTTAATATAATATAGTACCCTTCACAAATACACAGACATCTCTTTCAGAGATATTTCCCCATTAGATTCCTCAATGCCTTCAACAATGACAGAACTTCTAATGTATTGCTTTCACTGGAAAAGTTGGGATACAATCAGAAGATCTGGGTTGAAAATAGCCCATTGAACTGTATAGCACTCAAACATCAGGAAATGTTTTATGACATTTTATATCATGTCATAAATTGTTTTATGATAATTTTTATTTATTTATTTATTTTATTTTATTATTCATATTTGTATGCCGCCCACTCTCCGAGGACTCTGGGCGGCTTACACCAAAGACAGTATACTAAACAGCATATTGCCCCCAACAATCTGGGTCCTCATTTTACCCACCTCGGAAAGATGGAAGGCTGAGTCAACCTTGAGCCAGTGAGATTTGATCCACTGATCTGCTGAACTAGCAGTCAGCTGAAGTAGCTGCAGTACTGCACCCTAACCATTGCGCCACCTCGGCTCATTTTATGTCATAAAATGTTTTATATTTCAATTCCATTGTCCTGGATTTTGGGCATGTTCTGTAAGTTAGCTCATAGGAGATACCTTGGTTCAAAATGTGCACTGTTTTGCCCAGTTAAAAATTATGGGAAAGAGAGTTTTAGTAATGTCGGTCTCTCATCTTTCTTTGATTGCTATGGTTCTTTTGCTCACTGTGTGTAAGTGTCTCTGTTCCATCCTGATTCCCATTTAAGCATCATGTCAGCTTTGGAATAGAGAAGGAGGCAGGGACATGAGACTTCTGTTTCTAAAAGGCTGATAGGATCCCAGCATGAGTGTGAAGCATCACACTGAGCCTGGTGGCTCAGCAGACTGATAGCATTGTGATTAACACCAGCTGTCTGCAATTACTGTAAGTTCGAATCTCACCAGGCTCAAGGTTGACTCAGCCTTCCATCCTTTCTAAGGTAGATAAATTGAGGATCCAGTTTGTGGGGGGAATAAGCTGACTTTGTATAAATATACAAAAGTATGAAGGCTATTGCTTAACGCATTGTAAGCCGCCCTGAGTCTCTGGAGAAGGGCAGCATATAAATCACATTAAAAAAAAAAAATCACTGTTCTGCTTTCCTGCATCTGAAAGTGGCAGCTGTGAAATGGACTTGGATGGACTGGCAGTAAAACAAAATCGTTTTGAGAGAATGGATATAGTGGATGTAGTGTGAGAGAACACAAAGAAAGTCAGAACTAAGCTGTCTGATTAGAAAGGTTGTAGTGGGGAAATCACACCACTGACAAAGAACCAAAGATTAGTTCAGGTTTAATTTAGGAAGTTATGTATAATCAGGGGGATGGTATTTTCTCAAAATAAACTTATCTTTGTAAAATGGATGTCTTTCTAAGAAAAACTAGAAGGATCTTCTCATATATCTCTTAAATATCTGGAATTGTTTTCTGATTTATAGCATCTCTGTGATAAAGTAAAAAGTGGTTCCTTCTGTGCGCCTTAATTCTGACTTCTGTAATGTCTATATATTCCTTTTTATTTTTTTCTTTTTGCTATCCCCTGATAATCATCCTACTGCAGGGTTGGGATACTGGGCAGATTAAAAATCAGATCATAAAAATTTATGATGGTTTTTAATTTGGAAACATTAGTATTAAATACAGTACTAATTTCAATCTTTTCATTCTTTTGACCCAACCAGGAGTGAAGATGCTTACTTCTTAATTGTTTATCATGTAGATATATAATAGAAATATTATTATTGTCATGATCCATCTTAGATCAGATTATGATTCATAAGCAGTTTCCAATGATGAGATCCCAGAATTTAAGATTGTGAAGAAAGAGCTAAGATTCCTCTCCAAACATGATATATATTATAATTTTCAGGGAGAATTTTCCAGATAACAAACCAGCATAGAAGCTCCATCTGTTCTTATTCTCTGGAAGAATAAGCATTTGCATTGAGTTTTGTTTCTTTTTCTATGTATCTAACTTATGTCTCTGGTAATTATTGTTTTGCTGCATGCTCAGTCCTTGTGGATTTAATATAGACATCTCTTTAGATCAAAGTTGCTATGCTATATTGGGATCTGCTCAGAACCTTTGGTTTTCTTGTACATTTTTATTTGGAAATTATTCTGAATGCTGTCTGTAATTTGAGCAGCCTGATATTTTTATTCCCTCAGCCATTGATTGTTTTCCATCTCACTATTTAAAATTAAAAGTGATGTTTTTTTAAAAAAATATTTTCTTTTTAAAAATAATGTTTCATTGTATGAGATTGGTTTTCCTTCGCACAAAGGAGGAGGAGAAGGAAGTGCTAATTTTTCTAGCTCTTTGCTTCTACACTAAAGGGCCAAGAGTAGGTATGCAATTTATTTCCCCTTAATCATCCCCTCCTTTTTTTCTTATTTAAAGGAAGGTGTGCTGATTGTGGGACCTCTCCCTCTGAAATGATGGGTTATTTTTTTAATATTATTTCAGCTTATGTTGCTCTTTTTGAAGATTCTGAATGGCTTAAAATTAAGATAAAATTAAAACATAGAAAATCAATATTTTGAGAAATTAGGCTCAATGTATCTGGGGACACTAAATTGGAAAAAAAAAACAATTCTGTAAAGATACAAGAACAAGGCTAGTTTTGTTGTTGTTGTTGAAGATTGTTTTTATAGCTTAATGAATCAAATTACCCCAAGATGTTGTACAGGCCGTTTTCCCCCTAGCGTGTTCCCAATAATTTTCAAGAGATGACCTTATGTGTATTACAAGCAACTAGGTTTTGCTATATGCAGCAGAGTTCACATTGCTGAAACAATTGCCTCAGAGAGAGCTTTGATGAGACCCAAGAGGAGAGAACTGGGATGAGGTGGAATTTTTGGTCTCTCGGGAATATCTTTGCCTTGCTGGATTTATAAATAACATTTTCCGTATCTTGGTTGTTAATTGTTCATTAAGCTCTTCTTGTAAGAATGATCTAATTTCCAAGAAGATACCTTAATGGCAAGGGAAATAGTTACCTACAGAAGGCCTCTTCAGCTTATGTGTTTAGCCTTTTATTACCACTTTTTTTTTTTTTGCTTCTTTCCATTTTAAAAAAAATTTGAATCATGCACAAGGGTTTTTCTTTGATTGGGACACAGAAAAGTCAGGAGTGACTTTTGGTAAACTTGAATGACAATCAGAGTATGAGAAACATAACTACATGTACTAAAATGCTCTGTTATATATTATATTATGACTGTAACCTTGTTGCTGGTATCCTTACGATTGATATTGACTGTTTCCTAATACGATTTGATTGCTTATTTGTTCCCTATGACTATCATTAAGTGTTGTACCTTATGATTCTTGACAAATGTATCTTTTCTTTTATGTACACTGAGAGCGTATGCACCAAGACAAATTCCTTGTGTGTCCAATCACACTTGGCCAATAAAGAATTCTATTCTATTCTATTCTATTCTATTCTATTCTATTCTATTCTATTCTATTCTATTCTATTCTATTCTATTCTATTCTATTCTATTCTGGTCTGGTCTGGTCTGGTCTGGTCTGGTCTGGTCTGGTGGTCTGGTCTGGTCTGGTCTATCCTATCCTATTAGCATTTAGGAAAAGAGTCGTGTCAGTCCATGGTGGCCAAAAATAAGCAGTGTGGTAGCAGTCTTTTCAACTAACAAATTTTATTACAAAGCATAAGCTTCTGTGAGTTGCAGCTCATCTCATCAGAAGCACAGAGTGGTTAGAACAATATTTCTTTTATCACCAAGATCTGGTTGGGCCTTCAAGGAAGCATTGCTCTCTCAGAAATGTGCCCAGCTGATTATCAAGTATGGCACCAGCCTAGACTAGGGCCGGGGAGTGGGTAGGTTGTTGTCATCAGAGAATCTTTGGCAGCCTCCAGGGCAAGTGCTTGATTGTGGGATCCTCTTTCTTATGTTGGGCTTGAGGGATCAGTGGCAGCTTCCCTACCCGGACTTCTTGAGTTCACTGCAGGATTGACAGGCTTATTGTTCTGAGGGCCTTCAGTCTTCCATCCATAGTGGTGGAAGGAGGTGAGGATTTCAGGGAAACCATGACTTCTATGGGCCTGTCCTTGACCTGACTAGAAATAGTGGTTACATACCTGATTTGGTGTTCTTGTTAGAGCAGTGACAATGTGATGTGGAATTGATGGACCTGTCTTTGATCCTCCTGTCATGATCAGATCATGGGAGGAGCAGATTGCAGACATGGCCAGGAGGGCCTTTGCACAATTGCAGGTTGTGCAACAGTTACACCCTTTCCTGGACCACCAATTTCTGCTCACACCTAACCACACCCTAGTCACCTCCCATTTTGACTATTGCAATGCTCTACATGGAGATGTCCTTGAAAAGTATCTGGAGGCTTCAATTGGTTCAAAATGAGGCAGACTGCTGGTTTTGTGCAGGCCTAGAATTGCTCTCCTGTGAGAGTTGCATTGTCTGCCAACTTGCTTCCGGGTCCAATTCAAGGTGCTGGTTGTTACTTTCAAAGCCCTTCATGGCTTGGCACCAGGATATTTGAAGGGCTGTGTTTTCCTAATTAAACCCAACCTACCAGAGCAGGGAGGCAGGGTCCCCTCTCCTAAGCAAGAGAGGGAAGACAAGTCGAGAAGGCCAAGTTAGATGGACCAAACAAGCTACTCTATATAGCTAAGCTGGCCTCCTCCTGCCTTAGATTCCATGGATGATCCTATACTAGGGTCTACAAACGAAACTTTATAAATAAAGCCATTTGAAATAAGAAAAAAAAATATTGAATCACATTTTTAATGGAAAGGACAAGCTGGTTTACCTTTGCATCATTTTATATCATCCATTCCATTTGAAAGACATCTCATTCATTCAAGTCAGAAGAAAACAGCAAATGTCCTTTATCAGCTTTTCTTAAACTGCTGCAGCTTGCAAAACTCTAACAGGCTGCACATAAATAGTAGTTATGCTTTTAGAACTGCCGAAAAATATCTTTAATTTTGCACCATGAAGAGATTGCGATAGCTTCCTTTCATTCAGGGGTTCACTGAAGCATGCAATTTGAGCACCCTAATCTAAACTTTTGCAAGAAACTGAATTTACTGAATGTACTGTTTTGGTTTTGCTTGTTCTGCAAAGCTAAAGCGGGTGGAGGAGCTAAAACAAGTTTGAAGTTTATATTAACAAACTACCTAGATTACAGTGTATATGAACATGCCAACACGCATAAAATGTCTGATGGATAGGTTGAAAAATAAGAAGGATATTAATATGCTGAATTTAGAACTATGTCGTCAATTGCAAGAAAAAAACAGAAAATTCTGTTCCCATCAGTCAATTTTACTAAGGCAAAAATCCCTTTCTCTTCCTGCCCATGGAATTGTATCAGACAGTATGAAAACAAAAATTAACCTCATCTGACCTCATTACAGTGTCAGACTCCTCTTCCTGCTGACATTATAAATACAGGAGATCTTTAGATGCCCTTAATCCATAACTAATTGAAGACTTCTCAAGCTATTTATTTCAGTACTCCCATCTGATATCCTAGGTCAGGAATCTGCTGAATCTGCATTTCTTAACAATTGACAGAATTTGTGAATAATTGCAGTTTCATGCTAGTTTGCAGTCAGAATGCATACTTATGGGTCTACCTTGTGTTCCCTATTTATGCTCATTTAACAGAAATATACTTCAGGTTATATTGGTGAAGGGTTTCACAGTTACATCAGTACAGTACAGTATGGAGTGATGAGCTTCTGAGCTAATAGAACACGTTCTCTTTATCTGGTAGTCTGACATTTTGCCGGCAACTGTGGCTGGCAACTGCTGAAAATTCTATCTACATGGTGTTTTGTTAAGGATTATTTTATTTTGATGTCAGAGAGAGCTGAAAACCAGGCTTTGTTAACCTTCAAACTCTCTTCCTTGTTAAAATTACTAGATTATTTATAAATATCAGTAGCCTCTTTATGGAGTCATTCCATTTAGAAACTTCAGCAGTTGCACTTGAAAAATAACAAACAGCAGGATGCTTCAAAGAAAGACCAATAAAAAAAAAATCAGCTGTTGAGAGAAAGGATGAAGACTTCTCCCTCTCTTCCTACATGCAGCTCAGGACTCTTCCTGCTGCAGATTTTGGAGACTAGCAGAGAGTTAAGGAGTTGAAGTGTGACGTCAAGCAGGCCAAAATAGAGAACTCTATTTATAGGTCTGTTCCAAATAGAATGGAAGCTGCATAAAGTGGCTGCTTGCTCACATGCGCTTGCAGAATTTTCTCTGTTTTTAATGGGGCAAGTAACTGTCTCACCAGTGGACCCAGCTCACTTGTACCAATTGCCTTCAGACTGTTCTTCATTTTACCCCATTCCCTCAGCTGTACTCCCTACATATTTTCTCTGAATGGCACACCTTCCTCTGTAAGGTGGTAATCCCTGGTACCAGTATAGTTTCTTTAACGCACAATACTGGTACTCCTGAGTATTAGAAAGCACATTATGTAGCTTCATACTAAATTATTAATTTATAAAAATATGTCCTACAATTCCAAAACCTTATTTATTTATTTATTTATTTATTTATTTATTTATTTATTTATTTATTTAATTTGATTTGATTTGATTTATATGCCGCCCTTCTCCGGAGACTCAGGGCAGCTTACAATGCGTTAAGCAATAGCCTTCATTCTTTTGTATATTTTATACAGTCAGCTTATTGCCCCCACAAACTGGGTCCTCATTTCACCTACCTTAGAAAGGATGGAAGGCTGAGTCAACCTTGAGCCTTGGAGAGATTCGAACCAGCAGAAATTGCAGGCAGCTGTGTTAATAACAGGGTGCATTAAACCACTGTACTATCAAGGCTCTTATTTTATTTATTTTTTATTTTATATCCAATTTATATACTGCCCTTCTCCCTGAGGACTCAGGGCAGTGTACAGCCGAATAAAAACATAAATTACAAACATTAAAATAGTATTAAAAGAATATATATAAATTTGGCCCCGTAATTTAAGAACAATAACAAACCCATTTAAAACATTTAAAAAATTAAGAAAAAAAGTTAAGCCAGCCCGGCTTGCTGAAAAAAGAAGGTTTTAAGGGCACGGCGGAAGGCACCGAGTGTTGGATTCTCCTTATCTCTGGGGGCAGTTGGTTCCAGAGGGTGGGTGCCCCCACAGAGAAGGCCCTCCCCCTGGGGGTCACCAGCCTACATTGTTTGGCTGATGGCACCCCGAGGAGGCCCTCTCTGTGGGAGCGCACAGGTTGATGGGAGGCCGTCGGTAGCAGCAGGCGGTCTCGAAGATATCTAAGTCCTATGCCATGGAGTGCTTTAAAGGTGATAACCAACACCTTGAAGCGCACCCGGAAGACCACTGGGAGCCAGTGCAGCTCACGCAGGAGAGGTGTTGTATGGGAGCGCCATGCAGCTCCTGTAACTATCCGCGCGGCCGCATTCTGGACCAGTTGGAGCCTCCGGGTGCCCCTCAAGGGGAGCCCCATGTAAAGAGCGTTGGAGTAGTCCAGGCAAGAGGGGACGAGGGCATGAATGACTGTGCGCAGGGCATCCCGATCAAGAAAGGGCCGCAACTGGCGTATCAGGCGGACCTGACAAAAAGTCCCCCTGGCCACAGCTGTCAGATGTACCTCAAGATTCTGTCTTAGGCCCAATAGTCTTTAACATCTTCATAAATTATTTAGATGAGGGGACAGAAGGGGAACTCATCAAAATTGCAGACAACACCAAATTGGCAAGAATAGCCAGAACTCCAGAAGACTCCAAAAGGATCTCAAGAGACTTGTACATTGGACCCTATCCAGCAAAATTAAATTCAGTGGTAAGAAAAGTAAGGTTTTATACTTAGGCAAAAAAAAACCCCAAATGCACAGGTATAGAATAGGTGGTACCTGACTTAACAACAGATTCTGAGAGGAATCTGTGAATTCTGCTGGACAATCACCTACATTTGAGCTAGCAATGTGCTGTAGCCGCCAAAAAAACCAACACAGTCCTAGGCTGCATCAGTAAAGGGATAGAGTCAAGATCATGTGAACTGTTAGCACTGCTTTATAATGCCTTGATAAAACCACACTTGGAATATTGCATCCAGTTTTGGCTGCCATAATATAAAAAAATACGTTAAGACTCTGGGAAGAGTACAGAGAAGAGCAACAAAAATGATTAGGGGACTGAAGATTAAAACATATGAAGAACGGTTGCAGGAACGGGGTATATCTAGTCTAATGAAAAGAAGGACTAGGGGTGACATGATAGCAGTCTTCAAATATCTAAAGGGCTGCCACAAAGAAGAGGGGGTCAACTTATTTTCCAAAGCACTTTAAGGCAAGATAAACAGCAATGAATGGAACCTAATCAAGGAGAGATCTAACCTAGAAATAAAAAAAAAGTTCCTGACAGAACAATCCATCAGTGGAATGGCTTGCCTTCAGATGTTGTGGGAGATTTTTAAGAAGACATCGGACAGCCATTTGTTTGTAGTGGAATAGGATCTTCTGCTTGAACAGGGGGTTGGACTAGAAGACCTCCAATGTTCCTTCCAACTCTGTTATTCTGAATCTGGTTAATACTTAGTTGGGGAACCACAAGATATTCCAAAGGTTGACTGGCATTTCAAGTCATCTTTCATTTTTATCATAGTTTGTTGACTATGCTATGTTTGATATGCAAGTGAAAAATCAAAAGAATAAATTACAATGGCTACATTCTAACTTGTAGGTAAACCCAATCAAGACCTGAAAAGGCCTCCTGTCCAGTCACCAATTGTTTTCCTCATAAAAACCCTCTGCAGTTGGCTGACAAATGAAGGGTAAGGAGAAGGAGACATGAAACTACTATTGTCTTCTGGATTACAAATAAGAAGTCTGTGGAGATTTTCAGTCATCCAGGTCATGGTTGTCCCAAAGGTGCTTTTTCAGGAGGCAACTGGGCTTTCTTGTTTTTTCCTTTGAAGACGTTTCACTTGTCATTCAAAAAGCTTCTTCGGCTTTGAGAGGATAGTGGGGAATGGAAGGATTTATATTCCTTGCAGACAGCTGGTAATTTGCATTCTATACCAGCTGTCTGCAAGGAATGTAAATCCTTCCATTCCCCACTATTCTGTCAGAGCTGAAGAAGCTTCTTGGATGAGAAGCAAAATGTCATCAAAAGAAAAAACAAGTAAGTCCAGTTGCCTCCTGAAAAAGCCCCTTTGGATTACAAGTAAGAAGTACAAAACAAGTATAACTTGGAGAATAAATAATTTAAAAATGCTTTCCCAAGCATTTTCACCAAAGCCTGTGTATCCCAATACTTATTTTGTATATAATACCTCCTTAATTTTTTATCTGCACTATTTGCACAATTTCCTTCCTGAATGACATATATTTGTGATAATATAAATATCAGGGGTCTTAGGTTTAAGGCTATTCTTCTACAATTGGCTAAATATCAAATAAAATCTTGCAGTAACAAGGTATCTGTCCCATAAAACAATGATCTAAGCACAATTCACAATTTACATTTAGTAAGATGAACTTAGATATTTGACTAGGCAACTAAGTCAAATGTTTAAGGCTGAAAACATATTTAGTAAAATGTTATCTACTGGATTTAGGCTACCTCTGCTTAGTGGAGTGAAATCATTGTGGGGAAGATCATGCATAGGGGTAATACCAAGGTATTATTTTCCTTCCTTTCATTTCAATATGCACATAACAAAGGATTTATATGTCTGTATGTGTAAACTTGAATATACCTCTATTGAGACATGATTGTTATATTCAGATTTCATAGAATTTATACCATTTGGATAAGCACAACATTTTGTACGATGATGTAATATGAAAAAGTAGGTCACAGATGGGAGCACCTTTAGGATATACAGGAAAACATAGATAGTATGTGACCATGAGCAATCCATGATGCAGGTAACATGCTGTTATAAACTATACTGAGCTGCATCAATCTGTGCCTAATTTGATTACACTACTGAACAGGCAAGTGGGGATCAATGCTTTTCCTTATTAAGGACTGCTCCTACTGACAATATATCTAACATCAAAATTATTAAATATCTTCATCTTCAGTGATCTAAGGCCTTCTGCTTCAAAACTATAATAATGATTGAATTTAACACAAACTATCTGCTGAAATTATCCTGAAATGCTCTGTTCCCAAAACAATCATATACATACATACAAAAAAACCCAAAACTACCATTGAGCCAGCGCAGAATTGGTGATGCTATTCTCCCATCTTCAAAAATAGAAGGATCAAAACAAAACATGTTTTAACTGTGTTACATCAATACTGTAATTAGATGTAAAGTTTTCATGTGTGTTCAGTTTTTCTTCCATCCATAACTCTGAAATACTATAGAAGACATTATTTTAGCCAAACAATACAATGGTCTGTTTTCCAACTACTCTGATCCTTTTAAAATCAGTGACCTCTGCAGATAAAAAAAATCAGCAATCTCAGTAATCTAAGACCTATGATTAATTGTATCTCACTTATAAATTGTTCTGCTTTTATTTGGTTAGAACTGCAACATTACAGTTATTACATTCCTATATTGTGATAGTAGTGTGGAAAAGACTAACAGACATTTTTAAGCACTGAATTCTTGAGGCATGCCTTTTACTGAGGTGGAGAGAGAATAGTATTCCTGCAAGCCTGCTGATGGAGGGTCAAAATGAGCATGAGCCATTTATTATGTATGCTGGAACACAGCTTTCTCATTTGCTTTTGTGAGTGAATCCCCAATGTACCTGCATTTTAAAAAATATTGATGAGTGAAATAGTAGGAGTAGAACAACTAATTTAAGTGACTGATGCTGGCCAGCCACCTTAAGTGTTATGTAGGGCAGCAAAAAAAGAGCAAATAAACATTTAAGCCTTCAGCCCTGTTGACTAACACTTCCCACACCATTCTACTCTGTATCCAATGTAGCAGCAAAGTCCATCTACAAAGATTAAGCGATACATCACTTGGAAGCTATTCCTAATTTCAGATATGTTCCATGTGCTGTTTGAGAAAGCAACAGACTGTGATCTTCTGATATGACTCTCAAGTGATTTTCACAGATTGTTAAGGGCTATCCATTCCCAACAGCTAAATATTCTTCTACCTAAAGTAGGATGCAGAAATAAAAACTTGAGTAATCAGATGTGAATTTGTATGCAGGAGGACTGAGAGCTCAGCTCAGTTTCCTCAAGATAAATGCCTAATTCAGAAAGTGCAGACAAACCATTCCTTCTTTAATACTAGGTTAATCAGTCTCTCACCCCTTACTGACTGGGCTTGCCCAGCATTTTAGGCTAAAACTTTATTGTCTCTTGTTTAGTATGCTATGCAAAGCTAGTCAGTTAATGGTTCAGTGTGTTTTGTGGCAAGGATTATGTGAGTTTAAGTGGAAAATCCTGTTTGTGTATGGCAGCCCAACATATTTTATTAAAAGGAATAAGGTTATATGAATTATACTTGTAGCTCAACATGTTTATGCTTTTTAATAAAATGTATTGATTGGAAAATGTTCTATGAGATTCCTTGAGGGTTTATAAATCGTTTATTGCTTAGCACTCTAGAACTATTACAAATCTGTTGTTTATGGGAGAAAACTTTCAAGCATTGAGCTCCCGACATGAACAGGACAAACCGCAAGGTTGTGCCATGTCTAAGAACAACTGGGTTCTATTTAGTTGAAATCCCAGGTACAACATTCCTTCTAGAGTCTATCATGTGAAGCCATATGTTTTACATACGCTGAACTAAAGGCAAAGGGAGACACCACTGTTTTGGAGACAATCAAATGAGAAGGTTGGAAAACATTTCATAGTGCTTTATTCTAATAGTGAAGCAGAGAGTCAAGACTAAGCAAGTATACTCCCAGTTTGCTACTTAGCACTCAGCTATGCTATTGAAACAGGTGAAGTATCCACACTTTGCAGGGAGTTTATAAAGTGCTCAACTTTTGGCACAAAATCATGGAAAAGGAAATTGATGTTAAGGATGGGAATCCTAAGGTAAAGATAGAGGTGTCCCTGCGAGTTTTATTCCGCTAATTGTAGCCAATTTCAGGGGGCGGTGCTCATCTCCATTTCTGCAAGTCATTGAGCCAGTGTTGTCCAAAGACAATCCTGCAGTCATATGGCCAGCATGATATCACGCCAGAGCATAGAGCTTATGGTGCTGACACCAAACACTACTAGCTTTTCCCACCAAAGTGGTACCTATTTATCTACGTGCATTTTAGGTGCATTCAAACTGCTAGATTGGCAGGAGTTGAGGCAAGTGACAGACGTTCACGCCGTCATGTGGTGGTAGGACTTGAATGACCTGAAAACAGACGTTCTTTTGGCATCTATTAAGCCAATGAGCCACCCTGCCTCCTAGGAATCATAAAACTCTTTCAGAAACCCTGGATCTCAATCATGAACTCTACAAACAAGCTTGGTGGAGATTATACAGAATTAAACAAGAAATACCAGAGAGCTGCTTGATGACTGGGATGGATAAACTTTTGGAGCAGTTGAAAAGGGGTCTGTTTATTGGATCTGCCTGGTGTATAGACAAGTGTTCCTGAAATAACAAGATCCAGGAATCTTCTAACAGCATCACTCCATAAGGCCTATAAAACGTCAATATTTTATTTTTGGGGTTAAAGATCTTCTCTGCCATCTTCCAAAGGCTGTAAATTAAATTCTCAGAGGCCTAGAGGAGAGTTCCCCAAACTTTCTGGCTTTGCAGACTGATTCGGGAAGATGGAGTGGTGAGCTCATGCAAATGGGGATGTTCTGTGTGAACTCGTGCAAGTGGGGATCCACAAACACACGCATGCACTCGCCCAATTCAGATTTCAAAGGGCTTGAGGCTCGTTAATGAGCCACAGCCTGGGGGTTGGGGACAAAAAGAGGAAAATAAAGCAGTAGAGCCAGATCTCCATTTTGTCCCCATTCTTTAAATTGTGAACGTTAAGGTAGAGGTAAGGTGAAAAATAATGTGCTGCACCTTAAGAGAAGGAAGTTACAGAATGTGGGTACTGCAGAGGTCCAGAATGTCAACTCAATCTCTGCTCTCCATGAAAGGCATAAAATCCAGCAATAATTCCATAAAAGTATAGAAGCCAGTAAGATGTACACTTCTGAAGATGCTGACTGGATTACAAAGCATACTGTTTTATCAGGCAAAACAAAAATGAACTGTTTGAGCAGTCAAAATCAACTGACCCTAGAAGAGCATATCGTGCTAATCAAAATGATACCGATGAGATCTTTCTTGGGGCCAGTGCCCCAGTACTGAAGTACAAATTCCCTAAATACAGATAGGCAGAAACATACGTGTCCAATTATAAACAATGTGAGGCATTTGGTATTTGTTTCCCTATGTGGGAAATACAATCTCTGCTAAATCTGTCATGTTAATTAAAAATTGAAATTAACATCTTCAGCAGTCCACCTATTTCAATTTACCTGATATTTTTACGGGCTAAATGCTGCCACATCAATCACCTTGTTTTTTTGATTGACTGAAGTTATTGCTATCCTGAGAGGCAATTGACTTGATTATATCTATTCCAATAGCAGTTTTTGAAGGTCCTTACCAAGAGCACCCATTGGAATTGATGTCTATATACCAGTGTTGGCAAACCTTTTCGGCACCGAGTGCCAAAATGGGAACGCGCATAAATCTTTTCAGCAGGGAATGCTGCCTCCCTCCGCTGGAAAGCCAGAGCCTCTTCCCAGCCTCGGAGGAAAGGGGCGTTGGTGTTCCTGGGGTTCGGCTTGGGAAGCCAGCAGGCAGGAGAGCTTCGCCCCAACTTGCTGGGATGAAGCGCCCCACCCCCACCCCACCAAGAACAAGCCAGTGCAGCCTCTCCCCCTTCCTGGCCACTTCCTTACTCCATGTGTGAGGATCTGTGCTCTCCTCCAGTCCTCCTGGGGCAGCTCGCCTCCCCGATGGCGGCCCCTGCTCCTTTTCCTCCTGGCTGCTCCAGCATCCCAGCTGGAACTGGCAGCGCAAGAACCACCGCCGCCCCCTTGCAGTGGCAGGAGCAGTGGGCGGGGCGGCTGGCTGCCCAGCTAGCAAACCCTGCCCCATGTGCCCAAGTTGGCCAGGCGCTCTGGAACCCGGAAGAGCAACAGGCAATAGCTCCGCATGCCCGGAGAGATGGCTTTGTGTGCCATTTCTGGCACGTGTGCCATAGGTTCGCCATCACAGCTATATACCATTCCATAACCTGTCTTGGGAGAAAGGAATTCCCAAAGGCCATTAAGAGTTTTTGGAGATAACACAGAAACCACAACTGCTCAAAAACCAGATTAGATTGCTGGTGTCCACCTGCCAAATTTCCAGGCTTAATTTAAAACGTGGGTTATTACTTACGAAGTCCCAGATTATACAGCATCAGGTTACACCAGGCATCACTTTGCTGTAGCTGAATTTGCCCAAGACCTACTCTATTCAGTAAGAACAGTAAGGTGTTATGTAACCAGTAAGTACTGAACCTATCCTGTTCAGTAATCTGCTGCATGGGAGAACACTGTCAAAGGGGAAAAAAAGTATTTGTCAAAGACAGCAAAGATATCCCCATGTGTTTGGGCTTTACTCATGCCCACTATTCATCTCCTAGTGGTCCTCCATAGGGGGGAAAAAGTTATACATCCTGCCATAGGCACAGAATTCAGGTTTTCATTCTATTCATAACAGGATAGTTTTAATGTGGCAAGTAAAAATATCACAATTTTATGTGGAGAAATCTAAAAAAAGGAAGAAAATCTAGTCCAAATAGCAAAACTATCAACAACATAATCAATTCTTTATAAAAGATCACCGTCTTGCATGAAAACACACAAAACGTGAAGTTTTACTCTGATGAACTCGGTGGAATGTAGTTGCATATAAACAAAGAGTTGCTCTATTAAAAAATATGTATTTGAGACAAATATAGGTTATGTACCAATGTTTTGACCTCTTTTAACCTATGCCATTGCAAAACGTTAAATTGTCATAAATTAGTTTTACTTCAGATCTATTGATTTTAGTCTAATTAACAGAAACAAGCCCAACTTGGGGATATTAAAGCTAGATCTCATTTATTCAGGGGAACATCTCAGAGAAAGAGCCAAGTTTTTTTCCTTCAGGCTTCCCACAATTCTGTATACCACAGCCTTATGTGGAATCATGTCTACTTTCAAATCCAAAAAGAAAGTCTTGTTTTTCATCCTTAAACATTATGTGCTTGTACAAACAACAGGACAAGAAGCTATTATGTATCATGCTTTTAATACAAACTTAAAAAAATCTGGAACAATAGAAACTGTACAGATTTGATCAACCTTTGTTGTTTTTAACTAAATCTTTAGACATGCCAATGTCCTGTTCCAAAATATTGCACAACATTCTGAATACAAAACGCTGATTGTATTCCTCCTTTGCTAGAGAAAAAAAGAAAACAGAACCCCACCCCCTCTGAATCCCTACTCAATGGCCCTCTGCCTGTAAAAAACAAAACAAAAACAAGAAAACCAAAGAGACGAACAAGAACAGCATGGACCTCTGCATTAAAAAACATACATAATTATGTCCTCTTTGTGTTCATCCGTCCACTTTAGATCACATGTTGTTGATTCACTCTTCAAAAAGGGTCAGGAAGGAGGGAAACAAGGGAAAAAGGAGCTTTCAATGCTGCTTTTTTAAAATTTTCCTGAAAAAATATTTTTCTCTCCTCTAAGAAAAAATTTTGAAAAGAAAAGTTTCATTTTGTACGTTAGAAATATACATATATTATATATACCTCTTACATTTTACAAATGTAGCAAATTATTCAATATAAACAGACAACAAAAAATTAACACAAACCCATAAAAATAAAAGTTAAAAAAAATTCTTTTTTTCTTCCTATGAAACCAGGTAAATTAGTGCAGGTCTTAAAAATAAAATTGAAGCCAAACATCTAACTCTTGAGACAAGAAGACCAAAAAAGAGGCCGTGAGTTTCATTGTTGTCAGCACTGGAAATGCTTCTGAAGCAGAGTTATGTGTTCATTATGTGTTTCTTTAGGAAATAGAGGTTGGTCCCTCCCCCTTTCTTCCTTGTGCATGTAGACTTCTTTTCCAAAAGCAAGAGTATAATAAAGCAGTGTCAAACATTGCAAATTGCAGGTGCTAAGTGAGACTTCCTCCCTCTTATTCTAAACCTTAGAAGGGTATGCATATAATCCTTAAAGGTGGGTTTGTGGCATCCTTCTCTGCTACAGGAATAAATTAACAGAGATTATGCTGGATGGATAGTCTCTACCCAGGAGGAAGATGTGGTTCAAGTCCAGTGTAATAACTAGGCAGTCTACATTACAATACACTCCACAGGGGCAAGTGGGTGGCAGTGATACTTTTGGGGGAAAGCATGAACAAGCGTAAAGCTGAACAGTTTGTAATAGTTTTGTTCAGGTTTAAAGTTTCAGCCCTATGCAGTTTTACCTTTTCATTACTGTGTACTTTCCCTCTTCATCCACTGAGTGCATCAGAAAACAGGCAGAGTGTTCAATATACTTTTAGTGTCTTCTTTCCTCGTCCCATGAAAGGGGAGGAAACAAAGAAAGGACTCACTTTAGGGGCATATTAAAATATCCTTCAATTCAATCCCACAATGTGCCTAGGCAGGAAACATTTCCCATAACTACACCCATGATATTGAACACATTAAAAAATAGTTACCGTTCTCTGGAGGATAGGTGCATCTGGAGGTTAAGGCTCTTTTATATTCTAGCAAGGAATCCTTAATGTAGGTTGAGGGAGTGGGGAAGGGAAACTTAAAAGGTCAAGCTCTAGAAGAACGTATTTTAGCTTATCTATTTGACAAGACTTTGCCAGAAAAGTTGCAGAAGCAAGAGTTAATACAACCCAAACTGAGCTATAGAAGAGAGCATAAAGTGGAGGATGTAAAACTGCCTAAATGGGATACCGTTTACCAGTCAGTTTCCTCTTCCTATCTTCACTGCTCACTCATTTAACTCCTTAAAAAGATTGCTTACTCATTACCATAGCTAGGTAAATTCTGGGACTCATAATTATTTTATAAGGCATAGATGGGGAAGGTTTCCTATCTAAGGCAAATTCTGTCAATTGGTTTGCAAAAAACTCAACATTAGAAGGCCACTATTGTCTATTTCTTCCTGGCATCCTCTCCCGCTGAAAAAAGGAGAAATACAGAATACAATTGGGATTGCTAGCTCACCAACAATAATAAGGAAGGACAGACTCTATAGTTCTATCAGTGAACACTTTCTTCACATTCAAATCACTTGGATATTCTATGGCAAGCCCATTTCATCCCTGATGCAGAGCCTTGAGATGGAACAACTTTAAGCTGGAACAGGTATGTGAGGTGCTCTTCTATACAAGAATACCTGATTCCTTTCCAATGAAAAATGTAACATTTTTGGTCAAAAGTCCTAGGAGATGTGAAATTCAAAGTGCAAACCCTCTTACCACCCATTCAGAGAATAGCCTACACAATAACTCCTTTATCCCTGTCAAACGTAGTGCTTATAATATTTGAAAGTAGGAGAACCATCTTTTCTATGAGAACTAGTAACCAAATGATCAGCTACCAATCAGAAGAGCATAGAACCTGACAAAATTTCCAACTGATTAATCCAGAGAAACACCAACAGATGTTCTCAGGCACAAAACACCAACAAATCCAACATTCACCCTTACTCTTGAATGAGTGCAATATACAAGGATAATTCTTTTTCACAGGTCAGAAGAATTTTCATATAGAGCTCTATTTGTCATATTATTAGCAAACTGGCCTGAGCTTCCCTAAAATCCACCACAATCTAGCTTTTAAGAAGACTAGAGAAAAAAAGAGGCTTGTAGGAAGCATGAGGCAAAATACTGTCCCAGATGTCACATTATCCTCTAGAGGAATTTCCAGGGAAATAAAATTTTCACTGCAAGACCCTGTCATCACCAGTTAGCGTAAGATAAACTTTGTTTTCTGTTCTAGGATTATAAAATCTGAGAGTTCTAAGAAATTTAACTAATTTATCCCACCATCTATGCCGCTCATATATATATGAAAACAAACCACAAGTCTCCCCGGGAAGTGCTTGAGATGTTACACAACCAGAGGTATTTGATCATTTCCCATCCCTACCCTAGGCCACCTGAAAAACTGAGAAAATTCAAGACATCTGGGTATGAAGAACATGACAGCACCTGAACAAGGCCATCCTTACAGCAAGCATATTTGAAGACCAGTTCCAATGAGCAGCATGGGAGATTAAATAAAGTAACTCTGGTTCCAACCACTGCTGGGCCAAGAAGGATAGCCTCTTTCATTAAACATACAACAACAGGTAGGAAAGAGCACAGAATACAAGTTTTAAAAAGAATCAGTGCTTCAGCAGCGCTCCCTGGCATGACACAAGAAGTTTCATCTCTTTCCAAGAAGTTATATTTATAAGATTTCAAATATTTCTTAATTATTTTTCTCTCAGGTTTTTTTTTTTTTTGGAAGTGGTTTTCCCCAGAATACTCATATGATGGTCAGTTGGCCAAAACCACTGGCTGGAACGACTGATTGGGATACTGCATGGCATTCAGATTGTAGCTGAGTCCTTCCACAAAGGGTGTCTTCTCCAGAAAAAGGCTGTTGGTGCTTCCACCAAAAACCTGAGCCATGTCAAAGCTGCTGCCACTACTGGCACTGAACTGTGATGCAGGAGGAATGCCACCAGCCTGGGTTTCAGTGGCTACACTATCAAAGAAGAGGCTGCTGGCTCCTGGTGATCCACCATTGTAAACAAACTCCTTGGCATTGGGGGAGAGTTGAGACTGAGGGGCTGGGCTGCCCCCGATGAAGTTCAGAGAATGCATAGACAGGGAAAGGCCTTTGTGCTTCAGCAGGCTATTGGTGGGTGAACGGACCAAACGTTGTGGCTGCTGTGGAACCCCTGTACCATTGGTGCTTGCTCCAGCTCCTCCACCTTTCTTCATCTTAGTTGAGCCAAACTTTGTGGCAGCAAATGTAGCAGTGGTAAAAGTAATTGGCTGAGCAGATCGTGGGATGAATGTAGGGCTAGGTGATTGACCAAAAGATGGTGATGGAGAATTAGACAAAGAATTCTCCTGGCTTCCAATAGGTACAAACACCTGTGCATCAGGATTGAAACTGCTCTTGATCTCCTTGTCCAACTCAGCTGCACTGCAGCCCTCACTGTCATCCAGATAGAGGACCTTGACTGACCCTTTCTCACCAATTTGGTAAGAAACCTCAAAGGGATCAATCCAAACACTGAGTTCTTCAGGGACATTGGCTCGCACATCCTCTACAGCAAGTCCACTCCGTTTGGCTGCCATTTCCACTACGGGGTCCACAGTTTCTCCAATGTGAACACAACGGTAGCCAGAACCTTTCAGAGGTTTCTCTGGATACCAGTGACCTTCATATTTCTTTTTTAGCAGCCTCTCTAGCTCTTCACCAAACAGGTCAGCTCGCCTTCGTGGAAGCTTGTTGTACAGATATGAGATGATGAAGTTCAGAGCAACTTTGATCTCTAGATGCATACTCCCTTTACAGCAAGCAAATTAGGGCAGTATATTAAAAATAGACAAAGGATACAACCATAAATGGATTTTGGCTCCTGGAAAAAGAGAAAAGGAAGAAAAGGAGTAAGCATGGTATATTTAATATTATGGCAAAGCAATACTTCTGTTTTAAAACAATTCAAAAATTAGCTAAAGCAATTGCTATGTATAAATTGTATGTAATTTCAGAGCGATTGTTATGGTGGACAAATCAAGTTCTTACATGGGATTTTAAGATACTACGGATTTGATTTTCCAATCTAATATACAGCTTTGTTTAAATAATTTTATAGATTTTTTTGGACTGGGACATAAAAGTGATTTAGAAACCAGAAAGTAAGTACTATTGTCTTGAGTGTATAAACTGGCACTATATATATATTTTCTATTGGGTTTCCTACAAAGTTAAGTTAATAAAAGAATTCAAGTCACTTTTTCTCATGTGCCAACTGTTATTTATCTGAGATTTTGAAAGCCAGGTATCTGTAAAAGAATAAAATGTGCTGATTATAATATACAATATTGCCATGTCCTCTAATAGAAATTTAACATAGCACAGCATACTCACTAAAGTTCTAGAGTGCCTGCACATTATATGCATGCAAATCTATATATTTACATATGCACGTGTGAATATATAACGTTACTATACTGAAAAGAGCCTTTTTAAGTGATTTAGTTCAAATCTATGATCCACTGGCTAATCATTCATCATAATTTTGATGACTTGTTTTCCACGTTAATTGTATTGTTTTACTTCATTTGAACACCTTCCAGTTTATCTGTGTACTTCTTAAAATGCAGCTCCAAAAAATATATGCAAGTCTTCCAAGTAAGAGCTGATTTGAACAGAAAAAATTGGGAATGCTGTTTCTCATGATCTGAAAATGATAGTTCTAGTCATGTAATCACTGTTATTTGTAAGCCGCCCAGAGTCACAGAGAGCGAGTGGGAGGCCATATAAATCTTCTAAATAAATAACTCAACCTGGATCTAATTATTGCTTCCAAGAAATATGTATCTTAGCCTATATACATGCTATATTTGGTCTGCATTTATTTACTACATCGTATACTGCCCAAAGCCCGTCTGAGAAATAAGCAGTTAAGAAATAAGAAATATAAATAAATACTGAACAGCTTACTTTCATTTTGTAAGTTTTTTTACCCAATTTCTCTTCCTTCAAAATAGCATGGAAACATTGTTTTATAACAATAAAACGTTAAACTTGTATGTCACATGACACCCCCAATGACTGCACTGATTGATCGTTCTATCTAAACATTAAACTTATATGACACCCAATAACTACACTGATCTCTTTCTCTCTACCCCCCTTCCCCCCTCATTTGTCTGTCTGTCTGTCTGTCTTAGATACTTGGTATCTTCAGACACTCACAGTATTTAACATTGGAACAGTATGTTCTGTACAGATACAAATGATATAAATAAGCACATTTACCACAACCACCCAATTTATGGTATGCTGATGTGTTGATAGACCTACCTTCTGAATTTCTGATACTAAATATAACAGACAAAGTTACATTTAAATTTCATTTTAAGCTACTAGATATAGCAGTTCAATACATTTAAGGAGATAAAATTGAGAAGCAAATTATAATGCCTCCCATCTCTGTTGTTCTAATAGCAAACTATTAAATATTTGAAACATTCTTTCTTTAGCATCATTTCATATAAACAAAAAATAATATTGGAGAGGAATTAACAAGTACCTACTGGCCCCAGCATTGTTCAATTAAACGGTCACTTGTAAAGATGCAAGTATCTAATGATGCTTTTAATGGTTTCTGTGTGACATGCAGACTAGTTTAAAAAATTCTTAACCAAACTTCTCTTCTTTTAGGGGGGGTTACACTACCAAATGATTTACTGTCTCTCTCAATAATACTTCAATCCACATTGTTTTACTCTATCCAATAATACTCTTAAGTGCCTAGAAAAGATATATATGATTATTTAAATTGAGGATTGTATGTATCATCAATTTACCTGCAATGTAACAGATCCAGTTTTTAATTGGCACCTTAGTCAACAGCCTGTTTTGGGTCCATAAAATATTCAAAAAATGAATACTAGAGTTGAATTTCAATGATGCACTACAAAATGTGGCGGTTTATGGCAAGTATTTCTTCTGATAAACTATTTGGTACCGGTATTCAGAAGCTAGGAGCCCACTGGAAACCTGGGACTAGAACAGCATTCCATTAAGGAACAGGAAGAAAAATTATCATCTTTTTTCACTCATAGTCTCATTCTTAGACATCTGTGTCAGCATATCTGCCATTTCTAATTGCAACTTCATTTGTGTACCAATACTTGAAAGCATATTAAATGGTGTGGCAAAAGGACATAAGATGATGTATTTAATAAACTATCATCTCTTACAGTAATTAAACTATGGAATTTCCCACAAAACAGTAATCTGAGACAGCACCCTTCAAATGTCAGTTCAATTTGTGAAAAATAGATAAGGATGCATGCTCCAGTGTCATTTCTTTCATCTTTATCTTTTGGTATTTAAGGAGCAGCTATCTATGGGAACTTTACATTTGTTGGAAAGAGATAGAAAGATTGGCAATAAATCCTCCTCTTTCAATAATTAAAAGATGTAATACCTAGAGATTGTCAAAGGGAATAAATTTACAAAGAATAATGGCTATTAAATTGAGAAGGTTATTTGCTATCTCCAGGTTAACATGAAGCATACCTCTGATTATCAGCTGCTGTGAACCAATGAGAAGAGGACCGCCCTCATGTCCTGTTTGTGGACTTTCCATAGGTATCTAGTTAAGTCATTGTGGGAAATTAATATATTAGAGAAAACAGGTCTTTGTTTTAACCCAGCAAATCTCTTAAAAATATAAAGCAGAGCTTTGCATCAAAATGTAAATGGGAGTATATATACAAGATTTTAAAAGTTCTATTCTTCAAGCATACAGGTAGTCCTGAACTTATGACTACAACTGAGCCCAAAATTTCCATTGTTAAGGAAGACAGTTTGTTAAGTGAATTTTGCCCCATTTTACCACCTTTGTTGCCACAGTTGTTCAGAGAATCATTACAGTTATAAAGTTAGTAATATGATTGTTAAGTGAATCTGGCTTTCCTACTGACTTTGCTTGAGGTCGCAAATGGTGATCACATGACCCTGGAACACTGCAACCATCATAAATACATGCCAGTTGCCAAGAAAATTTTGATCATGTGATCCTAGGATGCTACAATGGTTGACTGTATGAAAAATGGTCATAAGTCAACTTTTTCAGTGCCATTGTAACTTCAAAAGGTCACTAAATGGTTGTAAATTGAGGACTACCTGTGTTGTTATTGCAACCAATACAGAAGCTTCTAAAATAATTCCATCTGAATGGGGATAGCCATAAAATTATTTCTGATAGCAGAATCCAAGACCTTAAGAGTGTACTCCAGGAGCAACTAGGCTATAAACTGTATCAAAACTATTTGAATATGCCTATTTAACTTGGAAGGCAAGACCAACTAACACACAGCTCAAGTATACAAAATAGTTTGTATCTGTGTCCTGTGAAATTATTGTTTTGAGAAACTAGAACATTTAGGAAAGTAATTTATGACTGTGAAAGGTTTTCTTTTTTGGGGGGGGGGCACAAGGCTATGATCTATAACATGCATACCATAATTTATGATTATAGAGTTATCTTGCCAATCATCCTAAAGAAACATACAAAAAGAAAAATGTTATTCAGAAAATACTATTCTTGTTTGCCACTTTCTCAAGAACAGGACGCAAATCACCTTGAGCTCACTTCTGAATAATTAGGCTTAATTCCCTCCAGATTCAAAGGGGCTTACTGCCAAATAAATGTAATGAGAACAGCAACATTTGGATCTAAAGAAATCCATTTTGTTCTAATGTAGACATAAATGTTAGGTGACTTTTTAAAAAAGTATCTATTTTTTTAAAAAACTGTAAATTACCCAGTCTTTTTTTAATCTGATGGTCTTGAAACCCAAGAAATAAGAAATAATGACCTACACAATGATCTATTAATAGTAATTAGATCAAGTAACAAAAAGGCAGCAAGTCAAATCAGCCCAAGTCACTTGGCATTATGTTTCTATTCAAGGATGTTTTATTTTGCTTCGAATTTTTCTCGAATAGAATGTGGTTTCTCATCAGACTAAAAGTACCAAGAAATAATTTTAAAGGAGCCCCCTCACAATATTGTACATTTTAGTATATTCAAATTATAAAATCAGAACAAAAATTTACTAAATATAAAAGAATCCTCCAAATTTGGTACAGCAATTTTAAAAAAAGATCTGAAAAATAATACCTTAGCTTTAATTATTAGCAAAGTAAACTTGCATTCATTAGAATTCCTTAATCCTTAAGATCGTTAATTTGGAAACAAGTGAGACAACATCAGAGACTAATAACAGAATTAAATCTGTTTTTTTTATAAAGCTTCAATAATAAAATCGAAGTTATTTCAGAATAGCCAATTATCTCGAGAATATAATATAATTGCAATTTATTCTGCATGTGGCAATTATATCCATGAGACAACAAATTAAATAACAATCTCCATGAGATTGTAATCAATATTACTCAATGATTTTGCATATAAACAGTTAAACTATAGTTATTTCTTTGGGAGGAGTGTATAGCTGCCTAGTCATAGAGTAATTGAGTAAAATACTTTAAACATAGAATACTAGAGAACTTTTTAAAAACGTTCTTAATTATCTAGAGTAGCTGTTAGGCTGATGATCAGAAGTACTTTAAAAAATAAAAGCCCACAATGACCAATTAAAAAATCTGAATTCCTGATTAATCTGTTACCTATCCTTACAGGAGACATTCTAAACAGAACAGGAGCCTTGGTTCAACCGACTCTCACAGCAATCCGCTGTTTACAGAAACTCAAGTTATCTACTTTAAAGACGAAGGAAGAACAGAGGGGCGAATCCTAGAAATGTTCTCGAACCACAACTGCCCAATCTAGTATTTCCTCTATCAAAATCCGTTGCCCCCATAGGGTTATAGGGACAAATCACCAACTCCTTCCCAAGCCTCCGCCCACGTGCGAAGTTGATGTACTGTTTTCTCCCTAGGGACCTCCCCCCCCCCCGAAAGGTCTCGGGCGGCTTGCCTGCCCCTCCCCCTGCCTCCTTAAGCGCAGTTGCCAACATTCGCTGATGAAGCCTCTCTAATGACCCTACCTCTGCGAACAGTTTCTTGGCCTCCTCCCAATTCCGGTGTCTCCGAAGCCGTACTACCTCATGAATTCAGCATCTGTTACAAAATGGAACGCCCGAGTAAGTGACCTACTTTGTCTTTTAACTACCCTTCTCCATTTGCTTTGCGCCAAAGCTGGCCCAGGCGAGCGCCTGCTCAGCTAAGCCGTGTAAAATTTTCCATGGCGCATGCGCTCTTTGCGCTCTATTGCTCAACCCCCCCCCACCCCCCCCCCGCCGCCGCTCCCCCTTGCCATTTCGCATTTCAGCTATAATCGCCGATTTCTTCTCGCCTCTTTCTCTCCTGTGTGCGGAAAAGCGTGTGGAGCCAGGAGAGAGGCCGGCTGAGGAAATATCAGGCACTTGGCAAAGCACAGCAGCTCCTACTCTCCCACTCTAGCCTTTCATTCCTCCTTTGCTGGAGGCCCATAAGAGATCTCCCCAACCCCCAGCGCAATCCTGCCTACCTGGAAGTGAGACCCAGGATGGACCTTTTTCCTAAGACACCCCCCCCCCCCCAAGCTTTTACACGCGGAGGCAGGGCAAGTCTTGAGATGTAGCCTTCCTTGGGGAAGAGAAGCCACTTTGCCATTTTCTCCACAGAGCAAGGGAGCTATTTTGCCGGCCCTCTCGCGGAGGTTTCCGTTTCGCCCCTGCAAGTGTCAAGGTACCCTTGTGGCCCTAATCCCTCTCGTGCTCCTTAAGGGGACTCGCATAAACACTCCTACAAAGCCCACCGAAGGCAGGGAAAAAAAAGTCCGTGCCCAAGTGAAGGTTATTGAGACCTGACCTTCTCCCTGGAAGAAACCCGGGACAGCCCAAGCCTGGCCGAGTTTTCTTTTAAAAGCCAGCCTGCTCAACCGATTACCACTAGCTCCATTCGGGGCTGAGAGGGTCATCCCCGCTTTTCTCTTTCGGGGAAAAACAAATAATCCCAGGTTGCGAGGCGTCCAAGGCGCTGATTAGGCCCCAGGATCTCTTTGTGGCTCAAAGGAAAATGCCGAGTCTAATTTACCTCACGAAGATCGATGGAAGCCGGAAAGTGCGTTTTTGATCCCCAGAAAGTATTGCTGCAGGAACGACTACGGCAATTTCATTTGACTGAGCCTCTCCGGCTCTCAATCCAGCTTTTTTTTTTTTTTAATAAAAAAAAACCATTGAGAAGGAAGAACAAGTTTACCCGTCTTAAGCCTTCGGACGGAGGTGGGGGATGGGAACCCGCATCTTATTTTTTCCCTAGGTCTGTGTTTGTGACATACGAAATCATAAGGAGGCGGTGGGGAGAGAAAATTCGAGTATAAAAGGGATGGAACCACTTTTTAGACAAAGCCGCGCTGGCCATTGATCCGGATTAAGCCAAATGGAACGAAATAAACACCCTAGGTCGACCCCCGACTTTCCATTGTGCCCCCTTCGCTCCACCTCCATTATTTGATATCAGCAACCATTTTCATATCCTTTAAAGAAAAAGCGAAGAATACAAGCTCGTCCGCAGTATGTTCTCTTTAAACCAAAATCTGTTTTATAGGAATTTCTTTTAATAGTCGGGTCCCGATTCCAATAAAATGAACGAAGACAAAATGGTGAACTGGAGTCTCTTCAGTCGTTCAAGCTAAATGGTTTTCAGACTTCCTCGCCCTTCAAACTAATACTGTAATATCAGCAATGTTGCTGGTTCTAAGGGAAACAATATTACTAGAAGGGAAGGTTTGCTTGTAAAGGCAGAGCCGTTCTCCCCTAGGGAACCGGGGGCGGGGAGGGGGAACGGGCGGAGAAGGAACCCCGACATGACTTCTCAGAACCCGACTTGGAAGAGCGGCGGCTTCTGAAAGAGGCCCCGATGAAATCGCCCTTTAAAGGAGCGGCGGAAAAAGCAACCTTGAATAGGAAAGGGTGTCGAGACGGCAAACTTGGTCAAAAAGGCATTCTTCAAACAAATGTAAATAGTATATCTATAGGGAATACTCTTCGATAATGCCCACCCTCTCCCTCTCCCTCTCCCTAGCCATAAGCAATTACTTACTTTTTTTTCCTTTTTCCTTTTTTTTTTTTTCAGCACCAGGAAAGGTGGTTTGGTGGCTTCTTTTTCTTTCCAGATATTTTTTGGGAGTTTTTTTCACAAAGCGCTGATGTGGTATATTCGATATATATTTTTAAACCGTACGGATGCTATTTCGATAACTTCTCCCCCCTCTATAGGCCAAATCAGAAGTGGGGTGAGAGGATATTGAATGGAGAGCCCCCTTCTTTCCTTACTTTCCTCCCTCCGCGGGAAACCTGAAGCCACCCTCTCCCTGGCCCAAAGTGAGCAAAGTAAATGAAAAGTTTCACCCTTAGCAACCCTGCGCAAGGATATTCTCTTCCACACCCATGGTGATGCGACTTGCAAAGGACAAGGAAGGAGAGGGGAGGGCGGACCGGAACTACTTCCCCAACGTCGGTTTCTATTTAACTCGCGATGTGCCGTGGCGTGCGCTTTGCTCTTGTTGCAAATGTTTGTAAGTCGATCGCTCTATCGCTAACAGCAATTTTCTTTGTACTGTTATTGAATTAACCCCTTCATACTGTAATTCTAGTAATTTTTTTGCATTAATTAGTATAAATATAAAACCAATCATTTAATATAGATTAGATCCCATTACTACGGTACCAATAACTTAGTAAAATAGTTGGACCACCTGTAAGGTCTCAACCCTTTACCTAAGTTAATTCATCAGAAGTAACCACAGCTGCTGATTCTGTATTAGAGCCTTAAATGAAAACCAAGACTTTACCATTCACCTTTAATGAAGACACATTAGCATCACAAAAATTCTTTAATTTTCCATTTTTCTCTAATGAAACAAATAGACAGTTTGTATGTTAAAATTTAGGAAATGTGAGAACAGTAGAGTTTACTCCTGATGGGATAGAATCGTTCAAAAACAACCCAGCATTAGACACACAAATACTATAAATGGGTTTATGGTAACTTCCTACTGCCTTGCATATAAAATGCAATCTTCTGAACGCTGATCTTAATGCACAAATGCATAGGAATGAAAACTTTGCAGAAGCCTGCCTCATTAATAAACTGCAGTATTAAATACAAAACATTCTTTCAGCTACTCGTTATCCATTCATATTTAGATCCTTAAATGATGTCTCAGAAATATAAGCAACAATGCTAAAAGATGGCATGCTATTGCCCTAAATATATGCAAGATAGATTACAATGATGTACATACTAGAATTTATTCAAGTTCCTTGAAGAGGTTATTCCTAAATGTTTAAAGTTTATTCAAGTTCCTTGAAGAGGTAAATTCCTAAATTTACTCATGCTACTGTAACTTCCAAAAATATTTAATATATTAGTATTAAGATTATTTTAAATGGTAAAATAAGACTATGCAAGCAGAAGCAAGTGGCTTAATTCAGTCATAAGAAAGGGTCCTTGGTGCTGTGTGAGCTTGGTTGTTTTCTTGCAGATACATTACCCAATGAAATATGGGTCATATGATGTTACCTAGTTGAGGTAATGAACAGTCTACAAAAAAAACCCCAAATTCATAGAGCACCAAGGACCCCTCATTTCAAACCTGAGCTACAAATATTCTTTATCAGTCATAATGATCAGTGTTCTTCTCATGTACTTCTTTAGGTACCAGTGCCTATTTCTGTTAGTTACCTGTCTAAAGGAAAATTACCTATATGTATGGTTTTGAAACAATCTTATGCTTTTTAATAAAAGGTAAAAGTCAGAGTTTTTGTTACTATAAACTATATATAACTCTCCTCTTACAATGTAGCCAATATTGTGTAGAATTTCAAGCTTTTCCAAAACCTTCCTCAGTTTCTGATATCTGCATGTGACAAACACCTATAAGCAAACCCTACTTTTACCCTATTTCTGAGAAAGTTCTGCACAAAAGGACACCTGTTTAAACAATATATATGCAGATATACAAAGGTAATCCTGGACTTGCAACCATAATTGAGCCCAAAATTTCCATTGCTAAGCAGTTAAGTGAGTTTTGCCCCATTTTACGGATTTTTCTTGCCATAATTGTTAAAGAGTCAGTGCAGCTGTTAAGTTAGTAACACAGCTGTTGAGTGAATCTAGCTTCCCCATTGACTTTTTCAGAAGGTCACAAAAGGTGATCACATAACCCCAGGACATGTCCAATGTCTGAATTTTGACGATATGATCATGGGGATGCTGCAACCCTCATGAATGTGAAAAATTGTCCAAAGTCATTGTTTTCACTATCGTCGAATTGTCACTAAACAAATGGAAGTTGACTACATAGTGTACATATCAGGAAAAAAAGCATGTCTGTTTTACCCCTGCCTGAAGTCAGTCCCAACAGACCTTCCTAAACTTGCCCATTGTTAATTTCTCTGAGACAAGGCAAAATTCCAAGGGTACTCTAGTAACCACTGGCTGGTTGCTGTGTGTTTGATGGTAACACATCCTATTTTGTTGAGGCCTGAACTTTCTTAATAAAGATCTGGTGAAGCAGACTTTGAACTTTCCCTTAGAGAAGGGCTGGTGGTGGTCCGTAGGTGGGGAGGGTGGTGTTCACGGCGGGAGGACCGTCTCACCTGGCACAGAGCGGGATAGAGCCAGCCTTCTTGTTTTGGAGACAGCCGTATTGTCTACAAAAACTAGCAACATTTACCGAAGCGCAATATGTGTGCGTTTCCCAGTCGGTCAGTTTAATTTTAAGGCAGACAGTTAAGCGTCTTCGTTTCGATGATCCCTCAACTTCGTCGTTTGCGCTCCTATCGCTCGCGGACCTGTTCAAAACAATACATTGTCGAGGAATTAAGGTTCCGCGTAGGCCTCCGATCTTCTCGCTTACTCCTTCGCTTAAAATCCGCAGCCCGCATATTTAAGCTCAGCGCACATATTTTGCTGCTTATTTTCGTCTCGCAGATGCTGAAGGATATGCAAATCACCTCACATCCCCTAAACAAAACCTCACAAGACACGGCTGTCAGATGGCATTTTAACTATTCATGAAGTATGTTTCCCTTGGCTGAACTGTGAATGCGCATGATTAGGGACTACTTTCTCACCAGTGCGCCGGTGCATCATCCTCGTCAACGTAACTTCAGACGCAAGCAGAGAACTCGGGAGAACAGCCTGCAAGGCGTAGAAGCTCACGCAGTTCTAAAAATAACAGCACCATGATAGCAACAGCCTTCCGATTGGCTAAAGGTATGAGGGGTTCTGCAGATTGGCCATTTGATTTAACCAGTGGCTAAAAGATTTTCCTACGTATGCAAGAAAAATTTGGACGGTTCGAAGGAGGTTCATGGGAAGTGTAGTTTTTAATTAAAAAAAGCGGCCTCGGCATTCTCAAATAAAAAGCAACTGGATAAAAACGTGAAGCTCCGCTGTTCAAAAGGAAGGCAACACGGTGTTTTATCAGCTTCTATTGACTAACGTCTTTATTTTTCTTCAAAGACATTTTCATACTAGAGCATTTGTGAGTTGGTTTCAGAATCTTATTCACTTATTTTCTAATGCTAAAGAACATGGAGCTCAGTTCAGTTAATCCTATTTGTTGGCATAGCTCATAGATTAAGGGTGTTTAGTTGAATAGCCTAGCTGTTATGTTCGGGACAAAATTCTTCAATTATATATATTTTTTATTTTTTAATTTGATTTATATGCCGGCCTTCTCCGGAGACTCAGAGCGGCTTACAATGCGTTAAGCAATAGCCTTCATTCTTTTGTATATTTTATACAAAGTCAGCTTATTGTACTATTGTACTATAAGAATATTGTACTATTCTTTTGTGATAATTACGAGCATTGAATAAATGACCCAGCTATCCCATCTAGTATTTAAAGCAAAGCTTTTTTTTTCTTTCCAAAATAGGTCTTAAATCTAAATCTAGTTTTTGAACACTTATTTTTAATTGAAACTAAATGTTAAAAAGTACTCACTGAAAATCCCAAGATCTACAAGCGCACTTAACATTTTTTTCCAATTTATTCCCAAGAATCAATGTCGTAGTAATATATTAAACAGTATTCAATGGGGGGGGGGGTGTAATATGCGTTCAGGGTTTTTTGATGCACTTTTTTTCTTTTTTAGCGTCTTGATTGGGTTTGTGGGGTTTTTGATCTTTTTTTACATTTTTTGGAGTTGTATTTTAACCTTGTTTTTGAATAAAATAAAAATAGACACAGTAAAAACATTTTCTCCAATTGCATTAAAAATTTAATATTTAACTATTCTTCCTTTGAAGCCCAAATCAAATCAATGTATTGTACAAGAGTACAGTAGTTAAACTGAAAGGCGTAATGATAGAGTACATATGGTTAAACACTGAAATACCTATAGATTGCTGAATACTGGACAACAGTTTGATTAGAATGAATTGAAACATAACTATATAGTGTCAGTGTCCTATATTCTTAAAATGATGTTTTAAAATTTAAGACATTTAATGTGACTGGCCACTAAAAGGCATAAAATGTTAATAAAATAAGAGGCCCTCTTTGAAGGGCAGTTTAGAAATGCAAAAAATAAATAAAATAATTTGTTTTTCTGTGCTCCGCAGCTGTATTTGATGAATAGTGAAGTTAAATTGATGTTAAAAGGTCATTTGTTCAATCATAAGAATATTTCCTTTTCTAGACATAGAAAAGTAATGTAATTAAAATTGCAATCCGTAATTACACTCCTAAAATAATATTTCTTTTTCTAGACATAGAAAAGTAATGTAATTAAAATTGCAATCCATAATTATTCTCCTAAATTAATGGAGCTCAGATAGCATCCCTTATCTTTAAAAAGACACATCGAAGGCCCTTTTTCAAATCCAGCTGTCACAGTACTTGAGACTAAAATTGTTTATGTGAAAAAGCCATTGATTCTTATTCCAAGGAATTTAAGAATGCAGATCAATCATTAGGAATGCATATTTTTTTCAAGTAGATAACTCATTGCTATGTAATAGTCCACCATATTTATATTTATATTTATATTAGAACTAGTTAATTAGGAAGACAGATGGTAGTAGTAAATTCATAAGCAATTGTATATTAATAAATCCATTAATTCCTTTTTTATTGGAAGCAAACTGCTGTAAAATTCCAATATGTTAAATTTTCAGGTATTTCAGTATAGTCATTTCTAAATAATATGAAACAATAGGAATGTATTAATAAAGATTTAAATCCAGACATGTTAATAGTTACTAGTATTTACCAGTAACACAGAATCACTTATTGTCTATAAAATTCCAGCCCAAAATGGAAGTCTGATACAGATTGTAAAAGCAGTCTAGAAAATTCAGTAATCACATCAAATGGCATCTATTGAACAATTAGAAGAAAAATGTGAAAGAAAACAATAACAAACACCCTTCTATCATAGTAGTTTTAATACCAGGAAAGATTAGTCAGTCTATAATTAGTTGTAATTAGCACTCATTCATCATCCATCATTCTTCTCATCAGCTGACATTTAAACCCAAAGGAAATGAGTTTTTTCCTGCCTGTCAAATGAAAGGTGCCAAGAAGCACATTATGTCACTTTGAGATGCAAAATACAATATAACAGGAATATGTTATTAATTGCAGAGGATTTTGCAGTTTAGACATTTGTAGTCCTATGGAGGTATGACCAATTGTAACAGAAGAAGCAGTTCTCACTAGGACAAGAAATTATTCCAATCAGTACATTAGGTTTTATGTTAATCTAGTTCAGGTGATTCAGTGCTTCATTCCCTTGTTAGAAAGATTTAATTGATTAGACAGTTATTGTTCTGAAAACCCTTTGTAGGCAAGATTTCAGAAACAAATGAGACGACATCTGAATTTAAGCTAACCATATAACCATTATATGCACATGATTCAGATAATTACTAATAGGTCTTTTCATGTCTGCTCTCATGATCTAGCCCAAGCTTAATAGTTATGATTCCATCCTGGTCTGGGCAAATACTGCAATTTTCAGGCAGTTGTACAGTCTTTTTATACAGAACCACTATATGTACAAGCATATATTGAGAAAGGAACCCAATGTATACAAAATATGTCTTGCATATCCCCACTGCAATGAATGAGAATTGTAGGAAAAGAAAATTGCTGTTTTGCTAATGCCCATTAGTTACAGTAGACACCTGACAAGATTGTTTTCTCCAGATCACTTCTTTATCATTCCACATATTTTAACATGCTCCATGGACTTGGTACTTCCATTCGAATTATGACTAAAGCCCTACAAAGAAACGTGGTATCCTTAATGTCTGTTTTATAATACCTATGTAATCTCATTGCACTAAATTCTAGCTTAAACTTGCTACAGAATTTTTAGGTACAGTATTAGTTCATGATGAGATGACAAGTTTCTATATACTTCTACTTTTTAAAAAATAATCTTTTGTCACTTGCCTGATGTAAAGGCCAAAGAAACTAGGGACATTTCTATAGTCCAGATGCATAAATTATGTGATGAATGAAAGTTCCAAAATTTCCAGCCTGATAACTGGTGCTTCTGTTTAGTATTTTTATATATTTCTACTTATTGTATGATCACAAAATACACACAATAGAAATACAAAAAGTTTTTAGAATGGGTAATCTTATTTCAGAGCTAATCCACAAAATTATTATATTTTATAATGACCATAAAAAGGAATGAAGGTAAACAAATATACCCTGAGGGCAGGGGAAGGAGAGGGAGTTAATAGATACAAATGGGCTTAAGATATGGTTCAGGTTGTATGGGGTAGAAATGAAGTTTCTTTCGGAAACTTCACATTTGGCTTACTTTGTGGTATATTCCTGCTTTCTATATTTATGTCCTAGCAAAGATTACTGATGATTATTCACTCATTTGGACTGAAGTAATGCAGTCCATTAGGGAATATTGTGATAATAATAAAATTTACATTCTGTAAAGGAGCTCCACTCCACCCCTTGAAAGATCCTTGTACAGTACATGTTCCTCCATTTACATCCATATGAATAAAATGGTATCCAATTAGAATGATAAACTTCTTCCTAGAATAATAGTGTTAAAAATACCAAATTGGTTGCAATTTGCATATTTTAAGAACCAAAAGATTATTAAAAATAATTTATGATCCCCAATCTTCTCTTTACTATTTCCTAAACAGGTATATTAAAATATTTGTTTTGAGGGAGGCTGAAATACAGTGAACTGATTCACTGCCACATTACAGCCTAATCATGTAGTTAAGTAAATCACATGGTTATATTCTATTCCAAAACACCATTTGAGTAACAAGTCTGCAGTATGAGCTTATATGCTTAAATCATTAAATACACTGGAAGTGAATAAAAGCATTTGAAAATTATGTCTTTCTAAAAACCTTAAGAATGCCTGAGAAAAGGATTAGGAGGATGTGAGGTTATTTCCTTTCTTAAACTTGATTTGTGAATACGTATTTTATTACCTTTGTGTTTAAAGTTTCTATAACTACCATATGCTTTTTTCTAAACGGACTACAACATATGTAAAATTTGGCTGTGATTTGATAGCTGATAATAACAGGTGACATTTTGGATTTGTGGATGATTTTGTAAATAGGATGGCTATCGCACAAAAAAAAGATGCACACCCAACTTTTTAAATTCTGCTTCTTGTGATTTGCACCTGGAATTTCAGATACTATATTATTTCCCCTTTGCTGAACAATAAGCAAATGAATAATTGAGTATGTCTCAAAGGGCAAATAAACTTTCATAGAAAAAAAATTGTTTTATGGTATAAATATATTGTACTGATGCAAGAAACACAAGTTAGGGTAATGCCAAATGTTCTTTATTGATTTATTCAGCTTGTATGTTGTCTCAGTTACTGAGCAATTCTAGATTACTGTTTATAACCCCTTATTGTTATGGATGTTAAACTACCAGTACCAATTTATGCCTTAATTTATCTCCCTGATAACAAAAAATAACAATCAAATATATGCCAACCCAAGATCAAGAAATATGAAAGTTTCCATTAGAAGGCTATAAAAAAACTTTATTGTGGTATAATCCACCATAACACTGAAAGAACAGCTAATCAAATTCTTGAGAAAACCTTGGGTTTGACCTAATATACAATGAAAGAATTATATCAGAAAAAAGACCTATGTCTATCAAGATCCATGGTCTGAATTCCAGTTTACTTACTTAGTGATTCAAATTACAATATTTAACTCAATATTTGTTTTCATTGAAAAATGACAATAATTTTTAGTAAGCAATATTTTCCATCAAATTATTAGAATTGAAACAAAATACATTTAATTGCTTTCCTATAAAAATGAAGTCCAAAATTTTTCAGGAGTACTTTCACAGTGGAGATGGGATCATCTTTTCTTGAAGCCATATTTCTTTCGCTCATAAAAGAGATCTGTTTTTGAACTCCCCAAATTGACTATCTTGGGACAGCCATCTCGCTGGAATGATGCAAAAGTCAAACAGTTAGAACAAGCTAAGCCTAATAGATTCCAAAAGGAATAATCATAGTATATCACAATTCCAATAGAATATGTGTCTGTGTGTATGTATGTGTGCGAGAATGAGAGATTTTTTGTCCTGTATTAACCCATATACTGCCTATGGATAATTATGTCCCATTCCTAATATCAAATTAAGAGATAGTATTTTACATTCCAGACTGCAGTCTTACAAAGTACTTACAGAAAAGCAGGCTGTCGCTAAATTTGATGAGACTAGCATAGAAATACAAAAGGGTAGGATTTGTTTCAATGCAATTTCTCCATAAAATTCTACAATCAATTGTAATTGCACAAAAGGTGCATTATTTGAATAGCACTATCCTGAAACTCAGGAACACTGAATTTGAAATAACAACAGACAAATAAAAACAATGAAGCAGGCATAGACAACAAAAAGGTATAAGTGAATGGATATAATACATTCAAAGTACAGGTTTTTTTTTTTAAGTAAGAGATAGTATATGGCAGATGTACTAATATGTTGCTGACATGTTTCTATATTTTGATTGGAGTCAACCTGTGGTAAATTAAATTGATTGGGTATGATTTGGGAAGACACATACTTCTCTATAGAAGCTGTCACAGCTGACAATGCATACTGTAGCAGAGCAAAAGCCATGAGATCAAAGGAACTACCTGCAGAGCTCAGAGATAGGATTATTGCAAGTCACAGATCTGGGGAAGGCTACAATAAAATTTCTGCTGCACTGAAGGTTCTAGCAGTACAATGGGCTCCACAATTCTCAAATGGAAGATATTTGGCACAATCAGGACTGTTCCAAGAACTGGTTGCCCAGTCAAACTGAGCAATTGGTGGAGGAAGGGCCTTAGTAAGAGGGGTGACCAAGAATGCGATGGTGACTCTGACTGAGCACCAGAGATCCTGTGTAGAGATGGGACAACGATCACTACAGCCCTCCACCAATCTGGGCTTTATGGCAGAATGGTTAGATGGAAGCCTTTCCTCAGTGCAAAACACATGAAAGCCTGCTTAGAGTTTGCAAAAAAGCACCTGACGGACTCTGACTCTGAAAAACAAGTATCTCTGGTCTGATGAAATCAAGATCAAACTGTTTGCCTCTAAAAGTTGTGTCTGAAGGAAACCAGCCACTGCTTATCACCTTCCCAATATCATCCTAACAGTGAAGCTTGGTGGTGGCAGCATCATGCTGTGGGGGTGTTTTTCAGCAGCAGGGAAACTGGTCAGGGTTGAGGGAAAGCTGAATGGAGCAAAGTACAGGGATATCTTTAATTAAAACCTGTTTCACAGCTTTGAAGACCTAAGACTGGGCTGAAGGTTCACTTTCCAACATGACAACACAGGAGTGGCTTAGGGACAATTCTGTGAATGTCCTAGAGTGGCCCAGCCGGAGCCCTGACTTGAACCCTATTGAACATGTCTGGAGGGACCTGAAAATGCCTGTCTACAGATTCAGCTTGAGAGGATTTGCAAGGAAGAGTGGCAGAAAATCCTCCAATCCAGGTGTGCAAAGCTTGTCGCGCCATACCCAAAAAGACTCGAGGCTGTAATTGCTGCCAAAGGTACTGAGTGAAGGTCTGAATACTTATGCCAATGTAATATTTCCGTTTTTTGTTTTTTTTTTACAGCCATTTCTAAAATTCTGTTTTCACTTTGTCATTATGGAGTACTGAGGACAAAAATGAATTTCAGCAACTATAGAATCAGGCTGAAGCATAACAAAATTGACAAAAGTGAAGGGGGTCTCAATACTTTCTGAATGCACTGTATGTATGTACATATGTTTAAAAGGATAAAAATAATTTTAAAAAAAAAACTTACATCTTTTTCCTGAATAGTACATTCCTTGCAGTAATAAGCATCAGAGACTCCAGGACCCCCACATATCACACAACGTCCTTGATAAGAGCCATAGTTGCACTCATCACAAATGCGCACCAGTGTACAAGGCCGTACATAAGAGTCGCAGATAACACATTTACCATCACCTGAGAACAAAAGTGTACACATTTTACTTGAGACAAGAGATATACAGAAGATAACATTCAAACAAAGTGAAGCTGTAGTCCAACTGATTACATAGGGAATGTATTTTAAAGGTAGTCACTGGACCTTTTTCTTCCACCTTACATGTTTGCAGTGGATTTTTAACATCCAAAATATAAATATATCACCTTGCAGACTGCATTTAAAAGTTGCAAAAGGCAACTGGCATATATGGTAAGTGACTTTCACCATATCTTTAATCAAACTACCATTTTGTAGTGTATGGGGAAAGAATCCTCTTTAACCAACTCTAACCTTTTTCTTTCTTTTAGAAAGCACTATCAAGTTTGGGCATAAACAAATAGAATGAATCAATCCAAAATAATATTTTGTCAATATAAGCTTACAATAATTTTTAGGATAAAAAAACTCAAGAGTTTATAAACTATTTATTCATTTATACAAAAGAAATGCTGAAAAGACAAGTAGCATTTAGGCAATTCTAACAAAGCAATTTAGAAACACATCACTGAAGTCAGAGCGGGGGGGGGGTGGAATCTCACAGAATGAACAGAAGTCAATGAAAGGTATTGAAATGATGGATAGCACCTTTTAGAATCAACAATCAACTGTAAGGAACTAAAACTTGGTAGAGCAGACATGGAAAAGATATACACATGCTGTAATGTCTCTATAAAGATCAGTACTGGGCAAGCAATGTAAATAAACTCCCAGTGATCCATTATGGAAGTGAACGTTGAATGTTGAAGAAGTGGGATAAGAGGGACATCGACATTTTTAACTTTGGTGTTGAAGAAGATTCCAGAGAATACTATGGTTAGCCAAAAAAACAAACACATGGATCATCAAACAAATCAATCCAGAGTTCTCACTCAAGGCACAAAATGACCTGGCTCAAATTATTCTACTCTGGCCACATTATGCAAAGACCTAGCTTCCTAGAGAAGGGCCTGATATTGAGAAAGGTTGAAGGAAAGAAGAGCATGACCAACAGCAAGGTGAAGAGACTCCGTTAAAGTGGCGATGAGTGCAGTTGGAAGATCTGAAACATCAGGATGGAGACAGATTGTTATCGAAAAATCTATGTGGTGATTAGAAGTTGAAAATGAACTTGATAATACACATCAATGAATGCAGTAAAATATAAATAAGACAATGACAAGCACTGGACCATATAAATAGATTTAGAAATACCTACCAATGAAGAGATAGATTCACATTATCTGTGCCCTAATTCATGTAAGTTTATTCCTACTGAAAGAACAAGTGACTTCTTTTTGCAGTTCAGTTCCATTTTTATTGGATGGGAAAAACTATAATTCCTCTGCTCAAAATCTTGCCACCAGCATTCAATTTCTAGTTTCCAGAAGGAATAAAATTATTGGTTTACATTAGTGTGGCACGAAGCAATTGATCATGAGGAAGTATAACAACTAGATTTCTCTATCCATATTTTCCTAGTCTATACTGTACTAACTTGCACTATTGCTTCTGCCTCATAATGGCAAGTATTCAGCACTGTATACAGCATGCAGACCTTAGATCCCTTTTTGAAGTCATTTGGTACCTAGAATTTCACTATCAATATTTGCCAGCTATATCTAAAAAATAAAGATGGCTGAAATAGATATATTACTTTTGAGAATAGTTTAACACACCTAAAAACAACCACCACAGAAACAGCAGACCTATCCATCAGTATGTCAGGATGATACCTTTGGCTACCATTTGAATAATGTTAAATTAAGACCAGCTGCCTGCAATTACTGCAGGTTCGAATCTCGCCAGGCTTAAGGTTGACTCAGCCTTCCATCCTTTCTAAGATAGGTAAATTGAGGACCCAGTTGTGGGGGCAATAAGCTGACTTTGTATAAATATACAAAAGAAGGCTATTGCTTAGCACATTGTAAGCTGCCCTGAGTCTCCGGAGAAGGGCGGAATATAAATCAAATTAAAAAAAAAAAAAAGATAATGCATCCTCCTATATCCACTGAAATATTACTTATCCCTACCTTATAGTCAAGGAAAACTGCATGTCATGCCACTAGCAGCATTATTTTAAAAAATTCTTCACAATAAATGTTGTAAACTATCTGAAATTAATTAAATACTTTGCTATCTCTTTATCTGTAGGAAAGTTGGCACAGAAATTATGTGTATGTTTGTAAGCCTTTCTTGGCCCAATTTTCCTTTGCAGAGGGGTCTTTCCATAGTTGTCTTTGGTAAATATGTTGCATATATTCTGGCTTGTCTGAAAGGACCAGCAATATATTTGATATCGTATACAGTATTAAGAGTGACAACTGTGGGCTGATTCAGCCAAATATTTCTAAGCTATCATTTGATGCTAACAACAGCTTTCATATACGTTGTAGATGAACGTTTTTGTTGCTTCTCACATTTGTAGACACAGATTTGCTATGCTTTATCTTCTGATCATATTATGGTTATCTATCAGCCCATCTTTGAAAAACAATTCAGAAAAAGCTGATTTAAAGTACAGTCACAGGAAGTTATCAACTGGAAATGGCAAACACTTTCATTTAATGTTATTACCTTGTCACCTACATAGTTTTCTATACCATTTTCAGGTTCAATTCAAAGAGTTAATGAAGCTCTTAGTATTTGGTGACAGGTTACCTGAAGAATCACACTCCCCCTTCATATTTCATTCTTTCTAATATTTTATTTTCAAATTATAAAATGTTTTGGCTACTCTCATATTTTAATTAACTATCTAGCTTTTTGGAAACACTACCAAATCGAACAAGTTTCCTGATTTAGGTCGAAGGAGTTGCTGGTCAGGTATGTCACAAGTCTATTCAAAGTGCAATAATACAGCTATATATATGAAATTTAGTTCCAAAGGGTATCTACATATAGAATTTACTTGCACATGAAAAGAGCTTTAGACAACCTCTTGCAGATGCCATATGATCTCAGAATTGTTTTTAAAATTTGCAGATAGGTTTTAACTGCACTCTGCATGCATCAAAACAGCTTTTGGAAATGAAATTCAAACTTTTAAGAACACTAATGATTTTAACTTAAATTATTCCAGGAAATTAATTATATTCACAAAATAAAGATGTTGATATTTTAGTCAATTAGTGAACAATTCTGGCATGAATTCACAACAAATATGTATGAAACTATACTTACATTTTTCACATAGTCTCCCAATAGCTGCAACAGCAAAAAATAAAAGTCATATTGATATTCAGAGTTCAAAACAAAACATCAATTTAAATATTATGCATTCCCTTTATTATGCTAATATTCATGCATATGTGAAGTGACATAAGCATGATTTTTAAAGACAGTAGTGAAGGTTTATGTTCCACTAAGTCAGAGATTGGTAGTGACATACAGGTAATCCTCAAATTATGATCACAATTGAGGCCAAAATTTATGTTGTTAAGACAGTTAACAAGCGGGAGGCAAGTGTCTTCACCATTAGGCCACCACACTGCTCATACTTATATATTACTGTCAATGTATGAAATTAGGTATTTTATAGAATGTCTAGGAAATCTATAGAATGCTAAAAATGGAATGTCGAAATATGAACTTAATATTTCACATATTTCCTAAGCATTCAATGCAATGCCAAAAGGCAAACCGGCAAAGTATAAAACATTCTCACTAAAATGCCATTCTAGCTTTCATTGGTGCAACAAATAGTTCACGCATTCTATAGATTTCCTAGGGATTCTATATAATGCCAGCTTTTCACACATCACCAGAAGCATATAGATACATAAGCTTCATTGCTCTGCTTGTGAACAAAAAGGAGAGGCCAGAATTTCACAACTGTAGATTAGAGGATTTTGTTGCCAGTAAATTAAAAAAAAAATTTTTTTTTTGCTATATCCATTTAAAATAGTAAGTAAAAATGTTCTCCTTAACAAGCTATTGAAGAAAATCAGCAGTGAACTATTTATATATATGTATGTATATGAAAAAAAACTTGTGTTTGAAGATTTCTTAACTGATCCAGGTTACATATATCATGCTATATAAGCATTTATTGAATAAGTCATAATTAACTGGATGCACAAAAGAGGCAAAGATTTGAAAGGCTACTTTCTTGTAATTAGTAGTTAGATTTTAATTTTGTTAGATTGAATTGTCAAAAATTAGGGAATCTTCTGATATACACTTTTTGGGGAAGTTTAAGAAAAGAATGGGCATCTGGCCTAGGATATTAACAATGATATACAAATTTGTATATTTGATATACAAATAAAAGGGCATAATGTTCGTAACATTCTACTTAATCCAATGTCCAACCCAGTCATTGCTTATCAACCTTCCAGTCCATTCTGAAAAAGGAAAGCAGACAAGGAAGTTTTCCAAGTGCCAACAATAAAAAAGAAAAAAATATTTTTCTGGCTCAACTCATTTTTCTCTTCCTCTTGGTTTATTTCAGTGCCTGCCATCCACTTAAATTACACATTCCTCAGAAATCTTAGATATTTGATTGTAAAAGACTTCAAGGAGAATTCTAACACAATACAATGGAACAATTTCAGAATGCTCTAATTCAGACCCTCCCTTTATCATTATATTGCCCAAATTCTTCAGTTTGCCCATTTCGGGCACTTTACTTTTACATGATGGAACCATTGGCCCTGAAAATGGGTGATGGTTTTATTTACCTCACCTTTATTACTTTATAAGTATCTCAAGAGGCAGCGAACATACATACCGGTAGTACTCCCTCCTATTTTCCCCATAACCACCACCACCAACTGTGAGGTTGTTCTGAGTTGAGAGAATGACTGGCCTAAACTCACCCATTTTATTTTAATATTACAAAAAATATTATTTATTAAATTTGTACAGCCGCCAGACTTACAAAAAGCTTTTAGCTACATAGCACATGCCATTAAACATGGCAGAATTGCCCAGCATGTTGGTTGGGAACGAGTAACTGAAATCAACTTGAATGGCTACCGTGCATCGTTCATAATTACTTTTCTCCGTCCCGCCCGCCATCTTTTAAACGAAACTCTTTCAGGTATGGGCTGCAGAGCAATACTCGCCCTCTCTGTAACGGACTACTCACCCACTCCCGCCTGTTTGCGGCAGAAGATTAAATCTGGATGATGTTTAGCCATCACCTCAGGTTCCCGTCTCGCGCCGTTGTTAACGACGTTTTACCCGTGACCTCCACTCTTCAGGTCCCAAAGGACGATAGAAGCCCTGCGAATTAAGCGGAGGGCTTCCTCTCTTAGCGAAAGAAAAGTACGTCCTCTTGCTTCGAGCTTTAAAATACTGTAGAACTAACAATTTAGATAAAGAAGGAGAATATGAAGTTTTAACTTATTATTAAATTGTATCGCTCTCTCTTCTAGGACCTGAAAAAGCCCGCCCCTTATATCTACCGTCACTGATCGTGTAGTTACCCTGTATTGTAGATGGATTTATATAAAAAGTCACGAAAGAAATAGTCAGAGCCGTTTTTTTTTAATTTGTAAGAATTATAAAATGCAGATTATATTAAATACAAGTAATCGTGCATCTAAACAAGCATTTTTAAAAGCGTTTAAACATTTGAAAGGAATAAAGAACAAAGTATCGACCTGTAATTCGTAGTTTTAGGAGCCAGCATGCAGTTAAAGGCTAGGCTCGCCTTGAAAGGAGTAAGTGAATTACTTTTTATTTAATCCTAAAAAAGCTTGGGTGGTGAGGGGGAATCGGAGTCTATAGCAGTCCCATGTCTAACGCTTAATTGCAGGACTTTTCATGTGCATCCTTCAAAACCTTTCTGATCACTACATTTATGACTTTAACATAACACAAACTGCTGCCAAATTCTGCACAATAACGTTAAAAAAAAAATCTGGATGTTCACGTCCAGCTAGAATAATCAGGCTGATCACACGTGATGTGCTCTATTATATTGCTGTTTCTAGTTACTTAATTTTATAACTAATATTGTTGCAGCATATAATTTTACTCCTCACTCTGATTTTTAATTAAAAGTTAAATCTTAGTTAACCTATAGCTTTTCAATTTTTAGTTTTCCAATTTTATAGCTTTTACTTTATCATCTTTTAATTCTATAGTGTCTGTTCTCTCGTGTACCAAGCACTCCCTCTTTTGATGTTAATTGCAGCCAATGTAGTTTTACTTAATGCACTTAACAGATTACATTGCAAATTGCAGGACTGTCATAATTAAATCAGGTTGCCTTTAAGAATACAATCCACTTACTAGGGAACAAGCTCCACTGAACTCAGGGCAAGGTATTTCTGTATATAAATTAAACCTGCACCTTGCCGCAAGATTAACTGCCTTTGCTTTCCTAGTGGCATACATACGTAATTTTAGATTTCTAGATTTTCATTTATCCTATCGTCTCCCCACATTACATGATAAGGTATTTAATTTCTCTTTGTATCTGATAAGTCAGTACTGCTATGTCTTTGGAGCAGATTTTCATTCTGCTGATCCGCTGCAAATTTTGCTCCGGCTATACACGTTCAAAAACTAACCTATCTAGTCCTTTCATGATAAAGCCCCTACTTCACCCGCTCATGTGCAATCGGAAGTCAATAGACTGAATTTAAAATAACGCTTGAATGTTTTTATTTTATGTAGGCAGCGTTTGCTTCAGCCACTGAAACAGAAATAAGTACAAATTTTTCAACGTAAAGCGGTAGGAACCCTGTCCAAGATGAGTTCCTCTACGTTTTTCAGGTCTCTTTATGTTTTATACAATAATTGACAACTGCGGAATTTTTAAAACTGTTTCCTGTTGATCTTTCAATCCTCCGGAACTACACGTACTATAACTTCCAGGGCCAAGGAGACCGCGTCTCTTGAGTTCTTGGAAAGGAAAGCGTGATGATGGCCCTAAAAAAGCCCCGCCTATCAGCTCGTGCTTACAAAACGTCGGTGCGTGACGCTATTGCCAGGCGACTTCATCTTTGTCAGTGAACAAAATGGCGCCGTATTATGTCCTAGTCAGTCGGTTACAGGTGAGCAAAGTGGCGATAGAGCGGGTTGCTAATAGATCCGAGGTAAAAAACGAGCGTCTCCCATCTAGCTGATGGCGAGGATGGCAGCCGAAGGGGGCCTGTTTGGTCTGTTCTTCGGTTCTTAGCATTCTCCTTCCTCTCTGTAGGTCAGCATGTTCCTCCTGCTTGCAGCTCTCTGGAGCGCGTGGAGTAATATTTGCTCGGTAGCAAAGCGGCAAATCGACTTCTCTCCTCGGCATGTGCATTAATAGGTTTTGCTCTCTCTTTTTTTTTTTTGTACTGCTAGTCTGCCCGGTAGTTCTCTGCCCTTGCAGCCAAGGTGAGGGCAAGGTGACTGGCATCCTGCCTTGCTTTTTGAGGCAGCTTAGGTCATTGTAATTCAATCATTCAATATGTATTCCAAACATGCTGAATATTGCTTTGCTGTCATGTATTATAGTTTGAAATAATTAGGCCAGCTAGATTCAATTCCTACCCTATTCAAATGATTCTGTTCTGAACTCCTAATCAATTGCAGTGCTTGCAGTAAAAGTGCAGATATTAGTGTGGCATATTGCTTTGTTTTGTGTAAGAAAATCCCCATTTTTAAGGCACATTATTTTAGAGCCGGGGTCAGTATGTGTCGATATGCAGAGAGTCACAGCCTTTTCAAACATACTTAGGAATTCTACAAGCATAATTTTTCTACTAAGGAGATGCAGTAAGAGAATACTTTAGCAGGTATTTCTCAAGCAGTCTAATTCACATAATCATTGGATCCATCATTTTGCTTATGCAAACTTGATACTTATCATTCAGCTCTGTTATCTGTTTATTTTTATCCTGCTTTTATTTTTAACTCAAGGCAGTGAACATAACTAATGCTCTTCCATCCTTCTTTTCCCTCCACAACAACAGCCCTATGAGGTAGGATTGGCTGAGAAAAAGTGACAGGCCCAGTGTCACCCAGTTGGCTTTCATGCCTAAAGCTGGACTAGAACTCATGGTTTCCTATTTTCAATCTAGCCTGATACCTTAACCACTGGACCAAACTAACTATACAATATATAGAGTATATGTAGAATTTGGAACAAATTTGTGCAAAATTCTTACAATTTTTTCACAATCTTCCACTAAGGCCTGCTATTTAGTCAACTTGAAAAACCATGGCTTTAGAGTATATTATGTAAATATATAATCCTGTACTTTTATATTTGAATAAGTACCTCTTATATGGGAATAAGTTCCTCTGAATTTAGCAGAACTTGCTACTAATGGATAAGCAGATGATTAAAATATTAATAGCTTTTTCATATTAGACTTGAATTAAATAGCATCAGAACAATAAATTCTTCTCACTTTTTGTTCCTCTCTCCTAATCATAAAATGAGATTTATCAAGTTGTACAGTTACCAAAAACCTGAAAAGAGCTACTATCCTATATTAATGTTGCAGTAGTGTTCTTCTGTCACTTATAAAAAATGATATGATAATACTTCCTTTCTTTCTCCCTCCCCCTTGTGGGTATATTTATTTATTAGTTATTTATATCACGCCCTTACAATTTTTTACTAATACCTCATACCTCAAGGTGATGAACATACCCAACACACCTGCCTCTTATTTTCTCCACAACAACAATCCTGTGAGATGGGTTGGACTGAGAGAGTGTGATTGGTTTGTTTTTTTTTCATTTTAAATATTTTAATAATTTTGAGCCATCTAGAATTGTTAGAGGAGTTGTGCAGCATATACATTTAACAAATTGTATGGTTCATCACACAATCAGCCAGTTGCTTATACTGGATTTTGCATTTTTATCTACTTATCAAATCCTTCCTAAGGACCTGAGGTAGGCAGAGGTTGTCTGAATTATTATTAAATAGTATATTGTGCATCATTAAAAATAGAATTATTTAAATATTAATATTGCTTCCTAAATATGCCATATTTGTTATAGTAAATAGAAACTGATCTATAAGAAAGTAATCTTTGCAAGCTGTATTAAAATGAGTAGAGGGTCATTTTAGTTGGTTTCAGATACCCATCTCTGTGCATACAACCAGAAATTACTACTGTTTTTTCTTTACTGGTTTGTGAATTTGGTTTTTCTTTTAATTTTTGTTCACTTTCTCTAGTGACTGGTGCACAGCTGATCAGATAAATAAGCTTAATAAATATAAAATGGAAATTGGTTTTGTTAATCTAAAATACTAACTTTCAGAGATTGGGAGTGAATGACTGGCTCAGTCAGACCTGAGGTGGAACTAAAACTCATGGTCTCCTGGTTTTAGCCTGGTGCCTTCACCACGCAATCAAACTAGCTCTAATTCCTCTCAAGTATTCATTTAATTGTAATTATGGTTCATTGCTTCAGAGCAGTAGTGGAAACCCAATCCAGTACATGAGTTAGATCCAATTTTCCACTGTTTCTGGTGGAAAATAGATCAAGAGTGACATCAAATAACATCTTGAGTCTGATTCAGGATACCACTGTCTTAGTTATAATTCTCATATTTTATCGGCCCTATTTTTAAATGATTAGGTTAGAATTTTGTTTCAGATGAGATGAGATCATAACAAAATGCTGACATGATGTTGTTGGATATTGAATGGAAAAATGAACCACCTTAGTGAAGTGCTACAAGCATAAAAAAGTAACATTATAAATAAATACATTGTTCAAAAAATGGTACTTCCAGCTTTCTGTCCCCTGCAGAGACCTTTTTAATTCCTAAAAACTGGAAGTCCTGATGAGGTTTAATTATATATTTATACACAGAAAGTATACATTTAATTGTCAATGATATTAGCTAACTGCTTTCTTATCTGTTCTGTCTCAGCAACTGTTAAGTAAAGGAGTTAGAAGGTACCATGTATCTACCTTCCTGTGCCAACGGTCCAAAGTGGCCATGAGCCAGTTTGAGCCTAATGAATATATACAGTATGAACAGCTTGAAAAAAATATCAACATTGTTCAGAAAAGGTAAGAATGAAGACAATATAGCTGTTATTACACAGAAATATGTAATTTTCTGAAGGCTTTATTGTGTAATGTATCTGCTTGGCTTTAATTCCAAAGGACCAAAATATGCCAGTTGTTTTCATAGAAGATTCAGGGAAGTATAGGCTAGTTTCCTTAATCACCCTATCAGGTAATTAGATGAAACGTGCTGTTAAAAGTTATCATGCATATAGGATAAATCTTCTATCTTGTATCATTGGAATCAAGTTTCTTCCTTGCTAAGATTTTAGAATACTTTCAGAATGCTTAATATATCAAGTTTGTAAATAAAATTAAATTTGAGGGAAAGTTAGAACAAAATGATTAATGCAGTTTAGAGTAATCAGTTATAAAGTGCATTGATCTACCTATCTATTGAACAGGCCTAGGAAATGATAAGTGATCAGGAAAGGGATTCTGGAGTTGTGGATAGCTCAATGAAAATAGTAGATCATTCAGTAGTTGTGAAAAGGGCAAGTACTATTGTGGGATGTTAGACAATCTAAAATAACTGTCAGTATGATAATGTCACCATACAGTTTTATGATGTGACAGTTGTTAGAAAATAATATACTATTCTTCTTGCTGCAGCCCAAAAGAGTATTATAGAATGGAAATTAAATAGATGCAGGAAAAGTCTGAAACAGTATTTTGCTTAGGAATGTTTGCTTAGGAAAAATGCAATCCAAAGTAGATATGATACAAATGTTTATAGTTAGGCAGGATATGAAAATGGTGGCTAAAACCCACATCATTTAATGAAGTTGAACAAAGGAAGATTCAGAAGAAGTAGAATTCTACAATTTGGTAGCAAAAGGCTGAGTAAAGGATTGGGGAATGTTAATAATAGGGTTTACCAGTATTTCAGTTTGGGGCTTCTCTTAGCTGTGATGAGAGAAGGAAAGCAACCATATAAGCAACCTTCCCTCAAATCCAGATCTGTACATTTTGCTTCTTCACAATTAACTGGCAGCCATTTGACCAAACTAAAGCAAAGAGTAATGCTGAATTCAGTGAAACATTAAGAACTGGTATCCCATATTTTCTTATTCTTATCCTATCACTCTCTTTTTCATTTATATGTATTTCTTTTTCAATTATAAAGCCGAGGACAATCTATTTTTTTTTTAATGTAAGTTGCACTGGGAAGCTTTCTAGCTGAAGTATAGTACATAAGTGTTCTTAATAAATAAGTAATTTGACACTGTTGAAACAGAATGCAGAACCTTTGATCTGATCCATCATAGCATTTTGAGTATTCTTATAATTAAATAAATTGAGGATACTTTGGGACAAAACTTTGTAGAAATAATTAGAGGGTGTTAAAAATTTCTTCTGTGTGGATAACTGCTTTGTATTTTCTTTTAAACTGACCGTTGTTGATAGCAAATCTGGGTATGAGAATATTTGCATTAACTGGTTTATTGTTTGTAGTTCTAAGGGAAAAATAATAAAATTACATCTTACATTTATATGTACTTTAGAGATATTTTTCTCTGTGGGTCCCTTAATAAAATACTTATTAACATATAAGGGACTAATTTTATTCTTCAAAAATGATACTTATCAGAAATCAAGAAATCTGAAAATCAAATCTTTTTAGGAGCCAATACAGACATAACATGTTTATCTATGATCAGTCAAAAAGGAATGGGTTATAGGATTTTGACATTCTTCTCCTTCCATTTCCCATTTGCATAAATACAACTGTTACCTGTGATGTTTACAAGCTATTTTATGCTGACATAGAACAGTTTCAGTATCAGGGTGTTCATGACAATCATTAAGTAGTGCCTATAGGTGTACATATTATCATGTTTCCCAAAAAATAAGACCAGGTCATATATTAATTTTTGCTCCAAAAGACACATTAAAGCTTGTTTTCCAGTTAGGTCTTATTTTGGGGGAAATATGGTACTAAATGCATCTGGCTGATGATTTTAACTGGGGCTTATTTTTGGAGTAGGACTTATATTACGAACATCCTGAAAAATTATGCCAGGGCTTATTTTTCAGTTGGGTCTTATTTTGGGGGAATCACTATTACAAGTTTAAATTGTAGCTGAAACCCTGTGAAATAGTATTGTGCTAGACCAGTGGTGGCGAACCTATGGCACGCGTGCCAGAGGTGGCACTCAGAGCACTCTCCGTTGCCCCAGTTCTGTTTTGGGTCTCTGCTGCGCATGTGCGCGTGCCTCCCGCTGGCCAGCTGGTCTTTAGGTCTCTGCCGCGCATGCGTGGGGAGCTCATGCATGTGTGGGAGGCAGGCCCGCATGCGCCCGTGCCTTGCAGTTTGGGTGTGGGGCATGTGCGGGGTGTGCACGCACATGCACCCGCACCTTACAGTTTGGGCACATGCACTTTGGGCACTCAGTGCCTAAAAGGTTCGCGATCATTGTGCTAGACCATTAACGGCTAACCTTTTCGGCATCAAGTGCCGAAAGTGGAGCGTGTGTTCATGCGTGCGCACCAGACCCTGGAAGAGAGCAGCTAGCCAGTGCTCATGCCCTTGGCGGCCAGCTGCTCTTCTGGGTTCTGTTGCTCCGGCCCGTGCACCGGACAGCTGCTCTCTTTTGGGTTCTGGCATGCGCATGTGTGCGGCAGAAACCAGAAGAGAAGTTAGTGATGGTGCGCGTGCCCACAGAGAGGGCTCTGCGTGATGTCTTTGGCACGTGTGCCATAGGTTTGCCATCACAGTGCTAGATTATGCCATTCTCCTATGAGATTCTGGCAAAAATGCATATTGCATAATATCTCAAGAGAAGAATCACTGAAACCAATTAGCCTGATTTTGGGTGCTGGTTTTCCAAAACGTTGTCACTTCTTTATCTATTACTTTCTTACTAGTATAAACCATAGACAGATGTTGAGTTTCCCATTTAAAGTATGAATCTAAGCAACGGTATGTAACATTAACAACAGCTGAAATAAAGAAATAACCTCAGAAATAACAAAAACATTAGATTGTACAGTATGAGAACTGTTTCTTTGTGGTCTTTGTCTCCAGTGGTGATCATTTAACCATTTATTGCTGTACAGTTACAGGAAGGATTTTTAAGACTCTCATTAAAACTCTTATGTTTGAAATATGTGATATGAATAACATATTTCAATTTTACATGAGTTGAAATATATGTTCCTTGCCTTTTCTTCCCAACAGACTGGACCATCCCCTTACATTGTCAGAGAAGATTGTATATGGTCATTTAGATGATCCTGTCAAACAGGATATTGAGAGGGGCAAGACATATCTGCGTCTGCGACCAGATCGTGTAGCTATGCAGGATGCCACCGCCCAGATGGCCATGCTGCAGTTCATCAGTAGTGGGTTGCCTAAGGTTGCAGTGCCCTCAACTATCCACTGTGATCACCTTATTGAGGCTCAGCTAGGTGGTGAAAAAGATCTTCGAAGAGCAAAGGTTAATATTATTTAGCCTACGGTGAAATAATTGCTTTAAATTTAACGTGAAATGTAGCCCACCTTACTTTTGACTCCTGCACTACAAGATAATAATTATTTTTCAGAGTTGTTTTGGAGAACTGTGGCCTGAAAGATAAACTTGTAGCCTATCCTGTCTCAGGCTCTGGATTTGAGAATTATCTTGCAAAAGGTCAAAGAGAGAACAAAATTGATCCTATAAAATCCTTACTTTGTGTTCTCTATTCAATTGCTGTTCAAGAATTGTCTACTTGGCATGCTTTTGGTAGTTAATTTACATTTTTTTTATTATATTCCTCTCTATGGACTTTGCTTTCTGAATTCTAATGCTAGTCATTTGAACTTCTTTGAAAGTTTTGAAACACTTCCCTCTTTTTTGTCTGTTCCATGGCAATAGAATAAAAATTGCAGCTGCACTTTTAAAGTAGCTATTTGACACATAATAAGTTAGGATGAATGGGCAATGACATTGCATCTAATCATACCATGTGAATGTACTCTGTTCTAGTTAAGGCCCTTGAGTTGCTGTAAACATCATTTTAAAAGCTTCCACCAGTTCATTGTAGAGGAAAATCCTTTCATTTTTAGATTCTGTCTCAATAGATGTCCAAGATTTAACATACAAATTACTGTTTAACTTTGCTTATTCCCTAAGAACACACATCTTTTCCTTTCTGTTGTATTTAATAAGAAGATATTTTGATGAGTAAATATCAGTTCATTACAGGAGGAGAAAACATTCTAATAGTCTATGATGACTTATTAATGGCTAGTACTTGGATGGGAAATCCACACTCTGGATTAGGCTGGAAAGTTGAAAACAACATCCTGGAAGGAAGCAGCAGCAAACCACTTTTGTTACCAAGGAAATCACACAATCAGTAGAGCTTTGTCTTTTGATCAGGCATTCTGAGAATTTGAAATCTCTGATGTATCCTCTCTCAAATGCTTGCCAGTGCAGCATTCTGGTATCATTTTGTTGTCTTATGAACAACAAAGTGAAACTCTTGAAATAATGAAACTGTGTGCAATTGAAACTGTCACTTGGATTTTCCTAGTAGTTAAGCCAGTCCTACTCAAATGAATATATTTAATGAACATACTTTAATTTTGTACACATAAACAGGATATTAATCAAGAAGTATACAACTTCCTAGCCACAGCAGGTGCCAAATATGGAGTGGGTTTCTGGAAACCAGGATCAGGAATTATTCACCAGGTAAACTTTTTTCTTTGTTAAGGGAAAACTAGGCAAGGTTAGAGACAAAGGAAGTTAATTTACGCTAAATTGGATACTCACTATTTTGAATATTGATTGACAGTAACTGTTGGGACTTCAGTCCCAACTTCAGAAAATTCCCTAGCTTCTGTTTAAAAGGATCAAAAAGTTAGGAAAGTAATTAATTGTGTAGAATTTCATTATAATTCTGTGAGTGGCACCAATCTCTTAAAATACAGTGCTGTTTTTTTATCTTTTGAATCTAATTCACTAATTGGGGAATTTGCCTGAGTTCTTTACGTATTTTCTTCCTACTGAGATGAATTATTGAAAACCAATATTTTGAATGACTGTAGCTTTTTCTTATCCACAAATTAAAATTATATTTTTCTGAGTCAGAGCTTGTTATAATAAGTGTTTGTTGGATAGACTGTGATTCTTCTTGTTCCTTTGACATCCTTGGTTTTTCAAGGCTCCAAGGAAATGAAGTGACTTGAACTGCTGTTGCAAGGAAACTTAAAAGTAAAATTATTTGAACATGTCTTAAACTTACTCCATGATGATAAAGCAGGAGAAACTTAACTCCTCCTCCTCCCTTATTGTATCAGCAGATTGTGCATTGTTTAGAGTGGCAAATTCCCTCTTAAATAAATTATCTTTATTATTATTATTAATTTAATTTTTTATAACCCACTTTATTATAGTTTAAAGGGTGACAGGTAGATTTCTCACTGGCTGCCTTGACAGTGTAACATGGCATTTTGCTAATAAAATTATTCAGGTTCAGCAAAATCATGCTTCACGTGTGTTACGTCCATTGTGGTGTTTGGAGCCAGACCTATCAACTGTGATCAGTTTTGTCTTGTGAACTCTGATTAAGTTGATAGGATGCTCTTGAGATTTTCCCTGGTCATTTGTGTGCTTCATTCCTATCCTTTCTGGCTCTTTAGAACAGGATGACACATTGTTTCTGAGAAGCAATTCACACTGTGGTAACATCAGTATTCATTAAGGAGATCATAGTATATCATTTCAAGAAGCCCTTCCTGGTTACATCTGCACTGCTTAAGTATTGCTCTGTCTCTAATCTTCCTTTTGGGAAAAACAATGAGACTATGTTTGGAGTTCAGCTATAGCACACTCTAGAAGAAGCAGATTATCTGGATCTTTCCAGTGCGGCCAAGGCATGGGCCTGAGATAGTATTAGTCTCTCTGATATATTATATCTGTTGTGACCTGGATTGGAGGGAGATAAGCACCTCCTGGTCCTACTGGACCTTTCAGCAGCCTTCAGTATCCTCAACATGGTACCCTTCTGGACTACGAGAACGGGTTGTTGCTCTGAAGAACCATGTTGCAGTAGTTTTGCTCCTTCCCCAATAGATAAGTTATTTGGTTGTAAGGATGAGAGTTCTGCCAAGCAGCCTCTCCTTTGGGGGAACTACAAAGATTAATCCCCTTTTTCCCTGACTTCTGTATGAAGTCATAGAATGGCTTGGAGTTTGGTATAATCAATATGCTGATGGTGCTCAATTGTACATCGCCACCTTGGGGGTGTACATTTAAGTAATGCTATCTATGTGTTTACTAAATGTATTTACTGAATGTATGTATACTAAAAAGCAGAGACATCACCCTGCCAACAAAAGTGTGTATAGTCAAGGCTATAGTTTTCTCAGTTGCAATGTATGGCTGTGAAAGTTGGACCATAAGGAAGGCTGAGCAGCTACAGAATTGAGGCCCTTGAACTATGGTGCTGGAGAAGAGTCCTGTGAGTCCCTTGGACTGCAAGGCAATCAAACTGATCAGTCCTAGAGAAGATCAACCCTGACTGCTCTTTAGAAGGCCAGATCCTGAAGATGAAACTCAAATATTTTGGTCCCCAATGAGAAGGAAGGACTCACTGGAGAAAAACCTAATGCTGGGAACATTTGAGGGCAAAAGAAGAATGGGACAACAGAGAATGAGGTGGCTGGATGGAGTCACTAAAGCAGTTGGCGTGAGTTTAAATGGACTCTGGGGGATGGTAGAGGACAGGAAGACCTGGAGGAACATTGTGCATGGGATCGCAATGGGTCGGACACTACTTCGCGACTAACAACAACAACAATCTATGTGTTGATCCAGTGTCTCTGAATGTTGTGAGAGCATGAATGGGGTAGAACAGGCTGAGGCTAAATGTTAGCAAGATGAAGTTACTGTTTGTTCACTGTGGGTTACTAGTCTCTCTGGTGGTACCTCTTGATTGCTTGGCATTACTCTGTAGGAATACATTTGTGATGGGCAAAATGTCAAGCAAATAAATCTTCACTGGATTTCACTTTTAAATTAGTTATTTTTTACCATACTGTTTTTTTGAGGATTATTATAGTTAAACAATTTAAGATTGCAAGGAATTAGGAAAGGTAGAATCCTTCCAATGAGTGGATGCCTTCCAGATGCATGACCTTCAGTTCCCAAACTTTCATCATGCTAGCTGGGGAATTTGGAAGTCGACATATCTGGAGGAAGCCCGGGTTGGAAAGGAATGGTGCAATCTTATTTACTGTGATGTTAAGTTTATTCTATGATTAACTTAGTTTTAATTTTTTTTTTTGAAAGATTATAACAAACACTGCAGTTTTGGTCCTGTTTTTGTTTAAAACATTTTAAATTGTTGGTTTGTTCATCTTTACTTAAATTACATTGTACTGTTTGTCTCAGATTATTCTGGAGAACTACGCCTATCCTGGTGTTATGCTTATTGGCACTGATTCCCATACCCCCAATGGTGGTGGATTGGGTGGAATCTGTATTGGAGTTGGTGGTGCTGATGCAGTTGATGTCATGGCAGGAATCCCCTGGGAGCTTAAATGTCCAAAGGTAAATTAGAGAAGAATAAAAATGTTTCTTCATCCAGCAAATGGAACTATATGAACAAGAAAGTATTTTTTAAAAGTGGAGATGCTACGTTGCTAATTATGCTGCTATGATGGGGCAATTCTGAAGTTTTAATCATTTCTCCATTCTTGCTGACCACTGTGTTAAACATATGAGAGCCTTAATACTAATCAATTTTTTTTTAATCGAAAGAATACCTTATTTCTGTATTTCCAATTACTGTAAAACACTACACAAAAGATTTGAGGAACTGAATTTTTACTTAAATCTAAGTGATGTAATCTATTTTCATTGGTGGTTTTCAGGTGATTGGAGTAAAATTAACTGGTAAACTATCAGGCTGGAGTTCTCCAAAAGATGTAATCCTTAAAGTGGCTGGTATACTTACTGTGAAAGGTGGTACAGGAGCCATCATAGAATATCATGGGCCTGGTGTGGATTCCATCTCTTGTACAGGTGAGGAACAACCATTTCATATCAATGAAAATGAATGTTTGATCATTGATGATGGACTATTAAGGGTGTTACAGAGTGATATTTCACTGGATAAAATGCATAATTTTTGTAATCTATGGAGGGAAATACTTGACTTCCATTAAGCCATGTGGATCAGCAGTGTTACAACAAATGCTGCTGTATGCTGGCCCTTTATTATGTCTGTTAGAAAATAATTATAAAGCTGAGTTGCATCAAACTTGAATCAGCCAAAACAGTTCAGTACTGTCATTGAACTACAATGACCGAATATATTAAGAGTCTTAATACATTCGGAGAATATCAATGGTATTTTGGTTTCATTTGTTAGCAATTGGAGGCATTCTGTCCAGGAAAATAAATGTTTTATAATATTTAAATATAAATTGAGTCCTGAGGGACTAGTCATGACTAGGAAGAGAAATGACTATAAAGAATCAGAGATGGAATTCAACTGTTTTGGCCTTAAGAGTTACTGCTTCTAACTAAAATACATAAAATGCTACTTACCTCCTATCTTTATGTAAAACATGTTTTGTGAGTAAACAATTTGTGAATGGTATTTACTCTGGGTTCCAATTTCACTTGTCTGAATGTTTTTCAACTCCAGGAATGGCAACTATCTGTAATATGGGAGCAGAGATTGGTGCAACTACTTCAGTCTTCCCTTACAATCACCGTATGAAGACATATTTATCCAAGACTGGACGTGCTGGTAAGACCTTTGATGAGTGGTCAGATTTTACCCAAGGCTGTTATTTCTTTTCACTATTCTCCTTTCTGGGAAACAGAGATAAAGTTAGGTTTAACAATTGTTTCATAGAAATGATGGTGATGAAAAATGAATATTCAACAGTCTAGATAGTGGTATAATAATGCATGCATACATATAGTTCTCATTTAGCAAGTACTCCTGGAACCTGCAACTCAGTTGTTAAGCAGAATGGTTGCTAAGTGAAACAGGGACTATGCCTGTGAGCTTAATTCAGCTTTTCTTTGCTTTATGGACATGCAAAGGTCATAAATCTGAGGATTGGTTGCAAAGTTACTGTTTCATTACCATTGCAACTGCAAATGGCCACTTATACAAGGCAGTCGTTAAATAAGGATTACTTATATTTTTATGTATAAATGCAGAAAGACTGAAAAACATCTGAAGAAATTGGAAAGTGCTAAGATAGTTTAATTTTCATGTTTGCATTTATTATGTGATTATCTTTTATATTAATTCAATTTATTTAATTTGATCAAGATTTGGATTACCCCAACTTTCAACTAGTCATTTAATGACCATCTGAAGTTAGAACCCCTTTGGGAAGGGTGCTTTATTGCAGGGGTCTCCAACCTTGGCAACTTTAAGGAACTCTGGGAGTTGAAGTCAACAAGTCTTAAAGTTGCCAAGGTTGGAGACCCCTGCTTTATGGCTCATAAGTACTTCTGGCCCTTGTAAAATGTTGCCTCCCCCCTTCCCCCCAGTCCCATTACTGCATTGGGGTGTTTGGCAATTGTCTCACATTTATGACTGGTTGCAGTGTCACACAGTTAGATGACCATGGTTTATGATGAGGGTTTTTTGGCCCATTTTTGGCAAAAATAACTTTCATTCAGGAGAATGGATTTGGATTTATGATCGTGTGATTTGCTTAATGACTGCCACCAAAATGGTAAAAATAATTGTATCTAATTATGTTGGTGCCTCAACTTTCGACTCACAATTTATGATTGAAATCCTGGTCCCAGTTGCAATTGTAAGAACTGCTTATATTAGTGTACTTTATATTAGCTTGCATGTTTTGGTACAAACATATTTTGGGTGAGGCAGAGTCCTGTCCAGTAATTTTAGAAAAATTAATTGCTCTTTCTTCACAGGTGATCATAGTCAGTTTTTCTCTTTCTAATCTATCCTCTTCTTTTTCTATTTTCAGAAATTGCTAATGTGGCAGATGAATTCCAAGAGCATTTGAAACCTGATCCTGGCTGTTCCTATGATCAGCTAATTGAAATTAATCTCAGCGAGGTAAATCATTCTTGTAGCTTCTGAAGAAAGCTAGAGAAATAACAGGTTTAGAAGGGGATCTGGATTCTGCTATGCGTGTTCGTTTTTTCCTTATCTTTGTTACTGAGATGCCTGTGTAACGGGTCTTCAAACATTTTAAACGGGGGGCCAATTCACAGTCCCTCATAATGTTAGGGTGGGGCGGACCAGCTCAGTGGGCGTGGCTAGGTGGTCATGTGACTGGGGGGTCATGGCCAATTTAGCAGTCCATTAAACAATACACAGAAATTAAACTTTAATTTGTTATGCTCCTGGGGGTGGAAAGCAGGTTAGTGAAGGGATGTGGCTGTCTTGGGGTGGGTGGGTGAGGGACTTCTGTTTGTGTGTGTGTGTGTATGTCTTTCTTTCTCTCTCCCTCCCTCCTCTCACTCTGGAGGCTGGGGAGGCCAGAAACTGGCCTGTTTTTGGCCTCCTCGACCTCAGAACCACTCTGCTGCCTGAAAACTGGCTTGTAGAACCACTCTGCTGTCCGAAAACTGGCTCCTTTTTGGCCTCCCGAGGCCTCCGTGCATCTCATTTTTGGCCTCTGAGGCCTCTGCGCGTCCTGTTTTTGGCCTCCTCTGTCTCCAGAAGGCAGGTGGGAGCTGACGGGTAGATGAGGCGATGTGGTGTGGGGCAGCCTCGGGGTCCCACATGGGCCAGATTAATGGCTTTGGCGGGCCGTAGTTTAAAGACCCCTGCTGTGTAAGAACAATTTTAAAATATACCATATCCTGATACAATTCATGCATTGATGTATTACAAAAAAACAATTGTGTTCTTATAATGGTCTTTAGAGTATTCTCAAATATTTGCCTAAATTTTTCTTTCCTAAAGCTGAAACCCCTTATCAATGGGCCTTTTACTCCAGATCTGGCACATACAATAGAAGAGATTGGCTCTGTGGCAGAAAAAAAGGGATGGCCAGTGGATATTCGAGTTGGTGAGTAGGATTTTATCGGGCTGACTCTTTTCTTTTAAAGGTAGCTTTCCTTTCCACTTTAACAGTCAATTAACATTTCTTTTACATTTAAACATTTTTTGCATAATGTATTTTATTCTGCCATGCCAATCTCTGGAAAAAAATAATATTGGCTTACTGTAGTATAATGGAACCAATATTTTCACCTATTTTTCATTGTTTATTATAGGGTTAATGGTCCTTTTGTGATTATATATTCAAAGTGATTTAATAAAGTTATTTAACTAAACTGTTTGGAAAATGAAAGTATTCACTACAGACCTTCATTTTATTCTTAAATAGTAGCTTGTGCCATTTAATTCAAATTGATATGACAGAATACTGGCTGTTTACTCCTAATCTCATTCTAAGATGCTAGAGCCATGCAAAAATTATGGATTCAGATAATTCTTTCAGTGAAGAAAAAGTATTTTCAACAGGGTAAAGTTTAAAAGAATCTGATAGTGATATTTCTTCTCTGTTCTGTCTGCACAGGTCTGATTGGTAGCTGCACTAATTCAAGCTATGAGGATATGGGGCGCTCCGCAGCAGTGGCAAAACAAGCATTAAGTCACGGTGTTAAGTGCCAGTCTCAGTTCACTATTACACCCGGTTCAGAGCAGATACGGGCCACAATCGAAAGAGATGGATATGTAAGTATTCTTTTTCCTCTTTGAAGTTGGAATATGCTTTTTTAAAAATCAGGTTGAAGACCAGCACTATATCTGCTGTCTAATTCTGTTTTCTGTCTCCTTCAGTCAAAAATCTTGCGTGATGTTGGTGGAGTGGTTCTTGCTAATGCGTGTGGGCCCTGCATAGGCCAATGGGACAGGTAAGATGTTTTATATATATATATATATATATATATATATATATATATATATATATATATATATATATATATATATATATATATATATATATATGTTAATTTCCCATAAGAAATAAGTGTTTTATTTTTTTATTAGACAAACTAAAGAATATAAATAGAAATAAAAAAGGAATAAATAAAATTGAATAAATAAGAAACTTAAAAATTTCAGGTAATCCTTGTTTCACAACTGACTTGTTAAGTGATTATTTACAATTACAACTATAATAAATAGTAGTAAACAGTAGTAAAAAATCATTTTCCAATCAATGTATACACTTACAACCAAATGTCTGTGCCTGATAGCAACACACACTGGAGTGAGAGTAATATGGGTGTTACTGCACAATAGAACTTTATCTAAATGAAGCAGCAGCAACCAAAGATCCTTGCTTAGTGATTGTTTTGCTGGAACCAATGACAGTTGCTAAATGAGGACAGTTGTGGTTTCTAAGTGGGTTTTGTTCATTTACATCAGTGGTCCCCAACCTTTTTATCGCCGCGGACCAATCAGCCTTTGATAATTTTACCGTGGCCCGCTGAGCGCGCGCAGGGGTGGGGGCTTTGGGCCACACGTGCGTACCTGCGCGGGGCTCTCTTCCCTGGAGCCTTTGCGCACGGCCCAGGAGCTTTTGCGCACGGCCCAGGAGCTTTTGCGCACAGCCCAGGAGCCTTTGCGCTGCAGCGTTCATGTCCCCCGGCCGCTGTGCGGCCCGGTGCCAGGTACTCCACGGCCCGGCACCGGTCCACGGACCGGGGGTTGGGGACCACTGATTTACATCATTCTATAGACAATGTTTTATTTGAGTAGATTATTTCTTGTTCCAATTATTCAGGTTTTATATATAATAGGAATTTTTCTATGAATTTTTAGGAGCATTAGCTTGAAGTAACATAAATTTTAGGAAGTTAACAATGACTTGCTCATACCCTTATGGCAGGATAAACTTTTTAATCATTGGACAAACTTTCTTCCTTTCCAGAAAAGATACTAAAAAAGGTGAAAAGAATACAATTGTTACATCCTATAACAGAAATTTTACTGGTCGTAATGATGCCAACCCTGAAACACATGCATTTGTAACGTCTCCAGAGGTATAGTATATGACAGGTGTATGAGAGTAAAAACAAATTGCTTAGCATAGTTTCACACAGCACACTAAAACCATACAAACCCATTGTGTATATAGGTAGTCATTGACTTACGATAGCAGTTGGGACCAGAATTTCTGTTGCTAAGCAATGAAGTCATAAAGCACAACTGCATCATCTAGTGATGGCAATCCCTGCAGTCCCAGTTGCCATAATTAACTGAATTCCATAGTCGTTAGGCAAGACGATTTCTTGCTGGCTTCCCATAACCAAAGTCAGTGGGGAAGCTGACAGTAAGTTGCAAGTCTCAGGACCACAGAAGCATAGCAAGGGGAAGATGCAAGAGAGGGCTGGGGAGAATGCATAAGAAATGCTGGGGGAGTCAGAAACTTTGTGCAAGACGTGTGGGTTGGGGATGGTACAGAATGGTGTGAGGGAGTGCATGAGAGCCACTGTGTGGACAGGAAGGCTGCATGAAGATGTGCACATGAGGTGCTGTGCAAGTCAGGAGGGTGTATGGAAATGGGGGCTGCTAAGTTTGGGAAGAGTGCATGATGCTCTTCCCAAATGCATGTCAGGAAAGATGTGAGAGGATGCTAAAAAGCACTGGGATTGGAAAGGGATCAAGGGTGTGCATGAGAAATGTGCAAGTTGGGAAGGGTGCAAGTCGGTGCATGTAATGCCATGTTTCCCCGAAAATAAGACCAGGTCTTATATTAATTTTTGCTCCAAAAGATGCATTAGGGCTTATTTTCTGGTTAGGTCTTATTTTGGGGAAAATACTGTACTAAATGCATCCATCTGGCTGACAATCTTAACGGGGGCTTATTTTGGGTGTAGGGCTTATATTACGAGTATCCTGAAAAAAATCATGCTGGGACTTATTTTCCGGCTGAGTCTTATTTTCAGCAGTATGTGACAATGACCTTCAGAGATGGAAGATATGCTGTTTAGGAAAAGGTCATATAAAAGGTCATAGCCTGCAGCTGAAAAATGGCAGGAGAAAGAGGCTCAGAAGGGATTCTTCCCTCCCCCCCCCCCGCCCAATTAAGGCTATAAAAGAAATAGTGGGAGAATATTTTCAGACTTGCAGATTCTGAGAATATAGCCTTCCAGTAAAGCAGAAGTAGCTCGTAGCTCATCTGGTTATATTTCCTGTCTGGCTTGCTTGGGAGAGCTGACAATGTCCAGTGGGATGGGAAAAATATGTGAAAAGTTTTGCATGAGTCAGGGAGGATGTGCAAATGGCTGGTGTGACATTGCACTCATGTCACATCATGGGGTTGGGGAGGGTGGATGAGGTGCCCTGCATGTCAGGGAAACTGTGTCAGGAAGGATGCATGAGGATATGCAAATGGCTGGTGTTGGTGCAGAGGGGCTAGTGAGAGTGTGCAAGCAGGGGGGAGACTTACACCAGTGACTTGCTGGGGAAGCCCGCAGGGAAGGTTGCAAATGGTGACCACATAATCGCAGGGCATTTGACAACTGTCCCTAATTGTGAACAGATCGTTAGGCACACAGATTAAGATCATATGACCGTGAGGGGTGCTTGGAAATCTGGAATTCTGATGACTGGTCATAACCATCATCTGTTCAGCACTGAACCAGCACTGAATGAACTACTGAGGACTATCTGTATTAGAAAAAGAATGTATTTCAATTGCCTCCTTTTCTCAGAGGCCTTTACTTAATTTAGATTGTTTATTCAATTCTGGACCTATATTCCAATTTTTGCTCATCCAATACTTGAACTTCATGCTTCAAGTAGCTTTCCCCAATCAGGTATTTCTCTTCATACAATGCCAGGGTTTTAGTTGGAGTACTGGATGATGGTTACAAAAATACTTAGCATGCTATTACTTGCAAATAATAAGACAGAAATGAGACAACCTTTTTTACTCATAATGGATTGTATTTTCTAGATAGTAACAGCCCTGGCACTTGCTGGCACTTTGAAATTTAATCCGGAGCTTGACTTACTGACAGGAGCAGATGGAAAGAAGTTTAAGCTTGAGCCACCTGATGCTGATGAGTTGCCAAAATTGGTACTTATTTTTTTCTTAATCTTCAGAAATTCTAGGAAGCATGTATGTTCCCTGTCGTGGTGACTCCCTAATGAACAGCCTCCTTCCAGTGATTTGGATGGTTACAACCTTCTTGAAAAAGCTATAAACCTGGCTTTTCATCCAGGCACTGGTATGAGGACTTTAATGGAGATGTGTATATATGGGTGGTTACACATACATATGTGTATATAGTATATTGGCAAGGAATTATTTTTAAGAGCATCAGTTTGATTCTTTTTAATGTAGTTCGATTGTTTATTATGTTTTCTATTTTCTAGCTACCCTACAGAGTTCCATTAACTAGATGTGTGGCAATATAATTTTGTTTGTATGGTAGGTAGGCTAACTATGTAGCACTTACTTAAGTACAGCTGTATAAAACGCAAAATACTCCATAGATACCTTATAGGTTGTAATCCTCATGAACTACAATGTAGTTCAATGTATTACATTGAAGTGAGATAGGTGAAGAGTATTAATTTAAGCTTTCAATAAAGGGAAGGAGAAAGGAAAATTATTTGAGTACAAATAACAACAATACAATAATACTTGAGGATGCTAGAGCAAAATGATTCAAGTGATAAAAGTTTATTTGGCTTATTGATATACACAAGACACAGTGTGCATCCAACACTTAGTGTTTGTCTTTCCTTTCTAAATAATATTCCTTTCCTCTTTCCAGTCACTTTTTCCTACTTTCTATTAGGAATTCGATCCAGGCCAGGATACTTATCAGTATCCTCCAAAGGATGGTAGTAGCCAACATGTGGATGTGAGCCCCACTAGCCAGCGTTTGCAACTGCTTGAGCCCTTTGACAAGTGGAATGGCAAGGACCTGGAAGATATGTTGATCCTCATAAAGGTGAGAACTGGAGGCAAACAGATAAATCTGAAGAGCTTTGTTTTGTGCAATTATTTGATAATATCTAAACTTTCATATAGGCTCTTATAAAGCATTTCTAATGCAAAGAACAAAAATAACTAAGTAACTAACTAATAAATAAGTATTGGTCCAATTATGTAGTGACAGCATACAACTGCGTTGCTCTCCTTCCAATTTTGAATCGTAGAGTTGCTCTATATTTCTTTCAAACTGTTGCTTCTATGTCATAACACATCCACACATGTCATAATACAAACACAACACTTGATTATCAGTATATCCAAGGTTATCCACAATTTGTTATGGACTACATAACAATCAATGAAGTAAAATCTTTTTTTGAAGTTTCTTACCTTTTCCATTATTTACAGAATGTTTGCCATGTGATCTTTCTCTTCTGTATCCCTTTCTCTTCTGAATCTACCATGTACATCTGGCACTTCCTGTTCTAGGCTGAACTGTAAAATCTTGAACGTTATCTTACTGATTTCTGAGATAAGTATAGTTGTTTTGTGGTTGGACCATGGCTTACCACTGCTCTTTTCTGGAATTGAAATATAAATTTATCCTTTAGGGTGCCTTGGGTGCTGCTACATTTTCCATATTTACTTGCAAATTGCAAGTAGCACTTTGATTGCAGTATCTTGCAAAAGTTTAAGCAATTCAGCTGGATGTTAATTAACTACTGAAGTTCTATGTATAGTGATATTTTTAGGGCCATTTATCTTCAATTTCCACTGTTTTGATTAATTGAATAAGTCTTTGCATAATCAATTTGGGGAGCCGTAATGGCGCAGTGGTTAGAATACAGTACTACAGGCTAACTCATTGTTTACTCTAGAAGTTCAATTCTGAATGACTCAAGGTTGACTTAGCCTTCCATCCTTCTGAGATCAGTAAAATGAGGACCCAAACTGTTGGGGGAAATATGCTGACTATGTAAACCACTTAGAGCGGCCTGTGAAGTATATAAGTCTTGCTGTTGCTATTCTCCAGTGCGCTGCTTGGAGAATCCAAAGTGTGGGATTATTCTTAGTCTATTAGCCAGAGACTGAGTGTATGTTCCTTTAAATTTTCTAACCATTGCATAAAAGGTTAAATCACTTGCCTTTTCCATTTGATTGTTATCCTCAGTTTCAATGCATTGCTTATTGAGGTATAACTTCTTGATTCTTGTTGTTTTCTGGAATTCAATTAGACAATTTTTCTTCTATTTCTATCATCTTTTGCTTTCTGTCTTTCCTCAGCATTGAAAATATGTCCTGTTTGCAATATGTCAGCAGACAGCAACTTCACTTTCTTCTTTTACAGGATGTTTTTTTTGTTTCATCTTTTCAGTCTAGTGTTCTTCAGGCATTCTTATTTATCAAATCTAACCAATTAAATCTACTTTATCTTCACCCTACAATCATATTGAATATTACTTGGGTCTTATCTCATTGGTATGACTCTGTTTTCATTAATTTAAATTGTAATTTTGCAAATGGAAGTTTATAACCTAAGACAGCAACATATCTTCTTTTTTTGCTGATTGAATACAGTAGTACTTGCAGATTATGCATTTGTTTTTATTTCCACATTTATTATTTTTATAAATAATTCAAGGCAGCAAGCATACCTAATATTCCTTTCTCCTCCTATTTTCCCCACAACAACAACTCCATGAGATGGATTAGGCTGAGAAAGACAGAATGGCCCAAAGTCGCCCACCCAGCTTTCATGCTTAAAGTTTAGAAGTCAGAATCTCATGAGTTCTAGCCTGGTGTCTTACATAGTCAATTTGATGTAGGTGTTTGTCATCCAGTGATATCCATATATAAAGGTGTATTGTAGGTTCTTGAAAGAAGGCAAATGTCTAATTGTCTTGAAAGAAATCTATTACTAAGTTTCCTGCTTCAGTTTGTATACAAAGACCACATTTTTCCATTATTCCAAATGCTATTTCGTTCCCAACGTTAGTATTCCGGTATACCTATAAGGAGTGTCCATTTCGGTGTTGCATCAAGAAAGCATTTCAAGTTACTATAGAATCATCCAGTCTCTACTTCCTCTGCATATGTGGTTGGAATATAGACTTGATCCACTATAATGCTAGTTGGCTTGCCTTGGATGTAAACTTATAGTATTTTGTCATTTTGTGGGGGTTGTATCTGAGCATTGACTCTGACAACCTTTTATTAATAATGGTAGCTGCTCCATTTCTTCTCTATTTTTTCCTTTGTCCATAGTAGAAGATCGGGTGTTCTTCTAATGTGAAATGACCCATTCCGATCTGCTTCAGTTTGTTGAGTCCCTGAATATCAATGTTGAATCTTGAGTTTCTGCTCTGACATCATGTTTGTTTGTTCATGGTTCTACATTCTACATACTAGTGGGTTTTTTATTTATATATATTTACAGCAAAGAACTTTCTTTTTGTCTCTGGCATATTAGCAACTACACATTCTTTTGGCTTTCATAATTGCTACTCGTACTTGCCCTCTGGTCTTCCTCAGTAGCTTGTTGGATACTATCTGATCTTGTGGGCTCATCTTCCATATCATGTTTACATTGTCTTGGTTGTGAATATCCATTTGGTTTTCTTGGCAGAATACTGGAGGGGGTTGCATTTCCTTCTCCAGTGGATCATATTTAGTTTGATCCCTTGTCTATAACCTGCCTGTCATGGATGAATGGATGACCCTTCTGGAAATGTATACTCCCAATGGTATAGCTCAGAGCTTCCTTGGGATGCGCAAGCTGCTTCATGCTACAAGGTAATGATCCAGAGGGTAAAATAAATGTTGGGGTCCTAAAGAATTGCTTGATGCTGTCAGAATGCTCTTTTTATGCAGACTGAATGTCTGAAATTATCTTGCATTCAGGTAAAAGGGAAATGTACAACTGACCACATTTCAGCAGCAGGCCCCTGGCTCAAATTCCGTGGGCACCTGGACAACATTTCAAACAATCTATTGATTGGAGCTATAAATATTGAAAATGACAAGGCAAACTCAGTTAGAAATGCATTAACACAGGAGTTTGGACCTGTTCCTGACACAGCCCGTTACTACAAGGTAAGGCTCTGAAATTTAATTGTATTTTAGGCACGATGTGTGTGTGTAGCAGCAGAAAGAGACTGTTTTTCAATACAGCTATTCAGATGCTGTGAGGAGCCAGAGACCATATGCTCAGAACAGAAGTCCAGAACTGAAAATAGTGGATGTTCTGGGTAGATCTGAGACCTTGACCGTCATTAGAATTTTTCTGTTTTTTTAGATGGCTCTTGGAAACACTGGGAAAGAGCTCTGTCAGAAAACCTAGAATAACTGTCACTTAAAATAGAGAATATTAAATTGGGTCTAACTCAGTATGAGAACTTTTCTGCCCCTTCTCTTAACTGTGAACACTTTGTTATTATGTTAATGTTTTCCTTAGTTACATTTGTGCTCACTTCACTAGAGTAATTGACACAAGATAACAGGCCTACACATTTAAATGCATTCAAACTTGAGAATGAAAATGTCTTTCCTTGGTGTTTACATTAAATAAAACATTGCCACTACTTATTTATTCTTAGGATGCTAGGAAGCTGAAAACAAAATCTGACACAAGGGTCTCTCTAGGTGTTCTCCAGCAGGCCAGATGTGTTAGGGGATAGGGTGAAATCCTCTATGCATGCTGCTGTCTGGAAAGGTCCTGCACCAGAGGGTTGGAGGTCGAGGATGTGTCTTTTAGTGCCAGGCCTTTGCAGCCTAAGTACCCAAAAGCTTTGTCTGAGAAATGGAAGAGGTAGAGAAAGCTCCATATACCACCTTTCTCTGAACATTTGGGCAGAGTTTTGCAAGAGGGCCTGGTGGCTCAGCAGACTAATAGCATTGTGATTAACACCAGCTGTCTGCAATTACTGTTAAGTTCAAATCTCACCAGGCTCAAGGTTGACTCAGCCTTCCATCCTTTCTAAGGTAGGTAAATTGAGGACCCAGTTTGTGGGGGCAATAAGCTGACTTTGTATAAATATACAAAAGTATGAAGGCTATTGCTTAACGCATTGTAAGCCGCCCTGAGTCTCCGGAGAAGGGCGACATATAAATCAAATTAAAAAAAAAAGAAAAGAGGGCCGTGGTATTGCTGAAATACCAGCCAGAGGTTGCCCAATCCTGGTATGCAGATGGCATTCTTTATAACTTCACAGACCATTGTGGGTAGTTCTATCTTGATGGCTTTGTGAGAGAGGAAAAACAGGCAGTTGCTTAAAAGAAATATATACCAGTATCGTATGCTTTCCCTGATGGCAACACAATATTTTTTTGAAAGACAACTTACGATTTTTTGGAAATTTACCAATTACTAGTCTCCTTCCAACATTTTACAACTGGATGTATGCTTTTCCCATTTTCATAGCTCTCAAGTAAGTTTTCAGATGCAATCATTCATTGTTGTTCTTACCATTTTTTTCAAAGAACAATAGAGTAACAGACTTATTTTTTGCTTTGCTTCCTGACATAATTTATGTATGTATTATACATAATATTATTATGTATTACACTATTGAATAAATATTTTGTTTGTTTCAGAAACATAATGTTAAATGGATTGTTGTTGGAGATGAAAACTACGGGGAAGGCTCAAGTCGGGAACATGCAGCGTTGGAGCCGCGACATCTAGGAGGAAGGGCCATTATTGTCAAGAGCTTTGCCAGGATTCATGGTAAGACTGCCACTTTCTGCAAAACAACTGCTGCTACAAGGCTATTAGATGTATAAGATATTTTGCTCACCAGAATAATAGAATTCATATTTAGTTTGACTTTCTTGTATATCTTCAGGCAATTGGTGGAGATAGAGAAAAAGCAATGTTAATAAAATCTAATAAAACTCAAGACAAAGTAAGAATGAGATTATTTCCTTATTGTGGTATAAATGTAAAAACTTAAATAAGTAAATAAGATAAAAATTGTTTAGGAGTATATACTGTTACAATTGATAAGTTTTGAATTGTTGTCAATACTTGTACCTGCTGCCTAGTTTAGCCCAATTCAATGCAGTCCCACTGGAGCTAAGCAATCGATTTTATATCCTCATCCTTAAAGAAAGCATGTGTTCTGTCCCCGTCTCACACACGCACCCCCACAGACAGTCAATAGTGAAATAAACCAGCCGACAAAGGTTTCTCTAAGAGCAGACTTGGCAGCAACCCAGTGGCTGGCTGCCAAGAGTCTTTTACTTACGAAGGGAGTGTTTTTCAAAGCCAACACACAACAGATAAGAGAATATTCAAAAAGTCCAGCAATGCAGAGAGGTTTGTTCAATATCAGTTTTTGCTCGTCACAGAGCTTGAACGGCCACCACACCCCCTTTTACACCCTGTGGGGTGTGGTCCAGTGACTCAGCCTAATCCCTGGCACGCCTCTTCCTCTGCTGCGCGCGCTTATCTCTGCGACGCTGTCGAGGGTCCAGCCAAGACTCATCATCATCATCATTACTGTCCACCTGCGGTTGCGTGGAAGTGCTTGGCCCCGGGCCTATCTCTTGGCCTTCGGAGGACACCGGAAGCATTGCCAGAGAGGAGGGTCCTGGAGAGGGAGGCCTTGCCAACTCCTCTCCTTCACTCTCGGAGTCCTCTCCTGCTGATAACACAGGCTCGGTGATCGGAGCCACAACAGCATGCAGATACCTTGAGAAGGGACATCATCAAGTGTTCCTATGACAGGAAGAAAAGTAGCCCATACTTTCCCAAGAAAAAAAAGCCGAGTGTTGGTAATAGTAGGAGATTCACTTATCAGGGGACCGGAATCAGCAGCCTGAGACTCGTCAGTCATTTTAGGGAGGTATGTTGTCTCCCTGGAGCAAAATCAAAGATGTGGCTGAGAGCCTTACTAAAATAATCAAGCCTACAGTTTACTATCCCTTTCTGCTCGTTCATGTGGGGATGAATGACATGATAATGACCCTGAAAACAATATCAGGAAACTATGAGCAGCAAGAAATTTAAGGAGTTAGAAGCACAGGTGATGTTTTCATTGGTGCTTCTAATGAAAAGTCCACATCCAATGAGGGAACAAAGAATTTTAGAAATAAACCACTGGCTTAAGAGATGGTGCCATCAAGAGAACTTTTGATTCTTAGACCACAGTCTGTATTATCTACATCAAGGGCTTCTGGTAAGTCATGGGCTGCACCTCACAATAACCGGGAAGAATGTATTTGGAAAATGATTGGCTCAGTTTATCCAAAGGGCTTTAAATAAAACGAGGGAGGGGGAGGGTGACCAATCTTTAGGATCTAATCCCAAGCATCAACCCCAAAACAACCAATCAAACAAGGAGGTAGGAAGATATCATCCAGTTTCATTTGTATATCCAGTATAATATGTCTTTCCATATCATTCCAAACATAGCCTATCCATAATGTCAGACATTTTAAAAATTAGTTTATGGATCCATTGTTCACAATTATTCTTCAGTATGTTAAAGTATTTTGTTCCATTTTGTATTAGTAAATTCAAATGCTCTTCTCTCATTGTGATCTTTAATTCCTTCTGGTTTCCTCAACCACCTAGCCCAGTGGTTCCCAAGGTGGGGCCCACGCCCCATAGGGGAGCAATTTGATTTTTAATGGGGGCAATTGGAACTTTACTTAAACCAAGTTAATGACCTTTTAGGCTTCCTCTGTGTGAGTAGGAGTTCACTTTTTGAATAGTAAGAATTATATGTCATCGGGGGGTGGGGGATCAGGATTTTAGAAATGCTTAGGTGGGGCATGGCCAAAAAAAGGTTGGGAACTACTGATCTAGCCTTTAAAATCTCAGCAATTTTTAAAAGTACCTCAGTAAAGTACACAGCCTGTTAATACTTCAATTGATGGCAATCATTTGATAGTGCTAATGCTGGTTAAGCGGGTTAGGGAACTAAGGGTTGTCTCAGTGAGAGAGGATCTATATATATTGTACTCCAAAGCAAGCTGGTGGTAGGATGGCATGTCTGCTTTTATGGAATGGAGTTTTCTGCACATGGCAGGAAAAAGATCTTAAACTCTGCCATTGAAGAGGTGGAGTTAATTTCCTGTCAATTTCATCTTTCAGTGAAAAATGAAAATGTTACTTTGTGATAGTACAACTACCATTCCTATCAATTTAACAAAATTAGATGCAAGTAGGGTGATAAGCAATCAATTTCATAAATATTTGAAGGTACTTGTGATGATGAGATGCAAGGCATATTGCAAAATGCACAAATAGCATTGCGGTTTTGCTCTTTGCAATAGTCTACTGGAATGCACATTCTAATATATTAAATTTAAATCTTTTAACAGAAACCAATTTGAAGAAGCAAGGACTCTTGCCACTAACATTTGCTGATCCAGCTGATTATGACAAGATTCACCCTGTGGACAAGCTAAGCATTGTGGGTCTAAAAGATTTTGCCCCCGGAAAGGTAAATGGTCCCAGCTCTCAGCCATACTCCTTCTCCAACTCATTTTCTTGTACCTTCTTTATCATGAACTACTGTATTTCAGGGTTCTGATAATGAAACAATGTATTTGAAAATACATTAATACTTTTTGCTGAATTTTACATATTAAAAATACAACTTATATCAAATGAAACTGAATACTTTATTTGGCCAAGTGTAATTAGACACACAAGGAATTTGTCTCTAGTGCATAAGCTCTCAGTGTACATGCAAAGCAACAGAATAATCATAATCATAATAATACCAATAAAAGGGAAGAGTATAGAAGATAATAATAATAAATATTATTACAACCGTACTGCAAATAACTTGAATTCTCAGAAATATTCAAATCTACAGGAAATTAGAAGAGTGTACAAAACATTTGGAAGATAAATTTTTATTGTTGAGAGTAGCAAACTGGTGTTTTGAGTTCAAGACAAGCTATTCCATGCATTTTGGAAGTACCTCAGGCTTGGACAGGTGTCGAGACTGTTTGGGGCTTGAAACACCTCAGAAGCAGTTTCATATTCAAAATGGAACATTTTTAAATTTTGTGAAATTTCATGTTTGAAACAAAACAAAATGCTTTGCATAGCCCTAGTATATTTAGAAATCATATATGGTGGCTAGTGTTTCTTCACTCTAGTAGTTGTGTTTTTTCCTCTTTCTTTCAACAAAATATTTTGTTATACATGAATTTAAAGAATACTTATTGTATTTTGGGGAAGAATTAAGTATTTTTTTTCAAATCTAGTGTTGAGAGTGGAAACTGAATACTTGCCAATGCTTCATGTGCTGAAGCAGCTACACTCACTTGGTGGTGCTTCTCTAAACTTCTTCAGCCTTGATGCAGGAGCATTCCAGAGCACTATTGAGATTTGAAGCATTGCAGGGATATTAAAATGGGGGAGAGCAGCATTTCTTGGCTGGTGTGTCTTAACATTAATGGGTTAAAGTAAAATATTTAATTTAAGAGGCCTACTAGGGGAAATGCTGTGTTCTGCCAAGTCTAGCACAGTACCTGGATCCTTACATATTTTGTGTTCAATATTTGGTAAGATTTGCTAAATGATCAAATGAGGGAATAAATTGTGGCATATTATGTGGACCCCTAAATTCAGAAACTATATGTTCCTAAATTCCTGTGGTAAATGTTTTAGAGGATATCAGATGTCTAAAAACCAGCAGAGTTAATGATGATTTAACAAAATGCATACTTATCATAGGAAGTCCAAAAATATATATATTTCTCTAATTTCTCCAACAGCCCCTGAAATGCATCATTAAACATCCTAATGGGAGCCAAGAAACAATAACATTGAACCACACCTTCAATGAGACTCAGATTGAGTGGTTCAAAGCTGGTAGTGCACTCAACAGAATGAAAGAGCTACAGAAGCACTGAATCTACACACATAATGTATCCAGTGGACTTGATGAGTAATTTCCATTAAAGTGCAATTCCACAACAATTCTTGAGAATAAATGTATGTGATCAAATGTAACTTTAGCTTCCTATTCATTTCAACTCACTTGCCTACACCAATAAAAGTATTTTCTTTCTCTTCTTTTGTCCATTATACAGTTCTATCTTTCATTACTGCCTGTTTTCGGTTGTCTAATATTGCTTCATATTTATTTTTCAATTATTTTCTTGCCCAGTAATTTCAGTGATGACAAAAGAATGAAAAATTAGATGATTATTGCTCTTGTGGAAAATAAAATTGTAACTGACATACCTGATTGTTGAGCGTCCCTAGTAGCACTTTGTTCAAGTTTGTGAGGAATGGAAGCATGAGTGTGGAGCTAAAATTGAGAGTGGGTTGTTTGAAAACTTAGCAATATAAGTACCATAAATAATATGTATACACCTGGAATCATGAAAATTTTAATTTTGATTACAACCTTATTTGTCTTAAAGAGTTTCAGTAAACATCCTGATCTATGAATAATTTCTGCTGCAATATGAAACTGACAGCATATTGATATTTCCATATATCAAGTAGATCTTTTCCCATTTGACAGAAATTTCTACCTGTGGCTCAGCTCTAAATGTCTCATTTCTCTTCTTTTATAATGTGCCTACCCATCCCATCCCTATGTCTTACTTTTAAAAGAAGCAGGAAAAATTGAAAATAATTTTAGTGGTAACTTCTTATAATCCTGTTTACTACCATGTTTCCCTGAAAATAAGACCATGTCTTATATTTTTTTGAACCCCGAAATAAGTGCTTGGCCTTATTTTCGGGGCAGTCTTATTATTTTGGAGCACATGGAGGAAACCAGAGGAAATGGTGGGGACCGGCTGCGCATGCATTTAAATATTTTCGGGAAGGGCTTATTTTCAGAGGGGGCTTATTTTATATATTTTAGGTATAGCTCTGTTGTCGTTATTGTAGTTTTCTGTTTCCTACTGAGAAATAGATTAGTTCACAAAAAGATGTCTTAGTGATGCTATGAGCCTGCCACCTCTCACTGCTTCCCGATTGTGTTTAAGTGACTCTTTTAAAAACATAGTGTGAAATTATTTCATATTAAGACACATTCATGTAGTGGAATTCCCCTGGTGTCTTTGGGATATATTTCAATGCCCATCACATTCAGCCAAGATGATCAAGAACTGTCTTCATAGTGGATGATGGAGATTATTAATCAAATATAAACAGATTATCAGATGATTGGTTTATAGCCAAAACACTCTAAATTATTTCCAAAATATCAATGGCATTGATTCAGAGTTCAGCTGCTTTTCATATCATCTGTTTCCTATACAACAAATATTAATGCTTTGGGATCATTCTGGAATGACCTATACCTTTCACAGAATAGTTTGAGGGCATGTTTTTATTCAATCTGCATGTCTAAATTGTCAGCACCTTCCTATTTTTACATCAACATAAAGAGTTTTCAGAGAATATTCCTAAAACTAATTTTTGACATAGAATACATTTTTATGCAATGAAAGCAGTTTATCATATTTCTCAGTATTGAGCCATGCTATGAATATTAATTAAAGTGCTATTAACATCTTCCTGAAATCACTGAGTGCTGCTCTGATACAGTTTGCTGTTGTACTTAGTAAATTCTTGAAAATTACAGCTTTTCAAGTGATCAAAATTATTAAACATAGTCATCCCCTAAATTTCTAGAGGCCTGGAATACTTAACTATCCAAGCTGATGAATTATGGATAAGCTAAACAACATATTACATTTATGCAGGGAAAGATACTACTGTAACCGACAAACCATATGAAAAAGTCAAAACCAAATTGATAATATTTAGATATTTTTACCCTGCTTTTATTATTTTTATAAATAATTCAAGGCAGCAAACATACCTAATCTTCCTCCTATTTTCTCCATAGCAACAAAGCTTTGAGATGAGTTGGGTTACAAGAAAGTGACTGACTGAAAATCACCCAGCTGGCTTTCATGCCTATAGCAGGATTAGGGCTCAAAATCTCATGGTTTCTAGTCGGGGGCCTTAATAAGTAGACCAAACTTGGTTTCATAGTACTTATATGCTTGGTGCCTTAGCCATTTGACCAATTTGGCTCTCATAATATTTGTATCAACGTTAGAAATTAATGCTATTTCCTGCTTCAAGTATTGTGCATGAGACTTTTCCGTCCTGAAAAATTGAGCACAGTGAGATGAGCACTGAACACAAATAAGTTCATCTTCAAAAACAAAACAAATGAACATAACTACCCCCAAACAGAGGTATTTTGGCATTTATGAAACTGCTTCCCATTTTTCCTCTAAAATGTATCTGCCTCTGCTTGAAAGGTGCCAGTATTTTCTTTTTAAGTGGGATGTAAGAATTGCAGGCTCTCTTGGCTATGCTTATCAATCAGCTAAACTCCTGCTATTAGAGAGGGATGTGCTTCATTAGTTATTGATGATGGGACAAATTAATTTTGAGCTATGTTGAGCATAGTGTAGTAGCTTTAGAATCTTGATATTTCTTGCACTAATGAAGTGTGAATTACAAGTTGTGTAGTGAAAAACTAATTGCATAGAATTATATGTATATCTAATAGTTTTAACTACAGATGTAAAACTACTCATAAACAAGATAGTTTTTGTAATAGATTTTAGTATTTTGTTTCACTGCTATGTCATATTTGTTCTTGAAAAGGCAAGAAACACCATTGCCTAAAGATAGATGCAATGTCCAGGAAAAAGCAAGATTTTTCTAAATAGCAACATAGGAACAACCACCGCTTCCTAACACAGAAACTTGGTTGAGAAAGCTGGATTATTTTTTTTTTAAAGTAACTCATGGACACATTGCGTTCTGAACCAAAATAAAAATGTAGCTGTTATCTGTCAATAGTTTCCAATAAAACTTAGCTCGTTTTGCACAGTAGAATACAGGCCACCTACCTAACCAAACTAAATACAATACTCTTAATCATTTGCTTACAGGAACATAACAAGACATGAAGATAGGGCAGCTGAATGGTTTCTACTTGTACTGTTAACTTTTTCAGCTGCCTTGCAATCTAGTCTATATTGTCAATATGAGGCTCATTCATTTTTGGTTTTATGTTATTTGCACACTGATGAGATTCAAACCAGTCCAAACCAGGCACTGAAGATCTGGTTCTACCAGTGGGCTCGGGGAACCCAGAGTGGGATGGAGCCCATTAAATGGGTTGTGTGATCTGCTGTCGCTCGGGTGGGGGTGGGGGTGTGATTTTATTATACTATATTAATTTATTCGATTCTTTTTATTAGTTTTATTGTTTTAAATGTGGTTTTATATTCTGTAAGCCGCCTTGAGTCGCCATGGGCAAATAGATGGCAATATAAATTCAATCAATCAATATAATGAGATTAGTAGCAATACAATACCAAGTTTCTTTTCCGGCCATAGCTTTTGCTGAAAGTCCAAGACTAATAAGACAGCACATTGGTACCCCATATGTTAATCCCTTCAGAGTGTCAGAATTGGTTTAAATGCTTGCTACTGTGAAAACAATAAAACAGCTGATTACTTTCATACTGCTTGCTTCTATATCTCTTCCCTCAATAAATGTTTTATTTTCTTAAGAATAAAACAAAATGCATATCCTGTGATGTTAGAAAAGAAGTACTATACTGCCTATCTCGAGCCAACAAAACAAATCCCATTTTTATATTATTTTTTTACATGGATGACATTAAGTTGTTTGCTAAGTGTCAACATTGGCTTGCTGGTCCACTTGACATGGATCTACAGGGAAGACACTGGGATGTCATTTGGATTGGAGAAGCGTGGCCATATGGTACTTAAGAGAGGGAAGGTAGTTAAGACTGATGGGCTGGAACTACCAGCAGTACTGTTACCAATTCCCAAAATCTGTATACCAACCAGAAAGACGGCAGGTAGAGTCTGGTGAGTGTCAAAGCCCCTGCCCTGGACAAAACCCAGAACATCCAGGAATACATAAGTAAAATGAGCTGTTGAGGCAGCAGTAGACCTGGGAGGAAGATGAAGCAGAGGAAGTGCCATGGTAAGAAAAAGACCTTGTATACCAGGGGGCCCCAACCCCTGGACTGCAGCCTGCTACCTGGCCGCTGCCCGTTGGGAACCAGGCTGCATAAGCAGTGGACGAGTGCACAAAGCTTCATTTGCTCATTCACAGGATTAGGTTGAGCACACAAACTCATCCCCTCCTCTCCCCACCCCGCCACGTACCACCACTGGTCTATGCAGCCAAAAAGATTGGGGACCGCTGCTGTGTGGGATGTTCTATTGATAGCAAGCTACGACGGCAGACTAGGAAATTCTATGAGCAACTAGAAAGGGCTTGACTAAGAGACAGCAGTGAGGCGCTGATCATTGCAGCATAAGAACAGGCGCTAAGGACTAGATTCACCAGAAGCACTGCCACACTGGACAGGATCCAAGGTGCAAACTATGCAGAGAGGCCTGAGAGGGAGTCTAACACACAATAGCAGGGTGTAAGATTCAGACAGGAACAACATACACTGAACAAGTAGCTGGCAATGTGTACAGGAACAATCTACACACTGTATGGACTAGATTCTCCCAAGTCCAGAATGGGAGATTCCATAGAAGGTTGTGGAGAATAAGAACATCCTGTGGAACTTCCAGATCCATACAGACAGGCAAGTACTGGATATCACTGGACAATAGACAGTGGGGATGATAGATATAATGGTGCCAGATAACAGCAACATCAGGAAGAAAAACTATGAAAAGCTGGAGAATACCGGGGTTGAAGGAGGAACTAGAGAGGATGTGGAAAATAAAATTCAAAGTAGTCTCAGTGGAAGTAGGAGCATTGTGACTTTAGGCTGTGACTCTTAAACTGGGAGAATGGCTCCCGCAGATCCCAGGAATAATATTAGCTCTCTATCCAGAAGTGAACAGTGCTAGTAACAGCTAAGATACTGCTCAGAACCCACAAACTCCCAGGACTCTGGTAGAGAACCCAAGTTTGATGAAGACATATACCACCCACTCACATAGGGGTGAGAAGGGATATATATAATCAGTGCCATGCTAACTCTATATTTTTTACATCAACGGATTTGCACAGATCCAATGCAATCTAAGAATGTCTTCACTCTTTCATTCCATGAAAGGCTTCCTTTAAACCATACACAAGAGTCTCAGGAACAATCTAAAAGCTCCCTTTGAGATCCAACAGGGTCCATAAAACTGCCGTAAATGGACCAAAATAAGTTCTACCTCCCTATGGAGAGGTGATGTGGTGGCAGCAGCAGCTATTAAGACCTCCAAACAGTCTAATAGTAGTCTGACTATGGCAAGGGATTGTTAACATGTCCCTCTGCCCCCATCCAGATCATATTGCTACTGCTCTGAACCAAAAAAGAATAACTAGAGTGTGATCTCTGCTCTTTGTCAGGCTCTAAGTGACTAGGATCAGGCCCATGATTGATGCTTCGTTAGCTGCTGATGAGTCACCTACAATGAAAGCAGGTTGAAATCTCCTAGCTAGCATTATAAGTCTGGGAAACCCCATTGTCAACCATTGACAATTAAGCAGCTGAGTGGGGGAAGCTCCTATTGATCATAAAGACAATACTAATAACAGCCTTGGATTCCACCTTCACCAGTAGGGTCTCCATCCAGGTAACTAGAAAGTTGTGCCTCTGAAAGCCACAAGTCTCCCAAATAGCCAATCCATAGTCTCTATTGGGTTGGGGCTCCTGCATACATTTCTGAGAGCAACTCTCTATCCTGATCTCAATTACCACATGATGAAAACATGTAGATTTACCCAAGTATATCTTTTACATTAGTTTTACCTCATTTAAATCTAGGTTTTGTAATACTTTAGTTTTCCTAGTATTTTTAATATAGCTTTATATTTATCTTATATATGTTTTCATTATTTTCATTATTATCCATCTTAGGAACCCTTAGGAGTAGAATAAGAAACAAGCAACATGATAAATGTTTTTAACATTATTTTGTAGCATTTCCTTCCCCCCCTTTTTAAATCACAATGGTTATCAATGCTGAGATTGTCAGGCTATTTTAATGTTGTGGCATACATTTGTATTTTTCTTTGGTTGGTTATTCTAGTAAAAAAAAAAACAGAATGGAGTAAAAATGGTCCAAACAATGAAGCAAATTAGAAATGTGCTGATCTCTCTATTAATAATACCATCGTTAGGTATAATTTGCCATGCACCCAGGATAAACAGATGTTTTAATGCTTAGATTTCTATGAGCATTTATATTTATTTGTTTATGCAATACTTAAATAACTATTTTGAACAAAAAATTACTTTCTCTTCTGAGAAAGTTCAACCCTAATGTACAAGTAAACTGTTCTCACTTCTTTCCTCCTTTTTCCTCTAGATTTAAATAGGAATGGATGCCTTTTGGACAAAGCCACATAACATTTAAATTCCAACAATGAAATAACCATTAGTTTATAAACGTGAACAAATATTAAAAGGTATCAATTATATCTTGGTGGGGAGACTTTGAATCCTCATATGATTGATACATAATTCTCAATTAATATGAAAAAAGGGGTGGGAGTGGAGAGAAGGAGGAAGCCTCAGCCACACAAAAGGAAGAACTGCTTAATTTCTTTTGATAGAAATTCTGTTCACTGGTATAAAATCTCCCCTCCTTCAGTGGAGGAGATTTATATTCAGGTCTCAGATACAATCTGTTGTGAATGGAAGCATCTTGGCACATGGAATAGCCTTCTTTTGTGTATGCAGAGCCCAGCAATCTTCTCCAGCTAAAGCCATGGAAAAAAATGTTAATAACAGATGTGAAAAAAACACTGATCTGTATAAGCAATTGTCTAGATATGCTGAAGCCTGGGAGACCATCAATTTTATTCAGAAAACAGTTTGTCCTTCTAAGATAATAGAGAAGTGATCCCACATGGAATTTTAAAGTTCTAGTCTAGATGTTTCTATATTTTGAATGCTTCAAAGATGAACCAAAATAGTTTCCCAGAGTTCTTTCCCCCATTATCTCTACGGGGCATAACAAACACATGATTTGCATGCAGAAAAAGCTAACTTTGCTACTATTTCCATTTAAGACAGGTGGGGAACTTGCAACCCTTGGGCTACATATAGTTTTGTACTAATTTGTTGTTCCCAGATGACCCAGGTTTACATAATTGAATTTTATGGCAAAACAAAAGCTATTATTTATAACCTTTTCCTTCTTTGGGAGTAAGTCTGTGTGCCTGATACATAAAAATGCAAAAACACTGTAGGTCCACCAAGCTTCTGCAAGGTTTAGTCACAAACATATTTTTATGTTAACTGCTGCAGCTGTAAAAAGGAAAAAGTAGGCTGAATCTTTGCAAAGGTCACTACCACATCAGACTTGCCTCACCAGGCCCCGTCCTCCCAAAAGATAAGGTTCTAAAAGAGAATTATCCTATTACCTGGATAGTGACTGCTAAAGTAGCCAGATTCCTTTACAACTGGTACTCTACAACAGTATCATCTAGCTAGGACAGCGAGAGGGATGATGCAAATTACCGTCCCAACAAACCTGGATTGTTCTGCAAGAGGTCAGATTGCAGAAGATTGCAGAAAACCATACTGGGTTAGATAGGCAAACGCATGTGAAGTCCCAATTTTAGAAAGTCCTCATCCTCATTAGATGAGAATAGAATTGCAGACTTCATTTTTGTAGTAGGTAGTTAACTAGGTTTTTTTAGTATGTTCGGCAAACAGAACCTCGATAGCTTTGTGGACCTTATTATTTTGCTTAGTGGACACTGAACATGCATAATAGTAGCTGGCAAGAAATCTTACTATGGAAATAAGCAGACATGGCTGGAATTGGCCAGCCACAAAAGAGTGCAGGATCTGTTGCTTTTGAAGGTTGTGTAGGAAAGGCAATGTCAGCACCTGGGTGGTTCTTACCTTTATATAGTATGCAATTCCTAATAAAGCCATCTTCTCTTTTATTCAGCTATTAGCAAATGTGTGAGATCTACCTCCGCTTTCCTACCCAGTAAGAAATACTCCCGAGGCATGGGTTGCTAGTACAGTATGTACTGGATGTATTCACTAACTTGCCTGAGACTCAACTAGTCCAACTCATCTCAAGATACTTTGTTGCTTAAGGCAAAGGCGATTTCCCTCCCCACTTCTCCCTTCTCCCTTCCCCCCCACCCTCCACCTTAGCCAGGCTACTCATTCAACCAGACTGATAGATGACTCTCATTGCAGAAGAAAGGGTGGGAAAATAGCATCTTCTACTACTACACTAAGGTAACAGGCCAAAGCTTCGAGGCCCAGAGAAAGCTGCACAGGAGGCTCCTTTTTACAAAATTTGCTTCCCTTCCGGCCCAGGTTTGTTCCTACAGACCCTCTAGAGATTGAGCAGTTGCATTTGGTAAATTCTCGCAGAAAAGGCTTTGTTGTCTAGGCGAATGAAAGCAACTCCTAGGACGCAGCCTTTCTTTTCCCTTCTCCCCCCCCCCCCGGCCAAGCCAGGTCTCTTTAAAATCTGGTACACAAAACGCCATCCAAACCCCGCCCACCTTCCACTATTCTGACGTCAGGAGGGGAGGTTTCTCCATCCCCCCTCCCCCCCACACCCCGGTCCTTTAAATTCGTCAGAAAGGCTGCTGGTAGTTTGGGAGAGACGAGGAAGATCATAATCAAAGCGGGCGAGGAAGCGCAAAGGCGAAGCCCTGAGGTAAAGCGCCGTGTGAGGGAACCACCGCTCGGGCGAAGGTGACCGATAGTTTCTCTTGGGAGGGAGGCAAGGATGCTTTGCAAATTCCCAGCTAGGCAGCTTTAGGAGGAAAACGGGAGCTGAACAAGGGGGGAAAGGCGCCACGTTGAGAGAGAAGAGGCGCTGGAGCGGAATGCGTGGGATTCGTCTTTATTTATCATTTATTGCGCTGGGACTAACAATTCCGCCTGATGCATAACAGCCGAGTGAGATTTTGGATGTGCGCGAAGGGTCGCGCTGGATTCCCTCCCCCCCCCCGGATTCGTCTGGGTGCGCGCTTGTGCACGTATATTATGCCTTTGAACAGCCTGCCGTTCGTCTGTCTCTGTTTCTTTGAAGCTAGGATCAGGTGGGACGCCTTTCTTGCCTCTTATTCCGAAGGAAAAGGAGCTCTGGCCCCAGAATAAAAGCGCCAAGAGGGGTTTTCCCCAATAGGTGTTAATCCGCTATATAGCCCCTTCGCAGGGTATATACAATTTGACAGGGGAGCAAGCGGCAAGGGGCCAGGATTTGAGGGCAGTGGAGGGCGGAGGAAGTGATGCGAAAACCGTAATTGGAGGTTTGTGTGTTTGCCTTAGAAAAACCATAAAGGCGGCCTGTAGGATTTGTAAAATAATTCAGTTCCCCGCACCCCTTTTGGTCTTCATCGCTTCTCCCCTCGCTTGCCTCCTCCTAATGCCTGGTTTCCTAGCACTGAGGAGGTTTCTGTATTCAGACCATAAAGATGGCATTCATCTCGCCTTAGATTAAATAGTGGTTGCAAATGTGCCTGTTTAACTATGGCTCCTCCATAAGGGTGCGACTGATTGTTCTGTGTAGGGGAGTGGTAGCCCTTGGAGGAAACCCAGTTATTGGTGGGTGGGTTTTAAAAATTGTTTACTTTCAGAGATGCCTTTTGTATAGAAGTTCCCTTTTTTGAAGGAGTGCTGAGTCCTGCTACAAATTTATAACATGGAAGTGAAAGTGATTGTGTTTTCCCTTGCATTGACCCTCTACCATCTTAGGAAAGGAATGAATAGTTTAATCTTTTAACTGTTCAGTGGCATATGTATAGTTTTGAACATTTAAAGAAGGAAGTATAAGAGGGGGACTATAATCTGTGACCCACAGCAAAATAAAAGTGTGACATTTAATCACACATTTATAGCTATTATTTCTTTAAGATTTATAACCATGTTTTATGGCAAGATTTTAGAACAGGCTTGGAGATTAAGAGGAGAAATCTAACATCTGAGGGACTACATTTGGAGAGGCTGTTTTGTGGCATTAATAAATTATACACCCACACACACACACACACACACACTAATGTGTATATCTGCATTTATAATAACTGCCAAAAGGGTAACTGTTGCAGTAAAAATAAGATGTGCCAGTTTAAAGATTTAACATTGATTATGTCTCATATGGTACTTCTGGGGACCAAAGGTAATTTTAGCTAATAATGCATGGAATATTATCTTGGATTGGATTTATCTGTCTTTTAATCAGTTTGTTATACTCACTCTGGCTATAGTTTAAAATGTTGATCTGTTAGAAGAGGGGTCTTTTGTTTTTATCAAGGCAACATTATATGGCTAGATGTAGTTGGGGCCAAAAATCTGTTTTCTAATTCATTCCTGGCACTTTAAGATAAAGTGGGGGAAGGCACTATCTTTAAGTGTGCATTTTTAATTGATGGAGCCATTTAGTAAGAGAGGACAAGTTTGCTTGCTAGCATTGCGTGAATTAAAAAAAAATCTTCATAAAACTACCAATGTTTCTCTTTTTTGAACTATGTATATATAATAATTTGTTTAAAAACCAAGGATCTAATAAAAGGGCCAGACAGTGGGAACAAATTACCTCTTGGAAATCCAATTAGGTGTGATTACTTTTGCCTCTAGGTGAAAGCTTCCATTTAGTATAGTATCTACATGCTTTCTGCATTGGAAGAACCAATGTATTTATTTAAACAGATAATTTTTCTGGCAATTTTCCCTTGGTATGACAATATTTAAGGTACATGGAAGAGTGATAGCATTTAAAAATTAATTGGTTTTTGGTATTGGTTATGGCTGTGTGTGCACATGCACAAAAATGCTATTGAGGGATTTATTTTACCAGCTCAAATGGTGTCATTTTCTCATTATTGAAACTGCTTATACATTATAATCCTTGCTCAATAACTAATATAATTTTACAAGATTTATTATAAGAAAAATAGAGAAAAACCTTATTAAATTAGTATTGCCTATCTAAGCAATTCATCCTTATATAGTTTGACACCAGGAAATTAGAATGAAAAGTTGATGGGCCATAATCTAACTTTGGTTTTAAATTGGAATGTGAATAAAGCTGGCACAGCAAATTGAATTCTGGTCTGAACTCCATTTACTGATTGTGTTCTGTGAATTGTGAATTCAAGGTTCTCATTCTGTCTGACATAAAATCCATATTTCCTTGGTACTTATATACAGCTCAAAATAAGCCTGAACAATCTAAGTACAGGTGGTCCTCAATTCTCAACCATTTGTTTAGTGACTTACAAGGACATTGAAAAAACTGGCTTATTGGTCTTCACACTTATAACCATTGCAGCATCCCCATTGTCACATAATCAGAATTTGGGTGCTAGCAACCAACATGTTACTATGAACCAGTGGACAATAATCTGATGACAATCATCATCAACTTTTTTCATTATAGAACACAAATATTGTCACAGAGATGTGCAGAGTTGAGTCTTCCCAACTCTGTTTTGAATATGAAACACCCATGAAATCGTTTTATTTTAGAATTTGAGAAATATTTCAAACTTCAGAGGTTTTGAGCTTACAACACTTTAGTAGTAGTTGAAAGGGCTGTTTAACACTTGAAGTGGAGTAGTTTATTTTCAGAACAATATGTTTCAAATTCAAAACAATTCAACTTAAAGCATTTTGCACACCATTGTATGTGCATATTGTATATACATGGACAAGGTTGTTAAAGCATGAGTTGCATAAGACACTCAGACATCTTCCAACAAAGAATAGGTGTTCTGTATTAAATAAATAGACCCTATTAAAAAAAAAGTAAAAAGCAAAAAAAAGCCACCTGCTTCTGATGATATGTATATCCAACATGCTCCTTCTTTCTGGTTCTTGGATAATGAAAAAACTAAATTACAACATTTAGATCCTGATACACAAATAATGTGTAGAATTGGATAATTCTGTCTTGCCTTCAACAGGCAAATTAAATTGCAAATATTCATTAAAACTTTCATAACTTTGTTAATTGAAAACCTTAAGAGGGTTATAGTATTTACTAGATGATCTTTGTTTGAATGTATGATGAGTAATGAATTAGAGACCTATTTCTTTGTTGGTGCTTTCTCATGCTGTGATATTACTTTCTGCATCTTCTTCTAAGACCACAGAACACCATGAACTATGATATGTAAGAAATGAACGAACAAACAAACAAACTCCAAACACTCTTGCATAGGTATAGGTAGTCCTCAACTTACAACCACAATTACGATAGAACCAGAATTTCTGTTTTATGTCCTTTTTTTTTTTTTTTTTGCCAGATTACATGACTCACTGCAGTTGTTAAACGAATCATGCAATTTTAAGTGAATCTGGCTTCGCCCATTGACTTTGCTTGTTGGAAGCCTGAAGGGAAGGTTGCAGATGATCACATGACCCTGGGATGTTGCAACCATTGTAAATACTTGCCAGTTGCCAAGCCCCCAAATTTCAATCATGTGACTTTGAGGATGCTGCAACCTTTGTAAGCACCAGGACTGGTTGTAAGTCACTTTTTTTAATGCCATTGCAACTTTGAATGGTCACTAACTGAATGGTTGTAAGTCGAGGACTATCTGTAGTTAAATCTGAGTCTGAAGAGGCATTGGTTTTGTCATAATGGACTTTGGGTCTCTAATGATTTTTACTCCAACAAAACTCAAGGCATTTTACAGTAAAGCAGTAAGGATACAAATCTGGGCTACAAAAATCCAGGTGACCCTAGATGACAGGAACAAGTTTTCTGTGTCATTTTGCTGCCATCTACTAGTTCAGGTTTTTGCAGCCCAAAACTGAAAGCCTAAATCACCAAAAAGAGCAGGTTTAATTGGAAATTCTGTCCTCCAAAGCTCCACTGCCTTGCAGCTAAGTATTCTGGGTTCTCATCTGCGACAAATGTTTGAATATATGTCTTGATATGATCTGCAGAGCAGGATGACCTTCCACATCTTTTGCAGCTGGGATTTGGATGTCTAGCAGTAAATGAATACAAGAAATTGACAAAAGCTTGAAAATACTCAAAATGAAGCAAAAGACATAAATATTTATATTGCATTCACCCATACACCCATTTAGCAATATCAAAACATAATGTTACATTAGCAAATATTCTTTGTATTGCTCTGGCAACTAAGTCTAACCGACTATATCTAGTGACACTTTGGAAATCTGTACAACTAAATAACTAAAATGCTATGGTGTAATTTTGAAGGCAGCCAGAAAAAAATATTAGCAATAGGTTTGGGAATGTCAAATTAAATATTTAATATTGAGAATTAATTTTAGCATCATGCAGTATGAGTATTTTTTAAGGGTCGACACATTTATGAAAAATTGATATTATTTATCCTAGTAACTAAAACCAGAACAGGTTTATTCAGAGATAGAAGGCTGTGACTGGTAGATAGCTGCTTCTTGCAGGCAATCACGATAATGCCCTCATTTTAAATTTTCAAGGGATAATGTGGCTAGCAGTTACAACATCAAGTCAGAGATGGTTCTCAACTTGTATACAGAAAAGAGAGATTAAAATTTATTTTACTAAAAAAAGCTTAAGAATTTGTAAACAAATCTTGGGCCCAGAATGAATAAGAATCAATAATAAACACTATATAAGGGAAAGTTCTTGTATTCCTATGTTCCATTAGATATTTTTCAGAATTTTCTATTGTAGTATTTCAATCATCTAGCTTGATTTTCAGAGAGCAACAAAATAGTTTTGGTCCTTTCTAAATCTATAAACTGTTGAAGGATGGGTAATAAGTGCTGTTCTGCAATCAACCAACTTCCTGATGGATTAATTATATATAATTAAAGTCTTATCCTACAAATAGAATGGATATCTGTTCAGAGACAATATCTGACTATTGGCATTGGCATCCCTATCTTATTGCAGTTGTCACATTTTTGGCCTAAAATATAAGTTCAGATGGCAATGGGAAACCAGTGTTCTAACTAGAGTAATGTTCATATACTTATGTAGTCCCTAGCACAAAGCAGTATCTTTCCATTCTTTTAAAATGGCTAATAAGCAGACCCAGGACTGCTTCCTGAAAGAGGAGATAAAATTATGCTTCTAACATTGATTTGGATCATATAATGTATTTGGGTTTAACATTTTGGGTAAACCAGATAATAATTATAATTAATATACTTCATTTTAAATTCCATTTGAAAACTTTGTTCTTTGCCCAGTTCTTCCAGATATGAATGTTGGAAAAGTACTCTCCCCCCCACCTTTAATGAATATGTTTTAAAATTATTTTAAATGTTGTTTTACAACATTCTTATTGTAAATCTCAATACATGTGGCATATGGAGTAGTATATTGCTCAAAAAAGTAAAGGGAACACAAGCAGAAGACATCCAAGATCTAAATGAATGAAACAGCCTTATTAAATACTTTGTTCTTTATATACAGTAGTTTATACACTGCTCAAACAACTAAAGGGAACACAAAACTACTGTATGTAACGAACAAAGTATTTAATAAGGCTATTTCATTCATTCGGATCTCGGATGTCTTCTGCTTGTGTTCCCTTTATTTTTTTGAGCAGTGTATATAAATGTATTTCTTTAATACTTAACAAATCAATAGTACAGAAACTAGATGTTATTATATACTTGAATCATGGTTAGCTCTAACCACTCTAACTTTCCTCTAACTTAGTGAAGAGCTTCTAAAAACATCTGTAAGTAAATGATTGCCCACAGAGCAGAGTGAGAAATTGTTTTGTCTAAAGTCTTATTCTTTCAAGGAAAAACTTACACTGGTAGATCACACGCTGATATAAATGGTGCCAAAGAGCACTAGATAAGCCATTATTTTCATCTTCTTTTGACTCTTGTCTATTATTATATAATACCTAGCAGACTGCCACAGGAAAAACAACAGAATATCCTTATCAGAGTAATCTGCAATTTTTTTCCTAATTCTAATTCATTACATGAAAAGGAGTTTAACTTTATAAATTATTTCGAAGAAGAAAGAATTTTTGAAAAATGCTTTCGAGCAGATAGTTGAGTTCTTGCCCTGAGTTAGCTGCAAGATAGTCAAGGAGTATGTCTTAATGTAGAGTGAAAGAGAAGATAAGATTATCTGTCCACTGATCTGCAGTCTGAGTTTCCACATTTGATAACATTCTAACTGAAAATACCACAACAGAACTCGCCCATGAGTTTTTTTTAATGAGAAGACACCAGTTAAGTGGGCAGTTCTGATATTCAAAAATTGTTGGGGAATTTCTTCTTCCCCTGGAAAAATTATTCACCTAATTTTCTGCCCCAATTAATGATGGTTAGATGCCTTTTGAAAGTAAGCTATAAGAGCTATTTCTAGCTATAAAATCTGCAGCCTCCTAAAGAACATAATAGGAATATGGGAAAACGTGCCATAATATTCTAGGGTATTTGAACGAAGAAGTGTGTGATAATACTGTATCTCTTCATAAAAGGATGGAAAGATACGCTAATGAGGATATCTTTATGCTACATGGTCATTTTTACATTGTGACTGCTTGAATTGCATGTAAAATCTATTCCCAATCAGCAATTTAGTGTATCAGTCTAGGGCAGATTATTCTAATGTGGCATCCTCAAGAGTATTAGAATATAACTCCTCACCTCATTAAGCATACCTGGAAGATAAATAAACATTACTGTTCTTAATATCTGATTTTAATATGTTTTCGTCCCTTGCTCCCTTTAGTTATTTCATACTGGACCTAGTTTTGGGTAATAAATTCAAGCATGAAATGAATTAATTAGCATGTCCTGCCTTTGCAGTTTGATTCTTTGCATCTATTACCGGTTTTTATGCGCTGAGGGAATGCAAGTACATTTAGCAGCGAAACGTTTCAAACCAAAAACTTAGTTGGTATATTATGCATTATATTTAATGCAATGGGTGAAGAGAGATCGATATCTCTATATCTTAGAGAGAGAGAGAGAGATAATAGGAATAATTGCTGGTTTTTTTCCCTTGAAGAGAGCAAGGTACAGAGTACAGAGCATTGTAAAGCAAAAAGGAGGGAAGATGCAGCCATCTTTCTTGTCCAAAGAACAGCACTTCAGCAGAAAAGTCTCTTGGCCTGCTGCCTAAAGACCTGGTTCTTTTCTGCTGTAATGAACTCTTCATTTTTACTTTAGTCCAATGTTTCCCAACGTTGTCAAATTTAAGATGTGTGGAATTCTGGGAGCTGAAGTCTACATATAAAGTCATTAAGGTTGAGAAACACTGCCTTTTTTTTTTTTTTTTAATTTGATTTATATGCCGCCCTTCTCCGAAGACTCAGGGCGGCTTACAATGTGCTCAGCCTTAGTGTATTGTGTGAATCCATTAATTAGTTATTATTTGCATAGTATAGTTTATGGCTTAGTGTTATAGTAAATCTGTGGCTCTTTTTCCCTACTCTGCTAAGGGTTAAATTGATTTGTTTCCCATGGTAGCCTTGGAGAGGCTTACTTTACACTCTGGTTTGTACGAGATTCTCTCAGTTTTGCACTTCAATCTTTATGATTAAAGAATTTCTGAAAAGTAGAATGGCATAGCTTCACAAAAGAGGAGCATGAGCCTAACTGTCTGTCATGACACTCCTTTGTCTGGCAAAAGAAGAACAAGTTAAAATGGCAGAACTTGTGTCCTCACTTATCTGGGAAGCCTTGGTTTAACCACTGAACTTCACCAAGGAAAATACAGTCTTAATAGGACAATAAACAATTGTTTATTTACTTGTGAGATAAAATCTATTTTAAGATTTAAGACTGTAAGCAGTGTTCAAATAATCCAAAATTTGGGAGTTGATGCTGTATTTCCATAGAAATGGTTAAGTTTGTTTTGGAATTGAGCCAGTATTTTCCAAGGCTTGCTTCTGCCCCAGATGTATGCTATGAATGTTTCATGTGGGAAGGTAGACTCTGCAGTGTACAAGCCTAAGGACTTCCAAGAAATGCGCAATACTAGACTGCCTTAGGCTGATATATTTAGTCTGCCCTGGATCAAAGAATTCAGGGAATTCATTCCTGTCCCTTGCATTTCATAAGAAATAACTCACTGAGAATTTGACATTGACATACATTGTTTGCCCTGTGATGTATAAATCTTTTAGTAGTAGCAAAACCAGATGTTTGCTATTGCCAAAAAGCTAGAAGATGACTGAATTACTGTTCCCTAAAAGTTGTTCCCTCAATTTTTGGAGAATCATACAAAACATTTATTCCTCTATGTCTGAGTTTATCTTTTAGGGTACTTTGTGATTTGTTTAATGAAGACTGTTGAATAGGTCACCACTTGCTACTTTCACACATTACACTAAATCATATAAAAATATGGCTGAGTTCATACAACAAGCAGCCAAAACAAAACAAACCATATCATGGCTTTGCATGATGCACTTGTCTAGTTTCCAAACAGATAACTAAACTGTGAATGGTGAGGATGAAGATGGTTGCTAAATATGAAAGTAAAAATAATTAAAAACTCATTTCTTTTAATAATTGTGGCTGTATCTAAGAATGCAAAGATATGCATACTTGGGAAGGAGAGTGTTTAGGATATAAGAGACACCAGGTTAGAGTGGCGGTGTGCTAAGTAATTGAGAGTCAAGCTGCATATAAGTTTAATAAATTATGGCTGTCTGTACAGTCAACCAGGTGTTTAGAATGGATTTGGCATTTTTGTCCATCAACTGAGTCTTTCCCAAGACCTAGGCCAGGCAAATGTCGTTTGATGGCATTAAAGGTATTGTTGCAGGATGTAAGTATTTCCAAGTAAAGTTGTTTTTTGCAGCTGATTAATAGTGGTTTTGTCAATTATGTTCAAATGGTACTGTAGATGTTTTAGAATTGCACCCAAGGTGCCTATTATTTATTATTGCAGTATTGTTATTCCCTGATGACAGAGAGAGAGGCAGAAAGACAGAGGAGGGAAGTTTAGATGCATTTTGGAACAGTCTTTCCCAGCCTGTTGTTTTTCAGGTGTTTTGGGTCTGGAATCCTTCCTTGCCAACTTTAAATGGGAAACATTTTTGCAAACACACATTGTAGTGTTCTCACTGCCTGGCTAATCCCTTACTGTTTTAGAGAGATTCTTCCTATGTGGTATTAATACAGTAATGATGAATTATAGTGAATCAATATAGTGTAGGTGTGTATATACACTGAATTATCTCAGGAATTACATTAATGTTGTTAGAACCTCTTATCAAAATTACCATGAAGTAAAAAAAAATCCTTAGGCAATGTATTCCTTTGCTTCTGTCTTGCACTGCAAGTCAAACTTCAAAGCTGAGCACTGCTGCTCATTTAATTTCCCACTGACACTGATTCTTTCATTCCAGGAGACAGATCTTTCCACCATGTCATCTGACCAGACATCTCAATCTACAGTACCGCCTCTCCACTCTCCAAAGTCACCTGTGTGGCCTATTTTCCCATTCAACAGAGAGGGAAGCCGGATTTGTGAGAGGGGTAGTCACCTTCTTCGGGACTTACCCAGCCCTCTTCCCACAAAAAGAACAAGGACTTATTCCGCGTAAGTATCCAAAATTGACCAGAATTATTGATCAGATTTTTATTTTAGAATTTGATGACATGAAGCCTATTAGTTGAGGCTGGAAGAAGTGAGGAATTGCAGTCATAATTGTATCCTTGTTCCCAGGTGCATGTATTTCTGGTCTATTTCTCCCTGATTCTCTACACATTATGATCCTAGAGAAAGAGTTGAACATTGCAATGTTTGCAATGCTGCTTTTTTTGGATAACTTTGATTATTCAGTTCCTCACATAATGAGAATACCAAATCATACCCATATTTCATTAAAATTATCATAAGAGCCTTTTTGGACCAGGTCATAGCCCTGTTTAATCCATGATTTTGTGTTATACAATTGCCATTTCAATGTATTTAATCCTGGAAGTGCAGATATGGGAGCAGGTTATAGATGAGAAATCAGACTATTCCATTCCATTAGAGAAGGAAATGGCAACCAATTCCAATGTTCTTCCAAGAAAACCAAATGGATATTCCCAATCAAAATAATATACTGGAAACTGAATGCATCAGGTTAGAAGGTATCATATACAGTAAACTATTGGGGAAGAATAAAGGGCAATAGTAGTAGTACTGGTGGTGGTGGTGGTGCTGCTGCTGCTGTAGATTAAGGTTGAAAGAATGTCCAGTCACTGAGATGCCCAGAGATACAATGTACATTTGATACTATTGTTACATGCATCATTAGTCTGTGGAACATCAGAACCATAAATCCAGGTAAACTTGATGTTGTCAGTAATGAATATTGACATTGTGGGAATCAACAAACTGAAATGTACTGGAATAAGTCACTTTATATCAGAGGAGTATTAGATTTAATGTGGATGAGAAATCATAAAAGTGGGATAGCCATTATTAATTCATATAAAAGACAATATTGTGGTGATCCAATACCACAGGTGCAGAGGAACTAGAAGTTGAATAGTTCTATGATAATGTGCAGTGCTTTATTGATATAACATCCTCCCAATGTAGATGATTGCAGGGCTAAAATTGAAATAACCTCTGGAATAATGGGAAAGTTGGCTTCAGTATAGAAAGGAAGTAGGAGACAAACTAAAAGAGTTCTGCTGAGGCAATTTAACATTTAAAGCAATTTCCTTCTTTTAGTAATTTAAAATATTTTAGATTAATTTATAATCTAAAAGATGGCTTTACATATAACTGAATCAGACTGAAAATATATGCTGTGAGCAAAATCAAAGATTTCAGCCAGCAAAAATAAGACCTGATGTGACTGCAGCTCAGATCATGAATCCTTTATAGTTTAAATTAAAGAAAACATTCATCAAACCAATAGCATACAATTTCAGCAACAGCAATGATGGTAAATAATAGATATTATGTAGTGGATATGATAAATGAAAATTCTGGACTGATGTTTATAACATGTGCTATAACATTTGTAAAGCTGGAACAAAATAGAAATATCCTGATATGCAGAAAGTACAAAAGAAGGTGAAATGACTGTGTGTTGATATATTGAAAGTAGTTCAAAAGCAAGAGGCAACAGAAATGTATTTGCTCAAGTAAACATCAAGTTCCAGAGAAGAGCAAGAAGAGACAAGAGACATCCACAGTTTCTTTGGATTGCATATTTAGATATAATAATCAAAAGGGAAAAAATAAAAGACTTGTTTAAGGAAATCATGGAAGTTAAGGAAATCTATTAAATAATGGTGGACTCCATAAAAGACAACATACCCAAAGATATATTGGTGAAAAAAGATGGTATAAGTAAATGGAATATCTGTCTAATTGAAATAAAAAATTGCTAAAGAGATGACATAGTTAAATGGGTTCTAGAAAATATTGCTAACAAAAATGTGTAAAAGTTGATGAATTACTAGCCAAACTACCCAAAATCTTTCAAATTGTTGCAATTGAAATATAGATAGTCCTCATTACTATTCATTAAACAGCGATTCAGAATTACATTGGCTCTGAATAAGAAGCACTTACAGTGTGATGGAGTTTCAGTTGTTACAGCAGCCAAACGTGATCATGTGATTACTTAGTAATCATGTGATTACTAAATTCTAACATTCCTTACCAGGTTCCCACAAACAAAGTCAATGGGGAAACTGGCAGGACGGCAGAAGTTACTGTCACGTGAGGTCCTTGCTTAATGGTCCACATAGTCATGTTTAATTTCAGCAATTGAGACTACCAGAATTGCTATTGCTAAGTGACACAGTCACAGAAAATTCTACTTCACAACTGTGTAATTTATCTGTTGTAAGCCAATTCCTGTTGTAAGCCAAGGATCACTGTACCATTAACAGTTCGTAATCTGTAGGAGCCAAGGTACTGAATTAGATCAATTAAGGAAGCTTTTTAATTTTAATTTTCAGTACAATAGTAAAAGCAAATATAAAGAGAAAAAAATACAAAGAGAAAAAAAATAAAGTGCAAAGAAAGAAAAAGAAAACTAGAACAAAAAGAGGAAAGAAGTAGAATCAAAAGAAAAGAAATATGTAAAGAAGTGGCTGCCAGTCTTCATCACAAATAAAAAAAAAATTAATAACTCATCATAAACTTACAGATATCTTTTCCCCCAGCCTATCCCTTCTATATGCAAAAGTATAAATCATCAGCTTTTCAGTCCTGACATTAGCAAAATGTCCCTAAAGAGTTACCAGAGCTTTACAAAAACATGTCATATTTTAATATTGATCACGCAAACTGTTATATTCCTTTCTTTTACTTCTAACGATCTCAATCCTTAATTCATTTTCTTTTTCCCATTGCAGAGGCTTTTTTGAGTGTTTTTCACAGGACACGCAAGTGGAAGGCTGCTCCGTTTGTCTGAGTCTGGGTGGGTGTGGGAGGCTGCCTTTTGGACAATGGAGCTGCGTGCACATGTGCATGATTGCTCACCACTTGCATGGAATCACAATTTTCCATACCAGGGACATTTTTTGGGGTATTGTAACATAGTATTAAATATAGATGGGAAAGTTATAATTACTTGTGGACCTGTTATGTAAGAGGAAGAGAATGTATCAAATATTTTCAATGTATTTTTTAGCATTCAACCAGGGTTAATATTTTATATTTAATGTCAGTGTGAATTATATATTCGTCATTTGTTATTTTTTTGTGCACATTTTTTATTTTTATCATTAATGTTTGATAGTTGTTAGCTTGATGGTTGGTTTTTTTTTCTTTTGTATTTTAACATTAGAAATAAGATTTAAAAAATTGTGAGAAGTAAATTCCTTATCCAGGTCAATGTTTTAGTTGTATTTTATATTTCCCCTTTGTTTTTCAAAACATTAGCAAGCTTCTTTCATGAATCCAGTAAAATGTTCTCAACTCTTGTCTGTACTCTGTGTTGTAATCCACATTTTTTCCTGTAAATTGTTATTTCCAAGTTGAATGCTTGGTCTGTTTTATAATCCACACTTTTGTTAAATTCAGTCTTTCTGATTCCATTATTTTTGCATCAAGCAAAATTTGCTTCACTTCTGTCGGTCCTTCATTAGTCTATCCATAAAAGCAGACACTGATATTGTGGCTACTAATTTCTGCCCCCATTCTTTGAAGATGTTTTTTAATATTTCAGTTATGGTATTTTAGTGTCATTTTTTAAATCCCAATCCAAAAGGCAAGTTTTTTTTTCTTTTTTGCCTGGACTTTAATCCCTTCTAGTGTCCAATTTAAATTATAAAGTCCCTCATCTATGTTATGGCTTGCCGTATTCAAAATAATTTGGTTCTCACCAAAAAGCTGTTTATATAATTAAAAACAAAAACAAAACAGAAATGAAGAAAATTGCATGCCTTTGAATTGTGTTGCTTGAAAAAAAATGTTTGAGAATACTTTGGTCTGCAAGAACACATTATTCAATAGTAGAAGTAAAAATTGAATTACTTACTTGCAATATTAATCAGCGGTGAAATGCACTTACCATTGCTACCGGTTCAGGAATGTGAGCGTGCATGCGCTCGCTATGCTCACGCACGCCTCTTCTGTGCATGCACAGAGAGTAAAAAATGGGACATAATGTCCCGGAGGGTGGGCAGAGCCTCCCACCACCAGCGCTATCAGTTTGCGTAAGCCGGATAGATCCAGCCGGATTTCACCACTGATATTAATAATGAATCTGAAGCTTACATTTTGAACACATAATGTGAAAGCATCAATCATTGGATAAATCTTAATGCTTGGAAAAATCAAAGACAATTGAAAAAGAAGCTAGCAGAAGTCAGGTTGGCTAAATACTAATATTGAAGATACAAACATTAAAAGAATTCAAAGTAGTAGCTGGCAACGGATAATCCTGATGTAGCCTGCTCTATTGGCAGCATTTCCATGTTGGCTGACTGGTTGGGGCCTCTCCCCTGGAATTGGGACAAGAAGGAGCCCTGGAAGGGATGGCTGGGAAATATAGTCCCCAGCAGGGGAGAAGGACAAAATGGAAGAGCTGAGGAAAAAAGAATTGAGAGGGAGCGAAAAGAACAAAGCTGCTACAAGGAAAAGAGGCTGACTCCTTCACGAAGAGAGAGAGATTGCCACCCCAAGGAAGAGAAGACAACTGTCTCTGGGCCTAGAGCCTGGATCCTGGCTGCCACAAGAGGGAGGCTCCTTAGGCCTCTATCTGGGTCCACAGAGGACATGTTTTTGAAACAGCAGGATTGGTGAGGGGTCATTTGGCCTGAAAGGACATCTTTGGGGCATTTTTAGTTGAGCAATGTTGTCCATCACATGTTTTATATTATTGTGTCGTTTAACTTGATTTTTATCTTAACGGCCATTATTTTTAATAGTCAATAACTCCCTCCACATGTATTGGTATGCCTGGGCCATGTCGGGCTGGTCACCTGGAAAGGGATAGAAGGGCCTGATTGCCAGTGGCCCTTTGGCAAAATGATGTCCATTAGCTCATGAAAAATAGAAAATGATTGAATGATAATAGATTCCTGGAGAATCTAATTTATAGATTGTATTGTTGAAATAGTATAAACAGCCTGAGATTAGAAACATGTACACATGTGAATCTCCAGATGTTGAATTCTAGGTAAATCTCCTATGAGCCATAGCTAACATGGCCAACAGTGAAAGGTAGTAATATCTTAAATTGCACAAAACCTGGAGGGCGCCATGGAATCTATCTTTGTATACATAATATTGGAAGTAGATAAATAAACAATCTAGGGTAATATGTTGGCTGGTCTTATGAGAGGTATATCAAAGATGTTTTTCAGTGTTGCCTATTATAGCATAATTGTTTATATTTTACTCACTTTAAGCATCCTTCTCACGAAGAAGCATATGGTTAATTAAGGTAATACTTCATAAGCAAGAATGGAGGTTTTTAAGAAGAGATTGAACAACTATTTGTCTGAAATGGTATAGGCTTTCCTACTTGAGCAGGTGGTTGGACTAGAAGATCTCCAAGGTCCCTTCCAACTCTGTTATTCTGAATACCAGAACAGCTCAGTTTGATTTTCATTTTTCTTTTTTTCCCTCTCTTTTTTTCCCTAGGACGGCTCGTGCTTCTGCTGGTCCCATCTACAAAGGTGTATGTAAGCAGTTTTCACGCTCCCAGGGCCATGGTTTCATCACTCCAGAGAATGGCACAGAAGACATATTTGTACATGTTTCTGAGTGAGTTCTATGGGGAATGGAACATTGATGTCTTTAGTGGCTTATGTGTTTGTAAATGAGGATCCCTATTTTCTCTCTCCATCCCAACTTTCACTATTGACATTATTCTATTCTTATGCACTACATTTTTTCATGTATGGATACTAACAGAAAACAAGATGAACTTTCTATTTTTTCTGCTTCTCTACCTACTCCAATACAATAATCACTTATATACACCTGTGTTGCAGACCTTCCATTTCAATTTCTATAAGGAAATACTGTTCTCCAGAAACTTTCTGTTGTGTCACTTGTGGCAGGATAAAGGTTTACAAATACATGTATACATATTTGGGGTGTGCAGAGCAGTCAATTTGTCCCGCTTGTTTTGAGAATTTGTAAGGTAGCTCAATTATTGCATTGGTAAAGAATGCCAGTTGGAGAGCTGTTCAGGTGATACAATACCTGTCCAATGGGATAGATTCCTCAAATTAAAAAAAAAAAGTCAGTGCAAGGATCATGGTCCCATCACAAATGGTCCCATCAATATTCCCTATCAATCAACTTGAGGAAAAGTATGATTGGTTCTGAAGGCACTTTCACAGCAGGTGAATGAGTGGCACCTAGTGGGATAGACAAACAATATTTGGACCAAAACTTATGTAAACCAGATCAAGGTTAAAGTACGCTTTAGAAAAAAGCATATAGACATTCTTATTGTAGTATTGTATATGTAGTATAGACAGTCTGATTTTCTATATGAGCCAAGTACATAAAGGGAACAACTAAGAGGCTGAATTATCAATGCTTTCTCTTAGAAAGGAGCAGAGGTTTCTTGTGATACGTCAGCAAGATGGGGACCCACCCCACCTATCACTTGGCCCATTCATGACAGTGAAGCACATTATGTTCCAGAACTTTGGTTCTTCAAATTTGTCTTAGTGGAGATAAGGAAGAAGCCCTTGTGCCATTTCCTAAAATGCCCAGACATCATCTCTTACAGCCTCGCTGATTATTTGGAATCAGAAGGCTGCAACTTTGTGCTTGAAAAATAAATGGAAATATCTCCTATATTCTAATTTTCTAGCCACCAGTGTGGAAACCATTTTGGCTTATAGACCATTTTATTTGGTATGCCTGTAAACAATAATACAAATGAGTCTTGTGGCATCTGAAGAAATCTCCCACTCTACTGAAAGGAGATAAATTCAGAGGCAGTTCAAGAGACTAAAGGTCAAATTATAAAGTATTGTCCTGTGTTTGTATACATTGTTCTTTCATTTTTGAGAGTCTATGATACCATCAAGATATTTTTTTTTTGATACAGTGAATTATTTAACAAAGAAATTTAATTACACTTAGGTCAGTTAGTATATTCAGAAATCAGTGTACATGATTAAAAATAGGGATTTCCTCCAAACAGGAAGAAATCTTGCTGTAAATTTTGTAGCTGGAGGAAGTTGAATTAACCATTTTCTGTTGTCATCTTTGGCTGGCTAAAAGGTGCTTCATAGTAAATGCAGTAGAAAATTTTATTAAAAATAAATTTGGGCTAATATTCCAAACCCTAACATTTTAATTCTGCTACGATGGCAGAACTCTTCCTAAATTAGAGTGCTACAAAATGCATAATGTTTGGAGGAATGTAATTCACATCCTGTTATGGTGTTTAATTTATACAGTTTTCTTTGATAGTTCTATATGTTAGTTTTATAGCAATTGCTTATTTAGATACTGATGCATTGAAGCTTCCTAAAGGGAATGCAGTTATTTAAAAAATTGTTATGCCTTGTCTGACAAATTTTACATCATTTGTTTCCACCATATTTTTATTCAGAGCTCTGAAATGTTCCTTTTTTTTTCTTTTTCAGCATTGAGGGGGAATATGTCCCAGTAGAAGGAGATGTGGTCACATATAAAATCTGTCCCATCCCACCAAAGAATCAGAAGTTCCAGGCTGTGGAGGTGGTGCTCACTCATTTAGCACCACATACAAAGCATGAAACATGGTCAGGCCAAATAATTGGCTCATAAACTACTTCTTGAGCCTGCAGGAAGTGGAGTTGAATGATATGGTGGGTGGTGGAACTACTGGAGCAATGAAAGAGCCAGGCTGGCAATTTTTGTTTGCTGTGTGACATGTTTGCAACTTTATCTTGTCTTTTCTAAGATCTAATCTTAGTTTGTAAATGTGCTTTTTTGTTATAGAAGGGCAAGCAAGGAGTGGAAAAGTTTTGCTGGGTAGATTTACACTTAAGTCATGAATTCCTGACTATACCCAATAGGATGAAAGAAATCTACTATCAAAGTAGTATATGTTGGCCACAGTGATGTTTATCTGGTTCTATTCTAAACAAATTAGCAATGAAATTGTCTGTTATCCTATCCCTTTAACAAAAATTCCCCTTCCATCTTCCGCAGAGGCTGTTGCATTGTTATTATGCACCCTTCTCGGCCAGAACAGGCATTCAGTGAAATAGTATTTTTTAGGACACAGTTCTGTATGGTCCAAATATGGTGAAGCTGTCATTCTTTCAGAGTTTTCTAAATCACCTGCTTGAAGTTTGTTTTTTGTTGTTTGGGGTGTTGTGTGTATTTCTTACATGTATAATCATATGCAAAAAAAGAGCCTATAGGCTTGCTCCTGCATAGGGATCACACTTCTCTAAATTTCTATTTATCTTTGGCTGAGTTTGAGATCAATGGCTTGGTTACCACTTGTGTATATAATTATTGCTATAGCTTCAAGTCTTCTTTCAAAAACACTTCATGCATAGGGTCTGAAATAATTATGCAGTAATCCAATAGAATATAACACTAAGGAAGGAGCATTTCTAAAGACAAATTAATAACTCACTGTGAAGTTTTGTTCAGATATATCTAAAATGGGTGGAGGGATTTTTTTGGTCTTATAAAAGATGATATCACCAAAATCAGGATCTTCTGCTTGTTGCCATGCAAAGGAGTCAGTAAATTTTGCAAATAATTCTTTGCTGGAAGTAGCTGAAGAAGGAACTTTTTTAAATGTATTAATCTCAAATTGACTTTAATTTTTTCCATGCGCACCACAGTGGTTTGTCCCAGGTAGCCTGAACTGTAGCAGTATCTTGCTTCCAGACTGTTGTGATATACATTCAGATTATACCTAAAAAATAACTTTTCCTATTTTCTCTTAATTGTAAACTAAGTTGCATCTGTTTTTTAAAAGGGTAGCAAAATACAGGAATTATTTGCCATTAAAAGTATGTGTCCAAGGGTATTCTAGAATTCAGCCTCTACTGAAATGTGTTATTTTGCTGACATTGTACTTTTCATATAAAGTGTTAAGTATTGCCCATGATTGCATTTGTATCTACTGAAAGTAATACATAATAATAAAATCCCCTGCAGATGAAGCTTTCTTTGTTAGAAGATTATATTATTATTAACATTAAAAGGGGCTAGAATGGTCTTCTTAACATAGTATCTCCAGATGTTACTGGGAGGTGCAGTTCCAACTCATTTGGTCTGTATTATGCTAGGAAAATCTGAAATAAAATCACCAGGAAGCATCTGTTTCATCCTCTTATATTATGAATGATAGTTTCTGGCCCTGAAGATCTGCTTGAAAAATAGCACCTTTGTTTATTACGCTTTCACAGATGTAGGTTTCAGTATTATCTGCATGTAATTGCACTTCTGAATACTTTTCACAACACATTTCCTCAGAATGGATGTTTAGGCTAATTCTCCCATTCTCCCTCCTGTTGTACAAACTTCAAGATTTTAACAATTATCCTCTATGTGACTGGAGAATGAGGATTATGTGTAGAAAAGATGAAGAAATGTTCAGCAGAGGTAAGATTAATGAGTAGTATTATATAAATGGTATCTAGTAGTATTGTCCTTCAGTTGTTCCAATTCTATCCAGTGTTTTCCCCAACATCTTAATTCCCCAGGATATACAGGGTCTTGTTTAAAAGCACAATATTGATTTAGATGCATTAAGAAGAGTTTCCCATGATACCATGTACATTCTCAGAACTTGCATGGAATTGTCAGACAGTCTAAACTGTATGGTCTGCCAAGTTGAAAGCATATGGGCAGTGCCACACTGAAGTTGCATAATCTTGGAAAGAAAAGATGTACATGGATAGTAAGTTTTTTAATTAATGCATGGAAGCAAATACTATACTTCTAGGAATTAGTGGGTGTGTTTAAGTAAATGAAGTAAGAATGTGAGAGATGAGGATTTAGTAAGGCTCTCTTGAATGAGATGAGGAAGTCTGAAAGTAGAGCCTATAGCATAACGGTACTGCAGTATGCTGGAATAAAACTGGTGTCTATAAAAGATATGCTTTCTGTATTTGGGATGTATTTCCAGTGTCCTTAATGAGTGTGTGTGTGTGTGAATGTCTGCCAACATACTTTTACTGTTCCTATTTGTGGGATTTCAGCCCCTTTGATCTTTTACAAACTTGCACTTAGGTGTGAGGTGAGACGGGGAGGGTTCAGGATAGGCTGTTGCTCTGAAGAAATAAACATTTGAAAACAGCCTAATGTTCATATTTAGTTTTCAAGGAGGACACCCCACACAGATAGTTTAGTTCTACAGAATACTGCCAACCTAGATTTATGGCAAATTTCATGCAAGGTAGCCACAGGGTGTTGAGTTCCGCTCTATTTATATTTCAGCCCAAAAGATTAAAAAGAAAGCCCTCATAGCTATAAGGATTTGGGGACTTCCAAATGATATCAGAACTAGCTGTAAGGATGCCAGTCTAATGCAGCATTTTTCAAACTTGGCAACTCTAACATGTGTAATTCATATCCCAAATTTTCATAGCCAGTCTGAGGAATTCTGGGACCTGAAGTCCATATGTTAAAGTTGCCAAGTTTGAAGAACATTGGTATAACACAACCTTTTCCAACTTAGTTCCCTTCTGATTTGCTAGGGCTACAATTCCTGGAAAGCCATATTGTGTGGAAATTCTGGGAACTGCCATTTCAATACACTTGGAGGGTGCCAAGGTAGAGAAGGCTTTCATACAATTCTTTCTTGGATGGATGTTACACTACAGCCAAGTTTTAAAAATATTCTCCCATAAACACGATATGGGTAGAAATGGAGTGCAAATTTAAGAAAAGTTTTAGCCTAGTTTTTCCTGAATTTGTTTCTTCATATGGGGAACCTAAAATAAAACGGTACCCTAACATTCCCCCTCTGTTCCCAATATGCTGTTAATTAACATATTCCAAGAAGTCTCTTTGTGGATTTATTACAACTATGTTTGTGATAAGAAATGAGTTCTTTTCAAGCAGAGCTATAAAAAAGTTGGTTAAGGTCATTCTGTGGAACATTATTGTTCCCTTGTTCCTGAAATGTCCTCATTATACCAGTGACTAATGATATGAATATTCTGCCTCCTTCCATTAAAAACCCAAATAAAACATCCCCAATGGTCTATTTTGAAAGAAAACTCCATACATGCAGGAGAAAATGAAGTACAGTGATTTTGAAAGGAATTATCATTCATCTGTATGTAGATATAGAGGGAGAATTTTTCTGGACTTTTCCTTGCGATGCAGCAGCTGCTCTTAAGTCCAATGAAGTGAGGATCTGAAGGCCACTTTCCTTTTGCTGTATGAGACATCCTTCCTGTGACAGTTGGAGGAACTTCCTGCACACACGTACCACCAGCAGCTTCTAGCCTATCTCCCTCCTTCATGGTGCAATACCAGTGGGAGTGCCACAAAACTGTGACTTCTTTCTGAGAATGCTTTTAATTCTTTCTGAAATAACCTTGTTATCTATAATGTGTCTGTGTTCTAACAACTTTTTGTGTTGTTCTTGCCTCTTTAATCCCATGTTGATCTTTGTAACACTGGCAATAAATCATTAAAGTGACTTTCCAAGAGTCTTCCGTTCTGAAATTTTTTCATTTCACAATGGTCTTTTGAGATGAGAATCTAAGGTTATTGGGTAAAGGGAACGGGGTAGCTGTTCCTAGAGTTTGTGATGCAGAGATGAAGTATACTAGTCTACTGGAAACAGCTATTTGATTAGCAGCAAATGCATGCAGTCCATTTAGGGTGAGCAGTATTTGCACGCGGATTCACTGCAGCTCCTATCACTGTATGCTTTTGGCTGTGCTGTTTAAAAGTAATGAGTTGGCACTGAACAACTTCTGGAATGTTGCAGTTTTACTTAGCAATGAATTCAGATTACTTTGTAGTGAAGTCAGATCACTGAACCATCTAGCCCAGTATTAGTAGTAGCTTTCCTAGGTTTAAATGAGGCATTTTCTCTACTGCTACTTCTAAGTTTGTACATGTTCCTGTTAATGGATTTTACCAGTGATTTTTATGAATCTTATGATTTTTATCTGGAAGTATCTATCATTTCTAAGCTGAGGATAGTAAATCATATATGCTTTAACATATTGCAAACCATTCAGTTCCAAAGATAGAATTTTTAGTTTAAATTTTAATGAACCAGTGTGAAGTCATATTGTTTATTGATTTCTAACTATGTCTTGACTTTTAATTTTATATCAAGTTACAAATGTGAACTACAAAACAGACACTTGACCATATTTTAATTCAATTTTATTAATGTCATACTTTTATAATGATATAAAAGCTGCCTGTCAACAAAGCCCCACAAATCTGTAGCTACAGCAAAATAGTTGGGTTTCTTTAACATACATGACATCAAAATAAACATTCCTGCTTAATAAAGTTGGGTTCTGTTTTTTGATCCATCTGAGAAATAGACCACCTTGTGGCTTTCACAGTAATAAGTAGGTCCCTGTATTAAGTACTTCATAACCTTCCTGGAAAAGGAATGGAAACTAACCTAAGAAGAGCTGGCAATATTTATCTTAAAGCAAAAGCGTCAGCATCTCAGAAAAGAATGGGTTAATTTCATTTCATTAATAATACCAGCTTCTCATCATCCTTTTATATCTTTAGATGCCTCTAATTGCATCATAGCACTATTTATGAAGAAGGAAGCAAGTAATGAAATACCTGCTTTCAACTCTGAATTAGTGCCATGGTTATATGAAAGTATTATAGCTGAAGGCATCCATTTCATATCTTTATTGCATGATCACAACAAATGAAAAAAATGACTTAACACCTCCAAAATTTGGAATAATTTTGATATATCCAGTATGAGCCAGCCTAACAGGAGTAAAGTACCAACAATGGTATGTTTTGTTTCATTTATTTATCAGCCAATCAATCAAATTCACATGTCACCTATCTCATGGAAAATGACTCTGGGCATTGTACAACAATCCAATTATCTTCCATTGCATTCTTAAATTGAAGCCAAAGCTCTTTCCAGAACTTCTGCCAATTGTCTCCTGTACAGGATTACTAAAATCAGTATTCCAAGTTTCCTTTAAAATACATAACGGATCTTCAATTTCTGATTGCAATCACAACCAATAAATTTTTAAAATTGTTTTTGGTTGTTTTAAATGATAAAGTATTAAATTCTCAAAATGGATATCAGATCATGTTGTTGAATCTCTAATATTTCTATTGCCCAAAAGAAATTTAAGTTGATATCAGATGGTAATTTGTCACCTATTTGTTGCTCAATCTGATTTATATTGAAAGGTTCTCTATTACTATAAAAATCTATAAATATTTTTTTCTCAAAGATTTCATTTTAGCCAAACCATAATCATCCTGATCAATTTATGTTGACAGAAAAAGGAGGAATAAGCTTTATCAAAACTGCATATCTACTCTTTCAAATTTGAAGCATTGTTTTAGTAAAAATATTTTCAATCTGTTTTATTCTAGAAAAACATTTTGGATTAAAAGCCATTGATTTATAAATTTATCTGGTTCTAACATAGCTTCAAAATGAATTTTTTAGATGAGTCTCCCAGAATACATGGAATCATATGCCCTAGCTGCAATCCTCGATAATGTATTAACGAATTGGGCATGACCCAACCTCCCTGTTTTTGAGATCTATCAGTATATAAATAATTTTATTTACTCTTAGTTTTTGTAGATTAAAATAGAAGCTTTTTTTTTTTTTTTTTGCCAATGTCTTAAAGCCTATTTAGAAGTTACCACTAGGAGGCACTGAAATAAAAAATTCAACTGTGCAAGCATTTTCATTTTAACCACTGTAATTCATCCTAAAATATTGAAATGTTTTGAAGCCTAGTTTTTCATTTATTTATTTATTTTATTTGTCAGATTTATATGCCGCCCTTCTCCCGTAGGACTCGGGGCGGCTCACAACAATAAAACAACCCGACAATAGATACAAATTAAATAATATTAAAAACCAATTAAAATCCCCAAATCTCCAAGTTAAAATCCACGGCAGATCAGGGAAGTTGCTGAAAGAGCCATGTCTTTAGGTCTTTATTTAATTTCTTTAAAGTTGTAAATAATTATATGTAAAGATTTTATTAATATTTTTAATTATAATGCATATATATATATGTATATATGTATAATTTATGAAAATTAACTGATAGTCCTGACATTTCTGCAAATTTCTTTCACTCCTTAATATACCTAGCTGAATAAAAAGCATTTGAGAGAGTCAAAATAATATGTAAATAGATTTAAAAGATGTATTTACCTCCCATTTTTATTCCATTAATCTAATTATTAGATCTAAATGCTATTGCCAGCACTTCTATAGTTAAGTTGGATAATTAAGGTGATAAAGTACAATCCAGCTTGAAGAGTTAGAGTGTGCAATGGGAAGAAAGTGCAAGTAGACAATATTCTAATAACTGAAGCTAAAGCAAAGGCTGCTCCCCAGACCTAGTTGTGGGAAGGCACAGTTGCAATATGCAAGGCTACTAAGATGTGTGGACCTCAACACACAAACTGTACTTTTATTGGACTAAAAATATATTATCTATGATAAAATAAACCTGAGCACCAAAGTCATATTTTAAACAGATGGTTTCACATATTAGATCAGAAGCCACATAATATTTTAATGGATACTGAAAGCTGAGTAGAATGGTGATGTTTATGACTAATCATTTTCAATAGGATCTATGTTTCAAAGTTTACTTTCTACCTCTCTCCGCATTCTGCATGGCTAATAATAGATTAGGGGTGTTTTCCCTATTCATTATTAGCTTGAAAAAAGACCTGATTCTAATTTTTTAAAAATGGCAGGCCATCTTAAGGGTTTCAAGAATATGAAAATACTTTGAAAGATCAGATTGTTTTCCCTTTAACCTATTAATACTATTATTTTAATCACAGAAATTGATTTGGGTGAATATAAAGAGATTACCAGCTTTCTATTTCTCTCCTTCTCTCTCAAAGTTTTAGAAAAAGGACACAGCTCCCTTTAAAATGAAACTTTTTGTTTTAGGGGCTGGGAGGATGAAATATGGCAGTCATCGTTCTGTAGATTCTTACTACTACAAACTGGTGATGGCACTTCAACTCTCTTTCTCTTTTCATACTTCACCTCCATTTCCAAAGTGCATTTCAACCTTGGGCTTCAGCAAGCCTTGATTATAATTCAAAAGGTGCTTTTATGAAGTGAACAAGAAGAATAGCAGCAGAAGATCCGTGGGTCAAGATTTGTTCACTGTCTCGGGAAAGAATATCTGTCGACATCGCCGAACTGTGTCCTGGGGAGAATGGATACTGTGTCCTACTGTCCGAGGATCATCATAGATTTCATAATCATTCCCACCCTAAGGACATAAAGAAGATTATTCCTTCTGCTTTATGATTTTTAAATTCATGAGGCTGGAAGTGCTGTGACAGCAATTATGGAAAAAACATGCATCCAATCCTCCTGCCTCCACTGAGATAGGGTACCTGGCTCCACTTAGATTAGCTCAAGACAATCTGGATGTGCCAATTCCCAGGGAAATTATAGTCCCTCTAAAAATTCATAATTGAGAAAGAATACAAAGGGCCTTATGAACTGGTTTAAGGAAGAATAAAATTTGCAACAAGGAAGTCTTCATAGATGGAAAAAGGGCCTTACTCGCATCTCAAAGTTAACGATTCTTTTTAAAAATGCATACAGACAGTTCTCACTATGTGACTGGTCATGTAACATCTATTGGAAGTTACGACAGATCCCTTCCCCCCAAAAGCTACATACAACCCTGTTTTTAAGTTATGGCAGCTGCAACATCCCCATGTCATTCGCTCTCAGAATGACCACATGTACACTGTAACACCTTCCCATCTCTCTACCCCTCCCCCTGTGCCGCCCCACTGGGTTCCTGCAGTGCATGGCCTTGCTCCCCATGCATCCTGAAAGAGCTGCTACTTTCAGCACACCAATTCCTCGCAGAAATGACAGCTGCTTTCAGAACTTTCTGCCCAATCAGCTTGCCGTTAGGAGACTGCAAACCTCTCTTGGCTCTTGCTAGGCTTCTGGGAAACCTGCTGCCTACATGCAAAGACAGCAGCTTCAGAACAAACCTCCTGCCTCAGTCAGAAGACTGCAAGCCTCCCTTGGCTCCTGCTTGGCTTTTGGGAAGCCAACTGCCTGCACATGCCTGGCTTCCTCAAAACCTAGCAAGAGCCAGGAAAAGTTTGCTGTCTCCTATTGGGCAGCTCTTCTGTCTTCTTTTTATGCAAGCCTATGAAAGAGCTAACAAAAATGGGGAGGGGGGGAGAACTACTGAAGAAGCCTTTTTACAGCGACTGTAATCTCTCCTCCAAAAAAAGCAGGTTAGTCTCAAAGTACTCCCTCTTTCATGTGTGGATGAAACAGTCCATGGAAAAGAATGACTTGACTGCCAGAACGTATCTTGGGCTGTGGGTCTGCATGACTTGCAAGATCTTGATACAAGCTGGTTTTGTTGTACAAATACGGCCTTGCCCACTGAAAATTCTGATCAGAGAAGCATTTGTAGGACCCTTCAATTTGTAAACGGGCAATATCTGAGGCTCCCAAATATGCCTACTGATATTTTCAAACATTGAAATTACTGTTTGAAGATCACAAAGAAGATGTCTTTGACCCATAGTGGTAACTGGGCTCTGAGAAGAGCTCATTCTGAGAAGAACATGGGAAGCTTTCTCCTCAGTCCTCAAAATGGTTTCTTATCATATACTTACAGGGGTTGTCTCATTTCCAAAGAAATGTATGACATCAAATTTCTCATCCTCAAGGATGTTGAGGCAATAGCGTTTGTCCCAGCCCTCCGGAAAAACATCAAAACTAATCATACCACCTGTCAGATTTAGAGAAAATTTAGTGAAAATGAGATGAGAGTTTTTGGGAGTAAAATCTTTCCTTTGCTATCTCCGGCATAAGACACTGTGTCTTTGTGCAAACATTTTTTTTAACATGACTCATGGATCTGCGCTACTGTGCCGGCCTGATTCCCAGACACATTATAATATTACAGTTGATGTTTCCATAGCAATGAGATTAATTGGCATTAGTGGTGGGCTCTCAGCTGAAGATACAAACAAGAAACAGTTGGTTTGAGTACACATGATGTGCAGAGTTCAAATACATTTCAGAAAAATATGTGAAAATGTGCTTAATAATATGGCTAATGGGGGAAAGGATTCTTTTATCATGTTCTCGTGTAACTGGACTACAAGAAACACTCATGTTTATCATAAACCCAATGTTTATCATTTATTTGTAAAATTTATTAGCCACATGATAACTCTGGGTGGCTTGAAGTTAATTAACATGGATGGACCTAGCAGGTGCCTCATGTAATTCAGTTTAACCCTAACACTACAGGGACCTTCTTCATGAGTGCTATGAATATCATCTCTGACAGATTGGTAGCCTAATACTTTTTCCTAAATAAGTCTGGCATGTTGGTGGCAGAAATGCCAGGAGCCGCCATCATCACCATAAGGAATAGTGGGTCCTGCTAGAACCACGGGAAGAAATTTGGCCAACTGAAAAAATGATATTCAGAAGTTCAAGCTGTGAAAAACTCCACTTATATGAGAAATCTACCTGAGTATAACCCTTCCTTCATTCCAAGAATGTCTTGGCATTCTTTGTGATATTCTTTCAGCTTTTTGAAGAATGCTGTCGTATTTCCTCGGAGTCTTTCCTGCTCAAGGCTATATATGTCCTGCTATTTCAATCTCTCTTCATAAGACTCTATGTCCATCATCTCCATTTATCAATTATCTCCACTGGCCTTCAACATCTCCACTGGCCTTCTCCAGTGTTTTTAAAGTGTTTTTAAAATGTGGTGCCAAAGCAATACAGGAATGGAGTCTGAACAAAATATAGGCATTATTTCCTGTGATTTGGAAACTTCAATTGATACAAACTAAAATTGTACTTAACTTCCTTGCAGTCACATATCACTTTATATTCCCCACATGCCTGCTTTAAATAGAATTTGATTTTTATTTGCCAAATCCCACTCAAAATAAAATGCACTAAAAAGCATCCAAAATGACTGTGAGAAATTTCTTATACTCACCTCGGGAAAATCGCAGTCCCTTGCCTGCAAACTCCCTCTGCAGAGCTGCTACAAACTTCTCTCGTATCTTTTCTTTCTATAGTGGAGGCAACCAGAAGTGTGAAAAGAGACACTTCAGTTATTTTTATTTATCAGAGTCCACTTTTTCCTCCACAGAAACCAGTGCAAAGAGATCTTCCGCAAACTGTTAGGTTAATCTTCTTGTATAATTTCAGCTTCCTCACATAGTACGTCCTGTTCATAAAAACTAAATAAAAGATTTACATACACCCTTACCTAAAATATCACTGGAATCCTAAAGTAATTATATATCATAATAAAAACATCCCCACTGATAATGCATTGGGCAGCCTAATGCTTGTATTTACCTTGTCCAGTTCAGAAAATTCTATTCGTTCTTCCAAACTGCAGCTTCGACCAATGGGAGAGATGTTCAACATTCCATTGCGAAATTCTATGAATGTTCCCCTTTGTATATTTGGAGAAGAAAGAAGAATATAAGGTAGGAAGGTAGCACTGTACTGTTACAAATGCTCAAAATCCGTGGGATTGAAACAAAGGTATGCAACTTCTATCTTAAAGAGGGCATGTATCCTCTACCAGCACCCTATTTGAAGATCTCCAGTATTTCAATTTGGGTTGCTAAAATTCAGTGTTAAAATAATTCCATTTCAATGATACTGACTTTTTAATTGAGTGATTTTATTTCAGTGATACTGAATTTTTAAAAGACAAATTAAGCATAGGAATAGGAGCACGAAATTTCTGGAAAGCCAACTACTCCTATTTCTATTCTCATTCTGTCATCCTCCCACTACTTCAAATTTACTCTTAATCCCAATCCCCAATCTCAAACACAGTTCAAAATTGCCTAAAAAAATAGACTTTCGGCTGTTTTTTTAGGACCCAAGCAGATTGAAGGTTCTTCTGTTCCTATTCCCATACTTAAAAAGCAATTGCCTATGAATGCAAGCTGAACTATCTCAACACCTACCTTTAAAATCATGCCTTCGTGTCTCTCAGCAGCCTCCTGTAGAAGGCTGAATATGACACATACACCCCAAACAATTAACTGAAATGGCTTAATTTTGAGAAAATATTCTGACTATTTTCAAATTAGGGTGGAAGATTAAGGACTTTCTTCTCAATATATCATCTAATTAGTTAAAAATTCTAACAAAATGGTTAAATAATAAGAAAATGGGGAAAACTTTATACTTGGACAAAATTGTTCCTTGCCTAGGAAAAGAAAGATGGATAATTTCTTTGTTTATCTGTGATCCAAATTCCAAACATTATATGGTAAAATATCCTCATATATTGATATAAGGAAAGTACATTACCGTTTCTTGGGCAACTTTAGAAGTGCCATGTAATTAAGGCAAAAGTTGATCAGCTCTTGCAAAAGTTCCTCTCCAAGATGGTTCTGGATAGCCTATTGAACAAAGGATACAATTGATAAAAATGATTCTTGCAGAAGACAGCAGATGCTTTCACCACACAATATGTTAATTAGAAACAAAGGAGGCCTTTGCCAACAGGAGTAGAAATCAAGGTAGGTGAAATCTTAAAATGTTGCTTAACAAATTTTACTTTATGATGTAAGATGCAAGAAACAATTTTACCTTCTGCAGTAGTACTAAAATCAACGACATTTCTAGATTGTCATATCTGGATGAAGAGGACTGAAAGGAAAATAATAATCTTAAAAAACAGCCTCGTTTGACTTGGTCTCCTCAAAATCCAATTAGGGCCGTAATTTTCAGCAATCCCAGCCATTTCTAAGAATTACAACACATTTAGCGGATGTTGGATCAGAAAATGTTGTCTTATTAAATATAAATCTTAATGTCTCTTATTATCTTGTATTTTGTGTCAAAAAGAAAATAACTTATAATGTTCAACCATGTATCTGGTATGTTACATTATGAAATAATGTTTTTCAGGCATCACTCTTTGAGATTTTGCTTTCTCTTTGGAGGTTTATTAAAAGGTTATGCAATCAGTGGTCCTCCAGAGTTAATTGAGTTTCAATTCCTGGCAAACTAAGTCACTATAAGCACCAGTGAGGGTTGGTGCAAACAATAGTTAGGCAACAAAAATTATCCATCCTCTTTTTTTAAAATAAGGTTATTCTTTATTTCAATTCCTATGTGAAGCCAGATGAGTTGAATGGGTTTTGAATATAACCTTCTCCCTATGAGTGATTTCAGGTGAAAAGCAATGGCAGGAAAATATTTGTAATGTCAATGGAGAAACACAAAGAGGCTACCCCTACCTGCTTTGAGACTAGTTGCCCATTCTTGTATTGCACAGTGCCATTTTCTGCAAAGACGTAATCAAACTTGTTTATGACTGTTGGAAATGGTTGTTGGAAGAGTAGAGAAATTGAGAAAAAAAAATCAATGGAAGAGAAATCAGTCAAATATTAATGCAACTCTTTTCATCATTCAGATGGCTAGGGGCCAAGATGGATGAATTAGTTGAATTCTATTTGCGCTGCTTCTCTAAAAAAGCTGTGTAAACAGTGATGCTCATTTATAATTTTAGGAGCGCTAAACCTGAGTTCTCACCTTTCCTTGGAAGGAAGGATTCAGAATATGATATTGTACTGTTTTTGTTACTGACAAAACATGATGACTAACACAGAGAACACAGGGATACATAATAACTGTTCCATTTTTTTACTGCACTGGATCTAGCTTAAACTGAAAGCATACAGTGAAATTCCATTAACTTAATGGTGTATCTGGAAATTGGACTGGAAAGCAATTTGCCATTTTCATGCAAATTTATGTAAGCATGGAATATTAACATTTTTCAACCTCACTTAGATTGTTGCAGGCTACAGGTGGGGGATTGTTACAAAAATAAAAGTCATGATTTCTTTCTCTGTTCTGAAAGCTACTTTAGTCTCTAAAAATTTACATTGCAAATTTCTGTTGTTCCCTGCATTCTGGAGGGTTTCTATCCTTGATTTTTTTCACCTGAGTTTCTTGGTTATGTATGTAGAACTGTACATTTAAACTTAGAGCTTGCCACATAAGTTCAAGGAAAGAGTATAGGAATACCTCTTGCAAGGCTGCTCCTGTGCCCGATAGTCTTAAAACTCGATGTTCCTATTCTGTTCTATGACTTTAAAGCATTTGTATAGGAAAGAATGGCCAGTGTCTTGGCTGAAACTCTTAAATAATCTTTACATTAAAAGTAATAACTTGTCCAGGATACTTAGAGCAGCCTTGCTATAGGAGAATTTGCCAAAAGTTTCCATTTTGTTTGAATTATGGTTCACTAACATGATCTGACACTAATATACAGCCATTCAACAATGTCCAAACAATAATAAAAATTCTGTAATATAAAAATTAAGTGAGACAAAAGAAAAGACACCTTACTTACCTTCATCCCCTTCTCCAAGCTGTTCTGCTATTTTAGAGTAGTCTGAGCCTCCAACCACCCCAATCATCACTCTTTTACGCAGCTCTTGAAGAAATTTTGCTATTTCAGGCTCAATTTTCTGAAGGAAACAGAAAATGAGATTCTTATGGAAAAGCTATAGATAGCACCATGCTGATATTATGCAACGGACACATACACATGGATCCTGTGTGTGTTAAAATCGAATCAATCCATCATGACAGAATAAACATCATAAACCAGGGCAACTGATGTTTAAAATCACCAGATAAATTGTAATCAGTAGATAAAAACCCAACCCAAACCGTTAGAAAACCCTTGTCTAGAAATGGTGGAGAGCAATAAAATCTAAGAGCTTTGGACAGTCCAGGGAAGGGAAATTGGAAATGTATGGACAATTTTTCCTTCTGCTCATATCTCTTCTATCTCATTCTTAACCAGTCAGAACTACTTGGTCTTTCATTTATAAACAATAACAGACATTGCTGTCTTACCTATGTCTCATTTACTATTCTATCATGGTTTTTGTTGCTTCAGGGCAATGATGTTGGCTTTTCAGACTTTAGAGAGATTAGGGAATAATAAGTTTAGTGGTGAGCATTATTTTTTTTCTAAATGATGCTTGGTGTAGTGATGTGCTGATCACCTTGATAAAGGGCAAGATACTACTTTATTTGTCCAAGTGTTTTGTTTTTCAGAATTTGACCTAATTGGAAAATTACATTTAGACTGAATGCAACAAAATGACCTTCTTGGTATTTTAATCAGGATATCAGTCCAGCAAAGAAATGGATGAAGAATCACGCACTGAATAAAGCTTGATAGTCCCTTCCAGCTTTCAATCATCATACTAAAATTGGTTACAGGTACTGCTAGCTCTGCTGTACAGGTGAATGGATTAAAGTTCTAACTATCATATATTTGAAGAAAAAAGTCACTGGAGGAATGGTATTTGCAGTAGCTTCAAAACGGACAGAGAATTAAGTTTTCATGAAATGCAGATTTATATGAAACTCATTAACTGGTCCAGCTACTAGTTAATGGAATACAAATCTAGAATGGAACCATTTATATATTACAAAAACTCCCATGTCTGTAACCTTTATCTGGGCAAAACAGTGCATCACAGGGAAAAATATTTTCAACTAAGGTACCTGAAATGGGCTCATTTATAGAATGACTCCTATGGGCATATGACTTCCAAATGAATGAAATTTGGGGGGGTTGTGTCTGCTTCAGAATGGTATGGCTGTTGCTGCATCAGTGCTGCCATGGTCAGTGATGGCCTCCTGGTCTTCATTTTCAACATTCCCTGGCAGCTTCCCATAAATCCTTCTGCACTTGCACTGCACTCCTTGTTCCCTACCCCACCTGGCAGCAGCCACTTATCTGCCTGCTGGAAAGGAGAGGGAGGGAGGAAGGGAGGAACAGAGAGAAAGGAAGGAATGCAAGAGGAGGAAAGGGAATAAAGGGAGAAAGGGGGAAGGAAGTAAGGAACAGAGAGAGAGGGAGAAGGAAGGAACAGTTCCAATGCTCACTGCAAGCTTCCCACAGGAAACTCAATAGGGAGGCTGACAGGAAATTGCAAGCTGTTCCCCCATGCAATACTTGCAATGAATGAACCTAAACGGACAGCCCATTGTAGTACCACCAAATGTGTTGCACTTGCACTACAGGTAGTCGACTTACAGTTTTTTGTTTAGTGACTGTATGAAATTACAACAGCACAGAAAAAAGTGACTTATGACTGTTTTCACACAGCCGTTGCAGCATCCCAGGTCACTTGATCAAAATTTGGATGCTTGGCAACTGCTTCATATTTATGACTATTACAGTGTTCTAAGGTCATGTGATCACCTTTTGTGACTTTCTGATAAGCAAAGTCAATGGGGAAGACAGATTCACTAAACAACCGGGTTACTAATTTAACAACTGCAGTGATTCACTTAACAACTGTAGCAAGAAAGTTCATAAAGTGAGACAAAACTCACTTAACTGTCTTCCTTAGCAACAGAAATGTTGGGCCCAATTGCACTTGTAAGTTTGAGGACTGCTATTATATCCTAGGTTACATTGTTTCTAGATAACACTGGTTTGATAGGGGCACTTCTGGATATATTTGGCTGATCAATTTTGGAAGACAACAGCGCTATTGATCGTATATATATGCCAATCCTGTGGTAAGCGATCCCTAGGCTCAGTGGGGGGTTGAGTTCGCTTCAAGTTAAAGTTACTCTCTAGTCCTGCAAAACATTCCAAATTTAATCTTCCCAACCAACCCGAGTCGCTTGTCCCCTTCACATTTCTTACATAATCGGTGACGAATGGAAACGTTTTGAAAAGCCCACTCTGGGCAACCTGCAGCTTCCCCCCCTCCCCCCCCCCCGGTGTATGAGGGCAACTGAACTCCCACATCGCGTCTGTCGCAACCGCCTCTCATCCAGAGCTTCAAAGGGCGGGAACGAGGCAGAAGAGGAGAAGACAGGAGAAGCGTCGCTTTTTTCCCCCCGCTGGGCTCGCCCGGCGTTCCCGGGTTCAGGCGCCACTGCTCTGCGGCACGCTCCAGGGTCCCGGCCGCCCGCCCGCCCGCCTGCCTAGGCTCCCGGGATCCCCCCCCCCCCGGTCCCCATTCATTCCGCAAAGGCGTTGAAGGACAAGCTGAGGACGATCGCGAATGCGGGAGGGGTGAAGGCGAAGGTTCCCGATCGCGTTACCTGCCGGGGCGGGGTGAGGGTCCCATCCACGTCAAAGAGGCAGAGAATGCGCGGCGGACTCCCGGAGGTATCGGCCATTGCGCGTCGACCCCGCTTTACTCGGCGGCCGTAACTCCTCAGCGGCGACAAGGCTGCGATCCGCCGGAGGCGTCGGCCCACGAAGGAACCAATTAGGAAGATAAGAGCTGCTCATGTGATCCTTGGAAACCGGGCTGGCAGCCCGTCCGGGCCTGGCGGAGGGTTGCGGAGGATTCCCAGGGCAGCTTGGCTGATCCGGACTCTTAGGAAATCTCAGGCCGGAGTCTCAAAACCGGAGAGGAATGAGTGGCGTAAGCCAAGATTCTTCCGGTCTTCGCAGGCGTAAGAAAGGGGCTGGCCACTCTCTCCATATGTCCTCTCCTTTAACGCCTTCTTGAAATGAGTGACCACGTATCTATCTATATGCGTGGGATAGTCACGTGCGAGTTTACATTGACCGTTGTTTACAAATATGTACGCACTCCTGCATATAAATGAATGAAAGGCTATGCGTGAGAGTTCTTAGGTGCCGGGGGGGGGGGGAGGGACAGCTTGACCACGCCTATTGCGATCTACAGGTCCTGCCCAGTTTCGGCTCCAGCCAAGTCTATTACCGATGCCCCACAGCGACGTGCAGTTACTAATTCCATGTGATCTAATACAAATAAATAATAAGCAACATAAAAATTGGAATGCCTAGAGCTTTCAGGGTTGTGTATTGTTTACAAGAATAATCCATTTATGCTGATTTAATTAGTGACCTCCTTAGAGCATTTCATTTTCAGTTACTAATCAGATCATCAATACTAGTAAGCTGTAATACAACATCACTGTAGATCAAAGCCCTGAAATTGGTCAGTCAGCAATATTTGGCACAAATGCTGTCCTTGCAGAACCATTGGGTTCTGTATCTTTCAATATACAAAATAAAATTATAACATTGTTGATCCATGGAAGAAAAATCCAAACTATACAGTGGGATAATATCTGTTAGGATCCAAAAAAAGATGACAAACTAGTGTTACATTCTTATTGGTCCCACTATATATGTTTGGATTTTTTTCTTCCAATATGTGAATCCTTTTTGGCAAAATGTTGCACTGTAGAACAGCGGTCACCAACTGGTGGTCAACAAGAAAATTTTGGTGGTCCTCAGAAAAATTGCTTGCATTTTTTATATTGCACTAAATCAGGGGTCCTCAAACTTACGGCCAGATATATGCAAGTGCCGCTGGTGGTGAAGAGCCGGAGGGCCTTGTTCCAATGGGACTGCCTCATGACCTGGAACTGGCCTTGCACTCCTGCAGGTCTTCCCTTTGCTTGGAAAGCCTATGCTCGTAGTCCTCAGTGAGATGCTTCTGCTGAGCCTCCTTCTCGGCCAGATCCAATTTGAACTGAGCCAGCTGTTTTGCCGACTCTTTCTTGTGGTGGCTGCTTAGCTCCAGCAACTGCTTCCTGTTGGGGCCCTAAGGAGCCTGGGCAGGCAGGGGAGAAGTGGCTGGGAGGGGAGGGGCAAGTAGTGGTCGGCGAGGTGCCCTTGACACGAATGACATCGAGTTGGCCATGCCCACCCAGTCACATGACCACCTAGCCACACCCACCCAGCCAGTCATTAGGCAGATCATATTAGTCGTCCGCGAGACTTAAAATTATGAATTTGGTGGTCCCTGAGGTCCGAAAATTTGGTGACCCCTGCTGTAGAACATAGAAGACAATAGTGGTGCCTTAGAATTAAAATTCCAATTTTAAAAAGCATTTGTGAAGGAAGTTCACTACATTAATATTCTACATTACTGGATGCTGTTATTTAAGAATTTTCTCTTCATTTTGTCTTGAGAAATGGTGAACTGCAGGATTTTTTTTAAAATGAAGCATATTCACAGATGGCATTGTAGAAAGTTAGCACCCACCCTTCTCCTAGAAAAATGAAATATTCTAGGAAATATTAAAAAGGCTGAATATTATATACCTCCTTGGATGAGAAAAGGAGAAACATGCTCTTGGAAAGCAGCCCCCACCTTTGTTAATAGCCCCCAAAAAACTGGTGCCAACCTATCTACGAGACAAAAAACTGGGCCAGTCTATCTATAAAACAAAGGGCCTCAGCTCCAGGATGATGGGATTATCCTTCAGGGCAAAGCCATTGAGCCACAATAGGAAATTGCCCTTCATTGAATCACTCAGCAAGATTCAACCAAGCCTGAGACACAGACAACCTCATCTATGACTGCCTAGCCCCATGGGAGTCTGACTGCAACCAATAGAATAAGCTGAAATTCAAAGCCCAAGAGAGGGTATAAATCTCTCTCTCTCACCCATATGCTCAATTGCCCAGGACCTCAAACCATATGGTCCTGTCCACCATCAAACCATCTTTCCAAACAGCTTCCATGTTTCCAGTGTCTTTCTCCCCACTTGGAACTGAACCCAGATGGACATTTCTTCCAACAGCTTAAAGATAAAGATTCCAACCAATAAAGTTAAAGATACAGAGTTGAACTCAGATCTTGGTAAATGGATTGTTGATCAATGCAGTTGCTTTGTTTTCAATATTAGGCAAGATCTATGTCATCTGGAGCATAGCAAGTCTTTATACTAAATTTCCTGTTTAATCATTTCTTTGAGCAAAGGCAGAAAATTGGCATAATATTATTTTCTTTGATGAAAATAATATTAGGAAGTTCTAACATAAAAAATGCAAGTAGAAAAATAGGCACCACCTTTGGTGGGAAGGTAACAGCGTTCCGTCCTCCTTTGGCATTGAGTCATGCCGGCCACATGACCATGGAGACATCTTTGGTCAGCGCTGGCTCTTCGGCTTTGAAACAGAGATGAGCACCGTCCCCTAGAGTCAGCAACAACTAGCACATATGTGTGAGGGGAACCTTTACCTTTACCTAACTTTTTATTTAAAAGACCAGTTCATCTAACCTGCAAACATCTTAAAATCTGGAGCGTTAAATCTTTTTGGCTGACCCCTAAAAAAACAAGTATAAGCTTTATCTATAGCAAGGCTGCTTTATGACTGTTTTAAACCTAACAGTGAATATTTATCCATCTTTAATTAAGGTATGTGTTTGACAGATAGGCAAAACAGTCCCCATGAATCTGAATGTGTGTGGCAACCAGCAACTTAAAGACACGCCCTGGTCCCTTTGCTCCTCTGTAACCTAGGAGAAACAAACAACAAACCAGTTTTATCACTTTAATGTGGAAGACCCAAGATTATATAAAGATCTATTTCCTAACTTTACTCCCAGCTATCTTGGGCAACAGCTATCATTTTGTGATACAAAAGACAGAACAGAATCTGAAAGGTAAGTTTAATATGTATTCACCAGCTGTGAAAGCAGAAGATGGGGTGAAATTATTACAAGGAAGAATAGTAGATTTGAAAAGTCAGAGAAGATGCAAGAGTCTGTGGTTTCTGAAACAAATCTTTATTTTCTAGATACAATTCTGCTCGTTTTGATATGGAAATTCCCCTTATGTAAGATGGGAAAAACTGACTTGTATTGATTTTTTCTGAGGCAAGTGACTGCAATGTTCTGAGCACAACCTCACATTTATTGCTCAGGTCTAGACTGAGCAGGGAGATGAGATGAACTTAATTTATTGCTATGCGTTAGGGTTCTTGATTAGTCCCTGTGGGCTGTAAAAGCAGGATTATAATTTTATTCATTTATTGCATTTATATCCTACCGCAACTGAATAGGGAAAAATAATGGGTTACAAAGCCAGCCATACTAGCATCTCTTTACCTGAGCTTACAGGTTTGGCTGGTTTCCACAATAAACTCTATCCCTCTTAAATGAGATATCATCATTTGAGATCACAATCACAAATGAGTTGTGATAGGCAGGAGAAATTTGATCCTTTGCAGGATGAACTGGTTCTATTCATTGGGATTTATCAGTGCTGTTACCTTATACATAGAGCTCATGTAAGGTGACGGCATAGCTGCAACGGTTCACCTACTAACTGCTAGAATGTGTATGCAACTGCATGTGGGTATGCATGTTTGTAAGTTTACACACATATGTGACCTTCTGCCTACCGAATAGCTCTGGTAATGAATGGCTTCAGGAATGGAAAGATTTTTTCTGAGGCATTTCTGTTAGAATGATCCAACTCCAGAAATTGAGAAATAAAAATAGATCACAAGTTACCTTGCTTGAAGTTTTGGCCTATGTCCAAATGGGCAATCAACTAGAAAGTAGACAAATTAATTGCTCCCAAACATTTTCCTGGAAAACGTAGCTGCTGCAGCAACCCAGATTTTAAGTCAGTTGAGTGGATGAATGGGCAAGGGTATTATCTAAGATATTGGCAAAAGAAAGCTTAACTTGACTGAACACATTAGATTTTTAAACACTGCTTTTATTGTTTTTATAAATAATTTAAGATGAAAAACATACAAATGTTTTCTCATTTTCCCCACAACTCTGTTGAGCTGAGAATGACAGGCCCAAAATCACCCAGGTTTCATGCCTAAAGGGGGACTAGAATTTATAGTTTCCTGGCCATAAAATACTTTCCAGCTGAGTTATTCCAAATTAGAAGTACGTTTGATATTCTGGTCTTAAAGAAAATGGATTTAATTGACCATGGGAATTATATAGGTATATACAGGTATATAGGGATTCAATTCTGAGCATTAGATAAGTTATAGAAGTCTGGGTGACTCTGCAGCTTCCATTTGTTGTACAGAATCATGAAAATATTTTCACCCACTGAATATAGCTCATATATTCTGAAACTGCTCTAAATAGTTTGGGCCACTACTGTATTCTTTGCTGACACATGTACTAATGTAAATAATGCAAACCATATTTATCATTCAGTAGTGAAGCATGACCCCAAGGCTTATGTGAAGAGGTACATCTTGAGAATTTAAAAATTTGTACTGAAAATGCCAAGTATGCTTTCAGAGGCAGGAAAATCCAGAGCCAGAGCCATTCACCTGACCTTGGTTTAAGTCATAACCATATCACTAATGCATCAGGTGCATTTCCCCACCCAACCCTTGCAAAATACTTTAAAGATGGACTAGTAGTGTAATACAAATTAAAGCCATACATAGAAAAAGAAATGCCAGATGTTCAAGTTTGCTTTGAAAAAGGCTGAGGAACATGAGACATTATTATTGATGCATGTTGGAAAATTGAGAAAGCCAAGAACTATCAAAAGAAGCACTATGTGCTTCATTGATTATAGAAAGGCCTTTGATTGTATCAATATAATCTAAAATATCATAGGGTCATATTTTTGATTATAATATCAAGATAAATAGGGAGGCAAATATGCCAAAATAAAACAAGCAAACTCAAGTGGGTTCCGACAAAGGCTTTATTTTAATTATAAAACAAGAACAATATGGAATTCCTGGAAATGACAGACCTGTTAATTAAGCCAGATCTTTGCTGTCATATACAGGCTGCTCAGCTTTCCATGCCCATTGACAGGTTAAAAGTATATCAATTTAAATACATGCACATTTCATACTTTATATAGACTTATAAATATAAGGATGGGAAAAATGTTAAGATATGAATGTAGCTACTTATTTTTCCACAAGTATAAAGCAGGTCTGCTGTCTGTGAACTGACCTTAGTCACTAGTGTCAACTGATGTGGAACATAACATATAAATAATCATTCAGATCCTAGAATTGAGACCCCAGTTTGAAATGCAGCCTCTTTTAGGTCTCTGTTCAGTGAAGTTCTAAATATTATTGCACATCACTGAAAATAGAGCCAACAGTGTATTCTAGAAAGCAAAAGAATCCTTTCTTTACTGGAAGCAGTAGAGAGGACATAATCATAATGCAAAAAGTAGAATATTCTTTTTACTCTTAGTGAAGAAAACTACCTAGGGTTGCAAATTTACTTGGGAATAAATCCTGTAGGAAAAAGTGGTACCTGTTTCTGAGTAAACATGAGTCTACTTTGCATTTTCTAAAGTTATAGGAAGGAAAGTTCCAAAAATATGATTAAATAAGTAGCAGGAATTTCTTCATTTCTCCATATGCTCATATGAACTAGTTAAATGGAGAAATGTACATTAAATTTGACAGAAGGAGTGATGAAAAGTTACACATGAAAAAGCAATCAATTACATTATTAAAACTACAATTCAAAACAGGTTTACTAGAAAGCATGACCTTTTGGAGTATAGAAGAAAGTATGTGTATTTTGGATGTAGCTTTTAAGAAATCAAGATATTTTAATCAACCAATGCTTCCAATATGTTATGGAATAAATTTTAGAAAGGTTATATCAGCAGTTCTTCTCCTCTATTATACATCCACAATGATTGTGATAGAGAAGAGATGTCTAAAAGTAGGTACAGTATGTCATATAGAAAGAACATTCAGAACTATATTCACTGTCACTCCAATTCTTTCTGTGTTGCAATAATCAATATAGGTATAAAATACTTTTGTAATAGAAAAATACTTTATCAGATTGCAATCTGAAAATTCAGCACAAAAGTTCTGAGGCATTTCAAAAGCATGCATTAATGAAGCATTCTTTCTCATTTCTCTACTGTTCTATTCATTCAGAATTTTCTATTTTTCCTAAGGAAGGAAAACTTGTTTTCCCTACCAAGAATTTTTCTGAGCCTCAGACTTAAAACAGCCTTTCTCATCTGGAATCACCAATACTATATCTTTGGCCAACAAATTCCAGCAAGCAATCCTGTAATGTTTATAGATAATGAGGTTTGTGGCCCATCACATAAATCTTTCAAAAGTTAACCTTTTAAAAAGGGGACAAAAACATCTGTACTGCAATCTAGTTACTTTATTAGATTTGTATTTTATAGTCAATACATTGTACAAGTGAATATTATCTCTGAGTAAAGCAGATTTTCTAATGTTCTTCCCAAGTATTAGGAGAAAATGGAGACAAATAAATAGCCTCTCAAAGGAAAATCTTCTAGTTTCTGAAAAAAATCCAATTTAATTAATAAAAAATTGATATAATGAAATAGCCTGATATTGAGGGAAATGTAGGTGTATGTGTGTTTTCTCAGAGTAGTTGTCATTGCCATATAATGCTTTCTTAATCATGCTCAGTAGAGAAGAAAGAAAGGCATATTATATCTGTTTGCTCCTCAAACTGATTCTAGTGTTCTGTTACAATTATTTACAGGAAAAAATGAAGTGGGCCCCAAACCTGGTTAAATAGATATTTTTTGTTGATTTAAAAAGAAACAGCTACAAGATTCTCCTGATTCAAACTGGATGTTAGCATGTGGAGAAGAGGGTGTTTATAGGGATGGATATAACCAATGTAACCATATTTATATATTTAAAACTCAGACTTAAATAATAGGTCTTAAAATTGATTTTGGATATGTTTCCAGAATTGAAACTTATTAGTCTACACTCTTATCTGAAAATTGTACATTGCATAAGTTTTGTGAAAATTATGTTATTTATTGTATTAGTCAAATTCATTTAGCCTTCCTTAAAATATGGTGTTACTACTTACAGTAAGACATTCATTTCTACCCAGTGTACATTTTTTTAACATACAAAAGATTAACATAGCACAAGGGTTAGGGCTATTCTTTCTGGTATTGAAAAGGTCAGATTTTCAAAATAAGTGATAGAGGGTTTTTTTTGGCATCAACAATCCACACTTAAAAATCTATTACTGTATATATTTATTTCTACTGCAGACTGGCTTATATTTTCTGTATTTTCTGTATTTCTCAAAATAATTTCACAGTGAATGTTTTTAGTTTTTTTCTCCTATAAAAATTAAAAGCATATTCAAGCATATTGTATAATATCGTTAAATTTACAACTTTGAGGTTACAAAATACTGCAACAATGGTAATGAAATTAGTATATTTGGGAAGAGATGGCTAAGGATATCCCTGTTATTTTAGACTGTGCAGGTGGATATCCTAATTTCCACTTTCTTAGTAGGGAATAGTAAAAAAGTGAACCAAGACAAAAAACAGCTTTAATAAGTAAATACATTATTTGATTTTATGACCATATTTCTTCTGATATCACCACATGACATGCAATTCAATAAATATTCTTCCTATCAAGTCCGAAATGCCACTTTTGAACCATGGCATAAACTTATAAGACAGGTATCTAATACAGTGGAGTTTTAAAAGGAAATGCCCTTATGAATTGAGATATTTTTCACTGTGTTTGCTAGCTCTGTCCATTATGTCTGCTAAAAGTATTTCCTCCAGGTGGCTGGATCTGGATGGAGTCAAGAAGTGGTCGTAATGCTTGTCCAAATGGTCTGTGACAGTAAGAAGCATGGGAGAAGAGTATGTTTAAGCTTTCAAAATACTTTGTAACTAAAAATATTAAACTTAAAAACAAGACACCTAAGAACCTTGGGGAGAAATTGGCTATTCACAGTCAATACAATCCTTAAGAGACATATGGAGAAATGAACCTATGATAATATCTAATCAGGATGAAGAAAAGGGAAGCCAATCCAAAACCTTGTCTATAATAGCAAAGAACCTAGACATGGAATTTATTTTCATTTTTGTCTTCTTTTTTGAGGGCTTTGTGTTTCTTTGCTTCATAGCTCCATAGCATTAGATACTGAATTGTTCTGCAATTAACGTCATACTTTGACAGTGAACTGCTAAGCACATTGAAGAGGTGTGCCCTTAGAATATATTAAATGTATTAGGGAAGGTATAAGCTGTCCATTGAGTTCTTTTTTTTTTTTGCATACAGGTGGTCCTTGGTTAACAATAATAATTGGGACTAGAATTTGTGTTCCTAAGCAATATGGCTGTAAAGCATGACATGACATGAGCACATTGTTTAGCGATGGAAATTCTGGCAAACCTTAGTGCCATCATGAACTGAGAAGGCACGGTTGTTAAAGTTAGCATGCAATGTGGCAGTGTAAACATGGTATACTATATAAAAAAAGATTGTACTTACGTTGCAAGGACTTCAGATGGAAGATCTGTAATGTAGGAAGGGATCTTTCTCCCTGTCAAAAATTGTGCCACTTCATTGCTGAATGTATTACAATTATGATCAAAAAGATTATAGGAATCTCCTCTGTTATCCACCAAAAAATCAAGAAGAATGAACATGAGTAAGATGTAAAGCAGAAAAAGTCTCAAGGGTTCAAGCATATAAAGACAATTCATAATTACAGCATCCAGATCAAAAGCTAACTGGATTTTATCCGATCTATTGATACAGTGAGGACACCAGGATCATGTTTCTTGATTGTTCTTTTTCTAGCACACCTAGGTCTGCTACTTTCTAAATGATATGAAGTGGATTGTTGCCTTTATATGTACAGGTAGTCCTCGACTTACAACAGTTCATTTAATGACCATTCAAAGTTAAATCGCTGAAAAAATGACTTATCACCATTTTTCACACTTATGACCATTGCAGCATCCCTATGGTCATATGCTCAAACTTTGGATGCTTGGCAACTGATTCATATTTATGACAGTTGCAGCCTCCCTGGGTCACATGATTACCTTTTGCAACCTGACAAGCAAAGGCAACTGGGAAGCCAGATTCATTTAGCAACCGTGTTATTAACTTCACAACTGCAGTGATTCATTTAACAACTGTGGCAAGAAAGGTTGTAAAATGGAGCAAAATTAACAACTATTTTGCTAGCAACAGAAATTTTGGGCGCTATTGTGGTCATAAGTCAAGGACTACGTGTATAGGCTCCCTCTGCAGCTCAAGAAACTATGTGACCAAAGTTTAAATCATATAGTGAAACTATATAAGCACAGCTTGACACATTCCCTCCCCCCCCAATGCATAACATTGCAAAGTGATGATACGAATGCAACAAACAGCAAATTTGATGCCATTTCCTTTCACATGCAATTGAAAACATCGAGAAAGAATGCATAGGAAGAATTGCTATATTGTACTTACTATGTCTATGGGTACAGAGTACAGTCAATACTGTTTCAAAAAGCCAGTGTTCAGACAGAAATTTCAAATACAAAAGCTAGAATGGAATTATTAACTCTTTTCTGCCTATAATTTCTCTTAGTCAGCCTTACCTTCTACTGATTTTATTCAAACTATATTGAAGAAAATACATATTTTATTGGCATTTAAAATAAAGAAACTAAGGGCAAGAAATGGATTAATCACCCTCACTCTGTTGGTGTCCCACTTAAATATAACAAGTATGCAGCTTCCATACATGCCTGATGTGCTTTTTTTGTATGTTGGAAGACAGAAACAACATATCACAGTTAATGTAGCAAATCTATGCTAATTTTTTTTTTTTTAATTTGATTTATATGCCGCCCTTCTCCGGAGACTCAGGGCGGCTTACAATGTGTTAAGCAATAGCCTTCATTCTTTTGTATATTTATACAAAGTCAGCTTATTGCCCCCACAAACTGGGTCCTCATTTCACCTACCTTAGAAAGGATGGAAGGCTGAGTCAACCTTGAGCCTTGGAGAGATTCGAACCAGCAGTAAATTGCAGGCAGCTGTGTTAATAACAGGGTGCGTAGACCACTGTACTATCAAGGCTTGATTAGTTTGCAACTGTTCTACAATATACACTATAATACTGTATAACATTGGGTGAAATACTGAGAGATAATAGAAGTGCCACTGCAGATTTTATTTCTAAAAAAATAAATTATATTATTTTGAAAAGCAATTGTTATAAAAATGTGGACATTCATGTTCTAACTTAATCCCAACAGACCACAATAGTCCTCATTTAGCAACTAAAATTGTGACACACAACTTGGACATTAAGTGAAACAGTCACTAAGTAAAATTGTACTTATGATTTTACTTAAACTTTACTTTGGTTTTGTGAAGGTCATAAATATGAGCATTGATCGTAAAGTTACTTTTTCATCACCATTGTAAGTGCAAATAGTTGCTAAACAAGACAATAAGTAAAAAAGGACCACCTGTAGTTGGTCAATCTCAATTTCCCTTCTCTGCTGCCTACATGGTAGTATTTTTATTGTGTTAATAATCATATATCAGTAATCCTTTGTACACTTTACTGCTCAATAAAGCATGAGATTGAAATATGTGAAGGAAAATGATCGAAGACATTCTATTTCTCATCAAAAAGGCAATTAAATACTTCAGTGTTTTGATATGAGGTAATCAATGACTGAATAAGCAGTCTTCTGAAGGGAGACAAGAACGTTAATTATATTTTATTTTATACAGTAAATCAATGCAGAAGTGACATCATTATAGCAATCAGCAGCAAATGTAAGCAGCATAGTAATACTGACTCTTCCTAGTTTATCCTTATATTCTAATATCTTAGGTGATTTCAGCCTAAGTGTGCATATAATTTCAGAATTTTACATAAAATTTACATAAAATTTTAAAAGAATTCTAATACATTATTCCCTTCACAGAATATTAAAATGGAAACTAAACAGCAGAGTCTCACCGGAATATAGATTCCCCCAACGAGGACAAATATTCTAAGAAGAGGTCTTCTGAAACTTCAGTATATCCCAGATCTACAATAGAATCTGGAGGCCCAAGCAGTGTTCCACCCTACAAAATTTGCATTCATTAGGTTACCAAGTCACCACGAAAATTTCTCAGTATCTTTTATAGAATAATTTAAGACGAAAACTTTCTGCAAACTTTCACAATTTGTTCACATCAATTGGAAACTTCCAGAATTTACTCACATCTGCTATCACTAGTAAATATTTCATAGGATTGTCATATAACCTCTTAATCTGGAGACTTGGAATAGCAGGAAAACTTGTTTGCTTTTGACAGAGATGTGGATCCCCCACATCTTGCTTTACAGAAGAGTGGCTTTAGAGGAAGGACCAGGACTTCAGTTTGCCAGTCAAGATAACTCAGATAAGTGTGTTAAATAAAAACCCATTGTATATGGCTAAATTAAAGACAATCTTAACTGGGGCTTATTTTTGGGGTAGGGCTTATATTACAAGCATCCTGAAAAATCATGCTAGGGCTTATTTTCCAGTTGGGTCTTATTTTCAGGGAAACATGGTACTAATTTCAAGAAATACAAAATAAATTGAAATCAACTGAGCAAAAGAGAAAAAAAACAGAATAGCTTCTCAGATGTCTGTAAACTTACAGGTGGACAACTTGAAATTCCCCCACTACCATAGAAGAATTCATCCCTGTGGGCAACTATGGAGGTGTGCCTGAGAATAAATAAAAAGCAGGTTAAAGAGTAAATCTCCACCCAGTATGTTGCCTAACAGTTTATCAAGGGTAATGCAAATGCAAACAGATTAGTCTCATCTGTCTTTAGACATATTTTGTCTTGTATAACACTGTAGTATATTCAGATTTTCAGACATTCCCAATTCATTCTTCTTCCCTTAGCTTTTACCTCTTATCTCCAGCAGTCAATCAGCATTTTATGACAAATACTTGCTCCTAGTAATGTGTTTCGTGTGTGTGTGTGTGTGTATGTATTTATTTTGCCATTCATCTCATTTCAAATTGATTCTGAGCAGCTTACAAAATTAAAACCAATTAAAATAATAAAAGATAAATATTTCTAAAATAATAAACGTGGAAATGACAATAAAATATTTGTAGTTAAAATTATAGTTAAAAGTTAGGGAGGGAGGGAACAGGATGCACCAAGAGAAGGAGGCGGGATTGCCTCTTAATTCATCAAACACCTTCAGTGTGATGCTTCCCTTTGGGGCTCCAAGCTATCTGGCAGAGCCAGGTCTTAGGCCCTTATGGAAGGTCAGAGGGGTGGGAGCCGATCTCACCTCAGGGGTAAGATGTTCCAAAGGGCAGGAGCCATGGCACAGAAGGCCCTTCTCCTGGACCCCGCCAGCTTTAGAATTCCTTGATTGTTGAGTCTGGTGGGCCAGACCTAGGGAGTGAGACAGTTTCTCAAGTAACATGGACCCATACTATGCAGGGCTTTAAACGTGATAACACCATGTACTGCACCCAGAAGCAAACTGGCAGCCAGTTCAGCTCAAGGAGTAGTGGTGTAACATGGACCATCCTAGAGGCCCCAAGAACTGTTTGTGCCTCCGCACTCTGCACCAGTTGATGATTCTGAATGCTCTTCAAGGCTAGATCCATGAGAAGTGCATTACAGTAGTCCAGATGTGAGAAGACCAGGGCTTGAATGACTGAGCACAGGGACTTTTTTTTGTTCCCCCACTGGCCCTACTTCATTTTGAATTATTATTTTTTTTTGCACTGACTTTAGCTACATCAAAATAATTAGATTTCTCTGTTAATTTTTAATCCCTTGACAACACTATCTAAATTATGTAGGCATAGCAGTAGGGAGCTTCCGTAGTACAAACATTCCAATTAATTTTAAGACTAGTTACTTACCAGATACCCTCTAGTTGCTTACCTGTATACAAAAGAAGAAGAAGCAATAAGTATCATCTTCATATAATTTTCTAAATTAGTTTCTCTTAGAAAGAGCTCAGAAGGTGAGACTTAACTACCTCATTTTCTCAAAAACCTGTGAAACACCTTTTTTCTTTTTCTTGATGATTCTTAAAGTATGGCAGGCTGATAAAGGATATGTGATGTAATATGTAAAGTTGATTCATAATATCTATATTAATAATATGTTAATATAATTCAGAATAATTTTTCTCTTAGATCAAATAAAACATATTGAATTACTTTTTATTTACATCTGACCTAATATGTTAGAAATGATGTATCATCAGTGCAACATATTACATCAAGTAAATATTGCCCCTGTGCTCAAGTCTCAGTATACTATGAACATTTCAATACTATCTCTACACAACTGGAAGCAGATTTTATTGAATATATTGATATTTGCTTTTGATGAATCATATATGAAATTTGATTTTACAGATTCTTCATAAATCTAAGTGGTATTTGAATTTTCTGTTTAGTTGCTTTTAAGTGGGAAGATGATTTTTAAAACTCTACTCTCTTTCCTTTCATCTCCATTTGGAAATTAAAGCTTTTAGGATAAACTTTCCAAAGCATGCCCAATAAAAGCAAAACCTAGCTTTAACTAGTACTGTGGAGTCCTTGGTGCACTCTGAGCTTGGATGTTTTCTTGCAGACATTTCACTACCAAACTAGGTAACATCATCAGTGCTACTAGGGAATGGGGTTTTCATGTTCTGACCTAGAAATTAAACAGCACAAACTTAGTCCCGGCAAACCTCTTTAATTCATATGGCTGTAAATTACTTTCATTTACAGTCCGCAAGGCTTGATAAACAGTCTTTCAGAGGAAGGTTATCAACACCCACCTATCTCACGTGGAATGGTGCCACAGAGCTAATTTCCAGATGCAGGGCAAGGCCAAACTTGGCAGAGTCACAAACAGAAGTTTCAAATCTTGAATCGGCCAGATGAACTAATTGCTTCCTGCAAAAGCTCACATCCCGTTTGCTTCTCTTTTATGTCTTATGGGAGGCGCCAATCATCTCCAAGCCTTACTCCCAAGTCGACCCTGTTTCCTTAACTGTTCCTGTCTCCTGGCAGCTCTGCGCATGCGCACACTGGGAACAGGCTCACGCTGTTCTTCTGCCTTGTTAATGTCAGACTCCGGAGACTCTGGAGGCAGCAAAGAACTACCAGATGGCCTTGGCCCCCTCTCTGCCTCTGATTCAGAGTCATTGTCTTCCCCAGACTCCAGGACTTGCCCATGTTTCTCCCCAACCTCCTCACTGTCCGAATCTGCTGCCAGCTCTGCTGGCCGCTGGTGGGCCACAACACTTCTCTCATTTTATATATACTGGCTTGCCCTATCCGTATTGGTGGGAATGGTCTTGGTGGTTCCTTGATTAGACTGTTATTAGCTTGTTTGGCAGTTCCTTGATTGGGGTATCGTTTGTTTCTTGATTCTTAGCTTAAAGTTAATCTTGGTGTTAATCTCTGCCCATCTGGATGCTGATTGCTAGTGAGATGTTTTTTGTTTCCTTTTTGGCTTTTTGTCTCTTTTGAATTGTATGCAGATTTTGTTTATGTCTATCTGCCTGCTAATGGCGAATTTATCTGAGTGTCAGGTTTCCAGGAATTCTCTAGCATTTTTGGCTTGGTTTAGGACAGTGGTCGGCAAACTCATTAGTCAAAAGAGCCAAATATCAACAGTACAACGATTGAAATTTCTTTTGAGAGCCAAATTTTTTAAACTTAAACTATATAGGTAGGTACATTAACTTAGTTTTTTTAAATTACAATTAAAAAGTAGGGGGAGGGGGATGCAACATGCGGAAGGCCAAGTCCGCTCCCATTCACCTCCCCACACTTGTTTACCTGTCCCAGAGAGCTCAGGCTACGCCTCCCTCCGACCCAGCTACCTTCCTTGCTGGCGTCACTCCTGAGCGAACTCTTCTGTCCTCGGCTGTTGCACAGAAGCGGCAGCTCTGGGTGCGCCACACCCGCTTCATTCTCTTTGAGAGCTGCTTTGCACCTTGTTTGCAAAGCGGCTCTCAAAGAGAAAGAAGCGGGCATGGCTCACCCAGAGCTGCCGCTTCTTTGCAACAGCTGAGGACTTCTTCCGCTTGGAGCTCCAAGCTGCGGGGGGCGGGGCGGCTGCAATGCCGCCAGCTTCAGTGGGCTCCTTCCCTCAGTGGTTTGTTTTCCTTTACCAAATTAAAGGCTGCTCCGCGCCTTTTGATCTTTCTACCCAGCCACTGGCGTACAGCACCGAAAAGACCTCCTGTCACTGCCGCCATCTTCGCGCACAGCTTTCTTCTCACCGGCTGAAGGACTTTTTGGCACTTTGTGGACTTTTCGGTATTTTGTGGAAGACACTCAAAGGGCCAAAGAGCCGCATGTGGCTCGCGAGCTGTGGTTTGCCGACCACTGGTTTAGGATACTCAGAGTTTCCCAGTTGAAACTATGGTTAAGCCTATCCATGTGTTGTAAAACTAAGCAGTTTTCATCATGTTTTCTGACTGTTGTTAATTAATACAGAGTACCATGTGGGAAGTACTTGCAATTCTGTTGAAACTCAAATGACTTGCTTATGATTAACTTTTCTTCATCACGATGACAGTGCAAGTTCAGAAATGAAAGTAAGAAAATGAACATTAAAAAATTATGAAATGGTTTAAGGTTTATGCCTTGTTCTTTACTAAAAGTATTCAAAAGTAGTAAGCAGCACACAATACATCATTGATTGAATCTTGCTTTCAAAACCAAATACAGCACTTTGATAAACAGTAAATGATTCTGTAGCATTTTAAAGAAAAATTATCCTTTTTGGACTTCAGTATTGTGGAATCCCTCAACTGCTAAACATTTACTTTGCAAATACACATCTATATGTTGAGGATACATAAAAACTCAACATGAATAAGTTCAGTGCTGCTTTGCAGATATAGGGAATGGATATATATTATGGATTAAAATAATCTTCCATAAATAGTGTGGGAATAGTAAATAAGGTGACTTAGTTTGCTTCTTCTCAGTTTCATGATTTTATTATGACAGTGATATAAAGTAATTTTATATGATCATATAAAATCATATGCTATTCTGGTTGCCACTTTTACTGATCAGAAATTAATTTTAAGAATAAAAGTTCTACTATGCTACATCAAAAACAAAGTTACTGATTATAGGCCAGTAGTTAAAGTATCTAGTTTGATTAAATCTTATGTATTTAAAATACATATATGAAATTAAATTATTTAACCCTTCAAGAATCATCACTTTGTAGCAGTAAACAAAGTTGTACATTCCCATTATGTCATGAACTATTACTATTCAGTTGGGAGCGCATACTCCCAAAAGGGCACTTGTAACAGTCAGTAAATCACAGCCGAGTGATCAGATTAAGCACAATCCACTGGAGAAAGAAATGGCAACTCACTCCACTATTCTACCAAGAAAACAAAGTAAAATTCACAGCTACCAGGACAATAACAGTAGAGGACAATTATGTGTAGCACTGATGATAATCATGTGACTGGACTAAGGCTGATAGAATGTTCAGCTGCTTGTATGCCCAGAGACAAAAGACAAGTTTTATCCTGCAAAGATACATTTGTGTGTGTCTGTGTGTATGTATACACACATATATACACACAAACAAGTTGATACAAAAAATGTTAGAATCATGAACCAAAGCAACTGGATGTTATCAGAGCAGAAGTATCAAGTCTATACGCAAACATTTTGGGACTTATAAAACTATAAAGTTGGAATAAGTCACTTCACATAAAAATATTCTACAGATATTCTACAGTGAACAAGAACATCAGACAAGAAATAAAGCAGTTATAATTATCGTGTTTCCCCGAAAATAAGACCCTGTCTTATATTTTTTGGAACCCTGAAATAAGCGCTTGGCCTTATTGCCATGCGCTCAAAAGCTGGATTGGTCTTATTATCAGGAGATGTCTTATTTTGGGGGAAACAGGGTATTAGCAAAAAAAAGTGTTAAACCCAGTGCAAACAAAATTCAAGATACAACTCAAAAAATGACTGGAGGATTTTAGTTCCAATTAAGAAGTTCAATGTTAAGGTGATCCCTGCATCCCACAGATGAAGAAGAGACTGATAATGAATAGTTGTATCCTGATATGCAATAACTTGTCAATACAACAAAAAAGATGTGATCTCTTCAAAGGCTACTGGAATACAAAAGCCTACTCATGAGGAAAATTAGGCCTTGGTATATAAAATGAGGCAGATGACAGACTAACATAATTCTACCATGATAATTTGATGTTCACAAGAAATACAGTACTTTTTTCACTAATCTAAACAACTTGTACAACAATCTAACAACTGAATGTTACCAGATGGAATAAAATTGGCCACATATTTTGCAAGTACAGATGAAGAAGTTCTGTTCAGCCAGTAAAAAGAAGACATGATGCTGACTGTGGCTCAGATCATGAACTTCCAACTTCAACTAAGAAAGGAAACAAACTGATCAAGCCAAGAAGATGAATCTCAGCAATATGCCATTGGAATGGGCTGTGATGATCAGAGAAGAGATTCATATCAGAGTCTGTGTATTTATGGACTAAGGTGTTGAATTAGAAAGAGGAACCCAGGTTTTAGTATTGAAGCACACTGAGTGACTTTAGGCCACTCACTTTCTCTTAGCCCAATCTATCTCACAAGGTTGTTATAGAGAAAAGTTGGGTAAGGATGCACTTTGGAAAAGGTGGGATATAAATTGAGTACATAAATATATTTGAATGAACTAAATTCAACAGAGTCTCTAATAGAAATCTGCCATATTGTTGTACTATATGTCAAATTCATACAGATGAAGCAATTAAAATATTTCATGCTGTCAGAAACAAAAGAAGATGACTGAAAATTGGTGAAAACTGGCAAAAAGAAAAGGTGACAGCAACAGGAAAAAAAACCCCTACCTAAGCACAAATTCCTGAGAAGGGCAAGAAGTTATACCTAAATAAGTGAAGCAAACAAATGAAGGATAATAATCAAATGGGAGAACAAGAGAAATCAGAGCTTTTACACAAAGATGGTCATAATAAAAAATAAAAAGACAAACATCTAGTGAAAAAGCAAGAGATAAAGGTAAGTGTAGTTACAGAAAAGAACCCCAAATAATCGATACATATTTATTTATTTATGTAATTTGTGGACATGATCAATGAACAAGAGCCACATTTTGGAAAATTTAAATAGTTCAATGAAAAATGTTAACAGGAGTTGATGAAATAGTAGCTTGATTATTCATAACGAGCACACATGTTACTTTTTATGTTTTTAATCTGCTTTATATTGGATGTTTTATTTATTGTTATTTATTGTGTAAGTCCTCTTTGGGAAGAGATGGGCAGCTATATAAATTTGATTAATAAAATAATAAATCACAAGTGTCTTATTCAATTGTCACTTTCAATGGCTTAGGGATATCATAATACAATAGTGACTATTCTGTTTACCTGGAGGATTTTTTTTTTTAGTTGTCTCTGTAAGTCGCCTATAAAAGTTAAAGTTTTTCTTTTTAGAGGTTCCATTTTCAACCTCCCTCCCCCCCAAAAAAAAGATGCCTTGTGTCTCTGGCTTTTTGAACTCCCATCTAACCACCTTAAGCACCTTAAACGACCCTGAGAAACAGCTGGTCTCCAGCGTCGACCTTAGCCTTTCCTCCTCTCCCTTTGTGTCGGCGGGATAAGTTGTGACTCTAAGCTCTTAAAGTCGCCCCCTTAATACGGTACATAGCCGGCTCAGGGAAGAGGCCGGGCAGGTTAAAGATCCGCGCATCGCCTGGATCGGGCGGATGAAGGGAAGGGAAGGGAAATACAACCCCGCATCTTCTCACCGTTTCTCTCTAAGGTCCTAGGAGTCTAGGAGTCTGGAGAGAGGCGGAAGAGCTCGTTCGCTCCCGCAGACCTGCATAACTGGAGCAGGCGCTTCTTCCCCCGTTAAAGGCAGCATTGACCGGATAGCCATCCCCGTCCGCTTTCCTCCTCCGCCTATCACACAGATTGAGGAGGCGGCGGGTTTCCCTGTCTTACTCGCCGCTCTTACCGAGCATGATAGGACTGAGGCGGCGAGCCATGCCCTTGGACAGGTCGTACACGTAGAGCTTCACCGAGTGCAGCATCGGAGGCGAGTCCATGACATTGGCCGAGGAAGGGGAGCTTGCAGGGAAAAAAAAAAGAAACTTCCAGACCAATTTCGCCCTTCTCTGGCGAGGCCGCTGGAGAAGAGAGAAGCCCAAGGGGAGCACAGCTGGCCTAGTCGGTGCGGCTCCGGGCAGCGACCGCTATTGCGGGACTAACCGACTGACAGAAGGTGACTGAAAAGGGGCGGAGGGAGGGCGGCGAGGGGAAGGCTCGTTTCACGCACGCGTCGCCCCATAAGGTGAGAGAAACCGCTTGTCACTGGGCCTCTTGTGAGGGAGCGGCGCTGAACAGTAGAAAGGCGGGACCAAAGAGTTTACGCAATTGTTCCATGTGGACGGCATCATTGAGGACAATGCCAGCCTGTCTTTGTCGCGTGCTATTGGTTAGAACGTGCGGAAGGGGTGGGACATCGAGACGTTAACGGGGAGTAACAATTTAGGAAGTTGGCGGGTGATGCGAGTTGAGTTCGGTTTCTCCCCCGGGGGTTAGTGCGCCGTTGAAGGCTTCAGAATTGAAATCACTATCGGGCTTCATTCCCTTTCAATAGAAATAGATAAGAGTGACGCGTTCTGTTTGCCAGGTGAGTTTTTAGACCTTGAATCCTCTTGCCCGCTAAAATGTGCCTGCGTTAAAACGGGTAAAATCCCTTCGAAGTCGAAGTCGACTCTTGGTATCTTTATAGGCTCCGGAATGCATCGATAATATTGGGGAAAAGGAATGGATTGTTGTTGCCTCCTTCCAAGTTGTTCTTTCGATTTTCCAGTCTATTCTGTTAATAGGGATTTCCTGGCGGTCTATTTTCCATGTACTAATTGAGCGTGGTCTTACTCGGCTTTTCAGCTTAGGTGAGCCAGGTGCTATCTTTTGAAGCAGTAAATCGGCAAAAAAAAAAAAGGCTTTTAGGATAATTATGATTGGGTATGTTATTCTCCCAATTTCTCAATAAAGGTTGGCGCCAAAGATAATATATGCTCTTTTGATCAAATATCCACAAGAAAAATGTGGTTTTTTGTGTGTGCTTTGTGTTTTTAATTTCTCCGAATTTAAATACAAGCAGTTGTTTTCACCCTTAAACCGTCCATCTGAGACGCTTTAAAGATTGCAGGGGGGGGGGGAAGGTAGGGAACTCTCACAGCTGCATCACATCATCTCCCCTCACCAACTTCTTTCAAGACGTCTCGGGCTTCTTTGATTTCTCTGCAGTCGCACCAAGACTCAAAAAAAAAAAAAAGATTTTGCATTGCTGTACTACTAAATTATAGCAAGTAAGGCAAAAATAAGGATTCGGCTTAAACAGCGGAAGGGCAAATCCTCTACAGTCCAGGCAATCGGAATTTCGGACGCCTCTGCGATTCTTCGTTTTATATCTGCGGTTAATCGGAGTACACGATGTACTTGTACTGAGGCTTTTGGAACTTGTTTGTGTACGGCCGTTCCTGCTTTTCCTTCGCCGCTTTAATTGTCTTTTTTTTACCCCCCTCGGGGCGGAGATTTGTTGTGACTGACAGGTTCCTATGCTGGAATCCATCGGGGGAGGAAACAATAACCTCTCTGCAAAAGGCCCGTTCGTGAACGCCGTCTTTTAATCGGCGGTAAGTCCGAATCGGGAGTGGGGGAGGGGTGGGGTTCGTGGGACCACAGTAAAGATTTTCCGTCGCAGGTTCTGTCCGCCTCGGCAGCAAACGAGGCAGGGCCTGAAAGGACTGAAAGGGAGTTGTAAATAGTTGGGGCTCACGCTGTTTCTGTTTATTCCTTGATGCGGTGTTGTAATAGCGGTTTCTGGTTTGAAAATATTAAGGCAAAGCAATGCTACCAACATCGAAGTGAGTAAGTAAGAAAATAAAGGCCGGTCTTTTCAGGTAGAGAAGAAGAGTTTTGGAGAGCAGAGCATGGCTGCACCCATCCCTCCCGCCTGTTTTCAGGCACACAAAGATGCACCCAGGAGTTGTTGAGAGCGTTTGGAAGATCCAGTTAGTCTCTCTCACATGGCCCTTCTTCAAAAAGAGAAATTTGGGGACTTGAAGGATGGCAGAGCATCACACGCTTCTGGAAGTTATGTTTGTGTGCAGTTTCTTAAGTGGATGGACATATTGAATTCAAATGTTCTTCAGTAAAGATATACAAAGCAGTCAGGCTCACAATCCTACACACACCCACACCCACACACCCACACCAAGCCTTACAAGTTGTTTCAAAATATTCATACATCAGATTGAATCATACAGTTCGAATGTAGTTTCAAACAATGGCCTGGCCCGCAATAGTGCTAAAATTATTGTGGCTAAGGCACCAGGATAGAAAACAGGAAACTGTAGGTTCTAGTTCTGCTTTAAACAGGAAAGCCAGCTGCATGACCTTGGGCCAGTTTCCCTCAGCCGAACTTGCCTCACAGGGTGGTTGTTGTGGGGAAAATAGGAGGAAGAAGTTGTGTTGGATATGTTTGTTGCCTTAAGTTATTTGTAAAAAATAATAAAGCTGGGATACAAATAAATAAAATAACTTGATATGATGGGGAAGGCTCAATAGTTTCAAGGACCTGAGAGCCTCTGACAGATTCAACCTTGCTGAACTAGTGAAAAAAGAATGGAAAAAGCTAAGAATAATCCATATTGTTTTGAAAGCAGGCATATAGTAAATGTACTTCATTAGGAGGAACTTCAAAATCAAATACCAAAACAATGTCAGATGAATTTTATACGGTTGTCAAGAAATGTGTGGTCATTTGGATAAGCTAGTATGCTGGGTGATGAGAATGCCGACAGAAGGCTCTCCTCTAGGGCAGGTTTTTTCATGTGGTCACGTGGTTACTTTATTGCAAAAGTGTTACTACAGTATTCCTGTTCAAATGCTTAGGAAACAGCTGGATAAAAATGCATGCTGTATTATCTAGGTCTAGGATATAAACTATTGAAAATATTGATTTTTGTCAATGTCTTTATCCTTCAGGAGCTCAGTACATTTGAAATTAGATTCCAGTTTGTTAGTCTCTGTTTTCTTGTCTAATAGTTTTTGCTTTTGAAAGCTGTGTAATTTAATGTGAAAATAACAGCTAATCTTGATTGTAGATGAATGTAAAGCAAAATAGTTGTTTCTTCACAGGACATCTTACCCCCTAAGGTGAGATGGGCTCCCACTCCTCTGGCCTTCCAGAAGAGCCTTAAGATGTAGTTTTGCCAAATAATATCGGGGTGTGTGGGTGTGGGTATGTCTAAAATTGGCATCAAATCCTCTTAAGTAGCTAGTGGCTTGAAGAAGCTCTCTGTTTTTTTTTAAACTTCACTGTTTTAATTCTGTTTTAACTATTTTAAACTGTCTTTTTTATATGATTATATGTTTATATGATTGTATATAAAGCACCCCGAGTCAGTTCAGATGGGTGATGTAGAAATTTGATAAAAATAAAAGTTGATAAAAATTAAAAATCCAATTTATTTTTCATGCTATCATAACATTTAACAGCAGTTTGCTGACTGGATAAGTATTTAAATAGCTTGCATTTCTTCTTGTATGATGAAGGTAGTTCTTATTACTAGGTACTATTAATATTTTGCAAACTTGGAATGAGCTATCTTAAGATAATCAGTATGGATGTTAGGAATTGTAATTATAACAATTTATTGATAGATTTATTATTGTCTTATTTCACTTATTGTTCCTCTAACAATATTCTATGGGATATTCTGTTTACAGTAATTTGGAGTTTGGCAAAGTTATTAATCTCTTTGGTGCAGGACACTGAGCATCTCTTTCCAAAAATGAAATGAGTAGAGAAACGAGTAAGATGTTGTCAGTCTGTGGCTATTTTATTATTGTTATTTATTTATTTTTAAAACTTTATATTTCAGAGGCCTTGTACACAGTTATTATATCATCTATTTCTGCTGCCCATGTAATGTTTTAGCAAATTCTGCAATGTGTTGCTGTTTACTGAAAAAATAATGATCTGATGGATATATTTAAGAGCTGGGAGACCGAGTTGAAGCAAAAGTAGAATACATGAACATCTTCATGGTTGCATATGTGGACTTCTGTCTATGGAAACCAGTCTGAATATAGGAACAGTTTCCTTAAAAGTTATTTATATCACTCATTCTTTGTAGTAACACAGGAGAACCATGTCAAACTGGGTATCTTACTACAGAAATGAGGGAGAGGAAGAAGAGGAAGAAGAGGAAGAAGCAGCTGAAAACGTTGGTAAGGTTCATTTTTGGGGCATGCATATGCTGTTAATTTGCTGGATAGAAATGCTGCATTGAGGGAAATTTGCAACTAAATTACAATGGTATGGTGGAACCAGGCATCTTATCACATTAATGTGAAATGTGATAAGTGGCAAAAGTAATATTTTGCCTTTTTTATGTGAAGTGCCTCTTTTATGTTGGTGCAGAGTCCTGAAGAACTAAAACATATACTGGTGCATACTGGATAAAACAAAAGGCTTTTCTACAGTAGCCACCCTAATGCCTATAGGAAGCACACAATGTTAATTCAAAGAGAGTATGCTTTCCTAAGTAGAGGTGTAGTGTAATATGAGGATCCTTGGTAACTTTTTATCTACTATAATTATTGCTCAAAAATCAGAGAAATAGAACAGGCTGCTTTAAATTGCTTTTAAATAACACTAATGCTGTTAGTCTTATGGTGTGTTGCAATGTGAGCAAACTGTTGAGTTAACCCCCCTCCCCCCAAAGCTACATCAAATTTCTGTGCTGTATAGGAATGTATATCCTTTGTCCCAGAATAGAATACAATTTTTATTGGCCAAGTGTGATTGGACACACAAGGAATTTGTCTTGGTGCATATGCTCTCAGTGTACATAAAATAAAAGATACATTCATGAAGAATCATAAGGTACAACAATTAATGATAGTCATAGGATACAAATAAGCAATCAGGAAACAATATCAGTATAAATCATAAGGATCACTGTGATAGTTATAATTAAAGAATATAGAATAGTTGGATTGGATACATAGGATGATCCACATTAAATGCAACATTTTCTACCTCTAGGATTATATAAATATGGAGGTCGAGACACTTTGCTTTTCTTAGTGGATGGCTCAAGAACCATGTTTGAGTCTTTTGATGGTAGTAATTTGACATCTTTTGATATGACAATTCAGGTAAGATCACTGTTTTTCTACATCTGGAAATTTGAAAGATTCTGAAATGCATTGTAGTGATAGTACTGAAACATGGGGTAAGACAAAATTCTTTATTGAGAGGGTAGAAATTAAATTGCAATCCAGTATTTTCTTATTTTCTTGATTAGTATATTATTCAGAGACAGAGCATATGCTCTATATGCAAATGTCCTTGAAAGGTCCTCTAATAACTCCGAGGAGCATTCCTGTTTGAAACATTGGGAACCAAAGATGTGGAAACTTGTTCACCAATCTGAAGTAGATGACCAGTGGCTTCTGGTACAAGTTACCTCCCTGATAAGATTGTTTTCAGTTATAAATGTTCTAAAGATCAAGTGTTAGAAAATGTGGCCATACTTAGAAGTATTTATACTATAGAGTATTATAACCCCACATCTGTCAAAAGTATGATTAGATGTATTAATGTTATTTTCTCTCATCCCTGCTGATTTGTATTTTCTTACCAGTGCATTCAGAATGTATACAGAAACAAAATCATCAGCCATGAGAGGGATTATGTTGGTGTTGTGTTTTATGGAACAGAGCAGCATGATAATAAAATGAATTTTAAACACATATATGTTCTCCACGATTTGAACAATCCAGGTAAAGCAGGAACTATGTGGAATATATCTGTGATGAAAGAATTCAGGGATACATTATGCAGGAATCTTCAAATTGCGAGTGAGGATATCTGAGAAACCATTATAAACTCAGTTGCATTAAAAAAAAAAAACTAATTGTAGTGGGAATACTGTCAAAATTCATTCTAGGCTTTGCTCCTTATTTTGTCTGCAAAATCCTGCAGTGGGAGATTGGTGTGATATAATTCAGAGTGTGAGAAACTCTGTGACACATAAATTAAGAGTTGATTATTAAAAATAAATGGCATATTTATTATTTAGCCATACTATCAATGGAAGCTTTATGTTTATTCATGGGAGTGATTGGTTCACACAAATTCATTTATTATATAGGAGGGTATGGTAATACAAACTTTGAGAATCATTAACCTGGGAAAAGGAGAGATCATCTTCATTGGGTTTTTCACCAGAATGCCATAAGGTTTGGTTCTGGGTCCTCTATTCCTTAGCATTTTCTATTAATGATTTGCAAGCAAAAGTGAGAGGATGCTTATCAGATGACACAAAACTGAATATAATACTTGACAGAAATGCAATTCAAACATTCTTAATAGGTTAAAGAAGAAGGCTGACAAGTTATACAATTTAATGTCAAAATTAATTAAAACAATATTTAGGTAAACAATGCAAATAACTAATTGGATTACCCAGTTAGATAATGCTATTTTCCCCCAAATTGCTGTTCTCTACTTAAAGCCTCCTACTTAGATTATTTTATTAATCTGTAAATATTACTTGCAGCCCTTTTCCTATTTTAAAATAAATGTATTTAGCAACTGAAAAAATAATTGATGATCTAACAATCTTGCCATGTTGAACAACATTACTTTCCTGATTTGGAAATGAAATACAATAGACAAACTGTTGAATGGTTTGCAAATACTGGCCTATCATTTCTAGAGCCATAGCACTATCATTCATTGCTTTGGTTTTGTGAGAACTGAGAATATTTTTTTTCCTACCAGGGGCAAAAAAGGTATTAGAGCTGGCTAGCTATGAAGGAGAACAGGGAAGAGCTCTCTTCCAAAAGTCCTTTGGCCATAGTGACAACTACTCATTAGGCGAGGCACTCTGGGTTTGTAGTAGTCTCTTCAGTCATGTCTCTGTCAAGATGAGCCATAAGAGAATCATGCTGTTCACCAATGAAGATGACCCACATGGCCAAGATAGTACTAAAATCAAATTTGCTAGGACTAAAGCTGCTGACCTACGAGAAACAGGTTAGTATTTCAAATTATAAGTGAAGCATAATCTTTCTATATAAATAAAAATGTAAATGTTTGTTTGTTCAAAATCGTAAATCTCCGAAAGTTCTTCACCGATTGCTTTGAAATTTTGACACAATGTTGCATTCGAATACGTGCGTGTTTTTATATACCTATATTATATAGATCTCACACCTGTGACAGGTAAAAACATGCTTTTTTGAAAAACAGCGCCAACTGTTGGACATAAAAGCAACACACGCTATACCTGTGATGGTGAACCTATGGCACGTGTGCCACAGGTGGCACGTGGAGCCATATTAGTGGGCACGCCAGCTCAGCTCTGGGGCGCATGTGCGCGCCGAACAGCTGATTTTCGGGCCTTCTGGGTCCACCAGAAGTAGGGAAACAGGCTGTTTCCTGCCTCTGGAGGGCCTGGGGGGCGGGGGAAGGCCCGTTTTTCTTTCTTACCTGGCTCCAGATCCTTTCTATGGATCTGGGAAGGGCGAAAACAGCCTTTCCCACTCCCTCGGAGGCCCTACGGAGGCTGAAAGGGCCCATTTCCTGACTCCCGGTGGGACAGGAAGTGACGTTTTTTTCTGTCCCCAGCCTCCAGAGACTCCTAGAGAGGTTCCTACAGACTCCTAGAGAGGCTCCTAGAGACTCCTAGACAGGTTCTGAAGGCTGGGGACAGCAAAAAACATCACTTCCTGTCCCACTGAGAGTTGGGAAATGGGCCCTTTCAGCCTCCGTAGGGCCTCCAAGGGAGTGGGAAAGGCTGTTTTCGACCTTCCCAGATCCATAGAAAGGATCTGGAATCAGGTAAGAAAGAAAAATGGGCCTACCAGGCCATCATGTGCCAGGAGCGGGGGTGGGTGGGGTTGCGTGCGCATGCGCGTGGGCACATGCATGCGCGACCCTCCCCCCTGCCCCCCCTTTCCTGGCACGCGATGGCAAAAAGGTTAGCCATCACTGCGCTATACTATCTTTTTGGACTTTAACGTCACAGCACCACAATGGCAGGCGCGAGCTGGGTGTTTTCCCCTCAGCGCCGCCACCGCCAAACCCACAGGCAAAATGGCGGGAAATGTCAACCGCCGCCAAGCATCCTCCCGACTAACGGAGTATGTCGTACCTTTGGCAGGGACCACGATGCCGCCTTTGGTGCGGAGAGCTGCGAAGGTGAAGGCGGTTATACTGGCAAGCCGGGAAACCAGCTCTTACACCCGCGGCAAACTGGGACGGAGGCAAAGTAGGCGTGAATTGAGCTACAGAGGGACATCATTGGCACTCGGTCAAAAAATATTGTATACTCACAAGACTGGGCCACAGCTAGTTTAGAATAAAAGTGATATCTCATTTCAAAGAAGCAAACAACATTTCCTCTATTTGATCGCTACAAGGAGACATGTGAGGTACTTTAAAATGAGAGATTATCAGTGGTGCAAAGTAATTTAGGAAGACTTCTGTGGTTGAATGAAGAGTTGAATGCATGTTGTTTAAGTCCTAGGCTCACATCCACATGATTAGATCATCTTGCTGATGGACTAAATTTTGGTCACCAATTTGATTGAATGCTTCTGTTTTCTACAGTCCAGAAATGTGTATTTCAGCATGTCCTGGGTATTGCAGGAAAAGAAGGGTAAACCAATTAAACCTGACTTTCTAAATGTATGGGAAACTACTAGGGAACACCAGTTCTGTACACTAAACTTGAGAAAGATTTCCATTTTATGTGTATGCTCATCTTGCATCTTATAGTTTCTGATGCCTCTCCTGCCCTCATTTAGGTGCTTTTAAAACAAAGCTTTTTTCCTTGTTTAATTCTTGGAGGTTTCTTTACCTAGTAAATGTTATCTTGTGCATACCTGGAGATCACCATAAGAAATGAAGTAATGGTATCCATGTTCTCATATAAGAAACAACCTCTTTTCCCCCCACAATTCTGTGATTGCAGGAATTTACCTTGACTTAATGAACCTAAAGAAGCCTGGAGGGTTTGATATTTCCTTATTCTACAGAGACATCATTAATACAGCAGATGATGAGGACTTAGGAATCCAGTTTGAAGAGTCTTGCAAATTGGAGGATCTTATGAAGAAAGTACGAGCAAAAGAAACAAGGAAGCGAGCTTTAAGTCGGTGAGTATCATCTTCCTCTTGCAGGGTAATCTGGGAGACTTTGGAGGAATCATAATAACAGAGAGTTACATTAAATAGTACATAATATTAAATTGTGGAAAGTTTCTTTATTGTGTTTTTAGATGAGAAATTGTAATGTGCTTTTCATCTCTTTAAAATAGAAATTAAAATATTGTACAAGGTTTCAAAGACTTAAATTTGTTTTTATTCATTCTTTAGGCTGAATTTATATTTGGGAAAAGATGTAATTCTTACTGTAGGCATTTTCAACTTAGTCCAGAAGGCTGTCAAGCAGCCTCCAGTGAAACTTTACAGAGAAACTAATGAGCCACTGAAAACAAAAACACGAACCTTTAATCGAGAGACAGGTAGTTTGCTTCTTCCAAGTGACACCAAGAGAGCTCAGGTAACGTTTTCAACTTTCTGTTTTCCATGTTAAAAGAATTTTGAGCGGCAGTATGGTGTAGAAGGCATTATATCCTGATTTATGTATCTGAGCTTCCTTGCTGTGATGCTTTGCAAAAGGTGATGAATTCATGCCTTAGCATCTCTTGGGCCATACTGGAATTTGTATTACAGTATATATATATTTTCTTCAAGCACAACTTTCATAAAACTGCTAGGAATCAGACACTTTCAGTCACTAAGGCAAGTTTACATGTAGGAAGCTAAGCCTAGTATAGATCAGATCTTACTAAATATTTGGCAACCATTGATTTTAGTTTAACTGTAGTTTAAAGGGGATCATTTTTATGCATCACTTTCATGGCAATATTTATTTTTGTTTGAGTATGTCTTAGTTGAAAATTGAGTAAATATGATTTATTGTTTATCATTATTTCAATATTGAGGCTGTCCAACTTTAAATGACTCTGTGCAATACATCAAGAGGAAAAAGAAGACAGCTAATGAAACCATTACCCCAAAAGCCAAAAACCAGTTAACTGTTAAAGGGGCTTGAGCCCATTTTAGTTCTATATATTTTAAATATAATCATTCTTGTATGTGTGGTACTAAGGGCTGGGACAAAATAGGGATTCTTTAGTATACTTTTGTTGCAGTATCCACTAAGACTGTCCAGTGCTTCAGAAATAATTCAGAAATATGCTTTGGAGTATGCAAGAACATGAACATAGCACCTTTCTGCACTGCTTCAGAGTAGTTGCACCTCTTGTAACATTTGTTGGGCTTGTACCACTATGTGGTCTAAAAGCCTTTATTGGGGATGTAATCTCAATCATAGAAACTTTGACTGACTGAGAGTGTCCACACTCAGTCAGCTGCTTTATTTGTTTATTTTATTTATCACACATCATTTGTTCTCTCACAAATGTTGTAGATAAATTGAAAGTATTTTTAAATTGTTATGTAACTGACTATGTTCCCATGTTAGAATTTATTGAAAAAAAAGATAGGATGTAAAGGAACTCAAGGAACATAGAAAAAATCTGATAACAATAAATGCATTTATTTTATTGAAAATGAGCCCCAATCCCACTCTGTCCTTAAAGCTAGGGAGAAATGGATGCTTTGGATCCGTGATGGCGAACCTATGGCATGTGTGCCACAGGTGGCACGCGGAGCCATATCAGTCAGCACGCGAGCTCAGTTCCGGTGCACATGTGTGTGCCGGTCAGCCAATTTTCGGATCTCCTGGGCCCACCAGAAGTAGGGAAACAGGCTGTTTCCGGCCTCTGGAGGGGGGTGGGGAAGGCCGTTTTCACCCTCCCCAGGCTCCTAGAAAGGCTCTGGAGCCTGGGGAGGGCGAAAAATGGGCCTACCGGACCCACTGTGCCATTGTGTGCCAAAAGTGGGGGAAGTGTAGGTGGATCACATGCACATGCGGGGGGGACGGGGCGCACAGAATTATGGGCGTGGGCATGTGCACAAGCAACCCCCCCGCGCTCCCCCCAGTTTTGGCATGCGATGGTAAAAAGGTTAGCTATCATTGCTTTAGATGAATTTGTAACCTTCAGGAGTAGAGTATGAACTCGGGAAATATTTCCTGCTCTTCTCTTTATTTCTTACACAGTCAGTATGGAATTTGATTTTTGTGGTACTTTCTTGTTATGAGGATTCTAATGGGCTTCTTTATTTACAACTATGATAATTTTTGCTGCATTTTTTCAGCAGCTGCTTTTTCCTGATTTTCTTCCTTAGATTTATGGGAATCGTCAGATTGTGCTAGAGAAGGAAGAGACAGAAGAAATAAAAAGATTTGATTCACCAGGCTTGTATCTGATTGGGTTTAAACCCTTGGTAATGCTGAAGCCATATCACTATATCAGGCCTGCACAGTTCATCTACCCTGATGAGTTCTTAATGAATGGTAATTATAACTGAAAATTATACTCTACCATTTATCTTTAGGGTTACTCAGTTCCAGAACATATTAGCAGGAACAAAACAACAGCAGTGGAATTCCTGAATGAGATAAATTTTATTGGCATAATCAGAAAGGATTAATTTCTAGGCTTCAGAAATAAATCCAAAAAAATGTCATTAGCAAAACAAGTTTTTAATTTTATTTTTTCCATCATTATCTGTTGCTAACTTATTTAACCCAAGTCATCTTATAAAATTAACATACAATGTAATAAAAACTGAAGAAACATCCATGTTAACTGTAAACATAAGCACAACCAGTCAAATAACAGTGACGATTAAGCAACGTGCAACACAAACATCTGGTTTAGCAGAATAACCAATCTCAATACCATCTGAAAAATAAAATAGGATCATCTTAATGCTGGGGTGTAACTTGTTCCATAATACTGGTATTGGATTGATGCAAGGATGGAAAAATGTTACCCCTAAGGCAGTCCAACCCTCTCCTCCCTATCTTCCAGTTGTGGACCTTCTCCTTTGGAGTGGGTGCTATCCTGTCCCAGCCAGCAAGAAGGCACCAACCATCATGCAATTGCTGAACAAATAGCCACTTAGTTTTGCTAGATTCATACTGAACTGTGTTGTCAGGATCTTATAGCCTTTTGATATTGGGTAAGGTCCTCTAAGACATTTCATCTTAGGCCCTGAATACAGAGGTATAACTCTGTATCATCACCTTATTGATCATAAATTACTCAGAATCCATGTATGAGTTCCCCCACTAGATTCATGTAAATATTGAATAGAATGGGGGAGAGTGTTGAGTGCTGTGGGACTTCATATAAAAAGCATTTGACCTTTTATCTCTACAACTGTTGACTGATTCTGCCTATAGCAGATATGGTACTACTTCAGTGCAGTGTCCCACCTAGACCAGAAGGATAACATGATTGATAGTATTAAATGCAGCTGAGAGATCTAACAGAATGAAAAGAACTGTACTCCCACCATCCAGATTCTGATATAATTCATCAGAAGTCTGGTTTAATATTGGTGATGAAATTCTATATGATGGAGATTTGTAAAAGGAAATGTGGGAAAAGACTATTGACATCTTCATTTTAAAAAGGTCCCAGGTCAAATAAAAAACAAAAATAACCTTCACATGTACTGTATTTTGGGAAAATGTGCTATAACTTCTTGATTATTTTGAAGAGTTCCAAAGCATTAGAATAATTTAACCAAATATCGGGGAGCCTATTGGCAAATTGATGTTCTTCTAAAAGAGAGGAACATGTTGTGGCTGAAAAAACACCCAATTGCAAAAATTAGGCGGCAAATCTCTTGGGAGTTAAAGAAAGATTATAAGATTACCCACACGTGCTCCATAAAACTGCTTTTTTGGGGGGGAGAGCAAACAGTAGGAACTGTTTTTGTGGTCAGTTTTCAATCAGTTGGGAGTCATGAGATTCCATCCTGCTCATAGCTGCTAATCTCACCTATATGGATTCTAAATTTGACTAGGTCATCTCTTGATCAGTTTGGATTTTATGCATTTATTTATTTGGTTTACTTTAAAAATTAAGAACCTTCGGACTAGCAAGTTTTATTGAAATTAGTGGACGTCCTTTGATCCTTTTTTAAAACAAAACAATTTAATTATAAGATTAAATATTTGTATTATTTGGAATATATAGCAAGAGGATGATTATTTTTTGGTTTTGGAAAGTTTCACATGGATCAGTTTAAATAGGGAGGGGTGAGGTTTTAGAGATGGGTTTCTAGAAAGTGAGGGAAGATGTGGAATGAAGATACGTTTTATTTTAAGTGACACATTCTTGATATTGGTTATACTTGCTCGGGATAAAGGGGGAAGTTTCTTTTGTCATTTTTTTGACATTTCTATTTTTATCTTTTTCTTCTCTACATCTTTCATTTGTTATTTTCTTTAATGTATTACTTTCTTTTGTAGTTCTGTATGCTTTATTTGTATTATATAACCCCTAATAAAATTATAGGGGAAAATAATAATTCAACAAAAAATGGCCATTTGTTTACAGGAAGTACTACTTTGTTCAATGCCTTGTTAACAAAGTGTTTGGAGAAAGGAGTGATGGCCATATGTAGATACATACCACGTCAAAACAATCCTCCCAGGTTTATAGTTCTGGTCCCACAAGAAGAACAACTAGATGAGCAGAATGTACAGATAGTCCCTGCAGGTAATTTAAATGTCATATTTTAGTTTTGTGGTTGGCTTAAAGGTGTTGCTCTATTTGCTATTTTTTTTCAAAACAGTATCAAAATAAGATAGTTTGCTTATGCCATTATAAGCAGCATGGAACAAGTATAACTTGAAAGAAACTTATTCTTTAATAATACTAGAAAAAAGATATCTGATATATCCAACAATAATAAGACAGTGTGGTAAAATAATTTATGCGCAGGTATTTCTCCTCCTGAATTTTATTCCTTTCCTGTTTTTGTATTAACTGATAAAAACATTTGTAAAACTTCCAGAACAATTAGGATCTTCAAATTCCATATTTGGCATTATTTCTAATCATAACCAATGAATGTGGCTTATAAATAATTTAATAAAAATATTATGTAATAAAGTGTATCTGTATGTGTGTATAGGCATCTGTATACAAATGCATGTGTGTGTGTAATATCAAATTAAAATTGTTTAAATGCTGCCTCCAACTAAATGTTTTTTTATTTCTTAAAAATCTAGTATGTTATGTACATTAATTGAATGTGGACATACTTAGGCCATTTCTGATTATAATAAATTGCATATTTCATTAACAAGAAAATTGTTCCTTGATTGCCTGTGAGATTTTTTTTTCTGTTAATCCTTCACTACCTATTTCTGAGCTTATTGCTCCAACTATAGAGGGTGTTTACATATATGTCCCCTTCTGAATTATATATAATTAAATTAATGTAAACATGAATAAATTATTTCTACTCTGCCTTTTTAATGACTTTTCTACATTGATTATCTCTTTAAAAGCAATCACTCTTATTGGCACTTAAACAATTTCAATGAATCAATATTTTAATAATCAATTTAATATTTGAAGGAGTTTAAAATAATTGAAGCATTCAGGCAAAGTTTGTGATAATGCCAACTTAGTTTAGTAGATTATTTATCAAAATACTGCATATGCTGACGGAATAAATGTCAAATTGTGCTTTCAAATCACTTGGCTTTCTATTGTCTGTTCTTCCTTTCCTTCTGCTTAGGTTTTCATCTCATTTTTCTACCTTATGCTGATGACAAACGAAATATTGACTTTACTGAGAAGGTACCAGCTAATCAACAACAAGTGAACAAAATGAAGGAAATAATACAGAAGCTTCGATTCAAGTACAGGTGAATATAGAGATAAAAATTAAGATACCGTATTTTCCGGCGTATAAGATGACTTTTTAACACATGAAAATCTTCTCAAAAGTCGGGTGTCGTCTTATACGCCGGGTGTCATTCTCCTGTAACCAGGCAGACCAGCCCGAAAGGCTCTGACAAGCCTTAAATGGCTCTGGCAATCCAAGCTCTGACGATCCCAGCTTTGCCTGCTAAGCAGGAAACGCAGCTGGGATCGCCAGAGCCATGTAAAAGTTTTGTAAAAAAAGTTTTCCCCCTCCAGCTTGCTTACCTTAGCTGCTAGTTGCAACGCCTGCCTTGCTTCGCTTGCCTGAATCCATTCCATCAGCAAGCCTCTCCCTGCCTGCAATCAAGCAGGCAGGGAGTTGTGGACTTCAACTCCCAGAATTCCTCAGCCAGCAAAACAAAGCTGGCTGAGGAATTCTGGGAGTTGAAGTCTACAAGTCTTAAAGTTGCCAAGGTTGGAGACCCCTGTTCTATTGGGTAAGTTTTTTTCCCCTTTGGGAGCTTTAAAAAAAATAGTTAATTGGGGTTTTTTTTAGTTGTTCTTTTTTAGACCTAGCCATTTAAAGTTTAGGAAGTTTTAAATTTAGCTTTCATATAAAAATAAAAATAAAATAAAATATAATATTTGTGCAGCTTTCTGAGATTTATTATGTTTTTGTAGTGTTTCACTCTAACTACACAAACACACAAAATCTTACAAAGGTGTATGTGGAATTTTGTGTGTGTAAAGTGTGAAAGTTGGGTTTTGGGGCTTTTTGTGGCTGTGTTGAGGTTCCTGCTTGTTGCAGGGGCCATTTTGGGTCTAGCACAGCTGCTTTTACATTGTGGGTGAGCCAGTTTATGTTTATTAATTTTTATTTGGTGTGCGTTGGAAGAGGGGTAGTCTTATACAGCGAGTATAGCCCAAACCCTATATTTTAACAGGAAAATTCGGGGGTCGTCTTATACGCCCAGTCGTCTTATACGCCGGAAAATACAGTATATACATAGCAAATAGTAACTAGACAAATCTTCAAACTTCAATATCTTTTGCAATTCTCTATTTTGCCTGTGTATTGTGGTAGAAGTTAACTGTACTGTTCATGGGGTGACTTTGAACCAGTCAGTCTCCTTTATCTCATCCTATCTGCATCTGTCATTGCTTGCTCAATGCAGGATGCAGAATGCAGAAATTAATTTGCACTGAGACTAGCTTCCCAAACAAGGCAACTTTTTAATGAATTAAATTTTAATTTGGTATCCAATATATCTAAGATGTATATGTGCAACAAATAGTTTCTGCTATTACAACGACCTACTTTTGAATAGAAAACCAAATTGCTTCTGTAGAGAAGGGACAAATTTAAGCTTACAGTATAATACTTAAGCATTCATCCTAGAGAGGGAAAATATGAATTCAAAATATCTATAAGTAGGAACTGCATCAATTTTGACAAAATTATAACTTAGAAAGCAGTTTGTTAACTTCATTAGAGATATGTCTTGCTATAGATTTCAAATGCATGTACTATCGGTAATTGTACATTTTTTTATATTTAAAGTAACCTTCGGGTTTTCATTAAACAACATCTCTTTTGGCAATGGTAACTGATATGTGCTGCTTCATAATGCAAGGAAAAACCAAAGATTTCTCTTAAAGAGCACCAAAGTGATAATAGCAAAACATTCTGCCATTTCTCTTTTTTGAGATCTATATAGCAAAGTTACTCCATTTTATGACAGACACACTTGCATTCAAAACTGGATAATCTCCCACAGAAAGATACTATTATTTTTTAGTATAATAAGTCTGCCAATGTGTGTTTGAATTTTCATTTCTATATCATGATGACATTATTTGCACTTTTTGCTGGATTTTGTCAGAAGTGAGAGCTTTGAAAATCCAGTACTACAACAACATTATATGAATTTGGAAGCACTGGCACTGGATTTGATGGAGCCTGAAAAAGCTGAGGATCTGACAGGCAAGAATAATTTAGTATAATATAATTTTCCTTTAATATGGTCTTTGGTATGTCATAAACATTTAAGAATGCAGCAAGCAATTGTTATAGAACTGTATATTTTTACAGAAGTAGTAAAAATATTTGATAGAGTTATACATTATTTGTAATGCTTAAATGTTTACCAGGCACTTGAAAGTCAACCCTGAATGTAGGGATTGTTTTTAAAATGAATAAAGTATAAAATATAAAAGTAGAATTCATTTTTCAGTGAGTTTTTTAAAAAAGAGCCTAGATTACAATTTCCAATCTGTACTACGGGTTTTGAGACATAGTGGGAGCTTTATAGCAGTTTTCCTTCATCAGTTGATGTATTTAAGTTAGCTAAATATTCTTACCTTCTGTTTTCTGCCTAGTATCTATATTATCTTGTCATTTCTGTTAGTTAATGAAGGCTGAGGAAAAAAAATAACCCTGTTGAGTTATAGTGTATTAGTTACTTTCTAATTCTTTAAAGCAGTTATTTACTTTGTTTTTGATATGTTATTTTACAAAGCAAAATATTTCAGTAATTAACATTAATACTGTATTTTTCGGACTATAAGACGCATCGGACTATAAGACACACCTTAATTTTGGGGGAGGAAAACAAGAAAAAAAGAATTCTGCCTCTGCCTACCAGCATCAGGATCAGCGGTGTCCTCACTTCCATTCAGATTTTGATAACAAGCAGCACAGATCTTTTTATCCGTTTAAAACAAACCCTATCACCCTACGCGCATTTAACTGGAGGGGGTGGGGTGGGGTATGATTTTCATGGGGGCAGAAGAGGGACTTGGCACCAAAGACTCCACTCGCGAGATGCCCCTGTCTTCCTACCTATAGCTGTAGGCGTTGAAAGCCTGGCTTTCTCGCAGCAAGGCCCAATAGACACGCAGCACTTCAGTCCTCCTGGACGCCGCCATCTCATAAACATGGTGCTGGGCTTCCTGGCAAGCCCCCTGCATCTTTGCTGCCTCAGTCGGAGCCTGATTCTGGAAGCAGCCCAGGGAAGCACGGTGGTCGGGGCTCGGTTGGCAAAGCGGGCGCTGCGCAAGGGGCATAAGGCAAGGTGCTGCCACCCGAAAACACTGTTGTTGGCGATCTCCGCCGCCTGGAATTGCCTGAAAATGTGATGATTCTTTTTTGCCTCCACACGCCCCGTTTTTGGAATCGGGGAGCAAAAAGAGCATTGTGCTTTCGGGCGCTTCGCAGACAATGTAAGGCAAGGTGCTGCCACCCGAAAACACTGTTGCCACAATCTCCACTGCCTGGAACTGCCCAAAAATGTGATGCTCTTTTTTTGCTTCTTCATGCCCTGTTTTTGCAATCGGGGAAGAAAGTGTTTTCGGGCAGCAGCGCCTTGACTTACGCTCCCTGCACTGTTGCCCAAAAACACTTTCCTCCCCAATTCCAAAAACGGGGCATGTGGCAGACCTTCCTGCCTGAAAACACTTATGAAGTGTGTCTTAAACTCTGAAAAATACGGTAATTGGTACTTGTTCCTATTCAGTCAGATTTTATGGGTCTGTTCATGGTCCCTGTTGCTTTAAAGTTCAAAAATATATTGTGCATATTAAATATCCATTATTTCTGTATTTTTAAGTACCAGTTCTAAGGTCGTCTTCCTTCTTTTTCAGTGCCCAAGGTTGAGATAATGGATGGCCGACTGGGTAGCCTTGCAGAAGAGTTTAAACAACTTGTTTATCCACCAGGCTATGATCCTGATGGGAAAACTGTAAAACGAAAACAAGGTGGGATGAAAGAATAGAGAGAGAAGACAATTGTGTCCTTAAATGCATATGCCCTTTTTAAGTTTGCCAACATTGTAATATAGGATCTAAGTATACCTTTTTCTCAGAATATAAGTAGGATCTTGACCCAAGGTTCTTGATTTCTGAGGACATTTGCAGATGGCAATGACATATTAATGCAGTCTTGGCAACTAGTCATATTAATGCAGTCTTGGCAACTAGTCGTAAGTGCAAATGGGTTGTCAAATGCCTAGATTGTGATCCTGTGGGGATGCTAAATGACTATAACTTTGGGGATCGGTCGTATGTCCCTTTGTTCAATACATAGTAACTTCAAAATGCTGCTGAACAATTGTCATAAATCGATACCATCTGTATCCTGGAGTGAGGTAATGGCAAACGATCTTAATATTGCTAAGAAAGCTACCTGGACATCTCTATGAAATCACTAACAGTTGAGCTTGATCTGAAGGAGACTCAAAATCTTTTAAAGAGATCAGAATGTGAAGCTTTGTAGGATTTTCTACCATGATGGATATATACATGAAACATTTCAATTATTTCAAATGAGTGACAAATAACTACACCCAATTTTCTTTTCTCCAGCAGGTAGTGGTACTGAACAATCAGAAAAGAAAGCAAGAATGGAACTCTCTGAAAAGGAAGTGAGGAATCATGTTGATAAAGGCACTTTGGGTAAACTTACTATGCCAATTCTAAAGGATATATGCAGGATTTATAAGCTAACAGGTGGTGGAAAGAAGCAAGAACTTTTAGATGTGATAACTGCGCATTTCAATAAGCACTGAGTTTACACCCCCAACTGCTTCAAACATTTTAATGTTGAAAATTTCCTAAATGTTGAGATTTTGACAAGACATCTTAGATATTTGATAAAAGGGAGTGGGAATCAGGGTTTTATTTTTGTGAAATTAATAGAAAAATCCCCACCTCCTTTCCACTTCTGGTTCTAGATTTGATTGTACAATTTTCATCTGTCTTTAATAAATGAGCTTGGTTTAGCGATGTCAGCTTTTTCATTTCACATATAACATAATGCACAAACTACCGTAGTATTATTTAGGAAAATAGCTTATTATTGAAAGAATAGTACTGTACAAATTTGGTTTGTATGCATGCCTCAAGCATATAGCAAACGTGCCCTGGCAATCTTTTTTTTTCCAACCATGTTTCTTCTTTCCAGTCCATGATAGAAACAAGTTAGCTATTCAGATTTTACAGAGGTTTTTTCTCTTCAGGAGGCACCCTGTACTTTAACAAAAATATTTAAAACTGAATGCAATTTGCCTATTTTGTGATAGACAGTGATCCAAAGGGGGTCCACAATGACCCACAGGCCAGCATTCATTACTAGGCTGGAGTTCTCTCTTGTGAATTAGAACATTCTTAGCTGCCATTTTCCTTCCATTTGATGGAACAGCTAATTGGCAGCTGGATGAGTTGCACTGTAAAGTGGGAAAGTAGGTTTTTTGGGGAAGAGAGAAACCTTACTGTACTTTAGGACACAGCTCATCCAGTTGACAGTAAGTTATTCACTGAACTGGTTGAAAAAGTGCTATCCATGTGCAGAAAAGTTGGAATCCTGCAGAAAAGTATGGTTTTAAAGGGGCTTTTTTTTTTTTTTAACTAAACCATGTTCTTCTATGGTTATTCTATTTCAAGTGGCTGAAGTTTTACTAAGTTTACTTCCAATGTAGCTGGGGCACTCTGATCTAAATTGTGAAGAAAAAGGTTTTCTACATCTGTTACCATTTAGCGTCACTAGGATTTTTGCAGCCCAAGCCTGATAGCCTAAGTATGGTGGCATAGGCTGGGATTCGATAATCTCTGTTAGTCAGCTGAGTTTGCTTTACTGTGATTTAGTAGCAATACTGAACATATGGCTGAACCTATCTAGAGATTAAAATATTGGAAAGCTCTGACTCAAATCTTATCTTCGATAATGAAAACTCACTACTTTTGACTTTGGATCAGTCATACTTTTTCAGTTTACCTTAATTATTACTATGGGGTAAATTATGGGAAAAGGATTCCTATACATGCCATTGTTAGCTCCTGGAACAAATTTGAGAGACAAAAAAATTAATTATAAAAATAAAATGCAGAAAATAGACATCATTTTATTAACAACACCCAGTCAACCTATTGAGTATGACAGACATTCTTGCATAGTTGAGCACATTTAATATGTGCAACCTACATACAACTAAAACTTCTATGTATGTTTGTAATCTTCGTTTGGGCAAAATGCTGCATCAGACAGCAACAACTTTGGAATTTGCATACCTCAAATGGGTTAACTTACAGAATACACCCAAATCTGGCATCTATGATTCCTATAAGAATGAAATTTGGTAAGTTAGATTCTTCAATGCTGCTGCACTGCTGCAGACAGGTTATAGTTTTCAAAAGGTAATAAGAAAACTGGCAGGCAAACTTACAAGTTTGGGGAGGGAAAGGGTTTTTCCCCCAATGCGCTCTGTCAGCTTCCCAGAAGGAAACTCATTAGTGAAGCTGTCACTCTGGTCTCACTCATTTTTTGCTGCCCATGGTTATTCTGTTTGTTTACACAGGGAATTATCTCTGAAATGATGACTCATCTGGTCATGAGTTGTCTTGTTCCTTTGTATAATCCCATTTATGTATCTTAAAACTTTATATCATGCAAAATATATTTGATGTGTTCTTTTTCATCCAGAAAAGACAAATGTTTAAAGGTCTTGCTAATAAAATAGTGCCAACAGTTTGCCGTTATCTCATTCTTGTGCAGTTGCAGTGGTAGGCTAGAGGCCAGCATCCTGACACATCTAACTTTCTAGAAAGCACCATTGACTAGGTAAAATTTGGAAGACTATGCCTATCAGAATCAGTGCTGCACCTCAGTTTCAGAGAAGACACTGGGCATGGTACTTATTTATTGTAATTTATTTCTCCAAAAAAAAAAAAAAAAAAATGGCTACAGCAACAAAAATCAAATGAAAAAAAAAATCTTACATTTCTGTCCTATCAAACTGCATCAGATTGGGGAGGAAACTTTGATTTCTTTTTAGGGTAGTTCCATAAACCAAATAATCTTCAACAGGTCATTGGTTATTATGTTTTGTATTATTGTATTAAACATTAACTTATATACAAACTCATCTTCAGATGAAGCTAGTTATTATCAAATAATTCGCTTAAATCTCATTGAAGAATTTTTGCATCAGAGATTTAAAGCAGGGATACACAATCTAAATACACTGTCAAGTAGAGGTGAACAATGTGCAGTCCCCATTTGGTCCCCAAACATCCTGAGCTCATGCCACTGAAATACACTGGTAAACTTGCTGAATTCTAACAGCAAGCTGCCCATTTTCTGAACATTAGGATGCTTTTAGGATACAATTTCAGGCAGGTTCTCTAGAAAGCCTCCAATTCCCACCCTCAAAATCCATAAAAAAGCAAGTTGAAAACATTTGAGCATGCAGCAGTATTTCCACTCCTTAAAATCAGAAAGCTGCTCACCAACTTCAGCAATTTGGGTTAGGGTTATGGTTAGCATCATTACTGCAAATTATTGTCCTAAATATTATGAGAGTATGAATTTATCTCTACTTAAAAGAACAAGCAATCTCCAATTATAGGCCTAAACAACCCATGACTGAAGAAAGTAATTACTAGATTCAAAAACCTAATAAACATTTATTAATCAATCATTTATATGGCCATCCATCTTATAAGACCATGACTTACATTGTAAAACAATAGCTGTTAAACAAAATATTCATATAAAGTCTTGGTTTTTTAGAGTTACTTCTGTCAGAATTAGACCAACAGTCTTTCAATAGATAGTTGGACAGAATTAATTTGAGGCTTGAGTTGTGAGCCTTCTTTGATAGTAATGGAACAGGCAATAACGGGCCGAGAAACACCACATGCCCGTCCTAAGGCTTGCTTGGAACGCACAAACACATAGGGCACATTCTTGTCTTCACAAAGTAGTGGGAGATGAAGGATAATTTCAAGAGGTTCAGCATCTGCAGCCATCACAATGAATTCCGCAATTCCTCTATTCAAAGTTTTAGTGGCTGTGGAAAAGGAAATCATTATTATTACAACCAGGCACTCATTAAATTCAAGAGCTAGCTTCTTTTGCTGGAGCTGCAAGATGATAAAGAGCACCTTGCCACATGCAATAGTATTCTATGTCCTTCATCAAATTCTTGCTTCAAGATTTGTGTTCATCTTAAATATACTTTCAACTATCTTTTCACATTGGTGGGATTTGTCTGGTGGACACTAAAGTTATAACACTGAAGAAATAAGCTTACCACTTGCAAATCAATGAATTGGATATCTGACTGCATCTCTTTCTGAAGGCTTCAGTGTATGAGTACACATTCTCACCCAGATACATGGCAAGTTAAATGCCTTTTGGGAATTAACTTACCTTAGAAATAAAAATCAGTATATTATGCAGCATTCCAAATATTTCCCATCTGGGAAATATTCTTTAACAATGAAAGCAAACACGGATATTATTGTAAAAGCTCTTTGTCTTCAAATTTGATTTATTCATTTTATTTTTACTTATTTTCAGTGTGTCTGTCTGATGCCAATTATTTCTGTTCAGCACATTTGAGGAAATACCAGTAATAGGCTACCACTAAGAAAGAGAATCAATATGTTTAAGGATATATTTAGCTAAAGGTCAGACTGACTTCCTGTAACCATCTTCTCAACCTGCCTCTGGTAATATCTGGTAGAGATGTCCCTCTTCTAGTTTCCTTCCGCTTATTAAGTGCAATATATTATCTAATCCATGCGTTGCAAATTTGATCATATCACGTGACGTATGACAGTTTTTGGCCTTGCGAAGCTGGGGTGGGTGTGGCCTGCGTATGACACATCTGGCCTGCAGGCCGCCAGTTTGACAGGCCTGATCTAATCCATTATCAACTTTTATTTGGTTTAGCTGTTAAATTCTTGAAGCTTGTTGAATTCTTATGACTATCTTCAAACATACTGAATCCTTAATTAAGTTTCTTTTGCCCTTGGGCAAATTATTTAAAAAGTTTCTATTACTTTGGGCAAAGTATTTGAAAGGAGATAACACTCCCCCCCAACATCCATATAATAAGAACATTTTGATAAAAAAGTTCAATCAGATTTCACCTTCATTGGCTCCTTTGCGTAACTGTTTGTAATTACAAGACTGCTGTACAAGATCCAGTAGTGTCTTGGTGAGCTGAGCATCAGCAAGAGGGTAAGCTTTTGGATTTACTTCTGCCTCAGCCTGTAGAAAAATATCAGAAATTGAGTTTCAGAAAACAGTATTTCTTCCTCAACGGCCTGTTATCTGTTTTAAGGAATATAACTGTATTGGTGCCAGGTGAAGTAATTATCTTTCCGTTACCAGAACTGTTGTATTTGCTAATTCCCTTTCATTAGCAATCCAAGTCATTTTGAAAAACTCTTTCCATTTTTTTCACTATAACATATTCAAGGAGTAGGTAGAGACAATGGTAAGATATCCTGAAAATAGTCACTCATGCTTGTCATCTCTAGATTTAGAATACTACCATTCACTGAACATAGGATACCCTTGAAGATCTCCCCAAGCTTCAGCTTGTCAGAATGATATTGGTCAGTGATCAGTCATGAGTGTCATGTTATACTTTATTACGGAACCTGCACTTATTAAATGTTTCCAAATGCAATACAAGTGGCAGTTATGACAGCTTTGGGCCTTAGGGATCGCCTCTCAGCAGTTTCTTCTGATTCTATCAGAATCACTAGGGAGGATCTGCTAAGAATCTCTACCCCCCCCTCCAAGAGAGGGCCAAGCAGCAGACATTTTCCATTACAGTTCCTCACCTCTTGAGAAAAGGAAGAAACCCCCCTCATCATGGTTTTCCAAAAGCAGGTGAAAACACAGCTGTTTCAGATCTTCCAAGGATTAATTGTACCAAAGGCATCTTATTTAATAAGTTTATTATATTACTTTCAACAAAATTTAAATCAAACCTTAATTGGATTGCCATTTTAATATATTGACTTGCATTTATATTTAAATTCTGCAAGTTCCCTAAAGTCCTTTTTATTTCAAGCAGTAGACAAATCTCATAAACATGAATACATACTACCAAAATGTACTACCGACAGCTCCCAGTCTTGAGTTTGATCTAGTATTTACAGATAGACAAAAACAAAACGGCTGTTTTGGAGTGAAAAGGGCTGAATTTAAATATTTACATAACCATGAAGGAAACCGATTTCTCGGAGTCCCGCTACAAATACTTGGCTATTTCCAGAGAAAGCTGTTAGGAGAACAAGGTAGGCCAACCTATTAATGCATTTCATATTCAATAGCACAAGGACCGGATAAAAATAAAAGAAATCCATCACAAAAGCACTGATACTCGTGGCATGACGTTTAATATTGCAACCTCAGCATGATAGCAAAAATAGACCGATTACGGCAACGAGCACAGCAATTATAAAAGCAACAGAGGAAGGCGCCGGGTGCTGCACGCAAGGCGTCTTGCTCAGCACGTGATTTCATCGGTGCCTGTATGGAAACTGAGGCTGAGCGTGGCCGGATAAGCGTCCTCCGCGTGGTCTCTTGGGCTCGCGCTCTCCACCACGCTGCCGAAGCGCTATTCCTTTCGGCATTTTCACCGACAATTAGCGCCTTCGCTTTCCGCAACGTCTGGATCTGGCCCACTCACCATTTCTGCTAAGTACAAACTTCAGCCGGAGATTCTGCTCTGGATCCCCTCGGCCCGAAAGCTTCACGGAGGAAAAAAGTGAAATGCGCCAATACGTAAGATAGAGGCGCTCCCGGAAGTGACGTTGGAAAGGAGCGGCCCTCCTGCAGGAAATATGAGGCAGACCTCGAAGATTTCTCAGCTCCCGCAAGTGCGACCTCTACCTTTGGCTGGTTATTGCAGAAAACTTGTGTAGAGAAGGAGCTTCGACCTAAAATAGTGATCGTGTTCAGATTTCCTCACGGTGGCGTTTACTGAACTTAATGGGCCATGTTTCCACGTTCACTCATTAACAATTGTCATTTATACACAATTATTATTTACATTTACAGGTACATGATTTGATTAATGTAGCATCTAGTTTCAGCAGCAATAAAAATATGCGGTGGGTTTTTTTTTTTAATAGGTGAATAGGCAGGGGTGAAATCCAGCAGGTTCTGACAATTCTGGAGAACCGGTAGTGGAAATTTTGAGAGTTTGGAGAACCAGCAAATACCACCTCTGGCTGGCCCCAGAGTGGGGTGGGAATGGAGATTTTGCAGTATCCTTCCCCTGCCACGCCCACCAAGCCACACCACACCCATCAAGCCACGCCCACAGAACCTTGTAGTAAAAAAAAATGGATTTCACCACTGTTAAAGGTGACACGCTTAGCAGTTCTTCCATGCTGCGGGAGGTTGGACTTAAAAAGAAAATTCTAAATCCATTCATCAAAATTTTCTGTATGTGACAAACTGAGAAATTATCCATGACATATTCTGATAGCAATTATAGTTTTTTTTAGCCTCTCAGTTCTTTGCAACTGGCAAAAATTAAACAGGTACAGTGTACTGAGGGTAACTCATTAAATCCTTGTGCCAAAGGTGCTTTTTCAGGGGGCAACTGGACTGTCTTGTTTTTTCTTTTGAAGATGTTTCGCTTCTCATCCAAGAAGCTTCTTCAGCTCTGACAGGATAATGGAGAAGTCAGCTGAAGAAGCTTCTTGGATGAGAAGCAAAATGTCTTCAAAAGAAAAAACAAGAAAATCCAGTTGCCTCCTGAAAAAGCACCTTTGGGACAACCATGAGCTGGATGATTGAGAAAATCTACAGTCATTAAATACTTGAAGCAATTAAAAAGCATATGTCCCATAATGTGATATATCTACCATCTGATTATACAAGTAGCATAATCTTTAGTTCTTTGACAAAATAGTTTTGTGCATGTATTATACAGTGAATGAGTCCTGGATAATGTATTATTGCCTAAGTGTATATTGGGCCACCTGGAAATTGAAGTTCCACATACCTGAAATTACCAAAGTTACGAAACCTGGCATGAGATTTTAATTTATAGCACACTTTTCTTACCTCTACAAACAGTGCTCATTGGCTGAAACAAAAAAGAATATTTGATAAAAGTAATAGTCAACTATATACAATTGTATCTGTTATTAGAATTGCAGCACAAGGCATTTAGAGATGCTTGTGGAACAAGGGAAGCACCATGGATTTCTGAGTAAATATGCTTTAAAATATTGTATATTATGTAACCCTTTGGTATTTAATTAATGCATATATTGAAAAATAAAAACATTAAAAATGTACCTCTTAAATTAAATCCTATATATTGGGTTAAAATGAAGCTTTTAGTTATAATCCTGTTGTGTCTTTGTACCCAAAGTACAAATATGCTCTGATACCATTTTTTTTTCCTGCTATGGTCCTTATGATTCTCTGAAGTTTGTGTCTGTATTGTTGGGTTTGGTTCTGCAACCCAATAAGGCAGACACAGACTTCAGAGAATAATTAGAACTGCAGAATAAACAATTGCTACCAACCTGCCTTCCATTGAGGACCGGTATACTGCATGAGTCAAAAAGAAAGCTGTGAAAATATTTACAGACCCCTTGCATCCTGGACATAAACTGTTTCAACTCCTACCCTCAAAACAACGCTATAGAGCACTGCACACCAGAACAACTAGACACAAGAACAGTTTTTCCCCAATGTTATCACTTTGCTAAACAAATAATTCCCTCAACACTGTCAAACTAGTTATTAAGTCTGCATTACTATTAATCTTCTCATCATGCCTATCACCCATCTCCTCCCACTTATGACTGTATGATTGTAACCTTGTTGCTGGTATCCTTAAGATTTATATTGACTGTTTCCCTATGACTATCATTAAGTGTTGTACCTTATGATTCTTGACAAATGTATCTTCTTTTATGTACACTGAGAGCGTATGCACCAAGACAAATTCCTTGTGTGTCCAATCACACTTGGCCAATAAATTATTCTATTCTATTCTATTCTATTCTATTCTATTCTATTCTATTCTATTCTATTCTATTCTATTCTATTCTATTCTATTCTAAACCCAGGTCAAAAGCATCCTCAATGTGTATTTAGGCTTTATTATCTCTCATCTTGGAAACCAGGTATGACTGTTTTGACTTGAAACAGAAGCAGTAAGAAGGATTTGCAATGTGACAGCAAATTTCATTATGCATGCTGCATTTTTTTTAACGGATTCAAGGATTGGTGGATAATAGTATCACTTCGTACAGGGGGCGGTCCCTTAACATCTAAGAAATCAACACAAACCCAATCAAACATCAGGCTGAGCTACTGATGGAGAAACAGCCACCGCAATAAAAAGGTAGTGTGGAAAGCAAGATTCCCCTGGCCTCGAGCCCTTCGTCGGGATCGCCATAGCAACAGACGGTGGTTTTGCAACGCGCTTGCGTTAAACTATCCCGCCAAATTTGTCGCATCTTCTTTGCAGTTGCCACTGTGTATGGAAGAGTATGTGAGGCGGCGAGATGGCAGGCTTCATCTCAGAGCCCTTAGTGTGCGAGCGGTTTCACTCGCGGCACGACCCTCACTGGCTGCTGGAGTTTTTGCCTTCGCCGCTCTGCTTGGCTTGCGCCATTGAGACGCTGAAGGAGGACGGGGTCTCGGTATGTGCGCCGGTGCGCTTGCTTTGAGATGCGGCTCTCTTTGGGAGGCTGAATAACGTTCCCCATGTTCCTCTTCGTGCCTTCACTCGTCATTGCCCCGCGTTAGTTCACAATTCCTCTTTCCCGTTCTAAGCTCAAAGAACAGCTTCACACGCAAGCAGTGGGCTGGTTTAGATGTGTGTGTGTGTGTGTGTTTGAATAGTCATTTTTTTTTGTCATTTTTTTTTTTAGTTAAATCCATAAATTCGGAAACAAATATATTCTCTTTGGAATAGCAACATTACATAAAACCAGCATTTGTAACTATTTACTTGCTCACTACTAACTCTGGGCTATAAAATGATCCTTTTTAAATGGGATGAGAGAGAAGACATTGTATGGTATGGTAATGGTAGTAACATAACCCTGGCAGTCTTGGAGTATGGAAATTATTTGGCCTCCATGGATTGTGTATTTCTGAGTTCTAGCCCATTTCTGAGTTCTAGTTCCAGCTCGAAATGGCAGGTGGTAATTTTATTTATTTATTTATTATTTATTTATTAGTCGCATTTTTATGCTGCCCAACTCCCGAGGGACTCTGGGCAGCTAACAACAAAGAATAAAACAATGCGAACAATATCGGTAATGTTAATATAGTTTTCATACTATGAGAAATTAAAAAGCCCAAACTATTCTCAAATATACCCAGATACTTTTTACAGCACAGTCCTAATCATGTTTACTGGTACTTCTTAAGTACTACTATTTTCCTTAGGATTCACTTGCACTAAATATGAGAGTATGTTATATTTTGCATTATGTGTGATCCAGCTTTTAAGTTTGTATGCTCTCTGTTCCTTAAACTTGCCTGAATCTGCTACTGTGTTTAATACAAATACTACACAACGGTTTAATAAATAGTTAACAATAACTAACAGTTTATAAATAAACAGTAGTTAGAAACAATTAATACAGCTACAGTTGATCTTTTGTACAATTGATGGACTTTTGCTCTTAGTTGTTTTCCTCAATTGGATTAAAAAAGGGGAGTTTAGAATACAGTTATTTTAGAAATTAAAATGAACACAGGTAGTCCTCAACTTACACCTACAATTGAGCCCAAAATTTCTGTTGCTAAGCAAGACAGTTGTTAAGTGAGGTTTATCTCATTTTATGACTTTTCTTGTCACAGTTAAGTGAATCACTGCAGTTGTTAAGTTAGTAACACAGTTGTTAAGTGAAACTGGCAAAATGTGATTACATGACCTCAGGACACTACAATCGTCATAAATATGAGTCTGCTGCCAAGTGTCTGAATTTTGATCACGTGATTATGGGAATGCTGCTATGGTCGTTAAGATTATTTGTTTTCAAATGTAGCTTTCTTTTTGCTTTTTATGACATTCATTGAGAGTTTCCCCATTTAAAACTATCATGGTACAAATTTGACTTGAAAATATCTTTTTTCTGCATGTCTCCATGACTTTGCCTTCATTTCAGCCCTAGGCCTTGTGAGAGAAGTTAGGACATTCTTTATCAAACAGCCATCTAAAGTATATAAAATCTTTTCAATTGAGATTACTAGATTATACGATTGATTGTTATGTGCAAGGATGTGTTGGATATAAAATAGGTAAGTAAGGCAGAAGATAGGAGAAAAATTCTGAAGTTTTCACTACTTCTATCCTTTCAAAGGAAATCAACAGTTTTTGGGCTCAAAAAGTAAGAATATAGGGTTACAGGAGAATTAAATTTCTTATATTTCCTCTTAACCATTTTTGTAATTTTCTCTTGCTAACATTTAGCTAATACGCAAGAAGCATGTGGTCTCTTGTCTCCGAGATGTTCTGACTCAGCATGCAACAAGAGTTATCCCATTGTTCTTTCAGAATGAAAGAATATGTGCTTATTTTATAGCAACTTTGTTTGGTAAGAGAACATTAGACACATTCAACATGTTCTTCTGCAAGAATATTTTAATTTTTTCAACACAATTTATTTATTTATTTTTTAATTTGATTTATATGCCGCCCTTCTCCGGAGACTCAGGGCGGCTTACAATGCGTTAAGCAATAGCCTTCATACTTTTGTATATTTATACAAAGTCAGCTTATTGCCCCCACAAACTGGATCCTCATTTAACCTACCTTAGAAAGGATGGAAGGCTGAGTCAACCATGAGCCTGGTAAGATTCGAACCTACAGAAATTGCAGGCAGCTGTGTTAATAACAGGGTGCATTAAACCACTGTACTTCCAAGGCTCTATTTTGTGAATCAGAGTGACTAAAATGAGGTGTTTGGCCAAAATAGACATTTTAAATACCATAGTTGATTTTCTATTACATAATTAGTTTTTTTTCTTCTGCGATGAAAAATATCACAGAGAAAAGAATAATAATAAAGGATGTGGCCTTTGAGGAGACTGTATTAATCAAAAGCCGTGGTGGCACAGGTTTTTTTTTTTTTTTTTTTAAATTTGATTTATATGCCGCCCTTCTCCGGAGACTCAGGGCGGCTTACAATGCATTATGCAATAGCCTTCATACTTTTGTATATTTATACAAAGTCAGCTTATTGCCCCCACAAACTGGGTCCTCAATTTACCCACCTTAGAAAGGATGGAAGGCTGAGTCGACCTTGAGCCTGGTGAGAATTGAACTCGCAGTAATTGCAGGCAGCTGGATGTTAAATGCTGCCTTAGGAGGCATTAGCCTCCTACGCCACTCAGGCTCCAGTGATTAAAATGCAGTAAAATGCAGTCAGTAATTCTACTGACCACCAAAGTTCAATTCCCACTGGCTCAAAGTTGAGTCAGTGTTCCACCCTTCCGAGGTTGGTAAAATGAGAACCCAGATTGTTGGGGGCAATATGCTGATTCTATAAACCACTTAGAGAAGGCTGTAAAGCATTGTGAAGCAGTATATAAATCTAAGTGCTGTTAATAATGTAGGTTTAATTTTTAGGGCCATTTTAAAAATTCTTAATTTATGTTAAATCATTTGAATCCTTAGAATGAACTATATATATCCTGCTATATTTGTATGTGTTTATTTTTAGTAATCCACAATCAATATATTTACTTCTGTTGTGTTATTTTGAACACATAAAGTGTGTTTAAATCTGATTTTAAAAAGATACCATTCCCACATATTGTAATAGTTCTATAAGAAATAGGTTATAGTTCTATAAGAAACAATGCAAGATGTTTCCTGAATCTGGTGTTAAATCATATGTGGCAATCTTTATTTTAGCATGTTCTAAAGGTGGCAAATTGGATCTGAGAAACCTCATACCTTCTGCTATTCAAGAACATCCAAGTTAACAGGCCTCTAATTTCCTTTATTCTTTGTTCAACCCTTTCTAAGAATTATTAATAGGATATTCAGACAAGACTTCATTCTTTAGCAGGTTATTGAAAAATATATAAATATAGGAAAGAAAGCTAATTGTAAATGTGCTGATTGAGAGAAAGTGTAATAAAAAGTCAATAGTCTTGATTTATGGAATGTGAAGGCTGTTTGCTGAATGAGATAAAAGTGATAAAAGATGGAAGTAATCTTGCATGAAAATACATGGAATTCCTGATGAATGGTTCTTTAATACTGAGCAATGAGTAAGACAAGGGTGGTTCTTCAATGTATTTATGGAGATACATATAGCAACAGGAATGTATATGCAGAAGATTACATCATAGTAGCTGAGAATATGAATTATTTACAGCAAAGATTAGATAAATTACTTAATGCAATGAGGAGAATGGATCTGAAAATTAAAGTACCAAAGAACAGAAAGAAAGTAATAAATTATTGTAAATGACAATTTACAATTTATAAGCTCCTAAATAGAGAGACGTTGACAAGCTTAAAAAAAAACAAAAGGCTATGTGTATTATTAGTGTATGGCTATGACAGAAGCTGAGGTGCTTTTCAAGAATTAAAAGGTATGGAGAGATATAGTAAATTAGGTTGATGCAATGCAAATTAGATTTAGCAATAGCATCACAATTATATATGTATATTTCCTCTTTAGTAAGTGCAGTGAAGATTGCAGCCCAAATATTTGTTTAAGAATGATAATTATTTTTTTTCCAAAAGATGATTCTTACTTTATATACTTCTATAGGGATCTTACAAATTGTAGAAGACAGCAGTATCCTGGATTTACTCATGGAAGGTATATATAAAATGGGGAGCTTGAATAACTTTATTATCTGTGTGATAATAAGAGCAGTTAATGATCAAAGTTGTATCAGGAGGTGCTATGCAAATGCCAGTAAATTTCTTTTGAGGTTTAGATTTGGGTTATATTTTGTTTTTCAGCACAACATTCAGCTTAAATTATATAAAAACATTTCTAATTCTCAATAAACTCTGTGGCAGCTGATGGGTTCTTGTCTATTCTTAATAAACAAATCTGAACTTGTTCAGGTAAGATAGGTTCTATATGGCCCCACAGTTGTGTGCCATAGGTCAGCATTGTCCTAAATACTTTCAATATGGGGTTTAAGATGCCTGGGTAATTTTAATTAAATAATGTATATAATTTTTTGGTACTTGCATCAGCCCTTATCATTCTTTTAGAATGGTTTGCCCATGGCCTTATTATAGTAAAGGCCACTCCTAAATAGGTGAAATAACACACTTGTTCAGTAGGCTTCCCATCAAATGGCCAGTTATATTTCTCACTTTTTTTTTTTTTTTTTTTTTTGCTAAATAGCATCATTTTAGATTTGATTTTATTGATATTTAAAGAATTGAGACTATACTACTACAGGTAGCTTTCCAACAGTTTTCTCCGGCCCATTTGAGAATGCGCTTTTAGAACCATATTGTCAGCTTATAAAAGAATACATTTACCAAGGATCTTCGGCATATGAGTGTCTGGAGCATACAAGAATCCTGGAATAGATATAGAGCATAAAAAGCATTGGGGCTAGAATACAACCCCGTCTAAAATCTTTATGGGTAGACATACTCAGAAAATATTTACTTCCACACATACTTTCAAGTATAGAAAGTATATTTGAATAGAGGTCCTTAACCAGGGGTAAGAATCTGGATTCCATGTTTAAGATGCCTTTCTCACAGGGACTTGGATGTCTGAAAATAGCTCAATCTTGCTTTCTGTAACACATACATAGCCTAAAACACTGCTAGTTTTTCTTGAGTGATATGTAAAAGGATACATAAAACCAAATTCTTTATCTTCTGAAATTTGATAGTTAACATTTATACATCAAGGAGGTCAGTTTTGAGCATGCCATATTTCTTTTGGGATTTCTAGAAAATTGAATAGAACTGAACCAAATCTAATATGCAAGGAGAAACCAGCAAAACAAAAAATTGAGTTAAAAATGAGCAACATAATGATGAGGGCTATGGAAGAAAACTGGCCAGAAAAAAATCCTACACTGCGTCCCTGTGGGAGACACAGTTGGGCAGTGGCTAGTAAATTTGTGTATTATTTTATTATAAGCCCCTCTTATCTCTGGTCATGTAACACAGACTGGAATGTGTGCAAATGTTCTGTTCTTCCTAGGGCACAAACACAGATGTGAGGGAAGAACAGAAACACAAAAACAGATTACACAGATGCATTACTGTACATACAAAAATTTTTGTCCCTCAGCCACTGCTGGTAAAGCAGGTAATAGTAACAGAGTTGGAAGGGACCTTGGAGGTCATATAGTCCAATCCCCTGCTCATGCAGGAGACCTATACTACGGATTTGAACCGCTGAACTGCCGACCTTTCTGATCGACAAGCTCAGTGTCTTATACAATCCCTATCATTAGGTATATGATATATTATTATTAAGCATATTTACTTTAATGTGTAAATATAATTCTGGAAAAACTACAGTAAAGAAAATTAAATGTCATATGTAAAAATGTTAGCAAAATTGATTGTTATATATTTGTCAATTACTGTGAATAAACTGAGTATTTTTTCTTGCTGTGAACAGTATTAGTACAGTTGGTAGTAGAGCTGAAATTGGAGAGGTATCTTCATTATCTATTGGATGAATGTCAAAAAGAGGTTTGTATTTTCCATTTTGGAGTAATGTGCTTTTCATTAACTGAAGTAAGTTGAAAAATAAGTGATTTTTCTAGTTTATAAAAATATTGATTTCTATGAAGGATGAATAGAAGATCAATGATACCAATGATAAAATCAATGGTATTGTGGTATTAACCTGTTTATTTATTTATTGAATTTATATGCACCCATCTCATAGTTCAAGGCAATTCTGGGCAGCTTACAATGTAATAAAATGAGATATAAAAACAATTATAAATATAAAAACAGATTAAAATTACAAAATATTAAGGACAGACTAAAAAGGCCACAGATTTGGAGCAGGTGATTGGTGATGTCCTCTTCGTTACTGCACTGTACCAACCACCTCCACCTACAGTTTTTCCTTTAGGGCCCCACACTAAGCAACATAGCCAGGATTGGAGACTCTTCCTGAAGACCAGAAGAGGGGGGGATGGCTCTCTCCTCTCACAGCAAGATGTTCCAAAGAGTGAGGGTCGTGGCAGAAAATTCCTTGATTAATGGGGTCTGCAGTACGCCCCTTCTGCCGGAACAAGTGGGCTAGGCCGATTTAATTGGGGCTAGATAGTTCCTCAGATATTCTGGATCCATGCCATACAGGGCTTTAAAGGTAATGGCCAACACCTTGAATTGGACTGGGAAGCAGGTTTGCAGTTCGCATAACAAAGTGCCACCCTAGGGGCCTCCAGTACTGTCACTGTTGCTGCATTTATTTAGGGATGGAAACTGTCAAGTATTTGCAAGCCATTGGCACATATATCATACAGACACTAGTGGAGGCAGAAAGTGCCCCCACCCCTATGTGGAGAGGAGGGGCTTACACTGAGTATATCTTTGATAGGGGTGGTCACACACGCTGTGTGCCCCCTATCCTAATGGATATTAAGATATGAATAAATACACTTATCACATTTATTCATGCATCTGCCTTTGGACTCTTCTATGCTCCTGGGTGTTTTCTACGATCCCAATTTCCACAGAATGGTAGCAGAGGGAATGGTAGCAGAACTCCATTCCAGGAGCTGTTGAAAAGGCGAGATGCCCTCCAAAATAACCTGTGAGAGAAGCTCCCCTGTTGTGACCAGAGGCCTTCAACGGAGGAGAACTTCACAGCAGCCCCAGACTGAATCAACGATGGAAAACATTGAAGGGGGTTTCCATCCTGCTACACCCTGGCAGCCAGAGGCCACCCAGATGCAGCAAGAGATCCCAGGGGCCGAGCCAAGCGATGCTGGAGAAGGCTTCTTCAGCACTGACGAAGAGGGGGCAGAAGGACCAGATGAAAGCCTGGACAGGCAAGTGGCTGAGATGTCAGAAGAGGAGTGCAGAGCAGCGCTCGCCTCCCTCCTGAAGACAAGGGCAGCAGCCAGAAAGAGGCCTGAGGAGGCAGCACCAGAGATGCCTGCCATCCCGGTAAGGACTCCCCTGCCTGATCTCTCCAAGATGGCGCCTGCCGCCAGAGAGACTGCCCCCCCACCCAGTTTCCCGCCAAACAAAATGGCCGCCAGGCCACTTCCGGAGGCAACTTCCTCCAAGATGGCTGCTCCCCTGGGCACTTTGCCAGAACCACGAGCCAGGCCCTCCCCAGCCCCACAGCCCAGGCCTACAACGCCAGCCAGCCAGTTCAGCCTTCCAGGGGCCCAGAAGACCACTCCGAGCCCACAAGGCCCTTGCCAGGCCCCGCCTACCATGGCAAACATCAAAGAGGCCATAGAGGCCCTGGTCGCTGCCCTGCAACTTATGGAGCAACCACCCACTGGCCCTCCCGAGGTCCCAGACCCAGCTGCCCACTCAAGGAGGGCCCCAAATCCAACCTCCCACCCCCGGAGGAACCCAGATGGACCTGCAGCCTCCCACCCCCCACTGCAGAGGCGCTCACCATTCACTGAATGCTCCAGGGAGGCCCAGGCTGAGGCCTCCGCACCTTTCCGGCCCTGCTGGGATGACCCGGAGCTGCAATCCTGCTCCTCTGATGGAGAAGAGGAGATCCAGAGACATTTCCAGGCCTACCCAGCCCATGGACCTCATCTGATGGGCCTCCAGTCTCCAGAAAGACCTCCAGGCCTTCTTCCCACTCCTCCAAGGCTTCCCCACCACATCGCTGATGTCCGGGCCTATTCTGAGGCTCCAGCCAGACCTGACTTCAGAGCTCAGAGAGGGAGATCGGAGCTCCAACAAGAAAAGGTTTTGGAGCATGCTCCATTTCCTGCACGTGCCCAGTTGCTTCAAACTACAGAAGGACTACAAAAAGGAGCCAGACCTAAGCAATCGATCCCAGGCTTAGGGATCCCAATGCCATTCACATCAGGATCTTTTCAGCCATTTGAACAACTCCCCATGCAGTTTAATGGCAATAATTTTGTAACTTTGCCAAATAATTTTGAAAAATTACATTTAAGTGGTCAGAATTTTAAAAAATGGTGTAAAGAGATTCAGATAATTCTCTTAAGAGAAAATACTCTGGACATGATCAAAAGACCACCCCCTTTACCTTGGAGCCCTGAAATTGAGTTCCTGCATAAAAGAGCTTACACAACCCTGTTAAGTTCTATAGACACAGCTCTGTATGCCAGTCTTTCAGATGGCCTCACAGCTCAGGAAGTTTGGACTGCCCTATATAATTTGTTCCATAGTGACAATATGGCTGCAACCAGCAGATTGTCAAGAATGTTCCACAACTATAAACTCAGACCTGGTGTCAAAATGGGGGAACATTTGGCAACGCTTAAAGCCATGAGGGATGAGCTTATACAGAGGGGGGAGCCTGTTTCTGAATCCACTTTAATTAGTGTGATGTTGAACTCCCTAGACAAATCCTGGAGTCCCTTTATTATTTCTCTAGAAGGGGTTTCTAGGGAACAAAGAAATATAGAATACTTTTCTGGCCGCTTTATTGAGGAAGATTTAAGGCGCAGAGATGAGGAACAACAAGAAATGAAGGAGGCATATCACAGGCCTAGGCCTCAGAGGAGGCGCCAGGACACAAGTGAAAGGATTAATACCCTTCCCACCTGCTTTGACTGTGGTATACAAGGTCACTTTAAAAGGGAGTGCCCTCGCTCTAGGGCCAACACGGCTGGACTTAAGCACAATAAAAATAAAAGAGGCCGTGGAAGAGGGGGAGGTGGTCATAAAGGATACCAATATTGTAGTGTCACTAGTGACAATCACACCTCCCAGGTAAAGGATGCTGAGGGGCTGTGGCTTCTTGATTCAGGTGCATCAACGCATATAGCCAACACAAACCAACAATTTAAGGTTTTACACCCACTCAAGTCCTCAGTAAAAGTTGCCACTGGGGACAAGGCAGAGGTAACTGGGGAAGGCGTGATCAATGTGCCTGGTATAGGAGATGTCACTGGGGCACTGTATGTTCCCTCAATCAAGAACAACCTTTTAAGCATCTTAAAATTGACTGAGGATAAAAATGTAAAACTGGTTTTTGAGAAGGGTGGAGGTTATGTTTCCGAAAATGGGAGTGTTGTTGGCGATATTGTAAAAATCAACAATTTGCCTTATTTTTCCCCAAAAGCACAGGTCAAAAGGCACAAGAAACCTAACAAGAGGGCTCAGGGAGCTAACGCCCAGATAGAGCAGAAAGCTTCTGTGCCAGCCCCCAGGTTGTCCAAACTCAAGGACCCTGGACCTAAAACCAATGAAGCTTTTAAACCAGCTCCTAGGACATCCAAAGCCATTAAGGCTGAGCCCATTAAGGTCACAACTCCTCAGCCAATCCTGAGGAACTCTAAGGTGACCTTTAATCCAGTGCCTACTCTCATTACTGAACAAACCAAAGCTTGTAATGGTAAGATACATAAGGTTGACAAAGTATGCATGGGTAAACCTTTACATTTGGATTGTGCTCATATATTACACCGCAGGCTTGGCCATGCCAGCTTCCCGGTTATTAAGAAAATGCAAGATTTTTCTGATGGGCTTAAGATAAAGAATTGTAATACCTATTTGGAATGTGCCATCTGTAAAGCAGCAAAATCTAAAACTGCTGCTATACCTAAGGTCTCTTCCCGTCGTGCAAGGTACCCTTATCAGCTGGTACACATGGATTTGGTTGGTCCTTTTAGACCCTCCCTTGGTAGGGGGCGTTATTTTTTAACGGTAGTAGATGATTACTCTCGTTATGGCCATGTATTTATTTTAAAGGACAAAACTGAAGTCTTTACCAACTTCAAATATCTTTACAACCAGATCCAAACGCAACACAAGGTGTGCATCGCTCAGGTGCAGAGTGATAGGGGGACTGAGTTTACATCCAAGATTTTTGAAAAGTGGATGAAGGAGAGAGGTATCCTCCATTTTAAATCATCCCCTCGAACTCCGTCCGAGAATGGTATTTCAGAAAGGAGAAATGGAGTGCTGCAGAATGTCATGAACTGCCTACTTGCAGATGCTGACATGAGCCAAGTTTTTTGGGCAGAAGCGGTCAAAATGGCTAATTATCTAGTCAACAGGACGTGGAGTAGTGCCATTAACCAAACCCCATACTTCCTGGTCCATGGAAGGAAACCTAGTCTCTCACACTTGAGAATTTTTGGTTCCTATGCCTGGGTCCATATTCCCAAGCACCTCAGAAGAAAGGGGGGCAAGGCATCAAGGAGGCTCAGATTTATAGGTTATGCAACCGGCAGCAAGGCCTCTAGGTTTGTAGACAAAAATAACTTTGTCATTGTCTCTAGATCAGCTTCCTTTGAGGAGGGGTCAAATTGGTCAAAAATTCATTCCAATGAACCCGGTTATTCCCCTATTAGAAGCGACACTGAACAAGCAGCACCACCTGAAGAGGATGAACCAACAAACTCCAAGCAACTGACCAGCGAAGATCCAGATGGTGATGAATCCCTACCTGACTCTGACGATTCAGACAAGGAATCCCTGGGTGACTTCACACCTCCTGCCTCACCTAAACGACCATATCTTCGCAGCGCCTGGGACAGAGGCCCGCCCCATTTTGATTGGAAAGATACCTCCGGCAGCTCCAATTCTGACACCGATGCTCCGGATGACAATGATGATGGTGAGTGGCAATTTCCCAGACGATCAAAACGCTCCAATAAAGGGGTGCCACCCAAAAGATTGGACATTGGCTGTGTTGCCTCGGTCAACAGCGTTACCATGGCCCCTAAAACGTACTCAGATGTCCTCCAACTTCCCGAGGAAGAACAGCGCAGGTGGAGGGTGGCAATGGAGCGGGAAATGGACAGTCTCAAAAAATTGAAAGTCTTCATCCCCATGGAAGTCCCCAAAAAGAGGAAAGCAATTGGCACCCGTTGGGTCTACAAGGTCAAGCCAATGCCCAACAACAAACTCCTCTATAAGGCCCGGCTGGTAGCACAAGGCTACGCACAGCGCTACTTGCAGGACTTTGATGAAACATACTCCCCCACCGTGAGAGCGGAAAGTGTGAGGGCTGCTTTGGTCACCGCAGCAGCACATGGGGAACACATTTTTCAATTTGATGTGCAAACTGCTTATTTACACGCACATCTAAAACAAGAAATTTACGTCAGAGGTGCCCCCGGATTTCAACGGCAGGAAGGCCACACCTGGCTTCTGAAGAAAAGTTTGTACGGCCTCAAACAATCAGGCAGACTGTGGTACAAATGCCTGACTAAAACTCTCAAATCACTGGGTTTCCATCCATCTCCAGCTGATAAATGTACCTTCACAAGGGATACCAAAGGGGGGCTGGAGAAAGTCCTAGTGTATGTCGATGATCTTTTATATATAGGGCCTGACAAGGGGGGAAGTATTATATTTGCCAGGACCCTACAAAAAAAAGTTCACTCTAAAGTCTTTAGGATATGTGGACAAGTACCTAGGCGTACAAATCATCACTACACCAAAAGGTTTTGCTCTCTCACAAAAGGAAAAGATAGAGGAACTCTTGGTGAAATGTAAAATGGAAGATAGCAAGCCAACGGCTATCCCAATGCAGACCGACTATTATGGATTGGCACACAAGGATAGCCCAGAGTTCCAAAATAATACTCTATTTAGGTCAGTGATTGGCTCATTACTATATATAAGTAACTGGAGCCGTCCAGATATTGCCCTGGCCGTAAACCTGCTATCTAGACAAGTGGAACATCCTACCCAGTTCCACTGGTTAGCCATTAAAAAGCTATTAAGGTATCTCAAGACCACAGCAGATTACGTGCTTCGCTTGGAACCTGAGAATAGAGACAAGGCCCAATTAAAATGCTTCGCAGATGCGGACTGGGCCGGAGATACCAAGACACGTAGGAGTACTTCGGGCTTCTTGGTACTATTAAATGAGGCACCCATCCATTGGCATGTGGGGCAACAGAAATTTGTTTCGTGCTCCACCGCTGAGGCCGAATATGCATGCTTATCAGAGGCAGGGAACGATCTGATATGGTTTGATGCCTTAATTTCTAGCATCTGGACACCACCGACTTTGCCCATCCAAATTATAGAAGACAACACCGGGGCCATAGGCATTGCCAAAGCCTATGCGGTGGGAAAAAGGTCCAGACATATTGATATCCGCTATCAAAATGTTAGGCAACTAGTAGAGATGGGGTTTATATCTTTATCACATTGTCAGACCAAATATCAAACAGCTGATATTTTCACAAAACCTCTACCAGCAGATAGGCACAAAGATCTGTGTAAAAAGTTATGTCTCACAGGGTAAAAACTGTTGTGCATTGCATTTGTATGTTTGCATGCCATTGGCTCGCAAGGAGGGGAACTGTCAAGTATTTGCAAGCCATTGGCACATATATCATACAGACACTAGTGGAGGCAGAAAGTGCCCCCACCCCTATGTGGAGAGGAGGGGCTTACACTGAGTATATCTTTGATAGGGGTGGTCACACACGCTGTGTGCCCCCTATCCTAATGGATATTAAGATATGAATAAATACACTTATCACATTTATTCATGCATCTGCCTTTGGACTCTTCTATGCTCCTGGGTGTTTTCTACGATCCCAATTTCCACAGAAACATATATAAATGTCATTTATGTAATTCGTCCTGACACCACTTACGTGTTTGTGTTTACTGGAACCTGCTGCATCCCAGGATCATGTAACCACAAATTTGCACCTTTTTTGTCATTTGCAGGCAGAACTTTCCTCAATTTGTCTTGAGAGGGATGGTCTAGGGCAGTTGTGGACTTCAACTCCCAGAATTGTCTAGCCAGCTTGAAGTCCACAAGTCTTAAAGTTGCCAGATTTAGAGACTCCTGGTTTAGAATAAAATGAGTTTAAAAGCTTACTTAGGATTGTGGGAATGTATTTGTGGAATGCTTGTTGACACAATATATCTTTGCATTCTGATCAAGAGAATTGCACCAAGGATGATTGCATGTGTCAAGTAGCCTTTTAGAACAATGGCAGCAGAAGAAAATAGTTGATTAAAGAGAAAGAAGCAAATTGCAATGATTTCCATACTGCATCTTGTAAATTATCTAATTTGCTTCCCCCAACCACAATAGTTATGCAAGATAGCCACAACAAGAAATAGTTTGCCTGTATTTATTCTTCTTGGAAAGTTGGCAGATGCTATTCCATTGTTTGCTGATACTTTAGTGACTGAACATAGTAAGTATTACAGGTGAATTTTAACTATGCAGTGATTATATTATGAACTCAATAGATGATAAAAACAATTTTCTTGATGTCCCACAGAATAATTTTAGCAGTAAAAAGGAGGATTAAAAACATAATTTCAACCTCTAAGAAACTATTAGCAAGATAACTTGTTCTTGATAACTTGGTAATCAACTGGTGGTGAATGTCCCCGTAGAACTGGCAATAAATGAGAACATGGGCTGTGGTTTCTACAGTATCCATATGATAAGAGCAGAATTGGGTTTCATATGGGATTTTCCTATATTTCCATTCTAGGACAGCTGTGGGAAGCATATTAAACTGAGCTAAAGATAAGGCTGTCCAAAATTGAGGAACTGTGATATAAATAGGAGATTGGTTTAAATACTAACATTTGGTTATTTACAATTGTGAGAGGAAGCAGCAATTTCTGTTTGACCTGCTATACCAAAGAGCCTTTACCTTAGTGTTACTCTAGCTTGATCTGATTCTAAAGTTAAGATTGCATCACTGGAGAAACTATAGAGGCTCAGTTTCTTTTTCCCAAGAAGATTCATTGTCTGCCAATAGATTTAGCTGTACAGTATTTCACACTATCTATATTATTAGCACAATATATTCTAAGTTGATCTGTTGAAAGCAAAAGTCTTAAGGTCTCACCTTTAAGATCTCCTATCCACCTCCAATTAATTGTTGAAAGAGAACCAATGTTTTTTCTTAAGATTTGAGTGGTTTACACAATATGCGAAATTATGTGACTTTTCAGAACTTGGTTTCAGTGATTGTTTTTTCTGAACTTTTCTAACAAAACTTCTGTTTTCTCATTACACCTACTTTTCTATTTTCTTTAACATGTAACCTGATTGAGCATCTGGCTGCAGGCTTGATATACCCCAGTGAGAGGATAAAAGCTGCTGTATGTTATCTTTATGGCAAACTGTATGCTGTCCCCAGTGCTGCAAAGCAGTTGACTATTCATTTCAAAGATAAACTTAATAGTCTGGTTCTGACTACTTTGAAGGATGCTCAGACCATGGAACTGCAACTTAACTCCGTAGGTAAGTCAGAAGGTTACAAGAAGGATTTTTCATAATTGTTAGGGATGATAACAATTTTCATAATTGTTATGTACAATAACAATCCTTTTTTTGGGAATGCTGAATGTTTGAAAAAAATGGAAAATATTTTTAAAATATAACATAAATTATTGTCAATGTAAGGATTTTACTTGTTTTTTGAATATTGAGCACATACCAACAAACACCTGACCTGGGGATTTTACTTAAAAAAAAACCGGGCTAGTGTTACACACATCCAGATTAAGTTCAGACATCTGAAGAAAAAGCTGCAATAACTTCCAGAGAAAGCAGCTTGATTTTAATTCCCCAAATGAAAAAATATTTTTAAACAACAATATTATGAAACATTGTGTTGTTAGCTGCAGAGACCCAAGCAATTTGAAAGCGTGTAATAGCAAGTTGGTAGATATGTACCATTTTGGTGGGCACATTAACGGGGACATGAAAGGAGCCCCCAACAGGACATTCCCTGGGCAACGGTCATGTCACTGGCTAATCCTTTCAATCTGGAAGCATTTTAGATGCTTCTGCCATGAACGTGAGTGAATAATTATAGCTCTTATCATATAATGCTAATTATATGAACGTACAAATATATTATGGAATCTAATGGTGACATAGTTCAATATTGTTCAGTTTCCTATTGTCCATTTTCTTTCTTCTCTTCAGGTTTATTAAAGCAACTGCTGAAATATGATAATTTTGTTTTGGTTATTATGAGTTTTACAGGAAAAGCAGCAGATTCTGCAAGTCCTGATTTATTTGAAGGAGATAGTCTATTACCTTTAATTCTTAAGAAGGTAACTTTATAGAAATGTACTTAATACTAATATCAGTTGATGAAAGCAAAATAAATTTGTCAATATTATAAATGTAATTGTCAAGATGAATAATAAACCTATTTTTGTTCATTGATTTTATATCATTTTTAGGCTACTTCACTCCCAGTGGACTCTGGGCAACCCGCATTAGAAATAATTAAAAACACAATTAAAACAAACTAATAAAATTCTGATTGAAGAAAAGTTCATATCATTGATTGATATGATTGTTCATCTTGGGCCAAAGACACAATGGAATAATGCAATTTTAATGTATTTGTCAAAAGCTAGGAGCATTGGAATGCCCTTCCAGTGGAAGGGAAAGAGTTCCATAAAGTGGGAACTATTATTGAGAAGCCTAATACCTTATCCATATTTCATATATCTCAAAATGAGGAGGTAGTATCATTTGGATGGGCAGATTATATTATGATAGGGTAGTACCTAATGTATAGAACTTTAAAGGTGATAACCAGCATCTTAAATTGGGCTTAAGGAAATCAGGGAACTGCTTATGTTTGTCAATTGTACAGAGATCTTCCTGGAATAACCTCACCTGACTCCATCTTTGTATACCAGACTAATTAGAGAAGAGATATAATTGCCTGCCAAAGAATTGGGAAGACACCCCAAACCTTCTGGAAACCTGAGTCCATTAGGTATTAGGTGTTGGTGGTTCTAATTCGTCCTGTGCCGCATGTCCTCAGTTTAACGAAGTGATCTGACCAGAACAAAATGACAACTCCTATATCTTCACAACACATCTAATTTTTTCAAAAACAAAGATCAGATCAAATGTGTGTCCTCCCATGTGAGTTGAGGTTGCAGTCATAAAGGCCATGAAGTCAAAAATTCCCATTTCCAGGCATTAAGATTAATCCGTGAAGACTTACAACTTTTGGAACCCAAACATCAGCCCCAAAATGAAATTAAGGAACTTCTGGAGGGCCACTGCTGGGCAACTGGGTGGTCAGTACACAAGCAGCAGCCTAAGCTTGACAGAGTATCTCTTCTGACCTAGGCTTCCTTAGAAAGTAAACAGCACAAACTTAGTCCCAGCAAACCTCTCTAATTCATATGGCTGTAAATTACTTTCATTTACAGTCCGCAAGGCTTGATAAACAGTGTTTCAGAGGAAGATTATCAACACCCACCTATCTCATGTGGAACGGTGCCAAAGAGCTAATTTCCAGACGCAGGACAAGGCCAAACGTGGCAGAATTTTCAAATCTTGAATCGGCCAGATGAACTAATTGCTTCCTGCAAAAGCTCACATCCTGTTTGCTTTTCTTTTATGTCTTATGGGAGGGGAAATCATCTCCAAGCCTTACTCCCAAGTCAACCCTGTTTCTTTAATTGCTCCTGTCTCCTGACAGCTCTGCGAATGCGCACACTGGGAACAGGCTCACGCTGTTCTTCTGCCTCGCTGATGTCAGACTCCGGAGGCAGCAAAGAACTACCAGATGGCCTTGGCCCCCTCTCTGCCTCTAACTCAGAGCCATCGTCTGAGCCTTCCCCAGATTCCAGGACTGGCCCACATTCCTCCCCAACCTCCTCACTGTCCGAATCTGCTGCCAGCTCTGCTGGCGGGCCACAACAGTATCTCAATGTTACATAATATTTGCAATCCTTCATTTCCAAAACAATGTCCTGTATTACCATGAAAATCTTATGCACAATCATAGCAACTCCTCTTCCCTAATATTGATGTAGCAGCTGATACAAGACCAGATACCCATCTAAGCCAATTTCAGGTGGGGCTATATCCACATTCTTATCCAGCCAAGTTTTAATAATCCACAGTTGGCCACTTTATTCATACATTTGATTTAGCATTTTCTAACAGCAACTGGATGTCAATGCACCCAATAATTTAAAATATAAACATCAGAAGCTAGGACATAACTATCTCAGAGGAGGAGATCTGATATTTATTTTAATTTTATTTTATTTTATTTCAAATTTATATACCGCACCTTCTCCCAAGGGACTCAGGCCAGATAAAAACATACAATACAAACAAGAACAATTAAAAGAACATATATTAATTTGGCCCCAGTTTAAAATGACAAACCAATTAAAAATTAAAAAATATGTTAAGCCAACCCGGCTTGATGAAAAAAGAAAGTTTTAAGCGCACGGCGGAAGGCACCAAGGTCTTGGATTCTCCTTATCTCAGGGGGCAGCTGGTTCCATAGGGTAGGTGCCCCCACAGAGAAGGCCCTCCCCCTGGGGGTCACCAGCCTACATTGTTTGGCTGATGGCACCCCGAGGAGGCCCTCTGTGGGAGCGCACGGGTCGATGGGAGGTTGTCGGTAGCAGCAGGCGGTCTCGAAGATAACTAGGTCCTATGCCATGGAGCGCTTTAAAGGTGGTAACCAACACCTTGAAGCGCACCCGGAAGACCACTGGGAGCCAGTGCAGCTCGTGCAGGAGCGGTGTTATGTGGGAGCACCATGCAGCTCCCGTAATTTCCCACGCGGCCGCATTCTGGACCAGTTGGAGCCTCTGGGTGCTCTTCAAGGGGAGCCCCATGTAGAGAGCATTGCAGTAGTCCAGGCGAGAGGTGACGAGGGCATGAGTGACTGTGCACATGGAATCCCGATCAAGAAAGGGTCGCAACTGGCGAATCAGGTGAACCTGACAAAAGGTCCCCTTGGCTACAGCCGTCAGATGTTCCTCCAAGGACAGCTGCATATCCAGGAGGACTCCCAGATTGCGCGCCCTCTCCGAGGGGGCCAAAGACTTGCCTTCAATAGTCAGCGATGGAATCAGCTGACTATATCGGGATGCCGGGAACCACTCAGTTTTGGAAGGGATGAGCTTGAGCCTGTTCCTCCCCATCCAGATCCGCACAGCCTCCAGGCACTGAGACATCACTTCAAGGGCATCGTTGGGGTGGCCTGGGGTGGAGATGTACAGCTGGGTGGCATCAGCGTACTGGTGGTACTTCACCCCAAAGCCACGGATGATCTCACCCAGGGCGTCACATAAATGTTGAACAAAAGGGGCGAGAGAATCGACCCCTGAGGCACTCCACAGATGAGAGGCCTCGAGGTCGACCTCTGCCCCCCTGCCAACACAAACTGCGACCGGTCAGAGAGAAAGGAGGAGAACCACTGTAACACGGTGCCCCCCATCCCCAACTCTTCCAACCGGTGCAGCATGATACCATGGTCGATGGTATCAAAAGCCGCTGAGAGGTCTAACAGGGCTAGAACAGAGGAGCAACCCCTGTCCCGAGCCCTCCAGAGATCATCTACCAACGTGACCAATGCCGTTTCCGTGCTGTGCCCAGGCCTGAAACCCGACTGGAACGGATCTAGATAAGACGTTTCCTCCAGGAATTGTGGAAACTGTCGCGCGACTACACTTTCAACAACCTTCGCCACGAAGCAAAGGTTGGAGACAGGACAGTAGTTGGCCAATACTGCTGGGTCCAGGGAGGGCTTCTTGAGGAGAGGCCTCACCACAGCCTCTTTCAAGGCTGTGGGGAAGTAACCCTCACTCAACGAAGCGTTAATAATTCCCTGGAGCCAGCCTCGTGTAACCTCCCGGGAAGCCAGTACTAACCAGGAGGGACACGGATCCAGTAAACATGTGGCCGCACTAAGTCTCCCCAAAATCCTGTCCACGTCATCAGGGGTCACAGAGTCAAACTCTTCCCAGATAATGTTCTCAAGACTATACCTCGCCACCCTGCCCGAATCTACCCAGTCAGAGTCCAAATCCCCCCGGATCTGAGCGATTTTGTCATATAGATATTGTCCGAAATCCTCAGCCCTGCCTTCCAGGGGGTCCTCCTGTGCTCCCAGTTGAAGCAGGGAGCGGGTCACCCTGAACAGGGCGGCCGGACGATTCTCTGATGACGCAATAAGAGCGGAAAAGTAATTAAACTTTGCCGTTTTTATCGCCACTAAGTAGGTCTTAATATGCAACCTTACTAGTGTTCGGTCAGATTCAGCGAGACTGGCCCTCCAACCGCTCTCCAGGCGTCTTTTCCGGCGCTTCATCTCCCTCAGCTCCTCAGTAAACCAAGGAGCCGCGAGGGATCGGCACCGGGTCAGAGGCTGCAGAGGCACGACTCGATCCAAGGCCCCACCAGCCGCTCGATCCCAGGCAGCCACCAGGTCCTCGGCCGAATCATATGCCAGATCTTCAGGAGGTGGCCCAAGCTCCATCTGGAACTCTCAGGATCCATCAGGCACCTGGGGCGGACCCATCTTATTGGCTCCGCCTCCCTGCGGCGGGGTGTAGCGGTTCGAAGGTCCAGGCGAAGGAGCGAGTGATCTGACCATGACAAGGGTTCCATGTCTATATCCCCTATAACAAGACCACTCAACCACTGGCCAGGGACAAAAATCAAGTCCAGAGTGTGACCCGCCCTGTGGGTGGGGCCATGAACTAGCTGGGTCAGGTCCATGGCCGTCATGGAAGCCATGAACTCCCGAGCCATCTCGGACGTTTCACCAATGGACGGCAAGTTGAAATCACCCATGACCATAAGCCTGGGTGTATCAACTGCCACCATGGCTATCACGTCGAGGAGCTCGGGCAGAGCCATTGCTGCATGGTAGGGAGCCAGGTACGCAAGCAACAAGCCCATCTGAACCCCATGACCCCATCTCACAAAGAGGGATTCACATCCGGCAATCTGTGGCACAGTGGTCTCCCTTGGACCAAGACCTTCATTAATAATAACCGCCACCCCCCCCTCCCCTCCCCTGGGCCCTCGGCTGATGGAATGCTTTGAAGCCTGGTGGGCATATCTCAACCAGGGGGACCCCTCCCTCTGGGCCCAACCAGGTCTATAATAAAATGCAGCCCATTTTCTCAAATAATCCACCCAGTGTTCTACTTCAAACTGCTTTTATTAGGTTTCTCTAATCGCTATAATTGAATTAATATTTTTTGCTGCAAAAGAAATTAATAGCTTCTGTATTATGTCTACATGTAGCGTGCCTGAATGAGAAGAGTGATAGGAATTTTGTTTTCATATTGTATATAGTATTTTTTAACGCAGGGAATTATGTCAGTGCACTTCCCATAATATAGCTTGTTTATAAGATCTTAGTGAACTTTTAATAATATTGCATTGTTATTATAAACTCCAAACATTTTTAAAAATAGTTAAATATTCATATTTAATAAATGTATTTTCTAATGAACTCATGGTAATTAGTATAAAATTCTGATGTTTCCTGCAGTTGCTATTATCAAGAGATGAGATATTACAGGTGGCAAGTACACAATGCATGGCTGCTATATTGGTGCACTCTCCAGCTAAATATGCTCCTGCTTTTATCCATGCAGATATTCCAGGTAACAAGAGTAATTAGACATTCTATTGGTCTGATACTCTGGAATGCCATGGTATTTGATTTCAAAGCTATGTTTCAAAGAACTTTTGCTGAATCACTATTAATGAGTGAAATCTTAATGATAGTATAAAGGTTAATATCTAATTTCAGATACCTGAAAACTGACTATAATCCTGAGCTCATAGTGGACTGTACAGTAAAAATGTATAAGCGTATGGCAGCTCTGAAATAGGCAAATTCCATGCAATGAATCATTTAAAAAGAGATGAAATATAAAACTGACAACACTGTAATTCTATTAGAAAAATGCCGTATATGGTGTGTCAGCATTTGATATATGTACAGGTAGTCCTCAACTTACGACCTTAATTGAGCCCAAAATTTCTGTTGCTAAGTGAGACATTTGTTATGTGAGTTTTGCCCCATTTTATGACCTTTCATGCCACAGTTAAGTGAATTATTGCAATTGTTAAGTTAGTAACACAGTTGTTAAGTAAAGTTGGCTTCCTCATTGACTTTGCTTGTCAAAAGGTCACAAATGGTTGGATGTAGTCTAGCCTTGTTTTTCCTAATCCAATCTCTTAGTTTTATTGGTTGAACTGGTAATAGGTTGTTGGTCTTTTTGCTTGCAGAATTTCTATTTGAATGTCTCTTCTGCATGAGTGAAAGTCTCATCTGGTCAGTTTATTGCTGCCTGTTGCTCCTTACTGAAGAACAGCTTTTCTTTTCCAAATGCCACACTGTCTATGGTAAACCATCACTTTTCTTATAGGATAAAACTGCTGTTATGTTAGGCACTATTTACTACCTATATAAACTATCTTCACCAATCTTTTAATATCTTCTTTATCCTAGGCATCGAACCTTTTATAAAGAGTGTGAAAGAAACTTTACATCTTAATAATATAGAATTGCAAAAACAAGGACTTTTACTTTTTACTGAAATTTTGAAAAAGTAAGAGATATCAACTCTTCATCTGGCTTTAGTTTGGAAAATTTGAGCAGAGGAAACAGCTTTCACCAAAGTTATATCTGAGAGAATAAATGTTTCAGAGGAAAAATATGTATATATAAATAAGCATGATATAATATAATATAATGATGTTTTTACCAGTTATCTATGAACTTGAAATTTGAAAAACTGTTTACCCTTATTTTTTAAATCATGAAAAATAGTTTATATAAGATTTGGGAGGGATGATGGGGAATCTTGCATATTATATGAAATTCTTCTAGCTTTTTACTGGTCAGTGTATGGAATGTTTATATTTTGTAGTTACAAATTTATTTTTTCCAATGGATTTCAGTGGAGAACCTTAAAATAGGTATATTTAATATATATACATAGGTTTTATAGGTCGATTACTAATTTTTAATTTAACATAATAACTGTTTACAGTCCTTGAAGACTGAAGTGATTTATACATTTCATAAATAAACTATAAAACCTAAGTAATTATGTACAATAATGTTAGATTAGGCATTTGTATATTTCGATTTGAAATAGCTTGAGTTCAAATGGGCAGTTCTTAGGAAAGGGTTACAATCCGTACTGAAAGTGTTTTGAGTTCAGATAAATTCTGGTTCTGTTGAAGTAGACTGCCTTGAACCTGAATTTGAAAATATCATATTGTACTTTAGGAATATGTTAAGGAGTTAGCTTTTAATTTTTGTTATCCTGAAATTCAAAGTGATATATACTGTTATAATAATTCTTTTGTTGGGTAAAATTTTTGAATATTTTATTTAATTTCAGGCAACCAGAAGAAATTAAATTATTTACAAATATTGCTACATTTAAAGATGCTGTTAGTGTTCTAATGGAAGCTGTGAAATGCCCTGTTATTGAAGTAGCATCTGAAGCAGTGAAAGCTGTTACTGCAATTTTAAGGTAAATGAAAAGTGTAATTTAATTTAATTTAATTTAATTTAATAATTTAATTTAATTTAATTTAATTTAATTTAATTTAATTTAATTTAATTTAATTTAATTTAATTTAATTTAATTTAATTTAATTTAATTTAATTTAATTTAATTTAATTTAATTTAAGTACTATCTGGAAAATATAGATAATTCCTTACCTCTGCATCTTCTTTTATAACTTTCTTCCAATTTGTCCCTTATTGGTAAAATTCTTTAAGCATTAGTTTATTAGGATCTGGATATTCTATATATGTTTTTTAATAATATACTTGACCAAAGTATACCAAAATGCTCATTTGGACAAGTGTGATTTTAGTAGAAAAAAGGTAAGTGAATATCCTCCTTTTATTCATAGTTGATTTGTTCTTTTACCACGATATTTCTATTGACACTCATTTATATTATTATCTTTGCTTAACATTTTTCTGTTTTTCTCAGCACAGAAAGGATCATGTGAGCTTTCCACCTATACAATATGGGCAACTACAGAAATTGATTGAAACTATATTGATGCGATGTAATGATCTCCCACTGGCACCTTTTAGTAAGAGGGTGATGGTTAGTCCTTCAAAGCTCCTTTTTTTTGTTCTGATTTAAGACCAGCAATGTGTAATATATATAAATACAAACTTAAAAAAAAATTTAACAGAACATTTGCTGAAAGTATTCCCATCCCCATATATTGAAAGTTGAGTCCTCCTTTCTTTTAAAGACGATTCTTTGCCTCTGTTAAATGTACTTTGGACTATATTTGCACACTATTATTTTATTAAAGTAATTATTAATCTAAACATTGGGCTATAGTGGCATAAAATATTCTTACTGATTTTTCTTCTTTCAATATCACAGGATCATCAAGGGGGTAGATGTAACAATAGAGCAATTTCACAACAGGCACAGTTTTTGCAGAGTGCCTTAGAAAGCTTCAGAAATGCTTGTAGGTAAGAAAAGATGTTGCTCAATTTTACTGATGGTAGAAGTGGTAAGAAAAATCAACTAGAAACTGAGATGTTATACTAAATATACAAATATTTAATACACATTTCATTCACTCTTACATGAATTTACAGCAGAAAAGTACTGAGCTCATTTTTATATCTGAACATGACCCTCAATCAAACTTGATCTTTGATGGATATGTCCATGTAGTTTTGTTAGCAACGATACAGAAATGTTTTGCCAGTGACTTCTGGGATTTTTGTTTAATCTTCTCAGTCCTGCTTATACCTGTGATACTATCATCCAAATACTAATTTTTGAAAATTGGCTAGAGACTGTTTTGATTGAGATGAATACATTCAATAAAATCAATCAATAAAATGATTGAAATGGTTCCAGTTAGAATTCCTATTTTATGCACATATATTTAGCTGATATAATTGCAGTCTATCAAGAAGTTTTTTTAAAAAAATTAAAAACCTGATAACGTGATTTGATTTATTTATGGTATATTTAATTGTTATATAATAACAAGAAATGAAGCTTATTTTATTCAGCTGTCCTTAATCTTGCCAGATATGAATGGAGTCCTATTCATTTGTTTGGCCTGATATGCTTATATTCTGCCTTTCTTCCTGGAAGTCCAACTTAGTTTACCTAATATTATGCTGACAGCTACCTTGTAAAATAGACTGGACTAACAGTTTAAATTCTGTTCACATCTTCAAAATAGAAATAGGGTCATACCTCCTGATTTCTGTTGGAGAGAAAGTGAACAAACTATATCTGTGTACAACTCTGAGCAAAGATAGTGTTTGTATGAAAAAGTAATTTTATGTGTACCATTCTACTGATATTCCAGCTAAATCTACAGTATCTAATTAGGTCTGACATATCATACTATGCAATTAAATATTTTGAAGTGGTAAGTTGATTTATAATGACAATGCAGTTTTTCACTCAAAAAATGTGTGGGCATGTGTGTGCACGCACACACACACACAAATACAAATACCAAATCTTGTGTTCTAGCTACAACATTAGAGTCAGGTTCTTTAGGATTAAGCAGAGCTAGATTTCAGCATACTGTAAGATTAGCAAGCTATATCATAAATTCTTCATAGTCTGAAGGGGCCTTTCAAAATTTCACATTTTTTGTAATATGTTACAGTTTTGTTATAATTTTATACATGAAAGTGTTAATGACTAAGCCTCTATTACTCATATGAATTTCATTAATTGATTAAGATTTAAATTATGCTTTGTTGTTGCATGCTTTTACACCTTCTGTTCATGGAAGCTCCTTCCTCACCACATCTTATTTATTTTATTTATTTAGTTTGTCAAGCATATAGGAGAAAACAAGTATAAGTATAAACATAACATATAAACATATAAGTATAAACAGGTAAAGTATAAACACAAGAAATGAGTACAAATAAATGAGAACAGTAGGACAGGGATGGTAGGCACGCTGGTACGCTTATGCACGCCCCTTTACAGACCTCTTAGGAATGGGGTGAGGTCCACGGTAAACAGTTTAATGTTAAAGTTTTAGGGGTTTGAGAATGTAAGAACAGAGTCAGGTAATACATTCCAGGCATTGACCACTCTGTTGCTGAAGTCATATTTTCTGCAATCGAGTTTGCAGAAGCAGTTTACTTTGAGTTTGTATCTATTGTTTGCCCATGTATTATTGCGGTTGAAGTGGTTGACAGGTAGGATGTTGTAGCAGACAATTTTATGTACTAAGCTTAGGTCAGACCATAGGTGGCATAGTTCTAGGTTATCTTGTGTTCTTTAGTATTACTATTAGTATTGTATTTTAGAATGTCACCATGTCTAAATACGATACTGGGGTTAAGGGATATACAAACATGATATAGTATAGGTTGTATCTAATAGGTTTTATAACTTTTTAGCTTAGCTGTGCAGTACCAAAAAGATCCTCTGGCTCAGAAGAACACTTTTACAGCTCCAAATTCAGAGAATATTGATACATTGAAAAGATTTTCGGAATTTCTTCTATGGATATCTGATTCGCTTTGCATTCCCCTGGTCATGGTAATTATTTTTGCTATATTCTTAGCATCAAATATCAAATAAGTCATATAAATGTACAGGAAAGAAAAAGAAAAAAGAAAAAAGTTGTATCTATAGATCATATAGAAGAAATTGTGACGAAGTTTGGTTAATAGAGGCAAAACTGCAATGTCCTCTGCTTCTGATTTTTATTACATTGGTAACAAGTGATGAGCATTTACAAGTTAATTTTATTATACAGTATTTGACATCTCAAATGTTATTAAGAAAACAAGTTGTTTTAGGAAGAGTTTTCAGCTATAACAATATTATGCATCATAGGTCTATTAGGCCTGATTTGCATTTCTGATTTGCATTTCATTACTTTTTATAATAGAGAATATGTATATATTTTCTTGCAGAAATATTCTGAAAGGGCTGTCCGCCCAGGTATTATGGAAGTCTTCATCTCAGCACTTAGCATCCTGTTCAGTGTTATGCCTGACATGCATAAGAGATTAGCCATTAAGATGGGTAAGAAGAGCTAGAGCAAACTACTTTTGGAAGTATGATTAAAATATGTATTTTTATTGCTGAACTTTAATGATGCCAGAAATACAATAAAAATCCTAAATAAATATATTTCTAATCATATGATTCAGTAGGTAATCTTCCTTAAAAGATTGGTGGCTCCTAGTGCTGCCCAACTTTTTTTTTCTGCTATAATTACTGGCAGAACTGTAAGCAACTTTCTACAATTTGGAGAATATAGCATTTCCTGTTCCTGAATGTTACGTTTGTTACCTCAGTGAACCTAGAAATTATTAAGAAAGACAACACCAATACATAAGTAGGCTTTATCGATAGCTTGCAAGTTACATCAGGTGTAAACAGTTACCAACATATGCATAGCTGGCTTATTTTACTTCTTATATTCTCCCACAAGTAATACATTACTTTATAACACTTAAGTTTGAGCACATGTTCTGCTTATCTGCCATCCATTTTAAAATGTGTTGCAGAGGTTCATAGGCAAGTCATGGTAATTTACTTGGGCACACCATTTATTGAATATTTTTTATTATTTAGTAAATATTTTCCTATCATTTATTAAATAAATAATTGCATTTGCTCTAAGACACTTTTTACAGGTATATCTAAATGCACATTTTTAGAAAAATTAAAATTTCGCTTACCAAAATATTAGGAAAGTGGTGCTGAAATGATGACAAGAGCAGTACTTTATTGATATAGAAAAGATGCGCCAAGAAGTAAGCAGAATGATAAGCACAATATACTTATTTTAATTCAGACATTTTGCATGAGTAGAATTATCTTTCTCTTTAGCATCTTCTTCTTTCATCCAACTGAACCTGGAATTGAAAGCTAAATTCTGCAGTGGACAAAGGTATTAAATTTGACATTAAAATTATGTCATGCTTCATTTTATTAAAACATTATTTTTACTCAAATAGATCTATCTCCAGAAATTCCTAGGGATTTTGTTATTTTGCATCTTCATTTAGATAGCATGAAGAAATTTTTATAATTTTAAAAAGCAGCTGGTTAATTTGTTGATTTGAATGTTTTAAAGATGCCAAAACTTTATGAGTTAATAAAATCATGTATTTCAAAATGTAGCCCTTCATACCTTTATAGAATACCATACGACTAAACTTAAACGATGCTTGTCAATGGATGCACTGTCAAATTTTCATTTTCCTTGATTTCTTTTTTTTTAAAGTAATGCTGCCTTGAATCAAGCTTGTTCTAGTTTTCTTCATAGCATGTGCCTCAGTCTTCATTTGTCCTCTGAGAAAATGGTGGTTTCCTCAAAACAAAGTAAGTTTGATAAAAGAGCTGTTTGTGAAGTTTTTTTGAAGTGCAGTATACAGTTCAAATCTGAAAATAAAGCTTGTGGCAGAAATTGGAAAAATACGCCCAATTTGTAGAGATTGGTAAGAATTTGTGGGCTCTGTAAACGATACCTTTAAAATATAGATTCTTCTGTTTATGATCTGGGCCCTTCAATGTCTAAATTATTATATGAATTTGCCATGGTCATTTTAAGGGCTCATGGCACCATATGATTACCAAGCAATATTAACCTAGAAGAAAAAGGGAAAACTTCTCTTTTGTAGGGTAAAACAATAATGTGACCATTGTTACTAAAATTATATTAGGAGTAAAGGATCAGGATTCTAAGCCAGAAAATACGTTTATGTGCTGTCCAGGTTTTCCTGATATTTCTGGTTAATGTTTTTTTCTTCATAGAGCAAGAAATATCTGAACTCCTGTGGAAAACTCTGCCCCTGTTAAACTTCAGTGCACTGGAAAGTCTCAGGCTCTTATCTGAAACCCCAGATCCCTTATGTTTAAATGAAACACTTCGCAATCAACAATATAGCCTTCTGTTTCTTTTCTACCTTGCTTTTAGTCATGAAGACAGGTAGGTGATATAGCATGAATAGGAAAAGCAGTCAATAAGCAAGATGAATCAACTTAAGCATTTTTTAATCTTTTTTTTCCAGAATTGTTCCAGAAGCAGATCTGTTCTCAGCTATATCAAGTTTTCTTCTATCTGTTGAGGACCAGGGAGATTGTCCACCTCCATATATTGTTAAAGCTATTTTGTATCTTCTGGCAATTTGTCAGCACAAAAGTAAAGTTTTAGACTTGGTAAACACCGGCTTAATCATTATATACTGGCTTAATCGTTATATACAGAAACAGCTTTTAAAATTTACTACATCACATTGAAGGTCTTTTTTTATTAAAGGAATATCCAGGAATTAAGAACCAGTATTTTGTTGTTGCAAGCAGCAACTTGGTATCCCATTCTTGTCTGAAAAAGCTTTTGAGAGTATAAAGGCGTTCTTTGAACTGGCTTAACATCTGGGAACTTTATGGAAGTGTCTAAGAAGTTTTTATGGAAATTGTATGAAACAGGTGTTATTGTCTTCTGTGACACTTTTTCAACTTTCCAGCCTAGTCTATAAGTGCTTTGGCCTTCCACCAAAGCACTTATTAGGTACCATCATGCTTAGTTTTTTGAGATCAACCATAGTCATCTAGTTAATCTTGCAATCATTACATTTGGTTTATTTAACTGGGGTTTGGTGAATAAATGTTTTATATTTTGCAAAGTAATTCAATGATTATGTAACAAAGATCAAACTCCCAAGAAAAGAATTTGAATAGTGAGGTAGTGCAGGACAGCATAATTAGATGTTGTGTTCAAATAGCATTTATGGCAAAATGTCCAGGCATGCTAAAAATACCCAAATATCTTCACCTTCTCCCCCACAAAGAATGACAATAACCCTTTGCAAAAGAATATTGGCATGAGAAAGAAAAATAATTATTTCTACATCGACTACTTTTAAATTATTCAAAAATATTTGTCCTTCTATTTTCCCCTCTAGTTTTTCCCCTCATTGTAAGAAAATAATTATAGGAATGATAGAAGAACATGGTGGAACTATGGAAGTTGGTATTACCTGTACCTTTCTTTCATGAAGAGTTTCTTGAATGAGGCAGAACAGTTCCACAATAAAATACTTGTTGGAAAAATCTAGAATTTATTACCACTTGTGATAATCTTGCAAATACCATCTAAAATACCCAAGTGTAGATATATATGTGTACAATATCAAACCACTTTCAGAATTAAAATGGTAGAACGTTATTTCATGTTATTGAAGCTATTGATGATATCATATTACCGTATTTATTTTTGATATCTAAAAAAAGCCATGAGAAGCTTACTATTACAGTGAAAATGATCTGAATCTATTATGTTACTATTTTTTAATTCAAAAAGAAATTATAAATATGATTGTCCGAAGACATGATATTGATTTTATATTGATTTTTTAAAATTCTCCTCTCCCTCCATTTCCTCTATCCAGGCATGCCTTTCTGCTATAAGGAAAATCCTGGATGTTATATCTGATCTCAGTTTAGTATATGTTCATCATCCTCTGCTGCTTAAGTTCTTTTTACAATATCCTGATCTTATGGGAAGATTTGGTCACAGCATCCTTCAACTCTGGTTTTCCTATGAAGATTTCTCCCAAAATGAATATGAAGATGCTGCCACAAGAGGCTCTGTTGACTTTTCTGACTCTTCAATCAACTTTAATAGTTTGATTTGCTTGCTAAAAGCCAATCCCAGTGCTATACTTGTATTACTGGTATGTGATTTTACAAAAATGAACCAAATTATAATCTAAAATTATTTAGACTGTTTCCAGGATATAAAATGAAGTATAGTTTATACTATACATAAATTCTCTATTCTCTGTTAACCATTTTCTGTAGAATTTGAAAAACAGAATAAGAAAGACTTTAAAGTGAGGAAAATGTTTTCAGTATTTCTTATTTTATTACATTTAGCGATAGTATTTTCCATTCCCCCCCCTGCCCAGCATTTTGGTTTTGGTTTCTCATTAAATGTTCATATTAATGTCTGTAGCATAAATGTAAATAATGTTATCCACATTATTGAAGACTGAGTTGTTTTCCCACTCAGGATCTAGTCTGCTTTGGCACCAATGAAGTAGCTCAAAAAGTCTTAATTTCACTGAAAAATTTCTTAAGAATAGCTGAGGATATCCATGTCTGTGACCTTCTTCGAAGCCAGTTTCTACAGATTTTGCAACAGCTTTTAGTAGAAAATAATTCCAGTATTTCACAAGGTGAATAAACATAAATAAGTACCAACTATTCCAGGGAAATATAATTGTGAAATGCTATTGGATGTATTGATTTATTGAATTCTCTATAGGTATGTTTTTGAGCAAGATAATATTTTTAGTCTGCAGCTGACTTCTATAGTTAGCAATGCCCTTCTATTCATGAGTTCCGTATTCAGCACACATAGAAGAAACACTGGTAATTCTTCCTTTCTGCTTTGGAGAGGAATGGTCTGGCACAGCTTGATTATCACTGAGACACTTTTCATAACTCTGATATAATGTTAATATTTTTCTCTGTTTTCAGGACATACAAATAGATCATTTTTATATTAAATCTTATTAATTAATTGTACACCCTTGAGATTTAGTGTAGTATGGTACTTGAGCAGGGGTGGGACTGAAAAATTTAACAACCAATCTGCTGCACGGTTGCTGGGTGGGCATGGGCATGGGGGCGTGGCCTACTCGGCCTCCTGCACCACGGCGGGGAGGGCGTTTTTGCCCTCCAGAGGCTTTCCTGAAGCTTCCAGGGGGGCGAAAACGGCCTCCCCGGGCACCGGAGGCCCTCTGGAAGCCGGAAACAGGCCTGTTTCTGGACTTCCGGTACTTCCAGTAGGCCCGTTTTTCGCCCTCCAGAGGCTTTTCTGGAGCCTCCAGGAGGGCGAAAACAGCCTCCCCTGGGCACCGGAGACCAGAAACAGGCCCGTTTCCCGACTTCCGGTAGGCCTGTTTTTCACCCTCCCAGAATGTCTGCGCACTCCCTGCGCTTACCTCGCATCTAAAATGGGCCACGTGGAGACTCTTGGGAGGGAGCGGGTGGGCAGGGTCAGACAGTCCTTGTAATTACTAGTTCGGCGAACCAGATTAAAATTAACATCCGGTTTGCCCGAACTGGTCCGAACCGGCTGAATCCCACCCCTGTGCTTGAGGTACTGGACAAGCAGTATGGAGTCCACCTTTAGCTCTGGAAGCTCACTGGATATTTTGAGGGCAGTCTCTTTCTGTCAGTCTAACCTACCTCATTTGGTTGTTGTGGGGGATGATGACGATGACAAAATGCTATATATATTGCTTTGAGCTTCTGAATGAAAAGATGAGACATAAATCTAATAAATCTGGGTTCCTATAATAAAAATTATATAGTAAACTACATAGGCTGCCATTTCAGATATAAAATGAGACAATACTTTGCATTAATGCAACGGAGATTTGACTGTTTTTGAGTAGCAAACTGAAATATGTAAAATTTAGGGAAACCTACAAATCTACAACACTGCTGCTTTTTTGTGTCAAATGATTACAAACCTAAACTGAAATGAAAAGGTAGATATATGCCCATTTATAAAAGCAATGCTTAATTCAACTGACACCATATTGTAGCTTTTATTTGGCTTTCTGGGTCAATACTTTGTAACAAAGGGATTTAGTGGAGATAATCTAGTTACATTCTGACCTCAAATGGCTATACACTTATACTAAATTAACTTGAGTGAAAAAAAGCCCACCACTATGTATGAGAGTTTGGTTCAAATATGTCATTAAAATACAGGTGGTACTCAACATACAACAGTTTAGTGACTGTTTGACATTACAAGGGCACTGAAAAAAGTAACATGATCATTTTTCACACGACTGTTGCAGTATCTCCATGGTCACATGATCAAAATTCAGACACTTGGCAACTGATTCATATTTATAATAGTTGCAGTGTCTCAAGGTCATGTGATTATCTTTTGCAACTTTTTGACAAGCAAAGTCAATGGGGAAGCCAGTTTTACTTAACAACCATGTTATTGAATAACTGCAGTGGTTCACTTAACAACTGTAGCAAGAAAGATTGTAAAATGGGGCAAAATTCACTTAAAAATGTATCGCTTATAACAGAAATTTTAGATTCAATTGTGGTTGAGAACCACAATTGAACTTGCATGTTTTCCTGCGTTTTCCAATTATTGCTTCATGGGGCTTTTTTTTGTTTTGTTTTAGTAAGCCAGAATGTGCCACTTTTGTTAAATCTCCTTTTCCTGGTTCAGCTGAGATATGCAACAGAACAAGAGTTGGATAATACAGGTTTCAGACTGCTTCGCTTAGGTGAGTGTCTAAATTTGTTTTGGATATTTGAAGTAGGGATAACAAGAATGTAGAATTTGCAAGCCAAAATAGATAGATCCTTCCTTCCTTCCTTCCTTCCTTCCTTCCTTCCTTCCTTCCTTCCTTCCTTCCTTCCTTCCTTCCTTCTTTCCTCCCTCCCTCCCTCCCTTCCTCCCTCCCTCTCTAGTGAATTTAATGACATTTGCAATTACATTTTAAAAGAAATTAAATACATATTACAGTGGGCTTCTTCAGGTGCACAATGCCTATAGAAATTACATTTCTTTCTTCTGTAATAGTGTAACCAACTCTATTCCTCCTCCCAACTTTTTCTAAATGTTATAATCATATCAGCTTTTCATCAGCATTGCAGTTTGAGAATGATTGGTTTTCTTTTTTTTCTTTGTATCACTTAAGAGAAAGGATGTTTTATGGATACATAACCATTACATCATTATTTCAGCATAAACAACCTTATACAAAGGATAGTAAAAGGATAAGAATAAAGAAATTAAGTCATGGGATAAGAAAAAATGTATAATTTATAATAATTGTATATAATTAAATCTAATTTATATCAACATTTACCCTCTCACTGCAGGTTTTTATTCTTACAAAGCATCTTTGCCTTTTTCCCCTTTAAATTCTTCATCTATCTCAGGATCTCATTTAGTCCATCTAGCCACTATTCCTTTGCTCCTCCCCTTCTTTTCTTGATTATTCACTCCAACCCATTTTCACAGATAACTAACTACAGGTGTACTTGACTTACAACATTTGTTTAGCAACCTTTCAAGGTTACAATGGTGTTGAAAAACTGATTTACAGCCTATCCTTTGCATTTATAACTTATAACCATTACCGAATCCCTATAATCACAGTAGAAATTTGGGTGCTTGGTACCTGGCATGTATTTGTGACAGTTGCAGCAACCAATGGTCACATGATTGCCATTTGCAGCCTTCCCAACCAGTTTCCAACAAGCCAAGTCAATGGAGGAAGCTGGATTTGCTTAACACCCATATGATTCACTTAACAACTGCAAGGATTCGCTTTACATCCGTGGCAAAAAAGGTCATAAAATCAGGCATTACTCACTTAACAATTGCTTTGCTTAGTAATAGAAATTCTGTCCTCAATTGTGATTGTATGTCAAGGATTACTTGTAACTGTAGATACAGATTAAAAAACTGACTTTTTATTGGAAAGTTGAAAGAGGTGTGAAATTTCAGACATTTTGAGTGATACACTAGGCCAGTGTTGATTAACCTTTTCGGCACTGAGTGCCGAAACAAGAATGCGCACGCACGAATGATGGAAACTGGAAGAGAAGCCACCTGGTGCGCATGCGCATGCTGGGAAGATGATCTGGTTTCCAGCGTGCGCATGCACACCAGCCACCTGATCTTCTCCTTTCTGGCACACACGTGTGCGCGAAGACCAGCTGGCCGGCATGCATGCGTGCGCCAGAACCCGAAAGAACAACGGGCAATTACTCATGTGCCTGGAGAGATGGCTTTGTGTGCCACTTCCGGCACGTGTGACATAGGTTCACCATCACGGCACTAGGCTTTGTATGTCATGTTAACAACTATCCTCCAAGGCCACAACTTCTGTGGTCCCAATTTTGGGAGATTTTTTATTGTATCACTTAAAACCTTTTTTCAAGGGTCCAACCAATTCTGGGTGACCTTTACCGATTGCAAATAGAGTGCTCACCCTTCTTGAATCCCCAAATTTATAGAACTTATAAAGGCAGTTATATAATAAGGGAGATTCCTCAGATCAAAGAGGGCAATCTTTTTTCTTTTATAGTGGTGCAAATCTCTTTTTCAATAGTGGCAGTATTTTTGGAATGCATTTTCCAAAAGTGCATTTGGGATGCATCTGCATATATCAGGAGACAACACACTAAAATAGTAATGATGAAAATTGTGCTTTCTGAAATAAGTATTTAGTCAACAAGAACAAGGTTTTTTTTTTTTGTTCTAGCTTGTGCCAGGCATCTGCTTTCTTAGCTTCAAAACCAAGCTCCTTGAGCCAGATTGTCACTATTCCTCTATAATGTTTTTCTGAGGATAACTACAACAGCTTAAACCGAATGATAGTGAAAAATTGCCACAAAGGTGCTAATTACTAAGCACAGCTGTGACTATATTCACTACGGGATTGCTCTTCTGTTTTTTTGAAACAGTTGGTCTTGTTCGTGACAATGATGACATTTAAACTTATCTGATTGGTAGTCTGTGTTCGTGTAGCTATCCCCAAAGATTTCGCATATTAAAATCTGTAAAGGATGACTGTTATACTGACTGCAGTATTTCTGTTATGCAGTTATCAATTTGTGTGGGAAATGTAATCCAACAGACACTGACATTCTTCAGCCATCCCTGAACTTCCTTTATTGGAGCCTTCAGCAGACAATTCCTTCCAGCCAACAAATAGGTAAAAAGTAAAACAATTGCTGTGTTGTATGAGATAGAATGAATACTTTTCCCTAATAAGGACTTAGGGTCATAAATTATTTTCAGGATGGATGTTTCAAAAGTGCTTTTTTTTCCCCTTCAAAAGGCTACTAGACTGTTTTTTATTTGAGAAAGAAGATGTTTCACTTCATATTCAAGAAACTTCATCAGTGATGCTTCTTGGATGAGAAGTGAAACATCTCCTTCCTCAAATAAAAAACAGCCCAGCTGCCTTTTGAAAAAAACATATTTGAGGCAAGTATAAGAAAAGAAGTAAAATGGCTCCCTTATTATTAATGTTCCTCTGCCTATTATTTTTTTCTTTTAGTTTTTCTTTTATAGTTCTAAATACTTTTTAAAAATTATTATATAATAGTTTTATAAAATGACGTGTATTTTTACTGGATTGTTGTATGCTGCACAGGGCTGCTTTCTTGCGATGGGCAGATAGAGAATAGAATAGAATAGAATAGAATAGAATAGAATACAATAGAATAGAATACAATAGAATAGAATACAATACAATACAATACAATACAATACAATACAATACAATAGAATAACTTTATTGTCACTTTGAATGTACATTAATCGGCATACATTAAAATGAAATAGACAGACAGATGTGTTGTATACAGCAAAGACCCTATCCAGTTGTAGTTCTCTTCTTTATAATTAATGCTTCTCTAAAATTGTATATTGTTGAGTTCAGATTATCAAGTATTACATGTCTTTAGCTCAGCGAGTTGAAGTTTAGCTTTGATATTAAAACAAATATGCAAATATGCAAAATTTCCTCATCCATAGCAACTCTTATAGTAGAAACTAGTAACTAGTTGCACTTGAGCCAATTATTGAGCCAAGGTTATTTGATTCTATTGTGTACTAGAATAAGCACATCATAATTAAATCTTTTTTTAAAAAAATCTCTGTTATGTGATGGAAAAAATAAAATATGTACATTCAGAGACTTATTTTCTGCTATTAAAGATAGGTACCAATATAGAACTGTTTGAAAATAGGAATGCTATTTATTATTTCTATTCAAATATTTAGTGGTGGGGGCAGCTGTCTTACTGAACATAATATAATTAAAATATTAATTTTAAAAATACACCTGTTGTTTTTTAAAGAATATGCATTATTGTGTTATAGTATCTGTGGAAACTCTTTCCATACCACTCAAAAGTATTTTTAAAAATAGTGTTCTCTTTTTGTGTATAATCTCCAGAGACAAAAATATACAATTTATTGAGATTTGCTAGGATCTTTAGTATAGATCAAGAGCCTTAGACCCATGGTATTTTGTTCCTTTTGATTTCAGTACTAATTTGTAATTATACCTGGTTGCTACTGATTTAAGTTATACTTGTTACACTTATAGCTTGTTGAATCCTTTCTTCTTTTACAGTGGTAGTATTGTTACTTTCCAATAAATCTTTGATAGAGCTCCTTGAGAAAGTCCTCTACTGCACCTGGATGGCAACCTCTTTCTCTGAACCTGTCTTCTCCTCATCCATTGAATCACTTATTTGTTCTGCTTGGCTTTTGACAGCTTCACTCTTGACTCAACAAAATATTTACAATACAGAGGTTAGAAACACTGATAAAACTGTGTACAACCAGTTAATTTTTCTTTATAAGTACTCAGTTCACTAATAAGGGCATTACTTAACTGTCGAGACCCCATGCTCGACAATCTGACGATGGGATCTTTCCTGTAGAAGCGGAAGTACCGAGCAGGAGGGGTGGTGGGGTGTGATTCGGGATGTCAGTTCTGAGCACGATCTGGTGACGGTGGGTGTGAGAAGGAGTAGGCGGGCGGTCACAATGCGGCCGAGATAGGATGCTGAACAGCTGCTGCGCGTTGCCGTTCCTAATTGCTGGGGCGCGCCGGCAGAGAGGAGCCCGGAAATACGGCTAATGGGCGTGCTTATTTAACCTGCGCTGAGTGGCGGTGACGCCCAACGCCGACTTTGTATTATCTTTACCTGAACTCAGCAAGCGTTTGCAGCACCTCCGGACGCTGAATAAACTGTTTCCTGCCTTAACGAGCCTTGACTGCAGCGTGGTTTATTACCGACCTCAGGTGTGAAGCGAGAGAGCTGAGAGAAAGTCGGCGTTGCCCCCCCTTTTTCACCGTGAGTAACGCCGAGAGCGAAGGGATGGCGGAGGGAGCGGATGCCGGGGCGGCGATTCCCGAGGGACTGGAGGACGACAACGCCGTGTTGCAGGCGGAGGAACCGAGCCCCAAAGACCTTCCAGTGGTTAGAGCGAAGGAGAGGAAGCTTCAACCCGCCGAAGGTGCCGTCGAGACCCAGGACTCGACCGAGACGCAGCGGCTGAAGAGCTCGGCAGGAGAGTGGTGGCAGAGCTCCGCTCTCATGGGCTCTGGCACCTATAAAGCCCCAACCCCCGGGGGTTACTCGGGGGAGTCTTCCTTCCGTGGCTGGAGGGAGAGGAAATGGCTAGAAGACGAAGAATGGGATGAGAGTCAGTCTACTGGCCTTGGAGCATCCACTCTGGATATCTTAAGGGAAAAATTCGGGGAAGGGAGTTTCAGAGATGCAGCGTCCTGGCAGCCCTGGATGGGAACGGAAGTCCCTGACTCGTGGCAGAGAGGAGGAGGGGGTCGGGAGTCCCGCTTCCATTTAGCAAGCCCAAAGTTGCGGGTAGAACGGAGGGAAGGCAGCAGAGGCCAGCCAATGGGACAGTCCCGACCCAGGGGTTCTTCAGTAAGCGAGCCGCCCCGCGACACTACCCACGAACGGCAGCCAAGGGTGGCAAGGAGGGGGATGGACCAGAGTGGTGCTGGAGGACAGCCTCGGTCAGGGGCACCGGTGCAGGACAGTGGAGCCAGCAGCCATCTCCCCCCCATGATGTTGCCACCCGGAATGTGGCCTCAGCAACTCCCCGCTGTGTGGGGTCCTCCCCCTATACAGGCTACGTTTGACGGGAGCCCTGATAGGGTCTCTATCTTCCTAAGCCAGGTGCTCAGTCACACGGATCTCTATGGCCATCTGTATCCCTCTCAGTGGGCTGTAATTATGGCCATAACCGCAGTTCTCCAGGGGGAGGCTGCTAATTGGGTTGCAGACTTACATAGCGAACATGCTAGGGAACTGGCCGACGTGGGGCTGTTTTTAGAGGCGCTGCGGGGACGTTTTGAAGACAGCGCCAGAGTCCAGGTCACCGAGGGGGAATTATTGGCGCTGCGACAGAGAGGCCGGCCGGCCAAAGAATACGTGAAGGACTTCCGGACGCTGGCAGGAAGACTTAGGTCTTGGCCCGAACGGTTACTAGTACACCAGTTTCGATCTGGCCTGGACAGGGAGGTGAAACAAGCCTGCGTATACCGTGGGTTACCCCCAAAACTGTCCGAATGGTTTAAGGCCGCAGTGGAGTTAGAGGTTGGACTACGGGAGTTTCGGGGGCGCGTGGGCCAACAACCCCAACGATTTGTACCAACCGGACCGAAACCAAAGGAGTATGGGGTGAGCCCCGCGCCCGGCAGACCAACAGCAGGCGGAGGACGAGGGGCTTTCCGTTGCTTCCGGTGCAACCAACTAGGACACCGGGCTGCCGAGTGTCCCATACCCCCCTTGCAAGCTTCACCAGCACGCACCCCGCCGTCTGGAGCCAAGGTGCGGGAAAGGGCACGGTCAACATCAGAGCGAACATCCACGTCCACACCGATGCCCGCTAGCTGTTCCCGATCCACGTTAACCGGTGTGCAGAGCCCTTCGGGGGAAGGGGCTTTGCCAACGGTAACGGATGGCAGCGATGACAGTGGACCAGAGGACCCTATGGTAAGCGGTCCTATACGTCCGTTTGTAATACCAGTGGTGCTACGCAATATACGCACTCTAAAGGGGGTTCCACAGGGAGCGCTCATAGATTCGGGGTGTACTCGTTGTCTTATCCGCAGTACAGTTGCGGATCGTTTGGGACTACAACGGGTGAAACTAAAGACCCCTATCCGTTTTGAACAGATGGATGGGTCATTGTTAGGAGGTTTACCGGCCTCTCACGTTACAAAGGCCGTCTACTTGGAGATCGGGGAACACACGGAGCGGATCCGGTTTATTGTAGTCGACCGGATGGTCGAGTCGATTATCCTGGGCCTTGCATGGTTGGATAAGTGGCGTCCCACTATATGGTGGGAGGGAGGTTACCGGAAGCTGCAGATCAGTTTAGGGCCAGACCCAATTCCCGAACCCCAATCACAGGTCCAGCAGTGTCATGGCTTAGGACATGCTGGGTCAGGATATCCGGATGTATATAAAGATTTAGCAGCTGTATTCGACGAACGTGAGTGTGAGACGCTGCCGCCTCACAGAGTGACAGACTGTGCCATAGAGCTGATACCGGGGGCGAAGTTTCCTAAACCGCGTATGTACGCCATGACAAAACCAGAGTTAGAAGAGCTGCGGCGTTACATTGATAAAAACCTAGCTAGGGGGTTTATCCAGCCCAGTCGGGCGCGTATGGCAGCCCCGGTTCTGTTTCGCGAAAAGAAAGACGGTGGTCTCCGTCTCTGTGTTGACTTCAGGGGCCTGAATGCTGTTTGTGTCGAACACCTTTACCCTTTGCCGTTGATGAAGGATTTATTAGCCACACTGGCGACTGGGAAGGTGTTCACGAAACTGGATTTACGGGAAGCTTACTACAGAATAAGAATAAGAGCAGGAGATGAGTGGAAAACAACTTTCAATTGCCCGTTAGGAAGCTATAAGTTCCGTGTCATGCCTTTTGGGTTGCAAGGCGCACCTGCCGTGTTTATGCAGGTTATAAACGAGGTGTTGCATGAGCATCTATATCGGGGCGTTCTTGTGTACCTGGACGACATTTTGATATACTCCGATACAATGGAGGAACATGTCCAGCTAGTGAGGAAAGTGCTGTCTAAATTACTGGACGCAAAACCCTTTGTCAAATTGTCGAAGTGCGAATTCCACTGCACTACGTTAGACTATCTTGGGTATCGTATTTCAGCACGAGGGGTGGAGATGGATCCAAAAAAAGTGTCAACAGTACTGGAGTGGCAAGCACCCAAAACTCGGAAGCAATTACAAAGCTTTCTTGGTTTTGCCAATTTCTATCGGCAATTTATCCCATCGTTCGCACAGGTAGCCCTCCCATTGACAAACTTGTTAAAGACGAAGCATCTAGGAGGGGGTAAGGTAAAACCAGGACAACTGTTACCATGGACCATGGAATGTCAACAATCGTTCGAGCGGTTGAAAAGTCTGTTCGCTAGGGAACCTGTATTAAAACATCCAGATCCCTCGTTGGAGTTTGTAGTACAGGCAGATGCTAGTGACGTAGCGGTGGGGGCTGTGCTGTTGCAGCGGACATTAGATGGAACCCTGTGTCCGTGTGCGTACACATCCCGCAAATTGACACCCACAGAGCGGGGTTGGGCTGTTTGGGAGAAGGAGGCCTTTGCGGTGCGATGGGCTTTAATGACCTGGCGACATTTGTTGGAAGGAACGGACAGAAGGGTCGAGGTCTGGACAGACCATAAGAACCTAGAGGCCTTGCAAACCCCTAGGAAACTGTCGCCAAAACAGGTTCGTTGGGCACAGTACTTTCAGCGATTTAATTTCGAGTTAAAATATGTCCCAGGGGGCAGGAACTTCCTAGCCGATGCATTGTCCCGGATGCCTCAATTCGATAGTAAACGGGAAGATGTGGTGCAAGCGATAATCCCACAACCCCAACCGATAGCAGGGGTGGGCGATAAATCAACCCGATTCGAGTGGAAGGTAGAATTGGAAAAGGCAGTGCAGTGCGACCCTTGGTTGGTTGAGCACAGAACAATGGTAACCATGCGTGAGGGCTTAGCGTGGATGGGATCCAAGATATATATACCACAATCCATGCGGACAACAGTGTTGAATAAATGTCATGATTCCAAAACCGCTGGACATTTTGGGTTTCTGAAAACACTCCATCTCGTTCGGCGACAGTTCTGGTGGCCTCGTATGCGGAAGGAGGTAGAAAAATATGTGAAAGAGTGTCACGTATGTGCTGTAATGAAAACAAAGCCCGGTAAACCACTCGGTTTGTTACAACCGGTCGCTAGGCCCAGCAGACCATGGGAAGAAATAGGGATGGATTTCGTGGTAGACCTGCCTGATAGTAAAGGCCACACGGTTATATGGACTGTGGTTGATCTTTTTTCTAAGCAGGCTCATTTCATCCCCTGTAAAGGCCTGCCAACTGCAAGACAATTGGCTCGGTTGTTCATACGACACATATACCGGTTGCATGGGACGCCCCAACGAATCATATCGGACAGGGGGGTACAATTTACAGCGCGCTTTTGGCGTGAGTTTATTGGTTTGATCGGTTCATCCCAAGGGTTAAGCTCCGCTTACCACCCTAGTACCAATGGGGCTGCAGAAAGGGCGAACGCTATGATAGAGAGATATCTACGTTGTTATGTATCATATCAGCAGTCCGATTGGTCAGAGCTCATACCACTCGCTGAGGTAGCCTACAACAACGCGGTACACCGAAGTACTGGTGCTACTCCATTCCAAATCGTGTATGGACGAGACTTTATTGCAATCCCCGAACTTGACGTAGGTGAGCTGGAGAAGGTATCTCCTAAGGAGTGGGGAATACGGATTGGAGTCCAATGGCCGAAAATCAAAGAGGCGTTACAAAAAGCGGCACAAGAGTATAAAACATTCGCAGACAGGAAACGGAAAGACCACAAACCGTTTCAGGTTGGAGATCAGGTATATGTATCCACTAAATACATTAGGTTACAGATACCCAGTAAAAAGCTAGGTCCCAAATACCTCGGGCCTTTTACTGTTGTAAAGCTTATAAATCCAGTAACAGTTGAACTTCGGTTACCACCATTACTGGGAAAGATCCATCCGGTGTTTCATAGCAGCCTGTTAAAGCCCGCAACTGGTATGCGTAACCCTCCACAACGTCCAGGGCCTTTAGTCGGCTCCCATTACGAAATTATAGAAATCTTGGATTCCAAATTAAGTAGAGGGACATTAAAATATCTAGTGAGGTGGAAGGGCTATCCTCTGGAAGATGCCTCATGGGTACCAGTTGAAAATCTTCGGGCTGAAAAGTTGCTTAAACGGTATCACAAGAAATACCCCCACAAGCCTGGGAATAGTGTACAAGCAACTGCATAATTACATGTTAATCTCTTATCTTATCTCTTACAGGTGGACCCCTGGTAGGGGGAGCCGCCTGTCGAGACCCCATGCTCGACAATCTGACGATGGGATCTTTCCTGTAGAAGCGGAAGTACCGAGCAGGGGGGGTGGTGGGGTGTGATTCGGGATGTCAGTTCTGAGCACGATCTGGTGACGGTGGGTGTGAGAAGGAGTAGGCGGGCGGTCACAATGCGGCCGAGATAGGATGCTGAACAGCTGCTGCGCGTTGCCGTTCCTAATTGCTGGGGCGCGCCGGCAGAGAGGAGCCCGGAAATACGGCTAATGGGCGTGCTTATTTAACCTGCGCTGAGTGGCGGTGACGCCCAACGCCGACTTTGTATTATCTTTACCTGAACTCAGCAAGCGTTTGCAGCACCTCCGGACAAGTTAAGTTTCCTGCCTTAACGAGCCTTGACTGCAGCGTGGTTTATTACCGACCTCAGGTGTGAAGCATTATTAACATGATGTAAATAGTATAAGTGGAAAAATAACATTGGGTGTGATATGGATATGTTTATGTCTGTGCAGTTTATTAATGTACTGTATGTGTGAAGACTATATCTTATCTGACAATCGGAAGAATGTCATTACTATTTCCTTATATAGAGAAAAAATATTGCAAGAGTATTCAGTACTGCAAGGGAATCATTTGTTAAATGTTCTTGAGAAGTTGTTTAACAGCATTCTGATTGAAAATGTACAAGATATAACAATAAACAAAACCTGAGAAATGCAGTGTGACTTTATGCTGGGTAGGATGTATGCAAGTTTAACTTTGCCCTTCAGGAGATAACTGAGCAATGTATGAAAAGTTTATTGCACGCAATAAGGTGAATAGGTAAGAGCATTATATAATAGAAGTGTATAAAGTATGAGAATAAATGTAATATTTAGTGTATAGTTCAACATTGAGCAGAGAGTAGACCAGTGGTGAAATCCAATTTTTTTTACTACCAGTTCTCTGGGCTTGGTGGGCATGGTGTGGCTTGGTGGGCATGGCTTGGTGGGCATGGCAGGGGAAGGATACTGCAAAATCTCCATTCCCACCCCACTCCAGGGGAAGGATACTGCAAAATCCCCACGCCCTCCCCACTCCTGGGGGAAGGATATTGCAAAATCTCCATTCCTGTCCTACTCTGGGGCCAGCTAGAGGCAGTATTTGCCGGTTCTCCGAACTACTCAAAATTTCCGCTACCGGTTCTCCAGAACCTGTCAGAACCTGCTGGATTTCACCCCTGGAATAGACAGAGAAATATGAAGCTCCTTTGGTTGTATTGTGGGATAAATGTAAGGTAGCAAATTATAGAGTTAGAAAACACAGAGCATGGAAATGAATTTGTGAATCTTAGCAGAATGTTTACTAACTAGATGGGAAAATGGAAGATGATATTGTTAGATATTCAAATGTGGTTTTTGTGCAGAATGAATGCTTGTTGATAAAAGTGAAAATTATTATATATATAAATATACTGTATTGTATACTATATTGTATAGTGCTGCCTATTTTGTTAATATGGAAATGAAAGTTTGGTATATCAGGAAAAGCATAAAAATTAAATGCTGTAGGAATGAATTAGAACAATAACTATTATCACTTTAAATATACATTAATTGGCATACATTAAAGTGAAATTTCGTTGCCTACAGCTCTCAAAGGGTCACTAAAGAGTTATTTAAAAAGTGTTGTTAAAAGAAAAAGAAACTGTGCAGAAAGGATGAATAATGTGCTTTGACCATAGTGATAACCATAAACAGTATAAGGTGAAGTGATTTGGTCATATAGAGAAAATAAGCTGTAGGACTCCTGGCGAAGTTCTTTTTTTGAGTGGGAAAATACTGAACAAAAAAAAAATACATCTTCTGTGCATCTGTCCTCAACCAATTCATTTGATTCCTTTCTGAAAGGTTCATCACATGATCTCCTTGGATGTGGACAAGGTCTTCAATGCAGCTGCATACAGAAAAAAGAGCATATTATTCTTTGGTAGGTAACATCACAAAAAATAAATATGTGAACACAAAATATCCTAAGGATATTCTTAACAATAAAAAATAGAAGTTCTTGGGAGTTCTCCAACAATATTACAGGTGTAATAATAGCCAATATTTATCAATATCACAGTTTCCCATCCTCTTTCATACCTCATGAATTTAATGCAATTTCTTCATTATGCTCTACTTAACACATGAATTTAGTATACTTTACTTTCATTGATAGGATGATTTTTTAATGTGCATATATTAGATAAAAATCCAATACGAAGAACTAAAACTTGAACAAGAGAGAGCATAAATTCAAGTCCCTGCTGGTAGCTATTGTTTTCAACTGAATATCCTTATGACTAATCCTAGTTATGCTATACTATATTAAAATGGTGATTTTCTCAATTTTTGTGGCAGCAGACATATATTGAAAATAACATACATAAAAATTAAGCAGGAAATTTATTCTTCTGCAATGTTTTAGTTGAATTTTCATTGTTTACTGATCTCTTTGAAAAAGAGTAGCAAATCATTTTTTCAAAAAACAGATCGATAAAATTGATAGAATATTTAGCCCAGCCCCCCGCCCCAGTAGCACCCCCCCCCCTGGAGATCTTAATTATGCTGGTTAATGACCGCAATAAAATAATTTACTACCTTTTAAAACTGAAAACTAGGACTTTGGGCTAGTTAGTGGGATTTCCAGTAAGGAGACTACATACTGAACTGTCCAAATACATGGATTTTTATGTGTAGCCTAGGATCTCTGAAGTGTATGAGGGAAAGACTTATTTTATACTAATAATTGGTTTTATATCCAGTTAGCATCCTTCAGTTTTTGAGAGCCTTCTTTAAGCAGAACCTCTGTTCATCCTTTGTGAAGTTTATTGTCCAATCTACAGATGAACAGGAAAAGGAACTGCCACAGTCAAAAGAGAATATTTCCTTGTTTCCACTGGCTATGTGGCATGTACTGTCCTTGGTTGCTAGATTACAAAACCTACTTGTCCAGGTAAATTTTACTCTTAATATGGAATTGAAATATTAATTGTAGGACTCAGCAAAGCTGATTTATTTCAAATGAATGGAGAAGTGTAAAGAGAATACAATCAAGTACACTTTTTCTCACTTTTGAACTTTCTAATGATGCAAAAACTACCAGAAACAATTATTCATAAAGGTATAGATTTATTCTCAATGTTGTAAAGCCACTGTCTCTTGCATCTGCCACCTATTTGTGAGAAGAATTTTGGAACATTCAACAGGATCCATAGGTACATGCATTTCCCCCAGTCCCTTGACCAAGTCAATATTAATTCCAGCTGCCAATGGGAAAACACTAAAAGCATCACTTCTCCACTTCCTTGTTATTCCTTTGCTATGTTTTCTTTTCTGCAGCAAGGAAAATGGTTTTTAAAATATTACTGTGCAATGATATGGTAATGTCATCCCACAGAACAGCCAAAAAGCAACAGATGATTGTGACATGCTGTTGCTTTAAGTTCATGAAGGACGAGGAATCCCAGGAGCTGGGATGAGAAGTAAATTCACACTTCTTTTCTGTTAAGTAGAAAATTGATTGGCTTGGTGCCACAAAAGAAGGACAGCAAAATTGTTTTTGCTGTATTTCCTTTGGAGTAGGAACAGACCTATTATAGTTCCAAATTGTCTCTGCATATTGAACAATCCATAATACTGGGGCAAATGAGGCAAATTCCTTTGCTTGTGAAGGACTTCCTAAATGTTAGAGCATTTTCAAATATTTTATGTCCTATGAGTCTCAAGACAACCTTAAGATTATGAATTATCTTTTTACTCACTTCTGTTATAATTTCAGGGATACCTTTTAGATGAATTTGATAACGTATCCTCTCTTTTATGTTTATAGAAGGACTTTTTGCTATCACAGACTGTTATTGGATGTTTTGAGGTCTTGTTGGAATATCTGCACCTGAAAAATCAGAGCACCGGTACAGCTTTCAATATCTTTGTGTATTCTTTATTAGTAAAAAATGCTTTACATTGAAATTATTTTACTTTGCCTAAATGTCTTGCAATCATTGGAATCTCATCACTAAAGCGGACATAAACCTAGTAATATAAAATATTTTTTTACTGAAATGAAGATTTACAGTATTTCAGATATTTAATAGTTGCCAAGAAAATAATACTTTATAAAGAAAAATAAAGAGTTTATAAAGAAAAACATTATATCAATTTGGGTATGGCTGGGTGATGGTATGAAGATGTTATAAGTCTCCAGTGCAGAAACGAATGCATACCATCCTAATTCCCATACTCTTCATGCTATCTCGAGTTTACTGGGATGTTAGTCTTTTGGGAAATGGACTGGTTTTCATGGAAAAGATCATGGATAAGGGCAGCTTATTGAAGTTTATAATTTCCAGTGAAATAAAAGCAGAATTAACTCGACTGAACCATGTTTTATATTTTACACATGGCAGAAAATCTGAATAATGTGTTTTCATTACTGAATAATATAGCAACTCTCCTAGATTTTATATTATCTGAATAGATCTTTTCTTCTACTATTATATTTTTGTTTTGAATGACTTATAAGTAATCCTTGACTTATGACCACATTTGGGACCAGAATTTCTGTTGTTAAGGCAGTTCTTAAGTGAGTCATGCCCAATTTACAACCTTTTTTATCATGAGCTGTGGTGGTGCAGTAGTTAGAGTGCAGTACTACAGGCTACTTCTGCTGACTGTCGGCTGACTCAATTTGGCAGTTCAAATCTCACCAGGCTCAAGGTTGATTCTGAGGTGGGTAAAATGAGGACCCAAATTGTTGGGGGCAATATGCTGACTCTATAAACAGTGTAGAGAGGGCTGAAAGCACTGTAAAGCAGTATATATAGTAAGTCTAGGTGCTATTGCTATTGTTAAGTAAATCACTACAGTTTTTAAATGAATCATGCTGTCATTAAGAAAATCTGGCTTCCTTCATCGACATTTCTTGTCACAAGCCAGTTAAGGTCATAAATGGTGATTGAATGACCCTGGGACAGTGCAACCTTCATAAATACATGCCATTGTCAAGCACCCAAATTTTGAATATGAGATGCTACAGCAGACATAAGTGCAAGGACCAATCATAAATTACTTTTTTCAGTGCTGTTGTAACTTTGATGGTAATTAAAAGATTTGTTTTAAGTCAAGGATTACCTGTAGATTGTTTAAATTGTGGGCAGCATATAAAGAGTACTTTTTTGAGAGAAATTAATTATTTTACTTCCATTGTTTTTCCTCTGTTATTTTTTTTAAATCTTGTTTGCTGGTATAAAACTAGACTTAACTCAGTACAGAATGAATAATACATTTATTTGAGGATTATTTTCTTAGATTTCTTTCTAAGATATTTGTGGTAAATTTTTCCACTTCCAGCATATCATATTGCCTCACACCCATGGAATAAATTTTTGTTGATCACACTTTTAGATGGTAATGAGAATTCCTTTCTTAACTCAGAAATTCTTAGACTCATTAGTTTGGTGAGTATAATGGTTGTTAACCATTAATTCCCATTGTGTTATTCAATTGCATTATGACTGTTTTAACTGAATTGTTCCATTTAGTTATCACTGGCAAAACATGAGTGAAACACCATTTATAACACAGTGAGGACTGGATTATGCTGTAAACTTGGAAGAGCCTTAAATATGCATATGTTTTTGTTAAGCATAAACTTACAGGGAATGTAACCTTATTGTATTTCTTTAATCCAAATAAACTCTTAAATGCAGCCACTATAATTCTGATTTTGATCCAAGCAGGTGTATTAGAGAGGATACACTCAATTTCTTTGCTTGAAAACGCTAACAATTCCCTCTATAATTATTATAATTTTTCTCTAGCAAAGTGAATAGAAGTTTGTTTAAACATTTGTTAAATAAGGTTAATGGACTTAATATATAATGTTAAACCAGAAAATATGATTTATAAATAATACTGTTCATAGAAGCACTATCAAACAAACTGCATAATAATTTAGCACAAAATGTGAGTCTAACCCTTGTGCATTGGTATGATTTTGTTCAAAGGAATGTTGTACATATTTGAATGAAAGGATGCAATTTCCATTGCTTCAGTCAAAATCTGACTGCCATGGATGATGTTCAATTAAAAATCCCCCAAAGATTAAAACTATTTAGGAAATTTGTTTATTCATATTCATCAGTTTCAGCTGTTTAGATGTTCAACAGTAAAAAAAAACCAACATTCTTGGGGCTCAGGAACATCCTAACTTCCCTGGTATGAGAATAGCCATTACAGTAACCATTTAGTTAGCATAGGAATACACATTACCCTCATCTTGCCATGAGCCTTCATGTAAGCAATCTACATTTGTCTTTTCTTGTGCTATGTGAAAAGTTATGTTTTCGGACTTCCACTGAGTCAAGCAGTGCTATATAGTCTGTATGCTGCACTTCATTTTCTGTAAATAAATGGCTTCACTCCAATTGGCTACTTTGTGCCATGGCAGAAATGGCCCCTCTGCTTCTGTCATTGGTTGCTCTTGTGAGATATAAGACCCAAATATTTTAATCCTCACAATTCATAAACAAGTCTGGTTCACAAAATCAACGGTTTATTGGAGATAAAATGAAGAAAAATAAAAGACGGTTGCAAGCGTGGCCTCTTAGACCCTTTCCAAATGGATTGAGGTCAAAGAGCGCAAAAAGCAGTTTTCAAGCTACACATTTTATACTCCTACACAATGCACACCCGCCTAAGAATCCCTTCCAACTCCCCTTTATTCTCCTAAATCATTCTTCAAGTTGTCTTACACTTTAAAGGGTCATCTTGACATTTCCTGCCTAACAACAACTATCTTATCATGTTTACTTGTACTGATAATGGTCTTGCCCAAGGCATAGGTTTCTGTCTCCAAGGGAACTTTTAGCAAGTCATAACACATTGTCTCTACTAATTACAATTTGTGGTCAGTTTCCAACAGTAAGAACATCATAGCTTTTTAATACATTAAACACTTTTATACACTTTTATACAAGAGTAACTTATTACTCATTTCCTTCACTCTTCCACATTATCATTTTGTCTGGGTTGCTGGAATACCTGTTGCATTTTGAAGAGGCCTTCCCAAAGTGAATTAGTGAAAAGATTAAGGTAAAAGGCTGGACTTTTTCTTTTAATAGGCTCACTGGTAAACTAGTGAAAAGTGTATTTTTTTTAAAAAAGCAAGATAAAAAAGAGTTCTGCTAATTTCTCCTATTAGCTGAAGTGAAAGTTAGGAAGATTAAACTGTTTTTCCTCCAGCAATCCAATAGTGGATGCCATGGATGGAAGGTGTCAAGTCTCAGAGGAAACAGCATATGTGAACAATCAATGGAAATATATCATCAAAAAGACTTGGCTGGGAGGGATAAAGAATGATGGGCCTGGTAGCTCAGCAGACTAAAAGCATTGTAATTAATACCAGCTGTCTGCAATTACTGTAAGTTCGAATCTCACCAGGCTCAAGGTTGACTCAGCCTTCTATCCTTTCTAAGGTAGGTTAAATGAGGACCCAGTTTGTGGGGGCAATAAACTGACTTTGTATAAATATACAAAAGTATGAAGGCTATTGCTTAACGCATTGTAAGCTGCCCTGAGTCTCCGGAGAAGGGCGGCATATAAATCAAAGAAAAGAAAAAGAAAAAAAAAGAAAGAAGGATGGCAGCAATCAATGACTATAATTAATAACACCCATGAACATCAAAACTAAAGAACAGACTGAAATCTTGAGAGCAACTTCTTAAGCCAGCTTCATTTATTGAGGGAGACAAGTAGTGTAAAGCTGCCTTGTGCCCTTTGACTAATAAATCTTCTCTACCTGTTTGTTAGGCTTACTGCATAATTCTATGTGCATCTACTTAGAATACCATATATTCCAAAACTTAAAATGTAAAGATTTCTATGTTTGATAATTGTGCAATCATAAAGTTTGGAAATTCTGAAATATTTCCAAAATATCATTAAATGGCAAAAAATACTAATTTGGTTCATTGATCTATTACTAAGGGAAGGTTTATCCAAATTTTTAAAATTTGGTTAATTCTAACATCCATTTTTAAGTATTGCTTAAGAATCTGTTTCAATAAAGCTTGTGGCAGTTAATATCTCTGTTTTTGCTGGATAATAACTTTGAATAAAAAAGAACACGGCGGGGGGAGGGGGGGCGAAAGCCCTACTAAACAGGTATATACAAAAGTATGAAGGCTATTGCTTAACGCATTGTAAGCCACCCTGAGTGTCCAGAGAAGGGTGACATATAAATCGAGCCAATAAATAAATAAATCAATAAATAATAGATCCACTAAAACTAAAATACAACTTTTCTAAGTTTATGAAATATCAGGACATCAGGACTGTTTCTGAAATTGAAATTAGCCATATTCTTGAAGAAGCAGCTCATACCAACGTGCTAGAACTTTCTAATGACACAATCAGTGCTCTTCGCTCGTTTCTTCTTCAGGTAAGAATTCTGGAAATGAAGAGATAGAATGTAACTTAAAGTGAAGTTAAACAACTGGCTGTGCTTCCTGCTTCTGCATTTTCTTGTCAGATTGGTTTCTGTAAGGGCTAACTCTTAAAAAATTTACTTTACTTTAGATATAGTGTGGCCTGCTTATCTGAGCCTCTTTTTTTGTCTTTTACTTTCAATAAAATACTTAGTTTGTTTTTCATAGTAATATTGCTGTAAGTACATGTTTGCATTTATTTTATGTATTTAATATCTAATTAAATAAAATCCCCATTCCCTCCCCACTCCAGGGGAAGATTATTGCAAAATCTCCATTCCCACCCCATTCCAGGGGAAGGATACTGCAAAACTTCCATTCCCACCCCACTCTGGGGCCAGCCAGAGGTGGTATTTGCTGGTTCTCCGAACTACTCAAAATTTCCACTACCGATTCTCCAGAACCTGTCAGAACCTGCTAAATTTCACCCCTCCAGTACAGTCTGTTTTGTAATTGAGTATGAGGCCTTGCAATTTTTTGCCTAATCTACCAAAAAGAGAAATTTCTCATTTCAAAAGAAGGAAAACACATTGAGTCTTTTTGTGCATAGGAAGTTACGTGGAACCCCGCTATATGGCTAGACCTTGGACTGTTTTTGCAATTATAGGCATTGAAGAAGGAGAGCCATGTTAGTCTATAGGCGCAAAAAATCAGGAATTTGGTAGCACCTTTTCTGATTTACATATGTTAAAAGACATACTTTGTGAATTGAAACTCACTTCATTACGTGCAGCAGCTGCAGTCTACAAAAGCTTATTATGCCTTTCAGTAACATTATCTAGTTGGAAAAAAGTCCTTCAAGACTTTCTGATTTATTGCAATTGTGGTAATCGGAGGAAATTTCAACACTGAAATTCTGTAATTTCTCTTTTTTATGTCAGCTTCAAAAAATAAAGTATGCAGTGGATTCAAGCAAAAAAGCTGTGATCCAATCGTTGTTGGAGAACCTCCCACCCATAAACAGGCCTCAATGGACCCATCAAGGCATGATGTATCTTTTTTCAGAGGATATCTATAGAGATATTAGAGTGAAGTACAGTCTGCTTTGTAGTTGAATGTGAAGCCTTGCAGTTTTGTGCCTAATCTAGCAAGAAGAGAAATAGTTTTATTATCTTGATTTTTTTTTGTGCTTTTGACCTCTTTATCATTTGAAGTGATGTAAAATATCAGCATTAGATATAGATGAATATAGAGGTAGTCCTCAACCTACGACCACATTGAGCTCAACATTTTTGTGGTTAAGCGAATTTTGCTCCATTTTACGACTTTTCTTGCCACAGTTGTTAAATGAATCACTGAAGTTAGTAACACGGTTGTTAAGTGAATCTGGCTTCCCATTGATTTTTCTTGTCAGCAGGTCACAGATAATCATATGACTCTGGGACACTGCGGTTGTCATAAATATGAACCAGTTGCCACGTGCCTGAATTTTTATTAAGTGACTGTGAGGATGCTGCAACAGTTATAAGTATGAAAAACGGTCATAGATCATTTCTTCAGTGCCATTGTAACTTCAAACAATCACTAAATGAACTATTGTAAGATAACCTGTACTTATGCGCGATGTTACATGCAAGATAGTATTTTGCTTATCTATATGCATAGAGTAGTAAAGTTAGGATCCAATTTTAATTTTCTGTGCTGAAAACGGTCTTTGCTTTCAGTGCTAACTTGACAGAGCAAAACCATTCTGTTGATAGAAAAAAATGAGAAAAATGAAAATCAGTTTCTAATTTGTCATGCCTGTCCTTTACTATTTTCCATTGTAACTAGGTAAAACAGAAGGATCTATAAGTTCTAAAGTTTATAGTAATATTTATGTCCTAAATTCATACTATTAATTTGGGAGAATTTTATTTTTTAAAAATAAAAGTGATAGTCTGTGATACTTCAACGTGCCATTAACATTAAAGATAGGTTATAATCAAACCAGGGATCACTTTAGTAGTTAATAGTTCTTTTAATAGTGCTTTTAAGCATTTGTATAAAAATTCCTCTCAGGGGCAAAAAGGGAAAAGTTAACTTGGTAGAAGAAATAGGGGTTTTCTGATCAGATAATAGGTATTAATTCTTAACAATGATGTTAAAAATGTCAAAAAATGTATGTCATATTGCTTATTTTGTCATTTCCCCTCACTTGTCCATACTGCAGTTGTCTGTGGGGGAGATGTAGTCTGAGACTCCTTATTTAAGCTTTTAGCATTTATTCAAGTAGTTCTGAGTAAACTTACATAGAATTGTAGTTTAAAAGAACAGAACTCAGGCACCAAAGTAGATTTAGAAATTGAAAAAGGGTTCTAGACTATTTGATTTAAAAAATGCATAAATTTTCTCATTATTGTATAATTCTTCCAACTTGGTTGTTCTTAACTCAAGTTTGACTTCAGATATCTTGGGAATGTGGCAATATCTCCCTCACATATTACAGACTGAAATGAGAAAAAAAATGAACGAACAGAACATAGTATTATAAATTGATAAATCACCTTGCATTTAAATTTTCTTAGCAGTTATAGACATACAGAAAAAATAATGCAGGTTATTTCTTTCCCCGGCAGAAAGATTTAGAAATTTCTTAGATGTTGAAATATAAATTCATAAATAAAAAGATTTAAAATCTGTTTAACATTGTTCTGGAAATGATATAAATAAAATTATACACTTCATTTCAAGGCTATTTTCTATGCTGTTGTTAAGAATTTGGAAGTAGTATATTCTTGTCTAATTCTCTTAAGTGCTTGATCTATGTAACCTATGTTATATAGCGTTCATACTCAGTGATTTGTTAATATAGAAGTACTGTTTTTTATAGCTAAACAATCACTTGCACTTCAAGGATTTTAACAAGGAAAGGGATTTATAAAACTAACAAACTGAAAACAAGGAGTAAGAGTAATAAGGTGTTGGTTATCACCTTTAAAGCGCTCCATGGCATAGGACAGTGTTTCCCAAAGTGTGGTACGCGTACCCCCAGGGGTACGGGAAGAGTTTGGTGGGGATACGTGTTGCACCGGAGTTTGGTGGGGATCACGTGGGAATATCCACTGCACCGTGCTTAGCTGCGCCCACAGAACAAGGAAAGAAATAGGTGCGTATCGCAGTTTTTACACGGGAACTGGGGCTATCGTACATCGTATCGCAACTCATTATGGCGGGAACTTCTGCGCATCCTTCGCGCAGCTTGGGTTCGGCCATTTTTAAACTGCGGGAACATTAACAGTTGACGTTGAGCCGCGGAGCTGTTTAAACGCCGGAGAATTGCAGGGTTATCTAAGTGTTTCCCAAAGTGTGGTACGCGTACCCCCAGGGGTACCATATGTTTTTTATGAGGGGTACTCAGCGTTACGAAAATTATAGAAGGGGTACACATATGTCAAAAGTTTGGGAAACACTGGCATAAGACCTAGATATCTTCGAGACCGCCTGTAATAAGATGTTGGTTATCACCTTTAAAGCGCTCCATGGCATAGGACCTAGATATCTTCGAGACCGCCTGCTGCTACCGACGGCCTCCCATCGACCTGTGCACTCCCACAGAGAGGGCCTCCTCGGGGTGCCATCAGCCAAACAATGTAGGCTGGTGACCCCCAGGGGGAGGGCCTTCTCTGTGGGGGCACCTACCCTCTGGAACCAGCTGTCCCCAGAGATAAGGAGAATCCAAGATCTCGGTGCCTTCCACCGTGCCCTTAAAATTTTCTTTTTTCAGCAAGCCGGGCTGGCCTAACACTTTTTTTTAAATGTTTTTAATTGTTTTGTCATTGCTTTTAATTATGGGGCCAAATATATATATATCTTTTTAATTGTATTTTAATGTTTGTGGTTTATGTTTTTACTTTGGCTGTACACTGCCCTGAGTCCTCAGGGAGAAGGGCGGTATATAAATTTGATATAAAAAAATATCTTATCCATATAAGATATTAAAATTTTAAGATGGAAAGTGGGTAAAGTTATTAGCTGAAAGGGCAACAAAAAGTCTGTGAAGGGAAAAAAGATCAATACTAGGGCTAGCATATATAGGGTACCACTACTTCAAGAAGTCTGCTCCTAAAGTTTATGTGTCTATTAAAACATTGGCATATTTTCAAGATGTGATGGAAACTTGAAAAAACCAGGCTTCTTAATGAATAGCAGTGTGATACTCTGCTTGCATGATGTCAAAAATTTCCAAATAATTTTTAGAACATGTACAGTATTAGTAAATATTCCCCCATCCATCTCCGTGTTTAACTCAGTTCCTGGTACTACATGGTCATGGCAGTTTTCCTGGCAATAAGTAATATGTTTTTTTTTTATTTCCTTCCAGCTGTTTTTAAAATCTTAGCTAGCCTATAGCTCCTGGATTTCTCAGGATCACTAAGTATTGACCAGGTCTGTTCCTGCTTAATATTTTTTTGAATTAAGTCCAAGTTGTCTAAGGTGCCTATTTGCCTTTAATCACTTTCATTCTCATCAGTGTTGGAAGAAATGTCCATCTGGGTTCAGTTCCAAGTGGGGAGAAAGACACTGGAAACATAGATGCTATTTGGAAAGATGGTTTAATGGTGGGCAGGACCACATGGTTTGAGGTCATGGGCAAAATGAGCACATGGGAGAGGGAGGGAGAGGGAGAGAGACCCTCTCTTGGACCCCGTCTTAGAGCTTCCTGTTCCTGTGAAAGAAATGTATTCTGATTGGTTGTCAGACTCCCATGGGGCCATGCAGGGGTAACTTTGTAGGTTGATTAAGTCCCAGGCTTGGTTGAATCTTGCTGAGTGATGCAATCTCCCAAGGTGCCATGTGGTGAGTTCTGTTGCTAGATGGGTAGAGGGCTAATCTTATTATGTCCTGAGGGCCATGTCTTAATCCCATCACCCTGGAGCTGAAGGGGGGGGCAGGGAGCTGCTTTGTCTTTAAAACATGTTTCTCCCTTTCTCATCCAAAGAAATATAATATTCTACCTTTCCAACATTTCCTAAAATATTTCATTCTTCTAGGAGTGGGCTGAGTGCTAACTTCCTTCAATAGTATGCAACAAACTATGATTATGTCTAAATGATGATGCACAAATGACAATGTTAGGATAGAAACTGTCCTTATATACTTTTGTCTAATAGGCTAATGAAAGTGTATAAGCTGCACAGTTTGCATCTTGATGTGTGTTTTGGCATTTGTCCCGTGGACACCCAATTTCAACTTTCTGTCTGCAGTAACATGAAAAAAATAACCTGAACAAACCAATAATTTATCCTTAACTCTAGCTCAGTGATTAGTATTTAAACTGATCATAATTAAATCTTTAGTTCTCTTTTTTTAACAAATATAATTTTTGCATACAAGATGAACGCTGATTACAATATGCCATTTCTGTTATGCAGATCAAATGCTCAGTCTCTTAAGACTGGGGAAAAAATATGGAGTCATCTGTATGATGTATAGTTCACTAGTTTTGAAAGTTGCTCAACCATTCTCCACAATCCAAGAATCAATGAGTGTGGTAAATAATTATTACCATTTTATTACTGAGAAAATATGATTAGGCTGGAACAATAGGTGCCATTTAGGTATAGAGAATAACTGCACTTTATAGCATCTCTAGAAATACCTCAAGGTGCAATCTCATGTTATTTTTCTGCATACAAGTCCCAAACCTACATATCTGATCTCCTAATGATTTGTTCTTTCTGCAGTGGAGCTGTGAAATTCAAATCACTAGAAGTAACAGAGAGCATCGCCATCAAGAATATTAATTTGTACTGAAACAGTATTTGACACCAGGCATGTTTTTTATTAATATTTGTATTCCTCCTCCTTCAGCTACCATATTAACTCTTCACAGTTTAATTCTTTCAAATGCTTCTGGTGTTTTAACGTAAAAGCTTTCGAAAATAGTCTAGTGTGTTTCAATTCACGTTTCTGCTTTTGCTTCTGCTTCTGTAATTCAGAAAAGCACTATTGGAAGGAAAAAGTCGCCTTTCCCTTTAAGGATTGTCGGAAGGCAGAGCTTTCCCTTCTTAAATTCAAAACTCCCGGCTGGGAGATTACTTCGCCAATGATTGGAGGTCAGCTGCTTGAGAGCAGAATTAGTTTATTGTTTATAGGAAGGCAGGCAAGAAACAAATACAAGCACAGCGTTCTGAGGCTAGCCTGTTTGAACTGTAAGAGTAACCCTTTTTTATATCCTAAAACGTCTTTTGATTTTCTATGTGACCCTTTAAAGTCTTTTGAAATTCTTTTAATTTGGCGTGTGAATCCTTTGATTTGTGTGTGTGATTGTTTTATGGTGTTGAAATCCTTTTTTTGTTTGTGATTGGGTTCTTCCGTCCTGGATCTGGCAAATAAATAATTGTTTTATAGTCCACTCTCTGTTTTTCCCAGCCCTTTGTAGTTGTTCGTTCCCTATAATTATTCAGCGTGCTATTTCTGTGTTTTCTCCTTTTTCTCATGTGTTTAAATTACTTTGGCTTGATTTTTTTTCCTTTTTGGGTGTTTGTTTTTCTTTCCTGTGTCCCATATCTGTTTGGATGTTGCAGGCCCCTGTAATTTTGTCCTTCCTTTGTTGTGGAAAATAGGGTGGCTTCAGCTTCTTAATGGCCCATTGATAAAGGTGGGGGCTGAAACTCTGCCTGAGTTTCTGCTTATTTCTTTTAGGGGAATTTCCCTGCTCTTTTAATATTGAGTTTCTCATATCTTCCAACAGCGCCTTACAACTGCAAGTCAAAAAACTGCAATTTGAAGGAACCAACGACTATAGTAAAGTTGTGGGGAGAGAAGGCTCCGCCAAAATTACAGGCGGAACTACAATACAGGGGACCCTGGGAAGCTGGTGGAGGAAGTGACGTATTAGTGTAGGGTATGTGGTTTGCTAACAGCGGGGCCAGTCAGCCGAAAAAAAGCTCCTGGGAAAAGGAAGAGATGTTGCAGCATGACAGTCTCCTCGGAGTAAAGTCCTGCAGTGACGAATGGTTGTTGCTTGAGGCAGCTGGTAAGGATTTTTTGTTAGGGGTCTAGCAGCGATTGGTTGGATAACGAGCATTTCTCCCGATCTGATGCGGGGAAAATATTCAGGGTATATTGCTGTTGAACTGCAGAGTTTGAGAGGTGATCTTGAACTGCAGGGCAAGCGGGAAAATACTTCATAGTTTGCCCAGTGCCGGTTCTCCGCGACTCAAATATTGAGTCGTAGAATATTGCAGGTAGAAAAGGACAGCGCTGGGGAAAGAGAGGCCTAAATGAGGTATTGTGGAGTCTAATGAATCTCTTAGGAGCGACAAGTAGAAGACAGAAGGTCTTCCCTCTCTTCCGCCTGTTGATATAGGGTCTCTCTGTTTAGTAGACGGTTAGGCAGTTTCTAAGCCCATGTGCCAAAATCCCCATTCTTTTATATTCCTTTCCGTTTTTAATCGTGGACCTAAACTGCCATAATTCAATCGGCATCTTTTAGACTCGCCACTCCACTCTCAGGAAAACAGGAATACAATTAAATTGCCTGAAGCGGGACTTAGAAAAGCGAAGATTCCACCAGGTTAATACAACTACTTTCGAGCCCAGCTTGACTACTGGTGGCTTCACAGACGTGTCAGTGTAGCGATTTTGCCAACAAACTAGATAAAAATTATTTTTTGTTATATGAATATATTTTGTAAGGCAATATAAATAAAATACCTACGTATTTAAATCTGTTCACCTAAAATGCTTGATTGCTTGGTGGAAAAAGCTTTAAGTGCTGTAGTTATTTGCAAGTACAGTCTTTATATTCAGTTGGGAGCCTCCTCTTGAATCTATAAAATTCTTAGACAACTACAGGTGGTCTTCAACTTACCATCACAATTGAGCCCAAAATTTCTGCTGTTAAGTGAGACATTTGTTAAGTGAATTTTGCCACATTTTACAGCCTTCCTTGCCACAGTTGTTAAGTGAATCAATGCAGTTGATATTAGTGAATCTGTCTTCTCCATTGATTTTGCTTGTCAAAAGGTTGCAAAAGATCACATGACTTTGGGACACAGTATCGGTTATAAGTATGAACTAGTTGCCAAGCATCTGAATTTTGATCACATGATCATAGGGATACTACAAAGTGTGAAAAAGGTCATAAGTCCCTTTTTTCAGTGCCATTGTAACTTTGAAAAGTCAATAAATGAACTATTATAAGTCGAGGACCACCTGTACTGGCATTCAACTTAATTTGTTTTACCATTTTGGGTTTAGCTTCAACATGGGCTGTCTACCTCCACATTGAAATAACATTAACTTTTAGAGGTAATAGAGTGGCTACTATATTGACTTTCTTCCTGAGGATCTATAAGTGCACTATTGAATTCATAGCTTCCCCCACCTTTTGAGGCTCTTGTGTTGTTATCATTGACAAATTCTACTTGTCTATCTTATGAAAACTTTCATTGGGTTTTGTGCAGTGATTCTTGTACCTTCAGCCAAGACTAGATTAAAGATTAGATGTATTGGCGAATCAGATTCAGAAAGATAGATTGTGTTGATTTTGTATATCTCTGGTTGCCCAAAACATTTTTATTGTTTTTTACTCCCAATGTAATATCCTTAGGAAGTTTTCTCTTTTCCACTGCTTTGGAAAGTTTATTCCTGCAGCTGTTAAGATATATCTTAGCACATTGCGATTTTTCTCATTTATGTTTTTTGGAAATATACCTAATTGAAGTGTCTTTGGTTTCAGTTTATATTTTATTTTAAGGATTTTTCGAAATAAATTGATGTATTATTTTCCAGTACTTTTCTGAGGTTTTTTTCTCTGAGGCAAGTAAAAATGGTTGGAGAAGAGTTCATGGCTAAAATATGGAACCTGTTTATCTATTTTGAACCCACCTTTATTGTACTTAAAAATAACTCAATGTGGCAAATGTATCTAATGCTCCTATTTTTCCCACTACAACAACCCTGTGAGGTGAGTTGGACTGAGAGAAAGTGACTGGTCCAAAGTTACCCACCTGGCTTTTATGCCTAAGGCAGAACTAGAATTCACAGTCTCCTGATTTCTAGCCTGGTACCTTAATACTAGACCAAGTTGCTGATGTATTTTACTACTATTTACAGATTATAAATGAGACCTAACTAGGTTGACAGAGAGTAGCTATTGTCTGTTATGGGGTGGATATGTTTTTAATGTGAATTATGTAAAACTCTTATTTCCCTATCACTATCTTTTCCCCCCCTCCAATATAGGATTTTAAGAATGGATTATTTTGTGGCTTGCACATTCCTCTTTACACTGATATTACCAAGAGGTATGACTACTGACACAGAGAAGAAAACCTCAGATTCAGGATTGGAAATCTGTATCCTTCTTCCAGTTTTGGGTCTTGGATTTGAAATTGGCTACCTCCTTATTTCATAGATAGACTATGAGCAAGATGGAATTCCCTAGTAAATTGGGACAATTTTGAGGCATCATGTGGAATCCCTCTGGATTCATTAGAGACCCTTTTGAAGGGTCTGCAGTGTTACAGAGTTCCAGGATTGCTATAATCTGCAGTTTGACGAAGAATTATCTGGCCATAACAAAAGAAAACATTAATGTCTTCCTACCCAATGTGTTCCAAAATGAAGACCAAATCAAGTGTGTGCTCATCCATGTGTGTTGGAGCTGCAATTATTTCTGACAATCCCATGGTTGCCATAGAATCCATCAACACCGGAAAATCTATCCCATCCCCCAGTCATGGAGGTTGAAGTCATCCCAAATTGAAAGTCTTGGGAACTCCAATATCAACTTGAGATGAGTTTCAGGTGCTCATAAAGGGCCACTTCTAAACAGCTAGGTCAAGGATCTGAAACCTTAAGCACTCAAAGGGCCATTTGGACACGTTTCCCACAGAAAAGAAAACATCAGGAGCCACAAAACCTGGGTGGGCATGGCCAACTCGATGTCACTCACTTCTACCAGTCACATGACCCCCCCCAGCCACGCCTACTCAGCTGGTCATTAGAGCAGAGAACCAGTTGTTAAAAAACACTGGGAACCACAAAACCCTTTTGACATATCTCTCTCTCCCCTCCCTCCCCTCTCTCTCTCTCACCCTCTCTCTGTATCTCTCTGTCTCTACCGCAGCCGCTTCTCCATTCCCCACTGTCGCCCTTACCTTCTCAGGCCAGGCGAGGATTGACTGGGAGGGGAGGGCGAGGAACGGGGCCAGCTAATGGTGGGATCACCTGACAGGGAGCCACATCAGAGGGCCCAAAGAGCTGCATGTGGCTCTGGAGCCACAGATTACTGAGCTAGGTGGTCAGCACTTAGCCCATTTCAAAGTGTAGGCACTCACAACCAATCATTTTTGGAATAGCAATAGCACTTAGTGCTTTTACAGCCCTCTCTAAGTGGTTTACAGAGTCAGCATATTGCCCCCAACAATCGGGGTCCTCATTTTACCCACCTCGGAAGGATGGAAGGCTGAGTCAACCTTGAGCCGGTGAGATTTGAACTGCCGAACTGCAGCTAGGATTGCAGTACTGCACTCTAACCACTATGCCACCTTGGCGAAGTGCTCCTTGTCACTTCAAAGTTCTCATGAACAATCAGAAAACTCTGGTTTTGATGTTGTGACTGTAGTAGGATCTAAAATCATCTGACAAATTTCCACCATACCCATTTTTGTACAACCAAGTCTCAGTGATATGTATTGGGTTCATGGGTTGTCTCCCATCTTGTCATAGATGGATGCAATCTTATTCTGCATAGGTCTGGTATTTACCAATAAGATCTAAACACAGAGGCACCAGTCACCTGAATTTGGGTGACTAGTATATTTCATGTTGGCATTTGTAGATTTCTGTTAAGATATGTGCTTAGATTCTGTAGTTAAAATAAACAGCTTGGTGAAATGTTTATCTTTGAAGAGGTATAATTAAAGGCAAAAAGATAGATTGGAGGATTATACTGTGTATTATGTTGATGAGGCCATAGAACAAAATATGGGACTTCTGTATGATTCGCTTGACCAAGACACAGATAAGAAACTGTTTGAAGTAAAGCGCAAAGACCAAATGAATGCACTGAAGAACCTGATTGAACTCAATGATGTCAACCAGCAGTACAAAATTATAGACATCATGCTCAAGGGTCTTTTCAAGGTAAGCCTTGCTTAACTGATCCCCAGTTTTTTTTTATTATAGAATGTTTCTTGAATACTCCTAAATCAGTATTAGAAAAGTAATGCAAAGTTTAGCCCCCATGTCATTGGCTAATTGGACTTTGAGCTAATTCAACAGGGGGAGGAAGAACATTCACCATCCCACAAAGTAGACTTATGAAAAATTTATCAGCAGCCATTCTGAGTAGTTCTTGTTTATGATTTGGCAGCCAAGTGTTTGGGAAGAAAAGATCATGTTTCTTGGATGAACAGGTAGTCCTCGATCTACAACCACAATTTAGCCCAAAATTTATGTTGCTAAGCAAAGACAGTTAAATGAGTTATCCCCCATGTTATAACCTTTTTTGCCATGGCTGTTAAGTGATTCACTGCATTTGTTAAATTTGTAATCTGGTTGAATCTGGTTTTACCTTTGACTTTGTCAGAAGGTCACAAAAGATAATCATATGACCTCAGGAGATTGCAACTGTCATAAATACATGTAAGTTGCCAAGCATCCAAATTTTAATCATGTGACCATGGGAATGCTACAATTGTAAGTGTGAAAAAGGGTCATAAGTCACTTTTTTCAGTGCTGTTGTAACTTCAAACGATCGCTAAATAAATGGTTGTAATTTCATGGGGAAAGTTTGGAGTTTACAGTAGTTACCTGTGAATGTGATATTTATTTATTTATTTATAATTTTTTATATATCTATATCTATCAGATATATCTATTCATTTACCTGTAAATGTTTTTATCAGCTACCTTTTCATGAGTTTCATCTCCATGGCAAAAGTTAATACAGAAGGACATTTTCAACAGTTATTTCATCAATATATCTTGACTTCATTCACTTAATACTCTTATGTTCTATGTCCTAGTATGGAGCATCAAAACCTATTTCTTTCTTACTATAAAAATACAGCACCCTGATAAGTTTGGGATAATGATTTTTTGGTCATAGTGGAGGGAACTTTAGTCTTAATGTCCTGGTAAAATGTACACGGTACCTCAGATACCAGGGCAGCCTCTAACCTGGTGCCCTTCAGATATCTTATAATACAAGTTCCATATTTCCTATCCAGAGGGCATTGAATTTGAGCCAGCTGGATAAGTTATTTATTTTATTATTCTGCAAATTATTCTGCCACGGACCTTTCCTAAACTCTCTAGTCTGTTAAAGTTATATAAGCTAGGTATCTTCATCCAATAGATTAGAAGAAAAGATTGTACAAGGGGAATTAAGAAGGGACTTATTGGCACACACACCCTTGCTGGGGCAGAATTGGCATAAATTGACATGAATTTCTATTATGATGTGCAGGTTCTTGAAGACTCACGAGCAGTACTTATAGCAGCAGATGTTTCACCAGATGGACCATTTTCTCATGATGAGAAGATAAAGGATGGTACAAACTTTTTGCTTTCTAATCACAGTTTCTTTGTCATCTTTTATCCATTAAATGTATAGCTTTGAGTTGTTAAGCAATAAAGTTCTGTCATATTGGCTATTCTTTCTTAGTCACTTCTGTTTTTGTACATTGTTATTTATAATAGTCATAAGATCATTATAAGTTGTGAATAGAGCCACATGCATGATGTATAAAACTTGAAACAGACCAGTCTTATTATTTTACTTTAGTTTGAAGGGAAAATAATATTTTAGGAGATGGCCAATAACAAGATGGATTTAATTTTGGATTTCTTCAATTAAATATCCATTTAATCCCAGGTATAGATATATATAAATAAATAGGTATCTAGGTATTCATACATGTCGGTATTAAAGAAGTTATGTTCTAAGCCAGAGATCAGTGCTCTTTTTCTAAGCATTTAGGTAACATATTTGAATTTCCAAATGCTGCACCTCATTAGTCTGGATTAATGATAGGCCTTTATTTTTATGCTTAATCACTAATATAGATGAGAATCCTTACTCTTCTGTCTTTCTTTTCTTTCTCTTGATAAAGATTAGGAAAAAATGTTTTCTTTTAATTAATACTTAATCCAAAGCAATGGTTCAAGTGTGTTGAATAATTAGATTGTTCTCAAAAACATCAAATTGGTCTGAGTTTTTCATTGTAACTCTTTTTTCTTAGCCTATTCCCATGTGGTGGAGAATACTGCTTTCTTTGGGGATGTAGTCCTACGTTTTCCAAAAATAGTGCATCACTACTTTGATCGCAGTTCCAATTGGAACAACCTTATTCGCTGGGGGATAAGCTTCTGCAACCAGACAGGCGTATTTGATCAAGGACCCCACTCACAAGTATTAGGATTGGTAAGGCAGCATGCCTGCTTGGCACCTCCTCTCAGTTTGTTTATCCTTTAGAATTTGGTAGTAATTCATTGAAATTGGGTTAAAGTTTGAGGAAAACAAATATTTGCTTGGAATGTTTCAGGATGTTTTTATAGCAAAAAATTGTGGAGAAACTGCACATAGTTAACTGCTCAGAGTTTCTTCTGATAGATGGGCAGTATATAAGTTTGTTTAATAATAAATAAATGCTTATATATAGTTCCCCAATATTTCCGGTTTTGCAGATGGGGGGATGGGATGGTTGCACGAAAACAGCCAGCAAGCGCGCGCGCACACATACAGCTCCATTTGTGTGAGCAGCATTCATATATGCCTGCCGCTCACGCAAATGGAGCACGCTTGCATGCATTCACATGCTACTCATGCAAGTCAGGATGTGCGTGCTTGCGTGTGCTTGCCAGCCATTTTGGTGGCTGGTTGCAATCCCCTCATAGCCCACAGGTTGGGGACCCATGACTTAGATGACTGGTTTATACAAAAGTTGCATACTTATTACAACAGATAATTTGCTTTTTTTAGTATATGCATAGGCATATAGAAATATATTGATACCATCTTAATAGCATATCTGCATGGTCTAGCATCTATTATTTTGGTCTACTGATTTAGCACGTGTGTACTTTCTAAACTGGGAAGTTGAAAAAGCAGTCAGGACAAAGACAGCAATCAACAACTTTGGTATTGTTATGCAAAAAAATATCTTGGATATGTGCATAAAATCACCAGGAATTGAGCTTAGAAGATTGGTAGAAGGAGATTGGTTTTTCCTCTTCACATTGTAATACACGAAGTCTGTTTAAAATCTTTATAATTTGCATAGCTGGTAGCATAGATAGTTGTCAGATTAATAGGTCAACTCAGACGTTTCATGCAAAAGTTGGTATCATGCAGTATGCTTTATTTTGCTGCTTTGAGAGAATTTGCACTTAAAATACCAAATGAGAAAACTAGGAGATGTATTTTTATTTTATTAATTTATTTTATGAATTTGCCCATGGTGACCCTGGGGGATTAACATCACATAAAAACAATTGAAAAAACATTGATGAATTCTGAAGCAGATAATTCCTTAAGGGTGCTTGTAGCCAGGACTAACAGTTGGTGAGAAGGAGGCATAATAATATACTGTAGATGAGAATTATTTTAATATATTTTCTTCCACAGATGGCTCAAGAGCTAGGAATTAGTGAAAGATCTCCAGACTACCAGAATCCCTTTAAAGCAGACAATTCTGAAGTAAGAGTCCATCTTATCTATTATTCCTAACTTTTTTCTCTCTGGTTATTACAACTTTCTTATGAAGGAAAGAAAGGGGTAGCACTTGCTTAATGGCAGTATTTTTTCTCGACAGCTTTAAATCAGAAATTTTCTCTGTAGTGATCCTATATAGCCAATCAAATGCATGTTTGCTTATATTACCTATAAGTAGCACAGATGATTACCCCCTACAGGTTCTGCTTCAGATATTAGTTTTTCTAAGAGGCAACTGGACTTTCTGATTTTTCTTTGAAGACGTTTCGCTTCTCATCCAAGAAGCTTCTTCAGCTCTGAAAGAAAAACCAGAAAAGAAAGAAAGAAAAGAAAAACCGGAAAGTCCAGTTGCCCCTTGAAAAAGCATCTTTGGGACAACCATGACCTAGACAACTGAGAATCTACATAGACATTTAGCGATACACTTTGGGATGAACACCCTTTGAATGGTGAGGGAATATGAACGGATTTCCAGGAAAATTGCAGACTGCAGGAACCATTTGCACTTCAGTTTGAGATGCAGACAGGACAGACTCATCCCCAGCAACTTGCACCTCTGAAGGGATACAGAGCAGAAAACATCCTGCAGAAAGCACAGCTCCAACTCCTCAAAAAATTAAGAGCTGAAGAAGCTTTTTGGATGAGAAGTGAAATGTCTTCAAAGAAAAACCAGAAAATCCTGTTGCCTCTTCAAAAAGTACCTTTGGGACAACCATGGCCTGGATGACTGAGAATCTCCATAGACTTTCCCTTTCTTGTACCAATTCCAAATGTTTGGAGCAAAAGTACAGGGAACCTGGTGTTTTGCTTAGTAGCTAGCTATTATCTCCTGAAGATCATTGAAATGTTAGAGAAAAAAACTGGTGCAGCTAAAAGGAAGAGAGTTAGCAACCAAAAAAGTGTTATCCATACTTTTGATGCCAGAATCCCTAAACTCATTGTGTTTACTTTTTAGTTTTTTCCTGGTGCTAACACATTCCAGAAGGCTCTTCGGGAGGAAGAGAAACGAAGAAAGAAAGAGGAGAAACGAAAGGAAATTCGTAAGGGGCCTCGCATCTCACGCTCACAGTCTGAGTTGTAATTCTAATGTCATTTGCCCTATCACTGAAACTTTGGGAGTTAAAACATCTGAAAAGCAATGCCCCTTTGTGACCTCAGGAAAATGACAAGCTGTTGAAAGGGCAGGGCTTGGAAGTGACATTCTTTCAACAAGACATTGGTACCTACTAAATACCTAGATAGAGTTTCAGTGCATATTTCCTTATGGGAAGAAAGACTTTTCCAAGTATCTGGAATGTATAGAGTATGTCAGGGACTGTTCTTCATGTGTATTTTTATCTCTCGTGGCTTTGCCAGTTTGTAATGCTAAGAGTTTTAGGAAAATGGGGTAAGAAGAGAGGAAATTAATTCTGTGGTATATGCCATGTCTGCCATTTATGACATGTAATACTATGTATCATTATGCAATCAAAAAAGTAATATATTATTGCTGCAACAGATTTTGTTCCTGGGCAGCAAACAATTTCTTTGAGAAACTTTTGAATTCTGTTAGAGATGCACAAACTTGGAAATATTAATTAGCGATAAAGTACTCTTTGAACACTTTTTCTTTAAATTGTATGAAATGTGACTGGGAGCTGGGATACATCAAAGATGTTCCTTAAAATGTCATCATCATTATAATAATTATAATTCAGAGCCCCTGTAGGTAATATCAAGTTTTATCTGGTTGTCAAGCTTCCTTCATTTCATAAGGCTGTTAAAGTATTTTCTCCTAAAAGGGAAGAAAAGCTTTTGGTTGAGAAGAAAGTCAATAAGGCTGTGCTCCATCAAATAATAACTTTACTTGAACAAGAGAATAAAGTACCAAGATAAAGTGAATCTGTGTGATAATTTCATAATGCAGTATTGCTATCACTACATAAATGAAAATTACTGAAAGGCTTACAAAATTCCAGTGTCAGTTTTTAGTTACTAGCTTTGCAAGACTACTTTTGAATTTCATTTGTAGTATTGTATATGTAGATCTAGTTGTAAACCATATACATTTATCTTTATTGTCTGGTAATCAATTTTATCTTGATTATTATAAGATACCTATTTGGCCTTAGGTCTAACACTATAAAAAAGCAAAAGCTAACCATACGGCTTTTGTTCTTTTTTTGTTTGTTTTTACCATTATACCACAAAAAATGACCAGCAGTAAGTTTAACATATGGGTAGTGAAATTATGGAAGCATATTTTTGCTACTCCTACTGCCTGTCTGATTGTTTCATAGGAAGAAGTTGCCTTTTTTCTCAACATTTTCAAGCGTTCTATTGTAAACCACCCAGAGAGTGCTATAATACACTATGGGATTGTATATTAGTCTTAAGTGGTATTGCTATTGTTATTCTATGATGGCTTACACTTGAAGCAGAGTTCAGATTTCACCTTAACTGTTAATTTTACACTAGAAATCAGCTGGTTTGGGGATCAAAATATGATTATTGTTCTTTTCCCAATCTGTAGTTCTTCACTGGTGAGTTAAATTATGGATTTGCACATATCCACACACAATCAAGCTATGTGCATTTGGCACAGAATCATTGCAGTGTTTGGCAGAATGGGTAGTTTTTGTTTAGGACTGAAGTTGAGTGGAAGTAGGAGACCTCTCTGTACATTAAAATAACTGGAATATTATACATCCCACATTTCTGGTGGCATTGCTCTTGGCAGGGGATTCTTTTGTGTAGAAGGAGGGTTTCAGGGGATACTGCATTTTGACAAGGCTGGAAATTTATTTTCTAAACAGAGAACCAGCTATGCTTGGTTTGGGGAAGGATATGTATTTAAATTGGAATTTGACTTTGCTTTTTTTGAATAAAACTAAAGTTTTTTTAAAAAAAACCACTTTGACTTCTCATTCTTGTGAGCTATGTCAGTGTGTCACAGGAAGAGGAGAGAGGGATTTATCATTTTTAGGTTAGGTAGTTCTTATATTCAGAAAAGGCTGCTTTAATATTGTTAATTTAGCTGATGAGGTAACAATATTTTTAATCAATTACATCTAGTTTTATAAAAGTTTTTTCTAATTGGCTTTGCAGTTGAAAACTGTTGCAATCGGTAGCCTTGCTAATCATTTTTAATTTAAAAGCCTAAGAGTATAATTCATTCACTGAACTATTAAGTTCGCAAATTGTGGTTGAATCTAAGGCATTGGCAAACTAATATTGAGAGGGCCGTGTCTTCAGATAGTTAGGTACCAAGTCATGTAGGTCTTTAGAAGTACGGATATGTGTCTTGAATCAAATTTAGAATAGCAAGTGCAGCTCCTTCAGAATGAGCATAATGTGATTCCACATGGCTATATCAGTTAAAGTCCATGTAGATACACAATGCTAGATGGAGCTTGTGGACCACTTTCAACATATATCACATCATAGTAGTCCAAGCAGGTTTTTTTTTTAGCCAGACAATCCCTCAAGTAATAATAAATCTAGTACTAGAAGCTGATGCCCAGGGTTACTCACTATTGTTCTATAATACAAGAGGCACTTGTGCTGCATGGACCAAGATTTTGGAATTTTACTGTTCAGGGATATAGACATCCTTTGCAATCTCAATGGTCACAGCTATGAATGTTTTTATTTTTTAAAAAAATGATCTTAAATTGAGATTTGAATTAACGTAATTACTTTTGATAGTTTTTCTTTACAGTTCAACAATACATGGACATGATTCAACAATATGAATTACCTGATTATTTTGAGCTGCTCTTTGTTGCCAGTATATAACATATGAAAGTATACTTTTTCAGTTTTTCCCTTCCCCTAAATAATAGAATTATGAAGAATTTCAGCCCAATTTCTGGAAGAGCAAAATCTTTTAATTAATTTTTGTGTTGTCTTTTGGTATTTCACAAAAATGTAAAATTGGATTCAATTATTTAGGCTGTGTAGTCCAATCCTATGTTCAGTGCAGGGATCGAAATTAAAGCACCCTCAACAAATGGCTGTGATTAAATACATCCAGTGAAAAGCCAATGGTCAATGGATGGTTAGTATCAGACCAGGACCAGGAATACCCAGGTTAAAGTTCATCTTAATTCATGATACATTTTTCCTCCATAGATTTATCCAAACCATTTTTAAAACCATCACCACATCCCATGGAAATGACTTCCACAGATTAATAATGTGCTATATTCATGATTTCCAAACTAATTAATCACAGAATATTCAAAACATTTTAGAATTTTCTCATAGGAACTTGTTCAAGGCCCTGAATTATATTGGTTTCCCTGTACTGTCTTTTTCTAGCTCTGTTATATTCTTTTTCAAGTGTGATGGCCAAAACTACATGTAAGATGGTATTCCGCATGCAGATATATTATAATTTTGTATAATAAAATTATAATTTAGACAATTTTGTTTTCAATTCTTTTCCAAATGGTTCCTAGCATGAAATATACCATTTCCATGACTTAGTTGACTGAATCAACATTTTCATTTTGCTACCTGTAATGATCCCAACATATATTTTCTTCATTAGATAAAGAGAGTAGATTAGATATGTGAGGTTACATAAAATTTGCAAACTTGGCCACATCACTAACTAACAAACCTGTAATTCAAGAACATGTTTGAAAAACTTTAACACTGGTCCCAATACAAAACCTTGAGAATCTCTATTAATGACTTTTGGTGAGGATTAATTGCAATTTCGTTTGTATTTTGGGGAAATCGCACCACAGTTGAGATTAGCATCAAGAAGCTATTAGCACCAGACAGCTTTTCCCCATGGCTTAACTGCAAAGATGGATGTTTTTGTAATTTGATCACAAGTTGAGCAACCGGGACATGCAGGATTTCTATCTTTGTTTACAACTGTGATGCAGCCATTATTGGTACTAGAACCCATCAATCCTCATTTCTTTATGATATTTGGATATAATCCTGCCTGAGAGAAGTTTCCTTTTACAACAGTACAGGTAGTCCTTGACTTTCAACAGTTCAGTTAGTGACTGTTCAAAGTTACAATGGCACTGAAACAAATGACCTATGAACATTTTTCACACTTTTGAGCGTAGCAGCATCCCCATGGTCACGTGATCAAATTTCAAATTTGGCAACTGACTCATATTTATGATGGTTGCAGTGCCTTGGGGTCATGTGATCAGCTTCTATGACCTGACTAGCAAAATCAGTGGGGAAGACAAATTCACTTAACCATGTTATTAACTTAACAACTGCAGAGATTCACGTAACAGCTGTGGCAAGAAAGGTCGTAAAATGGAACAAAATTCACTTAACAAATGTTTCACTTAGCAACAGAAATTTTGTGCTCAGTTATGGTCGTAGGTAGAGGACTACCTGTACTTCTTGGTTGTTTTCATGTGAGATGATTATAAATTTAAAAGAATATGTTGTGTATACTTAGCAAAAAGCTTAATAAGGAATGATATAAAAATTAAAAACAGTTGAGGAAGATGACTTTAAAAAAAGAATACAAACTGCATTTTAAATATGCTAACTGAATCTCTAATTGACAAACCTGCCATGGGAATGCTATTTCTTTTGTACTAAACATTGTATATAATTGGTGGGATTTAAAATACAAAAGTTTAAAATAATTTGAAAAGACTGAGTATTAGGCTGTAACTATGGAAACACTGATGTGACATGCGCCTGCAATTACAACTCCCTTCTTCACTAGGAGTGAAGTTTGTGCTTATCATGTGTTTAACATACACTTTCAAATAATGACAACACAAAAAAATAGCAAGAATGGAGGCTAGAAAGGTTTCTCAGAACAACCATTAGAGAAGGATGATAAAGAAGATAAAGTGATTCCTTTAAGATTACTTCAGTTAAAATTTGATGAATTGAGATCCGTCACTTGAAGCCAAATTCGCAATCCTTGAAAAAAAGATAAAGGAAAGGCTTAATAAAATGGAAAATTCTTTAAAACAAATGTCTGGAGATATAAAACAAGTTATTGATAGGATGGAAATTTTGGAGAGTAAATCAAAAGTTAGGGATAAGAAATTTTGGAGAGAGATGAATAATCTGTCTGCTGGAACTTGAAAATAATTCTCTGTGATTTAGCATTATTTCAGAGAGTTCTGATGAAGCATTGGCATATTTCTTGGACTGGGAAGAGGAGACTACCAAGGCAAAGATTGACAACGTTATTGAATAAATTCGTGTTTTGCAAGAAAGAGAATCGTTCTAGGGGTTGTTTTAGTGCACTTTGAGAGGAAAAAAGGGATCAAGGTTTGCATCACCATTCCAATAGAAAATTGAAGATTGATAATGCAGATATAATTATCTTAAAAGAAACTGCTTTTAGAAGTTTATGTAAGAGAAAGTCATTCTTTTTATAGTTGATAGATATGAGTTGGAACTCAAAATCCTGGCTATTAAGATTTCTAAATTTGAGATTATACATATTTTCTGACCAAAATCCTGTGAGTTTGATTTTTTAAAAAGTAAATCTACCTCTTTCATATGTCAATTAAATGAAATGATATTTCAAAAAAAAATGTTAATTGTGGAAAATTTATAAATTTTATAGAATTTATAATTTATAGAATATTTTGAAAACCACTTAAATAAAGGTACTGATTTAAGAATGGTTTGGGAAACAGCTTTTATTAGAGGTTATTTCATGCAACATAATATTGAGTGTAAAAAGATTCAAGGTCTTCTGGCTATTTTGGATGAGTGAAAAAGAAAAGAGGAAGAATGAAAGAACTTGCCAGAAAAGATCAGCATTTCACATCAAATTAAACTTTTACAGCAACAATTATTTATATTAACAGTAAGAGAAATGGAAATAGATGTGAAATATGCTAAGCAAATGATTTTTGAATTTGTGAAGAAACCAGGAAAAGGTTAGCAGACATTAAGAAAAAAGAAAATGATTTTGAAACTTCAAGACAGAGCTACTGTATCAACAGACTATGTGGCAATTCAAAAACTTTTTATCAGTATTCTAACTTGTATGAAGGACATAATATTCCCTTGGAAAAAATAGATGATTACTTAAAAAAAAACTTAACAACACTTACAAAGAACCAAAGACAGATACAAAGGGACCTAGAGTAGTACCCCAGTACCCATTGTTAATTTGTTCTGGGAGGGGCGATGAGTCAATGATAATTACCAAACAAATTTTTCCCATAAAGAATAATGTCAGACATAAGGCAGTCACACCGACAAGTTCTTGCTTGTGTGTCAAGACAACATTTTTGGTCAAAATGCATTGAGTACCAGATTTGATGAGTTTTGAAGCAGTTGAGTACCAGGTACCACTATATAACAATAAGGGCGGTTTCTAAAGCTATAAAAAATAGTAAACCAGGAAAACAGACCAAATGGCTTACCAGGTTCTTATCACAAATGCTTTGATAATGAACTTTTACCACCCCTCCAAAATATAATGAATTTTATACTACAGAGAGGAAAGAGGCTAGAAACCTGGAAACAGGCTAATATAGCATTAATACATAAAGTGGGGCAATATTTAACATGAAATTATAGGCAAATATTATTGAATCATCTATAAATTGCTTACAACAATTTTAGCAGAGATTGAAAATAATTTTGCAAGAATTTATTCATAAATATCAATGTTGATTTTTACCAAAAAGGCCGTGAAAAGATGATGTTAGAATGGAATTGGATATTAAATAATACTTGGAACTGCATACTGAAAAACAAGGTTCACTAGTTTGTAAAGACGCAGAGGCAATCTTTGACAATTTATTTTATTTATTTATTAATCAAATTTGTATAGCTGCCCATTTTACCAAAAGAAGTTCTAGGCAATGCACAACAATCATTTTCGCCTTTTTTATTTAAAGCTTTCGAAGATTTGAACTTTGGAGATAATTTTATGAAATGGGTAAAAAATAATGGAGATTTAACAAAATTTTTGATATATAAAAAAGAACAAGATTGCCTATTACTGCACACTGGGATGTAAAAATTTAAAAAGGGACAAGTTGAGAAGTTTTGTAGACAATTGGGTGCTGGTTTTGGAAGATCCTGTAAAGGGAATTGAATTATTAATAAGAAAAATTAAAAGAATTTGATGTTTTAGTTTGTCTAATATTAATAAAGACAAAAATGTTAAAAATATGAAGATATAAAATCAAACTGAATTGATGAATAAAATGAGAAAAAAGTAAAATATTTGGGTGGTAATTTGACAAATACATATTGTATGTTTCAAAACAATTATATTAAGACATGAAATGTAGTTAAAAAAGATATGCTAAGATGGGGAAACATTACAGTTTTTGTTGGGGAGAAGCTCTATGATTAAGATGAATGTTTTACCTAGAATGTTATTTTTTGTTTCAAACATTGCCTATGTGTGACAATTGATGTACCATTTTTAAAAATGGCAGAAAGATATATCTAGGTTTGTGTGGGAGAATAATAAAAACATGAGTTACGTACAAAGTACAATTTCCCCCCAAAACTAAGTTCTTAGGATATTCTTGGGATAATAAACCCAATCGGGCTTTTCAGCGCATGCGTTAAAATAAGCCCCTCCCCCCAAATATGCCCCCGACCAACTACTATGCATGCACAGTTGGTCCCGCCATTTCCTCTGATAGTTTGCCACGCAAACAACATGAGGTGAGGAGGTGAAGCCAGAGGGGGAGGAAAAGGGGGGAAACATGCCCTCCTCTCCCTGTTCTTCGCACCGCCCGAGCCACTGGCTGCCACTGCCTTGACGTGTCCCGTCGCCTCTGCCTCGTGGAGCAGGACTCTGGCAAGGCTTGTTGTGCTATTGCATGCACAAACTACAGCACCGCCACGAGCTTCATACCGGCACAGCTGGCGTCCTGCCACTCGCGGCTGCGCCTGTATGTTGAACCTCACAGCAGTGCTGCCATTCGTGTGTGCAATGGCACAAGCCTTGCAGAGTCCTGCTCCATGAGGCGGCAGCACGATGAGTTTCACAAAGACTCATTTCTGGCAGGTGGGATGGGGGAGAAGCGAGATGCGTGGAGCGAGACGTGGCTCCCCTTGCCATCTCTTCTCCCCCCCCTTGCCAGGCATGGCAGGGCTCCTGCCCCTTGCTTAGCCACCAGCCCCCTTTAGGGATGCAATTTGGTGGCAAGTGGGGCGGGCGAGAAGCATACCGGTGCAGCCATGAGTGGCAGGATGCCAGCTGTGCCGGTATGATGAAGCTTGCTGCAGTGCTGCAGTTCGTGCGTGCAATGGCACAACAAGCCTTGCAGAGTCCTGCTCCATGAGGCAGCGGCAGTGGCGGGACACGTCAGGGCAGTGGCGGCCAGCGCTGCCTGTTCCACAAGGCAGCAGCAGTGGCAGGACACGTCAGGGCAGCGGCGGGAAGAACGGAGGGGAGGCGGCAACGACGGGACATCCAGTTCCACGCTCACCGCCTCCATCCCCCAAATACCCCCCCCCCGATAATAAGGCCAAGCTCTTATTTTGGGGTTCAAAAGAAAATAAGGGCCTGTCTTATTTTCGGGAAAACATGGTATTACAAGATGCTAAAAGAAAGAGGACATTTGAAATTATATTTTGCAGCTTGTTTATAGTGTGGATGAAAGATTAGTTGATGCTGACAAATAGAAGGTTATTGGAGTTAGAAAGACATAATTTGAGGTTTGGGTGGCATGATGATTTATGGTATGATAATTAAAGTTAATGTCAATTTTAAAAGTCATTTTATTAGACGTGCCATATTAAGAGTTGCATCATCATGTTCTGCCCCAACTACGGATCCCAAAGAACACAGCACACACAAAGTTTGTACAAAACTTAAATTTACTAAAATAACTCAGTCTTTTCCAAACAAAGGCTGTTAATAAACTTCCTTAACAGCCTACAAGAAAACAAAGATAAAGTAATCACAATCTTACTAAGGTTGGCAGAAAGCCCAGAAACAATTTGCAGAGAATCCAGACGCGAAGGAGAATGAACTAAAGTTGTTCCCTACAAATTGCTTCAGTCGGCGTTCCTCCTTAAATAGGCTAAGGGAGTGGCCAATTAGCCCCAAGCCTTACTCTCGAGGTGATCTCCTCCTGAGGAGCCACTCCTGCCTTTTGGCATCTCTGCACGCCCGTGCATTGAGAAGAGGCTCCTCCTCTTCGTCCTCTTCACTTAAAGGAGCTTCTGGAGGTTCCGAAGGCTCTGGTTGAATCCCTGCTTCTGGCACCACATCTTCTCCAGCCTCCTCATTGTCTGATTCGGGTGCCAGCTGCACAGGCTGCTGGCACAGCACCACACCAGCCTCCTTGCTGTCAGAATCAGCTACAATCTGCACAGGCTGCTGACGGGCCACAACACAACATCACTGAAAATATGGAATAGCTATAAATCCAGGTTGTCTCTGAAAATACTTCGATGGCTCTCACCATAAACATATTGTATAAGAAATGAAAACTAAATATAAATGGTTAACCTATGGTGACATATTAGAATTTTCTCAGGGAGATTTAAAAATAATATCAATACCAGATTTTACATCAGAAGAATATACATGTTACTGGCTTTGTTATCTACAATTATTGGAAAGATTTAGATAAAAGGATTTTTGTGTTTTGATCGTTGTAAGGCTGAATTTGAAACATAATGATGTATAAATAACTAACATGTTTTTGTTAATATATATATAAAATTTTATTAAAATTTGAAACAGAAGAAGAAAGAATGTATAATAAAGTGGTGTAAAAACTTTGGCTATAACATAAAAATTGAACAGTGGGAGAATATATGGTATGTTCTTGAAATTCACATAGAATTAAATTGAAATTCACATAGTTATAATTTTAAAGATAACTTTTATAAAAGGATATATTGTTGGCATTTGTCACTTACAAAATTGTCTCAAATGTATAAAGAAGCTTCAAATTTATACTGGAAGTATAACAAGAGATTTTTTTTTATCACGCTTGGTGGACATGTAAACAAGCTGAAAAAACGATTCAAATGCATAATTAATCCAGAAGATTTTAAAGATTAATATAAAGCTGAAGCTAAAGATGTTTCTTTTGGGATTAATTGACTAAAAGTTAAAAAAATCCCATGGAATTTTGTTTTTATATATGGTAACAGCAGCAAGACATTTATATATATAATGGCAGAAAGATCTAATATTACTCACAATGGAACAGTGGATGGTAAAGATGATTGAACTTGCTGAAATGTCAAAACTGACAGCATTAATTTTAATGCTGTTTGGAAATCTCTCTTGCACTTTTTGTGTGAAACAAAAAAAATGGAATTATGATAAATTGATTTGATGATTAGAAAAAATAGTAGATGATAGAAAAATTAAAGCTATGTTGCAATCTTAGAATAAATGGTCAATTTAAATGAATACATGTAACTATTGTAAAATAAAATCAAGTCATTTCTTCCCTCTTTGTTTTATATCTGCACTTTGGGTTTTATTTTCTCTTTATTTTTTCTGTTTTTGTCTAATTATGAGCTCATTTTAGTTTTTTTTGCTTAAAAAATTTATAAAATTATCATTAAAAATATTCATTTTTTGCTTCTCTCCACTAAGAAAACTGCCCATTTACTCTTATTATTCTGTTTTTCATTTGTTTTTTGGTAGCAATTCATAAAAAGACAGGTTGTCTTAACTCATGGTATGAGCCTTTGAAAAGATACCTCAAGAAATGCTATTATATCCCTTTTTAATCTTTATTTATTTTCAAAGCTAAATATGCCCAGCTCATTGAATTTCCCTTTATAGGACTTAATTTTTAGTTCCCTAGTCATTTTCATCAATCTCTTCTACACTTGTTCTAGTTTCTCGTAATCTTTCCATTGGAGTACTGAAAGATGGGTTTTGAACAAAAATAAATAAATTGAATGATTATTTATCTTTTTTGTTCAACTTTTTTTTATAAACAACATAACAGTGGCAAACATATCCAACACACTGCTGTCCATTTAGAAGATCCATCCTGATGGGACACAGTTTCAGGCAATAAAACTCATAAAGCAATCCCCAGATTGTTGGGGGCAATATGCTGACTCTGTAAACCGCTTAGAGATGGCTGTAAAAGCACTGTGAAGCAATATATGTCTAACTGCTATTGTTATTGCTATATGGAACTTTCCGTTAATGAAAAGATTTATTTCCTTAATCTATGATAATTGCTTTAGTTACTCATATACATTGTGGCTCAATAGCATAAAGTCCTGGAATCAAGCGGAGCACCAAGTGGAGCAAATGTTTAACTGTAAAGTTATGTCCACATCAGAAATGCCCAATGGTATTTTTAATGGGAGAAGATGGAGCATTAACTCATTTTTGTCCTATGATTTTTATTTTTATATTAAAGAGAACATAGTTTAATGACTAACAGATTTTATTATGGCAAAGGTTCTCTTGGTTCCATGATCCAGTATTCGAAGATGGAAGGTGCATTACCTGGATAGAAGTAAAATCTTCATAGTTCAATTCCTTTTTGAAGAATACACACCCATAGCCACTTCCCAGTTTTACCTTTTGCCCTGGTATTGCTAAATCCCATTCTTAGCTTCCAAGCCCAGACAGGTTTGACCAGATTTAACATATGCCTACTGAGACAAAATGCGTAGCAAAAATGTAAAGCCAAATAGAGATTGTTTATACAATTTTGAAAAAAAATTCCCTAAACAAATAAGAAAATCCCAGACACTATGAAGGTTTCTAGGGAAGTGACTATATCTGTCTTTTGCAAAAGCAGTCTTAGGATCACCAGAGATCAACACTTTCTATTGCGTAACCTTTGGTGGCTAAGATGGGCTGTGATCCAACAAAGCGTTCCAATAATTTAATTTTAAAGACAATCTAGGTGCCACAGGGTTGTATGTCATTTCCGAAACAGATACGTAGATTTCACTGTTAAATGGACAAAACTCTCTCTTCCTATAAAGAGCTCCCATCTTTCTTAACATCAAACTTCATGGCAGTCTTAACAAAGTTTGGATTGTCCAAAGAAAGGTACTTTCCAGTTTTTCAATTTTTCCTCTAAGAGAGTCCACAATGTTCTCTTTTTATTGCGTTCGTTTCTACGGTACCCAAAACAAGCCGTAGCTGTGTAAGTGAAATCAATAGCGCCCTCCCGTTTTCAATTTCAGGCGTAATATTTCATAAACTTCCCGCCTTCTCATACATATTTAAAGCGGGAGGGCGGTCCAGGCAAGAGAAAGATGCCTCGCATCCAAATGAAAGCTGCTGATCGCTGACGCGCCATCACACCACGAACCGCTCTGTCCGCTGATTGGACGGGGGAGACCTGGTCTCATGGACAACCAGCCGCGCGCGGCGGTGGCTCCCCGCAGGTGGATGGGTGGAGTTCACAGAAGTTAGAGTAAGATGGCGCCGGTTGGGGCTCTAAGCCCGGAGAACCCGAGTTGAAGCAGCAATCCCCGCCTGGGAAAGGGTTAATGCGGGGGGTGGGTGTCGCCGCTCCCTCTGACGAGGTGACTCGCCCTCTTACGAGGTGACTCGCTGTAGCTGAGTCGGGCGCGCCTCGCCGGCAATGGAAAACGGCGAGCTGAGCGGCATGGAGACTATGGAGACCCTGACGGAGCTCGGCGACGAGCTCACACTGGGCGATATCGATGGTGAGTGCGCACGAGGCGGCCGCTCGGCTGTGCCCACTATCGCCCCCCTCAGATACAGCAACCGCGGAGGAAAGGGAAGGCGCTGCTCGGGGCGGACCCGGCCCAGAGAGGCGAAGTGCCGCTAAGTGTATTTGCCTGTTGGCCACAGATACACTACTATATCCCTGTTTAAATGGCTGGGGATTCCCACAGCAACCTCACACGTGAATTGGCAGGTGTCGCCCAGTGCGTTTAGCATGCAACGCTGTAGTTAGCTTTCTGTGTCCCCTTCAACTCATCCAAATTCAGATGCCTATCATTTAGGATAGGAAATTTGAGAGTTATTGTTTACATTAAATTTCAGGTATGCTTGTGATGCCTCCTTGCTTCAGAATAAATACACTGTTTGAACATTGGTGTGTATTTATATATATAGTGCAACACAGTGTATCCTTATTTGGAAGTAAGCTCCCTCAAATTCAGTTGCCTTTATTATTTAACATTCACGCCTAGGACTCTCTTAGATCTATGCCAGCTCTAAGCCCATCAAAATGGCCTTAGAAGACAAAAATAATATCTAGAATTGTGGGTGTTATCAGAAGCCCTTGGGCATTTCCTTGTGTATTAGTGAAATAGTTTGTTTCAGTTGTATTTCTTGGCATGTGTTATTGACACTTATAAAATATTGAGTGCATTCATCCACAAAGAACAGGTTTGTATGTGAACCTGTATGATTTGTGGGTGCTTGGGACTGGAGGGTTTTATGAAAATTTATTTTATTTAAGAACATCTATATGGCCACCCAACACACACACACTCATTGACTCCTGGCAGCTTACAAAGATTAAAAACCCAATATAAAAACAATAAAAAAGTAATAACCCCCCATCCCGGTAGTGACAACCATCAATCAATCAAATAAGCCACTTGGTCTATCTACATCAAAATGGTACAATTGGGGGTGGGGGGAGAAAGTTTGTCATTTTGGCAGTCAAAATTAAGAAGTGTACAAGATATTTTTTAACATGACTGAATAGAATTGATATTTTAATCTGTCAGATGCATACTAGCTTTTTGTCTCTTAACATTGCTTCTATTTTTGTACTTATTGATAAATTTGGGGTTCTTTGGGCATGACCTGAATGAACAATTATTTTAATCTGATATCTAATTTAAATGTAATATAATAATTGCAGTTAATGTATGTTCAGTGAAACCATAGTTTAGCAGACCTAGACCACATGCAATGAGTCAAATCTGCCGATTTGCATTATGACATCATACAAATGATGTATGGAGTCCTTGATGCTCTCTGAGCTTGATTCTTTTCATTACCTAACTAGGTAACATTTTCAGCCCTAGAAGGGAATTGGGTTTGCTCTCTGTTATATTGTAGGAGTGGGTAATAAAATGTCTGCAAGAAAACAACCAAGCTTAGAGAGCACCAAGGACTCCACAGTTCAACACTGAGTTACAAATATTATTTTCTGTTGGTAACAAATGACATATTTTGTGCAATTGGAATGATGACACCATACATAAATGATGCATTATGCAAATTACTCATGATGGTCTATTTTATGTTTAATAGATATTGGTGAACAGTGACATCCTCTCACCTAATTACTGTTAAAAATAGCTATTTGTTATTTTAAATATAATAATTTGATGGCAACATTTAGACACACAGAAAGATAGACCAAAGCTTTTAGAGCAGTGATGGCTAACTTTTTCTGGGCCAAGTGTCCAAAGCGTCTGAACCTCCAAAATGCAATGTGTGTGCAGCCCCCGCACATGTGCCCCACGCACGTACCCAACCACATGACCTCCCCCATGTGTGTGCACCCCCCCATACATGCACAGCAGAGACCCAAAGACCGGCTGGCTGGTGGGAGGCGCACACGCATGCGTAGCAGAGCTAAACTGGGGTGAAGGCTCGCGTGCCCACAGAGAGGGCGCTGCGTGCCACCTGTGGCACGTGTGCCATAGGTTCACCATCATAGTTTTAGAGGCTGCATATAATCATGAGGTCTCAGGTTTAAACAGGAAAAAATGCCGTATGTACCAAAATTGCCTGAATATAAGAAACATATAAAAACTAATACTTCAGGCAGGCAAAGAAACCCCTGATTAAGATGACTAATATTAACATTAATATAGTTATTCTCTCTTGGATTCATATGTTGCTTCTGTGTTCCTAATTTTTATAGCTTATTTTTTCCAGTGACATTTCAATTAATCTAAATTTAAAATCCTAAAGTACAATTTGGGCAATTAATGCCATGTCTTTTTTGCCCAACTTTAAAAAGGTGGTACAATTTGTTTTCTCTGCCCAGTTTTAGCATGAATCAAAATATTATTTAACATTATTTGAATTTTCTTTTGCTAAAAAACAGATTTCTGCTTGTAGTGATTTGACTCACCTTTACACATTTTTGATTCCCCTTATGTTTATTCACATATTTTCATGTATTTATGTGAATGGAGAATATATTTTGTTTGCTAAAGAAAAATAAGTTTGTACTTAAAATGTAGCTTTCAAAGTTAAAGCACTTAATCAAATAACTGAAAAGGAGTAGAAAATAGAAATAAGTGTTAAAAACAAGTATTATGTTAGATGTGTTTGTTTTATAAATTGCTGAGTTTGAGAAAATTTTTACTTGGTGCCAACAATACATGAGGTCCTTGAGTTATGTCCACTTGTTCAGCAACTGTTCAGAGTTACAGTGATGGAGTACAAACTTGAAGTTGCAGTTGGCCCCAGAAGTCATGTGATTGTGTTTCAGGCTCTTGGCAACTGGCTTGCAGTTTTGATGGTTGCAGCATTCCATGATCATGTACTTGTCATTTGTGACCTTCCTTGATGGCTTCCCACAAGCAAAGTCAATGGGAAAGCAGCAGGAGGTTACAAGTCACTCTTGCTCCCACAACTTTTTCTCCCAGAAGCCCCCAGGCAGCATGGGAATCTCATGCTTTGCAGCACCTGCCCATGGACCTGCCATCCCGCTGCACTCTAGCACCCACCCACATCATTTGCCAGCACTTTCTAGGAGAGTATTCAATGTTTCTTGCCTTTGCTCAGGTTTCTGTTAAAGTGCTCTGCCCTTGACATAGACAATATGATTGGTGTGGATAGTCTATAGCAATGTTTTTCAAATTCGGCAAATTCCGGGTGTGTGGACTTTAGCTCCTAGAATTCCCCAACATGCTGGCTGGGGAATTTTGCTAGGGAATTCTGGAATGACTGGAGAATTGTCAGAGTTGAAAAGTCCACACATCTTAAAGTTGGCAAGTTTGAAACACACTGCTCTAAAGTATAGTGCTTTCTGAGTAATCCTGTTTCAGCATTACTTATGAATGTAATGATTCTCTAAGCGTTTTGGTGATGGGCTCTTATCATTTGGAGACCAGCAGAACTTGTGCTCTTTGTATGTTCAGTTTTGGGGAGAGCTCAACTAGCTTCAACTCTCATTGTTTAGATGATTAATTAGGATTTGTTATCTGAGTGTTACTTTGCTCCATAACATACATCTTCACAAGAAATGGGGAGTCTTAAGGGAGAAAGTACAAAAGCAATGGGTTTATTGGAAATAGGTCTCTGCTATTACTTTTCAGGAGAGAATGGATCAAATGCTTAACGCATTGTAAGCCACCTTGAGTCTCCGGAGAAGGGCAGCATATAAATCAAATTTAAAAAAAAAAAAGTCTTAGATCAAAAAGACATGACAATGTCCGGTCTGGAAAAATATTTCAAATTCTTAGAATGTGCCACATTTTAAGAAGTTCTCTCCCGATTTTGTTTGAAAAAATATTTATTCCTAGGTTTTGTTTTTCTGAAGAACACCTTTTCCTATATATTACTATTTTTTCTATTAAGCAGCATATTTAGAGGTGAAAAGCTACTTAGAACAAATATTTTTAGCATAAATACAGAATATATTCCTACCCTTTTTTTAGAACAGAAGTGAGCTTGTTTAAATAAGAAGCATATTTATTTAAATATGTAATTATTGTTTTGTTTACGTTTTTAAAATCACGAGAAGCTGTTTTTGCATGCCAAATTAAAATGTTTACATATCTTTTAAAACAATATAATTAGGTTGACAATTAGATTGTCAAACCTGGATTGCAAAAATTCTGATGACTGCTAAATATCAGCAAGAAAATCAACTCTTTCCTGCTGTCTAATGTTTAGGTTTTTGCAGCCCAGATCTGATAGCCATAAAATGAACATAACTTTCTTTTTAGCAATCAAATCATGTTGATTTCAGGTGATAAATTGGCAATGAGTTTTTATTTTAACAGTAACAGTAATAATTGTTGGATGTTCCTGAAGTAAATTGATAAGTTTCCAAACTCTGCAGCCTATATTTCCATTACCGGTACTTAGATAAAGGAATCTCTTTAATGGGAAACTATTAACTTTGAAATCTTAAAAGTCTTTAAAAGCTTAACCCAGTCAGATGTGGAACAAATCCTTGGGTCGTAAGGATTAGAAGAATGTTTCTCAGCCTCAGCAATTTTAAGATATATGGACTTCCAACACCCAGAATTCCCCAGCCAGCCATGCTGAAATAGTCTATTATCCAGAATTTTCCTCTTTGGCTTTCATAGTTATGGTATTTTAAAAAATGGAGAGTGATGATGCTTTTATGGAATTAGATATGTCTTCTAAATTGAGCTCTGTCAAGTGAGTAGAATTTTTGTTTTCATTTGGTCCATTTTTTTTGCTTAGTAAGTTTCTGCTATATATTATATATCATTTAATTGAATCTAATCTTCAATCCTTTTTCCTGGAAATAGCTCATATTGATTTAAATTGATGGAGACAGCAGAATAACAAATGAGGCAGAAAAAATGCACATGGTCGAGTATTTGTGCCCTAAACATTTCCTTGATACTATTACAGAATTTTAAGTTTTATTACTTAATGATTCATCAATTACAGGATTTATTTTCTAAGCTTATTGCATAGAAAATTAGTAACTTTTTAGTGTTTGTGATTAGTAGAAATTAGCGATTTGGGATCAGTGGTGGGTTGCTACGAGTTCAGTCCGGATCTTGCAAGCCAGTAGTAACGGTGGCGGGAGGCTCTGCCCAGACATCATCACGGACACTCTGCACATGCACAGAAGCTTCTGCGCATGTGCAGAAGAAGCAAGCAGGCGCACGCTCCCATTGCGAACTGGTAGCAAAGTACTTTTTGTACTTTGACCCGAATATAAGCCGAGGCACCTAATTTTACCACAAAAAACTGGGAAAACTTATTGACTCAAGTATAAGCCTAGGGTGGAAAATGCAGCAGCTACTGGTAAATTTCAAAATAAAAATAGATACCAATAAAATTACATTAATTGAGGCATCAGTAGGTTAAATGTTTTTGAATATTTATTTCAAAGAAAAACAGTAAACTAGCTCTGTAAGGGCATAGTGTAAACTACATTATAACTAAATTACACAAGAGAATGTAGTATATACCGGTATACCAAAAATAATTTAATAACAATTTAATCTGATACATTGGGTTAAGTGATGTAGGGCTTGATCTAATTTCAGGCAAGTTCAAGCCTCTGTTAAGAGATACCTGCATTCTCTCTCTCTCTCTCTCCCTTCCTTTTTCTTTTTCTTTTTTTCTCTTTCTTTCTTTGTCTCTTTCTTTCTTCTCTCTCTCTCTCTTTCTTTCTCCCTCCCTTTCTCCTTTCTCCCTTTCTGTGAAGAATCCCAGAAGGTCTTTGGTAGGAGGAAGAAAAGCCAGACATTTTGAAACATTTTGTAGCTTATCCTGAGCAAGGATAGCTTTCTCCTTCTCATCTGGCATTCTTAGAGCTCCACTATTGATTAGCTTAGCCTGAGCAAGGATAGCTAGCAGCCCGTGCATGTGGGGGATCTCCCTAAACAGTGAGGATTTCTTTGTTTCTTTCTCCCTTGAAGCCCCCCCTGCCCGTTTTTGCTTCCAGGGGTCTGCAGGGAGTCTTGCTAGACACCCCCCATGCCCCATTTTGGCCTTAGTAAGCCTCCCTGCAGCCCCTGGAAGCCAAAATGGGTTGCAGGAAAAAAGGCATTTTTTCCTCACTTGAGTATAAGCCATGGGGGACTTTTTTCAGCATAAAAAATGTGCTGAAAAACTCGGCTTATACTCGAGTATATATGGTAAGTGGAATCCCAGTTTGGGATCCCTTATTTATTTATTTAGAGCAATTAAATGGCTGCTGAACTTGAACAATGCAACTCTGGCAGCATACAATAAACAAAAAAATATAAAAATAAAATAAACAATACCAACTAAAAACAAGGAACAACCATTAATTGATAATTAGGGACTCAAATTTAATATTTATCTCTGGATGGGAATTCCAAACATTCAGGTTTAAATATCTAAGGAAAGGTCCATATTTTCAATTCTTTTCTAATAGGCTACTACAGGAGAAGTATAGCTGCTGAACTGAAATTGGTAACGTTTTTACATCTGGTTAATAATAAGGCATCATATTTTAAATCATTTCAATTTTCCAGAAAGGCAGTTCACAAATGACTCATTGGGATAATTTAATTGTGACGAGACAAAATCGTAGATAATTGTGGCAAAACTTGGTTTCCTAAAGTATGGTTACAAATAGTTCATACCCTAATTTAAAATGAAAAGATATATGAATTTACATATACCACTTAAGCATCCAGTGATAAGGCCATAAAACAAATTTAACCAGTCATTTGAGGAAAGTGCATCTTTTCTTAGATTCTTAGATCTAAAAGAATGCATGTCCTTGCTGTATATTTTTTTCATTTTAAGATTGATTAATTTTGAAAAGTAATCTTGCGGTTTCCATTTTTGTGTTTTTTTTTAATAGAAATGCTACAGTTTGTCAGCAATCAAGTTGGAGATTTTCCAGATTTATTTTCTGAACAGTTATATGGCACATTCCAGAGCAACAATGCATGTAATGGAGACAGAATATCAGATACTTCACAGAAAGCTTACAACCAGGGACAGTTGCAATCCTCTTCTCCTAGTGCAGCTTCTCCACCACAGCTTCAGTCAGTGCAAGTGAAGACCTCTCAGTCAACGGGCACAATTCCTGCTCCACAACGGGCTGCACCCCCTCTTCAACCTCGCCCCCAAGTTCAACCCCCACTTCAGCAACAGACAGTGATGATCACTCCCACTTTCAGCTCTTCTCCCCAGACCCGGATCATCCAGCAACCTGTAATATACCAAAATGCAGCCACAAGTTTTCAAGGTAACTCCCATGGTCTTCAAAGCAATAAGGAACACAATTTTATAAAGCACTAGGGTAAAATATCCTTACCTTCATCTTCACAGATGAGAATATCTGGAATACAGCATTATATATCCATGTTGCCAGACTGGTTGCTCGGTGACCATTCAAAGTTACAAAAGACCCTTCCCCCAAAAGATACTTAAAGCCCAGTTTTGAAATTCCCATGGCTGACCCCCTCGCAGTCATGTATCCACATTTTGGGCACTCAGCAACTGTTCCATATTTACACCGTGGTAGCATCCTGAAGTCATATGATTGGAATTTATAACATTTTTTGCTGAAATCTGGCATTTACTTCTGTTTCTATTGAAACATTTTTATTTCAGACAATGGATTTGCTTAACAATTGCAGTGATTCACTTAATCGGATAAGGTAATAGGTAATAAAATCAGGCATGGTCACATAATGATGCACTTAATGAGCATCATAACAACGGTAATTCCAGGTGCAGTGACAGTCTTAATTCAAGGACTGCCTGTAATGTTAATTCTTTTGCAATAAGATTTTGCTATTTGGTCAAAATATATATTCTGTTTTCAAACTGTTTACAAGACATACAATTAAATAGCAGAGAAATACAATTAAACAGAACAATCAATAAAATATATAATGTTTAAAATATAAACTTGAATACTAAAGTAATAAAAACTCATGCTGGTGGACAAGTTTGTAATTAAAAATCAAGAATTATGATATCACTGGTTAAGGCAGTACTGTCCTAATGTAATATTAAAACTGAATAGAAGATATTTTTGGTGAATTTTGCTTTTAGTTGTTAGATTATGATAACTTTTAGGAAAAAAAACTACAGCAATTACCTGTATGTTTTTGTTGAAACACAGCCTATCACCAAAGATCAGAGGCTACAATTCTTATTGTGGAAGTCATAATTTCCCTTGAGCAGTTTCAAACTTTTCTTATCTTCTTTCTAGTGCTGCAACCTCAGGTTCAAAGCTTGGTGACTTCCTCTCAAGTTCAACCAGTTGCCATTCAACAGCAGATGCAGACCATGCAAGCTCAGAGGGTACTGACACAGAGTACCAACGGCACCATCCAGACACTAACTCCAGCGACTGTCCAGGCAGTAGCTGCCCCTCAGGTTCAGCAGGTTCCAGTGAGTTCTTTTAGTATCTTAAGGGAGAAGTATATATTTATATTCTGTTCCAAGGCAAGAAATAACTTCACTGATATAATGTTCGGCTTTTAAGCAATGAAATACCCAAAGCCCATAGGTCATTGATGGCTAAACATAAGAAAAGAAAAAGTGATTATAGTACTGGTATTGGAAAAAAATTAGTAAATAAATTTTGGAAAGAATGGATCATGTTCCATGCTGCTATTATAATAATTTCAGCAGTGGCGGTTTTGGTGTTTTATAACAACAGTTTTGTTAATGGATGGGGTGAGCATTACAAAGAATACATTCCTTACTTCACTTCTAAAAGCTTTTATCGGGTGGAGATTATACTCTTTAAAGGCAATTTATTAATTAAGAGAAATGATTGGATTGATTGATGGAATGTCACAGTGAAAGCTATTTGTAACCTATATGAGGTTAGTAGCTGTATAATCTGGGCCTCTGGTATATATAGAAGGAAGCCTGGAAAGAAGTATATTGAAATAGTAATTATGGCTGTTTCTTGCATAGTGGGACTCTACTGTAACATAGGGACTAGTAATAACAACTTTCCATTTCTGAATTTGTTTTCATTAAATGTTTACTGTCTTGCCTCCTTCCAGGTTCTAGTCCAGCCACAGATAATCAAGACAGATTCTCTTGTCTTAACGACATTGAAAACTGATGGCAATCCTGTTATGGCTGCTGTTCAAAATCCAGCCCTGGCAGCAATAACCACGCCCATACAGACAACAGCTCTGCAGGTATCATACATAGTAGGGCTCCACACGTTATCTCCCAAATGGTTGCTTTCTTCCTTTTATTTATTAGGGTTCTTTCTTATTGAGATTCTTCAAACTGCATGTGAGCATTATAGTACATATGGTATACAGTAGTATCTCCTTGCAAAAAAAAATGGTATATTGAGCCTATATAATCACTCTTGGAATGAAAAAAGATATCTATATTTACAGTATGTGTATGTATTGTGCACATATACTTGTTTTCAATGTAATTCCTCAGAATATATCTGTAAATATTGGGAGGAGGGAATTATAGGAGCTTACAGTTGAAAACTATTGAAAGGTCTCTTCTTGGTAACCAGTTTGTCTTTTCTTCTCTTATTTGTGTACTCTTTTATGTGTTCAAATTTTGACTTTTGTGTTGCCACAGTACTATTATCTCTTGGTCTTCCAGTTTTTTCCCACACTGAAATTATTTGCAATAGTGCTTTTAGTATATTTTTAGGACCTCCCATCCATCTCAAAATTCTTTTTCTCTGCCAATAATATTATGTTCTCCTGCCATATAATCTTGTTTATTGTCACTCTGAATTTATTAAAATATGGTTTTGGGGAGTCCACAATATGTAGTTGATTATTCATAAAAGAAAGAAATCTATTGTTACACATTTATTTTACCCCGTGGTCCTGATATTTTCATTTTATTATGTTTTATGCCGTGATGTAAAGTCAAAGATAGCCATCTTTTCCATTGTCATTGGAGAAACTGTCAGCAAATGTAGTCATGCATAGCAGAGTTTCTCTTTCCAGTAGACATCAGAGAAATTGAAGTCCTAATGTCCCTGTTAAAAATGTTAAGTTTGCTTCTGGAACCACACCTTCTCCCAATAGGCTGCGGAGTGGGTCAGGAATGGGTTGATACAGTTGATCTGCCTGGAGACTGAGTCATGATGTTTTTGGCCATGCCTCCATATGCTCCGTCGACTCCAGTTTATTTAACTCAGTCGATCTGACGAGACATATTGGCAGTTTCTCTTCAACTTTCAACTCTTTCAACTCATTCCTGACACATTTGACTTCAGGTTTATTTAATTTACTTTCTGTGGATTATTGCGTGGTGGCCACTTCAGTCTCGGCTGGAAACGCTGCCGCCCCGCCGCCCCCCCCAAACTTCATAGCCGCTTGCCAGCTGAGAGGTGCTTTCATGATCATATGGTGTGCCGCTCCTTGAGCGAGCCATTGCAGCTCAGGATTCTCAATCAGCCATATCAATACCTTGCCGTTTGCCAGCTGAGCAACCCCTTCAGGGCCGTCGCGTAGCGATCGCTGAGGTGGACACTGTCGGCCCAACTGCAGGCAAGGCGCGCCTCTCTCCTGAGCTAGCCGCCATTATAGAGCATTGCTGGCGGCCATTTTGTTCAGCACGAGCTGATTTGAACCTCGTGGGGCAGCCATTTTATTTCCCGTGAGCTACTTCAAACCTTTTGGGTGGCTATTATCAGCAGCGCGGCTTACCCGGCTACTTCCCACTTACCAATGTCGCCTTAAGCGCATGCGGAGGTCCTGTTCTACGGCTGAGGCTGTGATTGGATCCTGCACCGCATAAAGGGGAGGGGGCCCTTCAGGAGCTGGCATCTCCCAGGATCCCTGAGTAAGCCGCCCTATTAGACCTCACTGTGTGCGCTGGCTACACCGTACCCAGTACAGCTGCCACTGGTACGCCATTTACTTCATTACAATGGCGGAGCAGCCCACCATCAGTAAGGTGGCTCAGGCTTCTTCTGGCAGGAAGGCCACCTCCAAGTCTGCCTCAGGCCGCAAGGTCCAGCAACTATCCAAGGCAGAACTTAAGGACCTTCAGAGACGGCAGAAAGCCTTGGAACGTCAGTTCTCACAGGCTGAAAAGGATCACGCTGCTCTCGATGACAATCCTTGATCAGCCCCAGGTCATGGTTCCACGCTCCAGAACCAGCTGAAGACCAGGACCTGTCCAGAGCCTTGTCACCCAAGAGAGCTGACCAGAGCTCCCCTCACGACACTCCTTCTTAAAAAGGCCGCTCAAAGGGGGGGGGCTTTGCTTGCTCAGTGGTGTCTCGCGATCCTCATCCTCAACCTGGGCAGTATCCTCCTAGCCTAGAATTGGGCGACTTACCTGAGACTGTCCAGAGCCTGATTACCAGGGCCATCACCAAACGCATTGCCGTGGGCATTCGGGAACGCCATTCACCCTCTCTGGCCTCAGATCTTCTTTCACGACAGCACCGTGTCTCTCCCTCTGTTAGCCTTACAGGATCTCCTCAAGGGCAGCATTGACATGTTCCTGGAGGAGGAGGCACGGAGGGATCCTGACCTTTCTGACGAAGGCGCTCTTCCTGACATTCCAGCCTTCACGGCTTTTTTCCACATGGATTGTTTAAATCCTTATTATACAAGGCCAAGCTCACCTCCGGCCTAATTGACCCTGGAGCGGCTGCCTCCACCTCGACCACTACTCCAGGAACCAGCCACGGTCTTTTCTTGGAGCCGGTTGACAGAACAACTCTTCGTCCCTACTTCCAAACTTTTCATTGATGTTGTTCAGAAACAGTGGACCAGCCCGGTGTTGTGGCCCGTCAGCGGCCTGTGCGGATTTTGGCTGATCCCGATGACGAGACTGGTGTGGTGTTGCGCCAGCAGCCTGTGCAGCCGGCGCTCGAGTCGGACAGCGAGGAAGCTGAAGAAGATGTGGTGCCAGAGGCAGAGATTCAGCCAGGGCCTTCAGAACCTCCAGAGGTTCCTTCAAGTGAAGAGAGTGAAGTGGAGGAGCTCTTCTCAATGCACGAGCACGCAGGGCTGCCAAAAGGCAGGAGTGGTTACTCAGGAGGAGGTCTCCTCAAGTGTAAGGTTTGGGGCTAATTGGCCACTCCCTTAGCCTATTTCAGTTTGCACACAGTTGGCAAATGTTGCAAGAAACAATGCATGTTCGTCTCGCTGAGCATTTGAGAGTGAAGCAAACCTGGTTTCTGGGCTGATTGCCAACTCTTGTAAGCCTTTATCTAATCTTCGGAATTTCTGGCAGGCTGTTAAGGACATTTTTAGTAATAGCCTGCATTTGAAAAAGACTGTGTTTGTAGTAAATGGAGTTGTTCGGAGTTTTGTGTGCTACATTTCTGTTGTGACCCACCAGCGGCCTGCGCGGATCAGGCTATCCCGATGAGGAGGCTGGTGTGGGGTCACGCCAGCAGCCTGCGTATCTGGCGCTCGGGTCGGACAGCGAGGAGGCTAAAGAGGATATGGTGCCAGAGGCAGAGACTCAGCCTGGGCCTTCAGAACTTCCAGAGGCTCCTTCAAGAGGAGAGAGCAAAATGGAGGAGCCTCTCCTCAATGCTCGAGCACGCAGGGCTGCCAAAAGGCAGGAGTGGCTACTCAGGAGGAGGAGGTCTCGAGATTAAGGTTTGAGGATAATTGGCCACTCCCTTAGCCTATTTAAATCGCACGCAATTAGTAATTTCTTGCTGGAAACAACCTGTAATTATTACAGAGCATTTTTGAAGAAGTGAGTGTCTTATCGTATCTTGTTTTCTGGGCTGGTTGCCAATCTTTGACGGACTTTGTTTATTCTTGGTACGTTATAACTTTGATAAGGACCATTGGTGTGTGTCATAATCCTTGGGAATCCAGAGCTGGGGCAGAACAATTTCTTGGGTTCCGTAGCTGGGGCAGAACACCCAGCTTCTCTGCCTACTCCCAGCGGGACGGACCGTCGCAAGTACAACATGGAGCCTGCGCTCACCAACCTCTTACAGGTGTACCCCCTGTTGATGGCCCAGTGGCTGCCCTTTCATCCCCTGCTCCTTATCTCCCAGGGGACACATCTGAAGGCCTTAAGCCTGAGGACAGGAAATTTGACCTGTCCTTTAAGAAAATACACCAGGCCTCTGCCTGGGCGATTCAGGCCGCTACTGCGGCCTCATTCTTTAATCACACCTCCCTGCTGTGGCTTCAACAACTACAGTCCAGGAGGTCCGTATCCATCAGGACCTCAATAAGATCATTGCCGCGGCCCAATTTTCAGCCGATGCCATGCTCAATGCCGCTAAATTCGCCTCCCAAGCCCTGGCCTCATCGGTCACGTCACGGCGCCTGTTGTGGCTGCGCCAATGGCCAGCTAACCTCAGAGCCAAATGGCGTCTAGCCATGGCCCCATACACGGGGTTGAAATCATTTGGCGACTCTCTTGAGCCACTATTAGTAAAAGACAAAGACGAGGAAGGTTCTTCCTTCCACCACTAGGCGGGCGGACCACAGGGCCACCCCCTATTACCGCAGGCAACCTTCCTGCTTCTCCACACAGGAGAGCAATGCCCAACGCCCTTATACTCAGAGCACCTTTCGCCACCAAGATAGGAGCTCCTTTTGAGACAAACCCAAATCTTTGGCACCCAAAAGCGGTCATTTCGCAGAACGGGCAACCACCAGTTCCGTCGCCAGAAATGACTCGCTCCTCAACGCTTCCATAGGAGGCAGGTTGAGCCTCTTTATAAACCGGTGGGCTCTCATCACGACCGATTGTTGGGTCCTCCACACCATCAAATTCGGACTATCTCTGGAGTTCCTCTCCAGCCCCCTGACCCACTTCGTGCCATGCCCTGTCTCCAAGTCCTATCACAAGCGCAGCCTCATGGAGCTTGCCATCTAGCACCTCTTAGACATCAAGGCGGTGGAGGAGGTTCCTCCCGATCAATGGAGGCAGGGATTTTACTCAATCCTGTTCGTGGTACCGAAACGCTCTGGGGGCTGGAGAGCAATCCTAGACTTAAAATCGCTCAACACCCACCTGGTCTACCGGAGATTCAAGATGAACTCTCTCAGGTCCATCTTGGAAGGGATCTGTCCTGGGGACTTTCTAGCCTCCATAGACCTCTCTGAGGCCTATCTCCACATCCCCATATCGCCAGCCCATCGGTGATACCTCAGGTTCAGCTACGCGGGGCGCCACCTCCGCACAGCTTCACAAAGATCCTGGCAGCCCTCGTAGCCCACCTAAGATCCATCCCGGTACAGCTTCAGGCCTACCTGGACGACATCTTAATCCAGGCCCCTACCCTTCAGAGGGCTCAAGATGGCTTACGTCTCACCTTACGGGTCTTACAGTACCATGGGTTCTTGGTCAACTTACCCAAAAGTCAGTTGTCTCCCCACACCCGATTGACCCATCTGGGGGCCATAATCGACACCTGATCAGGACGGGTGTTCCTCTCTCAGGAAAGACGAGACAATCTCAGACTACTCACCCGTCAAATCCTCCTGTAACCGACGGTAACCCTCCTCACCTTGTCAAAATTGCTCAGAAAGCTGGCATCGTGCATAAATATCGTACCCTGGGCCCGCCTCCATGCACGCAGTCTCCAGTGGTTTCTGCTCCCACATCAACGGACCAGGACATCCAATTCCCTCACCAAGGTCAGGGTTCCACTATCTGTCCGCCGGTTCTTACACTGGTGGGCCTCTCCAGCCCTGGACAAGGGGTGCATTTTCGCGGACGCCCAGAGGGTCACAATTACAACAGATGCCAGCCTTTACGGCTGGGGAGCCCATCTGGGCTCTCAGGTTGCGCAGGGTCGTTGGTCTCCCACGGAAGCACAATCCAACATCAACTTATTGGAGCTTCGGGCAATCCATCTGGCCCTAAGACACTTCCAACAGACAGTACAGGGACGCCATGTCCTGATTCTCATGGACAACGTCACGGCGAAAACCCACGTGAACCGACAGGGCGGGACACGGTCCAAACGTTTGATGCAGGAGGCCCTCCGCCTGGGGAGCTGGGCAGAAAACCACGTCATCTCCCTGCAGGCGGACCACATCGCCGGGAAGTCCAACACACAGGCGGACTTCCTCAGCAGGACCATGGTGGATGCGTCAGAATGGCGACTCCACCCCGATCTATTCTGAGACATATGTCACCAATTCGGACAACCACAGGTGGACCTGTTCGCATCTCCCCTGAATGCGCAGCTCCCTCGGTTCTTCATGCGGTACCCCTCTCTGGGAGCGGAAAACACAGACGCCCTTCGATGCACCTGGCCTCCCGGTCTCCTCTATGCCTTCCCCCCTCTGGCCTTAATACCGAGGGTAATTCGCAAGGTCATAGCAGAGGCCCCGGAAATAATTCTGATCGCTCTTCATTGGCCACGGAGGCCATGGTTTTTGGATCTGATCGCCCTTTCGGCGTCGCACCCTTGGAGGATCCCTCCAGAGAGGATGTTTCTCAGCCAGGGGGTCATCAACCATCCGGAGCCCCAATGGCTCCACCTGACCGCCTGGCTCTTGAGGGGCTCCTCCTGAGAAAGGCGTGTTATTCTGAAAAGGTCATCCGGACCATGCAAGCGGACAGGAAGAAGTCAACCATCAGAATCTACAACATCACCTGGAAGGTATTTATCTCATGGTGCTATGCACGTGACATTAACCCTGTCTCAGCTTCTGTTCCGCAGGTCCTTGATTTCCTACAGGCTGGACTCGACAAAGGACTGGCGCACAACACACTCAAGCGCCAGGTTGCAGCCTTTTCAACAGTTTTGACACCCAGGGACGGCGCGTCGCTGTCTCATCACCTGGACATCCACAGGTTCTTGCGCGGTGCACGCAATCTCTGTCCCCCCCATTGTACACTGCTATCCCATTTGGGATTTACCCCGGGTACTGCGGGCTCTCACTGAATCCCCCTTTGAACCTTTAGGTACTTCGAGCCTCAGATACCTCACTCTTAAAGTGGCCTTTCTGGTGGCCGTTACATTGGCGCGGCGTATATCGGAGCTCGCGGCTCTTTCTATCAGGCCCGACCTCTGTATCATTCACCCGGACATAGTGATCCTTAGATTGGATCTGTCGTTTGTTCCCAAGGTCAACTCCTGTTTCCATTGGGCCCAGGAGCTTGCTTTGTCTAATTTCTGCCCAAGGTCTTCCCATCCCTTGGAACACAAGTGGCACACCTTGGATGTCCGCAGAGCACTCATAATTTACAACTCTCGGACTGCGCCTTCCAGACAATCTGAGGTTCTCTGTACCTTTCCAACCTACCTTGTTAGGGTCTAAAATATCTTCGGCCACCATTGGCCGCTGGATCCAGGCATGCATTGCTCGGGCATATGATGTATAGGCATTACCGGCGCCCAAACACATTACTGCACACTCAATGCACAGTGCAGCTACCACCGCTGCTTGGGCCATGCAGGGCTCCCTCGAGGAAATTTGCAGGGCAGCTACCTGGACTACTCCTTCGCCTTTCATTAAACACTATCAGCTGGATGTCTTTGCTTCTGCGGAGGCTTCGTTCGGCAGGAGAGTCTTGCAATAGGTACACCTAGCCTCAGGGGATCCAGGCTCACGGCTTCCCATCCTTAGGACAGGCTAGCTTGGGTATGTCCCATTCCTGACCCACTCCGCAGCCTATTGGGAGAAGGGGCGTTGGTCCTACCGTAAACGCCGTTTCTCCGGGGGCTGCGGAGTGGGTCAGCCCCTCCCGCCTAGTGAGCTGGATATGACTCCTTACTAATGTTATGGCAGAGCTTCTCTTTCAGGCCTATCTTCGTCAAACAAACTGGAGTTGATGGAGGCATATGGAGGCATGGCCAAAAATATCATGACTCAGTCTCCAGGCAGATCAACTGTATCAACCCATTCCTAACCCACTCCGCAGCCTCCGGAGAAACGGCGTTTACGGTAGGACCAACACCCCATCTCCATGGTTTCCTTTGATTGCTGTTTTCCCAAAAACCAGTTTGGTCTAGTGGTTAAGGAACTGGATAGAAAGCAAGAGGCTGTGAGTTCAAGTCCTGCCTTAGCCAAGTTGGGTGACTTTGGCTAAATCAGTCTCTCTTGGCCTATCTCACCTCCTATTTTAAGAGAAGGAAGATATATTGGATATGTTCGCTGTCTTGAGTTATTTATACAAATAATAAAGGTGGGATATAAATAAATAAAATAATAAATAAATAAAAAGTCATGGTTTCAGTTACAATTTCAAAGAGTTAGAATTTAAAAATGACCAATTTTAGAAAGTGAAGTTCTCTGAGAGATAACCATTTTGTAAAAAGCCCCTTTTTTCCAACAATAGACTATTTTCTCTAAAGCTATCAGCCTGGCACTTGATTCTGATTTCCTTTTCTGCCAGGCCAATGTCTCTTGCCCCACAGGCGTATTAAATTACTGTATAGTATAACTTGATATTAGCTTTTTAAATTTCCTTTATTTTCTTATTCTTGTTTTTATCCATTAATGATACATTTTGTGCTGTATAGTTTAAATTTCTTTTTTATCTTTCTGAGAATAGTTTTGTTATGGTATGGTCTGTAAAAAATACATATTCTTTACAGCTTGAAAAATATGAATATTTGGACAAATAGCTGTTTAATTTACAAAACAGGTGAGAACCTGGTCATATTCTGAAAGCATTTTATTTGCCCCAGTATGCAAGTGACTATAAGAACATTTACATACCTAAGAAAAGTTTTTTAGATTAGGAGACTTTCTTATTCTTATCTCATAATCCAGTCTTTTTTGTTCATAGTTCTGTCTTTGCAGTTGGAAGCCACTGATCATGATTTTTATGAGAAAGTGCAGTGCCATTGTCACTATGTCTAAATAGTAGCATTGTTACTCCACTGGGATCCAGAAATATTTATGAATTCTTAAGAACATAGGAGAGTGCATTGTGTATAACTGTCACTGGTTTATCTAGTTTGTTTTGGATTTGTAGTAAATAAGAATTGTTCTTGGTTTTTTGTGATGGGTGTTTCCCAAACTTTTTACCCAGATTCTTGATATAGAGAATATGAAATCTTATTCATATAGAACATAAGTATTACTGCTGAATTGTAAGCCTTGTTTCCTAGTTGTTTTGTAAAATGTGGAATTTTATTTTGGTCACATATTTTTTTATTAATTTTAATTAAAGAATTTTACTGAACAATACAAATTTTAAAAAGGAAAGGAAAATAGGAAGAAAAGTAAAAGTGATAAGTAAAAAAGAAAGAAAGAAGAGAGGGAAGGAAAAAGAACAGGTAAAGCAGTGGTTTCCAATATTCTTTACAATAGTTATAAGTGCATTTTTAGTTTATCCTCATTAAGATTACATTGTGGCTCCCTTCTTTCCATATTCTATCCTTTCTAATCATCAAACGTTTATTTTTTCCAATTTTCATACCCATAAAGTTTCCATTCACTAACAAAAGGAGTTATTGTCTTTTCCCTAATCAAACAAGTCAGTTTTGCCATTTCAACAACTTTTGTCATCTTCACCAACTATTCTTTCATTGTGGGTATTACAGAGTTTTTCCATCTTTCTTATATATAATCTCACTGTAGTTACCGTTCCAGCAATGAAAGTTCTGGTTTCAGTTGAATATTAATCTTTAAAATTTTTGTATTGCTATATGCATTTGAATCCAAAATTTACTAGCTTTTTTCAAGTCCACCAAGCATGCTAAAACAACCCTTCATATTTCCAACATAGATTTGAAATACCTATATACAGTCTAGATAGTTTTTCTGGTATCATTCATATACAGTGGTATATCATTTTATAAAAATTCTTTTTATAAACATGAATTTCAGTCATTTCTGCCACATGCTTTCTCTTTGTTGCATCTGTACGTTATAAGCAGTGTCCATTTTATCATATGCTGTTTAACTTGTTTTCATTTCAAATTTCAGTAAAAGCTTATATACATTTTAGCAGTTACATACTGTATTCATCATTTGCCCATAATCCAGTTTCAAATTCTGTCTTACATTGTTCAATTCTAAATATGGTATTGTTTACTTTAAATCTTTTTCTTAACTGTACATATGAAAACCATGTCAGAGATCTTACATGAAAAATTAATTGCTATTTGATTTCTGCTGTTGACTTTTTAGACCTTGGTTGGTAGCAATGGGGCCATCTTGACAACTATGCCTATGATGATGGGAGGGCAGGAGAAGATGCCCATTAAACAAGTGCCTAATAACACCAAGCAGCCAGAACCACCAAAGGAAGGAGAAAGGCGAACAACTCATAATATTATTGAGAAGAGATATCGATCATCTATAAATGACAAGATCATAGAACTGAAAGATCTAGTCATGGGAACAGATGCTAAAGTAAGAATTGCTTAGTTGAAAAGCAAAAATATTTGCAATAGCTATAAATCTATTTGTCATATTTGCAGTTGACATGCTATTTAATGTTCTTGTTTGTGTCCATTTCCATTGAATTAAATATCTAAATAACCACAACAATTTTTGGAAAGGACTCAATAAGTGGTTAAAAATGCCAAATCCAGTCTGAATATCTTGCTGATTGTGTGACGAACTATAGTTTTATCCTGCCCTTTTTACATATCACTCAAAGCAGTGGTGAGATTCAGCCAGTTCACACCTATTTGGGAGAACCAGTTGTTAATTTTCTAAGCAGTTTGGAGAAATTTTATTTTGTTTTTTTCCACTTTACAGAGCTAATCCTGTAACGAAGGCAGGAAGGAAACATTCTGGTGTTTCTAGCCTAATCTTTATTGCCCTGCTTACAGAAACTGCCTCTCTGGTTAACCTTTATTACATTGTAACAGCTAAGGCAAAGCGCCCATCGATGTGAGTGGCGTTGAGTTGGCCACGCCCACATGGTCACATGACCACTGAGCCACGCCCACCCAGCTGATCATTAGGGCAGAGAACCAGTTGTTAAATTATTTGAATCCCACCACTGACTCAAAGCAGTGAACATATCTAATATCTCTGCTTCCTACTTTCCCTATAACAACAACTTCTTTGAGGTAGATTGATCTGAGAGAGGATGACTGGTCCAAAGTCACCCAAACAGCTTTCATGTTTAAGGGAGGCCTAGAATTTACAGGCTCTTGGCTTCTGGAACAGCACCTTAACCACTATATCAAACTGGTTCTCTAATTCTAAATCCCTTCTTCCTTCCTTCCTTCCTTCCTTCCTTCCTTCCTTTGTAAAATTTATAGGCTGCCCATCTTTACCTCAAGGTAACTACATGCATCCTACATACATACACAAATTTAAGAAAACCTTTACTACTAAATAAAAATGTGCTAAGAGATCATAAGATAGCTGAATAATCATATGCATTCTTTTCAGATGCACAAGTCTGGTGTATTGAGGAAGGCTATTGACTACATTAAATATCTACAGCAGGTTAATCATAAATTGCGACAGGAGAACATGATCCTTAAGCTATCTAGCCAGAAAAACAGTTAAGTGTTTTAAATATTACATTCCGGTGTTTTAATTTAAGTGAAGCAGGTACTATCAAGGTTATTAATTAAATGATTTTGTGTCCCCTTGCATTGATTGATGTTTTTATTGATTATGCTTTTAGCGGCTAGATGTAGAATTGATAAGAAGATGTATTTAATTACACAAGGTACTGTGAATGGAATAATTAATCTATGTGATCTTTTCTCACAGAGTTGTTGAAGGGTTTTGACTTAAGCAGTCTGGTGGACAATGATGTGGATCTGAAGATGGACGAATTCAATCAAAATGCTCTATTGATGTCTCCACCAGCTTCTGACTCAGGATCACCAGCAGGCTTTTCCCCTTATTCAATTGATTCAGAACCGGGAAGTCCATTATTGGATGATGCAAAGGTAGCTAATATTCCTAAGACAATCTGCACTGGGAAGCATAGACAAGATCCCATTGGTGTTACATGCATGCTAATTCAGATGGAGATATGTCATCTGCGTCCCATTAAATTTATATAATAAATTATGGTTTTTAAAAGGAAGGTGAGATTCAAATATTAATTGATTTTTTTTTGAAAAAATCACACAATGGGTAACACAACTAAAATCAGACACATGAATAAGGAATATCATAAAGTGTGTGTGTGTGTGTATACATAAGAAATCCTGTACCAAAGTCCATTAAAAGTACAATAACATGCAGGGCAATATTTTGCTTTATATCAAAGAAATCATAAAGCCCAATAAACAAGAACATTCAAAGGGGTACAGCTTTCACAATATCCTGCTAGTTGTATCCTGCTAGTTGCCAAAATGTTGGAGATACACCATAATTGCATTGAACAGTATATTTGGGGCAAGTTTGAGATGGAATAAAATAAACAGAGGTATCTGCAAGAGAAATGGTATATGGGTAATTTTAGACTGAAACTTCAAATTGAAATGGCCTGGAATGGATGGATAAATTACAACAAAGATAAAGTTTTTCAGATTTTTTTTTTGGTGGGTGTCAGGTAACAGACATGCATTGTACTTGAATGTAATGAGGACTACTTGTACTTGCATGTATGATGTAAAATGTATCATTAGTTCATAGATTAGTTCATAGGTTGCTCCATGATCTTCAGCATCATATTTAGACATATCAAAGATCAATCTCATTATAACATTTGAAATAAAAGGTGATTTTAGTAAATTGTAAATGTTTACAGTATTTAAGTCTTTTAAATCCATCACTTGGAGAAAAGTATGAATAGATCTACAGACTTTCTTTTATTTCCAATTCAGTGACCTTTGGGGGGATTTTGTAATGGTGGAACATTTTTATAAAGCTATCTAAGAAGAATAAATCTGCTATAAAGAAGATATTGAAAAGTCAGCCTTGTGCAATATAGAGCAACTATTTGTCTTAAGTGTTTCAGAAATAACTCTTCCATACCCTTGACTTAGGTTAAAGATGAACCTGATTCTCCACCTGTTGCTCTTGGAATGGTTGATCGCTCACGGATGCTGCTTTGTGCTCTCACATTCCTCTGTCTCTCCTTTAATCCTTTAACATCTTTTTTGGATGGCAAAGAAACATCGGACACTTACAGCACAGTGCATCATGGTTCTGAGAGGAATATACAAGCAATAAAACCAGGTATATTTCCAATAGTACTCCTTTGATATCTTTCAAATTTTTTAAAGACAAGTACAGTAACTAAATGATGAAAGGGGAAGAAAACAATAGATGGTGATTTGTTGGGTAATGATATATTCTGGAATATTCTGTTTTAAAAGGTGATTACAATTTTATTGTGATAATTTATAAATACGGTAATTGTAGTGGATAGTAGTATCCATGACTCAGATAATGGGTATTTATGTACAAAAGGATTGTGAGCTTTTGACATGTATGTTTCTTGGTTTCTTTAATGAATTGAAATTTTACCTGTATGGAATCTATATTTTACCTGTGCATTTGTGAGGATTTTATTGTTGTTTCTGTGTGTGGTAGAGCTTTCAGATTTTTTAATTGTAGCATACATGTTGTATTTGTTATGAGGGATGGGCTGAATCATGTTAGGTTCTTATTTTGAAAAAGGTTTTTGATTTATGTAAGTTGTGTATTTTTTCTGAACATTTCTATCTTATGTAAAATGATATTTTCTTGCATCTATATACTTAGGGCGGGAGTTTTGCATGGGAAACAGTTCTATTTCAGGGAAGAATAAATAGGATGAGAAGAAAGCAAGTTGATTAAACTTAGCATGATCTTTACATAATCAAGGTTCTCCCAAGAATTATTATATTAAGATGTGAACTGTTATTTATTATCTGATTTATGTTTTTTGACATGATTAATTCTGATTAATTCTGTTAGAATCAGGTGGCTGGTTTGGCTGGATGATGCCCACTTTGATCTTGTGGCTTGTGAACGGTGTCATTATCTTGAGTGTATTCATAAAACTGTTAGTGCATGGAGAGCCAGTAACACGACTGCATTCCCGTTCTTCTGTGACTTTTTGGCGGCACCGGAAACAGGCAGACCTGGACTTAGCTAAGGTGAGATAGTTCGTTGCTTTGAGGATAAATGTTATTGTGCTCATTTATTTGTATTGCATTAATTGAAATTTGCATAACCTAAAGAGTGAATATTTTAAAATGTAGAACAATTCTCTTGAACTACTAAACATTTAGGTTTACATCTCATTATTCTGCTATCAAAATTCTTGAACTATGGGTTCTTAAAGCACCTCCCCTTGGGAGAGCATGCAGATCATTTTTGGATTAAACTCTGCTTCTGTTCTATAGGTAGGTAATTTTTAAAGGGGGAATCAGGTTGAATTCTAGAATTGAAATGAATGATAAAGGTGAGCAGATTTCTACAGATTTTGTTAAATGCATGCAGGCTAAAGGTAATCTGTTCAGTAAAAAGAACAATATTTTATTATGCTGTTTAACTGTTCAACCTTTGTTTATGTGTGATAATGTATTTGAACAAAATAAAAATGTACTGTGAAATTTGCAATCCATTTGTAAATATAGAGTTGTTGTAAATGGGAAAGGGGAGCAATATTAATACTGGGATTATAGGTTATATTTTGAAAAAATAATTTTGAAATAATTAGTTGATGAACATAATAAGCAATTCCTATTGTATTTTACTATTGAAATTAAAGGGTTTTTTTTGAGTGGAACAGAACAGTGTCTTCTGTGTCTAAATGCTGATTTTAATTGGAAAGAGTAAATTATTTCTTTTCCATTATGTGGTTGAATATTTGTTTAACTGGACTGAGACTTGAAGTTTAACTGAACTGGACATGAAATCTAACAGGATTTCAAGGTAATACAGATCCAGATTTTTTGTGTTTCTGATATGTCATGGTTCAAGTAAATTGATGCAGATGAGGAAGAAAGAAAATTTGAGAAAAAGTCTATAGTATATTTAAATACGATGGCAATTTAGCTAGTTTATCAGTGGCTGAGGAGACAAATGTAGGTTTACTAGACTCTCCAAAATCTGAGTAACAAATGAAATTATCAAAAAGAATTAAAGCTTAAAAATGAGTGAAGATGGAGAATAAAATTTATGTCTTCCATGATGACTCAGAATAGTCTGAATATTAGGAAGTGATGAAACACTCAAATGTCCCCTGTTCAACTTTATCCCATGTTTTTCTTCTTTTGTTTGCAGGGGGACTTTGCTGCTGCTTCATCAAATTTACAGATCTGTCTTTCTGCTCTGGGCCGAGCGTTGCCTACTTCTCGTTTTGACTTGATCTGTAGCCTTTCCTGGAACATTATTCGTTACAGTCTCCAAAAATTGGGATTAGTACGTTGGCTGCTAAAGAAGACATCACAGCGGAGACGAGCAACAGAGACACCTCTTGGCTTTGAAGATGAAGCCAAGACTAGTGCGCGAGATGCAGCACTAGTGTATCATAAACTTCATCAACTCCATATTACAGGTAGATGAAAAAAAATTAACTTAGTGGTTTAAAAGGTAACGATTCCCTCAGGTTAAGCTTGATTCCTGATGGCTGCCTACTTCATGTAGTTTTTTTGTTTGTTTTTTTAATGCAAAATAAAAGTTTACTTTTTAATGAATTTTGTATCTTAGAATCTCCAGAGTGCTCCTTATTTTTGATAATGCAAGATTTTGCATAACAGGGTATTGTGCAATACTGCGATGTGTGAATAGTACTAAGTTTCAGTAGCTAAAAGAGCTTTTTCAGATGAAACCATGCAGTGCATCACTTGTACAAGGTGATTCACAACAGGATACAAATAATATTTTTTAAATTTCTGGTGCAGGTAAACTTCCGTCCAGTTCAGCTTACTCAGGATTGCACATGGCGTTGTGTGCTGTAAACCTGGCAGAATGTGCAGAGGAGAAGATTTCACCAAGTACCCTGGCAGAGATTCATCTAACTGCTGCAGTTGGCCTGAAGACTCGCTATGGTGGCAAACTGGGCTTCCTGGCGGTACGTGGATTGTTTTGAGCCACTTAGCAGTATAGATAGTCTTCACTTAACAGTAATTGGGACCAGAATTTCCACTGCTAAATAATGTAGTTGTAAAGTGTGATGTCACAGTACTGCATCATTTAGTGAAGGCAATCTCATTAGTCTCCATTTTTGTTGTTAAGTGAGGGACTCCCATGACTGACATGGGAAGAGGCAGGAATCTAGAAGTGCTTACTTGTGCTATTAAAACTACATCCCAGGCAAATGGATGGGTGGGCATTAAGAAGTACATGCATGTGTGTGGATGCCATGTGTGGGCCCTATGGAGTATGGGCAGGCATGTGTGCGCGGATGCTATGAAGGTTGTGTGCTATGGGAAGGCGCTACAGAGTATGGGCATAAATTCAAGTGGCTCCCAAGTGAGGACTACCTGTATTAGGTTAAATACTGTGGCTTATTTAAATTATTTTTCTGGATTTGCATCTAAAATAAATGAAAGTGACTTCTGTGTTGGTACATTAAAAATTTTATCCATAGATTGCTAACTTTCAGTCAAATATTGCATGTTTTCTTCTCAGAGTTATTTCTTAAGTCAAGCTCAAAGCTTGTGTACTTCTGAGCATAATGACATTCCTGACTCCTTACGCTGGTTGTGCCATCCTTTGGGGCAGAAATTTTTTGTGGAACGGAGCTGGACAGTGAAAGCTGCTGCTAAGGATAGTCTGTACTCCACTCAGAGGAACCCAGGTGAAGATCAGTAGCTAGAGAAGATATTTTCTTTAAGCCTGTTATCAGTATAGTGGACAATACTTATGTGTATGCATTTTCTTTCTTCTAGCTTTATACATGCTTTGGTTTAAAAACTGTTAAATGTTAATATGTGAAAGCAATCAAGAGGACAGTTTTCCATAAACTGGCATTCTTTCTGCAATACAGTTTTCTATCTAAAAACAAAAAAAGAAAGGCTTACACTCCTGAAGTATTCATTGTTGAACTTGTGAATAAAATAATAAGCTGATTGTTTTGCCTTCGCATATATAGCTGATCCCATTGCACAGGTACACCAGGCATTCTGTGAGAACCTACTGGAGAGAGCTGTTGAATCCATTGTGAAACCTCAGATTCCCAAAGGGGCTACAAGCCATGATGATGAAGCACCTTGGTGAGCCATATTTATGTCCTAGTGGCAGTTTTCTTGGAAATATTGAAGGATTCTCCTTGACTGTTCTAATAAAACCTATAGTTCAACATTGGAGGCAGAATGGCAATATATATTTCAGCTGCCCAATTTTAAGCAATATGATACAGGACACACCTATTTGAGTACTGCTTTTCTCATAATACATCACTTAGATTGTATCCATCCACAGTACTATTTGGATATACGACATAGTACAGTTTCTCTAAACAGTTTATCCAAATTGCAAAAAATGGATTAGCATAAAAAGTATATAAAGTAGCCTGTACCATGGTAGTAAGAAGTTTTTTTTATCATTTTGCTATCATTCTCATCCATTGACCAAATTATTTGGGATTGAAGCCCAACATTATTTAATTTTACCATCTTGCCTACGCTTATCATTGAAATGTTCATGGCAAGATTCATCATTATCTCTGTTGGGAGAAAGCCATACAAAAAATTATCACAATGCTGCAAGAATGAGATTACCATGGTGAACATTGTTTGCCTTTCTGAATGCGGGTGTGAATGTGATACCTTTGTGCAGAGAATCATCCTTAAAAAGTGTGTTAAAATACAACTTTAGTTTGTTACAATTCATTGTAAAAATATGATACATTGTCCTAACTACTAAAAGTCTGACTTTGTACTTGCAGTGAATTCGCTAATGCTTTGGAATACTTGACATTACTAAGTTCTTTTGTGGATTCTTTGGGAAGTGAGATACCACCTTTCTCTGGAAATTCGGTGCTGAAGTCTGCTCTAGGTATGTGTGAAAGATACAGGACTTGTTCAGTGGTTTTCTGTCTTCGTCTTTCTTTTCTCTCCCATCCTAAATATATCTGCACTTATTCAGTGTTCAGTTGTTATTTTTCTTGTGTTAAATCTTTTATAATCAATTTTGCTTTTTTATCCACTGTTCAATTTCAAGATTTATCACTATATATCACTAATAATACATTGCCTTCCTTCAGTGTAGTTAACAACTAAACACAAAACAAGAAAAAGGTAGAAGGAAGGAAAGAAAGCAAATTCAGCATTATAATAATAAGTTAATACTGTAATTAACATTTAAAAACAAAGCCTAAGTCTTAGCTGATGGAGTAACCTACTTCATTATTTCACCCATGCTGCTAGGTGATAATTGATAGACTAGCTTGATGGAAATGATATTTTTGCAGAGATGTCGGTAACTCTGCTTTTATCTCAATTTCCATTATTATTATTTCATCACATATTCAACCAGATATTCAGACTGAAATTGGCATTTTTATCCACTTACTGAGTTCTTCCCATAGACTTGGATAAGCAGTTGTGGATGTTTGAATTATTATTAAATTTGTCGCCCATCTCACAATTCAAGGTGGCTCGGAGTGCTCTTTCCATGTAGTTTACATTTATATTATATAATCTCTCTCCATATACATGCAGCTAAAAACAGTTCAACTGTATATTAACAATCAGAATACATTTGATTAAATGTATTTGATTAATTATGTATTTGGCCAATACTGAAATATTGGTAGATTACATGTTTTTTCAGTCTTAATAACTCTTTCTAATGCTAAAAAAAAACAACTGCAGTCTTATTGAATCAAATTCAAGAAATAAAATGGCCTGGCCAATCCCCCTTTTTCTGCTTTTATTTATAAATGCCTCTATTTATTATGATTATCACTATTCATGCTAAGTCACCTTAACACAGGGAAATGTTTAGTGATTCAGTAAATCACATACTTTTTCTCTAATAAAGCATAACAATCAGTATAGTCTTCCCTGCTATGATCTGAAGATGAATGCTATGACAATCTGTTTTCTAAATTTTTCTGGAACATTCTATAAAAAAATAGTATTCTCCAGTGCGCTGCTTGCCAGAGACTGAGTTGCTAGAACTTTCTTGGCCACGCCTCCTCTGCTCGGCTGAACTCCAGTTTTTTGACTCAGTCCAACTGAGAGAGATGTGGAAAAGTTTGCTCCAGCAATTCAATCAGCAGCTTGGATTTTCCAACACAGAAGGAGAGGGGAACAATATTAGCTGGTTTCAGGCTTTTATCCCCCATTGAAACCTGCACACTGCGGAGGGGAGGTGCTGGTCCCCCCCCGGCACGTCTGGTACAACCGTCACCGCCCAGAACACTTGACACAGTTTCTTGATAAACACCAAAAAGAGCCATCTGGTCCCCACTACCCACCTTCTTCATCTGGGCGCGGTGATAGATTCCACCTCATGCGAGGTGTTCCTTTTTCTGGATCGACAGGAAAGCATCAGACACCTAGTGACCAAAATCCGGTCTCTGAGATTCCCTTGGATCTTCTCTCCCAACTTCTAGGGAAAATGGTCTCTTGTATAGCGATAGTGCCTTGGGCGCAGCTGCACGCCAGGCCACTCCAATGGTTTCTGTTGCCTCATCAGAGGGCCGGAAACAGGAACTCAAAGACCAAAGTAAGACTCCTGGTGAAGGTTCTTCGCTCCCTTCACAGGTGGATCTTCCTGGCCATAGGAAAGGGGAGTACATTCAAAGAACCCCAACGCATCACCTTAACTTCGGATGCGAGCCTTTTCGGCTGGGGGGCCCACCTTCAATCCCAGGTGGTCTAGGGATGATGGCTTCCGACAGACCTTGTGAACAACATAAATTGGTTAGAGCTTTGGGCAGTACATCTGGCCCTATGCCACTTCCAGGAAGAAGTGACGGGACACCATGTTCTCGTCTTGACAAACAACATGGCCACCAAAGCTCACATAAATTGAGAAGGGGGCACTTGTTCCAAGTCCCTTATGATGGCATCAGAGAAGCTGGGGCTCTGGGTGGAGCAGCGACTCCTCTCCATCAGAGCAGAACATATATCGGGAGCAAGCAATGTGCAGGCGGATTGGTTGAGCAGGACAACTATCGACCAATTGGAGTGGCGCCTGCATCCGGATCTCTTTAATGAAATATCCCAGAGATTCAGCCACCTGATAGTAGACTTGTTCTACTAACTGAATGCCCAGTTGCCGAGATTCTTCTCTAGATTCCCGACACCAGGGGCGGAAGGAGTCAATGCCCTCCGCAGTCCCTGGCCTCAGGGTCTGCTTTACGCCTTTCCATCGATTCCCCTCATTCCAAGGGTCATCAGGAGGCTGTTAGAGGAGAGGGCAGAGATCATTCTTCTCGCCCCACATTGGCCCAGACGCCCCTGGTACGGCGATCTGCTAAGTCTCTCCATCTCCCGTCCCTGGAGAATTCCCCAGGACAGGATCCATCTCAGCCAGGGGATCATGGTACATCCGGAACCCCAGGGCTCCAGTTGACCGCTTGGCACTTGAGAGGTACATCCTGAAGAGAGACAAGCTATCTGAGAAAGTCATTCAGACCATCCAGGCGTCTAGACGCCTCTCAACAAATAGAATTTACAATGCAACTTGGACAGCATTCTGCAGATGGTATGGCAAAGGACAAATTGATCCCTTAGTGGCATCAGTTCCGGAGATACTGGATTTCCTTCAACACGGATTGGACAGAGGACTGTCTCCCAATATGCTTTGGGGACAGGTGGCAGCCTTATCCACAGTTTTATCCTGTGAGAATAGGCAATCCCTCACGCACCATCCCACAATTCGCTGGTTGAAAGCCTGTATTGCGAAGGCTTATGAACTAAAAGCGAGACCCGTTCCTAGACGAATCACGGCTCATTCCACTTGGAGTGCAGCTACTACAGCCACATGGGCCAAGGAAGCTCCGATCGAGGATGTTTGCAGAGCGGCAACCTGGTCATCCCCATCACCATTTATCCGTCATTACAAACGACATGTTTGCCACGGCTGAAGTATGGAGAGTACTTCAGTGAGTTTATTCCACCGTGGAGGCCTGGGACCAGCTGGTCTCCTGTCCTTAGTTCCTTAAGCTTGGGTATATCCCTATGCCTGGATTCTCCAAGCAGCGCACTGGAGAAAGGATGTTGGTCTTACCTGACACGTCTCTTCTCCGTGCACTGTGGGAGAATCCAACCTCGCCCTGCCAACTGTCCTGGTCCAGGGGTCCGGGGTGAAATTCATCATCACCAAGACCACGTGCACTTCACAGCCATGCCTTTGTCAAAAAACTGGAGCTCAGCCGAGCAGAGGAGGTGTGGCCAAGAAAGTTCTAGCAACTCAGTCTCTGGCAATAGGATTGAAGATAACCCAATGCTTGGATTCTCCTGCGGTGCACTGAGAAGAGACGTGTCAGGTAAGACCAACGTCCTATTCAACCAAGAGCTCGATGTGTCTTGTTAATTATAGTTAGTAACTTTAAGAGCAAAACATTTATATAAGATAAATAAAGAAGATATTTGATCTAGGAGCAGGTACTGATTTGTGTTCTTGCCTTGATTACTTGCAGGTCTGTTTTGACTTGGCCAGATGTTTGTTTTCACTCTTACTAATGGTCCAAACATCCTATATGTGAGAAACAGCAATAGGTGTTTGGCTCTTAGCTCTGCAGGCCAAGGTTTAAGATTATGTCTTGATCACACAAAAAGAGGAACAGATTTTTAAGTCTGTTACCTTTGGTGTAAAACACTTTGTCAGTTATAAATAGGGTAGATTTTCTTGGACTACTTCTCACAACCCCTCCATTTATTCCAGTGATCAGATAGTAAGCCTATTATAAAGAAGACTTCACTGAGAAATGGCAAAAATAAGATGCTTTATGTTTCCAGTAAGATCTGGACAATCCTAGTCAGTATCTGGAAATTATCTTTTATAGCAATTTCTCATATGAACAAATGGTGTCACATTATTCAGATTACCGGAATATTGTTCAAGTCTTGAATGGGGTAATTCAAAGGTTTTGCTTTCCAAGTTTATGCATCTTTTGTTTTGTGGTCCTGGTATCATTTGATTGATTAAATGGCTCAGGATATTTAACTGAGACTAAATATTGTTTTTTAAAATACAAAATCAGCTTTCGAATAGAATGGTGAAATGATTATGTGTTTGTTTGTTTGTTTGTTTGTTTGTTCAACTTGTATGTCGCCTTTCTCCGAAGACTCAAGGCGGCTTACAATGCATTTAAAAGCCATATATAAAAACATTAAAAATTAAAACATTAAAAACAATTAAAACCCATTCACATCATTCATGGCCGGATCTTGCCAGATTGCAGCAGCGAGATCAACGGCCCCAGGCCTGCCGGAAAAGCCAGGTCTTCACCGCTTTTTGGAAGGCCAATAGGGTGGGGATGGTCCGGATCTCAAGAGATAACTGGTTCCAGAGAGCTGGGGCAGCCACAGAGAAGGCCCTCCCCCCGGGCCTGCCAGCCGGCATTGTTTAGCTGACAGGACCCGGAGGAGACCAACTCTCTGGGATCTTACCGGTCGCTGGGAGCTATGCGGTAGAAGGCGGTAGAAGGTTTATACTTTTCTTATTTCAGTTTGTCTTCCTCCGCAAAGTGTCTTTAGTATAATTTCAGAGATAACTTTGAAATCTTGAAAGTTACTTTGAGGTAAAATGGGCAGCCTACACATTTTATAAATCAATCAATCAATCAATCAATCAATAACTTTTTGATCCCTCATAAATCCCCACAAGCTTTCTTAGAAAATAAGATTGGTTGCTGCTTATGCTTTGTTTGGAAATGTACTCATCTGCCTAGAAAATGAAAGTAAGCAGGGGTAATAGGTAGCATTTTGTGAGGCAGATAACTTTGCCAGTAATCAATGAATGGAGAAACCCCTCAGTAGCTCTTTTGCTTCAACATCCACAGTATGACCTCAGAATTATAAATATGTCCACAAGATTGAAAATGGAATGTAGAACAACAGAATGAAGAAATAAAGCTACATTTTCCCCTGTTATCTCTTGGCTCTATTTTTGTACCCTGGACTGAATTCACGTTTTGAAAGGCTGCAATAATTTTTTGGAGAAAGAGATATAAGGCCCTTAACAATCTTTCATTTTTTTGTAGGTCCTGATATAGTCTGCAGATGGTGGTCATCAACAATCACAATGATAATCAGCTGGCTCAAGGGTGATGATACAGCTGTGAAATCTCAGTTTATCAATGTGGAACGAATTCCTAAATGCTTGGAGATGATGGAGTGTGTGGTCTTTTATATTATTTGTACAATTGTGTATCTGAAATCTAAAAGGGACATAATAAAATAGAAAAGTTTCCTAATCTTTAACTTTGATCTCCCATAAACATATCACAAATCTCTCTTGGGTACCATGAAACTAAATTATAACTTGTTTTTTTTTTTTAAATAGTTTTTAAATTAACTTTTCAGAATTGGGTATCCCAAGTTTGCCTAGAAGTAGTGGATGCAAAATATTAGTCTAGAAATCTACTATACTAGTTTGTACATCATTATCTAGTGATAATTCATTTATAGGGCTCATTTTAGCACTTTTATGGGGAGAATATATACCAAAGCAGTTATATAGCAAAGTATCTGGAAATACATTTTTAAAAAAGGGCTGCTTGAAGCCATGAAAGTCAGCTTGGTAACCTTGGACCAGTTTCTTCTCTCAGTCCAACTCATCTCAGGGTTGTTGTTGTGTAGAATATAGGAGGAGGTAGGTATGTTGGATATTTTCCCCACCTTGTATTATTTGTAAAAATAATGAAGGCGGAATACAAACAAATCTACTGTTCATAAAACTTAAAAGACATTAATCATCTTCCTTGCTCTGTCTCTCCTCCCCCTTCTATGCCTCTAGGAATGCCCTTGTACGAGCTATCTTCCATGTATGCAAAGCCATGAATGTCTTGTTGTCTAGCAAGGCAGATGGGCAGCACAGTTCATTTAGTCATTGTGAAAGAGCTAGCACTCATCTCTGGAATAGTCTCAACGTGAGAAGTGGGGTCTCAAGCACAAGTCTTAACAATGTAAGTCGTGCATACTCACTTGAACTAAGGTAACAAACCGTTTTCTTAATGTATATGGGTTTTGTTAAATGTCTTTGAGACTGAAAGTCTAGTTTCTTCTTACCCACCCATGAAAAAATGAAGAGTCTTCTTCCTTCTTTTGTCTTCCTCCAGTGCAGCAAATACAGCTGCATTGTACCTATTTCCAAAGGAAAGGCAGTCGGGATAACATCTGATCACAGTTCATTAGCTCTGCCCAAATAACAGGACAAGTGCTTGCTTGACCCATTCCTTTTTCTCTTGAATTGTACATCCTAAATGAATTATTTTCACCAAAGGATAAGGATACTGATTTCCATAGCTAAGAACGATTCTCTATTTTTGCATCATGAAATTGGCTTTCTTCCTATCTTTATATTTAATACTAAGTGCACTTTGAGTTTCGTAAGCATGGAGGTTTGTTAAACTCAGATTCTTTGTTTATACCTGTTGGGTGGCAACTGTAGTGCATTGTAGTTGCATTGCATGTTCTGGAAATACTCATGCAATGTTTCTGCAGTGCAGTTCAGAGGCCTGCCTGATCTCTGCACTACAAGTCAAGTCTCCTGAGCCTTGGTTTTCAAAGTTTTTGTTGGTATGGGAAGAAATTCTTAGGAACTTTATATAAAGTGGATCAAGAGCAGAGGTGGGTTTCACATATTTTTATCACCGATTAGCTGGCGTGCACCTTCCGTGCATGCGCTTTACTCATAAGTGTGCCTTCTGCACATGCGCCAGCCACGAAAACGTGGCTAAATAGGACAGCATAGCGCTGGGTCGGGTGGGCAGGCCTACCCGTGATCTCCGCTACCAGTTCGCCTGAACCGGTCCAAACTGGCTGAATACCACCACAGATCAAGAGGCCAAAGTAACAGGTAACAGTAACAGAGTTGGAAGGGACCTTGGAGGTCATTAGTCCAACCCCCTGCTCACGGACCATTTAATCTAGCCCTCCATCCAAAGGTAGGAAGGAGTATTTAATTCACCAACCCTCTTGCAGGGTTGGTGAATTAAATATGAGTGAAATATGGATTACTGTATCCCCAAAAAGAGACCAAGTGCAAGAAATAACATGTAGAGTCAATACTGTAGATTGAAAGGGCTCAGGAAAGCAACCCAAAGAATACCAGGCAAAGAAAAGGTAAACATATAACTGTTGTACTGTATTTAACACTTTGCTTATGGCTTGTATTTTGAAAGAAGAAATTAATCAAATTGTATGCTTCTTATAAAGCTTTATTTTACCATCAGATAATGTGCAACAATTTAGTTCTGTGAACACTGATGCCATTTTTATTTTGATCCAACATTATATTGCTTTCTGTTTCTGGGGAATTCTTGGGTCAAGTGCACATTCTTTAGGATAAGTTTTCAATATATGCACAAATAAATCAATTTTTCAGTTGTCTCTTGTTAATGCAATTCAAGATGAACACAATGTGGTTTCACTATATTCTAATTTCACAAAGCAACAGGAAACAAAAATTTGTTAACAAATGATTAAGCAATGATATATGTATTATAAAGAAGTTTAATATTTGGTGGCAATGTCTTTGAGATATCTTCTTAGATGTAAGATGGATTAGATTTTTTTAATAATACAATTGAAGATACTGGTTTTCTGTCTTTAAATCTGAGCTTAAATCTTTTTTGACTGGGGAATGGGGTGCTCCTTTGATTGGGGATTTGGAATTTAAGGACTGGCCTTGGTGAAAGGCCTCTTCGATTTTTATGTTGCATATTGCTTAATTTTATTTGATTTAAGTAGTTATATACTGTTAATGGGTTTTATAGGGTCTATTTTATCTATTATTTTTGTAAATAGGGTTATCTAATTCCTTTAGAGTTGTCTAGGTTTTTAATGTGGCTGTTTATTTTTTTATATTCTAATCTAACATACTTTTGAATTCCTGTTTATTGTTTAGTTTTTATAATAAATATATTTTTACTGTAATGCAACAGTATATAGTAATGATAATGGCTATTAAAAACTGCATTTTGGTAACTAGAACATGGCTTTTGGGATTCCTGGGCCATATGTACTTGTTCAAAACTGACTGTGACCATCAGAAATTTTCAAGCAGAGTTAACTGCAGTCCTCATCCCCCACCATTATTGTTCTTTGAATACTTTTGTATTCTTGTTGCTGAATGAGACTCTGTCTCTTTAGATGATCCAGCTGCTAGCTTGCGATCTACTGTTGTCTCTCCGTACCACTCTGTGGCAGAAACAGACAAATGCTAGTCTAGCTTTGGGAGACACGCACCATGCTTCTGCTTCTGAGCTGACTGGCTTCCAGCGTGATCTTGGCAGCCTGCGAAAACTAGCAAATAGCTTCAGGCTCGCTTACCGAAAGGTAAGAATCTGTGATATTGGAAACCCTCTGTGGACTTTTTGCTAAAAATGGATGATAAGGAACTGGTAATTTCTGGATTTATCTATTAAAAAGAACTGTATATGGGGAAGAGGGAACTGTTATATAATCTTGAAAGGGGGAAATAATATTAAGTAGATTGGAAACCGCTTCTTCTAGTCTTTTTTTTCTTGTCTTTGTATTGTGTTAAACACTTTTTTCCTTTTTCTTTCTTATTTTTCTTTGTATTTGTCTTTTAACTTGGGAAAAAATTCAGATAGATTGGCAGGCAGGCAGGCAGACAAACGTGTTTGTGTAAGAATCTGTGAATGGTATTGAGAGAACTTCAGGGTGAGAAAATGTTGGCTTTCTTCATATTTGCATATTTGTTTTCTTCTGAGTGCCTGCATGGTATTGTAAGCCAGAAGAACAAATTGCTCTGCCAGAATCTGTTTTACATAAATATTTTAACATTGTTTGCAGTATTTATTATCACATATTTTCTTCTGGATATACTTCTACTATTGTAAGCTTTGCTCATGATACTTAGGTGTGCACAAAATGATGAGGATTAGGATGCTTTGTGAAAGTTAAAACATTTCACTTTATTTTACATCCTTAAAACAATTCTATAATTATAATTGTGTGTGTGTGTCTGTGTGCGCACATGCTTTGTTCCACCCCATAAGGCTTATTTTTGTGATATAGTTGTGATATGAACTGAGAATTTCCTAGCTTTCTACTCTTTCTACATTGGTTTAAACCAGAAAGCGGCTAAGAGGATAAAGAGGCCATTAAAATACTCTTAAGAAAGGAAGATAGTGGTTTTAAAAGTTTGCTGTAGGGCTCACCATTTATTTCCCCTCACTCCCCAAGGGAATAAATTGCAACCCAGATTCTTCTGTCTTCTCAGCATGAGCTTTTAGAGGCCAGCTAAGTCAGCCTTGCACCTGTATCAGGCCATCTGCCAAGGGAGAGTTGGACAATACATTGGCTGTGCAATTTTAATGGCCACTAGATGTCAGCAGAGATATACAGAACATAAAGACTTTGCCACCATTTTGTGTTTGTCCAGATTTTTGCAGCTCTGCTATGGTAATTCTGCGGGAGAGAGTATAGAAACAGAACAGACAAAATATACAGAGAGTAGGTGAATCTTCCAAGAGGATGAAGGTGGATAAAAGACAAACTTTAAAATCTATAAAATGTCCTTCACAGTTTTGGACATCTGGCCAACATCTAAGAAATGATAGTTTGAAGTCTGCCTGCTAAAGTCATCTCCATGGCATTTCAGTTTTTTTCTAATTTTCTAGGTTTTTCTTCATGAGGCCACTGTCCGCTTGATGGCAGGAGCCAGCCCCACACGTACTCATCAGCTGCTTGAGCATAGTCTCAGACGTCGGACCCCACAGAGTACCAAGCAAGGTCAGTAGGTTCTTGTGCTATTCTCTTTCTTACCTGCTAAACAGAAGGAGATATAATGGGATGAACTGCTCATAAGATTTAGAGAAGTGGCAACTGATAATGGGAAATATATCTTCCTTCGTAGATTTTAGGAATTCACATATTTAAACATACTAGAACAATAACAACAAATATTAATGTTTCTGTGAGTTATGCCTAATTGTAAAAGTGCTTATTAAAAGGACAAGGCTGCTACATTTGGAAAGTTGGCTGATCTCAGTTTGGTCTTAATTTCTAGTTGACCTATGCTTTTTTTTTGAGAGATGTATAAGAGGCACCTAATGCTTGAAGCCTGAATTATTCTTGGATGTATAATATATAATATAGAATACTGTTTTTGTATTTTTACACTCAGAACCACGGATGGATGAATGGATGGATAGATAGAAGCATATATAGCTTTGTTTTGTGATGTGTTTTTTTTTTGTTCTGTGCCCAAAGAAATATCTCTGTTCTCAAGTATTCCATTATACCACAAAAGAAGAGCTCCAATATTAGTTTCATGCAGTAGTATTTTTAGCTGGGTGAGATGCTATAATTTGACTTTTAAAATATTATCCTTTTTACCAATTTTGACATTAAAAACAAGGGACTTATGCCAAGTACCATTGTTTTTAGTAACTACAATATTCAGCCTACATTGAGTTTTGTTTCAACAAATGGAACACTTGAGCATTCAGAGTTTTGTTATCAGAATTCAACAAAACTGGAATATTCTAGCAGAAAATTTGAGGTGGAGCCAGTGTATTTATTATTTCAGTAACTTCTACAATACATTTATTGCTTAAAAACATTAATTACATATTCATTACTAAGATTTTTATTGTTAGTTTTTTCTTTTCATATTTAGGTGAGTTGGATGTTCTTCCTGGACAAAGAGAACGAGCTACAGCAATTCTATTAGCCTGCCGCTACCTCCCGCTGTCTTTTCTGTCATCTCCGGGCCAGCGTGCTGTCCTGCTGGCAGAAGCAGCTCGAACACTGGAGAAGGTTGGCGACATGCGTTCCTGCAATGACTGTCAGCAGATGATTGTGAAACTAAGTGGTGGCACAGCTATTGCTGCTTCCTAACTCTAGAGGAATAGTTTCATCAGACATTGAATGAATTCTTGTCCCATTCTCTTCCTTTTTCTTAAAAACCCTTCCAGATTTGTGCAAGTTTCATTATACTAATAGGAGACAGTGACTTGGTGTATAGCAAGTGGCGAATTATTTGCCTCCAAGCAAAAAGATTGTTCATGCTGGTGCTAGAAAGTTCTTTTTTCCCCTGGCAGAGACTGATATCTTGGACTGGTTAACTAGGATGTCTTTGAAAGAGGAATTTGCTTTTCCTTTTTACAAAACAATCTCTTTTGAAAACATCTTTGGGGGAAGGAGTTAGTAAAAAACAAAAAAATTGTTACAAAGTCTCATTTGATGGCATTTGCAATGGTTCTTGGTCCAGTAATATATAGATTCAAAGAAGATAGGATTGTGTTTAACTTCTTTTCTCCTCAGTATATGTTTGTCCTACTTACTGATACCTTCCTATAAAATAGAAGCTTTAGGAGGTCAGGCCAGTTCTGTAGAGAAGTGCATTATGGTTTTTATGCTATTTGGGTTACAGTTATTTATATTTTATAACTTTGCAAACTATAAAAATACCAGTTTCTTTTTGTCTCATATTCTTCATCTCATTCTGTATCTCTTCTTTCTGTAGTCTTTCGTAAACTGATGATGATCAGAATGATAGAAACTGTAATTTCAATCAATCAATTAATCAATTTTTATTCAGTCATAGACCAGCAAATAAAACAAGAAAAATTGCAATTAATTAGGATAAAAAGAAAAAAAAATCTTAAGGATTAGGAAAACAAACCTGATGTACTGTTCAAACTATAAAACAGTACTTAACTGTAAAGAAGTAAAATCAGATTGATGTGATAATAGTAAAACAAGTTAAAACAAATCAGAACAATCCAGAAGCTTAATAAAGAATAGACATAATAATTCCTGGTGAACATTTCGTAGAGGAGACAATACAAAATAACTTGTTCCATATTTCAGTTGTTCCTTCACAGCATGGACAAATCTATGTTTGAAGAGGATTTTTTAAGTGTCTCCCTTCAGTAACAACTATTGGAAGGACAGTGAATCTGGCCAAGGATAAAGCCCTTCTAAATTTTGGAATTATGTGACTAAGGTATATCACTGGTTGAAGAAGATATGAGAAACATCTAACATCTAAATCAGCAGGTTGTAGAAAACTGGTCTATAGCATCATTGTAAGGCCAGGAATTGAATCTTCCTTTTATATATTCTTCCTTATAGGGAAAACAAGGAAAAATAAAAACAACTAAAAGCATTAATTAAAAAATGGTTAAGTAAACATTAACATCTTTTCCAGCATTGTTTTACTGAAGGAAATCCCACCTTCAATCACTTTGGAAAGAGATTTTGAGCAAGATGAAATGTGGACAAGGATGAAATGATCCTCCTCAAGACATTGATTTAGATGCCTGCTTGTTATAAACAAAGAGGTAGCTAAGCTAGCCATACTTTTAGATCATATGGATAATCATCTAGTTTGACCCTCAAAAAATACAGATTCCCCCCCCCCCCGAAGCTGTTTATATCCACGTAAGATTTACCACCTAGTGATAAATATTAGTTCCATATTCACCAACTGGTAGTAAGATAGCTATACTACCAACTGAAGTGACACTTACGTTCTTTCCCACAATTTTTGGGAGCATTGTAACGTATATGTATAGAATGGATGAAGTATTTTAGTGTTAAAGGAAACAAAGTACAGCTCAACGTTCTCTGGTAGAATCACACAAATTTTATATTATATGGAACTCTAAGGTCCGCAAACCATGTTTTTCTCCTTCTTTGCTTATTTTTTTTTTTTTTAGTCTTTCATTGCATTGATCTAAATTTCAATAGAAGCTCCTATTTAATGGCACATACAGAAGAGCAATTTGGAAATTCACCAACTTTAATTATTATTCCTTGAAATAATGAGATTGGTGATCCTTGGCTGCATAGGTAGGATTCTCAATAATTAAAAGTCTTTTAAACTTCTCAATAATGACAGGTCTTTTAAACTTTCTATTCCGATGCCCCCAAATGTGAAGCTGTGGTGGTAAAGAAATTTTAAATATTGCTATTTCATAGTTAGAGTTCAAATACATCTCGATAAGAGATGCAAATCATGCTGATGATACAGTTTTAATGCTCCATAGTTAACCAGAAACAGATTCCACACGAAGGCCTTGACATCTTGAAGGTCTGTTCTCAGTCAACCTGCATTTATTGAAATGTTAAATTTTAATGCAATTTTCCTGTTTCTCCCTAACATATGTGAGTGGATGTGTTTGGTTTGTATATCCTGCCCCATTCTGGTACATGGTGAAATTTAATATTTGACCATGCTATTTGAAAAAAGTTTTGGTATTGCTGGTTTCCTTGATGGAAGTGTATTTAAGTTTGTATTTCTTACAACTGATATGCATACTGCAATTCTGCCTGCTTCTCTTGTAAACGTAGGTAGCCAGAATAAGTGTCCCAGGGTGCTGCTGATTCAGAGGTACATTTAAATTGGCAGGCTGAATAAAGTATCATTCCATTCACTATCAGATCTTAATGATGGCATTCTCAATGCAGGTAGCAACTAAGTAGGAAAAATAATAAACTTATTGGGACTGAGGAGATTAGAGGTCATTGCTAATTTATGCCCCCAACTGCTGTTACAGCCATGCACATTTTGCTTTATTATAAAACAAAATAATCAGCCCAGGAGTAACACAAAGACAGTGTGAATTCTTAAAGAGTCTAACTGATTGATTAAGTAGGCTTGAACTTGCAAATGCTTCCATCTGGGCGCTCTCAGGGCAAATAATTCAATATAATTAATTTGTAAAAAAATGTAAAAAAATACCCATCTCTTTCTGAGCATTTCATGGTTTCTTGAATTTGAAACATTGAAAGTAGTTTATTTTTGTTAAAAGAGCAAATGGCCATTACAATATAAAAATTTCATATTAATCAGTCAATTGGATGGAGATGGGTGGCTATAAAAATAGAATAATTAAATAAATATTGCACAGCCATAAGAATGAGGTTACTGTCTTGTTTAAATTACAATTGCATAGATGTGATCTCTACAAAGAAATCTACCTTCTTGCATATTTTTGGCAGTTTTATATACTTAATGTATTTATGGAACTGTTCCTCCTAATCTAGCGCTATATATGTTTTGTGTATATAATGGTAACTTTTCTGTTTTTATATGAAATGAAAAGTGTCTTTTTATCCCAATAAAATTAGAAATAGAGATGCTTTGATACATGAAGATGTAGTGGGTGGTGATGTCAGGAGATGAGAGTGTCTGTTATTCTCAGTTGTGACCTTTTGGTATGGATCATTATGTAATTTATCTAATAAAGACAAAATTTAACTCAGGGTCTGATATTATTGTCAACAAACTGTCTTTATAGTTATATAGAAAAAATGTCCAAAAAATATATCTCCCACAAAAGGTATTTGTTCATTGATTGCAATATATAAATAATAGTGATTCTAGGCAACATCAAAATGCTGTGGTGCCTAGAGATGGACTTTGTTTATTCAACCATTCTGAAGGATTTGGAGCCAAAAACAATTGAAAGAACTATGGCCAAAATGTTTATGGCCAATAGAAATATATTATAAAGTATTATGTGCGTTTGAGATGAAAGGTAATTTTATATTAACTAAGATGAATAGACATCAGAGATGCATGTGGCATTACTTCTGCAAAGAATGGATGTCTTTGATGGATGTCTTTGAAGCTTAGCTGTTAATTGTGGAGGGGATGTTAACTTGTTGAATTTATTTCCTTGTTTAAGGAAATAAATTTCCTTAATTTATTTTAAGAATAAATAAATTTTATCCTTAAATAAGGATAAAATTTATCCTTATTTATCCTTAGTTGTCTCTGGCTCTAATTTTCACCTAATTTCCAGCTAGCTCAGTTCCTAATTTTCCTTCCCTTCCTTTTACCTCATTTTTTTTTCTATTCTTTGTTGTTTCTGCTAGGAGGAGAAAGCAGCATGAATGTGTATGTATGTATATATATATGTATGTATGTATGTATGTATGTATGTATGTATGTATGTATATTTATTTCTTTTAATTCATAGGTATAAATGTGTGATATTTTTGCAATCAGGGTTTTTTTCTTATGTTGAAAGATGTTAAATGGCCATGGTGGGATGAAATCTCATCCCACCATGGCCATTTAACATCTTTCAACATAGGAAAAAACCCTGATTGCAAAAATATCACACATTTATACCTATGAATTAAAAGAAATAAATATTTGACCTCTACAGAGAGGAGTCATAAAATATGGGTGTGTCTGGCTGAAGAGGCCCAAGAAGGCCGAAATAGTGCTATCCCAGTCTCCCATAAGTCTCAGAAGAAACAACATAAAATGTCTGACAGGCCTGAAAGTGATGAATAGAGATTTCATCCCACCATGGCCATTTAACATCTTTCAACGTATGTATGTATGTATATATATGCAAAAAATTAAAATCTCGGGTGTTTTCCCGCGTCATTATAAATAAGTTGGTTAAAATATTTAAAATCCTGGTTAAAATCCCAGCTTAAAATCTTCTAAAAATCCTTACAGAGCACTCTGCAAGGTCCTTTAAAACCTCAGCTAAAATCCTACCAGTGACTTTAAAAGTTTTTCTTAAAGCAACGTTTCGACAGGGTCACAACCCTGTGATCTTCAGGCTCTGTTTCATGTAGAAGCTATGGGTTCTCTGTTGCGGGGCCGGAGCTTCGCTTATCTATATTTGCTGCTGCTGATGTATGCTGGCTAGCCTGCAACTCTGTGTTCCAATTGGAGGACAACAGTTTTTCTTCCTGCTTCCTCCTCCTAGCTGCTTGGCTTCGTGTTACCGGCCCAGCTTTCTCAGATTCTCTATTATTATCTGTCTGCTGTAGAGGGGAAAGCGTTGGAACAAACTATCTATAAACCAAAATTATGGCTCAGATATATAGATGATACATTTGTCATCTGGCCTCATGGAAAAGACAAGCTAGACAATTTTCTAGCACACTTGAATAACATGCACCCGAAGATAAAGTTCAGTATGGAAATGGAGAAGGAAAATCAACTCCCATTCCTAGATGTACTAATATATAAGAGAACTGATGGCACCCTAGGACACAGTGTTTACCAAAAGAAGACACATACAAATCGTTACCTGAACGCACACTCACACCATCATCCCTCACAAGTTCAGTGGCAAAAACTTTAATCACTAGAACTAAATGTCTAGCATTTGAGGCACATGTACAAACAGAGCTTAAGACCCTCACAGAAGTATTAATGGAAAATGGGTTCCACGAAAATAGAATTAGAACTATAATCCAGCAAGGGACAGTAGGACAGAGCAAAATCCAAGAAGAAGAACAGAATATGGGAACTGCCATCCTGCCCTATATAAAAGGGACCACCGATAAAATTAGTAAGATATTACGGAAACAAAAAATAAAAACAGTGTTCCGTACAGATAGAAAAATATCGATAATGGTGAGAAACCCTAAGGATAAAATTGAGTTGGAAAACCAGGGGATATATGAAGTGCCATGTGCCTCCTGTCAGTCACCTTATATTGGACAGACAAATAGACAAATAAGTGTGCGTTTAGAAGAACATAAAAATGCAGTGAGGAAAGAAGAGCAAACTTCTTCTTTGGTACAACACATGAAAGCCACGGGACACAATATTGTTTTTAATAAAACCAGAACAGTGGCGAAAGAGGAACATCTCAACAAAAGAATAATCAGGGAGGGCATCGAAATTGAAAAGAGGCCGCAGAATATGAACAGACGAGACGACACCTCTAGGTTATCGAGTATTTGGGGACCTGCACTGAGAGAAACTCGAGTGTTAACATCAGAAGAGAGGCAGAGATTCCAACAAGCAACCAGTGGTGGTATAAGGCCTGCCAGAATTCTTCCTTCTTTGCAGAGGGTGGCTAGCAATAGGGGGAGAGAGAGGATCGAGCCAGAAGATAGGGTGAGATTTCAACTAACAATCAAGGGTGCTGTGATGCCTACCAGAATCCTTTCCCCTCTACAGCAGACAGATAATAGAGAATCTGAGAAAGCTGGGCCTGTAACACGAAGCCAAGCAGCTAGGAGGAGGAAGCAGGAAGAAAAACTGTTGTCCTCCAATTGGAACACAGAGTTGCAGGCTAGCCAGCATACGTCAGCAGCAGCAAATATAGATAAGCGACAGCTCCGGCCCCGCAACAGAGAACCCATAGCTTCTACATGAAACAGAGCCTGAAGATCACAGGGTTGTGAGCCTGTCGAAATGTTGCTTTAAGAAAAACTTTTAAAGTCACTGGTAGGATTTTAGCTGAGGTTTTAAAGGACCTTGCAGAGTGCTCTGTAAGGATTTTTAGAAGATTTTAAGCTGGGATTTTAACCAGGATTTTAAATATTTTAACCAACTTATTTATACATGCTGTATATGTATATATTTATATGTTTCTCTGCATGTGTCTATGAGAGAGTGATTGGCTTGTACATATAAGAATCATTAATTTTGTAAATGTGGTTCCTTATTAACAAGCAACCCAGTTCAGTTATAGGTAATTGTGAGAAAGAGGAGCGAAACTGAAGTTGCTGTCTACATTTGAGAAAAGCAGCTGGGCTCATTTCTCCCTCATACAAATTCATAGTTTGCTTTGGAAAACAATCCACTCAGAAGCACCCACATTGGGGTTCCAGCTGGCTGGTTAATTGAGCCACACCCTGGCATTTTTAGGATCATGCTGACATCCATGGGCAGCATCATCTTATCCAGACCTTCAACCTACAAAATGTGGGTGTGTAGGAGAAAATAGGATAAGGAGAAGACAGCAAGCAGATGAGGAAGAGGAAAGCCAGCTCCAGGCTTTTATAACCATTACAGGTAAGCAAGAGGGATGTCAGTCAACTTCCAGGAACACAATCTATGGTAAACAACCCGTTGTGTGATTCCTGTCTGGAGCGTGGCTTGGGACCTCTGCTGTAGTGCTCAATAGCAACATGGCTTAGGAGCTTGGCTGCAACCAGAACAGGAACAATCATGGTGAGGCAGGACCTAATTCCACAAATGCAAGAACCTTTGGAGGGAGGGAAAGATTGTATGCCGCTTGCCATTTAAGACTTTTACCAGTTGAGGATAGAGCACCAAAGATTTAATTACATGGCTACATTGATTTATTTATTGATAGATTAAATTTCTTTGCCACGCATCTCATTTCAAAGTGACTCTTGCAAAACAGGAGGATGGAATTAACCCAGGGCACTAGCCTATTATGGAAGGTGTTGGCTGTCATAAAGCATTGTGTCTAGTTACCTTCTAGTGCAGTTCTTAGAAAATAATCCTCACAATATGTATTTTTTCCTAATCCTGCCCTGCTTTTTGGAGGTATGGTTTTAGCAGAGAGAGAAATAGATATATACACAACGTACACATAAACGTGCACACTTATATGTGTGGCACATGGAAACATTTATTAGGCAGGAGGAGAATTTTTAGGATAATTTTTACCATTTGGCAATGGTAATTTGACATATATGGTAAGTACACTGTAGTTGAGTTGAGCCTAGTTTTTTTTCCTGCCACTTCTACGTTTTTTGGTCTGTGTTGAGGTACTATCTTAAAATCGGTTATCTTTTTGATAAATGTGATACTTGTTTAAGAATAGTTATATAATGCAAGTGTTACTTTCTTCCTCTCCTGTAGTGTATCACTGCTTAGGAATACTGTTCGATGCAATGTTTCTCAAACTCAGCAACTTATAAGATTTGTGGACTTCAATTCAGTGTGGTGGCTGGAAAATTCTGGGAGTTGTGTATTTGTATTCCCTTTATGTATCAGGATACTATATAAAATGGGCCTTTACTGTAGCCAACTTGCTGGAATAAGAAAGATTTAACTTTACCTTTATATATGACAATTCTTAAGGATTCTGTGCTAGGAAAACTCCCAACATCCCCCCACCCCCATATTGCCTGCTGTCTATAAATACTGTAGAACAGCATACTATGAAGTGTCTGGATTTGAAATGAAATAAGTTGAAATGTGAGAGAAAACCTTCTTTGCCTATTAAACTTCAATTTTATTATTGCTTCATCTTGGTTATTGGAATTTTATGTCAAATTTAATTTTTCAGCATATTTAGGCAACGATAGCCGAGCTGTGTTTTAGTTATAGTTTGGAAACGGAGTGAATGGCTTGTTTTATTCAGAAACATGATCAAGAGGAAATTATAAAGATGAGCCTCAGTGAATTTGGGAATTCAACGGTAATATTAATTTCCTTGTTCTCTGTATATACAGCTATCGTGTATAGAAGGGTCAATTTTTTTCTGTATTTTACTTCTCTATTGACCAGCAGAGGGCAGAAATACCACAGCAAAATATATTCAATAGAATCCACCATTCAACATTCTCAACATACTGCTAAGAATGTATGTTGGCTCTGAGAACATTTGCTAACGTATGATGGGCATATGGCATATAGAAAGTTCCTCTGTAAGAATATTCCTTACTGTAATTCTTGCCCAATGCCCATTTAGTCTATTAGTAGCCTTTCATATTTAATAATAAATTTCCCACTTTGTTGCTGGGCTTATGTTCTTTTCGGATGGGTGTCAAACTCAAGGCCCGTGGGTCAGATTTGGTCCGCATGGTGCTTAGATCCTGCCCGCAGGACCACCCTTGAAATAAAGAGGGACTGGCCCACATTGCCTCTGCCAGTGAAAACGGAGCTTGGGACCTCCTGAGCTGTGTTTTCTCTGGCAGAGGGTTGCAGGAGGCCGTTGCAGCCGAAAATGGAGCTCGGGAGCCCGTTTTTGCTGGCAGAGCACTCGGGTCACCACAGGCGCCCCCAACATGAGTGATGTCAAGCTGGCCACGCCCATCCTAGCCACACCCACCCCAAGGTCAAACAGAACCTTGATGTGGCCCTCAATGAAATTGAGTTAGACACCCCTGTTTTAGGAGGATAAATTCACAAAAATAATACCTCAAATATGTCAATTTGATGGCAAGAAATGGGGGTGTGGGAAAAGGATAGAGGCTGACAAAGGATTATAAATGTCACCTTTGAAATAATGAACATTTCTATTAGTGAGGATTGTTATATATATTACATGCCCTTTATACTGTATCTAAAATGTGCCTTAAAGTTTCAAAAATGGAATATAAACAATTGCAGTCTTTTAGTGTAATTAAGGAAGATATTTCATGGGAAATTATAATGAAGATTAGCAACAATCATATGAAAATGAAATTAAACAGGAAGGACTTCAGTTGCTTTATTAGTTATATCTGTTTGAGGGTACTTCTCTGTATAAAAAGCTACTCAAACAAACGATGGAAACTAATCAAGGAGAAAATCAACCTAGAACTAAGGAGAAATGCCCTGACAGTTAAAAGAATTAATCAGTGGAATGACTTGCCTCCAAAAATTGTGGGTTTTTAAGGAGGTTTAAGGAGGTTTTTAAGAAGAGATTGGACAACCATTTGTCTGAAATGATATAGGGCTTCCTGCCTGAGCAGGGATTTGGACTAGAAGACCTCCAAGGTTCCTTCCAATTCTGTTATTCTGTTATAATAACTCACAGCTCTATAACTACAATTTAGAAAGTTATTTAATTTATATGAAAATATTTATTCTGAGACTTCAGGCATTTGAACACCAAGCTGCTTTAGTGTAACTTTAAGAAATGGTTTGTCCAGGACTATGCAGTTGCTAAAAAAAGCAATTTATGACACTTTTATTTGCCACAAAATAAAATCTACAATTACCAACAATGATGTTCATAATTAAGGAAAAAGGGATTACAAAACCCTTTGGAAAAAGAAGAAAAGAAGTGCTCTGGCAACAGCTGATTGTAGCTGATAAAACACTTGTCATTCTTCTAATTTTGTCCCACCTGGTTTGCTGCATACCTGTGGGGCATGGAGTTATACATTACATTCAGAGGTCAAGAAACATTCATATCGTGGTCCTTTAATCACATTCCCCACTTTTTAGGCAAACAAACAGTTACCATTGACAGAGAAGTCTTCAACACCAAAGCTCAAAAGCATAAAAATACTCTTCCTAGCCTGCTTCTTAAAGTCCAACTTTCACTTCCATAGAATGTCACAAGGAATGCCATGGCTTACATGATTCTGATCTTTGTAGGTATAGAAGATAGAGCATATAGGGATACAAAATACCCTAATCCAAATTTCAAAACTATCCATTTATCCTTAACCCGCCTTAAGTATTAATGGATTTTTTAAGAACTTGAATACAATCAAGTAAGTGATTTTAAAAAATTATAGGTTCCTTACCTTGTACATTTTATTCAGACTCCTGGAGAAGGCTAACTGAGGTTTTGTGAAAAAAATTCCAAGCCACCAGATGGCTTTTGTATTTTAAAGCTACTTAATTGCAAAATTGTGACATTCTTGTAAATATTTACAAGAATTGATCAGAATCAGTCATGTAATTTTTACTTTAAAAAAGTATCAGAATACTCACTTCAATTACATATTTCTATTAACCTGCATTTTTTTTACAACCGTGCTTTAATTTGCATTTTGGTTTGAGACCACAATGAAATGTTCCTAAATTTTTCAAATTTACTTTTTTAAAAAAATCCACATGTGTTTAGCTAATCCTTCATCTTCTTTATTTCTAAGCTTATTGCTGGGCTATCCAGAGAGGACACTGTAGGCCAAGAAAGGAAGAAAGTTTGGGGTGTCAATTTAATATAAATTACTTTCGATGGGCATAAAATGAGACTTCCTTATAAATTAAATAATATATATTATAAATTATTTTCTATATCTAATGTAAAACCCCACATCTAATGCTTGGTTCAACCATAAACGAATGTTTTCCCAGGAAACAAATTGTAATGGTTGTTAAACTGGCTGCAAACAATTACTTCACGAAGTTGGAGATCTTTTGAACCTACAAAGACTTTAATTCTCTCCCTCCTTTCAGTCTATTAAGAGGTTCTGCACAAAAACCTATGAGATAAATCAGAATGTCTTTTAACTATCCATCAAAAGCCAGAATTAAGCAGATGACTTCTCAAAGTTGTTGACTGACAACAGTAGTACATATAATTATTTTTGAAATAATGATTTGTGTATAGGACTACCTAGTCCATGAGCCAATCTGTCAGAGTGATCCTCCCCAAAAAAAGCTGTTGGTTGAAGCCAGGAAATAAAAGATTTTCTCCCATTGAACTTGTTCTATGGAACAGTCTCCACCTAAAACTTAGAGTGATACCCATGGTTGGGGCCTTCTGGAAGGCAGTTAATGAACTGTTCTGTAGGGCCTTTGGGAATTGATTGCTTTCCACCATAATTTACATTAATTTACATTTAGTATTTATTTTCTATTTCATTATGTTGTCATAGATTGTGGTAGAATTTACTGTGGTTTATTTCTGTTATGTTTTATTACTGTTGTAAGCTGCCAGGCCCTTGCCATTCATCCCCAAATATATTTATCCCCTTTCTGGAATTTTTGATGTTACATTTAATGTTAGTTCTACCATATTGAATCAGGTGGGTGTGGGTGGGCAGGGATCAATATATCTCTCTGCTCAACTTCTGCCCCACAATTCATTTTTCATGAATGGAACCGGTTTAGACTAGCAGGTGAATCGTGTTTCAGTGCCGGTATGACAGAACAGGGCCTTTCCCTGCTCTTAAGAAAAGCAGACTAGATTAGAAATTGTGATTAACTGACATTTGGCCACCTTTGCTTCCACCCTCCCTCCAATTGCTGATTGAGCTAATGTTGATGATGTGATCTCCATATCACTTGGTCTGCATCAGTGGTGGGATTCAAATAATTTAACAACCAGTTCTCTGCCGTAATGACCAGCTGGATACGCATGGCTCGGTGGTCATGTGACCGTGTGGGCATGGCCAACTCAACATCACTCATGTCGATGGGCGCTTCACCTTAGCTGTTACAATGTAATAAGGGTTAACCAGAGAGGCAGTTTCTGTAAGCAGGGCAATAAAGATTAGGCTAGAAACAACACCAGAATGTTTCCTTCCTGCCTTCCTTACAGGATTAGTAAAGTGGAAGAAAACCAAAATAAGATTTCTTTTAACAACTGGTTCTCTGAACTGCTTAGAAAGTTAACAACCGGTTCTCCCAAATAGGTGTAAACTGGCTGAATCCCACCACTGGTCTGCATGGAAGTTTAATTTGTTAGAAATTTTTATCTCAGTTTGTTGATAGTTATTTGAAGGAGTTGCCAATTCTGGCTTTATATTAATTGCTGAACAGGATTTTGGTACAATTGTACACATGCCTTGGAATTATTAACATACAAAACTATAAAATGGATAATAATAATAATGATCAAAAGACATTATTGTGTCACACAGATGACACACACATATCCAGCAGTATAGTCTAAAATATAAAACTTCAATTCCAGGTATCAATCATTCTAAAATAGCAGCTATATTGTGAAAATATGAGGTGATGTTTTTGTTGTTTGGAAAGAAATTGGACATCCACAATGATTTAATCATGAAGTAAAATTCCTAGTGACATGTGTCTGTTTGCAGTCAGAGCTTGGAATACTACTCAGAAGCAGAAGTGAATGAGTAGTGGCTGAATTTAAATCACCATGCCACAGCTGCACTTAGTTGGTATCTACCACAAGTACGCTTTGGCTGCATCTCAGGGGAAATCAGCATTTGTATTTTAATAGCGGGAACTCGAAAAGATTTTCTTCATGCTAGAAGATGCATCAGAATATGACTACAATTCCAATTACACATCAACTGGTGGATCATATTGTATCTGATCTGGTGGACCAGAGATCATGAAAAAAGACTCAATGAAAAGAGCCAGAGTGATATAAAGTGAAGTATGGTGGCTGAAATATCAATATTTTGAATTTGTTACTATACAGTTAATAAATAAATGTTTATATATGGGTAATGGGGAATGACTTACGATGTTACAAATATATGTTCACAAATATGTTTGTTTACATGATCACACACATGCGTTTTGTGATTTAACAAGATGCCATTATGATATTATTAAATACTTTACATGAATCTCATAATTTTGTGGGAATTATACTTTATGATCTGCCCAGATCTTTTCAACCCTCTAAAGCATTAAGGGAATGCAAACCATGTTCATTGTATAGAATATGTATATACAAAACCCCAAAATGACTTATTAAAATACGATTAAAGCAAACGCTATAGAGAGAAAAAGTGAAGCTAAAAATGAAAGAAATGGCATATATTTTCTAACAGTCCTTAATGCTTCCATTTCAGACTGTTTATTTTTATTCATTTATTATTAGATTTGTATCCTGTCTTTGTTTCCCCCAGAAATTTAACCACATAGAAATTTGAGAAGTAATATAATATAGAGTGAATGTCCAAACACAAGGTACCAATTAATTATTGCATGAGTGATTTTTGTCTTTTGTTAGAGCATTATAGGAATGTGAAGGGCAAAAATATATTCCCTCTTTTGATGGAGTTCCATGCAGTAACAGAGTCCTGAAGGTTTCTCTTGGTATTGATGATTCTGGCATTATATAATGAAAAAGTGAATTAGGAAACAACAGCAGTGCATCAAGCAATAGGGTAGTACAGGCATACTGATTTCACCAAGCACGCTAACCAGGTTTTGTCAAATTGGCCTAATTGAACAGATGAGTTCTGTTACAATTGTAGACGATCATCAGCTCTGGCAAGCATTCTACTTTTCTCTATATCTTCTATGTTTCCTTCCAGAATTTAGGAGTGACACTTGAGTGAAGCAACTTCATTCCAAGCTGTCAGGCCCCACTTCACCAATTGCTTCAAAGGGAAGAAAATGGGAATGAACAATAAATCCATTCTAGACAGTGACCTCAGTCTTGCTATTAGTGGAAAAAAGCCGTTGTTGCTGCACATAATGAGTGGGGGTTTGGCTGAAGACCTCAGGCAGCTTCTCAATACTGAACTGACGCCTGGTGGCATAAGCTTGTCGTCGAAATTCAGGATGGCTGTGATCCCAGCCCCCTTTGAAGACAGGGCTGCCTGCATTGGTTTTCATCACTTTAGTTTTCTGTCCTGGTGTCCCCAAGCCAATGAGAGCAGTGCCTTCTGGAAAAGGTGGGAGATCATTTCGATGAAGTGTTAAGGGAGAAAATGACAAGGTGCCTGATGATGGCATCTCCACCATGGGAAACCTCTTGTAGAATTCTTCTGGGGCACTTTCTATAGGGGAATATATGGGTGTGGGGAGGGGAGGGGATGAAAAGCAATTATTAAGTCGATAGAGATTCTAGTAGCTTTCCTGATGGCTACCCTCCCTAGCATCTCTATTCTGTTTTTTTTGTTTGCCTCTCTTGTTAGTGTCAGAAGAGGGTTAAGACTGTTATAATTAATTTAACCAATAATTAAGTCTTTCAACTTATTTCCAGAAATATGACAGCAGCTACAGCCTGAGCTATTCATGGCAGGCATGCTACAGCTTAGCCACTCATTGCTTAATATGTGTAAAACTTACCCAAAGAGGGAGGGAAAAACCCACATGTACAGGTGCATAATGTAGTGATTAATATGTGTTAAAGAGCAGCTAATAAACATTAAAGTATAATTGGGAACACCTCTTAGTCATTTCCTGGGTATTCAAAACACCCCCACTGCGGTAAGATTAAGAGGCACATACTCTTTGCCCTGTTCAAGCCTTTTTCATGTCTCTAAAATTGTTACATTTTTAGTTCTAGCTGTTGTTGTTTTTTTCTTCCCCTGTAATCAGGGGTGTCTATTTCTTCCCACCTCATCTAATCCTCTCTGACATTAGTGAAAATCAGAAGCTACAACCCAGAATGTCAACAACAATGAGGTGATGTCATCTGGTGCACAACAATGGGGGTGAGCCAGCAGGAAAACAGGGAGCTTCAGCCCAAACACTAAGGCAGTGTTCCAGTTCTCACTGCATTTGGTCCAAATATTCCAATAGCAATAACACTTAGACTTATACACCACTTCACAGTGCTTTACAGACCTCTCTAAGTGGTTTACAGTCAGCATATTGCCCTCAACAATCTGAGTCTTTATTTTACCAACCTCGGAAGGATGGTAAAGGCTGAATCAACCTTGAGCCCATGAGAATCGAACTGCTGAACTGCTGGCAGCCGGCAGTCAGCCAAAGTAGCTTGCAGTATTGCATTCTAACCATTGCGCCACCACGATTCTTGTCAATGCTATTTCAATGAGCATGCAAACACAATGGCACCTACCTACAGCCTTTAGAGTGGCATATTTGGCATAATCTGAAGCCTGGTTAGGCAAAACACTTGTCATTTGCAGCTGATTGTTATGTGAGTGTGACAGCCCAATCTGTGAGACTGTGGAGGAGTTGATCACAGCATTGTTCAGGTGTTTCTGATCTGAAGGCAAAAAAGGATGGCAAGTGTAAATTTCGATAGCCCACCTCAAGTAAGTTTACATGACATTTGCCAGCCCCTCAAACAAGTAACATGCATTGGTACTTCTTAGATTTTGCCATAGTCAGAGGTGATGGGCAGGGGAAAGGAAATCAGAAATTGGCATTTAAATACCATGGGCAAATGAGAAAGGAAGAGACAGCTTTGCCCAACAGTGAACTGAGTAACAATAGTAAGAATGCCAAAGAAATAGTAATATACCACCCCTTTTTGTATAATGTAAATAAGAAGACACATCCCCATCCACTTATTTTCAAGATAGAAATTTTAAGCATGTATTATTTGGAAAGATTGGATCTTTTGACTAGAATCTGTTTTATACTGGCAGAAAGAGTCATCTATGGATGCATGGAGACTGACTTGGTTACCTACTCTCATGATAATAGGCTGCATGTCTCTGCAGGAAAGACCCATATTCTACTGCTCCAGAACATCAGAATGGAATGATTTAAGGGACACAACTATGCCCAAGTCTTCCCTAACAACATACCTTGATAAGTATTTCTAAAGTTTACTTAGTTACTTGTAGATATGCCAACCACAGCAAGAAGTTAAACAGTACAACTAATGTATTGTAGATGAATTATAAAAGCTTAAGCCACTTATTTTGATATGTTGAAATGGCTATTTCCACAATTCAAAGTCAGAGTGGCTTTATTATCTGGATGTTACAATGTAAACATAACCAGAGCCTGCCAGGTTGGAAAAAATTGTCATATATCAATTAAATAAAAACAGTTAAAGTTCCACAAAGTACCATTTACCAACCTGGTATAGTGAGGTGGAAGGAAGGGAGAGCATGGTATAAGCATAGGGATGGCATTCCCTTTTCAGACTACCTATTGTCTAGAAGCGATATAGATATGGATGTGTGTATATGTGACTGCAAGGAGGTGAGGAGGCCGATTATCTTACCTTTGTTACTTGAGGGAGATCCCCGAGAAAGGCTATCACCAATCTGGACCTGCACACTGCTGATATGGCCATCAGGCAAGTGATCAGATGAGCTATGTCCAGGTTGCTTTAGAAGATCTGTGAGTGTTCTAGAAAAGATGCATGAAGAAGTTACTTGCCAACCGTCTCATGAAAAGATTCTTATTTATTGGTATCCACTTTTTGTACCATTGTTTAATTGTATTACCAGCTGCACTTGCTGCTCATTTGCTTACTTGGGCACCCAGGAAATACTTGTTATGGATGGTATATTTTCTTAGAACTTGAAACATTGGAAGTATTCTAGGAGGCTTCTAAGCAGAACATGGACAACTATCTATCAGGGTGTTGCAAAGCAGACTCACTACATTGACAGGCAAGTTTATTTCAATTTATGCATTGCTTTTCCTTTAGGGAGCTCAAAAAAAAGAGGAAAAAAAAACAGCCTCCCATCATTTTTATCTTGACAAGATTTTAATTTTGAAATTGATTTTAATTGGGTTGTTTTAAATTATGGGCCGAAATTATTTAATTATCTTTTAAACTGTTTTTTAAATTTTGTATGGTCTGTTTTATCTCAGCTGTTCACCGCCCTGAGTCCTGCTGGAGAAGGACAGTATACAAATATAATAATAATAATAATAATAATAATAATAATAATAATAATAATAATAATAGTAATGTTGTGAAATAGCCTGGGATGATAATTGCTGAGTGCTGCTGAAGGATTACCCTTATCAGAAAGGATGAGAGGAGAAAGGCTCCAAGGAAAAGAAGCTGTCTCTTAGGACACTTGGCTGTTGAAAGTGGTTAACAGTAGATGGAATATATAAACAGAACAAATTCAATTATCTTATTAAAAGAATTATAGAAAGGAATATGCCAGATTATCTTTTTTTATTCAAATGTTTGGTTTCCACTACAGCTACACATTTATTTTTCCCCCAAATGTTGTTCTTGGATGAATAAAAATTAATACAAAATAACATGCATGAACTTTGTTTGAATTTCTTATTAAAAACTAATGCATTGAGGACCATTTCACTGCCAAGGCCCAACCGTACGATTTTCCCTTTCCAAGATTTTCCATTGTGAGAACATGAAAAAATACTATAGATGGTCTGCAAAATTCCAGTTGACCACTAGGTGACTGTAAAGAGATATAGAAAATGTTTCTTGGCTTCCTGATACCGGGTAGTTGTGTGGCTTTTGAAACCTATATACTGTATGATGTGCATAATTTCCTTTTGGCTAGAGAGGAGAGATCCATTTCCCATTTTAAAAGTTAATAGTAACTTACTTTGGAACCAAGAGGCATCTCTCAGAATACCTTGCTGATAACTGGTTGGGAAAGCGTCAGAAAGCTAAGAGACAGGATTGGAGGATATGAACCAGAATATATGCTTCACCACAACACAATAGCCATAAATTGTGTGATAATGTGATAGTCCTAGATCTAGATCTTCCCAGTCACAACCCAATACTATTTTACACAATTTACTCTACATTCTACTCCACAGTTAGATTCACACAATGAACAAAGGTTTAATAGTAACCACAGTTGACTGGGTTCATACAATATATTGAGCTATAAAACTTGCTTTACAAACAAATATGTCTGGTTCAAATAGTGGGTTAACCCAATTCAAACCAACCATGTTAAAATGATTGCTGCTGAACAATGTTATTCTTTTGTCAGATGAAATCCAGCACAAGTGCTACATACTTTTCAGGGGCACTTAGGGAATGAGCTGCAGAACAACCTTGCAAGAAAATGATGACAATTTGCAAGAGATGATTTGAAAGCAATAAGATAAACTATGGAATACATATAGGGGGAAATTCTATATTTGAAAGATACCAAATTGTCTTTAAAGGATCTGTCTTGGATTCTCATTTTTTATTCCCTTCTATGACTTTATGTTTTTAATAGGTGCTAATTTGTACTTACAGGGAGTTGAATCTCTCATTATTTACCTAATTTTAATCAATTTTTGTAGAGTGTTAGGCTACAACTGGAAGGACAAAAGTTCAAAGCTCTCTCCTGCCCTGAAGTCACTAACTTTTGCCCTCCCTCTTTCCTCATAACATTGTTGGGAACAAACACGAGAGTCTGTACAGCCCGGGAACAACCAAGCAAGTGGCATAAATGTAATAAACAATATTAAATTCAATCAGTCTGTGACTCACATTCATGCTTTCAAGTGGCAAGGACCTTTGTTCCTGTGATAAATGAGAAGTGTTTGTTTCACAGTGGGGGAAGATCTGACTGTTTGTATCTTGGCAACATTTCAAAATTCCTAAAATTTCCCCAAAATTCCCAAGATAAAATCTTAGGGATCATAGAGGGCATTTTCTCCATTCTTGGTTCAAGATAGGGGCTTTGCAGCTGCAGCATCCCCAATGGGTGACCACCCAGTCTCTGCAGAAATACCACATGAGACCACTTCTTATCTTCTCAAAAAAACCATCTGTAGTTCTGGCTTTTTGCTAATCTTAGCTTGTCACTAACCACATGCCAGCCAAGAATTGATTGCATTTGGCTAACACATTTAATCTGACTTTTGAATTAACCCATTTTCTGCTTTCATAGAGTACTGAATTATAAACAAAGAACTATAAACAAAGTAAAGGGCCTGGGTACATATGACATGTTAAGCCATATAAACCAACCAATTCCTTAAGGGTAAAACTAACCAACTTTACCCATTGTGACTGTAAACTATGCATTTAACTGTCCTAGTTCACACATGTGCACAAAGAGATCTTGAGACAAAATTAATATATTCATACCGCATTTGCTTAATGCAAATGGATCGTTTTCATGCAGATAAAGGAGACTGATGCAACAAGCACCACTTCCTCACTCTCAAATTGATTCCTGTGAATTCCCTGCACTAAATACACAATAGGTTTTTTATAGCAGCAGACCTCATAGTACATCTCTACTGAATTTAAAATAGCTCTCTCTTATTTACTGCAGGAGTGTGTTATGAAGTACACTGTGACTCCCCTAACAGCAGATTTGTTTTTTAGAAGTCTTTATGGTATTATTTTTTTTCCTAAGAAATAGCTGAAGTTATCATACAAAGGTACATTAAAGAATTCATAAAAAGGTGGCAGAGACATACAAGCGGTATTAGATTTACAGACCTGTTTAGGAATCATAAGCAATTTCATGCATGTAGGTGTTTGGCTTACTGTAGAGCTGATTGTAATGAGAGGTTGTGTACTGACTAAACAACTTATTTATGAGCTCTCCAAAAATGACCCACTACAGAGGGCCAAACTATCATGAACAATCCTTCCAACCAGAAAGTAATAATGTTGCTCAGGGATGAAATGAAGGGTCCTTAGTGGTCTCTGAGCTTGGTTGTTTTCTTGCAGACATTTTGTTACCCAAAGTAGGCAATATCATCTGTGCCAGTGATGATGGCACTGGTGTTGGCATCCTAGGGTTGCTAATAGGTTTGTGAAAACAGTACATGAATTAAAAAAAAAAACCCAATGGCAAAAACTTGTTACAAACTATGTAAATCAATAAACCTCCTTGATGCAGGCAAAAGAAGGGACCAGGGTGTTAAGGTGCAAAGCAAAATAGCTAAGGGAAACCAAGGAATCACTCAATTAATCCCTCAGAGTGTGTAATCCTCCCGTTTCAGGGAAAATAGCTTCCATACCAGCCATTCCCGCTTAGTACATTTTCTTGATAGTGGGTGTGTACACACACATTGCCTGTAGTTTTATTTATTTAAATATATTTTTCCTGCACAGCCACATAGATGTGATGCATCTATGCACATATTGAAAGAGGAAATCTCTCTCTTCCGGAGGGTTGAGGAAAATAAAGCTCTCTGGGTCGCATGGCAAATTTCTCAGGTGGGAGATCTTAGATCTCATTTCAAAAGCTTTTATACCTGGAGCATGGAGATAAAAGCCTGTCTCAAAGAGGAACAGCAATGGCAGCACTCAAGGGCTGTCTCTGGGTGGAAAAGAGGTGCTGGCAGAACTGTCACTTTTGTGGTCAGCAGTTTGAGACACCAAGAATCTAGATGACCACCAGACAGCAACAAAGAGTTTTCTACAGATCTTTACTATTCTAGTGGTTGCTTTTCACAGTATATGTTGAGGCTGCTACACTTGCCTGCAGCCAGTGGTGGGATTCAAATAATTTAACAACCGGTTCTCTGCCTTAATGATTTCTTCCAACAACCAGTTCACCAAACTGCTCAGAAAGTTAACAACCGGTTCTCCCGAAGTGGTGCGAACTGGCTGAATCCCATCACTGCCTGCAGCCCTCTTTCACTGGCCAGCCCCCACCCACCCATCCCATCATGTTGTCCTAGGCAAGAGCCTTAGTTCCTGTATGGGTCACACTGATCCATAATGAGCAGAAGATGACCATGCAGGTAGTCTTCGACTTATAACAGTTCATTTAGTGACTATTCACAGTTACAATGACGCTGAAAAAAGTGATGTGTTTCTCATGTCTTATATTTTTCATACTTATGACCATTGCAACATTCCCATGATCTTCTTCTTCTTCCTAGCATGTTCCCGCTAGTGTAGGGTCCGCTTTTTGGATCATTAAATACCACTTTGCACAGTCAGCTGTGTCTCCAGGGCACAGGCCCGCAGCTTGCATAACTTTATTGATGGTGTCTTGCCATCTCTGTTTTGGACGCCCGTGAGGTCGCTGGCCATTAACTTTTAGTTGGTAGGCAGTCTTAGCAATGGTGGAAGGTGCTGCTCTCAAGACGTCTATACCAGTGGAGCCAGACTTCTCTCATCTTCTTTGGTGCCACACCAAAATGTTGTTGAATGGTGTCATTTGTGATGTGGTCAAGACGGGAGATGCCCAATATCCAATGGAGCATTCACATTTCCATGGCATTGAGATAGCTTTTGGTCCCTGTTGTTGCTGTCTAGCATTCAGTACAACAGGGTGGATGGTTGTCTTGTTGGTTGCCTTAACATCCCCATGAACATGTGATCAAAATTCAGACACTTGGCAACTGACTCATATTGATGACAGTTAAAGTGTGCCAAGGTCATGTGATCACCTTTTCTGACCTTCTAACAAGGAAAGCCAGATTCACTTAACAATTGTGTTACTAATTTAACAACTGCAGTGATTCACTTAGCAAATGTGGTAAAATGGGGCAAAATTGACTTCACAAGTGTTTCACTTAGCAACAGAAATTTTGAGCTCAATTGTGGTCATAACTCAAGGACTATCCATATTTGTTCTCTCCCTCCCCAAAGACTGAAGGCATAGCTGACCCCAAGGCAGCTGCAATACCTGCCTTGACTTTATTAGTGCCGCTGCTCTCTGCTGAGCTAAGCTGCAAAGCTGATGTGAAAAACACCATGGCTGTCTGGTACGAAACAAGTGTTGACTGCTGGACCTGTATTGCTTGTCTTTCTCTTGTGACCCGTGGGAATTGAGGAGAAAGCTTCTTCTTCTTCCAGTTTCTCCTGGAAGAAGACTCATCGACTGGCAAAGGTTTTAATGCTAGGGCATTTGTTGTTCTGAGCTTAGACCTAAAAGGCATTCCTATTTTAATGAGGCTTGTTTATCTCTTGAACTTGTGAATTGATCTAAACTGGCATAGGGGAGGAAAAGTTCGTATCGTCTCTGTGTAGCTCAGAAATAAAGCTAGAAGAAATTCTGTGGCGGCGATAAACCGTCCATCAAAGAAATAGTAAATATCTAACAGCAGAAGATGACATTGCCTTCAGCAGGTCTTCCTTGCCTGCATGGTTAGAGCTGAAACTGGTCACAGACCTCTCATGAATCACTGCCAGATGAGTGAAGGGCTGTTGGCAAGCAAGGGTACAATGAAGGGCATAATCAGTACTGGCACAGAGAAGCAGTTTACTGATGAGGGCTTCACACTGACTTTTGAATTATTAGGTTGGGAAAGTGCTCTGCTAGGGTTGAGGAGAAGAAATCAGAAAAATATCAATAAATTCAGAGACATGAGTCACATTTAGAAGTCAACATAATTTAATAAGCAGCATTCATAATAATATTTCATATTTTATGTGCTATTTTTCTAGCCTTTTCACATCAATAAATTATAATAGAATGCAGTCCTTGTTATGCTGATAAAAATTCCTGTCAGTTAGTAACATATTCTCCTGACTCTCATTGCTGTCATACAAAAGTCCACATGACTGAATGGGTAAATATTTTAATGGCAGCGATTGGCTATTCATTAACCAATAGCATCTCTATCTTATCCTCCTTCCAGGAGGATAAGTGAAGCTCGTGAAGTGTGCTCGTGAAAATGTATTCTGACCCACAAGAATTTACCAGTGACAATCAAAGTTAGTCTGTTCAATTGAAACACTTCCCCCCAAACAATAAGGGAAGTGACACAAATAACACACTAAGGAAATGGCATGGACAATTCAGAAAACATCAGAAAGTGGTTAAATTATATGTAAAACATGGGCTGGGAGATGAGACATGATGACCAAAATCATGGCAATAAGATACTGTATAACATTCCAGTTGCTAGACCATACCAGTGATGCTGTGACGAGCTAATGAATTAAGGGTCATTGAATTTTCATTGAGCTAATTATATCAATGTCTTAGAAGCTCATTTGGATTAACTGCAAAAAACATTTGTTTCATCATTTGCCTATTATTTCTGATTACTTGGGATCACACACATGGGAGAAATGGAAGAGGTCCTAGGAATTCCGAAGCAAGACTATCAAGCAAGAGATGCTATTGGTAGAGGAAGAAAAATGTAACAGGAAAATGTAAAATGAAGAGCCTGGTGGCGCAGCAGACTAAAGCACTGTTATTAACATCAAGCTGTCTGCAATTACTGCAAGTTCAAATCTCACCAGGCTCAAGGTTGACTCAGCCTTCCATCCTTTCTAAGTTAGGTAAAATGAGGACCCAGATTGTGGGGGCAATAAGCTGACTTTGTATAAATATACAAAAGTATGAAGGCTATTGCTTAACGCATTGTAAGCCGCCCTGAGTCTCTGGAGAAGGGCAGCATATAAATCAAATTAAAAAAAAAATGAGTAGGAACTTAATATCAGAACAACTGATTTAATTTGATGGTTGGAAGAAGATCATAATGAGTCCGGAATTAGTAAACTACAGTACATTTAGCTTCTATTCCAGTTCTCAATTTATAAACAACATTATATATCTCAGCTGTGTTTAATGACATTTATTGTTGCCTTTGAATTAATTTTGATTCCTGGAAGCTGCCTGGACAAATCCATACATTTTCCATGGCAACAGTTTTGGAAGTAGTTTGCCACTGCCTTTTACTAGGCTGAGGCAGAGTGACTGGCCCAAACCCACAAAGCTGGCTTGTAACTAAGGCAAAAGTAGAATTCAAGGTCTCTCCATTTCTAATGTGGTGTGTGTAGTGTGGTATAGTGTGCTAGGAAAGAAGGGAAGTCAGATAAATATAGGAAGTAAATGCAGGGTCTTATTCAACAAAATTCAATTCAATATTAAGAAAAGTAAAGTCTTACACTTAAGTCAAGAAAAACCAAATGCACAGGTATAGAAGATGGTAGTTGTCTCAGCAGCAGTAACTGTGAAAGGGATCTAGATGGTGGACAACCACTTAAATATGAGCCAGCAGTGTGATACATATACCAAAAAAAAAAAACCTAATGCAGTCCTAGGCTGCATCAAAAGAGAGATAGTATTAAGATCATGTGAAGTGTTAGTACCATTTTCTACTACTCTGGTAAGACTTGGAATCCAGATCACCAAAAAAATAAAATAAAAATGCTGAGACACTAGAAAATGTACAGATAAGAGCATTGCCTCATCCATTAAATCTTCAGTGCTTGTAGAGATTTTCTTCCCAGAATCATCAAATTCACTTCCAGTGGTTGCATGTTAGCAGCTGTGGTTTATATATAGCCCTCCTCCTGTCAGACAGCTACGTGCACACCTGCCGTTTTGCAGAACAATTCCACACACAATCACTGATCCAATGTGATTTTAGGTAAAAGCTCTATCTGGAAAACGGCATGAACACAACGACATAACATAAGCTGCAATGTTAAGAACCCAATAGAAGCCTGATAAGCCTGATTATCAATGTGTACTACAATTACAGGGTTGTTTAATCAAAACCCTGGAAAAAAGAGAAAACTTGGCCGTGTTCACTTTCCATCATTGCACTGCCCACAGCGACCTTTCTTTTAACCGAAAAGTTAAGCACAGTTTTGCTTATTAAAAGATTGCAAGTAAATTACTAACAAACAATTAGACTTAGAACTGGAACTCTTCCTATTGGGGATCTTAAAAAAAAAAAAAAATGTGAAGGGCACAAAATATCTAGTACTACACATACTGTATTAACTGCTGCCAGGATTGCCTATGCTCAATGTTGGAAACAGCCATGTACACCCGCAGAGAAACTGGTCATACAAAAGGTCATGAATTGCGCAGAAATGGACAAATTAACACTGAGTTTAAAAGATAGAGACATCGATATTTTACAGTGTGTGGGAACAGTGGTATAACTGGATAGAATGTAGATAGATTGAAGATAGATAGTTATTAAGTATAAGTAATAGATAAAAGAAGAATGTAAATATGCACAATTTAATTTTTGTAAATAATGCATGAATTATTGTCACAAGAAAAACACCACAATTAGCTGTTGTTGAGTGAAATAATTTGTTATGTTTTTAATTTAATAAAAGTTTAATAAAGTGTTTTTAAAAAAAAGATTGCAAGTAAAGAACCCTATGACTTCTTCTTTCATAGGAAGGAAGTGGATTAATAGACTAAATTTCCCTAACAGAGTTAGAGAGCCTAATGCACTTATGTTGTTGTTGAATGCCAAATCTCATCTGTCCTCGATAACAGCACAATTTAATGGGAACTGTAGCCCAGCTACAACTAGAGGGCCATTGATTCCTGATCCTGTGCTTTTAGGAAAAAGTTCTAATGGAAATCCAATCCACATTCTCTACATGTATCTAAAGCACTGGATCAAAGGACTTTCCTTCGTCTGTCTATTCCTATGTTTTCTGAATCCACTCTTTTCCAGTTGGACAGGAAACTTATTATATTCACTTTATTTTACAGCATTCCCTAAATGTGATGCCTCTCTAACAACATAGCACCTTGCATTGAATTTCTTTGAGGCATCATGTCACTACCAACCAATCAAGCCATTTCCTCGGGCAACTATACAGCACTGCCAAGTTCTAGCTAAAGATAATATTAAGACAAATATACTGCTCAAAAAAATAAAGGGAACACAAGCAGAAGACATCCGAGATCTGAATGAATGAAATAGCCTTATTAAATACGTTGTTCTTTACATACAGTAGTTTATACACTGCTCAAACAACTAAAGGGAACACAAAACTACTGTATGTAACGAACAAAGTATTTAATAAGGCTATTTCATTCATTCAGATCTCGGATGTCTTCTGCTTGTGTTCCCTTTATTTTTTTGAGCAGTGTATAAAGATACAGGAAAAGTAATGTAATGTATTGTAAAAAATATTAAAGGTGTTCGAGAATAAGTAATTGATTATAAATCTAGTTAGAAATATGCAAAGTTATAAAACATATTTAGAAGTGTATTTTCAGAATATATAATCAAATATTAATTTATATCATTTTAATGCTTTTTGAAAACAACATTAAGGTTTATTTATATAGGTACTTCTCTTGTTACACGGTATTTATTTTCACTCTTTCTATTTTATGACTTACAGGAAATGGTATTTTGAAAACACAAAAATGGCAAAACTGATTCCATTCTGAACACTGTAACTGAATTTAGTCGAATTACATTGAACTGAATTGAATACTTTATTTGGCCAAGTGTGATTAGACATACAAGGAATTTGTTTCCCGTGCAAAAGCTCTCAGTGTACATGCAAAGCAACAGGATAATAATAACGATAATCATAATGATCACCATAATCATATAATGCTAATAAGAGAGGGGAGTAAATAAGGATAAATAATAATACTACAGCTATACTTCATTAGATATACATAGTTTTGAATTTTCATCAAATCATATTTTGAAATCGTGAGTGACATACATGGTCATAATAGGGTTAGAAATTTTGGGTTGGTCCACATTTTTAAGCAAATGGTACAATCAATGTCTAACATTTACCGGATTAATTTGTAGAGAGAACATAGATATTGATTCTGCAGATCTTCAGTTTCTCAAGGAAGTTTTGTGTAATTATATATGTATTAGAGAAATATGTGTGAACACAAAAAATAAATTCAAAATTATTTTTTAACTGCACAATAATTTAGAAATGTGATTGAATGATTAAATACGTAAAGAACAGAAATGTGTTTCCTATATCACTACTTATAAGTTGCTGTTCTTCATTCATCCAGTTCCACAATGTACTTTTACTCACTTTAGAAATACATGTATATTATAATCCACCCCACAGTCATACCATCTGCTTGGGGATTGGTTATCAGTCCTACTACCTTTCATTGTTGACTTCTTGGCTTGTATTACTAGGCTATCTGGCTTGATCCCAGCTGCATCTCAGTGATCCAGTCCTTATTTAGACATTATCAGTAGCCACCTCCATTTCCATCTCTGAACAGAATTCCACACATTGCCTAGAGAGTCCCTAACATTAACAAAAATTTAAGGATGTATTTCTTTTTACCGTCAAAAGTGTGTCTTAGTAACCTAGTTCAGAAAATATAATTCTGTGGTAAATACGTTGCCTGGGTTCTGTATATCAACTTTTTCTGAGAAACAAGAGATTCCAAAATTCAGAGTTAGCTGATTCCTTTTATTAGGAACAAACAATACTTTTTATTTATTTTTATTTATTTGTTAAATTTATTTTCTGCCTAACTCACCATGGGGCTACTCTATGCTGGAAGAGGGTATGCGACCTTTTTGAATTCCCCACAATTCTTCTTTAACAGGTTAAGTAGTTCAAAAGCAGGCAAAGTGGAAGAAATAAGAATGGGGTTTTTGGATATTTTGAATATTCTGAGATTAGCTGAAAGTTGTACCAAAACTGGACAATGATAATTAGATGCTTAAATGGGCTTAGAAAACAACATGTGTTTGCTATTTTGCTTTCTGCTGAGTTGAATTTTGCATGAAGAACAAGGAATTCCTGAGAATTAAGTCCACTATTATCTGAGAATCATTATCTCTCGGTAGTTATGCAAAATAGGACAGTACAGTATTATCATTTCTGGTTCTATTGAAAATGACTGTACCTGTCACCCAGGAATTCAAATCTGTAACTCAGAAATATATCTATTCTAATGTATAAACATTCATTATGATAGCAACATTTTCAAGGCAGGCATATAGTAAGCATAACAAATGTTATTCTATTTTTGTGATGTTGCATGTGGAAATGCTCCCCGGCTTTCCTGGTTTCGGATAACATGTCATTTTTTTCATTATATTAACCTTCATTAAGAAAATTTGTTGGAGAATATTGGGAACCCAGATAAACATCAAGGTTAATGTAAATAAGAATATTATCTGCACCACTGGATTAAAAAAAAATACAGGACTGTGTTTAGGAAACTTGTTTAACACTCAATTCTACACTCTCTCACTCTGACATCATTCTTAGCACTTGGCTAATTCTGGGAAATGTTACCCTTACACATTTAATTTAATACAGATGTACCTGAAATAAAATAACTTGTAAAACGTGCATAAATCATAATGATGCTATTTTGATCCTTCCTTTGCCTCTTCTTGCCATTTAGACCAACTTGTCACCTCTCCTTTAAATAGATTTCATTCTGCACATATGTCACCATACAAATAAAGCACTGGTGCACCTTTACCAATCAAAGCTTCCCTTGTTTGGGCAACAGAGCTTGTTGCCATAATTCTCACAACACTATTGGCAGATTTGACAGCATTATTTAGGCCCAAGGCATTATATTTATGTATATCTTATTTTGCTTTTTTATGATGTAGGACCACTTCCTACACCTTCATATTTATGTCTGCAGCAGCCTTGATTCTGATTCAAATGTCATAAGAAGCTTAAGAGTGTGATATATTTAGTTTTAGCTTATGTTATGCACAAATCCAGATATCGCAGGGTATATGTGACTTATGTGACTGACTTACGGCATGTGTAAACTTTATGCTGCTTGAATGTACATGCATGCCTGCAATTATAGCAGACTAGATACTCCTCAGATAAACTCCTGCATTTTCATCTACAAGATATGCCTTCATTCTTGTATCTTCGCCTGTTCCTAGGAAAATCCTGTTAGACGTGCTGCTATCATTTCACTTTTATTCCATACCAGAGCAGCTCCTGTACCATTTCTTCAAAGAAAGAAATGGAATTCCTGTCCTCTATCAGCTTCTTCCATTTGTTATAATTGTTGTGGTCAGGGCATGTTATAGGCTAAATCAGAATGAGAGTACTGATTCTAGAAGAAGATACAACAAGGCTTATATTATACCAATTAAGGCAGAGTAACCATTGAGACTTGAAGACAATGGGAGAAAAAGGAAATACCATGATGACTCTGGCAGCAATACACACCCATACAGAACAAAGCAGGGATTGGGATATAAAGGCACAGCACAGCTCAATTAATAAAATAATTCAGCAAAAAGATCTCAATCTTCATTTAGCTGTATTGATCCTAATGATGACTGCCTTCTGATTCTCTGTCCCTTCTCTGGGTTGGAACAGTTTTCTTATCTGATCAAAGATTATGGGAAGAAATACCTTCTCTTGTGATGGACAAAGACAAAAAAGAGCTGCTTCCTTCCCTTTTAAAAGCTTATCTGTGACCAACTGGAGAATTTTTTCCAGAATAATATAATTTAGGTTTCCTAACATGTTTTCAAAGTCATTCAGCAAGTGCCTTGAATCTCCTGCTGATTGGTTGAAATCATTGTCCCAAAATGGAGAACATCAGGGCTTGACATAATCTAAACAGGGGGTCTGCCACCTTAAACACTCAAAGAGCCATTTGGACCTGTTTCCCACAGAAAAGAAAACACCGGGAGCCACAAAACCCTTCCCGTGCCTGACTATTTCTTGAGTGGCCACAAAACTAGCATATGTAGTTTGTTTGTTTATTTGTTTATTTGTTTATTTGTTTATTTGTTTATTTGTTTATTTGTTTATTTATTTATTTATTGTCAAATTTCTATACCGCCCTACTCCCGGGGGACTCAGGGCGGTGAACAGCCAAGATAAAATACAGATAATACAAACATTAAAAGTCCATTAAAATTATTAAATATTTTGGCCGAAACAAATTTAAAACACCCAATTTGTAAAACAGATTAAACGATTTAAAAATTTAATTTAAATTTAAATTTAAAAGGGAGAGTTAGGCCAGGCCTAACTAGTTGAATTAAATGTTTTATTTCCTTCTGAAACTTTTATTTTCTTGGATTTATCCATTATTGGCCTACCGGGGATTGAAAAGCTCAAGAAATAGCATGATGATGGGTGTCGCACATTGGTTGTTGTGACAAATATTTTGAGTGGCAGGGAGCCGCAGCAGAGGGGTGAAAGAGCCACCTTTGGCTCCAGAGCCGCAGGTTGCTGACCCCTGATCTAAACCATTCAACAACACCATGGACTGATTCACAAAGGTCTTCGTTTCTCATGTGGATCTGATATCTGTGAATGACTAATTTCAGCATTCCTCACTCTAATACCTTTTTGATTTGGAATATTTCAGAATATCGTCAGAGACAAATTCCTTAGCAGTGTCAAATGTTAAGTATATTTCCTCCCATTGCAGCTTCATAAACTGACCTCCCCAATATTCTATAGGTTTTAGAGACTTATTGGTTATTATATTTTTTAAATAATTACAAATTAGCTACCAGCTAATAGGTATGTTACTACCGTACAGAAATGTGTGAATAGTCAATGTAGAACTGTACTTTAATAGTCTTCCTTTGCCTTGCAAAAAGTAAACAAAATGAGTTATCCTACACTAGGTATTTTGTAAACAACTCCAGATAAATGAAACTACTCATTATTCCAGAATAAATGGTTTTAGAAGTGCAGTTTTTAAGCCTTTATAGACTGGGTCTAAATATTTTTGCGCATGGAATTAAATGCAAATAGTTTCTGACTTCATTTAACATGAATGATTCTTAGCATAAGCTAAGAAACGTAAACCATGTAGAATAAGAATCCCCATTGTTGGCACCCATCAGAATGATGGTCTTTAGCTTCATTATCCCTGGATGGATGTCCAGAGTCCATGTTGGGTGAAAATGATGGGAACTGTAGTCCAACGTACTTGGAAGCTACCAAGTTAGCGAAGATTAGATGCAAAGTGTGAATAAATTAAAAGGCTTGGTTCTTCCTCATTCTTGCCTAGCAAAATGCAGGTAATAAAACACTAGTTTTGTCCTTTGTTGAGCAGAATATTTCTCTTCATCTGCATTATCTACACCATACAAAACTCCAAGAAAGTTCAGCAATTGCTCTTTGCATCAAGGTTGACCAAATCACCTTCATTTAAATTTCTACTTTCCAGTCAGATATGGAAAAATAGCTCAGCACAGATCCCAATTTCCTTTCATATTAGAGAAACTATATCTATAAATGTTTTTCATTTATTATAAAAGTAGACTAAAACAGTTTTCAAATAGGCTGCAATTCTGCCAAGCATAGAAAAATATGTTTGTTTCAAGTTCTAGGTGTTCATTCATTCATTCAAACCAAGTTATGTTGGCCACAGTTGTATCTAAATGTTGCATGAACTAATTTAGGTCATTAAAATAACACCTTTACAATATTTGTATTTGTATGCCTTCATTTGTATGCCTTTATTTTGGAGTACAACAAAGTGTACTGGTATGTTTCGCTGGCCAGTAGTACATTAGCACTGTATCCTTAGGTGCACTGATATATCTTCAGGTATTTGTCCTTATATGTCTGAAGCAGCAAAATTTGGGTAATAACCTAAGGCATTATATTGTTCAGTTTTAATTTAGTTACGTGTCAATACAGCTATTATGGTTTGTAAATGACAATGGTAACTTGTGTCAAATTGTTATAGTTATACCAGGGGTGAAATGCTCCCGGTTCGGACCGGATCGCCCAATCCGGTAGCGATGACAGCAGGTGGTTCAGAGAACTGGTAGCAAAAATCCCTGCCCCCCCCCATGCCCAGCTGAGCCGAACGATTATCAGAGGCTTTTTAAAATTATTTTTAAAAGCATTTTTTCTACAACCTCTTCAGCTGAAAAAATGCTTTTAAAAGTAAAAAAAAAAAGCCTCTGATGATCACGCAGCTCAACTGGGATCATCAGAGGCTTTTACATTTCACCACTGAGTTATACAAATCATTATTAAAACAAAACCATGCTTTAGTTCAATGTACATTATGCCAATTCAATATTTTTCCCCAAACATCTAAAATTTACCTGGCAAAACATGGCTTTTTTATTCTCTCCAGAGCAACAACTCCCAACCCCCAAGAAAAGCAGCTGCCATTTCTCTACCTGGGAATCCCTAGATTACCCTTACTTTGCTATCTCTTTTTCTATCACTGCCGTATCTTGCCTTCTTCTTGGGCTCCTTCAATTACTCACAGAATCTAATTGAAACAAGATTCTATTTCTTCTCCATTATGCATGCAAGCTCAGCCCTCTTTTAAAAGTTCTGATCTACTCTGTACAGTTCTCAACATTTCAGTAACAGGACACGCCTTAAACTTTATATGAATTAAAAGCCAGGGATAGCAGAAAGTGATAAATAATATACTGTATGCTGATAGATTCTGGCCTGATTTAATCCCCAAATGTCTGATAGGTACAAGTGAAAAATTTCCCTTTAAATTAGGTTGTTGAAAAAAAGAATTCCAGGTGTGAGAGAAAAATAAAAAAGAAATTGGAATTGCTTGTGTTTTCTTTAAGCTGGTCAGAAATTCCTGGGCTGGCCATGTGCTCAAAATCACCTTGACCTTAATTCCAAACCCATTTGCTAGCCCAAGCTATATTTTGCATATCTAATAGTACAATTGATAGCTCTTAGGTTTCATACCACTAATGCTGCTCACCCTACAACAGAGCCTCTGCTTTCAGAATTGGAACTTCTCCTGGATTAGGAGAGGCTGTCATTTGGTGTCAGCTAAAAAAAGTTACAGGTAATCCTTGATTTACGACCACCATTGAGCCCAAAATATCTGTTAAGTCAGAAATTTGTTAAGTGAGTTTTGCCCCATTTTACGACCTTTCTTGCCACAGTTGTTAAGTGAATCACTGCAGGCATTAAATTAGTAACCCAGTTGTAAAGTGAATTTGGCTTCCCCATTGACTGCTTGTCAGAAGGTTGTAAAAGTTGATCACATGACCCAGGGACACTGCACCATAAATATGAATCAGTTGCCAAGAATCTGGATTTTGATCACGTAACCATGGGGATGCTGCAAAGATCGTAAGTGTGAACAACTTTTTTCAATGCTGTTGTAACTTTGAATGGTCACTAAATGAACTGTTGTTAAGTCAAGGACTATTTGTATTTTCTCAGTGGCTATAGACCAGAGACCAGGATCATGATATCAGAGAAGGCTTTTTAAGGGAGTTGTTTTATGAAAATATTTACATCCTGGACATAAACTGTTTCAACTCCTACCCTCAAAACGACGCTATAGAGCATTATACACCACGACAACTAGATACAAGAACAGTTTTTTCCCAAACGCCATCACTCTACTAAACAAATAATTCCCTCAAACTGTCAAACTATTTACTCAGGCTGCATTACTATTGCTATTGGTCTTCTCATCGTTCCTGTCACCCATCTCCTCCCACTTGTGACTGCATGACTGTAACTTTGTTGCTTATATCCTTGCGATTTATATTGATGTTGATTGTTTCCTAGTATGATTTGATTGCTTATTGTACCGTATGACTGTCACTGGGTGTTGTGCCTTGTGATTCTTGACAAGTATATCTTGTCTTTTTATGTACCCTGAGAGCGTATGCACCAAAGACAAATTCCTTGTGTGTTCAATCACACTTGGCCAATAAAGAATTCTATTCTGTTCTGTATACATTTAAAAGGTTTTTTTGAGGGGTTGGTTCCCCTCTAAGCAAAAGGCAGATACTTTATGGAGAGAACTGCCAAATCATAGGAGAGACTCCCTCTTGAAATCGTCCCAAAGTTTCCGCCTGTGTTGTTATTGAAATCCATTCAGAAAAAAGAAAGAAAGAAAGAAAGAAAGAAAGAAAAAGAGGAAAAGAAAGAAAAAGAAAAAGAAAAAGAAAGAGAAAGAGAATGGAAAAGAAAGAAAGAAAGAAAGAGGGAAAAAAGAGAGAAAGAGAAAGAAAGAGAATGGAAAAGAAAGAAAAAAAGAAAGAAAGAAAGAAAGAGGGAAAAAAGAAAGAAAGAGAAAGAAAGAGAATGGAAAAGAAAGAAAGAAAGAAAGAGGGAAAAAAGAAAGAAAGAGAAAGAAAGAGAATGGAAAAGAAAGGAAGGAAGGAAGGAAGGAAGGAAGGAAGGAGCGGGTGGGTGGAAGCCTATTGCCTTTTGATTGGCAATACATAAGTAATCTCTCCGGAAACAGCTACAGAGCCATTACCCACCAACTTGAATTTCTACCACAGAGCAGAAGTTACACCCTAGCCTAGCGAAGAGGGCTCCCGCGAAAAGAGCCAGAAGGCTGGGTAAGCGCTGTGCTCCCTCACAGAGAAGAGCCATTGCCAGCGGGGGTCGCCCTTCACGGGATGCTGGGGCCCGGCGCTACTAGGATTGCCGAGCTCCCCACTCGCGGCTGCCCGCCCTCCGCTTGCCAGCCGCTCCGTGGGCAGCCGCGGGGTCAGCAGAGGCAGGCGGTGCATGTGGGGGCAGGAAGCCTCGGGGGATGGCCGGGAAGGAAGAGGAAAAAGCCGCTTACTCCATCCGGGCGCCAGAACCGCATTGAAAAAGGTTGCGATGCGGCGAGGGAGGGAGGCGTCTCCCGCTTCTCTTCCGCGCTCTAGTAGTTCATCGCGCCCGATTCCACCTACTCGACTCCCGCAACCACCGAGGGGAAAAAAAACGCCAGAGCAGGTTGCTAGGCAGGCCGCGCTCGTGACTCGTCAGCCCTCGCGGCGTCGGAAGATGCAACTTTCCCTTAAAGTGCTGCGGGGCGGGGGGGGGGCATCATCAACAATAACACCACCAAACAAGGTTTAAAGGCGAGGGCGTGGGAAGACGGCTACACGCACACACCCGTTTGTATGATGCAGAAAGAGTTTGCAGTAGCCGGAATGCTAGAGAATATAATGGGGAGTAGAGTAGAGCCAGAACCAGAGCAAAACTCGCCCAACCTCCAAATAGCTGGCATCTTAAGACCGTAAAGTTGTTTGCCTTCTTAAATGGTAGAGGTACAATCTCTTAACCCCTGCCCTTCTTGCTTCCATTATTATAAATTCCATTCATTGCATCCCCTTCAGTTTCCTATAAGGCTTTCTGGCCACGAAGTTGGGAAAGTGCCTTTCAAACTTTCTCACCCCTTCCTTCAAATAAATTCAGCTTAGAATGCATTGCTTGTACCACGTTTTGAAACTGTTTTGCAATCTACCAACCATCTGTATGCAAGCATATTTCCTTAGAACAACCGTGTCCCTTTAAACACAGGCACCGGACCGTTCAAACCTTGCTCAGTTTTCTACATTTGTTTGCTTTAAAACTGTGTGGGGAAATACGGTGCATGTTAAAACATTGAGATTCCCTCTTCATTTACTTAATGACAGCATTAACTTTAATTCCAATCTCATCAATTAAGGAGTATACCTGTCCTGGTAGCACTATACTTCAGCTCTTTTACTGTGAAACTTTTCACAATATATATATTTTATAGAAATATGGAGTTTTTCTATCTATACACCCTCCCTTTTAAAATAATGTGTTTTTGCTAAATATCATTTTTGACTCATTCCATCTATTTGTATGATCCTGTTGTTCTTTACAAGGCCCTTCTGTTAGTCTATATTCTGAGAATTTGGACCTAAACAAAAAGGTAACTCAGGACAGGGTGAAAGTGGAGAAAAATAATAGATTTTAATTCACTTTGTAAAATTTAACACCCAGAAAGTTAAATTAAAGTACAGGAGGAGCATTTTTGAATATCCAATGCTGTGGGGGGAAATTCCAAATAAGATAAACATAAGGAATACCAGGTGAAAATGTATTATAATGCTTTACCTGGACATGGTAATCTCAGCTTGAGGGCTCTGGGATTTCTCCAGTCCCAGTTTGGTGAAGATACCCACCAGCACCATGATGGCCACCACACCACAAATAATGTATACAATCATGTTGGTCTTGTCCTTGGTAGGATTCTGAGGAGTCTCATCCACTCGAGGTGGTGGTTGGCCTGTGTTGACCCATTCTGGTGTCTCATAATTTGAACAACCACTTTGATCAAGTTTTCCACTTGTGAATTGACAGCAGAAGCGGTAACCACAAGTTCCACAGCAAAAATTATAGATCCCTGAATTGCAGTTAAATGGAGGATCCCACTGGCCCATCACATCATAATAACCAAGGCACCGCTCTCCCCCAGAGATGGACTCTGTGGGGGCTACAATTGTGTCCTCCAAGATGGGACCCGAAGTGGTATTGGTTTTGACCTCCACCTGCAGTTCTGACTCACGTTTCTGAGGATTAAGTGTTCCGGTCCAAACTTGTCCTGGGTCCATAAGAACTAAGCAATAGAATCCAAAAATACACCGTTCCATCTGTATGCCACTCCAGCTCACTAGTAAAACGGCTTTCTCTTTCCAAGACTAACTTCCACAATAGAGAAGACCTTGTTTTGTTTAGCAATGCAAGAAAGAGGATTTTAGAAAAAAAATCCAGTCAAAAATGGAAAGGTAATACATTTCTTTTTAAGTCACTTCTAGTGGAGAAGAGAGAGATTAACCTCTTGTTTTTTTCTCCAAAGCAAATGGCACAATCAAAATAAATCCTCTAGTCCAAGAAAAAAGAAAAAAGTGGGATGGGTGGGAGTATGGTTGGAAGTTGAAAAAAAGGAATGAGAGTAGAAGAAATCAGTATAATGTATAGCATCATCAGAAGACAATCTCACAATTTCCTGTGCAATCTCAAGAGGTAGTAGATATGCAGTCCTCTTCTTCTTTTAGCAGCAAATATTTGGCTTCTAATGTCATTTGAAAAGCTTTACTGAAAACCTTCATGGACTATATTCTCATCTTGACTTGAACCAAATCCCGAAAGCAGCCCTTCTCTTTCTTCTTCCTTCTGTCCCCTTTCTCAGAGACACTGTGCTTTCTGGAGGGGAAAAAATTCTTTGCACTACTGAGAAGGGAGGGATTATCAAAGGGGAACGAAAGAAAGAAAACAGGAGGGGTGGAGGGGGAGAGAAGGAGAGAGAGTATTGGAGGAATAAAAGCAGTTCTTACTTCTCTTTGAAGTCAGACCCACAAGTGCCTGATCATTTCCAAAGCAGATCAGAACAGAATCTTCAGGTTTTCATCCTCCATGCAGAATTTGGTTAAGACCCAGATATTGTTGCCATCAGGCCAGGTTGGATCCAAGAGGACTTCAACAGTGACAGTGCCCAATGATGCTAGTGCACAAGTGTGAAGAGCTGGTGAACAGCTGGCCAGTTTCTCCTCTGCCTGCCTCTTCCAGGCAGTGTACTAGTAGGGGAGAAACTGTCCAGCAATTCACTAGATTAATTCTTTATAGGGGCAGAACAGGAATAGCTATGCTTAAGAAAAAAACTCTCTGACACTATAATATCTGTCTGGCAGCATCACTGTTGCTCTTTCATGTTTGAGAACAGGATTGTAAAAGTACATTTTTAAAAACTTTTTGTTCCCCATTTATAGATTGTTGTGAAAATAAAAATCAGTTTTTGATTCTTTTTAGGACTAAAGAGTACTCAGTGAGTAGAATGTGAGAAGAATGTATACGTATGTATATATAAATAAGGAAATATCTACAGCAATGTTTCTCAACCTTGGCAACTTTAAGATGGCTTGCCTTCAATTCACAGAATTCCCCAGTCTGCATGGGAGTTGAAGTCCATCCATCCTGAAGTTGTCAAAGTTGAGAAATACTGATCTATGGTATAACTTTTGAGCCAACTAAAAAGGGAATAATAGAGCTAGGTGCTGTACAATACCATCACAATCAAGGAAATTGTTTCTTCCAATTTCTTCCTTGACATTAATATATGAATTTATATATTGGTCACTATCCCAGCACTTGGTGCAATATAAAAGCAGGCATTGAAGCCACAGGAGAATCACATAGTTTGCCAGATAATAATCCTGCAATGTATTTTGAGAACACTTCTATCCCTGGATAACAATGAAAAAACGGTAACCTGATCTTTATTATTTTCTCTCTGCAGAATATTGTTTTCCGGATATCGGGGAGAAATCCCAAGTCAAATGTAAAATTTTAAAAAATGAGTAAAATTTTCTATTTTGATCTTTATTCCAGCAAGGCTCAAACAGAATTTTAGAATGGAAGGTTGGTCAGAATAATGGTCAGAATAGTCATAATTGCTTGAAGGATAATTCAGTCTAGGGAAAATGCATATATTAAACATTTATCCACTTATTAATTTAAATACATTTTCATTGAAAAATAATTTTGTATAGGTTTAAAACTACAAAAACATAAAAAGAAAATTAGAATAGATAAAAAGTATGCAGAAATAAAAGAAAAACTGAAAATCAGTAAAAGTTAAAGAAAAAGAAAAAAGAGAAAAAGAAAAATATTTAAAGAAGCAGTTTCCAATCTTCTTTGCAGCAGATTTCCTCCCTCCCAAATTACATAATATGGTTCCCTTCTTCCCATAAACAACACCTTTTAATCAGTAAATCTCCAAATCATCAATTCACTTTTTCTATTTTCAACAAGCCTAGAAAGGATTTCTGGTCTTTTGCAAAATATTTTCTTTTTCTAATCAAACAGACCAATTTAGCCATTTCAGAAAGTTCTACTATCTTAACAGCCCATTCCTCCATTGTGGATATTTGTGGATTGTGCGTGCGATCCCATTGTGAATTGGTAGTAAAGGTAAGTAGAAGCCACCCCTGATGTCCACCATGAATGATAAATAGTTCCTTCTTTATATTTACATTTCCACTAATCATTTGAGATATCTTTATCCGTTCTTGACAATTTATCCAGTGTTAGATACCAACGATATATCATCTTATAAAACTTTTCTTTTAAATTATAGTTTAATGTGAATTTAAGACCTTTCGTCTACATATTCTCCTGTTGTTCAAGCATTACATTATATCCAAAGTTCTTTGCCCACTGAATCATACAATGCTTTACATACTCGTTTTCCAAATTCAAATTCAATAACAATTTATAAAACTTAGCAACGTGTTCATCACTACCACACAGTAGGATATCCAATTTATTTTTCACTAAATCAAATCCATAACTTTTTTTGACTAGTTTAAATCTTTCTTTCAATTGTAAATATATAAAACAATGGCAAACATGTCCTTCTGATACTAACTCCTCTTTCGATTTGAGGATAGGGTCAATAATTGAAAGGTATTATTTTACCATAAACCCCAACAGTCTGGCCTCACCACCATTTCTTTTCTAAAAAAAAAGCTTCCTGGGGAGGGACCCAAAGAGGCATCTTTGCAGAGATCCTTATCTTTATTTCAAACTCTTAGGATGGCATGTTTAACAGAGTAATTATTAAAATCAACATTTACTTTAACCTTGTCATATCATAAACAGCCGTGCCATCCAAATCTTAATTCATGGCCCTCTAGCTTGAGTAACCTCTTATTTTGGAAACCCACTCACTCTTTTAGCCAGACCAAACAACAAGCCTCAAAATACAATTTCAAATCTGGTAAAACCAGATTGCGTCTTTCCTTAGTACTTTGCAATAGTTTGTATCTAATTCTTTTTTTTCGCTTGCTGTATAAACTTAGAGATGTTCATCTGCCATTGTTTAAATAGAGCATTGGTTACAAGTATTGGTGTGAAACAAAAAAGCATCTTTAGTAAAACATTCATCTTAATTACAGAGATTCTACCCAGTAACAATAGTTTCAGTTTATTCCACCTTAATAAGTTTTTTTTAACATCATTTCAAAGAGTGTGAAATTATTTTGAAACAGTTTAACATTTGTATTTGTCAATATAACCCCAGGTATTTCACCTTTTACTCCACCTTAAAAACCCAACATTTTAGTCAATATTTCATAAACTGAGATGTCATATTCTTAATAAGTATTGTTGTTTTCTGTTTGTTTATTTTACAGCCCACTAAAGCTCCAAACTCATTTAATTTCTTTCATCAAATATTCTATATTAGTTTTTGGATCTTGCAAAAATATAACTAAGTCATCAGCAAATGCTCTCAATTTGTAAGCTTCCTTTTTGATATTTACATATGTTATTTTCTAATCTTGTCTAATATCCCTGTTCAAAACTTCTAATACCAATATAAACAGCAAGAGAAATAAGGGGTGTATTCAAGGGCTTTGACCCCTTGAATAAAATGCTCTCTGAAGTCCGTATCTTTCAATACTTTAACATAAAAACCCAATCTAAGTTGTCAAAGGCCTTCTCTGCATCCAAACATATTAAAGCTGCCTGTTTCTCATTATGATATTGAAATATTCAATAATATTCAAAACAGTCTTTACATTTCTCTTAACAGTCTCTTAACTGTTTTTTTTGGCAAAAAGCCAGATTGATTTTAATGAATATATCGCTGTAAAACCTTCTTCAATCTTTCTGCAAAAATTGCAGCAAAAAGTTTGTAGTCATTATTTAATAATGAAACTGGTCTGTAGGTTTTATATCCTCAGGATATAAAACCCTTGACCCTCCTTTGGTAATAACGTAATATTAGCTTCTTTTCAGGTTTGAGGCATCTTTGCTCCCTATAATACTCCATTCATTATATCCTTTAGTGGCTGAAGGAATTGATCCTCAAAGCATTTATAATATTGGCTTGGAAGATCATCTGGACTTGGAGTTTTATCTGGTTTCATTTTTTTTAATAGCTACTGATATTTCAAAGGTAGTTACTGGATCACTTATAAGTTGTTTCTGAGCTTGTGAAAGTTTAGGTAAGCGTTGTCTTACCAGATTTTCGTCTATTCGTCTAAGAAGCATGTCAAGTTCCTGCTTCTTGTAGAGATTGGAATAGAAATGATCTTTTTAATAAGATCATTATCTGTTATTACATTGTCACCTTCATAAATTTTATCGATCATTCCCTTTTCCCTTTCCTTTCTTAATCTATATGCCAACCATCTTCCTGGTTTATTTGTGAACTCAAAATGTCTTTGTTTCACATAATTCATTTCTATTTCTTTAACTGTTAACATAGATAATTGTTGATGTAACAGTTTAATTTGATGTAAAATTTTCGAGTCTGTAGGTGTCTTCTTCAATTCAATTTCTTTCTGTTTAATTTCATCCAATATCTTTTGCATCTTTTCCTGAGATTTTTTTCTTCACTAGATGACTATGTTGTGTAAAATAGCCCCTCATAACTGCTTTACTCCTGGTAGCATCACAAATAGTCATCAAATTTGTCCCTTTACCCAGGTGATTATCAAAATATTCATTTGGTTTCTTTTTACAGTCCTTTACAATCATCTCTTTTTGAAAAATAGATTCATTTAATATCCATCTATAATTTAAGGTCTTTTTTTAAGTATCAAAAGAACTGGGTTATGATCACAGAAAGAGTTAGATAAAATATTAAATTGTAAAATGTTATTTGCAACACTTTTAGAGATCCATATCATAGAGATTCTCAACAAGGATTTATGTTGTTCTGAGAAAAAAAATTCTTTAGCAGAGTCATTTCTTTGCCTCCACAAATTTGTCAACGCTAAATTGTCCATCATCTCAAAAAAAAAGTCTTTGGTAATTTACCCTGAAGAAGTTTAATCCCTTTAGTAGATGTTATATCCAAAACTGAAGAAATCACTCCATTCCTGTCTCACAAAATAAGCTAATTTTCATAAGAAAAAGGTAATAGTTGATCCATAAGATATTCAAAATGTTTAGTTTATCATTCTTTGGCACATAAAGTCCAACTAGTACTAATTTTGTTCCATTAAGATCAATTTCCACAGCTACATATCTACCATACTCATCTGATAGAATTAACTTGGGTTTAACTTGGGTTTTATATATAAAACGACTCCATTAATCTTTGTTAAACCAGCTGATATAAATTCCTCCCCTAATCTTTTATTTATTAAACGGTTCTTATCTTGTATCTTAATGTGTGTTTTTTGAAGACAGATTATATCAGCATTTAGTTTCTTTAGATAATGAAGTATTTTTTACATTTAGATGGAGCATTTGCCCTATTAATATTCTACATTATAATATTATTCTCCATTTTTAGATAATGTGGCAAATCCATGTGCAGCCATCTCAACTGCTTCTTCTTTGATATCAGGTTTTTGAGGTTGATCTATCTCTAATCGCTTGTCTGTATCCATTTCTTCAGTTGGTTCCAAAATTATTTTATGTTTAATCATGAAATACTTGGCTTTTTCTATAGAATTCAGTCTGAATCTTTGCTCTTGGTAGGTAAATATCACTCCTTCAAGTTTGTCCCAGCAAAAAGCGATTTTTCTCCTTTTCAGGATATCTGTGAGGAAAGACTTTCTTTTTTCTTAAGATTCTGACAGGGATTTCCTACAAAGCAATTATATCTATATTTTCCATTCTTAATTTAGATTTGAAGTGGCAGTCAAAAACGTAATCTCTTGTTCTTCCTACAAAATGAAACTAAAACATCTCTTGGTAATTTTCATGTCTTGGTTTCAAGTGAATATTAAAATTTTAAATTCTGGGCATCATCATACATATTTGTCTCCAATATTTTTTCGCAAGTCTATGATGCATGATAAAATGTCCCTTTATGTTTTTCACATTTCCCACATATAAACCTAGACAATTATAACAAGATATTGCTATGATTTAGGACTGAAGTACAAACTCATCAGATATGAATTGTAGTTCAAATCATGGCCTTGTCATTCCAAGAGACCCTTTACCTAATATTATAATGAGCAGCAAAACATATTTCTCCTTTTTCTCCCATGGGGACCATAATGGCAAAAAAGCCTGCTTCTCAGCAAGTGGGGAGAGAGGAATTTTTATCAGCTGTTGATAAGCTTATTGATCAGCCTTAGTAACACTATCCTTCAAGACACCACAACTTCTTAATTGTAACAATTACTTAATGCCATATTGATGAGATGAATGGAAATTTATTGAAATATTCAGCTTAAAGTAACCTATTATGAAATACATGTAGTCTTTATCATGACCACAAAAGACCCTGGAAAATTTATTCTTAAGTGATTTGTTTGTTAAATGAGGCATCTAAATTTCTTCACTAAATAAGGATGACTCAAGCCTATCTCAGCTTGAACTGTGCAAAGGCCCTTCTAGCCATGACTACTATTTGCTCTTCAAGCAGATCTTGTCAGTCTAGATACCCTGATTTTTATTTTGAGAGTGCTATTTAGAAGTATTCTTAGAATACTTCTAAGAAAGAAACTCAGAAGTATTCTAAGCATAGCTCATAAAACTATCTGTTACAATGTCCTACCTGTCAATGACTACTTCAGCTTCAACCACAACAATACACGAGCACACAATAGATACAAATTTAAAGTGAACTGCTCCAAACTCGATTGCAGAAAATATGACTTCAACAACAGAATGGTCAATGCCTGGAATGCACTACCTGACTCTGTGGTTTCATCCCAAAACCTCCAAAAATTTAACCTAAGACCGTCTACTGTTGACCTTATCTGATTCCTAAGAGGTCTGTAAGGGACGTGCATAAGAGCACCAGCATGCCTACTGTCCCTGTCCTAATGTTTCCTCTATTTGTATCTATTTTATGTATCCAAGCTATGTTTATACTTATTACCTAATATGTTCTTGACAAATAAAATAAAAAATAAAAATGCAACAGAGAATAAACAAATGGCAACTCGGACTGCTCAGTGCTTTGTCTGGAAGTGTGCCATTTTATCAGGAGAAAAGACAAAAATGAATGGCAATGGTGTGGAGCATCTTGGGGAGTTAGCAAGAGGAGAATGACTTGGCATCTGGAAAGCAAAATTATGTTTAGTAAGTAGCCACTTCTAGCTTCCTTCATGGCACTTATTTAGTGGGAATACCTATGATATGTTTTCAGAATTCCAAATGTATGACATCCAAAAAGTTGGGGACCTTGGAATTTCCTTATTTGGCAGCAATGGAGAGGCTTAATACAAAAGTTTCCCCATATCTTTCTAGGCTTTGGGTACTATAGAGCAGTGTTTCTCAAACTCTGCAAATTTAAGGTGTGTGGGCTTCAATTCCCAGAATTCCCCACTAGCCACACTGGCTGAGGAATTCTGGTAGTTGAAGTCCATGCATTTTAAATTTGCCAAGTATGAGAAACACGGCTATAGGCAATTACAATGATGAGAGGATAACAGGCCCTGTAAAGACAGGATTTCAACAAACTTTCTGAGTTGACCAAAGATTTAGCGGCCAAGCACACTATAGCATGGCTAAATAATAATTATGCACATTAATAATTAATCTAATAACAGGTTTCAACCAGGTATAGGCACTGAGCTCTCCTGAATTTGATTAGTTTCTTTTGCTAAAGGCTGGGAGTTAGCCTCTAAGCAATAATAGCAATATGCTATACTTTGCTTTGAATTTAATTGTTGAGCTCTAATTGCCTTTCCATTGAATACAGCTATCTTATCATGATGGGTGGTAACTTGGGCATCTATTGAGGGGAAGGGGGACAAATTATGAAATATATTTGGTAGTGTCATCACGCAGATATTGTGAGATGCGAGTACATAATTGTAGCATTTACATAGTGGCATGACAATGCATAGTTCATTATTTTAGCATCAATTAGATTTGCTGTATGTGCCATTGTGCATGCAATAATATAAGAGACCTTATGTGAGCATGTAAATAGATGGTAAGCCAAATGATAATTTGATGGTTATGTTTTAAATCAACTTTGTCTCAATCTGAAAATGCTTCCTACCTGCAAGAGAAGGAAAATCTCCTCTTCCACAGACATATCAACAAAGTGCTAATTTTTCTGTCGAAAGTACTAAAACACTTTTGTGAATATTAACAGCCCTCTTAGCTCAGAAACACTGAATAATGCGGAACAAAAGAATTCAGCGTGAGCCAGTGCAAAGAAGAAAAGCAGATCTTCACCCAGAGCTCAAGGGAGTAAAAGAAGACATAATGTACCAGGTGGATTATGGCTAATGAATAGGCAGGGAAATGGTCTTGAAATGAGATCAAATCTCTCTACTCCCATCCTCAAAGCCAGCTCTATTCATGTCATTTCTTGCATCCTTGCTAAACTCCATTGGGGCTGTAAAAGATGGATTTAGCAGCTGACTAGTGGTTCAATGACCCATTAGTTTTGTTAGCTTCTTTCTTTCTACTGTCAGTCCCTGATGGCTGAATACAAGAACAAGCCTCCCATCCTGCACTTTGGTGTGCAATACTACACTACAGGGGCACATTTCTTTCTGATTCCAGCTGGTAATCAGTTTATACCCTGAAGCGTGGGGATTAATAGCTCTTGTTTCATTACTTTCTGCTGACCTAACATTCCCCCGTTAGTTTAGATGGTAGAAAAGACCATCCTTTCCTCCGGTTTCTTAGGAAAGCAGTTAGGTTGGGTTGATGGTGCAATGCAGAAAGCTAGCTGATATTCTCATGAATTTTGCCAGGATCCACTCTGACTTTTCAATTTAGTCTTTTTTTTCCTTCCTCTTTTTTACTTTTCCAACCTAGCTTTCTAAGACTAGTTGGATATAGGACACCATTTCTTTGTCCTTTGTCTTCCAAATCTCTGGAAATGTTTTCCATACGTACAGTAACTATGGCAAGTTGCCTCCTCAAGTTTTAGAGTCAGGCCTAATGGTTTTTGTTCTGTTAAGATCAAACGTTTACCAATTCTACCAATGATAAATTTTATCTACCAATAGATAAATACTAATTGATTTCTCTTATAAGAAAATTTTAATAGTGACATTTCTATTTCTTAGAGAAAGCATCAAATATTTCTGCTAAATAAAACAGAACAGCATAGTTACTATTCCATATCAACCTACTTTGCAATTCTCTTTTCAGGAGCGTTTCAAGATCTTTTACTTAGGACAATTCTGCTCTTCCTGCTTACCCCAGTGTGAAAAATAGGTCACCTACCACTTTGAGAGAGAGGAACAGATGAGATCATCCTCCGTCTGCACCTAACCTGTTCGGAAGGTGACCTCCACCCTGGTTTTCTTGCTGAGCACCAGAAGGAGTGCTTTCTTTTCCCCTTGGTACAGGCAGAGCTGTCTGCTCTATTTGCTGCACTTCATTGCCTCTTGCACAAATGCCTCCACTCCATGACAGGCATGTCACCCATCCCTACTTTCAGTTCCCAGTGGCCATTTGGTACTGGGTTGCTAGCTGCTGACATGAAAGCCAGGTGAAATGCTGGATAGCATTTTTTATTTGGTTTTGGTTTTTAATGAGTATATCAGAGGGATAGTAAAATGCTGGCATTTCTTTTTCTTTTAACAGGTTCAGCCCAGAAAGTTGGAAACGCTGCCCATTTCTCCTGTCCTCCTTTTTCTTCTTCCTGGATGAAATTGACAAGAGTTCTGCCAAGTTTCCCCTTCCAGCTCACAAGTGAGAGGAAGAAATGTAAAAATCCTCCCCCTCCCCCAGTCCTGAAAAGACCTACCCAGAGAAGAGAAAGTAATTGCCAATTAGCTTCTTGGGATGGTTGGCAGGTGAAAAGAAGCAGGGAATCCACCATCAGATGCCTTGTTAACCATGGTCTGGACAGGGATGAGGTGGAGAAAGTAATATTGGAAAGGATTACCTAGTTCTCCCTAGTTCTCTGTTAAATAAAGGCAGGGGAGGAGAAAAGTGCTTTCAGAACTTGCAAGATTCTGTTACTATAACTTTACCATAAAGATAGTGTTAGTACTCATGTCAGCTTTTGTTACCTGACTGGACTACCTCAAAGGACTGACAGTTGGTGTGTGTTTTTTTAGGTAGTTTACTCATAGGAGATAAATAGCTAATAGCTGCAATGTGGAAAACCCCCAAGGCATCATTTCAGTATACGATATTAAAGTATTTTCCTCCTCTTGGAATAGAAATTAAGGCTGTTGGCAGCCTACATGGATTGAATAGTTGACCAAAACCAATAATTAACAGGCTGTAAATTATATGTTTATTTTTTACATCTGTTTCTGTCCATAGGATACAATTCTCTGCATGGACATCTGGAAGTAAGTCCCACAGAGCAGCACAGGAAGGAGAAACTCTCTGCATCCAGCTGAAACACTTGTACTTTCCCTCCACACTTTTATCCTAAAACTGATAGAAAATGTAAGCTAGCTCTTGTGAAAATAGATTCTTTTTAATAAGACATATATGGACATAGTTTAAATGAAATTACTATTAGGTAGGAAATTACTCTCATAACTTCCATTTCCCATTTTGGGACCGGCAACAGTTACACTAGAGAGCAATTAAAGTGTAGTTTATAGAAAATGTCTTTGCGTACTTCTGTCTGTCTAAATAAGGTTATATAAGTGATACATGTCTGCAAACAGTATATGGGAGGCAGTGATGGGTGCCAGCAGCAAGAATTGCTCTGTTTCTTTACCGTAGTAGCCACAGCTTCACCTCATGGGGAATTGTAATGAAAGTACATTTCTACATTGAGCAAATTATTGTTTTAAAACTAGGTTCATTGTCATTGCATGAAGAGATTTTAGTAGACGAGAAGAGAGCTTTTTTATTGTTTTAATTATAGGATGGAAGATATAGAGAGCTTTAATTCATAAATTCTCTCTCCTACTCCCCCTTCCTTAGTTTCAGTATAACTGCAATTGTGCTAGCGGTGTGTAAAGAAATATAACGAAAGTGGCCATTACAAAAGGCAGAAGAGCCAGCACTGCTTTGCCAATTAATTTGGTCACTTAACCCAGAGAAGTTTCACATGAGGCACTAGTTATTAGTAGTTAATTTATTGTATTAGAGTATGTAGACACAGTTATTTGCTGAGATTGAGGGGAATATTAAATATTTTTTATTAAATAAATAAATAAATAAAATTTTCCAAATGACTTAGCAATTCCCGTACTATCCCTTATTCCAAATAATGATTTATGTTGTTTTATCCCTTAATCTCAGCATCTTATTTGTATCATGATAAATCTATCTCAGCATCCACTTCTGTCCTACTATCGCAGCACCATTGAGAGTGTCCTGATGTTGGAAGAAACATCCTTCTAGGTTCTGCTCCAAGTGGGGAAAACAGACACTGGAAACATGGAGACTGCTTGGAAAGATGGTTTAATGGTGGACAGGATCACATGGCTTGAGTTCCTGAACAGAAAAGGGCAGATACAGTAAATCCTCGGGTTTTTATGCTCTCTCTGGCTCTGCATTTCTTGGGGCCCCGAAAGAGTATCCTGATTGGTTGTCAGACTCCCAGGGGGTGGGGGCCTTGCTGGCTGATGGTCACATGTGCTTCCCAGGTCACATGTGGTGAGTTTCTGCTGCTATTGTGTAGAGGGCTAATCCCATCTTTGGCAATTCCTACTATGGCTCTGCCTGAAGGAGGCAGATCTTTGTTATGTAGAATAGACTGGCCCAGGCCTTAATGGCCCATTGACAAAGGGTGGGGGGCAGGAAGGTGGGAGCTGCTTTGTCTGTAAAATATGCTTCTCATATTTCTCATCCAGGGAAATATAATATTCTGCCTTTTTCATATTTCCTAAAATATTTCACTCTTCCAGGAAAGGGGTGGGTGCTAACTTCCTACAATCCCTACTCTTTTTTTTTCAAAACGTGAGTTTTGAAACAAGTTCTTGGCAAAAGATTAAATTGATCACATCAGGGAGGCTTAATGGGTGCTTTTAATTTTCTAATGCAAAGGGGAGGCATTGATAGAGGCAACAGAAAAGGATTCCTTCAGTGGCTTCCAAAAGCTTTCAACCATGAAGGTCTAGCAGCCAGGAAAAAATTTCTGGTAAGAATTTTACAGTATCCAATTTTCCATGCCAATTAATTTCAGACTTCAGATATTACTTTCTGTGAGCTTCCAGTCAGGTTTCAAGCAAACACATGTCCCAAAATTTTTCACAGCCATGATTTTCCTTTAAATTACAGGCTGCCCATTTCCAAGGGTTGGTTACTGAACCTGCCCTAGCTCTTAGTTTAGTGCATCCAGGATTTGTGAGTCCAAATTGAGGTTAGCCAGTGTACAATATCCATTCTTTTTTTTCTTTTTCTTTTTTTTTTTGGTGTTACACATAGTGAGCCCTGGGATTTCTACTCATGAGACCACCAGTGCAATATATCTTCCTTTACTGGGCAACTGGGCAGCATCATTTGTGAGTCACAGTCAGGGCTTGGGTTTTGGAGATCACTTTTCTGCTATCTCTTCAAGTGAGGGAATTGCCTGAGGGGGATTGCTCCCTCCCCCATGGAATTAGCAGGGAGATATGACTCCTTGGGCTTTTAGTGCCACAGAGCAAAAATCAACCTAGGAGAAGCTTCGTGTGGAGATAAGTGAAGGAAATAGTCTCAATCTAATTCTGAATAGTGTGTCTCTCTGTGTGTGCATGTGTATGCAGCTACTTTTACAATACAGACAATACAAACATTTTGGACATATTTCTCCTCTCCACCAGACAGAAATCTAGAGTGTACATAACTTGCTGTGGCAATCACTCTCAAATACAATTCTTACAATAAACTGATTACAATATAAATGAGACAAGAAAGAAAACCTTACAATGAATTTCCACCCTCCCCCCATAGTCTTTCCAGCTGTCTTCTGGGAATTGAAAAGAGTCTTTTGGTCTTTACTTGTACATCTCAGGGTCTTTTCTTTCATGTCTGCTGGATAGCATGCTTGGTGGTAGGGCTGGTCAGTCAGGTTTGGGAAGATCTGCTCCACTCTGGTTGCTGTGATGACTTTCAGTGGAGGATGGATTCAAACCCAATTTCTGGTTCAAACTGATGGAAGGTCTCCTTTGGAGGCAGCATCTGGATCCATGTGCTCTGCTTCCACAGGTTGCAGAGTCCTTTGTGCAGGGCTGAAAGACATTAGAACAGGGTCCCCTCCCCCTTTTTGTGGGTAATCTTCCCAGGAAAGGCACTGTAACAGGATTACAGATTGGGGGGGGGGGTTTAGATAGCTTGCAGAGTTTGAAAAGAAAGAACACAACAGTATTGCAGTTACTAAACAGATGATACAGTTTCAACAAAATGGAGACACAACAGATAAGAAAAAACTGGATTCACATGCTTCAGGAAAGAGATGAACAGGTAAACCCATTTAAACACATACAGTAAATGCAAGACTGATTTTTTTCCTTGTAAACAAACTTAAAACGTTTCCTCATAAAGTTGAGTTGTTACTTTAAGATACAGAGAGGGAAGGAGAAAAAAAAACCCAGAAATAGAATGTCTCCCTACTCTGTTTTTGTTGGCCAGACAAATACAGGGCAAAGGCTCTTTCCTTCTTTCCTTTTTTTTTCTCTCCTCTCTCTCTCCCATTTTTCATTGTTTCAACCTTGTTTCTTTTCTAACAATTTAAAATTCTTGTCTCTAGAGATCAGATACATTTTACAGTTACAATTACCTCGAGGGTGCACAAAGACTTAAACACACACACATAAAGAGAAGAAGGACAAAGAGAAGAAAACAGAACTCTGAGATTTCACACACACTGATCATTCCCGCCATAAATCTCAGTTAAATTAGGGAAGGCACAAATCTTAAACATACCACGTGGTTGCATAGAAGACAGAGAGACAAACAAACAAACAAAACAAACAAAAACCCCAACATTCCTATTTATATATTTCCCTTTTCTTTTAAGTACCTTTATTTAGCCAAATTTGTCTCCCGGTGTTATCTCTTAGCAAAGCCCACTTTTGACACAATTTTTCCGCTCGTTTCCGATCCATGCCATTTAAAATGGCATCCGCCTGGCGTCCCAGGCCTCGAGCACTTTTTCCAATCGGGGTTCCTGCCACCCGCGAACTACCGCTACCCATGACCCTGTCTTTTCGCCTGAAGGATCACTTCAGCTTAGCCGGGTGGCCCGCCTCAAGTTTGCAGAGAAAAAGCTCTGGGAAGGACTTCGATTCCCTTACGAAGTACGGGCCCCTTCCGTAGGGAACTCGCCACAGTTTTCAGATCCAAAAAGGGGATCCGGGAGGACCTGCTGACCCCAGCAGTGAGTACTGGCCCCTCCTCACACTATCTCCGTGTCTGGGCTGGACACACCGGGATTCCCTTTCTACAATTTTATTACCCCCCTTCACACGCTTGGCTTTCGCTTGGCTTCCATTCCTTTTAAACACAAAGTTCCACATTTGGTGACCCCCCCTTGCTTTCTCTATCCTACCGGTCATGGCTCGTTGGAGCTAGCAGTAGGCAGAGGTGCGGCTAGAGGTCGCTCAAAGAGGTGAAATCAGACTGTTTTCCAGGTGGAATCCCACACACACACTTCCTCCTTCCCTTACAGAAGGTCCTGTGCTCTGGCAAAACCCCCATGCTCTCCAGACTGTTAGTCTTTCTGCGGTTAGGAAATGCACAGAGGAAGCAAGATCCAACCGTGATTGGGAGAAGGGCCTTCACTCACACACATGCAGGCATACACAAATTTCCCATGCTTTTCCATACTTCAAAATTAAAATTTAGAGGTACTCACCTTCTTTCCAAGCAGCCTTTGAGCTCAAACTCAAAACCCCTTTAAAACCTAGTTCCAAATGGCCAAGGTCCAGGAAAACATACCCACAGACTCAATGGGTCTGCTGCTAGCAAGGGAGGCTTACCTGGGCCTGGTCCATTGGTTAGGTTAGCTTGGAGTCCCACTGGCTCGCCAATTGTTGGAAGAAACATCCTTCTAGGTTCTGCTCCAAGTGGGGAAAACAGACACTGGAAACATGGAGACTGCTTGGAAAGATGGTTTAATGGTGGACAGGATCACATGGCTTGAGTTCCTGAACAGAAAAGGGCAGATACAGTAAATCCTCGGGTTTTTATGCTCTCTCTGGCTCTGCATTTCTTGGGGCCCCGAAAGAGTATCCTGATTGGTTGTCAGACTCCCAGGGGGTGGGGGCCTTGCTGGCTGATGGTCACATGTGCTTCCCAGGTCACATGTGGTGAGTTTCTGCTGCTATTGTGTAGAGGGCTAATCCCATCTTTGGCAATTCCTACTATGGCTCTGCCTGAAGGAGGCAGATCTTTGTTATGTAGAATAGACTGGCCCAGGCCTTAATGGCCCATTGACAAAGGGTGGGGGGCAGGAAGGTGGGAGCTGCTTTGTCTGTAAAATATGCTTCTCATATTTCTCATCCAGGGAAATATAATATTCTGCCTTTTTCATATTTCCTAAAATATTTCACTCTTCCAGGAAAGGGGTGGGTGCTAACTTCCTACACTGACATACGGCATTCTTGCATGGTATGGGAGCAGCTTTGTAGCGGACAAAAAAGCTCTACAGAGAATCATTAAAACTGCTCAGAATATCATCGGACTCCAGCTACCAGCCCTGGCTGGTATCTTTGAATCTCGCTGTTTGGGAAAGTTGCATAATATTCTCAGAGACTCTTCCCATCCTGCTTACAATCTTTTTGGATTGTTCCCTTCTGGCAGAAGATACAGAACAATTAAAACTCAGATCACACATTTTCTGAATAGTTTTTATTCCAGAGCTATAATTGCACTCAACAATGAACTAAAGGGCCACCATCAGTGAGCTGTTGGACAGTATTACTTTGTGTTATCTGTTGTGTGGATGTTTGGATGGTTTAGGGGTGGGGAATTGTGGTGGGTGGGAGTGTGTTTGGGAATTGTTATGTTTGTTGGACCTGGGTGTTAAGTGAATTTCGTTGTATGGGTATACTGTGTATACACGTAAAATGACAATAAAGTTATTTATTTATTTATTGTTACTTATTTATAACCAGAACTGGACACAGTATTACAATTGTGGTCTTACCAAAGTAGTACAAACCAGTACTAATAAGTCATGTGCTATTCCTCTGTTGATGCAACCTACAACTGCCTTAACTTTTTTGGCAGCTGCAGCACACTGCTGGCTCAAAAAGATCCCTCTCCCAGTCACTACTGTTGAGCTAGTATTCTATACCTGTTCTTTTGGTTTTCCTGCCTAAGTGTAAGACCTTAATTTTCTCCCAGCTGAATTGCATTTTGTTGGATATGACCCAATGTTCAAGTTTGTCAAGATTCTTCTATATCTATATCTTCTATATCTTGAGTCTATCTTCTAAAGTGCTGCAAATTTCATGAATTCCTCTTCTATCCCCTCACCTAAATCATTTATGAAGATGTTTAATAGTACTGGGCCTAAGACAGAACCTTAGGTACCCCATTGAATGTTTCCCTCTGTTTAGATATAGTTCCATTGAGAACTACACATTGAGCATGGTTGGTTGGCTAATTGCGTATCTATCTGGTGGATGGATCTATCCCACATTTTTCTATTTTACCAAGTAGTAGATCATGGTCTAATTACTGAAGTCTATGTAAATTATGTCCACAGTATTTGTCTGATTCACTAATTTAGTCTAAGAAGGCAATAAGATTTGTCTGGCATAATCTATTTTTAACAAACCCATATTGGCTTCTAGTAATAGCTTTGGTCATTTCTTGGTGCTCATAAATCTACTATTTATTTTTTCCAGGATTTTCTCAGGAATTGATGACAGCTGATTGGTCTGTACAGATAGTACTCAATTTACAACAGTTCATTTAGTGACCATTTGAAGTTACAATGACACTGAAAAAAGTCATTTATGGCCATTTTTCACAATTATGACCATTGCAGCATCCCATGGTAATGTGATTTATATTTGGATGCTTGACAACTAACTCACATTTATGACAGTTGCAGTGTCCCAGGGTCATATGATTATGTTTTACAACCTTCTGATAAGTAAAGTCAATGGGGAAACCAGATTCACTTAACAACTGTATTACTAATTTAACAACTGCAATGATTCAGTTAACAAATGTGGCGACGAAAAGTCATAAAATGGGGCAAAATTCACTTAACTAATTTCTCACTTGGCAGCATAAATTTTGGGCTCAATTGTGGTCGTAAGTCAAGAACTATCTGTAGTTTTCTGGATCCATTTCCCCCCTTTTTTAAAAATTAGAACCTTATCAACTATTTTCCAGTCCTCTGGTAGTTTCCTGGTGCTCCAGGATCTTTGGAAAGATTCTGTTCAGTGGTTCTGAGATCACATCAACTGGCTCTTTTTAAAACTCTTGGATGTAATCCATCTGATTTTGGTGATTTGACCTTGACTAGGGTGGATAGATGTTCTCTTACAATTTTCCTGCCTATTTTGACTTTTATCCCTATTCTGTCTTTTATACTCCTGCTTTTGATAGTTTGGGCTATTTTTTGTTTTTGAGTAAAGACAGTTGGAAAGAATGAATAAGCAGTTCTGCTTTCTCCCTGCTACTCATCACCTCCTTGCCATCTCCTCCTATTAGTGGACTAAATGTTTTCTTTTTTTCTTGTTTTTTCCACATTGAAATTTTTTTAAAAATATTTTTGACATTTGTTGCAAGTCTTAGCTCATTCTGAGCCTTAGCTTACCTGACTTCATCCTTGCAGATTTGGGGTATTTGCTGGTATTTGCTCTTTTAGTTATGTGTCCTCCTTTCCATTTTTTATACTGCTATTTTTAGAATAATGGAAGAGTAGCACAATCTATACAAGAATGGATGCCCTTTATACCCCTATTCCGTCTTTTTAAATGGACCTGGCTTTGAAATGAGCAGTGATATATTGAGAAAGAGAACTCTTGCAGTACATTGTAATTTTTATTGGAGAATGAAAATAGCTCATATAATTCTTCCATTTAAGGCCTGGAAGGAAGTTTATCTGAGAATACTAGCTACAAGAAAACAGGTGTGGGGGGGTGGAGGATTCTGCTATTCTATTATTTCCTTCATTTCTACCTCCTCTGAGAAAATCTGTGTGGTGGACAAATTACAACGTATACAGATATTTTATCTTCACAATAATCCTGTGAGGTGAATTAGAGTAACAGTAAGTGGCTCAAGGGAGTTTCAGGCTAAATGGGGATATAAAACTCCCTCACCCCTAATAATTATTTTAATTAGTACACTACACTGGTTGAGAGTAGTTTTGTTAATCTGTTTAGTCACCATGCTAGCTGCAAACATAAAAGCCCATGCCCCTCAGCCAATCTTGAAAGTATTTGAAACCTGATTTGCTCACAATGTTATTAGTCCTTGTCTCAGCATCCTTCATTATTTTCTGGACAGTATAATGAAGAAGGACAAGGTGGCTGCAATTTAAGATAAAAGACATTCCAGAATAGTTAAAGAAGGCATATCCATCCATCTCTTTTCTTACAAATTTCATCATCTCATCTACTATAACTCTGGATTTCAAACGTTAAGCATGTTCTTCAGGCTCCATAAGGTAACCCATTCCTTCAATAGGAGTTTGAAGATAACATACAAAGGGATTGAATATGTGTGATGCAATTGTCTATTATGGCCTCTTTCCCAAGTTCTGCAAACAGTCTAATGTGGCTTGGAATCTAATGTTTTGTTCATATGTTATGAAATCCAGAGCACTAAGTGTTCACTACATATGAATAGAGTTTCAGGGTCTTCACCATTAGCCTTGGAATTCCTTGTCAGTATGGAGTTTAATGGGAGTTTTAATCTTAGTTTCTGGTCCTTGAATTTTTTGTCAACAAGAACAAGAGAATAATGAGAATAATAGAACTAACTTAATCCTATGCTTTTCATGGTGAACTGCAAGCAAGACTACATATGATTGTTCCTGAGCTTGTCTATTTAAGTCATTAACAACATAATTTTTTAATTGTGAGAAAGACTTGGAAGAAGCTGTTTGAACATAATATGCACAAAATGGGAGCTAGGAAGCACTATAAGCAAATGTTCCTAGTTCTTTATCATCTTGCCTGCCTCAGCAGGGTGAAACTGCTCTGAATGTTTTATATTCCCATAATACCTTTTTAAGGAATATTTTTTCATTATGTTTAGCAGCAGCGTGAACAAAAAATTAACCTGCAAATTAACTCACAAAACTTATTGCTCTAAATTATTCTGAACAAGTATAGTGTACCATCTTACACCTTTCATCTTTCACTTTTAGTGCCAAAGTTATTTTCCCCTCCATAACAGGACTGTAACAGAGACGCAGACAAAAATATAAAATAAAGTAAGAAAGCCAACAGAGAGAGGGAAAAATCCTGCTTTTATCACTCTGCTTTTGTCCTACAAATTCCAAAAAAGAAATTCCAATTTCCTGACATTTTTCAGGAAATATTTTTTTTCAAGAGGAAAAGGTGAGCATGAAGTTGCGCCTCCTGAATTGGTTGGAAAATATTAGTTCTGCCTGCCTGACTCTTTAGCATGATGGGCTCTCCATTTTTGTACCCTGTTAAGACAATGTGGGATGGTGAAATAGGATGATGGATCTATCCTTATTTGAAGTTCTTTTTTTTTTTTAATTAAATTTATATACCGCCCTACTCCCGAAGGACTCAGGGCGGTGAACAGGCACAAAATAAAATACATAGATACAAAAGTTAGAAACATAATTAAAACCAGATTAAATAATTTAGCCCGAGACAATTAAAAATCCCAATAATTTAAAACAGATTAAAATTTCAATTTAAAAGAATTTTAAAACAGGGGAGAAAATTAGGCCAAGCCGGCTTGCTGGAATAGGAGGGTCTTAAGAGCACGGTGGAAAATGTGCAGATCCGGGATCCTCCGTATCTCTGGGGGCAGCTCGTTCCAGATAGTGGGTGCCCCCACAGATAAGGCCCTCCCCCTGGGGGCTGCCAGTCGACATTGTTTGGCTGATGGCACCTGGAGGAGCCCCTCTCTATGAGAGCGTACCAGCCGGTGGGAGGCTGTTTGTGGTAGTAGGCAGTCCCGTAATAACCAGGTCCTAAGCCATGGTTCTACCCTCACAAACAGAACAGGGCAGTCTACAGAAGGAGAATAGATATGAAGAAGGGGTGATCTTTTCTAGCTGCCTCCTTGACTTTTGTTCTACACCCACACACTGTCTGATATCCCTGAGAGAGAGGAAAGATGGATGGGCAACTTCCTAGGTTTTTAAATCTGTTTCTGAAGTCCCCCAGGATAAATTCTGCAGAAAGGGCTGTGCTACTTGTATGCGCTCCCCATACAATTGAACACTGTCTCTGATACTTCTGTTTAGCTTTCAAAAATGTGAATGACCAATTCTATTAATCTCGGTGGACTTTCTACTCTTGAAATGTACCATACCTCAACCCCAAATATCTAGCTAGCCAGGATTGTGGAAGCTGGAATTGTGGAGTTACACAGATTGGGAGATGCCAACTTGGGGAAAAATTGATCTGCACAAAGAAGGAGAGAAGGGTTGATGAATTTATTCTCTCCCTCTTTATTTGATTCTAATTGTAAAAGACTGAAGTTCTAAAATAGCTAATATTTTAATATTGTTCAAGAAAGCAACAAATCTGGCTTCTGTTCCTTCCAAACGTCCTGTCTTATCCTGTGGCTTGTTTTAAACAACAAATCCCCGGCTGCGCGGGGGATTATGGGAGCGACGGGGCGCTCCCATGTGACTCCTCTCCTGCGCGAGCTGCATTGGCTTCCGGTGGACTTCCGGGTGTGCTTCAAGGTGTTGGTGATCACCTTTAAAGCGCTCCATGGCTTAGGGCCAGGGTACTTACGGGACCGCCTTCTGCCACCAATAGCCTCCCACCGGCCGGTTCGCTCCCACAGAGAGGGCCTCCTCAGGGTGCCGTCGGCCAGACAATGCCGGCTGATGACCCCCAGGAGGAGAGCCTTCTCTGTGGTGGCACCTACCCTATGGAACAATCTACCCCCAGAGATACGAGTGATCTCCGACCTCCGGATTTTTCGTCGGGCCCTAAAAACTTATTTTTTTCAGTTAGCCGGTCTGTCTTGATTTTAGGGTTAGTTTTAAAATTTTAATATTGATTTTAATTGACAAGTTTTAAATTATGGGCCAAATTTATAAATTATTTTAACTTTATTTTTTAACTGTGATGTTATGTATAGATGTTTTTATCTTGGCTGTTCACCGCCCTGAGTCCAAAAGGAGAAGGGCAGTATAGAAATTTGAATAATAAATAAATAAATAAATAAATTTTGCCTAACATTAAGCTTCATTTCACATTAAGCCACAAATTCTTTCCCAGCACAGAATTTCTGAAACCTCTGAAATTTTTCCTCATATCTAAACTGCTTATTTATCACTGTATTGGATTTCTATAACTGTTGCAGTGGTAGAAACTCTGGTGTACAGTCAAGAAATGCAATAATACAATAATTACATCAGAGTAAAATACAATATAAAAGTGAAGATTCTAAGCCAGATATTGGAACCTGTTTATGCTGCATTCTGTCATATTTCATGACCTTCAACAAGTATTCTCAGTTTGCCCTGATTATTAATTTATATCTGCCAATATGGGCTAGATTATCTTGAATGCCATATGGGGATTTTTAGATGAAAACCAGCATCTTGAATTTCCCTCAGAGACAAATCAGCAGCCAGTACAGCTCCTGCAACATTGATATCACATAGCAGTATCAAAATTTACCAGTAAGCGCACAGGCAGCTGCATTTTATACCAGGCAAAGCTGCTGAGCAGTTCTGAAGGCCAGAGGCATGTATGTCTGTTTTCAATTCTGTTTAAGAAAATCTACAACTGGGCACTGGTAGAAACTGGACAAAGGCCAGTCCACAGTCCTGAACCATTCTGTTCTTCCAGTAGTTGTGTGACCAAGCAGATCATCAGACTGCAGGCCTATTGATGTCATTGATAATCAAAAGGACTCTTAACAGTCATTCTAATGCTTGAATTTGAGCCTATTTTGCTCTATCATGTTCTAACAGGTTCTAAGTATTGGGTTAGCATTTCTATCATATCGTCCATTTAATACAGAGTGGCTTTACATAACTGGATACCATCAGCATCTTGATGATACTTTACCCTAAACTAATGGATGATGAATTCCGTTCCCTCAGAACCCACCATTATTCATCAATAAAAGCATCCAATACAGTTTCTGTTCTGTACCAAAGCCTGAAACCTGACTACCAAGAGTCCAGATAATCTGTTTCCTCTTGGCTAGAGTCTATTGTAGTTATTACCCACCACATTCTTTATAACTTTGATAGTTGTCCATTAATGTTGGAAACAAGCAAGCCCTTGAATTAAACTAGGACCTTTTTCAAGGGCACCAAGATCTCTTCCTTTGCAGGGAGATGTTATCTACAGGCAGGATTCAACTTCTTATCCTCTCAAGATTTGCCAAATACTGTAATCAAACTTTGTCTGGCTTCCAAAATGACCAGGTAGAATGTCATAGACCATACTAAAGAAAATCTTCAGCCCATCTCTCCTAATCGGGGTCATTTTGAATACTGCAACTGAATAGAACTCAATAAAAGATATTTTTTCACTCTGCCAGCCTTGCTACCATGATGTTATTTTATTGTTTTAAAATGTTTTGTGTTCTAATTGTAATATTTTTTTAGTTGCAAGCCACCTAAAGTCAATTGACTAAGACGAATGGCTATAGAAGTTGAATGAATGAATGGATATATGAATGAATGAATAAATGAAGTAAACAAACAAACAAACAAATAAACAAACAAACAAATAAAGGCTCAAATTTGAATTTATACCCATGTCTGATCATACTATCGTTTGTTTTCTACCAGCTGGAATCTCTTTGTACCATCTCAGAATATCAAGGAGTCTTCCAAGATTTGTGGATGAGGAGAGATCACTTGAGCAATCTTATCTAGTGCCTGAGTCATATCTACCATATCTACTATACATTTGCAAAGAGTTTAAGAAATCTGCCCTTCAAATAATTGGGAAATTCCTCAAAGCCTGCCAAGTTCATCAGGTTGCTGTGGCAGATCATTTTCAGTTAATTTACCCTTCCTGTGGAAGATGATGATTCTGGTTAAAGCCATAGTTAAGAAGTTCCGTCCATGACAAAGGATTGGTGGAACTGTCTTTTGTTACCAGACATTTCTCATCTTCTCCAAGATGAAAACCAGATCTAATGTGTGGCCATCTACTTAGTTAAGCTACTGATGGCCTGGGATAAGCCCATGATTTCACAGTGGTCATGAAAGCCTCTGTTTTCCACTCCCAGAGAAAGTAGTTTAAAATCCTTAATTATCAGACTCTGCACAACCATATCATCCCTAGAAATCAGATTTAGTCTCTCAGGAAAGGGCACTGTTATGAAGCTAGAATATGATGGAACATGCAGGTGGGGGGAGGAATCTCAGCAATAGTACCATATTTCTCCAGGGAGGAAGCAACCCATCCCAGAAAGGAGCCAAAGATGGGACACTGCACAGTCCTGAACTGGATGGAGGAAGGAGGAAAAGTGTAGCCACACCTTCATAGCTTAGCATAACTCAGCAATTGGAATAATATAACTAACAGTTTAAGCAGCATATGCTTCCTCTGAGCTACTAGTCTCATAGCTTCTCTGGTGCCATCTTACTGAAGCTACTGAGAATTGGTATTCATATACATCATATACATATACATACATATATACATATACACTCTAGGTGGCTTACAAACATAACTAAAAAAAACCCAATCTAAAACAATCAGACATGTATAAAATAAATATATAAAACCCCAAAATATGGAAGATAAACCATTAACTTGACTTCTTACAGTTACCTTGCAGGCTTCCTGAGGGATCTACAAGGTTCATGAAAAAACATGTCTTCCAAAATGCTAATAAAGATGGGCTAATTTCACTCGGGGATAGGGAGAATGATGTTCCAGAGGGCAGGAGCCACAGCAAATAAGGCATGCTTTCCAAGTCCCTCCGGTTCAGCTGTTATGGAGATGGGACCCACAGCACATTCCTACTCCCTGACCTAGTGGGACAGGTACATGTAATAGGGAAGATATGGCCCTCAAATAATATGATCCTATGCCATATAGAGTTTTAAAGCACTTTGAAACACCTAGAAGCAGATTGACAACCAATGTAGTTCATAGAACAGGTATAACCTGTCCCCTACTAAGAGCACAAATAACTGTCCATGCAGCAAGATTCTGCATCGGCTGAAGTTTCCAGATGCTCTTCAAGAATAGCCACATGTAAAGTGTTACAGTAATGCATTCTTGAGATGACAAGGACATGAATGTGAATAAAGCTTCACAGTCTAGGAAGGGGGCACAGCTGGCACAAATATGAAGCTGTACAAAGGGTCTCCTAGCCATGACTTCCACCTGCTCCTTGAGATCTAGGAGGACAGATTGTCTGCCTAGGGCAATGCCACCCTATCCTGTACCACAGTTAGTAAGGTCCTTGAACCAGGAGGTCCAAACCCCAAAGCCACTCAGTCTTGCTGGGGTTCAGCTGAACTTGTTGGTCCCCATCCAATCCACTGGTGGGTTGCTACAGGTTCACCCCGGTTTGGGTGAACTGGTAGCAGTGGTGGGAGGCTCTGCCCAACCGCCCGGATGTTATCAAATATGCTCTGTGCATGCGCAGAAGTGGCTGCACACGAGTGAACTAATAGCAAAGGTACAGTAAGTGAAACTCACCACTGTTCCAAACCTCTACATTCTCTGCCAGGTTTAGAAATATTGATATCTCACTCCACAGCAATGCATGTTTTTCAGCTTCATGTAGATCTTAAATAGGAGTAGGGAGTGTACCAAACACTGTGGAACCCCACATAATAAGGATTGAGCATGGGACCTCACTCAATTAACACAATCGGTCCTAGTCCTACAGAAAGTGAATCAGCATAATACTATGCCACCCAATTTCAGCCTGTAGGGCTAATCTAGAATGAAATCTTGGTTGGTAGTATCAAAGGCTGCCAAAAAGTAAAGAAGAGCAAGGACAGATGAATTATCCCTGTCTTGCTCCCATAATTCATCTAAAAACATAACCAATGACATCTCTGTCCCATGTCCAGGCCTGAATCCTGACTGAAAGAGATCCAGATGAATCTGCTGTATTGAGAGCTCTTTGCTTTACAACCTTCCCTAAAGAGAAATTCAGTACAGAATTTCTACATTAATTGAAAATGGAAATAATTGATCTGTTCTATAGCTGATCACCACCTTTAAAGCCATTGACAGGCTCCACCTGCACAAGATTTGTATGTTTGATACTGGAATTTAACCTTGTATCTTCTAAATTAAAATATAGAATCAATAATCACACAAGAACTGTTATCTAGGCAAAAGGTGCTGAAACATTTTTTTTAATTACAATCTGAAATGGCTCAGACAGATGTTTCCCTAGTTCACTGGGGAATAACAACAAGGAGGAAGTGCAGCACAACGGGACTTGCAAGATTCTGTTATTATAGCTAATTTCAATAAAAGTAGTTTTAGCTTTCCTATGGAGTTGAGTCCTTGGTCTTGTCTATCTATTGGGGCTGATAGTTTCCTTGTTGAGTGTAAAAACTGGATGGTTCATCTGAGTCAACAGACACACTGAGAGCTGCTTACAAAGTTCAAGCAGACAGATTCCAAAGTTAGTTCAAAAGGATAAAATGAAGAACATTATTAACAAGCTAAAAAGGGTATGTAAGCATGAAAATAACAACAAAATCTTGAAAAAAGTGCTTACATTCAGGCGATAATGTGCACCATAACAGGAAAAATCAAATTGTAAAATATATATTAGGCAAAATTGCAAACAAAGCTGCACATAAGTAGCTATATGTAAATACACAAAATTTTATCACAGGAATGATTATATTAATTTTTAAATGTAGTTCTATTTCATACAGAATAAAGACTTGTGAAGCCATCTCACAGAGTTTAAATTCTAAATTTTAGTTTGCAGGCAGGCATATCTCCACATATCATACAATGGAATATAATTCTCTTGCTGAACCTGTGTCATTTCTCAATGCAATGATTTCCTTGTGGACATCTCTGTGTTAGCCAATTTAGTCTCTACTTCTCATCTTCCCCAGAGCAACTGTAGTACTGACATGAAAACAAGATTAAGACAGATTTGCTAAGACAAGTGAAGATCAACTAATGTGAAAGGGGAGGCAGCCATTACGTAGTCCTCATTTCTATCCCAATCCTATTTTGTCCTTCTGCTCTTTTTCTGTTTATTTTCTTATTTTGGGATTAAAAAAATATGGAGTTTAATATTGGGCCTCTTTGCTTTTGATTTTAGTAGCCTCTCCCTTATTTCTCTGATCATTTAAGGTTATTTTTCAATTTTGCTTTATTCAGCTTATTCCTTCCTAAATCAGGGACCATCTGAGAAGCATATCTAGAGAGGACTAGAAAAAGACTGATCCTCATGGAGGCTGAAAAAGGGATGTTACTTTTAATTAGCATAACATTAATATTGCCTGATTTGTGTAATAATAATGGTATTATTCATACTTGGAAGGATGAACAGACTTTCAAGTCTTGAATACAAACAAATCTAAGCAAAATGGAGAGGAGGAAGTAAAAAGTAGATTCCAGCATCACATCCTGGACATAGCACAGCAGGAAGGACCAAACATACTTACAACAGAGTGCTCCCAAAGGCCAAAAGTCAACTAAGCAACTAAGGTAGTGACTCTCTTCTTGCCAAACACTCTGTGCAGATGTTTCAGATTATTTCAGAAACTGGAAACAATCCAAATTAAGAAGACAACTAGTCAGTGCTACATTTCCATGACATTCCTTAACCCTGAAATCCAGATAGAGAACAGATCCTACTGACTTTATTTGAAAATAACTTCTTTATTTGCATAGCCAAATCATTGCCAATTGCTCATGGTGAGGCACCACCTGTTCTGTACCTCCACTGCTACATTTTGCATCCATTCAATACAGAGGAAATGCTGGCTTATTTATATAGACTCATGGAAGCCAAGTAAATTGCCACTTCCAACATCATAAACAGAGCTCAAAACAGTAAAACAAGAGATTGATGTTGCATTTTAAGAAGGAAGGATAGTCCTTAGATCAAGTAGTAGCAGTGTCAAATAACCTGACTTATTTCAACTGCAATTTCAGTAGTATCACTGATAATGTTCACACTACACACAAAAATTATTCAAATCTTATCAGGTACGCAAGTGGGACTATTTTAATTCATCCTCCATTTTCAAAGATGGAATTGCTAGTGTTAACTGGTTAGGAAATAATCTATTCATGACAAATCAATGGAGCTTTTCCATCTTTCAATCACTAAATCCACCTGAATAGAAAGCCAACATTTACTGTGTATCTCACTGGTGTTAGAGACTCCTTTGATTCTGAGGCTATAGAGAAGAACTAAGTGGATTCACAGTTGCCAGCTCAGAAAGTAACAAGCTATTCCTATGAGTATGAATCAGACTGAGTGCAGATGGCTAATATTAATATAGAAATAAATCAGTGCCTGACCTTGGGAGAATGCCAAAATTCTAAATCATCCATATAAAATTGTTTAATAAATAAAAATATACTAATTTATTAATTCATATCTGGCAATATGGTGATTTTCCAAAGCACCAGAAGGCAAGACAAGAAGCAATGGTTGGAAACTAATCAAGGAGAGAAGCAACCTAGAACTAAGGAGAAATTCTCTGACAGTGAAAACAATAAACCAGTGGAATGGCTTGTCTTCAGAAGTTTTAGGTGTTCCCTCACTGGAAGCTTTTAAAAAGAGACTAGACAGCCATTTGTCTTCATTACTGGTATAGGGTCTTCTGCTTGACCAGGAGGTTGGATTAGAAGATCTCCAAGGTTCCTTCCAACTCTGTTATTCTCTTATATTCTGTTATATTCTGTTATGAGTGTATCCCAGACCCTCTCTCTCTTATTTGTTTTTAATAACTCTCCATTATGAACTCTATTCCTCTGACCTTGTATTTCTGGTTTCTCCTAATTCATCCTGAAAATTGATTTTTCAGCTTACAATTGAATTGCTTACTGTGGATGCTATCAGCGCTAGACTATTAGACTGCAAAACTTTCTCTTCTTGGCTGCGTTTAACTGTCCCTACTAGTTACAAAGAAATATTTCTTTCTCTTCACCTCTTCTAATTCAAATGATTTATGATCAAGCTAATAAAACGGTTGGGAAAGTGTCAATTGCTCCCTGCTTGTTGGTGACTCAGCTTAGTGCTGGATAACTGCATGCACCGGCCATGTACTACTTAGAATAGACTAATAATTTTTACAGTGGAAATGACATTGTAAACTATTGCTGTCTTGGCAAAGTCAGTATAGCCACTGAAATACTCTGGGACATTTATGATAAATCTCACACCAAATTAAGATGTGTGACATCAGGATGAGTGTTGTTGCAGGAATATATTTAAATATTTTAAAACTAGGATCTGTTTCACCACTTGATTACATTGTGGCATCAACTCAGTGTCCAGTCTTAGCAACCATATCAGATTCATTTTTTCCACAATGATCTAATCTGATCCTGCAAGTCTTCGAACAGGGCACCCATCTCCATTGTAACTGAGTCCATCCATCTTGCTGCTGGCTCTCCTCTTCTCTTTCCTTCCACCTTTCCCAGCATTAGAACCTTCTCCAGAGAGGTGGGTCTTCACATCTGTGTCTGCTGTAGGATAATTTGAGCTTGAACACGTGTGCCATACGTGAGTTGATTTATTTGGTGATCTATATGTTTGTTTTGTTCACTGTTCAGGATATTCTCAAGAATTTTCTCAATAGCAAAGTTCAAAAGCATTAATACACTTCCTATTCTACTTCTTCAAAGTCCACTTTTTACGTCAATAGAATGTCACAGGGAATATTACTGCTTGCACTATTCTGATCTTTATAGATATAAACACATCACGACATCTGAATGCATTTTGGGTTGTTATAAAAAAATAATTAAATCCATTTATTTGCCTTTCAGTGTTATGAAACTGGGACAACCTCAGTTTGAGTGAATAATGAAAACAGACATGTACAGAGAAGCAGATGCAGGTAAGTATGGAGCCCTAGCAAACTAATTCACTCACATTCATCACTGAGATTGAGTACTGGCAGAAGTACAACTAGACTTTCAGCAAAACATGTAACTGATTTTGAAGACTGGCTGGGTTTTGCTTTCTTTTAACGAGAGCCATTTAATTTCTTTCATGCTGTTGTAAAAGAGAGGATGCTCTCTTGTGCTGTTTGAAAGCATTCTACTATGAGCAGCCCATAGCTTTTTGCTTTTAATGAGAAGTAAATTTCCAGTGACACTTCCCACCCAAAGGGCAAATTTCTTAAGTATATAAGAGCTTGGGACTATATCAACACTGGAGAAGTTCTGTTATAACAGAGCAGCAGAGGATGTGGACAAGACAATACTTCTAGTTAGTGAATTTTGTAAGAAAAAAAATAATGCCTTGGTTGTTTTGCGCCAAGGATTTGATGTTCTATCCTCTTTGTACCTAAACCATATTTTCACTGCTCATATCTTAACAGTATCTTCTCTACAATTAAAACATCTGGGTTCAGCTTGCAAGGATACATCTAGACTTCTGCTTATAATGTAAGATCCTATCCAACAGCCTTGTTAATAGGCGATAGAGCAGTAAATGGTAGATCCAGCTTTAGAAGAGGCATAGTATAACAAGTATATCTCTGTATTTTATTTGCTTATTAGAAACAGTATAAAACAGGCTGATAGAGAATTCTTGATGTCTTCAATTAATCATCACATAATTTTCAAAGTGTACAGATTGAGCACTGTATGATTTACTATGGAATTTTTACAGGTACATTGGAAGTTTTCAAGCAAAGTTTTGACAGCTGTTTGTCTGAAAAAGTATGTGGATTCCTGTGCTGGGCTTGGGGTTGAATGAGAAGTGCTCCAAGATACCTTCTAGCCCTATGATTCTATGATTAATGGAACAATCCTGCATAGGTTACAAGAAATGTTTGTTCCAGTTCATCATTGTGTAGGCAAATCTTAAATTGTGGATTAAAAATGGAGAAATTTGAAAAATCATGAAGCCTTGTCATAAGTCCCATGATCTCATAAAGAACAAGGAATAGAGGATTCTACCTGTTTTTCTCTTATCATGTGCTAGATTTGAATGTAGTGGGTATTGCTTCCCGCATATAATTTTTCTTTCTTATAATAAAAATATTTTCTCTTATATCAAAATAAAAATCTACAATACCATGTTGCTTCTCATCATCTAAACATTTCATTATGCACATTTCATGAACTGGTGGCTCTATTAGTTCAATTTAAATGTTATTAATTACTATGCTATATTAGCTTATTATTAATATCTAAAATCAGTGGTTTTCTAAAAGCAGTAATCGTTTTAATAACACATCTAGTATTTCAGGAGCAGCCTACAGGAATCTCTAGGTAGGTCATTGAGCTTGTAAAGCAAGGAAGAAACCTTAGTAATTCCTTTGATCTCTTTAACAGGTAGGGAAACTAATGCTTGAATAAACTTAGTCAATGCCACAGGATGATTTCTAAAAAATGAAAGCCCATGATCAGTGGAGAAGAAATTATTTGGGACCAGCTGAATCACCAGTAAAATTAAACCCTTATTCCTGGGTTTTAGCAGTTTTCACACAATGTTTAATTATGGAGTGTTACATAATGAACTATGATCAGAAAAAAGATCATAAATTATTATCACTGGTTTTTCAGACAGTGATTTTGGAGGACGGAGGGCAGCTGAATAGCTGGGGCATACAGTTAGATGTCTTCACAGCTGGGTGCGTAAGTGATTGCTTGAGGGCCTGACTATTTCAGAAACAATCTCTTCCATTTCAAATCTATCCAGGAATTAAGATCTATAGGAATGATCCTTCTGAAGGTGATCCCACTCTTATTATACATGGGATTGTTCTGTATTGCTCCTAGATCTTGGAATGAATTCTCTTGGGACCTCTGTTAGGCTCCAACATAGTAATCAGAAAATGTGTTGATACTTCTTTAAAACAGGCTTTTAATTGGGGTTTTAATTCGTAAATAATAATAATAATAATAATAATAATAATAATAATAATAATAATAATAATAATAATAATAATTTTATTTCTATACCACCCTTCTCCGAAGGACTCAGGGCGGTGTACAGCCTATTAAAAGCACAAGACAAACATCAATTAAAATAATTTAAAATTATTAAATAATTCGGTTCAATTTAAAACCCCAGAAATTTAAAACACCCAATTTAAAATTATTATGTTGATAGCCCGGCCTAGCGGAACAACAGGGTCTTGAGTGCACAGCGAAATACCCGGAGGTCGGTGATCTTATGCCATTCCGCATTTTATCATTAATTTTATTTTTAAAACTTTTTGTATTCTGCTTTTAAATTAGCTGACTGAAGGAAACAGGAGTCAAGACTGGTTTGAAAGCACTCTTAAAAAAAAAATTAGCTCCATTGAATGGTCATTTGAACTGAAAGTTGGGAGGTAAATCAAATCAAATCAATATAAAAGGCTCTTCTTCAATCTTCTCCATGAATTTGTTGAAACCTCTTTGTAAAGGTCCTCTGAACTGATTGCCATTTATACACCAAGGGACAATGAATTCATCTATACATTAGTAAAATGTGTTTTGGGTAATATATTTTACCTGTTTTGTGTTGCTTCCAGTTAGTATCGCTGAATAATATCCTATTCTCAGATTAAGTGAGGAAGTGAAAGTAATTCTATCTTTGCCTCCTTGTCATAATTTCCTTCAGAGGTGACTAAGTTACTGCTATATGTTGGTTGTGCAGAATAGTTTGCCAAGTGCAGTTGTCCAGCCCCATACTGGAAAGACAGGCTGTTGCTTCTGTTTTTGTATTGGCTGCTGGCCATGGCCTTCTTGTTACTAAGCAACTGGAAGTTCCTTTCCAGTGAGCTATCATTGCTGGTTAGGTGCAGAGAGAAATGCAGGATTTCTGGGAGGTTTTTTTCCCCCAGCTTGCCATTCTGGATCATGAGTTTGTTCCTTACTTGGACAAGACTTGAATAGACAGGTCAGCAACAAGGAGTACAGGCAGTGCTGCTTCCTGGCTTCCTATAAGAAATCTTCCTAGAGGATACATGATGTCTTTCCAAGTCACTGAAGATGATTTATGACATTGCCTTTAGCAGGAGGACTGAACACACAAACTTGTCATATATAAGCCTGTAAGCATGTGGAGGCCATGCAGCTGGAATCAGGCAGGCAGAAAGAGCAACCATGGTGGGTACTTAGCACCTGTATCTTGGAGTATAAACTTTCTCAACCTCAAAAATTTTCAGATTTGGTGGCCTACCTCTCCATCACCTTAACCAGAAATCAGTGAAGGAAGGTGGACACTATTGTTCAATATGGGAATGTATTAGTTCTGTTAAGTACGTTCAAGCTGCTTTTACAAGAAAGATCACTCTAATTCATGATTATGCATCAAGCACAATTAACTGAGAGTGATTCAGGAATGCAGTTATATGGACTATAAATGCACGAGGTATTTGAAATTATAATATAGTTGTATTCCTGCCTCTCCTTTCAACCTGTCTCACATCAGTATAAATACAAAATCAATGAAATGAAATAACACTGGAGTCCTTGATTATTCGGTTGCAGACATTTCATTATCCAGCTAGGTAATATATTCTTCTCCATTGGGATGAAATAATGCATCTAAAAGGGAATTTTAATAATTGTGAAATCTGTATGAGAGAAAATGAGATCCCTTTTCAAGCAATTTTGGGATTTAAGGTTAATCAGCCAGTGATTTAATACTTAGTATTTTGTTTCAACAAGGCAGCTAAATCTTTGCTCTTTGAATCCCCTATTAATACCGTAGTCAGGTCACCAAATTCAGGATCTATCACAATTTTTTAAATTTTTATTTTATTTTATTTTTTTGCCAAATCATTTTTTATTTTAAAACAAAAAAAGAAAAATAAAACATATAAACATTTATTTATTTATTTATTTATTTGTTTAAATTTCTATACCGCCCTTCTCCAAATAGGACTCAGGGCGGTGCACAGCCTAAGTAAAAACAAAGCATACAAAATTTAAAAAACAGTATTAAAATAATTAAATATTCTGGCCGTAAATTAAAACAACCCAATTTAAAATCAATTTAAAATTTAGCTCAAGCCAGCCCAGCTAGTTGAAATAAATAGGTTTTCAGGGCCCGACGAAAAATCCGGAGGTCTGTTATTATACGTAACTCTGGGGGAAGGTTATTCCAGAGGGTGGGCGCCGTCACAGAGAAGGCTCTCCCCCTGGGGGTCGCCAGCCGACATTGTCTGGCGGACGGCACCCTGAGGAGGCCCACTCTGTGCGAGCGTACTGGCCAGTGGGAGGCTATTGGTGGCAGCAGGCGGTCTCGTAAGTACCCCGGCCCTAAGCCATGGAGCGCTTTAAAGGTGGTCACCAACACCTTGAAGCGCACCCAGAAGACCACCGGGAGCCAGTGCAGCTCGCGCAGGAGAGGTGTCACATGGGAGCGCCTCGTCGCCCCCATAATCCCCCGCGCGGCCGCGTTCTGGACCAGCTGGAGCCTCCGGGTGCACCCCAGGGGGAGCCCCATCATTCATTCAATCACGTACAGACAGTACATCGGTCGGTTTGCATCCCTAGTGCCCTCTCCTCTCTTCACAATATCACTACATATCCAAAATTTATTCTTATATAAAATATATCGGTTGTATCATCATTTAAAATATTTCAACATTTACTTACATATCACCATTTTTTATTATCTACCCAATGGTAAAATAAATCCCATATCAAATAATATTGTTTTTCTTCCTGCTCTCTTATTTCAAATGTCAGTTTACTCATTTCGGCACAGTCCTACATTTTCCTAATAATTTCTTCATCTGTAGGTATCATTTCTTCTTTCCAATTTTTAGCAATCTATTTAGCAATTTAGGATATATCACAATTTTTGAACACTGTTCAAAAGTCACCCTATGAAGAACATATTGTTGTGAGGAAAATAAATTTTCAGATGGATGGGAGTATGTTAATAGACTAGAAACATAAACAAATAGAATAATAAAACAAAAGAATGTGAGCTTGGAGTGCCTAGCTGGCAGCTAATCTTATCAAAATATTCCTATAGAAACCTATTGACATATTTCTTTTATTAAGATTATTATTCTTTGTTTATAAAGATAGTAACAGTAGAAGGGCAAGAAGTTAATTGAACTTTATTAGGTTATTACTTATAAACATGTATGCATGAATCATTTTCCCCTCCTTTCTTGCATCATTTTCCTCTCCTTTTTGAAATGTATAAATACCAGTGCAATTTCTTTATTTTCAGAAATATCTCTATTATTTGGTGGGGTCACCTCCATTACATGCTGTCTAATAAACATTGCAGTGAGCCTTGATTTATTTGCTTTCAGTCCTTTATTTTGATTCCACATTATGGCAATCTAGATGTGATGCCACATCTATAATACTCATTGATTATGTGGTATTAACTCAGTGTTGACTCTTAGTGATCACATAGACAGACTTCTCCAGAATAATCTATCCTCAACCTGACCTAAGTGTTCCAATGATTTACTGATTGCTGCTATAATTGAATTGATTCCCCTTGCTGATAGTTGTCCTCTTCTCTTTCTTGATTTCATTCCACAATTCTTCTGGTTTGCTATCAATGATATTCAGGACCAAAAAAACTCCTAATGTTCTACTTGGAAAAGAGCAGGCTCAAGACCATGTTATGGAATATATTGGTTTTTTTCTTTTGCTTTAGCTTGACTTGAACGTGCATATGAATAGTTCATAATGTTTCATAATCAGCCCCTAGCCACATCTTTGCTGTTATAATTGAGCTCTTCCTCACTCCTTAACCAATAATATAGTCAATTTCTGTGTATTCCATGATGCAATGATCTATGTATATGTGTTGTTTTCATTGTTTGAAAATTGTTTTACCAGCAAAGAAATTATTAGATTGGCAGAAACTGATCATTTGTTCTCCTGCTTCCTTTCAGTTTCTGAGACCATACAATCCAATCACATTTTGCTCCTTGCTATTTCTGACCTGGACATTGCTTGCATGTTCTGTTGATTTTAGGTTGAACTTAACCATATAACTCATTGGTCACTTCTTCTGCACCAGTGGCTAGTATAAACTTGGATAATTGTCAGGTTAAGGTATTGTTGTAAGGTCTAATTGATGTTATTCAGTTATCAAAGGCATTATCTTCAAGAATTACCTTTGATATCCTGTATTCTTACTGATTATGAAAGCAATGCTGTTCCTTTTCATGTTCTGAGTAATAAATTCAATTCACCGATGCCTAAGAGTCAATCTGTGTGGTTGATTCATTTCATGTTGCATTGTTTTGAACTTCCCCATTTTCATGCTTCTTGTATTCCACGTTCTCACTATAGTTCCATTTTTGCAGCTTTTGATGTTCTTTTCCTGCATGGCAACTAGATGTCCTGACGACTTTAGCCATATCATAAACACCAGTAGTACTATGAAAGAGCTTCAGCTCTTACTCAGTAGCATGTTGAATGCCATTTGACCTGAGGGTCCATCATTCCGCATTTTATCATCAGTCATTTTATACTATCTAGCTGGTTTTCTTATCAGCCTGTAAATCATTTCTATTTGCCTTCTCCTTCACGGAATGAAATGATGCCTTTGGCATTGTCACCTCCAGCATTTTCCTATGTCATTGCTGCCCATTTGTTTTAGCTGGGCAACTAGGATGGCCTTCATGCCTTGGCATACACTCCCTCATTTTTGCTTTTCCAGCCCAGGATCATCTCATCATCACAATGAAGCAAAATAGCAGGGTTGAATTGTAAATTGTAAAGAAAAACAGAAAAAGTGTTAATCCAGAGTCAGCCTTCTCTTGCAGTGAGTTCCATATAAGATTATCATTATACTCAACTAGGCCTGTTTAATACCAAGTCTGCATGTATGTTCCACTTCCCATTTCCCTGTTCTGTTCTGTCCCCCAACCAGCATTGTTGGGTAATGGTTCTTTTGGATTCAGAAACAGTGATCACACTATGAGTACTGTACTTAAAGCTGTTTTGCAAGAAAATAACAGATAACTGTTTGAATAACTGAATAACATCAATGTGATTTCACAACAATACTTTAACATGGTAATTATTAACATTATATAAACATTAGACAGTAGTCAATGAATATTCAAGAATGTGGAAGAATACAATAAGACAAAGAAAGAAAGATGAGGGAAAGATAGATGAGGGAAAGCTAGCAAACATGTAACACCCTTCTGGTTAGATCTGCATCTAAGTTCCATCCAGGGGAGGATTCTGACTAGTTTATACAGGTTTGAACCAGTGGTGAAATCCAATTTTTTTTACTACCGGTTGGGTGGAAAATGCAGAACAAAGTATAACCCAAATCTTTAATGACTTAAATAAATGCTTGCTTATTACAGTACTGAATGATTACATGAAAATATAAAATTATGTATAGTTCTATATGGGTCATATATTATCATGATGCACCTGGGGGAAAGAGGCTCACACTACTCTCCGCCTCTTTGCCAATCTTTTGATGGATGCACCAGCAATACACCACCTTTGTTCTTTTCAAATAACCTTTCAATTTGCCTCCCATTTTGCCCTTCAAGCTCTGGTTTTATTCAACTATACTTTGGCTAAGAAGCCCATATAATAAATTTTGACGCATTCTTTCCTTTTCCAAGGTTCACATAAAAATTCTAGCTATTTCTTGGTTTCTTAGTCAAAATAAAGCATTGCCCAAGCAATGGTGCATAAAACAATCTCAGGTATTTCGAGAATATCTATAGTAGATATTCTGGCATTTTCACCTCCCATATACATTGAAAGATATTGTTTAACCCATCCAAGAATGTGTATTGTCCTCTGTATGGCATAGATTTTTCATACATAAATGGATGATGTTTCTTAGATGCAAAGGGAGAAAGCAATCACTTTCCAGGGAAAATATTCTTGCAAAGATGTGTCTTTTTCTCTGCATTTGAAACCTAATATTTTGGCACTGGCAAAACGTGACTCAAGTAATACAAGTATCCCTGGGTTGGCATATTTCAGAAGTGTTCCATTTCAATTTCCAGTTTATACAGTATATGTAGTAGAACTATGGTGCTTGAAAGCACTATATTAAGAAAAGTTGAAGTACAGAATACAGAACAACAGAGTTGGAACGGACCTTGGAGGTCTTCTTACTCAAACCCCTTCTCAAGCAGGAGACCCTATACCTGTGGTGGCGACCTATGGCACGCATGCCAGAGGTGGCACACAGAGCCCTCTCTGTGGGCACGTGCGCCATCACCCCTGCTCTGTTTCAGATCTCTGCCGCACATGTGTGCACCCCTTCTGCCGGCCAGCTGGTCTCTGGGTCTCTGCCACGCATGCGCGGGGCATGGGCACACATGCGCCCGCATCTTGCAGTTTGGGAAAGATGTGGGTGCATGCATGGGGTGCATGCGCATGCACGGGGTGCATGGACACATGCACCCACACCTTGCAGTTTGGGCAGGGCGTGGGTGCATGCATGAGGTGTGCATGCATGCGTGGGGTTCGCAGGAGCATGCACCTGCATCTTGCAGTTTGGGTGTGCGCACACACGCACTTTGGGCACTCGGTGCCTAAAACATTCTCTATCACTGCCCTATACCATTTCAGACAAATGGCTGTCCAACCTTTCTTAAAAGTCTCCAGTGATGGAGTCTTATGAAGATGGCGTGCTGAGCAGCAGGAAGCTTGTTTTCTCCTGCCGACAAACAGCTGATTTCACTGCCAAACCTAGCTCTTTGGCGGTGTGCTTCCCAGATTTGAACAGGAGCGACTAGGAATTATCCAAGACAATCCTTGAATGACAGTGAACATGCCTGAGAAGAGGAATCTTGATAGTTGCAATTTCAGTATTTTTAAAAACAGGATTCTTGGCAAGTTAAGAAGAAAACATTTGGGAAATAATTCCGAGTAAGACAATTCCTAGCATCAAGAATCATAAGGTACAACACTTAATGATAGTTAAATTTACTTGCAGTATTAGCATTTGTTGGATAACAAGAATGGGAGGGGGCTCAAATGCAAATGGTTAGTCAATGGAAAAACCAAAACTCATTAATGGAAAGCAGAGAATGCTGGACTTGATCATCTTTATCGGTGTATAGCTTTTCTGATGATCTCTCTCTCTCTCTCTCTCCCTCTCTCTCTCTCTCTCTCTCTCTCTCTCTCCCTCCCTCCCTCCCTCCCTCCCTCTCTGTAACATTTAACCAATGCTTGCTTCTTAGGGCTGAGAGAGGGTGACCGGCCCAAGATTACTCAACAGGTTTTGTGTTTAAGGCAAGACTAGAACTCATGCTCTAGCAGTTTAACCACTACACTCAAACTGGCTGCCTTATTTTGTAATTGTAGTTGGTAAAAAGATCCAATAAATGATTTACACTCTATTTGAAACTATGTTTTTGCACATTGTGAGCCACTGATGAGAGAAAATATCACTGATAACATAGAAAGAAAGTGGGTGGTATTTCCAGGCAATGGAGCTGTAACTGTTCCTCTTTTTTTAGACGTAGTAACCCTAGTTTGCATATATGAGAAATATTAGTAAGACACATTGACCTTTCTGCATCCTTGGGCTTAGTTTATTACTGTACAATTATAGTAACCAGTACTATCCAAAAATGACCAATGGCTTTTGCTGGCTCACACCTTTCAACCCATTTGGTAGAGTTGTGCCCCATTTCCACCCCACCCCACCCCATCTTCAGGGACCTCCAGCCTTTTGATTCTAAATGTTTCATCAACTGACAAACAGGTTTGTCACAGTTGTTCAAATAGAAAAAAGAGAGTTGGTGGGGAATCTTATTGTCGAGTATAGTACACATAAACAGAGGATTCCTCTATTCTTATGGAACAGTCCACAGATCAGGTTTCTATCAACAGAAACCATAGACATCAACCATAGGCATCAATGCAACCTTCCAGTTATTTCTTTGCTCTGTTTTGGAATTACCGTATTTGGAATCATTTGTTACTTTAATGTGCATCTCCTGTTCAATTTATTCTACATCTATCAAAGTGGTAGTAATTTCTTTGCACATACTATGAAAAGATTAGTTCTGAAACCCTCTACCAAAGGAAAACAGCAAAGAAGAATTTTGAGTAGAATGCTGGAAAACCCTGGCACATAAAAGTATTTTGCAGACTGCAAAAGACAGTATCTCAAACCCTTTGGTAGAGGGTTTCAGAACTAAATTGACTAGTGAAACACAGTGGTAAGCATTTAAAATGCCCTGGAAGAATATACTTCATATGTTTTGTGTTTCTTTCTCCCCCTGTGTGTGTGTGTGTGTCTGCCTGTCTGTCTGTCTGTTTGTCAGCCAAGAGGCAGCACAGTAGAGCTCACAGTTCATGCAGTACAAGAGAAGTACGAGATCTTCACCTAATGATGGCACAGTCCTTGTGTAATGCTCAAGTGCCATTGCTAAGTGGTGCAGTCACAGGACATTTTGCTTAACAATTGATTTGGTTAATGACAGAAATTCTGATCGCAATTATGGTTGTTAAGCAAGGACTACCTGTATGCTTTTAGGTGCAATTCAAGGTGCTGATTATTACCTATAAAACATTTCATGGTTAAGGCCTGGATATTTAAGGGGCCTGTCTAGGAAACTCCTATCTTTCATAGTTTCTGTCTATCTCTTGTGATTGGGCAAAGATGGCATATTTTAGGTCCAATCTATTAGGTTGTGTCACCTCGTAGAATCTAGAAAATATGCCTGCTTTGTCACAGTGCCTGCCAGAGGGTATAACATTCCGCTGAGATCTGTCTAGCTCCCACCCAGATCATGTTGAAAGAGCTCCTAAAACCTGGCTATTCCCTCAAGTCTTAGGTTAGATTGGGTGGTAGGTCCTGCACATTGTACTATTTTTAGAATGAATGATCTTTCTTTTTCTGATCATCTGTGGTTTTCAATTTGCATCATTTTTGCTAATGATTTTATTATAATTGCATGCTGCCTTGAGTTGTCATGGAGTTGGATGGCATTAATTAATTAAATAAATGAGATACTATCTTTTGCAGGCTCCAAAATACTTTTATGTGTCAGGGTTTTCCAACATTCTGGTCAAAATTCTTCTTTGCTGTTTTTCCTTTCCCTTACTCCATTTTGTTCTAAAATCATACTTTTCTGAGTACCCTACAGAGTGCGGATTCATTTTGTTTTTTATGTGTACTTCTCATTTCCAATTCCAAGAACCAATTCAAGGGTTCTTTTTCAAGCCCCAAAGATTCTGTGACTGGTTTTGTATTCATAGTCTGCTTAAATTCAATCCCCACCCCCAATCCCATACATATAAAGACACAATTCAATCATGGTGAGAGTTGTGTTGTCTCTTAGAACAAGACCTACATTTTTTTCCAGCTATTGCTGAGGGAAATGATGACACTTGCTTGAACGCTATGAAGATTCCACCTTTAGTTATGGGGTTAGTAATAGACTCACCTTTAAGTGACAGAGAAAGCAACATTTTACAACAAGAGCACTGAGTCACTGGAGAACTAACATTTGATGAAATTTTATTTTCTTTTATTGATAGACTATGTGTTGATAACAAAAGAGTTATCAAGAGTTTCTTTTCTGATAGGAAAATTTGCTAAAGCAGATGCACTTGCATTGTCCGGTAGATATGAATATTTTTGCTGTTAGGTCTATAATTCTAAAGGAGCCAAATTAAACTAATATTGTATCAGTGGACCCATTACTACCCAATTCTGTCAGAAAAGATTTGGATGAAGAATTGAAAGAACTCATTGCTTCACAGCAAAATGTGAAGTTATTTATAATTAAGATTCCATTGCTCTTGATAAAAACAATTTCCTCCTTCTACATCGATGGGCCAAACATATATGCCCCATAAAAACAAGAAATGAAATCAATTGCCTGAAAATGTTAAAGCATTTGAGTATTGGGCTTGACCCAGTTTCTTGTTTCCTGATTTCAAAATTTCAATGCCCAACAACAGATAAGGGCATGTATCATCTCTCACCAAAAGTACAGAAATCAGCCATTGTGCAACTTTTCATATAGTCCGCAAGTCCATTGCAAGGTAATGGAGAATCTTGTAAAAAATTAGACATGGTGGTAATATTCTATTAGTTTGGATGAGGCTCTTGTTGATGTCTCACCAAATTCATAAAACCACCAGCAGCAAGTCACTAACATAAACTTTAGATCCAAATTTTTGAGAGACACTAGGTTTTAATGGCATTTCACACACTAGAAAAATAACAATTTAGGATATGTCCAGAACTAAGTGATAATTTTTGCAATTATAATTAAAATATCCTAGAATTACACTACTGAGAGGATGCTTTTATATAACAAATGACACTATTGAAATCCTGTTCTGATATTATCCTCCAAAGAAGTCTTAAATTAGATGGTCCAGAATTCTGAATCCAGCTGGATATAATGGATTTATTTTCAATTCTTGCTTCAGCGATGTGTTCAGCGAATGTTCAAATAACAATGGTGCTGAGTGAGGGGTACCTACAATCGGTTCTCATTGTTGTCATCATTGCAATGTCCCTATGGCAATTTGGGCACTCAGCTCTCAGCTCTCAGCTGAAACATTGTAGCAGCCCACAGTCACTTGATCGCCACTTCCAACCTTTCCTGCCAGCAAAGTCAATGGGGAAGCCAGCAGGAGGTTGCAAATGCAATCACAGGGCCATGGGACGCTTCTTAATACTCTTCTTAACTCACTGGATTATGTCTGATTATTCAATTTTGGAGCAGTCAGATCAGCTCTCAGCTGTTCCAGAGAGCCTTTTCCTAATAATGTGAAGCCATATTTATTTTCTGTTTATTGCTTTGTTTTTCTGTTTGGGTTTTGTGATTTTGTGATTTTATTGTTTTATTATTGTATTCCCATGAGTGTTTTATTTGATTTTGTTCTTCACGTAAGCTGCTGAGCATCTCTGGATTGTGGCAAAGTAGAAATGAGGACAATAAATAAATAAAAATTGCCTACATTTACTTTTATTTACCCAAATCTAGTACCTTCCAAATATGCTGGAGTCCCAGATGTACAATCCCAATATAGCTGGAAGACACCAGTGGGAGAAGATTGCAGTAGGTATGGGGGAGTCTAACTTTCTGAGCAACTGCCTAGAGCTGGAAGCAATCCAGCACTGCTTCCAGATTTCCAAAACCACATTAAAACTTGATTTTCAGACAATTGGCAATACAATGGCCTTGCACCCACTCTGCTACTTGTTGTGCTTCCTTTTTTCACAGAGGCTATGGCGTGAAATAAAGCTGTGAATTGTATTATCTTTTCTTTTCCTTTTGTATTGTACAGTGGCACCACTGAAATATATTCAATTGCGTGATATGTCATACTTCCCAAACACCATTTTCTAAGGGATAAGTAAAGACAGATTCTTTTTCGATGAAGACTCAGATGATGCAACCTCTTAATTATATATCTTGGATGACAGTCTAGCTCCACCCAGCTCAGTGAACCAGCCAGCCAATCTCTCCCCTGCTGGTTTCCCCTTTTGTTCTTTTAAACTCTTTTAGTATCTCACAAACTCCAGACAGGGGAAGTAAGCCAGCCACCAGATAAAAATATCTCAGAGATCCCAAGAAAGATTGTCAGAGCCACATTGGCTCAAGCAGAAGTGAAAAAGCTTGTACTTCTACAAAGGGATGAAACTAGGATTGCATGTCTTCTCTCCAGACCCTGCTAATAGATGACTGAAAAAGGTGATTCAGTTACCTGCTATTTTGAAACAGGAAACACAAAAAAACTGCAGCATGAATTTTAAAAGAAAGTTAATTTAATTTAAAAAGATAATTTCCCCTCTACTAATCTCGGGGTAGGGGGAGAAATAGAGAATATTGGTCCTGTTTCATTTATGATGTGACCCTACCTATCTGTCCTATTAGTTTTCCCCCTGGCAGTCTTGTCCCCTTTCAAAAAAGTTAAGCATATCCCTCCATCAACCCATATTCCTAGGTGATACTTTCCCCCTTGCTAAAAACTTTATCTGATTCTCTTCATACATCAGCAACCCGGGGGGGGGGGGAGGGGGAATGAGGAATGTTGGAAATAATTTTGTTTATTCTTCTTATGGGTGTATACTTAAATTAAAAACACCCTGTGTTTTTAATTTGAGTTGTTTTTTCTATATACTGTAAGTGCCTCTTCTACCAGAACATCATCATAGCAGAAACCAAACAAAAATATCTTAAGTGAAAACTTTCTCCAACTTTATGCACCTGCATTTAAATGGACAGGTAGTCCTCGACATAGAACCATCATTTAATTAGAACAGAACAGAACAGAACAGAACAGAACAGAACAGAACAGAACAGAATAGAACAGAACAGAATAGAATTTTTTATTGGCCAAGTATGATTGGACACACAAAGAATTTGTCTTGGTGCATATGCTCTCAGTGTAGATAAAAGAAAAGATACATTCGTCAAGAATCATAAGGTACAACACTTAATGATAGTCATAGGGAAACAGTCAATATAAATCTTAAGGATACCAGCTACAAGGTTACAGTCATACAGTCATAAGTGGAAGGAGATGGGTGATAGGAACGATGAGAAGATTAATAGTAATGCAGACTTAATAACTAGTTTGACAGTGTTGAGGGAGTTATTTGTTTAGCAGAGTGATAGTGTTCAGGAAAAACTGTTCTTGTGTCTATTTGTTCTGGTGTGCAATGCTCTATAGCATCATTTTGAGGGTAGGAGTTGAAACAGTTTATGTCCAGGATGCGAGGGGTCTGTAAATATTTTCACAGCCCTCTTTTTGACTCGTGCAGTATACAGGTCTTCAATGGAAGGCAGGTTGGTAGTAATTGTTTTTTCTGCAGTTCTAATTATCCTCTGAAGTCTGTGACTGTCTTGTTGGGTTGAAGAACCAAACCAGACAGTTACAGAGGTGCAGATGACAGACTCATTAATTCCTCTGTAGAACTGTATCATCAGCTCCTTGGGCAGTTTGAGCTTCCTGAGTTGACGCAGAAAGAACATTCTTTCTTGTGCTTTTTTGATGACGTTTTTGATGTTGGGTGTCCATTTTAGGTTTAATGTCCATTTAAGGTTTAGGTTTAATTGTCCATTTAATGACAATTTGAAGTTACAACCACATTGAAAAAAGTGACTTGCAACTAGTCCTCACACTTACGACCACTGCAGGGTCCCCATGGTCATACAATCAAGATTCAGACACTTGGCAACTGGCATTATATTTACAACAGTTGCAGCATCACTGGGGAGAATCTGAATTCATTTAACAACTGCCTGATTCAAAAAAGATTGTAAAATCAGGCATAACTCAGTTAATGGCCATATCACTTGGTGATGGAAGTTCCAGTCCCGATTGTGGTCATAAATTGAGGATTATCTTTATTCAAGTGCAGGCATATATCTTTAGCCCTCCTAGGACTAAATTCATAACATGGTACAATTTAACCTGAAATGAATTCTTATTTTAGGATAAGCAAAAGTATATTAGATTAAAAAGTACAACAAAGCAAATGAGTAAGAAATCAAAATATTAATGGTTTCTGTTACATAAGCTATTTGTGTGAATGAGTATGTGGTTAAAAGACTAGTTGTCTTTCTCAAATTTTACCTTTCAAATAAGTTCTTCCAGTACAGTGCTGTAGCCTGACAATTTTTGTCAATTTGGGACCCTTGAAATAGATTGGAAGTAAAACTTCCAAGAGGTACCCGGCAGCACAGCTGGCTAGGAATTTGGGGAGCTGATATTCAGGCACATCTGAAGGATACAGGTTAGATCAGTGGTGTCAAACTCAATTTCATTGAGGGCCGCATCAGAGTTGTGTTTGACCTCAGGGGGTGGGGCATGAGACATGGCCAAGATGGGCATGACCAGTTTGACATCACTTGTGTCAGGGGTGCTTGTGGGGGGCCAAGTGGTCTGCCAGTGAAAACGGGCTCCCAATCTCCGTTTTCAGCTGGGACCGCCTCTTGCAACCCTCTGCCAGTGAAAACAGAGCTCGTGAGGTGGCCCTCCCAAACTCCATTTTCACTGGCAGAGGGTTGCAGGAGGCCATCCCAGCCGAAAATGGAGATTGGGAGCCCGTTTTCATTGGCAGAGGCACCGCGGGTCAGTCCTTCACTGTTTCCAGGGTGGCCCACAGGCCAGATCTAAGCCCTCTGCGGGCCAAATCCAGCCCACAGGCCTGACACCCCTGGGTTAGATCAAGCTGTACTAATTCATCAGTTCTAATCTAGGATGGAGTGGCCTTCTGTGCCAACTAAAGGATAGCTGACCTGCAGACTGCCATGTTCTTTCCGAGCATGATTTAATGAATGTGACATTAAATAAAAGAAATAAAAACTGATTTACCAAGGGAATTCTCTCTCTCTCTCTCCCCCACCACCCTTAAATGCAAACAACATCTGGTTCCTTTTACTCTGTCAGCTCTTTCAGTCCTGAGATTTTTTTGCTGTTCCTAATTACTGTCATTAGGCAATGGGTAGTGATTACAGATGGATTCTGATGAGAAATATCAGGAAGGCCTGGTCCCCTATAGATTCAAGATGAAGAATCAAATTTCTTCTTCGAAATTGTTTAAAGGAAAACAAGGGAAAACAACAACAAAACTAGAGCACTTATAGTTTGTGAATTATAGGTGATAAAGCAATACGTACAGTATTCTTTTTAAATTTAGATACAAAAGGAACAGAATAGGCAACGGAAACTGGCACAACCACATTTTAAAGTAGAAAGGGCACTTGCTTTTACATTTACACTTATTCCAGTGAAGACAAAAGGAAATAACTTAGAATTCTTAACACTTCTAAGTGTTCTAAGTGTCTGAATTCCTAACTGGGAAGAGGAACTGCAGTACTATTTAAAGGTATCCAGGATTCAGAGGAAAGAGTAAAACATCAAAATTTGGCAGCTCAGTTTCAGGGTCTTGGCAATCTTCTTATAGCCTAGGCCAGTGATGGCTAACCTTTTTGCCATCGCGTGCCAAAAGCAGGGGGAATGCAAGGGGGTGTTGTGCGCACACGTGCCCACACCCATAATTCTATGTGTCCTGCTCCCTTGCACATGCACATGCAACCCCCCTGCACTCCCCCCACTTTTGGCATGTGATGGCACGGTGGGCCCATTTTTCGCCCTCCCCAGGCTCCAGAGCCTTTCTAGGACCCTGGGGAGGGTGAAAACGGCCTTCCCCATCCCCCTCCGGAGGCCAGAAACATCCCGTTTGCTGACTTCTGGCAGGACTGGAAGGCTGTTTTCGCCCTCCCCAGTCTCCTAGAAAGACTCTGGAGCCTGGGGAGAGTGAAAAACGGGCCTTCCCCCCACCCCCGAGGTCCTCCGGAGGCTGGAAACAGCCTGTTTCCCTACTTCCGGTGGGCCCAGAAGGCTTGAAAATAAGCTGAGCTCGCGTGCCCACCAATATGGCTCCGCGTGCCATAGGTTCACCATCATGGGCCTAGGCCATCTTTATGTAGAGCAACAATTCGTTTTTTCAGATCCTCAGAGAGTTCATTGCCATGAGGTACCATGTTGAACTTCCAGTGACCAGTATGAGAGAGTGAGAGCGATAACACCAAATTTAAAACATCTGCTCCCCCTTCACACCTGAGACCTTGTACTACTAAAGAGTCACATGACACCAGGGAGGAAAAACAGCTACTTGGGCCCCATTTGGACATTATCACTTAGGAGTGTACTCACTTTTGTTGCCAGCAGTTTAGACATTAATGGCTGTGTGTTGCGTTATTTTGAGGGGACTGCACATTTACACAGTTATACAAGCTGTACACTCATGACTTTACACTGTAGCCAAGTGTCATTTCTTCAGTGTTGTCACATGAAAAGATATATTTAAATATTTACAAAATGTGAGAGGGTGTACTCACTTCTGTGATATACTGTAAATATAGAAATTTTGCTGTCAAAATTGTTTATTTTTAGAACAGGGATTGGAAATCACATATTTTGAATTACATATCCCATAATCTCTTATTATTTATCACAATGGCTGCATTGTATAATATAAACCAAAACATCTGGCAGATACTTGCCTATCCCCAAGTATGTAGTTCCCAGGGGTCAGGTCAATACATTTGCTTGATGTGGCATATATTCCTGACCGTATTGGGCAGTTACTCCCATTGAACTTAATGGGATTTATTTCCAAATAATAAAGAGCAAGATTAAGCTACACAATTCAATATAATTCTAAAGAACATTTTTAGTGAAGGAGTAGCTCAAGTTGGCATTATTAGTAAGTATTCAAAAGTTGTAGGTTTTAATTATGAGAGTAAAAATTAACATTTGGCTATAAATATTTTGTGCGCAGAAGCTACAGTAGCACTTCAGCTAAAATAAATGAAAGTTTTTTGTGGAAGGATGTAGAAGGGAGAGAACTGTACAAACCACCGTGTGTATGATCCACTGCTAATATTTATTATTCTGCATAAATTTATGCATGCTATCCAGCAGATTGCCCTTTCTATATAGTACTGTACAGTTTATGTCTAACAGTGTGTGTAGCTTTTGCTGCTTTGACAGTTCTATGAAGAATCAAAAAGTTACTGTTAGAAAAATTGCTAAACCTATTGTAAAGTATGAAAGAGCCACATATATATTATAAGTTGCTCCAAGTTACATATACATAATATCCATATTTCATGAACCCGTAGTTTTTACAAAATTATGATACAAAAACAAAGGAATAAAACACTGACTTAAAACCATAACATACGCCCTACAAAATAAAACACTGCTAATTGCAATATGCCTATAATATATGGAAATATATAAATGTATTTTCCTGACCAAAAGTAGCCTTCATCAGTGTCAAAACGTCCATTGGGAGGGTAAAAATGCTCCTGCTAGCATTTTTGAAAGACTTCCATCTGGGGTTCCCACCACCACTAATACTTCTGAAAATGCATGAAGCAAAGTTTCTGCTGACTCAGCAATAGCTATAGGTTTACAGGGAAGCCGTAGACCCAAGTGGAATTGAATCTCAGCTCACAAAGAGATGGTGTAAAGAAAAATAATGCAACAGTGCATATGTAGCCCATTGACTCACTCATGTCAATATGCACATACAAGTAGTCCTCAACTTATGACCATAATTGAGCTCAAAATTTATGCTGTAAAGTGAGACATTTATTATGTGAGTTTTGCCCCATTTTATGACCTTTCTTGCCATGGTTGCTAAACAAATCACTGCAATTGTTAACTTAGTAACACAGTTGTTAAAAGAATCTGGCTTCCCCATTGACTCTGCTTGTCAGAAGGTCGCAAAAGGTTATCACGTGACCCCGGGACACTGCAACTGTCATAAATACAAGTCAGTTGCCAACCATCCAAATGTTGACCATGAAGATGCTGCAATGATCATAAGTATAAAAATGGTCATAATTTTTTAAGTGCCATAGTAATGTCGAATAGTCACTAAATCAATTGTTGTAAGTCAAGGACTGCCTATAATATATGAAGATGTGCTAGAAAATATTAATGAAAACAGATGAATTGATCCTTGGCTGAGGACAGGATGAACTGATATCAATTTTTATCTGGAAATACAATAAAGAAACATTGCTCCTGAAAGATAAAGTTGTGTGAAACACACTGGATTTTATTTTAGTAAATATTTCTGACTCATATTCCTCTGAAATTCATCATTCTTTCACTACTGGTTCTTTTTTAAGTGTCCCTTGTTTTTTGTAGAGAAAATAAGATTGGAAAAAGTCTTTCATAGGAATCTATATAGTGAAAAAGTGGGGAGGTGTGTGTGAATTAGAATCTACTGATTTTTTTAAACTATCTTGATGATGTTTTGGCTTTTTTCAGCATTCAGCATCATCTATTTGGGACTTCCTAGTTTGTTGATATTGTTGGAAGAAATGTCCATCTGGGTTCAGTTCCAAGTGGGGAGAAAGACACTGAAAACATGGAAGCTATTTGGAAAGATGGTTTAATGGTAGACAGGACCACATGGTTTGAGGCAAAATAAGCATATGTGAGAGAAGGAGATAGAGGACAGAGAGAGAAGGGGGGGAGAGGGAGAGGGAAAGGGAGAGGGAGAGAGAGAGAGAGAGAGAGACAGAATTTATACCCTCTCTTGGATATAAGCCTTGGAGCTTCCTGTTCCTGTGTAAGAAATGTATGGTGATTGGTTGTCAGATTCCCATGGGGCCATGCAGAGGTAACTTTGTAGGTTGTCTTACGTCCTAGGCTTGGTTGAATCTTGCTGAGTGATGCAATCTCTCCAGGTGCCATGTGGTGAGTTCTGTTGCAGGATGGATAGAGGGCTAATCCTATCATATCCTGAGGGCCATGTCTTAATCCCATCATCCTGGAGCTGAAGGGGGGGGCAGGGAGCTACTTTGTCTTTAAAACATTCCTCCTTTTCTCATCCAGGCAAATATAATATTCTGCCTTTTAAGTATTTCCTAAAATATTTCATTCTTCTAGGAGAGGGGTGGGTGCTAACTTTCTTCAATGTCATAATTAGAACAGGATTTTTTTTCTCATTTGAAAGACAAAATGTACAGTAGGAACAAATTTTGTAATGCCATCAAGATTTATTATGTTATTTTATGGACTATAACTTAATAGGCTCATAGGAACAAAGGTATTTCTAACTCCTAATAATCTATTACTTGTTAAATTTTAATTCATGAGATTTTTTTGCTCTTATTTCTATGATAGATAAACCTGGTAAATATAATGGAGAAGATACATACTGAAATTACTATTTAGCTACTGACAGAAAGAAACTATTTAGAGTTCTCAAAGTAAGTATCTTGTTTTGATGGTACCATGATAAATTCCGCTAAATGGCCTCTATGGGGAAGGCACTGAAAAACCAAAAAATCTGCTCAAAAACCACTTGGAGTAATTCTCACACAGGGTGCTAGTATAGTACCTGTGGTGTTTCTTTGAATTATGCCGGTGGAAGGGGAGCGCCACCTAGTGCCAGGCTGGTGCTCTCTCCTCTCCACTTTTTAACGACATTTGGTCTCCATTCTTCTGGAAGCGGTAGAAACATATTCAGGAAATTAGGAAAGAGGCAGATTTCATACCTGATAATTGCAGTGACTGGATAGTATGAAACCATCATGTTGTATTTTTGATGCAATAGCACAATTCTTCTGGAACCATAGGAATCCTGCTAACTAACTTCCACCCAAAGGTGGATTTGCTCGAACTATATTCCCTAAACCAATTTTTCTCAAACTGAGTATCTTCTAAATTTCAGTTCTGTAAATTTGCAGGCAGGCCCATATTGGTCAGAGAATTGGAGAAGGCTGGCTAATGACAGCTAATTATTCATCTTTATAACAGAAACTCTGTACTCATTCTTTACATTTTTTTTATTTTTTTCTTCCCTGTAAAGTTTCCTTACCCAAATTGGCTATTATGATTTCCCCCAATTTGTACTATAAATCATCTCCCTGCACAAACTAATTAAAACTTTTCTGTGTCTGCCAGTTAAGCACACAACTGTATCTGATGACTAACAGAGACTTTGTTTTAAAGAGGCACTTCATGAAAGGGAACTGAAAAAAATGGTTTTGGAAACTCTAAACAGATTTGTGAGTGCAGCTGTTAACACATTCAGCTCCCTGTCACAGACAATACATGCATGCACATACTCTAGTCCCCATACTGACAGGATGGTGAGAAAATAAAGCACAAGGTTTTTTTAAAAAAACAATGTTAACATTTCTGGAAGTGAACAAGCAGACTGTTAAGTGTAAGGATTACTGGGTACGCATCAGAAGACCCAAGGAAAATGTTGATGACCACTAAAGTACATGCAAGGATCTTTTATCTGCCCAGCATTTTTCATTGGGACTATCACTGTCTGTTGTTTTTCCCCAGATTTATTTAGAGATGGGAAGAGAACTATTAAGAGAGATAAGAGAATATATCTCATAATGCAGCGGTCACCAATTGGTGGTCCGTGAACCACTGGTGGTCCGCGAGAAAATGTTGGTGGTCCGCAGAAAAATTATTTGCATTTTTCATATTGTACTAAATCAGGGGTCCTCAAACTACAGTCCCTGGGCTGGATAGATGCAATGAATGTTTGTGTTGCTGCAGAGAGTCTCCCCCTTCGGGGTCTTTTTGTGTTGGGCAGAGGGGGGCAGAAATTCCAACTTGGGGTCTGCTTCAGCCTCCTGGTGTGGGGCTTTGGGTGAAGGCTGGAAGGAAGCGCCTCTGGCAAAGAGCCAGAGGACCTTGTTCTGACTGACCATCTCAGCCCGCTGAGCCTCCAGGCACTGGTACCTGGCCTTGCACTCCCACAGGTGTTCCCTCTGGTTGGAAAGCCTACAATCATAGCCCTCAGTGAGGTGCTTCTGCTGAGCCTCCTTCTCAGTTAGATCCAATTTGAACTGAGTTATTTTGCCAACTCTTTCTCATGATAACTGCTTAGCTCCAACAACTGCTTCCTGTTGGGGCCCTAAGGAGCCCGGGCGGGCAGGCGAGGAGTGGCTGGGACAGGAGGAGTGAATAGAGGCCGGCAAGGCGCCCCTCGACGTGAGTGACATCGAGTTGGCCATGCCCACGCAGTCACATGACCACCCAGCCACGCCCACCCAGCCAATCATTAGGCAGATTATATTAGTGGTCCGTGGGATTTAAAATTATGAATTTAGTGGTCCCTGAGGTCCAAAAGGTTGGTGACCCCTGTGATAATGGACACCTATGAAGCTGGCCCTGGCTGATTTGGTCAGAGTTGTATGTGATTATTAAACACAAGTTAAAAGTAAGTTTGTTTGTTTGTTTGTTTGTTTGTTTGTTTGTTTGTTTGTTTGTTTGTTTTACATATCTGGTAATAAACTTCCCCTTTGGAGATACCATGTTTTCTCATGGGATATGTACTACTTATACATATTTTAAGGACTGCAATGCAACTCTCTCCTGTATCTGATCTTCCTGCTTCCTGTTAAATTTTGCTGTGAACAACATAATTTTTATTTGGCAAAATAAAACAGCTTTGCATTGCAGATATAATTATAAACCGTTGATCCTGATGGCCCCAATTCTTGGTGATCAAACCTAATGATTTGTATCCCCGTTCTCTATCATGTGGCTCCTACCGTGTAGGCCTTAAGAACCAGGATATTTTCCTAGGCCTTGGGTGAGTGTGGGGTGGAGCCCCTTGTTAGATGTGTTCTTGAATTTGTGTGGTATTGAGCTATCAGATCCCACCTTGTTTATTTGCTTTCTAGAGTATTATGTTTTTATTGCTCACTATATTGCAAGCTGTTCAGAGATGGTTTAGAATCAGACAGATCTTGATTTAAAATACACAATTCATATCAACAGTTCCATGAACTGTCCAAAATACATTGAAAATTATAGGTCATCTACCTATTGCTTAACATTACATTATTTAATTTGTTACAGTATAAGGACAACCTTAGAATAGTTGAAAAAACATAACTGCAATGAAATATGATGGTTTAGAAAGTAGTTTAAAAATTTTACCCTGACCATTTTATCAAGTGCTTCAGAACAAGTTTACTTATCACTCGCCATTAACATTGGTTGTCTGTTTTGTGCCTTTGAGTCAGTTTTGACTCTGGATGACTGCCTGGACCAGAGGTGTCAAACCCAATTTCACTGAGGGCCACATCAGGGTTGTGCTTGACCTCAGGGGGCTGGAGTAGGTGTGGTCAGCTTGACGTCACTCTTGCCGGGTTGCCTGTGGTGGCCTGAGTGCTCTGCCAGCGAAAACGGGGTCCCAGTCTCTGTTTTCAGTTGGGACGGCCTCCTGCAACCCTCTGCCAGTGAAAACGGAGCTTAGGAGGGCTGCATGCGAGCTCTTTCCAGGGTGGCCCCAAGGGCAGGATCTAAGTACCCCACAGGTCGGATCTGCCCCCCCGGGCCTTGAGTTTGACATCCCTGGCCTAGATTTTCTCTGCAGTTTTCTTGATAGAATTTTTCAGAAATGGTTTACCATTGCCTTCTTCCTAGGGATGAGAGTGAGTGACTGGCCCTAGGTCACCTAGCTGGCTTTGTGCCGAAGGCAGGAGTAGAACTCACAGTCTCTCTGTTTCTAGCCTGATGCCTTTACTACAGCAAAGTGCAATAGCTTAAATGTATCTCTTAGTAATTGAAATTGTTTCACTTACACTCTTACTCTATTTTCTTATTTCATGTATAAGTTTGGTTTTGTTTTTAACTATAGCATATACAGAAACTTACAAAAATCTTACTGAGTGAGTTTCAGGATGCAGAAATTAAGGCAAGATTATTTTACTCCTTGAACATTATTTTTTTTCTAAGATTCTCTGATCTTGATGGATTGGGTGTGGTATGTCCTCTCATTTCACCATAGTTATAGCTGGACATTTTGGAAGCTGAAGAGATGAATTCATTAAAAGTAAAACCTGTTATTTTCCAAATTATAGTTACGCCAAGATGAATTGACCTGCCTCCAATAATGAGCCATATAATGTAGGAAAGATTGCATTTGCTAGTCTAAGCCCTTTTAAAGGAATTATTATGACAACTCCTTACTGAGGATGTTCTCCTGAATGGTCTTTGTAGTCACCAGCACAGTTGCTCCAAGTTCAGTTGCTGGCAGTGGAAATGAGGAGTTGCATTTTTCATCATGGGGAGACAAGGAAATCACTTCAACCTCCTGACTTCTTGTGAAAGCAACACAGGGCATATTCTCCTTTAAGACATCATCCTGGGTGATCATAGTAACACCATTTAAATGTGGGCATCGAAGCTGTCCAAGTTCATTGTCTCCTGGTTCGCAGTCATGGTTTGTTTGAGCTTCATTGGTCAAAAAACAAGTGCACTTGCCATTTTCTAATAATAGTGAAAAATATAATAATAGAGAAAAGAAAAATTAAAATTTTCTGGAAAACTGAAATTCTTTTAAAAAAAAAACCCTGAAGGAATAATCATGATAGGACAAGAACAGCTATGCAAATAAGCTTAATACCAAAACTAACATATTTCAAATGATAACAAATGCAGATTTATGTAACATATTTTAGAATTTAAAATATTATTTTATTGGCCAAGTGTGATTGGACACACAAGGAATTTGTCTCCAGTGTATAATCTCTCAGTGTATATACAAACAACAAAGTGATAAATCATAACTCATAAATCATAAGATACAATCATAAATGATAAGATACAAACAACAATCATAAGATACTAATAGGAGAAGTTAATAGGAAAGATGAGAAGGATAATAATACATCTCTACTATATGGATAAATATCCTTAGACAGTGCTGTGGGAATTAGGTGTTTAGCAGAGTGATGACATGGGGCGGAGGGGGGGGAAATTGTCTGTGTGTCTAGTTGTTTTGGCATGCAATGCTCTATAACAATGTCCTGAGGGGAGGAGTTGAAACAGTTTATGTCCAGAATGTGAGGGGTCTGTAGATATATTCTCAGTCCTCCTTCTGACCCGTGTAGTATACAGGTCCTCAATGGAAGGCAGGCTGGTTGCTTCTTTTTTTTTCTGCAGTCAAATATCTGTTGAAGTCTGTACCTGTCCTGTTTGGTTGCTGTACCAAAGCAGACAGTTATAGATGTACAAATGACAAGATTCAATAATTCCTTTCTGGAACTGTATCAGCAGCTCAAAGATTAAAGATGAAACTGTTGATCACCTTATTGCTGGCCATAGTAAAATTGCCTAATGTGTTAGAATTGTTATTGGAATTCATGTAAGTTATATGTTTGAAAAACATAGAAAATGAATTGGAAATCTTACTGTATGGTAGTGATGAACATATTATTGCTAAGATCTATGAAACATTACTGAAATTAAATTTGGAAAATGAATATGTAAAGCATTGTATGACTCAGTGGGCAAGGAATTTTGGATATAATATTATGCTTGTATAATATGGATGAAAGTTTTAAAATTTATGTTAAATTACAATTTTAAAAAAAATTTCTATAAGATGATGTATCACTGTTTTTAATAACCAGACAAGTTATCCAGAATGTTTAAAGGTATTTTAAATGAATGTTGGAAATGGAAATGTAAAGAAGGGACCTTTTATCATTTATGGTGGACAAGTATTAAAGCAAAGAAATATTGGAGTAGGATTCATATTCTAATACAAAAAATTCTTAAAGTGAACATAAAGATAAAACCAGATTTTTTTTCTTTTGTGTTTAATGTAAAAAGACTTGGGGGAAAATTTGGAACTTTGATGTTATATATGTTAATAGTAGCAAGATTACTATGCACAAAAATGGAAGGACATTTTGATCCCCACAATGGACGAATGGCAAGATAATTTGTTGTACCGGTAGATCAGTACGGATTTTTAATTCCCACTGTTTAATTATGATATTGTTATGATCCCTGTGGCAGTAACTAGAATATCCCCAATATGACTATTAAACAAGAATGCAGGGGAAAAGAGTAGATTCTGTGAAAAAAGGCATATAATCTTAGTTCGGTACTTGAACATTTATGCAAGGACATACTGAGAAGTTGCAGTTGGCTCCAAATCCCCAGAAGGGGACTAAGGAAGGAAAGTGATAGAGATTGCATTGTGAAATGTGACACAAACTTTGCCCTTTATATATTTGTGTGCAGTATCAATATAAGTACGAAATGGTGGAGGTGCTTCATGATGCCATGACACATATTTCATCATATTAATGTGGGTGGATTAGGAAAAGAAGCTTGCATGGTGAATCTCAACAGTCTACTTAAAACAAAATTCTTGTAAACTTGAAATTCACCAATATAGTTCAGCATCCCCAAAGCAGGATTTCTCTGTATTCCTTTTTTACATGCTCATTTAGAACATGTAAAAAGCGAGAGGAAAAAATAGTCATTTGGTTCACACATTGCTCAGTTGCGTCTAAGACTAGAATAGATCAACCTTTCCCAACATGGTGTATTTAAACTGTGATAGGCTGCAGTTTCTATAATCCAACCAATCTTGAGTACACTGTAGCTGGTTGGAAAGAGTTAGGCGAAATGAAATCAACTGGATTAAAACCCATTATCTCAAGTGTTGTTAATATGTACCTTGAGAATTCTCCTTTCCAGTTTTTCTTCTTCTCTTCCGTCTTTGTTTCAGGATAACAAGACATAACATTGCCATGATGATTACTAGACATACAAAAGCACAGAAACCAAATATTAAAGCTGAACAATTTTGGTTTCCAGCATGAACTTGCACTGGTTGGGTTGTAAGGGAGGTTGTTCCAAATACAGTAGCTGTGGAGAGAAACAACAATTCTAAGTGGGTCGTCTTAACAGAGATGTTTCTTCTTTCGAAGTGAAGGGAAGGGTTCAAATCTGGTTCGTGGCATACCAAATTCAGTAAAAGGAACAATGAAGTAAGAATTGTGCTACTGGTTCAATTGTGCTACCAAAACAGAATAAAAATGTTTCATATCTCCCCTCTGTTAAAGCATGGCAGCATTGGAAATTATAATCATGTGACCATGGCAACATGGTGGTGTAGCAGTGCACAAGCACTGAAGGAAACACAACTTTGTCAAATATCCATCCCATTGGGACTGACAAGTCCCTGATTTTGGATACATTTTTTAAGTTAGCCCTTTTAAGATACATTGAATTAAATATTATTGCCTTGTGATGTACCGTTTTCTCCAAATCGAAAATTACAAACAGACAAACAGGAGAGTTTTAGTAGTGTATAAATCAGGAAGAGAAGACGCAGAAAGACAAATTGGTGGTGGTTTACTTCCAGATAGAAATAAACTTAACAGCAAAAGTGAACAAGGCTAGTGATTCACCCAAGAAAACCTATTTTAGTTAATATATCATGCTGTGGATTAGCATTTCACCTGCTTCAGAGAAGGTAATTCACAATCTGTTTTTGATTTACTTAAATATACAATAGATTACTATAAATAATAAGCAAGTTCACCACTTTAAGATTAAATATGTGAGTAGCTGCAAAGAGCCATCCAGTATAGCTGCAGCTAGCAAATCTTACAATTGTACTCATAATGTTTTGAGCTCAGGCTGTGACTCCTCAAATTTGCTATGTCTAGGAAGTAAAAGACTGAAAATAAATACCCAAATAGTTAAATACAATAATTTCCTTGATAGGACAACTATTAATTTTCTACTTATACAGGAAATATGTCCTGGTGAAAAGCAAAACCTTTGTTTTAGAACACTTTATTCTGAGCTCTTCTATCTGGCAGAAATCAACCAATGCACTCAGAAAACTTAAATGGAGCTTCAGTTACACCTTCATGGACACTACCTTGATATTTTTTATCCACACACTGCCTATCCCATCTGAAGGACGAGACTCCAAAAGCTTGGAATTTAATCCTTGGAAATAAATGTGAAAGACTAAGCGTACCGACTGCAAAATATCTCAATTACACATTCTCACCCTCTGCATCTCACTGTTTGAGAGTTGCATTACAACCTTCATACCAGTTCATATGGGAAGAAACAAAACATTCTACCAGATAATCCTGATCCATCCATATGGCTGGATGTTCTATATCTGGAAGGCACCAAGACAAAGAAGCCTGATCTAAATCATGAAGTAAGGTTTTGTTTTGTTCCAGATTTAAGACTGTTTGTAAACTCTGTGATTAGTGTATGATACAATGTGTTGAGTGAACCCGACTAACTTACTGAACCACAGTACAAGTGACGGGCTATAAAGCTTCTATGTTTTAAGATTTTAATTGGAAGCAATGGGTTTCGGATGAAGAATGAGATGCTAGAAATGGGAAAAAGAAAGAAAAGGAGCATTTTGTTTCAAAGAGACTAAAAAGGGCTATGTATAGAATATATGTACAAAAAATTCTGAATCAGAAGACAGTTAAAATAGATATATTTGCATATTTTCTTCCTCTTTATTGAAGAGAAGAGGAAAGAACCAAAAGGATGCTAAACTTCTGCTCTGTTAGTATCAGCTGCTTACTGAAATTTCGCTTGAGCCTTCATTACAAATACTTGCATACATATCTTCACTAATGAAAGAGGGGTAAACTAACTTTGCTAAAAATGAAAGAGGAAGTTGTCACTTTGATTAATTTTGCACTAAACTGACTGCTTTGATTAAAGAAAAAAACACAATTACTTTTGTTTCTATTTTGAAACTACTTCTGGACTTGTGCTTGAGGTAGGCAAAAAATGAAACTTTGATTTTGAGTTTTACCGATTAGTAGATAGGTTTGCTGTTATAGAAATGGCTAGTTTATACTATTATGTAAAAGTTAAAAAGTTGAAGTTTGATGTTATTATCATATTCTACTGCACCAAAGGATGTCAGAAGTCAATGCCTTTTCTTTCTTTTTTCCCTTTTTCCCCACACTTTCCCTTCTCTTTTCCCTCCTCTATCTTTCCTACTATTTTCTTTTGTATTTTTGTATTTTATATTATAACTTAATAACAAAAATACTGTAAATATATAAAAAAAGAAAAAAATACTTGCATACATATCTTCAGTAATGAAAGAGGGGTAAATTAACTTTGCTAAAAATGAAAGAGGAAGTCAAAATTTACCTTGATGAATTTTGCACCACCCCAAATTATTTTCTGCAGTCCCAGACAGTGACCATAACCAAACGTCTAAAAGAAAAGGCTATAAATGTAGCAGGGTAAGAGGGAAACACATGTTTGCCCTTTTATGTATAGTTAGAAATTGAAGGAAACCCACACATTATAGAAGGGAAGCAGATTTTAAACAAATCTGAAAGGGGATTTGCACTATTTGCATCTATTCTAATAAAACAGCAAGCAGATACTGCAGACTTGAAGTCTACCCGGCATTGCTTATAGATTCTTTTACTGGAGTTACATAACATGTTTAAGCCTAATCCCGGGTTAACAAAAAACAATTTCTCCATTCATTTTTGCATTCCCCCACAAGATAAACCATGTTGTGATTTCATACTATGGCCTAATTCACACAAAACACTAGGACAATGACTGAGTTTTCCACAACCTGCTGATTCTGATTCACAACTGCACAATTCTAATCTACCTTTGTTAGGCTTGTGGTGTGAAGCCAATATAAGTCTCAAGTAGTGTGAAGGAACTGCTAAGCTAAGAAGTCTCTGAGTCTCAAATGCATCCACTAATAATTCTGACTCTGGCAGAACTTTCTCTATTAACTGTTTCCATTTCATGGGGGATGCTGAAGAGTAGGTTCCGCCATGACATGATTATACTTTTCTTGAAATGCTGGAAAGGAATGAGCATGTAAAGGAATGAGTTCCTGTAAAATCCCAGCTGAAGACTCCTCTAAAAATTCTCTTCAGTGTAGCCTTCCATCCTCCCTCATAGAGGAGTCTGCTCTAAAGCAAGATAGACCAGCCAGCTCACTATTATCTTTACCACAGTCTGGTTTTATTTTTTTCTAACATCGGTCAAGGAAGGCTTGTTTTTGCTGCTGGCATTAGATTATAGGAGGTATCTTTGGCAACCCTACCTTGATGTATCAGTTCCTGGGGCCATGACAGGATGCCGAGTAACCAATATGCCAAACGATGATGATTTTTGTGCTCATCAGGTTCTTACTCCAACTGATATTATTTCTTAGATTTTTGAACTCACAAAATTATTCTCATCATTACCATCCATATATCAGTCAAAAATATTATCAATGCTTCAGTGCCTTTGGGCCCTACTTAAAGCGGGGAGGGGGAACACACAAAAAAGAACTGAGGTGGTAACTTCCTAGGAGGCTAAAAAAATCAATGAAGTAGGGCTTCCAGTAAATCAATATTTAGGATCGGCCATGTACACATTCATTAAATATCTTTTGGGAAAGTAACTATAATATTCTTTAATTTCCACTTATATTCTTTATTGAAGAGGAAGATGCCTTTAAAAAAGCACATGTCATTAACTCATTCAGTTTACATAAGAGTTGAAAGAAACATACATCTATTTATTGCAATTTTGAACTCTTAAGCAATGCATGGTGCTGGCCTGAGAAACTCCATAGCACATAATTCCTTCAGACAGTCCATGTTCAGGAGATATATAATATGTGTGTGTGTGTGTGTGTGTGTGTGTGTGTGTGTGTGTGTGTGTGTGTGTTATACATACAATGCACATAATGTCAACTTAAAACCCATGCACATCTAACCTTATTGTTCTCATGGATTTTGAAAAATAATCTTGGGCTATAAGTCTCCTTCACTTGATTGTTTTATTAGAAGAGGTGGGACCTTTTCTATGAAATAACTTCTCCTCAGAGATGTGCTAAGCACAAGTGCTGATAGGTTTTAGGCATATTTCAAAAATCCATCTCCTTTTGTTGTCCTTCCCCAGCCTTTCTACTGTTTAACTTTTTATGGATTGTTTTACCCTGACATTTTAAAATCCATTTTTAATTCCTTTTAAAATTAGATGATAGATAGATAGATAGATAGATAGATAGATAGATAGATAGATAGATAGATAGATAGAGAGAGAGATAGATTCAGTGTTTGTGAACTAATAAGCTCAATCGCTCAAATACATATCTATTTTGCAAATGAATTAATAATTAGACTAATAAGATGAGAATTGCCTTCTCAAGCACAGAACAGAGCTCCTCGCATAAAAAGACAATTTAACATGCATTGTTCTTTACTCCTGGATTCTCTTCTGGCTTTTAGATTACATTTCCAGCCTAATTCCAGACCCTATTTCCACCCCACCCTTTTATGCCTGGGATTTTATATTTTCCTTACTTGTCTCTTTCCTGGATCCTCTTTGCATGTGTCTACAGCTATAGCATTGTTTGATCAGCCGGTCATAGCAGAAGCTGGGATGATGGCAGGTTGTGTTGAGATGATCCATCAGAAACCTGGATGAGAACAGGCAGTATCGTAACTGTTTCTGTTCTTCATTACAATTGAGTGTCAAAAGGAAGAGAGACAGTCAAAGTTTAACCAGAGAAGAGATTATTCAAATCTGGCCTCAATGAGAAATCAGTGAACTGTGAAACTCAGTAGTTTTTTTTAGTGCTAACTACTACCATTTTCATTAATGTCATGTATATCTCAGAACTCTGCTCTAAGCAGATCATTTTATGTGGTGTCCCCAAGATATTACAGGAAGCAGTAGAAACATCTGAATAATCTGGGAAGAGTAACAGTGTTCCTACTGCCTCACTAAAATTCCTGTTTAATTTTTGGATGGTCCATGAATGATACGTTTTTTCCCACAGAGTGTATGTAGTCTATTGTATAAAGATGGGAAACAAACAAGTAGAAATGGCAACAATCTCCCTTTTGAATAAATAGGTTCAAGTTAAGAGACAAAATATTCTGCTGGGTGTGTTTTTCAGAATACTATCTAATAACAGCCCAGCTTTGGTTGCTTGCTGTTCCAGTTTATGAAGCCAATATGATTGGCTACCATCCATCTTCTCTCTGGCCATCCTTTAATCTATGCAACACAGTACTGTTAATTGTATTTTCCTACTGTACATTATTTCTTTATTATAGCTTCATCTATGTACATAATTTTACAGCTAACGACAGATCTCTAATGTATTTCAAAAGAGGCCAAAATAATCGAAGAGAGAAAAGAGAGAAATGGCACAGAAATGGAGGGAAAGTGTGCAATTATTTCAATTATATGTAGCTTTTATTACAAGAGTGGATGCCAAGGCAGTGCTTTGGCCTGGGCCATCTTAATGATTGCTATTATTGAGGCGATGCTTTTAACTATGGAACATGCTAGTCCTTAGTTATTATGCTCCTAAAGCATTTGCTGCTTGGAAAAGCACAATAAATCAGGTCAGCTGGCAGTGCCATCCTATAATAATCAACTTCTTTTCTTTTCTTTTCTTTTCTTTTCTTTTCTTTTCTTTTCTTTTCTTTTCTTTTCTTTTCTTTTCTTTTCTTTTCCAGAAGATTAGCAAAACAGGCCTGGGCTACAGGGGGTACAAATGATTATGTTGCCTGAAGTGGCTCCTAGTTTTGTACAAGATTAGAAAACAGAGCAACTGGGTTAGGGAAGAGGGTAAGGTATTTCTTTTTTTAAGGATGTCTCCAGGGTGGAATGTGAATAGGAATGCATAGTATTAGATAATAGATAACTATAGATAATCTTTTTGGTTATCATATTGATGTATTCTTGTTTAGTTTTCATTGCTTATTTTATTGTTCTATTATTTTACTTTTGTTCAGTTTACACTCTTCATTTCTTCCTTTTATTGTTGTAGAGACCTATGAGACAACTATGAGATAGGTAGCAAATACATTTAATAAATAGTAGTAATAATGGTAGGAAACAGAGATTAGGCTAAAGGCTAATAATTTGCTTTGCAATGTGATGGCTTTCCAGTTGCATTTTTTTAAAATTAAAAGAATATTTTATAAGAAAATTGACTAAAGCAGGGAACTTAGAAAATACAAAGGAATGCATTGGCAAGCACATTGTTACCTCTAGACACCACATTGGATACAATGAGACACACACTTCACGAATTCCTTTAACTTGATTAATTGAGTCAGGATTGTACTATTGAACTAATGTAATGTTCATTTGTATTGCAGTTCAAAGAAAAGCATGTCCTCCCTTTGTTTTCTCTTTCTGCATCAGGAATGCTTGACATTAGTCTAACCAAGTGAGAAATTCTCAGACCTACGCTTCTCTGGACAAAGTGGACAAAGCTCCACTAAACAGAGTCAGAAGCAAATTTCTCTGTAAATTTTGCATATGAAAATACTCTAAAACGTCAACACTTTTTAGCACTTAACAAACTTCATGTTTGTATATACTATACACGTATATAAACCTGATTGTTTAAATATAAATCTGTGAGACACTGTTTTTTGAAAGACAGATTTATTTATTTATTTTATTTATTTAATCTAATTTTTATACCGCCCTTCTCTCGAAGGACTCAGGGCGGTGCACAGCCAAAGATAAAACAAACACATATATAAAATTTAAAAGCAATTTAAAAAACATATTAAATAATTTGGCCCCAACATCATTAAAAAACAAAGCCACCCAGCTTGTTGGAACAATAACGTCTTGAGGGCATGGTGAAAGGTGCGTAGGTCAAGGATCATCCGTATCTCCGGGGGCAATTCATTCCAGAGGGTGGGTGTCCCCACAGAGAAGGGTCTCCCCCTGGGGGTCTCCAGTCGACATTGCTTGACTGACGGTACCCTGAGGAGTCCCTCTCTGTGGGAGCGTACTGGCCGATGGGAGGCTGTCGGTAGCAGAAGGCGATCTCGTAAGTACCCAGGATCTCGTAAGTCCTAAGCCATGGAGCGCTCTAAAGATGGTAACCAACACCTTGAATCGCACCCGGAAGACCACCGGGAGCCAGTGCAGCTCGCGCAGGAGAGGTGTTACATGGGTGCGCCGTGTCGCTCCCATAATCACCCGCGCGGCTGCATTCTGGACCAATTGGGGCCTCCAAGTGCTCTTCAAGGGGAGCCCCATGTAGAGAGCATTACAGTAGTCCAGACGGGAAGTGACGAGGGCATGAGTGACCGTGTGCAAGGAGTCCCGATCCAGAAAGGGACGCAACTGGTGAATCAGGTGGACTTGATAAAAAACCCTCCTGGCCACAGCCATCACATGAACTTCTAGAGACAGCCGCACATCCAGGACGACACCCAAATTGCGAGCCCTCTCTGAGGGGGCCAAGATCTCACCCCCAATAGTCAGCGATGGAACCAGCTGGCTATAACGGGATGCCGGAAACCACAGCCACTCAGTCTTGGAGGGGTTGAGTCTGAGCCTGTTTCTCCCCATCCAGATCCGCACAGCCTCCAGGCACCGGGACATCACATCAAGGGCATCATTGGGGTGGTCCGGGGTAGAGATGTACAGCTGAGTATCATCAGCGTACTGATGGAACTTCACCCCAAAACTACAGATCTCACCCAGCGGCTTCACATAAATGTTGAACAGGAGGGGCGAGAGGACTGACCCTTGTGGCACCTCACAAACAAGGCGCCTTGAGGTCAACTTCTGCCCCCCTGCCAACACAGACTACGTGTGGTCAAAGAGAAAGGAGGAGAACCACCGCAACATGGTGCCCCCCACTCCTAACCCCTCCAACCGGCACAGCATGATACCATGGTCAACGGTATAAAAAGCCGCTGGGAGGTCTAATAGGACCAGGACAGAGGAACAACTTCTGTCCCGAGCCCTCCAGAGATCATCAACCAATGCGACCAGTGCCGTTTTTGTGCTGTACCCAGGCCTAAAACCTGACTGGTATGGATCTAGATAGACAACTTCATCCAGGTACTGGGGAAGTTGTCGCGCCACCACACTCTCAACAACCTTCACCACAAAGCGAAGGTTGGAGACTGGACAATAGTTCGCTAATACTGCCGGGTCCAGGGAAGGCTTCTTGAGGAGGGGCTTCACCACCGCCTCTTTCAAGGCGGAGGGGAAGAAACCCTCACTCAAAGAAGCGTCAATAATCTCCTGGAACCAGCCTTGTGTGTCTGAGTTTTGGAAATTATGATCACAATGTATGAAATCAGAAGCCTGGCACAGTCCATAACCAAACTTGCACTTCTCATCTTGAAAACCCCAGGAACTCTGCGGTCCAATTAACCAAATGGATTTTATTAAGCATATAAAATAGCAAGAATGTGAAAGTAGCAATTAAAAATATGATATGTATGTATGCTGGATAAATGCCTCAAAATAATTATCCCAAATATTTGCTTTAATAAATAAAACAGCTTTTCACAATTGTAATTGCACCCCAGTATGCCTCATTCTTGAAAGAAAATAGAAGAGTAATTGGAAAGGAAGACTTGTCTACATGCAAGATACAAAGATCACAAGTATACATAATTTATAGACCACAGCAAGAGCTTTAATGTTTAATAACAGAAAGTTGGATTTACCTAGATGAGAAAAATATATTTGTAATGAAGAAATTTGCAGCTGTAAGAACAAAGGCATCCAATCAAAAGATTATTTTTGCATGAAATAGTCAAGTCTCACCTTCTGAAGACACCAAGACAATTGAGATAGAATAATTATTGAATGGTACATTTTAGGTATGAAACATTAATATATTGTATTATACCGTAACAGCTCCTTGAGGGAGATGCATGGTCTTGAAACACGAAATATAAACAACACATAAATAAATATATAGTCAGTATCTTCAAACTGTAAAATGTGAACTTCTGTGCAATCAGCATGCCACAATATGCCGTGTATGCCTACTTCCACATCAGGGGTGGGTTCTAAATTTTTTTACTACCGGTTCTGTGGGCGTGGCTTATTTTGTGGGCGTGGCTTGGTGGGGGGTAATGTGACTGGGTGGACGTGGCCAACTTTTTTTTCTTTAACTTTTAAAAGCATTTTTTCTAAAACCTTAAGAGGCTGCAGAAAAAAATGCTTTTAAAAGCCTCTGACGATCAGGCAACTCAGCTGGGATCGCCAGAGGCTTTTAAAGGCATTTTTTCTAAAACCTTAAGAGGCTGCAGAAAAAAATGCTTTTAAAAGCCTCTGACGATCAGGCAACTCAGCTGGGATCGCCAGAGGCTTTTAAAGGCATTTTTTTTCCTACAACCTCTTCAGATGAAAAGAAAAAATGCTTTAAAAAGCCTCTGACGATCCCAGCTGAGCCGCGTGATCATCAGACGCTTTTTTTTTTTACTTTTAAAAGCATTTTTTCGACCGAAGAGGTTGTAGAAAAATGCTTTTAAAAGTTAAAAAAAAAAAAAAGCCTCTGATGAGGTCGACGGGGTAAGTGAGCGGCGACCGGGCCGGGGACCAGTTCGGGGGCGCGGCCAGCCAATGTTATTACTGGTTCTCCAAACTACTATAAGTTTTACTACCGGTTCTTGCGAACCAGTGCGAACCAGGAGCAACCTACCACTGTTCCACATATAAAAAACTTGCATGTACTTGAGAGCATTGGGCTGGTGCATAGTCCACCACCATCCACACCATCCACTGCTCTCCATGTGTGTGCCTGTATGAGTTGATTAACCAGCTCCCAGAAAGTGTAAGGTGAAAGTGGGGAGAAGCCACTATTTCCTTTGCCTCTTATTATTTGGTATCATGGCAAACTAAACTCACTTAATTGACTACACTCTGGACACTACTTCCATTTCAGGAGGCATGTTGTGCCTTTAAAACACAGCTTTAAAAAGCCAATGCTATATTTTGACATTTTCTTATCAAAACCATAAGTCATAAGTGCATTTTTTTCTATTTCATGCAAAAAAGACAATAGGGGATTCCTAGCCACGCGTAAATTTTCCTCTAATCAAAGAATTACATCATCTTTGCAAGTTCCATCAACTTCACCAACTATTTCTCCATTATGAGCAGTGTTGAACATTTCCAACTGAGCATATCTTGCAGCAGTTGTCATATTTAAAAACAAGCTTCCCATACTTTTTCTAGTTGCCTATCCATTATTCCCAAAGGAAAATTAGATTCAATTGTATTTTAAAATCTTCTGGATCAAATTAACCACTGTTATTTTTAAACACCATGTATTATGGCTTTGTATGAAGCCAACTTAATTATGTTTTTTTCCTCAAGAAATCATATAAACAATGGCTTAGCACAATAGGTGAACCTAGCCTATGTTTCTGAATACAAGTTGCTGGGGTTCAACAAAAGAGAGCACTTTTGCTTCCCTACTTTACTTATCCCATAGCCATGGTTACTCTCTGTAGGAAATAAAGTGCTAGATTAGACTGAAGTTTGGCCTGATCCAGAAAAACTCTTCTTGTAGCAATGAGCTATTCTCTTATTCCCAGCAGACAGTTGTGACTCAGCAGCTGAAAACTGCTTAGTTCTGTTACATAATCCCCAATTTGGAATCTTCTGGATGTGTTAAAGAACACCTTCCATTATCTCCTGCTAGCATAAGAACTGTAGCCAGTCCAAAGAACAACAGTTTGGAAAAAGCAGGCATGTACCACTGTTGATACTGTCAAACCAAGAAAGGACTCAAAAGCTGATTTAAGCACCTTGCTTTACAACCCACAATCCTTTCATGAGACCCTCAATCAGCCTTCTCCATCTTGGTGTCCTCCAGTTGTGCTGCAATAGGAAAGACTGCCAAGATTAAAAACCATCCAACTAAACATTTAACCAAATCACTTTGCAGTTCACGAAAAATATTTGCAGATCTTTTCAAACAGTTAAACAGCAGGCTGAGGGTTATTCATAGGGCATTTTTGAATTATTCTGAATAATGAATGAATCTGAAAATGTGACAAAGTCCATAAAGATCATAATTCCCCAAGAGAAAACAATGTCAGGAAGACCTCTCTCTTTCTGTTTCTCTCTTCTTGCATATTCATCCTCCTTATGAATTTTTATGGAATAGAGTCAAGCTCATGCCTGATTCTTTTGCAGAAATAAAAAAATGTTATTAACATTGGTTTGGTTTTTCCCCTACTGTATACAAAAAAAAAGGGGGGGGGAATAAACTGCTTGAAGCTATCCATTAATAAATCCAGGAAGAGCTTTAGAATCAGTTGTGATTGGAGTGGCCTATAAGCTTAATATAATATATAATAATATATTATTTAATACACTTAATATAATATATACTTAATATAATACTGTAAATATATTTTTGCATCTGTTTGCCAGAAATATGTGAATTGGCAGAAAAGATATCAATTGGCCTGTATTTACTGGCCTTGTTTTTAATCTCTGTTGCTTGGGAAATTTTATACTTTAACAAAAACATTTGATATTCTCAACTGGGACCCTCATAATGTCTGATGAAAGAACAAAATACACTAATATTAATCATTTATATTTGTGGCATATTTTTCAATTTAAGAACCAGTCTGATGTAGCGGTTAAAGCATCAGGGCTGGTGGATGATGTTCTAATTCTGCCTTAGCTACAAAGCTAGTTGTGTGACCTTGGGCCAGTTACTTTCTCTCAGGAAGAAGGCAATGGCAAACTATTTGGAAAAAAACTTGCCAAGAAACTTGCAGGAACTTGTCCAGGCAGTTCCCAGGAGTCAACACTTCTTGAAGCACGTACACACATATTAACACATATAACACATAATAAAAAAAAGTTTTGTTTCCTGCTTCACTATCTTGAACCCACTTCTGCCTCTAATATCAACCTGATTTATGAATATGTTTATTTACTAACCCTAAGTTATATTAAAGTAAATTATATTAAAGTATTGTAAAGTAACTTTACAATCCCCAAGGCATGTCACAACTTTTGAGCACCTCTAATGTTTGGAAATTGAAGGCTGAAAAGTTTGACACACCCTAAATTAACTAATTAACCTTCCCTGTTTCTTGAAAAGGCAGTTACTAACTACTCTGCATTGTTATGTTGAGCAGCATAAAAATCAAAGTAATTAAGACACGGGATGAGAAAAGACACCTCTGGCAGAGTAGCCAATGAATGTTTCTGATGCTCAGTTGCCTCTGACTAATGGGCAATACTATTCAGTACATGTTGTTCTCTAAAACTACACGTCAAATGTTTAACAGATTTAATAATACGATTTCTACCTGTTCTCCTAAAATAGTCTTTCCCAGCCAGCTTTATATCTGTGTAGGAAAAACGCCATCTGCTGTTATGCTTCGTGTTTGTTATTAGTTCAAGTGCACAGAGTTTCTTAACCAAGCCGCATAGAGAGTATCATAGGACCCCACCAACCGTTTACTTTGAAAAGTAGCCGACGAAAAAGCAGTTGTATAACATGCCAGCTGGGATATTCCATTAGTAATTGAATCTGTGAGTAAATTCAGTTCAGTGTTATAGTTTCTTGTTATTAACATATGGATAAAAGTATTATCTTCTGAGCATTTGAACAGATTTTGTATAAACACAAGTTAGAACTGAAACTAATGATAAGATAGCTGATAAATCTTAGTAAATTATCATAGTTTTATTTTTTCAGGTTAGATAGGACAGAAAAACAGAGGAAAAGTTATAACTTTGAAGAAGTTATATTTATATAAATAAAAAGTGTCTATTAAACTATTAATATATTTTCAATAGAGTATATTAAACTATTAATATATTTTATAATTTAATTCTTTAAAGGGCACTGGTCTACAAGGAGAAAGCCTCAGAAATGAAAGTAGCTTAATTTTATCAGAATTGGGTCACTAATAAAGGAAAATTAAGTCCTGAGTATTAATTAGCTTCAGTTTCCAAGATACAGCTTCAGGTCAAAATTGCACCAAAATAATTCAAAATTACAGGGGTGTGTGCGATTATGCTCCATAACTTTTCTGCCAAATGTGATATAGCAATGAAAATGGTGCCACACCAATCATTAAAAATTTATCTTTTTGATACCAGTAACATAACTTTCCATTCATTTATTGGTTTTTCATGTAACATTTTCATGCTTTTTGCATGAAAAATTTACAAGCTCTAACATCAGATTAAATGACAAGGTTCCATCTTTATTCGGTATCTAAACTGTGCTTTTTGGCTTTTCTCTTGTGAGCTGCAGTAGGATCAACTCTGGGGAGATTCCAGCAGTAATCAGCAAGCATGGACAGATTCCATTTCCCTTGGTATCTTTTCTCCATGCCTGCGATATATGGTGGAATCTCTTATGCTCATCATTCACTGCCCCACAGTTCAAAGGGAAATAGTCTAAATATGAGTGTGAATTTTCAGTGACATGTTTGCACCAGGTGCTTTATAGGACCTAAGCAAATTTTCCACATGTTTTTTAGTCATCTGCCTTGCTGTTCTCAAAGTGAAGATAAATTTATACATTTCCATGTGGTACCATTTTCATTGTTCTACCGTACTTGAGAGGTTCTACCGTTGAGAAGTTATGAGGCATCATGATCATTAGACAGCTCCTTCCCTTGTAGACAAATATACTCGTCTGTGTATAAATCTTTATTGTGAAATACTTTGAAAACTTTAGCCAACCAGCACCTTTATCACCTGTTTTCTAATTCATCTCATCAAAACATGTAAACTTAACACATTTTATCTCGGTGGTCGATAATTTCCCACACTTTGTAGACCAATGGAATTTACCTTTTACTGTTTGATTAGACACCTCACTCATGCAATGGTATTACTAATTAGCAATGGTATAAGCAGCATCCTGAAATCTTTAAATTTAAATGTCTCCTATTTAAAAGTCTCCTATCACCATCTTGAGGTTATAGTAGAAATTGCAATGTGCACGTTGTGTGTGTGTGTGTGTGTGTGTGTGTGTGAGAGAGAGAGAGAGAGAGAGGGGGGGGGGGGAGAAATCTACATTTATTTTTTAAAATTATTACTTTATTTATTCTAGGAATTCAAAACGGCATGTCCTCATCACATATTTTCACCACAATATATGAATAAAGTTGGATCATCTGAGCCTCCTAATAATTTATGGAGCCTTGCCTACCACGGTGCCCATGGGCATCTTCTGGGCTTTCAGACCCCCCCCCCCCCAAATTGCCAATTAGGAAAAAACAAAACAAAAATCCTTATTATACTCATAGACCAGAATAGGCCTGAGAAAGGAATACAGTCAATAAAAGAAGACATAGGTGTGTAAAAGATATTAAAAGGCAGAGAAAGGCATAGGGAGACATAAAACATTACATAAAGGTTACAAAATATACAATGTTGACTGGAAATAGGATAAATTAAAGAGGGTGCACTGTTAGGTTGTACAACTTTCTATGGTAGCAGGTTAGGGGCATGTACATCTAGATGAAGCTAAGAAGTCATCAACCAGCAGATTATGTGTACTGTTGTATACTGGCAACACTGTATGTTGTGGCACAGTTGATGCCCGAAAGTAGCAGAGAAATATACAATTGTCACATGTACCCTGGATACTTGTTGAGGATGAAGTTGACGTACCTGGAGAACATGCCAGTGTTCCTCTATGCCCAGAATTGCAAGGGCATTACCATTCTGAGAATAGCATTTCTGCATTGTGCTTCCTGCATGGTTGAGGGAGAACAATGACATTGTGGAAAAAAATAAAGGCCCTTCGGTTTGCTATGGGGGAGGGAAAATACCTGGGATCTTCACTAATGAAGTTTGGGATCCTGGTTAAGTTAGACTGGCATTGTTATGCACTGTTTATGGCCTGCTCATAACTCATATTAAGGAGGAGAGACACAAATATGTCATAGAGGGGGTTTAGTCACAATTATTTCTTTTCAGTTGGATTGGAAATTATCACTTAGTTGGGGATGGAAAGATCAGGGGAAGAGGGTTAATCTAAGGTATATATAATATAACTTTTATTTACCAAATAAAAATACCAAAAGACCAAAAGACCAAAATACAAATATAATTGCAAAAGAACGTGGGGAAAGTAACATCAATCTAATCTAAGGTGACAGTTTAGTATGGCCAGCCACAATTTAGCCTCGACTTGCATGAGGTGGCAACAGGACGCATGCTTAGAAAAAAAGAACTTATAGAGATAAGAAAGCTTGGAAGAATTTTTATTGTCCAAGCTCTAGAGGGGCAAAATTGTAAAAAAAAAAGAAAAAAAAGCCTAGCCTAACACCTTAAAGAAGCTGTGCTAGCTGTTGTAGTGGATAGAATAGAATTTGAATAGAAGAGCTGTAGGCACTTAATGGCCATCTTTTGTCCTAAAGCTTTTGAGGGTGGCAGATGAGCTCTTCTGTTTACTTTGCTGCTTTAAAATCTATGAAGGCAGCATATAAAGATGCCACCTTGTGGGAGGAATATTTTTCGGTAAATTGCTAGAATATTACACACCAATAGGTCATGATTGACCTTCCCTGGAGCCAGTTTTAGTTTAGTTTAGTTTTAGTTTACTTGTCATTGCACCTTGCACAACAAAATTAAATGCCATCTTCAGTGTACATTATAACTATAAAAATAAAACACAAACACACATCCTTCACATTCTATACAATTGAACTGAAAACCCCTGATATTGCATTAATATTGCACTATACAGTAGAATTCAATATGGTTACTGCCCTGGGATAGAAGCTGTTTTTCAACCTATTTGTCCTTGTTTTTATTATCCTGTACCATCTTCCAGATGGTAAAAGTTCAAAAAAAGGGTGCCCAGGATGAGATGGATCTTTAAGAATGTTTTGAACTTTCTTAAAGCAGCTTTTCCAAAGAGGGGAGAGGGCAAGCAATGATCCTCTGGGCAATGACGTTAACCCTCTGGAGTGCTGTCCTATCTGCCACTGTGCAATTGGCACATACTACACAGGTGCAGTAAGTTAAAATACTCTCTATGGTGCAGCGGTAGATGCTCACCAGCAGTTTTTCATTCAGTTGTTGTAGTATAATTTCTGCTGGGCCCTTTTGACCAGTGCTGCAATGTGAGTGCCCCAGGTCAGGTCCTCTTTTATGCTAACACCCAAAAACTTAAAACTTGTTCCACTCGGTCTCCATTGATAAGCAAGGGCTGGAGTCTGATCTGTTCCTTCTATAGTCCACTATAAGTTCCTTGGTCCTATTGGTGTTAAGGACCAAATTATTGTCTCCACACCACAAAAGCAACCAGTCCACCTCATCTCGATAGGCAGACTCATCCCCCCCCCTGAGATGAGTCCCACCACTGTTGTATCATCTGCAAATGTAGTAATAGTATTACTAGCATGAGTGGGAATGCAGTCATGCACATAGAGTATAGAGTAAGGGACTCAACATGCAATCCTGTGGTGTACCAGTGTTAAGAATAAGGGATGAAGAGATATGATTACCTAATCCGACCCTCTGAGAGCAGCCAGACAGGAAATCCATAATCCAAAGGCAGATTGAATAAGAAAGTCCAAAATCCATAAATTTAGACACTAATCTATGTGGGAATATTGTGTTAAATGCAGAGCTAAAATCTACAAAAAGCATCCTCACATAGCCCCCCACCCCGCTGTTCCAAATGAGTCAGTGCAGTGTGAAGAGTGATGGCTATAGCATCCTTTGCAGATTTATTTCTTCTGTATGCAAACTGGTATTTATCAAATGTATGCGAAGACCAGAAATAATGTGCCGCAGACCAATTTCTCAAAGCACTTCATGATGAAAGGAGTGAGTGCCACTGGTCTGTAATCATTGAGGTTATTGATAGGGAACTTCTTTGGCAGCAGAACAATGGTGGAAGCCGTCAAACAAGATGGAATAGTGGAGTGGGATAAAGACTGATTGATGATCCTGGTAAAGACTCCAGCAGTCTCTAAGCACTCGGCCAGAGATACCGTTGGGACTGGCAGCCTTTCTAGGGTCCAGAGCCCTCAGAATGCTCACCTCCCGTTCCTCCATGATGAGGTGAGGGCTATAATTTTTTTTTTTTTTTTAATTTGATTTATATGCCGCCCTTCTCCGAAGACTCAGGGCGGCTTACAATGTGCTCAGCAATAGCCTTCATCCTTTTGTATATTTATACAAAGTCAGCTTATTGCCCCCACAAACTGGGTCCTCATTTCACCTACCTTAGAAAGGATGGAAGGCTGAGTCAACCTTGAGCCTTGGCGAGATTCAAACCCTACAGTAATTGCAGGCAGCTGGTCTTAAGCAGCTTAATAACAGGGTGCCTCAAACCCTTGTACTACCAAGGCTCTTGGGCTGGTGACTATATTTTAGTTGTTTCCACTTCAAAGTAAGCAAAGAAATAATTCAGCTCTTCTGCCAACGAAGCATCCCTCTCAGCAGGGATGGTAATTTGTTGAATCCTTTGCCACACCTGCCTGTTACTATAAAAATTATCCCCAATCTTCCTCTTATAATCAGTCTTGGCCTTCCAAATACCTTTCTTCACACTAGCTCTGGCAACACTGTATGTTGTCCCATCACCAGTCGTAAAGGCCTTGGTCCTGTCACGCAAGAGGCGCTGGACTTTTTTGGTCATCCAGGGCTTCTGACTGGCATAGATCCTAATACGTTTATCCTCAGTGATAGTATCGGTGCAGTGCTTGATATAGCACAAAACAGCTGCTCATCTGCAGGTAATTTTCCTGCTCCAGCCAATCCTGGAATTTCCATCTAGGTGTCTTACACTGAGCTGCACTCATTAAGCAGCTACACAGCTAGTTATAAGGCAGAAACAGAATGTAGCTAAATCAGTGGTCACCAACCAGTGGTCCGTGGTCCACAGAAAAATTATTTGCATTTTTTATATTGCACTAAATACTATTTATCTTTTTTAAAAAATCATATTAGTGGTCCACAGGATTTAAAATTATGAATTTAGTTGTCCGAAAGGTTGGTGAACCCTGAGCTAAATAGTCACTATTGATCCTGGCCACTCCTGAGCTACGGATTTCAAAGACTTAACACTGATAAAAATAATCACTGATGAATTTGACTTTCCAGATTGAGGAAGATTGGGAAATGGATTCACTATATCCAACTGGAAAACAAAAGTAAAGAACCGTTCTGTTACAACTTACACTAGACTTTAAAACTACAAATGCTGTGGAGATATTCAGAAGAGTCTCATGACTTTGGGGAATAAAATTCCACTGTCAGGAAAGATCTCAATTAATTTTAAGAGAAAGCCTTATCATTAAGAATCAATCAAGGATATTTTATCCTGGATGGACCTGAGACAATGATCGTAGTGACTTACAGTACATCAGAAGCCATTGTGGACATTCGGAGAGTGAAATACATTAATAGATTGTTAACAGAGGTCTTTGAAGTTTACTTTGGCTGTTGGTTTTACCCATTAACCATGTTTCCATGTAGTAGATAGATGTCAGGCTAAGTGGGTTGGGAAAAGAACATTGTAGAAATTTATAAACTGTGTGCCTGTTTGGCAAGGGGGAAAGTTATTATCTTTGAAATGTATTTATCAGCATTCAACTGGGGGGACAATTTATGTATGTTTAGATTTCTATGCACTTTTTTGTAGTCTTGTTTAGTTTGTTTTGCTTTTGTATTATCTTCTCTCCCCCCCCCTTTTTTGGAATGTGTATTTTAATGCTTTGTATAATAAAAAAATATACTAAAAAGAAAAGCTACTCTTCTGAAAAAAATACTTGCTTTCCATACATAAAACGCTTAAAGAAGACGTGCTATTTGCAGCCCTTTTCAATGAAAGTTCATCTTGATGCTAAACCTTCCAATCTTGGGAACCCCTTTTGTTATTGTGAATGGAAATATAGTTTAGTTGCATTGGATATGTATCTCTAATTAGCCAAAAGGCCAGTTCCTTTATAATTAATCAAATATCTGCTTTTTTTTTTTTTGCCCAACCTGTCACTGAGGTTCTTCTCAGAATAATACATGTTCTATGTGCTGCAAACTGCAAGGCTTCCATTTTGCTTGATATACAGATCTCTGAGAAACACTTTTCTTCATGAAGATCCTGAAGACACTGGAGATATTTATCTGTATGTAAACGGCATTAAGAAACTTGTTCTAGCAACTCATTCTGGAAACACCAGTTTTCATGTATTATACCTGTGTTTATATGCCAACTATTTTGTATGTATACTTGAGAATTAGGCTTTGAGAAGGAGGTATCTAATTCCTGACAGGTCCAGGCTAATTTTTTTTTTTTTTAATTTGATTTATATGCCGCCCTTCTCCGGAGACTCAGGGCGGCTTACAATGCTTTAAGCAATAGCCTTCATTCTTTTGTATATTTTATACAAAGTCAGCTTATTGCCCCCACAAACTGGGTCCTCATTTCACCTACCTTAGAAAGGATGGAAGGCTGAGTCAACCTTGAGCCTTGGAGAGATTCAAACCAGCAGAAATTGCAGGCAGCTGTGTTAATAACAGGGTGCACTAAACCCTTGTACTATCAAGGCTCTAATTTGGCTCCTTTAAGACACCTGAAGTCTATTTTACCAGTTCCTATCCCATATGAAAAAATAGTAGGTAAGATTTATTTCTGACAGTGATACTTAAGTTCAGTTCACTTAAAAATCACAGATTATAAAACTGGAAAATACAATAATATTTTATGCCAAATAACTTGAGTCCTCAATGGAGCATTTCATTAAAGAACTGAAAGAAAGGGAAGAAATCCCCAATACATGACCAGCGCATATTTGTAACATCCGGAGAAGTCTCTGAGCTGTGACAGTTCTGATTTTTTCACACTGAAAAGAGGAAAACAAAAGATCAAACAACCCTTTTAAAATATCTGTAGAATTGTTACCCGATATAAAGATGGGGGGGGGGGGGGAAGGGAAGGGGACAGCCAAATATAGTCTTGTTCTGCAAAACTGGGTAAATCCAAAAGGTCATTTAATTACTGTACCCAGTTTCATCATCTGCCAGAGAAAGTGTATTGCCAGGTACAGTGAATTACTGACAGGTAATTCTCAATTTACAACCATTTGTTTAGCATCTGTTTGAAATTGCTAACTTTTCAGATGACAACATCCCCATCCCATCCTGTCAGAACCTATCCTTCCATCCCTCCCCAACATCACAACTGATGAAGCTTCTTGGATGAGAAACGAAACTTCTTCCTCAAAGGAAAAACAGTCCAGTTGCCTTTGAAAAAGCCCTTTTGAGACAACTATGATCTGGATGACTGAGAGTCTCCACAGACACAGCACTGAAAAAGGTTACTTATGACTGGTCCTCCCATTTATGACTGTTGTAGCAGTCCCACAGTCACATGATCAAAATGTGGACTGCACACCAGAACAACTAGAAACTCCGTGCAACCTGGGGAACGAGAAGAGCTTTGGGGGCCGGAGCATGCCACCGCTTGCAACCAGCGAGGATGCACTTCCGCCAAGTGATGTGGCCCCCTGCTCCCGCCATATCTGCCCCTCCCACCTACAGTATCGATGTCATGGCCATCTGCGTCACAAAAAATATGAAATAATTTTGTTCTATTTTTGCCAGGTTGTTAAATGAACATTGGGAAGGCTAATAGAGACAGTGATCCAATAACTGGAAACAGAAATAAGAAGGATGTTAGCCTATAGGAGATACTATTTGATTATTTGGCTGATTATTTAAAAACTGGCATATATTGGTATTAGACTGCAAAATGAATGTGTTACTTAAACAATACAACTATATATAATTTAAAAAAAACAAGAGGTCTTACTTCAAGTTCACAGAACAAGACAGGGCTACAGTAACGATCTGCTAGCTTCCAGACAGCATCCATATCCACACTGATTTTATTCATTCTACCTACTATTTTTAAAAAAAAAGACAAGAAAAGAAGACATTTTCAGAATCTTTTTTCCAGGTATTTTTGTTTCTTTTATTTAACATCAATAATATATTATTGGTAAAAATAGTAAGCATTTATATTTAAGCCCTGAATAAAAACCCTGACCATTAAACACAGCTGATTCTGGTATAACAAATTGCTAAATGGTAATAGATTATTAAGTAAAAGTATACAAGTATGCAAAATGGAGCACTAGTTAGTTGTCAGAATTTAAGTACTGTGTTTCCCCGAAAATAAGACAGGTCTTTTTTTCTTTCGACCCCCCACCCAAAACCGGCTAGGGCTACTTTTTGGGGTTGTCTTAATTTTTTTTGAGGTGCAGGAGGGGAGGAGCGTGGTCACCTCATGGCTGCTGGGCCCCTTAATCACGACCCGCAGATCAGCTGATCCAGCAAAGGCCGGGAGTTCTGTCTCTCTGGGCGCCTGGAGATGTTTCTGGCACACTCTTGCTAGCCCTAGCCCTTCCCACGCCACCAGGTAACCTCGCAGCCAAGGGCCCCTCTCTTCCGCAGCTCACCTTGTGACTATGGAGCAGGTGGTGGGCACGGTTTGCACTCCACCAGGCCTGGATCTTGGGTGATGCTCAGGCTGCTGCTACGATGAGGCAGGCGCCCAGAGACAGAATTCCTGGCCTTCGCTGGATCAGCTGATCCGCAGGCCGCGATTAAGGGGCCCAGCACCATGAGGTGACCGGGGAAGGGAAGGGCTACCTCCTGTGCTGGCCAAGCCCATTTCCTTCACTAGTGCTTATTTTCGGGGTAGGGCGTATTTTTGGGAAAACATGGTAGCAACCTGCTACATTTGAGATAAAGTACTGGTTGTTGAATAGAATAGATTGCCTGCCAAGTAGTGTTATACTTGATAGATTGTTTTAAGCAGCAAATGTATCTCATACATACCACCAGTAACCAGAAAGCACACTTTTCCAAGGAAAAAGTTTGCATCTACATGTATAAGGGAAACTTCTATATCTTCAAAACTGGCAAAAAAGCAAATAAAAGGAAACAAAATGCAGGTTTTTTTTTTACAAATGCAAAGAAATCCTTTGCTATATTCATGATATAGTGATAACAGCTTTTAATAAATCATAAAAAATTAGAAAGAGGCCCCATTGGTGAAAATAATTGCTCTTTCAGTTTTTACATAATCTCTTCTATATTACTGAATTCCTGAAGGAACAAATTTCTCTAGATAATATTCAAGTTTAGAAGGAAAAAAACCCTTATTATTTTAATAATATTAGCAATTTATTAAATAGAATTTCATTTTATTTTTTTAATTTTTATCCGTTTTGTTTTATAAATAACTTAAGCCAGAGAACATACCTAATGTACCTAATTTTACATACTTTACAATATTTAAAAATGCTTATAGCTTTCACATCTATTCAATGCAAATAGGTAAACTTATGTTCCCCCTTGAGTTTATTACGCTTTGCCCAAATTAGCAATTAGACAAACAAATCCCTTCTCACCTTCTGTCAAATATATTATTTCTGTTCATACCTGTATTTGCTTTGAACATTAATCATAAAGACAATCAAATCAATCCTTGGTCGAACGTGGTTTCTCTCCACAGGTAAAGGAAGAGAGGCTGCCAAATGGCTAAAAAAAAAAAAACCCTGCATTTTCAGTCAACAGTCCCAAACCAAGTTTGTTCTAAAGAAGTTTTATTGGAAAATAAAATATTAACATTAAAGTATTAAACTAAACTACAGCACTTCAGAAAGAAGTTGCAAATGTAACATAGTATGATTACACTTAAGTACTAGCTATGTTGTGTGATTTTATCTGAAGATTAACTTCTTCTGCTAGTTCCAAGTGTATTGGGCTACAATCGCATTATAACAAGCCAGAAAGTGACATAAAACTGTTATATGCCAGCTATTGGCAAGAAATATTATTAATACAATTGCTGAACAATAAAACAGCTCCATTAAATATTCAAAGTCTCTACTTCAGTCATCAACTAGCAAACTATTAATTATCTAGTTAGGATTAAACCCCCCCCTTTTGGGGGGGATAGAAAATAGAATGTATTGGGGTGCTGCCCAGATCATTCCCAGAAATTGATAACATAATCAAAAGCAAGGGCTCTGCAGGGGCAGATTGAACATACAGTATATAGTATTTCCTCATTTTTTAGCATGGTACTTTACCATAATACCATAGACCACAAATAGTCATCGTTTTAGATTAACAAATGTTGTATAGAATTCCACAAAATGTAGTTGAGAACAAAAATTCTGGCAATAATAAAAGTGGAGGTTTTTTTCTACTACTTACATATTTATTTTCAAATCTTGCTTTTCCTTAAGTATAGTTTCTGCTAGTTGCTGCTGGAAAACATCATTTGTTCCCACCATCTATTAATGAGGAAAAAAGTTAGTTCAAATAGCTGCAAGAAAAACAGTGATCAGTTCTAATCTGCTATACTTTTGCTGTCCTCATTCTTCTATTATCAAATTCAATTAGTGGAATTTTATCAGACTCAATAGAAAAAATAGCCATTAACTGGGAGGAATTTAATAGGCAGTCTTTATTTTCAGGTCACAAATGTGTTGTTGTCAATACTTCCTTAGTTTAGTTTACTTGGCAACATTCAAAAAGCGATTTTCTTTCAGTATCCTTTTTCAACTTCCCAATCTAGCCTATACAAAGATATTCATTTCCTTTGCAGTCCCAAAGGTGCTTTTTTTCAAGAGGCAACTGGACTTTCTGGAAGTCCAGTTGTCTCTTGAAAAAAGCACCTTTGGGACAACCACGACCTGGATGACTGAGAATCTCCATAGACATCCACTTTGCAGATTTCCCCCTCGGATCGAGAGGGGTGACTATTCCATAAGCGAAATCATTCCGCAGGATGTCGCTCCTTGGAAAGTTTCAGCGCAACTCCCGTGTCAAGCTGAAAACACCCAAATCGCTGGTTAAAGCGGGCTAAAAGGAGACGGACCTGGCGACCACTGGCTGAAGGACGGAATGGCTTTTTTAACCCGTTTTCAACTCAGGACCTCAGAACCGATAACCGGAGAAGGGACGGCAAGCGCAGACGTTACCCGCGTGAACTATTGTTTTATAGACGTCACGATACGTACCAAAATGGTCGCAGAATTAAGTGTTGGGAGTTTGCCAAAGGCACTCAACGTCGACATTATCACAACTAAGAAAAGCGCATTCTCTTTTTCAAACTACCGCCAACTACCGTTGCCGTGACGTCATTATATCGTCGCCTGTGGGAGGTCAAGAAGATGAAGCTGGAAGACGGATTCCGGAACTAGACCGCTTTTTTTGTTTTTTACTGCGCATGTACATTCGGGCGATTGCACGGAGCACCGTAAGACTGTGCGCATGCGCGCTACTTCAGAAGCCCTGGTTTTGTTGCTGATCTGCGCCGCAGAACCTGATCCGGGTCCGGCGCTTTGGAGCATGCGTGCGTTGGTCTCGCTGTTTTCCCTTTGGGCAGTGAGGGTTAAGTATCCGGAGCGCTGGGCTCTCCTGAATGAAATGATTGTAACCACAAATGAAACTCCAAACACGCACTTTATACAAAAGAGGAAATGTTGTCACAGGTTTAATTTCTCTTTTCGGAATTGCTAAATCAGCATGGATAACCTTTCCTCGAAGCTTGCATGCAGCCCTTTTGCTCTTATTGGATACTAATAAACTAAAAACTGATGGCTTGGAAAGCGGCATGAATAAAAAACTATAGCGTCACTACTCGTGGAGACACATTCCATTAAAAAGGAAAGAAAGCGAATTATCACTTATATTACAGACACCCCTCCATTGTGCAACTATGGCTCTTGGCTACCAAGAGCACCACCTAGTTTTCATTCAGTTACTCTGTTATCAAGGCAAGCTAAAAATTAGGGCTGCTCGTGAAACCTAGGCTGCAAAGAACATAATGCTGCTGCTTGTTGCATGACCTACTTAATTTTTATTTGCTATCTCAAGGGGAAAACAGAACGCGCTCCTGTGCCCTGCCTCATTCAGAGGCTTGTAAAATTCCTCTGCTGTTATCTGTCCCAAGTGTTGTACTGTAAGAGAAAATTGTTATCCCTTGCTTGAAATTTCAAGTTCAGTTCTCGATAAGAATCAGATATTTTGAACACTGAATAGGTTAAGAATAATAGAAAAAAATAAGCGATTGTAATTCTCATACTGAGTTTTCTTTTATTTTTTCTCTTTAAGGAAATAGAGTTAGCCCCAAATACTGTTTATGTAGCAGTAAGGTGTGTTTTACTGTAAATTTTCAGGTTTTGTTAATGGATCCAAATACACAAATATTTTAATAAAGTTTTACTGTAGTTTTTACAAAAATCATTTTGTATATTAATTTGTAAAAATAAATATACATATTTAAAGTATTGATTTTAAAGGAATTTCTTTTCTTTAAAAGCATGGACTGTTATGTCCCGATTATTTATAACATTTATATACCTGTTTCTAAACTTTTGGTGATTTACAGTAACACTGTATCTAATCATATTAAGCCAATTGTTAAAACAATAAATGAAACACAATATTCAAAATAGAACAATAATGCATCAACTGTGCACACATAATAGAGTGTCCTACTCCAAAAATTCGTTGGAACAGCCACATCTTTTGCCCCATTCTAGAAGGTCAGCTGTGACTTCCAAGGAGACTCATTTGGGTTGTATCCTTTAAATGCTTGTTAGTATAGCTTTATATAGCAGCAGTTTGACTTCTGAATATATAGCACCACAGATTTGAAACCATAACTGAAAACCCAGAGGCTCAGGGGCTTTCTTGTCCATCCTAGGCCTTGGAAGAACACCAAAATAGAAGGGAACTGCATTGACCTCTTAAAAATGGCTTTTATTTTTGTACTGGAAACAAATTAAGAAAAATCTTAATTTTTCTATTGTAATTTTTATTTTATTTTTAGTTTATGAGCAAAGACTAAAATTTAAAAATACAAACAAAGCAAATAAATTAAAAGCATGAAATCAAATCAGGTATGTAAATGTATAAATCCAATTAGTAAATAGTGATGCTAGTTTTTATGTACTAAATGACAGCCAGCCAATGTAGGTTTAGGTGAATTTCAGGCTTTTGACTTTTAATTGTAATGAAACATAGCATCTTAGAAGTTTCTATGGAAATATCTATTGATAAGAACGGTAAAATTATGGACTCAGTAAGGACTTGAAGACAGCATTTGAGAGAATTCTGTGAGAAAAGTTAAGGAGGAAGCAAGCTACAACCTTGATTGGTTTCCACTTCCTCCAATACTACTTTGCAGCCCTGGATTTTGGGATTACTGAATATTTTTTCTTTTCAAGGATATATCATATATATTGTCTCTTAAAAAGAATTCTGTTAGCCTATCACAGTTCACTGACTTCTAATCAAAAGCATCAGTTCAATCCAGAAATAAACTTCTTTGCAATCACTGTAGAAAGTTAAGATGGTATTCCAAATGTAAAATTGATGACAATAGGAATGAATCACTGTTTAAGAAAAAAAAATATGGAGGAAATTGAAATGGATAAACTCAAGCAGACAATATTTGGAATCAAGCTTATACACGTTCCCTCAAATAAGAAAGTGTTCGAGATTTACAGTGCTATGCTGGATGTGGAACTTCAATTTTGGTCCCAAATCCAGAGTACTTTTCTGAGTAACAGACAACAAAGGCAGATGTATTTCTTTAAGAAGTTGTTCAAAATGCAGGAACAGCTTCCTCCTCTTTGCTATTATTATTTGACTAACCCCTAGAGCAGTGTTTCTCAACCTTGATAGCTTGAAGATGAGTGGACTTCAACTCCCAGAATCCCCCAGCCAGCAGCGCTGGCTGGGGGATTCTGGGAGTTGAAGTCCACTCATCTTCAAGCTTCCAAGGTTGAGAAACACTGCCCTAGAGAAATTCATGCTAATGCTGCTCAGTTCTGCTTGGAAGCCTGAGGGGGAGAGCACCAGAGAAGGATATGGAGATGGATATGATTGCTTCCCCCCTCTTTTTCCCCCTTAAGATTTTCATGTTATGAAAGAATGAAAGGTGTAGTTGTCCAATAACTATAAAGATTTCATGCCTGAAGGTAACTGTCCACTAGGTATTTAGCCTTGAAGATTATTCCAATCTTTTCCCCATTTTGGAGACAAAATAACATTCAAAATATTAAGGCTTTTTTCACCTTCAGTTCAATTGTATCCAATTCTCAGAGAGTGCCTGGAAAAGTGCCTGCAGTTTTCTTGGCAAGTTTTTTCAAAAGTGGCTAGCCATTGTCTCCTTTCTAAGGTTGAGAGAAAGTTACTAGCCCAAGTTCACTCAGTTGCCTTCATGCCAAGGTAGGACTAGAATTCAGTCTCCTAGTTTCTAGCCTGTTGCCTTAATCACTATACCATACTGGATCTCAAAACCTATTTTAAACAAAGATAAATATAAAATATACTTTTGCAATATTGTTGTTTCAATATTATTAAGTTGCTTTTTATTGTATACTGGAAGTTTGGGGCCAACCAATGGAATATGAAGAAGATAGATTTTAGCTTCTCTAAATCTACTCCCAAAGGAACAACAATACATCCATAATTGCAACAGTACTACCACTCCAAAATTTGAAACTGTGAAGCCAATCACTGTGATGCTAAATCTCGCAAACCATTATAATTAGTGTGCTTGTCTTTAAAAACAAACAAAGGTGCACTACAGAAAATTAATGAGTGTTTAGGAGGATAAAAGCAATATTTTTAAAATGTTTAACTGATTCTGGAACAAACTTTTACAATCCATATATATAGTCCATGTACTCAAAAATATTTGAAAAGATTAACAAAATTCAAGTTCATGTTGACAGTATTGCTGCAAGATTGTTTTTCACTAAATCACAATGTATGTTTAGAAGGTCTGTGTAGGGCAGGGGTCAGCAACCTTAAACGCTCAAAGAGCCACAAAAGTCCTAACTGGAAGCCCCCATTCAATTCTGGAGCCAACCGAAAGTCTGGTTCCCTCATCATAGTCTCCTCCTAGCGCAGCATCCTTTTTCCTCTGCTGACCGGACGTCTGGTTCCCCCATCATAGAGTCTCCTCCTAGCGCAGCATCCTTTTTCCTCTACCTGTCCTAACCGAAAGCCTTATCAATTGTGGAGCCAACCAGCAACAGGTAGCAGCAGCAGAGAGATGAAAGAGCCACATGTGGCTCCAGAGCCGCGGTTGCTGACCCCTGGTATAAGGTGTAAAGTCAATCTCCAAAAAGCATTTCCAAGTGTGGATGTAGTCCCTCCCCGCAATACTTTAAGTACTAGTCAAATCTACAATATTCCTTGTGTTAAAAGGCTGCCTTTCAAAACTGCAGTGTCATGTTTGTAGTGCCCAAGTGCTCCAAAGCACCTTTGAGAGATTGAATCAGAGTCTGAGCAACCTTAATATTTAGAATATATACTCAATCTGATGTTTGCTTTGAATTCCCTTTCTGTGGTCCTGAGTTTGAGTTCACCCTACCAACGTGTTCCAATATGCTTGTGAAAGGCTATTATTGCTCTGCGGAAAAAGCCTGAATGTGGTGCTTGAGATGGGAGTCAGTGGGAAGTGTCATGTTTTAGCAATGCATTTGAAAGCATCTGTCAAATTGAAAATTATCTTCCAAAGCTTAGAGCATCTCTCAACCTCTTTCTTTTCCCTTATCCTTTGTATCACATGCAGAGAAGAAGGCTTGTTGCTATGACAACCGTTGATAGTCCTCATTTGCTTCGGCATTTTGATTGGTTGGGGACAATGTTGCTTCTTTTGTGAGGGTGAAAAAGGAGGAGGCCCACTCGAATGAGAGCAGGATGGAAAGGTGCCAAACTGGTCCAGAGTGTAACGTACATCTATTGGGGGTGGGGGGGAATGGGGGAGTGTCCTTTGGCAACAGCAGATGATCAAGCAGTGAGCTTGAGTGTATGATTCACAACCGCATGCACCAGCATGCTGCATGCAGAACAAGTGCAGCTCCATCTGTCTTCAATCTGGACCAATCTGCTCTGGCACTTTGAGGACTCTGGCTGCCTTGGGTGAAGAATCCCTTTGCCTTGTCATCTGACTACACAGCAGAGAGCGACTGGCCTTCAAAAGCTGCCTGGTACTAGAATAGCTTGCTTAGCAGCTGTGATCTCCTGAAGCAAGCAAGCATGGATTGAGGTAGGTGATGCATCTTTTGTGGCATTTCTGTGGGGATATGTGTACACAGGTTTTACTCGGTAGCCCTTAACAAGTCTTTGATCATGTTTTAAAATATCTTTGTGAGTTCTGTGCTGTGCTAATTCTGAACCTACTTCTGAATGCATAAAGATAGCATAATTAATAAGATGAAATATCTTGTTATTTTGGGGTCATGACTTCAAGTGTTTTAGAACTTCTGTTGAGCTTGAATTCTGCAGATGTGACATTCCTTAGATATATCACCAGTTTGAGACATCAAAAATGAATGTAGATCCAGCTATTCATGGTAGAGTAGAGATTAGAATGATTTTATCCAATTGTTTTATTTTGTGCCCATATGTCTGTGGAACACAAATATGCAGGTAAGGTCTACTTTTAGATTCATAAGAGCCATTTAAACATCACCAGCCATTTCATAAACCAGCAGAAAAAAATCTCACAGTATACATATGTTGAAATCCAGACATCATATTGGGAGAGGGATAGAAATGAGGATTATGCAAGAGGCTGAAGAGTAAATACTGTAAATTGCTAAATGAATTACTCTCTTTCAGATATATTTAATGCTAATATTCCCTACATTGTTTTATTTTGTTTTCTTCTATAGTGAGTGTTGAAAAATACCCTCTGTTCCCAGGTAAGTGTGTATAGAACTGAGGTCTTAATAACTTAGTTGTAATCTACATATTTTAGGGAATTAATACTGTTTACTCAATAATATTTGTGAATACTATATAGAGGTGGGATAGTAATAATAACCTAGAAGTGGGTATGATTTTTATATTGCAAAATGTAGATCTTTCAGGTCATTAGACAATACATTAGACAATAATTAGACACAATGGACAATACAATATTCTGTTTTGGTTTTAGAAGCTATTGCAAACAGCTTCTTGTTATTGTTTATTTCCATTCCAAGGATGATTTCAAAATATTTAGGGTCAAATATGCTTGTTATGTGGAGGACTTCCTTGGGTTGGCTCTTTGGTTCTATTATTTTTGCTATGAGATTAGTTGAGTCTTAGCTTTCTAGTATTACCAGGTGTGTTCAAGAACTCGATTTGAACTATAAATTGCCTCCTTTAGGATCCATTCACTGAAGGATCTTCTAATTATAATCTATTATCAAATGATAATCTATTGTCATGCATGCAGTAATTTCTTTCAGTTAAATGTTTTTAGTGACATACTGTACATAAAACACACAGAATTAAAGTATACAAGTGATTTCTTTAGGTAATACTTAAATTAGTCTAAATTGTAATTAATTTAGTTGGGGAAAACAGTAATTCAGTTCAAAATACAAAACAAATTGAAATGCAAAGTCAAAAATAGAAAAAGAGCAAAAGGATACATAATTCAAGGGCATTGGCATGAAAATTTAAAGTAATCTTCTCTGAAAGAAAAGGTTTAAAATATTTTTTTTTCAAAAAGGTTCCATAGGATTGGTCTAAAGAGAGGGCAGAGGTCAACTGGATCTAGACCACAAAGCAGGGGTGAAATGCTACCGGTTCGCTCCAGTTTGGGCAAACTGGCAGTAAAAAAATGCTTTAAAAAGTTTTTAAAAAGGTTCCGACGATCACAGCTGGGCCATGCAATTGTCGGAACCTTCGTTTTACTTTTTTAAAGCATTTTTTTTACTACCTATTCACCCGAAACGGTAGTAAAAAAATGCTTTAAAAAAGTAAAAAGAGGTTCCGATGATCGCGCGGCACAGCTGTGATTGTCATAACCTTTTTTTTACTTTTTTAAAGCATTTTTTTACTATCTATTCACCCAAACCAGTAGTAAAAAAATGCTTTATAAAAGTTTTTTTTTAAAGTTGGTCATGCCCAGTCACATGACCCCCCCCACCATGCCACACCCACCAAGTCACGCCCACAGAACCGGTAGCAAAAAAAAAAAATACATTTTACCACTGCCACAAAGTAATTTTTAAAAAGTATCAGAATGAGTTAGCACAGCACTGCAAAGCTCTGGAATTAAGTTCCTTTTTCTGATGTTTCTTTATAGCAATTATTATATTGTAGCCCTTTAAAAATTCCCCATATTTTTATCCTATTGGATTATACAAGAAAGCCTTTTAAGACAGGATTTGATTCTATCTCGGAAAAGAGGAAAATTGCTTTCTAATTTATTTACATTATGTCTCTGGCACAACCAAGAGTTTCACAAAACCAGCGGTTTGTAGGAATATAGCTTCTCTATTTTATTTCCCATTCACAGAACACAGGATTCTGTGAATGGGGCAAGGGAGGAATAAATGATGAAACTTGCATCATCACAAGGCACAGATTAAATGATTTTCATCCAATGCCATTATACAAATATTTGCATCCAATCTCACAATACAATACAAAAGGCCAGAGTTTGCATTGTAATGCCACAATAAATACTTTGTCATTATGACATCTCCATGGTTTGTATTTGTTATTTCTGGAAGGGAAACAGAACTTTGGGGCTCTGGAACATTCAGTTCTGTTGACTAAAAGTATGGATTTTCCCAGAATAGTTGAGTACTTGACCATAGCTGGACCATTTGGTTGGAAAACTATCTTTGACTGGACTTAGCACATGATAAAATTCATCAAATATGTCTCCCTGAAGATATTTTTTAATATAGCAAGACATTTAATAGTATACAGAGATTTAAATGAGGTCCAAGTTCATTTTTTTCTTGTTCAATCTGGACATTTCTACATTTCTTTAAAACACAATTAAGATGGAGTCTCTTTACTCAAAACATATTTATTATTCCTAGGAAATTACAGATTTGTAGGATTGTGAATAATATTCCTCTATTATCAAACTTACATATTTTATTGTATTTTTTAGCCCAAGATTCAAACTATTATTTTTCTCCCCAAACCACTTACATTGATTAAAATATTGGTTTAACCACAGCATGAGTCTTGTGCCTAATTCTGGGCACTTAAAAAAAATTCAGACAAATTGGAACAGGTTCAGAGAAGAGAATGTTCAGGAGCCTAGAAATTGTAAAGACAAATTAAACTGAACTTGAAACATTCAGCCTTGAGAAAAAGCAAACTTGAAAAGATGCTACACAGAAAATCTGTTCTCATTCCAAAATGCAGAACACCAAGTAAAAGATTTAAGAAAGGCAGATTCCAGCTGAACATGAAAAAGATTAATAACAAAAACCCTTCCTAATGGTACAAATAGTTTAACAGCAAAAATTACTCTGAAGTTGTATTTTTCCGTTCATTGAATATGCTTGGCCAAAGGTTAAATATTTATTGGATATGCTTTAATAGATTATTGCACTAAGAGCTTTGGATCCAATGACTCTGAAGATCACTATCAGTTCTGTATTTCTATGATTTTTTTAAAAAATGCATAGATTTTGCCCTTGGGTTTACAAATTAAAAAGCAATGCACAAAGTGGATAGAGAGCTTCAATCAATAGAGTATTGGGATTTAAGTATTGTCTAGGACTGAGACACCAAAGTCCAAGTTACCTTTAATAAGGAAAGATTATTAGCTGATTTTGGACCAGTAGTATTTCTTAGTCCAGCCTTTCTCTCAAGGTTATTGTGGTGGGAAAAAGCTGGTGGAAGAAGTATCATGTTTCTGAAAAAAAGGTGGCACATAAGTAAAATGAATCATCATTATGTGTCTGTAATTGGAGCATTAGGATCTATAAAAATGAAATTGTCAAAATAGCTGACAAAATTAGAATTATTTTATTTCAAAATATTTAATTTAAAAAATAAACAGAGTTAAAAAGTCATATAATATATATTTTCGCATAGCCAAAAGTCACAGTTGATATCTAATACCAAATAAACTAGGAACAAAATTCAGTTCCAGATGGTGCGCAATCACTTTAAAAAGTTTCTCCAGTAAAATATGGCTTTCATTATCTTCCGGAAACAGCCAGCTTTGCTTTAAGCTAACTTGTCATGACTGAAAAGCAGCACCTTCTGGTTCAGCTTCCTCACCTCATGGAATTGGGGGCTCACAAGCAGCTTCTCCAGAGATGATTTCATCAAAAGGGTTACCACTTATTAGAAAGGGGTCCTGAAGATACAGAAGTGCCAAGCCATATAGGGTTTTATAAATCAAAATGTTCATATTCTGTGGAGAAATGACAGAAAATCTTAGTTAGACTAGGAAGTGATTTTGGCCAAGACAGTGAGTTAGAAGTAATCCCCTCCATATTCAGATCATCACACAACTGCTCCAAGATGAACAAAGATCTAATGTATGACTACCTGCAAGGGTCGAGGCCAAAGATTGCTTGGGACAAGATCATTGTCAGCATGTAGACCTTGAAATTCATGGCCTTGCCAACTGCGGTAGGAAGCACTGAGACTGAAGTCACCCAATGCCCAATACCAAAATATATGTGGATTCCAACATTAAACCAGATCAAGGAAGAGAACAAGTTGTAGTTCTATATATCTGGAGCAGGAGGCTATGGAACTTTGCTGTAACAGCTGTGTTTTTAGTTTGGATATTGTAACAAGATTGAAAGGAGGAATAAAAAAGTGCTTTAAATAATCGGTAAATCTATTTTGAAATATTGACGATTTGTAAGAAACAAATATACATATTTGTATAATTTATTCTGATATATTATTTTTCTTCTTAGGAATAGAAAAAGTTCTAAAATAAGATCTTAGAGGGGAAAAAAGGCCAGCTTCTCAAGGTAAGTTCCTTGGGTTTAATAGAAAAAAGATTATTTTATGCCAAATTTAATTTCATTGCATCATAGAAGATAAAAAAAAATTGTGCCCTTTCCTGGACTGGCAGGCCTTGTCACACTCACTCATGCCTTGGTCACCTCCCATCTACATGCGGCTGCCTTTGAAGGCATACAGAAACTTCAACTACTCCAGAATGTGGCAGTGCACACAGTAATGTAACACTCTGTTGTGCAAGCTGTGTTGGCTTCCAGTTTTTTCCAGGTGCAATTCAAGCTCATCATTTTTAAACCCCTATGTGCACTGGACCATGCTATTTGTGGGACTGCTTTTCCCTAAGGATATCTACCCTTCCTATCAGATCAGATAGGGTGGGCACACTCCTTGTTTCTTTCCCCAAATATTGTCATTTAATGGGAGCTAGAAGTGTACCTTTTTTCATGATAGCCCATGCCCTGTGAAACATCTTGCTCCTTGAAGTTCATCAGGTCTGGCTTTCCCCTCAAGCATTGGGAGAAAATTGGATGAAGTCACATTAGCTCAGATTGGGGCAGGTTTTTGTTGTTTTTAATATTCAATGTTTTAACTGGATGTGTTTTATAGTTTTTAAAACTATTTAATATGTCTTTTACTCTTTGATTGGGAGTTGCCCAGAGTTGGTGGAAAGGTAGGTACGGTACTTATATAAATGTTTTAGATTTATTTATTTATTTAGCATATGGCAATGTTTAGGATAAATAAATAAGATTGTATTTTTTCTATTCATCAATACCAGCTCTTCATATTTATTTTCCTTTTGTCTAGTGGTTATGCCTCATTTCTTGGATTGGTTTGTGCCAATGTATTTGATGATCTCAATTCTCATATTGGTGGGCTTTGGAGCTTGTATATACTATTTTGAGCCAGGACTTCAGGAAGCACACAAATGGAGAACCCAAAGACCACTCATGGAGCGAGACCTCCGGAAAACATTGATGATACGAGACAATCTAGCATTTGGAGTGCCTGAAGTTTAGTATTCTGCTCCTCAAGACATATGAACTTTTGGTTTGTTCAGGACAATTTCTTGCTACTCATTATGTGGTCAGTTCATAACTTCATTCTTTGCGATGTGGCTCTTTTTTAATGAAGTATTCTTTGCTAGTTTATCTAAAACACACCTTTTAAATAATGTCACCTTGAAGCTTCTGGTTTTAACTTTTAATAATTAAGCTCTGTACATTATACCATCATTTGAAATTTTTGGATCCACTGTAAAAAGTTAATCTGCTGGAAATTGTTACACTTAAAGAGGAACTAGATGGTTATGTTTTACTCCAAGGGCAACCAGTATAGATTCTGGATGCTCTGAAAATACTTCTGACATTATGCCATTTTTTAAAATCACTTGGGTACAGTAAAAAAAAAAACCATCCTAATTTATTATATACTTTTTCACTTCCAGCACTGAGCTCAGATATGCTGAAGGACATATTCTGTGCAGGTTAAGGATGGAGAAAAAATAACCTACGTTCATTATTTAGAATGGGATCTTACACCCTTCCTTATTCCTAGAATTTTGAAATGCTGCACTTTTCCAGTCCTCTGCTGCTGTGTCTGTTGAAGTTGACAAGACTTTTAAAACTCAAATGCCCCGTCTAGCACTATTCTTTCTATATGTATAATTGATCTTAACACTATAAAATGTAGAAGTGCACAGTCTACCTATGTACATCTTATATAAGAGCTTCTGAACTACAGACCATGATTGCATAATTCCAGTGCAGTTGTCTAGAGCTACACTGTATAAGTTAGTAATCATGTAGAATGTTTGCACATTGTCCACATTTTCTTTAAAGCTGGTGTATAATTCTTTATAGCTGGTGTAAACATAACTACATGCACAAAAAAGATTATTAATAATCTCTGTTTCTATGAAAATTACACAATAACAACCTCTAGAGCCCTATGTTATTATAAATATCCTGTTTTTGCTGAATTGCATTAAGGCATCACTGATTGCAGTTTTATTCCCTTAATGGCATAATATCTCAAGCTGAGCTAACTTAATACACTGGTTCCATTTATTATATCTTGGGGGCAGGAGCAGAATAGTATGCTGTAATCACCAGCTCTTCTTGTACACATTCCATGCTAGGAACATGTGCCTTTCTTTCTTCAATGTGCTCGCAGGTACACATTCCAAATTAAGAATGTACAAACATTGTTATTATAGTATCTGTATACAGTGGTACCTTGGTACTTAATGCTTTGAAACTCATCAAATCTGGTACTCAGTGCATTTTGATGTGAAAATTTTGTCCTGGTACTCATCATTTGTTTGGTACTTAACATACAAGCTAGAAATTGTCAGTGTCAGCTGCTTTGTGACTCATTACATTATTCCTTATGGGAAAAAATGGTTTGGTACGCATCATTTTTGGCACTCATTGCATCTCATCGAACCAATTAAGGATGAGTACTGAGGTATCACTGTACTCTACTTCATAATTCCTTGAATATTGGACATCTTTCTGTACATTACATGCTACATTAGAATTAGTGTTGTAGCATAAGGATCTTTTTCTACATCTGTAATTTCCTCTCACATCTACCTCACCTACACTTCATTACATTTGACAGCTTCCATTGTCTAATACAGTGCCATAGACCCTGACAACAATATAGCACAGAAGGACTTTGTTCAATTTCTTCTCTTGTTCTTTTGACTAGTTCGCTATGAGTTGTCATGGGTTCATAGCCGGTCATTCCTCTCACTTGAAAATAGCTGACCAATTTTTCAGCAGTAACTGAATTTAAGTATAGTACATTACAATTTGTGATACTATATGTAAGTTATGGTAGATGTCTGAAGATACCATTAATATTATTAAAGAGCAGTGTTGCTTTTGTACAGAAGGGAACTTGTCTCAAAGCCCTTTTGCTGTGTCAATGTGAATATTGTTCCAGGCATCATTCCTGAAAGTAACATTTGCATGGGACTTCTTTAGTTCCAATATACATAACAGGTAAGAAAATTTCCACTTCTAAAAATAGCTAACACAGCAAAATGGATTCCTGGCTTGGAATCATCTGCTGAAATCATCATTTTAAGTATTCAAAGTGTCTTAAATTTTCCAAAACTTTAAGTGTTTCCAGTTCAGAGATTCTTGCACATGCAATGAAAGGGCCAAATTTTATGTTACAATTGCAACTTTTTGATGCTATCAAAGGGTGGCAAATTGCCATCTATTTTACAGTAGATGTAAAAATAGTAGGGTGGGGAAGGGGCAAGGAAGTATGCATTTTTGCAAGCTCAGTAAGTGCAGCATCCTGAGCCAGAAAGGGTGTAAGTAAACAAGCTTGCTTCTGCATTTATATCACCTGATCTATTTTTATAAGGAGACAATGAAGCAGCAACACCATAAAGTTTCTAAAATAATATCCTCCTCTTCCCATCCTGTATATAAATAGCCATTCCTCTCTGTCTGTGACTTATCCATTAGCACTGCTGCTAGCTACAGCCATAGTCTCTGAGTGATACTTAAGAGACCTCTTTTCTGAGCCTTGATTCTCTTTTGTGGCAACTAGACTACCAATGCAAATGAACAACCCCCAAGCAGAGCAATGGGGTAGCAATAAGTCATTTATTAACAAATATAAAACTTTGAAACAGTATGCTTTCATAGCCAATGTACAGTTGCAATATGTGTGCATAGGGGCATTATGGCATTGATTTGCACTAAACCTTTCTTCTGTTCCAGATTTTTTCCTCAGGACTGTATCACTTGTTATAAAAAATAGAATGCATTTGTAGCATGTCCAATATCCATCTTGAATCAATGTTGTGAGCATGCTTTCACATTGCATTTGAGTGTAACATTACCCAGAGGATCAAAACAACCATTAAGGAGTGATTAAGCAATTATGTCAGTTTTCTGTAGGTGCTTTGATCTTAGTCCAAATAATTAGTATGGATATGTACTGTGAGTAAGCAATGCTATTTATCCTACTTTCCAACTAAAATGGGGGATGAACCCAGCCATTCAGATCAGTATGTCTAGTAATCATAATTTTGACCCTGATAGCTACAGAGGCTCATCAATTTTCTTGTAATATTTCCACCCGTTAATGGCTCTTTATTATTCAATAATGAATGAGAGATTTATTAACATTTGAGATCTCTGTTCTGTTTCTATACTTTCTATGGTAAGAGGAAAACTCCATTTTCAAACAGGAAACAAGTATAAAGTCCACTATATGTTTTCAATTTCTCTTCTTTTAACTATCAGGAAAAAAGTTAGACAAAAATCCGATGTAACTAAGCTATGTCTTATAATGGAATTTTTAATTACCTATAAAAAGGAGCTCATTAATCCTATTTTTCAAGATTACTGAAAATTATTTTAGAAGAAGGAGATTAGAACATAGCTGGCCTTTCATATACTACTGAATTCTCACAATGCCTGCTCATTTGACTGGGCCTGATGAACATCAATTCCAACAACACCTTGAGGGTCAGTGGCTGCATTGTCTCAAGTCTTGGCTGCTTCTCCTGTTTTGTGCACCAATTCTTAACTGTTTAACTGTTGCCAAGTTTTATATTGCCCATAAGTGCCAGCTGCCTTGTAAACATTTTGTGTGTACAGTAGTGGCCAAAATTGTGGAAACCTTTTGGGGAAAGTGTATTTTCTAAAACTAGCTAATAACACCACTTTTTTTGAAGTAATACCATAAAATTATATATCAATGGAGGATAATTTAATCAAGAATGTAATGCAATAACTTTTATGAAGGATTTGCTATTAGAATAGCAGTTACAGTATAAAGAAGAAAAGTGAAACACATAGAAAAATGAGATATACAAAAATTATTACCATAGAAAAAACGAGATATACAAAAATTATCACATCAGTTAATATTTAGTTGGATAACCTTTAGAATGAATTACGGCCTTACAATGTCTTCCCATGGAGTGAACCAAGTCTTTTAGTTTTGCAGCTGTTATAATGTGAAACCAAGATTGAATGATTGCTTCTATTAACTGGGTTTTATTGCTGGGTCGCTTCTGACTAACAAATTTCTTTAGTCGGCTCCATAGATTTTCAATTGGATTAAGGTCTGGGCTATTCCCAGGCCATTCCAGCAGTAGAATATGATTATCTCGAAACTCCAAAAAAAGAGAGATGTTATTAGCCATCAAACCTCAAAAATACACTTTTCCCAAAAGGTTTTCACAATTTTGGCCACTACGAAATATTCCTATCTTACACAATAACTTCATCTGCAAATATAACACCAGTGTTAGCTCTGAACTCGTATAGCACATATAAATGGACAGCCATATGGTGCATTTTTTGTGAGAAAAAACACATATTTTATGATTAAAGTAATACTTCTTTGATCATAAAGCTCTTTGACTGATTTTTAAAAAGTCATATTTAAAACATTCATTAATAAATAAATTAAAATATTGCTATTTCAGATTTTAAAAACCCATAAAAATCCTAACTGCATTTAACTAGGGACCAAACTAAATAGAAAGCATTAAGCATTAATTCTGAATAAATAGGAACAGGAGTACCTATATCTTTGTACAAAATTAGGTCAATTTAAGGTATGTGGTACTTATTTTTGGATGCCAGATCTGTTCTGCTTCTATTTTTTTTTTATTAGCAAAGAAACATTTTGCAAAGAAAAACATAAATGCCTCAATCCCAGAAACAATGTACTTACTTGAAAAAATGGGTATTGGGAGGATCAGGAGTTGAGTTTCTTTAAACTACTAGGAATTTTTCAAATATTCAGCCTAAAACTAAAGTCTAATCAGCAAGTAATATGTGCATTGTTTTTCCTCAATGAGTTTAAATCTGCTACTTGACAGTGTAATTTAAACAGCTCTGAAATATTATATTTTATGTCCCCTAAGTTGATTAATACTGAACAATGCTGATCTACTGTGGGGAGTGTAGAATTGGAGGGATCCTGGACTGAATCCAGTTGTACTACTCAGAATTGTTACAAAGGTGTTTCATGCTCTGGACTGGATAATTTATTGGTGAACTGCATTGTGCTGATGATTCTCTGCCTTAGAGTTATTAAAATTATGTTCATGTTGTTAAGACTGATGTTAAATGAATACATCCGGAGAAAACTCTACAGCTGTGTCTGACATGTGATGTTCACGGGGTGGTTAGAGTTTTTCATCAAGTAAACCTTGTACAGTTTTAACTTGTACAGGGATCCAGAAGGGTAAAGCACATGATGCTTCTTCTCTGTCATCATTGTTTGCCTATTTGGAAGAGTACAGAGATATAGTACCATACTGTTCACTGCCAAGGAGAAAGTGCTGAGGGCTGTAGATTGTGGTGGTCAGAATGAGGGTGCCTATAGAACTGTGGACCTTAGAATTTTGTCTGTGGATCTATCTGCTAATCAGATTTCTAAACCACCACAGCCGTACAAAATGGCCAATGATGCTAACTCCTAACACTGTCAGACTATTAAATCCTATAATATTGGTCCAGATATAGAAACAGCACAAATAGCTATCTTAAAACAAAGCTTTAAAATTTGATCCAGTTTTTCCCATAACCTTGTCACTCTAATAACAGATAAATATTAGCAAATCTATGAAATATTCCTTCTTACAGAATATCATATATTAAGGGAACTCTGAAATTTAGCAATTGAGAGATTGTTAGATTGAATGAAGCTTTTGAGAATATTTTGCAGGGGGACAGAGAAAACAGAAAGACCATGCTTCTACCATGATAGTCTGTGTACCATTTTCTCCTTCTGTCGGATGATCTAGTACAGAACTGTGAATTTAACTCATTTGCTTCAGAAACTGAAATAAAATCTACAATAGAACTTTCTATAGTTTGCAAAGTAGATAATCAGTTTGACTTGTTTGCTGGTATAAACTGTTTTGATGAAACATATTGTAATATTAATGGTTGTGCTTTATAATGGTAATGCTTATTTTGAACAGAATTCTAATAAACAAGTCAGAGTCAATCAATACAGTGTCTTAGTATTTTGTTCCTTTCACAGTAGAAAAATTTACATAAGTATAATGTAGCCTACTGTTCTGTTTGGGACAAAGAATTTCCTCTTTTTTATGCATATGAACAGCTACAGGAACTGCAGGACCAAAATATCCATCAAACACAAGAGGCATAGTGCCTTGAGCCTATCAAAATGTTTTAATTTCTTTTAAATTAGAAAGAATAAAAATGAATAGATTATTTAATTACATGCCTTGCCTTTTGGCTCTGAAAATGTATACCATACATATATAAAATACCAATACAAAAGACAAAAAATGCATACAATTAAAATTAAAAGCTCAGTCAGATATTAAATGCTACCAAGATAATTTAATAATCCTAATAGGAACTTGTTATATTAAATTATAAGAACTGAGAAAAGTAAATATCATTATATTCAGACAGCAACTTTTCTATGTATGTGTGCAAATTTATTATCTACATTTTAATTTTACATCATTTTCTATTTGCAAATTCTTGGATTATTTCATCAATGGGTATTTATTTTAATAATTCACTTTCAACAAAGAGTAGAGTATGGGCCGGATGCGTCACGCGCGGCCACGCCTCCCCATTTTAGCAAAGGTGAAAAAAGCCGCAATATGTCATGTGACAATAACATGATGACGTGAGTTTGACACCCCGGTGTAAAGGTAGGTGATTTTAATTCTGTTTATGACATCATGGAACATAGGTAAGTAATTAATTCTGATGTAATTTATTGTAATTGGAAAAATGACTGTTTCTATTCTATAGTAGTAGTACCCAAATTGTAAGTAAATCTAAATGTAATATTTAATTTCGGAAACGTGTAACTAGATTTAGGTAATTATGTAAACCTTAATGTAATGTAGGCTAACTAACTGATTAAATTATTTATGATACATAACTTTTTAAGTAATCAGAAAACTGATATGTACTATTATTTACTAAAAGATATGTACATAAAAATATCAAAAAATCAGAACTGTGCAGCAGTACGGCTAATGAAGACTCAGCCACAGAGGTCAAATGAATGAAGGTGAATAGGAGGCCAAATCAAACATATAGTAATTTTTTTTGGGGGGGGAAAGCAACCTTATTCTGAAAGCTTTTTGTTATAAAACTGGTGCACGCTTTAATCCTGATCAGGAATACATTAAAAAACCAAGGTATCTGCCTGTTTTTTCATCTATTTAAATTGTATGATTGTAGTATGTATATTTTGGCCCCATATATTTTTTTAAAATATAGCTAGCATTTGCATGGATTCATATCCATCTCGGATGGGACTTCTTGAAAAACTTTAACATCTAAATTCACAAATACCTGCAATAGAGGAGAATATATGTAGCTCAGAATGTATCTGATTTACCTCAGTCAAGGTTGGTAGGACAAACCAGGGAGGGACTAGAACTAATGGTCTCCTGGTTCCTGGCTTGATGTCTTAACTACTACCCCAAATTGGCTCTCTTTTAGGTGAGAGAATCATGCTATATTTGTTTATCATGTTTATGCCATATATAAACAACCAGCAAACTTTGTTTCACTCCATTGATAATGTTACATGGCCTGATGATGAAACGTTTGCAAGAAGAAAAGCAAGATCTGTTAGGTGTTTTGTGCCAGCCATGGCAGTCTCTTCAAAGGCCACCAGATGGGAGCAAAGAGGCACCTTTGATTCCACTGGTGGGTCAAGGGGCTCCAGCCCCTGCAGCCCCATTGGGGAGAGTTAATGGCCCTCCAGCCCCCTCACACACATGGGTAAGGGAGGGGCCAGGGGCCCCTATAAGAACCCCTGCACAGGGGCTGCTCCCTGCTTTTCCCTTTTTCCCTGCTCTTGTTCTACTCTCCTATGGGACTGATCCATGGGCTCAATCCAGGCATGGATGCCTCCATAATAATAATAATAATAATAATAATAATAATAATAATAATAATAATAATAATAATAATAATAATAATAATAATAATAATAATAATAATAATTTTATTTCTATACCGCCCTTCTCCCGAAGGACTCAGGGTGGTGTACAGCCTATTTAAAAACACAGACAAAACAATGATATAAAATTTAAAATAATTAAATAAGTGGCTCAAATTTAAAACCCCAATAAATTTAAATACCCCAATTTAAAACTATTGTATTGATAGTCCGGCCTGGTGGAACAACAGGGTCTTCAATGCGCAGCGAAACACCCGGAGGTCAGATATCTTACGAATTTCCGGGGGCAGTTCATTCCACAGGGCTGGGGCTCCCACAGAGAAGGCCCTCCCCCTGGGCATCGCCAGCCGACATAACTTGGCTGATGGCACCCTGAGGAGACCCTCTCTGTGGGAACGAACTGGTCGGTGGGAGGCTATTGGTGGCAGAAGATGGTCTCGGAGGTACCCGGGTCCTATGCCATGGAGCGCTTTAAAGGTGGTAACCAACACCTTGAATCGCACCCGGAAGACCACCGGGAGCCAGTGCAGCTCGCGCAGGAGGGGTGTCACATGGGCATAACGGGTTGCGCCCATAACCACCCGCGCGGCCGCATTCTGGACCAGTTGGAGCCTCCGAGTGCTCTTCAAGGGGAGCCCCATGTAGAGAGCATTACAATAGTCCAACCGGGAAGTAACAAGGGTGTGAGTGACCGTGCGCAAGGCGTCCCGATCCAGAAAGGGCTGCAACTGGCGAATCAGGCGAACCTGATAAAAGGCCCCCCTGGCCACGGCCGTCATATGCTCTTCTAAAGACAGCAGCGCGTCCAGGAGGACACCCAGATTGCGAGCCCTCTCCGTGGGGGGCAAAGATTCACCCCCAATAGTCAGCGATGGCTATATCGGGGCGCCGGAAGCCACAGCCACTCGGTCTTGGAGGGGTTGAGTCTGAGCCTGTTCCTCCCCATCCAGACCCGCACGGCCTCCAGGCAGCGAGACATCACATCAAGGGGTGGTCTGGGGTGGGGTGGTCTGGGGTGGAGATGTACAGCTGAGTATCATCAGCGTACAGATGGCACTTCACCCCAAAGCCACGGATGATCTCACCCAGCGGCTTCACATAAATGTTGAACAGGAGGGGCGAGAGGACCGACCCTTGCGGCACTCCCCCTATTCCTAACCCCCTCAACCGCTGCAGCATGATACCATGGTCGATGGTATCAAAAGCCGCTGAGAGATCTAATAGGACTAGGACAGAGGAACAACCCTGTCCCGAGCCCTCCAGAGATCATCCACCAACGCGACCAATGCTGTTTCTGTGCTGTACCCCTGCCTGAAGCCCGACTGGTACGGGTCTAGATAGATAGCTTCATCCAGGTGCCGGGGAAGTTGTCGTGCCACCACGCTCTCAACAACCTTCGCCACAAAACGAAGGTTGGAGACTGGATGATAGTTGGCTAATTCAGCCGAGTCCAGGGAAGGCTTCTTGAGGAGGGGCCTCACTACCGCCTCTTTCAAGGCAGCAGGAAAGGCACCCTCACCCAGAGAAGCACCTATAATCCCCTGGAGCCAGCCTCGTGTAACCTCCCGGGAGGCCAGTACCAACCAGGAGGGACACGGGTCCAATAAACACGTGGCGGCACTAATCTTACCCAGAACCCTGTCCACATCCTCGGGAGTCACAGGATCAAACATGCCTGGGAACTTATTTTACTCCACTTGTACTTCTAAATAAAGACTTAATTTGATTGCATCCTTGCGTGCTGACCTTTTCTTGGAAGCGCCCTCAACGAACCATCCTTCTTCGTGAGATCCCTCACAAGATCAGAGGATCCCAACAACCTAACATCACAAATATCTGTATGAGTTGAAATACTGGCAACCAATGATCAGTTGTGTATTCTAAGACACCATGCAAATTACACAGACCTAACATGAATGCACATGTAGGTAAACTGTGATATAATATTACTGAAAGGAACTGAAATGCCCACCATCTTGTCTCATTTTTCAAAGGGGGAACTTATTGCCTCTTTTTAAAAATGGATTTAACCTCATCTTCCATTGTTAAATAAAAGACAAAATACAGGATAAAAGAACAAAATCTTTGCCTCCACTTTAAAAGCAGTTGAGAATAAAGATCTATTGAATGATGCTATGGATATAAACTAGAGCTAGCCAACATCGGCTACAACACATGAAGAAACCGGTAATTATATGGTAACAAAAAACAAAATCTCTCTCTCTCTCTCTCTTTTGTATCTTTCTGCCATCAGCCAGTATCATCCAGTTTTTGCAGCCAAGATGTGGTATGATGTGCCAAATAAACATATTCCAGTGTTACCATTTAAAAACATTTATATGTTGTCATTAATATTATAAATGTTGCCCAGATAAACATGATAAACAAATATAGCATGATTCTCTCACCTAAAAGACAGCCAGTTTGGTGTAGTAGTTAAGGCATCAAGATAGGACGGTGAGCAGGGGGTTGGACTAGATGACCTCCAAGGTCCCTTCCAACTCTGTTACTGTTACTGAGACCATGAGTTCTAGTCGCTCCCTGGGCATAAAGCCAAATGGGTGACTTTAGGCCAATCACTCTCTCCGAGTCCTAGGAAGGAGGCAATGGCAAACCACTTCTGAAAAGTCTTACCAAGTAAACTGCAGGGACTTGTCTGGGCAGTCTCTGAGAATCAGACACAATTGAATGTAAGGAAAAAATCACCTAAAACTAAGGAAACCATCTTCATAGGCTTAAGTAGTTATTTAGACTTTTCCAGCGGTTGAAGAGTTAGATTAGAAAGAGTGTGGGAGATTCAAAGCCTGGAATGGAAGTAATGCTCGGATTTTAGGCCCTTCAAAAGTTACACAAAAAGCATATTGTTCCGCCCGTTCCTGCTGTTGTCCTCTGTAAATAAATGCTTGATACATTATTTCCATATGAAACTGGAGACGGCTACTAGCCGTCTAGCCACTTTCTCCCAAAATTTCTGCCCAAGTACTTTGCATTTCAGTTCTCATAACCCTTAGCCATGTCATGTGATATAGATAAATCAAGACACTCAAATATGGCCTTAAAATTAAACTTAAAACAGGCAGAAGCCAGAGTCTGAGACAAACAGATGAAGGCATGTGGTGGTGAACTAAAGACAATTTTAATAGGATTGTATGCACTTGCCCTTTTCAAGTGCAACTTAAAAACTCTGCACATCTTACTTCTCTTTTTTTGTCCTCTTGGGCTAGGAATAACTAACCAGAAAAGCATTTATTGAACAGTTACAGATGTTTTGTTTAAAACATGCCAATATACTTTTAAAAACTAAAAGTACATGCTTTTGATGTGAAGACAACTGTTCTTGTCAGGCCTCTGCTGGAAAAGCAGGGGTATTATAAAAAATATTAGAGCTATGATACTGTATCTAAACGTGACATGATGTTTTCTAAGTTGTAGAGAAATATGTATATTTTCCAAGTTCCATCAGTTTCAACTCTTCTTCATATGGACATGTTCCCCTTATATAGAGATTACAGTATGTCCAATATATCAAATAGTACTCGGCACACAGGAGTGATATTTTTGCATTATTAAATCTCCATCCAATTACTTAGCAATAAAGAATTGTCCAACTTAGGTCTGCTCTGCTGCATGGGAATTGATAATAACTGAGATTATTATTCCTTCAACCTTCAGCCCATATCCCCTTCTTGCATCAGCAACACATGAGTTTAGCACTCTTCTAGAAGACAACCAGATGCAAACTAAACAGGTCCAGCACCTTTTCATAAGAGCAGTAGATTTATGTTCATAAATAGACCAAGTTAACAGGTCAGTAGCACGGCTTACTTCTTTGTTAGCTATGTAACATTCCGATAACCTGAAACATTCCAGGCATCTGCTCACAACTGCTCAGACCTGGCCTACCATGTTAAGGCCAGCAATTGCTGGTTGGTTTTCCTACCTGTCATGTAACACTGATTAAAGGGGAAATGCAGCTAGGGGATTCCAGCAATTGCTGCCTTTAAAGTGTCTCATGTTGAAATCATAAGGACAGCAACGGTCACCAGCATTGTCACTGAAGCTATTGGTATAGCACTATTTAGCAGGCAGACTTCGTTTTTTGTTTTTTTTTGCCAACTTGGTGACTAGAGAAATGCCTGTCAATGCAGCAATGGGAAAAATTCCTATATACAATGCCTTTTCCTATATTTACTGTCTGTTCAGTGGTTCAGAAGAATAATGCTATTTGCTGTTCCTAGATGCTTACATGCGCTGAGATCTCCAGAACGTATTTCTTTCCTTTTTACAATTTCCAATTCAAAGTTGTTTATGAGTGCTCTCATTCAAAGCCTGTGCCCACTCCTTGCCTCTGCATCCAGCAAAGTGCTGCTCCAAGCACCCAGATGCTCTTTCTCCCACTTCAAGAGAATGAGAAAACACTCCACAGCTAAAAGAGGATGCAGTGGGCAGAGAAAGAGAAGAGCAAAACATTTGAAAGAGGGACAAACATATTCTTCATGGCATCCAGAAAGTTTGGATGTCTTAGGCTTAATGTGCCTTGTTAAAGCTCATGTAAACATCTTTATGGGATCCTTTGCAATCTATGAAAGGCTGTTTTGGGATGTTTCTGATGAGCATTCAGCTGCTTTCTGCCCTTACATTACCAGGTAAGCACTCATCATTCTCTTTCAGTATAAGAATCCTTTGAAAAAATAAGAAATGTTTGGTCAGAATCTTAGACCCGAGAGCTTTTAAGAGGACTGAGAGTTTATTTATTTCAATGGCTTACAGCAGCCATTCCCAATCAGGTGTTCTTCAAAAGCCCTGGGACTAAAACTTAATGGAATTCTGGAAGACATGGTAAAAAGTCTTCACACTGCACCGCTAATCAAATAAAAGTTATAAAAGTCTATCAAAAGATCACTAAGCCTGTTGATAAGAAACACAATTAGGATGAGTGACAACCAGGAATTCTATTTCTTGTTTTTTTAATAGTAATTTTATTAAAGAATTCAATTTACATCATTAAAAAATTAATATAGATTAAAAAAGAAAAAGAAAAAATTAGAAGATGCAGAAAAGGATAAATAGAAAGTAAAATTAAGAAACAATAAATAAGAATATAGTAAAGTGAAAGAAAATAAATATATAAAGAAGTGACAAGTGACAATTCATCACAAGTATAAACTATTTTAGTAACTTAACACTTTCTCTTAATATTCAGCAAAACAATCTCTTTTCCCTATTAAAAAAATCTTAAAGGTGTCCCTATGGATTCTACTCCACTAGTCATTGCTAGCTATAGTTGCTGACTTTTCCCCATATTTTCCCCCATATCTTTTATCTATAAATATATCCATAAAGTCATTTTAGTCCTGATATTAGCAAAAGTCCAATAAGAATTATCAGAGATAGCAGAATATAGATATTATAACCTTGATCAATAAACCAACTTTATAGTCCTTCTTTTTACTTCTAACAATATTGATCTATAGTCCTTTCAAATAACGTTCTAGAATTTGATTTCATTTTTTCCTTTGTCTCTTTTCAGAAAATTGCTCAAAATTTTAACAAGTCTCTTGTAAGTTCAATATGGGAAAGTTATTCATATCATTCTTTTTATTTGTTTATCCCTTTTAATTATTAAGACATTAATTGATTTCATTTGTATATCCAATGTAGTATTTCCTCCCAATATTCTTGTAACCTGTCTTTTTTAAACCCAATTTCAGAACAGTCTGTCTGGTCTGGTAAACTTGTTCTTCCATAACATTTTTTAAACACAGTCTATTTGGAATTGCATACCCTCTTAAAATAACTTTACTTATTTATTTATTTGTTAAATTTTTATGCTGTCAAATCTCCCCTGTAAAATAACTCTGGGCAGCTTCTGACTAAACTTAAAAAAAAAAAAACTTCTGGGTCCATTGTTCAAAAATATCCTTTAACATGTACAATGATAAAATATTTTGCTTCATTCTGTATGACTAAGCCGAGTGAGTGTTCTTCTCTTTTAATTGTAATCTTCTAGTTCCTTCTAATATCCCGTTTTTTAAAAAACCTTATCTCTTTTTTATGATTTCAAAGAATTTCCCATAGCAAGATTCTTAAAATCCAAAATTTTATTTCAAATTTATCTAGACCCTTAGTCCATCTGTAACTTTATAAAATCAAAGCTTTAATTTGCTGTTTATTCCAGAAAAAAAAAACTTGCTTTTAACACTTAACTTGTATTCAAAACTTCTTTCACTAGGGATTGAAGGAAACTCTTCCAGTGTTGTAAGAAACTTGTTGATCTAAAGGTTCCTAATAGCTGAAAAGAAGTTAAAAGCAATTTTAACTTCTTTCACTTCTTTAATCTTTCACTTGCTTTTATTTTATTAGGAAAAACAAAGGCAACCACTAGTCATGATGGATAAAGGTTGTACTCCCTCCTCACACAGGATCCAAAGGTGTATCCCAGTCTTAGGTGCCTCCTCTCATTGCAACAGCATTCCAGGATGTTCAGCTCACTCACCTGGGACTGGTGGTTTAGGGTCTGTTAACCCTAGCTTGAAAAAGAAGTCCTTATTCGTGCAAGGTTCTCCAAAACAGACTCTTCTGGCTAAAGGCAAAGGGATTCCCAGGCCTGCTTCTAGGCTTCTTTCTCCTAAATCTCCAGGGAGCCATGACACTCAGGTTTCATGTCCTCCTTCCACTAGATACCAGTCACTTCAGCAGACAGCAGCTAATGGTTTGGAACAACAGAAACTCAGCTCCATATCTTTTACTTTTCATCAAAGCAACAGCATTCCTCCAACCAGCCGGCAACTCATTTGGCATCCCATGGCAAGAAGAGAATTCCAGAAGGTATCTTCAATGGAGGAAACACCAGGGAGTTTCAAGAAACAGCCGTTGCCATGTCCTCAGCTGCTATCTGGACCACAAACCTTGCCAGAGAGTACAGTTGAGTTCATTCCTGATGCACAAGTCAACTCCTCTCTTGACGATGCAATCCAGATTTCAGAGAAAGAAACACCAGATTTGGTGAAAAAAATAGGCTTTGATAGCTTTCCATCATGTCAGAGACATACCCAAACCATGGGAAAGGATCTCATGAATTCTATCCTGGTAGAAGCTATACATGAAGCCCAGGTTTTCATGGCCAGAAACGGCATTCCAAGAGTTACACTCAGGGGCTTATCAGGGCCTGTTAAGATACTCCCTCCCTTTCCTCAGGAGTGTCCTGAAGAGCAAGCTAGTATGGACCACTCTTTTATGAAAAATTCTACAACCATTTCTGTGGTAAATGCAACTGAGTCAGAATGTAAATCCCAAAATGGTAAGTGCTGCTACATATTATTGTATATATACAGTATATGAAATCAATGGTTGTAGTCTCTCAGTTAATAATGGCATACTATGGATTGCATGTTCCATGAAAGGGGCGTTGGTCCTACCTGAGACGCACCTTCTCGTTGGACAGAATAATGTTTTATTATCTTAGAGCAACAGCTCTGCAGAAATATAAAATCAGATCCAATTCACACACAAGAGTTATCTGTGTCATTGTTTTGTTTTGTTTTTCATATTACAGGTAGTCCTCGACATACGACCACAATTAAGCCCAAAATTGTGATCGTAAGTCGAGGATTATCTATATAGAAAAGGACAGACAATAAGAACATAGCATTCTAAAGTGGTTTTAAAATATAAGCATTAAATATGTAGCATTTTAAAACTAGCATTCTCCAACTTTCTGCCCTCCAGATAAGTTGAACTTCCACTCTAGAATTTCAGTCAATGTAGGAAGTCTATTGAAATCCATATTCAGACCAAACAAAACAGTTAATCACATTGCAGCAAATCAATGATTTAATCACTACACTCACATCAGACCGGTTCTTTATCTCATCTGATACTTTTACGCTACTCAATATCATTTCAATTGAAGTGACTGTACTGTCATATAGTGCTGTACTGTTAAGTGACAATAGCCATTTCTAAGAGACCTCTGATTAAGAGCAGAATAGATATTACTCCAATTGTCTGTGAACACAGTAAGTGATTGGTTCACCTATGAGAGCCTGAGCTTAGTGAAGGAAGGGTCATAATACATCTGTGAACATTTGTTCATGTTCCAGATTAGACAGTGTAGCACAGATAGTAGAATCTGCCTGATATAAAGCAATTGGTCCATCTAAGTCAGTCTTGTCTATAGCAACTTTCTTCTACTTGTTCTTTTCCTCATATATTTCAGGTTTTTCAAATAATATGGAGAACATTAACTAGGAATGTCAGAAATGGTATCTGGTAGAACCTAATTGAAGAAAAGTGTGCTGACTGGTAGATGTTTTTCAGCACCACATTCTCCAGGAGGTCTCTTTTCCATTCTAGATAGGAATTCTAACAGCCGGATCTGAGAGCTGTTGCACCCTGACATGCACTCTACTTAATAGTCAGATACAGTTTCTCTGTAGCCTAGCTCTCCTGTTCAATGCACATAATATCCACAATCCTGACTCCAAATTAGATCCATCTCCATTCTGAACTCTTGTTCTCCAAATATGAAATGAGAAAATAATGAATTCAGTGAATATGGTTCATTCCAGCTGATTGGGAAATTACTGTGCAGACATCTGGTCCAGTTATACAGATTCCTAGTGTTTCCTTTAGCACCCAGAATATTTTATATTTTAAGAAATCTTGCCTATGGGCATCAGATATCACGTGTGAGATTTTCAAATACATATGTTAACATATTTACCATAAAGTCATGCCTGCTCATGAAATTCACATATATATAAATTTCACATGAAGCAATATTTACTGTATGTGTTTTGTAGAGTTTATCTTGGATCAGTGTTTCCCACTGCAAATAGGTCTCTGCATATTGTCAAAGTAAGTACAGATGCCAGATGTTTTTTCTAAGGCATTTATGCTTACTGTGACAACTGTGCAAATTCACATACATGATGTAGATGCCTACAAACACATGGAGACATACCAATATGCATTACTCAGATTGACACAAAGGCAGATTTCTCCCTGCCTGCATTATTGTTGACATGTAAAATCATCGCTGACATATACCATGTCTTGTCATACAGTATCTTATTACCTCTTATTGTTGCCAGCATCTTGTGACGATGAGTGGATGCAAAATGTCACAAGATTTATCATAACCTCCTTGAAAGCAAGTGCCAAGATGAAAATCCCTGAATACTTAGATGTGAAATCTATTTCCTCTTTTCCTTACATGTGAATGCTATGATTGATGAAGGGGTTAATGATCCTCATAGATTAACTAGTGTCTGCCTCTAGAGATACTCGGCAAACAAAGCCATATGAATGCTGCCTGGGAACAGAGAGAAGGAAGGAGGGTGTTGAGACCAGGCAGAGAAGGAAACATTTATATATGTGATGGGGAGGGGACATGTTCCAGGCTACTGCTAACCCTCATATCCGAGCAGCACCTCCCTTCAGAAGCCAGTGCACAATTTAATGCACATCAATCCAATCAAGGTCTCCCAGATGCTTGAATGATAATGCTCTGGATCCTGGGAAGAGAGAGAGGCAGAGTGTGGGGGAGATTTTGCAGCGATGTTTAATATTCAGATCACGTGATCGTGGTAACAGCAGCAGCAGCAGCATCTTTTGCTTATCTGAAATATCCATTGGAGAAGAAAAGAAAGAGGGGTACGGGCACTTACGGAAAAAACAAAGACGACCAGAATCTCATAGGCACCCGTGGGGCAGGAAAAAGTCAGGAGAAACCCCACCCGAAGGTTCACAGCCAGAGACAAAGAAAGATTCATGTTCAAAGGTAGGTGGTTCCTGCAGGGGTTTGCACGCTCTTTCTGGATCTGGCTGAGCTCAGAGATGCAGGAAGGGATGCTGTGCTCTTGCATGCGCTCTCAGCTCAACCGTGCATTTGGGATTGGAATGGAGACTGACCACTGCTTTAATTCAAGACTCCCCAGAGAAGCCTGCCAAAAGGAGACGCTACATTTCTTGTTCATCTTTTCCATCTGGTATCAAGAGGGAAGCAGGAGCAGCCGCCTGCTGCTGCTGAGCATCAGACACTGAGGCTTTTGTGAAGGAGGGCATTCATTCATCCCAGCTGGCCCAGGGGTGTGAGTACCAATTTGCAGCTGCAGCTAACATTTGAACCCACATGAGAATCCTCAGGGACTGAGCCTGGAACAGGAATGGAGGGATGGTCATGGGGAACCTTCAGCATGGCAAAATGTATTGGTCTATGGCTGTTCGGTGGGTAATTGTGGATGACAGACCGGTATGACTTAGAATGCTGGGCAGTGGAAACAACTCTGGATCAGAGGAAAGGAGGGGGGAAAGGGGTGTGATGGGATTGGGGTTGGATAACAGGAACAGAACATCCATACATTAGCAGAGGAGAAAGAATGGGAGGGATAATAAATGAGCAAATACAAAGAACTGTCAGACTAAGGCAGTTTTTCCAAAACTAAAGCCACCCAAGTCAGTTGAACTAACACTTCCTACCCTCCCCGTTCATTGTGGTTCTTCTGGCTAGGAATGATGGAAGTTGTAGCACTGTCTATTTGGAGAAGAAACCAGGTTAGGGAAACTAGAGAAAGAAATATGACTGGTATTATAATTACTTGCAGATATTTTATGGTAATTTGAAATTGCTGGGTGGAAAACCTGCTTTTAATTTACACCACCATAGGCAAAGAAATGTATCCTACTGTCTTTCACAGAAACACAGTAAACCATCTCACATTAATCAGCAAGTTCATCCTAATCAGGGCACTGATCTCATTGAGTATCTAGCATGGATGGATTTTTCCCATTTACACTAAACCAGTCTTTTTGCAGTATATAAAAATCTATTCACAGAACTATGGCACAAGTCTTTTCCTACATTTCAACATAGCTTCAATATAGTATGAAAAAAGATAGGAGACTAACTGTTGACAGAATCAGCTCCAGTTTCAAAAGCTCGAACAGGCTAAAACAGAGACAGCCATCTGTTATAGATATCTGTGGGAGTGAAGCCCACTCTGTTTCAGAGGGCTTACTTTTGCAAAGGCATGAATAAGACTGTGCAGTGATTTCTTTAATAATTTAAAAATAGAAGTCACTATCAGATCTCCTGAGAAGCCATGTGAAGGGATTATTCACAATATAAAAGATTCTGCAAAGCTCAGGATCCCTTTTTTTGGAATCCAATAGCTTTGAAACTTTAGTCCTGAGCATTTGGGAAGTAACAGAGTCTTGATTTCATCCGTTTCTTTTATAAAAATGAGTTTGTGACCTACTTGAGAAGAGTTTCTTCTAAAACCTACATGTTTTTTGCATTGCATAGAAATTTAAAAAATAGTTTCTCAGTTCTGGACTGTTTTAGATTAGACTTTCTGTTAATAAAAGTGGCTTCCCCTGGTGTGAGTACTTTCTTCCCTCTGACATGAAGTTAGAAGACAAAGGAGAGATGGGAAGATGGAAGTGGGAAAGAGGAGAAAGAGAAAGCAACTTCATAATATGCTTCGATTGGTAGCAGTGGGAGCAGTTGGAAGCACTTTTGGAAACCTCTGTTATCATGTGACTCTTTAATTGCCTACGATAGAGTTTTTAAAGACTGACAATTAGAAAACCATAAGGAAATAATCTAAGTATCAAAAGCTTGGTTCCTGGGATATGTTCAATTTCCTTTTGAGTTCCTATAAGTGAAGATTTCCACACACACCAAGAAAAATGGCATATTGTTTATGCTCTATCTTCTGAAGCTACTCAGGCAAAAGCCAAGAGGAGAGAAGAATGGTTTCCATGTATGTGTGGGACAGCAGATGTTATAGATAGATGGAAGGGAGGGAGGGAGGGAGGGAGGGAGGGAGGGAGGGAGAGATGAGATAGATAGATAGATAGATAGATAGATAGATAGATAGAAAGAAAGAAAGAAAGAAAGAAAGAAAGAAAGAAAGAAAGAAAGAAAGAAAGAAAGACAGACAGACAGACAGACAGACTAATTTAAGTTTGGCAACAACTCCACTGTGTGACTTCCAAGGGTTTGGAGAAACTGAATTGAATAAGTATTTTGTTCTGAAGACAAATATTTAAATGTATTATGCCTATGCAAGACAAGCATATGACATGGTGTACTTCCATGAGCTAAGCTGTGATAGCAGGGGGAAGAAGCAAGACAGTGCCATGACTATCAGCATGGTTAACTGGAGCTGCCATCAATTTTTTGATCCTGCCCCACCACTCCCAACCCTATGGGTGCTCTTGGAGTTCTCATTTAAAAAATGACGAAGAAAAAGTTCTCTAGTAACCCACAAATTATATCACAAACTGAGATTGGGAAATGATTAAAAAAATTGCCAATTCTGTTTGGCTAGCTCAATTTGACTCCCACATCTGCAGATTCTTTTCTATAGTAAAGTAAAGTCTGACATCAGTCTTAAACAACATTACCCATTTATTGAAGCAGGGCTGAAGATTCAGTGCAAATGGCAGTTGAAAATAATAGGAAAAAGAATTATTCAGAGGAGGAATGTTCCTGTCAATGAATAATGTTTTGGATCTTTTTCAGTCTCTCAGATACATTGGCCTGCAAGTCCCATAACTCCCAGCAAGGAATAATAAATTGGGAAATAGCATGGCCATTTTAATCCAAACAATCCAAGGCAATCAAGTAGAGGTAGCCGATCAATCCAAATAATTATTTTTAGTAGAGTATTAGTAGAAATAGTAGTAGTAGTAGTAGTAGTAGTAGTAGTAGTAGTAGAGCATGGTGGCTCATGTAGTTAGCACACTGTTCTGATGATTGGCAGGTTCATGTTTGAGACCCAGTTGCTGACGTATGGCAGTGTGAGCTCTAGTCATTCGTTCCAGTTCCTGCCGACCCAGCAATTCAAAAGTGGGCAACTACAAGTAGATAGTTGAATACCACTTCAGTGGGCAACTTAATGGGAACATGAAAAGAGCCCCCACAGTGAAGTCAAATTCAATAGGTGAACTGAACAGCACCATTTGAACTGGCAGTTAATGTACAGCAGAAAAAAAGACAGGTGGAAATTGTTTTCCTGATGACTTGGGTCAGGCAGAGGGCAATGTCATGTGTTCCTGCAAAATATGTCAATGACCCATACTCAAGACAGGGCAAAAAGTGGTCAGGAATATCAACCCCAAGAACCAGTGCTTATTATATTCAACTTGCTTGTGGCACATAATTTAATTTTTATTTTCCTTCCATCTGTAGGTTCAGCAGATACCAAGTCTGAAGCAGTTATGTCTGAACTGGTACCAGAGCCACGGCAAAAGCCGGTAGTACCAATGAAACCTGTCAGTATTAATTCCAACCTACTGGGTTACATTGGGATTGACACTATCATAGAGCAAATGCGGAAGAAGACCATGAAAACCGGATTTGACTTCAACATCATGGTTGTAGGTAGGAAAGATTGGTTCACAGGCTTGGGGTAGGAGAGACTTCATCTGGGTACTCTCTTTGAGGTTGCCTTGCAGCATTTCCTACAAGCATGACTATTTCCTTGAGGCTCTACTTCTGCTACTGATTGTTGCCCTACCAAACAGGTATCTCTTCCTAAATAGTTCTTTCTTTTGAACTAGCATTACCTCTTATGGCAATCAGTAACCAAGCTTAAACCAGCCTTTGCCTGGATGAATATCCCCCAAGCAAGTTTACGCTATGGCTGCTTCCACATGACAGTTTTAAACTGCTTGTCTCTACTTAAACCAGTTGGAAATTACATTGACAAGAGTGTTGGCCAGGCAATAATCACAGACCCTGATTGACAGATTCCCTTGCTTCCCCCCCCCCCACATTACCCATGCCAGGAAAGCATCTTTACTTTTTTGGGGGGGAGGAGAAGTTTAAAGACAATGTGGCTTTTATCTGAGCTGCCTCCATTGATTCCTTCTTGTGCTTGACATTTTCTAATCCAGCACAAGATTATTTCAGTTTTACTGTTCTTCCTGACATTTATGCCAGAAGAAGAACATGGCAGAACATTTGTCAACTTCACCTGGTTAAAGAAAAGGAAATTGTACAAAACAAAAACACAATATCAGACCACTCCAGCCTTTGGGTACATTCGTTAAGCAGTCCAGCATTTTACCTGTCCATCAATGAAAATCCTTTCAGAATAGGGGGCAGCCTTGCAGCCAAGCTAACATGGACATAGATATCAGTGAGCAGGAAAGAGGTCTTCCCACCAAAATGCATGGTAGCCAACTGGAGCAGAAGTATTTGCCTACAGTGAAATGTTGTGCTGCAGGTGGACAGTTCAAATCCACTTGCAGAGGCATAAAGAAAACACAACTTTTGTGGTATAGTTGCCTTCTCAGTGGATTTGGACAAAGTTACCTGCTTCTGTCATCAAGAAAAAGCGGCGGGGGAGGGAGGGAAGACTTCTCACATCTGGCAAGGAGAATGTGCAAATGAGTTTTACAGCTCTCAAACTCCATAGCCAGCATGGGCAACAGCAGTTCTGATTCCAGCATGACTGGAAGGTACCAAGTTGAGAAAAGCTGTCAGTGTTTGTTTATTATGTTTTAACTCTACCCAATGGTCCTTTTTTCACTAGCAGTTTACCATTCAGCATTTACTGTGACAATTAAACAGAGATCCTTAAACAGAGACAGAGAGTTGTCTGGATTATGCACCCTTTTGTGTTCTTAGGGTTGATAACCAAGTTATTGTTTTCATATATTTCAGACAGGTAGTTGGTCAAAATCTGATTAATGGTTAATATATCTAGTTGGCCAGTAACTTAAGTGAGGAGTGTAACTACGTTTTCCCACATGCCTAGAATACACCCCAAATCACACATTGCAAAAATGGTCATTTCCATGAGATAGGCAGCTATATAAATCCTGTGTGTTTGTGTGTGTATTCTTAGGCTCACTGGCATGACCTAACTGGCCTAAACAGGATAAATCTGTTCTTATAGGAAGGATTGATGTAAGATTATTACTATTTTAACTCAGGGCTGAGACAAGATATGGCCTATGTTGTGCAATCAATGAGGAACATTGGGATTGATGGGGGTATACTCTGCAAGTGAAGAAAAAGCCATTAAAAGGACCTCCCTGAGAGGAATTGGTAGTCAAAGCAATAATAATAAACAAACAAACAAATACAGTAGCAATTTATACTAGCCAAACACCAATTTTGTATTGATTGTATGTTGTTTCCCCTAGGCCAAAGTGGACTTGGAAAATCAACACTTGTAAACACCCTGTTCAAATCCCAAGTAAGCAGGAAGTCTTCAGGCTGGAACCGTGAGGAGAAGATCCCCAAGACTGTAGAGATCAAGGCTATTGGGCATGGTAAAAGCCAGTTCTTCCTAGTATGCAGATAAACTGTGGCTTATTGTGCCAGGCTTTTAAGCCGTTTCTTTATTATCTACAAAAGGAATTAGGGTCAGAGCAGCATGGCTTTTAAAAGAAGGGACTGAATAGAACTCTTTGCCTTTTCTTCATCTAGTAATTTGGGTTCTGTCTCCCAGGAGAATGACAAGAATCTGAAAGAATTTGCTGTGCTATTCCAGTTCTAGGGAGTGGGGTGCTCAGCTAATTTTTTAAAATTATTATTTCTGTACTTCAAATATATAGTAGTTGTAACAATAGATGAAGGGCCAGTTCCGGGGAAAATGCCAGGCTAAATAGAATCAAAATTGGGTGGTAGTCTGACAGACAAAACAGTAGTTTTCCTGGGGTAGATATGCAATGGCAGAATTTTAAAATGTGAAAAGCAACCCACCTACTTGCCAAAAGGAGACTTCACTGCACTTACTTCCCTTGCTCAATTACCTATAACATGAAACTCTAAGTAAAACAACCATATTTCTTGACACAAAGGAAATATAATAATGTAAGGGACAGTGATGCTGTGATACTGGCCTCATCTCTTTGCTCCCGTTTCTTAAGTAACACAGATTGGTATATTACATTTGATTCCATTCTGTAGACACAGGTTTGAATATGTATGGTTGCTTCTGGAAAGAGTATATACAGTATATGCAAAACTTTACCATCTTAAGATATATTCCATATCTCCCTCTTATATGCTCTATTATCATCACTAAACTTTCTGTTATTCTATGCAAAATGCTGTATGTCAAATAGTGTTACTGACACACCATTGTTTAATTTGTGAAAGTGCCTACACTATACATTAATCACAATGGTGTAATTATTATATACTAGGAAACCTCCAGGCTAAAAAAAAAAATGGTTTAGGCCATAATGGAAAATCAGGCCAGGTTTATAGAAGCTTTGGAAGCACTGATATATCTAAAAGACCTCATTTATACATCTCTGAAAAGTTGGTCCAGTCTAGTATACCATCCGTTACTTATTCCATCCACCCTTGCAGGACATATTCAGGAATGTACAGTATTATTCAGGTATAATCCTATATGAATATATCAAAATACTGAAATTGGTCCCTCAATATTATCTTGGAAATCAACTTTGTGATTGTTATGGGGGGGGGAGGGTTTGCCTAGCTGCATACAATTTTATACATACTGTAGTTGTGAAGAGATGGACTGTCCTTATATGGATAAATGGAAGGGGGGGAAGAGGGAGGGAGAGAGAGAGCAAGGGAGGGAGGGAGGGAGAGAGATTAGTTTTGAAGATGAGTAACAGCAACATTTCCCCCCCAGTTATTGAAGAATGTGGTGTCAAAATGAAGCTGACGGTTATTGACACCCCTGGATTTGGTGACCAGATCAACAATGAAAATTGGTAAGTATTTTCATTTTTCACTGATTTTCTGTTTCAATCTAACTTTCTTTCCTCCTCATGTAAATAGAGAAGTGGGTAGGCTTTAAATATAGTAGAATTCTCAGTTGCAAATTCTGATTAGTAGACACAGACACAAATATTTTCAGAAATACCATACAGAAATATAGTATCTGCCTTGTACTCCAAGTTACTTCAAACTATAGTTTTGATGATATGATGATGATGATAAACAAATGCCAACAGGAAAGTTTTAACATAGGTAGTCCTTGACCTATGAGTGTTCATTTAACATTATGATGCCTTCAGACATAGTGTTTTACAACCTATCCTCAAAGTTACAACTGTTGCACCTCCCCTGCAGTCACATGATTACAATTCAGGCACTTGGCAACCAGCTGGCATTTACAATGGTTGTAGCACCCTGTGGACACAGTCATGATTTGCAACCTTCCCAGCTGACTAAATGGGGAAGCCAGATTTGCTTAATGATCATGTTTCATTTAACAACCACAGTAAAATGGTCATAAAATCAAGTCCGATCCCAATTGTGGTTGTAAATCAAGGACTATCTGTAATCTCATATTGGGTAAGTTATCTTTAACAACTGATTTACTGATTACAGTAGGTTAATTTCCCCCCAAGTGGTCGCAATAGTGGAATACTGAAGATCCCTTCAGTGTGGATTACTATGCTGCCAACATGAAGAGTAGTTGGGAAACTGCTTATATTTTAAAGTTGTAGTGGCTTAGAGACTATTGGTATTTTTGAGGAAAAGTTCTACCATCATAAGCATCATTATGCTTACTGCACTGCTAAATGACAAATTGGACATGCTGCATGAAGGACCCTACTTCAATATGAAAAACACGTGTTACCCCAGAGCCCCAAGCAACCAAAGCAATTTTGAATTTCCACCTTAACATACATAAAAATATCACAAACAATTTCAGAGAACATACAGAGGACAAATTTAGCATTAGTACATTTTAGCCGTTTTAGCAATTTCATATAGATATTTATTCCATGACCTATAAAATTATCCAGCTACTTTTGTTTTGTTGCTCATAAAGCATGATCTACTATATTTTGTTCCATACATGATATATAAAGTACCTCAGTAATTTGTTATAATTGGGAAATCTGGTGACACCATTACAAAATACAGAGATTCTAAAATCTAAATCTGAAATCATATTAGCAGGATCCCAATTTCATTTTGTAGTATCAGTTAAATCAGAATGTCAGATTATTAGGCTATAAAATGGACCCTGCCAAAAATCATTTTGGTCTTGTAAAATTGCCTGTGGTTTGTTTCCTCTCCAAAATCTATTAGCCCATGTCAGAATATGAAATGAAGGATTGTCTGTTTGCTTTATCTCTTCTGCTTGCTTAGCTGGGAGCCCATTGAAAAATACATCAATGAGCAATATGAGAAATTCCTGAAGGAAGAGGTGAATATTGCCAGAAAGAAACGAATCCCAGATACAAGAGTCCACTGTTGCCTCTACTTTATCTCTCCCACAGGCCACTCGTATGTATTTCTCCTAGTTCTGGGGCTGGTCCATAAGATGAGGAGGGGGGAACTGTCACTGATAGGTTTTATTAATGGAGGAAAAAAATACTCTCTTGGGACTGACAGGATGCTAGAATAAATTTCCCCTGTAACTTTCACAGCCAGCTAAAGTCATCTAGGTCAGCACAGATTTTCCAAAGATCAAAAAAAAGAAAGGGGTAACCTTCAGTCAAAATAAAATCCATGCTTGAGATATGTTGCATTTCTATACTTTATTATGCATATGAAGACCTAGAAGAGCTATTCCTATTCATTATAATTATTGTGTGCATGTTTCCAGGACAAAATATTTTAAGGCTGGTTCATATATAAAATTTTCAAAATTCAAGTGTACTGTAGGCAAACACAATGTTTCTAGATATTTAATATGTATAAATGTATTAATATGTGTGATCACACAGATATAATTATTTTACCAGCTCTATCCATAGTCTTTAGTAACTGATATCAGTTATGATTGCCAACAAGAGTTGTACTTGGCAAAACAGGCACTTACGTAATCTTCATATTTAGCACTTTACCTCAAGGTGCCTGAGGTTTTCTCTTGCTTATTTTCTATTCCTTGAAGTTTTTATGCTTAGAATTTATTTATTTTTTCTTTCTTTGCCAGTCAAAGTGTGTTCCTGATGGCCATAAATTAATAGGAAAGGGTCTGGAGTCACAGATAAGCTAGTTTCCTGTATCTTATCCCCCACCTTCCAAACTGGAGCTGAATACATTAGAGGAATTAATTTTATTAATTATTATTAAATTATTAAGATGCTTTTCCATAGTAAAGATGGTTATAATTGTCTAATCATCTTCTTCCTGCAGTTTGCGACCTTTGGATATGGAATTTATGAAACATTTGAGCAAAATGGTAAATATTATTCCAGTTATTGCCAAGGCAGACACCATGACTCTGGAAGAAAAGATTGAGTTCAAACAGAGGGTGAGTCTCCCTTGGGAAAGCATCTAGGAAACCACACAATCCAGATATTTTTCTGGATTGGGTCAGAAATGCTATCTGCTCGCATAGGCTTTTCAGCCTGAAATACTTTTTTTTAACCAGGTCCGTAAGGAACTAGAAGTCAATGGAATTGAATTTTATCCCCAGAAAGAGTTTGATGAAGACCTTGAAGACAAAGCAGAGAATGACAAAATCAGGGTGCGCCGTTTATAATTCCAATTGACCTTTTTAGTAGGTTCTGAGGTAGTTTAACCTTACATATATGGGTGTATGTAGTTATTGAGAAGATATAAACTTTAGATTTTGATAAACTATTATTTCTACTAGATTAAAATTAGATCATATGTAGCTTTTAGAGACTGAATCCAAAGTTGGAATGTAAGGAATTTTTATCCTTACATACATTTGAAACTTATGCATTTAGTGAGAGAATATAATTTTTTAAATACATTTTTACAAACTAATTTAATTATTGTTAGTTTAGACATATTTATGTCCTGCCTTTTTATTTCTTAAGATGCTTAAAGGAGTCATTAGTATTCAAATGTATTTTGCATTATACGTTGCATGTACTATGTATAGATATACTGTAGAGAGAAACTAGCAATGACAGCTCGTATACACATATTATTCTATAAAGATACATGTGATACAAAGGTGAAATGGAAAGAACCAAATCTTGACTTAGTCATGAAATCCAGCTGGGTGATTTTGGGACAGTCACTCTCTCTCTTGGCCCAACACACCTCACAGGATTGTTCTTGTGAGAAAAATAGGAAGTTGGATATGCTATTTGTAAAAACAATAAAGGTGGGATACAAACAAACGAATAAATAATAAAATCATCCTTACTTATACTAGAAAGAAGCAACTTAATTTCTATGTGTATTTTCAGCAGGAAAGTATGCCATTTGCTGTGGTGGGCAGTGACAAAGAGTATCAAGTGAATGGAAAAAGAGTCTTAGGAAGAAAAACACCTTGGGGAGTCATTGAAGGTACATAATTATTCTGTAATTTCTTATTTAGATGTCACTTATAGCAGCCAGTCTGCAAATGGTACCAGTTGCAATTTTTGTGAAGATTCTTCACAAAAAGTCAATGACCTATAAACATGTACACTATCTTCCCCAATGAATTAAATTGGATTCATTAGTTATTCATGATTTGGATGAATACATTGAGGGGTGCTTACTCGAAATACTGAATTATAAAATAGGAAAATACAGCAGTTATTTTCAAGGGTGAATTTTCTGTAAATAACTGGGGGCAGGGAGGGGGTGAGCAGGAAAAAGAGAAATCCCATTAGATCAGTTTTTAATTTTAAATATACAAGGAAAATCTCAGTTAATGAATAATAGTTTGATATTAACTTTTAAATGTTTTAAGCACTAGGAAGGATAATACATAATAAATTCTAACATTTGGGAAGCTTTTAAAAATGTGACTCAGTCTGAATTAGGACACAAAATGAGGAATAGATTACTTTTTTGTTTTGATGATATATGACACCATGATTTTACTAGAGTATTCATGTTGATTGTAATTTCTGATATGTTAACTTTTTATGCTTAGTGAATTTTTGCTTTGTGTTCATATGCTATTGTTTATAAATCTCTTAAAACCATGTGACTGAATTGACATAAAATAATTTATAATAAATAAGAGTTGTTAGAAGAATGAGTGAGGAAAGAATGTGGAAAGAGGCAAGTGAAGGCAAATTTCTCCTTCTCACAAATCTCTGCTCCACTTGCTTTGTGGATATTTTTGGAACCTTTTGCACAGCAGCCCATATTATTCAGGTGGTTTCCCCAATCGTCAGAAAAAGTTTTTGATAAACCTGAGGGCAGAAGTTGGTGGGAAAAGCATTTTTTTCCTAGTCTTCTAGGGAGGGGTATTTTTGTTTTAGATCCCATCCTGGCAGGCGTGAAAGATCAGGTCACTTGAGAAGGTTCAATTAAGGTGATTTATTGCTAAATACCTATGCATAAGAATCTTATCAACTAATAGTCAGCACCTGGTTAGAGTTAGGTAAAAGTCAATAGCACTTAAGGGAGGGTTGAATTTAGTTCACTTGTGGCTATGGCTATGTAGTAATTCTAGTTTGAAAAGATTCCAACTCTGCCCCCAGGTTCTGCCATTCCTTCTCCTAAGGAATTCTTGTGAAATGTTTTATGGAATCCACTACCATTCAGATAATGTGAGAGACCTAAGAATGGCAAGATATCCTCTTACATTAGTGCTGCTTCAGGCAAGGATTGGCCTTCAAGATTTCCATTCAGTTTTGTGATTCTATTACTGTATTCTTATCTAAGGTATGATAATTGTAATTTCCTTTATTTACAGTGGAAAATCTCACCCATTGTGAATTTGCTCTACTACGAGATTTTGTCATTAGGTGAGAATGACTTTTAAAGGTGTTGCCTATTCAACTGGAATAATTTACTGAAATAAACTGAAAAAATTAAATAAGCTATTGCCATACTATAGCATTAAACTGATCTTTGGGGAAGTCTACTGTAATTTCATAGGGATGCAGTGGCTCAGTGGCTAAGATGCTGAGCTTGTCAATCAAAAGGTCGGCAGTTCAGTGGTTCAAATCCCTAGTGCCGTGTAATGGAGTGAGCTCCCGTTACTTGTCCCAGCTTCTGCCAACCTAGCAGTTCGAAAGCACGTAAAAATGCAAGTAGAAAAATGGGGACCACCCTCTAGAGATGAGCACCGCCCTCTAGAGTCGGGAACGACTAGCACATATGTGCGAAGGGAACCTTTACCTTTTACTGTAACTTTGAATATTTAAATGACCTATCATACCTCAAAGACTATATTTCCAACAAAGAACTTGCTAATCTCCTCCCACCTTGCATAGGATGGGAACAAATGAAGTAATAAAAAGGAGAGGTGTAAATATTTCTTTTTTCTCAGTTGCTCCCTATTGTTTATAGTTCATTAGGCTGGCTAGATTTTTCATGAGCACAGTATAGGACAAATTTAGAACAAACAAAATAGTTCTTCAAATAATAGACATTTAAGAAATGTTCTGCCACAAGATGTGATAATGTCTTACAGTTATGGTTACAGTTCTAAAAAGGGTTACAGAAATTTATCAATCATATATTACAGTGATGGCTAACCTTTTTGCCATTGTGTGCCAAAAGTGGGGGGAGCGGGGGGGTCACGGGTGCAGGTGCCCACATCCATAATTCAATACGCCCCGCCATCCCACGCATGCGCACGTGACCCCCCCCCCCACAGTTCTCCCTGCTTTTGGTACATGATGGCCCGGTGGGCCCGGTAGGCCCATTTTCCCCCCTCCCCGGGCTCCAGAGGCTTTCTAGGAGCCTGGAGAGGGCAAAAACAGTCTTCCCCATCCTCCCGGAGGCCTTCCAGAAGCCAGAAACAGACAGTTTCCCGACTTCCGGTGGGACCGGAAGGACTGAAAATCAGTTGGCCGGTGCATGCATGTGCGCTGGAGCTGAGCTAGGGCAACACTCGCGTGCCCACCAATATGGCTCCGCGTGCCACCTGTGGCACCCATGCCATAGGTTCGCCATCACGGATATATTACAATCCTGAAAGATGAAAATGCAAGAAAATAGTCTTTAAACAATTTAAATATAAAGCTAATATTGTTGGATAATTTGACCATTTGCCATATTAAATAAATAACTGAATAGGAACATATGTGCTCTTGTATTTCTGTGTTATAACAGGATACACTTTTTGTCTCCTTTCACCTTTTTTTCACTTGTTCTTTAGGACCCACCTTCAAGACCTAAAAGAAGTCACTCACAACATCCACTATGAAACTTACAGGGCGAAACGACTGAATGACAATGGGGGACTCCCCCCAGTGACCGTAGAGACAGAAGAAAATCATGAAAGCAATTTGTGAATGATAAATATTGTTGTTTAGTTAATATTCAGAAGCATATTAACTATTTCTTTCATTCTATCTTTTTATTTGAATTCAGGTCTCTCTTAGAAGCATATGGGATATCCTTCATGAGTGCATGGGGGAAAGAACATGGATATGGATTTCCCACTTTCCCTATATGTCCTCATCTTGTTGTGGTTGGTTGCACAGTCAGATGTTTAGATTGGATTTGGCATTTTTGTCCATCATTATTATTATTTTTATTAATTTTGTACACAAAATTCTAGTCTTCCATTGTTTTCCAGTACTCAGTTATGCATCCTGCTTGTGGGAAATGTAAAAAAAATCCTGGACGTGACGCAAACTGTGAGAGCATGTGAAGCACCTCCAAGGGTTGGTAGGAAATGAGATCAATTTGCTATGAGCAGTGTGATGAAAACAGAGACATACTTTGGATGCAAGCGTTCCAGGTCTGGATACTTTGCATTGTGGTTGATGGTTTGTGTTATAAATTCACTTCTCAATGTAGAAATGCTAAAGTTAGACTGAGAATGGGATCTTACAGGCACTTCTGTAAAAGTAAGTGTAATGAAATCAGTGGGAGGAATTAGTTGCCAAGTAAATGTGTTTAGTTAGAATTAATAAGCAGGTGTAGATAAGAATGTCAGGTTTTTTACCCATTTCTTTCTCATTATCATAGGAGGCAAACTATTATAGAGAGATAAAAGCTAATCTGGAAATATTGTTTTCTTAGGACAGGGGAAATAACTTTTTTAACAGTACCACAATATTCCTTAAATCACCATTATGTATCTCAGATTCATACACACATACTGTCCACTCCCCAAAATCTGGCACATGATATTGTCAGACCTACCCTAATAAAGTTTTGATATTACAGTAATGGAACAATCCCTCTAGGTGTCTGAGGCAGCTGGAAAGGAAACAATGCAACATTTCCAACTGTGCCTTTTTGTCCTCTATAACCCACAGACTATGGGAAAGATGCTGTAGCTGTTCCATACTAAGACACTGTTCAGAAGGATATTTACACATCCTTCTTTCATCCTAAAATGTGGCATTTTAATTCTGACTCAGATCCTTGTAAGTTTGCCTAGGCAGTCAGCTTTCATTCAACTGCAAATTGTACTGCTGATTTCCAAATATGGAATTTGGCCAATGTAATCTAATCCTTAGAACTTCTGCTTTGTTCTCTTTTTTTAAGCAAAAGCAGGTAACTAGTTTATATGTTCAAACACTGTGGACAGAAACAGAAAACAGAAGTGACTTGTGAGGATCAGAATTTCACTGCCACATACAGAGCCACCATGTTTGCTGTTTCATGCTGTCTCCCAAAATATCATGATTATTAACCATTGTAACCCCACTTTTTGGGGGGAAAATAGCCCTCTTTCATTTTTAAATGTGCATATCAAGGTCAAATGTTCCCTCTATGGAGTTCTCCATAGTGGAAATGGGCTAACAAAAACATTAAACAATACAGAGAACAAAATAAGCTGTTTTTAGCTGAATCTGATGATTGTCCCATCCAGTTCTGTACTGTTTGTCTTATTTGGTAGTGGCTTCCTAGGTGTTGAAGCACGAGTTCTTCCCATCCAATCCTGAAGAAAACAAGAATTGCACACAGAATTCTTTACATAAAGAGTGTCTGCTCTTTATGATAGGATAAGGCTCTTTAAAATATATCACAGAAATATTAGAAATGGAATAAAATTTGTAGCTGATGTTATATAATTTATTGCTTAATTCAAACAATTCTAAGTCAGCAAACACTAAATTAAAAATCAAAGTTTAATCAGTAAAACTAAAGTTCCATGCATTAAGAATCTCCTTAACGAGGATATTTTATTGAATTGGAGCCACAATAACAAAAATCCAACAAAAATTCTTGAATTTACAAATGATTAAAATCTGATCAGAAATGGAGCAGAAGATGTCATCACAATATAGAAAAGTTGTCTGTAAATTCATCCATAACATGTTTTCAGTCCTTCCAAATAGATTTTTGGGTATAGCAATCTGGAAAAATTAACTACCACATATCAAGTTCTACAAAATACAATATACATGATTTTTTCGCAGTATGCATAACTATGTTGTATATAATAACTACTTAAATTAACAAACTTAATCAAAGAATAAGTGTTTTGATTTTTTGTTCCTAGCTTAGATAAATGTCAGGTCTCCTCCAAGTTAAGAATAATGTACTTTTCTAAAAAAAATAGCATAGAAGTGGTTTGTTGGAGCCTTCTTTTCAGATATTCTTTGATTTTTAAGTCTGGTTTCATCCAATGGAATTTAATCCTCTTCCATTAAGTCAAAAAAGGGAGAAAAAAAGTGTATTTGGAATCCTTCAAGATTCCAAGCCTTAGCAGAAGTAGTTGTTTGGACTCTCCATAAAACCTCAAGACCATATTAGTAATTAATAAGAAAATGTTTGCTATAATTTTGGATTTATTTCAATAGATCTTAATATACAGTCTGGGTTCACATATATATTACTGTAAGTTATGTGATTTGATTTTGATTTACTATATGATGTGAACTTAGTCATTCTAGACTGTAGCATAGTTTGTGATGTTGCAGTACGTGGGATCCTAACCTATTATTGCTTATTCATTACAGTTAATCGAACTGTGGCTTAATATGAAATATTAATCCAAATAATATTTGATTGAAGCAATCACTCAAACATAAGAATGAGAGGGACAAGTGTGTGTGTGTGTGAGAGAGAGAGAGAGAGAGAGAGAGAAAGAGAGAGAGAGAGAGAGAGAGAGAGAGAGAGAGAGAGAGAGAGAGAGAGAGAGAGAGAGATGGAGATCATTGAATCCTCGCTACATTTTGGTAAATCCATTGAGTGCTGCTTTATACCACAATGTTATTACACATAGGAAACTTGGCTAGTCCCAAAAAGCTAAGCAAGCTATGACCCTCTTGATATTTAATATATAATTACATAAATTAATATTTGGATAGGAAACTTACAGAAATTCCCAAGGATGTCCTTTTTTTCTGAATACCCTGGAAGAAGGCAAAGGCAAACGACTTCTGAATTATTGCCTAGAAAACAACTTGGATATGTCCATGTAATCATCAGCAGTTGAGACTGAAAGATTCAACTGATTAATACTTTTATTATATACTAGGAAGACTCCTAACTCCCACTTCTAGTTCTGACAAATAGCTAAAGGTAGATAATTTCTCTATTTCACATTGCCATAACACTATGAATTTATATGAATTGCATAAATGATACTCTTCCTAAGATTTGTTTTATAACAAAGGCCTAGTCAGTGAAACACATTTGCATGATAAGGAGGCAGGCCTTTCATTCATTTCTGTGCAGAATTACTTGCTTCTTTAACTTAGTTTAACCATTGGGAGGCTAGTTTGCTTGTAGGTTATGAATATTCTGAATTAAATGTAGCTTAAGTCTTAGCTGAAATGAATATGATTGTCTGATCCTGAGCAGGTTTTTGTGAAAGGGTGATTTACAGCCTTTCCATAATATTGCAAGATACAATTGCATGATGTTTCTGAAAACTATGGTCAAAGCCATGACAAATTAATGACTGCAAGAGAAGAAATGTTTCACTATAGTTATTCAGAAAATAATTTTATGAGAAGGATTGTCTTAGTATAGTATCCTTTGTCAAATATAAAAAAGATAATAGAGCAATTGCATAGATATTTATTCAGAAGTAAGTCCCACTTTTGTTCAATATATTTAAGTGTGAACACTAATATATTCTAATATAATTGTGGAAATATAAAGCTATGTTATTGGAATGATACAGACTCAGAAACTTGATGTTCAATGGAAGAGGTTATCAGAGAATTCTATAGTATTGTGCTGATTCTCCTAGGCATAAAATGAGAATGAGCACACAAAGCATAACATCCCTGGGCATGCTGCTTCTTTATCTGCTCTTTTTTAGAACTCTTGGGCATAAGAAACCTAATTGAAGAAATTCGAAGAAATTCTACTGCCCTTTAACATGCATTAGCATTATTGTGCCTACTATGGGAGAATAAACCTCAACAATGGTGCTTTAATTCATGCATATCGGCTATTTTTCTATTCACACAAATTCACCTGTGTGCCCTTTTCTCCTATTAATATTCAAATTGCCTCTGTCAAATACACATATTTTTAAATATATTAAAATGTTTTGGTGGCCAGTGTTCCTAAGCAACTCTTATCCATCTTTTCTAAACAGCTCATGTTAATACAGTACAAACAGTCACTATTATATACACACAGCAAATTTGTTAGGCTATTGGGATTGAGGAAAAGTGACAAGTATAAAGTTGCACTGTTACTGTCTTATTCAAGAGATAACTTGAATTCTGGGTTTTTCAAATCCCAGTCCCACTCTAACTACTGCACTGCCTTGCACTGCACATTATAATTATAAACACATTCTTCGCAGTTTAGTCCTTGGCAATGAATGCAGCAAAATATACAAAGCTCTGATGTTACTGTCCTATGTAGGTATGGTATATTCCAGATGAGTTGTACAAAGAGAAAAACTTTGATTTTCACTCTACCTTAAACCATTTCAAGTTTTATCTTCTTAGACTGTATATAGGAGCAATGAATTTGAGGTATGACATTATTGATAACTTGTCTTGGGGATCTCAAACTGAGTTTTAACAAGATCTATTTTTGCAGACTAATTCTGGTTTCCTTTACTACCAAGAGTAGTAGAATATTCTTGCTTATTGGTTTTACTTTTTAACAGTAAAATTAGCTCTAAAATTCCATCTTGATGCTGAATTGTGTAGGCCCATTTATTTTTAAAGCATTTCTCATCAACATCATAGCTAGACTAACTTTGCTGAGAAAAGCCAAAGATCTGCCTGCTCCCAATGCAGATCTTTGCATTTTAGAGCCAGTTGTGGGAGCATCAGGTATTCATGGCCATCTGCTGTATCCAATGTATGCACTATTACAAAATTGCCTTTTTTCAGTTTCATTTCCCCAATTCAAATACCTACATCAAAACTACAGAAATAGCTCTTACTTGAGCATCACCATACCACTGTTACAAATATATTAGAAAAGAAAATGCCTCATAGCAATATAGTGGTTTCCCCCCTTTTATGTTACATATGGGTCTGTATTGTAAAAATCAAGCCATAAAGAGAATACAGGTATAGAGAAAGAAAATATCCTATTATAATCTCTGAAAACCTTCCATTGCCATTGTGGATACCAAAATCTAATGAAAACATTTTGATAATGTAGATTGTCTTAGAAGCTAATTTGTGGAGAATTAGTATATTATACTATGACTGGGGTGGGTGGGGGTTGTTTGTATTAAGAAAACCAATTACGGGATTGAATAATGCCTAGAGTCTTTTGATATATTTAGCTCATTAAAGTATCACAATGACGTTTTCTTGTTACTGATCCAATCTTGTTGAAAAAAATACATGCCACAATGATGTAAATATTGCTAGACTTAATTTTTGTGTTCCACTGTCTGATTAAAATATGTAATTTGAGTGATTTATTAGTAGCTTGCTCTACCTCTATGGTTTGAGGTCCATCCCTTAGAATCGGTAACAGTTCCATCTTGATTCAGTTTCAGCTTATTATCTCACATCCTGTCCTTTATAAACTGGAGACATGCAGAAGCCTGGAGGAATCCAATGCTGACTTTGCAGAAAAGGGAATTATCATTAGGTATTGTCAACATATCTGTATCTAGTTCTAAATCTGCCAAAAATCATCCCAAGCAGCTTCATATAAATGTTGAATACTGCATGAACACTCTTACATTTAGTTATGTTTTGTTACTAATATACAATATTAACATTTACATTATATAGGTTTTCAAGAACAATTTGAAGTGCTGTTTTATTGAATAAGTCCTATGTAGTTTGACTTCTAGATATCTTCAGGACCACATCCTTCCAACTGAATCTGACCACCCTGTATATTTGATCCAGGAAATAATGCTTTGAGTTACCCCACCAGAAGTGTGTGATCTGGAAGTGTTTAGATGACTACTCCATCTCTATGGAATGGACATTCCAGGCATTCCCAATCTTGCTACGACTGAGAAAATAGTGACAACTCTTTTATTTTGTAGGAATTGGAATCTTAAGGTTTGTTTGTATTACCATTAGTTTGGTACGGGGAGAGAGAATAAGAGAGTATATAAACGATGCATAAATAAATATTACAGGTAATCCTCTACCTACAACCATTCATTTTGTTACAATGGCACTAAAAAAATGACATTTTTCACACTTACGACTGTTGCAGCATCCCCATGGTCATGTGATCAAAAATTAGATGCTTGGCAACTGGTTCATATTTATGATGGTTGCAGTGTCCTAGGGTCTATGCTCTTTGTGACCTTCTGACAAGGAAAGTCAATGGGGAAGCTAGATTCACTTAACAACCATGTTACTAACTTAACAACTACAGTAATTCACTTAATTACTATAGCAGCAAAGGTCATAAAATGGATCAAACTCACTTTACAGCTATCTCACTTAGCAACAGAAATTTTGGGTTCAATTGTGGTTGTAAGTCAAGGACTACCTATAATACATTAACTGGGGAGACAAATTAATTTTAACTAGGATTATAAAATGAACCTATGTTTAGTTAAACTAGTGAGTTCATATTAATTCCTAATAGAAATGTTAAGGTTTTGCAGAAATATAAGAAACCGCAATATAGGGAAGACACTTGTTTTAAATAGATGTTACAGTACTTCTAGCGCAGTTTTGGAGAAACTAGTGCCACAGGAATATGTAAGACAGAAACCTATAATCATTCACTCTAGGAACAGTCCAAAATGCAGAACCAAAACTAGGTATTTCTCAAAAGATAAGGAAATTTTACCGGAAACTGACTGATGTTAAAACCCGTGCAATCTCAAAGGGCTAAGATTAGAATTGTATACCCTAACCTTGATATTCTGGAGGGTCTTAAACTATGACTCCTATTAACTTGAGGAAAAAGTAAGCATAAGTGAAGCATATTTGAAAATTTGAATATCACTGTGCATCTATTTTTAAGTATTACATATGTAAAAATAAAGCAAACAGAAAAAAAAATGTCCCTCAGTATCTAATACAGCAGGCAGGCGCATTACATAATTCCAAATTCTATAAACTGCAACCTGAGACAAAATTTTCTTTCCACCTTTCCCAGTATTATGAACTTCTCAAGGGGCCTGGTTGTTGCATAATATATCTAGATGATAATTTGATTATGATCCATTTGTTTGTTTTCTGGCTATCCATGCTATACTTAGGAGTCTTCTTCAACAGTAAAGTTGAAAAGCATTAATAATCTTTCTATCCCGTTTCTTCAAAGGCCACTTTTGCTTCCTCCAAGTTTAAAAGTTCACATTATCTTCTTCCAATTCAACCTCCCTCAATATGTATTCAGCGTATAAACAAGATAAGAAAACGCAATTTTGTCTCATTCCTATGCCAGCCTGGGGTCTATTTTACCATATTCTGTTTGGATTCCGGCTTTCCACCTTGGCCAGCCAGGCACAGCCACAAACCTACCGAAGTTCAAGTTCAGAGAAAAATGCAACCAAAACAATCCCTGCTTATGCTCTTAAAGGGGCAGGATTAGGAAGCAACATGTTTTGTGAGGGAGAGAAGCCCTCACTCCAAATATGCTGCTCAAAAAAATAAAGGGAACACAATCAGAAGACATCCGAGATCTGAATGAATGAAATAGCCTTATTAAATACTTTGTTCGTTACATACAGTAGTTTTGTGTTTCCTTTAGTTGTTTGAGCAGAGTATAAACTACTGTATGTAAAGAACAAAGTATTTAATAAGGCTATTTCGTTCATTCAGATCTCGGATGTCTTCTGCTTGTGTTCCCTTTATTTTTTTGAGCAGTGTACATATTTCAGCCATCTACAGATGTGGAAATGGACAGCTGATTTCAAGCAGCCTTCGATTATATAATATTTGTGCCAGTAGCTGTCTCCTAATGTCTCCTACTTTCCAGAGTGGTTGGAGGGAATGCGGGCAACAAATGTCACATTTCCATAGCGAATAAAAATATGACTGTTAATTTAGGTTAATCCCAAGAAAGGCGCTACCTAGCTATGGACGTTTTTCATCGATCAACGCTAATTGCATTGTTTATGTGCTCACTGATCTTCCTTCTCCTCCTTCCAGAATCAATTTAGTAGAACCGTAGTAGCAACCACCGCGCCTTTTGCAGGCTTCCCAAGTGGCCAGGAGGCGTCCGCGGGACAGGCTCCCCCACAGGCGGCCGACCGGCCGCCACGCCTCCACTCCACCGAGAGAGGCAGGCCTGCGCGCCAGGAGATCACGGCCTGCTACGGGGCGGCTCTGCCCTATTTGGCAAGGGACGAAAGAGACGGACCGCCTCGGTCGGTGCCATTGGCCGGGAACATGGCGCTGAACAGGAACCATTTGCCCGGTGGCGGTGTTGTCCCGCCCCACGGGGAAAGGTAACCGGAGGCGAAGATGGACTTGGCTAGCAAGGGGCGGCGGGGGGAAGACCGGGCGAAGGCGGGAGGGGGGGGAGCTTGCGTATCCTCGGGGATCGCGAAACACAGGCGGAGCATTTCTACCTGAGCGGTGGGACGGGCGCCTCTAAGCCCAGCGACCTTTCCCTCTGGGGAGCCGCCTGGTTTCCTCGGCCTCGAGACTGCCCGCGTCTTCCCATCATCACCCGGAGAAGGATTGTGACTTCTGCCCAAGTGTTAAGAGAGGCCGTAGAGGAGTTAACCTGCGTCCCTCCCCTCCCTTTCTACAGTCTTGCTATGCCCGGGACTTCGACTCTTGGTGGGGAGGGCGGTGATAGCTTCTTTTGTTTTGTTTTGTTTTGTTTTGTTCTGTTTTGTTTCGACAGTCTAAGCGGCCTTTAGTTCCACTTCCGGCCCGTGCAATAATCTGTGTACAGTAATGTTGTTGTTTTATGACGTGGGCCGTAGTTGTGACACACATTTTCCTTCCCAGGTTAGGCTTTATTAAGCACGAATTTAATCCCGCCTTCCTCCGTCTAGGTTAGGAATAATAAGTGTATCCGGAGAACGATTTTCGGGGAGGGTAGAGAGTTAAGGAGGCTGCATTACTGAATACAGGTTCTCTTTCCATCACACCCTAGATAAGTACAAATTGATGGGGAAAAGGAAATAAAGTGTGGCCCGAAATAAATTTCTCAACTACTTTTCTGGCAGGCTCATTACCTAAGAGGAAACATGACTTGAAGTAATTGGCTTAACAGGAAACATTAATAATTTCTTTATGTTAAAATAGTAGTACTCAACTAATACATTGAAGAGATAAATAATTTCACGGCCATAATTATTAAACAAATGAGGGCAAATAATTTACATGTTTGACTCATTCTTCCTTTTGGTTTATTTTGGAATAAGACAAGCAATAATTGAAGAAAACAACACAAAAAAATAGAACAGCAGAGCTGAGATACTGACGGTAGGCCTGAAAGTAAAGCCAGTATGAGTTAAACCAGACTCATGTGATTTCTACATGATCATTGGAGTGCTAAATTGTCAACATTCTTGTGATAGTGATAGGTCATCTTTTTTTAAAAAAAAAAAATCCTAAGTAAGAAATTTTTGTTTTTTTGATGAAGATATTCAGAATTTGTGCATTTCCCCCAATTTATATATTGCAATTTCTGAGAATTTTAAAAGGCAGCTTTTTGGACATCGTTTAGTGGTAGTCTAATGGAGTTAAGTGCATGAGTTGCTATCACTAGTGTTTCTAATTCTGTGTAGGGCTGAGTAGGCACATCAGCCAAACCAGGGTAAAGGCTCCTCTGGCCATGGCCTCCACCTGCCTCTCCAGATGTAAGCCATGAAACCTGGAAGAACTCCAAGTTGTAGAACTTTTGTTTCAGAGGAATGCTATTCTGTCTAGAGTTAAAACCAGAACAGAATAGTACCCCTTTCCTGTTGAACTTCAGTCTATTCTGTGTTATCCAGACTAACAGCCTTCAGAGTCAGGAACTTCAGGTCGGTCCTGCCCAAGATGAAAATGTATAACTAGGGATCAGCTCAGCAGCATACTGATGATACTTGTCTCCAAACAGATAGACATCCTCTTTTAGCAGTTTCATGTTAGAGAAGACCAAACCCCGAGACATCACACAAAAAGGACCACCCATTGGGCCAACCTGACCCATTATCACCACTGGAATTACTTCGTAAGGAGCAGAACTATTGTAAAACAGTGCCCTCAACTTCAAACTGGGCAGATGGTCCAGAAGAATACCGTGATTAATTGTATTGAATGTTGCTGAGTGGTCCACGAGACATTTGTTCTCTCCATCCAGGTCCCTTCATAGGTCATTCACCAAACATGAAAACTTTCCATCTTGTGCTTAATTCTAGATTTATGACTGAAAGGGTGTCAGATTATCCATTTTTACTAGATGCTCTGACACCCACATTTTTCCCCAAAAGAAAGCCTCTCAGAGTCACTTGGTTGAGTTGGGTGGCTAAAGAAATTGAATAAATAAATAAGAACTTCATCAGGAAGAGGAGCTTGGTGACAACAATAGTTATTCACTATGATTGGGACCAGGGAATGAGGACAGAGGATCACTTATTCCCCAAATGAGGCACTTACTGCTATCTGGACTCATCAGTCACAAATAATAGTAAAAGACATTGATCACCATTTTACACCTACCGTGAAGGATCAAAAGTTACATGACTATGAATGACTTTATTGGCAAAGTGTAGTGCAGAAAGACTGATGGCAAGTCTTCCTGCCCACCTTTGTTCAAAACTGAACAAGCTACTTATACAATGCTACTGGGCTGTAATTTATCAACAGCAAGGGCAAAGAAATTGTGATAATATGCCACCCTTGTTTTCATTGAATAGATCTGAACAATTACCCTTACCTATTTTCAGTCAGATTCACTGTTAATCTTCCTCCAGTGGTGCTCCAGACATCATTTCTGATGCTTATATCTAGAGGTCCTCAATAAACCAGAGTCCCCTGATTTGGATGACAGAGGCTGCTTATAAGCAGTTATATCAAGTAATTCATTACAAACTATGCAGCTCTAAAGAACTGGAGAATAAAAAAGAAAGAAAAACTGTTCACACAATCATCCTTAATATTCATAAATATTTGACACATTTGGTGGGATGCTGGGGGAATAATGGATAGCTGCCTTATCAGCTATTGAAATGAGAATAGATAGTTGTGTTTCATTATAATTGGATTATATGCAAGTCTGCTTGGTGCTCAACAAGCCTTGCTCTGAAATAACTGCAGAAGATTAAAGCTATAGGTTTTCAAACTAATCCAGTGCTTGTTGAAACATAACAAATCAATCACAATTGGTTGAATTCATTCCACATTTTGGTTGACTTTGGTGATTAAATCTAGTTATCACAGAAATAAACTTAACGTTTTATGCACAGAGAAGGAAAACTCACCTCCTCACAGTCAAAATAGTTTGGTTCATCTCCTAATAGTTAACTATCAGTTGTTCAGTCCACTTCCAATAAAGATGATTTCTTACAAAAGCTACTTTCCAAATAACACTATTGAGTGATCTGGAATACTTTTATGAAGTTTGTACTTTACATTTTTATATATATAGTTGATATTAAAGAATACAGAAGAGAAATCTTAAAGACTTAATAGAAAGAGCAAATAATAATAATAGATATTGGTGTTATCTATTCTGGGGATAAAATACTATATTCACTAGTGGTGTTATTTGTTCAGAGGTTTATACAAAGATGTTCTGAGCTACGTTTTCTGGACTGAGCTTAGTAAATACTTTTTATTAAGTTGATTCTTCATCTGTATTTTTATTTTTAATAAACCTTATTAAATATACTAATACATCTATATTGTATCTCCTTGAAGTATTCTCAAGCACTGTAAAGATGTGGAGCTGACTTTCTCTGAGATTACTGGCAATCCAGAGATGTTCAAAGGCACTAAGAAAGGAATGGTTTTTCTCACTCCTTATCGGGTAAGTTCTGAGTGAAATCCAACCTTCCTAAGTTGGAAAATTTCTTCAGTTAAACTTCTAAAACAATATTCAGTTTCTGAAATGACGTTTTTAGCAATACATAAAGTAATACAGATTTTCTGCAAAATCCATCTCAATTTGATGCTTTTACTAGACTGAAAATTAGCTGTGACATCAGAAATGAAACTAGTGGTTAGGTTTTTTTTCTTTCCTGATTTAAGTGTCTCACAGTTTAGAGAGCTATCTAAAATAAGTCATGTTTTACATACTCTGATTGAAATCTAAATTGAACTGCTTAATGCCTTCCATGTGGAAGTCTTTAAAAGACTTGAAGACTTGAAGTCACTAAAATAGTTACAGTGAGTTAGCTTTTGAAGCCAGTAACACTGGTATAGTACTATTTGCATTAACAATTCAGTTTTCAGACAGTTTAGTGTTTTAAATACTTGAGAGTAGATTATTCAAAAGATTGACTGCACTCATCTTGTGTGGACTTTAAGAACGGCCTATTAAGTTTTGATTGCAGGCCTGCTGTCAGGATTTATTAGGTTGACAGATATACAAATGAATTCTGTATAGCATAGAATCCTTCTGTCTCTGGAATTATCTCCAGCTCAAAAAGAAAATTAAACAGCTCCATCACTATTTTAAAAATAATATTTAAAATGTTTGCTTTTGTGTGTAGATTAAAAGGATTGTGTTTCGGATTTTAAATATTTTGTATATTATCTTTTTATTTTGGTTGGTCCGTAAACAGTTATTGAGATCTTTAATGAAGGCCTATACAAGCCAAGAATCAAAAGTTATAAACTAAACCATGCTGAACAGCCTTCTAAAAGATATCTATCTTGATTGATTATTTTATGTTTTTAAGAAAAGTGTTTTGGGATGGGTTAGCTTTGGGATAAAAAAATATTAGTCCAATTTTAAATCTTAAGTTGATGATTTGATATGGATGTAGATTGCAATTATATGTAACAAGTTTTCATTTCTGTGTGGTTTGCTTGTGCTTTTCTTTTAAAAATGTGAAGGCATGAATTTGTTTTGCAGGTTATTTTTGTGTCAAAAAGCAAAGACCCAATGATGTCTTTCATGATGCCATTCCACTTGGTGAAGGGATGCTCCATTGAACAACCTGTCTTTTCTGCCAATTATATCAAAGGAGTAATACAAGCAGAACCAGGAGGTATGTGTCATCCATCAGAGAGGCAAATTTTAAAAAATTGTGCTCTTCGAGAAATCATATGTAAAATCAAACGTAAAAATTTTGGTTTAAATTTCTATGTAGCTGAGAACTATACATTCACCAAAAATGTGTAGCAATGTTTCTTTGTACATATATACCAATAATGAAGGGTTTTGATAGCTGTTAGATTCACCATCCTTCATTCAATATTTATGAGAAACTTCACAATTCACTCTAACTTGATTTGGAAGAAAAAGAAAAACTAGATTTTATTTTGAAAACTTATTTTAAAGACAATTATTTCAAATTAGATTTATATTTATTTGCAAATTTTTGCTTGCATAAGGTAATAGAAAATTCTGCTTTGGTTAAATTTCTGCATTCTGGTTAAATTTCACAGTCCCTGATTAAATTCAGTGAAAACATTTGATTAGAGTTTGGAAGAAGCTATCCACTTCTGAGCTTGTAGGAAGAAATGCACTTTTTACATATAAGTGTGTTTAGAGGAAAGTGATGAATGAGCATTTTTAGCTGCTTGTGAAAAGGGAAAAAAACAATTTAAGTATTGTTCTTATCTTGAAATTTGTTCTCTTTGAAATCTGTGCAAGATAAATGGGATATATTGTGAAGTTAGGGTTATTGGGGCATCTTCTGCCCTCTCCAGAACTTTGGTAAAGATAGGATCAGGTTTTGGTCCTTTTTATTTGATTTTAAAGGGTTCTTAATAACGCAAGTAAGCAAATCTTACTAAAGGATTAATGCACCTATTGAAAGTTGGTAGTTTATCTCTGGATTTCAGTAATACAATGCTGAGGAACCTGGAGTTGGCAAAAATGAGGTGATTTCTCAAAACTGGTATAGGGCAGGGGTGAAACCCAGCAGGTTCTGACAGGTTCTGGAGAACCGGTAGCAGAAATTTTGAGTAGTTCAGAGAACTGGCAAATGCCACCTCTGGTTGGCCCCAGAGTGGGATGGGAATGGAGATTTTGCAATATCCTTCCCCCAGGAGTGGGGAGGGAATGGGGATTTTGCAGTATCCTTCCCCTGCCACGCCCACCAAGCCACACCACGCCCACCAAGCCACACCCTCAGAACTGGTAGTAAAAAAAATTTGAATTTCACCACTGGTATAGGGATACCCTATTATGAAAATATTTGTTAAAACTATTTCTGAATTACTTTGTAAACTGATATTGATATCAAATCATGTTCAGTTTATCCATGTTTTTGTCTTGACAACATTTTGGGAAGCAGTCCTAATTTAAGACTTTTAATGCAACATTTTTTTTAGGTGGCTGGGAAGGTCAGGCTTCATTTAAAATGAGCTTTTTTAGTGGAGGTGCTGTAGAATTTGGACAAATGATGTTCAAGCTTGCAAGTGATGGTAAGACTTTCTTCTCATTTCTTCCCATCCCAGGCAAATAATTTGGTACTGATTTCTGCTTTTGATGATAATATTTGACAGTTGTACTTGCTGATAGTTCTTCAGGCATGCTTAAACCCTAATGTATGGTTAGTGCTAAATATTGCTATTCTCACCTCTATTATATGTTTTTCATTCTTTCCAACCCGACAAAATGTTGGAGAAAAAATTATGTAGAGAGACTTGAGCTCTTGTCTATCAGCAAGATAAGTCCTCTAAACAGAATGGGTCCAGATTTGATATAGTGAAAGAAGCAAGAAAAATAAAAACTGGGTACAAAAATGGACTTGGATTAGGTTGGTAGCTGAGAAGAAAAACATCATGGGAAAATATTCCCCAATGGCAAATGTGCATTGGGCAGTGACTTGGAATGCTGCCTCTTCTGTTCTAAGCTCCTTCTCTCCTTCCAGGCACATGACCCAGAGGGGAGCTGGTGCAGCCTGCCCTGTGCTTCCATGCATGCTTGCAAACACATTTTGTTACTTAAAATTAAATACAGACAGTTTCAATGACCACTGCAAGTAAACAGCACAAAGCTATATTCTGCATGCTTTCTGTAGTTCGCTTAATTTCACTATCAATTTTCACATAGAGTGCATTTCCTGCAAAAATATAATAATCATGATGGGTAAACCGATCAGATAATTTGCTTAAATTCTCTCTAATTTTGGTTGATTTTAAACATAATTATTTAAACTCCAAGATTTCATGTGCTACATTTGGCTTATTGAATATACTATGTTTAGCTTCTAGAGGAGTACCAGCTCCGAGTTTTGGCTATGGGTATGCACCACCACCTTTTCCTGGTGCTTATGGACCTCCACCAGGAAGCTACGTTATGCCACAGCCAGCTTCTGGAGCCTATATTTATATGCCTGCACAAATGAATGGATATGGAGTTGCTCCGCAGCCTATGGGATATCCATATGCACCTCCTCCAGGTGAATTCTCAACCAACTTTATAAAATATTGTTATTCAATATTAAGCTGACTCTTTTTGTTTATCTAGGACAGGGGTGTCAAACTCAAGGCCCAGGGGCCAAATCTGGCACATGGGGTACGTAGATCTGGTCTGCAGGGCCACCCTGGAACAGCGAAGGACTGGCCGGTGGTGCTTCTGCCAGTGAAAATGTGCTCCTGAGCTTTGGTTTTTGGCTGCCACCGCCTTCTGCAACCCTCTGCCAGTGAAAACAGAGCACTGGCAGAGGGTTGCAGGAGGCCGTGGCAGCCAAAAACAGAGCTCGGGTTCACGTTTTCACTGGCAGAGCGCTCAGGCCACCACAGGCGCCCTCGACAGGAGTGACGTCAGGATGGCCACCCACCCCTGAGGTCAAGCACAATTGTGATGCGGCCCTCAATGAAATCAAGTTTGACACCCCTGATCTAGGATAAGTTTTGGGATTCTTGTTCCTTTTTTTGTCTTCATTTAACCTATAAAACATTTTTTTTAAAATCACACTTATATAAATAAGTCTAAATATGTCGATAAAATGTACTGTAGCATTATAAAATTTATAACTATTAATGTAGATGAAATGACTTAAAAAATTATCCGGATCTGAAAAATATGAATAGCAACATTATAGAATTGCTACTAGGGAAAGGGTAATATTTGGAATGATTGAACATATTCATAGTGAATGGGATTAGTTGTAATAAAGATAGAATTAAGGGTTCGGGCATTGGGTATGCTATTCCACACATTCATTTTCCACAAATGATTCTGTTACTGCCCTATATTTTGTATATTATATTATACAGCCAAGGGAATAGTTGTAGGATCTGCACAAGAATACCGATTGCACAGTAGTCATCTCTCTTTGAATATGTAAATTATTTGGAAAATACTTCCTGATTGATTTTTAAAGAAAGTGCAAAATAAGAAAAAAAAACAATTTGTGTGAATTTGCACCAACATAAATACATCTATGATATGCTTGTACAAATATAGATTTTTTTTTCTTTAGGTGCGTATCCACCACCTCCTGGGATGAACTCCATGTACATGGCACCTCCTCCCCCATATCCTGGCCCTTCTGGTGCTGGACCTTCAGCTCCCATTGATCCAGGACCTACAGCTCCTAGGACCTGGACAGAACCTGGGATGCCAGGTAAGAATTTAGGATTGCTTCTGCTTAGAACTGGGTCAGTTGCATTGTGCTCCCAGGTTTTATTTTCTGGGTTTTAAATAAATTATTTAAAGAGCAATTATTGTCATGCTGATTTATCCAAGTCGTTTTCTTTGAATTAAGTAAATGTTCTTTGAAACACCCCTCTGTTAAACATAAACTCTAAAGATAGGTGCAAAAGTCTCCTAGTGCCCCCAGTCTCACCCCCCAGTCTTATCTTAGTACTCAAAACTGTGCAGGATTGTTCTACTGAAATTTTGTATTAAGGCTCTGGTAAGACTTAAGACTTAGTATTCCTTATTTTGGTTATTCCCCCCCACTTCCCTCCTACCCAAAAGCTGAGGTCAGAAATTCTGTCTCCATCCCTTCCTGTATCATCAGTGCCATTCCACTTATGGACATTTGCTAACTAAAAATTAATAAAAGGAGAGAGCCTGTGCCCTGCCTTTCAAAAATGTGACCAGATTCTGTTTTAGAGATTATAAATTCTGTTTGATCTGCTAATTGTTGAGATACAGTTAGCTGACAGATCTTGATCTCAATCTCTGATCATTGTGGAATATTCTCTCTTTTGCCTACCCATATATACATGGTTAATATATCTAAAAATGATTACCTTGTTTTGTCCAGATTCTTCCTTATAGAGGCTACAAATCTGTACTTAATTTTATCTAGAAAATAAGAAGACACCAGGCAGCATTTGTGAATGTGAATAGTGTTTGCATTTGTCTTAAAAGTTCTCCCTGCCCTTTTTCTTTTATTAATGATGTAGGTGGCAATAAAGCAGCAGAGGCAACTTCCAGTGCATATTATAACCCAGCTAATCCTCATAATGTTTACATGCCTATGGTAAGGATTTTCTCTAGAATTGTATGTGGCAGGAGATGGGGCCAAGGGAGTAGTGATTGTCCACATTTTTTTAGGTGAACTATTTTATCTGAGAAAACCAGGAGAGGGATTTCTGAGAAATGAGAAATGAGTTCGGTCATAGACTTACTCTCTGTTGTGCTAACTCGGTTGGATCTGAACTAGCTGATTATCAGTTGTAATATTAGTACAATCACTGAATGAGAATGGACATCCTGTAGCACAACCTGAGGAGCAGGTTTAGCTTTGTAGTTCTAAAATTTTTGTTGTTCTGGCATTTAGTTAAATAAAATTTGCAGCTAGTTACATTGAATATGTTAACATTATACCAAGAGCATCTGCCATTTTTGCTTTCTACTATACAAGCATAGTAACACTGAGAAACTTTGAATTCTAGAGGAAATTACACACACAACACACACTCTATTTATTCACTTTAGGCTGTTCCTCTCCTTTAAAAAAAACACAAAAATGAAACAGCTACATCCATGTTTAACTGTCTGTTTCTATCCCATTTCATCCCATCCCTGTGATAATAATGTTGACAGATTATGTGCCAATAAGGCACTTAACCACATAGATTTTTGCCATGATGATCTGTTCCTAAACTGGTCTTTTGGACCTTCCAAAGGCACACCCATTTGTAACTGAGTCCATCTGCTGAACCTTGCTGCTGGCTGTCCCCTTCTCTTTCCACCTCTCCATGCATTAGAGCCTTTTGCAGAGAGCTAGGTCTTTGCATAATATTGGCTTATTACATATTACTGAGTAACAAGAACTTTCCTTATAAAGGTATGAAGAACATGAAATCTTGGGACTTGAGGTCCTTCATTATAGTTGCCCTTCTTCTTAGGAGATAGATCACATATGAGACTGCATTGAAATGTCTTACACACTGATTTAATATTGAATAATTTTAAGAATGCTGAGATATTTTGATAGTGGACAGAAGAAAAGCTCAAATGTTTAATAGTAATGTGCCAATTTAATTAAATGTGCCTAATTTTCATTTTAGGATCAACCACCTCCTTATGCACCACCTGAGGAAAAGAAGAACAACTAACAGGAGCCTCAGCGCCACTTTCTTATGTTTCCTGACTTTGAAGATTTTGCCGTTGCTGCTGCCTCGTTTTTTTTAATCTCTAGACCATCTTATGTCAGTAGCATGCATAGTATTGGATGATGTTACACCTGCTGTTACACTTTCAGAATGGCAATACAAGAGCGGTGACAGTAGTACTTTATATGTTTTCTGTCCTGAGGGTAGGCTATTACAAAACACTTTAATGTGACACAGATATTCATGAAGGAGTATTTTGTTTTTCTGCATCTCTGTATGTTTAATACCATCTATATCTGCATGGTATTTTCACCCCTTGCAGATTAATGAATAACAGGGAATTTTCAGAGACTTCTATCTTTCCTGCAAAGTAGAATGGAAGAAAGCTTTCCACTGATTTCTAAAAATTGATATCTAAAGAGGAAGGGATGACAAGAAGATCCAGAAGGTTAATCAATTCCTTTCTTCTCAGTAACTGTTGCTGCCTTCTGGTTTGCCACATCCAACCATGCTTTAAAGATTTCACTTTCTGCAATATTGGTTCTTTGTCCTTGCAGAAGGGTGCCAGGTAGAAATAGTTTTACTGTATCTACATCTGCAGGAATGCAGAGCAGGTTTTTCTGCTTTCAATTTGGCTGCAGGGTTTATGTCTCTAAAACGTCTTTATGTATCTCTGTGTCTCTAAAACATCTTCTGCCTGGTATAAGAGTAGGGCAGTGAGTCTTACTCAAATTAGGCCAAATTATCTGTCTGCCCTAACCATACAGCAGAAATAAAATTGGAATTGAAACCATTTATGTGAACTGGAACCAAAGATTGGCTTTATAACTGAGAGGACTAAAATAAAATGTAATTTAGCAAACAGCATAATACCTGATCCAGAAAAAAACATATTGGTTATTCTAAGAACAAGACTCAGTCTTTGATCTGGAAATCAATTCTTTTCTAACTAGCAGCAGTTAATACAATACTAAATGTTATATCTAAAAGGAAAATACTTTTTTTCTGCTACAGAAAATGGGAATTTATACACTGCTGTATGTTGGTAAAGCCAGACATAGATGTCAAAGTAGTTTCTCTTTGTTTAGGCCTCTATTTAGATTTAGCTGAGCTACACCATCAGGCCAGAGATAATGAGGTAGAAAAATATTAAAACTCCAAACATGAGTAAGAAATTATATTTGATAAGAGTTCTGTAATTAAATGGTATTGGAAGAGAAAACTAAAAATAGTTTTTTTGTCCGAGCTAGAAAGAAGCAACCAATATTCTGGGTTATGTTAAACTGTTATTTAATAATGACTTATCATATGTATATTCCTCTTATATTTGTTCTTAAAAGAACTATTGTTCCACTAATGTAGTGGAGAATATAATTTGCATATAGGACATCTCTTTTTTCTTCCTTGATGTTAGGGCTTTTACTTCACAGAGAAAAAACTCGACATACTGGTGTGTTATGGATACTCATCTATTTTCCCTTTAGTAAATGAGTTTATTATACAGTAAAAAGTATGAAATAAACTTTTTTCTAACAAATACCTTCATTCTGAACACAAAAGCGTAACTGTTTTCCATAACTAAATAGCTAACTGTTTATATTATTTTTGAATTGCACTTTAATACAGAAATATTTAAACTTTTATATTTGTGTCTGCATTGGTATGTGTTTAACTTATCATTTTGTGCAAGGCTTAATTAGTGTGGGCTGGGAGGGGATATAGTTCCTTTCTTTAAAGAATGGAAAACTCTCCTTAACAAGATCTATTTGAATATTGTGCCTGGTAAGATCTTTCTCAAACTTGACCTCCAATGACTTTATGACTAACTAGCTGAATACCCGTCCTCCGCTACGAATGTGATCAGGCTTGATAAATTGACACTTAAGAGTTTTCAAACTTAAGAGTTTGAACATTAATGACTAGTTACGATCAGCCTCTCCTCTACCGTTCTCTTCCTCAGGCTAGCCCCACAGAAACCTCCCCTCTCTATCCCCTTCTCTCCCTCAGGCTTGCCCCATAGAAGCCTCTCCCCTTCTTTCCCTCAGGCTGGCCCCACAGAAACATCTCCTATCCTATCCCCTTCTCTCTCTCAGGGTTTCTAGCCCCTTCTCTCCATGAGGCTTGCCCCACAAAAGCCTGTTCTATGCTATCCCATTCTCTCCAGAGTTATGTTCAAGGTGGGAGGAGGAGTAGAACGTCTAACTAATTAGCATCAGAGCGTGTCATTTCAAAAAATCCTTTCTTAGTGAGCACCTAGAAGCCAAGAGGAATATATGTGGCCAATTTCAAGTTTGTAGGCTTTATGGTTCTGGACATTTCATGATTAATGCGTGAGTGGTTTTCACTTTTATATATTTAGATTTATTTGGTAACAATTCAAAAGTAGTTTGCTCTTGCCTGCTTCAAACTTTGCTTACATACCAGTACATACATTCAAATCACATTCTGTATTACATGTCAGTGACCCAGACTAAATAAAATTTCTTAAATGAAACTTAACAAAGTAGAATTACAATATAGAGCACAAAAAATAAAGCACAAATAAAGATTTTAAAAAATGTACAATCATGTTTGTACTATTTTGCTGTCAGCAACATGTGAGTTTTACAAGCTGCAAAAATAAACCTTTTAAGTCCCAATTAAGGTTTAGAGATCAAGTTAAATAGATGACTTAGTTTCTTGCCAAGAAACTAAGTATGTACCATATTAAACTGCCATCTCAGATGTCTGTTGATGGTACTTTCCATGCAAGGTCTTGTCTTACCATGGCACTCCTGCTTCACCTTTCCATGTTTACTGCTGCCGTAGGCGTTCTCTCAACAGTTCATCTTTGGATGCCAACCAATGGTGAAATCCAAAAATTTTCCCTACCGGTTCTGTGGGCATGGCTTGGTGGGCGTGGCTTGGTGATCATGTGACGGTGGGCGTGGCCAACTTGACATCACTCACGTCACTCACTGTTAGAGCCAGGAGATGTCATGGATTGAGTAAAATGTGGTGAAACTCACTTAACAACACTTGCTTAGCAACCAAAATTTTGGCCTCAATTTTGGTCATAAGTCAAGGACTATCTCTGTCTTTCTTTCTTTTTCTTTCTTTCTCTCTTTCTTGTTTCTCTCCCTTCCTTCCTTTCTTGTCTCTCTCTTCCTCTTTCTTTTTTCTTCCCCCTTTTTCTTTTTCTTGTCTTTCTTTCTCCCTTCCTCTTTCTTTCTTCCTCTTTCTTTCTCTTTCTTTTTTGTCTCTCTCTCTTTCTTTTCTCTCTCTCTCTCTCTCTCTCCCTTTCTTCCTCTTTCTTTTTTTCCTCCCCCCCAAAAGGTGAATAAGCCTCGCCATGTCCCCCCAAGGCAGCTCCTCGGCCGAGCGCAGCGGGTTTCACATACACTCCTCGCTGCCAGCATCGGCCTTACCTTCTAGATCCTCCACCGGCATATTCAGCATGCCCATCATCCCAAGGGAGCCAGCGCATTGGTAAGGCTGACGGGCAGCCCTTGGAGACGCATCTGCTGCTCTGGGGCTGAGAGGGGCGGCGACGGTGGTGGTGCTCTGGGAGGGCAGGCAGATATCCCGGTGCTGCACATGCGGTGCGCCTGCCCACCCAAAATACTGCCGTTCACTTTCATGGCAGGAGAAGGAAAAAAGTGAATGGCGGCACCACGGCAGTGTTCCAGGAGGGCAGGGGGATATCCCGGTGCTGCACATGCAGTATGCCTGCTGTGGTGCTGCCGTCCTATTTCATTTTGCGGTGGGAGAAGGAAGAAAGCAAGCACCGCCACTGTGGCAAAGCTTTGGGAGGGCAGGCGGATGTTCTGGAGCACCGCTGCTGTGGCCGCCCCCCTCAGCTCCAGAGCAGCGGCTGCGTCTCCATCAAGGGCCGGCTACTCACCCACTGGCCAGGCCGGAATGGACACTGATCTCGGAAGGCAAGCAGGCGTGGGAGACAGCAGGGAAGGCCACGTGGAAGGCAGGCAAGGATGGCAGGGCTGTGGGGAAGGGAGTAGGCTGCTAGCTCTCTTCCCCGTGGCTGGGCAGCTCCAACATGCTTGCCTGCCTTCCACATGGTCTTCCACTTGCCTGCCTTCACAAGCTGGCCATGGGGACACTGGGAAGGTTGCATGGAAGGCAGGCAAGCATGTAGGGTGGTGATGGCTAACCTTTTTGCCATCATGTGCCAAAAGTGGGGGGAGTGTGGTGGGGTTGCTCATGCGAGTGCCCCACCCCCCGCACATGCATGTGCAACCCCCCCGCACTCCCCCCACTTTTGGCACATGATGGCAAGGTAGGCCCGTTTTTTTGCTCTCCCCAGGCTCCAGAGCCTTTTTAGGAGGCTGGGGAGGGCAAAAATGGCCTTCCCCACTCCCCCAGAGGCCCTCCGGAGGCCGGGAATAGCCTTTTTCCTGACTTCCAGTGAGCCCAAAAGGCCCAAAAATCAGCTGACCAGCACGCGCATGCACGCCGGAGCTGAGCTCGCGTGCCCACTGATATGGCTCCGCATGCCACCTGTGGCACACGTGCCATAGGTTCGCCATCACAGATGTAGGGGCTGCGGGCAGCAGGGAATGAAGTAGGGGAGGAAGGCTGGGATGGTGGGGGGGGCAAGAGGAGCTAACTAGGTCATGACTCACAGGCTTACCTGGCAGGCAGATCAGGCCGCTCAGTTGGGGTGCAGCTCTTCAGGCAGGCAAGCTGCAGAGCAGAGATGGGGTAGGGCGTGGTGAGCGAGTGATGACCGGGCAACCGGTTTGGGAGCGTGACCAGCCAGCCGTCACTACCGGTTCGGTGACCCAGGCCAAATGTCCGCTACCAGTTCGCCCGAACCAGTCGGATTTCACCCCTGGTGCCAACATATTGGTGTACTTGTGGATGCTCTGAGTTTCGTCCAGGACAGTAGCTTTGACACTCACTAGCCCTGCCCTCTTTCTGATTAGTGTACAATTTCTACAAGTTGGGCTTGGGGTGGAAACCTCTGTAAATTATGATGAGCCTTAAGGTATTCACACCAGCAGCTTCCATGTCCTTTGGCCAGCTCACTATACTGGAAAGGTATCTGATAACTAGCAGGGCATATATATTGATGGCATGGATCTATCTATTGATCTGGCTGTTCAGAACCTGTTTTATCCTCTGTGGTACTTTGATATTGCTCTCTTCCTTGCCTCTTCATGGTTCTCATGTGACTGGGATACCAAGGTGCCTGAACTGGCCTGTACACCTGCTACACTGGGAGTTCCACCTCATCATTTGAAACTACTTTCCCTCTTTTGACTACCATCAAGTCACATTTCTCCAATCTGAATGACATCCCAAACTCCTCATTGTAGATCCATGTCAGGTGGAGTTAAGCCTTGATTGCTCCTACCATGACTGGGACCATTTGGCCTTTACTTTCCACATCCTTTCTAGTTCTTCCTTCAGGCCCTGGTACTTATCCAGCTTCTCCTACCCCTTCCTATTGCAATCACTTGGCACTGGTACCTCTATTGCCACTGCTATCTTCTGGTTCTTGTCTATCACAGTAACTGCTTGATTGGTTAGTACTTGTCTATCCTGGATCTGGAAGTCCTACAGCAGGAGTGCCCAACCCCTGGGTTGTGGACTGGTACTGATCCATGGCCTGTTATGAACTGGGCCTTGCAAGTGGCAGGCAAGCGAGCAAAGCTTAATCTGCGGGATCTAGGTTGCATGTGAAGCCTCCACCCCACCCCTGTGTGTGGAAGAATTATCTCACGAAACCAGTCCCTAGTGCCAGAAAGGTTGGGCACCGCTTTCTTACAGGATCTTAGTCCTCTTATTTTCCATGACCTTATGCAGGATCTCCCATTTGGATTTGTGTCTTGTCCATATACTGTGCACATGTTCTTGTACACAATGCTACTTGGTTGTATCATTCAGTATATGCTGTTCCTGCCAGCATCTTACACCCTGCTATTATGTATTAAGACTGTCTTTTAGGCCTCTGCATAATTTGCACCGTTTTATCTAGTTGTGGTAAATCCTTGCTTCTATGGATCTAGTTCTTAGTGCCTGTTCTTGTGCTATGATCAGTGCTTCAGTGCAGCCTTTTAATCCATTTCATATATATAAAATTGAGTGGCATGCTGTCCATGTTTTCTGTTATGAAAGAAATAACCTAAATAATAGTTTCTAGATAAATACTGTCACAGTACTAAAAGCAGCTTATTCAGCAATGGGGTGGATAAAACTAAGGAAACTTATTTTGGCAATCTCCAGATGCGATAGATTATATTTTGGCTGGCAATTCTGGGATTCAGTTACATCCAAAGATACATTATGTGAGGAGGAAAAATGTACAAGAAAAAAAAATCACAGAATTAGCCAATACTTTGGAATTGTATTCATTTTTAATCAAATCATTTCTGAAACAATCTTTATTCAAAACCTGATTTTAAAATATAAACATCTGAACATACGGTGAAAAAAAAAACAGTCCCTGAAGAGTTGTTTATAACAAAAGAATAAAAATTACAAAAATCCTGGAAAATTAAGTAAGCGAGCCAGAGAAACTACTATAGAAGAAATGCTAGCATGGTAACAAAAAGAACTTTTTTCAACTATTGAAAAAATAGTTATTTTATTATTAGCAATGATTAAGTTAGCAATTATTTCAACTACTGACATCATTGATAGCATTACAAGCAAATACCTATAGTGCAATAGTTTGAAATTCTGTGCATTAAAGGACAATTCCAGTTCAATTTTGGAATCCAGGAAATTTATCTTTCAGTGACCTATAGGAATTTCCTTATACAAATTATGATGGGCTTTTTTCTTATACTTATATATGGGCAACCGGCTTCTAGTTGATTATCTCAATGCATGTGACCATGATTAGCAGTCTAATCTACATAAATAAAAACACATGTATATTCTTATTTATGCCTACTTAGAAGTGTTGGATTGCATACTAGTGAACTAATAGCATCTCCATTGTGTGTAGAGGTAGATCTCAATTTATATATTGTGTAAAACTGCCATCCTACACAAACCATTTTTCCCCCTCTGTTGAGGTACCACAAGCGTACCAATAGGGAATGGTTAATCCTTAGCAGCTTTCCAATAAATTATTCAACTACTGGCTGTCACAGATTAAAGGGACTGAATTTCTTTGCTTTCTCCTGCTGCTTTATGAATTTGAAAGGCTGCTCCAGCTTCATTGTTGGGTACAGATACCACATGACTACTCCAGAGGGATTAATCACCACTGTAAAGTTGGTAGCAATCTTCAGGTCACTGATTATTTCACTGGTGTACACATCCTGTGCCTAGCAAAAACAAAAGCAGATAAATGGATAAATGATATGTGCATCTACTACGGAACTACTCACATATTCTAGTAGCTGTTCCATAGCAATGTTTTATCCCAATGAAAAATACTAAAGCTTATTTGCTGTACAACTTGAATTCTAAAGTCTTAAAATAGTAAATAATCTTGTTACTCCTTCGTCACAAATGAATGGTAGTGTTGGGGGAGGGGATGGAGTTTAGGCTTTATGAGTTATTTTGCTATATATAGTTTTATCACTCCAGAAAATAACATGATTATTAAAGTTTTTTTTAAAGCCAAGATATGGCCATATTAAATTCAATAACATGGGGCAAAATATAAATAAGCAATACTGTGTAGTATTTGAGATTGTCAGCTTGTCATCCCCCCCTCCCATAAAATGTTTTCAGCAATGGAGAGGAAGACCACATACGGGTGGGTTTTTTACTTACTTCATAGACAGTGTTCGTTGTAAAATTGAGCTGTGCAAGGGAAGTTGTGTAGCGATATGGCATGTCTGTCCTCCGACTAAAGAAAACCAGAGCATTGGCTGAGTGGGAAAGGGGCCGCAGAAATACTTCAATTTGAGATTTCTCCTATAAAATCAGATTGAAAAGCACGTTCTTCTAAAAGCAATCTTTCCCAGGACATAAACAGGAAATGGTAATGTCGTCATATAGGAAAAGACAATTCTTCAACTAAAATTGTTATGAGTTATGGAGTTCATACTCTATCTAACTCAATTCATAGTGCTGTAATTTGGGCCAAAAACATCACCATATACACACAGGCTTCCTACCATTCTTCCTTACAGATAAATTAAGAAAACAACAGTGACAATGGATCTGCAGTATGCCAAATTGCTGAAAGATAATATATTGTCTCCTAAGCTCCTTAGAAGAGAGGAGCGTGAACGTACAGTAATAAATATCCTTGGCTTGACTAATGATCTTCCCACATAAGGGGGGTCAAAAAGCAGGAATATACATCCTTGAATTCCAGGGATTCACACCAGGTTCTCCAGACGCTTGGTATTCATTACCTGAAGGATTCTACGCCCTTGAATTCCCAGGGGATCTTGGTTAATTGTAATCATCAATTTGTTTTGTAGAATCTCCTTGGCACTTTCAGAAATAACACGGAGGTCTGTGGACATGAAAAGAGGAGCAGCCATAATTGTCCATAAAGCCATCTGGGACTTGGACTCTTCAAGGCTCAGACCATAGTTTCCAATGATTAGCTGCAGAACAAAGAAGAGGTTAACCCAGAGGTGAGTAATAAAGTCAAGAATGAAAGCAAAAGAAAACAAGAGCTGCATATGGACTGGTTTCAAGAGAACTCTTGTTGAATAAAGGTGACTATTTATTATTGTTATTATTAATTTTTATTAATTTATTTACTCATATGCTAAATAAATAAGATAACTAGGTATGTTTACTCAATGCTTCTGATTGGACTAACCTTCCCCAATTTTCTTCTAGAAGAAAGTTTAGGAAATAATATCAAGGCTGACTGAATTCCAATATCCCACTGGGGATAAACACAGACATAACTACAGATAGTCCTTGATTTACAACAGTTCATAAGTGAATTATGACCATTTTTCACCCTTATAGCCATTGTATGACTCCATGGTCACACAATCAAAATTCAAATGCTTGGCAACTGACTCCTATTTATGACAGTTGCAGTGTCCTGGGGTCATATGATTACTTTTTGAGACCTTCTGACAAGCAAAGTCAATGGGAAAGACTGATTCACTTAACAACCATGTTACTAACTTAACAACTACAATGATTCACTTAATAACTGTAGCAAGAAAGGTTGTAAAATGGAGCAAAATTCACTTAACAAACATCTCATTTAGCAACAGAAAGTTTGGGCTCAATAGTGGTCACAAGTCAAAGACTACCTGTATTAAGTCCTGCATCCTAGGGATGTCAGTTTCCTAATATAAGCATTAGGTACAAAAATTACTAAATTAATGAGGGTAGAAGGGGATAATGAAGCTTTAAAAACTAAAAAAAATCCATACATAAGCAAAACAAGCTATATTTTCAAAGGACTGCAGGGTAACCAAATCAGTACGATATATAGCTACTTATCCTTTCAATGTAACGTTTTTGAAAAAATTAGCAATATATGCCTATTTGTATGAATTATTTTACTAATAGAATTCAGGTTTTCTATGATATTTCTAGTGTAGGTTATACTCACTGAGATTAAAATAATGGGTATGTGCAACAAATTTAAGAATGTAACACAAATGGCTTGTCTACTTAAATTACCTGCAAGAGTTGAAAACAAGGTGAAAGAACATATAAATTCCTGCCAGCAGTCAACTTCATTAGCTTTTTTCTAGCTTTAGCATTCCAAAGAGAGCCTCTCTCATCCACTTAGCTTTCATATTATCCTCTTCAGCTCAACATTACCATGTCAGGGTCATTCCAATGGCCAGGGCCAGCTGCTGGCTGAAGTACATCCTGATTTGTTGAGAACCATTCCACAATAGAGAGGACACTTTCCCAAGAGTCTTGTATGTCACCATAGTTTCTCCAGAGGTTGCATATATTTGCTAAAAGCGTATAGTTAACCTAAAACAAAACAAATGCATGAAACAGAATAATTACGCTCAGCTTGGCATGATTTATCTTTTGGAAATGATCATCAAATTACATCATTTTGGCTCCTCTGGATGTATTTAATATATAGGGGAAATACTGTATATATTGGAAAGAAGAAAACCCAAGTTAAACAATTAGCTTTAATTACTTTGCTATCCAACTAAAGCAGGGGTGTCAAACTCAACGCCCGCAGGCCAGATTTGGCCCAGGACGTGGTCAGATCCGGCCCGTGGGGCCGTCCTGATCTACCCAATTCGAAGAGGAAAGATCGAGCCAGAATGGCTTCAGCCCCGTCTACCCAATGTGAAGAGGAAACATGCCAGCAGTTTGGGGAATGGCATCAAGCTGGACACGCCCATCCAGTTAGCCACACCTACCAGGTTAGCCATGCCTGACCGGCCCAAGGTCTACCACAGCCCTGATGCGGCCCTCAATGAAATTGAGTTTTGACACCCGTGAACTAAAGCAACATAGTTGTGTCACCATAGCAAAGAAAAATGGATAGAACTGCTCAAAGGATGTGTTAACAGAATAACTATCACTCAGAATTACAGTATCACTGTATCACTAATGATTAACAAAATATGTAACATCCAATAGCACTATATTATTATGTAGTACTACATATAGTAATAAGCTTGTTAATAAAAATTACTGCTTCAGCCAACTAAAACATTGTGCCAACAGATCTAGGTGGATTGATTCTAAACCTCAATACAAGATTAAAGAAGTTTGTCTCTTGCAAATTAAATGAGTGCATTTATGGAACCCGTGTCACACCAAATTGTTAAAATGTGATGCAAAACCTTCATTTAAAATTCTGAAGAAGTTCAAGGGACAGAAGCTTTAAGATCAGCCCCATCCTTCCTCAAATACAACTCACTGCAGGTGGGAGTCCCCCTCGATAGGCTGGCCAGCTGCAGGAATAGGCAATGGGATGACCTGTTGCATTCAAAGCCTTGGACATTCTAGGATAACCTTTGGAAAACAAGAATAATTATCCATTTGAGTTAAAGTCATAATTCATTTAAACCAAATTATTTTAGCTGGTTGATGCTTAATGTAATTAATATCCCAAGTCTACATTTGACATCTTAAACAAAGCCAATTAAAAATATTATTTTAGCAGCTTTTGGTGCACTGACAAAAGAAGCAGAACAGAGGAATGCTAAAGCCTTGAACTTTACCTTGGGCCTGTTCATCTGATGATGAGTAGCAACCATCTAGTTTCAGCATGTCCACTCCCCATTGTGCAAACGTTAAAGCATCTTGTTCAGTACAATTTAATGTAGTACCCGGGTAACCTGCACAAGTATGGGTGCCTAGGTCACCATAAATGCCAAGTTTCAGACCCCGTGAATGAACCTGCCAAAATATGTCATGACTTATGAGATCAAGACAGAAGACGCAGGAAAAATGTATACAATGGAGGAAACAGTAGAAACATTGTTATTGTTGGTATGGGTGAGCGTCTTTTTTTAATCACTTCCCTCAAAAGTTCATCTTCTCCTCTTCCTCCTCATTTGCAGATTATCTCAACAATTTTAGTTTAAGTTGAAATTGGTTACTGGAAGAGTAGTTACCTAATGAGTAGGGTGTTAAAACTATGAATAACTAGTTAACCAAACAAACTCCCCAAGGATGAACTCTTCTTTTGCAGTATGTAAATTTGTAAAAGTTTCCATCAATGGAAAGATACAAATGTGAACTAGATAGAACACTGATACAGCAATATTTATTATTATTCTTATTATTCTTCTTATTATTATTCTTCTTATTATTTATTGGATTTATATGCCGCCCTCTCTCCAAAGGACTCAGGGCGGCTCACATCAAACGAAACAATCCCAATAAATACAAATTAAAACAGACTAAAACAGACTAAAAACCAATTTAAAACAGTAGACCCCATCAATATTTATTATGTGACAGAACTTTCCCCATTTTATAAGGATTCAAACATTTCTGCTGACTGAGTGGCCAGTTCAAATTGTGCTTCTGCCTATCATTGTATAAGATGACAGACAGAAAAAATTTAAAAGGTATGTTTCATTATTGCTTCTTACTCAATGGCCAACCCTTTCTTTTCCAATCTAATCCTTTTCAGATATGTTGGCTTTAAATCCTATCATCCTTATTCAGCACAGCCATTCACTATGCTGGAAATGTGTTAGGAATACTGAAGGTCCAAATATTTGGAGGGTACCAAGCTGGTTGACACAACAGAAAACTGATAAGCTTTTCAAAAATATCCTTTGCCAAGGATTATGTTTGAAAACATAGTTTGAATTGGCAGAATAATCAAGTGGTTTAGATGCAGAGTTTCTGGCCCAGCAACATGGCCCTCTGGATGTTCCTCACTGGATAACTTAGAGCAGTGGTTCTCAACCTTCCTAATGCTGTGACCCTTTAATACAGTTCCTCATGTTGTGGTGACCCCCAACCAGGGGTGGGTTCTAAATTTTTTTACTACCAGTTCTGTGGGCGTGGCTTATTTTGTGGGCGTGGCTTGGAGGTCATGTGACTGGATGGGCGTGGCTAGCTGGTCATGTGACCAGGTGACCATGGCTATGTTTATAGGGACTACTCAGAGGGCTGAAAAAAGTCATTTCTGACAGGTCCTCGCACTTTTGACTGGTCCTCACACTTATGACCATCCTCACATTTATGCCCATGCAGCATTCTTAACAACCATGTCACTCATTTCACAACTGCTTCTTTTCACCATAGTGATAAGATACGGCAAAAAACGTAAAATGTGAGGATAGTCGTAAATTCGAGATCTGGTCAAAAGTGCGAGGACCAGTCAAAAATAACTTTTTCAGCCCTCTGAGTAGTCCATATGCACAAACGGACTACCCAGAGAGCTGAAAAAAGTGATTTCTGACAGGTCCTCGCACTTTTGACCGGTCTTCGCACTTATGATTGGTCATCATTTATGCCCATTGTAGCATTCTTAACAACCATGTCACTCATTTCACAACTGCTTCTCTTCACCATGGTGACAAGATAGGGCAAAAACATAAAATGTGAGGACAGTCGTAAGTTCGAGGACTGGTCAAAAGTGCGAGGACCAGTCAGAAATAACTTTTCAGCCCTCTGAGTAGTCCATATGCATAAAAGGATGCAGCAATAGAGAGGGATGAAGGAAGGGAAGGGAAATTAGAGTAGGAGTGAGGGTAAGAGAGGGAGGAAGAGAGGAGGAGAAGGAGAAGGAGAGGAAGTAGGGAGGAGAAGAAGAGGGGGAGCAAGAGAAAGTAAGAAGGAAAGAAAAGAGAGAGGTGGTAGGTTTGAGGAGAAAGATTGCTGTACAATAAAAAAGATGAAAGGGAAGAAAGCCAACCCCAAACAAATATAAAGATATTAAGATAAAGAATGAATTGTTAAACTTTAAAGAATAAGACAGAACAAATATGAATAAATAGCAATAATTAGAAACACACATACAAACATACAATGTATTTTCTTTTGTAGGAAGTTAGCACCCATCCCTTTCCTGGAAGAGTGAAATATTTTAGGAAATATGAAAAAGGCAGAATATTATATTTTCCTGGAATAAGCATGTTTTGAAGCAGCTCCCATCTTCCTGCCCCCACCCTTTGTCAATGGGCCATTAAGGCCTGGGCCAGTCTATTCTACATAACAAAAATCTACCTCCTTCAGGCAGAGCCATAGTAGGAATTGCCAAAGATCCAATAAAGATAGGATTAGCCCTCTACCCATCTAGCAACAGAAACTCACATGTGACCTGGGAAGCACATGTGACCATCAGCCAGCAAGGCTAACTAAGATCCCCACCCCCTGGGAGTCTGACAACCAATCAGGATACTCTTTTGGGGTCCCAAGAAATGCAGAGCCAGAGAGAGCATAAAAACCCGAGGATTTACTGTATCTGCCCTTTTCTGTTCAGGAACTCAAGCCATGTGATCCTGTCCTCCATTAAACCATCTTTCCAAGCAGTCTCCATGTTTCCAGTGTCTTTTTCCCCACTTGGAGCAGAACCTAGAATGAGATTTCTTCCAACACTTTGAACAGAGTATTTGGCTGGTTCACAAATTTAAACAGTGTTTAGTCATTTCAATTAAATTTACAATTTCTATATTTCCTTTTTGCCATATTTATTCCTCATCTATTTTTGTAAAAACCAATATTACCCTTCATCCTCATCTCTAATCTTAATCAAATTCAATTTTTCCCTTCTATTCTATATTATACCCCTTCCCATTGTCATCTATTTTTATATCCATCCTCACATTGGTTAATTATGTAATATTACAGTTGTTTAATATAAATTCAACATTTTAATATAAATCAATTAGTTATATAACTACCTTTTTTGTATATTAATCAATATGAACATGAATATTCCAATTATTTCCATGCAATCCAATTTCTTACAAATCAATTAATTATATTTACCAATAATAATAAACCAAATAATTTCCCCCATATATTCCTCCAAACCACAACTTAACCATTTCTGCTTTCAACACAATATACAATTAATAGTATCTCAATTATTACAATTCTCTAGTTAAATAGAGCTTTTTTTCTTTTGTGTTTTAAAATCTTGAACTCTCCTCTTTTTCCCTAAATTTCCCATTGTTTGCACCTACCTTTTTTGGTGAGGAAAAAGAAAAGAAATCTGCCTGCCTAATTTTCCAACGTTGCAGCAACAGCAAAGCCAACAGCCTGCTTTACTTTCAGTTTCGTGTTTCAGCATAGCTAGGGGAAAAAAAATCTGCTCCAGGACTCATTGCAAGGAAGCAGCAGAGCCCTGAGCAAAACAGCTGAGAGCAAATCAGCTGAGAGTCGGGAGCCGATCTAATCAAGGGCTAATTAGCCTATGCTGAAGCTCCGCGGACCAATAAAATTACAAAAAAACACCGAACCATTTGTTAAATTGCTGGCTCGCCTGCCCCTCGCCCACCACTATTTATTGGCAATAAATAGTGGTGCGGAGTGGCGGGACAAGCCAGCAATTTAACAAACGCAGAATCTCACCACTGGTTGTAGGGCGGCCCTTTGAAGCCCCGCGGCAAGAATTTGAAGAGTTTTTTTTTCCTCTTGCCTTCAGCTGGGACTCAGGAGGCAGCAATAGATTGGGAGTGGGCGGGGTAAGCGAATAGCCGGCGATCCAACAGAGCAGAGAGTGAGGGTGAGTGAAGGCGTGGGGGGGCAAGAGAGGGCTTTGGCGACCCCTTTGAAATGGCCGTTCGACCCCCAAAGGGGTCACGACCCCCAGGTTGAGAACCGCTGACTTAGAGCAAAAGTGCTTTCACTCAGCTCAACTTACTGTACAAATCCCAGTCTATGGCTGAAAATTGGCCAGACCTGAAGAATCTTCTACAGCAATTAAGAACCAAGCCCTTGATCTTTTGGAGAATTCACAAAGTTCCTCTGGAATTTCTCTGGAATGTTGGCTAAGCATTTGATCTTTTTTTAAAATCACAGCTGGATCACTTGATCTCACTCTCACCTCAGAAATATTCACTTACATAATCTGCCAGGGCTTTGATCCCTCTGGGAAACCTCTCAGGATCCGGAATCAGATGTCCCATCATATTCCGCTTCTTTGCCATCCAGCAATCATCAATATTCACGTACTCATAGCCCAGCTCCCTCCAACCATCCATTGCCAGACGGTCGGCCATTTCCATGAAGAGAGTCTCACTGTCCCACAAATGGAAAAGCAGTTTATAAGGAAACAAGAACAACAAGCCAAGTGGACAATGCAGAATAGCCATTGGGAACTATCAGCATAAAAATTACTGTTCTGACAATGTCAGGCTTCACACTGCACTGACATAATCTGCCACAGTCATGCAGTAGTTTACTCTCCATAATAGATAAAAAGGTTCATTTCTCTGTCAGGTCCCCACTACCACTCTTTCATACTTAATATTTTGCTGCAATAATCTGGAAGTAAAATTAAAGTAGAGATTCCTACAGTATTATGTTTTCATCAACGCTCTTCTTTATGGACAGGATTCTTTTCTTATTTTTTCTTTAAAATATGCCCCACTCAACCAATGTCACTATGAGAATAAACTAAAAGCTTGTAGGCTGGGCTCTTTTATTGGTTCTTGTCAAACAACTACATGTTTGTATACAAGGTAACTTAATTAGTGATTTCCTCATATTTTCATTTTCATTAATATTTTATACAGCAGAACGATTCAGCATTCTTTTCTCAACTATGCACAATGAGAAAATTAAATTACAGTTTGGCAACAAGATTCAGAGAAGCATGAAGACTTTTAGGGGAGGCAGATGCTGCCCTGGAGCTTGACATGTTCTAAGTTTCATGCCATCCCTCATCTTGAATCCCAGGATTTTGAAACTCAAGAACATATCTGGAAAAAGATTGGATTTTGTACCGTTTCCAAGGTTCTTCCACTCACCTGATACAATTATGGGGATCTGCCTTGCAATCAATATTACAACGAAAGCGCTCCCAAGCAAGCCACCCCATTGGGGGTGTTCTCATAAGTCCATTTTCCAAAGCCAGGGAGAAGGCATGGAGTAGAAGAAGGAAGGCAACGCATTTCATGACCATGGATTTGAGGGGTGACCACTGCAAAAGAGATGGGCAGAGTGGGGAGGAAACATAAGGAAATATTCACCCATATCTAATGAAGTTAAATATTTATAAGCTTTCAGTTCCACCTGCACCTTTTTCTTTCTTTCACGATATGCAGCAGTGAAATGTTGTAAGAGCCTGGTGGCGCAGCAGACTAATAGCCTGTTATTATCATTCAGCTGCCTGCAATTACTGCTAGTTCGAATCTCCCCAGGCTCAAGGTTGACTCAGCCTTCCATCCTTTCTAAGGTAGGTAAATTGAGGACCCAATTTGTGGGGGCAATAAGCTGACTTTGTATAAATATACAAAAGTATGAAGGCTATTGCTTAACGCATTGTAAGCCGCCTTGAGTCTCCGGAGAAGGGCGGCATATAAATCAAATTAAAAAAAAAATGTTGAAATCTTCAATTAGACAGTTACCTTTTTTGCCTTGTACCCGGAAACTAGGGTTATCATCTTCAGAACAAACGAACATCTTACACAATCAAAACATGCATATCACCAAGATAAAATTTTATAAGTTGTCATTAAGTCCTTGCTCTTTTTTCTTTCCTTTGAGTGAAATTTGATTTTGGTAACTGGCCTGCAATTTTCTTGGCAAGATTTTTGGAAATATTTTGCCACTGCCTTTTTTCTAGGGCTGAGACCCAAGGTCATCCAGCTGGTTTTGTGCCTAAGGTAGGATTAGAATTTACAACCTCTGGTTGCTATCCTGGTGCCTTAACCACTACACCAAATTGACTCTCTCTTGCATATTATTTTAAATCTTATCACTGATTTTAAGAGCACTGTTGATATACCCCACATTTATTTGTTAAAGAAATTTATATAGCTGCTTATCCAAAATAACTCTGGGTAGCAAACAAAATGCAAACAGAATACAATAAAACAACGTTTTCAAATAATAAACTACAGCCCTGGTAGAAGCTCACATCCATCTACCAACCACCCTATGCCAGCTCTGTCTAAATTTACTTTCTAAAATAGTGCCTCAACCGATACTGTTCCATTTCACACTATAATGCCACTAGTTGCCATTAGCACAATGCTCTTTTCTTTGGATATTTTATCTATAATCCACATGCTCTTTATCGCTCTTATTTGCGACTTAGGTATCTGAGAGTGACCCACCCAATTTGCAGGAGGAATTCAGCAAACTTGTATGACAACAATTGAAAAAGAAACTGACTCTGGATTCTACTTACCCTTCCCTGTTTTGCACCACAACACACACACAAGTTCCCAGTGTTGCATTCTGGGACTCATGCTGCTGTTAGAGCAGGATCCTGAAGCACACACAATGATGGAAGCAAAATTACAGACACAGCATTCCTAACTAGCATCTATTACACTACACTTTTATAAAGAAGATGCTGAATCCTCAGGTTCACTAAATTAAGTGCTGTACATCTCTGTGGAGTTCATGAAATGACACAGCCTGGCACTTTGAAGGGCATCAAGTAAGGAAAGTTGGCTTGTGGTAGGATAATTTGCATATAGCAATTCCCAGGTTCACTATCTGACATCTGCTACGAAAGAATCTCAGGCAGCACAGCCAGAGGAAATCTTTTGCAAGGTCTCTGGAGAGCTACTTTCAATCATGTGATTATAGTTTTCACTAAGATAAATCTTATGTACTCAGCATTAAGTAGCTTCATATGAATAATTTAAACCTTTCTGGGATGTGCAGATGCAGAATCAGGCATAACGCCTGGTTCCACTTCCAACTTGGCAATAATGCATTACATGCAATGTTCTTGTTTGGGATGAAACAGAATTGCAGCACCTGTCCCAGCTGGTTATGTCTGAATGGGAAACGATTAAGATGGGCTAACCTGAAAGTTAAAAAATCATGAAGGAAGGCAATAGAATTTTTTTTTGCAAACTGTTGTCAAATCTATTGCTGTGGCCATGAAATTCCCAGGTATCCATCCTCCACCCCCCCTTTCCTTCTGCCCATGGCTGCTGCAAGCCAGCTTCTGCATTTACAAAGAAGCCTTCTTCCGGATGCATCAAGAAAGTGGGGGACATAATTGTGTAAATTCGGTATTTCTATCATTTAATGAAAGCATATTTCATGGATGGCACAAACGGCCCAAATTAATTCAAATCTATAACTGTAATCGTAATCAGTAGGTGCTCTTGGAACAATTAATTCGTTTTTCTGTTCCTTTTCATACACTGCAATCTTTGATCAGACAAAAGAAGAAAAAAAAGACAGTTCCCCATTCCGACCGTAATATCAGCCATCCAAACTTCAAGACACATTCGGGACACTTACGCTATCAGACATTAAGCCGCAACCAGTACTGCATCAGCCGCAAACGAAAGCCTGCAAGTCGGTCGCTTCCCTGCACAGGGCTGCTAATCACGTGCTTCCTTCCTTCCTTCCTTCCTTCCACAGATCAGCTGATCCCTTCGATCGCTGCCCCAGTACAGTCGATAAACTGCTGATCTCAGCGCCCCGTCAACTCCGCCACCGCCCTCGCTTTTGTCCCGGGGAAAAGAGGAAGCAGACGCTCCCTGTGACACGTGTGCGCGAGCGTCTTTTGAGCTCAGCCCTTTTCATTCTGTGCTGGACGGAACTGAAGTTCATGCACCGTTTCTCCAAGGGAGGTTTTGGATCGTCCAAGGTTCAGAGTAGCGCCCGTCCCTTTCACGTCCCTTAGCAGAGATGCATCCCCTGTTTATTACTCTAATGGATAAAGAGGGACATTAGGAAAGTGCCTTGCCTCAAAAGTTTTAGGTGGAATAATTTGCTTGGATGTCTCCTCACAATACAGGACATTCTTCCGATGACACATTTATGAGCTGAAGTGGTCCAAGGTTTACAAAACAAACTAGTAAAAGTGGCTTCGGGTTGCTTTTATGCCTATGCCTGAGGAATTAACATAGCATGAACCAGAGATGCAAGTGTGAATATCCAGTGGTGGCAGGTTAATTACAGAATCCATTCTTCAGATCTCTTTTGTCCCTTTCTGCACTGTTTTAAACTCACCCATCCTCTCCCCCTTTCTAGTAAATATTAGCTATGACAGGTGAGAATATAGAATGAAAAGATGAACTATGTCTGAATAATTAGGCTGGCCTTACTACTTACTACTAGGCACCATAAGATTTCTGTTTCAGCCAAGTACAGGTTTCCTACCATCACCTATTTTCTATTAATCTCGAATTGTTCCCAAGTGATATTCCAGCTCCAGAAATGCTGGCTTTTTTTAAAAGCATGGCAAGATCAACATGGTGGCAAAGGCTCCAGCTTAAATAAAGTGACTGATAGCTTAAGTGGGCTTTTTTTTGTGTCCATGCATGGTTGGTACTCTGTGATAGTAATATAATTCAACTGCAGAATGTGTTTTGAGCAGCAAGCAGATGTTAGGCAGAGCCTTGAGAGAACCAAAGTATGTCTTAAGACAGGACAGAACACATCACGTACCTTATGTTGTACCTACAAACTAGTCTGCTCCCATTAGTGGAAACAAATCCTATTTTAAGGCATTGGAACGTCTCTGCTGAATATGGGAGGAGGGAGAACTAGGTGGTGTTGCAGAATTTCTTGGCCCACTACAGGTTGTCTTCTCTGTTTCTAATGAGTTCATTTCAGAGATGGGAAGGGGAGGCCGAGAAGAAACAAAAAGAGCAGTGCCTAATTTCAGTCCACTTTTTTTCATCTTCTTTTTCAAATCCCCCTGCAGCAGTTGTACTTCTCCCTTCTGAACAGGTACGCAATACCTTTCGTTCATTAACTATCGTTCTCGGACTCAGAAAGTCGACTTCATTAATATTTTTAACACGTACTCTCCAGTGCCAGCCCACACTGAGAAGCGTTCTCCAGATATACGACCGACTCACGACGCCCAGCTAAAGCAATCCGCCTCCTAGCAATTGCTTGCGGATCCTGTTTGCTTCCTGACTTCCGTCTGCTTCAGATGTACTCGTGGCCTCGCGATGCCCCCTCGCGGCCGAAAATAAAACTAACGCACTAAAAAAACGCTGGGGTTTATAGGTAGGTAGGACACGAGTAGTCACAACGGGGAGTTACCTCGCCTCTTCCAGGTGATGCGTTGTGGTAGACAAGGAGTTACACTAAGGGGAGGTTGGACGGGGACTGGGGAAGACGAAATTCAAATGCCAGTCAGTGACCAATCTCGCAGGTGACTTGAAATCGCCTCCCAACCGATCTCCTCCGTATTGTCGGAAAAACAAAATGGGAGAGGGAGGGACTCTTATCCATGACCATGTGTTTTTGGAGGAAAAGTGGGAGTCCATAGAAAAATAAATATCAAAATAACACTTATGTCTCAAATACAGGTTCTCCAAGTGAAAGCAACATTCTTCGGGCTGCGAAGAGAAAACTTCGGCTGACGTGGGAGCTTACCCACGCAATTTATGCTAAATGCAAAGCGATACTACCGCGCAGGAGAGAAAAACGATGGAGCAGCCTTTACTTGTTGACATACGGCCTGCTTCTTTCGTACTTGGCTTTCAGGACCCCACGAGAAGGGGGGGCTAAAAAGAGGAAAACCTCCCCTCGGGAAGCTATTGGAAAATCTGGATTGCGAAAAAAAAACCTCCCCCCAGGATAGTGGCAAGATTTGCTTCTGCTCTAATGATCCTACGCTCCGGGTTTTGCCCGAGGACCAGGGCACCGAAACAGGGGAGTCCAGCAGAGGAAGGAGGACACGCGACTGCTTAAGAAAAGCAGGGGGCAGATAAAGCCGAAGCTAACGTCGTTCTCGGTAGTGGTGTGAACAAGGTACGATTATGGATAAGCGTCGCTTCAGCATTTTAGGATAGGCCTGTCCCTGAATTTAAAAAAAGGTTTCCAATTCCGTTAATACGGAGATTCCTCTTCACTCCACTTCCACACATTCCTGAACTAACTAGCCTGCCTTTTCCTCTGTGTCATTAAAAGGTTGTGAAAAGGGTTTTCTATCTGAGAGAAAAGGGAAAAAAAGGAAATTTCGAGGATAACTTTTAGTCTTTGAATGTTCCGTGACTGCCTGAGATGAGGAAGTACACTCCATGACTCTGCTGGAGAAACCATCTACTTGGCCTTCCCCAGGCACTTAGGAAATTTATTTATCTGAAATGCAGGCTCCACTTATCTGGATAGTCAGCCCAAGTTGGAGAGGGCTGTTCTAGAGCCAGGGGTTGGGTTCATCCTCCTATCTTTACTGAAGATGCCAGGAATTAAACTTGCAGCCTCTTGCTTACAACACTGTGGCACTTATACTTGGAGCTTGTGCCCTGTAAAACTGAATAGAATAGAAATAGAATAGTTGGAAGGGATCTTGGAGGTCTTCCAACCCCCTACTTGGACAGGAAACCCTACACCACTTCAGACAAATGGTTATCCAACATCATCTTAAAAACTTCCAGTGTTGGAGCATTCACAACTTCTGCAGGCAAGTTGTTCCACTGATTAATTGTTCTAACTGTCAGGAAATTTCTCCTTAGTTCTAAGTTGCTTCTCTCCTTGATTAGTTTCCACCCATTGCTTCTTGTCCTGCCCTCAGGTACTTTGGAGAATAGCTTGACTCCCTCTTCTTTGTGGCAGCCCCTGAAATATTGGAACACTGCTATCATGTCTCCCCTAGTCCTTCTTTTCATTAAACTAGACATACCCAGTTCCTGCAACAATTCTTCATATGTTTTAGCCTCCAGTCCCCTAATCATCTTTGTTGCTCTTCTCTGCACTCTTTCTAGAGTCTCAACATCTTTTTTACATCGTGGCGACCAAAACTGAATGCAGTATTCCAAGTGTGGCCTTACCACACTCCAAGGCATTATAAAGTGGTATTAACAGTTCACGTGATCTTGATTCTATCCCTCTGTTTATGCAGCCTAGAACTGTGTTGGCTTTTTTGGTAGCTGCTGCACACTGCTGGCTCATATTTAAATGGTTGTCCACTAGGACTCCAAGATCCCTCTCACAGTTACTACTCTTGAGCAAAGTACCACATATATTGTACCTGTGCATTTTGTTTTCCTTGCATAAATGTAGAACCTTACTTTTTTCACCATTAAATTTCATTTTGTTAGATAGCGCCCAATGTTCAAGTCTGTCAAGATCCTTCTGTATCGTAAGCCTAACTTCTGGAGTGTTGGCTGTTATTTTTCTTCTTCATTGGTATTGTGCTAGACTGGGTTTTTATAATCTCACTTTTCAAAATTTCAAGCTTCTTGAGTTGTTTTCAACTCAAATTTCAACTCAAGCTTCTTGAGTTGTTTTCCCCTTGAGGATTCTCATCCATGGAATCTTTCCCAAGCTCTCTCTAATTTTATTGACATTAGCTCTCTTAAAGTCCAAGACTCTAGTTCTACTACTTATGCTTGTGTAATGTTGAATTCCAATATTGCCCCCACTTGCCCCCAAGATTCCTGTAGCTTCAACACCTTCTGTCATTTCATCTCTGTTAGTGAGAATTAAGTCCAATATGGCTGATCCCCTTGTTCCCTTCTCTACTTTTTGGGAAACAAAGTTGTCTGCTAGGTTTGTTAGGAACCTGTATAACTGCAACAACTTCTTTTGTATCCTCAGGACGGTGCCTTCATCTGATTCCCAGTTCATATCTCAGGCTGCCTTAGGGGGTCCTTGCTGTTAGTGTTTCCACTTTTTCCTGACAGATAGCTAGAATCCCACATGCTTCACCAGTTGTTCCTTTGTAGTGTAGTCAGGGGTAAGATCAGCCTGGCACTTACTGGCCACTTTAGACCGGTGTGGGCATCCCTCTGCTGGCTATTCCTTGGGCATTGTGTTCCATAGTCATTCTGATTTGGGCAATAGGTGAGTCCATTTTTTTCAAACTGGGTTTTATTAAATATTAGATAAAAAATGGTGATCAAGCCCAATACTGTTATGAAAAGCAACCAAAAGGGACTGCTGTTGGATCCAAATATCTAGAGGTAAAGACAGGTCTTAACAGCCTAAAAAGAGCAGAATTGGGGTCTGCCAACTTTTTTTTTTTCCAACTTTTCAAAGCATTTTTTCTAATGCTTTAAAAAGCCTCTGCTGATCAGGCAACTCAGCTGGAATCGTCAGAGACTTTTCAAAGCATTTTTTTTACCACCTCTTCGGCCAAGAGGTTGCAGAAAAAAATGCTATGAAAAGCCTATGATGATCCCAGCTGAGCCGCACGATCATCAGAGGCTTTTTTTTAACCTTTAAAAGCATTTTTTGTTGGAAGAAGTTGTAGAAAAAATGCTTTTAAAAGTAACAAAAAAAGCCTCTGATGATCGTGCGGCTCAGCTGGGCATGTGTGGGGGGGAGGCAGGGATTTTTGCTACCAGTTCTCCAAACCACCCGCCGCCATCACTACCAGATCGGGCGATTCGGTCCGAACTGGGAGCATTTAACCCCTGCTTCTCTCCTTGATTAGTTTCCACCCATTGCTTCTTGTCCTACCCTCAGGTACTTTGGAGAATAGCTTGACTCCCTCTTCTTTGTGGCAACCTCTGAGATATTGGAACACTGCTATCATGTCTCCCCTAGTCCTTCTTTTCATTAAACTAGACATACCCAGTTCCTGCAACAATTTTTCATATGTTTTAGCCTTCAGTCCTCTAATCATCTATGTTGCTCTTCTCTGCACTCTTTCTAGAGTCTCAACATCTTTTTTACATTGTGGCGACCAAAACTGAATGCAGTATTCCAAGTGTGGCCTTACCACACACCAAGGCATTATAAAGTGGTATTAACAGTTCACGTGATCTTGATTCTATCCCTCTGTTTATGCAGCCCAGAACTGTGCTGGCTTTTTTGGCAGCTGCTGAACACTGCTGGCTCATATCTAAATGGTTGTCCACTAGGACTCCAAGATCCCTCTCACAGTTACTACTATTGAGCAAGCTCCATAGAGTTTGCTACTTTATAAATATCCACAATAAGATCCTTAGAAAGGAAGGTTAAACAGCAGACAGGAGCATCCGCTGGAAAGTGGGTGTTAAAAGTGGTGTGCATGATGACATGATTGAAGCCCTGCCTCTTTTTAATAGATCATGTTTGGGGTGCACATAAAAAGAGTCATGCCTTTGCCTGCACGGTTGTGATGGCCATCTGCATATAATCACCCCAAATGGCAATCAGTATTTTAAAGCAGTAGTTCATATGTGTATGCATAGTTTTATATTCAGTTCTATCTGGATTAATAATACGCATCATGTGATAATTCAATACATTTCTTCTCATTCTGTTCTGGAAGGCAGATATTACTACAATGAAACTCAATGAACGTAGCGTGGTACATTATGCCACATGTGAGTCTCCAGCCGATCATACTGGCTTTCTGTGCAAGCGAATGGAGCGCCATCACCACAACCATCATGTCCCCTCTTACCAGCGCCGCTGGTTCATTCTCAAGGGCAACTTGCTGTTCTACTTTGAAGAGCGGGAGACCCAGACCCCCCTGGGTCTCATTGTGTTAGAGGGATGCACAGTGGAACTATGCGAAGCTGCTGAGGAATTTGCTTTTGCCATCCGCTTTGATAGCAGTGGTGGCAAATCTTACGTGTTGGTTGCCGACTGCCAAGTTGCCATGGAGGCTTGGGTGAAGGCACTTTCACGGGCCAGCTTTGATTATATGAGGCTAGTAGTCAAGGAACTAGAGAAACAGCTGGAAGATGCTCAGAGGAGCTTAGCTGCTAGCCATAAATCACCAAAGAAACTGTCTTCAGGCCGCAAAAGGCATTTATCAAATCCCATGATGATATCCATTCAAGAGCATCCTGTCATCTTGGAGAATGGTTACTCCACATGGGACAGTAGTTGCACTCATGCAGAAATGGCAAGTTCTGATCTCAGTGAAGGATTTCTGAAGCCCCCCCCCTTTACCACCTCGTCGAAAACTGACAAGCAGTGCTGTAGGTGGAGCATTTTTGGCTGGGTCTGCCTCTGCCACACAGGAAAGTCCAGTATCTCCAGAGACTACCTGCTTCTCAAAGTTGCATAATTGGTATGGTCAGGAAATTGCAGAGGTGAGAAGAGAGTGGATGGAAAGAAAGAAGACAGTAGAAATAGGAACACATTGAAGAAAATGCATTTTGCAGGACTGAAGAGAAATGGACCTTAAGGTAGGTTTCTGCAAGCCCCCTTGAATCACTTATAGACTCATATGGCTGGAAAGGACCTTGGGGGTCTTATAGTACAACACCCTGCTCAAGACAGGAGTCCTTATTTTACTTCCAGGTTTTACTCCTAGTTTATAAAATCTAAGAAACACCATTATTGCATCTTCCAGACTGGATGATTAATTAAAGTCTGCTTTCTATTATTTATTGCCACTACACGTTATTGCCAGGAATTTTAAAAACAGCATACTCTTTAATTATGCACCATTCAGAATTCAAGAAGATATTTTTAAGAAATTGCTGTATCAGCTCAGAAGAATGTTCCAGAACTTTATTTCAGAAAGTCTACTTCTTGATGCAAGAGAAGAATCCATGTGTCATTTCCTCCTTTTTGCTCCATGTAGTACTATTAATTGTATTTCATCTGTATATTGTAGCTATTTTGATAGCTGCTGGAACAGTATAGTAGTGAGTTGCCTTAATTACTCATTAGAAAAAACAGATCATACAATTTATACGTTATATTTTAATTATAGGCTTTTCATATACTTTAGATTTTCATGCAGAAGAGGACAAAGCTGTGAAAAGTTGCTTCCTTAAGACCATCTCAAGAATTTATAGTCAATATATATATATATTTTATTCAGGAACTTCCATCTCATAGAGTCAAATGCAACACTGGGCAGCCCTCATAAAACGTAAGAACAGTATATGATTCATAGTCATACCTTAGGTATGCCTTTAGCTGACCTTACTTGTGTTTTTTCTATCTTTTGGAACTTAATCTTCATATACAGACATTGAATTAAAACAGTTTGTTGGCACTGAAAAAATTGACATATGACAGTGGTGGGTTGCCCCCGGTTCATACTGGTTCACAAGAACCGGTAGTAAAACCGGCGGGAGGCTCCACCCACCGACCCTGACGTCATCAGGAAGCTTCTGCGCATGTGCAGAAGCACAAGCAACGCACACGTGAGTGAATCAAGCATGTGCATGCAGCCCCATTGCGAACCGGTAGTAAAGGTAAGTACAACCCACCCCTGAAATATGACTGTTTTTCACACCAACCCCGTTGCAGTATCCCCAAGGCCACATGATCAAAATTCAGACCCTTGGCGACTGACTCATATTTATGACAGTTCCAGTATCCTGGGGTCACATGATCACCTTTTGTGACTTTCTGACAAGCAAAGTCAGTAGGGAAGTAAGATTCACTTAACAAGCACATTACTAACTTAACAAGTGCAGTGATTCACTTAACTATGGCAAACAAGGTTGTAAAATGGGGCAAAACTCATTTAACAACTGTCTTGCTTAACAACAGAAATTTTGGGGTCAATTGGTCATAAGTCAAGGACTACATACACTAACACAAAAGGCAGAAAAAGCACAAGATTATCCAAGCAACACAATCTAGATATCAAAAGCCAAATAAATAACAGCAGCTGTTCTCAAATTGTTAATGTAATGTGTGATAATCTAATCATCCCTCAATATCACTTTTATACAATAGTTTCCTAAGACTCGACTAAATGTATTTGTTGCTTTTGGTACTTTGTTCTAGTTCCATCCATAATATTGCTACAGATTAATGACAAATATTCATCCAAACCAATCTTACATAATTTCATGTGAATATGAGTTTAATTTAGTGTTCAGCATTCATAATCTATTATTCTGCTGCTTTTTGGTTATGGGGCCCATTCACAATTTAATGGCCTACATTTATGACCTTGGACATAACTAATTATTGAATTAATGAAACAAGAATTATTTATTACCTTACAGATTAATACAGCATTAGTAATAGCCAGCAGTTATATACTTACCAGTAGTTTACTGGGCATTTGCAATAATCTAATTAAGATTATTATTTCAGAAAGAAAAAGAATTATCTTGACTGCTCAGTAAGATAAAACTAAATTGCCATGATACCTACTAGTAAAATTAAGTTCGGGGAATTATATGAATTACTTTATGTGACTTATACCTGGTTCATTTTTTCCTCCAGTAGTTTTGATCACAACCAATAACACTATTATTAGTAGTTTAAAAAAAGCATGCTAAATTGTATAATAAAGCTAATAACCTCCTATAACATTCTGGTAATGTTATATTACATATATATTGCATGTTATTTTAAATAAAATGTGTTTTATAAATTGCATTTTATCCAAAATAGGAAGATACAATATTATTTCATAATTATTTGTGGCTCAAACTTAATTATTTTTTAAAGCAGTGTACATTACTTTATACTTTCCAGAAGGGTGTCTATCTTAAGCCAAAGAAAAGTATGTTACATTGGAAACAAATTTATGAATTGCACAGATTTTCATGAATCATGTTTTACTTTATTTACACAAAAATATGAAATAATAAATGTGTTGGTTTTTAAAGTATTGAGAAAACACTTTTTACTTTAGAGTTGAAAGGTTTATCAAAATTATAAATTTGTAAAAGAATAAAGAAACTAACAGTCTGTGGCCCATAAGAAAAAGAGAGGTCACCAATGCCTCTCAGCTGTTCCCCCCAAGCAACTGGCATTTAGAAATAGCATATAGATTGTCATGTGGCAGTCTCTGATAATTTATCTTTGCAAATTCTTATCATGGAAGGCCATCACATTTTGTAGTGATTCCCAAAATTGCAGTTTTATTCTTTATTGATATATTTTTGGTAAAGTTATCACTTTCTGTTTTTATCTTGTTGTTTGGAATGGGAGGGTGCGTCTACATGCTGTTTGTGCTGCTCTTATCAGTTTAGCTTCTGCACATTCCTATGCCATTATCTAAACTTGATGATTGAATTGACTTTTCTCCATCTCAACCACAGTATAAGAAGAATTGCTTTAATGGAATTTTTTTTACAGTAGGTATGTTGGAGCTCTTGAAAGGGAACTTCTGCTTGCCTGTTTCTAGATACTCCCTCCACTATCTAATAGCTAGGATTTCACCAATCCTTTATGCAGAGAAAAAGGGCCTTGCTGGCTTCAACCTCCCATCACAGTGCGAGTACAGCAAAAGTCTCTAACCTCTAGTCCACGGACTGGGCTGCAGAAACAAGTGAAGCCCCATCTGTGGGATGCACACAAAACCATGACCCCTCCAGTCCACAGAAAAATCTCTCTCCATGGAACCAGTCCCTGGTACCCAAAAGGTTGGGGGCCACTGTAGTATGGAACATGAAGCATGTGAACTGAGGAGCATTGGTTGAATGTCCAATCATGGAACCATTTATTTATTGGACAGATAACAGAATGCTTTCAGCAAAGTTGGCAGCAAGGTAGGCTTTAAAATTTTCAAAGGGAATTTGGGGAACAAAACAGGGTGAAAGTGCACCTTGAAGAATTAGAAGGGTTAGCTGACTTTAAAGTGGAAAGCAGGTCTTTTCTTCGTAGTACAGGGTTAATTTGGACTGGATCTGGCCAGAAGCTGCAAAGAAAATACAGTAGAACTTCTGGTCACGTATGCTTCTGACCACGACCAAACCGGGTTCCGACCAAAAAATTCACAATTTTGTTTTCTGCAGCTGATTTCCCCTTCCGCGCCATTTTTTTTGTAAGCACCAAATTTCCAAAATTAGGTTCGAGTCATGACCAAATCGGTTTGCGACCAGTTATGGAACGAAATATGGTTGTGACCAGAGGTTCTACTTTACCAGGAATCCAGAACTTTGCTGAGGTCTCCATTCTTAGCCCACCTCCATCTACCTTCCCATCACTATTATAAGAAATTAAATCCAGAAGCCACACTCATGTTTTCCCTCTCCTGTTTAAATTTCATAGAGGACGGCCTTGGAAGGCAGAGGTAAGATCGTTTATGAAGGCAACAATCAGATAAAGGTGACTTGAATCCAGACCAAAACCTTGGTCATTCTGACCTCCCACCCCCACCCTCCCGCAGCCCAGCCCAATTCACATGAAGATGAAGGGAAGAGACAGAGAAATAAGCCTGGAAAGCCCAGGTTACAAGACTCCAACGAACCACCAGAGGACAGCAGAGATACAAAGATAAGACACAATTCCGTTACTAAGCTATTAAATTCTTCTATTTTTATTGGTAACTTTCAATGCCGCTCCAGAAGAATTTAAACATGTCATTTAAACGGTAACTAAAAAACACACCTAATTCAAACTTTTCAGACACCCGCGATTTAAATAAACTCTCCTTCCACCTATTGATATCTCGCGAGGTTTGACAAGGCACCGCCCACTGTCGCTAGTTCCGGTTATCGAGAAAGTGTCCGATTCCTAGGGGAGGAGCTGCCTAGAGGAGATGGCTTCGCGGTTGTGGTCAACGGCTGGCTCTTGGGCAAGGTCGCGACCCGTCGAGAATCAGAAGGCGCCCTTAGCAACAGTTTTATCCTCACGAAATATGACCGTCACTCGGACTGGCGCCATCTTGCCTAAGCCCGTCAAAGTGAGTTGAGCGTGAAAGATAGTCGTGGCTTCTAAAAGGAGAAACGGGTAGGAACAAACCGAGCAATCATTTAGCAAGGATGGGGTAAATTGGCAGGTTGTCTCCGCCAATCGCGTGTAGCTTGTTTGGAAGGCGGGTTTTGTTGGTGTTCGACCGTTGCCTAGCGATAAAACAATCGTTCGGGGCAGACGCGGAAATAACAGGTTGTTAAAGGGCGAGAACTTTATTTCGTGTCGGAGAAGCAGCCGGACTCTCTTCCTTTCTGTGACGCCCCCTCCCCGCGACAGTTACTTAAAAAAAAAAAAGCTCAATTCGTCCTCCCCCGCCTCCCTTAAGTCAGTGTGAGAAAATATTACTAGAACTTGCCCTTGTCGTGATTGAAGTAAACGCTTTTTGTTAATTCGGTTGGCCAATTAATTATGCAGCAGGCCGGCTTATCTTTAGGGCTGCCATTATCCCGTTGCAAGCGGTTTCCTATTCTGTCATCCCCGAAAACCGCGCTGCAGTTATTTTAGAAACTCAGCGGCAGCTTCGCCTGACAAGTGGTTGGGATTCCAGGAGAACCGATGTAGAGCGGGGGTCTCCAACCTTGGTAACTTTAAGCCTGGAGGACTTCAACTCCCAGAATGCCCCAGCCAGCTTTGCTTAAGGCATCTACCAGCTTTGCTGGCTGGGGCATTCTGGGAGTTGAAGTCCTCCAGGCTTAAAGTTGCCAAGGTTGGAGCCCCCTGACGTAGAGGGGACACAAAAGTCCCGCGTAAATTGACAACCAAAGAAGTAGCCGGGCACAAAGACTGGGATATGGAAGTTGAGATAATCCAAACGCGGATACCGTTGTGCTCCCTGATCTCTGTGTTTGTAATTTGAAACAAATAGATTTCCTTGTAGATTGTTGTACATAACACTGAGAGCTTATGGCAAGGGAGACAAATTCCTTGTGTCTAATCACACTTGGCCAAAAAGAATTCTATTCTATTGTATTCATGCCCAGCAAAGGAAACATCCTGAAGATGTATTTTATTAACTATCTTTATTCTAAGGGTATTGGGTACCTATTCAGTCTATGGATGCTTCGTGATTTATTTGAAGTAATTTTCAAAAATGCTCCTGAAAATAAGTACAGTAAGATAATAGTTAAATATACTGAGACAGCTGTTTGATTCTTTGTGTTCTTTCCATCGGTTCTAGTTATACTCTGGCAGCTATAAATTTGTTCATGTGTTCATTTGTATATGTGCCAAGAGATATTAACCAGCTTTTCATTAATCCCTGTAGATGCCATTTGGACTTATTCGTGTGTTTGCCATTGTAATTCCCTTTCTCTACGTTGGGACACAAATCAGCAAAAGTTTTGCAGCCTTGCTTGAAGAACATGATATCTTTGTACCAGAGGATGACGATGATGATGACTAACAGGTACAGTTATAGCTGCCCAACCCTTTTCAGTGTTAACAGCTGCATATAGCCTATGACTGCCATGCTGGGAGGTTTGGGGAAGTGATTAAATGAATAGTTGGTCTAGGACAAAAAAAACCTGATAGCTCCAAGTAAAAATTAAATTTGAATGAATTGAAAGAACTGAACAAAATCTATTTTTGTTTTTCCCTCATGTATTTTTGACCACATAATTTGCATATTTAGGATGAAGAAACTGGATTATTTATGGTTACACAATTGAGAATTAAAAATTCCTTGCTGCCAACTTCAAACAACTTTATAATGTAATTGTGCCTACATATTCTAAAGAAAACTTGCAGCTTCAAACTGGGGACAGAAACCCATCCACTTATATCTTTTCCATATCTTAACATCTTTTCATTATCATAGCATGAATGGTCCCTGTTCTTCTGATGCCTTCCTTTCTTTTTCCTGTTACCTTCTACATCCAGTTCTGCAGTAAAGCTAAAGTAAGCAAATGCAAGTTATGCTTTACCTATTTTTAATTATATATCTCCGTAGTCTTTGTATAATAATTATAACACAATGGAAATTGATATTCCAAGACTTTGTAGGTACTTGGTATTCTATTCTGTAATAGCCTAGTAGAGGTATGTTACATTAAATACTTGCCAAAGATACATTAAATTTGATTTAACAGTATATGTGATCATGCAACAGTATTTTGTTTGTGATGTGCATATTGATATGCATATGAATCTTTTCCATTTGAGCCAATGCATTCTTTGTTTTCTGATCAGGAAACAGGTATACACCATTTCTTTTCGGGCTGAAGTAGCACTCCAAAAATTAAATAATATCAGGACAATAATTACTCCCTCATGCTATTTTAGAGCAAGCTGCCTATTTTAAAAGTGTTATCCAATTGTGCTCAAGTCTCTTATCCTAAGCTTTACTAGTTCTGTATAGTGAAGAACTCATACTTTGCAATCGCAAAATAGTTCCACAGTGTGAAATATTTCCTGTTTTTTACAGGTCTACAATGTGGCAGTAAGAGGAACAAAGCCATAATAAAATATTCTGATATCAATGTTTAATCACCGCTCCTCTCAGATGGCTAATGAACATTTTGGGAACAGCTGGACTTCCCATTGTACTACGGATTGTTCTGTGCATGTATAAACAAGAATGGTTAAATGCTATTATCTATTTAAGAATACATATGTCTTGATTTAACAATTGTTGCACGCTTAGAGTGTACCTTATTTCTGAATACACTGGATCCCTAATTAATACGAAGAATTCTTCTGAATAGTAAATTAAGAATTAGAGATCAAGGCTCTTGTGTTTCTTTTATATACTAAGCTGTTGTCTTTATCCTTTTGGGAATGTATGTTTTACTGAATTGAGATGTCCTTCTGAATGAATATGCTTTGGACTGTGCTATCCATCTTTGATACTATATAAAATAGAATGTCAGCTTTCTTTCTGAAAAGAATAAAATCACAAGCCTATAGAAAAGTACATAAAGCAACTCCTCAATCTTGTTATTTGATTCAATTGAATCAGCTAAATAATATTTAACAGCTGCCAGTGTAAATACCCATTTTTATAGAACTTTGAGAAAGTTTTAATTATAATTTTGGTGAAAGCAAACTGTTTAGACATCTATTGTATAACTATTAGATTTTTCCTGTTACCTAGCTTTTTATTTGTATTACATGCAGCTGTTATAAACCTAATACCTTAGGTTTATAGGATTAGGATGTATAATGGAAGTATTACATAGGTTGCTAAATTTCTAAAAACTAATAAGTAACCTCCATCTCTGGTGCCAACGTTTAAGCAGTGTGAGATTTTTATTCCAGAATTTGGGAATATTGCTACAATTTTGCAGCAGTAAACACATGAAAACTGTAGTGTACCCCCTAAAATAAATATTTAAAAATTCATTAAACTCCTAAGAATGTAATAATTTAAATTGCATTTGGTTCATTTTCTCCAAAATAAAATCTTTTCTGCATATGTATCTAACAGAATCTCACCATATATTAAAGATAAATTTAGTATTACTTTTTAGATGGCAGTGTTATATATTATTTAAGACGTTATTTGCAGTAGAAGTACTATAACATACTTAACTATAAAGAAGTAGATTTTGCAAAATGAATTCAGGATGAAATATTAGCACCAAATACTCAGACTCAATATAAATAATGCATGCCTACTTGAACACTTTCTTGCTGAAGAGTGTTAAGATAGAGGCATTTATTTGGAACAGAAACCATAGTCATTATTCTCTATTGATGATTTAGTTCAAGGATCGTGGCCTATGTAGAACTTGGATAGGAAATCCGTGGGTTGCGGTGCTTCTGTCTCATGAAAATATCTCATTATATGGGTCTTTTGTTTCCACACATTGATTGTTTCTTGGAATTCCATTTTTCCCTATACCAAGAATAAGAGAACAATTATTACTTAAATTACCAATATACCAGGTGATAATACCTGTCAAATCAGTTTTAAGAACAAAATTATCAAAAATTGGTAATAACTGATTAAAAAAAAAAAACAGGTTTATATTCAGGAGAAAATCAGAATGGGTAAGTAACCCATGGCCCATCTAATTTCAAAACCCTCTTTAGGAAATCAGACATGTGCTATAAAATCTGTTATATCATGTTAGCTCTGTAATAGGAAACAGAGGAAGTAAGAAACTGCATTTTTGCCTCTGGCAATACCTCTTTCTTGCCTGTTGTAAATCTTGGGAAAAAAAGCTGTCGACAGTCCACTCCTCCTACCTTGCAAGAGACCCTTAGCTTAGTGTGAGTCTTAGTACTCTGTAGGTAGGCTCTGCACATAGTAACGCCAAAAAGAGTCTTGATTCTATCTATAATCCCTTTATGAAGGAGGCTTGGGAAGAGAAATGACATATCTTCCAAAAACTGGTCTCATCAGGAGGGCATTACAATGGAGAGAAAGAGGCAAAAGCCCAGAACCAAATATACAACCAAGGACTTGGGCCAAGAAAACAGAACACAAAGTGAAAAGTAGGACATCAAGATGAGATTCAGAGTTTTTCAGAACTACAAAGGAGATGGCAATAAGGTAAAGGTGCTAGTCGTTCCCGACTCTAGGGGGCAGTGTTCATCTCCATTTCTAAGCCGAAGAGCCAGCGCTATCTGATGATGATTCTGTGGTCATGTGGCCGGCATGACTAAACGCCAAAGATGCATGGAACACTTACCTTCCCACCAAGGTGGTCCCTATTTTTCTATTTGCATTTTTACATGCTTTCGAACTTCTAGGTTGGCTGAAGCCGGGGCAAGTAACAGGAGCTTACTCTGTTACATGGCGCTAGGGATTCGAACCGCTGACCTTTCTGATCGACAAGCTCAGTGTCTTAACCACTGAGCCACCGCGTCCCCATGAGATGGCAATATATATGCTAATAAAAATGTTTCTATACTAAATTTAGAATATGGGAAATAAACTGGGAGAACAAAGGATCTGACCTTAGAAAGACAAATATGCAGTCATAGACAACATTGAAACATGGCAGAGTGTTGCTTATAAGTGGCCCACAGCAACTTATTCAGGGGGAACAGATCCAGTATGTACTGTTCCAAATATATACAGGAAATTCAGGAATCGGTGTGGAAATATTGTTAAAAGCATTTGGATAACAGTAAAAGGAAAGAATAAGTGATACTGTTGTAGAACCACCTGGTTAAAAGATAGAGGTCTTTCTAATTTAGATGACCACTCTTTCAAAGGGTCATGCAATACAGGTAGTTCTCACTTAACAACCATTCATTCACGGCCATTTAGTTATGACAGCATTGAATGAATACACCCAGTCCCCAAAGTTACATCCATTACATCTCCCTTGCAGTCATATGATCCAATTTGGGCACTTGGCAGCCCACTCACATTTACAACTATAGGGATGGTTCAACTCCTCCCACCTGCCTATCTCCCCCCAGCATTGCTCTTTCGGCTGTCCTGCCCTCTGCCAACCCCGTCACTCTATGCTCTGCCCTGTATTCCCAATGTTCTGTGCTCCACCATTCCTACTACCCCTAGCTGATCTTTGCCATCTTCCTCCCACTGGGAGGAATGGGAGGAATATCTGTCTCAACAACAGAAATTTTGGGCTCAACTGCAATTATAAGTTAAAGACTACCTGTAATAGATATATACATCTATTAAAAACCAGAGTCTTTAAAACTCTGGTGCCAAATTTAAGCTTTCACATGCAGCAGATAACCCTATCCCAGACTTAGGGAAAAAACTGGATGTTCAGCTAAGGGGGTAGAGGTCTGACACACTGCAGGGGGAAGTGTGTTCCATAAGGCAGGGTAGCCATTTAAAAAGCATGCTTCCCACATCCCACAAGATGGCAAAATTTAAGGGACGGGACTAGGAGTGTGCCCACCATATCTGATCTAGTAGGACGGGAAGATAGGGGAATGTGGTCCCACTGATAACCTGGCCCTGTGTGATATAGATTTTAGTTTTGAATGAAGGATTTCAATTATCCTGATATGCAATGGGAATCTAATTCTGCCAAGTCAGAACTCCAACAAATTCTTTTCATCTCTCTTGACAACTTCATTTGTCAGAAAGTGGAAGAACATACAAAGGGGGGGGGGGGGGCGCAATATCCTGGACCCAATCCTCACTAATGAGGAGAATTGGTTGAAGAAGTAAAAGTGATTGGCACACTGAGGAAAAGTGATCATATTATCCAGAAGAAGATAGACCTGAATGCTGCCTATCAGAAGATTGGGTTTTGATAAATTTTGAAGGTAAATAGGTTGGACTCAATGACTACAAATCTTTATAAAGTATTCAGGAAAGCTGGTAAATTCAATGCAACCGTACACTGAAAGTGGAATTATAAAAATCCCTACGAGGAGAAATGAGATAAATCTAAACAGTCTAGCATTGATGTGAGTCAACTTTATAGAATGCTGAAGATAAAAAGGAACACATATAGGAAATTGGAGGAGAAAATGCAAAGGTGAATAGAAAGTAATCAGGCACCATCAAGAAAGCTCTAACTCACTGGTGGCAAACTTGATCACGTCACGTGATATATCGTGAAGTTTTTTGCCTTTGCAGAGCCGAGATGGGTGTGGCCTGTGCGTGACACATCTGGCCCACAGGCCGCCAGTTTGACAACCCTGCTCTAACGTAACAAAACTAAAGCTTCTGATAGATTACAGAAAATGTTTCTATAGGTATATTAGAAATAAAAGGAAGCTGAAGAGAATGTGCGCCCATTGCGAGGAGCAAATGATGAATTGTTAATGAGTGAAGACATCTGTCTTCTCTCAGAAAGGAAATGTAGTCATAGCTGATCATAATTATAATGGTGAGGAAGGAAGGAGCTTAGGATACACAAAAAGACTTAAAAGAGAAAATTTGACTAATTTAATTGAATGGATGGCTCCAAAATGTGTTACATTCAGAATACTGAGAAAATAATGGAGGGGATTGCAGAACCTGCTCTCAATAATCTTTGAGAACTTCTGATGAGGTTCCAAAAGATTGGAGGAGAGCTAATGTCATCCCTATCTCTAAAAGGGGAAAAAGTTAGGAAACTTCAACACTCGCAACTTGACATCTATATTGGCTAGCTGGTCTTTGACAAGCAACATGTTTCTAAGCACTTGGATAAACAAGCTACAATTAATAGAAGCCAGTATGGGGTTGTTACAAATCAATTGTGCTAGAATCTTAATATATTACCAAATATGTTTAGTATTCATGGAAGAAAACTCAGACAAAAAAGCCTGATACAAATAAGAAGTATTTTATGTAAATTACAACTTTCCACTCTCTTTTCACACAGAATTGACAAAAGATGAAATAATTATCATCATAATATCCCTAATCCTTCATCTGCTATGAATTTAGAACAAGTGTTGTCTTACCTTAATAACAAGCAAATCAATAATTCTGGGATCTGTAACATGGGCATTTTTCATGAAGAGCTCTCGCACCTTGTCACGCCCCTGTTTCACTGTGATCTCCAGTTGGTATGTATGTACTAGACCAGAAGCAAAATAATGTTCATGAGTTAAAAATAATCCCATGTACATCAGTTGTCAACATTATCACCACTTCTGATGAAACTAATTCATAGGCTGTTTTACTGAAAATTATGGGACATGCGTGAAAAAATTAATTAGTAGAAAAAGATCTTTTAAGCTGCAGGAAAATCAGAAACCACTATAAAGTACAAGATTATTCTGATTTTACCATGTCTAACTATATTTTCGAGCTATTAGTACACTTAAACAAGTGGCTCTCCACAGCAAAATTCAACCCCATCCCCGCCCCAAAATTAAATACAATACTAGATAATGTCCTGTGGAAATATAGTCTACAGGTATTTAAAAACCTCATTTTTGTTATATGTATATAGCACAGTTACTTTCATTTACTAAGCAGAAGCAAAAGTTTTGTATTATTTGAGGTAATGCAATACAATACAAAATCTCAAACTACAAGGCAGTTTTTTATAATTGGGATTCTCAAGTAAATTATGTTGAGGATCAGTTTGATCAAAACTTGGAACTACAATTTACAAGCATACATTTGAAACCCCTGTGGCCTTCTAAATCCTCCTTAATTTTTAAAGTTTTTCCACTCTGTGGCTATTTATGAAACTATTAACACCAACTATTTCACATGCATTTTTTCTGCAAACAAATGTCCTGTACTATATCCTAGCATGCAGCTAATATTTACACATTTATATCTGGATCATGATATAGTTCCATTTAGTTTCCGGCTACATTCAGAATACACTGAATATTCAACAATGACAATGAATATAAAGATGAATGAATAAGGATGAATCCTAGCAACCAAAGATGATGGGGCAAGATAATAGAAAAACAAGATATTAATCAATAAAACAGTTTGAATTATACTTATGCCATGAATCCTTATTTCAAATGCATACAATCATATATGTATATGTATATATCTTGGCTGAATAATTATCTATCAGGGATGGTGTAGTGTAATGAATGCTGCAGAATGGAAGGGGTTGTACTACATGACCTCTTAGGTCCTTCCAACTTTATGAACCTAATCCCAAATTACTATCTCCTACTTATTTATGAGTCAAGTCATCAAGGCGATTTAAAGTACCCATTCCCTTTAAGGAATTTCCGTGAAAAAGTGAAAGTATCCCTTTGTGATCTTCAGATCGGAGAAGTCGTGAAGGAAATATAAATACAACTCCGGACTGCGATGCTTCTTTTCAAGCCAAGTTAAACGTTTCCTATCCCTACGACCTTGACGGCGGAGATCGCGAGCGTAATCACGGCCCCTCACCAGTATTTGGGATTTCGCGGTACCAAGTTCTATATAATTCTCTCACGTGCCGTTTGGCTTCAGCCAAATCCCGACTGAAGACTGGCTTTACTACGGCTCCGACAGCGGTGCCCGCCACCTTCCCAGCCCCGGCAGCCGCCATGTTTCTTATTGAGCTAAACAAACCCGGCCCTCAACCTTTCCTCCGGAGTGGCTAATATTTTTATTGGCTAAAAATTATGGCATTCACCTAAAGATGACCGACGATTGGCTAATATCTAGTTTTATGACTGGAAGAGTGGGCTACCCACTTACGGATGCTGACCAACAGCGTTGAGAGAATTTAAGCTGAACATTGCCTAGTAAACTCAGATTGGCTCTGCTACCGCCCAGACCGGAAGTTGAGTGTCCCGATGTGGGAATATCAACACAGTTGACTTTCGCCAGAGTGATTTTACGGTTCTGGGAGGGGTGGGAGGAGTAGAGATTTATGTGTGGTGGAAGCGCTGTGACATTAATCTTGAAACATTTCTTAAAAATTTGCTTTTTGACCCACGCAAACACAAAACACACAAAAAGACAAACTACTAGGACTGTGATCACTATGAAAATGAGTTAGATGCTTCTGGTCCATATGGTTGAATTTTCAGGCACCTTGTGTCAGCCTGGTAAAGTAAACCAAACTGCCAGATTTTACATTAGCAGAATCTTGCAAATCTTTCTTCCCCATTCCCTTTACAGCCCAAGGAACTAGGGAGGAGCTCTTAGGAACCCTTTGCCCTGCCCTTAGTCCTGCTGTGGGCTAAGTTGTCTTTTATCATATATACATCTATGTTTCCTTGGCTGCAACTCTTTACTCTGTCTCCCGAGGTCATTTGCACATACAGTCACATATTTGTCTACCTTTGTGTCTTTGCTAGACACAAGGATAGACAATTTTCTGGCAATTTTCCACTTCTGTGTGGTGGCAAAAGCTCATTGAATAAGCCAAAGCAATTGGAAAGATACAACTTGTTTCTTCATTAGGCTAGTACATTACAGTGATTAATGAGTTCCTGTCAAGCTTCCCAAGTAGAACAGACAGAAAACATGACCAGATGAACTAATTTTATTTTATTGTAGGGCTAAATTAACAGCATCTTTCAAGTGTATAAATCTCCTGGCATCTCCTTTACAGACTGAAAAGCTAGCTGGGGAGGATTCTTCTGAGCCTCTTTCTCAGGCCATTGTGCAGTTGCAAGCTATGCCTTGTTTGCTGACCTGACCTTTCCCTAGGCAACTTTTCCCCCATCTCTCAAGGTCTTTCTCACACATCTCCCAACCAGCAAGAGTTAAGAGCAAAAAGACTGGTTAGTGTAGTTCTTATGTAACTGTACAAAGGATTGCAAGAGAAACTGTAAGTATATTATCTATGTTCTTGAAGAGATTACAGTGGAATATGCTTCTCTGCTTAGTCTTAAAATACAAATACAAATAGAATACAAAATACAAATAGAATACAAAATACAAATAGAATACAAATAGAAAAGGCTAGACACTGCTCTACAAGAACTGAGGAGGTGAACTCCAAAATACATGGAAAAGGTTTATTGGTGGCCTGTTTCAGATGAATTCTGAAAAACATTGACAAGTTTTCTGTTTATGCTGAATAAATCAGATCATTAATCATGCCTATGACAAAGAATTCCATCCAAAATAAATTGGGCCACCAATAAATGTTTTGTTTGTGCCCTTTTAGATCGTTTTAGTGTAGTGTAGGCTATCTATCTAGTTTTATGTTTTATCTCTTTTTGTGTTTTTTTTTTGCTCTGTACATCACTCAGAGTCCATTGGAGTTGGGCAGCTATAATAAATATACATGAATAAAATAAAAACAAATCTTCCTGTTTGCTTTGTGTGACAATTGTTTGAAACTGTTACATAATATTGTCTTTCTTTTTTTTCAATACACTTTATTAAGCTTTTATTACATTAAAAACATAAAAAATTATTTCACTCAACAACAGCTATTTGTGGTGTTTTTCTTGTGATGATAATCCGTGCATTATTTACAAAAATTAAATTGTGAGTATTTACATTCTTACTTTATCTATTACTTATTCTTAATAACTATCTATCTTTAATCTATCTCCGTTCTATCCAGTTATACCACTGTTTCCCACACATTGTAAAATATTGATGCCTCTTTATCTTTTAGACTCAGCATTAATTTGTCCATTTCTGCGCAATTCATTACCTTTTGTATGACCAGTTTCTCTGCGGGTGTGCATGGCTGTTTCTAACATTGAGTGTAGGCAATCCTGGCAGCGGTTAATATGTGCAGTACTAGATATTTTGTGCCCTTAACATTTTTTTTTTTGAAGATCCCCAATAGGAAGAGTTCCAGTTCTAAGTCTAATTGTTCATTAGTAATTTCCTGTAACCAATCTTTAATTTAGCCAATATTTTCGAGCCTCATATGGTAGTATGTTCCCTCTTTCTTTTTACATTTCCAACATATGGGGCTAATTTTAGGGTACATTTTCGCTAATCTCGAAGGGGGTAAGTGCCACCTGTAGAACATTTTATATGTGTTTTCTTTATATGCTGCTGATTTTGTTAGTTTATGGTTTCTGTTCCATATGTTCTCCCAATCTGATAGTTTTATGCTGTGTCCAATATTTTGACCCCACACAATCATGCATCCTTTCACTACTTCTTCCTCCAGTTCTACTTCCAGAAGATATTTGTAAATTTTAGTAATTTTTTTGGGTCTGGTCCTAATAAAATTTTATCTAATTGTTGTGGTTTAAGATATATTCCATAATCTTTTATATCTTGTTTATATCGGTTTTGTAATTGGAGATAAGACCACCAGTCAACTCGTAGCCCTTGTTCTTGGAGGTCCTGTATTGTTTTTAGCTTTCCATGGTTATCTAATCGGTCTTCATATTTTAACATTATGTTCAAATCTAAATTAATTGGGTGGATCATTGTGGATAGCCAAGGTGGGATTTTTATGTAGTGTTTCTTTTTAACTTTAATCCAGAACTTCTTTTTATCAAATGTGCAATACTAAAAATTGCACCTTAATCAGGATCAGCCTGAGAACTGATGAACATGTGAATGAAACCATACAAATATAACTCAGAGAGTTTCCTAGATTCCAATGGGATAGTATGTCAAGCAAGCACCTTTCCTGATTTCTCAGCAGGAATATACAAAAAGGAGTAGCATGGAGAACAACTTCACATGATTTTCATAGTTTCTTAAAGATAAAAATCTACTTGGAGTATTGCTTTTATCATTACCATCTTTTGAAGTGAAGATTCTTATTTATGATGAGCCATATTCTAATCAAATGGATGGGATGAATCAAAATGAGCATGGTTAGAAGGGTATAATGGCTGGTCAAGAATTGGAAGACCATGAAAACTCTATTAGATCAATGGTCCATCTAATCTATCCAACCCGAAGTGGTTGGTCAGACACCTGCAGACAATGTAAAATAAGATATACAAGCTTCATACTTCGTACAATATATATTAGGGTAGTAGGCAATTGCAAGGGAGGGAAGGAAAGGGAGGGGAAGTGATGAAATGTAGATATGATACAGGCTTCCCCAAGCATATGATGTTCCAATGCAAATGTAAAAGGATGACACTTTCATTGGTGGCATCATCATACGTTATTATTTCGGTGCCATCATAGTAAGGAAAGACACATATGTTACTGCTCTGCACTGCTTTCTTTCTTTCTTTCTTTCTTTCTTTCTTTCTTTCTTTCTTTCTTTTATTTTATTTTCTTTTCTTTTATTTTATTTATTTAGTTTGTCAAGCATGTATGATAAAACAAGCATAAGTATGAACATAACATGTAAACATATAAGTATAAACAGGTATAAGTATATACATAAGAAATGAGTACGAATAAATGGGAACAGTAGGCACACTGGTGCACTTATGCATGCCCCCTGCGCTTATGCTTTGGAAATATAATTTAGAAAGTGTGTGTCAATCAATAAATATTTAATAAAAGTTTAATTTTAATAAATGTAGTTATTAAAAAAGAAAGGAGCAAGATTTACAAACATTGTGAGATGAGATAAAATATTTTCAGATAACAGGGATTCAGCTATACACATTAGAAAACCTTACTTCAACTTTAAAACTTTTAATCAATACTAAAATTATTATGTAATAATGACAGTAATGAGTATATGAATTTAAAATTATAAACCAAGAAAAAATATTGCATTAGTTTCTGTATTAACTGAAAATTCTAGCTTTAATTAATAATTATAATTAACAAGTTTTAAAACTTTATATGAAGAGAACCCCAAACTTCAGATGCAGTACATTATCAATTTGTAGTCTGGAAAGGGTTTATTTATTGAATTAAATTCAATAAATTCAATACATATCTGATGTATTTTTCAAGTTTGAAGTTGAACCTGACTTTGGATCAGGCTCCTACAACATAATTGCCATTATTTTATAGACAAGATTATATAAGTTACCAAATGAGAAACACAGAGCATGTAGCACTTGTTAACATATTGTAATGGTATGTGGGGGAAAACCTTGGGAGACTAGATAAAGAGATGCTGCAAAGGGAACAGTGGGATAAAAAAAGAGGACAGCCTGCATCACTCTTGCAAGTCTAAGAGTATAATTTCCCGCCCCCACATCCCCTTTACAGCCCAATAAACTATCACCATTGATTGCACTGTATGATTTGCACAGTTTCTACTAATAAGGGGTTCCCTATGGCTGTGTTTTTAAATTTTTATTATCTCTGAGAATTTATCACCTGAACAGGCTGCAGTTTCCATGTGTGGTACTTACAAGGCATACACAGTACTTAGTACTTACTATATATTAGTCAGGCAACTTAATAGGCAGCTAAATCCATCATTCTATGCCCACTCCACCCCATTTACCTTATGTTAGGGAGAAAGAAACTGATGGAGGTTTTCCAGTGTTTGGTGAGATGGAAAACAAACTCATTCACTTTGCCTCTTTAAATAAGGACAATATAATCTACTAATATTTTATTGTGACAGAATATAGATCAATAATGGAGACCACACATTTTTTTTTTTTGCCTGTACAAGGGTTGCCAGGGTTTTAGTTTAAAATCTAAATGGAACCTATATATGGCTCGCATGGCATTTAGTATGTCTGTCATTATGCCAGTGAGGATATTGTCTTTTAACAATACTTATTTACCATATCCATGGATTTGCTAATACAAGCTGGTTTTAAAAAGCTACTTTACATTAAGAGTGATATTTATTGGAAGAAACTATTTGTGACCTGGAATTTGTTCTATTCTCATTCAAACTCTGGAAAATACAACGGGCTGATATAGATGCAAAATGTTCCCATTGCCCTAGAAAAATAGCTGAAGGGACTTTGCTTCAAGTTAGGCTTTTAATTCATGACTGAAAGGTGATTATATAATAGCCTAAAAGTGATGGGAATAGTATATCTGCTATAGTTACTTCTCCTTTATCAAACTGGTTAAAGGAGAAACTCTTTTTCAACTTGCTGCTGTCCAAATGTGTGGGACCTGAATTCACACTTTTATTGGACAAAATGTCCTTTGGATGAGGTGGAAGAAAGGGAAGAATTAAAGGAACAGAGAAAAAGCAGTATCAACATATTGGCAATTGAAACAGAATTATTAATAGACAGAAATATTATTTTATTTGCCTATTTTCATTGTTATTACATAAAACATATATTCAAACAAAGAAAAATTATGTTGACAGGAATGGAGTCCAGTAGTATAATAAAATTATTGGATATTACTTCCTAAAATCCAGCATTAGCATTAGCAACAATTGTACAGACTATAGAGAATAAGACAAGAACGAGTCAGGCAAATGACACCTGCTTGTTGACATGCTTATATTTATAGGCTGAAGCAAATGTCTCCTTTTCAAAGAAACCATTACACCTATTGAAACTTTTAATTAGAGGAAATCATGCTTGTTGTCAACTTGACTGCTTTCTTTACTCCTTTGCTAGTTTCATTGTAGATTTTCTGAAAATACAGAATAACAAAAATGTTAGAAAGGAAAAAATATTCAATAGAAAAAGATGTAGCAAGATAAGGGAAAGCAGGAGGAAAAGATTTAAGAAAGAGTATCAAAGTAGAAAGAAAGAGTATCAAAGTAGTGAAGAAATCAAGAAAAGCCTTGGGATCTTCATGAACTTGTTCCTAAAATTTTAATGTATGTTTGTACAATTGTAAGGTTACAAATATTACTTTCAGAATCATTAAGTTTCTACCCCACAGGATTGATGACAGATATGATTTTTGAACAATACATGTCTACATAATATCATTGCCTTGTAAAAGAAGAATGGTCCCAAAAATATCTCATAATTTTTTTTTAAATGTCAGTCTGAAAGATCTCTTTTACAGTTTTTAGACCCACCTTTAGATATGTGCTGAAAATCAATGGTAATATTTCTAACTAATCTGAAGCAGAAAAGCATATAGTCAGTAAATTATAAGGTATAAACATTGGTATCGTTTCCTTTTAAAACATAGGTTTAATGGGGAGGCAGAGAGAAAAAGTGTCAAAGAAGTCTTGAAAGTCAGAGAAAAAAAAATGGGAATTCTGCCCCATTCATACTTATAGCATGGCTTCACATAAATTGCATAAATTCCCTATTCTCTGAGGGCTTAGATTTCCAAAAAAGTATTAATTATTTCAGTCTACCCGAATTTTTCTTATTACACAGTAAGGTCACATTCATGTAGAAGTAAACACATTTTATTACTCAGAGTTTATTTTAAAATTTGTAATCTTATACTGCATTGTAGCCAATCCCTAGCCATATTTATTTAGTGCTAGGGAATTGTAGGTTCCTCATAAATGCATATACTACTGTTGTGACTTTTCAACATTCTAGGCAACTTCACCCAGTTAAGTAATTCCAGGAAGCAAAATTCAATTATTTTATTATCAACTTGCTCCTAAGCACTTTGCCACATTCTTCAGTTAATTCAGCAAAACTTCTCGAAATCAAATTGACTGATGAATATAAAATTAACCTGTCTCTTTCCAGAAGATGCCATCTGTTGCTTGCAGACCCATTTATTCATTCTCCAAAATATCCTTTGTGGCCCAGAGACAGGAAAAGATTGGTTTATACAGCTATACCAAAAAGGGACAAGCAAGGCCACATTAAACATGAGTGTGATGCAGCTGCTAAAAGGCCATGCTGTTTTGAAATGTATTAACAAAAGCATAGATTTGAAATCAGTTATGCCAGTCATTCAGCCCTCACTTGGATTGTGGGGGCATCACAGTTTGGAAGAAGGCAAATTTTAGCAAGTTGAAAGGGGTGGTGGATGGGGGAATACCAAGATAGTGACAGATCTGGAATCCAAGCCCTATAAAGAACAGTTAGAGGGTCTTAATAGATTTTAGCCCATGGATGAGCCAACGGACAGGGTGATATGATAGCAGTCTTCACATACATGAAGGGTTAAAAGGGGGATGGATTTCTTCTCTGATTCCAATTGGGGAGGAACCAGTGGATTAAAACTATATAAAAATACTCTCAGAAGGGACTTCTGACTTTATAAACTGTCAATCAATAAAACAGCCTGCCATACAATGCAGTGAGTTCTTCATCATGGAAGTCTGCAACAGGGGCAGCAGTATAGTAAATTCTCAGAGACTCTTCAGTGGATCCTGTACTGAACAATACTTAGAACTGATCCATAAATGGAAAGTAAAATGCCAATAAACAGGTTTTAAAATACAAGAGGAACACAGATCACATTGCTAACAGGGAAAGAGCAAGAGAATACTAGAAGGCTTATTTCTTTTATTGATAACAGTGTAAATTGTGTAAGAATGTTAACATATTAACATATTAAGGTTAAGGAATAGGACAGAACACCTGATTATTTTTCTGAGGAATCTACTATGAATAACTGTAACAACTGTTAACATCTGGATCTGAAGAAATAGAATGGTTCAGAACAAGGAAAGGAGTGAGACAATGATGCGCTGTCCCAGTTTCTTATATTGTGAATAGGTAAAGGTAAAGGTTCCCCTCGCACATATGTGCCAGTTGTTCCCAACTCTAGGACTCAGTTTATTGTGAATAAACAGTACCAAATTCAGAAAGCCAAATACTAACAGTTTGCAATGTTAAGACATTACCACATTCCTGAAAGTAAAGAAGATTTAGAAGGATTCATTATGAACATGAAATGGAAAAAACTGTTAAGATTAATTATTAAGAAAAAGAAGCAATGTCAACCAGCAGGCTTGAATGTACAGTTCACAGGACATGAAGATGGTAGATGGTTTGATTTGCTTGAGCCAAAAATAGATGGGCAATGTACCAGAGAAGTAAAAATGAAAGTCATCCTAGGAAGGAAGAGAAATTAACAAGATTGTGAAAGATAACAATTTCAATGATAGAAAGGATTAGAATTCTTAATTCTATTATCCTTTTATGGCAAGGTGTAGCTTTGTAAGCTTGACACTGAGAAAGAGCAAGAGAAAGAAGATACATAGCTTCAAATTTGGAGGTCCTGAGTATTATGGACTGTAAGAAAAAAAGCTAATTGCTCCTTTAGAGGCATGAACAATGAACAGAAAGTAATACATTTTAATCATGGGACACAAGCTGTTGATGAGCTAGATAAAATGATTATGCTTGGAAAGGTTGAAGGTAGTAGAAAACAATGGATAAAATAGACTGATTGACTGATAATCTATCATCAATTTAGTGTTGACTCTTGGTGATTGCACATATTATCTTTGGGGTAATCTATTCTGAACCCCTTCAGGTCTTCCAACTACCACTGTAATTGAGCTCATACACCTTGCTACTTGTTGTCCTCTTCTGTGTATTCCTTCCACTGTTTGCAACACTAGGGATTTTAAAAGGGAGCTAGGTCTTCACATATCAATTCAAAATGTTAATTTGAATCTGGTCATTTGTGCCTAGAGTTAAAACTGTGTTTTCTTGGCTATTCTCAAGAGTCCTCTACAACACCAATATTCAAAGGGGTTAATAATTTTACTATCCTGCTTCTTTCACTTTCATAGAGTGCCCAAAATATAATAATTTGTTCCTAGAGTGAAAACTCTGAATTGTTTCTTCTATTTATTTGTTTGTGTATTCTTGGCTATTCTCGAGAGATTTTTCCAACATCAATATTCAAAGGGGTTAATAATCTTCCTGCTTCTTCAAAGTCCAACTTTGACTTCCACAGAGTCTCTCTGGGAAAACCATTGCCCATATGATTCTGTTCTTTGAGGTATAGCCACATCCCGGAATATGAAATACTGATGTAACTTCATTTCCTAGTACTAAATTTTTTAATAAACATCTTCTTAAGTATTTTGAATGTTGACATGTCTATTGTACAGAATTTAATTATACATTTCCATCTTTGTTTGATGTCTATGGAGATTATCAGTCATCCAGGTCATGGTTGTCCCAAAGGTGCTTTTTCAAGAGGCAAATGAACTTTCTGGTTTTTCTTTGAAGATGTTTTGCTTCTCATCCAAGAAGCTTCTTCAGCTTCAGAGTTAAAGAAGCTTTTTGGATGAGAAGTGAAACGTCATTCTTAAACTTTGGCTTCTCGACAAATTCTACTGTTGGTTGTGGCATTTAGTTAGTTTTCTTCTGTTTTTGTTCTTTGGCAATCTTTTCCACATTCATCCAGTTTATATTCTGTTCTACAGTTGGTTCCTGGCCTGAGTGCTGTTGCTTTTATAACTGAGCTCTTCCACCTCCTTGTACCAATACTATAATTTGATTTCTGTATGTCCATCTGGTAGAATATGTATATGTATCATTTTTTATTGTTTGAAGAGTATGTTAGCAATGTCAATGGACTAACAAATATTGATAAATGATTTTCCTGCTGCTTTTCCAGTCCTGGTTTTTGGCCATACAGTCTAATTATGTTCTTCACCTTATAATTCCCAACTTTAATATTCTAGCCTCCAAACACTTTCAATACTTCTTGCTTGCATGTTCTGTCAATTTAATTGATCCTAAAATTCATCAAGTTCCTCTACTTCTGCATCAACAGTTGAAGCTGTAACTTGAATAATCATAATGGTAATTCATGAAATCTAATTAGTTAGACATTGGCTCCATATACCAAACCTCCCGCCTTTGCTTTGTAACTATGAAAGCAACACCATTCCTCCTGTTTTCCATTGTCCTCAATAGTAGTGTCCAATTCCCATCCATTTCAAGTTTTGGAGAACTACTTAGCCCTTTCCTTTGATATATATTAAATAAATAATAGGTCGGATAGGAGTAGGGTAGAGTAGGGTAGTTCTCAGGAGAGGGGGAGAGCAGACCCCATCAATAAAGCAATCTTATTGAAAACAAGTTTTCATTGAACATGGCATCAGCAAAAGTCTTTTAATTTAAAACATTATGCTATTTTACTTATACTTATTTTGCTCTCTGTTCACTACCAAAACTACAAAGGCACTTTTTGAGCAAAATATTTTTTGAGGAAACCCAGGACCATAATCTAGAAGATTATCCAGCAAAAGCATTTCTGCAAGAGAATTTGTATTTCCTGATCAAGCAGTTTACAAGAAACAACAAATCTTGATTACCTCCAGAATTCTTACCTAGAAAGCTGGAAATCTTCAGCTATCTATGTTGTTCAGAATACTCTTTATTTTCTCTAGTCGCTGGAAAGGCGGTCTATACCCTGAACTAGATAGTTAGCATATAGTCTTAAGGAATATGTTTATATCACGACAGGAAACAAATTGCCTTATTAAAATTTCAAAGGATAGACTGACATCAGTGAGGATGCCACACTAAGAGATGCCACGCGGAACTGACCATTATTCCTAGTGGATCAAATCATTTCTAAACACCTTTTGAAATCTTAACAAAGCTTGCCAACCTTTAAAAATTCCTCCCCTCCAGAAGAACCTGTGAAGCACTCAAATTTATTGCATGTGAGAAACACATTTTTCAGAGGACAACAGCATTTATATTTGAAATTAAGAGACTGAGAAAAGGAACTTTTCAACGGGAAAGGGGATAATTTGTGATTATCAAATGTGTGCTCTTATGAAAGATACTCTAGCCCCGTGACGGTGAACCTATGGCACGCATGCCAGAAGTGGCATGCAAAGCCATTTCTCTGGGCACGCAAGCCATCGCCCATTGCTCTTCTGGGTTCCAACATGCCAGCCAGCTGGTTTTCACGTGTGTGGGAGTGCCAGAAACGGGAAGAGCAGCCACCCAGTGCGCATATGCGCACCAGGTGGCTGATCTTCTGGTTTCTGGCACGTGCATATGTGTCAGCCACCTAGTTTTCTGGTATGCATGCATGTGCTGGAAACCAGAAGAGCAGTCGCCTACCATGCACATGTGCAGGGGTGTGTGCTGCTCTTTCAGTTTCTGGCACATGTGCACATGCGCACTTCCGTTTCGACACTCAGTGCCGAAAAGGTTCACCAACACTGCTCTAGCTTGAATAGAATAGAATTTTTTATTGGCCAAGTGTGATTGGCCACACAAGGAATTTTGGTGCATATGCTCATATGTTCTCATAAAAGAAAAGAAGGGTTGCTTCTCTCCAAAAGGAGCACAAAATAAGGTTTTTCTCCTTTTCTTTGGGAATTTTTTTTGTGGGGGGAGCTCTTTTCATGTAGTCAGAAAAATCTAGATGCATTTTCATTCTAAATTAGCTTTATAAATATGAGATTTTATCTACTCTTGAGCCTTACTGTGTGTTTTTACCCCTCTTGCTGTTTTTAATTCTAATTTAAAAAGTGACTTCAATGCACTTTTTGGATGGAATGTTTTCAGGACTTTCTTGAGCTGGTCTTTACATCCCATTTCATAAACATCAAGTAACACCGGCATGTTTCAATAGGTGGCAGCAGTTAGCTGATCTTGTCTCAGAAGCTGGTCCAAGTCAACTGGTATTAGAACATGGATGAAGAACTGCTTGGGAATCCCAGGACTTTTAACTAGCTTTTTCAACTGGGAAGTTGAAAACAACACTGTGGAAGAAAGCAGAAGGCATAACACTGCCAAGAAAACTGCATTTATGCAGTCATCACTGTACATTTCACACTAATAAAGTGTCTTCTCTAATCTTTTTTATCCTCTTACATGTGTTAATCAATTAATAAGCACAAGATTATTTATTTCAAGTCCAGCAACCCTTTATTGACAGTGACTACCAATAAAAGTGTCATTAGAACAGCAACTGGCTATCTAGTTCAAAACATCCTATTTCTAATATTTAATATTCAAATATACTTTCTTTTTACCCTTCCCTGCTTTTATTCTGTACAAGCACAAGCTTTTCTATAGCAGCTTGGTTGTGGCAACAGTGTCTGTATAATAAAATATGACATATAAAATGAAATATAACTCAATATAAAATAAGAACAGCAGGGGAATAATGGTTGAACAATTCATCTTGATTTCCATTTGGTCCTGTTATTTTGGCACTAACCTCAGCTCATCCCTAAATGCAAGGCAGGACTAACTCTGAAGGTAGACCTGATGACAATGTCACAGGTAGCTTTAAACACAAAGCAACAAACAAAAATGGCTAATATAATAAATAAAAGGCAAATGGGGAAAAACTATATAGCTTGCAGCAACATACCAGATATTGTCTCTCTTTGATAATATTCCATGAGCATAGGTAGTTTTCAACTTACAATGTTTTGTAATTTACATTTATTGACTATTCAAAATTACAATGAAAAAGTGACTTATGACCATTTTTCACATTTATGACTTTTGCAGCATCCCCATGGTTACATGATCAAAATTCAGACATTTGATAATTGGCATGTATTTGTGGTTGCAGTATCCCAGGGTCATGTGACCATCTTTTGCAACCTTGAAAAGCAGTCAATGGGGAAGTAAGATTCACCGTGTTACTATGTTAAAACTGCAGCAATTCACTTAATAACTGTCGCAAGGCCACAAAATGGGGCAAAACTCACTTAACAACTGTCTCACTTAGCAACAGAAATTTTGGGCTCTATTGTGGTTATAAGTCAAGGGCTACCTATATCTGTTAATGGTTTTGTGTCAACTTGGAAGAGCTCAGATTTAGTCCTGCAGGGTTTTTCCTTTGTTGAACACCTTTTAATAATTTTATTACATTTAGAAATCATATCAACAGAAGATCAAAACAATAAAATGGGACAGCAACACTCTAGAGTCTGGCATACAGAGCAACTTTACCACCCTCTGAAAGCAGAGTAAGCAGGCAATCCTTCCTTACAAGAGTTCCATAATTGGAGTATTATTACTGAAAAGAACATGTATATGCTTACCAATCTTTTTAGTACTACACGTATAATAGAACTGCTGCTCTTTATAGTAATTTAATGTGAAAAAAGGCACTTTCAGATTTCTTAACTTCAAATTGTTCAGGGTTTGTCAGACAGATTTGATTTATGCTAAGAAATAAATAGGAAGCTAGTGAAACGGTTTTCAATTCCAGAGCAACGTATCTCCAAAGTGTATGTACGCTATTGTATTTTGTATTACCTTTGATTTTCAAACATCTTTCAAGGCAACAACCCACATTTTTCTTATTGAAGATTAGGGAGAAGGTTCATTCACAGTAATATATCCATGTGCTTATCAAAATCCATCTGATATGTACTGGGTGCAATATTTTAAGAGTATTAAACAGCCTATTCAGAGATAGACAAGCAGAATAAGTGATCTGGAAGCCATGTTGAATGTTGGATATATTTTCAGCTTGGAGAAAAGTAAGCAGATAAACTATTCAAATAGACAAGTGAGAAAAATCGAAGTTGAAGCTTTTGCTGTTGGTTCAGAGGGCAGTGCATTGATGATGTTGATTTCATCAGATGATACAATACACTAACATTAATTTATATAGCAAATGAAATGCCAGTTCCCTGTCCAGTTTACAATCTAAATATTGAAGTGGCGTCTTGAAGATACACTTTTGAATATTTTTCGTCCAAACCTTGAAATGTCAGAATGAGTACTTAACTGATAGCTAATTCAACAATGTTTCTTCCAAATTTGTGTATTCCGTCCCACATTCTGTACAGCTTTTGATCTAGTTGTTCAGATTCTAAACAAACTAGAAAATAATTGGGACTGTTCCACTTTAAATATTCTTTGCCTAAACCTTTTGGCACCAAACCTACAAACATGATTGGGAAGTGTTACTAAATATAATATTTATATATAAATATAATAAATATATAAATAGGCTTTGGTATTTGAGACCAACATATGGGATAAAAATAGGAATAAAATCCTTTTTTGCTGAATTGTAAATTTTACTTCAAACATTTTAAAATACAAATGTTTCTTAAATCAATTTTTAAGAAAAATACATTAATTTTTTTTTCTTCCGCAGGGAGACAAATGTTTGAATTTTTATATTTTGGAGTCAAAACTGTTACATATTAACCTTTATTAACTTGCTGCTTGTTGTAAAACATGTTATTCTTTCAAAGTCTCCAGAGGGTTTATGAAATTTTGTTTTTTGTGAATATATTCTGTATTCGAAACTGGTCCAAAATCTATTCATTTGCAGTGACTCCACTAGGATCCTAATGTAATGAATCCTAAATTGCTTGTTGACTTAACTAGTGGCTCCTGTCTTTTCACTGAGTCTTTTTCTTATTGCCCTTAGTGGAACTTTGGCAAAATGCAATTACTTGCAACTAAAAGATAGAATGTATGTCAAGGAAGTAAAGGAAGAACATGGTGAACATTTATAATGTATTGCATGGATAAAAGTAGAGGAAAGAAACCCATTTCTTGGCTCCTGAAAACCTCAGGTAAATAACTTCACAGATATCTTAAGAGGTTTCTTTCTTTCTTTTTTTTGAAAACTGTAAATGTTAATTAGAGTTAAAAAAGATTAACATTATTAAATACATGCTTGAAGAAACCTGTATTAACTATATCTAATGTTCATTAAATGAACCAAAATTTAATTCAGTTTTGGTTTGGTTCCGCACACTGCTTTATTTAGTAGTGCCACTCAAAAGCCAAGTGTGATGCTTGGCCTAGTTTCTGTAGAAGAAAACAAAAGAAAATCATTTTTAGAAACATATAACAGAATCTGAGGCATCAAATAGCTTTTAAAAACAAGAAAAAAGTTAAATTATGAATTTCAGGTGGAAATTACAGCATATGCAGAAGGTTAATACTTTTCTCTCCAGCTGTATTTGCCTCCTGGAATCATGCACCCTTGGAACACTGACAATAGCTATCAGTGGACACTTTTTAAAAAAATTGTGTGTAGGAGTCATTTATATTTTGCAAAGTCTCCCAGAACTTGAGGCAATATCCTTAGCTTCCCCTCACTAATCCTGTGAGGTAGATTAGACAGAGAGATAAAGACAGCCCTAGATCATCTAATTAGCTTCATGACCGAACAGGGATTAGAACACTCATCTGCCCAATCTTAGTCCAACACTCTAACCATTATGACACATTGGCTTGCACTTTAAATGGGACTAAGAAAAGGACACTTGAAAACCAGACAGGAATGTTTCCCCAGCTGTATTTTAAATAAAAGAAATCAGAAGTTTATTGGCATCAATGTAGAGTTTGTTTTCAATCCGTCCCCAAGGAAGTATGGGGACTCATTTTAAATCTGAGAAGTAAAACTAGTAATTCAAATTATAAACAGCAACCGTGGAAAAATGGCTTGTTCACAAAGAAGTGAAATACATTAAATTTCACAGATAAAATTAGGTTAAAATGAAGTTTATTAGGTTTTTTGTGGGTTTTTCTTTTAGTTTTTTTAATATATATATATATATAAAACTGTTTGTGAAACAGCTATTTTATTCCCATGGCAGAGTGATCCGTGAAAGATGCACTAACCCCTTCTTAAGGCCTTAACAAGAGAAAAAAGTTTTGTTTTCTAAAACTCAAATGTTTAAAATTACACAATGTACAAACGAAGAAAAAATAACCATGTGGTGTAGGCTGCTAAATTGACATTCCCCCTTCTTCCTTTTGGGTAACAAAAGAAGAGAAGGGCTAACTGAATTTTCCTGGACAGCTTAACACACACTGATTATATCAACATTCAAACATCTTTTGAATGCCCCTTTCCAGTAGGCAAGCCTCATATAGACTGCCTTCAAAAAAGGCAGCAATTCCTTGGAATGATTTGGGAATATTTGTCAGCGGCCAACAATGGCCCCAATCTCCCACCTTTTGGTACAAAGTTATGTATATAAGGTTAAAGTATCTGAATATGAAGCAAGTAGAAGACACTCTTTATTTCACAAACCACATGACATAGTAGTCTTCTGATGCTTCTCAGGCTTCTTTTCTTAATAAAAATAAATAGTGTTTTTCTTTTTTCTTTTTTTTAAGAAAAAAATGCTATTCACACATACACAAATACAAGCACCCAGCAACCATTCATCCCCACTTTCATCCCTGCAGACAATTTTGCCAGCAACAAAAAAACTTGTATTTTTTAAAACCTGGATCTTCTATTGTGGAAAATGGAGCAGAGAAACAAGTTTGATTAAGAAAGCTCATTAACTCCAACACTCCTTCCGAAAGAAAAAGTGATTACATTGTAAAGGCCTTTTCTGACTTCTAGTTAATACACGTTTATGAGCAACTTCATACCTATGTGGGTCCTAAAAATGGAATTTAATGCATAAAAAGGGATAGCGCACCTTTCATTTAAAACAAGTCTATCAAGACTAAAAATAGATTTTTAATATATATATATATTTATCTATATATATATTTTATCCCTCCCTCTTTAATTCTCCCTCTTTCTCTTCTTTTCCCTCCCCTACCCATAGTCACTATGAAGAGTGTGTCCATGAAAATAGCTGGTTCAGACTCCTAGATCATATTCTCTGATGTTGTCAATCAAATGTGATGAAAGAATTGATGGAGGAAGTGCTGGCATTGGTAGGCTTGTCAAAAGAGGGACATGACTGCACAGTGGGAAACAAACGATCTAATCTTGAATGTCCATCGCTTTTATCTCAACAGCCTAACCTGTAAGGGAGAAAAATGCAATATTACTAACGTTTACAGGTATTATATATCTCATTAATTACAATATTTCTTCCTTTAGCTTAAACATCATTGCATTTCTGAAAATTGCAAGTAGCTCACAAATAACGTATTTTTTTTTAAAAAAAAACACCTAATAGGATGCGTATGTAACTCTTTTATTAAATATAATTTCAGAAAACACGGGTGAAAAATACCATAGTTTGTTAAGATGCATGTCAATAGCTGCAAGAATAAGTTTGGCATAAGAGAAAAAAGAAATTCTGCTTACGATACAAAATTGAAAGAATAAAATGGCAAAATGGTCAGTGTATAACCTTAATAAAAAGTTTAACAATTCAAGCAGGAATGGTTCTCTTAAATACTGAACTTCACATAGCAAGACAAATTCAGATATTTGGAATATGGTTTTTAGGAAAAAAAGTCCTTGACTTACGACCATAATTGGGACTAGAATTTCATTGCTAAGCAAGGTGGTTGTTAAATGAGTTGTGCCTCATTTACAATTGAGTAACTGTCACAGTTGTTAAGCAAGTCACTGCAACTATTAAATAAATCATGAAGTCTTTAAGCAAATCAAGTTTCCCCCACTGTTGGAAGCTATCTTGGAAGGTAATAAATAGTGATTTCACGACTCCAGGACACTGCAACCAGTGGTGAAATGTAAAATTTGTTACTATAGGTTCTGTGGGCGTGGCTTGGTGGTGGGTAATGTGACTGAGTGGGCGTGGCCAACTTTTTTTTTTTTTAACTTTTAAAAGCATTTTTTCTACAACCACTTCGGCCGAAGAGGTTGTAAAACAAATGCTTTTAAAAGGCTCTGACGATCCCTGCTGAGTTGTCTGATCGTCAGAGGCTTTTTTTTTTTTTTTTTTTTTTTTTTGCATTTAAAGAAAAAAAGCCTCTGACAATCAGGCAACTCAGCTGGGATCGTCAGAGCCTTTTAAAAGCATTTTTTCTACAAGAGGTTGTAAAAAATGCTTTTAAAAGGCTCTGACGATCCCAGCTGAGCCACACGATCATCAGAGGCTTTTTTTTTTTAACTTTTAAAAGCATTTTTTCGGCTGAAGAAAAAATGTTTTTAAAAGTAAAAAAAAAAAAGCCTCTGATGATCGCGTGACTCAGCTGGGCATGGTGAGTGGGCAGGGATTTTTGCTACCGGTTCTCCGAACCACCCGCCGCCATCGCAACCGGATAGGGCAATCCGGTCTGAACCGGGAGCATTTTACCCCTGACTGCAACCAACATAAATACATGCTGGTTGCAAAGTAGCCAAATTTTGATCATATGACCTTGGGGATGCTATGACAGTGTGAGAACTGGTTGTAAGTCACTTTTTTCAGTGCTGTTGTAACTTTGCCTGGTCACTAAACAAATTGTTGTAAGTCAAGGACTACTTGTAGTTGAAATGACTTAAACAGATAATAGCAGAAATGTTCAATTATTCAATGTATAAAGTACAAATGTGGTTAGTGGTTAGGAAAATAAATGAGAAGGGGAAGATACATCATTAATATTTTTCCACAATAGTTTTTTTAACTCAAGTTTTTAAATTCTTGGTTTTTTTAAAAAAAAATGTTGTAAAATAGTAATATTGAATTAAAAATTTATAGCAATGCCCTAATGTCACCATTTAGGGGAAAAATCTTCAAACATCCCCAAGTGATTTTCTGAAGAGCCAAGCATTAGGGAAGGGAGCCATCTCCTTTCATCCTTCTGCCTTTTATAAGGAGTTAGCAAAAAATTAAAACTCAACTAAAGTAGCATAATCATTCAGTTACTGGATCCTGTGTTGATTCATTATGCATACTTCCTAGTTGGTAGGAGGCAGGTTAATGGAATATTAATTTGCAAGGTTGTCTTTAGATTTGAGATCCTAGCTTGCATAGTGTAACACGAGCACGTTTGGGGAAAAGCTGGGCTTTGGCTCTGCTTATTGCATGTAGTCCACAACTGATGTCAAACTGTGCCAAAACTGCATGTGGCATTGGTATGACTAAGATTGATAAACTAGTTTCCCTGTCTTTATCTGACAAAAAGAAATTGCTCTTGGAAATCTGTTGGATAGTGAAGTCCAAAATTCTATAGGCTCTTTTTTGATGATTTGAGAGTTGGATTTGGCAAAGACTATGAAAGAAATGTGGATACATTGTTAGCTGAAGGGGAAGGGTATAATAAATGAAGATAGTCTGATCCTATGGAATGAAGTTGACTATGAGCCACAAGTTGAGGTAGAAGTTTCACTCTGAAAACATGTTAAAAATGCTCCAGTGTAAAGTGATAATCAAAGAACCACAGATGAATTTTTGGAAATAATGTCTGCTCAATGTCTGAATACAAAATATTTACCAGATTATGATTGACTTAAGATAAAAGATTGGAACAATTAGTGAAGGATACAAGGATGGTAAAAAGTTCTGAATGCGACATGGAGCTTTATTTCATACTTTCAAAAAGTAGAATGAGGGGAATAAAAACAATGAAAATAGAATATTAATAGTATAAGATCTGCATGAAAAATTATTAGAAAATAAATTAATTGTTCAATAAGCTGAATGGAAAGTGGATATAAGAAGGCAGTTTTGGAAATGTTTGAAACAGAGCAAAAATGATAATTTGATTAGCATTCCATTCTTCCTCCAGGAGCATAAATAGGTGTGCACCAACTTTTTCTCATAACAATCCTATGAGGTTGGCTGGGATGAAAGAGGTGACTAACTATATGAAAAAGAGTAATTAGAAGTCTGTAAAATTACTGTAATGGGAAAAATAAAAAGCATGCTTGGTGGAATTACATAGATGAGAATACGAATAGATGGAAAAGTGAAGGGATACTGTATAAAGAACAGAGAGGAAAAGACTGCTGTAAAAATGTAGTCAGAGGAAAGGGAAGATGAATGTTCAAAGACAAAGAAAATGCAGTTGTTTCTGCAGTTGATAGAAATAAAAAATTAGAGGTGGAACAAAAGGAACAAAAGTGCTCTCTGACAGTAATATGGTTTTATTGTGGTCTCATATACAGAAAAAAGAAGACAAAAGCTAATGAGAATTCATTTGCTAAATGTGCCTGGGAAGAGCTGGGCAGAATTGTGAGTGAAAGAATAAGGAAAGCAACAATAAGCTAGGAGGTGCAGCTTGACGTCAAATGCTGCATATCAGATTTCTGCTTTTTAGCAGTAATTGAGAAATGTACACAGGAGAAAGAACATGTACTGTAAGGTTGTTATTAAAGACTTAAATAAGTAATTAATTGGAGTTATGAAATGTTTGTGCCAGTATTGTGGTGAAGGTTGATTACTGAATACAGTAAGAGGAATATGATAGAAGCATATGTGAGATAAATTGAGGGGTCCTTGGTGCTCTCTGAGCTTGCTTGTTTTCTTGCAGAAGTTTCATTACCCAAAGTAGGTAACATCACCAGTGCTAGTGACTAGCACTGATGATATTACCTAGTTTGGGTAATGAAATGTCTGCAAGAAAACAAAGATTGTTCCTTTTTGACTCCTCATGTCAACCCTGAGCTACAAATATTCCCCTTTATGAGAATAAACTGAATACTTAGCAAATGATTCAAGTCAATAATTTGTTATAACCCCCTTAGTTGTTTAATATACTTGTAGATAAATATATCAGAGAGATGGTGCTGAGGTCAGAGATATGTTGGTTGGTATAGGGACGTGTGTGTACATTTGCATATAAATGACCTTTGCAGTTTGTTGAGAACATAAATGTTAGATGTTATCAAAGTGTAAGGCGAAAAAGTGAGGAGTAGTGAGCAAAAGAAATTAAAGGTATGGGAAAAACAAAGGAAATATAGATAAAACTGATTTATATCAACTTCATTCACTATTTCTCTTTATAACTATTCCACCATGTTTTTGACCAACTTAATGTATTTATTTATATGCTTTGTATTCTTCTCACCTCTCTTCTTTTGAGGACTTCATCGGATCAATCCAATAACAATTCTCTTGGTCTTCTCTTTCCTCTCAGTCTTTTTACTTTTCCTGCATATATTTGTTTTGCAATTCAATAATCATTCCTTCTCTCTGACCAAATCAATTCATCATACTTCTTTTATGCTTATTTATTCAGTAAATACTCTCTTGACTCTCTTTCTCAGTAATGTAACTCACTCCCAGAGCAAATATATTTCTCCAGTTGAAAAAACTGATTATTGAAGCCAAGCGGAGTTGTTATAATTTAACAAAATAAAAGAAGAAAATGACTGGCATTCATAATTAGTTATTGATTTTTCTGTTCTTTTCTGATAAATTCAGAATATAAAAACAGAAGTATAATAACCAATTAAAGTACAAGAGACGTGAAATACAGAACATCTTTTACTGTTCTCTTTTTCCATTCTTGAATCCAGTTCAGAGCTGTAGCCCCATTCACATTTCATTTTCATTTTATTCCATCAGGATTCCACTCCTATAAGTTCTTAAGTATTGCTTTTATAGGACACATACACACAGCTAAATATGTATGTACTAAATCAAATACAAATCGTTACAGGGAATCCTCACTTCAATGACCATTTGTTCAGCAAACATTTGAAATTATGGCAGTGCTAAACAAATAGTAAAATTGGTCTTGCAAGTTTTAGCTACTGCAGCACCTCCGCAGTCACCTACTTATCTCCCCCTCCATTTCTGCTCTTTTGACCACCCTGCATTCTGACACATACCCTTCCTCCCCCCCCCCCCGAGGTCACTGCTTCCCTAGCTGACCTTCAACATTTTCTTCCTCCTGCTACTAATCTGGGATCCAGGCATTGGGCAAGAATGTAGTCTGAGGATGCATGTGGCAAGCAAAGGGGGCTTACCAGGCCCAGTTGGGGAGGAGGCGGCAAAATGGGATGGTGAGGTGTGGTACTCTCTGCCACCAGATGAATCAGGTGAGGTGGCACCAGGTCCCGGGCAAAGGTGAAGGCTGTTCAGGAGGCGCTGTTTGGGATGGCAGAAGAACTGAAGGAAGTTGAGTGATGAGGACTTGGCACAGTGTGCACACTGTAGTTGTGTTGGAAGTGCTTCTGGAGACTTGGCCTGTGGTCTTCAGCAGTGAACCCAACACTAACAGAACTGACCCACAGGCCATCTGTTCATTCTTGGCCCAGTCTTCTTGCAAAGCCTCATGAAGGACCCGCATTTCGAATGTGAGGGGTTGGCAGAAATAGGCAGCAAAGTACAAAGCGGCCAAACGGGGGGCCGGGGGGGGGAGATTGGCAGGTGGAGTATTTGAAGTGCTGGTGAGCTTGACAAAGCAGAAGTGAGAGTTCCTTGTCTAACAATGACACAGTCCTGAACTAATGGCCATAACTGAAACTACTGGAACTGCTGTTGCTAAGTAGCATGGTCAGGTATTATTTTTGCCTAATGACTGTTTCACTTAGTGATGGAAATTCTAGTCCCAATAACTAGACTACCCAAGGACTACCTTTAGTTATATCTGTAGCCTTCTCTTTATATGTACAAATTCCAGTTTCTCAAGTCTGTTTACTGTTGATGGTCTATTTCATTTTAACTTTTTGAGTTATCATTTATTATTGATATCACAATAATAAATGATTCACCTGTTTAGTTCTATTGCCTTGAATGTAAAGTACTGCTATGTACTGAAGTAAAGTCCTCCATCTATTGGGCCTATGAAAATCGACCTGTTTCTTCTTCCCTAAAAAAGATCCTATAAACAAGGTATAGTACCTTCAGCATGTAAAACAAAATCATAATAAATGATTTTGCAATCATATGAAGTCCAGAATAAATATATCACATTATAGCTAAGCAGTATGCATCTGTTTATGTATACCGCTTAGCTACATTGTATGAATAGGCTACATTAATGTCCATAATTCACCAAATAACATTAGACATAAAATAAATAAGTTTTGTATCAAAGCTCAGAGAAACTAGGTAACAGCCAAAATATCCCTTTTTGCAGGACTATATTCAAGTAAATCACACAATTAGTTAATGCCTGTTTAATTCAATCCTATGTAATCTTCCAGATATTTTGATTACAATGTCTATCATTCCTTAGTTAGCTATACTACATATCTTGAAGGCACCAGCCTTAGGAAAGCTGATCCAAGATCCCTTGCAAATACAAGTATGATGTTATCAAATTTAACTTCAAGCATCAACTAAATCAATCTTCCCTACACAGTTATCCTCTCAATTTTCTGCTGAGGGAGCTGAATGTGAATTAAAAATCAAAACACCTGGTGGATACCAAGTTAAAATAAAATTTTAACACATTTATTAATGTAATCATATTGCATGTCCAGGAAACTATTGTATTTTAAGATTAATTTTTTTGTGTGCTAAACTGGAATCCATGTACTTTGGGGTTGCTTTAAAACCCCAAATATGAACATAGAATCACAACTAGAAAATATTCAGACACAAAGAATTGGAAATATAATATTCCCATTCATTATTTTTTCAGGTTGTGCACATAGCATTTTTTTAGCAGTTTAGTAGTTTCCTATTCCTATTGTTTCAACTGAAAAAAAAATTGTGAGGGCTTTTTTGGAATCCAGAAATTTAATCCAGAATGGGAAGAGGGGAGAAACAATAAATATGTGCACAAATGTCCTTATTAGAGTTGAGTCATTATATCCAAATAGATTGCAAAAGTGCTAATCTTATTTCTCTGCTGTTGCTAAAAACCAATGAATGTCTGCAATGTAAGGTTTTAACAACATTTTGGAGACTTTAATTACCAGAGTTTCTAAAAAAATGAAACATACCAGTTTTCATTAGAAATGATGTCAAAATAAAGATACCCACCTACAGTAAGTATATATCATGAATCAAAACCCATTTCTTAGGAGACCTGGTAGCACAGCAGACTAAAACACTGTTATTAACATCAGCTGCCTGCAGTTACTGCAAGTTCAACTCTCACCAGGCTCAAGGTTAACTCAGCCTTCCATCCTTTCTAAGGTAGGTAAAATGAGGACCCAGATTGTGGGGGCAATAAACTGACTTTATATAAAATATACAAAAGTATGAAAGCTATTGCTTAACGCATTGTAAGCCGCCCTGAGTATCCGGAGAAGGGCGGCATATAAATCAAATCAATACAATAAAAATAAAATCTTGTATTAGCTTTCCAATTTAGCTGTCTACTTACTGTGGGGGGAAAAAAACCTTAATCCCAATATAAAACTACAATTTCCCCCAAAGCACCTTGATTAATTATTCCCATGCCAAGAGACTCTAATAGATGGAATTCAGTTTCTGCTTCCCCAGTCTCTCCCATATAATCCCATTTATACAAAGGCAGAACTGGTGAAAACTGGACTGTACCTTTGTAATTCTCAGAAGGGCAGATTTAAGGTAGATAATTTCTAATTTGATGATCAGAGCAAGACACATAAGACTGCTATTATTAACTGGACAATGCAAAATTCACACATTTGTAAAGTGCTCAGAGGAGGAGCAGGAGTAAGAGCAGGAGTAGGAGCAGGAGAAGGCATAAGCAGAAGGTTCAGATGCTCTCTTCCCAACTATCTTTTTTTACAATGCAATGAACATGTGCTAAATACAAGGAATAATAAATAAATGCATGACCTAGGCTGGATTATTCTGATTTGGAGATTTGTTCATGTCTGTGTGTGAGAGAGAGACTGTTGCCTTTTCTTGCTTTCCTTATATTCTCAATTAACTCCTTTTTATGTCTATGTCTATATCTATATCTTGTATCTGGACTTGGCATCATCCATTTTAGAAGGAAATATTTAATTATTTTTGCACATGCAATATTGCTAAGTCACATAGCTAACCCTTGTGTTTCAGGATTGATGCACAGTTTGTTAGGTTTGTGTTTCTGGGCTCTGCCCAGGTAAAACACTTTCCTTTTCAGTTTTCCTACAGCTGGGCTAAGGAAAGAAATCACAGGTAAGAGGACTAAGAACTTCCCAGCTGGATAGACTATGGTATATCAGTAGTTGCAGCCTGGCAGATGGCAGCCTATTGCAGTTATTTTTTTAGTGAAGAAAGAAGGGGCTTGCCAAGAAGACTTTAAATAATCTTCAGTGATGATTTAACTGGGCGACAGCTACATTTTTACTATTGCGTGGACAAAAAAGATTAAGAAGTCAGTCCTAAACTATCCATAAAAAAGTACAGCTACTGGGTTAACTAAGCTAAATCAAATATCATTGTGAAAGAATCTTTTCTAAATACAGACAAACTCTTGAGATAGATGTAATTTATTTGTTGCAATTATATAATCCCAATTTTTATTATACAAAGTCCATACATGTGACATTAATATTTATTAAAATAAAATTTTAAGTAAAAGTAATATAATAACAAGTAAGCCCTGTCCACCTTTCCCCCTCTCTTTACCGGAGTTGTTTCTACAGAGCTGTTAATAGTAATAGTAATAGTAATTGATCTCTTTGAAGGGGGCAGAAAAACTCAGCAAAAACTCAGATTCTGAGTGGTTTTCACCAGTCTTCTTCTTCCTCTTGACAAGGATTCAAGTCCAGAACTTAAAACTGTGACTTAGATTGATATGTCATAAAGGCTGCTTCCTAAATATCCAGTTATCAACAGTTAGCTGAGTTACCTTTCTATAACTCAAGTATTGTTGAACTGCATGAACTACCTTGTTGAAATCGCTTTGTTTTCTGTCAATTAAAAAAGCAGATGACTTGATGTTTTCTCAAATCTACAATTTATTCTTCAAATAGCTGTATGACAAACAATTATTTTTGTTAACAGACAAAAATAAATAGGCAAATAGTTCAGGATACTGAAGCAAAGTTGCTTCACTTTTGTCCCGCACTAATAAATATGACTATTAGTTATGAAATGATTCGATAAGACCAGTACCCTAAAGAAATAAACTGTAAGTTAAGATAAAAACCTATTTCTCCCTTAAACTGGAGAGAAGGTAGGAGGGGCAACTCAGTGTCTTTCCCTCCACTCACCTGTGCTTGCCTTTATTTTCATTCCCACGAACACACTTCCCCCCTCACCCCCGCTCCGACTGCTCTGTGCTGAAGCTGCCTTTCACCATCTTGTTCTGCAAGGGGGGAAGAGAGCAAGGGAGGGGGGGCTGTTGTCCAATAGACCAAGGTAAGATGAAAGAGAAAGAGAAAAAGAATATATAGAGCATGAAAGAGATAAAGCAGCATAAGTACCACTATCAGTTTTAGAAATAAATACAGATTTTTCAGGTAAAATCTCTGCAAGTCAGCATTTGGTATTTTTGAGAATCAAGCAATATTTTTTTTTATTCAGCTAGTATTTTTATTTTGCTAAGTGCAGGATTTTCATGCCATAAAATCATGGAATTAGAATACATTATTTCAGTAAAGATTAAAATTGAAATAATAAAAAAACAGATTTTAGTGATTTTGTTGAACTGACTGCACAGTCTCAAAATTTCAACACCAATCTTTAATGTACTCCCACAAATCAAACACTGAAGCTCTATTTTTTAATAACTTCCTCCTAAATATTCTGAAATGACTTTTTGCTTGCCTCAAGAACAAAATCTTTGATTTTGCTATTCAGCCACATAAAACTGGAAATAGTTTCATTTGTGAATAATTCATTTATGACACAAACTTTAACCTTTAAATAAGAATCTTCTCCCTCTCAGTTACTTTGAATTATATCTACCCATTTGCATTTTAAAGCAGCAAGCCTTTTTTGCAGTAGAACATTCTTGTAAAAAGCACAAACACTTTAGCATTCCACTGGAACAAAATGGTTCCACGAGTATTTCAGTCATGACCAAAACCAGAAAAAAGTAAATATCGATATTGGGCAAAAAAACCCCAGTAACCTAGAGACAATTTCTTATTTTTTCAAACAAATTAGTGAAAATTAATGCAAATTTCAAACTCTGATCAGATCTTTAGCATAAACAAAGACATTATAAGTTTACAAGCTACTGTATTAAGAGATAAGACATTGAATATTCTGTATAGTTTAGCAAAACACTGCAAAATTAGAAAATGTAATCTTACTGCAACAAATAATTCAAATATAGAATTATGATATAGATTTGATTTTTAAAGTACAGAGTAAAATTTTTGGAACTGCTCAGTGAAATGAAATGTATTTACGAATGGAAAGTGTTCTTTCAACAAGATCAATAGCTGCTCAAGCTAAATGATAATTTCGTACCAAAAGTTTCAAAAAACCTCTATTTCATAGCATGTTTATTTATTTATTTATTTATTTATTTATTTATTAAATTTATATACCGCCCTATTCCTAAGGGACTCAGGGCGGTGAACAGCGAACGATAAAAATACATGTAATACAAACGTTAATAATAATAAAAAAAAAACCAATTAAAATATACTAAACATTCTGGTCCTAGATAATTCAAGACATCCCAGTTTAAAATAAAATCAAAAAGTAATATAAAGGGAAAGTTAGGCCAGGCCGGCCTGCTGAAACAGGAATGTTTTGAGGGCACGGCGGAAAGTGCGCAGATCCGGAATCTTCTGTATCTCTGGGGGGAGCTCGTTCCAGATGGTGGGTGCCCTCACAGAAAAGGCTCTCCCCCTGGGGGCCGCCAGTCGACATTGTTTGGCTGACGGCACCCTGAGAAGCCCCTCTCTATGGGAGCGTACTGGGCGGTGAGAGGCTATTGGTGGCAGAAGGCGGTCTCGTAAGTACCCCGGTCCTAAGCCATGGAGCGCTCTAAAGGTGGTAACTAAGACCTTGAAGCGCACCCGGAAGACCACAGGGAGCCAGTGCAGCTCGCGCAGGAGGGGAGCCACATGGGAGCGCCATGCTGCTCCCATAACTACCCGCGCGGCCGCATTCTGGACCAGCTGGAGCCTCCGGGTGCTCCTCAAGGGGAGCCCCATGTAGAGAGTATATATATGTTACAGTATATTCTAATTTATTTTGAAATATACTAATGTTGCTTCAAAAATTCCATTCTTATTGGAAAATTATCAATTTTGTGTAATAATGGTAGTTTTATAAGAGTTAATATTATATATCAAATGGTTTTTAAATCATACACATAAGCTCTCAACTTAGCCAATAAAGATTATTCTCTCATAATATTATAGATTTCATTCACCATGACAGAAAGCTGGTCCTCAATAAATCTATTTTCTGAGATAAGGAAAAGAAATTCCAAGTATATATTTTATATTACCAAACATTATTAACCAAGCTTATCGGTTTGTTCAAAGAACAAGAAGAAAAGAAAGTAATTCGATCAAAATTCCATTTTCAAATTCTTATCGTTTACAAAATAATGTATATGGAGACTGAAATGTAAGTAACATTATGGAAATATACTTTTAGCAAGCATTATGAGGCAATACCGTTTAATTCTGAATCCAAAAAAAGGCAACACCAAGTGTAATTTAGTTACCTTGTGCTTGGGGCACCTCACTGAGAAATTATCTTCATTTAGTAAACAATCTAGAAGAGAAGATAACAACAAAATATCAGAGTATGCCTAAAATCAAATGGAACCAAACAATTTCACAACCTGCATTAAGAAATCGTAAAGGAATACTTAACAATGGCATTGAATGTTTTTCTTCACCTATAAAATGAATTTATTTGCATTCATTCAAGCTACTTGTGTTAACCAATGTGTAACTGACTAGACTGGTTCACAATTCTGAATCACAGTTTGATTTTATTTTTTTTTTGTTATATAGTACATGAACCAACCCATAGCTTAGCTTTAATGTGCAAACCAACCATTATAGCCTATTTAAACTTTAAAAACCTTGGCTAAGTGTTATGTGTAAATTCACCTCTCCCCTTTAAATATACTTCATTAGATCAAACAGAACTTTGCAGATAGATCTTTTTTCCCCTTAATGCTGTGACAGAAGGTTTTTTTTTAAGATTCAGATTCCAAGCTCAAATATGCAACAATAAAAATGAATATCCTAGGCATTCTTTTCTCAAAATACACTTTCAGTTTACGCTTTAAAGATTTATGTATAATTTTTTTCCCTTCAGTTATGCTTTGGGCTGAGGTGAATCTAATGCCAATGGACGCAGTCCTTGCAAAACCTTACAACCACCAAGCAATTTTCAAGGTGATTTTAAAAAAAAATTGCATGTGATATATCACATATAATTATGTGCTTTAATTATACCTTACTGCTGTTGGAATCTTTTGGAAAAGTTGTAAGTGAGCATGAATCTGGCAAAGAAAAAAAAACGTAACCTCTCTGATCCTGGCTCAGTTTTTCTTCAATACAATAAAATATGTGTTATATATTTGCTTTAAGCTGTATAAAGAAAGACTGCAAAAGAAAAAAATGTAGTTTATTAAGATAAAATTTCTTTCAGTTGGTAGCTAACTTCAAAACATAATTTTAGAGCTACTAAATGATTCTATAGTTTGCAGTATGGTATCGTACACATAAAGACAGTTTTCACTGAACTGGAATCTTCAAAAATATTTATTAGATTGGAAAAACAGGGGCATTTTTGCCCTCCCCCAGCCCCCAGGAGCACTCTGCAGGCCTCCCAAACCCTCTGCATGCCCCGTTTTTTGCAAAAATGGGCATAAATGGCCCGTTTTTTGCATAAAATGGGGTGCACAGAGGGTTTGGGTGGCCTGCAGAGTGCTCCTGGGGGCCAGGGAGGGCAAAAACTTTTTTTTCTTACTTACCTCGTCAAAATCTTGGTGCGTCTTATACACCTGTGTGTCTTATAGTCCGAAAAATACGGTAATACAAAAATATAATTTAGCTCACTTTTTCATATGAAGGGGAAAGGCACATGAGATTCTCAAAGTTCTGCCTTTAAAAGTATCTAGAAGAAGCCCTATTTATGTATAAAATACTGTCATGTTTTAATCTTTGCTGTTGTAATTTCTTATATAACATACTATGTTCTTTATTTAACATACTATGTTCTTTATTTTTGTCCTTGTAAGTCATTCTGTGTCACTTTAGCAGCAAACAACTTTTAGTCTCAGTCTCTCGCTCTATCTCTCTCTTCATATCAGTAACTTCAATTTTTTTTTTACCTGCATCAATGGCACATGGATAATGATACCGGAAGGAGCAGCCTTTGTTGTAGCAGCCTAAGGTGGCTCCTGGTTCCTGGCAATGAGAACATTTCTGGAAAAAAAAAATGGAAATATAGATACTAGCTTATATAAAAATCTTTATACTTAAGCCATTATATGTAAAATTTCATCTGTTGAGTCACTAAATTCATCATATTTTTTTTCTTTAAAACATCATATCACGTGTGGATTCATCTTTGGATGAGGTAACAAGAATCTTTTAAATTATGGTGTCCCATCATTACTTTTCCCCAGGATACTCACTTAGTATATGGATTTAAAGGTAACCATTATATGGTTTACTTAAACTAAAGTTCAGGAAATATTATAATTATTACTAAACAATTATCACAAAAAGTGTAACAATGCAGATATTTGAATTACTCATATTCCTTTATTATTATTTATTATGAGAACCTGGTGGCGCAGCAGACTAATAGCCTGTTATTATCATTCAGCTGCCTGCAATTACTGCTAGTTCGAATCTCGCCAGGCTCAAGGTTGACTCAGCCTTCCATCCTTTCTAAGGTAGGTAAATTGAGGACCCAGTTTGTGGGGGCAATAAGCTGACTTTGTATAAATATACAAAAAGGATGAAGGCTATTGCTTAGCACATTGTAAGCCGCCCTGAGTCTCCGGAGAAGGGCGGCATATAAATCAAATAAAATAAATAAAATAAATAAATAAATAAATATTGTTCAAAGAATGCTGTCTGGATACCCATCAAAATTCACAACACGGAAATTGCCTTGATTGTGGTCTTGGATGACCCATAGAGAGAATTAGGGGACTGGAACACCCTTAGTCCTCCTTGTTCTCCTAGCAACATTCAATATCACTGACCATGGTATCCTTCTAGACCATCTCTGAGGGACTGGAGTAAGGGATACTGTCCTAGAGTGGTTGTTCTTCTTTCTGAAGAGATAATTCCAGCAGAATCTTGGAATCTTAACTTCTAAGATGATAATATTTCTGCCCTCCAGAATTTCTCCCATTTGCTTATGATAAATAATTCTAGCTTGGAACTTATTTTGATCATCAGTGGGAAAGAAGCTTGTCTTTGGAGGCAGAGCCTGTTCATTATGTTTTTTGTAAAGTAGTAGAGCCTTCCATTGTTACATATGAAAAAATTGTTGACCCAACCTTGATAGGATGGGAATAGCAGATACATTTTCTATCCCTTTCCAGTTTGCTGTCATTCATTCAATGAAACAAAATAGTTCAAAACTATGGACCATGGTATCTTTCTAGACCAGGGGTGTCAAACTCAAGGCCCGGGTGCTGGATCCAGCCCGCAGGGTACTTAGATCTGGTCCGCGGGGCCACCCTGGAAACAGTGAAGGACTGGCCTGTGGTGCTTCTGCCAGCAAAAATATGCTCCCAAATTCTGTTTTTGGCTGCCACGGCCTCCTGCAACCCTCTGCCAGTGACAGGAATGACGTCGAGCTGGCCATGCCCATCCTGGCCATGTCCCCCCCCCCCCGAGGTCAAACACAATCCTGATGTGGCCCTCAATGAAATCGAGTTTGACACCCCTGTTCCAGACTATTTCCCAGGATAATCCACAAAACCAATTACCTGAACTCCACACAACTCAATTACACTCTCCGCACACAGTGCTTTGGGGCTCCTGTTCCTGTGCCTTACTATCATCAGCAAATACTAAATAAATAGTCATTTTTGCTAGGTGGCTCACAAAGTCATAGGAAAGCTTTCTCCCTCATACAACGTTATGGTGTCCTTCTGTAGTTTTGGATGACAAATCTAAAAGGTAGCATTGGTTGAAAGGCTCTGCCCCTGTGATTCTGGAGAGATGGGAACCACAGAATATGTACTTGTTCATTGTTCCATTGATTCAAATAATATTTATCCCCTCTCTGATCAGCAGTTATCCTGATTGCTTAGATCTGACCTATGCCCAGATGCTACTTATAGATTAATTGCTATTTATTACATGGCATATGGCTAGATTTTGTGCAGGTTACATCTGCCAGACCTTGACAGTTCTCATTTCTGCTACATAGATATATTTTATGTATCTTGAATATTACCACAATTTATATAATTTTAGGCATTATAAATAACCTTGACAGATTGTTTCTTTTAAATTTATTAACATCAGGTGCAAGTAACCAGGGCTAAGTGTTGAGTTCAAAGCACTAAAATTTTATTACTTGCTACCTATACACATAATAAATAATTCAGGAGAACAAAGTTCTTGGTCTCAGTTTATTAACGAATTATTAGAAGACATTTCTAGTGCATAGCCAATAAATTTACAATTCACTAGCTTTCGTTTTGGAAATATTTCAAACATACCTATAACATAACTTTCTTCAACCTTCTCTAAATGTATTCAAAATTGCAGAGATGTTATTTGTGTTTCCTAACTTTTTATCCCAAGTTTTTTAAAAAAATGCTACCTAGACTTTGATTTAAAAAGTACAGAGATTTATATTTTCTTTGAATGGTCTGCTCAAGCTGCTACATTATTAAAATTACTTTCAATTGCCCATTCAAAAGTATTTCCTACTGAACTGCAATTCTACCTACTGTACCAAGGACAGCTCATCTGTTGCTTCTGCCAGCTTTCCTATCCTCAAATAAGTCTGCAATTTGACAGCTGTTGCTGTTTTCCATGGTTTGGTCACAACATAATAGCTTCAATCTCTCCAGTTCTGGAACCAGAGACCATCTGCTTCTTTCAATAAACTATGGGGCACAAATTTCCACACAAAGTACTTTCTGACTTTGACTGAATGCATCATTTATTAAAATAAAGCATCCTCACCTTTGTCCCGTACCTAATATTCTTTATGCATCAAACAGTTCTATTTCAGAAATACCACTGATTTTAATCAGGGACAAGTATCCACTGCCTACTATATTAGATAAGTTGCATGATCTCCTCCTTCAATTCCACATACTGAGATAATCTGCTACTGTAGATACTTGCTAGTGCTAGTGTCAGTATGGAAGCAGCACCACTATTTTATTTATCTGCAAATGAAGAACACTTGTATTTAACATGGTGTCACACAGTTTGTTCTCACTACTGACAAGGTATGTTGGGCCTGGCCGCTGGACCATGGAAAAAAAAGAAGCCAAAGGCAGCTACAGAGCCATGATGCACAAAAAAAATCTCTTTGTGTTACACTCTTGGGTGAGGCTGGGCTAAGCTTTCGCTGCAAGAAAAAAAAATGCAAAAAGCAGACTCTGAGCTACTATACAGCTTCTCCTGCAAAGATTTGCCTCTGGAAGTGCCTCCTGCAAAACTTCTGTTTGTGAGGCTTTGCCAGAGGCACTTTCAGGGCAAGGCTTCCCAGGAGTGCTTCCAACATGAGCTGCAGAATGTCTGCTGTGCCTTCAGAAGCCTACATCCCTCTAACTTCCTCCAGTTGTGCCACCATCCAGAACAGCACTTCCTAGACTCCAGACTTCAATTTTGCCTGGGGATCTGCTAACAGCTCTCCTGCTTTGCCCACCAATGGGGATCCCACTGTTTGTCCCACTGCTTCTTCTCTGGCTGGGCCTGGCAGGCTCCCTTTGCAAAGCTATGCTGCCCTGTCATGCTTGCTGTGCACATCCCAGGCCTGCACCCTTGCTAAGCATCTGGATCCTGGGCCAGCAGCAGGAGAAAGAAAAAGATGGGAAAGTTAGGTGTAGGTAGTGGGGAGGACGGCTATAACTAACCATAACCCCATAGTAAAACCACTCTCTTTAAGATGGGTAAAGTTAAAGCTGCCATGTCCTTTTTTTAAAGAATCACGCAACAACCAAAGAGGACAGACATACAATCCCAGGAAAAGACACTTTTAAAGAGATGGACACTAATTTTGCAACTTGAAGCAGCTTTTTGATAATGAATCGAAAGCACACCATAACTCTGACAGATGCAATATACGCTGTTTCCAAAGAAATATACAGTAGAGCTTTTGCTCATTCCCTTTTTTAAGATCACATGTAGTTGATAAATATTACCTACATATGATATTCCAATTCAGCTGACCCATGATCCATCTTGGAAATCTTTATGGTTCCTCAAGTCAGAAAGCAACATGCATGCATAACATAACTAGGGTCTTCCACAAGGGTTTCTCAGTCTAACATCTTAATTATTTCCTAACTACTTTTTTGTCTTTATGAAAAAAACATGGATTTTTTTATACTACCCGAGGAATCTTTTTGCCAAACAACAGATTAATGGTGTATTCAATAAATTTATTTATCTATCAAATTTTAAAATCCCCATCTCCATTATAGAGGGACTCTGGATGGTACACAATTAAATTATTCAATTTATACAATACAAAACAATACAATACAATACAATACACAAAGATAATTTTAAAAAGGCAAGCACTGTTAAAAATGCATTAAAAGGCATGGGGAGTTCTTTCAGGGTGCTAACCAGCTCCACAACTGCGTGTTCCTCTGTCCACGTTCTGTATTGGCTGAAGGATCCTTTTCAAGGGTAGCCCCATTTGGAATGCATTGCAATAGTCCAAATGGGAGACGAGCAGGGCATGAGTGACTGAATGGAAAGCTATCCTATCCAGGAAAGGATGTAACTGGCACACAACACGAAATTGCACAATAACTTCCCAATAAAATCCAGCACTTTACATGACACCATAGAATGCCTAACATAGTATATTTTAATTATTTTACTTTTAAGTGTTAGGCATGTATTAAATAGAATTTCTGTCAGTACAAGCCTGTTGATTTTTTTTTTTTTTTTTACTAAACTGGCTTTTATTGCCTACTATGTGTAGAAGTTAAAAGATTAGCATCCACAATCACCAAATATGAAGTCAACAGGAAACAAAGTGAACTTCACCTTACCTAACTAGAAGATAAAATTATTTGTTTTATTTATTAAATTTATGTGCTATCCATCTCATGTTGCAGCAACTCTGGCCTGGCATAAATCTGAGAAACTTGTAAAACAAAAAAAAATCTAAGTACAGTAGCTGCTAGACATAATTACAAAACATACAAATCTACTGGAACTTTAACTATGTTTAAATTAGGCCATGGGGGCCTGAATGGGACACAACAGGCTTCAATAGAAATCTGGTAAGATGGAGTGGATATGGGTTGATGTCTGTATTTGGGACTCTCTCATCTTTGGTCTTAGATGGGATAGCACTGCCCCAGACAGACCTGGTGTATAAGCAATGGGTCCTCCTGAACTCATGACTCCTGCTCAGTGAGAAGGTGGCAGTCATGGCCAAGAAGGCCTTTGCTTAACTTTGCATTGTGGGCCAGTTACGCTCCTTCCTGGATCAAGGAACTCTCCTTTCATCACACATGCCCTGGTCATTTCCCAGATGGACTATTCAGTGGTGAAATCTAAATTTCTTTCCTACCGATTCTGTGGGCGGGGCTTGGTGGGGTCATGTGACTGGGTGGGTGTGGCTATGTAACCATGTGACTGGATGATCAAAAGACAGAAACTCACTAAGAATGTCGTGCTGGAGCAGGGTTGGACTAGATGACCTCCAGGTCCCTTCCAGCCGTGGATTATCCTCTGAAGCTACGTCTAGTGCCAGGTTTGTAGTCCTTTCTTTCTTTCTTTCTTTCTTTCTTTCTTTCTTTCTTTCTTTCTTTCTTTCTTTCTTTCTTTCTTTCTTTCCTTCCTTCCTTCCTTCCTTCCCTTCCTCCTTCCTTCCTTTTTTCCTTTCTCTTTCTTTCTTTCTCTCTCTCTCTCTTTCAAAAACGCACCCCCCACCCCGTTTTTGGCCTACACCCCCCCCATTTTTGGCCTAGCAGGCTTAAGGGAAGCCTGCTGGGAGCAAAAATGCACCCCCTACCCCAGCCCCGTAAAAAAAAGGTTCCAACAATCGTGTGCCACAGCTGTGATCCTCGTAGCCTTTTTAAAACTTTTTAAAAGCGTGTTTTTTACTACCGGCTCGGGTGAATAGGTAATAAAAAATGCTTTAAAAAAAAAGGCTCTGTTGATTGCGCAGCACAGCTGTGATTGTTGGAGCTTTTTAAAAAACTTTTTTTAAAGCATTTTTTTACTACCTATTCGCCCGAGCCGATGATAAAAAAAATGCCTAAAAAGTAAAAAAAAAAAAAAAAAGTTCCGATGATCAGCTGAGTGATGTCGGAACTTTTTGTTTTTTACTTTTTAAAGCATTTTTAACTACCGGTTATGGCATGTACCCCTGCATGTGCAGAGGGTACAAAACATTACTTCCTGGTTAAAACCAGGAAGTAACGACAACAGATTATTGAACTTTCCATAGTCAATTCTATCTGGCTAGCCATCGTGAGAGGATGGTTTGGATGTGTGCCCTCTGAGTCTATTGAAATGGCACAAGACTCCTCCCACTGTCGTGAGAGGACAGTGGAGTTCAGTTTACCCACTTTCGATTCTGTGACTCCTGAAGACATGGACAGGATACTGAGTAGACTGAATGCTGCCACATGTTTATTGGACCCGTGTCCCTCCTGGCTGGTGCTGGCCTCTCGGGAGGTTACACGAGGCTGGCTTCAGGGGATTAAAAATGCTTCCTTGAGTGAGGGTGTCTTTCCCACTGCCTTGAAAGAGGCGGTGGTGAGACGTCTCCTCAAGACGCCTTCCCTGGACCCGGCAGTGTTGGCTAATTACCGTCCAGTCTCCAACCTTCGCTTTGTTGCGAAGGTTGTTGAGAGTGTGGTAGCACGGCAGCTCCCTCAGTACCTGGATGAATCGGCTTATCTGGATCCGTTCCAGTCGGGCTTCAGGCCTGGGTACAGCATGGAAATGGAATTGGTTGCATTGGTTGATGATCTCTGGAGGGCTCGGGACAGGGGTTGCTCCTCTGTCCTGGTCCTATTAGACCTCTCAGTGGCTTTTGATACCATCGACCATGGTATCATGCTGCATCGGCTGGAAGAGTTAGGGGTGGGAGGCACTGTGTTGCGGTGGTTCTCCTCCTTTCTCTCTGACCGGTCACAGTCTGTTGGCAGGGGGGCAGAGGTCGACCCTGAGGTGTCTTGTATGTGCGGTGCTACAAGGGTCGGTCCTCTCGCCCCTTCTGTTCAACATTTATGTGAAGCCGCTGGGTGAGATCATCCGTGGTTTCGGGGTGAAGTACCACCAGTACGCTGATGACACTCAGCTGTACATCTCCAACCCGGACCACCCCAATGATGCCCTTGAAGTGATGTCCCGGTGCCTGGAGGCTGTACGGATCTGGATGGGGAGAAACAGACTCAGGCTCAACACATCCAAGACCGAGTGGCTGTGGTTTCCGACATCCCGATATAGTCAGTTGGCGCCATCACTGACTATTGGGGGCGAGTCATTGGCCCCCACGGAGAGGGCTCGCAACTTGGGTGTCCTCCTGGACTCACAGCTGTCTTTAGAAGAGCATTTGACAGCTGTGGCCGGGAGGCATTTTATCAGGTTCGCCTGATTCGCCAGTTGCGTCCCTTTCTTAAATACGGTCACTCATGCCCTCGTCACTTCCCGCCTGGACTACTGCAATGCTGTCTACATGGGGCTCCCCTTGAGGAGCACCCGGACGCTCCAGCTGGTCCAGAATGCGTGGGTGGTTATGGGAGCGATGTGGTGCTCCCATGTGACCCCCCTCCTGTGCGTGCTGCACTGGCTCCCGGTGGTCTTCCGCGTGCGCTTCAGGGTTTTGGTTACCACCTTTAGAGCGCTCCATGGCTTAGGACCGGGGTATATACGAGACCGTCTTCTGCTACCAGTAGCCTCTCACCGACCAGTACGCTCCCATAGAGAGGGGCTTCTTAGGGTGCCGTCGGTCAAACAGTGTCAACCGGCGGCCCCCAGGGGGAGAGTCTTCTCTGTGGGGGCACCCACCATCTGGAACGAGCTCCCCCCAGAAATACGGAGAATCCCGGATCTGCGCGCTTTCCGACGTGCCCTCAAAACATTCCTATTCCAGCAGGCCGGCCTGGCCTAACCTCTCTTTTAAACTGTTTTAAATTTTTTAAATTTTATATTTGTCTTATAAATTTGGGGTGTTTTAAATTTTGTTTTCTGGGCCAAATTATTTAATTGTATTTTAATGGTTTTTAAACATTTGTATTTTATGTATTTTATCTTTTGGCTGTTCACCGCCCTGAGTCCTTCGGGAGTAGGATGGTATACAAATTCAATAAATAATAAATAAATAATAATAATAATAACAACAACAACAACTAGGCGGTTGGGTGGAGCCTCGCGCCAGGATCACTACCAGTTCTCCGAAACAGCCACCAGGATTGCTACCGGATCGGGCGATCCAGTCCAAACCGGGAGCATTTCACCCCTGGGACTATTGCAATATGCTCTACATGGAGCTAGCCTTGAAGAGTATGGGAGCTGAAACTGGTAGGCAGAATGCAGCAGCACAAGCTGTTTTGGGTGCCCCTAGGGTGCTTGCATGTAAGATTGCTCCCACACTTCCACCTGGCTAGACAGGTAGATATGCTGCATATCAGTCAAGAAATTTCAATTGATGGGATGTAGGAAGTGGGCCTTCTTAGCTGCTACCCCTACTCTCTGGAACACCTTAGCCCCAGAAATGAGACAAGCTCCCATTCTTTTGGCTTTTCAGAAGACTGTTAAGACCTGGCTTTACCAATGAGCATAGAGGATCTAAGAGTAAGATGCAATCTGGGCAATGGCTGGTGACTTGAGGACATTCATGCTGCCTTATTAACCTTTTTAGCCTTTTGAATTTTTTACTCTTCTCATTCTTTAAGCGCTGTCTAGGGAGAGGCAGTGGCTTTTCCAAGAATAATAAATTAGAATAAGTTAGAATAAGAGAGAGGGGGGGAGGGAGGGAGAAAAAAAGGCAGAGAGAAAGAAAGAGGGAGCTAAAGCTGAGGTGAAAAAGGCAATACATATTGTGGGTGTTAAGAGTGTCTGCACTTCAATTAAGTGATTCCAGCAACAGGAAACTTGATAGATCAGCCTATCAAAGATGTACTTCAGCATAGGGACAGATGCAGGCTCAGGATCAGAACCAAAACCATCACCAAGTCTTATGAACTGGCTGATGAAGGAGCCAGAGGGCCCCAGAGATAGTAAAGAAAGCAGAGGCAAGCAATGCACTAAGAACTAGAAAGCATCAACTGCAGCAACCAGCGATGGCAACTGATCAACAGATAAGATCCTCACACAGTAACACCCAAGCCAGGCCACATTAATGATACCTCAGTTGAATCTTTCATCGCTCTATGGAATATTGGGATGGATCAGTGGTGGGTTGCCCCCGGTTCGGACCGGTTCACAAGAACCGGTAGTAAAACCGGCGGAAGGCCCCACCCACTGCCCCAATGTCATCACTGGCGATCTGCACATGGGCAGAAGCTTCTATACGTTCGCAGAAGCAAGGTGCATGCGTGATCCCATTCCGAACCGGTAGTAAAGTTAAGTAGAACCCACCCCCGGAATGGATGATATGTTGGGGAAATGTAAATCCTGATAGTCCAGAGGAGGAAGAAGGCAACCTTGCTAGGCTTCGGGAAAGGTGGGAAACCTACCAGAAGTTCATCAAACAAGCTACTATTTATTCATAATCCTTTTCAAGCACACACAAAAAAAGAATGAGGCACCATAAAGGCATGAGTGAAAATACCATATGACATAGAAATGGCACCCAACCTGGCAGGAACAGAGAGAAGGGAGGAAAGAGCCAATCACGCTTGGGATCCTCAGCTTTCAACACACTATGTGATGAGGAGGAATCCCCATATCCTGTAAGCAAATGAAGGAGAGAGTTATATAAAGCATCCAAGGCTTATACTTTGTGGAATTTTGAAGAAAAGGAAATCATCTTCAACATTCACATCAGAAAAAGTCCAATGCTGACTTTTTCCTAATGATACTTAACAGATCAAATGCTACCAACACCTAGCACTACTGAACCAGGGGTGAAATGTAAAAATGTTTGCTACCGGTTCTGTGGGCGTGGCTTGGTGATCATGTGACCGGGTGGGCGAGGCCAACTTGACGTCACTCATTGTTAGAGCCAGGCGCTGCACATTTTGAAGCACATTCTGCCCTTCTGAAGCCCCCAACGTTTTTAGTTTCCCTCCGCCACCCAAGCGAACATTGGAGCCTTCTCTTGCAGAAGCAGAATCCAGGCACAGAAATGGAAAAACGAGGGGGAGAATGGGGAGGAGAAAGTGTAAGAAGACATTTCCTTAGATCGCTGACGCTGCCAATAATTAGTTTGGCAGCGATCTAAGAAAAGGTCTTCCAGCTCTTCAAGATCGACTTTAAGAGCGCTGAGAAGCCGACAGCAAAAGTAGTGGCAGCGGGGGAGACAGGGGCGTGTGTGTGTGTGTGTGTGTGTGTGTGTGTGTGTGTGTGTGTGTGTGTCCCTCTGCAAGGACTTGGAGGCAGACACCGCCCCTTTGAGGAAAAGAGGAGGCAGCAAAGCCCTGGCTGTCACCTGGGAGAGGAGGACCGCAGAGGGACACCCACAGATGCCCCTGTCACCCCCGCTGCCACTACTTTTGCTGTCGGCTTCTCAGCGCTCTTAAAGTCAATCTTGAAGAATTGGAAGACATTTCCTTAGATCGCTGACGCTCCAAACAATGAGTTTGGAGGCAAGGAAGCATGGCAGGGCTGTGGGCCATGGACCGGTTTGGGGGCATGGCCAGCCAGCAATTGCTACCGGTTCAGCGAACTAGCCCCAATCTCCGCTACCGGTTCTCCTGAACTGGTCCAAACCGGTAGCATTTCACCCCTGTACTGAACCAGTAGCAATATTGATTCCCAAATCAGTTGCCCCAAAGACAGAAATGAAGTAATTGCAAATCCAATGCAGCATACAACAGAAAGAGTTCTAAAAGCAGTACTCAAAAGAAATAGCCCTGAGAATTGGAGACAGAATTGCAGGTATCTCATATATTATTGCCTGATGCAAAATCATAATGCAAAACAGCAGCAACAACAACAAAACTTTAAATTAATATTTTTCTTTTGCTATTTGATTAAAGCCATACTATTACATGCCTCAGAGCTGGTTTGGTGTAATAGTTAAGATATTGGGCTAGAAACCAGGAGACCATGAGTTCTAGTTTCACTTTAGGCACAAAGCCTGTTGGGTGATCATGGGCCAGTCACTTTCTCTCAGTTTTAGGAAAAGGACAATAGCAAATCACTTCTGAAGGACCTTGCCAAGAAAACTGTAGGGACTTGTCCAGGTAGTCTTCAAGAATTTGATATGACAGAAGAAGAAAAAAATATTATATGCTTAAATGAATGTCTAAGTGAATGCTTAAACAATCAAATAATTCCCATGGATTAAAAAACACTTTCAATAATATATGAGAAAACATGACAACAGTCTTCATTTGACTATTAACATACAATTGTATCAGTGTAAAAGTTTTAGACACAAAATTTACCAGGTTTTGTGCAAAGTAAATATGTAAAAAAATAAATATTAGCGTTTTTAGAAATTTGTTTATATGGAGAATGCACAATAACAGGATTTTTTCCATGAGCCCACAAGTCCAGCAATGTTTTTCAATATGAATGAGCTGGCTTCCTTCTGTGGTATTCTCCAACTTTTATAGTTTGACTAATTTGTGGAAATTCAAAGTTTCCTGATAATGCAAATATAAATGTAGTTGCAGCTACTTTTTAAATTTAATTATTTGTCTTTATCAGTAACTTCTGACTTTGAACTACTTACATCATTTTTCATAGCATTCTGCTTTTCTCCTCAACTTTGTCCTGTACTGACAACAGTGAAAATACTGAAAAGAGTAATCATCTAAATTCCACTGTACCAACCCATTTCTGAAAGGATAGAACTATTAGTGTTCAGATACATAGTAGTAGTTATATTAATTTCTCAACCTTTGTATTGTCCTAGGAGAAATAGTAATGACAATTCAATTTTCCAATATGAATTTAACACTACATTTCTATTAGTAAGTATGAATCTTACCACAATTAAAGATATCAAGCAGTAGTCCTTTGGCTATACTGTCATGAACACACATTCCATAATTATTAATATTACACTTTTAGTACTGATTTACATTCATACATGAGTGAAAAGAGCAATCATTGCTAGACTTTATGTTTAATGAAATGAGGCTGACTCCATCCATGCTGATTTTCTAGACATCCTTCAAAATTTGGTTATGCGAACAGGTCTGGGTAACCCAGGGGACTGGTGAGATACTGAGGTAGTTGCATTGTTATTAACAATCTGGTCTTTGTCTAATATTTCTCTTATAACCTTGACCATCCGTCAACTGCAAAAGGCAGCTTTACTTGGAACAGCTTACATCCTGCAATGATATCTTTAATATCGTCAAAAATCATCTATCTACCCAGGTCCTTGGGAAGGATTCAATAGGTGGATAAAAATGCCAAATCCAATCTAAACAGCCAGCTGACTGTGCAATGAACCATAATAATAATTATAATTTTGCATATATAGTTTTTAGCCATATTGTACATCACTTTGTGTCACTTGTTTTGTGAGAATGGTGGCCATATAAAATTGATGAATAAATAAATTTAAAATAACAAAAATGTATAATTAAGTAAGAAGTGCACACTCAAAAGCAAACCAGCAAATACACAGTAAATCTAATTTTTCCAGCCAAAGAAAGAAAAAATGTCTCAGTATGAATGGAAGAAAGTACGTACAGTCCAGAATAGCAATCTCCTAAAATGTCTTAAAATCTCTTAAAATGTGCAATGAAAATCTCTTTACTTCTAAAGCATAAACTATTAGACAAGCTAAGAAACAGCTACAGCACAATAGCCTCCCATTCACCTTCTATAACAAACAACATCTTGACAGCACAAGAGTTCAAAAGTCCTTGCAAGTTTGCCTTTATTACCTCAAGATGTCATTTGCATTACCTGATTTTTAAATATATTCTCTCTTCCACCCTGGCTATTATCTGGATAGATCTAGAATCTGGAAAAAAAAGTGTTTGTACAAGAAAGAAAGCTAACAAAATCTATCTTTTGCAGATCAATGAATGTTTGGGATTTTAAAAACCCAACCCTCTGGAGAAGAAAAGATAAAGCATGTGGCTGTATACACACAGACTCACAAAGTCACCCAAGCCAAACTTAATTTCAAGTAATGAAAAATGCAAAATTACCCTCAAATGACAGGATTAAATAGAAACTAGTTGAATTAAATCCTTTGATAATCTAAAGGTATCTTCCGGCAAATAATTTGCTTTTCTTTATCTTTAGATCTTATCTAAACTTTATCTTATCTAAACTTTATCTTATAAAATACATTTCTTTCACAATTTTATCATTTGAAAAAAAAAGTCTGAGAAATAATGAAGAAGTTTTTAATATGCCAACAACAAATGCCTCTTTGTAGTATCAGATTATTAAGACCTGTTAAGTGACTCCCATTAACTAAACTTGGTTGATCTAAACTAAGCAGGACCAGTTCTGGTTATTATTAAGATGTGAGACCACCAAGAATTTACAGAGTTGCAAGGTAGACTAGAAATATATTTCAATGGCAATCATATCTATACTTTTTTGAGGAGTACAGGTAATCCTCGACTTACAACAGTTCATTTAGTGACTATTCAAAGCTACAATGACACTGAAAAAAGCAAGGAAGGCAAGGAAGGTCATAAAATGGGGCAAAACTCACTTGTCTCATTTAGCAACAGAAATGTTGGGTTCAATTGTGGTTGTAAGATGAGGATTACCTGTACATTACCACGTGCTCATATCATTATCATTACAAAAATGCAATGTGACCAAAAGGAAATGTTATCTTTTACAAGCATTAAGCCCAGCAATATAATTTGTTTAAGGAAATGTATAGCCTAATAAGAATACAATAATCACAGCATAAAATGATTCTATGAATTTCAAGCCAAAATAATTCTGAATAATGTAAAATTATGAGATTGGCTCATATAAACAATCCATAAAATTACAGTGGCACCAATATGTTTAAAGGTAAAAGTTCCCCTGGCACTTATGTGCTAATCGTTCCTGACTCTAGGGAAACACCAATATGTTTAAGACATGGCAAAAGAAGAGAATTAGAATGTAATAAATATCATGATAGTTGTAAAAGACACATTTGATTGTTTATATATAGTACTCACCATCTCTTTAGCTATTTCCACAGCTTCTTGCAGCCCATAAAGCCTGCCACTGACTAGGTAAATTCCATTGGCCCAGAGAATACAGCCCTCATGGACCCAAAATTCATTGCTATCAAGAGGTAGTTCAGGAATTTGTAGCTCCAACTCAGGACCACCTTCAGAAGTAGGTATGGGGGGTTTAGAGTCTGAAGAAGGATTTTCACCAACACTGCCACCCTCAGTGGTTGCTTTTTTACAAGCGGTGCCTCTTGAAAGTGACCGAGAAGTCCCAGCACAGTCCTCAGAGCGATGTCGTCTTTTAAAACGTGGGTGGGCAGCCAGGCTTCTCTGTTCTTTTTGCTCTTGCTCCTCTTCTTCTTCCTCTGTGTCAGTCTTGGAACCATTAGACAGACTTTTATGTCGTACTTTGATCTTGTTTTGCATCTCTGTGGACTTCTTAGGAGGGGGGTTCTTAGGCAGTGTGGCTGCATAATCTTGCGGGTAGAAAGGTCCAAAGAGATCACCCATATTGCGGTAGCTGGCCCATTTGCCACAAAGGCAACAGACAAGATGGCCCATAACAGACGACTCTGTTACAACAGGACCTTGTAGCATAAAAGAGGAAGTAGGCAGTACTTTACTCTCAACATTGCTAGGTGGTGGCGTTGATGACCTCTGTCCTTTTCGACCCCTCATCAATTTATTCTGCTCTTCTTCTTCTGCATTAATTATTGTGCATACAGCACCTAGCTCGCATTTGTTTACCACATGAATGTATGGGAAAAAAGATTTATTCCTAGTATCAGTTTTATCAAGAGACTGAATAGCATATTTTAGTTTGATTTCTGGTTCTTGAGGCTCCACAATGGGAGCAGCTCGTCTTGGTTTCCGCTTTCGTGGTTGTGCTGTACTTTTCCTCCTCTCCCTTCGCTGTCTCTTAGGTTTTGGTTCACTGTCTACTGCCTCCTCTGATAGCTGCACTGCTTCTGGCACTAATGGAAGCGGTAATTGTTGCTGCTTCTTTTGTTTGTTTACACTACCGATAGGTCTTCCCTTCTTCTTACCAGAAGGGAAATATCCCTTTGGAGGAAAGGGATCTGACTTGGGTGTCATAATGATACCTCCATCTTTTTCTTCTGGCTTTACACTTGTTTCAGGAGCCAAAATATTAGTTGCCGGAATTGATTTTGATTCAGAAAAATTTACTGATCCATCTATTCTTACTTGCCCAACAGATTTCTGCGAAGATGCTGGAATCAAGACAGGCACTGAACTGTCCTTGCCAACAGTGACATGTTCAGAAACCTCTTTTTTCACAATCTCATCTCCATCATCACGCCAATCTTCAGAAGATATTGTCCGAGAAATTTCATTGGTCAGTACTTGATTTTCTCGATCTAACACTTCTACTTTTATATTTTCTTCTCCTAATTCATGATTGGCCACATTCCCACTGTCTGGGCGGCCACTCTTCAGAGACAGAATGTCATCAAGAGTGACTGCATCTGCACCAGCCTCAGCACAATTTGAAGATGCACTCCTCCTAACACTGGGAGAGGTGATTTTTTGAACAATAGCTTCCAACTTTAATCCCCGACCCTTTCGTGGGGGAAGAATTTTTGTTTTAGCTGGGCTTGTGATGGAAACACCAGAACAGTTTCTATTATCAGGACTTGGAAGATTCTTAGATGATTCTCCTTTTGAGAATGATCTGCCAACATCTTGGTTTTGAGAGGAATGGGCATAAGAATTGAGAGTTTTATCAACTCCATCCTTGGATGAAGGGAGTATGCGTCCTTTGTCATCAATCCCACTGGTTTTCATTTCCTGCAACTGCCTTTTGCTTGGAATAGGAGAAATGAATGAGCGGACTCGCCTTCTCATTATTAAAGGATTTTGAGGAGATTGATCTTCTTGGCCAGGAATTCTTACCATGGCATTGGCAGATTTAAGTACATCACCAACATCATCACGCCTATGTGTATCACTATTTTGTGAAATAAATCTCTTCTGACTTGTTGTCCCTAGAGAGCCACTGTTCTTTCCAGGGGTTAACTGACGGGAAAGATCCCAACCTGATTCATGTTGCTGAATCTTTTGATTCATGTGTTTAATTTCCACACACTTATTCTGAAGAGTGCTTTCACCCCCCAACAGACAACGGCTGGTTTCTTGGCACCCCACGTCATGGTAAGAACCAGAATGGAGATATATCATTCCCTCCTTGTCATTTTTTAAAGGACTCCTTACTCTATCTAAGAATTGTTGCTGTCTTGGGCTCTTTCTAGCTGTTTCCTGCCTATGCTGAGCTGCAGCAATCACACCCTGAGCAGAGCTGCTACTCCAATCTTTATAATCCTCTTGTTGTTGATGGTATAGCTGTCTTTTATAGTGATACTGGGAATTCAGTCCTTGATTAGGATCACCATAAACGTGGGATCGGGAATTACCATGATATGCTGAAGCCAAAGATGAACCTTCAGAATTTGAAGAGAAAGAAGTATGTAAGGAACTCCGGTTGACCCTGTCAGAAAGCACCATATGTGGATTCATCTGGTGAAGATCTGTCCCCGGACCTCTGTTTCTTCCAGGTGACATCTTTAACTTATCTGCCAGATCATGAAATTGAGAGGGAGATTTACCTCTCATTCCTTCCCGGCTGCTTCCTATTCTGCTAGGTCCTCGTCTCATCTGTGTTGTTCGGCTATCCTGTTGTAGCAGATAGTCTGATGCAGAATCAAGTGTTGCAGCTCCAGGGCTAGCATTCCCTCGGAAAGATTCATGTTTAAAACTGGCATGGTGACAATGATCTCCTGATTTTTTGTTGTTGATGTTGGCAGAGGTCTTAGGTTCAAAATCCTCTTCTTTAATCTGCCCACTGTGAGACTTTAGTTTGGCTTCTATGGCTACGAGGCCACCAGGGAGGATGACTGACTGATTTAAACCAGAAGTCAGACGGTCACTTCTTCCACTCCTGCCATCAGTACTCATATGCCCTCCAGAATGTGGCCCAGAATCTCTAGCAATCTGCCTCAAAGGTGATATATCACAAATAACTGATCTTCTCTCAGAGACTCCTCCAGCTTCATGAGCCGTAGACTCTAAGTCAAACTTTCTAGGTATAGGATAATCTACCAAATTTATCTGTTTCATCTCAGCTGTACTGCCACTTAATTTTCTATCCCAGTGTCCCCAGTGTGAACCTTCCATAAGAGATCCAATACTTTTATTTAAAAGGCCTCTGTTACTTAGTTCATTTGTTTGATTAACCAGAACATTGGGTCTCATGCTACTTTCTAAGTTTCCACTGATTCCATGCTGATCTTGGGCATTTCTAGAATACCTCCTATCAGGATGATGGTGATAGCCTTGCAGAACCTCCTGCAATAGACTAGGAAATTTTTCATTCCTGCCCTTTCGCTCACTATGCACTGAAAACTCCCCTTTATCCTGACCTGAAGGATATTGTGAAAAGGTACCAGAAGTTCTTTGCATATTAACCCCAATACTATCTTTGAAGCTGTACCTCAAACTACCAGGGGATTTAGAAGGCTCTGTTCTGCTTGAAAAACTAGAGCTAATAGCAGCATGACCAGGTGGATTGTTTCCATCTTCATTATGATTAGTGCTGCTGTCCCCAGTTCTGCTTCCTTTATTTCCGCCTTGTGACTCTTGCTGAGCTCCTACAAGACTAGTCTCTTTCACTGCAGAGGCAGAAGGCAATACTTGAGCACTTGTAGAAGTATCATCTTGTTGAGATTTATCCTGTCCACTTGATTTTTCCACTCTTCCTGACATAGCTTCTCTGGAGACTATCACGCCAACTGTCTTTTCATTGATCTTTGGGGGGACCTCCACAGAAATCAAGGCTTCTTTTCCATCAGGAGGGGAGGCTGCTTCTTCCTCAATTGCAGAGCTGGTAGTGATTTTTGCAGGTTCATTTTGAGATAGCGGTGCTGGTGATGACTGAGATTTCTCTAAATTACCCCCCTTATAAGTGGTGTCAGAACTGGTGCTCTGACCACTCAATTGTCTCACCCTTTCTCCTTGATCTTCTGAACTACTGGAACAGCCACCATCAATGGACTCTGCTAATGGAGACTTAAGCTGTTCTTCTGCTTGAGAGGAACCTTCTGAGTTTGTGCAGCTCTCTGGTTTTTTTGATGATTTTTTGGAGCTTTTCTTTTGAGGCACCAAAGCATCTGAGAGTAACATGTGCTGAACTGTATTGGGAAGATTAGCTACTTGACTACTCAGGGCACTTAAACTGCTTAGTCCTGGATCTGTAAGTCTTTTTTCTTGCAAGCCTTCAAGCCCAAATCCTTTGAATCCTGCACCCTGAGCACTGGGGCTTGGCATCATGGATGGTGTTGGACTAAGCTGAGGCATCATTTGTAAAATGCGGTTTCTAGATGCTACTGGAATGTTGCTTTGTCCACATTGAAGATTCTCACCACTTGGCATGAGAGGAGATGGTGTGGAACTGCAGCTTGGAGACTGAACCACAGAGGCAGCTGGTGACGGGTTAGATATAGGACTAAAATTCTGATGGAACTGCATGGGTGATCTCACAGGGACCTCAGCTTGATTGTACTGCCCCACTTGACTTTGAAGAGACAGTTTGGAAGCAGTATTTGAATACTGCATTACATGTTGCGAAGGAGTCTGTTGTTGTTGTTGTTGTTGTTGTGCCTGTTGTCCCTGTCCTTGTGCCTGTTGACTCCCTTGGGTCAACTTTGACTGCTCAAAGTTTTTCATTGGCTGTGTCTGAAAGCTGTAATTTGACTGAGTCCCATAAGCTTGTGCACTTGAACCAACAGCATGTCCTTCATACTGTGAACCAGCATTCACAGTATAATTACCATCATAGTTCTGTCCAGATTGACCAAACCGTTGAGGAGAAGGAAATGAAGAAGAGGAAGAAACAGGAGGCTGATAGTGCTGACTATACTGACCCATTCTTAATGGATAGCTAGAAGTAGATGAAGGCAGATTTGAAGGGCGCTGAATTGACTGCAAATGAGGTGTGTTAGAGGCAGATTGGTTAGAGGCCTGTGGTAAAGGCTGATGAGATTGATAGAGCTGTTGCCTCATTTGCTGCACTTGTTGCTGTTGTTGGCTAGATGTTGGCTGCTGGTATTGAGCAGTGCCAGGGGAGAAAGGACCAGTATAGTCCTGCTGATAATGTGTTACTCCACTAAGTGACGAGTGTTGTGTTTGAAACTGGTTCACGTGACTTTCACTTCCATACTGACTCCCAAAGCTGCTGCCTTGGGGTGGTCCATAGCTTTGTACTGGTCCAGAAGGCCTACGCTGAGGAAGCTGTTGCCCTCCTCCTGCTGCAGGATCCTTGCTGGAAGCCATATAATAGAATTCTCCTGCTTCTTTTCTGAAACCTTGATAACTCTGATGTCCAGAGCTTTCACTACCCATAGATGCAGAGTTTCCTGTTGCTTCACGCCGTCCACTAGTGCTGCCACCTCCTCCAAAGCTCTGAAACATCTGAGCTTGCTGGCGAGTGCTAAATTCCTCTAGCCGGGATGCACCATGTACTTCCTGTGGGTAGTTCTGTTGGTTTCCGTGGTAACTGCTCTGCTCCCGAAAGGACTGCATGCTGTTCAGCTGCGTATTGACAGCTTAACAGCCTGCCTGAAAAAGAAAAAAGATAAATAAATGAGCAAACCAGTTCACATCCCCCAAGTCACAGAAATATACATATTATCAACTAACTGACTTAGTATTGTTTTCCCCTCAGGAAATCAAGAGCATGAATTTCTGCTATGGAAACAGAATAGGATGACAATGACTATATTTTGTAAGAACATTTTGTAAGATTGTTTTTATTAGTTACTTTCCACCTATACCACGTTAGAGCTGCTGTGACAGATATCAGAATGACTCCAGCCCCAACAGCAATTCTATACTGCTTACAATAATATCTCACAGCAGAGGATATTTGACCTGGAGAAACTTTGAAATAGTTTTAAAATATTTATCTGGTTTGAATACACAAGTACCTATGGTGTGAAAAATACAGAATGTACATCAATATTTATCAAGAAGTAAATACCATCTTTTATGAAGTGACTTACAGCTCCAGAAAAATTATCACCAGGTTGAGCATAACTTAAAATTACAAGTGAGACGTCATCAATGGTGCTTTTGGATTTTATGGAAGATTCTTATATTCCCAGTTTTCCACTGTCCCAAAATTCAAATAATAATATCACATAAACAGAAATATTAATATTTGTACACATCCATGCACCTAGCAGAGTTAAAAATCTAAATATAAAAGGTGGAGCACATAAACCAAATTTCAATTTAAGCAAAACAAATTTAATGTAAAATAGCTGAATACTTTCAAAATGCTTCCCTATGACTTTATAAATATTTAATTCAGGTTATGTTTATCTTCAAATATAGGAATGCAATCTGATTTAAGCATATGTTCATCAAAAGCTATAATTTGTTCTAAGTCACTAAACAATTAAAATTGTTCTAAGACCTGCTAGCGAAATCAAATCAAATATGTAACTGAATAACCAATTAATTTACTTCCTCAACAATCTTTAGGGACCAGAACTTGACCAAACTTGGCTGATTCCAGAAGCGAAGAGTGTTAACGCTTGGATGGGAGATACTCGAGAATTCCAGAGCTGTTGACTACTGTAAAATAGAATATATGCTTTTGAATGCTCGTGCAGGAGAAGACTCCCAAGAATAGCATGGAGAGCCAAGAAAACAAGCAAATGGGTTATCAAACAAATAAATGCAGAATTCTCACTTAAAGCGCAAATGACCAAGATCAAATTAATCTACTTTGAGAAGAGGATGACCAGTAGCAAAATGAATGAACTTGGTTACAATGGAATAGGTGCTCCACTGATAGATTGGAAAAATCAAGTTACAAGACTCTGGGAAAAGCTATGCTTTGCTTCCATTCAGACTTATGAGCCATGGTGGCACAGTGGTTAGAGTGCAGTATTGCAGGCTACTTTGGCTGACTGCCAGCTGCCTGCAATTTGGCAGTTCAAATTTCACCAGGCTCAAGGTTGACTCAGCCTTCCATTCTTCTGAGGTGAGTAAAATGAGAACCCAAATTGTTGAGGGCAATATAGTAACTCTGTAAAAATGCTTAGAGAGGGCTGTAAAGCTCTGTAAAACTTGATAAGTGTAAGTGCTATTGCTATTTAAGAAGCTGCATAAAATATGCCACATCTATTTTATATAGTTCAAGGGTTCTGGTCTAAACCCAGTTTCTAAACAAATTAAAGTTAAAAATAAATTAAATTACATTATGAGAAATAGAGGAACCCAACAATATCTTCTACCCATAATAACATTCTACCTTTTTTTTAATCTTATACGTTCAAAATGAATATTCAAGATGGCTTTCAATTTAAATGTTATATATCAAATTCATTTACAGGTGATCCTCATTTAACAACCATTCATTCAGCAACTGTTCAAATTTATGACAGTGATGAACAAGTGGTATTTATGACTGGTCCTTGTACTTGCATTGCATGTAATCATGTGATCACGATCTGGGAACCTGACTCACAATTATGTTGCAGCATCCTGTGGTCACATGATCAGATGTTTGCTGACTTTCTACAAGCAAAGTAAGGCAAGCTGCCAAGAAGTCGTGGTCATATGACATCTTTGTTTAACTACCTGTAGTGATTCACTTCACAACAACTTGAAGTGAAGTTGACAGAATTTCCATTGGTAAATGGTGCGATCCTTGATGTTGCATTTTATCATCCTATTGCTTACCAATGGAAATTCCAGTTCCAATTACCTTGTTTAAGTGTTTTATTGTTGGAATAATATATTTGAATTGTTATAAGCAGCTAAGGCTAGAATTAAACACTAGAACAGTGATCCTCAACCTTTTGGACCTCAGGGACCACCAAGTTCATAATTTTAAATCCCGCAGACCACTAATACGAATCCAGTGCGCCGCTTGCTGAAGCGCCTGGACTCTCAGTGACGGGATGGAGTCCTTCAGGCACTCTCCCTTCTCTCTTTCTGTCTCTCTCTCTCCCTTTCTCTTTTTGATTCTGTCTCTTTCTTTCTCTTTCATTCGATCGGTCTCTTTCTCTCTTTTTCATTCTCTGTCTTTTTCTCTCTTTCATTCTCTCCCTCTCTCTGATTCTCTCTGTCTCTTTCTCTCTTTTTCATTCTGTCTCTTTCTCTCTCTCATTCTCTTTCTTTCTCTCTCTGATTCTGTTTCTCTCTCTTTCATTCTTTCTCATTCTGTCTCTCTCATTCTTTTTCTCTTTCTTTTTCTCTTTCTCTTTCTCTTTCTCTCTCTCTCTTTCTTTCTCTTTCTCTTTCTCTTTCATTCTGTCTCTCTCTTTCATTCTCTCTCTTTCATTCTCTTTCTCTCTCCACCTCTAATTCTTTCTTTCATTCTGTCTTTCTCTCTTTAATTGTCTTTCTTTCATTCTCTCTCCTCCCTTTCTCTCATTCTCTCTTTCTCTCTCCCCCCTCTTTCTGTCTGTCTCATCTCTCTTTCCCCTTTCTCTCTGATCTCTCTCCCCCTTTCTCTCTCTCTTTTCCACGCTTTCTCTCTCTCTCTCTCATTCACTTTCTCTCTCTCATCTCATGGGTCAGCCAGTGTCTTGGGGCTGAGAGAAAGTCAAGCATCTCCCCGAGAAACAGAGGTGCATAGAGCACCAACAAGGGCCGGAAGAAATGCCAGCAAGAGACAAAGCTTCGCTCCCGCTCTGGAATACGGAGAGAATCTCCATCCCCCGCCCTTCCCTTGCCAGGTGATGAGTGACTGGGAAGGGAGGGCGAGGAGTGGGGGACAACCACTGGTGGGTTCAGCTGACAGGAAGCTACAGCAGGGGGAAGAAACAATCCGGGGTTCCCGCCACCCGTTGCTTTGGCCCACCTGCACCACCACTCAACCTTGCACCATTATCTCATTCCGGCTGGTGAGGACTGCGCTGCAAAGTTGCAAGTTGCATGAATCTCCCTCTACAGCTGAGATTTACAGCCCCACCATGCCTGGCCAGTCCCATATTCCAGAGCTCTAGTCACAGGACTGACTATTGCTCATCCCGGAGCAGCTCCTCCACCCGGGTGCATCGCGGACCACAAAATTTTCTCACGGACTACCAGTGGAAGGATAATATGGACTTTAACAAATAAACTAATAATAACAAATAATACTTCCCAAAGTTACAACAGACTGCATAATTTTATTTTAAAAATTAGCACTGAGAAGATAAAAGCAACAAGACTGCTTAAGGTTTTAATATTTGTAATCAGGCACTACACAGATCATATTTTTCACAAGTAAAAAATATGAACCCTAAACATCACTACTACTCCCCCTCACACATACACACACACTGATGTAGTTCATCCAAAGCAACTAGTAGCTGCTATTGACTTTTTTTCGTTACTGCTTTAAATGGTGATATTCTTGCAGTTACTACTGTTTATTGAAATGTCAATTTAATATGGCTGCTTTTATCACTGTTGCCACTGGTTAGAAAAACACTTTTTACCATTCTCCCAATAGTCTATAATCAGTGACATTGTTTTCCCTGAAGGAATAAAAAGGTGGAAAAGAAGATGCAGGAAAGAGAGCAATAATAAAGGTGAGATTAAAAAAAAAAATAAACAAACTTGAGAAAGCAAAAGAAAGAAAAAAAAAGAAAAAAGCAGAAAACAGGGACTAGAAGGAACTGATTATAATTGGTGAAGAAAAATCAGAAAAGTACACTTTAGCTTTTAGGGAAATCTCACTAGCTTACCTCACATACTATGACAAATCAGAATATGAGAGTTAGTGCAATGAGTAAACTGCAACACCAAGCCAGAAAAGAAAGGGACAACAAAAATAAATTACACATGTGGATAAATGAGTAATTCCACATCAATACATTGGCCAATTTTGATTTTAAAAATGCTTCATCCCCTAAACTGGAAGGTTTATCCGCTGCAATTTCTTTATGCAACTAATGTTGCAAATACCTCAATAATCTTAACTAGCCGCAGCAAAAATAATTTTCTTGCCTTGTCTATTGCTGTATAGAGGAATAACTATAAATGATAAAAAAACCAAAGGTCATTTCCTTTATTAAGAGGCCTTTCAGTCACACGTGGCTAATTAATAGATACACATGGAAGATATTATATTTTTAAAAACATGTAAGATGGGGTGAAATCTAAAATTTGTTACTACTGGTTCTATGGGCATGGCTTGGTGGGGGAGATATAATGTGACTGGGTAGGCGTGGCCAACTTTTTTTTTTTACTTTTAAAAGCATTTTTTTCTACAACCTTAAGAGGTTGCAGAAAAAAATGCTTTTAAAAGCCTCTGTCGATTAAGCAACTCAGCTGGGATCGCCAGAAGCTTTTAAAGGCATTTTTTTTTCCCTACAACCTCTTCAGCCGGAAAGGTTGCAGAAAAAAATGCTTTTAGAAGCCTCTGACAATCCCAGCTGAGCCATGCAATCATCAAAGGCTTTTTTTAAAACTACTTTTAAAAGCATTTTTTCAGCTGAAGAGATTGTAGAAAAAACGCTTTTAAAAGTAAAAAAAAACAGCCTCTAATGATCAGGCGGCTCAGCTGGGCATGGGGGGGGGGGGCGCAGGGATTTTTTGCTACCGGTTCTCCGAACCACCCGTCGCCATCACTACCTGATCAGACGATCCAGTCCAAACTGGGAGCATTTCACCCCTGATGTAATACCTCTTTTATTATTATTCAAATTCCTGGAATGCACAACTAAACCTGCTCTAGAGCCCAAATATCTGACTACTCAAGTATAAATTTTAACATTATCTATCTCTGTCATATGTTTGCTAAAACTAACAGTTTCCAAGAACTTAGTTGTTATTTGTCATGAAAAAAACTTTAGGAATTAAATTTCTTGATTTGTAAGTATATATATTATTTTTTAAGAATCCCAAAATATTCCTGGGATAGATAGTTTTCTTCCCCGAAATTATCTATCTGCAACATAACTATCTGGATAGGGTTAGGGTTAGGGAAGCAAATAAAATCTAACAAATAAAATTTTCCTTCCCCCCCCCCCCCCGATCCTTCCTCTTCCTCAATTTTAAATGATAGAGAAAATGGGGGGAAATCGAAATACACCAAACCAAGAAATAAACTAGTATACTAAATGGTAAAAATCCTAGTCCCCATAAAAGATTCAACTTCAAACCTCCAGCAAAAAAGGTAAAACTGAATATGCAAAAGTAGAAAATACTGTGTTATTAGTGTACTACAATTTCAAGTTCATTTTTGAACAACACTTATTGCAATATCATAATTTAATGAAATTTAATAAAAATTAGATGATACCCTTTTATCAGTACTTGCACCCTATAATATTAAACAACTACTCCGTAATATTGACCATACTGACTTCTATTGTTTGGGATGATCCATTCTCAAAATATAAGTTTATGTCATCATTCTCATACCATTTCATATCTCTCCAATAGCACTGTTTTGGACATATCATGTCAGCAAACAGATTTAGCGCATCATCTACATATGCAAAAGAAAAAAACCCTCCATAGTACAAAAACAGCAATAAATAATTGTAACTGGTAAAAAAACTGAACAAAAATAAACATCAAGGTATTTATTTTACAGTAAATTTCATCTTTAAGATAAATTACTTATTAAAATCTCCATCATGTTGCTGCCCTTACACCCACACACGTGTGTATATGTGTGAATGAGGAATAATTCAATACATTAACATCTTTAACATTAAAAGATTTCTCTACAAATCTAGTTACATACATTAATATGTTATTTCAAAAAGATGTCAATGACTTACAAGACCAAATCACATGAGTCAATGACTCATATTTTTTACACTGACAACCAAGAAAATCACATGGCAATTCTTTGGGGTGTAGACTCGAAATAAAAACCTTTGATGAATCAATTTTAAACTTAAATCCACTGAAACCAATTTAATTATTTTTAAGGGCAGCAATTACTATATAATATTCAATTCTTTAAAACAGAAACTCTAAATGCTGTTATATCAACTCTGGAATTATTCTTTAGTTTTTGATAGAAATATAATATGGATTAAGTTTTAGATATCGATTCCATCCAAAACAAAAGCATTTCAGGTTTCTTGGAAGCACCCAAAACATCTGGTCCATATTGAGCAGACAAAACATGCCTGAGTTAATTATGTGCCACTGTTGTGAAGTAAGTAGGCCAAATTTTACTGGGAATGTTGCAAATATGAAATCCAAGTTTCCCATTCCTTCACATACAGGTAGTCCTCAACTGTCCAAAGTTAAGAGACTCAGAAAGAATGTTTTACCACCTGACTGTCATAAATCATCACATACCTGTCATATGACTGCACTTCAGATGCTTGGTAATTGCCTTACATTTACAACCAGTTGCTAAGTGGCCTATGATTATCAGAAAGTCAATGGGGAAGCCAGAAGGGAAGGTTGCAAACAGAGAGAATGAAGGGGAGCTGAAATCCCTTGGTGAGCTCCAGGAGCCAAAATCAAGATTTCAGCTCCATTCCTGCAGTCCCATGAAGGATTTCCCTTCCGTGCATGGAGGAAATCCTTTGATGGGCTGAAGAATGTTGAGAGTGAAAGGGCTGTCTGCCAGGAGGATTTCAGATTCACATGAAACTGAAATCCTCCCAACAAGCAGCCTTTCACTCCATCCACTTAACAATCTGAGAGATTGCTTAAAAACTGCAACTGGGAGTTCTGCAATTAAGGTCATTGCGCGAAGCACTTACATGGGTATCTCATTAATAACCACGTCCCTCAATAACTGAGATTCCAGTCCCAACTGTGGTCATAAGTCAAATACTACCTATAACAATAAAAATAATTTACAGACTACAGAGTTATGTAGTAACTAAAACATCAGAGAAAATATCTTAAAAGTACTGTAATGAACAAAAGTGATCTGATAAACAAGAGTTCACACTGTACGGGTAAAATACAGAAATATGTATTATTATGCAGATGAAAAATTACAAATATAAAATATTCAGCAACATATATTTTCTAAGAAAATTTAAGAGGTGGCTATGAACTAACCTCAGAGACCCAGTCTGGCATAGTGATTAGGGCTGCAGGCTAGAAATCAGGAGACCAGGAGTTTTAGTTCTGCCATAGGCACAAAGCCAGCTGAGAGTGACCTTTACCCAGTCATTCTCTCTCAGCCCTAGGAAGCAAGCAATGGCAAACTATTTCTGAAACCTTGCCAAGAAAATTGCAGGGATTTGTCCAAGCAGTCAGCAGGAATCAACAAGTCAAAGCACACCTATGCACAAAAACAGAATCAACCTCACGTTAAGGCCAGCTAACTGACCATATTTTTTAAATTGCTTTAATTTTAAATTGCTAAATTATGGGTTTTTAATATGGGGGTGTTTTAACTGTGGGCCAAATTAATTTAATTGGTTTTTAATATTGTTTTAATTTTTGTATTTTCTGTATTTTATCTGCTGGCTGTTCACCGCCCCGAGTCCTTCGGGAGAAGGGCAGTATACAAATATAATAAATAATAATAATAACTGCAGCAAATATGAATTTTATCATTTTCTACATATACTTTGAACAGCAACAGTTTCACTACAATTCTCAGCCTCCTCTGTATGAAGTCTCTAGTTTTAAGCTAGGTTCTTAGCTTCTCAGTGATAGCAACAATATTTCTGATAGGAACAGACTTTCCATAGCAGTGTGGTCAAAATGCATAACTAATATTGCCACTGGGAATCAAGGTGGGTTATAGCTACTATATGAACTGATTCTTAGTCCTGCTCTCTCTGCTAATTCTTTATCTAGAACAAAGACAAATCTTAATAGGTTTCAGCTAGACTTTGTTCTAGATAAAGAAACTAGGCATAGGCAACGTGGAAGTAATGGTGGAAGTAATGGATACTTCTCAATGTGGAAAAAGAGTAAACTACTGATAATGATAGTGATTTATCCCCCACCCCTCAGGAGGCCACCCCACTAGGTCACCAAGAGTTCTGTAATGTCTGCCTCCTTTACAAATTGCTTCTGGACCTTAGTGGATTCACAGACTTTCTTACTTAGATGGAAAACGTGAATCATATTACGGTATATTGTTTAGGTTACTCAAAATCCAAAAAGGAAAGAAAAAATAATTTTTGGAAAATACTATGTGCTACAGGAGAGAACAGGAATTTGGCAGATGATGTGACTAAATGAAAAAGTGCCAAGCAAACTGCTGAAGACATCATCGTGCAAGATCAAGTAAACAGTTCCACAAAAACTGCAGCATTATATACAAAATACATGGCATGTATAGTAATATTCTGGTTTTCATTAAGAAATTCAAGTTCAATTATGGCAAAAAAAAACCTGCAGAAAAAACAATTGCTATCAAACTGCTTGAGGATCTGTATACTGCATGAGTCAAAAAGAGGCTGTGAAAATATCTACAAACCCGTCACATCCTGGACATAAATTGTTTCAACTTCTACCCTCAAAATGATACTAGAGCACTGCACACCAGAACTAGACACAAGGACAGTTTTTTCCCCCCGAATGCCATCACTCTGCTTAACAATTCCCACAACACTGTCAAATAATTTACTAAGACTGTATTATTATTATTCTCTTCCTTACTAGTATCTATCTCTTTCCACTTATTACTATAACTATGTTTCTTGTATCTTTCAATTTATATTGTTTTTGTTTCCTAGTACAATTTGATAAGCTTATTAGTAACCTTGACTATCACTAAGTGTTGAATCTTTTTATTCTTGATAAATGCATTTTATTCTCCTTATGTACACTGAGAGCATATACACCAAAGACAAATTCCTTGCGTGTCCAATCACACTTGGCCAATAAAGAATTCTAACACAGCTTTATAGCTGAACAGAAACTGAAGCCACACTTTGCTTATGATAGTTTGCCATTGTGAATTATGTTCTCAATTATATAACTACAGTATCTACAATTGAAGTGTCATATTACTTCACCAAAGAGAGTATATATTTTAAACAAATTATAAAGTGGAATAATAATAATAATAATAATAATAGCAGCCATGATGGTGCAGTGGTTAGAATGCAGTGTTGCAGGCTAATTTTACTGACTGCCAGCAGTTCGATCCTCACCAGCTCAAGGTTGTCTCATCCTTCCAAGGTTGGTAAAATGAGGACCCAGATTGTTGGGGGCAATATGCTGACTCTGTAAACCACTTAGAGAGGCTGTAAAACACTATGAAGCAGTACATAAGCCTAAGTGCTATTGCTATTAAATCTCATAAAAACTGCTTACACATATATCTACCACCTAAAAGCTACTTTACCATTCATGAAAACTCATCCATCCATATCTCTATATTTTCTGCTGTATCGACACTAAATCATTAAATCTTTGACATGACTCCACTCATCTTGTGCAGATGGATGGTAGTGTCAAAAATCATGGGATATATTATTAATTCAAACATTGCAGATCGGTGTGAAAAAAAAAAAAACCACACCAGATCTATGGTTGTAATGGTTAAAGCTAGGCAACTAAATGTGAGGGGTAAACTATTTTTGAAGTTAGTATTTTTAAATAATAACTAGTAAATGCCATTATAAAAACATCCACAAATATTTTTTATAGAAGTGCATACAAGTGCTTAACTTACAACTGGTGCATAAGACTAGGGCTACTGCCTTAGGGGGGAAAAATATTAGGAAAAGTAATGAGACTCAACTACTGAAAGAAAAGCTATTTTACTATTCTTCCTCCCACATCAAACCTTTGAATCTCTTCATTATACTTTCCTCTCAGACCCCTTTCTTCTTCTCGAGATGTACGTACGTCTAAGGAACCAAGCACGGAAGTATGACAGGGAACTGAAAGGTCTGTAAAGGAACTCCCGAGGGGCGGATTTAGCTGAAATAAAGGACTTTCGGCCGCCTCCCCACTTCCGATCCACTCTAGTAGCCCGCGTTCCTGGTCCAGGCATCTCCACAGGTTGGGGGAAGGAGACCCAGATGCTGCGGCCCAGAAACTGCCTGGCACCGTCTCCTTCTCCCACCCCGCCCCTTCCATCAAGGCCCGCAGGACGGCTTTAAACGTATGGAAGTCATTACCCAAGCCTCGTTTTCCTCCCCGCTCCCCCCCACAGAGGGGAGCGCGGAGTGGACAAGATTTTTTTTCAGTGGCGCGTGGGGCAGCAGGAATCTGCTTCTGTCCGGAAGCGGCTCCGCAGTAACAGACCGAAGATTTGTCTCTCCATTCTCCCCTCACAGAGACACACACGCAGGAAATAACACAGGGTCAGCTGACAAAGCCGGGCCAATAACGAAGGGGCGAGAGAGCGCGCGCAAAAGGGAGGAGTACAAGACAGCGGGCGATGCGGGTGGAGTGTGCGTGCGTGCGTGCGTGCGTTCCTCCCTCAAAGGCGCACAAAAAAAATGAGCAGCAGGCACCGCCCTCTAGATCAAGTATTTAAAGAGGCAGCGCCCATTAAAAGAGGACCTCGGTCGGTAATGAGAAAGCAAGTTTACGGTACACTAGCGGTTGATTGTGAGGAAACACTGTGAAAACGGCATTTTGTCGCCTCTATGGACACATTAACGGCGTAATGCGTTTCATTTTCCATTCAGCGCAGAATTACTTGAAAGCAAAACTTTGAACTACGGCTTTGGAGAATGAAACTGCAAGTATGGATTGCAATTATATGGCTGAAATTGCTACTTCCCATTCAGTAACTTCAGGCCACCAAGAAATTGTGAACAGAACACTAAAATGTGTGGTTCACCCAACCTATATTTGGAGCCGCAGGAAGGTAAACTTTGGAATCTGTTGGATGTTCTCAGAAGTGGCCAAATAAGGTATTACAGTATTCTTTTGCTAAGTCCAACATATATGCAAATATGGAAGATAACACTGGACAGTTACACTGAAAAAGGCTGGTGTAGAAATGGACATGGTCTTGGAGGCCACTTATATTTCCAAGTTTCTATTATGCAAACATTTATTGTGAACATTAGTTATTCTTGATGTACCAAGTGTACTGTCTTCCCCATGATCTAAACTTAGAACTTTGTCCATAATGGTAGCTTTTCAATTGGAAAGTTGATGTACAAGTTGTAGGGGATCTGTATTAAGAATATATGATACAGTAGCTAAAAATGCAAAAGAATCAGGTAACATCTTTTTGGCAAATAAGAGTATATAGAGTTAGTCCTTGACTGAGGACCATAATGGAGTCTGGACTTTCCATTGTAAGTCATGATGGTCATAAGTTGGGGCACCCATGTGACTGACCTGATTTTACAACCTGTTTTGTAATAGTACTTAACGCTACAGTGGTAAAGAGATTGTGCCAATCATTAAATGAACACCATGGTCATTAAGTCAGTCAATGCATTCCTATGAGCATTTTTTGCTGGAAATGTAAATTGTCACATGACCATGAAATGCGTCAATTGGCTGAAAAAAAGAGCCAGTTGCTAAGCATCCAAAGTGCAGTCATGTGACTGCACATGGGGTTGTGTCTCTCTGTTGGCACTCCAGAACTGGGTCAGAAGTACCTTCTGAGGGTCCGCTATAATCTCAAACCATAGTTAAGTGATTGGTCATTAAGTGACAACTATCTATATTACAGTACCTATGATAAAAATACATTTTGTTGAAATTCTATTTTGAAACTATTTTGAGAAGCTACTGAGGAATTTTACTGAGACAAAGCCAGCCTTTCATTCTCTCCACTGTTTAAGCAAGGACTGCAGAAAACATTCTACCATCAGAATCTTTATTCCAATTTTTATATTTGTATCCTAATCCTAGAATTATTCAGAGTAGTAAACTTTATAGGACTTGATCTCATGGTATACTGCATATGTTATACAGCAAGGGTGTCAAACTTGCGATGACATGTCACGTAAAGTAGCGCGACTTTCCCCCCTTCGCTAAACTGGGGGTGGGCATGGCCAGCACGTGATACATCCAGCCCACGGGCTACAAGTTTGACACTCCTGTTATAATGTCTTTTGTTTAAACAGCACAAATGGAAAAACAGGCCTAACTTAAATTCTCAAGTTATTTGGTTTGCTAACAACTTAGTTCATATAATACATTCCCCAAAATATGTACTAAGACCAGGATAAATATGATTATACAGAATAATGATTACATTAGCATAATTGATCCAAATATCTCCAAAAGAAGAATAAAATCAGAATTTCCTTAAGAGCAGAAGGACCAGTAATATCTGTGTAGGCCCTGTTCATGAATTTGGATCACTAAATAACAACAATATGGGGATCAAAGACCTAAAAGGCTAATCACAATCTAGTACCTGTACTGCATCATGTGTGGAGTAAATTATAGTAAATATGCTGCTGAAGGGCTTTTTTTTTGTTTGTTTTGTTTTTTTGCAAGTTTTAGAACTGGATAAATTCTTTGAGTTTTGTTTTAGGAATTTGTTTCAGGCATTTTTTTTATGTTTCCAGGAATGTATATGAGTAAGTTTAGCTTGAAGTAAAACTGCAAGTCATTTGTAACTTCATTGTCAGACTGTGAGGGTTATAAAACAATAAAATATTATTTTACCTAGTGGTCTTAGCAATTTCATACAAAGGAGAGGTGTATCACGACACACTATACTTTATACTTTGTAACTGTGGGATAATGTGCAGAAGGGATGATGCGCCATTCTTTTCCATCCTAATTTCCTTTCTTCTTAAATCACATGATTTGTATTGGGGTAACAAATATCACTAGATATTGGCTATCCTTGAACAACAACAAAAAAAGCACAAGTTGAAATGAGAAGCTTTCTCTTCTCCAACAGATTCCAGAATAGCAATAATTTTTCCAGCCAAGATTTATAGTTAGCTGGCAAAAACTGTCCCCAGCATGGCAGAAGAGGGCAGCAACTCAATAAATCTCCATTATCTAAATCATTAGAAGCATCCCTAGTTGGCAGTATAGAAAAATGCTACTATTGTGGCTACCTCGTCTTTTTATATTGCCTCTTTCAAAGGTGTGCTCAATTACAGAACGTTTTATGGAAATATTTTTATGCAAACATTGCTTTGGAGATTTAATTTTTTTTTTAAAAAAAAAAGCATAAGTAATCAAGTTGTGGTTACCTTAAATATAATTTTAGAGCAGAGTACCTCCACCAGGAAGATTGGGGAAAAGGTTTTGTAAATCTGTGACAAGAAAATAAACACAAACTGAGCAGCAGCTCACACTAGCTTATGACTTAATAAACTTGGTTAGTCTTAAAGGTGCTACCAGACTTCATGTTTATTTCAGTGAGGAACATGGAAAAGAAGAAATTATCTCTTGTAAGTGAGAAATTCATAGCAGCTGAACAATCAGCTTTCTCTGAAATCATACCAGAACTGAATAGCAACCCACAAACACTAGTAGTATTCTAAATTTTAAAAAATCAAGTGACATTGGAACAACTGTTTAAAGCAAAAGATATTTTGTAATAATATTTCCATTCACATCTGCAATAAATTATTCTATTTAATTTAAAAAGCTATATGCCAATCATTTTTAATAATGACCTAGGCAACCTACAAACACATACAATACAAATTATTAAAAATTCTAAAGGTATGAATAAAATGAATACAGGTAGTCCTCGACTTACAACAGTTCGTTTAGTGACTGTTCAAAAGTTACAACAGCACTGAAAAAAGTGATTTATGACCATTTTTCACACTTAAGACCATTGCAGCATCCTCATGGTCACATAATCAAAATTCAGATGCTTGGCAGCTGGTTCATATTTATGACGGTTGCAGTGTCCTGAGGTCATGTGATCAGTTTTTGTGATCTTCTGACAAGCAAAGTCAACGGAAGCCAAATTCACTTAATAGCCGTGTGACTAACTTAACAATTGCAATGATTCACTTAACAACAGTGGCAAGAAAAGTCGCAAAATGGGCAAAAGGCCCTTAACAAATGTTTCACTTAGCAACATAAATTTTGGGTTCAACTGTGGTGGTAAGTCAAGGACTACCTGTACTTTCAGGCTTCTGCTAAACTGTAACAAGGGTAGATACTGCCTTGTTCCATAATCAGGGCCTGTAACAAAAGGGAAGTTATTGATGTTCAGTGCATTTCTCTCTCTCTCTTTATATATTTACTCATTTAGTTTATAGAGTGAATGTAAGCCCATGTTAAATGCCAGACTCTGGGCAGCTAACAATGATTTAAAATGAAACATTGTATTTTACAATAAATCAATAAATAACATATATGGCAATCCAGATAAAAAAAAACACCCAACACATGATTAACACATGATAAGCACTTAACTACACATTTGGGACACCAGAGCCTTATGAAAGGCCAGAAGGATCAGAGCAAGTATAAACTCTGGGGGAACTGATGTTTCAGATGGAAGGTGCTATGTAAAAAAAAAAAAAGGCTCTTTTCCAGGGTCCCATATTCATCCTATACTTCCCCCCCCATTACTTTGATAATTTAAATGTGAATTATATAAATTGGGCAAGAATTGAACCATTCATGTGGGATTTAAGCCAGTGGTTCAGAGATACAACTAATTTTGTCAACCGATTATGAGAGAAAACACAACTAGTTTCTTTTAAGAGCAATTTGAGCTGTTGATTCACAAACTGAAATGTTTTACAGCATGAAAATATGGATTAACAACAACATCAGATAAAATAATAGTAGCAGGATTCTCTAATGGAGCTCTTTCCATTATTTAAAGCCAATCTATTATTAGATTTTAAAAGCTTTTGTTAGTCTGCCTTATAAGATACACTGTTTGACAGTATAGTAGTAGTATCTCATAACTTGAACTTGCTATTTGGAAATTGCTGTATAATTATATTCTGAAGGATTATCTGATCACTTTGATGCATTTGGAATATATAATAAAGGAAGTGTTTTTATTACTGATATTTAAAGTTCTGCTTACAGATTGGACATTTTACAGGCAATATTTGAAGGGCACAAACTATATATGTTCCAGTAACAAAAGCCTACTGTAGTTGTTTAGTTGCCTTTTAGCACGAGCCTGAATTTTAGTTAGTACATGATCAAATATAGCATCCACATGGGGCAATTCCGTTTATAAACTAGGATTTTAATTCAAAATTCTTACCTATGTGTCACACCAAAAGTAAGAACATAAATTTTGCCCAACTCCTGAATCTGAGTAGCTCACAACGCACTAAATAATATTTAAAAAATAAGAGAAACAACAGCCAATAAACCAGATTCAAGACAAAAGAAAAGAAGAGCAAAATGGCAAACTCCAAAACATCTTACCAACAACTTAACATCCATCAAAGGAGCACCAACCATCCTAGACGAAGGTCTGGGAGAACAGTTAGGTTAGAAGGGGCCCCTGTCTTATTTTTAGGATAGTAAAAGTGAAGGATTGGGGGGAGGTATCTTCAGACTTGTAACATTTTTAATGTAACCTTACAATAAAGATAGAGCTAGTATTCCTGGTGATGCTCTTTATAAGGCTAAAATCAGTTCTGAGAGCAGAGGTATCACATAAACATACAAAGCATGCCCATAACTGCCTGCCTGGACTAGTTGAAGCTTCCAAATGGTCTCCAAGGTCAACCTAATGTAGTATGCATTACAATAGCTGAGCCATTGATTTCACCCATCAGTTTAATGTTGATGTTGAATAGAAGGGGACAGAGTTGAATTCCATTGAGGACCTGTATACTGCACGAGTCAAAAAGTGGCTGTGAAAATATTTGCAGACCACTTGCATCCTGGACATAAACTGTTTCAATTCCTACCCTCAAAACGAGGCTATAGAGCACTGTACACCAGAACAACTAGACACAAGAACAGTTTTTTCCCGAATGCCATCACTCTGCTAAACAAATAATTCCCTCAACACTGTCAAACTATTTACTAAGTCTGCACTACTATTAATGTTCTCATCGTTCCCACCACCCATCTCCTTCCACTTATGACTGTATGACTGTAATTTGTTGCTTGTATCATTTCTACCCTATGACTATCATTAAGTGTTGTACCTTATGATTCTTGATGAACGTATCTTTTCTTTTATGTACACGGAGAGCATATGCACCAAGACAAATTGTGTGTCCAATCACACTTGGCCAATAAAACATTCTCTTCTCTTCTCTTCTCTTCTCTTCTCTTCTCTTCTCTTCTCTTCTATTCTCTTCTATTCTATTCTATTCTAATTCTAATAGATTCCGTTGGGCAGCAAACAAAAATGGCGGCTCCGCAGTGAACCCCAAGCTTAGGGAGGCGATGTTCGACATTTTCAGGGGTGTCAGGGATCAGTTAACCATCTTTTGACCCCCTCCCAGCGAGCCGAGATGTTGCCGGCTCGATAGAGCCATGGATGGAGCCCGAGGAACAGCTGACTGTCGGGGAGGAGATTAGAGGACGGCGGCAGTACCTGGAGGCTTGGCTGCAAAGACGCCCCGTTGTTGGTGAAGAAGAGGGCAGCATTACAAATGTTAGGATCCCTCAGTTTTTGAGGGATCTGGACACTCCCCCCTTTTTTTTCTGAAGCATGGAAGGGGCTTAATGGGCTGAATGGCCTGAAGATCAAGCTTATGGGGAAGGAACTGAGAATTGTCAGCTGGGGGATGACAGTTGGTCTCTTCCTTAACTGTTCCCCCCCTTATTAGGCTTAGGCCTAATAGGGCCACTCAGCATAAATTTACAACTTTTGATTGATCTGCAGCCTTATTTGACCATTATTTGACCATCTTGTCCTCCCTGGGTTACCCGGATTATTCGATTATTCAACCATTTATTCCATCCTATGACTACACCTTGCTTTTTTCTGAACTAAGCCTCGGCCATCGCTGGTGTGAGAATGGGAGGAGGCACAGACACAGAGAGTCTTGGACTATGGTGGGACGGACCATCTCTCATTTGACCTTATGACTTTGGTTTGGGTCACCTTGAAAGGGCGGCCTTTGAGACTTTTTTCCCCACCATTGAATAGACTTATTATAATCACAAGACTTCCCATCGTCATGATAGGATGATGATCTCCTGATGTTCTGATGTTTTTAGCATATTGTCTTCTCTTTAACATCTTTTCCACCCTTATTTAATCTACCTGTTTTTACCATCTCTAACACCCTTTAATAGAAAATGATCCTTCATCACTCTCAGCTCATTACTATTCTTTAATGTATTCAACTGCGGAGCTCCTTGCACTGCGAGACTCCCCCCTCTCGCAGGTTTGGCCCTCTCAACTATCGCGGGCTGCCCTTGATGACAGGTTTTGGAACCCCGAGAGGTGGTACGCTAAAAAACGGAAACTCTGGGGTTTTTTAAATAGATTTTTAGATCCAATTTTAAGGGAATCCGGGAGGAGGGTGGTTTTTAATAATAAAAATGAGACTGGGGGGGTCTCTTAAGGATCAGCAGCCATGCCATTTTGACAGTCCCAGCGAGTTGGGGAGGTTGGGAGTCGTAGGAGATGCTCGGAGGAGGGTGGGACAAGCTATACCTATGATGGTGGGAAGGGGCAGAAGAAATCGAAGTAGGGGTGGGGAGCATCACACCAGATGCATTCGGATGGTGACTTGCTCCCATACCTCCTGATCACCCTGCTTTCCTGGGGATATGAGAGCGAAGGACCCTGGTTTCCGTCTATGTGAATGCCAGGTCCGTGATGAATAAGGCTCTCCTCATACGAGATCTTATTGATGAGGAGGGTGCGGACCTGGCCTGTATCACGGAGACCTGGTTGGGGCAAGAGGGGGGAATCCCTCTCTCTGATTTACGCTCCTCAGGCTTTCGTGTCCTGCACCAGCCGCGACACCAGGGAAGGGGCGGAGGGGTGGCAGTAGTTGTTAGAGAAAGTCTGAGTCCCAGGGAGGTCACTGTCCCTCAGATAGGCGGGTGTGAGTCTCTTCTATTGAAGTGGGACCCTGGAGTTCAGTCGGGCTTGTTGGTCACATACCTATCTCCCAGCTATGTTGCCACAGCCCTGCCCGCACTGCTCGATGTCTTGTCTGAGGTGGCACTTGAACTCCCCAGCTTTTTAGTTGTGGGAGATTTTAATCTGCCTTCGATTGGTGAGTCATCTGAGACAGTCCGGAAGTTCATGGCCTCTATGGCAGCCATGGACCTGACTCAGGTTATTCAGGGCCCAACTCATAGGGGAGGACACACACTAGACCTGGTTTTTCTCTCTGGGCAGTGGATAAATGGTCATGATAAGGGGGAACTTTCCATTACTTCCCTGTCATGGACTGACCATTCCCTCCTTAGACTAGACTTTCAATCTGCCAACCCCTGCTGCTGGGAGATGGGACCCATAAAATGGTTCCGCCCTAGGCGCCTGATGGACCCAGAAAGGTTCTTGAAGGAGCTTGGGACATTCCCCACCTCTCAATCCTGCGATTCAGCTGAGGTGGCATCCTGGGAACGGGTGGCTACCGACGCCTTGGACAGAATCGCACCTTTGCGGCCTCTAACCCGACGCAGGTCCCGGATTGCTCCTTGGTTTTCCATGGAGCTCCGGGAAATGAAACATCGGAAAAGACGCTTAGAGGAGAGTTGGAGGTCCTCCCGATCTGAATCTGACCGAACACAGTTAAGAACCCATATTAGGTCTTATCTAGTGGCGATGGAAGCGGCGAAACGTCACTACTTCGCCGCCCTCATTGCATCTGCAGAAAACCGCCCAGTGGCCCTGTTTCGTGTGACCTGCTCCCTCCTCAATCAGGGAGCAAGGGAAGACCCTTTGCAGGCAGAGCTGAGGATTTTGTACAGTTTCTGCATGATAAAATCGCTCAGATCCAGATCGGATTGGACTCTGACTGGGCAGAATCCAATCGGGAGACTAGGGTGGGTCTTGAGAATAATATCTGGATTGAGTTTGACCCTGTTTCTGTCAAGGAAGTGGACAGGATTGTGGGCAAACTTAGTTCCTCCACTTGCTTATTGGACCCTTGTCCCTCCTGGTTGGTTTCGGCTGCCAGAGAGGTGACTAGAGACTGGATCCAGGCAATTGTCAATGCTTCGTTGAGAGAGGGGAACTTCCCTACCTCTCTTAAGGAGGCGGTAGTTCGACCTCTCCTCAAGAAGCCTTCCCTGGATCCAGACTCACTTAATAACTATCGTCCTGTCTCCAACCTTCGCTTCATCGCGAAGGTTGTTGAGACTGTAGTGGCTCAACAGCTCCCACAATTCCTGGAGGAAACGGAATACCTTGACCCATACCAATCAGGCTTCCGACACGGTCACAGCACGGAAACGGCATTGGTCGTTCTGGTGAATGATCTTTGGCGGGCTCGGGATGGGGGTTGTTCCTCCATCCTGGTCCTACTTGACCTCTCAGCGGATTTTGATACCATCGACCATGGTATCCTACTGCAGCGACTTGTGGGGTTAGGGGTGGGAGGCACTGTCTTACGGTGGTTTTCCTCCTACCTCTCGGATCGCTTTCAGTTTGTATGGCGGGAGGGCAGAGATCCACCCCGAGGCCCCTTAATTGTGGGGTGCCTCAGGGGTCGGTTCTCTCCCCCCTGCTCTTTAACATCTATATGAAGCCACTGGGTGAGATCATTCGTGGCTTTGGGGTGAGATATCATCAATATGCTGATGATACCCAATTATACATCTCCACCCCAGACCACCCCAGAGATGCCCTTTCCGTGATGTCCCATTGCCTGGAGGAGGTACAGGCCTGGATGGGCAGAAACAGACTCAAATTCAATCCCTCTAAGACTGAGTGGCTGTGGATGCCGGCATCTCAGGTTTCAGAGGCTCCATCACTTTTGATAGATGGGGAAAAACTTGCACCCGTTGATAGGGCTCGCAACTTGGGTGTCCTCCTGGATGCTCGGCTATCCCTAGAAGACCATCTAACGGCCGTGATCAGGGGGGCCTTCACACAGGTTCGCCTGGTGCGCCAGTTGCGCCCTTTCCTGGACCGAGATGACCTTCGCACAGTCACTCATGCCCTGGTTACTTCCCGCTTGGATTACTGCAATTCCCTCTACATGGGCCTGCCCCTGAGATGCATCCGGCGACTCCAGCTGATCCAGAATGCAGCTGCACGGGTTGTTATGGGAGCCCCTCATTACTCCCATATAACACCCCTCCTGCGTGAGCTGCACTGGTTACCAGTGGTTCTCCAGGTCTGCTTCAAGGTGCTAGTCCTCACCTATAAGGCCCTTCATGACTTAGGTCCGGGATATTTGCATGACCTTCTCTTGCCTGCCTCTCACTGTCCTGTTCGCTCACATAGGGCCGCTCTCCTCAGGGTTCCGACGGCGAGCCAATGTCACCTTGCTGTGCCCAGGGGTAGGGCGTTCTCTGTGGGTGCTCCCACCCTCTGGAATGAATTACCTACTGAGGTCCGGATGGCTCCTGATCTCCGCTCCTTCCGTCAGGACTTGAAGACTTGGCTTTTCAAACAAATAGGCTGAGACTGATTCCGGGCTTTATTATTTACTACTAATTAATTATTTGGATTAAATTATGATTTTATTGTACTTGTTTCTTAACTTGTGTTCGCCGCCCTGAGTCCTTTGGGAGAATGGCGGCATATAAATACATGTAATAAATAAATAAATAATAATTCTAATTCTAATTCTATTCTATGGCACCACACAGAGAAGGGGGATAGGGAATAACCTTTCCCCAAACCAATACAACTGGAACTGGCCCTGAAAGAACTCAACCACTGTAAAACACTGCCTCCCATTCCCAACTCCAGAAGCTGGTCCAGATGGATACCATGGTTGATGGTAAGAAAAGCAAAAGCCACTGAGATCAAGATGCACCACCTCCATCCTGACTCCACCACAGCTTATCTACAAGCAAAACCAAGACTTATTTGTACTAAATACTTGCCTGAAATGGGCCCAGGTAATCTGCTATCTCCAACATTCTCTGTAGTGCACTCCAATTACTTTCTCAACAATGTTCCCCAAAAGGAGAAGATTGAACACAGGGCAGTAGTTACTTAAAACGGTTGGGTCCAACGACAGCCTCTTGACAAGAGACATTATTCTCTTGTCTCTTTTTGGCTCTCTTTATGGCTGAAGGCACAATTCCCCCCCCCCAACACACACACATTGCAGTTACCACAGTATGGAATCAAATATAGATTAACTCCCTGGACACTTTTGCAAATCAGATTTCAAAAGTCATAAGTCATTTTTTTCAGTGCTGTTGTAACTTAGAATGGTCACTAAATGAACTGTTGTAAGTCAAGGACTATCTGTAATGGTTAGATAACTGGGGAAAGAGAAAAGTTTTCTAAATAGACCTCAGAGCTGTATGACTTCAGTGCTCAAGTTCAGCCTCCAGAATTCCTCCAAATGTTAATTTTTAATCAACTGTTACTTAGAGAACAAATTAATCATTGTAATTTTAATTAATTTCTTTGGCTTAGTCCAGTGATGGTTAACCTTTTTGGTGCCAACTGCCCAAAGCACTCGCATGTGCGCGATTGCACGCACGTGTGCCCGAACCCCCAAAATGCAATGCGAGCGACCCCCACACATGTGCCCCACCCTCCGTGCCCCATTTTGGCTTCTAGGTTAGTGCAGGAAGTTTTTCAGGCCCAAAACGGGGTACAGGGGGGCTGTGCGAGCCTCCCCCCACACCCTATTTTGGGCCTGGAAAGCCTCCTGCACCAAACTGCCCCCCCGCGCATGCATGGCAGAGACCCGAAGACCAACTAGCTGGCGGGAGGCGCCACACATGTGTGTGCAGCTGGACTGGGGCGACGGCTGGCGTGCCCACAGAGAGGGTTCTGCGTGCCATCTATGGCATGTGTGCCATAGGTTCACCATCACGGGTTTAGTCCATACATTGTCTAATATGACTTGTGGAATTTCACTCAAATGTCACATGATTCTCCACTGCACTAAAAAAAAAAACCAGGCTGCTTAGGGAAATGTTGCAAATGTACTTTCCCCCCTCAGAATTAACAAATAAAAAACATTTCAGAGCCTGCATAACAATTTCTGAAAGTTCCTCACCTCAAAAATAATATCAACATGTTTTGATTTTTCAGCCACAATAGTTGGGGAAAAAAGCGTTCAAAAGGAATTTTAGAGCTGAGGCTCTTTTTTTTTTTCTTTAACTGGAATATCAAAACTTCAAGAAATCAATAGATCTGTCAATCAAGAAGTCTGTTATTTTTGCATGTGTACATTAGAAGTAGTGTGTGTGTGTGTGAGAGAGAGAGAGAGTGCATACAGATGTGAATATTGCTAAGGAGAATGAAAATTGGAAAAATATGTGGGGGATACATGCATATATATATGTATGTATAATGAAGGAAAGAGAAGGGACTCTAACAAACAGGGTTTTAGGAGAAGCATATTTTAGGAAGAAGCAAGAAAAAAACATAAAATAGCATTCTGATTCAGTCTTTTCTGCTTTGTATTTCAAATCAACTGTTCTGATCATCCAGGCAAACTTGGGAGGGGGGAAATGCTGCTGTTTGACATAAGTATGACAATCATCTATTTTTGTGGCAGAACTAGGAGTGTCAGTCTTTCAAGAGATCAATCGTCCTATTAAATTTAATAAATGCTGCCATCTAGAGATCATTCAGATTAATTTTCTGCAGTCAAGCCTTGTATGCACACAGACGAAGTTCAACAATAGCAGTCCTGAACAACACATACAGACACACACTCACACATACTAAGTCAAAAGCATTTTGCAACTCAAGTGGAAAGGGAGACCAGCCACTTGCTCATATTAAGACACACTAAAGCTACAATCCCACTCTTCTGGAAACGTATTTTGCACTCAGAAACAGGGAAGGGTATCACCTGAACTCTCCTTCAAGTTGCTCTTTGTACTCTGTGACGGGTCCCACCATACAGTTTTGTAAAGAAAGGAGAAGAAAAAGCCCTGCAAAAGAGAAAATTGTGTACTTTTCTTTCTCCTACTAGGACTGTCTGCAATGCATCTTCTTGAGTAAGAGCAAAAGAAGAGAAAGGATAGGGATGCTGCAAGTGCAAATAGTCCTCAAGATACAATTGTAATGGAGCCTGCCCATTGGTCCTGTCACAATGGCTAAGTGAAGTGTCTCACTTAACAAACTTCCCATTCCTGCTCTCCCCTCAATGCAATTGTTCAATGAATGTGCGGGTCATAAACTGGAGATTGCACAGCACAAGGAAAGCTTCCAAAAGCTGTAGAAAGTTTTTCCAGTGCTTTGCAAACCACATTAAGACAGCAAAATGGAGCAGCCTGCTCCTGGGCTGCACAGCACAATTCCAGAATCTCACCATACAGCAAAGTGATAAAGCAATCCATTTCAGTGCTATGGAAGGCTTCAGTGCTCTTCAAAAATTAAGTGAGGAGGAGTGTGTGGGACCTGGTAGGGGTTGGAATCATGCCTAAAGTCCACAGAGAACCAGTCTGGGGGGAGGAATAGGTGCAGGGAGGTGCTACAGCATCCCTGCGGTCAACTGTAAGGGCGAATGAATATGGTGGTACTGCTGCAGCAACCATAAATTCAAGACTGGGTATTCAAGTAGCTTTTAGGAGATCTGTCATAACTTAAAGCTGCTGTTAAGCAACCTATTAAAAGCCAAGGCCCATCTGTAATCCAAATACCTGCTAAAGGCAGTAGTTATGAAATACTTTAATAAACCAATGTTCTCATATGTGATTAGAAGAGACATCAAGTAGTTAATAAAAATAAGGACTAAAATAATTTGGCTGTCCGGCCTGTCCACCTCTAGGAAAGTGATTGATGTCAGTTTTCCTAATGGTAGGTAACACTGGGTATGATTGGAAAAAATAACAGGGAATCACCTAATTGCTGCCCTAAAACATCCTCTCCCCCTCCCCTTCAGTTTGAAGGCACAAACACTCCCTGGCTATATTGCTTAAGTATGGGTAGCCCTCAACTTATGACTGGTTGCTTTGAAATTACTCCCTGGAGTTCCCTATAGATACTTTCAACTGAATTCTGAAGTTCTGATGGTCATCACTGTACAGTCACATGACTGCACTTTGGACATTTGGCAACCACTCCACATTTACAGCCATTTGCAGTATCTCAAAGTGACATGAACCTGTTTTTGATCTTTTTGCTGAAAACTAGCATTTACTTCAGGGTTTATTTTGCAAAACTGGCCCATAGTGAAAACACCATGGTGTTTTCTTAACTATTGCCACAAAAATAATCATAATATTGGATTAGTTATGTGGGTGATCAGTTTATGCCTGTGGTGGGCAGGCTCCATTATGGTTGCAAGTTGAGAATTACATGTATACAATACCAGACTATGGGGACAGCACAATTTCTGTGGCTAGACTCTCTTTCTGACTCAGGTTGGGAGAAAAATACATTAAGCATGGCTATGAAGAAGAGCTCTATGCCTGTACAAAAGTAACTGAGCTTTAAGATTTAAAATCTCCTAATAAAATAAACAGGTAACTCTATGAGTGTTTTCAACCTTCTCGTCTCCATTGACTTAAATGAAATAAGTTGTGACTAAATTTACATCTATCATGTAGACTTGAATAGTTGTAGTCATAGAACTTATATTAGCTGAAACATTTTGCTTCCTAACAAAGCTTCCTAACATTGTGGAAAAGGCCTAGCTGTTTTCAACTTGCAGTTAAAGTGATACAATACTCTGTTCTGTAACTCTATTACAATAGCTAGGAACTCAAAATGCTACTGTTTAATTGGGCCTGCAAGAGCAAAGCATTTTTTTTACAATTACATCATTTATTACTGGGAAGAGAACTCCAAACTTCTTTCTACTTTCCCATATGATTAATTAAAGGGAAGATGGGTTCATCCATTGCGCTATCAGGCTTGTTTGATTTTGGCTCAGTCCATTGGAGAAATTCAGCCACTAGTTTGAAAGCTATGGTTAATTCCTTAGTGCAGGCTAATTGTGGAAATGCTCTGGGTAGAAACATCAAGTCAGAAAAATAGGCTAACACTCGGGAGTGTACGATTGTCCCCTAACTAAGATGCTCAATAAGATCTGGTAATGAAGAAGGAAATCAGAGAGGAATCCCAAAAAGCATGACTTGTAATTCTGGAGATTTCAATTACCCACATATTGACTGGCTGAATATGCGTTTAAACCATGACAAGTAAAATTCTAAGATACTATAAATGACTGCACTGGACCATTTGGTTATAGGATATTTATATGTAGTCCATCCAATTGAGAATAGTAACCATGATGCAATAAAATTTATACAAAGAAGCAATAATTTATACACAAGTTCCACATAATTATTATTTGACTTCAAAAAGGAGAACTTCTCAACATCAGGAACATTAGTGAAAAAGAAAATCAAAGGAAAGGTTGAAAGTGCAAGCTCATTCCATAATCTGTGCTGTGGTTTAAAACCACAATAATAGAGCCTTTTTTTTTTTTTTTTAGGAAAATGACTCCAAAGTCCAAAAAGAGGTCTGCGTGGTTTACCAGCATTGTAAAAAAAAAGCCGTTACGGCCAAGAAAGCATTAAGAAAATGTGGCAAAGGTGCTTTTCAAAAGACAACTGGACTTTCTTGGGTTTTTTCCTTGAAAGTGTTTCACTCCAAGAAGCTGAGAACTGAAGAAGCTTCTTGTATGAGAAGTGAAATATTTTCAAGGAAAAAAACCAAGAAAGTCCAGTTACCTTTTGCAAAGCACCTTTGTGACAATCATGACTTGGATGATTGACCATATACATTAAGAAAGTAGAAAGCTGGTCTAATGAACACAAAAGGAAACAAATTCTGGCCAAATAAATGCACAGAGTCAGAGGCAAAAATAAAAATAAAAATCCAAGGACCATATTACCCAAACTCTGAAGATGGATAACAAAAGATTCTTCAAATACATTAGGAGCAGGAAATTAGCCAGAGAGATCATTGGTCTTCTGGAAGAAGGAGTCAAGGGTATGTTAAGAGGAGAAAAGGAAATTGCAGAGAAGCTGAACAAATTCCTTGTTTCTGTCTTCACAGGAGAAAAATTGGGGCAGATCCCAAGCCATATAATGGTGACAAGAGAAGTAGTACTAGACCTTATTGAGAAAACTGGACCTCAACCAATCACCAGGCTCTGATGGCATCCAGCCATCAGACTGTGTATCTCCTAACTAGAATAGGTAATTAGGTAGTCTGCCTCTACTCTCAGCCTTTGAAGCTGAAGACTGGTAAGTGACAGGCATAACTCCAATTTAAGAATGGCTCACAGGGAGATCCAGGAATTACAGGACTGTCAGTTTAAGATTTGTCATGGGGAATAAAGTGGAAACTGTTATAAAAAAATTTGGAGACCCGGGCCTTGCTTTGACATACTCGATATGGCTGCATTAAGGGAAAGTTCTAACTAATCTACCAGAACTTTTTAATAGTAATTGAAAATTACCATTGCAACAATACAAATACAAAATAGAAGACTAAAAAGAAAACATACAAGGTACAGAAAAGAAAAAAAGTAAAACAGAAAATAATATACTAAAGAAAAACAAAAGACATAAATTATTTCCCTCTTCATCACAAGTATAAACATTTTAGTAACTTATTACTTCCTCTTAAAATGCAACAAATTATGCCCTTCCCATATCCCATCCTTTATCTATACACAAATCATTAAAGCTTTGTCATTTCAGTCCTGATGACAGCAAACTCCATTAAAGTTACATGTTTTAACCATGATCAAATAAACCAATCTTATATTCCTTCCTTTTACCTATAACATTGAACTTTAGTCTTTCAAATAATATCCTAGAACTTAATTTTCATTTTTTCTTTGTCCCTTCTGACAAAATTCTTAAAACTTTTAATTATTTCTTTTGTAAATCCAATATAGGAAATTAATATTCTCTTTGTTGAATATATTTTAGATACATTATTTAATGCATTTGCTTGGGTGTGGTAGAGTGGAGGGAAGAGGGAGGGAGAAAGCCAGGCTTCATGAGAATGAGGGGTCCTTGGTGCTCTGGGATCTTCGTTTTTTTTTCTTGCAGACCTTCAACTATCCAAAGTAGGTAACATCATCAATGCTAATAAGGAGTGTGGTCTGATCTCAGTTTATATTTCCTATGCATTTTATATTACCTACTAACTGAAATTTGGTGAACACTATACAATCAATTAAAATATGACGTGCAAAACTATGAAAATATAATAGAAAGGAAAACTAATACAAACAGCATATGGTAAAAGTAAAATCCAGAAATTAAAATAAGATACAATAAATAAAACTGACACCACATAAAAAGTAGAAAGCTCTAAAAGCATTAAACTCACCTAAAATGTTTAATTTTAAAAAGTCTTTATTAGCACCTAAACCAGATTACAACATAGGCACAATGCAAGCTATTGTGGGACAAATTTAATATATTTTGTAAGCAAGTAATCCTGGTTAGAATCCTCCAATTCATTATCTAGGATCCATACTTAGCAAAGTGTGCATGTGTGAGAAGAACCAGGCTCTTTACGGATTTCTAGAGGGAGATGTTTAAAGTCTGAAAGGATAAATAACATTTAAGTTACAATATATACTATCATAGAAAACTTACATCTCCATCTTTCTGCTGTAAATGATGCAGAAAGATTCAGACGACAATGCACTGACTCAGTATGATAGTATCAAGTACTATATGGAGATGGCTCCACTTTTGGACTAAAATATTCAGGCGACCCATAATTCAGAATCACTGTTTTCATTACCCTACAATGCCTCTTGCTTGTCATTCATACATTTGGAACTAAAATTAGACTCAGTTTTGAAATAACTTCCAGGCAAGTCTGAGATCCACATAGGACCTCTGTTTGTAATCCGCTATAATTAATATTATTTGGAGTTAAGGTTTTGCAATGAATATTATTTGCCCTTAAAAACGAGGTCAATGGTGGCAAAGCTGCCTTTCTGCATCAATCTTCAATACACTAGCAAAATTGCAGAAAATATTAAAGGAATATTAAATATTCCTTTATATTCCTTAAATATTAAAGAGTAAAAGGACAGTGAAAAATCAATTATCCTGTAGGATCTCACTTCAATTTAGTTAAGACCAAAGTCGTCCCAGCTGCTGCTACCCTTTTTTTTTGGCCTGTTACCAGGAAGCAAACAAAAGGACATTCTGGATATTATGATGGTAAAGCACAAAATATTCAATCAATTCATTCACTAATCAATGAGAATCAATGTTTTGAAAAGGAAGGAAGAGGACTAATTTTTTTTTAATCAGTAAACACCTTCCTAGATGTGATGAGAGGACAGGGTCCTCTTCAGGAGAGCACCCTTCACTTAAATACTACCCTTTAAACCAACCCTCCTCCGGAGCCATGCATTTAACAAATGCGGAGAGATAAAAGAACGTTCCGCATCCTTCCGCCTAGCGCTCCCTCTCCGTCTTTCTCAAGCAAAGCACAAAATGGAAATAGAAAATGACGGTTCTGGGCAGCCCAAAAAGTACCCCCCTTTCCTTGCTGTGTCGCTTAAATGCCTCTAGTTTGATTCTCTCAGAGGAGCCAGATTATGACAGAAGCCACCCATTTGCTGCCCCTGCAAAACCAAATGTCTTCTTGTTCCAAATGACAAAAAAACGGAGCTAAAAACGAGGAAAAGGAGGGGCGGCGAAAGCTTAGGCAAACGCACCCGCCGGCAGGGGAGGGAAACCGAATGTTGCTTGGCGGCGGCGGCGGCAGTTGTTGCTGCTGCTGCTGCATCCGCATTGCTATTATGATGTCGTCAGTCAAAAGATGGAGAACGAGATGTGGTGTTTCCCCCCCCCTTTCTCGCCAAAGAATCAGCACCACCCCAATCGTCAACCCCTCTCCCACAAAACCGAAGACTTGAAGAATACGACCCCCCCCCCCTTTCCCTGTGCTCTCTTTGCTCGGGGCAAATTCTTGCCACCCCGGCCCTAAGTAGCCTGCAAAAGCAAAAGTAAAACAGAAAATACGACATCAATCTAAGAGGCGCCCAAGCGCAATAACCCATTTTGTGTCACATGCGCAAAGCCGCAAGACAGACTGCAGCGAGCAGCTGCGGCCTTTTGAAACGGACAAGGAGGAGGCTCGTCGCGGCCAGCCCAATAGGACGCCAGCTGCCTGCTTCTGAGAAATGGTCTAAAGCGGCTCGCTCGCCTGCCATCGCTCACTGCCTCCTTCCCCCTGCGCGCGCTCTCTCTCTCTCTCTCTCTCTCTCTCTCGCACACACAAACACACTACAGCCGATGGCACCGTACAGCCAGAGCGTCACTGGGTGACACGCGCGCACACACACACATTACCCCCAGCAGCACCACCCCCTCCCCCACGTGCGCATGGTCTGCAAAATCTGGCCTCTGCGGGGCAACTGGAACTTCCAACCAGAAGCCGAACGTCGTAAAGCCAGTTCTACTGTACCTGTTTTCAGACATCATTCTCGGCTGTTTTTCCTGCTGCTTCTCCCCACCCGATTTATCTCAGCTACTGGATTTACAACGAAGGGAGTGAGGGCAAGGGAAGAGGTGCTTTTTTTTCTCTCCCCTCTCTTCTAAACCGTCTTGCACCTTCTGTTTGAGACTGCAAGTGAAGTCACAAGACTGATTCTGTGACATCACATGAAGTCTACAAACACTGGATTGTGACTTCACTGCAGGATGGAGCAGGGAGGATTTTTTAAAAAAGGAAAGGGGAGGGGGAAAAGGCTCTTATTCAAACACATATCTGCAAGAGTAACAAAGGATCACAAGAAATGCTAGCAAAATATGTCAGTGTAAATAAAAACACACAAAACAGGTTTGCACATACACACTAGAAACAAATGTAATTATGAAAAAAAACAGTAATTTAAAATGAATTAAGGAAAAATCGGGTGAAAAACTCCCAAAGTCATCATAATTAAGGAAAACATTTTTCTGTGTCTGTATGTCTCCCCCCATCTTCAAGAGTAAGCCCAGATTAGCAGTCAACATCAGTAAACGTTGAGGGGTAGGAAGAATTGGACAAAGGGAGAGAATTAGAGAAGGTAAAATCAGCAGAACATGTTTGAATAGTTGTAGCAATTGCTGTAACTGTGCACAGAGTATATAAATGACAATAAAAGGGGCTGATTTTTTTTGAAGGTCAAAAATACATGAAAACGAATCTGCTGCTACCAAGAGGGCTAAAAGTCATATACATATCAAGGTTCTGACTTCCAAGGCTCAGGTCTATCTGTGGAATGTGTGTTACCATTAAAAAAGGCTGCAAAGAGATTTGTCCTCAACAGAAGAGGTAGAAGAACTGAGCCAAGGAAAATAAAAAAGCAAACAGCTTCAACTTGCTATTTACTAAGTGACATTCTTGTATTGGCTAGCAAGCAAGTGGCACTGATGCTAAGAGGAAAATATAGACAACAGCATTTTCCACTAATATTTAATAGCTCTATAGAACATGGATATAAAAATTATTTCAGGCTAAGGGCAGCATTTAATCCTTCAGTGGTGTACACTTTTTCAAGTACACGTGGTACAAGCAAGAAGAAAAGCTAAATTAAGGTAATTATTTCTTGTTAATTTAAGACATGTTGCCTTCTGTCACATTAAATGTAAAACAGCAGCTTTGGGGGAAGTGCAGAGGCCAGCACTATAGAACAGAAGGTCATACTTACTTAGTATAAACTTTCAGTGCAAGATAAGAGAAAATGTGCACATATTAAGAGGGGAGGACAGAGAAAGAAAGGCAGTGTGTGTGTGTGTGTGTGGGGGGGTGTTGCAAGGTTTTTCCAAATACACAAACATAGAATTTAAAAAAAAGAGGACTGTTAAACAGTAATCTAAAGACTTCCTCTCTCATTTTCTGTCAGTTTAAAAAAGCTCAGCAGAATGCTTGGATTGTTATCAATCCCTCAATTAGATTTTTAATTTTAGCATATTTTTAAACATCACCTGTTTTCTTATAGATAGATGCCCTTCAATTAACTTCATTGCTATTCAGTGAATAGAAGCAAACTGATTAAGGTGAAGTATCAATTAGTGTGGTCTCACAACATGCAAAGCCATTTGGTCTGGCTTAACATATCATTTGAACCCAGCTCTCCACTCGGACTATGATCAAAGTAGACTTCTTTAATTACAGTCCATGTTATTTACTTTAAATTATCTCACCTTAATCACAATCTGATATGCAATCCAATTTAGATAGGAAATGGTTGACTCTCCTTTCTGGTCTTCCAACATAGACATAATAACAGGAGAGGCCATAAAGTATGGTCTCCCTGCTACTCTGTCTTTCTTTTCATTCCCTATGAAAGATATTTAATCAAACAAAAACTGCACTACATGTCAGCAAAGTTTCCATCCCCAATTTGGCTGCTATGTATCTTACTTTTTTCATTCACCCAAACACCCAGGCAAAACTTTACGAAGGGATTAGGACAAGCAAATCTAAAATGAAAACAGTATAATGTTGTTCGTTACGTTATTTGGTAGGCTTTCTTTAAGGAAATTGTTTATAACTAATGCCAAGCCATGCTCAGCATATGCAATTTGTCTTGTGTATGCGTGTGTATAAATTCTCAAGATCTAAGCAGACAAACTACAGCACACAAAGGCCTTCTTACGAATTACTATTTTTTATTTTATTTGTAATACTAAAATACAGTACAGAAAATACTGGTTTCTTTCAGGCTTCAAGGCTAATCACATAAGCAGCATTTAGCTTAAGCAAACAAATTCCCATCTTCTTTACTAGCCCACAAAAACATTAGAAGAGTGGCTGGAATATGGCAACTTGATTTATAGCTGTATTCTTTAAAATTCTTTAGGCTAGAAAAAGACTGTAAATTGTGGATTACAATAACAACTGAGCCTACAATTTATGGTGTTAAGTGAAAAATTTGTTAAGTGAGCTTTGCCCCATTTTACGACTTTTCTTGCCACATTTGTTAAGTGAATCATTGCAGTTGTTAAATTAGTAACACAGTTAAGTGAATCTGGTTTCCCCACTGACTTTGCTTGCCAGGAGGTTGTGAAAGGTGATCACATGACTCTGGGACACTGAAACCGTCATAAATGTGAGACAGTTGCCAAGCATCCAAATGTAAATCACATGACCATGGAGATACTGCAATGGTCATAAGCGTGAAAAATGGTCATAAGTCACATTTTTCAGTGCCATTGTAACTTCCAACAGTCACTAAACAGTTATAAGTCGAGGACTACCTGTAATCAAAAGGTAAAAAACATGGATGACAATTCAAGTTGAGTTTTTTCTCCGCCTTCAAGAGGCACACATTTGCTACTATATCATAGTACCTATTAAAGTATAGCTATGTGTGCAATTATAACTAAAGTCACCTTCTTAGAGTCAATCAATGGCTTTAATTATGCTTATCTGGGAATCTTTCATGGCTAAGCAGAGATCCTCCTCCCCCCCCCCCCCAATATTGTGGGAAGTTTAAAACCATGCTGATCTTCTTGTCATCCAAGAGCCCTTTTAGCATACCCAGGAAAGTGCAAATCTTCAGTAGCAAAATTACTGCATAGTTTGCTAACTATCATCATCTTTTCTAAATTGCTTTCTTGCCAGCTCATCAGGTCATTCATTTCTGTTTCCTCCCACGCATGAGGACTCTGTACATTTGGAAGATCCTAATCTGCTTCAGGTCAGTGCTTTTCCAGATGAGTTTATCACCCTCCAAATGCAAGCTTTGGTGTAACAGGATGGTAGATGGTGCTTAGCTGCTCCTTAAGTTACCAAATCCATATGTTGAATGTGTGTTGTGGATAATAAAGTAGTCTGGTTACTCACTTTGGGAATGCTGTCCTTAACATTCTGCATAAAGCCTGGTGCAGCTCTCAAGCCAGAGGAAGTTGCACACAACTGAGATATATTATTTTTTATTTAGGAATATTGCTGCAATGTCAAAGATGGGAACCTCATTTGTTTGTTTAATTCCATTTGTATGACCACCCATCTCATACCAATGACTCTGGGCAGTGAACAATAATAAAAACAGTTAAAACACAATGCAAAAAAGAAATTAAATACAAATAGCAGCCAAGAAACATTATAATCTGTTGGTGTCAATATAACCAGGAAATGGTAGCATTCACACACTCAGGCCCAGGCACATAGCCAGTTCTTCAACGTCTTCTGAAAGTTCAGCAGGGTTGGGAACATCCTAATTTATGGAGCGAAAAGGGCAGGGACTACAGCAAAGAATATACATCTCCTGATCCTGCCAGACAACATTCTTTAGCTGATGGGACCCAGCGCACAGCCATTCTGTCAGACCTGATTGGCCAGGTAGAAGCAACTGGAAGAAGACAGACCCCCAGGTAACATTTACTATCCTAATTCTCTCAAGTATAGAATTATTGTTGCCACCTCTTTATTGAGTGATACTGATATTGGGTCTGCTGTTCTACTAATTTAAATGCTAAGCCTTTGAGTCCTTCCAAGACTCAAAGAGTCTTTTTCCCCTGGGCACATTTTTACAATAACATTTAAAAAGTAATGATTCTTCTTTTAAAGAGTAAAGATTGTGGTTTGGGATGTAATAGTGTTGTTCAGGAGAAAGCTATTCTATTTGAAAATTGTTGTGAGAAATATAGCTGTTTTAAAATTATGGCAATGATAATTTAAAACTAAAAGATAGGACATATTTCTAAAACATTCTTAAGTACAAGAAAGTTTTAGAAATATATCCTATCCTTTATTTTTGCATTTATCAGTTGTAACATTGATGCTTATGGTTGGACCAACTCTAAAAGATTTACTGGGAAAATAATCAACAACAAAACTGTGCAGTGAAATACCATTATATATACATTCCCCTCAAACCTATTAATACCCCTCATTCTAAAAACTTTCTTACATCAATGTACTCTTACACTGAACTCAAGCAAGATGGAATTGTTGTTTATTTTCTGGGGCTTTATGTAAGTTTCCATGTTGTCTCTCAAAGAAGTACTACCATTAAGGAAGTTGATCCATGACTTGGTCCTCTTGGACTCACAACTACTGTAGGTATCTAATGTACCAGGTAGTCCTAGTACATTACCTAAAGTGGAAGGATCTTGCCGTGTTAGCTCAGGCTCTCATCAAGCCAGATGGAATACAGAAATGCAGTCTAAATGGGATTGCCTCAGAAGATCACTCAAAAACTGCAGGCGGTACAAAATATAGTAGTCCAATTATTCACTGAATATAGTTGCTAGGAACATATTACTGTGGGCCCTGCACTGCTTGGCAGTAGTTTCTGGGTATAGCTCAAAGTGCTTAACTTAAAAAGTCCTATAGAGTTGGCACCAAAATATTTTGGGGTTGCCTTCTCCAGACAAAGTTGACCTATCCTGTTCCATCCTTGGAAAAACAGTTGACAATTCCCTACTTTTTTGAGGTAATAGAGATCAAAACTGGCAACAATTGTTTTTCTGCTATAGCTCACTGTTGTGGATGTTTCCTTGGAACTTAAAAATTTTCCATTGTTGACTGCCTTCCAGAATCTGTATATCAAGGAGCCCCTGGGATTAACAAACAAGGGAAAATTGTCTGGGAATAATCATATCAAGTACTTTCATGTCTTTTGTATTCCAGATTTTGACTAGAGGCCTAACAGCTATCTGGCAAAATATTGTGAATTTTACCAAGTGCTCTTTGAGAGCTCATAATGTACACCAGACATGTGAGGCAGACTATCTTAACTGGTCCATTCCCCCAGCCCCCGAGATTGATAGCATCAGCACTTCAGTTATAAAAAAATAACCCGCCCGTGATAAGAACCAATAGGAATGCCTTCCACCAACGGATTGCAACTCACCTATTCCAATATATTATTGTATCTAATATGTAGCTTCCTGTTTGAGGGAGTTCCATAATAATCCCAAGCAGGCCCATGGTTGTAATAGTGGTCATGAATTCCCAAGATCCAGCTTCAGCAACAATACTTTGCAAACTGTCATTGTGGCGATGCAGTCAAGCGGTTCAGAGAGGGATGCCACTGTATGGCTGGAATACGATACACTGTAGCATTTCTAATTTATCCCTTAATCTAACCACACAAACAGAAATTTATATTTTAAATGATGCAAAATTCTATCCATTAATGGCTGATTTGCCTTCTTGTGTGATCAGTACACACAGACATATTTATTTATTTCTTGATTCTTCTCCCTTTCTTCATTCATTGTGTTCTTATTGCTTTTTTATGTGATTTCTTGTCCTCTAGCCTCCTAGATGAAAATTGACAATAGCTGCTAATTTTCCCATCACTATTTCTGCTCCTTCTCATGCTGGTCTCTGCCTTTCTCATTCTGGCTACTGACTGGTGTCCAAGCGGTAGCGCTTCCTTAGGCACAGCAGTCATAGCCACTAAAACTACATCTCTGATGCTATTTAAACTGTGCTGCTGTCCACATTCTTTGACCCAGCATGGTTTCTACAGTATTTGCCTACTTTTTCCTCTTGGCCAGTCACACAAGGTATAGCTCTTGGCCAGAGTTCCTGCTTTTCTCTTATTGGTTCTTGAAAGTCTCCATTTCCTATATCTCCTTCCATTTTCCTATCTTGTCTTCTTCTTCCATTCATACAATTTCTCAATCATTCCAGATTCTGCAGTAGTAATATAAACTGGCACTGTTCCATCCTGAGCTGAAACACAATCATAGCAGTAGGTAGGAAGCCTGTCTGTGATAATATGCCTACTTAGTCTTCCTCCAGATTGTAACCATTGGTAGGCACTTGAAACAAAATCCCTTTCACTTTTAGTCCTTTATTTCTAAATTCCCCCTTTTCAAAGCAAGATATACATATATACAGAGAGAGAGAGAGAGAGAAAATGAGAGCACACAATGAAAAGCATTTCTACGCTATAGAGATACATAGAGCACAAGTTGCTTTTGCAGAAGGACACAATTTTTCTAGAAGATAGAACCCCAACCATCTATTACATTCTTTCTTTCCTCCTGATTTTAAAATGGCACAAAAGAATAAAGGCAATGCTAAAATGCTAAAATATAATTTATGAGATGAAAATTGCTATCTTCCAGTTGAGTCCCTGGGGACTCAACAATTACTGTCATAGATACATGTAATCCTCTTTTAGCAAGAACTGTGACCAGCAATTGGCTTGCTAAGCGAAGCAGTTGTTAAGTGAAACTGCACTTGTGCAGCTTTCCTTTGTTTTATAGATTTGCAAATCATAAATGTGAGGACTAGTCACAAAGTTGCTTTTTCATCATCGTCGTAGTTAAGGTTGCTAAATGACTACTTGTATCTATTATGTAAATATTAAAAATATGTCTGATTTTGTAGAGAGCATAAAGATTCAAGCCTTCCTTCCCCCAAAATTTATATAGGTGCAATAGATATGAGCCCTTTCTAGTCAATACTAATAGACAAAAATGATTTTTTAGTACCGATGATGTATAATTCTTCAATTACAGTGTTGAACAAGGGTTTTATGGTGCAATTGTCCTTTTTATTTTATATTTTATATAAGGTCATGTATATCTATCTAAAATTGTATACCCCTTATGTATCATATGCATTTACTTATACATACATACATTTTATACATTCTCCTCCTCCTCCATTTGTAATTTTCTATTTTCCTATTGTTTCTTCTGTCCTTATTATCTCTCCTCATTTCCAACACCCCACCCATCCAAATATATCCCAGTTCAGCATATACATATGTACCTATCTACCGTACCTGCCTGCCTGCATGCATACATACATACAAACTACCTACTGATAGCACTACTAAGTAACAAAAACTAATACTGCTTATATATTATAATAGTGGCCTGTAGTTGAGCAATTTGTGTTGATTTGCACAAATAGTAAATAACTGGCTATGTTAATTTTATATGGAGATAACATCAATAATAACTCTGGCTCACGACTCGGCTGAAGATCTGGTGGCTGCCTGGGATAGGACAGCCGCCGGTGCTCTGGACCGAGTCGTGCCTTTGCGGCCTCTGACCCGACGCCGAACCTGCCCGGCCCCTTGGTTTTCCGAGGAGCTGAGGGAGATGAAGCGCCGGAAAAGACGCCTAGAGAGTGGTTGGAGGGCTAGTCGCTCCAAATCCAACCGAACACTAGTTAGGTCTCATATTAAGACCTATCTAGTGGCGATAAAAGTGGCAAAGCGTAACCACTTTTCCGCTCTTATTGCATTGGCAGATAACCGCCCAGCCGCCTTGTTTAGGGTGACCCGCTCCCTCCTATATCAGGGAGCACGGGAAGACCCCTTGCAAGGGCAGGCTGAGGATTTTGCACAGTATCTGCACGATAAAATCGCTCAGATTCGGGAAGGCTTGGACTCTGACTGGGTAGATCCCGGCGGGGTGACTGAGGCTGGTCTTGAGAATGTTACCTGGGATGAGTTCGACCCTGTGACTCCTGAGGACGTGGACAGGATCCTGGGGAGGTTAAACGCAACCACATATTTATTGGACCCGTGCCCCTCCTGGCTGGTACTGGCCACCGGGAGGTAACATGAGGCTGGCTCCAGAGGATCATAAATGCTTCTCTGAGAGAGGGTTTCTTGCCTCCTGCCTTGAAAGAGGCGGTGGTGAGGCCCCTCCTCAAGAAGCCTTCTCTGAACCCGGCCGTTTTGGCAAACTATCGTCCGGTCTCCAACCTTCGTTTTGTTGCGAAGGTTGTGGAGAGTGTGGTTGCGCGACAGCTCCCACAGTTCCTGGATGAAACTGTCTATCTAGATCCGTGCCAGTCCGGCTTCAGGCCTGGGTACAGCACGGAGACGGCATTGGTCGCATTGGTGGATGATCTCTGGAGGGCTCGGGACAGGGGTTGTTCCTCTGTTCTGGTCCTGTTAGACCTCTCAGCGGCTTTTGATACCATCGACCATGGTATCATGCTGCGCCAGCTGGAGGGACTGGGGGTGGGAGGCACCGTGCTGCGGTGGTTCTCCTCATATCTCTCTGACCGGTCGCAGTCTGTGTTGGCAGGGGGGCAGAGGTCGACCTCGAGGCGCCTTGCTTGCGGGGTGCCGCAAGGGTCGGTCCTCTCGCCGCTCCTGTTCAACATTTATGTGAAGCCGCTGGGTGAGATCATCCGTGGTTTTGGGGTGCGATGCCATCTGTACGCTGATGACACTCAGCTGTACATTTCCACCCCAGATCACCCCAATGATGCCCTCGAAGTGATGTCCCAGTGTCTGGAGGCCGTGCGGGTCTGGATGGGGAGGAACAGGCTTCGGCTCAACCCTTCCAAGACCGAGTGGCTGTGGATGCCGGCGTCCCGGTATAGCCAGCTGGTGCCATCGCTGGCTATTGGGGGCGAGTCACTGACCCCCACAGAGGGGGCTCGCAACTTGGGCGTCCTCCTGGACACATGGCTGTCTTTAGAAGAGCATATGACGGCCGTGGCCAGGGGGGCTTTTTATCAGGTTCGCCTGATACGCCAGTTGCGCCCCTTTCTGGATTGGGACTCCTTGTGCACAGTCACTCATGCCTTGGTTACGTCACGCCTCGACTACTGTAACGCTCTCTACATGGGGCTCCCCCTGAGGAGCACCCGGAGGCTCCAACTGGTGCAGAATGCGGCCGTGCGGGTGATTATGGGAGCGACGTGGCGCTCCCACGTAACACCTCTCCTGCGCGAGCTGCATTGGCTCCCGGTGGTCTTTCGGGTGTGCTTTAAGGTGTTGGTTCTCATCTTTAAAGCGCTCCATGGCTTAGGGCCAGGGTATTTGCGAGACCGCCTGCTGCTACCGATAACCTCCCACCGGCCAATACGCTCTCACAGAGAGGGCCTCCTCGGGGTGCTGTCGGTCAGGCAATGTCGGCTGGCGGCCCCCAGGGGGCGAGCCTTCTCTGTGGGGGGCACCTGCCCTGTGGAATGAGCTGCCTCCTGGAATACGATTGATCCCGGACCTCCAGACCTTCCGTAAAGCCCTGAAGACGTTTTTATTTCATCAAGCCGGCCTAGCCTAAATGGTTTTTTAATTGGGATTTTAAATTTTATGGATTTGGGGTTTTAAATTGGGTAGCCAATGATTTAATTCTTTTAATTATCTTAACTTTTGCATTTGTATGTTTTTTAATTTTGGCTGTTCACCGCCCTGAGTCCCTTCTGGGAGAAGGGCGGTATACAAATTAAATAAATAAATAAATAAATAAATAAATAAATTTCTTAAATTTATTTATTGAAATATGTCCTTCTATACTCACCATTGAAAATGGGGTCCATTAAAATTGTTAGCGATCAATACACCATATGAAATGAAAATGTAAAATCCTATATCCTCAAAGATATTAATCTGTAAAAATTAGAGTTTTGTTTGGTATTTGAATATTTATTCCAAAGGGACAATAATTGTAGATATAAATATTTCAAACTGATAATCTCAGATTAATATAAATATAAAATGGTAGTTAAAATACCAATTAGCATGTGGGAAAAGATATTAAATATTCCCACCTACCCATGGGCTAATAGGGTTATTAATACTTTAGATCAGTTTATGTCAATCACATTTCTAAAGGACTCGAGTTATCCCCAAAGGAATTTGGATTGTTCTAAAACTGCAGAATAGTATAATTAATTAAAATATCTTTTGATTTTACAATTTCAATTCAGATATATTAGTAATTGCTAAAACTCTGAATTACTGTCACCATTGAAATATTTTGGATTGTTCCAAATCCAAAACATTTCAATGACATTACAGCATTTTAAAAAGTAGTTAAAAGATACTGTTAACATGGATATAAATTATTTGCAAGAACACTGGAATACAGAGTTAAAATGCCTCTTATTAACAATTCAGTGATTATATATGAATTTTATTAACATTTTTTTCATATTTATTACCCACTGTAGCAAGTGTTTAAAAAAGATGGTCTATCAAATTCATTACATTGAAAGAATTCTATAAACTGGAATATGCTTATTCATATGATATGGACCTGCTCCACTATTGTTTTATCTGTAAACTTAATAGAATAATATGATTGAAAGAAGTGAATGTGAATTGTACAGCAAAAATTTAGAACATATTAATATATGATGAACTATGGAGTCATTGACTCTGAAGCCTAGTAAAAAAGAAAACTCTTTACAATGAAAAAAATACCATCATGAATTTACAGTTTTCATTTAATGGTATGCATTTGCTTTATCAGCCTAACAAAAAAAAAACCTGATTACTATTATTCTGTGTGTTCAAGGTTTAATGCTTTGTTTTTTTAAAAAAAACCCACAAAAAGTATTATGTGCATGTATCCATTCTCACACACCTGCACATACATATGATAAAAGATTCATTTTAGATACATATATAATTTATTTACTGAATTTATATGCTCCAATCTAGCATATAATGTAGTATAAAATGCACTTGCTTGTTTTTCTTTTTTTATTTCCTTTTCTCTCTTTCTCTTTTTTCTTTCTTTCTCCATATAAAAACAATAAAAATAAAAAAAAATAAAAAAACAATCAAGCAATAAAAATTAAAAGTTACCATAAAATGAAACGCACACAGAAAATATTCAATATGGATATCTCACTCCCACAGTGGGTATATTACTATTGGATTCTTGCAGTTGTTTTTATTTGGAACCAGAAAATATAATAAACATATGGTCTATCAGCTTAAGTAACTTGGATGAGAAAAGGGGATAAAGGGCAAAAGAGATGGAAGTTAACAATTACCACAACATATTAGTATTAGTGTGAGGACATATTAAGATGTAGATCAATTGAATATGAAAGTAGATCATGAAAATACACAAGAAGCACAATGATCAATGAAAACATAAGGATGTAATATTATTATTTGAAAAGGATATAGGTTATCCTTTTATTTAACCCAAGTTACAGTAATAATGAATAGGTAACTGGAAATGAAAGCGCCACTAAGAAATGAACGTCAGAGTTTAATTCCATGTTTAGATTTCCAGGATGTAATGTGAGCACTGAACCACAATGATTGCCTGCTCCCTCTTTTGCCTTTATCATTAGTTCTTTCCTTAACAGTGATCCAGTAAAATACCTGAATCTGTCATATAGGTCAGCCCTCTATGGATAAACCATACATATTTTCCATGTTTGAATTATCAGATCCATTTCCTTTCTAGGCAATGAATATTGCTGAATAAAGACCCCTCGCATCCTGGACATAAACTGTTTCAACTCTTACCCTCAAAATGACGCTATAGAGCACTGCACACCAGAACAACTAGACACAAGAATAGTTTTTTCCTGAATGCCATCACTCTGCTAAACAAATAATTCCCTCAACACTGTAGTAGTACAGTAAGTCTGTACTACTATTAATCTTGTCATTGTTTCTATCACCCATCTCCTCCCACTTATGACTGTATGACTGTAACCTTGTTGCTGGTATCCTTATGATTTATATTGACTGTTTCCTAATATGATTTGATTGCTTATTTGTACCCTATGACTACCATTAAGTGTTGTACCTTATGATTCTTGACGAGTGTATCTTTTATGTACACTGAGACAAATTCCTTGTGTGTCCAATCACACTTGGCCAATAAAGAATTCTATTCTATTTCAAAAATCTAATGAACACTGCAGGCATTTAAGAATCTACTTCTATATCAATAGATGCAGTGTATAGATAATTATATATTTATAGATGTAGGAACATTCACAGACACATATATTAACATTTCTAGATTGTGTATTTCTAAAAATATAGTGGCCATTAAAGTTGGGCAGCAACTCTATGACAGAATTATGCTTGGAAAAATTTCCAAACAGCTGTTTGATTGAGGGGTGTAAATTTCTTTCAGATCATATATCAATACTTTGGGAGCTCATCATTCCTTTCCTTTTACTGTCACACTATTCACCCCCTTTTGCAATTAACACACTGCTTAACGTAAAGCAAGTTTAATATAAATCCACTGTAGGAGTGTCTGTTACACCTACAATATATCCATTCAACAATGGCTCAAGAGGCAAGTTTCAGGGTACCTCTTAGGCAAATGTTCTACCTGCCCCACTTCCTTCCTTATACGTAAGTTCTCAGTTAACATAGAAGGAAAATATATTTGTGCACAGAAGACAAAATAAACCCACTTATAATAAAAGATGACATATAGAAATCCTAAATTCAGGAACATAGTGCTCACTTTTCTCTAATACAATGCTGAATACATACCTGATGCTATATCTATGGCACCACTCAACTACATTAGAGGCAGTAATATTCCTTTGCCATGATTTACTCATTCATAGGACCCTCTGTTTGTTTAGTTTAACTGCTATTAAAGAAAGAATAGAATTTCTCTAAACAGGAACCTTTGGCTTATAGTTACTTTTCTATGTACCAGTAATCTGACTCTTCACAGGATTGAAATCCTGAATTAGTCACTTTTGGAGATCAAATCAGATACTCAAGGTTTACACATAGCCATTCACCATTTGCTGAAAGATGGCATACTCTGACTCCCAAACTCACAACCAGAAATCACAGGAAATAGTCTGCATTTAAAAGGAGAGTGAAATAGATCTAATGCTATAGGCAACTCTTCTGTTTTCATCTTTGAGGTCTTTATTACTTGGTGATTTGACTTACATAAGATGCTTTTCCATTTACCTTTCTAAAAATGTGCTTATTTGGTTTACCAGGTTACTGAAATTAACCAGTGTCATAATGACAATCTATTCCAAATATTTCAATAAAATGCACAAATTCTTCTCAGAACAAATTCTGAACCTCTGTTGGAAGGATTCTGAATAATGCCAAATCAGTACTAGCTGGAATTTATTACTATCTGCATCCTTTTCTCTCATAGGCAAAAACAAATATGAGAAATTTCCACTTCTTCAGGCACTTTCCCAGTAGAAAATCGACTGTAAGGCAATCTTTCACTTACTGTTAGGATGGGTGGCTTATGAAGAAAACATGTTTCTCTGGCCATGAGAGAGTAGCTGCTCCATTCTATCTGGTTTCTTTCTCACAGGAAGTAGATGATTACCCTGAACACCTAGCTAATATCGCAGGAGGTTTAAAGACATTTTGTGCCGAGGGTAGGGTTGTTTGAATGGGAAAGCAGAGAAAAGAATTTTGTGCTCTAAGTAGAATTAAAAAGAAAATAACAAAACTGTGACCTATTGATACCGAATGCTCTTCTCATTCAAAAAGAAAAAAATAGTGCAGTGCAGTGCAGTGCAGTGCAGTGCAGTGCAATAGAATAGAATAGAATAGAATAGAATAGAATAGAATAGAATAGAATAGAATAGAATAGAATAGAATAGAATAGAATAGAATAGAATAGATATGGAAGGGACCTTGGAGGTCTTCTAGTCCAACCCCCTGTTCAAGCAGGAGAGCTATACCATTTCAGACAAATGGCTGTTCAAACTCTTCTTAGAAACCTCCAGCGATGGAGCTCCCACAACTTCTGAAGGCAGGCTGTTCCATTGATCAATTGTTCTATTAGGAAATTTCTCATTTCTAGGTTGGTTCTCTCCTTGATTAATTTCCATTCATTGCTTCTGCTTTGGAGATTAGGTTGACCCCCTCTTCTTTGTGGCAGTCCCTTAGATACAAGAATACTGTTATCATGTCACTCCTGTCCTTCTTTTCATTAAAGTAGACAATTCCTGCAATCATTCTTAACATATTTTAGCCTTCAGTCCCCTAATTGTCTTTGTTGCTGTTCTCTTTCTAGGGCAGGGGTGACAAACTCAAGGCCTGGGGGCCAGATCCGGCCCGTGGGGTGCTTAGATCTGGCCTTCAGAGTCACACTGGAAACAGCAAAGGACTGGCCCGCGGTGCCTCTGCCAACATAAACAGAGCTTGTGAGGACTGTGGCCTCCTGAGCTGTTTTCACTGGCAGAGGGTTGCAGGAGGCTGTCACAAAAACGGAGCTCGGGAGCCTGTTTTCGCTGGCAGTGCACTCAGGCCACCACAGACACCGCAGACATGACATCGAGCTGGCCACGCCCACCCTGGCCCCCTGAGGTCCAATGCTGATGCGGCCCTTAATGAAAACGAGTTTGACACCCCTGTTCTAGAGTCTCAACATCTTTTTTATATTAGGACGACCAAAACTGGATGCAATATTTCAAGTGTAGTCTTACTAAGACACTAAAAATGGTACTAACACTTCATGTGATCTTGTTTTTATCTCTCTGTTAATGCAGCCTAGGACTACATTAGCTTTTTTGGCAGATGGAGTACACTGCTGTCTCAGATTTAAGTGATTGTTCATTAGAACTCCAAGATTCTTCTCACAGTTACCACCACTGAGCCAGGTACCACGTATTCTACATTTGTGCAGTTGACTTTTCTTGCCTAAATGTAGAGCCTTACTTTTTTCACCTCTGAATTGAATGTTATTTTGTTAGTTAGGAGTCAGTGTTCAAGTCTGCTGAGATCCTTTTGTATCTTGAGCCTATCTTCTAGAGTATTGGCTATTCCTTCCAGCTTGTTGTGGTCTGCAATGATGAGTTCTCCTTCTACTGAAGAGACCTAAGACAGAGCCTTGTAGTACTTCACTGCATACTATACTCCACTCCATGTAGATGCAGTTCCATTAAGAACTACACATTGAGCATAGTTAATCAACCAATAACTAATCTACCTGGTGATGATGCTGTTTAATCTACATTTTTCTATCTTATCAAATTGTAGGTTGTGGTCTATTTTTTTCAAATGCCTTACTGAAGAACAAGTAAATTATGTCCATAACATTTTCCTGATCCACTAATTTAGTCACGTTTTATTCAACTCCACAGGCCTATGAATTGATGTGGTTACCTGGTGAGAAGTAAAAAAAGATTTGATACAATAACTGATTTTTCATGGAATGTTTTATTTATTACAAATGCTTTTAAACCATTCCAATCAAACAAACAAACCTTACTGACTTTTAAAGAACTTGACTGGTCACACTATAAACTGGTCTCCAATCTCCATCTTTGTTTTTGCTATGCTTTTTTTTTTAAATCCATTAAGACTTTTAATGTTTCCTCAAGTGTTTCTATTAGTTTACATTTGGTGCACATATAATTCTTGGGTGTGAGTATATACATTGCACAAACTTTGCAAACCAGAAGAGTGTCAAGTCTTTTTTTCATTACTGCTTTTGGATGCAATTTTTTAAAGAATATTGTCCAGTCTACTATGATGCAAGCATTCTATGTTGTGTTTGCCACCACAACCACCACACTTCCATCATCTTTGAAATGGTTTAATCAGATTGAACTTAAAACTGAGAAGCTTAGTTTTTACTGGGCCATATGCAGTTTTAAACAGTGATAGCAATAGCAATAGCAATAGCACTTAGACTTATATGCTGCTTCACAGTGCTTTACAGCTCTCTCTAAGCGGTTTACAGATCAGCATATTGCCCCCAACCTGGGTCCTCATTTTACCCACCTCGGAAGGATGGAAGGCTGAGTCAACCTTGAGCCAGTCAGGATCAAACTGCCAAACTGCTGGCAGCTGGCAGTCAGTAGAAGTAGGCTGCAGTATTGTATTTTAAACACTGCACCACCATGGGATATGATGCTTAAAATTCCAATAGTTCTACATAAATATGTCTTTGGAAGGTATTAATTCCCATTCCAAAAGATCTTTCTGTTTTGAATTTGGGGTGTGGAATACCCTACTTGCAAGAAATATTTATTGATAGAAGTGACAATTAGATGGTTTAAGAACATGCTGCTCTCCAGTTTTTTTACACGGTAGTGAAAGATGTGTATGAAAGGAGAAACATAGTAGTAGTTTAATGCAATAAAACTTATTGCATTAAACATATTGCATCATATTGCATATGACCACAATTGGAATCAGAATTTCCTTTGTTAGGCAACTTGTGAATTGTACCCAATTTTACCAACTTTCTGCCACAGATGTTGAACAAATCACTGCAGTTGTTAGTTGAATCATGTCATTAAGTGAATCCAGCTTCCCCCATTGATCCAGTAAATACATACTGATTGCCAAGTGCCCAGATTTTGATTGTGACCAGGGGAATGCTATGAAGTTTGTAAGTATGAGTACTAGTTTTAAGTCATCTTTTTCAGTGCTGATGTAACTTCACACAATTGCTAAACAAGTGGCTGTAAGTGGAGGACTACCTACAGAAATCCAGTACAGTACTTAAGAAATATATATAGTAAAAACAGGAAGTGTTAGAGTAAAGAATAAATATGTGAAATGAGCGACCAATATGAAAAAGTACATTGAGGTGGTTTGGATATATACAGAATGAATGAAAATTAAATTGGAAAATAAAGACAGTATATATATAAAGGAACTATGATTGGTTTCAGAACAGGAGGAAGACCAACAAAGATGGACCTAACATGATGAGAACTTGAGAATAGGAAAGACGTGTTTAATCTTCCTTCTCTCTATTTCGAAACATGAATCAGTAGCAACCGTGCTGAACTAAGAATTCATATTAGTCCTATAAATTCCTCTTTCTCTGCTGCATATAACAGATGGGGGGGGGGAGGACAGACACAGAGATATTTTTAATGACTGCCACTAAAAAAACAGAAAACATTGCAAGATACCATTTATAACAATAGCTATGTTTTCAATTCAGAAATGCTAGAACTGATATAAAAGGGGATGTGAAGGATCTTCTCATATGTCTCTTAAAATACAGCAGGAATCTAGCCAAAAACAATTCTGTCTCCACCCGAAGATTAGAAATATTTATTCAGCAATATATCTACTACTGAATGCATTTATTTCCAGGTAAACATGCTTATGCTTTCATCCTTAACCAATAGCTAAAGTATAATTTACTATTTTGGAAGACTGCAAGAAATGCTAGTTTTATGTATTATTTTGGCAGGCAGTCCTGTTGTTTATTATACAAATGCAAAGTCATGAGACAAACTGCATCTATGATATAAAAAGTATTACAATATATTTCAAGAGCATGCAATAATCATATCTGTCTATTGCCATATTCTTGTACCATTTTTGGTATGTCATTTCCATGTGCCACTTTAAGAAATGTAGTATACAATTTAGAATATGAAATGCAGTATACAGTTAGGATTGGAAAAACTGTTGTCAACAGCCAATTTTGTTTTTCCTCCACCAGTATCTACCCTCTTTCTATTTGAAACAGGAAATTCTTAAGCTTTCTGAAAGGAGTTTAATTATACGATGCTGATAAACATGGATGGAGAAGAAAGAGACAGAAATGATTAGGAGTTGTGGGATATTTAAAGAATGACATTTATAGCTTGTTTTATATGAAACCTACTGCAATTTCTTTGCTGATTCTTCACGTTTGATTTTTGGCATAAATTTATATAGTTATGTTATTTTAAGATAACATACTTGCATACACTCTATATGATAGGAATAACCTTACATTCACTATCCAGAGGAGATAACACTTGTAAACCAAATCTAAAAACAAAGAATACTTACTGGCTACCAATTAAAATTTAGTAGAAAATATTGTAGTCTTTCTGGTTTTTTTCCTTGTGTAACCATTCAAACAATCAATGCTTGATCTAAGCTAAGCAAAACAAAAACCAAACACCCCACCCTCAGATTAACTGGATCAGTTATTTTTTCAAATTTAGTAGCCTATGCAGCTGAAAGAACTTGTACTACAGACTGTGCCTGTGTGTTTATCTGTGAAAGGTAAAGTACATTTTTCAGCCAATTAACTAGAAACTCTGTTTTCAGCAGGATGAAAGGATCTGCTTTGAAAGGTGGGCTGGTGGGTGAACAGATCATTAGCAATGCTCTAAAGGGAGGACATGTGAAAGCTCTGCTTCAGGCAGCCGACTCTATTGGGTTTGATACCAATTCAGAACCCGGAATGGGATTTAGAAGACAACATCTGGCAAATCGATTTGCCTACCTCCCACTGTCTTCTTTTTGATGTGTGAAGAAAGGAAGTCCTGAGAAACTAACATTTCTCTATGGCAGCAATTACCTAGAGCCATAAGGGCCTATCCAAGAGCCAAGGAGCATGCTCACAAACAGAAGGGAATAAAATTACATGGAAAAAGTATTCCTTTTTATAAAACTTCATGAAAGGGAACTTTAAAAATGTATTAATAGATCAGTCAAAGCTGCAAAAACTAAATAATGCAACTCTTTTTACAACTACATTAAGACACACAAAATGTGAACATCTATTGGAGGTGCGAATGACAACACATGTGATGGCATCACACAAATGCTGTGATTTTTGTACTTGTGTCAGATACAATGCAATTATGTAACTGCAGCATTTGTTTGACATCATCAAAAACTTGCCATTTTGATGTCATTGTAATTTATTACAGATACTATCATGTATCGACAGATATTTTGAGTATTTTTAAAACAGTTTTTGGACTTGTTTATTCCTGTTTATTTCCAATTCTTGCCACATTTTAGTTCAGACGTTACACTCTGCTGCAATAAACCTTTTTTTCCTTCCTCCTCCTCAAGAGAGGTTTAGTGTTCTATTAATGGAGCTTCTCTTTTCAGGTATGCATTTTTTATCTTCCTTCACTCTTCCCTTCCCTTCCCAAATCTTTAACAATCATGGTCACAACTGCTGGGAAAACATTTATTTGCAAAATTGTACACACACTACTTTGCAAATTGTACATGGCTTTTGAAAGTAATGAAGTACTGGTGCCGTAGCACAATATAAACTTTAGGAGCTTACAATTTATTTTTATTATTTTTATCATCTATCATACACCACTCAGTGAAGAGTTTTCCAAATGACACATTTAGGCACAGAAAAGCATGTATCATAGAGGAGGATCAGCAATTTATTTTGTTACTCCATTCCACTAGTAGCTCAAATGTGAAACTATTTATTCTATTTTTAAATGCAAAGGTAGACTATATATATATATATATATATATATATAATATACATGATGGAGTTGTAATTGCGATGTGTTTTTTAACATTTTTGCCATATACTAAATAAACAAACAAACAAACAATAAAACAAATAAACAAACACTCATGAGAAGGGCTCTGATTAGATAAAAGCATTTCACACTCTTCTACTGATCTTCTAAAAGTGAGCTTTGATTGGCTCATGATGTTGCCCGCCAAATATTGTATTAGTTTCATAAATGCAGACCAGCATTTAAATGTCAGCAGCAGAAATTACAAACAATGAAAAAGATTGTGGGAGATATAAGACCAACGGTCCATTGTGCACAACTTTACAGCAGGTAAATATTCTTATAGAAGATGAGACCAACAACACAAATTAAAACAGTTAATGAAGTAACTAATGCAGACCCAGTGACTAAAACATTTGTAATAAATAACGTAGAGAATATAGTATAACGAATCAGGAAACTGTATATATTACTCCAGATGCAAATGTAACAAAGATTTATATAAGGCAATTAATGATGGAATGATTTGTCGTAAGCATCCATCATAACTTACAGTAGGTTTCTTAATGCAGTATTAAACTGGCATGGCTCCCTGCTATCACCCAATAACCAAGGCAAGTATTCTACTTAGGAGCTAGAACAGGGCTGTCAAATTTGGCAGGCCAAAATTGTCACATGCTGGCCACACCCACTCCCAGTTTAGTGAAGGGGAAAAAAGTCCCAATACGTCACATGATGCCACTATAACGCCACGAGTTTGACACCCCTAAACTAGAGAGATTAAAGGGAGACTGGTAGCTATTGGAACCTATTGTGTTATCACTAGTCAAATGCTTTCTGTTACATTGCTGCTCAAAAGAATCCCAACACAAATCAAAGCAAACTATTCTTAGGAGGACAACACATGTGAAAAGGATGTACTATCTGCTCTGCCTTTAATGACCTGCTGCCCCTAGAGATGTTTTAACAACTTTCAGCCCTTTAGCTCTTTGCATCATAAAAAGAATTGGATGCTGCCTATATTGTAATGAATTCCTCTTCCCAAAATAAACAAAAGAAAGTGAACATTTCAAAGTCTGTTAGGTGCTCATGATTTCTCTATCTCAACCCATCCTCCCCTGAGGCTTTTTTCTGTAGGTATAGCTTCATCCTCTTCTACTTTTATAAACGACTTTAAATTCAAAATAGGAGTGATGCTCCCTTTTCCTTTCTATAGCATGAAATCTTGTACATGTATTATGCCTTCTTGTTATGTAAGAACAATCCTGCTGGATCAGACATGGAAATAACCTAGGATCTGCAAGATCAATAGTCTTTAATATACCTATCCTCCATGAATTTATCAAATCTCCTTTTGAAGTCATTCAAGCTAGTGGCTATCACTACATTTTGTGGTGGCATGTTAAAAATTATGCACTGTGTGAGGAAGTGGTTCTTTTTTTATTTTAAATTTGCTTTTAAAGAGGTTAATTGGATGATCCCAGTACTAATGATTTGAGACTTTTTCCCTGTCTACTTTCTCCATGCTATGCATTGTGTTATATCCTTCAATCATTATTCTGTGTTATTCTGTGTTACTTTTTTTCCAAAAGTATCCCAAACATTCTAGCCTTTTCTCATAATGAAGATATTCAAACCACCTCTAATCATTTTGCTTGTCCTATTCTGCATTTTCCAATTCTACTTCATTCCAGTATGGTTACCAGAACTGTATAAATGTAGTCCTTGACTTACAGCAGTTCATTTAGTGATTGTTTGAAGTTGCAACAGCACTGAAAAAAGTGACATTTTAAGTGCCATAGTTAAATGAATTGCTGCAGTTGTTAAGCTAGTACACGGTTGTTAAGTGAATCTTGCTTCCCTATTGACTTGGTCTTGTCAGAAGGTCACAAAAGGTGAACACATAACCGCAGGACACTGCAACCATCGTAAATATGAGCCAAGTGTCCGAATTTTGATCACATGACCATGGGGAATCTGCAATGGTTGTAAATGTGAAAAACAGTCATAAATCAGTTTTTTCAGTGCCATTGTAACTTCAAACGGTCACTAAACAAATGGTTATAATGGTTAAGGACTATCTGTATTAGCAATTCTTAATTGAGAAAGAGAAATCTTTTATGATAATGTGCTTTTGAGTTTTTGAGAAAAATAGCATAGCAAGATTAAATGGGATAGGAAGAGGAATGAGTATGATTAAGGATGTGTGGCAGTTTTGCTTTATGGCAAATGTGTTAATGCCATTCTTATATTTTTAGCTTCCCTATTGTTGGCTTAACTATGCTATTTTTTATTGTACTTGCATTTTGTTTAATATATGTTTTTACCAATGATTTAAGCTACTTTTAAAATTTTTATGGTAAACCAATTCAAGATGTTTATTGGGATATCCATATAATAGAAAGAGAGAGATGATGGATGGATGGATGGATGGATGGATGGATGGATGGATATATTTTTTCTCTTTCTGACAAATCCTTGGATCACTTTTGTGAGATCCCTTGTCTTGAAATTCCAGCAAATGAGCTGAAAATCCTGCTAGATTCTAAATGCTTGAAGTCTTGAAGAAGAACACCTAAGAGCATGCTCCATCAAGATCTTCATTCTGAATAGTGGTTTGAACTGTTTATTCACCAAACACAGACAAAATGCCTGTGAGAATTAACAAGAATAGAGAAATTGGAAATCAAATTTCTTTACCACAGACTTGACCAGTAATACAAATAAGAGAAAATAAATAGATTGCTACAGCAAACCCGTTACCAGGACATTATCATAAAATGATAGGACAACACATCTACAACGTTTTGGGCAGTTCTGTAACTCAGTAAAGATATTTAGCAACTTAGAATATAACTAAATAGTTAACATCCTTTAAAGGATATTGAACATAAAATCTATCTATATCACCCAAAAAATTGGAAATAATTGAAGATGGTAAAGTGTATCTTCATATAAGGGACACTGTAAGAACACTTGGCCAAGTGTTTCTACCTCTCTACAGCCACAAGGGCAAGTTTCTAAGAATAAGGAGCTCCCCTCCAACAAGCAGAAGGAAAAGCATTAATAGAATAAAAGAGTTGGAAGGGACCTTGGAGGTCTTCTAGTAGTCCAACTCCCTGCTCAGAAAACCTGCTGTCCCACTGCTCAAGAAACCCTATATCATTTCAGACAAATGGTTAACATGGGCTCTGGAGAAAGTCCATCTATATTTACTTAGTGCCAGACAATATAAATACCCCACAATAGAGGGCTTGCAGTAATCTAACATTTGATGATGAAATTCAGGAACAATGGTGAGCTTATTTTGATGATCAATGTTCTAATTTATTGCTTTTCCACTGATTTGGTTCCCATAAGGGTTGATTGACCTATATTTTGTGAAGAAGACTGCATAATTTGTTCATACAAGTTTGATACCAACAAGATTGGTCACTTTTTGTAAACAGCTGAGGTAACGGCCCATTAGGATCAAACAGGATTCAGAGCCATAAAGATAAAATCTTGGAACAAGCCTCAAAATTGCATTAGGAACACATTTTGAAGAAACAAAAGAGTCCTAAGGAAGCTCAATTAAATAGTTTCATAAGCCCATAGATTTGTGCAGGGGCCAAGTTATATAACATAAAATAGTTGAGCAAGTTTATTTTAGCCATAAACAATTTAATTATCACTGGGATGTGACATAATTATTCAAAGATGTTAGTTTTCTAGAAGCCTGAAAGACTATTCCCAAATATTTAAAACATTGAACTTGTTCTAGTTTATGACTTGATGAACCACTGGGTTTTTTTTCTGCTGTCTGTTTTTGAAGTTGCTATATTAAAAAGCAATGAAGTGAAAAGATTCCATATTTGACCTATTTGAATGTCTAGATGAAATCAGACAGACCCTACTCTGTTGCTTTTTTCATAAAACTTATGAATTAGCAACAAGAGTCATTGATTCACTCAAAATGTCACCGAGTCTAATCTCAGAAATATTACTGAATCTTGCTTTAAAAATCAACAAAGGATGCAAATAGTCAGATCGGAATGCTTTCTGTTTATCAGCTAAATGATGTAGCATTATGCATTGTCCTGATTGGAAACTCACTTCTTGGTGTTACTTATTCCTTCATCTGTAACCCAGGTATTGAGTTGGTGAATTACCGGTACCTGTTAAGTAATTTGTTAATGATGTACAATAGGCTAATTGGCCTATAATTAACTGTGTCATTCCTATTGCCCTTTTTATATAGGCAAACAATTATTTTTACCTTTCATTCCTCTGGGATTTTATCTGTGAGATTAATATATAAAAAGGGAGAGGTCAATACTGGTGCCCACCGATTAGAGTTAGATTTAATTAGTTGGAAGGGGGGGGATACAATTACTAGAAGAATTTACCACACTTACGTTGGTTGATAACATATTTACTTTCTTGTATGTGACTAGGATAGTGAGGATAAAGACACATCCATCACTGAAGTATCATCATGAGAATTGTACTGTCCACTTTTACAGACAGCATAACAAAATTTAGCTATGTTAAAGGAGACTAAGTCATACTGATCTGATAATAATGTACATATAAAAGATCAGAATTTCTGATAGTTGAGTATCTATACACATACATACATGCACACACACACGTGTGTGTGTATACATAACATTTGTATTAATTATATTTATTTATTTATCTAATTTATTTAGGTGCCCATCTCACAAGCAAATGACTCTGGGTAGCATACAAGACTAAAAAAATAGAATATTTTCTGTATAAAGTACAATATATAGATTTGTAACTCTTTACTGTTGTAACAACATATATTCTATATTTTATTTTTCTGTTACATTTTTTCATTTATTTTTAAGCACTTGTTATGTACAGTATGTTTTGATAATGTATGTATCTTTGTCCTTCGTTATGTTTTTTTCTTTTCTGTTATTATTTTAAAAGCAATAAAAATTTTATTAAAAAATACAGCACTGTGTCCTGGCTATCAACTGTTTCCAAAAGGTAAGTTATAGCAACTATGTGACATTGAGCTGACCTTGGCTGATTTTAAAAACCCAAGCAGACACTGGAACTGCTTAATATTGGATTGCTAAATCATCAGTAAATCCTGGGGCTGTAAGCTAAACTGGGATGTTGAAAGAAGAAGGCAACACAAAACAACTTCCATGTTATTGTTATAAGAAGTACACGAAGATACTGTTAATTTTGATTTGAAATAAATTTTATTATTTATAGGTGGCTATTAAACTAATATTAGACCTCAATACCCTCCTCCACGCTTCCTCCTCCCATCTTTTAATTCATATTGCTGAATTTTCATTATTTATTTTTATTGTTTCATTGTTTTACTATTGTTATATTTAGCCCCACAGCAAGATGGGCAGCAAATGAATTTAATAATAAATAAAATAAAATTATACAATGCAGTGCCCAAAACATCTTCTATCAAACTCTGATCTACTCAAAACATATTGTGAATTTTAATTCATATGTATATACATTTATCTTTGTGCTCCATAATTCATTCAGCTGAGCTTATAAACCATATTTCTGATATGTAATCTTAGTAAAACCTTACCCTTTATTTGAAATGGCAGTATTACTCCCATTATGAAAAAATAAGGGTATGAGTAATGAATATACTGTTCTGACTTACACTGAACTCACTTTCATACAGGATTTTTGTTTCATTAAGAGTCAACTCTAGACCTCCATATTTGGTACCTGACCTTATTTCTGGTTCAGTTTCAGTATACCATACCCACATTTTCAGTACAGGTAGTCCTCGCTTAAAACAGTTCGCTTAGTGATTGTTCAAAGTTACAGTGGCACTTTAAAATGTGACTTATGACTGTTTTTCACACTTAAGACCATTGCAACATCCCCATGGTCACATGATCAAAATTCAGACGTTTGGCAATTGGTTCATATTTATGACCATTGCTGTGTCCCAAGGTAATATGATCAGCTTTTGCAACCTTCTGACAAGCAAAGTCAATGTGGAAGCCAGATTCACTTAACAACTAGTTACTAACTTATCAACTGCAGTGATTTACTTAACAACTGTAGCAAGAAATATTGTAAAATGGGGCAAAACTCACTAGACAAATGTCCCACTTAATAATTTTTGGGCTCAATTGTGGTCGTAGGTCAAGGACTCCCTTTACTAGAGTGTAGTTTTCACAGGAGCTATTTATGAGGTTATTTCTGTTTAATGTCACAGGAGACTACGGTAGTATATACTGGTTGACAAAATTCACTGTCTAACATGGCATTACATGAATGTGATATCAAACCTATGCTACAGCTCTCCAAAACTTGTGATTTATTTTCTCACTAGAAAGAACACCTGGTTACCTCCCCCCACTTCTAGCCCTTGATCTCCTGTTGTAACATTTTGATCACAGATCCTTAATAGGATGGTTTCCCTCACATTAGCAGCTCGGACTTTTTGATATACTATCAATTAAATGTACACCACCTTGTAGTTTCACTTTAAAATGTGAGTTTGTGTTGGCAGGGGGGCAGAGGTCGACCTCGAGGCCTCTCATTTGTGGAGTGCCGCAGGGATCGGTCCTCTCGCCTCTCCTGTTCAACATTTATGTGAAGCCGCTGGGTGAGATCATCCGTGGCTTTGGGGTGAGATACCACCAGTACGCTGATGACACCCAGCTGTACATCTCCACCCCAGGCCACCCCAATGATGCCCTTGAAGTGATGTCCCAGTGCCTGGAGGCTGTACGGATCTGGATGGGGAGGAACAGGCTCAAGCTCAACCCTTCCAAGACTGAGTGGCTGTGGCTCCCGGCATCCCGATATAGTCAGTTGACTCCATCACTGACTATTGGGGGCAAGTCATTGGCCCCCACAGAGAGGGCTCGCAATCTGGGAGTCCTCCTGGATATGCAGCTGTCCTTGGAGGAACACCTGACGGCTGTAACCAGGGGGACCTTTTGTCAGGTTCGCCTGATCCGCCAGTTGCGGCCCTTTCTTGATCGGGATTCCCTGTGCACAGTCACTCACGCCCTCGTCACCTCTCGCCTTGACTATTGCAACGCTCTCTACATGGGGCTCCCCTTGAGGAGCACCCGGAGGCTCCAGCTGGTCCAGAACGCAGCAGCGCGGGTAGTGACGGGAGCAGCATGGCGCTCCCATGTAACACCGCTCCTGCGCGAGCTGCACTGGCTCCCAGTTGTCTTCCGGGTGCACTTCAAGGTGTTGGTTATCACCTTTAAAGCGCTCCATGGCATAGGGCCTAGCTATCTTCGAGACCGCCTGCTGCTACCAACGACCTCCCATCGACCCGTGCGCTCCCACAGAGAGGGCCTCCTCGGGGTGCCATCAGCCAGACAATGTAGGCTGGTGACCCCCAGGGGGAGAGCCTTCTCTGTGGGGGCACCTACCCTCTGGAATCAGCTCCCCCCAGAGATACGGAGAATCCAAGACCTCAGTGCCTTCCGTCGCGCCCTTAAAACCCATTTATTTAAACAAGCCGGGCTGGCTTAAGATGAAATTTTTAACTGTTTTTTAAATGTTTTAAACGTTTTTAATTGGTAATGAGTTTTAATTGGGCCAAATTTATATATCTTTTAATTGTTTTTAATATTTGTTCTGCATGTTTTTTAATCTGGCTGTACACCGCCCTGAGTCCTCAGGGAGAAGGGCGGTATAGAAATCCAATATAAAATAAAATAAAATAAAATAAATAAAATGCAGCCAGGTTTCATCTGGACTGTTTTGAGTTTTTGAAGGTAGTAAAAAAAATTGATCTGAGGGTATGTGGGGTTTTTTTTTTGGGAGGGGGTTTCTTGGTTTCCTTCTGCAGGAACCAGAAGGGAACAAAATATTTCCTGGTGCTTTTTTTAAATAGCCTTAGGCAGTGGTGGGACTTGAATAATTTAACAACCGGTTCTCTGGCTGGGTAGGCGTAGCCGATTGGTCATGTGGCTGGGTGGGTGACTTCACTCATCACACCCAGCCCTGCCTCCTGGCCACTTGCCTCAAAGGCAGAGGTAGGATTCAGCCACTTAGGGCTAATCCCACCACTAGCTGGTCCCGCCCCACCCATTTTTCGGCCTGAAAACAGGCCAGAAAACAGACCGAAAAACAAGCAGGGGCAGGGCCAGCCAGTGGTGGGACTTGCCAGTTCGCCACCTCTGGCCTTAAGGATGGAGGGAGTGCTAGCAATTTCTTTATTTTTCTACTGCATGGAGTGAGAATTTGGGGGGAGGGGTTTGCTCTCCCTCCTCCCTTCTCCAGATATTACTCAAGCTATCTTTCTCTCTTCTACTCAATCCACTGCTGCAATGTGCCACAATTGCTACTAGAATACAGCACCAATTTGGAAAATTGTCCTTTTACATGCATAGCTAGCAGAAACCTTTTAAATGCAACAAAGGAATGGTGGCTCACAGCAATCCCTTTATAGCAATCACTGAGGGACAGAAGGAGATTTGCCAATAACCAAACAAACACACATCATGTGGTCTGGAAAGACATTGGGAGAATACAAGTAAAGGCACTAGCAATTTACTTTAATTAGCACTAGCTGTACACTGGGCTCCCCTTGAAGATCATCCAAAAGTTACAACTGGTCAAAATGGTACATGCAATGTTAGGCAGTTTGCCCCATTACAATGTTATGCAAGCTGCACTAGCTCCCAGTTTCATTCTAGATACAATTCAATATGCTGACTATCACTTTGCCTACATGACATAGAGTCAAGTTATTTATATCTCCCTAAGGATAGTAGCACTATTTGATGGAGCAGAGAAACCCCCAAAGATTTTTAATCCAGATTTACTGATTACTTTCAGATGGAGTAATTTGATATCTCTGCACATCATAACTTTTCTTTCACACACATACAAGTATGCACTAATTTGTTTCGGTTCAGATTAAATTCACACATTTACATGTAATTTTCTCACTTTATTTACATGCATTGCTTTTGTATTACAGTACTGTCATTATGTGGAAAATCTACTAAGCATATACAGAAGATATAATCTGCATAGAACATATTCAGAAGGCTAGTACAGTGTATTATACAATAATGAGGAAAAACCACTTTCTTTAACTAATTTGATATTCCAAGTTTACCTTTTATTTCTCTTGTTCCTTTCACTTCATCCCTTTAAATACTCAGCAATAATAACAGAGTTGAAAGGAACCTTGGAGGTCTTCTAGTCCAACCCTCTGCTCAGGCAGGAAATTCTATACCATTTCAGAGAAATGATTGTCCAATCTTTTCTTAAAAACTTTCAGTGTTGGACCACACAAAACTTCTGGAGGCAAATTGTTCCACTGATTAATTGTTCTGTTAGTTCTAGGTTGGTTCCCTCTTTAGTTTCCATCCATTGCTTCTTCTCCTGCCTTCTGGTGCTTATGTTGGAGACTACATTGATCCGCTCTTCTTTGTGGCAACCCCTTAGATATTGGAACATAGCTACCATGTTACCCTACTCCATCTTTTTATTAAACTAGATATCCTCAATTCCCGTAACCGTTCTTGTATGTTTTAGCCTCCAGTTCCCCAATCATTTTTCTTGCTCTGCTCTGAACTCTTTTTTAGAGTCTTAACATCTTTTTTATATTGTGAGAACGAAAACTGAATGCAAGTGTGGAATTATAAGTAGCATTAATACTTCATGTAGTCTTGATTCTATCCCTCTGTTAATGCAGCCTAGGACTGTTGGTTTTTTTGGCAGCTGCTGTACACTGCTGGCTCATATTTAAATGGTTGTCCACTAGGGCTCCCAGATCCTTCTTGCAGCTACTACTACCATGTTTCCCTGAAAATAAGACTGGGTCTTATTTTCTTTTGACCCCCGAAATAAGAGCTTGAGCTTATTTTTGGGGAGGTCTTATTTTCCCCCCATGTACCAGGAGGTGGGGGGTGGGGAAAACTGCTCCTCTTATCAGCAGCTTAGTCCATGGAGCAGCCGATCAGTTGATGATCTCCTGCCGCCACCTTGAAGAATCCCAACTGCTCTTGCAGCCGATTGAGGCTGCAAAAGCAGCAGGAGGCCCTACGCGCCTTGTGCCCCCTCAATCGACTGCAATGGCCTAAGTTCTTGGCGCGCTCCAGCCTCTGCCTGCCCTGCTTGCTGGCCCTGCTGCTGCTGGGACACTTTTGGCCACTGGCAGTCAAGCAGCTGCCTGTCCCACTGCTGGCCTCGCAGGGGTTCTTTGCCCTTCTGGCAGCACTGCTTTCGGCTGTCCTGCTGGGCTGCTCTTGCCTGGTGTGGAGCGAGGTGTCCCAGATCTACCATGACTATCATGGGAGGGGGAGGCATGGAGTTGCAACCATCGGAGGTGGCGAGTCCAACGACAAGCGGGACTCCAATGGCGGAACACGTCAGGACAGTGCTGGCCAGCCGCTCGTCAGCAGGCCACACTCCTGGCCGGGTCTGGTTGCAAGTGGCACTGGCAGGCAACAATGTGTGTGGCTGGCATGAAGAACAGGGAGGTGGTGGTGGCAGTGGGACACATTAGGACAGCGCCAGCCATCCGCTCGTCAACAGGCCTCTCTTCTGGCTGAGTTTGGCTGTGAGCAGCACCGGCAGGCAATGAGGTGCGCGGCCGACCCACGAAGAACAGGGAGGCGACGGTGGCGATGGGACATCCGGTCGCAGTGGCGTGACCGGGCCGAGGGCATGATGCAGAGTCCTGGGAAGCATGGCTGGAAGCGTGTGCACGGCTGCAGGGGTGAACAGCTGATGAACAGAAACATGGTATCGAACCAGGGAAACACAGTATTGAACTAGGAACCAGCCGCCCTACCACCCCCAGGTATGGTGAGACCCGGATTGGGATTTGACAAGGGGCCCTCGGCTGCGAGGTTGCCCAGTGCCGTGGAATGGTTGGGGCTAGCAAGAGTGTACAAGAAACACCTCCAGGTGTCTAGAGAGATAAAACAAGAAGCAGCTCCCGATCATCTCAGCTGATCCGCGGGTCGTGATTAAGGGGCCCAGCTGCCATTATCTGACCAGGGAAGGGAAGGGCTGCCTCCTCTGCTGGCCATGCCCACCCCTTCTCTAGGGCTTAACTTTTGGGTAGGGCGTATATTAGGTCCACCCCAAAAAATCAAGCTAGGACTTATTTTGTGAATAGGTCGTATTTTTGGGGAAACACAGTATTGAATCAGGTACCAGCTATTCTATACCTGTGCATTTGGTTTTTCTTGCCTAAATGTAGAACCTTACTTTTCTCAGCGCTAAATTTCATTTTGTTAAATAGAGCCCAGTGTTCAAGTCTATAGAGATCCTTCTCTATCTTCTGAAGTGTTATGTATTCCTGTCAGCTTGGTACTGTGTGCAAATTTGATGAGTTCCCCTTCTATTTCTTTGTCTAAATCATTGATGAAGATCTTGAAGACTACTGGGCCTAAGATAATGGTACCTTGGGGTACCCCACTACATACTTCCCTTCATGTAGATGCAGTTCTATTAAGGACTACATGTTGAGTGCAGTTGGTCAGTTAGTTATGAATCCATCGGATGGTGATGCTATCTAACCAAATATTTTTCTATCTTATCAAGTAGTAGGTTATGGTCTACTTTATCAAATGCCTTACTAAAGTCCAAGTAAATTACACAGCATTTCTCTGGTCCACTAATTTGCTCACATTGTCAAAGAATGCAATAGGTTTTGTCTGAACTATTTTTGGCAAATCTGCTTTGGCTTCTGGTTATAATTTTGTTTAGTCTCTAGAATCAGGGGTGGGCAACTATGACCCTTTTACAACCTGTGGACTTAAACTTCCAGAATTCCTGAGACAGCCAAGCTGGCTCAGGAATTCTGGGAGTTGAAGTCCACAGGTTGTAAAAGGGCCACAGTTGCCCACCCCTGCTCTAGATGTTCACAGATTATCTTTTCCAGAATCTTCCCAGATATTGATGTCAGACTAATAGATCTGTAGTTTCCTGGATCCATTCCCCCCCCCTTTTTTTTTGAAGATGGAACTATATCAACCCTTTTCCAGTCTCTGGTACTTTCACAATGCGCCAGGATTTTTGAAAGATGTGGTTCAGTAGTTCCAAAAACACATATGCCAATTGCTTCAGAACCTTGGGGTGTAATCCATCTGGTCTTGCTGATTTGAACTCCTCTAGGGTGGATAGGTGTTCTCGTACCATTTTCTTGCTTATTTCACTTGCACTCCTAATCAGCATTTCACAGTGTTTTTTCAGAATGGTTGAACTGGTTTGTGTGTGTAAAGGCAGATGCCAAAAATGAGTTAAGCAGTTCTGCTTTTTCCTTGCTGCTTGTCACCTTCTTGCCATTTTCTCCCTTTAATGAACCAATAATTTCCTTGACTTTTTTCTTTTTTTTTTACATGTTGAAAAAAGCATTCTTTTTGTTATTTTTGACTTTTGTTGCAAGACTTATTTCATTTTGAGTTTAGCTTTCCTGACTTCATCTTTGTAGATTCAGGCTATTTGCTGATATTCTGCTTTAGATATGTGCCCCACAAAATCCTAGACAAATAGTTTAGGTGATCTGAGTAAAAGGAGCAGGAAAGTATTAGTACTTCCAAGAATAAGTCAGTAATATGCATGAAGCCAGGCCACATATAAGGTAAATGGCCCATTTAATTTCTCATTGTAGCCAACCAAACTCTTCTGGTCAAAAGCAGAAGATCAACTGTATATATAGGGCTGCCCACTTTAACTGTAATCTCCTTCAATTTAATATAAGCAGATGTGTTGAGATTGCAGCTTTCTGAAATCCAAGCAATTGGCCATGATATAATTCCAACATATCTGGGACACCAGAATGGAAGTAATGTAAAATAAAGGTCCGAGGAAGGCAGTGGGGTATAGTATATCTACAGTGTTCAGTCATACTATTAAACTGATCTGCTGAATTCTGTATAACTGTTAAAATTAATGACTAACAGTTTGATTATGAGGTTTTTTAAAAAATTAAACATTCTTTCACTTGCAATTGAACTGTAAAAATGATCATATTCATGCAATATTTTATCTTATAACAATCAACTAATTGGTTCTCTTATGTCACTTCATCACAAAATACTTTGAAAAACCTTGACAGAGAAGTCAAGCTGTATGCATATGAAATAATGGCAATCATATATACAACAGAGAAGGGGTCCACTCACCCCTCTTTTTCTATCAGCTTCCATTTGCATTGTATTATCTGAAAAGATATTGAAAAGATATTGGAAAAGATACACTTCTAGAATCTTATCAAAAATTGTTTTTAATTAACTTGAGATAAAAACATATCCACCTTTGGTTGTCGAACATTTAAATATGTTAAGTGCAAATGTCACTGTATTACTAACTTGCTAATACTGTACATGTCTTATATTTTGTACCAATTCTGCTCTTTTGAGGGGGAGGGGGAGGCTAGATCTCACTCTACCTGTACCATTCTGATGTCACATGGAGCTATTTCCAGCCCAGTTACCATGGAAACCACAAGGCCTTCACACCAGTTAGCAGTTCAATATATAATTTACTCAGTTTTTTCCACTCAAGTGATTGAAACTCATATATAGCAACTGCATGTATACATGTATGCATAACTTCCTACCAATTTTATTTTACAAAAATATGTAATTGTATGACTGTCGAAACAGTTAAACAGTAAATTTGTTCCTTTAAAAAAATTGCATGGGCTCACAAAAGGAACATTAAAATTGGGGCTCTGATGTCAGTTTTTCCCAAACTGAAAACTTCCCACATGTAATTAGAGACCCCTACTGTGATGGCTACACAGGGGCGAAATGGTATGAGTTTGGTCAATAGACCTGTACCATAGCATCTTTAGGAAGCGTCACTATATTATATGCTCAGCACTTTAAGAAACAATCAAGCAAATGGTAGAGGAGAAATTATATACAACAGTGCTAGTGAACTAAATTAGGCTTGAAACCACAAAATCTAGATACGTAATATGTTAGAAGAAGGGCAATAATGGTTCAAGGTATTCCAGAGAAAAGCAAAGCCTTTCATAGGAAAGTTGATGCCCTCTCTCATTGCTAAGGTAGTGGGGGGGGCGGGGGGGGGGGGGAGAGAATAAACTTATTATTTTAAGATATGCAAGAAGATGTTACTATTGTGAAACCTGCAGCATGGATTAAAAGCAATATTTTACTTTCTCTGTGGTAAGAATCATGTAGAAACCATGAAGCATAACAGCTATAACCACATGCTAGAGAGAAATTTGGAAGAAAGGAAGTAATTATTTTGCTACTATAGTTCCAGTCCAGCTGGAATTGGGGAGTGGAAGGGAGGCATGTTTTAAAAGTAGAAATGAATGTCAGATTAAGTATTTCTCACAAATACAATATAATATAGCCTTTATTGTCATTGTACATCAATATATACAATGAAATTGGTTTTAGCCTCACTGGTGCAATCCATGGCAAAAAATACAAACAACATAAACAGTATAAAGAATAATCCCTAAGTAAGTAATTAGGGGGAAAAAGAAAAACAAAGAAAAAGAAAGAAAAGGGCCTGCAAAGCTATAGAGATATCATGCTTTTCAATGTAAATATTAAAAATACTTAATGCAGACTTTTCTTAGAAATATTTTTATCTTGATATATAAGTTGTTTTTTTATCCATATTTCTAAGGCCATAAAGTGTATAATCTGATTATATTCACGTTTAGTCTGAAGTTCTATTTTGAATGGAGAATCTATGAGACTGTAGGCTAAGGCCCCAATATAGTATATATCTGTTTATATCACTATCAACGCCCTTATAGCGTTCTTGTATGGAAAAAAATGGACAGGAAATACTATATACATTATTTTGAGTTTCTGAAAAAAGGCAAGATATACATTTAAACAAACAAGCCTTACTGAATCCAGCTTGCTTTGAATTATTTATTTATTTGTCTATTTATTTATACAGCAAGTATAAATGGTATAAATGGTGGCGCAGCAGACTAATAGCCTGTTATTAACATTCAGCTGCCTGCAATTACTGCAAGTTCGAATCTCCCCAGGCTCAAGGTTGACTCAGCCTTCCATCCTTTCTAAGGTAGGTAAATTGAGGACCCAGTTTGTGGGGGCAATAAACTGACTTTGTATAAATATACAAAAGTATGAAAGCTATTGCTTAACGCATTGTAAGCTGCCCTGAGTCTCCGGAGAAGGGCGGCATATAAATCAAATTAAAAAAAAAAAAGTACATAAGTAACTACTTGGACTCTCTATTGTCCAGAAATTATTATACTGGCGAATTTACAAATCAGATATTTAAAATATAATGATTAACAAATATATTTTGGGGAAGAGAATTCAATCAATTTCCCTCCTTTTCATGATAATTTCTTCAAGCTTGAATCTCTAAGGCTCTGTGGGAAGCAGAGGAAAAGGGTTTAATAGTTCACACCAGTGATCAGTTGTTTTTTTAAAAAAACCCACCCCTAACCTGGTGTCATCTTATGTGTTGACTAGCATTCTAACCAGTGGTGGGTTTCTACTGGTTCGCCCCAGTTCAGGCAAATCAGTAGTGGTGGTAGAGGGAGGCTCCGCCCACCTGCCTGGACATCATCATGGACGGTCTGCACAGGCACAGAAGGTACTGCGCATGACAGAAGCGCTACGCGTGAGCGAAGTGAGCACACACGAACGCTCCTGGTTCCGAACCGGTACCGAAGGTAAGTGGAACCCACTACTGATTCTAACCATCCCCAGTGATCAAAATTGTACCCATGGAAAATATCCAGGTTGGGAAAAACTATTTTAGGAACTGAAGGAATAGGTCTCGCTATAGTTCCAAACATTGATATATGAGATTGGAAACCATACTGTCCCACTACTATACTACATTTGCTGTTTAGAAATTTCTATATTTTGTGCTTTATGAAAGAGCTCGTTTTCAGACACTGCATGCTTCCAGACATTGCATGACTACGGATCCTGAGATAGATGATCCCATAAAGTATGGTTGTACAACCTTTTGGCTTGCTTGAGTTGTACTGAGTGAAGAGGAATTGTCTTGGGCCACATATAAAATATATAATATAGTTAATGTATATACATAACAAACTTCCTTTATTTTTAAAATACTTTTTATTATCTTGTGAGGCTGGCATTACTAACTGTTTGGGACCACATGTGGCTTGTGGGCCATGGGTTGGGCACACCTGCCATAAAAATTCCCCAAATTCTACATACTTCAAAAAGCAAACAAAGATCCAAGAAGAAAACTACAACAACTCTGATCAAAACAGTAACAGAGTTCGAAGGGACCTTGGAGGTCATCTAATCCAAACCCCTGCCTGTATTAGGGATTCAAACTGCTGAATTGCTGACCTTTCAGCTCAATGTCTTAGCCACTGAACTACCTAGTCAAGACAGATAGAATGAGCTATCACATGTAAGAAGCCACTAAACCTCATTCCCTTTTATCAAAGCACTGATGATATTACCTAGTTTGGTAATGAACCATATGCAACAATTGCTGAATAATTTATCTAATTCTAGCAAATTTTGTCCTTTCATTTTTCAAGTACATTTCTAGCCTCAAATAACAGAAAATTAGAACAGAATGTACAGGTCATCTATTTTAATAAAATGTTCTCCCTACTCCCCAGCATTACTGTTCTGATTCAACAGAATAGAAAAAGAGAGAAAAAGGAAAAAACAGTTAGCCTGATTGACAAAGTAAGGAAAACTATGGGGCTTCCTTATCCCTGAACACTCACAGGAATTTTCTTCCCTGTTCATTACACCAGAAGTTTTCCACTCCTTGCTAATATTACAACTACTACTTTCCACTCCTTGCTAATATTTCAACTACTATCATGGCAATATTAGCCATGATAGTAGTTAAGAACTCTCTCATTCTCTCTTACACACACACCCACACACACACACACACACCAATGGTCACTCAACAAAGCTGACTGGAATGAAAGCTAGAATAGATAAAAGAAAGTACTATTTTATACAGTGAGTAATTAATTTGTGGTATGTTCAGGTCTATCAAGACTAATGGCTTTGAAGCCTCAGTGTTTTACCCTGAGGTTGTGAGAAGTATACTGTATCTCCAAATGCCAGTTGAAACTGTATAAAAGGGATATGTCTCCATCTCCTGTTAGCACATACCCGTGAGCATTATGAGAAAATGCTGAGCTAAGATAAGTCTTGGTTTGATCCAACAGGACCATTCTTATGTTCTCATGAAATCGGAAGTTGAAGGACACAGAACATTGAAGAATTAAAAATAAATTATTTGAGATTGTAAAATGATAGAAGTAAAGCTTAATTTGAACTAAGCTATGAAATTTATTGTAATTTCAGGAGACATTACTGCCACATTTCTAAAGAAGGAAAGGTATCTTAGAATATGCCAAGTAGTAATAGCAATAGCACTTAGATTTATATACCCTGTTCATAGTGCTTTACAGCCCTCTCTAAGCAGTTTACAGAGTCAGCATATTTCCCCCAACAATCTGGGTCCTCATTTTACTGACCTCGGAAGGATGGAAGGCTGAGTCAACCTTGAGCCTGGTGAGACTCGATCTGCCAAATTGCTGGCAGCCGGTGATCAGCAGAAGTAGCCTGCAGTACTGCACTCTAACCACTGCACCACCGCGGCTCATATTACTTCTTCCTCCCATCATTCCTTTCCATCTGTCACTAAAACAATTGCTCAAAGCGGTACTATTACAGATAATTAACCAGTTCTATTTAATTGTGAACTTGGTAATTCATACATATGGTTGAGCAATTCTATGGTTATTGGAAAACCTGTCATGACAATATCAAGGATTGGACAGTGGTTTTAAGATGAAATAGGACAGCTTCCTTTACTTTAGCATAGAATGGATGGATCCTTCCAGAATGGCACATTCTGAAGATTTGGCATGTCTGTCTCCTGAACATATAGTATAATACATGAAATGGCCTTTAAAGATGCGGGATTCATTTCAACATATTGACCCTAAATAAGTAGATAGGATACTCCACCACTTGGGGCTTGTACACATCCCCTTTATGGCTCCTTGAGATATTTGGGAGAGGGGCTGGGAGTAGCTTTTTAAGAAATTGGGTTATTTTGGAAGCTCTGGAGGAAGAATATCAGACAGGCCTTCCAGGCTTCCATTAGACAATTACCACACTATCTCCAACCTTCCCTTTTAGGGAGGGTTATTGAAAAGGAAGTAGAGCTTCAGGTGCTGAGTGGCCTAGAACTAGCAGGTTAGCCTGACCTTTCAGGCGAGGTTTATGCCTGAATAAGGAATGGAAATGGCATTGGTTGCTCTAATATTTATTTATTTATTTGGTCAAATTTATATGCCGCCCTTCTCCCAAAGGACACAGGGCAGCTCACAAAGGATTAAAACTGTAGAACAATAAAAATAAATTAATTTAGATTAATTAAAAATACAACAATTAAAACCCATATTAAAACCAAAACTAAAAACACCCCGCAGGTCAGGCGATTTGTTTAAAAAGCCACGTCTTTAGGTCCTTGCAGAAGGAGTGGAGGTCGGGAGCCGTGCGGAGCCCGGTGGGTAAACCATTCCAGAGGGTCGGCGCGCTCACAGAGAACGCCCTCATCCTGGGCGCCATCAGCCGACATTGCCTGGCCGTCGGCACTCAGAGGAGGGCTGCCCTATGCGAGCGCATTGGTTGGTGAGAGGCTGGCAGTAGGTGCTCCTACAAGTACCCCGGGCCCATGCCATGAAGGGCTTTATAGGTAAGCACCAGCACCTTGAAGTAGATCCAGAGGACCACTGGTAACCAGTGCAACTCGCGCAGGAGAGGTGTAACATGGGAATAACGGGAAACTCCCGTAACAACCCGCGTGGCTGCATTTTGGACCAGCTGGAGCCTCTGGGTGCACCCCAAGAGCAGCCCCATGTAGAGGGCATTGCAGTAATCCAGGTGAGAGATGACAAGAGCATGGATGACTGTACGAAGGGCATCTCTGTTTAGGAAAGGGCGCAACTGGCGCACAAGGCGAACCTGTGCAAAAGCCCCCTGGTCACGGCCATCAGGTGGTCGACTAGAGACAGCCATGAATCCAGGAGGAGGCCAAGATTGCAAACCCTTTCTGAGGGAGTAAGTGACTCCCCTCCCATCACAAGTGGTGGGGCCACTAGATCAGGAGATGCTGGCATCCACAGCCACTCAGTCTTGGAGGGGTTGAGTCTGAGCCTGTTCCTACTCAACCAGACCTGTACCGCCTCCAGGCTCTTAGACATCATGGAAAGAGCATCCCTAGGTTGGTCAGGGGTGGAGATGTACAGCTGGGTATCATCCGCATATTGCTGATACCTCACCCCAATAGATGTCCTTAATAAGGCCTTAGGTAAGGGAAAGTTTTGTTTGACCTTGCAGCAGCATTCAGTACCACTAATTATGGTATTTTTCTGGACTGTCTATGAAGATTAAGGGCAGGCATAATCATTTTGCAGTGATTCTTCTTCCCTGGTAGGATGATCCAGGGTGGTGATGGGAATGACCGATCAGTCTGATGGGCTCTCTTTTGTCAGGTGATATATAGCAATAGTAACAGCACTTAGACTTATATACCGTTTCATAATGCTTTATAGCAGCCTCTAAGCTGTTTACAGAGTCAGCATATTGTCCCCAACAACCTGGGTCCTCATTTTACCGACCTCAGAAGGATGGAAGGCTGAGCCAGTAAGGATCAAACTCCTGGCAGTGAGCTGAATTAGCCTGCAATACTGCATTCTAACCACTGCCCCATCACAGTTTCTATATGATTCAATCCTGTCATTATTTTGCAACATGAAACTTCTGGGAAGGATGTTCACATAGAATCTATGTCATAGACCATCACCACCACCAAATACACGATTTGAGTCAGTAGATGCCTGGAACAATCTTTGTCTATAGTAACTCCCACTTTATGGAGCAGTCAGCAATCAGAAGAGGCAAAGCAATTCCCCTGGTGTCTTTTTGATGTAGAAGTGGTTTTTTATAGACACTTGAGGGTTGTCACTACTACTGAGATTAATTAGCACCTATGTTTATTAGTAGTTCTTATTGCTTTGGGATTTTATTGTTTGTTTTTGTAGCTTTTAGTTTATTGAAAATCGATAGTAGATTCTTTTTTTATGGAAGATGTAATGCAATTTCAGATATTACCAGATAGACCTGTAAAGTCATAAAACCAATTTATCTCTGAAAGATCAAAAACTGGTTAGAAATATGTATATAAAATTTGGACTTAGGTATGAATGTATATAATGTATTACCTCTAACTGATTCTGATGCCCTAAAAGTCTAAGGTCAGTACAATTTACAGCAGCAATTGAAGGGCTGAGAAGGCAGCACAATGGCCAAACAGTCTACTATGAAGCACAACTTTGGGACATGCTCCAATGTGGTACTCATATTTTCACTCAAAAGGCCATTGTGATAAAACAAGTCATCAACATGATCTCTAGGCTCCAGTGTAAAAGCAGTGGAACAGAACCATAATGACAATGAAGGTTGATGCACCCAGCCACTATTTTTGCTGCAGTCTTAAGAATCTGTAGCTACTGTTTGGCTGCCTCAATATGGAATTGTATTACTATATGTTATAATAAAATCTAATTAAAAAAAAAAAAAAGGAAGATTTTAATAATGTTGTACCTACTGTCAGGCGTTAAAAGGAAAAAGACAAAGCTTTCTTCCAAACAAAATGCTTATATTTAACAAAGTAGGCCTGATAACAATAAAACTCAGAAATACAACAGAAGAATAAAATTTGCGGGCTGTTTCTTTTCCTCTTTATATTTATATTTTAAATTCTATTACTTCAGAAATATAAATCCTGAACAATTACTAAATTGGGAGAAAAACATTAAGACAGAAAATTAAAATTGTATTCCTGCACCTGAGATATATTTGAAATCCATTTTCAGAAACATTTAGTATTCTTATACCAGCAGTACAACTCAATTTTGAACATCTAGAAATTGGTTTGGGCAGCACTTCAAATTAAATTCTTAAAAGGTGTTCTGGTATACATAGGAATGCAATGCTCTTTAAAGCAGCCATGTCTTTTACTGAGATTCCATGGCTACCTTCTGAAACTGCCATGAGAGTACAGAAAAAAACATGGTCATTTTAAAATTGCAGAGCAGTACATCATTTGTGCCCCTGCATGCTCCAAAACACATTTTTGGAATAAAATGTGAAGCAGGTGAACAGCCATAATTGAATTTTAGTTTCTTCAGGAATTAAATGTTCAGAGTACTTCGCTTCTAATTCAGGAAATCAGGTGAGTTTTTTAGGTATTCATTCTTCCAGTAAAAAGCTATCCTCTTCAACAACCTGTATATGTGACAAGAAGTAAAGTTATGTTCATAATCCCAAGCTTTTTTTTTTGGTTATACTTGGGTTTTTTTCATTTTTTAAAATTTATTTGTATGGTGATCCTGTTTTATTGTTGTTCTAGACATCAAAACACTGATGAAGATCTAAAGAACAATTTAAGATTTTTTTAAAAAAAAAATAGTTGTATAGTCCACTTTCTTCAGAAATGAAAACAATTGGTAAACTGCAACCAAGGAAACCATGCATGCATAACATCCGAAATCCAATGTAATTTTAAATCATATTTCCATAATCTTTAATACAAACTAACAAAATCAGATAACAGTTCTAAGAGAGCAAGGAATAAGATCAAAGCAGTAGTATATATATTCTAAGAGTAGACAAAATGGTTGATTCATAAAAGCAGTCACTGAAGATTAAGACAATAATCTTATAGCTGCTGAATGTGCATTCACTTCTATCCCTAGATTTGGTTTTGGATCATTATTGTGTTACTTAAACTAAAAATGAGGAAAACCCACAAACAATTAGGGTAAGTTATTCTTCCACAGCAGTTTCCTCTTTTCTATAGTACAGAGATTTCATACCATGCTGTTGGCTTAAACGCAATAGAGTTAGCACAGAGATAGAGGGAGAAAGTTGCCATCTTGAAAGTCACTATGACATCCATCCTCACCTGGTTTCTGAAACTGTAAAAACAGTGGAAGCTGCTGGAAATATTCTGATCCACTGTTGTCAGGAATGTAAGTATGATGTTTAGCACTATAAACAGATCACTCAAAATTGACAGACACATACTGCATATTTTCAGAAATGGAGTCTCCCTCTTTCTCCTGCTACCAAGCTGACGATTTGCCTGCCTATAATTCTCTCTCCTGTATAATTTGCTTTAAAATGTAAATATTTCTGTTTCTTTCCTTTACTTTACTTTGCACATGGGTATCTGAAATTACAATGAACAAAAAGTGAAGAGAGATAGGAGGAATGGAAGTATTTAACATTTAGAGAATGTTTGTGATTAAGGAGGTGAAGTAGAAATAAAAAAGACAGCAAGACTATATCTAGAATTTTAAAAAATGATAGGCAAATAAGGCACAACAAATTTTTTTGTTATTGATAACAGTCCAGAAGTTAGGGAGAGGGTTTATTCCATGCTCATTTGGGAAAATAGCAATAAATGGAGCTAACAACAATAAAAAAAAGCAAAGCAGAATTTTTTTCTTAGTCTTTCTAGTTTCTAGATTTCACATCCTCAGTTGTTGTATTTCCAAGTTTTATCTGTTAATCACATGCAGTTCATATATGTTTATTCAGAAATATTTCTCACTGAGTTAAATGGATAAACTGCAATACTCATACTTACCTGAAATAAGGCTCATATGATTCAATGAGATTTACTTCTAAATACAGAAGCACAGGAATGCATTGAAACTGGAAATGAAGAAAAGGTATTCAGTGAAACTTATAGTCTTTTAAGGGTTGGTCCCCAGGAAAGTTTAACCCCCAAGCCCTTGCAAAAGAACTTACTTTTCTGAAATATAAAATGAATTTGAAAGTTTGAATATAAGAGCAATGGCTATTTGTAATCCTCAAACAATAACTTTTCCATTCCAATCCAGAATTACCAACGTCATGGTACAATTCTTCCTGACAATCTGATAATGACTAAAATCCAATAATATAGTCTATTGAACGTTGCTGTTGCCATCAGGTTACAACTATGCATTACTTTGGAGTTCCATACATCCCAGCAGAATTTATTTCTTTAAAAAGCAGCTAAATCATATATACCTATATACAATATTGAAGACTCATATAAAGAATTCCCTAATGAGTCTTCAAAATTTTATATAGGTGTGCAGAGTAATTAAATTCTAACAGCACTAACCCAGGATGTAAACCTTTCAGAGCTGTTTTTTCTTTCCTTTTAAAAAATATACTTCTTGTTTCACTAGCTTTGTTATTAAGATCATTCACCATATAGTTGCAATGGATGTATACTATTACTATGTGCATAGGCAACCATAGTGATGTATAGTATATGTCAAGCTCAATACTGTGCCATCATGACTAAAGCTCTTCCATGTTATGATATCATACAAAGGGTGGAGCTTTGTCACAACAATAAAACATTATTTTCATTTTTATAAAAGGATTTTTTTTCTTCTCCAATTTCTGCTTTTTGTGGGATAATTCAATTTTTTCCCCAAGTTCTATAGCACTTGTCCAATGGCTATTTAATGTAACAAAACATATTCTTTAACTTGTGACATGGGCAGATTTAAGAAAATGTTAATGTTAATAGTTACAATAAAAATATATAAAACTAATCTCAGATACTGGTAGCTATGAACTCTTGATGGCTTTAGACAGATTGCTGTATTTCAACCAGAACCATCTATGCAGACATTAATATTCGCCCATATTATAATATATATATATTATTTATAAGTCTCTTGTATAGACTTATAAATATATGTCAAACACCTTAAGCAAACAGGATATATTTTGTATAAACACTGAATATTGTTACTGTAATACTACATAAATATTACATGTGTCTAAGTAATGTAAATGCATTGTTTAAAGGCCATAGTAATTAAAAGTATAAAACAGCAAGAACTATTCCTACAACATCACGATATTAGTCTGACTAAGCATTATTATTATTATTATTATTATTATTATTATTATAACATAGTTTCTGCATGTTCATCTTTCTGACATGAGGTACTGAAGCCATTTCAGTTTCAATTTACACTACAAGAGATAGAAAGGTTTTAAGTCATTTTAGAAATATAGGATATTTATAAAAGCAACAATGTTAGTGATATGAAAGCCCTATGAAATAAATGAACTATCCTATCTCTCTTGGAAGAAACATAAGAAGATAACAAAGGTCTTGTTTACCCACATAAATTCTAGCAAAATTTCAGAACCACTCTTCCATTCTAAACATAAATCTCTGACTATGTCTAAGAGGAAAAGAAGGCAAATAACTGGATCTTGTTTAACCATCCAATGCTCATTTTGACTCCAATTACATACAGAGAAACAGGAATGAAAAAGAACAGGAATGGGAGGAATGTCTGATCAGTTGTCTGGACAGGAATCACTTAGGCCTCATTTCACAGAGAAAAGGCGGATGTTTAAAGCAAGAGTTTCAATTTTCTTGGCTGTCTAGCTAGTCATTTCAGCCAAGGAAGCAACAGCACCTGTTTCAAGTGCCTAGTTACAGATAGTGCCAGGCAGTTGTGAAAGAAATATACTGAATTCGGCCCAGATTCTGTAGTCTCTCTGTAATGTACAATTCAGTCTATTTATGGACTGTATTTAGCCTTGCACCAGACTGAAGCAGACAATACAAAGCCCCAGTGTATCATGCTTTTGTTTATATCTTAAACAGTTCTGTGTCCCATTGCTATAAAATGCATTTACATTAAAACACTCAATTCATCCCACTAGGGGCTGACCATAAGCATGTATGGACTAAAAAAAGGGCAAGAAACAACAAACGTCCCTCTCTGTGATCCCCTGAAATCAGAGTTCAGACAGGCAGTGAGTGTCATACCTGTATTTATGGATAAAGAACTCCAAGATCGAGAGCTGTCATATCTGCATCCTTCCACTGCATGTAGAAAGAGGGGAGGAGGAAAAGGGAGGGGAGGAGCAACTAGCTTTAACTGGATCCTACCGGTAGCAGCTCCATCACAATTCAATCTGTCAAGGGCTGTACAAGAAATATGTTTCTTCAAGATTTAGACAAAAAAGGGGGGAGGGAGCATTCTCTCTCAAAAATGCAATCATTTCCATACTGAGCAGCTTGGGCTAAAGCAAACTTGCATGCATACAAAATCAGGCACTTATATGCATTTTTTTAAAAAAAGAGGGGGGTTAAGGAAGACAAAGATTTAGTATGAAGGAGTTCAGATGGGCTGGAAGTAAAATTATTGGGATCACAGAAAATAAGCAAAAGAAAAACAGTATGAGAAGAATTATTCCTTTCTGGTTACCCTGAAAACCCATATAATGAAGGGGCTGCGAGGATAATTACTCTCACTTGTTTGGCATGGCAGGGCATCATGCTGCCACGGGGCCAATTTCCTCTCTTCTTCTCCCAATTAGCATGCCAAGTAGTCCAAACAGCTCATTGGGTACTGATTGGAGAAGCAGACTAACAGCCAAATACCTCTTCATCCAATGAGAAGGCAGCATGTGTTTTGCTAGAAAGCTTCAGCTTCCTTCATTTTGTGCCCTTCTCCGCTATCATTCTCTCTCTTCTCCTCAGGAGACACTAAAGGAGGTGATAAAAACAGTGAACCCATCCTTCCCCTCCCCAGCTGGTCTCATTCACAGCTCACAGTAGTCCTGGCTTCCTCAAGGGACCCACTAATGAAGACAGCCGATGGCGGACATTAATCTCTCCCCCCTACCCCACCCCTGTCGATTTATACTTCCACAGAGAATTCTGGCTTCCAGCCAGAGGGCTCAGCACATTCTTCTTGTTCTTAGACAGTAAGAGAGACTGCCGCACTCTCATACACACCCATTTCTTTCAAATACACATTGAGACCGTCAATTTAGGAAGACAGCAGCTTGAAGGAAACATTAGAAAGCCAAAGAGTTGTTGAATAACACCTTTACATTCCTAAACAATCCCTTTATTCCAAAGCACTTCGCAGGGACAGCTTTCCAACTGTATTTTTTTAGCTATCTATATTATAGCTACAAGGCAGGGAAGATTATAAACTATCAAATGGAAGTTTAGGCAGTAAGAAATGATCCCAACTAAACCTTCCCCAGGAAAAAGGATTTTAAAATACATTTTGCTCTCACAGTGAACTCAGGATCTCTCATTCTGATTAGTTACCTGTTTTTCAAATTCAAATATGTTTTATACAAGACATCAAAAGACTGGATTTTTTCCACATTTCCAATTCACAAACTAGAGATAATTAGTGATTGTTGAGAAAAAAACTAGACTGCATACATATTACAGAATGAATCCTTTTGCTCTAGGGCAATCATTTTTTCAACCTTATTAGATATTATGCAGGAGAGCTTCAAAGCAGTCACAAAACAACATTTCCAAGACAGAAGACGCTAGTGCTTTCAGCACACTGAAAAAGTATTTTAATGCTCCAATCCTTCTCACTGTTTTGATTTGTATGTTAACAATGCTTTCTTAAGCAAAAACTAAAAACATATATATGATTCTAAATATATTTACTCTGAATTTCAGTTTTACAATATGAAAGCACCAAAACAAAGGCTTTTTAAAAGATATACATTTAAAATATTCACAGTGCATGCATATCCCTTTGAGTCAGTCCTGGGCAAGACTCTGCAGTTTTTTTAAAAGAAAAACTAATTAAAATTATCATAATATAAAATACACATTAAAATAAAGATGATAGAAAAATGGGAAAGGAAAGTTTTCTTGGCAAGGTTTTTCAGAAATGGTTTGCCATTGTCACTTTCCTGAAAGAGTGACTGGCTAAAAGTCACTCAGCTGGTTTCATACAAATCAGGATTAGAACTCATGATCTCTGTTTTCTAGCCTGATGCCTTAACCACTACACCAAACTGGCTCTAATATTGAAGATTCTCCTAAAAATTTGATCTGTGTATTAGATAAATGTGCTTGGTAATGTATATTTTATAGGTATGTTAATCATAAAGAAAAAAACATTGATTAGATGAAACATCCACTCCAATTTTTCATTAGTAGAAATGATATTATTTTCAATTCCAACTTGTAACAATTAGATTGTAAGTAGGACCAAGTCAAAATGATAATTTCACTTTCCAATTTGTAGTGAAATAATGTAGTGCATGATTAGAAAACAAAATCTTACCATCTAATGTCAGAATTCCTTTTAATAATAAGCAATATAATTTCCTACTAAATTATAGATCTAAGGTACCTCTTGGGTCTGAAAGACGGCAAAACCTAATACTATCATAAAAATACAGTAGCCACTTCTGATTGGGTTTAAAAAGGTAAAAGTAAAGGTTTTCCTTGTCCAGTCGTGTCCGACTCTAGTGGACAGTGCTCGCCTCTTGTGTTTACCAGCCACTAATATTGAATGGCATAGTATATCTGATCCTAGGATATATAGCCATTATAACTTCCAATGATTAATAGTCTTATCTTTCATGAATTCCCTAATTCCTTTTAAAGTCCTCCAAGTTCACACCACCAGTGTGTATCCTCTTCTCAGTGCTCTGCTGAGCTTCCTCTTTTCCTCTGATTGCTTGTAAATTCTTCTTTCTTAAATGATTCTTTACCTTGTCCTGACAATGTTACATATCTTGGTAATAAGGATAAATAAACACTTGGGCTTTAAACAGCAGAATGTATAAATCTAGCTTTCATAAGCAAGCAGTATTTAATTTACTGTATGTCTCAACTAGAGTAAACAATTAAAAGGGGAGATTGTTGTTGAAACATACAGCAATATACCCCCTTTAAATACCTTTTGTGGCCACAGACCACTAAGACTTAACTCAAGATTTAACTCATAACATTTCTTCAAGCCTTCAGGGACCCCCTGTGATGATGTTGCAGACCCCTAGAGATCTATGGACCACAGGTTGAGAACCACTGCTCTAGATTATTTATGCATTCCTCTAGTGGGATATATGAGAAATACTGCTTCAATGGATCTTTCTACAGATATCTTTATCTTTTCTTCTTTTTTTTCTTCAATTCACTGGGTCTTTTTCTTCCAGCTTTGAATTAACCTTTTCCCAGAAGTGTCAAAATATCTCTTTTTCTAGTTGTCTTAAACAAATTCCCCTACACTTCCCTACTCAACAGTTAATCCTCCTTCCCTTTTCTCTCAGCCATCTAAAGCAGCCCTGAGTTTTTACTTTTTCAGGGTCATAGCCAGCTTCTAAACTCTTTAAATATATAGTAATATGAGATACCAGTAGTTGTTAACTTAATGACTACAATTGAGAGCAGAATTTATGTTGCTAAGCAGGTCATGCTTGATTTTGTAACCTATTTTTGCCCCGGTTGTTAAGCAAATCACTGCAGTTGTTAAGTGAACCATGCATTTATTACGCAAATCTAATTTCCTCCTGGACTTGGCTTACTGGAAGCTGGCTAGGAAGGTCACAAATGCTGATCATATGAGTTGGGACACTGCAGCCATCGTAAATACATGCCAGTTGCCAAGCACCCAAATTTTTATCACATGATTGTGGAGGTGCTGTGATGGTCATAAATGTGAGGACCGGTTGTAAATCACTTTTTCAGTGCCACTGTAAATTTGAATGATAGTTGACTAAATGGTTGTAAGTTGAGGACTATGTGTGCTTACAAACTATTCATCATCTTATGACAGAAATTTTTTCCTATGGATTGAAGTATTCTCTTTAATCTGCCCTGAATTTCTTGCCATTCAGCTTTATAAACTGAGTTTTAATATTGTCAGTTGAGGAAGTTAAGCCTTTCACTTTTTCCAAATCACAATTTTGAATGCTGTTCATTATACATCCCAACTTTATTTTTTCTATCAAACATCCCCAAACATTACAAACTTTACACACAAGAGGAGTCACTCCAATCTCTTAATTAATTTCTCTATTAGTATTGTCATTGTTATTATTATTATTATTACTATTGTTGTTTTAATTCTGGAGCAGTATTTCAAGTCAAGTACAGGTAGTCCTCAATTTACAACAGTTCATTTAGTGACCGTTCAAAGTTACAACAGGACTGAAAAATGTGACTTATGACTGTTTTTCATAGTTACGACCTTTGCAGCATCCCCATGATCATTCAGATGTTTAGCAACTGGTTCATATTTATGATCTTTGCAGTGCCCTATGGTCATGTGATCACCTTTTGTGACCTTTTGACAAGTAAAGTCAATGGGGAAACCAGATTCATTTAACAACTATATTACTAACTTTACAACCCCAGTGATTCACTTAACAGCTCTGGCAAGAAAAGTTGTAAAATGGGGCAAAACTCTGTTAACAAATGTCTCACTTAACAACAGAAATGTTGGGCTTAGTTGTGATTGTAAGTGAAGGACTATCTGTAAGGGGGTCAAGTAATATATATGTAAACTTTGAAAGTTATTTTAGAACACATTGCCATGCATAAATCACACTGAAATATTGTTTGGCTTCTGATTTACATTAACAGTAAACAGACTACAGGATAGCACAAGTATCTGCAGGTCCATATTTATTTATTTATTTATTTATTTATTAATCAAATTTCTATACCGCCCTACTCCCGAAGGACTCAGGGCGGTGAACAGCCAAGATAAAATACAGACAATACAAATATTAAAAATCCCTTAAAATTATTAAATATTTCGGCCGAAACACAGATTAAAACACCCAATTTATAAAATCACGAATTCAAAAATTTAAAATTTAAGAATTTAAAAGAGGGGAGTTAGGCCAGGCCAGCTTGCTGAAATAGAAAAGTTTTGAGAGCACGGCGAAACGTGCGCAGGTCCGGGATCTTCCGTATCTCTGGGGGGAGCTCGTTCCAGATGGTAGGTGCCCCCACAGAGAAGGCTCTCCCCCTGGGGGCCGCCAGTCGACACTGTTTGGCCGACGGCACCCTGAGGAGCCCCTCTCTATGGGAGCGTACTGGTCGGTGAGAGGCTATTGGTAGCAGAAGGCGGTCTCGTAGATACCCCGGTCCGATGCCATGGAGCGCTCTAAAGGTGGTAACCAAAACCTTGAAGCGCACCCGGAAGACCACCGGGAGCCAGTGCAGCTCGCGCAGGAGGGGGGTCACATGGGAGTGCCACGTCGCTCCCATAACCACCCGCGCGGCCGCATTCTGGACCAGCTGGAGCCTCCGGGTGCTCCTCAAGGGGAGCCCCATGTAGAGAGCATTGCAGTAGTCCAAGCGGGAAGTAACAAGAGCATGAGTGACCGTATTTAACGAGTCCGATCCAGAAAGGGACGCAACTGGCGAATCAGGCGGACCTGATAAAAAGTCCCCTGGTCACGGCCGCCATATGCTCTTTTAAAGACAGCCGTGAGTCCAGGAGGACACCCATAAACTCTTACTCTCTTGTTACCTATGTTGCTTGTGGCATTCATGTTAAAAACTGGCTCTCTTTGGAATTTTAAAAAAAAATCTCATTCCTCAGACTTCCACAACCTGGAGTCCTCCAGATGTGCTGGGACTGCAGTTTCTAGAATTCTCTGCTGAGCAGTTGTTGGTACAGATAACCCTCAACACAATCAAGCCCAACATTTCCGCTACTAAGCAAGGTAGCTGCTAAGTAAATTTTGCCCCATTTTATGACTTTCTTACCACACCTAAGTGAATCACTGTAGTTGTTAAGTTAGTAACACAATTGTTAAGTGAATCTGGCTTCCCCATTATCTTTGTTTGTCAAAAGATCACAAAAGGACACTTGACAATTGGCATATATTTCTGACAGGTGTCATTTAAGACATGACCCCAGGACTTTACACCTGTCATAAATACATGCCAGTTGCCAAGTGTCCAAATTTTGATCATGTAACCACAGGGATAATACAATGGTACTGTGAAAAATGGCCTTAAGTCACTGTTTTTCCCAGTGCTGTTGTAACTTTAGTCACTAAATGAATGGGTGTAAATTGAGGACTATCTATAATTCCAATAATATTAGGCAGAAAGAAAGAACTGGATACTTTTGATACATACTACTCCTGTTGAAGCAAAGTAGAATGCCCAATTTGAAAAATATTGTAATTTGCTAATTTTTAATGGAAGCAGTACAAGATATTTAGTTTGCACTATTTTATGGCTGTTTATACTCCATTCCTAGCTACTGAATTGTTCTGTTGCCATGGAGGAAAAATGAAAGTCATTCTGCTATGTATTGCTGCAACATTCCCTCATTATTTCAAGATTCTTTATTTATGGAAATAATTTACTTTGTTTCATATGTTTAAAATTAATTCATACTTTCCAATTATATACATGTTTTTAATTAAATAATTCCTATAAAAATGTTATTAATTACATGTCTTTGAAGATTAAGATAGGCATTTTTATACAAAAAGTATATTGATATATATTCTTTATACCCATCAGAAGTTTTTTCTCCACTTGATTAATGTGTCTTTATATATATTGTTTAGCCATTACAATTGATAGAGTCAAGATTGCCTTCTTAAACTACTGCTCTTTAGATGGTTTTAGCAAGGCAAACAGTAGATACTGGGAGTTATGGTCTGATCAACACTGGGTTGCGGACAATATTTCCTTTGTTTTGATACCATACATAACAATTGCACGGAAATATCCACTCACAATAAATTATATTAAAACTAGACCATATATGAATCACACATGAAATTACATAGCAGAAAAAAATTACATAATATGCATAATAATTTCAGTGTTCCAAATTTTTAAGAGGTACTGACTAAATCATCCCACTTTCCTAAATGAATGCTGCACCTCCTCTCAAATTTTTAGTGCTGCCCATTTTCTGCTTCTCTCTAGGTCCATGTCAGAAAAATAGGGAAGAAAGACGATGGCTTTTTTCCCCTAGAACTGCTGCAAGCAAATCTGGTGCAAGTGTCAATCACTGCAACCAAACCTAAATAATACAGATAATCATTAAACATCACAATGAACATATAATATTTGTATTCAACCTTGATAATAATTTACATTATGGCATCAAATGCATGTTGACCTAAAATAGTGGTTCTTCAATGAAGCAATGCATCATCTTTAATCCAGTTTGCCTCCCCACAACTTTGTAGCCAGCTTCAAGGAGGAAAAATAAATAAATAATTCACAGGGGTATACATCAAAGAATAGTCACCATAGGTAATAACCCTACCCTAACCCTAACAGACCTTGAAGTTGTTCTTGGAGAGTGTTGGAATAAATGAGAAAATGTTACTTTAAAAACAGTATAATTTAAGGATGTTGCTGTCATGAACTAGAGCAGAAATGAAGACAAACTCATTGAGACCTAATAGAAAAAAAAGATGTTACCAGAGCTGTTTTGTGTTGTGTTTGAATGCAAGTGAGAAGATAGTCTTTCCAATCTGGTGGCCATTTATTATAGGCAGCTGTACAACCACAGCTGCTCAAGAATCACTGGAAGATTTTCCTCCCATATTTTAAACTATGCCATCACTGGGCCAATGAAACACTCATTGGATATGTGAACAAAGAACTTCTAGCAGCCTTGAGGAGGCTGCAAGATACAATGGGTTGTAGAATTCAAAACTGTTTAGCAGAAGGGGGAATCAAAAGAGATAGTAGACTCATTCAAAAGTGTCGATTATCCAGCCACTGAAAAAAGCTTGAGAATTCAGTAGCTGGGGGATGTGTTAACTATTGTCCAATCCAGACAGATCACCTGGCCAGGAACACATGTGGCTCACCTGCTAAAGAGAAGGAATGGATTATATCCCAGATCAGGGGTGAAATCCAGCAGATTCTGACAGGTTCTGAAGAACCAGTAGCGGAAATTTTGAGCAGTTCAGAGAACTGGTAGTGGAAATTTTGAGTAGTTCGGAGAACCAGCAAATACCATCTCTGGCTGACCCCAGAGTGAGGTGGGAATGGAGATTTTGCAATATCCTTCCCCCAGGAGTGGAGAGGGAATGGGGATTTTGCAGTATCCTTCCCCTGGAGTGGGGTGGGAATGGAGATTTTGCAGTATCCTTCCCCTGGCATGCCCACCAAGCTACAGAAGCTGCTGTATTACTATACTACCTACCTTCTACAGAGTTCATGAAAGATTTGTATTAGATGAGATCAATATGGAAAAAGTTTCTGCTCTATCCCAACAACACCCATAGATTAGTATACCAAAGAGCTGTGGCCTCACCCAGTTGTCTTTTTTTTTTAAATTAAAACTTTTTCCTGTAGGAATGTTGACAAAAAATTTCCTTAGCTTTCTCTTATTCATTGTGAACACAATTATGTCACAAACAATGGTACCGGTAGTTTCAGTACAATGGTCTTGTTTGTATTCAGGATGCTTTTATTTTCTGTTTCTAAAACAGTAAATGCAATGATAAAAATGCAGAACTACAATTATTTTTGCTATTTTATTCATATTCCAAATAAAGAATTTAAAAAAAAACCCTCCTATGTAATATTTACAGAAGTGATTTAAAAGTTGATTTATTTGATGAAGACAAAAAGACAAAAATAAATATGTTACTATCATCTGTATGGCTATTTAATTAATTTTTTTTTACCCAACCTTTATCATTTTTTTTTATAAATAACTCAAGATGGTGAACATACTTAATACTCCTTCCTCCTCCTCCTATTTCCCCCACAACCTCAGATCGGATCAGCCAGGTAGATATTATGAGAGACAGATGGTCCTTCAAGTAACCAGCCCCTATGAAATATATGCTATTTGGAGTATTATTTTCAAAATTCTATTTACTAAATTATAATTGTTTCACCCTAAATTTGCCATAAAGTTAAACTTTCTGAGAGAGAACATCACTGATCTGAAATGCAAATTGGGATTAATACATAATTAGTGTTATAATCATTTTTTCTATTTTGTGGTTTACATGGGTCTGTGTTTGAAAATTGTTCAAAACCTCTGGTTGGTGCAAAATGCATCAGCCCATATACTGGCGGTAAGAACTGCTTGCAGTTGTACTGTAGGTATCACATGGTTTTCTGATGTTTTTAGTGCAATTCAGTGCTGGTTTTAATCTACAAAACCTTATGTGGCTTGGCTCCCAGATTTCTTCAGGAATGTTTTTTGAGGAGAAACCAGTTGATACTATGTGTTAATCCTAGGTAGAAATATGCATCATGCTCAACATCTATGAGATATGAGAGATGGGGGCTCAAGGACAATGTTTTCCCCTGCTTTGGTAATCTTCCCCAAAGGCTTGGTTGGTCCCTATCCTGCATCTTTCCAAAGAACTCATTTAGAAAGACTAAAATTATTATTTGCTGCCATTTAGATTAGATTTGACATTATGGTCAAGATAACAATTATTGCACTAATCTATGAATATTTTGCTCTCTATTTTGATTTCACATTTGCATTTCATGTTATATTTTTAATTGCATTTGTACTGTAAATGACTTAACTTGATACATAAATATGGTAAGCAAATTTATTGCTAATAAGATTATAGTCTGCTTTATGTAGCAGAAATATTGTCCAGACTCCCAGAGATTCAGGGTTATATTACTAAAGGGGTCAAACTGGACTTTTGAATTCCGCTTTTATTTGTTTTATTTTTTTGTGTGTAAGTTTTTTTGGTGTAAGTTAACCTCATCACAGAGTTAACAAACTACTGTACATGTTGGGTTTGATTTCTTTCAGAATAGCAGAAACCATGCAGTTTAACTGAGTCTAGATGGTGCAGTCTTGGGAGGGGGTTGTCACATATAATCCATGATATATATGATTTTGCCTGATCTACAAATTGGAGCATTTGTGCCACACAGTGTTACTTTTTGTTCTGTATGATAATTTTTTAGAAGAATAAAGTGCTTCAAGGTCCCCTGCCTTTCACAATCAACTTCCTTCAGGAGCTTTGCTGGATGCAAGCAAACTCTTTTGGGAAAAAAAATCTCTTGTTTTTCCTTGGAAAACTGCAGCAATGTCTCACTGCATCAGGAAAAAGAGGTTTCTCCAAAGAATCAAAAGCACAAAGTAATCCTAAGACTCTTATCATATACTCAGATAATACTTAATTGCCATGTATATTGACGTTAAACTAATCTTCTTTCCTTCTCCTACCCTAAATTACATCATTCCAGCAATAAGTTTTATTTCAGAAGTGATATCTGGGTGCGGTCATAGTTTTAACTAGTTCATATATTCACATTACATTATTGAATGTAACACAACGATTAAGAACAAATCATCTGACCTAAATCAATAGAGAGAAATATTAAAATTAAACAGCAACTGTTAATTCTTCTACATCAGGCTGAGATGATGGGATAACATCAAAACAGTCAGTGCCAATATTAAGGAAGTATAGGCCTTACTGATCTCAATGTTTCAGTTCCAAACCTGTAAAATCAAAATCCTATCTCTTAAGTAGTTATCAGTCTTAATGGGTGATTCATTGTAGCTTAGTGATACACACAGTGAAACTAAAATGTTATAAAAACCATATATATACCTCATGTTGATTTTGCTTCTTCCTGTCAATCATAAATCTCACCTACTGTATATGAGTAGAAAATTCTATGATGTCAAAAATAAACCTTTGGGAACTAGTCATAACAGGATGAGCGAGAAAAGGAAAGAAAGAAAATATAAGGAATAGTGACATGAGAAAAACCATAGAAAGCCTCTGCAGCAGTGAAGAAAAGACATATTGCCATAGCAACCGAAGACAGACTATTTTAGCAAAATTAATTTATTTGCATAAAATTGATCTGAAAGTGTGAAGGATCTTTGCTTTCCAAGGACTGGACACACTACAGTTTAGCAGATCTGTAGACAATGCTTGAAGCACATATGTTCACCAACCTTGCTTTTTACCCTACTAGGTTTTGTAGAGTAATGTTGCCATGTAAATATATCTTTAATACTCAGCCCTTTAACACTTAGTCCTAACAAAAGATCTGAAGTCTGTAAAGTGCTACACAATCTTTGTTTCCTTCCAAAATTTTTTACACTAGTTGGATGAGGTCTGCCTCAGTGGATTGGCCCCTTGCTAGTTGCTGTCAAGATCCCAGCACAACTCCAAGCTCTAAATAGTAATCCCATCAGGATATGCTGCTCATTGTAGTTTGTGGCTGTGACAGTTGACTTGCTTGCCTAGAATAGCTGCCAATCTCTAGGCTTCACTTCAGCTTTCCCAACTGCTTGTTGTTTTCTTACTTCATTTTCCTACACATTAGCCCTTCTCTGACTTAACATTTTCATTTGTAAGCTAAGGGCATGGGTGGCATGTGGTTGCCTCTGGACATCAGCACATCCTTGAAAATACCGGAATGTGGCTCAATTATTACAAGCAGCTGGAAAACAGGCATGGATGTTTGTGAGTAAAGTAGTGAGTGAATTGAATGAATGAATGAATGCATGAGGGGATCAGGGTGGGAAGCTTTTCTATGGGGCTGCAGCTGTTTTCCCAACAACAGATAGCAATCCCAGTTTCATTCCCTCACAGATAAGTAGAGCCTTGCCTCCTTGTAATATCAGCTGTAGTGGTTATTTCATAAATACTTGTACAGAAGCTTGGTTTCTTTGTATTTTTATTAAGAGTTTGGAAAGAAGATAAAAACTAACAAAAACTAATATCAAAAAGGAAAGGGGGGAAAATAAAAAGTGCAAAAAGAATAAAAAGAAATAGAAAGAATTATTTTCTGACTAGATGAATACCCGTGCTCTGCGACGAAACTATGTGATCGGGCTTGATAAATCGACACTTAGAGTTTGAAAATTAATGAGTAGTTACGATCAGTCTCTCCTCTGCCCTCCCCTTCTCTTCCTCAGACTAGCCCCACAAAAGCCTCTCCTCTCTATCCCCTTCTCTTCCTCAGGCTGGCCCCATAGATCCTCTCCTCTCCCCTTCTCTCCCTCAGGCTTGCCCCACAAAAGCCTCTCCTCTCTATCCCCTTCTCTTCCTCAGGCTGGCCCCATAGATCCTCTCCTGTCCTCTCCTCTCCCCTTCTCTCCCTCAGGCTATCCCCATAGATCCTCTCCTCTCCCCTTCTCTCCCTCAGGCTTGGCCCCATAGATCCTCTCCTCTCCCCTTCTCTCCCTCAGGCTGGCCCCACAGAAACATCTCCTATCCTATCCCTTCTCTCCCTCAGTCTTTCTAGCCCCTTCTCTCCATGAGGCTTGCCTCACAGAAGCCTGTCCTATGCTATCCCATTCTCTCCAGAGTTATTTTCAAGTTGGGAGGGGGAGTAGAATGTCTAACTAATTAGCATCAGAGCATGTTATAATAATATAGGAAATCCTAATGGTCATTTTGAAAAAATTGTGATCATATACTCTCACTTGGAAGAGATTCAAAGCCAGTTTGAACAGCAAAGACACCAGAATTCAAAGACTCACTATTCAACCTTTCCCTCACTGATGCCGATGAGAATTGAGTTTAGGGAGGAGAGGGGGGAGAAATCCAGAAAGGAGAGCAGCAGCTGCTGAAGAAAGATAGAGATAAAGAGACTTGACACTCTGTTTTTACTGTGGAGAATCTGGGCATCTACTAAGAACCTACCCTACCAGAGCCTCAGAAGAGGGGAAAGACTATCCAGCCATAGCAAAGGCAGCACTGCACTGAGCACAGTCTAAGCCCAGGGAAACAACAACAGCTACTCTTGCAACAGCTTGTAGGAAAGATTATTCAATCACTAAAGAGGGCTTGACACTATCTAAATAAGGTATGTTGCTGTAAATTTCTTATCACCCCTGTGATTTAGTGGGTTTATTAATATTCCCCCGCAACTCCCTTCACCAAAAACCCAGAACTGCTCTGGTGGCTCAGCAGACTAAAGCACTGTTATTAACATCCACTTACATCTGCTGCCTGCAATTACTGCAAGTTCAAATCTCACCAGGCTCAAGGTTGACTCAGCCTTCCATCCTTTCTAAGGTAGGTAAAATGAGGACCCAGATTATGGGGGCAATAAACTGACTTTGTATAAATATACAAAAGTATGAAGGCTATTGCTTAACACATTGTAGCCGCCCTGAGTCTCCGGAGAAGGGCGGCATATAAATCAAATTAAAAAAAAAATTAAGTTCACTCACAAGCAGACCAATACTATTCTATGGAGCAATGTCCAATGAGGCCACAAGGCACTTGAAAGTTTCCCAATCAAAATAAATCCACCAGGCAAAATTAAATCCACAATACAAGAGGGTTCATGAGACAAGAAAAGTCCAGAGTTCACAACACACGATCCAAGTATGGTATCAATCCAAAGCGAGGCAAGAATCACAATGACCAGAAAACATACAGCTAGGAAACGAACACCTTCCTAGCATCATTTCCATCTGTCTATTGGGCTAAATTGTCAGCTTCTGGTGTAGCCCATCAAGAAGGGCGAGGTTTTCTCCTCATGAGTAATCTGGCTGTCCTTCTCTGATCCTGCCTTTTCTCTGCCCTACGAGTTCTTGGATCAAGTGCAGAAGGTTTTCTAGATTTATGAACCAGATTTTTTCTGATATAATTGAAAGATCTGAGGTGATTTTTCTGGGTGATATCCTAATCTACTCTGAAGATGAAACACTGCCTGACCCCCATGTGCAGGTCTTGAATAGATTAAGGGAAAATCACCTCTGCTAAAGTAGAAAAGTGTGCATTTGATTTCAAGCAGTTAGATTTCTTGGGTTACCATATTTCCACACATGGAGTCCAAATGGATCTCCAGAAAATGCACACAGTGCTTCCATGGCAGAACACAAAAGATGTTCAGAGTTTCTTAGGCTTTGCAAACATTATAGAAAGTTTATTCCAAGCTTTGCGCAAAGGGTTTAGTCCCTAAATCAGCTGTTTAATAAAGGAGTGAAATTTACTTGGACGAGGACATAGCAGGTGGTGGCATTTCAGGAATTAAAACTATTCTTTGCATAACAATCCCTTTTTTAGCATCCTGATCCATCCAAAATTTATTGTCCTGATGCCTCCAATGTGGCTATCGGTATAGTCCTCTTGCAGGAAGAGGGAAAAACTATCTTTTGCTTTGTGTGTTTTACATTGACTTCCCCAGAAACTATGATATTTTTAACCAAGAACTATTAGCCGTTAAATCAACTTTTGACCAATGAAGAGATTTTCTGGCCTGCATTGGCCCACAGTAGTCAATACAGACCATAAGAATCTGGAAATACTGCAACAGATTAAGCCCCTTTCTTCAAGGCAAATGAGATGGAGTCTGTTTTTTTTCTAATTTGACTTTTATATTCAATATGTCCCAGGCTCAAAAAATTTTATGCCAGATGCACTTTCATGTAAACCTGAGTACTCACAAACACCCCATGTACCAGTTACTGCAAGCATTTTACAACCTCCTAATTTCTGGCAAATTCCCATGCAATCAAGTCTTGGGAGCCACATGAATGCCCCAGGGACTTAATTGCCAGGATCAAGACATAGCAACCCACTGAACAGTTCTCATGGGCCCAGATGGATGACCACCAGGAGGCCCCACTAGGTAATGTGTTCCCTTTTTTAGTAGAAGGAGGGACTTTGAAGCACAAGGGAAGAATACTAGTTCTCCCATTTTTGAGAGAAGATGTTTTGCAGCTTTGCCATGATAATCAGACAGCGGAGCAAGGGTTAATGTTCAAGACATTGCACAGAACAGTAATAGATTTATGGTGATCGAAAATGGTAGTGAACATCAAGGGTTTATATTACTGACCTACCTCCAATCCATGGTTATAAATATGTAGTGGATCTATTTACCAAAATGGCTCATTTTATTTCTTGCAACTGTTTGCCCACTGCCAAAGAAACAGTGCAACTCTTTTTGGACCACATCTTTTGCTATAGAGGCATGATATCCAGACCGATATCAGACAGAGGCAGTCAATTTACTTCCACATTCTGGAGGGCACTGTTCCAACTTTTGAACATCCAGGTCAGCTTGTCCTCAGCCCATCATCCTGCCACAAATAATGAGGCTGAGAAAACTAACCAGCTGCTGTAGCAATACTTAAGATGTTACTGCACCTATAGTCAAGATAACTGGCCCTCATTGTTTCCCCAGCAGAATTTTTGTATAGTAACATTCTCCATACATTGATTGCTATGACCCCCTTTCAAGCTTTGTATGACAGATACCCAAACTGGCGGCTGCAAGGGAGGAAGCCTCTGTCGCAGGGCCAGTGGATTTTTGTAACAGCAGCTGGCTGCCCAAGCCCTCTTGAAACAGCAGCTGGAGCAGACTAAACACCCCTACAAGGCAGCTGCAGATGCCCTTTAACAGAAAGAGCCACCAATTGCTAAAGGCTCTTACCAAATTCTTAGTTTCTTCTAGAAAGAGCCTCTAAGAAGCTGGATGCCAGATTCATAGGCCTTTTATGATCCTCCAGCAGATTAAACCTGTGTTCTTTCATTTGCAATTGTCACCCTCCATGAAAATCTATCAAGTTTTTCCACCAGTTCTTGCTAATCAAAGAAAAACCTTCTATCTCCTTGCATTCTCAGCACCCACTGAGTCTTAGTTATCTTAGTTGTCTAAAACATAAATCCTACTTTATCAATTTCATTGTCTTTGAGACAGTAGGTCTCCAAATGGCTGATTTAACAGCAATTCTTATAAATTGGTCATTGTGACTTACTGATTACAGATAGTTCTTGCACCTTTTAATCCAATTTAGGGAACAAAACAGATTGGGGGAGGGGGCAATAATGAATAAGTGGAAGAAAATATAGGGAACGATCCTTCAGACCTACTTTTACTTCCTGAGATGCTTTATTGCTATTTCATATTAACCTTATTCTCTTTCTTTTTTGCTGACCTTAAGCTTTTTGGTAAAATATTCCATGTGAATCTTTAAATTCAGATGGAATTATCCAGTGTCTTTTTTATTTCATTAGAATCACTAGAATCAATTTTGACAGCCCCAAAAGAGGACAACTGTACACAGAATTATGATATGAGTAATATACATTATTTCTACTTTTTTTCTCCTCTTGAAAGAATTGCTATAGAAGCTGCAAAATATGGGATTTTGAAAAGTTGATTCTACAAGGCAGAGTGAGAAATAGTTTGTTGTCACAGTCTGAAAATGATGGTGTGTTTTAAATATTGTTTTTTCTTCATATTGCATTGAAATTTTATACAAATTAATACATTATCATTTAACAATGAGTAAGACCAGTGTTTGAGAATGAATCTGGAAATATACTAAGAAATATAAATGAATTCTATTCAATTTAAGGTTTCTTTTTTCATATTTGCTCTATTTATTACGCATGACATTTTTAATAGGTTTGCATATTCCTGATTAACGGATAATTACACTTAATACAACATCAAATAATGTTTAACATTATACTAATAGTCCTAGAGTTATGACCACAATTGAGCTCAACATTTATGTTGTTAAATGAAACATTTGTTAAGTGAGTTTGTCCATTTTATTACTTGATTGCCACTGTTGTTAAGGGATTCATTGCATTTGTTAAATTGGTAACATGGTTGTTAAATAAATCTGGATTTCCCATTGACTTTGCTTGACAGGTTGCAAAAGCTGATCACATAATCCCAAGACACTGCAACTGTCATAAATATGAACCAGTTGCCAAGCATCTGAATTTTGATCATATAATCATGGAGTGCTGCAACAGTTGGAAGTGTGAAAAACAGTTATAAGTAATTTTATTCAGTGCCATTGTAACTTTGATTGTCACTAAATGAACTGTTGTAAATTGGGACTACCTGTATATGACTTGAAACAGTTCCTAATCAAAAGGAAACAAATAAAGGGAAGAAAAGGAAAGGGGAAAAGGTTAGAAACTAAGACGTACTTTAAAGATTACATTGGGATTAACAATGATAAAAATAGAGGGGTTAGAAAGAGACAAGGAGAGAAAGAAGAGGGGAAGAGACAAAACATAAAAAATTTAAATGATTACACCGGGATTAACAGTGGTAAAGCAAGAAAAGTGAATAGGGGAAAAAGGAGGAGAACAGTTGGAAATACAGGGCAAACTACAAGAGCAAGGGGCTTTAAAACTAGGGGAAAAAGGGAAAAAGAAAATAAGAGGATGGGATAAAGGATAGTAAGATTTATATTTATAAATGAATGGTAGTAACTTTAATAGATGTGATTATAATATTTGGAACGTTTTTAATGGTAATAATGGAATTCAGCTAAAACATTTGAAATTATATTGTATTGATTTAGAAATGAATGACTTTAAAGTGAAATGTAGTAATATATTTGAATGCAATATTTGGATAAATTGGGGGGGGAAGAGAAATGGAAAAGAGGGAAGGAATGGGTTATATATGAAAAAGTGTATGAATATCAAGATTTATGATTGGAATATTGGTATTTAAGAAAAATATGTGAAATATATATATATATTAAAAAAAGGAATGGAAAATTGGGTTTATATACTTTAGTAAATTGTAGTATTGTATTATTTGGTTAATCTGATAAAAAAGAAATGGAGAAGAGGAAATGAAATGGGCTATATATGTATAATTGTATGAATATTAAATATTTATAATTGGAATAATGGAACTTAAGGAAAATATTTGAAATTATATTATGGTTAAGTTGGAAAAAAGAAATGGAAAAGAGGAAAGGAAATGGGTTATATATGTAAGTGTATGAAAATTAAGATTTATAATTGGAATAATGGAATCTAGGGAAAATATGTGGAAACTGATAAAAAAAGAAATGGAAAAGAGGGATAATTGTAAAACTGCTGAATACTAAATATCTATGATTGGAATGATGGAATATAGGGAAAATACTTGAAATTATATTGTATTGTGAAAAGGGACTAATGGGAGAATATTTGAATAAGATAATTTAGAGTTAGGTTTAGATTTTAGAAAAATGATTGATTTCAATTTGAAGGGTTTCAATTTGAAAAAAGTAAAGAGAGGAGTGAAAAAAGAAAAATTGATTAAGATTAGAGATTAGGGCGAATGGTAATATCGTTTATATATTAGAAGAAATAGAAGGAAAATAAAATAAAAAATTAGAGAGAAAGAATCTTATGGTGAAAACTGAAATATATAAAATGTTGTTTGAGAAACTAAAAGCGGTACAAATTGTGACTCAGCCAATACTCTGTTCAGAAAAAATGCATTGTTTGTTTGCTTATGTGTGTTTGAAAAAAATAAAAAACTTTTATACTGTATATATAAAAAAGAAACAATTCCTAATCCTGGCATCCTAAGTATACAATTCTGTAAAAAAAAAGTGGATGGAACATATGTTATCATGTACAAATTTTATATGTTAATGTTCATGATATAGAAAATGGCTTTTAAATCTCACAGCAAATTATCTATCTATTCTTTTTACTAGTATAATAAGAAGTTATATTTTAAATATTACTATGATAAGCATTCCATTAAAATCATACCTTTATCTTTTATAAAGAAAGCAAAAGTCCTTTAATCCTCATTGTGAAAGAGAACCAGAAGAAAACACTAAAAAAAGAAGAAGAAACTCTATAAGGTGTGCATTACATTACACTGAGTTTATTTTTCTGTATAAAAATAGATAACATCATGCAAATATTTATTTTATTTCATATGAGCATAGCTCATCTAGCGGTGAAATTCATTGGGTGATGTTGGGACAGCCGTTATTTCTCAACATATAATCTACTTCACTGTCACCTTATTGGTGAGGTGGACAGCATATAAATGTAATAAATAATTAAAGTAAATAAGTAAATAAATATAGTAAACAAATAAATAAAATTATTTATTATATAAAACAAGTACTAAGAGCCAGTTTGCTGTAGTGGTTAAGGTACCAGGCTAGAAACCAGGAAACTGTGAACTCTAGTCCCACTTCAGGCATAAAACCAGCTGGATGATCCTAACCAGTCACTCTGTAAGGCTTAGAAAGCAGGCACTGGTAAGCCACTTCTGAAATGTTGCCAAGCTGGAGCTTGTCCAGGCAATTGCCAAGAGTAAACACTAATTTGAAAACAAACAAACACACACACACAAAACCCAAGTACTACAAACTGGAATACACAAGTTTCAAATCTGAATCACTTTGAAACAGCACTTTCTCAATTCTACTAGAGAAAAGAAGCAAGAAAATATTTCATTGCCAGTTTCTGACACTCACAAAATTTGGCTCTCCTCCCCCAGAAAAAGAATTCTTTATCTGAGATTTTAAAAAAACCCATAGGAACAAAAAAAAATGTAGAGGTAATCAACCACCATTACTTAATTATTGCTGTGTGGAGGGCTGGTTTTTTTTTTTAAGTGACCGACGTAATTTTGCTTCCAAATCATGGCACCTTCCAGTCAACTTGTCAGCAAGTCACAATGGCTGACTCTTGGTAGCTTTATGTAGTAAGATCCCAGGGTGAATAAAAATTGATGAATTTTTTTGGGAGGGGCTTCTGGTTTGACGTCGCAGCGAGATCAGACACAAGGAGCAGGGCTCCACGAACATGCACCGAATCCTCCTTGTTGGAGGGCCCCCAAGGGGCTAAAGTCACCCTATATGGATGATGAAGAAAGGAGGGGCACCCTGCAGGTTGTAGAGAGCGGCAGCTCTTCAGCTGGACCCAGGGATTCCCTCCCATCCAATGACGAAGAGGAGAGGCAGCCATTATGGCTGCCGTGAAGCTGGGGCAGCTGAAGAAACAAAGAATATGTTGGAGTGGTGCAGATGAACAGTGATTGGAAGTGGGTGAGGTGATTCTTTTTTTTACCTAGAATCTTAGCCCGAAGAAAATAAACCCTGGAAAAGAGACTTTTTGAAATGCTTGTCAAAGTGGCAAATAATTACAGAGACATAAATTATAGACCCAAAAGAAAAGGAACTAAAGGGAGACCGCAAAATCTTTAAAATATAGAAAGATTGAATTTTTAAACTTTATTGGCAATATTTTGATAAGGCATTTTAAAATTCTGGAATTATTTGTCTGAATATTGACTATTTGCAAAAAACTGAAATAAATATTTGTTAAATTTTGTGTGACATTGAAATTTAAGATGAAGGCGCCATCTACTGGTGAATGGAATATATACTAAATTCCTACAACCTTGGGAAGTACTGATAAGACAAAGGGGGACAAAAGTGGAAATCAATAACACCTGGAGGACTGCTGTGTTATCTACTGTTCTATATCTGTCTACTTCATGGTTATTGGAAGTTTAACTGTGAGATTATGAAACATATCTAAAGAAAGTGACTTTTAAATGCCAGGATCTATGACTGAACTCACAGAGTGGATTTAAGGAGACATTTAGAAATCTTCCTGGATTACCTAAATGGAACTAAATGACTAACTGTGGGACACAAAGAACTATAACTATTGTATTCCCCTGAGGAGCAATGCTAGGATTGAGCAAACGGTTTCTAAACTGGCTTTCTGAGGTCATAGACAATTGAGACTTTGAGGCAGTGACAGATTACTGACAAGCTATTGAGTAATATTTGGACCTATCAAAATAAGACAAGATGTTGCATTAAGAGGAGATGAGTCGATTTCAAAAAGAAATGATATTGATGCTCCAAAGTACTTATGATCTGTTGATAAAGAACCACAGGGAGATAAAAGACTTAATGCATGACATTGTGGGGAAATCAGAAAATGTTCAACAAGGGACAAGGAATAAAGATCATAAAACACAGAATATAGAGGAGATAATAAAAGACCAGAGGAAAAGACAGAACAGATAAATCAACAAATAAAACGAGAAGGAGAAGACAATAAAGACTTATGTATCAAATAAGGGACAATATATATTAAGAGATCAAAAAATGGGATTGGATAAAAATAAAGATATTTTTGAAGAGAAGATAGGGGCTTGGGCAGATCCTTTGGAGGTACGGTAGCAAAAGATAGTAGAGATGGAAGACATACTTAGGTGTAATAGGAAAGATATGTAGACAGAGACAAAGACACAAGGGAGGAGTTTGGGAGGCAGGCCAAAAAATGAATAAGAATTGAAACACTAAAGCGCGCAAGAGATGATGGTTAGAAAGGGAATGCTGTTTAATATACTGCTCAAAAAAATAAAGGGAAGACAAGCAGAAGACATCCGAGATCTGAATGAATGAAATAGCCTAATTAAATACTTTTTGTTCTTTACATATAGTAGTTTATACACTGCTCAATCAACTAAAGGGAACACAAAACTACTGTATGTAATGAACAAAGTATTTAATAAGGCTATTTCATTCATTCAGATCTCGGATGTCTTCTGCTTGTCTTTCCTTTATTTTTTTGAGCAGTTTATATTGAGAGCTAGAATAGAGGCAGAACAAGATATATAAATCTAATAAAAACAAAAAACAAACAAAAACAAGGGGGAATATTATTATACATATTTTATATAATATATTAAAAGTAATAGCTAGATGTAAAGATTAGATGTTGAAAGATGGTATCACAATGTATGTTTAAATAATATTATGATTGCTATTAGAATGGAGCACAAAAACACTGAACAACTAAACAATGAAGGAAAACACTCTAATATAAATGTGTATAATAACACAATTACATAAGTATGATTAATGTAACAAATATTATTATCTTTTTTATTCATTAAACATGAAACTCAGTCAACTGAACATTTAAAAATGTGTCACAAATACGATTGACTGGTGCTAATGGTTAATATGGGTTACTGCCAGTGTCCTAGGTATCAACCAAGTATCTTCTTAAAATATATGATGTTCCGAGTAGCACAGTTTTTTGCAGTTCCACTGGTGTTATTGCAGGAAGCTGCAATTTTTTGATGTGTTTTGTAAAATTCTTGGACATGGTACCAATTGCCCCGATGACAATGGGTATCACTGTTACATTTTTCATCCACAGCCGTGTAGTTTTGATGGCCAGGTCGCAATATTTCGTGATTTTTTCCAGTTCTTTTTCTTCGACTCTGGCGTCTCCTGGTACAGTGATATCAATAAACTGTATGCTTCGGCCCTTGACAACCATGATATCTGGTGTGTTATGTTCCAAATGATGATCTGTCTGTATTCGAAAGTCCCACAAGATCTTTACTGTCTCATTTTCTATAACTTTTTCCACTTTGTGCTCTCATGACTTTTCAGATACAGGTATGTCATATTTTTTTACATAATGAACAGTAGACTAATTTAGCAATTTGATCATGTCTAGCTTTGTAATCAGTTTGTGTGATTTTGCAGCACTCACATATTAAGTGTGAAACAATTTCAACTTTGTCGTTGCAAAGTCGACAGTTTGGATTGTCAATGGATTTTTGTATCTTCGCTTTCATAACATTAGTTTGTAGTGCAATGTAATGTAACAACAACAACAACAACAACAATAATAATATACTTTATTCATTAAACATGAAACTCAGTCAACTGAATATCCAAAAATGCATCACAAATACCATTGACTGATGCTTATTATTATTATTATTATTATTATTATTATTATTATTGATACCCAGATGCCTCACTGTTCATATAATGATATTGATGTATATCCAAAAATAATTTTTAAAAATCGATTATTTTTTTTAAAAAAAATTTAAATTGGATTTTTTAAATTTAAATTGGATTTTTTTATTTTTATCAAATTTATTTTAATAAAATGCTTTTGGAGGAAAAATCTATCTAAAGATAGTTTTCTATTTAAGATACATTAATAATTAATACATTGTTCAGCATGAAATGGAGCTTAGTTATGTAGCATGAGGCGGTATAGTCTGCAATATTGGGACTGTCGGTAAGTCAACAGTGGGTCAGAGGAGGAGCCGCTGCAGGACAGAGATGACAGTTACTCTTTAAAAATTATGATTTAAATCAACTTGATTTAAATCAAATCTACCCTGTAAGATCCTGACACAGGCCCAGAAAGCCTGTGCAATTTGCTTTCTCCTTTCACCTTTTGACATGAGTTATATAGCATTACATTCTACAGAAATCTGTAGAAATTTTCCATGCCATGCAGTTTTGCTGTTTTCAGATCAAGGCTGCAAATATTCCCACAACTTTCAGGTCTCCTGTCATCTTCTCTGGCTTCCACTTCTCTTAAATTACTCTCTAAAGTAAGATACTATTGCCCTGTTCTTTATTATCTTCCGAGGTTCAATGAACCTCCTTTTCCTGGGAATAATATGTAGTAGACTGGTTGAAACCCCCACCCACCCCCGGGAATAATTGAAGTAACCAGGATAGTTTTATTTAATATCTTAGACAGTATTTCAGCTATAAGGCAAGAAGTGTAGTCAACAATTTTATAAATTAAATACAATCCCCTGCCTAATCTATATTAAATGTGTAAACTATTTCCTTCCTTCTCAGTTATACAGTACAAGCTAGACATTCAATTTTTTTAAAAAATAGATGTGCAACAGATTTTAGAAATCAGATTTCTTAGCTATTAGCACAAAAATCAATTTCTGACAGACAACCCCCTTCCCCCTTGTAGAAAGTCAGCACCTACCCCCCAGAAGAATGAAATATTTTTGGAAATATTAAAAAGGCAGAATATTATATTTCCCTAAAGGAGAAATGAGAAACATGCTCTTAAAGACAGAAAGCAGACTCAGTCTTTCTTAATAGTCCCCAGCAGATATTTGTGCCCATTAAGAAAGATTGGGCCAGCCTATTCAGAAACCAGTCCCAGTTTCCCTGCCCCAAGCAGAAACTGAGGAGGCCAGCTTTTAGAAATGCAGATTTGGTGTTATGTGGGGTGAATGAGGACGCAGCAAGCCAGAGTAGTGAGTGACAACAGCTCTTTATTGTATAGTGAGAATCCAGCAACTAACCCAGGGAGCCAGCTCCCTTTATATACCTTGCAGCTGTAGTGGTCAGCCAATCAGCTGAAGGTCAGTTAATTTGAACTTCCCGCCAAACAAACCTATTTACATAACACTCCTCCCCTCCCAGAAGTCACTTGGGGTGTTATTTACATACAAAGTCTCTCAAACTAGGGCGTGTGCGAGTCCTAGTTGACCTGTGCAGTTCAGTCGGAGGGGCGGCGTCGAGCAGGTCGGAGGGACTCTCTGTTTCTCCCTGCTCCGCCAATGAGGCCTCCGGGACTTCCTTGTGGGCGGCGACTTCCCCGGCGGCCTGGACTACCTCGATGGGGCAGCGCTGGATACCAGAATCCTCAGCTAAGTCCTCCGCTCTATCCGGGCTTGTAGTTTGTGTTTCTGGTTGGTAGTCATGGTCAGGGATTGGTTCGTCGAATCTGTTGTCGGTGTCTGCGGTTACTCGTTTTCTCAGTTGGTCAATGTGTCTGCGCCAAACTCTCCCGTCCCCCATGTCTACCCTGTATGATTTGGGCCCCGTGATTTCTGTAATGGTCCCTGCCTCCCAGAGTGGGCCCTGTCCGTAGTTTCTGGCGTGTACCGGCGTTCCTATGGTGAACTCTCTAAGCTTCCTCTCCCCCCCCCTGAAAACTTCTGGGGAGTAATTGGGATTAAGCCTGTCTAGTACTCCTCGGAGTTTCCGCCCCATTAATAGCTCTGCCGGGCTTCGGCCTGTGGCTGTACAGGGTGTGGAGTGCTGTGCTATTAGGAATTTGTCTACCCTTTCCTGCCAGTCTCCGGGGCTTAAACGTGAAAGGGCCTCCTTTGCTGACCTAACAAATCTCTCAACCTGACCGTTACTAGCCGGATGAAATGGGGCCGAAAGGACGTGTCTGATCCCTAGCCCCGCTAAGTACCCCTCGAATTGTGTCGCGGTGAATTGTGGCCCGTTATCTGACACTAGGATGTCCGGTAACCCATGGGTGGCGAATAACTGTCTGAGTTCCCTGATGGTTGCGTCGGTGGTAGTGGCCTTCATTAGCTTAATCTCTAACCACTTGGAAAATGCATCTACAATGACCATGAAGGTCTGTCCGTGAAATGGGCCAGCAAAGTCAATGTGTATTCTGGACCAGGGTCCCTGGGGGTCTTTCCCACTCCCTTACGGGTGCCGTTGGTGGATCTGATCTGGACTCTTGGCAGGGCTGGCATCTCCCCACCCACTCGGTAATGTCTGTATCCATGCTGGGCCACCAGACATAGCTCCTGGCTAGCCCCTTCATTCTTACAATCCCAGGGTGCCCCTCATGCAACAATGTTAGAACTTTTTCCCGTAGGCGCAAGGGAATAACAACCCGATCGCCCCATAGCAAACAACCCCCTTGCATTGTTAACTCGTCCCGTTTTCCCTCAAACTGTTTAAATTCCCCGCTCCCAATCTTTTCCGGCCACCCCGTCATGACCCAACTTGCGACTGTCCGGATCACGTGGTCTTTGGTTGAGGCTCTCGCAACCTCGGCTGATGTTATGGGCCCGGAGTCCAATACGTCTATCAGCAAGATGGGGATGCCGGGTGTGGGGTCTTCTAGGCTGTCGGGTAGTGGGCATCGGCTGAGTGTTTCCGCGTTGCCCATGTCTGCCCCTGGTCGGTGTACCAGGCGATAGGAGTATGCTGCAAGGAAGATGGCCCAGCGTGTCATCCTGGGTGATAGTGCTGCCGGTGTTGGCCGATCTCCCGCGAGGAGGCCCAGGAGCGGTCGATGGTCGGTGATTAGGTCAAAGTCTCTCCCGAACAAATACTCGTGGAATTTCTTTACTACCGAAATGGCGGTGAGGGCCTCCCTGTCGAGCTGACTATAATTTCTCTCGGCGCTTGACAGAGTTCGGGAGTAGTATGCGATGGGCGCCTGTAGGCCATTCGGGAGTCTATGGCTCAGGACGGCTCCCACCCCGAACGGAGACGCGTCACATGCTAGAACAAGGGGAAGTGTTGCGTTGTACTGGATTAGAAAACTCAGCTGATAGCAGATTTTTAATGCCGGCGAATGCCCTGTCTTCGGCCTTCCCCCATTTCCAAATGGCCTTTTTAGCTAACAGTCTATGTAAGGGTTCAGCCACTGTCGCCTTGTCTTTAAGGAAAATGGCGTAAAAGTTTAATAGTCCCAGAAAGGCCTGTAATTCCGCTTTATCCTTGGGGGTGGGAGCTTCTTTGATTGCCCTAATCTTGCTCTCTGTGGGGTGTATGCCGGTGCCATCTACCCTGTACCCTAGGAATTCGACTGAGGGGACTGCGATCATGCATTTGTTTCTTTTTACTCTGAGTCCCGCGTCCCTGAATTTCCTTAGGACCTCCCTCAGCCTTTCCCCTAGCTGTTGCTCATTGTCGGCAGTAATGAGCACATCGTCAAAGTAGGGCACCACCCCGGGGATTCCCTGTAGTAGCCGCTCCATGGTGCTTTGGAACAGTCCGGGGGCTATGCTTACTCAGAATTGTAGGCGGGTGCACTTGAAGGCCCCTCTGTGGGTTACGATAGTCTGTGCCTCTGCGGTAGCGCCATCTACCGGCAGTTGCTGGTACGCCTGCGCAAGATCGAGTTTTGCGAAGATCTTGCCGGGACCCAGGGAATGCAATAAGTGGTGGATGATGGGCACTGGATAGGCGCTCTGCTGCAGGGCCTTATTAATTGTGCATTTATAATCAGCGCATATGCGCACTGATCCGTCCGGCTTTACCAGTGTTACAATTGGGGTCTCCCATTTGGCGTGGTCGACCGGAACGAGCACCCCTTGCTTGATTAATTTGTCCAGTTCAATGTCAATTTTGGGCTTCAGGGCGAACGGTACCCGCCTAGGCTTTAAACGAATGGGTGCAATATTGGGGTTGAGATTAAACGAAATTGGGGTCCCCACATACTTGCCAAGCCGTTCGTCAAACACGTCCTGGAACTCCTGCATCAAGTCATCTTTCAGGGTGCTTAGAACGTTCCTTACTCCGGTGAATCCCATGCCCAGGGCTCTAAACCAGTCCATGCCCAGGAGGCTTGGGAGGTTGTCGCTGACGATGGTGAGGGGTAGTTTCTCGGTAAACTCCCCGTACTGTACTTGGAACTCGCCTCTTCCTTCAACGGGGATGCGGTTCCCTTGGTAGTCTTTCAGCCTGTGTCGCTGTGGCTGGAGCTGTCACTTGTGTACGCTGGGGATGGCCTTCTTCAGGTTGTCCCATGACATGATGGATATTGGCGATCCCGTGTCGATCTCCATCTGGCACTCCCATCCCTCGATTTCGACCGTGGTGTAGGACTTCTCTCCGGGTGAGGTGCAGGTCTGCTCGATGCGTATGGTGTAGGCCTCAGCGTCTTCGAATTTCACGCCCTTCTGGCTGCTGCCATCTTTGTTGGGCCTCCGGTGTGGCGCTGGCTCGGATTGGAAGGTTTGGCCACGTGGTTTGTAGCTCTGGTTTGTTTTGGATCTGCAGACCCAAGCGATGTGGCCCCTTTTCTCGCAGGAACGGCAAATGGCGTCCCTGAACTTACAGTTTTGTCAGGAGTGGGGCCCTCCACAGCTGGCGCATCCGTCTCTGGGTTCCCTCCGGGCTGTGCGGGACTGCTCGGTGCGGTAGACTCTTCAGACTCCCCCTCACTCGCGGTGCTTACGGCCTCTCGGTGCACGGGTGCCATCTTCTGCGTTGTTCGGGTTAGGTGGGAGCTCTTCAGTTTCTCTGCAGCCTTTACTGATGATTCCTGCGCTCTTGCCTCGTCCAGGGCGATGTGTAGGGTCAGGTTTGACCTCGCGAGTAGTCTTCTCTGGAGTCGGCTGTCCCTGCAAATTAGTTGCTCTAGGAGCATTTCATCCAGGTCTCGGTACTCACACTGGGTTGCGGCCTTACGCAGGGCAGCGACGTACTCGCTGATCGATTCGCCCTCCTGCTGGAGCCGTTGCCGGAAATCATACCGCTGGACGTACTTCAATGGCATTGATGCATAGTGGTCTTTCAGCAGGGTCTGTAGCGTCGACCAGGAAATGTTGTGGACCGAATTCGGCTCCGACAATGCTTCGGCTGTGTCGAAGACCCGTGGTCCACAGTGGCTCAGGAACAGGGCTTTCTTTCGAACGTCCGGTAGCCCTTGCATGTCGTTTGCCACCATGAAGCACTCGAACCGGGACATGTAGGATCCCCACTTCTCCTCCTTGGGGTCGAAAGACGCTGGCGGGGTGTAGGCAGACATCGTTTCGGGATTCTCCTGTGCTCCGCTCGCTCGCTTGGCTGGATTCAGGATGCGGTCTCCGGTCCCCTCTCTGAATGTGGCTTCAGCTCTTTTCTCTCGAGTGTGGCTTCAGCTCTTTTCTGCTTCTGGCCTCAAAATCCCACCTTCGTCGCCAATGTTATGTGGGGTGAATGAGGACGCAGCAAGCCAGAGTAGTGAGTGACAACAGCTCTTTATTGTATAGTGAGAATCCAGCAACTAACTCAGGGAGCCAGCTCCCTTTATATACCTTGCAGCTGTAGTGGTCAGCCAATCAGCTGAAGGTCAGTTAATTCGAACTTCCCGCCAAACAAACCTATTTACATAACATTTGGTAATCCATTCAAGACAGGTTATTTTGAAACAAAGGCAGAATGGTAGGATTAGAAGCAGCCCCTCACCCAAGATTCAACAGAGGACGAAAGCCATTAAGCCACAATAGGAATTGCCCAACACCCTCTCAGAACACAACGCCCCTTCGTTGCACCATCCCAGAACAGTCCAAATTTAGGAGCTCAGATAAACAGTAAGCCAGAGGTTGACCAGATTAGCTCAAATAAGCACCTAGGATTTGCATTTCCTCTTTTGTCTATAGAGCCAGCTATGACCCTTGCATAACCCCTACATGACCTCATAGGAATCTGACAACAGCCAATAGAATACATGTTCTTGCACAGGAACAGGAAGCTCAAATACAAAGCCAAGAGAAGGTATAAAAACCCCCATTCTCAACTCCATTTTGTCAGCTGTCCGGAACCACAAACCCATGGGGTTCTGCTTCATCAATAAACCATCTTTCCAATCAGCCTCCATGTTTCCAATGTCTTTCTCCAAGTTGGGAACTGAACCAGGATTTTCCTTCCAACACCCTAATTATCATAGGTTATGGAATATTTCAGAAGACATGGATATTGGAATAAAAGCATATTTAAACCAAATAGTTTTTTTGTCCCCCTCTATATATTTTATATAATAAAATATATTTTACTTTAGATAAAGTCTTCCTTTATCTCTTCTTCCTTAGTGATCTGTCCCACTTTTCACTTTATGTATTTTCTATTTTCAGAAACAGCTTCTTCTTCTTCCTTCAGTTTCTTAATGTACCACTACTGAAACTTTATTTCTTTCTTCTTTCTTAGGCTCTCAGAAAAAAAATTGTTGGGGTCTTCCCCTTAAATTTTTCAACTATGAGCTCTTTTGGACTTTTCACTTAGGACAGTGGTCTGCAACCTTAGACACTCAAAAAGCCATTTGGACCCGTTTCTCACAGAAAAGAAAACACCAGGAGCCACAAAACCTGGGTGACCAACTTGACACCAACTCACTCCCACTCAGAGACATGATACACGCACATACATTCTCCCCCCACCCAGTAGGGGGAAGGAACCCCTGAACTGGTTCTGGATGATGGGAATTTGATGTCCGGAGGCCGATGAGCCCAGGAGCAGCTCACTGATGATCAACTGGTCGGTGGAGAGCTGAAGACCAGCCGGCTGGCGGGTAAGTGGGGCATCACAATACTGGCAGCTCTGCAGGAAAAGGAACTGACATCCAGCAGGTGAGAGCGAGCCACCGCCACCGCCGCTTTGCGTTGTAATGGGCTCCAGAAGGAAGAGACCCTGTCTCACCCATTGTGAAGTGTGCTAAATTTCACTGTGCTGCGCAAGGCGCTGCAAGAGCAGTGGACAGGCCATGGAGGCAGCAACAGCAAATGTACTGTGATGAAGGTGGAATGCTGTTTCGGCAAGTGCAGGGGCACTTCACTCCCACACTAAGGCTCCAGCCAGCTCCACTGCCATGACAGGGTGACAGCTCTCTCATCCCTCTGCCGTGACAGGGCAATAGGGAGCTGCAGCAGAGGGATGAAAGAGCTGCTGGCGGCTCTGGAGTCACGGGTTGCTGAGACCTGATTTAGGAAGAACATGCAGATTGTTGGCACTTTGGGAAGACTTTATTCCAAAAACTATAGATACAACCTCCCTTAAAAAAAAGACTTTCCACTATGAACTGATCAAAGCCCTGTAACAAGACCAAGGTATGCTAATGGGATTGCAGATAGTTGCCAAAAGACTTCAGTCACCCAACTAAGCATTTATAGGTAGAAAAGGCAGCAAACCAGGTCAGAGAAGCTTCAGCTGGTGTTCAAGTCATTTTACACATAGATAGCTTAAGGCCCCCTTTTTATTTACTTATTTTTATTCTGCTTGTTTTTTTAATAAATAACTCAAGGTGGCAAGCATATCTAAAACTCCTTCCTTCTCCAATTTTCCACACACAACCCTGGAATAGATTGGGCTGGGACAAAGAGACTGGCCCAAAGTCACCCAACTGGCTTTCATACTAAGGTAGGACTAGAACTCAAAGGTTTTCTGATTTCTAGCCTGATGTCTTAACTACTCAACCAAACTGGCTCTAAACATGGCAAAGAATATGTACAGACAACAAAACTGATCTCCTAAAATGCCAAAAATACAAGAACAGTAAGACATTTTGCAGCTGCCTCTCATACTTGAAAAATTGAAAAAACACAGGGATAACAATGGATGTTTCTTTCAGGAACTGTGCTTTCCTGCTATGGATTGTAATCTGTTTCTGTGTAAGACTTTGCAAATTAATAGCCATGCAGCATGCCCTAAAATTGGTACTGATGTTGATGTAGTAGATTTCAAAAATAGTTTACTGAAATGTCCAGAGCCTGCTTCTTTTCCAACAGTTCCTCAAGTGCTTTCTATATTTAAATATCTTTTGGGGCCAAAGACCACCAAGACTTAATTCATAACATTTTTTTGAGGCTTCATAGATCACCTGTGATGACATCGTGGCCCCCCCCAGTGGTCCACGGACCGCACACTGGGAACAACTGGTCTATCCTATAACAGTGTATAAAGTCAAGATGGTATTAGTCTTATAAAGTCAAAAAGAAAAATGTGGTCCAGTGTGAAACACATTGCACCAACAGTGTGCAACAACTGTATCAAATCCTCAGAAAAATGGCAAAGCCTGCATACACTTAGACTGGAACACATGAACAAAACTGAACAGCTCTTTCCTGCTACAGATGACATTCTTCCTCACCCTGTAGGTGCTCAAGTTATCTTATGCTTGATGATGGCCGTTTGACTATTGAAAAGTTCCCCAGTAACCAGTAAATCACTCAAAATTAAAAGACTCCTTAATTCATTATACTCCCATCTTTCAATTGAGGTTGAAGGTGAAGAGTATGCCAAAAGAGGGCCTAACTTATTACTGTAGTTTTTTGGATGTACTCTAAACTCAAATCAGTTGTTAGTGAACTTTCAGGAACAATTTAATAATTATAAAGAAATCTTACATGACTACAAATAAAATATGTACGTCTTCTTGGTGTTCATAAACTCAGATGTTGTTCTTCATATGGCTCCTGGGTAGCATATCCACCACAAAGCTAGTTTTGTCCTTTACAAAACTAAAATTATACCCTTGCACAACTACTATCTTGCAACCATCAAAATGCAGAATGATTTAGCTACAATTAAAAGTCATAACTGCATAGATACTGACTGTATTTATTTTTTATTTATTTGATTACTATAGCCACGCATCTCAATTAAGTGATTCTGGGTGACATCATAATCAAGATAATCAACAAGTCACTCAGGGAAGCATACATTATAACCAAGATACAACTTCTCCAAAGCACTGAATGGAATATCTGTTATCTATATCAATGGAGAAGGTAGTTAGAGAGTGTATTGTGATTGTTTCATGGCCTAGGCAACAATCTATTTGCCAGTCTTCTGTTTTCTGAGATTAGTAGCATGTCATATAACCCTTTCAGTCAAATGTTATCTGGAACCTCCTTTTCCTCAACTAATTATATCAAGATATTAATCATCAGAGCTTTTCATGCACAGTAGAATTTATAAATACTCACATTATGAACTCATGAGTTTAAGCTGAATTCCTGGGAATTTAACTATATCATCAGTTATCCCCCCCCCTTCTTGATCTAGTACAGTGATGGTTAACCTTTTTGGTGCTGAGTGCCCAAAGTGCGCATGCACGCGTGCATGCACGCACATGTGCCAGAACCCCCAAAGTTAAATGTGAGCGTTGCCCCCACGCATGCTCCCTGCCCGTGCATTCATGCACGTCCCCCACGCATGCACCCCTGCCCCCTGCGCATGCACCCCACCCCTTGTTTTGGCTTCTAGGTTAGTGCAGGCTTTCCAGACCCAAAATGGGGTGCAGGCCCCCCGTGCGTGCATAGGTTCGCCATCACAGATCTAGTATGATCTTTCCTAAATCTTGGGTTTTGTTTGCCTTGACTAGTCAGGAAAGTTAGAATCAAGACTTCAGCAAAATCTCATTTGCTATTGTTTTCTAGAAGATGATATTCAAAAGTATGTTCCCCCTAATTCTGGAGGTGCAGTTCTTATAAGTTAATTATCCATGAATTATTGGACAGTGTTTTAAAGCTTCTTCTGTTGGTAGAAAGTTAGCACCCGTCCTTTTCTTAGAAGAAGGAAATATTTTGAGAAATATTAAAAAGGCAGAATATTACATTTCCCTGGATGAGAAATGGAGAAACATGCTCTTGGAAAGCAGCTCCCACCTTTCTTAAGAGCCCTCAGCAGATATCACACTTAAGAGATAAAGAGATAGCTAGCTCTATTCATAAGCAAACACTCTCACCCAAGATCCATCAAAAGTAGGATTAGACATCAGCCACAATAGGAATTGTCCCAAACCCCTTTATTGCATCCACCACCCCCAGCAGTTCAAACTTCAATCAAACTTAGCTCAGACAAACCCCTAGGATTTGTACATGGCCCCATGGGAGTCTGACAACAGCCAATAGAATACATGTTCAGGAACAGGAAGTTCAAGTGCAAAGCCCAAGAGAAGGTATAAATACCCCCCACTCTCAACTCCATGTGGTCAGATACCCAGAACCCATGTGGTTCTGCTTCATTATTAAACCATCTTTCCAATCAGCCTCCATGTTTCCAGTGTCTATCTCCCAGCTTGGAATTGAACCAGGTGGATATTTTTTCCAACAGTAGCAATGTCATGTTTCAAACTGAATTCTATATCTAAACTATGTGATCCCCACACTCCTTGTGTCTTTTGTGGATCTTCACTATTCAACCATTTAATTTCTTTGGGCTCCAACTTTGTGAGAAGGAAAAGAATTCTACATTATGTGTTACACGATGTAGATTTATATAAAGAAATTAAAAGACTGTAGTGGGGCCTTCAGACTAGCTGAGTTGCCCGGTGTTACTACTATTTCTTCTTTCATAGCTAATTTTTCCTCTAGCTAGATCTTCAGGAGCATTACCAATTTAAATGCTGGGACATGAATATAGAAATCCAGGTATTTGAATAATTTGATTATAATATATGTTCCTGTGTACTTGGCTCAATTGTGCATTCAGGATCATTTAGTTTTCCCTTCATGTCAGAAAGACTACAACCACAAGTCCCTGTAGTTATCTTCGAGACCGCCTTCTACCACATAGCTCCCAGCGACCGGTAAGATCCCACAGAGTTGGTCTCCTCCGCGTCCTGTCAGCTAAACAATGCCGGCTGGCCGGTCCGTGGGGGAGGGCCTTCTCTGTGGCTGCCCCAGCTCTCTGGAACCAGTTACCTCCTGAGGTCCGTACCACCCCCACCCTATTGGCCTTCTGAAAAGCGGTGAAGACCTGGCTTTTCCGGCAGGCCTGGGGCCGTTGATCTCACTGTTGTGATCTTGTGAGGTCCAGCCATGAATGGTGTGAATGGGTTTTAATGTTTTAATTTTTAAATGTTTTTATAATGGTTTTTTAAATGCATTGTAAGCCTCCCTGAGTCTTCGGAGAAAGGCGACATATAAATTGAACTAATAAAAATTGAACTAATAATAATAGTTTTTTGGGTATGTTTTTTTCAGAAGTGCTTTGCCATTGCCTCCTTCCAAGGACTGAAGGAAAGTGACTGGCTCAAGGTCATCTTGCTCCCTTGCTATACACCCATTTTTATCCCCTTTCTAATCATTCTTGGTATGGAATTTGCATTTTTTACAGCTATCACAGATTTTTCTCCTTTAAAATGGAGATTTCTTCCCTGCTAAATTTCCAGATATGTTAAATCTTTACTCTTGAAAGCATTTAATCTTTCCCCTTCAAAGTTTGTTACAACCTCTCAGATCCTATATTTACATATGAAAATGTCACTAATCATAATTTTTACTTTGATTTTCCACGCAATCAGTGACAAGACTAGCCACATCCAATCTCTTCTCAGAATACCTTATTAACTACAAGGCACTGTGCCAAATTTCAGCAAGGGCAATCTCGGATGTCATCCAGAAATTCATGTAAAGGCAGAACTCTTAGGTAGTACACTAAAACAATATTACTGCCAGATCAATGACTGAACAGTACTGAAAAACAAAAGACAAATCCTATGAGAGAAAAACCATGGGTATTGTGCTTCCCTGTTTCTCAGCAAATAACTCTGACTTCTTGAAAGCATCCATTACTTTTATTTATTTGCTTTGTTTAATAAAACACACAATTCAATCATAGGGAGCCACAACTCAACTATAGTCCAATTCCAAAGACAAGTTGGGTCTGGCTAATAAGAAGAATGTTGACAGCAGCTGTGTTTTAACAGGTTATGAATGTTTTTGTTGCAATGTGTATTTGCCAAGTATAATTGTTCAAAATATCTATCTCATAAAACTCTTATTGCCTCAAATATAGTTTTCTGCATGTAAAAGAGAACTACGTATTTAGCAGACATTAATGAAAGGGCACTTAAGTTGTTGCTAGATAAAAGAGGAGCCTGAACTAATATAGGAAAAGGAGAAAATGCCCTGGCGGAGGATAAGAATCTGAAATCCATGATTAAACCAAATCTTTGGGAACATTTCTTGACAATAATCTCTAAAATTCTGCTATAGGAATTTTGAAGACATGAAGGAAGCTATAAAAATCAGGGTTCAGGGTACAAGGTCTGCTAGTTCTGCCTATCTGTTCAAATATTATTAGTTCGGTTATTATTCATACTAACTAATATCAGTGGCTTTCTGATCATGATAATAATTCAGGGGCAAGTATATATTAATGATTTTGTAATCTGAAAACTGTTAAAAATATGGCAACTAAGTTATTGAACATTTTCTAACTTGAATTTGTTAGATTATCCATTCAGAAATTGTGTGGGATGTAAAATTTAATAAGTATTGGTTTTTATTCTTCTGGTACATCGATCCACAATATTAAATAGAAAAGATTTTGAATTTCTATAATCCATACACTTGTGGGACATCAAAGCCTGGGAAATCTCTTAAACAATCCAGAGGCATAAGTACTAAAGGCAAGCTGGAAGAAACTACACTGCCAGCTAATCAGGACTGCAATGATTGCATGTCATTTTAACTGAAAGGATTTCTCCAACACAGTGATTACATTTTTGACTGGCTGTATGAGTACCGTAATGAAGGAGGATATTGTTTTTATTATGATATTTATTCTGCCAGTTAAAAGGTCAGTAGTAGAAAAAGCTAAGTTGAGCCCTAGGCAGAGCTTTTCCCAGGAACCATTCAAAATGGGCATCTTAGCTAGCTCATGTATATTCATAACATAAAAACAGGATAACCAAGAAAACGGCAATGTAGATAGAGCCCAAAAACAAAATTGTTCTTTCACCTACTTATTATCCATGTTATATTTGGGGATACACTTTGCCCTAACTCAGCTCTATGTATTGAAATAATCATTGTATTTGGTCATAAGAAAAAAAAAGAAACCAGTTAAACAAGTTACCCACAACCTACGGAATAGAATTTTTCATTCCCTGCCAACAATGGATAAAAAGAGACAACTTAACCTCAATAGGAGAAATCTGATTCTTAAAATCTGTTTCTCCACTCCAAACCTCTGCAGTTGTTTTTGGTAACATCAAAAAGGATGAGAAAACATTACTGAAATTGCCCATGGGGAGCTGTGGATTTCAGATTCAAGGCTCTCTGGAACTGAAGCCTCTGAGTAATTGCTCATCTGTGTTAATTAAGGAGAGAATCTACCAGTAGAAAAACCAACATAGTCAACCATTTCCCAGTTAAGTTGGGAAATGATTGAACTAAAAAATAAATGTTTTTCAAATGAAAGCAACTCCCTATTAACTTCATTATAAAAAACTAGTTACAGGAATCTAATGGACACATTGCATAGGCTTAACAAAATAGTTACAGTTAAAAGTACAGGTACTCTTTGATTTATGATCATTGAGCCTGGAATTAGTATGTCATGCTAGTCATTAAGATGATCATCATGTGACCGCACCCAATTTTATTATCTTTTGGGAAGCAGTTGTAAAGCAAACAGTGTGTTCATTAAGTGAATGCAGCCATGGTTACGCAAACCTATTGTTTGCTGGGCAATTTTTGCTTGAAAATGGAAGTAAATGCCTATACTGGCAAAGAATATCATAAATTGCAGTCACGTGATCATGGGATACTGCAAATAACTGTAAAGAAGAGCTGGTTGCCGAGTGCCCAAAATGCGATCATGTGACTGTGGGGGAACTTTGGAGCTTTGAATCCTGTCCTAAGTACAGTTTTGGAGATACATTGTAACTTCAAGCATTTGCTAAGGGACCAGTCATAAATCAAAGACTACCTGTGCTTATGATTATTCACATACTTCCAGCATAAGTGATTCCTGAAGTTGCTCCTAAGATCATGATGTATGGAGAAAGAAGATAGAGCAATTAAATTTAAGAGTTTATGAACTCTTTTGTCCAAGTGTTATATACTAACTATAATAAGAAATCTAACAGGATAATTGTTAAAAACTAATTCTCAAATATAAATACTATTGCCACTCCCACATCTGATGGCATCCTTTCAACAAACATAAGAAATCCCAAATTATTACAAGCCCAACAAACAGAGCTCTACATTTATTTCTTTTTCAGGGATAGTGCCTTCTCATTCTTGAAATGTAAATCTTTTTTACTTTCCCACTTCTAACTTTAATTCTTTGTTGACTTCTTCCTCATTTTTTAATCCTCTACTCTTTTCAGCAGTTTTCTCTCAGGCGTTTCAAATGTTATTTTTTCAATCCCCTAGGTAACCAACTTTCTGCTGCATTCTCTGGTGAATTTATTTATTGTTCTATTATACATGATATTTCCTATATCTGGTAAGCCTTCTAAGAATGCAGGTTACCTTGGGCACCTGAAAAAATCATATAATGAACAACTTTCATTTGAAGTGAGGACATACAAAATTGCTTATATAAATCAATTTGTACAGATAGTCCTTGATTTATGACCACAATTGAGCCCAATATTTCTGTTGCTAAGCAGGACAATTGTTTTGCCCCATTGTATGATTTTTCTTGACACAGTTGTTAAGTGGATCACTGCAGTTGATACATTAGTAACATCGTTGTAAAGTGAATCTGGCTTCCTCATAGACTTTGCATGTCAGAAGGTCATAAAAGATGATCACATGACCCCAGGACACTGCAACTGTCATAAATACGAGCCAGTTGCCAAGTGTCTGAATTTTTATCACGTGACCCATAGGGATGCTGCTATGGTTGTTAAGTGTGAAAAATAATCATAAGTCACTTTTTTCAGTGCCACTGTAACTTCGAACAGTAACTAAAAGAATGGTTGTAAGTCAAGGACTACCTGTATACTGAGAACACTGAATTTGTTCTGAGTTTTGTGGGAAATCTGTTCATAGTTACAGTAGTATTGACATTACTCTTTGAAAGTTTTCAGCATATTTGGGTACTATTCAGAGTTCACATATCATACTAAACCATGATTTCTTAAATAAATCATTATGGGGGAGGGTTTACATACTACAGCAAAACATAAACCATGGCCTACAAATCAGAGAGCTAGGATTCATACAACACAGCAAATCTATATTATGGATTATTTTGAAGTGTAAAATAAACTAATGACTGCAGATTATTAGGTTGCTAAAAATTAGTGCAAAGGCAGGAACGTTTGAATCAGGATGATCACTTTTTTAAAAAAGTTATTAATTTAGAGCTAATCCCATCAATGCATGTAGATTGTTCCTTCTGGAGTTTATTATTATGAAGGCAATAATATCAGGTAAGGTTAATAAAAGTGAAGTGTGTGTGTATGTGTGTGTGTGGGGGGAGGAGAAGTTAGTAGTTTTAAGACTAATCCTATTTATGCTTGTAGTAAGATACAGATAAAATACTTTTCCTGCATTAGAAGTACATAGGTAGTCCTTGACTTATGACTAGTTACTTAGCGACTGTATGAAGCTAAGACAGACAACGCCCCTACCCCGAAAAGTTACTACTCTGAAAAGATCCAATTTCAGAGTTATAGCCGCTGCAACACCCCCATGGTCATATGCCCTTACAACCAACTGCAGAAATGCTGCAGCACATTCTTCCTGGCTTATCTCTCCCCATCCCATTCTACAAGGTCCCCACTCATCATTCCTGGGCTACAACATTGCATCCCAGAAGTGGCTGCCATTTTCAAAGCAGACACAATTCATTGTGGTTCTGGCGGTCCATTTCTGGGATGCAGCCATGTGACACAAGGATAAAGCAGTCCACTCTGCTTCCCTAACATGGTCTGCACAGCACTGCAGAATATTTCTGTAAAGAAATCTCTTTTGCATCCTCTATTCTTATTTGTAAAAGTATCTCTTCTGCTGTTTTCATAATTCTGCTCTCTCATTGAAAGAATTCATTCCATTCGTTCCACTTTTATACAATTTCTGGAAAGCCGCAAATAATTTCCCACTACCAAATCAAGGAAGCCTCTGCCTGGGCTGAAAGGGATATCTTAATTCCAGAATTGTTCTTTTTATAATTAAACACACGGATTAGCACCCAGACAAACACTTTTCATACTTCGGGGGCTTTTTCCTGTCCTGATTCCAATACTATCATGTTGCTTTTTCTCCTTAGGAATTTAGTGCTGTTTGTCCATATAACAATTCCAAATTATTTACATTATTGCATCATGCTGTTCTGAGTAAATCATATTTCAGCAGGGCCAAAGACTTATTTAATTCAGAACTGTTTCTGTCTCAGCTGCTTTAATCCAAATGGGGATGCAGCCTGTTTGAAAAGTCCCACCCACAGTGCACTGTTTTCAGAATCTCTGCAGGGAACTCTGGGATAAGTGCCCAGAAAGTCTGTAAATGGAATCTAAAATTACTTTAAAATAAGACAATCCAAATGTGAATGCAGAGCAAGCCCCTAACAGTTTTCACCACACCATCTGCATTCAAGATGTGGCTACACAGCTAGCTGAATTTTCTAGGGTTACCCAACCTCTTATAACTTATCCACATATACACTGAATCACAGGTTATTTGGACTGACTTGCATAATTTCAGACAATATCATGAGGTGTACAGTTAATGATGAAAGAGAAGGAAAGGAAATGGAACTAGTTAACTATTTTTTAAAATTTATATCCCTCATTATTAGCAATAGGGCATTCAAGGCAGCTCATAAGAGAAAATAAAAATATAGCAAATACCTAACTGGAACAATATTTTAACAGACGATCTTAGTGTCTTAAATTATTGTATTTATGTACAGTATTTGGACTCTCATAATATTGTATATATAGGGTGAATAGTTATCAATTAGTATTGCTCCACAATAGTTAATGTATATAGTGACATACCTATAAAGCTAGTTACAATCCAGAAGCTCACAGTTCAGAAAGTTTAAGATTACTGCAGAAGCCTTGGTTTCAGACAGTGTCATTCCTGCAAATATGTCAAGGTCAAGAGTAAGGGTACAATTTGTTCATTATTTGGATTTCAGTTTCAATATAATGCAACAAAAACATTTAAAAATCAAACTATTTTGAATAAGAAACATTCATTTCAGTTTCACAAATTTTTAGGAAAACAAAAGTACTATCCTGGATTTTTTAAAAATGCTATTGACTGGAGCCACTGAAACAATTTTTGACAATTATCTTAAAAAGGCTATTAACTTCACTCCTCTATCCATCCACTCAGCTTTCAGAATGAATATACAGTATGTATGTATATATCTCTGTGTACTTCTACTATCTCTGTGATTAACTCAGCTTTTCATTAGTCAAATGTCAAGTTTCATTAAGCAGTAAGTAAAAAAAACAACCTGTCATGTTCACTAAATAAATAAAAATTTCTATACAACAAATGATTGGCATAAAATCCCCATTAGTGTCACAAGGAGAAGCCATGGTTGATGTACTCAAACTAAGAACACTGAAATTTTTTTGTTGCAAACTCTTCAAGTCTTGAGATCCCAGCCACACTAGATTCCAAAAGAAGAAAGGATGGGACAAATCAAGTTAGAAATTTGATTGCCTTGAGAAGGAAACAATCACCAGAAGTTGAAAGCTGAAAGCAACTTGAAATAAGACTAATTTTACATATCACAATTAATGAACAACTTCAAGAGAATATTCCGTCAGACCAAAACTAGAACTACATAAAATTTCCAAGTAGAAATATATGTTGAAAACCAGAAACTGAAAATTATGCAGCTGAGAGCAGAATTTGATGTTTTACATCAGGACCAGGAACATCTAAGAAGAGACACACCCAAGAATTCCAAACAAATCACTATTTGGAAAAACAATTCTAAATGAGATCATATAGTGATTGGCAACAAAAACTGAATAGCAGATTGTGGAAGATCTGAAGTCATCAAGATATCACTTTGTTACTCTGGACTGAGTATCTTAGCTTCTATAGCTATACAAAAAATATTATATGATTTGTGATTTATAATAACAGAATTTATGAAAAATTTAGCTTCAGTGGCAATAGTCACTGAGCATATTTTAGAATTTATTGAAACTGATACAGTAGCTGGAGTAACAAATGTGATTTTTTCAAATGCTAGTAAGTATATGTTAATTGCTATAGCTGACATGAGAAGTCAGGGTCAATATGAAAGAAAAAACAGGAATGCAAACATCTGTGTATTTTTCTTTGCCCCAGCTAATCAATTGCAATTTTGAAGCAAATCTGGAAACATCATCTCTATCACAGACACCACTACGTACCACATGATGCAAAGTTAAATGGAGATAATATAGCCTATCAAGCATCAAATAGGAAAGATACTTAATATCATTTTTTAAAATTTATATAGTTGTCAAGTCACATGTACTGTAGTTACACTGGGCAGCTTACAACATTTAAATTACATAGTCCTAAAACATAATGCTTTGACAAGAAATACTTGTGGGAGAAAAATGGCACAAGGAAATGCAGTCACCAGAAATACCCACCAACTTCACATTTTAACGTGGCTTAATGTTCTGACATGACATACTTACTGAACTAAATGTGGTAAACAAAAGGTTCCCAAATGTTAATCTTGAGCAATGAACAGCAGAACAAGGCAGTCGTATCTGTTAGATTACCCAACACCTAATGGAGTTGCAGAGTTACAAGGTGTAGTGGGAGTTTTCTTACACTGTATTGTGCATCCCCCATCCCATGCCCATCAACTCTTAGGCAGGCTTCTTTTAAACACAGTTTTAGAGCTCTTAATTAATAAAGAATGTAATTAAAATAGCTGCCAAGCAGCCGTTTTTCTTAAAAATAGCAGCTAACCTAACAGCTGACATAGGACTAGGATATTTGCAGGACTGCCTTCTCCCAAGAATATCTGCCTGACCCATCTTCTTCAACAGGAAGGGTATGCTCCGAGTTCCACTTTTAAATATTGCTCTCTTATGGAACCTAACAAGGGGAGCTTCCTCTATTTTCTGGAACCCTATTTTCTATCTGCCTGTCCACAACACACCACCCTCAACTTTGCCTGCCATTAGAAAAGCTATTAAGGCCTGGCTTTTTCCTCAGGTGTTTGGGTCAAGTTGGGTGGATTCTTGTTTTGGTTGTCTATCTCATTTGGTCATCCTTTTATATGTTACATATTAGGTTGAGTTTTTTAAAGACTGAATTGTTATTTTTGTTCATTTACTGTCACATTGAGTTGGGTGGTCATGTAAATCAACAACATAAATAAATAAATGCACAATGCATAAGATCAATGTTTGCATCTCTTTCTTCTTCCCATGTAGCACAATAGATTAAGGGCATTATATTTTCAGACTGGTAGGAAGAGTGGATAGTTATGGGTTTTTGTGATAACTGATCGGTTTGTTCTCCAGAGGTTTTTCTCTGACTTGAGAAATCAAGCCCTTACTGATTCTTAAGATCGAATAGCTGATCTGGCTCCATTGCTGTTATTATTAATTCTATAAAAACAGAAGAGCCTCCTGATCCAGATAGTCATACATACAGTGGGGCAAAAAAGTATTTAGTCAGCCACCAATTGTGCAAATTCTCCCACTTAAAAAGATGAGAGAGGCCTGTAATTGACATCATAGGTAGACCTCAACTATGAGAGACAAAATGAGAAAACAAATCCAGACAATCACATTGTCTGATTTGGAAAGAATTTATTTGCAAATTATGGTGGAAAATAATATTTGGTCACCTACAAACAAGCAAGATTTCTGGCTCTCACAGACCTGTAACTTCTTTTTTAAGAGGCTCCTCTGTCCTCCACTCATTACCTGTATTAATGGCACCTGTTTGAACTTGTTATCAGTATAAAAGACACCTGTCCACAACCTCAAACAGCCACACTCCAAACTCCACTATGGTGAAGACCAAAGAGCTGTCGAAGGACACCAGAAACAAAATTGTAGACCTGCACCAGGCTGGGAAGACTGAATCTGCAATAGGCAAGCAGCTTGGTGTGAAGAAATCAACTGTGGGAGCAATAATTAGAAAATGGAAGACATACAAGACCACTGATAATCTCCCTCGATCTGGGGCTCCACGCAAGATCTCACCCTGTGGGGTCAAAATGATCACAAGAACCGTGAGCAAAAATCCCAGAACCACACGGGGGGATCTAATGAATGACCTGCAGAGAGCTGGGACCAACATAACAAAGGCTACCATCAGTAACACACTACGCCGCCAGGGACTCAGATCCTGCAGTGCCAGACATGTCCCCCTGCTTAAGCCAGTACATGTCTGGGCCCGTCTGAAGTTTGCTAGAGAGCATTTGGATGATCCAGAAGAGGATTGGGAGAATGTCATATGGTCAGATGAAACCAAAGTAGAACTGTTTGGTAGAAACACAACTCGTCGTGTTTGGAGGAGAGAGAATGCTGAGTTGCATCCAAAGAACACGATACCTACTATGAAGCATGGGGGTGGCAACATCATGCTTTGGGGCTGTTTCTCTGCAAAGGGACCAGGACGACTGATCCGTGTACAGGAAAGAATGAATGGGGGTCATGTATCGTGAGATGTTGAGTGCAAACCTCCTTCCATCAGCAAGGGCATTGAAGATGAAACGTGGCTGGGTCTTTCAGCATGACAATGATCCCAAACACACCGCCCGGGTAACGAAGGAGTAGCTTCGTAAGAAGCATTTCAAGGTCCTAGAGTGGCCTAGCCAGTCTCCAGATTTCAACCCCATAGAAAACCTTTGGAGGGAGTTGAAAGTCCGTGTTGCCCAGCGACAGCCCCAAAACATCACTGCTCTAGAGGAGATCTGCATGGAGGAATGGGTCAACATACCAGCAACAGTGTTTGCCAACCTTGTGAAGACTTCAGAAAACGTTTGACCTCTGTCATTGCCAACAATGGATATATAACAAAGTATTGAGATGAACTTTTGATATTGACCAAATACTTATTTTCCACCATAATTTGCAAATAAATTCTTTCCAAATCAGACAATGTGATTGTCTGGATTTGTTTTCTCATTTTGTCTCTCATAGTTGAGGTCTACCTATGATGTCAATTACAGGCCTCTCTCATCTTTTTAAGTGGGAGAATTTGCACAATTGGTGGCTGACTAAATACTTTTTGCCCCACTGTATATTTTATTCCTGTTCTTTTGAAGATACATGATGCTTCCGTGAGGCTGGTATACCAATAATATAAGAGCCAGGTAAAGGCTTAGTAGAGTGTACAATTGGTTTCTTTCCTAAACATGGATACTAAAATTTTGACATCTTCTGCATGGAGATTGCAGGCTGCATTCTGACAATAGATTCTTAATACTCTTGAAATATGAGAAGGCACCTCTGAAATCACTGAAAATATGTATCAGTATGCCACAGGATTCACTAAGGTAAAAAATATTAAGAAGTGCTACAAAATAAGAGAAACAACTAAAATATATTGCTGTGTCTATATCTAACTCTTGACAATTCAGTTCTGTTCCTGTTATCATGGGTCAAATTAGATTGTGCAGCATTAGAAAAAAAGTAAAAAAGGAACAAGTTTTTCCAATTCAAGCTAGGAATTAGTCTTTCTGAAAATATTCATTATTGGACAGCATGCACCCGTGGATACCTTGCTATTCTCTTTTGCAATTATAGTCCCCCCTCCCCCGATGGCTCCAGCTTCAGGCCAATACAAGTCAGCCTCTGCTGCTTCCAAAATGGTGCCTGCTTCTGGGAGGACACCATATGGGCTCCGGAAAGGAAGGCTGAAAGGAATGCCAAAGGCGATCTCCGAGATTTAAAGCTCAAATAAAAAAGCTTGACCTTTAAGAAAAGCCTGGAAACAGAACTGTTACAAGTAATGAGCTCCTATCATGGCTTTTTGTTTGATGTTTGATTGCTTCATGGGTGCCTAAATTTTTATAATTCCCACAGTAGTAGTAAATTATTGTTCATTGTAATTTTTTAACTTGCATTGTAAAAAGAGAATGCAGGGAATGTAGAAGAACGTAGAAGAGAATTCAGAGGACTTTCAGGTAGGAGCAGAATATAAACCTTAATAAACAAGCGTTCTGCTTATTTTGAGACATGTTACTAGAATTCTGAAGGCAAAATGATTTACAGAAGATTCACAGTTCCTCCATTATCATAGCTATTATAATGTAATTATAACTATGTTTCACCAGAGTTTATTCTGTATGGATTTAAGTCTTTAAATATTATAAACAATTAAAAAAAACACAAAACACCCATGTCTAGGTATTGTACTAAGTGGTGGCCATATCTTCATGTCAGGGCAACAAATTTTGAAGTGCAAGTATTAGTAACATGAAGAACTTGCTTTTGAAACCAGTTGCTCTTTTGCTCTTTTTAAAATGTTGCTATACTGTTACTATGACCAAACATGAAGAAATAGTGCAGGGAACATGAGAAATGTCACTTCTTGGAGCAACATGTAGTCTATTAATGTCTAAGTAACAAGAAATGCATAAGCAGAAAAACCTAAGTGTTAAAAAAAACCCCACTTCTTGACTGCCCCAGTTTCTTTAAAGTGCTGTCAGAATGGATAGACAGATACAATAATTACAGTTTCTGCTCCAAAGAGTGATTTTCTTCATTGCCTCAAGGAGCAAAACAATTCAATCGCATATCAATACGCATCTTTGTATATCTTTGTATGTTACTGCATTGATTGTTCAGTGAACATATATACAAAAAACTGTTTTCACACTAATCAACCAGAGAAGTTTTTCAAATGTATAAAATAGAAAATCCTTAAGACTGTAGTTTGATAAAATAAAGGGAAGGCAGAACAAGCATTTTTCACTGACAACATATACCAAATAATAGATTGTGCCTATATTAGTGATTTTGAAATTAAACAAAATCTATATAAATACCTAGCATTTTTTTTTACAATTCCCCCTCAAAAGAAGAAAATAGCTGCTCAGTGGTTTTTTATTTACACAATGACATTGTATCTTCCAATATTCAACCTGCTCCTGTCATTCTAAAATCCTGCAGAGTTGAAAATATGCACAACTGCAGGAGAATAATGTCCATAATAGTCACCACTTTCTCCAGAACTTATAGGAGTCTGTAATGGAAAACAATATTTAGGCCATATTCAAACATCTGTAGTCAGAATGGAAGTCAGTTTGGGTGAGAGCCTTTCATATCTAAATCGTGAACAAGATAACATGAAATTCATGAATAAATGCAACTGTTTATTATTTGTATTTTTCAGTATTTTATTTCACTCTCCTTGTTAAAGTGAGGGGATACCTTCCTCCATACACTCTTGTACTGCTTCAATCATTACGCTCTTCCATTACTGGCAAAGCAGTTTCACATATTCAAAATGGCTGACAAAAAAAATTCTCAAAGAAAGCACAGCATAAAAGCAGCAATTTACTGCAAGAAATTACATAGTGCACAGGATGGACCAGCTAAAGTATTTTTGATAAATTCTATCAGTCTTCAGTTGTGGCTCATCAGCAAGTTGATTCTTTTATCTTGAAATCACTTTTTGCCGCTCTCTTTTAGCATAATGTATGAAAAGCTGCACTAATTCAGATTTATTCTGTCTCCCTATTTAATGTCTTTTAAGCAACATAAAGCACGTTCGGAAATAAAAATTGATGCATGACTAATGCACACCACTGGTATGCTGGCACAAATCTGACAATCTAGCAAAGCTACCTACTACATTTGGCTTTTATTTCTATGCACCCACACCAATTACCTCCCAAAAGCTTTTTGGAGAACAGGCATTTCAGCTTGCAATCAATTTTTTAGGGTATCTAGTACTTCCTTCTTTAGTTCACTATGAATATATGCAGATCTCTTTACAAAAAAACCCATTGGGATCATCTGAACAAATAATCAACCTGCAGATTGAAAAGTCAGGGTCTTTATTTTTTTAGTCCCTCAAATATCACTGTTTTTCCTTGTTGCTTATAGCAAGGGTGGAATATATGGATAAGCTGAATGATGTATGGGTTTTTGCAGTTTCCAGAAACATCCTATTCCATGTTTTAAAGCCCCATTCCCACATTGATTTTTTTCCACTTCAAACATTCAAAATTACAGGATTTGAATATAGAAATTAGGATCTTTAGAGTATAAAAGCTATATTGTTCAAGAACAAAAAGTGCAGCATTCCCATGTTGCTGTATAACATGTGCACGCATAAGCACACACACAGCGTATATAAAAATGGGATTTATATGCCATCCCAATCAAATGACTATAATAATGCCAATATAAAACTATTCCATAAAATACATTAAAAACCAACACTATAATATAAACTGTGGATCTGTTTCACAAGGGGAGTGTAACTGCTATTGTTGAAATATATTCATCAGTATTCAACTGGGGATGGCAATCTATGTATATGGCTTTTTTCTTCTTTTTGTACACATTTTATCTTGTCCTCTTTTTCTTTGTTCTTGTTTTCTTTTGGAGTTTATATTTTAACTTTGGAAATTATTTTTTTTTAAAAAACCACCAATAAATTAAAGTGGAATGCCCATCCTACACAGCAAGGCATCAAAAAACCCAAGTAAAAGTAAGTATTTCAAATGATTTCCAGAAAACCATACTTCCAGAAATAGTATATTTCACTATTCAGTATATTTCAATCTGGATATTAGCATTGAGAAAGCCTGTATACATTGACCTACAATTCCTATAGTATGGCCATATAAAAACCTGGAAGACATAACATCATGAACAATCATTTTACAACAGTTCAAAGTTATGATGGTGTTTAAAAAAGTAACTTACAGCTATTCCCAAAGTTATGACTTTCACACAACTCCCCATCACATGACATATGTGTAGCCATTTTATATTGTCTATTCTTTTCTTAGCTTTTAGGCTTGCTAGTAAAGGAATTTAGTATTACTTCAATTTGATATGTTCCTAATAAATAGACTTTAATGGAAAATGGATGCCTTGGATTTTATTTCATGGCACATGTTACTTGGAAGCTTGATATTGTGATTACAACCTTTCTAGCTGGCTTCCAACAAGCAGTCAATGGGGGAAGCCAGATTCACTTAATGACCATGTGATTCACTTAACAACCTCCATAAAAATGGTTGTAAAATTGGGTCCAGTCACATGATCATTCGTTTAACAACCACATCGCTTAACAACCCAAATTCTGATTCCAATTGTGGTCATACATTGAGAGCTACCTGTACATAACTGATGGAATTGAAGTCTTTGTCACATTTCCCCAAGGATCACTGCCCAGATAGGTTACAAAACCTGGCAGCACTAGCAAAACACTATCAGTTGGATCCAATTAACTCTTCTAGTTTCTATGAATTAGAACAGCATTTGTAACAGAGGACTGAATGTGGTACTAAATTAGTTGGCATGTTTGACAAATTTGAGATTTCTGTTTTCAGATACTTTCTGTGTACAGAGAACATAACTCAGTCTTTCAGAAGACTGGTAAGCCTGTGCTCAGAAATAGTCCAAATAACAAGTTCTTCTGTAAAGAATCTGTGACCTGTCACTTGGGCAACTTGAAGGTGATCAAAACCTCTGTTCATGGTATCCATTGACTCTTCTCCAAGCAAACCCCAACAAGCAGGTCTTCTATTGACAGTAATTGGCAGTAGAAGAAGTGTTCCACTTCTCTCTTTTTCTTTCTCTTACTCTCTCTCTCCTTACCTCATTTCTTATATAGAAAGAACCACTATTCTGCTTCAGTTCTTCTGCAATTTTTTAAAGTAGATATACTTTAAAATACTGTCAAGAGTTCTATAATGATTAAGTATATTGGACTAGGGCCACAAAGATTCAAGTCTAAATCCATACTCAATTATGGATTTTTTCCCCTATAATTCTAATTACAGGAAATTCTATAATTTCCTATCATTTCTAAGCCTCATCTACTGTATCTCTCAAAATGGTTACGGCAACAAAACAAGAACGGACGTTGTCTTACCTGAACGTCCATTTTCTGGGCGCTGTGGATACACTCCATAGATGGTTTAATCCTCTTCTCTGACAGCAACTGAGAGAACTTTTAACTTGATTCAATACGGCTCTCTGTGCTCTAGCCACGCCCCCCGCTCCTATCTCCCCAGTCTTGAACGAAGGCGCAGCAGAGCAAAGGAACTTTATTCATCAACAACAGACAACCAGAACAAATAAACCATGGAGCAGGAAGCCCAACAACAGGAAGGAAGGGAGGGAATGGAGTGTATCCGCAGCGCCCAGAAAATGGACGTTCAGGTAAGACAACGTCAGTTTTCCAGTGCGCTGCATCTACACTCCATAGATGGGACATACCCAAGCTTAATCCACAGGGCCGGGTGGCTGACTGCTCCCAACCGAAGGCCCAGAAATAACACTTTGCAAAAACCTTCGCCCGAAAGACATGTCAGCCGAAGCGTAAGCATCAATTTTATAGTGTCATATAAAGGACGACAACGAGGTCCAGGTGGCTGCCCGACATATGTCCAACACTGAAGCCTGCGTCGCCCAGGCTGTCGAGGTGGCGGCACCCCGCGTGGAATGAGGCAAAATCCTAGCCGGGGCTCTTCATGCCTGGCGTTCATAAGCGGAAGCGATACAGACTTTAATCCACCGACCCACCGTGGCTGACGAGACCTTCTGGCCCATGGAGGCCGGGTGGAATGAGAGAAGCAGGGCCTCTGTCTTCCGGAATGATGCAGTTCCGTGAATATAGCGACTCAAAGCCCTGCGAACATCTAGGGTGTGCCAGAGGGCTTCACGATGGTGTCGTGGAGAAGAGCAGAAGTCTGGCAGGATAATCTCCTGCGCGCAGTGAAACCACAAGTTAACTTTGGGTGTAAACGCCGGATCTAAACGAAGCACCACGGTATTAGGATGAAAAATGCACAAGTCCTTCCTGACAGATAATGCAGCAAGCTCGGAAACCCTCCAGGCCAACGTGATCGCCAGAAGGAAGGCAACCTTAAACAAAAGAAACTTGAGAGAAATCGAACCAAGGGGCTCAAACGGTGGAACAGTGAGCGCCTGTAAAACTAACGGCAAGTCCCAAGAAGGGTACCGATGTACCACAGAAGGGCGTAAGTTCATGGCCCCATGAAGAAACTCTCGGACCCAGGGGTGATGAGCCAAGGATTGGTAAGGAGGAAATGAAATCACCGTGGAGAGGGCCGCTACCTGATGACGTAGGGTAGCCAGAGCCAGCCCCTTGTCCAAACCAGACTGAAGAAAATCAAGGACGTCCTGAATAGAAGCTGACGTCGGATCCACATGGTGGACAGCGGACCAGCGACAAAAGGCCTTCCAAGAAGCCTCATAAATCCGTGTTGTGGATTTATGAGTCTTCCTCAGGATGACCCGTTCAAATGCCAGACGGCCAACTGGAGCCATCGAGGCTCTGGATGGCAGATGGCCCCCTGGCACAGGGCGATCTGATGGGGTGGGATCACCCACGGGCTGGTCACTGAGAGCTCCACAAGGTTGGCAAACCAGGGCTGGCGCAGCCAGTTGGGCGCCACCAGCAACACCTCCGCCTTTTCCACAATTATCTTCCTGATCACCTGTTGCAGCAACGTGATTGGAGGAAAGGCGTACAACAGTCCGGTTGGCCAACGACACCGCAGGGTGTCCGAGTCCTCTGCCAATGGTGTCGGATAGTGGGAGATGAAATGAGGGAGTTGAGCATTGGCAGGAGTGGCGAAGAGGTCGACCACCGGCTCCCTGAAGCAGAGGGATAGTTCCTGAAACAGCCGCGGATGTAGTTGCCACTCGGCAGGGTTGATCAGCTCCCTGCTGAGCCAGTCCGCCTGAGTGTTGGCCGTCTCAGAGATATGGTCCACACGAATCGACAGAAGGTGTCGCTCCGCCCAACTGAACAGTCTCTCCGACTCGAGCATCAGAGCACGCAACCTTGTCCCCCCTTCCCGGTTCACATGCGCTTTGGCCGATGTGTTGTCCGTGAGGACCAACATGTGACGCCCCTGAATCATAGACCGGAAGTGAAGGAGGGCTAGCCGAATTGCTCGAAGTTCGAGGAGATTGATGCTGAGGGTGCGCTCGGAATGAGTCCAGAGACCTTGAGCCACCTGGTTGGCAAGGTGGGCCCCCCACCCGTGAAGGCTGGCATCGGTGGTGATCACTACCCGGTCCAGGCCCAGAAAGTGGCAGCCCCGCAGAATGGCCGAGGACTTCCACCAACGAAATGACGGACCTGGGGAGGCACTGGCACTTTCCTTGTCGAGTTGGAGCACCCCTTTCGTTGAAACAGGAGGAGAAACCATTGTAAGGGGCGAGAGTGCCTGCGCGCCCAGGGGACAATCTGGAAGCACGAGACAAGCTTTCCGAGCAGCTGCGAGAGAGTCAACAGTGGCACCGATCTCTGGGCCAGGACTTGGTCGAGCAAGGTCGTGATGTTCCGCACTCTCTCTGGTGACAAAAACACCTGTCCTCTCGCAGAATCTATCACGGAGCCGAGGTGTAGGATCGACGTGGACGGGATGAGATGGCTCTTGTCCAGGTTTATGGTGAACCCATGTGCCCAAAAGGCCGACAGTACCAGTTCCATGTCCCGAAATGCCTGGGCCTGGGAGGACGAGAGGACCAGAATATCATCCAGATAGCATAGGGACCTCACCAGCACAGAACTGAGGGATGCGGCCACCACTGCAACCAGCTTGGTGAAAGTCCTGGGGGCTGAGGAAAGCCCGAATGGCATGGCAGAGTATTGGTAGTGCCAGCCCGCAAACTCGAACCGCAGAAACTGGCGATGCAAGGGGTGGACGGGTACATGAAGATAAGCCTCGCGTAAGTCCACCGACTGCAGGAGATCCCCCTGGCGTACTGAAGAGAGAATTGAATGAAGAGAGTGCATTTTGAAGCGGCGATAGCATACCGCCAGGTTCAATTTCTTCAAGTTGAGGATCCCTCTGACACCCCCCAAGCTTTTGGGCACCAGGAAAAGGATTGAGTAAAATCCGCCCCCAGTTGGTTCGGAGGAACCAGCTCTATCGCCTTGATGTCCAGAAGGTGCGCGATCTCCGCCAACATCAGCTGACGGCGCTCGGATGAAAGCGGTACTGGGCACCTGATGAAACGCCTCAGTGGCCGGCTCATGAACTCGATCGATAGGCCCTCGGACACAGTGCGACGTACCCAAAAGTCGGGAGTCGACAACTCCCACTGGCGGTGAAAGGCCCGGAGACGACCGCCGACCAGGCCGGGCGCCGGTGAATCATTTGCCCCGCCGGAAGGGCTTGGAACCGGAACAACAAAAGGGGCATTTTGATGCTGCTTGTGGTCTGCCCCTGTCCCAAAAACCCTGTCTGTCAGAGAAACGGTTAGCAGAGCGGAACGACTGTCGATAATTGGAGGACCCGCCGGTCCCGGAGTAAGAACAAAAGGGCTGCCGGTGTGTGTATGGAGCAAAACGTCTGTCTTGTTTGCGGGAAGTTGGTGGAAGGACTTTCCGCTTATCCTTGTCCTCAACAAGGACCGGATCCAAGGCAGCCCCAAATAAAGTAGGAGCCTTGTACGGTGCCGCTGCCAGCTTCCATCGTTTTGATGTCAGCCTTCCAAGGATGCAACCAGAAGATACGACGTGATGTGATGTATGCGGCAAGGGCTCATGAAGCAAATTTTACAGAATTCAGCGAGGCGTCCGCCAAGTATTCCGTGGCTGCGATGATCTTGTTAACATCATGGTGTAAGCGGGTTTCCTTTGGAGGCAGACGTTCTTGCAGTTGTCAAAGCCAGATCAATGAGGCACGATTAAAGAACGACGTGGCCATGGCGGTTCTGATGGCCCAGGCCACGGCCTGATGAGACTTGCGGAAAGCCAGTTCCGCGCGCCTATCCTCCAACTTCAGGCCATCCAAAGGGTCCGCCAAGATCATCGACTGGGAAGTGAGGCCCGCCACCGGAGCATCCACAGATGGCAAGTCCAGCAACGTCTCCAGCTCAGGTGCAGAGCAGAACAATTTCTTGTCTAAATTGGTGGGTGCTGTTGATGAACCTGGTTGGCCCCATAGTGCCTGCAAAACATCAGTGAACAATTGGGGACACGGGATAAAGTCCTTTTCCAATTTGGCTTGCTTGAACAAGGCATCATGTGGACTGGATTCGGGTTGGGAGGTGGGAGGTTGCGCCCCTACCAAGCCCAAATTAGTCAAACGCGCCTTGTGGAGAAGGGACTTAAACAAAGCCGGTCGAAACAAGCCTGTGAAGGCAGGAGGGTCAGGCAACAAGTCCTCGTCCTCGGAAAACTCGAGATCTTTGGGAAAATCTTCATCACGTTCAGACTCCTCAGACGAGTCAGGCTCACGTCGAAGACGCGAACGGGATCTGCATGGAACAGGAGCCGCAGGCACTTCATGAGGAGACACTGGAGCTGGACCTTGAATGACAGTTTGCACTCCCGCCGCCATGATGGAGGCCAAGGCCGTAGAGAGCATGGCCTGGAAGTCAAATTGTGAGCCTGTCGACGGCGGCACCACTGCCTGCAGCCCCGCCACCATAGGTGTAAAGGTGGCGGTGGGCAGATGTCAGCGAGGCTGATGAAAAGTGCCCAACCCGGCAGCCGAAACATCAGGCAGGGATGTGAAACTCCCTTAGATAACGCCAAAGGAGCAGATGGGGCTGTTCCTGACATGGCCTGGTCGGCAACCGAAGGTGCCAGCTGAAACACTCCCAAGCCTTGGCCATCAGGTGTGGCCGCGGCTTGTTTGGCCTTTTCATATTGTCTCTCTAGGGCAGCGGTTCTCAACCTGGGGGTCGTGACCCCTTTGGGGGTCGAACGGCCATTTCACAGGGGTCGCCAAAGCCCTCTCTCGCCCCCCCCCACGCCTTCACTCACCCTCACTCTCTGCTCTGTTGGATCGCCGGCCGTTTGTTTACCCCGCCCACTCCCAATCTATTGCTGCCTCCAGAGTCCCAGCTGATGGCTAGAGGAAAAAAAACTGTTTAAATTCTTGCCGTGGGGCTTCAAAGGGCCGCCCTATAGCCAGTGGTGCAGCCGAACCGTTTGTTAAATTGCTGGCTTGCCCCGCCCCTCCGCACCACTATTTATTGCCAATAAATAGTGGTTGGCGAGGGGTGGGTGAACCAGCAATTTAACAAATGGTTTGGTGTTTTTTTGTAATTTTATCGGCCCACGGAGCTTCAGCATATGTTAATTAGCCCTGGATTAGATTGGCTCCCGACCCTCATCTGATTTGCTCTCAGCTGTTTTGCTCAGGGCTCTGGTGCTTGCTTGCAAAGAGTGCTGATTCTTTTCCCCCTAGCTATGCTGAAAAACGAATCTGAAAGTAAAGCAGTTTGCTGTTGCTGCAAAGCAGTTTGCTGTTGCTGCAAAGTTGGAAAATTAGGCAGGCAGATTTCTTTTCTTTTTCCTCACTAAAAAAGGTAGGTGCAAACAATGGGAAATTTAGGGCAAAAGAGGAGAGTTCAAGATTTTAAAACACAAAAGAAAAAAAGCTCTATTTAACTAGGGAATTGTAATAATTGAGATACTATTAATTGTATATTGTGTTGAAAGCAGAAATAGTTAAGTTGTGGTTTGGAGGAATATATGGGGGAAATTATTTGGTTTATTATTATTGGTAAATATAATTAATTGATTTGTAAGAAATTGGATTGCATGGAAATAATTGGAATATTCATGTTCATATTGATTAATATACAAAAAAGGTAGTTATATAACTAATTGATTTATATTAAAATGTTGAATTTATATTAAACAACTGTAATATTACATAATTAACCAATGTGAGGATGGATATAAAAATAGATGACAATGGGAAGGGGTATAATATAGAATAGAAGGGAAAAATTGAATTTGATTAAGATTAGAGATGAGGATGAAGGGTAATATTGGTTTTTTACAAAAATAGATGAGGAATAAATATGGCAAAAAGGAAATATAGAAATTGTAAATTTAATTGAAATGACTAAACACTGTTTAAATTTATGAACCGGCCAAATACTCTGTTCAAAGAAAATACATTGTATGTTTGTATGTGTGTTTCTAATTATTGTTATTTATTCATATTTGTTCTCTTTTATTCTTTAAAGTTTAACAATTCATTCTTTATCTTAATATCTTTATATTTGTTTGGGGTTGGCTTTCTTCCCTTTCATCTTTTTTATTGTAGAGCAATCTTTCTCCTCAAACCTACCACCTCTCTCTTTTCTTTCCTTCTTACTTTCTCTTCCTCCCCCTCTTCTTCTCCTCCCTACTTCCTCTTCCTTTCTCCTTCTCCTCCTCTCTTCCTCCCTCTCTTATCCTCACTCCTACTCTAATTTCCCTTCCCTTCCTTCATCCCTCTCTATTGCTGTATCTTTTTATGCATATGGACTACTCAGAGGGCTGAAAAAGTTATTTCTGACTGGTCCTCGCACTTTTGACCAGTCCTCGAACTTACGACTGTCCTCACATTTTACGTTTTTGCCCTATTTTGTCACCATGGTGAAGAGAAGCAGTTGTGAAATGAGTGACATGGTTGTTAAGAATGCTGCACGGGCATAAATGTGAGGATGGTCATAAGTGTGAGGACCAGTCAAAAGTGTGAGGATCTGTCAGAAATGACTTTTTTCAGCCCTCTGAGTAGTCCCTATACATATAGCCATGGCCACCCGGTCACATGACCTCCAAGCCATGCCCACCCAGTCACATGACCTCCAAGCCACGCCCACAAAATAAGCCACGCCCACAGAACCGGTAGTAAAAAAATTTAGAACCCACCCCTGGTTGGGGGTCACCACAACATGAGGAACTGTATTAAAAGGTCGCGGCATTAGGAAGGTTGAGAACCACTGCTCTAGGGCCTTGTGCCAGCGGAGAGTGTGCTTGTCAGCTGAAGAAGACGCCTTGGAGTGGTGGGACTTGCGGCTGCCGGACACCGACCGTTTGCCCACATGCTTTTTGTGAGATTTGACGGATCTGACAGGACTAGCCTCCTGCTCAAGGTCCGATGAGAATGATGAATCCACCATAGTACCGGCTATGCCAAACACGCAGCCAAAGGAACTAGGTGGTTTTTTTTATTTTATTTTTTTTAAGCAGGGCCGGTACTAAATGACACCTGGCAAGATGACAGCCACCCCCCAGGAGCAGTCACTGGTGTGAGAAAGGAGTTTATAAGGAGCGCACCCAGGCCACAGGCGCCAGAAAGGATTTAAAAGTCAATGGGAACCTGCGTTCCGCAGCAAGTGAGAAGGAACTGGGGGAGGGGCAGGGCGTTGAGAGCCCGCACATCCTCTGAAACCCCCAAAGGTCCGTTTGGGGGAGCTCCGATTAGCGGTGGGAGGGATGGGTGACACCACGCTCCTGACTCCAAACGTCCCAGCAAGCGCTGCCTCAATGGAGTAACTCCGTCACAGTCGAAACAAAATGGCAGGCGCCAACAATGTAGATGGCAAAATGGCACCCACCCCATAGATGCCTCACCACCGAGGAGCCAATGGCGGCAGAAACAGGTCTGCGAGCCCAAAGGCAGCCACACAGCCTGTCCGCGAGCAGGCGACTCACACCAGTCCAACGCCCGCCGTTTAACCGCTCCTGCCAAGCTTTAACTGATGGCGCCGCCTGCAGAGCCCTGATGGGACAGCCGCCGAATGCCTGTGTTCAGAAGTACGGGCTGGCACGAGCCATGTGCAAAGACCCTGAGGCCGCCGCACTAACCGGAGAGCACTGACAAAAGGCAAACGAAGCAGTGGCAGGGGCACGCTGACCACTGGTGGCAATATTTCAACCGGATCTGCCCCAAAGGGTCGGAATCCGGGAGCTGGGAGCGGGTAGAGCGCTGAGGCTCGGAACGACCCGGCACCACCAGGCGCGTTGCCGGCAATCCAGCTGACAGGTGGTAATTAAGGCAGCGAACTTCGGCTCTCCTCTGGAAAGAAAAATTTAATCAAAAATAAAAGAAACAAACCTACTCGCACTAATACACACTCCACAGAGCACAGAGCAAAAATTTTTCACCTCAGTCTGTCAGCAACTGAGAGAAAGACTGGAGATAGGAGCGGGGGGGCGTGGCTAGAGCACAGAGGGCGGTATGGAATCAAGTTAAAAGTTCTCTCAGTTGCTGTCAGAGAAGAGGATCAAACCATCTATGGAGTGTAGACGCAGCGCACTGGAAAAGAGAGAGTGCTACATGTGCTAACTTGAGCTCTTGAAAAACCAGAACGTAAATGCTACCTCCTGTACATGTTTGACCATGATACTTAAAATTCTCAATATTTCTGCTGCTCTCTAGATCTTGCCATAGTACTAAATTACGATATCACAAATTCCTCTTTGGAGGCAGGTCTTCTGCATTACCAAAATTGAGTAAACTTCTGACTGCATGCATGGTTTAAATGCTGTTCTTGCCGCAGTGCAAATCTAAAGTAAGAGTTGGTTGATTATTTTGATAGATGAATGCTTCCATTTTGAAATCTTGTTTTTTCTATTTTAAGCCATACAAATGGCTACATCCAGACCTGTTCAGGGAGTTGTCAAGGAAGTTTGAATCCGGTCCTGGACCTCTTTGCTTCTCCATCAAACACTCAGCTACCAAGATTCTTTTCCAGATTCCCAACCCCGGGGATGGAGGGGGTCAATGCCCTCCACATCCCATGGCCCAGGGGGCTTCTATACGCCTTTCCCCCCACTTCCACTAATCCTGAAAGTGGTAAAAAAACTGATAGAGGAGAGGGCAGAGGTCCTTCTCCTGGCTCCACACTGGCCAAGATGCCAGTGGTATGCAGATCTGGTCAGCCTATCAATAACCAGACCATGGAAGATCCCTCAATACAGAATAGCACTCAGTCAAGAGACTTGTCTCATCCAGATCCGCAATGGTTCCACCTAACTGTATGGCACTTGAGTGGTCAGCAGCAAGTGTTCTAGTAAAGTCATACAAACATTGCAGGCCACCAGGAGACCTTCAACTAACAGAATCTACAATGCCACATGGAGAGCCTTCTGCAACTGGAGCTCCAAAGAGCATATCGAGCCTACAGTGGTATTGGTGACCCAAACCCTGGAGTTTCTCCAGGAAGGCCTAGACAAGGGCCTGTCTCCCAACACTTTACTCAGGCAAGTGGCGGCCCTGGCATCCGTATTAGACTGTGGGAAGTTAGATTCCCTAGCTAGACATCTGCTGGTGTGCAGTTTCATCAGAGGCGCAACCAACCTAAAACCACCAGTGATATATAGATATTCCACTTGGGACCTATCAAAGGTACTTAGGCCACTCATGGCAGAGCTGTGATAGAGCCGAGGTTGCCTGCCAGTGCTGCTTGTGGCCAGACCCAGCCAGGAGAGCAGCCTGCTGACGAGTGGCTGGCTGGCGTTGTCCTGATGTGTCCCACCACCGCGACAGCCTCGCTTGTTGTTGGATTCACCAGCTCTAATGGTTGTAGCTCCATGCCCCACCCCCCCCAGCCCCAGAGTCCCAGATCAGGACTCAAAAAGGGGCCCTCAGCTGCGAGTTGCCTGGTGCCACAGTAGGGCTGGCAAAAGTGTGCAAGAAACACCTCCAGGTGCCCAGAGAAATAGAACAAGAGCCAACTCCCAATCAGCTCAGCTGATCTACAGCTGATCTACATGCCGTGTTTAAGGGGCCCAGCACCATGAGGTGATCACGCTCACTGCCTCCTGCACCTCAAAAAAAATAAGACCTCCCCAAAAATGAGGCCAAGCGCTTATTTCAGGGGTCAAAAGAAAATAAGACCTGGTCTTATTTTTGGGGAAACATGGTAGTATAGTAGAACAGAAAAGATAAGACAAGATTACCAATCTCAGTCATACCTGTGCAACAGTAAATTCCCTTCCCTGCTAATGGGAAGGATAATACCAGTGAGTTGTGATAGATTTTGGCCAACAAGTCATAAGAACAGCCAAAGGCTAAGCAAGTTTATGTTATTCTACACAGGCTAGGAAGACAAATTTAGATACTGTCTTGTCAACAAACATATTGTTGTACTGCCACATACTCCAGCTTTAAAAGTAATTCTGGAGAAATGATGGGTTTATCTCTAGTTGATAAATTGGAAACATTATTTATATAATGGCAAGTTATATAAATTGAAAACCAGCATTTAATTTATTGAAGAAGATGCCATACTGAGGAACAAGCCACTCTTCTGCAAAAGTAATATGTTCAGTATATTTAGGATACCAGAATTCATTCAGGATTGTGCAAATTAGTCAGTATTATTATCCTCATAGGGCAGTAGCAATGGGATAGAAAAGCGAAGACTCAACCCAAATTCATGGCACAACCAAAATTTAAAGTAAGTTCTTTGTGGATCTTAATAACTCTTCACCAGGACATTTCAGAAACAGGTCTATAACAATTCACCTCAGCCAAATTGTCACAGTTAGCTCACCATGGCCAACTAGCCACAGCCAACTTGCCATGGAAAATTCACCACGGAACAACTCACCATGGCCAACTCACCATGGGAGAACTCATTGCAGGACAAGAGAAATGGTGGAATAGAATCATTAAAGAAGGGATGCAAAACAGAGACAAACTGAAATGTGAATTGCAAAAATTAAAATCATTTTCATTTATTTTAAATAATTAAACTGAATTGCTAAATTGCCCTGCAGCGAGTTGTCCCACGGCAACTTGGCCACGAGGAGTTGTCCTGTGATGAATTGGCCATGGCAAGTTAGACGTGGCAAGTTGGCCATGGCGAGTTGGCCCATTCCATTCAGAAACATAGATATACCTATGTACATTCTTGGAGCAGCATATAAACCCAAATAATACATTAAAAATGAGGTAACAGTAGTACTTCAGTAAATGCAACAGTTAAATTGGAGCTGAAAATGGTAAGAAAAGAACACAATTGCTAATTTAGCAAGTAATTTATAAGGCAAATGGAGAAGCATCCTTTCCAAATTACTAAATTGGCAATGCATTCATGCAAGAAAGTTGTTCAAAGCTGGCATTAAATATAGCAGTGGGGTTCATGAAGAAGAAAATCCAAGAAGAAGAAAAAGAAGAAATAAGAAAGGTTGTAAGCTGCCCTGAGCCATTGGATACGAGATGGGCGGTAAATAAATTTCATAATAAATAAATAAATAAATATGTAAGACGGATAGATGAACACTGAATATTTAACCTCAGAAACATGAAAAGTATCATTGGAAAAGGCAAGACAAGAAAATAATAAGGATTAATTAAGAGGGGAAAGAAAATGTATATGTGGAATGTAATTATAAAATGTAAGGAATAGATTAAAATTTAAAACATTACATTAGAATAGACGTTTTTCCCCTTCCTTACAGCAAGTGTTTTTTCCCCTTCACTTTTTCCTGGATAATGGACATACTGTAAATATATGCTTCTCATAGTATGCATATACAGGTAGTCCACAACTTACGACCAGTGACTTTAGAAGTTAAGACTGCAGTGAAAAAAGTGACTTATGACTGTTTTTCACACTTATGACCACTGCAGCAACCCCAGTCACGTGATTAAAATTCAGATGCTTGGCAACTGGTAGGCATTTATGATGGTTGCAGTGTCCCAGAGTCATATGAACACATTATGCAAACTTCTGACAAGCAAAGTCAGTGGGGAAGTGAGATTCACTTAACCGTTTACTAACATAACAACTGCAGTGAGTCACTTAACAACTGTGTCAAGAAAAGTCGTAAAATGGGACAAAACTCACTTAACAACTATCTTGCTAAGCAACCGAAATTTTGGGCTCAATTGTGGCGATAATTCAAGTATTATATGAATAGTCAATAAGTGAATTTCTTAAAAATCCCAATGACCAATGAGGAACAACAACGTGCAGTTAAATTGAGAAATTTATTATACCAAAAATATTTGAATCTTTGCTCTTTCTCCAGTTTGTGTCACTTCTTTGATATTCTGGATATTCTGGATCTGCAAATTTGTTCACAGTGTAGCAATGCTGGCTACTATTGACAAAAGCTCTCTGTCCTTTACAGAAATACTATGTATTAGAAGCAATATTTATCAGTTTTCTCCTCTATATGTGCTTTCATACAATTCTATATCCTTCCAGAACTTCATTCCACCTCTTGAACAGCACCTTTGTAATCTAGTCTTCTATTAAAGTTCTCAATATTCAAGTTCCAATTTGGTTAAATGGACTATAGAAACAGAAAGCCAGCTGTATGATAAAGTGAAAAGATTTACTGTATGTTGAGTGCAATCCCCAATTTATATTCCTTTACCAGTTTGCTGTCAACTTAACTTCTTAGCATGCATCATTTGGAGCATGCCTAGCAAGTAGTAGTCACACAATGTATCAAGCACCAATATAAGAAAGAAGACAAAGAAAGCCCTATTAAGCATTTACTGTTTATATTGTACTGGACAGAGAATGAGCGATAAAGTTACAATGGGAACATCAAGTCAGTCCATGAAGGTAGTTCCTCAAAGTGTGTACATATAGTCCTCAACGTATGACCATAATTGAGCCCAAAGTTTTCATTGCTAAGCAAAAAAGTTGTTGTGAGTTGTGTCCATTTTACAACCTTCTGCCCACTTTTGGCACATGACGGCAAAAAGGTTACCGGTGGGCCCGGTAGGCCCGTTTTTCACACTCCCCAGGCTCCAGAGGCTTTCTTGGAGCCTGAGGAGGGTAAAAACTGCCTTCCTCACCCCTCCGGAAGCCAGAAACGGCCTGTTTCCCAACTTCTGGTGGGCTAGGAAGGCCCAAAAATCAGCTGGCCAGCACACGCATGCGCGCTGGAGCTGAGCTAGGGCAACGCTCGTGTGCCCACAGATATGGCTCCGCGTGTCACCTGTGGCACACGTGCCATAGGTTTGCCATCATGGACCTACTCATATCTCACTCCAGAGACTCCAGGTTGTATATAAAATCAAAATACAATACAAGGAATAATGTAATAAAAAGCCATAAAACTGTAACCAATAATCAACAGGAATGGCATGGATCTTCCCATAGTGGTTTAATTGTCAAAGACTTTTAACTATTCTCCACAAGGCTAAAAGACTGGAGCCATTCTTGCCTCTAGAAGTGAGCTACTCCAAAGGAGGGAACAGCCCCCAAGAATGCTTGTCCCTGTACTCTCTCCAATCACACTTCTGAAAGGAGCTCAATAGATGCTCCCTATTAACCCATATTGGGCAGGCAGGTTTATTTGGAATAGTCAGTCTCTAAAACACCCAGAGACCAGTTTAGTAAAAGTGACTAAGGCACCAGGCTAGAAACCAGAAGACTGTGAGTTCTAGTCCTACCACAAAGCCATCTGAATGATGTTGGGCAAGCCATTCCCTCTCAGCTCTAGCAAGCAGGCAATGGTAAGTAAGCCACTTCTAAAACCATGCCAAGAAAACGGCAAGAACTAGACCAGGCAGTTGCCAGGAGTCAAGACTGACTCGGAGGCTCACCAAATTAAATATCCAGGTATTGAAGTATATATGTAGTCCTCGACTTACGACAGTTCATTTAGTGATGGCTGAAAGTTACAACGGCACTGAAAAAAGTGAATTATTACTATTTTTCAGTTACCACCTTTCCAGAATCCTCATGATCATGTGTTCAAAATTCAGATGCTTGGTAACTGGTTCATATTTATGACAGTTGCTATGTCCCAGGGTCATGCGGTCCCTTTTTATGTCCTTCTGATAAGCAAAGTCAGTGGGGAAACCAGATTCACTTAACAACCAGGTTACCAACTTATCAACTGCTGTGATTCACTTAACAACTGAGGCAAAAAAGGTTGTAAATTCACTTAACAAATGTCTCACTTAACAACAGAAATGGGACTCAATTGTGGTCGTAAGTCGAGGACTACCTGTATAGGGCTTTGTAAGTAATAAATATAAATTGCACTTGAAAATGGAGTGTGGTGTTAGAAGTATTATCGCAGGATGTATAGCATGTATACACTATTGAAACAGCGACGTCTATGCTGGCTTGGGCATGTCGTGAGAATGGCTGATGGTCGGATTCCGAAAGATCTCCTGTATTTATTTATTTATTTTATTTTATTTTATTATTTAAATTTAAATATGGAGAATTAGTGCAGGGAAAGCGCCTCAGAGGGAGACCCCCGCTGCGATATAAGGATATTTGCAAGAGGGACCTAAAGGCCCTGTGAATGGACATTAACAACTGGGAAACCTTGACCTCCGATCGTTCAGCTTGGAGGCTAAAGACGCAGCATGGCCTTCTCCAATTCGAAGAGACACTTGTTCGGCAGGCTGAGGCAAAGAGGCAGTCCCGGAACCAGTGAAAACTGGGGGCTGGGCAGGGGACAGAATGTATCTGCCCTCAGTGTGGGAGGGCTTGCGACTCTCGAATTGACCTTTTTAGTCACACTAGATGCTGTTTTAGGACCTCTTTCCAGAGCACGATACCATAGTCTTTTGAGACTGAAGGATGCCAATGATGAAGCTGTTATTATTATTGTTGTTTTGTCACAGTCACCCAGATGTTCAGACTGGATTTGGTATTTTTATCCACCTATTGAGTCCTTCCCAAGGACCTGCATTAGGCAGATGTTAATGTTTTATGGTGTTAGAGGGGCTACATGGGGACATCCTTGAAGAACACCTGTAACATTCAACTGGTCTAGAGTACAGTAATGTGGACAGAGATAAGCATGCCTTGGAATGCCCGTGTAACACCTCTACTTTGTGAGCTGTACAAATTGCCAGTTTGCTTCCAGGTATGATTCAAGATACCAACCATTTTCTACAAAGCCCTACATGAGATAGGGCCTAGTTACTTGACGGGCTATCTATCTCCCATAATATCTACCTGACCAATTTAATCTAACAAATTGATGGGCTCCAGGTTTTCTTCTTTCTTCTTTGACTCAGCACCTGTTCTCTAGAATGAGGTTCTTCCCAAGATTAGATGGCTCCCACTCCACTGGCATTTTGGAGATAGAAAAGACTTGAAGACTTGGCCTTTTGCCCAGAATTTTGGCTAGAGTGGTTGAAACCCCTTCTGAGTACTGTTGTATGTACACTTTTTTATGTCAGCGTTCCAGAAGAACCCAACTTCAATTAAAAACTCCGAGACAGGCATTTTCTCAAAGTTCCAATTTATTAGAATAGGTATACTGGCACATCTGGGAACCTGAATCTGAGAGTTCTGGGTTTTCCCTCAGTAAATCAAAATCCCAAATCCAGCCCCTGCACCCATCAGTCCATCACATGGCCCAATCAACATCCGTCCCAACTTGAGCCATCACTGCAACCACTCCTCCTCCAGATGCAGGAACAGCCTGACTGTGACCGAAAAGAATGCTATTATGTCTAACTACAATCCCTCTACTAAATCCCCCCTCCTAATTTCTCAAGCACAAGAAGGTGGCAGCGTGGAAGCTTCTGGTGTTAATATGGCTTCCAAAGCTGACATTTTGGTTATTGCCTGGTTTTGCAATCGTTTTACTTCTTTGGCTTTATTGGTATATAATTATATGTTCTGTTCTTATCTGTGAACAATCCAGTCACTAGATGTTGGGTATATAAATTTAAATAATCGTGAACATCTTTATCATCTTAACTTACTATCAGCTGTACTGGATGGAGTGACAGAGTCAAAGCCAAAAAATAACTGGAGAACACTAGGCTGAATAATTCTAGGATTTGTTGATTACCATAGATCTTACTCCAAATACTGTTTCTCTATAAGAGATAATCGATACTATTTCATAAACCATGGGTTTATTATTTTCTATTATTTTCCTATTATTTTTCTCAACCGAAATACATTGTATTTCAAGGTTCAAAGAAGTTGCCTTATATTTGTATAGAACCTATACTTTTAAACAAGGACTTTGAATAAGTCACAATTGGTCACATATAACATACTAAGTTATACATTGTGCTTTATAAATTAAGTGGATAGGTTCGTACTACACCATGAACTAAAACCAAAATGAATACAAAGCCTTAGCAAGATACAGTTAGGCTCTTTACATCATAACATCAAATAATTGCATAAAAGGCAATGTACCTTTCCTAAAATCTAGAAAAAAAACCCCAAGCACAGCCATTTGCAACATCGCTCTAGCCACAACCTACAAAATTTCACTGAATATGTGGTTGAGGAACATGTTCAGAGGAAGAAATAGTAAACAGAAGAAAGCTTCACAAGAGTCAATGACTGCAATGAAAAACTAAGCTAATAGATTGGTTCTTCAAATCTTTCCAGATAAGGAGGGGATTTGAGGTCACCCACAAGAGCTCCAGACAGCTGCTCTTTCTAAGGAAACTGCAAGTATAATGGTATGTAAGAAAGAATAGGAAACACTGCCTAGGAAAAGATTAGATAAGAAAAAGCAAAGCCTGCCGTTGGATAATGGGAGGGGCACGAGGCTGAGAAGAGATATTCTCAGATTCTTAAGGAGAGGGCAGGAGAATTGTATTTTTAGGCTTGCAAGATTGAGGTCAGCCATACTAGATAGATCAGATAGGAAACACAACTAGATCAACTAATTCTGCTTTGTTGTAAAGCAAACAGAATCGTGAAAATATGATTTGTCTAGGCCCGTGATCGCGAACCTTTGGCACGCATGCTACAGGTGGTACGCAGCACCCTCTCTGTGGGCACGTGAGCTGTCAACCCAGTTCACCTCCGCCATGCATGTACGCCTCCTGCTGGCCAGCTGGTCATCGGATCTCTGCCATGCATGCGGGGGGGCATGTGCGGGGGTGCATGCACGGGGGATAGGGGGCATGCATGCATGCATGGGGTGCATGTGGGGGCCCACACTTGCATGTGCAGGGGGCACATGCATGGGGGCACATGTGCATTGCATTTTGGGGGTTCGGGTGCATGTGCACGCATTTGTGCGCTTGTGCTTTGGGCATTTGGTCCAGAAAAAGTTAGCCATCACTGGTCTAGGCAATATTTTTGGGTCCAAGCTCCTAAGAACTTTCTCACATATCATTACTGCAATAGTGATATTCATAAGATTAGAGCTCTGGGAGATAAGAGAATAGTTATCTTCCTCAAACCGCCAGTGGCGCCTTTGAAAAGACACTAAGTTTGCATATTTCCTTTCTTAACCATTTTTAAAAATTGCTTGTTAACTGTTTTTCAACTATTAAAAACCTTTAATTGACAAGTTTGACACCACCAGATAAATTTCCCTTCAATCCTTAGTGAAATAAAGTTTTAACTACTCATTTAAAAGCTTTTTTTGTAAAACAATAAAAGGGTGATCAAAACTTTTATTCAAGTAAGTTACAAACAGAGAAAGATACATTTGAAATAAGATTTTGGAATTACTTATACAGAATCCTTTACGAGGGAAAATGCTTATAGTCTGAATTATTTTTAAAAATTAGATACTAGAAGGAAGTAAAGATTACAATTAAAAAAGAACATATAAGGACCCAGTTTGTGGGGGCAATAAGCTGACTTTGTATAAATATACAAAAGTATGAAGGCTATTGCTTAACGCATTGTAAGCCATCCTGAGTCTCCGGAGAAGGGCGGCATATAAATCAAATTAAAAAAAAAAAATCTTTGCAGAATTACAGAATGAGCAAAATATTTTAACATTGAAGGATGTTTTTGAAAAATGGAGTCAGAGGTTAATATTATTAGTGTTAACATAGACCTCTATCCATATGGAGAAATTGTGTCTACAATTTTTCATGGAAGAGGAACAAGTTTTACTTGATAAGATCGAGACAGAGTTAAAAGTGGACTTACAAATGACAGGTTACAAGAATTACCATATTTTCCGGCGTATAAGACGACTGGGCGTATAAGACCACCCCCGAATTTTCCTGTTAAAATATAGGGTTTGGGCTATACTCGCCGTATAAGACTACCCCTCTTCCAACGTACACCAAATAAAAATTAAAAAACATCAATTGGCTCACCCACAATGTAAAAACAACTGTGCTAGACCCAAAATGGCCCCTGCAACAAGCAGAAACCTCACACAGCCACAAAAAGCCCAAAAAAACAACTTTCACACTTTACACACACACAACACAACACAACACAACACAACACAACACAACACAACACAACACAACTGGCTCACCCACAATGTAAAAGCATCTGTGCTAGACCCAAAATGGCCCCTGAAACAAGCAGGAACCTCACACAGCCACAAAAAGCCCAAAAACCCAACTTTCACACTTTACACACACAAAATTCCACATACAGCTTTGTGAGATTTTGTGTGTTTGTGTAGTTAGAGTGAAACACTACAAAAACATACTAAATCTCAGAAAGCTGCACAAATATTATTTTATTTTATTTTTATTTTTATATGAAAGCTAAATTTAAAACTTCCTAAACTTTAAATGGCTAGGTCTAAAAAAGAACAACTAAAAAAAAACCCAATTAACTATTTTTTTTAAAGATCCCAAAGGGGAAAAAAAAGAGAAGAGACAAAGAAAAAAAAAGAAAAAAAATCAAGTTCTACAACGTTTGAAGGAACCAAAGATCAAGATGGTTAGAAGTAAAAGAAAAGAACATCTACTTGGTTTATTTGATCAAAACTAACATAGATCTTATTTCTGATTATCCCTAATGGTCTTCTATTGACATCAGGACTGAAATGATAGTTTATGGATTTGTTTATAAATAAGAGATAGAATGTAGAAAGAAGAAATAATGTGTTGCATTTTAAGAAGTGATAAATTAATAAAATTGTTTACATTTGTTGTGATTAAGGTGAGAAATCACTTCTTTATATATTTCTTTTCTTTCTTGTCTATTTCTATTTTTTCCTTATTTCTTTTTTGCATGTTCTACTCTTTATTCTTCTATCTTTATCTTAGTTTGTATTAATTTTTACTTTTGTATTCAATATGTTTAATTAAATTACTATAAAACAAAACAAAAGCTTTCTCAAGATGTAATGGGATTCTAGCCATATTCTTCTCAAGTAGATAACTAACAATTTCATCACCTATATAGTTCATAGTTCATATATAGGTGCCTAACAAATGTACACAATTATTTTAACCACAAACAATCCCAAAAGACTCAATTTGGATTCAGTCTCTAAGAAATTAGGTTTTTTTATCAACAGAGGGATGAATTCTCAAATCAAGACAACTCATTTGTTTTTTAGTTTTTTTTAAGTTCGAGTATAAAGTCGATAATCAACATATTTTACAAAAAAGGCAAACAATCATTTGAATAGTTTTTTTTTTTTCAGTTAAAATCAAATATAAAAAAGAATAAGAAAAACCCTTGCTCTTTTATTCTGCATTTCCATTATATCACACTGGAATTTTTAATCTTTTGAAGACTACTAAACACTCGGTATTTATGATAATCCACCAGTAGGCATAAACTAAACTGATTAGAAACATGTTTCAGAAACTGTGCTCTGCCATGCATTATGGAAAACACCTCAGAATATTGTTTAGTTCCTAGGTACTTGAAAAAAGCACCTCAAGTAATGAAACATTCAGTGAGAAGCCTTCTAGGTTAGACAAATGAAATAGGATTTTAATCGAAGCTCTAAGATAATTAGAGCTTATTGTTGAATTACATCCTGACACTTGAATTATTTTATCCAGATTAAATTAATTTCAAAAGATATTACTACGCTTTTAAGATTGGACACAAGGAACACAGTATGCTACTTCTACTCTCTGGTGATTTTTCCTTAAAATTAAAAATATTTAAATTACCTAATATTTGATATATGCTTTTTAATTAAACTGAAATAGGTAACTCAGAGCTTGTTGCCAAGGTGAATGATTGTAATGTCACATATCACATTTTAGTTTGGGGGCAGGATCAAAGGAAGAAAGCACAGTGAAGGATGTGTAATTGTAAATATCAGTTTTAAAAGCAAATGAGTTTGAGGCATAGAAACATTATTCTAGAAGAATGATTTTTAAAAGATGGATTGCAAAGGTCCCAAAAACATAACACAGACATTTTCTTAAAATCAACAATTATTAATAGTCCTTACAAAAATTGTTTAAAACTGCTTAGATCACGCTGCCCTTGAAGAGAATTCAGAAGCTGCAGCTGGTCTAGAATGCCACAGTACTTTTTTTTTATGGCTCTGATGCCCATTAACACCACTGCTCTACAGCTGCACTAAGTCCCAACAGACTTTTAGGTGTGATTCAAAGTACTGATTTTTAGCTGTATAGTGCTGATTGGCAGCAGAGTGGAGGAATGAGTGCCACCTCCTTCTATTGTTTCTGCTTGACCCACCAGATCTAACACATGCTTTGAGTCCTTTCTACTAAACAATGGCATTTTGTTGGAGTCAGGAGCTATCCACTCTCTGAGATAGCACCTGCCTTGTAGAACAGCATTCCCTCTAGAGATCAGGATGGCTCTAATCCAATTGTTTTTTGTAAGGCTCTGTAGACCTGGCTGTTTCCCCAGATGTTCAGGCCAGGAGGTTAGGCTAGCTCTGTTGTGAATGAGATTTTATGACTGGAAAATGTCATTTACCCGGCGTGCTATGAATTATAGTTTCAATTGTTATATTTTAATCTTTGTATGCTATCCAATCACCATTGTGAAATGGGACAGCCATATAAATTATTTAGATTAATATATTTAAATAAATATCTTCATTGTCAATTCTAAGACTGTTTGCTGTGTTTAGCGTCATTGGTTTGATTTTATATTTAATCTTAGTTCCATTTTTTTCCACTGTGCTCTTGGTCTTTTTATAATTTTATTAAAGTATATGAGTACAAAGATAAAAGACTAGTCCAACTAAATAAAATATATGAAAAGAAAGAAAAAGAGAGGTGCAAAGAGACAGAAAAAGGTACCAGTAAATAAATAAGAAAAAATATATATATAAAAGATTATTCCCCCCCCCCAAACAATATAAACATTTTCAGTAACTAAATACCTTCTCTAGAATTTCACCTAAAAATCTCTTCTTCCCATATCTCATTCTTTATCAATAATCATTGAAATTCTGTACAGAATTTCAGTATTCTTCCATTTGTTTTGTTTGATGTTCTTGGACTCTGTTATCTTTTCGATGACATCTTTTAATGTGCAAATTTGAGGTTGGAACCTCCTTCTAAATTCAGAAATCTTTTAGAAGGCTTTCCTTATTTTTCTGTATCTATTTCCATCTTTGATGTTATAATTAGTCTTCTGGTTAGGACAGTAATTGGGACTGGGATTGCCATTGTTATATGATGTGATCTTAAAGCATGGTATTAAATGACTGCATTGTTTAGCAATGGTAATCCCAGCATTCTCCTAAGAGAGATGGGTCATTAAAAGCAAAGATGTGGGGAGTCCCAAGTAAGGACTGTGGGGATGCTGTAGGAGGGTGGGAAAAACCCTGGGAGGGCTGGCGCAGGCCACATGTGACTTGGGGGAGAGGGAGGCCTTGAAAGGACCAGCACATGCTTTGCAAAAGTCGGTGGAAGCTAGGGATGGGCGGGCACAGGCTACATATGAGTAGTGGGAGGGTTGGCACAGGCTGCATGCAAAGCTGGCAGGGAAGGTTACAAATGGCAATCACTTGATTGCAAGTACTGCAATGGCTGGAATTTTGAGACCAGTCAAATATCCATTTTTTTCAGTGTTGATATAACTTGGAATTTTTGCTGAACAAATTAACATAAACTAAGGACTTATATGTATTGTAACACTGTTTCTTATATTTTCTAAACTGATATTCTATTATCTGAATGTTCCCTAAGCTACATGTCTTCATCCTGTCTCCAAAGGACTTTCCAACTTACCATTTCAATTTCAGATTGAACTTCATCATAATACTCAGGAGTCATGAACCTTTTCTGTGTCAGCAGTTAAAGCACAAAGTACAGTAGTCATCATATTAAATGATAGTCCATGAAATCTAACTGATATGATTCGGTAATTGATTGTATGTGTCCAAGGCAGCCTATTTTTCAGAGCACCTGAGGGCAGGAATGGATGGAAATTTATCAAAGAGAGATCCAACCTAGAACGAGGGAGAAATTTCCTGACAATGAGAACAATTAATCAATGGAACAGCTTGCCTCCAGAAGTTATGGGTGTTCCATTACTAGAGGTTTTAAAGAAGAGACTGGACAGCCATTTCTCCAGAATAGTATGGGTGTCAAACTCAAGGCCTGTGGGCCCGATCCGGCCTGCTTAAATCCGGCCCGCACGGCCAGCCTGAAAATATCAAAGGACCAGCCTGCGGTGCCTCTGCCAGCCAAAACAGGCTGCATGCGGGTCCCCCGGAGCCCATTTTCGGCCTCCCAGGCCTCTTGCAGCACTCTGCCAACTAAAAATGGGCTGTGCAGAGGCCTTGGGAGGCCTCCGTGTGGCCCATTTTTGGCCAGCAGAGCGCTGCTGGAGGCCGGGGAGCCCGAAAATGAGGCACGGGGGGGGGCTGCATGCGGCCTCCTGCACCCCGTTTTAGCCAGTAAAGTGCTGCAGGAGGTGCCTGTCCCGTCTCCCCTCCCCCCGGTTCCCTCCACCAGCCTGCAGAGAACTACAATGCTGATCCGGCCCTCAAAGAAATCCAGTTTGACAACCCTGGTATAGAGTCTCTTGCTTGAGCAGGAGGTTGGATTCCAACTCTGTTACTGTATACTGTTACTATAAGTATTATTCTTGCTATAGCTTTCCTGATTATGAAAACCATGCCATGCTTTCTTTGGCATTGTAGTAAATAGTGTAATCTTGTGACTGAAAGAATCCAATTCTAATCTATTTCAATTCACTGAAACATAAGAGGACAACATGAGGTTGATTCATTTCATCTTTCACTGTGCTGGGCTTTCCCATATTCATGCTTCTTTCATTCCATGCTTCTTCCACTGTAATTCTTTCTTTGCAGCTTTTGGATTTTCATTTCTGAAATGACAACATCAGCAACTAAATGTCCCAAAGGCTTTAATCTAGCCACTTCATAAACATCACTAATACTCAGCTAAGCTAAGTAACATGTTTAGTGCCATCTGGCCTGAATGGCCCATCATCTGGCTTTATATCATCAATCATTTTTATTGCCTATCTCTTTAGTTTTCTTGGTAAAAGGTACATTGGTCAAGAACTGTAAATACCACTATCTCCTTCATGGTAAACTGTGACAGTCTATCTAGTTAGGTAAAGGTTCCCCTTGCACATATGTGCTAGTCGTTCCCAACTCTAGGGGGCAGTGCTCATCTCTGTTTCAAAGCCGAAGAACCAGCACTGTCAGAAGACATCTCTGTGGTCATGTGGCCGGCATGACTAAACGCTGAAGGTGCACGGAACGCTGTTACCTTCCCACCAAAGTAGTCCCTATTTTTCTACTTGCATTTTTTACGTGCTTTTGAATTGCTAGGTTGGCAAAAGCTAGGACAAGTAATGGGAGCTCACCCCGTTACGTGGCACTAGGGATTCGAACCGCTGAACTGCCAACCTTTTGATCGGCAAGTTCAGCGTCTTAGCCACTGAGCCACCGCATCCCTCTATCTAGTTGAGAGGGGTATTAATTATCAAGCAAAACACCTTCCTCAATGGCAGATGTCACTCCTGGCAAATATCAACCGAGAGAGAGCTGAATCTAAAAGACATGTAGTAGCTTAAATTCATCCATGTGTTATGTCTATATTTTTAAGGTGCAGAGGCATAAATTGAGCCCAAAACACTAATCAACTAAGAAACCTCCATGACAGGTGGCTACCAAAAACAATGGTAAATTAAGTGGTGGGGTGATAGTGGCAGATATAATGTTGTAGCAGTGATTCTTGAATGTTCTTCTTTCTTTTCTGGGGCCTCTGCCAATGGTCTGGCAACATCAGGGGCCCAAACTTCAACCCTAAATCCCAAATCCTTCATGGGGGATGGTTTCAGATTTAAATCAAACCTGTATTCTACACAAACCATGATAGCAACTATCCTTACTGGAAGCAATTCCCTCCCACCCCACATTTTTTTAACCAGATTAAGCCTTTATGAATTTCACAGTGAACAGCCTTTCCAGACAGCCACAAGGGAAGAATGGCTGTTGTTCCAAATGGTCTAACTTCATATATACTACCCTCCCACCCCATTTCTCACTGGGAAGCAATGACTCATCCAGAACTTTCTTTCAAAACAGCAGAGATAAATGTTGGCCTGACTAGGTGGCTCAGTGGCTAAGACACTGAGCTTGTCGATCAGAAAGGTTGGCAGCTCGGTGGTTCAAATCCCTAGTACAGGTGTCCTGCGTGAGCAGGGGGTTGGACTAGATGACCTCCAAGGTCCCTTTCAACTCTGTTACTGTTTACTTTAACTTTAAATGTATGCCATTTTGGGGTATTCTGCTAACTACTCGTTCTATGCAAAGTTAGATATATACAGTATATGATAAAAACCACTGAAATCAAGAAAACTAAGGTGCAACTGTAAACCGCCATATCAGTCACTAATTATAGTAAATGATCCAGCATAAAAAAGCCAGGTTGGTGTCAGTATTAAGGCGACATACTAGAATCTGGATGGTGAGTTTCAATCCTGCCTTAGATATGGAACCAGTTGAGTGATCTTGGGCCAGTCACTTTCTCTTAGCTCTTGGAAGGCGGCAATGGCAAACCACTTTTGAAACCTTGTCAAGTAAACTGCGGAGACTTGTCCAGGCAGTCACAAGGAGGTGCCTGCGGGCGCACTCACACCCACTTATTGAAGAAAGTGCACTCTGAGTCTCATGCTATTGTATTTTAGTTTAAGAAAAAACATGAAAGGGAGGAACTTTGTGCCAAGGTCCTGATTAATGAATGGATAATTTTCCACAACTACATAGAATCACAGATATTGTACTATCTCCTAGGGAGCTAGGCAAGAACTAAAATACTGACCATTTAAAATTAAAAGGAAGGAAGAAAAAGTTGGGACAAACATTATAGCTGTCATAATGCAGTGGCAACATTACTCGGCAGAAAAGCATTTACTACAATGCTCGGTAACCAACAACACAGGTAAGTATTGGCAAGATTTGTTCTGTTGAAATCTGCTGCCAGTCATTTCAAGGTAAAGGTGAGTAAGCTTTCTGCACACCTGGGAATTTCATTTTTGAAGGTTTTATTCTTTTAATTTTATTACATAGCAGTGATATTATCAGATATGATGGAGGCAGAATGTCCTTCTTTCCTTTTTCTGTTTTGGTGGGTGCTTCCCACCATAAGCCTAACATACTGAAAGCTTGACATACATACTCTGATCTGCTAAAATCAATTTCATTGCAACTAAATTATTCCCCTACATGTATGTCTTAAAAACAAAATAGTCAATGTTTCCTTTTCTCTAACCAACCCAAAATAATTTCCCACCAGATTCTAGTTTCCTCTTTTTAAAATCTGCTTCCAACTTTTTCTCATCTGATTTTCCCCAACCAATGATAGTCATTCGCTCCATCTTTGTAAATGGAAATAGTATTGTATCCAAACTTCTTGTTCAGTTGCCTTTAGTATTTAAGAGCACAAACCCTGAAGATCCCTATTATCATATAACAGTCCAGCCCTTGATGAGCATGTTGATAAGCATGGTATAGTGGTTAAAATGTTAGAATGGGAGACCCAGATTGAATTTAAATCTTAATACAGCAATTTAGTTCACTAGTGAACTACATTTGACTTAATTTTTCATTAGGTTCTTGTTGAGAAAAAAAAATAAAAAGCACAGTATTGTAAATGGTTAACATCAGCTGTAACTGTTAGGTCTTCTTCACTGCAGGTACTTGAGGGCCAACAAATGAGGCAGACGCAAAGCAATCCTATAAATCTTTTTAATGCCACTTCTTGGAAAGCAACATTTGTTTTTAAATAGGCATATGCTTGTTGATCGTATGTTCTTGACATTTTAAAAAACTGTCAGGTTTAGCCTGAGATGTGTGTTGGAAAGAAGAAAAGCTGGAATATTGCATGCCACCTACTTGTCCACATCTCAATTCTCAAACAACTTTATTTCAAATGTACTACTTCCAGCATTAAAAATCAAACCTCACACAGAAATTCAATTTCTTTTGCATTATACATGAAGGAAAATATCTTTTCATAGAATAGAATCCAACATAGCAAGAAATAACTAAGAGACATAAGAAATGCAGAGCAATTTGTATGGAAATTAAAAACTGTTTTGAAACTGAGAGAGTGGGGATAAACAAGGAGCTTCTACGTGAAGTGAACAGATGCTAGGAAGGGGGATTTTAGAGATCAGTATGGTAGTGACAGCAATTTGCCCAAGACTCGAATGGAAACAAATGCTACAATTATTGGTTTGAAGAAAAAAAATGAATGCAGTCATAAATGCTGTGAGAAAGCTGAAAAATGATCAGGTTGCATATATACATGGCATAACTGGAAAAGTGTTGAAATGTGGACATGGTTTGCTTATGAAGTGACTATGTGGTTTCTCACATGTGTGAAGATTGCATCTCTGCCTGATGAATAGAAGGATATCATTATTCTTTCTCTGTATAATAGGAACGATAACAAGAGCAAATGAAAAAGTATGAGGGATTAGTTAAACATGCCTGAGAAAATGTTTGGTTCTGACAGAAAGAGTTAACAGGGAGCAAAATTTGGACAGTACTGTGTGGCTTTATGCCAGAAAGCTGGTGTACTGATTAAATTTTTATTCTTCAGGACATGGAAAAAATGTACAAATGTGTGAAAGTTTATTGTACATTTTTTTGATTTAGAAAAAGCATCTGAGAGATTGAACAAATTTGGACTATAGAATGATGCACATAAATATTAAGTGAAAGGTTGATTGAGTTAAAATCAGTATAAGATGGAAGTAAAGCATGCATAAATGGAATGCTTAGCAAAAGGTTCAACATTCAGCAGGAAAAAAGACAAGGGTGTGTGATGCTCCCTCTGCTGTTTTATATATATATTGTGCAAATTCATGTAAATTCATTTATGAATAAGAAATACTGCCATTACTGCCATTCAAGGTGGGGACATAAATGCATGTGTATTCTTTGTGTGGAGACATTACCATGTTGTGGCTAAGGATTTAAGTTCTTGCAGAAAAATATGATGTTGCAAAGGGAGTGGATCTAAAAATTAATGTATCAGAAAATCAAGGCAGCTATGAACAAATTACAAGTTATACATAAATGGAAAAAAACTAAAGCAAGTAAAAAATTTGTGTACCTTAGAAGAATGTTTATTAAAACCTTTTCAGATGTATAAATGCTGGCAGAAAGGTGTTTGGTAGCATGTTATCTAATGCAGGGGTCCCCAACCCCTGGTCCATGGACTGGCACCGGTCTGCGGCATGCCAGAAACCAGCTGTGCAAATTAGCAAAGCTCCATCTGAAGGATACAGGTAGCACATGAAACTATGCTCCTTCCGGTCCATGGAAAACCTCTCTCCACGGAACCGGCCCCTGATGGCCAAAACGTTGGGGGCTGCTGACCTAATGTGAAGAGTGCTATGTGCCAAAAAATAATATTTATCTAGCTTTTGCCAATTTGTTGGATAAAATGAATTATGTCAGGGCAAACATAAAAGTTGAAAGCAGTGAGAATGGAGTATTTGAGAAAGGTGTGTAACTAAGATTAGAATAGAACCAAGAATGAATGGGAACTGAATAAATGTTGAATGCAATGCAAAGTTGAATAACCAGTGTGAAATAAGTCTGATCTGGGAGGAACTATACTATACTATACTATAGATGGGAAAGGTTGAAAAGTCTTAGATGAATTGAATTTATGAGATTATTAGGTCATGTATGAAATAGCTGAAGTAGGTAAAATTTACAAGGGAAAGATATAGAAAGGTACTGTGTTTCCCCGAAAATAAGACCCTGTCTTATATTTTTTTGAACCCTGAAATAAGCACTTGGCCTTATTGCCATGTGCTCAAAAGCCCGATTGGGCTTATTATGAGGGGATGTCTTATTTTGGGGGAAACAGAGTACATAGTGAATGATGTTGATAAAAAATAAATTTAATTATACTTTTTTTATCTTTATTAGTTAATAATAACTAATTATTATTTATTAGTTCTTCAAAAATTCAATGATTTCATTAAGTTATATTGTTCTTTTGTATTTTTAAAAGATCCATTGTTAAAGTGTTTTAATATTAATGTTCTTCAAGTATGATATTCTAATATGAGACAGCAGTAGCTTAGATTGCTATAACATAAAGAGTGGTCTTTCTACTGTTCCTTATAATTCTGTTCCAAAGACCCTGGAATGTTGCCTAAATTCAATGATGTACAAGACAGAATGCTGTTAGTTAATAAAACAATTGGACACTGGGATGGAGACTCAGTTTTCTAAGATCAAGTTATTATTTGTCCACAAAAAAAAAAGTGTCTAGGAGTTGCCCCTAATCTTCATTTTGACACTGGATTCATGACTGGAAGCTCTGACAAGATACCTGTTTACTCAATTACAACTCCAGAAAGTTGGTGATATTTTGCAATAGTTATTCATACCCTTGTTACACAGACTATTTTTTTAAATTTATGGAAGTTGCGAATGGAAAAAATGCATCAAACAATTTACTGAATTGTAGAAGGAATAAAGGTTGAACTGAAAGATCTGCCAGCTATTTACTGATCATATGTTGTTAAACTTTAGAATCTGACTATCTCACTGCCTTTCCCATTATGAACCTACTCAGGCATTAAGATCTACAGGAGAGGCCCTTCAAAAACTACCCCTGCTATTGGAGGCTCCATTATCTGGCATACAAGAGAGATTTTTCCTGCCTTGTTCCTAGATAGTGGAATACATTTGGCCTTATTCTTGCAGCTTTTATGAAATTTATTTCCTTAAAAATTATATGGCCACCTATCACGTAAAATACAACTCTGGACAGCTCACAATAATTCAATCCTTAGGCTCAGGTGGATTTGATTTAAATCGAGTCGATTTAAATCATGATTTAAATCACTAGTAAAAAGACTTGATTTAAATCAACTCGATTTAAATCATAATTTTTAAAGAGCAACTGTCATCTCTGCTACTCCTTTGACCAACTGTTGACTTACCGATAGTCCCAGTGTTGCAAAATATACAGCCTTGTGCTACATAACTAAGCTCCATTTCATGCTGAATAAACTAAATTATTTATGTATCTTAAATAGAAAACTATCTTACGATAGATTTTTACCCCAAAAGTTTTTTATTAAAATAAATTCAATAAAAATAAAAAAATCTGATTTAAATAAAAAAATCTGATTTAAATAAAAAAAATCCGATTTAAATAAAAAAAATCCGATTTAAATTAAAAAAAATCTGATTTTTTTAAAAAAATCATTGATTTTTATCCACCCTGCTTAGGTTCCACCCTTATCCTATCCCAGCGCTTGGGGAACTTTCCAGAAAACAAAAAGAGTGTAGGTCTGCTGGATACTTTCATATCCCAAATATGAAAACAATTCAAAATTTTAATTGTTAATCTATTTTAATAATTTCAATTTAATATTTAAGTTTGCCAAGTTTGTTTTTCTATTATTTCAATACCGGTATCTTGGAAGAAGTTTGGGTTCACATATTTTATTAAGCCATGGTATAATTAACTTTTAAGGAATCATCATGATTAGACTCACCCAACAGACTAAAACATACAGTAGCTTGTATAATTATGATTAAGTTTGATATTTGAATCTAACCAATTTTCACCCTTTACTGTATTTAAAAATGTCTGACTGAAATTTTGGAATTTTGAAAATTGGTTATATTGGGAGCCTGCTATTCTCTGAAATTTAATGCCCAGGTGAGCTGTCTTTCCTCAAAGACCTTTCATTGCCACTATAGTGGGCAATGGAACACAACATGTTTTCAATATCTAATTTTATAGTGGCTGTGATGACCCTGGTCTTTTTAAACATGTTGTAGGACTCCAACCCCTATCAACCCCAGCCAGCATGGGATTGATGCTGTCAATCATGAATGATTAATGATCAAAATGAATTGATGATTGACGATCAAAAATGATCAATGAAGTCAGCAATGACTTCACCAAAGTCTGATTACTACTTCTTCTTTTAACTATTCAAATGCATCGTGCAAAAAATAGTGAATTGTGTTTTTACGAGTTTTTATTTATCGTTTTTGATACTAACATTTTGATAGGAATTGCAAATTTTGGGCAGTAATTAATGGCGGAGAATTGGGCCCCAGGCCTCTGTAATCTCACACCTGGCAAGGAAAGAAAAACAGTTTTACCCGTGTAAAACTTCCCAGGAGAAAGGTGGCAATTAATTAGCCCCCACTCCAATTTAACGGAGGAGGACCATCGTAATTTCTCCGCAGCCTCCCACCGCTCGCTACTCTGGCGTTTGGCACCCAAGCCAGAGAAGTTTTCTCCTCCAAGCGGGGAGCGGGAAGGCTCTGCTCTCAAGGGTTAAAGCTGAGCGGCAGAAACCCCGCGTGCGGCTGCCCTTCAGTCACGCTGCCTCGCTCCGGTGGGAGGAAAGGAGCTGAAGAATGCGAAAGGGGAGCCCGGCCCGCTCCTTTCCCGCTGGCGGCGTCCCTCCTTCCTGCCTTCAGTCACACACAACCCTCTTGACTTCAAACCTCTCCGAAGAGAGTCAGCTCGAGTTACAACCGATGGGTTATTGTTCCTCTTCATCTTCTGTGTTTCGTTTTGAAGCGCCACCGGGCAGTTTTTTTCACCTTCTTCGGGGCTTCTCCCCCCCCCCACCCTCCTCCTCCTCCTCCCGGGATTTGCTCACGGCGCCTTCACGCCGAGTTATCTTCCCGCACTTCCTTTTGCGCGGCATTCACGCCTAAAGACCCCGGGAGGGACGAGACCGGAAAGATGAGGGATCTACCGCTCGCGCGGTTTTTCTTTTCTTTTCTTTTTGCAGCTCCAGAAAGAGAGCCTGGGAGGGGGGGGGACGGGGGGGAAAAGCAGCCCTGTCGACCTAATCCTTTCCACCCACCACCCAGTCCTCTTTTCGGACATCGCAGCCACGTAAAAAACGAGCAAACCCGTCACCTCCCCCCCCAAGGCCAAGGGGTGCTGGATGAAGCAAATTCTGTTTAAAACACGCCTTCCACGAGGAAACGCTTACCTTGAGATGCTTTTTTTTCCTATTGCCCCATCCTTAGCTCCTCTATGGGCGTGGGAATATTGGGGGGGGGGGACTCTCTGCTTTTCTATAGATACAATTTCGCCGCACGATAAAAAAAAAATGGTTAGAAATCCTGTCAAGTCATGTGATTGATTGAATTATTTCCACCCCTCTTTTCCTCCTAAACGCCCCCCCTTTCCCCCCCCCCCCGTTTTAGGACAATACTCGGCAGCTTTTTTTCATTATGTCAGACAAAAATGGCTGATGACAGAGAGGAGGAGCGCGGCTGCCGTTGCCAGGGAATGCTGGGCTCTCCCCGCCGCTCCTCTGGCTGCAGAGGCTTTGAGGCGCGAGGCACCCGCGGAGGTTGATTAGGGTCTGGTATCTCACAGTCATGCCTTGAAGTGTAGGAGAGTAACTCTTCCTGATTCCTCCCGTCTCTCTCCCCCCCCCCCCACTTCCTTTTCCTGCTTCTCCGGGCAAAAGGAAAGTCTATGCGGAGAAAAGCCGAGCCGAGTCTTTGAGAGCCACCCGGCTTCGTTTCAATGGGGGTTGAGAGCGGACGGCAGCTTGCACCCCTTTTGAAAGAGAGCTGACAAATGCCTCCCCCCCAACTTGAAGCCCGGAATAAAAAAAAAAAAAAAAGAAATATGGAATCGATTCTATTAGGGTCGTTATTCTATCCATTGAATCTATCCGTGCTAATCCCAGCAGCTCCTGTCCTCTTTATGTACTTTAGCAGCAACTCTGGTCCAGATGCTCATTTTACAGAACCGACAACCTTCCCCAATTTGTTGTTCTCCATATTGAACTTTCGTCTCCAATATTCATAGCGATGCTGGGTGGGGGTTAAGGGCAATGGAAGTCCAATGTGAGGCATTCGTGAACAGTTCCAAAGGGCACTGGATTTTATTTCCTATTGTTGCATCCATGCCTTCAAAGTGTATCACATCATCTGTACAACTGTAGCATTTCCTACTATAAATGAGAAAGAGCCATCTAGTTCCAATTTGAAAACTTCCAGTGACAGTTCTTATTTAACAGCTATTAATTTTCTCCCCAACAACTGTCCTTGTCCTTTTCTGTTTTAACAGAGAACAAAAGTCCACTCTCTTCCACTACACCTTTATCAATTCTACTCTTTTCCAAAAACATTTTACACATCTTTAAAAATAAATGTTGATGTGGGATAATTTAATAAATTATTTAAATCCAGAGCCATGTTTTACCACATTAGGACCAACAGAAAAAAAATATACCAGATTATTTCCCACAATCCATCATGGCATAAATATAGTAGGTTCATCACATTCAACAATGCCCATGTTGTCTTTAAAAAGCTCAGGCAGTGGTGTGAAGTAGAGAAAAACTAAGTCCCAGAATTAGAGAAACACTAATACTTTTGCAAATTGGCTTTTTCAGGGGCCCCCAATAGGAATCAGAAGTACTTCAGGCAAAGTAAAAAGCATTTTATTAAGTGGGAGGAGTCAAGTGTTTATATAGGGTACAGAAACAAATAGTAAATGCACTGTGTATAAGTGATGCATCATCAAATTAATAAAATACATTGGTTAGGCATGAGAAAAGACATACATCTCCCCTTTTCTCATTCAGGCTCGTTTCTTTAAAACTTGCAATTGACAGACTTGAGAATACAGCCCTATTTTTTACTTTCTGAATAAGTTAGTTTTTGCACAACAATGGAGATGGTTTTGGGTAAGGTAAAGCAAAAACATGATTTCCTAAAGTTCAAAAGGATGTATGGATGCCCTGCTAAAATTGAATATCACTTTTATTAAAATGCTAATAAAGCCTAAAATTTTTGTTTCAGAACAAAAAATGGTGTTCCATAGCATATGGACCATGTATACCTCTCCTGCGCTACAGGCAACTCTTGAGAAGTGAGGCTTTTGAAAGATGGCTTTGATACACAAGGTGCTTATATTTTAGACAAATGGTTTCAAGGTGAAAATTAAATGAAATTAAATGAAAAGTTCTTTCATGGACTTAAAATGTAAAACATTTCTAGGACTGGGAAACTTTCTAGGGAAAGCCCTGCAAACAGTAATGTATAGTGTAGCAGCAGAGGCAAGGAAGGCAGCACTAGACAACGAAATCCAAAATTAAGCAAAAAGTCAAAGCATCAATCCAAGCAGCTCATTTATCAAGAGTATTCCGAATCTGAAAACAGTCTAGTAACAATATGGGGAAACTAGAAGAATTAGATATTTAAATTACGGCCTGCGGCTTGTTCAACAATCCAGCACTGACATGTTAGAAACTGAATGCTGTTGTACTCCTGTCTATAGAGCACCCACCCAGTCTCAATTGTTGCCATCAGTTAACCAACCATGAATCTATTCTTGGGTATATTTTTTAATCTGAGGAAACTTTCCTGGCAGGTGGACATTCCTTTCTGCCCCAGGTATTCCCATATTTTTTTCTACCAATATGTTCATTTCATATCCAGTTCTAGGAATTGGCCACACATCTGAAGAAATACTTAGTGAAAATGGTTCTATCTCTCCTATAAATTTGCAAGGAATTGCTTCTTCAATGGAAGAGTTAGATTCTATGAATGCATCTCCATATCATTGGTGGGAAATTGGGATAGAAGGTTGTGTTACTATTGTTTGTGAAATGAAAGACTGCAGTGAGTACTCTTCACACTTTAAGCAATGTACAATGATTTAATTTTGACCCAGAGTCCCTCCAAATAAAATTCACCACTGAATGCAAGTTGTTTATGGAGATGGCTGTTTTGACTTAAGTAGTCTTGCTGGGCCACAGAAATCTACAAGTGGTGAACCAGAAAAGGTTGATTTGTGTGTAATGGGTAGCATTATTGAAATTCTTCAATATCAGAACATTTGTGCAAGATGGGTTACTGGAAGGCTAACAGATTAAAGTTTAGAGCTGAAATTTGTCAGCAATGTTCATGCTATAAGAACAAAGGTAAGGAATTTCTTTACAGCACTGTGACAGTTAACAAAACCTGGACTCATCATTATGATTCAAAAATAAAGTGTCAGTCCAAGGAATATTGTAATTAAGACTCACCTGCAAAAACAAAACAAAATAAAAAAAAACATGTTTTATCAGGAAAACTCATAGTTACCCAATTTTCCATTGTTTGGTTTCTGAAATAATTTTACCCCTTCTCTACTACCCATAACATATATATTGTATCTGAGACATTCATATCAGAATGTCGTAAACTCTATGTACAATATTTTATTCTTGACAGTTCCTATCAAATAGTAAATTTAACAAACCTGTTCATACCACAGTTGTTTTATAAAGCATTATTAAAGCTACTCAATCTGATTATATTTCTTATAGAGTATATGTATATTATTTCATCAGTTGTAAAAGTGGAAGGTTTTTGAAAACAAACATAAAGGTCTACAAAAAAGTGGGAATTAGAGGCACCACCTGCTGGTTTAAAGGATAGTTTTTCTTAGCCCATCTTCCATTGTGTGTGTAAATACTACACATAGCACTATGTAAATAGAAATTATTAATCATAATCTAACAACAAGGATGTTTGTTAGATGGAATTTATAACATAAATTATTCTTGTTTAATAAAACCAGGGAAGGAGAGCATAACCTCCATGCATTTTGTTCAATTATACTGCAATCTCAAGTGTTTATTATAATTTCCTTGTAAACATTATCTTCCTCCCTTTACTTTCTCCCTCATTGTAGTAATATTTAGATATTTCAGAATTGCTGCTATATCCTCCAGCCTCATTTCCCTCTTCCTGCACTAAAAGAAGTGAATATTTTGCATTTTAATTCTAAAATTGTAACTGCAAATGAATTGGTCTTCTCCTGACACTAAAATATACAATTGTATTTACTCCAGCAGCAGTCATATAATTCTAATTATATATTATTAATAGACAATCCAATAAACCATTTGGTCATCCTTTGAGAGAAAGGTGGTGCAGTCTGAGGTGACTAAAATGAACATCAATGAGATGTATGGTCCCATGATCATCTAAGAAAAAAGTATATATCATAAATAGAAAAGTAATTGTAGTGGCAAAGAAACTCCAAAAATAAGTCAGTATTTACTGGAATTGATGGACCAAGGCAAAAAGAAGAACCACTGTACAGATTTGCTCCTCAGAACTCTTCTCCATATCAAGGAGAGGACAAGGATCACCCACAAGTTTGCATCCTGCCTAAACTGCAATTCCAAGCCTTCAAACAGACACTGAGTTTGCCTTTCTTGAGGTCTAACTACTTTAGAAAGTTGCTTATTATTGATTTTGTAGACATTAGGAACCTTCTGAAAGGTAGATTTTATTATGCAGAGATAATTTCCTTTCACCCTGGATTAAAGAGGTTTTATGCAAATTTAAGAATAAACTAATCTCCAAGTCAGCAAATTTTAGGTACAATTCAAAGATTGTTGCAGCATTATGCACCATTTGGGCTTGAGGATACAAACAGATAAATGCAATAGGAGTTTTAGTAGTATATAGATTCAATAATATTTTCAGTAGTACCAGTGCTCCTAATATTATTCAGAATGTGATATACTTAGCAGCACTTCTATTCATAACACCTTGGGAAAACAAGTATGTGTGTAGTGTGAGTATAGATATTGGAAGCAACAGCAAATATTTCATAATATGGTATGCATAGGACAGAATCCATTTAAATATATGGATAAGACATGCATGTTTCCAGTTCACATATAACATATTGTGGCTATACTAAGCTACAGTTGACTCCACATCTGCTCTTTCCAGAAAACAACTAACATTCAAATTGGCCCCAGGAGCCACACAACACAGATAAACTTTAAAATATTTTACTCTTAAAAGTAAAAATAATCATTTTTATGTTGTAGATTTGAAGATGTTCTTGGCTTATCTGATGTGGTTCAACTTCTTTCTTCACTGAAGGGGTGTCATTCAATCGACTAGGCAGAATTGTAAGAAATAACATTATATTTAGCTTCCTCAAAGAATACAGGCTCAAGCAATAGTATTTTTTTTTTGTTATACAAGAGTAATGGAAAGGAAAAGGAAGAACAAAACTAGGAATGCCAGGAAGCTCCAATACCTATTAATAATGAGAAATGAAATGGTTATTTGTATCTGAACCCAAACAGGGTTTCACATTTTCAGGCTGATAACCTAAGAATGGCTTAGTTTACTTATATTTTACATATACTTCAGATTGCATGGTATTAGTGAAGTCTGTTCCTTCTACTATTGCCACTGAATATTGCCCACCCTAATGGGTGGTGCTGAGCAAAATTGCCATCAGTCCCAGGTGACAAGCTAGTTGGTCAGGGTTTTTTTTTTTTTGTCCCAACCTATAGCCATATCTGTCAAAATGTAGACATGACCAGATGCTGCGTTTGATCCTGCAAGATGGTATTATCTGAAAAGAAGACCCTGCACATGCAGGAATAATTCTAGGAAGATTATAATGACTTCAGATTGCATGGTAATTCTATTTTTTATAATGTACTTGTTGCAATATTTTCAGGATCAGACTCAATAAATTTAGTAAGAGTTAAAGGTTTAAATATTTCTCCTTTTATTTACATTTGGCATTCTATATTCACTGAATATTCACAGATAGAAGCAAGGAAAATGGGTGCATACAGCTCCTTATATATACAATGGGTGGAGCTAGATATGGGAGTGGTGAATTATGAATACATTAAGAAGTGAAGAATAAATTAACCCCTGATACCCCGTTCATATACTATTTACACATTAGAGAATAAGGCATTTACATCTGACAAATCCCCCTCTAAATGCCGATTCGTTATGCTACACCAATTACATTCAGATTCAGGACAGTACAAAACATATAACTTAGAAGTCAAGTATTTATGCTGCTTAGAAGGTAAAGGCTTTGTCAATATGTCAGCTAATTGTTCTGAAGTTTCACAATGCACTGCTTTAATAAATCCATCCTGAGATAATTGTCTCACATGTTTAAATTTTATATCTATGTGTCTGGACCTTTGCCCAATGGCGTCAGATCTAGATATTTCAATAGCTGCTTTATTGTCTTCATGCATAACAAAAGGTAAAGCAGGTTTTTTCCAAACATCTGAAATTAAATCATTAAACCATACAAGGTTATTTGCAGCTTTAGATAAACAAACATATTCTGCTTCTGTCGTTGAAGTGGCCACTAATTCTTGTTTACCAGTGTACCAGTAAACTGGACAGTCATTTAAGAGGAATATATAACCAGATGTACTTTTTCTACATGAGGTGTCTCCAGCCCAATCCGCATCTGCGTAACATGTGAGCTTTGGTTCTTTATTATTGTTAGGTTCTAACATTAAACAAAAGTCTAATGTATTTTTCAGATATCTTAATATTCTTTTAACAGCTTCCCAGTGGTACATTGTTGGCTTGCTGACATGTCTGGATAATAAATTGAGGGGTAAAGCGATATCAGGTCTTGTCCAATTAGAGATATAAAGAAGTGAACCTATGACTGATCTATAAAACATGTTATCTTTGAATTCAGGGGATGATTCATCAGCATTTCTTAGAAAGTCAGTCTGCATAGGAGTATCACAAGGTTTGGCATCACTTAGATTGCATTTGTTTAAGAGCTCTATGATCTTATCTCTCTGAGTAAGTTTGAATCCTCTTTTAGTCTTATTAATTTGAACACCAAGATACTTATTTACTTTGCCTAAAGATTTCAATGAGAAATGTTCATTTAGCTTAGTTACAAATGTTTCTCTTCTCTCTTTATGTTTTCCTATGTATAAAATGTAATCCACATAGATCAATACAAACTCTATGTAATCATCACCCTTTTTGACAAAGAAACAATTATCAGCGGTGGTGGCATTGAAGTCCATAGTTTTAAGTACTTTTACTAAACAATCATACCATCGTTTACCAGATTGTTTTAACCCGTATAAACTCTTGTTTAACAACCAAGTCTCATTCTTGTTTGTGTATTGACTGTGAGGTGCTCTTACATATATTTCCTTATCTAGTTTTGCGTGTAGATACGCAGTCTGTATGTCATATTGAAATACATCGAGATTGAGTGCTGATGCTACTACTAGAGCTGTTTTGACACTCTCAGTTCTTACTGTGGGGGAATATGTGTCAGTATAGTCCTCCGGATATTTCTGTGCATAACCTTGTGCAACTAGTCTAGCTTTGTATAGGGTATTGCCTCCCTCTAAGTTTTTAATTTTATATATCCATCTAGTACCAATAATTGTTTTATCTTTTGGTGCAATTGCAGGTGTAAATACGTTTAATCCTTGTAAACTTTCCATCTCCTTTTTCATTGCTAATTCCCATTTTTCTTTTTCTTTACGAGGAAGTTTTAACACTTCCTCATATGTATTAGGTGTAGTTGACTCACCATCCATATGCATTATGTAATCTTTGTATTTATTTGGCATCTGATTTCTGGTGTTTCTAATTGTTTTTTCAGGTTTACTATTATTATCATGCAAATATCTTGCTTCCTTTTTTGTTAGTGTATCTGTCTTTATTTTGTGTTGGCTATTTGTCCATGTTTTGGTTTTGTTTCTATGTTTGTTGATATTTTGCTTTTCTATAGTCCCTTTCTCTTGAGATTTTGTATCTTTGTTGTTACTTGGAAATATTTCATTAAGATGTATTTTAGACCAGTTGGCCTGCTCATGGAACACAGCTGTTCTGGAAACTATAAATTTGTTATTATTATCAATGAATCTGTATCCTTTAGTGCCTGTCTCATATCCCATAAATCTGAGTCTTCTGGACACGTTTTCTCCCTTTCTTCTTAATTGCTTAGGTATGTGTACGTCTGCAGTGACTCCAAATATGTGCATGTGTGCCAATTTTGGTTTCCTATTATACATCACTTCATATGGTGTCTTATTTACAATGCTGGACCAGGTTCTATTCTGTATGTAATTGGAATAATGTAGGGCTTCTGACCAGAATTGTTTGCTTAAGCCAGCATCTTCCAATGTGCATCTAATCATGGTTTGTAATGTTGAGTTCTTCCTCTCTACAATTCCGTTCTGAAACGCAGAAAATGGACTAGATGTGTAATGTAACATTCCTTTATCCTTCAACCATTGGGAGAATTCTTTAGACATGAATTCACATCCCCTATCTTTCATGATTTGTTTTATTTTGATATTGTGTTGTGTTTCTATGCGTTTATAAAATTCTTTAAATTTCTGAAAGGTTTCATCTTTGTGTTTTAATGTATAAACAAATCCATAGCGACTATAATCGTCCACTATAGTCAAGAAGTAACGTTTTCTATAAGTGATTGATGGAGTTAGTGGACCAACTAAGTCCATGTGTACTAAATCAAAAATTTTGTTGGTTGACCTAGTAGATTTTCTTGGCCTGGGGCTAGTTTTTAGTTTTGTAGATTTACATACTGAGCATTCCAAATAGTTTTCACAATTTTTTATTTTAACACCTTCTGCGTGTTCAGTCATTTTTTGTACTACAGGAAAACTGGCATGTCCTAACTTCCTATGTAAGATGTGAGCACACTCATCATGAATTGGCTTACCTATTTTTGGTTTTTTTTCATTATGTGCATCTTTGTGATCATGAGATATTTTACATTCATCATTGTCACTGTTGCTAATGTTTTCATCATCTACTTCAATACAATCTTCCATATTTGAATCAATGTTGTGCAACCATTTTTCCTTTGTTATTAGATAAGGTAGGCCTCCTTTAATCATCACAGTGCCTATATCTATTTTATTTTTCTCCAAAGTCGCTTTTCCTTTAGAAAAAACAATGTTGATATCAGAATCCCTGCTTAGTTTTATGGCACTTAGTATGTTATGAGGTATTTCAGGTATTAGTAATACCCCCTCTATTTTTCCTAGGCCAGGTAAGGTTACATTCCCTCTACCTAATACTTGAACCTTTTCTTGGTTAGCTACCTTTATTACAAATTTATCTTCTATAAATGAAGATAATATATTTTTGTTATTAGTGGTGTGATTAGTTGCTCCAGAATCAATAAGCCAATTATTGTTCTCATTCTGCTGTATGTTAATGTTGTCTTGTTTATTTAACCCATTCAGTGAACCAGATTTTCTATCCTTTGAATTATCTCTGCCCCCTCTATTCTCTTTGTAATTTGGTGGGCTTCTATATCTATGTCTATCCATGGAAGGTTGTCTATAATTGTATTTGTTTCTATATTCTGACCTATGTCTTTCTTTTGAAATTTTGGGGCAATCTCTTCTATTGTGTTCCCTGGATCCGCAGTTGTGACATCTAAAAGTCTCATTATATTTTTCTTGAAAAGCTACTTTTCTATATGGTTTGTGTTCTATGTGATTGTTAGAACGATTCCTTCTTGAGTTGTCTTCTGCTATTAACTTATTGGATAGACTTTCTATGGATAAGTATCCTAGATTAATTGTGTCTAAGTGTGACATATAATTATCCCATGATGGGTCAAGTGAGTTGATGATAACACTTTTCATTGTTTGGTCTGAAATCACCTCCCCCCTTAAATGCAGTTCAGCTCTTATTTTGTTTAAAGATATTAAGTGCTCACTTATGGAAACCCCTGGTTTTATCCTAGATGAAAAGAAATCTTTAGATATCCTTGTGGTGGTAGCTACACTGTCACTGTGAAACAAATTGAACATGCATTGAATAATTTCTGAAACAGTCAGATTTTGCTTAATGCTGTGATACATTGCAGGAGATACACTAGAAATTAATAAGAAAAATGCTCTATGGTGTAAACAGTCTAATTTTAGAGTCCAAGGTCTTTTTGGGGGACTAGTGATAAAAAACAGTAAGTTTTCTTTCATAAAGACAACCTGGAGCTGCTGATACCATTCTTGTAAATTAATGCCATCTATCCTCAGCTTTGGGAAGTCACTGGGTAAATTTCCGACATTATTAGGTCCATTACTTACAACCTGAGGTAGTCCGTGGTCTCGTAAATGTTGAAAGTTACAAAACGGCGTGGGGATGCTCGCAACGAGCCTGCACGGTCTTCTCAGCAATTCATGTCTTCCCGGACCGTCTGCGTAGTCTTGCGCATGCGCGTTGTCCATTTCGTCCCTGGAGTCGTTGTGAGAGGTTCTCGTCGTTGCGGCTCGCTCGTTCTGCTCCTCCTCAGACGAATCGGTCTCTGGCTCGATCTTGGGAGTCCTGACGATGGTGGCTGCTCTTCCTCTTCTTTTGAGAGCGTTGGTGCTTGCTTCGGTCTGTGGCGTGGGGCGGTATCGGCAGGGCTCTCTGGGTTCGGGCGTCGGCGCTCTTGTAGTCATGATGGGAGCGTGTAGGTCTTGAGGCACTGGCTTGCTCGCTCGCTTCTTAGTTAACTTTTTGTTAATTTTTAGTTTTGGCCCAAATGCAGCAAAAAGCGTTTTCATTGCTGATTTTATCTGATTATTTGTTGAATCACCTTCACTTTCCGATTCTGATTTTTCTGAGGTGTTTGAATCTTCTTTTTCGTTTTCGTTGTCTGATAATGTTTTTCGCGCCAGAAATTTTGAATTGAGTTTTCTGATTGGCTCTGCTTCGCTCACCCTGGAGGTCTGTTGAAACCAAGATGGCTGCCATTCAAAATTTCACGCGGGATCACCGTTTTTCTTCTTCACAGTATTTTTTTTTGCAGTCATATCACTCACTATTTTTGGGTCTTTTGGTTTTTCATTAGTGATGTGCTTCTCTCTCGCTGCTCCGCTGTTCTTCAGCATATCTTGGAGGTTCGCGATGAGGCTTTCATCATTCTTCTGGCTCTTTAATAGTTTTAATATCTCTGACCTGAGTTCGTTGTTTTCTATTTCGATTTCCTCCCGATCATCATTTTCATCTATTATTTCTTCGTCTTCAGTGGTATATTCTTCGGATTCTCTCGAAATCGCGTTTGTGGATTCGTCGATTATTTCTTGGTCCGTTTCCATTTCTTTGCTGTATGCCCTGGTGTTGGGCCTATCTCTCTTAGACATTTTTTAAATTTTTTATTGAGTCAATTAACCATCCTCTGCTACCAGATTGTTGCAATATTTTCAGGATCAGACTCAATAAATTTAGTAAGAGTTAAAGGTTTAAATATTTCTCCTTTTATTTACATTTGGCATTCTATATTCACTGAATATTCACAGATAGAAGCAAGGAAAATGGGTGCATACAGCTCCTTATATATACAATGGGTGGAGCTAGATATGGGAGTGGTGAATTATGAATACATTAAGAAGTGAAGAATAAATTAACCCCTGATACCCCGTTCATATACTATTTACACATTAGAGAATAAGGCATTTACATCTGACAGTACTATACATAATAGAGAGATGTATTAATGTTGTGGTTAAGGCATACATCTAGTAAATAGATACAAAGCCAGATGGGTGACCTTGGGTATGGAAATATGTATATATGTATATGTGTGTGTGTGTGTGTGTGTGTGTGTGTGTGTGTGTGTGTGTGTATTTTGCATGCTTGTGTCTGTAAGGACAGTTTATTCAAAGTTGAAACCTGCTTAAAAGAGGATATGCCACACATGATGTCTATGTTTATCCCATATTTATGTCTGGCAATTCACTGTTTTTTTAAATATGTGATCATGTCAAATAATGTTTTTTGGCAAAGATAATAGAATACAGTGGTGTATTCTATTGGTCAGATGTACTGAACTTAAAATACATCTTCAATTAAGTATACTTTAAACCACTCAAATGTCTTGAAACACATCTCAGTATCTTTAGCCTCAGTTCCCTTTTTTCTATAAACTTCAGACAGGACAAATTTCCTTTAAATACTGCTCACAACTTCCATATAAATCGAAGAGTATTGTAGCCAAAAAGCATTTTCAGATATAGGTAGTCCTCAATTATAGTCATAATTGAGCCTGGAATTTGGTCAGTCATTGTAGTCATTAAGCAAGATACCCATGTGGCTACCTTGCTCATTGACCATAATCCCAGCTCTCCTCACTGTGGTCATTAAATGATACAAGTTATTAAGAAGCCCTGCTAGGATGCCTCAAGGAGTAGTGGGGGCCTTTGGAGGACTGCCCCCTCTCCCAGCACATGGAAACTTGCTGTGGGCTAGAAGGCATGTTTGGTTATGCCCAGTGGTGTGCAGGCCTCCGGCCTCCCCCTCACTCCCAGAAACATGCTGGTTTCCTGCCTCCCCCCTCCCACTCCTAAGAAGCCCACACTCCTGGAAAGTCTCAAGTGGCTAGGTCAAGGATTGCTGCTTTCTTCTGTGATAAGGTAAGAATCCTCCCCAATTTCCTTTAATTTAGCATTCTGAATACAACCCTTATGATCCAACTTGGATTAGCTTTTGCAGTTTAGTTTTACTAGTTCCACTCCCCTGACTTATCCATGATTGAAAAGTTTATTGTTTCAGTCTGGTATGAGGATGAAAGAAACTGATTATAAAGATAAAATAAACAAACCAAACCATTAGAACAAAAACCTGGAGGATGACATTAAAAATTAGATGTCCGGCTTTATTGAAACATATTGTTTGTTTCACTAAGGAAGATACTACAAATAAATCATGAGCATCAATACTAATTTCAGTGCAACTATTTATTTATTTACTTACTTACTTACTTACTTACTTACTTACTTTATTAAATTTCTATACCGCCCTTCTCCTGAAGGACTCAGGGCGGTGAACAGCCACAAGATAAAAACACATAAATACAAAAATTTAAAATCAAATAAAAATGAATTAAATAATTTGGCTGAACAAATTTAAAATACCCCATAATTTAAAACAAATTAAAATTTACATTTAAAAAGGGGAGAAGATTTAGGCCAGGCCAACTTGATGAAATAAAAAAGTCCTAACCGCGTGACGGAAGATGCGCAGATCCGGGATCCTCCGTATCTCCGGGGGGAGCTCGTTCCAGATTGTAGGTGCCCCCACAGAGAAGGTTCTCCCCCTAGGGGCCGCCAGTTGACATTGTTTGGCCGACGGCACCCGGAGGAGCCCCTCTCTATGGGAGCGTACTGGCCGGTGGGAGGCTATTGGTGGTAGCAGGCGGTCCCGTAGTTAACCAGGTCCTAAGCCATGGAGCGCTTTAAAGGTGATAACCAGAACCTTGAAGTGCACTCGGAAGACCACCGGGAGCCAGTGCAGCTCGCGTAGGAGAGGTGTTACATGGGAACGCCACGTCGCTCCCATAACCACCCGCGCGGCCGCACTCTGCGCCAGTTGGAGCCTTCGAGTGCATCTCAAGGGGAGCCCCATGTAGAGAGCGTTACAATAGTCCAGACGAGAGGTGACGAGGGCATGAGTGACTGTGTGTAGAGAGTCCCTATCTACAAAGGGACGCAACTGGCGGATCAGGCGAACCTGATGAAAAATCCTCCCGGTCACGGCCGTCAAGTGCTCTTCTAAAGACAGCCGTGAATCCAGGACGCGCAAGTTGCAAGCCCTTTCCGTGTGGGCCAATGATTCGCCCCCAATAGTCAGCGATGGCACCAGCTGATGTCGTGGTTTCTGTCGGGACGTCGGAAACCACAGCCACTCAGTCTTGGATGGGTTGAGCCTGAGCCTGTTTCTCCCCATCCAGATCCGTACGGCCTCCAGGCACCGGGACATCACTTCAAGGGCATCGTTGGGGTGGTCCGGGGTGGAGATGTACAGCTGGGTGTCGTCAGCATACTGATGGTACTTCACCCTGAAACCACGGATGATCTCGCCCAGGGGCTTTAAATAAATGTTGAACAAAAGGGGGGAGAGGACCGATCCCTGCGGCACCCCACGAGGGGCCTCGGGGTCGACCTCTGCCCCCATCAACACAGACTGCGACCGGTCGGAGAGAAAGGAGGAGAACCACCGTAGTACAGTGCCTTCCACCCCCAGCTCTTCTAACTGGTGCAGCATGATACCATGGTCGATGGTACCAAAAGCCGCTGAGAGATCTAACAGGATCAGGACAGAGGAGCAACCCCTGTCCCGAGCCCTCCAGAGATAATCAACCAACACGACCAATGCCGTTTCTGTGCTGTACCCAGGCCTGAAACCCAACTGGATAGGATCCAGATATGACGTTTCATCCAGGTACTATAATTCCTACAGGCGTGATGCCATTAATAGTACAGATGTAGTGATGATATATGTCCATAAAACCCATGAAGAGTATTTTAGATGTTATAGTTGTAGTATATGTCAGTCATTTTGTGCACACCTCTATATTTCAGAATCGCATGACCTGGGCAGACAGATTATTTCTTTTTGTTGTGGTTTTCTAAAGTGTATCGTATCTACCGTATTTTGTTTTGTGTTTTCACCAATTATTTATTAATAGATGAACACGATAACATTTTGCAGAATGTTACTGCCATTTGGCACTGAAGGTTCCAATTTCAAAACCTCAAACATCCTGCTACACAACTTGGCACAGAACAAGAAATCTCTTTCCTGTTACTAAGAGCAACGTAAATTCTGTGTTGTAAATATGGTGATTCCTTTCTAACTGTGGCTAATGTCAAATTCAAATGAGATTTGAATGCATTGGTCTAAAGGATAGAAAGTTGTTTTTTCAGGCCTCTTTGATCAACTTTAAAAAACTCAGTAGACTCTGCCAGGGTTTACAGAATTGCACTGTTTTATAGCACTGGAACTTGCTGTCACCTGACCTCAGTTGCTCAGTTCACAAAACTACCATGCCGAAACAGATATTATACATCATATACTAGCTTAATTTGATGCTGATACTTGAGCTATAAAACATAAGGCAAAAAAGAAGAAGTCCTTTATATAATGTCTTTTATTATAAAGGATGGTCCTTTATTTCAAAAAGCTCTTTTAGATTTATTTTTCAAAAAAATCATGTTGTCCTTTATTTTGGTCATTTTTTAACCATTCAAATGGTACCAGTTAATGCCGTTTCTAATATTCATGTGAAATATATGGAAATTATATTTTAAAAACAAATTTATATATAGTGCTATAGATTTTAGATATTTTTATTTTGTCAGTTTTTGTAAGTACAAAAAGTTTTTGTAAAGTTTTTCTTGGTTTTGTTCTTGAATTTTCCTTTGTAAAGCAAAGTAATAAACCTCTTTCAGATTTGCCCCCTTTTAAGGTTTGTCCTTTCTTTTTTCCGCCAAATTAATATGATCATTGTCCCAATATACCCAGTTTCACTTATTCAGCTATTGTGTAATACAGCGGTCCCCAACCTTTTCGGCTTGATGGACTGGCGGGGGAGGGGATTGTTCTGTGTGACTGGCAAGCATGTGTACATGCAGCTCCATTTGCACAAGCGAGGGCTCATGCCTGCTGCTCCCACAAGCGGAGCTTTCCAAGTGGGTGCCCACCCACCCACCGCTCATACAAATGGAGCTGCCCACACGTATGCGCTTACCCGCTCCTTGTGAGAGGCCTGGTTCAGAATGGGCTGTGGCCTGGGAATTGGGGACCCTTGGTATAATACACTCTATTCTACCTGGAAGACACCTATAAACCCTAGAAGAGAGATATGTTACTGAAGGTATAATACTGGGAACATAAATGGGGAGAAATGGAAATACTAGCAGCAGAACAAAACAGGTTTGACCAAATTTAAACCAGAATGACTTCCACAGATATTGCATATTGTCATAAGATAAATTTAAGTATTTAAGGTGTGGTGTTTAAGAATAAAAAAATGACTAAGGAAATAAAAATATAATTTCTTTTTTTTTTTAATAAATAGTACATCAGTTAGATAACAACTAAGGGGAGGTTAGAAACTAAATATTTACCTATAATGTTTTTAGTAGCTTTTCTCCTTTTTTATCTTTAAATAACAAAACAGTGAAGACTTTAGCATTCAGTTCAGAGATTCAATAGTATTCTTAAAATTCTTTTCCTTATTCTTACAAATAACAATGCATTTTGGCTTTTAATTTCTCATCAATGATATACTGTGAATCAACTGCACAACTTTTGCAACTTCTTTGTCCACTTACTGGTATAGCAGCATTTTTTTAAAAAAAGTTTCTTCTTTTTTCTCTCTCTTTTTTTAAAAAAAAATATAAAAAATAAGAAACCCTTGACATTTCTAGCTTACAATAATTAGTTTGGGGAGGGGGGTTGGACAGCTGCCCTTCATCTTAATTGATGCTAAAGGAATAAACTGCAGAATAGTTAATTATAAAAAGTAGTCCTAAGTTCATGAGGCTAAGAAGTCGGAGGATGAAATCCAGTTGCAGTTTGTCAACAGAAATTCTTTGACACTGAATTATCAGCTTCACAGAGACTTAACAAATGACTGCAGTTGGTACCTCTTATTTAGCAGCTGAGGCATGAGTCTAGCCAAGAGATCAGGGATGGTTTCTTAATGAAAAACTAATTTCTAAATCTGGCTATTGTCACCTTGGGGACAGCTGCAACTTCTCCAAGTTAATATGGGCGGAACTTTCGCTGTGCTCTCATGAGAGCAATTTTCTGCTTATCTTCTTCAAATTTCTTTCTTAGCTGGGCTATATCTGAAAGAATCACAAAAGATAATTAGATAGGAGAGATGAGAATATCATTCTTAAACCATCTAAGTTTTCAGTCCTATAATCTGTTAGCAGGTAAGTTACTCAAGGTGATTCAAATTATTACTGGAAAATAGGGATGAGGAAGAAAAATGCTTTCACAACCTTCAACCCACTTGCTGTTACGTCACCAGATAACATAGTGGGAGTTAGTTAGAGAATATGAAAATGTTTTTGTGCATTTAGCAATCTTCCTATCCTATTCTGTCTTATTTAGTATTAACCATTCTGAATTGGGGGATATTTAGATTGAGTTCCACCTGTCTTTCAAGTGATCTACTGGGAATAATTTGTCCCCCTGGTAGCAGCATTTTGATTGGGGAGAAAAAGAGCAAAATAAAAAAAGGGTTGTTCCAGATCACATTTGCTCTGGATTGATGCATATCCTCTGACAAGCCTAGTCCCCTCAACAGTATGTATCTCCCAACAGATAACTTCCCCAAAGTAATGTGGTCCTTTGAAGAGTACAGCATATTGCACTGAAAGAAATATTTTAAACACAACAATTTTAGCTTTAAGAAAAATATCACGATGCTATAGTTGAATTTAATTTTAGAGCCCAATATTTTTCTACTACACTTTATCTGCCAAGGTTAACTATATAGGCTGTTGAGACTAGGACAAATATGAACTATCTCCTGCCAAAATAAACAAAGAAGTGTCCAATGATGCTGTTTAATGCCTTGTCCTTGGTGTTATTTGTAGGACAGTAACTCTTTTCACTTTAGATTGGCCATGAAGTGCCTAATTTTTAAGAGGAATTTATAAGAACTAAACTGTATCTTGACTCTTTTTTGTTCAGTAAAAAAAAATGGGTTTTTTTCTGAGTAACTGGAAATTACCATTTGGAAATTACCTTGGTTTTTTTTGAAATTCTTTATTTCTGAGCACAGCAAAAATGCCTTTAAGTTCTAAACTTAAATTAAAAAAACTTGTGATACAGCTTGAGTCTGGAACCCAGTTTTATTTGCTTTTTTAATTTCAATTTTTAGTGGCTTCTTTTTGGTAAATCCTTGCTACAAGGGATATTGGGGTTCCAGTTACTGACTTAAGAAGGAGAACAAAAGAAATTGAAGTCTCTCAGTTTTAGTTTTCCTTCTCTCACCTCACCAAAGCAATATATATGTTTTCACTGCATCATCATTGATCACCCAAATAAAAGCCAATTTTTGGAAGTGGCGTTAACAACTTTTAGTTATTCTCCAGATTGACTACAGAAAGATTGTGCTACCTAAACAACACAATCTGATGTTATTCAAACTACGCTCTTTTATAATTAGATGGTGCTATATCCTGGAGAGCTAGTTTAGGGTAGTGATCAAGCCATTAAGTTGAAACTTGGAGATTGTGAGTTCTACTCTTCCCTCCAGGCCAGTCATTCTCTCTTAGCCCTAGGATGCAGGTAATGGTAAATCACTTCTGAAATCTCTGGTGTTGTTACCAGGTCAGGTAGCCTGCATTCTGTATCTGTGCATCTGAAGAATTTTGCATTTATCTCATGAAATTCATAATCTAATTTTCAGTTAATTTTTCTAAGTAACAATATAATTTTGAACGTTATTTCTATCTTATAGGATATTCCACCCCAATAGTTTTCTTCTGCAAATTTGATAAATATTCCTTATTCCTGTTCATCCAAGTGATTAATAAAAATTTCGCTTGAACCTTATGCCTGAAACAGTTCATGAAAGGTAAATAACTCACGTTCCCTCTTGGTTTCACGATGTTGCCAGGCATAAAAATTGAGCAGTTCCTTCCGTGCTCTCTTGCGTTTCTCTCTTTCTAGGGCCCGCAAATTGGCTGCTTCTGTCCATGGAAGACCAGGCTTTCGGCCCTTCCTTGTCACTTTCACCCACCCTTCCTTATCAGGAATACCTTCTTCCTTTTCAGCCTTGGCTTCTTCCTATTCCAGGAATATGAAGGGGAAAAAAATCTCAAGATTGTATGAAAATAGTTTGATGTCCTACTTGCTTTCAAGAAGTGTTTACAATCCAGAAGGCCATTCTTAACTTGAAGAAATCCCAGTTTTGTGCAAAGTGAGCTTTCTTATAATAGCTTATAATAGTTTTGTTCTCAGGAAATATGGATAATGTAATTGTCCAAATAATCACTTTTTAGATATGTGATACATGTTGTGGAGAAAATGCCCTGGCCAAGTTCAGTATGGTGGACACAATGTGGTACAACAACCACAGATAATGTATTGAAAAACTACTATAATTTTTGGATTGAAAACATATTAACACTTTACATCCCACTTTGCTTTTCTCTTCTGCTTGTTTACGTATTCTCAAATATACTTTGTTAGATAAGGTACTCAGACAAATAATGGCTAGTCCAAGATCACTCAATGAGCTTTCTGGCCGAGAGGAATTAACCTCCAGTTTCCCAGCCCGACCTAAACATTTTAATCACTGCACCATGCCAGCCATTACTAATCCTAACCCATTTCAGAGGGGTTGGATCAAGGAAAGACTCTTTGAAGACAGGCAGTATTTCCCTACTATAATTATGTCCTTGGTTGCTTTACCTTTGCAATCTTTTGATCATAATTTTGCATGAAAGAGTCAACTTCTGTTTTCAGCTCAGCAGGATCCACAATTGAGGCTGCGTATCTAGCAATCCATTCTGAAAGAGTGAGAACAAAATAATAAGCAACTTTGTAGTGCAATTTTCAAGATATGAAGAGAGGGGGAAATCATCTTGAGTATTTGGAAGTTACTCTTCATATATTCTGAACCAGATTCAGTGTTGTAGGACAAACTGATCTATATCTAAGCACAAAAGTTTACATTTTATATTATTACATCAAACAAACTAACAATATAAATGCATGCATACACCCAATATGACAGCCATTGGGGATTTAGTGCTGTTAGACTGGCTTGCCATTAGAGGGACCCAGTGGTGTGGTTCATCCATCACTGCCTGTAATACATTCTAGACCAGAATCAGAACTTCTAAGTCTTAGGTAATCTAACATTTCTTTGGATTTGGGGTTGGGACAAATGTGATTAAGAAGAATGATTTACATTTTATTGGGCCTGGCTATCCTTCAAGAAGTTTGTCTGTTGGATTTAATTTTACCTATTTCGTTTGTTTGTTTGATAAAGACACTGCCTGACTTCAGACTGATACTGGGCAGCTCAAAATACAAGCATAATCTTATACCAGTAAACAGATGGCATATCTGGTAAACCCATAAAAAGTATACACCCGACAAGAATTCCACCTATCCTAGTCCAAAGCTGGGAGAAGACCCTCCAGAATGCCATCAGGGTGGGAGTCATCCAGTTCCAGGAGGATGCACATTCCAGGAGGGCAGGCACAACGACAGAGAAGGGATGGGACTTAAAGCCTGTTGATTCTGTCGAAGGGAGCTAGGTAATTCCTCCAGTGACCAGTTCCTATGCCATGAAGAGATTTATAGGCAATAACTGAAAACCAAACAGCCTTTTAGCTAGCAAATGGATTTTATTATATTTGCATTTCATTTTTCATTGCTCGGAACTCAAATCCTTTAGGTATTTCCACTCCCTTCTTGATGTTCATTCTAAATGTTTTATCATAAGTCAGATCAGGCAAAATAAAAAAAATAAAAAAATCAGAAGCCTGAAATCAAATGTGTGAAGAGAGAATCAAATCCTTGATTTCCAGTTCTGTCCAATATTTCTTAGGGACTATTGAGTGCAGCCCTAAATGTAGACTTCTGAATGGAAAAGGAAAATGTATAGCATTTGTGCTTAACTCACTGTGAATGCCAGTTTGCACAGGATGGCTGTCTGAAGATATTATCAGGGGTTCTTGTAGTGATGAGGATTTGGCAGCCTGTACTCCAGCAGGTCTTTTGAATACCACATAAGCTACTTGGAATCCCTGTGAAGCAAGAAGCATTTTGTTTCAGTTTTCATTCACATATATGTCCCAAAAAATAAGGGCAACCACAGAGATAGCTGTTCAGCTGTTCAGCCAGGTTGAGATAGCCTCAACCTGGCTGTTCATATGCCATTATGATTTTTTTCCCCATCGCCATGTATCTAAAATACTAAAGTCAGCCCCTGGAATCATCTATTTTGCCTGGGATTACTTGCAGATTGTTCTGTCACATTTAGATCTAGAAATATTTATGAATCCTGGTCTAACCTAGAACCCACAGAAAAAACTTAGCTAAATATTATATAATAAATATTGCACACCAGTTGCTAAAATAAGTCAGGATCAAAAATGGCTTCTTAAACAAGGGCCTTGCCTCTCCCTCTTTTAAAGAATCAAGAAATCAGCCTGCAAAAATTATCTAGGATAATCCAGATTATAAAACGAGCAGAGGCAACTGAGGCAAGCTAGAAAGGGATCCAACTCCTTTCAGCCAAAAGCGCATAGTAAGTTTGTTAGTCTAAAAGATCTTGATACACAACATAAACACTACTTGATTATTTCAAATAAGTATATGCTTATTTGTCTTTCTTAAAAAGGTAATGCCATAGCTTCTTTCATCATGTTATTCTCCTTCACATTCCCAATTTACCAAAAGTATCTTGATATTGAAGAATTTGGTCCTAGATATTTCTGTCCCATCTCCTGGCTTTGGCCTTTCACACATCTCCACAGATTGTACGGGGCAAAAGTTGGAGAACAGCCTTGATAAACATTCCTAAAAGGAAAGGAAAAAAGATTTCAGCACAATTCTTGGCATAGTTAGAGAGTAGACATTTCTGAAAGATGAAATGGTTTATTCTATTTTGCCCAAAATTCTCATCTATCTATAGTAGGCAGGTTCACATCACATTCACATCTTTCTTCTCTTCAATCAGGGTTCATAGCTTGAGGACCAAGTCATGAATATGGCCTTTGAAAACCTTTGATATTGGTTCCAGAATCCCTCTAAAAGTTTCCATGGTTATCTAATTTTTAATGTGAGAGAAGGGGGAAATTATAAAAGAAATGGCTAGATCTCATATAACATATATTTCATTATATTTATCCCGTTATCCTGCTCACTACTTTTTATGCCTTAATTTTTGGACTCCAGCAAACCAACACGTCATTCAAAAAGTCAGCATGCCCCCCTGAAAACTGTGGATTCTTTCTTAAGAACTTCTGTACCTTTCTTCTGGAGTCTTGGCATGCTGCACCTTTCTTTTGGCAGTGATCCTGATCACAATTTTGAGATAGAGTTAACTCTGTCCTTCATATGGATGGGGGACAGGGCAGAGAGAAAAAGGTCTATGGTGGTGAACCTTTTACTCACCGAGTGCTGAACAGGTACGTGCTTCACATGCGTGCTATCTGTGCTAATGTGCAGCTCCATCCCGTGCGCTGCGTGGGCAACCGCACCATCTGCGCATGTGCACAGCTTTCACGCGCACCCCATGCGCAACCACACCATCTGTGCATGCATGTGGCTTTCACACGGCTCCCCCCGTACGCTGCACGGGCAATCTCACCATCTGCGCATGCGCCATTTTGTGTGGCTCCCCGTGCGCTGCGTGCGCAATCGCACCATCTAGCATTCACATGGCTTTTGCACCCCCGTGCACTGTGTATGCAATTGCACCATCTGCGCATGTGCATTTTTCATGTGTGTAATGCATGTGCACGAACGCCATCTATGCATGTGCGTGTTGCGTGCAAGTACTCTTGTGTGCGTGCAAAGACCAGCTGGGTCCCTTGAATTGTGCACCGGAGGCCTGAACACCAGCTGTGGCGTACACGCATGCGCACCTGCAGGTGAGTTGGCCAACGGCTCGGGTGCCCGGAAAGGTGGCTCTGTTTGCCACCATGGGCACGTATGCCAGAGGTTCACCATCACTATGAATTCCTTTAACTATACTACTTCTTTATTTGGTCAATCTTTCAAAAAATTAAACTTTCTCTTAGCTAAGCTTTCTTCATATTCAAGTTGGTCATTCAGTCCAACCAGCACTGCAAATATCTACAATCAGTTGTTCCGTACCTGTTCTCAATGCTAATATCTGAACTATAGAAGCTGAAAGCCAACACATCTTGTGGGGTACCAAGTTAGAGGGATCGCGTAAGGTAGAAGTTCAGAGAGACTAAAATAAGATCAGTTAACAGAATGAAAAATGCAACAAATTTTTGTCAGCAGATTTGTATTCTAAGCAGAATGCTATTCATAAAAGTCCAATGTATATTATCTTCTCAAAGTTATCTTGTTAATTTGTAATATCTGTTCTGAATGTCCAAATCTCTGTAACTTATGTAATCGTCCTCTCCTTCCCCAAATAAACTCACCTCTGTACAATATGGAGGGATGTTTAAGACAAAAAGAGTTCGGTTTTGAGGCCTCTTGGTATCTCTGCCCTCTCTGACTTTGTGTTCTTTCACATAGAGATAATGAGGTGACTGGTGCTTCTCAGAAAACTTGACTGGAATAGCTAAAAAAGGAAGAAAATTATTTTCTAATCAATTAACTTCATTGGTGAACGTTTCATAAATGAAAAAACAATCATTGCAAGGGCTGTCACAATTATTTCAATAAATAGAATACTTTGCCCCTAAAAAAACAACTGGGTCACAATCTCTCTGCAACATGTAACTATTCTGAAAGACAGTCTAAGGCAACTTTTCCCAACCCGATGCCTTTCATATTGCTGAATTAGAGTCCTTCTCATCTCCAGGAAGAGCAGCACCCCACAAGTTTATACTGTACAATAGTACACTGCTGAATGACTAAAGAGCCATGGCGGGGCAGTGGTTAGAATGCCACTGCATAGTTTGATCCTGACTGGCTCAAGATTGACTCAGCCTTCCATTCTTCCAAGGTCAGGAAAATGAGGATCCAAATTGTTGGGGTCAATAGGTAAGTAAGAAATAAAACACTTAGACAGTATTGTAAAGCACTATGAAGTGGTATAAAAGTCTAAGTGCTATTGCTATATGCTTGAAGCCAAGCTGGTAGGTTTGTGAAGAAGGAAAAGTTTTATTACTATGTCTGTATGTGACTGGACAAAGTAAGATGAGCACAGGCTTATTTACTTATTTTACTTTTGTGCAATATTTATTTTTGCATTTTACTGTGTTTCCTAAATCATTTTAAGAGGATTGAACTGATTAAACAAATATGCAATCAGATAAAGAGACAGGGGCTGCCCCTTAACTAATAACACCCTTTTCTTGAGAAATATTTTTTTCAATTTTACTAACTCTTGATTAGACAGGGGGAAAAACTTCCTGAAGCAAGAAAAGCCCAGGGAGACTTTTCTCTCCACACAGAGAACATTAAAATTCAGAAATTAAAATGCATATAATGTAAATGTCAGATCTGTCTCCATTTTTACAGATATATCTGCTGCATCTGTCCACTTTAACCTTCATGGGCTCTAGACAGTTGTAAACTATTTTTGCTGAACTTGAGTGGGGGTAGGTATTGCATGACTCTCTAATATCTCCTTTCCACTTTAGGTCTATTTTTGTACAGGCAAATATTTAAACAGAACCACCACAAATTAATAACATAAATGTTTAATTGAGCAAACCCTTTTTTATCTATGCATCAAGAATTAACACAGCTGCCTGCAATTTCTGCTGGTTCGAATCTCTCCAAGGCTCAAGGTTGACTCAGCCTTCCATCCTTTCTAAGGTAGGTGAAATGAGGACCCAGTTTGTGGGGGCAATAAGCTGACTTTGTATAAAATATACAAAAGAATGAAGGCTATTGCTTAAAGCATTGTAAGCCGCCCTGAGTCTCCGGAGAAGGGCGGCATATAAATCAAATTAAAAAAAAAAAAAAAAAAAAAAAAAGAATAATTATGAGTTCATTAGAAGTTTACTAGTTGAAACATGAATGCAGAGGATCTCATATTGTTGGTTGAGAACCTGTATAAATTGCAGTTAACACATATGCTATATGAGGCAAAAATATACATTTTAACATTGATTAAAGATCATTGTCTTTTATAAGAAAAAGAGTAAAAATCACAAGTTATTAATAAATAGTGAGAAACTAGACTAAGTAGATGAATTTAGGTACATTTGACAAAAAGTTTACTAAAAGCAGGAAAATACAAAAGCATTCAGACACACAAACATTGGAGAAAATTAGTAGACAATAAGTGCCTTTTGCCAGGAATGAATGTTTTTTTTAAAAAAGAGGTGACTATGGCTATGTATAAATGCAAGTTTCTGCCCATTTTGCTACATTTGTATCAAAACTGAGTATGTCAAGAGAAATGTGAAAATAAGACTGAATGAAGTGAGAATGGTATACTAAGAAATATGTATAGTTAAAACAAGAAGAGACAAAGTAAAACCTGGGTATTGAATGAACATCAATATAAAAGTGAGTTACTCATGAGAAAAGTATGCTGAAATGGTTTGATCTTACAGAGAAAATGAAAGAAAATTGAATTTCAAAACAAATGTAGGAATGAGCAATGGCTAGATCACGGGTATCAAACTCATGTCATCACAGCGTTGTCACGTGATATATCTGGACTTCTTTCTCCTTCGCTAAACTGGGTGGGGGCAGGGCCAGCACGTGACACATCTGGCCCGTGGGCCGCAAGCTTGACACCTCTGGGCTAGATGAAGGGGGAGGAAAAGAACAAGAACATTGTGATGGACAGAATTGAAATTGATTTTCAAAACAAGACAGGCAAAAGAGAATATATAATAGTGTTTGGTGGAAACAGGAAGAATTGCAAAGATAGAAAGGCATAGAGAACAGCATCTGATCTCACAATGGTGTTGTGGGGAAAATAGGAGGGAGGATTATTATATTTGTTTTCTACCTCGAGTTATTTATAAAAATAAAGGTAGTATAACATAAACAAACATTGTGCTTTTGCACCACACCAGTTATTTGTACAACTAGGTAGCTCATGTGAAAAAAAGGGATGGGATTTGTATCACACTACTCCACTACTTTGTCTAATCTGAAATCCTCTGCTTTCCTTGCAGATGTTGCTAGATTTAGTTACCTTTTTTAAATCTCGTGCTTCATTTTACAGGTTTACTATTTCTTACACCTTTTTGCACTTTATATAATGCTGCTTAAAGTGGAAGCACATTCTTTTGTAAACGCATGCATTTACAGAATACTCGGATCACAAGTGGAATCAAAATTAATTTAGTCTAAGCTACTTCGCAGAAAGGCCAATTTATTTAACTACTGCCTCCATTATCTCCTTCTGCAGAAAACCAGTTTCCAACCACAAGCAGAAGCGCAACACTCTGTTGACTTGTATGCAGGCCTTTTGCATCCGTGTATACATTCTATGTTGGCCCCATTAGTGAAAGAAACAAAAGGATGCGTCTCAGCACACTGCCAAAACCAGGTCGGAGGCCACTGAAACCGTCAAGCAACCGAGAGAGCAGCTTCAGGATTAACTGTTTCCTACTTACCGGTGTATCCCAGGGTGGCGACAGCTTCTCCGTTTTTCACACACTTCGAGCCGGAGGCCGCCATTTTGGCTCGGAGGAAATTGCGTCATCCTTCCTTCGCCAACTGCTGAGCATCGCGAGGTTTCTTGGGACCAATCGCTTTCCCGGGAAAATCGAAGGGCGGCTTTGTCCCTGCCATCTGCGCAGCCTTGGGCCGCTGGTTTGTTAAGCACGTCCGTTTGCCCGGAACGAAATCCCACAGCCCAGGAGGGCCTTTGTTTCCCGAGACCCAGGCCTGCGCGTGAACTGGGTCAGCCATGTGCCGCCCTGTTGCCTTTTTTTAAGATGAAGGTGATGAGATGGACTAGAGGCGATAAGTGACACAAAGCCCCCTTTTCACATTCACGAAACGTTCGTAACCGGCGAGGAAAGGGAAGATTCTGGAAACGGAAGATTCGGAGGCGAAAATCACACGCAAAACGAGTTTCCAGGGTTAATTTTGGAACTGAAAACTTATAGTGAGGCGTCCAGCGTTACGTCTGTTTTTTTAAAGCATCGTAGAAAGCCCCTCCGTGTGTGTGTGTGAAGCGTCCACGGAGAATTCCTTCGGTTTGATAGGATGGGTATATCGGCATATGGAAGATTTTCCTTTCAAGATGAAGAAAATTTCTGATGACTTCCCAACAATATGGAAGCGACTTGCAATTTTTTTCGGCTGACTTCCCGATATATTCAGGATTTCTGATGGAACTGATCCCTGTTAACTTAAATCATAAGTTGGTTTGGGGCCTCTAACTAATTGGGGTAAAAGTGTCCCAGTATCCTGACTTTAAACATAATAAAGTTCGCATTGTAATAGAATTGGAAGTTCATTTTAAATCTAAAAAGTTAAAACATCATATATTCTGGGTACTATATCTCATGTAGTTATTTTAATCACCATTCTGATTTCTCAAACAACTTGCATCAAAATCTTCCTGAATATGAAAAGCAGTATCTAAGGGTGAAGCTGATCTGCAAATTTAGAATAAAAATCATTTTAAGAGTTCCTCATCCACAGGAGAGTAATGAACAAGCCGACTTCCTTAACTAGACTTATGCTATCAGCTATTGTTTAGAAGCACTCCCAAAATTAAACATTATAAACTTTGTTTTGTATCTTTAAAAAAAAGAATGTAGAATATTCTCTGTATAATACAGTATTTATTCAGAAACACATCATGTCCTGCGGTTAACCTCTGAAACCAACCCCACTGCTGTTAATGAAGGACAGACACAAGGAATAGCATTTCTGCACAAAAAATACCTGCTCAAAAGTACATTTCCCCAGTAAGAGTAAATATGATTTTTCCAAAATTAATAATTGAGATTAGCAAATTCCATAGGGAATAGCGATTCATATCCTGAAGTGATATAATTTGACTATTTGAAGAGCAACTACTGAGCATCAGGCTTACAGTGGAATAAGCTGTTACTAGAGTATCTTAGCACAGATGAAAATGTTTAAATCCTGCAGTTAAGAGAACAAAAATCCAATGTCCAAGGAGTTTTCCAGTGCTATTTTACTTTGTTATGGTACTTTAAAAAAAAAGATTTTCAAAAAATCTTTTAGCAAAAATTTGTACATCAGGTAAAATTGCACATGGAAATAAAATACATCTTAGTTTTAGATAACTTCTTTCACTGCCCACCTTTCTCTATTTTATGACAAATAATTCATTTAAGGTACCCTTGCCACTTTTTCATAGAAATAATGCTACATGACAGCAGCAGAATCTTATCCAGAGAAAAGGACTTAGGGATACATTTTATACAAATATAACTCCTGAAGAACAAAATGGGTGCTGTTTTCTATTGGTATTTCAAATAACAGAACAACAGAGTTGGAAGTGACCCTGGAGGTCTTCTACTCCAACCCCACTACTCAAGCAGGAGAGTAGTCCTTGACTTACAACAGTTCATTTAGTGACTATGAACGGCATTTTAAAAAGTGACATGACCGTTTTTCACATTTACAACCATTCCTGCATCCCCATGGTCACGTGATCCAAATTCAGATACCCGAGATAGCTGGAGTGTCCCAGTTGAAATGTGATCCCATTTTGCAGCCTTCTGACAAGCAAAGTCAATGGGGAAGCCAGATTCACTTAACAGCGATTCACTTAACAACTGTGGCATGAAAGATTGTAAAACAGGGCAAAACTCAATTAACAAATTTCTCACTTAGCAACAGAAATTTTGGGCTCAATTGTGGTCATGTCAAGGACTATCTGTACCATTTCAGACAGCTGTCCAATCTCTTCTTAAAAACCTACAATGTTGAAGCACCCACAACTTCTGGAGTTTCACTGATTGTTCTGTCAGGAAATTTCTTAGTTCTAGATCGATTGTCTCCTTCATTAGTTACCATCCCTTGTTCTTATTCTGCCTTCAGGTGCTTTGGAGAATAGGTTGACCCCGCTTTTCTTTGTGGCAGCCTCTTAGATACTGGAACACTGTTATTATGTCACCCCTAGTCCTTTTCATATTTGACTTAATCAATTGCAAAGTGATCAGCTGTTTTGTAGTTTGAGAGAAAATTGCATTGAATTAGCTTATGGACAACTGTTTTAGAGCCAACATCTCAGAAAAATTTAAACGTAACAAAATAAAGGCCTGACTTGAATTCTATTGACATCAGGGCTAGGAGGAAGAGGCCTCTACTTGTGATTCTAAAGCACCATGTAAAAACAGCTTACAGTATCATTTTCTATTTTGTGCTGTTTAATTGGGACATACTCAATATTTTCCTCTGCAGTATAGATCTTCATATCAAAAACTGGAAAATAATATAAATACTAGATAATGAAGCTAGGTACTTTACTGGCATTCAAACAAATCCATAGGAAAAGCACTTCTGTGTAACATCCTGAAGATCACAACAATATTCCTCCATCAACATATTAACAACATGAATACATGGCAATGAAAGTAGTGTAGAATATGTTATATACTTAAACATATTCCCACTCCTTCATAATCTCTTCCATTAGTTGCTGCATGGACATTTGCTGCTTCCTTTTTACCAATTTTAGAGTAGCAGACAAGCTATTATCAATGCCTGGGAGTACAGTATTATATCAAGTCTCTTCCACAGACACAGATATATTGAAATGAAATGTTTATTAGTTGTGTAAAGCAAAAGGGTCACCATTTTTACTAAAAGAATGAAAGTCACAATAGATGTTTATCACACCTTTAACTAGGTGTACTTTTAACTGGCTGGATACTGCAGTGGGGAGGCAGGTATAATAAAGGAAGAGTTATATGGTGATACAGATTTCAGTAGAGAAAGGGGAAATTATTCAATTAGAAATATTGGGACAAAAATTCCAACTATGAAAACGGAACAAACACATTTAGGGGAACACTACTGTACAGGAAAGGTAGCAACTGTAGAAAAACAAAGATTTGAGTGCAGTCCAACACAACAATTGTGTTCCCATGTCTCCCAATTTTCCACACTCAGTTTACTAGTCCACTTTGACTGCTACTTTTCAAAGTTTGATTTTGAACTCTGTAGGCTGCACAGTAGCAGAAGTCCCCGAGGATTTGAAGAGTGCCTTCAAGATGGTGTCAGGATCCACTTCAGCCGGGGGATTTGAAGATGTTCCTGTGCTTGTCCGACGTGGTTCAATTTCTTTCTTCACTGAAGGAGTGTCACTTAATCGACTAGTTACAAGAAATAACATTATATTTAGTCTCCTGACAGAATGTAGACTCAATCAATAGTATTTATTTTTTTTATATAATGGAAGAAAAAGGAGGAACAATATTAGAAATGCTAAAAGCTCCAACATTGAGTCATAATCAGAAATGAAATGGTTGCTATCAATTATAATGCTGAACTTGTTTTTATATTTTCAGGCTGATAACTTATCAGCAAAATTTATTTACATCTTACATTTATATTCTGTCCTTAAAGATCTTTAATTTTATGAATGTAATACACTTACAGCAAAATAGGCTGGTCTGATGTGATGACATTTCCATTAATGAAAAGATTACATTTCATTGGTTGTCCTAGTGAGAAAAAAACATAACATCAAAAAGATGCAATGCTTTAAAGTATTACTATTAGAATCGTTGCTAAGGTTGCACAAATTCTGGAAAATCATAATCTGGATCATATTCATTCTTTCACTTTTTCCTCACTTTATATTCAGTGTCAGAAGCATTGCTTCCATGATTTTTCTCCTCTTGATAAATAAAAAGAAAATTAAGAATTTAGAAATTTAGAAAATTAAGAAAATTTGAGAAATTTCTGTTAATTTGAGAAATTCCAACTGCAAAAATCTGTATTCTAAAATCCTAGTAAAATAGAAATCTTTTTTATTGTTTGATTCTTTGCTTTCCTGAAAATGTTTGAAGTATTTTGCAACAAAGCAAGAAAAAAGAAAGAAAAGCTCAACCTTTCATATGAGGCTCATGCTCACCATCCAAACATCTGTTGTTGTATTTCTTATATGCAGTGATGGCATCTTCCTTTTTCACAAACACAACTTCAGCCATCCCGGGGTTCACTAGACGAGCTCGCTTTAGGGCACCACACACACAGAACAATTCCTGAGGAAAAAGTTGTTGTTTTGGAATAAAGAATATAGTATTGCCATAGCTTTAAACAAGACAGGATTGTTAAAGCAATAGCAGCAAGATACTAGATTTAGATACTACCTAATGCATGTCTCTTCCAGTTTTTGCATTTATGAAGTCTTGTTATCAGTAAATTAAATTTATGGTAACAAAACATCTAGTATTGAAGAGTTTCTGCATAATAGCAAATAAAAAGGTCTATGAGTGAGATACTAGAGCATTGCCTGCATGTTATAAATGTTCTAGATTCCTTAGATTTTGAAACTACTGTATACTTATATAGTGTCAAGCTTACAACAAACTGAAGAATTCTAGGCTTTTGTACTTCAGTGTCACACAAATAAAGCTTTTCTTGGAACTATTACATTCCTTCTGGTGTTTAAATCATTGTACACTTGAAATATCTAAGGGATGAAGGAGACCAAGTTAAGTAGGTTACTAGTCAGCTTTTGATAAAAAGTTCTAGTTTTTCAAAAACATGTCCCTTATTACTGTTTAATGGAAACATTCAGAAAACAGGCACTCCTTGATTTATGACTGTTTATTTAACAACATTTCAAAGTCACAACAACCTTGAAAAAAGTGATTTATGACCTATCCTCACACTTATGACAGTTGCATCAACCTCAAAGTACATGATCACAATTTGGGTGCTTGGCAACCATGTTGCACATACAACCAGTTGCAGCATCATGTGATCATATGACTGCGATTTGTGACTTTCCTTGCCAGTAATAAGCATCAATAGGCATCGACTTATTATCAACAATAAGCATCAACTGGGGAATCTGGATTTGCTTAATAACCACAGGATTTGCTTAATGACCATGTGATTTGCTCAACCATGGTACAAATGGTCATAAAATCGGGTCCAATCATATGGTGATTTGAATTATGACAGCACGTATCTATAACGGAAATTCTGGTCCCAACTGTGTTTATAAGTCAAAAATTATCTGTACTCTCAGACTTGAAAAACATACAATACTCACAACAATATCCTCTTCTGTAACACGGGGGTGTAAATTATTCACAGTCATCTTAGTACCCTCTAAAGGACTAAAGGCTGGCTATAATAAAAATAAGGTAAACATCAGCAATAAATAGAGGAAAGATCAGTGATGTAATAATGCATACAAGCAAAGTGAAAAACTAAAGTCTACAGTTAAATTTCTACAATTTCAGAATGCAGGTAGTACTTAATTTACAACCCATTTGTTTAGTGACCGAAGTTACAACAGCATTGAAAAAAGTGATGTATGACTTTTTTCACATGTTCATTGTAGCATCCCCATGGTCACATGATCAGAATTCAGATGTTTGGTCACTGGCACGTATTTATGACAGGTGCAGTGCCCTGGGGTCATGTGATGACCTTTTGTGACCTTCTGACAAGCAAAGTCAATGGGGAAGCAAGGTTCACTTAATAACCATGTTACTAACTGAAGAACTGCGATGATTAAGTGATTCACTTGACAATTTTGGCAAAAAGGTCATAAAATGGGACAAAATTCAGTTAATAACCATCTTGCTTAACAACAGCATTTTTGGGATCAATTGTGGTAGTAAGTTGAGGACTACCTGTATTACCCCTAATATCCAACCACCATATAAAGCATATTCAGTCAGCAAAAAGTTATATTGGATTCCACAAATAGCTCATGTTATATATAATTCTACACTTTGGTTGGGGTGGGGGAGAGCCCATTCATAATTGTGAACCACACAGTTATCAGTGGCATAAAGGAAACTGCCATGTCAAAAAATGGAGCAAGACAAAAAGTAAATGCAATTTAATTTAATTTAATTTAAACACAATTCAGCATAATTAATATAGTTCTCTGGAATTCTCTAGGAACAGTACCCTGGAGGTGCTTTGGTGACCTCATGTTTGTATCTGTATTTGGGAAAAGGACATAATATATCTGTTCACCTCGTTTTAGACTAAAATTAATTTAATTTTTTTTTTACAATTCTATGCACAGCAAACAAAGACTCCAAACCTTCAACTCACCTCAACCACTGTAGGCTCTTTAGGAGGTTCCTCCTTGGTCACTAAGGTTCTAGACATGTTTGTGAGAGTCTTTGTTCGGATGGGGGAAGACGGAACTGGGGGAGCTGTATATGCATCATTCTGGACAACTTTTGTAAGAGGGACTGTCTTTGAGAGAGAAAACTTGTTGCCACTGTGTCCAGCCTAAACAAACAAAACATAAAAAGTTGGAAATGCCAGAAGCAATTACTTTTCTTCCAAACACCAAAAGCCAAATAGTATTACATAGCAAGATCTCTCCTGTCAGACAATTTAGCTGCAGGAACAAACTCATGTGGCCAAAAATGGATGAAAGGATGAGATAATCTACCCCCTGGTATCATATTTTGATCTTTGAATTTGATTCTTTCCTCTGGTGTCCTGTAGTTATTCTTACCATTTTATTGTTATTCTTTTATTTGTTTTAATTCTGTTATTTTAATCTTAATATGTAAGCCATCTAAAGTTACATCAGCACTTGAGGTGGCATACAAGTAGGTAGGAAGATAGAATAGTAAGCAAACAAAATGACTTAAGTACAGATCACTAATTTTGGTTGAAACCCACAGCCTATTATTTATCACAATAATTCCTTTAAGGCAACCAATACTACTACGGTACAAGTAGGTTTTTTAAAACTATAGCTTCTTTTACCCTGAACAGAATTAAGTGACACATGACTAGTTAGATTGACCATGGACACTGAGACTTCCTTTCATGCTTTTGCTTAACTTTGACCATATTTCATAAAATATGATTCTTAAGGTAAATAATTAAAGCATTTGTAGTCTAGTTCAGCAAACAATGATGACTTCCTTTCTGCGCTTTTAACTGATAAAGAGATAAAAATGAAGCAAAATTTTTTAGAGATCATTCTGTAATTGACTAGCAACATACTATCAGCGTTCCAAATTAGGCTCTCTTCCAGCGCTGACATAACAAGATGAACTTTTACCTAGTTTTGTATGTACAGATAGTGTTTCCTGGGAGATGAGGATGGGGGCTACATTCCTGTGAAAAGAACGTGCCGGGAGGTAGAGATGGATCTGCATGATGGCCAATGGGACATTGGGGTTGGAGAGCGGAAGAGGAGGGGGTTGGAAGGAGGGGCCAGTTTGGCTGCTAAATGAAATCAGGAATGTCGGACTCGGCTATTCTTAAAATAAAAGTGATTCATTAGAGTTTGCGTTTGAGAATGAAGTTTATTCAAGATAGCACCGAAACCTGACACATACCTTCCATTGTCTTATCAAAATATATTGACTGGGCTCCTGCATGACATTAACTTATAATATAGTTTATTAATGGCTTTGCACAATGCATGAATCTCAACATGATCAATCATTTATAATATGCACCTTTTCATCATAATAATATGGACTTTCAAGACAACATCAGAAATTATATCCCAGAACTGCGGGATTTAGGCCAAGCCTGATTTTTGGGTTGGGGATAAATATATGCCCTCCCCCGAAAATAAGCCCTCCAGCAAGCGCGGCTGTTTTTGCCATGGTTTACGGCCACTTCTGCAGCAGGAGGCCAAGCGATGCGCCCCATGTGCCTTGTGGCGGCCTTCCGAAGGGTACTGTAGCAGCAGCTATCCACAATTTTTTTACCCTTATTTCATCCCGATTGTACTGGGCCACATGGGTCAGGACAAAATAAGGGTTAACAAAATGTGGATAGCTGCTGCTATGGTACCCTTCGGAAGGCTGGCGCGAGGCGCGAGTCTCCTGCTGCAGAAGTAGCTGTGCCCGAGGAGCGCTTTTGGGAGAGAAGTCAAAAGGAAAACGATCCCTTGCAAACTCCTGCCCTGCTCCCGCCTCTCCGCCGGGCGACTCCCAGCAGCCCCAAACGCCCAAAGTCCGTGCCTGCCTGGCTCCTTTTTCCACAGTGCCCGGCTCTTTATTGAGGGGGATGAAGGAGAAGCGAGAGGCATGGGGCGAGACAGGGCTCGCTCTTCTTGCCATCTCTTCTCCCCCTCTCATTGGGCATGGCAGGGCTTCCTGACCCTGCCCAAATTGGATGGAATTTGGGGATGGCAAGTGGGGAGAGATGGGGCTGGGGAGACATGAAATGTGTCTTACCTGCCTTGTAGCTCTGTCGCGTGTCTTGCTGTTGTCCGGAGGCAAACACATTGTAGGGTAAAAGAAACCTCGCGAGTTCAATCAAACTTCTCAAACTCGCGAGAAATTTGGTTTTACCCTACAATGTGTTTGCCTGCAGACAATGGTGAGACACGCAACAGAGCTGCAAGGCAAGTAAGACGCGCGTCTCGTGTCTCCCTGGCCCCACCCGTCTCCACCTGCCATCCCCAAATTGCATCCAATTTGGGCAGGGGGGGAAGCTCTGCCATGCCTGGCGAGAGGGGGAGAAGAGATGGCAAGAGTGAGCCCTGTCTCACTCCATGCCTCTCGCTTCTCCCCCGCTCTACCTGCCATCCCCCTCGACAAAGAGACAGCGGGAAAGAGCAGAAGCCAGGCTGCTATTACCATTGGGGTGCGTGGAGCAGTCTTTCCTGTCTTGCAGCTCCGTCGCGTGTCTCGCCGTTGTCTGCAGGCAAACATATAGGGTAAAAAAAACCTCGCAAGTTCAATCAAACTTCTTGAACTCGCGAGAAGTTTGGTTTTACCCTACGTGTTTGCCTGCAGACAACAGCAAGACACGTGACAGAGCTGCAAGGCATGTAAGATGTGCATCTCGCGTCTCCCCCGCTCTACCTGCCATCCCCCTCGACAAAGAGACAGCGGGAAAGAGCAGAAGCCAGGCTGCTATTACCATTGGGGTGCGTGGAGCAGTCTTTCCTGTCTTGCAGCTCCGTCGCGTGTCTCGCCGTTGTCTGCAGGCAAACATATAGGGTAAAAAAAACCTCGCAAGTTCAATCAAACTTCTCGAACTTGCGAGAAGTTTGGTTTTACCCTACATGTTTGCCTGCAGACAACAGCAAGACACGCGACAGAGCTGCAAGGCATGTAAGATGTGCATCTCGCGTCTCCCCGGCCCCACATGCCACCCCCCTCAATAAAGAGCCAGGTGCTGTGGAAAAGGGAGCTGGGCGGGCTCAGGATTTGGGTGTCTGGGGCTGCCGGGGTTTGCCCGGCAGAGAGGTGGGAGCGGGGCGGGAGTTTGCAGGCGAGGGGGATGGATGGATGGATGGGAAGCGGGCAAATGCCCAGTGAACAGCTGACGAGCGACTGTGTTGTGCTGCTACAGCAGCGCAACACAGCAGAAGCCATGAGGTGGCCACATTCGCTGTCTCCTGTACCCCCAAAATAATAAGACCCCCCCGATAATAAGGCCAAGCCCTTATTTCGGGGTTCAAAAAAATATAAGGCAGGGTTTTATTTTTGGGGATTTTGATTTTAACAATGGAGACTGACAAAACTAGGTGTGGTGTAGTTAACAAAGACAGGAAGCTGATGCACTACGCTTGGATCAGACATTTTAAAAGTTTTAAAGGGACATACAGAAATTCTTTACTTTGAACTGATGAACCTTGCAATAGAGCACTTTGGACAGAGAAGAAAAGGAAGAAAAGGAAGAATTAAAGTGGATAAATTTAAATGTGACTAACTGAAATGTAAAGTTTAAAAGCCTATGTATATATGATAAAGTTTAAAAGCCTAGGTATATATGATTTTTGGATAAAAACAGGAAGGGTTGTGAAATAATAAAAATAGAAAATAAGAGGTGGCTATTAAAATAGTGGATGATATCAAGGGGATAAAAATAATGAAGAATATATTTTGAGGCAGGAAAACTTTAAGAAAATGTACTGTTTGATGTAATACGTTTTAATTTTAATTTGCAAACAAATGTTAAACTGACGAATAAGGATTGACTGAACAAAATACAAGATACACAGATGTTAGTGATTAGTCTTGAATTAAGGTAATACAAGTTGGAAATGATGACTATTATGAAATATACTGAGATTTAAATTGAAAGAGCAGGATGGAAAAATGATATAAAACAGATAATTATATTACAGTTAAAATGTGTGGGATGGATACCAACTAGATAAGAGTTTGAGACTCGGTGGAAATACGTTGGAAATTAATTCAAAATGCTGGAAACAGCCATACAATAGGAGGAGAGATGGAGGAGACTATGCTGGTAATCAGCCAAACAATGGAGGGAGTCAAGGAGGAGACTATGCTGGAAATCAGCCCACAAAATGCTGGAAACAGTCAAACAAATAGGAGGAGAGTTGGAGGAGATTAAGGAACTATTCTAAAATCAACTAAATAGTTGGTGTTTAACAAGCTGGAAGATAGTTAAATATTAGAGGGAGATATAGTGGAAAATATATTAGAAATTGGAGTAAATAAAATATGCCTTTGAGAGAAACCTGTGTAATATGTAAACTGGGAGAAAAAAAATCTAAAGTAAACTGATTTGAGGATAAGGGTCAAAGGATTAAAATTAGATAAAATGTTGTTTTATAAAATATAATAAAAATGGAGTGGTATTGAATTGAAACTAAGAATAAATGGTGATAAAATTGTAAGGTAAACACTTAACAAGAGGTTAGAATATTATAAAAATTATTTTGATATGATTTGTATAAGATATAAGGTAAAGAAGAATAAAGATATATTTAGAATTGTTAAGCAGATGTAAAAATGAGTGAAACTGAATATGAAACTAATTTTGGATAGATATAATGGATTTATATAGATGAAAATGTGAAATTTGAGGTAAAATTGGTTTTTTCTTAAGTTTTGAATTTCTTTTTTATCTTCTTTTTTTTTCTTTTTTTGTTTATTTATAAAAGATGTAATGGAAATTGTGAATTGAGCTTGTGAAAGGAATGTAAGCGTGGTAACCATCTATGACCGGATGGAGATTTTTGGAATCTGGACAGATTTCAATTACTAGCTACTGTATTTTTCGGAGTATAAGACGTACCAGAGTATAAGACGCACCTTAGTTTTTGGGGAGGAAAATAAGAAAAAAGCTGACTGGCAGGTGTGGAATACCCCCAATCAGCTGTTCCCAGAGGTGAATTTTAGCAACAGGTTCCTTGGTTGTGAGCTCTGTGCCTTGCTTTTTTTTTGCTTTTTTTTCTGCCTCTGAAACTTCTGAAACTCTGTTTCAGAAAAAACATTTTTTCCTGCCTCTGAAAGTCTCCAAAACAGAGCTTCAGAAAAAAAGCCTCTGAAGCTCTGTTTGGGGGCTTTTTTTCTGAAGGTTCGTTTCTGATCCTTTTTTCAGCCTCTGAAACCTCCGTTTGAGAAGCTGGGTGGGGCTACATTCGGAGTATAAGACGCACCCAGATTTTCACTCCCTTTTTTTGGGGAAAAAGGTGCGTCTTATACTCTGAAAAATACGGTAGTTCAAAAGATGAAGAGAGAAATTAATGCCACATTAATTCTATGAGGCTCTACATCTGCCACAGATATAGGTAATTGTCACCTTGTCCTAGAATAGGTGCAAAAAAATGTACAAATTTGAAAGCTGGAATGAGAATGTTCATCCAATATGAATAGAGAGAAAGCATATTTATTGTACATAGGTACATATGTACATGCCCACTAAAGGCAGAAAAGAAAGATGATTACAAAATGCAGATCCTTACTGCATTGTTCAGGAAGCTGTCAGTTGCTGTGACTTTCATCTGTTTGTTGGGAAAGGGAGATACAGTTTCATCATCATCTTCTGTATCGTATAGGCACTAAAACAGAAAATAAATTGATATAATTTTTATAATGGAAATAATTAACTGAATATTTCACATTATAGGTGCAAAATGGATATCTTAAAGAGACAGGGTTGTGTTGAAGTAACAACTAACCGCAACAAGTAAGCTGTTATGGACTTTAATTCTACTTCTAGCTATCAAGAATATGCATGTAGTGATCTTTTTAAACTTATACTGTATACGTTAGGGCACAAATTAATCAACCAATTTTTCTGAGTATAATACTTGTCAGAGGTGAAACAGACATGGAGATATCATAATTCTGAATAAATTTTTGCCGCATATGAAGGCTATTTTAATACACAAATCTAAACTTTTCCATGCATATATTGCTTACTTACTGAAATGCTTCAAAACTGTTTGATCAGGTAATATCAAAAACTATTTAGAAACCCAGGAAAGCGTGACAATACTTACAGTGAAACAGAAGATGACTCATTTATGCTAAAATTCACGTTTTAAATGACAAACTGATTATTGTATTAATTGGACTTTTACATTTATGATGTGTAGTTTCTGAAATGAAGATAGGTCATGGAAGAGGAGTGTTTATGAACAGGATTGGAACCCCAATATGGGCAGGGGAGCAACCTTTTTTCTTCTATTGATTACAAGAAACATTTCATAATTAATATATTGCTCTTACAGGTGATTTGCGCTTTCCATTCAATGAAAATAATGTTGAAGGCTGAGCTGCTTCTTACTGTTTTTCACTTACTATGGTTGCTATGCAACAGTCTGTTCTACATAGTATCCTAAATTCTCAAAAATGAAGGCTTACATTCTCAAAAACAAGTATATTAAATGCAAAGGTATTTATTTACTTGTGGTCAATTCTTTTCAATACTTAACTAAGCATTATTTTGTGAAATGATAGCAGGTAAGCCAAAGACAATCAAAGTAGCTGAGTCAATATCTTCCATTATCTCTCGGCCATTAAGTATCATAATAGTGAAGAATGGCAATATTTAAGAGTCTGATTGAGGCAGTATGGAAAAACTAACTGAATTAGCAGAAGTTATCTTGCTTATATGTTGCAAGCCTTAGGAAAATACAGAGAACTTGCTAAATGTAACTAGGAGCTTAATGACCTATGTGCTAGATAATTCCTGTAAAGGAACATATTGCAAGAAGTGTCTACCAAAGATAACAGATGGTGTAAGATAATACCCTACCCACATATGGGAGATGTAGTAAGATAACCAATTATGAAAACTTCTCCTTTCTATGTTATGTTTTGCTCTGGTATAACTAGATCAAAGTAATGCCTCAGGTGGGGCTGGGGTTGCAAAATGTATAAAAATCATACCTTGGGCGTAGCCTGGGGTTCAGGATTTGACATGTTAATGCTCTGAACCTTTGCGCAAATAAACCTGTTTCTCCAGTGATGGGATTCAAGTAATTTAACAACCGGTTCTCTGCCCTAATGATTTCTTCCAGCAACCAGTTTGCCAAACTGCTCAGAAAGTTAACAACCGGTTCTCCTGAAGTGGTGCGAACTGGCTGAATCCCACCCGTGTTTCTCCAACCCCTCGTGGTCTTGTGTCCTGAATTGGTAACAGGATTTGCTGCAACATATGGTACTTATAGCCAACCCCTATCCCAGGGAACTCTGGGCAAGAAATATTTCATAGTGTGGAAGTTATCATACAGAAAGCTTGTCATTTCACCCATATCCCATCAATCTCATGAAGAGAGGGAACTTTTGCCAGACCTCTTGATGAGTGAATTGGAACAGAAGATTTGGCTCTGCTGAGCCATTTCCTGATGTGTCCCAACACTGCAAAACTAAAGATACCATACAGCTGAGATGCACAGATCTATACAGAATAACCCCAAAGCAGATGCTTCCAATGATTTGTCAACATTGTACACGTAGTAGCAAAATGTATAAAAATAGGTTGAACTGATAGTTACGTAAAGACACGCACCTGTTTGTGAGTATGATTATTCACAATGTTGACCTTCATACCTGCAGAATGAGCATGTGATGGAATTGTAGCTTTCTGCTGTTATTGGGGTAGGAGAAGAGGAAAAAGATAAAATCAGCAAAGGATATATCAACTTCTGGAGTTAATTCAAGGAAGATTACAAAAATGTGAATTGTTAATTCTTTAGTGCTTCTAATAACAGACCAATTACTTCTTTACCAAGTTTTTGAAGCATTATTAAAATGCATTATTCTACTGTCTCCTCCACTAACTGTAATAAAAGGCTTTTAAATGTGATCTAGAAATTAAGCAAATAATGTTGTACTATTAAAAAGGAAAGCATAATTGCAGCAATTGCTTTGTTCCATAATTGTGTTCTATTTCCAAACTTTTTGTAAAGGTTCCCAGAGAAGGCTCAATGCTTTATAGAATCATTACCCCAGCTTTCTCTGACTTTTATTCAGATATTTGGAATCAGCCTGGTTTCATTTGTGAGATATGATAACAAAACTCTGGAAAAATCACTGTACATTTTACTTCTAACTCAGTGGTATCAGACTGATTATTAAAAGTAATTGCTTAGTTTTTAAAACAAATTCTACAGTCAGAACTCAATTTATTTACCATGATCTATCAGCCTCTGTGGAGCAGGCTGTTGCTTCTGCGCTAAAATGGAACTTAAAAAGCAATTTGTTTGACTCCACATTTTTAAGTTGATAATTTCTGGATTACAACTGAACAAAGAAGGAAGAATTAGATGACATTTTAACATGTTGTAGAGTGCCCTAAGCTTGATTATCTGGCACAGAGGCAAAGAAGATTGGGATGCTTCTAGCATAAAACTGGAGAAGAAAGACACAAGTGCTAAACTAATCCCTTCTTCTGCTGATAGCAGGTGAGATGGCATGATACCTCTGGGAAGTTAAGATACCTCTCCAAGCATTTCGATATGTATGTATATGCATATGCTATCAGCTCTGTGTACAATATACCATTGTTTCTCTGGGAAAACTGAAAATTACTGAACAATATAGCTTGTGAGCCAGATGGCAGGCTGATGCATTTGTATCAACCTGCCATCTTCATGAGTAGTACAATACTCAATATTTACAGAATATCTTTTCTGCTTCAAGAGATAGTCTAGCGTCCCTTTTCTCTTTTATGGTGTGCTTAGTGAAGTAAACAGAACCATCAAGTGGCATCTTATCTCAAACTCATAAAAAAACTGCCTCAGTGAGTGATAGCACCCAGGCAACCTTGGCTGGTTGTAGGAACTAAACAGAGTTGATTGTGATCAAAGTTGTCAAAGAAAAAAAATCTGGGAAATGCAAAACTATCAGCTAGGTTTTTAAAAAGACATGTTACTTCCATATTCTGCCAAAAAACCTGCATAGCGGCAATCACCAGAAGCCTAGTTCAACTCAAGGAATCTTAATTTTTTTTAAAAAAATAAAGCACAGCTTTGTTTACACAAGATACAACATAAATCAATGCTTTATATAAATTTTCATATAACCATAAGGGTATGAACTCAATGCTCTCTAGATATTGCTCATACTGTCTTGATAAGAATTAACCCTATACAGCACCAATTTGCTCCTCTTGCTGAAATTTATACAAGAGGATAACACAGCAGAGATTACAAATTTGTCATATAAATAATGCAGTTCTATATAATTCATATTAAGTTCTTAGATGTAGATAAAATACACTGCTCAAAAAAATAAAGGGAACACAAGCAGAAGACATCCGAGATCTGAATGAATGAAATAGCCTTATTAAATACTTTGTTCGTTACATACAGTAGTTTTGTGTTCCCTTTAGTTGTTTGAGCAGTGTATAAATTACTGTATGTAAAGAACAAAGTATTTAATAAGGTTATTTCATTCATTCAGATCTCGGATGTCTTCTGCTTGTGTTCCCTTTATTTTTTTGAGCAGTATAAATATCTATATCTATTATAAACTTAACTGCGGTAGTATTCCCCATACACTTGGAACACTGCATTAAGAAAAATATTATTTTACTATGGTGAATTGACTCTGAAAGAGGAAGTCCTGAGTCCTTCGGGAGTAGGGCGGTATACAAATATGAAAAATAAATAAATAAATAAATAAATAAATATTTGATCTGGAGAAAAGTTGTCTTACATGCATTGATTTCTCCTATTATTACAAAAATGTTGTCACTTTATGTTCAGAATATTGGAGAATGTCATCCTCACTCATCTGTTAAGAAAACAACCTCCTCAACAGTTGACGCAGATGCAATTTACAAAATACTGATGTCCTGGTCTTAAGTAGTTGAGAGATAAATCGGGATCTCATCTAAAAGCAATCCACTGCTGAGGCTTCTGTGATCTTATTTTATTCTTTTTTAATAAATCTGGAGCTGTTTCAGTCTGGCTTCAAGACAGGGTATAGTACAGAGAGTGTTGGACACCTTGCTGATGACCTCTGGCAGAACCAAGATAGGAGTGGCGTCTCCGTCCTTGTGCTCCTTAATCTCTCAGTGGCTTTTGAATTTGTTGGCCATAGTATCCTTCTGGACTGTGGGGATCAGAAGTGGGAGGCACTGGGCTCCAGTCATTCACTCCTTCTTCAGGCTGGTTCTAATTGGGGGGCGGAGGGGGGATGCCTTATGGTTCAATAATCCCCTTCCTCCTGTTCAACATTCCCCATCTGCTACCAGTTCAGGGTGCAATTATTTATTTGAACCCCAAATGGCACAGGTGAAGTTGTCAAAGTCTTGACTCCTTGTCTGGAGACTGTCTGGCTCTGAATGGGACAGAATAGACTTTGACTCAATCCTAATAGATTGAGTAGTTGTGGCGGTTTGGACTCTCTAAGTCAGGGGTCTGCAATCTTAAACATACAAAGAGCCATTTGGACCTGTTTCCCACAGAAAACAAAACACCGGGAGCCACAAAACCTGGGTGGGCGTGACCAACTCATGATGTCACTTACTCCCACCCAGCCACATGACCCTCCCCAGCCACCCCTCCCCAGGTTTTGTGGCTCCCGGTATTTTCTGTTCTGTGGGAAACAGGTATCTCTCTCCCTCTCATCTCTCTTTCTCCCTCTGTCTCTCTCTCTCTCTCTCATATCTCTTTCTCCCTCTCTGTCTTTCTCTTTCTCTCTCTCATCTCTCTCTCTCTCTCATATGTGTGTGTGTGTGCACGCGCGTTCCCTCTTGAACCATTTCCAAAAACAGGTGAGGGTTGTTGTCTTTTTCCCTGATGTTGTTCTTTCTTCTTCTTTGGGTGCTTTTTACCATATGATTTAAATCAAGAGTCATTTCAGGTTCCCAGATAAATGAAGCTCTTTCGTCCCCCTGCTATGGCTTCTTGTCAGCTGAACCCATCACTGGTTGCCCCGCCCTTCACCTTCCCCTCCCAGTCACTCCTTGCCTGCCCTTAGAAGGTAAGGGTGGCGGTGGCGGATGGAGACTTGCTCCATATTCCAGAGTGGGAGAGAAGCGCCCCTGTACTTGCCTCTTCTTCCGGCCCTTGTTGGTGCTGCATGCACCTCGGTCGCTCGGGGAGACGCACAACTTTCTCTCTGCCCCGAGACATTGGCCCTTGGATGGAGATATACTTTCCCAGTCAAAACTAGTAGGCAACTTAGGGGTTCTTGTGAAATTGCAGCTACTGCTCAAAGAGCAGGAAGCAGTTGTGGCCAGGAGGTCCGATGCACAAGCACATCTTGTATGCCAGTTGTGCCCTTTCCTTGATTAGGAGACCCTTCAGACAATCATTCATGCCCTGGTTTCCTCAAGCTTTGATTACTGCAATATGTTTTATGTGGGGCTGTCCCTGGGACCAAATGGAAGCTATAGATGGTTCAAAATGCAGTGGCACAAGCAGTAATAAGTGCATCTTGATGTACCCATGTGACACCATTGCAAGCAAGCTGCATTGGCTGTCAGTTGGCTTGAGAATGCAATTCAAGGCTCTGTTATTAATAGTAAATCCCTGTATGGCAAAAGTCCTGGATACCTAGATGACTATTATCTTCAATAATTTCTACCTGCCAAGTATCTCCAGTAGAATGGGTGCACTCCAGGTCCCCTCCATTAAATTTTGCCATGTTGTGGGATCTAGGAAGTGTGCCTTTTCTATGGTGGCCTCCACAGTCTGGAATAGCATCCACCCAGAGATAAGGAATTATTTCTTGTAGAGTTGCACAAAGGATTGACAACCTGGCTCTGGTCCCTGGATTTATGTTTGCCATTGTTTAATAGCCCCCTATTTTGTTTTGTGGGTTAGCAATGTTTCAGTTTGAGCTGCCTATTAATTTTGTTTCTCAGTTTTTTGTTTTATATACCAGCCAAGTCTACTGGAGTTGGATGGCCAATAAATTTAAATGAATGAATGAATGAATGAATGAAATCTTGTTATAAAGAACTGTGAGAGCTGAAATGAACTGTCAAGAGTTTGACATAAATTGCATTGTTACTTTTGCCAATATTTTTCTTTGAAAAGCATAGTCATTTCTCCTGAAACCAGAAAAAAAAAGTGAATTAGCAATAACTTACTTGTATTGTTTTTGTGATCTTTACAGCAGGAGATACTGTTTCCACAACGGTGTCCATGGTGGCTGCAACTGGCGCACTTCTTTTCAAACTAATTTTCTCTCTAGCATCAATAACTTTGGTCACCTTTTCTACACTCTGTTGTTTCCGGGAATTTAGCATCTCTCGGGCATCTTGAACTTTCCCTTTGATTTTGAACCTTGCGTCTTTCTGAAGCAGTTTCTCCCTGGCATCTTTCACACCAATTTTGTGCCTAGCATCAGTAATGCCAATCTTTTGACGTGCATCAAATGTCTGCTGAAAACCGACACTGGGTGATGATCTGTTTAAAAAGGTTTGTTGGGTTCCAATTCGAGATCTAATGCCTCCAAAGACTGGCCTCATGTTCAATCTGAAAGAGAAATGCCACAGATTAACTAAAGCTTTTCAATTAAAAAAACCAACACACAAATACTTCCAATTCATCATAGGAGGTTTGAATCGATAACAGATTTATAGTTCTTAATAAAAACGTACCATGTTGGTTTTGCCCATAATTCCAAGAGGTCTCTGAAACTGGTTTATAGTGTAAATGATATAGCCTATGTGCATCTTTTCCAGAGATGCATTTTTTAGATCAGAGGTCTTCAAACTTGGCAGCTTTAAGACTTGTGGACTTCAACTCCCAGAATTCTCCAGCCAGCTATGCTTAGCTGTGCTGGCTGGAGAATTCTGGGAGTTGAAGTCCACAAGTCTTAAAGCTGTCAAGTTTGAAGACCTCTGTTGTAGATAATATGACAGTAAAATGTTTTCAGACACCTTTGCATTACATAGAACCAAGAGCCCCAGTACACCAAAAAAACAAGAAACAAAACAAAACAAAACGGAAGAAAATCAGGTCATACTGCAGGATTTAAAGATGGGGATAAGGGAAGCCACTTCTTGAGACGGGGGGAGGGCGGGACTGCTGGATACACTGGGGCTGGCGGGGACCCTTGAAAAGCTTCCTACTCAGCCCTCACCTACAGCATGTTGCTTCTGCTCCCCGCGTCCCGTGCCTTCCTGCCACCCGACACCCCCGCACTGCTCACAGTGGGTCAACAGAACCGAACTCTCTAGGAGGTTACGACTGACAAAACGATAAGCCAATCAGAAGACAGGATGTCGTTCTGGGCGGGCCTTCTCTCCCGGACACAGGACGGATCTTTTCTGCGTGCTACGATGGGGAGCGGGCCGCCAGGTTCCATCCTCGTAGTTTCTCTGCAGACTAATGGTTCTTTCCACTCACCTCCCTTTTGTATTGACACTGACGCCGCGCTTCTTGATCAGTTCATCCAAAGATAAATCCGCCATATTTTCTTTAGGCCCGGAGAAAAGTCGCAGCGACCGACTCCCGGACATGAGATGCAACTACTTCCGGTCTCACGCTTACACCCGTTTGTCTCAGCTTCTCGCGGCTTTAGACAAATCACGCGTAATAAAGTATTGGAGATTTTGCGGAGGCTACTTTCCCATAACCCAAAGCGACAAAAGTTTAATTTGCATGTATGAAATGAGATATTAGATGCATATTTTTTTCAGATTATAAAATATTTTTCTTATATTAGCGAGCCAGTGGTTACATAATTGAAATTTAAATTGTTAGAGTCGTTTTTATTTTGTCTTAAACAGTTCACCCTCATGTTGAACAACTCTGTTGTCAATCACCTTTCCTCCGCTAGCTAGAAACAGCATGCCTTAAACTTATGAGTAAGGAAAATAACGATTCGGGGTGACGCCCGAGTCCTCACTAACAATGTGAGAGGAATTTTTGAGCGGGTACAGGTCGGCCCTGAGGTGACCCGCCTACTTAGCGGGATGCCTGGGTGTTCTGATCTGCCCGAAAGTCTATTGTCAAAATATTAAGGAAGTATGAATTTTGGGGTTGCGGATGTTTGATACGTTGTCTGCTTTAGTTTGGAACTTACGTAGTTCTGCGTACTGATTCATTTTTGAATGGTACGTTGCCAACCAATCTTCTCCCTCTCCCCTGCTTCGTCCCAACTTAAATCCTACATCAGTCCACCTATTTTCTGCATTTGAAGAAAATGTATACCTTTTAATAATATTTTAGCTGGAAGATACTATCCATGCTCCTCCTCGTTTGCCACCATAGACCAGCATGACTCACCAATGAGATTTCCTAGTGTTTCAAGGATCAACCACGACCCTACTTATATCCTGGAGAAGATATTGGGTACGGTAAGTGGTAGGAATTGGAACGTGAAAACTGTCAGTAATAAATATATGAGCCCAGTTGAAGTTATTTATCCATCTATTTTTTACAATAATAGTGTATAATACGTACACTTAACACTGTAATCTTATTCAACAAGCCAGGACTCCTAATTTTTCACTGCTTAACATATACCATATTTTAGCAAAATTCAGTTCACATCAATTCTTTATCAATTCTCTCATCTACTATTTAAAAAGTCTCCATGGGGTTCAACAGAAAATAAATCTTCATAATTAATTTGAGAGGGATTCATATTTTGTATTTTCTTGACTGCACTGATACCTAAAACAGCATAGAACCTCAAGTGTTAGAATTATGTCAGTTTTGCTACTATAACTGTAACTATAACTGGTGCCATCACTGACTATTGGGGGCGAGTCATTGGCCCCCACGGAGAGGGTTCGCAACTTGGGTGTCCTCCTGGACTCACGGCTGTCTTTAGAAGAGCACATGACGGCCGTGGCCAGGGGGACTTTTTATCAGGTCTGCCTGATTCGCTAGTTGCGTCCCTTTCTGGATCGGGACTCGTTAAATACGGTCACTCATGCTCTCGTTACTTTCCGCTTGGACTACTGCAATGCTCTCTACATGGGGCTCCCCTTGAGGAGCACCCGGAGGCTCCAGCTGGTCCAGAATGCGGCTGCGCGGGTGGTTATGGGAGCGACGTGGCGCTCCCATGTGACCCCCCTCCTGCACGAGCTGCACTGGCTCCCGGTGGTCTTCCGGGTGCGCTTCAAGGTTTTGGTTACCACCTTTAGAGCGCTCCATGGCATCGGACCGGGGTATCTACGAGACCGCCTTCTGATACCAATAGCCTCTCACCGACCAGTATGCTCCCATAGAGAGGGGCTCCTCAGGGTGCCGTCAGCCAAACAGTGTCGACTGGCGGCCCCCAGGGGGAGAGCCTTCTCTGTGGGGGCACCTACCATCTGGAACGAGCTCCCCCCAGAGATACGGAAGATCCCAGACCTGCGCACGTTTCGCTGTGCTCTCAAAACTTTTCTATTTCAGCAAGCTGGCCTGGCCTAACTCCCCTCTTTTAAATTTTTTAAATTTTTAATTCGTGATTTTCCTCCCTCGCTGCTCAGATATTCCACCGACTGGGTAAGAACCACTGTCATTGGACTGACTGAGTGCCATTCAAACTTCCTCTACAGCCTGGTCACGCCCCTTTCTTCTGCGCATGTCCAGTCTTTTCACTCAGTCATGGGTGATTAGACTGGTGTGCCTTTCGTTCTTAGATACATTTGGTTAAATTGTTTCAAATAGTAGGGTTTTTAGTTGTTTTTTTGTTCGGAGAGTTGTGGATTCAAAGAGATACAATAAATCAGCGCTGAGCAGCTTCAGCGTTTCCCGGCTGGGGCGCCAGCTGCCTTGGATTGTTTTGACAGTATTTAGCGCTACGCGGCTTTGGCGGTTTCCCGGCTGGGGCGCCAGCCGCTTTGGCCGTTTATTATGACAGCGCGAGGAAAGAGGACCTTGCAACGGTCCTAAAGCAGCCGTTTCAGCCGCGAGCGAGGAGAGGGTTATCCGGCGTGCCGGTAAGACCGCCCTCGCTCTCACAACTCTCCGCTTTAAATTTTTTGCCTTGCAAGCGGCTTCGGAGTCCCTGCATTGTAAGCAAATTCCATATACCAGCACAGCACTTTGCAACGACGTTTGGCAGAAGAGGCTGCATTTGAAGCCGAGTCGGCTTGAGGTTCCGATCTCGCGCTTGTATTTGATCTGCCTGTTTAGCGCCTACCCGCCTATTGGTTAGAGCGGTCAAGGGCAGCTTTTCAACTAAGTCGTTGGTGGACCATTAACGGCGATTGTGAGAGGTTATCTACAGACGCTGTCTGGCATTGTTTGACCTCCTGTATACTACTGTCAAAGGAAAGTATAAATTTTTTTGGTTATTTTAATTAATTTATAAACAATGGCAGAGGTAGATATTTCATCAGAGTTAGAACAGGCGGATTCACCTCCTAGGGCACCATCCCCTAAGCCTAATAAATCTAAGAAGGGCAGAGCCAGGACCAGGGATATGTCTGAGCAATCCATGTCCAGGCAAGGGGACAGACCTTCCAGAGAGGATTTACGTAGACATAATGCTCTTGAAAAACAGTTCAATAGAGCCAGACTGGCAGCTCAAGCTATACCTCAAAGAGAGGCTCAGGAGGTGATTTTACAGACTACTGAAAAAATAATATATCCTGAGATAGATGAGGAAGCCATGATTTGGCAGCAGGCGGATTTACCTTCAGATAATCAAGGCTTGTCTATGGCTGCTAAGTCTTTGAATACAGAAACCCAAAGCAGGGCCATTGTGGGGACAATTCAACAACCTTTTGTTCAGGCTGCTCCTGAGGCCACATTCACTCCTATGGCCGCTGGCCTACGTGTTGGAGAAGGTCTATTACAGAATCAGAATTTGGATTTCCAAGCTTTACTTTCACAAACATTTTCTCGCATTTTCCAAGCGGGATTGCAACAATCAGGTTTATTAACAGAACCTATACCATCAACCTCTTACAATGTGTCTCACAATACTATGTAACATTCTGTAGTTAATTTGAGGAGGAAAATCCAGAATCAGATTATTTGAATGAATTTGACTTATCAGATGAGGAGGAGGTGGATACAGATAAGCCTACCTTTCAAGGACTTTTCAATCCTAAGCTTTTTAAGTCTCTTTTACGTAAGGCAAGGATAGCTACCAATATGGAACAGAGTAGTGACAAGAATTTGGATCCAACTTCCCAATCTGAAAAGGCTAATAGTTTATTTCCAGTCCCTTCAAATGATTTTGACTATGTGCCTTTGCCAGATTTGTTTTCTCAAGTCATTAAGAAATCGTGGAATCGGCCTGGTTCAATTTCTGGACCCAATACATTTGATAGAAAGCTTTATTGTAGCTCCCCTGAATTGGATGCTCTTCTACAGTTACCTGCGGTAGATGAGCCCGTGGCCAGCCTCACTTCGCCATCGGTGTTAGTCAGTGATGCTGGAGATGGTCTAAAATTAGAAGACAAACGGGCAGAAATGATTTTCAAAAAAACTCATCAGGCTGCCGCTTGGGCAATCAGGGCGGCAACGTCCACCTCATTTTTCAACAGAGCTTCATTAACTTGGCTCTGTCAATTAAGAGAAGGGATACCTCCCCAAGATGTCAAATTTATGCAAAATGTGACTAAGTTAATAGCTGCGGCAGAATATTCAGCCGATGCATCTCTGGACGCAGCCAAATTTGCATCAAGAGTGTTGGCTTCAGCAGTATCATCGAGGCGTCTTCTCTGGCTACGCCAGTGGAGAGCTGATATGAAGTCAAAATGGCGCCTTACTGCGGCACCATATCAAGGACAGTCTTTATTTGGGGCATCATTAGAATCGATTTTAGTGGAAGGTCGAGATAAAAAGAAAGTACTACCATCTTCATATAGACGTAATGATAGACGTTTTTCACCATATCCAAGACAGCCCTTTCGGCAAGAGCAGGGATCTAGTGGTTCCAATTTTCAAAGATCTTCTACTCAACAGTATTCTTCCTTTTCAGATAGAGCGTCCTTTCGAGACAGGGGAAGACGTCAGGCAGGTTTCAAACGTCCTTTTAGGGGAACGGGTTCTCGCTCGTTCTGCAGAGGAAAATGACTTGACAACCCCTATACCCGTTGGAGGGAAAATCCAATTGTTTTGCAACGAGTGGAAACTTTCAACAACAATTGGATTCTTCGTATAGTGATGGACGGATTACAACTGGAATTCACATCACCACCTCCAACGTTTTTCCTTCAATGTCCCTTTTCAAACATTCCTGTAAAAAGACAACTAATGGAGTTAGAAATTCAACACTTACTTCAAATAAAAGCAATAGAACCAGTACCTCAACATCAAATACATAAAGGATTTTATTCAATTCTTTTTCTTGTGCCCAAAAGTTCGGGAGGATGGAGGGGCATCCTCAATCTAAAGCGATTAAATCTCCATGTGAGGTATCGCCATTTCAAGATGCACTCCCTCAGGTCACTGCTAGGATGTATCCGGTCCAACGATCTTATGCAATCCATCGACCTGAGGGAGGCTTATCTACATGTACCAATTTATCCAATGCACAGGCAATTTCTCAGATTTGCGTATGCAGATCGCCATTTTCAATACCGATCTATGCCTTTTGGCCTTTCGTCGGCTCCAAGAATATTTACGAAGTTAATGGCAGCAGTAGCGGCAACACTAAGGAAGAAATCAGTAAGAATTGTCTGTTATCTGGACGATATTTTGATCCTATCGTCATCGGTACATCAAGCAGAACTGGACAGACAGAGAGTCCTTCAAACACTACAGAATCATGGCTTAACTATCAATTGGGACAAAAGTCAGCTGGAACCAACAACCCGAATATTACATCTAGGGGCAGTAATAGATTCCAGGCAGGGAATAGTGTATCTTTCTCCAGAGCGCCAATCCAGCATTCGAAATTTGATATCTCAAGTGTTGTCTCTGAGAACTGTGCCTTTGATTCTGTTGTCTCAACTATTGGGCAAACTAATTTCATGCATAAACATTGTGCCTTGGGCTCGACGACACTCTCGTCAGTTACAATGGCTTCTGTTGCCCTACCAAAAGCAGGGCACGGCGGACTCCCAATTCAAGATAAAGCTGACTCCGATAGTGAAACTATCACTAAAATGGTGGATATCACCAGCCCTGAGAGCGGGGATGCTATTTATAGAACCACCAAGGATCAAGCTGACCACGGATGCCAGTATGATGGGATGGGGAGCCCATCTCGGGTCTCAACTAGCACAGGGAACATGGTCGCCTGTAGAGAAACAGTACAACATAAATTTCCTAGAATTAAGAGCAGTCAGATTAGCGCTAAGACATTTCCATCAGGAAGTAGTGCAGAAACATGTATTAGTTCTAACAGACAATATGGCCACAAAGGCTCATCTGAACAGACAGGGAGGTACGAGATCAAAATTGCTCATGAACGAGACAGAAAGACTGATGGCATGGGCAGAGAGATATATACTGTCGATAAAGGCGGAACACATTTCGGGTTCCTTAAATCAACAAGCAGACTGGCTAAGCAGGGGGATCATAGATCAGTCAGAATGGAGATTGAATCCAAAAATATTTCTACAAATTGTAAACAAGTTCGGGAAGCCGAGGGTGGATTTGTTCGCCACGGAAAAAAATACACAACTTCCGAGATTTTTCTCAAGATTCCCGACTCCAGGAGCGGAGGCTCTAGATGCTCTGCAAAGTCCTTGGCCTCAGGGACTTTTATATGCATTTCCCCCCATTCCCATCATTCCACTTGTCATAAGGAAAATGATGATGGAAAAAGCAGAGCTCATTCTAGTGGCACCATACTGGCTGCGCCGAGAGTGGTTTGCAGATCTGAAAGATCGTTCGATCGATCAACCATGGAAGTTACCAGTGGGCAGACGGGATCTGAGTCAAGGAGCAATCTATCATCCAAATCCAGACTGGCTACAGTTGACCGTCTGGCGTTTGAAAGGATCCGTCTCTTGAAAGATCAGTTACCACATGATGTAATAGACACTATTCAAGCGGCTAGAAGACCAGCAACAGTCCGCATTTATAATGCATCCTGGAAAAGGTTCGCTAAGTGGGCAGTTGAACAACATACAGATCCTACAACTGCATCAGTACAAGACGTTCTTAAATTTTTACAATCTGGATTCAAAAAAGGACTTGCACCAGCTACTCTCAGATGTCAGGTGGCTGCGTTAGCTACAGTGCTTCATACTGACAGGGGGCATTCGTTGTCTCAAGATCCTAGAATCAGATCATTTTTACATGGTGCTGTAAATTTAAGACCACCAACAGTACATAGATACCCAACTTGGGATCTCAATTTAGTATTACAGTCATTGACACTAGAACCCTATGAACCTATCAAGGAAATAACATTAAGACATCTTACAATGAAACTAGCATTTCTATTAGCTGTTACGTCGGCTAGACGAGTATCTGAATTAGCAGCATTATCTATTCGTCAAGATTTGTGTATTTTCTTTCCGGACAGAGTGGTTATGAGACTGGATCCGGTTTTTATTCCAAAAATTAATTCATTATTTCACAGATCGCAAGACATTGTCCTACCTAATTTCTGCCCAAATCCTAGACATCCATTAGAAAAAAGGTGGCATACATTAGATGTTAGGATATTAAAATGTTACATTAAGAGAACGGCATCTTTCCGTAAGTCTGAGGCTTTGCTGGTATCTTTTTTACCATCTACTATGGGACAGAAAGTATCGTCTACAACAGTGGGTAGATGGATTAAAGCATGCATTGCTGCTGCTTACAAATTGCAGGGTTCACAAGTTCCTGAAGGTATAGTTCCACATTCTACACGCAGTGCGGCTACATCAGCTGCTTGGGCCACTCAGGCTTCAATTGATGATATTTGTAGAGCGGCCACATGGTCGTCTATTTCTTCTTTTATCAGACATTACCGAGTGGATTCATTTGCGGCTGCGGATGCATCATTCGGTAGAAGAGTTTTACAAGCAGTAATATCCAACCGGAGCCAGGGGATGGAGTCTAAACCCTCCCATTGAATGAAGGCTTGGGTATGTCCCAATCGGTGGAATATCTGAGCAGCGAGGGAGGAAAAAGGACGTTGTACTTACCTGAATGTCCATTTTATCCTCGCTGCGAAGATATTCCAGCCCTCCCAGTGTACTTCCATCACCTGGCCTGGGTTGGGGTTTTCTGTTTTTTCTTCCTCTACAGCAAAGAATGGAGTGTATTATGAGATAAATGGTGATATACGGTACGAAGTCCATAGGCTGGAAGTGAACATTACGAGAGTTGACTTAGTGAAAAGACTGGACATGCGCAGAAGAAAGGGGCGTGACCAGGCTGTAGAGGAAGTTTGAATGGCACTCAGTCAGTCCAATGACAGTGGTTCTTACCCAATCGGTGGAATATCTTCGCAGCGAGGATAAAATGGAGGTTCAGGTAAGTACAACGTCCTTTTTATAAATTGGGTGTTTTAATCTGTGTTGTCGGCCAAAATATTTAATAATTTTAAGGGATTTTTAATATTTGTATTATCTGTATTTTATCTTGGCCGTTCACCGCCCTGAGTCCTTCGGGAGTAGGGCGGTATAGAAATTTGATTAAATAAATAAATAAATAAACAAATAAATAAATAAATAACTACTATAATCCCCCCAAAGGGTTTTCTTTGCTCATAAGTAGTAAATCAATTTTTCCATATTTTAGGATACCCTTAAGTCTATATGCTGCACCCCATACACCTACAACTCATGCTTCACCTTTTATGAGTGTTAAACCAACTGTTCAATTGAACAAAGCACAAGCACTAACAGAAATAGATTTGGAAAATGAAAGGACATTGATCAGAAAATTAACATGTTCTTCAAAATTTAACTTTTAAAAAATGAATTCAGTGAAATTGAATACAGCAAACTATGACTTAAAGACTTCAAATCAGCAGATAAATATGAGGATGAAAGTTCATTCTCCAAGCTTGCGGGTTGGTTTCCAAATGTTTGCTTACCAGGTAAGTAACATCTTCAGTGGAGTTTAGGAGATGTCCGTGTGATGGGTCAAGTGTGGTGTGTCAAGTGAGAGTCTTATGTCAGGTCAGGTATGAGTCATCAGTCTTGTGATGGGGAGGTTACATCCGGTGAGAGTCATTAGGAGGTATAATGCTTGGTTGAGGGTTGGTGCATCTGGTTGGCTTTGCAGTTGATTTGGATTCTGAGGGGTTCATAGGCTGGTTATAGATCAATGTGTCTGTTGATGAAATTGCTTGTGGAGTGCCAGACTTCAATGAACTCACAAGCGTGGCAGGTGGTAGCCTGGCCAATTATTTTTGTATTACTCCAATTGAACTGGTGCTGGTGTGGGTGGAGATTAAGGATTTGAGATCATGGCATTTAACTGTCAGCCGGTGTTAATGGATCCTGGTTTTTAATTGATGTGACATTTATCCCACATAGAATTGGTTGCAATTAGTTGATTTTGTAGATTACATTGTTTCTTCTGTATCTTGTCTTTGGTTCTGGATAATTCCTGGTGGAGTGTGGCTGTGGGTTTGTGGGCTATTGCTATTCCTAGGGGTTGGAGAATTCTGGCTGTTATTTCTTGACAACTTTTGTGTATGGTAGGGTTAGTTTTTGTGTGGTGGTTGGTTGTGTAGCGTATTGTGGTTTGGGTGCTGTGTGTCAGAATATGAAGTTTTTTGGATAGCTGTTACAGAGAAGGACATCAGTCATTTCTCTTCCGCTTTTCTTAAGTGTTGTGGTGCTGCAGCGTGTCCTGGCCCTTCTGAAAAGGGTCTGGACACAGCTTTTTGTGCGTGCAGTGGGGTGGTTGCTTGAGAAGCTGAAGATCTGGTCTGTATTCATCGGTTTGCGCTAGACAATTCTCTGTTGTCTCATATCCTTATGTTGATGTCTAGGAATGGGAGTCTGTTATCTATTTTCTCTTTGCATGTGAATTTGATCCCAGGGAATGTTATCGATAGGTGGTATGTTTCTTCAATTTTGGGATCGTTTGATAACGAATGCAGCGTGTCCCGTAGTGGTAGAGCTATGGATTCAAACTGTTGCAGGACTGCTTCTGCTATTAGGCCTGATATCTGTGATCCTATCAGGGTACCTTTTATTTTATTTTTTATTTTATATTAGATTTCTATACCGCCCTTCTCCCTGAGGACTCAGGGCGGTGTACAGCCAGATTAAAAAACATGCAGAACAAATATTAAAAACAATTAAAAGATATATAAATTTGGCCCAATTAAAACTCATTACCAATTAAAAACGTTTAAAACATTTAAAAAACAGTTAAAAATTTCATCTTAAGCCAGCCCGGCTTGTTTAAATAGATGGGTTTTAAGGGCGCGACGGAAGGCACTGAGGTCTTGGATTCTCCGTATCTCTGGGGGGAGCTGATTCCAGAGGGTAGGTGCCCCCACAGAGAAGGCTCTCCCCCTGGGGGTCACCAGCCTACATTGTCTGGCTGATGGCACCCCGAGGAGGCCCTCTCTGTGGGAGCGCACGGGTCGATGGGAGGTCGTTGGTAGCAGCAGGCGGTCTCGAAGATAGCTAGGCCCTATGCCATGGAGCGCTTTAAAGGTGATAACCAACACCTTGAAGCGCACCCGGAAGACAACTGGGAGCCAGTGCAGCTCGCGCAGGAGCGGTGTTACATGGGAGCGCCATGCTGCTCCCGTCACTACCCGCGCTGCTGCGTTCTGGACCAGCTGGAGCCTCCGGGTGCTCCTCAAGGGGAGCCCCATGTAGAGAGCGTTGCAATAGTCAAGGCGAGAGGTGACGAGGGCGTGAGTGACTGTGCACAGGGAATCCCGATCAAGAAAGGGCCGCAACTGGCGGATCAGGCGAACCTGACAAAAGGTCCCCCTGGTTACAGCCGTCAGGTGTTCCTCCAAGGACAGCTGCATATCCAGGAGGACTCCCAGATTGCGAGCCCTCTCTGTGGGGGCCAATGACTCGCCCCCAATAGTCAGTGATGGAGTCAACTGACTATATCGGGATGCCGGGAGCCACAGCCACTCAGTCTTGGAAGGGTTGAGCTTGAGCCTGTTCCTCCCCATCCAGATCCGTACAGCCTCCAGGCACTGGGACATCACTTCAAGGGCATCATTGGGGTGGCCTGGGGTGGAGATGTACAGCTGGGTGTCATCAGCGTACTGGTGGTATCTCACCCCAAAGCCACGGATGATCTCACCCAGCGGCTTCACATAAATGTTGAACAGGAGAGGCGAGAGGACCGATCCCTGCGGCACTCCACAAATGAGAGGCCTCGAGGTCGACCTCTGCCCCCCTGCCAACACAAACTGCGACCGGTCGGAGAGAAAGGAGGAGAACCACCGCAACACGGTGCCTCCCACCCCCAACTCTTCCAGCCGGTGCAGCATGATACCATGGTCGATGGTATCAAAAGCCGCTGAGAGGTCTAACAGGACCCTACCATACACAATTACCTTGTAATTGCTTATAGATTTTCCCGCTGAAATGTGTTGAGGCATAGCTCCAAGAGTTTCCTGATAGTTTCTGTAGACATGGAGTGTTCTGTGGTGTCATCATCTTTTTGGATATGGTGTTTAGTGAGTAGGTGGTGTATGGTTTGTTTAGCCAGATCAATGTCAATCGAGAAGAGCGGTGATGTCGAAGGAAACCATTTCTTTCTTATTGATCTTGGTGTGCTTGATGCACTGTTCTGGGGAGTTTGAGTGGGTTGAGTTGTTGACCAGGTGTCTGAGTTTCCTCTGTAGGGTTCCTGCTACATCGTATGTCAATGTTCCAGGGAGAGACACAATTGGGCATGAAGGGATCCCATTCTTGTGTATTTTGGGGAGTCTGTAGAACCTGGGTGTGGAGTCTTGTGGTTGCATATGCTTTCTTTCTAGTGGTGTTAGCCATTTTTTTTCCCCTTAGGGTGTCTTTTATTTTGTTCTCTAGCTGTTTTGTCGTATCATTGTGGATTATTTGGTAGGTGTTGGTTTTGTTTAGATGGTTTTCAGCCTTGCTGATGTCAGTTTTGTCCATTACTGCCTTTGTCTGCTGGTAGGACAATGCTTTCGTCTTGTTTCAGTGTCTTTAGTGCTCTTTTCCTTTTGGATGTGTTTTGTCTGTTGCACTGCACGTTGGGGATGATGTTTTGTCTGACGTCTTGTGTTTCTTGGTCCAGGTGGTGTGTCTTTGGAATGGATTTAAATGGGGTCAGCATCTTTGTGGTTGAAATTGAGGCCTTGTGTAAGGATAGTCTTTTCATTGTCACAGACAACAGATAGAACACTGACCCTGACATCCCCTAAACTCCACTGAAGATGTTATCTAACCTGGTAACAAAACGTTCAGAAACCAACCCACAAGCTCAGAGAACCTTCCCCTAATCCTACACCCGAGCTATAGATATTCGCCGTATTGCGGAGATATTTAGATCATTTCCTGCTATTGGAATAAGTAGTTTGTAGTTTTTGTCCAATATATAAAATCGGAATCATATAATTCTGCAGAATTACAAAAGCAAAGATGTTGAAAGGAAAACAAACAAGCAAGAGCCTTGGTAGTACAGTGGTCTAAGGCACCCTGTTATTAAGACCAGCTGCCTGCAATTACTGCAGGTTCAAATCTCGCCAAGGCTCAAGGTTGACTCAGCCTTCCATCCTTTCTAAGGTAGGTAAATTGAGGACCCAGTTGTGGGGGCACTAAGCTGACTTTGTATAAATATATAAAAGAATTAAGGCTATTGCTTAGCGCATTGTAAGCCGCCCTGAGTCTCCGGAGAAGGGCGGCATATAAATCAAATTAAAAAAAAAAAATGGAATGTTGACTGACATGAAAAACTGCAATGAAAACTTGTCTAAGGAGATAAAAGAGCTCATCCTGACACCTCTAAGGGAAGGCTATAAGGTGAGACTAAAGAACATCAACATTACTATTATTTAGAAGCTATTCTAAAGCATTTTCTGAGATTTTGAATAAAAAAAAAAACTATTCGATTGTTATTTTAAGTCTTTTTGTATTTATGCAGTCCTTTTAAGCTTTCCAAACTTCAGCCATTCTATAAAAAAGCTACATGATACATGATTTCAAAATCTACTGAAGTCAGGAATTGTTTAACTATATGAAAAATACTTTTGACATGCAGCTAATTCAAGCAGTGATTATTGAAACACTCCAAAAATAGATTATTTTACATTTCCCTGTTACATTTTCCTCTCTAAGGTAACATGAAGCATATCCTGAAGGCAAATTGTTGTGAAAATGAATAGATTTTTCTCATTTTTTAATAGTAGAGTTATGATCAGTCAAGGAAACTGAATGGTAGAATATTTAGAAAAAGATATTGCTGTATATAGTATGAATTTGCTTTCACTAGTAGTGAAGATCACCCAAAAGTTCTTTTTCAAACTTTCAAAAATTATAAGAATGTGCAATATGAGGCTATCAAAACCTATTTTGGAATAATGTTTGTATATTTCCAGAAGAGCATTTCAAACCTAACGTATGAAATTATGAATGTAATATGCAAATTATGTGTTCCTAATATATAGAAACTGTCTAATTCATTAATATGTATCTTGTATATGGTCAAATTTAGCTTACATCTTAAACACAACTTATCCAAACAAAATACTGATATCATTTGCTACCTACTAAATTCAGAAAACAATTTAAACAAAAAAAGGAGCACTCAATTATTAATTGAACCAAATATCAATCCCAGTTTAAGGAATTCGTTTTAGAGTTGTTAAATACTCTGATATATAATCACTACACAAATTTTTAAAAGAACTTTTAAATAGATAAGACTAAAAAAAAAAGTAATTGTCATGAGTTAAGAAGCTGAACTACCATCACCAGATCAGAATAAAATATTTTTGGAAGGATGTGATGAAAAAGTCTTATCTTTTCCTATTAATTCTACAAAATGATACCTTTTACCCAATTTATATTGTTACTGAAAAAAATGTTTTACAAGCTCATTTTCAACAGCAATAATATATTGGATGTATTAGTTTGTAAAACATTTTTTTAAAGAGAAAATCTATTATTTGATATTATATACACATTTAGACAATGCTGGGTTGTGTAAATTTTGAAATAAGTGCAAGGCACTATATTCTGAGGAAGGGTATGTATCTGTTACTGAAAATAAATTTTTATATCTACATTGAAAAAAATCCAAGTGCATATACTTTCACTTTGTAAATTTAAAACGCCACAATAGCCTTGATTAACATATTAGTTAACTATTAGATTGATCAACTAAGCATCATTTGACAATAATGAATTTTGTACTTGTCATTTCAAAGAATTTTAAAAACAAAATTTGTTAGGATTAGTTAATCATCTAAGGACAGCAAGGAAAGAACAAAGTTAGTTTGTGGGTTTCACTGATATACAGTTGCAAGAAAAAGTATGTGAACCCCTTGGGATTACGTGGAATTTTGCATGAATTGGTCATAAAATGTGCTCTGAACTTCATCTAAGTCACAATAGAAAAACAGTCTGCTTAAAATAATACTACACAAACGTTAGATGTTGCCATGGTTTAATTGAACATAACATGTAAACAGTCACAGTGCAGGGAGGAAAAAGTATGTGAGCCCCTAGCCTAATGACTTCTCCAAGAGCTAATTGGAGCCAGGAGTGAGCCAGCCTTGACGCCAATCAGTGTGATGATATTGGATGTGTTGCTGATAGCTGTCCTGCCCTTTAAAAACACACACCTGTTTTGGGTTTACTGGTTTCAAGAAGCACTGTCTGATGTGAACCATGCCTCGCAGAAAAGAGCTCTCAGAAGACCTACGATCAAGAATTGTTGACTTGCATGAAGCTGGAAAGGGTTACAAAAGTATCTCCAAAAGCCTTGATGTTCATGTGTCCACGGTAAGACAGACTGTCTACAAATGGAGAAAGTTTAGCACTGTTGCTACTCTCCCTAGGCGTGGTCGTCCTGTAAAAATGACTGCAAGAGCACAGCGCAGAATGCTTCATGAGGTAAAGAAGAATCCTAGAGTGTCAGCTATAGACCTACAGAAATCTCTGGCACATGCTAACATTTTTGTTGACACATCCACAATAAGGAAAACATTAAACAAGAATGGAGTACATGGGAGGACACCATGGAGGAAGCCATTGCTGTCCAAAAAAAATATTGCAGCACATTTGAAGTTTGCAAAAGAGCATCTGGATGTTCCACAGCACTACTGGCAAAATATACTGTGGACAGATGAAACCAAAATTGAGTTGTTTGGGAAGAACACACAACACTATGTGTGGAGAAAAAAAGGCACAGCACACCACCATCAAAACCTCATCCCCACTGTAAAACATGGCGGAGGGAGCATCATGGTTTGGGGCTGCTTTGCTGCCTCAGGGCCTGGACGGATTGTTGTCATTGATGAGAAAATGAATTCCAGAGTTTATCAAGACATTTTGCAGGAAAACGTACGACCATCTGTCTGCCAACTGAAGCTCCGCAGAGGATGGGTGATGCAACAGGACAATGACCCAAAGCATACAAGTAATTCAACAAAAAAATGGCTTCAACAGCACAGAATACGCCTTCTGGAGTGGCCCAGTCAGAGTCCTGACCTCAACCCGATTGAAATGCTGTGGCATGACCTTAAGAGAGCGATTCACACCAGACATCCCAAGAATATTGCTACACTGAAACAGTTTTGTGAAGAGGAGTGGTCCAAAATTACTCCAGATCGTTGTGCAGGTCTGATCTGCAACTATAGGAAACGTTTGGTTGAGGTTATTGCTGCCAAAGGAGGGTCAACCAGTTATTAAGTCCAAAGGTTCACATACTTTTTCCTCCCTGCACTGTGAATTATTTACATGCTATGTTCAATTAAACCATGGCAACATCTAATGTTTGTGTAGTATTATTTTAAGCAGACTGTGTTTTTCTATTGTTGTGATTTAGATGAAATTCAGAGCATATTTTATGACCAATTCATGCAAAACTCCACGTAATCCCAAGGGGTTCACATACTTTTTCTTGCAACTGTAGTTTTGCTTAACTTTGAGGAAAAGGTTCATCATTACAAAAGCTATTAAATCATAAAAAAAGGATCTGAAGCAGTTTCAGCTCCGGATCCAGATATTAAATTTTGTGACAAATTAATGGAAGGTATTTATACATACTTGGGTTGTTGATGATATATATTTATGCAGTGTTATCTTTGATAATAAATTTTTCTACTCTGTCTAAAATGTCTGTTGGAGTGTCAGTGTACAATTCAGTTGTTAAAACTTACCTCCTCAAAGAAAGCTGTATTCCATATGTATAGAAATATGAATTACATAAAGTATTTTAGACTTAGTCTGTTTCACAATTTTTTCAGTAAACTCATAAACAATATGTATGAAACATTACCTTTCAAATAAATACGAGAACAGATTTTCAGATTTAATTGAAAAAAGTATTGATGTGAGAAGCATGCACTTCAATTGTTAAGAGGGAGTGGGAACACACAGCTATTTCACTGGACAAAAATTATTTTTTTGCTTACTTTATTATTTTTTGCTGTTTACAATTAGGGATGTGCAGTTAACACACCACAAGGAAAAAAAAACAGAAAAATCATTTTGAAAGAAAAAACAAATATACTGAACATAGACCAATTAAATTGTACAAAGACATGGGACTGGCTTTGATTTCAAAGTTTCAAAAAAAAATTTTAAAGGATGAAATGCAATAGCTGTTTGACTTCCAAGTCTAAATAGGCACTGTAAAAATAAAATTTAAAAGTTGTCATTTTCTTCAGCACATGTCCCCAACCTAAACATTGCCAAACATGTTCAGTTCTCAAGAAGGAACTGAGAACTCAATCTTCTGGTGGTAATAAAAGCCTGGAACCCACTCAACCTCTTTAAAAATGATTCAGTGCTGCTGTTTGACAGAATAAAACTAGAAGAGCTTATAAAGGTTTGAAAGCATCCAAAGCAAAGAGCACACTATAGTTTTGTTTACTATAACCTGTATTGGAGAAGAAAACATTTAAATCTATTATGTTGGTACATAAACCCGGTATCTTGAAGATAGATCATTGAAAATATGTCTTACAAGTTTACTGGAGGAGAAGAAAAAAGGAAACTGCTTCACTTATCATCAATTGAATTATCAATGGAAACGGATCAATTCAGACTTCATTATAACCATGTTTATACACTGTACATCTATCCTAGATGGATAAACATTGGAATTGCTCACTGGTGTCCCTTTTAATAACTGTAAACTAAACCACAGTATGCAACTTCATAGGAAGGTAAAGGATCAAGTGAATGTACAGCCAGTTATATCTCTCCTGCTTCACGCTCCTCTGAGCTTCTCCTGTCTTCTGATCGACCATTTGCACTTTCATAAGATCGCTTCCTTTCTTTGCAGTTTCGATCTCTTGGAGATTTTTCTCTGGGGCAACTTTCTTTGTCACGTGATGTTCTGTTACGATCTCTGGTTCGTTCTTGATCTCTGGAAGATCTTTCTTTTGATGATCTGAAGAAAAAATTAATGCATCTGAAAATGTACATTACTTTCATTTGATTTTAACTGTTCATTAAGCCTACCAGAGCATAAAACAGCACAATTATCACTGTGTATCATTTCCAAAATTGGAATGGAAAGAACACAGAGCCTAACATAATTAGAAAAAATATTAAACTGAAATCACTAATTTTATTTTTCAAGAGTGTAAAAGTTGAGAAAGTCAAATGAATGCTATCCAATATATTTTTCTTATAGTAATTAAAATATTTACGGATACTGTTTAAAGTGTCACTAATGTACAGAATGCTTCAGCTACTAGAAATGATGCAGATCCGCAATGCCACAGACTCAATTTACATGTACAGTGAGGGAAAAATGTACTTGATCTCCTGCTGATTTTGTACATTTGCCCATTGACAAAGAATTGATCAGTCTGTAATTGTAATGGTAGGTATATTTTAACAATGAGAGACAGAATAACAATAAAAAAATCCAGAAAAACGCATTTCAAAAGTGTTATAAATTGATTTGCATTTTAATGAGTGAAATAAGTAATTCACTCTATCAATCAGCAAGATTTCTGGCTCCCAGGTGTCTTTTATACAGGTAACGAGCTGAGATTAGAAGCACTCTCTTAAAGGGAGTGCTCCTAATCTCATCTTGTTACCGGTCCACAGAAGCAAGCAGTGAATCAGTTTCTAAACTCTCCACCATGGCCAAGACCAAAGAGCTGTGCTCTTTGTGTGTGAGGATGTCAGGAATAAGATTGTAGACCTACAAAGGCTGGAATGGGCTACAAGACTATCACCAAGCAGCTTGGTGAGAAGTTGACAACAGTTGGTGCGATTATTCGCAAATGGAAGAAACTTATCTTGTGGAGATTCAATTATGAGAAAGGTGAGGAATCAGCCAAGAACTACATGGAAAGATCTTGTCAATGATCTCAAGGCAGTTGGGACCACAGTCACCAAGAAAACAATTGGTAATACACTACGCCGTGAAGGACGGAAATCCTACAGCATCTGCAAGGTCCTTCTCCTCAAGGAAGCACATGTACAGGCCCATCTGATGTTTGCCAATGAACATCTGAATGATTCAGAGGAGAACTGGATGAAGTGTTGTGGTCAGATGAGACCAAAATCGAGTTCTTTGGCATCAACTCAACTCGCCGTTTGGAGGATGAGGAATGCTGCCTATGACCCCAAGAACACCATCCCCACCGTCAAACATTATGCTTTGGGGTTTTGTTTGTGCTAAGGGGACAAGACAACTTCACCACATCAAAGGATGATGGATGGGGCCACCGTCAAATCTGGGGTGAGAACCTTCTTTCCTCAGCCAGGGCACTGAAAATGAGTCGTGGATGGGTATTCCAGCATGATAATGACCCAAAACACACGGCCAAGGCAACAAAGGAGTGGCTCAAGAAGAAGCACATTAAGGTTCTGGAGTGGCCTAGCCAGTCTCCAGCCTTAATCCCATAGAAAATCCATGGAGGGAGATGAAGGTTCGAGCTGCCAAATGTCAACCTTTAAACCTTAATGACTTGGAGAGGATCTGCAGAGGAGTGGGAGAAAATTCCTCCTGAGATGTGTGCAAACATGGTGGCCAACTATAAGAAATATCTGACCTCTGTGATTGTCACCAAGGGTTTTGCCACCAAGTACTAAGTCATATTTTGCGAAGGGGTCAAATACTTATTTCACTCATTAAAATGCAAATCAATTTATAACTTTTTTGAAATGTGTTTTTCTGGATTTTTTTTTTGTTATTCTGTCTCTCACTGTTAAAATAAACCTACCATTAAAATTACAGACTGATCATTTGTTTGTCAGTGGGCAAACATACAATCAGTAGGGAATCAAATACTTTTTCCTCTCACTGTAAGTAACATACTTATAAAAGTTAAAGCTGAACTTGGAGATCAGACCTGGAATTTTGATTAATTGAATAAACGGGCAAAAAAATCAAAAGAAAAAATTAGTTTTGAAATGTAATTTCAAGGAAGACTGAATGCTGAAAAAATAACTAGGAGTTGATGAATTCATCTGAGACTGGCTTGTAAACAGAAATTAACCACAATCACATAGCCAAATTTAATTCTATCAATTTCTGGTAATACTGCAATTTATTTCTGTAGCTTTGAAGACCTTAGTTTGTAATGTTACTACTTCAGGTATTTAACTTTATTGCCTACTTTAATTAGGTAAATTAAGCCTAAACACATACTGAATATAAACTGATATAGCACATTTAAGTGAACAAAAAGTCCCAAAGTGGAATATAAACTGAAAAATTAAATTAAAAAATGTTACAAACCAAATCATGCCACCATGTTTTCCCCGAAAATACGACATGTCCCGAAAATAAGGCCAAACCTGATTTTTGGGTAAGTGTAAATATACGCCTCCCCCAAAAATAAGCCCTAGTGAAGGGGTGGGTGTGGCCAGCACAGGAGACAGCCCTTCCCTTCCCCGGTCACCTCAGGGCTTCTCGACTCCTTAATCGGATCAGCTGAGCCACTCCAACTGCCATTCATGAAACAACTGATTCGTGTTGCTGCTCAGGCCGGCGCCTCCAACAAGCGTGGCTGTATTTGCAGCCAATTGTGGCTGCAAAAGAAGCCGGAGGCCAAGCAACACACCCCACAGGCCTCGCACCCTCCTTACCTAATGGTGACAGTCACAGCAGGCAATTCCATCCACGGAACAGCTGCCTTATGGGTGCTGCTCCAGCCGGCGCCTCCAGCAAGAGTGGCCGCTTTTGCCATCAATTGCGGCCAGTTCTGCAACAAGAGGCCAAGCGATGCGCCCCATGTGCCTTGTGCCGGACTTCCGAAGGGTACTGTAGCAGCAGCTATCCACAACTTTTTTACCCTTATTTCGTCCTGACCATACTGGGTCACGTGGGTCGGGATGAAATAAGGGTCAAAAAATTGTGGATAGCTGCTGCTACAGTACCCTTCGGAAGGCCAGCGCAAGGCGCAAGACTTCTGCTGCACAAATGGCTCCGCCAGAGGAGCAGAGAAGACAAAGGGAGAGAAGGCAAAGGGGAAGCGATCGCTTGCAAACTCCCGCCCCGCTCCCACCTCTCTACCAGGCAACCCTGGCAGCCCCAGACACCCAAAGCCTGCGCGGCTCCCTTTTCCACAGTCCCCGGTTCTTTATCGAGGGGGATGGCAGGTGGGGTGTGGGAGAAGCGAGACGCGTGGAATGAGACAGGGCTCGCTCCTCTTGCCATCTCTTCTCCCCCTCTTGCCGGGCATGGCAGGGCTTCCTGCCCCTGCCCAAATTGGATGCAATTTGGGGATGGCAGGTGGGGAGGGGTGGGGCTGGGGAGACATGAGATGTGTCTTACCTGCCTTGCAGCTCCGTTGCATGTCTCGCCGTTGTCTGCAGGCAAACACCTTACAGGGATGGCGGGAGTGGGGCAGAAGTTTGCAGGTGAGGGGGATGGATGGATGGATGGGAGGCAGGCGAGTGCCAAGAATGCTGAGGATATTCCCACCTTTGTGTGCCCCACCAAACAGCTGACAAGTGGCTGTGTTGCGCTGCCACAGCAGCACAACACAGCAGCAGCCATGAGGTGCCCACGCTCGCTGCCTCCTGCACTCCCAAAATAATAAGACCCCCCTGATATTTCAAAAAAATATAAGACAGGGTCTTATTTTTGGGGAAACACAGTAGGAAATTGAAATTTAGGCTACACTCTTATTCTTTTGAATTTATTGATGTTATTGGTGTTCCCTTCCAAGTTGATAAATGTAGAATTTTATATTAAACTCTTAAAAAAGAACTTGCTGCAAATATCTCCAGAATTCCATTTCAGTCAATAGCTATTTTTGATTTATGTCTGTTTAACAGCTGTTCAAAGTTACAATGGCCTTGGAAAAAGGGACTTACACCATGTACTTCCATTTAAGGCTGTTGTACCACCCTTTGGTCATCTAATTACAATTCAGCAGTTGGACAATCTGTGTTTATGACTGGTTGCATCCTTTGGGTCACATCATTGCGATTTGCTACCTTTTTTGCCAATTTCCAGCCCCACCCCCCAAAAAATCATTTGGGAAGCCAGATTTGCTTAATGACCATGTGATTTGTTTAACGACTGTTGTAAAAACTGTTGTAAAATCGGGTCCAACTCAATTTATGGCTGCACAACTTTTACCAGTCTCAACTGTGATCTTAAGTCAATGATTACCTGTATTCTATTCAGTTTCCCATGTTCTTCCAAAATGACCTAGTTTTTTTTATTGACAAGTGAGAATGTAATTTCTCACTGACTTATTAGAGTAGGGGTAGGAATGAATTTGTCTCCTGAGATTTCTTCCCACTTCTGCAAACCTTGTCAATCTTCCAAACATGCTGATATTTCCTTGTTTAATTATAGCTACCCTAAGTTTGCACCTGAGTTGACTATAATTAAAAGCTTTTGAAGTACACTGTTCCAATGTACCTATAATAAACAAAATGGAAAAAAAAAACCTCAGCTACTGTTGAAGATAGGTTGATGGCTTAAGTGTAATCTTTTCTGTTCAAAAGCTAACAAAATGCTAACTACTCATTAAAATATTACCTTTTTTTGGAATTGGGTTCTCTGCTTCTGTCTCTGGAGCTCTGCCTGCTCCTTTGGTGACTGCGACTGCGGCTGCGACTAGTAGAACGAGACCTATGACGATGTCGCTTTTCACGGGACCTGGAACGGGTTCTTTTCTTTCGTTCACGGGAGGATGACCGAGATCGATGTCTACGGCGATCTCGGGATCTAGATCTGAATTTTTTTTTTTAACAGTGGATGAGAAGAAATCCTTAATAATTCAATTAACCCCTAACAATTCTATTAGGCCAGTCATAAAAGGAAAATACCTTATTGGAACAATTTCTTTTGCCAAGATTTTGAAAAGTTTGGAGACTGCTGGAGTGCTTTATATGAAATAAGGTGTTGTTTAATATTAAAGTTTAAAAGTCTTGAAGTTTAATTAACGGTGGTTGATTAAAAACAAATAAAAACAACACTCTTGTTACATGCCACTGGCAAGACCGTGGCAGGCATACCCTAGTATTAAGCAGACACATCACTGAGGAATTTCTAACTTAAAATAAGTCACAAGGAAATTGAAATAGAACACTTTAGATCTAGATATAAACAAATTTTCAATAGTTTAAAAACAGTAATCAGTTCAATCAAATAGCAGGTGACAGCAGCTAACTAATTTTGGGTGATCTTGTACAAACGAAGAGTTAGCTCTAGGTAGCACTTGGAGGAAAGACCATTAGGTTATAAGCAAAACCTGCGCATTTAAAAAAAAAATCCTAAAACGCAGCAGTAGCAAACCAATTCTATTCTATTACCAAGAAAAAATACATGAAACATACACTCTGTGCACAATTATTAGCCAAGCTGTATTTTTGAGGATTAATATTATTATTGAACAACTACAGTGTTCTTGGTCAATCCAAAATGTTAATAAAGCTCAAACCTGAATATTTAAAAAAGCAAAAGTGAGGTTATGGCTTTCTTAGGAGAATATCTATGTGTGCACAATTATTGGGCAACTATTAGCATGCAGAATTATTATGAACCTAAATGAAAAATGAAAATTTTCCCATTTCACTCATTTTCATCTTTTAAAGTGAGAATAATAAACAAACAACTCAAAATTTACAAATAAACATTTGACAGTTCAAAAAACAAAAAACAAAAACAAAAACTAATCAGTGACCAATATAGCAACACTTCTTTTCAATAACAGTCACAAGCCTTCCATTCATGGAGTCTGTCAGTTTCTTGATCTGTTGACGATCGACTTTTTGTGCAGCAGCAACCAGTCTCCCAGATATTGTTCAGAGAGGTGCACTTTTTCTTCACCGTAAATCTCCCATTTAAGAAGGGTCCACAAGTTCTCAATAGGTTCAGGTCAGATGAGGAGGGGGGGGGCAGGACATATTTTTTCATCTTTAAGACCTTTACTAGCTAGCAGTGGAGTGCGTGCAGTGGAGTATTTCGATGCATGCGATGGAGCATTGTCCTGCATAAAAATCATGGTGGTCTTGAAAGATGCAGACTTTCCTGTACCACTGCTTGAAGAAAGTGTCTTCTAAAACCGGCAGTAGGTTTGGGAATTGATTTTAAGTCCATCTTCAACCCGAAAAAGTCCAACTAGCTCATCTTTAATAATACCAGCCCATTCCAGTACCCCTCCTCCACCTTGCTGGTGTCTGATTCGACGTGGAGCTCTGTGCCCATTACTGATCCAGTCACAGGCTCACCCATCTGGTCCATCAAGTATCATTCTCATCTCATCAGTCCATAAAACCTTTGAAAAATCTGTCTTCAGATATTTCTTGGCCCAGTCTTGCTGTTTCAACTTATGTGTCTTGTTCAGTGATGGTCGGGTTTCAGCCTTCCTCACTTTGGCCGTGTCTCTGAGCACTGAGCACCTTGTACTTCTGGGCACTCCAGTTCTGGAATATGACAGCACTGGAGGATAATGGATTCCTGGTAGCTTCACATTTGATTCTTCTCAAAATCTTTGGCAGTTAATGTGTGCCTTTTTTTCTCAACATGAGTCTTGTGACCCTGTTAACTATTTGCAACAAAACGTTTGATGGCTGTGTGATCAAGTCCCAATATCTTAGCAATTTCAGGAGTGCCGCATCCCTCTGAAAGACTTTTTACAATTTTTGACTTTTCAATGTCAGTTAAATCTCTTTTTTAGCCTATTTTACCTGAGGAAAAGAAGCTGCCTAATAATTATGCAGACCTTGATATAACGTGTTAATCTCCTTAGGCCACACCCTCCCTCATTACACATCACCTGATATGCTTATGCCAACTAAGCATTCAGGTTTATACAGCTTGGAGGTGGAAAAAATGCATAAAAATGATGATATAGTCAAAATACTCACTTGCCTAATAAATGTGCACAGGGTGTACATGCATATAGGAGGAGTCAAATGTGAGTCTAAGTAGTTTCTGTGGGGTCTTTGGTGCTCTCTGAATTTGGTAGTTTTTTTGCAGATGTTTCATTACCACAATGAGCTAATTAATACAATGAGTGCTGATGATGTTACTTAATTTGGTAATGAAAGGTTTGCAAGAAAACTACTAAGCTCAGAGAGACCAAGGACCTCCAATTCAACCCTGATCTTCAAATATTTTCTTCTATTGGTAAGAAATCTATATCTTCTGTTTTAAACCTCAAGTAACATTTGGAAGAAATGTTACCTACTACCTTATCAAAATCTTTAAAACTCAACATTGTTAACTGTTATTGTACCTACAGTTAACTAAAGTATTTGCTTTTAAACCTTTGGAAAAGGTAATCTTGTGTAGTATCATAAAAGTAAACATATTCTATTTTTATTATGGCTATTTTCAGGGTGGATTTGATTTAAATCAACTCGATTTAAATCACAATTTAAATCACTAGTAAAAAGGCTTGATTTAAATCAACTCAATTTAAATCATAATTTTTAAAGAACTGTCATCTCTGTCCCGCAGTGGCTCCTCTGACTTGCTGTTGACTCACTGACAGTCCCAATATTGCAGAATATACAACCTCATGCTACATAACTAAGCTCCATTTCATGCTGAATAAACTAAATTATTAATGTATCTTAAATAGAAAACTATCTTTAGATAGATTTTTACTCCAAAAGCATTTTATTAAAATAAATTTAATAAAAATAAAAAAATCTGATTTAAATAAAAAAAAAATCAAATTTAAAAGTTTTTTAATTTTTTTTTTAAAAAAATCATCAATTTTTATCCACCCTGGCTATTTTCATATCTTCAATAAACCCAGTGATACTACTTCTAAAAAAACACATGGCTCCAGAAATAGATTTCAGAGATAGATTTTTAAACTTTTTTAGAAGACTAATACTTGGGGGGTGGGAGCCTTGGATTGAGATTTGCACCTGGAAGCTCAAGCAGAAATTTTGATAGAGCCTTTCAGCCATCAAGTTGGTATGTCAGTATTATCCATTCCTGGTGGCATCAGACCTGGCTCCAATAAAAATTGCCTCAGTTACATTCAGCCAGAATTGCTCAACTTGATGCTATCTTTGGGGTCTTCAAAAACTATGGAGCAATAAGAATACTACTGAGCACTCTCTTGCTGGACTATAATTCACTAGTACATTACAGCTAATGGTATGGCACCAATTACTATTTTGCTTCTAGGTCCAATTCATAATGCTGTGTATGACCTTTAATGAGTAGATTATGGACTCCATGAAATCTAACACGGTGACAATCTCTATCTTCCTGGAGACAAAGAAATGGCTTTCTTAGTGGCTGGACCAATAAGGCACTTCTAGTTCAGGAAGATGAACTGGCACTCCCTCTAGTGGCATTTCATTTTTAGGTAGGCATTTATATTCACAGGCAATGTGAATTTTAGACAATCTGCACCTGCCTATTTTGTAAGTTTTATTAGATTTATTTAAAATCTCCCCTGACTTAAATAATTGTCTCAAGTATTTACTGTATGTCGTATAATTATAGTACAAAAAAATCACAATGGGTTTGCTTTAAGGAAAACCTTTCTTAATGTTTGTTAGATATAACTGCTTATATTCACAGAGAAAAAAAGACCATCCTACCTTTTGGGGTTCTTGCTGTGAGAACGAGATCTAAAAATAAAGAAAAAATAAAGATGAATTTATATAAATTACAAATGGAATTATCACCTGCACTTTTAAGATGTCTCATAGAACATAACCATAGACATTTGTAACAAATTGGAGCTTTACTTTTCAAATGTCTTTAACTATTCAAAAGAATTATTCCAGGGAATCCTGTAAATGTAATAATGTATCAAATGATTTATCTCACATTAATATGGTTATAAATAATGATATAAATCTTAATGAACATATTGGGAAAGATAAATATAAATATGAACATTATTTCAGGATTGATATATGTATTTAATATTTATTTGTATTTTTATCAAATTTAGAAATTGTCCCTCTCCCTCACAAAACAATATCAACATACAGGTAGTCCTCAACCTACAAGTCTCTTAGCGACCGTTCAGAATTACAACAGACACCCCAACAGGTACTTATGTCCCAGTTCCAAAGTTATACCTGCGGCAGCACCCCTATAGTCATTTGCCCTTATGACTGACTGCAGAGATAATAATAATAATAATAATAATAATAATAATAATAATAATAATAATAATAATAATAATAATAATAATAATAATTTTATTTCTATACCGCCCTTCTCCCGAAGGACTCAGGGCGGTGTACAGCCAATTTAAAAACACAAGACACAACAATAATTAAAATTAAAATAATTAAATAGATTTGGCCGATTTAAAACCCCAAAAATTTAAAATACCCCAATTTAAAATTATTAAGTTGATAGCCCGGCCTGGCGAGATGCTACAGCACCCCAACTATTCCTCAACCATCGTGCCTCACTGGGTCCCCGCAGGCACTGGGCCTGCTTTGCCACCCCACTGGGTTCCACACACTCCTCCCCACCCCGGTCACTATTTGCTTACTTATCTTTCAAAGATATACACAGCTCAGGAAGTTGGGATAGAAAAGGAGGTCAGGCTTCTCTGTTGCTGGGCCACATGGCATAATCAAAGAGAAGCCCTGCCATCACTTTTCATCACTAGTCTTGGCTCCCCCAGGATTAGCTAGGCTAGCACTGGTAATACTGGGAGAGCTAAGGCTAGTGCTACTGAGGAGAAAAATTGCTGGCTTTCCTCTCATCACTTTTCTTAGTTCTCCCAGTATTAGCATAAAATTAGCGTAGCTAATGCTAGGGAGCTAAAACTGTATAGCCATGCAGGATTTCTTTTCTTTGATTATGCGACATGGCCCAGCAATAGAATGGCCTATCCTCTTTCCCTATCATGACTTCCTGAGCTCTGAGGATATTTGAAATATAAATGTGCAATTGTAATGGAGTGGGGTAGGGAGGAGGTCCATAGGGTTATGGTGATCCTTGGGAGGCGTGATGTAGATGGGCTTGTGGCTGCATTAGGCTTCTCAGGGTCATTCCCACCTGAGGCACTCCCTGCTCTACTTCACAACCCGTATGTTCATTTAACAAATAAATTGGGCAGAGCAGGGATGGAAGGGAGGAACATTAATGAGGCCTTCCTGACTTTCAACCATAATGGGCAGGCTCCATTACCATCGTAACTCGAAGAGTATCTCTATTTTAATGTTAATATTTAAACGTAACTCAGACAAATAAAAATTTTTCCATGGGAAAATAAACCCCTAGATTTTCTTTATCTAATTACAACTATCATATCAATCTGGTTTTCAAATTTATTGGTTGGTATTTAGCATTTTTAAATGGAATTTAAGTGACTAAGTTGAAAAGCCATTATGTGGACAAGTTATTATTTCTTCCTTTAGATACATGGCAAAGGCATGATTCCATGTTTACCTATTTACCTATTGTATTTCTTGTAAGGAATATTTGGAAATTTTCATTTTCATTTCATTTTCATTTATTCGAATTTCTATACCGCCCTTCTCCTTTCGGACTCAGGGCGGTGAACAGCCAGATAAAAAACATCTATACAAACATCACAGTTAAAATAAAGTTAAAATAATTTATAAATTTGGCTCATAATTTAAAACTTGTCAATTAAAATAAATATTAAAATTTAAAAAAAATTTAAAACTAACCCTAAAATCAGGACAGACCAGCTAGCTGAAAAAAATGAGTTTTTAGGGCCCGACGAAAAATCCGGAGGTCGGAGATCACTCGTATCTCTGGGGGTAGATTGTTCCATAGGGTAGGTGCCACCACAGAGAAGGCTCTCCTCCTGGGGGTCGTCAGCCGGCATTGTCTGGCCGACGGCACCCTGAGGAGGCCCTCTCTGTGGGAGCGAACCGGCCGGTGGGAGGCTATTGGTGGCAGAAGGCGGTCCCGTAAGTACCCTGGCCCTAAGCCATGGAGCGCTTTAAAGGTGATCACCAACACCTTGAAGCGCACCCGGAAGTCCACCGGAAGCCAATGCAGCTCGCGCAGGAGAGGAGTCACATGGGAGCGCCCCGTCGCTCCCATAATCCCCCGCGCAGCCGCATTCTGCACCAGTTGGAGCCTCCGGGTGCATCCCAAGGGGAGCCCCATGTAGAGAGCGTTACAATAGTCCAGACGAGAAGTGACGAGTGCTTGAGTGACCGTGCGTAGGGAGTCCCGGTCCAGAAAGGGGCGCAACTGGCGTATCAGGCGAACCTGACAAAAAGCCCCCCTGGCCACGGCTGTCATATGCCCTTCTAAGGACAGCCGCGCATCCAGGAGGACACCCAAGTTGCGGGCCCTCTCTGTGGGGGCCAATGATTCGCCCCCAATAACCAGCGATGGCGTCAGCTGGCTATACCGGGACGCCGGCAGCCACAGCCACTCGGTCTTGGAAGGGTTGAGTCGAAGCCTGTTTCTCCCCATCCAGACCCGCACGGCCTCCAGGCACTGGGACATCACTTCCAAGGCATCATTGGGATGGTCTGGGGTGGAAATGTACAGCTGAGTGTCATCAGCGTACTGATGGAACTCCACCCCAAAACCACGGATGATCTCACCCAGCGGCTTCACATAAATGTTGAACAGGAGGGGCGAGAGGACCGACCCTTGCGGCACCCCACAAACAAGGCGCCTTGGGGTCGACCGCTGCCCCCCTGTCAACACAGATTGCGACCGGTCGGAGAGATAGGAGGAGAACCACCGCAAAACAGTGCCCCCCACTCCCAGTCCCTCCAGCCGGCGCAACATGATACCATGGTCGATGGTATCAAAAGCCGCTGAGAGGTCTAATAGGACCAGGATAGAGGAATAACCCCTATCCCGGGCCCTCCAGAGATCATCCACCAACGCGACCAATGCCGTTTCCGTGCTGTACCCAGGTCTGAAGCCGGACTGGAGCGGATCCAGATAGACAGCTTCATCCAGGTACTTGAGTGCGCCACCACACTCTCAACAACCTTCGCAATAAAGCGAAGGTTGGAGACTGGACGATAGTTAGCCAAAATAGCCGGATCCAGGGATGGCTTCTTGAGGAGAGGCCTCACCACCGCCTCTTTCAAGGCGGCCGGCAGGACACCCTCGCTCAAAGAAGCGTTAATAATCCCCTGGAGCCAGCCTCGTGTAACCTCCCGGGAAGCCAGCACCAACCAGGAGGGACACGGGTCCAATAAACATGTGGTTGCGTTCAGTCGTCCCAAGATCCTGTCCATGTCCTCGGGAGCCACAGGATCGAACTCCTCCCAGATAACACTCTCAAGGCCTGCCTCAGTCATCTCGTCTGAACTAACCCAGTCGGCGGCCAAGTCTTCCCGAATCTGAGTTATTTTATCATCCAGATACTGTACAAAATCCTCAGTTCGGCCCTGCAAGGGGTCCTCCCGCGCTCCCAGATGGAGGAGGGAGCGGGTCACCCTAAACAGGGTGGCTGGGCGGTTATCTGATGACGCGATAAGAGCGGCAAAATAGTTAGATTTCGCCGCTTTTATCGCCACTAGGTAGGTCTTAATATGAGACCTTACCAGTGTCAAGTCAGACTCGGAACGACTGGCCCTCCAACTGCTCTCTAGGCATCTTTTCCGGCGCTTCATCTCCCTCAACTCCTCGGAAAACCAAGGAGCTAGGTGAGTTCGGTGCCGGGTCAGAGGCCGCAAAGGCACGACCCGGTCCAAAGCCCCAGCAGCCGCCCTATCCCAGGCGGCCACCAGGTCATCAGCCGAGTCATGAGCTAGAGTCTCAGGAAATGGCCCAAGCTCCATCTGGAACCTATCAGGGTCCATCAGGCGCCTGGGGCGGAACCACCTGGTCGGTTCCGCCTCCCTGCGACGGGGTACGGCGGTCAGAAAGTCAAGTCGAAGGAGCGAGTGGTCAGACCATGACAAGGGTTCAATATCTACATCCCCTATATCAAGGCCACTCAACCACTGACCAGAGATAAAAACTAAGTCCAGAGTGTGTCCCCTCATATGAGTAGGGCCGTGAATTACTTGGGTCAGGTCCATGGCCGTCATGGAAGCCATGAACTCCCGAGCTACCTCAGATGTTTCACCGATGGATGGCAGGTTGAAATCCCCCATGACCACAAGTCTGGGGGTATCAGCCGCCACCTCGGCTATAACATTGAGGAGCTCGGGCAGGGTCGTTGCCACGTGGCAGGGAGCCAGGTACGTGATCAACAGACCCATCTGCGCCCCACGACCCCACTTCACAAAAAGGGACTCACATCCGGCTATCTGAGGTACAGTGGTCTCCCTCGGATCAAGACCTTCTTTTAGAATGACCGCCACCCCCCCCGCCCCTGCCCTGAGCTCTCGGCTGATGAAATGCACGGAAGCCTGATGGGCACATCTCCACGAGGGGAACTCCCCCCTCATGGCCCAACCAGGTCTCCGTGATACCTGCCAGGTCCGCTCCCCCCTCCTGAATAAGATCACAAATGAGGGGGGCTTTATTTACCACGGACCTGGCATTACATAACATCAGCCGGAAACTCGGGCGCTGAGACTCTAAGCAGCCTGGGGAACGGGAAGAGCTAAGGGGGCCGGGGCACGCAATCGCTCGAAGATAGCGAGCACGTGCCCCCACCACATATGGCCCCCCGCTCCCGCCATACCTGCCCCTCCCACTCAGCGTGTTAATAGAGAAGCCCTCACTAGAGGGCATTCTAACAGTCCCCTTTCCCCCAGAGTCCGCACCCCCTACGGCACCTTTAATAGCAACCGGACTGGTCTGCAACCCCCGTGGGTTTTCCCCCAAACCCACATAACCTCCCCCACCCCCAGAACCCCTTAAAAGTCTATTTAAAAAAGTCTTTAAAAAAACCCTCAATCCCCTTTTTGCGACATGCCACCTCTCGGGGTCCCAAGATCCGTCATTAAGGTGGGCCCTCGATAACATAGAGGGCCAGGCCTGCGAGATAGGACATATTGATAGGACATATATTCATTCTTATTCACATGATAAATATATGCACAGCGATAATTCCAGTTTGAAAACTACAACTAATTTTTCTGAAGGAGCAGATAATTAACTAATTAATTAATTAATAAATATTAATTAATTAACATTAATAATTATTTACTTCATTTAAGTTAATGCAAAAAAAATTAGATTGTTCATAACTTCAAAATAGAAATATTTATTCAAATCATTTCTTTTCACAATTTGGTGCAGGCACATTAGTATGATCAGAAATTCTACTATCAGCATTTACATGTATTTTAGATGATTCTAAATTTATTGACTAATCTAGAATGGACTGTTTTAAATATATAGACAATTACAAAGAATATCACTAGTGTGGAGGTTAGCCGTTCCCAAAAAAATCTGTAGTCAGAATATCCTGTATTAGCAAATTAATGGCTTAATGGTCTTAAAGAGTATCTTATAATTTTAAAAGAAGATTAATTCAAGAAACCCTTTCATTTTATTGGTTACTTCAGAGAACATTTTAAAAAAATACTTGTTAACCTCAGAATTAGGAAATGTAAAATGAACAAATATAATCAGTCCAAGATTATGCAGCTGGGGTACTGCTCTCTTTCCAAAGTAAAATATTTTTTTTGGCTGTATTCCATGCTTGATTAGTATATAATACAGAATCACAATCATATCTCAGCTTTTGAGAGTTCAGACAATATCCATAAACTCCGTTTTCCCCAAACATTCCTATGGAACAAGTTAGGCTAGGAAACAGTGACAGTGAGCATGGATTTGAACCTAGCATCATTGATGCAAATTCTGCATCTTAACCACTACACTACATTGGCTGTTTTACTCCTCTTAAAACTATGTTAACAAATCTATGGACATTAAACCAAAACAGGACAATAATGGGACCCCTCCATCATTCTCTGCTTATGAACTGGTTGGGTAATGATATAATGAAAGATTGAACAATAGTATTCCAAGAGGCCACATTTTAATGCTGTTTATAATAGCTGAGTTGCTTCCTATATATATTATATGTTCTTGCTCTTTTTTCTTTCCCTTTTTGTTTTGTCTTTCATTTTGAATACTAAAGCAATAAAAATAAATCCAGAAATCACACACTAATGAAAACATTCAAAAGTCTATGTGCATATTTTACTTCATCAAAGCAAAACATTTTGCATTCCAAAGGTGAAGTACATAGGGAATGTATCAATCTAATATTTAATTTCAGTTTTATTTTTAGCAGCAGCTTGAAGCTGTGGGATCAATGTATACTTATGCAGGACTCTTTATAAAAGCAAAGTCAAAGAACAGAGTGTTAGTGCGACATAAGAACTAATAAGAGTTCTACCTTCTTAACTTCTCTCTTTCTTCTTTCTCCCTTTCTTCTCTCCGCTTTAAACGTTCCTGATTTCGTTTCTCCTGTTTGTCAGCCACAATTCTCTGAAATCATTTTCAAAATAAAGATCAGAAATTTCAAATATTGAAATATTATATAAACCAGGTCTTAAGCTCTTTAGAACTGGGCCGTGAAGTGGCGGATGAGCACATGCGCGCACTCCACTTGTGCAAGTGGCAGGAAGTGCACATGCACGCTCCATTTGTGCAAGCGGCATGTCTGCTTGCCTGCTGCTTGTGCAAATAGGGCTGAATGCACTTGCTCGCTGTTCATGCAGAACCATCCCCTCTCTCTCCCCCTGGCCGGTCCGCAAAGCCAGAAAGGTTAGGGAACTCTGATATAAACCATTAAGAATATATATGTATAAGACAAAGTTACTTTTTCTCACCCATTGGCAGCATTATTCTAATCTGATAGCACTGCAGGTTACATATTATCATATAGGAATATGTAGGGAACATGTATATTGTCTCAATATTATTGCCAATTACTTTACCATCTCTTTTATACCATCTCTTTTAACTGAACTCACACTCACATAACAAAAAGAGCAAATTAATTTTGGTCCATTGTTACCAAAAATTAAAATCTTAATCACAGAGAATAGCTAAAAGCAGCAGGAAAATAAATGACTATAAATAAAATTGTTAATAATGTCAAAGTCAGGCTATAAAACAACATAATTCTTTCATAAACATATACTAATAGTTTTGCTAGATCAAGGTAGGGTCATCTTAATCCAGCATTTTGTTTCACATTATGGACTCTGGGGTGCTCAGAGGCAATAGATGGGCTAGATATACCCTTCCAATCTTCTGCTACTAAGTTTGATTTGAATGATAAGAGAGCTTATGATAATACAAGTTGTATTTTGGGTACATTTACTCTTTTAATCTTTGTAAGGATTATAATCTGCTCAGAACCTCCCCTTTAGCAACTCAAGATGGTATATAGTATTCCCCTTTCCCTTACAACTGTTTGAAATTCATTATTGGGAATGGGCTTGAAGGTCTGGTCCTAAATTCAATATTCAAGCTCTTTAATTCCACTTCTTGGCTCCTGGACATTTAACACAGGGCACACTCTTTAGAGATGTCCAAAATGTTCTAATTTTGAAATAGGACATTTTGCACACAAATACAGTATTTAAGGGACGCGGTGCCTCAGTGGCTAAGATGCTGACCTTGTTGATCAGAAGGTCGGCAGTTCAGCGGTTCGAATCCCTAGTGCCATGTAACGGAGTGAGCTCCCGTTACTTGTCCCAGCTTCTGCCGCCTAGCAGTTCGAAGGCACATAAAAATGCAAGTAGAAAAATAGGGACCACTTTGGTGGGAAGGTAACAGTGCTCCATGCGTCTTCGGCGTTTAGTCATGCCGCCCCATGACCACAGACATTTCTTCGGACAGCGCTAGCTCTTCAGCTTAGAAACAGAGATGAGCACCGCCCCTAGAGCTGGAAACGACTAGCACGCATGTGCGGGGGAACCTTTACCTTTACAATATTTAGAGTGTGATATCTTTCCTAGACAATGTCCTTGTTAAAAATACTGGTATGAATTTTTTAAAATATAAAATGTTATTAAAAATTACAGCTATAAAGATAAAAATAGTTTTTTTAAAAATAAATGAATAAAAAATAGAAAGTGCAGAAAAAAAAATATTGTGAAGAAATATTTTAAAAATGACTCCTCCTTTCCTTACAAGTATAAGCAAATTTAGTAATTTATCATTTTTTCTTAAAATGCAATAAACAATCTCTTCTTCCACAACCCATCTCCTATCTATAAACAAATTCTTAAAGCCTCCCCATTTTAGTCCTCATCAGCATAAGTGCATTAAGGGTCACCAGAGATAACAATGTATCTGTTTAACTTTGATCAAATAAACCAAGTTCGTATTCCTACTTTTTAATAATTTTGATCTTTATCCTCTTAAACAGTGTCTTGGAATTTTTAAAAATTTTTCTTTGTCCCTTCTCAAAAAAATCCTGTTTTAACAAGCTTTAACAAGCCTAGGAAAATTATTCAGGTCACTCTTTTGATTTGTTATTTATATATCCCTTTTAATTATTAACATTATTATTAACATAATTATTATTAACAATAATTATTAACAAAATTATTAACACATCAGTTAGTTTGTTTTATATCTACAATGTAGCATTTTTTCTATATCATTCTTGTAGCCTGTCATTTTAAAATCTGATTTTAGATCAGAATCAATCTTGTCAGGTAAAACTTGTTCCTCTTTCATAACATCTTTTAGACATAGTCTATCCATTGAGGTAGACACTCTTAAAATTTATTTCTAGATACAGTATTCAAAAGTATTGTATCTAAGGTTAAAATATTTTGCTTCATTGTAAGTCAAATTTAAGGGTTCTTCTCCTTTAATTGTCATCTTTTTTTCTTTCCGATTCCTTCTAACATCCAACTTTCAAATTCTCATCCTATCATGCTTTTTAAAGAATTTAAAACAAAAGCATTTTCCCATAGGACTTATAATTAATTCCAAAATCTTATTCTAAACCCATCTGGACCTACAGTCCATTTGTAGCTTTCCAAAATCAAAGTTCTAATCACCCTTTACTGCTTATTCTTAAACTTGTGTTTAAGACTTAATTTAAGAATTGAAGGAAACTCAATCAGTGTTGTAAAAACTTGTTAATCTAAAGCAGGGGTGTCAAACTGAAGGCCTGCGGACCAAATCCAGCCTGCGAGGTGGTTAGATCCCATAGGGCCATCCTGGAAACAGGTAAAGATTGACCTGCAGCACCTCGGTCTGGCTCAGGCTGACTGGGCACTGATCTGCTTGGCGTCCCTGGGGAATGTGTTCTGAGTGCTTCGTTTCACCCAGGATGCCAGCCCTCGCGTGCTCACTGCCTCCTACGTACACGGCCAGGGGGAGGCACCAAGATGGCGCTGCAGATCTAAGATTGGCCATGGGCTGGCCCTGATAGCTGCCACCAGGTTGTAATTCAGCGCCCCACTCACAGGCCTTTTATTGGGACCATCCCACCCTCGCATAGGAAAGCCACGCTGCCAATCTCTCTGCCTGCCCTCATCCCTTCCTGAGGTGCAGAGGAAGGAAGGAGATGGCAAGGAGATGGCAATGGGAACTTTAGGCTCATGGGGTTTCTGACTGCCAGGTGTGATGGGTGATAGGTGATCGCCGGGGAATGCGGCAGGCGAGTGGCTGTGGAATGTGGCTTCTGGCATTGCAGGGGGGGGGAAGGGCGCACAGAACTGCCCTCTCAGCATCAGGTGTAGAGGCAACGGAGGGGAGGGTGGACAAAAAGGATGTATGAGGAGAATGCGCTCTATGCGTGGACCAAAGGCAAGACCTGTGAGGGGGACAACAACCCATGAGGTGGTAATGACAGTAGCCAGAGGTGCAGGGGAGAGTCACGTGGCATGGGATGGAGCAGGCATGTCTGGTGGTCCGCATCACATGCCTCCCCCCACTCTGCTGGATCCCCATTAGCGCCATGGCCGCCCATGCCCAGCCAGGATCGGGTGCCTCCCCCCCCATCTCTGCTGGGCCTGGGTAGTCATGGCACTGATGGAGATCCAGTTTTCCCCACTTGTGGTGGCCGCCTTTTGTTGCTGGGCCTGGGCGTGCTCTACCACCTCTACTCGGGCTTTCTAGCTGGCCGCTTTGCCTCCTTCGTGCTTCTTCCCCATTCACATTCCTCTCAAAAAACACCTATCCATTAATTCTCCTGTTCGTTTGCCCTGGTCAGTGTCTCCCAAACTCTTTCTCTTCATTATAAAGGTGTTGACCTAGATTGTAATTTTGGCTGAAGAATGTGACTCCAGCTATTAGTTAATCATTTTATCAGTAACTCAAGTGTATCTGCAAGCCTATGCTCCCAGATCCTATGCTTAGCAAGTTGGCAAACACCTGGGCAGAAAAAAACAACGAATATATCATCATTCAATTGCCAAACACTCTCTTAACAGTCACTATCAAACTCCAAAAACTTTCTAGCTTGTACCTGTTTGTACTTACACCTCAGTGGTGTAGGGTTCTGATGACTCCCACAGTGTTCCTGGACTGTGCAGTACACATTAAGGAAGACAGAAGCCTTAACAGTGAAGTTTATAGAACCCCCCCCCCCCCCCCACAGATTAATATTTACACATTTTGATTCTCATCACCCATTGGAGCACAAAATGGAAGTCATCAGAACCCTACACCATTGAGCTGAAGGCCTGCCTACCAGCAGAGATGGGAAAGAAAAAGAACTAAAATACATCAAAGAAGTCCTCAGAGATTCTTAGTCATCCAGGTCATGGTTGTCCCAAAGGTGCTTTTTCAGGAGGCAACTGAACTCAAAGAAAGAAAGAAAGAAAATCCAGTTGCCTTCTGAAAAAGCACCTTTGGGACAACCATGACCTGGATGACTGAGAATCTCTACAGACTTTTAGCTATACAATTTGGGATGAACACCCTTGGAATGGTGAGGGAGTACGAATGGATTTCCAGAGAAAAAAATTGCAGACTACAGAAGCACTATTTAGGTGACCCTGAGGACACAGATAAACCTCCAAGTGCTTCAACGACCCTCTAAAAGGATGCAAATGACCAGCTGTCTGCAAGGAATATAAATCCTTCCATTCCCCTCCATCCAATCAGAGCTGAAGAAGCTTCATGGATGAGAAGTGAAATGTCTTTTAAAAAAAAATCCACCAGAAAGTCAAGTTGCCTCTTGAAAAAGCACCTTTGGGACAACCATAATCTGGATGACTGAGAATCTCCAGACATTTTGGAACTACACTTCTACACCTCTGGTTTAGTCACTTAAATACAAATTTAAGTTAACTTCTTGTTTGAAAGGCAGTAAAGGACTATTTATACTATTTTTTTGAGGAAGCTCCTCTTTCTCAGCTTCATCATATTAATTTCAAGTGTGGTATCAACAGGACATTACTGAAGTAGTCTGATAATTAACAGTTCATAACAGTTGGAAAAGAGTAATATATACTTACCCTTAGTTCTTCAAGCTTTTCTCTTATTTCAATAAAACCCAAGTGCAGCTTTCCTCCAAAATGATCAGCAAGCCGCCTGTCATTGTCATGTAGGCCAAGATAGGCTGAGCATACTTCACAGACTCGTAGCTTTTGCTGCTGGAAACTGGAAGCAGGCATGGAGTTCCGGTACACTTCCTAGAAGATGCATCATAATGTCTCTTAAGCTATGAACAACTTACATTCTTAGTAAGTACAGAATCAACAATAGCTGATTAATTTGGTTCTTTGTATGTGTTGTGTGCTAGTTTTCCTGATTAAAATGAAACAAACAGAAGATATTATAAGAGTAATAACTGCTATCTGTAAATAAGCAAAATTCTTCATCTGCACTATTTTCTTCACTCTCCCTTTTAAAAAAATGTATTTCCCAATGAAACAATATTTTGTGGCAAATGAAAACCACTGAGTATGTTCCATCCTTTTATGAATGTTTTAATCCTTCTGGTACTAAGGAACTTTGCTCAGGGATATAACTAGTGATAGTTTACCAGAATCAGATTAAGGAAATATTTTGACATGTAAAGGGATTCTTTTCTCTATGTGCCAGGCTTCATAAAGGGAAAGAAGTAGCACAAGTTCATTGTGCCTAGTATAAATTGAGATAAGCCACAAATAAAATAATGTTAAACAATTGGTGTGTATTTACTGAAATGTTGAGAACAATGAATATAGTTTATATATTCTTTTAACTATCAACTCCATGAATAAGAATTTGTCTTTCCAGGACTAACTGAAAAAATATACTTTTGTACATAATCAAATTACCTCTGCTTCTCTTTTCTTTGCTCTTGCTTTCTCTACTTCATCCATTACTTTCTGAGACTCTTCCACATTTCCATCAGCTCCAAGTTGTTCAACTTTAGCAAGCAGTTTTCCAATTTCCTCATTTAATTCATGGACTCGTTCAGCCTTTCAGAGAGAAAAGCAATATTTACATTTGCTAATATTATTAATGTTCACTATGTAGAAGCCACATCAATATAAAGCAATAAGAAACTGCACAATGAAGTGCTTCTGTTCAGCTAGCCATTCCCTTTTCTAGGGTACACTGGCATATTATGCTATGAATGCTCTATGCAGATTTGAACAATAATAAATAGAAATGTTTATATAGGTTGCTTATAGTACTTGAATGTGAAAAAGGAGCAACATTTCAAAATTTTCAACACTGAGAATGAACTAATATTCAATAAATATGGGAAATGTTTCATTCCCACTCAGATTATCTTTACAGACAAAAGTGTCTTCATACCACTAAGGCAGAGATGGATAATTAATGTCCTTCAAAAGTTCAAACTTAAAAAGCCCCAGCCAACCACGCCAGTAGCAATGGACTGTGAGAGTTGTAGTTTCAAGGTACTACAGGCAGGCAAAAAGAAGCAACATTCAATTGGCATTTTGCATTCACTGCTCCTCTTCAATATATCCCATTTTTAATTCAATTCAGACCCTTGTAATGCACAAATATGTACGTGTTGTACACACTCTTACACAAAACTAAAAATCAAAACAACCAAATCTTTGCTCAGCTAAAAAATGTGTGTGTAGTTTTGTGCATTTTGTCTTTTGTTACCCACTAATTTGATATAAAAGGGGACTTCCAAAATTCTTTTATATAAATGCTATATATAAAATCAAGTTAGAAGTCCTTAGGGAAAGCCGTGTAGTGAGTGAATATTAAGTACTTACTTTGGCTGCCACTTCAGCACTGATCTCTTCTTGAGTTTCAGCCAGTCTTTTCTTTGCCACTTCTGTTCTCCTATCACAGTCAGCAATGAATGATTGCAGGTGATCCATTGCCTAACATATAAATCAGAAAAGTATCATACCGACTAGAAATAAGCACGTTTTCAGAATGCAGAAGTTAACTGTAGAACTAAATATTAAATGTATAAATTGCTGGTTTAATTATACAATACTTTTCTGGAAGATTGTAAAACAAATAAAATTGAGACCATCATTACATGAATTCTTATTTTCACGGTAATCACACTGACACGTGTATTCACAAATATTCAATCAAACAGATGAGAACAATCATTTTGAGGATTGAGCTGCATATATCACTGATTTAGAACTGGCAAGTTAACAGAAATTAAAATAAAACTAAAATGGGAATGAAGATTCCACATCTCAAAGATTCAAGTTATTCAAATATCCTAAGAAATTAGCTATAATTCAATTATGGTTTCAGAGAATCTACTATAAAAATCCGAAGGCTCTGTATTCAATGTTTCAATTCCCCCCCGGTCTCTCTCTGTGTAAAATCTTTATTAAAAGGGATTCTGGGTGGCTTTTTATTGTAGAAAAGGTTTGTGATTTTTATTGTGCAATCTATTGGCCTTAGTGTGTGCTCCACTTTTGTCCTTATTTAGAAGATAAATGGGACAGTGTAACTACCCTGTGTCACTAGGAAAATGCATGCCTTCTTCAAAGTACTAAGATCATGTGCAAGTATGAAGCCCTTTACACTTTAATTTCAAATGAAACCCCTTTCTCGCTTCAAATAATTGCACACTTTACTAATAACTGTCAGAAATTTTAAATTAATTTTATATGAAATATTTTACAATAATGCACAATTTGACCAGATTGTTTTTTATCAGGGCAACCTGTTCTACTCAAATATGGGACATACTGCTTCAGCTTTAGCCTTTCAGCCCCAATCCAGGAGCCTTCGCAGGCAGTCGCTTCAAGTTGTCTGTAAATATAAATTTAACACAAAAAATAGTTTGTCGCAAAAGCAACTGCCTGAGAAGACTCCTGGATTGGGGCTGAAAGGTGAAAGAAGTATGCTGTCCCATATTTGGGTAGACCAGGTTGCCATGATAAAAAACAATCTCTCCCCTGGTATAGCCGACAAGACAAGGAGAGCCCATAGTTTAGAGGTTAATATATCTACCTAACATGTAAGTAGCCTGGGTTCGAATCCCAGAAGGGTATGGCTAGCTGACGAGAGCTAAATAGCTTGAAATAGATCTATACTAATCTCCCTTTATTTCATTGTCGGTAAATATAAATTTAACACAATTTGACCAGATGTTAGCACTACCAATTCTCTTTCCATTCTTTATAATATAAAGATAATTTGGTGATAAAACATACATCAAGTTCAAAGAAAAAGTCTTGCTCTTTTGATGCAATTTCATAATCTGCTCTTAATGCCAAATCATGCACCTTCAGACATTCTCCAAGATCCATCCTCTGAAACACAAGACAAAAGGACAATTTTATAAAGAAATACTAAATGGATACAAATTATATTCTTATTTCAATATTCAAATAGTGTATCTATTGTTTAATATGATTTAAATTACTATACAAATTTTGTTTAAAAGTGATCAGTCACATCATTAAATGTCCCCAGGTCTCAGTGACACCATACTGCAGTAGATCAATACACTTAAATAAGAAATACAGCACTCTTAGCAGAAATTCTTCTTCCTGGGAAGAAAGAGCTTTCCCTTCAGTTCTTGCATACTTTCCCTTATAAGCTAGTGTGCTTAACAAATCAAGTTACAAACCAAGTTATTTAATTTTTTTATATAGTGTGGAAACATACATAACACCCATTGTATTATTTTTTTTCAATTTTAGATGTGGATTGCCATTGTCTTCTTTGTAGGGCTGAAACAGAGTGACTGGGTCTGTGAACTAGAACTCACAAGCCTGGTGTTTTAAATACTACACCAAACTGGTTCACTATTGTATTACTTTTAAGTCCCATCAAAAACAAGGTTTGAATATATGTCCTTTCATAAGAACAAATGATGCTTGATTCTTTACTTGCCCTTTTTGAAATATCATCTATATCTGCTCAAGGAGTGGTAGAATCTCCTTGCTGGATGGGTGGAGAAGAGTGACAGAAAATCCCATTCTCTGAGATGTCCTGAATTAGAATGGGGTATAGTACTTTGTTTTAAGCATCTATGGGCTTATACATGTAGTCCTTGACTTACAACCATTTGTTTGATTACCGCTCAAAGTTACAATGGCACTGCAAAAAGTGACATATGATCATTTTTCACACTTAATTGCTATTTATAGCATCCCCACAGTTATATGATCGAAATTTGGGCACTTGGCAACCAGCATATATTTATGACAATTGCACTGTCCTGGGGTCATGTAATAATCATTTGTAACCTTCCCAACTGGTTTCTAAGAAGCAAATCCAGATTCGCTTAATAACTGCATGATTCATTTAAAAACGGCAGTGATTTGCTTAACAACTATAATAAAAAAGATAGTAAAGTGGGGTAAAACTCACTTAACAACAGCCTCACTTAGCAATGGAAATTTTGGGCTCAATGGTGGTTGTAAGTCGAGGACTATCTGTAAAATTATAAAGTAAATTATAAAACAAAAACATTAATACATAAAGAAATAAATCATTGGGCTAGGATGGAGCTTGAGCCAGGAGGCTGTTTGGTCTGGAGCCTGATGGAAAGGATGGTTTGTTTTTATGTCTGTTTTTACCATTTGGAATCATTGTTTGAGAGGGGCAACCATGTATGTTGTATAAATAAATAAATAAAATTATTACAAAGGTTTACAGTTTAAAGTGGCTGGTACCATAACTTGGACAGGGAAAAAATGAAATACAAATTTTATATTTTATAATATAATTTAAAACCTATATGCAGATTAGTTCTCATAAAAATATACGAAGCAATTATTTATTATTATTTATTAAGTTTGTATGCCACTTCTCTCACCAATAAGGTAATTTTGGGTGGCTAAATAAACCACAGATGAAACACTCTGAATTTCTCTTTTTTCTTTCAAAACGCTCTTTAGCAACTAAGTTGCCTGATCCTTCTTCCACTGCACTTTTTGCCTGGGGATTCCTAGTTATTCTGAATTTTTTATTGGGTTCCCCTTATTCCCCACCATCAGTTTCTTTCCTTCCTTGGTTTACTAAATAAAACCACCAAAGTTTTGCCTACTTTTCTAGCTCTAATGTAAGTAGGAGAATATAGACAGTACTACTGGGCAGGTAAAGTGTGGACAAGAAAAAAGATAAAGAAAGTGAAAGATCCAAGTCCAAAGAGACAATTTAGAGATATAAATTTTATTTTACTTGTAATCATTTGCAAAAAGTTCTTGCACAAGAAAACTGGTTGACAATTTTTAGCACTGTCCATAATAAAAATATTACAAATAATTAAATTCTCTACTTTCACTAGCCAGTCTAATGTTATACGGATATCAAAAAGTGCATGATATACAGATATACACTCCAATATACAGATTTAAAAATGAAGACTTTTGATATGAACTGCATTAAAGAATGTACACTTTAAAAATGCCTTATGATAAAATGATTCTATGTGAAAGACTACCTTCAATATTTATGGTTATCAGTAATATCACAATCAAAATATTCAAGTCCAGTGAACAACTCTTTTATGAGAAATTAAGACTGGTAAAAGGATAGAGAAATCTGTTTTGATTAATTTTTTAAATATATATAAAGTTTATTGTCATTGTATGTATATACAGAGAATACCCATACAACGAAATTCACATAATACCCAGAGACCAAGCCCAACACACATTAATTGATTAATTGAGAGTCAATTTAGCGGTTAAAGTGTTGGACTAGGAAGTAGAGACTCAGGTTCCAGTCAACCGTCAGCCACAGAAGGTCACTAGGTGACTTTGGGTCAGTTACTTTCTCTCAGCCTAATTTACTTTACTTCAGGTGGGGAAAAATAAGATAGAGGATATAACTTCAAATAATAGTAACGATGCACAATAAGTGCTTTTCACTTTATTCATGTCAGAAGCATCTTCAAATTATGGACATATACCATTCAATTCTGAGCAGCTAAACTATGTGTAAATTAGGTCATAAAGATGTAGCACATATGAAAAGTACTGAAAATAAATAGGATTAAAACTAGATGATGTTCATCCAGTATTAGGCCACATCGACAGCATTTTCTCTCACCAGCTTTAATCTACCTCTGTGCATGTTGAAGAACATTGTATACACTGTAGCATATGTAAGATGGATTGTTCTCCACATTCACAAAAATGTATAGCGAAGCTCCATTTTCTTAGATTGTCCTTTGATCTTCCTACCCTAGCAATCTCCAGACAGGCGAAGGTTGTTCTTGACTGGGCAGCAGACAGTCATGTGGTTATGCCCAGTTGCCTGATAGCTGCTTCTCTAGTGGTGCACTATTGGTTGCCTGGTACACTCTTCTCTATTTTTTAAAATCTCTGCTTAACTTCTATGCCTAGTACTTTATTTTTTTTTATCTTGCCTTTATTTTTGGTCAACTCAAGCAGTGTACATATTAATATTCTAAACTTCCCCAACATAGTGAAATGGGTTGGGCTGAGTGAGTGTATGACTTATCTTAAGTCACCTAGCCAGCTTTAAAGGCCTAAGTTAGGACTAAAACCTATGGTACCCTGGTTACTACATCAAACTACCTCTCAAGTCACTTTCCCTCAGCCGAATTTAATCATATGATGATAGCTGTAGAGGAAAAATAAGAGAAGGGAGCACTATGTAAGACTGCAGACATAAGAGCTCTTTGGAAGGGTTTTTCCCCCAATAATACACTTATGTTCTGAGGTGTTTTGACCTTCATTAAATCTTATTATGTCAGAGGTGATCAATGCCAAATAAATAAAAATAAAACCTTATAGTTATTGTTTTGCAAATCTATCCACGTTTCCTCATATGTCATTATTTGTCCCCTCCCCCCCATTGTGACACTATTTATCTCTGTGTCTTGATAAGGGCAGCTGTGTAAATGCAGCCAATTCTAGCATATAATGAACTCTTCAGAATGGATCTAGATACCAGCAAACCACAGCTTAGGCAATCTAGATCAGGGGTCGGCAACCTTAAACATTCAAAGAGCACTTGGACCCGTTTCTTACAGAAAAAAAACACACTGGGAGCCACAAAACCTGGGTGGGCATGGCCAACTCACTCCCACCCAGTCACATGACCCCTTAGCCATGCCTACCCAGCTACAAAACCATTCTCTATCTCTCCCCCTCTCCCTCCCTTTCTGTATCTCTGTCTGTCCCTCTCCCTCTTCCCCTTTTTCCTCCCGTGTCTCTCTCCCTCTGTATCTCCCTCTCTCCCTCTCTCTCACCTCCTCTCTGTGGATCACTTTGTACGTGTCACTCTATGGCTCTCTCTCTCTCTGTCTCTCCCCCCCCTTCAGGCGACCGTCCTCCCCCTCCCCCGTAACTCCCTGGTCGGATGCGACTTCTCTCCTGCACTAATGCTCCGGCCATCGCCCACCCCCAGCAGCTCTTCAGCCAAGCGCAGAGGGGGAGAGAGAGAGAGATAACACGCATGTGTCTTTCCTGAGGGAGTAACTTTAACTCTGTTGAGGCAATTGAAAAGTTCATGTGGATGTATAATATTTGCGTATTAGGAAATCATGTGAATTGGCAAAGCAATATGTTACTCTTATACAACATAAATAGTAATTACCTTGGGGATTTCTATTGCAATTTCAAAGTGAGGAGTTTCCATTCCTGTCCCATCACTGGTTGGCTGTGCCCCTCTTATTTCTTTTTTGGACTCCAGCCCGAAGTGGCAGGAAGCGAAGGCTGTCTTACGTGCAAATGTGGCGTGAAGGCAGGTACAGGGCAGTTTCGCTCCTGCACTCTCCGGTGACTCTCTTCCCCCTCCTCCTCTCAGGATGCCCGGGCCAGCTGTGGCTGAGCTTTGGCACTCGCTTAAGGAGGGTCTCCTCGCACGTGCGCACACTCCTGGCTTAGCCATAGCCGGCCAGGGGGTTACGAGAGGAGGAGGGGGGAGAGGAAGGTGCAGGAACGAAGCTGCCCTGTACCTGTCTTTATGCCACATTTGCGTGTAAGGCAGCCTTCGCTTCCTGCCACTTTGGTCTGGAGTCCAAAAAAGAAATGAGGGGCGGGACCAACCAGTGATGGGACAGGGAGCCATGGCAGAGGGCCCAAAGAGCCGCTTGTGGCTCCAGTTGCTGACCCCTGATCTAGATCTATTCTGAAGAGTTCATTACATGCTAGAACTGTTATCAACACCATGGAAGAGTATGCTAAAAATTCCCTTGCCAGTAGCCACATTTTATGAATAGATTTTAATATATGCAGAAATGTTTAGGCTATAGACAAGAAAATTTATATACAGTGCTATAAATCAGATGCATGAGAGTGCCAACAGGCTAGAAGCTAGAAATACTAAATTCAAGACTTCAGACTTCTCTCAGTCCTAGGAAGCAAGCTATGGCCAAGAAAACTTCAGGGAATTGTTCAGACAGTTTCCAGGAGTCAATATTGGCTCAGAGGCATATCTCTCCCCCTCTTTATAGATTAAATAAAATACACAATACATTTTCTTCACTTCGTTTTGCTTTCTCTTCTCCTTGCCCGCCAGTGTGACACAAAATATTTTTGCATTTATAACTTCTATTTCTATAGCTATAACTTTTGATGTACTTCATTCCGGGCTTCCCCCGGAGTTACGAAACATCCAAGACTTACGCATTTTCCGCCGAGCCCTGAAAACATTTCTATTCCAACAAGCTGGTCTGGCCTAACTCTCCCTTTTTAATTGGCTTTTAAACTGGCTTTTAAATTGGGTTTTAAACCTCTTTAGATAAATTTGGATGTTTTTTAATCTTTGAGCCTAAATTACTTAATCTGTTTCTTAATAGTTTTTAACTTCTATATGTATTTGTATTTATTATGGCTGTTCACCACCCTGAGTCCTTCGGGAGTAGGGCGGTATACAAATATGAAAAATAAATAAATAAATAAATTATAAGAAAATGCATGTCTTCCTAAACAAAAAACAACTAATCCCAAATGTTTCCTAAATATTAAACTCTAATTCTATCCTAACATAAAATGCAAATATCAGTTTAGTACTTTAAATAGAAGTGGTAATATAGTATTTATTACCACCACAATAATACATACTAAATAAATTTATGAAATGCTATGCATTTGGTTTTAAATCAATATAATTCCAGCTATCATTCTCTGAAGGTAGACCTTCAATATCTTCTCAAGTGAATTTGTTCAAGGACAGTACTTTTCAAGTATTAGAAATCCGAAGAAATGAACAACAACAACAAAAAGGTTTCTAGAGAAATGATGGTGAAAGGCAACATCATCAAAATATGCAGAGGGAACAAAAAATGCCAAATCTACAGATATTTCCCTCACATTGTGAATAAAAAGTAACGATCATAAAAGGTCTTCATTTCAATGCCCCCAGAAATATATTTTGTTCTAACTAAGCTTTTTAACCATTTTAAATCAATGAGAATAAGTTAACAATAATTAGGATATCTCACTGACTTCAGCAGAACTGTAGCATTACCAATTTAATCTAGATTCAGCGTTCACTTTGTTCAGATCCAGTGTTGTGTTATTAAGATCTAGACTGAAAAGACATGGACCTAAGTCCTTTTACACACTTGGAAATTCACTATGTGCAATCAAGCCACTCGTTCTCATAGCAGAACTACCTTAGTGGGCTATTGCTATAGGCAGATTGTCACCCTAAAACCTTCCTGAGCTTTGTAGGATACTAATCTAATCAATTAATCAATAAAAGCTTGAGGCTGGCAAAAAAAGATAAAGCAACAGAACCTTAAAGATACTGAATACAGTTTTAGTAAAAGCAGACTTAAAATTAGAGCCACAAGCAGTAAAAAAGCACAGGTTCTGGATGGTCTTTGGAAAAAAGTTATATATTAACAAAGACTTGAATACTTGCAATTCAGGACTCATATAAATCTGGAGAGCTGTTAAGTTATGGTTTAGCCAAAAAAGAAAAAAAGATTTAAATTGTAGTATGTTTCATGGTGATAAACCTATTCTATCTTGCTGTAAATCTTTAAATATTCTGTATTTAAAGGAAAATTTCATCTCTGTGCATTTTTGTATGCTAACTGGTTAAATAATTGGAAAATAATACATTATAGCATTATGGATTCCTTAGCAGTTAATTAACAAGTTTCCAAATACATGAATTAAAATTTAATTTGTTATTTATTTTCCTACTTTTTTGGGAGATATAAAATAATTTTATTCACATACTTAGTATTTTTCTTAAACAAAGTTAAAACTGAATTTGTTTTTCAGTTCTGTATAACAGTGGACTTCTAAGACCAGCAAAAGCTAATCATATTCATAGAAATTATTCTATATCCCCCAATTCAGTTACCTGAAAATACTGAGTTAGACTTTTATAATAAAATTTGTCAAAGAAGAACATTCCATGCATCACTTGCAAAAGTATAAAAATAAATAGCCCGGAGACAGGCAAATAGCAATTTGAAGAACAAAACATTCCTTGGAACAATTTTATCAGGTGCCATTGAAATCAAACTATGTGCAATGTTTCTTACAAGTTATACCATAGGCAACTGTTTTCCAGTTTTTTTGTTTTAATATGAAGTACTATATTTTGCAGACTATAAGATGCACCTAAATTTAGAAGAGGAAAACAACAAAAAAAAAGTTTTTGGCTTCCACTCGCCTCATTTTTGGCCCTTTTTTCAGCTCTTTTCCAGCCTTTTTTCTGCTCGTTTTTGAGGCTTTTTTTTGGCCCATTTTTTTCAGAAAAAAGCTGAAAAAAGTCTGCAGAGGCCAAAAAATGGCTAGCGGGTGGGCGGGGCTTTGGCAATATTCGGTCTATAAGACGCACAGACATTTTCACCCCTTTTTGGGAGACAAAAAAGTGTGAAAAATATGATATTTAAATTATGAATTCAATAAGCTATGACACATGCAAAATATTCCATTACTATATGAGTTCTACCGCTAATAAGTCTGGTCAATTTTAAATCATTGGCTTGCATTGTGATAAACAATTTTATCCCAAATATGAATTAATTCTATTAATTTATTATTAAATATAATTAGTATTAATTATATTTAACTCAAAGAATATAAATGAACAAATATACAAAAGGCAATTCTCGATGTCTTCAATTCTGAGGTTCAGACTTTAAATCTGCTTTTTTATTTAAAGTTATGATGTTTTCTAGCAGAAGGGAACAGAAGGGAGTAATTAAAGAATATCTGTTGCAAAGGAAGCTGATAATTGAAAGATGGACAAACAAAATAACAGTACATGAAAAACAGAAAAATATCTTTCAATGGAAGATTTGCATGAAAAATAATAGGTTTCTAATTTGGTGAAAAATCAAATATATTGTATTTACCAGATTAACTGAATTCTGGACAACAGTCCAGATAATTTTCTATACTAATATTTAGAATTTATATTATCTGAGTAAAAACTGGTATTTGTTGATGCATCCTGGTTTTGTTTTTGTTAAATGCTTCATATTTATTTTTATTTCCAATTTCAGCATAAAAATAATGCCTAACATACTGTTATTTTATTAAGCAATCCGGATTCAAAGCAAAAAAGTTATGCAGGACTTACGTCGGTTCTCAGGTCACACTCGTCACAAACTCTTAAAAAGCAGAGTCCTTTTCTGGGTTTGGGCAACAGCTATTACACTATCTCAGAAAAATCTGTTTTTGATTTACTTTGCTACTATGTCTGATATGCATGCCCATATTTGTGCCCTATCCCAATTTCCTTTTTTAATCTAGATTGCTGCAAATCCCTGTACCTTAATTTTATAATGTAAATAAACAATCAAAAATAAGATGAATTAGTTTGAGTACTTCTGCAGAGATAAATATATATTTTAACTTATAATTTAATATTTATGGCTGTAATATTTATGAATATAGAATACGCACTGTTCCTGAGAGGACATCATGAGGGCAACAGTTGAGAAGATGACTTTTGCATACTCTGTCATCACTGAATTTAATTCGCTGACGTGTAGTATCCCCTGCAACATAGAAATATACATTTCCGATTAGAGAATCATGTAATATTGAATAAAGCATTCATACTTTTCATATATTTCACTTTTGTTCAAAAGAATATTCTGCTTTTCACAAAAAGAAAAATATTAAGACTATCATTTCAACCTCCGCAATGGATACATGTTTCTAACTCTACACTGGGTGAAAATTCATTGCTTCTAAAACAAATTATGAGAGGCATAAATTAATATTGCTAGTAAAATTGTTTATATTAGTATCAACTGCCTTCAAAACATTTATACTATATTTTCTGATGTTTACTGAATTCCCGCTGTTAATTCTTCAAGATCTAATCAGTAGCATTGATCCATTTACTTCAGGCAGGGGCAACACATACTTAAGTTAAAAAAAACCAAACCCTGTACTATATCACTGGGAAAACAATGCCTGCAAACAGCATTATTCAAGAGCTGAAATCCTCTATTTGACAATATAACATCTTAAAGATAAATTGAAACTTTTACAAACTTTTATAAACCCCAAAGCATCAACCTGCTTACCACATATTGAAATTGAATTTCAAGTTTAATATCATATCTGTGAACAAGGTTGGAAAAGTTTTATCCAAATGACATGAAAAACACTGGCTACTGATTTATTGCAGGTTTTTTTCCCTAAGACAGGGGTCTACAACCTTAAACATTCAAAGAGCCATTTGGACCAGTTTCCCACAGAAAACACTGGGAGCCACAAAACCTGGGTGGGCATGGCCAACTCAACATCACTCCCACCCAGTCACATGACCACCACCCCAGCCATGTCTAACCGGGTTTTGTGGCTCCGGGTGGGAAATGGGTCTCTCTCTCTCCCCCCCCATTTTTCTCTTCCCCCCCTCTTTTCTTTCTTTCCTTTTTTCTCTCCCCTTCTCTCGTTTCCCTCTTTTCCCCCTCATTCTCTCCCTCCAGCTCCCTCATTTCTGTGTCCCTCTCCCGCTCTCCCTTCTCTCTCTCTCTCCCTCTCCTTTTTCCTCTCTCATTGTCTCCCTCGATCATTTTCTCATTTCTCTCTTTTTCCCCTTTTCTCTCTCTCATCTATCTCTTTCCCTCCCTCCCTCTCTCTTCCCCCCCTCTTTCTCTCTGTCTCTCTCTCGTGTATGTGTGTGTGTGTATGTTCCCTCTTGAACCATTTCCAAAATGAGGCGAGAGTTGGGTTTTTTTTTTTGCTGATATTGTTTCTTCTTCTTTGGGTGCTTTTTACCATATGATTTAAATCAACAGTCATTTCAGGTTCCCAGATAAATGAAGCTCTTTCGTCCCCCTGCTGTGGCTCCCTGCTGGCTGGCTGGCCCCGCTCTCCCAATCACTCCTCACATAGTCTGAGAAGGTAAAGGTGACGGTAGGGATGGAGACTCGCTCCATATTCCAGAGCGGGAGGGAAGTGCCCCTATACTTGCTTCTCATCTTGCAGGCACTTCCTCCGGTGCTTCTTGGTGCTGCACGCACCTCAGTTGCTCGGGGAGACGTGCAACTTTTGCTCCGCCCCGAGACACTGGCCCGGCCGATGCTCTGCGTCGTAATAGGCTCCAGGAGGAGGAGGGGACACCATCTCCCCCATTCTGAAGTATGCAAAATTTAAGTGTGTTGTGCAAGACGCTGCAAGAGCAGTGAGCAGGTGATGGTGGGCAAGATCAGTGGCATCAGCCACAGCCAGGCTGGGCCAGTGCTCTAGACTTGCAACTTGCTCTTGCCGCCTCCATCGCCTGCTCACTGCTGCTGTCACAGCACCTTGCGCAACACACTTAAATTTTGCATGCTTCACAATGGGGGAGACGGCGTCCCCTCCTCTTTCTGGAGCCCATTACAACGCGGAGCATCGGCCGCAGCCGGGCCAGTGACTCGGGGCAGAGCAAAAGTCAAGGTGCGCACAGCACCAAGAAGCGCCAGAGGAAGCGCCCGCGAGATGAGAGGCAAATACAGGGGCGCTTCCCTCTCACTCTGGAATATGGAGCGAGTCCATCCCTGCTGTCGCCCTTACCTTCTTAGGCCACGCGAGGAGTGACTGGGAGGGGAGGGCGAGGGGCGGGGCCAGCCAGCCAGCAAGGAGCCACAGCAGGAGGACGAAAGAGCTGCATGCGGCTCGGGAGCTGCACGTTGCTGATACCCACCCTAAGACAATGGACAATATTCAGTCTCAGATTTGAAAAAGATAATTCCATAAAATGTATTTTCAGTCTAAAGATGCAGAACCAGATAGAATCCTTGTATTTCCAGGGTTTTTAAAAATGGATTTTAAATTATGATTATATAAAATGAAAACCTACTGGTGAATTACTGAAGCAGAATATCACTGCTGGGAAAAAAAGAGTTTTGAAACTTTATCCCAACATTATTCATTTCAAAAAGGAAAAAGGTTTAAAATAAAAAAATGTAGCCACTACCCTATTCTCATAAACTTGGAAGAATTTAAGCCTATGCAACAATTCTACACTTCAAATTTCTAATCTAACCAGCCTATTATGCAATTCCAGAATGACTATTTGCCCTAAAAAAGAACTATGATGTAACATTTTCAGATGGGCTGTACTCTGCTCAAGTATTTGTTTCTGATATCAATGTTTATGAAGATTAGTCAAATAAGCAATTCAAGCTTCAGAGTAGTTCAACAATAGGTTTTCAGAAGCTGGGTTTTTAGATTTAGTAATTTTATACTAATGAAAATTTAGAATTGTCTTTAAAATCCACACCTACTACTGCAGAAAATGAGGAACTGGGATATTTTCCCACCAGTTTTCCTCTCTTTTTAAAGACACAAATTGTTGGTTCCACATTAACACATCTGAAAAGTTAGCAATAACTCACGGCTCGGCGAATGCGGGGCCTTTCTGACACTCCCTTGCAGAATGAAGTAGGCAGGCATAGATACATTGAACCTTTATAAATAAAACAAGGGGCTATATTGTTCAGTTTGTATATAATAAACTCTGCCAGCATTTTAATTACAGTGTCTAGAAATACATTGTGAAGGTAAAGAGTAATAGGAAACCTGAAATATTTGTGCCTGATAGCAACAATGTTTGTATTCAAGGGAGATTTTGTTAGGAAAAGTTACCTAAATTATAGCTGGAAAAATATTTTGATTACTAGGCCCCTATGTTCTGTTTATCTTCCGCTTTAAGCACCTAGGAATTTGCTTAAAAATGTTATCCCAGTACCTAGAATTTCAAATATATTTCCAGCCTTGCTTAAAACGCTTTTCATTTTAAAAACCCATTCGTTTCCAGATAAAACTTATCTCAAAATATACTTGCATGGAGTATCAATTTTTAAACATTTTAAAACGCAAATTTTGAAATACAGATTGTTCGTCAACATTGAATAGCAATGGTAACTGGAAGAAAAGTGGGAAGTAGCATTTTCTTTTTACTGTTGTATGTTCTATGTGATCAGGGTATTCTTGCAATTGTTACAATGAATGTATACAAACAAGTTTAGTGTTCTTTAGAAACAGTAGGTTCCTTTAAAAAGTATGTCTGGCCCAAACCATATTTCGCTACTTCATAAATACGGAAGCAATTATATACTAGTTGCATCTTATTGTTAAAAAAATCCTATGAAGTCAATTCCTATATTACCTTTTAATTTGCAACATAATTTCATGATAACAATTAGCTGCCTAAAGCATATGTTCGCCACCAAACGATAATTTAGAGGAATCTGGAAATATTAATCAAATTTCATGTTTATTACCAATACATATAAGTAAATATTAAATCTGACCACAATACATACATTTAACTATTCTTCTAGAGAAATAGAATAAAAGTGTGCATATTTTTTCAGGTAACATTCTATTGTTGTAAGCATTCAATTATTTGAATACATATTTCATTTTGATAATCAGTCCCATATAAACTATTATTTTCTTCCCATCTCACTTACTACTGGTATAATTACCGTATTTTTCGCACTATAATACGCACCCCCCCCAAAAGTGGGTGGAAATGCTGTGCGTCTTATAGAGTGAATATTGTGGCGGGGGGAGGGGTTGATGCGCCTTCCACTGCTGCCGCTGTTCGCAGCCGCTGTGGAACGCTGGAGCCTTCACTGCTGAGCAGGGTGGATAAAAATCAATGATTTTTTTTTAAAAAATCAAAAAAATTGGATTTTTTTATTTAATCGGATTTTTTATTTAAATCAGATTTTTTTGATTTTTATTGAATTTATTTTAATAAAAAACTTTTGGGGTAAAAATCTATCGTAAGATAGTTTTCTATTTAAGATACATAAATAATTTAGTTTATTCAGCATAAAATGGAGCTTAGTTATGTAGCACAAGGCTGTATATTCTGCAACACTGGGACTATCGGTAAGTCAACAGCGGGTCAAAGGAGTAGCAGAGATGACAGTTGCTCTTTAAAAATTATGATTTAAATTGAGCTGATTTTTACTAGTGATTTAAATCATGATTTAAATCATGATTTAAATCGACTTGATTTAAATCAAATCCACCCTGCTGCTGAGCAGCTGATTGGCGGTTGGATTGGCCTCTCAGAATACTGCCGATCAGCTGTTCTAGGAGGCGGGGATCACCGCCACCTAGAACAGCTGATTGGTGGTATTCCAGGAGGCTGAACCAACCACCGATCAGCTGCTTGGCAGCAAAGGCTCCAGTGTTCCCCGGTAGGCGCAGCAGCTCAGCTCAGTTGATCGGTGGTGGACTGAACCAGGTGCTGGGGCTGCGATAACGTGCTGAAGCTGACCAGGCTGTTTGCTGCAAGGATGCTAGCCAGATGAATACTGGATGGATGCTGGGAGGCAGAGGCAGATTTCCCCCCCTTGTTTTCCTCCTCTAAAGCTAATGTGCGTCTTATGGTCTGGTGCATCTTATTAGTGCGAAAAATACAGTACCCCAGTAACATTACTGATATTCCTACTGTACTATTACTGAAATCTTCTTTAGCTTATACAGATCCTGATTGTATCTTATCACGAAAAAAAGTTTGTTACAATGATGCAAAAAATTAACACATCAGAATGCATCAACATGAATCAATCTACATGTAATTACACTGTTATATTTTAATCTGCTATCCCTATTACAGATAGTGTAAGAAGCATGTCCACAAAGACCACATGCAGATCAACACGTAACTCTTTCAATAATTATTGATTGAGGCTTCTGTTTGTGGAGCAGCAATAATCTAAAGAATCATACATACATACATACATACATACATACATATTTGGTTTATATGCCGCCCTTGGCCCATAATATCCATACAAAACTTTTGAAGATCGGGATTTCCCCCATTGAAGCTTTCATTTTAGGCCCTGATGCTGCCAAATTGTTGATTTTTCAACGGCTGGACGACATTGATAGACAATTAAATCTGGCAAATGGATCGGGAACATGCTCACCGTTTTGCTCACCGTTTTCCCTTGGTATTGTTCCCTTGCCTCACCCTCCGCCTTATCTCTCCGCGTTACACTCTATCAAACATAGGCTCGCATTTATGAAGGCACGATTTAATGTGATCCCCTCGAATGTCCTCGACAGTAGGATTTCGGGGGGAGTAAAATCCATCTATTGTACATGTGATGGCCGATCCCCGAAATCTCTGTTCCACATTACATTCGTATGTCCCCACTACCGAGACATAAGATCAAGATTAATTTCTCCTATTTCCCAGAGATTCCCTGGTTCACCTGATCTGTTCAGCCTTTATTTCCTACTCCAGGACACAGACCCCAATATAACTCCAAAGGTGGCAAAAAATTTTGCTGCAGTCGTGGCTGAAAAAAAACGAGGGAAGAGACGGGTAACCCCTACGGCAGAAGATCACTAGTATTGACAGTACGGATTGTATCTGTGAAAAACAGGAAAACCCCATTATCTGAGGCAGTAGATGATGTACTGTCACATGATCTATCTATATTTGTAAAATATACTCCCCTCCTATGTGTATTTTAATTTGGTCTCTGACCGCAATAAAAAGCTTACTTACTTACTTACTATATGCCGCCCTTCTCCAGAGACTCAGGGCGGTTTACAATGCGTTAAGCAATAGCTTTCATACTTTTGTATATTTATACAAAATCAGCTTATTGCCCGCAGAATCTGTCCTCATTTTACCTACCTTAGAAAGGATGGAAGGCTGAGTCAACCTTGAGCCTGGTGAGATTTGAACTTGCAGTAATTGCAGGCAGCAGATGTAAGTGGATGTTAATAAGAGTGCTTTAGTCTGCTCCGCCAACAGAGCTCCCTGATAGCTGTCCAGATTACTGTTACCCTACCATGGATAAAGGAAACATGACTCTTTCCGTGTGTGTGTGTGTGTGTGTGTGTGTGTGTGTATCAATCAAATAGCCTTTAATTCTTGTTGGAACTACACTTAAATGATTACTTGCATAACCAATTATACAAATCCCTCAAATTCCTACTTCAACAGAAGCTATGTTTCAAAACAGTAGGACATAAAATATTACAGAAAAAAGCATCAATTGTTTAAAAATAAATAACCAATTACACACATGATAACTTTTTATATCTGATGAACAAGAACATTTTTCTGTTAGCATAATTGTGCATGCAACACTGTGCACAGAATAACAAGTAGATAGAATCAGACTATGTGTGTAGTCGGAAGATTACACTTGGCATTTACTTATGCAGATATTAAAACTTGTTTAGCCACTTTGAATATTTTTATTACAAAACTATGCTAAACTAAATATTATTAAATAAATAATCACTCAAAAGTGCTCTTGGTAATTGATCATACCAATACTGCATTTAAAAACCAGTCCTTTCAACACAAAATAATTTCTCTTTTCTTTAATCAAGGATAAAAATAAAAAGATAAAATACATATTTCACTTCATTTACTATTGCTTGAAAGTCTGGGAAATTGCTATGCTTAAAAATAAATACAAACGAAAGCATGTTTTAAAAACTCTACAATGAAGGAATATCTAATCTTCCTTTTCTAGTGTTTTTTTTAAATAATGTGTATTCTACCAATTACCTTCATTTAAACAAATCTCATTATGGATAGGAACATTGAATCATAAATATTTGTATTAGTCTTTAGAACTGCATATGTGGAAATATACGTCTACAGGTATGTTTACTCCTTTTAAATCTTTTTCTTTGTTTTTGAAAGATTATTTTCTGACTGTTCTGAAAATATGATTCTGCTAATGATCTCCCAGCCACGCTTACCCATGTTTTGTGGCTCCTGGTGTTTTCTGTAGGAAACAAGTTGATATCTCTCTCTCTCTCCCATTTCTGTTTTTCTGTTTTTCCTCTCCCTCCCTCTCCCTTCTTTCTTTCTCTCCCCCTTCTCTCTCATTTATTTCCCTCTGTTCCTTCTCTTTCTCTCCCTCTTTCTCTCTCTTTCTTTCTCCCTCATTTCCCTTTTTCCTCTCTCATTCTCTCCCGCTATCATTTTCTCATTTCTTTCTCTTTTTCTTTTCTCGCTCTCATTTCTCTCTTTCTCTCCATCTCATTTGTTTTCATTCTTTCTTTTCCCCTTCTTGTTTCCCTTTTTCCGCACTCATTCTCTCCCTCCAGCTCTCTCATTTCTCTTCCCCTCCCTCAATTTTCTTTTTCCTCTCAATCTCTCCCTCCATCATTCTCATTTCTCTCCCCTTTTCTGTCTCTTCTTTCTTTCTCTCCCTCCCTCTCATTTCTATTTTTCTATTTTTCCTCTCCCTTCTTCTGTCTCCTTCTCTCTCATTTGTTTCCCTTTCTTTCATTCTCCCTTCAGCTCTCTCATTTCTTTCTCCCACTCTTCCCCTTCTCTCTCTGTTTCTCTCTTTACCCTCTCTCATTCTCTCCCTCCATCATTTTCTCATCTCTGTCTTTCTCCTCTTTTCTCTCTCGCGCATGCACCCATGCACAAGCGGGATACCCTCCTGGTTTGGCGGTAGCTCCTCCTCCCGTTGCTGCCACTGCGCACTCAGGTGAGTAGCTCGCCGTGTTACACTGTCGGAGATCTTCCCTCCCTGCATTCCCTACTTCCTGAGCTGACATGAAGGGGACCGTGGCTGGTGCTGAGCTGTCTGCGAATTACGCAGAATCGCAAAAAGCAGCCTGTTGCGGGCAGTGCAGAGAAAACACAGGGGCGGTTTAGCTGCCCGGCTCTGCAGAGAGGCTCATGCCTTTTTGTGGAGGAGAGCAGGTTGCACGACCAGGTCGGGCCAGTGTCTCAACCGGAGAGCAGGTTGTGCGATTGGGTCGGCAGGGAGCCGCAGGAGAGGGGTCAAAGAGCCACATGTGGCTCTGGAGCCGTGAGTTGCCGACACCCAGCTTAGTAGATATAAGCATATCAGCTGGTGTATTGAGAGAAGGTGTGGCCTAAGGAGATCAACACCCTATATCAAGGTGTGCATAATTATTCGTCAGGTTCTTTTCCTCAGACAAAATGGGCCAAAAAAGAGATTTAACTGACTGAAAAGTCAAAAATAGTAGTCTTTCAGAGGGATGCAGCACTCTTGAAATTGCTAAGATTTTGGGGCGTGATCACACAACCATCAAATGTTTTATTGCAAATAGACAACAGGGTTGCAAGAAACGTGGTGAGAAGAAAAGATGCAAATTAATTGCCAAAGATTTGAGAAGAATCAAACATGAAGCTAGCAAGAACCCATTATCCTCCAGTGCTGTCATATTCCAGAACTGCAACCTACCTAGAGTGCCCAGAAGTACAAGATGTTCAGTGCTCAGAGACATGGCCAAGGTAAGGAAGGCTGAATCCTGACCATCACTGAATAAGATATGTAAGTTAAAATGGCAAGACTGGACCAAGAAATATCCGAAGACAGATTTTTCAAAGGTTTTATGGACTGATGAGATGAGAGTGATTCTTGACGGACCAGTTGGATGGGCCCGTGGCTGGATCAGTAACAGACACAGAGCTCCACTTAACTCAAGACACCAGCAAGGTGGAGGTGTGGTACTGTTATGGGCTGGTATTATTAAAGATAAGCTAGTTGGACCTTTTCGGGTTGAAGATGGACTCAAAATCAACTCCCAAACCTTAATCTGAAACAGGAGATTTATGGTGAAGGAAAACAGTAAACCTCTCTGAACAGTGTCTGGGAGGCTATGGTTGCTGCTGCACAAAAAATTGATCATCAACAGATCAAGAAACTGACAAGACTCCATGAATGGAAGGCTTATAACTGTTATTGAAAAGAAGGGTGGGTATATTGGTCACTGATTTTTTTTTTTTGAAATGTCAGAAATGTTTATTTGTACATTTTGAGTTGTTTATTATTCTCGCTTTACCAGATGCAAATGAGTGAAATGCGCAAATTTTCATTTTTCATTTAGTTTCATAATAATTCGTCTAAGAAATCCAAAACCGCACTTTTACTTCCTTAAATATTCAGGCTTGAGGTTTATTAACATTTTGGATTGACTGAGAGCACTGTAGTTGTTCAATAATAAAATTAATCCTCCAAAATACGACTTGCCTAATAATTGTGCACACAGTGTACTGTCATAAACATAGATAAGATAAAATGAGTAAGAGTGCATATAGGCTCTTAAACAGTATACAAACATTTCAATAGTCATCTATTAACTTGTGTACTTAGAACTGTACTGTATACTAGGAAAACATTTTGTAAAAACCAAAAAAGTTCATTTGACATGAACTTTGAAACTACTCAAATGCTGACTCAATAATAAAGGACTCCCAGAACCTCCTATTTCATTTTAAAGAGTTGTTTTATGTTGGGGGGGGGTCCGTGAAGAAATGTTATGATTTAAATCTTGAGTTAAGTTTTGGGGATCAATGGCCATGGGCTGTGGCCACCAAAGGTATTTGAAGGGGGCCTGTGGTGAAGAAAAGGTTGAGAATCATCGGTCTAAATCATAAAAAACTCTTACACTTGAACTAATTCTCACATGATGACTTCCTCATTCTATGTATTCAAACATACTTAACTAAGTTATATAAGTAGAATTCTTGCACAGAATTAGAAAATCATATATAGAAGATATTTATCATCTACCTAGAAATCCTACACTTTTAAAGCTAATTCCAAGATTTGAATACTAGCTCACTTCCTCCTGCCTTTTGATTCAATAGTCATATAGCTTACTCATTTCAGTGCCCTGAAGATTCCTGACATTGATTTTTAAAACTGCTTTTTCTGATGTGCAAATCAGAGATTCCTGTCTTGCCATCTTCAATCCTTAAACCATTTCCCTCAGTGATAGATCCTTTCAGATCATTATGGGGGACAATGTTAGCAATTTAAGAAGACTCAACAATTGCCTTCTACAAGGTTCTGTACAGGCACCTACACTGTTCAATCTTTGTATCTCAGATATGCCAGCTACAAGGGGATGTAAATTTGGATATACAGATGACTTGGGCCTAGCAGTGCAAGATAAAAACTTGGAAGTTTTGGACTGCCTCCTCTCTGAGGATCTGAAGTCCCTGGAAAAATTATTTGCTGACTGGAGACTCATATCCAGTGTCAGCAAAACAGCATCCATCTGTTTCCATCTCAACAACAAACTCGCCAATGCCACCCCAAAGGCCTATCTGAATAACAATTTACTCCCTTTTGATCCTCACCCCAAATACCTCAGAGTAACTTTGGATCAGACTCTCTCCTACAAGAACACCTAAAGAACATGTCCGCTAAAATCAATACCAGGAACAACTTACTCCAGAAACTAAGAGGATCAAGTTGGGGAGCCTCAGCCTCTACTCTCAGAATATCAGCACTAGGGTTAGTCTATTCCACAGCTGAATACTGCGCCCCTATTTGGCTTAATAGCTGCCACACTGGCAAGATCGATGCTAAACTAAATGATACAATGAGGATTGTAAGTGGTTGCATAAAATCTATTCCTATTTGCTGGCTCCCCGTCTTGAGCCACATTGCACTGCCAGGTCTACGAAGGTACGAAGCCTTAGTGAAGGAGTACAACAAATTTTTGAGAAACCCACTTCTTCCTGTGCACGCTTATCTTCCTCATCTATCAATTGGCAGGCTTAAATCCAGGAAGCCTTCTCTGGCACTTGCTCAACAGCTGTCTAACAACTTTGACATCAACACACAGTGGAAAGCTAAATGGACTGCTGAACCTACCCTCTTTTCAAGCAAGCCATTTCCATCTCAGAAACAGAACTGCTAACAGATGCCAGAGCCAGAATGGGTGGTCAGGAGGTTTGATTTATGAAACACTGCAAATGGAATTATCAAAGGAGAAAGAAAGGGGAAAAAACTTATCTTATATTGATATTTCTTCCAACAAATATTTCACAATATCCTTCTGTGAAATGCAAAGTACATTCTATCTGGAAGTCTTTCTTCTACTCGTCTATAGGATAGAGAGAAGTGTGTTCAGTGCATGTAAGTTGTAAACAAAGGGCTACTGAATGGAAAAGTAAAAATACTAGAAATGTTTCAGTAAAATCTAGCATCCAGCTTTAAATTGTCAGATTATCATATATAGAGCCTTGATAGTACAGTGGTCTACGCACCCTGTTATTAACACAGCTGCCTGCAATTTACTGCTGGTTCGAATCTCTCCAAGGCTCAAGGTTGACTCAGCCTTCCATCCTTTTTAAGGTAGGTGAAATGAGGACCCAGTTTGTGGGGGCAATAAGCTGACTTTGTATAAATATACAAAAGTATGAAGGCTATTGCTTAACGCATTGTAAGCCGCCCTGAGTCTCCGGAGAATATATATATATTTATATATATATATATATTTGATTTGAGAGAGAGAGAGAGAGAGAGAGAGAGAGAGAGAGAGAGAGAGAGAGAGAAATGATAGAAAGCCTGATTTGATTTCTAGCTGATTGGGAGACCTTCCTGGCAATGACAGTTAGGAGGACATTTGTAGAAGCCTTGGACAACTCAACTGATTCTTCAGGAGGCTCTGAACAGTTTATATTTCTTGGAGAAAAAGGAGGGCATTTGTGAGGAGGAAGGGATGGGATACATTAGTAGCAAGTGTAGCAAATAACCACATATGGGCTTAAATTACCATGTACAAAATAATTAATAGTTAATTCAATCATACCAAATAATTGCTGGGAGTTCATATACCAATGAAGATACTATTCTGAGGTGGCATGTATCCTGTTTCTCCAACTGTGGATGATGAAAACAGGGCAAGGAAAGCTATATATTCAAAAATGAAATACAGTCTTTCAAAAACAAAGAGTATCATGTGAATCAATTACTATTAAATAAGCAAACTGTACTGGGAGAGAAGTGGAGGCAGATACATGGAGTGAAATGGCCTATTTTAAGAAAAAAAGTGCAAAAGGAGACATTTAATGATGATACATTATTGAGTTCCTCTGAGCCCTTGTAGATTGGAACAAAATTACCAAAAAAATGTTTAGAGTCATACGTTCCCAAAACATACCCCTTCACCTTAAATATAACAGTGTTGATACTTTGGATGCTGCCATCTTAATGGAACACTCATGTATGATCAGAATTTCCACAATTTAACCATAGAACTCAAAGTATCAGCAGTTTTATTGGGCAGATAGATTTTTGATGGTGTCCAGCTGCACTGGTTGCAAGTTCTACAATCTTGGGTTGTTCTGTATTAGAAGAGAGGGTCCTGATTTTGCATCTCCTTTGGTCATCACTCTTATAGATTGTATACAAGAATGACCAGGAGAAAATTGCCAGGTCTTAGAGATGTACAGCTCACACTAAATACAAGTAGTAAAGTTGCCCAGATTCCCATGAAACCTATCAGACAGCAAAGTGACTGTTCAGTGTTGGAAGGGCAGCAGTTACAAACCTTGAACCATCTGCTTGGGCAATTTCTATCACATATGTTAGGCTACATGGTTCATTATGTGTGTGCATTGGCACCCTGATCCAGTTAATGGGAGTACAAGAAAATTTGTAGCAGTTGTTTAATATACAGGAGATGCTCCAAACCAGTAAGAATAAAAAGGCAGAGGTGATTTCCTACCTGATAAATTAATTATTCCACATTCCAAAAGGATATAAATAGGAAGCTATGCATACTAGAAATTCTCCATCTACTACCATCTAGAAGTCCTATCTTTCTGAATATGTAAAGTTCCAAGGTCTGAATCCTAGCTCTCATCTTCCCTCTTCTTTCAGTCAATGGCATGATGGCTCTTGATTTCACAGCTTTAAAACTCTTCTGTCATCTGTCTCTCGTTTACAAAATATCTTTCTTGGGAATGAATCAGATTCCTATTTTGCCAACTGCACCCTTCTATGAATGATTTTAAAAAACACTTCTAAGCAAAACACAATGCTGGAGATCACTGTATTTTACTTACGTCAAAAGTTGTGATCATTTTATCTGTGTTAGTGTGCAATCACACAGATAAAATGATCATAATGTAATAGTAAATCAAAACAGAAAAACAATCTACCATGCATTCAAAAAGAATGGTTTATTACTGTATTTCCCAAGGGAAAAACTCATTAATCTGTGTAAGCAGATTCATATGTGAGAAATTTCTTAAGATTAGTCTATAGACAGAACAAATTTTAAGCTTATTTTCTATACATACATTTTATGCAACATTTCCCCTTTTTCCACTACATTGCTTCATAATGTGTTCACAAAGGGACTAAAATATTTATTGCAGAAACTGTTTTAAATACCACTCAAAAATAAATGGCTCATCACAACACATACCTGTTTGTCAAAGTAAACTCAGTAAACAAAGTAAAAATAATTCATTTGTCAAGAAATGAATGTGTATGTGTGACACACACACACACACACACACACAAAATCACACTGCTTAAAATAAGCCACCAGAAATATTTTAATATCAGGGATAGGAATTAACTTGAAATGATGGTTTGGGTCAGATTTCCATTATCAAAATATGTGTGCAGTAGCAGCAACAAGCTGAGCGCCTTTTTCCTTTCTTCTAATCAGGCAAGTCTGCTGACGAACAATAGAAAGGGCACAATTTCACATTTCTGTGCTAATGAAGACTAGATCCTTTTGCAAGAATAGTATGAGCTTACCCTTGTCACACTCCTAATGCCCTGGAAACAAATATATTAATCCTTCCGTTACCGAATACACAACTCTTTCTCCCGTTTCCTGAAACGAATCGTACACCCAAACCTTCCCGTTATCTTAGTGCCGAAACCCGGCCTCTAGTCCCTCACCCTTGTCTGAGGCCCGTCCCTAATGGAGAGAGGAAAAGAAAATCGAGACACAAGCCCTGCCAATCACCACTCGGGGCCTTTCTGTTTTTCCGTCAATATGCCTCAGGGAGGTTTCCCTAGCTTGACTAGTAAGCAGCACTTCTTACCGTCACGGGAGGTGCCCATGAGTTGGTCCAGCATCGCGCGCATCTGAGCCTGTGCCGACATCCTGAAAATGCGCGGGGCCCGAGTGGGCCGGCCAAATCCGTATAAACCCCGCCCACAGCGGCCTAGAAGATAATCGAACCTGACGCTGCGGTCGTTTCTCTCAGAGGCCGCCTAAGGCGGAAGCAGGATTCTTTTTTTTTTTTTCCTCTCGCTGAGCTCGGGGTAGTTACAATGGCGCGTGCACCTTCCGTTCTTGTCGAAAAGGAACAGAAACCGCCTCGCGCCCGGCGTTACCTCACGACCGCGACTACCCCGCGCGCCCGACCTCTCCACGCTTGCCTCCAGTGGCGTACGCGCGCTGCCTGGAAGTAACGGACATCCGTGCGCGTGCGCTTGTCTCCCGCCTATACTTACTATTAGTTTCCTTCTGATTGGCTAACCTGGAAACTGAATCAGGCAGGAACGTCGGCCTTTCTGCCTTTGCTGATTGGGTTGACGAGTTCGTTGTTCCTTTAGATTCGCATAGGAGCTGATTGGTGGCTCAGTGTGGTCTCTTTTTGTGACGTAGTTCTTTTCATTTGGATCGCAACGCAGCGCGAGCCTTTCATTTGTTTATGTCGGAAGTAAAAAAAATTCTTCTGGTAATACTAAATAACTTTATTTGTGGGTCTATTTACTAAATTTATCAAGAGAGAAAATATAAGCAGAAGCAGAGATAAATGTTATTCCAAAATCCATGGTATTGGATTTTGTTATTCCGTGGCATTCCAAAATCTTGTGTTCTCCATAGAAACCTATAGATTTATTGTATGATTATTGAATAAGCTTTCACAGGTCACAGTCCACTTCAGATGCACATACAGATAGTTCTCGACTTACAACAGTTCATTTAATGACTGTTCAAAGTTATAACAGCACCGAAAAAAGGGACTTATGACCATTTTTCACATGACCGTTGCAATAGCCACGTGGTCACATGATCAAAGTTCAAATGCATGGCAACTAACTCATATTTATGATGATTGCAGTGTCCCAGGATCATGTGATCACCTTTTGTGACCTGACAAACAAAGTCAATGGGGAAGCCATATTCACTTAACAGCCATGTTACTAAGTTAATAACTGCAGTGATTCATTTAACAACTGTGACAAGAAAGGTAAAATGGAACAAAACTCATTTAACAAATGTCTCATTTAGCAACAGAAATTTTGGACTTAATTGTAGTCATAAAAGTCGAGGAATAACTGTAGTCCTGACACACAGTCACACACAATGGTCCTGGGAAGAGAAGAAGTATGAAAGGCAATGAGAAGCAGAACTGCCTATAATTAATTACTACAAGTAGATCTCAATTAATGAATGAATCCCACAAAATGGGATCATTCACATTATTCAAAGTTACATTTCTGTGGAAAATATGGTAACTGATTCCAGCTTGATGGAAGAGGCAAAATATTTAAACATTCATTTTATATTAGTTATAGTAAAGGATAAAAAGAATTGAATTCAATTGTATGTATAGCAAAGTCACAGAACAATTATAGAAAGCAAAATAAAAACTAAGAATTCTAAATATAATTTCTAAAAGCTTACACTGACAAAAAAATCTTTTGTCTCAAAATATTGTAGTAGAATGAACTACTGTTTTTCTTTAAATCTTTATACATATTCTGATAGACGTATTCTGATATTCTGATAGAGTGTTTTATCCACACCTAACTTGCATATTTCAGTTGAGATTAGGGTCAACATAATTTTTTGCTTTTTGAGCTCTGCAGCTCAAAAGATATTTTCACTTTCTGTGACAGTGCATTTCACTTCCACAGAACTATTTTCCAAGGACTAAGTCATCCTTTTCTCGGTTTTGCATACACAAAATTAGTGTCTAAATGCATTGTACCTGTGTTAGCCTCAATTATTTATGTGCTAGTTTCACATTGACTGAGAAACTGAGTTGCATTATATGTGACCTGATATCATTTACAATTTGCATTACATTGAATACTGAATCATTTAAACTCACACCGTAATCACAAGTTATCTACATTAATAAAGAAGTAAATAATGTATTAGGCTTTCAGAAAACGTAAGAGCTGGATTTTTTTATTTGCAAATTTGTCCAATTATAGTCAATACTGTATCTAGATATTTGGACAGCATGAAATAAAAACAAACTGATTTACAACTGTGATAAAAAAAATCAAACCATGTCTCACTATTATTAAGACACAGATTGAAACTGTGATTGTAAAGTTGAAAGGTGAGGAATTATAAACAAAATCAAAACCTATTGAGCTATCTTCAAAGTGAGAAAAATAAAGTAGCTATAAAACTGGGTAACAAAAGACATAAGAACAAGTTATAGGAAGGAGTTATGTTAAAATACAATTAATTTTAGCTAGCAGTCAACATCTGGTAGCTTTTGCATGATGATACATAAAAATTACCAAGATTATATTATAGGGAGATTGGTGTGAGAGTAATCGATGCAAACTTGGTTTGGATAGGCAGCCTTAAAACATGAGAAAATCAAGGCATTGCAAATCCATCTATATGTTACTAAAACTCTTATTCCTTTAACCTGTAATAGGGTGAAACAGTGCAGCATAGGACAACTTTTTGAACCAAGGTACCTGAAATGGGCTAACGTCCAAAATCCAGGTGCCAAGACTCATATGGAACTAAGATTTTATAGTTTTTATAAAACATTATATGAAAAAAAATCATAAAAGTTATGACATAATACAAAATGTCGTAAAACATTTCCTATGCTGTTGTTTGAATATGCTATATAGTTCAACATGTTTTTTTCAAGGCAGATACATGTATAAAAGTATCACAACTTTTCCAGTAAAGCAGTTCATTAAAAGCTCTGTCATTGTTGAAGGCATGATAAAAAAATATCACTGAAAGGATGATCCAAGGAGTCATGAGTTGTCCAGTCCGTATCCTACTAAAACACTGCCCTTTAACTATATGTATTTTTTAACAGTTCATCACAGGGCAACAATTTTTGAACCAAAGTATTGTACCTCAACTGGACTAATTTACAGAAAGCATCCAAAATCTGGAACCAGTAACTCCTGTGGAATTGAAATGTGGCAAATTTTCTAAAATGTTTTGACATAATATAAATTGTCACAAAATATTTCTTGTGATCAGTTCTTGGTGTTTGACTATGCTATAGTTCCATGATGGCAAACCTGTGGCACGCGGAGCCATTTCGCCTGGCATGTGTGGCATCACCCTTTCCTCTTCCGGGTTTCTGGCGTGCATGTGCGCGCAACGATCAGCTGGCCTTTTTGTGCGCTGCAGTGCCGGAAACTGGAAGAGGTGGTCTTCCATTTTCCTGCGTGAGCATGCGCGCTGGCCAGCTGATCATCGCGAGCACATGTACGCCAGAAACCCAGAAGACAATCTGGCCAGCACGCATGCACCAGAAACCGCAAGTTCATTTTCAGGTGCGTGCATGTTCTATTGGCAGCTCCTCTTCCGGGTTGCGGCCCAGACATGCAAAGCGTGCGTGCTCCCTTTTCAGCACTCGGTGCCAAAAAGGTTCTACATGACTACTATAGTTTAACATGGGTTATTTTTAAGGCAGATAGATCTTTGAATATCTCCCTGAATTGAAGGTAGTATGTTAGAAGCTTTGCTATTGTTGAAGGCATTGAGGAGTGTGGTAAGGAAATAGCTCTGAAATGATCCAACTAGTGACAATTTGTTTAGTGTCTGTATAAAATGAACTGGAAAGACTATATTCAGTGGGTTCCAAGTTGCCTATCATTGCAGGAGCAACTTTTCTTCTTCCACAGAAAAATTAAATACTAGAAATTTTCCTGTACTGCATAGACACAGTTACATTGATTAATGTGATAAAAATGGTTTGCAGAAAATCTTTTGAATTCTAGGTTAGGTATTTCATGATGAAATTGACTTTGATAATTCTCTTAAAGATAATCATAATGTACTTTTCATTATACATAAACATTAATTATCCACAATCCGTGGATAATGTAAGTTAAGTGGTTCAAGCTAGTTTTGCATGACAAGTGGTATATACTTTATCTGCAAAGGCACTTAATGATTGTCAATAATAAATCAGATGGTGATACAGCTGAGGTGACAAAAATGTGGCAAGTCAGATGGTAATCAGAGAACCCTGGTGCTATGTTCGGGGTTCTCTGATCTTTTCTGTGATACTATTTCGTAGCAAGATTTTTGTTGTTAAAATACTGCACTTATTAAGATATAGACCTCAGTTAATAACATCCGTTGAGACTGGAATTACTGTTGCTAAGCACTGTGGTTTGTAAAGTGCAATGTCATATGATCATGTAGTTTAGCAACAGCAATTCCAACATACCTAATTGCCATTGTTAAGTGAATCATTGGCTCTCCCATTGACATTGCTTGTTAGAAGCCAGCAAATAAGGTTGCAAATGGTGACTTTGGAATGCTGCATGTTGTAATTGTGAGCCTGGTAGTGAGTGCCCAAATCACTATCAAATGATTGTGGAGACATTCTAATGGCTGAATTTAACGGATTGAACAGTTACTGAATGAGTGGTGTAGTGTCCCAATCCTGGAAAATTATCTTCCTAAAGGAATCCAAGAATTCAGAACAAGTGCTGTGCTATATATTATATTGCAGTGATGGCTAACCTTTTTGCCATTGCGTGCCAAAAGCAGGGGGAGCATGGGAGGGGGGTCGCGTGCATGTGTGCCCACACTCATAATTTAATGTGCCTCGCCCCCACGCATGCGCGCACGACCCCCCCCTATGTTCCCCATGCTTTTGGCATGTGATGGCACAGTGGGCCCAGTTGGCCTGTTTTTCACCCTCCCCAGGTAGCAGAGGCTTTTTTGGGAGCCTGGGGAGGGCAAAAACGGACTTCCTCACCCCGCCGGAGGCCCTCTGGAGGCCGGAAACAGCCCATTTGCTGACTTCCAGTGGGACCAGAATGCCCAAAAATCAGCTTGCCAGCGCACGTATGTGCACTGGAACTGAGCTTGAGCAATGCTCGTGTGCCCACCAATATGGCTCCACGTGCCACCTGTGGCACGCGTGCCATAGGTTTGCCATCACGGTTATATTGTATATGAAACATAGACACTATATCAAGCTAGAAATGTCTGTATGGCATACACGCATTTTTATTTAAACAGACCATTTTGAAAAAAAATACAGCTCAAAAATTCTTATGAAATAGTTAAACCACATTTATGGTTCCCATCCCTTTCCTCCAGGCTGTTGTGGTAGTTTAAATCCTACAAGTCCTGCCATTATGTCTAGTGATCGTTCTCCTTTGCCATGATATTCCTTATGTAGTACTAAGTGTTCCCGGATACTGTGCAAAAGACAGAGATAAGTAGCAGCCTGAAAATGTAAGTCATGCTGGGCTTTGCAGAGTTTTTCACTGGTTACCTGGAGTCAGAGAAAAGACATAAGAAACGGTATTGTTTGAGTCTAATTTTCAATTCAGATAAAATACATTTTTAGCTTACAGTAACTTGAGGCAATATGTGTGTGTCCAGTAAAGCTGCCAAAATGTTCACTTACATTTTTATTCATTTTTTCATATAATCCTATCCTAAGGAATAACACAATCTTACCTTGTACATAGACTTTCCCCATGTGCTCTGCATTATAATTTCATGTCTATGGAGATTCTCAGTCATCCAGGTCATGGTTGTCCCGAAGGTGCTTTTTCAAGAGGCAACTGGACTTTCTGGTTTTTCTTTGAAGACGTTTTTTCAAAGACAACTTCAAAGAAAAACTAGAAAGTACAGTTGCCTCTTGAAAAAGCATCTTTGGGACATTATAATTTCATGTGACCAAGATGGGAGGTAAGGTTTAAAAAAAACAACCCTTCCAAATTGCCTGAAATAAGCCTTTCTCAGCAGCTTTTTCCACTCCTGCAATGTAACGTTCCACATGTCAGAACTCCATAACTGCAACTCCTCTGCCTACAGCACAGTCCTCATTCCATTTGCTATGGCCCTCAGCTGCCATTCTGTATTGCACGGGTCTCCAAACCAGGCAGCTTTCAGGCTGGGTGGGGGATTCTGGAAGCTGAAGTCCACAAGTCTTTAGAGTTGCCAAATTTGGAGAGGCCGCTGTATTGCATTATGTTCAAACGATGCAATGCGTTTAATATCTTGAAATTCACATCGAACACAATGGGGTGGGGGAGCAGAAGAGAACGTATAGCAAGTCTTTTCATGAAATGGCTTGAAACCTCTTCACAAAAACTTGCTATCCTACGCTGTAATAATTTAGCTCTAACAGTATCATGAATCAGTACAAAATTATCCTTTTAGTTAACATTTGCATAAAAGCCCAGGTGCCTAGTTTTAGGATCACCACAGCTTCGCCAGTCCCCAAAACAGAACTTCTAAAGCTTAGAGAAAAACGCCATATTTCAAGACAAAAGAAGCAAGCCGTTATTAACGCAAAGCTCGGGCAGATTTCGAGTATCAGCACCGGAATATACATACCCGATGGCAGCGGAAAGCTTCCTTCAAGTAACGATATGCTGCCTTGTTTCGGTAAGAGACATCGCTCCCTCCTAAAGCATAACGGAGCTCCTTCGATAAACCACGGAAAGTGCGAAGAGGCGACCCGAGAGACGCCATTTTGCTTCCGCTATTGGAATGTAATATCCAGCCAATCAGAGAGCCCCTCTTTCACCCAACGCCCAATCAAAAAGAAAAGCTCTGGCAGCTTACGAGACCAACCGGGCCTTTCCTGATCGTGTTATTTTCACCTTCAGTTTCGGAGCATCCTTCTAGAAGCGCAATATTTGAGCGGGACGCGAGCATCTCAGGCGCGATAATCTTCTGTTCCTGATGTATTGTAACATAGTTGCTATCGGTCCAGGTATCGGAGCTTCATCTCATCCATTAGTCAGGAATAATGATATAATGGAAAGCATGAAATAATTAGAATATATCGACGGATTTCAGACCCGTTTGAAAGCAGCAGGAAGGCAAGCAAAGCTTTGAGCCTTTTCTTTCAAAGCAATTCCCTGCTTTATTTGGTCCTTGAAAGGGTTCGTGTCGGCCCATTAGAAGAGCTTTCCGCGACCCGCTACTCTGGAAGTCGTATTTTAGCTGAATCTGCGGGGGCCGTAAGTGGTTCCTAACATGCCTAAAAGCGAGATTTCAGCAAAAGATTAATATATACTATTTTGTTGATAGACATTCTGTAATAGGGAGACTAGTCCCTTAAAACGGCCAACGAAATACATTTTATACTGAGCTAATTATATTCAGTGCTCCAATTAGCCAAAATGTATTTTTTAAAAATATTTTTCTTGCTCTATTAATTAAAAGAAAGAAGTCTTCACAGAGCATTGTTTTTACTGAGCCCCAGCATTAGTTACTGTCTTGTGGATCAGCAATTTCCTAGGAAAAAAAAAAACGGACATAAGATCAAAATACACAAACCACCCCAGATGGGACTCGAACCCACAATCCCTGGCTTAGGAGGCCAATGCCTTATCCATTAGGCCACTGGGGCTACCACAAGCCAACTTCTTCCAATCATCTAGTTAACATCACAATCTTTCGTATATTAGTCCCACCCCCTCCAATCGTGTTAAATATTCATGGCTAGTAGCGCTCAATGCTTTAAACTTCCGAAATCAAGTCATAGATGTTTATGCAGTGCACGGTACACCGTAAGAGTAAGACCCGTATGAAACTGGATTCAAAAGCTTTCTACCAAACCACCTGCATTACTTTGACAGTGGATATTAGAGCAAAACATTAACTTGTCAATTTTGTTCAGGTACCGATTTGCATATAAGTAGGAATAGATGTTCGAGGATGAATTGTAATAGAATGTTTATTTCTTTGTTTCATTTATAAATGGATTTTAGAAATGTCCTTATATTTGCTGCATTTGAACATTTCTCAGGTATCACCAACACTTTCCTAGGCATGGTGTAGCCTATCTTCTGTCCAGGTTTTCAACATTTGGCGTACTCGATATGTATTATTAGTTATTAATCCCACCTTTTTATATTTAATTGAATAGGCGAACATATCTAATATTCCAGCTATTTTCTCCATAATAACCCTGTGAGATGAGTTAGATTGAGAAAATGACTATAATCAATTTTTCCTCTTCCTGATAGTTCCCCCCCCCCCCCAATTTATGTATTGGTCCATAATTCATATTATTAAATAGTAAAAGAGTAAAAAAACAATAAGAGCCAGAAGTTTAAATTCATTCTTCCAGTTAAGACTGCAAAAAGGTAGTGATACAAATTATGCTATATCCTATAGCCAAGCATTACTGTCCTTCAGTCACAGTGCACTAGTTATGGTTCTTTATAAATTTAATGAAAGATTAGTGCCTTCTCTAGCTTTCTTTCTCCTCTAATGCAGCATTTCCAGCTGGAAAAAACAACACCAATTGTTCTTCATAATGTATGGCAGAGCAGAACTGGGAGACCCTGAGTATATATGCGCAAGATTTGAAACCAAAAGTTTAATTCTTAGTGAAATGTGTAAATCAACATAGAGGTTTTGGCACACAAATGCTAGGCCTTCAAAGGACTGAAATTTTCTTGTTCAAAAATTATCTGCCTGACAGAGTGGTGGGGCAGGGAATGACGTAAAGTGGCATGAGAGCAAACTGACAAAATTCCTCTTTCTCATCCCTACAGATGGTTTTTTTTTCTCCAGGGGAATGTTGGTCTGGAAGATGCCATCTGAGAAATTGGTCTAACAGAATTGAGCTTGCAGACAACTGACAGATCTCCTACATCTTACTGACCTGTGGATCGTTTAGCAACCAACATGAACAGAAAGCAGGATGCTCCCAGAGTGCAATGTATTGAAAAATATCTGGAAAAAGTAATAGAACAACTATATTATTTTCACTTTATAATCAAATTATTTTCTAGGCTAAGGCAAGAACTTTTTCAGTGTTTCACAGCTTCTGCACGAGTTGGTTAAGAAGTTAACTGATAAGTGAAGAATGTCCAAGTGGTCAGCATGCAAATCTGACCAGAGGAATGCCAAGTCATGCTAAAGTGGTCAGCCTGCAAATTTTTGCCAGAGGAATGCCAGTCATGCTAAAGAGTGACATTCTTGTATCCTAAACTATCTTGACTGGGTGTCTGTGCGTGAAATACTTTAAAGCAACTGAAAATCTGTAATGCACTTATTTGCTATACAAGCAGCAATAAAATGTGCTGGAATGTTACTTACTATCAGGCTAAATTGACCAAACTGCCAGTAACTTTCTGAGATTTTTTTATTTTATGGGACTGCTAAATTTTTGTTTAAAAACCAGATATTTTCTTCTTCCAGAAGACTAGTACCCGTTGGAAATATGGAGCCCATGCATTGCCTAACTAGTACTTTCTAGTAAAGCAATAGGCAGGCAGATGTCTCTGTAAAGCCAAACATATGGTGTTGCTTACAGCCAAAGCCAAAATGGCCAGAGTGCAGTCTCTGCAATTGCAGAAGAGAGGGAATGATCACAGAAGCCTCAAGTGGTCAACAGGGAGTTGGGAAAAGATGAGAAACATTTTAACAGTGGAGCAGCTAAAGAGAACTTTGGGTTGCCTCTAGAGGAGGAGTTTCCAACCTTGGCAACTTTAAGACTCTGGAAGTTGAAGTCCACAAGTTTTAAAAGTTTCCAAGGTTGGAGACCCCTGTTCTAGAGTGGGCTGGAGATGAGATAGAGATGGCATTATGAAATCCTTCCTGTTAAAAATAGGTTACCTATTTGGTTAACAGCTATGGAGAGTCACAAGAGTGTGAACCAATTGGTAGATTGGCTGTATTTAAAATTATGGCTCTTCCAAAATAAATACTCATTTTAAAACATTGTGGACATTTTTGATAATATAAATTGGTAAAAATTTTAAGACCTCAGAATCTTTTATTCAGTTATTTAATATGCCCTCGGATCCTGACATTTAATAACTACAGTATCTTACTTTATAAACTCAAGCAGCATTGAATACATCAGATGATTTCTTAAATACAGGAGAATCCTATAAAACATTAGATATATAGGGAAACGTCAAGAGCCTTGATAGTACAGTGGTCTACGCACCCTGTTATTTTTTATTATTATTTTAAATTTATATACCGCCCTTCTCCCTGAGGACTCAGGGCGGTGTACAGCCAGAATTAAAAAAAAACATAAAATACGGACTTCCGGGTTGGCTCCGCAGCACCATTGACGGTCTTTTTAGACCGCCGCCCCCGTGATTCCGTTGAGCCGTTCTGACAGCGTTAATCAGCTGTCAAACGGCTTGAAAATCTCCCCTTCGGGAAAAGAAGGGGAGGAGAGCAGGTGGGTGAGGGTAGAGCTCCCTGAAAACCCCTGGATTAATTCCAGGGGTTAGGAGGGTGAGAGCTCCCCATTCAGCCCACTGAAGCTCCGGATCCGGGGGGACTCTGTTTTTTTTTTACAGAGCTAGGTGTTGCGTCCAATTTCTGCTGCCAAACAGAAGATTAAATGATTTCAAAAAAGCAGGCGGAACAGAAGCAGGAGGACAAGCTTTTTGCAAGTATAACACTTAACTCCGGGGATACAATGTTTCTAATTGGATTTTCTGAGCTGGAAGTTAAGATGGCATTTCTTTGTTGCGATTTTAAAAGGGAAAGTTAGAAAAAGTTTTTGCTAATAGACTCGTGCTCAGAGACTGGCTTTAAGTTGCTGGAATAGATTTTGAAGAGCTGTTTGGGAAAAGATTGTTTATAAAGAAATTGCTGAATGCTGCTCAAAAGGATGGCTCTGACTTTATGATTTTATGGTTGTGGGAAGAAAGAAAATTTCTTTAAAATAAAATGGCTTCTAAGAAAGGAGATCTTGAAAGTGCTGGATGCTATTTGGAGGTGTCAGAAACGAAACAGTTGTCTGATTTACAGAGTTGTAAGGATTTTGATGCAGAACTTACAGAATTTATAAAAGAAGCCATGAATAATCATACTGCAGCTATAAGTAACCAAATAGCAATTCTTAAAGGGATAACAACAGAAATGACTGAGGAAATCAAAACAACTACGGAGCATGATGACAACTCAGGAGATATTGCAGCAGAGAGGGTGGAAGAATTTTCTCAAGAATTTTCGAGCTTACTCTCTGCTCTTTTCGGAAAAATTGATAGAATCCTTCAAAATTATGACTTGGTTTGGAAAAAAGTAGTAAATGACCAGACTTTCGAAGTTTCAGAAGATGAAGGAGACTTGTCAGTGGCTTCTATACATTTAATAGAAAAGAAACAATTGAACTTTTCTTCACAAACTCTTGACAAACTTTGGTTTTACAGACGAAGGAATGAACTGATTTATATAAGCATGAAGAGGCGATTTGGGGGCTCTAAATCAGAGGAAACTTTTTTAAAAAGGGGACAATTTTTGCAGTTATATCAACCTCAAATTAAAATGAAAAACCTCCTCAAAATAGAAGTAGGAGGGATGCAGAAAGATTGGAAAAAATATAAAAAGAAAGCAAGAATGGAAGATTAATCTTTTCTTTTGGCTTTGTAGTTGTTCTACTCATGGTTAAAAATGATTATGTTGTAGGTATTATAACTACTGAGGGGGGAAAAAGTATAAAGTTAAATATTGATTTTTAAATATGATGTACTAATGGTTGATTAATCCTTTTTGGTTTTTTAGTTTATGTATTAATGGTTAATTATGTTGTTGATTATCTTTTAAATTTTAAAAATTGGAGGGAGGAATAATGAAGGGGGGAAATTTAGAAACTTAAAAAATGTAGAAATTTAATTAGTGAATATCTAAGGTTTATTTTTTGTTATGAGATTTTAAAATAAGAAACCAAGAATGGAAGATTAATTTTTTTTTTTTTTGGCTTTGCAGTTGTTCTATTCATGGTTTAAATTGATTATGTTTTAGGTGTTATAACTACTGAGGGGGAAAAAGTATAAAGTTGAATATTGATTTTTAAATATGATGTATTAATGGTTGATTAATCTTTTTTGGTTTTCTAGTTAATGTACTAATGGTTAATTATAAAAATGTAGAAATTTAATTAGTGAATATCTAAGGTTTTTTTTTGTTATGAGATTTCAAAATATCTGAACTTTGAGAAAAGTAGGAGGGGGAAAAATGTTTTTAGGTTTGAATGTTTAAGATTTGTTAATGGTTTTAAAATTCTTAGAGTTATTGGATTACATGTTACTTTGTGTTTATATAAAGGGAGGTTGATGAAATTGTAAAAGGGGAGTTAAGGGGTCTTGGGAGTTATTAAATCTTGCAGTTAGCTAGTTTATTTTAGCGAATGTTTGGTGAAATCTATGCCCTGTTTTTGTTCTGGGAAGTCGGGGGTGGGGGGTGGTGAGGAGGGGTTGAAGATTGAGTTTACCAAATTGATTTTTTTTTCTTTTTTTCTGATGATAGTATGAATGATTGTTTATATTGTATACTTGTTTGATCAGAAAATAAAAACTTTTTTATTAAAAAAAAAAACATAAAATACAAATATTAAAAACAATTAAAATATATATAAATTTGGCCCAAAATTAAAAATACAAACCAATTAAAACATTTAAAATTTCTTCTTAAGCCAGCCCGGCTTGCTGGAAAAAGTGGGTTTTAAGGGCACGGCGGAAGGCGCTAAGGTCTTGGATTCTCCTTATCTCTGGCAGCAACTGATTCCAGAGGGTAGGTGCCCCCACAGAGAAGGCCCTCCCCCTGGGGGTCACCAGCCTGCATTGATTGGCTGATGGCACCCTGAGGAGGCCCTCTCTGAGGGAGCGCACGGGACGATGGGAGGTCGTTGGTAGCAGCAGGCGGTCTCGAAGATAGCTAGGCCCGATGCCATGGAGCGCTTTAAAGGTGATAACCAGCACCTTGAAGCGCACCCGGAAGACCACTGGGAGTCAGTGCAGCTCGCGCAGGAGCAGTGTTACATGGGAGCGCCAAGCTACTCCCATCACTACCCGCGCTGCTGCATTCTGGACCAGTTGGAGCCTCCGGGTGCTCTTCAAGGGGAGCCCCATGTAGAGAGCGTTGCAGTAGTCAAGGCGAGAAGTGACGAGGGCATGAGTGACTGTGCACAGGGAATCCCGATCAAGAAAGGGCCGCAACTGGCGAATCAGGCTCCCCCTAGTTACAGCTGTCAGATGTTCCTCCAAGGACAGCTGCCTATCCAGGACTCCCAGATTGCGAGCCCCTTCTGTGGGGGCCAAAGACTCTCCCCCAATAGTCAGTGATGGAGTCAACTGACTATATCGGGATGCCGGGAGCCACAGCCACTCAGTCTTGGAAGGGTTGAACTTGAGCCTGTTCCTCTCCATCCAGATCCGCACAGCCTCCAGGCACTGGGACATCACTTCAAGGGCATCATTGGGGTGGCCTGGGGTGGAGATGTACAGCTGAGTGTCATCAGCGTACTGGTGGTATCTCACCCCAAAGCCACGGATGATCTCGCCCAGCGGCTTTACATAAATGTTGAACAGAAGGGGCGAGAGGACCGATCCCTGCGGCACTCCACAGATAAGAGGCCTCGAGGTCAACCTCTGCCCCCCTGCCAACACAAACTGCGACCGGTCGGAGAGAAAGGAGGAGAACCACCGCAACACGGTGCCTCCCACCCCCAACTCTTCCAGCCGGTGCAGCATGATACCATGGTCGATGGTATCAAAAGCCGCTGAGAGATCTAACAGGGCCAGAACAGAGGAGCAGCCCCTGTCCCGAGCCCTCCAGAGATCATCAACCAACGCGACCTATGACGTTTCCGTGCTGTGCCCAGACCTGAAACGGATCTAGATAAGATGTTTCCTCCAGGAATTGTGGGAACTGTCGCGCGACCACACTCTCAACAACCTTCGCCATAAAGCGAAGGTTGGAGACGGGACGATAGTTGGCCAATATTGCCGGATCCAGGGACGGCTTCTTGAGGAGAGGCCTCACCACCGCCTCTTTCAAGGCAGCGGGAAAGTGGCCCTCACTCAGCGAAGCGTTGATAACACCCTGGAGCCAGCCTCGTGTAACCTCCCGGGAAGCCAGTACCAACCAGGAGGGACACGGGTCCAGTAAACATGTGGCCGCACTAAGTCTCCCCAAAATCCTGTCCACATCATCGGGAGTCACAGCGTCAAACTCCTCCCAGATAACATTCTGTTATTAACACAGCTGCCTGCAATTTACTGCTGGTTCGAATCTCTCCAAGGCTCAAGGTTGACTCAGCCTTCCATCCTTTCTAAAGTAGGTGAAATGAGGACCCAGTTTGTGGGGGCAATAAGCTGACTTTGTATAAATATACAAAAGTATGAAGGCTATTGCTTAACGCATTGTAAGCCGCCCTGAGTCTCCGGAGAAGGGCGGCATATAAATCAAATTAAAAAAAAATGTTTATTAAAAATCTGTCATTTATGTTTTATCCTTCACACAGGATATCTCTAAACACTGTTTTTGGTTATACTGCCTCTCAGTCTAAGAGTAAATATTGCCTCTTCCAGTTATCTATTCCTACACTCTTAGCAAAGAATCTGTTCTTTTTTTCTTGAGAGGTGCTGTGAGAAACCTTTTTGGCTAACATTAGAAGCTACAAGACATAGATTTGTTTGTTCCCACTTACCTATTTTCCACTATATCCATGGTCAATTCATTAGTCATCATATAGGCTGTGGCTCATTTTTTTTTCTGTTGTTTTGTTTATTTTAGAAACAAATTATATTAATTTTTGCTGTAGAATTATTTAATTACATTTTTGAAAAATAAGCATGTCTGTTTTCTAGGTATCTTGCACATTACCAAATTAAGATATGCAAAAGAGTTTATAATAACATATATCAACCACACAATGTGTATGTACATTCCTCTTTATTTAATACAGCACAGACACATGTCACATACAAAAGAAAAACACTCATGAAACTCCTGCCACATTTAAAGACAGGAACATCTACTCTCAGTTTGAACACTCAAACTGATCACTTCTGATCAAATATCTGCTAATTAACTATAGATGGATTCTCAGATGAAGTCTCCAGCCAAAAGAATAATCCACACCCTGTTTGAAAAAGTGAAATTGAGATAGTAATTCCTGGATTATAGAAGCAGGAAAACCACTGAAGAAAAATCACTCTTCTAGAAAACTCAACCCATGAGTTTTTGGAGCAAATATTTGCTATTCACCATTTGAGTTTTCAGGCCCATGATATGATAAAATGTACTAAGAGGAAAGCATTTGTTTCCCAGTTAATTTAACTGTATTTTGAAACTGGAAAGGACCTGAATATACATTCAGAAATGGCATAGGCTTTTTGTGGCAGCAGCTTCCCCTTTTCTGTACTCCAGTTTTACATGGAAAGTAAGCAGGCACCAGGTCTTCTGATAAAGAGCCTAACATACTTTAAAACAGATATTTATAAAAAGGAGAATTGAAAGGGTTATTTACAAAATTCATGGCTGGTGCAGTACATCTTTTAAGACACACTATGTTACAATCTTTCAGGTCCTGAGTTTATTATGGAAAAAATAATTCAAATATTGTGTTTGGAATCATTGAAATAGGAGAAAAAGATCAATTTATTCTTTCAAATTTTTCAGGTTGGTAGAACACATTTCTGTAAAAACTAAGCCAAAAAGCAGTTGGCACAAGTAACTAAATCAGGTGTATAATTATACAAGCCCTCTTATTGAGAGTAGCTACATATTTGTTGCATGGAAAACATGTCACAAGGAAGACAAATATTCTTCTCACATGGCTCAAACCTTCCACTAATTTTAGAAATACTCAGGTTCAGAGAGCCAAGCTATAAACAGAACAGAATAACTGCTTCAGATATGTTTCCCAGGCATGGATAATTATAGCACCAACAACTTGATAAAAATAGGTACTTTAAATAAGTCATTAGGAAATCTATAACCATGTTCCACAAGTATCAGTGGATCAATTTTGTCAATCATGATGTCTCCTTGTTTTGTATGGCTAACCAGGTATTTTAAAAGCTTTCTTGCTGAATATTGAGAAAGTATTCAGAAATATTGTTTCCATCAGGAGGAAAATACTAAAATAGAATTTCTAGATTTATTTAACTTGAAAGCTGCACTATTGTTAGAATCAATTTATGAAAAGCATGTTCTTTTCTAGAATGACAAGTTCAGCTCAATGTTTCATATTTATAATCACATCAATGTCCAACTGCAGAATTTATCTTACAGCTTAGAAAATCCTAACATATTTTTAATTTTAAATTGTGATACTTAGGTACTGAATATGATTAAAACATGTTTGATGACGGATGTAATATGTAACACTGCTCAGCAATTTAAATTAAATTTATTTTAAGTAAATGTACTTGACTGAAAATACATACAAAAAAGAGCACCAGTTTCCACAACATGATGTTTAATCCTCTGGATTCTTCAATCCACTGCTGAAAGGTGCCAAAGAAGAAAGATATTCAGATCACTTCTCTAAAGAAGGATCTATGTGAATGGAGATCTAATTAACTAATTGTCCTCTCTTTGTACAGGTGAAACTTTTATCTACTTACAGATTTACTAATTTCAAATGGGAGATTGTTTTTTATCTGCATTTTTGATTATAGTCAGTAAAAGGATATCACCATCAGATTTTAAAAACCTAGTCTCTCAGAACCCTATCATTGTGGTGAAAATGTTCCTGCTATTTAAAATTTAATTTCACTTTTACAAAAATATTTTCATAATACACACATTCAAAAAGCTTTGTCATGTTTCTTTGGGTAGATATTAACAATAGCCGGGGGGAAATATCTGTAATACTAAACATGGAATTTTGTAATAAGCAATTTTACTGACTACTAAAATCAAACTAAAGCATTACAGAGAAAGGCAGTGCTGAAAATAAATGCTACTGTACTAAAGACCAACCATCTCTAAGGTCTGAGAGCCTTACCTACAATTTTTACTTTTAAATTAGCTGACTTTTCTCAACTATTCCAATATGTGACGGGACAATCAAATATTTTCCCTTTTACCACACCACATTAAAATGTCTAATGTATTATAAAAGGTAAAATTTTATAACACAAAGTGTACATTACTTATATTGTTTCAGGGGCACTGCAAAGATTAAAGAATTATAATTGGGATACAAAGCTCCAGAAATGTGTTTGTTACATAGAAGAAAGATATTTCATTGAACAAAAATTGCTCCAGATGAAACTGATGAGAATCCTAGTTTTCTGACATGGCTGAACAAAATATAATTCAATTAGAAGAAACAATTGGTAATTATGTAAATATAGAGATGGATTCAGATTTAGATATCTGCAAGAGGGCTGGCAGAAGATTCTTCTAGGTCAGGAGTGTCAAACTTTTGACGACACATTGTTGTCACGTGACGTATTGCAATCTTCCCCCCTTCGCTAAACTGGGGGTGGGAGTGGCCACCACGGGACGCATCTGGCCCATGGGCCACAAGTTTGACACCCCTGTTCTAGATCATCAGGTATTCCTTCCTCAGCTCTCCATATTACAGTTTAACCTGATCTATATTATTTCTGGTATCTGAAATGATTGATATGGAGGCATTCACTTCTGCCAGTCATTTTCCAGGTGCTTAAGCCTAGATCAAATTCATATCTAAATGGATTATTCTAGGTGATTTCTTCAAGTGTTAACACAAGTTTCTCCAACTTCTAAAGATTGTTAAAAGGTATATAAAAAAACCCTAAGCAATAGTGTCCTGAGAAATACATTCAGAAAATAATTCTTAAAAATAGGAACAAATGGTTCAAAGTTGTAAAAACTCAATTTTGAAAACCAGATATCTAGTTTACAATAAACTTCAGCATGACAACTGATCCCTTTCTTCCTAGTAAGAATTTCCTTGCTATAAGGAAGTTTCTTTAGACTCTTGCAGGAAATTCAACCTTCTCTCTTATCTGTCACTGCAATTAGAAACATGTTAACTAATTACATAAAATACTTTATATTCCTTAATCATACCAAATTACTTTATCTGAACAAAAGATAGTTCTTTAATTTTTAGCAGTATTCAATGTTATTCGAGTATTCAACCATCCATTCAGAATTTATTTGAAATAGAATGCAACTTATAATTGTTTTAAAGATCAGTAAAACCTTAGTAATAATATACGGTAGTTTTAAAAAGTTAAAAGCTTTACAAATACAATAAAAAAATAGAATGTATGATTACTTATTTTGATTGGTGGGTTGCATTCTTACATTTCTCACAGATCTTGGCAACAGATTTGGTAAAAAAACAAACAGTGAAATCTTGCTGTGATTTTTTTTGTTTAAAAGTATACTGCTATTCTTCAATTTAGCCAATTTGTTACTTAAAGCAAAATTTTGTTTTATAATATATCTAAAGATATGTATCTGAGCAATGCAAAGAGGCTCTCACTGTATTTGGTGCATGGAAAACTAAAATTTTAATTTAGAAGATTAAATCACTGTCACCATCAACAGGCAGCTTCTTAGGGTGAAGCAATAGGCTTCTTAGGCATCAGAGGCCATATGAAAATATTTTTATTGCAGAAATATAAAATATTTTATTGTCTACTAGTATGTAACCATTCAAATATAAATTATTTATAACATTTTTATTGTGAAGAAATATTCTGCTCTTTCTCTGTCACAGGGAAAAATGTCAAATTTTAGAATGGCTGGTTTAACATTATGATTATTAGACTGGTATTTTAAATTACAATCTGAAACTCCAGTGGAAATGGCTTAGTGTACTACAAACCACTTCATTATAGTTGCTCAAATACACTGTTTATAAATTGTGCCAAAGTTCATTTTCAGAAGTAAACATTAATACTACAAAAAACAGATTCAACATAAGGAAAATAGTGCTGTGTGCAAAGAACAAGCACGTAAGAATGACAGTTATGCAACAGCAGTTATAACATTACATATACTGAACACTAATTACAGAAGGGTTATTTTAACAACATAAAGTCATTTGGACAGGATCAAGGACTTTCCAAATATCTCCAAACACTTTAGGACCTCTGAATATACTTTATGGGGATAAGAGGGAACAAAAAGAAAAGGCACTTAACCAAAAGCCTGAATCAAGTAAGTTGGAGGAGTAACTCCATTTAGAGATAGAACTAAAGTATATATATAAAAAAATCTAAAGGTCATACAATTATAATTGCATAAACATTTTATGATATCTATTTATTACTCTAATCTTGGTGTTAAGTTTTTGGAAAATAAAAAGTGTTCTGTGACCTCCAACATAACAAGTTATGTAAATAGTTAGGTAAAAAAACTTTCCAAAATTTAACATGATTTTTTTCCTGCACTACTATTCTGAAAAGTTCAAAAATAACAGTAATAATTATCATTTGTCAACATTCCAAAAAACTAACATCCTAATTTTTTTTCTGGGCAAACAGTTCTAAAAATCACTGTGTAAACTAGATTTAAATGTATTTATAAATATAAGCAAAAATATTTTAATGAATGTAGCAGCAAACATAGTAAATAACTGAGTCCTAAAAAACTATCATCTGATTATGATTCAATGTCATAATGGTAGCTTGGGATGGCAGTTTGGGATTTGAGAATTATTTTATAATCAACTGCTTTGGATCAAATGGAGAGGCTAAATGGAGGTTAGATTAGTCAGCTAAGAGTTTGAAGAAGTATACCATGATTACCTGCCTCATTCATAGCCTACTGAATAAATTAAACCCTATTTTCATGGAAACAGATGTCAAACCCACAGCACCCACACCTGAGATTTTGACTCAACATTCCCATCTGTCTTGCTAGAGACAAGACAATATAAAAGGCTGAAAAAGGAATGATTTTAAGCCATCAAATATTATCTTGGGGATGAAAGTATGCATTGTTAAGACAGTTCTTTGTTCATTGTTTATATCATTTCTCCATACTTCATGAAGATCCAAGATAACCTAAGGAATTACTAACTGTCCCCATTGGACAATAAAGACATAATTTAAATGATTCTGAAATTCAAAACCTGTATGTCAAAATTATTGCTTATATTTGAGGCTCAGTGTAAGATCACTATTTTAGCCCTAACTCTCAAAACAATTTAAATTCAGAAATGAAAACTTTACCTTTTATTGCTTGTGAATACTGAACAGATTTAACATAAGAGCTATTTAACTCTCCAAATACATTTTAAGACAAACTAGGCTGTTAAAAACATCTAAATTAAAAATTGCTGTGCAGGAAGTATATATTTCTTGCATTGTAATAGTGCTGATATTATATCTGCTCTTTTCAGTTCTGATTATCTTCTTTATGTCCTTATGTCCATTGTAGAGAAACTCATGGAGTTATCACTTAGATTTATTCTGATCATAAAAATCTTATTTTATTGAGATCTCAGGAGCAATTGTCTTCTATCACTTCTTTCACGGCATTATGTCTCCAGATACTCCAGTTTGCTATTAAGCTGAAAAGCTGAACACTCTTCATATGTTTAGCAAAACAAAGAGGTCCCAATTGCATGCCATGTAATAAGAATCATAAACTCAAATCAATTAATGTGCTTTCATTAAATTCTACATAAGAAATATTGAAGAACAATAAGAAAGCCACTTGTGTTATTTGGTTTTATGAGAACATTTTCACTCTTTTAACATAAACATAAACCGTTTTCTGCCACCAAATATTTTGCTTTGAATTTATGGAAAAACATAATCAGAAACATATAACTCCTCCTACTAATTCTATTCTGTACTGTATTATTTCTAAGGGGCAAATGTGTGGAATTGAAAGGTAAATCTATATTTTAAAATGATTTACCTTTCACACTTTCTATCATTCTGTATAAGAGATAACTAAATCTAAAAGTTACTAACTACTTAATATTTAGTTTTCATAATGTAAATATGGAATGTCAGGCTCTTATTATGCCTCTTGTTTTAAGAGAATTTCATTTTTATGATATTTTAAAACCATTGTTTCAAATATAATTTTTTAAATTTTAAATCTTTTCTTCCAAATGTATTTTTTTTATTTATATGTGCATGTGTGTGTACATGTTTAAATACACAGATCTGAAGTTGCCAAAAGGAAACAACTTAGATAACAGTAAGTCTCAGTAAGAACTGTATATTTGGCTATTTGTAGGATATGCTCATGGAGAACATTTTGCTTACCTTTGAAAAGAAGGTAAATCAATCAAGAGAATAAAATTAACCAATTAATATTGAAGGGAGAAGAAAGAAAAGCTTTGCAGATGCAAAAAACATTCTGAACTTTGTAGTTTCTTCTACCAAACTATCAAACAGTTATCTTTTTAAAAAGCCCTTTGTTTACCTTGTATCAAGATTGATTTGACTCTATTTTTATTCCGTATTTTGTGCAAGTTTGTAAAAAAATTAATAGGGTCAACCCAACATTCAGTTACTATGTTTATATTATATATTATTTAAATATACACGTTTTACAAATATGATAAGTAGTAATCTGAATCAGTAAGATTAGCTACCTGGCTTTGTAAGATGAAATAACATATATTTGTAAACTTGGTAACTAAATACATGTCTGTCACAAAACAGCAGAAGAGTTATCTTGGCCACCAAACAGTATAACTATATGCACATAAGAAATAGAATTCTATAAGAAGCTATAGATATTACTGAGTTTCATACTGTAGAAATTAATGCTGCTCAATAGATACAGCTAGTTGTCTTTTTTAAATGTGGTTTCCCTTTAGAGCAGCACAAGAGATTGCAGTTGGAATTAAATAAGCCTCCAGCAAAACATGCTGGCATATGTACATATTTCTTCTGGATGATGACCATATCGCTAGGAATATTTAAAAAATCAACTCTTACTAAAAAATAAAATATCAGATTTAAATTAAAGAAAAGGCTTTAGTTTGGGGATTAAACTATGATTTTTAGATCTGACCTCCACTGAAACGTTTACAACATAATGTGACATTGTTTTGACTTTTTCTCCCAGAATTACATCCTGAAATACATTTCTTCTGCATTAATTAATGAGTGCAATACAAAGCAGTTCCTACATTTCTTTCCTAGACTCTTAACATAATGGTTTCAAAATCAAAGCCAGCCTACAAGTTGTATGTTCAAGCAACAACAAATCAAGTATCTCCCAGCTTAGCAGATTTAAAGAATACTGGGAATAAGAATGTTAAAGCCAAAACAGAAGGCACCTCAACTATACTCTTTGGAGAGAGCTTTGAACAGTTCTGATAAAAGGTCTTACTTAAAAGCTGTAAGAAATCAATACAGCACATATCTTCTCAAAGCTAATAGAAGAGGAAGAATCCAAAACTATCTTCACAAAGGAGAGAAACGGAATATTTCTACATTCTATCAATATATGAAAAATAAGGCAACTCTGAAATGGTTCAGCAAATCTAAAAGTGATAAAATAAACCTTCCATCAAAGGTATTGAAAACAAAGGTATGCTATGATAAAGCCAATTCATGCTAATCTTATATCTGAAATTTTGATACTAAAAGGAAGATTTTAAATTCCACTGAAATGTGATTACAAAACACTCACCATTTTTTAAATCTTTATCTGAAATAGAAAATTCTCTGTCCTGATCAGTTACAGTATCTAGGGAAAATATTACCCAAAGCAAATTATGTATAATCTTCAGGCTCTTCAAAGAGCAAACAAGCAGCCTTGATTTTGGGTAGAGAAAATGCGGACTTCCTTTTATGCTGATATAAAACACTTTTTCTCCTCTATACTTCCACCTTATTCAAACTTGCAGAGAATGTTTCTAACTGCTATAGCTTGAAGACTTTCCTGAAGCCTCCACATGGCTGAACAGGATGGATGGCCTTACTTGCATGGTGGATACAGATGTCTACTTTAGTTTCTTTTTATAGTTCCTTTATCAGACATCAGCCTGCAAAAAGGTTTGGGTTGCTGTAGGTTTGACAACTGAACCTGTTTGGCCAACCCTTTCTGAGATAATTGGGATAAAAGGCTTTGAGAACTGTCCTAAAAACAAAATCAAACCATGAATTATTTTATAAGAACACTTTCCTCCTTTTTCTTCTCTCTTTGATCAAGTATTTTTGTTTTTGTCCTCACCACAGTGCTTAGGATCAGAATATGTAAACATTGACAGAAACAGCAGCTCTGTGTCCATGTAAGCACTTTCCCAACTGGTCATTCTCCATCAGCAAAGTAGAACCACGTTTACTCCCTTATTTAGCAGGACATCACTGGGTTTTCCTCTGTAACTTAGCATCCACTTTGCTTTGGCCATCTAGAATTGAGGATGAAAAAGAGAAAGCAATTCATAAAAGAGAAATGATGATTTATTAATTTTTCTATCACTGCAATCATATGATCCTTGGTGGTACACAAAATATAAAAAATCAATATCCTTGGTTAAAAAAAGTCTGAAGTATAAACAAGCAAACACATAGATAACCACAATCAATCAACAGTCAAGCTAAATTGAAGAAACATTTAAAAGATCCCATGATAGTATCATCTTAATAGTTAATTTAATTTACTTTTGAATACTAAAGTGAATCTAGCTTTCATGGGAAGCCTATTTCATAATGTGGAGGTCATGAAAGAGAAACAACTTCAAGCTGCAATCCCTGCAACTTTATAAAAATAAAGAATCGCAAGCAATTTTTCCCAGAATGTATATATTATGTAGGCCAACTCTATCTGGAGGAAGTGTTTATTGAGGTAACTTGATGCCAAGCCAAGTTAAGCTTTATAGATAAAAAAGCTTAAATTTTTTATTAATTAAATTAAATTAAATTGTACCTAGAAAGTTACAGGAAATTAAACCAGGGACCACAGCACAGGTACAATGTGTTGCTGACTTCCACTGCCAGTTAACAGGCAGATTGCTGCCTTTTTCAAAGTGATTTTTAGAGGCAGTCTCATGTAAAGTGCTTGTCTGTTCTATAAAGTAGATCAGGCTCAAACATTAATGTCAAGCAAGAATTACTCTTACTGTAACAGATGCAGTAAAAAAAAAATCTTGCAAATCTGATCTGCTTCCTCCTCCCCTCTAGCTCTGTGAGAACTAGGGAGGATTTTTTTCTCACATTACTTTCTTCACCTGAGCTCAAGACCCTTTTATCTGATCATTGCCTTCCTAGTATCTCTTCCTCCTGACCTTTGAGGCATTTGGCACACTGTAGTCCCTGATTCTCACCCATGAATCCAAGAGAACCCCTGAGTCACAGACCTGCTCTCCCTCAAAGCCAGTGTTATGTCTCCAAGAAACAGCCATGTGGGTGAAAGCCTTGATTAAAAAAATAGCAACTATTTCTTGGTTGAGTTCAAACACCTAGAAAAGGCTTCAATCATACCGTATTGCTAACACAGCCCAGGATGGTGATGTATAATTGGGTATAATCATCTCCCAGCACCTTCAAGTAGGCATTAAAGAACAGAGAGAACTGAACCCTGGAGCATGTAAAATGGGATAAAAATAAATAAATAGGTATGGAAGTATGAGTTTTATATTTGTTAATTAATATTATTTTAGGGCTGTGTTTGGAAACTTTGTGGACAATAGGATTGGAAAAGTCATTGCTTTTTGGACTTGCCTATGATTAAAATGAAGGATTGTGGGATGAAGAGATTTTATATGTTAATTAAGCGGAGGTGAAGTGATATTGAAACCATTTATACTTGTCTTGATTCTTTTTCTTTTATCTGTCTTTTCTTTTTTGCCTACTCAGCATGGTCATAACAACGTTCCTTAAGAATGAATTTAAAATTAGTGTACACAAAAATCAAAGTATTCAACACTTACAAAAAGACTTGTTCATGCTAGGCTATAATGTATGGATTTTTAAAAAACTGACTAGTCATTGTCACTGTATACTATGGTTTGGGGTTTACTTTATAAGTGAGTTAGACCACTATGATTTGTTTCACAAATCAGGGTAACAACAAACCATGATTTAGTGCAATATATGACCCCCCCCAACCCATATAAATCACCCTAGCATCTGACTGCAGAAGCAGTACCATTAAATTCAATAGTCTTGAACTTTGATCCTTTTTAATCATGTTTCAACAGAATGTTTTTTCTTAGAACTGATCAGGCAATTACCAAAGGCTACACCGTATTTCATATTCTCTCCCAGTAATGACAAGAAGGATGAGATACACTTGAATGGGGGAAAAATTAAGACTTAACCCAGGTGGAGAATTATGTCTGTAACAAAATTGTTGAATAGTACTTTCTCCCATGCTTTGGGCATATTTCATGGAAAACATGTTAGAATTGGAAGGGTTTATTCGAGTAACTGAATCCAATCTCCTGTTCAAGTCAAATTAGAGCATCTCTAAGAGATTCACATTGAGTAAAGGGAATCCCGCCATGGTTCTGAGAAAGTTGTTGCATTGTGAAAACTGGTCTTAAGAAATTTTTATCACTGTAGAAACTATACTGTGAGACAGCTGGTTTCTCTTTAAAAAAGTGAAAAAATATATTTTCTTACCTGAATAAGCTTGCTGTAAATGAGCAGGCAGAGATGTATGAGACAGTGCTGCTGAATGCTGAGCTCCTGACTGTAAACCCTTCAATAAATCTGACATGGCACACAAAAGGAAAAAAAAACAACCCAGATATAATCATAAAATTAACATGGTCATAGTTTTCTGTGCCTCTCTGTAGACAGCAAGTTTAGTTATTTAATGGTGCAGTACTAAAGTTTGGGATTTAAAAATTCAAGTGGATGACTTTAAGCAATTACTATCTTGCCAGTCCAAAACTACAAGATTGGTCACTTTGATGATGTCAATTGAATTGAACAAAAATACAAGTTCTTTAGAGTCAAAATATATGTACAAGAAGCAAAATAAGGAGCAATAGCATCACATCAGCGAGATGCAGATTGTAGAAAAGATTATGAATTATTTCAAATGTACAAGTTAAGCTTAGATAATTAGAGAGGATAGGTATACTAGCAAAATATGATCTGAAGAATTTACAAGTAAAAATAAGTTTTTACTTATTTAATTTATAGGCCACCTATTTCACTGTTACAGTGACTCTTGTCAGCTTACAATATAATAAAAAGTTAAAAAAGATTTCAAAATGATTAAAATTAAGAGGATTAAAGAAGAATCTAAAACTAAGAGGATGGGCAACATGGGGGTAGGGATCTTCTTTATATCCCATCAGCCACTCCCAATGTAGTATGCCTCTATCAGGGACTCAGGACAGCTGGTAGCGCCTGGTTTTAAGGCTCTTCCAGAAGGCCAGGAGTATGGGAGTGGATTTCATCTCCAGCGGTGTAGTGTTCACCTACTTCACACCTAATGCACAGTATAAAACTAAACACTGAGAAGGAAACACACACAAACAGAAAAGTGGATAAAATTTAATGAATGAATGAATGCCTTCAAACTATAGATTTGTTTGAAAGCAGATGTTTACTAAAAACAAGAATCAATCAAATAGTCCTGGACCAATAAAGGTTGTCTTCTTCCCTACTGCAATGATCTGCAACTAGAAACTAGTATGCCTCAGCAGTAATTCAAGCAGTTGTTAGAAAAGAAATTGGTGATGTCGAGGTAAATAGAAAACAACTATGGATAAGATGGATAGATAGAATCAAAGAAATTACAGAATGAATTTGGAAGAACTACAAGTTATTAAACAGTAGTCACAATAGAGAGCATTTATCCATATAGTCACAAATAGCTGAAACTGACTTGGTGGTACCTAATTATAGGCTTGCTCCAAAGATAAATTGCCTGTTAGCACAAAGGCTGAATATGGACTTTGTTGTCTTCAAAAGAGTGGCCTGTGTCTTTTAAATGCAGATGGACTGCTGAATCTAGTCCTGATGTGTTGTGCATGGCACAACATAGGAGAACAAAACACATCAGGACTAGATTCAGCAGTCCACCTGCATTTAAAAGACACAGGCCACTCTTTTGAAGACAACAAAATCCATATTTTGAACAGAGTGGATCGCTGGTTTGAAAGAGGGATTATGTCAAAATTGAACAGCCCTCTCTCAACAGAGGGGGAGGGATACGACATCATCTCTCTCCAATCTCACACAGTCCTTTCAATAGTTCCAAGAAGCCTCCACACCCATTTGCATCACTCAGGTGACCCTGATGACTCATAAACCTCCAGGTGACCTTAAAGACCTGCTAAAAGAATGCAAACGACCAGCTGTCTTCAAGCAGTATAAATCCTTCCATTCCCCGCCATCCAGTCAGAGCTGAAGCTTCTTCTTGGATGAGAAGCGAAACGTCGTCAAAGAAAAACCAAACAATCCAGTTGACGCTTGAAAAAGCACTTTTGGGATACTCATAGTCATGCACTTGTGCGGTCAACCCAATCATTTAGTCAAGACATCTAATACCTTCTAACAGCCACATCACAACTGAAACAATTAAGCCACCAAGAGAATGAGAAATAATTATAGGCATAAACAACAAACTAATTTCCCAACAAATGCAGAAAATTCAAAGAATTTGCCATTGATAAAGAAGAATTAACTGAAAAATAGTAAAAAAACAAAACAAAAAAAAAACCAACAATAACAACAGTTTTACTTACTCTGAGTTATACTATGGTGGAAAGCTGCTGAGGTAGATCCCGAGGTGGCTGTCACTCCAGCCGTGTCTGTTCCAAAGCTAAGAAGCTCCAATGGAAACTGAAAAGGCATAGTCACTGGAACAAGACTCCCCAGCATCCCAAAAGGAGTCAATGGAGTAGATGTCACATTCTGACTGGTTACAGACAATGGTGATGCCATGAGAGTCAAAGGTGAAGCATTTGCCAGTAATGATGCACCTGTTGTTGACTACATAGATAGATGTTATTTTAAAAATGTTTTAAAGGTTTTTGGAAGCAACTCAAAGCATACTAAAGGTATTTAAGTATTATTTTCTCTCACATTCATAGAAACAATATTTTATAGGAAAGCTTATTCATTTCTTACTTAATTCATGATATAATTTAAGTGATAGCAAATGTTGGTCGGCTCTTTTTTCTTGCGATAAATATAACTGACAGTGCAAATGTAAAAAGTAAGTTTGGTGAGGTGGCAACCACTGGTTCCCTAGCTAGACAGAAATATTACATAATCATAGTTCAGCTGCCACTTAAGGCCATCAAAACCACAGTAAGCATTGCTTTGGAAAATTGGAAGAAAAAGCTCTGGAACACAGGCTTATAAAATGTTGGCTTCTTTGCTCCACGTAGCACAAATCTGTAAAAAAAATGTCTTTATTCTTCTCCATAATAAAGATTACACGTGCTTTTTTGTGAGAGTTATATACCAGGTAAGGCTTATTACTGAATAAGGGACTGTTTCTGGAAAGTTACAATTACCACCATTTCATGGTATAAAGTCTAACTCTTTTTACTTCTATCACTGAAAGCTAGTCTGGTGTAGTGGTTAAGGCAACAGGCTAGAAATTGGGAGACCATAAATTCTAGTCATCAGACCATCACATACCATGTTAAATACCATGTCATTCATATGTGTTGTGGCAGAAAGCAGCTGAAAGAAGGCCATTATCTCCATGGAGACTATGAAATCCTGAGTAGAACTGGAGCCAACTTCCAAGGCACTGGAACTGAAATCACCCAGCAAAGTAAGTCTGGAAAATTCCAGTACCAACTACCTTGCAGTCATAGCTGCTGTGATATCTAAACGTGGCCTGAACAATATACCTATCTGTACCTAACAAGATTTCTGATCTACCAAAAATGGATGTGAACATATTGCAATTTGGCCTGGCATTAATTAGCAATAGTTGGATAACAAGGTCACTAGCAGTGCTGTATTCAGAACCCAGGAAGGTGGCAGAGGTACTTGGAGTGGGACCAAACTGCCCTTCCTTTAACAGTTAGTGCCCTCTCTCCTGTAAAGTAGCTGATTCCTGTGAAAATTACTTCCTCTGTCTATAAAACCCCCTGATGTTTTATTGCCTCCACCAACATTTTAAAGAAGTATGTGCAAACTTACTTATGTAATAGACTGAGTGATAAAAACAGTTGTGAACAGATGTTGACAATCATGGTTGGTAGTTAAGATGGTAGGGTTGTGTGTTTCTGACAATCCCACTAAGTAAGTTAGACAGTAGGGATGCCAGATTATAGGTTAGATTATAGTGCCTATAGATTTAGGATTTTACTGCTGTGTAAGTATTTTATTTTCATACGTAAATAAATAAAACATGTTATATGTAGCTTGTATTATTTTCATGTAGTTTTGATTATTGATACTTTAAAATTAATTTTTTACTGTGGTTGGATTGTGGCCTGCTTAGAAGCATGTTATACATCTTTCTCATTTTGTTGTTTGTTTAGTTCCAAAGGTAGAAGCCCAACCACACATAAAAAAGGGTCATATGGAATTAAAATCCCATTCTTGCTCCTCCACCCCACATATACTCACCAACTATAATAAACAATGATCCTTAATCTATTAGCTTTCATCTGAACCTTTCTCCCACAATACTCTGCTCTCACTGTGGTTATGAGCTAAAGTCTTCTCCCTTTGGGCTCTTACCCTAGGAGAAGCTTTCCAAAGGAGGACTGTTGAAAGCTACACTTATTTATTTTTCACACTTATATAACCACCCATCTCATAATCAATGACTCTGGGAAGTGTACAACAAAGTCAAACATAAATATAAATTACCGGTAATAATATTATTAACATTAAAAACTTTAAAATTATAGAAAGCACAAAACTAAAACAGAATTTAAAAAACACATGTTAATTACACAGGAGTCATCTCAGTATTTCTCCAGTCTCCTGAGGCCTGCTGATCCAATCTGGTCTTGAGGGACCTCCAGAAAGTTAAAAGGGTTGAGGTCACTTTGGTGTATCAGTTCTCCCACAACAGCAGCCAACAGAACACCTAGTAGCTTAATCTTCCCCTTTGCTCAGCTGATGAGCAATCCTAACTTTTTCTATCAGGAAAAATAGCTCTCTACATGAAGTCCACAGTTACTGGTTTTTGAACTCAGCAACAATTTGGTACGTCTGAAGAAAGCATATTTTTACCAAAATTAAACTGTGAGGGGTGTACAATTTGATTTGCATGAAAAAGGTAAATCATGCATATTAATCTGCCTTTCATTGTCAAAATGTATCTTCAGGATTCAGTCAAGATCCTCAAGATGGCGCCACTGATGGCAGCCTTGGTGAAATGCTCTCTTGTGTTTTCGATATTCTCATTTTTCAAAAATGAGTTTCTGAACATCAGACAACTTTCTAAGAATATTCTTCCTCTGGTTTCTCCCGTCTCTGCAAACGCAGAAAGAAGTTATGTGGATATTATGATCAGAGAAGCAATAGTTCTCTTCCATGGCTGGAGAATATAAAGGAACTGAAAAAGAGGAAGCATGCTGGTGTGAGACTGAGGAGGGGGGCTTAGGATTCCACTCCCATTGCTTCATCTAACAAATCTACATTCAATAATGAATGTAGGTTTGTCAATGGATGAACTTCACCCTCTAAATAGGAACCCTAATTTTTCTAACTTAGCCATTTTCTGCTTTACAGAAACTTGGCTCAGTGAGACTATCAAGAATAGAACAGAACAGAACAGAACAGAACAGAACAGAACAGAACAGAACAGAACAAAACAAAACAAAACAAAACAGTTTATTCGCCAAGTATGATTAGACACACAAGGAATTCATCTCCAGTGCAAAAGTTCTCTGTGTACATGCAAAGCAACAGAGTAATAATAATCATAATAATAATACCAGTAAGAGGTAGTAGTAAAGAAAACGGGAAGGATAATAATAATACTACTACAGCCATACAACATGGGTATATATCCTTAGACAAAAGACAGTGCTGTGGGAATTAGGTGTTCAGCAGAGGGAAATAAGGGGAAAAACTGTCCCTGTGTCTAGTTGTTTTGGTATGCAATGCGTCCCGAGGAGTGGAGTTGAAACAGTTTATGTCCAGGATGTGAGGGAAGGAGCTGAAACACAAGGTTTTAGATTCAAAGGGCAGATTAGGTTACAGAAACATCCGGGAATCTGCTTCTATGCTAATATCTGCTGGTGTAATAATGTCACAGTACTAAAGAAATTTTGCAGTGTGGATATAGAGACACTATTCATCAATTGTAAACCTTTTTATGCTCCACGTGAGTTTTCTTCATTCATCTTGATTGGGGTTTAAATGACTATAGGCTGGTTGCTCTGACATCTGTAGTTATGAAGACCTATGAGAGGTTAGCGCTAACCCACCTGAAAGTCATCACGGATCCACTGTTAGACCCTTTGCAATTTGCCTACTGAGCAAATACAGTATATCTGCAGATGATGGAACTGCACTACAATATGGCACTACACGACATCTTGATCTTCTCGCTTTATACCAATGACTGCATTTCTAGGGATTCCTCTGTTAAAATACTGAAATTTGCAGATGATACAACAATCACTCAGCTCATTTGAGACAGTGATGGGTCTGCATATAGATGGGAATGGGCCCTGTGGTGAAGCTAGAACAATCTGGAGTTAAACATGCTTAAAACTGTAGAGATGAGAATGGATTTTAGGAGTAGCCCTTCTATTCTACCACCTCTTACTACAGGGGTCTCCAACCTTTTTGGTTCTGCAACCAGCTTTGACAGCAGGGTAGAATGGTTTCATGCACACATCTAAATCCCATGCATGCGCAAATGAAGCTTTGCATGCTCGCTCGCCACTTTGGCGGCCCAATTCCCAACTAGCCTGGTAGCAGGCCACAGCCCAGGGGTTGGGGACCCCTGTCTTACTATATTCAACACCACAATATCAGCAGAGAGTCCTTCAAGTTTTGGGGTCCTATAATCTCCCAGGATGTGAAATGGACACTTAACACTAGAACCACCATTAGAAAGGCACAATAAAGGATCAACCCAGGAAGTTCAGACTGCCCCAGAAGCTGTTGATATAGTTTTGCAGAGGAATTATTGAATCTATTATATGTATTTTCATAACTGTCCAGTTTGGTACAGCAACCAAACAGGACAGGTACAGATTCCAAATGATATTTAGGACTACAGAAAGAACAATTGCAACCAGCCTGCCTTCCATAGAAGATCTGTATAATCAGCAGGTCAGGAGGAGGGCTGAGAATTATCTACAGACCACTCACATCTTGGACATAAATTGTTTGAACTCCTCCCCTCAAGGACACTGCAATAGGGCATTGCATACCAAGACAACTAGACACGAAGACAGTTTTTTCCCTTGTGCCATCACTTCTGTTCTATTCTCACCACTTTGAGAATAGAATAGAATAGAATGGAATAGAATAAATAGAATAAAATGTGAATTTTACAGTGGCCTTCAGATTGGTTAATGAGCCACTAATCTTCAAGAAATTATGAACCACATTTCTCATAGGGTTTTTTTTTGGGGGGGGGGGGGCTTTAATTCTGCATCTAGAAGATTTATTGATTTACCTGAAGGATCCTGCTCTCTACCCTGATCAAGTGCATCGAGGTCTTGGACTCATAAATGCAGTCCCTCTGCTAAGCTAGAAAAATGCACCTTTGAATTTCTAATGTTGGACTATTTTATCATGTAAGCTAGAATATTTCTTACCTTATGACCCTCCAATCTCCATTCTCCACCCAGAAAACGTCAGTGCCCCTTCCTTGATATCTAGCTAGTCCTAAGTCTCAGACTCCTAAGGGCAGAACAGAAAGTCTTTCCTTGACTGATCAAATTCAGCAAAAACAGGGTTCATAAGTGCAGGGTTAGATAGACAACCTTCAGGGAACCCCTTGTTCTCCGCTTTTTGAGGGCATGGGAGAACTGTAACCAAAGTCACATGAGAAATTCCACAGCTAAGAGTAGATTAGAATTTAAGTGCTCAGTGACTGCCAACACTTTAACCACAAAGCTCTTCTTTGGGTCAACACATGCCTTCTGTCCTCCCATGGGCTGGAAGAGAGTTATGAAATATCCCCTTTGACTGTGAGAAGTAGAAAGAAAACTTAGCAAATCTTGGATAAACAAAGAGAAGGTGTTTTGATTCCTATATAGATTCAATCTAGTCTGCAATGGAAAAGCTACTTTAGCCAAGTTATGAGTCTTTTTTCAAGAAACAAGACATGAATAATCAGTTACTATGTGATGAACTGAGATGTCCAGCTGAATGAATGGGGGAGGGGAAATGCAAGCATTTAAAAGAGGGAATCTTGACAGTTGCAACTAAAGAAGAAATGGAAATTCTACTTCCCTTTTAGCTAAACTCATAGGATAGAAGGAGCGACTGGAAATCTCGTATACTTCAAGTGTTAAAGAAACAGAAGATGGGCACAATACCTTCCAGCCATTCATGATCAAGAAAGGGTTTCACTTCGGGGGAATAGGAAGAAGAAAATAGAGAGGATCTGTCATAAGGGCTGAAAAAGAGAGAGAGCTACAAATAAAAATATTTCACCTATGTCCAAATATCCATGAACTCAGAAGGCAGGAGGAAAAAGTCTAGCATTTAAATTCTAGAGTACACACCTATATAAAGGCTTTGATTTGTTGTATACGCTAACATATTTAATTCTTATCTACAATATTCTACTTTAACTGTCATACCTGAGAGTCTTCTGCCAAGTTTAGTCGATTGCTAAAGGGTTAAGTGTCTGGAGACCTGACATTTATTGCTCTGTCCTGATATAAAGCTTGACTGCAATTATGCTAAATATTGTTATTCAACAAAGGTGCTTACTTTAGGAAATGTTGGCCAACTAAGTATAACATTTTTTTGTGAAGGCAGTGGCAATCCATAATATTGCCAAAAAAGTTGCAAGGATGTTATTTAAGTTTGACTCAAGTTTGACTCAAGAGTGTTTTTATTTTTACTCAAAACTCAAATACCCTATTTACACACACAAAGAAGAACACATACATCCCTTTAAAAGGCCCCCAAAACATAAAAAGGAAAAATATCAAAAAGTGTTAGGTTGAAGTGGAGGAATAGCTCTAAGAAAATGAATGAAAGTGAAACAAAGATAAGGAAACTAGATAGGAATGAGGTAAGAAGTGGTTAACTAGATAGGGAAGGAAAGAAAAGAAAGAAAAACTCAGTTTAAACATCACAAAAAAGTGATAGGTTTACCACCCATACAACTTTTCTCAAGCAGCTGTAATTTTCAAGGGATTAGGGTTATTCTGTAAATAAAGTAATTCATCCATCTAAATTATTGCATTCAATTTTTTTTGCTTTTCTAGTAATTTGCTCTGCAGAGTGTTTATAACAGTCACAGTAAAAAGTCTTAAGATACAAATAAATATACTAGAAATTAATTTTTGTCTTTATGTATTAAATCCTAGAGTGTCAGTTATTGTAAAATACCGAACATAAAGTTGTTTTATAATAAATTCCATCTTCTAGTAGCTATAGGAACTCATATTGGTAAACACAACCCTGTTTTCTATTTACAAGAAATCCTTTGTGGTAGTTTTTTTGCCTTAATGTTATATACAAACTCAGTGACCCATTATGGGCCACTGTTATGTATGAACCTGGCCACTGTAACTTGTTTAACAAACTATATCTTAAATGTGTAACTGCATCAAAACAGAAATCTAGGGTTCAATATTTTTTTTCCTTGAAGTAAATCCTATTACACTGAGTGGACTTATTTCTAAACCCATACACATTTGCATTCATTACTACAATTGACAATTTAATAGTTAATATGTACAGTATATTATATCTTAAATTCAGCTTCAGATTCAGTACATACCTGTACACTGGCTGGTATAACTGTAGACCCTGAGGCAGAAGATGGTCTATGTGGAGTTGATAACTGTTTAGTAGCACCCTGTGCTCCACTTCCTGCTGCTCCAGAGGGATTAGTTCTACTAGCCCCACTTGCATTTAAGCTGCTTCCCCTATTGATAGGTACATTCAATCCAACTCCACTCATGTTATTTTTGCCAGCAGTTGCAGAGGCAGAGGAACTGGATAATTTAGAAGGGGTTTGAGGATTCTTTGCTGGTTGAAAGCCTGAGGTTCGGTTAGAGGAAAGTAAATTAATTGTGGAAGATTGTCGGTTGACACTTATTCCACTGGACTGTTTATGAAGGGAATTGTTGTTGTTGGAGTGACTGTTCTGGGATACTAGTGTACTTGGACTGGAAGAACTAGATGATGACATGGGCTTGATTGTAGAGGTGGACTTAGATGAGGGCAGTTTAAGGGATGTAGTAGGTTTGGATGTTACAGAAGGCTTGGGCGCTGAGGGTTTGGGAGAGACAGCTGGTTTAGGAGAGGGAACCATGGAGAAAGGAGGCTTGAAACCCTGGGCAGAAACATGTGATACCATGGCCTTGGCCAAATAATTACTAGAGGTAGAGGTGCAGGATGTTGTCCGAGACACAAGTGGGTGAACCATTTGGGAACTCCCAGAGGTGGCATTAGACAAAGGAAGGCGGTATACTACTGGTTTATCTGAAGTCTTGGTTACTGGGGAAGAACAGGAAAGTTTGGGATTGCTACTTAATTTTACCACAGGATTGGTTTGAGATTTACTAATAGTAACTTGCAGAGGAGACACATATTTTTGTTGGGCAGTGGGCTGCTGGTGAACTTTTGCCACTTGTACTGTTGAGGGACCACAGCTTTGGACTTCTGAGGAGGTTACAAGCATAACTGTATCCTTTGGCCTTTGTGAAGTAGGAGAAGCTGTAGCTTGTCCTTTGCAGGAGGAAGAAATATGGGTCTGGGAAGAAGCAGCTTGTATTTGACTTGACCGCTGTAATCCTTGCTGCAGAAGCTTGGCTGGCAATGGTTCCAAGGAAACCTTGGGATTTTGAATTGAAGATCCAGCAATAAGGCCTGAAGAGATACCAGTCTGAAGCAAATCCTGGGATTTCTTTGGTACTGGTCCTGTGTGTCCAGCTATAAGACTTGATGAATGTTGTGTTTGAACAGCCTCTATCTTTTTTGAGGATGACAGAGGTAATTTGCTCATTATGCTTGCTAACTTCTCTTCTCTTAGCCCGGCCCGAGGTCTTGAAGCAGATGTGTCTACAGGGGACACAACAGAAGAACTCTTGACCCCATTATTAATAGCAGCCAGAGCATCAGAAACAGAATCCAGTGAAGGCGGATTAAATGACAGATCTTCATCCAGTGAGTCATCTAGGCAAATTGTCTCTGGAGCTGGAATAAAGCTGGTTACAGCATTCATAGGTGTGCTAGTACTTGAAGCAGGAACACAAGCTGAAGTAAAAGGGGGACATGCTCTCTGCTCCTTCTTTGGACTAGAGTCCTAGTGTAAAAAGAAAGTGAGAAAAATGAATTTGTTTTTGAATTCTGCTAACACGGATGATGTTACCTTGTTTGTGTAATAAAACATCTGCAAGAAAACCATCAAGCTCAAAGAGTACCACAATTCCTTATTTCAAACCCTGAGCTACAAATATTCTCCTTTATTGGAAACAGTTCTTTATAAAACAAAGAATTCTGTGGAGAGAAGAAGAAAAAAAGAAAACAGCACTATATATTTTAAAATCTGTTTGTCAGTGAGATCTGTTGGATATGCCTTATTCCAAAGTAGAAAAATCTTTCTTTGTCAGGCAAAAAGCAAATCTAAAAAAAAAAAAAAAAGTTAAAGCAAGTATATGACTTGATCAGTCTGAGCTGATTTTATTTCAATGATAATAATGATTCACATTTTTTATATTATACATATACAGTTTTCATGTTATTTACATCGAATATCCATTAAAATAAAATAGCAAGGGAGAAAATTGAAGACCAAATGGCATGCAAATAGCAACAAATGACATTTTACTTTAGGTATACCCAATATTCTAAATCTGGTGTGTGTGTGTGTATATTAAAATTTAAAATTATTAGATGCTCAAGGGAAGTTAAAAACAAAGCAAGAGTTAAAACAACAAGGAATAGATATAGATTGGTGGCCATACCTGCAAATTCAGGCAAGATATAAAAAGGATCTAGAAAAATATGGCTTCTACAAGGAGCAACAACAGCTTGATAAAATTATACAGGGGACAGAGGAAAATAACAAAATCCCAAAACATCTGGACACCAGTTGAACACCATTGGCACTGACAAAATCACCATCAACTAACTGCGGAAGGCAGCTTTATGTAGAGCAGTTTGCATACTGAGACAATATCTGTAGCATCATCAAACAACATCCGCACTCAGGTCCTTGGGAAGAACTTGATAAGTAGAAAAAAAGGCCAAATCCAGTATAAATATCTGGCTGACTGTGTGATTTGGAATCAATTAATGTGTAATCATATTCATAAAGGCAGGGGAAACTGTTGGAGATACAGCTTAATAATGAAGATTTTATAAAGGCAGTAGCTCCAGAAGGCTAGAAATATTTGGGAATTTTCAAAGCTTCCAATTTATTACAGAATCAAGTCAAAGAAAATATTTCTACCAATGTTTCAAATGAGTTTGGAAAATTTTGAAATCAAAATTAAATGATTGAAACATTAAAAACAATATCTGGGTAGTCCCTGCTATTCAATATACAGCAGAAATAGCTGACTCGACCCAGACGGAACTTGATAACTTGGCTTGGAAGACAAGAAAATTAATGAAAATGCACCACACCTCAAAAGTGAAATTAATCAACTTGTGTTTGCCAAGAGAGGGGTAGAGGACATTAAAGGTAAAACAAACTGTGGAGGAAGAAAAGCATGACCTGAATGACTATATTAAGAAAAACCAAGAACTCTTGCTTGCTTGCACTTGTGTCAGAAGCACTGAGGCATTTCCAGGTTGAAAGGTTTAACCGGTAACATCACTGTTGTCTGGGGGATGTCCAGTTGGGAGCCCCTTTCATGTCCTCCAGCAGGAGCTGGAGTGAAGAATGAGAGCTCAACCCTGCCCTGACTGCACTCAGGTCTCGAACACGGGCTTGTTAACCTCCATCCCTCCATCCTAATCATGCGAGCCATCATGCTCCTAAGAACTCTTGCTGAAGGTAGTCACTCAAAGAAAGCTTCTTGAAAACAACAATGATGAAGGCTGAATATAGAAAAGAAACAACTGAAAACCAATTTATTAATTGGAATGGCCAATGCATGGCCAATATGTAAAGAATATAGAAGGAAATTGTGACCAAAACCCCAAATTGGCTAAGACGAGCAGTGTTAAAGAAAGAAACCAAGGGCTTTATTTTACTGGCTCAAAACAAGCTTTGACAATTAATTGCAAGATGTCAAAATTTCATCATGTAACAAACAGCAGCAAATATTGCCCTGTAGTAAAAAGGTGAAATAATTGACCATTTGGTTGCAGCAAAATTTCACAAAGTGACTTCTGATTGAGTTGTCAGAATTATTTATTGGAAGCTTTTGCCAGAGGTGTGGACTTGACTGTAGTAAAAACAACTATGACCATCAAGTTGAGAAAGTTCTGGAAAATGAATGAGTTAAGTTCTTGTGTGTCTTTAAGATCCAAACAGACAGGCATCTTGTTCATAACATCCCTATATAAAAGTTTCTGAAAAGATTTAGGAAAAACAATTGGAAAAAACTGCAAAATACTAGGACTTGCAGATTGAATTTGAAAGCTTATGGAAAAAGAAATCCGTTGTTATACTGCGATTGGAGCCCTTGGAGAAATACCTAAAGGGTTTTCTCAATATCTGGAAATATAGAATTTATCAATCTAAATATTCTAATTTTACAAAAAAAATCACTTTTATTGGAACTGCTTATATTCTTAGACGGTACCTTAATAATTTTTAGGTCATTGGTTAGGACTTGGAATTATTAAGTTTTCATAGTCTTAGACTGTGAATCTAAGCGTAGATTACTTCAACATAATTTATTATTATTGATCCTTGGGAAGAACGTGAAAAGAACTGGAAGCTGTGTTTTCATATTGTTGTGAACAGATAATAACTTTTTTTTTAATTTTATAAAATAAAATTATATGTCAGCATATAGAAAATCACAAAGCTATAAATACTCTGGTAGAGTTGATTACTGTACAGCTATGGAAAGGACTCAATAGGTGAATAAAAATGCCAAATCCTATCCAAACATCATAATAATTTATTATTCTTGTATTCTACCCAACTACCAATGACTCTGGGTGGCCCACAGAATCAAGCAAAACAGTTACAATAAAATACTTCATTGAAATGCTGCTTTATTTAGTATATCTCAGAGTATTATTTCTTTATTTATTAGTAATTAATTACTTACCTTTCCTTTGGGTTTAGGTGCCAGAATCACCTTCTTCTTTGCCCTGAAGAGGACAGTGCAAAGATAATTATAAGAGTATCTGTAATTTTTACTCAAGCTAGGTCCAATTGAAAATTTACTGCTATAATTTTATTGCTAGATAGAAAGATAATTAAATCTAGAATATGCACATTTAAACAGCATGTGAAACAACTTATTTAAATTCAGGATTTTTAGCAGGTGACTCTTGCTGAAGTACTGCCACTTTGAACAACAACATTATACCAGATTACACCCAGAATTATTTTCAAAACAATTGGAAATGCTTCTGAGAATAAGACAAGACAATCTTCAGGGGAAACAGTACATGCCCTAGAGATTAATAGCCTTTCCCTAAAAAGTTATTCCATAGTTTCAATGATATTATTGGAAATATTCAAATAGGTAAGCTAAGTCTTTCACAGAACGACTACCTTGCTGGATTTTGAGTAATTACAGCATGAAGGAGAGCAAACCATTAGAGGAACTTTATATGTCTGTTTTTCATATAATCCAACTCTACAGCAGCACCCCCTTTCACAAATATAACTGGGTGTAAGAATATGCATAATTATCTAGAAGCAATTGTTTGAAATACAGTATCATGTGGTGTGTGGAAATCCTCAGACAAGTATGTCTTTAAGATTTTTAAAATGTAAAAAAAAAAATCAGTATTAATTTCTTACAACTGAATAGCAATGTTATATGTTTAATATTAAATGATTAGCTAACTACTTGCTCTAGAAGTTGTTTTCATATTTTAAAGCATAATTTCATATAATGTTTAAGGAAATGTATTGCATACCTCCTGTTTGTAAAATTCATATTTTAGAAATGTCAAGAATAAGCCATAATACATTAGAATGCTGAATTTCTATTACCAATGGAGTAACAACCCGAACAATAATAACTGCTGTAATAAACATAAATTATCAAGACAATCACGATTAAAGAATTGCAGATAAACAGGAAAAGTATATATATTGAGATTATACTCACGGAGCAGATGTGAGATGATTATGAACACTTCGGCTTTCTTTAAAGAGCATCCTGTAGAGAGACATATGGAGAAGAAATAATTGTAATTTATCAAATTTATCAATTATTTCTCAAAAATTATTTCATGAACTCATTTATGTGTACACCTGCTTGGCACAAGAAGGCTGCTGAAGACAAATATACTCAAAAATTACAATTTGATAGCCCTCTGCAATATAGGCTACAGCAGGGGGCTGCAGCAAGCAAACCATAAAAACAATCACTTATAAATATCTTAATGAAGGATCATCTACAGATGACAAACAATAATTAAATCAGATGATATAAAACCGACTGCAATATAAAAATTATTAAATTTGTCTTTATTAATTTGTTACATCTGTATGTCATCCCAAAGATTCTGTGAAGCTCAATTACATAAATCCAATCACAACTATAAAAAAAAACCAAAATGGCAACATAATTAATAAAATTACAAACACTGAAATCTTTTTATATCTGCAAAACAGTGATTATATCAAATGTTCCCTCAATAAGTATAAGTCTGATCCAAAGTTGGCGGACCTTCTTCCACAAGGCTACTATTTTTGAAATCTCTTACTCTAGTTACACATCAAGTTACTACACAGTACAATTCAACATTTAAGAGCCCAAAGATGCTTGCCTTGCATATTATTTTAAGAGTTCAATTATTATCAAACAATCCTGTAAGTTTCATATCCTCTCAACCAAAATTTCCTCCTCAGTTTGAAAATTTTGAGTAGCAGATATTAGCACCCATCTCCTCACAAAGGAGTATTCAGCTGCAGTGAGTCAAACAACAAACAGTTCAAGCTTTTTGTGTTGAATCATGCAATACAACTTGCCCAATCAATTTTTGTAATTTTGCAAATTTCTAGAGTGACCTAAGAAACCATGCTTGTCACTTCAGCATTGCTATGAAGGCCAATATTGTAACTGTTTAATCAAGATCAATCTCTGAAAAATATTAATCAATGAAAAATATCTGTACACTTGTTGAGAAGCAGAGGAACATCTCATAAAATCTCTGTCTGAGCAGCAAAAATAGTAAATATACCGCAAGATTATTTATTATTTTATATATTTACAATTATTTGTATGTTACCCACTTGAACAATTCATTTGAAAAGCACTGCCCTAGAATATCATTAATTAATGTCACTGGTTTTAATTACTATAAATTTAAGTACCATGTTTCCCCGAAAATAAGACCCTATCTTATATTTTTTGTACCCTGAAATTAATGCTTGACCTTATTGCCATGCTCTCAAAAGCCCGATTGGGCTTATTATAGGGGACGTCTTATTTGGGGGAAACAGGGTATTGTAGAATCTTCCCAAAAGTAGGTATGGCAAAACAGTAATATTTAACCATGGTTTGTAAAGGGATTCAAATCCTAAACTGCAATAGAAGGGCAGATGTGAATGGATTGCGACGACACACTGACTCTTGTTTGGATTACTGTAAAATGATATAAGGTACCATATATGACATATATTTAGTTTTTTCTGTAAAAAAGTACTAAACCACAAATAGCAACTAGCTTTAAAGAACATAAATACTGATAGAAGGCCTAATGATACCAGTCTTAGGATGGAAGTAATAGAGAAATGACTAATGCTTCATTCTTGATGATTAAATAATATATCTTCAAAATTCTATTTTCTATTGTTCCATCTAACTCTGATCCGTAAAACAGTTTTCTCTCATTATCAAAAGTACGTAATGGATAATCACAAATATTATTTTTTGAAATGTTAGGCATGTTGTTTAATAAATCAACCCTTGGGCATAAGAAATAGCTTTGAAGATTCTACCATAAATACCATGATTTAACTCTGTTCCTTGACATACTGCTTTTGTGTTTTTTCTTTACATCACACATATAACCAGAAAGCAGGGTGGATAAAAATCAATGGTTTTTTTTAAAAAGTCAAAAAAATCAGATTTTTTTTTATTTAAATCGGATTTTTTTTATTTAAATCAGATTTTTTTAAATAAAATGCTTTTTGAGGAAAATATATTACCATCCAAAGGTTATTCCATCATGAAATAAAGATTAGTTTTTTAATTATGTAGAATAAGGCTGTATATGTTTAATTTTTTTGGTAAATAAATTCCATTAATCCATTCACAATGTCATGCTCTTCCAGAGGTTTTTGTAAAATTATTGGGCAGTTTCTCTGCCTACAAGATATTATCATCGATGCTTGGTTTACTTTTGCGGTTCTCAAAACTGAATTTGACTCAGCAGAGATCACATGCCTCTTCTTCACAGCAAAAATGTTATAACATGAACAGAGTTGAGAAAAAGACCTTAATCCTATTGTTCTACAAATCTATGAATACAGAATCAACCCCTTCAGTGCTAAGTTTCAAGAAGTTCAGTGAATAGAATAGAAATAATATTTTTCTGATTGTTTGGAGTGGAATAGATCTGCACAAGAAGAAAGTGAAACTAAGTGTGAGGAGGAAGGGGCAAGCAGACAAGCAGTACAAAATGAAAGTGAAACTTTCTGAGCACAATACTGCACAGCCACAGACAGACAAGTCTTTGGATCTTTTTGTGTGTATGACCTGAGGTTTATCACATTCTTTCCTTGGAGGAAAAAACCTATAATGGCAGCAGGCCGTAAAAGAGACCCAGTTTGGCAATATTTTAATGAAGTTCCTTTACCTATCGGTAAGGCAAGCATGTGTGCAAACTGCAAACACTGCAACAAAGAAATGCAAGGCCTGGTGGCCTGAATGAGGCAACATCATGAGAAGTGCTGTGATGAAGATGACCAAAAAAACACATTTGAACAGGCAGGATCTTCAGGTTGGTAAACATTTTTATTGAATCTTATTTCTAAAGACTGCCTTGAACTGTCATGTTTGAGCAAAATTATATTTCTTATTATTACTGCATGTTACTCTCATTTGGTACAGTTATGAAGAAAAGCAAATATTCCTTTTGGGGCAGTGCTGTGTATAATAAGCAGAAATTGTATAAACAATAAAATAACAGCATTGACATTTTTGTTTAGGGAAATTCATGGATTCTGGAAACTATCCACCTTCAAGATCACCATCCTCCTGTTCTACAGTTTCAAAGTTATCCATCCAGGATAGTGCTTCATTAGCATCATCATCATCAGACACCCACAGCCACATATCACTATCACCTAAAAGAAAGAAAAAACCCTTCCCTCCTGGAACCACCATAGATAAGTTTGTGATAAAAACTAGCAGATTAGAAGAAGAGTTAATTGATGAAAAAATTGCCCAGTTTGTTTATGCAACAAACTCTTCTTTCCGTCTGACTGAGAACCCACATTTCATTAATATGGTTCAGTCACTGAGACCAGGATACAGTCCACCCAGCAGAACAGATGTTGCACGGAAACTGCTGGATAAAGTGTATGACAGAGAAATGGAGTAATGTGCAACAGCTCTGGAGGGTAGAATTGTTAACCTAAGTATTGATGGGTGGAGTAATGTCCACAATGATCCTATTGTATGTGCTTGTATAACAACAGAAGAAGGAAAAGTCTTCCTTGCACAAACAATTGATACGTCAGGAAATGCACACACAGCAGAATACTTATAAGAAGTGGCAGTAAAAGCTATAATAACATGTGAACAAAAATTCAAATGTCTAGTACGTAGTTTGGTCACAGACAATGCTGCAAATGTATCCAAGATGAGAAGAAATTTAGAAGAGCAGGAAGGGAATACAAAGCTAATAACATATGGTTGCAGTGCTCATTTGCTGCACCTCTTAGCCAAAGACTTAAGTGTTCCAGAAATAAAGACTAATGTTGTTGAAATTGCTAAATACTTCCGTAACAATCATTTTGCTGTAGCAGCTCTGAAAAGGATGGGTGGAACCAAGCTAACGCTCCCACAAGATGTTAGATGGAACTCTGTGGTGGACTGTTTTGAGCAGTATATCAAGAACTGGCCTATTCTGATGACAGTTTGTGAAGAAAATTGAGATAAAATAGATGGCACTGTCATGGCCAAAATCCTCAACATTGGGCTTAAGAGAAAGGTTGAACATATGTTGAGCATCCCGAAACCCATCTCTGAAGCTTTAAACAAAATACAGAAAAATAGCTGTTTTATGGCTGATGCTGTTGAAATTTGGAAGGAACTGAGTGAACACTTAAAAACAGAACTACACATGGACAGAATTAAATTACAAGCATTAAAAAAATGAATGGGACAAGTACTGTCTCCAGCTCATTTTTTGGCAAATATTGTCAATATCCAGTATCAGGGTCAAAACTTAAGTGCTGAGGAAGAGGAGTTAACTATGACATGGGTATCCAGCAATCATCCATCTGTAATGCCAATTATAATAAACTTCAAAACTAAGGGGGAACCATTCAAGAAATATATGTTTGCTGAAGATATTTTAAAGAAAGTCACACCAGTGAACTGGTGGAAGTCACTTAAGCACTTGGATTTAGATACTGTTCAAGTAACGATTTCACTTTTAACAGCAGTAGCTTCTTCTGCAGGCGTTGAAAGAATATTCTCTTCCTTTGGACTCATTCATTCTAAATTGAGAAATCGTTTGGGACCCGATAAAGCAGGAAAGCTTGTTTTTCTTTTCCAGATTATGAACAAAGAAGAAGATGAAGATGACGAGTGAGCTACAGAGAACAGTATTTAAGTTTTTCATGTGTAGGCTGGGCTGACAATCTAAGTTTCTTAACATATATATATTTTGTTTAGCCAAATTAGTTAACAAACATGGATGTTTGTTTAAGCAAATAACATATGCTGTAATGTTATTGTTTCAGTTGAATAAATCTATTTAAATTGTTATTATTAAGGTAATGATTATTTTTCTCCTTCCTAAGTACAACAGAAAAGTTGTCCAAATATGAATGATTAACCTATTAAACTGGGGATAAAAAAACTAATATGAAAAGTTGTTATTCTAAAAATCTTCATCTACTTGCATATTAAAGTTATACCAGCAAGAATTAGTCTATGTAGAAAACTATGATTTAAATCAAGCCTTACTGACTAGTGATTTAAATCGTGATTTAAATCAGTTTGATTTAAATCAAATCCACCCTGCCAGAAAGTGCAGCCAAAGCTATTATGCTCCTATTCCAAACCATACAACTGAAAATTGTCATTTTTTCAGCACATCTGAAGGCCTCAAAGAGCATTCATAGTAAGATTCTTCTAATACGGTCAGCTCAGAATTCCATGGCTATGACTATCCCAAATTGTCATTTAGTTAATAGGGTGTTATCCTCACTTTATTTTCAGTTCTGGGTCAAGGGGGCAATTAGGGGAGTCACAATTCCCTGCTATTATATTCAGGCCATCAGGCCAGAAATTGCATTTCAAGGCATCATTCCCCCTTATCAGTTTGTGGGACATCAAGTTGGTCTGCTCTTCAAGCCTTATCAAATTTGATGAATTCCTAAATGGTCTGGATTTTCCAGAACCCACAGCTGTCAATCCCGTTGAAGCCCCTATTGATCTAAAGATCAATGGAGAAACAAAATAGGCCAGTGCCATCATTACTTCAGTTTTATAGAATCTCAAAGGAGTAAGACACCAAGGGGCCTGATTCAACAAGTTGTCAGCCTGAGGAGTTGCCAAACAATCAATTGAGACTAATCTTGGCAGATAATATGCAGGAGTAGAGCTTATTGGATGATTTGGAAAGCTGAGCAACGCAGCTCCTTTAGAAGCAAAGTCACAAATGCCTATAAATGAGCCACACTTGCATCTGGGTCAATGAAGAACGATCACCAGGTTGGCCTCTTTGCTGAGAACTCACCAAACTTGGATCTGATTTTCTATGTCCTTTGATCCAGATCTGTCTCCTGAATCTTAGCTCCTTGTCCTGAACTGGCTCAGTAACCTCCCTGGCATTTGACTCTTAGAACTGTTGTAGATAAGGTGTTTCTGAACCCATGTTAAGTTTTTAGTCTGGACTAAACTTTATAGCTGCCTGGCTCTCAGGCAAGACCCCGCTCTCTTGTATATATTTCTGAAGGATGCATGTACTTGCACATTTGGCTCTCAGCCTATCTTAGTGCTTGATTGTTAGCTACTCATTAGCAAAGGATTTGTAAATGAAGGCAGTTTGTATAGTCTCACTTTGAAACATGACATTATTTTGTTTCAGTGCTATCACATCTACAATTGTACATAAACTATTAGATCCCCTGTCAAATTGTATATTTCATTGAAGTTGATACAACTTCTATATGGTACAAAATTAAATACAACTTTCTGCAAATTTGAAATTACACACTATTTATGTACACTTACTTACAAATTCCCCCATTCAATGAAAAGAGACTGGAAATTTCAGCAAGACAATGATCTGAAAGACATCTTAACAATGAAGAAAAGGAGAAGAGAGGAGAGGCGAGAACAGGTGTTGAAATGGCTTTGAGAGTCCTTATCCTTGGATGTTATTGAAAATATGTGCAGAGTTTTCAAACAAGTAGCATATGCAAGGGGAAAAATATTCAAAATCAAGAGTAGAAAGAATTGGATGGGGTGCCTAAGTCTTACCAGAATTTCAGTGTGGGGTATTAAAATATTGGTTTTTGTTTGCACTAATGCTATCTAGTTCATAGACTCACAGCTGTTAAAATTCAACAGAATAAGCAATACAAATAAAAACACCACATTATGATAGCTAACTAATTTGGCAACCCTCACACCATTGGCACACAAATGCTCTGCGGAAGAAAAAGACCCTTAACAACCTTTTAAAAGGAGGAAGTTATGAGGAAGGAAGCCAACTAGCAATCAATCTGCAACTGTTAACACATAAGTATAATATTGCTAACTTCAATTAGCAGATAGGCTGGCACATCTTGGATCAGCTGAAGCTTAAGTTTGTTTTCAAAGGCAGTCCCTTATAGAATATATTACACAAAGTAGCAATACACAAGGTTATAAGGGCATGAATCACTGTTACCAGGCTTCCCAGTCTAAAAAGGTCTGCTAGTGCACTAATCAGTCGGAGCAACCACATACACTATCCTTCTTTCTCTTCATATGCTGACTGGAACCACTCACTTAGGAAAAAATGGAATCACTACCAAGCAGTGCTCCAAGCACTAATTTTATAGGCAGTTAGAAATATACCATATCCAGAGGTATTTGGTTATGACTATTGAGAAGTTTAACAAAACATTCTCTCTCCATCCATGTCTCAACAGAGGTACTCTACTGGGGTGACCAGCACCATTTCCAAACCACATTCATGCCTGAAGCCTGAAAGTAAAGTGGAAAAATCTGTTTTTCTAGGACTGTCTGTAACTGATGCCTCACCACCTTCACCAAACACTTGCCTAAGAAAAGAAGAGTGGCAATAAGGCCAAGGAAACCCAGATACAGGAGTAAGATAACTCTCAAAATATCCAAGTGGAGTTCTATTCCTAGTGAATGCAAGCAATTTTACCTGCAAAACAACTGTAAACAAATCACAATAGTCTGCAAAAGACCTCCCTCCAATTCACCCTAAAAGGAAAAGGGTAATCTTGGGCACAGCTACTGAAATCAGAATTAAGAGTGAAGAAATAACTCCAGTTCATCACTCTTAATTTTGCAATATATTCCTCAATATGGGTATCAACTATCATCAATCACATATTTTCTTCATTGTTTTAATTGTTGCTCTACGTGTGTCTTTACCTCCTGTAGCTCCCCCATAAATCAAGTAACCCTTTGTGAGGAAGGAGAGGCTGCTTAAGGGCAATTGCTTCCAACACTCACATTGGCTCCATGTTCCTGAGATCGGCAAGGCTCATGGCAGAACTGATAGCAAGGTTGCTTGGAAATTATCCACACATCCTCAGAAAAGTCTGAGAATTTGTTAATATTTGGGGTAATATATTTTAACTGATTTACCAACCATGTAGAGATCAGTTGAGTGGATAATGCATTTCTTAGATAGAAAATAGTATGAAAATGATAAGTAAAGACAATGTTCTCCATACTCAGATTACATTCTATCAATTCTGAGGTAAACACCGGGTTTAATGTGTGGCCATCTATTTGCAAGCTGGACCCAAAATCTGGAATAAATCTGTGGTCCCTACAGAAGAGATGAATTCTCTACAGATGATTCTTCTGTAGAAAATAGAGATTGCAGTCTAGGGAATTTTACCACCAAACTGCCCAAAAATCCAGAAGCTTGGGCAGACATATTGCAGGTCACTGAAGCAGATGGTACAGAAAGGGCACTTATCTTTTCCCTAAAGCCCAATGTATCATACAGATATTCACCTGGCCAGCTCTGAGGAAGTGCTTCTGGTCACTGCCAACTTTTACAAACAGTTACAACTCTACCTCCTCCCCAATTGCTATATCGACGCTACTGGAGCAGCTAGAAACCTGGCAGGAAAATCTCAAACAGGGTTACATCTCATGTAAATCAGATCTCTGTGATGTAAACCACATTTGCAGGTTCAGCCATACAGATCTAGCATTGACTGAGAGTCTGGCATGAAAAGTCGGGATTCAGGCCCGGGTACAGCACAGAGACAGCATTGGTCGCATTGGTTGATGATCTCTGGAGGGCTCGGGACAGGGGTTGCTCCTCTGTCCTGGTTCTACTAGAACTCTCAGCGGCTTTTGATACCATCGATCATGATATCATGCTGCACCGGTTGGAAGGGTTGGGGGTGGGGGGCACTGTTCTACAGTGGTTCTCCTCCTTTCTCTCTGACCGGTCGCAGTCTGTGTTGACAGGGGGGCAGAGGTCGACCCCGAGGCCCCTTATATGTGGGGTGCCACAAGGATCGGTCCTCTCGCCCCTTCTATTCAACATTTATGTGAAGCCGCTGGGTGAGATCATCCGTGGTTTTGGGGTGAAGTACCATCAGTACGCTGATGACACCCAGCTGTACATCTCCACCCCAGACCACCCCAATGATGCCCTCGAGGTGATGTCCTGGTGCCTGGAGGCCGTACGGATCTGGATGGGGAGGAACAAACTCAGACTCAACCCATCCAAGACCGAGTGGCTGTGGTTTCCGTCGTCCCGATATAGTCAGTTGGCGCCATCTCTGACTATTGGGGGCGAGTCGTTGGCCCCCACAGATGGGGTTCGCAACTTGGGCATCCTCCTGGACTCACGGCTGTCTTTTGAAGAGCATATGACGGCCGTAGCCAGGAGAACTTTTTAACAGGTTCGCCTGATTCGCCAGTTGCATCCCTTTCTGGATCGGGACTCGTTACGCACGGTCACTCACGCCCTTGTCACCTCACGCCTGGATTATTGTAATGCTCTCTACATGGGGCTCCCCTTGAGAAGCACCCGAAGGCTCCAACTGGTCCAGAATGCGGCCGCGCGGGTGGTAATGGGAGCAATGTGGCACTCTCATGTAACCCCCCTCCTGCGCGAGCTGCACTGGCTCCCAGTGGTCTTACGAGTGCGCTTCAAGGTTTTGGTTACTATTTTTAGAGCGCTCCATGGCCCAGGACCAGGGTACTTACGAGATCGCCTCCTGCCACCAATAGCCTCTCACCGACCAGTTCGCTCCCATAGAGAGGGACTCCTCAGGGTGCCGTCGGCCAAACAATGTCGACTGACGGCCCCCAGGGGGAGAGCCTTTTCTGTGGGGGCACCTACCATCTGGAACGGGCTTCCCCCGGAGTTATGAAACATCCAAGACTTACGCATATTCCGCCGTGCCCTGAAAACATTTCTATTCCAACAAGCTGGTCTGGCCTAACTCTCCCTTTTTAATTGGCTTTTAAACTGGCTTTTAAATTGGGTTTTAAACCTCTTTAGATAAATTTGGATGTTTTTAATCTTTGAGCCTAAATTACTTAATCTGTTTCTTAATAGTTTTTAACTTCTATATGTATTTGTATTTATTATGGCTGTTCACCGCCCTGAGTCCTTCGGGAGTAGGGCGGTATACAAATATGAAAAATAAATAAATAAATAAATAAATAAATAAATAAATAAATAAATAAATAAATAAATAAATAAACTGTAACATGAAACTGTGGCATCCAGCAATCCAGCCATCCACTATGAAAAGAATGTATGGATAAATGTATGTTGAATGCTTTGTTAACAAGCTAGTGATAGTAACAGATTGTTTGATAATATAAATGTGTACATCTATATGCAGATAGTGCTGCACTGTTAGCTGAAAAAGTAAATTATTTGCAAAAGTAAATTGAGAATTATTTTTATAGATACTGTATGACACAACGTGATGGAATGTAAATGGCCCTGAGAAAGGGGAAGGGATCAACAATGTATTAAGAGAGGGAGAGGTTTTAGAAAAGACTATTCAGTCTTGGAAAAGAAAGCATGAGAAAGAAATTCAAAATAATCCCACTTTGATTTTGTTTGGTATAAGATTTATTTGCTTTCAGGATTGTTATCGTACCCTGGCACAATATAGCATTCCTGAAACCAAAGCTGCTCCTCTTTTTTTTATTTTGTCTACCTCTAAGCATTGACAACAATCTTGTCTTTCAGCAGAGGCTTCAAAACTTGCCTTCAAGACCTGGAATATGACAACAGATCTTTGAGGCAACTTGTCTGCACAACAAGTGGCCGAGGCATTATTGCAGCATCAACACCAGCTACATATAGAAATAACGAATCTGCACAGTGCCATGATACAGTGAGCACAGCATCTGGGACAAAGCTTACCTCAGCTGGGAGTGGCCCCACAAGTTGCCCCACAGCCACTGTTACTTTGATCTCCTGGGAAGTCTGCTGGAGAAGTTCAGTGGGGCACAGGATCAATTCCTGACTTTCACTATTCAATGTGAATTATTCATGGTGAAGAGACCAGTAGAATTTCCAACTGATCGGAGTAAAGTAGCCTTCGTTCTCAGCCTGTTGAAGGAAGGAGCAGCCTGATGGGCAATTCCGCTCATTGAGAGCAATGATGCAGTCTTAGATAACTACCAGAATTTCATGCAAAGATTTAGAGCTGCTTTTGATATTGCGGCCAGAAGAGACATCACAAATTGAGAGAAGTACAAGCTGAAGCAAGGAAACAATCAGGTTCATGAGCATGTAGTTGATTTTTAGTTGTATGTCAGAGATGTATACTGGAATTATTTTGCCTTGATTAACCAGTTTTGGGTTTTCTGATAAACTGAAAATAAACCAGTTTTCTGATAAACTGAAGAATGGATTAGTAAAACAGGGCACTTCAGAAAATTTAGAAGAGCAATTTCAGTATTACATGCTGATTGGCAGAGAGCAGAAGGAATTGAAGCATAAAGAGTACAATGGAGACATTTTTACAGACTTTCATAATCTCTATCCCTCCACCACCACCCTGTTGTTTCCTCAAACTCCAACCGTGCCACCTGTATAAATAGGAACAGTGAGGAGATCTATCTCTGGCAGCAGAGATACAAAGAAAGTGAACCCTTGCTTTGTGTTTTTATTAGGGAGCTCCAGTACAACTAGCTACGGTTTGTACTGCTAAAGTTCCATACTCTGAGTTGACTATAAAGTCATACTTACGGAAATGTGTGTCACCTCACAAGTAAATACCTGAATTAGTCCAGAGCCTCATCTTTGGGAAACTTTGTAAACTACCTTCCAAACATTTGACAGGGCCCCTCAACAATTAAGAAGAGCTCTGAAGACCAACAGCAGGCAAGTGAATGTTATTATCCCTGTTAGTCTTCTTACCTACAAAGCTCCAGAAATACAACTTTCAGCTCTTTTGGATTAGGTGTAATTATTAATTTCATGGATAATTCTATAGTGTATCATTTTGACTTACCTAGTTGCTAGAAAGGTCAATGCTAATGGAAACGACTGACAGTCAACCTCTTTGGGTTGGTCCCATTTTGCAACACACAATCCCACAATAAATTATGCAGTGTTCTTTCTACTATATACCACAGCTTTTTTATATCCTTATACCAATGGGCAAAGATTGGCTACAAACTCACAAACCAGATATCCACTGGGAAGAAGATCAATTTTTCTTTTCTCTTAAAAGTTTTAACACCATTTGCAGAAAATATGCTCTTCCCGCTTCTCATAAGATGGCATGTTGAGTGCCAGGGGGATTTGTTTCTCCTGCCAATGAACAGCTGATTTTGCTGCCAAAACGGGTTCTTTGGCAGTCCTTCCTAGATCTGAATGGGAGCACCTAGGAAAGACCCAAGATGAATCTTGAATGATTGTAGACCCTCCTGGGAAGAGGAATCTTGAGGATTGCAATTTCCAGTAGGAGCAGTCAGAGAGTTGGGTCTCCCTTTTTCTTCTCAGCTGATCGGTTTTTTAAGCACACCTGGGTTTTACCTGCATGATTTGTATTTTCTTTTTTAGCTTGATTTTTCTTTTAAAAGTTAATAGATTGGTTGAATACTGATTCACTTTAACCTCTTGCTGAATTGAACGTGAATTCTTTAATATTTTTTCATGTTTCACTCTGTTATCTGAATTACTTTCGCTTTCTCCGTATCGATGGAGATTTTCTGGATAGTTAAAGTGATCCGTTTGCATTTACGTTTGTATCAGATTTTCACTGCAGGGATTTCACACTTTCTTAACTTTTAAAAAGCTCTGGTCTTAAATTTTTTAATGCTTCATGGAAATTTTCTTTTTCCCCCATCCTTCTTTATTGTGAGAAATATTATCTCAATGTTCTATATGGATGTCTAACTCCCCTGTCCTGGAAAGTCTAGCAAAATGTCTGGTTGTGAGTGCCCAGTTATAGGACTATATTAAAATACAAACAATGTACCAACTTAAAGCCCTCTGGGAAGCCTTCGAAAACAGAATGCTTTTTAATCTATAAATTCAGATTGAAAACTTTGGTAAAAAGTTTGACAAAGTAACAGAATTTTAAATCAACCTAAGGAGGATATCCAAACACAAGCAACTGTAGCCAAACTAAGCTCACAACTGGAAGGATTGGAATCTAAATTTTAAATGAAAAAGAACTGAGTTTGGAATCTGCAGGTTTTTCTGGAGAGGCTGATTGGGATATGGATTTTACAGATTTGGGATTAACAGAATCAATGAGTGATGAACGGGACTTTCTTAAGAAGATTGATGGTGATTGGGGAATCAACTTACTAAATTTAACTGGAAAATTATTTGGATTGGACATTTTTGGAAAATGGATTGACAACAGATGATTAGGTGGAATAAGACACAATTGTTGGGATATTTTCAACCAAAATCTTAAAAAGAAGTTTTATTATTAAGAATCAAACAAGGGTATTTGATTCGGGACAGATTAGAGATAATGACAATAGTGACTATACGCTTTCTACAAATTAAATACAATAACAGATTGCTAACAGAACTCTGAATTTTAACTTTGCTGTTGGTTCATCTGTTAACTATTTTGCCTCTTTATATAGTATTGTGTTTCCCAAAAAATAAGACCCTGTCTTATATTTTTTTGAACCCTGAAATAAGCGCTTGGCCTTATTGCTATGTGCTCAAAAGCCCGATTGGGCTTTCAGGGGATGTTTTATTTTGGGAGAAACAGGGTAGATAGATGACAGGTCAAACTGGCTGCAAATACAGGTTTTGGGTTTGCTTCGCAAGGGGGAGAATTAATATTGAGAATTAATAAAAATCCAATATATTTATCATTATTCAATTAGGGGGATAATATATGTGTGTGTGTTTGTCTTTTTTGATGCACCTTTTTCTTTTCTAATGTTTTGTCTATGTTTTTTTTGTAAAAAAAAATTCTTTTTTTTTTGAAGTTTGCATTTTACCTTAATTTTCCAAATAAAATAAAATGTATTCAAAAAAATGCTCTTCCCCTTCTTTCTCCAATCTTCTCTACATATGGAACTTCTCGTATAATAAAAAAATACAGTTTTTGTGGATTTTTAAGTAAAAGAAATAAAACATCTTTCCCTGCCCCAAGTACAATATTGCACAATCAACATACTGCCTGAAAAGCCTATATCCCACCAGTATCCCATGTCAAGAGTCACATCAGAATTGAAGATAACATGATGGACAGTTCTTTTGCCTACTAGGATCAATCAATGGTAAAAGAAGCAGCAATCAAAAAATACACTGCAGGCTAGAACCAGCAGAAGAGCAGCCAGCCATGAAGGCCTTGAAAAATATATTCAAATTCCACAATGTGTCTATACCATGGGTGTTAAATTGGTGGCCTGTGAGCTGGATGCGTCACGCGCAGGCCACACCCACCCCAGCTCCACAAATAAACATCGTGATACATCACGTGATGGCAACATGACACAGCGAGTTTGACACCCATTGTCTATAGCTACAAAAATCGAAATCATGCAAGCCATGGTATTCCCTATGATGCTTAATGGAAGTGAAAGTTGGACTTTAAAGAAGCAGATATAAAGAGTAATGATGCCTTTGAACTTTGGTGTTGGAGAAGACTCTTGAGAATATTGTGGACAGTCAAGAAAATAAACCAATGGATTGCTGAACAAATCAACCCGTTGTTCTCACACAAGGCACAATTGACCAAGGGTATCCTACACATGGTCCTCAATTTATGAGAGTAATTGAGCCTGGAATTATAGTCATAAATCATACAGTGTCATGGTGGTTGCCTCCCTGAATGTGAGTTCAGAGAAGAGTGAGTGAGTCAGCAGAGGAAAGCTGAATGTTTTGGGGCTTGGAGAGTGCTAGCCTGGCAGAGCAGTCTCAGCTGGGTTGATTGGTCGAATGGCAGGCTGAGGCTGAGCGAGGCGAGCCACAGCTGCAGCAAGTTGGCCAGGAAGCTCCAGACAAGGACCAGGAGCAACTGCTGCCCAGTAGCAATGAGAAGGAGGTGGAGTCCACACACCCTCCTGATCTAAGGACAGGCACAATGCCAGTCATCTAGATTACTTGTGAGCAGGCAACCTCGCCTCTCATGAAGGGCTGTACCAGTGTTGCCTACTTAATCTCGCCCTGAACACTTGTGTTGCTGGAGCAACATGCCCAGTTCCATGCCTTGTGCTTGTGCCAAGTGCCCTGACCTGTTTGAATCGCGGATTGCTTTCCTGAACTTCATGTGTGCCCATTGGACTGGGTTACCCAGTGACTCTTCTGCTGAGTTTAGAATCCGGACCTGTGTAACAGGAGTGCTTTCCGAGGACCTGTTTGAGAGTGGTGTAGAACTCTTGCTGTACATGCATGTGTGTGTAGGGAGCAGGGTGGCATAAAAAGGTCATAAATCAGGTGGTCAATGGTCAACTGGTCTGACCACCTGATTTTATGACCTTTTTTGCTGCTGTCGTTAAGTGAGTGCTGCAGTTGTTAAACAAGTCAGTTTTATCCATTGGACTTCTTTGCTGGAAATTGGGAACCACAAACTAGCAAAATTGCCAAAAATCACTGCCATATGACCATGGGACACTGCAAACAATTGTAAATGCAAAGTGACTGACAAGAGCCCAAAATGAGATCATGTGACTATGGTAAAGATTGCGGCAATGGAACTTTGAAAATGGGTTGTTAAATAGCTCTGAGGAAATCCATCATATCTTTGAATGGTTGCTAAGTGACCATCATTAAGCAAGGATTACCTGTACTTTGGACACCTAATAGGAAGAGCCAGCTCGCTGGGAAATGTGAAGGAAAGGAAAAAAGAGGAGTAGCATGATTGATGGGCTTAGTTATGGTGGTGATGAATGTATCACTGGGAGACTTGAAGAAACAAGAGATAGAAAATCTATGTGATTGCTAGGAGTTGAAAATACTTGATGACATATGATCAATCAATCAGTGAAGGTGGCAAAAATAGTAATAGATAATAAATCAAAGGCAGTATATTTTCATCTCAGTTCTCCCCAACATGAAGTCATATGTGCTCTACCTGACAACTCTGAAGAGGGAGGGAGGGTAAAATTGATGCTTTAGATAGAAATCTACATAGTTAGGGGTGGGGAAATGCCTCTTTATTTCAAATAAGATGACATTTCCAGAATCTGATGATCCTCATTCTAGTTTATTGAAGAAACTTGTCGAGGGCTCAGCCAAACATGTATATACTATTTTTTAGAGATCCTGAAAAACCCTCACTGAGGTGCTGGATGACTGCAGAAAAACAAATATTCTATCTATCATCAAAAGGAATTAAAGGACCCCAAAATCAGACCAATAAGTGTAACAGTGAAAACCAATTTGATGTAGTGGTTAAGGTATCATGTTAGAAACTGGAAGTCCATGAATTATATTCCTGTCTGGGGCATTAAGGCAACTGAGTGACCTTGGGTTAATTACTCTCTCTCAATCCTAGGATGCAGGCAATGAAAGACCATTTCGAAGAAAACTGCAGGGACTTGTCCAGGCAGTTGCCAGGAGTCAACATTGACTCAAAGGAACATGCAAACACACATACATAAAATATGCCGAGGAAGATTCTACACCAGGCATCCTCAAACTAATCCAGCCTGCATGGGATCATGAGGCTGCCCTGCCCACATTGCCCCGCCCACCCTCCGCCCCCCACCCTTCAGCTGAGCGCAGGCTTTACTTTCATGAGCCCTGCAGGCTGGAACTGGAAGCTAAAGCCAATATTTTTGGCCGGCAGAGTGATACTGGTCCCATTTTTTGCCTCCACAGCCTCCAGAAGCACTCTGCCGGCCAAAAATGTGATGCACGGAGGCCTCCCAGGGCCTCCACGCAGCCAGCAGAGTGCTGGAGGACTGGATTTTTTTTTTTAATCAAGTTTTATTGGTTCTCCCCCCCCCCCCCCCCCCCACATTCACCCACATTTTTTTTGAACAGAGTATTGGCCATATTTTATCTGTGCTGGAGGATTGGATTGAAGGGCTGCCTGCTCGCCCACCCGCCGACTGGACTAGCCAGGAAGTGCCATGTCCCCTGGCCACGGGCTGGATGCAGGGCCCGAGGCAGAGGGGAGGGCAAGCGGGCAGTCGTCAGGGGAGAGTGCTGTGCTGTTTAGTAGCTCCAGCAGCTATAACACAAACATTCATACTGCCTTGAGTCTTCAAGTTTCAAGTAACAAGAGATGTATTACTTTTGGGGGGACAGCAGGATTGCCCTGCCTCTCCGCTGGCCAACTGGTCTTTGGTGCGCAGCTCATCGGCCTCCAGACGTCAGATTCCCACCACCCAGCACCAGTTCAGGGGTTCCTTCCCCCCCCAGGGGACAGAGAGGGACAGAGACAGAGAGGAAGGAAGGAAGGAGAGCGAGAGAGAGAGACAAGAGACAAACAGACAGACAGAGAGAGAGAAAGAGAGGGAGGGAGGGAGGGAGGAAGGAAGGAAGGAAGGAAGGAAGGAAGGAAGGAAGGAAGGAAGGAGAGAGAGACAAGAGACATAGAGAGAGAGAAACTTGTTGACTGTAAGCTCCTTGGGGCTGAGAAGAATTGTTGCAAAACTGGGTTTCCTAAAGTGGACCACCAGACTCCTAAACAACTTAAAAAATGATATAGTAAAAAGAAAAGTCAACCAAAAGAGCAACATGTAAACAAAAGTAAATAAAATACCCCCAGGAGCAAAACAAATTAAAGTATAATTTGTGTGTATTGTTTAATGGACTGCGAAATTGGCCATGCTGACCCAGTCACATGACCACCTAACCATGCCCACCCAGTTGGTCTGCCCCCCAACAGTCTGAGAGAGCGTGAATTGGCCCCCCATTTAAAAAGTTTGAGGACCTTGTTCTACACTTTCTAAATGAAGGAAACATTTGTAAAATTAATTGATGTTTCAAAACTAGGATCTTGAAACATTACAACAAACTGAATGCAAGTTAGTAATGTGATATGAACGCAAAAGGGAGGTATGTCAAGAAAAGTTTAATTTACAAATTACAGAAAATAGTAATTTTATTTTATTTTGTATAGGTGAAACCCAAATATTTTTCAGTTCTGAATGCTATCCTTCGAGAAGAGTTCCAACAAACCAGAAGTAAGTTGTATAAAAAAATACACCCACACACCAATTTATGTTTTGAGAAGACTGAGCAGAGATAATATCAAAAGGATACCGAGACTTAGTCTATATTCCAAAGTATTTAACAGATTTAAATTATAGAAAGATAAACTGCTACTAAATGTTTACAAAAGTGATTGTGAGAGGATTTTAAGGTAGAAGTTGTAAAATGTCTATTAAGGATTAAGAAGAGATAGTAGCTCTAATCTGCTGGACATACTCAGTTAGAAGTTATAAAATCATTTATCAGGAATACTTTATTTGGATCCCTGCTTTAAGCAGGGTATCAGCATCTATGGCCAGAGGGGGGACTTGTATAGTGGAACAATCACCCACTGACCCAAATGGCCATGTTCAACTATGTTTCTATTATCCTAATAATAGCTACTGTTACACACTTTTGTAAACTCACTATAAAGAAAAATCCCAAATTTTAGAACACTCTCGTATGTAAGCTGCTCATTCTTATCCACCCACCTCCAAGCTTTTTAAATTTCTTACCTTGACTAAAGTTTTGTGACTTGTATTTATCTTTTCCATCTAATCTCTTTCAGGCTGAAAACAGGTTTCACTGGTTATAAAGAGCCAAATATATGTCCACACTAAATATATATTAATAGTTGGTTAAAGATTGTGTTATTGTTACCTAATCACTCTTGAATAAAACTTTTGGCCAACGATTATACAACTGATTAATCAACCTTTTAAATTCAGTATTTGTAATTTCTAATCCTCAAAAGGGTTAAGATTACATGTGTATGTGTACATGTGTATACATTTGTCCCAATCAAGCTACAAACAATTGAAACAAGGCAGTAAGAAAGATTAATAATTAATACACTGAAATGTATTTGGATTGACTTTCCTGAAATAGTCAAGACAATGAAGCAAATAGAAGCTATGAAAGTTTCATAAATTGATCATAATTTGTAATAATGTTACATCAAAATGACATTTTCAATTTAAGCCACTTTAAATGTGTTCACTCTGAACACATATTCACATTGCTAGTATGCTGGTACTAGACTATCTTCATTATAAATCAAAGAACTAATCAAAATAATTATTTGGGGTACTGAATTCCTTGCACTTAATATTTTTTATATCCTAACATGCCAGTCCTTATCATACACATCATGAACATGAATAATAACAACCTGCTCTTCTTGCATAGACTGACTCTTCCCATGCACTGAAGGGAAATAAAAGGGTAATTAATTAATTATTCCTGCAATTCTTGTGATTCTAAATAATATTGCACATTAAAATAGTTGAGAAAAATTAAAGTTGCTTCAAAGTTACATGCATTTTTTAACAGATTCTGCAAGTTCCCAGTTGTTCTTGTATCAGTATTGCTCTCTACCTATTAACAACCACTTTCAACCTTGTGCTATAATCTTTAGAATTCGTTTTTTAAAAAGCTGAAGCCCTGTTCAGGCATTATTGAAATAAATGATTCTGTTAATGTTGCTCTAGTGACACTGGCTTCCCTGCAGGAATTTAGGTTCAATACAAATGTCTGCAGAGGAGATATTATTTTAGCGCCCATTTAAGATTCTGGCTAACAAGGAAATCAACACTTAATACTGTTATGCACATAGGCTTCCTTTCTACAAAAAGCCAAACAGTGTAAGTGACATTGAAGACAGGGATTATCAAGCATGCTCACATGTTAAATTCTCCATTTCAGCAACATTTAAACAGAAATATTCAGCTTTTTTCTACCATTTCTAGAAGAGGAGGTATAAAAGAACAGGTATTCTTTTGCCCATTTTCTTAAAAAAAAAAAAAAGCCTGTTCCTGTTCCTGTTCCTGTCCTAACCTTATCAGGCCACATGGTTTCTGGAGAATGAAGCTTTTTGGTTTTTAATCTTCCAAATGAGCAGCTCTGTAAGTCCATAAAAAGCCATTCAAACATAAATACTTTAGGCCTTGCTACATTTGGGCAATAGTATATACTAAAAATAGAACAGTATGACCAAAGACAGAAGTTTCTAACTTTGTTGTTATTTTAATAGCAGTTTTCCACCCAAAATTCTAAATTTAATTCTTTAGGTCTATTTTTAATGCAACTTATTATGTTCCACACTGATATAATACTACCCTCTGATTGATTACTACAATAAATAGAAATTTTTAAAATAAAAATTTATCCGATTCTGAGACTACCATAAATTCTCCATTACTCTGGCTGATTAGGAGTTAGGTAGAATGTCGTTTTGTGTTTCAAAGCAACTGTGCATAGTTCACCATACAGCAGATCAGTTTAAAAAAATCTTTAAACTTCTTATCTATACCAAAAACAAGCTGTTATGAATTAAACAATTAAATGGATAAGTTTAAACTATTATTAAAGTTTAAAAGGATAAACACCAATAATCTTAATTTCCAGCAATATAGTAGCTTCCATAAAATTAATAAGGAGACAGAGAACATAGAGACTTCTAAGGTAAAAAAAAGAATGGATTCTAACAATCTGTCCTTGATCAGAGATCCTATGAAATGATAGAAAAGATGTCTGGAATGCTTGTGGTGAAAAACAATGTCTCCAACTTCCCCATATTAGATGGCTTCAGCCTAATCTCCAACCTCCCATTTTTATGGAGCATCGTGGAGATTATTATGGGAATCCAAGGCAAAGAATCATGGGTAAAATTAATTAGCTGGTCATTTTCAGATAGGACTTAAATCCAGGTATGGGCCAGAAACAGCAATAGGTTACCCTTACGTGTTGGACAGCAAGAGTGTAGCTGTCCTTATTCTCTTAGATCTTAGCTGGTTTTGACACTGATCATGCTAGCATCTCAGATCACCTATGGCTGTTTGGAGGCACTGAATTACAGAGGTTCATCTCATTTCCTATGTTGATGTTGACAGCATTAGAGCAAAGTGACTGTCCAGCAGTCATAGTTGGAGAGGCCCAGGGCTACAATTATGGTGTTTCTCTTCAATTCATGATTACACTTGGATCTATAGATGAAGACGTAAACCTGAATGCCTTTACCAAGACCAGCTGTGATATATTTTTGGAGTACGAAACTCTGACAACAGTCATCTTTGTCTTCATTATCTCCAGACAGAATTCATGCAATGAGCTTTACAAGGGGTTGCCCTTGAAGACTAATTGGTGTCCGACCACATTCATTGGGACATTTGATCTTGTTCAAATGTTGTGTAGCTTTCAGGCACCAAAAATTTTTTGCTCGCATTTTAAAAAGAATACCACTTTCTTACATATTTTACATTGTGAATAGCTGTATAAATACAGATTTATTTGTATTTGATGGGTAAGTCACATTTCACTCAGTGTCACATTTTGCCGCAATAGCAAGATTATTTGACTTAATGTCTTAAAAAATATAAAGGCCCACCACAAACCAGGGTTATGTGTTACTACAATTAAATGATATCAAACTAATCAACAAGATATTCCCTGGACTTCTCCCCCCAAAAACCCTCCCTTGCAATATAAAAAAATGTTTATTTGTATTTAGTGGCCATCTACACTGTTAGATTTTCCAGAAAACAATGCCTTATGTTTATTTTATAGTTTTAAGCACCATGGGATGCAATTAGCAAGTTCCATTTGCTGATGGCTGGATCATCTTTGCACTTTCCCAGCAATGTAACATTACCAGATTAAAAAGAAAAGAGAATAAATAGGAGCATCACGGGCATCAAGATATTACTCTAAGGCCTACAGACACTGATTTGGAAATTCTAGCACTAATTAATGATTTCATATACACTATTTCAGAAAATGTATTAAAACCAGGATCTGAAAAAAGCATATACTTGAATTCTGACAAAACTTAATTGATCATATATCATAAAATCTGAATAAGAATATTTGTCTTAAATAGGTATCATACCTAGCTTGCATCCAACCTTTTGGCCAAAGAGGTTTCACCTCTGTCTCCATAAATGTCTTGAGGTAATCTTCTGCAGATTGACTTTTATTTGGCTCTAGCTCATAACAATCCAGCTTTATCTTGACAAGGTTACACAGCAAAGCCCTGTTGAAATAAACCTGGCTCAAGCATCACTTGTCAAAGTTACTCATTTACCTTTCACTTTTTCTCTAAAAATAAGATTATTCAACAATAACATTTAGTTAACCATAGTATTCTGTATGATATAATGCAACTGGTTTTTCAGTTTCTTGTATTCTGGTTTATCTTTTCTATAACTTAAAACAGGCATTTCCATTTCTTGGCATTTCTTACTCAAGAACACTGCAATTACTACAGGTAGATACTAATTTTCCACAACTGAGAATTTGTTAAGTGAAACTGTATGAATTACTTAAATACAGAATTGGGTTTAAGAAATGAAGATAAGCAAATCTGCACTGGAGAAAAATTCCTTGTGTGTCTAATCACACTTGGCCAAATAAAACATTCCATTCTATTCCCATTCCCATTCCCATTCCATTGTTGAAGAGAGAAGATGAAAATGAGTTTCTTCCTTCTCCATACCCATAAAGCTGGTGGAAAATGTAAAGCAAATACCACTGCACATTTCAGATTTCTAGCCTATAAAGCAAAATTATTTCAATTTCTTTGACATTCCTTTTAACTTCTCTTCTGATAATCCCTCACATAGGAGCTAAGACAAATCAAATACTGAGGACAGAATTTTACTGAGACACTAATTTTACAAATAAAAGCAAAGATTCTGGGACAAGAATGCCAATATAGCCAAGTGTCTAAAGCCTTATGCAGTGAAAGGTATGGGAAACTACAGAGTGAATATTAGATAGCGCTTAGGAACAAGTAAATTAGCAAGAAAGATGAGCTTCACATTAACCGAGATTAAAAGCCTTATTTCTGTTTTACCTCCATGCAGTTCATTTCCACTCCAGAACTGCATGCATTAGTTATTATAGATTTACATTTGTGACTATGCTCCATCCCAGGAAAAAAGGTCCAAGAAATATTTTTTCCTGATAGATCTGAAATAAGTTTTATTAAACTGTGCTATGGTAACTTAGAATATCTCTAGTGGAGTATCAAACAATATAGTATCACACCTCACTGTCTCATCCCAGTGGAATTTTTTTCTTGGACCTGCAATCCTCTTTCCTGGTTTCTCGTCATCCTCCTCTTCTGAACCATTCTTGTCTCGCTCATCTTCTGCTTGCATTCTGGAGCAAAAGAGTAAGCACAGTATTGTAAAGAGTAGAAACAGAGGTAAGCTTGTTTCCCCATCGTTACATTGCCAGAGAGACTCAGATATCTACTGGTTGCTTATTTGCAATTGTCTGGCAGGAAAGATCAGGACTCTATGTGAAGGTCTAATTAAACTGATGTATTGCTAATCATGGCTACGAATAGAATCTATTCAACAAAGGGTTAACACCTGTTTAGTGTTAGATAAGGGCCAATTCAAGGACAGTTGGATTTAGTTCACTTGTGGCCACATAGGGAGTATAGACCGATCCATCCTCAGGTTCTGCCACTCCTTTTCCTATAGCAGTTGATGTTTTGGTATTCCAGATAGAAGTTGGTATTTGCAGTCCATCACCTTAAAAGTCACTGAATATCTACACATATCTTGGACACTGAAATGAGCCAATTTCCATTTAGTTCATTGCAAGAATTGTAAAAAAAGCTACCAATATGAAAGAGACAAGAAGAGTCAGTTGTATGACGGCATATAAAATAATTTAAGAATTCAGCTGTAGCAAAGCAATTTGGTCCTGTCCCACATTTACAAAACTAATAAGTGGTGCAAGATTTGTCAGAAGTTAATCTGTTTTAACTTAATTAAATAATTAAGTTTCATACAATTACAACTTATCAGCTAGTATGTATGTCAATACAAGTCAGGAGGTACCACCTTTTCCAACTAACAAAATAGCTGTTAATCAAATTTCTTAAGTCTCTTAGTCAAAAAATACGCTATCAGCTCATTTTGATATGTTGCAACCACAGATTAATAAGAGTTTACTCCTATAATGACAAGAACATAAATGAAACTTGAAAATTTAAAAACAGGGCAATTTTAATGAGATGGTCCCTGAAGAATTTCAAATGGATTATTTGCTAGCACTAATGAATCCAGCAATTAGCTGTAGGACTAAATAAAATGATGATCACTAATAGCAGCTCTTTTCTTACATGCCAGACCCCACTTAAATTGCAACATCACTGTTTGCTGAACTTCAGGCTACAGCTTTTCTAACAGAAATGAACTGTCATCCCCACTTGTGCTAAAGATTTTTAATTACAACTCCAGTACTAGCTAGGCATGCAGGGCATGTTGGGGGGAAAAACAAAATGAAACAGATAAAATCTAGAAATAGATATCTAGGTAAATATAACCTGTCACAAGCAATAGCAATAGCTTCTGGAGCTGCTTTTGCTAAGATAGTAGACAAAAAATAGCCAAGTGAATACATGGACAGATATCAATATCTTTTTAGGGCAAGAGACATATCCATCCCATAAATGCTCCATTATATTCCCAGAATTAATGTACTATAAAAAGGGAAATATATATATATATATATATATATATATATATATATATATATATATATATATATATATATATATATATATATATAATATAAGCAGAAAAATAGCATTGCAAACATAATCTCCTCACATCTGGAACATCATATTTTATAATAAAATAGGACAACTGCCCATTCATCTCCCCTCTCCCCCCTTTGGCCAAAGAGCTCTGTTTGGTTTGCCTACATACTTGGCATTCTTGGCTTGACTATGTGCCTGGCAATCTTCCTGGTATTTGAATAGTTGTTCAGGCATGACACAGCTGATAGCCAACTTCAATTTTTGCAATGGTTCCTTCAAGCGATCATCCTGAGAAGATACTACCATTAAAACAGTGATGCAAGCAATGTAATACATTCACACACTGCATCTCTGAAGCTTTCTCCCTGAACAGTCTACAATGTTTTTCATTTTCTGAATTAACTTGGCTCTAAAACAATTGTATTTTTTAAAGTCTCATATTGTGAAGAATAAAGCAATAATGTATATTTTTAACAATAAAAACATTATTAGTTGTTAAGAAGAGAAAAGAAAATAAAGTTTGCAGTAGACAAACCGTCTTAGGAGAAGCATAACAAATTAAATTAAACTTAGGTGATGTAAGGGGCTGTGCCTATATTGCTGTTTTCAAATCATGTTTATTCATTTATTTGAAATACGTATAGTTTAGTCATTTACAAAGGGTTACAAGCTATAAAATAGAATAAAAAAGTAAAATAATTTAAAACATCATAGTAATGTAATTGTATGGCAGCAAGACAATTAAAAGACAAATAGACATGGTCAGGCTGCTAGGGCTAGAATTCAAGAATAAAGGTTCAGACCATGACAATGATACAAATAATGAGCAACTTGATATAGCCAGTATATCCTATTCAATATAAAAGAGTTTTTTTTTTCATTATTTATCTTCCATAGCCAAGATGGGATTAACTGTATTGCAAAAAAACAAAAAAACAAAACAGAGAGAGAGAGAATGTACACAGAAATCTGAAAATTTAAAAATGCAAGTGGCACCTAGAATTCATCTGATATATTTTGCTTTCCAGACACTGTCTTGGTTTCCTCCAACCTTCTTAGGATTTGGAGTATGAAATACAAAGACATTGCCTCCTGGTAAATATTTTATCCATTCATCAAACAGATATCTTCTAATTAAGAAGTGGTGCCACTCGACTCCCAATTTGTTATAGTGAGAGAGAAAGGCTCTAGTAAGAAAAAGATGAAGTTTTTTTAGGCATGCAGGGAAGCGGGAAATAAACCAATGGCCAGACTCTTCTCAACCAATATAATGGAAGTGATCTTGATGTGCTATACAAAAATTGTGTTCTTTCTCTTTTTCTTTCTTTCTTTCTCTCTCTCCCTTCCTTCCTTATCCATCCATCCATCCATCCATCCATCCATCCATCCATCCATCCATCTTCCATCCAGCCATTAAAATTCATCCTGCAATGTTCTTACCTTTTCTGGATCTTTTTAAGGTAAAAAAAGACAAAGTACTTTCCCCCCATCACTTGAAATAGACAAATAAGGTAATTTTGAAATTTATGGACCAAATTTTCCAGACCATCATGTAAGTTAAAGGAAATAAAAAAGACTTATTTTCTTGACAGTGCTTTAAAAAAAGTGTTTCTCAATTAAAACGTACATTCTTAGATCTAGCATAAAAACAAGTCAGCAAGTCCAAAAAGAATCATGGACTTGTCTAATTATGATAGTATTGCATTATGATTGGATTTTAATTTATTCACAATTGAGTCATCTTTTTTAAAAGTCAACATTTTTAAAAGTACCACAACAATTCTCAAATACGTTTTAGATTAATAGTTACAAATCAGCAACAGATGAAAAAAGCTACTTCGGGAAAGTCTATCCAAAGGATTGCAATTTCTAATCAGTGGGGATCAGAGTCCCTCAGGAGTTGGGCGGCATAAAAATGCAACTAATAAATAAATAAATAAGTTGTATGAGAGAGCCTGGAACTAGAAATGTAACTCACAAATTAATACAAAAATAAAAATAATTCAAAATAAAACAATCATCATCAAAGAAATTATGTGATCTAGTTTACAGCACATTAAGAAGTTAGTCTATTTAAAAAACAGTGGGATACAAATCTTTTATAATCACACACACAGAGATACAGACACAAACACCCTTGACATGCAGGTAATGCTTCATTCTACAGGGAACCAATTCTGACCCATCTACGATGCGTCTCGATTAAAATGTATCTTAATTGGGTAGGTTTACCTGGACATTGAGATGCAATTTCTTCAAACGTTTTATCAATGTGTCCCTATTGCATGGCACAAAAGCTTCAAGATGAGAATACACTCCATTGCGGAAAGTAGGATTCAATTCCTGTAGCTGCATCTCAATACTGTTGAACAGAAAACAAATTCACAACTAATAAGGAACACATGGACAAGACTCTTGTCTTATTGCCTATTCTCAAGCAAGTTTACATTTTTTCTATGGAAAAAAAAAATCTGAGGATTGGTTGTTTTAAGGAACACCGCTTTATTTGCTGCTCTTATGTGATTAATGTCCATACCATAAACTTGTCTAAACAAGTATATTATATAATTATGAATAAAAAATACAAAACCTAAATACAAGAAGTATGTTGTTATTGTTAGTCACGAAGTTGTGTCCAACCCATCGCGACCCCAAGGACGTTCCTCCAGGCCTTCCTGTCCTCTACCATCCCCTGGAGTCCATTTAATCTCACACCAACTGCTTCAGTGACTCCATCCAGCCACCTCATTCTCTGTCATCCCTTCTTCTTTTGCCCTCAATCGTTCCCAGCATTAGCTCTTCACCAGTGAGTCTGTCCTTCTCATTAGGTGGCCAAAGTATTTGAGTTTCATCTTCAGGATCTGGCCTTCTATTTATTTATTATTATTATTTATTAATTCAATTTGTATGCCGCCCCTCTCCGAAGACTCAGGGCGGCTCACAATGCATTTAAAATCATTATAAAAAACATTTAAAAATTAAAAACATTAAAACTCATTCACACCATTCATGGCCTGATCTCTCCGGATCACAAGAGTGAGATCAGCGGCCCCAGACCTGCTGGAAAAGCCAGGTCTTCACCGCTTTTCGGAAGGCCAATAGGGTGGGGATGGTCCGGACCTTAGGAGGTAACTGGTTCCAGAGAGCTGGGGCAGCCACAGAGAAGGCCCTCCCCCGCGGGCCCGCCAGCCGGCATTGTTTAGCTGATGGGACCCGGAGGAGACCAACTCTGTGGGATCTTACCGGTCGTTGAGAGTTATGCGGTAGAAGGCGGTCTCGAAGATACCCTGTCCCTGAGTCATGTAGGGCTTTAAAGGTAATAACCAACACCTTGAATTGTGACCGGAGACCAATAGGAAGCCAGTGCAGCTCGCGGAGAATTGGTGTAATGTGGGTGTACCTAGGTGCACCCACGACAGCTCGCGCGGCTGCATTCTGGACCAACTGTAGTCTCTGAACACTTTTCAAGGGCAGCCCCATGTGGAGCGCGTTGCAATAATCTAACTGTGAGGTGACAAGGGCATGAGTGACCGTGAGGAGAGCCTCCCGATCCAAGTAGGGTCACAATTGGTGCACCAGGCGAACCTGTGCAAAGGTCCCTCTAGCCAGAGCTGTCAGATGTTGCTCTAATCTTAGCTGTGAGTCTAGGAGGACACCCAAATTGCGAACCCGTTCTGAGGGGGACAATTTCTCCCCCCCCAGAACCAAGGATGGACAATCAACATAGTCTTTAGGAGGCAATACCCACAGCCACTCGGTCTTGTCTGGGTTAAGTCTGAGCCTGTTGACTCCCATCCAGACCCTCACGGCTTCCAGGCACCAGCACATCACATCCACCGCATCACTGAATTGACGCAGGGTAGAGATATACAGCTGGGTATCATCAGCGTATTGCTGATACCTCACCCCGTATCGTCAGATGATCTCACCCAGCGGCTTCATGTAATGTTAAATAGGAGGGGAGAGAGGACTGAGCCCTGAGGCACCCCGCAAACGAGGGGCCCATGGGTCGACCTCTGTCCTCCTACCAACACCGACTGTGATCGACCAGAGAGATAGGAGAACCACCGTAACACTGTGTCTCCCACTCCCAGCTCCCTTAGTCATCCCAGGATACCATGGTCAATGGTATCGAAAGCCGCTGAGAGGTCAAGTAGCACCAAGATGGAGGCATGACCCCCATCTCGGGCTCACCAGAGATCATCCATCAGCGTGACCAAAGCAATTTCCGTGCTGTAGCCAGGCCTGAAGCCAGACTGAAAAGGGTCTAGATAATCTGTTTCCTCCAATGACTGCAGGAGCTGAAGTGCCACCACTTTCTCTACAACCTTTCCCACAAAGGGTAGGTTGGAGACTGGACGAAAGTTCTTTAATTCTGCTGGATCCAGGGAAGGCCTCTTGAGGAGGGGCCGTATCACCACTAAATAAGTCCTAATAAAGGCTCTTAAGAGTGTTCGGTCAGATTCAGAGTTACTGGTCCTCCAGCGTCGCTCTAGACGTCTCTTCTGGAGCTTCATCTCCTGGAGCTCCTCAGTAAACCAGGGAGCTTTCCTGGATCCACCGCCATGGAGAGGTCGCAAAGGTGCAATCCGGTCCAGTGCTCCAGATGGCGCCATATTCCAGGCAGCCATCAGGGACTCAGCCGGACTGTGGACAAGGGAGTCAGGTATCTCCCCAAGCTCCTTCTGGAACCCTTCAGTATCCATTAGGCGCCTGGGGCGGAACCACTTAATCGGTTCCGCCTCCCTGCAATGGAGGAGTAGCGTCCTGAAGTCTAACCTCAGCAGGAAATGATCTGACCACGACAAGGGAGAAGCATCTATACCCCTTAATTCCAGATCATATCTCCACTGCCCCGAGAGAAACACCAGGTCAAGTGTGTGTCCCCCCCCTATGAGTCAGACCCTGAACTACTTGGGTCAGGTCCATGGTTGTCATGGAAGCCATGAACTCCTGAGCCGCATCTGAGGATTCTCCAAGTGACAGCAAACTGAAGTTCCTCAGTACCATAAGTGTTGTGACTCTGACTCCCGAGCCTGTCCTAACAGAGGGAGAGGACTCAGAAGGTGAAGGAGAGGATTTGGCAAGGCCTCCCTCTCCAGGACCTTCCTCTCTGGCAATGCCTCAGGTTTCCTCTGAAGGCCAAGAGATATGCCAGGAGCAAGGCACTTCGGAGCAGCTGCAGATAGAGAGCGAGGGGGATGAGTTTTGGCTGGATCCCAGACAGCGTCGGAAGGATAAGCGCGCACAGCAGAGAAAGAGGCGTGGGCGGGCCAGAGATTGAGTTGAGTCACTGGACCACACCCCACAAGGGATAAAAGGGGGTGTGTCGGCTATTCAGGCCTTGTGACGGACAAACTGAAAAGCTCAGAAGTCATATCGTGTTTCTAGAACCCTGTTAGAATCTCTTTTTGGATTTCTTCGGACTGGACTTTGACAATTCTTTGCTTTGAAGAATTAATTTGGTATATCGGACTGAGGAGAAAAAACCTCCCTTAGTGAGTAAAATCTCTTGGCAGGCAGTTCATGGTTTGCTGCAAAGACTGTTATCTTAAAGGAATTCCTGACTGTTTGATTCATTAACTCCTGGCTGTCTGTTTGTGTGTGTGCGTGCGACGGGGACAGAACAATAAGCCTGGGGAATTCCACCGCCAGCCCAGCTACCGCCTCTAGCAGCACAGGTAGGGCTGCTGTAACGCAGCTGGGAGGCAGGTACGTCAGCAACAAACCCAACTGAACCCGAGTCCAACCTCAAAAAGAGAGACTCACACCCAACAATCTCAGGGGCAGGGATCCTGCGAGGGCAAAGACACTTCCGGACAATGGCTGCAACTCCTCCACCCCTTCCCTGGAGTCGCGGCTGATGCAATATCTGGAACCCGTCTGGGCACATCTCTGAGAGGGGCACACCCCCCCTCCTGGCCCAGCCAGGTCTCAGTTATGCATGCCATAATCCTGGAGGAGCCCCCTCCTCCAGGATTAAGTCCCGAACGAGGGGGGCCTTGTTAACAACACACCTGGCATTAAACAGCAGCAGCCTGAAGCCAGGGCCCTGACATCCCGAGTCACCAGGTATACGAGGTGAACCCGGTGAACCAGAACCCAAGGGGCCGGAACAAGTAATCGCTTTAAGACAGCGAGTCCTAGTTCCCCAAGAGCGGCCTACCCCTCGGCTCCTGCCATATCTACCTCTCCCAGTCATAACCACAATACTCCGGCTCTCCAACACCCCAGAGATCCCCTCCCCCACCTCAGTGGCCCCCCTCCTCCCCGGCAGGCAAGTCACCCCACTCATTCCGAGCCGAGGGTCATATCTGAGCCCCCATCTGCTTCTGTTTGCACACTCAGCAGAGGGGGCTCCATTCTAAAGAGCAGTCAGGGTTGATTTCCTCTAGGACTGACCAGTTTGATCGCTTTGCAGTCCAAGGGACTGTATATCCAAGGGACGACAAGTATACTCTTCAACAAATAAACACTATTCTAATGATTTTTATGAGCTACTTTAGAAATCTACTCATTGCTCAACACATTTATTCTACTAAACTAAATATTTTTCTGAAAAACAAAATGAGCACTTACTCGAGCAAGATATTATTCATATCCTGTGTAAAGAATTTCTTTCTGCCTTCTTCATCAAAGAGCTTGGCAGCCTAGAGACAACAATAAAAATGCACTTCAGCCCAGCATTTTAATAATTTAGCAAGTTGCAATCTATTGTAATCATAGGATATTTTCAACATCTCAGGAAAGCTACTTCAGTTTGTACCAAGTGGTACATTCTAGAATACCACAGGTACTTTGTTTTTCCTCACTATGTTTAATACTGGGAGATAAAATTACTATATTTAAGCACTAATATTGTTTAAATATTATTATTTAAGCAATAGTAACAATTGGCTTCATTTAAATATATTGGCATAGGACACAAAATATTTGAGATCTTCCTAGTTGTATTTTATTTTGAAAACTTCTTAAACTTTCCAATTGTATTTGAATATGCAATTAAAATTAGATTATCTATAAATTTTAAGCATTATGGTTTCTACAAAGAATAACTAGGAACTAAACATACAGAAGAACTTACTGCACATTCATATCCAACAAGGTGTTTTCTAAAACCTAAATCTCATTTTATAGATGAAATAAAAACACTATACAGCAGTGATGGTGAACCTTTTAGACACCGAGTGCCCAAACTGCACACACGCATGCCCAAACTGAAAAGCATGGACATGCACATGTGCGGACATGGGTGTACTTGCGTGGACATGCATGTGCATGCACAGCAGAGACCCAAAGACCAACTGGCTGGCGGGAGGCGGGGTATCCCAACACCGGCCGTGCGGCAAGAGTTAATATATTTTTCTTTTGTGAGCTTCTGTTTCGTGTTTGCAGGGAAACAGAAGCTCACGAAAAAAATGCCACGGAGATCTGACCTGGGGCGACGGCACTCGTGCCAGCAGAGAGGGCTTTGTGTGCCACCTCTGGCACGCGTGCCATAGGTTTGCCATCACGGCTATACAGTATATAGAATAGAATAACAGACTTGGAAGGGACCTTGGAGGTCTTCTAGTCCAACCCTCTACCCAGGCAGGAAACCCTACACCACTTCAGATAAATGGTTATCCAACATCTTCTTAAAAATTTCCAGTGTTGGAGCATTCACAACTTCTGCAGGCAAGTTGTTCCACTGATTAATTGTTATAACTGTCAGGAAATTTCACCTTAGTTCTAAGTTGCTTCTCTCCTTGATTAGTTTCCACCCATTGCTTCTTGTCCTACCCTCAGTGCTTTGGAGAATAGCTTGACTCCTTCTTCTTTGTGGCAGCCCCTGAGATATTGGAACACTGCTATCATGTCACCCGTAGTCCTTCTTTTCATCAGACTAGACATACCCAGTTCCTGCAACCATTCTTCATATGTTTTAGCCTCGTCCCCTAATCATCTTTGTTGCTCTTCTCTGCACTCTTGCTAGAGTCTCAACATCTTTTTTACATCGTGGCGACCAAAACTGAATTCAGTATTTCAAGTGTGGCCTTACCAAGGCATTATAAAGTGGTATTAACATTTCATGTGATCTTGATTCTATCCCACTGTTTATGCAGCCTAGAACTGTGTTGGCTTTTTTGGCTGCTGCTGCACACCGTTGGCTCATTTAAATGGTTGTCCACTAGGACTCCAAGATCCCTCTCACAGTTACTACTATTGAGCAAGGTACCACATATACTGTACCTGTGCATTTTGTTTTTCTTGCCTAAATGTAGAACCTTACTTTTTTCATCATTGAATTTCATTTTGTTAGAAAGCGCACAATGTTCAAGTCTGTCAAGATCCTTTTGTATCTTAAGCCTATGTTCTGGAGTGTTGGTTATTCCTGTTAGCTTGGTGTTGTCTGCAAATTTGATGAGTTCCCCATCTATCCCCTCATCCAATCATTGATGAAGATGTTGAAGAGTACTGGGCTTAAAACAGAGCCTGGGGGTACCCCACTGCATACTTCCCTCTATGTAGATGCAGTTCCATTGAGGACTACATGTTGAGTGCGGTTGCTCAGCTAGTTACGAATCCATCTGGTGGTGATAATGTCTAACTCACATTTTTCTATTTTATCAAGTAGTAGGTTATTGCCTACTTTATCAAATGCCTTACTAATGTCCAAGTAAATTATATCAACAGCATTCCTCTGGTCCACTAATTTTGTCACTTTGTCAAAGAATGCAATAAGATTAGTCTGGCATGATCTTTTTTTGACAAACCTGTTAGCTTTTGGTTATTACTTTGTTTGCTTCTAGGTGTTCGCTGATTGGTTGCTTATCTTTTCCAAAATCTTCTTCCCTGGTATTAAGGTCAGGCTGACAGGTCTGTAGTTTCCTGGATCTATTTTTTTTCCCCTTTTTTGAAGATGGGAACTACATCAGCTCTTTTCCAGTCCTCTGGCAGTTCCCTGATACTCCAGGGTCTTTGAAAGATATAGTTCAATGGTTCTGAGATCTTGTCTGCCAGTTCCTTCATAACCTTGGGCTGTAATCCATCTGGTCCTGGTGATTTGAACTCGTCTAGGGTAGACAGGTGCTCACTTACCATTTTCTTCCCTATTTTAACTTTTGTTCCTAATCTGTTTTTTGTGATGCTATTTTTGATAGGTTGGACTGTTTTTTCCCTTTGTGTAAAGACAGATGCAAAAAAAATAAGTTAAGTAGTTCTGCTTTCTCCCTGTTGCTTGTCACCTTCTTGCCACTTTTTCCCAGCAATGGACCAACTGTTTCCTTGACTTTTTTTCTTGTTTTTAACATTTTGGAAGGAGGTTTTTTTTTTGCTATTTTTTACTTTTGTCAGAAGCCTTTGTTCATTGTGAGCTGTAGCTTTCCTCACTTCATCTTTGCAGCTTGGGCTATTTGCTGATATTCTGCCTTACTTATGTGCCTCTCGTTCCACTTTTTATACTTGTCTTTTAAAATCTAAGGCAGCGGTTCTCAACCTGGGAGTTGCGACCCCTTTGGGGGTCGAACGGCCATTTCAAAGGGGTCGCCAAAGCCCTCTGTTGCCCCCCCCACACCTTCACTCACCCTCACCTTCTGCCTCTGTTGGATCGCCGGTTGCTGTTCGCTTACCCCGCCCACTCCCAATCTATTGCTGCCTCCGGAGTCCCAGCTGATGGCTAGAGGGAAAAAACTTTAAATTCTTGCCGCGGGGCTTCAAAGAGCCGCCCTACTCTCAGCTATTTTGCGGAGGGCTCTGTTGCTAGCTAGCTGCAAAGAGGTAAATTCCTGGAGCAGATTTTTTTCCCCCTAACTTTGCTGAAAAAGCAAAATTGAAAGTAAGCAGGGTCTTTGCTACAACGTGACAAAATGAGGCAGAGAGATTTCTTTTTCCTCACCAAAAAAGGTAGGTGCAAAACTTCAAACAATGGGAAATTTAGGGCAAAAGAGGAGGTTCAAGATTTTAAAACACAAAAGAAAAAAAGCTCTATTTAACTAGGGAATTGTAATAATTGAGATACTATTAATTGTATATTGTGTTGAAAGCAGAAATGGTTAAGTTGTGGTTTGGAGGAATATAGGGGGGAAATTATTTGGTTTATTATTATTGGTAAATATAATTGATTTGTAAGAAACTGGATTGCATGGAAATAATTGGAATATTCATGTTCATATTGATTAATATACAAAAAAAATAGTTATATAACTAATTGATTTATATTAAAATGTTGAATTTGTATTAAACAACTGTATTACATAATTACATAATTAACCAATGTGAGGATGGATATAAAAATAGATGACAATGTGAAGGGGTATAATATAGAATAGAAGGGAAAAATTGAATTTGATTAAGATTAGAGATGAGGATGAAGGGTAATATTGGTTTTTTTAAAAAATAGATGAGGAATAAATATGGTAAAAAGGAAATATAGAAATTGTAAATTTAATTGAAATGACTAAACACTGTGTTGGAAGAAATATCCTTCTGGGTTCTGCTCCAAGTGGGGAAAAAAGACACTGGAAACATGGAGATTGCTTGGAAAGATGGTTTAATGGTGGACAGGATCACATGGCTTGAGTTCCTGAACAGAAAAGGGGCAGATACAGTAAATCCTGGGGTTTTTATGCTCTCTCTGGCTTTGCATTTCTTGGGGCCCCGAAAGAATATCCTGATTGGTTGTCAGACTCCCAGGGGGTGGGGGTTTTAGCTAGCCTTGCTGGCTAATGGTCACATGTGCTTCCTAGGTCACATGCTTCCCAGGTCACGTGTGGTGAGTTTCGGTTGCTAGATGGGGCCCATTGTGTTAGTTTCTGTTGCTATTGTGTTGCAAATGTCCTTTGACAAAGGATTGACTTTCTGCCTCTGGCCCATTAACAAAGGGTGGGGGCAGGAAGGTGGGAGCTGCTTTGTCTGTAAAATATGCTTCTCCATTTCTCATCCAGGAAAATATAATATTCTGCCTTTTTAATATTTCATTCTTCTAGGAAAGGGGTGGGTGCTAACCTCCTACAACTGTTTAAATTTGTGAACCGGTCAAATACTCTGTTCAAAGAAAATACATTGTATGTTTGTATGTGTGTTTCTAATTATTGCTATTTATTGCTATTTGTTCTCTTTTATTCTTTAAAGTTTAACAATTCATTCTTTATCTTAATATCTTTATATTTGTTTGGGGTTGGCTTTCTTCCCTTTCATCTTTTTTATTGTACAGCAATCTTTCTCCTCAAACCTACCACCTCTGTCTTTTCTTTCCTTCTTACTTTCTCTTCCCCCCCCTCTTCTTCTTCTCCCTACTTCCTCTTCCTTTCTCCTTCTCCTCCTCTCTTCCTCCCTCTCTTACCCTCACTCCTACTCTAATTTCCCTTCCCTTCCTTCATCCCTCTCTATTGCTGTATCCTTTTATGCATATGGACTACTCAGAGGGCTGAAAAAGTTATTTTTGACTGGTCCTCGCACTTTTGACCAGTCCTCGAATTTACGACTGTCCTCACATTTTACGTTTTTTGCCCTATCTTATCACCATGTTGAAGAGAAGCAGTTGTGAAATGAGTGACATGGTTGTTAAGAATGCTGCACAGGCATAAATGTGAGGATGGTCATAAGTGTGAGGACCAGTCAAAAGTCCGAGGACCTGTCAGAAATGACTTTTTTCAGCCCTCTGAATAGTCCCTATACACATAGCCATGGCCACCCGGTCACATGACCAGCTAGCCACGCCCACCCAGTCACATGACCTCCAAGCCACACCCACAAAATAAGCCACGCCCACAGAACCAGTAGTAAAAAAAATTAGAACCCACCCCTGTGGTTGGGGTTCACCACAACATGAGGAACTGTATTAAAGGGTCGCGGCATTAGGAAGGTTGAAAACCACTGATCTAAGGCTATGCTGACATGCATATTTATGGTTTAGGATAGGTTAATGTGTATTTAAAAATCAATCACAATAAAATGAGATTAACACCTAACAAAATGGAATGTTATATCCTTCAAAGAAAGTTTTATTAAATAGGAAAATACAGATCACATAAATAGGTTCTATGAAATGAAGACATATATTTATCGAAATTTTAGCCTTACAAAAACAGATGGATTAGGTTAACCTGTATCTTTGATAGCATGCATACAGATTTCATACATGTCAGAAATGTACGCTACTAGGGACTGTAATCTGCTGTCTCTCAAAGGAAATAAGAAGTATCAGAGCTCCAATATTCAAACATTCAAACAAATTCAAATATTCAAACAAAAATCCAATATTCAAACATTCATTTCAGTTTGTATGTACTCTATATATCTTGAAATTTGCAAATTATTGTGACTGCAAAGATTGCCTTAAATAACATGAATTCTAATAGTTCTTTTTTAGAAAGTCCAGTAAAAAATATATACTTACAATCCTAAGGTCTTCAATACGCTTTTCTAGATGTCCTGGTATACCTTCTGGGAGGGCAGGCACTTGTTTCAGTGTCAGAACCTCAGCAGTATGGGGGGGCTGAGTGACACTTCCATTTTCTCCTAAAGGCTCAGATACCGGGCTTCCATCAGAGGTACCATCAAGCAACCTATCAAAATCAATGTCTCCCAGCATCTCCAGGGCACTTTCAGCTTCCTGCAGGAGCTCACGTTCATTAGTGCTGCCAAAAATTGAAAGGACTGGATCTGTAATGCTGAGATTCAAGTCAGACACATCATTACCACCAATAGTAGGAGCCATAGGAAGTTTACTGGGTGTAGAACAGGTAGCTGCTACTGTGGGATTCAGGTTAACCTCCTTTTTTTTAAAGGCTTCTTTCTCTTTCTGAAATTTTCGGATCATAGCAGCCAATGAAAAAGAATCCTTGTATAATTTTTTCTTCTTCTTTTCAGATTTGTGTGAATTTAATGCTATTACCCTGCAAATAAAACAATATAAGTAACTGAAAGGAATTAATGTCTAACTTGGATCTCAATTAAAAATGTGAAAACGTTGTATTAGTTAACACTAGAATATTGTAAATTACACAGATTAAACTACATCAATAAATAGTAAACAATGTAAAGTAATGAAAGAAATACAATATAATCTAATTTTAAATTATTTCAGCACATTGGTTGTAACTAACTTTCTTCAATCCACAAATTTATAAGTCTGGAAAACTGCAAAATATTTTTTGAACATGTCTTTCTCACCTTTTAATAAACTAATTCAAATAGTAGTATTATACTTGTATGTGATTTGGGACAGCAATCTAAGAAACTCTGATCATTTTAATGACAGTATTTTAAAAAACATGTCAAGAAAAATATACTGAACTTCACTTGATCTACGTTTATTCTACTAAATTAAATAACTCACAATGGAAATAGTATTGCAACTAATTCATCATTTTTACCAATTTCACAAAATGTATTATGTCAGAAGAAAGTATTAGCAAACTTACCCCAACTGCTTAGTAACTTTAATTTTCCGAGGCTTTTTCTCCTTCTCTGCCTCTTCTTCTTTTCGCTTTCGTTTCTTCATACTGCGGTCATCACCATCTTTTAGTTTACCAAACTAAAAATTTAGGGAGCAAGTAAGGAAAGGGGAGGAGGAAGCATATAACAACTTAAATATAGGTAGTCCTCAATTTATAGCAGTCTGTTTCGTGACCATTCAAAGTTACACAGCACTGAAAAAAGTGACTTATGACTGTTTTTCACAGTTAAGATCTCTGCAGCTTCTCCATGGTCATGTGGTCAAAATTCAGATGCTTGGCAACTGGTTCATATTTATGACTGTTGCTGTATCCCAAGATCATGCGATCACCCTTTGTGACCTTCTGACAAGCAAAGTCAATGGGGAAACCAGATTCACTTAACAACTGGGTTATCAATTTATCAACTGCAGCAATTCATTTAACAACTGAGGCAAGAAAGGTCGTAAAATGAGGCAAAATTCACTTAACAAATATTTAACAATATAAATTTTGGGCTCAATTGCCTGTAATTGGCTGCCTGTAATTGAATGAGCATTTTAATTCTGGTTAATACATTATTTAATTTATAGGATTGTAAGCAGCTAAGAGTTGCATTGACAGTGAGATGTGTGGCAAATAAATGTATTGAATAAATAAAAGCAAAATCTTGATATTAAAAAAATTAATAGCACCTACAACTGAAAAGCTATCATTTGGATTCCTGCACTGAGCAGAGGGTTGAAGTAAACCCCTCTTGAGTTTACTCACCTTAGATGGTTTATGCTTCCTGCTTCCTGTAAAATCCTCCTCTTCAGAATCAGATGCTTGGCGGAATTGCAGAATTCCAGTATTAATGTAGAAGCCTCCATATATAGTAGTCAAGGATGCAGGAACTAATTCATCATACTGCAAAGAATATAAAAGATTAAACGTTAGATTACTAATATGTATTAATATAAAACAATGTAGTAGTTTTATTGCAATGCAACAAAAGGCTAATATGAATATGTCAGAACTCTGATTAGTATAAAAACACAAAGCATGTACTTCTGGAATGATTTTCTAATTCAGTGCTGTATCAACCCTCAAAATACAATAGTATCAAAGTGTGTAAAGATTTACAGCATAGAAAAATATGTGGTATATCTTTTTCATTTTTTAATATATTTTATAAATTAATCTAAACAGCAATTAGGAGGCTTTCAGTGATGACATTAACTAATGCTAAAATTGGTATCTGAAAATATTGTTTCAAAAATGAAATTTCAAGAATAATTTTTAAATGATATTCAAATTTATTCCTAATGCCTGCCATTTACTGATTAATACTAGGACTTGTGGGCAAATATAATCACAATTTTGTCCTTATTTTTGTCCTTTTTAGGTAAGTGTTGATATGTAGCAAAAGTGTGTTTGTGGGTGTGGGTGTGGGTGTGTGGGTGTATCTCACTAATATTATAAAGATGAACATCTAGTATGAAGCGTACTGCTACAGAGAATACAATCTTGACTAATTGTAGCATAAGACATCTGCCTTTGGCTAATCAAATAAGTTATTTTATATATTAACATCTTTTAATGCTGCTTCCCCAATAAATTTAAGAGTTATCTGAATTATAAATTATAAAATGTACTCCTTTTTCATTGTTTAATACTAGATGAAGTATAAAAATCACATCAATTAAAAAATTAAAACACAATTGTTAGTCAATCTATCATTCACTGAAATTAAAAGCATTTACAAAGCAAATGCAGCATTTCCTGATTCTTCTCCCAGACTATTCCATCATCCTATACCTAATGTTGGGTCCAAATGTAAATATTGCAATGTCTTAAATTACCCAGCTTTAAATAATCATCCAAAAATACTTCATGTAGTCCTATCTCTAAACTGAAAAAAGAAAGCCTAATGTCCGAATGAAATCACCCCAGAATATCAGATACCCAGTGGTACCTTAGTACTCAATTGCTTTGAAACTCATAGAATTTGGTACTCAACACATTTGGACACTAACATTTTGTCTCAGTACCCATTGTTTGTTTGGTACTCAACGCACAAGCTAGACTTGTGTCAGTTGCCTAGTGACTCACTACATTATTCCTTATGGAAAAAGTGTTTGGTACCCATCATTTTGGTACTCATTGAGCCTCCCAGAACCAATTAATGATGACTATCGAGATACCACTGTACATTTTAGCTCTCAGAAGAAGATACAATATGCATATAAGTTTTACTTACAGCTTCTGAATTATCGATGAAAGGATCATTTACATCATAACCAGAACCCATATCTATCAGATCTTGAGCTCGGTCCTTCCGATGTTTGTGGATCTTTCCACCCTATAAAATAAGATTGATACCTTAGAGGAATTTTTTTCTCACAATAAACAAACAAACAAACAAATAAACAAACAAAGCGTATAAGCATTATAGGATAACAGGAAAAGAAAAAGTTCACCAATCTTTCCTGCTTTGTTTCTCTGGCAAATAAGATAGCAAGATACCAAGAGAAATAAATTAAGACCTATATTTAACCGGATGTTCTATGTTCTTATAATGAATAAGACTGAATGCAGAAACTGAAATTAGCTTAGGCTATTTTAAGAAAAAGTCAGCAATTGCGTTTAGACATAACAGAATTATTTTTCTTTCAGGAGAGTCCCTGCCTTCTGGGGGAAATGAATAAAAGCAGAATGATTAGACAGCAAACACAGTGGATGTGTTACCATAACTAAAACAAAATTCTTTAAAAAGCTAAATTTGTCACTTAAAGCAATGTTAGAAGCAACTAAAAATTATCAGGATTCATGCCTGTAATAGCAACAATTTCTACAAATTTGCTCACATATTTTGTTTCAAATTTCTTAGCCAGCATTTCCACTTCATGCCTTTCATGCTCTTCATTATCAAATGGGTCTTCAATGAGTGATTTTTTCTGATGAGAGAAAACAAGAAACCAATCACTTTTAATATTTAAATCTGCAGTACATGAGCGATTATCTAGGACTACAACTTTAAATGGAAAAGCAAACAGAATCCTAACATGTTTAGTTTAATATCTAATGCATCAATACTAAACTTAATTTTATAGACTTGGGGTTTTAAATTGGGTGGCCGATTGATTTAATCTCTTTTAATTATCTTAACTTTTGTATTGTATGTATTTTAATTTTTGGCTCACTGCCCTGAGTCCCTTTGGGAGAAGGGCGGTATACAAATTAAATAAATAAATAAATAAATAAATAAATAAATAAATAAATAAATAAATAAATAAATAAATAAAATAAACAGCTCAATTTAAATAAACCCTTTTGGAATCAGTAAGACATGTTAATCAATGATATACAATTTGTGACCCTAAACCCCAATTATTAATGCCATACTGCAATTTTAATGCAAGAGACTGGGGAAATTGGCTGTTCAAGCAAATAGGCTGACTCTGATTCTGGGTTTTATTATTTATTATTTAATTTGGTTTAAAATGGGATTTTGTTGTGCATGTTTTTAACTTGTGTTCGCCGCCCTGAGTCCTTCTGGAGAAGGGCGGCATATAAATACATGAAATAAATAAATAAATAAATAAATAAATAAACAAACAAACAAACAAACAAACAAACAAACATATAGGGAATAATATTAACTGAATTTAGTAAATGCATTTGTTTTTAATCATAGTCCCATTTCATGCCATTCAAAGCTTATGATTCAGTTAAAAAAGGTTCACCACTGCTTTAAACTACCTATAAAAGGACTTACCAAACGTAATGCTTCTACAAACGTAACACAGAATATTTTAAAACCCCATCTATTAAATATGCTATTACTGAATAACATAAGTGAAGACTAAACTAAAACTTTACAAACTCAGAGAAGAGATCAAGTCAATAAACGATTTTATAGAGCAGTATTTCTTAAAATGTGATCCATGAAAAACCAAAATTATTTGGCAGATATTAAAGGTACTTACAAAAATTAAAAACAATATTCTTCTTTTCATTTTTTGTAAAAAAAAAATATAGGGTTTTCCTTGAGATATATTTTATTTATTATAATATCTAACAGGTTTAATATTCTTACTTTTACATATCCAACAAATAAATATTCTATGACTGTGTCAATTTTAATTTTTAATACAGAAAATATTGATAAAAATAACCAATATAAACAAAAGCCCCTTTGGGATTTTCTATAATTTTTAAAAGTGGGAAGGAGTCCTAAAAATAAAAAGTTTAAGAAACAGTCACAGAAAATAAAATTTGAGATCTGAAAATTATGTTTTTCTTCTGTACTCAAACATTATTTCAGAAAATAATTCAATTCAAGGAAAAGAAACATGAAAAATAGACACAAAGAATGAAAATGGTGGTAAGCTTGAAATGTTAGGATGTAAGAAACTGATATTCAGATGGTATGCTGTTTGATCAATGAAGTGATGTTAGTAATATTGTAGTTGCATATATATATATATGATTAGAATGATGATGTGTGTAAAATTATTAACATGAAGATTAATCAATATTATATTATTATTATTAATAAATAATAATAATAATAATAATAATAATAATAATAATAATAATAATAATAATAACACGTTTAAGTGATTAAGTTTGTTTCTTTTATTTTTGAATGTAACTTTAAGAAGTTGTATAGTTATAGTTGAAAGAGATATTAATTGGAAAATACACCATAACCTGTAGGTATTGGGAATATTATATACAACAACGAAAAGAGAGAGGGAAATGGAGTGTAGTGGAAGGGAGTAGGAGAGGAGGGGAGAAAGAGTAAAGATAGAGAGGGGAAAGGAGAGAGGGAAGTGGAGGGGACGAGAAGTGTAGAAAAGGAAGGAGAGGGAAGCGGAGAAGAGAGAGGGGAAATAGAGAGGGGAGTGGAGAAGGAGAGAAGGAAAGAGGAAAGTAGAGGGAAAAAGAGGAGAAGGAAGGAGGGAAGTAGAGAGAAAGAGAGGGGAGAAGGGAAGAGGGAGGAGAAAAAAGGGGAAAGGAGATGGATTGTATTTTAAAATTGGGTAAAATATGGTGTACAGGAGAAAAGAAAACAGACGGGCAATTTCGTATTTTTTTCTACTTGAGGGTTATACTATTGAAATTATAACAAAAGATAATAACATCACGGTGGACGTTAAAGCATATCGGTTTAGATATTATTGCATACTTGTTAATATTTATATGAAAATAAAAATTTTGTGTAAAAGAGAGGGGTAAATAATATGGAATAAGGAAAATGGAATGTAATAATTATGAATATGTTTATCTGTACTAAAATGTATGATACTCAAAACACCACACCATCCACATGATATGTATAAATTTTTAAAAAATAAAAACTTGATGGGAAAAAAAGGAGTATAATTCAATCATTTAAATAGTATATTCCAGATTAATAGATATTAATATTTATCTCAATTATAGAAATTAGAATTGTTTTGAACAAATACAGGTAATTCTAGACTTATGACCACAAATGAACCCAAAATCTGTGTTGCTAAGTGAGACATTTGTTAAGTGAGTTTGGCCCCATTTTATGACCTTTCTTGCTACAGTTGAATCACTAAGTTAATAACACAGCTTTAAGTGAATCTGGCTTCCTTTTTGATTTTGCTTGTCAGAAGGTCACAAAAGGTGGTCACATGACCCCAGACACTGCAGCTGTCATAATATGAGTCAGTTGCCAAGCACCTGAATTTTGATCACATGACCATGGGAATTCTGCAACGGGCATAAGTGTGAAAAGTGGTCATAGGTCACTGTTTTCAGTGATATTTTAACTTTGAACACTAAGACACTGAACTGTCTTAACTAACTTAACTGAACTAAGAAATGAACTGTTGTAAATCGAGGTATAAGTAGCTATTTCCCATCATGACAGAGTTCATTTGCTACTTGGCCTGATGACAGTGAAAAATTGTGATCACTCTACAACGTATTGCCTTCCTGTTGAATCTCCTACAGCACACTAAGTGATTCTGAAATACTTTAAATCGGCATTCTTACTTCCTATTTGACATTTCATATATTGCATCTATCCAGTAACAAGCAAGAGCTATTCAAAAAAAAGGCAAAGTCATATTTATCTACAAAACTATTGAAGGTTATATCAAGTTTTTTAAATAAAAAGCATCACAATTACTTCTGATCTAATTGAATGAAACTGCATTAAAGAAAGATTACTTGTAAAGTTACTAAATTCAGCAAATTCAAATCATATTCACAAGATATGGGCAAAATAGAGATTCTTTGGCTAATCTCTTCTATGTCATCACTGAATGTTATTGCAAAGTGTGAGATCAACTAATACGGTATAACAAGGACAATTTGAGATGTAGCTGAATGAAGTGAAACTGGCATCATAGAGATGTAACTTTTCACTCCTTTAGATTAGTACATGACTTTGACTCACCCACTGCACACAAACATGAGATTTATTCATGTGGCATCCAGTAGATTACCATAAATTGCCCTATCAAAATTTTATTCTCTCTTCCCATGCCTGTTTCAATCACCTTAATTTAAACGGAATCAGTAGCCCCAGTTCTGTTCACGGTTTCCAATTTTACAGATGTAGTAGTAATCATGCAAAATAGAGAGAAATGTTAATCCTTCCCTAGTTCCCTCTTCTTTTTAAAGAAACAGAAGAACTGCTACTGGAAATTTTGTAGCTCAATGTTGTAGTTTATCTTGATCTTATGTTTTATTCACACATCACATAGCAACTGGATGAGTTAAAGCAGCAACAAAACATGGCTATGGATTATAATACACCTTCATTACCATGTTAATTAAATCAAGACCCAATATAATTTAGTGATTCTAATTCTAGTCTAAAACTTAAGTTCAGAGGTTATAACAAAGTACTATTGAACAATTAGGCCATCAAGAATAACCATTACTGTTATTTCTACACTGGAACCTGTATACCTCCAAATACTGCGTCTAGAACAAGGCAGGAGACACATATACTTCTATTTTCTGCCTTTCACCATAGAAAGATCTGGTTTGCAGTTATGAGAAACAAAATGCTAGATTGGGCCTTGGGCTGTTACCTTGTTATAAAGGTACTAAAGTGAGTTTCCCACTATTTTAGATATGGATACAAAGCAATTATTTTTCACTTCTATTTAGAAACCTGATGGCAAAAAAAGATCTATTGGCCCACGTCTGCCCTTTGAGGTTTTTTTAATTACTTTATTTTTAAAAATTTTGTTGGACGCTGGACATGTTTTCCCAAGCATTTTTAAACTCAGTTACTGATGATTGATCCACTACCTCCACAAGTTCGCTCCAACCTTTACTACTTTTTGTGAGATAATACTTTCTAATATTACTTGTGAACTTGCCTCCTGCGCCTGATTGAGGTTATGCCCCTATGTTGCTTTTTTAATATTGAAAATACTGCCTCCTAGAGCCTTATTTATAACTAATATATTTAAAGGTTTCAATAATGTCCCCTCTTTCCCTTCTGTCCTCCAGACTGTACATATCTAGTCCCTCCAATCTCCCTTAATTTTTTCCCCCTCAGACCTTGCACCATTTTTATTGCCCATCTCTGGACTCGTTCAATCTTATATCTTTTTTTAAGTGAGGACTTTGGACACAGTACTCCAAATGTAATTTATCTATGCTAAGTATGCTAAACTATGATAGTTATCTTTATCATAGTTTAACATATTAAAACCTTACTTGTTGAAACAAGCCAGATTAATCCACAGCTAAATTGTTTTAAACAGAATATAACCGTATTTCCAAAAATGGATGTGCCCTTCTCATTTTCCAAGCATATAGTCTTAAATTCAATGGCTGTAGTCAATCATTAAACTGTTAGTGTTTAACAATGATCTATTGAATCAGAATCAATCTTGCAGACGAGTGACTATGTATGACTAGATGTTGCTTACCATCTCTTTTAATTGCTTTCTCATCAAAGTAGAAAAAACAAGCCCTATGGCCTATTTAACATATTGTACTAAACTACCAATAATTTAACATTGGTTTATTATGTGAATCCAACCGTATTTGATTCACATAAATCACTAACCTATGGCTTCTCTACTGTCTCACTACATATTATTTTCTTTAATATGTATTAATTTATTACTTTATATTATTTCATGTTCATCTTTTATCTCTGTGAAAATGTATGGACTCTAAGACCAGCAAAAAAGATCTGTGTATCATATGCAGCTCTGAGGATTCAGGTTGCGCAGCCATGCAATTTAAGATACCATAAATTATTTAAATCAAATAAGACTTTTTAAACCTTAAAATAAAATAAATATCTTATCTGTGTTCCTAATATAAAACAATATATCGATATAAGAAATGCTTTTAAATATTTACATTCATGGTAATCAAACTGTCATTTTATGTTATAAATCATCACTGAGAAAGTAAAATACAGATTTGAAACTTCCACATGAATCAATTTAATAAGCATGAAACTAACTGAAGTCCTCTGCTGAACTAGTAATAGCAGCTGTAATATCGGTAGTATGGTATTTGGATATCCACTGATTTACAAAAGTTCAGTAGCCTCACATCCCCAAATATATAGAACAGCATAAGAACAGAATGCACTTGGATAAAATTATACTTAGAGACACACTACCCTGTTTCCCCCAAAATAAGATATCCCCCGATAGTAAGCCCAAATCGGGCTTTTGAGCGCATGGCAATAAGGCCAAGCGCTTATTTCAGGGTTCAAAAAAATATGAGACAGGGTCTTATTTTCGGGAAAACACGGTATTACTTACATATCATTTTTTGTATTCACCTAGATTTTTCATCTATTATGACTATTTCACCTATTATCCCAGGATTAAGACCTATTTGTCTTAACCTGGGATAATAGATATATGAGACTAGCAATCCTGCAAAATGTGATTTGAATAATTATGGGCATATTTGCATTTGATCCAGAAATTATCATTACTTGCTTTTAATTTGTTCCCTTTTAATACAAATCTCACAATAATCAAATATACCTTCAAGTAAAACATCTAAATTGCTATGAACTTATTGTTGGCCTGCAGTATTCCAAGGGCAATGCCATGTAGAAAAGGATAAATTATAGCAACAAAAAGAAAAAAAAATATAGCAAAAGAGGATACAGGTAATCCTCGATTTACAGTTCATTTAGTGACCATTCAAAGTTACGATGGCATTGAAAAAAGAGACTTATGACCATTCTTCACTTATGAATGTTGCTGCATCTTCATGGTCTTGTGATCAGAATTAACATGCTTGGCGACTGACTGATATTTATGACAGTGGCAGTGTCCCAGGGTCATGTGATCCCTTTTGGAACCTTCTGACAAGCAAAGTTAATGGAGTAATCAGATTAATTTAACAACTGTGTTACTAAGTTAACAACTGCAGCGATACATTTAACAACTGTGGCAAGAAAGGTCGTAAAATGGGGCAAACCCCACTTAATAAATGTCTCGCTTAGCAACATAAACTTTGGCTCAATTGTGGCCGTAAATTGAGGACTATCTGTACTACATTTCATATTATAACAGCAGAAGACGGATGAGGGACAATTGGTAGAATTCTTAATACCAACCAACAACATACAAAGAGAAACAAGATTGTTTTAAAAAATCACAGAAAAAGTTATTTCCTAATGATAAATTGTAGGTAGTATAGTGTTAATTTTGGTAATAGTATTGAATATTATTGTGTAGTATAATAGAAATGACTACAAATCAGATCTTATCAACACTTAAAAAATAATTGTCAGCAATTCAATGATTTCTTTTTGCAATGTTCTATTTTTAATCCACAAATAGCAAAATAATATATTACTTTGTTCACATAGTAGACTTCCCTATAAGTGAAAAAATAATTTAGAATATTTTAATTAACTTTAGATTCTGAGTAACATAAAAGGGACTGTGGGTTACATATAGTGATGGCCCATTTCTCAAAACAAAACAAAACAAAAAAAAAACCTCGACTGCATAAGGCCTCAGTCACTATGAATTAGGCTGCATTAACATTTCTAAATGCATTACTGTCACATTGTCACAAATTTACTGAAATTATTTATGACAATATCAACAAGCAAGTTTTCCCAATATCCTGACTTTGTAAAAAAAGAAATACCCATTTTTGCTTGCCTTTACACCACTGCTATGTAAATCTTCAAATCTCTTAATGATGTACAGGCATTAATAGTGTTTGTAAGGTATATTGAAAGAACACTGCAAATAAAAACCACAGGTTTATGCTTATTCACAACAGAAAAACTAATTTACTCTAACAAAATCTTTCTGGCAGAGATATATTTACTTGCTTTTGACTCTTTTTGTATCAAAGGGTTTTCAAAGACCAGTAGAAAATCCAGCTCCTATAGGTTCACCATCTTTTGACTGAATCAAGAGTAGCAATTTGGTCTTATATCCATCCTGATAGGAATTTTTTCTAATGCTAAACCCCTTTACTTTCTCATTATTCCCCTCCCCCCTTCCTCCTCCAGCACTCAAGCTAAGGACTATGCTAACAGAACCATATAGGACAAGATTGACAAAATAGGAGGCAGAAAGGGTAGATAAAGAGCGAGCGTTTGCAGGTCTAATACCCGGGCCTTGCCACTCCAGAGCAACTCGGGATAGCTGAACTCCACGCAGCTCTCCTCCGTGGGATCTTTCAAGATCAACTCAAAGCGAACCGTCTGATCCAATGGTGGCGGCGATTCCTGTCGGTTGTTCTCTTGATTTGGCTGCTGATGAGACGACAGCGGCGGTGCTTCTGGCCTTGGGGACTCTCGGTGGGGTGGCGGCTGAGGCGGCTTTGGTGTCAGCTCAGGCCGACTGATCTCCCGCGGTAATGTCACAGGATGAGACTCTGGCCGAGGACCAGATTCAAAGGGTTGCGATGGCGGCTCTACCCGACTGTTCTCATAGGGGTGGTGGTGGTGGTGCTCCTGCTGATCTGGTAGTTTCAGGCCCTCACGCGCTAATGGCTGCTCTGGCTCGCGGCCCCCTCCAGTCTCTCGCTCTAGCACCGGAGACTCACCTTCTCGTCGCCTCACGGGTGACAGACTAATGAACGGCACCCGACGCGGCTCCGCCATCATCCACCCCCCCACCCCCCTTCCCACCTGTTCGGTGACCCAACCTCGCCACCCACAACCCCAGCTCCTCCTCCGCCCGTTCCCTCCCCCTTAACCAGGTCAGAGTACCTCCCCTCTTCCCCACTAGCCTCTCCTTGCCGATAACATCGCTGCCATCTTGGAGCCCCCCCACGTAAATAGATGCAGGCTACTAAGGCACGCATGCGCAAAGGCAGAACCCTCCACGGACGCGCTGCTACACGTCATTGTTGTTCTAGATTAGGGTTTTTTTTAGTACGTCACCGCGATCGCACGTTGAAGACGACATGGCTCCGCCCACAGTTGCCTTGGAAATGCGTACGCCGTACAATCGTAAGACTTTTAAAAAGTCTTCGCGAAGAGTTCTGAATGAGCACTTTTCTTTCTGTTGGTGGCTCCGGGCAAAAGTTAATTTCCTCAGGAACGCGGCGCTAATGCGGCAGCTACCAAGCGTGGTCATTCCTGTTCATATATTATTATTATTTTTCTAGTTTACAGCAAATGAAGATGGTCATAAAAACCATTTAGTACCTGAAAAAGTTGTGAGCGTTCTATCCTTGGTGCATGATTTTCTTCCTATTTAATACTAATTTCCTTTTAACATGACATGAACTAATTACAAAACACCGTCTTTCATTATTTGTTTTTAAGGTGCAATTCAAAGAAACTGACCATCCTAAAAAATGTTTCTTGTTTAGTACATTTGACCTGGAAATAGTGCAAAACTTAAATCTGAGCTGGAAACTAAAAAATTTGAAATGCTAACACAAAGCAGAGGCTATATCTAGCTCTTTCTTCCTTTTAGTATCTAATTTCAGAGACAAAGTTGTAAGGCATAAAGCTTCTTAGTTTAACTACATAGAATCTATCCAATTATACAAAGTAATACATTTATTTTTGCAATGTATATGCTGCTTAATTACAAAATGGCCTTGAGTGGTTTAATACAAAAAAGAAAAAGAATTTTAAAAAATAACCAAACCCCAAACCTAGCCATATGGCATATACAAAGAACAAACAAGAATTCACAGGTGATTTAATAAATGAATTTATTTTGGAATTTTGCTCCAGAATTAAATGCAGGAGAGACTGAAAAAAACTTGTAATGAACATACAGCATCAACATATATTATTTACATACAACATGTACAAGTATATAAACACATATTCTATCATGGATTTCCAATGTTTGTGTCTTAGACATTTTTCCTTAGGCATTACATGTATTCTGAAACCAACTCTTAACTTTCCCAATATACTAAAAAACACCTTTCATCATAGAATGACAAGTTTACAGCCCTAATTTAATCAGAAAGAAAAATATAGAAACAGATGAAGATATGAACAGTAATCTTTTATGCAAATGAAAGTGAATCGTTATCTCTTTATTTACAATACTTCTCCTTATGTCCATTAGATCATAATAATGAAAACTACTAATCAGGTCGTCATTTTCTTATTGTGTTCCATTTTAAGTATTTTGCTTCAGATTCAATATGAGGAACTTTTATAACTAAAATCTGAAATTTAATTCTAGAGCTCTTTTTATATTCTGCTTCAAAATAAGACCTGGCAAAATCTGTATTTTGCAAGTTCTTGAACTGTCTCAAAAAAGTACTGATTGTCACAGAATGAAAGCATTTTGAAGATTAAAGCTAATATGTACAGCTAGAGGTCAGTAATATAAACATGAAATAAAATTTGGGAGAAGTATAATAGAGTCAAAATGAGATTCTCCTCACAATACATGAAATTGCATAGTTTTCATAAAAGACATTTAAATATATATAAAAATAAATAGATTTGTATTTTTATAATTGTTCTGCTATAAAATGACACAGTATTCCAGCTGGGCACAATATAGATGGCAGACTTCCATTCGCTTGATCACACTGTTTAAACAGGAACTCTATTCTCCTTGGCCCACTTCTTTATTATACGTACAATGTACTCTACCTGGGGGTTGCCTGTACTTCTCAGGAGATGTAGTACCTCCCTTAGGGTATCTCTAAAAGGAAAGAAATGAAGATTTTTTTTTTAAAAAAAGAGAAAGAATAGATCAGACAATATCGGACAACTTCTAAGTATGTTATATCTGAGAAGTTTTGAAGTATTTTCTTCAGTCCTATTGCTAGAAACTAAATTTCTCAGACTTCAAGTAATGGATAAAAGAAAATTTCATATAGGAACCAGAGAAAGTGATATATCATATTTGCTAGGAACTAGAAGCCCAAAATTCAGCCCCATAAATTAGTATGTATTCAATAGGAGTAAATGGTTGTCCATGATGCTGATTTGATTTCTCCAATTTTCACCCTATATTGGTGCTTAAAATTACTTCCTCTTCTCTGCATTCTAAAAATTTTCAATTTTAAAGTACAGAACAGAGGGAAAGAAATTTTATATTAAAAGCGTCAATATATATTAAGTTCTGCCAAAAGAGCAAATATATGTTTTGATTGATACTGCGATAATAAAGTGGAATTCAATTTAATTACTTTTTGTTTAGCATCCTGAGAAAAACCCTATGCCCAGCCATCTTGGAGCATGAAGTAGAAAAATATCGATTTGCATATTGCATATTGCATTTGCATAGTTACATATTGGTCAACTGGGAAGTAAAAAACATAATCCCAAAGAAGGCAACAGCAATCCCTTTCTAATGTTGCAAGAGAAACAACATGGGTGTATGATTGCAGTCACTGAGAGAGAAAATTTTCTGGAAACTTTTATTGATAGTTTGGGGATGATCCAGGTTCACAATTTAAGGATCGTCCAGGATCCTTTTTATTTGTCGATGCACATTTATTTGATATCCCACCTTTTGTAGGAGCCCAAGGCAGCATATACAAGTATGGTTATTATCACTATTAGTAATTACAAACATCTTTTCATGGGTTCAAGTAATTTGTCCACTGTAATCTTATCTGACAATCATACAATTGGTCTTCAATACAATACATGGGCTATTATGTCATAAAATATGTCTAGAAATGTTTGTTTTCCAGGGAATTATTTGCTTCTGGTGATCAGAGATATCTTTAAGGTTCAAAAAAGTCTAGCATCAGGCAGTCTAAATGTCTATGGAGATTCTCAATCATCCAAGTCATCGTTGTCCCAAAGATGCTTTTTCAAATGACAACTGGATTTCCTGGTTTTTCTTTGAAGACGTTTCACTTCTCATCCAAGAATCTGGATGAGAAGCAAAATGTCTTCAAAGAAAAACCAGAAAATCCAGTTGCCTCTTGAAAAAGCACCCTTGGGACATCAGGCAGTCTATGTGGATTAACAGTGAGGGTAGCCTAGGTTTGGTTTAGCTTCAGTAGTACCAATTTTTTTTTAAATGTATGTCAATCTTGCTGATTATATACAGATGTTTCTAGTTAAAAAATATTAAGAGTAACCTGTAAATGAGAGAGGACATTCTTTATGGCTATTCCCAGAAATTCTGTGACATAAGAATGTTCTTTTAACTCCTCTGGTGCCTTTTATGCAATCACCTTTTTAAATCAGGGACTTTTCTGTTGACCAGCTAATTTTAATTTTTCAAACTTATTTATTTTTATTTCCCCTGGCTGTATAACCTGTCTGTTGAGTTAATTTTTCCCCCTGTAATTCATCCTCTCCCTTTGGGCAGCCTCCATGAGCCACAGATGCCTCTCTGCCTGCTTGATCTCCCCTGAGGCATGCCTGGCAAGCATGGGATGGCTGGTGCACCAAGCTTGTCATCTCTCCACCTGTCTCCATAGTCTCTGCAGCCCTTATTTGCTCTGCCACATAATGGAGAGGCGAACTTGCACGGACCTCACCAATTGCAGTGTTACAGAAGCAAATGGAGAGATGGAGAGCTTGGTGCGCTGTCTGCCCCACATTTGCTGGGTATGTCCTGTGGGAGATCGGATGGGCAGAGGGGCATCTGAAGGCTGTGGGAGTTGCCCCAAGGGAGAGAACGAGACAATGACTCTCCCAGGAACACAGCTGTGGTAGCGCCCGTCCACCATCGCCAGGGAGCGCACCCCGGGCTCCAGCATCCAAGGCACTACTGGAGATGAGTGAGCGCATGTGTGTGAGGCTTCTAGGATGGCGCCCGATGGCTGCACTGAACTGGCTTGAGTTGAGGCTTAAGTTCTTACCTGCAAATTGCTTCAGTCAGCATTCCTCCTTAAATAGGCAAAGGGAGTGGCCAATTAGCCCCAAGCCTTACTCTCGAGGAGACCATCTCCTAATTGATTGGCTGCCACTGCCATCTTCTCACCACAATGTCCAAAACAGTTCATTTGAACCAGCCATCCAGCAGTGCGCAGAGAGCACCCAGAGAGCCACCCAGGCCAGGACTAAACAAGCCCTGCAGGATGTGATAGATGTTGCATTCTTACAGATGATCCTGTCCTCTTTGCCAGCATCTGAGATGGCTGCTTTTCTGTCATGTGGCCCAGCCTGTCTGGAATGCTGGAGATCTTTGAAAGGTAAGTGAGCAATCGGTGACAAGGTGGGGAGGAGCATGTGGAACCTGGTAGGCTAGCAAAGCAGGTTGAGTTCTTGTGGAGACCTGGTGAGGCAGTATTGGGAGGAAATAGGTAGGAGGCATGTTGTAGCAGCTCTGTGGTTGGTCATAAGGGTGAATGACTACCACGGTGTTGCAACACACATAACTTCAGGCCCGGGTAGTGAACACTTTTTTTGGGGGGGGGGGTTGTAACTTTGAACTGTCACTAAGCGAACTATTGTAACTCAAGGACTACCTGTACTTTAATAAAGGTAAGGCTTCCATTCATTATACATACTTTACCAGAATCAAAACTTAAATGCTTTCTGTTCCTTAAGTTTCTAATTGGCATTTGTATTCAGTAACAAAGAACAATACTGTAATATTAAGCAGCCAAAGTAGTAGAAAGAAACTCAGTGAATATACTTAGGCTCTCTGCCAGCGACAATCATCTGGAAGATACCAACACAGGCTCCTCTTTTGCCTTCCCAATATTCAGGGTTAGGATCCAATCTTTCAAGGACATCAAAAGCTTTAGCAGAATAATAAAACTGGCCCATCTGTTCAAAAGATAAAGGGACATACTTAAGGCAGCAACACTGCCTAAAACAAAGTTTAATTACGTAGCAACATAAAAAAAGAAATGAACATTGACACTGAATTTTTCCTGTTCATGATTTGAAAGCCAGATAAATTTTTCTGAAGAAATAAATATTTTTCAATGTCATAAACACATTATTGATACAATATTTGTAGCTCAGTGTTGAACTCTTGGTGCTCTCTGAGCTTGATTGTTTTCTTGCAGTCATTTTATTACCAAATTAGGAGACTAGCAGAAGACTAGCAGATATATTCATGAAAAACTAGAATCAAAACAGAAGACAGGATGAAATTTCCCAACACACGGACAGACTAAACCATAGTTTCAACCTGGAAACTGTGAGCATCTTAGACCAAGCCAAGTCTAAAAACGCTAGAGAATTCCAGACAAATCTGGCATCAAGAAGCACACAGACACAAACAACATTTACATACCATTCAAGAGACTATCAAAAAGCTGAAAAGGAAAGGACCAAAATGCCTCTTCACCAAGCAACACCAAATGAGTACAGATTAACATCAAGATTAAGATCTGACAATCAAGAAGCAAACAATATTTCTTGATCATCTCTAATTTTTATCAAAAGTGTTTCTAGTGTTAAAATAAATAGAAGTGGAGAGAGTGGGCACCCTTGTCTTACTCCTTTGATTATTTCGAATTGTTCTGTAATGTCCCCATTCATAATTACCCTTACTGTTTGTTTAGTATAAATTTTTTCTACCATCTTTTCAAATTTTGTCCCAAATTCCATAGATTTCAGTTGCATTATAATTATCGAATGCTTTTTGGGCATCAAGGAAAACCAGTGTAGCTTGTTTTTCAGAGTGTGTTTAATAAAATTCCAGAGTGTTCATTATAGTCCTCATATTGTTCTTTATCTGTCGGCCTGTCAGAAATCCATTTTGGTCCTGTTGGATATATTTATTCAAAATTGAGCATATGACGGCCGTAGCCAGGGGGGCTTTTTATCAGGTTCGCCTGATCTGCCAGTTGCGTACCTTTCTGGACCGGGAAGCCTTGCGCATGGTCACTCACGCCCTTGTCACCTCCCATCTGGACTATTGTAATGCTCTCTACATGGGGCTCCCCTTGAAGAGCACTCGGAGGCTCCAACTGGTCCAGAATGCGACCGTGCGGGTGGTTATGGGCGTACCTCGTTGCGCCCATCTAACACCTCTCCTGCGTGAGCTGCACTGGCTCCCAGTGGTCTTCCGGGTGCAATTCAAGGTGTTGGTCACCACCTTTAAAGCGCTCCATGGCATAGGACCAGGATATTTACGAGACCGCCTTCTGCCACTAATAGCCTCCCACTGACCAGTCCGCTCCCACAGAGAGGGACTCCTCAGGGTACCGTCGGCCAAGTTATGTTGGCTGGCGATACCCAGGAGGAGAGCCTTCTCTGTCGGAGCTCCTGCCCTTTGGAATGAATTGCCCCCGGATATTCGTAACATCTCTGACCTCCGGGTCTTTTGCTGTGCCCTCAAGACCCTACTGTTCTGACAGGCGGGGCTGTCTAACTGAATGATTTTAAATTGGGTTTTAATATTGGGTTTTAAAATTTGGCCAAAACTATTTAACGATTTTAATTAATTTTAACTGTGATATTGTATATTTATGTTTTTAATCTTGGCTATACACCACCCCGAGTCCTTCGGGAGAAGGGCGGTATATAAACAAAATTATTATTATTATTATTATTATTATTATTATTATTATTATTATTATTATTATTATTATTATTATTATTATTATTATTATTATTATTATACATTTTTTGAAGCCCTAAATAAAATAATTACTAAATTTATATGGCAGGGAAAAAAGCCTAGAATTAGACTTAAACTCTTACAAGATGCAAAAGATAAAGGGGGATTGGCACCTCAAGAATGGGAAATATACTACTATCTTAACCTGGTTAAACGATTGGATGGAACTAAGAAATAAAAAGTTTTAGCAATAGAAGGACACGACCTGCAAGTAGGATGGCATGCATTCCTTTGGGATGGAAAACATAATACACATAGTTATTTTAGAAGGCATATACTAAGGAATGCACTGCTACAAATTTGGCTAAAAAAAACAAAAAACAGCACTGTATAAAAATACCAATGTGGATATCCTCAATGGAAGCACTAAAACATCCAAATTTAATTGATATAATGTATAATATATAATGCATATAATAGATATAAGGATGTATTAAAAGAACAAGGAAATTTGAAAACAAAACAGGAACTAGAACAAGACATAGGTAGGGAAATTGATTGCTGGACATATACACAAATCCAGTCTAAATATAAAGAGGACATTAAATTATATGAAATACAAAATGATCAGCAAGAACTGGACAAAATTATACAAGAGACAAAGGAAAAACTAATTAGCAATATATATAAATATTTACTGAGATACAAAATGGAAGATGAGGTAGTTAAGGAAACAATGGTTAAATGGGCAAAATTTTTTAGATATAATATAGAACTGGAGAGATGGGAAAAAATTTGGCAAACGAACATAAAATTAGCTATTTCTGCAGCATTCAAGGAAAACCAGTTAAAGATGTTTTACAGATGGCACCTCCCTCTGGCAAGATTTGCCAAGATGTTCCCGAACAGCTCTCCAACATGTTGGAAGTGTAAAAAGGTTTATGGAATATATTACCATCTTTGGTGGACATGTCCGGCTGCAAAAAAGTATTGGGCCAAAATTAGGAAATGGTTGGAAAAGATAACTGACCAACCTATTGATTGGAAACCAGAGACATTTTTGTTGGGAATACTCAATAGAAAATATACTAAGGAAATAAAATATTTAAGAGTATCAGATGCACAGAATTGGAAAAAAGACAATACACCAACAGAGGAAGAATTGATAAAGAAAATTTTAGATTGTGCTGAGATGGATAAATTAACAAAGGAAATTAAAGAAAAGGAAGATACAGAATACTATGCAGTATGGAACAAATGGTAGGGGAGGGGCGGGGGGAGGTAGCGGTTATCATTAAAGAAGGTCTGAGACCGAGGGAGGCCACTGTTCCTCAGACGGCCGGCTGTGAATCCCTTTTTGTGAAATGGGGTCATGGGGTTCAGATGGGTTTGCTGATCACGTACCTGGCTCCCTGCCACGTGGCAACAGCCCTGCCCGAGCTACTCAACGTCATCGCCGCGGTGGCAGTTGATACCCCTAGGCTTATGGTCATGGGGGATTTCAACCTGCCGTCCGTGGGTGAGACGTCGGAGATGGCTCGGGAGTTCATGGCTTCCATGACAGCTATGGACCTGACCCAGTTAATTCATGGCCCTACCCACACAGGGGGAAACACGCTGGATCTGGTTTTTGTCTCTGGACAGTGGTTGAGGGATCTTGAGATAGGGGATATAGTTACTGAACCCTTGTCATGGTCAGATCACTCTCTCCTTCGTCTTGACTTTCGAACCGCTGCACCCCGCCGCAGGGAGGCGGAGCCGGTAAGATGGTTCCCCCCCAGGCGCCTGATGGAACCTGACAGATTCCAGACGGAGCTTGGGCCATTTCCTGAGGTTCTGGCACACGCCTCGACTGGAGACCTGGTGGCCGCCTGGGATAGGGCGGCTGCTGGAGCTCTGGATTGGGTCGTGCCTTTGCGGCCTGTGACCCGGCGCCGATCTCAATTGGCTCCTTGGTTTACCGAGGAGCTGAGGGAGTTGAAGCGCCGGAAAAGACGCCTAGAGAGTAGTTGGAGGGCCAGTCTTTCTGAATCTGACCGGACACTAGTAAGATCCCATATTAGGAATTAGTGGCGATAAAAGCAGCGAAATGTAGCTATTTTGCTGCTCTTATTGCGTCATCAGATAATCGCCCGGCCGCCCTCTTTAGGGTGACCCACTCCCTGCTCCACCAGGAAGCGCAGGAGGACCCCTTGGAGGGTAGAGCCGAGGATTTTGTTCAGTATCTGTATGACAAAATCACTCAGATTCGGGAAGATTTGGACTCCGACTGGGTAGTCTCAGGGGGAGAGACAGGGGCAGGTCTTGAGAATGTTATCTGGGATGAGTTTGATCCTGTGACCCCTGAGAACATGGACAGGATTCTGGGTAGACTGAACGCGACCACTTGTTTATTGGACCCGTGTCCTTCCTGGTTAGTACTGGCTTCCCGGGAAGTGACACGAGGCTGGCCCCAGGGGATTATAAACGCTTCGCTGGGTGAGGGTGACTTTCCCGCCGCCTTGAAAGAGGCGGTGATGAGGCCTCTCCTCAAGAAGCCTTCCCTGGACCCGGCAATGTTGGTAAATTATCGTCCGGTCTCCAACCTTCGCTTCGTGGCGAAGGTTGTTGAGAGTGTGGTCGCGCAACAGCTCCCCCAGCACCTGGATGAAACGACATATCTGGATCCGTTCCAGTCGGGCTTCAGGCCCGGGTGCAGCACGGAAACGGCATTGGTCGCGTTGGTTGATGATCTCTGGAGGGCTCGGGACAGGGGGTGCTCCTCTGTCCTGGTCCTGTTAGACCTCTCAGCGGCTTTTGATACCATCAACCATGGTATCATGCTGCACCGGTTGGAAGAGTTAGGGGTGGGAGGCACTGTGTTGCGGTGGTTCTCCTCCTTTCTCTCTGACCGGTCGCAGTCTGTGTTGACGGGGGGACAGAGGTCGACCCCGAGGCCCCTCATATGTGGGGTGCCGCAAAGGTCGGTCCTCTCGCCTCTCCTGTTCAACATTTATGTGAAGCCGCTGGGCGAGATCATCCGTGGTTTCGGGGTGGAGTACCATCAGTACGCTGACGACACCCAGCTGTACATCTCCACCCCGGCTCACCCCAACGATGCCCTTGAAGTGATGTCCCGGTGCCTGGAGGCCGTACGGATCTGGATGGGGAGGAACAGGCTCAGGCTCAACCCATCCAAGACCGAGTGGCTGTGGTTTCCGACATCCCGATATAGTCAGTTGACGCCATCACTGACTATTGGGGGCGAATCATTGGCCCCCACGGAGAGGGCTTGCAACTTGGGCGTCCTCCTGGATTCACGGCTGTCTTTAGAAGAGCACTTGACAGCCGTGACCGGGAGGATTTTTCATCAGGTTCGCCTGATTCGCCAGTTGCGTCCCTTTCTGGATCGGGACTCATTACGCACGGTCACTCATGCCCTTGTCACCTCCCGCCTGGACTATTGCAACGCTCTCTACATGGGGCTCCCCTTGAGGAGCACCCGGAGGCTCCAACTGGCGCAGAGTGCGGCCGCGCGGGTGGTAATGGGAGCGACATGGCGTTCCCATGTAACACCTCTCCTGCGCAAGCTGCAGTGGCTCCCGGTGGTCTTCCGGGTGCGCTTCAAGGTTTTGGTTACCACCTTTAAAGCGCTCCATGGCTTAGGACCTGGGTACTTGCGGGACCGCCTACTACCACCAATAGCCTCCCACCAGCTGGTACGCTCCCATAGAGAGGGGCTCCTCCGGGTAACGTCAGCCAAACAATGCCGACTGGCAGCCCCCAGGGGGAGAGCCTTCTCTGTGGGGGCACCTACTATCTGGAACGAGCTCCCCCCAGAGATACGGAGGATCCCGGATCTGCGCACCTTCCGCCGCGCTTTAAAGACCTTACTATTTCACCAGGCCGGCCTGGCCTAATTTTCCCCCTCTTTTATAAAAGATTTTTAATTTTTAAATATCTTTTAGTATTTTATACATTCAATTTTAAATTGGTTTTAAAAGTTTGGGGTTTTAAATTTGTCGGGGCCAAAATTATTTAATTTGATTTTATTCTACTTTTAAATTTTGTATGTATGTGTTTTATTGTTTGGCTGTGCACCGCCCTGAGTCCTTCGGGAGTAAGGCGGTATAGAAATGAAATAAAATAAAATTAAATAAAATTAAATAAAATTAATTAATTAAATAAATAAATAAATAAATAAATAAATAAATAAATAAATAAATAAATAAATAAATGGTACAACTGGCTGGAAATTAGGAATACGGGATAAAAATGATTGGGGAAAAATTTCAAATGGAAAGTGTTTGTAGAATAATGTATAAAATTAATATTATGTGTGAAGGAAGTTATAGAGCAGTAAGGGATAATGGGACAAGAAGGATATATATATTATAAGGAGAGTTAGGAGAAAATGTAAACAATAGAAGACTACCATTACGAAACTGTTGTAAAAAGGGAATATATGTTTTGTGGTTGTCAAAAAAAAAGAAGCAGCAAACAATATCTCAAGGAACTGCAGATACTGCAGGCTAACAGTAAACAATAGCTGAATCAGGAAGCTCCCAAGACTAGTCCCACCAACACTTACAGGGCAAGCCACTAGCATAGAAAAGGAGAGCAAACCCCATTCCCTACTAGCACTGATTATGTTACCTAGTTTGGTAATGAAAGATCTACAAAAAAAAAACCCCAACCAAGCTCAGAGAGCACCAAGAATTTCACATTATTTATTTTGTGTGTGTGTGTGGGGGGGTGTTAACATGCTTACATTGTGGCACAGAAATGGGGCATGCTAACCATGATAGTTGCACAAACAATTTTAAAGATGGAAGATTTTCTTTGAAAACATTTTAAAATGTTCTTTTTTCCCAGTTCAATTTTCAATTACATTTTACCTTTCATCCTGAAATTTATTTTTTTTCATTTCCAGCAAAGTATTATATTGAATAAAATAATTTCCAATGAACAGAAATATGTTTTTAAAAAGTTATGGTCAAAACTATATTTATATTAGAGAAATTCCTTGTGTGTCCAATCACACTTGGCCAATAAAGAATTCTATTCTATTCTATTAAAATAGAAAAGCCAAAATTAAGGAATAGCACAAATGATTGAATCTCCTGGCTCAATATAAAGTAGATTTTCTTCTAAATGGACATTTTAAAATAAAGGAACTGAGCATTTATGACAAAAAAAAGATAAACATGTATTTTTGTGAAATATTTGCATTTACATCTTAGAAAATTGCCATAAACATATAGAAAAGTTAACATCATTTCCTTACTCAATGAAAAGCAAAAAAACTGATAATCTTTCTTAAGATGTCTTAGTATGATCATACGAAAAGTAGTCAGCATGGTTTATTTCTTGGGACAGCTTTATGCATCATAAAAATTCCAAACTAATGAACTGCTTTATAGTCTAGGAATTAGGCCTATCTCATATAACTTCTGATTGTAAGAAAAGTATAGAAGCAATTTATTAAAAAAAAATTACATGACTTGAGAAAGAAAAAAAGTTACAATTCTACAGGGTTGATTTAGATAGTGAAGGAAAATGGATTAAAGACAACATACTTTGTAGCAGTCATTTGCAATTAGTTGCAGAAGACTAAAGGATTCTCCTGAAGTTTCCATCTTTAGATAGAGTTCCCAGGCTAATCTTGGTTTCTTATTCATAATATCTGCAATCAACAGAAAGTTAGAACTAGTAGAGGCATGTTGCTACACAGTGTTTAGAACTGGATAAACATATTAATCAGCAGTATTGTTCTTTACATTGGCTGTTCAGATGAGTTGAGAAATAACATAGCTACACGGATTAAGTTGACTGGAAAATTAAAAAAACGATATTTTAAAAATATGTGCCAACGTACAAGTTTTATATGAAAATGATCTCTAGATTTTCATGTGTACTTTCCATTTGAGCACACAGCAGGCTGAGCATTTGAATAGATCATACATGTGAATTTTTATGTGAAAATAAAGTCAGTTGCCTTCCTGAAAGTTTCTTCTTTCTGATCTACGAATATAATATATAATATCTATGTTGGCATTAAACCTACTTCAACTGTAGAGGATCCTGAAGGAGACAGACTATCTAGGACAGTGATGGCAAACCCTTTAGGCCCTGAGTGCCCAAACTGCGCATACGCACATGCCCAAACTGTAAGGCGCGCATGCATGCGCAAACATGTGCACATGAGCAGCAGAGACCCAAAGACCAGCTGGCCGGCGGGAGGCGGGGCATCCCAACACCGGCAGCTCTGCCAGAGGTGAGATTTTTTTCTTTCATATGCTTGTTTTGTCATTTGCAGGGAAACAGAAGATCACGAAAGAAACGCCACGGAGAGCTGAGCAGGGGCGACGGCACACATGCCCACAGAGAGGCATGCATGCCATAGGTTCACCATTATAGATCTAGGACCATGGCAGTTATGGCCAAAGAAGTCTTTGCAAGGCACATCTAGTGTAGCAGCTGGGCCTTTTCCTGGACTATGAAGGCTTCACACAGTTACCCATGTGTTAAGTCACCTGCTCTCTAGAATATTTCTCCAGAGTGGGATGACATCTCACATCCTGATAACATTCAGGAAGTATTGGAGACCTGATTATTCTCCCAGGCTCTGGAGTGAGTTGAAGAAGCTTCCTGGATGAGAAGCTAAATGTCTTCAAGGAAAAACAAAGTCCAACTGCCTTTTGAAAAAGCACCTTTGGGACACATTTTCTGTAGATTATGTTAAAGAACTGGCCTATCTCCAAAGCAGAAATTTCAAGTCCCTCTCTCAAAACCTTGGAAAATTGCTTCTTAAAAGACATTTGTATGAAAAAAAATCTTTTAGCTTAAAAAGTAATTAAATTTACATATACAGTACTTAATACTTAATTTCATTTAAAATTAATTTAAGCGATGAGAATACTAGGTCAATACATATTTTATAACAGAGCAGAGTGACTCACAGCAGCGTGCTAGCCAACTGAGGTAAACAAAATCATTCTTTATTTTCTCACTTTGAATCAGGAGGAATACCTGAAAGGAAACAAAGAAAACCAAGCTTCTGTTCACATTAAATGTAGCTCTGAAATACATGCCCTCAATCAAATCAGGATTTGTCATTCTAAAGATTCAGCAGCTATAAAAGTTTAAGACATGAAAATATAGTTTTCCCTTAAGTAATTCATTCAAAAATTATTTATTCAATAATTTGCCTTATCAAAAGACCCCCAGGATCTATAAAGCAGAGGTGTAATACAAAAGCAGGGATGTAAAAAAGGAATCTTGCAATCCTGATATAGCCCATCATTATGTATTTTATGGCCCTTTTGAATGGGAACAATTAGCAGTTTAGAAAGTCTGGGGACCAAACATGCCTAAGTCTGGGAATGACTCTAGATTGTTTTCATAAAACTCTAGCTTAATATGCAGACTGTTACTTAAAAAAAAATCAATCATTTAACCTTTAATCCTTACTTTGCCAAATGATAATTCATGTTGATTTAAAAAAAAAAAAAGCTTCAAGGAGTATTAGAAATAGAAATTAGTATTAGAAATAGCAATAGCACACTTATATACCACTTCAAAATGCTTTACAGCAGTTTACAAAGTCAGCAAATAATGAAGCTTTTCTCAGAATAGCATATATATTTTTTTCCATTTTATTCAGAACATTCTGGAGCTTTTACTAAGGCATACTTAAGGAATGGTGAAGGGCAAACGGGGCATATTTTATACTTTATGTTTTCATTCATTCATGCATCCATCCATCCGTCCTTGAAAACAGAGTATTCTTCTACAGTTGTACGGAAAAAACTTATTTATTGCAGTATAATAGCAGAGCCTGATATTTTATCCATGTAACATACTGAGAAATGGAAGTAAATTTGCTGCTGAAAGAAAAGGATCTTATGGAGTTAAATTTGAAGAGGGAAATAGCAACCATAAGATCCTTTTCTTTCAGCAGCAAATTTACTTCCATTTCTCAATATGTTACATGGATAAAATATCAGGCTCTGCTATTATACTGCAATAAATAAGTTTTTTGTTTATGTTGTCTGTAATTATGAGAGATTTTAAATTACAAACTATACTGTATTAGCAATTAATCAATCTTCCACCTTCTCCTTGTTTTATTATATTTTTTCTAGTTTCATACACTATGGAAGTGTGACCACAAGACAAGGTTCAGTACAGCTCCTAGTATTAAAAAAACATGTTTTGCGACTGTCTAGTGTTGTTACCTTCTGAGTATATATGCATAGGATTATGCGTATATTGAATACTTAAAAAGTTATTGCCTCTTATTCACCCTCCACATTCTTATACAACCTCCACATTCTTTAAGAAAGGATGCACAAATCCTTGAAGTTTCTGAAAATTCAGATATAGAAACTAAGACACAGAATGTAACCAGCAAATATTTTTAAAATTGTCTGTGATCTTTTCAAGAAGCAGATACATACCTCCTCAGCCTCACTAGTATTGCCAGTAGCAGCTTTGGCTTGTGCATAGTTAAAGTTAAAAGTATCATCATTATAGAAATAACTCTGGAAAATAAAGTATGTTTAATAAAGAAACAATTTAATGGTTTATGACATTTAACAGCTAATATCAATTTTCAGCTATCGTTTGAAATTGACAATACAATTGAACTAAGTTAATATGTTAGAAATTGAACGTCTTTTGCCTTTCTCCCAAGTATATAAAATCTTGCTATGATGTAATTTCCCCTTTGTCTCCTCAAAACATTATTGCTCAATTCCATTTTTTTTAATTCAACAAATATCAAGGGCCCCCATTTTTATCTAGTTATGACATCTTGAAAATACAGTTTACTGACTGTTCATAAAAATAGTTTAAGCCTTGGACAATCCCTAAAATATAGTCCTGATGAATGTGAAATTGTTCTTTCATTTAATTCCAAAACAGTATAAAAGCTATGAATCCACAATTCATAATTAATGCCTTATACAGAGAGGGTGGAACATTTACTTATTTATATACCATCAAACTCCCAAAGAACTCCTAGCATATCAGTGTATTAAATTACCCATAATTATACTAATATAAATGTCTCCTAATTATATTTAATCATTAAAAGGTCTTCTAAACAGCTCAGTTTTCATCCTTCCTATATGCTGGGAGGCATGGTACAATACAGATTTTTACATGGAGCCTACTCCAGAAGGTAGGCTCTGCTGCAGAAAAGGAATGACCTAGAGCAGTGATGGCTAACCTTTTTGCCATCACGTGCCAATAGCGTGGGGAGCGTGGGGGGGTTGCGGGTGCGTGTGCCCACATCCATAATTCAATGCGCCCCACCCTCCCGCGCATGTGCACGTGACCCCCCACACTTCCCCCTGCTTTTGGCACGCGACGGCATTGTGGGCCTGGTAGGCCCATTTTTCCCCCTCCCCAGGCTCCAGAGACTTTCTAGGAGCCTGGGGAGGGCAAAAATGGCCTTCCCCATCCCCCCGAGAGGCCTTCCGGAGGCCGGAAACAGCCAGTTTCCCGACTTCCGGTGGTACCGGAAGGCCTGAAAATCAGTTGGCCAGTGCGCACATGTATGCTGGATCTGAGCTAGGGCAACACTTGCGTGCCCACCAATATGGCTCCGCGTGCCACCTGTGGCACCCGTGCCATAGGTTCGTCATCATGGACCTAGAGAATAAGTTCTATTTGAAACAATCTGTCTATCAGGCCAAGTCAGAAAGGATTTTATACCTCTTTTTGCACACTTAAAATTAAATAACACTTCCTCATTTTGTTATACCAAATTTCTAAATTAGAAGTCATAGCAAACCAATTCAATAAAACATCTCACCCTGATAATATTATAATATATTATATATTTCCTTAGATTTTCCATGGATGAACTGATTATCAATATATAATCATATATTAAATAGCATAAATGCTAATTAAGAATTTCAGAAATTATAAAATGTAATCATTGCTGTATAAATGAATGTAGATCACATTATAATAACATTTTGTCCAGATTCATGCCAAGTTGCAACCTAGGAAGAAAAATACCACTCTCCTTGAGGTGTGGAAAAGTTTGCTTTTATGCTGAAATCTTTAGCTGTGTGGGAGGTATAAAATATTATCTAGACATACTGGTTTAGAACACAGAAAATGGAAAGGTGCCAACTAATATTAAGTGTCAATCAGTATGGAATGTTTAAATACATTAATTATATTATCAAATAATGAATCATGTGTAGATTAACCTCAATCTTCACAAATGCTTAACCCTCTGTGTACTGTTTTGATCTCTGTATTCACATATTTTGTTAAGTGGTTTTTGTGTCTTTTCAACTTCTAATCCAGTGATGGTGAACCTTTTCAGCACTGAGTGCCAAAAAGGGAGTGCGGTTCGTGCATCTGGGCCACAACCCGGAAGAGGAGCTGCCAATGGTGCATGTGCATGGCCAAAAATGAACTTCCTGTTTCCAGCGTGCAGATGCATGCTAGCCAGTTTGTCTTCCCTGTTTCTGGTGCGCATGCGTTCGCGACGATCAGCTGGCTGGCACACATGCTCACGCACAAAAATGGAAGACCAGCTCTTCCAGTTTCCAGCACTGCCACATGCAAAAAGGCCAGCTGATTGTCATGCGCACATGCGCCACAGAAACCCAGAAGAGGAATGGGTGACGCAGCATGTGCCAGGTGACATGGCTCTGCATGCCACTTTGGGCCCACGTGCCATAGGTTTGCCATCATGGTTCTAATCTGATTTAGATGTAAAATTTTTCATTCCTTTCACAAATACCAAAAATATTCTGTATGGAAAACAGAAAGTATCAATTAAATATAACTCAGTGAGTCCTGAAGAAAAAAGATACATACAAAAGATACATCTAAGCACACTACCATATATAAAAGATCTTCAGTAGTAGATCTTCAGTTTCCCATTATATTGCATAGTGAGTCTATGTTTTATTTACAATAAACTCTTCATTGTTAATTGTATCAATATTCTATTAGTTGAGTTAGAAAATGTCCTAGTAGTAGTCTCTGAAGCAGAAGACAGATATGATCACCCTGAAATTTTGGCTTTGGCTCCCAAAGTACCTTAGAACATCCCACAGAATTATAATTTTTAATGCGACAGATGGAGAAAATTATAAATACTTGGAAAACATAACTATTGTATTTTCAATTAATGTAAGCTTAGTTTTGTCTTGCAATTTCCTGGAGTACAGTTATTAACATTCCACTCAAAGCAAAGCAAAGATAGCATAGTCCTGCCTTTCAATCCCAAAACCAAAATTGTCGATTTTCTTCATCATCATCATGATTATGATCATGATTAATGCATGATGCATGTTTAATGCATTTCATTCATTTAGAAATGGAGATTAAAAATCTTAAGAGAAAAGGACAGAGTCAAATATTTTATATGGGTATTTTCAAGAGAAGTAAATGAATGAAAATGAATGTATTAAACACTGAACAGCCAGATTTTCAAACTGATATATGCGGTAATCACAATGAAACATCTAATTCTGTGCTAAAAAATATACCATGGCAATGACATATGCTTTAAAATTTTATTTACATAAAAAGCAAATATACAATTTCCAAAACAAAATGTTGTAGATTATAATTGGTGCTTTCTGTATAAACATATTGATAAAGCATGAACTAAAAGCTGAATTAACTTTTATTTGGTATGACGGAGGTATCCAATAAGTTAATTTTCTGTATTACTCAGGAAATGATCATACTTAGTTGTGTCCTTAGTTTTTGAAAAAAAATGACCCTGTGCAATTCATGAAGAAAAAATTGAGAGGTAGTTTCAGTAATAAAAGTTAGCCCTATAGTAGTAAAAGAAAATGATTGCTACAGGGTAAGAAAGCTAAGAGATATTGGAACAACTTATTTTCAGTCATTTGAAAAAGTTAAATCCTTATTTTATAATTATCTGCTGTTAAAACAAAGGAACTATATTCTCTGCACAACTAGAGCCTTGAAATCTACCAGGCACTATCACTTGGTACACCAGGTGATACACCAAATGATACACCAAATATTGTAAATTAAGGGTAATGCCCAGTTTTTAATTGGAAAATGGGAAAATCAATTACAGCAGAGATGGCATTACATACTATATCTGAGGGGCGGTCCCAGTTGCTGCCTCAGATTTTGCTCCAATGCCAGATAATTCCTTAATGAAACAAGATTTGGCAAGTAAAGGGACAGAATAAGTTTTCATTTGGCTTGGCCAAAAGGGGCTATGCAAAGCATTTAAAAGATATTTATTTACAATTTTTGTAAACTATCCCAATCATAAGACTCTAGGTAGTTTATAGCAAAGAAAAATATAAAAAAATAAGAGTTGCTAGGGCTAATATATGAAAGCCAATGCAATGCAGGTGCTGAACTAAGAGCAAGCTAACACAGATTTCTATTCCATTGTCCATTGCAACAGTTCACTTTGGGCCAATCATTCTCTCTCCGTTCAACCTACCTTCTAAGAGTACTGTTATGGAGAAAAGGAGGAGGGAACACTGTATTTGCTAGCTTAACCTCCTGACTTAAAGGTGAGATAAAAATACAATAAATAAAGATAAGGCTCTGACTTAAAAATAGGTCAAGTTGCTTTTTACATATTGACTGAGATTTTACCATCATAGATTGATTGATTTATTTATCTTTACTATCTACAGCAGTGGTTCTCAACCTTCCTAATACCATGACCCTTTAATACAGTTCCTCATGTTGTGGTGACCCCCAACCATAAAATTATTCCTAAAACCATTGAAAATATGTGTTTTCCGATGGTCTTAGGCGACCCCTGTGAAAGGGTCATTCGACCCCCAAAGGGGTCCCGACCCACAGGTTGAGAACCACTGATCTACAGTAAAGAGACACTAGAAAGAGGCAATTATAGAAACTTCCATGAAATCCAGATTGCATCAAATACACACTCCAATATAGATTCTAGCAAGACCAAAATTAAATAATTGATCATTGGCACCACAGCAACATTTTCATTGAAAATATCAGATTAAAAGCCAGATGCCCTAACACTGGATTTTCTATGACACTTGATGAAATAGCCTTCTTCTCTTCTCTAGTATTATGTTTGTGCATAGCCACTTTTTGAAATACTAATAAACAGACATACATGAATGTATACAAGACAACTGTAACTTTACTAACCTTTACTGAATTGAGATATATTAGGACATCATCAAACTGCCTGAGCAGAAAGAAGCAAGAAGCCATACACTGTCTCCCAGGAATAGTATCTGAAGATTAACAGTGCAAATAGGTTGAGGATAGCAAAAATATTGGGGAGTACACCTACATTCATTTGTTTTCAGAACTACTGCCAGGATGTCAGGAAGCAACACAATATATTATTTACTTTGTTGACAGATAGGAAACAATTTGACACTGATTGAAGGGATAGAGAATGATCTTAAAGGATAGTGGGAAGATCCATTACAAGGAAACAATCAGTCAAGTACCTATTAAATCCATTCCAAGAAATAAGAAGTTGCCTCAGATATGCTCCTCTTTAATCCATACAAAGATAAAGTGAGGAAAGAGGAAAGCATATTCAGACTTGCAATATTCTGTCACTATAGCTCAGGGATCCCCAATCCCTGGCACTGGGCCACAGCCTACGCCAGGAACCGGGCCACACAAGTGAGTGAAGCCCCATTCACATATGTATGGAATGCAGCACTGTGTATAACTATGCCTTTCAGTGTCTGCGGAAAAACCACTTTTCATGGAACCGGTCTCTGGCACCCAAAACATTGGGGACCGCTGCTATAGCTGTTCTAATAAAATAAAAATAGCTCTAAGACTCATATGACAATTCTTTCTCGACCTGGTTTGCCTTAAAGGGCTGAACTTGAAGTAAGGAGGAATTTCTTGATAGTAAGAGCTATTAAGCACTTGCCTCGTAGAATTATGGCTACTCCCTCACTGAAGGTTTTCAAGTAAAGATTAGAGAGTTATTTGTCTGGGATGCTCAGAGAAGTTATGAGCTTCCAATGTCCTATATTCTATAGGACATTGATATTCAAATGTATATTCAAAGAATATACATATTCAAAGAATTCTATAATTCTTTGTGACATGAAAATTTATAATCTAAATTCATAACTTAAATTGGACATAAATATACATCTAATTCTAGCCCAAATAGCATATTTATGTTGCATTTTTATGTTAAACATTTCTACTTAATATTTGTCACTGGCAAATACTAATAGCAATATTCCTTTCATTGAATCACATAATAAATTTAATACAATTAATGTCTGACGAAAAGAGAACACAGCACATTTAAAACATACCACATTCACTAGCTGATCCTCCCACCAGTTGGAAAAATTGCTGAGCAATTTTCAAATGGTCTCTCTGAAAAAGAACAATATAGAAATAGGGCTTTTATTGCACTGATAAATATTTTTCCTTTCTATTTCCTGAATGCCTAGTTCCATTCTTCATCATGCTCATTTTGTTCTCCATTTTCTCCTCCCAAAATGTTTTGATGTTAATGAGCATATTCAGTTATCATTGTTTTTTAAATTTCTGTGTAAAACTTTATTTTTTTTTAAATAGTTGAGCCTTCCCCAAGCATGGTTATATTTCCTTTTTGTTTCTCAGTAGCTCTAGCTTGCCTAAAACAGTTATAATTAACTAACACAAGAAATTTATGTAAAAAAGGATCAAGTTAAAATCTCAATCAGCTTCTGCATTCAATTTGACCATTTATGGATTCTTCATAAATTACTAGTATCAGAAACTGTTATACTCACTGAACCCATTTCCTGCCCAAGTACTGCATTCACTACTCCCTTCAGAATATATTCCTAAAAATATTGAAAAAATAATTAAATTATGCAATTTGTTTCCTGATGCTTAAAGCAATTTGCAATTCTTTTATTCAAATTACTGTGCAAATACATAAGATATTTGAATCAGATATCTTTATGGATGCTAATTGTATCAAGTTAAATATAAAAGGCACTCAAACCATTAAAAGGCTGATCAGTCATCCATTTCATTCTTCTGCTAAAATTGTAGGTATATTCCATTATACAAGCATGTATTTTAATTTAACCACCCAGTTTCCAGAAATTTATCTTGGCATCTTCCAGGTTTTTAAAGTATACATCAGCTAAAGAAATTATTTTTAAATAATAACAGTAACAGTAATGAATTTGAAATAAGTGAAATAATCACAAAATGGAAATATCCATAAAAATCTATAAAAGTCACTTAAATGGAACATCAAACACATCAATTGTTTTACTATAGTTTATCATAAAATTTCAAAACTTGAACCAAATATATTGTACAGCTTATATTGTTTTGATCACTGTTAAGTATGAAGAAAAATTCAAAACAGTTTTCATCAAGAATAAATTAGCTGTACTTGGTTGCATTAAAATATGTGTGACACAAATGACAATTCTTTTTTCACAGATTTTAACAAAACTTAATTACTCTGATCCACTTATCTTAATTACTTAATTACTCTGATCCACATATCTTTTTTAAAAAATGGAAGGCAACAAACAAAAAATAGACGGTACAAGAATTTAATTCTATCCTATAACATTTCAAAGATAATTTCTTCTAGTATGTATCAATGAATAAACTTTTTTTTAACCTGAGGGGTTGCAGGTTCCAGGTCTTTAATCAAGTTGTAAGCCTCCTGTACATCATCTGAAATAATATGATACAGTATATAATATTACAGTATATAATACTGTACCTCTCCTATACTTTTATTCATCTATTGACAAAAAAAGACGGTAAATATTTGTATAATGTTATTCTTTAAATGTTACAATAGGTGTACAGTTTAAAGGCTTTTTAGCCTTTATTATTCATATATTCACATATTATACATAGAGAAAAGAGAAAGAAAATGCATCAAAACAGAATGTCAACTTATTTTGTAAGTAATTTAGTATTTTGTATTTAATTTAGTAATTAAATACAATGTATTTAATTACTAAAATGAGACATTTTATTAGACTAACAAACCAAAACAATCACAGAAAAGCATTTTGGGGGATTTTGTTTTAATAGCAGAGATACAAATAAAAAGATACCAGAGTCAATGTGACAATTGCAGAATAACAACAATAACTAAGTGTCAGGGTTCCAAACGATGCCCTAATGAAAGTGGGAACCTCCAGCAGTTTCAAGAAAAATCCAGTTGTTTATTAGGAGCGCCATGTCAGCGAGCAGGTCAGGAAAGCTTTGCGAGTTGACACTAAGATCAGCCAAAGATCAAAACATGTGGTTTTGAAGTCTGCTATTCAAAATAAATCTCAAGGTGGGAGGAGGGACCAAAGAGATTTCTTATTGTTATAGTTGAAGTTAGTGATGTTTGAGTTTTTGTTCCTACCTAAATCAGCTGAAGTTAGAAGAGATTGAACAGATTGCCTTAAGCAAAAAATTCACTTGTTCCTTTAAAAGGGACGTTAAATAACAGGACTATGCAGCACTTTGGAATTGAAAGCAAAATGTATTGGAAGTACAGGTGGCAAACATTTTTGTCTGCAATACCTTAAAGAATCCCAGATGTTTCTCCAGGGATATCCTGCTTGACATCATTTGTTAGCTCATGAAGCACCACAAATAAAAAATAGCAAGCAACTGTATCCCCCCCAATAATTCCCAAAACAAAGTACGTATATTTTCTATTTGATAGAAAAAGATCACTAAAAACGTGAACAGATATATAAAATATATAAAATATATTTAGATACATATAAAAATGTAAAATGAGATATATAAATTTTTTTCACCTTGCCGAAGATAATAAATGACTAGATTCAGTCTAGCTTCAGGAATGACATCAACCAGTGGAGGGAGTACCTGGAGAGACCCTTCCCCTCCTCGGAATACCACCTGTAAGTAGAAGTATTCACTGTATTAATATTGTAGCAAACAAGTTACAATTTAATCCCATGCATGTTTTCAATGTATTTACTATACTAAGCAGTTTATCATGAATGATGACATTTGTCACGTATTACTCCATTGCTTTTGTAGTTTACAGATTAAATATTTACCCCAGAAATCATAGTGACATCTTTATTATTTAATGCTATCAATATATAAGCACTTTCATACACAGCCACTATATATACATTCCAAAACTTGGATATAGTTGATAAGAGGGGAAAAAAAAGGTCAAGCACAAGACCTTGCAGGAAACATGGATTTTAAGGTGGGAGGTAAAAGGTGACATCAAGTATATGGTCTGTGAGAAAAGAGAGTTTCAAACAGCAACAAGGATAAGAAAGAATAACTAAGAATATTATCTGACATTTTAAGATGATAGATTTAGATAAGTTAAAGTCATTAAAAGGTTAATAAGCTGTAAAACACATGGTAGCTGTAGGATAAGATGACAACAGTGTATAAGGGAAGGAATGAGAAGCCGGTAAAAGAGATACAAGGAAGAATTGTGAATGGAATAAATAAATATATCTTTAAATTTTTTTGTCTTGTGAAAAAAGTTAATTTCAAGAAAAAATCATCATAAGCAGAATCATAAGAGAAACATGTATCAATACAGAGTTAACATCATCTGAAAAATGACATATCTGAAAAATTACATCAAAATGAAGCTGGTGGGAATGGATCACATAAGGTTTTTGAAGAAATAATAAATATTTGAACATAATAGGAAAAGAACTTAAAGTCAGGAATAGGTTAATGATAGTGCATGAATGTGATAATCAATGGAATTTCTTTTTCAGGAACTCTTCTGAGAAGTGCAACTTTCATAGCTCATTCCCAATCAATAAATTACTCTTCCAGACAAATTGACCAAACAGTACTTTGATCATGTATATGATCGGCATAAATTACATTATATGAGCTATCCCATTGCTACTTACCAAGTTATGCTTAATGAGCTCTTTAGCAAATTCAAATGATGTTGAGGCACTGTCCATCAAACTTTTAAGCTCTGCCTTGTAGTTTTAAAGAAATTTAAAAAACAGACAATAGGTCATATCAACAGTGATAACCAAAGAAATAAACATATGCAAAATACTATAGGATTAAAATGTTTGTTCTGCATAGTATCAGGAACAATAAGAAATAGCTATACACACACCACAAAGAATTTGCATTTCTCAAGAATAGATACTGAAATGTTATAGCAAAACTTAAACTTGGATTGAAGAAAGATTTGAGAGATTAAACTATAGTAACAAAATACCTCAGCAGCTTTCCCATTGTAGAGTCGGAAATGATTACAAGCCTTTAAGTTAAGAGCAATGGTACTATCAGGAACCTGTTGAAGGTAAACAGCTAGCACCTCTTGAGAGACATCATAGTAATCCAACTTGTAGTAACACAAGGCCACATATACATTGAGGGCCAGATATTCCCTGCCAAATCAAAGTTCATCAACATATTAATATAACTAATGCTTTATGAAATTCAACTAAGTTTCAGTGATATAAAATTTAGAAAAGCCCAGTATATAAATCTAAAAAAGATATTACATTATTAAGTTGTAATGAAGTAAGCTGGATATTGGGGGTATAAAAAAATACCCCCAATATCCATCTTACTTCATTACAACTTAATACCTTTATCTTGCTATAAACTGTGATAAAGTAAATGTCTATGGTATACTGTAGGTATGAAACTCTCAGCTAATGGGACACTAAAATTGTTGCCTAGGATCCTGGGCATATAATTTTACATTTGTTTAAAAAAACAGAAACATCAGAAAAAACATGGACACTGCAATATAAATTTATATTGCCGTATTTTTCGGAGTATAAAACACACTTTCCCCCCCCCCAAAAGAGGGTGAAAATTTGGGTGCGTCTTATACACCAAATGTAGCCCCGCCTACCCGCCAGCCTCCACCCGTTGGCCTCTGCCTCCCAGCAATTTGCCTCCTTGCAGCAAACAGCCCGTTTCAGCTTCAGCACAGCCTGATTAGCACCAGCAGTTGATTGTAGGTTGGATTGGCCTCCCAACCATCAGCTGTTTCAGGCTGCAGGGATTGCCATTGCCTACTGCCGCCTCTGCGGACCTCCGCTGTTTGCTGTTTAGTGTAAGGAGGCAAATTGCTGGGAGGCAGAGGCAGATTTTTTTTTTTCTTGTTTTCCTCCCCCAAAAAGATAGGTGCATCTTATAGTCTGGAGCATCTTATACTCCGAAAAATACAGTATGTTGTTTCTAACTGATCAAGAATTTGGAATTATAGTGGATAACTCACTGAAGATTAACATAGTGTGCAACAGCTGTGAAAAAGCTGTTTTCCATGGAGAATTCATGAGAAAGGTGTCCAAACGTAAATAAATCTGTCAATAATTATTTGATAAATAAATGGCTCTCTTGAGAGACTCAAGATAGCAAATACAGCATTCTCTCCTCCACTGGTTTCCTCACATAAACAACCTCGTAAGTGAGTCTCCATGGCTGAGAATGAATTTGAATTTGGGTCTCCCCTGTTCTAGCCCAACATCTTGGAAGTACTGTATACATTTTTGGTCACTGCAATGGGTGTGGGAAAAGTGCAGAAAAAAAGCAATCAAAGTGACTGACCAAAGGGCTCAAATATTTTTGAGACTCTTAACTTGAAGAAAAAATAACTGAGTGAAGATTCAATCAATGCATTTAAAATTCAGAGCATAGAAAGAGTAGACCTGAAGAAGTTTCTCTTTCAAAACTAGGATCAGGAGACTTCAAAGAAATTGACTGGAAGTCTTGGAATAAACAAAAGAAAGCATTTCTGCATAATTGGTTTGTAGAATTCATTAACATAAGACATAGGCCTGGTTATTAGTTTGGATTGCTTTAAAAGAGGATAATTTATAAAGAATATATTTATCAAAACTGTTAGGCATGGAGACTCAGTGTTCACTGTTTCAATAAGGTGACTGCATGCTTCCAGATACAAATACAAAGAGAACAATAGCAAGAGAAGTGTTTGCATTCATTTGCTATTTGCAAGTACCTTAGAGGGATTTAGTTGGTTACTATGAAAATAAAAATTGCTGGCTTAAAATAGGTCTTGATTTGATCCAGCTATTTCTCTATGTTGTAGTTTTAACACATTTTGTAGATTCAGGCACTAAATGTAATAAGCCTGAAGCAGTGGTGGGTTTCTACCAGCTCATCGCGGTTCAGGCAAACTGGTAGTGGCAGCGGCAGCAGCAGGTTCCGCCCCTCCGCCCAGATGTCATCACGGATGCTCTGCGCATGAGCGAAGCAAGCACACACATATGCACGCTCATAGTTCCAAACCGGTAGCAAAGGTAAGTGGAACCCACTACTGGCCTGAAGGTGCATCTGGATGTAATTATACCTCCTGAATGATTTGCAGCAGATTGCCAAGCTTTTCTGACCCCTATCTGTTTAACAGTAACAACTTCAAAATGATTCTCCCCCACCATAAATTAAACTATTGACATGAAGAAAGACTGGGGTAATTCAGATTAGATATTTAGGTGGAAAGTTTGCCCCATTCGTTTCTGGCCCTTGATGAATTTCTAAAGTTTTTAATTCTCATCTTTCTCTTTTTTTAACCAGAATCTAATTTAAACAGGAAAAAAGCCCCACTAGATTGTAGTAGGTCCTTCTAGAGTTATCCAATTATTTAAGAATTATTTTTAAATCATTTAAAATTTGCACAAGGTAAAATATCAAAAAGTAATTGTTCATAAAAAAAAATAACAGCCCCACATATATCTAATATGAATGTAGAATTGTACCTTCATTAGCATTTTTCCTTAAATGTCCACATTCCCTGCATGTTTTATTAAACTCAGAACTCACTACTGGATCAAAAATGTAAAGATTTTACAGTAACATTTTAAAGAAGGATCTCAAAAGACAATATTTAAACTCAGCAAAAGATAGCTAAAACATTGCAAAATCGAAAAGCCCTATGAAATTATTTGTTTCAGCTTTCCCCTCCAAATTATGTTAAACAGATCGAGACAAGTTGAACCAACCTGTTATCAAGCAGTATGCGTTTATAGATATCAATAGCTTCTTGATAATGAGATCGCATATAGTGTATAGATGCTAAACTAAGCTGGTCTTCTGTTATATCCTGCAAATTCTGATGGAAATTCATCAGTTTCTTCTCATCACCAAACTAAAAAGGAAATATGATTTAAAGACAGAGACAAGTGGATGCCTTACACATATTCTAATAGTTTGTCTGCTGAAAATAATATTTAACCATATTTCTCTTCTACCATCTTTTATTAGAAACCAATCATTTTTTCAGACTTCAGGCAGTCTACAAAAGAGTCATCTATTTCTCAATTATCTTAATTCTTGTCACCATGAAATTTTCAGGCTTTCATCTTCTGTGCTTACTTAGTACTTCAGGTCTTCATTTCATTATTCTACCTAGAGAACTTCTTTCTTACTTAAACAAGTCTTTCAGAATTTGAATAGTAAGGTGAAGGTGTAAAAGTTATTGTATTTTTATGAAGTGGCAATGCAGCTCAGAATAACATTATGAGTATGCATATATGTAAGCTGAGCAAAAGTGAATGAATTAATTGTAGCAGAATCTCCATGGTACAGAGAGGTATAGTGAATGGTGTTAATGTCAACTAGATTTAGGTTCCTTTCCCCCCCCCTCTTTCTTCTTATCTCTAATATCTTTTGCTTCCTTTTTTCCCCAAGTACCTTGCATTACACTGTTTGCTCTGAAAACAAATAGCATGATAGGTATTTATAAGATTTTAAATAACATTTGGGGATATGATGGGAACTGGATTTCAAAATACTTCAACTACTTCCAAATTTGATCCAATGTTTTGAAATACATACCTTGTGTGCTAGATGGAACAGCATACGATTCTGAAGTCTACTCTTGGGAGCTAAAAACAAAATTAATACCTAGGTTTTCAAACTTATTAATTCATATGCCTCATTTTCATGGTGCAAACAATGTCCCCACTCACTTCCAGTAAGTGCACCTGAATTTATTGCCAGTAAAAATAAATAAAAAAGCAACCTTAATTATCAGACTCACCTTTCAAAGCAGATTGTTCAGCTTGTGTATACATTCCCAAGAAGAAGTAAGTGCATGCTAAATTCACCCACACATCAGGGTTGCAGGCAGATTCCTTGATTAAATCCTCATACTCCTTAAATAAATAATAATTTTTGATACAGCCTTGCTTAATCACCACAGACAAATTTATGCTTTATTTCTTCTTATAACCCAGCCAGAGCACATAAGAACTGTAAATAAGTAAAAAATATATATAAACAGAAATGACTACCATGTCCAGTGCAAATATTGTATTTCAGTTATCATCAAAATTTTGAAAAAGCTGCATCTTTTTAATTGCAGCTACTTTTAGGGCTTTCCCAAATCATTTCTACAAGTATGTGCATGTACAGCAGTTTTGCTCTATTAGTAGTACTAATGGAAATGTTTTATGTGCATGCACATGTACAAGAAACCTGAAAAAAACTGAAAATAGTTGTATGGTATTGCCTGGAAGATACTACTACTTCTGCAGTTTAAGAAGAAAAACTTCACTCATATCAATCTGCTTTGCAAAACATCTGTTTAAGTACTTTGCATAGCCTTAACTTTGTACTACTATCATTTTTTTCTTCTTGTGCCATATCCTTCATCGGATGTTGGAAATCCTATTTTTATCAACAGCCACATGAAAAAGTGCTGTTGAGTTTTGTCCAAACCAGTCCCTTAGATTTTGAAGCCATGATGTTCTTTTTCTGCCTGGACCTCGTTTGCCTTTAATCTTTCCTTGGAAGATTAAGTGAAGTATGCCATATTTTTCTGGGTATCACATCACATGTCCAAAATATTCTAACTTTCGCTTTTTTATAGTTTTGATGATTTCCCTTGGCTTTCCCAGGTGGCTTATCACCTCCTCATTTCTGATTTTGTCAACCCAATTTATACACAACAGTTTTCTTCTACAATATTTAAACATATATTCAATTAGATGCAAGCCTTTGAAATACTGATATTTTATCTTACTTATTCTGGTCCATGAGATACATTATAGTTGTAAATTTCATTCTTCACAGATAGTAAATTTGAGGAACAATGTTATATAGTGACACAGTCATAGTGACACAATCATATGTAAATTGATTCAATTTTCTCTTACCATGATTCTCTTGGAATATTATCCTCATATAAACATAGAATTTTGAAAAATAGCAGATCATAAATTAATACATTGTATTTCATAAATAAGTCAAAATAATAAACTATATATAATTTATTCACTAGGCTTCTGGACACAAAATATTATAACCAGTATTTTTGCTTTTATATTACTTTGAGGAAAATTTACAGGTAGTCCTCGACCTACAACAGTTCACTCAGTAACTGTTCGAACTTACAACGGCGCTGAACATAGTGACTTATGACCATTTTTCACACTTACAATCATTGCAGCATCTCCATGGTCATGTGATTTACATTTGATGCTTGACAACTGACTCATATTTATGATGGTTGCAGTGTCCCAGGATCATGTGATCAGCTTTTGCAACCTTCTGACATGCAAAGCCAATGGGGAAACCAGATTCACTTAACAACTGTGTTACTAATTTAATAATTGCACTGATTCACTTAACAAATGTGACAAGGAAAGTTGTAAAAGGAAAAATCAACAAATTTCTCACTTAGCAACATACATTATGGGCTCAATTGTAATTGTAAGTTGAGGCCTACCTCATCCTCATTCTTACAAATTTAAGAATGAGGATGAGGACAAAGAAGCACTACCTCACCTCCAGTGCTCTCTTGTAGTCACCCAGATGGAAAGCACAATATCCAATCCAGAGGTCTGCATCTTCCTCCTGTTCTCCAACCTGACGCTTAAACTTGGAAAGAAGACAGAATAAAAATTAAAGTGATATCCAATTGTGACCAAGTTCATATAATTTTTAATTATTTTAAAATGACAAGTTTATTGCAGCCATATAGTATACACAAATCTAGCCTTTTAGGCAGTGATGGGGCTTTAATTTAGACACTCTCAAATGTCTGTATATTTGATGTTCATGTATAAAAGAAGGGCTCACATTTAAATTAAGTAATTAGATGTTTACAAATATTTAGATAAGCAGTTTTTATGACTGGCAGGCAGAAATGTATTAAGGTGATCATGAATATGATGTGCCATCAAGTGATTATTGACTTAGCAACACCACAAATATTTCTAAATTGATAGGATCTCCATACAATCAATTTGTCACTGTCAGTTAGGCAGTACTCATTAGCTCATTAAGCCACAATATGAGTGAAGTGCAAAGTGTGGTTACAATACATTCACTCCAACTCTGCTTTTCTCACTGCAAATGTAGGTTTTTAAAAAGGCAACAACATTGTAATTTGATTGTCCTTACATGTCTGCATGTAACTACCATTATGAAGTGTTGACACACACAGTTCATAATGCAAAATTGACTCTTGTATTTGCATCTTAATGTATTAATCATAGAACATTAATTATAGAACATTAATCATAGAACTGAAGAAAACAAGCTAGGAATTTATAAACTAATAAATTAAACAAACTTAATTCTAATTTGTTCAGATGCAACAATCATATTCTCACACGAATATGATGTCACACTAAACCATCCATATATGCACAAACAGTGCTCATTCATGTTGCAGTTTAATAATATTGCTTCTGTTGCATTGCTCTCAACAAGGAATAAACTTGTAGAACAACTACTGCATTAGCTTATGGCCATGTTCACACATGATAAACTAGGAATTTTGGCTTATTACAAAGTGAACAAGCAGTTTATTCTACCTTCTCCAGCAAATTAAGATGGTTGCTATAAAATCCTAATTCCTAAACTGATAAAGTCATTTTAAACTATCTTGTTCATAATCTTGTGATTTAGATATGATACAGTACTTTCCTTATTACTGGTAATACCTCATCAGTCTACACACCAGCTATGAAGACTATATTTAATCTATAGCAAGGAAGATAAATTGTAATCTGTGGATTATCTGGGGCCACTGCATAAAGCGGTTAGATGTCTATAGAGATTCTCAGTCATCCAGGTCATGGTTGTCCCAAAGGGGCTTTTTCAAGAGGCAACTGGACTTTTTGGTTTTTCTTTAAAGATATTTTCGCTTCTCATCCAAGTTTCTTGGATGAGAAGTGAAATGTCTTCAAAGAAAAATCAGAAAGTCCAGCTGCCTCTTGAGAAAGCACCTTTGGGTTCGACTCCTAACCCAACTTCTATTTTGCAGAGGTGATATTTGCCACTCTGGCAAATCAGAGAAGCAAAAAGCACGGATGTTCTCAGTCTGAAATGACTGAAGTAGCAAGAAGGTGTCGGGACAACTTTCCTTCCCCCCTCCCCACCCCCAAACCACTGATCTGTTCCGAAAGATGTCTAAACAAATATGCTAGCAAATAATCCAGAAGCGGCTGCAGCAACTCCACTTGCAGAATTCTCGTCCCGCCAAGTTCCCCAAATGCATCCCTAGTACCTCTAAAAGGGCAATGGCCCCAGTGAAATCTCGCTGAGTTAATAAATCTTCCAGCTGCGGCAGCCGTTTGCCTTTCTTTCTGCGTTTATCCGCTGATTGAGGCCCGCCTCCAACAGCGGGTTTCAGCCGTGAGAGCATCTGCAAAAGCGACAGAAGTAAGAACAAGGTAAAGGGAAAAGGGCTCCGCTAGTCTTTTTCGCCCTCTCATCTCTTTAGAAAAGCCCCTTAATCTAGCCTTATCCGATTCTTCTTGTCCCTCACCATCTTGCCCACAGGCCTGCTTCACAAAAAACAACGGTCGTCTGTTGCTATTCTGCCTCACCAAGGTCTCTGTTACCCTGGCAACCGCGCGAAGGGTGGTAGTTAGGGTAAGGCAATCTGGCCTGGGAGACAGCAACAAAAGACCGGGCGGCAACTGCGAGTCATACTTACAGTTCCGGTGGCTCTCCGGACAAAATAGTTTTGGAAAGAATCTCAGAAATCCAAGCGCTTCAGTGACGTGAAGAGGCGTGTACCCTTTCGTGGTTTAGGAGGGCGAAGAAAGGAGAGTCCCAATTCGACAGGAAAGCTCCGTTTTCACGAAGCGCTGACTAGCTGTACCTTGTCCAGTGACACATTTCTGCAAGAAAAACCACTGCGGTAGGCATCTCTGTAGAGTTGCTTACTGAGTTGCTGCTACAACTGACTCCGATGGATCGGATAATGGGTCCGATATCATCACCCAGCGAAGACTGTTTCTACTTACTACAATATGCTATGATCGCATATTTATTTGTATATAGCTGGGTAAACTTGTATACAGTTATATGCTTCACGTTTATATTTTTACATTACAACAAAATAATACTAATTCCCAAACAATATACAATAAGCATCTGAGGAGGGCATGAAGGCAAATGACATGTGTTGTGATCTGACACAAAGCCTGTGACTTAACATATTTCCAAATGAGTAGGACTAAAAAAAAAAGTCACTGTTTGTGTTGGTATCATTAGTAGATTTTTAACTTCCCTTAAATAACATGTTACCAGTGATTTTGTGCAATTTCTTCTTCATCATTATTATTTTCAAATACTTATGGGCCAAAGGTTTTAAATTATTTAATTGCACCACTACTGCATACATGAGGGCAAAAGAATTGTTATTGCTGAGCACATTGTAAGCCGCCCTGAGTCTCCGGAGAAGGGCGGCATATAAATCAAATTAAAAAAAATTAAAAAATTAAATTAAAAATTAAAAAATTAAAAAAAAAGAAGAAGAAGGGGACAACAGATGGCTGGATGGAGTCACTGAAGCAGTAGGCATGAGCTTAAATTGACTCCAGAGGATGGTAGAGACAGGAAGTCCTGGAGGAACATTGTCCATGGGATTGCGAAGGGTTGATACGACTTTGCAACTAACAACAACAACTGCATACATAGAATAACATTTAGAGAATTTAGGAGCAGTTTATGGAAGTTTAATGACATAAAATCATGGAAGTTTATGACAAAAATCATACTATTTTATACATGACTTGGAAATAAATCTTATTGTTTTCAATTAAGTGTATTCCCTAGATCAGTCTGAATTAAATTATATACTTTAATGAGTTACCATATAGTGACTGATGATTTATACAAGTGTGCTTATTAAAAATGATGCCTGATTTATGTACCACGTTGAATTTGTCACTTCAACAAATCCAAAAATTTTTTTTTTGGGGAACCATTAACCATTAATGAAAAATGTCTATTCATTTAAGATACTGGAAATATCAAGAGCAGTAATGTGTGTTTCCTGTGTTTTCTGTTTTCACAATGATTGCTGCCTAGAACTGAAGAAATAGGTAGACTACAACTGTTTTAAATAAATAAATGTTGTGGTCCCAGATTCTTTTCTCCCAGAGATATTGCAAAGCAAAAGGGAAATCTATAGATCTTCTTTATGGCTAAGATAAAATGCTGTCTACCATCCCTTTGCCAGGCAAAAATTATACTGGTGTTAAATTTGTTACCACAATCCTGCCACAAGCAAGATTGCAAATACGTTATCCTTATCTACAATGTATATTGTACATTTAATGACAAAGATGATGGATTCTCTCAGTTTTGTTGTACACTGCTACTACCACCAACTGTGAAAAAAGGAAATAAAATCCACCAATTTTTCTCTTTAACATGGGCTGTGGAGGAGACAATTTTTGCCAGATGGCTAGACCATTAGATTTTACAGTGAATTTCCACTTTCCGTAAGACCATTACATTATGTTTATTGAAAAGGAACATAGGTATAGCACTTCAGCATACTAATGTGCTAAATGAAAAGGAGTCAGATACAACTGTTGACTGATATGAAGAAGAACATGGTAAAATAGATTGGTAATATTCAACATATGCTATATGTGGAATATACTGTATATAGAGGAATATATATTGCATTAGAAGATAGGTGTAATTTTAAAATCGAAAGAAGAAATATTAGTTACTTGCATTGTGCAGACAACACTACATATTCTGATAGTTGTAATGCAAAGGATCTGCAAGCTCTAACTATGAAAGTAAAGAAGCATAATAAAAAATATGGGACTAAGCTTAAATATATAGAAGAGCAAATTAATGACAGGTATAGTAACTATCCCTAAAAATGGACAATGAAGCTACTGAAGTGGTGAATATCTCTTACTGTAAGAGTTGTAAGAAAGAGGCAATGGCAAACCATATCTGAAAAACCTGGCCAAGAAAACTGCAGGGACCAGTCCACCTGTGATTTTTTCCCCAACCCCCCAGAACTTTAACCTTAGACTGTCTACTGTCAACCTTACCTCATTCCTAAGAGGTCTTTAAGGGGCGTGCATAAGCGCACCAGCGTGCCTACCGTCCCTGTCCTAATGTTCCCTTTTATTTGTATCCATCTCATGTATTTATAATATGTCTATACTTATATCTACATGCTTGATTGATTAAATAAATAAATAAATAAATAATAGATTAAACTATTTCACTATTGATTATGAGTATGCTGACTATTTATTCTTGGGTTCCAGGGGTTATATTTGATGAGTTTTATAATCTTGTAAATTGCCCAGAATCTCTTATGTGAGATAGACAGCTATATAAATTATATAAATGAAAACAAATTATAAAAGCACAGGCTCTTTTCTGCCATAATTCAGTATTAAGGACAGCATGGAGACTCATTGAGACAAAGTCTCAAGGATAATCAGTGTAGAGCTGATTTGGGGTGGGAAGCAAAGAGTCGTTTTAGAGATTATCTGGTTGTTTTCTGGAAATAAATATTGCTGGACAGGAAATGGCTTGTGGAAATTCTAGGGACAGAAATAATTTTCTGTCATAGATTTATTTCTGGAAAAAACATCAAATCACCACTAGAGTATACTGTGTTTCTTATGCTAGTTTTACCATGTTAAATGATTGATGCCCCAACAATCATCACAAAACTATTTTTTAAAAATCTCTGCACTGCTGTTTACTAGAAAGTCTATTTTGTACATTTCTAATATGTAACATATTCTAATACAAAAAAGCATAAAAAGGCAACACAGAATTTCTACAGAGTAATGATTATGATAGAATATCCATCCAAAGTGAGCGAAAAAGGAACGTTCAAGCCACATCCACCACCTGCATCAGTGGTGGGTTGTCCCCAGTTCGGACTGGTTCTATAGAACCGGTAGTAAAACTGGAAGGAGGCTCTGCCCACTGACCCTGACATCATCAGAAGCGATCTGTGCACGCACTGAAGCTTCTGTGCATGCGCAGAAACAAGGCGCGCACATGAGCAAAGCGAGTGCACACGTGCAATCCTGTTGCGAAACGGTAGTAAAGGTAAGTAGAACCCACCCCTGATCTGCATGCAGTTTTCCCATCCTCCACTGTTAATAAATCTCTACCCCTACAAAGAGCTAGACAAGAAGAAAGTTAAAGAAGTAGCAGCATAAGTGGTGTTTTCATTTATACTTCCAACAAAAGGCCAACATCCAATGAGGGAGCAAAGGGTTTTAGAAATGAACCACTGACTTAAAAGCTGGTGTCGTCAAGATAACTTTGGTTTCCTAGACCATGGTTTGCATTACCTACATGAAGGGCTACTGACAAGGTTTGGATTGAACCTCACAAGAACTGGAAATAATATTTTCAGAAAACGACTGGCTCATCAGAAAAACTTTAAACTAAAATTGAAGGAAGAGGGAACCTTTAGAATCTAATTCCAAGAAAAAACCACTAGATAACTAATCATATAAGGAAGTAGTGTGTAAAGAGAAAGAAGAAGAAAAAGAAAAACACAACAGAGTAGAGAGTGATGGAAAGGAAGTAAACTCAGTTACAAAGTAGGAGATATAAGAAACATACCCAAGACTCATAAAGGACTCAAATGTCTATACATGAACACTCAAAGTTTAGGGAACAAACAGGGTGAACATGAAGTACTAGTACATTAAGGCAGATATGATATAGTTGCCATTACTGAAACTGGGTGGAATGAAACTCATAACTGGATTGTACTGATGGAAGGATACAAAGAGGAGGTGTATTATATATAAAAGATCTCTACACCTCTACAGAAATCCACCAAACCAAGGATGAAAACCTCCTAGAATCCATATGGATCAATATAAAAGGAAAATAGAATGACATTGCTATAGGTGTATACAGATAGTCCTCAATTTATGACTACAAATGAACTCAAAAGTTAGGTGGTTAAATGAGACATTTGTTAAGTGAGTTTTGTCTCATTTTATGACCTTTCTAGCCACAGTTGTTAAGTGAATCATTGCAGTTGTTAAGTTAGTAACATAGTTGTTAAGTGAATCTGGCATTCTCATTGACTTTGTTTGTCAGAAGGTCACAAAAGCTGTTCACATGACTTCAGGACACTGCAACCATCATAAATATGAGTCAGTTGCCAAGCGTCCAAATTTTGATTAGATGACCATGGGGATACTACAATGGTTGTACATGTGAAAAATTGTCATACGTTGCTTTTTTCAGTGCCACTGTAACTTTGAACAGTCACTAAACGAACTGTTGTAAGTCAAGGACTATCTGTACTATAGACCACCCAAGCAAACAGAAGAAATAGACGAGTGGTTTGCTAAAAATTAATGAATGTAGGAAACATATCACAGTAGCAATGGGACACTTTAACTACCCTGATATCAACAGGGAGATAAACTCTGCAGCACGTGGGAGATCAAAGAAGATTTAGCTGACAACTTTGTCATGCAAAAGGAAGAGGAGGAACTAGAGGAAAAGCTATACTGGATCTAATTCTTACTAATAGAACAGAAGTTATCGAGAGAGTTGAAGTTGCCAGAACTTTGGGCAAGAGTGACCACGTCAAATTGGAATTCAATATAATGCAAACACAAGCAATGGAACATAATCCAACCAGGGTCTTAAACTTTAAAAGATCTGATTTAACAAAGTCAGAGACAGCCTAAGAAAGATTCTATGGATGAAAATCCTAAAAGGAGAAAACAATTCCAGAAGCATGGGAAACTCTGAAAAATATGATCGTAAGAGACCAGTTCAGCACATTACCACTAAAAAAGAAAAGTAGGAAATCCAAGAAGAAACTAGCATGGTTGCACAAAGATCTCTCTGATAATCTGAAAGACAAAAAGGACAAGTACAAAAAAATGGAAAGAAGGACACATAACTAAGGCAGCATATCAGCATTTAGCCAGAATCTGCAAAGATGAAGTCAGGAGAGCAAAGGCTCAGAATGAACAAAGACTTGCAACAGAAGTCAAAGATAATTTTAAAAAGTTTCTTTCAACCTATAAATATGAAAAAAGTCAAGGAGACAGTAGGTCCACAAAGAGAGAAGATGGCAAGGAAGTAACAGATAGCAGAGACAAAGCAGAACTACTTAACTCATTCTTTTCATGTAAAAAGAAACTATAGCCTAATCTACCAAAAACCTAACCATAAAAGACAGACTAAAAATAAAAACTAAAATAAGCAAGAAAATGGTTAGAGAACACCTCTGATCTTGATGAATATATATCACCAGGACCTGGCAAATTAAAGCCCAAGGTTCTGAATTATCTCAGAAACATTGTATCCTGGGAGAGACTGGAAGCGTCGTGGCAAGACCGGCTGGAAAAATAGCGGGCTCCGACGAGCTCTGTGAAAATCCAGCCTGACAAACCGCTGTCGGGGGGGTGTATCTTTGGACCAGAACCATCTTGTAGGAACAGCGAAGAAGGAGAGGCATCTTGGAAGACCAAGAGGAACAGGCAAGTTCCTCAATAGGTCAGAAACAGATCTTCAGGGCTGCCACATTTAGTGCTGTGGGAAACTGGGAGGGGGGATTGCATGGAGTTGGGGAGATATCTAGTCATAATAACATTCTTTTCTCTGAGAGTCAAGGACATTCTGCCTGCACTTGGAGCGGCGTGATTGGGAAGCATCTCCTCTTGGGACGGTGCATTGATTGGACAATGTGATGGACATGTGGGTGCAGGGAAAGGGACTTGGACTTTCTTTTTGGTGGGAAAAACCTGGAAGCTTTCAGATTCGGGTTTTCCCAGATGTGTCAATATGACATCTCTAATAAAATGGAACTTTGAGGAAATTCTATCCTCGGAGTCTTCTTTTGTTGGAACCCTGACTTTTTATATGTGAAATCAATTAACATGATTGTTGCTTTCTTTATTTTTATATTGGTATCAGTAAAAAGTTGACCATAGACCTCCAGGGGAGGTATGATGAATTGAAGACAGCTCTCTCAAGGAGATCACAGGACAGCAGTTTTCTGTGGTTTTAAATGCCAGGAGACTTCCACATCAGCCATCTTGCTTTAACAGAGTCTGTTAAAGAATACCAAGTTTGCAAACCTAATTTTCTAATCTCTTTTGGAAATTGCCTATTAATCATCTTAAAGCTATTAAAGACCTTCAGAAGAGTGTTTGAAAAGTCTTCATCAGGTGAGTTTATTTTCAACTATGAACAAAAGAAAAATTAATTATAAACTAAACAACTTTTAATTTTTTAAAATTAACACCTTTCAAGCATTCCTGGTACTCTAGGCAGCTCATTTGTTAATCATTGAAGACTGCCCTGATATAGTTGATTTCCCAGAACTTGATGTGCCCCTCACATTGCTGTCAGAAAAGGAAATGATGAGTACAGCCAAATTATTGGGATGAGGAAAGCATTTTAGACACAGGGAGAATATACAATATTGCATAGGATTCTACAGTGTTCTTACTTAAGACATTCTCAATGTGGGAAGCACCCCCCTCCTAGAAGAATGAAATATTTTGTGGAATATTAAATATTTTGTGGAATATTTTTTAGAGGCAGAAAACAGACTCACTGTTTCTTAATAGCCCCCCCCCCAGCAGATATTTTGTGCCTATTAAGAAAGACTGGGCCAGCCTATCTACAAAGCAAAAGACCTTCAGCTTCAGGATGATGGGATTAAGAACAGGACATGATCCTTCAGGACAAAATAGGATTAACCCACTACCATTTAGCAGAAGACACAGAGCTCACTACATTGCACAATCTCCTAAGGGTATTTCAGACATTGCACCACCCCCAGAACAGTCCAAGCTCAGACAAACACCTAGGATTTACATTTCCTCTTTTGCCTCTAGAGCCAACTATGACCCCTATGTAACCCCTACACGACCCCCATAGGAATCTAAAAACAGCCAATAAAATATTAAAGGACATGTTCATGGCACAGGAACAGGAAACTCAAATACAAAGCCCAAAAGAAGGTATAAAACCACCCACTCTCAATTCCATTTTGGCAGCTGCACCAGAACCATAAATGCAGATAGTTCTGTTCATCATTAAACCATCTTTCCAATCAGCCTCCATGTTTCTGATGTCTTTCTCCCAGCTTGGAACTGAACCAGATGGATATTCCTTCCAACATCAAGGTGTTATTGTAGTACTCCAGTATCATTTCTGCATTGATATACTTTTGTGTTTGACAGCTAAGTGAACTGTTTAAGCTAAGTCCCAGGATATCTAAAATGACAAAACAATCAATAGGTAAACAAAGTTTACCCATTTATCTTACCTTTTCCCACATTCTGTTTTTGGGATTAAGCTGATATAGCATTTCCTTCACAGATCCCTAAAGGGAAAAATAGCTTGAAGGCTTTATAGGTTTCACAACAATTGCTGCCTGCAATTGCCTGCATACAACCAGACAACTACACACTATCTTGTTGATTCCCAATTAAGTTGCAGGCAATACTGCATTGTTTACAGAGCTTTGCAGTTGTTCCTAGCAAAGAAAGAAGGAATGAAATAGACAAGAATATTACTAGTTCCTGCTTCCTTTTGTCAGGGGACTAACTTGTGTGCAAAGTATCGGGTTGCTTGGATTCTTCAGTTTTTAGTGACTGCTTCATGTTTGGAGGATTGCTAGAGGGTCTTTTTTCTTTCATGTGGAATAGAGGAAGGGAATTATTGTTACTTGAGAACTGTCTCTTTTTCTTAGCTAGGCAACCTCCAGCATACGGTTGTCCATCTACAAAAGTTATTTAAAACATATCACCCCTTTTCTACTTTTTATAGCAGAGTACAGCCTTAAGTACCTTATTGCTGGCCTATTATCCTTTTATTATCCTTACTAAGATACAGAGGAATGGTGACAGGGTAACTTGGCAGTTTCTCCTTAATAAAGGTACATATCTCTGTTTTTGAAAATGACCAGACAAATAGATACTTAGATTTGAGGGCAATAACATTTATTAAATTTCTTTCTTGCATGAAAGGCCAGCTTAAAATGGTTACTGATAAATTAGGGAATGGAAATGTACTAGGGTGGAAATACCATTAGACCTTACTGTCTAATTGCTTATAATAATTCAATAGGTTGGCTTATTCCTATGTACCATGTTTCCCCCAAAATAAGGCCCTGTCTTATATTTTTTTGAACCCTGAAATAAGCGCTTGGCCTTATTGCCATACACTCAAAAGCCCAATTGGGCTTATTATCAGGGGATATCTTATTTTGGAATGTTTGTTTTACACAATTGATCTGAGGAATACCATCATCACAAATGCAAATAATCAGGTACAATGTATCACTTCTATTCAGATGGCTACCGTAGATAGATAGATAGATAGATAGATATCTGCAATTTGAGTACAAAAAGATGTAATCATATATAGTCTTCCCTTGTTTTATGCTATGATTATATTTCCCCAAAACCTTGCATAAAGTGAATTTGCATAAAGTAGTTAGTGGGGAAGAAAGGGAGTTGTGGAATATGGTGTAAAATTTTGTAACCCAAAGGAATTTACAAATGTGCGTATAAATTTTTAGAGCAATGATCTTAAGCATTACATTACTTAAATATGTTTTCTTCTTTGTCTCATGTTCTCTATATAGCAAAAGTATTTTCTCCACATTTATTACAGTCGGATTTCAAAGGCACATAATTATTATACAAAAAAAGGGAGGCTTACAGCACTATGGATTTTATTAGCATTTTTATGGTATTGTACTTGTAGGTTGGCTCAAGTTAAAAGCTTTCCCTGGGCCTGTAGATCATTTAGCTTTGGTCCTCTGCAGTATAACAAACATGTTTCTAGCAGTTTTCTTTTTCATTTTAGACAAGGGCCTTCCTTGGACAAGAGGACGTTGGCCATTTTCACCCATAGTAACAGTAATGGCTATTACAGGCAAAGAAGTACAATTAGTTGGAGGCAGAATGTACAACTAGAGCAATTTCATAACACAATGGTAAACACATGAATAAGAACAAAGATGGGTTTGATGGGGGAAAATGCCTTGCCATATTTCCAGACCTTTGGTGCAAATTGACTAAGTTGAAACAAATCACATATTAACCCCTTCTCTCCCTTTTTTTCTTTTGCGTAAAACAAATTAGCATAAGCCAAGGGAAACTGTATATATGTTATTGGTTCTTTGAAAATGCCACTAGATGAAAGAGAAAAAAGGTGGAAGAAAATAATAAGCAAGAATCTTTTGTCAGAGCAGGATGTAAATATGAAAAAATGAAAATAGAATCTCAAAACAAACCACAGCTTTTATTCAGTATCCTTCTGTGCATTATGATAAGAGGCATTATGATTTAGAATGGCGAGACCAGGAGCCATTGTGCTCTGCATTAATGGGCTTTTAAATCTTATTTCAGTTTTTTTTTTAATAATGTTATTGGCTCCTCTCTTTTTTTTTCTTGTGAATCATATTGAATGCTTATCTGGTGAGGTGTGGCTAATGCCTCAGTTTTATAGCTTACATGTTCTCTACTGCAAACATGAAAAACAACCTTTGGTCTCTTCCCATCTTCATGAGTTCTGCTCCTGTTAATTGTTCACAACAGAGGTGACAGGTAAGGCAGATGGGCGTGGAGTGAAAAAGAAGCACTGAAAAGGACAGAAAGACCCATTTTAAAAAAGGAAAGTTGAACAGAGTGCTAGACATAAGGCAGATGCTAAAATATGCCAAGTGCCAGTACAAAGTATAATAAGGCAACAATGATGTATCAGTTTGTGGGAACATCATTTCTCTTGAGTCAGCTGCTGTGGTACACTAGTGAAACCAAGTGTGGGAAAGATGAATATGTGATCAATGTAATGATGCTAAATGACTCTGATTATCCAGTGACATCAGAGAACTTAAAACCAACTGTAGAACTGGGGCTCAGACTGGTGAATGAAATTCTGAAAGGTAAGAATGTTAATTGCATTGTTCTATAGTTTTCAGTACTTTAGCTATCTATAAATCTTTAGCTATCAGTAATTGATCAATACAGTTTAAACCAATTCTGTCCAAACAGCTTTATGTGGGTTTAGAGTTGGTTTTAACAAATCATAATTTATAATATTTTTCAAAGTAATCTTTATTTTAAAAATAAACATTTTGAAGCATAACATCAAAATACAATTTATGTAATCTAATACTTTTAGTAATGCAAAATATTTAATATACTAAAATTTGGTAATGATACAAGTCCAGATTACAGCACAGTATAACAAATACACAGCATACCTGCTAATTTCTTTTCTCAAGTTTATCCCACTGAGAATGCAATTTGTGCTGTTCTTTCATGGAGGCAGTAACTATTTTTCTTTCATGTGATATCAGTTGTAATTGATCTTACAACTGCTGTATTAAAATGGAATATCTCTCAGTATCGAAACTGCTTGTTGCATAGTGCTTATGATAGTAATAGTATGGAAGAACAGACTATTTATGGTGGGAATTTAGTTCCAAACATTAAGAGGAAAGCAACTTTGCGAAAGTTGGTTGAAAATTTTGCAAACAAATTCTTTAGTTTAGACATAAGCATTTGCCTTAAATATTACTCACCTATTGTTTTAAAATAAGACTTAATAGCATTCAGGCTTTAAATTGTATTCAGCTGTTTTGAAGACAGTTTCTCTTATCTGCAATTGAAGCAAATTTTGCTACATCAAAAGAACGAGACAGAAAGTATAATAATAATAATTTCCATAGGACACTGGTAGAGTTCAGTTAAAATTCCCATATTCTATTCCATTTATTTCAAATATAGAAGATCTACAATGTGTGTATATATAGTGGGGGCACCCAATACAATAAAAATAATTATACATCCTTATTAAAATTATTGCATTGCGTATTGTTTTATTAAATTATTGTACACTTATTTACAATACACTATTGTATTGTAAATTAGGGAATGACCCTAACGATTTGAGATTATGTATTTACATAACAGGGATGTTATTATTCATGATTAATGTCAGTATTATTTTTAATTTATTGTATGTCTATTGCTGGTCGAGGACCGTAATAAAGTTTTATTCATTCATTCATTCATATTCATTCAATCATTGTACACTTCAGTAGATATTTTTATCATTTAAAGTTTATCTTACAATTCAGTATTCTATTTGTATTATTGTTACAGAAAACAACATGACTGTCAAAGTAAGCGCTACATATGATCTGTTCAACACATCTGTCTATTCCTCACAAGGGTGCCGCAGTAGCACTTGTGAAGGTGTGGCATTTGCTAAACAGCTCGATGTGAGTATAATGAACTTTTATAGCTACATTTCTAGCTTTGACATGCTTTATAGTGACTATTATGCTTCTTTCATATATTATGTTTGACCAGTTTTATTTTCTCTTTGCTGTAAAGCTGCTAGTTTTTATAGATATTTTTTTCTTTATTTTCAATATTTTTTTATTTTTTATTCAGAACATTAAAATACAAATTCCAAAAAAGGGAAAAAAGAAAATGCAAAAACAAAGCAAAACTAGACAAAACAAAAAAGAGAAGAATATAAATGTGTATAAAAGTGCATGAAAAGAAAAAAACATAAATTGTCCCCCCCAGTTGAATGCTGATAAATATATTTCAAGAATAATAGTCCCCACCCTTGAAAAACAGGCACACAATTTATGAACTTCTACAACTTTGTTTGCCCAACCCATTTGACCTGACATCTATCTACTATATATATATAAAAAAAACAGGGTTGGAAGAAATATCCTTCTGGGTTCAGTTCCAAGTGGGGAAAAAGACACTGGGAACATGGTGGCTGCTTGGAAAGGTGGTTTTAATGGTGGACAGGATCACATGCCTTGAAGATCTTGGGTGCAGAAAAAAGGGAAGAGATGCTGAGAGTGCCTCAGTTTTATTCCCTCTCTAGGCTTTTGAATTTGAGCTTGTATTCTGACTGGTTGTCAAACTCCCATGGGGCCATGCAGGGGTAACTTTGTAGGTTGTGTTTTTGAGTCCCAAGTTTGGTTGACGCTTGCTGGGTGATGGTGTAATGAAAGGGCTTTGGGCAATTGAAGAGCCTTGGTGGCGCAGCAGACTAAAGCACTGTTAAGTAACACCAGCTGCCTGCAATTACTGCAAGTTCAAATCTCACCAGGCTCAAGGTTGACTCAGCCTTCCATCCTTTCGAGATAGGTAAAATGAGGACCCGGTTTGTGGGGGCAATAAGCTGATTTTGTATAAAAAAGAACACCGCTTAGGGCCCCCCCGAAAGCCCTACTAAGCAGGTATATACAAAAGTATGAAGGCTATTGCTTAATGCATTGTAAGCCGCCCTCAGTCTCTGGAAAAGGGGGGCATATAAATCAAATCAAACCAATAAACCAATAAATTCCTATTATGGTCTTCTTGAAGGAGGTAGATCTTTGTTATATAGAATCGAAAGGCTCAGACCCTAATGGCCCATTAACAAAGATGGGGGGAGGCTGAATTTCTGCCTCCCTTTTAAGGGAAATATTCTCCCCTTTTAATATTTCTTAAAATATCTCATTTTCCTAGGAGAGGGGTGGATGCTAACTTCCTACAATAGTTAAAGGGTAAAACCAACAGCAGAGTTAAAATTCAAGGCCCTCTGTTAACAGTCTATTATTGCATAGAAATATCCACAACGGGTTCTAATCCACCATAACCCACCACAATTGTTGCTTCTGGTCCATCCAGGATCAAATATCCTCGATTGATTCTTAATAATAAGGCTTTACATTAACATTTTAACTGGGATCTTTCCTAACAATTGGATTTCATTCCCCAAAATCATAAGTATCTGTTATGGATATCTGCACAGTATTTGTTGTTCAAAAAAACCCTCCTATAGGTTGAAACTGTTGGAAGAAATGTCCATCTGGGTTCAGTTCTAAGTGGGAAGAAAGACACTGGAAACATGGAGACTGTTTGGAAAGATGGTTTAATGGTGGACAGGACCACATGGTTTGAGGTCTTGGGCAAAAAAAAAGCACATGGGTGAGAGAGGAGAGAGGTTTATACCCTCTCTTGGGCCCTGCCTTGGAGCTTTCTGTTCCTGTGTAAGAAATGTACTCTGATTGGTTGTCAGACTCCTATGGGGCCATGCAGGGGTAACTTTGTAGGTTGTCTTGAGTCCCAGGCCTGGTTGAATCTTGTTGGATGATGATGTAACAATAATGAAGGGGCTTTGGGCAATTCCTATTATGGCTTAATGGCTTTGTCCTAGTTTGGATCTTCAGTGAGGACTAATCCTATCATGTCCTGAGGGCCATGTCTTTTGTTTTGTAGATAAACTGACCCAGCAATTATCTTATAGATAGGTTGGCACCAAAATATCTGTTGGGGGGGAGGGGACAGGGAGCAGAGGCTCTGAGTTTGTCTTTAGAAACATGTTTCTTGTTTAGGGAAAATATAATATTCTGCCCCCTTAATATTTCCCAGAATATTTCATTTTCCTAGGAGAGGGGTGGGTGCTAACGTCCTACAAAAGAGAACGTCTCTTAAAATTTGCTTTCCAGTTAGATATAATAAATCCATTTCCCAATCTTCATCAATATCATTTTTTTTTAAATCCAGTTCATTACTCTTTAGTTCTGTCAACTCTGAGTCTTTAGAATCAATATCCATTTAGCCTTCTCTAACCAGCCTGCAGGTTGCAGACCAGATTCCTTCTCCTTCAAATCTGCTAGCAACAAATTAGATTCCAATATATCTAGTTCTAAAATGTCCATGCTATTATTATTATTATTATTATATTTTGGAAACAGCAGTAACTTTTTAAACCTGAAGAAACAAAATGCATGACTCTAAAAATTACTTGGGGGTTATATACCAAATGATAAAATGCTAAATCCAATAACCAATTGTCAAAGAGGGAGCAAAGGATTTCTTCATTTTCAATAAAATATCAAAAATATAATACAAAGAATAAAGAATGCTTAGTATATTGTCACTGATAGTTAATATTCTGATCCATTTTGGAGGAGGATTAAAATACCGGAGTTACTCATGGATTGTTTGTTTTTTACAACGTTCTCTCAAATCATTTCTGGAAATTAATATAGACTCTTGAAAAATCCTCTAGATAGACTTGATAAATTTACTTTTGCAAAGTTCAAATCACTTCTCTCAAATAATTTTCAAAACATGCATGGCTCTACTATTTGGTATTGAGCTTAATTAAAATCTAAATGTATAAAGATATTGCTACAGATTATGATGTTGAGCTCTGACAAGGGAGAAAGGATTAAAGACTGACAAGCCTTCTGGACATATCCTGAAAAAGAATCTCTATCTTCCACCCCAGCAGAGTCAGAACAAGAATTAGAAGCCTTATTTTTTTTTCTTCCTAGCGTTTTTCACAAGGTGCTACTTTTTCAAATCAATCAAATATTGATGTGTTCTTGTGACAGAAATTGACCAACCAGCTTGTCACCCAACATCATGGGTTGAGAGAGTCACCCAGCTAGTTTACATGCCTATGGCTTAATTAGAACTCATGTCTCCTGGTTTCTAGACTGGTGTCTTAATCACTAGACCAGCGGTTCTCAACTTGGGGTTCGCGACCCCTTTGGGGGTCGAATGGCCATTTCACAGGGGTCGCCAAAGCCCTCTCTGCCCCCCCACGCCTTCACTCACCTCACCCTCTGCCTCTGTTGGATCGCTGGTCGCCGTTCGCTTACCCCGCCCACTCCCAATCTATTGCTGCCTCCTGAGTCCCAGCTGATGGCTAGAGGGAAACAAACCAGTGGTGGGATTCTGCCGGTTCTAGGTGGTTTGGCCGAACCGTTTGTTAAATTGCTGGCTCGCCCCGCCTCTTGCCAATAAATAGTGGGGGTGGGGCGGGGCGAGGGGTGGGCGAGCCAGTAATTTAGCAAACGGTTTGGTGTTTTTTTGCAATTTATTGGCCTCGCAGCACACCAAACCGTTTGTTAAATTGCTGGCTCATCCGCCCCTCGCCTTGCCCCGCCTCCCACCCGCGCGGCATCAGCCTACCCTAGCCCAGGGCTGGGCAGTTGTGGCTCTTTTACAACCTGTGGACTTCAATTCCTGCCTGGCCCATTCTGGGGAATTGTGGAGAATTCTGGGAGTTGAAGTCCACAAGTCTTAAAGCTGCCAAGGTGGGAGACATCTGCTGTTACACTGTAGAATCCTTTCAAGCATGAGGATGGCCAAGTATCCTCCTTGAGAGACAACAGTTGAACATCAGGAGGGCTGTTAGAGGGCAGGGCTACATTTGGAAATTTTTGCAGGTGGTGCAATACGATCTGGTGTCTGCAATGGAGAGCAAAATCCAGCTTCTTCTCTCCGCTGTAAATTCGGCATCAAGATTCCACCTTGGTATATTTGCAGCACAAGGCAGCCCTCCTCTCCTGCCGCTTGGGACACGGAGCAGTAAACAGCATCTGGTTTGGGGATCAGCCGGATTTTGCTCTCCATTGCTCTCTCAGCCCCCTGCAAGCTCTTGTCTCTCGAGGAGCGCTCCCTGAAGTGGTGCGGGAAACTTTGGTTGGGCTTCTCGAGAGATGAGAGCTTGCAGGGGGCCGAGAGAGCAATGGAGAGCAAAATCCAGCTGCTCCCCGAACCAGACGCTATTTACCGCTCTGAGTCGGCAGGAAACGAGGGCTGCCTTGCGCTGCAAATATACCAAGGCAGAATCCTGATGCTGCACTTACAGCAGAGAGAAGAAGCTGGATTTTGCTCTCCATTGCAGACACCAGATCGGCCCCCTGCAAGAGAATGAAAGAGAGAAAGTGGGGGAGAGTGGAGGAGAGAGAGGGAAAGAGAAAGGGGGGGAAGAGAGAAAGAGAATGAGAGATTCAAGGTGCTGGTTACCATCTTTAAAGCGCTCCAAGGCTTAGAACCTGGGTACTTACAAGATTGCCTTCTGCCACCGACAGCCTCCCACCGGCCAATACGCTCCCACAGAGAGGGACTCCTCAGGGTGCTGTCGGTCAAACAATATCGACTGGCGACCCCCAGGGGGAGAGCCTACCCACCTTTCGCTGTGCCCTCAAGACATTATTGTTTCAGCAAGCTGGGCTGTCTTAAACATGAATTTTAAAGGTTGTTTTAGTTTTTAATATTGGGGACAAATTATTTAATATGTTTTTAAATTGTTTTTAAATTTTATGGATATGTGTGTTTTATTGTGGCTGTGCACCGCCCTGAGTCCCTCGGGAGAAGGGAGGTATAAAAAATTAATTAATTAATTAATTAATTAATTAATTAATTATAAATAAATAAATAAATAAATAAATAAATAAATAAATAAATAAATAAATCAGCACCTTGAATTGCTCCTGGAAGCCTCTTGAAGTAGAGGTACTATCTGGGCAAAATAAGGAACATCCATAACTACTTAAGATGTTGCTTCAGGATGGTGTTTAAGTAAGCTCCATTTAAAGCATATAACAGTAATCTGATCAAGAGGTAATTAAAACATGAGAGAAAGTAGGCCCTCTTGTCCAGTAATAGTTATAACTAGAACACTTGATGAAGTTGAGTAAAGGCATATTCTAATATTATCTTTATTTTGATCTTTTATATTATAGACCTATGACAAACTTGGGTGTGTTGTCCTGGGTCCTGTGTGTTCATTTGCCACATATCAGATGGTCACGTAAGTAGCAACCAATACAGATAATCCTTGACGTAGACCATTCATTTGGCAATTGTGCAAATTTATGATGCTGGTGACAAAAGTGACTTATGACTGGTCCTCGCTCTTATGACCATCACAGAATCATTATGGGCACGTGATCACAATTCAGTGCTTGGCAACCAACATGTATTTACAATGATTGCAGCATCATTTGTGGTCTTCCCAGCTGGCTTCCAAGAACCAAAATTAATGGGGAAGCTACCAGGGAAGGTTGCAAACCACAATCATGTGATATCTTGCTTAACAACCATGCTGATTTGCTTAACAAGCATAATCACATAATGTCTCGCTTAATTACTTCACCAGTTAATAATGAATTTTCCAGTCCCAATTATGGTCATAAGTGAAGGACTATCTGTATTTGAATAAGATTAAAATATTGAATTAACTTGTTACATATTTAAAAGTTTAGGAGATTAATGTATAAAATGTTATAGCAATAGCAATAACACTTAGATTTACATACCACTTCACAATGCTTTACAATCCTCTCTAAGTGGTTTACAGAGTTGGCATATTGCCCCCAACAATCTGGATCCTCATCTTACCAACCTCTTAAGGATGGAAGGCTGAGTCAATCTTGAGCTGGTGAGACTCAAACTGCCAACAATCGGCAGTCAACCTAATTAGCCTGCAATACTACATTCTAATCACTGTGGCATGGCTCAGGGTTATATTTTTAGATATAGATAATAGATAATCTATTTCTTTGCTGCTCTCTAGGAGTTGTCCATATTTCTGAAGCCCCAACTTGGTAACCTTAGAATTGCAGGTACATTGACAGATGAATAATCAGAGCAATTTGTCCAGTCATTCTCCATGCCCAATATCCACCTTACAAATGGCGCTGATAGCTGATACCTGATTGAAAGAGTCAACAGAAGCAATCCACACTGTAACATTTGAAACATTTGACTACAAGTACTTGTATAATTTATTAAATCATTTTTCTGAAAGAAAGAACTTACTTTATTTTGATTTTATATTGATTTTAAGCTGCAGTCAAACTGAAGAGTATTACAAGTGTGAAGAGTATTACAGTATTTCAATTATGAAATACTGACAGCAATAGCAGCCATGGTAAGATAATTTGGTTATTATTTATTTTCTAGATTATATCGGGTATTGGACCTCCCTCTGATTTCTGTTGGGAGTTTTGGTCTGGCTTGTGACTTTAAAGAAAACTTAACAAGGATGTTAACACCAACTAGGAAAGTGAGCTACTTCTTGATTGATTTCTGGGAAAATGCCAGTTTGCCATTCAAAACTGATGTGTGGGATACAGTTTATGTCTATAAGATGAATGACATCAATGAAGACTGCTACTGGTAGGAAACTTTCAGGCTATCATTTTGAAATGTTGTTGTTGCTATTTGCACAGTCATCCAGATATTCAGACTGGGTTTGGCATTTTTGTCTATCTATTGAGTCCTTACCAAGGACCTAGGATAGGCAGATCTGAATGTTTGATGGTGTTACAGATATTGTCACATGATGTAAGCTGTTCCAAGTAAAGCTGCCTTTTGCAATTGACTGATGGCAAATTTGTCATTGCCAATGGTGTTCAATTGGTGCTCCAGTTGTTTTGGGATTGCACCCAAGGTGCCTATTACTATTGGCCTAGTAGTTGGTCAATTTCTCTTTGTAGGTCTTTGCATTTTGTTATGTTCTCCAGTTCTTTCTCTTCTAGTCTGCTGTTCCAGGCACTGCCACATCCACCATCCAGACTTTTTTTGTCTTTCTTATCGACAACTGTTAAGTCCAGAGTGTTATGTGGCAGGTTCCTGTCTATTTGAATCCTAAAGTCACAGAGCAATTTAACTTCTTCACTTTCTATGACTTTCTCTATTTAATGGTCCCACCAGTTCTTGCTTGCAGACAAATGATATTTCTTGCAGATCTTCCAATGCATCATTGTTGTTACTTTGTCATGCCACCACTTGCAGTCAGTCTGTGCCTTCTTCTTGCAGCAATTACCAGGTGGTCCACTGTTTCTTCAGCTTCTTTGCATAGACAACACTTACTGGGGTAGTGCCATCCCATTCAGAATTAATGATGATAAACCTCCAGATCTCAAGGCTCCACATATCCACAGCCACTCTATCTTACCAGGGTTTAGTTGAAGCCTGTTGTCTCCCAACCAGACTCCTACAGCTGACAGGCACTGCGAAAGGGCAGCCACAGCATCACTTGGATCACCAGAGATGGAGATTTAAAGCTGAGTATTAGCATATTACTGAGATCTCATTCCATTCCATGATTTCACCCAATGGTAGATGTTAAAAAGGAGTGGCGAGAGTACTGAGTCTTGTGGCATTCCACAAAGGAGTGGCCCTGGGCTAGACCTCTTGCCCCCTATCAATACTGAATGGAACTGGCCATTGAGAAAGGAATCAAACCAGTGCAACACTGCACCACCCAAATCCCACAACTGGTCTAAAAGGATACCATGGTTGATAGTGCTGAAAGCAACTAAGAGGCCAAGGAAGTCAAGGATAAATGCACTACCCTATCTGCTCTCACAAGAGATCATTGACAAGTATGACCTGTTTCTATCCTGTAACCTGACTGAAAGAAATCTAGATAATCTGTTTCATCCAGAACCCTCTAGAGCTGTAACACAACCACTTTCTCTATCACCTTCCCTAGAAAGGAAAACTGGGAAACTGGACAGAAGTTGTCCAGTAAGTGAGGTAAGGAGGGGGCAGACCACATCCTCCTTAAGGGTTTTGGGAAGAAACCCCCCCCCTCCGCACAATCACAGCATGCAACCGCCCAGAAGCCACTATCCTGGAAACTTTCCCTAATCAGGATGGACAGGGATCTAATAAATAAGTAATTGTAAGTAACAGTCTCCACTTGTCCAAGGGGAGGGAGGGAAAAGAAAACATAATTAAGATTCTGTTACAATAGTGTGGTTCTGATCTTCTTACAGAATCTATTTCCTGATCTGGTCAACCTCAAAAGACTAACAGTCTTAGAGATAGTGTTAAGGTTCTCAAAGCTTTCAGTTCTTAAGACTTGACCTTTTATGCTGAATCCAGCCTTTCTGTTCATTATCAAGCGTGCAGATTTTCTACTTTTATTGATGGATTAAGGGTGATGAAGCATGGTGGCAATTGACAAGGCTACCTTGTGTAAAAGCAAGTATACCCAAGCTGTCAAGGCTGACTCGTAACACGCCTCTACTCACAATTTGGCAACAGAAATGAAGGGAGGGGGGGGAAGGAGGATGCTTGGAATGTATTGGGAACTGAAAGGGAAGTAAGGAACTTATGTGAGCTGTTTGCAGCCTGAGAAGATCCTGATACTTCAAGGCCATTCAATGGGAACCTTCCGAAGGTGCAGACTGTTTTCCCAAAATAAAAAAAAATGGATTGGTGGACAATGGACAATGGACAATGGGTGGTCAAAATAGGGAAAAGGGGAAATTAAGTATGCTGTTTTTCATGCGAAAACCTCAGACCTAGTTGTGTTTCTTCTGTATGGATCAGGGGTGGGTTTTACTTACCTTTACTACCGGTTCGCATCATGCCCACACGCGCGAGCTCGCTTCCCTTATTGAGAAAACTACCAATGAGAAAACCCCGCTCCCATCAACACTGGCAAGACAAGCTACTGTACACAAACAGGGAGCAAACTCAACATTCACTCGCAATGATGCTCTTACTTTGTCAAATAATGAAATATCTGCAAGCAATCTAGAAGGCTTTGATCTCATACGAGGATGGCACGCGTTCCTATGGGATGGACCAGACAAACAACACATGTACTTCCAAAGACACATAATTCGGGCCTCACTCTTCAAGATTTGGCAGGGAATTAAGAAAACTTATTATACTAAAATACCAAAATGGTGGTCCCCGATGGAGGCATTGATATTTCCAAATACCCTTGAAATCGGAAAGATGATGAGATACCAAGATTTACTGAATCATGAAGGAGAACTCACTCCAAGACATCAACTCCAAAATGGCGATATAAATATTGATTGGTGGCACTACACTCAAATACACTCAAGATACAATGCGGATAAAATCAAATATGGAATTGCAAAAGATCTGAACGAACTGGACAGAATTTTATTAGGAGCAGACCAGAAAATGATTACTAAAACATATAACTACCTTTTGAGAGACAAATTAATAGAAGAAACAGTTAAACATAATATGACAATGTGGGCCAGGGACATAGGACATAATATTCAATTGGCAGACTGGGAGAAATTATGGAAGCAGAACATAAAAATGACAAGAGCCACATCTTACAAGGAGAACCTCATTAAGATGTTTTATAGATGGCACTTACCACCAGCCCGACTTGCCAAAATGCACCCAAACACTTCGGCGTTGTGTTGGAAATGTAAATCAAAAAAGGGGACATATTATCACACTTGGTGGAAATGTAGGAAAGCCCAACACTATTGGCAAGATATAAAAAATATTATTGAAGAAATAACGAACATTCAAATAGAAAACAGTCCAGAATTTTTTCTATTTGGCATGATAACGGCACAACATCTTAAGGAAACGAAATATCTCATCATACATATCTTGACAGCAGCAAGACTACTGTTCGCGCAAAACTGGAAATCAGACCAACTCCCATCCAAAGACAAAATCGTTGCAAAGATAACAGAGTCCGCTGAAATGGACAGATTGACGCTGGAACTCCAGGAAAAGGAAGAAAGCGAATACTATCTTGTATGGCACCAATGGTATCAATGGCTGGAAAGGAAAATCAGCAAAAATGTAGAGGACAGAAATTAGGGTAAAGACTTTCACAAGGAGATGAACCCATAAGAAATGTAAATTTGTAGTGAAAAGTTATAACATTGGAATTAGACATTTAATAATTACTCTTTATTAAACTATATAAGCTCAATGACATATATTCTGTTGATGACAAAAGCGTAAATGTAAAATGTTAGGTGGGTTTGTAGGTGGTGGGTTTTTTGTTTGTCTTTGTATTGTATTGTCTTTATATCTGTGTTTATATTTTAATAATAATAATAATAATAATAAAAGAAATATCTGCAAGCAAACAACCACGTTCAGAGAGCACCAAGTGATATTTGGCTATAGCCCAGTACTTGCTTGTCCAGGGGGGACAATCTCCCCCTCCCCTGGACAAAATGTAACTTGTGTTAGCCGAACGTTAAAGGGAGCAGTAGGAGACTTCTGACTAAAAAGGTGTTTGCATGGGCTTGGATAACAAGATAGGTGGAGTGGCGAAATCTAAAATTTTTCCCTACTGGTTCTGTGGGCGTGGCTTGGTGGGCATAACTTGGTGGTCATGTGACTGGATGGGCATGGCCAACTCAATGTCACTCACATCAAGGGGTGCCTTGTCTGGCCCCTCCCCTCACAGCCATTCTTTGTCACACCCAGCATCAACATATCTATAGTTCTGTAAAAATGTTCACCTTTTTTTCAACTTTATTATCTACATACTATAGATGTACTTTCATGGACCACTGAAAGGTGGAAATGGCTCACATGCTTTGCCCAAGAGTGTGATAGGCAACAGGCTTTTAAAGGGCTGCCAGAAGGAAGAGGGGGGGCAATATATTTTCCAAAGCACCAGAAGGCAAAACAAGAAGCAATGGATGGAAACTGAAGAAACAGAGAAGCAACCTAAAACTAAGAAGAAACTTCCTGACAGGGAGAACAATTAACCAGTGGAACTGCTTCACTAGAAAGGGCTTTCTTTTGCTCCAGGAGAATATTAGAATAAAGAACTGGAAAAGCCTTCACAGGAAGAGGCTTTTTTGTTCTGTTGTGGAAGAAAAACAGAAGACACAGAGAAATCTACCCTGGAAGAGGCGCTCTGCTTTTGCTCCAGAGGAAGCAAAAGGCAGTTTCTTTTGAGGCAGTTTCTCAATTCAGGCAAGGTGGTTTGCAGCTTTGCAACTGTCAGGAATAAATGCCTTGCCTCTGACCCAGAGCTAGAGGCAGGGGGGCTGGGCAAGCCAACCCCCAAGGTCCACCCTAACCCAATAACCCCTCCTTACCTTAGCCACGCCCAAGGGGTACTTAAGGGTCAGCCATGCGGTCCTGCTGCAGTTCCAGCCTTGTACCTGTAATGATAAGATGCCTTGTTAATAAACTGTATCTGATCTGATGAATACTTGCTTGTGGAGTTATTGGGCGCGATCCTTGAACACATTCAACAATATGGTAGCAGAGGATGGTTTAACAGCCCAATCCTAATACTCCATAACATGCAAAGGACCACGACAGACAGGGTGAATACCAGGGCATTCACCAAGAAGATGGCAGAACGGCCTGCCCAACCCAAAGCCACGCAAGGAGAGGCACCCGAGACGAGCAGCCTACTCCACCACCCATGCACCCCGGCCAGATGCGACGAGGGGTGGAAGGAACACGAGAGCCCGAAAGGGGAAATGCACGACCTGAAAGGAAGACTTCTGAAACTGATAGATTCGTCTCAGAGCAACACCGACCTCATTGCGGAACTCCGGAGCCTGATCAAGGGCTGCGAAGCAGCGAATGAGGAAGATGAAGACGAATCCGACTACAGCGACGAAGACGCGGTAAGAGAGGACTGCCCCCACCAAAAACCCACCGAAAAGGCCGAAGGAAACTTCGCGCCCTTTTTGCGGTGGCCATCTTGGGAAGTGACATCACCAAAGATGGCCGACCAACCACCAATGGATTCCCGAGATTTAAATCTCATGGCGGGAATCGGGGCCTACTCCAAAGTAGCCGCCCAAAACTACCGCGACAAACAAGAAAGCCCAAAGCCAAAACCTACAGGCCCGCCTACCGAGCCCGAGGTCAACAAAGCCATCGAACTAATCACCGCGGCCCTAGGGGACAAAATGAAGTTATCCGACACGCACCCCGGTGCCAGGGCAAAGCGCAAAGGGGACCCTAACATGAGGAGGGCCAGCGCTGGTCCCACCCAGGGGAGCAGATCGCCACCGCACAGGGCCAGGGCTACCCAGGACTCCCAAGGAGCCCTCCCATAGGAACGGGTCACCGAAGGCGATGGGACTACTCACCAGACCGACGACCGGGACCAGATCCATGGCCCACGGGGCCATCTGCAGGGAGGGGATGTCCATCGGCGGGCAGGGGACTCGGCCCGACACCAGGAGGCGACACCCACGCAAGGCCGGGCCATCCGGGACCATTCGCGGCCCCAGTGGGACTTCCGACCTTCCCCGGCGATCCTCACTGCTTCCCGAGGCTCCAGACGGCGACCCGCAACAATTTCGAGCAAGCGAGGCCGACCAAGGAAGAACCGAAGGCCCATCCGGAAGATTGGGGCCTTCACCCGGGAGCTGCAGAGACGAGCTCCTCACTCCACGGTGGCTGGGCAGGAATGAACCTCACGCATGTGCACTGCTTCCCGGCAAGAGAAACGGAGCGAGACATAGAGCTACACCGACGCAAGCACATAGAAGCAAGTCAGTTCAGACTTGCCACAGTCGTTCCTCTGCCTTATTGTGAGTATCCTTACATGAGGAACCATGGATAGCGACACAATGTAAGTAATTTAACTTACAATTCAGGGACTTTGCCAAGTGACTTTCCCAAACTAAGGCTAGATGGGGAGAATTTCCTGGACTGGAATCAACAGCTCCAAGTCACCCTGCTGAAGGAAGACCTATTATCACTAGTCACTGACCCACCAGAAAAACCCTGGACTTTTGAATTAGATTGCACACACCATAAAGCTTACTGTATTGTTATTGCTAGCATTATCCCCAGCATTTACCCTAGCATTAGCCACCACTTGACTGCTCTAGAGGTAATACAGAGGATGCTATTCTACTGCCAAAGCGTAGCAAGCACCACTAGATTATCCAGAGAGTTCTATGCCACCAAACTTAAAGCAGGGACCCCAATGAGCGAGCATCTATTGTTCCTAAATGCCACCAGGGCCCAGCTGACACAAAGAGGGGAGGTCATAAGTGAGAGAACCATGATAAGCATTATTGTAAATTCCCTGGACTCCAGCTGGGACACCTTCATCACGCAGATAGACAATCTAGGGTCAGGGAAACTCTCACTGGAATTACTAACAAGCAAACTCATAGCTGAAGACAGCATCAGGAAAGACCGCTCATTAAGCCGCAGGGAACAAAGACCCAGCAGAAAGACTGAGCCACAGGGTAGGAGCCACAGTAACACAGAGTGCTACATGTGTGGGTCAAAAAACCACTACAAAAGGGACTGCCCTAGAAACACAGGGGACAGGGACAGGTCACACCGAAGGGACAGACCAGAACAAAGGGCAAGATACACTAGCAGACGCTCGCCAGAGGACAGACACAGGCGCAGGGACTCCCCTAGCCCCAGGGACAGAAGAAACCACAGGGACAGCTCCAGGGAAAGCCAGACGGGGTCACTGTATGGACTAGGAGACAAAGAACAACACAAAGGCCAGGACAGGAAGGAAGGCACATGGCTACTGGACTCAGGAGCCACAAACCACACCACATATGACCGTAACTTACTAACCTCATTTACAGAAGAAAGTTTTATAATAAAAGTGGCTAACCAGAACAATGTGCAAGTGACAGGGAAAGGTAACGCATACGTGCCAGGGGTAGGAGTCATACAAGGGGTGCTATTAGTACCAAATATACCGTATAACATCCTTGCCACACTAAAACTAAGCAAGGACAACAATGTTGAGGTGACATTCAAAGAAAGAAAGGCACAGGTAACTAGAGGGGGCAAAAGCATAGGGAAAATAGTGATCAGTGGGGACCTGCCATTCCTTCACCCAGTCAGGGACATGCAGCCCAAGGTAAACAAACACCGGAAGGTAAAAACTGACAACACAGACAACACAAGTGAGGAAGTAGAGGGGGTTAGCAACACAAGTGGGGAAGTAGAGGGGGTTAGTCACACACACACCGCTGGTGACTCAAGTGAGCAGGGGACACCCAGGAAAGAAAAACCAGCGATAGGAAAGTTAATGCATGACAACTGTGCACATCTGTTACACAGAAGACTGGGACACATTAGCTTCCCTGTGGTGCAGAAAATGTTGGAATGCTCCAAAGGTGCAAAAATAAAGAATTGTGAGAACTATCTCGAGTGTTCTGTTTGTAAAAGCTCCAAATTAAAAACCAAACCCAGGCCCAAAAAGTCAGTACGCACAACCAATTCGATCTTCCAACTCATACATATGGACCTAGTGGGGCCACTAAGGCCCTCCATCAAATACAGGAAGAGGTACTTCCTAACCATAGTGGATGATTTCAGCCGCTATGGCTTCGTGTACACCCTAAAACACAAGAACGAGGTATTCCAAAAATTTAAGGAGTTCTATGCAAGGGTGGAGACACAACACAACACCAAGATCAGACAAATAATGACAGACAGGGGGTCTGAATTCTTGTCAAGCGACTTCTCGCAATGGCTGAAGACATGCGGGATAGTCCACTACACGACTTCTCCGTTCTCCGCCTTTCAAAATGGCGTTGCAGAACGAAAAAACGGAACACTGCAGACTATGATGAGGTGCGCACTAGAGGATGCCGGTTTAGGGCAGCATTTCTGGTCAGAAGCACTCATTTATTCGAACTACACTTTGAACAGGCTATGGTCCAGCGTACTGAATAAGACTCCATACGAGTTGATGTAGCAAAGGAAACCACAGGTGTCACACTTATACATATTCGGGGTCACAGCAGATGTGCACATCCCCAAGCAATTGAGACATAAAGGAGACAGGGTATCCAGAAGGTTGAGGTTCATGGGGTATGAACCAGGGACGAAGGGATATAGATTCATAGACAGCAACAACAGGTTCGTGATATCACAAACAGCTGTCTTCCACGAAAATACCAACTGGTCCAAGATACACCTCAACGAGGTATCCCTTAGCAAGGACGGACCAGGGGATGGCCAAAGGGAGATAAAGCACAACGCAGGAAAGGACACAGAGCAGGAAAGGGGCAAACCCAAGAGACAGGGAATACTAGTGAAGGTGTGGAAGGAGAACCACCCATGTATCAAAGTGGACTCACTCACAGAGAGAGAAGCTAGGTACATGCATGACACTGAGACACCCCCTGCCAAGCCAATCAGGGCAAACAGGGGCAAAGCGCCAGAAAGGTTAGGGGACTATGTGTTATCCCTCCACACTAACCAATTAACCCCCAACACATATGAGGATGTAATGAAATTACCAGATGGGGAAAGAGCAAAATGGGAACAAGCCATGGAAAGGGAGATGAACAGCCTGAGGGAACTAAATGTATACACTCCCTCTGAAGTCCCAGCAGGCAAAACACCCATAGGCACCAGGTGGGTCTACAAAGTCAAAACACTAGAGGGAAACAAAGTCCTCTACAAGGCTAGACTGGTGGCTCAGGGGTTCGCCCAAAAATACCCTGATGACTACACTGAAACTTACTCCCCCACAGTCAGGGCCGAGAGCATAAAATGTGCGTTGGTAATTGCATCACTACTTGGGATAGAAGTGCACCAATTCGATGTGCAAACCGCTTATCTGCACACTGAGCTCGATAAGGAAATATACATGAGAGCGCCACCTAGCCAAAGCACCAGGAAGGGAGAAACCTGGGTCCTGAACAGAAGCTTGTATGGACTCAAACAATCAGGGAAACGCTGGTACGAATGCTTATCCAAGACACTGAAGTCCATGGAGTTCTCAGCCACCTCGGCCGACAACTGCTTCTTCACCAAGAAGTCAGGCAACTCTCTCGAATATGTCTTGATATACGTGGACGACATACTGTATATCGGTGACCAGGCTAGCAAATGCAATAACTTCGCCAATGAGCTGGGAAAACACTTTTCACTGAAAATATTGGGTAGGGTAGATAAATACTTGGGGGTGCAAATCACAAAAACGGACAAAGGCTTCCAACTATCACAGAAAGACAAAATTTTGGAACTGATACATAAATGCAATATGACAAACGCCAAAGGGTGTGAAACGCCAATGCAACCAGACTTCATAAAGGACATGTACAATGAATCTGAGGCGTTCAAAGACAACACATTATACAGATCAACCATAGGCTCTCTGTTATACATTGCGAACTGGACAAGGCCCGACATCGCCCTACCAGTTAATTTGCTATCTCGACATGTAGGTAAACCCACTGTATACCACTGGGAAGCCATCAAAAGGGTATTGAGATATCTAAAACATAGCGCTGATGCTGGCCTAGCACTAGAGCCCGAGAATACCACAACACCCACACTCACATGCTACGCAGATGCTGACTGGGCTGGGGACGTGAAAAGCAGGAAGAGCACGTCAGGTTACGTATTCTTTTTCAACAACAGCCCAGTACATTGGTACACGGGCAAACAGGACCTGGTAGCTACATCCACAACAGTGGCCGAATACATATGTTTGTCCAAAGCTGCCAACAACCTGGTCTGGTTTGATGACCTGCTCGCGGACATATGGGCCGAACCCAACTATCCAATTACCATACACGAAGACAATAAGGCCGCTGTGGAAATATCAAAGGCTGAAGCAGTTGGTCAAAGGTCGAGGCATATCGACATAAAGTACAAACACGTTAGGCAGTTCGCAAGCATAGGATTCATAAGAGTTATACATTGCAACACCGAAGAACAAACAGCGGACATTCTAACAAAACCATTGCAAAACAAACAGCACACATATCTAACATCAAAATTGGGTGTTCTCTTAAAAATGACACCTCAGGTATGCACCGCCCAAGAACACCTCGGCCAGGCATTTAGAGGGGGTTTTGTCAGGAATAAATGCCTTGCCTCTGACCCAGAGCTAGAGGCAGGGGGGCTGGGCAAGCCAACCCCCAAGGTCCACCCTAACCCAATAACCCCTCCTTACCTTAGCCACGCCCAGGGGGTACTTAAGGGTCAGCCATGCGGTCCTGCTGCAGTTCCAGCCTTGTACCTGTAATGATAAGATGCCTTGTTAATAAACTGTATCTGATCTGATGAATACTTGCTTGTGGAGTTATTGGGCGCGATCCTTGAACACATTCAACAGCAACATTTTAAGGAGGTGATAATTGCTCTTGGCTGAACGCCCATACATCTCATTAAAGCTAGTATTCCTTTCCCTGCTTTGGGGAAGAGGGGGGAATTGGCAGAAAGTGTCCCTTTATTATTCTAGCTGAGGGCAAATGAGACTATGATTAATTTGCTGTTTCTTAGCTCAGCTGAGGCGGCAATCGCTCTGCCGCCTGAATGAGCTGAGCTAATAAACAACAGAATATAGGAGAGGTGAGAGGAGGGGGAGGGCAGGTGGGCGGGGCCAATCAAAATTATCCCTATCGGTTCTCCAAACCAGTCAAAATTTTCCCTACCTGAATGGCAGAATCGGTCCAAACCGGTAGGATTCCACCCCTAGATAGGTGGCATATAAATTAATAGATAGATAGATAGATAGATAGATAGAAAGTTAGATAGATAGATAGATAGATAGATAGATAGATAGATAGATAGGGATGTACAGATACTATACTGCACACACACACCACACACACAAAAGTGCAAGTAGAAAAATAGGGACCACCTTTGGTGGGAAGGTAACAGCGTTCTGTGCGCCTTTGGCGTTTAATCATGCTGGCCACATGACCATGGAGATGTCTTCGGACAGGGCTTGCTCTTTGGCTTTGAAAAGGAGATGAGCACTGCCCCCTAGAGTTGGGAACGACTAGCACATATGTGCAAGGGGAACCTTTACCTTTACCTGTACATTGTGTACTTTATTATGTGATATAGAGTTAAAAATGCTACAAATAAAAGTATTAAGACATATGACATGAATATTCAAACAATATAGTCCTCATTTAACATTTTATTGCTTAATGACCATTCAAAATTATGACAAACCTCCCTAGAGCTACTTACATCCCAATCCCTGAGTACCAATGACCATAGAAACACACATATTCCTTTCATTTCCAGGCTCAATTCCAGGTCGATGAGAAAGAGAAACATCCCTTCCCATTTTTAAAAGTAAGCTTAATACGATGGAAGCCTATGGTTATTATGGATTTTGCAACATAGATATAATGGTTTTAATACTATAAATGTTTTTTTTTGAAAAAAAAATTATTTTTAAATAAAAAAAAACAATATAAAAATATCATCCTTACAAACAATTACAGACAGCATCTCGATTGGTTAGAATCATTTCGTGCTCTCAATAATTTTCAAAATCTCATCATATGACAAATATTCTTTCCTCGAACAGAAGATAAATATTTAAACATTTCATCGAAATTTCATTTCATTTATACTATCTCATCTCCATGCTTTATTGTCTAACCATTGATAAAATATCTCCCATATCAAATAATATTGTTTATCTTCCTGTTTTCTTATTTCAAATGTCAATCTACTCATTTCAGCACAGTCCAGCATTTTCTTAGTGATTTCTTCATCAGTAATTATCTTCTCTCCTTTCCAATTTTTTGCAAATACAATTCTAGCCGCTGTTAAAATGTTCACAATTAAATATTGCAATTCTTTGTTAAATGTCTCTGGCAAGATCCCTAATAAAAATATCTCTGGTTTAAAATCAATATGTCTCTTTGTCATTTTTTCCAACCATGTGTGTATCTTAGTCCAAAATCTCCCTGCTTCCATGCATGTCCACCACATATAGTAATAAGATCCTGGAGTCTGATGACATTTCCAACATTTCTCCGATTTGTTCTTGAACATTCTGGCTATCCTTGTCAAGGTAAATGCCACCTGTAAAACATCTTATACAAATTATCTTTATATGCTGTAGATATTGTCATTTTATAGTTATGTGACCACAATTTTTGCCATTTCTCTAAATCAATACCATAACCAAAATTTTTCCCCCACGCTATCATTGATTCTTTAACTTGTTTTTCTTCCAATTTTACCTCTAGGAAGTATCCATAAAACTTTTTAATTACATGGTCATCAGAGCCCATTAGTATCTTATCTAAACTAGTCAAAGCTTTTAATACTATAAATGTTGATGCACATGAAGTGCCATCTTTTTTAGAGACATATACAGCTTTAGATTTGGGGGGATTTGATGCCACAACACTATCATCTTCCTCACACCAAATATTTTTCCAAACTTCATGCAACTGCTGAATATTAATTTTCCTATTGTTTCTTATTCCAATCCCAGGTATATGAATGCTCTAGATGCTTCAATTACAGATATCTCAAAATACCTGAAATTCAGGCAAATTCTAAGGACCCCAGAAGAATTGCAAAATATTGTGAAAAATCCAAATCGAAAAAGCAATGGTAAGGGCTTTGTGTCTGGAATCCATAGGTCTAGGTAGACCAAGCCATGAAATCAACTTTAAGGATGCATAACACTACTTTTATTGAGATTGGTTATAACAACTATTTATCAAGTCTGACCCCCCCTCCTCCTAATTAGGGAGCCATCTGTCTGAGCTGCTTCCAAACATAATCTTAATGCTTGTTCTTAAGGTTTGGTGTTGCTCAGCCAAAATTAGCCCCTCTGTGCCTTTCGTCAACTTTTCTGCTCTTAGCCATTGGCAAGTTCTGTTATTGTCTCTCTGTCTGCTATTTTTTAATGTACTGGCCACGTCTTGCCTTACCTCTTTTTTGTTCTTTATTTGGTCTTCCTTGTATGACAGTTTGGTCACTCCAGTACTCACTAAGCCTTCTTGTTATACTAGCTTCTTCACTGTCCTTCAGATATTTTTCCAATGCCCTTTTTTCTTCTTCAATCATATGATGTACTTGCAATATTCCATGCCCACCTATTTTCCTTAGTAAGTAGAATCTGTCAGCATTGCTTATGGGGATGAAGGGCACAATCCATTGTAATTCTTTTTCTGGACTTCCTATCCAGGGGTTATTTCTGCTTCAGACCAGTCCTCTATTCCAACTGTGTATCTGATGTCTTTTCGTCTGTTTTTTAATTTTTGCACTCAGATTGGTTCTGCTGTAAATATTCTGATTGTGATGGTTTCTGGAGTTACAAGAATTTCATAATCTATCATTGCATGCAAAAGGTCCAGTCGTGTCTGACTCTAGGGCGTAGTGCTCATCTCTATTTCTTGGCTGAGGGAGCCAGCGTTGTCTGAAGACATTTTCTGTAGTCATGCAAAGATGCCTTATTCACCAAGCTAGCAGAACCACTGATGAGGGTGAAAACTATCAATGCAGACTTGGACGTGAGGGCAAGTTTTGAATGTACAATCCCTCCTCATCTCACCTTATGAGCCTTGATACTCTTTGAAGCTCGGTTTAGCTTTCCCTCTAGATGCTTCATGTCCCACCATACAAAATAAAATAACTTGGAACTTCTAGAAACATTTTACAAAGAGTCACACATGATCAAACCTATGCAATTTTTTTCTTTCATTTTAACTTTCATGTAATTAATATACCTACTCACAAAACAAACAGGCTAATACTTATTCATGCAAGATAGAATATTTTGTAACTTAGTTAGAAAACATAGATCACTCTTCACTGAGCAAATTCACAGATAGCAGTAACAAGAATAGTATGTGTAGGTTTTGCTCAGTGTTTCTCAACTTCAGCAAAATTAAGATGTGTGGATTTCAACTCCCAGAACTCCCCAGCTAGCAGCATTCCACTTATAATAAACATGGAGATTTAAGCCTTGCCTTGGTGTCTCACCACTTACCAATTCTTTGAACTTGGAGCAGGAGGAACTTGAACTTAAGGAGCTTGTGAGTGGTTGGATGATTGGATAACTACAAATAGAAAATTAGATTCCCGCATGTACATGAAACTGTACAGTATTTAAGACACCTTTAACAGCAGTGAACATTTCTCTCTTATATATCTCTGATCCACTGGAACAGATGAGTACTCTCCTTAAACTCCTTAAACCAGAGTGAATGGAATGTTACACTTTGAGCTGTTGGTTATTGGACATTTCCTGCTGTCATGCCACTCCAACGTAGTCTATAGTGGAAGAGTTCTGGACTGGGAATATGTCTATGGAGATTCTCAATCATCCAGGTCATGGTTGTCCCAAAGGTGCTTTTCCAAAAGGCAACTGGACTTTCATGGTTTTTCCTTGAAATGTTCAGTTCTGAAGAATTTTTTGGGATGAGAAGCAAAACATTTTCAAAGAAAAAAAACCCCAAGAAAGTTCAATTGCCTTTTGGAAAACATCTTTGGGTTTGGACTGGAAAGTATCTGAACAGAAGATCATGATGCTGAATGATTTCTCTGCCTGCTATATTCTCTCTAGAGCTGGGGTGCCAAACCTGCAGCCCGTGCGTGGGCCAGATATGTCACATGCTGGCCATGCCCACCCCTGGTTTAGCAAAGGGGAAAAAAGTTTTGATTTTTCACGTAATGACAACGTGTCGTCATGAGTTTGACAGCCCTGCTCTAGAGGAAATGGATATTCTTTCTTCCCAAATCCCTTCCTCCTTTAGGATCCATGGATGAGTTGGTAGGCAGAGAGAACTATTCAGGATCAATAGAAATACAAACAGAAGCAAAGAAAGAGTCACTGACCCTTTCAAGGCTGCTGGATTAGGAGAAAAGAAGATGAGAACTGTTAAAGGAATGGAGAAAGGAATGTTCCAACCATAAAAGTGGGATAAGTACTAATTCTGGTAAGTTCAGAAGCCAACCATCTGAAACCAGATACTCTGTTCCTATAACAGGGGACAGGTGTCCCAGAAACAGGATGTCTCAAGGACATTGCACTGTGCAAATGGTACAAAGAATCACAAAGAGTAAACCTTGATCTCACCTTAAAAAAGGGCAGAAAAGAAAAAGAAAATAGAAAAAAAAATAAGAATATAGTAAACTAGCTAAATACTCGTGCTTTGCTACGAAACTATGTGATCAGGCTTGATTTATTTATTTATTTATTGACAGCTGACTGTAGCCCAGTGGTGAAATCCCCCCCCCGGTTCTATCCGATTCACTAAATTAGTAGTACTGACAGCAGGAGACTCCACCCACCCGCCAGGACATCATTATGTCCTGTTTTTTAACCATCTGTGCATGCACAAAAGGCTTTGTGCATGTGCAGAAGAGGCACACGCACATGCTACCGCGCACTCCCGTTCCTGAACCGGTAGCGAAGGTAATTTCACGGCAATTTCACAGCTGCTGTAGCCTTATTTAAGAAACAATCCTGAATCAGGCTCTCTTTGTTGGAGATAACTTCTGACTATCTGGCTATGTATGACAATCATATGTGGAGTCTTTTCTTTAAACGCTCTCCTTTGGACTGTCTGATAATCTGGACCTAGTTCTTTAAAACTTGGACTGAATTTGAACTCTTCTTCTGAGTGCTCCTATTTCAAAACAAACTTTGCAGGCAAGTCTTTGACTTGTTTACATTCCTTTGCTTCATGTTAAGCTTTTCAGCCTTGAACTAAAATTGATAATTTCCTGAAAAACCATGTGTGCCAGTGAGACTGAAACTTGAGATAGGGCGTTTATCACTTTCTTTTAAAATACAGCAAATTATCTCTTCTTTCCATATCCCACCTCTTATCTATAAACAAATCCTTTAAAACCTTGTCATTTCAACCCCAATCAGCCATTGGCGGTTAGCAGAGATAACAACATATCTAGTTACACCTTGATCAAATAAGTCAGCTTTATATTTATATATTGCCTCCAGAAGTTGTGAAAGCTCCAACACTGGAAGTTTTTAATATGAGATTGGACAACCATTTGTTTGAAATGGTATATAGGGTTTCCTGCCTAAGCAGGGGGTTGGACTTGAAGACCTTCAAGGTCCCTTCCAACTCTGTTTATTCTATTCTATTCTATTCTATTCTGTTCTGTTCTGTTCTGTTCTGTTCTGTTCTGTTCTGTTCTGTTCTGTTCTGTTCTATTCTAATTTGTATTCCTTTTATTTTTTAAGAAACTTTATCTTGAAATAATGTCCTAAAACTTGATTTCTTTACATATTTTCTTTGACCCTTCAAGCCTCTTTTGTAACTCCAATATATGAAAATTAGCCAGATCATTCTTTTGGTTTGTTATTTGTATAACTGTTTTAAATATTAAGATATCAGCCAGTTTCTTTTGTATGTCCAATATAATGTCTTTTTCTATATCTTTCCTGTAGTCTGCCATTTTTAAATCAGTCTCACTTTTGTCCAGTAAAACTTGTTCCTCTTCCATAATATTTTTAAACACGGTCTATCTATGGAGGTTGGGGCTGGTTCGCACACCCCCAAGCTTGTCTGCAGCCCGCAGTTCTGCCATGCTTCCCTGCCTTTGCAAGCTGGCCATGGGGATGCCGGGAAGGCAGCATGGAATGCAGGCAAGCGTGGCAGGGCTGCGGCAAAGGGAGCTAGCAGCCTACTCCCTTCCCCATAGCCCTGCCATGCTTGCCTGCCTTCCACATGGCCTTCCACTTGCCTGCCTTCGCAAGCTGGCCATGGGGATGCTGGGAAGGCCGTGTGGAAGGCAGAGAAGCATGACAGAACTGTGGGCCGCAGATGGGTTTGGGGGCATGGCCAGCCAGCGATTGCTACCGGTTCGGCAAACCAGCCCCAATCTCTGCTACCGGTTTGCCTGAACCGGTCCTAACCGGTAGCATTTCATCCCTGCTAATAGCTGAAAAGCAGTTAACAAGCATTTCTAACTGTGGTTTTATTGTAAGGGGCCTGGTATTGTGATTTAATCTTGAAGGGGTTCCATTTCCCTGATGGGGGCAGTAAGGTGTTTTTAATCATTTCCTTTATTTTGAGAATTGTCAGTTGATTAAAGGTGGTTTGTGTATGACCTGTCTAAGGGGTGATTGAGACAATATGAGGAATAAAGTTAAGAAGAAGAATCTGATTTGTTATCATTTTCCTACAAGAACAACTATATGGAGCACATGAGGGTGATCTCAAAATTTCTCCTTGTCCAGAGAGGAATTATGAAGAGCCAGTCAACTTGCTGGCTCTTCATTTTGCTGTAGTTGTTGGCGCCACTAAAATATATCTCATAAGTTCCTTTAACAATAAAATATAGGAAGTCTACACTCTTTCTTGATATCAGAATACTAAGTTTCAACTTTTGTATTAACCTTTTCTGGTTTTGCTTTTTTTAGTGTACTAGATTCCCAATAGTTTTACTGCTTTAATGTTATTTCATGTTCTAAACATAAGATATTTCTTTAAAAAAAAATAGTACAATATTTATTACTTCTTATTTCTCTCCCTGTCTTACTTTCTTTTAACAGTAATCATCACATGTGGTATTCCAGATGATATCAAAATAGCCCTTGGGAATAAAGAGGTGGATGAGAATATAGTTTTCATCTTGATAGATCTTCACAGGTACAAATTTTATGAAACAAATAAAGAATAATAAAAGAAAACCATGGATTCTGGATACAGATGTGTTTATTCCTTCAGCTAAAATACTACTCAGAACCCTCAAACTCTCAGGATCCTAGATTGAGGAAGACAAATACCACCCATTAGGGGGAGAAGGGGATTTTATATATATTCTGTTCCAAAGTAACTCACAAATTAAACTTATTTTTAAATTCTGTAAAACTTATGCAACTGAATATTTGCTTTACAATCGGTGAATTCCCTTATGGAGGGAGGGAGAGTAATTTCTTCTCCACTGATGTCCAAGTTAGTAATTTTTATGCTTGAAGTCTGAGGGGGTAGAATTTGTTTTAAAATCCATGATTTCTAGCATGATTTGTTATGTACTCAGGGGTGTAATGCTGCAGGGCCAAAGATATGTACTCTAGGAAAAAAATATCTACTAAAGTTCATTAGTAAAAGAGACCAGCAACACTCTTCCATCCGAAGCATAAATTGGCTGCATAACCCCAGGTTTATGCAAAGAAAATACACATATAATCTGTGAGGCTAGGAATAGCTATGATAGAGATAAAAAAAGTAGAACTACAAAGACAATGGTTTATTTGCAAAAAAAAAGCTGTGTGGAATAAATATTATTGTTGTTATTTGAAGTGCTACCTTTCTTGGCCTTGTTTCCCATAGCACTTTTAGCTTTCAAGTATTATCAACATTATTTTGCTTTCTAAGCATTTCATGGTGTAACTGGCATTTTTACTGCTTCTCTAAGGAGATTCAGGAAAGATGACTGGAAGGGGTGTGATCTGTCCTACTTGACTATCACCATTTTTCTTTTTCAGTACCGCTATGGTATTTTCCCCCATTTGTTTAAGGATTTAAGGGGATAAGCAACGGAGTTTGCATCCATATAATTTATGTTCCTGCACATTCAGTTTTCTTAGGGTTTTGCTACTTATCTGAGATGTTTATTAACAAAACACAGTCTCTGTGTCCTTTGCAAGACTAGAAAGAAGACAATTATAGGCCTGAGAGCTTTTGTCATCATGTTGTAAATCTTCTGACACTAGCCAAGGCCAAGATTTAACAAAGAGCAGCAAAGGCTTGGAGGGTTCAAAGAGAGGTTGTTTGCTTTATAAATTATATCAGTGCCACAATACTACTAGCTTGAAGAATGGAGGCCGGAAAACTGAATATAATAATTGAAAACTGTCTGTGATTCAGTAATCAGAGAATTTAATGAAGCTGTTCCTAAGTCTTAGTTCTCCTAGAACTAAGGAGAAATTTCCTAACAGTGATCACAAACAATAAACCAGAGGAATGGATTGCCTTCAGAAGTTGTGGGTGACCCATCACTGGAGACTTTCAGGAAGAGACTGGATAGCCATTTGTCTGAAATGGTGTAGACTCTCCTGCTCGAGCAGGGGACTGGATTAAATGACCTCCAAAGTCCCTTCCAACTCTGTTATGCTATATAGGAGATTAGGAAACTGAGAGTAGAAGTATTTATAGTGACAAAGGGCTTTGATTGTGAAGTGTGTTAGATGTGCAAATTGAGGTGCTGTTGCCATGGGGCTGTGTGAAATCCAAAATGGACTTTGATCACGAGGTGCATGTTTGATGTGCAGATCTTCCTAGATGTGGAATTTTATGAGGGGGTCTGACATAGTATTGTGATTTAGGAGATTTCCTTATCTTTCTTTCCTTATTTTATCTTTGCTTTCTGGCTGGCTTCCTGAGCTTTTGTCATCTTTAGCCTCCATAAGATGAAAAGCTTTTTAGATTTCTCTATAATTTTGTTTGTGACTTTTGCCTGTGATAGGGATGACTCAGGTGGCAAGTGGGTATTTTTATTCTGACAGAAGTAATCCAGTACATCTAGGGCAGGGATTGAGAGAATGTTCTTGCTACTCATAAGAAAGGTTATTTGATTCATTTGGTGGATTTAGGCATCCCTAGTTTTTTTCTGTAAATGAACTTTAATTTTCTTTGGAGGCTCTAGTAGGAGTACAGCTATCATATACTGTTGACTGAATGATACACAGTTTCTATCTCATATGGTCTCCTATTCTACCAAATGGACAGTTTTTTGAGGGGCATATACTGTATGCTACAGTGAGGTATGAAGGAGATATCCACCCAACTGGCCAGATCATCCCTTGTGGACAATGGGGTGACAGATGTCTTAGGCAAATGGTTCTTGCATCCTATTCAGGAATCAAATTGGTTATAATTAAGTAGCAGTAGGAGAAAAAAATATTTCTTGAATATTTCTGTCTAGCCCAGAGACATGTTCAGACAGATTTTGGGTTCAAGAGCATCAATCTGAGATGAGAAAGAAATTATTGGAGGATTTATTGACTACCTGAAGACCAAAAGCAATACGCCAGAAATTCTTGAATCTGGCAAAAGTCCCAGAGGTAGAAGGAATGTCAACAGAAAAAATGAAGTCCCAGAAAGCAAGGCTTCTTAAAAAGGGTGAGCCAGAGATAAAAGAAACCTCACCACAAAAATGTGTCTTATATTTGTGGCATTTACTCCCACAAGAGCTGGATGAAGCTTTGGTAAACAATATAATTGTGCCTAAAATAGTCATTAGTATAATAGTGTAACAGTATAAAGACTAAATGTGAATATTAAAATTCCAAGATAGATCTATCTTTCCACCCCCCACCCCCACCCCCATCCCTTTCCTTCCAGAACAGGAGAAATTGCAGAGCTGGCAGTTAGTGACAATATGAAAAAAAGGGTAGGAAAAGAGAAATTCTAAATGTTTCCCTTATCACCACCATCAAGAACTAAGAACTAAGGCAAAGCTCTTTAAGTGAGGAATGGCCAAGAGCCCACAATGCAACTGTGATGCTCCAGAGCAAACTATAACACATATAGAATGTCTCCTCAGGAAATTTCAAGGCACCTGGGATAATCTCATTGCAGCCACATCAGGAGCAATTAAATGATTAGCTTCTTTAGTTATCGAATTATAATATCTATCCCATTGCAATTCTAAGGCTCCATATTATGATGTTTTTATTATGGTTTTATCCATAATAAAAGTATTAAACTTTATATCATGCGGATGCTCTAATTAAACTAAATTTGCATATCACGGTGACTCCTAAACTGGGAGAGTGGCTCCAACAGATCCTAGGAACAGCATCAGAGCTTTTTATGCAGAAAAGGATAGTGGTAGGAACAATTAAAATACTGCATGCAACCCTGTAACTCCCAGGCCTCTGGTAAAGCACCTGAGATTGAGGCAATCACATACCACCCATAGGGGTCTGAAGGGATTTTTTAAAAATACACCTGTATGTATGCATGCAAGCATGCATGCACGCACACACGCACGCACACACACATACACACACACTTTATTTGATATGTGTCTGGCAACTAGCAAAGGAAAAACTATGGCATCATTCCTCTGTGTCCATTTGTGCTGTATTGCCATGACTATTGTTTTCATGCTAGATGATGACATACGTACTTGAGAAGGTTGTCAGTAACTTTGCCTGTCATGCCCTACATATATTTAATGAGGAAAACATGATTGACAGTTACTTGCAAGAGAGGCAAGAGAGGTGGGATCTAGATCAGCAAAGGGGTTAGCACATGTCATGCTGGCGTAGTTTTCTGTTGCCTCAAGGATGAGCAGAGAACACTTCAACTCAGTAGTGAGGAAATGCTCATTTCACACATGACACTGCAATTGTTTTACAAGATCTTTTGGCATGGGATATACATTCAGTCTGCTTGTAAGACTGCCAGCAATTTGACAAACGAAATACAAATCTGCATCAAAAATGCAGGTTTATTTATCCCTGTTACTTATTTAGCACTCATATAGAGTTCAGTGAGTTGGGATGTTAATATTATTTCAAAATACTGTGTAATGTTCCCTATAATGTAAACCAGTATTGATATGAGAGATGGAGGAAACTAAGACTAATGGATAGATAACTTGTGCCTATGTTTCAAACAGGAACTTCTGAAGTACACATTTTCTTGGAACTATACACAGTGTATAGATAATGAATCACAATATATCACTATACTTCCTCTAACTGGCTGCCTTTAAATGCTAAAACAGAAAGATAAGCATTTGACAAGTTGTAATACATGACTGATAAATTTCATTTGAACTATTTCCTTTCTTTATATAGACGAATAATTTTATGTAGTTTGAGTCTTTTATTATGCATTTTGTTCACAGTACTCATGTTAACTCACACCATAAATTAAATCAATTCAATAAAGTTTTGCTGCCTTTTACGTGGGGTAGAAAGGTTATTTGTGTTCAAAAATTTTATGATTTCCACATTTAAAACAGACAATAATTATAAAACTATATTACAAAACAAGTGTTTGCATTTTGTTTCAAGTATTTACTGAAATAATCTTCAATATACAAATATTTTGTATATTGTATATTTTGTATATTTCTTGCTGTTTTCCACACTTCATAAACATTTATGATATTGAATGTTTATTGTATTGTTATATTTGTATTGAACATTTCTTATATTCCTGCAACAGCTCTTGGATATATGAAGAAGCACGCAAATGAATTTAATTAATTATTTAATACATTTCAGTTAAAATATTACAATAAAAACAATTACAACAAAAATGAAATCATGAAAAATTATTTCTCTGATATTGAAAATTGGAGATGATAATAGTTTGGGAAACTGTTAAGAAAAGGTGTGCTGTGTGAAACACTGTGATATTTTACCTCTAGATACCCTATTCTTTTCATAGGTACCATAGTTTTTGTTGGAAAGTTCAGGTTTAAAAATGCCTTTTCTTGAGATGCTCTGACTAGATGCAGGCAGAATGACTGTTGTTTATGCTCCCTGTTTGAAGTGACCATCATTTGAATGAGACAATGAAGAAACATGGAACTATTATATTATATGCATGACACTTGAATCCTTGCATGTCCAGGTCAAATCCTATGATATTTCATTTGTTTCAGTATTGAACAAACAATATATATATATCCCATCTTGAATTATTAAATGCTACCTTTATATCATATGTATATGAGCTAAATATTGTTTCTGCCACGTAGATTCTGAAAAAAAGCTCACTTCTTGCTTTGATAAATGATTTTTTTACTAGAGAAACTCTCTGTGGTGGCTGAATAATGTTTGACTGTATTCTTTTTGCTACTTACTATATACAGGTATTTGTGCTTTCTTTTCAGTAACTTTTCTTATGAAAATAGTCACACAGATAACTACATGCAGAATGTCCTTGTTCTGACTCTTGCACCAGCAAATTACAGCTCAATTTTAAATCATAGTAGGACTCTCATGGATGCCGAGAAGATCAATTTGGTAACTCTTTTATTTGCATTCTGGATACAAGAGATTTTTTGGCTAGTTTCATGGACTTAATGGCTGAACTACATCTACCAGCTGCAGTCCAGTTGCTTTGAATATTTCTAGTGCTATTGAATTTGTTCTTCATTTCCACTGCCTACAACCTTCTTTGTCAATTATCTGTACAGGTTCCTCTCCTAAAATTACTCACCTTATCCAATACTTCGCATGTTGAACAAGATTATACTCGCATAATCCATATAATTTTCTGGAAGAGGACAAGGCTTATTAATTTGTTTAAGTAGTTCATTTACTTGGGTTTTTTTTTTTTAAACAAGCCTCAGAGGGGAGAAGGGAGGTATCAAGAACCACAAACAAATGTGGGCATGTTCTTCACCCATATACACAAAATATGTGTATTTATGTAGAATTCTGAATAAAACTTGAAGGAGAAAAACAAAAAAAAGCAGTACCAAAGCAATGACTCCGCTGATACCCTAACAATTTAGAGAAAAACACATCCTGAATAAAAATGAATAAAAATACACTATATGCTATTTTTCATCCAAGAATCTCTTAGGATCTAACTCTCCTTTTACTGCTTCTAGCTGAAAAACGACATCCTTCTGGGATACCTGGATGCTGTTTTACTCTTTGGACATGCTTTGAAAGTCCTTTTGTCCAGACAAGAATCAGTTTGTCCTGTTGATTTGATTGACCAATTCCGGAATATCACATTTCAAGGTAATTATAGGTCTTCTTTTAGATTATTATGGATAGCCTATGCAGCCCTCTTAAAATTGGCAAATGTTTTAGGACTGCAACTCTCAGGATTCTTGGTTAATTTTCTAAACGTTGCAATCCATAAATATCTATAGGGATCAAATTGGTACTGTGCAAAATTAAGTACCAAACATAGAGTTTATGAAGAGGTTTCTTAATGTTACCTTACAAATAATGAGGATGAAACATCTTAACAATACAGGGTAAACGAAACACTTTTTCAAAAATAATTTGATTATACTTTACTATGTTTTATTAAAACTTTTAAACATGTAGATAAAAAAGCACAAACTAAATAGTAAGCTATATCTCATTCCATTTTTATAACTGCAAGGAGGAGATCCATTGATAATTATATCTTTCTGCTATTGTTCTTTGCTTTGATTTTTAAATTCTCCTTAATAATTTTTCAATAGGTCATGTTAAAACAACCATTTATCTGCCATCCAGTACAAATTGTCAAAGGCATTCTCTGCATCTAATTTTATTATTATTTACTATTAGTCTAATTAATTTACTATATAGTAAATTAATGTCACTTGTTGACTTAAACTTACAGGTTAATATGATTTTTTCCCCCTTAGGTATTTTAGGTCCTCGAATCTTGGATAGATATGGAGATATTGATGTCAATTTCAGTATTCTGTACACATCAACGGATAATGAAGTGAGTACAATCTTATTGTGAAACTATACTTTTAGCAAGAATTAATGAACCAATCACTGACTAGAGATTCAATCACTCGGAGAAGTTAGTCATAGTTGTCCAGGTACTGAATCATGTAACGTTGCAGTATTGATGTTAAGGGGGAGGGGAGTCTGGGTAGGCTTCAAGAACAGCCCCATATAGAGTGAATTGCAGTAGTTCAATCAAGAGATACCCAAAAGTATGAATGACTTTAAACAGGGGTCCTGATACAGAAATGTTCCAACTGGTACACAAATTAGTCCAGGTGTATATCTTTATCTTCTTTATCTTTATCTTTATCTTTATTTGATTTGTATACCGCCCTACTCCCGAAGGACTCAGGGCGGTGAACAGCCAAACAGTAAAATACATAAATACAAAATTTAAAAACAGGATAAAATCGAATTAAACAATTTGGCCCAGACAAATTAAAACACCCCAATCATTTAAAAAACAGATTAAAATTTGCATATTAAAAAGAAAAGAGGGAAAAGATTAGGCCAGGCCCGCCTGGTGGAATAAAAAGGTCTTCAAAGCGCGGTGGAAGGTGTGCAGATCTGGGATCCTCCGTATCTCCGGGGGGAGCTCATTCCAGATAGTAGGTGCCCCCACAGAGAAGGCTCTCCCCCTAGGGGCCGCCAGTCGACAGTTTGGCTGACGGCACCCGGAGGAGCCCTTCTCTATGAGAGCGTACCTGCTGGTGGGAGGCTATTGGTGATAATAGGTGGTCCCATAGGTAACCAGATCCTAAGCCATGGAGCACTCTAAAGATGGTAACCAAAAGCTTGAAGTGCATCCGGAAGACCACCGGGAGCCAGTGCAGCTCGCGCAAGAGAGGTGTTACATGGGAACGCCATGTCGCTCCCATTACCACCCGCACGGCCGCACTCTGTGCCAGTTGGAGCCTCCGGGTGCTCCTCAAGGGGAGCCCCATGTAGAGAGAGTTACAATAGTCCAGGCGGAAAGTGACAAGGGCATGAGTGACCATGCGTAAGGAGTCCCGATCCAGAAAGGGACACAACTGGCGAATCAGGCAAACCTGATGAAAAATCCTCCCAGTCACGGCCATCAAATGCTCTTCTAAAGACAGCCGTGAATCCAGGAGGATGCCCAAGTTGCGAGCCCTCTCTGTGGGGGCCAATGATTCACCCCCAATAGTCAGTGATGGCGCCAACTGACTATATCGGGACGTCGGAAACCACAGGTCTTGGATGGGTAGAGCCTGAGCCTATTCCTCCCCATCCAGATCCACACGGCCTCCAGGCACTGGGACATCACTTCAAGGGCATCGTTGGGGTGCTCCGGGGTGGAGATGTACAGCTGGGTGTCATCAGCGTACTGGTGGTACTTCACCCCGAAATCACGGATGATCTCACCCAGCAGCTTCACATAAATGTTGAACAGGAGGGGCGAGAGGACTGACCCTTGCGGCACCCCACATATGAGGCATATATCAGAAGAGGCTATTCATCTTGCTAACTATATTAATTTTTATCCTTATGTATAAGGTTATTAAGGATTATAAAGTTCTTTGCCCATGAATATGATAGAAAGATAGAATGATAGAATTCATTTTAGTGTGATTGGACACACAAGAATTTGTCTTTGATGCATATGCTCTCAGTGTACATAAAAAGACAAGATACACTCATTGAGAATTGCAAGGCACAACACCCAGTGACAGTCATACGGTACAATAAGCAATCAAATCATACTAAAAAACAATCAATATCAATATAAATCACAAGGATACAAGCAAAAAGTTACAGTCATGCAGTCACAAGTCACAATATTTGGACTTCCTAATAGCTTTGTAGGACCCCTGGAGTCTCTCCTTTAATTATAAAATTTATATCTTTAGCACTTTAAATACTCCTTAGTGCTTACATTTCGGGGGGAAACATATTAGATAGACGCCTATGTTAATTACTATTTTCATTTTAATCTGAACAAAAAATTAGACACTACATTAAAATAAGTACATTAACTAGCAGATGTACGTCAGGCAGGATTTTCGCCCATTATACCTGTAGAGCCAGAGATTAAATCTGCAAACTTCTGCATAGAAAGCACATTCTTTATTACTGAGCCACAGTCATCCAGACAGGCCCAAACAACAGTCCTATTCTTACCTTGGAGCAAAAGCAGAATAGTATATTAAACCATAGCTTAAAATTGATGTACAATTTAGAGTAATTTGAAGCTGGTAAACATTGTTGCCTGATTAAAATGAAATGGGAAATGTAGAGTTTTCCTTTTATTGTTTTTGCTGTGCCTTTGAGTGACTGCCTGGACAAGTCTCTGCAGTTTTCTTGGCGATGTTTGCTATTGCCCCCTTCCTAGGAATTTTCCTGGTTTACTGCAATTCAAGTAAAGGAAATCAAAGGGGCTTGGATGGTCATTAAGCAAAAGATTCCTTTATACTTTGACTAATAATTTATACAAGAGCTCAATACGAGATAGGTGGGATACAGAAAGGAGACTGAAAAGATCAAAGGAGGAGTCTGAGAAAATTACTTTTAATCACTAGTAAACTAGGGGAAAGAAGCCTCAGAGTGAAATCTCCTTCTCTTTTCTTCTTCCAGATTAAACCCCTCCTGTGGTTTGATACAAATTTGAACAAAACTGTTGTGAAGACAACAACGCCTACATTCATCTGGAAAAAAAACATGCTACCTACGGATACTCCTAACACCGGTGAGCCAATCTACCATATTTTTCGTTCCATAAGACATACTTCCACCACCACCACCCCAAAAATAGTGCCGGTCCTTTGGTGAATAGCAGCCGGGCCGTGGTGGCGGAGTCCTTTTACAGTGCTGAACCCTGCCTCTTCTGCAGGAGTCAATAGGCAGAGCTGGCACATGAGAGGACACCTATCTGTGTCCTCTCAGGCTCCGCCTGATATTTTCTTTCTTGTTTTCCTCCTCTAAACCTAGTTGCGTCTTATGGTCAGGTGTGTCTTATGGAGTGAAAAGTACAGTAATTCTTAAGAAAGATATCTACAAATGGAATCAGTCATTTGCAATTGCCATAATTCATAATGTGTGTTGAGAATGTATGTATCTGTTTGAGCCACTTCTGAACATTATCTTATTGAAAATGTATCAGCCCCTTTGCCTAGGTAACAGTTTCTGCATACAGCTAGTCTTTGTTTGGTGTTTGCCTCATTTAACGACCATTTGCAGTTACAACAGTGATGAGAAAGCAACTTTGCAACTAATCCTCTCGTTTACAGCCTTTGCAGGTCTGTAAAGCAAGGGATGGCGGAAGTAAGAACAGTTGCAGGTTCATTAACTGCTTTGCTTAATGACCAAGTTGCCAGTCACAGTTGTGGTTACTAAACAAGGACTACCTGCATTTCAAACAAGGTTATGTTCCTTACATGCTACAGTATAAATTGCAAGCAGGAATCAATTCTTTTTGGTTTTCTGAATTACTGATTTGTTATTTTTCTCCTATAATCTCAACCAATTATAGATGTGCAAAACAAGTATAGATAAAATGGAAGAAACCAGGAATTGATCCAACAAGACATAATTACTTTGTTGATTTCAACCAATCACAGTTAAAAACAAAGGTTCACTGTTATATGAGAACAAAGTCAATGAAATATGCATCAATAGGATAATAAAATGACTTAGATCAGAGGTCTCCAACCTTGGCAACTTTAAGCCTGGAGGACTTCAACTTCCAAAATTCTCCAGCAAAGCTGGCTGGGAAATTCTGGGAGTTGAAGTCCTCCAGGCTTAAAGTTGCCAAGGTTGGGGACCCCTGACTTAAGATATATAGGTATATTCTCATAAAAATGTTTTTCTGTTTTGAATGCCAACCTCAGTTCCAAAGCAATTTATAATTAATCAAATATAAATATCAAATACAAAACATTGTATCATCATATAACTTTTTCAGGCATTGCAATGATTTATTTGGTTTGACCTGTAAGTATCCCCTTTCTGCATGATCAAGAGCTCATAGCAGTTGGCTTATTCCTGGATGAAGAAATAATTTTCCTATGTTTGCCACTCCTTCTTTTATCCTCCCAGGTTGAAGAAAAAAACCCTGCTTATTAAACAAAGAGTTGTTGCTATGGAAACATAGCTGACCTTGAACATGTTGACCTTGAGAAATAAGTTTGAAAGGTTAGGATGGTCACAAGATCAAATATTATCCATTCTATGAGATCTACAAAGAGTATTTTGAACTGGAAATTAATTTTCAGACACTCAAGATACAGGAAACAACACAAATAATGTATTTGATAACAAATGGTTAACATCTCTTGCTGGGTATATTTTATAGCTTTTCAAACTTGGAACTGATATTGTAAAACCTTTTAATATTTTGCCCTAATTTCTAATTAAAGCCATTCCAGAATTTTATAGGATGTCAAATAATATTCTTAAAAGCTAGAATACATTTGTACACAGTATATTCTCAAAATTCTAAATGTGCCCCCATATGGAAAGGATTATAGATCCCTCATCATAATCAGTGCGGCTGCACCACAACAAATGATCATTTGTTGTGCTATTATGGAATAACAGGCAAGGCTGATAAAACACATTAACTTCTTAGCATAATTGTGAGTCATATTATCTAGTGTTAAAAGAGAAGTGATCTTGATCTACTCAATAAATTTCCCAACAGGTAATGAATGAATGTGCAGAGTTTATAAAATTGTATATAGTCTTTCCTATCCTCCTAATTGCAGATGTTACAGTATCCTAGAATGGCTCTCAAAGTTACGTGTGCCAGAGGGAATGATACAAACTCACTGCTTTGACCCCCAATCCCCCCCACCTCTCTATATGTCAGCAGTAGGAGTAACTGATAGTTGACTTACAGTATTAGCTTAGTCTTCCCCAAATTACAGTTCTCCAATTGTGTTAAACTCACACATCTGGAGCCTAGCAGATTATTAAAAGGCCTTACACAGAGGACTCAATAAACAGAAAGCTATTTATTTAGCTCAGGAAGTTATCAAAATTGTATCGAGGTGGGTAGGGATTTTCCAATTGTTTGTTTTACTCCTGATTCCTGTTAAACTTTAATCTTGCATGCTATAATTTCCATTAGGTATGGAAAGGTCCTCTCATTTCCCATACCAGGTTTTATTGTCGTCCTTATAAATATGACAGATCTATCATATTTAATGTACCCTTTCTGGGAAAAATATGGTATATCAATAAATGCCAAGATTCTGATAAATATGGGGCATTTTGGATGCAGACTGAGAACAGACTGCAAATGTTATCCAATAGCTGATATGCCGCTTTCAAACTCTTACATAGTTTCAGTATAATACCAGTACTGTTCTTTCTTTTTTTTAAAATCTTGTTCAGAAAAGCATTCCCAAAGGATTTCTGGTATATATTTCCTAAGGTATAGTACCAATAAAATGTTCTATCTATAGCCAAATTAAATTGTGACATTAAGTATTGTGGCTCCATAGACTGCTGTTCTGTCTCTCATTGCACTGCTTATAGCATTTTTCTCAAAAAAGAAAAAGTTTATTTAAACAGTTATAAGATTCAGTGCAGAAAATAAAAGAAAAATCTCTCCATCAATATCCTGAAAATATAATATGTTGTTTGCCGCCTTATATAATTCATTTCCCCACTTGATCAGAAATTCACAAAACTAATATAATAATAATGCCTGCTATTTAATATTCTGATTACATCTTAAATTGGGAAGAAAATCAGGTGGGAAGGCATCCAGATTTTTCCCATTGGAATACTTATAGCCACTAGGGGGCAGCAGCATACCAGAAATATATGACCTTGCTATTCTATATTCTAAATGTGAGCTTCTAATTTTATTTAAAATGTGCTGGGAGGTATTTAACCCCCTGTCATTCAGCTTAGGGTGCAGGGCAGGCAAGATTTTTGTAACCTGCCAAGTATATGAGCATGTTAAGTGCTCTATTTATTGTTGACCTAACATCCTGCTTTTCTGGTAGGAACAGCCAGCCCAGATGTTCTGACAAGTTTGACCTTGCCACAGAATTAAGAAAATAAGGCTGATTTGTAGTTGAAAAGGTAGATGAATTGGATAGATGTATCAAAGCAAAATAAGTAAATGTCAAGAGCTGTCAAAGTAGTAATAAATGCAAAAACTTCCCAAAAGAATTTAGCATAGAATCATTATAGTGTTGATAATGATCCATTCCTTTCCTCTTTCTCAAAACTGGAACAAGTAACTAGATGTAGGCTTTCCCTAATTGCGCAGTTGGGATTGTAGTCTTGGTTATTGGGCAAAGCAGTCGTTATGTGAGACATCACATGACCACTTCACTCAATAACCATGATCCCAGCACTGCCAGTTTCAGTTTGAAATGATCTCAAGAGTTGTTAAGTGAATGGATTCCCTCAAGAACCGGTAGTAAAACTGGCTGGAGGCTCCGCCCACCGCCCCGGATTTCATCATCGGCGATCTGCGCATGCGCGATCCCGTTGTGAACCGGTAGTAAAGGTAAGTAGAACCCACCCCTGGTGCAGGGGTGCAGAAATGGAGAGACAAGGACCAAGCAGGCTGAAAATTCAAATAGGCATGGAGCTAAAATCTTTTTCTCCCTGCCTTTCCATACTGGTGGAGCAGCTCTGGGGCTGAGGGAGAAAAGGCACAGAGCTAAAATCCTTTTCTCTCTGCAGATCCATCCCTAGGAAAGAGGTCTGGGGAGGGGAGCAGGGAGAAAAGGAATTTAGCTCCTTGTTTAGTTCTTGTTTTAACAAACCATGGTTTCTCTTTAAGAAGAGCCTTGATGGTACAGTGGTTAATGAACCCTGTTATTAACACAGCTGCCTGCAATTTCTGCTGGTTCGAATCTCTCCAAGGCTCAAGGTTGACTCAGCCTTCCATCCTTTCTAAGGTAGGTGAAATGAGGACCCAGTTTGTGGGGGCAATAAGCTGACTTTGTATAAATATACAAAAGGATGAAGGCTATTGCTGAGCACATTGTAAGCCGCCCTGAGTCTCCGGAGAAGGGCGGCATATAAATCAAATTAAAAAAAAAACAAAAAAAACAAGACTGACATAATATATAAAAAATCAACCTTGCAATCATTTAGGGTAGATAATAGGACAAAACCAAACCAAACCATTTATGACAAAATATGTATGTCACTACAAATCCAGGAGTACTGGAGGCCAAACATTTTTTTTTCTGATAAAGTATCAGTTTGAGAGTTTGCTTCCTAAATCTCTGATGGTGAGATATTGATACTAATTTCTTGGAGGACTGGATTCATTACAGTACTTTCAAAACAGTGGCTCAAAAATGGTCGTTGTGTAAAATTTACTATTTTGTTGTACACGCTGTGTACAGTAATACAAGTTTATTTTGTTATACTATGATTTACCTTTCAAACTGCTTTTTAAGGATCTTGGTTTACCCATTCCTCTTTTTTTTTTTTTTATAGGTCCCAACGTCCTGACCATAGCTGTTTTCACACTTACTGCAATTGTGGTGCTAGTTCTGATAATTGCTTTGTTCGTGCTGAGGTATGATTGTATACATTGTCCTCCTTGGGCTAAAAATAGGGAATTTATAGTCCAACACATCTGAATGACCTCAGACTGGGAAGGCCAGCATCAGCCCACAAATACCTTTAGCTTCTTTCAAGTCTTCCTTCTGCAAAAAAATTACTCCACACAAATATCTAGACTGCATAAATCCCATCACTCTTTTTCTTTATTTGGACAAGATTCAAATTTATAATTGCTTACTTACTTGTCTTTTATTATTTTTCTTGTTATGATGCATAATAAAAAGAAAACAAAAGGAAAAATACAAATCCAACATAAAGCAAGAAAAATAAACCTCAGTCAAAATAACAAAAATTATTTAATCTTTTTTTTGTCAAGTTTTTTTAATTTTTTTAAACAAACACACATACAAACATACAATATATTTTCTTTGAACAGAGTATTTTGTCAGTTCACAAATTTAGACAGTATTTAGTCATTTCAATTTAAATTTACAATTTCTACATTTCCTTTTTGCCATATTCATTTCTCATCTATTTTTTAAGAACCAATATTACCCTTCATTTCATCTCTAATCTTAATTAAATTCAGTTTTTCCCTTCTAATCTATATTATATCCCTTCCCATTGTCATTTATTTGTGTATCTTTCCTCACCTTGGTTAGTTATGTAATATTACAGCAGTTTACTTCTTATGATTATAATAAATCCTCTTATTTTATAACATACATTTCCTTTGCTAATACAAATCCAACATTTTAGTTGGATCAGTTAATTATATAACTATCTTTTTTTCTTTTTATATTAATCAATATTAACATGAATATTCCAGTTATTTCCATGTAATCCAATTCCTTACAAATCAATTAATTGTAGCCAATTCTGCTTTCAACATAATATACATTTGGAAGTATTTCAATTATTACAATTAATCATTTCTACTTTCTTCATATTATGGAATTAAAGAATTAAAAATATTCCAACCATTACAGTTTCTCTAGTTAACTTTAAAGTATTCTAGCTGTTATCCAAGCCACAACTTAATCCTTTCTACTTTCAACACCATATACCATTAAAGGTATTCCGATTGTTACAATTTAAACTTATTCATATTTCTTTTAAAAAAATGAAATAAAAAAACAAAGCTTATCATTATCTAAGTTTCAAAGATACAATACAAATATTCCAATTATTATTCATTTCATTTTTGCAATCATATGGTTTCCCATTTTTTTTATTACAATTCATATTTCAATTCTAAATACATATAGCATCTTTCTCTTTCATTTTTTTCTCCCTTCCCATTTTTATTTTTACCTTTTTCTTTCCCCTTTTTTTCTTTTGTACTTTGAAATCTTGAGCTCTCCCCTTTTTCCCTAAATTTCCCATTGTTTCCCATCTCTTTTCTCCTTTTCTTACTTCCCCATTATTTATCCCACTGTTTATCCCAGTGTAATCATTCTGTGTTTCACAAATCTGAACTCTTCTATTTTGCCCTGCATTTCCTGTTGTTTCCCATCCTTTTCCCCTCTTTTTTTTCTTTTCACTGTTAATCCCAGTGTAATCATTTAAGTTTTTTGTGTTCTTTCTTTTTCTTTTTTTAAAAAACAAAACAAACAAACAAACTCACCTACTAACTAATTTCTATTATTATATATACATATATACAAACCTACAGTGACATATTTCATTTTCTATCTATCTGACAGTGCAGTTTTTAATTGTATTGATTTCTTCTAAATTTCATCTCTACCCATTTCCCCTCCTCTGATTTATCCACTGGTACCATTTATTCCATATTGTAAAATATTTTGAGTCTTCCTTATCCTGTAACTCTGAAGTTAATTTGTCCATTTCCAAATTTTTCAATCTTTTTAAATAATTTCGGGGTTGTTTCTGTTGGATCTTCTATGAAGAAGACCAGGTCGTCCGCAAAAGCTTGGACCTTGTACTCCTCTCTCTTAATCTTTAATCTTTGTTTGCCCTAATTCTAATTAGCAGGTTTTCCAAAGTTAAAATAAAAAGTAGGGGTGACAGCGGGCATCCCTGCCTTACTCCTTTATTTATTCCAAAAAATTTTGTTGGATCCCCGTTTATCAAAATACATGCTTTTTGGTTCTGATATGTTGATGTTATCATTTTTGTAAATTTCTCTCCAAAATTCATAGTTTTAATTTGTTGTTTCATAAATTGCCAATTTACTTGATCGAATGCTTTTTGTGCATCCAGAAAGATCAGGGCCACCTGTCTCTCTGGATACACCTCGTAATATTCCAAAACATCCATTACCATCCTTAAATTATTTTTTATCTGTCTTGTGGGCAAGAAACCGTTTTGGTCCTGATATATTTTGTTGTGTAATATTTTTTTCAACCTATTAGCAATTATACTCATGAAAACTTTGTAATCGGTATTCAACAAAGAAATAGGCCTATAGTTTTTTATTAATGTGGTATCTGCCCCCTCTTTTGGTATTAGGGAGATATACGCTTCTTTCCATGAATTTGGTAATTTTGCCTCCATCAGCGCTTCGTTATATATTTCTAATAATATTCCATTTAATAATTCTCCAAATGTTTTATAAAACTCCGTTGGTAGACCATCGGTCCCCGGAGTTTTGTTATTTTTCTGTCTCTTCAGCGCTTCTTTTAATTCCCCTATCGTAATCTCCTTATCTAATAGTTCTTTTTCTTCCTCTGTTAGTATTTGCACTCCTTCTCCTTTTAGATACTGTTCAATTTCCTCCATTGTTACTATGTCCTTCTCATAAAGTTTTTGATAATATTGGACTATTATCTCCTTTTTCTTCTCTAAGGTCTGTTGGATCCTTCCCTCATCATCTTGTAGCTTCTGAATTGTCTTTTTTTCCCTTTCCTTCCTCAGCCTATACGCCAACCACCTCCCTGGTTTATTTGCGTGTTCGAAGTAATTCTGCCTTATATATTTTAAAGTCATTGCATATTTCCCTTGTTCTAATATATTCAGCTTGTGTTTTGCCGCTATACAATTTACCCTTATTTGTTCATCCCCTGGTTTTCCTTGCAATTTACATTCCCAATTTTGAATTTCTTCTCGTAATTTATTATATTCTTTTTCTCTCTCTCTTTTCTCCATTTTGCATTATATGCTATTGTAAGGCCTCTTACATACGCCTTAGTTGTGTCCCATAAGTTTTGTAGGGAGGTGTGTTGTTTTGTATTTTCCTTGTAAAACAATTCTAACTCCTTTTCCATGTATTTCTTATATTCTTTTTCTTTTATTAACTGTATATTCATTGTCCATCTATTTTTCTTTCTCTGCTGCCCCTTCCACGTCATCATTATTGGGTTGTGGTCAGCCCAATCATTTGGTAGGATTTCTACCGCTTCTATTTCCATCATTAACATACTGGATACCCATGCCATGTCCAACCTAGACCAGGACTTATGTGGATTTGAATAATATGTAAAATTTTTAATTTTGGGATTATAGAATCTCCAGCTATCTATCATATTTAGCTCTTCCACCATATCTATAAAAGTTCTGGGCAATACATTTTTCTTATTTTTATTTTGCTGGCCACATTTATAATCTTTTCTTACATCTAAAATAGCGTTGAAGTCTCCAATCAGACATACATTTTCCATTTTTTGATCCATAATTTTCTCATGCACTTTTTTATATAATTCTAATTGTTTGTTGTTTGGGGCATATATTACTACCAACAATATATTTTTGTAGTCAAGTTTTAACTCTATCATCACTATTCTACTTTCAGTATCCACATATCTTATATTGCTATCTGTTCCTTCCTTAATATATATCACTACTCTTTTTTTCTCTTCTGCCAAAGATGAATATGCTGTACCTAATTTCTTATATTGTACGTATTTTATGTCTTGTTTTCTTATGTGTACCTCCTGGAGGCACACTATATCTGATTTTTGTTTCAATTTTTTTTTGAAAATTTGGTGTCGTTTGGATGGCGAGTTGAGTCCATTTATATTCACTGATAGGATTTTTAGAGTTCTTTCCATTTTTTACTGACTTTCCTGTTGTTTCTTCTTTGTTTCTTCTTGTTCCTTTTTTTTGCCTCTTGTTTGCACTCCTCCTTCTTCCTGCGACTCTCCTTCGTCTTCTTTTCCTCCTTGTGGGGGAGTTCTTTCACGTTCCTGCCTCTGTTTTCCTTTGGTATTCCTTCCTCCCTCTTCTTTACTACCATTTGTTGCCTCGCTGCCTGTCATTTGGTCATATAGTTCCCTTGCCTTACTCTGCGAATCCACCTTTATTTTCTTTCCCTGCCACGTTACTAACGTTCCTTCCGGCGTTGTCCATCTAAAGGGTATATATCTCCTATTTAGCAATGTGGCCAGGAACCAATAATATTTTCGCAAGTCTCTTATCCTTTTGGGAATTTGTTTCAGAGTAATTATTTCTTTATTCCTATAGAACATAGGTTCGTCCTTTGTTATTTTGTATACAATATCCCTCACCTTTCTTCTTACGAATCTTATGTGTACCTCCCGGGGAAGTTTATTTTGTCGGGCGTAATTTGTATGAACCCGGTACACTTCATCTAGTTCATTTATTATTTCGTCCTTTTCTCTTTGGAGCGACACAGCTATCATCTCCGCCATTATCATCGTCAAATCTTCCTCCCTCTCTTCCACTACATTTTGGAAATGCAGATAAAATGCCGCTTTTTCCATTTCCAGCTGCGCCACTGTGTTCTCAAGTTCCTTGTTTAGTCTAGTCATTTTTGTATCCAGTGCTTCTAGTTTTTCTTCTGTCAATTCAGTTTTTTGTTTTATTTCTTTTATCCTTTGGTCATTTTTTTGGATAATTTCTTGTATCAAATCCATTTTTCCATCAATCTTTTGGATGTCATTCTTAACTTCTCTCTTTACCTCGTCCATATCTTTTCTGGATTGCTCGTGGTTTCTGGTCATGCATTCTTGCATTTTGGCCATGGTTTCTTGGATGGTTATTAACGTGGCTTGCATTGTTGGCATATTGGGTGTGCTGGGTTGCTTCTCTGATGCAAACATTCCCTCCAAAGTTTTCTGTGACACTGGGGAGGCCGATGTTCCTGCTAAGATTGATGTTATCTTCTTCCCTGTCTTCAACGTTGTTGTGGTAGTACTCATCATCTCTTTCAAAATTCTATATTGTTCCACTAATAATTTATCAACTTTCTCCCAAATCACCATCCAAATTTTGTATAATTTCTTTCTCTCTCTTTTCTTTTCTCTCGTAAAAATTCAATTCAATAATCTCTCAATCACTTAATCTCTTTCCTTTAAGTAAATTCCTTTAAATAATTAATTATCTCTATAAAATACTCGGTAAAAATGTAGCAGAAATTTAAAAATAAATATAATATAAAATAGCAGTATAAATATTAATACAAGTATAAATATATATATAAATATGCAGCTTAAATAATCAAAGACTTATTCAATTGATCAATTCTTAATACTTAATATTTAGTATTCAATAGTTAATAATTATAATGCTTATAGTACTTAAATTATGAACAAATTTCACTATAATCCTTAATTAATTAATTCCAATAAATATCAGTAACAATTATCTATTTTATCTATAACGATCAGTAACAATTATCTATCTATGTCTAAATAAAGAGGACTATATATGAGCAATATATTTTCAAATATTCTATAAGTCTTGTTTGTTATATTTTCAACGAAGGAAAAGGCAAGTCTCTCTTTTTTTTACGCTGGAGTCTTTTCCTGTTTCAATATGGCGACCTCTAATCTGCACAGTCATAGTCTGCAGTTTTTACTTTGCCAAACTACCTCTCTCCTTCTGTTAGGGCAGCCAAAAAAGGAAGATACAAAGAATGTCTATTCTTCTTCAAATTTCCGCAGTTTAAATCCACTTCTTCTCACCTTCGTTTTCACTGTTTTAGTGTTTCTTTATTCTTTCTCTGCTGGTCTATGTTCCGTCCTCTTCCTTTCTGCTCGCCTCTATGGTTGCTGCCCCTTTATGCTCTGAGGTCTTCTCTTTTCACGCTACCTCTCCGGAAAAATACTCTCTCCTCGATTTGCGCCAAATTATTCCAAATTATTGATTCTTGTTTTCTGCTCACCCTCCACGATCTTGCACTGTACTTACTCCTCTGCTCCCGATGGTCTCAATCGGCTCGTCGGGCCTCCGGGCCAGCTGCGCTCATCGCACCAGCTGGCTTCTCCCGAGCCTAGAATGAGGGATCTTCGCGGTATGGTGGGAGATTGCACCTCTCCTCGCCTTCCCCGAAGCTTTCCTTCCTTATCCCCGATCTCTCCAAGATCAGTCTTCGCCAAAAAGGCACCAAAAGCTCAGAAATCCGACACCAGAAAGAGAGCGCTTCTCTCCTGTGCCGCCATGACCCTACGTCACTGCCGGAAGTCTATCTTTTGTGTTCTTTCTATTTCTCCCTTCTCTCCTTCTTTGTCTCTTTCTGCCTTTTCTGTTTTTTCCATTGTTAATCCCAATGTAATCTCTAAAAACCTCCTTTTTATTATTACTATCCATATATTCAATAAGTTTTCCAAAATTAATCTCATTGTCTTTATCTTCTTCTTTGTTTTCAGTCTCTGTGTCTTGCTTCTCCATTTTTGTTTCCTTGTCAGCTTGAACATGCTCTCTCTCAGTTTTTGGATCCTCAAGTTTTGATTCTCCGTGTAACATTGTAATTATTCCTCTTATTTCCGCTTTCCACGACAAATACATTATTTCCATCATTTCTCTAATTTCCTGCACCATTTTATTCTTTCTATATTAGCATTGTTCCAAATTTAAAAGTTCCATTTTTTCTTCCCCATTTTTTCTGCCGCTTGCAGACAAAGCAATCCTCCCCAAAAGTTTTCATGGCTATTATCGCTGATATAGTTCAAAGTTTTCCAAAACAAAGATTCCAATTTGCAATGCTCTTTTTTCTCCTGAAGATGTCTCTCTAGAATCCACAATTCTCTTAATTGTCCATTTTGTATCAATCTTTGTTAACAATCTAGCTTCTTTTTTCTTCTTTTTAACTTTAAAAATACCAAATCAGTTTTATAGTCCAGTCCAAATTAAACAATACTTTTCCCCTCTTTTTTTTTTTTTTTTGGTATAAAGCACTTCTGTTGCAGGGCTTAATATCCAATTGTTTTTTATTTTTCTTAGTCTTCAACAAGAAAGGATCTATTTATTTTCTTTCCAATCCTTTGGCCAATTTTGGGGTTGTTTCTTCTAATTCTTAAAATTTTCCAGTTAATTTTATTCAAAAATCAATTTTATTTTCGGGTTTTTGTCCCTTTAAATTCCGCTTACATCCTCTTTTCTTCCCCCATGCCTGTTAGCCGCTAGTTTTACACTGGGGGTTTCAGGTTTTAAAATAATTTTTGTTGTTGTTGTTATTTCGCCTGTGGGTTGGCTGTCACTCACCCGGCTTCAAAAACTCTATTGCATTCACTGCTCCTGCTCAATACTTAGTCTGGTTGCTCCAGTTTCTTGATAGCTGCAATGGCTGCCGCCTCCACTGCCGAATAGGAGAGATTCCTCTGACCTTCGAGGAACTTGCCTGTTCCTCTTGGTCTTCCAAGGTGCCTCTCCTTCTTCCCCATCCCTAAGAACGGTTCTGATCCAAAGACCCCTTGGCAGCGGTTCGTCAGTCTGGGTTTTCGCGGAGCTCATCAGAGCCCATTAATTCCCCAATTGTCTCACCGCGACGCTTCTGGTTGAATCTCCAAAAATTATTTAATCTTTTTAATTGCAGCTATGAATTGATTTTTAAACAATATATTAAAAATTACCCCCCCCCCCCATAGAGTTATACCATCATTTTTTTCCCCATTTGTTTGATGAAGGGCTAATTCAAAGGCTCAATGTGAAAACGGGTAGTCCTCAAGTTACGACCATAATAGACCCTGTCCATTAGTGTCAAAAGTCAGAACAATGTTAAATGAACTGCCTAAAGTAACAGCATGTCATCCCTGATCTCCCCAATGCATTCTTTAAATGAATGCATGGGTTGTTAAGTGAAGCTTAAGTTAAGGTTGGGTAGATCCTGGGAGGCCTTGCTCAGGCACAAGCCCACCTGCTTCAGGCCTCTCAAGGTATCCCCCAGCCTGTATGTAGGCCCACCTCAGGCTGATTATCTTGCCAGCGAGAAACAACGGGGAAGGAAAACACTGGGCCTTATCTAATTCTGGCTCTGTCCTTCCTCCTGCCAAGGTGCCCTGTCTTTCTGGGGCAAAAAAAGCCCCAGTTGCTTAGCTTTTCAGAGCTTTCTGCACCATCAGATGGCTACTGATCAACTGGCCATTGGGAGGCTGCAAAGCTCGCCTGCCTCTCTAGGCTTTGGGAAGCTGGCCGTTGCATAAAAGGCAGGTTTGGGATAAGCTTCCCCAAACTTTTCCCTTGCTTAATTCTCCCTCCCCACCCCCTAGGAAATCACATTTCTTCAATTTTAAAAAAATTACAAAAAGCTGGGAGGGACACACTTGTTGATCGCTCCCCCACATCCCAATTAGGTGTTAAAACTAATCTCTCCTTCTGCTCTCCAGCCTCTATCCCTTTTAAATTTGATGTTGACGTCAGGATGGAGGAACTGAAGTAAGCAAGGAAATAAAACGTTTCTGCAGCTTTCCCCCTTCAACTAAAGAAAAACAAAAGTCATCTCCAAAAGTTGTGCAACAAAATAGAGGATGCTGGATCCTTGCAAGCTTTAGCTATCCATCTGACTGCCTTGGCTCCATAGCTAAAGCTTGCAAAGATGCAGCATCCTCCATTTGGACTTTCTCCACTCTCCCTCTCCCCCTCCCCAATTAGATGCTATGTTGTATGTATGTGTAAATGTGTTAAAATGTTAATACAGCTTTATCTTCCTAAAATTCCAGATTCTAATACTTTCAGAATTGTTTCCATCATACTTTTAAATTTTCAGGAAGTACAGAAGAGCCAATCAATTGCGGCAAAAGAGATGGTCCCATATTCCACCTGAGAAGATACTACCATTGAATACTAACGAGTCAAATCATGTTAGTCTAAAGGTAGGAAGTGACAGCCATGTCTGGCAAAAGTTTCTCACTGCAGAATATGAAGTAAGCTGTACATTCTTCACAATGGTACATCAGATAGTATCACTCGTTATAAAGTCTTCTGTTCTACAATAAGGCTAACTGCTCAGTTTATTATATGTGCATTAACAGTTTTCTCATGATTGTATAAAGCAAGTAGACATTCCCCTTTTCTACTAGACTCTGCCCCATGTGATAGAAACAGTAACATTTATTAGTTTACAGATAGTGGCCAATATTATCATTCTTCCCCTCATTTGCAGTTTCATCCCAGCTCCCAAGTATCGCCAATCAATAAATCTTGCAAGGGAATGGGGCAGCAGATGGCTATGGCACGTACAAATATCCCATGCATATGCAAATATGGTCAGCATGGGCAAAATGGCAGCTACTATTGACTAGAGGGAAAGAGATGTGGCTGCAACAACTTAGATTATCCAGTAGGAGTAAAAACACGGCTTCTACTGAAATGAAATACTATGGATAGAGTTCATGCACTTCATGGCCAATGCATTATCTCATTTGAGATGAACAAGAAGGGACAAGCTATCTTTGCAGGAGGCTGAACTGAGTATGACATCACACATTCCTGTCCTCAACAAATGGTTAGTGGGGAACTTCACACTGGAAAAACAGGTTGTGCGAAAGAACTCTTAATTGCAGCTTCACCTGAAATTCTAATCTAATTTTATTCTCCTCCCTTTCTCCCATTTGCTGGTTACAGCTCTTTCAGGAATTATGTATAGTTCCAAGGACAGTGAATTTCAAAGTTGCAATACTATTAATTTTATCTGTGGGACACAAAGACTATCTATTAGCTCCCTATGCTTTACACAACAGTGTTCCCCTTAGGAATTGGTATGCCTTTGATTTTTTTTAGGCATTAAGTATTGCCATCTATATTCTTCTAACGAGCACAGCGTCTTGTGTGGTTAGGATCCTGGTTGGAGGTTAGCAAGCCCACATTTGAGATCCGAGTGCTGCTTTGGGGGCGGGGTGAGCTCTTGTCCTTTGCTCCAGCTTCTGCTGGGGACATAAAAAGAGCCCCCAGCTGGGCATCCCTGGGCAATGATGATGTCGCTGACTAATCCGTTCAACCTGGAAGCACCTTAGTGCTTCTGACCTGAGTATGATGCGATCTATGTTCTTCCACAAAAACAAAAAAACCATCTTGAGACAAGAATGGGAAATAAAGGAAAAATTGCATTTATTATATAATATCACTTGATGCATAAAATATCAAAATAATATTCAAGTTATGGGAAGTATTTTTGAATCTGTTCCCCTGACAACATTCCAACAGCAGGGTATTGCATTTTAGTTCCTAGTACACATTAGGATAGGGACCTTACTATTCTAAGTAAGAATTCTAAAGGAGTCCTCTTGTTTCCCAGATTGATGAAGACAAAAGGCGGGATACTGCTCAAAGGCTGCGTCAAGGCAAATACGATAAGAAGGTATTCTTACTCCCAGTCTCTTTGTTCTACTTGCCTTCACTAAAAAATGATCTGATGCTCTTGTGCAAGACAGATTTCATGATGCCGTTCATATTCCCAGTTTGTTGTAAAGATGAATGCATTAAAATATATAGATTTTTTTTCCTAAATGCTTCCTTTGCAACTTCTCAGTCCTAAATAATGAACAAAGTGGACTGCAGGTGTAAAATTTTAAAATTATTTGCTTGTTATTGATTAGCATAAATATCAATTTGTCTATAAAATATGATGTATTTGCTATTTAATCATTGTTATAAACAATTACTCTAGACATTGTAGATATTAGTGATAGGTTGTTATGACTTTGCTATGGTTTTCTTCCAATTGCTCTCATTTTCTAGATAATAATCCTGAAGGATTTCAAACACAATGAGGGAAATTTTACAGAGAAACAGAAAATAGCTCTGAATAAGGTAAGCAGCACACTATTCTAAGGAATGCTGGAATACAACTTTTTTTAATGTATTTTTATTTTTAATTTAAAATGTTGATATGGTCACCCATCTTAAACAGCTCAGGATGCCTCATAAGAATAATAAAACCAATAACTATAAAACAACCATAAAACAACAAAAGAGAAAAACAATCAAACAAAAATACAAACACTGTACCTTTAATCATTCCTTAGAATGCCCTGCAGCAAACTTCAATTATCTCTATTCTATTCTATTCTATTCTATTCTATTCTATTCTATTCTATTCTATTCTATTCTATTCTATTCTATTCTATTCCATTCCATTCCATTCCATTCCATTCCATTCCATTCCTTTGTGAGAGTCCCTTGGGAGTTGGGCGGCATAGAAATGCGATAAATTAAATTAAATTAAATTAAATTCCATTCTCAGCATTTTGATAAAAGGTATCCCCAATCTTAAAATGCTAAATAGGTGGGGGCCTGTCAAACCACCAAGGAGAGGGTGTTCCCCAAGACAGGGCAGCCATGGAAAAAGCACACTTCGGAGGTCCTACTAAGTGGCAGGATTTCAGGGAAGGGATCTGGAGCCAGACTACCTTACCTGATCTAGTGGAATGGGCAGATATTCTTCGGGAGAGGTAGTCCCAGAATAACGAGATCTTGTGCCAATGTGCCATATAGGGCTTTAAAGGCGATAACCATTACCTTTAACTGCATGATGGTACTGAAAGTCACCAAGAGATGCAGGAGAGCCAGGATAGTTACACCACCCCATCACAAGCCCTCCAAAGGTCATCCCTAGCTTTTAGCCTATTGGAAGCTGCATATTAGAGCTTTAGGAACAAACTAATTACCCTCTGACAACATGCTGGGTCCATCAGGCACTTAGGACAGGACAACCTAATAGGCCTCCCATCCCTCAGTTAAGGGGCAACTGCTGAGAATTTTGAAAACTTTCCCCCAGTTTGGTCATTATATTACTGATTTTAATCCTTTAAACTTCTACTCTGTGCCAAATCTATTTATTATTATTATTATTATTATTATTTATTAGATTTCTATACCGCCCTACTCCCGAAGGACTCAGGGCGGTGCACAGCCAGACAATAAAAACACATACAATACGAAATTTAAAAAATAGAATAAAATCAAATTAAATAATTTTGGCCCCGACAAATTTAAAACCCCAAACTTTTAAAACCAATTTAAAATTGAATATATAAATACTAAAAGATATTTAAAATTTTAAAAATCTTTTATAAAAGAGGGGGAAAATTAGGCCAGGCCGGCCTGGTGAAATAGTAAGGTCTTTAAGGCGCGGCGAAAGGTGCGCAGATCCGGGATCCTCCGTATCTCTGGGGGGAGCTCGTTCCAGATAGTAGGTGCCCCCACAGAGAAGGCTCTCCCCCTGGGGGCCGCCAGTCGGCATTGTTTGGCTGACGGCACCCGGAGGAGCCCCTCTCTATGGGAGCGTACCGGCCGGTGGGAGGCTATTGGTGGTAGTAGGCGGTCCCGCAAGTACCCGGGTCCTAAGCCATGGAGCGCTTTAAAGGTGGTAACCAAAACCTTGAAGCGCACCCGGAAGACCACCGGGAGCCAGTGCAGCTCGCGCAGGAGAGGTGTTACATGGGAACGCCATGTCGCTCCCATTACCACCCGCGCGGCCGCACTCTGCGCCAGTTGGAGCCTCCGGGTGTTCCTCAAGGGGAGCCCCATGTAGAGAGCGTTGCAATAGTCCAGGCGGGAGGTGACAAGGGCATGAGTGACCGTGCGTAAAGAGTCCCGATCCAGAAAGGGACACAACTGGCGAATCAGGCGAACCTGATGAAAAATCCTCCCGGTCACGGCCGTCAAGTGCTCTTCTAAAGACAGCCGTGAATCCAGGAGGATGCCCAAGTTGCGAGCCCTCTCCGTGGGGGCCAATGATTCGCCCCCAATAGTCAGTGATGGCGTCAACTGACTATATCGGGACGTCGGAAACCACAGCCACTCAGTCTTGGATGGGTTGAGCCTGAGCCTGTTCCTCCCCATCCAGATCCGTACGGCCTCCAGGCACCGGGACATCACTTCAAGGGCATCGTTGGGGTGATCCGGGGTGGAGATGTACAGCTGGGTGTCGTCAGCGTACTGATGGTACTCCACCCCGAAACCACGGATGATCTCGCCCAGCGGCTTCACATAAATGTTGAACAGGAGAGGCGAGAGGACCGACCCTTGCGGCACCCCACATATGAGGGGCCTCGGGGTCGACCTCTGTCCCCCTGTCAACACAGACTGCGACCGGTCAGAGAGAAAGGAGGAGAACCACCGCAACACAGTGCCTCCCACCCCCAACTCTTCCAACCGGTGCAGCATGATACCATGGTCGATGGTATCAAAAGCCGCTGAGAGATCTAACAGGACCAGGACAGAGGAGCACCCCCTGTCCCGAGCCCTCCAGAGATCATCAACCAACGCGACCAATGCCGTTTCCGTGCTGTACCCGGGCCTGAAGCCCGACTGGAACGGATCCAGATACGTCGTTTCATCCAGGTGCTGGGGGAGCTGTTGCGCGACCACACTCTCAACAACCTTCGCAACAAAGCGAAGATTGGAGACTGGACGATAATTTACCAACATTGCCGGGTCCAGGGAAGGCTTCTTGAGGAGAGGCCTCACCACCGCCTCTTTCAAGGCGGCGGGAAAGTCACCCTCACTCAGCGAAGCGTTTATAATCCCCTGGAGCCAGCCTCGTGTCATTTCCCGGGAAGCCAGTACTAACCAGGAAGGACACGGGTCCAATAAACAAGTGGTCGCGTTCAGTCTACCCAGAATCCTGTCCACGTCCTCAGGGGTCACAGGATCAAACTCATCCCAGATAACATTCTCAAGACCTGCCCCTGTCTCTCCCCCTGAGACTACCCAGTCGGAGTCCAAATCTTCCCGAATCTGAGTGATTTTGTCATACAGATATTGAACAAAATCCTCGGCTCTACCCTCCATTTAAAGGCATTTATGAGTTAGCTCAGTTTCTGAATTGTATTAAGTCATTTTGCGGCCATTCTTCTACATAGATTTTTTTAAAAAAGCTTAACTAGGAAGCTGGCTTGCTAAAAAAAATTCCCCCCTTCTTTATTTCTAAGAATATTTCTGAATCCTAAATAGACCCTGTAGGCATTCCAAGAAAATAAAAGTAGGGGATGTATTAACTATAGTTCTGTACTATACAAGTACTCATCTGGCCGGAAGCAAGAAAAAGTTAATCTAAGATAAGGAGAGAATGAGGGACAGCAACTTTAATTTCCCTTCCAGTAAACAGTTATTATTTTATTATTTGCCATGCACCTTCAGCATGGCAGACATTTTTTTATAGCACCCACAAAATAAACTTAACATTCTAGGTATGGTTAATGATCTCCAAAAATATGTATCTTGTGCAGTTTTTGCAAATATTTTAATCACCTTAGGATTGAAAAGTTACAAGACCTAACACAAAATACAGTATCTCCATGCCATCGGAAAGACTGAAGGATTTTTTACTTTTCATTCCTAGTATTGTATGTTACTTTAAAATGTAACTCTCCGCTTCTAATAAATGCAATTCTTTTCTCCAGCTCCTTCAAATTGACTATTACAACCTAACTAAATTCTATGGAACAGTCAAGATGGACACAGTGATCTACGGAGTAATTGAGTACTGTGAAAGGGGTTCATTGCGGGTAAACAGATTTATAACTCACTGGTTAGTTTGTATCAAGACACATTAACTTTCATCTTAAAGAAAAATTTTAGTGAGGGTCAAGGGGGTCGCTACAGAAGAATAGTAGTCCGTTTAATTTGGTGGTGGTGGTTTAAATGTTAATGAAATGACTGTGCTGTCCTGTAGGCTCCCCATGTCCCACAGTCATGTTACCATAGAGACACAAAGAAAGAAGAGAGAAAAACAAAGAATTTCTAACACAGAAAAGGGTTTCGTGGTGGTTGCAAGAGAAATAGTACCTTTAGAGATCTTTCAGAATTAATTAGATTTTGCTTTAATTATGAAGAACAGGAAGGTAATAAGAAAAGGACATCATAACACCACAATGCATCAGAGAAGATTACATTGATTGGCATCTTCAATTCAGAAGCAAATCAAATAGCTCCAGATGGCACTTATCTTTTTATAACCTGTTACATACCACTTTACTCATTTTAATCTGCTATTAAGAACTAGATTTTGTGATATTTTAGGAGTCATAAGGAGAAACCAAAAGGGCTCACTCCTCCATGTCAGGAAGTAGGAAATATTCCAGATAGAAGCTGAGGTTCTTTTTAACCACAACGCAAATACTCTATAGTATTCAATTTAAGATAAAAGTTCAGCTCTCTTAGACAGACCAGTAATGAAAAGGCAAGCCTGATCTTCCCCACCCTGGTGTCCTCCAGGGTATTAGAACTATAGTTCCCAGAATTTCCAGCTGGAATTAATTTAACTATATTGTGAAAAGCAATAATTTACACTTGTGTTTTAAGTATAGTCCTCCCCCCACTTCTCAGACACGCCTCAGTCAGTTATCTGTTCTGTTACAGGTGGCAGGTACTAAGGGCTTACAGCAGTGGTGGGTTTCAAAAATGTTTACTACCGGTTCCGTGGGTGTGGCTTGGTGGGCGTGGCATGGCTTGGTGGGCATGGCTTGGTGGGCATGGCAGGGGAGAGATACTGTAAAATCTCCATTCCCACCCCACTCCAGGGGAAGGTTAGTGCAAAATCCTCATTTCCTCCTGATCAGCTGGGACTCGGGGGGCAGAGAATAGATGGGTCAGTCAGAGGTGGTATTTGCCGGTTCTCCAAACTACTCAAAATTTCCACTACCGGTTCTCCAGAAGTGGTCAAAACCTGCTGAAACCCATCTCTGGCTTAAAGGGGTTAAGTTTGTTCTCCTGTTGAATATTTAACCACAACAGCCATTTAAAAAGGATACAAACATGGAGAACTATTTCTGTTTCATCACCCACTGTATTCAAATAGGACTGTCCACTGTGATCAAAATAACTTCAGGAAAAACAGAATCACTAAGCTGATATCTGAATTGAACTGGAAATAAAATTGAGTTTTCTCAATAGCTTTTTTATTGAAGGAAATATTTTCTTTATTCAATTGCCCTGAATTGCTTAGCAAGGGTTCATCATTTTGTGTTATTTTAATTGATCTGAATGAAGATATTGTTTGACTGTTACTTTTAGCAACTTCTTCAGCATTAAGCTGGTTTTAATGTTGTTACCAGCAGTTCTTTCTTTTGTTTTCATCTCAGGATGTCTTAAATGATAAAATCTCCTACCCTGATGGAACCTTCATGGACTGGGAGTTTAAAATTTCTGTCATGTATGACATTGCTAAGGTAAGTATATGAGGATAGTTTTACATCATAAAATCTAGCAAAAGAATAAGATTGGAGCTTAATATATTGTCCTAACTATCAGTATATAAAATCAGCTTGTGCAAGTTTCTTTCCAGTCCTGTCACTAGAAACATGACAGGACTATGAAATAGCAGATTTCTTGAGAGCTGAGCCACAATAAGCTTAGTACATTTCAGTACAGAAAAAAATAAAAGTAATTTTTCTCACTGATAAAAATTTCCTTACAGAATGAGAATGAGGACAAATATATTTATAAAATTAAAATCATGAACTAAAAAGTGGCATGAAAAAAAATCATTCTGAACTCACATTAAATAGGCTTTACTCTGTAGCCAGTTATGCTGAGCCTGGAAATAATTTTTATTTTTAAAAATATCATGAAGCTCATAGTTTCTTACTTAGAATTTTTTCCAGTAATCTTTCAGTGTATTCATTTTCTCAGAATACTTTTTATTTCCAGACTTAATTCTCAGTGAGGTAGTAAATCAGTGAAAGATTTCATGTTAAGCAAAAGGTTAAACCTACAATTCTTCTTCCCTGAAATGTGTTGGAGCCAATAGCTTTTGCATAGCTGAAAGTGTATATGCAAAGACAAATTATAAACTTAAAATTATGTTTATAGAGGGACAGGAATTGCTCCTCTTACTAATCTTATCTAGGTTCTTGCAAAGACATGCCGGGGGGGGGGCAGGAAGTGGGGTCACTGAAGGTCCTATAGTGAACAGGCTTAAATTTTGCAGTTCTGGCAATCGCTGGGCAGTTCAGTTTTTCCTTTGCAAAATGACTATTACTGAAGCTTTTATTACATTTTGGCAGCAGGAGTGCTAGAGAGGATCAGCTATGATGAACTACAAAGTGGGGGTTGCGATGGTGGCAGGAAAAGAGGGTAGTCTACTTACCTGAACTTGTCAACAGCCCTTTTGTCAACTGACTGTAGAAGAGAGGGAGAGGGCAGATGAAAGTCTGCAAGAGCAAAAAACAGTGAGAAAGTGGGAGACCAAGAGGCAAGTGTGCAGATGAGCAAGAATGCGTGTGCAAGAGAAAACTGAAGAGACCAGGCTGAATTTCCTGCATGTGAACATATGGCAAAAGAAGAGGGAAGAGAGGGAGGGAGGGAGGGAGGGAGGGGAGAGAGAGAGATGCTGTCTGTTGCCGACTTGACCTAATCATCTCCAGGTGTGCATGGTGTCTTATGCAATCTCTACACATTCACAGATCAGTACTTTCAAAAACCAGCACCATGGGAAGAATTTTAAAAATGGGAATGGTAGCCAGAGAAAATTAAATTCCTTTCCCAGATCAAGGGTCCCAAAAGCCAGATGAGATTGTCGTGTTCACATTTTCATATCATATCACATTACTGCATCCTCCAGAGGTTCCAGCCCCAATCTGTGTAATGGAGAGCAATTGATAGATGTTTTCCTATCAGATGTTGACTGATGTTGGGAATGGAAATAAAGCCAAACAATTTACAATCATTTCTCTTAAGTTCTCCCAGAGTACATCTGTACTACTCTTTGGTCTTGGTGTGTGTTTGTGTGAGTGTGTGTGTGTGCGCACACATGTGCGTGCACACTCGTGCACACGCACCTTCAAGTCAGTTTTTTACATCTGGCAACTGCCTGGGTTAGTCGTTGCAATTTTGCAAGATTTCTTGGAAGTGCCTTGAAGTTGCCTGCTTCTTAGGGGTGAGAGAGATTAAGGTCACCCAACTGGCTTGTTGCTTAGGGTGCAACTACAACTCATGGTCTCCCAGTTTCTAGACTGGTGCCTTAATCACTACACCAAACTGGCTCTGATTACTGCAGTGATCTCAGCAATGAAGGCCACTTCAATGAAAGGAGGAAACATTTTAACATAGCCATGAGGAAGAGCCCAGTGAGACAAATCTTCCATCCTTGTTTGGACAGGAGGCAAAGAAGAGGCCAGAAAAATGTCTGGATGTCAACTCAGACCATGATAATTTTGACTTTTTTCCAGTAGGGATTATCTTTAGCAAAATCTCTCAATAGTTTAATTGTCCCACACATTTGTTGGAATCAGAAATAATATCATCTAATACCAGTATGACAAGCATAAAGAAGTTCCCCATCCTTCATTTCCTGCATGTATTGTGTGCCTGCAGTTAAACAGGTATTCAATCTGTCTTGTGATAATTCAAATTGCACTCCTTCTGCATTACAAATGGCCTTTCCCCACCTGCAGTTAATCACTGTGCAAACATGTCCTGGCAAGATCTCTTTTCTGTTGCTTTCAATTCCTTCACACTCTGAGACAGACACATTTAAGCAGTCCTTAGCTTTGTTAAGAGAATATATCCCCCTTCTTCTAATATTCTGTACCCAGAAAGTATATAAAATCTATTTTATATACTTATTGCCCTGGAAGTAAATCAGGTGTATGCAATGATTTGAAACAGGCAGGATAAGGATTAGCAAGGAAGATACCCAATGTCATGCAGGTATACATTTCTGATGACTGAGGAGTAGGTGGAACTCTTTCAGAATCAGAGATTTCATCCAGAGTGCTCAAAATTTCTGTAGGAAAACTGAGGCAGGACCTTCTCTTAGTCTAACACAGACTATAGATAGAAGTAAATTGTTTGATTATTTTATTATTTATCTCTTAGTTGACCAAAGAATAGTGCTTAGGAGTCCTTAATGTGCAATCCAGAAAATTGCACATACATTCAAACATTCCACTTCCTCCCTCAGTGTCAATGTAGGTGGGTGGAGGGTGTAATTTATGTCATGTAATCATCCCAGAAAATGTATATTGCCAAAAAAAAAAAGGTGTGTAAGGAAATGAGTATAAATGTAAATTGGAGTATTGGATCCCAGTTTTAATTCCCATTTAGATATATGACATATTTATTATTTCTCTTTTTGAATTATTCATATGCATACAGGAACATTCTTCTTTTATCTTTCTTAAACAAGGGTTTTTTTTATGACAGAAGAAGTTCACAATTTCTTCTTTTTTAATGGCAGTGGAGAATTGTCAGGCGGCTGACTCTGTAGAATGGCTGGTTTTTCCTGTAAGTAAAGCATCTGCTAGCTGCATATCTTTGTTCACCCTGACTGAGCAGAAATTTTAAAAAATTAAAACATTTAAAATACAATTATCTGGTTTTTCATTCAAAAAACTTACTGACTTGTCCACATTTAGGGTACAACCACTGTTACAGTGCTTTCATCTAGAGCAGGGCTGTCAAATGTGCGCCCAGATGTGACATGTACTGGCCACGGCGATGCCCAGTTCAGCGAAGGAAGAAAAAGTCCCAATATGTCACTTGATGCCGCTGTGACGATGTGAGTTTGACACCCCTGATCTAGAGCAATGTTCCCAAAGCTTAGCTGTTTTAAGATGTGCAGACTTCAACTCCCAGAATATGGACTTTCACTCCGAATGCTAGCTGGGGTATTCTGAGAGTTGAAGTTCACACATCTTAAAATGGTTAAGATTGGGGAAACACTGCTCCAAAGTGTGATTTGGCAGAGAAACAGGCTGGTAAAACCTATGCTGCTTTCACTGACAATTGTTTTTCTGTTTGAGTAATGAGGCTGGCAAGTGATGCTGCCCTGTTTTAATCCCTGAGAATTTAAGTAAAATGATTGATGGCTTCCCCTACCTTTATTTCCTCATCCACTGAGGGTTACCTGCTGCCAGAGAAAGTAACTACCAATTATAGTACTAAAGGTGTGGTGTGGCAGAGACAGGCAAATGTAGATAGCTTAGCCCACCCATCAATCTACCTGGTATACAGGTCATAAAATAGGGGTTCAGGTTGAGGTGGAATGATCACTAACTAGTAAGTTCCATCCTTGACTAGAACTACAGTTAAGTGTCTATGGACAGCAACAATTAGGTTTAGGCAAAATGGTGCTGCCTTCTCACCCAAGTAAGAAATTGGGAACTTGGGGTACCTCAAGGTTCTGTATTAGGCCAAGTACTCTTCAACACCTTCATAAAGAGGTTCATCTTCATGATTTAGATGAGAGGATAGAGGGGAAACTCATTAAATTTGCAGATGACATTAAGGTGGGAGTATTAGATCAGGCACAGGGAAAGAAGACGCAACCAGCAATGGTCCATTCAGTACTTTATTCAGCTCAAGAATAGACTGGCGGCTGCGCTGCTGGAACTCTCTTTTATAGCGCTCCGGCAGGCTGGGCCACCCAGTGACAGCAGTTCATTTTTCCCACCTGTGGATTAGCCAATCCACGACGGATGTCCTTATAAGGACATAACAGGGAGGAGTAGCCAACACTTTAGAACCTAGATTCAAGATACAAAAGGATTTTGACAGACTTGAATACTGGGCCCTATCCAACAAAATGCAGTTGTGGTGATGAGAAAAGTAAGGTCTTATTCTTAGGCAGGAAAAACCAAATGCAATAGTATAAAATAGATGGTACCTGTCTTAATAGTAGTGATTGTGAGAGGGATCTCGGTGTCCTAGTGGACAATCATGTTTGAGCCAGTAGTGTGCTGCAGCTACCAAAAAAGCCAAAGTTTGGGTTTGCATCAACAGAGGGGTAGTATTAAGATCACATTAAGTGATAGTACCACTTTATACTGCACTAGTAAGACTACATTTGGAATACTGTGTCCAGTTCTGGTCACCAGGATACAGAAAGGATGCTGACTCTATAAAGCATGCAGAGAAGAGCAACAAAGAAGAGCAACAAAGGGGTTTGAAGGCTAAACTGTACAACGAACAGTTACAGGAACTATGTATGTCTAGTCTAATGAGAGAAAGACTAGGGATGACATGATAGCAGTCTTCCAATACTTAAGGGACTGTCACAGAGAAGAAGGGTCTACTTATTTTCCAAAGCACCCCAGGGCAGGACAAGAAGTAATGGGTGGAAAATTATTTACGATAGATCCAATCTAGAAGTAAGGAGACATATCCTGACAGTGAGAACGATAAACAGTAGAATGGCTTGCCTCCAGAAGTTATGGGTGCTCTTTCACTGGAGGTTTTCAAAAAGAGGTTGGCAATCATTTGGTATAGGGTCTCCTGCTCGAGCAGGTGGTTGGACTAGAAGTCATCCAAAATCCCTTCCAACCCTGTTATTCTATGTTCTACATATGGTCATATAAACCTTGTTAGAAGTCTGTCATACACTCATTGGTGAGACAACTGGCAACAAATAACAGGCAAAACCCAGCTCTTTCCCCCAATTTTAGATGACCTCTATAGTCCAGGACTAGTGCTATTTCAAAAGAGTTCTAAACTCATGTATAGAGGGATCTCAATAGGGTCAGGACAAATGCTTCAAAAAGCATAGGGCAGGCATTATTAGCCAGCTCTCCAGTAGCCCAAGCATTATCTTTACGGTAGCCTCTGGGGATGTTCCTTTTAGCCACAGATTTAATTAAATCAGCAAACCTGTTGTAGTCCTTAGGGACTGCTTTGATCCATCTGATATTAGCATCAGTGTGCTTTGCATAAGCATTCTAATTTGCTTTCTGGAAGTTCCAATGAAGTTTAGGAGTGGACCTTATTACTGGGATCTGGAGTCCTATTCTGTAGATTATAGGCCTACGCTGACTGTACAGGAAATTGTACAAAACCTGCCTCTGGATTTGAGATGTTGATTTTACTACTACAGAGGAAACAAAGCAAGGTTCTGGGGGAATAATCCTTTTGCCAACAAGCAGAATGAAATATGCCTCTATCTTTACCATCATATATAAGAGTAAGACTGTTTATTTTATCCAATCATGGAATAATCTACTCCCATTCTCAATGCTTTGGTTATATCCCTGAGATGTGTGTGGTGGCTATCACCAAGGATTATACAATATCCCACAGATACTGATAAAACAGAATCTGGCCAACTTATAGTTTGGAGGCTTATAAACAATCATGATGGTAATATTTTGTAATTCTATTGTTATAGAGCAGGCATTCCAATTGGTAGTTTGAATTAATAATTGGGGGAAAGGCATTATCTAGACTATCAATATCTAGACTACATAAATAAATTGGGCAGTATCCTTAAATTTATCAAGCTGGGATCCAATGTAAACTGAGTTGGAAACAATGCAAATCAAACCAAGATTAAAGGAATTGTTCTCACAACAGACTAATAGAATGGCCCTTCTTTCCATCTCCTCTTCTGATGTAACATGTAGGATAGCCCTTCTTCTTTTTTTTAGCAAACTCTCAGAGATTAGTTTTTTGCTCCAGGGTTAGGGATCTCTAATTAGAGACTATAACTAAAAGCTATCAGTAAGGGAAAATATTGTGTATCTTCAAATTCACAGATCCATTCTGCTCAGTTAAATGCTTGGACAGTAACAAAGCCACTGATATGGAGGCATTTGGTCTTGTTATTGCTTCAAAACTGGGAAGTGTGTGAACAGACTAAGGGAATTGGAGGATGTTCAAAGATAGGGATTCAAAGCAAAAATAAAACCCTTTCAAGTCCTGTCTCCTTTAGAAAATAAAGCAAACAGGGTCAGATGAAGACTATGGAGGCAGAGACAGAAGAGGAAAAGCTTAAATGCAAAAGGTTGGCAATCTGTAAATAAAGAGAAGGATTTGATTACAAATAAGAACAAGGTGGGGGCAGATGGAAATAAATGGGTTGACTAATAGGGCTGGCAGCATTGATAACTTATAATTGATAAATAGTAATTTGCAGCAGTAATGTAAGACAGGGGTCACCAACCTTTGGGCCATGGACCAGTACCTGGCCATGGCCATGGCCTATTGGAACTGGGCCACATAAGCACCGGGAGAGCAAGCAAAGCTTTATTTGGCATGCATGGCATCTAGATTGCATGTGAAAGCATCTCCCTCACCCTCTCGTTCATAGAAAAATTGTCTTCCACAAAACTGGTCCCTGGTGCCAGAACGTTTGGGGATGTAGGTGATCATTCACTGCAAGCATTCATAAGGTACAAATATGCATATGACATATGCTTCATGGCATGACTTATGGAGTTATGCCAGACATAAATGTCAGTATTACATAATTGTGTCATTTGTGTGATAAAGGCATGGAGCACATATAATTATTTAAATATGATTGTGGTTGTTGTAAATGTCACTGTCACCCATTATATCTTATGGAGATCTTTGTCTATTCTTGGTATAGAACTTGAGAACTTATAGTCTCATGCCACAATCCTAATCACAAGAACTCTTGCCTCCTTCTGATTAGTGTTTCCTGGGAATCCACTGTTTTGACTGATATAATCTGAATTTATGGGCATTTTAGAAATGCATTTGCTTCCTGTTGGGTTGATAAAACTGATGAATCAAACAAATAAATAATAGACATGTAGATGTACAATCCCTGCTGTGAGTGATTTCTCACTAGTGATTCTTAGTTGAATGCAGCCCTTGCTGCAGCAAGAGAAAGCATTGCTTGAATAATAATGCTTTGCCCTGACTTCTTTGTTCTCTTCTGTGCTTTGCTGCTGGGCAATGTTCTGTGGTACAAGAAGAGCAAGATAAGAGAGCTTAATTAAGGCCCAGAGATAAGACAAGATAATATAAAAAAGTGCTAAAATGGGACTGCCAGGTCTTTCTCATGATTCTGTCAATAATTAATGCAGACAAATCTGTGGGAAATATTTTTTTATCTTCCTCCCCATCCCTTACTGGTATTGACAGTGGAAAAGGAAGCATTATTTTATTATATGATGGCAGAAGAGAGAAAACAGGTAGAAAGTACCAGTACTAGGCTGATCTACTCCTGCTCCTCCATTCTGAAATATAAAAGAGCAGATGTACTAGCAAAAAAACATGCCCAAATTTGCCTTAACAGCTAAACACTAATCTGCCTCAGTTATCCAGTTTGTAAATGGTCCTTGTCTATATAACTTTACTGCAAGGTTTTAAGAGGATTGGTAGCTTCCTCTGGCTTTACTTCTCTTCCCATTCAGGTCATTGGCTGGGAAGAAAGCTCATCATCGGTCACTGTCCTTAAAGGGTAATGAAGGGCACTTGAGCAACTGGCAGGGACACAGGCATCAGTTATCTTTCAGATGGGCTGAGTGATAAGTTGCCATGTGAATGTTCTTGATGCTGATAACCTGTCTTTCTGGGTTTTCTGCAAGACTGGTAGAAATATTCTACAAATATTCTGCAAGACTGGTAGATTTGTGTTTAAAAATGGCCCAGCTGACTGGGTGGTGGGTGGAGAAAAGATGTAGTCATAAGGAGCTCAAACAGTGCATCAAGAAAACATCATTCCAAACATAATCTGGTAGCCAGGTTATTTTAAGACTTCGCTTTGGCCTTCATTTCACCCAGACTACAAATGGAGTGGGAAGCAGTTTTGTCACATTCACCTTAGCTCCTAAATATTATACACTTTTTAAAATTAATTTCTGAATCTTATATGTATCACCTCAGCAAGCAAGTATGGAATAATTCCATTAAATATTACCAACTGATATTTCCCAATCCAATTTGTTGCATTATATTTGTCATTTAAAATTTTGTCAAAGTTATAATATGTATTTCAGAAATAGGTTGTAAGTCTTGCAAATCTGGGATATTTTCTTTAGCTAAGGATTCATGTTTGGACCTCTACTGAATCTGAGCTCACATTAATTTTTAGTCAAGATTTCTTTAACATGATTTCATTTAGATATAGTGGGAACTACAAGTCCTAGAATTTCTTGCCAGCTTGGAGAGTAAAATAATGCAAGAAGAGCCTTGGTAGTACAGGGGTTTAAGGCACCCTGTTATTAAGCTTATTAAGACCAGCTGCCTGCAATTACTGCAGGGTTCAAATCTCGCCAAGGCTCAAGGTTGACTCAGCCTTCCATCCTTTCTAAGGTAGGTGAAATGAGGACCCAGTTTATGGGGGCAATAAGCTGACTTTGTATAAATATGCAAAAGGATGAAGGCTATTGCTGAGCACATTGTAAGCTGCCCTGAGTCTTCGGAGAAGGGCGGCATATAAATCAAATTTAAAAAAAAAAAGTGTTTTCAGGTCAATGCTGTGATTGGGCTGGAGATCTAATTACCATTGTCAAAAGCAAGCTATACCACCTCTGCCCCAGTCTATCTCATACAGTTGTTAGTAATGATATTATGCTGTTACCTTCTGTCACTCTGTTTCACAGGGAATGTCTTACTTGCATTCAAGCAAAACAGAGGTCCATGGACGCCTGAAATCCACAAATTGTGTTGTTGATAAACGCATGGTTGTGAAAATCACTGATTTTGGCTGCAATTCTATTCTGCTACCTAAAAAAGGTACTTAAGGGATATGGAAGAAATCATTTACTCTCTTTAAAAAAAAACCCATGCCTTGGGAATGGGAACATAGGAAATGCTTCATACTGAATCAAATCATTGGTCCATCTAATTCACCAATACTGACACAGACTAGCAGTTAATTTGCAGAAAGGGCTTTTTCCAGCCTTATGCAAAGATGCCAAAGCTTGTATATACTAGGACCCATTTACAAAGGATATATTTGGCCATGAAGTCATGGCCCTTCATGATCACGCCTTATACAACAGGAGCAAGCATATTTTGTACCAGGTAATGCACTACTTTTACCTATGGTCTTTGAAGCAAAGAGGACAGCATGATGACAGTTATATTCCTAGGAATGCTGGCCTTTGTAGTCAATCATACCTAAAAAATATAATGATTATGCAAGTGATGCCACTGAGACAGTAATGTGTTTCTTTAATGATTATATGTGATTAAATCAGGTTTTACCACCCCTTTTTTTAAACTCTGAGACAGCAAAACAAAATATTTATTGAAACATCACATCCCCTGCCTTTCTTTTAATTGCATCCCATATGAACTCACTAATATAATAGGAGACTTAATTACATCCATATATCCTTAAACTGATCTTGATAACCTTTTTCTGTTTCAATAATGTATTAGAAAAGTTATAACTCCCTTCCTCTCAATCAGAGGAAGGGAACTTTCCTATAAAGTCCTTTCCCTCCTCATTGAGAGGAAGGGAGTCATATTTTTTCTAATTGCTACATATACCAGGTAGTTAGAATGCTTTTGTCTGGCAGCCAGATCTCAAGTCCCCTCCCCCTTAGGGTTTGTTTAGTGTAGTTCCATGGAAAGTAGGCCAGCTTTGTTTCTTAAACTATCTTAATCCTTTGAGAGATCTTTGACCCATTGTAGACCAATCTGAATATTTCAGCAAATAAAATAACTAAGCACAATACGTTAAAGATGTTCTTAACATCAACTAATGAGTATTACCTCCTATTGGACAAACAACCTTGGGAATTGAATTTGGCCTTCACATGCTCAATATGTAGAAAATTTGTAAAGATTCTTCTGTTTTCCTTGTTACCTTCTGGGAGGAGGCTTCGTGGTATCTGAAGCAGCACATCCAGATTCAGCCACAGGTTTGTTCCATACAGAGATCAACCTTATGATCTCTCAGGCTTCCTCTTTTCGATAGGTATTCAAGACGGATAGTGATTAATATTTATATGTATTTATATGCTAGGGTGTAGGTATATACATATGTATGTATATAGCATATCTGTATGTGTATTATGTATGTATATACTTTTGAGAGCAGACAACAGAATTTCATTTTTAATGTGCGCCAGTGTGCCCACAGAAAAATCTTCTTCTGTTTCACAGACTTTCATAATGGAATGCTTTCAATGGGCACTAGAAGTTTTTAATCTTTTATATCCCATTTTAAAATTTTGTTGGTCACTTGAGTGCCTGTTTTAAGTAGAAAGTTAGTGTATAAATCAAATAAATAAATCAAATTATTGAATGGATTAAATAAATAAATTCTTTGTACTTGACCCACTTTCAGAATGTAAGAACAGTCTAACTAGTTCTGACCAAAGACTTCTGTAGTTTAATTTTTAGATTTCACAGCAGCTAACCAAATGTCTTGGACAACCTATATGCATGATCTAAGTGCAACAACAGTCCCTAACAATAGATAAAATTCTCTAATGTTACATCACTATCTCTGATATTGACTGTCGGGATGACTATCCACTGACATCTTTATATTACACACACACACACATGCATATCTTTATATTATATATATTTTTTTCCAGCAGCCAGTCTCCTTAGATGGATAGCAGGGAGCTTGCTGGCTGCTGGAAAAAAAAGCCTAGAAACTAGTGGATTGGGATTTCACTCAACTAGGGCTGCATAAAAATCTTGGTTTACTTAGGAAGAACCTGGCTAAAGAGAAATACACATAAAGGCCTACGAAAAGAAAAGAAAACATATATATATGTATGTATGTATGTATGTATGTATGTATGTATGTATAACAATACATAGAATTAATGGAAGCCAAACCAATATACGAATAGATTAAATTCTAAGATGCTTGTCTGTCCACTCATATCTACAAACATGATTTCCTTCTGTAAACCAGATCTCTGGACTGCTCCTGAACACCTCCGTTGTGGTGATGTATCCCAGAAAGGAGATGTGTATAGCTATGGAATTATAGCACAAGAGATTATTCTGCGTAAAGAGACTTTCTACACTAACGATTGTCGGAATTCTAAAGGTAAACATGGTGCATAAAGAGAGGGATGGCTACATGTTTACACTTTTAAAAAAACAACAGATTCCCAGCAATAGAAATAGAAAAAAGGTATAACAGATGCACAACACACATAATACAGAGAGAATAAATATTATAATAATTAACTGAAATGTAACAAAAAGTAAAAAGAACTATAGAAGAAAAATTCATAGTTCATTTAGTATTAATTAGAATTAATTAAATTAATTCAATCTTAAATGATTACATTGAGACCATGTAGAAACATATTGCTTTATTATCTCATTTTTAGCACATTAAAACATATTTTTTTAAAAAAGAGATAGCATAATTATATACCCAAAACCAATATTGTTAATATTAGGAAGATGTTTAACTCATTTGCATAAGATTATCTTCTTTGCCCTATGCTAGGTCAATACTTTCTGAAATTATGCATTCTATGTTTTAGCAATATTGTTCAATATCATATTTATGTCTTTAACTCTAATATTTTCCCACAAAAATGTTGCTATAATTTGAAATCAAAACAAAGCTACAGCTGGATCAAGGTCAAACGATATCAATTATAGAAGCTTCAGATTTCATGCCATGCTAGCACAAAAAATAAATTATCTCTTTTTAAATATTCTTTGAGGAATCCAACAAATACAAAATAATATTACCTGATGAATTAATTGCAGTCTTAAATCATCAGTACATTTTCTGTTTCTTAAATCCTGGAGTTTCCAAGATTGGATGTTTCAGCTCTTTATTTCATGGTTCATTTAGGTAACGGATATGAACTTTCAGCCTGCTTTTTCATATCAAATTGGATTGTTAGTTTCAGTTCAAGCACTGAACCTCTTAAGGATTCTAAGCTTGCAGGTACCTCTGAGGCTGCTAAAGGATCTGGGCCACAGTGTTTAGTTAGTACAGGTTTCACCTTTATATTTTGACAAGCAGAAATTATAGGTAAATAATATTCATAGCACAGTCTTTAGAACAGTGTTTCTCAACCTTGGTGGCTGGACGATGTGTAGACTTCAACTCCCAGAATTCCCCAGCCAGCAGAGCAGAGCTGGCTGGGGAATTCTGAGAGTTGAAGTCCACACATCATCCAGCGGCCAAGGTTGAGAAACACCGCTTTAGAAGAACCACTATAAATCAACTAATATAAGTCAACTTCTTTGGCCTATGCATTTAGTAAAACATCTCTGTTTTGATTTGGGATCAAAATGTTAAATGCTTAACTATTAATAGCCAAAAAAAGTGTCTGGCAACGTTCAAAGGCTGAGAATGAAGATCCCTGTTTAATATACCTGGATATTCCCCTTTTAACAAGTTCCTGAATTTGCTTCTCCCCACCCCCCAAAAAAAAAAGATTCCCAATAATCGGAGCATATTGTTGGTCAGCATTGTTGAGTCCATGTTTCTATGTATTTCAGCAGGAAACTCTGTGTGCTGAGAGTGACAGAAGAAAACACAAGAGACAGCAATACATTACCCACTTCTTTTGTGTAGTTCCTTCTGGATGTATTCCCCAAAAACACGACCAATGAGTAACACTACAAAGAGAAAGGAGCTTAATGGTTGCATTTCGTCTAAATACCCTCTAGAGCAGACTATTTAATATTCACAAGAATGACCCAATATTTTTCATTTACATTGACCATGATTCTCTTGAAATCTAGAATTTTGAACGATAGATAGTTAGGAACAACTGAAATTTAATAATAAAATGTTTAATCAGTATATTTTATTTTGTCAGTATATTTTAACATTTTAAAAAGTTTTAAAAGCATGTTTGTAAGTACCAAAACTTTTTTTTAATACAGAACATTTCTTCCATACTCGTCTCCCATTTTATTCCATTTATTTTTGCTGCATATTTTACAAATGCAACATATTTACCCAAGACGATAGCAGCGAATATAATTATAGCTGAATAACAAGAGATAAAAAAGTAAAAAGGAAGATAAATTAGAATCAGAATGGAGCTGGAAGAGACCTTGGAGGTCTTCTAGTCCAGCCCCTGCTCAAGCAGGAGACCCTATACCATTTCGGGACAGGTGGCTGTCCAGTCTCTTCTTAAAGACCTCCAGTGATGAAGCATCTACATCAGTAGTGGGTTCCTCTTTGCTACTGGTTCGGAACCAGGAGCATGTGTATGTGCACACTTGCTTTGCTTGTGCGTGGCACTTCTGCGTATGCGCAGAGTGTCCATGATGACATCTGGACGGGTGGGCAGAGCCTCCCGCCACCGTCACTACTGGTTTGCGCAAACCGGGGCGAACCAGTAGAAACCCACCACTGATCTACATAACCATCCAACTCACATATAGGGAAAATTTCTGGTTCCAAAGGAATTCACCAGATGTGTCATTTGCTTCTGTAAGCCAAGGCATACTATTTTAAATGTCAAATAACTTGTTACAGGACATCTGTAATTGGGACTCCCAACTTTTAGCTTTTGCTTCAGTGCATCTGAAGAGTAGGAAAAAGTTGCTTTAATGCCAACATCATGCTGTTTCCTTATTGCTGTATATACTGTATGTAGTAACAATATGCATCAATTGCTCTTTATTCCTCTGTTTACCCTATCAGGAATTTTATTCTGGCATACTTCACACACACACACAAAATCACCGTCTATAGTTTTTTATCGAAGAATGAACATGTTTATTCAGAGCTAGGTTTGAGTCTATATTTATAAAATATTTCCTTGATGGTTTCTGTTTACCTACAACAGTTCTGTTCTCATGCTCTTACCCCTTTGTATCCTCCAAATATATTAGATTTCAAATCCCATTATTCCCAAAGAGGAGGAGATTAATGGGCATTTCCCCAGATTGGGCAAGCATATCCATTGTCTTTTTATGCTTAATTTATATATATATATATTGCACGTTTTCTCTCCCACTACAGAAAAACTTTATAGAGTAGAAAGCAGCAAAGAAGAACGACCATTCCGGCCAGATCTTTTATTGGAGACAGAAGGGGAAGGAGAGCAAGACGTACGTTCTAACTGAAACAAGAGTTTTTGATAGAGTGAACTATATGCATGTCATCTGAAATTAGAAAAATTAGCAAACAATATTGTGGGTCCAGTGTTTTTTAATTTCACCATATAATGCGCTTCTATTAACAACTTCATGGAGATCTGCAAAATCTAATTAACTTTTCTCCAACTGTAATTCTTCTCTTAGTTGATTACCGCTGTTAGAATATAGCTTGTGCCAAATTCCTACATAGCAGCTGGAGTTTAGAGTGCAAAAAGGGGCAGTTAAAATGATGTTTTACAAACCTCAACAGATATGAAAGCAAACCCTTATATTTTTCTTGCCATATTTCTTCTAACAAATGATTTTCAACCTTGGTGCTTCACAGTGGTGGGTTCCTCCCGGTTCAGTCCGGTTCAGCCGAGCCGGTAGCAGTGACGATATGATGTCACCGAACCGGTTCTCCCCCCGCCCTCCCCCCCACCCACCCACGTTATTCTTACCTTTTATTTGGTCCCACCCCCAATCTATTGCTGCCTCCTGAGTCCCAGCTGATGACTAGAGGGAAAAAAACTGTTTAAACTCTTGCCATGGGGCTTCCAAGGGCCATCCTACAGCTGATCAGTGTTAAAAGCAAACAAATGAGTCGGGTCATAAGTGCGAGGACTGGTCGTAAGTGCAAGGACCTTCCAGAAATGACTCTGACCAGCTAGCCACGCCCACCTAGTCACATGACCTCCAAGCCACACCCACAAAATAAGCCACGCCCACAGAACCGGTAGTAAAAAAATTTAGAACCCACCCCTGGTGCTTCACTGGGAAAACAGGCCTGGTAATAATTTCTTTTGGGGAGGTAAGAACAATGGGATAGTTATGCTACCAGATCTGGGCTACAAAACCTGGAAGACCATTAAATGGCATCACATTTTTTTCTTCTAATTCTGCAGCTCATATTTGTAACCCTGTTCATTTACTTATTAATTCATTCCATTTTATATTTTTTCCTGTTTATATATACACTCTATATCAGGGGTGTCAAACTCGTTTTCATTGAGGGTTGCATCAGGGTTGTGTTTGACCATGGGAGGGCGTGTCCAGGGGGGCATGACCAGCTCAACATCACATGTGTCGGGGGTGCCTGTGGTGGCCCGAGCACTCTGCCCGTGAAAACAGGCTCCCGAGCTCCGTTTTCGGCTACCACAGCCTCCTGCAACCCTCTACCAGTCAAAACAGAGTTCCATTTTCACTGGCAGAGGGTTGCAGGAGGCCGTGGCAGCTGAAAATGGAGCTCCGGAGCCTGTTTTCGTTGGCAGAAGCACTGTGGGCCGGTCCTTCGCTGTTTCCAGGGCAACCCCAGGGGCCAGATCTAAGTACCCCGCAGGCCGGAGATTGTGCGAAGAGCACAATCTATGTTTCAGTACCAAAAAAAAGGAGGCCTAATAAAGTGTGCAAATTCTCCTATAATATCTTTAATTTCAACCCTCATAATATAATTCATATGGTGACCAGTGTGTTGTAGTGGTTAAGGTGTTGAACTAAGGGTGGGGAGATCCAGGTTCAGTATAGCCTTAACGATGGAAACTCACAGTTTATGATTATAGGGAAAAATTGGAAGCAATGCGTTGTCTTAATATCCAGGAGGAAAGGCAGACTATGTTAAAATAAATTAACTGCTTAACTAGTCATTCAGCTTTGCAAAGAAAAAGAGTTGGAACCTTAGGTAGTGGTTAATATTTGACATAATACTTGTGTGTCAAGGAAGTGGGAATTGTGTGGAAAATGTGTAAACTTTATCTGAAGGAAAAAAGCCATTTTGATATCTTATCATAGAACCCAAAATAGATTAACTAACCTTGGTTTGGATTATGCATTGCCAGATATATTTTCTAGTGAAAAGCTGCTGGGAAGAAGATCCAGAAAAGAGGCCAGATTTTAAGAAAATTGAAACTACTCTAGGTAGGATATTTAGGTAAGAAACAAATATACATTAAAACAAGGATTTATATAGTAATATGGCAAAATGTACACGACATGGGCAAAAGTAAATGATAACGTATTATCTGATTTTAAAAAATGTCCATGTATGGAAAAAAAAAACATGTAGACGTGAATAAAGGGAAGAGAAATCAAGTAAAATAGCATGATTATTTACTGTAAAGGTTAGTGATGCAAAAATCCTGTTGGATCATATAGGTTGTTCTAGCTAGGCTCTTTTCTTCTCTCTGTCTCTGTCTCTTTTACTCTCTCTCTACAGGTAGCCCACAACCTGCGAGCACAATTGGGACTGAAATTTCAGTAGTAAATCATGATGGTCATAAGTCAAGGCATCAATCAGCTTATTGTGATCTCACCCAGTGGCCTCATGTAAATGTTAAAAAGGAGAAAAGAGAGAAAACTTAAATCCTGCAGCGCCTCACATAGCAGGGGTTAGGGCAGGCCCTCTTCTTCCCCAATCATTACTGACTAGAATCAACCCTGAATATATACCTCCCTAACTATTCTCTCATTCATGTGTTCTCCTTCTCTCTCTTTTCTTTCTCTTTCTCCTCAAGATATCTAGTGTAGCATTTTAAACGCTTAAATACTAATATTCTTACTCCTTTCTCTTTTAAGATTCATCTACAACTTTTAAAACCATTTCTAGCATGTCATTTTTATCTATTTATAACTATTATTCAGAGGGACAGAATTGGTGGATGTTCCTTTTGATTGTATAACTTTATAGATTAGATTAATTTCCACCAAGTTCTATTTGCTGCTTTTCTTGAAAAATATCATTTTTTGTTCTTACAATATTCCTAGCAACTACCACAACCAAAACAATGAGAGCTATATGGACACATTGATCCGACGTCTGCAGTTGTATTCACGAAACCTGGAGCACTTAGTAGAAGAGAGAACCAAGCTGTACAAAGCAGAACGAGACAGAGCTGACAAACTAAATTTCATGCTTCTCCCACGGTGAGTGCCTTCCACCAGGGAATAGTACCTGCAGTATCAACAGAATTCTGCTAATTGAAGAATTGAAAACAGATTTATATGTTTCTTGTCCAAATACTTAAGAATAAGCTTTTAAAATCTATGTTAAATATATTTGTCTTTTCAAAAACTTGTACAATATTGAACAGCATGAAGGATTTACCGTGTTATATCTGGATAGCATGCAAAAATTTCTTCTGCTTCCATGCAAATACTATTCCTCTTCAAGAGCAAATACCATTTTCAGAGAAAGACTATTCTTCTACAAATAGATAGAATGAAGTTTATACTTTTCAAGTAACTTTGTTGAAAAAGGACATATAGTCTTGATTTTTCTTGGGCAGATTTTAGAAAGGCCACAGGTATTGTACCAAGTGCTGCTTTGGAATACTGTATCCTGCTTGCCATGTGTAGTGTTCATTTGTGGAGATTGAATGTCTGGTCTATGGAAGGATGGTTTTTAAATGTTATTATATTTATGCCATTTCAGACTCTACATAATTAGATCAATATACTTACTTTATAAATTATAGTTTGTCACATAGTCAGCCAGATATTCAGACTGAATTTGGCATTTTTGTCTACCTGTCAAGTACTTTCCAAGGACCTGGGATAGACAAATCTAGATGTTTCATGCTGTTATAGATATTGTCATAGGATATAAGCTGTTCTGAGTAAAGCTGCGTTTTGCAATTGACTGATGGTGAATTTGTCAGATAGTGTTCAAGTGGTGCTCCAGTTGTTTTGGGATTGCGCCTATTACTGTTGGTATTACCTTTGCTTTCTTCTTCTTCTTATATACACAACAGTGTGATATTACAATAAGGGAATTTCACAACAGCAAAGTGTTAAGATGATTTTATTTAATTAAATATTGATTTCCAATGTATTCATAAGGAATATGATTACCAGTGCTATAAATGCTTTAGTACTTTAATTAAGTAATTATTAATTAGCTATGAACTAATTATTAACTAATCATGTCTCACCAAATTATTTATTTATTTTATTTATCAATGACATTTTTATAGCTGCCATTTCTTTCAAGGCAATTCAACAAGAGATAAAAGCTGTGACTATCATACCACAATTAATTTTTTTAAAGCACATTTTGAAATTAATAAGCCTCCCCCTTTCCCTCCCCTATAGGCCTGTGGTAAAATCTTTGAAGGAGACTGGACTTGTAGAGCCAGAATTGTTTGAAGAGGTCACCATCTACTTCAGTGACATTGTGGGCTTCACAACCATATGTAAATACAGCACACCTATGGAAGTGGTAGACATGTTGAATGACATCTACAAAAACTTTGACCACATTCTTGATCATCATGATGTTTACAAGGTGATCTGATCTGAGAACAAAATATAAAAGGTTACCTTAAGATGAAACAAAAGTGTGTGTGTGTGTGTGTGTGTGTGTGTGTGTATGCTGGTTGAGCACAATCAGAATTGAAGTGATCTGAATCATGGAATCCAATTATCTGGAGGGGACACCAAGATAGGAGGGCTGTATTATACTGAGTGGACCTACAGCTCTAATCAGAAGACTTACTTTGTTAATTGAAGATTTCCCTAAGCAGATATACCTTGTGAATTTTTGTCATGTTTCAACAGGTGGAGACCATTGGAGATGCATATATGGTAGTAAGTGGTTTACCAAACAGAAATGGTAACTGCCACGCAGTGGATATTTCCATGATGGCCCTGGATATACTCAGTTTCATGGGGTCATTTGAATTACAACATCTTCCTGGCCTTCCTGTATGGATTCGAATAGGAATTCATTCTGGTACGAGGATTCTATCAAACATTTGATCAAAACAAAGAAATCAACCAATGATGTTTAATATCATGTTTAAGTTTTCCTAAAGTAATAATAGAAATGGTATTATATATTTCTTAGGATTTCAAATATTACCTTTAAGAAAATTATCAGTGGTGACCAATTGTTCAAAAAAGAATATAATGAATATTATAAAGATAATATCAAGCATAAATAGCTTCCTAATATTATTGATCAATACTTCCGTGTAATTTGTATTTTGTATACACTTGTATACAAAATTCAGTATTTCTGTACTGTTCATGAAAAGTGCCCTTTTCAGGAACCCTGAAGAAATCATTATTAATTAGTTATGTTTTAATTAAGCCACCACAGACACTCCTCTCTAAATTCCTGAAGAAGAAAAAATGGAGGCAAGAGAGTAGTGTCTAAAGCTGGAGTCCCCAACCCCCGATCCATTGGATCAGCAATGGTCTGCGGCATGCCAGAAACCAGGCTGCATAAACAAGTGAAGCCCCATCCATGGAATGCAGGCAGCATGCAAAATCATGCCCCCTCCAGTCCATGAAAAAACCTTTCTCCATGGAACTGGTCCCTGGTCCCTGGTGCCCAAAAGGCTGGGGGCCACTGCTCTAAAGCAAGTTTTATTGATATCTTCACCTTCTCATCAAGAACAATAAAGGTTGAGTAGAACTGTCAAGAACATCTGGTTTAGATTAATTTCCATGTCCACATATCTACCATAATCATCAGCTAATATCAACTCTGATTGTAATTGTGGATTCATATACAAAACTACTCCATTGAAATAAACTCTACATCTGTATGAACCAAATATTTTATCCTTTTATGTAATAAGTTTTCTTATAAGTAGAATATATCTAGTTTTATTTTTTTTCAAATAATCAAACAATGTTCTTTTTTGAGGAGTATTTGCTCCATTTATATTCTGTGTTAGTCATTCATATTTATGTCAAGAATTTAGAAAAGTCACTACCTGTAGTGGTTAAGATGGGAGCCTCTTCTCAGTATTCTATAGTTGTTGTTTAGTCCTTTTTATGACCTCTAATTGCATTTCTTCCTTTTCCCCTTTAAATTATTCTAGAAATTCTCTTGCTTTTTGTACTGAATTCAATGTAAACTTCTGTTGTTTAGAAGTAAGTATCCACTTGGTCCAGTGGTGGGATTCAAATAATTTAACAACTGGTTCTCTGCCCTAATGACCAGCTCGGTAGGCATGGCTGGCTGGCATGTGACTGGGTGGGCATGGCCAACTCACATTACTCTTGTCGAGGGACACTTCGCTTCGCCCGGCCTCTCATGACCATGGGGATGCTGCAACAGTCATAAGTTTGAAAAATGTATAAGTCATTTTTTTCAGTGCCATTGTAACTTTGAATGGTCACTAAATGAATTTATACTGCCAAGAACTATTAACTGTTGTTACAATGTAACAAGGCTTAACCCAGAGGCAGTTTCTGAAAACACTTAAGCAGGGCAATAAAGATAAGGATTAGGCTAGAAACAACACAGAGAGGTACACCAGAATGTCTCCTTACTGCCTTCCTGACAGGATTAGCCCTGTAAAGTGGGAAAAACACCGCTCAGAAAGTTAACAAATGGTTCTCCTGAACCAGTGTGAACCAGCTGAATTCCACCATTGACTTTGTCCCATCAAAATGGTATCTGTTTTCTGTCTGAACTTTTCAGGAAAAAAACTTTTTTCTCTTGCTCATTATCTTGATCAAAATTTATTTAAGTACAATTGCATCTACATTGTTAATCTTCAGTCTGATCTTGGAATGCTGCCCCAAAACCTGGTCTCTGGATTTCTTCCTGAAAAAGTACACAAGAATATTCCTTAATATGTTTCTTAATCTTGCAAATCATATATTAATCCTATATACTTTACTCTGCCTATGTACCATCTTCATCTCATTCAAAAAAAAAAATTGTTAAAGATATTTTTCTAATGTCTTCACCAGGATTTTCTGGAACTCATCTGACTCACTTTTACCTTTGGATTACACATTTTAAAAACTGTTACCACTGCAAAAGCAGCAAAATATTGTGAGGGAAGAAGAGGATTCTTAAAACAACCAATAAAAAACAGTATTATTTTGGGACTATTACAAAAAAGTTTGAAAAGGGGGGGGTATCCAAATTTGTCAAATCTGTTTGAAGTGGCTGCATCTGAAGAGAGAATGGAGGAAAGGTTTGTAAAGATGAAAGAGGAAATGAAAGAAGAAGAAAAAACAAATTGAAGAAATTGAGCAGAATAAAAACAAATTACTGATAAAGTAAAATTAAATAATAGAAAGATGGAAACGGACTTAGACAATTTTACATAACTGGAATTGAGAGGAAAAGAATTCTGCTTGAGATTCAGAAATAAGAGGATCTTAGATTTGGAAGAGCACTTCGCTTTCCCCCCTCCCATTATTATTTGAAAAGTCCTGTCACTCAGCATATTATTAATAAGGTGGATAGTCTTTTGACATAGGATATTCAGTTGTAGTGTAATAAACCTTTCTTCCAGACTGTGTCATAGGCTGTGGACTGCAAAGGAGTGCTTGAACTAAGCACATTACAGGCTGCAAATAAATTACTGAACTGATACATTTTTTATTATTTCAATAGAAAAATATTAAACAAATACTGATATTTAGCTCTTATGCGATTCCCATTTGAGAGAAACAATTATGCAAAGTCTAGAAGAGGAGTAAGAATCAGTAATGAAAAGAAATTAACAGCAGGAAATATGAGACAAGAAAAGGAAGCTAAAATATAGTTTATATCACCACTTAGCAGCATTTACTGTATCTTTCCATGTTTTTCAGAGTTGCAAACCATCCTTTTTTCGCCGTGTTAATTCAACAATTCATGTGTGGTCTTTAATTCACGTCCTGTCTTTTGTTCTGCATTCTTCTTACCTAGTAGTGGGTTGCATATTCCGTCGCTACCAGTTTGCTCGTGGCCGCACTTGCTCTCACACACATGCCTGATGCTTCTGCGCATGCCAAGATGGAGCCTCTTGCTGCTGCTGCTACCAATTCTCCCAATCTGGGGCGAACCGGTAGCAACCCACCACTGTTCTTACCTCTCTGTTTTTCAGAACAGTGACAACATTATTCCAATTATCAGGCAGAGATGCAATTATCACACATTTTAAAAATATTGCATAGTCTCCATCTCATATCCATCTTTTAACATTTTTCCAATTGCACCATCTATATATGCAGGAAGAGAAAGTATTCTTTACCAGTGCTCTCAGTTCATAAACATAACTGATCAAATCAATCCTGCTACGTTCATTCCTTTGCCATATCTTTTCATGAACACACATTAGGAAAAATAGCAAATAATTTATGGTATCTTAATAACTTGATTGTGGCATAATTTTTGGTTGACTATAGTTCATTCTACTCATATGATTGGTAATTGATTATGGCATAACTTTTTGTACTCTTAACTCATAAGCAACAGTATTAAGTATGGGTGTAAAGATCCATGAATAAGCACACAGCTATGAGTTACAAATATCGATACACATGATTGAGGGATTGTAAACAGTGAGATTAATTAGACAATGTGGACTTAACTTTTCAGACAATTTCTATTTTGTCTTATGTTCAGGTCCGTGCGCAGCTGGTGTGGTTGGAATTAAAATGCCTCGTTACTGCTTGTTTGGAGACACTGTGAACACAGCTTCAAGAATGGAGTCTACAGGTTTACGTAAGAATAGAGTTTCAGAGTTTCTAACTATACAATGTTTTATACAGTCAAATTCAGAATTCCATATATAAAAAGAAAGATTTTATCAAGATATGATAGACTTACTAGAATTGGGGGCCAATCACTATTTCATAGATAAGTGTGTAATTTTTGTGAATTTAGATTATAAGGCACTGCAACATATATAGCTTCTTACCTCCTTGATGTACAATACAAATGTCATCATCATTTTAGCCATTGTCTATCCATTGCAGGCTGAAGGCCTCTTTGGCATGTTTCCAACCAATACGATCCTGATCTTTTTTGCCAATTGGGCCTGGAATACTTGCTGATGTTATCAATCCATTTTGTTTTAGGTCTCTTTTGTGGATGCTTTTCATGAAGTGGGATTCATTTTATGACTGCCTTGGTCCACCTGCCATCAGTTCTTCTTGTTATGTGACCAGCCCATTTCCATTTCAATTCTTTTATTCTCTTAATGATATTAATGCCGAGCATTTGTCTTTCCATGGCTGTTTGCACCATTCGTAGCTTTTGTATCGATTGTGAGGTTAGTGTATATGTTTCACTGGCATATGTTAGAGCAGGTAGCATACAGATCGAAAATTTTTCTCTTTAGGCATAGGGGGAGGTTGTTCTTGAAAATTATGTTTAGCTTGCCGAATGCTTGCCAAGCACATTTAACATGCCATTCAATTTCCTTTTTGTATCATCTTCACAATACAAATGTAGTGAATAAATAATTGGACCATCTATGGTGTTTTCCTCAAAAGACATCCACATTTAGATCTTTCCCCCCAATTTTGGCCTGCATTTTGTTGGATAGGACCCAATGCTCAAGTCTTTCAAGATCTTTCTGAATCTTGAGTCTATCTTCCAAAGTGTTCGCAATGCCCCTTCCCCCAGCTTGTGTCATCTGTAGATTTAATGAGTTTCCCTTCTATCCCCTCATTTAGATCGCTTATGAATCCCACTACATGTTTCTCTCTACATAGAGAGGACTGTGTGTAGTCCATTGAGGACTACACACAGTGGTGGGATTCTGGTGTTGTTTCTAGCCTAATCCATATCTTTATTGCTCTGTTTACAAGAAACTGCCTCTCAGTTAAGCCTTATTACATTGTAACAGCTAAAGGTTCTTGGCAGTATGCCCAGACTTACTGTCGCCTGAGCTTCTCCTGAGGGTTTTTTTTTTTCTTTGCTGGTACTTTGCTTTGCTTTATTAGAGGCTTGACTTTCTTAAAGGGGAAGGGTTGTTTTAAGCTTTTTACACTGCTGTTGGGAGGAAATACTTCCCTGTTGGAGTTCTTCTAGCCGGGATGCAATGATCAGCACTTTGAAGAAATAATTGAATAACAAAGTAGAGCTGCCGGAAAGAAGCTTTTAATGACAAGGAACCAAGATGAGTGACATTCAGCAAGGCTTCTTGGCTAGCTAGAAAGATTGACATCCAAACATGAGTTATGCTTTCTGAGTTTTGGTCTAAAACTGGTTTTTGGTTAAGTTTAATTCTGTGCTGTGTTTATTGATGGGATTATTTTCCCTATTCAGCCTTGTTTAAAAGGAAAAATGTTAATCTCTGTTCCTGAAAAGAAGCAGGATTGAGAAATCTAGTTCCTGTGTCCATTTGTTCCGGTAATTGGTTTAACAAGCAACAGCTACTGTGTTTGCTCTTTTGCTACATTCTAGCACTAATTGTATTTTTTTTTTTTTAATTTTGATTTATATGCTGCCCTTCTCCGGAGACTCAGGGCGGCTTACAATGCGTTAAGCAATAGCCTTCATACTTTTGTATATTTATACAAAGTCAGCTTATTGCCCCCACAAACTGGGTCCTCATTTCTCCTACCTTAGAAAGGATGGAAGGCTGAGTCAACCTTGAGCCTTGGAGAGATTCGAACCAGCAGTAAATTGCAGGCAGCTGTGTTAATAACAGGTTCTTTGTAGTTAGGCTTATCTCATGTGTTTACATTGAGCTTGCCTGGGGTGTGAGCTCTGGAAATAAGCCAGACAAGACTTGTGTTTTAGTTTTAAAAGGATTTAAACTGTTGTGATTTAATTATTTGTATTGTGTTTGAATTTTTTCCTGCCTCATGGTTTCTTTTTCTAGCTGGGGAGGGGGATCTTCCTTCACTGCTTTAGTGGTTCCTGCACTGTCCTTTTGGGCTGTACTTCCAAGAGGCAGGATGCAAGCTTGGCACTGATTTTTTTACTATCTTTCTGGGGGCATGTGATCTTTCCTTAAATCTGGATGATTTCCTTACGATATCTTGTGAGTGAGACCAGTTGGTATATTTAAGTGGTGCAAATGAATCTAAGGATTGCTTCTCCTGGGTGTGAAAGGGTGCTTTGTCAGTTCACTGAGCACAGGAGTCTCTTGTCTATGGGGATTCTTCAGTCATTCAGGTCATGGTTATCCCAAAGGTGCTTTTTTCAAGAGGCAACTGGACTTTCTTGGTTTCCAGAAAGTCCAGTTGCCTCTTGAAAAAGCACCTTTATTGCTTTTGAATTGCTTCGGAGTGGCCAAAGCACATGATTGCTCACTGATAGTAAGATTTTTTTTTTTAAAAAAAGGAGGTAAGGGTGTAGATCCTTCCATTCATTTTAATTTTCTCTCATGATAATAAGGCTTAGTAACATGGCACCAGGCTTGAAATTTATCTAGATATCTGTGGCATGTACTAATTTTATTGTGATCCTGACAAGCTTGGGAGGCATGAACTTGGGTCCCATATATAATTTGTTAATTTGTCTCTTTAACTTGGCATTTTGTAGCCCAAATATGCCCACCCACTTTCTGGAGAGCTTAACTCTCTGCTAAAGGGCTTCACTTTATGAGCAAGAGTTGGCTGGTGATACTTATCATTGCTTGTTAACTATTTTAATTCCTCAAGGTGTTCTGGCACCCTGCCTGATTTGTAACTCTGGCTTGCAGGTATTTCTAATCTAATGATTGGTATTTAGGGCAGCTTTTTGCAAGCAAAGAAGCTTTTTGTATTTTTGTACAGGTAGTCCTTGACTCACAACAGTTCATTTAGTGACCATTCAAAGTTACAATGGCACTGTAAAAAGTGACTTATGACTTCCAGTGGCACCGCAGGTGCTGGCAGACGTTCCTTTCGGATCGTCAGCCCCATGATCTCGTAAAAACCGCCAAGACAGTGCAAATCAGCTGTCTAGCAGTTTGGAAACCTTCCCCTCGGGAGAAGAGGATAAGGCGAGCAGCTGGATGAAGGTAGAGCTCCCCAAAAGCCCTAGGAATAATTCTGGGACTTGAAGGGTGAGAGCTCCCTGGTAGCCCGACAGAGCTCCGGATCCGGGACTTTTCTGCTTTAAGCAGAACAAGACACCGCGACCACCCCTGCAATCAACAGTCAGCTTCAAATTAATCCCAAAGCAGGCAGAACAAAAACAGGAGTCCTAGTAACTACAAGTAATGAACTTTAACTCTGTATCCATATTTCTTCCTTCTAAGATCATCTTTAAAAAGGAAAGGAAAAATGGTGCCTGAACTGTAATAGGGCGTGGAAAAGTGAAAGTTATAGTGAAAGTGATTGTTAACATCGTTACCGCTTTTAAGGCTGTTCAAGATTATTGGATTCTACATTAAAGAAAGAAAGATTTAAAGTGGAAAGATTACAGTATGGACTTTAAATAAATTACAATATTTACAAAAGATTTAAAAACAATTGAACTTATTAATTTGGTTACTGCAAGAAGTATAAATTGAAAGTTAAAAATGGCCTCTAAGCAAATAAAACCCGGCTCTTTTAAAAGCGCTGGAGGATCACCAGCACAACCATCAAAACTACAATCTTTGTCTACCTCAAATCCACAAATATTGACTTTGGAAGCTTTACAAGAGTCTTTACAGGACTCTGTTTTAGAGGGAAAAATTAAGGGAGTGTCTGATGAGATGGCTGAAATTAAGGAGGTTATCCAAACTCGGAATAAGGAAATAAGAGAAGATATTGTAATGGCATTTCAGGGTCTGGCAAAACACATTGAATTGTTGGATGAAAGGGTAGAAGAAATTAATCAGTCTAATGTGAATTTGGAAAATAAAATGGGTGAAGTTCAGATTAAGATGGATAGGGTAGACGATGAAGTGGTGATGTTACAATATAGACCGATGGAGTTTGCCCTGAGAGTAAGAGGTTTGAGAAAGCACAGTCGAGAGAATTTGAGAGAGATCTTTGCAGAGGCCTTTGCAAAGATAACTGGAGAGCAACAAGCAGATCTTTCATTGCAAATTGACAAAATATATCGCATTAATTCCTGGTTTGCCAGACAGAAACAATTGCCAAGAGATATTGTGATTTATTTTACAATGAGGAGGATCTGAAATGAACTTTTACAAGCCTTCTATAAAAATAAACTCCAATTGGTAGGACAAGAGGTTTTAGTACTAAAAGAAATCCGCCCAAAAATGTTGAGAAGCAGAAAAAAGTTTGCTTTTTTGGTGGATGAACTTAGAAAGACAGATCCAGTTTAGATGGGATGTTCCAGCTGGACTAGTGGTGAATTACTTGGGAGAAAGATATCGTCTTAACACAATTTGGAAGGCAAAAGATTTTTATACTAATGTATTAAAGGCTGGATGCCCATCATCTCCGGAAATGAGGAGAAGAAAAGAAGAGTTGGCAATACAGGGACAGAAGGAAGGTAAACAGCCACAAGCTGAAGGAGAGACTTCGCTTATTGAAGAAGATTTATTGCAATTTTTTGGTACTGTTCAACCTTTGGAATTAGCAGAAAAAAGAGAAGAACCCAAAGATCAAAGACAGACCCGAGCTGCAGCCAAATGAAGAGAACAAGACCTAAAGATACAGCAAACCCAAATGAAAGCTCAAGAAACTACAAAAACAGAAGCAGTGGGAGGAGAAAGGCCGAAGAGAAAGGTGCAGGAGGATTTCCAGCTGGCACTCCAGAAGCTTCAAGGTGCCAAGAATGGCAATTAAAATTTTGACCTGGAATCTTAATGGTTTAAATTCACCGCAAAAGAGGAAGAAAATATTTCACTATTTGAAACAGTTTAAAAATTATGTAATTTGTCTACAAGAAACACATATTAGAGTGACAGATCAAAAATATTTGATAAATTCAAGATTGGGAACACATTTTGTTGCAGCTGCTCCAGAGAAGAAAAATGGTATAGTTATATACCTAAAGAAAGACTTAATAGCTAAACTAATTGAGGCAGATATTCAAGGAAGATACATCACAATTGAATTTTTAATAGAAGAGAAGAAAACACTTTTATTTGGAGTATATGCTCCCAACCAACAGCAAGAAAAATTTTATAAGCTTTTGCACACCAAAATAATACAATGGGATTACAAATCGTGTATATTAATGGGTGATTGGAATGGAGTATTGGATACTCAAAAGGACAAAAAAGGATTATTTCAAAACACCCAAAATCGTGCTAGATTGCCTAAATCTTTTTTTGATATGATGGATGATATGGAGCTGAGAGATATCTGGCAAGAATGAAATGTTGAAGAAAAGGATTTTACTTTTTTTTCTGATAGACACCAATCTTTTTCTAGGATTGATTTTATACTAATCACTAATGATTTTTTTTCTAGGGTGAGGAAGACGAAGATATGTTCAAGAACTTTAACTGATCATAGCCCGGTGTGGATGGAATTGGAGCAGGAAAAGGGAGTTAGAAGGTCTTGGAGGATAAATGAAAATTTGTTTAGATATGAGGAAAATGTGAAAGAATGTAAAAAACAAATGAAAGAATTTTTTGTTATGAATATGCACAAGGGTACACCTATGGAAATGGTTTGGGATGCAAGTAAAGCATATATGAGAGGAATTTTAAGGCATTTGAGTAATAAATATAGACGTAGACAAGAAAAGAAACAGAGGGATTTAGAAGAGGAAATAAAAAAGAAAGAGCAGGCATTTATATTGAATCCAACAGATAAGAAAATAAAGGAAACAATAAATTTGTTGCGAGGGCAGTTTAATATGATGATGGCAGACCAAGTGGCAACTAATTTACAATATGCTAAACATAATACTTTCTGTAATGCGAATAAACCAGGTAGATGGTTAGCTTATTTGTTAAGGAAAAAACAAAAGCTACGTACCATAGAAAAAATAGAATACAACTGTAAAGGGGTATATCAACAAAATATGATTTAAAAAGCTTTTTTAGAATTTTATACAAAGTTATATGCTAGTGATACAATTCAAGGTAAAGACATAGATAGATATTTACAGGAGGAGAATATTCCTGTAGTTACACCAGAGCAAAGGGAAGGATTGAACCAACCAATAACTTCAGAGGAAATTATTTTAGCAATTAAACAGTTAAAAGGGGGTAAAGCTCCAGGCACAGATGGACTGACAGCTGTTTATTATAAAAATTTGCAATTAGAAATAGTGGAACTGCTTAAGGAACTATTTAGCAAAATTCAAGCTGTAGGAGATGTACCCCCATCCTTTTATTTCATTGATCCCAAAGGAGGATCAAGATCATAGTCAACCCAAAAATTATAGGCCAATATTGCTTTTAAATACTGATTATAAGATTTTTGCTAAAATATTAGCAAATAGGTTAATGATAGTTATGCAACAAATGATTCATAATGATCAATCTGGATTTATAAGTGGGAGACAAATGAAATGTAATGTAAGACAAATTGTAAACTTATTGGAATATTTGGAAAGAAACAACCAAGTCCCTGCAGTGCTTATTTTTTTGGATGCGGAGAAGGAATTTGATTGATTGAATTGGCAATTTTTATTGAAAATAATAGAAAAGATGCAGTTTGGAGAGTATTTTACACAATCTATTAGGGCAATATACCAGAGACAAACAGCACAAATAATAATTAATGGTGGTTTAACAGAAACTTTTAAAATTGAAAAAGGAACAAGACAGGGATGCCCTTTGTCACCATTATTGTTTATTTTAACTTTGGAACTTTTATTGAATAAAATACGAGGGTCAAATAAAATAAAGGGAATTAAAATTAGACATCATGATTACAGACTAAGAGCATTTGCAGATGACTTGGTTGTTACTTTAACTCAACCAGTACAATCAGTTACAGGTTTAATGGATATAATTAGCCAATATGGACAAGTGTCTGGATTTAAAGTAAACGAACAAAAAACAAAGATAATAACTAAAAATATGATGGTAAAGCAAAAAGAAGAACTAGAAAGATTAACGGGATTTGAAATAGTAAAAAAGGTTAAATATTTAGGGGTATATATTACAGCTTCAAATGTAAAATTATATAAAAATAATTATGAATTGTTATGGCAAAAAGTACAGAAAGAGGTGGAGAATTGGGGAAAATTACAATTATCTTTGTTGGGAAGAATAGTAGCAATAAAAATGAATGTTTTACCCAGGTTTTTATTTTTGTTCCAATTGATACCAATACTCAAGAAAGATGTAAATTTGAGGGAATGGCAGAAGGGTATTAATAATTTTGTTTGGGCAGGGAGAAGACCAAGAATAAAGTTAAAAATAATGCAAGATATACGTGAAAGAGGAGGTCTTAAAATGCCTAATTTAAGATTATACTATGAAGCAGCTGTCCTATCAATAATCAGTGACTGGATTAATTCAACAGAAGAAAGAATATTGAATATTGAAGGATATGATTTGTTATATGGTTGGCATACTTATTTATTATATGATAAGAAGGTGGATAAGACCTTTAAAAGCCATATATTAAAAGCCATTTTCTCCCACTAGTGAACCAACAATTTCCTTGACATATTGAAAGAAACCCTTTTTTTTTTTTTTTGCCATTTTTGGCATTTGTTATAAGTCTTAGTTAATTCCGAGCCTTCGCCTTCTTGACTCCATCTTTGCATATTTGGACTATTTGCTGGTATTCTGCTCTTGTTATATGCCACTCTTTCCATTTTTTTATACTTGCCCTTTTTGTCCTTCAGTTTGTCAGAGAGCTCTTTGTGCAACCATGCTTGTCTGCAGTCACTTGTTTTTCTTTCTCTTGGTATTGTTTTTGTTTGGGTCTTTATTATTTGTTTTTCAAAGTAACCCAAGCATCTCATACTGTTTTTCCATCTAGGATTTCCATCCATGGAATCCTTCCTATTCTCTCTCCTAGTTTGTTGAAGGTCAGATCTCTTAAAGTCTAAAACACCAATCTGACTTTGTTCAGTTACCTGGGTCTGCATTGTGGTGAATTCTAGTATGATATGGTCATTCTTCCCCAAAGTTCTTCCCCAAAGAGATTCCACTTCCTCAGCCATTTGGTTTTTATTAAGAATTAAGTCCGGTATAGCTGACCCTCTAGTTCTTTCCTCCACCTTTTGGGAGATAAAGGCACGTGACTTGGCACGTCAGGAACCTGTTCAATCCCCCACTCCTTGCAAAGTTTTTTCCTGAGTTAATGGAAAGGTAGTTAAAGTTCCCCATTATGTGTTTCCTGCACACCTCCGTCAACTTTTTTGCGAATAGTTCAAATATGGCTTTCATATTTCCTCAGCTTGGTAGGGTGGCCTGTAGTACACAGGAGCAGTGGTGGGTTGTTCCTGGTTCACACCGGTTCTATAGAACTGGTAGTAAAACCAGTGGGAGGCTCCGCCCACTGACCCTGATGTCATGAAAACGCTTCTGCGCTTGCGCAGAAGACCGTGTGCATGGCCCCCATTGTGAACCGGTAGTAAAGGTAAGTAGAACCCACCCCTGCACCTGAGGAATGTCATTCCCCTCCCCCCCAATATTCACTATAACTTGAAAGTTATACTTTGAAGGCAGCTTTCATCCTTAGTATTGTGTATTTCTATAGAGATATAGTAATTCTTTGTATACATTGCAACTCTTCCTCCTCTTTTGTTGAGTCTGTCTCATTGAACAATTTATATCCTTCTAGCAATATGTTCCAATCGGGTGGGTTCTATTTGACTTTAGTACCGGTTATATATATACACATTGTTATATGACCAAACAAATAAATAAAATCATCAAAGCTAATCCAAATTTATATTAATATGTTCAGCATTACATATATTTAATTACAAATGTTTCTTATAAAAACAATGGTGTTTTTCAGATAACTGAATTCTATTGTTTCCACCCATTTAAAAAAATCAAGAATTACTAAATATCAACTGTATAACTTTGGCACAATAGTAATAATAAATAATAATTAAAAACTATCTTACAAATATTGTGTATTTCTTATATGCTTACTTTTAGCTTTGCGGATCCATGTAAGTGGTTCCACTATTGATATTCTAAAGAGGACAGACTGTCAGTTCCAGTATGAAGAACGGGGAGAAACATATTTGAAGGTAATCTATACCCATATATTCATAATTTAAAAAATCTGTTTACAGTGAACATTTATTTAAGAGCTGTGTAGCTTTTAAGATATAACTTACAGCTCAATTGTGTCCAGACTACTTAAAGGTAGGCTTCACTTAACATCCACTTATTCAGTGACAATTTGAAATTACAACAGTGTGGAATGAGAGAGGTACTTATGACGGATCCTCATAACTATACCAATTGCAGAGTCCCTGTAGTCACTTGATTGGGATTTGGGTAATTAATGATCAGATCACAAATAGAACATCACAGCATTCCATGATCACATGATCACGTTTGTGACCTTCACTGCCATCTTCTGACAATCAAAATCAATGGGGAGGCTGGTAAGAGGTCACAAATGATAATCATGTGACTGTGGGATGCTGTAATAACATGGGATTCATCTAACTATGGCAACTGATACTGCTAGAACATTCATCGTAAGTTGGCAAGTTGCTTTACAACTGCAATAACTCAGTGTGGGGCCTTACAACCATGTCCTTTAGTGGCGTAGTTGCTAGTACAAGTTACCCTTGGTAAGTGAGGATTATTTGTAATAAATCTTATTATATGACCTTGGATTGGGAAATATATTCCTGATTTGCAGCAGTGAATGTTGAGAGAGGACTGCTCAGTGTTAACATAATGGTCCAGCATTGGTTTTAAAGAAGGGTAAAAGAGGCCATTTATGTTAACATTGAGCAGCTTCACACACACACACACACACACACACACACACACACACACACACACACACACACTTTGCACAGATAAACCCTGCAAGTGGCTTCAAGAGTTCTTAGGGAGAGTGCTAATAACCAGATGACTGCCAAAGAAATATGATCCTTCGAACCTCCCTGCCCCCACCACCATCCTGCCAGAACCGATTAAGCTTCTTGGATGAGAAGCAAAATGTTTTCTTCCTCCTCAGGGAAAAAATAGTCCTGTTGCCTTTATGGTGAAGAATTTTGGAATTGCTTACTTTATAAAATAGCATCTTGTCCAAGGCCTTTTCTTTCTTCTCCTTCTTTTAATTGTCATGCTAGCAAATCCTGAGGTTGAATTAATCACAACATAATGTGTTATTTTATGTATTTATACATTCAGTGAGTTTAAATAGTTTGCTTTTTTTATAAAAAATCATACAATATAGTAATAACAATAATTGGACTTCCGGTTCACGTCACTGTGCTATTGGACGCGAAAATCGGGGCTCCGTGAACTCCCACCAAATCCCTTTCTTGGAGGGCCCCATAAGGGGCTAAAGTCACCCTATAGGGGTGACAAAGAGTGAGGGGTGCCCTGCAGGTCATGAAGAGCGGCAGCTGTCCTGCTTAATCCAGGGCTAATTCCCTCTCATCCAACAACAAAGAGGAGAGGCAGCCATTATGGCTGCCATGAAGCTGGGGCAGCTGAAGAAACAAAGACTGTGCTGGAGCAGTGTGGATGAACAGTGACTGGAACTGGGTGAGGTGACTTTTTTTTTAAATCTAAAACCTACCCTAAAGAAAATAAACTCTGGAAAAGGGACTCTTTGAAGAGTTTAAGTGGTGAACAATTACAGAGAGAAAAATCATAGACCTGAAAGAAAAAGATATTAAGAGAGCGCAAAACCTTTAAAAACAGAAAAAGATTGGATCTCTAATTTTTATTGGTAATAAGACATTTTAAAATGCTGGAATTACTTGTCAGAATTTTTATTATTTATTTGAATAAATACAAACGGAATTTGTTAGAATCTATGCAATATTGAAGTTAAACAGAAAGCACCATCTACTGGTGAATGGAATACATTATATTCCTACAACCCTGAGAAAAATACTGATAAGACAGAGGAGAAAGTGGAAATAACACCTGGAGGGTTGCTGTGCTATCTATTGCTTTATACTTATCTATTCCATGACTACTGGAGCTCTAACATTGAAAATAAGGAAAACATCTAAGTAAAGTGACTTTTAACTATCAGGAGTTATGATTGAACTTATAGTGGGGACTTAAGGAAACATTTGGACATTTTCCTGGACTACCTAAAAAGAGCTAACTTGACTAACTGTGGAACACAAAGAACCATATTACTGTATTTCCGGAGGAGCAACATCGAGACTGAGTAAATGGTTTCCAGATCGACTTTCTGAGAGCAAAAATAATAGAGATTCTGACTAGTGATACAACATTGACAGACTACTGAGTAATATTTGGACTTATCAAAAAAGAAGGCAAGATGTTTCAGCAGAGGGAAATAAGTGGGTTGCAAAAAGAATTGGTGGCAATGTTTCAAAGCATTCATGATACTATGACAAGGAATCACAGGGAGATAATGGACTTAATGAATAACAAAAATGGGAAGTTAGAAAATGCTCCACAAGAGATCATGAATAATGATCAAAAAGCCCAGGAAATAGAGGAGACAATGGAGAGACCAGGGGAAAAGACAGAACTAAATAAACAAACAAAACAAGAAGATCAGAGGGAGAAGGTAATAAAAACATATGAAGCAATTCAGGGAAAATACATGCTAAAAGACCAAAAAATGATACTAGATAAACAGAAATATATCTTTGAAAAGAAAATTGAGAGTTGGGCAGATCCTCTGGAGGTTTGGCAACAAAAGATAGTAGAGATGGAAGAAATACTTAAATTAAACAGGAAAGATGTAGATAGAGAAGAAGACCCAAGGAAGGAATTTGGGAGGCAAGTCAAAAAATGAATAAGAATTGAAATATTAAAATGGGCAAGAGATGACGGATAGAGGAAATGTTTTGTAATACAAGATTGGCTTTACCAGGAGTTAGAATAGAGGCAGACACAAGAAATAGGGGGAATATTATTATGCACATTTTAATATAACATATTAAAAGTAATAGCTAGACATAAAGATTAGAGTTTGAAAGATGGTGATACCATGTACGTTCTAATGATACTGTTATTGTTATTAGAATGGGGGACTAAAATGTTGAATAATTAAATAATGCTTATATTTTAATACAAATATGTAAAAGAATATTATTACAATTACATAAGTATGATTTAAATAACAAATAATATTAATACTATCATTACTACTTGTATTCAAATACTTGTATACCCTGATGCCTCACTATTCATGTATTGATATTGATGTATATTCAAAAAAATAATAATTATAATTATAATAGTTAATAATTAATCTTATCATTTCATGCTAGGGCAAAGGAACTGAGATTACTTATTGGCTGACAGGTGTGAAGGATCAACAATATAATCTTCCATCACCTCCTTCAGCGTAAGAGGTTTTTTTTGTTTTTTTTTAAAGCTGTGATATTAACCAGTGTTCAAATCAGGGTGGGTTTTTGCATTGTTGATTGATAGTCCTTGTTTTCCTTTTGATAGGGAGAGAAGAATCTTTTGCAGTATATGTTCTTCCTATTTGTTATTTTCTGAGGGTGGGGTGCTTTTGGAGGACAGGTTCATGCATTCCCAAACTAACTTCGCCCCCTGCAAGATATAGAGACACATAAAAAAGTACATTCTCACTCCAGGTGAGCTTGGCTCTTGGTGTGTATATGTGTATACATCCATGTTGTATTCAGGAGAGTGGCTTGCCACTGTTTTCTGTTATTGTTTGGTTTTATTTCCCAATTTCTTCACCATTTCTATAGACCTAGGATATTCTGATGGGATGTCACCCAGGTGCCATCCAGGCCTCAACCTGCTATAAGATCAACTAGGTGTTGCCACTCCTGTATGAGCTCCCTCTATTCTCAACTTTTAAACAGCGTTTATAGGAATAGAAGTATTGATGGATAGAAATATATAGATAATTAAAAATATTTACTGCTATTTCCAGGGAGAATCAGCAGCGTTTGCAGGCAGACTTTGCTGAGATGATAAAGGACTCGTTACAAAAAAGACCAACGGGAGATTGCCAGATGCAAGAGATTTCGCGCATGACTAGCTACTGCAAAGACACCCTGGAATATCTGCAATTGGCTACTAAAGAACACCCTGCCACTTACCTGTAAAGCTAGATAGGAACAAGTTAGGAATAAAATGATTTTGGGTTCCCACCATTGTTACCCATTTGCAAGATTGAGGAGAGCAAGACTGGTTAAAAACAGAATGTTGCTCATTCTTTTAATTATCGTTAATCAATAAGTCTGATGGCACCTTTTCAAACTAGCAAGCATTATTAAAAGACATACAAGTTTTCATCACTACAGTTTATTTTTTAATAGAATGTGTTAGTTTGAAACAATGCTTGGCTACTATAGACTAACATGGCTCTCTGTAATATCTTCTGTACTTGCATATCGTTATACTAGTAATTAATAAACTATGAAAAGATTCCCTTTGCTGCATTTCCAACATGCAAATAATTTAATGTAAGCTGCTTTTGCTGACTTATTAGAGCCTTTACTAGTACACTGCTTTTTGGATATGCAGGGAACAAAGGAAGAGACTGTCGACTACCAGTAATACGTTTTAGACTCAGTACATTGTTTATGGTTATATATTTTATCTGCCATTTAAAATCTGTTAAGGCATTGGTTTTTTTCATGATTTATTTGTTCTATAATGTTTGGGAGTGTAACCAATCCATTTGAAAGTACAATAAAACTTTTGGATAAGAGTATCTTGTAGCACTTGTTCTTACCATGCTACAGATGAAATATGAATAGCTATCTCCATAACCACACCCACTTAGTTGAGATATATTCACAGGCAGACAGTTATGTGGAAGTTGGCATTTTGTTGCTGTTCTATATAGTTTTTTCATACATGATTTTATTTTGTATTTTATAACATTAAGATTCCTTATAATTTATGTACAATTGAGAGTACTTGTTTGGAGGACCATTGGAGAATCATTTGTGTGGCAAGAAAACAGGATTCAAAATGCTGCAAAGAAAGAAAACGTCGTCCTTTTTGGGGTCTCCACTAGCAACACAGCTGGCGATTTGGATATCGCTGTTATGCTATGATTTTATTTTCATAGCAGTATTACGACTATCTTCATTTTTAAAAACTCAAATTCATGTTTTATGCATGTTTTGTTCATTTTATTTCTTTTTAGGAAGCATATCCTGCTGTTTTTTGAGGATGGGAAGTTAGCAACAAAAATGTTTAAAAAGCTGCTTCATGGAACTGCCATTTATTTTTCTGTTACATCAAATAATTAGATTATCCTATGTCAAATAGATAATATATGTCAAATAGATAAAATAAAGCGGCTGCTACCATCCCACCTGGAAATAATTGTGAAATCCACCAAGTTTTGCCATAGTCTTCAAAATGCATGACATCAGTGTTAGTTGAAGCCAAATACTGTATACATACCAGAATATGGACATACTTTCTTTATTACTTATCTTAATTATATGGTGCCACTATAAAACATATTTTACTTTATATTTTTGCTCAAGTTACCAAACAATATAGCAGGGAAAAAATAAATTTTAGAATCTGAAAGAATAGTTTAAATATAAAGGAAAGAGCACATAAAAAAAAAAATGAGAGAAAAGTATTATTATTTATTTATCAATACATAAATAGGGTTTGCTTCCCAAATACACTGTAGCCCAGAGTTCTGTTAATTATTCACTTGGCTTAATTTTGGTTCAAATCCATATAGGATGAAGGCTGGGTAATCACACAGTGTAGGGTTGACTGTCACTTTTTCCCCCATGGGATTATGTTCAACATGTCCTTTAGGAGTCATGATCTTCTGATTCCAGCATCAGGTAGGGCAGGGGTATACACGTCATATCCGGGTAGGGTCATGACCTGATAGAGTCTGCATCCGAGGGGGACTTGTTTATTTTGATGATGTCACTGATAAAACAAACAGATAAGCCATAGTTAAGAGTTAGTTATTACTGATTTACTTAGCACGGGAAAAATAAAATGTCATCCTTAGTTTGTTGGTGTACAATGAAATTTGTAGCTTCCTGCCCTTGGCAGTTTTTTGTAGTTTCTTTGTTCATGACTAAGATCACATAGGAGACTGTTAAATAAGCAAACATTTAAGGTAAGCTTTAGATCATAAGGAAGTAACTTGACCTTGCTTTTCAAAAAAATGATAGAACTGCTTGACTTCTTCAGATCAGCCTAAACTAAATTTACAGAATGGTTCTTTTTATATAACTCATGATAACAAAACTCTCAAAATGCCACCTCTGTATTATTCAGATATTTAAAACTGAGTAATTCAGATAATTCAATCAATAGGCTTATATAGAGAACTGCAGACATTATTTTGGAGAAGATATGCAAAGTATGTTAGCAAAACATTGACTTGACATGGGGAAAACAATAGCATGAGAAAGAAATTTAAATTTAGTCTTGACTCTTTTCAATGTAAGAGAGATGGAAGAGAACAAGCTATTAGGCTTTCAAAATTGGTGACAGCCATTCAAAGTAGGCCTCATCAGAAATCAGACTCCACAATTAATACAGGAACTCCATTTGCATTAGCTATTAGTACAGGTAGTCCTCGACTTACAACAGTGACTGTTGTAGTGCAGTGACTGTTTAGTGACTGTTCGAAGTTACAATGGCACTGAAAAAACGGATTTATGACCATTTTTCATACTTACAGCCGTTGCAGCATCCCTATGGTCACGTGAACACAATTCGGAGGTTGGCAACTGGTTCATATTTATGATAGTTGGCACCTTCTGACAAGCAAAGTCAATGGGGAAGCCAGATTCATTTAACAACTATATTAACTTAACAACTTCAGTGATTCACTTAATAACTGTGGCGAGAAAGGTTGTAAAATGGGGCAAAATTCACAACTGTTTCGCTTAACAACAAATATTTTGGGTTCAATTGTGGTTGTAAATTTAGGAGTACTGTATATTTTCTCCAAGATAATCAGTTCTCTACAGTTTACCACCATTTAATGGCATAAATATTATATGGTGGCTTATTTTTTTTGAATGGAATTATAACCATGCATCCATTTCTTTTACAATTTGTTGTTGTTGTTAGTTGTGAAGTTGTGGCCGACTCATCGTGACCCTATCGACAACATTCCTCCAGACCTTCCTGTCCTCTACCATCCCCCGGAGACCATTTAAACTCACACTGACTGCTTCAGTGACTCCATCCAGCCACCTCATTCTCTGTCTTTTACCATTACCAAAATGTAATTTTGTAAAATTACAAAAAGAGAATTCTTGTTAGATTCAATTTAAAAATCCTACACTTTAGAACTGGAATGGCTTTAAAATAACTAAAATTGTAAAAATAGAAAGGGAGCTCTATCTCAGCCATATCACTTTAGGAAGCTAGCCTACAATATTTGTTTTGAAAAACATCAGATCTGCCCAAGAAAAATATGATAAAATTGTAATAGGGAGATCTATCATACTATAGGAATTTTGCTTAGGAAAGTGATTGATCTACTAAATGCTTTCAAGCCAAGCTTTTGCTTTTATCAAACAAGCAATTTAACTATAGGGGTTTTTTACTCATTTTTTATCACACCTGGAAAATGCTTTTCCTTTTCACACTTTGTTGTACTTTTCTGTTATGTTTCTGTAAGCTGTCTTTAATACTGAAAGGCACATCATCAGTAACCAGTTTAATCATGCTTGAGATAAACACATGTCCACCATTCAACAAGAATAAATAAATAAAAATTGCAAAAAGCTGCTTTACTTACAACAGCTTACATACTGCGACAATATCTTTATCATCATCAAACATTCACACCAGTCTATCCCAGGTCCTAGAAAAGGCCTCGACAGGTGAATAAAAATGCCAAATTCAGCCTGAATACCTGGCTGACTGTGCAACGAACATATTGTAATTTAAAAATAATAAATTAAAAAGAAAACAAAAATTAAAGAGCTCAAAGGACAGATTTGATGGACCACTACGTCTTTTTCTGCTGTTTGTTTTCTATGTTTCTATGTTTTACATATTTCCATGTTTTGTTTTCCCAAACATATCCATGAAGAGAAATTTTTGGGGGGGAGGGGGGAGTACCAATTGGCTAGCATCCATTAAAACCTCTGTATCCCTCAAGATATAACTGTGTTATGCCCAGACTCCAGTCAAAAGTGTACACCTCAGTATCAGATTACAACACTCCTTGTTGAGTTCAACTGTCGAGGTGTGTGGAAGGATGCCATCCCGTGCCCCAAAATCTCCCGCTGAAATACCAAGCAGACCTGATTTTCCAAACCCTACAGACAGGGTCGGCCAGGTGTTGAGATTTGCTTAAAAGTCATTCCGGGTTAATGACTTCGCCTCAAGAGTCTGGGGACATTAAAAGTAGGTCAAGACGTCTTACTATCCTTTGCTTCCAATCCTGAGACTAGAACAACCGCTTTAATAACAATGATAATGATAATGCTCGACGCCCGGGCGGAGAGCTTTTTCGCTTTCTAATCCACCCCGCCTAAGAGAGGGCGGACCTCTTGTGCCGCCCGGGGCAGCGGCCGGGGACGAGCCAAGCGAGTAATCTCTCCCCACTCTCCGACCGTCTCGCAGAACTCGGCATGGTCCGCTTCGGCAGCGCCTCCTCCTCGGACAATCGCCGCCAGCGATGCTGGAGCTGGTACTGGGGGGGACTTTTACTTCTCTGGGCCGTGGCAGAAACTCGAGCAGGTGAGAAGGCAGCCCCTTGACAGGACAGGCAAAGAAAAAGCCCTTCTCCCGGCCAACTTCGCCGCTGGCCCGGGAAGGGGCTCGGGCTGAGGCTGCTGCGAGAAGAGGCGGCTTTCCAAGGAGGAGGACGCTTCCCGGGCCCCCTCCGCAGGGTCCCGCCAAGAGAGCGTGAGCCAGGCGCTCGCCAATCCCTGCGTTACAGCGCAGCCGGGAAGTCTCGCTTTTGCTTTTTGTCTGCTCTGCACCGTGGAGGAAGAGGGGTGGCTCCGTCGCTTCTCCTCGCATCTCCTCTGGCTTCTTCTTCTTCTTTTTTTAAAGGCGTCAAAAAGCCCTCCGTTTGGAAATGGCTCACAACGCAAATAAGTCCAGAATTCCTATTCTAAATTTCAAAAAGAAACGTATTTTTAAAACAACCAGAATAGATAGTACATGGAACGGAGCTGGTTCGAAGTCGCCTTTCATCTGTTGGGTTCTTTTGCCTAATGAGCAAAAATAGTAAAAGCAACAAGGAGCAACACATTTTTGGCATTCTCCTTTTATGAGGGGCAATTCTTTGCTGCATATATTATAAAGCCACGTTTCCTAGAATTAAATCCTTAACTGAACTGAAATCAACAATAAGCAGAAATAATTTAGAGTTTGGGGACACTTTTTACAAACAAAAATCATACAACTTTCAGTCAGTCTTCCATCCCTCGTTTATTTTCAAGAGGCAAGTACATTTCTGTTCCATTATTGGAAAAACTGCTTACAATATGTAAGAGATAAGATACTTGTATACATAGTACATAGTGTGATTCCGAAAAAACTTTGAAAACGACATTTACATTTGTAAACACAAGGTAGGACTGATTGCCTTCTAATTTGAATATTATTCTTTAAAAAAAAACATTGCAAATTAGAAAAGGAAAGCCTGTTGATCCTAAGAATTATTACTGCAATATTAGATTACCATGGGAAAATATTTTGTAACTTTATTTGCATATTCAGCCAGCACATCTGCGGTCAGTAGCCTGGATAGATTAGCTACTAGAATAGAGTGTTTCTCTTCCCATGAATTGCTGACTCTTAGGGTTAAGTTTATTTATATTTACTGTACATTTATTTATATTGGTGTATCTGAATGTCAGTTACTTTACTCATATACTGATTTTATCTGTTCTAATACATGTTTTTATCTTTGGATATAATCCACAAGCAGTTACTTGTGAGCAATCAGCATTGAATCTACTTCCTTACATTCATAGGATTTGCTATTAATATGCTTGGAAAACTTAGAAATGAGGATGATCATAAGTAACATAAAACTTTTAATCTGTTGATAAAACAGTTGAAGTGTCCCGGAGTTATGTGATCATTTGTAAGCTTTCCAGCCAGCTTCCCAAAAGAATGGGGGAAGCCAAATTCACTTAATGACAGCATGATTCATTTAACAATTGCAGTGATTTGCTTAACAACTATGGCAAAAAAAGGTTATAAAATGGGGCAAAACTCACTATAACTGCCTTGCAATGGAAATTTTGGCCTCAAATATGGTTGTAAATTGAGGAGTACCCATAGATAGACCATTGCCAGAAGGATTAAGTAGGAAGGTGTGAAGTGAATTCTTTAAGAGGAGCAACTGAGTGGTACTATCAAGAAAACCATATATAATTAAGTTGATCCAAAAGGCAAAGAAGGACCTCTGATAAGGATACTGATGGGTAGATACATAATATAGACTTTTAAGCATCCTGGCTTAATGGTGTGAAGGATCTTTGAGTTTAGAATCATTAATGATTTGAATTTGGGCTGGGTTTGGACCTAAGGCAGTGTTTCTCAACCTTGGTAACTTTAAAATATGTGGACCAACTGATTTCTGGGAATTGAAGTTCATATATCTTAAAGTTGCCAAGGCTGAGAAACACTGATATAGTGTTGACAAGTACAGTACAGTTGACAAGAATGGTTTAACACTTACTCATAATAAAATAATAGTCTAATAAAAACCATATACTTCTATATCTTTTAAAATAACTTGGTGATATCAATAGATTAAATAATACCTATAAATTATGAACCTCTTCCTTAAGAGTAATTGTAAGATTTGGGGAACAGCTCCTTTTTTGGATGAATTACAATCTACAGACGTGTTTTTAAACTGTTTTAGTTTATTGATTTTTCTCCACTTTTTGACTATGTCACAAGCTGATTTACGATTTTCATCTGATTTGTTTAAAAGTTCTAAAATCCGATAACTTTTCAATTGAAGTAGTTTAGAAAAATTTAGTCTTATCAATGAGTGTCAAGAATTGTATGATAATCAATATGTGACCTCTTCCTTTTTTATGTAGTATTCAAAATTCTCATTTTCTCAAATAATCAGAAATGATTTTAAAAGTAAAAACAAGAAAACGAGTTCAAAGCACAAAAGCAAAGAAAGAAAATACAAATAAGTAGCCTCTGAGTTTCTTCACATCAGTTATAAGTACAATTATATATTATACTACTTGGTTGCAAAATACCTTATTTTTTCCCATAAACTATCTTGACTCATCATCAAAACATCAGCAAAACTCATCATCATAAATTCATTTTTTCTGTTCTCACAAAAAGTCTATAAGGGGTTTCTAGTTAGCAATAAATAGTTGTTTTTCCTCCAATTAATAAGTCAATTTGGCTATTTCTTCAAGTTCCATCATCTTCACCAACCAAATCTTTCCACCTTTGCACATATAATAATTTTGGTGAAGTTGTCATGTTTAAAAACAAAGTTCCATGACTTTTCCCCTACTTACAGGTAGTTCTCCGCTTAAAACAGTTCACTTAGTGACAGTTCAAAGTTACAATGGCACTGAAAAAAGTGACATAATCATTTTTCACTTATGACTGTTGCAGCATTCCCACGGTCATGGCAATTATATTTGAATGCTTGACAACTGACTCATATTTATGACCGTTGCATTGTCCCAGGGTCGTGTGATCATCTTTTGCAAACTTCTGACAAGCAAAGTCGATGGGGAAAGCAGATTCATTTAACAACTGTTACTAATTTAACAATTGCAGTGATTCACTTAACAAATACAGCAAGAAAAGTTATAAAATGGGCAAGACTCACTTAACAAATTTCACATTTAGCAACATAAATTTTGGGTTCAGTTGTTGTTGTAAGTTGAAGACCACCTGTATTTATCACTCTGATTTAGTGGAACATTTCTTGTTTTCCACTTTTCCAGCATAAATTTGCAATTCTTTATATATTTTAGGGAATTTCTCTGGTGACTTATACCAATATATAACTTTATTTAAAAAAAATTAAGATCATAACATATAGTAATGTAAATTTCAATATTTTCAACCACATATTTCCCCATTGTTTCAAACACCCAAAGTAGTTGAAATTAGTTGAAATGTTCATGATTAAAATACCTGAGTTTATTTTCAAGAAATGATCAGTTATACGTATATCTTAGTATTCTTAAATTATACTGTTACTTTCTGGATATGTTTTGAGTGATAGATTGGAAAAGAATAGAGATGGATACGATCCTCTTACCAACAGCCACTTTTATATAGTCGAGGCATCTGGGTGGAGGTTTTGAGCTCTTGTCCCAGCTTATACACAAAAGAGGCTGGTGATCTTGGGTCAGTCACTCTTTGTCAGTCCTAAGGAGGAGGCAATGGCAAACCACTTTCGAAAAATCTTGCCAAGAAAACATCAGGGATTCGTCCAGGCAGTTGCTAGGAGTCAAAGCTGAGTCAAAGACACACACATACAAAACAACCCCTTACAGTGAGGAAAGAAAAGAGAATGCTTACTGCAATATACTGAATCTGCTTTCCATCTGTCACTAATAAATGCTTAGCACTGTAAGTTCCATTATACAATATCAATATGCTTACAAAATATCTGTTGCTTAATCTCCACAATGTTAATTACATTTGTTGGAGTGATGTTATAATAAGGCTGACCAATGCAGGAAACACTTTAGTCTTAAATTAAGAACTAAAGCCTTTAGTATGGAAGTTGTAAGCTAAGATGCTGACCTTAGCTTCCATGCCATGTAATCAGTCAGCATGTTCTGCTGGCTCATATACTGCGTTTGTGTAAACTTAATCTCCCTGTCTACACATTCCCTTGGCCTTTTGGACTAGTCATTGTTCTTTGTGGATTTGGGACAGTACTGCAAAACCTGATTTTTTTGGTACATTTTCATTTTGATTAAAATACTTTTAAAAAGATGTTAGTCCATCCTGCATGTAGGCAATAGGAGAGGCTGCCAGAGGTGATGAAGAAATTTATTGCCCCATTCTCTGGTCACTTTTCTTGCACCACATGGTTAATGCCAAAGAAGTGAAGTTGTTGCTGCACCAATCAGCTATATAGTAGTCAGTGGCACCATGCAAGCACAGCAGTGGAGCTGGACTTGGGTTGCTGCTGCTGGCAAATTTTTGTGGTGTTCACTTTTTTGGAAGCATGTCTTTGTGTGTGACTTTTTGGGAACATAGGAGAAAAATCAATTTGTTCTTTTTACTTTCACTTCCTCATTGGAAAATGCAGCTGAATGTGACAAGACTTTCCCAGACAAGATGAATTGCTCAGTATGAAACTATGCCTGTAGTAAAGTTAAACACTGAAGCAGTAATATCAACATTTGAAATGCTGTGGGATTCCCCCCCCCCAAAAAAAGAGAGAGTCGATGGCTTAGACCAGTGATGGCTAATCTTTTTGCCGTTGCATGCCAAAAGTGGGGGGAGCGCAGGGGGGGGTCACGCACGTGCGTGCCCACACCCACAATTCAATGCGCCCCACCCCCCCATGCATGTATGCACGACCTCCCGTGCTCCCCCTGATTTTGGCACACAATGGCCCGGTGGGCCCAGTAGGTCCGTTTTTCGCCCTCCCCAGGCTCCAGAGGCTTTCTAGGAGTGAAAACAGCCTTCCCCACCCACCTGGAGGCCCTCTGGAGGCCAGAAACGGTCCGTTTGCCAACTTCCGGTGTGCCCGGAAGGTCCGAAAATCAGTTGGCCTGCGCGCTCATGTGTGCTGCAGCTGAGCTAGGGCAATGCTCACGTGCCCACCGATATGGCTCCGCGTGCCACCTGTGGCACTCGTGCCATAGGTTCGCCATCACGGGCTTAGACTTTGCCCCTGCTATAATGTGATTTTTCTTTCTTGAATTACCCTATGTTCCTGATATGAAGTTTTAGATGATGTTAATTATATACAACAATATTTACAAACAGCTGGGATGAACCTTGAACAATGTATAGTGCAAGCCCAAGGCTTAAAATTTGTTCCTTGAAGTTTAGCAATCGGAAATTATGAAAAGCTTATGCAACAAGAAAATTTAAGGAAATGGACATAAGCATAGAAAAAAAAAAGAATAAAATGTTGAAGAAGAATGTCAGGAGATATTGTAAACACGCTGGTCTTAACATTGCCAGAAGAAATCTAAAAGACAGTGTTTGAATGTCTTGAACATTTTCAGCAAGAAATAGATATTTATTCTAAAATGATGGATCAAATAATATCAATGTTCACTATTATTCAACCATTTTCTTTGATTTTTTCAAAATAAAAATTTGTGGGAAATTTTTCTGGTGAAAATATTTTGTGGACATTACAAAAGAACAAATGTAGCAGAATAGGTCAGTTGGTTTAATGCTTGAAAACTGCTAAATATGCATATAAATACTTAACACTATGAAATAAACTGAAATATATATTGTTAAGGATTTTTGTATGTGCCTGGACTAGAGCCTGCAGTTTTCTTGGCAAGATTTGGGGGGTGGTTTGCCATTAGCTCCTTCCTAAGGAAGAGAATTCCAATTTTTTTTTAGTTTATTTTAAGTAAATATGTACAATAAATAATAACTAAATAAGGTATTTATAATAAATATTCACTATAACAACATCTATTATGTATAACCTTAGTCCCTGAATTTACCACTAGTAACTAGGAATTTTATGTATGATGAGTTACTAGATATTGTCACTTTCATATTCTCATGTAGCAGTATTATTCTCTGCCATATATACAGAAATATATAGTAATAGTAGTAGTATCATTTTCAGTTCTACACACATGCTTATATTACTCTAAACTTCAAAAAGTTCACTGTGATTGCTGCCAATTGTTGGCTGCTCTTCCAGCTGATTCAGGTCTCTAAACTGAGATTCTGGACTGAAGCAGAGGTCGGTCCAGAACCTGATTTGGGAAGAAAAATGGATTCTGTGGCTGAAAAAGCAGAATAACCCCAGAGAATTTATGGGACTAGAGGGAAGGTAGCATGTGCCCATCAGCATTCAATTACTAGGGTGCCAAGCAGATCCTGTTCCCTAAGGACCACCGACGACAAAATGGCAATATAGTTCAGAATATACCCACAAACTGCTATATGTTGTTGCCTGCTTAAAGGGAAAGCATTATTTTAACATCAGAACAGCTAAGGGTAACTTTAAGCTGGTTCAGGTATTTGAGGATAAATTGAAGGCAATATCATGAAAAATGGCAGAAAAGTTACCAGGGCATGTTTCTGTTGTGACTTAGTGTAAGCAGGGAAAGGTCCTGGGAGAGTTCTGAATAGGGTTGCTAACTTTGGAAGTTGAACGACAAGCACCAGAATTCACCTTTATTTCAATACTGCTTGTTTCTTAACTGTTTAACTAGTAACTCTGAGAAGCAGTTACCACTTTCTCTCTGGAATTGGTGTTCTTGGGGATCCTTCTTTTAATTTCTGTATATTAAAAAGCAGCTTGACTGGAGAAACTCCCATTCGTTATCATGGACTATCTGTATTAGGCCTGCTGAGGTTTGTGGCAATCCCAAAAAAGGGAATATATTATGGAGGACAATCGCAACAGACAAGACAGAAAGGAGAATGTAAAAAAGACTGAAAATTCCCCAAATTTCTTGTACTTATATCGTACTAGCAGGATGCCTTTAAATCACAATTTAGATATGAATTCAATGGCGCTCAAACCTGTAACATCAAGGTATTATTTCAATCTTAAACCTGTTTAACCAGAATAAGAATAGTGTTACACTGCAACATTAGAGGGTACCAGAAAATATAAAATTCGCTGAAGCTATGGAAAAATTTGAGTCCAAAATATGCTGGGTATCCCTGACTGCCTAGATTTACTGAATTCAGCAAAGGCAGTTAGAGGCATCAATGATGAAATAAAAGTTATTGGATAGCAAGCAAAATAACTTGGAGCCAATGTTGCATTTTATATACAGTTATTTGTATGTTTGAGATTCAAAGTTTTGAAAACTTTTTTGAGATGTATAAAATGTATAAAGCTGTATTTAAAAAATAAAGAACTGCACATATTTTTCAACAAACCTAAAATTGTATCTCTGGTCTTTTGTATTTTGGCTGTTAATTTTAGGGCAGAAATGAAACTAGTAGTTTCATTTGTTCAGGTTTTCTATCTGTGGTTTTGTACTGATTTAAAAGCTTTTGCAATAATGATAGGAGAAGTGAAATTATTTAGTTCTTCTATATGAAAGAATCAATTATTATTCATTATAGAAGCAAAAGTGTTAGGCAAGTATAGTTGCATAATAGTATTAAAATATTTTTTAAAAATCATAGTTGTACCTGAAAAAAAAAGGAACCTGTTATTTTTCTGCTTTCTAAATTTGAGATTAGCAGTTCCACATTCTGCTTGCGTATAAGGAAATGATTTTCTAGGATGTTTCTCTAGCAAAAAATAAAAACTTTTTTTTCCAAATGTTTTCTTTCAGAATTCCACATGACAAACTATAGTTGTTTTCTAAAGACAATATTCCAAAAGTTGGAGGCATCTTTTATAATAGACCACAGATTTCTCCCCCAATTAACTGAGTTATAAAATTACAATCTCTTTGACATTAGAATATTTTATAGAATATAGTATTGAAACATTTTATTAGAGCATTCACACTTTTATTAAGGCTCTGGAACCCTATCTTAAGGTAGGACGTAAAGTGAAATTGAATATAATAGTGAAATAATACGGGGTCAGCCTGGATGATCTCTGAAGGGCCCCTGTGACTTAAGAAAGTTGCAGAGTTCAAGAAGTCAGACTGCAGGCAAAGAGACAGTTGCTGGGTTCAAAAAGTCAAACCTCAAGAATATCTTCCTGGTACCATGTTAAAATGCAGAACTAAACCACATGGAGCTTTCCTGCCTAAGGAATAAGGGAGGGGGCTAGCTAAAGAGGCAGATTTCACATTTCCTGTTTTGTTACTAACTGAAAAGTATAAAGATGCGTGTCTTAAACAAGGTCTTTGTTCAGAATGTAAATAGAATGCATGTCTGAACCTTTTGGCCAAAATAAAAAGCTTTTTCTGATCTTGAAATTCATCTCATTTATTTTTTTGCAACAATCTCATTTTTTGTTTTTTAAAGATTTCGTTTATTATCTTACTCTTCAATAACTATCTTATTGAAGATAGTTTAGCCATACAGGTGAGATAAGATGTACTTTCCAAGGATAGTTTCTCCTTAGATAAATGTAGTTTCAGAAAAGATAGAGGCCCTGGCAAGCAAGAAAGGCAACCTCATGTGGAATTTGAGATGGGGCACAAGTAACTGAGATGGGGCACAAGTAACTGAGTAGGCGGGTGATACTTTAAAAGGCTGATTATAATGTATATAATGTGTTGCAATATTTTCAGGATCAGACTCAATAATGATAATAAGAGTTAGAGGTTTAAATATATTTCTCTTTAATTATAACAGGCATTCTATATTCACTGAATATTCACAGATAGAAGCAAGCAAAATGGTGAAGGTGGCTCCTTATATATACAAGGGGTGGAGCCAAGAATGGGAGTGGTGAATTATGAATACATTAGGAACCAAAGAATAAGTTAACCCCCGATGTCCCATATATACATTATTTACACATTAGGGAATAAGGCATTTACAAATCCCCCTCTAAATGCCGGTTCGCTATACAACACCAATTACATTCAGATTCAGGACAATATAAGACATATAATTTTGATGTTAAATATTTGTGCTGTTTAGAAGGTAAAGGCTTCGTCAATATGTCAGCTAATTGTTCAGAGGTATCACAATGCACTGCTTTGATAAATCCATCTTGAGACAATTGTCTCACATGCTTAAATTTTATATCTATATGCCTGGACCTTTGTCCAATGGCATCGGATCTGGATATTTCAATGGCTGCTTTATTATCTTCATGCATAACAAAAGGCAAAGCAGGTTTTTTCCAAACATCTGAAATCAAATCATTAAACCATACAAGGTTATTTGCAGCTTTGGACAAACAAACATATTCCGCTTCTGTGGTCGAAGTGGCTACCAGTTCTTGTTTACCAGTGTACCAGTAAACTGGACAGTCATTTAATAGAAAAATATAACCAGAAGTGCTCTTTCTGCATGATATATCTCCAGCCCAATCCGCATCTGCGTAACATGTAAGTTTTGGTTCTTTATCATTACTAGGTTCTAATACTAAGCAAAAGTCTAATGTACTTTTCAGATATCTTAGAATTCTTTTGACTGCTTCCCAATGATACATTGTTGGTTTGCTAACATATCTTGACAATAAGTTGAGTGGTAATGCAATATCTGGCCTGGTCCAATTAGATATATAAAGAAGTGAACCTATGACTGATCTATAAAATGTATTATCCTTGAATTCAGGGGAAGATTCATCAGTGTTTCTAAGGAAATCAGTTTGCATAGGAGTGTCACAGGGTTTGGCATTGTTTAAATTGCATTTGTTCAGAAGTTCAATGATTTTATCTTTCTGAGTAAGTTTGAATCCCCTTCTAGTTTTGTTAATTTGTACACCAAGGTATTTGTTTACTTTACCTAGAGATTTCAACGAGAAATGATCGTTTAGTTTATTTACAAAGGTTTCTCTTCTCTCCTTGTGTTTTCCTATATATAAAATATCATCTACATAAATTAATACAAATTCAATATGATCATCACTCTTTTTTACAAAGAAACAGTTATCAGCAGTGGTAGCGTTGAAATCCATGGTCTTAAGTACTTTTACCAAGCAATCGTACCATCTTTTGCCAGATTGCTTTAATCCGTATAGACTCTTGTTCAATAGCCAAATTTCATTCTTATTAGTGTATTGACTGTGTGGTGCTCTTACATATATTTCCTTATCTAGTTTTGCGTGTAAATACGCAGTCTGTATGTCATATTGAAATACATCAAGATTGAGTGCAGATGCCACTACTAGAGCTGTTTTAACACTCTCTGTTCTCACTGTGGGGGAGTATGTGTCAGTGTAGTCCTCCGGATATTTTTGTGCATAACCTTGTGCAACCAATCTAGCTTTGTATAGAGTATTGCCTCCTTCTAGATTCTTAATTTTATAAATCCACCTGGTACCTATAATCGTTTTATCTTTAGGTGCAATCGCAGGTGTAAACACATTTAATCCTTGCAAACTTTCCATCTCTTTTTTCATAGCTAGTTCCCATTTTTCCTTTTCTTCACGAGGGAGTTTTAATACTTCCTCATATGTATTAGGTGTCATTTGTTCACCATCCATATGCATTATGTAATCTCTGTATTTATTTGGTACTTGATTTCTATTGTTTCTAATAGCTCTTTCGGGTTTGCTATGGTTATCATGCAAATATCTTGCTTCCTTTTTTGTTAATGTGTCTGTCTTTATTTTGTGCTGACTATTTGTCCAAGTTTTGGTTTTGTTTTTATTTTTGTTGATATTTTGATTTTCTATTGTCCCTTCCTCACAAGATTTTGTATCTTTGCATTTATTTGGAAATATTTCATTAAGATGTAATTTAGACCAATTGGCCTGTTCATGGAACACAGCTGTTCTGGAGACTATAAATTTGTTATTATTATCAATGAATCTGTACCCTTTGGTGCCAGTTTCATATCCCATAAATCTTAATCTTCTGGATACGTTTTCTCCCTTTCTTCTCAACTGCTTAGGTATGTGTACGTCTGCAGTGACTCCAAATATGTGCATGTGTGCTAATTTGGGTTTCCTATTATACATCACCTCATATGGTGTTTTATTCACAATACTGGACCAGGTTCTATTTTGAGTGTAATTTGAATAATGTAAGGCCTCTGACCAAAATTGTTTGCCTAAACCAGCATCCTCTAATGTGCACCTAATCATGGTTTGTAGTGTGGAATTCTTTCTCTCTGCAATCCCGTTTTGGAACGCAGAAAATGGACTAGACGTGAAATGTAGCATTCCTCTATCCTTTAACCATTGGGAGAATTCTTTAGACATGAATTCACATCCCCTATCTGTCATAATTTGTTTTATTCTGATATTATGTTGTGTTTCTATGCGTTTGTAGAATTCCTTAAATTTCTGAAAGGTTTCATCCTTGTGTTTTAATGTGTAAACAAAACCATAACGACTGTAATCGTCTACTATTGTTAGGAAGTAACGTTTTCTATAAGTGATTGATGGAGTTAATGGACCAACTAGGTCCATATGTACTAAGTCAAAAATTTTGTTAGTTGATCTGTTGGATTTTTTTGGTCTGGGACTAGTTTTTAGTTTAGTGGATTTACATACTGAGCATTCCAAATAATTTTCACAATTTTTTATTTTGACACCTTCTGCGTGTTCAGTCATTTTTTGTACTACAGGAAAACTTGCATGTCCTAACTTCCTATTCAAGATGTGAGCACACTCATCATGAATTGGTTTACCTATTCTTGGTTTCTTCTCATTGTGTGTATTTGCGTGATCATGAGATATTTTACATTCATCATTGTCACTGTTACTAACATTTTCATCATCTGCCTCAATACAATCTTCCATATTTGAATCAATGTTATGTAACCATCTTTCTTTTGTTATTAGATAGGGTAGGCCTCCTTTAATCATCACAGTGCCTACATTTGTTTTGTCCTTCTCTAAAGTTGCTTTCCCCTTTGAGAAAACTATATTGATGTCAGAATCTCTGCTTAGTTTTATGGCACTTAGTATGTTATGAGGTATTTCTGGAATTAACAATACCCCCTCTATTTTTCCTAGGCCAGGCAAGGTCACATTTCCTCTGCCTAATACTTGAACCTTTTCTTGATTAGCTACCTTTATTACAAATTTATCTTCTGTAAATGAAGACAATATATTTTTGTTATTAGTGGTGTGGTTGGTTGCCCCAGAATCAATAAGCCAATTATTGTTCTCATTTTGTTGTGTTTTAGTGCTGTCTTGTTTATTTAGTCCATTCAGTGAACCAGATTTTCTCTCTTTTGAATTTTCTCTACCCCCTCTACTATCTCTGTAATTTGGTGGGCTTCTATATTTATGTCTATCTGTGGAAGACTGTCTATAATTGTATTTGCTCCTATACTCTGACCTATGTCTCTCCTTTGAGATTTTGGGACAGTCTCTTCTATTGTGTTCCCTGGACCCACAATTATGGCATTTAAAAGCTTCATTGTATTTTTCCTGGAAAGCTACCTTCCTAAAAGATTTGTGTTCTGTGTGATTGCTGGAACGATTTTTTTTTGAATTGTCTTCTGCTATCAATTTGTTAGATAGACTTTCTATGGATAAATATCCTAGATTGATGGTGTCTAAGTGTGACATAAAACTATCCCATGATGAATCAAGTGAATTGATAATAACACTTTTCATTGTTTGATCTGAAATCACTTCCCCCCTCAAATGCAGCTCAGCTCTTATTTTGTTTAGAGATATCAAATGCTCACTTATGGAAACCCCTGGTTTTACTCTGGAAGAAAAGAAATCCTTAGACATTCTTGTAGTGGTAGCTACACTATCGCTGTGAAACAGATTAAACATGCATTGAATTATTTCTGAAACAGTTAGGTTTGGTTTGATGCTATGATACATTGTAGGAGACACGCTAGATATTATTAAGAAAAATGCTCTATGATGTAAACAATCTATTTTTAAAGTCCAAGGCCTTCTTGGAGGACTAGTGATAAAGAATAGCAAATTTTCTTTCATAAAGACAACCTGGAGCTGTTGATACCATTCTTGCAAATTAATGCCATCAACTCTAAGTTTTGGGAAGTCACTGGGTAAGTTTCCCACATTATTTTGTTCATTACTTACAACCTGAGGTAGTCCGTGGTCTCGCAAGTGCAGGAAATTGCAAAACGGCATGGGGATGCTTGCAACGAGTCTGCGCGGTTCTCTGGCCAGTTCAAGTCTTTCCGGACCGTCTACGTAGTTTCGCACATGCGCGTTGCTCATTTCTTCTTTGGCGTCGTCGTGGAAGGTTCTCTTCATTGCAGCTCGCTCGCTCCGCTCCTCTTCAGACGAGTCGGTTTCTGGCTCGGTTTTAGGAGTTTTGATGGCGGCGACTGCTCTTTTCTTTCTTTTGTGTGCGTTGGTACTTGATCCGGTCTGCGGTGTAGGGCGGAATCGACATGGCTCTCTGGGCTCGGGCGTCGTCGCTCTCGAAGTCAGGATGGGAGCGTGCAGGTCTTGAGGTATCGGCTTGTTCTCTAGCTTCTTCGTTGTCGCTCTGGAAATTTTTAATTTTGGCCCAAATGCAGCAAAAAGCGTCTTCATTGCTGACTTTACTTGGGATTTCGTTAAGTCGTCTTCGCTTTCTGATTCTGGTTCTTCTGAAGAGTTTGAATCTTCCTTTTCGCTTTCGTTGTCTGATAACGTTTTTCGCGCCAGAAATTTTGAACTGAGCATTTTGATTGGCTCTGCTTCGCTCACTTTGGAGGCTTGTTGGAACCAAGATGGCTGCCATTCAAAATTTCGCGCGGGATCACATCTTTTCTTTTTCATAACGACTTTCTCTGTAGTCATATCACTCACAGTTTTTTGGTCTTTGGGTTTCTCTTTAGCAATGTTTTTCTCTCTCGCTGCTCCGCTGTTTTTCAGCATTTCTTGGAGATTCGCGATGAGGCTTTCATCATTCTTCTGGCTTTTTAATAGTTTTAATATCTCTGACCTGAGTTCGTTATTTTCTATTTCGATTTCCTCCTGGTCATTATTTTCATTTATTAGTTCTTCTTCTTCAGTGGTGTATTCTTCGGATTCTCTCGAAATCGCGTTTGTGGATTCGTTGATTATTTCTTGTTCAGTTTCTATTTCTTTGCTGTAGGCCCTGGTGTTGGGCCTATCTTTCTTAGACATCTTTAAGTATTTATTGAGTCAATTAACCATCCTCTGCTACCAGCTTGTTGCAATATTTTCAGGATCAGACTCAATAATGATAATAAGAGTTAGAGGTTTAAATATATTTCTCTTTAATTATAACAGGCATTCTATATTCACTGAATATTCACAGATAGAAGCAAGCAAAATGGTGAAGGTGGCTCCTTATATATACAAGGGGTGGAGCCAAGAATGGGAGTGGTGAATTATGAATACATTAGGAACCAAAGAATAAGTTAACCCCCGATGTCCCATATATACATTATTTACACATTAGGGAATAAGGCATTTACATCTCACATAATGTATGCTGGTTACTGGGGGTCTCTGTGGCCCCTTCATCTAACTTCCTATCAGAGATGGAATGAAACAGTTCCAGAATTTCTTCAGTGAAAGTTTCTTAGAAACTGTCTTTTGTCTGGGAGTTTCCTGCTGGCATTCTCTGCCCAAAGATATATCTAAGTACATGGCTTAGATATGGACACCCTGGACACAACAGTTTCAAAAAAGCAAAATAAAGATTATATCTCATGAAAATCCAATGCAGTACAAATAAAGAGAAGCCATGCTGATTTGTTGAGTAAAATAATTCAAAATCCATGACGGTGCTATTACTAGAACTAATCTAAATGCTATAAAAAGTGTGGAAGATTTTGAGATATATATATAGCTGTGTTTAGCTTTAATATTAAATATTGAACTAAATTCACGTATGTATTGTTTATCTTATTAAAAGCATTATATTATTGTAGTAACTTGTTTTTTGAAGTTGGGGAGACAAAATCCTCATAATACGAATTTTTAAAAAGAAGAGTACAATATACTTTATATTTTTAAAACTGAGAGTACTAGTTTGTAAATGTTCAGGCAAATAATTTGGCTTTCACAAAAAATAGAGTAAGAATTAATATTTAGCTAGATTGAAGTGCTTGTTTAACTTGCATGTAATTATGCAATTTACAGCAAACATTTCTTTTTTTTAATGCATTAGTGGAAATGCATTTTTAAAAATTTGGTAGAATGTTTTTTAAAAATAAATGAAGGTATTCAGTTCATCAAAAGCATTAAAATATTGTATATCTTAAGCTTATTTTTTATTTTTTCCCCTATTTGTTCATGTTAGGTGTTTTGTGCCAGCCATGGCAGTTTCTTAAAAGGCCACCAGATGGGAGCAAAGAGAGACTTTTGATTCCACTGGTGGGTCAAGGGGCTCTGGCCCCTGCAGCCTCTTTGGTAAGGGAGGAGCCTTGGGCCCCTATAAGAACCCCTGCACAGGGGCTGTTTTTTCTGCTCTTGTTCTAACTTCCTACAGGAATGATCCATGGGCTCAATCCAGGCATGGATGCCTCATGCCAGGGAACCCATTTTACTTTACTTTACTTCTAAATAAAGACTTAATTTGATTGCATCCTTGCGTGCTGCCTTTTCTTGAAAGCACCCTCAATGAACCATCGATCTTCGTGAGATCCCTCACAAAGTGGGAACAGAGGATGGTTTGAGGCAATGCTTCCAAGCCAGCAGAAGCAAGATGTCATGGAGGTTCCAGCAAGAACCCCCAAGAGGTGGATGGCATGAGATCCCCGATTGTGACCAGAAGTCTTCAATCAAGGATGGCAACCCTGCATCCAGTCCCTGATGTTAGCTTCGATCCAGAGGAAGGTACAGATGATCTTTATGCCCTCAGAGGACCCAGCGGAATGCAAGGGACCCCTTCTCATGCTTCCCTGCAGCTGCAAGCCACAGAGGAAGGCATGGAAGGCCAGCAGTCCACCCAGGACTGCCAGGACACTGGGGAGGAGGCCAGGGACCAGGCCACCTCCAGCGTAGACCAGCTCACTGGCGAAGAATGCAGAGAGCTGCTACGAATGTTCCTAGCAACCTGAGGGACGCCAGGAGCCAAGCCACATGGGACACCAGCGCAGGGGGCCTCTGGACACCGGGTAAGTGTTTCCCCAGCGCCCAGGAGACCCCTTAACATGACGCTGGCCACCCTGGGGGCCCCAGAGCTTTTCATGGGAAAATTCCCACCAAATCATGACCTGCAGCTTCCGGGTCCAACCGGAAGCAACATGGCGGCCCCCAGGCTACCTACTCCAGCGAGGCTTGGTGGGCCTCAGCTAGGCCACGAGGCCCAGCAACCGATGGCAGCCAGCCAAAGCAGCATGCAAACTGCTTGGGCCCCCCCACAGTCAAGCCTCAAAGTCTGCCCAGCCGCACCTGCTGGAGCGGGCATCAGGGCCACAATCCAAGTCCTGGTCGCGGCCCTGGAGGCCATGATGACCGTGACCTCAACCTCGGGAGCAGCCAGCCTCCCTCACTACCCCCAGGAGACCAGCGAGGGGGGGCATCCAGTCCGGAGCCCCCCAGCAACAACCCACGCCTTCAGAGAGTCCCAGAAGAACCCCTGGGGTCTCCAGCCTTCCCAACACCCCCACCGAGGCAACGGAGGACTCACCTCAATGACTTCAGGGGGCCTCCAGCCGAGCCTCCCACCTCCCAAGATGGCTGCCTCCTCCAGAGTCTTCAGGACCAACGGTGGGCCCCTCCAGGCGATCCTCAGCATTTTCGGGCTTTTCTGGCCCCATCCTGCAGCCTTCGCCCCCTGGTAAGTGTTCCAGTACCAGGGGGGCTTCCAGAAGACTCTTCAGAGTTCCACAGGCCTGGGCCCAGGCCTGGCCCTGAAGCACAGAGAGAGAGGTCCGCTCCCGTCGGCTCCTGGGCTGGCATGAGTTCTGAGCATGCTCAGTTGGCCCCATCTGAAAAGGAGAAAAATAATCAGAGAAAAATACCTACACTCGCCAGCAGAGGGATCCCTCTCCCATATATTTCAATGGAATCATCCCAAAGGTACCAAGGACAGCAGAATGGACAGGTATTTTCTGCTCCTTCTTATTCCTTTTCTTCAGTACTCCCGAATAGCTTTGAAAAAAACTACATCTGGGGGGTGAAGATTTTAACATATGGAATAAAGAGATACAGGTATGTCTCAAAAGAGGGGACCCTAGAAATGGTTCTAGACCCCCCACCTTTCCCTTGGGGGCCTCAAGAAGAGTGGTACCACAGGAAAGCCTATACCACTCTACTGAGCTCACTGGATGCTAAATTGTACCCCAGCATTCCAGATGGGCTCACAGCTGGTGAAATTTGGGGGTTGTTATATAGCCTATTCAATAGTGATAGCTTGGGCTCCACCACAAGACTCACAACAGAGTTCTATAACACCAAGCTGAAATTTGGGGCTAGCATGGCTGAGCACCTGGGAAAGTTGAAGGCACTCAGGGCAGAACTGGTGCTCAGGAACTACCCTGTGACTGAGGCCAACATGATCGCTGTCATTCTGGCATCCCTGGACAAAAGTTGGGGCAATTTTATTGTCTCACTAGAGGGAATCAGAAAGGAAGCCATGACTCTGTCCTACCTCACAGGGAGGCTCAATGAGGAAGACAGGAGGCGTAGAGATGCAGGAGAGTACACCAGGGCCACAACTCATCGCATCAACAGAAGGCACCAGAGTTCAGAGCAGGTTAACGCTCTACCCAAGTGTTTCATCTGTGGCTCTGAGGAGCATCTGAAGAAGGACTGCCCCCATTACCAGCAAGGACCTAAATGTGGTTCCAATCAAGGAAGGGGCAGGGAGCAGAGAAGGGGGCCTGGCGGGGGCAAAGGTGGTGCTAAGGGCAATTTTGTGTGTACTACTTACCTCACCCCCGCCACACGGGCTGATGGCCCCACTGGCCTCTGGTTACTGGACTCTGGGGCTTCATCTCACATTGCTAACATGAAGCAAGGTTTTAAGAGGTTAAGGAGAATTAACTCCTCTGTCAAGGTTGCCAATGATAACAATGCTTTGGTTGTTGGGGAGCGCACTGTCTCTGTACCAGGGCTGGGCAATGTTGAAGGTGTATTACATGCTCCCTCTATTGCCAATAACCTGTTGAGTATAACCAAGTTATGTGATGATGGCAGGCTGGAGGTATTGTTTCGCAAAGGGGGAGGTCATGTCACTCGAGACAAAAGGGTCATTGGGAGTGTTACCATTATGAATGGTTTGCCATATTTCTCCCCCGAGTACCCAGCCACAGGAGACAGCTCACAGGGTGCCACCTCAGAAGGGGCCTGTGCGCAGAGAGAGAGAAAGGCTCCACAGCCAGCCTCATGGCCTTCCAAGGCCAATGCGGGCAAGAAACCCGAGCCTCAGCAGGCACCTAAGGCAGATAAGCCCAAAAAAGGGCCTAAGGAGCCAGCACTGCCCAAGGCAACCAGAGCCAAGGAGGTGTCAATGGGAAAGCCGCTCCATACTAAATGTGCCCACCTCTTACATTGGAGGTTAGGCCATGCGAGCTTCCCAGTGGTTAAAAAGATGGGGGAATTCGCTGAGGGGATTCACCTCCAGGATTGTGAGGTGTTTCTGGACTGTGCCATCTGTAAGAGGGCAAAGAGGAAGGCCGCCCCAATATCTAAGGTGTCACTGCATAAAACCCAATATCTAAGGTGTCACTGCATAAAACCCAATATCCATATCAATTAATACATGTTAATTTGGTTGGGCCATTTACACTGTCCCTAGGAAAGAGGCAGTATTTCCTCACTGCTGTTGATGATTTCTTGAGGTACGGCCATGTGTATACCCTCCCAGAAAAGTCTGAAGCCTTTGATGCCATAAAATCACTGTACAACTACATGGAAACTCAGTTCAAGACAAAAATCGCGCAGCTGCAGAGTGACCGTGGGGCTGAGTTCATGTCCCGAAAATTCCAGAACTGGATAAGGCACAGGGGCATACTCCGTTTTCGTACAGCACCTTTTACTCCTGCACAGAATGACGTTGTAGAAAAACAAAATGGCATTCTGCAGACTATGGTGTGAAGCCTGATTGTGGATGCTGGGGTTGTGGAATCGTACTGGGCGGAGGCGGCACACTACGCCAACTACGCCCTGAACCGCACCTGGAGCAGCGTTGTGAACCAGACCCCATATTTTCTGGTCCACGGAAGGAAGCCAAATTTGGGACACTTCCGTGTGTTTGGCTCCTACGCTTGGGTGCACATCCCCAAGCAGCTGCGGAAGAAGGGTCTCTCCAAGGCTCAAGGTTGACTCAGCCTTCCATCCTTTCTAAGGTAGGTGAAATGAGGACCCAGTTTATGGGGGCAATAAGCTGACTTTGTATAAAATATACAAAAGAATGAAGGCTATTGCTTAACGCATTGTAAGCCGCCCTGAGTCTCCGGAGAAGGGCGGCATATAAATCAAATTAAAAAAAAAAAAAGGGAGATCCGTCTCCCAGAGACTGAGGTTCTTGGGCTATGCCCCTGGCTCCAAGGCCTACCGGTTCCTGGGAGAAGGGGGCAGGACTGTGACCTCCCAATCTTCCTCCTTCGAAGAGGACTCCAATTGGGCCCAGATCCACTCAAATGATCTGGGCCCATACATCAAGCGGTCCAGCAAAGCCGCACCAACCACGACACCACCTGAGACAACCACAGACCCTGCCACCAATGAGAGCGAGGAACAGGAGAAGAGGTCAGCCTACCTGGTCCAGATGGGGAGGATGAGCCGTCCAGTCCTGAGGGGGAAGACACGCCACCTTCACCTGACTCTTCGCTTCCAGCGACGCTTCAGAGGCCCATGATGCCCAACGCCTGGGACCGAGGACTTCCACATCCTGGTCATGAACAGCCAGTCAGCAAGGAACCTGCAGAAGAAAAGGGCAGTGAGTGGCAGGAGGTCAGAAGGTCAAAGCGGTCCAACAAGGGGGTCCCACCAAAGAGAATTGACATTGGGTACGTCACATCCGTCAACAGCGTCGTGGTCACCCCAAAGACTTTCTCTGACATCCAGGAGCTGTCCATTGAAGTACAGGAAAAGTGGCAGCTCGCGATGGAACAGGAAATGGAGAGCCTGAGAAAGCTCAAGGTCTTCACCCCCAGGCAACCACTAAAGGAGAAGAAAGTCATTGGCACAAGGTGGGTTTTCAAGGCCAAACCACTTGCCAATGGCCGCTACCTGTACAAGGCCTGCTTGGTAGCACAGGGGTTCGCCCAACACTACATGGAGGACTCTAGAGACCTACTCTCCAACTGTCTGGGCAGAAAGAGTCAAGGCCGCCCTCGTAAAGGAAGTTACCAATTCAACAGCCTACCTCCACGCCAACTTGGACCGGCAGATCTACCTGAGGGCCCCTCCTGGTTACCAGCGGGAGGGGGGAAACACATGGTTACTCCAAAAAGGATTATATGGCCTCAAGCAGTCGGGGAAACTCTGGTACAACTGCCTCAAAAAGGGTTTAGAGTGAATTGGCTTCAGGGCATCTCATGCAGATGAGTGTATTTTTACACGTGACACCAAAGGTAATACAGAACGGGTTTTAGTCTACGTGGATGACCTCCTATACGTAGGGCCTGGCAAGGATAGGTGTGATGAATTTGCCAAGGCCCTGGGGGAAAAGTTTACCCTGAAGTCCTTGGGGCGGGATGACAGGTATCTGGGTGTGCATATCTTGGCCACTAAAAAGGGATTTGCATTATCCCAGAAAGAAAAAATTGAGGAGTTGTTGGCCAAATGCAAAATGGCGGAATCTAACCCAATGCGTAACCCCATACAAAGTGATTACTATGGCCACGATCACAAAGACAGCCCTGTCTTCACAGACAACAAATTATATAGATCTGTGATTGGCTCCCTGCTATACATTAGCAATTGGAGCAGGCCTGACATAACTTTAGCTGTAAATCTATTGTCCAGGCATGTGGAAAACCCAAACGAATTCCACTGGAATACTGTCAAGAGAGTACTCAGGTACCTCAGGGGCACGGCCGATGCCCTCCTTATGCTGGAGCCAGAGAAGGGGAAGCCAGCCCAGCTCTCTGCTTACTCGGATGCAGATTGGGCTGGTGACACCAAGAGTAGATGGAGCACCTCTGGTTTCCTCATACTGCTAAATGGCTGTCCTATCCATTGGCATGTTAGGCAGCAAAAATTTGTTTCTTGCTCCACGGCCGAGGCAGAATATGCTAGCCTATCAGACACTGCAAATGACTTGATTTGATTCAATGCTCTGATAACGAGCATCTGGGCACCTCCTACTCTGCCCATCCAAATTCAGGAAGATAACACGGCTGCAATTGGAATCTCTGGGGCATACGTGGTGGGCTCTAGATCCCGCCACATACACATCCGCTACAAGAATGTCAGGCAGCTTGTCAGAATGGGGTTTGTACATATCAAACAATGTAATACAACCAACCAGTTAGCTGACCTGTTCACAAAACCTGTACCCATTGACTGACACAACCTTCTGTGTAAGCGTTTGTGTTTGGTCCTGTAAACGACGTATCTGCATGTCTATGACACTTGCTCACCCTCTCACTCATATTCACCGTCACCTGTCATTGGCTGGCAAGAAGGGGAATTGTTAGGTGTTTTGTGCCAGCCATGGCAGTTTCTTAAAAGGCCACCAGATGGGAGCAAAGAGGGACTTTTGATCCCACTGGTGGGTCAAGGGGCTCTGGCCCCTGCAGCCTCATTGGTAAGGGAGGAGCCTTGGGCCCCTATAAGAACCCCTGCACAGGGGCTGTTTTTTCTGCTCTTGTTCTAACTTCCTACAGGAATGATCCATGGACTCAATCCAGGCATGGATGCCTCCATGCCAGGGAACCCATTTTACTCTACTTTACTTCTAAATAAAGACTTAATTTGATTGCATCCTTGCGTGCTGCCTTTTCTTGAAAGCATCCTCAACGAACCATCGATTTTCGTGAGATCCCTCACAGTTCATACATTCAGCTATACCAGGGGTGTCAAACTCAAGGCCTGGGACCAAATTTGGCCTGCAAGATGCTTAAATCTGGCCCACGGGACCACCCTGGAAACAATGGACCAGCCTGCAATGCCTCTACCAGTGAAAATGGAGCTTGGGAGGGCTGCCCGTGGCCCTCCCAAGCTTTGTTTCCACTGGCAGAGGGTTGCAGGAGGCCATCACAGCCAAAAACAGAGCTCGGGAGCCCATTTTTGCTGGCAGAGTGCTCAGGCCACCACAGGTACCCCTGACACAAGTGACGTCAAGCTTGCCACACCCATCCTGCCAACACACACACACACACCCCTCAAGGTCAAACATAACTTTGATGCAGCCCTCAATGAATTGACATCCCTGAGCTATACCAAGTGTTTGACTGAAGTAATAATTCAAATAGCTACTAATTATGACAAGGGAAATGTATATCAACCCAAGGATTGTGTTTTGGTGTGAGGGGTAGTCTTACTGAAGTCAAAAGCCCATGGGGCAAAGAAAAAGTTTATTTGGACCCAAGGAAAGTTAGCTGACAGGCTTGTCTCCAATCCTAAGTAACAGGAAAGAGATGAAGCTTACGGAATCCCTATGAAGGAGTTTAGTTAATTTTGTACACTTGACAGATTTTCAGAGATGGCCCCAATGAAATGAGAAAGATGAAGCTTCCTCCCCTACCTCCCATCAGTTATGATCCAGAAAAATAATTCTTCCTCTGGCATTTAGGCTTGAAAAGGCCCACTGTTGAGGCTAAAAAAGGAAGACTTTTTCATTTGCTTCATTTGGCAATCGAGGTGGTAAACACCTGGACCTCCTTGGCCAGTCAGATTTGCCCAAACGATTGACAGTGATAAAGAAAATAAAAATGTGCTAGATATTCTAAACTTCTTTGTTGTTCTGAGCTGTTGTTCAGTAGGAATGATTTTTAAAACCTAAAACCTGTACTGTTCTTAAATTGTCAGTTGCCTGCTATAAGAATTATCCCAAACTATTCAGGTAAGAATGCTTTTCAATATTTTTTAAGGCTGTACTAATTATAATGGGTAGTAGGCGAATTATAATGGGTAATACAATAATTATAATGGATTAATTTGTTAGAGTTCTTGTACAATGCTTTATGTTCTCCTCCAGTTTCTTGTTCCACCCATAAATTGCAATAGGCGTTTAATGGGATAAACCTGGAATATAAAGGACACCTTGTTTTAAAAGAAATGTTTTCTCCATTCCAATGTATCAAAATATGACTTGTTGTATTAGTTCACTTGTTTTTTGCAAGATGACAGCATTGCTCAAAATTGTATTGATTATAACTTTGAAGCAGAGCCTCCATTAAGTTGCATTCCTAAGCAACTAAATGTATTGAGATCTGATGACATATGGGGTTCACGTAGAAAGCATAATTGATAACAGAAAATAACAAAGGTAAGATACAAATGAACAAGGCAGAAGAAAAGTAGTGACTATGCAAATTCAGACATCTTATATTTGAAATGAGAAACTTTTCCAAAGAATGCTTCATTCGAAACGTTATATATTTTTTCCTTAATGAAAGATACTTAATGAACAGTACATTGGCTGGGTCAATTTACTTTATACAAAATCTTGATAATAATGATTATATTAATTAAATATACATAATAATATTCTTTCAGCTTCTCAGATTTACATATACATTGTAATTATAATATATTCTATTTTGTGGCTGTATATAAAATGGTGTTTTTCCAATTTCTACTTTTTATGTCTTATTACTAGCCTCTGATACAACAATTCCCATATTAAGAGGTATGATGTATCTATCCATCATCCCTTATTTTTTACTTTTTAAGCCTCCATAATCATAATCTTGACTTCTAACATTTACTTATACATATTAACTGTAATAGATTCTATCATATAACAGTATGCATAATAACATTTTTTCAATTTTTAATTTCTAGCTCTATTTTTAGCCTTTAGTAAAACAAATCCCATATTAAGATGTATTCTATATCTATCCATCATCTCTTGCCCTTTTTAGTATTTCAATTCTTACTGACTTTTTAATCAGTCTTCCTTGCTCCTCCCTTGGGATCTTGTATCCTACATCACTCATGTTTAATCTAAATGTCTTCCTGCCTCCACATCAGCCTCTTGCTGTCTGCTCTTTAAGATACCCATCAGAACCTCTTTGGTCTCTGGTAAGGAATCTTTCTTTTTGCTCTCTTCTACATTTTGGCCGCTTTAAAAATCATTTATCTGTTCTATTTTTACTGTCTCTTCTATATCTTGTGTTATTTGTTGGTTTTCTTCTCTCTTCTTTCTTCTGCTCCTTCTGAATTCTCCTCTACTGTTTGAATTTTTTGTTCATCATTCATTATCATTTTTTGGCAATTTCCAAGTTTCTGATCTGTATCATGCATCAGTTAGATCATCTCCCTATGATTCCTTATCATAGTTTCCTTAATATCTTGAAACATTAATAGTATTTCCATTTGGGATATATTTATTTCTTCTTATTGTAACATTTTACTTTATTTAGTTGGCTAAAAGTTGTTCAGTAATCCATCCAAATCCCAGAGTCCCAAGTTTTCAAGAATGTCAAAAAGTCAATGTTAAAAGAATTTGCTCAGTCCCTGAACTGTTCCTCAAAATCCATAATGTTTGTAATCCTCAAAGTCTGCTGTTTTACTCCTTCTGAGTTATATAACTTTATAAGTCTTGTTTAATTTCCACCCCCCTCCTTTCGCCTCGTGGAATATTTTATCAAATGGTATTTGTAATACAGAATGGCCCACAAAATTTCCCCATGACTCATTAACTCACAGAATCAGGTGTTCAGTTTCAAGGGCAATTCCTATTCTTTATAATCCACATTGTTTTCAAAATTTCAAAAGACTCATCAATTATTCCTAAACTGCCAAAAAGTAACAAGTAGAGACAACAGGAAAAACAAAGAGACAACCTTCCAGATGTTGTTTACCAGCTCTATATTAATATAATATCTTCTTTGGCCAGGAGATGGTGACACAGCTCTAAATTTCAATATCAAAATGGGGCTGCCAGCTGATTGTCAAAGTTCCATACAAAGAAAAAAAAGTTTTTCTTTATATAATTTCTCCCAACAGTCAGACAATATTTCCAGAAGATTTAAGTCACTTTTCACAAAATAACAGATTCCAGTTCAGTCTTTAAAAACTTCATGTTGTTCCATTAAGATTTCATTTCTCTTTTGGGTCTATACTTTATCTCCATGTGTTAATTCACCACTTTTCCACACTTCAGAGTCTTTCAAAAATTATTTTGTTTAAAGTGGGTCTCTAATAAAAAAATTGAAAATTGTCTCACTCAGTTCCAATCCACTGTTCACAAACCGCTCCAACTCATTTCTTTCTTTGGTTGACCCAGCTTTGGTCAGCCATAATGGTCTCTTCTCTTTCTCTTTCTCTTTCTCTTCTTTGTTGGTCGGGAGGGTGCCTCGGCTCAAGCAGAAGAACTATCACTCTTCTGCAATCATCAAGGTATTCCTCCTTTCTTTGTCACCCCTCCAGGGTGACTTTGGCCCCTTAGGGCCCCCCAATGAAGAGATATCGGCTGGGATTTCACGGAACTCCCGCTATCTTGACCGACGCCAAACCGGACATTTCCATTTAAAACTTCTTTTAAAAGAGCATTAAAAGATAGAGCACCAGTGCTGGCAAGTGCAGCCAATGTTTCTCAGTCTGCTGGTAGGTGATGATGCAGTTAGAAGTTTGTTCTTCAAGAGATTTGGTCAGACCTAGCTTTGATGTAGAGGATATTGGATGTGCTCTTTGTAAATGTGCAAGTCAAACAGTAGGCAAGATAGATAACATTGGGGTAGGCATCTTGTTTAAGAATCTTCTTATTTGTCTTTCTTGTCCATTCTCTGAATAGGATGTTTTTCCTATCTTATAAACTAATTGTAATATTGAAACAAAAAGCTGATATGTGTGATTTTTCACAATATTATTTTGGTTTGGTAAAACTGATTGTTTCATATTAAACTTAATAACAATGTTTTTCAGAACTATACCGTACTGAGTCTTTATTGCCATGTTAGCATTTCTAGAGTTGCTGTTGAAAATTTTTATTTGTATTTTTGGGATTCATGCTTACTTTTGTTGGTCTTTTCATGAAGAGGGAATTGCCTTAAAACAAGATAGTGAATCATATTTATGATAGTAATTATAATTATTAGCTGTGTTATTATTAATAAACAATATTGATTTAACAAATTAAAATTTATAAACTTGCAATCATAGATTGGAGAGCCACACAGTAAATAAAGTCTAATTAATGCCAAACCAAACTTTTAAATAATGAAAAATTTTAGTATTTGCACAAAGTAACAGGAAGACTTTATATTTTAATTTGTTCATTTTATGTTAGTTATGTTTAAACATATATGTAGCCGCCCATCTTATAACATACCCTGACTGGCCCCCAATCAAAAATTAAAACAACATAAAACCATATTAAAACTATAAAATCCAAACACATTAAAAACCAAAAATCAGGCTCCATCAAGCTTCCAATATGAAGTTGCCTCATCCGAACACTTGGGGGAAATCCAAATCTTCAATGTTTTATGGAAAGCTAGAAGGTTAAAGGATAAACTTCAAGGGGGAGGGGTTCCATAGGCAGCGACTGCCCTGGAAAACTGACATTTCCTAGCTCCCATAAGATGACAATATTTAAGAGAATGGATTGCCTTATCTGACCATATAGGATAAAAAGCTGTCCTTAGGAAAAGGGAGTCCCACAGAAAACCTGGCCCTGTAACATATAGGGGTTTAAAGATGATGACCAACACCTTGGATTGCACTGGGAAGAAACTGGAAACCAGTGTAGCTTGGGCCCCAGAGAGTTACCTGGGCGAACCTAGGAGTACCCATCACTGTGCCCACTGCTATGTTTTGAACAAGTTGAAGTTTCCAGGTGGTCTTCAAGCACAGCCTCATGTAGAGTGCATTGCAATAATCCAAATGGAAGGTGACCAAAGCATGAATGACCATGAGCAAGGCCTCTCAGTTCAGGAAGAGGTGCAATTGATGCACTAGATGAATCTGTTGCAAAGGATCCCCAAGCCAGAGCTGCCATCTGCTCTTTGATCAGGAACTGTGAATCTAGGAGAACTCCCACATTATGCACCAGCTCAGTCTGGGAAAGTGCCACCCTCTCCAGAATCAAAGATGAAATATCATCTGGACCTGGGGGGCCAAAACCCCAAAGCCACTTCATTTTGCCATGGTTAAATTGCAGCTAGTTCCTCCCCATCTAGGCTTTTATATCCTCCAGACATTCAGTCAGTACCGCCACAGTGTCACCTGTCCAGCTAGGGGTAGAGATATATAATTGAGTATCATCAGCATACTGATGATATTGGGCCTCATACCAACAGATAATCTCCCCTAGCAATTTCATGTAGATCTTTAAAAGGAGTAGTGAAAGGCTTGAGCCCTGGGACACACCATATTGAGATCTCCTTTCCTACCAACAGCAACTAGAACCAGCTATGAAAGAAGGAGGAGGCCACTATAGCACAATGGCCCCACTCATAGCCCCTAAATCTGGTTCTAAAGGATACTATGGTAATTATCTCCAAAGATAATCAACAAGTATGACCAATGGTGTTTCAGTGCTGTGGCTCAGCCTGAACCCAGACTGGAAAGGGTCCAAATATTTTGCTTTATCCAAGACCTTTTGCAACTTTGCATCAACCACCCTATCAACAGGCTTCCCTAAAATTGAAAAATTGGAGACTGGACATTGTCTAATACTATAGCCTCTTGAGAAGGAGGTATACCATTGCCTCTTTGGGGAGCAGATGGTAACATCCTGTCCTGTAAAGAGCCATTAATCACTACTTGGATCATATGCCATCTCTTGGGAGGCCTTCTCAAGCCAGGAAGAGCATGGATCCAGAACATAACTGGCTGAGCTCACAGCCCGAAGGAACCTACCCACTTTCTCAAGAGCAACTGCCTCAAATTCCTACCTGATAACAAAACTCAAACATGCCTCAATCACTTTCATAGGGATTCCCAGCCACAGTCTAACTCTGAGCAAAGTCAAGAACTTTGTCTGACGGAAGCCAAGAATATTCAAGAACAATCCTCAAAGTGACACTGCCAGGGATCCCTTAGCTTTTCCTTACCCAGGAGGGACCTGATTACAGGAAATAGGGCTGCCAGCCACCTCCACGCAGATGCAATAAAGGTGGAGAAATAATTACACTTCATTGCCCTTATCACTCATTTTAGCCACAATTCCAATAAGACTTATTGATCTATAGTTTTTTGGCTAATCTTTGTCACCCTTTTTATGTAGGCAGATTATAATGGTGATTTTCTGGAATGCATCCTGTATTGTTTATATGAGTGATTTTAAGATTAAATTAGGATGCAACCATCCTCTATTAACCTGTCAAGTTCAAAACAAAAGACAAGAGTGTTGCATGGAAGGAAACAGATTTCTAAATATAAACAATGACTAAGAAAAGTATCTCTTCCATCCATCTTCCTCTTTATAATTTTTTCATAATCGAGGAATTAGAGTTTTTTAATACTATATTTTGATTTTTCAATGTTCTTCTTTGTATCCTTACAGATCTCCACTACGGTACTGTATATTGGTTGGAAGATGAAAAAACTTTCCAAGTTAGGGATGTATTAGACAAGAATGGTGATGCTTATGGCTATTACAATGACACTGTACAATCTACTGGATGGGGGATACTTGAGATCAAAGCAGGCTATGGTAACCAGCCCGTAAGCAATGAAATATTCATGTACGCTGCAGGTTTCTTGGAAGGCTATCTCACTGCTTCGTAAGTAGTTTGGTAAACTAAATTGGCATTGCTTAATTGATTATCTAAAATGTGGGTTGGACTTTTTGGATTTTTGAAAAACACTCACTCCCTTGTTATTTGGCTTGCTGTAATCACAAGTTCCAAAATATCCTAATTGACCAAACTTGCCTCTAAAACAGAGACATAAATCCATTTTGATCACGGTTTCTTATTTTGCCTTGGAGAAAAATGATAGACAAACCACATTAATTGTAAACAATTTAGATATCATGGCAAGCCATGATTAGAACAGTAGGAAATAGGATAGGGGACTGTGCATGTGAAAGAAGTAGCTTAGTTACTTATAATATGTACTTTTAATACAGTACATATTAAGGAAAGATTCATCTCCTGGAACAATAGACAACTATTGTCTATAAGTGGACCAGACCAGAAACAGATTCCATGGAAGCCTAAAACTACCTTTTTAAAGATTGGCTACAGTAACAGAATCTTGCAAAATTGATTTGCTTGCCTTCCTCATGTGAATTATAATTTAACAAGGCATTAAGGCAAGTGATGTTTTGACTAAACTTCCCTAAACTTAGGTTATTCTAGATTTACAGATTAAGAATTTGAGGTCCAAAATTTGAAGGGCACTATGTTGGAGGACCCAAAGTTGCTTTTTCCAAAAAGGCAATTGGACTTTTATTCCCTTAGAAAATGTTTTCCTTCTCATTCAAGAAGCTTCTTCAGTTCTAATCAAATTCTAATTCTACTGTAGTTAGTCTTCAATTGTTTTATCTCTATGGCTTGATTTTTTTGCCTATAGCTTTGAGCAGGCAAACCAAGATTATTGGGCAGAATTAGCATGCCATTTGTAGTACCAAATGAAAGAGGATTCAAGCTAATTTAAGAAAATCTTATGAAAATAACTTGAAATGTATCATTTTAACTAGGGTTACTATGAGTAGGGTGGGAAGCCTGCTTATTGTTATTTTACATACAAAATGAAATTATGCGTAGTCTTTCTTATTCTTTATATTGGAATGTCACAACTGTTGTTGTACTAAAGATACAAGTTAAGACATAAAATTTATTAAGTTGTGTTCATATTGACAAAGCAAGACAAGTGAACTAAAATAATATTTCCCGCATATTTCTTTCAGGCGAATGAGTGACCATGTTGCAAATCTGTATCCTCAGCTGATTAAGAATGTCATCATTGAACAAAAAATAAAAGATTTTATGCAGTATGTATTCTATTGTCAAAAATGTTCCCATTCATAAATAGCAATGAAACAAGTGCTACAATACGGCTTTAAGAATCCCCAGTTAGAATGTTTACTAAGCTAATTCCACTTGCTCCAGCAATACATAACTAAATGAGGAACAGACAAACAGAATTAGCAGGACTCTGTGCAAGAATTGAAGCTAAAGCATGTGATACAAGGAAAGGTTATGACATAATAGATTTACCACATTTCTAAAATGCCACAAGGCTTTTTGGTTTTGATGCAGAGTTGACAGTGTCTCCAGCACTTTAGGGTCATTATATTTAGCAGAGGAAATATATCTGTGATGTTTGAAATTATCAAAACTTCTTAACAAAAGAACATGTATTAATATGGTTTGTCCTTTGTTCCATGACTTCATTATTCTATAGCTTGAGGAGAACATTATCCTAAACATATTTATTCACAAGAAAGTCCCACTGAGACATAGAATGGAGCAAACCTTAAGTATCTCAGTAGTTCTGATCAAATATATATTCTAAACTCAGATTTGTTCCTATATAGGAAACAGGATGAGTGGACCAGGCAGCAGATTAAAAATAACAAGGATGACCCCTTCTGGAGAAATGCAGGATACGTTATTGCTCAGCTGGATGGGCTGTATATGGGAAACGTGGAATGGGCTAAACGGCAGAAAAGGACAGTAAGAAGCAATATGTTGTTTTTCACTTTCAGAAATGGAAATAGAGTTTAGTTCAAGATTTAAGTTAAGCCCAAGTCTTTCTGCTTTCTATACAGAATATGTAAAACATCCTTTATGTTACAGCTGTTCCATTTGATGTAGAAGTTAGTTGGCACAGCCCCAGAGTAGCGCATTACTTAATAATTCTCTAACCATTTAGGAAGCTTAGATAGAAGATGAACGTCTATCTGCAGTTGCTATACCACACAGGGAAAGTGCTGTCATTATAGCCCTAATTTTGGAATGGGCTGGGTAACCTTCTGAGAGTCAACAGGATGTTGTCACTGAATTAGCAAGAGGAGAATTCACTGGATACAAATAGCTTTCACCTTTATTTCCATACTCAGGCACAGCATGACAATAAAGACATGAATAACTAAACACATTTTCTTTCCTTGACTCAGCACTGCAAGAAAATATGGAGCCTGGGGCTAATGGAATCAGGGTCAATACCATTTGAATTGAAAATAGCATTTATCCCCTTTGAATTAATTTTTCTGAAAACGATTTACAGAAACTGAGAAGGAAAAATATTTCTTGATTCTAACCATAATGTTAATAAAAACATTTTTATGAAGTAAATGTAACATAACAGTTGAAAACTATTGGCCTCTACTTTTAAGTTCAAGAAGTAAACCCAAATAATTGCCTGTATTTTTAATTTAAGATGAACATCTGAGTTCATATTCAAAAGAAGGAAATACCCATCCTTTTCGCCCTCACTGTATTAATAGGTATCTATCCCCCCCTGGCCCTCCAGCCTTAATTTAGCCTTATTTGTACCAAAATCAAGAATGATTTGCCAATGATGCCACTGGCAGAAATATTGTTCATGGCTAAATACTGGCAGTTTTTCCCAACAAATGCAGATATCCTGTAAGTAGAAATATAGATTTTTTGTTAATATTATACATAAAAACCAAATTTTTAAATATATAGTTTGTTTAATTTTTTCCACTATGCCGGACAAAATCATGAGAACAGTATTAAATTACTTTACAAATGATGAAAATAGAAACCAGTTAGACAAATAAAAGATTGTATTTGTTTTTCCGAATTTTGGATAACAGTATTGAGCAAAGTAAGCTGCATATTGAAAGATTTTATAATAATATGTAATTTTTTACTGTACATCGATAGTCAGATACTGTTTTCTTGTTGAATTTGGATTTAAGTATTTTAGTGGTAGATTTAAAGCTGGTAAATTTCTTAAAATAACAAAAAATAAGATATTTGAATACTATTTGGATAATTATATGTAGAGACAGTATATTTGGATTCTTGTATGTACACACCCAGTTATTTTGTTTGTTCTCCGATTTTAATATTGGCAAATAAATTAAATTCTCTCTAGCTCATACTTAATTAAAAAGTATATATTCAACTTTCATATAATTCTTATCCCTGTAAAATGTATAGAATTTCAGATTTGATCTGTATCCCCACATTTAAGAAAAAAGTAATTTATTTTTTCTTTATTATATATGAAGAAAGGATGTGAAATTTTGAATTTTTCAGTGTTGCATAGTGATTTTGATTAGGAAATCTATTTTTATGGTGGATTTATTATATTTTGCAATATTTATAAATGAATTGACAGTTTGCATTTTCTGTTAGGATTTTATGGAAATGAAATAAAAAAGGAAGTAAAAAGGATAAATATTGATAATAGTTTATATTATGCTGCACTCTTCATCACTTACATCCTATTCTCTGGCTCTTCTATGATGGAAACTCCTTTATCAGGGAATACAGGTAGTCCTTGACTTACACTCAGTGGCTTAACAGTTGTTCAAAATTATGGTGGAACGCCAAAAGCTACTTATGTCCCAGACCTGTAGTTATGACTGGGGCAGTGCCCCCATATTCATATGCCCTTACAACAACCACATGGATGCTGCAGTGCCACCCTGCCTATCTTCTCCCCCATCCTGCCCACTGGGTCTCTGCAGGAATTTCCCTCTCCCAATGGATCCCTACTGTCCTTAAACCTGATTTCCATCCTACTAGGATCCAGACACTCCTCCTCACTTACCTTTTCAAGAGCTCCGAAGCCTTCTATAGTATTGGAATGGGTCACTTTGTCACTTGGCTACATGGCTTGATTCTAGAATTGTGCCACATAGGTGAGAGACAAACCACTCTGTTTTGCTACTTTCTGCAGCCCTGTGCAATCTTGTTAAGACAATAAAACAGGGCAGTTATCCCTTGCCTGTGTGGCCAAAACTCGGAAGCAACCATCAAAATAGTGGCTGTGAGACAAACCACTCTGTTTTTCTGCCTTAATGAGGTTGCACAGCACTGCAGAAAGTTGCAGAAAGCTTCTGCCACATTCTGCAAACCACACAAAAACAGCAAAACAGAGTGGTTTGTCTTGCATCTGCATGGTGCAATTCTGGAAGCGGTGACACTATCAGAATGCAATTTGGTGGCTGAAAAAATGGCAACTGCTCCTAGAACCATGCCATATGGCTGATTCTGCTTCACTAATTCAGTCCGTGTAGGATTTTGAAAACCTCTCAGGTTCTGGAAGCTCTGCTTCCAGAATCATGTCACATGGCCGCTCAATGAAGCAATCTGTTCCAGTGGTCTGCAAGGCTTTGTGGACCTTCACTAAGTTTTGGGAGGGCCAAGGCAGGCAGGCCTAGGCCTATGCTAGGCCTCCAATGGCCTTACTCATCCCTGAGGCACCCTATGGTCCATTTCATGACCTGCACATTCTTTTAACAATTGCATTGGGGAGAACAGTGATGGGGGATCATTCAGTGAGATATTCACTTAATGGCCATTGCGACATACAACTGTAATGAACAGGCTCTGTTTCTGCAGCACTGAGCAATCTTGTTAAGGCAACAAAACAGGGCAGTTTGTCCCTCGCCTATGTGGCAAAGACTTGGAAGCTCGAGGATTACCTATATGCAGCACTTTGAGCTACCAGAATCTGCTGACAAGAACTCTCTGAACTCTTTACTCATCTGCAGGGGCTGAACTAAGAAAACTCCCTAGCTCGTTCATTCTATAGCTCAAGGAACAAATATTCTTTTTCCCTGTATCTGGTTATCTCTAAATGGGACCCTAATCAGTAAAGTTGTGTCTGAATAAAGCATGTTGGGTAAATCAGTAGTTTTAGATCCAATTTTCTGTATAAACTTTCTTTATGAACTACTATTTCTTAATTTTAATATGAATGTTTGAACTAAAACATCACTGCTGTTGGACTTTAGTTTTTCAGATTCCCAATTTGAAGACAAACTGGCTAGGCATGGATTATTTCTGCCTGTCGTGTAACACTCATGTAGATAAAACTGAATCTTAAATTGTTATCTTTTTCATTTCAGCCTCTCACTGACTTTGAAATTAGTTTCCTAAATGCAATTGGAGATCTGCTTGACCTCATTCCTGCCTTAACCTCAGACTCAAGAAACAATGATTTTCTTTCTATGCCAGAAGTTTCTAGGATGTATCAATGGGATATGGGTCATTGCTCAGCTTTAATCAAGGTGAGAGCATTAGCATTAAAAAAAAAACTTTTACTTTAGGATTACAGGGGCTGATGAAACCGATCACAGCACAATCCAAGCAGTCTACAAATATTAATCCATTGTCAACACAACCTGCTTATTCTCCATTATTCTTATTACCTGGGGTTTCAGGAGCACTGCTGTAACCAACTGAATTAGCCAACCCAAAAACGTTGATTCATCTCTTTCAACAGCTTAAATAGCCTAATTCTATTTATTCAGAGGCCTTTCAATTTAATGCAGGATGTGAATCCAACATGAAATTAGGGAAACCGAAGCTTCACACATTACTAAGTAGCATGAGAATCCATAAAATTTGGATGCATTTTTAACAGATTGGAATTAAGTGGCAGGCACACAGTAGAATATACCTAAGAAATTAAGACATACATTTGTTTTTTCAAATATTTTGGAGTTAGTTTCCTGACTGGGCAATGAGTTGGACTAGATATTTCCCAAGGTTCCTTCAGTCCTATAATTCTATTATTTCTTTAAGTCCTTAGGGTTCAGATATATGGCAAAGCCCATCAAATGGTTATTTCAATGATGGTTTTTGATGTTTGCTTCTAGTTTTACCTTGTCTGCTGAATATGCACTGGTTGTTATGCTATTCAGGTTGTATTATTTTTAATTGTTGTTGGCTACCCAGAGCCCTTATGATGAGATGGGTGGCCTTAAAAACGTAAATAAATAAATAGTTCTGGTTCCATGCCTCTGGATTGGACAGGTTCATAAACTGAAGGTCCATTTGGACTTAAAATTTCTGCTTGCAGGTCTGTGACTAGGAAGGCCTTTACATAATTCCATTTTATGTGTCAATTCCGAACATTCCCAGATCAGGAGATGCAGTTCTCGACTGAACAATTGTAATATGATTTACATGGGATTGTTTTTGAAAACTACTTGAAAGCTACAACAGTCCAGAATGCAGTGGCTTGAGTCTTATGGGCATTTCTTATTTTCTTCAGATAATTCCATCACTGCAAGAGGTGTATTAGTTACTCATTGGCTTTCAAGTTTAATTCAAGGTTCTGTTTGGCATTTTAAAGCCCTATATGGCTAATGATCTGGATATCTTTGAGATTGCCTACTCCCAGGGGTCTCTGACAGTCTTGCAAGGTAGTTCAGACAGGAAGCAAATTCAGATGAACTAATTCTACTTTATTGTAAGATTACAGCAACCAAGTCTCACAAGTCTGAAAGTACATTTCTCCCCTGTTGCTAAGATGTCCAAGAAACTAGGGAGGGTCTGAGATGTTTGCCACACCCACATTCCTGCTGCAGGCTAACCTGCCTCTTATTGGCTTGGTTTCCCTGGCCTATGTTTCTTCTCTTGTCACTCAGATTCATTTTATATGCCATTATAGTCTCTGTACAATAAAATATTTTGGTGTAAGCAGCCATCAAGTCCTATCTTTGAAAGTCTATTAGGGACCATGTAGACATCCTTTTTCAACTGCTATTCTTTTCCTTTGAACAGATCTCCACCTAAGGTTAGATAAGACCACACCTGTACAAAAGAGGTGAGCTTGGTTTGCACCATTGCACCTGCCATCTTGCCAATTTTCACACACACCAATGATGGTGTCCTGCTTTCCTCTGTGCAAGGAATGCTAAGAAAGCTAACTTGAATAGTTTTCACGACTTTTCAGCTCCATAGGTCTGCTGAATACATTTTTTTCTTTTTTATTCTTATCCAATGGATAGTGGCAGGGAAAAAAAACCCTCACTTTTTTGTCTTTCCTGGCCTACATCCTTAATTCTTGCAACACCTTCAAAGTTGTGTCAGGCCAGTTCTTCTATTACCTGTGTTTCCCCAAAAATAAGACCCTAGCCTATATATTTTTTGAACCCTGAAATAAGCGCTTGGTCTTATTGCCATGTGCTCAAAAGCCTGATTGGGCTTATTATCAGGGGGATATCTTATTTTGGGGGAAACAGGGTAATGTTTTAATTCACATTACTAATTGTATGCAGGCTATAAAAATACTAACCAACAATTAATAAAAGGATTTTTAAAAATGTTAAATTTCATAAAAGAAAAACAAAAGTGATTTGTCTGTTATTTCTAGATAACTAATTCATTCTTTTTCTCAGGTCCTCCCTGGATATGAGAATATCTACTTTGCTCATTCTAGTTGGTTCACATATGCTGCCACTTTGAGAATATATAAACATTGGGACTTCAGAATTACTGACCCACAGACAAAAACAGGACGTGCCTCTTTCAGCAGTTATCCAGGTAATTTAGATGAATGAAAAATGCCATATGTGTTTCTTAGTTTGTCTGTAAACTATAACCATTTCCAATTTGGAGCTCTACAGTATATACACATAAACAAAAAAAATTTCTCCCCACTCATATTTAGAATACAAGTACCATCTTCCATTGGCTAGGTTAGCTGAAGATAATCCAACATAGCCCAACAGCACTGCATTCAGAATAGTGTTGTAGAGTTTTATAATGTAATATGAATAGTTTTTATCCCAGAGCTATAATTGCACTCAACAATGAACTAAAGGGCCACCATCAGTGAGCTGTTGGACAGCATTACTTGGTCTGTTGTGTGGATGTTTGGGTGGTTTAGGTATGGGGAATTTGTGGTGGGTGGGGGGGTGTTATGTGTATTGGACCTGGTCTTTGGGTATTAAGTGAATTTCGTTGTATGGGTATACTGTGTATACACGTACAATGACAATAAAGTTATTATTATTATTATTATGAAAGTTCTTCGACACACACAAAAACAGTTACAGATCAATTGTACAGATGTTTACATTAGAATTGAATCTTAAGTAATAAAATAAATGATTTTTCTTTTTTTTTTTTATTGAAAAAGTTTTCAAATACAAATTTTTCCCCACATTTTTCTCCCCCCTCCTCCCTAACTCCCCCTCACCACCCATCCCCCCGTGACTTCTTCACAACAAAAACCTAATTCATAACAGATTATATAATATTTTACCACCCCCTTACTCCCTCCTCTAAATACTGCCCCTTACTTACTAATAATATTATTAATATTATTACTTCCCCCTTTTACCATACATTTCAAAATATCATTCTACTATAACATTGCATAATAACTTCTAATTTAACATAATAATATTATTATAACTCCCAATTTAACAGTAATCTGCCCTTTTTCTCCTCCCCCATACTTATATCTATATATTAATACAACATTTCATAACAACCTTCCACTTTAAAACTATATAATAAGGCCTACTTTAACATTTAATCTTTTGTGTATATTAATATAACATTTCAAAGCAGCCTTCCCCATAAATCCTAATTTTGCATTTATTCAGCTCCACCCATTTGCTCCACTCCCATAAATATATCACTTAAACATCCCTTTTCTTAAACTAAACAATCAGTAAACTAACCTATCTCCACCCACTTTCCTACAAAATTGCCATACACAACAATTCTTAATATCTTTAATCTACTGCCCACCCTACTAAAAAAAATATTCCGTTATATAGAAAAAATCAATAACTTTAAGTTTATAATCCATATAATATCTTCTTTGATGTCTTTCCACTAGATTGTTGAGTACATCATCCATATTAGGGTAACATAGCATCCTAGTTGCAACAGATTGTTCAAAATCCTCAGTTATCATCTGCCCCCATCAGTAATAAATCTCCTCATATATATATATAAAAGGAAAACAACCACCCGAGTGACATTATAATTATATTCCATATAATATCTGTAATTGTGGTTTTCTTCAGGATTATTAATTCCCATCATCGTAATGGGTAACAACCAGATCTTCTGCGTGCCCCAGCGTAGCTCTCTTGCCTTATAGCTCAACATAAATATAATACATTTATCAATAAAAAGAAATCCAAAATAGATAATTCCAATCCAACCAATTTAAGGCTCTTTTCACATCCCAAAATTACGGCATTGCAGAGGTCTGTCACTCTCCTCAGGATAATGTTAACCAATACTTCGCCTCAGCTGTCTTTTCATATATTCATTCATTTTTTTAAAAAAAAAAAACTGGCTTCACTGTTGCTTAATTTAGAAATTTTTATTTTTGTGAGACCTATTCCTTTTTTTCTTTTCCTTTTGTGGGCTTGATCTCCATCCTAATTTCCTTTCTGCAAGTTGTATATCAACTAATCGATTTTCATTCTGCTTTATGACTTGATCTTGTTGGTTTTGCTTTTGTAACTCATATTTCTTTTCTATCAATTGTATATCAGCTAATTGATTTCCATGCTTGTCTGTGACTTGATGAATCATGATCACGTTAGAATCCGATGCCACTTCTCTTTTATTTGTAGATAATCCAGCTGAGGTGTCTAAAGAATCCGAAGGCAATTTGTCTACAGAAGCCTCTATAATTCGATGTTTTCCCTTTATTTCCAATTCCTTCTGCTTATCCTGTATTGTGCATAAAGATGTTGAATTCATTTGCAAAATTTTTTGATAAAATTCTTCTGCTTTTTCAACAGTATTTAATTGATATCTTTCTCCTTGATATCTCAATATAATACCAACTGGAGCATCCCACCTGAATAGAATATTTCTTTTTTTAAGTTCAGTCACCAGAAAACCAAATTTCTTTCTTTCCAATAATATCTTGGGCGGGAGCTCTTTGTATATCCAAATCTTTCTTCCAAACCATTGCAAAGTAGAGTTGTAAGAATTTTGCACAATATTATTTCTTATCTCCTTATCTGTAAAATAAATCACCACATCTCTAGGCAATTGCCTTTGCTTTGCAGTCCAGGAATTTATTCTATAAACTCTATCGATCCTACAAAATACTTCCTCAGATTGAACCTTTAAATCCCAGCCAGAATTTCAGAAGATATTTTCCTTAAATCATCTCTGTTATTTTCCTGCAGTCCTCTCAGTCTAATCGCATATTCAGTGAAATTATATTGCATCATTAAAACTTCTCTTTCAATCCGTTGTTGTAAATTTTCTGCATTACAAGTCTTTTGATCAGCCTCCATTTTAGGTTTTTCTTCTAAGCTATTATCTGAGTATTTGTCAAGTCATTTTCAATTTTTTGTATTCTATTGTCCAAATTGTCCTCAATTTCTTCCATTTTAGACTCTAATAAATTAATATTTGCATCCAACTGGATCATAAATTCTGTAAAACCATTAGCCATTTTTATAATCTTTCGTTCCAAAATATTGCACCAATTCTTTAATTTCCTACTTAAATTTTTCAAAGTTCTGATTCACAATCTCATCCCTTCTTACAATCTCCTCCAAGAGAAATTCTATTATGTTAAAATCGGGTTTCTGAGACTGGAGATTTAGAACTTGTTCATGTAGTTTGTTAATGGGGGAATCCCCCCCACTGCTTGTTTGTCCGGCTTTATAAGTCTCAATGCCATGTTTCCGCCCAGACAAACTTTTTTAGAAAAGAAAAGAAAAGCAGAGAAAAAACAAGCTTCTTTCCAACCAAGATCAATATCAAATCTCCAGGAGAAAAAAAACACAAAAGTGAAGTTTTATCTTCAATTGTAGCCAAGAGTATTTATTCCGCTACTTTGTAGTAATAGAAAACGGAAGGACTTTCCCTTTCAGCCCCTTCTCAAGCCTCGGCAGTCGCCATTTTTAAAAATTCTTTTTTCCTTCTTGAATAACTTTTATAAAATAAATGAAATACTTGCGATTCAGGATCACAGGTCCAACTCACGTCCTCTTTAATTAATCTGTTAAATTTGTAGGCTTGTTCTTGTTGCCTAGCTCTGCATAAGCAGAGGTCTCCCAAAGCCCGGAGCGGCGGCTAGGGAAATGGGGAGTCTCATCTGCTCCGTCCCCAAAAGTAAAAAAAAAACTTTTGGGGCTACGCAGAGAGCTCTACCTGCCCTAGCCAGCTCTATCTCCATTTCCTCGGGGAAACGGAGTTTTTTCGAGCCGCCATTCCGTTGTGAAGGCGGCTCTTTACAGGCAATGGGGCTGGCGATCCCAAGGGATCGTCTAGCAGCGACAAGCAGCAAACCGGAAGTTGTATAAATGATTTTTCTTATGGTGCCTTTTGTGAGATGAAAAGCAAGGAAAGCTTTTCCCAAGATGAGTTGAAATCAGGGATGAATATGCAGCATTGCAGTCCTTTATGTATTTTGTTCCCATCCCAAAAGATTGGACTGCACGTATCTCCAAAAGAAACTGGAATAGTTAGATCCATCTTGAGTCCTCCTTCTCCCCTATAGTTCATATGTGGCAATCATTACTCAAACCATGACATGGACTGAAAGGGAGTATAATTTTTTCTGGTCTTGTGAATAATTTTTCATGTATTTTGTTAAAATGAATTTAATGTGCCTGGGGCTGAAAGGACATTCATGTGCAAATGAATGCCCCCATATAAATAAAACCACTGAGAAGGTCTTTACCTGATTGTGCTTTGTTGGAGACACTGAAAGAAAAGCCTCTTTGGAGACTTGGCCAGTCCTGTCCAATCCACGTTTCTGGAAGCAATTGTAGAATGCATGACCTCTTCACAAATAGGTCCAGTTCACCACTTCCAGAGTCTCATTGTTGAAAACCTTATATAATTTAACTGAATTTGGTTTCCTTTCATTTATAATCAGTTGATTCTGGTGTAGAATTCTGTAGATTCTTTGTTTTTATCCATTTAATTTCCTTCATTTGCGGAAATCAAGCATTAGAATAAAAAAAAAATGAAGGGTTTCTTTTTGAATAACAAATTTTTTGAAAATTCTTGTTTCAGGCTTTTTGGTTTCCCTAGATGACTTTTACATACTTGGCAGCGGATTGATTATGTTGCAGACCACAAACAGTGTATTCAACCTTTCTCTTCTTAAACAAGTGGTACCCGAGAGCCTCTTTGCATGGGAGAGAGTCCGTATTGCCAATATGATGGCAGATTCTGGAAAGACCTGGGCCCAAACCTTTGAAAAACAAAATTCTGGTTGGTATATTTGAATGGGAATCTTTTCACCCATGATTCTATGTGGGGAAAAGCACAGTTAAGATTTAACTATTTTCTCACTGCTCTCTAGGTACTTACAATAACCAATATATGATACTTGATACAAAAAAGATCAAATTGCAAAGAAGCATTGAAGATGGGACTCTTTATATCATTGAACAGGTTCCCAATCTTGTAGAATATTCTGATCAAACAAATATTCTCCGTAAAGGTAAATACTTATGTAAGAGTTTTTGAATAATGGAATACGGGAGAGGGCCAAAGGTAAATAACCTCAACTAAAACTTCCTAATAGAAATTGCAAATAATCTCAATGTTAATAAATGCAATTTACCAGGAATTCAAAATTTGTATTTATAGAAATAATTGTGTGTGTGTGTGAGACAGTACTAAACACAAATTTCCTTTGTGGTACAGAGGGTAGATGATGTAAATTCACATTCTTTTGCTGAATTTGAAATTCCTTAAATACCTCAGCTTTGCCAAATGTAACCTCTTTTTATGAAATTTTTCTACCATGCTAGTTTGGCTCACATTCCCTTGCGACTCAGTGTTTTAGAACTTGGTTAATGTTTCTTGCAGCTGAATTCAAGCAATGTACAAAAGCTCCAGATGAACTTATTCACTGGTAAAGCCTTGTTTTGCAGGATACTGGCCTTCCTACAACATCCCTTTCCATAACATAATTTACAATATGAGTGGATATAGAGAATATGTTCAAAAGTATGGTTTGGACTTTTCTTATGAAATGGCCCCAAGAGCAAAAATCTTCCGACGGGACCAAGGAAAAGTAACTGATATTGAGTCCATGAAGTACATCATGAGATATAATAGTATGTCATTTTAAATTTTTCTATTGATTTTTTTAGATTGTTTTCTCTTCCATAATAAGAAAACCTCATTATCAAACATTTGTTTTGCAATAACGATATCTGCTCATCTTTCATAATGTTAAACTATGCAACTCTTGGCCATTATCTGTTGAATCTAGTTAAAATAAATAAATGTTGAATTTTAAATACATCATATTTTTCGATACAATTTTCCAAGTCTGTGAGTGACAGGAGCCAAATTTCTATTACTTATTGTTAAACAACTTCTCAGAGTAGACCTCTTTTCTACTCTCTTATTCTAACCTGCTTCATAGATAAAATCCAACTGGGGTGGAAAGAAAATGACTCCAATTTCTTTGAAGGAGAAGCAAGAATCAAATGACAGACTTCTGACTCTACAGATACAGGGTTAAATCATGGTTAAGCAAGTGAGCGAAAACTTACTTATCCCTTTCCCTTTATTTCCAGATTATAAGAAAGATCCATACACAAGACACAATCCCTGCAATACCATTTGTTGCCGAGAAGACTTGAAGCACAAGGCTCCAGTTCCAGCTGGATGCTATGATTCTAAGGTACACATTCCTAAAGGAATTGCCCCACTATAGATATGTGTGGAATGGAGAAAACATTAGCTGGTTCACATTATTCTGCATACACAATACTCTCCCCACTGCACATCATTATATGTGCCTGTAATTACTTGTGCATTCAAATGCAGGTGCAGCAGCTGGCCAAACCAAGCTACCTTGACAATCATTGACATCATTTTTATCATGCTTCCATTGATAGCAGCTTTCATCTTTATTTAGTTAACTTTATTGATTAGTCCTTGGGCCATATTAAAGTGCAGAGTTCCAGACACAAATTATTTTATATATATATAATAATATAAAAATAATATAAAAACAATTTAAAATGGAATTGGATAAAATACAATTTAAAATGAAATTGGAATAAAATACAGTTTAAAATGAAGTTGGAATAAAATACAATAATTTAATATATAAATAACTGAAATATGATAAAATTAGCTTTTGTCTAATTAACAGTTAAAATTAAATGCGAATTCCATGTAAATATTTGTTTTTGTGTTGGGATTGTAAAGTATAGCCATTTCAGAGGGAACTTGGGAACTATTCCAGTTTCCTGCAACAGACCAGTACAGAGTAAAATGTTTAATTCTCCCTTTAAAATTGAGGCAAAGGGTCTCTAGTAGCCTTAATCAGCCTGGCTAACTGCAATGGACATTCAGAATTATAGCTTAGCAACCCTTGGAAGAGCCATAGCCATTCCTGTCCTTGAGAAATTAATACTATTTAAGGAATATCATAGTCTGTGTTCTTAACCTGTGTGTAGGCTGCAAGATTCAATCTGAGAGTCACCAGGATAAAAGATTTGTTCTCCCAAGCTTTCAGTCTTGTGCTGGAGTCCATCAGGGAAACAGCACAAGCCCGAAAACTTGGAAAATAAACTTTTGGTCTTGGTGTCTGACTCAGATTTGATCCTGCAACGTTATCTTGGGACATGTATACTTAACTTCATTTGTATGTGTAGGCTGTTTGGTTTTGTGGAAGGAAGATTCAGAAATTCTGAACACTGACCTGCCATTTTTATCCATCATTTTTGCATATTTGCAATGATACAGAAGACTCATACAGGAACAGAACATTGAGATTCTGTAATTACTTACTTTTTACTTCAGGATGTCAAAAAGAGAAATAGTAAGAATTGTGAGGGAAATAGTTAAAGGAGTTAATTGAAATATGGGCAAAATATGAACAGAAAGGTTGGTTGGTCAGTTGGTTTATTTAAAGCATTTATATGGCCATCCAACTCAGATAATATGACTCTTAAGTAGCATTAAAAAAAAAAAGGAAAAGTCAAAACCAACAAATAGAAAAAACCCAACCTGTATCATTAAAACCATGTAGGCAATAAATGGCGAACACTGCTGAAGTGCAGTATAACTGCTATTGATGGGGACTCTACTCATTCTGGCCAAAAGGCTTGTAATGGTTTGCAGGTTCCAGCCAATTTATGCTGAAGGGAGGATTACACCAAAAGGGCCACCATTGAGAAGGCACATCTCCAGGGTCTCATAAGATGATATGGAAAGGGACATGCCCCTCCAATTGCAATGTGTGGGATGGAGAGATATTGTATGCTTGGAGGGCTTTTGTAGGTGATAACCAACAACTTGAATTACACCCAGAAGCCAGTCAGTGTAGCTCATGGAGCAACAGTGTCACTTGGGTGTCACAAGAAATTCCCATTACTACTACACCACCACATTCAAGACCAATTGTAGGTTCTGGATAGTTTTCGAAGATAGTTGTATGTGCAGCACATTACAAGACTGAGTATCTTTGGGTCAGAGAAGAAACAGCACAAGATAATTGTTAAGATTATCTCACTGAGGAGGTTGGTTGTTGAAATCTCACCATGCTTTCATTGCTAGGGAATGTGGCTTAATATTTGATAATCTATTCATAAAATCAGCTCAAGACAAAACCTGGATAAATCCAAATTTGTCATGGATCCTTGTGTGCCAGCTTTCTTTTTATTTAAATATAGGAAATTGTTCAGTCCTCTCTCCTTGCTTTACAGAGAATTAAAATACACAAAATCATATCTCACCAGTATCAAATGTATGATTTAGTATCTGCATTCTGGTCCTCAATTCACCTTGCTGAATAAAGGGGCCTGGTTTGCAGCACATGTGATTCAGTTAACATGGTTTGGATTGTCCTGGGCCATTTCTGAATAATTTTGCTTTCTTTTAATGTCACATAGAAAGAAAAAAAAACAATGAATTAAAATGACCCATTTATATTTGAAGGGGATTTTAGAAATAATTTGTGCATGTTATATTTGTGAAATATCCATCTACCCCTTTTCTCCTTACATGACCTCTTTTTTAAAATTTGGTATAGGTAGCAGATATCAATATGGCTGCAAAATTTACAGCCTATGCCATCAATGGCCCCCCTGTGGAGAATGGCCTGCCTATCTTCAGCTGGGTTCATTTCAACAAGACGAAGCACCAGGGTCTGCCAGAGTCATATAACTTCGATTTTGTTACTATGAAACCAGTGCTGTGAATCTGTAAATTCTGAAAATTGTGTTTACATCAAATAAACAGACCTGGATATACCTTGATTTTACTCATGGCTTCTTATGAGAAAGATAAAGCCTAATATATGCAAGTATATATGGGCATAATAGCATATATAACCTTGGATTCTAGATGAATTCTGGCAGCTGCTTAGTGAATTTCCAGCAATTCCATAAATAGTTCCTAGTTGTGTGCTTTGTTGCCCATTCTATCATCTTTGCCTGTTTGTCTGTCTTGTTTCTCTGACATTTATATACTCTTTCTCTCTAGTATTTTGAACTGATATTTCCATTTCTTAAACCAAATGATCTTTTGTTCTTCCAAACTAATCACACAAAACTCAAAAGTTTAAAAACCCAGTAGTTTATTTCAAAGTATAAATTTCAGGCGTATCAAGACAAAACCCCACTACAATTAACACATACAGACACTAGTCTACAATGCATATAAAAGTTAGGAGAACTTGCCACCGTCCTGCTTAAACTGGACTTTTTGGTACAGCCTACATTATTTACATGTTCATCTGTTGAAGAAAAAAAATCAAGAGTGCAAATTTCTATAAGGAGTTTTGTATAAGTTTATTTATCAGTGCTTATAAATTACTGATCTGAAGAGTATCTCAGGTTTTGGCTGTCCAGTTACTTTATTTACAGTTAAAATTTAAACTTAGTCTTAAAATATATTTTCAAGCTAGCACAAGGTAAGAAACCAATCATTCTGCTTTAAAATATAGGTGAGATCCAATGATAATACTGTAGAACACAATTTGGTTTGCATTCTTGCATATTTGTACATTACTCTCAACATAACCTCTATACTGCTGAAAATATGTTTATCCAATTTTCATACACCCCAAATATGAAGATCTTAAAAACAGCAAGATTTCATATGCAAAATGAACAACTTTGCCACTGAATGAATGAGAATACTAAAGAAAGTGTAAGATGGCATCAACATAATGTAGTTTCATATTCTGGTTGTAGTTCTTCTAGCCAATACTGTGATATTGCAAGTCAAGGGATAAATAAAAATTATTGAAGCACTAATACTACATGTAATATGGATTCTAGAGCCGCAGAAGTCCTGGACACGTAGTAGCAATTGATTGGATCAGTCTAACATTGAATGAATGGACCAATTTAATGTGGTACAACCCATGTTCTAATTCTAATGGGTTGTTCTCAGACATTTTGTCAACATTTACTTTTAAGTCTTTTTATGTATAATTTAAAGAGGCACAGAAATTGCCCAACATGCTGAAAATACAGATTAATCAGGGTGTTTCAGTAAGCATTAAACATAGTGTTTTTGTTCAGAGTTCTTAGGCATTTATCAGTATCACCGAACATATCCTCTATCATTAAGTTGCTAATATAACAAGCATGTTGCATGTCTTGTTCTCCACAATCTAAATTCAACCAATTTTTTTTGTATAAAGTGTAATTTGGGGAAAAAATTGAACAGAAATAAGCTAACAAGTTCCAGACCAAGATAACAATCTTCTAGCTCACTTTCAGAATTTATATCATTTCTTCTGAAATGGAACTTGACTACTACTAGTAGCTGCATTATCAGTATTAAAGAGCAGAACATTGCTGAAATAAGTTTCACAGTGAAATTATTGTAGAAAAAGATGTCTAAACTGGGCCAGGCATACACTGCGATAAAATAGGTGTGGTGAGAAAAAAAAATACCAACATGGTACAATGTAGACAGTGAAATTTTCTTTTCTTCTTTAAGGTCTTTCAAAAAATATCTCTTCTATCCATACTATAACAAGCTCACAGTGCTGAGTGAGATGCAGTTTCTCAATCAACACAGAATAAAAATCCAGCATTAGTCGAGTTTGTTGCCATGCAATCCTGTTTATAGTAGTTTGATAGAAAAAGAATAAAGTCCCCATTATCTGTTGCAAGGACATATTAATATCTACAGATTCAGATTTTTTTTTTCCAGCCAAAGGCAGAGAATTAAGCACAGAATATAAAATATGTGTTTTGCCATTACTTACACATAAGGATTTGTTTCTGCTTAACTCCGTATTGCTTTATATAACTTGTGAGGCATGCTCATTCTGTTTTGGAAAATGTAGCATCCTATTCTATCAGCTGCAGTTCATAAATCTGAAGGCTAACAACTATCCTCTAAAATGCTAATTTAAGAAGTGCTGAAATTAACATCTGCCACAAACTTACTTGAACATGGAACGAGATCTGATACTGGAAACTGGAACTGAAAGTTCTTGAATGACTTCTTATGCCTTCTGTTAAAGTTGTAGGTCCTAGTACCCTAACCTCAAAAAGAAAGTTGCACACCTTATGAAAATATATTTTCCTCCCAGATGTTCTCAGGCCTGATTTTATTATCCAAGTACAAAAAAAAAAAAAAAAAAAATCTAAAAGGGCAAATAACAATATATTGGCTACAAACAATAGGAACTGCCAAATTAAACAGTAAAGTCCAATGCTTCTTTAAAAAATAATAATAAAAATAAAAATAATAATAAATGGTTTTGTAATTAAATGCTCCTTCCATTGATTTCTGATCCCTTTTCGTTGACTGCATTTTGCATTTTTCAGCATTCAAATTAAGATGTGGGCTAAATATACTCCTTCCGTATATAATAAAAATCTTGTGACCATTTCAGAGATGAGTTTCTAGCTAATCAGTTGTTTTATTTCCAGATTTTTGAAGGTAATAAGAAAATGTGATAAATTGATTATGCCAATTACCAACTGATTGAAGAATTCATAATACGCAAAACAAAATTTACTCACTCAAAAATAGTTTCTGACTACAACACATAGAGACAAGCAAGTTTCCACATTATTCTCAGAAAAATAAGACACAAAATGCCACAAGACTATGGTTTTTCTTTACTGAAATACACCTGCCCACATAAACAGCATTAAGACCCTGTCTTCCTAAGCTAGCTTCTGACTCTGCCTTTTTTGAACTTTGCATTTCTATTCCAACTCTATCAATTTCAGAACAGGAAGTAATAGGAAGTGCCAAGCAATGCAGTGAAGTTACCACTCACTATTTAATAGGCATTATCAACCAAGAAGATAATGTATGTCCTATTTTTCTCTAGAATATAGTATGGTAGTTATTTCTATGCCAGGTGTAGCTTATTTATTTTCAGTAGCCATGAGCTTTGCTGAATTGGAAAAAGTAGAGGATCTATTCTGTTGTTTGGACTCAGTAGGTATAGAATTTTCATGAAGTTGTTACACAGAATTCTAGATATTTGTGTCTGTTTGTTAAGAAAATGAGGTTTATTTTTTGGCTACCTACCATCTTAAGAACAGCATGATACAGCTAAACGGTGTGAGAGTGATAAATCTTCACAGATTAAATTAAATAAGTAATGTAAACATTAGCATGAATTATTGGAAAACCTGGGTATTACTTGTCAAGTGAATCTGCAATGAGAAATTATGACATTCTAGGGTTGCCAAAAGAGCTGAATATTGAAAGGATGGCAAAGAAAGAGGAACACAGAAAGTGTGACTGCATTTATTTTGAAATTATTGTTTAAGGCACAAATTAAATTATTTTTTTAAAAAAAGAGGATCATAAAAAGAGAATCAGGAAGCTATTGAAAATGCAAATGAAGTTTTCTAGAAACCTGGCTTTAGTGGTGGGCTTCAAAATACTCTCACATTCTGGTGACAAATCGAGTGCAAGCCTGCCTGGAACTTTTTCATTTCAATAAGCAGACCCATGTATAAGAACTCAAAAACTGATTGTGGGTAAGTTTCTTTGCCCTTTAGGAAGTAGGTTAGATGTCTTGTAAAGTACAATGGGCCACTCTTCTAGGACTAAGCACAACCCTGAATCCAGGCTTCCCACCTAACCTGGCTGTTATACTCTGCGCTTGTGCCAATGTTTGACATTAGATTTGACGCCACATGAAACATGTCAGCCAAATTCCCAAAACTTTCTAACTCACTATTTACTAGGTACAGTGACTTGTAAGCAAAGGGGAGGAAACTATTTCATCAGAAATACAAGCTGACTTGCTGGAGGTTATGAATTTATTTCAGTTTTGGTTGTTAGGTTTTGTAGTGTATGAAAGAGCTCTCCAAAATAATTCTGCAGAGAAGATTTTACAATGAGTTTCATGCATGAGAACAAACTCAAAACTAGGTCAAGCCACAGCCATGGGGCAAGAATGGAAGCTTTCAATGTCTTAAGTTTAACTGCTTTGAGAAGCAATCACATCTGTTGACTGGGGGTCACAGAAGGGTCCAAAACGTCCATAGATGTCTTTAGCACGCACAGCAAAGTAATATTTGCTGCCAGACACAAACTGAGTAAGTGTGCATGCCATAGGCAGAGGAAGGGCTTTTACTTCCCCAATTTTTTTCCACTGAGAGGGTACAGTGGCACTTGGGTCCTCATGGTATGCATATAGGTGATAGCTATCCACACTAGCACAGCTCCGGTCCACTTCCAAAACACTCCAAGAAAGCACAATGCCATTTTGACTTTGCACTCGGGCTAGCTTCAGGTGTGGCTTCTGAGGCAAAGAATGGTTGGCAGCTTCAGGAGGCAGTCGGGAGGGCTGCTGGGCCTCTGGCAGAGGGGCTGGATGCACAGGCCGCAATGGCTCCTAAGGGAAAAAGAAATGGTATTGTGAAGGTGGCAAAGAAGTTGCTTCATCATTTCAGAGTCTATATGAATTGATCGCTCAACAGTTAAAAATGCATGCACTTGACAAGTGGTAAGGAATTCCAGAAAAGGGGAGCAGTCACCAAAAACACTGGCTTCAGAAGGAACGAGAACTTGAAGAGTTCTTATAGAACCAAACAGATTATTGCAAAAGCAGGGTATTCTAGTCTATGCAAATCAAGGCTTTAAAGATTAAAATCAGCATTTTGAATTGTACTGGAAGCAAAATAGTAATGTGTTCCTACATTTGTCAGAAACGTCTACAGAATGAATAATTTGTGGTCCATACGTAGCCTCCAGATCTTTTTCTTATGATCTCAGAAATAACGAATTTTTTCTCTTTGCATGTGCGCATGCCCTTAAATTTCCCCCACAAACCCCAATGAGCTCTAACCCTGTCCAGCTCATTGATATCATCAACTTACTATTTTTTTCTCCATCTATTGAAGTTTTTCACAGTATTGTCCCCAATTAGTTTTAAAATATTAATGATCCCTGAATAAATACATTTGATCTTCTGTATGGTTGTATCATCTTTTCTAAATATTCATTTTAATAGATAAATGTTCTTACTGAATGTACTGGAGGAGGCCGATGATGTACTGTGAGTTGAGGTCCACCAGATCCTAAAGTTAACCCACTGTTTACAACATAAGCTGTTGTTTGAGGCACTCGCACGGTTACACCTATAAAAGATATTAGTATCAATGTATTTATGCCTTACTTTTTGGAAAGCTATTATAAACCATGCTATTTTAATAACATACAGGTAGTCCTTTATTTATGCCTACAATTAGAATTTGGTCATTGAGACATCATGTAACTGCTTTGTTTAATTACTGCAATCCTGGCACTACTGGTTGTGGTGGTTATACAATCTAGGAATCCACTAATTATTTTTAAAGAAATCAGACAGGACAACAGAAAAATCTAATGAAAAATCAAGTTGAGTTTATTTTTATTTATTTATTTAATTTATATGTCACTCATGTCACCATCTAAAGAATGAAGCTGCAAAGTGAAATGCTAACACAAAAATATATTGAACATCTACATTATAAAAAATTTAAATATTTTTCGTTGAACTATTTTTCATGTCAAACATTTATGAAATCAAATTTAACCATACATCAACTATTGCATCAGAAATCAAATTAAAAGTTTAAAAAATTACTGCCTTAAAAATTTAAATTTATATTTTGAACATATTTTTATGACTTGTGTTTTTATTAGCAACTGATAATTATGTTTCAGTTCACAGCTTACAAATGTATTTTTGAAAAGGTTTCTTACCTGAACTTTGTGGGTTGATTTGCCTTAAACCAGAATTCTGCATAACAGTGGTTCGCACAGGATTCTGTCCTGATGGTGCAGGAAGAGTAGTATAGACTACTTGATGGTTAGCAGGAGCTCTTGGTACTGGGAGTCTAGCTGTAGCCTGAGTTACTGGGCGATGTGTTACATTCACAGTTGTCTGGGCTAAGAGATAGGTAAAATAATAGTAAAAAAACTTATGCTTATGAAGACCAACACCAGTTAAAGAAATGGCATCTGTGACTTCACATTGTTGTGTAAATAAGATCTTTAGTCCCATCAAGCAACATGTGTCTACCCTAGATCTAAACATCTGGCTGACTGTGTGATCAATCATAACAATAACATACAAAACATATGGAGTCAAACAAGTTTAATAGCCCAATCATGTTGACATTTTAGTTAATCATGTAGGACTTTTTGGTGTGGTTATTTCTACAGCAATCTGCAGTCAATGTAATTGTAAAAAATGCTGGTGATTCACAAGTTTTTAATAGTCATAACTCCAATGTTATTTTGTTGTCTTTTTAAGAAAAACACTATAGCATAAGAAATAAACCAATATATTACAATGGGGAAAAAATCAACAACTGAGTTGTCAACTCTACATGCAAACATAGTTTTTGTTGCAGTCTTCTGATTCCAGCTGTTATTTCTAGTTTTGATGGAAAGTCTACCTTTTCATATATGGCTAGAGATAATATCTTCTACTTTCCCTTCGTTTTACCCTCAATCCTGGAGGTAAAACATTTATCAGAAACAAGTGCAGCATAGCAGAAAGTACATGAATTGTGTAAATGTACAACTGATCATTCAATGAACCACTTAAGAGACAAGCTATTTGTTCATCTTCATCGTAATTTCTATGAATAAAATCATTGTAACTAGGTACGAAGTACAAAGCTTATTTTAAGTTGGTGAGTGGTGCTCTTTAGGAGAGAACCGAAGACAGTATGTTTTTCTTGAAGGAAACATCTACTTATGTGTGTTTTCAATTTGTAATGCTGTGTGACTTGTTTATACAGAGAATGTAGTAGACTATGGGAACTTTCATGTCTTGTCCAGGCATCAAAGGGTGCAAAATGATGGAATATCTATCAAAAAAGCTAAGGTTCACTAAGATAGTTGTCATATGTATTTTAATACAAGAGGAAAGGAAAGAAGAGAAGAGAAGGGATGCTAGGGAGAAAAACAATCTAAGTACAATGTAGATTAGGTAGGAATCCTAATATTGAGCAGGTGAAGATAAAGAAATAAGACACAATCTCTGCAAAGGATTTTCTTGCAGGGAGGAAGTACTACTACAATAGTTTTAAAATGTTCTTTGACATGGATATTGTCTTAATTTCCTGGGACAGCAAATCTTTTCAGTGAGGGAGTTGCAACACCACTTCCCTACATATCTGCAGAAAAGCTGTGAACCAGGATGGCTTTGGCAACACTCGTGGTATTGTATAGAGAGTCCTAAGACCAAGTTTAACTTGTGGAGGATTTTATGAATAGTAAGGCATTGAATTTTAACTAGATTCACATGAAAAAAACTATATTACAGAATAATTCATATCTGATTATGAATTGTTTTCATTTATGTTTTGGACTAAATGAGTAATATCTTAAACAAAATGGTTACCATTAAGTATTTTTAAGGATTTTAAGAGGTCACGTATTGAGTATAATTTAACTAAAAGTCTGCTTAGCAATCTATTCAATTGAAACAGGTATGGTCCAGATGCTCTTTCAAGTTTCGGTGGCACCTCAATACTCAAGATGTTTAGGATACGCTATATTTGAAGCAATACTGTCATTCAATTTTTATAAATTTAAAGAATATTGGTAACACAAATAATCTCCTGAGTAAGGAACTGAAATACCCTATCAGGTTTTAACAAACATAAAATACACGTGTGATTTTGGAATGAAGTTAATTAGTCAGAAAACATTTTATTAGTTCAAAAAAGTCTTTTTGGGACATTTATTCTAATTTGTATAAGAAATAAGTTTTCATTAGAGCAAATGGATGATTATGTACAAAATCAAAATTTACCCAAATTATCAGAAGAGCAAGAGAAAATTATGAACAGTACAATAATGACCTTTGATATTACAGAAGCAATTAAAAAAAACTAAAATAGGTAAAGCACCAGGACCCGAGTGCTTACCGAATGGATTTTATAAGATTTTTTAAAAACAATTATTATTGATGAAGGAATGAATCTAAACCTTTTTTCTTTTACCTGAAGGATAACTAAAGGATAATGTAAGAATCATCTTGGATATAATTAAATATTTACAACAATGCAATGACAAACAGACTGTATTAATTTTTTTAGATGTAAACAAAGCTTTTGATAATTCGAATTGGGAGAGGGACTTCAGATGAGTTTTATACAAGGACTGAAATCTATATATGACAGAAGGCCTAGATTATAGTCAACGGAGAATTTATGAAACCATATGAGATTCAGAAAAACACAAGACAAGGGTGTCCTTTATCCCTCTTTATTTTCATGTTGGAACTATTAAAGACACATTAGACAAGATAACAGAGTAAAAGAACTGTAAATAAAGGCGCATAAATAACATGCTTTTGCTGAAGACTGGGTTCTGATTTTATAAAATCCATTGGAGGATATTGAATATGTTATGAGGAGGCTTAAAATATTTGGAGAATTGGCGGAAATGAAAATAAATAAACAAAAAGTGCAAATGTTGGTAAAGAATATGAATGAAGATCATCAAAGCAGAAAACAAGATCAAACTGGAAAACAAAACTAGGTTTAAGATTGTGAAAGTGGTAAAGTACCTGACTCTTTCTAATAAAAAATTCTATGTGGTATAAAAATAACTCTGTAAAAGTATAGAATGAGATAAAGTGGATTTGCACAGATGGGACAAACTAGATTCGCCACTAATGAGAAGAATCTGTTATTAAAGGAAATGTTTTACTCAGAATGTTATTTCTGTTTCAGATTATAGTGATTCTGATCAAAGACCTCTCTTTTGAATAATGGTAGGTTATTTTCAAATTTATCTGGCAAAACAAGAATTAAATACAAGCTTTTAAAAGATGCAAAAGAAAGAGGTCCTGCTTTGAATGGTGGCGGTGGGGGTCATTTCTCCTGCTGACAAACAGCTGATTTTGCCAACAAAGTAGGTTTTTTGGCAGCTAGTTCTCTAGATCTGAATGGGAATAGCTAGGAATGAGGAGGAGCTGACGTCACGACGGAACAGACGGAGGATTCCTGGGCTCCAGGATCGCTGCCGAAAGCCCCGCTGCTGGACGGTCCTTTTCGGACCTCACAGTCTTGTTTTGACTGTGATAGTGGAGGGCACATCCTGACAATCCCAGGGACACCGCAAAGTCCCTGGTTGATCCAGGAGAAGCCCTTTTTCTAGCAGCGGGGGTGGCAGCCATAGTAGCTGCTGAAGTTGGGACAGCTCCGGAAGAAGAATAGAAGGACAGTGAGTCGATGCGGTGAGAGACTTTTAATTTAAACTGATGCAAAGAACACCCTGAGATTGAAGTGGGAATTAAATTGGACTTAAAAGAAATCAAGCGGCGAAATTAAGCAGGAGTCATTTTCTATTTTAATCTATTTACATCGATGGAGCTTTAAATTTCTGTTTTGCTTTTGACTGGGACTGGATGGAAAAGGATTGATAGAACTGAGAGTTTAACATCTGTAAGCCTTTGTGCCTTATACTTGAAATATTTTTCTTTTTGGAGTTAATTTTTCTTTTTTCTTTTCTGAAGATTGTTTTAATTTTTCAACTTCCTTTTCACTGACCAAGAATTTAAGTGGGGGAGATAGGAGAGCATGTAATACTGCCATCTACTGGATTGGAAACTTTGTTATTTTTTCTGCTATTAAAGCAACAAATTGAAACAATTGTATTACATTGTTGCTATAATCCAAGGACTCTGAACCTTTTTTGCTGATAAGATTGTTGGAAGGACATCTGAAAGAGTTGGAACTATCTCCTTTGTTTATTCAGGTGCTCTTCGGAGAACTATCAGAACTAGGAGTCTGAGGCAAATGAGAGACATTTGTTAATGCTCAAGCAGAAGCATTGCAGAAGAAATTGAAATTCTCTTTTATTTTTTATTATTTTGCTTTTCTTATTGTTCCTGTTAAATGATAACTCTCTGTATGCTCCCCCAGTTTAAATATCTTTGATGGACTTTCCTTTCTTTGTTCTTATATAACAGAGTTGGATTAAGGTGTACAAGAGCCTGAAGATTGATTTTTGGATTTTTTTTCCTCTCTAGTTGACTACTTGGTCTTCTTCTTTTTTATTTTTATTTCATTTTTCCTTTTTTAATTCGACTTTTCTTCAGTGTATCTTGGTTACCAGTGGGATTAATTTTTTTTCCTCCCCCCCACCCCAAGTGGATTAGGGTTTTGAAGAACCTGAAGAATTGTTTATTTTTGACTTCCGGTTTGGCGCTGTGTTACAGTCGGGGAAATAGCGGGCTCTGACGAGCCCCGCGAAAACCCTGACTGACAAACCACCGATCGATGGGTCTTCGGACTGAACCCGTCCTGCAGGGACGGGGGAAGAAGAGGAGCGCCTCAGGCGGCCGAGAGGAACAGGCAAGTTCCTCGGAGGCCAGAGGGAATCCTCTGAGTCGGCGGTGGGGGGAGGCAGCCATGGCGGCTGCCACAAAGCCTCGGCAAACTGGGAAAAGATTCATGCAGGAGGGAAGAAGAAAAGACGATGTGCTTCGAAGCTGGGTGAGTGACACCAACCCAGGCGAGAAACAACGTAACAGCATGGGTTTTTACAAATAGGACCCCAAATTTTAAATAGCGGCTGTAGATCTTGGGGGCTTGAGGTTTTGGTAAAGCAATAATTGGAAGTCCCATTAAAGATTTTGCTTTAGTATAAACTGAGTTGGAAGAATTGGCTTTTAACAAAAAAGAAAATTGGGTTTTTGTTTTTTTTAATTGGAATGAATTTGAGAAGCATTATTTTGGGATTTAACACCTTTGGAAAGTTAAAGAAGAGAGACAAACAGATGGTTACATAATAGCTATAAAATGGAGATTGCTGTGACTAAGCGGAATGTGGATTGTAGAGATCCTCCTTTTGTTTGGAAAAGAAATACTTTGAATTGCTATCTACCTTGGATTACTTTGAAATTAACTATAAACTTTTGGATTTTAGAGATTCCTATTCTGTTTTTGGATGATTTTACAAAAAAAGAAGAAATACACTGGATTTATTAAAATCAAAACTAACTGGCTTAGCAATAAAAGATGTGGCACAGGAACAAAAGAAAGGAAGCTGATGGATTTTACACGGAGCAGATGTTACAAAAGAATTAAAGTGATATATAGAGTTTCTAATATGGAAATATGGATTTTGAAGTGGAACATTTGTGGACAGATAGGGGAATGAAGAAATAAAGCAGATAAAATTAAAATGTAATGCTTAAAAGCTAAATGTATAAATGATTTTTAGATAAAAATAGGAGGGCTCATGAAGTAAGATGGAAAATAAAAGAAGGTAACTAAAATAGAGGATTGATGTATAGGTGGTTAAAAATGATATTTTTATAAAAACGTTAAGAGTATATACTAATATGAGATAAATCTAAGAAAATTTATTGTTTGATGTAACATGTTTTAATTCTAATTTGTAAACAAACGAGAATGGTAAATATGACTGATTAATGTATTACTGGATGAAAACATAAGACACACAGACTTAAGTAACAAATTGTGATTGAACTCAATGTATGATGGAAATGATTATTATTATGAAATATGTTGAGAATTAATCTGGAAGTGTATACTGGGAAATAGCTAAATAATAAATACACTGGAAGGAAAAAGTTAAAATAAGAGATGCTGGGTACCAGCGAAACAAGAGTTGGGAGTTCTGGAGGAGAATATGCTGGAAATCAGCCAAACAATAGTTGGAGGCTTGGAGATTATGCTGGAAATCAGCCAAAATAAAATATGCTGGAAATCAGCCAAACAATAGGTGGAGGTATGGAGATTAGGCTGAAAATCAGCCAAAATAAAATATGCTGGAAATCAGCCAAATAATAATAGGAGATATGGAGGAGGATATGGATTTTGAGATAAATCTGTGTAAAATGAAATGTGTAATAGATGATAAGCGTGAGAAAATTAAAGGTAAAGTTTAAGATTGAAAGATTTGATGAAATGGGCCTAGAGATTAAGAAATATGGATAGAATTTTGTCCTATAAATTGAAATAAAAATAGAGTTGTATTTAATTTGAAAATAAGATTTGTGGTGATAAAATTGTAATGTAAATAATTAGATTAAGAGGTTAGAATATTTTTTAAGATTAATGTTTTGATATTGATGTTAAAAGACGTATTGAAGGGAGCTTTGGAAAGAACCAGATATAATTTGGATTTATAAATGGCTATAAAAATGAGTTAAGTTTATCTGGAAATTAAATTTATGGTGATATAATAGAATGGTTTAGATTAAGATGCTAGAATTTATGTTAAAATAATTTATGTTCTGATTTTCAATTTTAAAAGATGTAATGGGAAATTGTGAATGGAGCTTGTTAAAAAAATGTAAGCAATTGTACCTATCCATGACCGGATTGAGACTTCGTTCTTGAAAGATATATTTTATGTTTATGTTTGTAAAAATAAAAAAAATATTTTTTAAAAAAGAATTGTTTATTTTCTCTTTTTCCCTTTTCCCCCCCCTACATTTTTTACTTTTTGGGGCTTTTTCTTTCTTTTTGGCCGTTGGTGACTTTTGGATAGAATGAGTAGAAAAGTAGTGACAGTTGTATGTGCTTCAACTACACCTGCCTCATCGCCATCTGGAGGACAGCGATCAATTCAGATGATGCTTCAGCAGCAGAAGGAGAAAGAAAGAGAAGAAAGATGTAACACTATAGATGATTTTTCAAACAATTCAGAGGATGGAACAACTACTCAAGACAGATGAAAAAGTGGCGAGTACACAACAAATGATGTTGAAATATGAAGAGAGCTTGAGAAAAATGAGCAAAAATAGGAAGAGGAATCTTGAGGATTGCATTTCCTAGTAGAAGCAGTCAGATAGTCATTGTCTTCATCTTTCCGTTCAGCTGTTTGGTTTATTTAAGCACACCTGGGTTTTAATTGTGTGATTTGAATTTTTTTTATCTTGATTTTCCTTTTAAAAGTTAATTGACTGGTTGAAGGCTGATTTACCTTAACCCCTTGCTTGTATTTTAATGTGAATTCTTCCATGTTTTTTCACTGTTACACTCTGCTGTTTTGAATTACTTCCACTTTCTCCATATGGAAATCAACAGAGATTTCTTGGGTAGTGTAAGTGACCTGTTTGGATTTTTATTTTCATAAGATTTTCACTAGAAGGATTTCATATTTTCTTAACTTTTAAAAAGCTCTGATCATAATTTTTGAATGCTTCATGGAATTCCCCCCATCATACTTTATTGTGAGAAATATTATTTCAACATTCTCTGTGGCTACTTTGTTACAGTACATTTAAATTCTCTTGTCCTTGAAAGGAACGGTTTTGTCTGGTTGTGAATGCCATGTTACAGGACTATATTAAAAATGTAGTTTAACAACTTAAAGATAAAGGTACCTGGAAAGTTTTTGAAAAAACAATGTTTTTTAAACTACAAGTTCAAATTGAAAACTTTAGTAAAATGTTTCATAAATAACAAAGGTTTTAAATCAACCTTAAATCAGACAGAAGCAACTGCAGCCAACCCAAACTTACAATTGCATTTACTGGAATGTAAATTGCTGTTGGTAGATTTAAAGAAGGAACTTTGTTTAGAAACTGCAGGTTTGCTGAAGAAGGCTAAAGGGGGATAGGGATTCTATAGATTTGGAGTCAACAGAATCAATGAGCGATGAATTGAACTTTTGTAACTAGATAGATGGTGACTGGGGAATGGATTTACTACATCTAATTGGAAAACAAACTGGCCTAGAGTTTTCTGGGAAAATGGATTGAAAACAGAGGTTTATGATTTTGGGGAATAAGACACTATTTTTGGGAATGTTTAAAAAAATCTTTAATTTACTTTACTTTCCATTTTGTTAATTGATAAAAATAAACTTTTAACACTTCTATTTCTGAAAACACTCTTAATTTACAGCATCTTTGCCAAACAGCCTATTTTCTCCCCACAGTATTGTATGAGGTCTTGGTGAAGGCTCAAACCATCAATTATCATTTGCGAGAGTTGAAACAGGGGCAAAGGCAAGTTGTGGACTATATAAGTGACTTTTGACTCGTCAGGCTAGGACCTGAAATGGAATAAAGAGGGTCACATTTGGAACTGCTAGATGAACAGGCCTGCACCAAATGCCCTTCAACCCTTCAGGGACTCATGCACCTGTGCTTTTGCATTGATTGTCAGCAGATGCATAGGGCTAGAAGACGCATGACAATCCCCAGGCCCAGCATTACGTCAAAAAGCTCAGGCCACTCAAGTTTGTCACAGGTGGAAAAGGAGTGTCGGTGATGGGAAGCGTTCTGTCCCCGTACCACGCACACACCCAACCAGCCAGCCGAGAGTTAAATAAATTCTTCAAACACACAACGTCAGTGATAAGGAACTTGGCAGCAACTCCGTGGCTGCCTGCCAAGAGCTTTTACTCCGATAACACAGACAAAAATACACAGTTTGAATAGTCCAGTTTGTAATTAAATCCAATGGCAAATAGGTGTTGTGTCCGAAGGTGCAAGTGCCTCGCCAGAGATTAGCTTTGTCCGTCACAGAGTCCGAATGGCCACCACACTCCCTTTTATAGCCTGTGGGGTGTGGTCCAGTGACTCAGCTTAATTTCTGGCACGCCTCCTTTTCTGCTGCTCACGCTTGTCTCTCCGACGCTGGCGTGGGTCCAACCACAATGTTTCTTCGTCACTATCCGACGGCTCGGAAACACCTGGCTCCTGGCCAATCTCTTCTCCTTCGGGAAACACCTGAGGCATTGCCAGAGAGGAGGGTCCTGGAGAGGGAGGCCTGGCCGTCTCCTCTCCTTCATGTTCGGAGCCTTCTTCCTCCAATAAGATAGGCTCGGAGGACGGAGCCACAACAGGAAGGCCTTTGTGTCTTTATTGTAGAGGACGAGATCATATGGCTGCCAAGTGTCCTGCCAAGGTGAAGAAGCTGCCAGTGGGAAACGCCAAGAAGCCCAGCCTCGAGGGCTCAATAGGTCAAGTTCGCGTCTCAATAATCCTAAACCACACCATCCAGGCAACTTGTGATGTCTGATTTCCTGTCAACTACAAACTTTATGGATACAGCCTTTGTGGCCAAATGGGACATTCACCAACATTAAATGGCACTGCCTTTGCTGGTAGAGACAATCAATCATAGCTGCTCCATTTGGGACCAGTGGCCATGGCAAGAGCTCTTCTTCATATACAGTTAGTAACCATATGGAACAGGTAGAGTTTTATGTGGTTACCAAGCTCTATTTTCCGTTGGTATTGAGACTGGAATGGCTGCAGGTGCATGATCTACACACATCATGTCATAATCTGTGGTGATTGATTTTATAAACCCCAAATGCAAATGAATGTTTTCACTATGGAAAAACAAGGTGCCAAGCCCATGGACCTCCTGCTGGAAAATGTGGATTACATGGATGTGTTGGAGAATATGAAGCCGATCAGCTGCCCCCCATGCCTGTATGATTGTCCCACTGAGCTCATTCCTAATGCTAAATTGCAGGTGGGGACTGTTTACTTCCTGTCCAACCTGTAGTTGGCTGCTCTTCAAGATTTAATTCCTAAGAATTGGTGGGGGGGGGATAGACCCTTGATGCTGCCATTAGCCACATTGGTACTATTTGTGAAAAAGAAATCCGGGGAATTGAGACTCTGTTGAGATTATTGGGGGCTTAATGACACCATGATCCAAAACCATTATCTCTTGCCCCCGATTTCTGAGTTACTGGAGAAGTTGTGTCAGGCCAAGATCTTTATGAAATTGGACCTGAGAGGAGTTTACAATTTACTGCAAATCTGCAATGAAGATGAATGGAAAACAGCCTTCTGGACAAGGTATGGCCATTTTCAGTACACGATTATTCAGACTCACCAATGCCCCTAGGGTCTTCATGTACTTTATGCATGATGTGTTCCAGACCTACTGGACCAATTTGTAGTTATATACCTTGACAATATTTTTATCTACTCCCCACTGTGGAAGGAGCATTGGGACCATGTGCACATTGTGCTACAGTGTGTCTGGGAACACCAGCTTTTCACAAAGCATGAGAAATGCCAATCTGCACTAACCATGATTAACTTTCTATGTCACCAGATCTCTCCTGAGGGTGTTGACATGGTTCCTAAGGAAATCAAGACTCTACATGCCTGGCAACCCCCATGTCAAGTGGGGGACTTTGCCAATTACTACCGAGCCTTCATTCCTCAATTTGCAACACTCACTTTGCCCCTATCCAATCCCCCCCAAAAGGACCAAGTTTATGTGAGGTAAGGTTGAACAGAACATGTTTTGACAACCTCAAGGTTGCATTTGTGTCAGAACCTATCCTCAGACACCCTGACTCCATGTAGTCTTTTGTTGTTGAGACTGACGCATCAGATGTTGTAGTGGGGGCAGTATTGCTGCAAGCTGCTGCACCATATAGAACTTTATTCCTTGTGTCTGTTATTCCCATAAATTAAGCTTAGTAGAGAAGCACTACACCGTCTGGGATAAAGAGCTTCTGACAATGAAGCTAGCCTTTGAAGTATGGAGACATCACCTCAAAGGAACTCGGCATCAGATTGAAGCCCAGATGGATCATAGAAACTTAGAACATTTAAAGACAGCACAGAAGCTTAAACAATAATAGTCACTGTTCTTCATCCATTTTAACTTTAAGGTAACATATTCCAAGTGAATGTAATCAGTGAACAGATGGGATCTCAAAAACCTGAACATGCTTTTGCAGATGGGAAGTTCTTGCCTTGGTCTGTCATTCCTACTGACAAATTTGCAGTTGATCAAGAGCCTGTGGACTTGAAGGCATACATGCGGGATGAGCAACATGAGACTCTTTCATGACGACACAGTGAAGGGAGTTAAACCAGGACACCGGGGGACAACCTAACCCTTGGTCATGGGAGGAAAACACATTTTACTTCTGCAAGTGTGTTTTGTCTCTGCAGGTCCACTACAGGGGCTCATTCCATGCCAAGGTCATGATAAACCAACAGCTACTTCATTTTCTTTAAGACCTTTCATTTGGTTTTGTGGATCTTTTGGTGACTCTGGATATGCCATAATGTGGAAGGGTTTACAAGCCAAAAACAGTACTGGTGCCACTCATAGACTGTTGCAGTCCTTGCCCATCCCCTTAGAGATTCTGGGGCGCTGTTTTGCTGGACTTTATTACAGATTTGCTGGATTCCAAGAGAGCCACAATGATCTTGATCTTAGTCAATATGCTGACCAAAATAGCCCATTTCATTCCGTTCCAGACTTCTGACAACACAGGAAACCACGCAACTGTTCATCCAACTTATATTTCAGTTACATCGGTTACCTGAGTCATGACAGATCACAGGGTTCACTTCACAGCCCTGTTCCGGCAGGCGCTGCTCCAGAAGATGGAAGTCCAGGTTTACCTTTCTTCTGCCTATCATCCAGAGAAGGATGAATGCACAGAACGAATGAATGAAATTCTGGAACAATATTTCTATTGCTTTGAAATCTTCCAGCAAGACAACTGGCTAGACTTGTTGGCAGTGAATTTGCTTATAACAATTTTCAGCATGCCTCAACCTTTTCTGGCGAATGACAGATTTCATCTGCGCCTTTTACCTCTAGCGCTGTTGGACTCTCCTGTACCTGCTGTGAATAGTTTCCTCCATGAATTGACTACTTTGTACCAAATTGTAAAGTGTCAGTTAAACAAGGTGAAGGAGGACTACAAATGGTTTGCTGACCACCATCACAGGGTCATCCCATCTTTGGCAGTCAGGTCAGTTCTGGCTATCCACCCAGCACTTACCTAAATTGTGGCTGTCCAAGAAGTTGGATCACAGTTTCTTGAGCCCCTTTGCTATAGAGGCAGTTATATCCCTTGTGGTGTTCCATTTGAAACTACCTCCTTGCCTGTGGGTTCACCCTGTCTTTCACCGATTATTGGTCCTGGATGCTTCTGCCAGTCCCTTCCGTCCTCTGGCACCACCACTTACACCTGTCATGGTATAAGGTCAGCTGGATAATGAGGTGACGAATGTCATGGACTCTTGCTGGTTTTGCGACCACCTGTAGCACTTGGTGGATTGGGCAGGCTATGGCCCTGAGGATTTTTCCTGGGAAGATGCTGTGAATGTCCATGCCCCTCACTTAACCCATCAATTCCACACCATAGCAACAGTGACCTGGGAAGAAGGGCCATGCAGGGGAGTAGGGCTGTGTCTCCACCCAAGACTGGCTCTGATGAGAATGAGCCAGAGTCAGAGTCAGGGCCATCAGAAAGGGGTGACATGGGGCTTCTGGAGACTGTGAAGTGCGCTGTCGCTGACAGGGAGGCAGTTCTGATTAATGTTGGGGAGAGGGATGAGAGTTTGATCAGATGAACAGCTGCCTGTGCAAGCAGAAGAACAAGAGACTGGCAAGGCACAGTGGCAACAGATTGACTAATGAGGAACAGCTGCCACCTACCTGATCTGCAGACAAGACTGAACCTCAAGAGGCAGTGGATGTCAGCGAAGCTACTCGCAAGAAAGCAACCTTGCCCTTAATGAGAAACACCGGCTGAGGATGACTTAAGCTGACAGAGTGGATTGGTTGGTAGTTGGAAACAACTGTTCGTTAATTTATTTCATATGTGCTCTTGACTTCCTCTTTCCTTAAACCTTTATAATTGGTTGCAGCATCCTGTGGTCATATGACCATAATCTGCAGGGTTTTTTTTTCCTTTGCCAGAAAAAAAAGCCCACTTGGCATTTTATAACTATGGTACTTCCTCAATGACTGCCACCAAACATATTGTAAATTTGGGTTTGGTCAGCTGGGTGTTTTGACTTACGACTGAAAATCCAGCCTCAATTACAGTCCTAAATTGAAAATTAGCTATCTGTCTGCAATTGGTAAAGTTTTACATATATGTGAAGGTTTCTCAATGACCCAGAAACACTATTAATTAAAAGAACCACAACAATTTACAGCTTTGAAATTTATATTTTTTTATAATGAACTATTAGTTACTTAAAATCAATGGATTACTCACACCGCACCAAGGAAAATCAATAAAGTCTCATCTGCCAGGGTTAGTGAATTCTTAACAAATCAGATATGACCATTCTTTTTTCCCCCTTCAACAAAAGTGCTCAACATAAAGTTTTCAAAACATATTTTAAAAAAAATATATTACCTGTGGGGAGAACATGTATGGTGGCTTGTGACAGGCCACTTGTTGGCATACCAGCTTGTTGGAGAGGGGTTGTCTGTACTGCATGTAACGGGCGAGCAATAGATGGGGCTGATAGGCCCATTCCAGAGTTGTTAGATTGGTTCTGGTTCTGCTTCTTGCCATCTGTTAGGAACATAAAGCCAATACAGAAAAAGTATCTTGAAAAATGTCTAGTATTGTGCAAATGCAAGTAGTCTGGAGAATATTTGCTATTCACCTTCAATGTTTTTGTTTAAAAAAACAACAACGAAATAAAGACATATATTCTTTCTGATTATTCTGCATAGTTTGTTGGCCTCCATCTTCAATCTTTTATGCCAAAATATTCCCCTGTAGTATAAATAATAACTGAGATCAGTCAGGGTTCTCTGACATAACTATTGCCATTCATATTAGATAATGTTATTAATTTGCAAGAATAGAAAAAGGGAGGAGAAATTTGCTAGATGAACAGTATATGTCCCTTCTTAGTGAAAGTTGTTGAGACGGTGCTTGGGCTTCAAGCTCCAAAGGATCCTGGAAGACCTGGATTATCTAGACACAATTCAGTTAGGCTTCAGGCTATGTTTCAGTACAGAGTCAGCACTGGTCACATTTACTGATGATCTGTGACACATCGAGAATGGAGGTAATGCATTTATCGTACTCCTTGATCTCTCAGTTGATTCTGATGTCATCAATTATGGTATTCTTATGGGTTGGTTGCAAACTTTGGAAGCAGGGGTTACCATTATGTGGTGGTTCCCCTCCTCTCTTTGTGGCCAGCTTCAATTAGTGTCAACAGGCTAGTAGGGGGAGAGATCGAGTGCACAATGCCTCATTTGTGAGTTACTTCCGGGGTCAATGGCATTACACCTTACTAACATTACATGAAACCACTAGGTGAGGTCATCTGTCCGTTTTGTGATAATACCTCAACTATAACTCAACCCCAGATGAACAAAGTGATGCTGTCAAAGTCCTCTCTCAGTATCTGGAGACTATGTAGATCTGGATGAGGAAGAATAGACCCAGGCTCAATTAGGACAATATCAAATGGCTGCAGATATTTGGGCCATCTGGTGATTTTCTATTTTTGGCCTTGAAGGAGTTGCATTTCTCATTCAACACTGATGTGCAGTTTGGGGCCATCTTTGGACTTAGATTCTGCTTGAAGAATAGATGGCAACTGTGAGCGAGATAGCCTTTGCACAATTGTCTTTAGAGTGCTAGCTGTGCTCTTATCTGGAACAGAATGCCCTCAGACAATTGGTCACCTCATTTAGATAAGTCACTTGGTTACTTTCATGACTTCATTTACTGTAATGTTATCTATATGGAACTGTCCTTGAAGACTTCTTGGAAGCTACATAATTTATTGGCGTAAACAATGATGGACATTCCTCATTAAGTCTGTGTGACCCTAATGTTCTGTAAGGTGGTTGGTTTCTAAGTGTGATTCAAGATACTGGTTATCGTCTATTAAACCCTGTGCATGTACAGGTAGTCCTTGAGGTACGACCACAACTGAGTCCAAAATTTCTGTTACTAAGTAAGACATTTGTTAAGTGAATTTTGCCCCATTTTACGACTTTCTTGCTAGTTGTTAAGTGAATCACTGCAGTTAAGTCAGTAACACAGTTGTTAAGCTGCGTTTTCTTTAATATTACAATGAATACAGTCCACTATTTCTTGCTATCTAACTCTTGTAGATATTTTCTGATATCCATTCTTCTGATATCTAATCAAAATTTAATTTTTTTGTAATTAAAACACCATTGTTTCTTTCATGTCTTTTGAACAATTGTCTTTACAAAATAGCCAGAGATACTTGCTGATAGTTACATCTTCCTTTTTCTTCTCCAGCCTTAACAACTTCTCCAATCATTTCTTTTAACTTTTTCCTTCCAGGCTCTGTAATGATGTCTTCAATCTTCTTGGCATGTTCCAGTACTTCAATGCCCCTCCTTAATATGTATCTGGTACTGGATGTTAACTATTCCAGATCCAGGCTAACCAACACACAACAAAATGGACCCATAACATCTCATGAATTTGAAACTATATATATATTTTACTGCAGGATTGCATTTGAATTTTTTGTAGCTACACTACAATATTGGCTCCATCTTCAACCTGTGATTCTTTTTGCATCTATTGCTACTCAGTGCGCCCTTCCTATATTTACATCTTTGATTTTTCTTATGTAAATGTAGGACTTTGCAGTTGTTTCTATTAAAATTCATCTTTCTAAGTTTCCACATTTTGTTCTACTTTGTCAAGATTCTCCCAAACACTGAAAATGTCATCTACATTATATGCTATTTTCCTTATCTGTGATGTCCGCAAAATATTTTCTAAGCATTCATACAAGACATTTATGAATATGCTGGTACTTCATATTTATAGTTCCTTCTAACTTGATGCAGATATATAGATATGCATTTCTTAGAGATGACTGTTCAACTATCTCTGTATTCATCTAATGGTAGCATAATCCTGATAATCCTTTGTTACCTTCTCCACTAGATTTTCATGGTACACTTTGTTCAATACTTTGTTGAAGTCAAAGTACACTATGTCCATTGAATTCCTGAACTGTCACTCTATCAAAATTGGTGTTTAGGTTGATTTGGAATAATTTATTTTTGATAAATCCATGCTGGGTTCTGCCAAACCATGTATCTTCCCATGAATCAACTGCTTAATAATTTGTTCAAGGATTTCTTGGAAATAACATCTAGCTGACCAGTTTGTAGTTTCCTGGACTTTCTTTTTCCCCTTTTTGAAGATAGGAACAAACATTGTCCTCTACAGTCTTTTGGTGTTATATTTGTTCTCCATGATTTTTCAAAGATAACAGAAAAGACTTCCACAAGCTTCATCAAGACTCTTGGATTTAACTTGGCTGTGGATTCTTTAAGTTTGTTCATGAGAGCAGGTGCTCCCTACCTTCCCTCCCTTATCTTGGCTTGCCACTCCTTCCTTTTGTCTATTAGCCAATTCATAGCAAGCAGGTAGATAATGGCAGGTAATGAAGTCTGTTTAGTACTTTAAAACTCAGCATCCGAATCTTAAATTGTGTCTAGTAAGCAATTAGTGGCTGGACTTTGTAGAGACATTATATCATCCCCATACCTTACATTGTTCAAAAGTCTGGCTATTAAATTTTGCATCAATTGCAACTTCTGCCATTTTTCAAGACAAAACTTATGTAAGAACTCTGCAATAGTAAAAAAAATGTTTACTAATATCTTGGGCAAATAAATTTATGAAGGCATAAACATTCATGGGCTGCAGTAATCAGATGCATTATGTGTTATCATGAAATTTTAAAACTCAGTTTTGAACAATGTTTTACAGTAAAATTATTTTAATAAACAAATGTTTATTTTTGATTTCAATAACTTCTGAAATTAGTATGTTGCAACATAGCTTATTCTTAATTCCATTAACCAAATCATATTTTTGGTCAGGTATATCTTCTCAGTTACCTTGAGAAGAACCATAATCTTCATCATCTAATGTGAGATCAATTACTCCAGCTGCAATACTTCCTGTAACCTTTCCAGTCTGGAAAATGAAAAAAGCAAGCAAACAAACAAAATATTACCCACACCCATTATTTGTAACAGGTTTTCAATTTCCTTTTAAGAGTGTTAAAAATGACATAAAATATTCCCACAGAGATCCATGGAATTTTAATTACTCTACTGAAATGTACAATTAGTTTTAATGGACCTAACTCTAATAGAACTAATTTGATGCCACATAATAAAAAAAAAAACTAGATTAACTAGATTAACACCTGCAATATTAAGAACTAGAATACTTTAAAGAAATGCCTATTAAGAACTAGAAACTTGATTAAGAACTTGATTAATAATGACATATTTCTAAATAGTAGAAACAGAGAAAAAAATACCCAATTTAATTTTTGTATTCCAGAATACTCCCTCTTCATTTTTTTGGTACCATAATAGTTTGGATTAAATGTTTTTGGATGACCATACAGTTCTAAAATATTGTACCTGGTTTGTTACAACTACAACAACGCAATTTGGTTTGTGGGTTCAAAATTAAAATATCAAGAAAAAATAATAATTATGTTCATAATACTGTGAGAAGTTGTTTTAGAAAGAATGCTAAAATTCTCTACACATTTTAATACATAAAACAGCAGATAGCCATGAAAATTTTAAACGAAAATACTTTTCTACAATTACAGTGCCCGTGATCATTTTGAAAAAAGTACAGACATATGCTTATAATAATGAAAATGATTTTAAGTAGAGGAAATTGCACATTTGTTTTTATAAACATTCTTAGCAATCTAAACATTCAGTTATGTGTTATATAGTAAACTAATCTTCTAAATAATTATGTAGTTTAAATTTAAGAATAGCCCCTACCACCGACAAAATAACTCAGAATTCAAATTCAATACTGCAATGGCTTTATGTATACACATACACGCACAAACACATATATGCTATTTTTTCTAAAGTAGGTAACATCATGCAAAATGCAAAAAAAATAAGAAGTAGCAAGAAAAATACATTCCATGCATATGGTAAGAGAAATAAAATAAAGCTAGTTTAACATATGCAATATCTCTCAATCTGTTTTCCTGTAGACCATCCTTGCTTTTACTATATATTCAGAGACTTACTGATACATTGATTTGTTCTTGAAAATGTTCACTTTTTTTAGTTGTAATTGACTACACCCAACCATGAGTTCTTCAGTCATTCCATATAATCATTCTATAATTCAGTGTTCATTCATTACTCTATATGACCAAATCCTATTGCATTGGCTATTCACTTTTACATTCAGTCCACATTTATTCACTGCCCTTGTGATAACTCTCTGTAGTTTTTCCATACATACTTCTTAAATTACTGATTACCAGGGTGGATTTGATTTAAATAAAGTCGATTTAAATCACGATTTAAATGATTTAAATCACAAGTAAAAAGGCTTGATTTAAATCAATTCAATTTAAATCATATTTTTTAAAGAGCAACTGTCATCTCTGTCCCACAGCAGCTCCTCCTCTGACCTGCTGTTGACTCATCAACAGTCCCAATATTGCAGAATATACAACTAAGCTCCATTTCATGCTGAATAAACTAAATTATTAATATATCTTAAATAGAAAACTATCTTTAGATTTTTACTTCAAAAGCATTTTATTAAAATAAATTTGATAAAAATAAAAAAATCCTATTTAAATTTTTAAAAATCCAATTTTTACATTTTAAAAAAATCATTGATTTTTAGCCACCCTGCTCATTACTCCACTACATTTAATTTACATCTACATTTCTTCTGACATATCCAACCCTTAGTACTATATAAAAAAGTGCGGGAGCCTACTTTTTACAAGCATTCTTCTTCCTTTTGTATTACTTCCTCATAATAGATTATAGGTTACCCCCTACCTTTCTACTTAAATCTGCATATTTTAATATTTCTCCATATCCCTAGGTTACATTAATTAATGTATTTGCAACACAACTACCTTGGTCTTTGATGCATTAATTTTCAGACCTATAGTGTTCATCATAGCATACAATCACAGTATGGCACATAAGATTCATTAAGATCATTGAAATGCTTCGTCAGACATGGCATGGCCTATATACATGAACATTTATATTTCCAATCAACATATTTGATATGTTATCGAAAATTTCCTTTATGTGTTTATCCATTGATATACTAAACAACCAAGGAGACATACATTCTGATCAACTTCCCTGCTTATTGCTGAGCCAGTAATTCAGCTTTCCATTTATTTTCATACCAGCTTTACTTCTATTATATACAATTCTTATAACATTCAGTAAACAACCATCAGCTGTAATTATTGATATTTTTGGCAGAATCAGGATGGATGAGTAGGCCATCCTACTCATTGTTCATGAATTTTCAGAGGCTACTCCATAAGCAAACAACATCCATATTTTAAATATTTCTCCAATTACATTTCCTATACCTGCAGTCTTTTAAAAAACCATTTTAACATTCTTCAAAATCAGGGTGGATAAAAATCAATGATTTTTTTTAAAAAAATATAAAAAAATCAGATTTTTTTTATTTAAATCGGATTTTTTTTATTTAAATCGGATTTTTTTGATTTTTATCAAATTTATTTTAATAAAAAACTTTTGGGGTAAAAATCTATCGTAAGATAGTTTTCTATTTAAGATACACAAATAATTTAGTTTATTCAGCATGAAATGGAGCTTAGTTATGTAGCATGAGGCTGTATATTCTGCAACACTGGGACTATCGGTGAGTCAACAGTGGGTCAAAGGAGTAGCAGAGATGACAGTTGCTCTTTAAAAATTATGATTTAAATCGAGTTGATTTAAATCAAGCCTTTTTACTAGTGATTTAAATCATGATTTAAATTGTGATTTAAATCAACTCGATTTAAATCAAATCCACCTGTTCAAAATATTATATAATCACCTTTCCTCCATTTTTTAGACATTCATAACATTTTTTCAATTTTATTTTTTAATGTATCATCATTATTATTATTCCCATAAAAAGATCTCGAAAATACTCTTTATAGGTCTTCTTTGTTTCAGCTTCATATGTCATTTTATTATGTTTATTTTTCATTCCATTAATTCTAGTGGGATTTTTTGTTTAGCTCCTTTCATTCAATTTTCAAAAATAATGAGTCAAAATTGCTGTACAATTTCCTTGCCTGTTTTATCTATTCCTTGCTTTCTATTGAAATAGCAACATACATTTTAATCCTTGTAACAATTTATTAAGCACACTTTTACACACATTACATTGTAGTAATATTTTTTAGCAATCATTCTATTTTTCCCCTCATCCAGCCTCTGCATCTTTCCATTAAGCATGTTTTTCTTATTTCCAACTAGTGTTACTCCATACACCTCTGAGGTAACATAATTCCTTTCTCTCAGATCAAAATAACTTCCTTATGTCCACTTTCCCTTGATTCTATAAGGAGAATATAACTTTCTCCACTAGATGACATCAATGAATGAGTAGATAGGAGATATAGGAAAAATGATTAGGCCATTTGGATTGGACCATCCCCAAAATTAATGGTTTATTGTTTGATTTTTTTCTGTAAAAATGATACCAAATAACATGGTTTAAGCAAAAATCTATGCATGTGTACACATACTGAAGAAATGACTCAAAAAAGTGGTTTTTTTTACAATGAAAATTTGGGATTACAAAAGTGATGAGAGATTATGAATGTTGATTAATCAATTTTTGGTATGGTCAAAAGTAAATCTTGGGAGATTTAGAGGAAAATGAAATAAAATAGAGTGAAAGTAGGCTGCAGGAAGAGTACAGCAGAGTTAAAAGACAGCTTATTCCTGGTTTACATTTGCTCAGAATTTTAAACAATTTCACCCAAACCACAACCCTGGTTTAATCATTACCAACTTTTTTTAAGCATAACACATCATTTACTGTAAAGATGTGATATTATTCTGCTAGGACATATGTAAGGAATGAAATTGGTGAGGCAGGAACCAACAATACCTTCGCTAGAGAGAATAATTATATCAAAGATGATTTTCAAGAGAACAGCCTTCTGTTTGACTTGGCAAGAGAAGAGAAAAGGGTATAGAACTCAAATGCAGGGGGCAGGCTTTGCATAGTCATGCACAGGTTTTGACTCCTGTGTACACCTAAGTATTTCTCACTGTTAAGTGCAACAAAGTAAATAATCTAGCCATACGCTCTCTACATGGGGCTCCCCTTGGGGTACACCCGGAGGCTCCAACTGGTGCAGAATGCAGCCGCGCGGGGGATTATGGGAGCGACGGGGCGTTCCCATGTGACTCCTCTCCTGCGCGAGCTGCATTGGCTTCCGGTGGACTTCCGGGTGCGCTTCAAGGTGTTGGTGATCACCTTTAAAGCGCTCCATGGCTTAGGGCCAGGGTACTTACGGGACCGCCTTCTGCCACCAATAGCCTCCCACCGGCCAGTTCGCTCCCACAGAGAGGGCCTCCTCAGGGTGCCGTCGGCTAGACAATGCCGGCTGGTGACCCCCAGGAGGAGTGCCTTCTCTGTGGTGGCACCTACCCTTTGGAACAATCTACCCCCAGAGATACGAGTGATCTCCGACCTCCAGACTTTTCGTCGGGCCCTAAAAACTCACCTCTTTCAGTTAGCCGGTCTCTCTTGATTTTATGATTTTATGGTTGGTTTTAAATTTTGATATGGATTTTAAATTGATAAATTTTAAACTATGGGCCAAATTTAATTATTTTAAATCTATTTTTAATCGTACTTTATGTATAAATGTTTTTATTTTGGCTGTTCACCGTCCTGAGTCCGAAAGGAGAAGGGCGGTATAGAAATTCGAATAATAAATAAATAATAAATAAATATTATCTATGATAATACAAGCCAGGAGAGATCTACATTTTTCAGTTGTACCTACATAAAGCTTAACAGTTCATCTATCTTCTTTTTACTTACATCAAGATAGCCTAGAAATGAAGGATCAACTCTAGCTGCAGTATCTTTCACAATTTCTAAGATGGTCATCCAAGTTGCCAATACTTGCTCATGTATCTGAATCTATCAGCTTCCCATATGGACCAGTTAATCCAAATGTTGAATCACCTACCCTAGCATTTTGGACAGAATTTACAAACTGATGTTCCCCATATCAGATGTGGCTCTTGACGGAGCAGTTGGGAGTCCTCCAACCCCACCTTGGCTAACAGATAGATGGGAAATTTGTAATATTTGAACTACTATCTAATTGTTACTACTATTATCTGTCACTTGTATAAAAGAACTGCTAACTGCTCTAGGATTGGCAGATTCTGTTGTTCAAAAAATTATGTCATATAAATAAATATTAAGGAATAAGTAACATTTAATTTTTATTAATACCCTGAAATAAATAATTACAATACCTAACCTGATTTGTTGAATGGAAGGAAAATAAAGTAGTCTCCATAAAAACAAACAAACCAGCATACCTGCGACGGCACTTCAACTGCTTTCTTATTTCCTATATTATCTGCTGGTGGTGGTGGAAGTGGTAACAATCTGGATGTCTGATTCTCTAAGGAGATCAAGGAAGAATTTCATTGCATTGCCTTACAAATATATTTTTAAGACATGTAACTATTTTAATAGTAAAATACAGCAAAAACATTTATTTTATTCCCCCCAAATAAAAGATTTCAGTTTGCTTTTCAATTGAATTGAATTTTACAGCTTATATATTATATTAAAGGTGGAAAAAATTCTGAAGTGATTTATTTTGATCTGATTTTTTTACATCTCAAAAACCTGGTATTTTAAAGGAATGTGTGCACTTTTTGTATCTATTTTATCTGTTGCAAGTTAAGTGCATGATGCAACAGACATTCTTTTGTAGTGTCTGGAGGCTGTGGCGGCATGGATGGAGAACAACAGACTTCAGCTGAACCCTGATAAAACAGAATGGCTGTGGGTAGTTTATCTTTGGTCTTAAATGGGGTTACATTACCCCAGACAGACCTGGGGTTTCTCCTGGATTCACAGCTCTTGCTTAAAAAACAGGTGGCAGCTTTGGCTAGGAGGGCCTTTATTCAGCATTATTTTGTGTGCCAGTTACACACTTTCTGTGTTCAGTCATTCACGCCCTGCCCTTTGGACTACTGCAAGAAGCTCTAGATGGGGCTGTCCTTGAAAAGTATCTGAAAGTTTCAGATAGTACAAATGCAGCTGCACAGGCAATTTTAGGCATCCAAAGAAAGGCACATGTGAGACCTTTGCTCCACAAGCTGCACTGGGCACCAGTTTACTTCGAGGTCAATTTAAGGTCCAATTCGAGGTCCAATTCATGGAGGTGGTACATCCATCCTTCCTCGCCTTGACCTTTCAAAAGCTTTCAATACCATTGATCATGGTATCTTTTTGGGCCAACTTAGAGAGTTGGGGGTGGGTGGCACAATTTTGTACTGGTTCACCTCCTTCCTCTGAGGCCAGTAATAGTCATTGATAGAGAGACAGCACTACAACTCTTGGCACCTGCTACTGAGCTCAATGTGGTCTTCACTCTTTTTTAACATCTACATGAAACCACTTGGCAGGATCATCCATCACCACGGGCTAAGGTATCACTAGTATGCTGATAATACTCAGTTATATATCTCCATCCTGGATGAAGTGATTAATGTTGTGGATATTCTTCCACAGTGCCTGGAACCTCTGGGGGCCTGAATGGGGAAAACAGGCTTCAGCTGTTTTCAGAATGGCTGTGAGTGGACCTCTATACCTAGGAATTTATCATCTTTGATCTTGGATGGAGTTGTACTACCCAGCCAGACCTGGTACTTAATTTGGAGGCCTTTCAGGACTCATGGCTCCTGCTCAAAAAACCGTGGCTTAGAGGACTTTTCATGTAGTGTGCCAGTTACTCCCTTTCCTGGATAGGGAGGCTCTTCATTCACTCATGATCTGGTCATTTTCTGCCTCGACTACTGCAATGCAATATTGCAACTACATGGGGCTATAATTGAAAAGTATCCAAAAATTTCAGCTGGTGCAGAAGCAACAGAATATGACCCCATAAGCAATTCTGAGTGTCCAAAGGAAGGGTAACATCTTTGCTCCGCAAACTGCAGAGTGCCAGTTTGTTTCTGGGTTCAATTCAAGGTGTTGTGATCTATAAAGCCCTACATAATATAGGTCCAGGCTACCTATGGAACCTTCTTCATCCCATAACATCAGACTGTCCTACCCAGTTGGGCAAGGAAGGTATGTTGTAGAACCTGCCAGTTAAAGAATTCTGACTGGTAAGGGTCTAGGTCAGTGATGGCTAACCTTTTTGCCGTCGCATGCCAAAAGCAGGGGGTGGGGTGAAGGTCATGTGTGCGTGCCCACACCCGTAATTCAATGTGCCCCGCCCCCTCACGCTTGACCCCCCCTGCTTTTGGCACGTGATGGCCTTGTGGGCCCGTTTTTCGTCCTCTCCAGGCTCCAGAGGCTTTCTAGGAGCCTGGGGAGGGCGAAGACAGCCTTCCCCCCCCCCGGAGGCCCTAGAAAGGCTGTGGAGCTGTGCTAGGGCAACACTTGCATGCCCACCGATATGGCTCCGTGTGCCACCTGTGGCACGCATGCCATAGGTTCGCCATCACGGGTCTAGGTGGTGAGTCTTCTCTGCCATTGTCCCCACTCTATGAACATTCTTCCCCCGATGGTCAGACAGGCCGCCACTCTCCTGGTCTTCTGAAAAGACATTGCTCTGCACCCTCTCCTGAGGAGCCCAGAGGAGTCCACAGCCATGAGGCTGGTTAGTCCCTTGAAAGCCCTTCCTTCATCTTTTAATTAATTTTAATCAATTTACCTCTTGAACATTTTGTCTTATACACACACACACATACACATACACAGAGTTTTATATTTTTAACTTTTTATTGTACACCACCCAGAATCACTCTGTGGGGGAGATGAGCTTTATAAAAATGTGATATAAATGAATAAATAAATGTCTATTTGTGCAAAGCTTAGAGTCATTTGATGAGGAAGATGGGCAATTTCTAAATATCATATGTAAATAAATAAAAAACAAAAACAACTCACCAATTCTTGGTGTTGTAGTATTCACTTCAGGAGCTGAATTATTGAAGGCTGATATAGGAATCTTCATCTGTATGGAGTTCCTGTTGATGGGAGGAGTATATATTCCTGAAGTATTCACAGCAGCCAAAGTAGTCCTTGTGGCTTGTGCAACAGGATGTGCTGTTGTTACAGCTTGCACTGCAAGGGTTGTCCCTATTGAACAGCCAACACTAGCTGGAGAGTTCCTTTGAATGCTTGAACTGGACACTGAAGGGTTATTGTTTGGTTTTGCTGAATTAGTTGATGATAGAGACAAAGGAGTTTTGGTTAGATTGCCAACATTTGATTGGCTTTGGACAGGTATAAATTCAACACTGCCAGATTGCTGATTAGTAACCAAGGTTCCTGTGTGACCTTGCAGCAGCTGAGGCTGAGAGGACATTGCAACAGGTACATGCAGGATTACTGGCAAAGACTGAAGTGAGACAGACATTGGCTGTGTACTCCCACCAGCCACCTGGTTGGTACCAACTACTGTTGCAGTGTTAGCTGTGGGAAGAACAGGTGTCGTCAAAGAGCCAGATGTAAGGGATGCAGAAGTGACTGGTGTTTGGGGCTTTGGGTGTCCACTGACTGGTGTTTGTGGAGTAGTAAGAGAAGTAGCAGACACTATAAAGAGAAAGAAAAAATTTTTTTGTGTCAAATGAGCTATTTCATAATAAAACAAAATGAATTTAAATTACAATTTCATCATGAAAATCAACACCTTTATTGTACTTTTTATTCATGTAAAAGCATAGGTTTTATCACTATTCGATATCATCAAAATAAAAAACATAAAACCATTATTATAATAAAAAGATACTTTTTGGGAAGTATTGTTAAAAACTTATTTATTTCAAATTTAACATACTGTGAAAAGGTGGCAAAGAAAGCAAAAGGTATTTAATTAAGATTTCTTTTTAATTTGGCTTTAAAGATACTTTTGAATAAAAAGATAAGAAAAAGATAGATTTGCAAACTGAATAAACCACTGGACAATTTTTTTTCAAATGTTTTGCTTCCTGAAAAATGTTTTTGTGATTATGACAGACCCCTTCAAAATGAACAAAAATATAGTTTCAGAGTAATTGTATCATGAAGGAATCTTGAGAAATATGAAATTAACTTTTAATGATATAATGTATTTAATTGCATAGTATTTCCAACATGCTGCACGATATACCCAGCTGTGTATCTCTACCCCGCGTCAATTCAGGTGGATGTGATGGGCCGGTGCCTGGAGGCTGTGAGGGTCTGGATGGGAGTCAACAGGCTCAGACTTAACCCAGACAAGACCAAGTGGCTATGGGTATTGCCTCCTAAAGACTATGTTGACTGTCCATCCTTGGTTCTGGGGGAGGAGAAATTGTCCCCCTCAGAACAGGTTCGCAATTTGGGTGTCCTCCTAGACTCAAAGCTAAGATTAGAGCAACATCTGACAGCTGTGGTTAGGGGGACCTTTGCACAGGTTCGCCTGTTGCATCAATTGCGACCCTATTTGGATCGGGAGGCTCTCCTCACGGTCACTCATGCCCTTGTCACCTCACGGTTAGATTATTGCAACGCGCTCTACATGGGGCTACCCTTGAAAAGTGTTCGGAGACTACATTTGGTCCAGAACGCAGCCGCGAGAGTTGTCGTGAGTACACCTAGGTACATCCACATTACACCAATTCTCCGCGAGCTGCACTGACTCCCATTGGTCTCTGGGCACAATTCAAGGTGTTGGTTATTACCTTTAAAGCCCTACATGGCTCAGGGCCAGGGTATCTTCGAGACTGCCTTCTACCGCATAACTCCCAATGACCAGTAAGATCCCACAGAGTTGGTCTCCTCCAGGTCCCGTCAGCTAAACAATGCCGGCTGGCGGGCCCGCGGGGGAGGGCCTTCTCTGTGGCTGCCCCAGCTCTCTGGAACCAGTTACCTCCTGAGGGTGGACCATCTCCACCCTATTGGCCTTCCAAAAAGCAGTGAAGACCTGGCTTTTCCAGAAGGCCTGGGGCCATTGATCTCGCTCTTGTGATCCAGCGAGATCAGGTCATGAATGGTGTGAATGAGTTTTAATGTTTTTAATTTTTAAATGTTTTTTATAATGATTTTAAATGCATTGTGAGCCGCCCTGAGTCTTCGGAGAGGGGCGGCATACAAATTTAATTAATAAATAATAAATTAATAATAAATGAGTTCAACAGGGCTAAAAATGTTTTGCTGCTGATTTTCACTGATACTCGGTGCCTGATGCATCTTGCTGCAGTATCCAACAATAATCAGCCTGGATGGATTCCAATTGCCTTATACCGTTTTCAATTGTGGCAATGTCCTGGTGAACTTTTCAACATATTCATTACTCACTGTACCTAGATTTTTAGTGTGAATGCTGAAAATGAATCTTCAGTGACATGTTGCACTATAAGGTCTCGCAAGTTGTAAGAAGGTTAGTCAACCTGTTGAATGTAGTTTGGTGCACTGTAGCTGCCAAGAAAATTCTCAATGACATCCTTGAATGCTTTTCAAGTGATTTTCTCTGGCCCCACTAACAGATCTTTGAACCATTTGTCATTGATGATGATTCTGATCTCTGGACCAAGCAAAATGTCTTCTTTAATCTTGGTCTCAGTTATTTTTGGAGACATCTGTCTCAAATAACAAAAACTTCACCTTCTTTGTTCAAGATTTCTAAAAACAATATGTAATAGGTTAAATTACATGTTATTTTCATGACTAGCAACCAAAAATATATAAAGATACCCAAATATGTTCAGGAAGCAAAATCTATGTCATCCTGTGGAATTTGTAAAATGTTAAGGAAAGTAAAATATCATGCAGAATCATGAAGAGAGACACAGGTAAGATGAGCAGTATAGAAATTAGATAAATAAAATAAAAATGTCCCTTTATTATTCTACCAATAATAGTAAATGAAAACAATACATTCAAACAAGTAAAATCAATTTGATACTTTAGAACAAATCAAGTAAAAAATTACAAATAGTCAAAATAATAAAAATTGACAAGAATTCCTAACTTAAACAATCCTTCATCATCAATCAGAATTTGCTATTTGAAAATTTTAAGACAAACCAAACTTCAGCTGTCTATGTGCAGAATTATAAATCATAAATGGTTTTGAAGTTAGTATCAGATATTTTTTAAAATATGAGGTTATTTTTCATGTGTATTTCCAGAGCATAGTTTGCCAGTCTTTTTGAAGGAACCTTTTGAAAGAACTGAATCTAATTTCCAATGGGAAACAAAGTATCTAAGCCACCATTATGTACAAATCTAATTCAGTGTATTTGTAGAAATATAAAACTTAGTGATGTTTAACAGAAAAACAGCAGGCAAGAAAAGGTAGAAAAGATTTTTTAATTTCTAAACTGCTTTGAAATTTTAATTTGCCATGAAAACTCTTTCTCAACAAGAAGTTGAATCAGAAATACTTTTATAATGCAAGTTTTTGTCTGAATACAAAATAATTTAGAAACTTCAGCTAAGGTAAACTGGCAATATTTAGCTGATGAAATATTCAAACTTTGCATGGTACTCATTTGGCTTTCATAAACTATTATCTGATCCACATCAGGCAGCAGAATACATGAACAGGAAAATAGCTATTTCACTGGTTTTCAATAATCATCCACCATTAGCCTACCTGATTTTTTTTTCATCCCAGATGATTATGGTGAAGAATTAAAATGTAAGAATATGTACATAAGTTTCTTTCTCATTGCCATTATATTTTCATTATATATCCAGACAAACAATACAAAACTATCTTTTGTCATCTATTTAAAGCATGAGCATTGGCCACCAATTAATTTCTAGGCCTTATTCAATTCTAATTTTGTTTCAAATTGTCTGAGGATTAATTATGCCAGGGAATGCCTTTGTCTGATCAAAATTTGAAAAAGTTAGGGAGCTCAGGTTCTACTCAACTAAATATTGCATTTAACATGAAGAAACTATAATTACTGTTTTTATTTCAACCTTCTACAGTGGCACAATGTTAATAACTTATGTTCATACTGATTGATCAAGGATATCAATAGTAATCTATGAGTTTATTATTATAAATCAATGACTGATTTGTAAAGAGTAGCTATTACTTTATGGGTAGAAAAAACAAATTAATAAATGTCAACCTAAATCATCAGAGCTCATGGTGCCCTACTGAAGCTTTGGATATGTCCAAAATGTCTCCAAAAGTTAGCATCAAATTGGACTTCCGGGTTGGCTCCGCAGCGCCATTGATGGTCTTTTTAGACCGTCGCCCCCGTGATTCCGTTGAGCCGTTCTGACAGTGTTAATCAGCTGTCAAACGGCTTGAAAATCTCCCCTTCGGAAAAAGAAGGGGAGGAGAGCAGGTGGGTGAGGGTAGAGCTCCCCGAAAACCCCTGGATTAATTCCAGGGGTTAGGAGGGCGAGAGCTCCCCGTTCAGCCCATTGAAGCTCCGGATCCGGGGGGACTCTGTTTTTTTTTACAGAGCTAGGCGTTGCGTCCAATTTCTGCTGTCAAACAGAAGATTAAATGATTTCAAAAAAGCAGGCGGAACAGAAGCAGCAGGACAAGCTTTTTGCAAGTATAATACTTAACTCCAGGGATACAATGTTTCTAATTGGAATTTCTGAGCTGGAAGTTAAGATGGCGTTTCTTTGTTGCGATTTTAAAAGTGAAAGTTAGAAAGGAAAGTCTTTGCTAATAGACTCGTGCTCAGAGACTGGCTTTAAGTTGCTGGAATAGATTTTGAAGAGCTGTTTGGGAAAAGATTATTTCGTTTGGTGATTTATAAAGAAATTGCTGAAAGCTGCTCAAAAGGATGGCTCTGACTTTATGATTTTATGGTTGTGGGAAGAAAGAAAATCTTTTTAAAATAAAATGGCTTCTAAGAAAGGAGATCTTGAAAGTGCTGGAAGCTATTTGGAGGTGTCAGAAACGAAACAGTTGTCTGATTTACAGAGTTATAAGGATTTTGATGCAGAATTTACAGAATTTATAAAAGAAGCCATGAATAATCACACTGCAGCTATAAGTAATCAAATAGCAATTCTTAAAGGGATAACAACAGAAATGACTGAGGAGACAAAAACAACTACGGAGCATGATGACAATTCAGGAGATATTCTGATTGCAGCAGAGAGGGTGGAAGAATCTTCTCAAGAATTTTCGAGCTTATTCTCTGCTCTTTTCGGAAAAATTGATAGAATCTTTCAAAATTATGACTTGGTTTGGAAAAAAGTAGTAAATGACCAGACTTTCGAAGTTTCAGAAGATGAAGGAGATTTGCCAGTGGCATTTATACATTTAATAGAAAAGAAACAACTGAACTTTTTTTCACAAACTCTTGACAAACTTTGGTTTTACAGACGAAGGAATGAACTGATTTATATAAGCATGAAGAGGCGATTTGGGGGCTCTAAATCAGAGGAAATTTTCTCAAAAAGGGGACAATCTTTGCAGTTACATCAACCTCAAATTAAAATGAAAAACCTCCTCAAAATAGAAGTAGGAGGGATGCAGAAAGATTGGAAAAAATATAAAAAGAAAGCAAGAATGGAAGATTAACCTTTTCTTTTGGCTTTGTAGTTGTTCTACTCATGGTTAAAAATGATTATGTTTTAGGTGTTATAACTACTGAGGGGGAAAAAGTATAAAGTTAAATATTGATTTTTAAATATGATGTATTAATGGTTGATTAATCCTTTTTGGTTTTCTAGTTTATGTATTAATGGTTAATTATGTTGATGATTATCTTTCAAAATTTTAAAAGTTGGAGGGAGGAATAATGAAGGGGGGAAATTTAGAAACTTAAAAAATGTAGAAATTTAATTAGTGAATACCTAAGGTTTATTTTTTGTTATGAGATTTCAAAATAAGAAAGCAAGAATGGAAGATTAACCTTTTCTTTTGGCTTTGCAGTTGTTCTACTCATGGTTAAAAATGATTATGTTTTAGGTGTTATAACTACTGAGGGGGAAAAAGTATAAAGTTAAATATTGATTTTTAAATATGATGCATTAATGGTTGATTAATCCTTTTTGGTTTTCTAGTTTATGTACTAATGGTTAATTATGTTGATGATTATCTTTTAAAAATTTTAAAAGTTGGAGGGAGGAATAATGAAGGGGGGAAATTTAGAAATTTAAAAAATGTAGAAATTTAATTAGTGAATATCTAAGGTTTATTTTTTGTTATGAGATTTCAAAATATCTGAACTTTGAGAAAAGTAGGAGGGGGAAAAATGTTTTTAGGTTTGAATGTTTAATATTTGTTAATGGTTTTAAAACTCTTAAGAGTTATTGGATTACATGCTATTTTGAGTCTATAAAAAGGGAGGTTGATGAAATTGTAAAAGGGGAGTTAAGGGGTCTTGGGAGTTATTAAATCTTGCAGTTAGCTAGTTTATTTTAGCGAATGTTTGGTGAAATCTATGCCCTGTTTTTGTTCTGGGAAGTCGGGGGTGGGGGGTGGTGAGGAGGGGTTGAAGATTGAGTTTACCAAGGATTGATTTTTTTCCTCTTTTTCTTGATGATAGTTTGAATGATTGTTTATATTGTATACTTGTTTGATCAGAAAATAAAAACTTTTTATTAAAAAAAAAAGTTAGCATCAAATTATAATACTTATTTTATAGTTATTATTAGGTAAATGGAAATATCATAAAAGCTTAAATTTACATTACTATCCAGTCATTTTATCCTAGTCCTTCCTACTTACTGAAATATAGTACCCAACATGCAATTAAATGGCCAACTGTGATCATTAAGAGCCCCCCAAAAGTTACACATTTCTGAAAAACTACAAATGGAAGCATGCTTAATTTTCTTTTAAATACTGCTTTCTTTTTCTAAACAGAGCATCTTTGTCAAAACTGTGTTTAATTTATTCTAGTTTTAGAGCTGATGTGGAATTCCAGTAGCACAAAGTGCTACAGCCTGGTTTATTTTATATGGTGTTCAAACTGGTTTTATGAATGTTTAAGGATACATTAAGAATAAAACTGTATATTAAGTTTAAGGACAAAACTCTACGTATTTCATTTTAAGACTCAGATATTGTTTGATGCTACCACTGGGTTTAAACAAGACAGCATCTGTTATTTTCAACTAAATCACTTCTGTTTGGCTGAATTATATCAAGTCAGTTTTTACTTATTTGATTTTTAAAATGTGCCATAAAAGTAATAATATACATAATTGAGATAAGTTTTACCTGTATTCACAGGGGACTGAAAAGTAGTTGATGGAGTGTCTCCTACATTTCTCTTGGACTCCAGCATTTGCCTTACTGTACCAGCATTTCTACAGAACAAAGATTTATGTTAGCTGTATCAAGTAGAGGAGGTATAGCAGGAAGTCCAAAAGAAAATTATTTTTAAATTTAAATAATTTAATATTACTCAATTTTTCTAAATCATTCACAATATCACTGAATTCTGCATACCTATTGATATGTAAAACAAAGCCTTATTTTTTAAAAAAAACCCAAGATATTTCTCAGTTTAAAACAAGCAATCTCTGTCCTTCATATTTTGTGTGATGCTAACTGCCATTATTTCTTAACAACTAAGGCATACAGTTGAAAACTACAGGCTGCTCACTTTTGCCCTAAGAATTCCCCATGCCTAGCTATGCTTTTCATCACTAGAATGGATTAACATGTATTTGGGTAACAGAAAAAAGGGCACATTTATAAATACAATGTGAAATATAGTTGCCATCAAAATATATGTACTTTTCTGCAGAAGTTATCTTTCTAACTAAATTTCCAAAAAGTATAACTAGGGAGTTGCAGCTTACCGATATGTCGCACTATTGACATTGCCTGTATCACTCACTGCTTTTCCTGGAGAATGGGCTGTGTTTTGTAGAGTCTACAAAGTGACACAAACCAATGTGAGATTTGCAACTTAAATTTTGTACTTCATAAATGATCGCTCTATTTTAGGCACACTTCTCTTTCAGAAAATCTCAAGTTCTACTTAATAAGTATTGTATTACATTTCATGATACAATATAAATATATTTTCTTCCCTTGAAGCCTCTGACATAGTAAATGAACTGACATATCTAAACTATCAAAACAATCCTGGTGCTTGATAATGCATTAATGTAGCAATAGTAAATATCTATCAGGGACTATCAAGGTAAGGTGTTTAGACTTCCCATTTTTATTTTAAAAGTTAAGATATTTAAGCATCTTTTTGGAACTATTTTTTCCTAGCTCATAAATTATGAAGATATGTTAGAATTATGAATGCTCTCCATTCTTCAAATAAATTTGTAGTACAATTAATTCTGAAAGATACATAGACACATCAAATTGTCCTCTATGGTGTAATGCAGGTGTATCCAACCTTTTGGCTTGCCTGGGCTGTATTGAGTGAAGAGGAATGATCTTAGGCCACATATAAAATATATAATATAGTTAATGTATGGGACTGGCCCACCCCACCCACTCTTTCAAAGGAGGCATGCTATGCTGCAAACCCCAACAATCAAGCAATTTCAGCTGGCAAGCTCCAGGAAAAGGGCCTTCTCTGCTGTGGCTCTTGTCTTTTGGAACATCTTACCCTTGAGGTGAGATTGGTTCTCATCCTTCTGATCTTCTGTAAGGACCTGAAGACCTGGCTCTACCAGATGGCTTGGGGCCCCAACAGGGTAGCATCACATTGGAGGTGATTGATGAATTAAGAGGCGTGTGCATCCTGCTCCCTTTCTTCCCTTCTTTTAACTATAATTTTATCTTTATAATTCCATTCTTATTGTTTTATAAATATTTATCTTTTATGGTTTTTATTACTGTAAACTGCCAAGAGTTGCTTTGAAATGAGATAGGTAGCAAATCAATCTATCAAACAAACAAACAAACAATTAAATGTATAAATAAGGCCACATTACTAGCTGCTCAGGGCTGCATGGGAACCGCAGGCCACAGGTTGGATATGCCTAGTTTAATGGTTTAAAAACTAAAATTAAATTAAAATAACGTGTTTAACTGTAATTTTGCATTTAATCAAGAATAAATTTTAGGGGTGGAATGTTTAATCCTTTAATTTTCTTCTAGAAAACTCAGTAGATACAAGGAGTTATAATGTACTAGCTAAATATTGTGGGTATTAACAAGTGATCGCACTAATCTGTCAGTTACAGCTAAATATTCAATGGCATTCACTATGGCATTCATCTTACTCCAACTGGGAAAGCCCAAAATATTTTTCTTACCTCATTTCAATTTAGAAATACAAGTCCACAAATTTATGTGTATCCAATAACTTCTCCAAGTTAACACATAATTTCGTAATTATATAAAAGAATGCATCTGATTCCATTGTTGTATTTTAGCTAAAAACATGCATGAATTAAATACTGGTATACTAAAATTTGCATTGTTACTAATAACAGTTTTGAGCTTAATAGTCAATCAACAATATAATAAAAAGTTATGTTCTTACTTCTGTTTTTTTCTTTGAGTCCTCTCTAGCTGCTCCAAAACGTTTTGTCAATCTTGCAATTTTAGCCTCAAAATGAGAAAAATAAAATAAAAATGAAATATAGTCTCAATAAATTAATTATATAGTTCAGTTTTATAATGTTGGTTTCATCAAGAAAAATCAGTGTTTTTTTTAAGATGTGGTTTTATTTCTATCTGCTTCACAAGAAAGTCATTGGAGGAAAAATATTGGAGGAAAAATAACTCTCAGACATATAAGCATAGATACCTGTAATTCTGTAATGACGGTTTTGTGTCTCTTATTGCATTCAATTTTATCTACTCTACTTTTCAAATCTTCTAGAGTTTTCTCAAACAACGCACATTCCATGGCACTAAATTTCTCTTCTAGAAAACGATGGATGACCTATAAAAATATACATGAAAAAGTAGCAAGTTAAGATTAAATTTTGTTTTAAATGTTATCATTAAAATATTTCATTTTAAAATTTAAGTAAAAATGAAATAAAATTAATTTAAAATTTTATTTACTGATGATATAGTTATCAATGAAAAACAAATCTTGAATATATTTGATGACACATTGAATATACATTGATGACACATTCAGTCAATTCTATTTTCAATTCACACCCTTACTTATTAGCACTTTTTAAATGAAGATCAGCAAACGTTAAAATATGTTAGATTGGCTTTTTTCATGGTACTATCCAAGCCTAGATAAAATTACTCTTAGTGGAAGAGTTTAGATTGCAAGATCTGCTTACTAAAGACAAGTTATTTAAAAATAGCTAAAGTGTAAGTTACCACATGGTGGTATTTTCCATTGGCTTTAATAAAATTGAAATACACATCTAGATTGAAAAACATGTCCCTGAAATCAAGGAAACAAATAATTGAAATTGAACCATTCAGATGTGTTTCCAAAAACCATTCAAATAATATATCTTCCATAAATCTAAATGCTTTCCCTATTTTTGCTCTCCGAAGCTATGCAATTACAGACACTAAAAACATTAACCTGTATGAACTTTTATCATATAATCTGTTATTAATTTCACACATGTACTAATAAAACAAGATTATGCTGTTATTTTTAATTTACATATACATCTTTTTCAATAATTTTATTAAGGATTATATTAAACACATAAAACAGATACAAGAATCAAACACAAAAATACATAAAAAAAGAAAGTACTTAAAGAGTGCAGAAAAAAAAAGGAAACAAAAAGAAACTTCCTCCGTCATGGCCAGCAAGTACATTCAACATTTAACAACTTATCACTGTTTCTTAAAATATAACTAAATTAAAAAAAGCTTCATTCTCTACCACACCCCATTTTCTATACAGGTTTTCTTTGATTCACGATCACAACTGATCCCAAAATTTCTGTTGCTAAGCAAAGACAGTTGTTAAGTGAGTTTTACTTCATTTTACGACCTTTCTTGCCTCAATTGTTAAGTGAATCACTGCAGTTGTTAAGTTAATGGCTTTCCCACTGACTGTCAGAAGGCTGCAAAAGATGATCACATGACCCCATGTGCAACAGCAACAGCAATCATAAATGTATGCCAGTAGGCAAGCATCTGAATTTTGATCATGTGGCCACAGGCATACTGCAATAGTCATTTGAAAAATGGTCATAAGTCACTTTTTTCAATGCCATTATAACTTTGAACAATCACTAAACAAATGGTTGTATCAAACTGTTACCTGTAAACATATCTCTAAATCCTCCATTCATCTTATTAATCAACAGAGATCCAGTAAAAGTTAACAGAAATACCTAACAACATAAAATATATAATTCCACTATCTATTTAAAACCTAATTCCCAAATCCCTATCTAATCTAATTCCAATTAACAATTAAACATTACAAAAAATTAAGAACTATTAAACATTACTAGAGATAGTATCTCCTTATTTTATGTTAAAGTAATAATATAGCTATTGCAAACCAATCCATTATATCAAATTGAACATTTTCCTAAAGAAAACTATAGTCAAAATAACCATTAAAAATCACCAGAGATAGTAACCCATTATTTAATCAAAATCAAGTAAGCTAATTTTTGTATTTTTTTCTTCCTCCTCTCAGAAAATCTTAGGTTCCATACATGGAATTCTTACTTTTGTTTTCTTCTACCGTACTTCTCTTCTGTCAAATTCTTATTTTTATCCATGTCCATTTCTAATTTCCTTGTAATAAATTCCAGCAAATCTCTTATATTCCAATTTAAAAGGAACCACTGTTTTGATAGACTGCTAGTAGACTGCTTTTCAATTTTTCAATTAATTTAATTAAATTTGTTCAATAAACAGCTTTTGGTTCTAATATAGAGTTCAAATAACTCAAATATTTATTGGATTCAAATATCAAATGTTTCCTTTCAAGCTGTCATATGGTAGTCTCTAGCGATCAACCTTCAAAATTTTGTTTTCAGCATGGAATGAGATTTTCATATGTGAAAGCATCTTTTTAATTCACCTCAAAGTCTTCCTTTAAATCAATTTCATTGATTTAAACTCAGCATTTAAAAACTTTCTTGATATAATCATCCTTTTCCGGTATATTTCAAAAAATTTACAAAACTGGAAAAATGTAATTTTCTTCCTTCTTAAACAGGTTGAACCTACCCATTGAATGCCAAACATGCAATTATGAAGATTTTTCAATCTTTAAAAAAGAGTGTAAAAATTAATTTCCAAAGTAATGAAAATGAGCTTTGGTTGAACTTTGAATCCTTAAAAGGCTGCATTAACAGCTCAGATGCTGGAATCTGTGATTCTCAGTTGACAAGTGACTATAATAACATCAGTTTCTGCTATTAAATATAGTCATTTATTAGGAGCAACATTCCGGCAATATTGGGATGCAGTTAGGACTGATCCTGCGTAGATTTACGTTCCCCTATGACCCTGTCTCTCCCCTCCTCTCTGGCCATGTCATAAATCACATTATCCAATTAACCACTTTGGCTGGCTGTGAAACCTAACACCCTCCTTCTGATTGCGGTCAGAAAGAATGTATGGAATTCACTTCAGTTCTCCCTCCCTCCTGCTCGTGGCAACTTGAAAGCTTTGCAAGTTGACACTCTCTTTAATTTAGAGAAAATATATGGCAGTCTGGATCTCATATTCAACTGCCTTTTGGCCACAATGCCTCCCGCTGCGAGCGGGCATCAATTCGTCATTCCCCACCAGAACTACCTCCACACAGCACATTTATGAATAATTCCACACTTTTTTAAAAACATGGCACCAAAGATGGATATAGTCAACCATTTGAGGTATGCCACTCTAAATACTGGAACGCTACTTTAATGAAATAGACTACAGAAACAGAAATTTAAAAGCCTAAAAGCATGTTCCCTTTCCTATACCAGAGAGAGTCAAAGCGAGACAATCTTAAATTTCATTCTCTTTTGCTATCTTGTCTTTCTGGTCTTGAATGAAATTTTGCTAAAAGTCTTCAAGGTCAACTATATGATTCTCTATAGGAATATGTTAATTTAGGGCTCACAGAATTTGTTGGGTCAATGTGGGTTGTGGAGTTGTTGTTGAATTAGGAGATCATTAGGTTTACTTGGAGCTGGAGGGTGGCAGGGTGGCAGCAGCTGTTCTCAGAACTGGTACAGCAGGCTTCCAGCTGTCTTCTGGTGATATTGGAGGCAAGGACTGCGAGCTCTGCAGCCCTGCTCCATGCTCTCCACATCAAAGGGCTCCGAAATGAGCCATAGGCACCCTGTAGGGGTGATGAAGCAAAGGGGAGCACCTTGCAGGTCAAGGAAGTCACATCTCTCCTTCCTGACTTGGAAAATCCCCCTCATCCGAAGACAAGGAGCAGTGGCAGTCAACATGGCTGCCATGAAGCTGGGGACAGCCAAAACACCTAAGAAAGTGCAGGAGTGATGAGAACAGTGAAGAGAGATTGTTTCTGGGTGAGATGATTTTTCTTCTACTTAAAGACCCAGACTGTTGTGAGCAATATGTTGACATTGTAAACTGCTCAGACTGTGTTGTAAAGCATTATGGAGCAATATATAAGTCTAAGTGCTATTGCTATTAAGTTTCCCAAGGGGCCCTGAAAACCTAGGCCTTTTGTGGATGGCTACTCCACTTCTGCCACAACCCCTCACACCATCACAGGCTGGAAAGGGACAGCCTCCCCCCACACAAAAAAATGCTTAGATCTCATGGGTAAAAAGGAAAGAATGGGTTTGTTATTCAGCCAATAAGTTAAAGAAATACGACTTAGGCAAGAACAACGGAACATAGCATTTCCAAAATATAGTTTTCTTCTTTATAAAGCATAATCCTGCCAAGCATTTATTTTCAAGATTAAGCATTTTAAAATTTTAATATAGCTGGAACAAAGAGAAAGTATTTTAAATTAAAAGGCAAATTACCTAAAATGCACAAATCAAGAATGCCATATTTACCTTTTCAAGTTTCTGATGAACATCTCCTTTGGTTGTAATTTTTACTTCAAATTCTGCTTCAAAATCTCCCAGATACCGCCGGCGTTTAGAATGGATACTATCCATATCCTCTGATTTAGAACGCTTTCTTCTTGATGCCTCACCTAAAATTTATTTTGATTTTTTTTATAGATTTCTTAGTTGCCCTTTTCAAGACCATGATTCTCTCAATGAAAGCAAAAAAATAAATCCTCAAGTAATCCAAAATTTGAGAAAAAGCAGTATTAAAAAGGGTGTGATACACCCTTAAAAACCCAATGGGAAAAAATGTCTATTTTTCTTTGTTCATAATAAATAAAAAAATATTCAATAATTCTCAACCATGAGTATGCAATGTATTAGATTAATTTTTAAAATTTATGCCTACAAAAATTAAGATAGAAATGTTGAAAATAGCCGTAATTATTCCACCACATTGAGCAAGCTGGTGACTTTGGTTCACTAGGAATAATGTGAATATGAATCAGGCATGATGTTACCAGGTTTCTTAAAATGGTACTACCCAGTAAGAAAAACTGGTAGCATCTTGCAGCTGGAATAAGTCAGTGACAGAACACCTATTTTGCATCTAGGAGTGTCTCCAAATAGGGCTGGAAAACCTACTGGGACAACTCTCTCATTTAAGTATTTATCTGCATGTATGTATTTCTTTTCATTTCATGTATTTCACTATGACCCAAATTTATTCATTTTGTTGCCATATAGTTCCATTTGCTCTGAGCCATATAGCACCACCAGCTTTATGTAGGCAAAATGCACTAGTGCAGGGGTCAGCAACCTGCGGCTCCGGAGCCACATGTGACTCTTTGGGCTGTCTGCTGTGGCTCCCTGTCAAGTGATCCTACCACTGGCTAGCCCAGCCCCTCGCCCTCCCCTCCCAGTCATTCCTCACCTGGCCTGAGAAGGTAAGGGCGACGGTGGGGGATAAAGAAGCGGCCAGGGCAGAGACAGAGAGATACAGAGAAAGGGGGAGAGAGAGAGACATAGAGAGATACGGAGAGGGGGGAGAGAGAGAGAGGAAGGGAAGAGAGAAATATGTCAAAAGGATTTTGTGGTTTCCAGTGTTTTTTAACAACTGGTTCTCTGCCCTAATGACCGGCTGGGTCGGTGTGGTTAGGGGGTCATGTGACCGGTGGAAGTGAGTGACATTGAGTTGGCCACGCCCACCCAGATTTTGTGGCTCCCGATGTTTTCTTTTCTGTGGGAAACGGGTCCAAATGGCTCTATGAGTATTTAAGGTTGCAGACCCCTGCACTAGTGAAAAAATACAGAAAAGGTTATGAATAACCTGTTCCTACTGGTGCTTACTGACCTTCTCATTTTTCAGCTGTAAGACTCAAATCCAGGAAGCCTCCACTGGCACTTGCATAACATTTGCCCAACAACTTTAACATCAATTCCCAATGGAAAGCCAAAAGGGTTGCTGAACTCCAAGATTTAGGAAGACATATAAATGACCTCACAAAATGTGCCATGCTTTGAACTACTATGTCAGCAATTGACAATCCTGAATAGGATTTGTATCTCACATGGTGTCTGCCAGGACTCTCTGAATACCTGGGGCACAGTATTCTCCCCTCAGTGTGACTGCAGGGTCCCATATCTAACTGTAGATCACATTGTGACCAGCTGTAACCTGAGGACATATACTGGTTCAGAATCTGACCTTTTAAAAATAAACAATGCTGCACTTCAATGGTTAGCTGGTTAGACATTGGTAATTGAACATAGATCATTTTAACTTTTATATTTATTGTGTTTTACTAATCTAGATGAAATGTTAATACCCAGTTTTCCCCAAAATAAGACACCCCCTGATAATAAATCCAATTGGGCTTTTGAGTATATGGCAAAAGGCAGGGTCTTATTTTCGGGGAAACATGGTATATGTTGGTAGTTCATGTATAATATGGTATACGCTAAGTAATATTTGTTGCCAATCATGCATCATATATATATGCACGTACAATTCATTGGCATCCTTCAGTTTCAAGAGACTATGGTATCGTGCTCTGGAAAGAGGTCCTAAAACAGCATCTAGTGTGACTAAAAAGTACAGTATTCTGGTATAAGATTTAGCATGGTCCAGGGATTCAGTAGTGATAAGGCAGCTAAATAATTTGAGAACTAAAGTGAACTTGGAAATACATTTGCTTTCCTAGTAATTTTAATATTTGACACAACGAACGGCAGCTCAATCCTATGAAAAACTTTTAACACGCTGATGATGTGTTTTTCTGCATTTTAAGCATATTGTATGCAACGAGGAAATTTCACCTAGTAGATAACTGAAATGACAGAATGGCTATCAGTAGAAAAAATAAAAAACAGGACTATCCAAAAATAAGGTAATGATTTTAACAGAGAGCCCTAAAGCTTCCACATGATTTGAAGGTAGCAGAGGGGAAGGAAATGAGGAAGAAACAAGTGAATTCATTTAGTCATTGTTTATAATAGAGTACACACGCACACATAAACCAGTGGTGAAATCCAATTTTTTTTACTACTGGTTCTGTGAGCGTGGCTTGTTGGACATGGTGTGGCTTGATGGGCGTGAAAGGGGAAGGATACTGCAAAATCCCCATTCCCATCCCACTCTGGGGCCAGCCAGAGGTGGTATTTGCCGATTCTCCAAATTACTCAAAATTTCTGCTACTGGTTCTCCAGAACCTGTCAGAACCTGCTGGATTTCACCCCTGACATAAACCATTTTGAAGTATAGCCAACATACAAAAATAGTGCAATATAATTCCTGCAAGCAGTATGAATTTCTTATTTTTGCTATACATACATTTTTCTGGAGGTTTCTCCTCCTCCTTGTTGGGCTCCTTTTCTTCTATGTGATTCAGTTCTTTTTTTTCCTCTCTGTCTTCTGTGAGAAAAATCAATCATTTTTTAATCTTTATAGACAAAGTCATTGTACCGCAGATTATTATTTATTTATAAACATATATACAATAAATTGAATCTCAGAAATTCTTAAGATAAAGTATCTTAATGAATATTTAAAATTAGTATATCTTCTAATGCTAGATAGCTGTACAATTATTGGCCCTTTTCAAATTCTGTGCCATTAGAACTTGTACAATCCAAATTTCTAGAATGAGCTGTTCAAGTCACAAATTGTCTCCAATGCCATCCTGCCACTAAAGCAGGCTTCATCAAAGTGCAGGTTAGAGTGTAGGTGACCATAATCAACTGTTGGCTCAGACTATTTATTTCCCTTTGGTCTTATCCCATTAACTATAAACTTTCAATCCACCTGGAAACAGGCAATGGCAACTACAATCTCATCCCTAGTCTTACTCCTACTCAGCATGCAATATGATCAGACCAAAGCACTCATTGAACAATGTGTAGCAAATACAAAGTGCCAAATGGACTTAGCATGATCCGAACCCTTATTGCCAATGAATCTAACAGGTACTCTGCTCCCCCATGGCATACTTAACTAACCTTGAAGTTTCTTCGCTGGGCCTTTACTCGGGCATAATGTCATGCAGGAAAATTCCTTATCCAAAGAGACAATGGCTCTGTGACTTTGGACATACACTGGACACGTGCTTCTCCAACCCTGTACTACAGAAACATTCATACTAGACTCATCTCATTATTACTGCATAAATACCCAGGGTACACAAAGCAATTCTACACCTCCCTATGTGCAGCTCTCTTACCTCCATTCCACTTGCCAATCCCACCAGTTGACTTCCCTCAAAATATGGTGTTAGAAGTTTGGGCTGACTTCGGTACTGATGACTACTTTTTTCTGGCACAAGCATAAATTCTATAATTTGCTGCCACAAATTCTCAGCCACAACTTCAACAATCAACTGCATGATTTTTTTGGAACCTTTGATTTTTTTCTCATTTTCTCCAAACCTCCCAATCTGGTTATATATGCCTATTTTTTTTAGGCCTTTGGGTTTGTTCACAGACTCCTGAGGAATTCCTAGAATTCTCCTTGATAATTTTTAGATGTCTTCCACTTAGACAACACACTGGATTTTCAGTGGATAGTCATAATATATTACCATTTCATTTTTAACACTCTGGAAGTTAGCCATTTTAAAGCCTTCTATCTCATACAGGGGCTGGAAGTGAAGGAGGCGCAGCCAAAGGTCCGTGCCTAAATGTCCCATTCCGAGGAGGAGCAATGCTTTTATTTCTATTAACCAGGAATGCAAACTTCAAACAAAATGATATTCAAAGCTGTTGACAGAATGGGGCTGTAAACCACAAAACACACTTGTACTTAAAATGAGAGTTGAAAAGGTAGTGCTTGACTTACAAACATTCATTTAGTGACTGATTAAAGTTACAATTGCAGCACAAAAAAGGTACTAAGCATCAGATTTGTAGAAGTAGGGGTCTACCACACTCCACTCAGAGAATAGGTTGAATAAGATTGCCTACATTGAAGTTTATTACAAAGAAACAGCTAGCACAAACATTAAAAGATGCCAATATTGTAATATCAAATATAAGAACCAGCTCACTGCAAGAAACAAACCAACTAATGTACAGCACAACTGCAGCTATAACTGAAGAGCTGGAATGCAAAATCAACAAAGACAGAGTCATCTTCTGATCTTTGAATACAGATCCCACAGTTCTACTACTCATGAAGCATGAATATGCCTACAAACTGTAAACATTCCAACAGATCTGTTCCTCTGGCTAGTTTGCTGATATTTTGCCTTAGATTTTTGTCTAGAAAAAGTTGAATAGCAATAGCAATAGCAATAGCAATAGCAATAGCACTTAGACTTATATACTGCTTCACAGTGCTTTCCAGCTCTCTCTAAGCGGTTTACAGAGTCAGCATATTGCCCCCAACAATTTTGGGTCCTCATTTTACCCACCTCGGAAGGATGGAAGGCTGAGTCAACCTTGAGCTTGGTGAAATTCAATCTGCCAAATTGCAGACAGCCGGCTGTCAGCACACGTAGCCTGCAATACTGCACTCTAACCACTGCGCCACCACAGCTCCAGCATGAAGCTGTAGCAATCATAAAGAAATAGTTGTAGTCCAAGCTACCAGTAATATTTCATGTGTTCATTTCAACACACTGTTCGTTCTTCCTTCAACAATACTTCTATCGTCTCTCCTTTAAAGACCATTAATTTGGACATTATGGCTATTCCTATTTCATTAATACTAGAAGTATTGGTAACCATTACTTGATCTCTCTTAGTGGAAAGTACATTAGAGTTCACTAATGTAAGGGATGTTATCACTTGGCCAGCTCCATCTGCTCAATTATTTCAATTAAAACATCCAGAAAGGACACTGAGATCCATGACACACCCTGTAGGAAGCATCCTTGTAATTCTTTCAGAGACAATAGCCGTTGGGTTGCTAGGATACAATTCCAAGTAGAGTGATTTGTTGACTTACAAAGCATGTCTGGGAATGAGTTAGCATTAAGCTCTTAAAGGGTGGCAAGGTTTGCATGTTTTCATCCAAAAACTGATCCACTCCCCATCTAAACTCAATGAGGAAGTGGACTCAGTCTGTGTATCTCGTGACTCTTTTTTCAGTATCCCAAACTAATATTGAAATATCTTCATTCCTATAGATATTTAGGGCTAAGAACCCTCTTTCTATTTGTAATACTTTCAGGATAGCTATCACCTTCTTTCCCAAATTATTTTCTTGCATCCCTTGAATCTCTTTTTGCTCTGGAACATGTCAAGGTGGAGAATGGAAGAGTGATTTTTTTGTCCTCTCTTCCTGATTGTCTGGAACAGCCTATTTAAACTTGCATGTGACTATGTTCTGAAATTTTTCTTATTAAGAGGCATATTTGCTGGAGCTCCCATAACTGGGCATAATTTCAGTTTTCTGCTGCCATTCTGGCAACAGAAGAAAAGGTGATCCATGCTGTTTGTGGTCTGGAGAGGTTGGTTGCTACTGTATCCTCTTTGCTGAATCTGGCTGCCCATTGTTTGTGCTGTCTGATACATTTGGCTGGTTGTTGGACAATCACTGACAGTTACTGTTGTTGGTACCATGCCTTGTCTGATGTAGGAAGAACTTTTCTAAGTGGTCCTCAGTCCTAATATATTACACATAGACTTTGTCATGCCCCTGTCGGATCCTGAATCTGTAGGGGAAGATGAGCTGGAACTGGAGCCAACAGAGATCGAGGGGGCAGCTTCGTTGGCCCTTCGTTGGGGAGGAGTAGGGCCAGTCAGGCCAGGGCTTTCAAGTTTAGGATGGCTTGTAGGCAGGGAGGAATGGGGGCAGGATGACCAAGAGAAGCTAAGCAATGAACATGAGACACAGAGCTCAGGCGATGAGCAAGGACCACCCCCTCCTGATCCTTGAGCATGCAGAGTGGAGAGAAGGCGAGAACAGCGTAGACTGAGCCAACTACTCAGGAGAGCCTCTTCACAAGGCATACCTGGGGACTTAGACTTAAGGAGACACTGTGGGGAGAGGCATTTGTCGGGAGCAAATGCTTAATTCCTGGAGTGTTTAGTGCCAATGTTTGAACTTTCTTGGAGTCCTTGCATTCTTTTTGGATTTCTGGATTACTTGCCATCCCCCCCTTGCTTCCTGGATTCTTCAACTTGCCTGATAGATATCTTGCTGTGTAGCCATGGTATTCACGGTGTTGGGCTGGACTATTTGCAGCCAGAGGCTGCTTGAGGTGTGTGTGTGTGAGAGATCACTTTGCTCTGGGACTTGCCAGAAATGTGGGAGTGTTTGGGGAAATTTGGAGCAATAAAGACGTGGTTTGAACTGCCAGCTGCCTGTGTAATCTCTGTACTGTGCCCAGGGCCATCCCAGGTTTGTTGCTGGATTTCTGCATTCTACTACTTTGCGCAGTCATATATGGAGCCTGTTACTTTTATGCTTGGTCTGGCCCTTGTGAAAAGCAAACCAGGCTGTTTCATCCTCTGTCTGGCTGTGTTCTTTGACCTCTTATTTATTTTGCAATTAAGTCACACAGTGGCTGAAATGAGTCACTTTTGCTTGCTACTTAATTCTTTTTCTTCAGCTATCCAACTGGAGTTCATGGAAAAGATATTGCTCCCTCATACTATTTAGAAAAGGTGGAATTAATCCATTCCTAGTCTCCAATTTCAATGTTGCAACATTTGAAAGTTTGGATTTAATTTGAGCATTCCTGGCAAATTAAGTACTCTATAGTTTAACAGTCTTCTTACTTTCTTACCTAAAATGACAGATATGCTGAAGAATATGGCCTTGGGAGACTAAAACTCTCAAGTTAAGACCACCTTAACAAGAACAACATTGTTTTTCATAATCACCATGACAATTGTAAGGCCAGATGATATGCCAATTTAGCTGCACACTAAGAAAATCAGAAACCTTCCTACAGTTGCAAGAAAAAGTATGTGAACCCCTTGGGATTACGTGGAGTTTTGCATGAATTGGTCATAAAATGTGCTCTGAACTTCATCTAAGTCACAACAATAGAAAAACACAGTCTGCTTAAAATAATACTACACAAATATTAGATGTTGCCATGGTTTAATTCAACATAACATGTAAACATTCACAGTGCAGGGAGGAAAAAGTATGTGAACCTTTGGACTTAATAACTGGTTGACTCTCCTTTGGCAGCAATAACCTCAACCAAACGTTTCCTGTAGTTGCAGATCAGACCTGCACAACAACCTGGAGTAATTTTGGACCACTCCTCTTCACAAAACTGTTTCAGTGTAGCAATATTCTTGGGATGTCTGGTGTGAATCGCTCTCTTAAGGTCATGCCACAGCATTTCAATCGGGTTGAGGTCAGGACTTTGACTGGGCCACTCCAGAAGGCATATTCTGTGCTGTTGAAGCCATTTTTTTGTTGAATTACTTGTATGCTTTGGGTCATTGTCCTGTTGCATCACCCATCTTCTGCGGAGCTTCAGTTGGCGGACAGATGGTCGTACGTTTTCCTGCAAAATGTCTTGATAAAACTCTGGAATTCATTTTCCCATCAATGACAACAATCCATCCAGGCCCTGAGGCAGCAAAGCAGCCCCAAACCATGATGCTCCCTCCGCCATGTTTTACAGTGGGGATGAGGTTTTGATGTTGGTGTGCTGTGCCTTTTTTTCTCCACACATAGTGTTGTGTGTTCTTCCCAAACAATTCAATTTTGGTTTCATCTGTCCACAGTATATTTTGCCAGTAGTGCTGTGGAACATCCAGGTGCTCTTTTGCAAACTTCAAACGTGTTGCAATATTTTTTTTGGACAGCAATGGCTTCCTCCGTGGTGTTCTCCCATGTACTCCATTCTTGTTTAATGTTTTCCTTATTGTAGATGTGTCAACAAAAATGTTAGCATGTGCCAGAGATTTCTGTAGGTCTTTAGCTGACACTCTAGGATTCTTCTTTACCTCATGAAGCATTCTGCGCTGTGCTCTTGCAGTCATTTTTACAGGACGACCACGCCTAGGGAGAGTAGCAACAGTGCTAAACTTTCTCCATTTGTAGACAGTCTGTCTTACCGTGGACACATGAACATCAAGGCTTTTGGAGATACTTTTGTAACCCTTTCCAGCTTCATGCAAGTCAACAATTCTTGACCGTAGGTCTTCTGAGAGCTCTTTTCTGCGAGGCATGGTTCACATCAGACAGTGCTTCTTGAAACCAGTAAACCCAAAACAGGTGTGTGTTTTTAAAGGGCAAGACAGTTGTCAGCAACACATCCAATATCATCACACTGATTGGAGTCAAGGTTGGCTCACTCCTGGCTCCAATTAGCTCTTGGAGAAGTCATTAGGCTAGGGGCTCACATACTTTTTCCTCCCTGCACTCTGAATGTTTACATGTTATGTTGAATTAAACCATGGCAACATCTAATGTTTGTGTAGTATTATTTTAAGCAGACTGTGTTTTTCTATTGTTGTGACTTAGATGAAGTTCAGAGCACTTTATGACCAATTCATGCAAAACTCCACGTAATCCCAAGGGGTTCACATACTTTTTCTTGCAACTGTATACAGCTTCTCAACCAAAACTTAAAGGTAAATGATTTGGGAAAGAGCATCTTCTAAAATAATATCCTGTCTAGAGAATATTCTCCCTAGGGGTTTTTTTAATCGTTTTGGTTTTTTAAATTTTATTTTTGAATTTACACTATGTATTTCTATTTATTCCAATACTTGAGGGAGATGAATAGAATTATATACAATTATATACAATTATAATTAAAAATAACAATTAAAAACTTAGCAAAATGTGTTTATTCATTTTATTAGTTTTTTAAATACTGTAAGAGTGTAAGCTAAATGCATCTCCTAAGAAAGTGGATTCCATAACTGTTTTTTAAGCCAATCCTTTAAAAAATAGTTTGTTTGGCTTTTCATTATATTTTTATTACAAGTAGTCCTTCACTTATGACTGGTCATTTACAAACCATTCAAAGTTAGAACAATCTGAAAAAAAAGTTACTCATGACCAATCCTCAAAGTTACAACTGCCACATTAGACCCACCTCATGTGAACTCATTGCAGGTACTTGGCAACCAGCTCACATTCATGCCGGGCTGCAGCATCCCAGTGAAGTGATTATATTTTGCATTTTTTTTGTCATTTTCTGCAAAAACACATATTAGATCATCCGGATTCAGACTTCTAACTATGCAATTCACTTAAAAACTACAATTCTCATAGCAACCATTATAAAAACAACCTTAAAATTGAATCTCGTTACATGATAACTCAACTTAGGGCCAGAAATTTAGGCTCAATTAAGGTTGTAAATCGAGGACTACCTGTACACACTGCTCTCAGAATATTTACACTTAAGAAATTGACCAATAAACAAGTCACAACTAACAAGAATCCATATATGCAAGGTAATATTGCAGCAAATGTATAATCTGAATGGAATCATATTTGGTATGGTTTCTATGTATCAAGATGGTAGTGTAATCAGAGGTCCCGATTACGGGACTTACTGCAGGCTGGAATCTTAATAGTTTTACCTAGAAAATGGAGAAGTCGCCACAATAATTGATGGTATGATAAAATCAAGATAAGCTATTTTATATTACTAGTTAGTATATTACCAATCTCTCAAACAAGATTAGCTAGTATCTCTATGGACACAATATAAAGCATTATATTATTATTTTAAATTTCAGTTAAAAGTATAAGCACTCAGGTTAAGGAAATATAAATATTTTTTAAAAATCAAACGAATTAGATGACAAAATGAATATCAAAAAGAGCATGTCTAAACATGATGGAGAATCTTAGATCATTATTTGTAGATTTGTATTTCACCTTTCATTTAGTAGCTCAAGGTGGTATAGATAATATTGCGTACAACAGTAGCTCTTTGATATAGATTGTGCTGTGAGTAACAGGCACAAGGTCACTCATGAACCTGTGGCTAAGGGGGGATCAGAATTTGGGTTTCCCTGCTTCAAGTCCAGCACTTTAACCACTACACTATACTTTCCAAATCCTTAAAGGCCATCTTTTCTAGTTACAACTTTCAGATGGATTTCTCAAGCTATAATTCTCATGTTTGAAGAAAACACAAATGGAATTACATTATAATTAATGAAGCTAAGCAAAATAGGTAAAATTGCTTAGCAGTTCCATTTCCATTAGTGTGTGCATAATTCTAACTGAATATAACTTATTTGTTTAGATAGATCCATCTATACGATCTTCATTGTCATCCTCAGTGCAACTGTCTACTGTATGCAGAATCCAATATGAGTTGGTCACCAGGATCAGAGGTTTAGCCTTCAAAGCTTTCGGACTTGTGCTGGAGCCCATCCTCAGGAAACTTCTCTTTCTCCAGAATGCGTGTACTATGCATAATATTTATGTGGTGCCTGGTTTTGTGTGGCTTTTAGTTGTTAATTGGGGTGTTGATGGCTGGCTATTAAGTCATTGATTGTTGTTTCCTTGTGCTGCTGTGCCCTTGGCTCCTAAGTAATGAATAAGCTGGTGGTAAATCTGGACCCTGTTGAGAGGGTCCTAGAGAAAAAACATTATCTGGCTCTTTTCAATCAGATTTAAGGCCAAAACTGCATTGGTTGCACTCATGGTAGTAGTGGGAGGGAGGTTGTGCATCCATCCTTGCTCTCCTTGCTTGACTATGGCATCCTTTAGGGGTGACCTTTGGGGGGGGAGCTGGTTCACCTCTTTCTTCAGAGGCCAATTCCAATTGGTGTTAATAGAGAGTGAGAGATCCAGTTCATGGACTCTCCTTTGTGGGGTGCAGCAGGGCTCGATGCTCCCTCCGCTCCTTTTTAACAGCTACATGAAACCGCTGGGTGAGATCATCCATCACCATAGGATGAGATATCATCAATATGCTGGTGATATCAGGATACATATCTCTGTCCTAGGTGAAGTGAGTGATGCAATGGTTGTCCTTTCGCAGTGCCTGGAGGATATGGGGTGTATAACTGGGATATGGTGGGCAACAGGCTTCCAACTGAACCCTGTTTAGATGGAGTGGCTGTGGATGGGCGCCCTTATATTGTTTTCATCTTGGGTCTTGGATGCACTACTGCTTACAGACCTGGTGTATAATTTGGGGGACCTCTTAGACTCACAGGACCTGCTCAAAGAGTAGGTAGCAGCTGTGGCCAGGAGTACCTTTCAGTGGTGGGATTAAATTTTTTTTTACTACTGGTTCTGTGGGCGTGGCTTGGCGGGTGTGGCATGGCTTGGCGGGCATGGTAGAGGAAGGATACTGTAAAATCTCCATTCCCTCCCACTCCAGGGGAAGGTTGCTGCAAAATCCCCATTTCCACCTGATCAGCTGGGACTCGAGAGGCAGAGAATAGATGGGGGCGGGGCCAGTCAGAGGTGGTATTTACCGGTTCTCCAAACTACTCAAAATTTCCGCTACCAGTTCTCCAGAACTGGTCAGAACCTGCTGAATACCACCACTGGTACCTTTGCAAAACTCCACACTGTGCACCAGTTATACGTTTCCTGAACAGGGAGGCTCTCTGCTCAGTTACTCATGCGTTGGTGATCTCCTGATTGGACTACTGCAACTTGCTCTACATGGAGATATGGAGCCCCACTTTTTCATTCCGCTCTTTTCACTTTCATTACTACAGTTAACAGATTTCCATTTCTAGCTATCAAAGTACTGTCATTAGCATAGTGCAGGTTATATTTCTTCCAATTTTAAACCCCTGATCATTATTTTCTAATCCAACTTCCTTCAATATGTACTCCACGCATAGGTTGAATAAATAGAATATGCAGCAGCGTGAGCAGTTTGGTGGCCTAGTGGTGAAGACACTCACCTCCCACTTGGAAGGTTGAAAGCTCAATCCTAGATAGTAGCAAATGTTTTTCCCTTAGGATGCAAAGAAAAATTATCTGCTGCAATCTCCATATAGGTGTCAGAAAGCGCATCTGCGCCATGTGCCATGTAGCTGCTCTAGGAACCTTACATCTAAGAACCAGAATATAAATTATGCAAGTAGGTAATAATCTTAATAGGAAACAATATTTAAAGAAGCAATGATCAGCATTATTAAAGTAAAATTTTGATTTATAAATGTATTTTCATTTATATTTTGGGCCACAGTTTTTTTTTTTTAATTTAGTATGGCTTTTCAGAGTTAAGGTTTGATATTTATTTATTTATTCTATTGTACCATAATTTAAATTTAAATCAAATTTTATTTAAATTTTAAATAATAGAATGCACATTTCAAATAGGGTCAAAGGCACTATATACCGGTAAATGTTAAGTAAAATAGAATTATCAATTTGAGCAATTTTTTATTTAGATTAGAATTATACAAATAATGGTTTTCTAAGTCTCTCAGACACATTTGAAATACTGATCAACTAATTATTTTCTGTTACCTTGAAAAATTTTGAAATTATTCTGCAATGGTTTGAATACTATTTAATCAGATATCTCCAGAAGGTGGTGCTGTATTATTTGACAAAAAATTCTTCAGAATTTAATCCTTCTCAACAGAAATTAATGCTTACAAATGACACCAGCATAACAAAGGTTTTTTGAGGAACACTTCAACCCTTGTATTTTATTTTCAATTAAATTACTTTCCAACCCCCACAAACATAACCATTTTTGAATAAAATCAAACATTAGTAATTTTTATTACAAACAGAATATCACTGCTGAGAATCAACCCTGAGAATCAAATTTCAGTATCAAAACAGATTGATAAGCAAAGTAGAAAAACAAGTAAAAATTGAGCCAGTTAATATCAGCTGATTACATTCCAATAATCTACTAATGCAGTTTGATCTTATACACAACAGCAAATTTAAATCTAGTCTAAATATAGTACTATAAATGTAAAAATAAAATTCAATAACCACAAGTAGGTATCAACAGCATGAGTCAAATGCCTCTAGAATAATTTTTGCTGCATTTTCTGCAGATATGGTTTATTTGATTTGATTTGGTATTCTATGGTTGCTGGGAGTTGGGTGGCACATGAATTTAAAAAATTATTATTATGGTTGGTTGCAGTCAGCAAGATGTTTACACTCGATTTGGCATTTTTATTCATCTATCGAGTCCTTCCCAAGGATCTGGGATAGGCAGATGTTGTTGTTTGATGGTTGTTATTACTGAAAAGTAGATTTTGAAGGATTGAGTAGTTTACTATTTGTATGGTTATTGTACACTATTATTCTTAATGTTTTAATTTTTAAACAGCAAAATGATGTTGATATTGTGACTTAGAAGCATTGGATACAATTAATGCTTGTTCTACATTTAATATAACTTAATTTATTATTTCACAGATAAGACAATTATTTTGGAACTTAATGGAACTGCATTTTCCAATATTGAGTTGTTTCGAACGATAATTTAAAATGGAGGGGGGAAAAAGATGCCACTCACCTGGAGGGTTTTCATGGTTTGGCATTAATACTACAGCTTCTTTTTCACAACAAACTTCTTCTTCATCAGAAAGAACCAAGAAAGCTTCTTTGGGCAAACTTTCATTGCTTTCATGTTTAGATGGAGAATTTAAAGAATTTGCTACCTTTTCTTCTGAACATAAGCTAGAAGTCTCTACAGGAAGCAAAATGGATTGAGAGAAACAATTTAATGCATTTGCTGGGGCCAGCTTTTCTAAAATTGGAATAATTTCATCTGTTTCCATTCTAGCTGCATTTCCCAACATATTCTCAGTTGGTGGTTCTTCTACAGTTTTCTGAGCCATAGTCTCTACAACATCTGCAGATTTGATTTCATTCTTTGAACCTTCAGTTGTATTCAAACTACTAGATATTGCTTCCTCATCAACATTCTCTTTTACAACAGCTTCCTCTGCATTATTTTTTTCCTCCATAGATAGTTCAGGAATAATAGCCAACTCATTTGTTTCTGCTGGTTCTACCATTTGGTCATTAATGTTACTTTCTTCTTCAGTATGACTTGATGAGGATTTCTGATCCAAAGTATCAGGTACACAAAGATCTTTATAATTCAGGTCCTCTTTTATAGTGATCTGTTCCTGGATGTCATGGTCTTTATTACATTCAAGTACTTGACTTTCAGATCCAGGGCTCAAAGGTGGGTTACTATTTTCATGATGTTGCTCAGAAACAACGTTTTCAGGAGATAGAGTTTCAAATTTTGCTGTTAAGTCACCATGCTGGTTGTCCTTGTTATCTGGAATTTTGACATCAGTGATTTCATCAGATTCTATTTTATTGTCTTCAGGATCAAGGCATGCATCTTCTAGGCCATTCACCTCTCTTTCCTCAATGCAGTCAGGATTTAATAAAGGAGAACTGATATCTGAATCCCCATTTTCATGTTTTCCATTTAACAGTTTCAGATCAGCAGTCTTCAAAAAATCTTCTTTTACTTTATATACACTTTCAAGCTGTTGTCTGTCACTTGCTCGCATGGTTTTACGGGCCTTAAAAACTTTTTTTTGAGGTTCTTCACTGTTTTCCATCTTGATTCTTAAAAATAGTTTTAGGATAAAAAAGAAAAACAAGGAAAATCCATCAGTAAAAATCTAATATTAAGTACAACAGGTTTGTTATTGATTTACCAATGACTGTCACTGGACCTTGTGACTGGCACAGAATCTCTTTTTATTTCAGGAAGTTATTAAAATTTGATCATGAAAATAAAAGTACTGATGGCACCATATTGAAATCACATTACATAAATTGTCATCTTTCTAGTTCAATTGAGATAGCAAGTCTGTAAAAATTGGTAGAGATTACAGGTAGTCCTTGCTTAACAACCACAGTTAGGATCAGCAACTCTGTTGATAAGCAATGCAGTTAAGTGAGACATCACATGACTATGATGGATTTACAACTTCACTTCTGCTGCAATTTACCCATTGGTGGTTAAGTGATTTGTGATTTTACTGCCGGATTCTCCATTGATTCTGCCTGTTGGAAGCCAGATGTGAAACACGCAAATGGAACCACATGATTGCATGGTAAATGTGACTGGTTGTAAAGTTACTTTCTCAGTGCTCTCATAACTTCAAATAGTTGCTAAATAGGGCAGCTGTTAAATGAGGTCTACCTGTGCCTTCTCCAGTAGCAATGTCTAACTTGGAATCTTTTCAATAGAAACACCCACAAATTTTAAGAGATATGTCTTACCAAGAAGAAACAATTTCTGAAATTGTTCTGAAACAAGTTCTGAAACAGCTTTATTTTTGCTTTTTAAAGTTCTACAGTTCAGAACCATATAACAAATTAGGAGCTAGGACTAGGCAAGTACCATATTTTTCAGACTATAAGACACTCCAGACTATAAGACACACCTAGCTTTTGGGGAGGAAAACAAGAAAAAAAATCTGCCTCTGCCTCCTAGCAATTTGCCTCCTTGCAGCAAACAGGCTGGTCAGCTTCACCACAGCCTAATTTAGCACGAGCAGCTGATTGGCAGTTGGATCTGCCTCCTGGAATACTGCCTATCAGCTGTTCCAGGCTGCAGGGATTGCCACTGCCCATCACTGCTGCCACCTATTGCCACCTCCGCACATCCTATTTTTTTGCTTCCACACGTTCTATGTTTTTGGCCTCTGCGTGCCCCATTTTTGGCCCATTCCAGGCGGCCAGGATAGGCAGCTGCGATCCCCGCTGCCTGGAACGGCCGAAAATGGGGAATGTGGAGGTAGCGATAGGCAGCAGGGTTGGCAATCTCTGCAGCCTGGAACAGCTGAAAGGCGGTATTCCAGGAGGCAGATCCAACTGACAATCAGCTGCTCATGCTAAATCGGGCAGTGCTGAAGCTGATCAGGCTGTTTGCTGCAAGGAAGCAAGTTGCTGGGAGGCAGAGGCCGAAGGGTGGGGCTGGCGGGTGGGCGGGGCTTCAATATTTGCTCTATAAGCCGCGCTCACTTTTTTTTGGGGGGGGGAGTGTGTCTTAGATACCGAAAAATACGGTAAATCTTGCTTTGTTTTGCAAAAGCTTACATACAGTATTTGCCTATGCAAAATACAATTCATTTCATAAATATTAAACATTTATGTCATCTACCAGAAGAAATTATTTAAATCACTGTCACTTTTACTTGATGAAAAGTTTTGTCAATACTGATGTAGTTTTCAGTGCAAGTAGTTTCTAAATGATACTCCAAAGTGTCCTTGCCTTCATAATTCAGAACTTTTCCTTCTCTTTCTTAATATTATTTTTTGAAAAGCAAGTTCATTGCTATATGTCAATAAAGTTAGGTATTAGAAGAGCTGCTCTGAATTAACCCATACTCATGAAGTATTATTAGTAGTTAAAAAGGTTAACTGCTTTCCAGTTCAAATGTATTTTACCTGGCAACAGAGGAGACAGATCATGAAAAGACAACAATATACTGTATGAGACTTAAGACATGTTACAAGCATTTCAGAAGGCCATTTCTATTACAGTCTCAAAAGCAAAGTGTTTCCCTAACAAATATAACCCAGTTTAGAAAAAAATTATATAAGCAAATAATGTTCACTGTTAAGCCTTTTTGCATAAGTGTTGCCTGCAAGGTAATTAGGAAATCCTTGGCGTTGGTATCATGTTCTAGATGGACTATAGAATTCTGTTCTGAAACATGGCTCAGACACTACTCAACAGTCCGTCAAAATGCAAATGCACACTTGTATAATGAATTCTGCATTGCTATGTCAAGAATACATAAGGAGAAATACACACTGATGTTTTGAAATAACAGGCAATTTTCATAAACTTTCATAATCTTACTTTTGGTTAAGATTATATTTCTTCTTTCTTTAAAGTATTTGCTGGACTGCTTAAGTGTCTTAATAAATATTTGCTAATTTATGTACTCCATTTATGTCCTTAGCAAATTAACAAAAATTCTACACTTAAAAAAATTACATTATATTACACATAATAATGGTATTATGTGGTAATACCACATAATAATGGTAGGTAACAACAGCAATAATATTCCTTCTATTTTTTTTGAGTTCTTGCAGTATCAGAAGCATACTCAAGAGGGAGTTAGAAGTACTCACAAATTTGTGTGACTTATCATACAGGAAAAAATTAGCAGCTGTGCTTTGTTGTTACCAAGCCGTTTCCTGTGAAAATTTTATCTTACACTATTGGCTCGAGAATGCTAATCCTGACCCACCAGTTAAAAACATGAAATCTCAGTTCTGCCCAGCAACAAGAAAATCAAATAAAACTGAACATTTAGACATTGCCTGAAAAAAAGTATAATTGCTGAATATTTAGAAAATGTATAATCTTTTGCAGTATTTTGAAATATCCTTCTTCAATATATAATGTTAAGGGTAATTGTAGCAGTAAGATTGGAAATTGTTGAAGTTTCCAAATAACAGGTTATGAAACTGAATCTAGTTCTGAATTTTTCGATTTCAGTATCAAATAGTATACATTTCCTTTAACCAACACAAAAATAAACTACTTGCATTCTGTGTTAGTTTCCGAGTAACTACCATAAAACCATAAAATCTTTTAGATAATTGCTAAAACGCTAATACACAATTACAAGCTACTATAAAGCCTATGCAAATCAACTGTGCTATATTAATCAGTTGTGGTTTAGTGCTATTGTTATTATTGGCATATTCTCTCAAATACTTTTTCAATTTATACTTTTAGTTTGCTAACCATCTTTATTTCCTATAGTTTGGATTTCCTATATTTGGATTTTAAATAAATCACCATCTCAGCAGGACATTTGCTTGGTTGCATAAGCATTCCTTTGGTTTTATAAAGATGATAAATAGCCTTCAGGGTAGTATAATGGGAACCTGTGTTAGTATAGTAATCAAAGCATGAGTTCTTAAATTTGTAATACAATTTTCTAAAATGATAAATGACTACATGCAACCCCACTCATGAATAAAGCCAAAAGAAATAGATTTCTTGTGAATGATTTAGACATCTCTCAAAATTTGTTCCAAATTTTGCTGTTGTTTAAGGCTTGCCCAAGCATAACAGGAAATTTTGACAATGCTCTCTTACTGTGCCTCCATTAAGAAACCTATTTTAAAGCAGCAAATAAATATTTGATACTAAAATCGCATTTGTTTTTAACTAAGGTAACAATAAGCCTACCAAAAGCAAATATGCAAAACTACGCATATTTACATTTTAGCTGCTCTTATGTATAACTTTATAATTATATTTGATATCTTATCTTTTTATGCCACCAAGTGTCACCCTCTGGAAACACAAGGGAAATTACATAGAAATACATCAAAATTCAAAATTTCAGTATTAAAAAAGTAGCATTTATAAACCTCCAGAAAGCAATGATACATTATAGTACAAGACACATCTTTAAACTTAAATTTTTCTACTGATTTTCCAGAAAATTGTTGACTGTTTTTTGAGAAGATTTCATTGATAGAAATGAAATACATCTGCTTGTATGTGCACAACCACAAACAATACTGGCTTATACCAAGCCCTGTACAAAATAATAAATGTGGATCAAATAGATACAGTTCAATTTTGGGAGACTTCACAAATCAAAATTTGGTTACAGTACAGATTTATCTCCCCTCACCATGGACCCAATTAACCTACAGATTTACCTTTGGCATTTATTTGCCATTTAAAAATGACAATATCTTTTCTGAGTATATAAAAACATATCCTAACAAGAAGCCCCTGAAGCCATGCTGCCATATTATCAGCAAGCCTAATAAGAGAAACTATACATAAACAAGACATAACAAGTCTGATGTCAGACAAATTACTGAATATTAGTGCAATTCCATTGGTTGGCAACTAAAGACTGGTTTGTACAAGCCCAGCAGTACTAGAGGCTGAGAATCAGCAGGAAGCAGGAAAAGATCTGCCTGGCAACAAGGCTAAAAATAGCACACCTCCTAAGCATTAGCACTACTGTGTGAAATCAGCAAAGCTTCATGAAATCTTCCTGCCTCTATCCATATGCACAATGGAGTGCTCTTGATAACCAAGTTTAACTATTATGCTGTCCCACAACAGAGCCAGATTAGCACATACGAGTTAAGCATGTAACTATTTTTCATGCAGTCTTCTTTACGCATAGAACACATTTTGCCTATTATTTCTTTTTAGTCTTAAAGACAGGAAATATAGCTCTATTAGAAATAGTTAAATTCAACTGTAAATTTTTAAAAATATGATTATTCTGTTTTCATCCACCATTAAACTATACATATAATGCTAAAAATATATACCTACTTATAATTTCATAGGGAAGCATTTGACAGGGTTGACTAAAAATATTAAACATCTGCAAAATTGTCCATTTTTTCATTTAATAAAACCCCAATGCTTTTGAGAAACCTTAGTGGAAAGATACCCTTGCCTTCCATGATGCATAATAATTCGTATCTCAAAGCAGTGTTTCTCCTTCCATGTTTAAAAAGTATTAACAAATCATTGTACTTCAGATTAAAAGTATTTCTACTTGTTTTCAATTGTTACCTAAGCACATACAAAATTAAGTCAAGCAAAATGAGCTTCACTTAAAAAACATAATGTAAACAGACATTTAAAAATCAAATATATATAGCAAATGGAATGTAAAGACTCTTTATCTGAACAGCAAGTTCAGTAACATTGATACATGGAGAAGAAGAAACATGGTGGTTAAACACAATCTCTCTCCCCTTAAATAAAAGCAATTATTACTCAACAATAGCACCCATATTTCACATGACTAAAATCTCAAATCCCAATATCTCTAGTAAAACAATATCTCTTAATAGTATTGGAAATTATTTTATTTCTACTTGATATCTTGAAGAGCTGACTGCTGGTATGCATGCCAGCACTAAGATAAACATTGATAATTTGGCTCAATATAAGAATTAGTATATCAAGCAGTGCACTGATTTACCAAAGAGGCATTTGCATGATACAATAAAGCATTCAATGTTAATTAACATGAAGTTATGGATTGCATTTTAAATCCTATTTTGAACACTTCTATCCGTAGAAGTGTAGAGCAGATTTGAAGTGGCCACCAAATTTTTGATTATCAAACTGGAATTGGAAACCAGTAAGTAACTGTTATTTTAAAATTTCATTGTTAGAAATGGTGCCTGCTACTAGTCATTTAGAACATTTCATTATGGAGAAACAGTTGACAATGGTTAAGGCATCAGGATTTGGCATATTGCACAAACATTTTCACTCTTTCAGTAAGCGTGAGAATATAACATTTTAAACATTGGTAATTAGCCAATTTTATTCAATCCTTGTTATTCATAGGCTTTCGTTCTTGAAAAACCTTTTGGAAATGGAAGCAGTTATTGAAAAACCATTCCTGGTGAGATGACAGCATCTTTAATCATAATATGGAGATACGTGTTAAGAAAAGAACAAAATTTCCCTTAGTGTAGCTCATGTCAGTACTGTGTGGTAAAGCTATCAGACTTTATTCCCTACAGTCCATGGCCATGTACATTGAGACGTTTGAAGAAAAATGTACATTTGTATAGAAGTGAGTAAGTGAATCAATGGAAACAGAATGCTTAGAAAACAATGATTGAGCCTAACAACAATGGGTTTTCCTTCCTGGTTATTAATACTGTTGTTCATAAGTTTTGAAACCCATCATCTAGATTTATTCTTTCTGTTGATTTAACACACTATAATAACTGAAATCTCACTCTCTTTATAAAAGTTTAGTTGTCAGTATTCAAACCAATGGAAAAAAGGTTACCCCCGTTTTTATTTTGCCTGCAACTTACTGTATAATTGCCATTGGTCCTGACTGATGCTTCTTGTTCTTTCTTCAACAAATTGGTCGTGCAATTTGGACCAAGAGGTATGCATATATAGATGTGCATATGACCACAGATCAGCAGTATTAAGATGAAAGTTATACAAAACTGGGCTACACACTTGTCAATTCTGAGAGGTGGTAATAAGAAAATCCCAGCTGTAAAGGAAAGCCTGGGTTTACTCTAATGGATTCAAGTGGAACATTGTTTTACTTGTCCATAAAGAGAAATAGAATTACAAGTCTGTATTTACAAGTAGCAATATAATTGAGAGACAGAATATTATCTTATTTATACATCTAGCTGGCCTAAACCATGACACCCTGTTTAAGAGTCTGCTCCAAAGGCGTGTATATTTAGACCTGGTCTGTGGTTATTTGTAAGTAATATTTTTCTGAACTATACAACCAAATTATGGAACAATAAGCAATAATCATCTAGCTGGGACCAGCAAGACCTAGTCTCTGCTTCTCTATCTAGTCTGGCTAGACCCCAATTACAATGTACAACGCGGATATTAAAAGATAAGACCATTAAAAGATAAGAGCATGAGTTCTAACAGTTTACGCTAACGCCACTAATTAAATAATTGGTGAGTTGCTTAATCATATCATTATATTCATAATATTCACTAGCCTTAAGATTTTGATTTACAAATGAATTGTTTAGTTATGTAATATTGATAAACTTTGAACCTTTTCAAGCTTCGTTACTATGAAAAAATGGATAAACTAATAGACTAATGGTGAGGTCTCCTTAATGAAGTTTTGTCAAGTTTTCAACACCAAGGGAAACTCTTGTTCTACAAAATTTTTAAAGATTTATAATTTAGAATTTTAAAAAACATTTAATTTTTTTTAACATTTTGGCGTTTAGCAAGTCCAAGTTATTTTTATTTTATATATATTATTTCTTTATCAGCGAAATATAAATTTGGTGTGTGTGTGTGTGTATATACATACATACACACACACACAATATAATAAAATTATTATTTTACTTTTAAAATAATAAAAAAATATTAAAGATGGTTTTTAAATTATTCAAAGCTTCAATCTGTAATCTTAAATATATTCATGACGTAGACTTCTATCAAAGGTAAATTAGAATAATGAAATGAAAACATTTCTCCCTTTGGTCACATGCAGTTTTAAGCTTCTTCTGTTACTGTTGGATTTATTCTACAATGCTGGCACTATCATTATTCTTGTTCAATGAATGCTGTTTCCCAAACATGTCATAGAATTAAACACTAGAAATAATGAACAAATGTTTTACATGTTCACATATATATCAACACTGAAAAGACAATGCTATAGAAGCTATGCCAAATATTTTGTACAATATGAAATTAAAGATGATTTCCATTTACTTATCTAAGATATATAAACTGATGTGTTTTTAATTGGACATAGGCAAAAAAAACCCTAAAATGCTGATTATTAGTTTTAAACTAAAATTCTTTATTCGGTTTTTAATTCTATTAGGAATGTGTCACTGTAGTTCCAAAATGTACTAATGCAGACTTGAGAGCTAGAAACTTTATAGAGTAAATCTCCAATCTTACAGGATTCTTCAATCTAGAGATTAAGCAAATTCTTCCTGGTATGGAGGAAATCAATCACTTTTTCAAATAATGTCTGACAATCTAATTATATATATATATTTAATACTATCAGACATAAAACAAAATGAAAAATAAAAAACCCATCACTCTTTCTGTTACTTATTTTGAAACTGCAATTATATTTAGCGATAAAAATATGGGATAAAACTATAGCCAAACTTTTTATGAGGCTCACTAAACATGCTCACAATCTCATCACAGATACATCTATGTTAATTACTCCATTAAATAATCAATCTGTGGCTATCTCCAACAATCCTAAACCCTCAAAAATACTGTCATATAACCTAATCAGCTTTTTAAATCTTGAAACTATAATTAAATTAAACTATAATTAATTAAAAACTTATAAATATATTTTAAAATATTATGAAATTACTTTTCTTACCTGGAGACAGCTTGACACTCATCAAATGAACTTCCTCCTCAGTTTAGCTGCTTATTTATCAAAACAGTAGAAGAACACTTCTAGGTCAGCCATCTTGAGAACAGGCTTTATTTGTCTTTACATAAGCAAAATATATTGCATGTTTGTTGAACCTGCCTAATGCATAATTTTTCATTTAACTATCCATTTTTGGAAAAACGAATGCCAAGATTTTTATTTATACAACAAATGCTCCTAGAGGAATCATATTAGCTCTCAAATACAGTCTAAAAATGTCAGCTGCACTAGAAAGCTTTTAGAGTGAGATTATTGGCGATGCTTGCTGCAGTGCTACCAGTTGCCTCCACAGAAATGTGTGCAATGTGATGTCTCCCTTATAACATGCCACAGCAGAAAAAATGCATATTGTAACACAAGAGGAAACAACACATAAATTTAGCAATTTAAATTTTGCATACAAATTTAAAATTTTGTTCTTTTTTGCATTATTTTAATAACTACTTTTTTAAAAAATATCTATTTTAAGTATTTATTTTTATTCCCCTTCCACTAGAGCAAAAATATTGCTTGGATATTCCAGATGGGGTAGACTCTTTACTGCCTACCTGGTAGTAGAAATGTAGATAAAACAAGCATCTATTTCCTAAAGTAACTGCAGTAAGATGCTGCTAGAAAATATTTACTATGTTTTATGTTCAAGGATGAATAGTTCTAAACAGAACTGAAAGTTCAGTGACAATTTGCCTCAATCAAAATAAAAAATATCAATATTTTCAATATATAATATATTCAATATATAATAAAAATAATTTGACTGTTCATATATTTTATATATTTAGATAACCTTAATTTAAAAATTATTGTAAATATTTTATTTATTCTTTGGAACTTTTAAAATCTAGTATGTCATCAAGTTTGCATTGGATTATAAATAAAAGTCAAAGCTATTTTAATTACATATGACTTAAAACATGGCTATTTTAATTAAGTAAGACTTAAAACATGAATAATTCTCCATTTTCAGGACGATCTATTAACCTAGTTCCTCAGGAAAATTTTCCCTAAAACAGAGCTGAAATTCCTGGTTGACCACAAGCTTGACATTCTTCCATTCCTCTCCCCAATTAAGTTTTATATTCCAGAACAGCAGTGTGAACAAATACCACTAAAGCTTGCTAAAGTTGCTACTGCGTTTCCTACTCTAGCTGAATTTTAATTGTAGCTGAATTTTAAGATACTATCTTTACACTACTTTGGCATTTTATTTATCTTACCCCTGCTGATTGACATCAAACCTCTGTATGCATAATATGAATCATGGGGATACTCATTTAAGTAAATGTACAGTCTACCGGTGAAAACGGGGTAAAATGTATAATATACTGTCTCCTGCCTAAGAAATATGTATAATATTAACATATATTTTAAAGCTAAATCATAGAATTATAGAGCTGGAAGGGACCTCAGAGGTCTTCTAATCCAACCCCTTTGCTCAAGGCAGAAGTCTTATAGCATCCCAGTCAAATGGTTGTGCAGTCCATTTTGGAATACCTCCAGTGATGGAGCATCCACAATCCTAGGAGGCAACCTGTTCCACTGATTAATTGTTCTGTCAGAAAAATTCTCCTTACTTCTAGACTGGATCTCTTTTTAACACGCTTCCACCCATTACTTCTTGTCCTGCCCTCTGGTGTCTTAAAGAAAGAGTGTTTGTCTTACCTGAAAGCTTCTTCTCGTCGTGCTGAAGGATAATACAATTCGTGGGTGTTCCTTGCTTTGAGGCTGTCAATCATTTCTTTAGTCCTGCCTCCTCCTACTGCACATGCCCAGTTTTGAAGAAGGCTGATTGAGTGACTTTTGGAGTTCTTCGGTACTGTTACTGATCACTACTGGACTTAGGACCTGACAGTTGCCAGGGTGGGATTGTATTATCCTTCAGCACGACGAGAAGAAGCGTTCAGGTAAGACCAACACTCTTTCTCCGTCGTGCTGACAGGATAATACAATTTGTGGGACATATCAAAGCTGATTGTCCTAAGGGTGGGGCAAAGTCTGGTCCTGGGTTCCTGCCTCTGTATGTACTCTCTGAAGTACTCTTCTGCCAAAGGCTGTCTCTGCTGAAGTGAAAGCATCCAGCTTGTAGTGTCTGATGAATGGCGACGGAGAAGACTACGTTGCCACGCTACAGATGTCCTTGATGGAAGCTGGAGTATTCCACACCGCCATTGTGGCCATGCTCCTCGTTGAATGGGCTGTCACTCGTCCAAGCAGTGGCAACGACTGCAGTTCATAGGTCTTAGTAATGCATGCTCAAATCCACCGACCTATTGTCAATGGTGAAATCTTATTGCCCAATGAGCTTGGACTAATTGAAACGAACATTGACTCTGTCTTTCTGATAGAAGCTGTTCTCTTTAGATAGATACGTATCACCCTTTTAATGTCCAAGGAGTACCACTTCTTTTCTAACGCATGTACCAGCCTAGGACAAAAATCCCGCAGTAATATCTCCTGTGCCCTGTGGAAGGTGGAGTTCACCTTTGGTAGAAAGGTGGGATCTAGCCGTTATACTACCCTACTTGGGTGAAATACACATAGATCCTCTCTTATGGACAGGGCTGCCAGTTCAGATATTCGTCTGGCGGAAGTAATTGCCACGAGGAAGACTACCTTCCAGGTGAGGAAGCTGTAGAGCGTAATGATTTGAACGGTTCTACCATTAATCTTCTCAGGATCCTTGTCAGGTCCCATGTTAGATATCTATGAACCACTAGGGGTTTTAGGTTGGTTGCTCCTCTGAGGAAGTTGTGCACCAGTGGGTGCCAGATGATGGACCCCAACCTCCCGCTGCCCAAGACTGATGCTATCGCTGCTACCTGTCTACGTAAGGTATTGGGAGACAGGCCTTCCTGTAGGAATTCTAGAATTTGTATCACTGATACTGTGGTTGGTTCGATATGTGTTTTATCATACCAACCACAGAAGGCTCTCCATGTGGTCGTAGATCCTGTTGGTTGATGGCCTTCTAGAGGCCTGTATTGTCTGAATAACCTTGGTGGGACATTTGGGCTGACCTAATCTAGCACATTCAAGTGCCAGAAGGTCAATTGAAGCGACTGCAGTTCTGGGTGTAGCAGATCCTGCTGGCTGAGACATCCTATGTCCGTGGGAATCCTCCACTGTCTGGCCACCGACAGGTTGACCAGATCTGTGAACCATAGCCGTCTGGGCCAGTGTGGTGCTATGAGCAGGACCTCTGCCCTCTCCTCCACTATCTTTCTGATCACTTTCGGGATCAATGGTAGTGGTAGGAATGCATATAGCAGTCCCCTTGGCCATGGGCTGCAGTGAGCATTGGCTCCTTCCGCTCCTTGTGTTGGGAATCTTGCATAGAATCTTGGCAGCTGCATGTTCGTTTTGGATGCAAAAAGATCCAGGACTGGACTCCCGAATCTTTTCGCCAACTCCTAGAATAGGTCAGGATGTAGGCGCCACTCTGAGTTGTCGACCCTTGTTCTGCTTAGCCAGTCTGCCTGTACGTTTGCTGACCCCAAGATGTGTTCTGCTCTGAGTGAGAGGAGATGCTTCTCTGCCCAGAGGCCCAGGCGTTCAGTTTCTTGCATGAGTGCTTTGGAGTGTGTCCCCCACCGGCCGTTTATGTGGGCCTTGGTGGTCATGTTGTCTGTCAGGATGAGTATGTCGACCCATTGCGACCCTTTGGAACCCTTTTTTAATGGCAGGTGAGTCGTCCTGAGTTCCAGTCAGTTGATGTTGTTCTTGAGATCCGCTGGGGACCACTGACCCTGTGCTATCTGGGACTGGCAATGTGCCCCAACTGAATAGGCTGGTGTCTGCTGTGATGGTCAGACGATTCGGCTCCTTGAATCCACACCCCCTTGTTATGGCCTGTGACCTCCACCACTGAAGTGATTGCCTCACCTTTGGTGGAACCCACACCCTGATCCTGGTGTTGCTCCTGCCTGATCTCTGATGTGGTAGGAAGAACCATTGTAATGTCCTTGCGTGCAGGTGTGACCAGGGCATGATTGCTATGCGGGACACCATTTTGCCTAGGAGCTGCAGTAGCAGATCCAAAGACACTGTTTGGGCTGTTAGGAGTTGATCCACCAGTGCCTTTATGCTCGTTTGGCGTTCCTGTGACAAATACACCTCACATGAGGTGGTATCTATGACCGTTCCCAAATGTAGCAGTCGATTGGTTGAAGTCAATTGGCTCTTGTCAAAGTAGACGGAAAATCTGTGCTTCTGCAGTGCTTGTATTGCTTTTTCCAAATCCTCCTTTGCCCTGGCCTTTGTTGAGAACTATATCAATATGTCATCCAGGTAGCATTGGATGCAAACCGGAATGGTTCTGAGATGTGCTGCCACTACTGCCAATACTTTGGTGAACGTTCTGGGTGCTGAGGATAGCCCGAATGGGAGGGCTCTGTACTGGTAATGCCTGCCGGCATAGCAGAATCTTAGGAATTTCTGATGATCTTGAAGAATGGGAAAGTGCAGATATGCCTCTGTGAGATCTATCAATGTTAAATGTCGCCCTCTCAAATGTTCCCCCGTATTGACTGGAGGGGCTGCATTTTGAATCTTTTGTATACTATGTGACATTTTGATCATTTAAGGTTTAAAATTGCTCTCCACTCCCTCCCCCAAGCCTTTGGCACCATGAACAGGATTGAGTAGAACCCTTGTCCCCATTCGTCCTGAGGGACAGGTTCTATGGCCTGGATGTCCAGCAAATGTTTAACTGCTGTCTCCATGATGTTCCTTTTTATCCTGTCCCTTGATATTGGGCACCTTCTGAAGGAGTTCGATGTGTGTGTGTGTGTGTGTGTGTGTGTGTGTAGAAATTCTAGTGCTAGACCTCGCTTTACTGTGTTCAGGATCCAGGAATCCCCTGTTATTGTCACCCATCAGTTGGCAAATAAGCCCAGTCTTCCGCCAATAGGTGGTTTGCTCTTGCTGTCGCTTGTTGCGTCGGAAGAGCCTATTGATTTAACCTCTCCCAGGAAATAAAACTCTCCCAGGAAACCGTTGTCCTGTCTTGTCTTTAAATCCGGCTCTGTCAGATTGACTGGTCTGGCCGTATGTGTGGAGCCTCTGGTTCTGCTGGTAACCAAAACCGGCATTTGTGGCTGGAAAAGGCTGCCTGGGTGTATAGGGTGAGGAGCGCTGCTGGGCGTGTCCAAAATTTTTCTCTTGTCCCTGGTTTTCCCCAGTATAGATTCTATGGACTCGCCAAATAGCCTGTTCCCCTTGACCGGGGCAGAAGCTAGCTTCCATTCATGTTTTACCTCCACCTGCCAATGGCGGAGCCAACCCAAGCATCTTGGAACTACCGAAGCTCCGATGACTTTGGAAGTGTACTTAGTGCCATTGAGAGTGGTACCTGCTAAATTCCAGCGTAGCTATTTGTTAAAATCCTGTTGTGATCGGACATCACCAGGTGGTGCCTTGTCCTGCGTCTCATGAAGCCAGACCAGAGCAGCTCCGCTGAAAAATGAGGCAGTTGTGGTAGCTTTGACTGCCCATGCTGCTGCTTGGTGGACCTTATGCAGGGTCTGCTCTGCCTTCTTGTCCTCTCCTTTCAAGCCCTCCTCTGCCTCATTGGCTAGGATGGTTGAGGATGTTGAGGCAGCCACTGGGCCATCAATTGTTGGAGGTTGTAGAGACTCTGCAAATTCCAGCTCTACATTATAGATCTTTTTGTTCCCATCTGGCATTGGGAAAATCACTGGTTGGACCATTTGTCCACGCACCATCTCTCTGAACAGTTCGGAAGAGGGAACAGTCTTGCATTCCACCGTTGGTCTTGCAAAAAGCCTATCCTTTGGATTTGTCATAGATGGTTTTATCCTAGTTGTCATAGGGTCAGTGCCCATGTCAGTTGCTGCCATGGCATGTTTAACAAGAGCTTGAACAGGCTTGTTCAAAATAGACCTTTAAATGCTGGAGTATCTTCCACGGTTTCCTTTTCATCAGAAAATTCTGTCTCCCTTTGTTCCTCCTCTCCTGAAATTGAAGCCTCACTTGGAGTGGATGAAATGCAGGAGTTAAACCTGTGTAATGCCAGGCCCCCTTTTTGCCTCCTTGTTGGTAAAGGATGATCCTGTTCTGATATTCTCTCAACGTTTACAGGGCTGGTCTGATCCTCTTGTCAGACATTATCTGCGTTAAAGCCTCCGATATCAGAGCTTTCATCTTATTCATAAATGCAAGTGATCTAGCTCCTGCAGTTGTGGGAGAGTATGTAGCCGATGCCAGTCTCATCCTCTTTGGATGAGGTTCCCACTGATTTCCAAAGTCCTGAAACTTTTCTTGCAATTCATGCAAGGATTCATCCTCTCCAAAACAAAGGATCGTTTGGTTTGATTGCTCACCAGCTCCCTCTGGTGTTGTAGCTCTGGCACTAATTCCTTGCTGTTTCATCTCTATTGGCTGAAATACTGAAGAGCGGGAAATTCCATTCCACTCCACCTCCTTTTCAGCTTTTGCAAAGCTTTTATCAATGGCTTTGTCTCCTCAAAGCGTCTTTCTCCTCAGCTTTGGAAGATTTGTTGGAAATTAGAGGCTTTCCTCTCATCAAGTGTTGCTACTCTTGCAGCCCCTCTGGGCCCCTCTGAGCTCATTTCTCGGGCTGGGCTTAGGGCAGGGAATACCTGCTTCTCCCCACTTGCCCATCTCTGAGTAATCCTTCATGTTTGTCCCCTTTGTTCCTGGAAGACAGGCAGACTCACCCATGCTGGAGTTTCTTGTTTCTATGGCCAATAACGAGTGTACTTAGCTGAAACTGAGCAGTGACTCTAGCCCCTTTATTATTCAGATGATGTCCTGGGACCTCTGCTTTTCAGTTTAAAGCCTCAGTAGGCTGAAAGCTGGTGCTTTTAAGGGCTCACTGCTGGACAGCTCCCCCCCCCCCCCGGTGGCTATTCTATCTGCCCGCAGAGACAGCCCAATTTTTACTCACGGTTTTGCTACCATTAATTTTCCTTCTATTAGTTGGATCCTGTGGTCTAAAACAACTCTTTTCCTCTGGAGCACCTCTCCCTGCCTCTTCTTTGCATGAAAGGCTGAGTCAAAACTGGGCATGCACAGTAGGAGGCGGGACTAAAGAAATGATTGACTCAGCCTCAAAGCAAGGAGGTAGAGGAACACCCACTAATTGTATTATCCTGTCAGCATGACAGAGAATAAGTCTAACCCCTCTTTTTTCTGACAGCCCCCCATCATGTACTGGAAGGTAGTTATCATGTTCCCCTAATCCTTTGATGGACTAGAAATATCTAGCTCACTCAAACGTGACCCTTAACCATTGAAGACTTTTGTCTTCAAAGTGTGGTGTTGCTGTAAATCTAATACCAAGAAAAACTGTTAGAAAAAAATATATGTAGTTGTTATCTCACTTTGCTGGATTTTATACAAATAAAAACACAAACCATGGAAGGCTACTAGAACATTATCTCAACAAGAGGTTAAATATTGCTATCAAGTATTGTCTTTAAAAAAAACCTCAGCATTTTTTAAATTTGAAATGGATGTTATTTACAGAGTAGAAACTTTGCATAAAATGTGTTCTGAATCTGAAATAAATCATTTTAGCAAATTGTGATTTTATAACTGAGGAATCATCATATACTTTGATTATCTGAGATTAGATTGTAACCATTACTGATTCACTAAAGAGTAAACCCACTGAAATCTACAGGATTTGCTTTTAAATAGACATGCATAAGACTGAAAAAAACAATATTTGAAAATCTTTGAATACTGTGATTGATAAAGAAATTAAAAGAAATTATTTCAAAAATAATCACAAGGAAGTCCAGTGTAATGAAATGCAGTTTGAATAAAAAGATTTCTAGAAAGGCTTTAAGATAAACAAGGATGAAGCCTTGCTCTTAACTTTAGGAAAAATAGTTCTCTAATTTTGGAACTGCGAATGTCTAATTTGCAGCTAGTTTAATACAAATAAATGATAATGATCAAATCTCAATTATCGGGTAAGACTCTGGAAAGGAATTCGAGTGTCTTGAATTATCGAAGACCTTATAGAAGGAATGTGAAATCTGAGAATGTAGATTTTGCTGTATTATTAATTTGCAGTACTGTTAGCGTCAGTTATAAGGTCTATAGCTATAGCTCAAAAATTATTGGAGATCTATTAATTCTTCTCTGACAATATAAAACACTTCCACATATATATTATTTTAAAGTCAGTGGTTACTTATGATAGCTCATAGTGAGGGATGATGATGGAAAATGTCCACTCTTATTCAAAGCCTAAAATTAGAAAACTTTCTGCCCTCTAGGAAACTAAAATATTCCTTAAAATATTTAGGGAATTATTAAAATTATTGGTTGGGTAGATCATAAAAGCAGCTTGAGTATGAAATAAATTTCAGGAACTGAATGTTGGTGATCACCAAGATGCCAACTTTATGTATAGGAAGGATAGCAAGGAGGTCCATTGTTAAACTGGCAACCTAATTTTTCATAAATTGCACAATTAACATGATAATGCTGCATCTGTAGCATTTGACCTTTAAAATAACAGATTTTGCCTCATTTTAACTCCTTTATCCTGAAAAAGGGCCTTGATAGTACAGTGGTTTAATGCACCCTGTTATTAACACACCTGCCTGCAATTTCTGCTGGTTCGAATCTCTCCAAGGCTCAAGGTTGACTCAGCCTTCCATCCTTTCTAAGGTAGGTGAAATGAGGACCCAGTTTGTGGGAGCAATAAACTGACTTTGTATAAAATATACAAAAGAATGAAGGCTATTGCTTAACGCATTGTAAGCCGCCCTGAGTCTCCGGAGAAGGGCAGCATATAAATCAAATTAAAAAAAAAAAAAGTATTTCATGATCAGTGTTTACTGAAAGTCACATATTCATTGCAGTTTTTTTTAACCATGAGATATTTTAAAAAGGTATTTTAAAAGGCACACAATACATTGTTTTAAAAATCAATCATCCAAAAGTAACTATAATTTAGTGTACTATTCCAACAATAATTTGTTCTAAATTCTCATTGCATCAGAAGGAATATTTTAAAGCAGCAAATAACTAGAATGAAAATTTTAGGTTAGTTTTCTGATGAAACATTCTCACAAATGTGTTGTAGATTACAAATTATCTAGTGGAAAATTATAGAGTATAAGCAGTGAGAGAAAAAGCAATTTATCAAAGTTGATTCTATCTCATTAAAAGATTGTATAAGCAAGAGTAGAAGCTGGGTTGTTGCAAAGGTCAATCTTGCAATGTCAGTGAGGCCAGTGTGCTGAATTTTGGGGGTGGAGAAGGAAGAGAAGTAATGTAAACACCAGATTTAATGTACAACTTTAAAACAATTTTTAAATGGAAAGTATATGATGGTTAAGATGTACATCTTATTTATACTGACAAATCAAAACGCAAGGATATAAAATCACTGAATTATTTCAGTGCTTGTATACTTTAATAAAACCTTTTATTACAAAATGATAAAATCATACAGTGAAAGAAATTGAGCTAACAATGGTAATGTTACAAGTCTAGACAGGATTGTAGCTAATCTTCCACTTCTACAGGCACAATGTATCTGAAACGATGCATTGTTGAAATCCACTATTTCCAACAGAAGAATTAAATACATGCTGAAATCTCACATTGAAGTTAATATAATAGACTTTTGATAGAACCTTAGACCAATTATAAAAGAAACATTGCTTGTTTTAATTCCACAAAATAACTGATGAAAAAGAATATTTTAACATTTTTACAGTAAGTCTATTCTTTTAAAATCATGAGAAAACTTAACTAAGTAAAAGCTAGAGTATTTTTGCCAATTAAATCAACACTACAAAACACTGGAGAGAAAGAAAGCATTATACAAAGTGGAAAAGCACAAAGCAAAATAATCCTATCTTGTTTCCTGATAATTATTTGCTTTCTTCCATTGGATTGCAGTAATTATGGAAAATTCTAGATTTAGGCATCAGCACAAATAAACAAAAATTATTTTTGATATTTTAGGTAATAAAGTAAAATATAGCTAATATCTGAAAAATATTCAACCATCTAAAATATTTCATAAAGAAATGTAAGTGGAATACAAATAAAATTTATTAAATGAGGAAAGTGCTTTTCTCTTTTTATAAATTGATTATTTTGCAAAACCTCTTTAAAAATTATAATTGAAAAGATTGTCAATATTCATAAAGTATGCAAAATAACTAAAATGTATTTTGTAACTGATCATGTTTATTGGTAACATTTTTACTGCTTGCTTCTATAACTATCACATTTGCCAGACCATTTATCCCTTTAAAACCCATGCAATGATAAATAAATGCCTAACTTACATAGAAATATTGCTTACAAGAACAAAAATGAAATTGAAACCTTTTTATTATATATTTTATAATAGTGCACATTTTGCTCCTGGAAAATGTGACTTCAAACATATAATTCATATATTCTTAAATTAGCTTTTTAATTAGATATTTAAGGATGAATAAATAGTAATATCCATTAATTTTAAGAGGTTAGTGAAGGGATGGTTTGATTTCCTTGATATGATAATGAACGTGGACATATTGCCTCTCCTCGTGGAACTGCTTTTTGAAAACAGACATCCCTCTTGCACTAAGACCCACTGATATTCTGATAAGTGCAAGCAAACCACATCTTGGAAAAGGGATAGGCAAGTTTTGCCCCAAGTATGTGCACAGTGGTCTGCTTTTTCTTCACAAAAGTAGCAGCATTTTCTTAGTTTTTTAAAAATACTATTAGTATTCAGATAAGCAGTCACATATACTACTCAATTACAGTATAGCAGAATTGAATAAAAGGAATTATGTTTTAGATAAACCTGATATAAAAATGTATAGCCTACAAAAAATATGATTTAATGGGCAACAATTCTTTTGACAGAGACGTATTTATATGAGATGTTAATGCCAATCTTATAATTAATAATTAGTAATCCAGTGTCCTGCAGCAATATCAAAATATCCTCCTAAAAGCACATTAAAAATTGAAACAACCTAATATTTTTTCCTTCGGTAGGTGGCAGCACTTTGCTGAACTTATCTGGTCTCCGAAGTTAGAAGGGGTAAGCCTGTTAGCACATGGATAAAAGACAATCATGGAGTACCAGGCCTATACGCTAAACTAGTGAGTTGAAAAATTTCAATGAAGGTGACCATGGCAAATGTCCATGAAGATAACAGACATCAAACTCAAAAGAGATTCTACCTTAATATCTCGTTTCTGAACTTTGCGCTATTAATTTACCTTTCTTATTTATGCTTCAAGGCAATGCTCATGCAAACCTAAGATACCATTAATAAATCGTGTACAACAAAATAGGAATGTGGGTCATAATATTTTTATGTAAGTGAACCTATATCTCAAATTAATATGCATCAAAAACTTTTTTTAAAAAAAAACTAATACTATTTTACAAAATAGCAAATATAAAAATTTAAGAAGTAATTTTTTAACATTGTATATGAATGCATCGTTTCTGAGTAAATGCTATTCAAAAATAGTGTTCTATCTTGTTTCAAATATTGAAGAATTTAAAATTATGTTTGTAAATATAGTTATATCTTTTACAAACCTTTATGAATGATTAAAAATAATCTTAATATATTTAAAACTGAATACAAAGATTAACAAACATACCATATCTTGTTTTTTGTCTAAATCAGCTGATGTGAATGTCAAAACAATGATTATACATATTTATGATAATTTTATATTAATGTGACCCTTTGACCCCAACCCTTCACCGAATGACTTTTGCAAACCTGCTGGAATAGCCAAACTCTCTATAATTCTTCATCACAAGCTGAAAACTGAAACAGAAAAACTTCTGTTCAATAGTTTTACTTCAGTCTAATATTTGTATATATATATATCCTGAACTAATTCATAAAAAACAAAAACTTAATTGCTCTTACCTCTAAATCTGTAACATGTGACTGCATCAGATTTGCTCATTAGCATAGTCATGCTAAACTGCTCCAGAGACAATTTCATCAGCCATTTTGAGGCTGCACTGTTTCAGCTACACTGAAAGTGTGATTAAAATGGCTGCAGTGTGTATTCAGTCTCAGCCAGTAAGAACGTAGCAATGTGTGAAACACTTGTCACAAAGCACCTCCCTCCCTTATGGAGTATACACTATTAGTGCTATTAGTGCATGTGCTGCAGAGATATGGCACAAGTACTAGAAGTAAAAAACTCACAAGACACAAAGACTGTTTCTGCGAACCAATCGGTAACTCAGGATATAATATCTAATCCTGAACTGAATCCAAGCAGCTGCAAGTCCATGTCACATATTATTGACTACAGGAATGAAGCCAAATATTACTGGCAGGCAAGGAATGCTATGCAGGAGGAGCCTGATTTCAATTCCTTTTTTTTTCTTACAGCATTATAAATTCTGCTTGAATCATTTACACTACATAATGTTACAAAAAGAATTTTTTGTAAGATGCTACACAGAAAGGTAAGTATTAGGTTGTTTTTAATCAACTACATGTTTCCAACATAGTGCTTTTAACTGAAAGATCCGCAGTATATTTTAATTCACATCAAACAATTTTTAAAAAATAGTAAATTGCTATAACCTCACCAGGCCTGCATATTTACTAGTTATATTTGATTTCATGGAAGGGAGGGAGGGAGGGAGAAAATATATAAAACAGAATCAATTAAACTGATAGTAAATTAAACAATTTTACAAACTTGTCTTAATGCAAGCATGTTAATGAGCTTTTTTCTCAATATGGGATAAAAAATCTAATAAAAATGTTCTTAAGAGTATATATTACAGAAATATTAAATTCTATACCTGAATTATGTACATGTTAGAAGTTTGTTTCATATCCTAAAGAGTTGTTTAGCAAATTTCATTGGCCAGATATAAATATATTACCATATTTTCAGTATTGGCAATATATCTTTTACTGCCCAGTGCCTGAGAATGAATTGCTAAAATTTAAATTAATCAACCGAAAAAAATTTTTCAGTGATATTGAAAATTAAAACAAACATCATTCAGTACTACTTAAAAGTCAAGGTGCTTCAATTTCATCAGGGGTATTATTAAGATATTGATATAATGCCTGTCCTGCCTCTCTTACCATTAGACACGATAGTTAGGGTTATTCAGAATTGGAGATTAGCAACACAGATTTCTTATCTCCAATGTAAATAATCCTAATCTTTTACCCTCATTCTTCAGAAATTGAGACAAAAATACTAACACCAAAAGTGCTATATAAATAGATTAAAACGTATATGAAACAACATTTTATCCCATGGGTACTTTGGGTTGATGTCAGTAGATTTCATGTTCCATCTAACCTTTTTAAGAGCTTCTTTAAGGGAGAAGCTCTCTTAAGTCTTGCAAAGAAAAAGAATGCTACCAGATCCCATATTCTTTTTTGGAAGGGTTTCCACTTGCAAAATAATAAACTGAATTGGTTACATGGTGAGCTATAGAAATTGACACAACATAACCTCATCAATAAACTTGCTGGCCAAACAGGTATTGGTAATTGATCCTGACCACAGTATCTATTTTTGAACATTACGATTTCTAGCATTAGTTTTTATTTGATATAAATGTATACCTAAATGTTGTACATGTTGTACAATGTTGTACATGTTAAATGTTGAAAATCATAACTTAGTATAAATATCATTCTGTGTGTATCTCAATCAATTTTACTACATTATCTAACTCGAGCCACTCAGAGTTATCTGAACCATGGCAGCAAATCAATTTGATAAACAAGCAAGCAAACTCCAGCACTACCGTAAAAAATTCCAGCATGATATTTATTAAATTTATCTGCTGCCCATCTCATGGTTCAGGCAACTGAGTGGCTTGAGTTAGATAATAGGTATAAAAATAATTCTAGCTTCAGTACAAAGTGTTCAGGGGCCTTTGAAAATCTTAGGAGGTAAGTCTTTGTAATTTGAGAGATAGTCAGTTCCAAAGAAGAGCTAGATGGGAAGTTTTAAGCATGAAATGGTGATTCTGACAAATGGCAAAATAAGCAATTTTAATTGCACACTGAAATAAGAGTTGCAATCAGATTCTTTCAATCACTTGTAAACAAAGCCTGGAAAGTCAATACCAATACTTTGAACTGGCACGATCAATGTAGACATGTGCTAAGGAAGAAAAAAATGTATATTGGAAAAGGTTTAAGACAATATGGACTGCGTTAGTTTGGACCAAAGACAAACACAACTGAAAGAGGAATTGCTTGGCTGCCTCAACAGCAGGAAATGGCCAAATGTTTAGGGTCACAAGAGAAAAGTGTGCAGATTCACATGGTTTTATTAATGAAAGAACTTAGAAAAAAAATCACTCATATCACTGACTGTAAAATTGAGAGTTTTAAAAGTGGTTGATACTTTTGAAAAGAGGAGTAAGAACGAAAAACAATTAGAAAAAAAAGAGAAGGCACTAAGCTCAATTTGTCCACATTAGTCTGAAGCAGCAGGAAAACATCCATCTGGAAATCCCAGGAAGACAGTTGGAAGACTATCTTCACCCAAGATAAGATCAGAGAATTACAGCTGAGCATCACTATGACAGATGAACAATAACAACGAAAGTATCAAAAATCTGAAACAGATTATATACAATAAACAAATGTAGGCCTAAAACAGGACCCTAAGCCTCCTAGTGGGGAGTGACCATGCTATGTTGCAATTCAAAATACTGCAAGCACAAGCAAAGTAACAAAATCAAACTGGAGTCTTTGACTTTAAGAGAGCTGATTTCAACAAAATTAGAGAATACTTGGGAAGGATTTCATGGATAGAAAAACTCAAAGAGGAAACCAAACCAAGAAACTTGGGAAACTTTAAAAAGTGAGATTATAAAAGCCAAGTCACAATATCACTGAATAAGGAAAATAAGAGATCCCAGAAGAAACCAGAATGGCTGCATAAAGAATTCTCTGATAAACTGAAAGGCAAAAAGGATAAGTACAAAATTGTAAGAGATTTGAGTTCAAATCATCAGACCCAGATGGATTCCAGGATCTGAAGCTGAAAGACAGGATCTTAAAACCCCTGAACCATGATCCTAAAGAACGGGGAACTACCAGACGACTGGAAAAGAGCTGATGTGGTTCCCATTTTCAAAAAGGGGAAAAAAACCAATCTAAGACACTGCAGACCAATCAGCCTGACATCAATACCTGAGAAGATCCTGGAAAGAATCAAGTGAACATCTAGACGCAAGCAAAGTTATAACCAGAAGCCAACATGGATTTGTCAAAAACAGATCATGCCAGATAAACCTTATTGCATTTTTGGCAAATTGGACCAGTGAAATGCTGTCCATATAATTTATCTGGATTTCAGTAAAGCATTTGATAAAGTAGACCACAACCTACTACTTCATAACATAGAAAAATGTGGGTTAGACAGCATCGCTATCAGATGCATTCATAACTGGCTGATCAACTGCATTCAAAGTGTACTCCTCAATGGAACTACATCTACATGGAGGGAAGAATGCAGTGAAGCACCCTCAATGTTTTGTCTTAAGCCCAGTACACTTCAACATTTTTATAAATGATTTAGAGAAGGGGATATAAGAGGAACTCATCTAATTTGCAGACAACACCCAGCTGGTGGGAAAGGCTAACACTCCAGAAGACAGGCTCAAGATTCAGAAGGATCTCAACAGACTTGAACACTGGACCCTACCCAACAAAATGAAATTCAATGTAAGGTTTTATATTTATGCAAGAAAAACCAAATGCACAGGTATAGAATAGATAGTACTTGGCTCAACAACAGTAACTGTGAGAGAGATCTAGGAATTCTAGTGAACAACAGCGTTCTGCAGCTGCCAAAAAAACTCAATGTAAGATAAATGTAAAGGTTCCCCTCATACATACATGCTAGTCGTTCCCGACTCTAGGGGGAGGTGCTCATCTCAGTTTCTAAGTTTCTAAGTGCTGTGTGATGACGTCTCGGTGGTCATATGGCCGGCATGACTAAACGCTGAAGGCGCATGGAGCGCTGTTACCTTCCAACCGAAGTGGTCCCTATTTTTCTATTTGCATTTTTATGTGCTTTCGAAGTGCTAGGTTGGCAGAAGCTGGGGCAAGTAACGGGAGCTCACTCCGTTACACAGTGCTAGGGATTCGAACCGCCAAACTGCCAACCTATCTGATCGACAAGCTCAGCGTCTTAGCCACTGAGCCATCATGTCCCCTTAATTAATAGGCTTAACACAGGAATAGAATCAAGATCACTTGAAGTGTTGGTACCACTTTATAATGCCTTGGAAAGACCACACTTGGAATACTGCAAGTATATACTGCCAGTTTTGATTGGCATGATATAAAAACTGAGACTCTAGAAAAGAGTGTGAAGTAGACAACAAAGATAATTAGGGGACTGGTGGCTAGAACATATGATGAATGATTGCAGGAACTGGATATGTCTAATCCAATGAAGAGAAGGACTGGCGGTGATATATCAGTCTTCTAATATCTAAGGGGCTGCCACAAAGAAGGAGGAGTCAACCTATTTTCCAAAGCACCTGAAGGTAGGACAAGAAGCAATGGATGGAAACTTATCAAGGAGAAATCCACTTAGAAATAAGGAGAAATTTCCTGACAGTGAGAACAATCAAGCAATGGAACAAATTGTCTCCAGAAGTTATGGATGCTTCATCACTGGAGGTTTTTAAGAAGAGATCAGACAGTGATTTGACTAAAATAACATAGGGACTTGACAAGTCCAACAACACCAGTACTGATAATTGATGGCTTGCCTTACTCACCAGCAAATCATAACCTAAAGCAGTTGAGATCAAACAGATGACACACCAGAACCTGGCTGAAATGGCTCAGGAGGTTATTTACTGACAGATAAGAAATTAAGGAAGACTTCAATAACTATCAATGAAGCATTCCATGAGAATATTTTTTTAAACAGTATGAAGGTGGTAGGTGTGTTTCAGAGAGTTTGGAAAAATGTCTGCCATAACCAAGGAATTCTATTGTTGACCAGGAACAATAGAAACAACAAAAAAGAGGAACAACAGAAAAGAGAAGAGACACATAAAGAAATGGAAAAAGGGTGTGATGTATAGGAAATTTCTAAAACTAGTACACTTCAACTTACAACTGCAATAGGGCCTGGAAAATTTGTCATTAAGCGGTGTGATCAAGTGAGACATCATGAAACCACACCAAAATTTTTATGACTTTTTTTTGCTGTGGTCGTTAAACTAATCACTGATCGTTAAATGAAACATTGTGTGGCCTCAATTTGTTACATTCTTCCATTGATTTTCCTTCTCCAAAACTGACTGAGAAGTTTGCAAATAGTAACCATGTGACTGCAAGATATTGCAAGAGTTATAAGTGCAAGTACTATCATAAGTCACTTTTTAGCACCATCATAATGCTGGTCACTAAATGAATGGTACTGCATCAAAAATGGAAAAACAATGAGAACCCTACAGGGACTGATCTCTAGAACATTTTGACTTTAGACTGAACTCGCCGTAAGTGAATAACTATTTATGGCTGTTGCACTATTCTCAGGTTACTAGCATATATTTATGATAGTTGCATTATGTGACTGCCATTTGCAGCCTTCCCAGGGAGCTTACAAAAAGCAAAGGGGGAAGTTGAATTGGATTTGCTTAACCGTGTGATTTGATTAACAACTGAGGCAAAATGGTCATAAAATTGGACATGATTCATTTAACAACCACATTGCTGAATGATGGAAATTCCAGTCCCAATTGTGTTTGTAAGTTGAGGGCTATCTGTAGAATACAACCTGTACTAATTGGCATTTGTCTTGGGAAAGGGTTACAACAAGTATTCTTATTACAAAGCCTTAACCAAGTTTTAGTTGTAAAATAAAATAAAATAGATTGATTAGATAATCAGATAAAACTGAATCTTTCTAATAACTGAATAGGCAGTCCGCAACAATTTGTCAAAGAAAAAACCAACAAAACCGGGAGAAGAAAACTACAGGATTCTATGGTATTTTCAAAAGCAAACAAAACTAAAATCTAATAAGTATATAACAAATTAAAAAAAACAACACTATACCAACACAAATGTAAGAAAACAATCAATGTAATTAGGAAAAAGATACACTTAAATGATGAAGGTTTGATGTGAGATGGCATAATATAATAATGCAATTCCTAGATCCACATAAAATAATAAGTTTAAATAACTGATATTTTGAAATAGGAATGTAGCCACAATAAATTAAAATGAACAAATCAGTAAATAGCATCCTCTTGATTATCTTAAGAAAATAGCAACAACATTGTCTCATAATTCTAAATGAACCGCTCTGTTCCCTCAAAATCATGCAATTTCGGTTGGACCAGTTTTATTTATAAGTAGGATTGTTAATCACAGATATGTGCAGAACTGTAAGAAAAAAACAGGGTAGAATGCTGAAACTAAGAATATATTAAAATAACTAGTAATACCACTGGGGTTATCAACAGCCACTCAACACTGAAGCTAATTTTTAATTGGAGAATTATAATGCCCTTCAAAATTATAGAATTAAGTAGGTGGAAACCAGATTTTCAATGGTTTATTGGCGTTTTAATACAAGGCAGGAAGAGAGGGAAAAATGTTTAACTATTATTCTTTCTGTATCTACAAAAATGCTCTGATCAGCAGAAATCCAGCACCAAAAATTTGCCCAGCAGCAGGCAGCTATTTAGTAAACAATCTATGAATAATGGTTGGGTTATATTAGCTTTGCTACTCAATTTTCATTATCTCGTAAATAAGAGGATAAGACTATTTAGATCTACTTTTGCTATTATAAACATTCTATCTCCCCTCAGTAGATGCAATTATGTTGTAGTAGAACACTATATACTGCAGGAAGAGATGGGTAGTTTTCAAGTTGGACTTCCAAGCTTATTTTGTTTTCCTCTAAAACATTAGCTTTCAGTGGGTCAGAAGATTTTCCTTAATAAAAATAAAGCATTGAAAACATGGAGACAAAAAAAATCTTCTACACAAATTTGTTCTTGATTAGATGTTGAATATAGTTCAAATAGCTTTTTTGAAGGGGAAGGGCAAAAACTTGAATACCTGGATATTCTCCATGCTGTGAGAATATTCTGCTGATCCAGACTGCTTACTTGTAGAACACAGAAACCTTAACTCAGCAGTGAACTGTAGCTATGTCCATAAAAGGCAATTTTAAAGAACAATATAAAAAAATCTAACTTAAGGGGCTTAGAGGGAAAGAGATCCTCCAATCAACTAGTTACAATTCACTTTTACCAAACATTGACTATTGTTCAAAAACCAGTAAACAATAAAAATGGAACAATATTTAAATATATGTTGACTGATTATGCACCTGAATTGCTTTCTGCTGTATTTTGTACCCCATCCTGTTATTTCCCCCAAAAAAGTTAATTAGATATATCTAATTCTTTTGATGAAAACTTCATTCAGCATTATTAATCAAATTTGTATTCTGCCCTGCTGCCAACAGGTCTTAGCCAATCTGTCTAGACCTATAAGTATATATTTATATAATTAATTTCTATCATGATTGCTCTAGCATCCTTTCAAGGGAAACTATTTTGCTAAGTATGTTCAAGGGACAAGATATGAATGCAGATCCTGGAGTTCTGTATCTGATAAATGTAAATGACTTCCTGTAAAGTTATTGGAGTTGGAGTTATTAATGAAATGTTAGAGAACAGACTAAATGGATGTTGTATGATATATTTTAACTTGCCTGAATTATACACTTCAACCAGTATTCAAAATAATTCATTAAGTTTTGAATAATCAAAGCATAAGTGTTGCTATTTCTAATATAAATTTTTATATTAATATTAAATATATTCAAAAAAATCATTTCTGTGTGAACTAAATAAAAATGTTTATGGGACTTTTTTAAAAAAAATTATGGTTATAGTCTTCTTTTTGCTATTTAAAAATATCCTGCACTTTTTCATTATTTTTATTAATTAAAATATATTTATTAGTTAAATATATTTCAATATGTTCCAAGAAAGAAGCATAGATTAATTTAAACTTTTAAAAGTACATAAAATTATGTTATCTTCTGTTGCTGAGAAAGAAAAGGCCTACTGCACAAATTCTGAAATACAATTGCACCAACTTTTAAAATGTAAATTATAGTCTTAAAAACAATGAAATCTTGGATTGTGAAATTAAATAGATCTGTTCAATGATACAGGAATAAATTCAATGGTAATACTAAATATTTGTAAGTATTTCTGTTTGAAGTCAATAAATTGCTGACTGAAAAGGAGCAATATTAAACTCATTTGCAAGTTAATATATGATGAGGACTGTTTGGAACTGCTCTATGCAGTTTTTAAGCATAATTTTATAGATGCGCTTATACTTTTATATCATTTAGAATATTGATACCAAAAAACAAAACCATTCAAATAGCCTGCCTATGCAATTATTGTCTTAAGAAACTTTACTATAAAATTCATGTTAATATTGTTAATTTTATTAAATAATTGGTCCAGACAAGTTTTTCTTGTTATGCTGCTTATTTTTCATAATAAAGCTTCTTTTTAAGTCTTGTATAAAGACGTTCTTACTAATGGTCAGATAAAAACTATAACAACTACAAAAAACTAAATACCCAATTTTTATACACAAGCTGGAACCTCAGAGGAAAACTGAATACTGTAGAGGGAAATTTTTCAGCAGATAAGTTTTTTTCTCTCTGTTAAGAAACTTTTGTTATATATGATAATTTACGAATCCCCACAGAAACAATTTTTACTTATATATTGCAATCTATGTTTCCTAATTTTAAATAATGTAACTTTTCAAAAAGTTGATCATTTCTATTTTGAAAATACTATATTAGATAATTAAATCATGCAAAAATTGGCAGTATTCCTATTATCCTATAGTGTATAATGTCTAAATAAAAATTACATTTTGATATTGCTTTAAACAAAGATTAAGTTCCTTAATAGAAATCAACCCGACAAATTATTATTTTTAACAGCAACTGAAAATGCTTTTATTTAATGACTTACATCACTATATTAGTTTATCTTAATGAATGACATACTTTAAAATCACTAGTAAGATTTTGGCAGAATAACTTATAGTGATTGGAAGGGAAAAAATCTATCACATTAGTATGCTCAAGCACACTTAAGATTAGTGTTTGATTGTCATGTAATATTTTATGGATATAACGTGTATAGTAGTATAAATACATGCTTAAAATATTTTCTCCTGAAATGTAATTCTTTCAATTACTAAGCAATCTTTATATTAAAGAGACACCGAGCTTTATATCATTTGGATGTGGTCACTTAACAGCTTATAAAAAGTAAAACAAAACACAGCTATCAGCAAGTTAACAATGCAAATATTTAACTTTGTACATACATTTTTATTCATACTACTTGTTCTGTTATTTATGGTATTGTAAGATGCTGCACAGAGTCATTTGGTAATGAGATGGATGGGACACAAATTCAGTAAATAAATAAATGAAATACTACTTCTGCACTGCTGCTATATTTGCAGTTTGGTGCGTGTTCTGTAGTGTAATATAAAATACAAAATTTATAAAAAACAAAAACATCTCCAAATTCACAAAATATACCATCCTTGATATTGAGTATTTTAAGTTGACAATTTGGAATATTAAGAAATGTATGAAGAACAATTTTAATGAATTTTTCCTGGCAGTTTCAGTTAATATAATTCATCAAATTATCAAGGATCAAGCAGACTTCTCCGACACTGTAGGTGAGGGAAGATATGTGTCTGTTGTTTGTTGACTAGGGAGCACTCAAACAGCAGAGAACAGGAAGTTGGATCAACCAATCAGCACGCAGGATACATAGTTGGGTTTGGGGAAGTGTTTATGTCAGCCAATCTATGGCCATCTACAACCTATGCTTATTCAACCACCCCTTTGCAGTATAGGTATGCGGTGATAGCTAAGGGCAGTTGCGGGAAATTCTAAATCGGCCTTAATACTATTGGAGTTTACTGCTTTTTCAGCAAAATGGTTTCTTCGTACCTCCTAAATGTATTATAAAGGATTAGGATTCAGAGCAACTTGGAGTGTGTAAACAAAACATAGAAAGAAATAGAACTTTCACTGCATGTATGAAAATAACATTGGACATAGCCTTACAACTTAAAAATTCCTTAGGTTAAAGTAACTACCACAATGAAATATTGCAATGTACAGTATATAAATACATGTCAAGGTTCTAACTGTCCATGTTCTCTTTATAAATTCTCAATTATCTTGCTTTTCCATTCCTCTCTTTTATCCAGCAGTTATAAGCACTGAGAATACAACATCTTCAGGGTCTGTTTAGAATTCTTCTCTTTATCCGCTTTGTGTCTTTTTTATTCTCTTCTGTATATCTGCAAACATTGGGGATTCTCCTTGCAAACCTCATGAAACGCCCTTATTGTATCTGAATCGTGGCTTTTTCGACTGACAGAATGAATCTCAGAAAATAATATTGATATTAATTTACAAGGGTAATAATTTTATACATTTCTATTATCTTTATTTATTAATAAACAAACTTACTATTATTATCTCATACTATCAATGGTTATTTGGGATCTTTGTATATTTTGATTTATAAGTTGTGGTTTTTTATCTGATACATAGTTTATATCATTGTAAGCCGCCCTGAGTCTCCAGAGAAGGGCGGCATATAAATCAAATATATATATATATATGAAGGCATAACAATAAAAAGCATAAACCTTTATGAAGGTTTATCAGATATTCTTTTTAACTACAAGAGTATCAATAATAGTTAGAATACTTAAAAGTGTAATTTTAAATTTAAATACATTAGGGCTTAATAATCAGTTTTGAAAGCACTATTGAAAGCTTAAGTTTCCAAACATTTCTAGTCAACGCAGTCACTCAGAAGAGGCTCATGCTTTGTCTCACCTTTTCTGAGAAGGGCAATTTATTACATATGGAATTTTATGAGCATACTCACAAACAGCTTCCATGGGACAGCTATGGTGACATCTATTTACCAGAAGGAAACTGAGCATGTTGTTCCTCGTCACTTCCATAGCCTCAACAATGCTACCAGATTAGTTACCCCACTCCACTGAGTAGCTTTAGACAAAAGAATTTATGATAACCCAAAATATTGTAAGCCAATCTAAAATATGTTCTTGACAATGCATCTCTTCTTTTCCAACAAAACAAGTCAAAGCAGTTTTTTTAAAAAAGGGGGGATTAGAATTATATTAATCTAGCAACAACTGAAAATATTATTTTTCCTTTATACCTAAACATTTGGAGTTTGAAAAAACTCTTAACAAACAAAAGGTTTTCCTCAAGGTTAAGTACCTTTTATCCCCATTAGAAGTGAAAGTAATTTGGAATATTTTTCCAGCATTTCAACCGAGGGCTCAGGGCAGGGGCGGGGGGGGTGGCGGTTATTATAAAGGAAGGTCTAGATCCAAGGGAGACCACTGTTCCACAGATAGCCGGATGTGAGTCCCTCTTTGTGAAGTGGGGTCATGGAGTACAGATGGGCTTGTTGGTCACGTACCTGGCTCCCTGCCACGTGGCAACGGCCCTGCCCGAGCTCCTTAACGTTATAGCCGAGGTGGCGGTGGCTACCCCCAGACTTGCCATCATGGGGGACTTTAACCTGCCATCCATCGGTGAAACGTCTGAGGTGGCTCGAGAGTTCATGGCTTCCATGACGGCCATGGACCTTACTCAGTTAATTCATGTCCCCACTCACACAGGGGGACACACTCTGGACTTAGTTTTTGTCTCTGGTCAGTGGTTGAGTGGCCTTGATATAGGGGATATAGTCATCGAACCCTTGTCATGGTCTGACCACTCGCTCCTTCGACTGGACTTTCTAACCGCTGCACCCTGCCGCAGGGAGGCGGGACCGACAAGGTGGTTCCGCCCCAGGCGCCTGATGGACCCTGATAGGTTCCAGATGGAGCTTGGGCCATTTCCTGAGATTCTGGCTCATGACTCGGCTGAAGACCTGGTGGCCGCCTGGGACAGTGCGGCTGCCGGGGCCTTGGACCGAGTCGTGCCTTTGCGGCCTCTGACCCGGCACCGAACTCACCTAGCTCCTTGGTTCTCCGAGGAGCTTAGAGAGATGAAGCGCCGGAAAAGACGCCTGGAGAGTAGCTGGAGGACCAGCCGCTCCGAATCTGACCGAACACGGGTGAGGTCTCATATTAAGACCTACCTAGTGGCGATAAAAGCGGCGAAAACTAGCTATTTTGCCGCTCTTATCGCGTCATCAGATAATCGCCCAGCCGCCCTGTTTAGGGTGACCCGCTCCCTCCTCCATCTGGAAGTGCGGGATGACCCCTTGCAGGGTCGAGCTGAGGATTTTGTGCAATATCTGTATGACAAAATCGCTCAGATTCGAGAAGGGCTGGCCTCTGACTGGGTATGTCCGGACGGGATGACTGAGGCAGGTCTTGAGAGTGTTATCTGGGGGGAGTTCGATCCTGTGACTCCCGAGGACATGGACAGGATCCTGGGACGGCTGAACGCGACCACATGTTTATTGGACCCGTGTCCCTCCTGGTTGGTACTGGCCTCCCGGGAGGTGACGCGAGGCTGGCTCCAGATGATTGTTAACGCTTCTTTGGGTGAGGGGGTCCTGCCGGCCGCTTTGAAAGAAGCGGTGGTGAGGCCCCTCCTCAAGAAGCCCTCTCTGGATCCGGCTGTTTTGGCTAACTATCGTCCAGTCTCCAACCTTCGCTTCGTTGCGAAGGTTGTTGAGAGTGTGGTGGCGCAACAGCTTCCCCGGTACCTGGATGAAGCTGTCTATCTAGACCCGCTCCAGTCCGGCTTCCGGCCTGGGCACAGCACGGAAACGGCATTGGTCGCATTGGTGGATGATCTCTGGAGGGCCCGGGATAGGGGTCATTCCTCTATCCTGGTCCTGTTAGACCTCTCAGCGGCTTTTGATACCATCGACCATGGTATCATGTTGCACCGGTTGGCGGGGTTGGGGGTGGGAGGCACCGTTTTGCGGTGGTTCTCCTCCTACCTCTCCGACCGGTCGCAATCTGTGTTGACAGGGGGGCAGCGGTCGACCCCGAGGCACCTTGCTTGTGGGGTGCCACAAGGGTCGGTACTCTCGCCCCTTCTGTTCAACATTTATGTAAAGCCGCTGGGTGAGATCATCCGTGGCTTCGGGGTGGAGTTCCATCAATACGCTGATGACACCCAGCTGTATATCTCCACCCCAGGCCACCCCAATGATGCCCTTGAAGTGTTGTCCCAGTGCCTGGAGGCCGTGCGGGCCTGGATGGGGAGAAACAGGCTCCAACTCAACCCCTCCAAGACCGAGTGGCTGTGGCTTCCGGCGTCCCGATATAGCCAGCTGACGCCATCGCTGACTATTGGGGGTGAATCACTCGCCCCCACGGAGAGGGCTCGCAACTTGGGCGTCCTCCTGGACGCACGGCTGTCCTTGGAAGATCATTTGACGGCCGTGGCCAGGGGGGCTTTTTATCAGGTTCGCCTGATACGCCAGTTGCGTCCCTTTCTAGATCGGGACTCCCTACGCACAGTCACTCAGGCCCTCGTCACCTCCCGCCTGGACTACTGCAACGCTCTCTACATGGGGCTCCCCCTGGGGTGCACCCGGAGGCTCCAGCTGGTCCAGAACGCGGCCGCGCGGGGGATCATGGGGGCGACGAGGCGCTCCCACGTGACACCTCTCCTGCGCGAGCTGCACTGGCTCCCGGTGGTCTTCCGGGTGCGCTTCAAGGTGTTGGTGACCACCTTTAAAGCGCTCCATGGCTTAGGGCCGGGGGTACTTACGAGACCGCCTTCTGCCACCAATAGCCTCCCACCGGCCAGTACGCTCACACAGAGTGGGCCTCCTCAGGGTGCCGTCCGCCAGGCAATGTCGGCTGGCGACCCCCAGGGGGAGAGCCTTCTCTGTGGTGGCGCCTACCCTCTGGAACACCCTCCCCCCAGAATTACGCATAATAACAGACCTCCGGATTTTTCGTCGGGCCCTAAAAACCTATTTATTCCAACAAGCTGGGCTGGCTTGACCAAATTTTTTAATTTTTAAATTGATTTTAAATTGGAAATGGTTTTAATTCGGCCAAAACATTTAATTATTTTAAATAGTTTTTTAGATTCACCATGTTTGTATATATGTTTTGTTTTTTACCTTGGCTGTGCACCGCCCTGAGTCCTATTTTGGAGAAGGGCGGTATAAAAATTTAATTAAATAAATAAATAAATAAATAAATAAATTTAATTAAATAAATGTTTGGCCTGGAAGGAAAAAAATAGTATTTGCAACTCTTTTTGACTGAAACCTGGAGGTTTTTTCTCATGATAATTATATTAAACCTATGTAGCCATTCTTACACTATCAATAATGTTAACCTACCTCACAGAGTTGTTGTGCATATTAGATCTTGGCATCATTCTAATGTAATTTGAGATCTTTTGACAGAATGGAAGAATATAAATTTAAAAAATAAAACTTCTGAACAAATCAGAAGTGAAAGAATATCATTACCTCTCAAAGACTAAGAACAATTAATATTTTACAAACCATTTATAGAACTTATAAAGATAAACGTGAAATAAAAATGAATTGATATACAGAGCAGGCTTTTTCCCAAAACATGTAGCGTAGTGTCCACACACACATCCAAGTAGGGCACTGGTATGTCATTTCCCCATTGTGCTTCTTGCACTCAGAGACACCAAGACATAATGCCATAATGAATGATCAACGTGCATTACAACATTCGCTCTTCTTTGTATTGCAATGTATAAGAATGAAAGATATGCATATACACGGCATACAGTTTTTCTATTACTTCCCAATACACTGGTACATAATCCTTGAATACAAAAACAAGATTTGGAACCCTTTAATTACTTATTCACACAGAAGATTGTGCTCGTAGTTTGAGATTTCATAAAATATAGCAGTTTAAATCTCACCATCAATGTATTTTCCACAACAGAAACTAGAAACCGGCAACATTATATACCATGTTTCAGAGTGGATAGCATACTTACTGTTAAATTCAGATAATTTTGCTGATAACTATGCTGGTTTTTAAATAAAAGCAAAGAAAGTTATTTGTGAATAAAACACACACTGATCATGCAAAACAAAGGGAGCTCTCTTATTTATTTTAGGAAAAAGCTAGAGGTCATATAACAGTGTTGCAATTTTAAAAGTTAAATAATATTTTCAAATACTGCTAATTTTGATATAATTGTCATATTTATAAACATGGCAAAATTGCCATACTATTATATACCACTTTCCCAGAATTAAAAAACCCATAAATCAGCACAAATAGTTCTAGAAAATACTTGAGGCATTTTGATTTTAAACTACAAAACTATAGTAATTTTTATATGTTTCTATGTAATACATAAATGAATGAGAATTAAAGAATTATATCCAAGTTTTTATTTTATATTCTAGCTGTATTGCCAAGTAGTCTTCCGTCTTCTTTAACATTATGTTTTTGACAATTTTGTCAATATTTTAGCAGCAAAGTTTTAAATCCATAGCGAGTATCATTTCAAGCAAATATCTTTTCTAATTAAGACTATTTTTATTTATAAATCAAAACAACTATTTTTCTCTTAAATACATGTGAATGTTTTGTGTGTGCATTTGTGTATATGCACACAAATAAACAAAGGCAGAAACATTAACATATATTAACAGTATATAGATTGCAAACATACACAAGACAGTAGTCTTCTTGAAAATCCAACTTTTGAACACAATCCACAACTGGAAAAATCTCTCCTTTACTGTAATGAAAAGGTTATTTTAATTGTTGCCCAATCATCCAAAGAGCAAAATGAGTAAACTGTTGTCTTACATAATACTAAAAACTCTACCTTATTAATTGTATTATTACTTTCTAAGTTTAGTCTATTCTTTAACAACGCTGTCAGTACTTTCACTTTGTGTATTTAGCTCCTTCTCAGGGCTACAAATCAGGACATTTCTTAAACTGAACATATACAACTAATCAATATCCAAATATTTACATTTTAATGAATAAATAAAATTAAACCTGTGTTAAAAGACAAACAAAATTGTCCCACCTTACCGTACTTACCTTAAACTCAAATAAATAGAAACATCAAAAAACAGCATAACCCAGCCAACGTAATTTCAGACAGTCAGACTTCAGTAGCAGAGATATAAATTAAAATAATACAGTACTAACCGATTACATGAGATTAAAATCAGGTTCCTCGACTGTTCATAAATCGGGGAAATGGCCGCTTCCTCTGAAGAAAACCTCCTCGTCGTGCAACGCTAGAAACGAGGGTTTCAGGCGCGCTTATGCAATGCGCATGCTCAGGCACATACTTCCTGCCAGGATACAGGAAACCGCCACCCATCAACCAGCGGTGGGAGGGGGGGTAAGGAACGAACGGAAACTACCGCCAGGAGCGGCAGTGAGGAATCCGGAAATTTTTCACCGCGTCAGCGATTTGTACAAGGCAAGTCGGAGGGGAATCGATAAAAAGGAGAAAGTCTTCCCTCATAAAAGATGCCTGAGGAGAATTGTTTTTAGGTGTACTAGCTGCGGCTGGCTGCCACCGTTTCCAACACAAAACCTGACCTGTATCCAACACCCGCTCCCTCCCTCCCCTCGGGGATTGCAGCAGTACCTGCGAGTAGAAGTCTTTTCGCCGCCAGTGGTTCAGAGCGCTGCTACAAGTGCTCCCGTCCGCTTCCACTGCCGCCGATGATTCAAAAAAAAGAAACACACAGCCTACAGCATGTGCTGGGCCGTTATGCAAATGAGCTGTGATTTCCCCTCCCACTCTCTTGGCCACACCTCCTTTGAAAAAGCTGAGGGGGCGGACGTGCGAACGGCATTCTTTCGCCGGCCAATCCGCAGATCGGCCGTTTCGACGGTTATGCAAATATTCCACAATTACTTAGCATATTTTGCTGGAAACTCCTCCCCTTCTTGCAGTAAGGAAATTATTGGTTTGAGCGGCAGATAGTTGATAAGCGAGTTAAGGTGGAACGGAAGTCCTTGTTGATTGTTAAGCTAGAAATTGACGGCAGTGGCAGCAGGAGAAAGTGCTGCTACAGTTTACGAAGCTGACCGATGTAGCGTAAACTGTCTCGGCTGGATCGGTTGGAGTTACTTCGGTGTATCTGAATAGCTTTGAAATCAGCATGTTCCTGAAGAGAGGCTTCGTGTTTTGTACTGTTTCAGAGGAGTCCTCAGTGTCAGTGAAATACAATTTCTGTATTCCATGGTAAAAGTAGTGAATAATGTTGCTACACTTTGGAGGTAACTATTGTAAAATTAAGCTGTCGTACAGCTGTTAACTCGTGACATATTTGGAATATCAGTTACGTTCTGATATTCTCACAGGCAAATCTATAGCATCTACTTAAGGATCAAGTAAACGTTGAGTTCGTTTAGGGTTATTCCTAAAGAAAATAAGTTCACTATTCAATTGTTGTTTTTTGAGCTGTAGGTTCTTTATCCACAATATATCCATTGTGAATAAAATGTTATGTAATAAAATAGCTTTATTATAAATTGAATGTATCCATCGTATTGAAGCACAATACATTATCTCCACATTTTGATCTTCAGTTGGAAAAATAATTTTAAGCTAGAAAATAATTGAATTGTTATTAAATGGGAAATAGGAAAGGCTAAATACAAACATACCTTGTTTGCTTTTCTAAAATCATACCTTACTAGCTGCTTTTTCCTCTCTACAGTGATTTTCCACACCCTTTTCCCACAAGTCTTTTCTTCCACATATCCCTTCCTGTTTCATTGCCTGCAGCAATGCTATCTTAAGGTATTCTGCAGGGACAAAACTACTCATTTATTCTAAATACTTAGAATAAAGTAGAGTAAAAAGTCTTGATGTTCCCGTTTTAAATTTGTTGATGAAATGAAATCAAACAGTAAACAACAGCAAACTTTTAATATTTAAGACATTTGAGAGAGGTGGAAAATGGAGAAGTGGGAGATGGGAATAAATAGCCAGAAAGAACTTGGTATTTTCCCCCACAGTGCCACCAACTCTAAGCATGCACAGAAGGAGAGAGATTATGAAAGGCAAGATACATTTGCCATCTACTTGTTAGCTTTCTAGAAGCATAGACAGTTGGTCATTGAAATAAAAATTGCCTCATTCATTTGCACTTTACTCTCCATTTCCCCTAATTTTGAAGACTAGTACCGGTAATTCAATCCCATTCATTCTGTAAGAGAATAAGTAGAGGCCATGTAAGCAGGTTATATCTTTGCTCCCCTCACACACATTTCAATGGCTTTAGCTGTATCAAATGAAAGATAGGTATTAGTGAACAATTAAAGCAATACAGGTAGTCCTTGACTTTCAACAATTCATTTATTGACTGTTCAAAGTTACGGCACTGAAAAAGTGACGTGATTTTTTTTTCACACGGCGGTTGCAGCATTCCCATGGTCATCTAATCAAAATTCAGATGCTTGGCAATTGACTCATATTTATGATGTTTGCAGTGTTTTGGGGTCATGTCGTCATCACCTTTGGCAACCTGACAAGCAAAGTCAATGGGGAAGCCAGATTCACTTAACAACTGTGGCAAGAAAGGTCGTAAAATGCGGCAAAATTCCCTTAATACTGTCTCATTTACCAACAGACATTTTGGGCTCAATTGTGATAAGTCAAGGACTACCTGTATAGAAGAAGACAGCTGGTAAGCAGCTAGTGATATGGCAACCAATACAGGAAATAATTGCAGAATCCACGACCACTGTCTTCAGTAGTATAAAATAAAGGGTATAAATTTACTAATAATAATTACAATACCAGTGTCCATAATTTGGCATTGTAAGGTATGGGAAGAATTTGATTCCTGGATAAAAATGCCACCGTAATGCTACTCAGAGAGTGAATTCAAGGGGACAAATAAGATGATGAAATCATTGATGATCACCTCTCAGTATTATATTCTACAAAGGGACAAGTAAATGAGCAAGTGAAGTGCCTAAAATGTATAAAAAGAGAGTATTTAGGAGCAAGCATCTGTTGTATATTTAATCTCCGGAAGTCAGAAGAGAAAGGATGTATGAACAGATTGCTATTTTTAAGAGCAACAGCTAAACATAAACAGGACACACTAAACTGGTGAAAATTGAAGAATAAATATGATGGAACACAGCTATGCCTCAAAAGATCTATATGACCCTGATAATTGGTAACTTTTTTGATGGCAGTGAAAACTGTTTTGTTCCATCCTAAATTAGATTACATTAAATTACTTGCTTACCTGTGGGCTATTAAAAAATGAGGGATGGTAAATGTCTATTTTTAACCTGATAGGCTGGGAATGGTATTTGGAAGTTTTACATCAAATAGTTTTCTGTTTTACTCTGTTTTTTGTTATGAATTTCCTAGATTCAAATGCATAGAATATAGATACTATACTAAATAAAAATAAATTATCCCATGTTTTTGTATTAGCTGGCAAGGAATAGTGTGCTTATGTTGGCTTTTCTTATCAGTGAGCAAAAGTTTTGGCATAATCAGATTAAAGCCTACTTGTTTCTGTTATGCTAGACACATTTTCTTCTTTTGGAGAAGGATCTTTTGTTGCTCAGCTGCTGTTTCATCTTGACCATTCTACCTATTTCAGTTTAATGGCAGAAGGAGTAGGGAGAGGGATTGGAGTTAGTCAGCCAAAGAAGCAAATAAATAAAATGGTGTTGCTTCTTGGAGAAAATTAGAAGACCATTTTCATTTACCAGCTCTATTTTTGTCACTGGTTGGTGTGAAGGTTGGACTCCTTAAGGCTAATTCATATTAATACATAACTCAGGAACCAGAGATGAAAGAGAAGGTGAGATAATTGCATAATTACATTATTAAGGGGAAATGTTGAGGGGGTAGTGATGCCTACTTGTATTCTCATTAAGCATTCACCCTCTTATGTATATTGGAAGAAAATAAGAAAGAGGAGATGAACAGCACTGTCTTGTTTTGTTTTTAGACTCTACTGCTTGTTCCCTGAAATGGTAGTTTAGATGAGATGCTACGGTATTTAGAAAGTGATAGAACTGGATGCAATTCCTGTCCTTGTTCCTTTTATTGTCTGCCCTAGAAGAAAAAATAGGATTGGTGTTTACTGTTGATTGTCTATTGCCCACAAACTGCTTTTCTTATTTTAGTGAGGGGGGAAAAAAGGCAATGCTAACCACCCTTTCTAAATATGTACCTATTTATGCCCTAAATATCCTGTGAGAACAGATAAAGCACAACTAAAAGATGAGATAATGCATACAGTTTAAAAAACATGCTTCGGCCCATCACTTATCCCAATTGGCATCAGGTTGGAACTTATACCAAAATTACTTTTATTGCCCTAGAGCAAGAGTTTATTTATTTTTTGGCCCAAATAGGCATTATTAACTACCCATTTAGCATTCCCCTTTAGTGTGCAATTATTTCACCTTCTTATTCATCTCTAGTTCAAGAGTTTTGTATTGGTTTGAATGTATCCAAGAGTCCAACCAGATTTTTTTAAAAAAATAAAGTCATACAAAAATATTGTCAGTTTTCATGAACCAGCAGTTAAATCAGTATCTATTTTAACCATGGTTAAACAATAATATAGTTTGTGACTTAGCAAAATTCGTCAACCAAGGCACTGTAGTTTGTTCAATTCATTCACTGACTTAGCACAATGTGATTAGCTATTATTCTGCACAATTTGTGAGTCTCATCAATATCAACTGAAGTTTTCTTTAAAGCTATAATATGGCCCGTAGAAGTCATTTGGAATATAAACTTCTTAATGATTTTAAATTTTAAGAAAGATGTTGAAAATTGAATTTAAATATCTATCAGAGCTATACATTTGTTTGAAGGTATTGTATATTGATATAAAAAAGAACTATCATGCAAAAATAAATGCATGAAAAGTGGAAAATTCTATTTAACATATATTGGATAAAAAGGAACTGTGTATTTTAGGGAAGTAAATATTGTATGTGGACTAAGAAATGTAAATATTTAATATTCATACATAAACTAATATTAAATATTTATACTTATTAGTCCACACACATTATTTGGTTCCCTAAGATATGGAGTTTCTTTTTTTTATCCCATATATTTTAAATATAAATGTGTATACCATTTTAGTCAACTGTGCATCTATTTTACACTTAATGGGAATGTGCTAGCTATACTTTTCATGTGTGCTGCTCCACTCACTCATACACACACGTAAGTGTGCTTTAGAGCAGCAGTCACCAACTGGTGGTCTGTGGACTACTGGTGGTCCGCAAGAAAATTTTGGTGGTCCACAGAAAAATTATTTGCATTTTTTATATTGCACTAAATCAGGTGCCTCAAACTATGGCACATTTGTGTTGCTGCGGAGAGTCTCCCCCTTCAGGGTCTTTTTGTGCGGGTCGGAGGAGAGCAGAAATTCTGACTTGCGGTCTGCTTCAGCCTCCTGGTGAGTGGCTTTGGGCAAAGGCTGGAGGGAAGCGCCCCTGGTGGTGAAAAGCAGGAGGGCCTTGTTCCAATGGGACTGCATCATGGCCTGGAACTGGCTGACCATCTCAGCCTGCTGAGCCTCCAGGCGCCGGTACCTGGCATTCCTGCAGGTCTTCCCTCTGGTTAGAAAGCCTATGCTCGTAGTCCTCAGTGAGATGCTTTTGCTGAGCCTCCTTTTCAGTCAGATACAATATGAGCTGTTTTGTGAACTATTTCTCATGGTGGCTGCTTAGCTCCAGTAACTGCTTCCTGTTGGGTCACTAAGGAGCCCGGGTGGGCAGGCGAGGAGTGGCTGGGAGGGGAGGAGCGAGTAGAGGCCGGCAAGACATCCCTCAACGTGAGTGACATCGAATTTACCATGCCCACCCAGTCATGCCTACCCAGCCGTCATTAGGTAGATCATATTAGTGATCCACGGGATTTAAAATTATGAATTTAGTGGTCCTTGAGGTCCGAAAGGTTGGAGACCCCTGCTTTAGAGAGTTTATTAATGTTCCCCAGCAATTCCCTTCACCCAGTTTCAGAACTGTCCCAAATAACTCCAGCCACAAGCAAGCCAAGCAAGCCACAAGGCAATGGCCAATAGTCCATAAAACAATGGAAAGTCACTCAACAAATAGTCCACCAAACAAAGTTAATCTACCAAGCCAAATTGAAATACGCCCACAAGAGCTCACTTGGCAAGAAAAGTTCTTGAGAGTCTCCAAAGTCCAGCAGGAAGCATGAAGCATGAAGAACAAACACACACACCCAGAAACGAAACACGTTGTTCCCAACAATGCCTCCCTCTACCTATCGTGATAAATAGTTTTGCAGTGCAGCCCATCAAGACAGCTGGTGCCTTCCCCAAGTAATCTGGCAGATCACCATTGTTCTTGTCTCTTCTCTGCCCTGTATGCTCTCGGATCCAGCACGGAAGGTAGCTCCTCCTCTTCACTGACCGCCCCTGCAAGCTGTTCCCAGCCAAAGCTCCCTGTAAATATCTTTCGGCCAGCTGTTCAGAGTCATTAATTAACCCAGTTCCTGACATGCCAGGAATGAGCTCATCCTCCCTTGAGCCAACCTCCGAGGAAGAATCTGAGGAGTCGTCCAAGGGAGACATCACATCATGCCAAATTTAAATACTTAATTATCTTGTTTTCAGGTATTCAGGTAGAGCTGTTGCAACAATGCAAGAGCAAATACTCAAGACTATATCAAATTGATTAAAAAATCTGTTTTTTTACAATCTAGTTCAGGGGTGTCAAACTCGTGTCATCATGACGTATTGCGACTTTCCCCCCTTCGCTAAACTGGGCGTGGGTGTGGCCAGCGCATGATACATCTGGCCTGTGGGCCGCAAGTTTGACTGCCCTGATCTAGTTGGACTCTGCAAAAATCCAACATTCAATTGGAATTATTATTTTTCTACACACTTTCCAATTTAAGTAGAATGAAATTAGTTTCTTTATTCTCATTTCAATGGCTTACAAATGAGCATGCATGTTTATTCTTTTTGAGACCATACCAAGGCTTAACTAAGTGAAAGTCATTATTGTTCAGCATAATTTACTATATGTGATTTGTTTATTTAAAATTTTATAGCATTTATTTTTAGAACTAAAAGTAATTCCACTGTAGAATAACGTGCAGAAACTAAAAACATAAAAATAAAAAGTAACAGAGAGTCCTGGATAAAGTGAATTATCTGGATCTTTTCCATTTGGGTTTCAGGCCAGGATATAATATGGAAACAGCATCTGTTATGCTGGTGGATGAACTCTAGTGGGGCTGGGACATCTGTGATGCAACTATCTTGGCTTTTGATAATGTCATGACATCTTTCTGAGCTGATCATAGGGTTTATGAGTAGGAGGCACAATGATGGTTCTCCTTTTTCCTCTTAGGCCTGTTCCATTCAGTGTTGATATGGAAGAGAGGGTAAAGCATTATCTGCAAGGTGTACCAGGGCTGGACACTCTAATTTGGGCCTTTTTTAAAAAAATCTGATCTTGCTTTCTTATTAGGTGTTTTTACTGTTATCTACCCAGAGAGTATATGAAATAAATGTGCAAGTGGCCAGAGAAGAACTAGATACTTGACAAATGATGTTTTATAGTAGCTCTAAAATTGTGGCAAGGTGGTTAAAACTCAAAAACTTTGGAAACCCTATAATAGTTATTATGGCAAGAAGAACTCAAGCATATTTTTTAAATTATTACCCCACCTAAACTCCCCCTCAATAAAATATTGGGTGCCCCCAAGTAACAAAAAATTTCCCAAGTCTTAATTATTGCAAGCAATACATGTAACATTGTAAATGTTTTTGACAAAAGAAATAGAGCATCAGAAATGGAGAAAGATTATTTATGGGAGTTGCCAATGTTTTTGTCTCATTATCTTTGAAAGCTACATAATAAACAACAGAAAAATGATTGCTGTTGCTTTGAATTACAGTATGTTTTCCAGAGTACAAAAGATAATTATTTTCTACATTCAGTTTTATTTTAAAAATAGTTACATATTTTGATACAGCATTAACAACACATTCGTATATACACTGTGGTACATTACTTAAATATATGATCACTGAGTTTACTTGAATTTAACTCTTAAGAATTGCCATCTTAAGCACTTGTACATGTATATTTTCTGATAGCGCTCACTTTATGTACAATGATAATTGAAAATATTTGTTATATAAGGAGGAAAGGAGCTTTCTTGTTATTTGGATTCATAGTTAAATAAATTAGAAGATAATTGTAAAATAAAAATAAACATCAACATAAAGGTCACAGCTTAGACAGCATTATAAAGTCTGGTGTTTCATATGTTTATTTTATAGATTATAAATAACCACAACATATGTAAATAAATAACTTGTTTTTTTGCTAATTATTAACACTTTTTCTAATTATCAATGCTCTTCATAATTAAACTTTACGTACTGTCATGGACAGAATATTGGTTAGTTTGATTAAGTGAAATAAGTATTGTTTCTGAATTTGGAGTTCTTGATCGAATCAGTCATGTTTTAGGTTTAGGCCAGTGCCCAAATCAGTGAAATGGGAATAAATGGGATCTGCATCCAAGAATTTATTTAAGAATCAATATAAATGGAAATTGTAAAATGTTTCCAAAATTTAATGTAATAAAGAACATTACTTTGATTGGAGAGCAACCAAAATTAAAAATAAATTTAAAAATGTATTTGACATGAAGAAAACATTAGGCAAGGCATCATGTAGTCCATTAAAAAGCACCAGAACAAGACAAGTAGAATTAATTCATGGTAGATTTTGGCTGCTCCCTGCCACAGATGGTTGCATTGACAGGGGTACTATGGTAGCAAACAGCTGAAAAAAAGTAAATGGGGAGATGTTGCCATAGCAGCTAGCCACATGGCAAAATGAGGAATGTTGCTTAGCAACCATGAGGGCTTCAAGGCACAAGCATTCCATAGAGAGCTAGGAAAGCAACAACTGGAATGGCTGGGGGAGGGGAAAGAATTAAATTGAAGGACACAGAAAGAGTGCTTAATGTGAAGACAAGGAAAAACGGGGGAAAAAGGCAAATTAGCAAGAAAATCTAACACCAGAAATAACTGTGGTGGTGGGTGAAATACTGTAGGAATGTTTTATTTACAATAACATTTTGATTCAAGATATTAAAAATTACTACAAAATTGAACATTTGTTTGTTGTATACATCTTCATGAATAACCGGAAAAAGGAACTGTTTAATTTTTGTTGTTTTTCTACAAATTAACATAAACATAATTTCTATTATAATAATCCTACTGCACTTGAAAAGAGGTTCACCATTCATCCTTATTAAGCTTTGGAAGTGAAAGACGAAAACCTTAACGTTATGTACAGTAGGTTTGTGCCTTCAGTCAAAAAAATTATAATTTATTTGTCAAAAACAAATGTTTCTGCAATTATAACACTTTTCAAACATTTTTTAACTTTTTGCAGACCACCTGAATGGAAAAGCTCATTGTTAAAATATATGATAATTAATTCTATAATTAATTTACAACATGTTAATTATGCTAAAGACTAAGGGGCAGAATTGAGCTTGAGAAGACCAGAGATTTACAATCAAAACTGACAAGTAGTGATATTTGTCAGTACAAATTTCTAGTACAAATTATTCAGCTATTGGTTGGAGCAAAGATATAACTTATGTCAGAATGTTTGCTAGATAATATCCAATTTGCTCTAGTGAGTCTTTGAATCATTTCAAAGCAGGCTTAAAATAAAATTTAGGGTTAGGGTTGAGTGGTCAGTACAAGTTGGTAAAAGAACAAAAGCTTTTGTTACATGTATTGCCAAAGTCTTGCTTTATCCCTTAGCAGATATGGACCAGAACCTGCTAGCCAAGACATTTTGCTACCTGAGGTAAAAGTATAAGATTGTGTCCTAATTTGTCTGCAGAATTTGCATTCTCTATCTCACTTGAGAACAGTTTAACCATTTTTTCCCACTGTGCTAAAGACCATCCTTTCTAACACTATTCTTCTTAGGAAGATTAAATTATCCTCTCTAGCCAAGGTGGTCTTGTTCCTAATCAGCTCCTCATGCGCTTGCTGCTTTATTGAAAGAGTCCAGATTGATGCAAAACATTTGAATTAAATTAATTTTCTGCCCTTCCATCCTGATACTTGTCTTGCCAGAATTTCACTTTTTAAAACTAAAACATTCTCTTTTTTATTGTGGTTGTCTGAATTGGGCAGTTAATAAACATTGCAAATAATTTTTACATATAATTTTATTTAAGGTTTTAAAAACAAAGATAAAAACTAATATACGTTAATATAGAGTAAGTAAAAAAAATCACAGAGAAAGGTAATAGTGCAAGAAGGAAACAAAAATAGAAAATAAAAAGGTGTGAAGAAGTGGCTTCTGATCTTTTGTTCAGCAGCTATAAGAACAATTATAAATTCACCTCTTTCTCTAGTTACATCATGACTCTCTATAATTTCTCCTAATTATCAAAATCATAAATCATGAGTTCATTTTCATTACACAAAAATCCAACATGTAAATAATTTTTAAATACTTGTTTATTCAAAAGATAACATACTACAAGGGTGTCAGACTCAAGGACCGTGGGCTGGATTTGGCACACAGGGTGCTTAGATCTGGCTCACGGGGCTGCCCTGGAAACAGTGAAGGATTGGTTGTGGATTGCAGGAGGCCGCCGCGGCCAAAGTGATGTCGAGCTGGCCACACCCACCCCAGCCATGCCCACCCTGGCCCCCTCGAGGTCAAACACAACCTTGATGCGGTCCTCAATAAAACTGAGTTTGACACCCCTGATATACTAGATTGTTAAATATAGAATGTACCAATAATAATAGTAACAACAGCAACAACCACAACTGAGCATCACTTTGGATTCAAAATGAAAATGACTTGGACTGCACTTTAATCCATGCACAGCATATGTGAGAAACATGAAACACTTCTTTTTCCAGGACTATTTACACTTTTGGAGGGCAATTGCAAGAACCAAACAAAAAATTCAGCCGCTTTAAGGTGTTTCTCAAAGGTACTACATGCACATCCATGTACCTTTGAATCCAAAGCATTTCTTTCTGCCCTTGAAGCTATTTTAGGTATTCCTTCACTCTGTTTTACAATGTCACTTAACTGAAAAAAATTGATTTATATTGTTGTGTCCCACCAGTGTACCACTTCATTTTTTGGAACATATATGTTCCAGCATTTCTTCATACTATTTTCCTTATTGCTTTATAACAGTCCTGTCCAATATATTTACAGTTTTCATTTCATTCAGTACCTACTTTTCTTAAAGTCTGATGAACTTAGAACAATGTCTTAAGCAAGAAGTCTGTAAATAAAGTGAAAGATTGTAAAAACTGTTCTGGTTTTCAGACAGAATATTAGACTTAAAAAATTCAATGTACATGGCAGTAATTTTAGCCTGCAATTGCAGTTTTGATAGCCACAGCAAAAAAAGACTTTCAAGTATCACCTACTATTGAAGTTACAAGGTATTTGCATTCACTGCATGTATGATTTTGTATAGATTGTCAAAGGCATGCACTACTCCTTGACTTACAACCAGTTGCATGTGATCAAAGATACAATGGACACCAAAAAAGCTGCTTACGATCCAGATTTGAAATATGAATAACTGGGCCCCTCCTATGGGAATTTAACTGCATTTTAAGTGCTTAGCAATCAGCCCACATTTACAGCATCCTGCAATCAAATAACTGCAATTTATCTTTTTACCAATTTTTTTTACATACGCTAAATAAAATAGCCATCTTTTTAATTCCTAGCTGTGATATATTATTCCTAATTTGCTCATTCCAAATAAAATGAAAATAATTTCACAGACAAAAAGTTGCAATTTGACAGTGAATTATTTTTTCCACAAACTTTAAAATACAACTTGAATAATATTTTTGAAAGTGTTGGTTGTGAAAAATAAGATTGTAATCCCAACATAGTAATCTTGCTATTACAGGAAGTTAGCACCCATCCCTTTCCTAGAGGAATGAAATATTTTGGGAAATATTAAAAAGGCAGAGTATTATGTTTCCCTGGATGAGAAATGGAGAAGCATGTTTTAAAGACGAAGCAGCTCCCATCTTCCTGCCCCCACCTTTGTCAATGGGCCAGAGGCAGGAACTCAATTCCCTCCCATCTTTGTCAATGGACCATCATCTGCAACACAATAGGACCCATCTAGCAACAGAAACTAACACAGTAGAACCCATTTAGCAACAGAAACTCACCACATGGCACCTGGGAAGATTACATCAGCCAGCAAGGGAAGCTAAGACCCCCACCCCCTGGGAGTCTGGCAACCAATCAGGATACTCTTTCTGGGCTCCAGAAAGTTCAAAGCCAGAGAGGACAAAACCCGGAGACTCACTGCGTCTCGCCCCTTCAGGAACTCAAACCAGGTGATCCTGTCCACTATTAAACAATCTTTCCAAGCAGTCTCCATGTTTCCAGTGTCTTTTCCCCCACTTGGAGCTGAACCCAAAAGGATATTTCTTCCTATACTATAAATACTGTTTTCTGTTCTTAATGAAAAATTTACAGATATTTCATAACTGAGGTGCCAAGCGGGAAACTAATACTGCTAAATCTTAAAAGAATTATGACTTAGTTCTTGAAAATACCAGTCTGGCTCTCCACAATGGAGGCACTAACATACCCAAATGTGATGGATATGGGAAAAATTGTAAGATACAAAGATATTTTAAACAAACAGGAATTGAATAGCCAAGGGATAAATTTAGCATGGTGGCTGCATGTACAGATACAATCTAGATATTATAAAGATGTTAAAACATGTTTTTTATAAAGAACCATCAGTATTGGATCAAATCTTAATAGGACCAGAGAAGAAACTGATTTAAAAATTCTATAATTATTTATTGACTATTAGAATGGAAGAAGAGCAATTAAAAGAAACCATGATAGCATGGGCTAAAAATTTGGGTATTCTATAGAATTGGACAAATAAGAAAAGTTGTGGGACAGAAACTAAATTGACAACGTCCACTGCATATAAAGAAAACTTATACAAAATGTTTTATAGATGTCACTTTCCCCCCAGCAAGATTAGCTAGAATGTTTAAGAATATGTCTGCCAAGTGTTGGAAGTGCAATCAAATCCCGGGCTCGTATTACCACATGTGGACATGTCCGAAAGCAAAAAAATACTGGACTAAAATTCACACCTGGCTAGAAAAAATGATAAAAGAACATATAGATTTAAAACTGGAAATATTTCTGTTGGGCATCATACCAGACAAATACAGTAAAAGGAATGCATATTTAATCATATATGTGTTAACAGCAGCCAAAATTGTCTTCACACAACATTGGAAGGGCGAGGAGATCCCCACAGAAGAAAAGATAATAAAAATTTTAGAATATGCAGAAATGAATAAACTAACATTTGAAATTAAAGAAAAGGAAGACACTGAATATTTTGATGCATGGGATTTGTTTTATCGATAGTTAAACAAGAGAAACAGGAGTTAGAACTTCTAAAACTACAAGAAAAAGATTCATTTTATTATTAGGATTGATTACTGTAACACATTAATTTTTATTAATTCTGTATTATTAATATATATTAATATTATGAGAGAAAAACACTGTTACTATGAGATTACTATTAGAGAACACTATTATTATTACTCTGATGAATATTACTCAAAAGAATTGTAACCAGACAACACACTGTCTATATGGATTTTGAACATGTTGTTCTTTCTATTTATATTAATAAAAATAAAAAAAAAATATTTATTTATTTATTTAATGAGATTTATATGCCGCCCTATCTCCAGCCGGACTCAGGGCGGCTCACAGCAGTAAAAAACATCTAATGAAAAAATTAAAAAAAAAATTCTAAATCTCATAATGTAACAGTTAAAAGTGCAATTAAGACTAACAAGTTAAAAATTAAAACCCCATCAGTCCAGGCCAGCCAAACAAAACAGCCACGTTTTCAGGTTGCGACGGAAAGAGCGGAGGTCGGGGGCCACCCGGAGCTCCAGGGGCAGTTGATTCTAAAGGGTAGGTGCGCCCACAGAGAAAGCTGTCCCCCTGGGGGTTGCCAGCCGACACTGACCGACGGCACCCTGAGGAGACCCTCTCTGTGGGAACGCACTGGGCAATTGGCAGCTGTTGTTGGCTGCAGATGGCCCCCCAAATATCCTGGGCCTAAGCCAGATAGGGCCTTATTGGTAATCACCAGCACCTTGAATCTCACCCGGAGGGCAACCGGCAACCAATGCAAGTCGTGTAGGAGAGATGTAACATGGGAGTGTCGAGATACTCCCATCACAACCCGCGCGGACGCATTCTGCACCAGCTGAAGCTGAAAAAATTATGACTTAGTTCCTGATGTAAGGAGATCAAGGATCCAATCATGATGAAGAAAATGTTAGCATGCAGTTCAAATTCAAGCATAAGAATTTGTCCTAGAACTGCTTCCAAGAAAAGATACCTTTGCAGTCCTCCAATACCACTCTGTCCATCTATCTTTTCATCCATGCCTAACTCTAGGAGTAATAGAAGAGAGACAGAAATATTCATTGTCAACATTAAGCTAGAAAGTTTAGTTGGGAAAAATTAAATTCACTACATCAAACTTGTTTGTCTACATTCTGGAAAAGGGAGGTGGAGTTTATGTCACTACAGTAATTTACTCTATAACTTTCCCTTGGTTTTGAGCAGAAAAGTAGTTTGGAGAATCCCCCAAAATTAGTCAATGGAACATAGATGTTTTCATCTTTTCTACTAAGGGAGTGTAAATGCCCATACTTCTTTCTTCACAACAATAAACAAACAAAGAATAGATTTTATTGGCTCTCGAATTAATGGATTGTAGTCTTTTTTTTAAAAAAAAACAGTTCTTTTATTATGAAAGAACTGATTTTTTTTTAAAGAGTACAATCCAAACAAATCTGAGTGCAGGATATTGTATGAGGAATGGATATCTGCTTCAATTCATGCCAATCTTAGGCACTGGATATAACTCCCTTTTAGCTGTTTCTTGTTCACATTTCTCAGCTCAGCCATTTAAAAGATGTTGCCTTTGACTTGAATCTGGATCTGTCTTTAGGCAGAAGGCTTTGCCATGTTTCAATTTGCTAGGGTACTCCTCTCTACCCTCTAAAACGGGGGTCCCCAAGCCCTGAGCCGCAGACCAGTATTGGTTTGTGACTCGTTGGGAACCGGGCTGTGCAAGCAGTGGGCAAGCACCTAAAACTTCATTTGCACATGAATGAGAATTAGATTGTGTGTGCAAAACCATTCCCTCCTATTTCACTGCCGCCGCTACTGCTATTGTTGCTGCCAGTCCATGGAGCCAGAAAGGTTGAGTCCGCTACTCTAGAACAAGCTGATTTTTCCCTTTTTAAAGATTACAGTTGTAGCCATTAATCTGCATCTTTTGTTTCTTTTCTCTTCTACACTTCTTTTGACGACCTGTTTTGTCTTTCATCTCTTCCCAGCCATTTAATCTCTTTAGGTCACTTGAATAGCCCTATGCCAATTTTTGAATGTCAAAGTTAGGTGCTAACAGCTGTGGATATTACAGCTGTTGTCTGCACAGTTACAGTTTTTGCTGCAGGAGAGAGAAAAAAATATTGCAACTGATAGTTCATTATAGTCTTTAATTATATTTCTTTGCTTCATCCAATTATGAAGAGTTCCTCAGTATTGGTAGAAATATTCCTGGCTAATTGCATCACTTCATTATTAAAATTTATAGTGGAAATATTTCCGTCAATATATATTCACACTGATGTGAAAGAAAGAGGAAGGAAGGAAGGAAGGAAGGAAGGAAGGAAGGAAGGAAGGAAGGAAGGAAGATTAAACTAAAACAAAATAGTCTTTTTTCAAAATTTTCCCCTGCTATCCATCTTTTCTTCAGGAGAGACAAAATAATTTGTATTGTGGAATCAACATATAGGACCCAAAGCAAATAATAAAAACTCACTGCAGTATTTATTGTTATCAATGCATATTGAAAGAATTCCCTCAAGAGCACAGTGGGAAGATCTTTTGCAGTCAAAAAGATACACTCATATTTATATATTTTAGAAAGAAGAAAATGATAGTTAAACATATGTATAAGTAATAAGTGATGTAGTCGTAAGTATTCAAACTGTGTTACTTTCCTGCCCTTCCGCAGTTACTATCTTCAAGAAGGAATTATTGTCATTAATATAATATATATCAATTACGTTGCTATAGAAATGTTGATTTTTAAAAAAATTTCTGTCCTGAGGATTAGGATCAAGCAAATAAGCAAATATGCACATTCATATATCTGGTAGTCTGTGTATGTTAACTTAGAACAGGGCTGGCAATCTTCTTCATATGGATAGAGGCCCTGCCACTGTCGTTTTCTCCTCCTCCTCCATCTCACAACTTGCTTTTGTTCTTGTTAGCACCAGGCCAAGGACCTGTGCTGAGGTGGCTGATGAAACAATTGCCAAAATGGCTTCTCAGGAAAAGTGATGACTCCCCCCGGTCTCTTCCCCAGATACCTCTCCAGATGTCAGTTGGAGGAAGATGAATCAGTTCCAGGCAATCAGGAGGGGAGTTGGTCAATGGCTCCAAGCAGCCGGCTGAGAGTGATTTGGCTGAAGCACAGCTGCAGCAGGACAGTCCTGAGAACTGTGCTTTCCTCCGTGGGAAAGCACAGAGCTACAGCTGTTAGTGATGATGATGAGGAACTGCCTTCTGTGCAGACAACAGAGGTCAAAATAAGGAGCGCCCTATCAAATCCTGCACCTGTTAATAGCAGTGTCCCCCAAGGCAGCGTTCTAGGACCAACACTCCTCATACTATACATTAGGGGTCCCCAAACTTGGCAGCTTTAATACTTGTGGACTTCAACTCCACAGCATAGCTGACTGGAGAATTCTGGGAGTTGAAGTCCACAAGTCTTAAAGCTGCCAAGTTTGAAGATCTCTGCTATACGTAATGACCTTTGTGATCATATTATAAGTAACTGTGTTCTCTTCGCTGATGATGTAAAACTATTTAACACCACCAACAATGCTGCTACCCTTCAAAAAGACCTTGACTTGGTGTCAGAATGGTCAAAAAATTGGCAACTCCAAATCTCAACCGATCACAGAGTCTTACACATTGTCTGTCTTACACATTGACAAAAAGAATCAGAACAGAAAATACAAGCTGAGTGGACACTGTTAGATACTGACAGCCAAAAAGGTTTCTATCAGGCCCGGTGTTTGAGGGGGAAAAATACTCAAAACGTGATTGGTTGAACTCTCTGACAGCTCTCTATATAAGGGCAAGCTATTAGAGAGGCAAGCTGCTGGATAGTACATAGTTGTTAAATAAAGAGCTGTTGTCTGAAGCCTGTTTCCAGTCTCTTCACTCACCCAACTTAACACTGGCGACGAGAGTGGAATTGTGAAGGAGAACTGAGGCAAAAAGAGCTGACAACAAACAACCAGCCAGGCAGACAAAAAGGAGCAGTGGCCATTTTGCATGCCAAATTCAAAGAGTGAAATAGTGGCAAGAATGTCTGCGTTCCACTCGCCTGCGCCCTTCGATCCAACGAAGGAGAAATGGGACATGTACATGACCCGGTTTGAATGCTTCATGGAAGCAAATGATCTCGGGTTATCCAACAATCGAAAAAAGGCACTATTTCTCAGCCATTGCGGCCACGACATGTTTGACACAGCAGAATCCCTGTCTGAACCAGCTCCGGTGCAATCAGTTCCATGGTAAGTGCTTCAGAACGCGCTGAAGACTCACTACACTTTGGCTCCGTCCAAAATAGTGAGACACTACGAATTCTGGCACCGAATGCAGAAGGACGGCAAGTCCATCAACAAACAAATTGCAGCACTTCAAAAGGCCGTTGTCCACTGTGAATTTAGAGACTTGAATGATATCCTTTTGGATCAACTTATCTGCGGAGTACAAGACCTCCGCCTACAAAGAAGGCTCCTCGCCAAACCTAACCTGACACTGCAGTCTGCCTTACATGAAGCAAGGGCTACCACGTCACCTAATAGAGCAGCTGAATCGCTCCAAAAGCTGGCTACAGCTCCAGCAGCCCTGGCAGCTAAGCCTACAGCCACTGTGCACAAAGGGCACCATCAGGATGAATAGTCCGAAAATAGTGAGGACGAAGTCTATCACACAAGAAGGCCTGCGGGACAGGAAAGTAAACAGCAACCATGTGCCAGCTGTGAGAGCCAGCACCCAGGAGTGTTGTACCGCCATCGTGATGCAATCTGCTGAAGATGTGAATGAAAGGGGCATTTGGCGAGAGTGTGCCGGGCAAACCTGCCCTCCAACCACAGAACTAACCCTGAGGTCACCCTGCCAGAAACACCAAAGCAGCCAAGGCGCGAGACATGGAAACTGAGGCGGAGTAACAGCAACGCAAGGACTCCAGAGATGAGAATTGGCCAAGCAAGCACTCCCTCTCAAAAGAAAATAAACATGATTATATTAATCGAGGGTTCCCCTTGCGAGTTGGAGATAGACACAGGGTCCTCAGTGACAATAATAACCGCACTAAAGAGAGCGGTTCTGAGACTACAGGAGCGACAATTGAACCACCAATGGCTGAAGCTAAGTGACTATCAAGGAAATCAAATTCCTGTACTAGGCTGCGAAATGTTCAACGTGAAATTCAGCATTCCAGGGACAGCTGTCATTGATGGTGGTCAGTGGAGACCTCACGAGCCTGCTTGGCCTAGATTGGTTCAGTTCCCTCGGTTTGGGGGTAATTGGCATCAACACCATTGCCAGCGCCACTGCAGACGATCTGATCTGGGAATTCCAGGACGTGTTCAGCCCTGAACTCGGCAAGTATGTGGGCACCCCTATTTCTTTTAGCCTGGACCCTGGAGTTGCGTCAATTCGAATGAAACCAAGAAGAGTCCCATTCACCTTAAAACCCAAAATAGACTTAGAGTTAGATAAATTGACCCGGCAAGGCATTCTAGAACTGATCGACCACGCAAAGTGGGAGACCCCCATTGTGACTCCCGTTAAAGGGGACGGGTCTGTGCATATCTGCGCCAACTATAAGTGCACAATCAACATAACACTTCAACAGTCGGCCTATCCAGTACCAATCGTCCAGCATTTATTACACACTCTGGGGCCCAGAAAGATTTTCGCTAAACTTGACCTCACACAGACGTGTCAGCAACTACCGGTAGATGCTGCTACTGCCAAGGCTCAAATCATAGTGACACATAGAGGGGCGTTCAGGTGTCACTGCTTACAGTTTGGAGTTAGCATTACCCTGGGAATTTTCAAAGTATTATGGAAAGGCTGCTACATAAAATTCCCAGGGTAGTGCCGTATTTCGACGATGTGCTAATAACTGCCAGCAACGAACAATAGCTATTCTCTAGGGGAAGTTTCAACCAAATTTTGCACTGCAGGACTCTGTGCAAAAGGAGCAAATGCCAAATCGGAGTCCGCGAGGTCGAATTCCTGGGGTATAGGATTACTGGGGAGGGCATACACCCAACGAAAAGCAAAATCTGAGCAATCCAAGAGGCCCCCACCCCAATGAACCAGACTGAACTGAAGGCGTTTCTGGGCTTACTGAACTTTTACAGCGTATTTCTAAAAAACAAAGCCACAATTACAGATCCCCTCCATAGATTACTAGCTAAGCAGTGTCCCTGGGTCTGGGGGCTGCAAGGAAACTGCCGCATTTCAGGCAGTCAAATGACGAGGCCCTGGTCACCTACTTCTCCAGGACTCTGTCAAGTACAGAGAGGAACTATAGCCAGCTGGACAGGGAAGCGCTGGCTGTGGTGGCCAAGGTCAAACGGTTCCGTGAGTACTTGTTTGGGAGGGATTTTGAATTGGTGACTGACCATTTGCCGCTGTTGGGGCTTTTGGCAAGGGACCGCCCCACACCTGCAGCGCTGCCCCCCTGCCCCCGAATCATGAGATGGGCTATTTTCCTTTCGGCCTATAGCTACAAACTTCTCCACAGACCTGGTAAGATTTTGGGACATGCTGATGCCCTCAGCCTCTGCCCGCTGCCCAAACTGTTGAATAATCCTATCCCGGGCGAACCTGTCCTTCTCATTGACTGCCTTGATTCCGGACTTGTGACTTCTGCTGAAGTGGCAAAGCATTTGGCTAAAAATGCCACGTTCAAGACTCCTTTGAACTGGGTGTGGAGGGGAGGGCCAAAAGTGCCGGTTCGTACAGAATTCATGCCTTATATAGCAAAACAAAACAAAATGTCTGCACAAGGGGGGTGTTTATTGGGGGTGGGATCAGGTTATAATACCCCCGAGTTTATGGACACCTATTCTGAGGGCATTACACGAGGACCATCCAGGGATTGTCCGGATGAAAGCCCTAGCAAGAAGCTATGTCTGGTGGCCCAAAATGGACCAGAAATACAAGAATGGGTAGCAACGTGCAGGCTGTGCCAAGAGTCATGGCCAGCACCCCAAAGGCACCCATGTAGGAATGGGAACATCCCCGAGCACCATGGGCTAGGGTCCACATAGACTTTGCAGGGCCTTTCCATGGCCAAACATTCCTAGTGGTTGTGGATGCGTACTCCAAATGATTGGAGATCATCCTGATAGGCACAACCACTGCAGATGCAGTAATTAAGATGTTGAGAAAATTGTTTGCCATGCACGGCCTACCTGATGTGCTTGTGTCAGATAATGGCCCACAATTTACTGCCATGCCATTCGAAGGATTCCTGGCAGATCAGAGCATACGACATGCCCTCACAGCGCCCTTTCACCCAGCCAGCAATGGCATGGTTGAAAGGATGGTAAGGTCTGCCAAGGAAGCCCTGGGCAGACTAGGACCAGGGGACTGGCAAGCCTGGGTTGATAAATTCCTCCTGTATCAGCACATAATGTCCAGCGCAACAGCAGGGAGAAGCCCAGCCGAACTACTAATGGGCCACTGGCTCCGGTCAGTTTTAGACAGGCTCCACCCAAACTATGCCCCCAAAACAATAAGGGAACCAACCAACCGCACCAGGTCCTTTACCATCGGAGACCTGGTGTTCACAAAAAACTTTGCCAAAGGATCCATATGGCTACCAGGGATAATAGAAAAAACAACAGGGTCCAGGTCTTATGTTGTTAAATTAGACGACGGGCAACTATGGAGGTGGCACATAGGCCAACTACACAGCCTCCTCAGCCCTAACAAAGAAACCCAAGAATCAGTCAATAATGAATTAAATTATAATTCCTCCTTTGCAGACTTAAGCCCAATGGAAACAGAGTATGCACCTGAAGAACCAGGAATCCAGCGATGCGAACCAGTTCCAGTCAAGCCCGAGGCCCCATCTGAAAAGTTCCAGGAGTTTCCATGGGTAGACCAGAGGGCGGCAGCAGGCACTACCACTCAGGCCGCTGCCGCCACTCCTGCTGAGTTGTGCAAGTCTGGAAGGGCCTGTAAACGCCCTGCCTACTTGCGCAACTACATATGCAGAGTGGATTGTTCTGACTAAGAGGGGAGGGGTGTTAGATACTGACAGCCAAAAAGGTTTCTATTAGGTCTGGTGTTTGAGTGGGAAAAATACTCAAACATGATTGGTTGAACTCCCTATATAAGGGCAAGCTGTCAGAGAGGCAATCTGCTGGATAGTAAATAGTTGTCAAATAAAGAGCTGTTGTCTGAAGCCTGTTTCCATCTCTTCACTCACCCAACTTAACAGACACGGCCTTGTAGATGACCCTCACTCTGTCAAGGACCTTGGAGTACTCATATCAAATGATCTAAATGCCAAAGCCCATTGTAACAACATCGCCAAAAAGGCATTAAGGGTTGTAAACCTAACCTTGCGTAGCTTCTTCTCAGGTAATAATATACTACTAACCAGAGCATACAAAACATTTGCTAGACCAATTCTCGAATACAGGTCATCTGTCTGGAACCCACACTGCATATCGGACATTAATACAATTGAACGTGTCCAGAAATATTTCACAAGAAGAGTCCTCCACTCCTCTGCTTGCAACAAAATACCTTATGCCACCAGACTTGAAATTTTGGGCTTAGAAAATTTAGAACTATGCCGCCTTCGGTATGACCTAAGCATAGCTCATAAAATCATCTATTACAATGTCCTATCTGTCAATGTCTACTTCAGCTTCAACCACAACAATATACGAGCACACAATAGATACAAACTTAAAATGAACCACTCCAAACTCGATTGCAGAAAATATGACTTCAGCAACAGAGTGGTCAATGCCTGGAATGCATACCTGACTCTGTGGTTTCATCCCAAAATCCCCAAAATTTTAACCTTAGACTGGCTACTGTTGACCTCACCCCATTCCTAAAAGGTCTGTAAGGGGCGTGCATAAGAGCACCAGCATGCCTACCGTCCCCGTCCTAATGTTCCCTTTAATTGTATTCATTTTATGTATTCAATTCATGCTTATACTTATATATATTATCTAATACATACTCGACAAAATAAATAAATAAATAAATAAAATAAATAAATAAAATAACTGATGTCCAAGACAGACACTGTCACATGATGCTTCTCTTAACAACTGTTTTGCTTAACGATAGATTTGCTGGTCCCAATTGTGGTTGGGAAGTGAAGACTACATGTACTATTAAATAGAAAAAAAATAACAATTAGAACAGTGACTTTTAAAAACCACGTTTTGTGGATTGAATTGGATTGACAGAAGAGGACAGGAGAACAAAAGGATAAACAAATAAATAATATGTAACTGATACCATTTGTATCCAACTTGGAAGAACAAGAGATTTGTTGCTAAATAGTGGCAGAGGTGGAATTTGTCTTTGGTAATTATTATTGTAGATAGGTTGGCCAAAAAGAATCTGAGCAGATGATCCAGAATGGAACACTGCAACAGCCACTACATGGAACTCATTCTGATAAAGAGACTTCATCCTTAATCAGTTAAACACATAATAATCATAATTACACATATGTATAGTTGATAAAGGCTCAGGAAGTACAAATCACACATTTTTAAAAAAATTGTAATTAATAATCTTATCATAACTGATTCTTCAGTGTTATTAGGCACAATAATTCTGGAAAGATTCTGGTCTCAAGAATCATATAGAGATTTCAAAACATGCAAAGCAGAACACTGAAGGATTATGAGCCAGAGATGACATATATTTTAATTATCATAAAATATATGATTTTATAACATCTATAATATATATTATAATATTTATAGTAGATTACTCACCTATATTACATCCCAGGGAAGATAATAAAAAATGAGATATCGACAGCTTGGTGGTTCAGGGAAAAATGGGGAAAGAAATATGTAATGGGTAGAAGGAATAACTTTGAAGGAAGATTTGCAACCATGAGAATGGTCAAATAAAATAAATCTAAGTCCTGGGCAGAAATATAATTTGAAAAAGTTACTTAGATATGACCCTCCCTGGTTTGGTTTGGTTTTTTGTAATTTTTAAATTAAAATTTATAATGACAAAGATAAAAAATGAATACAAACTGAAGACTATTTAAAATTTCCTCCTTCATCATAACAAGTACAAACAACTTCAACAACTAATCACTTTCTCTGATACTATAACAAAAGATCTCTTCTTTCCATATCTCATCTATAATCAAATCTTTAAACAAATCTTTATTTGTTCCTGTTCAACAAAAATCTGTTGAGAGCTACCAAAAACAGCTACATATACTGTATTTTCCGGCGTATAAGATGACTTTTTAACCCAGGAAAATCATCTCAAAAGTCGGGGGTCACCTTATACGCCGGGTACCCGAATCTGAGTTGCTGGCGCTGACCGATGACACTACGGGAGCGCCGGCAACATTGAGGGGAAGCTGTACTCCGAATTAGTTCCAACCTACAAGAGGTGCCAGGCAGTGCGTGGCCCACGAGAAAGGAATGCGTCCCCACTCTACCCCGGAATTCGGGTCACCTTCCTTCCTTTCCCAGCGGTCCACGGTGAAAGCGGCGCCGCGGTCGACCTGGGCCAGCGCCTTGCACACCTGGCTCTGCGTCTCCATTATGAGAAGCTCCATGCGACTTCGCATGTCTGCGCCCCAGTCGCGCAGCTCTCGCAATCCACTCACTGGAGGAGCCATGAAGCGCTCGCACCGCCTTGCCAGATCTTCCTCGTCCTCCTTTCCCCACGGCTTTTCCGGTTGTAATTGCTGCTGCTGCTGCTGCCACCGAGGCTGCTCCTTCATCTCCGCCCGCCGCACCAGACCCAGCCCGGCCAGCACCGCCGTGGCTCCCGCAGTCCAAGCGACGCCGATTGCTGCCACCCACCATCGCCCCAACGGGAAGAACCACCTGGCAGCGAATCCAAGGAGCCCGAAGCGAACATCCTGGAGCAGCGCGGGCTGGCCCGGAGGCTTAAACCCCGGGAGTCCAGGTGCCGAACCCCGCACAGCAGAAAACACATGACAGCTGGTGCCCAGTCCCTTTTGCAGCCATCCGGAACGGCGCCAAGCCAGTAAAGTGCGCTGCGCACTCCCACCCTTCACCTGTGAGCCCGGGCGCCGATCCGGACGGCTGCAGAAGGAACTGGGCACCGGCTGTCATGTCTTTTCTGCTGTGCGGGGTTTGGCACCTGGGCTCCCGGGGTTTAAGCCTCCGGGCCGGCCCGCGCTGCTCCAGAATGTTCGCTTCAGGCTCCTTGGAATCGCTGCCGGGAGGTTCTTCCCGTTGGGGCGATGGTGGGTGGCAGCAATCGGCATCGCTTGGACTGCGGGAGCCACGGCGGACTACTTCCCCACGAGGTATTGCTCTGCATTTCACCACCTCTTCCAGGCTCTCAGGTGAAGGGTGGGAGAGCGCAGCGCACTTTCCTCGCTTGGCGCCGATCCGGACGGCTGCAAAAGGGACTGGGCACCGGCTATCATGTCTTTTCTGCTGTGCGGGGTTTGGCACCTGGGCTCCCGGGGTTTAAGCCTCCGGGCCGACCCGTGCTGCTCCAGGATGTTCGCTTCGGGCTCCTTGGATTCGCTGCCGGGTAGTTCTTCCCGTTGGGGCGATGGTGGGTGGCAGCGATCGGCATCGCTTGGACTGCGGGAGCCACGGCGGTGCTGACCGGGCTGGGTCTGGTGCGGCGGGCGGAGATGAAGGAGCAGCCTCGGCGGCAGCAGCAGCAACAGCAGCAATTACAACCGGAAAAGCCGTGGGGAAAGGAGGACGAGGAAGATCTGGCAAGGCGGTGCGAGCGCTTCATGGCACCTCCGGTGAGCGGTTTGCGAGAGCTGCGCGACTGGGGCAGAGACATGCGAAGTCGCATGGAGCTTCTCATAATGGAGATGCAGAGCCAGGTGTGCAAGGCGTTGGCCCAGGTCGACCACGGCGTCGCTTTCACTGTGGACCTCCTTGGAATGCTGGAACAGCTGGTTGCTGCGCGGAGCTTCCCCCAGGCATCCAGGGGGAAATTACCGACGCTCCGACTTCCCCAGACCGGTGGGGCTCGCCATCAGTGGGGGTCAGCTGGGGAAGTCCGAGCATCGGTAATATCCCCCTAGATGCCTGGGGGAAGCTCCGCACAGCAACCAGCTGGTTCCAGCATTCAGCAGCATGCAGCCTTGACTAGATCGGCACAGCTTCCTGTCAATGTTGTCGGCGTTCCCATAGCGTCATCAGTCAGCGCCAGCAACTCAGATTCATGAAGCTGTGCCGATCTCGACAAGGCTGCATGGGTGAAGGAAAAAAACCTGGTACAAAATAGCCCTCTTGCCACTACACGTAGCGTAGCCCATTACCTTTCTCTACCGTACAGCAACAATACATACAGTACAGCAACAGTACATACAGTATAGTATACAAATATAACAGTCAAGACCCCATCATGGCTCCACCAGCAAGAAGAAAGAAATATGAAGCCAGTTTTAAACTTAAAGTTGTAAACTTTGCCATGGAACATAATAACTGTGCTGCTGCAAGACAATATGGAGTAACAGAAAAGATGGTTCGGGACTGGAAAGCAAATGTAAAAGCATTAAAGAGTATGCCAAGGGGTAAGTGTGCATTAAGAAGAGGCACCCCACATTGGCCAGAACTCAAAAAACATGTAGCAGACATGGTGAATGAGGATCGCCAAAACAGTTATGTAGTGACATGAAATAAAATACGTTTGTTTGCACTTCAGTGGGCCAAATCTAACCCAGATCACAGCAACAGATTTAAGGCCACTGTATCCTGGTGTACTAGATTCTTGGAAAGGCATAATTTGGTTCTGAGGCAAAAGACAAAAATTGCACAAAAATTACCTGCAGATCTTGATGCCAAAGTAAATAGTTTCCATCGATATGTAATAAAACAGCGCAAGAAACATGGCTATGCGTTAAGTAGTATCGGAAATATAGATGAAACTCCAATGAATTTTGATATGATTGGAAATAAAACTGTCCATCCAAAAGGTGAAAAAACAATTTTAATTAAAACAACAGGACATGAGAAGTCCAGTTTTACAGTGGTACTAGCATGCACAGCTGATGGCTCCAAACTGAGACCAATGATTATTTTTAAAAGAAAAACAATGCCGAAACTAAAGTTCCCTGTTGGTTGTTTTGTACATGTGAATGAAAAAGGCTGGATGGATGAAGAAGGGGTAAAGCTATGGCTTGATAATGTATGGAGCAGGCGACCAGGTGGACTTATTCAAAAACGTAGTCTACTGGTGTGGGATATGTTCAGGGCTCATTTAACTCCCAGTACTAAGCAAAGGCTTGCAAGAATAAACACAGATGCGGCAGTTATTCCTGCAGGATTGACATCGTTGGTACAGCCACTGGATGTGTGCCTAAACAAGCCATTTAAAGATCGCATTCGAGAACAGTGGAATGAGTGGATGGTTAGCGGTGAAAAGTCATTCACAAAAGGAGGAAACATGCGTGCTCCACAGTTGGATGTTTTGTGCAAGTTTGTCATAAAAGCCTGGAATGATATTGATGCAGAAACAGTAATCAAGTCTTTCAAGAAGTGTGGCATATCAAATTCATTAGATGGTATGGAGGACTTGTGGCAAGATGAAGAAGAAGCCGAAGCTGAGACCACACCATCTGATACGGAATTAGATCCATATGATGACTGCCTTACAAATGTATCACAAGATGTCATTGATGTACTTATGATATCAGATGACGAACAGGAGGATTTTGAAGGCTTTTAAAGGGAAACTGTCACGCCAGCAAAACCTGTAAAAATAGCTTGCAGTTATGATGGGCGTTGCTGACTCGCCAGGGACTTGCCCGGCACTGGCTCTCTATTGTTTGTTATCTTCCTCCTATCATCATCAGTTCCAGTTTGGTTGACAGCTTAGAAAACAAACAGCATGGCAGCTCCCATGGGTTTATTGTCTTATCCTTCCTTTCAGCTTTAGAGTGAATTAGGAAAAGTTTAATCCAATTGCACTGTTTTATGTTGACATGTTTGATGACAAACAGCATTATGTTTATAAGTGACAGTTTTCCTGCTAAGTACCTGCATGTCATAAGCATTTGAATTAAAATTACCATATTGAAATCAAATCTGATGTTTTTTAATTTTTATTTGGTGTGCGTTGGAAGAGGGGTAGTCTTATACAGCGAGTATAGCCCAAACCCTATTTTTTAACAGGAAAAGTAGGGGGTCGTCTTATACGCCCAGTCGTCTTATACGCCGGAAAATACGGTACATATACATACACATACCCTGATCAAATAAACCATCTTTATATTCCTTCATTTTACTTTTGCGAATCTCAATCTTTAGTCATTTTAAATAGTGTCGCAGAAAATGGTTTCATTTCATTTTCTCTTTGTTTCTTCTCAGAAAATCCATCAAAGATTTTAACAAATCTCTTTCAAAAATCTAAAATGTGAAAGTTATCCAAGTCGTTCTTCTACTTTGTTATTTGTATATCCCCCTTAATTATCAAGGAATCAGCTTGATTATATATCAAGGAATCAGCTTCAATTATATATCCAGTATATAATGTATTTTTCTGTATAATTCTTGTAACCTGTCATTTTAAAATCTACATTTGAATTAGCCTCAGTTTTGTCCAATAAAACTTGTCCTCTTTAAAATCTAGTTTTATGATGGCAGACACTTTTAACAGTAATAAGTATATTGTTACTAAATATTCTTAAATTCACCCAAAGTTAGAGTATTTTGCTTCATTTTATATTAGTGGGTCTCTTCTGTTTCAATTATAATTTTAATTATTTTTAGTTCCCTCTTGTGTCCAACCTGCAAAGTCCTATTTTATGTTTTTTTTTTCTCTATTCAGCAACAGTTTCTTATGGAAAGATTTCTTATCCTTAATTTTAAAATAATTTTTAATGGAATTCTAAACATTTTCACACAGGAAGGATTCTTGTAATTTTTTAAAATCTTATTTTCAATGCATCAGGTCCCTTAATCTATTTACAACTTTCCAAAACCAACATTCTAATCACCCTTTTGCTGTTTATTCCAAAATAAGAATTTTGAAAAGACTTTCCCCTCTTTCTGGTATTCTTCCTGCAAGTGCAGAGTCTGCTTCTTTTGGATCAATTGAGTGTTGATTGATTAGTTGCAACAAGAAACTGATTGGCATGTTGCCCGAACCTGATGTCATGGATTGAGAGACAGTGATTTGACCAAAGTCTAGTCGTCTTTAAGGCATAAAATGGTACTGCAACTTAGTCTACTGATTTCCTTGCATACAACTTATTTTGCTAAGGATTAAAAGACGCTCCCCTGGTGTAATACGAATTACTTTTCTGACAATTCTTAATATTAAAAAAACAGTTAATAAGCAATTTCCAGGAGAGATTAAAAGAGAAAGAACCCAGTGTCCTTTGAAGGTGCTGAAAAAAGGCAAATTTTCTGCTATCATCTACCCTGTTTCCCCAAAAATAAGACCTATCCTGAAAATAATCCCTAGCATGTTTTTACACATGCATCTAATATAAATCCTACCCCCAAAATAAGCCCTACTTTTGAGCCTGCACAGCCAGCCGGCCACTCATTCTGTTTGGTTGCTTGTGCTGCACAGCTGTGAGACGAGACAGGTGTTGAGTTTTGGAAATCAGCTTAAATCCTGGCTTCAATTGCTCAGTGCCAATGGAACATTGTACCATTATTAATGCTGAAAATGAAGGATAATTCACATCACACTGAGAAAAGAAGTGGCAGAAGTGGTATGCAATAATACATAGTGCATCTTAATGGTTGTTAATAAACATGGAACCTTTTGCCTCTCCCAAACTATTCTTTCAGAAATATTTCTGAATAGTTTTGTGTTTTTTTAAAGAAGATTTAGCATATAAATGTTTCTGTATATAACTTTCAGTTTCAAAACACCTGGAACTAGATGGGGGCAATGTTTTAAGGAGTTTTGGTATATCTTCCACATGGAGTCTTACACCTTTTTTTCTTCCAAATTAATTACTTGTTTCTGCTACTTCATCAGCTCTGCATTTGATGGCTAAGAGCAGGATATCTGACATTATTGTTAAGTTTATACTTTAACAAACCGAGTTAATGTATATTAAGAAAACTGTGATCATTCCTTGGGCTTCTGAAGGTCAAGTTGATCAGAGCAGAAATGAAAGATAATACACTAGGGAAAGGAAATATTGTACTGTACATGTAGCTGCATCAAATGCTTTTGCACACAGCCCTAAAACCTACTTTTGCACACAGCTCTTAACAATTCAGTCAACCGAAGGGAGAGAGAGAGAGAGAGACAGAGAGAGAGAGAGACAGAGAGAGAAAACCCAACAACTGTTGCTGTGATACCATTGGAAGCAGATTATTTATTTCCAAGTGGTTATAAACTGTACATTTCAAAGTATACTGTGTCAGTTTCAATACCACTCCAGAGAGGTATAGTCTTAAATAGATTTAGCAGTTTTTAATAGAGGTAAAGTTAGATTCAGATTCATTTAAATCTGAGAAGTGGGAATAGAACCGAAATTGATATGAATCAGGTGCAAGTCTCCAGAATAAAAATTTCAATTTATTATTTTTAATAATAATTTTATCAATTTACCATTTTTCTGTTGCTTTGCTTAACAAAAAAAAAAAAAAAGGCATAGTTTGCCATTAAGGATTCCCGCTAAATGATAACAACCAGTATCTGTTTTTACCACACCCAAACTAATCAATAAACTGTGGATATAAAGTGTTCACATAAACAAAAAACAGATGCATTTCTTCAGAACCAATTCTACACAGCTGAGCACATTCTGATATTGATTGCCTCCCGCATTGGCAACATGTGACTAGAATAAGACTTGGTTTATCAGAATAATATGTTTGGATAATATTCATTTAAATCATATTGATTTTACATCTAAACAGATAAAAGGATTGGCTAGAGTGCACTGACAATTCTGCTTAAGGGGACAACCTGGATGATATAATGAAAGTGCGAACAAAACTCTACTATTGCACTAGTACAACAGCATAAAAATTGGCATGCAAATAGCATGTTTTCAGATGTTATATTTTGCCAGTGTGCAGCTATTAGATACAAAAATGGTCAGATAATTTTTAAACAAGAGTAACTACCAACTCAGTATAATCCTAATTTTTGTTGGCAATTCTTTTCATAACCAAAGCAGGATTGAACCCATTTCTTTGATACAGAATTGCAGGGGTGTCAAACTCAATTTCATTAAGGGCCGCATCAGGGTTGTGTTTGACTTCAGATGGCTAGGGTAGGCATGGCCAGCATGACATCACTTGTGTCAGGAGGCGCTTGTGTGGCCCGAGTGCCCTGCCAGCCAAAACGGGCTCCCGAGCTCCATTTTTGGCTGGGATGGCATTCTGCAACCTTCTGCCAGTGAAAACAGAGCTCGCAAGGGCTGCATGTGGCCCTCCCGAGGTCAGTTTTCGCTGGCAGAGGCATCGCATGCCAGTCTTTTGCTGTTTCCAGGATGGCCCCATGGGCCAGATCTAAGCACCCTGCAGACCGGATCTGGCCTTCAGGCCTTGAGTTTGACACCCCTGATCTATTGAAAAGATAACATGACTTTCAGATAATTTATCCATTTAACATAGCTGTCCCAACCTTTCAGGCTCTGTGGACTGGCAACAGTGGCAGTGTGTTCTGTCCCCGTCCCACACATGCACCCCCACAGACGGCCCGGAGTTAATAAGCCACACGACAAAATCTTTGAAGATAAAGTTGGCAGCAACCCAGTGACTAGCTGCCAATTCAGACTTTACTCACACAAAACAAAGATTAGACTGCAAGCATTCCGATAAAGCAGGCAAAGTTTCCGCAATACAAGGATTAGTCCAAATGCAGTCCGACAAGGCAGACAAAAGTCCAGTAACGCAGAGATCATGGATTATTTCTAGTTTTTGCTCGTCACAAACTGAACCGGCACCACACCCACATTTATACCCTGTGGGGTGTGGTCCAGTGACTCAGCTAATCTCTGGCACGCCTTCTCCTCTGCTGCGCACGCTTCTCCCTGAGCCTCTGCGGAGGGTCCAGCCAGCACTTATCTCCTTCGTCGCTGTCCACCTGTGGCTGCAGGGACGTGCTTGGCTCTGGGCCTATCTCTTGGCCTTCGGTGTCCTCCGGAGGCATTGCCAGAGAGGAGGGTCCTGGAGAGGGGGGCCTTGCCAACTCCTCTCCCTCACTCTCAGAGTCTGCATCTGTCAATAGCCCAGGCTCAGGCAACGGAGCCACAACACAGTGGGGGGAGGGGATGGTTTCATCTGTGTGCCTGCCACTTGCGCAAATGGAGCTTAACGTGCTCATATACTCACCCACTGCTTAATGTGGCCCAGTTCCAGTGATGGGTTGCTCCTGGTTTGGTCCGGTAGTAAAAGTGGCGGGAGGATCCGCCCACCTACCCGGATGTCACCATGGATGATCTGTGCATGCGCAGAAGCACGCAAACGTGTGTGAGCAAAGCACACATGCGCCAAAGCAAGCGCGCAAAGCATACATGCGCAGAAGCAAGCACGCTCCCGTTGTGAATCAGTAGTAAAGGTAAGTAGAACCCACCTCTGCCCAGTTCCCAACAGCTACAGACCAGTACCAGTCCGCGGACTGGGGGTTGGACCCCTGATCTAGCACAACACTACCCACACTTACAAAAGTCTTCTCACACAATCAATTCCTCTATAAATATTCAAGGTGAGTCTGCTCTTGTTAATAATAATGAAAATTCCATTGTCCAGCCTGCAAATATATAATGGAGACTAGTATAAAATCCTGATCTTTTGAATTCTAGTATTAGAAGTTAATGGTATAGCACAGAGAAACCATTTTCTTGGGTCATCCTAGATGCTAAATGCATCTTCAGAAAGACTATCAAAATTGGGACATGGAATGAAAATAGGCTTAACCTATTTCTCTCAATTTGTAATTACAAAACAAATCACACAGCAATCCCTTAAAAAATAAGCTTTCATTAGCACGATCAAAGACTTAGATCTCTTCAAATATGCAGTGTTATATTAACAAATCAGGTTTCACCACCATTATATTTTTAATTGACATACTTTTGAATAGTGACTTCAGGATTATATCGAGTTAAAATATTTTAAAAATATATTTTCAGTTATGCCACTATATGGTAAGGAAGGACTTCTACTAAAATTATAAACATTGTTGAAAGAAACTAATTGAACAAATTTTGTTTGATAAGATTTGATGGAGAAAATGTACTATGTACATACCACATCAATGTACTATGTACTATACCTTATCCATAATGCAGAAATAGATGATAGAGTAGCTCATGTCCTGTTTCTAGTCATAACTTTAAGAACTTTTGAACAGAAATGTAGTTGAGGATAACAAGCAGCAATTTTTAAAATAATTAGGTCACAAGGTAGAAAAAAACCTTCAAAAATGCTTTCTGGTCTATTTATATAATCTCTCATAAAAGTGAGATAGTTACTATGAAAAGCTACATAAAGTATACATACTTCCTTTTTATTTTTTAATTATGGTAAATTATAGAAAAAGGTATTGAATTTTTTTTTTTGCAAGACTTACTTTCTTTTCAGAATAGTATATGGCTTCTGCACAGTCCTTCCCCTTTTGTTATCTGTGGCAGAGTCGTTAAATGAGTCATCACTTAAATATGCACTGAGGAGGAAGGGAAGCAATATAGTACATACAGAGCATTTTCACATTTTGGAGCAACACCATTTGAATATTAATGTTTGTGCAAGGAATACTTTTATATGTAGATTAAAAGTGATTTGTGGCAGTTTGTTTGCACTCAGTGAAATGAATTATTTGTCTTTCTAAATAAGAATATTCCACTGAGCTGTGTAATAAATAAATGTATTCCGCCTTTGATTCCTATTCTATCTTCAAGGTATACCTTAGAAACCATAATATTTGCAAACTTAGCAAACATTTATTATTTTTAATTCTCAGAATCATGGTTTTGAATCCATATAATTAGATTGTTTTCCTTGAATGTATAATATACACACACATATATATATGTAACACTGCAAAATATATAAAGTAGGGTTTTCACTAGAAACATGGCTTTTATTTTTATTTTCTACTATACATAATTTTCACACTATTTTGGTGAAAAATCGAAACTTCACAAAATATCTCCCCTGCCCTTTTTTTAAAAAAACTTATTTACTCAAAGTCAGAGTATATAATTTTGGAAATAATTGCATTGTGAAAATAATAAAAAATGATCAGAATGCCAAATAAGATACTTTAATCAAATACAGATAATTCAGCCATGGTTCATTTTAATATAGGAGATCTAGCTGAACGTTCCCAAAGAACAAAACTCAAAGAGGGAGCATTATATGAAGCCAATCCAGAGGTGGGTTTCAGCAGGTTCTGACCAGTTCTGGAGAACTGGTAGCAGAAATTTTGAGTAGTTTGGAGAACCTGGTAGTAAAAATTCTGACTGGCCCCGCACCCATCTATTCTCTGCCTCCCAAGTCCCAGCTGATTGGGAGGAAATGGGGATTTTGCAGTATCCTTCCCCTGAAGTGGGGTGGGAATGGAGATTTTACAGTATCCTTCCCCTATCACGCCTATCAAGCCACACCCATCAAGCTATGCCACACCCACCAAGCCACACCCACAGAACCGGTAGGAAAAGAATTGTAACCCACCACTGAGCCAATCCCTCAATTTTTCCTTTGAAGATCTGCTTGTTCTCCTTCTAATTCTCCTGCTGCTAGTGAATCAGAAGCCTATAGCAAGAGGTGCAGAAGATTGGTGTGCCTACTCTACAGGATTGGTGTGCCTACATCCTGGCGGTCCCCAGGATGAGGGCGTTCTCTGTGGCCGCACCAACCCTCTGGAATGGGTTACCCACTGAGCTCTGGACGGCCCCCGACCTCCGCACCTTCCGCGTCGACCTAAAGACATGGCTCTTCCACCAACTTCCCTGATCTGCCGCGGATTTTAACTTGGGGATTTGGGAATTTTAAATTGGTTTTAATAATATTTAATTTTCACTTATTGTCGGGTTATTCTACTGTTGTAAGCCGCCCCGAGTTCTACGGGAGAAGAGCAGCAAATAAATCTGACTAAAATAAATAAATAAATACTCTCTAGCAGCAGCTTAGTTTTCTCCACCTCTTAGGGCAGGGGTGTCAAACTTGCGACATCATGGCAGCATCACGGCAGCATGATGTATTGGGACTTTTTTCTCCTTTGCTAAACCGGTCAGGGGCCAGCACGTGATGCATCCGGACCACAAGCCGTGAGTTTGACACCCCTGTCTTAGGAAGAAGCCTAAACATCAGTGTAAATTCTCCTGCCATGCCAGGCTTTTCCCCTCTAAAAATAGAGTTCTGCAATAGAATCAGATATGATGGCAGTCGTGTTAGGCAAAGTAACATATACTTGTGATGAATGAATGGGTTTTTGATCAAAGTTGCCATTTAATATACATTAGTGGTTCTTTAAAAATAATTCATTTCAATTACCCAGTTAGTTCAAGAACATCTTAAAGGAAGCAGTGGCCTTGGGACTAGTTCCATTTACTTATATATATAATGAGAACATATTCAACCATCTTGTTTCATCAGCCATAAATTTCTCCATGCTGCTAAAATGATTATCTGCCTCAAATTTTCAATGCTGCTGCACTCTGGAATTTTGCAGCCTAAGAGCTAAAGATAATGTCCATAAAGACAACTAACTTTTAATAAATAACTAGGCTCAGTTTGCCTTGTAGGTCAAAGATTCGTGAGGACAAAATTCCACAAGAATTTATTTAGCCAAGAAGGCAGCTAAGCTTCTGTGACTTGGAGCCTGCTTTGTTCATCTTTCTTCCATCATTTTAAACCATCAAGCATCTTACAATGGCTTCTCTGCAGGTCTGAAGGGAACTGAAGTTTTGATAAACTGAAAATCTGTATTACTGTCTCAATATCGGTCTTAAATGATAACATTCAATATGGATTTTAAATTTTAAACTTTTATTTAGTCCAAATACCTTAAATAATGATTCAACTATTTCAGTATGTTCCAGGTAAGGTAAAAAAGAAATCCATCTAAGATTGATTAAAGTTAAGGTTTAGATTGATTACTTGGTAGAAATAGAAACAGATTTGTTCGAAGTTCCATCTTCATACAATTAATTTGTTTCGCTGTATGACAGCCACCACATGAAGTTAAAGCAGGGGTCTGCAGCTGATATGTATAAAGGCCTATTAGAAACCCTTGTTTTTGCACATAATGGGAGTAAAATGAACATAAAGATTCTCTTTCAATTTTATTTATTTATTTATTTATTTGCTGTCTTGTTTCATAAGGAAACTACTCCGAGTGGCTTACAGCATAAAACATTAAAATCGTAGCATATAAATATCTCTAAAACAATAAAAAGAGAAGACCCAATCGTGATAAAATTATAATTAAAAGATGAGGGAGGAAACAGGATGCATGAGGGGATGCAGGATTGTTTCTTAATTCATCAACCACCTCCAGTGTGATGTTCCCTTATTTGTTAATATGTGAACATAGACGGCCAATTGAGATGCCTAATATTTCTTGCTGAACTTTTACACAATCCTAATGTGTGATATTATTTAATAGACTAAGTACTGTAAGGTATGCAAAGGGGCATTTCAAGTATGGGGGTAATTTTAAAATCAGAATTTAAAGCTTTTATCTTCTACTCCGAGTGACTAGAAAAAGAAAATTAAAAGAAAGCAGAACTCCCAGGAGAAAGAAATCCTGGTAAATAGCACTAATAATTTCTATGTTGGACAATAGTGTACAACAGTGATTCCTTCACAAATTAATTACTAGCTCATAATTAATTCTGTTTCATAACTAGTTATCATTTAAATATCCACTCTTTGTGTTCTAGATTCAGCTCTGTACCACTGTATTCTCACACAACTGTCTGCGTGAGAAAACTGAGCTAATTTAGTTCCAACCCAGCTGTGATATATCTAAAATGGAAATTAGCAACCATCTTTCTCTTTACAATGATAAAACTTTGCAGAGCTTGAAAAGTCTTATTTTCAACAGATGGAAGATCTTGTTGTACCCCTCTTCTCATCTCCCAGGTTTCAGCTGATTTAGCATTCCGTTTGCTGGTACTTAAAAGGGGGAAATGTCATCTTCTTTATAGCTAATGCTATCATAGCAACCATTGAGATTTATTTATTTAATGCATATAACCAGAAACAGTTCTCTGGTGATTCCACATCCAGGATTAATGCTAACTGTTGTGAGTTTTTGTTAATTCTTGTAATTGTTCCTGGGGGAGGGGGGAGGGGGAGAATTCAAATCTCTCAAGTCTGTCAGTTTCCTCCTTTTGTTTAGTTGAGCCCTTTCATACAATGTTGCAAATCGTTTGAGCGAAAGGTAAGTACGCATATCAACATACACATATTTTGGGATAATGCTTTATTAATTTTTCTCTTTTGAGAGGAGTGGGACAGAAACCTAAAGAATCCTATTCCTGTTGTAAAAACTATACCGACCTTAAAAGATTGCTGTTTACCGAGTGTTCAAAGTTACAACAGCACTGAAAAAGTAACTTTGCAACTGGTCCTTGCACCATTGCAGCTTCTCCATGGTTATATCATCAATATTCAAATGCTTTGCAGGAATCCTCAAAAATGGTACACAGAGTGGCAGGACAATTTTTTTCCTCCTGTCAACAAATAGCTGATTTTGCTGCCAATGTGCTTCCTAGATTTGAATGGGAGCAACTAGGAATGATCCAAGATTACTCTCTAATGACCGTGTACCTGCTTGAGAAGAAGAATTTCAATGGTTGCAATTTTCAGTAGGAGCGACCAGATGGTTGGATCACCATCTTTTCTTTCAGCTTTTTGATTTATTTTAAGCATGCCCCAGCTTTAACTGCATCTTTTGAAGTAACTTTTTTCATTTTGAATGTCATCTTTATTTATTAATAAATGATAAATAGGTTGAATGCTGATTTATTCTAACCCCTTGCTAGATTTTAATGTGAATTTTTAATGTCTTTTTATTACTTTACAATGGTACCTCAATATTCGTTAATTGGTTCTGGGAGGCATGACGAGTACTAAACAAATCATGTGACTTACCACATGAACCTTTGTTTTAGCTGGGAAGGACTTCCTGTCTGCTCTCCACCGCCATCCCTCTTTTCCTATGTCAGTGACCTTCCAAGCATTGCTGACTTCTTGTCTACCCTCTGTGGCTGTCCCCTGCTTACTTTTATAGTGACCTTTCCAGCATGGCCAACTTCCTGTCTGTTTTCCACAGCTTTCCCCTTCTTCCTATTGCAGCATGTCAAGTATCAAACCAACAACAAGTATCGGGACAACATTTTGGTGTCAAAATGTGTTGAGTATCAAATTTGATGAGTTTTGAAGCAGTCGAGTAATGAGGTACTACTGTATTTTGGAGTTGCAATTTACTTTTGCTTTTGCCAGAAGTTGACAATGATCTTCTGGGTAGTGAAAATGATCAGAATTTATTTACATTTACATCAGGTTGTCAGTACAAAAGTTTTGTATTCTACTAATTTTTAAAAGCTCTGGTCTTATTTCCTTTAACTTCTGATGGGAATTTCCTTTTTTCTATTCGCTTTTTATTGTGGGAAATATTATCTCTGTTTTTTCTGTGGTTTGTAGGGAATTGAAGTCCATGACATCGGGCAGAATGCAGCACACTGCTTCCGTTTCTAGTGTCATGTATCTTCTTCCTGGATGATCTCATTCTTGCTATGGTCTGTGTTATCTGACCTTCTTCTGAGTGAGGGAAGAGGGAGGAGGATTATCCAATTAGAACCCTATTGCTGCGTTACCTTTTATCTGCTTGTGTAAAACTGTATAAAAATAAAGCTCTTGGGGAGACCGGGAGAGACATCTTGGGAGACATCTTGAAACAGAGCAAAAGCCTGGACCTCTGATTTATAACAGTGGTCAATTCTGTTATGATATATCTAGTTTTCCTGTTGGGAGGAACTGTTCGTATTTGGTTATGAAAGCTCAGTTACATGAGAGTTTATTAAAAATATAAACAATGCATCAACTTAATGTTAAAAGTGGTCAGTATGCAGTATTGCAGGCTAATTCTGCCAACTGCCAACAGTTTGATCTTGTTGGCAGTTCAAGGTTGACTCAGCTTCCATTCTTCTGAAGTCAGTAAAATGAGGACCCAGATTGTTGGGGGCAATATGGTAACTCTGTAAACCACTTAGAGAGGGCTGTAAAGCACTATAAAGCAGCATATAAGTCTAAGTGCTACTGCTATTAACAGCTGTGGCATTCACATAACTGTGTTTGCTTAACAACTGCTGCAAAAACTAGTAAAATTGGGTTTGTCACATGACCAACTCCTTTTACAACTTTTATAACATATAACCATAATAGGCAGGCTCCATTATGGTCGTAACTTGAGGACTATCTGTAATGTAACTGCTAAGTTAGCGATAATTAAAGACTATCTTGGGATGATAACTATAAGGAAAACTCAGAAGAAAGTCTGAAGCAGAGGTCTTAGTATGCATAGAAGCAAAGTTTTAAAGAAAGGACAGGGGAGATGGATTGAAAAGACAGCAAACTCCATGGCGAATGGTAACCTTTGAACAAAACAAACATCACACAGAATATAATGATGGCTCTTTCTACTATCGGTAGAAAATAAACAGACAAGAGAACTTCAGAAAAATAGAGAAATACAACTCATAAAAAGGAAGCAGGAAAGTTGTAAATTTCACATACTAACCATAAGCAAATAAATAGAGTGCAGATACCTAGTAGATATTATTTGAAAATAATTTATTAAAGGTATATGTCATCCAACTCCCAGTTATTCTTTATTATTCTTTAAAAAGCAACATATTTATTCTTAAGCACTTTGGTAGGATTTGCATCTGAAATAAAAATAAAGCATTTGAGACAAATTGACTGCTAGCAATTTAAACTTTCTCAATATACAGTATATACCATATTTTTCAGAGTATAAGATGCACTCCCCCTACCAAAAGAGGGTGGGAATGTTGGTGCATCTTATACACCGAATACAGCTATTTTTGGCCTCCTGAAGCCCTTCCCCACTCACCTTGTTTTTGCGAAAAACGAGCCCGTTTTTCACAAAAACAGGGTGCGCAGAGGGTTTGGGAGGCCTGCAGGGTGCTCCTGGGGGCCAGGGAGGGCAAAAACGCCCCCATTTTTTGTCTGTTTTTTGCAAAAATGGGCCCTTTTGCCCATTTTTCACAAAATTGGGAGCATTTTTGCCCTCCCTGGCCCCCAGGAGCACACTGCAGGCCTCCCAAACCCTCTGCGTGCCATGTATTTTGCAAAAATGGGCAAAAAATGGGCCCATTTTTGTGAAAAACGGGTTGCACAGAGGGTTTCGGAGGCCTGCAGAGTACTCCTGGGGGCCAGGGAGGGCAAAAACGTTCCCATTTTTTGCCCGTTTTTTGCAAAAATGGGCCCTTTTGTCCAGTTTTCTCAAAAATGGGGGCATCTTTGCCCTCCCTGGCCCCCAGGAGAACTCTGCAGGCCTTCCAAACCCTCTGTGTGACCCGTTTTTTTTTGCAAAAACCGGGCCAGGGAGGGCAAAAACAGGCCCGTTTTTGCAAAAAATGGGGCACGCAGAGGGTTTGGGAGGCCTGCAGAGTGCTCCTGGGGGTCGGGGAGGTCAAAACCCTTTTTTTTCTTACTTACCTTTTCAAAATCTTGGTGCATCTTATACACCAGTGTGTCTTATAGTCCAAAAAATAGGGTAATATAGAGTACACATACAGTATATATAACATACACACACACACATATATATGCATATGCAGTGTGTATATAGACACACACACACATCTTGTTAGTTTCCTGTTAATTTAATTTTTATATACTAATAATTTACAATCTTACATATACAATAGATGTAATAAATAGATGTGACTAGTTTTTTAAATAACTTAAAATTATATATAGTAACAATGAATCCTTGATTCTCTCTGTGTTTGGTTGTTTGTTTGCAGACATTCTATTACCCGTTTAGGCTACATCATCAGTATTAGTGAGTGTAGAGTTTGTTTCCTGTCTTGACTTATAACAGTTCATTTAGTGACTGTTGCTAAGTGAATTTTGAGACAGTTGTTAAGTGAATTTTGTGTACTATCTGTATAGCATTCCCATTAAGGAAGTTTCCTAATTAAAAAAGTTAAATGAAACGGTCAACATTTATTTATGTCAAGACAATTTTTCCTCACTTGATTTATTTCGCGAGAAGCATTTGTGTTTAGAAAACAAAGGTAATTCTCCTTCCCTCACACTTTTTTCCAAGAAAGTCAAGACAGGCAGTTTCTTTCTCTTAGTTTTTGCAGGCTAAGTTCATGTTTGACTAACAATTGGCCTAAACCACCTTCAGGGCCATCGTTATACTCTTATATATCTAATGCTATTCCTTATTTTGTTGTTGATTGGTTCAGTAGGCCGAATTAATTGATTCTCACTTACTTCCATTAGGTACAACAAGGGATAATTGTCAGTGAGCTTGATAAAGTTTGAAATCTTTCACATCCCTAATCAATGTTTCTGTCTAATAGAATATTTCACAAGCTTATAAGACAAGTTGGTGCACGTTTCTCTTCCTTAGAATAGTAAATTAACAACTAGCATTAGTCTTTGCTTTGACTAGTTTCAGGGTACAACTGTATCTCCAGAGATCCACCCCTCCTATCTCAATCCCAAAAGATAAAGTGTGGCTGTAACAAAAGTACATTGTTTCTAATGTTTGGATAGTGGTGGCATTTTCCCCTTCTTTGCACTGGGGTTTTCTGACAAATACCACTGCTGCTTTCTGCTTCTGCCTCGTTTCCTACCAATTACTTGCTATGGAGTGTAAATAAGGCCTTACATGATGCTGGCCTTGTTGGAGTTTGCAGCAATCCAACCAGCATACAAGTAAATAATTCAGCAGGATTCATGTATAAAAGAAAATTCTTTATATACAGTAATATAAAGCATGACGCATGTAGACAATACCCATGCAGTAGAAGCCAGAACCAGAACTCAGAATCCAGAAGCACAGAATCAATATAATCACAGAAGCAAAAGAATCACAGAAGCACTCTTATATACAGATCAATCAAGCTAAGCCACGCCCAGGCTCCGAGTTGTCTGACATGACTCTCAGTCACCAAACAGTTCCCATTGGCTGACTTGTTGTTATGACTATCCCAGCTCACAATTTCTTACACACTGACAGTCTTCATGTCTCCTGCTTTGTTTCTCCTTACCATCTGCTAATAAGTTGAGCTGTGCTACTGACAGAATGTGCAATCATTCCCAACTGATTGCTGCCTGTCAAATTTACCTTCCTGTGCAGCAGTTCCCTTTGCCACACTAGCCAGACAGCAGAGCAATCAAGGCAAGGGTGATGTTGTTCAGTGCATTTTCACCTTCATTACTGTTAGATGGACTGCAAGAGAATGTTAGGAAAGGAGAACAGAGGGAGGAACTTTGAAGTGGCAGGAACATGAATATGTTCCTGATGTGGTTCCACCACTACCCCTGTGGTGAGCTGATATACTTTGGCCTTAACCAAGTTAGCATAGTGAGGCAGAATGCAGGTCACACAAAATTATCTGGATGGTTACATGTGGCCCATGAATTCCAAATCTGGGACCCCTGGTTTAGGCTGCTTTTTTTCTGTCTAAAGAACTCGACGTTATTTGAGTTCTAAAGTTGTAGAATATATGTTTCTTTATTCAGGTTGCCATTCATTCACTAGGCTTGGCCCTCTGTTCCTTATGGGCAGTTGTTTGTCAGTGTTGCTCTCAGGTTAGTCAAGTATTTATTATTTTTTAGAGGGAATATGTGACTGCGGAAATTAGAGTTATCTCACTGTTGTCAATTGCAGGCAAAATTTGTGCCTGCATTCCCTTGAACAAACATATCATTGTCTTTGAAATGAATCTGCCAGAGACACAGTGTGGCTTTCAGCCAGAATAAAGTACGTGTAGTCCTATACATACAATCAATCACTCAATGACCTTTCAAAGATATCACAAACCCCTCAAAAGCTACTTACAATCTGTTTTTGAAATTATGATGGTTACGTGATTGCATTTTGGACGCTTGGCAACTGGCTGACTCTTATGGGTTTTTGCAGCATCCCATAATCACATTAATACAATTTGCAACATTTTTGCCAGTTTCTGTTGCTTAATTCTGGCTCCCAGCAAAAAAAACACCCATTGGGGGAACTTGATTTGCTTAATGGCTGCAGTGTTCTCTTAATGATTGGTAGTCCTTAAGTCAAGGACTATCAATACAGTAGGTATTGTATTTGTCCTGAGGCAAATCCAGGAGAAGTAAATTGAGCAGAACAAACCTCTTTATTCTGTTTTTATTTACCTAGATAAGGCATTTGACAATGTAAACAGGTAAGCTGTCTGGATCATTTTGAGACATTATGGGTGATTGAGGAAATTCATGAAGTTGATTCAGCTAGTTCACCATGGAATGACAGGACAGGTTATTTACAATTATGACCGTGGTCCAGATCTGATATTGTAATCGATACATAGCATTGGACTTTGTGAATAGTGCATATAGTTACATATCTATATAACCGCAAACTGTCAAACTTGATTCTTAACAACTTATTATGGCAATCTACAAGAAAATCTTAATAGAATGAAGATATATCTATAGCATTCCTCTAATCTAAAAAGCTAGAAGTCTGTTTTAAAAATTATATAAATTTAATTTGGGATGTCTTGTTATATGAACATTTGTACCATTTTTATATTTTCAAAGGAAAATATAAATAAGGATAGATTATTTGAAGACCCGCCTCTTTCCAATCACATCTAACTATCCCATCTAGTCTGGCAGGAAGAAGGATATGTGGTTCCCATCCATGAAAGAATGCATCTGACCGGATTCAGGTAAAGAGTCTTTTTTGCCATGGCACCCACCTTTGGAAACATCATAATTCCTGAGCTCAGATTGGCAACCTTGCTGACCTTCTGGAAGGGTGTGAAAACATGAATTTGGCATCTAGCCTAGGGATCTAGTTGTGGTGGTATGGAGTTCACTGAATGCCTGTTTTGTTGATTGTTCTCTCCCACAGATTACGTTTTTATTGCTTATTAGTTTTTAAAAAATGTTTTAATGTTTTTAAATTATTCTTATGATTATTTTTTGATTATTTTGTTGTATTATGTTTTTATGCCATTCAGAGACACATATAGACTTAGAATAACTTTATTCTCACTTTAAATGTACACTAATCGGCATACATTAAAATGAAATTTCATTGCATACAGGTCTCAAAGAGTCTCCACTTCTAATATACACTACATAAACATGACAAATAAATAAATAAATAAATAAATAAATAAATAAGCATATACCCACATATATTATATGACTCGGTGAAACAACACAGTCTAGCTCAGATGTATACATGTACATGGCAAGGGAAACAAATCTTGCGAGGTTACCAAACAAATGGCATAAGGAGCAAAGCTGTTACCGAATTGGGTAGTAATGCTAGAAATACATATATAAGATGGACAACTATATAAATTTCCCAAATAAAAAGCTGACAGGCTGACTGCTTAATTTTATGTTCTAGAACCTGTAAATTATCAAATTCAAGTTGACTATGTAATTATTAGATGCCTTCATTTTATTTTGCTCCTTTAGTTTCCATTCATCATAGCTCTCTATGCCACTTTCTTCAAGGAACTCGGGATCTGTAACGCTTTCCGATGAATAGTACAAATGGAACCAAATTTTACAAAATGATTTTAAAAAACATGGTTTACATTTTCATAACATTGTACGAACGAAACAGTGAATATGAGGGGTAGCATTTAATCTCCTGAATTTATCCTTCAAATTGTCTCTGATTTTTTATACCTTTTTCCCTGATAAAACAGTAACATTCCACTAAAGCAAGTAAACAGTAATTGGAACTTTCTCAGAGAGTGCTAGGCAGAACGGAAGAGATCCCAGAGAGAGAAATATGAGGAGAGAGTGCACAAAGGAAAGGGGGAGGGGAGGAAAATGAATCCATCAAAGTTTATTAAAAGAAAAGTAACTTGGACAGCATAGTAAACTATATTTCTGTAAATGAGCACAAATTACTATTGATGTTTTCTGAGCAGAGACAACTTACAATAATTTTTCATCCAATATTATTGGTAAATAAACTTTTTAGTTTTTTTAATCAATTGGCTCTCTAAGCAAACGAGAGAGAATACAGTAATCCACTCCCACATAAGATGCTACACTATCAGAATAAGAGAGAAGGTAACATCAATATACGAACTTGTAAAGGTTGTCTAAACCTAACAAAATTTTTATCGTATTTATTTCAAAACAAATTTAAAATAAATTATTTCATTTCTGATCATATAAATCCAGTTGTGCCATTACCTCTAGCAGGGTTTCTTAGGTATAAAGAAATTTCCTCCTTTGCACCTAACAACACAGGAACACTTTGGAACACTTTCAATTCAAAAGGAAATGGTGCCCTGGAGCAGGGGTCTCCAACCTTGGCAACTTTACGACTTGTGGACTTCAACTCCCAGAATTCCTCAGCCAGCTGGGAGTTGAAGTCCACAAGTTGTAAATTTGTCAAGGTTGGAGACCCCTGCCCTGGAACACATACCACCTGGAATTGCTCTTCAAGTCAAATTTATGTTTCCCTGAGATTGTTTTGCAATTGCAGAGAGTAGGAAATGAAGCAATTGTTTGAAAGAGGTGCTAGGTAAGTACCTTTGCATACTCCAAACACTTCCTTTGAATCCAAAACATTGTGCAGCCTGCTCAAATTTGCCCTTGCAGGGTCTTTATTTAATCTTTTCCCTAGCCCATAAGTGAGAGAGATTTACAGTAAGCTAGCTCTACTAGGATAAAATTGTTTGTTTATATATAGATATCCCACTTTTATTATTTTTTTTACAAATAATTCAAGGCAGCGGACATTTCCACTCACTTTCCTTTTCCTATTTTCCTCACAACAGTCCTGTAAGGTGAGTTGAGTTGAGAGAGAGGGATTGGCCCAAGATCACCCAACTGGTTTTATGGCTAAAGCAGGATTAGGACTCATTGTCTCTGACTGGTGCCTTAACCACTAGACCAATCTGGCTCTCAAAAAACAGATGTATATATCAATATGTAGTAACTCTCTCAGTTATTATATAGTAGCAACTGTGAGAAGGATCTAGGTGTCTTAATGGACCACCACTTAAAGTATGAGCTACTAATGTACTGCAGCTGCCCCAAAAGCCAATGCAGTCCTTGATTGCATTGACAGAAGGCTAGCATAAAAACGAGAAATTATAGTTCTGCTTTATACTGCGCTAGTGAGGCCACACTTGGAATACTATATCCAGTTCTGGTCTCTGTGATACAAAGAAGTTGTGACCCTAAAAGGAGTGCCAAGAAAAGCAACAAAGATAATAAGAGGTCTGAAGACTAAATCGATTCTCACCTAGTTGTGCATTCATTTTACCATCAAACATGAAACAGGAACATATGTTTATTGAATTAATATATTCAAATCAGTAGTTGAAATAGTTATAGAAATTGTATAATTCCATATTCTTTTGTAATGTGAATTGAATGTGGAAATATTGGTTTTAATAAGTCAAGCCTAAAGGTTACACACAGAAGTCCAAACTCTGTTGGCTGTAACTTGGCAAGGGAGCACAAAGACAGAGTTATTTATTTTTCTTTTCACTTCCTGGTTATTAATTTCCTTTGTGATGTATTAGAAATAAATTATGTAGACCTGATCTACATTAAACCAGTTTCCTAGACTAAGATCAAGGAAATGGATTGTGAAACTTTTACATACTGATTTCCTCCCCCAGCTCCCCCTCCCCCCGCCTCTTCCCTCCCCCCCCCCCCGAAAAAAAAATCTTTTGTGAAGAAAAGTGCCAAGACCTCAAAAAAGTGCCACACTAGATACTGGCAAAGGAAGTAAAACTCAATGTCATATTTATTTCTCTGAAATTGGACTTTGTCTCCCTCTCAGAGGGGTACTTGACCTTATGCTGGAGAAATATGATATGAACCTATCACTTGTGAATTTTTTTGTTTATAATTTTCTCTGAGGTCGTTTGAAGTGAATGAGTTTTTCCATTTTGGGGGGCAACTGTTAAACCCTTGTAACGATAATTAACAATTAAAAGAAACTAATTTTCATGATATAATTACCTTAGCACCATATATTAATGCAATTTACTGTATTTTCAGACAAAATTATGTGCCACTACCCAGGTCCAAACTGCTGCTTTTATATTGGCAGTAACGTGGCCCTCTATATACAAGATTCATTTCTTGTTTTGTACACACATTCTGGTGCCTACTGTGATAAAACCTTTGTTTTGCACATGGACATTCTGATTTTCTGAATACTGGAAAAATCTCACCTAGCTAAGATTAATCTCATTTTTAAGTTATGGGAGGAGTTGTGCAGTCAGTGTGCTTTCACACATGTTTATGTGGCAGCTTATATTTTACAATTGTGATTTTTTTTTCTGTTGTATGTTTTTTGATTTTCGTGTTAGCACAGCACGTTTCTATTGTGAATACGTTTGAGACAAAAGAAGGCTGTTCCCTTCCCCCCGCAGCTGTCTCACACTGAATCTGCATTTGCAGAAGAGCTGCCACCCATCCCCCACATTCTGGTTCTACAGCAGCTGCTCTCACTGAAAACCGATATCTGAGAGGCCCCTTTTCTCCCTAAACCAGTTCTAGCAGGAAAGCTGGAGAGAATAAAAACCCAGACTGGATTTCACGTTGGAGCCCCTGCAGCTTCTTTTACTGAAGGCAGGCTCTCCAGTTCATGTAACAAACTAGTCCACATCTTACGTTTAGCTCTGCTGCTAATGGCATTTACTCTGGCTCCAGCCGCATATTTTAACAAGGGGACTGCAGATCTTGGTGTTCTGTGAGTAATCCAGTCCAGAGATTCCAGTCAGCCCTGGTGCGGCAGAACCTCAGCCTAAACAACAGTTGATGTCTCATCCCAGCTCAGAAACCAGTCTCAGCCGGCTCAAACCGGCTTTGGCTGGATGGATTGGCAAACGTGTCTGAGCTCTCTTTTTTTTCTTCCATGAATTTCGATTGCCCCACCCATACAGAAGCAGCACAGAGAAAAAGCTCATTTCTATTTTTATGTTGGGATTCAGTGCTGGCCTAGAATTATTTCTACTACACCCTGTAGCAGGAAGGGATGCCAAATTGTTTTCAGTTCCCCAACCCCAATTATATTTTTGTAACATAGAAAAACTGCCTATTTTTTTTCCCTCCAAAAATCTATGCAAAAGGAAGGTATGGGTGTGCTTTCCTTTTCATAGTGCCCAACCATTTTGAGAATATGTTCTACTGATGAGAGGAGACTGACCTGTTTGCTGGACCTTTTCTTAAATACAGGCAGTGCTATTGTACCAGGGCTACCTTAGTTGTCTTATTAGGAAGAAATGAAACTTTATATCCCGTATATTACAGACACTCATTGTGGACAATACTACCTTACCTATTTCTCAACTTCCACTTCACCTTGGTAATGAGAGATTTACTAAACGTTTTGGAAAGATTTCCTTATGTACTGTGATGATCATGTTGTCCAGAAAAATCAGATGTTGCCTGTCTTTTACCTGTAAACAGGGAAATACCCTAATAAGGCGGACTACAGCATCTGCTTTTCTCCCTGATGACAGCAAAAGAAGCCTATCCAAGGACACCTCATTCCTAGTTCAGTAAGATAAGCATCTCTTGCTGTAGCTGTAAGTAAAATGAATGTTAATTTCTGACCTTATTTCAAGATACTATAGAGTTGGATACATTAGTTAAACAATTTATTATTATTGAGATAACAATCTCAGTTTCATTGAAATGTAGATTTCTTTTATAATAAAGGCCATAGCTGATGCCGAAGGAAGCTAAAATTAAGAGCCATGGGAGATTTCTTCTATTTCATGCCCATAGGAGCAGGCATACCCAGTACTTATATATCAGAGGAATAGAAAGGTGTTAAGATTAACCACTCCAGTCCTAGGCTGCATAACTCTTTAACACTTTGCTCCCATCTGATGGCCACCCAGAGTTTTGCAGCCTAGATCTGGTAGCTGTAAATGATAGGGGAAAATCTGCCTCCCCACCACGAGCTCTTTAACAGTTTTGACAATAATTCTGAAATATTGAGATGGAAAAAACAAATTCAAATTAACAACATTTGTTGTTACTGCAGAGCACATTACTCTTGTTACTACCCAAGCTGCGACTGACATGTCCTCACAAGCTAAAAGGTAGGATAAGAAATTTCTGTATAACTTTATCTCTGCTTCACCGTCCTTTCAAACAATTTATGCTCGCAGCACCCCTCTGAGGTAGGAATAGGATATTACATGAGAGTATTTAAGGAATAATTTACAAGCTAGTACTGAAAGAGGAATATTCGCTACAAAATACAGTACTGAGATACAATACACAATATAATTTACATCATACATTAATCGCATCAGGTAATTAGTTTAAACTTAAATCCTCCTTCTCCTAGAGAGAAAATAATGGGCAAAATATAGAAGCGTTTTAGTATGAACGAGGGTCTATGATCATTCTGTAACGGAGTTCAAATTATTTGGATATGCTTAGAATTATAGATACAAATATGACAGTTTTTCCATTTGACGGTATGAAGAAACAATCAGATTTACCTACATGAAATGAATATCAGAAATCCAGGAGATTAAAAAACCACTATTGGATGTATTACTATCTGGAAAGGATAGAAAATTGGCATTAATTGTTGGGAAGTTAAAAAATTTGGAAAATTAATTTTTCCTAGTATTAAGGGGTGAGGGAAGAGAAATATAAATCTAGGAAACCCAAACAATTGTTTATAGTATATATATTTCATGAGTTTTGAAAAAGCATTCTGTCTTTTTCTTAATTCATATGCCAGTTTCTAGCAAATGTATAGATTTTATCAAAACAAAAATAATATTTCTGTCTTTTAATTAAATTGTAGATGCTGTGTGTAGATGCTGTACATCAATTATTTTTATGGCCTCAGGAAACTTTTTTAAAATACAGTTATAAAGTTTACTTGGCTATCATGTGATACAACACTTTTAAACAAGAAAAAGTCTGGCAAATCCTTAAAAAACTACAAGCTTAATCTAAATCCAAAACAGTACTTGGTTTAATGCAAAAGGAATTTATATCTCTTTGTATCTTGAAACTATGATGCATGGATTCCAGATGGTTTCATTTAAGAGAATAATTTTCTAGAATAAAATAACTGTTCTTTCCTGTTTCTGATTAATGTTATTTTTAAAAAGTCCCTTCTTACCATTATGGGTAGAATGTATCTTTCTCAGTCTTGGGTTCTCTACAAATGGCCTGGGAGCTTGAGGGTTCTGCACTGTATCTTAACTATTCGTGTACTTCAAGAGCTCTGAAGTAGTTCCTGAGATCTATTGGAGCCACTCTCCCATCTTAGGACTCATAGACTCAAGTGCTCCTACCACTACTGGTATCAGGATCACTACTGGGTATATATCTACAACACACACACACACACACACACACACACACACACACACACACACCAAGTGTGTGTTTGTGTGTGTGTGTATTACTGTGTGAACATTCTGGAATGATTTCTGGAAAATTTAATGAACTAGTTAATGGAATAACCCAACTGTATATTTCCACTCTTGGTGACCCAAGTGATGCTGTGGCCATCCTCTTGCGGTGCCTGCAGGCTGTGGGGGCCTGGATGGGGGATAACAGGCTTCAAGTGAACTCTGGGAAGACCGAATGGCTTTGGGTACATGGGGCTCCGGGATCTGGAACTTTGATATTTTTGACCCTGGATAGGGTAACACTGCCCAGATAGATCTGGTCCGCAACTTGGGGATTCTCCTGGACCCACACAGGTGGCAGTCACAGTTAGGAGAGGAGCAGGTGGCACTCAAGGCTAGGAGAGCCTTTGCACAACTTCATGTTGCATGTCAGTTGTGGCTTTGCCTGGATCGGGATTCCCTGTAGTTAGTCATTCAGTCCCTAGTTATCTCATGGTTGGACTATTGTAATGCACTTTACATGCGGCTACCCTTGAAGAACATTCAAACACTACAGCTGGTGCAGAGTGTGACTGTGGGCAGTTTTGGGGGCCCTAAGAATGGTCCCTGTAACACAACTTCACCAGGAGTTGCAATTGTTGCTAGTTTGCTTCCAGGTGCAATTCAAGATGGTGGTAATCACCTTTAATGCTCTTCATGGCATGGATCCAGGCAGGGGTGAAATCTAAAATTTGTTACTACCGTTTCTGTGGGCGTGGCTTGGTGGTGGTGGTGTAATATGATGGGTGTGGCCAATTTTTTTTTTACTTTTAAAACCATTTTTTCTACAACCTAAGAGGTTGTAAAAAAATGCTTTCAAAAGGCTCTGATGTTCCCTGATCGGCAGAGGCTTTTTTAAAAAGCCTCTGCCAATCAGGGAACTCAGCTTGGATCGTCAGAGCATTTAAAAGAAACCCCCCCTTTTTTTTCTTTTAAATGCTCTGACGATCAACTCAGCTGGGATAGTCAGAGCATTTAAAAGAAAAAAACCCCTTTTTTTCTTTTAAATGCTCTGACGATCCAAGCTGAGTTCCCTGAAAGCCTCTGTCGATCAGGGAACTCAGCTGGGATCGTCAGAGCATTTAAAAGAAAAAAAGGGATTTTTTCTTTTAAATGCCTTTGACGAACCGTGCGATCATCAGAGGCTTTTTAAAAAAACTTTTAAAAGTATTTTTTTGGCCGAAGTTGTAGAAAAAATGCTTTTAAAAGTAAAAAAAAAAAGCCTCTGATGATTGTGCGGCTCAGCTGGGCATGGGAGGGGGGGCAAGGATTTTTGCTACCGGTTCTCCGAACCACCCGCCTCCATCGCTACCGGATCGGGCAATCCGGTCCGAACCGGGAGCATTTCACCCCTGGATCCAGGTTACTTGCGGGACTGTCTCACCCAGGGTGTTATTCACTTACCTTTGCTACTGGTTCGCAAATGTGAGCGTACCTCCGTGCATGCGCAGGACCTTCAGAGCATCAAAAATGGGACGTGATTACTTTTGGGCGGGTGGGCAGAACCTTCTGCCACTGTTGCTACCGGTTCGCCTGAACCGGATAGAACTGGCTGAATACCACCACTGGTCTCATCCCACTGGGATTGACCCATCCCACTAATTCTGGCAGAGGAGACATGTTGCCAGTCCCTTCAGCCCAATTATTCCGGCCGGTGGGGTCCAGGAGGAAGGCCTTTGTTCCTTTCCTTTGGAACATCTTGTTCTCCGATGTGAGATTGCCCCCAACCATCCTATTCTTTTGTAAGGTAAAGAACTGGCTCTGCCAGTTGGCCTGAGCCCCAATTGTGAAACAGCACAGTGGAGGTTGTGTCAATAAATCTCACCTACCCCCCACATTCCACCCACCCTCCACATGTGTCCTTAGATTTTAATCTTTGGTTTATAATATATGTTTTAATGCAGATATATTTTTATGACTCTAAGCCACCTAGGGTTTCCTTTGGTAATATGGGCAGCCAATAAATTTTATAAATAAATAAAACATATTAACCCTTTATGCAAATAATTTGCCTTTCAATTTTTATTCTTCTCCTATTTTATTTATTTTTGTGTTTATTTATTACATTTTATATGGCTTATATTTTGGGGTTTGTAATTTAATACTTTCTTTTTTTTATTGAAAAAGTTTTAATTAATAACAGATTATATAATACTTTACCATCCTTTTTACTCCACCCCCCATATGCTGACCCTTTCTTTCTAACAATATTATTATATCCCCCTTATACTATACATTTCAAAGCAACATTCAGCTGTAAAATTATATAATAAATCCTAATTTAGCAATTTCTACTCATAATCTATCCATTTCCTCCTCCCCCATGCATATATCTCTTAATTCAAATCTTTTACATATATTAATATAACATAACATCCCTTTTCCTAAACTAGACAATCAATAAGCTAATTTATCTCCACCCAGTTTCCTACAGGTCTACCATACATAATATTTTCAATATCTTTATTCTTCTGCCCACACCACTAAAAAAAAAAAAAATTCCATATATAAATAAAATGCTCAAATGACTTTAAACTTGTAATCCATATGATATCTTCTGTAATGTCTTTCAACTGGATTGTTAATTCCATCACCCATGTTAGGGTAACATCAAATTCTAATTCCAACAGTATGTTCGGTATCTTCAATTACCATCTGCCCCCATCAATAATAAATGTTTTCATATATCAAAAAAACACCCGAGTGACTTTATATTTATATTCCATATAGTGTCTTTTGTAATGTCTTTCATCTAGATTATTCATTCCAACCACCGTGTTAGGGTAAAAACCAGATCTTCTGCATGCCCAAATCCCTTAGTTCTCTTGCCTTGTAGCTCAGCATAAACGTAATCCATTTGTCAAAGAGTCCAAAATAGAAAGTTCCAGTCCACTCAATTTAAGGCCATCTTCCACATTCCAAAAGTACAGCACTGCAGAGATCTGTCACTCTCCTCAAAATAGTATAAACCAATACTTTGCCTCAGCTATATTTTCATGTATTTAATCGTCTCTTAAGTAACTGGCATTACACTGTTGTTTAGTCTAAAAATTTTTATTTTTGTAAGACCTGCTTCTTCTCTTCTTAACTTTTTGTGGCTTAGATCTCCATCCTGGTTGCCTTTCTATGAGTTGTATATCAACTGATTGATTTCCATGCTGGTCTGTAACTTGATAAGTCATCACATTCGAATCCAAAGCCGCCTCTCTTGTATTTATAGGTAACCCAACTATAACCTCTGAAGGAGAATCCAAAAGTGGCTCATTCAAAAAGGCCTCTGTAACTTGTTGTTTTTCCATTACCTCCACCTCCATCTGCTTAGCCTGGGTTTCAACCTCTTGTTGATTTTGCTTTTCTTTATTCCCCTCATGTGTTATACATGGAGATGTTAAATCCATTTTAAGAATCTTATAATAAAATTCTTCCGCTTTTTCAACAGTAGTTGATATCTTTCTCCTTGATATCTCAATATTATTCCAACTGAAGCATCCCACCTAAATGGGATTTTTTGTTTCTTTAGCTCAGTCATCCTTTCTATCTTTTAGCATCTTGGGCGGCAGCTCTTTAAATATCCAAATCTTCCTTCCATGCATTTCAGGAGTGGAGTTAAAAGACTTTTGCACAATATCATTTCTTATTCCTTTATCGGTAAAGTAAATCACCACATCTCTAGGCAACTGCCTTTGCTTTGCCATCCAAGAATTTACTCTGTAGGCCTTATCAATCTTACAGGATACCTCTTCAGGATTAACCTTTAAAATCCCAGCCAGAACTTCAGCAGACATCTTTCTCAAATCTTTTTTATTTTCCTGTATTCCCCTAATTCTGACCGCAAATTCCATAAATCTGAATTGCATCATTGTGACTTCATTTTCAATCCTTTGTTTTATATTATCTGCATTGTAAGTCTTGTTGTCAGCTTCCTTTATTTTTGACTCTACTTCTGAGCTATTTTCTTGAATCATTGTTAAATCATTTTCAATTCTTTGTATTTTATTATCCAAATTATAAATCTTATGATCAACTTCCTTCATTTTAGACTCTATTTCTAAATTAATCTCTTTATCCATCTTTATCATTGCGTCTAAGAAATTTATCATATGTTGCTTGAATTTATCATATTTTTGTTGAACCAACTCTTTAATTTCCTGTCTAAATTTTTCAAGGTTCTGGTTCACAATCTCATCGTGTCTTGCCATCTCCTCCAGAACAAATTGCGTTAGATCTTTAAAGCCATTCCTCTGTGTCTGCAAGCTCAAAACTTGCTCATGTGGTTTATAAATGGGGGAGCCCCCCCCCCACAGCTTGATTGTTTGGCTTTGTCAGTTTTAACGCCATCCTGCCACACAAGCAGATTTTTTTCCCCCTTTAAAGAAGAAAACTTCTCTCCAAACAATATCAATATCAAGTCTCTAAGAAGGAAGAAGCATAAAATAGGAATTTTTCTCTTCAGTTCTAGCCAGCGCTGTTGTCTCAGTTACTTTGTAACATATTGAACTAATCAAACGGAAGGACTTTCGCTTTCAGCTTTTCTTCTCAAGCCTCAGCCAGTCGCCATTTTAAACTTTCTTTTTTTTCCCCTTCCACTCTTCTTTACTTTTAAAGTCAGTCTTAGGGTTATTGGAAATACTTGCAATTTAGGGTCCCAGGTCCGGATTTCATCCTACTTGTTCAGAGAATCTGTTAGTTTTCATTAGTTGGTCTGGTCCCACCGCCTGGCTCTGCAAAGCGCAGAGTTCTCCCGAAGCCCAGAGCAGCGGCGAGCGAAAATAGGGAGCCTCATCCTGCTTCCTCCCCAGAGACAAAAAAAGGACTCTGGGGACTTCGCAGAGGGCTCTACCTGCCTTCGCTGGCTCTGTCTCTCGTTTCCTTATGGAAACGGAGTTTTTCGAGCCGCCTTTCAGCTGTAAAGGCCGCTCTTTATGGGCGACGGGGCTGGTGGTCCACGTATTATGCATCCTCCTCTCTCACAACCCTTTTACTGCTACAGAATAAGTAAGTCCAATACATCTACCAGATACTGATTATGCCTTTGCTGAGAAACCTGCTCATCTTTTCTTGTATCTTTTCTTTTGACTGATCCCTTCAGTTGTGCCCAGTGTAGGAGAGGAACTTCTTAAGCAGCATCAATTACAATTCCTATCTGATAAGAATTGCATAGCCAATTTTAATTCTCTGTGTCAGAGTCAAGTAGCTGCATTTCTTGTCACTTGGTTCCAGTGCCTGAATGTCTGTGTAGGATTTATATGTACTGTTGCCAAACCTAGGGTGTCAAATACTGAAAGCTTTTATTTTAGTAGTAAAAAAGAAGCAAGAAATTCAGCAATTACAGAAAATTATCATTTATGTATCATGTTCAGTCCTCAAAACAACTCACATATAATTTCAGCAATCTTTCATTGTTTATGGTAGATTAATAGAATTATTTCTGCTTTGAAAGGGGGAGAGTAAGGTTTAAAGTTTGAGTTTGTGTTAATTTGAACTATAGAACTAACAGCTCCTATTTAGATATTTTGTGATGCCAGAGCCTTCTCTGTTTTCCTTCCTCTACCTCAATATTTTACATCTCAGTTTGATGTTCTTTGTATCTGCAGTTTCTGCTTAAGTTCTCTGAAAAATGACAATTTGCACATCACATCTTTTGGCAATCAAATTGACATATTCTTGAAATTTTTCATGGGTCTTCCTTGAATGGATTAAGCTATTTGTTTTTATATACATTTTTAGGGGTTTTCTATAAGTAGTAGATGAATATTCTTGGAAGTGTCTGGATTTTTGCCAATTCAAACATATTTTACTTTGGGATTTGGGATCATCCAGTTCAGGAAAATTCTGATTTCAGGAATAATAGTGTACATATTGTTATTATACAATTGCCATTTATCAAACTCTTTCATTCCTGATGCAGAATAGAGGAAGGCTCACTTGGTGTCTGACTTTCCATTTCTACTCTGCTGATGTTATGTACACAAAGGGTCAAAGTTGGAACAACCAAGGGGTCCCATTCTTTTTGGGTTGAGCATTTTAATTAGCCATAGTATTATTTTCATTGGCTCTGGAAAGTTTTATAATTTTTTGACTTTGATACAGATAATGGAAATTTTTCCTGAATGTTCATGCCTCTCTCTTTCTCTGCTTTATTTTTTTTTTTATTTGATTTATATGCCGCCCTTCTCCGGAGACTCAGGGCGGCTTACAATGCGTTAAGCAATAGCCTTCATACTTTTGTATATTTTATACAAAGTCAGCTTATTGCCCCCACAAACTGGGTCCTCATTTCACTTACCTTAGAAAGGGTGGAAGGCTGAGTCAACCATGAGCCTTGGAGAGATTCGAACCAGCAGTAATTGCAGGCAGCTGTGTTAATAACAGGGTGCTTAGACCACTGTACCATCAAGGCTCTTTTTGGTGGCCTTTTGTCCCATTTTTGTCAGTTAACTATTTTGATGTTTGCTGATCAAGCTACATTTTTCCTCAAAGAAAATTTGCTTATTTCTATGGGAAGCACAAACACAGCTACTTATTTAAAAAAAAATCCACAAAATGTGCAGAGAAACCAATATGAATTATGGATTAATATGCCATACTTAATATTTGTATACAAAGCTTGTGCATACCTGAAAAACCATGAAGAAAAAAGAATTATATTAAATTTAAAAACCCAGTTAGGAATAATGCTAAGCCATCAAATTAGAACAAAAGGCTGCATAGGGTTTTGGATTTAAAAATGGAAAAAATAAACACATGCAGTGCTGCTCACTTCAATAACCTATAACCCTAGATGAGTTGCAATATTTACATACTTGTTTTGCCAGTTGCACCTGGATCTATTTGGGAAGCTCACAAAGAATAATAACAATGAAAGTCACATATTATAAAGAGCTGGACGACGAATTGTTAAAATGAGTGAAATTTACAGAGGCACAACACAAACATGGGAAGAAGTATATATCACTTTGATACATAAAAAAGGGAATGATGCAGGAAAGAAAACCATAGTAATACTATTGTCCTTATTGAAAGTTGATTATAATTTTTATATTACAATAGTAGTTGAACATTTAAAGAAATTTGTACCCAAATATAATGCATATAGATTAAACATATCCCTAAGAAGAGTATAAAGAACAATAACACAATTATAATAAATACAACAGAATATATTACTGTAATAACAAGGAATTTATTTTTTAAATAAAGAACTTTTTTTTTAGATAAAGAAAAAGCCTTCGACAATTTTTAATGGCCATTTCTACTTCCACTACTGAATAAAATAAATACTGGTGAAGAATTCAAAAGCTTGGGTCAAAAGCATATATCACTGGCATTATGGATAATGGAGTAATTTCTGGAAATATTTCAATAAACAAAATTACCAGACAAAGATGTAATACCTCACTACTATTTGTGATTGCTTTAGAAGCATAAGCTAATAAGTTTTGAAAAGAGAAATATCGGGCATCAAAATTCAAGGAGAGAAATATAAATTAAAACATTATGTGGATGATGTAGCACTGTTATACAACCACAAATTACGATAGGACAGTTCACAACTGAGCCTGGTGGTGCAGTAGACTAAACTACTGTTAAAGTAGTATTTAGCTGCCAGCTGCCTGCAATTACTGCGAGTTCAATTCTCACCAGGCTCAAGGTTGACTCAGCCTTCCATCCTTTCGAGGTAGGTAAAATGAGGACCCGGTTTGTGGGGGCAATAAGATGACTTTGTATAAAATAGAACACCGCGTAGAGGGGGCCCAAAAGCCCTACTAAGCAGGTATATACAAAAGTATGAAGGCTATTGCTTAAAAGCATTGTAAGCCGCCCTGAATCTCTGGAGAAGGGCGGCATATAAATCAAACTAATAAATAATAAACTAATAAAAACAATTATAGCTTTAACTTTTAAGGGTCAAAATTAACATATAAAAACCAAATAATGAGATATTTATCTCAATAAGAAGAAGACAGCTTTGAGCTGAATCAGTTTGCTAGACAACAAAAGATCTAGTGAAATGTTTGGGACCGAAACTCACATTTCATAATAATTACATCAGATTGTGGGGATAAGTTTAAAAAGACCTTGAAAGGTAGAAAAATTAAAAACTCCTGGTTAGGATTAATAGTGAACATTAAAATAAATATATTATCTAAAATTATTATTTATTTCAAATGGTACCAATTACAATCCCAGAAAAATACCTTGCAAAATTGGCAAAGAAAAGTCAATATATTTATTTGGAATGAAAAACCCTCCTTGCTTTTCTGAAGTTTAAATTATATTATGCTGTAAGTTATTTGTGGTGGAAAACAGAATGGATAAAATCTGAATGGCAATAGCAGAATGATAATATTGGAAGGAGTTGGTCTTTTTAATGGGTTTTAAAGAAGATTAAAATTTGGAACAAGAGATTATGAGACAAAGTTTAATAAAACATGGAATTCTATAAAAATAATAAGTCCAGCAATGTTACTTGTAACTTCATTTTCAAATATCTTTTATTTTAAAAATAATAATTGCGATAAAAGTATAATGACATATATGGATATGTTGCATTTAGATTCCTGAAATAGGCGAAAAACACAAGAATTATCTAATGAAAACTAGAAATTTACCAAGGTCAACACACACACACACACGCACACGCACACGCACACACACACACACAGTTATTAAAATATGACAGAGATGAAATAAAAAAATTGCTTGATAAAGTAAATACAAAATTGTTTCAGAGAAACAATGACATTAAAACAAGAGAAATTGTGAAAAAAAAATCAAAGGCTTATCCAAAGTTTATCCAGTGCTCCTTATCCAAAGCTAAGGAAAAAAAAGTACATGATGTTATTTAGATAATATATAACTCTGTCAGTAATCACAAAAAGTAGGCAAATGATATAACAAAAAATATTCACTTAAAATATGATACAGAAGGAATTTATCATATATGGTAATGTAAAAAGCAAACGAAACACAGTACTATTTAAAAAGTAATCACTTTCTCCCAATAGGCTGCGGAGTGGGTCAGGAGTGGGATGATACAGTCAGTCTGACCAATTACTGAGTTGAATTGCTTTGGCCACGCCTCCTCAGGCCTTCATTGCTTCCAGTTTATTCGACTCAGTAGTTCTGACCAGTCCCACTCCTGACTATTTAGGTGGAAAAATTCTTTAAAAAATTTAAAATTGTGCTGAGTGTGCTGGCCATCCCAGTCTGACTGGGAACGCCACCGCCGCACCGCCGCTGCTATTACTGCTGCGCTACTGCGATCATCAGCTGAGAGGCGGAGAACAGGATTTCAAGCGGCTTTTTGCCTGGTGAGCGATCGTTTTGGATATTGTGGAGCTCGCTGCTACGCTGCCTCTGCCTCCGCTCATCTCCGAAGCGGGCAGGAGAGCTGTTTCACCCCCGAATTGCTGGAAACGCCGCCGCCGAGTTCCTGCCACTGCCGCCGCCACCGCCACCGCCACCTTACCACCATCCCGGCGTTTCTGTCTGAGGTGGTGAGTTTACAAACGCTGTTTGAGCTCGGCTAGAGATCTTTCTCTAGCCGATTTGCTGTTGAACCCCAGTGTGTCTAATCAGGCATTCTCGCCTCCCAGTGACAGAATTCATTGCAAAATTTTACTTCAGGCAAGGAATCTGCCTTCAGCCTATATGCAGCCACCTTCCCTGGGGGGGGGAGTTTGCTCTGCAAATGTGACCCATAGAGCTGTTTGGCCTCAAAGGATTTGGTCTCCGCCATTGCCTCGTGTAGTAACTGACGGTTACGGCAGCCATTTTGTTATTCATCATTATTATTTCTCGGCGGCCATTTTGAAGTTCAGATTGTAATGTACTTTCAGTTACTGCTGTTTCATTTAATGCAGGATTCTTGGCTCTGCACGGCCTACCGAAGTTACCCTACTTCTCACGTCTCATTTCCTTCTGAGACTGGCACCTGATTGTTAATAATATTTATATATATATTTGTCATTTACAGGCTGTTATCAATTCTACAGTCTGTACTCAAAATGGCTGACCTACCATCTGACAAGGCTGAGGCGGGTTGCAAGGCCACTTCCAAATCTACGTCGGGTAAGAAAGCCCACCACAAAGCTCATTTGCATGAGCACACTGAAACGACTAGATCACATCAAACCAAGGCCTCTATCACCGCTTGTCCTGCCTCCCTAGAACAGGGATCGGATGATAACCCAGATTTAGCCAGAGCATTGTCTCCAGAGAGACCACAGTCTCTATCCGCTGAGTCATCACCTGAAAAGCCAAAAGGAGACCCCTTTGACTGTTCTATTGACACTCAGGAACCTGTTCAGGCTCAGAAACCTCCTTGTACCACCTCTTCTGTGCTCAAGGACTTGCCTGAGGCTATTGAAGACTTAATTTCTAGGGCTATTTCCCATGGTATTGCTGAGGGCATTAGAGAGCATCGCTCTGCCTCATTAGTCTCTGAAAGTCTACATTCAAGGTGTTCTAGAGTATCTCCTTCTGCCAGCTTAACTGGTTCCCCAGAGCGGTCGCCCATAAGATCAAGAGGAGATTCTGATCTAGACTTGGAGGAAGAACCTCAAAGGGAAGCTGACCTTTCTGACGACGAAACAGAATTGCCCGATGTCCCAGCCTTACTGGCCTGTTCCCTCAGGGACTTTTCAAATCCTTACTCCCCAAGGCCAAAGTAACTTCCAGCCTTTTCGACTCTAATTCTAATCCAACTACGGCTTCTTCTACAATCGGTCAAGGCATATTTTCTGAACCCATTACTGAACAACTTTTTGTACCAGCCCCTAAACTGTTCATGGATGTGGTGCGAAAAAAAATGGGCCAATCTGGCTTCCCTTCCCACTCCTAGTGGAGCTGACCGCCACAACTATAATATGGACCCTTCCTTGGCGAATCTCTTGCAGGTTCCCACAGTAGATGGTCCGGTGGCATCTCTTGCTTGCCCGTCACCTTACATTTCTGGGGATGCCTCTGAGGGACTTAAACCTGAGGACCGTAAATTTGATTCATCCTTTAAGAAGACCCACCAAGCTTCGGCTTGGGCAATACATGCCGCTACTGTGGCCTCCTTTTTCTCTAGGTCCTCTCTATTGTGACTCCAGCAGCTCCAGTCTCTACTGCCAGACCAGGACGTTAGGGTTCACCAAGATCTGAACAAGATAATAGCAGCCACCCAATTTGCCTCTGATGCCACACTTAATGCGGCCAAATACGCCTCTCGGGCTATGGCTTCCTCCATCACCTCACGGCGTTTGTTGTGGCTGCGACAATGGCCGGCTGATCTCAAAACAAAATGGCACTTGGCCTCCACCCCGTACTCGGGGTCTAAGCTGTTTGGAGAGTCTCTTGAGCCCCTTTTAGTCGAGGACAGGGATAAGAAAAAGGTACTGCCTTCGGTTACCAGACGAGCCTACCACAGGGCCACCCCATATTATCGCAGGCCTCAGGCTAGATATTATTCTCAGGACACTTCTAGTCAGCGTCCATATGCTCAGGGCTCCTTTCGTCCCCAAGATAGAGGGTCCTTTCGAGACAGACCTAAATCTTTTGGTCCCCCAAAACGATCCTCGCGTGGAACGGGCAATCGCCCGTTCCGCCGACAAAAATGACCGTCCCCTCACGGCGCCCATTGGAGGCAGGCTGAGCCTCTTTCTGGACAGGTGGGCCCGCAGCACCACCGATCAATGGGTGCTGCATACTATAGAATTTGGCCTCCCCCTGGAGTTTCGCTCCAGCCCCCTGAGCCACTTTGTACCTTGCCCTGTCTCCACTTGTTTCCGCAAGCGTTGTCTAATGGAGCTTGCAATTCAACATCTTTTAGAGATCAGAACTGTGGAGGAGGTTCCTCCAGACCAGTGGAGACAGGGATTTTACTTGATTCTCTTTGTGGTTCCAAAACGCTCGGGGGGCTTGAGAGTGATTCTAAATCTTAACGCATTGTAAGCCGCCCTGAGTCTCCGGAGAAGGGCGGCATATAAATCAAATTAAAAAAAAAAAATCTAAAATCTCTGAACACCCATCTTGTATATCGGAGATTCAAAATGAGTACCTTGAAAACCATTCTGGAAGGGGTCCGGCCAGGAGACTTTCTCGCCTCCATAGACCTGTCCGAGGCATACCTGCATATCCCAATCCTCCCGGCTCATCGCCGGTATCTCAGTTTCAGCTACGCGGGCGCCATCTGCAATACCGTGCCCTTCCCTTCGGAGTGGCATCGGCCCCGCGCAGCTTCACCAAGATTTTGGCGGCTCGTGGCATATCTAAGGTCAGTTCCAGTGAGGCTTCAGGCCTACCTGGACGATATTTTGGTACAGGCGTCATCCCTCCAGAGAGCCCAGGCCGACTTACAGCTGACTTTACAAGTATTACAGGTGCACGGGTTCCTGGTCAATGTGCCCAAGAGCCAGTTAACACCCCAGACACGCTTGACTCATTTAGGGGCCATCATAGATTCTCAAGCAGGGCAGGTCTTCCTCTCTCTCGAGAGGAGGGACAACCTCAGGCTCCTCATACGTCAGCTTCTCAGGGAACCCACGGTGTCCAAACTCAAACAGTCCCGCCTACTGGGGAAGTTAGCATCGTGTATAAACATTGTTCCCTGGGCTCGCTTACATGCACGCAGCCTCCAATGGCTGTTACTTCCGTATCAAAGGAACAAGACCGCAGCTTCTTGGTTCAAGATCAGGGTTCCTCTGTCCATCCGCCAGTCATTGCGCTGGTGGCTGTCCCTGGCCCTGGACAAAGGCTGCATTTTCTCGGACGTTCAACCTCTCACCATTACGACCGACGCCAGTCTGCTTGGGTGGGGAGCACACCTCGGCTCTCAAGTGGCCCAGGGCCGCTGGTCCCCCAAGGAGGCCCAGTGTTGTGGCCCCGCCCTCTGAGCCTGTCCCATCGGAGGAAGAAAGCTCCGAGCATGAGGAAGAGGAGTCAGCCAGGCCTCCCTCTCCAGGCCCCTCCCCTCTGGCATTGTTTCAAGTGCCGGCTGAGGGAGAGGAAACAGCTGATTCGAGTCAAAGTGATAATGAAACATCATTCCTGGACGCACGCCTCCGAAGGCGTGATAAACGTTTGCAGCAGCTTGGGAGGCGTGCTAGGGATTAGAACTGAGTCACTGGACCACACCCCAGAGACTATATAATAGAGGGTAGTGGTCAAAGGATCCTTGTGACGAACAAAGCAAAACCTTGGAGTCACTAAAGCCTCGTCCGGAACTGCTGGGAGGAATATTATTTCTGTTTGGACTTTCTTGAACGTTCGTATCTTATCTGTCTGTTTGTGAAAATAAAGACCCTTGGCAGACGGTGTGTCTATCGCTGCCAAGTCGGAGATAAGACCTGGGTGCGTTCCAAAGTGTTTCCTTAACCCTCGACTGGCTGTGTGGGTGTGTGTGTGGGTACGGGGACAGATCACCCAGTCCAACATAAACTTACTGGATCTCCGAGCGATACCCCTGGTGCTGCAGGCATTTCGACCTTCCATACAAGGTCATCACATTCTAATACTTACCGACAACATGGCGGTGAAAGCCCACGTAAATCGCCAGGGAGGGACAAGGTCCAGATTGTTGATGAAGGAAGCTCTTCTTATCAGCACCTGGGCGGAGAAACATCTCATCTCTCTTCGAGCGGATCATATTGCGGGCAGGGACAATCTCTGAGCAGATTTCCTCAGCCGGACCACGATGGATGCATCGGAATGGCGCCTTCACCCCGACCTCTTTCACGACATTTGTCTTCGGTTAGGGCAACCTCAGATAGACCTGTTCACCTCTTCTGCGAACGCGCAACTTCCCCGCTACTTCACCCGTTACCCAGCTCCGGGTGCGGAGAACACAGACGCCCTTCACTGCCTGTGGCCGTGGGAGTTGCTCTATGCGTTTCCCCCTCTGGCTCTAATTCCATGGGTACTGCGCAAGATCGTGGCGGAGGGAGCAAAGGTCATCCTCGCCGCGCCCCATTGGCCAAGAAGGCCTTGGTTTTCCGACCTCGTGGCACTATCTGCAGCACGGCCTTGGCGGTTGCCCCAGGAGAGGGTGTCTCTCAGCCAGGGGGCGATCAACCACCCAGAGCCCCAGTGGCTCAATCTGACCGCCTGGCTGTTGAGGGGCTCCTCCTGAGTGAAGCCCACTACTCCGTTGAAGTCATCCAAATCATGCAGGCAGACAGAAGGGAGTCCACCATCAGACTCTACAACATCACGTGGAAGGTATTTATCTCTTGGTGCTCTGCGCGCAAGATTAATCCCCTGTCAGCTTCTGTTCCACAGGTGCTGGAGTTCCTCCACAATGGCTTCCGTAAGGGACTGGCGCACAACACTCTGAAGCGTCATGTTGCTGCTCTCGCCACGGTACTGTCTCCTCGTGACGGGGTGTCGTTATCTCACCATGCTTCCATCAGACGGTTTTTACGGGGAGTTCGGAATCTCTGCCCACCTGTGATTCACAGATACCCCACCTGGGACTTGCCGCAGGTGTTGAAGGCACTTACCGAAACTCCATTTGAGCCTCTACGTACAGCAAGTCTTAGGTTCCTTACTCTGAAGGTTGCCTTCCTGGTAGCCATCACGTCGGCCCGCCGCATATCAGAACTAGTGGCCCTTTCTATCAGACCTGATTTCTGTATCATCCACCCAGACAGAGTTGTCCTTCGTTTGGACCCTGCCTTCGTACCTAAGATTAATTCCAGATTTCACCGGGAGCAAGAAATTGTCCTTCCTAATTTCTGCCCCAACCCTTCTCATCCTCTAGAATTCAAATGGCACACTCTGGATGTCCGCAGGGCTATTAAGATTTACAAGTCGTGGACAGCTCCATCCAGATGTTCTGAGGCACTTTTTCTCTCCTTTTAACCTGCCTCGTTGGGATCCAAAGCCTCCTCGGCTACTATTGGCCATTGGATTCGTGCTTGTATTGCATGGGCTTATGAGTCACGCTCCCTTGTCCCTCCAAGGCGCATCACTGCTCATTCCACCTGCAGTGCAGCTACCACCGCTGCTTGGGCCACGCAGGCCTCCCTTGAGGACATTTGCCGGGCAGCTACCTGGACTACTGTCCCTTTTATTAAACATTATTGTTTGGATGTGTATGCCTCTGCGGAGGCTTCCTTTGGCAGGAGGGTTCTCCAACAGGTACACCTGGCACCGAGGCCTCCTAAGTCACAGGATTCCCACCCGTAGGGCTGTCGAGCTTGGGTATGTCCCACTCCTGACCCACTCCGCAGCCTACTGGGAGAAGAGGCATTGGACTTACCATGAACGCTCTTTCTCTGGGGGCTGTGGAGTGGGTCAGCCCCTCCCACCTGTGACCTCTCCTTTCTGACTAACTATTGTTGGAGCATGTCTTTTAGATTTGCCTTCGTCGAACAAACTGGAAGCAATGGAGGCCTGAGGAGGCATGGCCAAAGCAATTCGACTCAGTAATTGGTCAGACTGACTGTATCATCCCACTCCTGACCCACTTCGCAGCCCCCGGAGAAAGAGCGTTCACGGTAAGTCCAACGCCTCTTTTATAAAACATTACAAATTAAAAAGAACAAATACAAGCTAAGAAAAATAAAAGTATAAGAAGAAAAAATAGAAAGTTCAGAAAAAAGAAAAAATAGAAATAGCAAGAATTAGGAATCTTAGCAACATTGCTTTCCCTTAAAATACAACAAATGATCTCTTCTTCCCATATTTCATGTCTTATCCATAAAAAAATCTTTAAAGGCACATTGTTCAATCCTGGCCAGGAAAAAGCCCATTAATCAAATTAACTAACTTTGATCAAATTAACCAATTTTATATTTCTTCCTTTTAACAATCTTGATTCTCAATCCCCTCAAAGTTCTGTAAATTCTTGGAAAATCCTTGTCATTTTTCTTTGTCTCTTCTCATAATTCTTCACAACATTAACAAATCTGTTTTATAAATCCAATATAAGAAAATTACCCAGATCACTGTATTGGATTGGTAAGATATGTATTTTATTTATATATCCAATATAGCATCTCCTACCACATCATTCCCATAGCCCATCACTTTTAATTTAACTTTCAAATTCAGACTCAGTCTTATCTGGTAAAACTTGCTCTTTTTCCATATCATTTTTAAATACAATCTGTGTATAATGTTATATAGTGGAGAGGGCGCGCAATCTGGGTGTCCTCCTGGATGCACAGCTGTCCTTGGAGGAACATCTGATGGCTGTTGCCAGGGGGACCTTTTGTCAGGTTCGCCTGATTCGCCAGTTGCGCCCCTTTCTTGATCGGGATTCCGTGTGCACAGTCACTCATGCCCTCGTCACCTCTCGCCTGGACTACTGCAACGCTCTCTACATGGGGCTCCCCTTGAGGAGCACCCGGAGGCTCCAACTGGTTCAGAATGCAGCCGCACGAGTAATTACGGGAGCTGCATGGCGCTCCCGCATAACACCGCTCCTGCGCGAGCTGCACTGGCTCCCAGTGGTCTTCTGGGTGCGCTTCAAGGTGTTGGTTACCATCTTTAAAGCGCTCCATGGCATAGGACCTAGTTATCTTCGAGACCGCCTTCTGCTACCGACGACCTCCCATCGACCCGTGCGCTCCCACAGAGAGGGCCTCCTCAGGGTGCCATTAGCCAAGCAATGCAGGCTGGTGACCCCCAGGGGGAGGGCCTTCTCTGTGAGGGCTCCCACCCTCTGGAATCAACTGCCCCCAGAGATAAGGAGAATCCAAGACCTTCGTGCCTTCCGCCGTTCCCTTAAAACTTTCCTTTTTCAACAAGCCGGGCTGGCCTAACAAATCCTTTTAAATGATTTTAAATGATTTTAAATTCGTTTGTCTTTTTAAATTTTGGGCCAAATTGAGATATTTCCTTTTAATCTGTTCTTAATCTGATGTATTATGTATTTATGTGTTTTTACTTGGCTATACACTGCCCTGAGTCCCTAGGGAGAAGGGCGGTATATAAATCTGAAGTAAAATAAAAAAATAAATAAAAAAATATATTTTTAAAATTAACTTCTGGGTCCATTGTTTACAAATATCCTTCAGTATACCCTATGTTAACTTATTTTGTTCATTTATATATTTATTAAATTTATTGGTTGCCCATCTCTTCCCGCATCTGCACCAGTTGGAGCTTCCAAATGCTTTTCAAGGGTAGCCCCATGTAGAGCATTTTGCACTAGTCCGAAAACGAGATGTCTAGGGCTTGAATTACTGAGTGCAGGGACTCTTGATCCAGGAGAGTTCACAACTGGTGCACAACCCAAAGTTGTGCAAAGGCTCTTTTAACCATGACTGCCACCTGCTCTTTGACCAGGAGTATAAGTCACAGAGAACCCCCAAAGTGTAGACTGGATCTGTTTGGGGTGATGCCACCCATCCAGAATTAAAGTTGTCAAAATTCCAAATCTAGGGACTCCATGAACCCAAAGCCATTTTGTCTTGCCAAGGTTCAGTCAAAGCCTGTTGTCCCCCATCTAGGTCCCTATAACCTCCTGGCATTGCAAGAGGGCAGCTAAGCATCACTTGGGTCACTAAGAGCAAAAGTACAGAGTGGAGTATCATCCGTGTACTGCAGATACCTCAACCCATGTTGATGGGTGATCTCACCTAGTGGCTTCATGTAAATGTTTAAAAAGAGTGGACAGAATACTGATCCCTACGGCATGCTACAAAATAGTGTCTGTGGGCTGGATCTCTCCCTGTTAAGATTGATTTGGATCTGCCTTGAAGAAAGGAGACAGACCAATGTAAAACAGTGCTACCCAGCCCCCATAGTTGGCCCAAAGACATACTATTGCTGAGCACATTGTAAGCCGCCCTGAGTCTCTGGAGAAGGGCGGCATATAAATCAAAATTAAAAAACAAAACAAAAAAAAAACCTATGGTCGATGGTATCGAAGGCTGAGAGGACAAGGAGAGTGAGGATGATTGCACTACCCCCATCCCACTCTCAGAAAAGATAATCAACAAGCAGGTTAAATGCTGTTTTCATCCCATAACCGAACTGAATCCTGACTGAAATGGATTCAGATAACCTTTTCAGCCAGGACTCTCTTAAGCTGCCAGGCAACCACCTTTTCCACCACCTTCCCTAGGAAAGGAAGATAGCAAACAGGACAAAAAGCAGATGGGATAAAAGAGATGGGATAAAGTGATGATTTTATAAGGAGGGAGCAAACCAGGGCCTCCTTTAAAGACCCTGGAAATATCCCCTCCCTCAGTGATGAGTTAATCATTGCGTGAGCCCACCTGTTAGTGACTGGTGGAAGTACTGGAGATACTTGTCCCACCATTCAGGAGGGACAAGGATCTAACTTACAGTTGGTGGCACTGAGATTGTTGACTGGAGACCCTGTCCACTTCCTCAGGTCCAAAAAGGTCAAACTGTTCCCGAATAACTGGGCAAGACCTCTCCTCAGGCATCTCACATGGACTTTCCCCATGCGTGGGATCTAACTGGGAACAAATCTGAGCAATTTTGTCCATTAGGTATTGAACATATTCCTCAGCACAGCCCTGAAGCCTCATCCGAGCCCACCTCACCTGAGCTTAGTGCAGTCAAATTAAAATAAAAGAAAATAAGATTTAAAAAACTGGGTGCTAAAATGATATTAAAAGGAATTAACAAGATACCTAAATTTATGCAGAATACTTTAAAATGAAGATGCTCATATAAAATGCATACTAGATTGAAGGAATGTACCATATATCCAGTAGGATGACCGGGTAATTAATGTGCAGACTAGAAAAAGCTATAAAAGGCAAGCTATAAAGTTCTATAAAATATTTATTTAGAACAATAAAAGATGCTTAAACTTAAATTACTTTCATGATTTAATACAAATAAAAATATTTATCTAAAGAGACCAGAAGCAGCAGTATATTAATCATTTTTATGACAAATATATGAATGTATTACTGAAGTATAATGGTGAGATTGCAGAAAAGCTTTTAAAATTTCCTTAGTTTTTCAGTCAGAGTCTGAGGAACCAAAATGAGGTAATGAGAAGTAATCAGAGTCTGAGTCTGATTGATACATTAATAGTTTAAAAATAGTTTTAAAAGTCAGTTTAAATAGCTTAATAGTTTAAATAGCATTGATTTTAGAAAACCCATACATGTTAACTTGTTGATCTTCTAATATTAATTTCCTTACTTGAATAATGGTAAATGAGCAATACATCACTAATTTTTAAATAGATGAAAACTATAGGCCTAGTATACATATGATTTGATAAATTGGAAGTACTGCAGTTAGGAATGTTAGATATATAAAACAAAATAGATTGTGGAAGAAGAAACAAAAACATCACTAACTTTTTGGTATCACCCGACAATATTCAAAACTCGTCATCTAATAAGGATTGGTATGTTTGGGTTTCTTATAAATTTTTGATTATTTTAAAAATCATGTTCCCCCTATTATGCCAATAATCTTTCAATGCTGAGTCTATATGGTACACCCAAGACAGTTGGAAATAGCATGGGGCAGTTATCAGTTTATATTTTGTTGCTTTTAGCTGAAGAGGCTTTCTGAGGTTCCTGATGCAATGGCTCCCAGGATCCTGGAATAGGTATTTTTCATAGGGGAGTAAAGGTCACTATCATTGCCAATTCCACGTAGTTGTTGCTTTTTTGTCAGATGAGATCAGCTTCATCCTTGGCTTAGCAGGCTATTTTAGGATAATGTATATATTCTTATACAGGTAGTCCTCGACTTACAACCACAATTGAGCCCAGAATTTATGTTGCTAAATGAGAAATTTGTTAAGTGAGTTTTGCCCCATTTTATGACTTTTCGTGCTACATTTGTGAAGTGATTCACTGCAAATGTTAAATTAGTAACACAGTTGTTAAGTGAATCTGGCTTCCCCATTAACTTTGCTTGTCAGAAGATTGCAAATGTCACATGACCCTAGGACACTGCAACCATCATAAATATGAACTAGTCGTCAAACATCTGAATATAAATCACGTGACTACTGGGATGCTACAATGGTCATAAATGAAAAAAATTATCATAAGTTGCTTTTTTCAGTGCCATTGCAACTTTGAAACTGTTGTAAGTCGAGGACTACCTGTACTGAGTTTCTAGAGCACTTCTATAGTTTTTTTTATTTACAATCAAAGAATACGCTATGCTAATAGTATGAAAATGGACTTAGAGTGTATGTTTTAAATAGTCATATTTTAAAACAACAAAAATAATACAAAGAAGAAAATACTTGTATGTTATACTGTGGCTTTGGAGATAAAAATTGTAGAATGCTGTTATTTATTCTGATAGAATAGCATAAAATGAAGCATAGGACCTAGCAGGAATACCAACATTGGTATCCTTAGAAAGTTACCAAGCATAAGATCATGTGAATTGTGAAACCTTACAAAAATACATACATGTTGTTCATTTTCATTCAGCCAATATAGTTTAATACATATTTTTGAAAACAATTCTCAGTGGTCTATATACCCATTTTACACTCTCAAAAGCCTTTTCTATTAAAGAAGAATTTTATATAGAGCTGCCCGAATTTGCCTAGTCCAGGGGTCAGCAACCCGCGGCTCTGGAGCCGTACGTGGCTCTTTCACCCCTCTGCTGCAGCTCCCTGTTACTCAAAATATGTGTCACAACCGTCAATGTGCAACACTTGCCGGCATGCGATTTATTGAGCTTTTCAACCCCCAGTAGGCCAACCATGGATAAATCCAAGAAAAGAAAAGTTTCAGAAAAAAACAGAACATTTAATTCAACTACATATGCTAGTTTTCTGGCCGCTCAAGAAATAGGCATGGGAAGCGTTTTGTGGCGCCCGGTGTTTTCTGTGGGAAGCGGGTCCAAATCAGTAGTGAAATCTAAAATTTGTTACTACTGGTTCTGTGGGCGTGGCTTGGTGGGGGGGGTAATGTGACTGGGTGGGCGTGGCCATTTTTTTTTTTTACTTTTAAAACTATTTTTTCTACAACCTCTTTGGCGAAGAGGTTGTAAAAAAATGCTTTCAAAAGGCTCTGACAGTCCCAGCCGAGTTGCCTGATCGGCAGAGGCTTTTTTAAAAAGCCTCTGCCGATCAGGCAACACAGCTTGGATTGTCAGAGGCATTTAAAAGAAAAAAACCCTTTTTTTCTTTTAAATGCCTCTGACGATCCCAGCCGAGTTGCCTGATCGGCAGAGTTTTTTTAAAAAGCCTCTGCCGATCAGGCAACTCAGCTTGGATCGTCAGGCATTTAAAAGAAAAAAAAGGTTTTTTTCTTTTAAAAGCCTCTGATGATTGTGCGGCTCAGCTGGGCATGGGGGGGAGGCAGGGATTTTTGCTACCAGTTCTCCGAACCACCCACCTCCATTGCTACCAGATCGGGCGATCCGGTCTGAACAGGGAGCATTTCACCCCTGGTCCAAATGGCTCTTTTGAGTGTTTTAAGGATGCAAACACCTGGCCTAGTCTGATTTAGATTGCAAAGACTCCTTTTCCCTTTGAGAGATGTTATTCAGATCCGTGTGAAGAAAGTTAATTGATGGGTAATAGAGATATAATCTGCACTACTATTGTAACAGTTCCTCTTCACAACATTATCCTTGGTATGTTGGAGTTGTAGAAAGCATTTCTTTCCGTCTTGTTTCATTTCATGAAGAAGCCATATGATTTGTCATGTTTTGCTATGGATTTCTACAATTTTGAGATGATATACATAGATTGCATGTCATATAAACCAAAAGAAAACTAGCCTTACTGGAGAGAGTTACTTCTTTTCCCCAGTCTAGGGCCATAATCCAGTTATGATATCTTGGATTTTGCTAGCAAGCCAGAAGTTAGTTTGAAGCTATGTCTTCTTTCTTAAAGAGCTTAGTATAATTAGGAAGGCATACCACAGTCTTTTGGATAGTGAAAGCTAAGTTCCATGTATTCAGGCCTCTCATCATAGACTCAAGTTTATCAGATGCTGTAGGGCAGTGGTCCCCAACCGTTGCGGCTTGGCAGCCTGGTGAAAGGGGAAAGGGTAACTAGGCCATGCGAGTAGCAAGCTGGCGTGCACGAGTATGCGGACCTCAACTTGCATGAGCGGTGGGCCAGCATGCATGCACATGTGCGTGCAGCTTGACTTGCACAAGTCGAGCTGTGTGCACATGTGCCAGCATGCTACTTGCACAAATTGAGCTGCACGAATGTATGCACTGGCCTGCCACTTGAGGGGCCAGTTCCAAATAGGTGACAGCCTGGTAGTGGGCCATGGTATGGGAGTTGGGGACCCCTGCTATAGGGCACTCTGTGATGTCATATCAAAAATAGGAGCATGTTAATATTTTTTTCCACATTGACCCATTTTTAATTCTGTTGCCAGCAGTTAGTTTTTCCTGTAGTTTATATAGCTTGTGCTGTTTACCAATGGAGCCTTATGGTCAGGGGTATATTTAAGGGCAGATTTGCAGCAATTTTTGTGTCTATCAGATCTTATTAAGCCTCACTCCCACCCCCCCAAACAGATCAGTATTGGCCAATTTATAGCACTGTTATTTGTAGCCCTGTTAGAAGATTGATGAGAAGGATTCTGAATGCTCTAAAACTGCTTTCCCTAATGTGATCTGATATACTGAGATTTTCAGTCCCAGAAATCAGAAAACTAGGCATACAGTGATAGAGTATTGTAAAATTATTAATATTATTAATAAAAATATTAACTATTTTAGTGAAGGAAAATGACATCTGTGAAGGGTGTTTGTGTGACAAAATGTGTTACATCAAAACACATTCTGCCATGTATATATTGACATCTGATATCACAGTAAGGTGTCATAATGCATATTCATCATTTTGGCATCATAGCTAGTAACAAGTACTTAAGAGCCAGGTTCTATACTGCTGAAATGGGCACATTGTAATCCAATACATGCGGAGCAAATCAAGTTGGGAAATACTGCTCTACTATGTAAAATGCAAAAAGGTGATTCTGTTATTTTTAGCTTTAAAAAACTGTGATGTTTGGATTGCTGAATAAGGCAAAAAGCTGCTGCCCATGAATTTCCAGCAGATAGCTAAATTTTGAACGCACACAAAAAGGAAAATACGCTAAATATTGTATAAATGCTGCACATTACAATGTTGCATAAATTACTGATAAAATATGTCATTTTTTTCAAATAAAATAAATGTGAGGAACAATTCATTGTTTTTGATGAAGTGATAAATTGATAAATCAAATTTAGAACCAAAATATGAAGCAATGATTACTGTAGCTGATTTTCTTGAACAACTTTATGCCAATGCTACCATCTGCTGGACAGTTGTTAGTACTAGAATTTCACAAATATTTCTATACGAAGAAAGATTTTTAAATTTTTGAGAGAATAAGAACTTTTCCATTTGCCATCTCCCAACATTCTAGAATCACCAGATCCCAGTGAGATTCCAAGTGCTATTAGCTAGCTCGTTTATTTTTGGTTTGGTTGGAGTGCATTAATGGAATACAATTGAAAAGATTCTTCTTTTTAGGTGTTTTCCTATTAGTAAAAAAGTCTACCTGTATTATCCTTGAGGGTGGTCTAAAGACATGAAATACAGTATAAATAAAAATATTGTGACATTGCTCCTAGCACCTGGAATCTACTATGCTTCTTCCCTTCCTTCTCTTTTTCCCAGTGTAAGGATTTGTGCTGAATGGGATTTATTTGTGATTAAGAGTAATTTTAGGATAGGAAAATTGTAACAGTGTGTGTTTGAAAAATGATTCAGAAGGTTTTTGGTACATGTATGAATATGAAGACAGCACCTCTGCTATTTGTTAAAATAGCCTGTCTTTTGTCAAATTTCCATGTACAAAATGTGTGACGTCTTTAAGAGGTCAACTCATGAAATGCAATGCAATAAAGTAGTAGCATCTTTATTTCTCAGGTTTGTGCAGATGCCTGAAGACAGACAGACTGCTTTAATAATAGTAGAAAAATGGTATGCCAGCACGTGCTAAAGCATTTCTTTCTAACAGTTAATACTGTATATAATATATAAACAGTAGAACCATCATTATTATACTTCCAGATAAATGCAGAAAAGCAATGCCTCAGTAGCACTTAAAATTCTAATTCATAAGAATAATAGCTTTAAAAAATCAACACACATACAGTTATCCAATGGTTGCAAAGTCTGAGTGTCTTTGTTTAAAGAAAGTATCAAATGTTGCCCATGTTGGAAGTTATACTGTAAATTCAATTCTTCTGAATTAGACTGAAATTAAATTGGCAAGATTTTAATTTTTTGCTTATATGTTTCTTTGGTTAAAATCTGTGATACCATTAACCCAAGTTAACTTGGGACTATGTCCAAAGGGGTTACTGAGGATGTGTCAAAGTACAGCTACAAATGTACTGTTTGTTTGTTATCCTTCCCTGTTCAAATATCTTTTTTCAATTTTATTACAAATTATACTTCTTTGGTTCTTCAAAACACTGGTAGTTTAGTTCTGTAAAAGCAAGCCCTTGACTTACAACTTCAATTGAGCCCAAAAATGCTCAACAGGACTAAGTGAGTTTTGCCCCATTTACCAACTTTTTTGCCATTGTTGTTAGGCAAATCACTGCAGGTGTTAGGTGAATCATGTGATTATTAAGTTAAATGTTTGTATAATTGTGTGGAAATAGTTACAATATCCCAAGTTGATACATACAGATCATGGTAGCTATATAGAAATTGGCACCACATTGTTAGCCTTAAAACTATAGACTCCCATGTAGCCTACTTACCCCACCCAGTTCAAAGACAATTTATTTACTGTTGGCTGAAGACATGTCCTCATAACATCACCTTTGTCTTACTATCATATTAGGGGTGAGGCGAAGTGAGGCAAAGAGACTTGCACTAATAGATGGTAATTTCCAACATCAGTTCTAACTCAAAGCTCCTCTTGAGTAAGAACATTCCAACACGTCTCATTTAAGAAGGCAGGGCTGCTTTCTCACAAGTAACATCACTGACCTCAGCTACTCCTCCCTATACTCTGCTCTATGTGCTCTTGCATTGGGAAAGGGTGACAATTCGTTTTCCTGATTGCATAACAGCAGCAATTGTTCCTTCTGCCTGCCTGTCAGCCCCACCTCCTCTGCCTCAGCTCAGTTGGCTGTTCTACTGGTGCCGCCAAAGACCCCTGGACACCTGTGGAGCTGACTCCCTGTCATCATCAGACTCAGATTCCAAAGCCTCCATGACACCTACAGTGGGATTGCTCCCTTGCATCATGTTGTATGGTTCTATAGACAGGGAGACCGTTTTGAAGCAAATATTCAGAAAACATATGTAAACAAAGAAGACACAACTGAGTCCTGGAAAGGGAGATATTGTTATGAAGAGACTCAGGATGACTCTTCCCTGATTTACTGGTGTATAAAAAGGAAGGGAGAAGACATAAAATACAGGTAGCCTTTGAATTATGACTATTTGTTTAATGGCAATTCATAATATGATGGTGCTGGAAAAAATGACTTATGACTCATCCTCAAAGTTATGACTGTCACACCCCACAGTCATGTGATCAGAATTTGTGTGCTTGACATCCGGCTCACATTTATACAGTTGCAGCATTCTGCAATTACATAATTGTGATTTGAGAGATTTTTACTCTGCTTCCAACAAGCAAACTCAATGGAGGAAGCTGGAGTCACTTAACAACAAAGTGATTCACTTAACAAGGCTAGTGATTTGCTTAATCGCCATGGTAAAATGGTAATAAAATTGGGTATAATCATGTGATCCTTCCAAACGTCGAATTGGCAAGAGTGCACCTCATATATCCAAACATTCCTTCATCGCCCTAGTACCACACTGCTCTGAGCTTTCTGTTCCTACCCCTCTGGAGAGGGATCTGCCATCTTCAGGAGGGAGAAACAAGTCAAAGTTGTTTCTCTCTCCTGAAGAAGAAAGACATTGCAGATACAGATTATAATTTCACACATGCGGTGGAGGAGAAAAACCATACTTCCCCAACCAGAAAGTCTTCAGTATTCTGATCAGAGACCTTGGTCTTACCAAGTCCCGTGCTGAGCTTCTGACCTCTAGGCTCAAGGAGTGAAACTTGTTGGATGAAAGTGAAAGTCGCAGATCAGAGAAAGCGTCACCAAAGTTTTTCTAACTTCTTCAGTCAGCAAGATGGACTGTGCTTCTACAACAATGTGGCCTGTCTGTCTATTTGAGGCTCTAGGAATCACCTGTAGCCCCAAGTGAATAGCACCTATTCATAGACAATTCATCCAGGAGTCTCAGAGTTGTGCTGCTTCATAACAGGAACAAGTACTCGTCTCTCCCTATGGCTCACTCTGTGCATCTTGACCCAGTGTCAAGATGTTGTTGAGTGTAAGTGCCTTGAAGTATGGTGACTATGACTGGGAAGTCATTGGAGACTTCAAAATGATGTGATTCCTGATGGGCCTCCAAGACAATTTCATGAAGTTTCCTTGTTTTCTTTGCCTCTAGGACAGCCAGGACACTAAGGTGCACTATCACAGAAGGGACTGGCCACCGTGGACCGAGTTCTCTCTGGAGAAAAACAACATTTATTTATTTATTTATTTATTTATTTATTTATTTATTTATTGCGATTTATATGCCGCCTTTCTCCCTAGGGACTCAAGGCGGCTTACAAAATGACAACTTCAATACAAATCACAATACAATACCAAATTAAAATCAGTAACCCAATTAAAAAACGATTTAAAATTATACCAGTGTACCCCCAAACGGATCAGTTTAATTGGCGGAAGAGCCACGTCTTCAGCTCACGACGGAAGGAAAGAAGGTCGGGGGCTGTCCTGAGCTCAGTGGGCAATCCATTCCAGAGGGTCGGGGCTTCCACAGAGAACGCCCTCCCCCTGGGGGTCGTCAGCCGACATTGTTTGGCCGACGGCACCCTGAGGAGGCCGACTCTGTGAGAGCGCACAGGACGATGGGAGAACGGCTGGAGATGGTCCTACAAGTACCCCGGGCCTAAGCCATGAAGGGCTTTATAGGTGAGCACCAGCACCTTGAAACGTATCCGGAGTGCCACCGGTAGCCAGTGCAGCTCACGCAGGAGAGGTGTTACACGGGAGTATCTAGACGCCCCCGTAACTACCCGCGCGGCTGCATTTTGGACTAGCTGAAGCCTCCGGACACATCCCAAGGGCAGCCCCATGTAGAGGGTGTTACAGTAGTCCAACCTAGAGGTAACAAGGGCGTGAGTGACCGTGGCGAGGGCATCCCGGTCTAGGAACGGGCACAACTGGCGCACAAGACGGACCTGTGCGAAGGCCCCCCTGGTTACGGCCGTCAGATGGTCATCTAAAGACAGCCGAGAATCCAGGAGGACACCCAAGTTGCGGACACTATCGGAGGAAGCAAGGGTTTCACCTCCGATCATTAAGGATGGAACCTCCAGATCCCGGGATGCCGGCATCCACAGCCACTCAGTCTTGGAAGGGTTGAGTCTAAGCCTGTTCTTCCCCATCCAAACCCGCACCGCTTCCAGGCAGTGGGACATCACGGAAAGGGCATCCCTAGGGTGGTCAGGAGTGGAGATGTAAAGCTGGGTATCATCAGCATATTGATGATACCTCACCCTAAAACCACGGATGATCTCACCCAGTGGTTTCATATAGATATTAAAGAGCAGAGGAGAGAGAACCGAGCCCTGAGGCACCCCACAAGTGAGAGGCCTCCGGGAGGATCCCTGACCCCCTGCCCAAACAGACTGCAGACGGCCCGAGAGATAGGAGGAGAACCACTGTAAAACGGTGCCTCCTAACCCTATCCCCCTTAGCCGCTGCAGCAGGATACCATGGTCGATGGTATCGAATGCCGCTGAGAGGTCAAGAAGGACCAGGATGGAGGAGCAACCCCCATCCCTGGCCCGTCAGAGATCATTTACTAGGGCGACCAATGCCGTTTCCGTGCTGTGGCCACGCCTGAAACCAGATTGGTAAGGATCCAGGTAGTCAGTTTCCTCCAGGAATTGAGGGAATTGCTGTGCCACCACGGACTCAACAACCTTTGCTAAAAAGCGAAGGTTGGAGACTGGACGGTAGTTGTTAAGTACGTCAGGATCCAGGTTAGGCTTCTTAAGGAGGGGTCGAACCACCGCCTCTTTAAGCGCAGCGGGAAAGACCCCTTCCTTTAGTGAAGCGTTGACAATAGCCTGGATCCAGTCTCCAGTCACCTCCCTGGCTGCCGAAACAAGCCAGGAGGGACAAGGGTCCAGTAAACAAGTGGAAGACCCCAGCCTACCCATAATCCTGTCCACGTCATCCAATGAAACAGGCTCAAACTCAACCCAGATGTCTCCACCGAGACTAGGCCCTGTCACCTCAACGGACTCTGTCCAGTCGGAGTCCAACCCGGTCCGAATCTGAGTGATTTTATCTTGCAGAAACTGTGCAAAGTCCTCAGCACGGCCCTGTAAGGGGTCCTCCCTCGCTCCCTGATTAAGGAGGGAGCGGGTCACTCTAAACAGGGCTGCTGGGCGATTTTCTGCAGATGCAATGAGAGTGGCGAAATAGTTACGTTTCGCCACTTCTATCGCCACAAGATAAGACCTAATATGGGTTCTTAGTTGTGTTCGATCGGACTTGGATCGGGAGGATCTCCAACCACCCTCCAGGCGTCTTTTCCGACGCTTCATTTCCCTGAGCTCTGCGGTAAACCAAGGAGCCGCCCGGGATCTGCGTCGGATCAGAGGCCGCAAAGGCGCGATTCGATCCAAGGCCCCCACCGCAGCCTGTTCCCAGGCCGTGACAAGGGTCTCAGATGAATCGTGGGCTAAGGAGGCGGGAAATGACCCAAGCTCCATCAGGAAACTTTTGGGTTCCATCAGGCGCCTGGGGCGGAACCATCTTACTGGTTCCGCACCCCTGCGACGGGGGATGGCGGAGGAAAAGTCGAGTCTAAGGAGGGAATGATCGGTCCATGACAGAGGGTCAATAGATAGAGTCCCCTCCCCACGATCATTTATCCACTGTCCAGAGAGAAAAATAAGGTCGAGTGTGTGTCCTCCAATATGAGTTGGGCCTTGTACAATCTGAGTCAGGTCCATGGCCGTCATGGAGGTCATGAACTCCCGTACCAACTCAGATGACTCACCGGCCGATGGCAAATTGAAATCTCCCACAACCAAAAGGTTGGAGAGTTCCACCGTCAATTCGGCTAAGACATCTAGTAGTGCGGGCAGGGCTGAGGCCACGCAGCTGGGGGAGAGGTACATGATCAACAGCCCAGACTGAACTCCAGGGTCCCATTTCAAAAGGAGGGATTCACACCCGCCAACCTGAGGAACAGTGACCTCCCTAGGCCTAAGACTTTCCTTAATAACTACCGCCATAAGGTAGAAGCAGCTGGTATTCCCTTGGAAGATGCTGATGCAAGTTAGGCCTCATCTAACAATTTGTCACAGTTCTAGACAAGGACTCTGCAGCTTTCAAATACCTCCAAAATCTCTTTCCACAGCTGTCAGAGGCAAAGATTAAAGGTGATATCTTCGTCAGACCACAAATAAAGAAGATCATAGAGTGTGACGAATTTGCCAGAAAACTGAATAGGATGGAGAAATTGGCTTGTAACAGTTTCATTGCAGTGGTTCATGGCTTTCTAGGCAATCACAAGGCTGAAAACTATAAGCCGGTTCAGACTCATAAAGAACTATGCCAAAATGGGATGCAGAATGTCCCTCAAAGTCTTTATCCTTGATGCTCATCTTGACAAAAAGCCTCTTTGCATTATTGGACTAACACTGGGTGACAAGCAGCTTGTCCATATTCGTGGCGAAGAGTCTGCTGCTAGGTGCTGGACCAAGTTGAAGAGACTATATGTTCGTGACTCTGTGGGTGCTCATATTTATCTCACACGGAGATCATTTAAACAACATCTTCTTAAAGGTGGAGATATGATGGCTCATTTGGAATCCATGACCAGAATTTTCCAGGAGCTGCATGAAAAGGAACTTGTTTTCTCATAACTACAACAAGTTTATATAGTTCTTTTTTCTTTGAACGATAGTTATGACGACTATGTTTCTTCGTTAGAGGTTTTGTCCAGAGATGAACTGACATTGGCTGGCATAACTGGTAGGTTATTGGAAGAATCCAAAAGAAGACAAGAAAGGGATCAGTTGAGAGTGCAACAACCAAAAGAAGAAAAAATGTACTCAACTGCCTATTTTGTAAAACGTTGTTTTGCTTGTGGGGCTAAAGGGCATATAGCTAAGTATTGTAAGAATAAGAAAATGCCTGTTAGGAATAATACTAGATCCAAGAAGGTTGTAATTTAGCTATATCCAGTTCAACTACTGATGTTAACCAGGATTGTTGGGTTGTTGACAGTGGTGCTTCTCAATCTATTTCTAGAAATAGAATTTTTTTTTTGTTAAAATGGAGAACAGTAACCAACATGTTAAACTAGCAAATGGCTGGAAGGTTAAGGTAGCTGGAGAGGGTATTGCTCGTTGGTCATTTATTAATGAACCATTACCTATGTTATATATTCCTGGGTTAAAATTCAATTTATTATCTGTTAAATCATTACTGAAATTTGGGTTTACAGTAACATTTAAAAATGATAAGTGTTTTATTGAGAAAGATGACAAGGTTGTTACTGCAAGTTTAGAAAATGATTTATTTGTTTTAAGGGATAACCCAGTATTGATGGCTAAATCTAAGTCTGTTTATAAGAATGTTAAACCACATGATGAATGTATTCATCTATTACACTGGAGACTTGGGCATTTAAATTTCAAGATGTTAAAGAAAACAGTTCAGTTATTCGAAGGGATAAAACTACAAGCATGTAGTAAATATCTGAATTGCAATGCCTGTAGTCAGCAAAAAAGTAGGGTAATACCAGCAAACCGTGTTAATGGTTTTAAAACCACAAATCCATTAGAGGTAGTGTTTGTAGACCTAATTGGACCCAAAAAACCCAGCATAGTAGGTGCCTGCTATATTCTGAGCATAGTAGACCATTATTCAAGATACGGATTCTGTTATTTAATGAAAATAAAAAGTGAAACATTCCAGCATATTAACAACTGGCTACGTTTTGTGGAAAGGAAACAGAAATTTAAGGTTAAATGCTTGGTGACTGATAATGGTACAGAATTTACCAACCAAAGGTTGGATAAGTTTTTGCAGGATGCAGGGATCCAGCATAAGTGGTCTGCGCCATACAGACCACAACATAATTCTTATATTGAGAGACGAGGTCAGACATTACAAGCCATGACTAGAACTATGTTCGCAGATTCTGGTTTGCCTGAAAATTTATGGGGTGAGGCTGTTATGTGTGCTAACCATGTGTTAAACAACGTGGTTCATTCCTCTACAGGAGAAATACCATTCACCTTATGGCATGGGAGGAAACCAAATCTTAGTTACTTACACACATTTGGAGCCCCAATTTAGGTAAATATTCAATCTAGTTTAAGGAGAAAGGATCAACAGAGAGCCAGAAAAATGTTTTTCGTTGGCTATGAATCAAATCATAGGTCTTTTAGATTTTGGGCACAGGGAACTACTAGTGTTTATTGTAGTGCAAGTGCTAAATTTCTAGAGCACGAAGGATGGGATAAACTAGAGCGTGCAGATTATAGACATAATAATACTGTTAGTTTAGATCATCATATTCCTGATGATATTCCTGAGGATTTAGATTATGTAAAATTCTCTATCAAGAATGAAGAATAGGAAGTAGGTTTAGAGGAGGTAGTTTTAGGGGAGGAGTCAGATGGATCATCTGCAGTAAGTCCTGTATTACCTAGGAGATCTACTAGAGAAAGGCATCCACCTGATCGTTATAAAGCAACCGTAGTTTGCCAGAGTGTTGTGAAAGCTATGGATTAAGAATCTAAACTGTATATATTGACCTGTCCAAAGGGGAGAATGTTAGGATGTGGTTTGAGCCTAACAAGTTGTCCAGGCAATATATGTGTACTGTAACTTTAATCTGTAAATGTATTATGTGACTTTAATGCTGAGTCATGCTGTAATTAGGTAATCACTGGTTGTGAGAGTATTTAAGCAAGGTATTGTAACGTGTTCAGTTGCTGCTATGATATGCTGCCATTGTGTATGAAGCTGATGTGATATGCTACCAGAGTATGATATGCTGCCATTGAGAAGAGTTGCTATCTGCTAATCATCGTTTGATGGATCTGTTACCATCGTGGTTTGTGAACCAGAGTGAGTTTGTTATTCTAACCAACTAATGTTTGTTTGGTAAGAAGATATCTGTAACTACTGGACTGATTTAACTAGCAAAGACTTGGAATTTGTTTAAAGACTATGAGACTGTTTTTCTGCTATAAAGTAAGCTTTTGATAAACCAGTTTGCATATCTCTTATTCATTGCTCTCAGCAACGTTTCCTTGTGCATTTACTCTGCTGGTTGGTAACACAACGCCAATATCCTTAACAATAACAATGCCGACTGGCGACACCCAGGGGTAGAGCCTTCTCTGTGGGGGCACCAGCCCTTTGGAATGAGCTTCCCCTAGAGCTTCGTCTTAGCCCCAACTTGCGTACTTTTTGCCGTGCCCTAAAGACCTTCCTGTTTCAGCAAGCCCGACTGTCCTAATATGAATTTTAAGTGGGTGTATGTGTGTTTTAATTTGAGGGCCAAATTGTATATATTTGTTTTAATTGGTTTTAAATTTTATAAATTCATGTGTTTTAATGTGGCTGTACACCGCCCTGAGTCCCCTGGGAGACGGGCGGTATAGAAATCCAATAAACTATAAACTAAACTATAAACTTAGAAGCCAGGAACAAAAATTGTGTTACATAGTTGAAGACCTATTCTGAAGCTCCAGAGTATACATTCCTCTATCTCTTTGTTCCTTCTGCTTTTTTCTGTTGTTGTGATGAAGAAAGACGCCTAGGCAGGAAGAAGGTTAATGGGAAGGCACACAGAACAGCTTCTGGGAGCTCCCTTTTATTGATCTCTACAGTCTTCGTGGCAGAAGCTGATTCATTGATCAAAGTTCATTTGTAGTTGATTGGCTAAACAAAGCTCATGCTATAGGGTATGCTATCCATATGGACAGCTCATGGACAGCTCATGGTCAGCTCATGGTTTTCCTGCTGCAAACAATGTGACCTGCTTACGTGACAAATCTCATGTCTCACACTTCCTGAGGAAGGGTCTTTAAGGATCATTGTGCTGACTTTTGCATTCCTCAGCGTGGTTTGCCAGCTACTGAGAAAGCAACCACCCCCACATGTCCTCCTTTTTATTTTATTCTTTATTTTTTAATAATTTGTATGCATACATAACTTCAGATCTGGAGGGCCGAATTCTTGGATGAAATACCGTCAATAAACCAGGCAAACATTGCACGCAGCAGCAACAGCAAATTAAGGCAATGATAACTAAAATAACTGTCACTGCGTTATTTTATTTGCCAGCTGAACTCATTATTTCTGGACTATCTGACTTTCCATACCTTGCCAAGAATTGTTATCAAAAGCTACTACGCATGTCCATCCACCCACATTCCTTCACACACTTTTTCCTTTGTTCTTTTTCCAGCAAGGTCCGGCTGAGATAGCCGGCAAGAATTACTTTCAAAAATGTAGCGATTAACTTTTCTTAGTTAGTGAGGTGTTTTATTTTCTTTATAACAAATAAATGAGTTTTATTAGAAACCTTCCTTCGCGTTTCTTTTTCGGAATATTGCAAACAAGGAGGAGCCACGATTCATCTCCTCTAATTAAACCAGGGTAATTAGTCCCAGAGCCAAACATGGGATTAATAAATGCCCTGACAATAACAACGGGCACTATTTGTCGCACCCATCTAAAATCTGGGAGCCAAGACCATAACCATTCCCATGGGGATTGCAGAATAGTGGAACCAATTGGATTATCTGCAGTCATGTTTTCCATGTGCTCAATTGTGGCTGAAATATTTGCTTTATGATCAGTGATATATATACAACAATGTGAATGGATTAAAGCATATATACCACCCTTGGCTGCTAAAATAATATCTAAAGCATAACGATTTTGTAAAACTACCTCTCAAATTTGCGACATTTCTTCGTTTATCAATTTTAAGGTTTTGATAGTAGCATTGAATAAAGCAGTAGTCCAATTTGATAAAATATGTAAATCTCTATAATTCATCATTACTCCTAAAGGAGGAATAACACCCCTTGCTAACATGGTCTTAGTGTAATGATTAATGGGATTTTGAACATCTATATTTCTACGATTCCGTAACCATCCTTTAGGTTGATGATCAGATATCACTACGGAGGAAGCAATATATCCCAAGGTACAACGACCGGACCACCATGCAGGGATACGTTGATATACTCGCCTACCACATAACATCCAAACATTACCTAATGTGTTAGTTGTTTGATTATCACCCCCTGCTAATTGTTTGACCATTGATCTTACTAAATTACATAAAGAGAGACCTCCGGTGGTCACACATGTCGGACACCCTCCCCTTACTACTACTGGACATCCAGTTAATTGGTATGTACAGCCATAAGAGGTAAAATTATGAAGATGTTCCATTATAGTGGCATTCAGAAAGGTATTATGTCTCTCAATAGCAGTGTTAGGAACGAATGTCGTGTTACAATAGGGATACTTTCCAACATCAACAGATGCCTTCCTAGTATGGTTAATGAATTCCCAACAATATGCTGCTACTTCTTGAAGTCTGCTACCAATGGCTAAAATAGTATAATTAACATTTTCTTTTTGTAGTGTTCCGGGGATCCAAGGATGTTGTTTCCATCGGTTTCCATTGGTTTCATTAAAAGGAATAGCATGTATTAAAAGTCCTCCTTTGGCATGTGGGGGAACGTGCATGCAGATCCAACAATCAGTCTTGTTTACTAATCGAGAGATATTTTGAACATCCCATATATAGGAATTTTGTTTCCAAAGTCCTTGCTCTGGAATTCCATCTTGCAAAGTCACTGTAGCCACGCCAGGAGGAAAAATACACATAAAAAGAATACACATTACAATAGTTACAGAATTAGCATTTAAACAAGCAAATGCTGCTACCAAAAAGTTCTCTGGTGTCTGTGGCATGTCCTTTTCCTGTAGCAATTTTGTAGATTGAGCAGAGAGGGCCTTAATCTGCCCCCAGGTCACTTGATGTTTCTGATGAGGTGCTTGGTCCCGATCCTGCTGAGGGTTCTGCAGGCTGAGGGAGAAGTTCGGGATCGGGTTTTTCAGTCCTTGGTGCCACGCCATCCTTCCACGGTTTCACACACCGAGCAGGGATCCACACCGGACCTGTAGGAGCAAGCACAGCAGCATATCCCCGTCCCCACATCAATAAGGGAACAGGTCCATGCCATTCGGGATTAGGCAATAATCTATACATTACCTGTGGCTGGGGATGACTCATTCTACTTCCAAAATGATTATCTACTGGAGTTGATAAATCTGTGATATTAAGATGATTCAGAGTAAACAGAACTTTATTCAACCATTCCTGTTTACCAGGGAGACCTATAGGAATCCTCCTGTTTGTTTATGTTTATCCAAAGCAGATTTTAATGTAAAAATTGCTCGCTCCACTATGGCCTGTCCCGTAGAGTTATAAGGTATGCCAAAAAGATATTTAATTTGCCATTTGTCACAAAATTCAGCAAAGGAGCGACTACAATATGCAGGGCCATTGTCTGTTTTTAACATAGAAGGCAGGCCCATGACAGCAAATGTTTGAATACAATGATTAACAACATGTTTGGTGGCTTCCCCTTTCTGAGGAGTAGCCCAAATAAAATGAGAAAAAGTATCAATAGTTAGATGAAGATATTTCCAAGGAGCAAAAGAGCGGTATTGGATTACATCCATCTGCCAAAGTTAATTTGCTTTAAGACCTCTCGGGTTCACCCCAATGGAGGGAGATGGGGTGATTTGAGAACATAGAGGGCATTGTTGTATGACTGCTCTAGCATGATCTAGAGGAATATGAAATTGTTTTGCAAGAGCCTTGGCATTTTGATGAAACATAGAATGACTTTCCCATGGAGTAACAGACAGAACATGCTGTTTTGTTGCAGCATCTGCAACAGCATTTCCCTCTGACAATATGCCTGGGAAAGACTGATGACTTCTAATATGTGCGATGTAAATTTGATTCTTTCTAATTTGCAAAACTTGTTGTAATGTTAAAAAGAGGGACAGAAGATCATCATCCAAAGATGGTGTAACATATGCACCAGGGAGAGAGGTGACAATTTGACAGACATACTGGCTATCTGAAATAATATTGAGGTCTTGAGTTGGAAAGATTTGCAAGGCCAAAATTACAGCTGCAACCTCTGCATGCTGAGCGGACTTTTGTGGAGGTGTAATTTTCGTAACCCAGTGTCCATGTTCAAGCCAGGCAGTTGCGCCCCACTTTGGCCCCCCATCAGTGAAGACTGTGAGGGCATTCACCAAAGGTTTTAATGAGATACCATTTTGGACTATGATTTCTACTTGATTAAAGGCAAGCAGGCGCGGGTCTGCAGGAATATGGTAAGAAATTTTCCCAACATAATCGGTCAGCGCTGCTTGTAAAGAAGAGGAGAGGCTAACCATACGCTCCCAATCTTTCAATGGCAAGGGGACTATGATATTGACAAGATCTTGACCTATAAGTACCTTGCATTGTTCTCTTCCTTTGAAAATTAATTCTGCATGCATTTGTGCCGGTACGCTAATAGTATGACTTGGGCTATGTGAGAGATATAGCCATTCAATTATTAATAATGAAGGCTTACTCTTGCTTCTTTGTTGTATTTCCTGAGCTAATACCGCTGTAGGTTGTTTTGCGGTTGGAATGATAATCATTATCAAGGGAATATTTTCCTGGCATCTATCTACCCAATTCCTGGCATCTATCTATCTATCTAATTTTTGTAAAGACTGCTTTTTGAGTTGGGGTAAGTGTTATCAATTCAGATGGATCTTTCTTATTTTTTAATGCATCAAACAAAGGACTAAGCATACTAGTAGGAAGGCCTACGTATGGTCGCAACCAATTAGTTGAACCCAAAAGTTGCTGTAATTGAACATAGGAAACTTTATCCTCTATTCTTAGTTGAGGAATTTGTGGGTGTGAATATGTCTGTAATAACTTGTGACCTAAATAAATAAATGGTTCTTGTAGCTGTACTTTTTCTGGTGCTATCTGCAAACCATATGTAGCCAGATCTTGTGTTAGATGTTTTAGCCAATATGGAGAAATTTGCGGACCAGCAACTAAGATATCATCCATATAATGATATACCAATGCTTGAGGATATCTTTTTCTAAAAGGCTTCAAAGCTCTTGCAACAAAGTGCTGACAGAGAGTAGGACTATTTAACATGCCTTGAGGTAATACAGTCCATTGATATCTTTCTGTGGGTTGTTCAGCATTTAATACTGGAACTGTGAAGGCAAAGAGAGGCTTATCCTTTTTGCATAATGGAATGGTAAAGAAACAATCCTTTAAATCAATGATCATAACTTGATATTCCCTAGGAATCATGTTCGGATTTGGCGTGCCACATTGTAGTGGCCCCATTGGTTGTAGAATTGCATTGATGCTCCTGAGGTCGTGAAGAAGCCTCCATTTACTAGATTTCTTCTTTATTACAAAAACTGGCGTATTAAATGGACTTGTAGTGGGTTCAATGTGGTTAGCGGCTAGCTGTTCTCTCACTAACTCATGTAAGGCTATAAGTTTTTCTTGCGGTAAAGGCCATTGTTCCTCAGGAACAATAAAGGCCATACAGGCGTAGAAGATTGCCATACTAAAGGGAGAGCAGTAGGCTGAGACATAGTAACTATTAATCATTAATAATTAATTTTGCTTGAAATTGCAACATCAAATCTCTTCCCCATAGGTTTACATGAATGGGGAGTATAACTGGCTTTAACTGGGCTGTGCGTTTGCCATCAAGAGCTGTTACCATAAACCATTTGGTGCTTGGGGTCCTCCAACTCCCCACACGGAGGGTGATGTAGTAGGCCAATCTGTGGGCCAATTGTCAGTGGCTATGACAGAGACGTCTGCGCCAGAATCGAGGACTCCTTCAAAAGATCTGCCATTTAACAAATATATATGCTTTGGTTTTTCTTCTTGAATTGATTGTGATTGCCATAATGCTAGGATGCAGGGAGCGGATAGGATTGGTAGAACCAAATCCTCCACTTCCTCTACTAATTTGCTTACCTCCTGCTGGCACTACATATGGAACAATTACCAATTGTGCCGAAGAATCTCCTTGTTTTAAAGTCATGGGCACATTCATTTCAAATTGTATCATAATTATGCCTTCATAATCTGAGTCAATGACTCCAGGGATGACAAAAATTCCTTTTTTCCCTGCGGAGGATCAAGGAAGGACCAATCCCACAGTGTTAGCAGGTAATGGTCCTTTCAGTTGTGATGACATTAAGGTAACAACTCCAGGGAAAGGAATGAATTTATCCTCTTGATTAATCAAATCAATTCCTGCACTCCCTCTCGTAGCTGCTTTAGAATTTTTAATAGTAATGGCGGCAATTGGGCCGGGGCTTGCCGCGAGCCCAAACTCTAGTTTCCCTGACTATTTCCCTGATTTCTGCACTGATTTGCCCAATGAAACCCCTTCTTACATTTAGGGCAAACAGTTTTTGGTTTAGTTATTTGACCTCCTCCTGGCCCATTGCCTTTATGGGCTCCACCACCAGGGGCTCTGCACTGCTGTTTAAAATGGCCAGGTTTATTACAATTAAAACAGTTACCTTTGGGCTTGCCAAACTTTCCTTTTTGTAAGGCAGCTGCTAAGGCATCCATTTGATGAACATTTGTGCCTATATCAGTGCACGCTTTCAACATATCAGCCAAGGTGTAATCCCCTCTATTAACAACAGATTGCAATGCGCGGCGGCAATCAGCATTAGCATGTTCATAAGCTAGCCTTTTCATTAATTCTCCACTAGCTTCCTCATCTACTTGCCGCTGAATAGCTTCTTGCAATCTATCAATAAAATCAGAATATGTTTCAGCAGCATTTTGTCAAATTGCTGCAAAAGACTTGCTAGGTTTGCCTGAGATTGGTACTTTCTTAAATGCTTTGAGCACACAACGCCCTATCACGGAATAAGCTGGTAGGGGTGTACCTGTGGCTTGTTGCTGTATTGTAGTAAAAGCACCAACTCCGTACAGTTGGTCTGGTATATATAAATCTCCTGAATTGTTTCCTGCATGAATTGCCTCTCTCTGATATTCTGAATCCCAAACAACATACTGTGCTGGTGTGAGAAGCATGCGAAACAAATCCTTCCAATCTTGTGGGATCAAATTATAACCATTAGATATGCCTTCCACCATTCCAATAGTATAGGTGGAATGCAAACCTGTCTCTGTGATACCTTTCCTCAGCTCTCTCAAAATTTGATATGGCAAGGGATTCCACTGATATTGAGCTTGCCCTTGTGGATTGACTGTCTGTGTGACCGGAAAAGCTTGGAGACCCTCTGCAAGTTCTATCCCAGTGAGGGTTCCTTTTTGCTGCTCTTCCCTAAACCCTGCTCTGACTGCGCTAAATGGCTCCTGTGAAAAAGCAATCGGTAAGGGTGCAGTCGGGGAGCTAGACTCCACTGTCTTCAGTGTAGTTGCTGCCGGCAGAGTCAGCTGCATATATGGTGGAGGGGGAGCAGACCCCTCCTTAGGAAGCAAAGAGAGAGATGGTGACGGTGCCTTGAGTTTATGAGTCCCCATAACCTCAATTGCTTCCTTACATTTTTGCCACAGCAACAAATGTTGAATTGGTGCTCGTGGTGGCGAATGCAAATGAATTCTAAGTTTTATCCAGTCCCGCAAGTCTAAGGTTCCTGCCTCAGGGTACCAGAGACATTGACAACCTATCTCATTTACTAACTGCTCTAAATCACTTAACCTAACTCCTGCTGTTCCATTGTCTTTAAGTATTTTCTGTAGCTCTTTTGCATGAAGCTTCTGCGGAGCTGACAGTTCCCCCCCCCATACTCACGTATTTTTGGGAACAAAGTTCGCTGTGGTGCACCTGGGCTCGTCCGGCCGAATGAGTGCAGAGGGATATCACGTCGGGGTCACCAGGTGTTGTTGTGATGAAGAAAGACGCATAGGCAGGAAGAAGGTTAATGGGAAGGCACACAGGACAGCTTCTGGGAGCTCCCTTTTATTGATCTCTACAGTCTTCATGGCAGAAGCTGATTCATTGATCAAAGTTCATTTGTAGTTGATTGGCTAAACAAAGCTCATGCTATAGGGTATGCTATCCATATGGACAGCTCATGGTCAGCTCATGGTTTTCCTGCTGCAAACAATGTGACCTGCTTACGTGACAAATCTCATGTCTCACACTTCCTGAGGAAGGGTCTTTAAGGATCATTGTGCTGACGTTTGCATTCCTCAGCGTGGTTTGCCAGCTACTGAGAAAGCAACCACCCCCACATTTTTCTATCTCCTGAAAGGCTTCTTGAGGCTATTGTCTTTCCATAAGTCATTGAGTCATTTAAAACAATTTGTCATCTTCCGTGATAAGTTGGTAATGGTGTCTCTGTTCTCTGTCTTTTTTCTAGGAGGTCAATCATCTTCCAATTAAGTCTGTCAAGGTTTCGACTGACAAACTCAACCGAGCAAGCACAATCAAGAAGGTCCAATTTCTTTAGGCAAAGCTTTATTGAGTACATCATTTTGGCACAATTAAGGCAAAACCAGCCCTGGCTATTTCCCACACAATCCTGTTTAATTAAAGCATAGTAATTCTCCTTCCCCATCTTGGTGTAGGTCACATTGTCCAATTAAATGCAATAGAATTGTTATGAGAAAATACTGAGGATATTAGCCATGGGCTGAAGTATCCTTTATTCCCACTCTCCTTATGTCTGGAACCTACATTTAATTTCCCCCCTCCCCTCCCCCTTAGTTTATTGGCAAGCTGAGAGGTGATAATAGTTGCAACAGTGTAGCTTGACAAAGTCATGCATAGTCATGCATTGAAGCTTGACAAAGTCATGCATAGTTCTGCAGGGTGAGCAACAATATGGAATAAGCCTTGTTGGTCACAAGAGCAATTCTGTCTTTTTTCATGCTTCTCTCATAAATAATTTAAAAAGTGCTTCCTCCTTGATTTCTACACCAAACTGCCTGCTAAACTGCTCTCCCTATTAACTTGATCAGTAATCAGATAGATGATTAGAAGACTAGAAGTAAATGCTGAAAACCAGGCAGTCTTGGCAGCATCATATTTGAAATTATTGAAAGTAGATCAGAAGTCATACAGTTGGAACTAATCAAACGTGATGTCTCCCTCAATTGCTGATTCAAACAAAGAGAAGCCATCCAAGAAGAACTATAAGGAGCATCAGGGGAACATGGAAGGATCTGTGGCAGAGTCAAAACAAGAAACAATGGAGGTGGATGGTGGCTCCCTCTCTCTGGAACATTATTCCCTCAGAGATTAGAATGGCCCCCATTCTAATACTCTTCCGGAAGGTGCTGAAGTTCTGATTCTGCCAGTGGGCCTGGGGAACCCAGAGCGGGATGGAGCCCATTAAATGGCTTGTGTGATCTGCTGTTGCCGGGATGGGGGGTGGGAGATGGGGAGTGATTTTGTTATATTGTACTATATTAATTTATTTGATTCTTTTTGTTAGTTTTTATTGTTTTAAATGTTGTTTTATATTCTGTAAGCTGCCTTGTGTCGCCATGAGCGAATAGGCAGCAATATAAATTCAATAAATAAATAAAAAAAATAGCAGATCCTATCCCCCCTTGTACATTCTGCTCTGTCCCACCCTATCTCTTAGTTTATATCTCTAATATATATCTATAACTACATCTCTGTATCTCTATATACCTATCCCTACATCTATATCTATATCTATATCATTGCACTCAAATTTATTGATCAAATTGACAAGTAACTTTTTCCTTTCCATTCTCCAAGTTTAGCATCAATTATTGTCCTTGCTCTGTCCATTTATGTTCCCTCCCATTAACCATTTGTTAATTTACTGCAATCACAACACTGGCCCTGAAAAAGTAGCCAATTGGGCAAATGAGCATATGAACTGTAAATATAAAAGCTATTTGAAAACTGAAAAGGATGAGGACAAGAAGATACAATTAAGTGAGCAAATGTGAGCAGGGAGAAAATTTGAAGAGATACCAAGCTTTTCCATACGGCAACCTGTTGGAGATGGAAACTATTGCCAAGAGAAAGCAAATTTGCCCTGTTGTTCGTTTGCATCATCCCCACTGTCTCAGTTTGCAAACAGTTGAATGGAAGGCAGAGGGCATAGTGAGAAATCAGCTTCTCTGGTATCTGCAAAAGCTGAGGCATTGCACACAGGCAGTGCTTTCCTCCCAGCATGGAGATGCCTGGGAAAAAAATTAAGTTCTGGGTACTTCTAAGCAATAATCAACAGCAGATTCCCAAATGGGTATGCCTCCAGGAACAGGTGTACAGATTTTGCTGTGGTATTAGATTTTGTAGATAAACCTGGAGGGGTAAGCATAAGATAGTAGTGTCCTAAGAAAAGAGTACATAAATGGAATGGTTTTCTGAAGACTCTTGCAGGAAGGGTGCCCAAATATTAAGCAGTATAATTTACTTTTTTTTCTTGATGTATAGTGTATTCAGTTTTTGTATTAATTGTTTAGCTTTGGGTACTGCCTTCCTATGACATTGTAGGAATACAATTATGTTAGTCTACTGTAGCCAAAAATCAGGATTCTGGTAGAACTTACTCAGACTTAACATTTAGTTGTATGAGATCTGTAGCTGGTATCATAGTTATCTCAGGATTCAGCCATGAAAAGCTGAGAGTTGTTGCCAGCATTGGATTAAAGGTCTATGTCAAACAGGTGTAGCTTAAATGTTGTCGTTGCTTATTCTTAGCCTAAAGAGAGTAAGTAAAGGGGTTTGTATCTTCATTCTAGGGTGATTTCTGTTTAGGTAATCTGCCAAAGTTTATGCAAATAAAACAATTTAAAAGTAAGAGGCAGAAAGCCTGCGGACCAGAATCTTGTGGTAGACTATTCTCTGGCGCGCTGCTTGGAAGAATCCAAGAGCGTGGGTAATATCCCTCAGGTAGCCTGAAACACTGAGTGCATGTCACTTTAAATTAACTGTTGACTCCTCCCCTAGGGACTGGCTGAGGCTCAGTTCCTTTCACTCAGTGCAGCCTGAACGAGTGCCTTTTGGGACTTCCTCCTTCATTACAATTTCTTCTGTGCATTTTATTTTAGTTTATTGTTTTTTCTACATCTCCATCTTCATCACTGTGAGTTTGTACTAATTGACTATTTTACGTCTGCCAACCTCCTACATCAAAGGGCAGCGGCGTTCTGAAGGCGCTGGCCTTCAGACGCTTTTCCTGGGCCTCTATCTGCCGCAGGGTCCTGCTTCCCACCTCAGCATCCCTGCGTGCCTACTGTGTGCCCTTTATAGCCCTCGCCGCCGAGCTCTGCCTCCATTCGGCATCTCTGCGCGCTGTTTGTACTGGGCGATCGGGAGGCTTCCCTTCCCTTGCCGCGGCCCGTCTTTTCCGCCGCCCACGCTCCCTAGCCTCGCCGGATCACAAGCGGCTTGGACGGCAACAGAAAGGCGTCGGGCTCTCGTTAGCGCCCGCACGCAGCCGGAGATTGCTTCACGGCCCGATCCTTCTGCCGCCATCACACGCCAGCTTTGACGAGCCGTTAGGAGCGCTCATTAACGCCCACACGCAACAGGAGACTGTTTTGCGACCCGATCTTTTGGCCGCCACCGCGCTCCAGCCGTGCCTGCTCCCTACCACCTTTACAGGCCCTTCAAGAGGCGTTTGGAGCGCTCTTTAGCGCTCGCACACATTTGGACGTCTCCTTCGGCCGCGGAGACATTTTAACATCCCCGCGGCTCCTCGTCGGCTACAGAGAGGCCCTCCTTGCCGCGAATCAGGTGACGAGGCCTACAGGACGTTTTTTCCCGCGCGGCCGCCATTTTGTGTTTGCCGCCATTTAGTATTTATCAGAGCCAGGCCTCAGTAACATTACTGGATCCTCTGGAACTTTATTGCCCCATCCAAGTGCATTTAATTTCCTGCCTCCTCTCCCTCATCACTTACCTGGATCCTACGTCTGTGTCTTCATTCCTAGTTGGTTCCTGCCTTAAAAAAAAATAAAAAAAAAATTGCCATGGCGGATGCAGACCTTTCTTCCGACCTGGAACAAGGCCAATCTCCACCGTGGCCTAAGGCCTCTGACCGCTCGTCGGGGAAGGCACCTAAAAAGGCGTCAAAAAAGTCTTCACGCCAGTCTAAATCAGCTTCCTCTAAAGGCCACAAGTCTTCCTCGGCTGAGGATAAGGCCGCTAAACGACGCCACGATGCTCTTGAACGCCAGTTTCAACAGGCACAACGCAAGGTTCCCCCTCCCGCACCCCCTGTCAGTCGTTCTGGGGAGGAACTTGCAGCATCTTCTCTCATTGAGCCTTTACCTCATCCGGACCTGTCTCAAGGACTACCAACAGGAGCCGAACCGCCTAATCAGGGGTTCATCTATCCTCCTCAGCTTGAACTCCCTGCAATTCCTTCAACTTCCTCAGCAGTTTACCAGCCTTCGCATCCGGTAACGGCGCCTGAGGCTACGTTTACGCCCACCGCGGCAGGTCTCCGTCCACCAGAAGGTCCTCCACCCTCTTATTATGACATTCAAGCGATGATCACGGCCACAGTTTCTAGAATGATGGCAGGAGGTTTTCCTCAGGCCCCTTATCCTCAGGGAACTTCGCTGTCATATATACCGGAACCTCCCAGACCTGCAATTCATCGCCCCACTGTTGATCCTGAGGATTACTCACTTCAGGAGTCCGACCACAGTGACGAATCTCAATTTGACGGTGATGAGGTGGGCGATATGGAACTCTCGGAAGACGAGGACGAACCACCGGAGAAGCCCTCGTCCACAGGCCTCTTCCGCCCTTCCCTCTTCAAGGCCCTTCTCCGCAAAGCCATTGCCACTACGCAACTGGCATCTTCCAAGTCCGTACCGGACTCTGAGAAATCTTCTAACCCTCATGAAGCTCTTTTTGCCATCCCTCATCCCGACCAGGAGTTCATTCCTTGTCCACAACTATTTTCTGAAACCGTTCAGCGGCCCTGGGTCCAGCCGGGGGCACTTGCAGCGCCCAATGGCATTGACAAAAAGCTCTTCTGCTCAGCTCCCACCTTGCAGGATTTGCTTGAGCTCCCATCGGTCGACGCTCCCATCGCAGCCTTGACATCCTCTGCTGTGTTATCCAATGACATCGCGGATGGCCTGCGCTCTGAGGATAGGAGAGCCGAACTTGTGTTCCGCAAGGCCCACCAAACTGCGGCTTGGGCCATACGTGCCGCCACCTCGGCCTCTTTTTTCAACCGGGCCTCCCTGATCTGGCTCCGCCAGCTTCAGGAGCGACTCCCGCCTGACGATCGGCGTCTCCACCAGGACGTTAACAAATTGGTGGTAGCCACAGAATATTCCGCGGATGCGGCTCTTGCAGCGACCAGATTCGCGTCGCGTTGCGTTCCCTGGCATCGACAGTTACTTCCCGCTGTCTCCTGTGGCTTCGGCATTGGCGTGCGGACGTAAAATCCAAATGGAAGCTGGCCTCTGCTCCATATAAGGGATCCCGGTTGTTCGGGGAGGCACTCGATCCTATCCTCATAGAGGATAAGGACAAAAGAAAAATCATGCCCTCTTCATATCGCAGATCGGATCGACGCTATTTACCATACAACCAGCGTCCCTCCTTTCGGGCTGATCCTGGGTCCGGCAATGCTTCCACCTATCGTCCCTCCTCCTTCTCCTATGACCGTTCATCCGACAGACAGTCCTTTCGGGACCGCACCAGGCGACAACAGTCTTCCAAACGCCCCTTTCGCGGAGGCGCCTCCCGACCCTTCCGGAGAGGAAAATGACTGTTCCGCACCCTACCCTATCGGCGGCCGCCTGCATCATTTCTTCAACCAATGGTCTCAAACTACGACGGACAATTGGGTCCTACAAACCATTCGTCTAGGACTCACTCTGGAATTCTCCTCCTGTCCCCCTCATCGTTTCATCCAATGCCCAGTCTCCAGGAACCCAGAAAAGAGGTGTCTGATGTCCTCAGAAATACATCACCTCTTGGACATTCACGCTATAGAGCCCGTTCCCACAGAACATCGTGGGACCGGTTTCTATTCAATATTTTTCCTGGTTCCAAAACACTCCGGAGGCTGGAGGGGGATCCTAGACTTAAAGGAGTTAAACAAATTGGTCACCTATCACAAATTCAAGATGCAGTCTCTTCATTCGATTTTGGCCGCCATCAGACAAGCCGACTACATGACTTCCATCGATCTCAAGGAGGCCTACCTCCATATTCCAGTCAGGCCCTCCCATCGGCGATTCCTGCGTTTCTCTTACGACAACCAGGACTATCAATACAGAGCCATGCCGTTCGGTCTCTCGTCTGCTCCCAGGACATTCACAAAGGTCCTTGCAGTTGTGGCAGCTTCCCTTCGGCTCATTCCCATGAGAGTACTCTGCTACCTGGACGATATCCTTATCCTCTCCGACTCTCACCGCAGAGCCCTCAGCGACCTGGAGGCAGTTCGAGAGTCTCTTCAACGGCATGGTTTCTCCCTGAATATAGAGAAGAGCCAACTTCAGCCCACCGATCGTATTCAGCACCTGGGGGCCATCATAGATTCGGCCTCCTGTCACGTATTTCTGGCACCGGATCGTTCCCTCAGCATTGCCACGGCAATTTCTCAGGTTCAGTCTTCCCGGACAGTCTCTATCCTACAATTGTCGCAACTCCTCGGGAAGCTGATCTCATGTATCAACATAGTGCCGTGGGCTCGTCTCCATTCTCGCCCCCTCCAATGGTTCCTTCTGCCCCATCAAAGGTCCCTGGGCAGCAATTCGACTTCAAAGGTCAGGCTCCCTGTTCCCGTCCTCCGATCCCTCCATTGGTGGACTTCCCCCGCAATTTCGAAGGGATGCTTCTTTCAGGAACCAGAAAGGATAACGGTGACAACAGATGCGAGTCTACTGGGGTGGGGGGCCCATCTGCACACCAAGATGACTCAAGGTCTTTGGTCAACCTCGGACCTACAACACGACATCAATTGGCTGGAGCTGAGAGCCATCCACTTAGCCCTTCGGCATTTCCATCTCGACATCCAGGGTCGACACGTGCTGGTCTTGACCGACAACACCACGGCCAAGGCACACCTGAATCGGGAGGGTGGGACACATTCCAAACCACTGCTGGACGAGGCGATCTCCCTTCTCTCCTGGGCGGAAGAGACCGTTCTCTCCATCTCAGCTCAACACATATCCGGGATGGACAATACTCGGGCAGACTGGTTGAGCCGCTCTCAAATCGACCATTCGGAGTGGCGTTTGGATCCAGCCCTTTTCCAGATTCTGTCGACCAAGTTCGGTTGCCCTATACTGGACTTGTTTGCCAGCCCCTGCAACACACAGCTGCCTCGATTTTTTTCCAGATTCCCCAGTCCGGGGTCGGAGAGAACGGACGCCCTGAGATGTCCATGGCCCCGGGGCCTGTTGTACGCCTTCCCTCCGATACCTCTAATTCCAAGGGTAGTGCGCAAAATCCTGTCGGAGGCCGTGGAAGTCCTTCTGGTCGCCCCGCACTGGCCACGACAACCATGGTATGCGGACCTACTGGAACTGTCAATATCCCGGCCATGGAGAATTCCCCAGGACAGGGTCTCTCTCAGCCAGGGAGCCATCCTACATCCAGAACCGGAGTGGCTCCAACTGGCCGTCTGGCATTTGAGAGGGCCCTCCTGAGGAAGGACAACCTGTCAGGACGAGTCATTGCCACCATGCAAGCCTCCCGCCGGGCCTCGACTCTACGGATTTACGAGGCTACCTGGCAGGCCTTTCGTCGTTGGTGTCGCAAAAACAACATAGACCCGGCCGATGCCTCCGTGCCCGCTCTACTTGACTTTCTTCAGGACGGATTAGACAGCGGCCTAGCGCCAAATACCTTGAAACGGCAGGTAGCTGCCTTGACCTCGGTTTTGTCCAAGTCACCTGACAGTCCATTGTCTTTGGATCGGAGAGTTCGGACCTTCCTTAGAGGGGCTACCAACCTGCGGCCACCAGTGGTCCACAGATACCCATCTTGGGATTTAACACTGGTCCTCCAAGTCCTGATGGCTCCTCCCTTTGAGCCCCTGTCTTCTGTTTCTCTCCGTTTCATGACGCTAAAGGTCGCCTTTCTCGTAGCAATCACGTCGGCGAGAAGGGTTTCTGAATTGGCAGCGCTTTCCATCCGCTCCGACCTTTGCATATTTTATGCGGATAGAGTCGTCCTTCGACTGGACCCCGCTTTCGTCCCCAAAATTAACTCGCTCTATCATCGCGCTCAAGAGCTAATCTTGCCGGACTTTTGTCCGCAGCCTCAACATCACAGAGAAGCCCAATGGCATACACTCGATGTTCGGCGCGCTCTCCGCTACTACATCAAGCGGACTTCCCCGTTTCGGAAATCGGAAGCCTTATTTGTTTCCTTTTTGCCAGCCTCGCTGGGACACAAGGTCACGTCGTCCACCATTGGGCGGTGGCTCAAGGCTTGCATCTCTACGGCATACACCCTTCGCAACAAGCCTCCACCTGGACGCATCGTGCCGCATTCCACAAGGAGCGCTTCGACTTCGGCGGCGTGGGCTACACAGGCATCTATCCTGGACATTTGTAGAGCAGCCGCCTGGACTTCTCTCACGCCTTTTGTACGACATTATAAAGTTGACTCCTTTGCCTCGGCTGAGGCGTCCTTCGGACGGCGGGTTCTGCAATCTGTCATTTCTACTCCAGCCAACCGGGGGCATTCAGCCTCCCCTCCCGTTTAACACTTGCTTGGGTATATCCCACGCTCTTGGATTCTTCCAAGCAGCGCGCCAGAGAATGGATGTTGCTTACCTGAACATCCTTTCTGGGCGCGCTGCTGAAGAATCCAACCCGCCCTTCTCGGCTTCTGCTTCTTGATCCCAGATGGACTTGACTCTTTGTTAGGACATTCTTCGTGAAAGAAACTGAGCCTCAGCCAGTCCCTAGGGGAGGAGTCAACAGTTAATTTAAAGTGACATGCACTCAGTGTTTCAGGCTACCTGAGGGATATTACCCACGCTCTTGGATTCTTCAGCAGCGCGCCCAGAAAGGATGTTCAGGTAAGCAACATCCATTCATTTCCATATGGCTTGAAATCTGCCCTCTAATGTCAGGTAAGTTAAGCTTATGGGAAGAAGTGTCACCATCCGCTAATAATTAAACATGGTCTGCCATATTCTGGACTACATTCTTGCCATTCTAGCCTCCATGCATAATATTCCATTAGACATACAGTGGGGGACTTGGAAAATTGCTCTTAGAAATTTGGATTTACAAATTCCAATGTTGCAAAGTTGAAGGGTAAGTATATAGTAATTTGACCATAGGGTTAGTTTCAAGAATGTCTCCTGTTTGAGGGAGATGTGCAGTTCAGAAATGTGAAAAATAAATAAAATAAAAATTAGTGACAGGTACTTATATACTTGCCTTGTATGAAATGATGAAATTTTAAAATAGTTGCTGCAATCTTATGTATGCTCTGTGTAATATAATAAGCCTGTTTATTTCTATTAGCTTAGAGGAACACTTCTTGGTATTTAAAGCATGGTACCTGTTCAATGGTATTACCATTAATAGACCAAGAGAGTTTGGGGACTGATATCAAATGCCATTATTTTGGTTTTGGAGTAATTAATTTCTAGTTGGCCTTCTTGCAATGCTGTACAAAGGCATTCAAAGTTCTCCAGTATAGATCCTCGAGAGGATTACTGCATCATCTGTATTATAGGAGTATAGCCATATGTATCTCTTGTCAATTTAGGATTCATTCATGTTATTAAGCTGGTCTATCATGTCATTATATAGAAACTGTATAAAAGAAATGCTAATGTGCAACCCTTGCCAATCGGAATAAGTACCACCAGATATCCTTGAAAACTACAACTTACTCTGTTATGATTTGTCATGCAATACACAAATAAGAAATAACAGTAATTTATAGTGGCAATGTGCAGATTATTCCATAATTTAATGTGAGAAACAGAATTAAATCTTAGAGCCTTAAGATCAATTATGGGCAGATAGGAGGGGATGTTACTTTGAAGCTAAGACATTGATCAATTGTAGAGCGGCCTTCCCTCTAGAACAGGGGTGTCAAACTCGATTTCATTGAGGGCTACATCAGGGTTGCATTTGACCTTAGGGGTTGGGGAGTGTGGCCAGGGTGTGTGGCCAGCTCAACATCACTCGTGTCGGCAGCTGTGGTGGGCCGGGCCGGGGGGATCCAGCGGATGAAGAAGAGACCAGAGAGAGCATCAAACCCTTGTCCTCCAGAGGAGCCTTGCCATCTGCTTGTTGCCAAATGCTAAGGCAGGACTTTCCTTCCTTCCTTCCTTCCTTCCTTCCTTCCTTCCTTCCTTCCTTCCTTCCTTCCTTTCTTCCTTCCTTCCTCCCTCCCTCCCTCCCTCCCTCCCTCCCTCCCTCCCTCCCTCTTTCCTTCTTTTTCCTTTCTTGCTCTCTTCCCAGCTTTCCTTTTTCTTTCCTCTTTCCCTTTCTTCTTTCCTGTCCCTTCTTGGATGCTGAAATGCAAAAGAGGAAACATTTCTCCTTTTGTTTTGTTTGGCTTTTAGTTTGTTTTACTAGCCAGTGAAAACAGAGCCCCGGGGGGGGGGGGGCACATGGCCCCCTGGGCCCTATTTTCAGCTTGGATGACCTCCTGAAGCCCTCTTGTCAGTCCCATTTTCAGCCTGTATGGCCTCCTGAAGCCCTCTGCCATTGAAAATAAAGCCGGGGGAGCCACATGCGCCCCTCCCAAGCTCCATTTTCGCTGGCAGAGCCAGTCTCACTGTTTCCATGGCTGCCCTGTGGGGCAGAATTAAGCACCCTGCAGGCCGGATCCAGCCACGGGCCTTGAGTTTGACACCCTTGTTCTAAAATAAATGCTATGCTGACATTGTTTTGTGTCAATTCAAGGATGCATGGATAGCACTTCTGTGGGAAAATGCTACTAACTTACATTCTGTAAGCTGGCATCACAGAATTTCTATTTATGTTTATTTTCACTATTCTTTATGGTCAGTGCAAAAAAGCCTTATTGTACTATTTTAGTAGCAATAACTTTAATGTTAGAAATATATATTTGATATGTAATGGTGAAAAATGCTGTACTAGAGCAGGGAGGTTTTTATTAGTAGGTTGGGAGAAAAATATGAAGAAGAGAGAGAAAGCAAAGCAAATATATATATTTTTTTGCTTGTTACCCCAGCCTCCTGACACACTGAGACAAAGCAGGCATTGATGACTTTGCTTCCTCTGTAATTTTAAGAACAACAGGGAGTTGGCGGTGGTGTTTCCCCTTTTGTATTCTTATGAAAGTGTTGTGTTTAAAATGTGGATTATCCTCCCACCAAGAGTTTATCCTTGTTTCAACTTCAAGACAGATAAAACCATGTTGTTGAATGAGGTATTTCTGTTACCTCAGTGGCAGGGAACATTGATCCAAAAAGGATTGGATGTGTAATACTATGATATGGTTGAGTAGGAAATACTTAGGGAGAAAGGAAGCCTGCTAGGCTACTTTAACAGAGAGAAAAAAATCAGTTTGTGTTTTTGCTTTCTGCATAGCAATATCCACTTTGAATAGTTGAGGAATCAATCTGTTGATCTGAGATATGACATTTTACACCTGTTGAGGATTGAGCCCAGCATGTCCTTGTCACTAGATAACATGCCGTGCCTTATGTGATTGTGAAATTGCCTGCTGGCTCAACTGTACTCCATTTATGATTGCGTAGAATTTACTCAATCAAGACTACACAGAGCTTCTCTCATGCAGGATTCAGATCGCAAAATGGACAGGAAAATACTGATTTAATCCATAACTATTACCTGTGAATTCACATGAATTAGCTCTAGGTTGGGTGTAGAAGAACATGGATTGCAGTCTTTCATTAGTTATATGATTGAAATTGTAAGAGTCATATAGTATTACATTACACATTCTGCTAAGGCCATTATATATTTACATTTTTCTACTGAAGAGCAGGTAATTTGAATTGGTAATTGGTGCTGTTAGATTGACAATCAGATATCCTACCAAACTGTTCTCAATGACGGATGGAATTTGAAGACGAGTATATTTAACTGAAATAAATCAATTTGCAAATAGAACTTAATTAGCCAGACAAACTGAGTAGTTTATCTGGCAATAGTCATTCATATAGAAAGTGTATTTGACAAAAAAGATAATAAACTGCTAGTTAATGTTTGCTTTATGTCTTAAAATGCAGCTTTCTACAGAGAACAGTTATCTTCTACCCATGCACAGAACTGTCACCATAGTAACCTGTTAGAATTTGTGGGTGTTTTGTAGCTGCTGCCTATAGAATTATCCCTCAAATGTTTATTTTTAAAAATTCTGACAAAACCAAATAAAGGGCAGTGGGTTTATATGTATATTTAAGTAGAAGCTCAAATACTAACTTTTCTTTTATTACAAGATAACTTTTGATCCATTGTACAGGTTATAGATTTCTTCTCCAAATTGAGTAAAGTTGCATTTTTTCTTGAAATCTGTTGATAATATTTTCTTTAAATATTGGAGATCTTTCACTGGTATCTGCTGAATATTATAGAGATAGGAAGAAGTACAACCTATACCACCAAGATAATAATTATTATGTTTTTGTTATGAAAAAGGGTGTAAATATGATGTTCTCTATATATTATTATATAGTTTGATTACTGTCCTTAATGCTTAATGCTTAAGTGTGTTGTCCTAAATATAGTCTTCTATTTAGTTCTGGAAAAGTTAAATACATCCGAGCTTGATGTTGCACCACTAGAATCAAGCATTCTAATAAGCCTTAGGTTGGGTTTCCTTCCGTGTCACACCTCATAATGGTATTGCATTTGTGGATGCTTGGTTGGATCCTATTTTGCAGGTAGGCTACTTTTCTCCAATATTCACTTGCTAATAATGTGTTTTGGAGCATGTATAACATCTTTCTGAGAGAGCAGTTTTTCCTTTTTGCTATATTATTCAATTCTGGTTCATACAGCATCATGGTCTGATTTTAGGTACTCTTCCAAACACCTGAAGTTTGTTCACTGAAGCCACATGTTCTTGAATTAATTTCTCTAGTACTTGACTCTCTTCTTTGAATGTGTAGGTGGTTGTACAGTAATTCTTAGCTGTACTTCACTAGATTTGGAGTCCTTTTGTTAAACTAATTTGTGAACTGCATATGGATTCCTGTGTCCCATTTTTCTGTGCCAAAGTTTTCAAATACTCAATTTTGAAGTAGCAGATGGAATCTGGGTTAGCTTTGAAGTTCTTGGCTATGCATGTGATCCAGCTTATTGAGAGCCCAGTACATAAGAATGGGCACTTGTATGTTGCCAACATGGTTTTCATATTGGCAGCATGATCCGTTACAGTCATTTCATTTTCTGATTGCCCTTTGATGCTCGCTGTCTCAGAGTGGCTGAACCTATTGGTTAGTCCACCTCAGTGATTAATTGCCCTACTGGTCTAATCTACCTAATGGAACTGACATTCACAGCACAGTTGTTACCAAGAGTAGGTAGTAGCTTTGTTCCAGGAAGGCTTTTGCACAAATTTGTTTTGGGCACCAGTTGCATCATTGCCTAAACTGGGAGGTACTGCTCATGGTCAACTCATATCTTTGCTACCTCTCAAGGGGAGGATATTACTGCAGTACAAGTCTACATAGGACTCTTTCTGAAGACCATTTGGAAGCTGTTAATTGGTCCAGAATGCAATGGCACAGGCATTTATGGGCACACTTCTGAATGTCCATGTTACACTTCAGCAGTGTTTGCTGTATTAGGTCCCAGTCTCCTTAAATGGTTCTCTGTGTCTCTTTCAAATTTATACAGCTACCCATCTCCCCCAAGGGTGACTCTGGGTGGCACACAATATCCTTGCATATTTCACATCCTTTCTGTGTTATATAATTTGTTGAAAGCCGATTTGTCTCTAAATATATATATAGTGCATTTTCAAGTTAAATTGATTTCCTCTTCTTTTCTGAGGACACGAGATAATTTCACTGATCCTCTGCCTACTGAAAGTTTCTTTCTGACTGATAAGTTAATTGCCAATTGCTGCCTAATTTAAGAAATCTTTATATTTAACTCTTTCGGCATTTTATTTGTTTGCATTCTGTTTTCTGCCATTCTTTCACTGTGCTGGGATGACTCATATGGTTTTGGATGTAGGAGAGCTGCTTGTTTATTTGTTTATTTTGCCCTGGTCTTTCAAATGACACAGGCTATTACAACTCAGGCATCACCTCCCTATGCTGGGCTTTGTAAGCTAGGTATGGAGAAAGTTTGACTTTTCTCTCTCAGAATTATTCAAATCAAAGTCTTCTAGATGGTTCATTATAAAGTTAAGACCTGTTCCATCTTTCCTTCTGCACGAGTAACAACAGAAATCATACTTTTTTTGGAAGTAAATTTAGGATCAGGGCAATATTTTCAGGTTTCATTCTCATGTTTTCCTCTTCAAATTGCCTACCCATTTCACATATTTTATTCATATGCAAATGTAGATCTTTCTCTTCACCTGCTCATTGCACAGCCTCTAAAATGTACTTTTGAAACTATTATTTTATCATAGTGTTCTTAGTGAGATCCAACTCTTACATATATAAGGATGGACCTAGGCAGATCATTCCTTCTACTCTGTTATTTGCAATATCCCAGTCTTTTGAATCATGCCCTATGTCCGTGAAGGTTTTTTGGGGACTTCAGAAGTATTTTCATTTTGAAAGACATGGGAAAAATGATGATCCTTCCAACTTTTCCACAAGGTGAAATTTTACTACTTTTCTGTTTGCATTTTGAAAAAACAATAGCTCTGTATTTCACAGAATTGTTCACATTGCTTTGGGCCCATAACCGTGCCAGAGGAAGCAATTTCAATATGTCCTTGAAAAATGGGAATTTAAACTGAGTAAGGACTAATGAAGCAGCTCGTTGTAATTTTCACAGAAAAGAAGATTTCTCACAGGAAATGAATTGTTATGTATGTATCTATTTTGTGCGGGAAATTCAAATGTACAGTGAATTCTGATTGGTTCATGGTTGCCTCTGAAAAGTATATAAAGAGGACTGTTGCCTGTGTTTCTTTGCTGAAGTCTCACCCTGAATTAAAGAGCTGTTGTCACTAGCTTGCTTGTGCCTCTCGTTATTCCCGCGCTACAACATTGGCGACGAAGGTGGGATTGAGGCCATAAGAAGCAAACTAAAAGAGCTTGGACTTCCAGCCAGGGTGACGAGTGGACTACGGAGACATATTGCGATGTCTGCCTACGTCCCGCCCAAACCTTTCGATCCGACCTGAGAGAAGTGGGGATCGTATCTGACCAGGTTCGAGTGCTCCCTGGAAGCAAGTGAAATGCAAGGGCTCTCAGCGAACCGAAAAAGAGCCCTGTTCTTAAGCCACTGCGGGCCAGACATTTTTGAGATGGCCGAGTCCCTCTGCGAGCCGACCCCAGTCCAAACAGTCCCCTGGGATGTCCTTCAAGCAAACCTGAGAGCCCACTATGCTCCAGTTCCTTTGAAATTTGTACAGCGCTATGAGCTCCGGCAACGTGTACAAGGGGAATGAGAACCGGTCAGCGCATATGTGGCCGCACTTCGAAAAGCCGCAACACATTGCAACTACAGAGACCTAGACGATGTGCTACTCGAGCAATTGATTTATGGCGTTAAACACTTGACTACAAAGGCATCTTCTGGCCAAGCCAGATCTAACACTAGCCGGTGCGCTTGACGAAGCCAGAGCACACGAAGCATCTACAAAAGCTTCTGAAGCGCTACAGTGGCCACTGCCAAGCAAAGACGGCCCAAAAACAGCCCCTGTCCACAGAGAGGAGGCGCGAACCAGCACGGAAGAAGAGTCAGATGAGGACGTCTTCCACACGGAGAAGAAAAAGAGCGAGCAGAGCCGCCGCCACGAGAACTGTCCCAGCTGTGGTGGGGATCACAAGAGACAATCGTGTAAATACAGAGACGCCATTTGCAGAGGAAGAGAAGAGAAGAGGAAGAGAAGAGAAGATATCAAATGGGCCACCTAGAACAAGTTTGCAGAGCTCAATTTCCGCGTAGTCGCAAGCCACGTGGCTACCGCGACCAACCAGAACCGGCTCGTTCAAAACAGCCAATCAAAGATGACGGCGCGAGAAAACAGCGCGAATCTCAAAAGCGGGAAACCTACAGCACAAAAATCGGCCAAGCCAGCACAACCGACGATGAGAAAGTCTACACAAAAGTAGAAATTGAAGGCAGACCATGCGAAATGGAAATCGACACCGGGTCTACACTGTCAATCATGTCCTGGACAACACTCAAAGTGCTCCAGCCTAAGTTTCAGAAAGCCCAGCTGTCTCGACAGAAAGTTCGCCTCCTCGACTACCAGGGAAACCGAGTTCCCGTAGAAGGTGTGGGCACGTTCCGGGTCACCTACGGCTAGTTCCAGAAAGAGCTGCCCCTGATCCCTAGGCAAGTACGTGGGGACCCCTATCTCTTTTAATTTAGACCCCAACGTAGCGCCAATCAGGCTAAAGGCAAGACAGGTTCCATTTGCTTTAAAGCCCAAAATCGATGCAGAGCTCGACAAGCTCATTAAACAAGGGGTGTTAGTTCCCGTAGATCACGCTAAGTGGGAAACCCCAATAGTCACGCCAGTTAAATCGGACGGATCAATTAGAATTTGTGCTGACTATAAGTGTTCGATCAATAAGGCATTGCAGCAGAGCACCTATCCTGTTCCGATCGTCCACCATCTACTACACTCCCTGGGGCCTGGCAAGCTATTCGCAAAATTAGACCTTGCGCAAGCGTACCAGCAGCTGCCAGTAGATGACGCTACGGCAGAATCACAGATCATAGTAACTCACAGAGGTGCCTTTAAATGCACTAGACTACAGTTTGGGGTTAGCATTGCCCCAGGGCTCTTCCAGAGTACCATGGAGCGCCTTCTACAAGGCCTCCCAGGAGTCGTTCCGTATTTCGATGACGTCTTAATTAGTGGCCAAGACGAGACACAGCTAGGGAATAGGGTTAGACAAGTTCTAACCAGATTCAGAGAAGCGGGGCTCAAACTCAAACGAGTAAAATGCAAAATAGTGGTTCCATCAGTGGAATTCTCAGGCTACCGAATCGATGGCACGGGCATTCACCCCACAGAAAGCAAAGTCAGAGCCATCCAGAACGCACCCACCCCTAAATCGAAGCCCGAACTGCAGGCCTTCTTGGGGCTTCTTAATTTCTACACCATGTTTTTAAAACACAAAGCCACCATTGCAGAGCCACTGCACAGGCTCCTTGGAAAGAAACATTCCCTGGGTTTGGGGCAAACAAGAAGCGGCTGCATTTGATGCAGTAAAGAAACTTTTGTCTGAGGACAGTTTACTCATTCAATACAATTCAGAACTACCTCTAGTATTGGTGTGTGACGCTTCCCCCTTTGGTGTAGGCGCAGTTTTAAGCCATAGACTGCCGAACGGGTTAGAGGCACCCATCGCCTATTACTCTCTCACCTTATCTAGTGCTGAAAGGAACTACAGCCAGCTGGACAGGGAGGTGTTAGCGGCTGTAGCTGGGGTCAAAAAATTTCACGAGTACTTGTTTGGCCGAATTTTTGAACTCATTACGGATCACCAGCCTCTTTTGGGACTTTTGGCTGGAGATAAACCGACCCCGGCTGCTCTTTCTCCCCGGATGACCAGATGGTCCATTTTCTTAGCTGCCTATTCCTACAGACTGCTCCACCGGCCGGGCAGAACTCTGGGACATGCTGACGCCCTCAGCCGATGCCCCTTGCCCAAACTGTTGGACAACCCGACTCGGGAAGCCCCCGTATTACTCATTAACGTTGTGTCTCCGGGCCCCATTTCTTCAAGCGAGGTGGCAAGGGCTTCTGCCAGGGACTCTGTTTTGCGCACTGTAATGGGCTGGGTAATGCGGGGTTGGCCTACCAAGGTGGACAGTGGGGATTTTCAATTGTACTTTAACAAGAAAAATGAACTATCTATGTTGGAGGGTTGCTTATTGTGGGGAGACAGGGTGGTCATTCCTTCGCGGTTGAGGCACAAGGTTTTAGCTATGCTGCATGAGGGACACCCTGGTATTGTTCGCATGAAAGGCCTAGCTTGTAGTTATGCTTGGTGGCCACATCTCAACCAAAACATCACTGAGTAGGTGGGGAAGTGCAGGCCCTGCCAGGAATCCTGCCCAGATCCTCCTATAGCTCCCGTTCGGGAATGGGAAAAACCAAAGGGACCGTGGGTGAGGATTCACATCGATTTCGCTGGCCCGTTCCACGGCCAGAACTTTCTAATCATTGTAGATGCATATTCTAAGTGGCTCAAGATTGCCTTAATGCCATGTATCACTTCTGAGGCGGTAATTAAAGTACTCAGAAAACTGTTTGTAACACACGGGTTGCCGGACACCCTGGTATCTGACAATGGTCCCCAATTCACGGCGACTTAATTTGAGGGCTATCTGACCGAGTTAGGCATAAGACATGCATTATTCACTCCTTTTCATCCGGCTTCGAATGGCCTTGTAGAGAGATTTGTGAGAATGGCCAAGGAAGCTCTTTCCCAGCTCGATGCCGGGGACTGGCAGGCTAGGATAGATGAGTTCTTAGCTGTACAGCACGCCACCCCGTGCCCCACCTCGGGCCGCAGCCCAGCCGAGCTTTTAATGGGCCGAAAGCTAAGGTGCATTCTTGATCAATTGCATCCCAATTACTCCCCCGATGGCTTCAAGGGGGAAGGGGGAGGACTAAGGCAATTCAAAGTGGGAACACCAGTATTTGCCAGAAACTACACCAACAGGGCATTGTGGGTAGAAGGAACCATCATAGGAATTACCGGTCCAAAATCATACACAGTTGATATAGATCATGGTAAAATTTGGAGGAGACATATAGATCAATTGCGTAAACGGATACAACACGAAAATTCAATTACTGTGAGTCCTAACTACCAAAGTTTTCTTGACACAGCTACCTCAAGCCTGAGTAAGCCGGAATACTTATCTGGCAACCCAGGGGTCCAGCGCCACCCCTGCGAGTCGACACTCCCAGCCGGGGATAGCCACACCTCTGGAGAAATCCAGGAGGTTCCATTGGCGGAGCTGGGAGAGACGGGAGGTCCCTCTGACCGGCTCGACGCCTCGCCAACAACTGAACTGCGCAGGTCAACCAGAACTAAGACACGCCCTGGTCACCTGCGTGATTTTGTATGTAAATATGTAAATAGATAGGATAAGTGCCTTCTGGGAGTGGAGGGGTGTTATGTATGAATCTATTTTGTGCAGGAAATTCAAATGTACAGTGAATTCTGATTGGTTCATGGTTGCCTCTGAAAAGTATATAAAGAGGACTGTTGTCTGTGTTTCTTTGCTGAAGTCTCACCCTGAATTAAAGAGCTGTTGTCACTAGCTTGCTTGTGCCTCTCGTTATGGGTGATGGGAAGTCACAGAATAGGAAAAAGTTACTTCCTAGCTGGCTATTTTCAAGCAGAGAGTCCAGATGCAAATGAATTGGGAAGAAGGAAGAAGTATAAGATCTAGTAATCTCAGAGAAAAAGAAGGAAGAAAGAGAAGAAACAAGATGGAATACAGAGGAAACCCCCAGCTCTCTATCTATACCTCATTGCCCCTTCTAGACAGTAGCTTGTCGGTTACTAAACAGTAAGTAGACTGAAATAATATTTCCAGTGTTTGATATGGTCAAATAATAAATACAGGATGAAGTAAAAAGTCACCATTCTTAGGCCACCAGTAATGTTCAAGCAGTTTACAGGAAAATCAGGAGTAGAATTATGGAGGAAAGCCATGTTTCCACAGTACATGAAAAATTGCATCTGGAATCCTGCCAAGAAGCTATTTATAGTATATTGTGTTCTTTGTTAAAGCTCAAGACAGTTAAAGGAATTTTGTTACGCAGATTTATCCATATTCTAATCAGCTGGAAAGATTTAGCTGAAAGATGTTTAGCTGTTAATAGCCATAAGGCTCATAGAAAATTATGTCTGTGACATCATGAATTTTACATATTGTGATAATTGCAAATAATTCTCAATAATTTACCACCTTAAGGTACCAAATACTTTCAAAGACATTATTGTATAATTGAGGCCACTTATTTACCAAAAACATCAGGAGGGACCATATCTTTAGAAGTTTCAAGTGAGCAGTAGAAACTTCTTGGAGTTGAACTTTAGCTTTTTTACAGTTAATTTACTATTTGTTTGGTCACCTATTTATTTAATATTTCTGTATCATATCTACAGTCATGAAAGTTTGCTGTGATTTATATTGAAATAATAATGAACAGATGAACAAAATAAAATAAAAATATTCTATTCCCTCTTAAAAATTTTGAAACAAAAATACATTATAAAGTAGCATTTACAGGTATTCCTCATTCAGTGACTGAAATTACAGCGGCCCTAAAAATTACGACTTAAGACTTGTCCTAGAAGTTGTAACCTTTGCAACTTCCCTGCAGTCATGTGATCATGATTTTGCATTTACAATGGTCAGAGTGTACCACGGTCATCTGATTGCTATTTGCGACTTTCATAGATGACTTCTGACAAACAAAGTCAATGGGGAAACTGGCAGAAATTTGCAAGCCAGAGTCATGTGACATTGTACTTCATGCTCCACAGTGATTTGCTTAACTGCAGCTACAACTGTCATTGTAGGTCAACATTCTCATGTAGCATTATACTAAGTGTCACTTCACGATGGAGTTGCCAATCCCTATTGCCAGTAATAAGTGAGGACTACCTGTATTGATAAAATCTTTGGCAAAAGAGTATCATTTTTATAACTTCTTTTTTAGCTGTCCAAAATGAAAAGATCGTTTGAAGTACACCTGCATAATAGTCATTTCAGCTTCTCACTAATTTCATTCTCTGTCCCACTCAGTTTCTACCCTTCCCACAAAAAGTTAAATCAATATGAAATGCCACATGAAAATACCAAATTTTTATTAACTTTTAAGTTTTTTTTAACTCTTACATTTTTCTCTCTTTGCTCCCCTCAAGATTCTTTTTCCTTTTCTTTGTAATATTTGGGGTTGCTGAAATTTTCTTCGTGTACACGATGAAACAATTCTAGGGACATGGCTGAACAATATGATTGTATTTTTATGTTTTAGGTTGAGTTGTGTTTCAGATATTTATGTTAGCTGCTTTCTAAATAGTGCTGTAAAAAACTTCAGAGATAAAAAAACTCCCTAAAGGAAAGAGATCTGATTCTCAGATATAAGAAAGGTATTAAACAATTTCAAACAGCATTTTGTTGCCAAGGTGTGGGCAGCCATTTCATTTGCTACATTATTTTAAGTGTTTGATCATTCTTCACATTTGTAATTTTTTTTACTTTTCTATCTTTAGACTGAGGGCATATCTGCATTGCCAGGTTATTGTAAGTACAGCCACAATAAATTTATGGATGAAAAGAATGGACAAGAATGGTCTTTAATCTCCTCCAGCCCACCTAAATATGACCTCTAGTTATGTATTTATTTTGTTTATTTATTTTGCACCTGACCACAGACCAGAGGAAAAAGAAAGAAGAAAAGCCAATACAATTTACAATCAAAAGAGATTACAAACACATATATACGACATTTGGAGCACAACAAAAATGAACATAAAGAGTACGTCAAATTTGGTAAGAAATAAGTTGATATGGAAGATATTGAGGTTGTATATGTAAATTGGTGGGAGGAACTGGAACAAGGTAGTCAACCGTTATGGAAGACAGATATGAAAATATGTCACTATTATCGTCACTTAATGAAACTAGATTTTCTGGAGACTTTTTGAAACATCAAATCTTGTACTAGAGTATGTTGCTTCACTGTTATATTGTATACTATAATTCCCAGAATTTTTATGGAATGAGCAACTTTAAATAAACTGTTCTTCTGAACATACTATCAAACTGTTGAGGTAAAGTCCATACATTTTCATTACACTTAAGTCTGTCCTCCATCTCCGTTCTGCAGTAACATTGACTGTTTTCAGTAGATTGCATACTTCTATTTCTCCCCCAATCCCGCTGGCTCATTAGTGATATTTCTGGAGGTCTAGTTTCCACAGTAACAAGCAATTACCATTATTCCATAGACTGCCAAAGTTACCACAAGCAACACAGAGGGAGATGCATTACTTTTCTATATTGGGATAAAATGCTTGCACACTTCATGTAGTCAATGCGTGCCAGTTCTGACGCATATTCTTCGCTATTGGTACATAATTCTCCTCCTTGTGCATCATAATATTAAAAGGAAGTTAATGCTCTCATTTTACAAGCCAGTTACAGCTGCAAAAGTCAATGTTCTCCAAATAAAATATATGAGAAATATGGGAAATTTATTTGATCCAATATGATTCTTCGATATAGTGTGATATTATTTTCAGAACACTTGTGTGCATTTTAGATTAGATACACCTAGAAAGCTAAAAGAATAAAAATCTGTTACATTTACCCTGATATCTAATCTTGATTATTGGTGTTGGAAATCATACATAATCATCTGCAGAATACTGTGTAATCTTTGTTCAGTACTATTAAAACATCTAGCAAAATATCTCTATCAGATGTTATTTAAAAAAAAAATCAAGGATCATTCTTTTATTACAGGAAGAACAGTTTGACAAAGAAAAGACCATGTTGGGCCATTATATTTCACCAGAGGAGGAAGAGCAATAGGGAACTTGCTCCCTGTTCTTCCTGCCAAAAGGAACACTCAGATCTAATTGCCATAGGGAGTGAAAAGGCACTTTTGACTTCTTTTACTGGCCAAAAGCCATTGGCAATTTTCATATGTAATTGAGTGAAAAAGGGAATATAAATAAGAGACTTAAAAATATACATGGATGCTTTGTTTTCTGAAAAAAAATCCTCTGTTTACTTTTTATAATAATACTGATTATTTCAGATTCCTATAATACTTCTTACTTGATTTTAATGGAAAGACACTAGAAATAAACTTTTCCATTTCAATAGTTTGAAAATGTTTGATAACCTGAACAGAGGAAGAATACCGAGAAAACATGCATACTTGCTTTATAATGTAAAGTATATATTTGGAATGTGCATTAAATTCAGCTAATTGAGTTATATTAATTCAAAGCATATCCGATCCAGAGCTTCTATAGTTTTGTTAATGATTTGGAATTCAAAGTGTCCGGAAAATTGGTTTCATTTGAAAAAGATTGTACTGTATTTTATGTTAAGTATATTCTGGAATGAAGGAATATGAGTGCTGTTATTTTGTGGCTGATAGTTTCAGTTTTTAACCATAACTATAACTGTTTCATCACAGCTCTCTAATCACAATGCTTTCAGGATTGAAATAATATATTGCAGGAATATATATGCCCAGTATTCTTTGAGTACTGTGATACATGAAAGTTTATGTAGTGATAAATTTATCTTAAGTTGCCATAAGCCTAAAATGGCTGCTGTTCTAAAAAGTAGGGCTTTTTGTCGTTTCTGTCAGAAGAGGGAAAGGAAAAAGTATTTTCATGGTATCTAAGAGATCTGGAGAGATATTACACTTGGTTAAAAAAAAAGATTCATACTTCCAATTGTATTATAGTTCCTTCAACTTTGATTCCAACTGAGCAGAACACAAAAAGCCTAAACATATGTTTCATTGGCTATAACTGCAGCATCTTCAGCTGTCCTGAAAAAGGAAAGAAAAGGCAAATCTGAATTTGTTTGTAAGTTATTTGAGACAAAGAAAGAAAGAGAAAGGAAGAAAAAAACATCAAAGTAAAACTTTCACCAGTCTTCTTGAAATTATATTAATTTCTTAGTATTCTATCCCATTTTTCATAATAACCCTAAAAACAATCCTGAAAATTTCATCCCATTTTGCCATATGGAACAAAGTTATAGTTAATACTTTAAAAATAGGAGGATTCCTGAAATATGAGCTTCAATATTTTCTCTACAATCCAATCCAATCCAATCCAATCCAATCCAATCCAATCCAATCCAATCCAATCCAATCCAATCCAGTCCAGTCCAGTCCAGTCCAGTCCAGTCCAATCCAATCATCAGAATAGAGCTGGAAGGGACTTTGGAGGTCTTCTAGTCCAACCCCCTACTCAAGCAGGAGACCCTATACCCGTGATAGCGAACCTATGGCACGTGTGCCAGAGGTGGCATGCAGAGCCCTCTGGGCATGCGACCGTCACCAGCTGCTCTTCTGGTTTCTGGCACGTATGCTGGTCTTCACGGGTGCCAGAGCGCCAGAAAACGGCCCGAAAAATGGCCAAACATGGCCAAAAACCAGACTGTTTTTGGGGCTATTTTCCAGGCAGTTTTTGGCCTGAAAAATGGCCAAAAATGTGCGTGTGCTGGCCAGCTGGTCTTTGGGTTTCTGGTGCTCTGGTGCATGCGCACATGAACGTGTGTTTCGGTTTGGGCACTCAGTGGCAAAAGTTTGCCATCACTGCCCTATACCATTTCAGATAAGTGACTGTCCAGTCTCTTAAAAAACTCTGGTAATGAAGCACCCACAACTTCTGATGGCAAGCTGTTCCATTGGTTAATTGTCCTATTAGGAAGTTTCTCCTTAATTCTAGGTTGCTTCTCTCCTTGATTAGTTTCCATTCGTTGTTTCTTGTCCTGCCCTCAGTGCTTTGGAAAATAAGTTGACCCCCTTCTCTTTGTGGCAGCCTCTCAAATACTGGAATACTGCTATCAAGTCGCCCCCTAAAATAAAAGATAAAGAGAAGCACTAAATGTATTAAAAAAATACTTCATGTTTCACAAGAAACACAGAATATAACATTTAAATCTTAAAATCTTATTAAACATTTGTACAGGTAGTTTTTCTTGCCACAGTTGCTAAGTGAATCACTGCAGTTGTTAAATTAGTAATACAATAAAGTGAATCTGGCTTCCCCATTGACTTTGCTTGTCAGAAGGTCACAAAAAGTGATCATGTGACCAGGGCATTGCAACCATCGTAAATATGAGTCAAACGTCTGAATTTTGATCAAATGACCATGGGGTGCTGCAATGGTTGAAAGTGTGAAAAATGGTCATAAGTCACTTAATATTGACTTATGTCAATAACTTGGTTGTTATTGTCATTGAAACTTTAAATGGTCACTAAATGAACTGTTTTAAGTTGAGGACTACCTGTACGTTCATTTAAAAAACAGGTGGGATCTCTTTCTTCTATCTTGCTATAAAGCTTACAAGAACACTGACCAGAGTTTCCTGTTTTCATCTATTATTATCTAGAGTAAGTTACAAATTGCCTTTGAGTTTAGGAAATACATATCTTCTTCAAAATTTATTACTTAGTCTTGGAATGCTATTTGCAATGATATTCTGTGCCTCATGTTCCATAAAACCAATAAAAGGTCTTTCAGAAACATTGAAGGGATTCAAATTGGCTTTTTTAGTCCTAGAATCAAAACTAGGACAGCTCTTGAAAGCTGAATTAGATGTGATATTTGCTTATGTTAATAAAATAAATAGCTGGGGGTGGATGGGAACTGACAATTATGGCATATAAGAGGAAAAATTGAAGCTTCTGTCTCTTCAATCAAAACCAGATTTTTCTTCTGCCTACCTGCTGTTCACAGTGGTAGGAAATCTCAGAAGAAGATTTATTTTTCCCCATTACAAACTGAAGGAACACAGAGTGAAATTATTCCAACCAGAAATCCTATTCTATCTTCATCCTGATATGGATCTAATTCTATTATCCCACAATATATTTCTGTTGTTATACTCTTGGCCCTGAATCATCCTTTTCTTGGAGATCTTCACTGTCAGGCCATTTTGTCTGTGCCCTGCTTAATAGAAATATAGCTTTGATTAAACTCAAGCATGTTTTTGAGCAACAATTTACTTAACATTCAGAAATTTTATATTCTATTTCCTCACTCCTTGTGCTACTTTTATTTGTTATTCCTTTTAGACAGCTTCTTATATGATCTTTGATTGAATTGATCTTCAGGAACAATTTCCTTTTCCCCATCCTGAGTTTTAGAAAGATCTAGTACATAACCCCCTCCCCATTCCTGATAAAGGTTTACATTTAAAATAGGCATTCAATGATGCTTAAAAGTCTGGAGATTCTCAGTTATCCAGATCATGGTTATCCCAAAGCTTCTGTCTGAGTCAGAGCTGAAGAAGCTTCTTGGATGAGAAGTGAAACATCTTCAAAGAAAAACAAAAAAGTCCAGTTGCCTCTTGGAAAAAAACACCTTTGGGACATTCAATGATGCCAAATATTTTAGTTTCCAAAGATAAGCTGCCTTAGTACTACCAGAGTTTGGTGTTGTGAATGCTAGCAATCACTAGATGGAGCAATTGGGCTGCAAGTTTGCATTATATTTGAGGAAAATGTATTTTTCAATTGAAAAACAGAACATGTGCTTATTTTTAGTGTGTTTCTGTGAATTTTGTTGGACACCCACTACAATAGAAAAAAGATACATAGAAAGAAAATCATACTTTTCATTCATGGCTAATATGTTTTCTTTGGCTTTACTATTGTTTAAATAAGTAGATCGGTGAAGAGGAACAGTTTGGGTTTCATTGGTTATCTGCTAAAACTCCATTTTAGAGGAGATAAATATGAAAATGCTAAGGTTTAAGACATAGGTATTTTAATATTTTTCTGTGAAAGAAAGCTGAAAAACTGAATAAAGAGTTTGTGAAAGATTTTTTAAAAGTTAAAGGATTATGTAAAATAAAAATGTTTTTATGTGCTTGGGAAGTTTATGTTCAAAGCAAAAGTAGGCTGGGTCTGAGATGGGTAATCAAATGGCTTCAACAAGACTGTGGTAAAATTCTACCCATCTGATTATTTTTTAATGCCCTTTGCCTCAAATGTCCTGCTCCACCTGCTTATTAGTACAGATTGCAGCCCTGAATCAGCACTGTTCACAAGGAAGAATGAATGAGAAAGAGAGAAAAGCAGATATCTTAGTATAAAGTGTCATGATTTGTGTGAATGAATCAATATGGGCAGTAGTGAAGTGATGTAGCAGAGAGTCAAAACTTAAGGAAATATTATTTGTTGACAGTATTTAGAAATCCAATCCATGCCAAACAGACATACAATATGTGAAATACTAAAATAATAAAACTCATAGAAAAAATTACCACAAATCAGATGATATATCAAAACAAAATGGCTTATTCTAAAAGACTATAATGGCAATAATTATATTGAATTTAGATGGTTGATAAAATAAAAGGAAAAATGAGAATAGATGGCTAACTAACTACATTTTTGTTGTATGTATAGCATGGAAAGATTCAAAGGCCCAGACAATGTAGGAAAAACTATATAATGCAGTACAGAGAATGTTAATAGAAGAGTCAAGTTTTTAAGGCTCTTTGGACCATTAAAGAGCCTGCATTTCAAGGAAAACCTCATGATAGAGGACTGGTACCACAATAGACAGTGCACTCCTTCAGGGTCCTGTAGATGGCACTCCTTAATTGAAGTAATATGGAAATGCCAATCCTATTGGATCGACCAGTCAATAGATACCAGAGGAGATAGTCCTTCAAATAGCCAGGCCTATCCCATGTAGGGCTTTATGCATCATAATAAACATTCAAATGGTATCCAGAAGTAAACTGGCAGCCAGTGCAGCTCATAAACAAGGGATGTCACATAGCTATGTGGAGGCATGCCCATCACTTCCTGCACTGCTGCATTTAACCCCATTTTAAAGTTACAGCCACTGCAGCACCCTCATAGTCATTTGCCTTTACGACTGACTGCAGGTACACTTCAGTGCCCCCACTGCCTCTCCCCCATCCCACCCCACTAGGTCCCTGCAGGATTTGAGCCTAATCTCCCCCCATCCATTATCCACTGCACACTTAAGTTTTGAAGGTCTTTGGACATCATGTTCAGGAAGGAGGGAGCCCACTCATCCCTGGGCCATGCAGTTGGCTCCCAGAAGCGGCTGCCATTTTCAGTGTGTTCACAGTTCTTTGCAATTCTGCTGAAATGGTGGCTGCTTCCAGGAGGCCATGACATGGCCAAAGGACGGATCTCTCCCTTCCGCTTTCTTAATTGTGGTCTGTGCAGTCCTGAGGAAACCTCTCAAATTCCAGGCATCTTCAAAAGTTAAGTGAATGATGGGTAATAGGGTGTATGGAGGAGACCCAAACCCTGTGGGGACTCAGTGGGAGGGGAAAGGCCTGGGGGAGGACAAAAGCCGGTCCAAGGACTGTGTGGACCCCAAGGGATGGGAAATAGAATACAGGGTGTCTCAGAGTGGGGGAGCCCTTAGAAGACCTGGGAGAGATGGCCTCTGCCTGCACTAGGCCTCCTAGGACTAGTTGTCAAACATTTGTTTAACAATTGCATCAAGGAGAGAAGGGTGGGGGTCATTAAGTGTCTTGCTTAATAGACATTGCCACTTTTGACCATAATGGGCAAGATCCATTATGGTTGTAGGTTGAGGACTACCTGTAGACAGAGTTGGAAAGAGAACTAGATAATTTGGCTGTATTTGGATTGAAAGGGAAGGAACTTTATTTGAGACTTAGAACAAATTGATATACAAAGTATATAGAATAAATTCTAGGTTTGTGAGAACAGAAGTGATGCAAAGGATGTTTTGGTACAGTTTGTCAGGAAGAAAACAAGGGACCACATTTTGCATCAGCATTTTAATAAAAGACTAAAGATTAATAATATAAATACAATGGTTGGAGAATAGGAAAAATGAGAAAGAGGAATAAAGGAGAGAGGGGAGAAAAACGTTGAAGATCAAAGTACAATCTAGACGAAAGAAAGAATGATGGAAAATAAAGTGCTGAATAAGATAAAGTTAAATTATGTGTGAATAGATGTAAATAGTAAGAAAGGATCACTTCGAAGTAGCTGTAGGGAAAAGTGATATGTATATAAATGTGTGTTTGTGTCTTGTTTTTAATGTTTTCAAAATAAAAAACTTTTAAAAAAATATATAAATACAATTCTCCTTAAAGAAATTCCTATCAGAATTTTACATAAGAAAAAAAGAGGTTTGGTTTTTTTTTGGCAGAGAAGTTAAAACTGAAAAATATCCTATTTCAAGAGGACAAATTTGAATGTGTGATTTTTAGTTTTAAGCAGCAGAGGTTTGAATTTCATCCAGAAGTGAAGGGCCTCCTCTCACAGATGCACTGCACCCTAGGCCTGGATGTGCGCAGGGACTACCTGGGCATGTTGCACTTGCTCCATGGCTTTGCCAACGGAATGCATTCCTTGGCCAATGAGCCATTGGGACCAGTGGTGGGTTTCTATAGGTTCACACCAGTTTTGGGTGAACCAGTAGTGGTAATTTGGCCTGGGTCGCCAAACTGGTAGCAACTGCTGGCTGGCCATGCCCCTGAACCGGCCGCCCAGTCGCTGCTTGGTCACCCTGCCCAGCCATCCCGCCCAGTCACTTCTCACCTCCCAGGCACCTTGCCTGCCTAAGCTGCCTTCCCATGTGGTGCCTGCCTGCCCTGCTCCCCAACTGAGCTGCCGCCTCCTGCCTACAGGTAAGTCGCACTAGCCCCCCTCCTCGGTTTAGGTTTAGGTTTAGGTTTTATTTGATTTATATACTGCCCTACTCCCGAAGCACTCAGGGCGGTGAACAGCCACAAGATAAAACACATAAATACAAAATTTAAAAGCAAAATAAACCCGAATTAAACAATTTGGCCCAAGACAGATTTAAAACACCCCAATAATTAAGAACAGATTAAAATTTACATTTTAAAAGAGAAAAAGGGAAAGTTAGGCCAGGCCAACTTGATGGAATAAAAAGGAACTTGTGCCCCTCCCCCACCGTCCCCACCATGCTCGTGGGGCTGGCTAAGCCGCCTGGCCTGGCATTCCAGGCTGCACTGCTTGCAACCTAGCTTGCCGCGGGCCCCCCATTGGGCTAACAATACCTTCCTCCCACGGCTGGTGGCAGAGGGGAAGGCATGCCAGCACCCACAAGGAATGTTGTTGTTAAGGAGGACCGCTCTTCGGCCCCAGCCATGCATTTTCAAGCCTGGGCTATTGCAGTAGCTTTTCACTCCAAGCAACCTGGGCTTGAAAACGCAAGGCTGGGGCCGAGGAGTGGTCCTCCTCAACAACCTCCAAAACTGCTCCAAGTCTGGGCTCCTCATGGATGCTGAAAGTACCGGCCTTCAACCTGGCTGTTTCTCTCTGCCTGGCTTTCCGGATGGGTCCCCAAAGCACTGTGCTTCCCCAGCAAGAGAGCGGTGGAGAGAAGCAGCAGCTGCTGATCACATGGAGCATTGTTCTCCAGCGACCTGTTTTATCTTCCCCACTCTCTTGCTGGGGGAGCATCTTTCACAGCACAGCATGAAAAGGTCCTGAAAATGTAAGTCCCATCCGGAAAGCCAGGCAGAGAGAAATGGGTTAAATCCTGTTTCTCTCTGGCGCAGCGCTTTCCGGACTTACCAGGGCCCAAAGCTCAGTGCTGTGAAAAACTCACTCTCCCAGCAAGAGAGTGAGGGAGAGAAAACAGGTCGCCGGAGAACACATGGAGGGCTCCATCATATGCTCTCCAGGTCAGCGGCTGTTGCTTCTCCCCCATGCTGCTCTTGCCTGGGAGAGAGAGTTTTGCAGCACTGCGCTTTGGGAGTTGGACTCCTGTAAGTCCCATCTGGAAAGCCTGCGCTTTCCGAGGGCCCCGTGGGCTGCCCACCACCCACAGCCACCTGGAGCTCCTCTTTTGGCCACTGCTGCCTGTTTGCCTTCCCCTCCGCCTTGGGTCCTGCTGTCTGCATCCAGCCCATGACTGGGGATGCACTGCTTCCGGGCCAGGCCACCCACCCTCCTGGAGCACCGCCCCCGTTTGCTGTCATCCTTCTCCTGCCACAGACCAGTTGTATGTGTGTGTGAGAGAGAGAGAACAAAGAAAGAGGCAAAGAAAAAAGAAAAATAGGAAAGAAGGAAGGGAGAGAGAGATAGAAGAAAGAAAGAGATGAAGGAAGGAAGGAAGGGAGAGAGAGAAGAAAGAAAAAGGGAAAAGAGAGACAAGAAAGAAAAAAAAAGGAAGAGACAAGAAAGAAAAAGACAAAGGAAGGGAGAGAGACGAAAGGAAGAGAATGACAGAAGAGAAAGAAAGAGGAAGGAAGGGAGAGAGAGAGAGAAAGAAAGAAAGAAAGAAGAGGAAGGAAGCACTGCAAACCCTGGCACTAGACATGGCTTCAGAAGACTCTGAGACAGCACAGCAATCTATGGCTGGAAAGGATCTCTGAGGTCATCTAGTCCAACCCCCTGCTACAGCAGTAAACCTTACATTGTCTGGATTATTTTGGCGCCTCTAACAGAGAGGAAAATTGCCAGAAAGGAGAAAGAGTTTACTAGGCTGCCATGCAGAGGAAGGCAGAGATCGTCCTTGACTTATGACTACAATTGAGCCCAAAATTTTGGTTGCTAAGCAAGAGCATTGTTAATTTTTTACTCAATCCATGACCTCTCCTGGCTCTAACAGTCATGTGCAAGCTAGGGAAGAACATCTGAAGGCGTGTGTAATGTTCTAATGTACAGAAGTTATAGTTAAATGTGTGGCAGAAAGTGGACTCTGGGTGTGTTTTTCCAAATGTAGTAAGTGAGGTTGAATGTGTATAGTTTTAGAAGAGCTCTGTGTGTGTGTTTGTGTGTGTGTGTACATACACATACAGAATATATAGTAGATAATGTATCTTTTCATGTGCCTGTACACTATACAATGTAATATGTATGGCATATATACATAGGATTGAATATTTTGGATGTTCAGTAGTAGTAAATAAATAAGACAGGGAAATTGTATCTTGTTGAGGCCTTTGAGGCGAGGAGAGGCCAGCGACCTCTAACCTTGATGTGAGTGATGTCAAGTTGGCCACACCCACCCAGTCACATGATCACCCAGCTATGCCCACCCAGTCACATGACAACCAAGCCACGCCCACCAAGCAAGCCATGCCCACAGAACCAGTAGTAAAAATATTTGAAACCCACCACTGATTGGGACTCCACGTTCTGGCTCACCCTAGCCTTAAGGACTTCTAACTTGAGAAGGTTCAAATGTAAAACAAGACAATGCCCACTGCAATTCTCCTGTGGCGAGTTGGTCACAGAGATTGTTCCACGGTGAATTGGCTGTGGCAAGTCGGCCGGAGTGAATTGTCCTAGGTCCAAAGCTCTCTGTTGGAGTTGAGAGGAAAAAAATGGAGATAATTCTCTTTCATTTCCAGATAAAATTTTCAGAAAAACAAAAACTGAATCAGAAAAAAAAAATTCAAGAAAGATATTGTTGGTTTGAACAAATTCTTCAGGGGAAATGTATTACTCTATTGCTGTCTCAAAAGAACATTTTTTTTCTATAATAATAGGAAATCACCCCTATCTTCTGGTCTGCTGGAATTCATACATTTAATTTTATTCTGTTGGATTCTTTTCCTGGTTTCATTCATTTGTAGTTGCTAGATCAGAATCTTAAGAGACTTTCAAGATTGGGGCAGGGAAAGTCAAGAAATAGGCACAGCGGGGATTCTAGGAATGCTCTTTGTATTGTAGTAGGATAGAATAACAGACTCTTAAAAGCTTGTGGAAAGTTCTATTCTATTCTATTCTACTCTATTCTATTCAAAGCTGGGTTATTTTGAGTTTCTTTTTTCTTTCTCAGGGCTGACTAATCTTTTCAGAAATCTCTCCCCCCCAACCCCCACCCCAATGTTTGTTCCTACCTTCCCCATTCCAAGACCACATTTACATTCCTTCAGGCAGAAAGATAACAGCCTGGGTTCCTACAGATGCATCTAATCATGAACTGCTTGACCAAGAATTGCTTGTGATATGCTCTTTATATACACTGCTCAAAAAAATAAAGGGAACACAAGCAGAAGACATCCGAGATCTGAATGAATGAAATAGCCATATTAAATACTTTGTTCGTTACATACAGTAGTTTTGTGTTCCCTTTAGTTTGAGCAGTGTATAAACTACTGTATGTAAAGAACAAAGTATTTAATATGGCTATTTCATTCATTCAGATCTCGGATATCTTCTGCTTGTGTTCCCTTTATTTTTTTGAGCAGTATATCTAGGCTCCATAGTTATCTGTAAAAATCTACTTGTTTTTAAACATGTATAGTAGTCTTTGGGGGAAAAAAACATTAGTTCTGTTTTTTTAAGGTTTGATATTCCAGTTATTTTAAACTGGAAGGAGAACTGGATTCTGCAAGCAATTTGTTTTTTTCCCTCTCCCAGTTGAATGCATTTCAGATTTTCTGCTACTTCTGCTTACTAGTGAGTGTCAGCCCTTGAGGCCATCTTTTCTTTGGATCTTCAGGGCTGCCACACTTAGTGCTGTGGGAAAGTGGGAGGGGGGTTTGCATGGAGTTGGTAGAGTTATTTAGCCATAACATCATTCTTTTCTCTGAGAGTTAAGGATGTTCAGCCTGCACCTGGAGAGGCATGACTGGGAGGCATCTCTAGTTGGGACAGTGGATTGATTAGACCATGTGATGGACATGTGGGTGCAGAGGATCTTTGAGGAACTGCCTGCTTCAGAGTCTTACTTGGTTGGGGGTGTTACTTGGAACCCTAACAGTAAGTTCTATACGGCTGTATTTTCTTCTTGGTTTATTAATTGGGAAGAGGAATGCTATTTTGCATACCTTACAGGTTAATTCTGGATGCTATTGCCGGTGGCCATCTACTGCTAGCACATAACAGTTGGGACTGTTTCCCTGTTTGATCACTTATTTAGTATATTGTTCCCCAGATTGCTGCATTTTTGAGGGAGCTATTGGATAGTTAAGTAGCAGCTTATCTTACTTTTCCATAATTCATCACAATGTTGCTGCTCACTAAGCAGTGTTGGATAGTTGCTGCAGTCTTCTGGATCTTTGATAGGACAGTTGTCCGTACAGACATTCTTTCTGTAGATAGCCATTAACTTTACCTAATGTATTTAGCTGAGGCCTGTCTTTAACTCTGGCATATAGTGTTAGTAAGTGAGCTAGGTCAGAGATCTCTTGTGTATATCTTGATAAAGATTCATGACTATGACTAAGTCATGGTAATATTTGAGTTGAAGAGGTCAGTTTGCTCAGTGTGTCAGCAAACCAGCAAAAATTGGTAGCGGTAGAAATAATTATATTCATTTAGAAAGAAATGTCTTTTTAAAAATACTATGACAGATTATTTTTTAAAAAATGGTATGAATCACTTGAATCTGTACAATAACATATACTAAGGAAACTTTTATATGCTTTTATGTACAAGTAACAATAATGGAAAAATAACTTGAGATATTTTCCGTTAGTGTTACAAAATAATATATAATACTCCATTTTAATTGTGTTATATCAGATTAATATGACAGCTCTTCTAACAGCTGTTATTTCAAATAGAATTTTTTTCTTAAATAAATCTCTAAACTTTCTGATTGAAATGTTATTAGTTTCTGAAAAAATAGGCCATTCTAGATCATACTGAAGTCAGTTTTGAAATATCCCCGTGGCATATCACAGCAGGTAGCTATTTGAAATTGGGGCTCCAATTCAAGTTCAGCTTGCCTTCAACTATAAGCGCCACAAGGAAGTCATTGTTATATTTCTTACTGCTTCAGAAATTAGCCAAAATTTTTGTATAGTTCGTGCATTTAATACATAATACAGGCTACTGTGGAATAATTTTATTCAATTGTTCATTTATTCATTCATTCATTTCATTTATATGGCACCCATCTTGCCACAAATGGGCAGTTAACAGCACTCAAACAATGTAATAATAAATATAAACAAAAAGCATGCAGCACCCAAATATAATATATATATACTTAAATAGCTGTTGTCAGCAATACACACAACAACAATATAAATCACAACATTTCATGGGCTCCAACTAACTTCTTACCCCTATGCCCAGGAACAGAACCAAGTTTTTAAGGCTTTCAGGAAAACTGGTAAGGTTGGGGAAGTTGAACCTTGGGGTATTGATGTTGCAACTGAGAAGGTCAGTTTTCTGAGATCAGCTAGGTAATAATCTTTGATGAGATCCCTAGATTGGACTTTTTGGGATTGGTAGAAATGGTCAAAATCCATCCTAAACATTTAGATCTCTAGCCCAATTTCGTAACTTTTGTTATCTGTACAGTGTCATTTTAGCAATTACAGTTTTCCTGCCCTTCTAAGGTACTGCATCAATTAGGCATGAGCAGGTTTGGCTTAAACCATTTTTCTCTGTTAAATTGGACAATGTATTCTGATAGTTTAGGAACCAGTTAATTGTCAGGGTTCCAAATAACACCCCCAACGAAAGAAGACTCCGCTGGATAAAACCCTGCATTAGGTTGGTGTCGAGTATTTTCTTAACTCGGCCATTTCTTTTGGAGTCATAGAGTATATCTTTGGTTTAGGCAGCTTTGCTCCTGGCATGAACTCAATCGTGTAATCTGTTGGGCTGTGAGGGGGTAGGAAGTTGCAATCTTGCTCACTTAAGTTGTCTGACAGATCTCGGTATTCCCTTGGCACCTGTGGGCTGCAGTGGGTGCTGCGGTTTCTCACTTGCTGAGGCTTCTGGGATGTGTTGCCTTTTGGCAACTGTCTGGTTTGATGGGCGGCAGTGGGCCAATGTCTATTTTTAGCTTTCAGTAGCCGTCTTCCCACTTGATGGTTGGTCCCCATTTATCTAGCCAAGTGAGGCCTTGCAGGGCCGAGCTGAGGATTTTGTACAGTATCTGGATGATAAAATAACTCAGATTCGGGAAGACTTGGCCGCCGACTGGGTTAGTTCAGACGAGATGACTGAGGCAGGCCTTGAGAGTGTTATCTGGGAGGAGTTCAATCCTGTGGCTCCCGAGGACGTGGACAGGATCTTGGGGTGGCTGAACGCAACCACTGGACCCGTGTCCCTCCTGGTTGGTGCTGGCTTCCCGGGAGGTTACACGAGGCTGGCTCCAGGGGATTATTAACGCTTCTTTGAGTGAGGGTGTCCTGCCGCCTGCCTTGAAAGAGGCGGTGGTGAGGCCTCTCCTCAAGAAGCCATCCCTGGATCCGGCTGTTTTGGCTAACTATCGTCCAGTCTCCAACCTTCGCTTTATTGCGAAGGTTGTTGAGAGTGTGGTGGCGCGACAGCTTCCCCAGTACCTGGATGAAGCTGTCTATCTGGATCCGCTCCAGTCCGGCTTCAGACCTGGGTACAGCACGGAAACGGCATTGGTCGCGTTGGTGGATGATCTCTGGAGGGCCCGGGATAGGGGTTCTTCCTCTATCCTGGTCCTATTAGACCTCTCAGCGGCTTTTGATACCATCGACCATGGTATCATGTTGCGCCGGCTGGAGGGACTGGGAGTGGGGGGCACCGTTTTGCGGTGGTTCTCCTCCTATCTCTCCGACCGGTCGCAATCCGTGTTGACAGGGGGGCAGCGGTCGACCCCAAGGCGCCTTGTTTGTGGGGTGCCGCAAGGGTCGGTCCTCTCGCCCCTCCTGTTCAACATTTATGTGAAGCCGCTGGGTGAGATCATCCGTGGTTTTGGGGTGGAGTTCCATCAGTACGCTGATGATACTCAGCTGTACATTTCCACCCCAGACCATCCCAATGATGCCTTGGAAGTGATGTCCCAGTGCCTGGAGACCGTGCGGGTCTGGATGGGGAGAAACAGGCTTCGACTCAACCCTTCCAAGACCGAGTGGCTGTGGCTGCCGGCGTCCCGGTATAGCCAGCTGATGCCATCGCTGGTTATTGGGGGCGAATCATTGGCCCCCACGGAGAGGGCCCGCAACTTGGGTGTCCTCCTGGATGCGCGGCTGTCTTTAGAAGGGCATATGACAGCCGTGGCCAGGGGGGCTTTTTGTCAGGTTCGCCTGATATGCCAGTTGCGCCCCTTTCTGGACCGGGACTCCCTACGCACGGTCACTCAAGCACTCGTCACTTCTCGTCTGGACTATTGTAACGCTCTCTACATGGGGCTCCCCTTGGGGTACACCCGGAGGCTCCAACTGGTGCAGAATGCGGCTGCGCGGGGGATTATGGGAGCGACGGGGTGCTCCCATGTGACTCCTCTCCTGCGCGAGCTGCATTGGCTTCCGGTGGACTTCCGGGTGCGCTTCAAGGTGTTGTGATCACCTTTAAAGCGCTCCATGGCTTAGGGCCAGGGTACTTACGGGACCGCCTTCTGCCACCAATAGCCTCCCACCGGCCGGTTCGCTCCCACAGAGAGGGCCTCCTCAGGGTGCCGTCGGCCAGACAATGCCGGCTGACGACCCCCAGGAGGAGAGCCTTCTCTGTGGTGGCACCTACCCTATGGAACAATCTACCCCCAGAGATACGAGTGATCTCCGACCTTCGGATTTTTCGTCGGGCCCTAAAAACTCATTTTTTCCAGTTAGCCAGTCTGTCTTGATTTTAGGGTTAGTTTTTAAAATTTTAATATTGATTTTAATTGACAAGTTTTAAATTATGGGCCAAATTATAAATTATTTTAACTTTATTTTTAAACTGTGATGTTTTGTATAGATGTTTTTATCTTGGCTGTTCACCGCCCTGAGTCCGAAAGGAGAAGGGCAGTATAGAAATTTGAATAAATAAATAAATAAATAAATAAATAAATAAATAAATAAATAAATAAATAAATAAATAAATATGATTGACTCAGTCATTTTGGGAGCTATGATGAATCGGATGAGCTCTCGGTGGTACCCATCTCCAGTCTAATGAGTTCTGTGACCAATGTGGCAGGGGCTCCACCTATCAATATCCCATCGACCTGTTCAAAATGGATGGGGCGCTCTAGGGGTCTTGTGCCTATCCCTAGCTGTTGGACTACGGGGAGGCTGATCAGGCATCTGGTACAGCCAGTGTCTATGACAACTTCTACCTCCCCTTGAGCTCCCGTTTCTCGCACTACAATCCAGGTTTTGATAGTGAAGGGGTGGATGGCTTCACTTACCATTAGGTTGTCTTCGCTGCTGCTGCTGCCTTTGGCGGAACCTGGAGGGGTTTCTCTGGCTGGAGTTTCCTCATTCCCAGTTGGAAAGAGGGGGACCTCAACAGCCTCTTTGGCAATTCTTCCCTTGTCCGGTGGCTTCCTCAGGGTTCTTTTCCCCTGGGGTGCAGAGAGGGTCTGGACCTGAGGGACTGGGGCTAGCGCCAGACACTCTAATGCCCTGTGTCAATGCTGACTGCATCGGTAGCTTGACCAGAAGTCAGGGGCCTAGAGTTTTTGCCGATTTCTCAGCAGTCAGCTTCCAATGGGAATAGATTTCCAGATCCATAGCCACTGTTGTGTTGTACCAGGCTTGTATATGCTCTGGAACTCCCCTGATGCTGCAGGCTTATCTGAGGTCCGGATCTAGGGCCTCTTTGAATTGGTAGACGAGAAGGCATTCAGGCCAGTCTCTCAGTTTTCCAGCCAGCCTCTGGAATTCCCACACTAATTCTTTGGGGGGCCGGCCCACTTGCTTCAACACTTTGATCTGGGCTTCGGCTTCTATCCGGTGGGCTGTGTCCTCGAACCGGCCTCAGAGCAGTTGGACGAACTCATCTGCATCTTCCAGCTCTGGGGCTTCTTCATCACGTAGTTCAGCTATCCATTCCGCTGCTTCTCCTTCATTCATGCCATCCGCAATTGCCGAAATCATGTCCTGATTGGTCTGATATTGGTCCCCATAGAGATCAAATGTGGGACCAGACCTGATTGAGGAAGTAGGCCAGCTTCCCTGGGGTCCCGTCGAACGTCATTCTAAATCATGGAGGTGGAGCGGCTGGCAGGGCCGTTTGTGGGACTGGTGTTGGTTGCGGGGCCGGTGCCTTTGGCAGGGTCAGAGCTGGCGTCCATTGGTATTGAACCCATCCCCGGACAGGGTAGAAGGCCCAGCCAGGGGAATTGGTCGGCGGGAGGCAGTCTGAGGACCGGTGACTGGGGGGGGGGTGTTTTGGGCCTAGGCAGTCCCACCAGTGGTCCTTGTAGTGCTGGACTGGATTGGGCCAATGGACCTTGCTGCTGCACCGTTCCTACTCCACAAGAACTGTCATCCCGGTAGACCAGGTCCGACAAGGAAGGCTAAGGTGTAATCTGCTTCATGCCGAGTGGAACGAGTCTGATGCCCCGCTGGGCGCCACTGCGGTTCCCTGGCCTGGAAAGGTGAGCATGGGCTGAGTCAGAATCCTGCTGGGTGGGCCGGTACTAGGAGGTTGCACGATGCTGCCCATGCTGAGCTGGTCGAACCACTCTGGTCATCCTGCCAGCCACTGGCTTCGCATCGATGGCAGGAAGCCCCACTCTCTGGAGTCACTGAGATCAGCTGGTTTTGGTGCTCTCCACTCGAGGGCTCCACTCTACTCACCTCCATCTACTGTTTCTGCAGCATTGCCCCGGTCATCAACTCTTGGGGCGGGGCAGCTCCTGCAGTTTTGTCACACAGAGAGGGATCCAGTTGAATGGCTTTGGGCTGGGTGCCCTGTCTGTGTTCTGCTTCGGCGGCCTCCGCTGCTTTACTACAGATTCGCAAGGGAAGTGGGAGGTCTCAACGTGGACCATCGAACCAGTCCCGGTGGTTCCCTCTGTGGTTGCCGTTTTCTCCTTCATCTTCCGTGAGTCTTGACGCCACCTGGTATCTGGTTGGTGCTCGGGGCTCAAGATCTTGGACAGCACCACGGAGATCAGGGAGCTGGTTGAAATTTTAATGGTGATTCGGGTTAATGTCAGAGTTCCAAGTAACACCCCCAATGAAAGAAGACTCTGAGGCCAGAAATTCCTCAAAGTTCCATTTTATTAGAGATGTCATATTGGCACATCTGGGAAAACCCGAATCTGAAAACTTCTAGGTTTTCCCCACCCAAAAGAAAGTCCAAGTCCCTTCCCCCTGCACCCACATGTCCATCACATGGTCCAATCAATGCACTGTACAGTGGTGAAATCCATTTTTTTTACTACCAGTTCTGTGGGCGTGGCTTATTGGGTGTAGTGTGGCTTGTTGGGCGTGGCAGGGGAAGGATACTGCAAAATCTCCATTCCCACCCCACTCCAGGGGAAGGATATTGCAAAATCTCCATTCCCACCCCATTCTGGGGCCAGCCAGAGGTGGTATTTGCCAGTTCTCCAAACTACTCAAAATTTCTGCTACCGGTTCTCCAGAACCTGTCAGAACCTGATGGATTTCACCCCTGGCACTGTCCCAACTGGAGATGCCTCCCAGTCACACCATTCCAGGTGCACGCTGGATGTCCTTGACTCTCAGAGAAAGGAATGTTATTATGGCTAGATATCCCTGTTACTCCATGCAATTCCCCCTCCCGGTTTCCCACAGCGCTAAGTGTGGCAGCCCTGAAGATCCAAAGAAAAAGATGGCCTCCAGGGCTGACATTAATTTTACTTCAGCATTAGTAGTTGAATAGGTCCCATTAGAAATGATTATGTAACTAAGGTTAGCAAATTATTTAGGGCTTTAGGGCAGTTCTTCCTGATTTCCAACCTCCAGCACCTGTTGCCCTATGGCCTTGGTCATGAAAAATAAACAACTGATATGTACAGAAGGGTGTGGGTGTATTTATTTGTTTTATCAATCAATCAATTACACTTCTATGCTGCTCAGTCTATTGACTGTGATCTATTTTGTTTGATTTTGGCATAATATCTTATGTGAACCGAGACATTGGAGTTTGAAAATAGTGGCTTGTAGTTCAGCATGTGGATAAATCAGACAATTACGCTTTATTCACAAATATTAATTAAACCATCCTTTAACACAATGTGTGAACCTAGTCATGGTATTATTGCATTGATTCTGTTTTAGCTAACCTTGTAATAAGTAATTTTTAACTTATAGATGATATTTCTACCAGATGATATTATAGATGATATTTCTATCTATTCAGATGATATTTGAACTGCTTCATTATTCTGTTACTTTTCCAAATTTAGATATTCTGTTAGTTGCTATCAGATAGCTAACTGTATATAGAGTTGGAGTTTGTATTAGAGTTTTATTAGATATTATTAAGAGAGTTTGTGAAAATTGATTGATTGATCTGAATAATTAGTAAATAAATTTTTCCCCGTGACCCCTTTCTGAAGGCTGAAGCTAAATTCCTATATGCAACATGATTATTGACAACAGTTTTAAGAAGGTTGCTATCAAACAAATTTAAACATAAATTAATTTTGAATAAAAAATGTGGTTGCATTCAGAGTTCTCTTTCTTAAACAGGAAACAGGTCTGGTTTAGAAATATATTTGTTTCTAAGTCTTTCAAAGAGTATATAATGTTACAGGTTTTACAACCAGGTATTCTCAAGATCTGTTGAACTAAAGGATTTATACTCTCAGCTTGTTTGGGAATGGAGTCATGACTAATGTGCCAGAATGATTAAACGAGAATTAAATGCTTCAGCTTGAATCCAAAATTAGGATATACTGTATCCCAGCTTTCTCAACATCTCCAAGAGATTAGGAACTTTAATAGGCATCAGCCAAAGAGGATCAACTGACAGGATCTAGAAGACAGGCCTTCTCTGCTATATCCCTGCTTTGTGGAATATTTTCCCTTCACAGAGATCAGAATGGCCCCAATATTGGCCTTTGGCAAGCTCTAACAACATGATTATATACCTGGGCCTGGTGTTAAAGGCCCCATTTCTCACTGTTAGTTGGTTAACTTTCTCGATTTCTGTATGTATTTATTTTCTGCAATTTTTTTTACTGTTTTATTGTTTTTAATTGTTTTAAATATTTTAGAGTTAGAACTATAAGCCACCCAGAGCGACTAGGTTGAGATGGACAGTTATAGAAACTGAATAAATAAATAAATTTTGAGGGTACTGGCTTGGAGGCGGCAAATATAAATTGTTCCATTTGTAAAGTTAGAGTCTAAATGTTTTATCTGCAGAATATCACCTCCAGAACAGGTAGTCCTTGACTTACAACCACGATTGAGCCCAAAATGTTTTTGCCCATTTTATGACCTTTCTTGCCACAGTGGTTAAGTGAATCATTGCAGTTGATAAGTAAGTAACATGGTTGTTAAGTGAATCTGGCTTCCGCATTGATTTTGCTTGTCAAAAAGGTCGCAAAAGCTGATCACATATCCCTAGAACACTGCAATGGTCATAAGTATGAACTAGTTGCTAGGCATCTGAATTCTGATCATATGAGCATGGGGATGCTACAAAGGTCATAAGTGTGAAAAACAGTCACAAGTCACTTTTTTCAGTATAATTTTGAACGGTCATTACATGAACTGTTGTAAGTTGAGGACTACCTGTATTCCCTGATGCTATAGGGTATATCATGTAGAGTTGGAGGCAGACCAGAAATAACAAAACTACAGCTAGATGGCCAATTCAAAAATTGCAACAATATTTTGGAGAACCATTGCTAGTGCAAACTTCTCTAATAATTGATTTTATTTTTTTAAAAAAAACCTAACAATGCTAGAATATCAGAAGAGGATATCAAAATGAGCCTCAGATAGAAGTTCCGTTGAGCTTTGATTTTCAAAATTTTATTAGTTGATCAGAATATAAAATTAAAAAAATGAAACAATGGAAAATTAAGGGAGGAAAAAGGGAGAAGGAAAATGTGTGTGGTAGAAGGGGAAAAAGAAAAAAAAAGGCATTGACTTATGACTCCTTTTAGCAGAGTAGAAGATAATGACATTTTATTATTGTGTGAAAGAAGTTCCATTGAATTTCAAGAGAATTAGTGCAAGAAAAATGCAGTCCTGTTGTTTTTTTTACAAAATAGATTACCAAGCAACACTAAATCATAACTTGTCTATGACAAAGCAAATTTTGTAGTCTTGGCTGACTTTGTCTAATGGAATGTGTGGATGACAAGGGGGAATGAAGAGAAGAGATGCTTAGCGGTCAGAGAAAGAAACTACCCTAATGGATCAAACAATTTAATGTGGCAGCAGGAAGTTTGTAGTTTCAGACTTGCAAGATTCTGTTGATATATCATACAATAAAGTAGAATTAGTTCATCTAGTCATGTTTCCTGTCTGGTTTACCTGGCAGGGCTGACATTTTGCCCTTTTTCTGTCAAATCTTAAGGGAGAGAATTGTTTAATTTGAAGATATTTCTGGAACATATTACGTTACAAGTAGGACAGAGAATCAAGCATATAAAAATATATCACTGGAAGTTAAAAGAGTATAAAAACATTTCATTTGATTTGTTTTGCTATCAGGGGAAAGTTCCCTTTGGTATAATAATGTGTTGGCATCGTAGATACGAACACAAATATTTGAGAATAAAATGTAAAATATCAGTGTTCCTAGTATAATATTGATCCTTGGTAATTGTTTGTGTAGTTTGTACTTGCTTTTGTAAAAATTTGTCATCTCCTTCCGTCCAAAGTAAACATCTTTATGCCAGACGTGAGGAACTGTTTTTGTTTTACTTTGTTTTCATCTGTTAGCTTGAAAGGAGTTATTGATCGTGGTGACTGTTTAATAATTCAGGCTTCCCATTCTCAAACTGTGAGATCCTTTCGTTAAGTGTATCAGATAGTAGGTCAATTAAATGCATTAATAATTGGCCATACAAAAGACAATGTTACTGACGTGAAATATATCTGCTGTGTCTGGAGATATATCAGACACCTGTGTCTGGAGATATATCAGTACATCTGTATTCACTCACAAGAGCTAACTAGCCCCAATCTTGCATATTAAAACTAGAAAGAAAAGTTTTAACTTAAAATTACTTTGAAAATGTTAAATTTAGTTAAAAGGATACCTATATTTTATGGCTTGCTCAAATTATGTTAGAAACTTTGTGCATAATTTTTATTCATTGTGTTTATGTAGAGATTAGAATTTGCTATTGAACTTTTTAAAAATTAAAATAAGAAATGTAATGCTCTCATATTTCTCAGTCTGATAAAAAAAGCAGATCTCAGGTAGTTTAATATTACTTCTTTGTAGAGGTTTTCATACAGTCTGGTATGAAGCAGCCTTCTAGGTTGGTGGACTTTATCTCCCATTGCCCTCCAGTTAATATGAAAATCACATTTGCAGGGGTCATAGTATGCTAGCATTTAAACAGCATTTGTTCTTGAAGTTTAAGTATCCAAGGGTAAAAATATAACAACAAAAAAGTTTCCTCAATTCTTCATCTTATAGATTTTCCAAAAAATGTTTCTTTTTATAATTTGAAAGCTCAATTCAAAGTCCCTGGTCTTGCCACTTGGAGGACTAGTGATTCACTCATTCTACTTCACTTAAAGCATCACTGGTAAAATTAGAGGAGGTTTTTTGTTCTAGATCTGAAACATCTCAGTAATGGCTCTAACATTGTCTTTTAAATTTGTAAGGTTGCATGCATCTTTTAAAAAGTCCAATTCTTTCATTTCAAGCTAAAAATAGGGTGACAGAGGGACTGTGGGATAAGCAGTTGGAGTGGAGCGAGTTGGTTGCCATAGTAACTAGTGAGCCACTTAGCAATACTTGCTTTGGTTGTATAGTTGCTAAGATTCTTTTTTTCTGCCCCTCCATCTATGTGGGGAGATGAGAAAAGAAGAGGATGCAAAACATTATGCATGTTCAGTTTTCCCCTTTGAATTGCCAATAATTCTCTCTTTCTCTCTCTTGTTTGCATCAATGGTTTGGGAGCAAAGTAGAGTGTATATGGCTATAAGGTATGGTCTTATACATGTATAAGTATGGTCTTATACATGAACAGTTTGCTGTTCACTCAGAGGAGAAACTAAAATTCATTTATGAGACAATGAGGGTAACTGTTTCTCAGAAAGATAAGTGTTACATAGAGTTTCTTAGTTACTTGACTATTTATTATTCAGTCTTCAATTTTACATTTCACTATGTTCATCTCAGTTAATATCAGAGATAACATCACTGGTCACTTGCCAAGGTCAAGATCCCAACAATAATCATGCCAACTCCTGGAATTCTTTGATCTGGCTGCAATTCTGTCACTTGAGGTTGTCTAATTTTTCTGAACAAGATCATAATAGTAGGAAGAACAAAATGGCAATTTTCATTTGTCTTGCTCTTTTGTTCTTGTATACAGTATTTGTACCAGAAAAAGATGCCCAGAAATACTGGCTCAGAAGGTGTACTCATTCAGTGACGGGATTTGCTAAGCATACTTATAAAGTCTAGAATTGGAACTGATATGAAGTGCTGTTCAACCATGATAATATGGATAGACATTAACCACATCATAATGTACTTCCACCTCTGAAATAAGGTGTGTTGCATACAGTATAAAACAATTAAATTTTTTTCAAGAAAAAATGGGGCATCATTTAGCTATAGAATCCCAGTAATGTTGAACCATGGAAGATATAGTAGGGGACACCTGGTAGATCATTCTAGGAGAAGGGTGATCTCCAATTTAGTGGTGGTTTCATCTTCTGATTTGGCAATCTCAACCTGAAGACTTAATGGCTGGACTGTTTGTGTACTTGCCATTAGGGTACTGCTGATAAATGCCAGATCCAGTATCAATATAGCCACATATATTCATGATTTTGTGGTGGATGAACAGGCAGCCTTAGCATATATCTGAAATCTGCCTGGCTAGGTTTTGGATTTTTCATCAGCTTTGAGGCCAGTGCTGGGAAGGAGAGTGATTCTGATCTATCAGGACACTTATCTGTGGTTAGCATGCAATTTAGTGAGCTGTTTCAACAATGGGAGACTGAATGTGCTTGTGTTGGGCCCTAGATACAAGTAGGGATCCTTTTAGTGTACTGGCTGCCTGCAGCCTGGTTAGGTCCCTCTTTGGACTATTGTTGGAATACCTTGCCTTTTAGTGTTTAACACTGGATACATATACATCTGCATCCCTCACATTAAGTCCCATTCTGCAATGTATGATTCCTCTGTAACCAATGCAAATGATCCAGAAAAATTCTTGCAATTGTACTTGAATCCCTATTGTTTTGCGGATAGACTGGCTTCAGACACATAGTTATGCTATTAACTGGGAAGAAGGGACATCTTTTTCCTCTCTCAAAAATGCCAACAGCATCATATGCAGGCATTGGACTTCTTTCTCTCCTTTCTGCTTGAGCCTTCTTCCCTGCAAGTAAATTATACAGAGCTGGATGATATTTTAGAGGAAGAAGAAGCAACTACCCTGTTTCCTAACTGGGCATGTGACTGTACCATAAACTTAACACATAGAGTTCAAATCCCAGCTAAAAGACTATTTTATATTTACTCAAGAATTAGCAGCTTTCAAGGGATTCTAGACAGCAATTTGAATAAAGGATTAATTCATTCTTCTTCTGTCTGCGTCTTTAGTTGTTTTTTTAAAAAAAGACATATAATTCTTTTTTGAGTTCTTGTCCCGTTTAAAATTCTGTGACTAGGAGGATATTCTGAGGATACCATCAGAATATAGAATAGTCTGATGGTAGGGTAGGAAATGTTTTCTGTGAATAGTGAGTTGAAACTTGCTTGTTGAATACAATAAAAGAGTATATGTTGAAAGTAAAGTTACTACTACAAAGGTAACAGGCAGTATGTTGTAAGAAATAATGTTGAAAGTTGAAAATAGCTGTGTTTAAATGCCCATTTTGTATGGAAGTATGGAAGAGTTTCATACAAAGAAAATGAACAAGGTTGAATTGTAGAATAAATATATGAACAAAAATTGAATGGGTTAAGAGATAGTCTATGTTTTCAATGAAGTCAGTGTGGGTGATATAAACCTAAAGGTTTATATAAATATAAAGGTGTGTGTGTATTTTTAAGTATAAAAAAAAATAAAAAGAACAGAGGGATTAGGAATCATATGATTCATCATGCCTTCCTGCATGAGCATGTCTCATGAGAGGAAATAAGTTTTAGGATGGGAAAAATGAACCTGCATCACCAGATTGAAAGAGATGCTGAACATACTGAATGTCAACAACAGATGGATGTTCTGTAATGAAGTTACATGAAAATTGACGGGTTTTCTGCGTAAACTAAGCGTTCAACATGAAGGTTAATGTTTTTACATTTCATCCCATTTCCACCAGCAGTTATGCTGTTTCTCTCAAGGTTTTTTTGGATTTTTTTTGTTGTTGCTTTCATAGCATTCTATATGTGTGACCCAATGATGTTGCTATCAGTGTAGTAGGGTAAAAAGTTGGAAGACTAGCAATAGCATTTATACTTACATATTGCTTCACGGTGCTTTACAGCCGTCTCCAAGCAGCTTACAGAGTCAGCAACAACAACAACAGAGTCACCCAACAACTTGGATCCTCATTTTACAACCTCGGAAGGATGGAAGTGTGAATCAACTTGAGCCAGTGAGGATCGAACTCCTGGCAGTGAGCTGAATTAGCCTACAATACTGCATTCTAACCACTGTGCCACCATGGCTTCTCATCATGGCCTATCATCATATTCTGCTCTTTCATGATACTTATTGTCCGCATACAGTTGTCAAGAATAGGTCTTAAGTTTATCAAAAGTATGACCTTAAAAGGTAAGTACTTTGGCAAGAAATTATGACTGCCTAATCAGTCATGTAGATCTGAAAGTGTTTCCTCTTTGCTCTGATATTATTCAGCAGATACAGTATTGTGACTGCCTATATTTGGCTGTTGGTATGTGGTATATTTTTATTGGTATTTTTTATTATTGATTTAAATAGTCTTCAGGTACTCTGAAGATACTTGATCCTCCTCAATTTCTCATTCAATTCCTTTTTAATTAATTTTCTTTCTAATTTCCATCTTAAAATAAGTTATGACTGTTATTTATATACATGCTGAAATCTATCAAAACCACATCTTACATTATGCAATGAATAACACATAATAGTATTTCTAAACGTTCCTTCCGTTTGGTGCCAAGATTAACTTTTTTTCAGAACTATGTTTTATCTTTAATAATTTCATCAAACATATACACAATCTTTGCAAAGTAGCTGGAATTGCCCAGTTACTGTATTTTCCCCATTTGAAAATGATCATCAGAGTTTTAATATGAAGCAAAGATATATCGCTGTACTAAATTATTTCCATACTAACTGCTTTTGTGATTTTAAGACTCTGGGCCACTTCTCAAATACCTTTATTTTATACAGATATTATCACCAGAGATGCATATCTTACAGATTCTTTTAATTTTATCAAATTTTTGATATATCAATTTTATATTGTGTTCCTTTTTATTAGTTCAGTTTTTAGCCCAGTTCTGCCCTTTTAATTTCAAAGTTTTTGATATGAACATAATCAAATCATCTGATACCTTTATATAATGGTAATTTTCATTTAAACCTTTGTCTATAAATAACTACCATTTAATATTGTATCTGATGCCAAACTTCTTAACATTTAAACCTAACAGTTTGATTTTCATGTATTTCAAGTGGTTTCAAATACCCGCTTTTTATACATTCCCTGACTGTACACAAATAATTTTCAGAGTCTGGCAAATCTAAATCTTCCTTTGTGCTAATTTCAATATCTACACATTGAGATCCTGCACATATACAAATTGCATTCTTGATTTTTATCAATAAAAGAATTTCAACATTTTCCCTGTATTACATAGATTTCTCCCAAACTTCTGATTTCTATTTTTATCTGTCTCATTCATCAACCCTGGCTTTGTCGTTACTTCCTGGTTTTAACCAGGAAGTAATGTGTTTTTTACCCTCTGCGCATGTGCAGAAGGTTTTGTGCATTCACAAAGGGTCTGTGCGCGCATGTGATGCACGCACGCGCGGCACGTGCACTTCTGAACTGGTAAGGAAGGTAAGTAGATATCACCACTGATGCAGGGGCTTTTTCAGGTAGTCCTAGTTTGTCCCTTCCTTAAAAAAAAACATTACTTGATCCCACTTGACTGGACAATTTTCATCCAATTTCCTATCTTCCCTTCTTAGGGAAGGTAGTAGAAAAGGTGGTTGCTTGGCAACTTCAGAGGGTCCTGGATGAAACAGATTATCTAGACCAGGGGTGAAATGCTACCGATCCGGTAGCGATGATGGCCGGTGGTTCAGAGAACTGGTAGCAATGGCAGCTGGAGGCTCCGCCCACCCGCCCCATTCCCCGGAGTCAGGGAATGCATCGCCACGCGGTGTATCCTACTGCTCACCTTTCTCCCGCAGCTGGCTGTCAGGGAAGGCAAGTGCCCGAAAGTTACCGGATTCGCTTACCCTCCTTCTTGAATGAGCCGCCACCATCGCCGCTCTGATCAATGCACCGGCTGTGCAAGCGCATACCGTTTATTTAACTCACTCATCAGCGGCAGGTTGGGTGTGCGCTTGTGCAGCCGGCGCGTGGACCAGGGCGGCAATGGTGGCGGCTCATTCAAGAGGGAGAGTGAGCGACTCCGGTAACTTTTGGGCACTTGCCTTCCCTGACAGCCAGCCACGGGAAAAAGGTAAGGATACGCTGCTTGGTGATGAGAGAGCGGGCAGCAGCTCCAGGGCAAGGCTGGTACCATTCCCCGACCTGGTTGAGGCAGGCGGTGGCTCCAGGGCCCCATAGAATGGCGCATCCCTGGGCCCTGGCCCCCAACCCAAAGCGAAGAGAGAGCGGGTGGCGAGTGGGTGGCAGAAATTTAAAAAGTTTTCCTACCGGGTTCTGTGGGCGTGGCTTGGTTGGAGAGGGTCTTGTGACTGAGTGGGCATGGGTGTGAGTGACATCGAGTTGGCCATGCCCACTCAATCCATGCCCACAGAACCGGTAGGGAAAAATTTTAGATTTCAGCCCTGATCTAGACCTCTTCCAGTCAGGAGTTATGACCAGTTAGGGGACAGAAACAGCATTGGGCGCAGTTGTTGATGATCTCTGGCGACAGTGGGATAGGAGTAGTGCAACCATCCTTGCTCAGCACCCTTTGATACCATTGACCATGGTATCCTTTTGGGCCGGCTGCAGGCTTTGGGCTGGGTGGTGCAGTCTTGTGCCGGTTTCTCCAAGGCTGCTCCCAATCAGTGGTGATAGGAAATTGGTAGCACTGAGGTAGAGCCTTGGTAGTACAATGGTTTAATGCACCCTGTAATTAACACAGCTGCCTGCAATTTCTGCAGGTTCGAATCTTACCAGGCTCAAGGTTGACTCAGCCTTCCATCCTTTCTAAGCTAGGTTAACTGAGGACCCAGTTTGTGGGGAAAATAAGCTGACTTGGTATAAATATACAAAAGTATGAAGGCTGTTGCTTAACGCATTGTAAGCCGCCCTGAGTCTCCGGAGAAGGGCGGCATATAAATCAAATTAAAAAAAAAAAATGAGAAGAGGCCCAGGCCACTAAGATCTACATGAAGCCACTGGGTGAGATCACCCATCACCTTGGGTTCGAAGTAACATCAGTATGCTGATGATACTCAAGTTTATATCACCACTCCTGATGATTCAAGTGATGCTGTTGCTGCCCTCTCATGGTGCCTGGAGGCTGTGGGGGCCTGGATAGGGAACAATAGGCTTTCGCTGAATCCTGGCAAGACCAAATGACTTTGGGTACATGGAGCTTCAAGATCCAGGACTTTAACTACCTTAAGTCTGGATGGGGTAGCATTACCCCAGACAGACCTAGCCCGCAACTTGGGGGTTCTCCTGGACTTGCAACTCCTGTTAAAAGAGCAGGTGACAGTCATGGTAGGAGAGCCTTTGCATAACTTTATGTGTGCCAGTTATGGCCTTTCCTGGATCGGGAGTACCTGTGCTCAGTCATTTGTACAACAGCCCCCTAGCTACAACTGCTTATCAAGCAACAATCGCAAGTCTAGGAGGACCCTCAAATTGCAAACAAACTCTCTGAGAATATTGTCAGTATGTAAAGAGCAGGAGATGGCATGATAAACAAATGGCTCTTTCTAAAGAAAAGCATCTAATGAGAGCTGAAACTGTAGAATTCAACCCTAATACAGTAAATCAGAAGTGCTTGGCTTTAACTGCACTTAGATGGTAAGTAAAGTAACCTTGAATATTTTGAACCCACCTGAAGGAAATCTGAAAAATTATAGCAGCATAGCTTGAGACTATTATGTATGCTATGTGAATTCCTGATCCCCAGGCTGGACATGACAGTTGAAGGTGACTTCATTGGAATTTGGGCCTTTGTTCTTTGATTGCTTTTTGGAATTTTGCCTCTCAGACTGATTCTGGTAGACTAAGCTCTTGCAACCAAGACAAAATGATGAAAACTAATTTATAGCTTTATGAGGAAATATGAATTTAAGTGGATATCCTGATTTATTACTGGCCCATTTAGGAGTTAGGTTAAGTAGTGAAAAACATGAATTAAGATTCAGGGCAGGGGTTTATTTTCTTTCAGTTTGTTCAGAACAATGACAATGGGATTTTATTCTCTAAGACTAGTGTGGCTAAAGGTGGTCTTTTTCTGAGAGACACTCAGAAAAACTCCTTTGCCTTTTCTATTGTCATTTTGAGTGTGAAAATGCTCAGGGTTACCTGAAACATCAATTTGAGGAACTGCAGCGGTGGTGGTATGGAAGTTAGAGAAGGGCCTATACACAGATGTAAAAAAAAACCAAATACAATAAAATGCTGTATGCTTAACTGTGCTACTAAATGTCAAGAAGCTGAAAATCTATGATGGTTTCTCAAATATGATGCATTTTCTACATCTATACAAGTAGTCCTCAACTTACGACCAGTCATTTAATGACTATTTGTAGTCACAATGGTCTCAGAACATGTGTTTACAGTACATCAAGCACTTCCAGCCATTGTAAAGTATTGTGCTGCCCCCGCACCCAGTCACATGACTGCATTTCGTGTGATTGGCAATCTGTTCACAAGTGTCCTGCGATGGTTTTCAACCTTCTCTGCCAACTTCCCTGAAAGTCAACCGGGAAGTTGGCAGGGAAGGTTGCTAGTGGAGGATAACATTGGATTTGAAGTCTATTTCTCCAGTGTGCTGAGGGAATTCCTCTCCCTTCCATGCAGGGAGGGAAAATCATCCCATGTGCTGGAGGAATGGATCTCAAATCTGGCAAAATGCTAGCTAACATCACCGTTCTGAGCTTCTCCAAATGGGGGCACTTGGTAGAGTTTTCTCGTCCCCTCCTGAAGACTCTAAAAGGCTCTTGAGGAGAGGGGGAAATGTTAGCAAATACCAATGTTCTGAGCCTTTCAGAATAATAGTATTCTGTTTTCTCCACCCCTCTGGAAGTCTCTGAAAGGCTCTGGAGGGGAGGGGAAAATGCTAGAATGTTGCTGTTTCCTGGAGTTTTCTTCTCCCTTCCGGAAGATTCAAAAAAGCTCTGGAGGGAGAAGAAAATGGTAGTGAACACCAGCATTCTGAAAGGCTCAGAATGCTGGTATTCACTTGTGGTCTGTTCCTCTAACGTGCCAAGAGATTCCCCCTCTACGGGAGAGGAAAAACCTCAATTCTGTCAAAAGTGCTAAGGAACTTCAGTTGATTACCCAAAGGTGTTTTTTTCAGGAGGCAACTGGACTTTCTTCTTGTTGTTTTTTCTTTCTTTTGAAGACATTTCACTTCTCATCCCAAGAAGCTTCTTCAGCATTGGCAGGATAGTGGGGGATGGAAGGATTACTCAGGGTCACCTGAGTAGTGCTCCTGTTTCCTGTAGTCTGCAATTTTTTCCCCTAGAAATCCATTCCTACACCCACACCATTCAAAGGGTGTTCATCCCAAATTGTATAGCTAAAAGTCTGTAGAGATTCTCAGTCATCCAGGTCATGGTTGTCCCTGTCAGATGTAAATGCCTTATTCTCTAATGTGTAAATAATGTATATATGGAACATCAGGGGTTAACTTATTCTTTGGACTTTAATGTATTCATAATTTACCACTCCCATTTCTGGCTCCACCCCTTGTATATATAAGGAGCCATCCTCCCCATTTTCCTTGCTTCTATCTTGAATATTCAGCGAATATAGAATGCCTATTATGATTAAAGAGAAATACATTTAAATCTCTAACTTCTATTATCTTTATTGAGTCTGATCCTGAAAATATTGCAACAAGCTGGTAGCAGAGGATGGTTAATTGACTCAATAAGTAATTAAAAATGTCCAAGAAAGATAGGCCCAACACCAGGGCCTACAGCAAAGAAATAGAAACTGATCAAGAGATGATCAACGAATCCACTAATGCGATTTCGAGAGAATCCGAAGAATACACCACTGAAGAAGAAGAACTGATGAGTGAAAACAATGACCAGGAAGAAATTGAGATAGAAAATAACGAACTCAGGTCAGAGATATTAAAGATACTAAAAAGCCAAAAGAATGATGAAAGCCTCATCGCGGACCTCCAGGAGATGCTGAGGAACAGCGGAGCAGCGAGAGAAAAAACGTCATTAAAGAAAAACCCAAAGATCAAAAAACTGTGAGTGAAATGACTACTGAGAAAATAGTTGTAAAAAAGAAAAGATGTGACCTCGCGCGAAATTTTGAATGGCAGCCATCTTGGTTTCAACGAACTTCAAAAGAGAGTGAAGCAGAGCCAATCAAAACGCTCAGTTCAAAATTTCTGGCGCGAAAAACGCTATCAGACGAAGAAAGTGAAAAAGAAGTCTCAAACTCTTCAGATGAACCAAAATCAGAAAGTGAAGACGATTTAACAAAGTCTCAAGTAAAGTCAGCAATGAAAACGCTTTTTGCTGCTTTTGGGCCAAGATTGAAAATTTCCAAGACATCAACGAAGAAGCAAGAAATCAAACCGACAACTCAAGACCTGCACGCTCCCATCCTGACTTCGAAAACGACGACACCCGAGCCCAGAGAGCCATGCCGATTCCGTCCTACACCGCAGACAGAATCGAGTGCCAGCGCACACAAGAGAAAGAGAAGAACCGTCGCCATCACCAAAGCCCCAAAAACCGAACCAGAGACCGACTCATCTGAAGAGGAGCGGATCGAGAGAGCTGAAATGGAGAGAACCTTCCACAACGGCGCCAAAGAAGAAATGAGCAACGCGCATGTGCAAAACTACGTAGACGGCCCCGAAAGACTTGAACTGGCCAGAGAACCGCGCAGACTCGTTACAAGCATCCCAATGCCGTTCTGTAATTTCCTGCACTTGAGAGACCACGGACTGCCTCAGGTTGTAAGTAATGGACAAAATAATGTGGGGAACTTACCCAGTGACTTCCCAAAACTTAGAGTTGATGGCATTAATTTACAAGAGTGGTACCAACAGCTTCAGGTTATTTTCATGAAAGAAAATTTACTATTCTTTATAACTAGTCCTCCAAGAAGACCTTGGACTTTAAAAATAGATTGTTTACATCATAGAGCATTTTTCATAATAATTTCTAGCGTGTCTCCTGCAATGTATCATAGCATCAAACCAAACCTAACTGTATCAGAAATAATTCAATGCATGTTTAATCTATTTCACAGCGATAGCGTAGCCACAACCACAAGAATGTCTAAGGATTTCTTTTCTTCTAGAGTGAAACCAGGGGTTTCTATAAGTGAGCATTTGATAAATCTAAACAAAATAAGAGCTGAGCTGCAATTGAGGGGGGAAGTGATTTCAGATCAAACAATGAAAAGTGTTATTATCAATTCACTTGATCCATCATGGGATAGCTTTATGTCACACTTAGATACCATTAATTTGGGATATTTATCAATAGAAAGTCTATCTAACAAATTGATAGCAGAAGACAATTCAAGAAAAAATCGTTCCAGTAACCAAACAGAACACAAATCTTTTAGGAAAGTAGTCTTTCAAGATAAATATAATGAGGCCTTTAGATGCCACAATTGTGGATCCAGGGAACACAGTAGAAGAGACTGTCCCAAAGTCCCAAGGGAGAGACATAGGCCAGAATATAGGAGCAAATACAATTACAGACAATCTTCCACAGATAGACACAAATATAGAAGTCCACCAAATTACAGAGAAAGTAGAGGGGGTAGAGAAAATTCAAAAGAGAGAAAATCTGGGTCACTAAATGGGCTAAATAAACAAGACAGCACCAGAACACAACAAGATGAGAACAATAATTGGCTTATTGATTCTGGTGCAACAAATCACACCACTAACAACAAAAGTATATTATCTTCATTTACAGAAGATAAGTTTGTGATAAAGGTAGCTAATCAAGAAAAGGTTCAAGTATTAGGCAGAGGAAATGTGACCTTGCCTGGTTTAGGGAAAATAGAGGGGGTATTATTAATCCCAGAAATACCTCACAACATACTGAGTGCTATAAAACTAAGCAGAGAATCTGACATCAATATAGTTTTCTCAAAGGGGAAAGCAACTATAGAAAAGAACAAAACAAATGTAGGTACTGTGATGATAAAAGGGGGTCTACCCTATCTGATAACCAAAGAAAGATGGTTACATAACATTGATTCAAATATGGAAGATTGTATTGAAGCAGATGATGAAAATGTCAGTAACAGTGACAATGATGAATGTAAAATAACTCATGATAACAAAAATACACACAATGAGAAGAAACCAAAAATAGGTAAACCAATTCATGATGAGTGTGCTCACATCTTACATAGGAAGTTAGGACATGCAAGCTTTCCCGTAGTACAAAAAATGACTGAACACGCAGAAGGTGTCAAAATAAAAAATTGTGAAAATTATTTGGAATGCTCAGTATGTAAATCCACCAAACTAAAAACCAGTCCCAGACCAAAAAAATCTAACAGATCAACTAACAATATTTTTGATTTGGTACATATGGACTTAGTTGGTCCATTAACTCCATCAATTACCTATAGAAAACGTTACTTCCTAACAATAGTGGATGATTACAGTCGCTATGGTTTTGTTTACACATTAAAGCACAAGGATGAAACCTTTCAGAAATTTAAGGAATTCTACAAACGCATAGAAACACAGCATAATATCAGAATAAAACAAATTATGACAGATAGGGGATGTGAATTCATGTCTAAAGAATTCTCCCAATGGTTAAAGGATAGAGGGATGCTACATTTCACGTCCAATCCATTTTCTGCATTTCAAAATGGGATTGCAGAGAGAAAGAATTCCACACTACAAACCATGATTAGATGCACATTAGAGGATGCTGGTTTAGGCAAACAATTTTGGTCAGAAGCCTTACATTATTCAAATTACACTCAAAATAGAACATGGTCCAGTATTGTGAATAAGACACCATATGAGGTGATGTACAATAGAAAACCCAAATTAGCACACATGCACATATTTGGAGTTACTGCAGACGTACACATACCTAAACAATTGAGGAGAAAGGGAGAAAACGTATCCAGGAGATTAAGATTCATGGGATACGAAACTGGAACCAAAGGGTACAGATTCATTGATAATAATAACAAATTTATAGTATCCAGAACAGCTGTGTTCCATGAGCAGGCCAATTGGTCTAAATTGCACCTTAATGAAATATTTCCTAATAAAAGCAAAGATAATATATCTTGCGAGGAAGGAACAACAGAAAATCAAAATATTAACAAAAGTAAGAACAAAACCAAAACTTGGACAAATAGTCAGCATAAAATAAAGACAGACACATTAACAAAAAAGGAAGCCAGATATTTGCATGACAACCATAGCAAACCTGAAAGAAATATTAGAAACAATAGAAACCAAATACCAAATAAATACAAAGATTACATAATGCATATGGATGGAGAACAAATAACACCTAATACATATGAGGAAGTATTGAAACTTCCCCGTGAAGAAAGAGAAAAATGGGAACTAGCTATGGAAAAAGAGATGGAAAGTTTACAAGGATTAAATGTATTCACACCTGCGATCGCACCTAAGGATAAAACAATTATAGGTACCAGGTGGATTTATAAAATTAAGAATTTGGAAGGAGGTAATACCTTATACAAGGCCAGACTAGTTGCACAAGGTTATGCACAAAAATATCCAGAAGACTATACTGACACTTATTCACCAACAGTGAGAACAGAGAGTGTCAAAACAGCTCTTGTAGTAGCATCTGCACTCAATCTGGACGTGTTTCAATATGACATACAGACTGCATACTTACACGCAAAATTAGATAAGGAAATATATGTAAGAGCACCACACAGTCAATACACTAATAAGAACGAAATTTGGTTATTAAATAAGAGTCTGTACGGATTGAAGCAATCTGGCAAAAGATGGTACGATTGTTTGGTAAAAGTACTTAAGACCATGGATTTCAACGCCACCACTGCTGATAACTGTTTCTTTGTAAAAAAGAGTAATGATCATATTGAATTTGTATTAATTTACGTGGATGATATTTTATATATTGGAAAGCATAAAGAGAGCAGGGAAATCTTTGTAAATAAGTTAAACGAACATTTCTCATTGAAATCACTAGGTAGAGTGAATAAATACCTTGGTGTACAAATTAACAAAACTAAAAGGGGATTCAAACTTACTCAGAAAGATAAAATCATTGAACTCCTAAACAAATGTAACTTAAATAATGCCAAAACATGTGACACACCTATGCAAACTGATTTTCTTAGAAACACTGATGAATCTTCCCCTGAGTTTAAAGACAACACATTTTACAGATCAGTTATAGGTTCACTCCTTTATATATCTAATTGGACTAGGCCAGATATTGCATTACCTCTCAATTTATTGTCAAGATATGTTAGCAAACCAACCTTGTATCATTGGGAAGCTGTCAAAAGAATTTTAAGATATCTGAAAAGTACATTAGATTTTTGTTTAATATTGGAACCAAATAATGACAAAGAACCAAAAATTACTTGTTATGCTGATGCAGATTGGGCTGGTGATACATCATGCAGAAAAAGTACCTCTGGTTATGTTTTTCTATTGAACGATTGTCCAGTTTACTGGTATACTGGTAAACAAGAACTGGTAGCCACTTCTACCACAGAAGCGGAATATGTTTGCTTGTCTAAAGCTGCAAATAACCTTGTATGGTTCAATGATTTGATCACAGATGTTTGGAAGAAACCTACTTTACCATTTATTATGCATGAAGACAATAAAGCGGCCATTGAAATATCTAGATCCGATGCAATTGGACAAAGGTCCAGGCATATTGATATAAAATTTAAGCACGTGAGACAACTATCTCAAGACGGATTCATCAAAGCAATACATTGTGATACTTCTGAACAATTAGCTGATATATTAACAAAACCCTTATCTTCTAAACAACACAAATATTTAACTTCTAAATTATATGTATTATATTGTCCTGAATCTGAATGTAACTGGTGTTGTATAACGAACCGGCATTTAGAGGGGGATTTGTCAGATGTAAATGCCTTATTCTCTAATGTGTAAATAATGTATATATGGAACATCAGGGGTTAACTTATTCTTTGGACTTTAATGTATTCATAATTTACCACTCCCATTTCTGGCTCCACCCCTTGTATATATAAGGAGCCATCCTCCCCATTTTCCTTGCTTCTATCTTGAATATTCAGCGAATATAGAATGCCTATTATGATTAAAGAGAGATACATTTAAATCTCTAACTTCTATTATCTTTATTGAGTCTGATCCTGAAAATATTGCAACAGTCCCAAAGGTGCTTTTTCAGGAGGTGACTTTCTTGCTTTCTGAAGCTTGTTCAGCTCTGACAGGATAGGATCTTTCCATTCCCCACTATCCTGTCAGAGCTGAAGAAGCTTCTTGGATGAGAAGCAAAACATCTTCAAAAGAAAAACATGAACAAGAAAGTCCAGTTGCCTCCTGAAAAAGCACCTTTGGGACAACCATGACCTGGATGACAGAGAATCTCTACAGACTTTCAGTTAATTACAACTCTTTTCCCAGTTGGGCAGCTGTGGTGGGAGGCCTGAGTCTTTTCCCTGACCCACCGTGCCTAAAAGGCACAGCCCTCTCCCCAGCAGTCTGTTTAATGACCAACTGGAATATCTGGGATTGTAGTCATTGAGGGAAGTGGTCACATGGCATCTCACTTTATGACCAATTCACTAAACAATCAAGATTCCAGGACCAACTGTGGTCATAAGTGGAGGACTATCTTTACACAGTTCAATGACTGAAAACAGTGTGTATCATCATATATTATATGTTAACTGCAGACAGGAAAGGTTCAGAATATCAGAAGTCCTCAACCTTTTTCCTACTTCATGGAAATGCTGCTGTTATGAAGCATCTATGAAACATTTCTCCTTGTGTACGTTTATTATGTACAATTGATGTTTTTCAACAAACTGTAGGACTTCGTGATTCAAATACTGTCACCAGAGCAACTATTTTCAACAGAAGAATTGTTGCGATTGGAACATTAACTGGTTAAAGACAGTTTGCTTAAAATAAATCATTTCTGGACAGCACTTCATCTGTCTGTTCTTGAGAAGCAAGTAATGCCTGTGACAAATTAACAATCTGTTCAAATTATCAGTATTTACCATGAAGGTATTCAACTATTTCCTATTTATTGTACATAATCTCTATCTTCAAGAGAAGTCAATTTCTTTCACTGGGATATTTCCCCATGCACTAGGTATTCAGAATTATGCCCTATGAAGATACTGGAAAATTTTTTCATTAAAATTATTGTTCATAGTTACTATGAACATGGAGTGTGGGTGAGTGAGTATTGCAGGCATCTTTTGGCTATTGTGATTTCATTAATGTCACAATTTTATCCACTGACTCGCTTTTTTAATAAATTTTAATTCAGCAATTAATCATTTATGTTAATTCCCTTTTTCTTAATATGTAAACTCCAGTGATGTGCAAAAGCAGTATTAGAGAGGCCAGTCAGTAAGTTCATAAAGTAGTAAATATGTTGTTCATGTAGTCCCTGACTTGCAACGGTGCATTTAGTGATCATTTGAAGTTATGGCACTGGAAAAGTGACTTGTGACCGTTTTTCACACTTACAACCTTTGTAGCAGCCCCATGATCATGTGATCAAAATTCAGATGCTTGGCAACTGACTCATACTTATGACCGTTGCTGTATCTCAAGGTCATGTGATCACCTTTTGCAACCTTTTGACAAGCAAAATCAATGAGGAAGCCAGATTCATTTAATGCCATGTTACTAACTTATGGTGTTACTAACTGTGGTGATTCATTTAACAACAGTGGCAAGAAAGGTCGTAAAATGGGGCAAAATGCACTTAACAAATTTCTCATTTAACAACAGAAAATTGTGGTTGTAAGTAGAGGACTACCTGTAGTAGTCTGTGTACTTCTGGTCCCAGGAAAAGGGAGAAAAGAAAATGAGAACTTCAAGAGAGAGGTATTGTATTAATGGACAGTGTGGATACACAAAAATGTTTGATCAGTATTATTCTAACTGATATAAAAGACATGATATTTATTTAGAAAAATAGATGAATATTAATAAAACTTTTCAAGGCTTACAGAGAAACAAAGAAAAGTTATAAATAAATCCATAAAATAAGGAAAGTTTCTGAAGCCATAAAAAAGATAAGGAAAAGTATAAAGACCATATAGATTAGCAGTTTCCTATTATAAGTGCTTTGAGGATGAACCTCTACATCCTCTGCAAAATACGATGAACTCTATTTTATAGGGAGGAAAGATGTTGGAGATTTGGAAAGAGGCTAATATAGCATTAGAGGCAACAAGTACGGTACTTCTAACAAGAAATTATAGACCAATGTCATTATTGAATAATGATTGTAAGTGTTACAATTATTTTAACAGAAAGATTCAAAAAGGAGCAAAACACAAAAATAATTGTGATAGAGAGACATACATTGTCAAAAATAAGAAAAAAATAACACAAAAAAGTGCTTTAACAAAAAAGTAAAAGAAATATAACAAAGGCAAAAAATATGCTATAATAATTATATCTTGCTCAGAATAACTTTCTGTGAGATGGGTAGCCATATAAATTCATTTGTATATTTTATATATAAATATGTAAATATAAATATAAAATCTGGTAATCAGATGCCAGAAATCTGCCCTTGTGATGCCTGACTGATACTTTGCAAAACACTAAATAGGCAGTACATGGGTTCTTTACATAGACTATATGGGTAAAAAAAATACCCTATTTGAGAGGCAACTAGTGTGGCTGAGTGGCAATGACTGAAACTGGAGTTCATCTGCCACTGCCTGTATTTTGGGAAGAGTGAGAGATGAGTGATTGTAGGAGAAGTGCCATGTTAGAGGTGGCTGAGTGAAAACGTCAGAGTGAGAATGATAAAGATGTTAGACACAAATGAATGAGAGCAAGAGAGAGCACAAAAGACATATGAGTGACAATCAGTGAGACTGATCAGCATGCAATATAATGAATGCAGCAAGATAGCCCATGGCAGGCAGATGAGAGATGAGTGAAAATAAGAGAGTGCATATGAGAGATGAACTAGTGTGATGGGACAGTGCAAGGCAGATGAGTGAATGAAACAGAGATGGATAAGAGAAAGTTAAGAAAAGAGGGGTGAACAACAGATCATGAATGTGAGACAAACATGCCAGTGAGAGATAGCAAGCATGGGCAGCAGAGAAAGCAGTTGAATGACAGTGTGCAGGTGACAGGTCAGTGAGAAAGACAAGTGAGAAAGATAAACAAGAGCAATAGCATAAAAGAATATGGGAGAGACAGACCAACTGCAGCACATCCTGCATAGTGTAAGTGGGAGCTTTCCAGTAAGGAAGAAGAGATAGAGAAGCCACCCACCCCAAAGATCAGATTCTGATAGATGATTAAACACGTCAGTCTAACCATCTGTCAGAACCTCTCTCCACCCCCAGCCCCAGCCCCAGCCCCGACTGATGTTTGTTTTTCCTGCTGGGCAGGTAGGGATAGGAACATTGGTGGGTGAAACTAACCACCAATTGTTGCTACTTAATCTGGCCTACGTTAAATAGAGAACAAAGTAGTTACAGAAATAAAGGAAATTTATTCTAGAATATGTTTATAAACTGGAAGAAAGCATAGTAAACTTATGGAAATGCTTTAATCATGTCAGCCTATGTCTAGTGGACTTAACAGCCATTAAGTTAGCCATGATTAGCTTAAGTTTAAACTGATTTTGGTCTCACATTATGCAAAGTATGTGATTTAATTCTGCATGACAACCTCTTAGTCAATTGAGTGTGATCTTCAGCAAGTGGCATTAGATTAAGCCAGAAAACTACAAACAAGCATGTTCTGAACATGAGATGAATGACTTTGCATGAGATTTAGCTCATACCAAATGGCATTACAATTTCAGCACATGCTTAGCCCACAGCTAGTACAAGCAGCATATTAAACTTGGTTGAAATTCAAGCTCAGCATATATTGGAGCTTTCACTGACAAATAAGCCACCAGATTTGTGTATTGTTTCTTATGCATCTTCAGCCTTCTTTAAATTCCCTGCGAGACACAGAGCATAAGAAGCAGTATTGATGAAGGTATATGAGCCATATAAGCCACATTCAGCAAGTGGGCAGACAAAACTCTCAAATGCAACAATCTGGATTGCTTAATATTGAAGTAAAAAAGTAATATGCATGTCACCTAAAAGACTGAGAGGAAGATAACATAATAAAATTACCATCTAAAATGAGATTGAATTTGAAGCTAAAGTGTGAAGGGATATTGCCATTAAAACCAGAGCATGAATTGGAAAAATATCACCAGAACTTGAAATGGTAAGATTGTCTTTGGTAATCAGTTTTGTATTTCAGCATATTTGTTCAAATCATGGCATTTAAGGCACAATTCCTATTGTGCTTGACCTGATTTATTGTGAAACGTAAAATATACTCTGGCTACAGTTTACAATAAGTTTTTCTGTTTGTGGGGTCCCTAAGTTAATGGTGTTTATATTTTCCTCAAACAGCTTGATGGCAAAGATTCTCTTTTTCATTTACACATGGTTCCTTTTCAAAGGCTGTTCCACATGATGAATTTATCAGATGATGAATGTACATTTATTACTTATGTTCCATACAATATGATTATAGTGAGAATTTTCCATTATCAAATACAGTATTGCCATTCCATTTGAATGTGAAAACCATACTATTCTTATAATAGCAGATATTATTCTTGTGTTATATTCTGCACATAGGAGGTCTCTCCCCAAGATGGCTGTTGAACAGTAATGTTTTTTTCCTCTCTTTTGTCAACAATCTGCTGATTTTATTGCCAAAGATGGTTCTCTGGCATTGCTGTTCCCTGGATTTGAATGGGAACACTTAGGAATGACCTAGGCTTCCTGAGATAGTAAAAAGCACACAATTAGTCCCCAAATCCCTCTTTTTATTTCAACGGCTGTGAATTATGTTCATTCACAGCCTGTAATGAGTCACAAATAGTTTGTAAAGAGTCCAACAGAAGTCTGCCACAGTCCTTTGGGATAAGGCTGATAAGCACCCACCTTTATTTCCCTTGACATGCTGCCAAAGACCTAATTGGCAATTAGCTTTGCAAGGCCACACGGAGCACAGAGTCAAAATGGAGCTTCAGAATTTAAACCGACCAGAACGAACAAAGTTGCTTCCTGCAAAGACTCAAGTGCCTTTGCTCCTCCTTTATGTCTTATGGGAGGGGACAATCATCTCCAAGCCCTACTCCTGAGTCGTCCCTTTTTCTCTTAACTGTTTTTGCCTTCTGGCAGCTCTGGGCATGCGCGCACTGGGAACAGGGTCCCCCTGTTCCTCTGCCTTGCTGATGTCCGACTCTGGAGGCTCTGGAGGCAGCACATAACTCCCAGATGGCTCTGGCCCCCTCTCTGCCTCCAATGCAGTGCCCTCATCCGAGCCTTCCCCAGACTCCAGGGGAACTGGCCCACGTTCCTCCCCAATCTCCTCACTGTCCAACTCTGCTGCCAGCTCCGCAGGCCACCGGCGAACCACAACACAGTATCGTTTTGGATAGTGAAAGTGCTTTTATTTGATTGACATTAATAATGAACTCTCACCACAGGATTTTTGCATTTTTTAATTTTGCAAAATATTTGGAGTTCTGTCTTTTTAATTTCTCTTTTAATCTTGAATCAAAACATTCAGAAAATTCTTTCCCTGTTTCTCTTTGCTTATGGCTAAGCTATACAGAACAACAATGTATCAAATTACAGACAAGCAAGAGTGGCTGATATCTGGAAAAGGACCTTTTGGTGATATACAATTCGTAGTTGAAAAAATGATAAAATGATAATGGCTATGGAAAATATTCAGATTCATGTAGCTCTGGATTAGATTCACAAAAGGAATGTGATTTGAAAGTTACAGATCTGTTGGACAGAGATATAGATTATATAGATTTAGAACTAACTGATCTGATAGCATACGCCTCTCTGAAGTCCAAGCCCACACTCTTTTACAATAGCAGAAGCCTGATTGAATGGAGAAGTGGCAAACTTCTCCAGGAGGGCCTTTGCACAACTGTGGGTTGTGTACCAGTTACACCCTTTCATGGACAAACAATCCCTACTCAGTCACTCATGCCCTAGTCACTTCCCATCTTGATTATTGCAACACACTCTACATGGGGCTGCCCTTGAAGAACACCTGGAAGCTCCAGTTGGTGCAAAATGCAGCAGCCTGCATGGTTTTGTGCAGATCCCGGTGTGCCATGTATTGCCTCTCCTGTGGGAGCTGTATTGGCTGATGATTTGTTCCTGGGTGCAATTCAAGCTGCTGGTTGTCACCTTTAAAGCCCTTCATGGCTTGGGACCAGGTTATCTGATGGACTGACTCTTGCCAGTCACATCTACCCAACCCATCAGAGCGGGGAGGCAGGGAATGCTGCAGGTCCCATCCCTGAGGGAGATACACTGGTGGGACCCAGAAGAAAGGTCTTCTCCATGGTGGCTCCCTCTCTCTGGAACATCATTCCCACAGAGATTAGAACAGCCCTCACTCTAATACTCTTCTGGAAGGTGCTGTAGACCTGGTTCTGTCAGCGGGCCTGGGGAACCCAGAGCAGGATGGAGCCCATTAAATGGCTCGTGTGATCTGTCACCGGGGCGGGGAGCAGGGGGTGATTTTATCATATTATACTATATTAATTTATTTGATTCTTTTTATTAGTTTTATTGTTTTAAATGTGGTTTTATATTCTGTAAGCCACCTTGAGTCGCCATGGGTGAATAAGCGGCAATATAAATTCAATAAATAATAAATAAATAATAAATAAATAATAAAATTGTTTTCTCTAGGAGGACTGGAGCAAATTGGGGAATTGATTTATCGCACTTAATTAGAAACCACTTTCATCTCAACTTTGTTGGAAAGATAGACCAATTGTGGAGATTGAATTTATTATATTCAATTAGACAACAATTCCCCTTCATGGATTACTGCCTAGTCGTGGCGAAGAGGCTTGTGTAGCTCAATGAAGCTATGAGCTATGCCATGCAGAGCCACCCAAGACAGACAGGTCATAGCAGAGAGCTCTGACAAAACATGATCCACGGAGAAGGAAATGGCAACCCACTCCAATATCTTTGCCATGAAAACTCCATGGACAGTACCAAAAGGAAAAATGATATGTCGCCGGAAGATGAGCCCCTCAGGTCGGAAGGTGTCCAATAGGCTACTGGGGAAGAGCAGAGGGCTAGTACTAGTAGCACCAGAAAGAATGAAGCGACTGGGCCAAAGCCGAAAGGACGCTCAGCTGTGGATGTATCTAGTGGTGAAAGGAAAGTCCGATGCTGCAAATATCTTTTCTCCATAGGAACCTGGAATGTAAGATCCATGAATCAAGGCAAGCTGGACGTAGTCAAACAAGAGATGACAAGACTGAACATCAACATCTTAGGAATCAGCAAACTAAAATGGACAGGAATGGGTGAATTTAATTCAGATGACCATCAGGGCAAGAATCCCTCAGAAGAAATGGAGTAGCCTTCATAGTCAATAAAAGAATAGGAAAAGCAATACTGGGATATAATCCCCAAAATGACAGAATGATCTGGGTTTGAATCCAAGGTAAACCATTCAATATCACAATAATTCAAGTCTATGCCCCAACCACTGGTGCTGAAGAGGATGAAATTGACCTGTTCTATGAAGCCCTACAGCACCTTATAGAATTAACACCAAAAAAGGATGTTGTTATCATCATGAGGGATTGGAATGCTAAAGTAGGAAGCCAAAAGATAACCGGAATAACAGGCAAGTTTGGCCTTGGACTACAAAATGAAGCAGGGCACAGGCTGATAGAATTTTGTCGAAAGAATACGATGGTAATAGCAAACACTCTTTTCCAACAACCCAAGAGACGACTCTACACATGGACATCACCAGACGGTCAACACAGAAATCAGATTGACTATGTGCTCTGCAGCCAAAGATGGAGAACTTCTATACAGTCAGTAAAAACAAGACCAGGAGCTGACTGTGGCTCAGATCATGAGCTTCTCATTGCAAAATTTAGGCTTAAATTGAAGAAAGTAGGGAAAAGTACTAGGCCACTCAGGTATGAACTAAATCATATCCCTGATGAATATACAGTAAAGGTGACAAATAGACTTAAGGAATTAGATCTGATAGAGTGATTGAAGAACTATGGAAGGAGGTTCGCAACATTGTACAAGAGGTGGCAACTAAAACCATCCCAAAGAAAAAGAAACACAAGAAAGCAAAATGGCTGTCTGAGGAAATAGCTCAAATAGCTGTGGAAAGAAGGGAAGCGAAAGGCAAGAGAGAAAGAGAAAGTTACTCCCAATTGAATGCAGAATTCCAGAGAATAGCTAGAAGAGGTAAGAATGCCTTCTTAAATGAACAGTGCAAAGAAATAGAAAACAATAGAATAGGGAGGACCAGAGATCTCTTCAAGAAAATTGGAGATATGAAGGGAACATTTCATACAAAGATGGGCATGATAAAGGAGCAAAATGGCAGGGACCTAACAGAGGCAGAAGTCATTAAGAAGAGGTGGCAAAATTACACAGAAGAACTATACAAGAATGAACTTAACATCCCTGATATGTGAAGAATGTGAAGTCAAATGGGCCTTAGGAAATGTGAGCAACAACAAAGCTAGTGGAGGTGACAGTATTCCAGCTGAGCTATTCAAAATCTTAAAAGACGAGGCAGTAAAAGTGCTACACTCAATTTGCCAGCAAATCTGGAAAACTCAACAGTGGCCACATGATTGGAAAAGGTCAGTTTACATTCCAATTCCAAAGAAAGGCAATGCCAAAGAATGTTCAAACTATCGCACCATTGCACTCATTTCATATGCTAGTAAAGTTATGCTCAAAATCCTACAAGCTAGGCTCCAGCAGTACATGGATCGAGAACTACCAGAAGTACAGACAGGATTTCGAAGAGGCAGAGGAACTAGAGATCAAATTGCTAAGGTATGCTGGATCATGGAGAAAGCTAGGGAGTTCTGGAAAAACATCTACTTCTACTTCATGCTAAAGCCTTTGATTGTGCAGATCACAACAAATTGTGGCAAGTTCTTAAAGAGATGGGAGTACAAGACTATCTTATTTATTTCTTGAGAAACCCATATGCGGGTCAAGAAGCAACAGTGAGAACTGGACACGGAACCACTGATTGGTTCAAAATTGGAAAAGGAGTCCAGCAAGGCTGTATATTGTCCCCCTGCCTATTTAACTTATATGCAGAGTACATCATGAGAAAGACGGGGCTAGATTAATCAAAAGTTGGAATTAAGATTGCTGGGAGAAATATCAAAAACCTCAGATATGCAGATCAGTGGTGGGTTGCCTATAGAACCAGTAGTAAAACTGGCAGGAGGCTTTGCCCACTGACTCTGATGTCATAAAAACACTTCTGCGCATGCAGAGAGGCTTCTGCGCTTGTGCAGAAGAGTGTGCACGTGTGCGAACAAAGCGAGCGTGCGTGCGTGGCCCCATTGCGAACCAGTAGTAAAGGTAAGTAGAACCCACCCCTGATGCAGTTGATACCACTCTAATGGCAGAAAGTGAAGAGGAACTAAAGAGCCTCTTGATGTGGGTGAAGAAGGAGAGTGCAAAAGTTGGTTTGAAACTCAACATTTTAGGGTTAGTTTTAAAATTTTAATATTGATTTTAAATTGACAAGTTTTAAATTACGGGCCAAATTTATAAATTATTTTAACTCTATTTTTAACTGTAATGTTATGTATAGATGTTTTTATTTTGGCTGTTCACCGCCCTGAGTCCGAAAGGAGAAGGGCGGTATAGAAATTATAATAATAATAATAATAATAATAATAATAATAATAATAATAATAATAATAATAATAATAACAACAACAACAACAACAACAACAACAACAACAACAACAACATTAAGAAAACTAAGATCATGGCATTCGGCCCTCTCAATTCCTGGCAAATAGATGGGGAAGAAATGGAGGAAGTGACAGATTTTATTTTCCTGGGCTCCAAGATCAACAGAGATGGGGACTGCAGCCAAGAAATTAAAAGACGCTTGCTCCTGGGGAGGAAAGCTATGTCATATCTAGACAGCATTCTAAAAAGCAGAGACATCACCCTGCCAACAAAAGTGCGTATAGTCAAGGCTATGGTTTTCCCAGTTGCAATGTATGGCTGTGAAAGTTGGACCATAAGAAAGGCTGAGCGCCAAAGAATTGAGGCCTTTGAACTATAGTGCTGGAGAAGACTCCTGCGAGTCCTTGGACTGCAAGGCGAACAAACCGGTCAGTCCTAGAAATCAACCCTGATTGCTCTTTAGAAGGCCAGATCCTGAAGATGAAACTCAAATACTTTGGCCACCTAATGAGAAGGAAGGACTCACTGGAGAAGAGCCTAATGCTGGGAACGATTGAAGGCAAAAAAAGGGGACGACAGAGAATGAGGTGGCTGGATGGAGTCACTGAAGCAGTAGGCGTGAGCTTAAATGGACTCCAGAGGATGTTAGAGGACAGGAAGGCCTGGAGGAACGTTGTCCATGGGGTCATGATGGGTCGGACACGACTTCGCAACTAACAACAATTGATAAGTGATGACAATAATTGATAAGTGATGGCATTAAGAAACAAATGTGAATGTTTGATCCAGGTCAAATTACTCTTAACTCTTGGGAAGATTTGGGATAGATAACATGCCATAGTAAACAATAGATAACAATAACAGTTTATTAACAGAGGGTTTGAAACTTTAACCCCTGCCTTTTTTATATTATTGTTTTCCTGTTAACCATTTTGTCATTAATATAATCAGGTCAATAATTTGCAAATAGATTTAGCAGTTTTTTAAAAAATTGGGCCTGTTTTATAACGGGCAAAAAACCAATATTGTAGTAATATAGTAATCAGTAGGGAGGTTAATATGTCTATAAGTGCTGGATTTTTTTAAAAAAATTATGCACTTTTTAAATGTCTTGTTTGTTTTGTGTTTTTTCTTTCTTTTTTAAAAATTTTTTGGGGAGTTTTGTATTTTAACCTTTTTTCAAATAAAATAAAAATAGTGATTAAAAAAGAAATAATCCACATGAATGTACAGTATCTAGTTTTATCTTGTAACTTTCCATTTTTGTAGCCTGGGCTCCATGTCAATTCCTTTCGGCTATGTATATAATTCATACAGTGTGTGTATATATACTGTGTATATATATTTATACACACACACTGTATGAATTATATATTATATATAATATATAGTGTGTATATTGCAGAAATTTCTGCTCATCATAAAAAGAATCATTTTGTTTGTTGTGACCTAGGCTTACTGAGTTATTACAAGACACAATAAGTCCCAAATAAACTTATTTTATTTTATTGTAACAGCTGAGAATTACATTCATTCCCAGCTGAGTCCCAATTAGTTGCAAAACAAGTCCTTCAGAAAAAGTCCTTTGGGATAATCACCAACCTTTATCTTCTTTGACACCCTGCCAAAGGCCTTACTTGGCAAAGCCCCATGAAGTTCAGAAACAAAGAAGAGACGCCAACTGGAAACAGAGTTAGCAATGTTGCTTTCCTGCAAAAAGGCCAATTGCCTTTGTTTCGCTTGTAAGCCTTATGGGAGGGGCCAATCATCTCCTGGCCTTACTCCTGAGTCGTCCCTTTTGCTTTAGCTGCTCTTGCCTTCTGGCAGCTCTGTGCATGTGTGCACTAGAAACAGGCTCCTCCTGTTCCTCTGCCTCTCTGCTGTCCAACTCTGGGGGCTCCGGAGTCTGCGCATCACTCCCAGATGACCCTGGCTCCATCTCTGCCTCCGATGCAGAGCCCTTGTCCGGGCCTTCCCCAGACTCCAAGACTGGCCCATGTTCCTCCCCAGCCTCCCCACTGTCTGACTCCACTGCTAGCTCCACAGGCTGCTGGCGGACCACAACATATTTCCTTATTCTATGTAAAACTTTAGAGGATCCTCAGCATTAGGTTCGGTTGGTTCCAAGGATGGAATCAACTGAACCTAATTCAGTTGGTTCCAGGGTACTTCAAAAGTAATATATCTTATGTAATTTATTTTTCTTAGGAGTGATTGCTTTCCATTTTTGTTAATGTTTTGTCCTTTTTGACTCATTGATTTATTGGTGTTCTTCCTTGTTAAAATAGTGATGGGAGTTATTAGGCAGCAGGAGTCTCCTTTTTGCAGTAGAAGGATTTTGCATTTAGTGCACATCAACTTCATTAAGCAGAATTTTAAATAGAGAGTCCATGATGGGAGTTAAAGTTATCTCCTTCAGGATTGCAAAAAGCTTTGCTTCTAGTTCTGATGGAGATGACAGCAGAAAGCTTCAAAATGTAAATACAAAAGTCAGCGTAAGATGCTCTTGTCCTACTATACTTACTTTGCTCCTTATCTGTAACTTTTCACCCACTGGGGTGGAACAGACATGTCTGATATCCTCCTATGTTCTAAAAGTGTATTTAATACAGAGGATGAGGGCCATCCTAGATCCCAGTGCTTGTTCTCCAGTCATATTCAACAGTCATCTTTCTCCATAAACGTAGGCTAAAAAGCTTATCCATTATGATTCTCTTGTAACTAAGCAACCCTAGAAACCTCTACCAATATAAATTAATCTATATTTATATTATGGAAAAAAAACTTGACAGCCACAGATATCACTAGTTAAACACCTGACACTTGAGGTCCAAAGTGCTTTATAAAACTCAGTATATGAAAAGAACTATGTGGGAAGGGCAAATATCACCCACCGTACACTGCAAATGGGGACAATGCTTTTTAATCAGAGGTTCCTCTGGTTTTGAGGGTTTTTTTTTTCACATATTGCAAACATTCTTTTTTAGTCTACATCCATCTACCTATAAAAATAAGCAAGGATTATGTATTTTATCCCCTATCCAGTGAAAGCTGAGATACTTACAGTGCTAAAAGCAGTGTACGTTGCTTTAATAAATGCTTAAAAATAATTAAAGACATTGATTAAATGCCTACATAGTTCTGGTATTTGTTTCCTTGATCTCCACAGTTTGTCTAAACTTGAAAGCAATCCATCACTCCTATTTTTGCTTCTTTCTGTTCCCATCCTCCTCCTCCTCCTCCTCCTCCCTCCTCTTCCTCTTTTCCCCTTGCTTTTTTCCCATCTTTCCTTTCTCAACCCACCACCTTTTGCCTTCTCTTCTGTTCCTCCTCCTATAACCAGCACATACAGAACCTGGCAGAATTGCAAAAAACGGATCATTCCAAATGGAACAGCTGGTGTGTCCTCTGAGTTGGGAGTGAATACAGGAGAACATGAAAAGCACTTATTAAAAATGAGGTGAAGACGGGGGTGGCAACAAATCAGAAGAGAAGCACAAGGATAGCGTTTAGAGAAGTACAGGGAAACAAAAAACTAAAAGAAAAGCAAGCTGCTGGCATGTAGTGCATATAGAAGCCTTTCTCTCCAAGCCACAGGAGACCCAAAGGCATTTTATGGGGTAATGGGGTTTAAGGCAGAGCCTCAAATAGTGGATTTGTAGGGACAGAGCGGGCTGTAGAAGAGATAGCAGACATTACGGATGTAATATACTATGTTCCCTGTCTAATTCCAACCCCTATGTTCCATACTAGCTTTGTTTTACAAATAATTTCCACACTGGACAGTCCTGGTAGTCTACAAGTTAGAACCTTTCAATTCAGCATAAAAAATCTGCACAATGATTTATAATGCATGTTAGCATGTTTTCTATTTATGTGTATGGGGAATATACTGACTTCTTCATATGTCAACAGAAAATTACAAATTAACATCTCTCCTAATCTGGTACCCTCTGGATATGTTCAGTCTACTGTCCCCAAAATGTGAAGTCAACATCACCTTCATTGGCTGGAAATTCTGAGAGGCATAGTTCTGGTATACATGGTATAAAAAGCACTAGGGTATATAAAATCTCCCACATCTTTCTATGGATCCTTTAACCTTTGGGAACATATTTTGAAGGAGAGATTGGAGTCTGCAGAAGAAAGGAAAAAAAAAAGAAAAAAAGGTGGGAAATTAGAGTGAAAATCCATTAATAAAATAGCATGTTTTTAGTCAGCTTACATATTGAAAATTGTCGCATATAAATGCCTAACCCCCATACCACCCCCTACTTGGCACCAGCGAGGGTTAACACACACACCTTCACCTTTACCACAACTCCTCCTTACCTTTAGCCACACCTCCCTGGTACTTAAGCGACATGCACGAGGTACTGGGCAGTGCTACAGATTCACCTGTAAGAGAGCAGAGCTGACTTAATGAATATGTTTGGAACATACCAATGAGTCTGAGTATTTCTTGGGCTAGATCCTCATCTCTTAATAAAATGGTAGCAGAGGATGGTTATTAGCCCAGATATTCCAAGGTATGTCTGAACACATCAAGCTGCAAAAAACCAAAGGGAGAGCAAACACATGAGCCTTCGTGAAGAAGATGGCAGCTCAATTATCGCCCACAGGCGGCACTCTAAAAGAAACTCCGACTAAAGGCAAACATGCTCCCGAACCAAGCACTCCAGCCGAAATCGAGGAGAGAAGAACCGAGAAAGAAACCTACACAGAGGCCACCTCGAACAAGGAAGATGACCTCAGAAGAAACCTGCTAAAGCTGATAGAATCTACCCCGACCAACCAGGACCTCGTCGCGAACCTCCAAAGTCTAATCAAGGACTGTGGAGCAGCGACCGGAGAAGATGAACCAGAACCGAAGCAAGCGAGCACCAACCAGTTAAGAGGCACGCCAACTTACCCCATTCCCACCGAGGAGGCCGAGCCAGATTTCGCGTCCTTTTTGCGGTGGCCATCTTGGACAGTGACGTCACTAGAGATGGCTGACCAATCACCAATGGGGGCCCAGAATTCAAACCCACTGGCGGGAAACGGGGCCTACTCGCGAGTAGATGGGGCGGACACCACCAACGACGGGGAAGAACGCAACACAGACCCCAAAGAATCGCCTACCGAACTAGACATTGACACGGCCATACGGACCTTAACCACAGCCTCCGGGAGAACAACCAACGTGCGAAGAACCCCGGCCGGAGCATACCCAGGGGATGCAACCACCACAACGAGGGCCCCGACCCCAACACAATACACATGGGCCCACCCTACACCGCAAACAACGCCCGCGCTGGATCCCGAAAAACGAACCGGACACTTACCAACCCAGCAGACACCAGCAAGCCATCAGGAACCCTCGACAACCAAAGACTTTAACCTGGGCCCAGTCAACAGACCGAATGCCGGACCAGATCACCCGGATCTTCGCCCGACGACCGTGGGTCTTCCAAACCCAAGGATCCCAAGGGACATCCCGACGACTCAGGCGATGACCCAAGCCTCCTTCGGCCTCCGAAGGGCTCCCAAGACGGAACCGAGACTTCATACAGATGAGTGGGGCCTTCACCCAGGAGCTACGGCCATGAGCTCTTTCCCCGGCAACTGCAGAGCGAAAATGATCCTCGAGCATGCGCAGAACCAACCACCTAGGAAAGAAGAAAAAAACATAGAAGCATGCCTGTTTAGACTACCAGCCAGCATACCAGTGCCATATTGCGAGTTCCCTTACAACCTAAACCATGGACAGCGCCTGCCTGTAAGTAATCTCTCACACAACACTGGGACCTTACCAATAGACTTTCCAAAACTAAAATTGGATGGGACAAATCTCCTAGAATGGAATCAACAGCTCCAGGTCATTTTCTTAAAGGAGAATATATTATTTTTAATTACTGACCCCCCAGAAAAACCTTGGTCATTTGAAATAGACTGCTTACACCATAGAGCATATTACCTATTGATAGCCAGCATATCATCCAGCATATGCCCCAGCATTAGTCATCAACTGACGGTGCCAGAATTAATACAAAAACTGTTTAGCCTATTTTATAGCAAGAGTAGGGCAACCACCACTAGGATTTCTAGGGAATTCCACTCTGCCAGACTTAAAGCAGAGATATCTATGAGTGAACATTTACTCACACTCAATGCCACTAGGGCTGAATTACTGCAAAGGGGGGAAATCATAACTGAAGAAAGTATGAAAAGCATAATTATCAATTCTTTGGACCCAAGCTGGGACAATTTCGTATCGCAACTAGACAGCCTCAGCATAGAACACCTATTTATTGAAAACCTCACAAACAGACTAATAGCTGAGGACAACTTAAGAAAAGACCGCTCACAGTCCCACAGAGATCACAGAATAGACAGGAGGATAGGTTTCCCAGACAGGAGCAGCAACACACCTGAATGCTACCTATGTGGCTCCAGGAATCACTACAAGAGAGATTGCCCCAGAAGGTAGGGAACACAGCCAGCGCAGGGACAGGCCAGGATACAGACAGAGACATTCCCCAGAACATGGATTCAGGTGCAGGGACTCTCCCAACCCCAACAGCAGAAGAGATCACAGAGATAGCTCCCGGGAGAGTCACTCAGGCTCACTCTATGGGCTTGGGGGACGGGGGCATGCCAACAAACGAGTTAAGGAAGAGAACATTTGGCTAATAGATTCAAGTGCAACCAACCACACTACCCACAATGCCAACTTACTCTCCTCATTCACAGAAGAAAACTTCATGATTAAAGTAGCAAACCAAAACATCAGAGTGGCGGGGAAGGGAAACATAATCATACCAGAGATTGGAGAAATAGAGAGGGTCTTATTTGTGCCAGAGATTCCATACAACATACTGGCCGCCATACGGCTAAGCAAGGACATCAAAGTCATTTTCAAGGCAGGACGCACACATGGTCAAGAATGGAAAGGACATAGGAGAGGTTATGATTAGCGATGGCCTGCCATACTTCAAAGCAGGCAACATTAATCATCTAAATATAAACACCAAGTCAGAGGCAGAGCAGGAACAGACATTTCCCGAAGACGATAGAGGGAACAATGAAGAAGTAGAGGGGGACAGCCACCAAGAGACACGGGGCAGTGAACATAACCATGAGCCCATCAACGACAACAAACTCTCGTTAGGTACACCCATACATGACAACTGTGCACACCTCCTACACAGGAAACTAGGCCACATTAGTTTTCCTGTTGTACAAAAGATGACAAAATGTACTGATGGTTTAAGAGTAAAGAATTGTGAAAACTATCTTGAGTGCTCAATTTGTAAATGTTCCAAACTAAAAACAAAACCGAGACCAAAGAAGTCAGTATGCACAACCGACTCTATTTTTCAATTAATACATATGGACCTAGTGGGGCCTCTAAAACCTTCTATCAAATACAAAAAAAGATTCTTCCTAACTATCATAGATGGCTACAACCGCTACGGCTTCGTATACACCCTCAACCATAAGAATGAGGTGTATCAAAAATTCAGGGAATTTTGCAAAAGAGTAGAGGTCCAACATAACACAAAAATAAAACAAATAATGACTGACCGAGGTTCTGAGTTCCTATCAAGGGACTTCTCAAGGTGGTTAAAGGAACATGGGGTACTGCATTATACATCCTCGCCGTTCTCCACTTTCTAGAACGGAGTAGTAGAACGAAGAAACAGCACATTACAAACAATGATGAGGTGCACCTTGGAAGATGCGAGACTAGGGCAATCCTTCTGGTCAGAAGCCCTTCTCTACTCTAACTACACAGTTAACACGTTGTGGTCTAGTGTAATAAACACAACTCCCTACGAGCTAATGTATAGAAGGAAACCCAACATAGCCCACCTACACGTGTTTGGGGTCACAGCCGACGTACATATATCCAAACAACTAAGGAGAAAGGGGGATAAAGTGTCTAGGAGGCTTAGGTTTATGAGGACGAGCCAGGTACCAAAATTGTCGATTCATCGACAATCAAAATAGGTTCATAATATCTAGATCAGTTGATTTCCACGAACACTCTAACTGGTCAAGAATACATTTAAATGAAGTGTTCCACACACCCAAACTAACAAATAGCCAACAGGGCACAGACACCAAGGGGGACAGGGAACACCAGAAAATCAAGCCTAGGCATCAAGGTGTCAGCATCAGTGAGTGGAAGGAGCATCACCCAACACTAAAGCTAGACACCCTCACTGAAAAGGAAGCCAGGTACCTACACAAATCAGTCATGCCACCAGACAGACCAGTCAGGACAAACAGGAACAAAAGGCCCAACAAGTTCAAAGACTTTGTCATGTCCATACATACAGACAGCCTAACACCAAACTCATATCAAGAAGTGCTTAAATTACCCCAGGGGGAGAGAACAAAGTGGGAACAAGCTATGGAGAAGGAAATGAATAGCCTCAAAGAACTAGATGAATACACAACCTTTGAGGTTCCAGATGGTAAAATCCCAATTGGAACTAAGTGGATATATAAGATCAAAACTCTGGATGACAATAAAACACTATACAAGGCAAGGCTAGCGGCACAGGGGTTTGCACAAAAATATCCAGAAGATTACACTGACACATACTCCTCCACCATCAGAGCTGAAAGTGTCAAAAGTGCTTTAGTAATAGCCTCCATTTTAGGGCTTGAGGTGTACCAATTTGATGTACAGACAGCATACTTACATGCCAAGCTCGACAAAAAGATCTATGTTAAGGCACCACCAGGCATAAAGTCACAGGAAGGTAACACATGGCTTCTGAACAAAAGCCTGTACAGACTCAAACAATCAGGGAAGAGGTGGTATGAATGCTTGGCCAAAATCCTTAGAGCAATGGGCTTCACAGTCACATCTGCAGACATTTGCTTCTTCATAAGGAGAGAGAAGGACTCTGTCGAATATGTCCTCGTTTATGTGGATGACATACTATACATAGGCAAACAAAAACACAAGTGTGACACATTTGCCAAGGAAATAAGTAAACATTTCTCCCTGAAAACACTAGGCAAGATAAACAAGTACTTGGGGGTTCATATCGTACAAACTGAAAAAGGCTTCCGACTCTCACAAGAAGAAAAAATCTCGGAGCTGCTAAGAAAATGCAACATGAGCGACGCCAAGCCCTGTGATACCCCCATGCAACCCGAATTCCTGAAGAACATGCATAACAAGGACAAACCATTTACAGACAAGCTATATAGATCAACCATAGGATCTCTACTATACATCACAAACTGGACAAGGCCAGACATCACTCTACCCGTCAATCTACTATCCAGGTATGTCAGTAAACCCACAACCTATCATTGGGAGGCAGTAAAGAGACTTCTCAGATATCTAAAATACAGCTCCAATGCATACCTAGGATTTGAGCCAAAAACCTCCAAGGAACCCAAACTCTCCTGCTACGCAGACGCTGACTGGGCAGGAGACGTGAAAAGCAGGAAAAGCACATCTGGATACATCTTCTTTCTCAACGACAGCCCTGTTCATTGGTACACCGGCAAACAGAACTTAGTTGCTGAACACCATCGAAGTTGAGTTCGTGTGTATGTCCAAGGCCACAAATAACCTAACCTGATTCGATGACTTGCTGTCCAGCATTTGGACTGAGCCCTCATACCCCATAATCATCCACGAGGACAACAAAGCAGCCATCGAGATATCCAAGGCAGACGCAGTGGGTCAAAGGTCAAGACATAGATATTAAGCATAAGCACATAAGGCAACTTTCTAACATTGGATTTATTAAAGCCACCCACTGTGAAACAGAGGAACATATAACTGATATACTCACGAAACCTCTACAGAACAAACAACACACTTAGCTAAGATCCAAATTAGGCGTATGTTTGTAATACTTTTTTACTTATGAATCCCACACTGACGCAGCTAGTTAGGCATTTAGAGGGGGTTTTGTCGCATATAAATGCCTAACCCCCATACCACCCCCTACTTGGCACAGCGAGGGTTAACACACACCCCCTCACCTTTACCACCACTCCCCCTTACCTTTAGCCACACCTCCCTGGTACTTAAGCGACATGCACGAGGTACTGGGCAGTGCTACAGATTCACCTGTAAGAGAGCAAAGCTGACTTAATAAATATGTTTGGAACATACCAATGAGTCTGAATATTTCTTGGGCTAGATCCTCGTCTCTTAACAAAAATAGATCAGCTTTAATCAATTGCAGAGTACCTTAAACTCTTATTCTTATAAGGAAACAATTTTGCAGTCTGCTAAGAGACCTTAAATGGTAATCTTTACAGAAGTATAAATTAACTAAACACATTTTAACCTAGTTGCTTTGTGAACCCAACCCACATAATTAGTTTGTGATTTAAGGTATCATTCAAATTCATAAAATTAGTATGTGTAAATCATGGTTCAGTTAAACATGAGTTAACACATCATGTGAACACAGATGTTCCTTTTGAAATTCCATGTATATTTTATGGACATTTGTGCAGGAACTGGCCATAACTACACCAGCCAAGTTATTGATCAAATGGATACTGCAAATCAGTGATCAGTTTATTTCATGTATAACCACTTAGACTAGGTGGTAACAAAACTGAAAAGAAGTCCAAATCAGAGATTCCAAATCAGAGATTCCACCTTAATTAAATAAAAAATGAAGGTAAGAAGCGCTTATTAAAGTTTCCAGAATGTTGTATCTACCCCATGGTAACATTAAGCGCACCTTATTGAAATATATATAGTTCTTCCTTCCTTGCCCAATTATAAGGATTTGACACAGATATATAGATTAGCTGGCAGCCACATGTTAAAGAAAAATGTTAATAAGTCTGAACACATAAGATTTTAGATAGGTTGGCTAGGATTGCTTATTTAATTTATTAATAGATTACTATCAGTTTTTTTGGGCACAAAGTGGCTCATAAAGTATTAAAAAGATACATATCTCCATCCAAAATTTTAAAAAAGGAAAATAAAAACCCCTCAATTTATCAAAGTGAAATAATCTTCAGAGTGCATTTGAATATTATCACAGATTGGAACATACTTATATCTCAAAACAGAAAATTCCATAAGTTTGAGATCAAAACTGACTAAATGCTGCCTCTTGTGCCCACCAGCCAGATGGACCTGTAAACTGTGAGGGAAATCCAAATTCATGCACTGAATCTTCAGCACCTCATTACCTACCGACCCTAACTGGGCAGTAGGGTTTAGATAAAAGCATTTCCTCTGTTTCTCTTTGGGCAGATCCGCACTTCCAGTTTATCCCACTATAAATACTAGCCACTTGTCATTTCTGGAGGGGAGGAATCCATGAAATCATCTTCAGTCTATCTCTAGCCATCCAGTAATGCAACAACCACCTGTATTTTCTGACTCTGTATCAAAAGTAGTGTTGTCTTTCTTGTGTTGGTTCAAACTGTAGTGTTCAGTTTGCCTGCTGTGCTTCCGTGAAGCAATCTCTAATGCTCCAATTGGCTATTGTGCCTTTAGTGGGAATTCCCTTCTCTCTAGAGTTTGGTCATTACTATTTTTATTTTTTCATAAGTGCAAAAACTTTTTGGCAGGCAAAAAAGAAAAAAAAAGTTAAATGTCCTTTCTAATGTAGTTATAAAACCTGTTTCACTAATTGTTGCTCCAGTTAGATTCAATTTCCAATAAGCTAAAATTGATTTTAAGACCAGGGATGTTCCTTTTGGCTGTCTTCAAGTGGCATGCTTAACTGGGCAGGGGAGGGGTATGTGCATCACAGAAAAACAGAAAATGTGTTAATTGAGCAATCAACAAACCCTTTCAGGCTTAAATATGACCCCAATAGAACAAGTCATTCACAGAGTTAATTTAACTCTACCCTTTTTGTAGCAAATTATGACTTAGGTAGCACTCCATTCACTGCCAAGAGTTATTCATCCTTCAGAGGTAGCTGAGTACATTTCCAAATGTCACAAGCCATTTAGGACCATGTGGGATCATCAGACACAAAGTCCAACAGGCTTCTCAGCAAATCCTAATAGTGGAAGCAGGAGCAGGTATTCAAGGGTTAGAGGCATTGATCTCTGATATCTGTGCTCTCCTACATGTTGCAGGCAGCCTTCTATAGTGCTCCCTTCAGGTAACTACTGGGCTTTTACAGTTTTTAGTGTAGTATGTGTATGCCTTGCAGGGCCAATTGAAAGGTTTCACCTTGAATTACATGGCCAGGTGAACTAATAGACTGATAGGCTGGCTGGTCAAGTGATATGGACAGAGTGGGCATACCATGGGGCGGCATAGACTCCTTCCCCCAAGTGACAAGTTTTTTGAGGTAGTGCAGATCGCAAACAAAGGTGTGTTATTTTCCCCTTTATACAAGAGAGGTTTTATTATGCTGTAATAACTCTCATACAAAATGTTTGATTGTTAATCCTTATCACTATGCATATAAATATTTACCTATGAACCTTTTCTAGATGTGCTATGTTTCTCATTCTAAGGATTCCACACTTTTTAAAATATTACTGACAGACTTGAATTGCTCACACTTTTGTAAAGGAATAAGTTTAGTTAGCCCTGTCCTTTTGGCTGCTCTCTCAGCTGTGGATTGTGGGGAAAATTTCTTGACTGAAGATATAACCACCTCTTAGCCAATCTTTAGTCATTTTAGGTTTAATTGGCCTTGTTCCTGGAAGACCTTATAGCATTTTCAGCCAAATACTAATTTTCCCTGTCTTGAACTGCTGCAGGGGGTTTAGCATCTCGTAATTTTCAATCTTTTTGCTGGGAGGGGAAAGGTTTGTTACCAGCTGCTGGATGGCTGGATAGCTCTTGGTTGTTAGCATTTCTGGAAGAATTGGCATGATTGTCAGGTTCCACCACTCCATTTTTGACTGCGGGTGTATCTGAATTTGATACCTATTTTTTCCATGCCACTAGTCTTCTGCTGCACCAAGCTGACTTAGTCCTGACATTTCTTCCACTTCCATCTGCAAGATTCGCCTGTCCTGCACTGAAAATTCCTTTGAAATACATGCACCCACATTTAAGCGCTAGAGGTGTTCTCTTCTTATAATTGGAGCACAGCTTAAAGATTTTGGGGGTGAGGGAGAGGAAGAAGGAAAGATTCTGGCCACAACCCTCCTTTATCCTCCTAAAACATTAATAATCCTTCTCATGACCCCACTACTTTGTTCAAGTAACTAGAAATTTGGCTTTGCAATCAGCTTTCCTTTTTGGGTTAACATACTGATAAAGGTGAATACAGTGATACCTCAGTACTCGATGTTAATTGATTCTGGGAGGCCTGACAAGTACTAAAAATGATGAGTACCAAACAAACCATGTAATTAATGCATAACTCTTTGTTTTAGCCAGAAAGGGAAGTAACTCACAAGGCAACCAACACCAACAAGTTCTATCTTGCGTGTCAAGTACCAAACAAACAATGAGTACTGGGACAAAAATTTTGCATCAAAATGCATTGACTACCAAATTTGATGATTTTCAAAGTAGTTGAGTACCAAGGTACCACTGTATTTGTTAACATACTTATCTTCCTCTTTTTCTTATTTGAGAAGGTGATGAGAAGCAAATAATTCTCTGATGACCTGAGATTCCTAGAGTGTTCCTGGGAACTATTCCTTGGAATACAAGATATAGAATGAGATTTGGCATAACTATAGCCATACCAATGTGTTCTGTCAGAGAAGCCAGCCTCTGGCATTACTGGGAATTCCTGATTGGAATCCAGGGCTGTCATCATATGTTTCCCCTATCTGATGTATCACCCTCTGTTTTTGGCTACTGTAATAGATTGTTGCCAAGCAGAGGATACTTCTGTGATCACTTAATAATCATCTTTATATGATCCTGCCAATAATATTGAATAACAGAGTTGGAAAGCCCCTTGGAAGCCTTCTAGTCCAACCTCTTGTTCAAGCAGGAGACCCTATACCATACAAATGGCTGTCCAGTCTCTGAAAAGCCTTCAGTGATGGAGCATCCACAACTTCTGAAGGCAAGGCATTCCATTGGTTAATTGTTCTCTTTGTTAGGAAATTTCTCCTTAGTTCTAGGTTGCTCTCCTTGATTAGTTTCCATCCATTTTTTCTTATCTTGCCTTCTGATGCTTTGGTAAATAGATTAACTCTTTCTTCTTTGTGGCAACCCCTTAGATATTAAGAATAGTGAGAGAGAACCGGAAGCATCACGGCGAGACTGGCTGGAAAATAGCGGGCTCTGACGAGCCTCGCGAAAATCCAGCCAGACAAACCACTGTCGGGATGTGTGTGTGTGTGTCTTCGGACCAGAACCATCCTGTAGGGATGGTGAAGAAGGAGAAGCGCCTCGGACAACCAAGAGGAACAGGCAAGTTCCTCGAAAGGTCGGAAGCAGCTCTTCGAACCAGTGGTGACCATTAAAAATGACTGCTTTGAAGGTGGGGCAACCAGAATAAGATTTAGTGCAGGAGCGGTGTCTGAACAGAGTACTGGTACTGGGTGAGTGATTGGCCAACTCACAGGTAAAAAAGGAAATTTAAATTTTTAAAAAACTTTAAAAGGTGTCTTGGGGAGGAAACGAGCAGCTAATTGGCACTTGGGAATTTTAATGGAGGGAGAAGAACAAAGAGGAAGTTAAAGTACTAAAGCTCAAAAAAGAAAACTTTATATTTTAATTTAAAATTGGATTTGGAGAAATTAAAACTAATACAAGAAAAAAGAAACCTGAGGGAAAGCACTTTTTAATGAAGATTTGAAGTATTTTTGACAGTTTTGATATTTGAAGGATGAACAAAGAGGAGGGGAAAATATTAAAGCCCAAGAAAGGAAATTTTACAACTGGATTTAAAACTGAATTTGGAGAAATTAAAAACAATAAAAGGAAAAGAAATTTGAGAGAAAGTATTTTCTAGGTGGATTTAAAATACTTTTGTAAGCTTGATACTTTGTTGTTCTGAGAATTATGGATTGGAGAGAGACATCTGCTGGTGGAAAGAAAGCACTACAACGATTGGCCTGAAAATGGAAAGAAATAATAGCAGTGACCTTGAAGAACTGTGAGAAACATTAAGGAGTATGTGTTTCTTTTTAAACTGCTTGGTCTCAACTTTCAAAGGAGGTGAAAAACAATAAAGCTTTAAATTGGAGTGGATTGGACAAACATTTATACTGGATATCATCTGGACTTAAATCTTATTTAAATATAAGTTAAAATATCAATAATTTTTAAAACTGACAATATGGAGTCTTGGATGTGTGAGGAATTAATTGAGATGCTTAAAAACATGCGTGAATCAATAAAGGGCAATAAAAAGTTAGAAACTTTGTTAGAACACACAAATCGGGAAAAAGAGAATATAAATGAGAAGCAAGAAAATAATATTGAAGGAAAAGGAATTGAAGGTAAAAAGTTACATTGGGATTTACAGTGGCAAAAAAAGAATGGATAGAGGGGAATATTTTCCAAAAAAGAATCAATCAAAGGAAGAGAAGAAAATGGGAAAAGATTAGGTAAAAGCTTGGGGAGAATTAAGCAAGTAATAGACTCAAAAGTTAAAGAAAGGATTCAGGAGAAAAGATACAATAAATATAAAAAGAAAAAAAAGAAAAAGAAGAAGATAAGAGAATGGGATGAAGGGAGGAAATTATTAAGAAGTGGAATTTTGGAGAGACCAAGAGAAAATGGTTAAAAGGGGAAGAATGGTGGAAAGGAGGAAGAGAAATAAGGTACATATTAGTAGATCTAAGGGAACTGTATTAATATTAGCAATTGTGAATGGAAGAAGTAAATATGATGATGTATATTGTGTGTTGTAAAATGGAACAGCAGATGAAATATGAAATGGTAATTTGGTTCAATTATGAAAATAGCTGAAATCAAGAGACAAAATTGAAATGTAAAAAAGTGTGATGGGGATTTTGAAATAATATGTTGTAAATGATGAAATAAAATAATTAATTGATGCTATAATAAGAAATCAGGAATTAAGGGCGGATAGTGATATTGCTTATTATGTACTAAGAAGAGATTAAAATAAGATGTGGAAGGTCAATTAAGTTAAAAGGTTTCAATGTAAGAATTGAATAAGATGAAGTACATTGTTTATAGTCAAAAAGTGTGATGGGGATTTTGAGAAACATACTTTACAAATGGAGGAATAAGATAATTAATTGAAGTAATGCTAAGAAATTAGGATTTGGAGGGCGGATGGTGATATTGTTCATATATTGGTATTCTCTCCTCAAATCTCTAACTCTTCTAGATATTTGTCGTAGAACCACAAGTTCTTTATCCTTGTGTTTCAATGCCGTGGTCCCTACTGCTTGAAGTATTTCTGATTTCATCGCTCTTTGTAAATCTTACTTCCTTTGGTAGTTTATTCCTTACTGCATATCATTCAAAATCTTTTCTTTGGGTTGTTCCAAGGCTTCAACAAAAATTTCTGCAATTATTTCTGGTAGATTTTCTCCTTGAATGTGTTTCCCTCCCACCCACCCACCTTTATCTTTCTGTGAAGCAAAGAGGGCCTTTTCTGAAACATTTACTTATGCTACATTCTTGGCCCAGGCTCAGGCCCTTTTATCTGACTGTTGTCTTGGTAATGGGTCTTCCTCCTGTTCTTCATGGCCACTCATTTTGCCGTTTCCACAACAAGATTATTGAAGAGGAGAATGAACAGTTGTGCAACATGTGGTCATATTGTTTTTGGAGTAGAGCCCATGGTGTAAAAGTTAGCATATTTTGGGTTTTGTGTTTGAAAAGACAGCTGGGCCTGATCTTGTAGAAGCTGGCAATAAACATTGGTTACCCTGCCCCAATTTGTGCTTGGTACAAATAAATCTTCAGTCTATATAATCTTACATAAATGGTGTGTGAGTTGAGTTTTCCTTTGCACCTCAAGATTCATTTAGGTGCAAACAAAAGTGTCACAAGTAAATGCCTTATTCTCCATTATGTAAATAGTACATGAACAGGGTATCAGGGGTTAACTTATTCTTCACTTCTTAATGTATTCATACTTCACCACTCCCATATCTAGCTCCACCCATTGTATATATAAGGAGCTGCATACATCACTTCTTTGCTTCTATCTGTGAATATTCAGTGAATATAGAATGCCTTATGTAAATAAAGAGAGATATATTTGAACTCTTAATTCTCAAATTATTTATTGAGTCTGATCCTGAAAATATCGCAACAATCTGGTAGCAGAGGATGGTTTAATTGACTCAATAAAAACTTAAATATGTCTAAAAGAGATAGGCCCAACACCAGGGCATACAGCAAAGAAATGGAAACGGATCAAGAAATAATCGATGAGTCCACGAATGCAATTTCGAGAGAATCTGAAGAATACACCACAGAAGACGAAGAAATAATAAATGAAGATGATGACCAAGAGGAAAACGAAATAGAAAACAACGAACTCAGGTCAGAGATACTAAAACTTTTAAAAAGCCAAAAGAGCGATGAAAGTCTCATCGCGAACCTCCAAGATATACTAAAAAACAACGGAGCAGCGAGAGAGAAGCACATCGCTACTGAAAAGCCAAAAGACTCAAAAATAGTGAGTGATATGCTTACAGACAAAAACGCAGTGAAGAAGAAAAACAACGATCCCGCGCAAAATTTCGAATGGCAGCCATCTTGGTTTCAACAGACCCCCAAGGTGAGCGAAGCAGAGCCAATCAGAAAGCATGATTCAAAATTTCTGGCACGAAAGGCCTTACTCGATACAGAAAATAAAAAAGAAAAAATATATACCTCAGAAGAATCAGAATCAGAGAACGAAGAAGATTCAACAGACATGCAAATAAAGTCAGCAATGAAAACGCTTTTTGCTGCATTTGGACCGAAACTGAAGATTACTAAAAAATCAACCCAAAAACAAGCAAGCAAGCCAACGCCTCAAAATCTACCCGCTCCTATCCAGACGACGAGAGCACTGACACCTGAACCCAGAGAGCCCTGCAGATACCACCCCACGCCGCAGACTGATCCAAGGACCAGCGCCTTCAGCAGAAGAAAACGAGCACCCGCTATCACCAGGACTCCCAAGATCGAGCCGGAGACTGATTCATCGGAAGAAGAACAAAGCGAAAGAGCTGCGGCAGCGAGAACCTCTCACGACGCAAGACTACGCGGACAACCCAGGAAGACATGAGATGCGGAGAGAATCATGCAGACTCGTTGCGAGCATTCCCACGCCGTTTTGTAACTTCCAGCATTTACGAGACCACGGACTACCCCCAGTTGTAAGTAATGGCCCCAACAATGTTGGGAATTTACCCAGTGACTTCCCAAAGCTGAGAATAGATGGCATTAATTTGCAAGAATGGTATCAGCAGCTCCAGGTTGTCTTTATGAAAGAAAACTTTTTTATCACTAACCCCCCAAAAAGACCTTGGACTCTAAAGTTAGATTGCCTACACCATAGAGCATTTTTCTTATTAATTTCCAGTGTGTCTCCTGCCATGTATCACAGCGTTAAGCAAAATCTGACTGTCTCAGAAATTATTCAATGCATGTTCAATTTGTTTCACAGTGAAAGTGTAGCCACTACCACAAGAATGTCTAAAGATTTCTTCTCTTCTAGGATAAAGCCAGGGGTTACCATAAGTGAACATTTAATATCTTTAAACAAAATTAGAGCAGAACTGCATTTAAGGGGGGAGGTGATTTCAGATCAAACGATGAAAAGTGTTATCATCAACTCACTTGACCCATCATGGGATAATTATATGTCACATTTAGACACAATCAATCTAGGATACTTATCCATAGAAAGTCTATCCAATAAGTTAATAGCTGAAGACAATTCAAGGAGGAGTCACTGTAACAACCACATAGAACACAAACAATATAGAAAGGTAGCATTTCAAGAAAGATATCATGAAACATTTAGATGCCACAATTGTGGGTCCAAAGAACATAATAGGAGGGATTGCCCTAAAATTCCAAGAGAAAGACATAGGTCAGAATATAGAAATAAGTACAACTACAGACAGTCTTCCATTGATAGACATAGGTATAGAAGTCCACCCAATTATAAAGAACATAGAGGGGGCAGAGATAATTCAAAAGATAGAAAATCTGGTTCACTGAATGGACTAAACAAACAAGACAACACTAACATACAACAACCAGAGAACAATAATTGGCTTATTGATTCTGGAGCAACTAATCACACTACAAATAATAGAAATATATTGTCTTCATTTGTAGAGGATAAATTTGTAATCAAAGTAGCTAATCAAGAAAAAGTCCAAGTAATAGGTAGAGGGAATGTAACCTTACCTGGCCTAGGAAAAATAGAGGGGGTATTACTAATACCCGAAATACCTCATAACATACTTAGTGCCATAAAACTAAGCAGAGATTCTGACATTAACATTGTGTTCTCAAAGGGAAAAGCAACATTAGAGAAAAATAGAATAGATATAGGTACAGTAATAATCAAAGGAGGCCTACCTTATTTAATGACAAAGGAGGAATGGTTACACAACATTGATTCAAATATGGAAGATGGCAATGAAATAGATAATGGAAACAATAGTAACAGTGACAATGATGAATGTGAAGTAACTCATAATCACAAAGATACACACAATGAAAAAAAAACTAAAATAGGTAAGCCAATTCACGATGAGTGTGCTCATGTTTTACATAGGAAGTTAGGACATGCCAGTTTTCCTGTAGTACAAAAGATGACTGAACACGCAGAAGGTGTTAAAATAAAAAATTGTGAAAACTATTTGGAATGCTCAGTATGTAAGTCTACAAAGCTGAAAACTAGTCCCAGACCTAGAAAATCAACAAGGTCAACCAACAAAATTTTTGATTTGGTACACATGGACCTAGTTGGTCCACTAACACCATCAATTACTTATAAAAAACGTTACTTTCTAACCATTGTGGATGATTATAGTCGTTATGGATTTGTTTACACATTAAAACATAAAGATGAAACCTTTCAGAAATTTAAAGAGTTTTACAAACGTATAGAAACACAGCACAATATTAAAATAAAGCAAATCATGACAGATAGGGGATGTGAATTCATGTCTAAGGAATTCTCCCAATGGCTAAAGGACAAAGGAATGTTACATTACACATCTAGCCCATTTTCCGCATTCCAGAACGGAGTGGTAGAGAGAAAGAACTCAACATTACAAACCATGATTAGATGCACATTAGAAGATGCTGGCTTAGGCAAACAATTCTGGTCAGAAGCCCTACAATATTCTAATTACACACAAAATAGAACTTGGTCCAGCATTGTAAATAAGACACCATATGAAGTAATGTATAATAGGAAACCAAAATTAGCACACATGCACATATTTGGAGTCACTGCAGACGTACACATACCTAAACAATTGAGGCGCAAAGGAGAGAACGTATCCAGAAGACTTAGATTTATGGGATACGAGGCAGGTACAAAAGGATACAGATTCATCGATAATAATAATAAATTTAGTTTCCAGAACGGCTGTGTTCCATGAACAGGCCAACTGGTCTAAAATACATCTTAATGAAATATTCCCAAACACCAACCCAGATACCAAACTCCAAGGAAAAAGGACTATAGAAGAACACAGTAACAACATGCATAGAAACAAAACCAAAACATGGACAAACAGTCAACACAAAATAAAGACAGACTCATTAACAAAAAAGGAAGCAAGGTATTTACATGACAATGATAGTAAGCCTGAAAGAGCAATCAGAAGTAGCAGAAATCAAGTACCAAATAAATACAAGGATTATGTAATGTATATGGATGGAGAATCAACAACACCTAATACATATGAGGAAGTGTTAAAACTTCCTCCTGAAGAAAAGGAAAAATGGGAATCAGCAATGACTAAAGAGATGGATAGTTTACGAGGGCTAAATGTATTTACACCTGCAATTGCACCAAAGGACAAAACCATCATTGGCACTAGGTGGATATATAAAATTAAAAATTTAGAGGGAGGCAATACCCTATACAAAGCTAGATTAGTTGCACAAGGTTATGCACAGAAATATCCCGAGGATTATACAGACACATACTCTCCCACAGTAAGAACAGAGAGTGTCAAAACAGCTCTAGTTATAGCATCAGCACTCAATCTCGACGTGTTCCAATATGACATACAGACTGCGTATTTACACGCAAAATTAGATAAAGAAATATATGTAAGAGCACCTCACAGTCAATACACAAACAAAAATGAGACTTGGTTATTAAACAAAAGTTTATACGGGTTGAAACAATCTGGTAAACGATGGTATGATTGTTTAGTAAAAGTACTTAAAACTATGGATTTCAGTGCCACTACTGCTGATAATTGTTTCTTTGTAAAAAAAGATGATGATTCCATAGAATTTGTATTGATCTATGTGGATGATATTTTGTACATAGGTAAACATAAAGAGAGGAGAGAAACATTTGTAACAAAACTAAATGAACATTTTTCACTGAAGTCTTTGGGTAAAGTAAATAAGTATCTTGGTGTTCAAATCAGTAAAACCAGAAGGGGATTCAAACTTTCTCAAAGAGATAAAATCATAGAGCTCTTGAATAAATGTAATTTAAGTGATGCTAAGCCCTGTGACACTCCCATGCAAACTGATTTTTTAAAGAATGCAGACGAATCATCCCCTGAATTCAAAGATAATACATTTTATAGGTCAATCATAGGTTCCCTTCTTTACATTTCCAATTGGACTAGACCTGATATTGCCTTGCCTCTCAACTTATTGTCCAGACATGTCAGCAAACCAACACTATACCATTGGGAAGCTGTCAAAAGGATATTAAGATATTTGAAGAATAGTTTAGACTTTTGTTTGTTATTGGAACCTAATAATGTCAAGGAGCCCATCCTCACATGTTACGCCGATGCGGATTGGGCTGGCGATACTTCATGTAGAAAAAGCACATCTGGTTATATATTCCTCCTTAACGGTTGTCCAGTTTACTGGTACACTGGCAAACAAGATTTAGTAGCCACTTCAACAACAGAGGCAGAATATGTTTGTCTATCTAAAGCAGCAAATAACCTTGTATGGTTTAATGATTTACTTTCTGACATTTGGAAAAAACCCACTTTGCCATTTATCATGCATGAAGATAACAAAGCTGCTATCGAAATATCTAGATCTGATGCTATTGGACAAAGGTCCAGACATATAGATATAAAATTTAAACATGTGAGACAGTTATCTCAGGATGGATTTATCAAAGCAGTTCATTGCGAAACATCAGAGCAAATAGCTGACATATTAACAAAGCCTTTGCCGTCTAAGCAACATAAATACTTGACTTCTAAGTTACATGTTTTATATTGTTCTGAATCTGAATGTAATTGGTGTAATATATCGAATCGGCATTTAGAGGGGGATTTGTCACAAGTAAATGCCTTATTCTCCATTATGTAAATAGTACATGAACAGGGTATCAGGGGTTAACTTATTCTTCACTTCTTAATGTATTCATACTTCACCACTCCCATATCTAGCTCCACCCATTGTATATATAAGGAGCTGCATACATCACTTCTTTGCTTCTATCTGTGAATATTCAGTGAATATAGAATGCCTTATGTAAATAAAGAGAGATATATTTGAACTCTTAATTCTCAAATTATTTATTGAGTCTGATCCTGAAAATATCGCAACAAAAAGGAAAGTAATTCGTTAAAAGAGACTAGGTTTGCTATGAACTGGTTGGGAAGGGGAGGATTTTAGGCTGCATCCACAGTCATTTCCTGACAGCAGAAGATTGTGGGTCCAAATTTGTCATGTGTGAAAGACCAGGTCCCCCACTTGAAGGTTCAATTTAATGATTTATTGCTAAAATCCTATGCACAGGAAACTTCTCAACTAATGGTCACCACCTGGTTATAGTTACATAAGGGTAAATTGCAATCAAGGGAGGTTGGACTTTATCTCTGGCTATGTAACAATTCTAGTCTGATCCCTCTTTTTACTCCTGTCCCTGGTGCTGCCACCCCTTTTCCTATAAAATTCTATAATCCGTAATCTACAATCAAAAGTATGACTAAGCTTCATGAGGGATTGCCATGAAATCACAGTGTTTTGAAGTCTCCCCCCCCCCGATAGTTAGTTTAAAATGCGTTCCTCTGGTCTGTGAAATGGGAGAAAAGTTGCTGTTCTATGAGGTAGGTGTCCCTATAAATACGATTTATAAATAAATAAATAGTGGTGAAGCAAAATTTTGATCAGCTGAAAGTAGGGAAGAATTTTTCACATGCCTTCTTATAGATGTATCATGCTTTAGCTCTGGATGTAATTATTGCTTGTTGAATTCTTCTTAACAACTGAAAGCCTGAGGTATGTATTTTTTTTATGATGTCCCCAATATGCTCTCTGAAGTGCCATGACGGACGCTATCTCAATGGATGGAGAATCTTATGGTGTCAACTGCCTGAAGGTTCCTATGATCTGCATGTCTGGCAGAGTCTATTTGGGAGCATAGTTTGTGTGCCCAGTGTAAATGATGAAAGAGAAGTTATGTCTGCTGCTGTGTCTCCTAGTTATGTCTTTCTGGATGCCACAGTATGTCTTGAGCTATTGGCAACTGTTATTTTATTTTCTTGGATTGCTTTAGGATTGTTGTGGTTTGAGTAGCTGTCTTTTTGTGCCACTTTTCCCTCTTATTAGGTTTTGCTTTTCTGACAAGGCATGTCTGGGATGTTGGGTAGGGGCTGGTGCTTGATAGTAATCAGGGACACAAATTAGGTTGGATGGATGGATGGATGAAACCTAAAGGAAAGTTTTTATTGAGATCAATGCATGGGCTGTTGCTCCTTTGATTTTTTTTTTTATCTTCCTTTCTCTCCCATGCTGTTTGCTCTCTGTATGCTCAATAAGGAAGGGGTCAGAGATGTCACGAAGACTTACAAATACTTTCCAGATGCAAGCACTCATGGGATATTCAGAATACCCTGTTTTCAGTGGGTGAAGATCCATTAATTGCACAATGGGGACTTTTAACTCACAGTGTAATTAATCACTGTACAATCATTTGCAAGAAAGTTTACTGAATTAGTGACTGGTTGAATCAGGCATATCCTGTGAACAGGGCAATTTCCAGGAATATTAGATGTTTTCTTTTGAGCACAATTTATTTGAAGTTAAAACTGGCAAGAACCCACTCCATCTTACCAAAATGATTTATCATATTCATTTTTTCTTTATTATGTTGTTTCTTTTTAGTTTAATTACACGATTTCACCAATCTACAACAGGTTGTACTCCAAAACTGCATTGCTGTTTAGCCTAATAGCTACCATATAAAAAAAGTGAGAGAAAATGGAGACATTCCATTTAAATGTGATGATTGAGTACACTTTCATGCAATCATACTTTTAGATAAACTCCCTTTTTACCACCCTGTACGGGTAATCCTTGAGTTATGACAGTTCACTTAGCGACCATTTGAAGTTACGACATAACCCTCCTCCCCAAGTACTTATGACAGTCCCGAAGTTACGAATGTTGCAGCACCATGGCAGTCATTCACCCTTATGAACGACCGCAGAGGCACTGCAACATTCACCCTGCCTATTCCCCTCCTTCCTCTCCCATCTCGCACTACTGATCTTGCCTGATCTTGCAGACTTTAGGCCTGCGTTCTCTGAGAATGCACGGAAGCAACCAAGCAGGCAAAGAAATCGAAGGCTCCCTAAATGTCTGTGGAGATTCTCAGTCATCCAGGTCATGGTTGTCCCAAAAGTGCTTTTTCAAGAGGCAACTGAACTTTTTGGTTTTTCTTTGAAGACATTTCACTTCTCATCCAAGAAGCTTCTTCAACTCTTCTCCAGAGCTGAAGAAGCTTCTTGGATGACAAGAGAAACGTTTTCAAAGAAAAAACAGAAAGTCTTGAAAAAAAACCTTTGGGACAAAAGCTCGTTAGATCTTCGCAAGTTAAATGACTCTCCACAGACCCAGTGGAGACAAGATCTGTAGCAAAAGGCTTTGCAAATGGAGGGAAGGCTTCGATTCTTCCCTCTGTTTGCCGTTACCTTGCCGAAGCCTGCAGGGACAGAAGATTGTGCCCCTCTAGGCTTTGATCATCTTTGCAAAAAGCCTTTGCCAGCAAGTACGGAGCCCAGGAGGGGCTGGCATGTCCCTCCTGGGCTATGTTCTTGCTGGCAAAGGCTTTTTGCAAAGATGATCAAAGCCTAAAAGGACACAATCTTCTTCTAGGCTCCAATCGTCTTTGCAAAAAGCCCTTGCCGCCAAAAATGGAGTCGCACTGAAAATGGAGCCGCTGCCATATCCCTCCCTGGCTCCTTTTTCAGCACTGCTCATTTTTGGCAGCAAGGGCTTTTCGTAAAGACAATTGGAACCTAGATGGAGATTGCTTCTCTCTAGGCTCCAATCGTCTTTGCAAAAAACCCTGCAGCCAAAAATGGAGGTGCACTGAAAACAGAGCCACTGTTGCATCCTTCCGGGGCTCTGTTTTCGGCGCAGCTCCGTTTTTGGTGAGAAGGTTCCCCCCCCCAAAGACGATTGGAACCTAGACGGACACAATTTCCCTCTAGGCTTCAACAAGCCTTTGTTCAAAGCGAAACTGCAGCAGAGGGGCTGGAGAGGAGGCAGCTCATCGAGACATTCAAAAGGTAAGTGGACCCAGTCGGGCACGATTGTGGGGGGAAGCATGAGATAGCTTAGTGAGTTGGGGGAAGCCTTGGGTGATGGGAAGTACTTTACCCCTCATCTCCTCCCCACCCTGAGATACCTTGTGTACTTAAAGACCCACACATTCCACTTGCAAAAGCGTGGGCAAAGTCGGGGAGTTTTCAGGTTCCTTCAAAGTGATTCACTCCAACGAATCCTAGAGTTAGGAATGTAATTGGCAGGCTCATTACATTCGTAACTCGAGGATTAATTTGTGGTAGAGTCAGGCTGATTAGATGGAGTTGAGCATTTGCTGGCCAGATGCCCTTCTGATGCCACACAGAGTTCGCAGCAGCTATTTTTCCTTGTGCCTTAGGAGAGAAACATCTGTTGCTATTAGGATTGAACTCTCAACCTTCTGAGTGGGAGATGAGCATCTTCAGCACTAAGCCACCATACTGCTCAATGCAGTCATACTTTTAGATATCATTATAAGCCTAGTTCTGACTTTCTGGTCAATGCAGAATTTTACAGTGTAACTTTCCCAACCTGATATTCTGCAATTGAACTAGTTTTTAGTTTCCCTTATCTCCAGCCAGCACACAGATTCATCAAACTAGGACTTGCAATCCAACACATCAGATGAACGCCAGGTGAGTAAAGGCTGTGGAAGAGACAGTTATTTTGGGGGGGGCGGGGGGAGGAGAGGATGGATATTATGATTGATTCCATTATCAAACAGTTCTCATACCTGTCCAACATTTTTCCAGGCATTGAAGACATATTGAAAAAAAAATCTACAGACTTATCACCTGAAAAAATAAAAATGAGAAACAGCATAGCATTTTAATCCTATGAGCGGCTATGAAAGAGGCAGGAAAAAGCAGGGCTCATACTAAATCTGAAAATTTGTACCCGATCTTTTCTTCAGATGAATCTATAAACTGCTGAAGTTTGTCAGAATTAGAGATGCCTGGGAAGAATGCATATAACATATCCAGAGCACAGAGGCTGCCTTCTTTCCATTTGAATTGTACCCTGGCTTAGCTGGATCAAAAGCAGCGCTCATCTCTTGTTAGCAGCTGGAATTCATTTAAAACAAATCCTGTAAATAAAAAAGGCAAAACAAATTCTAGAAAGCAGTTCTGGAATTTCACTGCTATTTTTTAAATCAATGATGCTTTTTGTTTTTCCTGTAGTAAGAAATGTTACAAATAAGTTGGTTACTGAGGTAATACTGTGCACATTAGGAGGGATAAAGAAAGAAGAGGCCATGACTGAAGCAAGATTGAATTAACAAAAAGCAAAAAGAGAACATGGATCTGGTTTGTTGTAGAAGAATAAAAGAGAGAGAATTTGTGTTTATTATGAGCTATGCTGTAATAACCTTCTATTTTATTTTATTTTTATATTTTATATCAGAACAGTGTTTCTCAATGTTTGCAGCTTGAAGATGGATGGCCCAACTCTTGGAATTCCCAAGCAGCTGAGAAATTCTAGGGGTTGAAGTCCACACATATTCAAATTGCCAAGATTATAATTAACTTTTTTGCCTTATAAAACCTGCAGAGACCTATGTAGCTAATCAGGTCAAAGCATGCTATATTTACCCTTTTTAGGAAATTTATTCACATCTTAATAGTCAGTTATCATGTCCAGATGAACTGAAATCAGTGGCAACCTGCTGTGGATGGAAGACTCTTGCCTACATCTTCCTTCTATTTTTCTGAAGTATGGGAACCAATTTGCTTTAGGTTTCCCCTTCCTTGCTCATACATCTCATTCATTCTTAAACAATACAATATAGATATGGTTCCATTGCTTCATGCAATGTGTTCTATATCCTGATCTTTTTCTTATAATTGAATACATTGGTCTGAGTTTTATTTATCTAGGCAGTACCAATTGCGCTGCATTGTAGATTTAGCTTTGCCCCATTTTCTTCCATTCTTATCTTTGGCCTAAGCTGGGGAGGGGTGATCAGATCATTATGGAAAAGGAATGTGTGGTTATCCTCCATTTCCTCTCTGAGAAAGGGGAACTGATGTCATAGTGGTTGAGAACTTGGACCAAGACTAGAGAGAATCAGATTCAAGTCCACTCTCAAGTATGGAAATTCACTGGATGACACTGAGTCAGTCAGTTTTGTCTCAGTTCCACCTATTTCACAGGGTGGTTAGACAAAATAGAGAACTCCATATCAACTGTTGGAAATTCTGTAAGACGATACAATTTAAAAGTCATGAAAGGTGTTCATAATCTTTTTTTTGTTTTGTTTTATGGGAGAAGTAATTTATATTTACTTGCACAGCCATGAGTGACCATGCAATATTTTTATTCTAAAACTTGCCATTTTATAGAGCTATGAATATGCATTGGCTAGATTTAAGAAAAAGTCTCTAGTGGCCTTTGTCTTTCCTCAGATCTAAATTTAGTACTACATACAACTATTAATAAGCACATGACCTTTTGAGAGCCAGCTTGGTGTAGAGGTTAAAGCTAATAACCCCGAGATGGTGAGTTCTAATCCCATTTTAGGTATGAAGCTGACTAGGTGACCTTGAGCCAGTCACTCAGCCATAGGAAGGAGACAATGGCAATCACTTCTGAAATCTTGCCAAGAAAAGTGCAGGCAGTTGCCAAGAGTCCAAAACTGATTTGAAGGCTCAGGTATATACACATACAGACCTACATACACACACACACACACACACACACACACACACACACACACACACACTGTCTCCTTTAAATTCCTCCAATTTCCCTCACTGTTGTAGTAACATATATTGATATATGTTGTTTGATTATGTATACATGCAGGGAATGAGGTGTATTAATTATGATTTGATCAGTCAGTAGCAGTTGTGTGTGAATATATCCAGTGGTACCTCAAGGAAAGTGGGGTTTCTGGTGTAGACTTTGCTATATCAGGATGACTTACATTGCAGCATGTGAGAGTGGAATGGTAAAGAAGAGTTTTTAAGATAAAGGTGTATTTGAACATATTCATAACACTAGCACATTTTAATAGGAAATAATTTGGCCATATTTTATTTGGTTTAAGAATCCCTAAACTCAGAATATTACCTTTTTCAAATATTTTCAGCTAGTTTGAAAAAAAAAAGGAAAATGATTTCTCTAAAGAAACAAAATTAGGATAGTTTTTGAGGGAAATATGCTAACAAAATGTGCCTTTCCTTTCCTTTTTGCTTCATAGAAAAAAAGTTAGGACAGCTGGCATTGCAGCTCTCTCTGCCACAAAATAAGGAAGCAAGAAAGGCTGTCAGTCACAGATGGCTTAATTAATCCTCAGTGTAATTATACTCTTCCTTCAGAGAGATTCAAGTTTTCCTCTGGAAAGATCATTCCAAAGCTAATAATACATTAGGAGGAGGAGGAGGAGGAGGAGGAGGAGGAGGAGGAGGAGGAGGAGGAGGAGGAGGAGGAGGAGATAAAGTAAAGTCTAATGATTGCAACACTCAAATCTCAGTGTTGAAACACATTATCCTAATGCATTGGTTTAAAAATCCATTTTATCTATAAAATCAAAACTGGAAAAATTAAAAGTTGATGGTTGAGAAGATGCTAGGTTTAAAAATAATATGAATTACAGCTGCCACCATTTATAATAACTGCCAGATTTCTCTGGCATAAACAGATTACACTTCCTATCATTTCCATTCCATACATAATTTTGCAGTGTGCTTGCATTGTATGTTCTCATGCTCTTGTCTGTCTTCAAGAGCTGAACTGATGCAAACGTTTGGTAGCTATGGATCTGAATTTGCAGTTAAAGTGGTATTTGAAATGCGGCAGCATTGTGGACCTTGTGGGGTTCCCTCATTTGCATAAACTCAACTCCTACCTTCATGACTCCTGGCCTTAGCCGCTCTTTCAAGGCTCGTCCATAGGAATTACAATATTTACTTAAGTCTGCTAGATTTATACTATGTGATCATCTTTTATCTTAAATAAAATAAACACATGTACAAGTAATTTTTAAATTTAATTCTTTGCATGGAATGACACTAAAACATTTTGTTTCATTTTGTTTCTAGGGCTTTTTCCATAATTTTTTATTACAGATTTTAGTTACAATAAAAATTAGAAAAGAAGAAATAGAAAGAATAAAAATTGCAAAAAGAAAAAGAAAGAAAAGCAAGATAAGGACAAGAAAAGAAATATGTAAAGAATTGACTTCTAATCCGTATCACAAGTAAAAACAAATTTAATTAGCTCCTAAAAGGTTACAAACAAATATGTCTTCTTCTAATAACACATATTTATATGCAAATCCATAATTTAACAATTTTTCAGTCCTGATGTCAGCAAAAATTCTGTAAAAAGTTACCAGAGCTTTAAAAAAAAAAAATTTTAACCTTGATCAAACAAACCAACTTTATATTATATCCTTTTACTTCTAACAACCTTGATCTTTGATTCATTCAGATGTTGTAGAATTTAATATCTCTTTGGTTTTTCTTTTTCCTGTTGCAAAGACTTCTTCGAGGCTTTAGGAAACCTATTTTGTAAACCCAGTAAAAAGCCCTTATCCATATTATTCTTTTCTCTAATTTGTCTAATTTCTGAAATCATAAAGTCTCAAGGTTCTATTTTGACTTAATATAAATAAAACAATTTGGTTCCCATGAGATGTCATTTATTTGAATTAATTATTTCCAAAATCTTATAGTAAAAGTCAAATTTGTGTGGACTCTTAATTCATGTAAGCTTTCTTAGATCAAAATCTTATTTTGCTTTTTTGCAATTTAATTTTACTTCTTTCATTTTTGGTTATTTTTTCTTTTGTTCAAGAAGGAAGATAGACGGCTTTTCAGATGGCTTTTCAAACTTGCCATTTTGAAGGTCTCAAATAACCTTAAATAATAAGTAAGCATGGTATCCTCATGAAGAGCAACTGTCCAGAGCACAAATAGGTGATCTCCCATTCTCTTTTTGTCTGGACAGGTTTCAAAGAACTGGTCTATCCTCCCTGGTTCTTTGGTCTCTGCCATTGTCATCACTTTCCCCACAGAGACATGTATAGTTTGCAATGCATCCTCTGGAAGTCTTTTTTTTAATTCCTAGTTTTCAGTATTTTGAGATTAGCTAAGGCTAACTGTCAACCCTGAAGCTGACCTGACCGAAGCCATTTTGAGGCTTCAGTGTTGCCACACTGGAGCTGAGGATAGGGAGGGGGGTATTAGAGATAGCTGGGGTTTGTAGCCAAAACAGAATACTTTCTCTTGGGAACCATGGACATTCTCATATCTGGACAGAAAGAGGAGGAGTGACATTACCAGGCAACCGGATGGCAACCTGATTGGACCATGTGACTGATTGTTTGGCGAAGGGGAACAACTTTTACTTTTATTACTGAAAATCATGGGAACCTTCAGAGTTGGTTTTCACCAGAACTGTGCCAATATGATATATCCAATAAAACTATTCTTTGAGGAACTTACCTGCCTTGGAGTTTTTCTTGCTACAGGTGTATTACTTGGAACCCTGACATTAACATTATTATAGATAACTGCAATAGTACTTAGATTTATATATCTTTTATATCTAAGTATATAAGTACTTAGATTTATATTCTCTCTAAACTGTTTACAGATGTCAGCATACTGCTCCCAACAATCTGGGTCCTTATTTTACTGACCTTGGAAGGATGGAAGACTGAGACAACCTTGAGCTGGTCAGGATCAAACTTCTGGCTGTGGGCAGACTTAGCCTGTAATCTAGGGCATGCCAAATTTTTCAGCTTTCATTTTCCAAACATTAGGGGTGCTCAAAAATTGCGACATGCCTTAGGAATTGTAAAGATATTTTGATTACTTTAATATAATTTAGATGTAATTTCATAAATACCATAATTTTTTAATATTTTGTTTGTTTCATTGGTAATACTGTATTCTAACTACTGTGCCACCATGGCTATCTTATTATAGATAATCTCTATAATAAATTGTTTTAAAGGGATTAGAAAGTGGAAACAGTGATAGTATAGAATTATTTACTGGGGAAATCTGCAAATAAAGTTTGGATACAGATTGTAGTTTTAGTTAATAGATATGGAAATTGATTAATAAAGAAATAACTGTAAAAATTCAACACAGAATTTAATGGTACGGACCTTGAGCCAATGCTGACATTATAATAGTATGGGTGCTGTTTTATTGCAATTATATTTATTGCAATCTATACTATAGTTACCACATTTCCCAAATCCCTCTCTTCTCTTCTCTTCTCTTCTCTTCTCTTCTCTTCTCTTCTCTTCTCTTCTCTTCTCTTCTCTTCTCTTCTCTTCTCTTCTCTTCTCTTCTCTTCCCTTCCCTTCCCTTCCCTTCCCTTCCCTTCCCTTCCCTACCCTTCTCTTCTCTTCTCTTCTCTTTCCAGAATAAAGTCTAGGAGGATGTGCCCTGTATTACTGTGAGTTGATTGACAGTCCTATTCCACAATTACCATGTTTACCAATCCCCATTCTCACTCAGAATGACCCAATCATTTTTAAAAACTAGTATTTTATAAAACTGCCATTGGAATCACCTAGGAGAATAATATTTTCTTGGATCACATGCATTTGGATTGTTACTACATTTCTCCCGAACTTCAGCCTTCTTTATTATCATCCTTTACTGGAATATAATGTATGACTGTCTCCAACCTATACATTCCTATTTTCATACACAATGATAACTATGTACATTATATCAATTCATACTTTCTGATATACATTTTAGTCTTTTCACTTGTGATTTCATGCATATATTTATTAATTTCATTCTACAAGATCAGACCATCTTCATATTTATTACAACTTTCACTTTTCTCTTTGTTTCATGTACACACAATATATTTATGATTCTTTCATTCATTTTGTTTGTTAATTCAAGCTCTTTCTTATTTGCACCTCTTACATTCCAACTTCTCACTTTTCCATTTGCAGTGGTCTTCACCATATTGGCCATAAAAATTGATCTCAACTGCCACCTTGGCTTTGATCAATCACACCATTCACATAATGATTTTTGTAAGAGAAATGAAGATTACTGGTTTTAGCTGACTCATGCTTCATATACTATCCCCTGTTAATGAAAAAAATGTTAGGATTTAGCACATTCTTGTTAGTATGCACAAAAGTCAAATTACCCCAACTAATCTATGAAATTTAGGCTCTCTAATATAGAGGCTATCTTGCAAGACAACATACTCTTGCTTATATTTTACCAACTAGAATATCCATACATGCACTGACATGTGTGTGACATGCACATGGCAAAATCAAATTCTCACAAAATTGAAAGAAAAACGAATAAGCATGGCCAGTGCTGACTGTGAAATCGGAGACTTGATATGATTGTGTATTTAATTAATTCAAAATAAAAAGAATTAAGAGTAAACTGTTAAAATGGAGAGTAAAACCTTGGAAAACCACAAAGGAACATATGATCCTAAGTTCATATTTGGTTTAACAGAAGGAAGGAGGAATAAAAGAGAGATTATTGAGAAAGCAAAACTAATGAAGACTAAAATGACATATTATTTATTTGTCCTATGCGATAATTGGTGGATTTCAGCTTTGTGGATTGTTTTATTGAATTGTTTCCTAAGCAGTACTGACATAATGAAATATCTATTAACTTTTTTGTTAAAGGTTTTGCAGCCCAAACAATTGAGTACAAGCTAGCAGTGTCTCCCTGGCAGGTTAATAACCAGTATAGGCTTACTGCAGTCATTAACTGGTGCATCAATTCACCCAGAAAGATCCCCCCCCTCTTCCTTAAAAAAAAGGGAGGTTCCATTTCCTCTTCTTCCTTCTTTTATACTAGATAGCTAAAATTTAAGCATTATCTAGAAGTGAAAAGATTACAGGCTCATTCTTCCATAAAGGAATAGGGGAGGAAGGAAGCAAATTCATTTCCCATTCCTGAAGAAATGTAGTAGAAGCAGTGTTTAGTTAAGATATTTATTGGAAAATGGCATTACTTATAATTGATTCAAAGTTACTGAATTTAAAATAGCTTGTATCTTTATATATTACTGTTTTTTCTAATAATTACTCCATGCTTAAATTCAAATACATATTAGAATTAACATGATAGCTATAGATGTTTCTCTATATGTAGAGAAGTAAATATTCACTAATTTTTCATTCATTCCTTTGAAGCTCCATCTGGAAATTTGCTTTCTCCATGTATCGAGGAAAAGCTGCTGAGGCGCTGAATAAACTTCTCTTATTGAAATCTAGTCATCCAGCTGTTAAGACAGGACTTTCCACCTATAGAAAACTGCTTCAAGGCTGATTTAGGAGGCTTCTGATTATAGCATTCTATTCAGGAAAAAAAATACTTGCACTTTGAACAGTAACTAGAAATTACAATTCTTAAATTAGAATTTTAATGAAGGCTGAGTTTCTCAACATGCTTATTTGAATATAAAGCTTGCTTTACAATCAAGATGTTCATGTGAAATATAAAAATATTCTAGCTGGGATTATTTAAATTGCAAGATACAGCTCCAAATAATTGAATTAGAATGATCCTGCAGGAAGCATGAGGTTGGATAATTATCTAATCAGTAATCAGCAGAATCAGTATTATACCTATTCTCTCAGAATTTGTATCTAACTACTACTCCCAGCCTTGGTTTCCCAATTGTCAATTTTTTTTCTTTGATGATGTCAGTAGGAGTTGCAGCTACAAAATATTACAATGGTTAGAATGCAGTACTGCAGGCTAACTCATTGCTCACTCCAGGAATTCAATTCTGACTGATCCTTCCATCCTTCCGAGGTCGGTAAAATGAAGAGCCAGATTGTTGGAGCAATATGCTGACTCTGTAAACCGCTTAGAGAGGGCAGTAAAGCACTGTGAAGTGATAGTATATAAATCTAAGTGCTATTGCTATTATGGGCATTCCCTGGGCAACAGTGATATCACCGGCTACTCTTTCAACCTGGAAGCACTTCGGTGCCTCCAGCATAAGTACGAAATGACAAATATTATTACTAAGATGCCCAGGTTAACTTATAATAAACTATTTGGACCCATCTTTTCCTTTTAATCATTTCCTTTTATTGGGAGGAATATTCTAACTTTGTTAAGATTCCCAAATACTTCCTTTTTTGCCCAAACATCCAGTTTCTGATTTACTATTTACAAAATGCATATGGTGTAGGGATATGTATCAGGAGTGAAATCCAGCAGGTTCTGACAGGTTCTGGAGAACTGGTAGTGGAAATCTGAGCAGTTCGGAGAGCTGGTAGCGGAAATTTTGAGTAGTACGGGGAACCGGCAAATTTGGCTGGCCCCAGAGTGGGATGGGAATGGAGATTTTGCAATATCCGTCTCCCAGGAGTGGGGAGGGAATGGGGATTTTGCAGCATCCTTTCCCTGGAGTGGGGTGGGAATGGAGATTTTGCAATATCCTTCCCTTGCCACGCCCACCAAGCCACACCACGCCCACTAAACTGGTAGTAAAAAAAATTTGGATTTCACCACTGGTATGTATGTTAATAAAGTTTTCCAAATAGCAATAATTTGGATTTGTCTATATACAATGGTTTATTAGATTTCATTCCTATGAGAATTTTGTCACTGAAAGTCAAGCCATTCTGTGATTCGTTTTTTCCATTATAGTCATTGTGCTCTCATAATGCCTTGGTAGTACAGTGGTCTAAAGCACCCTGTTATTAAGAACAGCTGCCTGCAATTACTGCAGGTTCGAATCTCGCCAAGGCTCAAGGTTGACTCAGCCTTCCATCCTTTCTAAGGTAGGTAAATTGAGGACCCAGTTGTGGGGGCAATAAGCTGACTTTGTATAAATATACAAAAAGAATGAAGGCTATTGCTTAGTGCATTGTAAGCCGCCCTGAGTCTCCGGAGAAGGGCGGCATATAAATCAAATTAAAAAAAAATTGCTTGAAACAAAGAAAATGAATGTAATAGCGGACTAGGCAATATAAGGAACCATTTATTGTGATGTTATTTGCAAAGAATTGTCCTATTCCCTCCATTAAAAAAAACCATAAGGAGAAAACATAACTCCATAACTGTAAGTGGAATCTGTTGAATTGTTTTTTTCTTCCATGTATATTAGTCTTACTAGGTAGACCCAAATAGGAAACCAACTCTACAATTCAATAGGGAAGTTACATTCTAACAAGAAAGCAGAAAATAAACAATGATTAGTCAAATGGTAAAAGTAGAGCTGAAAAATTAATTCTGATGAAGTGAATGAAGCTGTTTAATAACCATGTCTAAATACAAACTCTGTATTTGCATTATGAAATGAAGGAAATGGAATAAGGGTTCCCTCTTATTCTTGAGAGAGAGAGAAAGTGGATGAATGGAAAAGTGTTGAGAAGCATAGAGAAAGCAAAATATATAACAGATATAACTCAGTCTTGATAATGCCCATCCCTCTGGTTAAACTGTATTAAACCCACAGAATAGGATCATTAGAGCAGAACAAAAAATATTTTAATTCTTCTTCCTGAGAGATGAAAGAAGTTATTTTTTTGGAAAATGCAATACATGTTACTTTTAATTGTCCTGCATTCTTCATCAGTTTCAGCCTGCAGCTCAAATTATACTTGCCATGCTGTTTGGCTCTTCATTTCTATGATGCAACTCCTAATGGATTTCAAAGTTCTGGAACGAGTGATAGATTCTGACTTGGTATTTCCAGTTCTGCTTTTTTCCCCCATTCATTATCTTTTAGAAAGCAAGCCATTCTCAGTACAGTGTGACCATCTTGCAAGGGGAGATGGGAAGCTATCTTTCTGGCTCCTTTAAAAGCAATGGAAAATTTGGAAAGAAGTCTGTTTCCTATGAGATAATATTTTTTTTTAATTAAATGTGCAGGTGAAAGACTGGCAGACTTTAAACAATGAAGTCCTTTATTTAGTTCCATAGTAGATTCAGTTTAGGCAAAGCAACTGCTATGCCTGTCTTTTTACTTTTGCGACTTCTGACAATTTTTTCCAGTACAAAGGTGAAACTATTTGTAAGGAAAATAGTTTACTTTCTCATACCAAAAGCAATTCTGGGAATTACAATCCGGAATAGGTTTAAATAATTATAATTATGATTGGAGCCCTCAGAGCAATATCTAAAAGACTTCATCAATATCTGGATGTCAACCCTAATTTTATAAAAAAAAACCAAAAACCACCCACTCTTTTTGGAAGTGCCTATGTTCTTAGATGCTACCTTAATAATTCTTAGGCCGTTGAATTAGGACTTGAATTATTAACTTTCCACCAGTCATAGACTGTTAATCTAACTGTAGATTACCTACACATAATAATCAATGTAACAGTACTCTTCACCTCTATAGATCCAGATCTAGCAAAATAATCCATGGCAGCAGAACTGTACAATACACCCAACCTTGCCAAATTCACTAAGATCAAAAATACCCAAAATCATAGATCTCATCAACCTCTGCCTAACTACTTTCTTTCAGTTTGATGGACAACTATACCAAAACATCAGAGGAATACTCATGGGGATCACCACACTTGGGACTCATAGAAGAGACTGTTTTGCAGCATCTAGAAACTATAGCACTCCCACACATACAATCAAAGGTATAAATCTAGTATGTAGATGATACCCTTGTCATAATTAAAAATTATGACACAAAATTTGTCTATCTTGCCTGTAGTTTCTTAGATGGTATTTTCAATGAGTGTCTGGAGCTTTCTCGTATGACTGCTTTGCCTGTCCTAGCTGCTGTTTCAACAGGGTTTGTACAATGAGCTGTTCTTGCAAAAAAAAAACCCTGAAGTTCCTGACATGGAACCTGTCCTCACTTGAGTTCTCTCGTAAAACCCTTGGATGTGTGCAATATAAAACTTGAAAGGTGGAGGTCATAGCAGTTGATATATGGAGAGGGTTATTGTTTGAAAATTCTGCCGATGGCAGAAGTGAGGACCAATTGTTTTGGTGGTACATGCAGAAGCATACTAAATATTGTGTCAGGGTAATGATGATTTAATAGCTGACCAGCTGCTGTGATGCTGTAATACTGAAATAATGCAATGAGGAGGAATGAGTCAGCAGGGTTATTTGACTGTTACCACTTTAAGACACTGTATTATAAGAGAGGCCCTGTGAGGGCGTTTCTCTCTTTCCATGTGTTCTTCCCTTCTGTAGCTGCTGATTGATTGTTTGACCTTTGCCTAGTACGTCTATGTATATTCTTTTGTAGAGATAAACCACTATTTATTATTACAAACCTCTGTTTGCTGTTGTTGCTTCTACAACAGCAACCTCTGTTTGCTGTTGTAGTCACACTGTGCTCATTCTGACATATTGTTGGAGCATTTGATTAGTCTTCTTCATCTCACTGTTTGAAGCTGGGTGATGGGCTGAAGACAAACTTACTTGGACATTCATAAGTTGGGCCCTCCAAAACCTGGAGGCAAATTGACTGCTCGTCTCAGACTAGCTTGGACACTATGCTTCTATATAGGAAGATGTGGTCCAAAAAGTGTTGAGCAGTGTCTTTGGTAGAGGGCAACCCTTTAGAAGGGATGAAAGTAAGCAGATCCATAATATGGATGTGTAGGCATGAACTGGAGGTAAATCAGTAATAAAATCCAGAGAGACAACATGCCAAGGGTTGGGATGTATAGGGAGGGATTGTGATTGCCCTGCTGGCCTATGTGGTGAGATTTAACCTTTCTGCAGATGTGACAAGATGCCAGGAAACCGTTGATGCCCGCTGCCATTTCAGGCCACCAAAAGTCTCTTAATGTTCTCTCTGCAGCATTTTGAACATACCCCTCCCACTGTCTAGTTATTGTGGCAAAGTTGCAAAACCTCTTTTCTTAAAGGTGGAAAAAACACACTTCTGCTTTAAGGCAGAGAAGGGGAGAGCAGTGGGAAGTGATGGGGCAGTCCTTGGGATGGAAGAGCCACAGCTGCTAGCTAAGCCCCACCCTAGCTCTGGGCATAAAAGGCAGGGGGCGGAGATAAATAGGTGTGGCAGACAACTATTCATTTCCCTGTTGGTCAGCCACCAATATTCTGAACTTCTGAATCCTGTTGGGAATTTTATCGGAATTCTTTCTTGGAATCTGTGGTGCTGAGAGTCGGGCACACCTTCTGAGCGTGTGTGTGCCTGCTGCTGGATAAGAGCGAGCACACCTTCCAGGACATTCCTTTACGAGTGTTGGTAGAGAGCGAGACTCCTGGTGTGTGTGTGTGTGTGAGAGAGAAAGAGAGAGAGAGAGGGAGGGAAGGAGGGAGGGAGGGAGGGAGAGAGAGAGAGAGAGAGAGAGAGAGAGAGACAGAGAGACAGAGAGACAGAGAGACAGAGAGAGGGAGAGACTGTTTACTGGGGCTGCTGGCACTCCTAATAAAGGGAATGTTTAGTTAAAAACCGTGTGCTTGTCATGTTTGGGAGCCAGGTCAGAACACAACCAAGAGAATATTACAACCATATGGCATCATTGTAGCACACAAACCAACTAAAGCCCTTCAAAACATCTTATATAAACCAAAACAACCAATAGCTCAAGAAGGAAAAACAGGAATCATCTACAACTTACAGTGTAAGAACTGTAACAATGGAGGACAGACAGGCAGAAGACTAGCACAATACTTCCATGAATGCTATTGGTAAATGTAATCAGAATGTCAAATACAAGCTAAGTGGCACTGAACTAGCTGATGACCCTCACTTTGTCAAGGACCTAGGTGTACTTATCTCTGACGAGCTATGCTCTAAAGTTCACTGTAACAGCGTTGCTAAAAAAGCATTAAGAGTTGTGAATTTAACTTTGCACAGTTTTATTTTCCTGGAAACATTGTATTGCTAATTAGAGCTTATAGACCAATCTTAGAATATTGTTCAACTGTTTGGAATCCCCACCATATATCTGACATCAGTACAATTGAGTGGGTTCAGAAGTATTTCAAGAGAAACATTTTGCACTCTTCTGTACACAATAGAATTCCTTATGCTACTAGGCTCAAAATTCTCGGTTTGGATAACTTAGAACTGCGTCGCTTGCGGTCAAACCTAGATATTGCATACAAAACTATACATAGTAATGTTTTACCTATAAATGACTTTTTTTGTTTTAATCACAATACTATGCACGCTAACAACCCCTTTAAACTCAATGTAAATTGTTCTAAATCTGACTGTAAAAAATATGATTTCTGTAATAGAGTTGTCGAAGTCTGGAATGCTCTACCCGATTCAGTTGTTTCAGCTATAAATTTTCAGTTTCAGTCACAAATTGACTTCCTTGGACCTTACATCATACTTAAGTGGTCAGTAGAGGGGCGTGACCATCGCCCTTGTCATTGTATTTTTATTCTTGCTCTCATCTTTGTTTGACAAATTCTAATAAACAAACAAACAAACAAACAAATAAATAAATAAAATAAATATCAACTAGCATTCAGAAGACACGATGAACATTCCTTAATTTCACAACACATGGACAGAGTTAACCATAGTTTCAACTGGAAAATTTTGACCAAGCTAAATCCAAAAACCTTCGAGAATCCTGGAAGCTTGACATTCAGATAAATTAGCCGTCAACAAGTACATAGAGATAAATAATACTTACATACCATTCAAAACAGATAATAAGCTAAAAAGGAAATAAAAAGACCAGAACACCTCTTCACCAGCAATCAAGACACAGATAAACAGAGATTAACACCAGGATTAACACCAAACCAACAAACAATCAGTAAACAATACCATAGTCAAGGAACTATCAGCACAGTCAACGAACTGCCAAGGAGAAAACAACACTCCCACCAACACTGAGAGGCAAGCCATTGTATATACTGTAAATAGAAAGCAAACCCCACTCCCTTCTAGCACTGAAGAGCACTTTACCCAGCATGTTATTTAGTCAGGTCTAGCACATTATCTAGTCAAGTAATGAAATGTCTCCACAATTCTTTTATCTGCCTGAGATATATGAAGGTACTCAGAAATTACTCCTAATCTAATGATCTCTCAGGGCCAATAGAAGATCTCTGCTTCAGGGAAAAATCTTACCATTAATAGGACAGATAAATGAATCAGGACTAAAGTTAATTAATCTGGCATTAATAATCTGCATGGAGTGTGAAGATGATGAGTGTAGCATTATAATCTATCCCACCCTTTTTGTAGATGCCTGTGATATCAACAACACTATTCCATCTGGCAGATTTTGACTTCCTATCTGTGTATGTTACTTTTTATATGTAATATTTGATGTGTTATAAACTTCATACTAAATAGCAAAATGATTTACACATAAATTGGAGTAACATCCAGGGATTACAAATTGTAAATGACTACTATATTATTTTTACCACTATAAATGCAGAGAATTTTAATACTGTATTTTTAATGGTCTTGATAATGTCTACATTTTAATGTCTACATTTTAATGTGAACGTGCCCTTTCAGATTAAAATGTGAAATGGAGGCAAATACCAATTGCAAATAGGGTTACTCAAAAGCCAAAACCAAACAGTACTATGAAAACATTGGTTTCCCACTCACTTTTTACAAGGATTTTCTTTTGGAGACATGGGCATAATTGAAATTAATTGCAATTGGAATGCAAGTACTTTTAAAGTATTTTTCTGAATTTTGATAAAAAATTTAAGAAATGCCATTTGAAGTCAAATTAAGGGTGAAAGCACATGTAATTATGTATATCATCAAGAAAGGAAAATATAGGCAGCATCTCTGAACACCTAGTCACATAAACTGTGTGTAACATAACCATAAGAAATGTTATTTTATGTATGGTAGTTAATTTATCAGTAGTTAATATACTATAGTTAATTTATCATGAATAACATAGACATCTTTACTTCAAACTTTACCCAGATGCTTACACGCATGTAAATTAGGTTTGAGATCATGTATTTTATCACAGAGATGCTATTATTCACGAATAATGTTAGAATTATTTTTAATTTATGGTATGTCTATTGCTGGTCGATGACCGTAATAAAGTATTATTCTTATTCTTCTTTACTTCAAACACTATTCCTTATGTAGAATAGTAAAAAAGTGAAATACTTTTTCCTCTTACGTAGTATATTATCAAGTGAAAATATGAATACAAATTTCATTAACATATTATTAACAATGTGGTATCAGACTTTATATTTGTTTAACTCCGTGAATGTTTAAAGTATATGCATATACATACTTTGAATATTTACAAATCAAATATTGTCAAAACTGAATGAATCAAAGTAGTTGAGGAGAAAAGGTGCTAATGCTTATGTGCCATCAAGTTGTTGTCAATTCTTAGTATTTTACCAATTCCTGTAAGTAATTACATTTGCTACTTATATCCATGCTGTTTGCTGTTGCTAATTCATTGCAACTTCATCGACCAGAACAATTATGCTCTTCAGTGCTTTGTGCCATTCTGACAACAGAATATTGCTTGCCAGCAGAGTTCTCACTTCAGGGGTAAAAGGGAACATTTGGTTTTGTTGGGGGTAGTTTTTTCTTCAGAAACATTGGATTACCAATCAGTGGGTGGTAGTTGTGTATGGTATGTACAAATTGTACATAACTTTTTTTAAAAAAATATGGTTTTTGTCAAAATTACAATAGTTATGAAGTGGAAAAAATAAAACCTCAAGATGGCATCCTCATAAACTAATAGTATCTATTTTCTCATTCTTGGTTTCTCTTGCTTGATACCCTGCAGTGACCTTGGATTGTAACTCCCATAATGTTTTCTCAGCTTTGATTGGGTGAAGGTTTATTGGAGTTGATTCATTGCAAGTTAAGGAAGTCTGCATTATATTTACTCTCCTCCTGTCAAAAATCAGAAGTCTGGAAGCCCCTTTTCTGACTAAATTAATCCATTAGTTATTCTTGATGGAGTCAGCCAAACTTTAATTTGGAAAGTCTTGAGGAAAAACATGTGATTGTGAAAACAGAGATGAGGGATTAGCTAAAGAACATAACTAGTGCAGGGGTGGGTTCCACTTACCTTTACTACTGGTTCGCAATGGGACTGTGCAGATCACCCATGATGATGTCGTGGCAGGTGGGCGGAGCCTCCCACCGGTTTTACTACCAGTTCTATAGAACCGGACCGAACCGGCAGCAACCCACCACTGAACTAGTGGTTATTTCAAACACTTTTAATCAAATTAGCCATGTTAGTAGCTATAAGTGGGAAAACTCTGAAATACTAGTTAGTGAAACACTACCGTGTTTCCCCGAAAATAAGACCCTGTCTTATATTTTTTTGAACCATGAAATAAGCGCTTGGCCTTATTTTCGGGGAGGTCTTATTATTATTATTATGATGTGGGGAGAAGTAGCCAGTGAACAAACTGAAGCCTCCAGAGCCATGGTAGTTTTGTTCATGCTGGTCAGCTGGGTGGGTGGCTCAAATGGGGTTGGAGAAATAGGCAGGTCAGAGGGATTGTAGCACTCCTGTGGTCATAAGGGTGAGCCATTGAATCTGTATTTCAGTATACTTGGCAATCATTGTGCTATAAAGTACATCTATCATACAGAAATTGGTATAAAGACCATTTCTAACTGCATATTGCTACTGAGGGTGTTTCTTCACCTTCACCAGTTACATCCTTCTTCTGCTTCCCTGCTGCATTTTCTTTTATGAGGAACAAACAGTGAGCAAGGGGGAAGCAGTAACTTGTTCTTCTGGTCACATCTAATGAATTGAGGGGTGGGGGATGCTGACAAAGTGCTATGGTCTTGGCTTTGGGAAATTGCTAGTGGGGATGGGGGAGATTTCCAAGAGCCAGAAAGCTGGATAAGATGCAAAATTGTCTTCACAGTATTTGTTATAGATTTTTTTTTCTAAGCTTATATCAGTAGCACCAGTGGGCCTCTCCCAAAGCATGTGCCTTAACTGTTTCCAGTGGCATTTACAGGATCTTGCTGCTTTTGCCAGAATGGCAAAACTAATACAAACTTAAAAAAAAAAGAATAAAAAGGAAGATAGAAGATGCAGAAAAGAAAGAAAAAAGAGGAAATAATAGAAGTGAAATAGAAAAGGAAAAGAATAAATATAATAAAAAGAAGAAAAATATATAAAAAAGTGACTTCCCACCTACATCATAAGTATAAACAATTTTAGTAACATATTACTTCTTCTTAAATTACAACAACTTCTCTTAACTATAACCAAAGCAACAAAACATCATCATTTCAGTCCTGGTGTCAAAAAACATCCATAAAGGGTTATCAGAAATAACAATAGATCTATTTTAACTTTGATCAAATAAACCAACTATATGTTCCTTTTACTTCTTACATTCTTTAGTTCATTCAAATAATGTTACACAACTTGATTTCTTTTCATTTTTGTTTCTTCTCATGAGATTTTTCAAAATTTTAATAAGCCTCTATTATAAATTCAAGGAGAATTATTTAGATCTCTCTCTTGTTTATTGTTTATATGCTCCTTTTAAATATTAAATCATTTGCTAGCTTTCTTTGTATATTCAGTGTACCATCTTTTTCATGTCATTCTTGTAGCATGTCATTCGTAGATTCACTTTCAACACAATCTTTATTTTGTCAGGTAAAGTTTAAGACAGTCTATCCACAGAGGAAGATATCTTTCTGGACACAGTTAATTTTAACTTCTGGTTCATTTTTGAAAAATATTCTTTAATATGTCTATTGTTAGAATATGTTGCTTCATTCTGCAATTGTAAGTCAAGTTTCTATTTTTTTCCTTTAACTGCAATTTTTAGTTCCCTCTATGGACCAATTTTTAAAAGCTTTTTTTTTAAAAAAGAAATCAAAACTAAAGCATTTTCCTTATGGAAGAATTCTTTGTAATTAATTCCAAAATCTTATTTCAATTTTATGTCTATCCTTAACTCATAAGCAACTTTCTAAAATCTTCCCTTTACTGTTTATTCCATTTTTAATGTTCTTAAACTTGTAGTTGTAGCTTTTTTTTTTTTTGGGCGAAGAACTGAAGGTAACTTACTGGTTCTGTCAAATCTGTCAATCCAAACTTCATAATAGCTGAAAAGGAGTTAACAAGCAATTTCTAACGATGGTTAGAAAAGGAAGTTTGCAAACTTAATGTTTTTTGAAAGCTGCTGACCCTAAGTAAGATTGTTTATTTGTTTGTTTGTTTATTTTTATGCTGTCAATCTCGTCCAGCTATTTCTTTGTCTCCCTGAGCTCTAAACCCACCAGAGGCCACTATCTTGCAGCCCCTTTATGAGGAGTATCTGGCTGGAGCATTGTTGATAAGCTCAAATCCTCTCCTTGTTGGGAAAAGTTTTGAACCCTGATCTACTCATTGACTCTTCATTCTATCACAGTCATTGACTCCACTTTTCAGGGAGCTGTTTTCAGTCTGCTATTTCTTCCTCTAGAAATCACTCCCTCTATTTTAATCTATGCATCAACTCCCTTGTAGACAAATTGAAGAATCTATTTCTCCAGTCACCAAAACTGGAAAACAGAAATATTTTTATTCTTCTATATGCAGATGATGTGCTGTGCTGTGCTGTGCTGTGCTGTGCTGTGCTGTCAGACACATATTGGCCTGAAACAGGCACTTGGTGTTAACAAGAACTGCTATAAATTAACTACTTAAAAATTAAGGTCATGGTATTTGCCAAATGCCCTAAGACACATGTCTGATGGCTAAACAGTTACCAATAGAACAAGTTAAGACCTTTAAATACTTAGGGATTGTTTTTCATACCATGGGCAAATGCAAATCTCATACAAAGTATATCATCTTAAATATGCAGAAAATAGCCTCAGGTGACAATCTTTCTGTTTCTTCAAAGAAGCCCAGAATATATTACAGCACTCCAAGCCTTCTCAGGCAAGATTTGAGCTCAGCTCCTCCTTGGTATCCAGTCAGGTCCTTACAGGTCATTTCTTCCCCTTTGAAGAGTTCAATCTAAGTTCTTGAGATCTATCTTCCACCCGGCTGTGTTCCAAATGTGGACTTTTGTCCTGAAGTTGGTCTATTCAAAATAGAAATTTCCACCTGGAATCTCATTCTTTCATACTGGCTTAAGCTTCTTTTTTCCAGTTGGCTTGGTCTCTTTAATGACAGCTTCCAGTCTCCCTGGTGTCAGGCACTACATGAAAAATTAAAATCTTATGGCTTCTCATGGGCAGTCATCACCCTGATGGGGTATGACTGTGCATTGGCCAATCTTAAATAAAACACCATTGACATAGAGCTACAATCCAATTTGTCATTCTTGCTCAGAAACATCTTTTTAAGACACTTGGTACGTTTCCTTCACCCAGCCAGATAACTCAGCCACATAACCATCCTAAATTTAGAAGGGTTTTTAATTTGGCTAGATTCAGTGACTTTCAAATAGCAGTCATTGAGGAGAGATACTGCAGCATCCCTTTTGAGAGGAGATTGTGCCATGTGGTGGAGGAGCAGTTGAAGCTCTGGAGCATGTTGCATTGTAATGCTCCCTCTAGGATGATACTTGCCAGGAATTATTATGTCCCCTCATTACCAAACACCCTGGTCACACTGATTCTTTCTATCTCAAACTGTTATCTGATCAATCTGATTATACTTTGGTGATTGCAGCCAAATACTTTTCAAAGTTTGTGCAATGTGCCATAATTTTTCTTCAAACACCCCCAGATAGTCTTCATTTGGAAACATTTCAAATGCTGCTTTCCATTTAGTCATTAGTTTGTAACAATGTATTATATCATTTTCAATTGATTTTTACTTGGGTCTTATTTTCATTAATAGTTAGTTGCCAGAATCATTTTAACAATATAGATTGTCACTATAATTGGACTCTTAGTTTTTAAAGCACAATAACTTTATACAGAACTTCCGTATGCAGTACATCATTACATTTTTCTAGTTGTAATAATATTAATTACACTATTTAATCCATAGATAAATTATCCATAGATAATTTAGCATAATGATTCTACAGTTTAGATTGGTAATTTTACTATTTGTTATTCTAAATAATTCAATTGCCTTATTCATTTGCATAATGCCTTACTATGCTAATTTTTATGCCCAAAATTCTTAAACTTACAATTATACTTGTATTGTTATAAGATTTTATGGCTTGCTTTATTCTATTCAATTTCTGTGTTGTATAGTCTATACCAATGATGGCTAACCTTTTTGCCATCGCGTGCCAAAAGCTGGGTTAGGATTAGAGTGGGAGGGGATCACGCGCACACATGCCCACACCCATAATTCAATGCCCCTGTCCCCCATGCATGCATGTGTGACCCCTACGATCTGTGCGTATGTGCTCATGATCCCCCCCACCCTGTTATGGACCTAGCAGGCCTACTGGAAGCCTCCAGAGGGTGAAATTGGCTTCCCCCACCCCTGGAGCCCTCCGGAGACCGGAAATGGCCCATTTCTCAACTTCCGGTTGGCCCGGAAGGCCTGTTTTTCACCCTCTCCAGGTTACAGAAGCTTTCTTGGAGGCTGGGGAGGGTGAAAACAGCCTCGCCCCCCGAGGTCCTCCGGAGGCCAAAAACGCCTTCCCAGAGCCTCCGCATAAGCCCTGTATTTACCTGGCATCCAAAACGGGCCACATGGAGACTGATGGGAGGGGAGGCATGGGCGGGGCCAGCCAAAAATCATCTGGCTGGTGCACGCATGCACGGTGGAGCTGAACTATGGCAACGGCTCGCATGTCCGAAGATATGGCTCTGGTTTGCCATCACGGGTCTATACTGATATTCAATGAGTTAAATGTTTAACTCATTTTTAAAAAGATTTTGCTGGTCAATGCCTGAAATAAGTGACTGACTGAGAGATACCCTTCTTTTACAAAGCTTCATTGTAACATCCCAGAGGCTTTAGGACTGGGCAGAAGTCAAGTTAAGTCTGTTTTGAAATGCTGAGTATTGTTACCGTTGCTATATTTTGTCTGCTACACATTCAACAATTCTTCTGTTTGACATTTGGTTTCTTCCAAAAAATTAGTTAAAAGAAAAAGCTTCAAAAAGCTTCAAAGAGCCTTAGCCTATTATTTGTCAACTCTCCCCTTTGGTTTAATCTCTACATGAAACTGCTGGGTGAGACCATCTGTCAGTTTGGGGTCAGAACATCATTATCAGTATGCTGTTGATTCCCAATTATACACTGTAACACTAGGCTGATCAAGTGATGCTGGCCTGTGCCTGTGCCTGGAGGCTATGTGGGCCTGGATGTGGGGGAACAGACTCAGGCTCAATCATGACAAAACAGAGTAGCATGTTCACTTGATCCCTCCAATTCCTTCATCTTTAGTCTTTAATGGGTTTGCACTTTCCCATGGGAAACTGTATACAACCTAGAGGTCCTCTTCGATTCATGGCTTCTGCTTGAAAAGCAGGTGACAACTGAGACCAAGACCTTTGTGCAGATTGACATTGGCACCAGTTGTTTACCTGTTGCTGGACTGGGAAGGTCTTCAGACAGTCATTCGTGCTTTGGTCACTTCTTGATTAGATTACTGTAATGTGCTATCTGTGGGGCTGCTCTAGGATCGTCATTCAGAAACTACAGCTAATGCTGATGAAGCTAAGAAGAAATTCTACCAATTTATGCTGACTGGGGAGGAAAGCATTGCAACAGACTAAAACAGGCACGATTTCGTCTTAGCTTTGCCAGTGTAAGACTAGCATAAAGCTAGTTCTGGTGGAGCTTAGAAGAAATAGTACCAATTTATGCTGGCTGGGGAGGAAAGAATTGCAAGGGAAGCAAAAGTGACAGGATTTCTGCTCTCGATTGTGCCATGTGGCCCAGCAAGGGAGCAGCCTTCTCTACTCCAACTTCCTGAGCTCTGTATATCTTCAAAAGGTAAGTGTGCAATTGTGACAGAGTCAGGTATGGAGGAGCCCCATAGGCCTTTGGGGAACCCAGGGGGCAGGAAGCAGAGCATGGGATATTTCAAAGGGTGGGAGAGGCCTCCTAAGTGTGCCTGTGCCTGCACTGGGCTTACCATGGTTTTCTCCACCCCTGAGTCACTCCATCTTACCTAGATGGAGTGTGCATTCATTTAACGAAAGCATTGGGGAAAGCAGGGACAGAAAGGTTGTTAATAATCCACTTCATTTAATATAGTCCTCGACTTCCAACACAAATGGATAGGCTCCATTACTGTTGTAAACTGAGGATTACCTGTAATAGGACAGGGAATGCTGTTTACTGAATTGTTTTTGATATGTTATATGCAACATTAAAGCCATATTCAGCTTAACTGACTTTGCTTTCCATCATTAAAATACAATATTCAATCTTATAGTGCAGGATCATTACAAAGAGTTTTTGGACTACCCAAGTTTAAGACAAGTGCCTGGTTTAGTACAATTCAATTTAACTAAAGAAATTAGTTATACTCTGTGCTAAAACATTCAGTCACGGATACACCAGAGGAGGTCTATCTTTGGAGTATGTTACATTTCTTCAGGAGTCAGAATTCCAGTGACATACCTGCAACTTCTAAAGTTTTTTTGTGGTATTGTTTAACATTTTCTCCCAGAAATATCTTCCACTGCTGCTGTAAGTTTCAGAATGTGAATTTTCTAGAGATCTCAGCCTGCATGTTACTTCTTTTTTTTTGGTAACCTAGAAACTTTCTATTAGCTCAGTTTTTCAATTTTATGATGTCACTTCTGCTCCTTCTGCTTCTAATAAAGGTTCCCATTTATCTGCCTTTCATATTCTGAAATGTTCATGTAATATGTCATGTACTAGACATTAATAAATAAAGATGTTATGGGAATAGTGATTAGTGAATCTTTTTATTTGAATTAGAATAAACCAAATACAGACACAAACATTAATGGGAGATTAACCACATCTGCTGAAGTCAGGGATCTACTGCCTTTTTTCTGTAGTTCTGTAATTTTGCTGTTGTCCTGAGCAACATTGGACTACTGACAAAGCCTGACTCTTTTGACACTGTAGTTTATCTTGTAGTATTCAGTAGGCACTTGAAATGATCTCCTTGGATATTCCACACTGTTCCCAAACCTAGCAAATCTATCACCAGATGTCAGAAACAAATATGTTCCAGTATGTGTTTACTGGAAACAAACATTTGAATGAATAAATCTTTCATTCAAGAGAAATTTGTATAGCACCTTAGAAAAATATGATTGAGCAAGTAAGTATATAATAAGCTAGTCAAAAGTACTTAATTACTGGGAGGTATATGCTGTTATTAAGATCTTGGAAAATATTCTTCACTTTGCAAAGAATGCTGTGAATTGTTGATTATTTGATCCGGATAACCTTAATACACAATATAAAAAAGTGAACAAAATTATGTGTTATTATTTCCCATTGCTTTAGAAACAAAACTATCAACTATCTAGATAACTTTCAGTAGAAACAACATGACAGCAACACTGCAAGCAAATTTTTACATATGGATATGTAGTATACTTGAGAAAAGTTGATTTCTCATCTAATAATTGGCTCTCTCAACTGCTGAATGCGCTGAGGATAGAAAGTGTCTTACTGTTATTGTAAGTGCTTTATTTTAAATACATTTTCTTGAGGCCCTCATGGTCACTGTGATGTGGCAAAGATTGGATGGTGCCACCAGCAATTCAGAATATTTGGTAGAGGACTGTATCAGTAGCACAAAATGATAGATGAATATGCTTTCAGATAGATTGCCTCTATAGCTGTATTGAACCGAGACATTCTGTGCTTTATTGTAATTAGTTCTATATTTACAAGGAAGTATTCAGTCTGAATACTACTTTAATAACCTAGATTGAGCAGTAGTGCTTTTCATGCTATATTCAGATTTAAATTTTTGTTTGTATTATACAGCTATTTTTCTCCATTTTTGAATTTTAAAAAAAAGCCATTCTTCTCTTCACTTCTGTCTTCCACTTAAAAGAAACCTGTGTGCTTTGCCTGAATATGGATATTGTTTAACATATGGATTTTATATTTTGAGAAATAGGGGAGTTCGAGCATTACTTTTGTTGCTCATCCCTGCAATCCTAGAAGCAATTACTATTATTTATTATATTTATATGCTGCCTATCTCAGGTGACTCCTGGCTGCTACCTGAAATTATTACAGCATTAGACAAAACCTCATCCAAAATCTCATCTTTGCTCTTTTTTTATATTCCGTCTGTGACCATACAGTCTACATTCTTTAAATAATAGTAGTCTTTTTCTCCTACTGCTTTATGTAATGTTTCCTAATGACGATATGTGGAGAACCTGAAAGTTTATATACTTTTGGAACTTTATGCTTAATATATAGTGTGATAATACGATTGCTACAAAATACTGATCACCTATCCTCTGAAACATTTATTCATACGATGTTTTTAAGCTTCCTTTCAGTTTGGCAGTCTCTCTTGACTACTGTAAATACTGAATTGAGATACAGATGCAGAGTCTCTTTTGACAATACAATTTATTACATCTGTGATTAAGTCAGAGAGGTAATGTCTCATGATGAAAGAAAAAGGTGAATATAATTTATTGGAATAATTTGGAATCTAAAGAGTTCTTCTATTGATTGCAATATATTTTGGCTATTAGTTAAAGCATTCTGTTTAGGGTATCACAAATATATGAATGTAATGTTTTAGTAATATGACTTTATAGTCTAATGTTTTTTTCCCCTTCAAATATTTCAGCAGTGACTATTGTCAATACATGACTAGAATTCTGGATTTCTAATTCTATCGAGGTAGTTCCCTATTTTGTCAACACAGAAACTGGAAATTTTACATTTTGTTCCTTTTATATATCCATAGAGCAAACAACATGCCATTTAAATAGATACAGGAGGCACTAAACATAATGGTAAGAGTGTAGTTGCATGAAAAGCTTCAGAAATAATATACTGTAAATGAATATAGCAGTGGGCTGACATTATATAATTTGTACATTTAAGTGCAGATATACAATTCTGGTCAAGCCTTCCTCAACTTGATATGTTCCCTATGTAATGAACTACAATTACCTAACTGGTATGTAGCATAAAACATTTGGAGGGCACAAGGTTGGAGAAGGCTGTGTTGCTCTGTTTAGAATATTAAAATCTCTTTACAGCCTACTTAATTTTCATTAAGACAATTATCTTCTTTTATTTTTATAATTCCACTAAATGTTGTCCACCTAAAACCATTAATTTTTCATCCTCCAATCTATCTCGATATTTCCATTCTTTCTCAGGTATTTCAGCCAGTCTAATAACACGTTCTTGAGGAAAAGTTCTCAAAAAGTTGGATTTCTGAATTTTAAGGAAGCATACCATAAATTTTTCCTTCCCCTCCCTTTCAGGATCATTGATTTCCATAACTTGTATTCCCCTACTGCCTGCAAATGGACACTTTTGAATAAAGATAAAAGAGGCAAATAACCAGACATGATATACTTAATGTACTGTTTGATTTGGGCCTTATGAATATTTGGAAAATCGTTTGGTGATTTAAAGTCTCCTCAGGCCATTCCTACAAAAGATAACAATTTATGGCTAAAGCGTATACTAGATCTGTCTAATTGTACAAGTTATAGACTAAGCGAGATGGGCAACATGTAAGTTTACTAAATAGATAAATAAATTAAAGTGTAAATTATGTTCACAATTGATTGAGGTCAGATACTAGCCACATCATTAAAAATAAAATTATATTCCATTATAAAATAAACCCAGTCATATCTGCCAGTCATTAAGGCACTTATGCATAAAGTAGCCAGTGTTTTATAACAGTTCTTACCCTGCTAAATTTGCTAACATGAGTCTTATCCTCACCCTCTGAAACCTTTTCAGAATGTTATAGTTAGCTAATCATTCATTTATTTCTATTAATTCCATGTATTATTATAAGTTGCATAACACATGAGTTTTACTATGAACTCTTCTTTGTTTCTTACAGCTTAATTGTTTTTCCTATATCAATTATACGGCATATATGGTTTCACTATTATTTACTTTTTTACCCTTCATTTTCTGTGGCGCCATGCATAAACTGTCCTTATGCTAGTAAGACTAACCCGGTAGTCCACTTTCCTAATTAAGGCAAAGGATCTATATAATTTAAAGTCCTTTCTTCCAATATCTAAAGCCCACACAATGTCTGTAGCCCACGCTCTTTCTTTAAACATTTGTATTTGATCTTTCTCAGTGGTGAACTTGCCTATTATAATAATTTCTGCTTTTAAGGAAGATGACAGAACTCTTTATGCAATTTATTTTCAATGTTTGTTCTCTACCTTTCATATAAATATATAAGGTTTTAACTGCTATTATTTTCCTGCCTTCTTAGGTAAAGAAACCATCCAGGATATACACTTCAACATTTGGGATTCAGTGGAATTCAATGGGATCCAACAGAACAACGCGTCCACTTTGTGCTTTTAAAATCACACAACTTAAATGTTATGCAACAACGATGTAAGCAGAATTGTTGATAAAGCCCAGATTGTGTTACCCCTGTTTGAAAAGCGAAAGAATAACTGTGTTCAACCTGTCAAATGGAAAACAGGATCTCCAGGTATGGAATGGTAATGACAGTCAATAATTACAAGTTATGTTGCTTAATAAATATGCCGTTGTGGTGATTGTAGGTATAAATTAAGACTTGTCACTGCACAAAGTGCAAGAGAGCTTTGGTTTCAAATAATTCTGAAAGCTATGGAACTGCAGGGATATGTCTTACTAATAGCTACTATAATTATAATAGAGAAATGCCTGTAATTGAGGCTAGTAGTGAGATGCTATGGGTTATATTTCCCTGAAAAGGAAGATGGAAGGAAGAATAGATTTTTCTCCCCAAATCAATTACTTTTAAAATGAGGTTGGGATCTTACATTAACTGAAAATATGGTTTAAAAAAAGATAGATGAAGGGTTTTCATATCTTCTGTCTAATCTTGCGGGGTGGTGGTGGTGTGTGTATCTTAAATTTGGAGGTTTCTTCCTTTAGAGCAGAGGTGTTAAACTGGCGGCCCGTGGGCCGGATGTGTCATGCACAGGCCACACCCATCCCAGCTCCGTGAAGGAAAAGACGTCATGATACATCATATGACGGCAATGTAACACCGCGAGTTTGACACCCGTGCTTTTAGAGGAAACATAGTATAAATGGTGGCACAGTGGTTAGAATGTGATATTACAGGCTAACTCTGCCTACAGCCAGAAATTTAATCCTGACAGGCTCAGGATTGACTCAGTCTTCTATCCTTCCAAGGTCAGTAAAATGAAGACTCAGATTGTGAGGGCAATATGCTAACCTTTTAGGTTAGCATATTGCCCTCAGAGAGTGCTGTAAAGCACTATGGGGAGCAGTGGTGGGTTGCCCCTAATTCAGACCAGTAGTAAAACCGGCGGGAGGCTCCGCCCACTGACCCTGACGTCTTCAGAAACAATCTGCGCATGCACAGAAGGCGCGTGTGCAAGCAAAGCAATCCCGTTGCAAACCGGTAGTAAAGGTAAGTAGAACCCACCCCTGATGGGGAGGTATATAAGTCTAAGCAGTATTGCTATTGCTATAGTAGAAGTTCAACTATCATTTAAAAATCTATAGATGTCATTGTACTGATTCAGACATTAATTCCCCAAACTCTTGTAAAAGAAAGCCTGAACACAATGATCTGGAGATGTAGTCCATCTGCTAATGCTTCTGCAAGTATTTCTAGCCATTCACTCCACCAGGTTCCATCTCCTGCTCTGTCTGTATAAGCAGCCAGATACACAGTGAAGGGACTCTGCTTCTTCAAGGCTATCTGAGACTCTGCCACTGTCTAGATCATAGGTGGCCCCTTTATAATTTCTGGATTTGTGGAAAGGGCCATAGTTCCCCACCCCTGGTCTAGACAATAAAATTTTATTTACAGTAAAATACATTTGCATATATCTGTGTAATTCACTATAGATACTTTTTTGTTAAAGGTATATAAAAAATTAAAAAGTATACAAACATTTAAATAAATACAAAATTAACCCTGTGGTTGCATATAACTGTAAAATAGACTATTTTAACATATGTGGCTTCTGTGTTGGTATAAATCTTATCATGGAGGAAGAATGCACTTTTAAAACAGAATTTAGAATTTGTTCAAATAAAACTTGTGCCTTTCAGGACAAAAGAACAGTATTGTGGACCAAGTGATCCCTATATTTTTTTTCAAATTACTGTACACATCTCCTTTCAAACTGTTATATTTCCATTTAAAGTGCATTTTTGCAATTGCTTAAAATTCTTATTTATAAAAAATATCAAATGTGACAAGTGGGATCATTTGGTTTTTTTCCCAGAGAAAATAATAATCCTACAAGTCTGTAATTGAACTATAATAGGACATATATTGTAGGTGTTCATGACATAATTGTAGAAATGACCTGAATTATATCATGATGTAACTACATAATTTATACAAAGACATTATTTATGTAAAGATATACTGATCAATGTGGCATCATTTGCCTCTTTACCTGCCTGTGAATACTGTGGATGTTTGCTGTGTTATTTATTTATTCAATTCATATGATCACCCATTTCAAACAAATGATTCTGGGTGGTTACCAACAATAAAAGAAATCAACCAAAAATAAAATGAATAACAGAGGAATTTGAAGATTGGGGTAACATTTTGGTTAGGCTGTTGTCTGGGTTTTTTTTCTTTTGCATATAAATTATCATTAGATGTTGGGTCGACTTGTTTATTAGACAGATAGATATCTACATCTGGAATATTTGTTTATTTAATATAACACTTTGATAAGTATGGACGGGAAAGCCTATAACTCTTTATAGAACCATTATGTAAGGGGAGGAGAACCTATTAGTTTTTTTTGTTATGTTTAATGTTAGATCTATTTATCATTTGGGATTTTTTTCCTTTTCCTTTTTTTGTACACAATATTTTTTTTTCTTTTCATTGTTGGTGTTGGATGTTCATTTTTTTGTTTTTCTGTTTTGTATTTTATTTCTGTTGAGTAATGAATGTATATATATAAGTACAATGAATAGATAATCAGCAGCTGAGATAAAAACTACAACAAAATAGCTATAAATATAAATATTAAAAATATTTTTATAAAATCATATAAGATTTTATAAATAAGATTCATAAAATTATATAGTATCTTTTACTTCTAATTCATTTTTCTCACTGAAATAGACATTGCAAAGTCACAAATGTTTGACACATGGCATTCTGTAACAAAATGTTATAGTGTGAATTTCAGGATTCTAAAGTTTTCTGATTGGGATTTTCTCAACATTATGGGAATTGGGTGGTTTCAAGCAGCGTCATATTGCCACTCCAAGCTATGCTAACATCTTTGATTTTTCCTCTTTTGTCTAAAAAACAATAGAATAATGACCCATTTCTAGTTTCATTGTTCAAAACGTATATCTTTCAGATATAAATGGAAAAATAAAATATTAAGCAGTTGCTGAGATGTAGCCCTTTCCTGCTTCGAACATCTAGATGCTTATTTTTAAAATATAGAAGCTTATGTAGTTATTGGTGTACCATTGTATAGTAGTGCCTGTATAAAATACTGCTGTTGCATTTTGTCCTATCAAGAGAAAAGTGGTGCATGCATAGACTGAGTAGCCCCTGTTATTTAGTATATTTATTGGGCTATTTCTATTATTATCACCAGCTACATATCCCATGGCCATGCTTTCTGGGGTGATGGCCATTGTTTAAAAAAGATAGCCCCAGATTCTATAAAACTAACCAAGAGTATTGTTTTTTGCTCTATTCTGACAATGGAATCAATTTTCTCCATTTTTATCAGAAACTTTCAGGTTTCTTTTCCTCTTTTTACTTATTTCCATTCAACTATTGTCAAGCCTAGTGATTTTTTTTCTGCAGTATGTCCAATGGATAGATGACAGAGGTAGCACTGTTTAGAATTTTAAATTTCAAAGACAGACAGTAGAAATGATAAACATACATTCCTGAGTTATTTATTTCTTAATATGACTTAATATGTTTTTTCTTTTTTTATATATTTTATTAAAGTTTATTGTATGATAAAATACTAATAGAAATTGAAATTAAGGAAGTTAAAGAATAGAGAAGTTCAGAATTAATGGAAAAAAAGAAGTGACTTCCCACTTCTTTCAGTTCAGTACAGTACTATACAGAAATATTTACAACCTTAATATTTTTGCTTTTCGAATTTTCATACCTTTTATCTCTTTTTCTTCTCTAAAAAGAATATAAATTACAAGCCTTTGCAGATGACCTGGTCTTTATTATTGAAGAACCATTAATAACAATAAATAAATTGATAGAAAACATTGGAGAGTTTTGGGAAAGTAGCTGGCTTGAAAATTAATAAAGATAACGAAGATAATGACTAAAAATATGTTGAAAAAGCAAAAAGAGAAATGGATGGAGATTTCAAAGATGCAAGTCACAAATAAGGTAAAATACTTGGGGATATATTTGACAGCAAGATGTAGCGCACTTAAAGAAAATAATTATAACAAGCTCAAGCAACAGATAGGGCAAGATTTGATGAAATGGGGAAATTTACAGCTATCTTTGATTGGTAGGATCTCAACTATCAAGATGAATATTTTGCCTAGAATTTTGTACTTATTCCAGACAATTCCAATCAAGTTGGGTAAGGAATTTTTTGTAGATTTGAATAAAATGATGTTGAAATACATTTGGCAGGGAAAGAAGCGAGGATAAAATTAAAGTTATTACAAGATGCTAAAATGAGGGGTGGTTTTGGCCTGCCTAATTTTGAACTTTATTACCAAGCAGCAAGTTTAATGTGGATTAAAGAATGGATAACTTTGAAAAACACCAGATTATTGAATTTGGAGGGACATGACTTGTTGATGGGATGGCATGCCTTTTTATGGTATAAAGGAACAAAAATACAGGGGTACTTTAGAAGGCACCAGATATGAGAAGCTTTGTTGTTGAATTGGGAGAAGGTTAAAAAACGTTATTATTTGAAGATTCCAGTCTGGGTATCTACAATTGAAGCTTTTTCATATTCAGTAATATTTAAAAGGGAACAAATTATTAGATATAGTGAATTATTGGATGAAAAGGGTGAACTTAAATTAAAGCAAGAACTAGAAGATCAGGGATGTAAGATGGATTGGTTTTCATATATGCAAATACGTTCTCGATATGAAGAAGATCTCAAACAAGAAGGTTTTTATAATGCTTTGACTAATTTAGATAAGATTTTAATGGGTTCTGATGATCATGTAATTTTTTTTTTTTGGTTTTAATGTTTTATTAAGAAATTATAATAATACAATTTTTATCCATCTGGTTACATAGTATGGAAAAAGAAATAAATACAAATTACATATTGTACATATATAGATAATCTCTGCAGACCAGTTACATGGTATAAAAGAAATTGTGTTCTCATATCATTCTTAGTGTATATTTATATAATAATCTTTTACGATAAATTAGTAAATACATAAATCACATCTTTTGCTTACCCATGTAACCTTTCCTTGCCTTATTATATTTCCTACCATCTACAGTACATCTTCTCTTTCTATTTCATTTAACTATTCGTTGTACTTGCTCTGGTCTTTTTCCTTTTTTTTTTTTTTTATTTCAACTTCCTCTTCTCTAACCACCTGTACCACTTGTCCCATACGCTATAATAATCAGAATCTTCTCTGTCATTAATTTCTAATGTTAATTTATTCATCTCGGCACATTCCATTATTTTGCCAATTATTTGTTCCTTAGTTAGTATTTTTTTCTCTTTCCATTGTTGAGCAAAAGCGATTCTTGCTGCTGTTATTATATGCACTGCCAAGTATTTCTTCTTTTTTGCCATTTCCGTCTTACGAATTCCCAGGAGAAGTATTTTAGGATCTAATTCAAAGGTTTCGCCTATTATTTCTGAAAGCCAATTGCAAATCATCTTCCAATATTTTTTTGCTTGAGAGCAGGTCCACCAGCAGTGGTAAAAAGTACCTTGCTGGTGTCCACACTTCCAGCTCTTTGGGCTTGAGTTGGGGTAGATCTTGGCAATCCTAGCTGGTGCTAGGTGCCACCTATAAATCATCTTGTACTGGTTCTCCTTGTAAGTGGTTGCCTTAGTAAATCTTATATTGTTGTTCCATATTTGATCCCATTCTTCCAGATTTATATTTTTCCCAATATTTTTGGCCCATGCTAGCATTGGGTCTTTAACCACTTCTTCCATCAGGTCATATTCTACTAAATAGTTGTACAATTTAGCTAATAATTTGTTATCTGTACTCATCCAAATCTTATCAAAATCTTTGCTACCCATTTCTATACCATATTGTTCTTTATCTTTTTTGTATCTTGATTTTATCTGTGCGTATGTCCACCATTCAACAAAAGTGCCTTGTTCTTTTAATTGTTCTATTGTTTTGAGATTCCCTGCTTCATCTAGAATTTCTTTATATTTTACAGTTTTACTATGATCCAAAACGTTTGGGTAAATTATCGCCTCCATGGTTGAAAGCCAGCAGGGAATTTTAGAGTAGTGTTTTCGTCTTATTTCTTCCCACGTTGACTTCAATATATCCCTCAATTTATGTTTATTGAAATGTGTTTTGGTTTTTTTCCCCGTTTCCCATAAATAGGCATGCCAACCCATCTGGAGATCATGCCCTTCTAGCGTTAGGATTCTTTTGTTTGCTAAAGTCGCCTATTCTTTTAGCCAAACAAGAATTGCTGCTTTATAATATGTTTCCCATATAGGTAATCAAGCCCTCCTCTATTTTTTTTATCTTGTAAACTCCTGATTGCTATTCTTAGTTTTTTTCCTCCCCAAATAAATTTCCAATAGTGGCATTAAATTCGCTAAAAAAAATTTTGTCTAATTTAATTGGCGCTGTTTGGAACAAATACAACAGTTTGGGTAGGATGCTCATTTTAATTGTCGCTATCCTCCCAAGGAAGGAAATTTGCAATTTCCCCCACTTCTCTAAGTCTTGTTTAATGCTTTTTACCAAGGGGACATAGTTGTCCTCTTTGAGGGCCAGGTACTTTGTTGAGATCCATACTCCCAGATATTTAACTTTTTTCACAATTTGGATTCCCATAGATTTCTCCAAGGTTTCTTTCTGGTTTTTCGTCATATTTTTGGTGAGCATTTTGGTTTTAGATTTATTTAATTTGAGCCCCGCTACTTCTCCATATTTATCAAGTATTTCCAATATTTGTATACCTGTTTCCACCGGTTCTTCCATAATTAAAACGACATCGTCCGCGAACGCTTGAACTTTATATGTTTCTTTCCTAATTTTAAGCCCTTTAATTTGATCACTCTCTCTAATCTTCTTCAATAACACTTCTAGTGCCAATATGTACAAAAGTGGTGACATTGGGCATCCCTGTCTTACTCCTTTGCTGATCTGAAATGTTTTGGTGAGTTCACCGTTTACTAAAATATTGGCCCTTTGCTTCTCATAAATCGTGTTTATTGTATTTGTAAAATTTTGTCCAAATCCCATTATATTCAGTTGTTGCTTTATAAACTCCCAGTTCAAATTGTCGAAGGCCTTCTGTGCATCTAAAAATACTAATGCCACCTCTTTTTCCGGGTGTTCCTCATAATATTCTATCACATCCAGAATCGTCCTTGTGTTATTCCTAATTTGCCTCCCTGGGAGGAATCCATTCTGGTCGCTATGTATTATCTTATTGAGGATTCTTTTTAATCTTTCCGCTAATATGTTCATGTATATTTTATAATCAATATTAAGAAGGGAAATTGGCCTATAATTCTGTATCAATTTGGTATCCGATCCTTCTTTTGGTAAGAGTGTAATATAGGCCTCTCTCCAAGATTCTGGTATTTTGTTTTTCATTAAGGCCTCATTAAAAATTTCAAGCATTCTTGGGAGTAAAATGTCTTCTAATTCTAAATTTTTATATAATTCCCCTGGGAATCCGTCCGGGCCCGGAGATTTGTTTTTTTTCAATTTGGCAATTGCAGTCTTTAACTCTGTTAATGTGATCTATTTGTTCAACATCTCTTTTTCCTCCTCTCCGATCTGTGGCATTCCCTCCTCCAATAAATATTGTTTTACTTTCTCTTTGGGTATATCTTCTTCTTTATATAAAGACGCATAGAATTCGCGTGCTATTTCCAGTTTTTCTTCTTCCTTAGTTGTGCTATGGCCTTCGGTGTCTTCTAATTGGAGAATAATTCCTTTCTCTCTCTCTTTTTTAATTCTGTAGGATAACCACCTTCCTGGCTTATTGGCGTTCTCGAAGTAGTATTGTTTTGTTTTCTTAATATTATATGCTAATTTTTCTTGATCTATTATATTTAATTTATGACGAATATTCATCCAATTTTCTTTTATTATTTCATTGTCAGGGTTTTGTTGCACCTCTTTCTCTGCCTTTGCCAGTTCTTCTAGCAATGTTCTTTGAACTTCTCTTCTCTCTTTATTTCTATATGCTTCATATGATATCATTAGGCCTCTTAAATAGGCCTTCATCGTATCCCAGATTATTCCCCGGTCCATTAATTCTTTTTCATTTTCTTCAAAAAAAATTGCTAACTCCCCCCTGACTTTGTCAATATTTTTTTTGTCTCTCAAAAATTGTGTATTCATTCTCCATCTTGTGTTCTTTCTCTTATATCTACTTTTCCATCTGATTTCCAATGGATTGTGGTCTGCCCAGGTATTGGGTAAGATTTCTGCTGATACAATGTCCATACCCAAGTTCCTGCTTACCCACATCATGTCTATTCTAGACCATGATTTATTGGGGTTAGAATAAAAGGTGTATTGTCTTTTATTGGGGTGTAGTGTTCGCCAAATATCTACAAGGTTTAGTTCATCCACTAAGTCGAAGAAGGTTTTTGGTAAATTTTTCCTTTTTTTCTTTTGACCTCTGGGTCTTTTGTGATCTTTGTTCGCGTCGACCACTCCGTTGAAATCCCCAATGATGCAAATATTATTGTTATCTAATCCTCTTATTATTTCTTGTGTTTTATTAAAAAACTCTTTCAGATTTTTATTTGGTGCATAAATCGCTGCTATTAATATTGCCAAATTGCCCCTCTCAATTTCAACAATTAGTAATCTACCTTTGGGGTCTACATATTTCAGTTCTGTCTTCATTTCTTTTTTAATATATAATGCCACCCCTCTCTTTTTCTTCATGGCTAAGGAGGTGTAGAGATTCCCCAATTTTTTATATTCCAAATATTTTTTGTGTTCTTGTTTAATATGTACCTCCTGAAGACAAACTATGTCTGCATTTTGTGTGACTAATTTGTTAAAGAAGAGTTTTCTTTTTTTATGATCATTAAGTCCATTTACATTAATCGATAGGATTTTCCAATCATCCATCCTTTTTGCCTTGTGTTAATTTACTTAAATTTGAGGTTGGTGTTTGCTCGGACTGCTCTTTGAGGTCTTTGTTTCTTCCCTGCTTCTCTACTTTCTTTCTCTTCCTTTTCTTTCTCCTCTGAGCTCTCTTTCCCCGTCGGGACCTCTTCTTGGGATCTTCTTTGGGTGAGTTCTTCTGTGATCACAGCTTCCAATTCCTCTTTGCTACTTTGTTCGTCTTCTGACCCTCTCAGTTGGTCAAGGAATTCTTGAGCCTCCACCAAACTGTTTATTTTAATTCTCCTCCCTTGCCAAGTGATCAGCATGCCCTCCGGCAAGGTCCATCTGAAAAGTATATTCCTTTTGTTCAGCTATGTGGCAAGAAATCTGTAGTCTCTTCGTTGTTCTCTGACCCTCCTCGGCACTTGCTTCAGGACAACTACCTCCTTTTCCTTATAATTGATCGGTTCTTCTTTTACCATTTTATAAAAGATATCCTTAACTTTCTTTCTTGCGAACCTTATATGTACCTCTCTGCGTAGTTTATTCCGTCTAGCGTAGTTCGTCTGTACTCTGTACACCTCGTCCAATTCTTTTATTATATCGTCTGTATCCTGTTGGAGCACCTCCGCTATTAATTCAGCCATTACTTGGCCTAAATTTTCATCCTTGTCTTCTGTAACGTTTTGGAAACGCAGATAGAAAGAAGCTCTATCCATTTCCAACTGCGTAATCGAATCCTCCAAATCTCTATTCTGGGCCATTAATTTTTGATCTATTGTCTCTAGATCTTTCTCTTGTTGTTCCACCTTGGATTCTATTTTTTGTATTCTCTGTTAGTTCTTTTGTATGGCTTGTTGTATGTCACTCATTTTTTGGTCAATGCCTTGTATGTCTGTTTTCATTTCCTGATGGTTATTAGACATTTTCTCTTGCATTAAGAGCATTGTCTCTTGGATCATTGCTAATGACGACTGCATTGCTTGCATTGTTGGAATCACTGATGATTTCTCGATTTTTGATAGCCCCTCTATCGATTTTTGGGTTGCAGGGGACGACATTATAATTGTGGGACTTGATATGCTGGGAGTTACTTTCTTTCCTGTTTTTGCCACAGTGGATGCAAAACTTGTCATCTCCCTCAGTACTTTCGCCTGTTCTTTGACTATCCTTTCTATGTTTCTCCAAACAGTCATCCACTAATTGACTTCCCTTGCTTAATTTACCAGGACTAAGAAGAGAATTTTTTGGGGGTATTCCCAATTTACAAGACAGGTAGTAATAGTACAATCGACCTTTTCTCCGCTATGCTGCCCACTACTTAGCTTTGTTGACTAATCAATATTTAGGAACTGTGTTTCTTATTTAGTTTAACTCCTGATTATTAATTAATTAGATTCTCAATTCTTAAACAGAAAAAAAAGTAATAATAATGATAAATCCTTTCAGTACAAATATATATAATCAATAAATTAATACTCAGTGTCCAATCAGTAAGCACTTAATTAATTGATGTTATAGAATAAATCACTATTTTATAAAAATTAATCCTTGGTAATATTAAACACAGTAATCAGTCAATAGCCACTCTATGCAATGGAAAATAGAAAAACAAGACAAAAAAGTATCTAATGAATAAGTGATATATAAATAGTTAGATAGATAGTTAAGTAAATATATAAATAAATGGGTATATAGATAGATAGATAAATAGAAGAGAGTAGATTCTAGTATGTCTATACAGATATTTAAATATATTAATTAGCTATATTGTATTACTACTTTTAATACTTTGAATATATAGGTACTTTAAATATTTTGAATACTTATATAAATATTTTAAATACTTTAAATGTATAGAGAAACAAAAGAAAGAAGAATAAATATGTATATATTATAATTTTAGACTATTTTTAAACTAATAACAATATGTATTAATATAAATTTAAATTCAGTTCTCCTTAGTCCCTTCAAGTGCCACACTTGCTAGAGTCTATGCAGGAAGATACATTAATTTAATATCACCCTTCTACTTCTCGCTTCTTCAAGATCTCCAACACCTTGTAAAAGTAAGTTTGATTGTTCCGTTTATCTCTTCCTGGTGCTCCTTCTTTCCTCTCTAGCTCTTCGTTGTTCTTCTCGTTGGTATTAAGTATGGTTGCACTTCTGGTCCTAAATTTCCGGTCGTTCTCCTCTCCAGTCAGCAGAATCTCTTCCCCACGTCCTCAGCGCTCGATCTATACAGCAAATTAAATCCAAAAAGGTAGTGCTGCTGTTCTGCTTGCCAATCTTTCCTCCTTCTTTCTTGCCTGCCTGTCTGCGATCTTTTTAGCTGTCGATCCTCCTCCTCTCTTTCAATCGCCGCTTTTTTCCTCTTATGAGCCCTTCCACTCCGACCCAGCCAGCGAAGCTTTGCCGATCTCAGGCGCGCTCTGAAGAAAGTGGTTACGAGTGCGCTCGCCTCTCTTTCCCGGAATCTTTGCTTCCCCTCTTGTTGGCTATCGTGGCTTCGAGTCTGCCATTAAGAGGCAGACGCGCCCCGTTAGCTTGACAGTGGAAATCGGTCGCGCTGGGTGGGTTTGCGCTCCACCACTCGACTCACTGAAGCCCCACTATTGTCCGCGAAACCCTCCAGGCTTCCACGCCTCGAACGGTCCCCAAAACATTGCGTTAAGTGGCAGTGGGAGAGAGCGATCACTCTCACCACGCCATGACACCACGAGTCACCAACCGGAAGTCGATGATCATGTAATTAAAAAGCTATATGGATATTTGTTAGAGGTAAAATTGGAAGAAGAACAAGTTAGAGAATCAATGGTAGCGTGGGAGAAAAATTTTGGTCATGGTATTTATTTAGAGAAATGGCAAAAATTGTGGTCGCATAACTATAAAATGACAATGTCTACACATATAAGGAGAAATTGTATAAGATGTTTTACAGGTGGCATTTACCCCCGATGAGGATAGCTAGAATGTTCAAGAATAAATCGGAGAAATGTTGGAAATGTCATCAGACTCCAGGATCTTATTACCATATGTGGTGGAAATGCGCAGAAGCTAAGATATATTGGACTAAGATACACACATGGTTGGAAAAAATGATAAAGAGACATATTGACTTTAAACCAGAGATATTTTTATTAGGGATATTACCAGACACATATAATAAAGAATTGCAATATTTAATTGTGAACGTTTTAACAGCGGCTAGAATTGTATTTGCTAAAAACTGGAAAGGAGAAAAGATACCTACTGATGAAGAAGTTATTAAGAAAATGATGGACTATGCTGAAATGAGTAAATTGACATTTGAAATAAGAGAACAGGAAGATAAACAATATTATTTGATATGGGATTTATTTTATCAATGGATAGATAATAAAATATGGAGAGAAATATGAAATATGAAGTGGAAGTTGAGATAAAATAAGTGAAATATTTTTTTATGAAAATAAGCTTTGGTCATATATTGATATTTTGAAGATGGGATTGAGCGCAAAAGGATGTAAACCGATCGATACACTGTCTGTAATTATTTGGAATGATGATGGTTTTATTTTTGTTCTAAAATAAAACAATGTTTTTGCAAAAAAAAACATTTTTGCTTCACATTTCTAAAGTCATTCTGGACATCAAAAACTAAAATTAAAGTTCCATTTTTTTTCAGTTTCAAAAAAAGGGGTTTCCAAATGGAAACAAAACTAGATAAATTTTTATCTTTAATTAGAACAGTCAATTTTGCCATCTCCATCAACTCCATCACCCTTAACATCCATTTTTCACTGTGGGAATTAATGTGTCTTTCCATCTTTGTGTGCATAAGATTCTTGCCACTGTGAACATGATAAAACTTCAGATTGTCCATATAAGGGAGGTGGGATAACCTGGCAGATGTTTTGGATGTTTGATAACCATATCCTCAGTTCTTCTTGCTGACAGAGGAATCAATGCAAAACGAACAGTAGTAGTGATAGTGAACCTCCTTGAAAGATTCCTCTCTTGATATTAATCTCACCCAATTTATCACCAATGACCTCTAACCACATCTTCCATTGTGCCATTGATCTTTGCACAAAACTTCTGATTTTTTTTTTCCTGATTCCTGTTATTTCTAAGCACTTGGTTATCCAATCATGCGGCAGGGAGTTAAATAGCTTCTTGCAATCAATCCATGCTACATTCAAGTTGGTCTTCCTTCTCTTGCAGTTTTTCAGAATCATCTTGTCAATTAGGAGTTGATCTTTTGTTCCTTTGCTGTTTGGGTGGTTTCCTTTCTTCTCCTGTAGAAAGGATGTTGTTGAACTACATCAGCTACTACACCAGTTAGCAATTTGATGGTTGCTGTTAAGCAGGTAATTGGCCTATAGTTGTCTGGAGTTTGGACTATACATATGTGCCATGCTCTCCATCAAAAGGGGAAAAATAGTGGAAACTGAAGGAATCAAGATGTCCTATAGAAATACATCAAGAGTCTGGGTGAAAATGATCACTACAAATACTTTGTATCATTCAAGCTGACAATATCCAGCACACTGAAGTAAAAAAAAAAAAAGATTAGAAGTAAATAAAGAGAGTGAAGATCTTAAAGGCTGGCTCAGTGGACGAAATATGATCAAGGCAATTGACATCTGTCAGTTCCAGTCATTACATACGTATCTGGAATAGTGGACTGGACAAGCAAAATAAAAAGCCCTGGATAGGAAGAATATAAAGAAATAATACAGTGAATCATGCTTTTCATCCATGCAGTGATGTTGACAGACTACTTACTAAGGAAAATAGGTGGGCATGGAATGTTGCAAGTACATCAAACAGATGAAGAAGAAAAAGGGGCATAGGAAAAATATTTGAAAGATAGTGAAGAAGGTGCATTGAAGCTAGTATACCAGAAAGGCCTACTGAGTACTGGAGGGACCAAATTGGTCTACAAAAAATATCAAACAAAGAACAGAAAAAAGATCTGGAAAGACAAAACATTACATGGCCAATACATTAAAAAGTAGCAGGGAAAACAAATAAGAACAAGACCTGGCACTGGCTAAGAGCATGAAATTTTAAGAAAGAGATTGAAGGGCTAAATCTGGTTGCAGACTGACTACAAACAATGGCATGTCAAAGTAGCAATAATGGTTCTTTAAAGGATCTGTAAGAAACACCATTTGCCTGCAAGCAAGAAAAAGTCATAGAAAAAGAAGAAGCTAAAGTGCTCTGGGACTGTAGAATTGAAACAGACAAGCATCTGCTATATCCCAGACTTAACAATTATTGATAAGAAAGGGAAAAAAAATCTGGTTATTTGATGTGGCAATACCTGGAGACAGCAGAACAGAAGAGAACTGGAGAAGATAACAACATACAAAAACATGCAAATAGAAATAGAACAACCGTGGCAAAAAAAAGCAAAGGTAGAACCAAAAGTAATAGATTCCTTGGGTGCACCCCAAAACAATTGGAGCACCATTTGAACACCATCGACATTGACAGATCCACCATCAATGAATTGCAAAGGCAACTTTACTCGGAACAGCTTACATCCTATGGCCATACTATTAATACCATAAAACATCCACATCTACCTATCCCAGGTCCTTGGGAAGGACTTGATAGTCGATAAAAATGCCAAATCCAGTCTGAACATCTGACAAACCATAAAGCTTCAAATTTTCAAATCCATCAAACTTAAAAGAAAACTCCTGATTTCGCTTTAGTATTTATTTTAAGAATCTTCTCGATTAAGATAAACATCTGATCCCAATATTTCTTTGCTTTGTCACAAATCTACCAGGTATGATAAAAAACCACCACCTTTACAGTTGCATTTCAGAATGCACTTGTAAGTCTAATTATATATCTGTGACAATTTTCTGGGCATTAAATACCAGATCATATTATAAAATTTTGAATTATAATTCAATGTAAACTTCAATCCATTTATTCACTTCTTTTGCCACTGATCAATCTTTATATTATAACCAAATTCTTTGCCCATTGACTCATATAATCTTTAACATATTTTTTCCAATTCAATTTCAATCTATAAAAGCAAAAACCACTCACGCTGTAATCACGAAATCTCCAGAACTATAAAGCCTACAAACTTGAAATCTGTCACATGTGTTCCTCTTGGCTTCTAGGTGCTCACTAAGAAAGGATTTTTCGAAATGACCAACAGAGCATTAGTATTTCCTATATTATGATTAACAAGCTCTGATGCTAAGGAGTTCTACTCCCCCTCCCCACCTGAAAAGAAATCTGTTCCAAATGCAAAACACAAGCAGAGGAGAGGCGTTTCACTTTCAGTTTTACTTTCACAGCAGCAACAAGGGGATAGGATAGGGGAGCCTTCTGTGGGGCAAGGCTGAGGGAGAGAAGGGGATAGGATAGGGGGCCTTCTGTGGGGTAAGCCTGAGGGAGAGAAGGGGATAGGATAGGAGATGTTTCTGTGGGGCAAGGCTGAGAGAGAGAAGGGAGATAGGATAAGATAGGGTTCTGTTGGGCAAGCCTGAGGGAGAGAAGGGGAGAGGAGAGGCCGATTGTAACTAAATTTTCAAGATGTGTCGATTTATCAAGCCTGATCACATAGTTTCGTAGCGAAGCATAGGTATCCAGCTAGTATTTTATAAACTTTAGCAAAAATATGTCCATGATTAGCACATATGCAATTTCATATTCACTTCTTGCCAGTTCAAAACTATGGCATTTCTTATCTAAATTAATTAATTTTTTTTGTTAGTTGTAAATATGTGAGCCAATGGGAAATATGCCTTTGTCTCTCCAATTCTTCTTTCCTTTTCAAACTTGGTCCACCTTAAATAAAATTTATTATTTCACTGTAGGTCTATCAGATTGGTCTTATTGCTTTTTTAAACAAAGCCAAAGTGGCATTTTAGGTGACAGCCTTGTTTTATATTTGTTCTAAACTCTTAGGATAGCATGTCCACAAAATGATTTTTAAATCGGTGTTCACCTTAGGATTGCATACCACAAACAAGCATGCCGCTCAATCTCAATTCATGATCCTCCAAATCTAATAACCTCTTATTCTTTAAGGTCACCCAATCCTTCATCCAAACCAAAGGGCAAGCATCAAAGTATAATTTTAAGTGGGGTAGACCCAATCCTTTCTCTTTCACTTCCTCAGTAGTTTATATTTAATTCTTATTTTTTCCCCTTGCTATATGAATTTAGTAATTTCGTTTTGCCATTGCTTAAATGGAAAATTGGTGATCAATATTAGTAATATTTGAAATAAAAATATCTTAAGTAAAACATACATTACAGACAGATATGGTATGTTCAAGTACAGAGCATGTATAACATCATACATATGGTGCCTTCTGACAGTAATAGAGATTTATGTATTCATTCACTGTGTATATCCAGCATATTCCGTGTGATTCAGACCAATAACAATATATCTGTACCAAGAATATCTTCTGCCAATGTGATATGTTATTCAGATTAGTTTTTGCCAGGAAATACTGCGACTCTAGCTATACTGGGAATGGAGGGAACTCATTCCTGAAGATTAAATTCATATATTATGTGCCATTAAATCAGTGTCAATGGTTAGCAATCACACAGATCATCTACAGAATGAATGATCTGCACCCAACCTTGCTTTCAACTATCCCAATGATATATATGAAGACTCTCGGTCATCCAAGTCATAGTTGTCTCAAATGTGCTTTTTCAAAAAGCAACTGGAGTATGTTTTTTTCTTGAGGAAAATGTTTCACTTCTTATCCAAAAAAGTTCTTGGATGAGAAGAGAAACATCTTCTTTAAGGAAAAAACATAGTCCAGTTGCTTTTTGAAAAAGCACCTTTGTGTATTCCAATGATACTTCCTCATCACTGTAATTGAGTCCATCCACCTTGCTATTGATTACCCTCTTCACTTTCCTTCTATCTTTTCCAGCATTATAGCCTTCCCAAGGGAGCTGTATAATCACATAAGGTGTCCAAAATAGGATAATTTGAGCCTGATTAGCTGGATTGATTTGTTCAGTGATCCATTTGTTTGGTTTCTTGGTTATTCATGGTGTTTTCAAGGGTCTTCTCCAACAGTAAAGTTCAAAGGTATCAGAGCTCTTTCTATTCTGTTTCTTCTAAATCCAACTGTCTCTTCCATACAGTGCTACAGAGAATATTATAGTTTGCACCATTTTGATCTTTGTAGGGGTAAACTCCTGGCAATCTGGGTATCTTTTCCTCAGCCTTCATTGCTATGCAATTTTAGTCTGCAGCATATTTCTGGTTCCTTTGGTTCTTTTACTTTGGTTCCTTTACTGTTAATAATTGATCCTAAAAAGCTAAAGTTATTCACTACTTCAATGCCTTTACTGTCAGTTCTAAGCAAGTTGCTGTACATATTGTCAATAGCTTGGCCTTTTTTATGCTTAATGATGGTTCCATTTTGTTCAGTATGATTCTTGATTTTCCTGAATAGAATTTGCAGATTTTTGGCATTTTGAGGAATTAAAGTAATGTCATCTGCATAGCCTCCCTCAATATGTATGCTCCTTTACTGATCTGGAGCCAGTCTGTTTCACCAAGTTCCTGTTCTATGCTGGAGGACAATGATATTTTCTTGTATTTCCATTTTCCTAATCTGACAGCTTGACATGATAAATTCAATCACAAGCCTTTGTGTAAGTAGTGAAGCACATACTGAATTATTTTTATAAATTCTTTGGTTTCTTTAATTATCCATCACACATCAGCAATAATCTGTGGTTCCTCAGCTTTTTCTAAAACAGACTTGAACCTCTCATTTTCATTTTCATATAGGGCTGTAATCTATGCATTATTTTTGCTAGCATGTGAAACTAAAGGTATTGTACAGTAATTTGCACACACCATTAAATCTCCTTTCTTTGGTATCAGTATGTAGACTGACCTCTTCTAATGTGTTGGCCTTGTAGTGTTCTTCAGATGTGCTGGGATAATTTGGTTAGAACTTTTACTGTTTCTTCTGGTGTGTGTCATATTTTTTCAGATATTTTGACAATTCCTATACCTTTCCAAATAATTAATGAGCAGAGTACTGATTTAACTTCATCTTCTAATACTACAAATCTTCAACTAGGGATTATTTTCTAATCTAAGATACTTTAGCTGTGATTACCCAGTTATATAGAATTTTACTATATTCCTTCTATCTCTATTTCATTTTCTCTTAATCATGTGTACTTGGCATTGTTTAGTATTCCAATTCAAGTTTGAAACCTCCTTATGAGTTTGGAGATCTTTTGGAAAACTTTCATTATTTTTCCATATGCTAATATAATATCTTTTCTCTTCCAACAACTCTCTGAAATTTGTTATTAAGTTCCTTCTTGAGATCTTTGTCTTTCTTGGCTTTGGTTTCTCTTGTCTTTTTTGCAATTTCTTCTGTCTGTTCTGACATCTAGTTTGATTTTTCTGTTTCTTGGGTTTTGGCAATTTCTTTTCCTCCTTAACATCTGTGATTTCATCATATTGTTCTTTCGTCTCCTTGTTCCAATAATATAGTTAATATCCTTGAAGAAGGCAATAGCAAATAATTTCTTTACGGTTGCCAAGAAAACAAGATATTCATGAAGTCATCAGGAGTCATATTGAACTATAAACTGATTTAACTCATTATATGTATGCCATGAAATTGGAAGAGTGATTGTATTGCAGTACTGGTGGTTCTCAACTTATAACCAATTACTTAGGAACCATACAAATTTATAATGGACCCCAAAAAGATATTTTTGACCTGGTTTTGAGGTTCCAATGGCCAGGCTCCCCCCATGATCATGTGATCACATTGCATGGCTCCATGGTCACATGACTTTGATTTACCAGCATTTACTTTCAGTTTCTAGGCAAAAAAATGCCTGTTGCAGACAACGGATTTGCTTAACAACTACAGTATTCCCTTAATGACTGTTGCAAAAAATGTCATAAAATTGAGTTGGTCATGTGTTGACCCGCTTAATGGTTAGCACAACTTATGACTGTAATTCTGGACTTAATTGCAGTCATACTTGAGAACTACCTGAGATCATTTGACAACATGGGTGAGGTTCATCAATATGTTGGTGCTATTCAATTGTGCATTTCTGTCCTTAGCCAGCCACTTGATGCAATCTTCCTGGTCTCTTGTTCAAAGAGCAGGTGACAGCTGTGGTCAGGATATCATTGTATACTTTGTGATGTGCACCAATAGCACTTTTCTTGGATCAGGAGGCATTACTCTTGGTCTCTCAGACTTTGATCACCTCCCAAATGTATTGTAACATAATCTGCACGGAGCTCCCCTTGAAGAATTTCTAGAACTTCAGTTGCTCCAGAACGTGGAAGTATTGGCAAATAATGGGTATGTCTTGCTTTTCCTATGTTATCCCTTTGTTCCATGGGCTGCACTGTTTTCCAGCATGCTTCCTGGTGCAGTTCAAGATATCAGTTATTATCTTTAAAGCCCTTGGTGGCATAGGGCCACAATATTTGAGGGACCACCTTATTCTCATAATTTCTGTCTGTCTTATTAAGACACGCAAGTCCCATCTATTAGGCATTGTCATTTAGTGGGACCCAAGAAGTGCATACACACACACACACACACACACACACACACACACACACGTATGTATGTATGTATATGTGTGTGTGTGTGTGTGTATATATATATATATATATATATATATATATATATATATATGTGTGTGTGTGTGTGTGTGTATTTATATATATATATAAAATTTTCTTTTCATAGGTCTTTATGTGTATTTCTCTTTAGCCAGGTTCTTCCTACGTAAACCAATCTTGGCTTACGTAGGAAGAACCTGTCTAAAGAGAAATACACACACACACACACACACATGTATATGTATATATGTACACACACACACACACACACACACACACACATATATATATATATGCATATGTATATATATATATATATATATATATATATAGATAGATAGATAGATAGATAGATAGATAGATAGATAGATAGATAGATACATACATACATACATACATACATACATACATACATACATATTTGTTTTCTGAGGTTTTTGCGGGTGTTTGTATATAGGTCTTTGGTTATTTGGGTTTTCTCCCGCGTAAAATTGGAGGTTTCTTGGCAATGTTTCGACGAAGTCTCATTCATCATCTTCAGGCTAGTGTCTTCGGCTTTGTGTTTCTAGGAGCAATGTGTGTGATCGCAGCTGTTTCTTCCTTTTAATATATACACGACCACAAACCAGAAGCCAGACCATAGCTGCATCATTAGTCACTTTAAACCCTTCCAATCCATACATGAAGCAAACTGACACCCACCATGAAGATGTGGCACGAACACGAACACGAAGCCAAACAACAGCAATGCAGCTCACCAGCTCAAATCCCCCTGCAACTCAGACTAACCCGAGCACAACCAAGCCCCTACCTAAACAGAACACACCCCCATCCAATCAGAGCACAGCCAACCCCCCATCCAATCAGAGCACAGCCAAGCCCCCAACCAATCAGAACACACCTCCACCCAATCAGAACACAGCCAAGCTCCCACCCAATCAGTGCATACACCCACTGGCAGGAAGAAACAGCTGCGATCACACATTGTTCCTAGAAGCATGAAGCCGAAAACACCAGCCTGAAGATGATGAATGAGACTTCGTCGAAATGTTGCCAAGACACTTCCAATTTTATGCGGGAGAAAACCCGAATAACCAAAGACCTACATACAAACACCCGCGAAAACCTCAGAAAACACACACACACACACACACACGTATGTGTCTATATATATGTATGTACATATGTGTATGTATATGTACACATACACACGTGTACATATATATACTGTAGATAGAATCAGGAGAGCAGATCATTGTTACAAACAGCCTGTACTTTAGAAACAGGTAAGTGCCTAAGTACAGACTATAGAGACCTTGCCACCTCTTTTTTCCCCAGCCATTTCCTCATGACACTGCCTTAGCTTACCTAACACATGCTTGAATCAAAGTGATCCTTAGCTATATATTTTTTTCTCTTTTCCTAATAAAAATTGTGCTGATTATATTATCTGGCATGCTACACTGATTACTGGTTGCTGACATAGTCAGGGGTTCAGATCTGCTCAGCTCCTGTTGACACATTAGTCTGCTCTGGGCGCAACCTTTCCTTTTAATCATTGGGCATACTGTAGCTCTCTATGGCGATGTTGGCTTGTGCAAGAGGAGAAACGAGCCACATGGTTTTCACAGAAGCATCTTACCTGTGCACTACCTGACTTATTGGGCCTTATGCAAGCTCCTTATTGGGTTTAGCACACTTGAAAGCTCACTAGAATAGTGATACACAGAAGGGCAGTTTAAATTAGAAGAGACAGCCAGACACTTCCAGGTTCTGCACTGCTAGTTTTGCTGCCATTGAGTGCATTACAAGTTTTCATCTGCTTCTGCTGATAAAGGATTTTGTGGGGTTGTATTTTTTGTAGTTTGTTCTATTTTTATTTTATTCCATTTGGAGGTTCGCACAAGATCAATTTCAGGCAAATGCAGTTTCTGTGACTATGCAATAACTACAATTAGTTATGACCACTTAGTGCAACTACTTTGCTTATGGCTTTGGCAGCACTAGATGCCATGGTGATGACCCTTGTTATTTCATTTGGACTAATTACCACTGCATGATGCCCTTGCATGGCTTGTTCTCCAGACCAGTCACTTCTGGCCATGGGGTGGAAACAGAATTCTTGGTCATCCATTGGCAACAGTGTCATTCCCCTGCAGCATTAGTTGGGAATGGAGCTTTGTTGTTACTGACTACTCCTTTCATACTTTGCCCCCTTCTGCCTGTTACATGTCAGCCAGGTTAATCTTGAACCCAAGTTTAGATCTGAATTTCAGAAGAAAGCTATAGCCATGCTCAAAACCAGTCTGGCTGACAGGCAACACATGCAGAGGAGAGCCTGTGAGGAACATTGGGGGAGCTCTTTTCCACTTTATTCCATGTCCCCGCTTAACACCTGCCATTTGATAGGTAGTTACATCCATCACTCTAGGCATCCACCTAATTTGGCACACTCCTATCCAACTCCATGTGAAAGAAAGCGATTGTCAATGGTCTGGTTGCCATTGGCAGAAGAAACAAACTCAATGAATCCATGAACCCCTTTACTTACTTGGTCCACAATGATACAGACAGCACAATATTCGGCAGAGAGGGCACTTTTAACTCAATCCTGAGAAAAAGCCCTGAGAACTCTACTGCAAAAAATTCTCTTACCACGGTTCAAATCCACCACTTGTTCACACAAGGATCTTAGCTGCCAGTATCTCTCCTCTTCCTGTTACCATTCAGTCCGCCGTTTGATTTCCATGGAAGGCAGCGAGCTCCAAGAATATATAGCTGCTTTTCCTGGGAAAGAACAGGGGAGAAAAATCTTGCTTTGTCCATGCAGATGGTGTGGCATCTGTTCGGCTTCTTGAAGGCAAGGAACGGAACCCCGACTTCGAACCGTGTCCGACAGGACCCCGTTTCCCTTGCCCCGTCGTGCGCTTTCTTCACGGTCGCCAGTAGGAGGCGCTAAAAGGCTAGGACAAGCCTGTGTTTTTGCCCTTCGGCTACATGACGTTGATTGCTGCCTTAGCCAGTATCTCACTAATAACGCGGAGGAAAGGGGGGGGGGAAGAGAAAAATACAGGCAGAGGAGAAATTCCTCCAACGCTCACTTGTGAACACCCCCCCCCCACCCCGATAGACACTCCGGTTGATTGGGTAGATGTGTGTGAATGCCTCTGGCTTCGTAGGCGGGCGATTGGGGCTAACTCCAGCCCACACCACTTCCACCCACTCGCACCCTTGGGTGACAGGTCGCTTTTGTGAGTCTCCCGCCCTTCCGGGCCTGTCTTCTACTATTGACTCACAGGGAGTCCTCCTTACTCCCTCGCCACCAGTTTTTTTTTTTTTTTTTTTGGATACAGCGCCATTATTCCAGTTCTCTCTTCTCTTTCCCGCCCTGGTTTTCACCTTCCTTTGCTTTCCGGGGGGAAGGGGGAGGGAGGAGAGGAGAACGGCGGCATTCGCTGTGGCGGTGTGGGCGTGTATTTGAAAGATATTGCAGCGAAGCCAATACTGCCTTTGCCCCGAGGCAGCCTTTTTCGGGCAAAATGGGGCTGAGCTTCAGCCCGACGAACTCAAGAGCACTTGAGGTGAATTGTCAATATGCCCGGGGGCTAAACCCCCCCTTCCCCGCCGCAACCCTGAGGTAACCATAGCCCCCCGCATCGCACGCCCTTAGAAGAGGGACTTGTCGCTGCAAAATGGGGTCTTCTCTTCTCTAGGAGGGTCGTCCTTCTCTCTCCCCCTCTTCCAAATCCTCCCCGAGCCTGGTCCGAGTCTCTGCCCCCCCCCAAAGAACAGCCTCCAGCTAACAGGTAACCCGAGGAAGAAGGTGCAGCCACCAAGCTCCGGTCCTTCTCTTGGAGGTCCGTTGCAGCTGGTGGCAACAGTTACTGGCCGACGGGAGTCGGTTGGCGGCCGCCGCGTGTGACGAGCCGGGCGCGCTTGTGCGTCTCTCCCTCCCCCTCCCGGTCCGCACACCTCTCCAGAAAAGCAAATACGGTCTCGGGGAGGCTCGGTAGAGAGTCGAGCCCCCCGCCCGCTTCATTCATTCCTCTGGAGCTGGCGGTGGGACGAGGAGGGGGAGAAGGGGGTGGGTGGGGAAGAGGAGACCGCCGACATGTCAGCAGCAATGCAGATGGGGCTAGGAACGGCAGTCGCTCGCCACTGAACGGCTCCCCGCGAGTGGTGGGCTGAATTTGGTGCGCACGCGCTCGTGTGTACGTGTGTGTGTGTGTCTGTGTGTGTGTGGTGCGCGCGCGCATGTGTGCATGTGTGTGTGTTACGGAGTTCCTTCCTTCGGTGGTTTCTAGCTCGCCCGTTTCTCCAGTTCGCCTTCGTGCCCATCCCAGCCATGGCACAGCCGGAGCATCTCTGACATATTTATAGCCCAGGAACAGCTGTTTGCCATTCCTCTATTTGTGGGCTCATGTGGGGAAATGCGTTTTCCTTCCCATTCTTCGAAACGTGCTAGCGTCTCCACAGAGGAGCGATTCGATCTCTCTCGCCCTCCTCTCAGACCGACCCTCTCCCCACTTTTCCCTTCAGGAGGGGGCGCTTGGAGAATTATCATGCTTCGCGGAGGACCAAAATCTACCCTCGCGGCACCCCAACTCAGCCTGCTTTGCTAAGCTTCCAGGAATATATTTCTTCTATCATCGGCACCAATAGAAGAATCGCCACTGTGGCGTTCTCGCATTCCTTCTCTTCCTTCCTTCCTTCTTTAAAAAGAGAAAATGGAATGATCTCTCTGGATCCCGCATATTTCGACTTTCCTCTCTACTGGATCAGATTCATCTTAGAAGGCGATATCTTGCTTTGCCTTTGCACCACTTCCAGACGCAAGATTGCCAGCGTCGAGGCGTCTTGCAAGAAAGCGGTTTCTATGTGCATCTGGCATCGCCCCTTCCCCATTTGCTCCCCAAACCTCATCCTTCTTTATGTGGATATGCAAGCAAGAAGAGGAGACTGGATATTCCCAACATGCTCACTCCCCTAATCTGTCCGCCTAGAGGTTCTGCTTCTACAAATCAAGGTAGGAGATTTTGTTCAGGGTGGGGTGGAGGTTGGTGAATATTCCCCCCCCCCAATACACTATAAAAAAGCCACTCGTGTTTTAAACAACTATTTTTGTACTAATAGCACAAACCAACCGCTGGGCTTCTCACAAAAGAGCCAGAGACGCTGTTTGGAATGCGATTCGGTTTTAAGGAGTCATTCAGACATGTTGATTCCTCCTTCCCTGGCTCGTCAGAAGAGCAGGGGGAAAAGAGACACGAGCTTATTCCCTCCCTTCTCCACCTGATACGACAGTGCTTTCGTGCTTCTAAAAGGAGGCGGAGGTGGGGCAGGAGGCAACCGATCAGGGGAGGGCAAAGATGGAGCTTCGCTTCCTCCCTGTCAAAATGGTCTTGGCCAGCCTCTTCTCTAGCTCGGGTTTATAGCCTGGCCGTTTGGGAATATGCAACATGGTGGTGTTGAGATTGTCTTCTAGTCCAACTACAAGCAGGCCCTGGAGCTTTAGACAAGCCAATGTCGCTGCCTTCGCAAAAGCTAGTTGTAGCGAGCGCTGGCCAGCCAGTCCCAAGAGAAGCAGAGGGGGCTGCTGATGTATAGGCAGCCGTTGTCTGTTTGCAGGTGGAGGGCTATCAGAAGTCTAAGCACGTTAGGAGACCTCTAACCCCTCCCCCCCGCCCCGTGCTTTATCCCAAGGCAAAACCTGCACCTGCCATTCTCCTAACGGATGAGGGTTTAGCCACGTTGACTTCTCGCTTCTTGGCGCGAGCCATGCAGTCTTCCCTTCCCTTCTTTCTCTCCCTTCCTCCGTGCCTGGCTCGCTTTCGCACGCACACACAGACATCCACACACACATCCACATCCACACTCATTTTTCAGCATGGGATGCAAAATGGCTATCTTCTTGCTCGACTGTGCCTGCCTACGCGACACAGACCGTTAAATGCAGGACTGAAATTGGGCACGCCAGTCTAGGGGTAAGATGGTGGCAAGACAAAGGCGGACGAGTTCTCTAGTGAGTGGGTGTGGATGCGCTTCCAAAACCGTATGAAAAACGGGAATCGTGGCGTTTGGTTTCAGCCCCAATCGTTCCACCCGGTAACCCTCCTGGTCGGTTACATTGCTGTTAGAACCTCTGGTGAGCCCGCCACTATATGACACCCCCCCCTTTGGCATCGCGAGGCACTGAATTATTTCTACCTGGGATTCTGTAAGGATGGGTCCCTGGCCGGGCTTCGAGGCAACCTCTGGCTCACTCACCAGATGGTCCTAAGTAGCTTCCCGAAAGATTTCACGCCAAGCGCGACCCTCTGACCCTCTTCCACTCCCAACTTCCGAGAAGCGGCCCAGAAGGGCTGCCGGGCTGCCAGGAGATGGTGGCCAATAACGGGACGCGAACGATCCGGGAAGCAAGGTGCGGGAAAGGAGTAAGAGGTGAGGGCTCCCTCCATGATCACCACACCCCTTTAGGCTCCCGAGCCTTCCGTCTGCGAAACAGGTGGAAGGACCTGTCCCCAGTAAAACCTAGGGCGGTTGGGGGGATCGCCGAAAAGCCCCGCAGGCTAGAAAAAGGACCCTGTTTGCCTTGCAATCCTTCCCAGGCAGGCAAAGGGGGGCCGTGACAGAAATGCCGAGAGAGAGCGAGAGAGCGAAAGCGCAACGAATGTACCGCCTTGGCACCGTTTCTTTTCCATCCTCCCGGCTCCGCTGTGGTTGTAAAGAGAGGCGAGGATGACGGTCCTTTCACAGCTCGAGAGAGGCCGGTGCGAGGTAGAATTCCCCCCACCAGCAGCCACGTTCGCCTGGCGCTTCTATAAATAGCCCAGGATCTCGGTGACATCTACCTACGTTCCCCTTCCGCGAGTGGGAGTCTAAAGTTTACCTGCGCTGGGAGAGCGCGCGCGCGTGTGAGCGAGGGGCGGAGCCAAGCGCCAGGGGCTTAAGGGGGTGTGGAGAGCGGCTCCTGAAAGGGGCGGGGATTTCTCGCCTACTCGCTAGAGTTAGGGCGACAGGTGCGTGGCTGGAGCGTGGCTATCGGCACTCCCGCCTTTCCGCTGTCTTGCAGCACGACTTGCGACCGGAGTGGAGAAGGGCGCACCTTCTCGTCCTGCCTTTTTTTCACAGATTTGGCTGGGGCGATGGACTGTTGGTGACAACGGGCAGCAAAAAGAGGCGCTGGGTTTCTCTCAGGCGTCCCTTCGCAAAGGCAGCTGGCCAGAGCGCCACCAGCTTCGTTCCAGTCCGCAGAGTGGGCAGAAGAGCTCGCGGATTTCGGATCGATCGAGGCTAAGGAGGTTGTTTTCCTTTTCAGCGCCTCTTGAACATTGAACATTGGCATTTATCGGGGGGGGGGGCGTGGGAGTCTGCGGGCCAGCGTTGGGTAGAGTGGGCGCGGAGAGCTTTGGCACCGGAGCCTTTTTGTTCAGCTGTGGTTGTTTCGGCAGAGCGAAACAAGGTCCCTTCTCCCGATGCATCCCAGTTTAGCGATGCTCCTGTCTGCAAACTTTCCTCCTGCTGGAAATACTCATCTGCGAGGCTGAGACACTGCTTTCCTATTCATATTCCCAAGGACAGTTATCAACATTTCCATGGGAGGCTTAAAGCCATTTGTCTGCAATTGTCTGTGCAGTTTATAATGAAGGAAATGAACTGCGAATTCTTTCCAGCATTTCCATTTTAGAACGAAAAATCGATACAAATCTCAACATGCACATGGAATCTACATTTGTTTTTTCTTTCTTCAATTCTTCAGCATCACCTGGAGATAAGATGGACAATTACTAAAGGCACTTTTTTTCCAACACTGATGTCATCCACACGTTCAGAAAAACTGTGTAAGAAAACCAGTGTAGGAAGTTTCAAATGGATCTTGTGCATGATATAAGAACGTGTTTTTCACTGGTGTCTCCCACAATTTTCATTCATAGCACCAAATGACAAATTGGAAGAAATCAGACTGAAAGGTGACCAGTGCTTTAATTGTGAGAATTTGTCTGGATTCCTCCAGATCCCAAACTGAATTTTGGCAGAGAAACATCTCCACAACCTCTTCCATTGATCTGGCATATACTCAGTGGCCTTGACTTTTAAACAAAGCATACTTGTATGGCAGGATTGGGAAGGAGTGGGGTTTTGGTGTGATGAAGGTTTAGGCTTAGGTGAGGGCATAGAAGAAGCTGTAGTGTCAAGTTTTCTAGCACTTCTCTGCATTTAGTTCTCCTTTTCAATATTTTCATAAAATATATATTCACCATTTTTCATTCTAGTTCATACTACCACTTCATTAATATTGTGATAAAGTTATAACTTATATTTTAATCTAAAATATTACAGCAATACCAACCAACACAAATCAACAATGGATACAGAACAAATTATAAGATACACTCTGAATACCCTGAAGAACAAGGCTTTTAAAAGAAAGGTATCACACCATATTTGTTCTCAAGCTCTGGAACTATTTCAAAGATAGGGTTTCTTTCTTCATTAACCCCAAATAAAGGTGGTTATTATTTTTTTAAAAAAATAACTTTTATAAACTGAAGATCTTCAATTTTAAAAGCACACTTAGCTAGCACAGCATGCCCTCCCAAGATGAACTGCGGTTAAAAAGAAGTCTTAATTCACAGCAAACTGTGATAATAAATTGGAAGAGAATGAGAAAATAAAGAAAAAAATGTTATTATTTTTACCTGGGTAACCCTTAATCTAGCAGAAATTTTCAGAAAGCCAAGATGGGGTAACACAGTTGTGAGCTGCTATTATACTAAAATGATAGTGTGAATAAATGTGTGATGCTTCTAAGAGCTATAAACAAACACATTACCAAATCAGAATGCAGAATGAACATCTGAAATACATGATGGATTTATTTTTAATTAATTATAATTAATTTTAAGGTTATAGTTAAATTCATAGAAATAGAACACACACATTGCCATTATGAAACTCAAAGATACAACATTTGATAGGATTCAGTAAAGCATTCTGTGATATAATGTATATTCTCAGAGACAGATTTATAGGATAAATGTACATTTGAAATATGTACATATAAATATACAAAGTTTCATATACAGATGTTATCTTTAAAAACATTGATTGATCAACATATCAAAAGGTATATACACTGAAGCATGTGTGTCTGTGTGCACACAGGCCTGCACACACACACACAGATAAATAGCATACATCTTGGGATATCGTAGTTAGACATACACAAATTGATAAAAGATAAAAATGGTTTAGAAATAGAATAGAAACAGCTTGTCAAGTACACACTGTTAAACAAGTACTGAGTAGCATATACACCTATATGATACATACAATCGTGTAATTCTAGGAAGCATACAGTGCACATTTAAAGCTTGGCTTCAAATATATGCAGTAATAATAAGATAATGGTTTAAAATTTATGCAGTTTGTTCCTTCTCTCCTTATGAGGAAAATTAGTAATAACATAGTTTTCATATAGAGGAGTCATTTCAAGATAGGAAGACATATAAATATAAAACCAACATATACAAACCTCATTAAGTTAAGAGTCTGTGTGTGTTTGTGTGTATATAGCTAGTCCTCGACTTCTGATTGTTTGTTTAATGATGGTTTACACTTATGATGGCCTTGGAATTAAGTGATTTACAACCTGTCCGCAAAGTTACAACCACCGCACCACCCCTGAAATGACATAAATAGGAAGAGTAAGGTGCATTGGATATGTTTGCCATTTTGAGTAATTTGTAAAAATAATAAAAGATGGGATACAAACAAACAAATAAACAATTGCACTTTGGGTGTTTGGAAACCAGCTGGTATTTCTGATAGGGGAAAAGTTAATTTGCTTAATGACTGATTCACATAACAGCTACGTGATTCACTTAATGACTGTGATAAAAATAGTTGTAAAATTGGATCTGGGCTTATAATGACTGGCTGAATGACTGCATCACTTGAGCTCAAATGGATTTCATTCTGGAAATTAGGTTTGTTCTGGGAGTAAATTTAAATAAGCATACAGAGAGTTGCATAGGTTGACTAGTAAGGGAATATATAATGAAAGATATTGAAGCACCACTACCTAGAAAATCATTCATGTGCTCATCTATACATATTATAAATCTAATTGGTATGTAGAAATTTCCACACAGAGAAAAAAAAAGCATGGTAAGCAGTCTTAAATTACTAATTGTTTACTATTGTTTCACTTATTCTGGATGTTCTAGATGTCCTTTTAACTACAAAAAACACATGAGATGTTTATATTTTCTTTATAAAGAACAATTATTCATTTAGAAAGAAGGGTAAAAATGTGCAGATTGAAATATCTATTTAATACAGCCACATAGAGTTTCGTCCATGTAGATATCATATGTAATACACTCTCACAGTTGTAAATTCTTTGATAAATTATTTTATTTCATGAACCTCTGTAAGTCAAATTTCCAGATATCCCCTACTTGAATCCCCCCTCCATCTCTAAAATATGTGAAAAATTATGTCAGCCACTTCATGTTTTTTACGTACCTCTGACACCTGGAGGTAAATTCTGTCTGGAGAGAAGTAATGTTAATTGGATGATAGTTACATTTTGCAAACTGTGTGCACATAGTTGGTTACTGCATTTCTTGCTCAAGTGTGCTTTAATTTGTTCTTCTTTGGGGCAATGTTTGGCAGATTAGATTTTTTTTTTTAATTTGATTTATATGCCTCCCTTCTCCGGAGACTCAGGGCGGCTTACAATGTGCTAAGCAATAGCCTTCATCCTTTTGTATATTTATACAAAGTCAGCTTATTGCCCCCACAACTGGGTCCTCAATTTACCTACCTTAGAAAGGATGGAAGGCTGAGTCAACCTTGAGCCTGGCAAAATTCGAACCTGCAGTAATTGCAGGCAGCTGGTCTTAATAACAGGGTGCTTTAGACCACTGTACTACCAAGGCTCCTTGGTAGCTGTGTGTGAAATCGTATGATAAATATTATGAAAAAGTTTTAAGCCTGATATTATGATTCAGGCCTTGCCATAACTTGCCATAACTTGTGGTTTACCATATACAATCATGCCCCAACAACAGCATTCTATTCTTTTGGTTTTATGACATTTTAATCTTATCTCCAGGCCTTACATTATCAGGTGAACTGGTTTTAAAGTGTTATTTTCCCTTGAGTTGGTGCTAACCCACTGCTTCAAGGTGTGTAAAGTTCTGCAATTATTTTGGAGATCACCCATTAATTTGAAGGCATAGTTAGGTGACATATTATGAGTATAATCAGAGTTATGTTTGGAAAATTTATATAACTTACACAGAGATAATAGTATGACTTATACACTAATTATTTATTGATTTATGTAATTTATATATTATTCCAATCAAAGTATTCTGAGTGGCTCAAACAGCTGATTAAGAAATTAGGTTAAAAGGACACAATAACAGTGACAATAATAATGAAATAAACACTAATAAACAATCTGTGAAATCAATATCAATGAACATTCCTTGCAGGAGGAACTCTCTCTTCTTTCAGAGAGGAGCTGCAGATGCTTACTCTTCCATCTTGTCTCTAAGATAACATTCACTGCTCTGGCAACGTCTGCTCTCCCCGTTAACACTTCGTTTTTGAGACTCTCATACTGATCTTCTCCATTCTCTCCTGCTTTTATTACCACCTATTCTGCAAGCTTTCTACAAGGGAGACAGATGAAACTTTCCCAATATTTGTCAGTTTTGTTTATTTATTAGATTTTTATTCTGCCTTTTTTTCATATGCAACTCAAGGCGGCAAACATTAATATTCCTCCCTTCTTCTATTTTCTCTAAAATAATCCTGTGAAGTGAGATGAGTTGGAAGAAAATGACTGGCCCAAAGTCACCTAGCTGTTTTTTCATGCTTAAGGCAGGACAAGAACTCACAGTTTCCTGGTTTCTAGACCATCCCCTTACCATTACACCAAAATGTCTTTCTCTTCCCCCTGACTGAAGTAAGAAAAGGTATTTTGGTCTAGGAGTTTGGTCTAGGAGTTGGTTACTTTCTCTTTTAGATCTCTACAGGACCTACCTCGTAGCACATCATAGTTCTGTCTGCCTCCTTCACTTCTGGGGTAATATCTTGGCTGGTTTCATCCCATATATTTCTTTCTTTCACACTGTTTTAACTTGGGAGATACCCAAAAGTTGTTTGCAGAAGCAACTGTGGAACAAGTCTAAGGAAAGTCATACAGTGTCTAGAAATGAAATCCACCTTATTTCTGTTGTGGTGCCCAGATTGGTGGATGTTTCTTTTATTGGCTGATGACATGTGGAAAAGGGATGGTCCAAAACCAAAGGAACAGGAGAAAACCTTCAACACTCTACAAAGAATGGCGCTCTCAAATATGGATGTCATTTGGCTGCGCCTGGAACAGAAGTAACAGAGGCAGATCTAACTTCCTTCCAAGGTAATGGAAGATAAAGTCTAACAGGATGGTGTCAGAATTAGGGGAAAATACTACTTTAACATAGGTGCAACTGAAGAGTGGCTAGTTTTGTTTCATTCATGAGTTGGAGATGAGATGAATATAATGTCATGGGGATTGGAAAGGAGAGAAAAGAAATTGCAAGGATATGCCCTGGTGAGGTGCAAATCACACAATAACCAGTTGCTCTTGCCTACTTATTCTGTTTGCAGTTAATCTTGCCACCTCTATGCCACTGACAAAACCCCAAAGCTCTTGTTGTTAACTTAATCTACTACTTTTTTTTCCAGGAGTGTGTAATTTCCCATGAAGGCAACATTTTCAGCACCTAGCCTTTCCTTGCCTTTTTCACATCCTGTCACCCATCTCCTCTCTGCCTATCCCCCACAGTGTATGCTCTCCTATAGGTTGACATATCTAAATGGCATTACAAGCGGTAGCACTAAACAGTTATATTGACAAGTTACCTCTGCAGTCCTGATTCTGATCACCCAAACACTTGCGGACTACAGCTGAAATCCCTGTATACACTCATAATGATCCTCATAATGATTTTCATGTTCATTATTCTTCTCTTTTTGGACATACCTTTACTCATAGTACTGTAAATTATAATATTGCATTAAATCTTGCAGAAAAAGGCTAGCATATACAGTTTTTAATTAAATGCATAAATACATTTTCTGTCTATTAACATACAAGAAAGGCATTTAAATAATATTTTAAAAAATCAGTAATTTATTTTTGTATACTGTACACTGTTTACAGTATATGTATAGTATACATGTAGTATACATTCGTTATCATACATGAGGAAGATTAGAAAATATGTATTCTCTTGGATTGAATAATTCAAAATGAAGGATTACAAACACACACACACACACACACACACACACACACACACACACACACACACGTTTTATATAGTTTATATAGTCATTTAGATTTACTTAGCTTTCCTAAACTATAAATCCTTTCCCTCTATCATACCTGTGCTTGTCTGTCCTTGATATATTTATTTTGAGAACTAATATCTTTGTGCTTCAATTCCTTCAAGAGACTGTAGTGTACAATGTGAGAGTTATGCCATGGAATTATTTCTGCCATTGTGACAGATTCTAAGACATATATTTTAATCTGTATTCTGTTTATTGTAAACACAGCCATCCGCTTGGGTTGGCTGTGCATTTGGGCCCCGTTCTCTCATATGCAGCTGCCCATTAACTTCTAACTCCCACAATGAAGGATTATGATTTTTTTTTTAAATGTTTATAAATGGTGCGGCACAGTCCGCTCTTGTTCCTCAGTTTATAAAATTGCTTTGTTCATTGCCTTTTATAAGGAAGAAGGCATTGCCAGGTAAATCTGTCTTTGCTTGGTGAGATTGAATTATTTGGCTGCTACCCAGGCAAACTGCCCCATCTGTTAACATACTGTGAATGTGAACAAAGACCCCAATTATTAGAGCACTGAAATTCAGGGCAATCTGCTCTCTTGAACATTTTGCTTTTTGCTTGGGCCAAGAATCAAGAGAACATGAGCCCAGCCAGAGGAATGTTGCACATTGATTTAGGTGAATGCTCTGGATTGGATTGGGAATGATAGGTCTCAGATTAGAAGTGAACCAAAAATTACTTTTTGTTACACATCCATTTCATTTTAGGGTATCAGATTCAAATTATTCAGGGTTTGTTATGCAAATTCATCTTGCTCAATTTGCATTATAGAGAAACAGTTACATTGCTGCTGTCTACTTTATATTACATTCCTCTATACACAGATTTTTACAGTTGTCATAAACTCTCATTTTTGGTTCCTGGCAAAGGGTGGTGGAAAGATGGAAAAAAACCTTAGAAACCATCTGAGGAGCAGAATTTTGGGCAAAAGAAATTCTTGAGTGATATTTAAATAACAGCATGGTGGTTGTGGCTAGGAGGGCCTTTGTGCAATGGAGGGTTGTGCGCCAGTTACGCCCTTTCCTGGACCAACAATCCCTACTCACAGTCACTCATGCTCTAGTCACTTTCCGTCTTGACTATTGCAACACACTCTATATTATTATATTGTATTATATTAATTTATTTGATTCTTTTATTAGTTTTTATTGTTTTTAATGTGGTTTTATATTCTGTAAGCCGCCTCGAGTAGCCATGGGCGAATAGGTGGCAATATAAATTCAATAAATAAATAATAAATAAAATGCAACTCAAGGGCATGATATATCTTCCAGTTTTGTCCTGCTTGTATATGTAATACAGAAAGACATGTTTACATTATTTTTGGTCCAGTAAAGGCAAAGTGGCAAAGATCACATGAAATATACATCCCAGGTGACCTTGTATCTTTCTTACAAGGCTCAATAGAATAGGGATGTATTTCACTAGTGCATTGCATCAGTTCAATTAATATGAATATTATGTGTTTCTATTTGCCTTTCAGGCAGAATAGACCAGCTCAAAGTCATATTGAAGGAATTTTTTTTTTAAAAAAATTCTTATAGTTGGTAAAGAGAATAATAAAATATTTTGAGGGTCAGCATGAATATTCATCAGCAGTGCTCATATGCATAAGTGATATTTTTCTTATGTATCCTACTTTGTATGCGATGAATTTAAAGGAAGAAAGAAATACAAGCTTGGCTTCATCTATCAGCCAGAAAAGGAGCTGTTGCCCCAATGACTGTTTTTCTCCTCCCACTGCATTCTGATTTTCTTTTTATAATATCATGCCCAATTTTATTTTATATCGTGTCTTAGATAAATGTCTGTGATAAGATTTGCATAGAATCTTAAATAATAATGAACTAGTGCATTCCGGAAGAACTCTTTATAGAAAGGATAAACATTCTGTAGCCCTGTAGATATTGGACTGTACTTTCTATAATGATTGATATTAGCAATGCTGCTGACTAAGGCTAATGAAGCAGTGGCTGGAAGGCTGCAGGATGTCCTTTTTTGCTCCACAAGAGTGCTGTGAATACTGGAGGCTTGTGATACCTTTGTGTTTATTATATGCACCAGTTTCCAAGAGGGAACTCATAACATGAGGTTTCCTGTGTTAAATCAATATCATTTTAAAGCCCCCACACAAAGATCTAATTCAAATTCTGCTTCTGTATAACCTGTGGAATCAGTGCAATCCAATATAACTAGTTGATTTTTTTAAAAAAAATTGAATCTATATTTGAGTAGGGCTACCAATGAGAGAAACAAATGATGGTCCATTTACTGTATTTATTAATTGTATTTCTATTTTACCATCCTTACCAAAAACACCTGCTGATTTACAACATTATCCTGCGAGCACTTGTACAATTTTTTCCAAAATATCATGAAACATTGACTTAATTGAATATTAATTCAATTAATATTAATTGGATATTTATTATATATAAGATGGGTAGCCATACAAGTCTTTTAACAAACAATAAGTAATAAAAATGATCATAGCCCTATAAAATATTGGAAGATATCTTAAGTGACCAACATCTTAACCATTAAAAACTCTCATTGCCTTTCTGAATGCTAGGAGATAGGATGAGATATAAACTTATGAGAGCTTGTTCCAAAGGTTTGGTATCACAGCCAAAAAACATTGATATATAGCTTTCTTCTGAACCTTTCACAGGGTAGGAACTTTTAGCATATCTGTGTGGGAGATGTGGACGAAGCAGCACTTTGAATGGTATCCTAAAGCCTGTTTTAACCAATCTAGAGCATGCAACACTGTGGTAATTTATGAATATTAGCTCTTGTCAGTTTGTGGGCTGCTGCTTTTTTGCACCATCTTGTACCATCTGCAGCTTCTGGGCTGTCTTCAAAGAGCTCTACAAAATTTTGAAATAATAATTTAAAAATTTAAAGAAAGAGAAATTTTAAGAAAAAATTAAAGGGAGAGAAGGCAAAATTATGTCTTTGATAGTTATCTCTGCAGGACATTACTTCCATTGTACAATAAAATTATGGTAGAATTATATGAAAATATTTCCACTGGCTGCAACTTTATTGTTAGTTGTGAAGTTGTGTCCGACCCATCGCGACCCCATGGACAACTTTCCTCCAGGCCTTCCTGTCTTCTACCATCCCCCGGAGACCATTTAAACACACGCTGGCTGCTTCAGTGACTCCATCCAGCCACCTCATTTTTTGCCATTCCCTTCTTTTGCCTCAATCATTCCCAGCATTAGCTCTTCTCCAGTGAGTCCTTCCTTCTCATTAAGTGGCCAAAGTATTTCAGTTTCATCTTCAGGATCTGGCCTTCTAAAGAGCAGTCAGGGTTGATCTCTAGGACTGACTGGTTTGATTGCTTTGCAGTCCAAGGGACTCACCGGAGTCTTCTCCAGCACCATAGTTCAAAGGCCTCAGTTCTTTTCTTTTTTTTTTTATTGAAAAGTTTTAAAATGTTTTACAAACAAATTTCTCCCCCTCCTCCCCCCACCCATTCCCTTCTCCCTCCCCCCTCCTCGACTTCCCAGAGCAAAATACAGGGTATTGCATTTAACAAACATAATCTAACATAAACAAACTAATTATAAGCTCTTAACTCCTCCTTACTCTTTAACTTCCCCATAGGTACTAAAATGTCAGAATAAAAAGAAAAATCATCTAAATATTTCATTCATAAGCTATTTGCAACTTTTTAGTCCCATATTTGTCAATCCATATTATCCGGTGGCACCGCGTCGTCGATGGCAGCTCCCTTTGGAGTGCTAGCCTCGTGATCTCGTCAAAGCCGCTAGAACAGTGAAAACCAGCTGTCTAGCGGCTTGGAAATTTTCCTCTCAGGAAAAGAGGGGAAAGAGAGCAGCCAGGCTTGGGTAGAGCTCCCCAAGAGTCCCAGGAATAATTCTTGGGGCGCGAAGGGTGAGAGCTCCCTGGAAGCCTGACACAAGCTCCGAACCCAGGACGCTTCTGCTTTTAGCAGAACAAAACACCACGACCATCCCTGCAACAATTTAAAGGCCTCAGTTCTTTGACGCCCAGCCTTTCTTATGGTACTACTTTCACAACCATACATTGCAATTGGGAAAACCACAGTCTTGACTATATGCACTTTTATTGGCAACTTACTTTTTTTTTTGTTGGCTTCAACTTACAAAACATCAAATTCATTTCTATATTCATAATACAATATTTCTTTTAATTCTATATGCCTATGAAACAAATATTACCACATTTTTAGTCCCTTTTGGGGTGCATTAGGTATTCATAATACAATTTTTCTTCTAATTCTATATGCCTATGAAACAAATATTACCACATTTTTAGTCCCTTTTGGGGTGCATTAGCTTTAAAAATAAGAATTTAGCATTCATATCCTACTTACTGATATTACTAACTAGTGCTGGCATACTGTGACACAGAAGAAAACAATAAAGAATTAAAAAGTAGAGATATGACAGCTAATTAGTGTACTGAAATTGCTGCTTATTACAAATCTGTATCAAGATATAATGCATATGTTATATGCAATGATAGACAATGAAACATTTGCATAAAACGTAGAAAAATGAACAGGTATAGAAAATAATGTGTCACCTTACTTTTCTATAAGCTGTAACATAAATACATTAATATGGTATTTCCTCCCCCTTCCCATGTGTACATGTTTGGGTTATTTATTTACATTTGAGTATGGAAAAAATTGGGAAAAACTATGAGATGAAAATTGACAGGCTTCTAAATTGATAATCAAATCTACTGCTACATCTTTGTCTAGTTAGCAGCAGAGTGTTCAAAGATGCATATGATAGATGCCAGATTTTTGTGCATGGATTAATTTGCATAGGGAGTAACCTGTTTATTTTGCATAAGTAGCAGAAAAGCATTGCTGCCAGATGAAGAACAAATCCTGTTGGTGGATGAATGGACAATGTGCCTCTGATGGAATAACTAATACTATTAAGTCTTGTAATGATTAATCAGGTTTGGCAACTCAGTTTGTTGTAGTGTCTAATCTCTCTGAATTTGCTTCTCTGTTAAATAACCAGTCAGTGCAAATGTATAGCCTATTAATTTTTCTACATAATTCAAAGTATCACCTACTCATTGGAAACAAGATGGACTGGATAACTCAGACAAACATTGGTTGCAGTATAGATTAGTGTACATAAATTGCTACTCCTATCCCTTCTTACAACTCCCTTCTGTTACAAAGGTAGCACTCTGTTTTGGCTTTGTTGATTGTGCTTCTATTAACATTGTAGTTTAAAATGAAGATTTCAGATAAAGCAGAAAAACAGGGTATGTATGTTATTATCCAACCTTACACATACTTTCTAAGAAGAAAGTCCCACTGGTTTCAGAGTGGCTGATTCCTAAATAACTATGAATAGGACTGCAACTTCAGTTCAAAATAGGATTTATTGAGATTGAATACAATCTCAATAAATCCCATTTGTTAACACCAGAATGTTATTCTGGTCTGGACCTTTTCTGACTACCTGGAGCAAATATTGCAATGTCTTCAATGTAATGTGGAAACTGAATTTTAAACTGCCACCTGCCTCTCTCAGTAAGGTGTTACAAACTAAGCATATTATAAAAATGTTACCAAAATAATGTGTTTCTTTAGTTCTATTCTTGGTTGATTCATTCATTTTTGAAGACTATTTTTGCTAGTTAGTTAATAAACTTACCACAACTTAACATAAACCTACCTGTTCATTAACACTTTTTTTAAAAAAAAGACCACACTTAATATATAGCAAGTATTTCCAGATGATCTTTTGTTGTGTTTTTTGTCACCACACTCACAACATTTTATAGAAGGTCCAAGCTATTCTGGTAATCAGCTTGAAGAGTATGTGATGGAGGATATTGATACATTTGTATATGTTTAAATAAAATATACCATTTTAGTCTTTGCTGGCATTTTGAAATTTCCCAGACAGCTCATATAAAAGCATAGGAAAAATGTGTATTCCTTCATTTTTTAATCTTTCTGTTAAGGGCAAATCCACTCCTTGCAATAATAACCAGCCGTATTTTTGCTCAACTACAATCAGCATTTATTTAATTAACATTTGAAAGCACATACGTGTTATTTTCAAAGCACAAATATTAATTTGGTTAATGATTTTTGCCACGCCAATCTCTTAAGGTGTGGGAGAGAAGAATTTGTTCACAAAGGGTGAGGAATACAGGACTGTATACTGTAGTCATGCAGTTTTTACTTTCTTGGTTCTCTATAGTTAAGAAGAAGCATGTCTTGCATCTGTGCTACAACAGAGGATAGCCACTATTCTGTATTTGGTATATACTAAGAAATTTTGCCTTAACAGTTATAGTGGTAATGAAATTGTTGGCAATGTTTGTAGACTTATTTTAGCATCCTAGACGAATGTTTTTGGCAGAAATATATCTTGATGCTTTTGGCTGAGCTTTGTACAAGAGTGACAAATAGAAAACAAGGACAGGTCACCTATCATGTGAAGAGTTAATCAGTGAAAGGAATTTAATCAAATAGAACTTTTTTTTTTTAAAAAAGCTTGCATAATAAGTTGCAGCAACCCAAACCTAACTACAGTAACTATAACTAACTTTCTTTGTTTATAAAACTTGATTAATATAGCCCACTAGTACTAGCGGTACTTACTACTGTGTTTCCCCCAAAATAAGACCCTGTCTTACATTTTTTGAACCCCAAAATAAGTGCTTGGACTTATTTTCGGGGAAGTCTTATTATTTTGGGGTGCGTGGAGGAAACCAGAGGAAATGGCAGGGACCGGCTGCGCATGCACTTAAATATTTTTGGGGAGGGCTTATTTTCAGGGAGGGCTTATTTTAACGCATGTGCTCAAAAGCCTGATTGGGCTTATTATCAGGGGATGTCTTATTTTGGGGGAAACAGGGTAGTACTAGCAGCCCAGTGAAGTACTAGCAGTTGCATTAATGTAACACACTAAGCTTATGTTGATCATAATTACTTTTATTGTGGCTTAGTGTAGTATTTAAATTCTGCCCATCTGGTTACTTGATGGGTTCATGTATTACTATACTGAAATCTAGAAAATAGGTTATTATGAATGTCCAATTTACCCAGAAGGTTCTGGAAAAACAGGCAGTAAGAAACGTCTATGGAGATTTTCAGTCATCCAGGTCATAGTTGAAGAGCTAAAGAAGCTTCTTGGATGAGAAGTGAAACGTCTTCAAAGAAAAACAAGAAAGTCCGGTTGCCAGGCAGTAAGAAAGAGTACAGAAAGTTTAGTGGGCAACCTCTTGACAAAACTGATAAGGGCTGCCAGGCTCAAGGTTGACTCAGCCTTCCATCCTTTCTAAGGTAGGTAAATTGAGGACCCAGTTTGTGGGGGCAATAAGATGACTTTATAAAAATATACAAAAGTATGAAGGCTATTGCTTAACGCATTGTAAGCCGCCCTGAGTCTCCGGAGAAGGGCGGCATATAAATCAAATTTTTTTAAAAAATAATAATTCTGGAATTGTCTCTAATCTCTTTATAAGCAGTGGTTATGGGAGATATCTGTATTTTTTCCTGCATGGTGAGGTAACGTTGTTTCTCATGGTGCATGTGTTTTCATTCTGCTTTGGATTACATGGGCACAAGGGAAGGGGAGGCACAAGGGAAGGACGAAAGCCAGCGTCATTCTCAGCTCTGCCCAGCAATCTGTCCCAGGAGGGAACCAAATTTTATCTAGTTCTATATTCTGAGAGTTATCCTTCTAATTGACAACAGACAGAGTAGTAAATCCTCTTTACATAATTTCTTTCTAGCACCTAGTGGGTTGGAAACAACAAAAAGGGAAAAATCAAATTATATTGTAGTATAGCATATCTATCTATCTGAGTATTTACACACACACATATGTCAATAAAGCAGAATTTGTTCTCATTAAGTTCTAAATGGCAATTTATAATTAAGCTGTTTCTTAGAATATGTGTAGGGTATTATTATTTTTTATTTTGTAACAATTATTTTATTTTGTAACTCCAATGTTTACTTTTATTTATTTATTTTCCACATTTCTATCCCACTGTAATTAAAAAACTCTTAACAGCTCCTTCAAGCATTGTTGTTCCTTCAAGCATTGATAATACACACTTAACATGCTAAGATTTTCCTGCTGATTCTGATAAAAATATTATTTTGTAAATTTTAGATTGCTAAGAAACCAGTAGAAATTGCCACATCTCTCTTTCATTTTGTTGGTAACATTTTGTGGTAGCAAGTATTGAATAATAAACATTAATAGTTAAAACAAATACTGAAATGGGCAATTTGACTGGCACTAGTTAGGTTAACATCCAATGTTCTGCTTCAGATTTACTTGATAGACTTTAGGAAATGCATTACTAGTTCTTTTTCTATTATACATTTAGTATATGGTTAATTTCAGAGCAATTTCTGAAATTATTTTATGCATATCTTGCGTAAACATGTCATATGGAAAAGGCATGTAATGATTAAATATTTCATGTATATTTCATGATTCTTTAATATTACCAGTAGTCCTTGAGTTATGATGCATTTAGGACCTCACTTTCCATCAATGAGCAATGTGGTTGTAAAGCTCAGCATCACATGGCCACATCACTTAGGGATGTCAATTCCAGCACTCCCTGTTACCATCATTAACCAAATTCTATCGCTCATTAACCAAGGTTCCACCCCAATCCAAGCTATTCCTTGCTTTGTTCCTCCCAGCCCCAACCTTGACTTTTCCAAGGAAAGGAACTGCCTCCCTTTCAACTCTCCTCACTGCCTATTCCTCCCATCTCTGCCTTTTGGCTGCCCTGTACCCTTCTTGGCATGCTCCAGGTTTGGGGCTGCAGGAAGCTTCTGAGTTGCATTAGATGGCCTAGAAAACTGCAGCCACCCTGGCAGTGTGTTGCCTCCACTGGAAGCCACAGCTGAGCCAGCCTGGCCCAGGAGTGCTGCCTCAGGAAGGCCCAACCCAGTCCCAGCTGCCTTTGTCAGCCTGTATTCTGAGGCCTGTTGCCTTCACCATCTTTTTGTTCATGCTGCTAACAAGGTGTGTCCAGCCTGGTCTTTTTTCATGTCATTTCCTAGGACTCACAAACAACAACAACAACAACAACCCTGTTGTGTGTAATCATGGAAAGAAAGTCTTATGTGGCCAAGAGTTGCTTCACAAAGGACCAGGGCAAGTGAACATGGTCCACAGAGGAAGCAAGACATTGATGAAGATCAACTGGGGCAGCAGAGTGCGGGGTGGTGGTGGGAAGGACACAGGTTGGGGGAAATAGGCAAGAGAGGGGAATCAAAATGCCCTTGCAGTTGGAAGAGTGGATAGGCTGCTAAGCTACCTGAATTTTGATCTTGTGACCATGGGGTACATGACCAGATGTCACTTTGTTGTACAAACCATTCATTCAGTGACACTGTAATTTCAAATGGTCCCTGAACATATGGTTGTGACTGAGGAATACCTGTAGCATTAATTTGATTTTCGCTTAGAAATTTCCTTTCCTCTGTCATTGCCATCCTGTTTTTTTTAAAAAAATGTTTTATTACAATGACAACAGAAAATTTTACAGTAAAATGATTAATGATCATTATTATTATGACTGGTCACACAGTCAGATGGATTTGGACATGGGATAGTCAGAAATTGATTTTTGATGCTGTTAAAGGTACCGTTGCAGGATGTAAGCTGTTCCTAGCAAGGCTGCCTTTTGCAATTGACAGACGGTGATTTTTTCAATGCTGATGGGATTCAACAGGTGCTCAGGTTGTTTTGTGATTGCACCCAAGGCTCCTATTATTATTTTTACTTTTGCTTTCTTTTGCCCCAGTCGTTCTATTTCTTTTTGCTGTTTTGTTATCTTCTCTAGTTCTTTCTCTTCTCTTCTTCTCTCTCCATGTACTGCACATCCACTATCCAGTTTTTTTCTGTCTTTCTATCAACATTTGTTAAGTCTGGGGTGTTATGTGGCAGGTGCCTGATTGTTTGAATTTTAAAGTCCCAAGGCATTTTAACTTATTCATTTTCTGTTACTTTCTCTATTTTATTTATTTGCCTGCAATTTCTTGCTTGCAGGCAAATGATATTTCTTGCAGATTTTCTAATTCACTATTATTGCTACTTTGTCATGCCATTGTTTGTGTGATTGTCTTGAAGCAGCTAACCAGGTTTCTTCAGCTTTTTTTACAGAGGTGGCACTTGTTGTCTGTTGCTGTCTTCTCAGTTCTGGCTTCGTATGCATCTTAAGGCTTGGTATGTGCAGACAGAATTAGTCCCTCTGTTTCCTGCTCTTAGCCATTGCCAGGTCTTGTTGCTATCTTTTTTGCCTGCTATTTTTTCTTTTATGTAGTGGCCATGTACTGTTCTTTATTTCTTCATTTCTTTCTTACAGGCTAGTTTGATCTCTCCAGTACTCAATAAGGGCATGATTCATTGTCATTTTTTTCTGGTCTTCCTATCAAGGGATTTTAGTTCTGACTGAGTTTAGTCCATTCTTCCAGCTGTGTATTTAATGACTGGAATTGCCCAGGCATTAATTGCCTTGATGATATCTCCTCCACTGAGTGTGGACTTTAAGATCTTCTTCACTCTCTTGATGTATTCACTTCTAACTTGTGCTTGATGTTATCAGCTTGAAGATTCCCTGGCATTTGTAGTAATGATCCTTATCCAGACTTGATGTTATTTCCATAGGGCATTTTGATTCCTTCGGTTTCACTATTTTCCCAGTTTGATGGTGAGCATGGCACCTTTGTCCAGTGCAAACTCTGTTGCAATATTGTGGCAATATATACGGACAATGTTGAGCACCGATTCTATTTCAGATGATATTTTTTCCTACAGCTTCAGATTGTCCAATCTAAAAAACATGGGATAGCCTGGGAGATGTTTTTTTTTTTAAAAAAATTTTTTTGATTTATATGCCGCCCTTCTCCGGAGTCTCAGGGCGGCTTACAATGTGCTAAGCAATAGCCTTCATCCTTTTGTATATTTATACAAAGTCAGCTTATTGCCCCCACAACTGGGTCCTCAATTTACCTACCTTAGAAAGGATGGAAGGCTGAGTCAACCTTGAGCCTGGCGAGATTCGAACCTGCAGTAATTGCAGGCAGCTGGTCTTAATAACAGGGCGCTTTAGACCACTGTACTACCAAGGCTTTTGATGTTTGAAAGCCATGAATGAGTTATTCAACATTGTTGATAGGGGAATCAGTGCAACGACAAACAGTAGTGCTGATAGCGAGTGTTCTTGAAAGATTCTTCTCTTGATGTTTATTAGATTTTATTATTATTACAGTTTTAAATGCTTTATTTGGGCAATGAATTTTTAAACTGCAGAATTAAACCAATCCAGAAGTTATTTATTCAGTTTTTGTTAAATTGATATCTCATATTTCCTTCAGGATCTTAAGGCACTTTTTGTATCACTCTGTTCTCTAATTCTTTTCTACAATGACAAGCTGTGAGGTAGGCTGGAGGTAGAGACAGTGACTGGTCAAAACCAATCAGTAAACTTCCATGCCTATCTCTGCTCCTGGTCATTAACTCTGATATAGTACTGGGTTGGACTAAAAACTAGAAAATAATCCAGTTTAACACCCAGAATATGTATTTGTGGGATCTTTAAAGAAAGAATCAGGGCTGTTATTAAGGTCACTTATGGACAAATTATGTTGCAATTATTAGTTAGATGAAGTTATACACATAAAATTACACAGTTAGTATAAGAATAGATAAAGCCAATTCTTCTGATAGTACTTAACATTAAAACTGAATGACGTGTTACCAAATGACAACTTGGTTCATATATTCACCAAGGAAATTATGCAGGAAAGTCAACATAATGAATGGGAGATTTGTAACACTGAAATATTCTGATTAGATGGCATAAATCTTTCATCTAATAAAAGCTGGCTTTTTTGCTTAGCCCCTAAATGAAATAGCAAAGAAATTGAGGATACCTAGTCTAGAAACATCAAGGAAATAGAAGAAACAAAGTTATGTTGGGCAACTGTTTTGCTGAAAAATATATGTGATCTGTAATTATGAGAATTATACTGGGATAATTTCGGTTTATAATTTACCCATGAGACTATTTCTGAAAATAAACATGAAGAACAGCTAACCAAGGAGCAGTTTTATGACATTTTATACTATTATATTTTCTATTCACCACAGTTTTAAGTAACTACACATGGCAGGAACTCCAGAGCAATCCAGCTACCAAATTCCACTTAATTGAATCATGTTACAGTAACGCAATGCATGATGGCAGAGGAAACAGACAGAAACAATTATATAGTTTGGGGTTTGGTATTAACCAAGACACACTAGGAGAAGTAAGGTGGCCATTGTCATCCATGAATCTTTGAAGACCTTCATTGGCTATGTTGAGTTGATAATTGGATGTCAGATGGGCTGTAAGGAACTGTAGTGCTATATTGCTTCCTGCTGCTGCTAAGAATTGTCCCTGCCTGCGCTGCTGGATTCCATTTTTGATCTCTTAGCATGCCTAGAGTTCCTTCAATTAAATAATGCTATTTATTGGGATCCAGAAAGAACTAGTTGTTTCTTCCAATTGTTGGACTAGGCTGGGTGGAGCTCCTTGTTGGATGTGCTTTTGTCTGTGTTTTTGTACTGAGTGAACGGATTCATTTTCCTTAACTCGTTTTGTTTTACATTAAATTTTTATAGCTTATTGCATTGTGACCCATCCAGAGTTGATTTGGAGTTTGGTAGGACCTAAGCTGAATGAAATGAAATGAATGAATCAATCAATCTATAATAAATCTTATGAATGAGCTGCAGCTCTTCTGAAGTGTGACTCAGTTTTGAGTAATGAATTACAGTGATTACAGTACAGGCCCGGAAACCAGCAACTGTGAGTTCTAGGCCTGCCTTAGGCATGAAATCTAGCTGTGTAACTTTGTGCTAGTCATTTACTCTCACAGGGTTGTTGTTGTGAAAATAGGAGGAAAGAATCTTATCCATGTTTGTAATTTTGAATTTCAGGTAAAAATGTGAGATAAAAAAAATTAATGATAATAATGGCTAGATTGCACTTCATTTTGCTGTTCTTTGTTTAAAATGCTGGCTACAAAATAACCAGTGATTGGAGTCACTATATGAGATGGATATCTATACAAATGTGATTGATTGATTGATTGATTGAATGGGTCAGCCTGGGTATTCTTCTGAGCCAGCCCCATTATTTTTACAGTGATTCTTTTCTTGTTTTACAGGATCAGTACCAGTCGATGTTGGTTGGTAGGGGAGATTGTACAGTAGACTTGTGGGGTGCCACAGGCTTCTGTTCTCTCTCCCCTCCTTTTCAACATCTATATAAAACAGCTGGATGAACTCATTTGGTTGTTTGAAGTTTAGTATGCTCTTTCAACTTTGTACCAGCCAAGTGAGGCTATTGAGGTTCTGTCTCAGTGCATGGGGACTGTACAGGTTTGGATGGGGAGGAACTTTCTCAGATTCGATTTGACCGAGACTGAGTAGCTGTGGGTATTTGGTCTACCCAGATCTATGGATATTCCAACGGGAATCTTGAATGGAGTTGCACTTCCCCCATTCAAGGATGATTTGCAATTTGCGGGACTTTCTGGATTCATAGCTGTTGCTCGATTAACAGGTAGGAGTTGTGGCCGGGAAGGACTTTGCCAGCTTCATCCGGTGTACCAATTGTGCCTTTCTTAGATTGGGGAGGGCTTCAAAAAGTCACTCATCTCCTGGTCGCTTCATGATTTGATGTGCTCTGTGCTCTGCTTAGGGTTGTCCTTGAAGATTAGCTAACATTCTACGGAAGGAGGGAAATGACAGTCAGGCTGGGTATGACTCCTCTAAGCAGGATGAGACCGAGTCTGCCAAATTTGAATAGCTCCGCCCTCTTGGCCCAGTGTTTCGACTCGGTCTATGCTGGATAGATGTGTCTTCCAGCCTTCCTTGTCGTTTTCGCTATCTTCCAGAAAATAGGATATCTCCAATAGCGATTTCTCTTCAATGTTGTATTTTCTTGCTTTTAACCGGGGATCCGGTTTGGAATCTGTCGGCTGGCAGGTTCCTTCACAAGGCTTTGAGCCTCCAAGGCTCCCCTACCAGAAGGGAAAGCCTGCGCTGCGATTTAACGGCCTTTGCCCAGCAGCAGAATTTTCGGCTGGAAACCATCTCGCCGACGGATTGATCGCAGTAATAGCCCGTGAGTAGCGATCCTTCTTGCCTTGCCTCGCACAGCCGGCGGAACAGCGAGAGCCTCACAGTGAGTCTCCTCAGTGGTTGGAGTTTAGATTTTGATGCCGTTTTTGCCGCGGTGGCCATTTTAAGTCATTTGAAGGCTGTTTTCTTGTTGCGGCAGCCATTTTCAGCCCATTCACCTGATCCAAAATGGCGGACGCATCAAAGTGCAAGGGATCCATGGCGCAAGCTTCCTCAGGCCACTCCCGCCGTCATAGTTACCCCATGGAGGGTTCTTCCAAACAGCCCTCTCAGGCCAAAAAGGCCAGGGCAAAGAAGACAGCCTCTTCCATGGCTGTGCTTCCCTCATCCAGGGACGAACTGCACAGGCATAAGGCAATGGAAAAAGCCTTTTCCAAGGCCCAATCTCAATTGAGGCCGCAGGACCCTCCACCTGCCTCACAAGCCTCCTCTACCGCAGGGCCTTTCTCCCAGGAGGATGACCACCTATCCAGGGGACTGTCTCCAGACCGCCCAGCCCCTGAGGGCCCTCCCCCCCCGGGAAGGAGCTTTTGTTTCAAATAGTGTCTGCACCTCCGACTCCCCAGGGCTCTTCTCCAGCTCAAGCCGTTCAGGACCCTCTTACCCAGGAGACCTCTGTTCAGCTACCTGAGACCTTAGAGGCTATTCTGACAAAGGCAATCAAACAAAGCCTTGCCCAATGCCTACAACAGGGGAGCTTGCCTGCGGAGACCGCTTCTCCATCACAACCTCCTCAGCGCACCGCAGAGGTGGATGACCACATCTCTGACCAGGACCTGGCTGGGTACCCCACTTCTCCAGACCAGGGGTCCATTTATGGGGCAAATGATGTTCTGGACTCTGCCCTATCTGATGACGAGGGGTTTCTTCCTGACCAAGCCCCCTTCATAGGCCTTTTCCAGCCTCAGATGTTTCGTTCACTGCTTTATAAGGCAATTGCAACCACTAGATTAGGGGAGGTCCCCTCTTCTTCCAGCGCTCAGTTCTCTTTGGATCCTGCCACAGCCTTATTTGCCAACGATCGATCCCGAAACCAGCCCAGCACCCAAGCTTTTCCTGGACATTCTCCACCATCAATGGGCTTTGCCAGAAGCTGGTCCCAGCCCCAATGGCTTCGACAAACGCCTTTACAACTCAGCATCAACCATGTCTGACCTTCTACAACCACCTGTCGTCGATCCTCCCATTGTGGCTCTTTCTAATCCGGTTCATCCAACGGGCCCCCCGGAGGATTCCCTCTGGCCGGAGGATAAGTGGGCTGAGAAGACCCTGGTTAAAGGACACCAGGCAGTGGCCTGGGTGATCAGGGCCTCTACTTCAGCATCTTTCTCAACCGGGCATCTCTCCTCTGGCTTAAGCAGCTCCAGGACCGCATTCTGCACTCCTCCGACACCAGGGCCCATCAGGACCTGAACAAGATCTCAGCAGCTCTTGAGTACTTGGCTGATGCAACACTGAATGCCACCAAGTTTGCAGCTAAGGCCCTAGGCTCCTTGGTTTCATCGCGCCGCCTCCTATGGCTCAGAAGTTGGCAAGCAGACATGCGCAGTAAATGGCAGCTGGCCTCTGCTCCCTACTCCACTGGGAGCCTCTTTGGTCCTCCTCTGAAGCCTCTTCTGATCGAGACGAGAGACAGGTGCAAGATTCTTCCCTCGGCCAACAGGCGGGTGGACTCCCGCTACTCACCCTATCCTTGGTTCCAGTCTTTTCGGGCCTCCAACTCCAACTCGCATCGCTATCAGTGCCTCGTCCCGCCTAGACCACAACAACTTGACTCACAGGTCAGATCTGGGGGCAAGTACCCCCCTCGGCGGTCCTTTTGGGGTGGAAGGGGACATTTTTCCAGAAGAGGTAGATAGATCCCTCTTGGAGCTTCCCATTGGTGGACAGTTGTCCTCCTTTTATGACCAATAGCAAGCTTCCATCTCTGATGCCTGGGTGCTATCCACTATAAAATCGGGTCTTTATTTGGAATTTCTCCCTCCCTCCCCACCCGTTTTCTTCGCTTGCCTGGTCTCTCACGACCTGACCAAGCAGGCCCTGGTCTCCTCAGCCATTCAGCATCTCCTCTCTATCTGAGCGATTCAACGGGTTCCCCAGGACCAGCAGGGCCAGGGGTTTTATTCTCGGCTTTTTATTGTTTGGAAATCCTCGGTGGGCTGGAGGGCTATCTTAGACCTCAAGGCCTTGAACCGGTCCATAATCTATCACCGGTTCAAGATGTTTAGCATCTTGGAGTGTGTCCGCCCGGGGGATTTCCTGTCCTCCATTGACCTAACGGAGGCTTACCTCCACATCTCTATAGCCCCTCCGCATCACCAATTTCTCTGTTTCCTCTACAACATTTCCAATACAGGGCCTTACCCTTTGGCCTTTCCTCGGCCCCTAGGGTTTTTACTAAGGTAATGGCTGCCTTGATCGGATATATTCGCTCCCTCCCCATCCATCTGCAATTCTATTTAGATGACATTCTCATTCTCTCCTCATCCCTTTCCTCTGCCCAGCAGGATCTCTCTACAGTTCTCTCTCTCATTCAGAGTCATGGTTTTTCTGTTAATTGGCCTAAGAGTCACCTTTCTCCTTCCACTCACATCCTTCATTTGGGGGCGGCCATTGACACAGTGTCCTCCCAAGTGTCCCTATTCCCTGATCGCCAAGGGAGCCTTCGAGCTTTAGCTAGTCAGTGTAGGTCAGAGGGTTCGGCTTCCGCCCTTAAGCTATCTTGTCTCTTGGGCAAAATGGTTTCCACGTTCGGCATCGTCCCCTGGTCTCGCTTGCATAGCAGACAGCTGCAGTGGTTCCTGCTGCCACTTCAACAGTCCGGACAAGGCACCTCACTGACCCGCCTGGGACTGCCCCAACCTGTCATCTCATCTCTCCGGTGGTGGACCTTGGAGGCCATTTCACGGGGCAGCAGTTGCCAGGAGCCTCTCCACCTCGAGCTCACGACAGACACCAGTTTATCAGGTTGGGGGGCCCACCTGCAACATCACATGGCACAGGGGCAGTGGTCCAATCAAGAATGTCACTGCAGCATCAATTTTCTGGAACTGAGAGCAGTCCGCCTAGCCCTCGTCTGCTTCCGCAGCTTGGTGGAGGGCAAGGACATCCTGGTCCTAACGGACAACAAAGGCGCACATCAACAAGATGGGCAGTACTCACTCCAGAGCTCTTCTAACAGAAACCATCCCACTGGGCAGCTGGGCCAAAGCCCACCTCAACTCCATCAGGGCGGACCATATTTCCGGAGTCACGAACGTTCAGGCAGACGCCTCAGTCGCGGTCAGGTGGATCAAGGCGAATGGAGCATCCCTCCAGCTCTCTTCCAGGAGATTGCGACCTGGTTCGGGAGCCCAGTGGTCGATCTCTTTGCCTTGAAAGCCAATCACCAACTGCCCAGGTACTTCTCCCGGTTCCCAGATCCACAAGCCGAAGCCACGAACGCCCTGCACAGGCCCTGGCCGCCCGGCCTGCTCTATGCATTCCCCCCTCTGCCGTTAACACCGTGAGTTGTCCGCAAGATGTTGGACGAGAGAGTGGAACTCATTCTTGTCGCTCCACACTGGCCTCGGCGGCCGTGGTATGTGGACTTAATCTCTCTGTCGACAGCCAACTATTGGCGCATCTCGGACACCAGGGTGGAACTAACCCAGGGAGCCCTCTGACACCCAGACTCCACATGGCTCCAACTAACCATCTGGAGGTTGAGCGGTGCCTCTTGAAGGCGGCCAGCATTCCTTCTCGAGTTATTTCAACCATTCAAGCCGCTCGCCGACCGTCAACAACTCGCATCTACGGGGCCACGTGGAACACCTTCTCATCTTGGTGCCGGCAGTCCTCGATTGACCCACCGTCTGCCTCCATCATTCAGGTTCTCTCCTTCCTTCAGGATGGCTTTGAGGCGGGCTTGGCCCTTAACATGCTCTGCTGTCAAGTAGTGGCTCAAGCTTCAGTTCTCTCCTGCGGGTCACCGGATTCTCTGTCTCGGCACCCGTTCATCCGCAATTTTTTGTGAGGGGCAACTAACCTGCGTCCTCCAACCATTCACAGGTATCCTACCTGGAACCTCAACAAGGTCCTTATGGTGCTGACTTCGTCTCCATTCGAGCCTCTCTGACAGGTTTCCCTCTGCTTCTTGTTTTTCAAAGTCTCCTTCCTCCTCGCCATCACCTCTGCCCATTGGATCTCGGAGTTGGCTGCCCTCTCGGTCCGCAGTGACCTTTGCATTTTCCACAATGACAGGGTGATCCTTCGCCTGGATTTCCTCCCCAAGATCAATTCACTCTTCCACAGAGCACAGGAGATGGTTCTCCCAGATATTTGCCCACACCCAGCACACAGACTGGAACGATCTTGGCACTCCCTGGATGTTCGTAGGGCTCTGAAGATTTATATCACTAGGACCGCTCCCCTCCACAAAATGGAAGTGCTATTTGTTTCCTTCCAACCGGAGTCCATCGGTTCCTGTGTCAAGAGTCTTACCATGGGCCATTGGATCAGGGCTACCATCGCCACAGCCTATTAGCAGCTGAAACTCCCCGTGCCCCGTCACGTCACGGCTCACTCGACCAGGAGTGTGGCCACATCGGCTGTGTGGGCGACTCAAGCGCCCCTAGAGGAGGTCTGCCATGCTGCCACTTGGACGTCTATCTCTCCATTCATTCGACACTACCGAGTGGACCCATTTGCATCCTCGGATGCGGCTTTCGGCCATTGGGTGCTGCAGGCAGTGCATTGCTCTTAAACTCCTCAGGCCGGAGCTCTCCCTCCCTGGTGGACATGCAGCTTTGGTATGTCCCCAGCCTGACTGTCATTTCCCTCCTTCCAGAGAATGGATGTTGGTCTTACCTGATACGTCCTTTCTTGATTAAGAGGAAACGACAGTCAGCCCCACCCTTTGATCCGGCCCAATGGGATTGACAGGGGAGGGGCTCTACTAATTCTCTCTCATTTCAGGAAGACATGTCAGTCTGCGCCAGCGCCCTCGCCGAAACACTGGGCCAAGAGGGCGGAGCTATTCAAATTTTTCAGACTCGGTCCCATGCTGCATAGAGGAGTCATACCCAGCCTAACTGTCATTTCCTTCTGATTGAGAAAGGACGTATCAGGTAAGACCAACATCCATTTTCAGCTGGCCCAAAGTGTAGTAGTGCAGGCAACGATGGGCATGTTTTGATTTGCTAATGTAGCACCTCTGCCTAATGAGCTGTACTGATTGCTAGTTTGCTTTTGGGTGGTTATTTGAAAGACTGTCTCTGATAGTATCTGCCTAATTTGATCTGGCATGGTTGGCATGCTCCAGGTTCCATTGTTTAACAATGCCAACTATTGAGACCTCTTCTCAGTAGCAGCATCTGCCCTTTGTCTTATGCTGTTTTTATGTTTCTGTATTCTGTTTTTTAATTAATTGTACAGTTGTAAACTGCTCAGAGTTGATGGGAATCCTGCAACATCTAAATATAATAATAACTATTATTAATGTGATGTTGCTGAAGTTGAGGAACATTATATGTACATATGCATATACATATAGATACAATATACTGTACATAGATACAATTACAAAGTTAGTTCAGATGTGTCAGAAATAATATTCAATTTCATATTCAGTTTCAGACAATAAATTTGGTTCTGGCTCTTGCACATATTTTTCTCACTGATATACTTGTTTTGTTGCTGTCAATAAAATGTGGCTTTGGTTTTATATTCTGGAACATTTTCTGGTGATTAGTACATATAATGCTGCTGCAGTGTTTCTGGGCAAAATTAAGACTACTGTATAAATACTTAACTTTCCACCAAGGCTGTTTAAACATGTTAGCCCATTACTGTGATATCTGGGTCACTAATGAGGCACCTGATGCAATTTTCAGTTAATCTTCTTTATTATTTGCTCTCAATGTTCCATTTTCCCTAGTTGCTCTTAAGCAAGTTAAGTTCTCTTATTTGTGACTCCCATTGCTTTAATCTTGCATTTGGAAATGGTTTCACTCTGTCTGTATCAGAGGGACAAAATCCATTTACATGACAATGTTAAAAATGGAAGGAAGTAAATGGAAAAGTAAAGAAATCAATTCAATAAGTAGTATTGAAGTTAGCAAGGAGTCAATAAAAATTATTAGGAAGTCTGATGATATGCTCCAAGCTGGCCTGAGAAGAAGAAGAAAAGTTAGCACCAATATTGTCAGTCTTCTTGATCACCCACCTGGGTTCTGGATGACAGCGTCTCATGAAGTAAACCTGCAAGATATCATTGGACCCTGTGGATGTAGACTGCTGGGAACAGACGAAGAAAGATCAATTTCACTGTCTCAAGTGGAGCCTGCTTAAAGGACATGGAGTTTGCACACTCTGCTTTTTACATCCTGTTAGAGTGGTAAAGTTTTAAAAATGATAGAGATCTCCAGACCAGCAGAACACCTAAATCATTTCATGAGTGTATCTAACCCAAAGGATTAAAGTAAAAAAAATAATTACAAGTGTCCTGTTTCAAGTTTCAAACTCATATAAACATAGTGGATGAGTGAAAAATAGCTGTTTATTCAAGACTGGACAGATAATCAGGAGACAAGGAAAGGAATATAAATCAAAACAGAGTCTTTCGGAAAGAAAACTGGTCTGGATAGTTTCACTTTCAAGTATATTGTAAAGAAGCAAAGTCAAAACATCCAAAGTCAAAACATCCAAAGTCAAAACACAGAGAGCCAAGCCTGGTTTGTCAGCCTGTTTGAAGGTCAGAATTTAAGGGTTTACAAGTAGAATTCATAGGAATAACCACCAGAGCAGAAGATCAAACAGTTGTTTCCAAAGGAGAGGGAGAAGATCAGAGCTGGCTGTTAAATCATACTGTAGCCAGCTATCTTTAAGTATGATAAATATTCTCTTGCTGGCAAGGAGCCTCATTGAGCATCTTCGCTCTACTCTCTGCTCCACTTGCTAAGTCTGAGGACTGGGAGGCTGTTCCTCATCATCTGAATGCTCCAAGTGCTCTGATAATGCCTATGTTTCATCAGCTTCAGGTGATTCCTAGCTTGATATCTCCTGAGGCTGACATTCTATGGTTCAGCTGAGTACCTTTGTCAGAATCTAAGTTCTGTGCCAGAACAATATGGATTTAAACAGAATAAAAAGTAAAAAGTTTTCCAAGAATGGAAGCTATGAAAATTTAAAATGGATTAAAGAAAAAGATGAATTTGGAATATTGTTTATTAAGATACTTTTGGATGTATTAAGTAAATAATATATACTTCCATAGGAAAATATGTATTTAATGATTGGTTGATTTTCCTAAATAAAGAAATTGGAAGCTGTGAAAAACCCCATGATTAGAACTACCAAGTTCTGAAAGGGATTTAGGAGTTAAGGATTTAGAAAAAAAAGCCTTTTTTTCCTACTTCTTTCTGGATTATACATTAAAAGAGAAAAATGGCTACTACTAAAAAGTATCAAAAATTGCAGAAGGGAGCAGAAGATTAGAGCAAATATCAGAAAAAAGAATTAAACAATGATCTTAGAAAACATGTTTGAAAAAAATGGGGGAGATTGTCACAGCATTAGTGATAGTATCAGAGACTGAGGCTGGAACTAGAGCTGTGACTGCATCAGTTAAATCTGGCAGCACTTGAGGGAGAAATGGAGGAAAAAAATTCAAATATGAAGAAAAGAACAAAAAATTTAAGAATTTAATACAGTGAAGATGAGTGGAGATGTTAAACAATTTAAAGGAAAAATGGAAATTTTGGACAATAAGACAGAAATAATAAATGGAACAAGATTTGGATAATATGGCACTACTGGAAGAGGCTTTTTTTTCTAGAATGAGATCAGTTCCAGAGGAACCTGGTAATTAGAGAAATGCTGAACCTTAGTCATTTTTTTTTATTGGGAATTGGTTGAAGAAGAGATGGCTGTAGAACTTGACAAGTTGTATAGAATTAATAGAAGATGTTAGATTGGCGCAGGGAAAGAATACGCGAGCAGTGAGTGGTCCATTCAGCACTTTATTTAGAGAGAAACAGAACAACCGGCTGTGCTGCCGGGCTCGCCTTATAAAGGAAGCCGGCAGGCAAGCCGGCCAATGACAGATCTTCAAATCTCCCACCAGTGGACTAGCCAATCCGGCGGGGATGACCATATACGGACATAACACCCCTCCCCTCCTAGTTCTTAGTCCATCTCTCCGTTGGTCACGTACGTGACGTAGTTGCGCAGGTAGGCGGGGCGCCTCCCCATCCTATCTGACCTGCGCAGATCACTTCTTGCCTCACTGTCAACCCGTGCAGACAAGGCTCTTGTCTCCCCCAGTTCCCGCCTTGGAACCATCTGGAACTCGGCCATCGAGTGTGCAGGCTCCGGCCAGCACCTCCAGCTGGGTTCTTGGAACTCCCCGGCGGCCCTGGGGAACACTGCCTTGGCCGCTGCAATTCGCCGCTGATCAGGACTGGACGCCAGGAACCCGGTAAACTGATGGTTCCTCTCCCTTTGCTCCATGGCTGGTTTTCGGTGCTAGCGGCAGGGAGATGTCCCGCATCCCAAAGATGATGTGATCTCAGATGGCGTTGTCCACGTGGTCAAACTCGCAGTTGGCAGCCAACTTCCGCAGTGCTGCCACGAAGTCCTTTATGGATTCGCCTTCCTGCTGACTCCGTTGGCTGAAGGTGAATCTGTTCGCCATTGGTGTGCCAGTTGGGGCGTAGTGTTCCTGGAGAACATCTTGGAGGTCACTCCATGCCATGGTCTCGAAGTCCTGGAGTGCCATGAGGTCGATGGCCATCTCCAGGACTGCCGATCCGCAATGTGCCAGGAACAAGGCTCGTTTGCGATTGTCCTCCAGGTCTTCATAGCCATTGCCAGTCAGGAATTGGCGGAACCTAATCATATAATCATGCATTGTAAGCCGCCCTGAGTCTCCGGAGAAGGGCGGCATATAAATCAAATTAAAAAAAAAAAAAAAAATATAGGCTTTCCACTTCTCCTGATCGGGGTTGAATGGTGCCAGCGAGATTTGTGGCGCTGCCATGGTTCTTGTGCTATCAGCTCTAAGTGACTCCAGCTCAGTGACTTGCTCTGTTGAGTCGGGCTGGGTGGCAATCGTGCCACAAGGTTCTTCGCTGTGGTTTCTGAAATCCTTTGTCGCCAGTGTTAGATTGGCGCAGGGAAAGAATACGCGAGCAGTGAGTGGTCCGTTCAGCACTTTATTTAGAGAGAAACAGAACAACTGGCTGTATTGCCGGGCTCGCCTTATAAAGGAAGCCGGCAGGCAAGCTGGCCAATGACAGATCTTCAAATCTCCTGCCGGTGGACTAGCCAATCCGGCGGGGATGACCATATACGGACATAACAGAAGACACATAGATTTAGGAAAGGTGCCAAGAAATACCAAGGTATGTACTTGTGTGCCTTGTCAGGAAAAAGAAGAGACCAGATTCTACCACAACATTTTAACACAAAGTTAAGGATAAACAATTCAGAAGTAATTTTATTCATAGAAATATTGGAATATTGGAATTAGAGCAGAAGCAAGTGGATCAAAAGATAGTTCAAGAGCAGCACAACAAATGCAACAAGAAAATAATGAAGAGGCTACTACATTAAGATCTACAGGTATAGACTTTGGTAATGGAGGAATGGACTGTGAAGATGGCAGATTTCACAAAGATGGCAAGATTGATCTCTTTAGAGATAAAATTAAGTACTTTTTAAAAGACTGAAAATCTTTTATAGACTTTTTGCTGAAAATGGAATAAATGAATTGGTGACTTTTAGATTTTTAGATTAAAGAGGATGGAATATGGGATAAAGGAAATTATGTAATGTAATCTTAAAGCGGGAAGAGGGACAATAACTTTGTTTGTAACTGCTGAAATGAAGAATTTATTTAATGTCTTCTTTTTTCTTCTTTCTGTATCTATATTCTCTTTCAGACAGTTTATTCCCCCCCCTGTTTATATTTGTCTTTTATTCATGTAAACAGCTTCAATTAAAAATTGTACAAATAATTCTTAGATGTTAGTTCTTTGAATGCTAGTTATACTAGTTATTATCTACCAGGTATATTGCTTTCCCAAGTCTAGTTTAGCTATATCCCTATCTAAGGTTACAAGATTAAAAAAAGAGGATTCTATAAAAGGGTATTTCACCAGATGTTTGTTGTCAGTACAAGCTGTGAAATATCTTTTCAACAAATTAATTAAATATGCAATATCTCTGTCCTATTTTGTATTTGCTATCTCTTTGACCAGTAGAATAATTGCTATGTGGAATCTACCTAGCTAACCCACTTTGTTTCTCTTCATAAAAAAGCATATTATACTCTGTCTAATATAATATATATTCAAATATATCTTCAACAGCCATCTAATTCAAATGTCAGGAACTTTCAGCATCATAGCTATGAAGCTATAAGTACAACTTCCATTGTGATAATATAAACACATTCCATGATACTACAACAATTCTTTCTTCAGTGAATTTTTATAAAGATTAAAATGACCCTTTTCTGACTTTGTAATAAATAGTGCATTGAATCATGACTGAGATAGTATAATAGTTAGAAACTATTAACCTAAAAATCAGGAAGCTCTTGTCTTCAATTTTGTGTCTATAATGAGTATATTAGCTGGCCTTAAGCAGTCTGTTTCCAGTAAACTCTTCCTCTCTTCCCCATATCCAGAGTAGAAAGGATCAGACCAGTCCTTCCATTCTGTTAACATAATCTTATTCCCCATTGAAGTTAATGTCCCTGTAAATTGTAAAATATGAAGAATCCATACAACTGAAATGGTATATGAATCCATATAACTTGAGATGATATGCTTGAGAGAACACTTCAGATCTTAAGTAGGAATTTTACTTGAGGAATATATCAACCTAGCTTTCTCTACATGGTAGAAAGCATAATTTCTGCACCATCTACTTCTAAATAGAAATGTTATTGTAGGTCTTCTGGTAGCATTTTGTGATATCTAAACATGTATGGTATGAAGTTCAGCCCTTGAATCTTTAGAGATGAAGAAGCTTCTTGGATGATGAGAAGCGTAATGTCTTCAAAGACAAAACCCAGAAAGTCCAGTTGCCTCTTGAAAAAGCAACTTTGGGACAACCATGTCCTGGATGACTGAGAATCTCCATAGACTTTGAATCTCAAGGTTTAATTATTTTCTTAACTGGGAGAAAATTATATTTTTCATATTGTTATCTGCTTTTTCATGGTAATACAATTTCATACGTTATTATATAAGTACTTTAAACTTAGTGAAAATTAAGGAGTTTATGATTTGAAAGACATTAACTGAGATCCATAATATATATGTTACATATATAATACAGTAGTGGTTCTTTTAGATTCATGCTGCCATCACTTTCTTCTGGCCATTTTGATGTATTTTGAATTAAAGAACACAAACTTTGCTTAAGTCATATTTTATCCTTCCTAACCAGTAGGTACAACATTGTAGTTTTATTTCCAATTAACGTGCAAGTAATTTGCCATTGCTTTCTTTTGGGATGTAATGGTGCTTTGGTTTTGTTTTCCCTAATCTAGAATACAAACATAGAATTTCCTGCTGCTCTTCCCTATAAGTATTAATCAAGTTTCTGTTTAGTTTTTCTGATATCAGGCATGATAGGTACTGTCACCTGCTGTGTTTCTCTGAAGTTGGGTGTTCACAGCTACATATATTTCATTGCTTTGGGACTTGTACAATTTCTTTCTAGCATCTTGGTAACTTTATGGCTCTTATTTAATTGGAGAAAATACACTGTTCCAGTTCCAGAGTTCTTGACAAATGCTTTGTAGAGGAATTAACTCTTTCTGTCTAGGTCCTATATTTATGCATGAATTTTCTGATGACATCAAATTGGCCTCAAAAGCATTGATGAAAGTTTCATGCTGTGAAAATGGAGAGCAACAGAGAACTTGCCCTCTAAAGTCCACTGATTTCAACTCATATGAAAGCCATTGCTGTGGTAGAGCCATTAACCCCATGGAAATAATGCCAAAGTGATCAAAAGAATAACTTTTAAGAATCAAACGATACTATGAAAATAAGCAAGATAAAGTTTCTAGGAGATATATTTTCATTTAGGGTAAACGATTTAATGAGTTTTGATACGTATGCAGAAAAGTTAAACTACAGATATACTTTTTATATATTGTGGTTTTATAAAGAACGTTTTAAAATTATTGTGTCAAATTGCATTGTATCATGATTTCCCCACTTTGTTTAGTGTCCAAATATGCATCTATACAACACCTTTACATTTTGTTTTGTTTTTTTAGTAAAAATAAAAGCATTTGTTAAGGAAAGTTGCACTTTACCAATGACATATATAAACTGCTCTGGATATATAGATATAGGAACATTAATTCAGTTGGCAGATATCTAGGATTTTTATAATTGTTATTTGCTCATGGAGCCAAATACAATTGATTGATTAAGTGCTAAAGTTGGTGTCAGCTCTAAGTGACTATTTAAATGAACCCCCAGAACGACCTGCCTCAGTGTGGCAATTTAGGTCTTCCAACTATGCACCCAGCACCACTGTAATTGAGTCCATGCATCTATCTTGCTACTGACTGTCCTCTTAACTTTTCTTCCACCTTTCATAGTGTTATGGACTTTTCAAGGGAGCTGAGCAGTGGTGGGTTCCTCCCGGTTCGGCCCGGTTCGGTCGAACTGGTAGCAGTGATGATATGACGTCACCGAAACGGTTCTGCCCCCCTCCCCTCCCCCGCATTATTCTTACCTTTTATTTGGCCCCACTCCCAATCTATTGCTGTCTCCTGAGCCAGCTGATCGGCTAGAAGGAAAAAACATATTTAAACTCTTGCCGCGGGGCTTCAAAGGGCCGCCCTACAGCTGATCAGTGTTAAAAGGCAGTGTGGTGGTAGACCGGTGCTTCCAAAAACAAATGAGTAGACAGGTGCCTGCAAAAATAAATGGGTAGACCAGTGCCTGCAAAAACAAATTAGTAGACCGGTGCCTCCAAAAACAAATGAGGAGACCGGTACAGCTCTGCAAGCAGTTAAAAGCCTGGTAGACCAGTATCTCTGCTAAATCCTAAAGAATTGTCACATGACCATCAAGCCACGCCCACAAAATAAGCCACACCCACAGAACCGGTAGTAAAAAAATTTAGAACCCACCCTTGGAGCTGAGTATTCACATAGTGTGTCAAAAATAAGGCAATTTGAGCCTGATAATTTCTGTCTCTTGAGAACTCTGGATTGCTTTGTTTTGTTTATTTGTTTTCTTGGCTAATCATGGTAGTCTCCAGAATCTTTTCCAATACCAATAAACATAATAAATACAATATTTTTGCAGATTCAAGACCTTAATTAATAATGGGATTTTTTGGGGGGAATTGTCAGCAGGTAAAACATGGAACACGAGCAAAGCTTTTTTTTTCTTCTTTTTTTAAAAGAGAGTTGACAGTAAAAGATTTTACAGTATGGTGAACTTTCATAGGCAATAACTTTTTTCTAGTAGCCTAAAAAGTAATATATAATGCAATAAAAGAAATAATCAATAAATCTTCACATATAAGCAATTAGGAAGGGATGCGTAGGATAGGAATTTAAATGAATTAATTGTGTTTTATGTTTGCTGGGATGAATAAAAAAAAATTACAGTGGAATCTGCCATATCTTAGAAGGTTTCTCAAATTGTTTGGTGAGACATTATGAGATAAAGATTGGAGAAAGAAAAGTCATATAGTACAATCCTAGGCATGTAATATTGCATTACATGTCATTGCTGTTTTTTCTATTTGATTTGATTTGATACATAGTTGCTAACTTGTGACACAGAATTAACAAGTAACTTTGATCAGAAGCACTGGTGGGTAACAGCAGTAATTCTCATGAGTTTGGCTATAGTAAAAATGTAGATCTGCAGTCAAGTTTATTTCTCTGATGGTCTTGCCTGCCCATTGGTCAGTATATTACCAATGAGCAATTTTAAGGCTTTTAAGACACCAGGAATATGTACAATGTAACTGAATAATAATTGCATGCCCTAATAATGATGATAATATCATTATCATCATCATTATAGTATTATCATCAGAGATAATATGAGGTCACTTTTCTCATGATTATTGCTCTGGGTTTCACAAGTTTCCACCAAATGGTATGAACTTAGTATTAATTTATAATGGTAGTTTATGACATTCAATGGTAGTTTATGACATATCAAGAAAGCTGGTCATTCCTGACTTAGATAGTAGAGTCACAGAAAAATGATGCAATGAAAGCTTTTGTTAGCTCCCAAATACATATGGTAACTAATGTAGATTTGAAGATTGAAATAGGTTTCATAGTGAAAAAAAAAGTATAATTTTAAACACAGAAAAACACAACTGACCAGGAGAAGAATAGATTTTTTAATAGGATTGGATTATAACAACAGGATGTTAGATTAATGTTATCTTTCTCCATTTTCCCAAATATGCTTTTTCAAGAGGCAACTGGACTTTCTGATTTGTCTTTGAAGAGGTTTCACTTCTCATCAAAAACACTCGTTCAGTTTGAAACATCTTTAAAGAAAAAGCAGAAAGTCCAGTTGTCTCTTGAAAAAGCACAATCATGACTGGATGACTGAGAATCTCCATAGACATTTAGCTGTGCACTTTCTCAGTTTTATTATGTTTCTTTATTCTTTTCTACTGCAGGGGATAGCATTTATATGACCAAGTTAACAAATATTTTATCCATTCTTAACTTTCTTTAAGCTTCCTGTTTCAATTATTCCTGTTTCATTTTGCCACTTTTTGCCTCCTCCAACAAATAAGTTGTTTAACTTTATAATGGAATTCCCTTGGCTGTTGTTATCACATCTAACTTCAGATATAAGCTCTCAAAAGAATACCCACAAGACTGCAAAGACAAAAGCAGAACTGATTTGAGGTCTCTCCTAATAGGAGATTGATTCCCAACATTAGTTGGTGAAATTAAACACTTTGTCAATGCTATTGTGAATGCAACAGGACTCCATCTAAAAATATATGATTATGATTGGTGTGGGTCCAAGAAGAAAGTGCTTTGTATAGACATTATATACTTGCAGGCAAAAATCTTTTGCAACAAAAACAGGTCTGCATATCATCTATTATTGTTAATATAGTTATATGTCATTCTTTCTACAATGAGTTCATGGTTATGGTCTAGTTTTACAACAACCCTGTAAGTTTGTCTAAACAAAAAGAGTGCTTAATCAAAGATATGCTTGATCTTCATAGCTGAGCTGAAGTGGAAAGATATTAAAGTCCACTACTTAGTAGCAATACTTACTGTAAAGTAAATAATAATCACAATCTTTTAAAAACTCACTTATTGAGAAATATTTTTTTTCTAAATAATTTTCCTTAAAATAACCCATGTTTGGTTACCAACTTGTTGAAGAGGATATTTGATGAAGATTTTTTTACAACACATGCCTATTCCATTTTACAAATTCTTTTCTAAAGATATCGTGTAGCTTTTGTCTGATTGTGCTACATGCTACTCAGTTTGCAAGGGTGTCATTTTCTCAACCCACCATCTCAAATACATTTTTTAAAAGTTTACTGGAATGTATGAAATTTATGAAGTTACAATGATTACAACTTCTCCTTATCAAGATGTCAGCCACCATGCAGTATGTGGAAATGAAATCTTTATTTTATATATCTGTGTGCAAGCATGTGTAGATACAGAGCTGATTTTTTAAGAGTTAATTAATAGCTAAAATTACAAAAATACAATAAGCTCCACAGCATGACATCAAAAGAAGGAAATTGGATAAACACATTCTTCATAAAAGTCCTCCTGAAATATAGATAAATTTGAAATAGGGAAGAGAGGAAGTTCATTCTCTTGGGAGAGATTCTGTTGATTCTGGATGTCATATTTGATCAGTGGTAGCATAAGTACAATTAAGGAGTGGCCTGCATTTTTACCATGTTAAAATAAAAGGATGTGACACAACTAACAATGGTTTCTAAGATTCCCACTTACATACAATCCTTAAGGTCATTTCTGAGAGGTTAGGTATACTGTAATATCCATTTTTAAAATACTCTAGAACAGGGGTGTCAAACTTGCTGACCAAGGACTAGATGCATCATGCGTTGGCCATGCTAACCCCCAGTTTACCAAATGGAAAAAAAGTTTCGATACATCACATGACGACAACATGACGCTGCGAGTTTGACATCCCTGCTCTAGAAAAACTCAGAGACCTTGGCAGGCATATATCTCTCTTTCTCTCTCTCCTGACTGCCTCTTTCTCCTGAGTCTGCAAATAGGCATCACTTGATAAACTATCCTGAAAGACTGTGAATAGCATGTTGGTTATTTTTAGAAAAGCTACTCTTAAGGGGGAAGGGGGATCCTTCTCAAACTTCCCAATTTTTCTCTGAGTAGAATTCACATTTAAAACATTTGTAAGTACTTCAGTTCATAGAAAGAAGTTTATTGCATTGGTATGCAATACTTGATATAATTGTAAACAGTGGCATAAATGCCATACGATACAAAAAAGGGGTTTCTACATTACCTGCATGAATCTCATTTTCATCTCCAAGTGAGAAGTAGAGTGACAAATAGAAAAAAGAAAGAAAGAAAAAGGCAAAGGGGATTCTTTTTTAAATCTAAAAATGGAAACCTCAGAAATTTCAGTCTTGTTCAGGGATATGACCTTGTTGCTATGTTACCCAATATTGCTTTTTGAAAGTGCCTATGTATATTTCAAGGGATATATTTTTACTGATAGATTGTCAAACTATACATCTTTATATGTGTTATAGGGGGAATCTCTTTGTTGTTAGGGGTGATTTGTGTTAACTTTTGTTCAAAACTTTGTTCAAAATAGTACATGCAAAGGCTGTATAGGAATTAATAGATGGTTTACTGCAAAGGGGAAGATTGTGCATATTTTAAATTAATTAAAATTGTTGGCCATAGAGATAATCTAGCATGCTTCATCAACTATGTGATCGAGATTGGATTCTACCCAACTTCTATTAGTCATTTTGGGCTGCTGCAAGCCGCTGCTCTCTGATTGCTGGGAACTGTTCTGTAGCCATTTTGGCATGAGCTTAAATAAACAGGGCAAAGGCTCTCCTAAGAGCTGCACAGATTGAAACTTGGAAAGAGAGTTGAATTCTGCCAGCTTGATGTTGCTACATTACATTAGTTAATTATGATACATTTGTTACATTTGTTAAGAAGTATTGTAGATACCAGGGACTATATTTTAAGAGTTTATTAATTAAGTCTTTAGCAAAGTGTTTAGGTGACCACAATATATGCAGACTGGCAAATATTATTTTTCTATTACTATTGAATTCATAATTATATCATAAGTGATGGGAGTCACTATTATTTAAATTAAAATTTTGATTTAAAAAGGAAAAATACAATATACAAAGCAGAAAATATGTGATCTAAGTGAAAGTTTAATAAAACAAAACACTCACCCTTTTATTATACAATGAGGCTCAGTAATGCAAAATGCAATTTTTATAATGACATGTTCAATGGGTATATTTGAAACAGAATTGGATAAGTGATTGTAAGAACTCAAATAAACTATTAGTACATATCCCTTATAAGAATCTTATCTTAATTTGTTCATATTTATAAAAATAATATTATAAATAGTCCCTAGAGAAGAAGAGGGAGGAGGAGGAGGAAAAATTAAATTAAATGTTGGGTGTATGCTGGCGAGAAAAAGCTTACAGTATTATCAATTTCTTGTTTATCTAGCACTAAATTTAAGTTTATGGTAAAAGAATGTAAACAAAAATGAAACAATATTAGATTAATTTAAAAAGGTCAGGTATGGATTAGTAGAATTTACCTTGTGGAAATCCTATGTAATGATTCCTATCTGTTGAAAAGACATAATTTAGATTAGTAAAATGAACTATTGTGTTCTAATTAAATATATATGTTATAAATTAGATCCAGATAATAGTACAAGTTCCATGCCTATTCAGAAATTCTAAAATGTTTAAGGAAACACATAGGTATGTGCATTCAGGGCTGAAGTTTTAAAAAGATGCTTTAGCCTCAGAAAAATAAAAGTTATGAAAATAGACCTGTATAAGCAATTTCTTTTTATTTAGTAAAGAAATTTTAAAAAATTCTTCCTAGCTGTAAACATAAAGTCGTTATTCTCCAAAATAATGCTGGTTCTATTAAGTTGGAAGGCTCTATTAAGTTAGATAGGTTCCCTGTGCATAATAACATGTTTTTGAAAGCAAGGGAGAATGTTAAAAGTAATCTGAAACATGACACAGAATATTTATCAAACACAGAAAGCTACACTGATGGATGTATATAAACCCTTGGCTATGTCTAAAGCAGTTCTTTGAGGTTCAGTTTATTGTTTTCACCAAAATGAGCTTTTGTAAGAATCGAACACCAATAATTCCTCAGAGATCTTGCTTTGTTGCAGAACAAATTAGCTTTGCACACAATCTTATTTATGTTCAGTCAAAAATAAATCCTAATGTGTTCAGTGGTCTTACTCTATAGAAAAGGGTATCATAGGGATTACAACTCTGTACTACCTTTTAGTTTGAATCAGAATGTAAAAATGTGTATGACAGAAGCAGAAACTTTTTCAATAGAAATACATAATAGATCTATCTTTCATTCAACTGAGCTTGGAAATGTAAGACTATGCCAAATGTTGTCATGGTCACGGAACAAATAATCCTATAACAAATTATTCTTGGAAAAATATAACTCTATATAGGGTAATATTCTTATTGCTGAGTAGAACTTAAGTTGCATCAGCAATTGTCTTCCAATGCATATGCACATTCTATTTGTAAAACTTTAATCCTGTAGTTGTTAATCCCGTAGTTATTTTGACCTTAATGGAAAATTCATGCCATATAATTAGAACCTCTGACATTTTCCTGGTGTTCCAACCAGAAAATTCAAAATACCGTATTTTCCGGCGTATAAGATGACTGGGCGTATAAGACGACCCCCGAATTTTCCTGTTAAAATATAGGGTTTGGGCTATACTTGCCATATAAGACTACCCCTCTTCCAACACACACCAAATAAAAATTAAAAAACATCAACTGGCTCACCCACAATGTAAAAGCAGCTGTGCTAGACCCAAAATGGCCCCTGAAACAAGCAGGAACCTCACACAGCCACAAAAAGCCCAAAAAAACAACTTTCACACTTTACACACACACAACACAACACAACACAACACAACACAACTGGCTCACCCACAATGTAAAAGCAGCTATGCTAGACCCAAAATAGCCCCTGCAACAAGCAGGAACCTCACACAGCCACAAAAAGCCCCAAAACCCAACTTTCACACTTTACACACACAAAATTCCACATACAGCTTTGTGAGATTTTGTGTGTTTGTGTAGTTAGAGTGAAACACTACAAAAACACACTAAATCTCAGAAAGCTGCACAAATATTATTTTATTTTATTTTATTTTTATTTTTATATGAAAGCTAAATTTAAAACTTCCTAAACTTTAAATGGCTAGGTCTAAAAAAGAACAACTAAAAAAAAAACCAATTAACTTTTTTTTTTAAAGATCCCAAAGGGGAAAAAACTTACCCAATAGAACAGGGGTCTCCAACCTTGGCAACTTTAAGACTTGTAGACTTCAACTCCCAGAATTCCTCAGCCAGCTTTGTTTTGCTGGCTGAGGAATTCTGGGAGTTGAAGTCCACAACTCCCTGCCTGCTTGATTGCAGGCAGGGAGTGGCTTGCTGATGGAATGGATTCAGGCAAGCGAAGCAAGGCAAAGTGAAGCAAGGCAAGCAGCTAAGGTAAGCAAGCTGGAGGGGGAAAACTTTTTTCCTTCTCCATGGCTCTGGCGATTCCAGCGGAGTTGCCTGATTAGCAGATTGTCAGAGCTTGGATCGTCAGAGCCATGTGAAAGGAGAAAAGTTTTTTCCTTCTCCATGGCTCTGGCGATCCCAGCAGAGTTGCCTGATTAGCAGATCGTCAGAGCTTGGATCGCCAGAGCCATTTAAGGCTCGTCAGAGCCTTTCGGGCTGGTCTGCCTGGTTACAGGAGAACGACACCCGGTGTATAAGATGACCCCCGACTTTTGAGAAGATTTTCATGTGTTAAAAAGTCGTCTTATACGCCGGAAAATACGGTATTGGGATTAGAAGATTTCAAGCTAAGTAAACACTATTTCTTGATCTGTGTGCTTTATTTTTGTAGCAATAATGAAGATATTGAGTTAGAGCCTGAAGTGAAGAAGAAAGGTACATGCATGGAACAACCCAGAGGCAGTAAGGAAAGGGTATGTTGTAAATTGAATGCTGAAGTTCAGCTCATTGCTATATAAAGGGCAAAAGGAGTTGTCTTCTGAAATTGTTAAAACACTTGCTCATGTATGTTCACAAATCTCCTGCCTAATATAAGAAATAGCACTTAGACTTATATACAGTCTCACAGTGCTTTTACAGCCCTCTCTAAGCAGTTTACAGAGTCAGCATATTGCACCCAACAATCTGGGTCCTCATTTTACCCACCTCGGAAGGATGGAAGGCTGAGTCAACCTTGAGCCTGGTGAGACTGCCAAATTGCAGTCAGCTGGCAGTCAGCAGAAGTAGCCTGCAGTACTGCATTCTAACCACTGCACCACCACTTCTAAAAGAAATAGCAGACTGTAAAAGAAAGTAATTTATCTCAGCTTTTTTCAAGTTAGGCAATTCAAGTTCTAGGTAGTGATGCTGCAATGAATAGTAACATTGGAGGAGGAGCCAAGGGGATCTGACTAATGAAATAAGCATAATGGTCCTGCAGTGTAACCCCACTTATTTTTATATATATCAGAGCACTGCACTGTATGGCCCAAAGAATCTGCTTGTGGCATGAGACAGGGACACTGATTTTGTCATTGATCCTGCGGACGCTGCTGGCTATGAGCATCCACAGGATAAAGCTGGAGTCAAAGCATAACTGTGAAAATTTAAGTTATAAATTTTACTTTAGGTTCCTAGATAAGAATGTAGGCCCAGATTTAGTTTGCATTTTATGTGTGTGTGTGTATTCATGCGGTAGGTAGATGTAAATGGCACATCTAGATAAGCAAACTAGTTCACAGAGTTATATTTTGATTTATAGTATATAAGGTAATCCTCTGCCATTTATAATAGGGGAATACATAACGTGGTTCTGGGGGTCTGAGATATTATGATCCTTATGAACATGTTCTATTTTAACCTCCATTTTCTCCCTTGATTTAGAATTAAGTTACTTATTAAGATAAATATTTTTCTCAGTTCCATGCCTCTGTCTCAGCTTTCAATATCTTGCCCCACAATTCCATGAGTATATTGTCAAAGAAGCAGTATTAGAAGCCTGGATATAGTGGATCTCTATTTTCTAGTGTCCTGGACTAGCTAGAAATATTACACTGAAACTTATATAGGTAGATCACATAGCAAGTGTACTAAATTAACTTTGGATGGTTATGAAAATTAAAGCTTCCTTCAATAGATAGATATAAGTATGCTCAATTCAAAAATGAAAATATGAGAAAGTTGAATAAATCAAGTTTATATTATATTATATTTCTCCAAATGTAGTACAAATTATTATCAGATAAAATTTTCCCTATTCTTTGCCATGGGTAATTAATTTTGTTATAAAAAAACTAGGTAGGAAAGTTAATTTCCTGAGCAAAATATACATGGCTTTCTAGAAACTTCTGTTCCTCCTGATACTATGTTTCCATATTTTCCAGTCAGATTGAACATACAGGAATAATAGGTGGTGGGAATCTTACTCATGAAACTGTGTTATTTGCTTTAAATGTTTCGTAGATATAAAGCCAGTCTGAATATGGCATCTTTTAATTTTTAAATTATCCTCTTAGTTTTTTCTTATTTTCTCTTTAACCAGACTTCTCTGGTTAAAATCTTCTTTTGCTGCATGGGCTTAACTCATATACTGTACTCTTTTTAATAAGCATGCTTTTATTTAAACTGAACCTGGAGTTGATATTAGGGTGTATATGATGGAAAAACCAAATATTAGTTACATTTAACTTAATATTCCAGAGAAACAAAATCTCAAGGAAAACAAATGCAACACTGAATGGCACAATGAGAAGCTAAGATGGCCATGCCTTGCAAAGCATAAAACAAAAAGTTCTGAAAAGTTTCACTGCTTTTTCTACTATGGACATAGCTGAACAGGGTTTTTTCTTTTTATATTTGCCATCAGTTCTTAAAAATTGAATTGAAGTCTAAACTATACTAACATAAGAAATAATAAAACACAGCATGAGAATAAACAATTTAGTTAGTCTTATCACATATTATAAATAGTTATCTATTCTGTTTTATCTATCTTCAGGTGGTTTCCAATGAACTATATCTAAACTGTCCCTGAAAATCTATTGCTTTGGTATTATATTTTAGCTAAGTGTACATTTTATCAAATTCTGGGGAAACAATTATACACATTATCTAAACACATAATATCACTTTCCAAGTTTCCTTGGAACAGTTTGGAGTTTCATCTAATAGTTTGGAGGAATTTTTTTGACTTTTTGGGAGTGTTGTTTTATTATTTGACTGAGGCAGTACCTGATAAGCATATTCAAACAAAAATACAAAATATTTTTTGTATAAAATGTACTAGGTCAACAAAAAGAGACAATCAGTATTTGGCTAGGGATTGTATTATGAGAAGCGAAGAAATAGAGAAATAAAAGAAACATGTAAGCACTTTTAATTAAGACATAGAGAGAGATTATTAATAATACGATGATGGTTATGTTCCCCACATAATATCTTCTGCAACTGCAAAGAAAGCCTCAAGAGGCATACATACTGTATATGTCGCATAGAGGAAATAATGACAAGAATTGCCATTTTTATAGAATACCATCTCCTGCTTGCAAAACGGGAGTATGCTACTGCTCAAGTAATGAAATCTGCAGTAGTTGCCTTAAACAATTCTGTGATAAATGGATACAGATATATTGAAAAAAGAAACAAACTGATATTGCATGAGGGTGGGACTGCATCATGCATCCACCATGTTTAATTTTATTTTCCCTTTGTGTTCTTAAAGGCATATTATTCAATTCTTTTCCGTTATTCAATTCAGTTCATTTCTATCTTTCTCTGTATGCTTCTATTTCCAGAGATGCAAAATAGCGGTTACTAAGTCATATAAATATTTGCGTTAAAACCTGTAATTGCATCATGCATGGCCTGTGTTATGAATATTGAGTACAGCTACGTATGTTTGCTGCACTGCATTTTTTTTCCTGAATGAAACATTTTGTTTCCCTTAGAAAAGAATATTGGAGTGTACCTAAGTATCTTTAAGGACAGATAGGACTGGCCTAATAGATGCCTGAAATGTGAAACAAGATACAGTATTCCATTCTATCTAGCAATTTAGCATTTAAACAATATTGATAAGAGAGGATTCTCACTGCACTTGAATGAGCAAGTTTAATTCTGCCCATCAAAACTTTAGCAGTAGTATAAACTCGAATAGGTCCTATGTCAGAGGTCCTCAAACTTGGCAGCTTTAAGATTTGTGGACTTCAACTCCCAGAATTCTCCAGCCAGCACAACTCCCAGAGAATTCTGGGAGTTGAAGTCCACAAGTCTTAAAGCTGCCAAGTTTGAAGACCTTTGTCCTATGTAGTGTTAAAGGGGCACAGTGGCTCAGTGGTTAAAGACTTTGAACTTGACAGCTGGAAAGCCCAGGTTCGAGACCCAAATGCGCACCATAGGGTGAGCTCCCATTATTTACCCTAGCTCTTGTTCACTTAGCAGTACAAAAGCACGCCTCAGCATATAGTCATGCTGGCCATGTGACCATGGAAATGTCTTCAGACAATGCTGGCTTCCTCAGCTAAGGAACAGCGATGAGTACTGCCCCTTAGAGTCAAAAACGACTGGACAGGGGAAACTTTTACCTTTACCTATGTAACTGAATTTGTTTTATTATTTTAAAAACAGAATTTGATTCTCAGGACATGTGTAGATTATGGCAGTAAAGCAATAAAAGAATGCGGGTATTTAAAAATATAAACACTATTTTTGCAATATGTTCTTTCACTATGGAAGGAAGTAGCTGCTTTTGTGCAAAATTCTAATGAACAATTAAGTTTCCTGATGTTTTGCTGTATCAATTTAAAGTTTATGAAACAATTCAAGTTTCAACATATTACACATTTACAATTATTTGTTTTATATCGGACTCACGTTGACCTATGTTTACTTGGTGGAAAGGAAAAAAAAAACTATTTCCATATAACTTTCAGTTTTCATTTTTTCCTTCCAGGATCCCAATCCCAGCTTGTATGTATATAATAATATATACTATAAATACAGTAAATATTGTTAGTATATACTTCAAATTGATATTTATTTTTTAGATTTCATGCCTAAAGTGGAATTGGAACTCATAGTCTCCTAGTTTCTAGCCCAGCACTTTCACCAATATACCAAACCGGCTGTAGTTGATAACTGGATAGCTGAGACCTGGAAATTTTATACCCCCCCCCAAATAATACAATTGTACTGTAGCTATGTAATATGGATACATTATTATTATTTTTATGAGGGCCAAATTTTTAAATCTAAAATAGTTCTATATGTTCCTTATGTTCTCCTTAGATAAAAATCTGATACAGAGAAGAAATTTACCACGTTTTTCCATGGAAAATTATTACCTTCCCAACTCCTCTATTTCTTTCCCTTAATCAATGAAGATTTTTTTCAGATTCAAGTTGTAGTCTCTTAGAATAATTGCTCTTGAATATCTCAATTTTCATACAAAACCTATTTTATATGGGACAACTGTATTATTTCATAAGTCGAGATTGGTACAAGAGATGCTTCCCATTATTTTGCTTTCCTTGGCTGGAGAAATAAGAGATCTAAAAGTAAAAGATGTAACATGTATTCTTTGTTTATTCAAGTTTCCTTGTGAATCAATTTACCAAATACTGTAGGGGGCACTGTTGAGCTACATCTAAATAAAGGGGTTTACTACAGGGAGGTGTGGATGATTTTTGGGTGTGGTTGTTGAATCCTTGGTTTTTAAATGAGATATTAAAATGATCCAAGCAGTGTCTTCTAAGTGCCCTCTCATATTGAGTTCTTGAAGTACATCTAAGCTTAGGATAGTGAAGAAAATTTTGTGATGCATTCAACTGAATAACAATATGAGTTCATAGTGAAATTCATTGGAACTATACACACACACACACACACACACACACACACACCCACCCACACACACAATATTTGGTTGTTTGCAAAAATGAAAAACCTTTAAACTAATCTGGAAGGAATTTCATTTTTTCGAAGAGTTAGGTTTATAATTGATTAATCTTTCACCAGAAGCACAGGTGACATAGGATTTGAAGCATTTCCAGCCAGCCTTACTGCAGTTATCCATATTCTGATGCACAGGTCTTAATCTGAGCCATTGTTTTTAAATTTTGTATGCTTTGTTTTTACTTAGGCTGTGCACCGCTCTGAGTCCTATTGGAGAAGGGCGGTATAGAAATTTAATTAAATAAATAAATAAATAAATAAATAAATAAATAAATAAATAAGTGATCTTTGGGGGGGGGGGAACCTGAAAGGTTTAGTTTACATGGAATTTTAGTTCACAAAAATGTTCATAGAAACTTGATTTTATAAAATCTATTCTTGCTAAGTAAAATTTATATACACTGCTCAAAAAAATAAAGGGAACACAAGCAGAAGACATCCGAGATCTGAATGAATGAAATAGCCTTATTAAATACTTGGTTCATTATATACAGTAGTTTTGTGTTCCCTTTAGTTGTTTGAGCAGTGTATAAACTACTGTATGTAACAAACAAAGTATTTAATAAGGCTATTTCATTCATTCAGATCTCGGATGTCTTCTGCTTGTGTTCCCTTTATTTTTTTGAGCAGTATATTATAATTCTGCTGTTTATCTTCAGTTAATATAAAACTATTTCCTATTTTAATTACATACCAGTAGAGGAAAAAGAACCTACCATGTAGCTAGCTCATAATATGTTTTATTCAACCAATATTTTGACTTGAATTGGAATATGAACACAGGCAGTGAGACTTAGTTTTAAGTAAATATATTGTTATGTCAAATTAACTAACCATCAGCCATATCCTTCATGATGGTTATTGTTAAAAAGAAATGCTGGTTGTGCTTCTCATTGCTATTTTCCCTGTGTTCCCTTTATTTTTAACTCATCTTTTGTATTATCTGTCACATCAACCCAGCAGATGCACTCTCCTGTTTCTTACTATAATTTGTTTTGTAATTTTTAGATCATTAAAACCTAGCATTGAGATAATATCTGAAAAGTAACAAAAGGTGATCAGTGAACAATTCATTTTTTTTTCTCAACTGCACTATTTTCTGCAGAATTAATGAGTGAATGTTTAGTGATGCTTTCAGTTAATCAATTGCCAAAGGAGAAACATGACTGAACATTTAGTAAGATGGGCTTGATGGATAAAGCTTGATTTCTGTTTGTGGAAAAAATGAAAATTGAGGGCACCTGGTCAAAAAGAAAAGAAAAGAAAAAAAAAACGAAAAGGAAAGGAAATATTGAGTTATGAAATCTGTCTCTTCATCAAAATCTAATATGTTTCATTTCCCCCTAAGTGCTGCAAGCATTGCTTGTTATCTTTTTGTATGTAGATAACCTTATAAATGGATCATTGCCTTGTACTATGGAACAGGCCAGCAAATGTTCAACTGTACTGTGTTATTGAAGCTGGCTATATTGTTTCATTACTACTATTAGAACATGTTGGAAAGAGAAATAGGATTTGAATTTACCATACAATTAGAACAATGTGGCTGAATGCACATTCCAATGCATTGTGAAAATATACTATAACCAGCAGTTTGACAACCTACCCATTGATCAAATAAGAATTTCTCTATGGTTCTGTTAAAGTGCTTTCTCCAGTCTTTGAAAGGAAGAAAAGTATGATGGCATGCTTTGTTCTGATCTCAGTGCTGACCCCTGTTGTGTCTTAGTTATATGCCTGGGAATGGTGCTATTCTAATGAATCTCAAGATTATTGGGTTGTAGGTTTTGCTTGTCCTCCCACCGAACATCATCAACTACTAGAAGGAGGGAGGAAATCTAAAAAGAATGTGTATAGAATTATAGAGAGGATGAATTTTGACAGATAGCTTCAATGATACTTTAGCCATTTCATAAACATTGGGTTAGATTTGCAAAACCTTTTTTGTGTATGTATTTTCAAAGGAAGCTTGATTAGCTGCTGACTTTGTGATTGTCATTTAAAGAGTTGGCTTTTCTCCTTTCTCAGATTTTTCTTTCTAAGAGAGGGAGGGGGATCTGTTAGAGAGGGGAGTCATTTTTTTTACTCCCTATATCTCTGATTCCACGAAGCACCACCAAATTTCATAATGTCAATAAGAGCTGGGCAGATCCCAATCCCTGAACATCTGATGACCCTAACTGTTGATAAAACTTTGTAGATCATTTATAGGACAAGGCTTGGGTTACAAAAATATGAAGAACACTATTTTTAAACTTTAACAGCTAAAGAGAAATTTAAGCTGATGCTGTAACTCACTGGGGATGAGACAAAGTCTGTTTTATGAGAACACATCCTTTAAAAATAATTAAATAAATATTTTCCAGTCCAGTTATTACAGGACATGAGGATGAATCCTAAAAGATTCAGGAATGCAAGATAATGAAAAATATGAAAATAAAACGGTGAGTTAATGAACAGTCAGGCAAAAATAATAGAAAAGAAGATAGGGAAAGATTAGGATGACTGTAGTAAATAGTTATTGCTTTAGTAATCTTAGAATAATTTTTGCCCTATTTTTAATTGGGTGAACTGGGCAATAAGTGGTGCATTAAGCTTTTGCATATTTTGAAAATGACAATTTATTTCTGAGCTGTAATGCAGTCCTGTATCTGCAATGATGTAGCAGCAGCCACAGGTCCTCAGCAGGTGGCACCATCTAACCAACCTTGGCTTATGTTGAAAAAGTAAGCAGGAGATCTGATTAGTAGTCAGCTGGAAGATCAGGAGATAATTTTAGGGTTTTTAGACTAGACTGGGAAACTTTAAAAACAATCATCCCAAGAGAAGGCAATTTCCAAAGTGTTGTCAAGGAATAACATGGATGCTGTATGTCCACCAAGTATTGAATTTAAGAGCAGCCAATTTATTCTAGGAAAATATAGAAATACTTATAGATGTTTTAAGGATGCTATAAGAAGAGCCAGCATTGTTCTCAAAAAGTGTTTTTGCTATACTGTAATAAAGTTGGACATATTCATGTCAAACACATTTCACTTTGCCATCATGATGCTCCCTTTCCTGCTATTTTAGAAAGTATAGCAAATAAGACAGTTGATAGAGTCCTGATAGAGAACATGATTGGTTATTAATTACACATGATTAATACAAATACATTGCTATTTCTATTGGTTAACTATTCATAAAACTGAAAACCTGTTGAGGTTTTTATATGTATTCCAGTACTCTTTCCTTGTGTGTATGAAACAGAAAGGCCATATCAAAAATCGCAAACCTTCTAAAATTCAAATGCTCCATTTTCTTCTGCATAAGTTTTTTTTATTATTTAACTTTTTCATTTTTTAACCTTTCACTGAGGCTTTTCAAAGGGCACCTACATACACCCCCTCCCCAGTGATTAGCATTAGGATTCATTGATGTGACTTATCGGGAAGCAATGTTAAACTGAGGACTATTCCATGAAAATTGGAGCTGACGACTGCAGTGGAATGAAGAACCAGAAATAGACTAACTTTTTGTAATCCCTCTCCAGACAAGGAGTGGACTCTCATTTTCCTTCTCCTTCTCCATAGTATAAAATCCTGCCCATTCAGAAGTTAAGGAAATTCAGCAAGCAGACTCCCATTTTTAATTTTAATTTTTTGCACTGGGGAGGTACACTTATCATGTTTCCCTGAAAATAAGACTCTGTCTTATATTTTTTTGAACCCTGAAATAAGTGCTTGGCCTTATTGCCATGCACTCAAAAGCCCGATTGGGATTATTATCAGGGGATGTTTTATTTTGGGGGAAACAGGGTAGCATATAATAAACATACAAACTTTGGGTGCTAAATCACCACTTTTGATCTTAATTGAACTGCAGTTGTATACCAACAAAAAGCCCCAATGTTAGGACAATGCAGCAATACTCTGGCAGAAATTACTGATTCTCTGAAGAAATAAGAAATATCTCCAACTTTAGTTTCAAAATTTATCTTTTCTTCCTGGATCACCCATGTCAATAGTTTCTAGAAGGATAAACATATTATTTGAAGGGAAACCCATGAGTGTTGTGGCACTTATAAAGACTTCCTTTAATTGAGCTGGTCCCTGGAAACTTCATGGAATCAACTATTTTCCAATCAAGGCTACTAGGCCTCTCACCCAAGTATGAATTAGGTTTGAAACTTTTAGGTTTTTTAGATTAACTTACCACCATCAAAAACAATACATGTTGCCAAACTAACAAATTTAGCAAGGTTTAAATAACATAGATTAGAACCTGCTTCTCTACTACGAAAGCTCAGGTTATAATAAAGCAGTTAATATGATGTTGCAGAACTGCTTTACTCCACTTCCTCCACCTGCTGTGATGCCTATCCTGGATGTCTCCAAGGTTAAGAGAAAAGCACTCTTTGTATTCTGGAATTCTATATGTAGAAGCAGCAGGTAATCTTGATAGTACAATTTTGCTACTTTGCTTTTGATCTTTGATGGGAATATAAAGTTACAAATGTGTGGAATGATGTTTTGTAGTTCTCATTCCCCTGTCTCATTTTACATGACTGTAAATTGTAAACCTTAAAATAGGTCATATTCCCCATGTGACAGGGAAAAGTTAATAACAGAATGCACAACGTAGAGAATCTTTTTTTTAATGTTGCACTGTATCTTCATATATTGGATTTCATTCCTTTGCCAACAGTCATATTAATTTGCTTGATAAGTATCTGAGATATAAACTGAACTGGAAAGAATGAGCTTTTTGAGCAACAGTTTTTGGCATTTGTGTGCCAGCATCAGAGATCTACTATATCAGGGAAAACTAAGCAAATTAGTTTATCACACAACAGTTCCTAATGATGTACTTTTATCAAAACATGGAATAATCTTCTAATGATAGAAGCCCCACTGTCTGAATAATTTCAAACCATCTAATTTGGGAGGGATATTTAGGGGAAAACAATTACCATGGAAAATTTTTCTAAGTTTGGGTGCTTGACTTTCTGTGGTTCTATGAATCAGTCTATTCTATGATTTATGCTCGAAGAAGTATTGTGATGTATATATGATTATAAACTATCTGGTATCATTTAGTCAAGTATGTGAAAACAATATAAATTTGATAGTCAGGTCTGATTGAAATACTGTAGCAAAAAACCCCAGGAAATTATCTAAATTACATACTTTGGAATTAGTTTCAGTGCTGTTAGCTTGAGCCTTTCAATAATACATGCTTGTTTAAATACAAGATGAAAAAGAATAAAGTGCAATTATAAATGTTGAGGACAGAAACCTGTCACTTAATGGGTTCATTAGAATAACTCTGTGTGCCTCCATGTTGGGTCCAGGTTAAATCAGTTAGTAAAAAAACCCCAAACAAACAGTTTGACTTTAAAGAACATCAAACTAGAGCCAGAATATTTAATCTTTTTAATTTAATCAATGATGTTTAATCAGTGATGTCCTTGATGTGATGTCCCGGTGCCTGGAGGCCGTGCGGATCTGGATGGGGAGGAACAAGCTCAGACTCAACCCTTCCAAGACCGAGTGACTGTGGTTTCTGGCGTCCCGATATAGTCAGCTGGCTCAATCGCTGACTATTGAGGGTGAGATCTTGTCCCCCTCAGAGAGGGTTCGCAACTTGGGTGTTCTCCTGGATGCACGACTGTCCTTGAAAGATTATATGACGGCCGTGGCCAGGGGAGCTTTTTATCAGGTTCACCTGATACACCAGTTGCGTCCCTTTCTGGACCAGGATGCCCTGCGCACGGTCACTCATGCTCTCGTCACATCCCTTTTGGACTACTGTAATGCTCTCTACATGGGGCTCCCCTTGAAGAGCGCTTGGAGGCTCCAACTGGTCCAGAATGTGGCCGTGTGGGTGGTTATGGTTATGGTTATGGGTGATCATGGTTATGCGACTCGGCGCACCCACGTAACACCCCTCCTGCGCGAGCTGCACTGGCTCCCGGTGGTCTTCCGAGTGCGATTCAAGGTGTTGGTCACCACCTTTAAAGCGCTCCATGGCTTAGGACCGGGGTATATACGAGACCGCCTGCTGCCAGCAACAGCCTCCCACCGGCCAATACCCTCCCACAGAGAGGGGCTCCTCAGAGTGCTGTCGGCCAGACAATGCCGACTGGTGACACCCAGGGGGAGAGCCTTCTCTGTGGGGGCACCTGCCCTCTGGAATGAGCTGTCCCTTGAGATTCGTCTCATCCCCGACCTGCGTACCTTTTGCCGCGCCTTGAAGACTCTCTTGTTCCAACAAGCCGGCCTGGCCTAATACGAATTTTAGAATGGGTGTATGTGTGTTTTAATCTATGGGCCAAACTTTTATATATTCAATTTTAAATTGTTTTAAATTTTGTATATTTATATGTGTTTTAATATGGCTGTACACCGCCCTGAGTCCTTCGGGAGAAGGGCGGTATAGAAATCTAATAAATCCTAAATCCTAATCTGAAATGTTCTAAAGACAATAGATAGATATGTAGGTATGTAGGTATAGTAATACCTGTAGATAAAACTACACTGTCAATAAAGCTGACTTAATAAAAAAATATTTATACGATACATTCTTGAATCTGATTCCTCTTATATGCATAGATATTTGCCAGTGAGTCATCCACAGTTAAAGGAAAATAAAATTGTTATATGAAGAATTGGATTAATTCTCTACACTGTCCTAACTCCTTTCTAAAACTGAGGGGCAGCTGAGGGAAAATTCTCTCCAGTCCATCATAATGAATATATATATTATTCCACAATCAGTGGCTGAGCATATTATTATTCTTTGTTACTAGTTTCATTTATTAGTGCCCCAAATAAACATGTCATTTTACAGATCAAAAAGCTTGCCCAAATTGGCCTTCGTTCTAACTAAATGCTGCATTGTACTCTACACAAATAACATCATCTCTACAGAAAACACATGGTGAGGTATATATGTGGAGAAGAGAGAAAAGGTTCTGATTCTGACTGGGAAGGAAATGTATTAGATTGCACAGAAGAAATTACTGAATAAGAAGCAAAAGAAATCTCAAGTATTTAAACAGAAAAGAGGAATGTATATGAAAGTGAAGTAGAGCCCTATCAAACCCAGCAAAAATACCCCAATTGCAGTAGTTATTTCTTTCAGTGCAATGGGAGTGAGGCAGTGGCCATTTACTAGAGAGTATCCCAAACACTTCTTCTGTAGAACCAAGATTATTTTCTGGCTGTTCACCTCAACTTAAAGTAACAAGCTGATACATTGTTCTGGACATAGTTCTCTTTTATGGCAGCTTCCTGCCGCTGCTCACCAGGTCCTCCCCACTCCACAAGGGTCAAAGACCGTCAGACAATTTTCAGAGTACTTTGAAATCATCCTGGAATAGTCCAGCAGTTTTGCTTCCCCTTGAGGCTAGTACACCCAACAGGTTGTGTTATGATAGTTTCTTTCATAGCTATCCATAAATCTAAGACTGTCTGCAAAATTAACCTAATCATTTCATTACAGGGTATCCTTGTTTTCTTTCTCTTTAATTTATTTCTGGGTTATTTTCTTACATCATAAGCTATTGTACTATTTGCATGTATCTAGACAATAAATGTTTGCATTACTTACAATTTTAGATATCTATTAAAACATTGTTCCCCTGACTAATATTAATAGTAGGTATGAACTCCTAAACTCAAATCTTAATGAGTTTAGATAAGAGATTTAATAATCTCTATCTTTTCTAAAAGAATCCAAAAATTAACAGAACAATGTGGAGTGTTCTATGATAATAGCAGCATGTTGAGCATTAAGATCTGATCTTCACTATACATATATATCAGAACCATAAATCATTATTACATTTGTCCACTGTCTAATATAGTATAAACTGATACCAAAGAATGTTTTTAAAAATTGTCCTGAAAGAAGCTTAGGTACAACCTTGATAGTGCATTCATTTTTGGCCTATATGTAGCTCTTGGACTTCAAAATCACAAGCATCATGCTTTACTTGCATTTGGCAACTATTAAAAAGAGATTTAAAAGGGTAACAGATTCTACAGACATACCCTTTAGTGTGGTATCCAAATCCAGGATCAATAGCTCCATAAATCCAGGACTCTCTTTTCAGTAATACTAATTGCCATTGATATTTATTTATTTGTGTCCTACCTTTATTATTTTTACAAATAACTCAAGGGGCAAATATATCCAACACACCTCCCACCTCCTATTTTCACCACAACAACCCTGTGAGGTAGGTTGGACTGAGAGAGAGTGACTAGCCTAGAATAACCCAGCTGGTTTTCATGGTTCAGGCAAGACTTGAACTCACAATCTTTCACTTTCTAGCCTGGTGCCTCAACCACTAGATCAAAGTGGCTGTTTCTCTGTTATTATGTTAATAATGTTTTTATATTTTATTGATATTTGCCTTAGAAATAACGTTTATAAAAGTGCAGTATTAATATTCTTGTGGCATTTTGGTTTGCTAGTTCTAATAACTTGGCTAAATTCCAACCTCAGTTAAATTTAAATTTCCCCCAGATTCAGTTGAAGATGTTATTCTCCATTTCCTCTTGTGGCATAACTTTAACACTTCAAAATTATTTTGAAATTTTTCATTTTTCTGTTAATCTCAATTATCTTCTACTATATTTGAACCTGTTCTGTAAGAGTGAGAGGAAGGGGATATGTGATGAAACAATAGTAAATTCTTTATATCTGCATACAGACGGGAAGTTGAACAACTAGCTTTGTGGTGGGGCCGGAACAATCTTGAACTGAACACGCTCAAAACTGTAGAAATGATGGTAGATTTTAGGAGAAGCCCTCTTATTCTACCACCTCTTACAATACTAGACAACAGAGTATCAACAGTAGAGATTCAAGTTTCTAGGTTCTATAATATCTCAAGACTTAAAATGGATACCTAACATCAAAAATGTCATCAAAAAAGCACAACAAAGAATGTTCTTCCTGTGCCAACTCAGAGAGCTCAGACTCCCCAAAGAGCTGCTGATACAATTCTACAAAGGAATTAAAGATAATTTATGATGATTATTATCATGATTTATTACTTGTTGCTTATATGTCCACATATACTGCTTGTATGTATACTTGTTGCTTGTATGTACACTGCATCAGAGACAAATTCCTTATGTGTCCAATCACATTTGGCCAATAAGAAATTCTATTCTATTCTATTCTATTCTATTCTATTCTATTCTATTCTATTCTATTCTATTCTATTCTATTCTATTCTATTCTATTCCATTCCATTCCATTCCATTCCATTTTCTCTAAACTTTCTTCAAAATCATAGGTGTTTTGAATATTCTTCTAAAATTGCTACTACTTCTGCATTATGGGCAGATGTATAAACAAAATACACGCCTGTAATAAATAGCATAAAACCATTTTGCTTTTGCTTTTTCATTTGTTGCAGTTAAAAGAGGATCAAGAATGCAGTTTTCAAATATTTTTTCACATGGGGATTGAAGCAGGAAAAAAGAAATTGCATTAGAGTGTTTTGAACATACAAACTGAGAAACAAATGCTTTAAATTCTAAAGTATAATACATAAATCTCAAGAAAAATTGAGATGCCAGTATATAAATTTTAGTAGAATTGCATTTCAGATATAGACATCTTAGTTTTTATATCCCTTCACTGCATCTTAACAATATTTATTAATTATTTAAAAATGTATGTGCTACTCCAGTCAGATGGTTATAAGAAAAACCAGTGTGTTTGAGCAAGGCCCATTCAAGGAGAATTTAGGATGAGGATTTCTTTGAAAAGAGAAATAAAAGTCTGATGAGGATGAATGAACTCATGCATAGCATGGAAAAAAGGAGACACAGAAAAGTACTTTTTTCCCCTGGGAATCATTCAATGAAACTAAGTGGTGGTATATTCAGATTGGACAAAATTGGATACTATTTCCCACAAACAACAATGGGATTCAGTTCCTTAAAAGACAATAATGACTGATAACTTAAATGGCTTAAAAAAGAGACTCAACAAACCATGCTGAATAAAACTAAAGATACCTAGTTATGACAGCTGTATATTACTTCCAGTATGAGAAGCAGTACACTGCTGAACGCTTGTTGCTAAGGGAACAATAGGTAAAGGAGGCTCTTGTCATATGCAGCTTGCGGCTTTGGGTATCTGTTATTGGATAGTATCTAAAACCCCGATATTTTATTTATTATCTTTGCATCATAAATCTTTGCATCATAAATGCTTTGCCATATGAATAAAGTGTGGTTTTTTGAAAACCACAAATTAAGCACCATTTTAATACTATAAGTTTTAGAATGGTATTAAAATCTTAAACTTACCTGTTTAGTCCAGCCCAAATCTAATGGCTCTAAGGAAAAAGCTGGAAAATCACACCTCCTCTGATATTGCAGCTTTGACAAAAGAGAGAGGAAGAAAGTAATAATCAGTTGTGGAAAGATTAAACCTGCAAGGAAGAAGAGCCAACAGTATAATGAACCTCTTAAATGGAAAAAATCTAGGGGAATGTATTAACAGGAACACAGAGAAGAACAATTGTCACACTTTATAATATTTTAGAAATGCATGTTTTCATTTCCAGGGTCAGAGAATTCCATCACATGTGATGGAATTATATGAATTAATGAATTGCCATTCATTAATCCAATACAAAATATGCATTGTATCAAAAGTTGGGTCTCATAGACATTCATCATATGTTAAATTTTAATTTTAAATTTTAATTAAATGTTAAATTTGGTTGTTTTCTTCTAAACATTTCCTTAACCATTTGATGCATGTCAAATGATTCTTAATTAACATGTTCTCCAAAAAAAAATATGATTGACCTGTGGGGCCTGATTTTTGGTACCCCCTGTTTATATTTGGTATCTTAATATATAAACTTACATCTGAAAATATTTTGTCTGTGATAACTTGATTGGTTTTTTTTTTTTTACAATAAATCAATTCATAATTTTGATTATATATTTTTTTCAGTTTCATATCTGATCATTATCAAAAGCCATACATAAGTTTATGGTTACACTACTCTTTTCCTGTTGCCTGCCTGCCTAATTCTTGTCTGCTATAATCAAGCATTCTATTTTATAAAATACTTCAAAGTAGTGTATTAATATTATTGATTCATTGTTAATAGGCATTGCATAACCAGGTAAAATACTGCAAAAAGAAAATAAAAAAATCAACAACACTAAAGTATGCAAAAGAACATGTGCAGAGTGTATGACAATTAATCGACTCTCATACTGTATTTTCCCTGCTATTTTCCCAGCTCATGGTATATCCAGCTTTATCTCCCTGTGTGCGTGTGTGTGCATGTGTATGCGTGTTCTTGAGAAGGATAAGCATAGCATGTGGGGACTGATGCCAAAAGTATATATTCTCAGTATTCCCAAGGCCATCCCAGCTGCCTACCTAAAACAAATGGGCTTCTATATAGGGCATCAACAGTATAGGAAGATGATGGAAACTAAGGCATTTCATACTGTGAGAAGAATGTAATGATAAACGACTCCAATATTTTACCAAGAAAATCATATGGATAAACAATGACTGATGATAGAGTGCTGGGTGATGAGCTCCTCAGGTCAGAGCACTCAAAACTCTACTGAGGAAAAGCTGAGAATCGCTAATGGTGCAATGAGTTGTTAGATTAAAGCCTGTGGGGCATCTAGTTACTGATGCTGTGAATGGAGGAAAATAAAATCCAAAACTGCAAAGACAGAATTATAACAGGAACATGGAATGTAAGAAGCATTTATGTGGAAAAGCTCAATATAGTGAAAAATTGAATGAATCGATTACAGGTAGTCTTCCACTTGCAATCACAGCTGAGACCAGGATTTCTGTTGCTAAGCAAGGCAGTTGTTAAGTGAGCCACTTCTGATTGGCAACTTTTTTTTTTTTTTTGGCCACTGTTCAGCGATGCACTGAAGTTGTTAAGTGAACCTTGTGGCCATCCATCAAATCTGGCTTCCCCCATTGATTTTGCTTACCAGAAACCAGCTGGGAGGGTCATAAATGGCAACCACATAACCCCTGGATGCTGTGGCCATCATAAGTAAATGCCATTTGTCAAGTTCCCAAATTTTAAACCAGTGACTGTGCAGATGCTGTGACGTCCATCAGTGCGAGGACTGCTCATCACTTTCTTTCAGCGCTGTTGTAACTTTAAACAATCACCAAATGAATGGCTATAAATTGAGGATTACCTGTATATTCTCAACATCTCAGCCAAATTGTAATGGATTGGAACTGGACATTTTTAGTCAATTAATCATATTTACTATTCAGGAGATGAGAAACAAAGACAGAATGTTATTACTGTCATGATCAGGAACGTACAGCAAATACAATATTATGCACTACTGTTCAATCATTAAGTGCACTGTACAATGTACTTAATGATTGAACAGTATCCGTTAGCCTGCACAGACAACTCTTTGACAGTGACCTCAAAGAGTTGTCTAATGAGGAAATAGTAGCTAAGAGGTTTTACAATCAATTTCTTCACAGTAAGATGTGCTTTGTGTTGTTGGAGATTGGAATAGCAAAACTGAAAATACAGGTAGTCCTTGGCTTACAACAATTCGCTTAGTGGCCGTTCAAAGTTACAACGGCAGTGAAAAAAGTGACTTATGATTGTTTTTCACAGTTACAACCTTTCCAGCATCCCCATGATCATGTGATCAAAATTCAGATGCTTGACCGTTGCTGTGTCCCAAGGTAATGTGATCACCTTTTGCGACCTCCTGACAAGCAAAGTCAATGGGGAAGTATCTTGATATTGATATAACACTTGCAGTATTTATCAGCTGCAGTGTTCACTTAACAACTGAGGCAAGAAAGGTCATAAAACGGGGCCAAATGTACTCACTTAACAACAGAAATTTTGGTTTCAGTTGTGGTTGTAAATCAAGGATTACCTGTAGTAAGAAGAAAATATATTTGGTCATATGACTTAGAAAACAGAAGTTAAAGAGGAGAATGAATTAATAATTTCTGCCAATCCAATGATTTTTTAAATTGCGAATACAGTTTTCTAACAACTAAAACAATGGACACCACCAGTTGGAGTATACAGAAAACAAATAGATGATTTTATTGGTAAAGGGGTTGGAAGAGCTCTGTTGTAAGAGCAAAGATATGGCCAGGGATGATTGTGGAGCAGATCACCAATTGTTATGTGCAGGTTCTAAGTTATGCTAAGCAGAAGAAAGCCAACCAGTTTGCATGATATGATCTTATACATATATGTTCCCATTTTCGAGGAAAATATCAGAATCCCTTGGAAGTCCTGAACCTAATGGATAGGGAACAAGAGAACTGTGAAATGAACTTAAAGTAGCTGGTAAGGATGAATGTGAAAAGAGGTTGTCAAAGGTAATAAATCAGAAGAAAGCAAACTAAATGTCAGAAGAAAGCATGAACATTGCCAAGAAGAGTAGTGAAGTCAAAGCATATGCAAAACAAAGAACTTGGGACAGAATGTAAAAATAAAATTTCAGAAAACAGTTCTGAAAGAGACAAGGAGGAATACTATCACATTTGTAAAGGCATCAAAGATGGAAACAGACATTGAAAAAACAAAGAAAATCTAAATGGTGTGCTAAAGGAAGTCAATGGTAGATAATAACCAATGTAAAGAAGCTAAAATAATAATAATAATAATAATAATAATAATAATAATAATAATAATAATAATAATAATAATAATAATTTTATTTCTATACCGCCCTTCTCCCGAAAGACTCAGGGCAGTGTACAGTCTATTTAAAAACACAGACAAAACAGCAATGTAAAATTTAAAATAATTAAATGAATTGGCTCAGATTTAAAACCCCAAAAAATTTAAATACCCCAATTTAAAACTATTATGTTGATAGTCCGGCCTGGCGGAACAACAGGTTCTTCAGTGCGCAGCGAAACACCCGGAGGTCGGAGATCTTACGAATTTCCGGGGGCAGTTCGTTCCACAGGGCTGGGGCTCCCACAGAGAAGGCCCTCCCCCTGGGTGTCACCAGCCGACATAACTTGGCCGATGGCACCCGGAGGAGACCCTCTCTGTGGGAGCGAACTGGTCAGTGGGAGGCTATTGGTGGCAGAAGACGGTCTCGGAGGTACCCGGGTCCTATCCCATGGAGCGCTTTAAAGGTGGTAACCAACACCTTGAATCGCACCAGGAAGACCACTGGGAGCCAGTGTAGCTCGCACAGGAGGGGTGTCACATGGGCACAATGGGTTGCGCCCATAACCACCCGCGTGGCCGCATTCTGGACCAGTTGGAGCCTCCAAGTGCTCTTCAAGGGGAGCCCCATGTAGAGAGCATTACAATAGTCCAACCGGGAAGTAACAAGGGCATGAGTGACCGTGCGCAGGGTGTCCCGATCCAGAAAAGGCTGCAACTGGCGAATCAGGTGAACCTGATAAAAGGCTCCCCTGGCCACGGCCGTCATATGCTCTTCTAAAGACAGCAGCGCGTCCAGGAGGACACCCAGATTGCGAGCCCTCTCCGTGGGGGGCAAAGATTCACCCCCAATAGTCAGCGATGGCACCTGCTGACTATATCGGGGTGACGGAAGCCACAGCCACTCGGTCTTGGAGGGGTTGAGTCTGAGCCTGTTCCTCCCCATCCAGACCCGCATGGCCTCCAGGCAGCGAGACATCACATCAAGGGCATCGTTGGGGTGGTCTGGGGTGGAGATGTACAGCTGAGTATCATCAGCATACAGATGGCACTTCACCCCAAGACCACGGATGATCTCACCCAGCGGCTTCACATAAATGTTGAACAGGAGGGGCGAGAGGACCGACCCTTGCGGCACTCCCCATGCGAGACGCCTCGAGGTCGACCTCTGCCCCCCTGCCAACACGAACTGCGAGCGGTCGGAGAGGAAGGAGGAGAACCACCGCAAAACGGTGCCCCCTATTCCTAACCCCCTCAATCACTGCAGCATGATACCATGGTCGATGGTATCAAAAGCCGCTGAGAGATCTAATAGGACTAGGACAGAGGAGCAACCCCTGTCCCGAGCCCTCCAGAGATCATCCACCAATGCGACCAATGCCCTTTCTGTGCTGTACCCCTGCCTGAAGCCCGACTGGTACGGGTCCAGGTAGATAGCTTCATCCAGGTGCCGGGGAAGTTGTCGTGCCACCACGCTCTCAACAACCTTCGCCACAAAACGAAGGTTGGAGACTGGACGATAGTTGGCTAATTCAGCCGGGTCCAGGGAAGGCTTCTTGAGGAGGGGCCTCACTACCGCCTCTTTCAAGGCGGCAGGAAAGGCACCCTCACTCAGAGAAGCACCTATAATCCCCTGGAGCCAGCCTCGTGTAACCTCCTGGGAGGCCAGTACCAACCAGGAGGGACACGGGTCCAATAAACACATGGCGGCACTAATCTTACCCAGAACCCTGTCCACATCCTCGGGAGTCACAGGATCAAACTCCTCCCAGATAACATTCTCAAGACCTGCCCCGGTCTCCTCCCGTGGACTCATCCAATCGGAGTCCAAGCCATCCCGAATCCAAGCGACTTTATCGTGCAAGAATTGCACAAAATCCTCAGCACAACCCTGCAAGGGATCTTCCCGCACTCCCCCCCGAAGAAGGGAGTGGGTCACCCTAAACAGGGTGGCTGGGTGGTTCTCTGCAGATGCGATAAGAGCGGAAAAATGATTTTGCCGCTTTTATCGCCACTAAGTAGGTCTTGATATAAGACCTCACCTGTGTCCGGTCGGAATCGGATTGACTAGTCCTCCAAATGCTCTCTAGGCGTCTTTTCCGACGCTTCATCTCTCTCAGCTCCTCAGAGAACCAAGGAGCTAATTGAGATCGGCATCGGGTCAGAGGCCGCAAAGGCACGACGCGGTCCAAAGCTCCAGCGGCCGCCCTTTCCCAGGCGGCCACCAGCTCTTCAGTCGAGTCGTGTGTTAGAGTCTCAGGAAACGGCCCAAGCTCCGTCAGGAACCTTTCGGGATCCATCAGGCGCCTGGGACGGAACCATCTGGTCGGTTCCGTCTCCCTGCGGCGGGGGCAGGCGGTAGGAAAGTCTAGTTGAAGGAGTGAATGATCTGTCCATGACAAGGGTTTAATATCTAGGTCCCCTCTACCAAGATCATTCAACCACTGACCAGAGATAAAAATCAAGTCCAGAGTGTGTCCCCCTATGTGAGTGGGGACTTGAACTACCTGGGTCAGGTCCAAGGCCGTCATGGAAACTATGAACTCCCAAGCCACCTCTGATGCCTCACCCGTGGATGGAAGGTTGAAATCCCCCATGACAATAAGTCTGGGGGTATCGACCGCCACCCCGGCAATGACGTCGAGTAGCTTGGGCAGGGTCACTGCCACGTGGCAGGGAGCCAGGTACATGGTCAGCAAGCCCATCTGCACCCCACGGCCCCACTTCACACAAAGGGACTCACATCCGGCTATCTGAGGAACAGTGGTCTCCCTCAGACAGAGACTCTCCCTAATGATCACCGCCACTCCCCCACCCCTCCCCTGGACCCTTGGCTGATGAAATGCACGGAAACCTGGTGGGCACATCTCAACGAGGGGACGCCCCCCTCTTGGCCCAACCAGGTCTCCGTAATACCTGCCAGGTCTGCACCCCCTCCAAAATAAGATCACAGATGAGGGGGGCTTTATTAACCACCGACCTGGCATTACATAATATCAGCCACGGACCCTGGGCCTGAGGCTCTACACAGCCCAGGACAGGTGTCATGCATTGGGGGCCAGAGTGCGCAATCGCTCAGAGACAGCGCGTGTGCACCCCCGACACTTGATATGACCCCCTGCGCCCATCATACCTGCCCCTCCCACTCATTATTTCAATTACACAGCCCTTTCTATCATCCCCCTGCCCCCCGGTTAAATTTCCTTTCGCGACCCCTCTGCTGCAGCTAATTGACCCATCATCCCGCGCAGTCGCTATCTGGACCCCCCCAGGTCCACTTTTACAACCCCCACCTGCCCTCCCGGGTCCCCTTAAAATTTTCCTTAAAAATTTAGCTAAAAAAACCCTCAACCCCCTCTTTGCTGCATGCCATCTCTCGGGGTCCCAAAGCCCGTCATCAAGATAGGCCCTCGATAATGTGGAGGGCCAGGCCTGCGAGAGGGGGGAGTCTCGCAGCGCAAGAAGGTCAGTTTTTTGGAGCATCAACCGAACCAAAGATGGGAAAAGAAAGGCCAGTCCGGAAATCTATCATAGTCCAAGGGATAACTGAGCATAAAAGGTCACAAAATATCCATTTATAGGGCTGGACTCCACTGTCCTCTCATGACAGGGAGAGGGTCCAATGTTCTTTTTCACCAACGGAGGCTAATGGCCAACCATCCTCTCACGATGGCCGATCCCGTTATGAAGTTAACGGGAGCAATGTTCTATCCTCTCCGTTGGGATGTGGAAAATCCCTCAGCTCTCTCAAATGGTGCTCAGTCTCTCCTACCAGCAAGGGCATGAGTGGAGCATAATAAGGGGTCCAGAGTGTCCAAAGTGTAGATGTTAATAACGATGGTAATAATAAAGATGTTAATAAAGATGATAATAGACCCACGGGCACAAGATCTTCCTTGAGGTGAGAGTAGGAGTAGCGAGACAGGAAAGCCCAATCCAGGGGTGGTTGGCCATTAAGGCCAACACTCACCCATACCTGGGAGAAAGGGGGGGAGGCCACCCGAGGCGACCAACAAACCAAACCATGGTCAGCCTCCTCCTAAAGATAGGAGTACATTGAAATTTTATACAGTAGAGATCTTAACATCCAAGATGTCTTAAAGAAAGGGTCCCCAATTCCTGGGTTGGCAGGCCACTACCAGGCCATGGCCTATTTGGAATTGGACCACATGAATGGCTGGCCAGCATGCAGCTCAACTTGTGCAAAGTGGTGGGCTGGCGGGCAATAACGCATGTGTGCACTGGCCTAGGGTTTGCGTGTCCCAGTTTGCCTCTCCCCCCCTCAGCTGGGCTGCCAAGACGCAAAGATTGGGGACCACTGTCTTAAAATATATTCCCTACTTACAACTTCTAGAAGATAAAATAAGATTGGCTCTTTGGTTATTCTGAAGTCAGAAGGCTATAGGAATTGATGAAATATCTATAAAATATGACAAGCAAAAGGAGAATAATCAATAAACTTTCTAACCAAACTATGCCAGCAGATCTGGAGAATGACACAGTGGTCAACAGATTTGGGAGAGGTCAATCTACACATCATTTTTAAAGAAAGATGATTTAACAGAGTGTTCAAACTGTTATAAAAGATCCTTAATTTCACATTGTAACAAAAAAAAATGCTTAAGATTGTCTAATGCAAATCAGAATACTATAGGGTAAGGGGAGATGCCAGATATTCAAGCCCGTTTTAGGAAATGCAGAGGAACAAGAGACATTATCACTGATACATGCTGAATAATTGAGAAGGACAAAGAATACCAAAAGAAGTCAATGTGTGTTTCATTAACAATAGAAAGGCCTTTGATTGTGTCAACCATGTCAAACTAGAATGTGCTTAGGAAAAGGAAATCCCAGAACATCATTGTTCTCACCCACATACAGGACAAGAAGCCACAGTGTATAGAAAAAGAGACTGTCTGCAGTCAAGAAAGACGTGAAGCAAGGCTATATTTCCTTCCTTCCTTCCTTCCTTCCTTCCTTCCTTCCTTCCTTCCTTCCTTCCTTCCTTCCTTCCTTCCTTCCTTCTTTCCTTCCCTATCTGTATTGAGGAAGACTAAATTGGAAGAGAGTGGTCTAAAGTGAAGGAAGAAATATCAATGTCTTGTGCTACCCTGATAACATTACACTGATAGCTCTCCCCTTTCCTATCTTGTTTATCAGTTTTACATGCACAAATTCATTTTGTGCCACTTGAGCCTATTCCTTGATTGAGAGGACTGCTCTCAGTCACTGGTGCCTTAATCACTTTCTGTCTGGATTACTGTAATATGCTCTACATGGGGCTGTCCTTGAAAAACGTTTGGCAGCTTCAAATGGTCTAGAAAGCTGTGGCATGTGCAGTTTTGAATGCACCATGATGTGCCCGTGTAACTTCAATGCTGTATGTGAACTGCTCTGGTTTCCAGTAGGTTTCTGAGTATAATTCATTGTGCTGGTTATTATCTTTCAAGGACTAAATGGCAGGGGCAGGTTATTTGCAGGATTGCCTGTCTCTAGTATTTTTGGTCCATCCCACCAGATCTGGCAGAGCGGGCATGCTCCAGTGAAGGAATTGGGCATACCTTCTCTTTGGGGTACCTGCCCTATGAAACAGCTTCCTTCTGAGAATTGGATGGCCCCAACCCTACTGGCCTTTTAGAACTTGGTTTTCCTCCTACGTGTTGGAGCCCAGTTTGTGAGCTTGTGGTTTTGTCAGAGATGACCAGGTTGACCCGAGGGAGGGATCAAACACTTCATCAGTCATGAGTCCCTAAATGTCCACAAAAAATTTAAGTCCAGCCCACCTTGAATTCCCTCTACTCTTATCTCCTGTTAATTTCCCTAATTTCCCCAATTTCCTAATTGGCCATTAATAGTTCAGATTCTTGTAGAGAGCTCACAAAACCTCAATACATCTTTATACCTATTTGAACTGTCTGGATTGCCTGATTTTTCCTGGCGCTTGACAGGTTTATGTTTTAGAGATATTGTAAGGGTGCCTTGACTATGCTTTTTAATTGGTTGCCTTTTATTTTTTTATACCATGTTTATGCTTTTTTTGTTAGCCACCTAGAGGTATTGATTAAGATGGTTACTATATATATTTTAATAATTAATTAAAAATAAACAGACAATGAAGATATTAAATTAGTGGACGGCGTCAGTGTTTACAACTGATTATCAACAGTAAAGGAACAAGCAGCAGAGAAATAGCATACAGATGAACAATTGTAGGTTAGCAATGAAGGACTTGGAAGAGATATTCAGATGCAGTGACATGCCTGTATCTACAAAGATCAGAATCATGCAGGCAGTAGTTTTGCTCTGTCACTCTATGGAGTGTCATTCTATCTTTGAAGAATCAGGATAGAAAATTGATACTTTGAACTGTGGTTTTGGAGAAGACTCCCAAGAATACCAGGGATGGCCAAGAAAGTAAGCAAATGGATCATAGAACAAATTAATTCAGAGTTCTCATTTGAGGTACAAATGATCAGGCTCAAATTATTATATTTAGAGACATTATTCGAATAAGTGTACAATATGGAGAAACGTGGAAGGAAATATATAAATGGGTTTGATTCCAGGAACAATGGATACACAATTGCAAGATTTGAAGGGCTAGTTTAGGAACTGATCATCAAAGCAGGTCTATCTATGTGGTAATTAAATGCTGACATAACTTGATGGCATATAATCAATCAACAACCAATCTGATGGCAACAGTTCTGCCCTGCTCAAATTAGCAATAAATTTTGTCAGATTCTCAAGGTCTTCTTGTTTGGAGATGTCACTAGATATTTCCTGCATTCTTTCCTTTCATGTTTGGCAAGTGGATTTGATCCCTGGGCGCATATGATGTGACAGCATCCTTTAGGGCATGGGGGTCAAACTCAAGGCCCAGGGGCCAGATCTGGCCCACGGGGTGCTTAGTTCTGGCCTGTAGGGCTGCCCTGGAAACAGCTAAGGAAGCAGCTAAAAATGGAGCTCAGGAGCATGGTTTCGCTGGCAGAGTGTTCGGGCCTCTACAGGCACCCCCAACATGAGTAGCGTTGAGCTGGCCATGTCCCCCCTGGCTATGCCCCCCTTCCCCCCCCAAGGTCAAGCACAACCCTGATGTGGCCCTCAAATGTAATCAAGTTTGACACCTGATTTAGTCTAAATAGAACTGAGAAAATTGCTGCCATGCAGTAACATCAGTACTGATATAGGCAGGGGTGGGTGTGGCTGGAGTGGGCATGGCCAGCTCAAAGTCAGTCATGTCGGGGGCTCCTGTGGTGGCCCAAGCGCTCTGCCAGTGAAAATATGCTCCTGAGCTCCATTTTTAGCTGCTTCCTTCGCTGCTTCCAGGGCAGCCTGGACAACAAAAATGGGCTCCCAAACTCTATTTTTGGCTGCAACGGCCTCCTGAAACCCTCTGCCAGCAAAAATGGAGCTCCGGAAGGCCACCCTCCCCAGCTCCATTTTTGCTGGCAGATGCACCGCAGGCCGGTCCTTTGCTGTTTCCAGGGCAGCCCTGCAGGCCAGATCTAAGCACCCCTGGGCCAGATCTGGTCCCTGGGCCTTGAGTTTAAAACCCCTGGAGTGAATGAACTATAAAACTGTATTAGGTTCCTCTCATTTACTTTATTAGTAAAGAGGTTCTCTTCAGTGCAGTCAGTAATGTTTTCCCCTCTGGCTCTTGATATTTATCTGGAATCTAATGGTGAATCTAGGGATGGATTATAATCAAAGAGATTATGCAAGTTGCCCTGAGCTCTTAACTTCTGATGCAATTGAAAGAAAAGAGCTTTTAGAATTTAATGGTAATCTGACCACTTGTGATATATTATAAATCATCACAGAAGGAGAATTAGGCCAGATTTTAGATTTGAATAGTACTACTTTCCAATCATTTCAGGATTTCATATTAGCAAAGTAAGTAACAGGGATCTATGGCCTGAGCATCATGGCCAGTTACTACTATTTTTTGGTGATAAAAGAAGGCTCAAAATGTACAAGGTAAACCTCAATGCTATGATTTTCAGACATGGAACACAATGATAACAATATGTATGCTACCGAGGTACTATGAGGATTAATTAGCTGTGGCTTGGAAAGTGCTTTGCAGATGAAAAGAGCTCAGTGTTATTAAAACAAGATAAAGTGTCCTGAAGGGAGGACTGTGGCATTAGTAGGGTTGCACTGATGACCTCATAGTCTTCATCATTTCATTGTTTAGAAAAAGACAACATTTCCAAGGCATGAATCAGAATATATCAGCTATTCCATTAGTTTGAAGTCTACCAGTTTAAGATTTGAGACTAAGGCAACCAGTACCAGTTCTTGAAAAAGAAAACAAGAAACATAACTGACCCTGAAGCCAGTGGATTATTTCAAAAAAGTTAGTATTGACGGAAGACATATTCACTACAATTCCATATTGTGAAAGTATTAATTTACCTTTATAATTTATAATTAAAATTATCAAAAAAGAATACCTCAAACTTTCTTGAAGGAACACCAAGTTGATAGGAGAGACATTTTATTGCCACAGGATTCTTTCTTATCTTCTTTTTGAATTATTTTGGGGGAGAGGAAGCTGCTGGCAAGTTGTTTTGGAAAAACAAATGGGAGGCAAGGCAAAAATGAATTTAATTATAATCTAGGGCTGTAGCTAAAATAATTTCACAAGGATCACCATAGGACATTAATGTCTCAGCATGTGATTTTAAGGTAGAACAATAATTAGTGACTACAGTTTTGATTATTCTCATCCTGATCAGAGCCTTAGTCCTCCCCCACATACTTTTATTCACAAAGTAAAGGATGGAAGTCAGGATCGAACTGCTGACAGTCAGCAGAATAAGCCTGCAATACTGCATTCTAACTACTGTGCCACCACAGCTCTTTCTATAACTAACGTGGCTAACAGGGTATGCTTGTGAATGCCTAAATCTCTGTGATTTATATATACGTTATTGAAACTTTTAATTTTTTTTCTCATTTCAGGGAGTGTAAGAGCTGAAGATGAGGCCCAGAGCAGAGTGCTATTCTTCAAAATTCTGGCTTATGCTGGCAGTCTTAGCAACAACAGGCAGTATGGCTTGGGCTCAAAAGAACCATCCCAGCATTGGCATTGCTGTCATCTTGGTGGGTACCTCTGATGAAGTAGCTATCACAGATGCCCACAAGAAGGATGATTTCCATCACCTCTCTCTCATACCTCGGGTGGAACTCGTTGCCATGAATGAAACAGATCCCAAGAGCATCATCACTCGCATCTGCGATATCATGTCTGAACGGAGGGTGCAAGGTGTGGTGTTTGCTGATGATACTGACCAGGAAGCTATTGCCCAAATCCTGGACTTCATTTCTGCCCAGACCCTCACACCCATTCTAGGAATCCATGGAGGCTCTTCTATGATCATGGCAGACAAGGTAAATTATAGGTTATTGCACTGTAAATTCTAAGGGTTGTTTTCCATTATGGTCCTAGGTGATGTCAATGTTCCCATTATAGATGCCATAGGTTGAAATTTATATCAGTTCAGCAAATATTGTTTTTCTTATTATTCATTTACCAATGCAATAATTCACAAAATTACACCATAGACAGACAGACAGACAGACAGACAGACAGACACAGACAGACATGCAGACAGACATGCAGACAGACAGACGTAGAACAAGAGAAAATATGCTACTGATTTGAAAATTATCTAGAGAGAATTTTAAAGATCTTGATTTTTCCAAGTTTTGCAAAGCTGCTGGGAAGCTATTGCTCATAAATTTCGAGGATGCTTTATTTTTTTTTTAAAGAAAACGTATCAGATTAACTTCATATAATGTTTAACTTACAAGATATAAATATATGAATCACAAGAATGCTATCAATGCAGGGCTGACTGAATTGATTAGAGAAGAAAAAACATGACTTTCAAAACTAGAAGATATTACAGATAATCTAAATTCCTTTGATGGCCAGGGGACTGATAATTTACATATCATAGATCTGAATCTATGTAATCTAAATCATGGCGTGCTATGAACATATGTATATAATTGTATTGCAGAAAGATTTGGTAAACTCCCTTGTTTGCATTCTAATATAATTTTTGCCCCCTTTATTATATTAATCCTTCCAAATTAATTAGTGCTATTCTGTTATTTCAACTGTAGAGACTAATCTTTTCATTAAGTAGGGTATCAGTTCTTACAATTACCTATTGTATTTCTGTGGTATAGTTTCCTTGGATCGAACCTTTCTGTGGTACGAATGATGATATAGTACAGTATTCCATTTCCTATTAGCAGAACTAATGTTGCCCTCTTGAGATTGGCCATCAGGTAATTGCTTGATTTTTTTGTATAAAGAAGTGGCAGATCTGTAGATCAGGGGTGAAATGCTACCGGTTCAGACTGGTTCAGCCGAACCGGTAGCGATGGCGGCCAGTGGTGTGGAGAACCGGTAGTGACAGCAGCGCAAGGCTCCGTCCACCCACCCAGTCGTCGTTACTTCCTGGTTTTAACCAGGAAGTAACCTGTTTTTTACCCTCTGTGCATGTGCAAAAGGGTTTGCGCATGCGCAGAGGGTCCAAGCGGACACATGATGTGTATGGGCGGGGTGGGTACATTTCTGAACCGGTAGGGAAGGTAAGTAGATTTTACCCCTGCTGTAGACCCATAGAAGTAGGTAATGTCAACTGTCTATCTTGGTCATAAGAGTGACAGTACTGTATATCCTCTCATGTTAAGCATAAATGTAAGATATAAAGCCATATTTCAACAGTCTGCGAAGTGTCTTACTGAGGCACATCCTCTTTTTCCTCTCACATCAAATTGGTTACACAGTTGCTGGGCTGTAAGAATGTTTTTCTTCCTCTCATTCCCTTTTGAAGTTTCAGTTTAGTTGTTTCTATGGTAGCTAGAACTGCTGTTGGCTATTAATTATTATTATTATTATTATTATTTTGCAAATAGAGGAAAAGTAGCATCAAGCCCAAAATATTTTGTCTCAAGAACTCATTTGGATTTGGGGTGAAGGAATTTCTTTATAGCAAGATAATGAAAATAGTGGGAGTAAAGCAATTAGAATGGTGGCATATGCAAACAGGAAAAACTTTTATTTTAAAAAACGAAATCCTTCTATAATAATTGAAAGGGCAGCATTTGTGATCTCAATTATTCATGGAGATAAAACACAGATTTGTAGTTATCAATGGCTTTTATTTGTATTACTATAGTTTGCTGACTCTGGGGAATGACATGGAGGTAAAGTTCATGGGTCTTGATTCAGACTTAATAAAAGGAAAACTTAAGTTGTTTGCCGGAGAGTTTTTATGTTATCACTGCACTTTGAAACAGCTTTAGAGACTTTTCAGATTAAGTATACAAATTGTCCAATTGTACATCTAGAAGTCAAATATTTCCACCCCAATTAAAGGAACCTAAGGAAACTTTTCCTTTTTTCAGTTTGCCTTTCACTTTGTTCTATACAAAGTGACTCTCAGATTTATGTTTTCCGTATCTGCCCCCATGAATGTAAATGATTTCTGTAATACAGCATGTTGCCTATTGAATCTGATTATAAATACTCACAGGGAATGAGGTCCAAAGAAAGATAGAATTAAAATTACATGCCTGCCAGCATTTTTCAGGAGAAAAAAAATTGTTTTGATAGAATGAAATAGATGTATGTAGCATGGTAATGAAAATAACACTGCTATGCTAATCTAGTGTATAAATATTAATTTCACAATCAGCAAAGAATCTTGTAGTGTTATAACGACTAATTTCATTATGACATAAACTTTCTGTAGTCCAGAATAGTGAACACCACAATAAATTTACAAAGTTTCTTTGCTGTTTTCCTTGCAACAGACTGACATAGCTAGTTATTTAGTAATTGTAGAAGGTGTGTAATTTCATGGTGTATTTTTTATTATGACCAAGCCAAATGCACTTTCAGATTTAGAATGTAAAACAGTTATACATTTGCATTGATATGTGCCTTTAAATAACCCAGGGGTGTCTAACTGGCGGCCCACAGGCCGGATGTGTCATGCGCAGGCCACGCCTACCCCAGCTCTGCGAATGAGAAAATGTCACGAAATGTCACGTGATGGCAATGTGACGTGGCGAATTTGACAGCTGTGATATAGCCAAACATTTTATTGTTTATTTATTTATTGGTTTGATTTATATGCTGCCCTTTTCCAGAGACTCAGGGCAGCTTACAATTTGTTAAGCAATAGCCTTCATACTTTTGTATATACCTGCTTAGTAGGGCTTTCGGCCCCCCCTAAGCGGTGTTCTTTTTTTTATACAAAGTCAGCTTATTGCCCCCACAAACCGGGTCCTCATTTTACCTACCTTGAAAGGATGGAAGGCTGAGTCAACCTTGAGCCTGGTGAGATTTGAACTTGCAGCAATTGCAGGCAGCTGGTGTTTTCAGACAAATATCCTTAAAATAAGGGTAAAAATCAGAGCAAGAAACAAGTGAAAGCACAAAGAAGGAAGAATGTATGTATGTAGGCAGTTAAGCTCTGAACTAACATAGCTCTTTGGTTTTTATGATATTTATTAATATGACTTTTTATATTTTATACTGTTATTATTTTATCTGATTATTTTGTGCCTCCCAGAATTGCTTTTGGTGAAATGGTGGCTATATAAATCAGATAAATAAATAATAAAATAAATAAATGAAGTGGAGTGAAGACTACATAGGTAGCTTCCATGGGAAAGTTATCTAATATTTATTTCTTTAAGCCATTTTCTAGTGCAAATATATGTAAAGCATTAAAAAGGGATTGAAATGTAAACAAACAAAAAATTCCTTTACAGTAAAGCTAGGATGGATAATTAGAGAGTAGGGAGCAAAGACTAGGCTCCCCTTAGCCACTTAGAAATGGTACAGTCCAAAACAATATTAAGCTGTTTGAATTGCATGTGGATATCTCTATTTTAAAATGTCCAATATATATATAGTTCACTATGAGACCCAGAAATGACATATACACATAGAAACAGCATGCGGATGGTAACTTTTTATGGTTTAACTTGAAAAACAATCATGAAAATTATGTTGCAGAGATTTTCACAGAAGAAATGAGGGTGTACTCAGAGGAACCTTTTCCTGTGCCTAGTAATGTTTGTCTACCATTATCTCTAAAGATACTGAGATTTGTTCCCTGTATCTTATCGTGCCTTTATTATACTACGAGATATCAAAGATATGCTGTACCAGCTTTTTAGAGTGCATACCCTAAATTAGTTAAGTATCTAAAGAGAAGTCTCACTAATGCTTTCCAAATTAGTTCGTAAAAAGTCCCCACCTTCTCGCTGCATACTTAATGTTTATTTATGTTTAAAATATTTCTATGGGCATTTGCTTCATTGTTTCCCAAGTTGCAAAACATTTTAACTTCAAGGGTCAGAAGAAACAATGAAATGGTTCATTGCTGGATTTTTCTATTTTTTTTAAAGCCCAGGGGAAAAGCTAGCTGGTTCAGAGAAAGACAAATACGACTTTTAAAAAAATCAACTTGGCAACATTCTATATGCTAATTGTACTACTGTAATAGGAAAACTATCCAGGAAATATAAGATCAGAGCAACTACAGCACGGATGTCAAACTTGCAGCGTCTTGTTGCCGTCATGTGATGTATCGCAACATTTTCCTCCTTTACTGAGCTGGGGTGGGTGTGGCCTGTGTGTGACGTATCCTGCCTGTGGGCTGCCAATTTGATACTCTTGAACTACAGTATTGACTCAATTGAGGGGATGTTTCTACCTCTGTGCAGTAGCCAATGAACTGGTGTGGTTAGCTTGTAAGGGAGTATACTGCTCTAGCCATATAGATAGAAGCATCTGAGGTGACATAGTGGGAAAAGAGTACTTTAAAAGTGTAACAGGAAAGCATGCTGAACGTTGCATTCATGGTGAGTAGAGGGTAAATAGAGGGTAACACCATCTGTTCCTATCTTAAATAATGGTTGTGAGTCTGTTCTGGCAACAAGGCAATGAGAATAAGCCTAAGAAGAGTGAAATCAGCAATGCCTAATTAATAGCTACTGGTTGGCTACAAACAAATGTAATTGACCAATTAGCAGCTATATGCCTGCATGGTTGGTGCTTGACCCTTCCTGTCTCCCTGTGACTGATTGATAATCACATTGATACTTTTTGTCACTGCTGGATTGTTTCATCTATTTATTTATGCTACATCATTGTTGTGGGATTATAAATTCATCTTCAGGTCACAAGGTCTGAAAAATAAGGGTGGAATGAATTATGGTCCAAATAAATTGTAAACAAGATATCTTCTAATTTGTTTTCCTTTGAATGTCATTGTTCATATCCTATATTTTTCATGTGAGTAACAGGAATTTGGAAGTACATATTCTTTTTTCAAGATAGGTTGCTACTGAAATGAAATGTTGTGCAGCAGCCAGATATTCCTTGGAAGGTGGGAAAATTCTTTTGAATATTTGTTTATTTTGCAACCATTAACAATTACTTGGGAATAAGCAATCTTTATGTTGCCCTATAAAATCATTCCCCTTCCTTTGAATTATTAAAAATTAAGTTAGTAAAAAGAATGAAAACCAACGTTGATTTAATTCGATTGGTTGTATCATGGGGTCTTTTAAATAAGTTTTCCTTCACATAAGCACACACTGCATCTTAGAGCTGGTATACAAGGTTAAATGGCTTTTGAATTTGCTTCGTTTTCTAGCTTACTCACCAAAAGTGTTTGGGAAACACCTAATCTTTCAATTTTTCTTTTAGCTTTATTTATTTTTAAGTAATAGATTATCAATTATCTTTTGATATGTTTTCATTGCTTATAATAATCATATGTAACATGTTATTTATGTTTCTTTGTTAGCAAGACAACATAAAATATATATGTACTATGCTAGAATATCTCAAACAAAGGAAAGTTTGCAATGTTTATAAATGTTCTGCCCTGGGCTTGGGTCTTAGAAGTTCTCACTCTGGATGCATATTTTAGATATTTTGGCCCTAAGCTATTAAGAAATTTCTCAGCTAAAGCTAACATTGAAAGTACTTCCATAACCTATTTTATCCTTAATTACAGAGCGGTATTTTTGTAGCTAAGGGGATGTGCGGTGGCTCAGTGGCTAAGATACTGAGATTGTCAATCAGAAATGTTGGCAGTTTGGCGGTTCAAATCCCTAGCGCCACATAACCCCTTTAAAGGTTTTTTAAAGTTTACATTTTATATCCTATTAAAGGACATTCTTCTCAGTTTTCAGTTGTTATGTGAGTGATTAACACGTATGTGACAAGTAACTTCACTAATTACTCTGTGCTACCCCTATGCTTCCAAAAAAGCAGCTACTACCAGACATTGGTAGTAGGCAGTGATTATAGTACACTACTTTAACAGCAGAGATTACAACAATTCAACAAATATATTCCTCTTTGAAAAAACCAGTGTTTAATGATTAATTCTTAAGTGGGGTTAAATGCTCAGGATATTCTGATAAAAACTATTAGGAGTGGAGCAAAACTGAGCACAAACAAAACGTCAGATCTTAGAACATATTTCTTGATGATAACTTTTTTTAAAAAATTCAGGAAACAGTAAATATTCTTACATGGAGCTAAAGATGGATAATGGATGAGAAATTACATTGCAGAGCTCCATTGAAGCACAACCTGGGAGTATAAGATATAACATGCTATATGGTAGACAGAGTATTAATGCAAAAATACATCAGAAGTTGAAGTGATAAAGAGAATCTGGCCTGAATCCACGAGTTTCATAAATGAAAAAAAACTTTTTTTTGATGAAGTATAGCAAGATTCTGTATGATAAATGCAAGTTGTAGCTCCAGAAAGAGGGAACTGAAGTGAACACAGAATCCACTGAACAATATAGTGACAGTTTTTTAAAACAACAACAACAATGTAGATACAACAAGAGTATCTTACTGAATATCACTATCTGTTCTGTGAAGGATGGGGATGTAATGAAATACGTTATTATTGTATAGATCTGCACATGACGTTTTTGTGAGTGACCCTAGTAAATGAATAGAAATAGCTGTGTTTTTAAAATATGTCTTAAGTTTGATTCCTATCAGCTATAGGCTTCCTTACAAATATTTAAAATGATATAGTTCGCAAAAGCTTTAAGTGGCAACGTATATCACATTATACTAGTTCTTAGGAAACCTTGGGAAATGATGATCTAACTTAATAAACAAGATGAGCGCTTAAGTTTATTTCTATATACTAAAGGGCAGGAAGGAAAAATGATGGAAGAAATAGATCAAGTTCACATACTAAGTAATGTAAAGAACATACTGTGTATTTTACAGAGCAGAATTTTTTAAACGTGCATTTAGATATGATGCAAGCTTCTACTATTATACTTGCAAATTTCAGCCTCTGCATGTTGGCACAAATATGTAATTACTCATGAATTTTTGTGAAACTGCTTATTGTATAATCATTGTACAAATTCTCTTAAACATTAATGCATATTTCATATCCTGAAAATCAGATCTCACATCTCAGAATGACCTCTTGCTTTTGAGGTTCTAGAAGGGACTTTAGCCAGCAAAACAGATCCCATAAGTGTAGCCCTCTTCTTTTGGACTCATATAATTTAAAGCATTCTTTAGTGAGTCTCTCGTTGCAGCATTAATGATGATCTAGGAGCTGATCCAGGATTGGCACTAGGCCCCTTTGTTCTTAAGATGTCACAGCTCTTCTGTAGCTAAGTTGATTAACTTCTGGTTTTACTGTGGCACAGGAAGAAATGGTGCAAAAACAATTTTGCAATTTTAGAATGGGAGATTTGACTTCCCAATTCTCAAAAGGGTTGCCATGGGGACATAACTGGTTACTAGATTCTGATTTATCAGAATGCTATTTTAGCCTACCTGATGTTTTGTACTACATCTGCAGTTCTTTGTCTCTTTTCTGGATATGCTGCCACATTTTCAAACAGTTCATACTTCTAGAATTTTGATTATCTAAGAAACTATTTATTCCCAGTCTAAGGCCTAAAGGATTCCTGCAAATAATGGTGAAATTGGGAGCTTGGGGGTGGGTGGGTCCTGCAACATGCCAGTATAAACTTAGTTTAAAAGGAAGTCAGCTGAGTATCAAGGGAGATATCTATGGGCACATTGGTGCCCTTTGCTACTTCTTGGGGACTCCAGATCTATTCACTTGTTTTGTATGTACAGGTAAAACTCGAAAAATTAGAAGATCGTGCAAAAGTTCATTTATTTCAATAATGCAACTTAAAAGGTGAAACTAATATATGAGATAGACTCATTACATGCAAAGGGAGATAGTTCAAGCCTTGATTTGTCATAATTTTGATGATTATGGCTTACAGCTCATGAAAACCCCAAATTCACAATCTCAGAAAATTAGAATATTACATGAAATCAATAAAACAAGGATTGTACATAGAACAATATTGGACCTCTGAAAAGTATAAGCATGCATATGTACTCAGTACTTGGTTTGGGCCCCTTTTGCATCAATTACTGCCTCAATTTAGCATGGCATGGATGCTATCAGCCTGTGGCACTGCTGAGGTATTATGGAAGACCAGGATGCTTCAATAGCGGCCTTCAACTCTTCTGCATTGTTCGGTCTCATGTCTCTCATCTTTCTCTTGGCAATCCCACATAGATTCTCTATGGGGTTCAGGTCAGGCAAGTTTGCTGGCCAATCAAGCACAGTAATCCCATGGTCATTGAACCAGGTTTTGGTACTTTTGGCAGTGTGGGCAGGTGGAAAATGAAGTCAGCATCCCCATAAAGCTCGTCTGTGGAAGGAAGCATGAAGTGCTCCAAAATCTCCTGGTAGATGGCTGTGTTGACCCTGGACTTAATAAAGCACAGTGGACCAACACCAGCAGATGACATGGCTCCCCAAATCAACACAGACTGTGGAAACTTCATACTGGACTCCAAGCATCTTGCAGTGTGTGCCTCTCCATTCTTCCTCCAGACTCTGGGTCCTTGGTTTCCAAATGAGATGCAAAAGTTGCTCTCATCAGAAAAGAGGACTTTGGACCACTGAGCAACAAACCAGTTCTTTTTGTCTTTAGCCCAGGTAAGACGCTTCTGATGTTGTTTGTTGTTCAGGATCGGCTTGACAAGAGGAATACGACATTTGAAGCCCATGTCCAGGATCCGTCTCTGTGTGGTGGCTCTTGATGCTCTGACTCCAGCCTCATTCCACTCCTTGTGAAAGTCCCCAACACTTTTGAATGGCCTTTTCCTGACAATCCTCTCCAGGCTGCGGTCATCCCTGCTGCTTGTGCACCTTTTCCTTCCACACTTTTCCCTTCCACATAACTTTCTATTAATGTGCTTTGATACAGCACTTTGGGAACATCCAACTTCTTTTGCAATTACCTTTTGAGGCTTTCCCTCCTTATGGAGGGTGTCAATGATGGTTTTCTGCACAACTGTCAGGTCAGCAGTCTTTCCCATGATTGTGATTTCTACTGAACCAGACTGAGAGACCATTTAAAGGCTCAGGAACCCTTTGCAGATGTTATGGCTTAATTAGCTGATTAGAGTGGGACACTTTGAGCCTAGAATATTGAACCTTTTCACAATATTCTAATTTTCTGAGATTGTGAATTTGGGGTTTTCATGAGCTGTAAGCCATAATCATCAAAATTATGACAAATCAAGGCTTGAACTATCTTGCTTTGCATGTAATGAGTCTATCTCATATATTAGTTTCAGCTTTTAAGATGCATTACTGAAATAAATGAACTTTTGCACAATATTCTAATTTTTCGAGTTTCACCTGTATATGGATATAATTAGCTTTTCTTTCTTTTAAAATTTATTTTAATTTATATGGTTGCCCATCTCAGCAAACTGACTACCAGCAAATAACACTTATAACATTACCTTTTCTGTGGCTATGGTGTGAGTAGTATATCTTCCAAATAAATGAATGAAACCAATATTTGGGATATAGTTTGGCTTATGATAGTGTGTGAATTCTGAAGAATAAGATAACATATTTATCAAGTTAAATGGATAAAGCTTATATTCACATGCCTTGCTTTAAGCTTCACTAAACTCAGTGGGAATTACATTGTTATATAGGGTGGTAGGAGTTATTTTCGATATGAGATTGAAAAAATCAGCCTTATAAATTTGATTGATTTACATATCAGTCCAAGTGGAAACTTGGAAACATTGCTGAGTGCTGAAAAGACAGGGCAAGGATTTTGGAGTAGTGACCCTCCAAGTATAAAACTCAAACTGCCATCCATCCTAGCTAGCCTGAGTTCAGTGGGTTTCTGTTCTCTGAGGTCAGCTTTGTTCATGCAACCTGTAGCTATGAATGTCAACACTGGTCTTTCAAAAAAAGCCACACATTTCTTCTCTATCGTGTGTACAAGGGCTCAGATAGAAAAGTTGCTTCTAAACTTATAAAGGATGTAGGAATATATATCTAGGTCTCTGCTGTGGTTTCAGCAGCAAGAAGAAAGGATTTTTCTTGCTCCACAGAAAGGCAGTTCACAATGAAACTATGTATCTGCTTGTATTTTCAAATACATGGACAAAACATTTTGCAAAGACCATGGATATATGCTTTTATGCAACTTTTAAATACAGAAGATGTACTCTAGGCTAGGAAAACCTAGTGAAGCAGATCAAACAAACAAACAAACAAACAAACAAACAAACAACAACAACAACAAAAACCAAATACAGCTTTAATAATGCCAAATAGAAAAGTGTTTGTGAGCCAATTTTTAGACACCTGGTATTTATTCATATGATATGGCCCTTAACAGGAAAAAAGACAGGACTTGAGTGCTGCTGTTCAGAATTCCTGCCATCTGTACTTGTTCCATGAAACTCTGCTTCATTCCATTCTCATTCCATTGTATTGGGCTTCTAAATGAGTGGTCTGCTTATTGCTCCCTGTCTTTTGAGGATTCTGTTGATTGTCCAGAGCGTTACACTGCAAAGCATTCCAAATTGCTGAGCATTTTAGAAAAAGGGGCCATCACCCACAAGGGGTTAGGGGTTACTGATGTGCTAAGCCTCTTTTTCCCAGTTTCAGCTTGAGGTGGGGCAAAGACAGAACTGTAGAGCAACCAATTAGTTTATTTTTGATGTCCAAACTGTAGTGAATAACATCCTCTTGAGACAAAAACTATTAAAATCATTGTCATATTTCTGAATTGTTGCTGCTTGATTAATTTGGGCACCCTCCTTCATGGTAACTATATGTTTCATCTCTAGAAAGATAACCAGAATTGGGATTTTGGAACTATAATGCACTGAATTGTCAGAAAGTGAGCTTTGCCATGTGGCGGTTATGTACATTACAACATTTCATTTCTTGTCCTTTTCTAATTCCCCCATCCTGTGTATTGCTTTTGTTTTAGCATTTCATTTGCTATCTCTCATTAGCTGCTTTTTACTTAATTACTACATGTATGGTAATACTTTCAAAATACAAAATGCTGTATATGTTCTAAGTGTTATTGTTTCCTTGTGGCACTTCTCTTTGCAATCGTTTCTTTGTATTCTTTTTCTTTCTGGCTCCTAGAGAGGGGATATGTTGGTTTAAGTTGTTTAATAGGGTATTTATTGCAACTGTTTGTACAGTAAATGGTTCTTTTAACAAATGGACTTTGAAAAAATAGAAGGGCTATCGTATATGTTTGCCATTGATTGCTTAGTAAACAGGATATGTAGGAAGCTGTTTACATACATATATTGACACTTGTTCCACTTTTTAATGTGTTGTTTAGAATTTATCTTTACCAAGAGCCTTGGTGGCGCAGCAGACTAAAGTGCTGTTAAGTAGCACCAGCTGCCTGCAATTACTGCAAGTTCAAATCTCACCAGGCTCAAGGTTGACTCAGCCTTCCATCCTTTCGAGGTAGGTAAAATGAGGACCCAGATTGTGGGGGCAATAAGCTGAATTTGTATAAAAAAGAACACTGCTTAGGGGGGGCCAAAAGCCCTACTAAGCAGGTTTATACAAAAGTATGAAGGCTATTGCTTAATGCATTGTAAGCCACCCTGAGTCTCCAGAGAAGGGCGGCATATAAATTGAACAAATAAATAAATAAATAAAGTGTATACTTTGGAAGTTTGTTATATTATTCTTTTATGTGGATATCATCCATCATAGATATTTTACCTTTAGCATTGCTTATGCATTTATAAATTAATTAATGAAAGTTATTCTTTTAATCAATGGTTTGCTTACTCATGTATTAGCTATCATAATTATATCCACACAATTCAAAATACCAGAACTTCTTTTAGTTGTTCTATATTACCTGAATCCTCAGAATGGTATTTGATGTTTTCTATTCGTCAAAATAATCATAACAAAAACAGAAGTGAGTTCTTATAAAAGATATAATCAACATCCAAAAGAGAACTCTCTACTTTTAAAAACATTTCTGAAAAATGCTTGCTGACCTATAAAATCCCAGGTCCCCTCAAAATTGCTTTTTATTGCCTAATTATTATTTTTCTATTATGAAAAATAGAAATTTAGTGGATAGGAACCTGCCAAAGGGTAGAAGAAATTTTATCTGAATCATAAACTTGTAGAGTTGGAAGGGGCCACTAAGATAATCTAGTTCAATCTTCTACAAAATGCATGAAAACTAATTAAACTATCAGAGTGAAATGGCTGTCCATTCTTTTCTTTAAAATGTTCAGATGTGGAGATCCACAGTCTCTCTATATGTAGACTTTTCCCATGTTACCTACATCTTACTGTCAAGAAGTGTTTTCCTTATATTTACATGAAATTTAGGTAGCTGCAACATTACTCTTGGTCCTATCTTCTGTGACCACTAAAAAAAGTTCTTGAACATCTTTCATATTGTTTCTCTTAATGTACTAAACCTGGCTAACTTTTTGGCCTTCTTTCCTCCAGACTTAACCTCCCAGCTTCCTTTAACATATCCTGATAAAGGAGAATATTTGTAACTCAGGGTTGAAATGAGGGGTCCTTGGTATTCTCTGAGCTTGTTTATTTTCTTGCAGACATTTCATTACCGAAACTAGGTAACATTGTTTGAATGATGTTATCTAGTTTATGAAATGAAACATCTACAAGAAAACAACCAAGCTTAGGGAGCACCGAGGACCCCTCATTTAATTTATCCTTGTAGAGCATTTCCTTGGGTTCTTGTATCATCCTTGCTGTCCTCTGAGCCCTCTTAATATGTCAATATCTTTCTGGAAATGTGGTGTTCAGAATTATATACATGTGTGGTCTCACCAATGCTAAACAGAAAGGAATAATGTTTTCATGAATCTTTAATATAATGCTGCTTCCACTACTGCCCTCCTAGCAGCTGTCTAATATATTCAGCTTGTATCAATGACATTACCCAAGTCCTTTTCAGATGTAGTGTTTCCCAGCCATGAATTTCTCACCTTGTATATGTCTTATGCAGTGGTGGGTTTCAAAATTTTTTACTACCGGTTCTGTGGGCATGGCTTGGTGGGCATGGCTTGGTGGGCATGGCAGGAGAAGGATACTGTAAAATCTCCATTCCCTCCCCAATCCAGGGGAAGGATACTGTAAAATCACCATTCCCTCCCCAATCCAGGGGAAGGTTACTGCAAAATCAACATTTCCTCTCGATCAGCTGGTTCTTAGGAGGCAGAGAATAGATGGGGGCGGGGCCAGTCAGAATTTTTACTACCGGTTCTCTGAACTATTCAAAATTTCCACTACCGGTTCTCCAGAACTGGTGAGAACCTGCTGAAACCCACCTCTGGTCCTGTGTTATTCCTCCTTATGTATACCTTATTTTTTTCTGCTGAATTGACATCTTGTTTTCTTCAGCCCAGTTTTCCAAACTATCCACTGCAAACTCCTACTGTTATTCTGGATATTGACCTGACTTCCCAGGTTTGTGTTATCCACAGATTTGATAAGCAGCCTTCAATCCCATCATTCAGACCATTGATAAAAATGTTAAATAATTCTAGTCCCAAAACAGATTCTGTAGAATCCCACTGGTTATTACTCTCCAACTTGACAAAGGTCATTAATACTGATCTCCTGAGTGCAAACCACACTTTGGCAGCTTGTAGATGTGAATGTGATGTGGAATTTCATCAAAGATTTTTCTGAAATCAAAGTAGATTATATTGACAGCATTCTTTTTGTCATCTAGAGTAGCAGCTGCAACCTTTGTGGCTTGGCGGCCTGGCTGCGGGGAGAGAGGAACTGGGCCATGCAAGCACATGCACCCCTTGCAGAAGTGGCGGGCTGCTGCATGTGCAGCTCAAAATGTGTGAGTGGCAGACTAGCATGCACATGCATGAATATCCACTGACCCGCCACTCATGTAAATTGATCTGCAGACATGAGCGATCTGGCCAGTCACTTGCGTGGCCCAATTCTGAATAGGTCATGCCCCCTTCCTCCAGGTGAGGGACCTCTGACTTAGGGTAGTTCTCCTGTCATAGAAGGAGGCAAGATTTGTCCCATGTAATCTGTCTTTGACAAAGTATGTACAAATTAATGGATAAACACATAGATTTCAAATTATTAAAAACAATATTTCACAGAAAGAAGAATAGATAAGGAAAATGAAAACAGTGATATTTGGAAATTTAGCTGGTTTATGTGTTGATGATTCCTCAAAATTTCCCATATTTTTTTTCTTAGGTACTGAATTCCTAATTATGGGTTATTAAGTCTACTGAATAAGTTTTGGTAATTTCTGTAGAGATTCTAATATTCAATACAATTAGAAATTATTATTATTTAAATAATAAATGAATAGATTTGATGGAAAACCCATTTTATGGTTGATAATTACATATTTATAAAAATCCTTAACAACAAAGATTGTCTGAATATAGAACTACTTCAATTAGTGACACATGTTAATATCACTAAGAATGGCAATATATATGTTTGTCAGTTTATAATCTTCATTGCCAGGCAGTTATATTCAGGGTCAAAACCATGCTTTATTTTCTCTCATATAATAGTTGAGCTACCCTTAGTTTCTAATTTTTGCTTCAAATAATTTATTTAGAATGAAGATGTTGGCAGTTTTTATCTACACATATTAATTTTGACTAATAGCTTCTAATGCAGAAAACAACAACCAAAAAAGATATGAAATCCAGACACCATCTAGCAACTGAGTTAACGTATTGTTGTGTTTATCTTCTCTTTGCCTTCAGGTCTGTATGGCAGCAGCATCTGTTACCTACAGCATGTATTTTGTGTATGTCCATTTGCTTGCAATGTTCAGAGGGTGGGAAGAAGTTGTACAGTCTTATGTTCTCAAAAGGCTGGAAACAAGCTGACAGCTTCCCCTATGTAGCAGCTATAAAATATAGACCTGCTCTTCAACAATATATAATCATTTTATTAACTATAAGTGGTATGAGCTTTAATTAGTTGTTTTTTCTGTTCATCTAGCTTATGTTACAGGGAGAGACATACTTTATATTATTGCAAATAACCAACATTAAGTAGGTCCTGTGCAAGAACATGAAATACTACTGAGTTTTTTTCATTGGCGTAACACAAAACACTGATAATCATTGCCCATTCGCATATGTAGATTCTATATTTTGGGGAAGAATCTGATTTCAAAAGTATTTGAAATCTTCAATGAGGTGCAGTTTACATTTACTTAATACATTACAATTGAAAATTAAAGAGCTTAAATGTTGAAATTTGAATTGAAAAATTTCAAACCCTTACTAAGTTGCATGCCAAGACAACTTGAGTTTATTTTGAGTTTATTTATTGAAAAATGAAGAGGATGAAAGAATCTAAACCAGAGAATAATTAAGGGCAACATCAAGAATGTAGACAAAATGTTGAATGTATGCTTTTGGAGGAAAATAAGAAAAAAACACACAATCCTTGTTTAATTTACCACAATTAAGTGGGAGGGGCAACTTGGTTGTTAAGCAAAGCAATCACTAAGTGGAACTGTCACTGTTCATATGCTGTTACTTCAGTGTTCCTTTGCTTTAGAGATCTGTGAAAGTTGTAAATGCAAGGATTGATCCTAAAGTTACTTTTTTTTATCACAGTTGAAATTGCAAACAGTCACTAAACAAGGTAGTTATTAAATGAGGACTATCTATAACTCTACAAAACTTTAAAATCATTTAACTTTAATGATTTGTTTCATGTTCCCTGTCTCTGTCATTTGAGAATAGTGAATGAAATATAATTTATACATGAGTTGCTGACATGATGTAATTTATATATGAGTTGCTGATATGATTTATATATGAGGTGACATAATTATCTTTGTGTAGATAAGCTGGCAGTGCTGTTATTTAGCCAGTTTATTCCGGATTATGAGAATCAGTTGTTACATAGTTACACACATTAGCGCTAAGCATAAGGGTCACATATGTCTCAGACAGGAAATGGGCTTTGCATCTGTCAGCAAAGTCACACTCCTAAGTAATCTATATACTCTGAGTTTTCCGGAGAGACAAATTGTTGGTGCAGAATAAGAAAAAGACAAAATTTTGGCTTACTTCTCATTGTACTGAAAATCCTGGACTTAGACATCCAATGAAGAATTAAACTTTTGTTCATTACCTTTTTATATAAAATTTAATGTAGAGAAACGTGGTTTATCCAAATTGTTATAAAGTATATACATTTACCTATTTAAGCTTTAGGTATGAAAGTATGTGACTTTTACATCAATCCAGTTCTAAGCAAAAGTTTAGTAAATTTAGGATTCCAGATGATTCCTCTTAACTATGAAGCCTTTTAAATTGTTTTAATGATATAATAGAAAACAATATAAGTAATATTAAAATATTGGTTGTGATAAATAAATAGGAAAATAACTATGTCATATTAACTATCAATGCTCAAGTAGAATATCAAGCAATCTGTCTTTATACTGTAGCTTTGGTATTTATGTAAAGCAACTAGGAGCAACTTTTTAAAACTTTTATTATCAAGAACTGAAGCTGAAATAGAATTCTTGATGTGGAATATTTTTCCTGTCCATCTTAAATATCAAATCTATTTCATTTCTTGAGGATTTTACTAAAGTTAGATTGTATGGTTAAAGATTTGTAATATCAGGGCTGAATCCTAAATTGTGACTTATGCTTTATTCTTTGTTGAAATAAAAGCACCTTTAAAATGTACATCCCAATATTTACATTAATGTTTCTCCTTTTGAAGGACTATCATGAGGAGTTATTATTGGAACCAGTTATTGGCAAATTTAAATAATACCCCTCTAAATGGGATTTGTGAGTTTCCTCAATGAAATGTTTTGCATTGTTTTGAAAGCTTACCCCAGCTGTTAAGTAGTAAAGGAAACATCTTATGCAGCTGGCAGGAGTAAAGGAAGAACTAACAGCAATAGAATATTCAAGGAGATGAAATACAACAACACAATCACTTCCTTTGTTTTTACAAGTGTGGGAAAATATTACTTCCTGAAGATACCTGAAGCACCCATTTGAAACTTTGCATTGACTCAATATAGATCTATCATGGAATAGGAGGAGATAAACCTGCTTACACATATATGTCTGTTATGTCAAACAACCTTTAATGACTATTCTACTATGATTAAAATCCATGCTTCCTTCTACAGAGCTTGAAATAATGTGATGTGTTCATGTTCACATGTAAAGATCACTTTCAACTGATGCACACTGTTAAATTTTTTTTAGTGAGTAAAGTTGAAGAAGACTTTCAAATCAGAGGCTATATGCATAGAAAATTTTGAACGTAATCTTCAGGGTTAGAGACTTGGATTGCACGTGTTTGGTGAGAAATGAAGACCAGCCTTTCAACCTAATTGATTCTGGAGGTGAAGATAATGTGGCATGGCCTAGCATCTCTATGAAAAACCCTCTTCACAAAAGTGATGCACTTAGTGTCCATTAACCAAGTGACAGATTAAGGGAATTGCTGTAGCCATGCTCTAGAATTTTTAAAGAACATCAAATTTTCCAACCTCACTAGAAAACTGAAAAGGAGCCAAATTAATCTATTTTTTTTAAAAAAAAGAAGCTTATAATGTGTGAGAGGATATGAATCCACTAATGCTTATGGATAGGCTGAGAAACCAGGTAAGAATATATTTGGATCCAAGAAATGTGAGCAAAATACATCTAAGATAATATTTTCAATAATTTATGGTAAAAAAATGCAGTAATTTTGCATGAATAAAATTACTATAAATATAACATTTAATCATAACTAAATAACAGGCAGATTCTTGTTAATTTGCATTATAGCATTGCTATATATAGCATTGCATGTTATATTGTTTAGTTAAAAAAAATAAGCACAATCATATTTAGGTAGTTCAAAGTGTACTGTATGCACTTGTATACAATATATAGAAGTTTGTATCAATATTGTATCAAAGAAATTGATTTTTAAAAAACTAAAATACCCAAGACATAGCTTAACCCAAAAAAATGTTAAAAATTGCAGTAGTCAAAATAGAAGCCATCGCTAAAATGCTCAGTTCAAGCAACAAATCATTTTAAATTCCAAAGATGGCAGCAATGATATACCAGGAAGAAAATTGATAGTTGAAAATACAGATTTCTTTTTTCTTAGTACAAATGCATCCAATTGCATTTCTACACAAAAATATTTAGCAGCTAATAGAGTAGGGCTTAAGGGCTAATGAAACAAGTAGATAATTTGTAGTATTAGTTGATTGTTTTTGTAGAAATGCTAATCTGTTGTACATGCTTACAAATTACTAACTAGCAAAACTTTAAGTAGAAAAAGAAATGTTGCCAAGGGATAATTTTTATCAATACATTTTTAAAAATTCTGTAAAAAATAGAGTCTGGCAACAGAAAGTAAGCTACTGAAAACAATTTTCTGAAAACTGAAATAAATTCTTACTTCTATTCATGCTATAGAAATATCAACCACAATATGTATATGAAAAATAGTAACAATTGCTGATGCAGTGTACTATTCTAGTATATATTCTACTGGTGAGGTTCACGTGTAGGATAAGACACTATTGGAAGATAAAAGCTCCTATAGTGCCCCCTCGCCTTTTAGCCAGGTCACGAGCAGTCCCTGACCTGCCAGCGAGCCTCAAAATAGGGATGCAAAGAAACTGCTCAAAACTCTCTCCACCTGCATTTGACATTTGGGCTGAAATTGATTAAGCGCACCTCTCTGGCTCTATCAGGCAAATAGAATCCCCTCAAAATGGGGTAAACCTTTTATGTCAATGGTCCACTTCAATGAAAATTCCATATCCAAGGAAGGATTTGCATATCTAAGATCACCCACCCCACAGGGCAAGGAATGAGTTTCCTCTCTGGACCTCACATGTCGCCAGGGCAAGGACATTTTAATTTGCATATCTAATATGTTTCACATTGAAGTCTATTACTTCAAAGCCCATTGTCATTGAGAGTGCTACTATTGTGAGTACTATCACTTTCTAACTGTATGGCCACTTTCAAATTGCTGACCCTCCATTCTGGCTCTTTGAATAAAAAATTACCTCTACTTTGAGCAATTATCCTGTTTTTTTTTCATTGGGTAACTCAGTTTGGAATTGGACCAAGAAAATTCTTCTAACAAAACCTAAGTAGATTGAAAACAAAATACTTTCTTTAAAAGAGGTATTTTTACCGCATGTAAGGGAGCGATAAGAAAAGAGCAAGACAAGAAAACTGAAACCGAATTAGAAGCCATTTTTAGATCAGCTAAAATGTTATTGTTAAATAAGTTTGAAGTTTCTACATATCAGTCTCCTGAGATATCATTTGATTAAGTCTACATAAGTAATCCTTACATTTGCAGCCTCAGGGAGAAACAGGGTGAAACTTGTAAATGGAAGCAGAAAGAAAAATGGAATTGAAAGGGAGAGTGGTGCTTTCAATCTTTCAGAAGTTAGAGCAATATATAAATTAATATATAAATAATTTGAATAAGGAACATTCTCCCAAGTCAGACAATTGGACATAGTGTGAATTGTAGTGATCCATCCATCCATCCTTCCTTCCTTCCTTCCTTCCTTCCTTGGCTGCCTCTGTCTGGCCAACAATATCAGTGGCTTTGGCAGCAGGGGTGGGGTGTCAGTGGTGGGGGGACACAGTGGCGGGGGATGGGAATGAAATGGGGATGGGCCATTGGCAGGAATGCAGAGTGGTAGGCATCCACAACAGTCCTAGTTTCTCATGTAGCCTCTTGGGAAAATTAATTGCCCACCCCTGGACTAAATAATTGAGTTCCTTGATTTTTTTACTTGCCATCTTGCTTTTTTGCTTCCTATTTCATGCTTTGTTTCTTGTTATTTTGTGGTCATTATATTTCAATTGGGGGTTGATGTGGTTATTGTTATTACTGGTTTGATGGGTTTTAACTTCACTGTAGAATTTTTAACACTTATTTATATAAAGCATTTGATTGTGGTGGGATAGAAATATTATGAATATGTCAATAAAATGTCAGCATCTATTTTGCTTGCTTCAAGAACTGACATAGTTGTCTATTACATCATAGAAAATGTTTCCATTTTTGATGTTAATGATACCGATGTGTGGTTTATTGCTTTAATACCAAATACTTTAGCCACATTCTAGGAGCATCTGTTTATTTCAAAAAAGAAACAATAATTATAGATGTATAACTTTCTGTAGAGAAAGACAGTCTTTTTGGATTGAAAATAGACAGGGTTTTCTTTTTTTGTACTTGAGTCAGAAGCACAGAGTCACTTCTGGGTTGAAAGGATTAGCTGGTGACATCACCATTGCCTTGGGGCCTCTTTTCATGTCCCTGACAGGAGCTGGAGTGAAGGATGAGAGCTTAACCCCGCCCCACAGCAGCTGTCAGGTCTCGAACACGGGCTTCCTAACCTCCTGCCCAGCATTCTAACCACTTGAGCCACCATGCTGCAAAATACACAGCTTTTTATATACGTATGCATGTAGGCATGGGTGTGTGTATTTGTTAGATTTTGAATCATAATGACTAGAAATTGATTGCTCATTCCTCATTGAGATACAAGGATTAGAGAAACTGCTGAAAAGAACACATAGCAAAAGGAATGCATATCTTTTCAACTGTTAAGAAAGATCTTGATTCTCTATGATTAAGCACAGACCATGAAACATGTTAAATATTTAATGGTGGTGTCTTGAGAATGTTTCTTACTATCTGTATCTGTCAGCAGTTATTATTCTTAGAGTTATGCAAAGTTAGGGATTTGATTTGAAGACATTTAATCAAATTGAATCTTCAAATTCAAATTAAGTATTTGAATTGATTTGAGATGATGAATACAATCAAGACTTTGCATCACCTTGAAGAAATTCAAAGGTGATTTGGAGATTTATTTATTTATTTATTTATTGGTTCGATTTATATGCCGTTCTTCTCCGGAGACTCCGGAGACAATGTGTTAAGCAATTCAGTGGAATGTCTGGCTCTTTAGAATGACAAGTTTTATTGCAGCTTTCCTTCCACTGTCTTGTATAGGACAGTATAAATCTTGAAATAAATATTAAATATTTATTTTGCTGCTGTTGCTTATTTTTATGTGATCTTACCTTTTGCCAAGTGATATTTTACCTTTATCATTCTGTACCTCTCAGTATACTTGTCAGACCAACAATCTAAACCTATTAGTATCTGTGTGTATTTTGTTTATAGTTTTTCAGCAATTTTACATCCCTACTTTTATTTCTTTGTATATTTTGTACATAGGGTACATAGTGGCTCAGTGGCTAAGATGCTGAGCTTGTCGATCGAAAGGTCGGCAGTTCAGCGGTTCAAATCCCTAGTGCCACGTAATGGGGTGAGCTCCCATTACTTGTCCCAGCTTCTGCCAACCTAGCAGTTCAAAAGCATGTAAAAAATGCAAGTAGAAAAATAGGGACCACCTTTGGTGGGAAAGTAATAGCGTTCCGTGCGCCTTTGGCATTTAGTCATGCCGGCCACATGACCATGGAGACGTCTTTGGACAGCGCTGGCTCTTCGACTTTGAAACGGAGATGAGCACCGCCCCCTAGAGTCGGGAACGACTAGCACATATGTGCGAGGGGAATCTTTACCTTTACCTATACTTTGTACTCCTCACAAATTGAAAACAAAAGACTTCCATTGTCTTTCTAGTATTTTGCTGTTTTGTCTTAAATTGAATGTGCTAATCGTCATTGTATGGGTAGATTTGATTGTTCTTAGATTATTGCATATAATGCAGATAACACTTGGTGTAGTGGTTGTTAGAAATTGAAAGGCCATCCTGCCTTAGACACGAACCCAGCTGGGTGACCTTGGGCCAGTCTTTCTCTCTCAGTTCTAGGAAGAAGGCAATGGCAATCCACTCCTGAAATCTTGTCATTCCACTGAATTGCTTAACACATTGTCTCCGGAGTCTCAGGAGAAGAACGGCATATAAATCGAACCAATAAATAAATAAATAAACTGTAGAGACTTGTCCAGGCAGTAGCCAGAAATCAAAACTGATTGAAAGGAACACACACACAAATTATTTATGTCATTGAATATTATCTACCTAACATGCTTTTTTTTTTTAATGTTGCATAAGGAGCATATAACATTTCATTTCAGAAAAAGGCTAAAATTGCCAATGAGTCATGCCAAAAGCATACAAGTCCAGTAAAGCAAATGATCAGAGGTATTGTTATTGTTAATAAAAATAACAGTAATATTGATATTTAGAAGTTGGAATATGACACTTTATGCACTGACTGAGCACAATTTATATTGGAAGTTTGGAGGTGACTAAGCTGCCCTTTCTTTATATCTGTTATCTCTACCCAAAAAAAGTACATAGGAAATAGTTCAAGATACATTGCAGTGAAAACCTTTTAATCTATCTGGCTGAAACTGTTCAGAACTAATGTCCATATCTTTTTTTCTCTTCTTTTTCCAGACAAATGGAAAAGTTGCAAAGTTCTGGTGGGAGTTTTTAAAAAAACCCAGCGAAATATTCACTTTTGGAATAATGAATGTAATAAGACGAGATGTGAAGATATTGCCATCCCTTATTCCGTTAAAATATTTTTGTTGACTTGTATGGAAACAGTCTTATCTCAAGTATTAAAATACTAAAGTTATTGTTCACACAGGACAAGCCAAGCAGTACAACACTATACCTAGGGAGCAATGCCATTTCCATCAGAGAGAGAGATAGAGAGAGAGAGAGAAAGGGGAGGGGGTATTCAGTGCCTAAATTATTCCTAGGTTTATCTTTCCTAACTTTTTATTTAGAGGTCAGTGGATCTGTTCTTCACTAGACCTGAAAGTCAGAAGATGTATCAGAAAAAAATTATGCAAACATTTAAAAGTAAATTCAGTTACTAAACAAAAATAGTGTCTAATTATATCTATAAATAACAATCCTTTCTAAACATCTGGCTGACTATGCAACAATGCATAATAATAATGAGGCACTCACTTGATATGATTGTGGGACTTGTGTACTCTGTTCAACAACACTGGACCAGTCTCATCAGAGGAGCCAGACAGAGAATATTTCTCCCATAAACAATATGGTGAGACATAATTTAGAGAAACCTATACCAGATTAACCATCACCCAGGTCAACAAGGGTCATGCTAAGTGTTGGAGTTCCTAGACACCTGGTGACAGATGGGCTACAGGACTTAGAGGACTGTTGACTGAGCAACCAGGGCCAACAGCTACTGGACTACTGGAAGTAAAGGTGTTTACCTGTTGCAAATACATAAAGATTGAACACAATGAAATAAGTATCTGTTATTATAAACCAAGTCCAACAAGAAGAGGATATTTGAAAAGAATGTACCAGTTCTGGAAAAAAACAACATCCAGAATAAAAAATAACAGAATAGAGGTTAGCAGATCAATGTTGATTTATAATACAAAATAAAGAGTTCACAGAAACAGAATTGCAAATCCAGTCTAAACATCTAGTTGACTGGGCCACCAACCCTAATAATATTTTAATCCATATATGAATAGTACATAATTTGGTCAATTCAAGGCATCAAACATACTTAATACTATTTTCCCTGCAGCAACAACCCTGTGAGTGGGTTGAGATAAGAGAGAATGGCTGGCCTAAAATCACCCAGCTGCATTGGTGCCTAAGGGAGACCTAGAACTCAGAGTTTCCTGGTTTCTAGATTTACACCAAGTAAATCAATTAATCATATTGTGTTGAGCAGTCATAAAAATGCAAAGTGAACATGCTTCAGTAAATATTAATGTAAATGTGCATATTAGTTACCACCGTCATATGCTTAATTTTTTCCATAATGTGTTTTTTTGTTTTAAATTTAGCTTCAAAATTACTGATATTTCTATCTTTAATAATCTGTTATTTTTAATCTGTTCTGCAAAAGAAAAAGGGGAAATAGTTGTATATATTTAAATGCTTTCTCATTATAGTCAATGTCTGAATTTATTTATTAACATAAACCTCACATTGGTTTAAACCTAATCTTGCCATTTTGCAGTATTACATCTGAATAGGATTTTAGTTGATTTGCATACCTCTAGTTACTCACTTGGGCCTCTTTTGAAGTATACCATTAAAAGAAGCGAATTAAAAGAAAATATGTTTTTTTGCGTTCGAAAATACTTTTTTGCATTTTTGCATTTATCCCCTTTCAGTGATGTGCTTGGGGATTGACAAATTAAAATAACTTCTGAGTATTAAAAACACCATATAAAATATGGTTTCATATTTTAATAGCATATACAAACGTGTAATTTATCTCACTTTCCCCTTTGGTCTTTTTCTCATAATTGTTCAGCCATTTAACACTACAAAAAGCTGATTCTAGCTGCTGTGGGGTGATTCAGATTTATTATGGCAATGAGAACTGTCCTCCAAATTAGAACAATTTTTTGCTGCTTTACTAGAAGAAAATGTCTACCGCCTCCCTTGCTATCTTTTATCTCATTGGTATTAAACCTGCAAAAAATGCCTACTTTTTCATTTATACACTGGAAAGGAATACAGTTTAATTATTGTGAATTAATTTTATGAAATGTTTGTCAAAATAAATAGCACCCCAAATTTCCCAAAATACAATTTAAATTTACTTGTACTTAGATGAAACACAAGCTCTACTCTGCTCGTGAAATGCAAGAATCCAGAGTGCTTTTAAAAAAATAAAGAATCTGCTGTTGGAGGCAGTTTGCTTAGTTTTTACCATCCCAGATAGAGCATTGGATATGTGAAGCTTGCAGCTGCTTTGTGGCATTTCGATGGCTTTTAATAAATGCACTGTAATATATATAAACAAAAAGTATTTTGTTTTTCTTATTAATCTAAATCAGCAATATTTCAAAGTGGGAAACCTAAAGTTATGAGAATTTGGGTCAGAGGGCTAACATCTCCTGCCATGATTTCAAATACCTTATATTATCTTTACCTTCTTAAGATTTCTACAGTTCCTCCTCTTCATTTTTGTCTATTCTAGACATTCCTCTGAATAATCACTGTTGTGGTAGTGAATCTGGAATAGGAAGACCAGATTCAAATCCACCCTTAGCATAGAAACTGCCTGGAGACTTTAGGCCCTTTTTCTCAGTACAATTAAGTTGCTATTCTTGAGATGAAATAAAGGGGTGTCCCCATTAAGTCCCCCTCAGCTCTTGGAGAAAAGTGTCATGGCCCCATCGGAGCCCAGTTTGGAGGAGAAGGAAGAGCTGGAACTGGGACTGTCTGACAGGGAGGGCACATCTCTCTTGGCATGTTTGGAGAGGCCAGGGGCTGAGGATAATGCTGTCCTGGTCCCCTCAAGCATTAGGGGAGGTGGTCGACCAGATGGAAAGCTGCCTGCCTGCACAGACATGGGAGGATCAGCTGCTGATAGGCAGAGGTGCTAATAGGCAGCAGATTTCCTCTGATGAGGAACAGCTGCCTACTCCACTCGATACAAGGGCAAGGAGGGCGGAACCAAGGTAAGCCCAGAGAAGGGCTCGGGAGGAGGTTGCCCCACCCCTCCTCACAAGGAACACCTGGATGGGAGTAATTTAAGGAGAAGCCGTGGGGAGTTAGACTTTGCCAGGAACAATTGTTTGTTTTGGCTTACACTCCCCTGGCTTTGATTCATCCCTGTTGCTGTTTGCCTTGCCTTGCTTGGAAGATTGCTCTTCACCTTTTGTCTTCTCTTGTGGACTGCTTTTGGCCTTTGCTTCACTGTGCCTTTGGAACAGTGTTGTGTTGCATCTTTTCTTTGCCTTGAAGACTGCCATTGTCTTGAGCCTGGACTCTGCCTTGTGGACTGGACTTGGAACCCTGGACCTTGCCCGATGATCGTGCTCCTACTTTGTGGGCTTTATTTGTACCATAGGGACTGCGTTTGGGGGACTGAAAGTGGCTGAACCAGTTAACAAGTAATATATAGTGTGTCTCAGTTTCCACCATCTCACTCATTCATTCCCAGAACTATATACTAGTAACTACTGATTTGTGAACTTTGGTGTTTCTTTGAATTCCCTGTTTTCTGCTGTTCATTTGTTCTGCAAAAAGGGTAATTGGTCAGGGTAAGAAACAAACTTGCTTGTTCAGCATTGGAAACTGAATATAAAACAGATCTGAAATCCCCTCAAAATCAACCCCAACCCTTCATCCCAATTCCTTAAGTCAATTTCCATTAAATGAATTAGTTAAACCAGAAGAATAATTTCCTCCCCTTAGTTTTCACTCAAATTGACTGCTATCAATTCAGTGCATGTCAGCTGTCAGATAGACCAGACCAAGAAATAGGGCTAAAAGTATTCTCACTGTATTAGAACAGCTAAAGTAATAAAGTAATATTGAATGTGCTACCTTTCCTCCATCTTTTATCATTATGAGAATTGAGGGGATAGGACTGTTTGAGAGGTTTTTGCAAATCATTTAATTGACCAGCTTATCTGATTATTGCACAGTAGTAGATCTTTCTTCTCTTTAGTTATTACAGCCACTATTTTGTTATTTGAAACTACAGAAGAAAGATGCTAAAGCCAGAGAAGTACTGTGACAAATATTATTACTACTACAAGAGACTGAGCTCTTTTTGCCTTGTATAATCCCCCTCATCACAACACACTAAAATAAATAAATAATATATTGTAGCGGAAACCATTTCATTGAAAAATGCTAAGTAACAAAGATGTTACTAGCAAGTGTTAGAACCCTATAACTTTCTGGGGGTCATCAAGCATTTTTCTTCTGCTGGAATATTGGAGACCAATGAATTCATAGTACCAGATTATCATGCATATTTGAATTACAGTGGTGATGCACAAATATGTGAAACCAAAATAACCAGCAAATTGAAAAATTCCTATTCTGAAAAAGAAGTGCACTAATACTTCTGAGAACAGCAGACATAATTTTGTTTAGATTTTATTTCTTTTATCCATGATGAGATACCAAATATAATATTAATAATAACCAAAAATGCCTGCCATTATGGCAATTACAAAATTTTAAACTGACTATGACAGTGATAGAAACATGAAACAAATGTGGGCAGAAAGTTAGGGAATGAGTCTTGCCATGTGTATCTATGCTTGGCAATCAGACTTATTTTGTTGTAGGATTGCTTTGGTCTCAACTTCCAAGGAAGAAATGGTGAACTGAACATCCAGCAGAATGTAGACTGACTGTTCATAATAACTCTTCAAACAATGAGGGGACTTGAGTTAACCCCCAAGTGTCCCAGACAGTTGTTCCTCACGAGGAGTCATTTTGTTCTTTTAATTTTATAAACTCACTCAGAGTCATCAGGTATAGAATGGCATACAAATCTATCTACCCATCTATTTCTGAACTATTTACACATTTTAAATGTCCAGCAATGCAGTTATAAACAAGAAAAAAATATTGCACAAACAGACACACACATGCACGCGAACACACCAGTAGGGGGTTTCAAATCCTGTCGCTACCGTTTCGCTCGCACACATGCATGATGCTTTTGTGATGTGCAGAGATGTCGGGCGGGTGGGCGGAGCCTCCCACCGCCGCTGCTATCGGTTCGCCTGATCCGGGGCAAACTGGTAGCAACCCACCACTGGAACACACACACCTATACATATGCAGGAAGATCTAACAGGAAGTAAAGTGATTGTCAATTGTTTTCCCATAACAGTATTTTTTTGTTCATTATTATTTCCCTAACAAGATGTCAGGACTACTAAATAAATGCATCAGATATCTTGTGATGTACCTTTTGTGCTTTAGAGGATGGAAAAACACATAGTAGTGCTTGGAGCAAAATATACTTAACGAAACACAGAGCAGTATATGCATAATGCAAAACAATTTGTCATTGGCTTTGAAGAAAGCATCTTTATTCCCTCAACATCCATCTAAAAAATTGACTAATACAGTATATTAACTTTAGTTAATAGTCCAGCCAAACTATTATTATTGATTATAATCTCTGTTTATATAGAGTAGTTTGCCATGCCAATGTTGGTGAAGCTGTTGTTTTCCTCTGGTAGTTTCTTGATTAGGCTGTTGCTTACTGCTTGATTGCTTGTCTGGTGTTAATTCCTGTTTATCTGAATGTTCATTGCTGGTGAAAAGGTGTCTGATCTTTTTGTTTCTTTTTTTGGTTTTTTTGAATAGTATATAATTATTATTTATTTCTATGTGCCTGTTGAAGGCCAATTTACCTGAGTGACAAGCTTCCAGGAATTCTTTAGTGTTTTTGGATTTAGCTTGATCTAGGATGCTCTCAATTTCCCAATTGACGTACAGAAACTACAGTTAAGTCAAGTTTGTTGTGAAATTAAGGATTTATTGTGTCTTCTGACTGCTGGTTGGTGTTCATAGATGTGCTCTGCTAATCTTTTGCCTACCTGTCCTATATAGTAGGTGTTATAATCCTTACACTCTATGTTGTAAATGACTCCTGTTCTTTCTTCTTCGGTTATTGAGTTTTCTGGTTTACTTAAGATGCTTTGGAAGGCTTACGTTGATTTGTGTGGGACAGTGATGCCATGTGGTTGCAATAGTCTCTTGGTTGCTTCTGAGATGTTTTCGATATAAGATAGTGTTATCCTTTCCATAGGCTGTGCTGGTTATGCAATAGTGGCTGGAGTGATCAGGCACTTTTTGATAAAGTTTTGTAGATATGCTTTTTGTTGGAAGATGAAAGATAGGTCTGTTTACTGTGTTTGGTGTTCTAGGTTGCTGTACTGTGTGTTTGTCTGAATAATGTTCTTATGCAGTTCCTTTTGTAGGAGGCTGGGTTGTTACTTTGGTAGTGGAGTACTTGGTTAGTGTGGGTGGTTTTTCAATAGGTGTATGGTAGAATTTGCCACCCTTTGGCCTTCCTCATTTTCTCTGATCATCTAGCGCAGGTGTGTCAAACTCAAGGCCCGGGGGCCAGATCCCACCCACGGGATGCTTAGATCTGCCCCACGGGGCTGCCCTGGAAACAGCGAAAGACTGGCCCGCAGTGCCTCTGCCAGTGAAAACAGAGCTTTGGAGGACCACGTTCGGTCCTCCCGAGCTCTGTTTTCGCTGGCAGAGTATTGCAGGAAGCCGTCACAGCCAGAAACGGAGCTCAGGAGCCCATTTTCACTGGCACAGTGCTCGGGCTACCACAGGGCCCCCCAACACCAGTGATGTCGAGCTGGCCATGCCCACTATGGCCATGTCCACCCTGGCCCCATGAGGTCAAACACAACCCTAATGTGGCCCTCAATGATATCAAATTTGACACCCCTGATCTAGCAGTATCTAACTGATTGTGGTTTTTGCTGGGCGCTGCTCACTCACGGGGAACATGTATCCAGCAAAGTGCATTCTTTGTTCTGTCACTATCTCAGAGAGCCTTCAGGCAATACTTCTTTGTAGAATTTCCTCATTTGTGACATGGCCCTGATATGAGATATGAAGAATCCTTCTGAGGCAACGTTGTTGGAAGATGTTGATCTTATGAATTGTAGATTTTCAGGTCTCACTAGTGTAGATGGCAGTCAGTAAGACAATACCATTAAATACTCTGATCTTGGTTGCTGTACTTATGTTGGACGTGGCCCATACTGAGTACCTTTGTTGGAAGGCAGCAATTGCTTTGCCTATTTGGCATTTCACATCTGTATCTATTCCCCCATTCATGATGCTAGAAAAATAGTTGAATTGTTCCATAAATTTAAGACCTGTACTCCTAATGAGATTGGGATGTTATCTTGAACATTGCCAACTTGCATAGGCTTGGTCTTGTTTTCACTAATTTTTAAGCTCACTTTACTTCCTCTGCTTCAACTGTTAGTGTCATATCTTTCAGCTGTTTCTTAGTGTTTGCAAGTAAAACAATGTTATCAGCAAAATCTAGATCAGTCAATTTGCCTTGTTTTTTCCACAGAATTCCAATTTATTCATTACCCTTTTCATGGTATAGTCCATGGTAATCAGAAATAAAAATGGGGATAGGACAAAGCCCTGTCTTATACTGGAATTAATCATGAAATAAGTACTGCCATTTTAAATTTTTACACAGCGCCTAGTCATGGGAGTCAGGTTTGCAACCCAGCCTTATGAAAAATTCTTGCAACAAAAACTACAAGCAATGTCCTAAGACAGGTATCAAACTTGTGGCTTGTTGGCTGGATGCATCACATGCTGGCCATGCCTACGCCCAGTTTAGCAAAGGGGAAAAAAGTTGCGATACGTCACATGATGCCGCTGTAATGATATGAGTTTGACACCCCTGTCCTAAGAGATAAATTGCAGCACAATGGATTGGTTCCAGATGATAAGGCCTCATCCTCTATGAAGAAGTTGGTTGCCCAACCCACAAAATGGAATTCAATCTTCAATGCAAAATCAGTTACTTGGATTGGAACATGGAATGTACATACATTATACCATTATGGCAAACTACAACAACTACTATAAGAGTTCAACAATTATGATATTGACATCCTAGGAATCACTGAGATATGATGAGCAGGAAGGGATAAATTTATTGATGGAGAACCATCCTATACTTGGGACATACAGAACAGTACACCTGAAGTGTCGGCCTTATCCTCAACACAAGAACAAGCAGAGCACTCATTACATTTAAACCAATGGTGATCCCTGGCAACTGCCCATACAATTCTCCTAAAATTATCTTGGCATGTTTTTTAAAACTGGTTTGCTATCTATAATGTAATAATAATTTATTAAATTTATTTTCTGCCAACTCCAGTAACTGATGAATCTGATGGAACACCTGTGACACTGTTTTTGTTTTGTTTTGTTTTTTTGCTGAAATACCTCTCAGTTGCTAGTATGCAGGAGATTGCATTTTGAATCAATTACAGCTTCCAAATAGTTTACAAAGACAGCCTCATGTAAAGCTCATTTCTGTAGTTTAGGGGTAATAAAAGACTAGAATCACTATTGCTCAGGTTTTTGCTCCAGATAGGGCTGCAGCTGAAATTGGGCAGAGGCCACTCCAGATACAGCATCCACCTGCATCATCAACAGATGCTGTGACTGAGAGTTCAGTGGTTTCTGGATAAATAGAAACTTATTGTGGCAAGATTCAACATGTTTTCCTGTGTTTTTATCCTCCTAGTCCTGCCCTTTTCTTCCTTTGAGGTGAAGATATTCGCAACAGCTTCTTGTTGCCAACACTTGTTTGTGCCATATTATTCCAGCTCAGCTTAATCTTCTTTTCCCATTTCTAGGAGTTCTCTGCAATCTGTAAAATGTATCAGAGCTCATGCATTCTCTGGCTGCAATTTATGTCCTACATAGCACTGATCTGCAAGTTTCAGCTATACCACTTTTTTGCACTCAGTTTTGCCCATGGGCATCTGAGCAGACAAATCCTTGGTTTCTGCTATTGTTTGCCACTCTTCATAGCAACCCTCTTTCTGTTGCTCATCTGTTCCATGGTATTTCTCATATTTTGTAGCTGGATTTTTAGACCAACTGTTGAGATCACATACTCAGCTCATATTGTTACATGAAAATTTAATTTGTCCTATTTTTTACTTTCAAACAGATCAAGTTTTTACTGCTCAATTTAGTAGAATGTTAAGCAATCCAAGCACAGGATCAGTATCAAATATACAGCACGTTTTATTAAAAATTTAATTAAGAATATTCTATGTATATATAAAGTTATCTGTACATACTTACAAACACCAGGATGGCTGTATATAGTGTAGCACAATGTGGCCTCTATTTATTTGCTCCAGTAGGGTTCTTTTAAATATCTTCTATGCTTATTTAATTCTTGTTGCACAGGTTACTTTACCCTTTATTTAAGCTTTATTCATAGTTCATTCTCCTTTTTATATATAAAAAATTGCAGTCTGTGGGAAAGTTGTTCTTTTGTTCAGAGAAAGCTGTTTTTATTCATCAGTTTCCTCCTATAACACAATGCAGTTTTCTTCTTGACGTTTCAGTTATCATTTTTTTTAGCCTTGAAGACATCCCATGTCTTACTATACTGGTTATCTTGCTGCTTTATGCCAGTTATCTTCTCTCCTGACAAGATTTGAGTTCATACGCCTATGCTTTTCATGGGTGAAGTACAGCTGGGTTGAGGATTGGATTTTTACAACCAAAGGTGGTTGGTGGATGCCAGAGTGTCTCTCTTGTTGTTAAAAAAATGTAAATCTTCCTCTTGAATGAACATAGATATGAAAGAGCTTTTGCTTCTTTAGTAAGAACTTGATAACAGGTGAATTGTTAATGTGATATCAAAGAATTCAGAGGAGAAATATACACTAAAGTAAATGAGAATTCAACAGAGCTCTTTGTAAAAGCATATTCTATTAAAAATTAAAAGCTTCAACAGTGAGCCAATGTATTTAGTGGAATATATGTTTCAGTCTGTATGAATAGACGTGTACATTACCATGGAGACTTGATAATGGATCACTTGTGTTTCTTGTGCATATGGAGTACATGTATATTCTTCCCTTGTTTCATCTTCTGTTGCTCCCTTACATAAACATACCAGGCAGGGCAAGACTATACAATCAATTTTTAAATAGTAACCTTCAAATGTAGTGTTTGAAAAGTATTACTTACTTTCCCTGGGATTTTTTTCAGTGCCTGTGATTTAATACCAAAGTACTTTTTTAAATATAAGAATCTAATAATCAGTCTGTCTGTGATAGTGCACTAATTAATTTTCATTGTTCATAATTACACAACATCCATCCATCCATCCGTCCTCTAGGTCCGTGTTGGTGAACCATCCCTCGAGGAATACGCGGCCTCGCTGGCTCCTCTTCCGCATTCCTGTGCACACACGAAATGAGCGGCGAAACCTGGAAGAGCGGTGATCCATCGCACATGTGCAGGACAGCACTTCAATTTCCAGGTTTATGTTGTGTGCATGCGCGATGGCCAGCTGTTCATTGGGCACACATTTGTGCCAGAAACTGGAAGTTCAGGTGCCGACTTGTGCATGCATGACGGACTGCTGCTCTTCTGGGTATCGGTGCTCCTGTGCGCGTGAAGGCCAGCGGGGCTGTGCATTCCTCGCGGGATGCTTTCACGTGCCATTTGTGGCACACAGGCCGGCACGCGGTGATGTAAAAGATTAGCCATCATTGCTCTAGGTAGTGAACACAAATGAACAAGAAGATACTAATGATGCATTTTTGCTTTACTATTCTCTGGCCAGAAATTTGCTGAATCAAAATCTACATTTTGAAAAATAAGACAAGTACCTAACCTTCTTTTATAAGAAACTCTTGTGCACACATACAACACACACCATAGACAGATCCTGCCTTTATTATTTTTATAAATAACTCAAGGCTGCGAACATGTCCAAAAAGCCTTCATCCTCCTATTTTTTCCAGAACAACCACCCTGCAAGGTGTGTTGGACTGAGAGAGAATGACTGGCCCAATGGGCTTTCATGGGTAAACTCACAGTTTCATGCTTTCTAGTCTGGTGCCTTTACCACTAGGCCAAACTGGCTCTTTAAAATTATGTTTAAAATAATGTTGCTTAACAACTGCAGCACCAAACACATAGATAATTTTTAAATTAAAAAAAATCTCCAAAGATTACCAATGCAATATAGGATCAGATTTCTGACTTGTACTTCTTAGTATGATACACCCTGGATGGATTATGGACAAGATGGTCATTATAATTCTGTACAATAGTAACTCATTATTTCACTACTTCTATTGCTTGCTGTACTTGCCCTAATTTAGTCAGAACATATTTGCAGATGACACCAAGCTGGCAGGAATAGCCAACACTCCAGAAGATAGGCTTAAGATACAGAAGGATCTTGACAGACTTGAACACTGGCACTATCTAACAAAATGAAATTCAATGGTGAAAAAAGGAAGGCTCTACATTTAGGCAAGAAAAACAAAATGCACAGCTACAGTATATGTGGTACCTCGCTCAATAGTAGTAACTGTGAGAGGGATCTTGGAGTCCTAGTGGACAACCATTTAAATATGAGCCAGCAGTGAGCAGCTGCCAAAAAAGCCAACACAGTTCTAGGCTGCATAAATAGAGGGATAGAATCAAGATCACATGAAGTGTTAATATGACTTTATAATGCCTTGGTAAGGCCACACTTGGAATACTGCATTCGGTTTTGGTCGCCACGATGTAAAAAAGATGTGGAGACTCTAGAAAGAGTGCAGAGAAGAGCAACAAAGAGGATTAGAGGACTGGAGGCTAAAACATATGAAGAATTGTTGCAGGAACTGCGTATGTCTAGTTTAATGAAAAGAAGGACTACGGGTGACATGATAGCAGTGTTCCAATATCTCAGGGGCTCCCACAAAGAAGAGGGAGTCAAGCTATTCTCCAAAGCACTAGAGGGCAGGACAAGAAGCAATGGATGGAAACTAATCAAGGAGAGGAGCAACTTAGATCTAAGAAGAATTTCCTAACAGTTAGAGCAATTAAAGAGTGGAACAACTTGCCTCCAGAAGTTGTGAATGCTCCAACACTGGAAGTTTTAAAGAAGATGTTGGATAATAATTTGTCTGAAGTGGTGTAGGGTTTCCTGCCTAAGCAGAGGGTTGGACTAGAAGACATCGAAGTCCCTTCCAACTCTCTTATTCTATTCTATATAACTGAATCTTGGCTCTATTAAGTATATAATAGCAAGTTGTCACAGAAATTGTGATTTTCTCTATTTTTGTGTGCAAAAAAATGTGTAAGTCATGCTGTTCTTTTCAACTGGAGAGTCATGTGGCTGAAATGATATTACCTGTTGGGGGGGGGGGACTCCTAAAATAATAGTCCTCTATGAGGTCTTTTTAACCTTAAAGAGTAGCAATAGTTCTTTGGAACAAATGCTAAATGTGGTTGGACTTTTAGATGTATCTAATAGTAGTCTTCATATGTTTTTATGCTTACTTTTTAAAAAGGCCAATATGCCTTAGTTTGCTTCTTTTGGAAAACTATGCTTAAAAATCATTTAGATAGATTCTGTATTTGGGGCATTTAGTATTAATTATTTCAAATATTCCTGAATCAGTGATTTATTTCTTATTTTTTTTACTATCTTGTTTTTTAAAAAATCATAAGAGAGAAGAAATGGGATACTAGATAAAGCAGCTTAAGAGACGGAGTTTCTAACATAACTTTTAAAAGATGGTTCTCTATTCCAAGGAGAGGAAAGCATTTTCTAAGAAAAAAATCGTGTGTGATGAAGTATATTCCCTAATATGTGTTATCTGTGTTTGCACACTGCATTCTTCCATGTTTAGCTTAACATTAATTTAATTTAATTTAATTAATTCAATTTATATGCCGCCCCTCTCCGAAGACTCAGGGCGGCTGCCCTGAAACTGCCAGTTATCCTACTTTGTGGGTTAGTGTGATAACTTGACTATAATTGTACACTGCGTTTGCACATTTTGCACATCTAAAATGTGATTAATAATTGTATGTATGTTTGTATGTCAAAAAGTTGATGTCAAAAAAACGGGCCCCTTATCAAGGTAGAACTTGAAAACGGAAAGACATATCCTCCATTATCTTTTGAAGAAACTAATCAACACTAATCAACATTAACAATTAGGAAACAGCAAACCTGGCTCCTTCTCTAGCAGAAAATATTAAATCATTTAATTATTTTGGACTGGTGGGATGTGATGTGGATATCTTCTTTCTTGAAAGAAGAAAGATGTTTTACTTGCGAAGGGGCCTGGTGGCATAAACTCCTAGTTTGCTATTTCCATGGTAGTGCTGTAGAAACTAGATTTCAGTGTTATTTCTCAGAATGGAATTCTGGTGCTTTATTGGAGCGCTGCTGCATCCTTTAGTATGACTTATATTCACAGTTTTTTCTAAACTATATCCATCAGTGTTTGTAATAATACATTGTGTGATAAAATATTTTATTAAAACCTTATTTTATACATTAAGTCCTGTGATTTGCCTGAATAAATTCATGGATTATAATATTTGTTTGACAGATGAACCCATCCTTTGCCAAAGAGCTTTTGCTTGAAAGTTGCTCCTTCTTCCCATGGCTTTTTAGGGAATATGGGATCTTGCAATAATTCCTAAATCTTCTGAAAGAAGATATCATCACTGAGGGAAAGCTTTCTGGTGGTGATGTGTGGTGACCAGGATTTATAAGCCTTGGGCAAGAAATTGATGCATATAATCCTTCCCAAATAGCACACAGACCTGGATAGTGCTGATGAGTATGATATAACTTTAGTTCCAATATTGGATTTCTTATATTAGGGAATGGTAATGGTAGTCTTCAACTTATGATCACAATTGAGCCCAAAATTTCGGTTTTTAAGTGAGACATTTGTTAAGTAAGTTTTACTCCATTTTATGACCTTTCTTGCCACAGTTGTTAAGTGAATCACTGAAGTTGATAAGTTAGTAACCTGGTTGTTAAGTGAATCTGGTTTCTCCATTGACCTTGCTTGTCAAAAGGTTGTAAAGGGTGACCACATGACCTTGGGATATAACAATGGTCAAAAGTATGAACCAGTTGCCAAACATCTGAATTTTGATCATGTGGGGATGCTACAAATGTTGTAACTGTGAAAAATGGTCATAAGTCACTTTCTTCAGTGCCATTGTAACTTTGAACGGTCACTAAATGAACTATTGTAAGTTGAGGACTACCTGTACAATCATCATTTTAGCCATTGTCTATCCACTGCAGGATGAATACCCCTTCTGCGTGTTTCCAACCAATGTAGTCCTGAGCTTTCTTTTGCCAATTGGGCCCACAATACTTGCCGATGTCATCGATCCATCTTGTTTTAGGTCTCTTTCATGGAAGCTTTTTATCACAGCTCTACTACTGGTATATCTGGATGTCTTTCAGAATTCAGTACAATTGACAATGGTATTTCCTGATCTGGAATGTTTGTGTTTAACAATTTTAGTCTTTTTTAGATGATCACACAGGAGCTGATATTGGAGAACAATTAGGTTTTTTTTAAATATCTCCTCAAATAATTGGTGAAGTAATCTAAAGTAGAGCAATGGTTTGGGTAAGGTCTTGTGTCAAAGATCAAACTCCTTCCTTACATTCCCTAATGACTACCCAAGAATGCAGATGAATGGTCTCAGTAACAAATAACAAACAAATGTTGCATTAACATCTTCTCTGCATCAATATGTCTGGGCCGTTGGGAAGCATCAGTAAGCGTTGCTTATCTCATCAATGTTTTAAAAGCAAGCTTTATTTTACTCCTGAATGTTGATAATAGTGTGGTTCAAGTGAGTTTACCAATTTCAGAGTTGTTTAATTTGTTCTAAGACATTAAAGAAGTAGTTTTATTAGTAAAGTTTCGAATAGCTTTTTACGAGAAAGAAGAGAAATACTAATTTTATTCTCCATAGTCATTTAAAAGAAGGCTATATTGACCAAGGAAGTTCAGCATCTAAAAATTACCTAAGTACATCACATTGTACTGAGAAATGGCTAGCAAGAAAATGATGTGTTCAACTCAACTTTTCATTTCCATTTTATCATCCTAGGAAGATTGTGAAACTCTTGTATCAGGAGATAGGGATTGAAGAAAGCAATCAAGTTTAAATTTAGTCCAAACAACATAAGGGATATTATAACTAAGAATAGATCACTGTCTGGATAGAAATATACAAAAGATGGTTCTATTCTTCCTAAAGGACTAAGTAGATTCACAGTTTGAGAGTTTTCTTGGATTCCTCCTTTTTTTGAACTTCAGTTGTGAATTGAAGTCCTATCTACAGAGAACTGTATATTGAGATTCTATTTCAATTGGACATTGATTTAGTTATTCATACTCCAATTACATCAAGGTTATATTACTGTAATGTCTATATGTGACTAGATTTAAGTAGTGTTTAGAAAATTCATCTAATACAAAGCATTGTAATTCAAATTTTAGTAAGTGCTAGACTGCCAGATCATGTAACATGTTGGTGTTGGTTTAATATAAACCAACTTTGGCTTTTAAGCCCACGCACAGTTTAAATCAATATTATTGAAAGGTTTACTTTTGCATACCAAACTCTTCTGGAAGTCATAGTTACGGGCTTGCTTGTAGAAATAAAGTTTGTCAAACACTGTTCTAATTGATAACCTCTATCATTACAGACCTTCAAAGGAGCATGAAAAATGAAAAAAAAATAATTAAATTTATTTGCCACCCATCTCACTGTCAAGGGACTCCCATTTAACCTAGGCTTTTAGACAAAAATAGAACCAGAAAGAGCAATTTAGACCACTATCTATCCCCTTCTCATTGCATGAGTCAAAATTAGGGTACTCTCAACAATTGATTTCTTAGTCTCTGCTTGATCACATCCAGTAAATATCATTTTTGGATATCAGAGAAATGTCTGCATCTGCTATTATTTATTTATATTTATTTATCTATTTGTATCCCACCTTTCTTATAGTTCCCAATAACTCAAGGTGGTGAACATATCCAATATACCTTTCTTTTCCTATTGTCCCCATAACAACACTGTGAGGTGAGTTGGACTGAGAAAGAATGACTGCCCCAAAGTCACCCAAAACTGGCTTTCATGACTAAGGTGGGACTTGAACTCATAAACTCCTGCTTTCTAGCCTGGTGTTCTAAGTACTAGATCAAACTGGCTCACTGGTTATTTGATTTTAACAATATTGTTATTAAGTTTATGAACATTTTATCCTTGTTTTATAGATTTTTCCTCATTTGAGATGTTGAATAGTATTTTAGGAGGGTCTTTTAAATGGTGGCTATTTAAAAAAAATATTCTAGCAATAAAGAGCGTGAATATGCTGTGTATTTTTCAGTTGTCTCATCATCACCCACATTGTTGACCATGGGCATGTTTATTTATTCTGTCAATATAATCCCTAGAATTTAGATCTTGAAACTGACTTGAGATCTGAGCTCTGGAACTGTACTCACCTAGAGACCCACACTAGACTTTGTGTCTAATTTAACTACAAGTGGGGATAGGGTCCATTTTTGAAAGGGGCTTCAAGAGTTTTAAGGTATGTAATGGATGTTTTAATTTCCCTGAAACCAAGATACTGATTTTGCCTCTTCAAGCTTCCCAAAGCATCCACAATGCAAACGAAGCCCCAAATATATGGCTTTACCAATGATGGAAGAGCTCCAATGAATTTAAAGGAGTGATGTTAGGTAAACAGTAGCAGGGTTGTTTTCTTGGACAGTGGCAATTAATCCCATATCCCATTGCTGAGTGATTACTTTTTGTAATTGGCTGGAGAGGAGAGATTGGAACAGAAAATATACCAGGAATTCAGCTTAGGTAATCAACATGGAATAATCATTGTGTATACCTAGCAGTAATATATTCTTCCTTCCTGAAGTTTTATTTGAATCAGACTCTGAACCACATGCTTCTATCACAAATGCCTTGTATTAACACAGTTTCTATGTAAACAATTTTAAGTTTATATAGATTTTTATCAGCACTGGTAAGTTTATTTTATGATTTGATGATTCTGCAAAGTGGAAGAAATAAAAAAGCATATGTGCATTCATTACAAAAATGTACAAATCCTAGCCCTGTTCACCATCATTCTCTTAAACACTCAGATCTGTTCAAGAATTTATGAAAATAACAAAAATCAAATGATCCAGTGTATTACTCATTGGATAACTATTCCCAAAGTCTCAACTGTGCAATTTCCCTAATTTTAAAGTAACAGAAATATTTAACATGATGACAAATGTTTGACAATAAGCAATTTAACACAAAGCTCAATTTTCAGTAAAAAACGAAATCTATAATCAGAAAAATAAATTAGCATTCTTATTTCTGACATGTTTTTAAAATACTTAGAGATTATCATTTTAATTGAATAAACTTGTTTTCTTAACTTGTTTTGACAGGTAGAGAAAAATAAGCTTTCTAACAGTAGAACTTCAATTAACATTTAAAGAGGTGGCTTGTTCCTTTCCCCTCACATAACATCCATTTCCCTCTTCTTGAATGTATCAACACATTCATTTTCCAATGTTGGGGAAGTTTTCTGTTCATTTTGAAGCAAATAAGTTTCTCCACACGATGATTCAGATGTCAGAAGAACATACACATTCACGCGTATAAGAAATATATCAGGATCAATGGCTGTTTCCATATATAAGAAGTGACAAACTTAAGTGTGTCCAGCCCAGCAACAGATTGTTATTTTTGTCCTGCACTCTTTCAGATTGATAGATTCAAATGATCAGGATTTATGCCTTTGCTGTATAAATTTTAGGCCATGGTGGAAAATGTTTACAGTTAGTCCTTGATTAGCAACAGCAATTGGGATTGGCCACTCAGTCATTAAATGAAGCAGTCATGATATGAAACTGCAACTTTATTTATGATCTAGTTCAGCTTTCCTTTATAGTCCTTTTATTATTATTTAACATATGATGACAACATGACAGAAGAGAAGTAAACATACAGTATATAGTCCAGGGAAGATTGCATAGTTATTTTTGCATCATTGTCATAACTGTGAACGGTTGCTAAAAGGCAGTCATTAAAGGAGGGCTACCTGTCGTTTCTTTTATTCACTGATAGCTTTTCATTCTAAGAGACTGTCTGTGTTATCTGCCAAATGTCTTGAGTTTTGAATTAGCTGAGTGGCCTTGTTCTCTTCTCATTCACTCTCTCCTATTCTTGTTTGGAAAAGTGCCTTCTGCTTGTAATATTCTGAAACAAGAAGGCTAATCAAAGGCCCTGTTCTCTGGAACAGGGGCACTAAATGACAAGATTAATTTTTCTAATCAAGCAGCTTAATTGAGACTATTCCCATCCCTGCTTTTGCTTATAAAAAATAAGACAAATCACATTCTGCCTAGAATTTTCTTTCTACATGTAGTAACTAATGTCCCTGTTCCCCCACCTTTCCTCAGGCTGAAAAATGGTAGTGTAGTGATCTTTGCAATAGAGATATGTTAGAAATAAGAAAGAAGGAATTAAATCGGAGGCTATGGATGTTCTTTGGAAAGAGACATTTCTCTCACAAAGGGAATCTAAGCATCTAAGTTTCTACCCAGAATGCTATCAGTTTATGTACAATAGTAATTGTAGTAGTACAGCATTGCTATTAGGTTTTAAAGTGCTCGGCTACCTAATCTCAGTAGTTTCTGAAAATAACCCTTCATATAACTCTTAAAATTAAAACTGAGAAACAGCAATGCCCATAGGAGAAACAGTGGTGCTGTTAATGCTAAAATGATAAAAGTGCTCTATGCAATGTATAATTGACATGACTTTCGTACAACATGAGTAGAGCTTGGGATGTGATGGCATAACACTACTTTAGCAACATCAGGAATACCCATGCCAAGAAAGATGTTTTACACAAAAATCAATCTGGTTTTTTTCCTCCCAAATATGTAAATTAATGATTTATTTTCTTTTGGATGAATGGGTGCTGGAAACTTTGTATTATATAATTAATTGTGTAACTAACAGCAAATTATTATTCTCTGTCAATAGAGATGTCTGCAAAGGTGACATCACAGTGTGCAGAAAAAGGAGTAAGCCTTCAATTGCATGGTTGTGGCCACTATCTTAACTTTAATGTCATCTTGATGATCAAATTTGTTGGAGTATTTTGGACAAATATATATTTTCAGATATTTTTCTCAAAAATTTCAACTGCTGATTGCAAATGCTTGTTTTCACTGATACAATGATGACCCCATCAAAATATTCCATATTGCTACAGACTAGCACATAATTTGAATCAGGGGTGAAATCTAAAAATTTTCGCTACTGGTTCTGTGGGTGTGGCTAATTTGGTGGGCGGGGCTTGGTGGTGAGGTGACTGGGTGGGTGTGGCTTGTTGGTCAGGTGGGTGTGGCCAAGTCGACGTCACTTCTTTGCCCTTTTTTAACCTACACAACACAACACAACACAACTGGCTCACCCACAATGTAAAAGCAGCTGTGCTAGACCCAAAATGGCCCCTGCAACAAGCAGGAACCTCACACAGGCACAAAAAGTCCAAAAAACCAACTTTCACACTTTACAACACAGCACAACACAACTGGCTCACCCACAATGTAAAAGCAGCTGTGCTAGACCCAAAATGGCCCCTGCAACAAGCAGGAACCTCACACAGGCACAAAAAGCCCAAAAAACCAACTTTCACACTTTACACACACACAACACAACACAACTGGCTCATCCACAATGTAAAAGCAGGGGCAAAATGGCCCCTGCAACAAGCAGGAACCTCACACAACCACAAAAAGTCCAAACAACCAACCTTCATACTTTACACACACAAAATTCCACATACAGCTTTGTGAGATTTTGTGCGTTTGTGTAGTTAAGAGTGAAACACTACAGAAACACACAAAATCTCAGAAAGCTGCACAAATATTATTTTATTTAATTTTAATTTTAATTTTAATTTTAATTTTAATTTTAATTTTAATTTTAATTTTAATTTTAATTTTAATTTTAATTTTAATTTTAATTTTAATTTTAATTTTATATAAAAGCAGCTAAATTTAAAACTTCCTAAACTTTAAATGGCTAGCCGCTAGGTCTAAAAAAAGAACAACTAAAAAACCTCCAATTAACTATTTTTTTTTAAAGCTCCCAAAGGGGAAAAAAAACTTACCCAATTGAGGCAGGCAGGCAGGCAGGCAGATAGAGTTGCTCACCGATGAGCTTGATTGCAGGCAGGGAGATTCAGTTGCTTGCTGATACAATGGATTGCACGGATTACAGCAAGTGAAGCAAGGCAGGCGTGCGAAGGTAAGCAAGCTGGAGGCTGGGGGGGGAAGGGATTTTTGCTACCGGTTCTCCGAACTGCCCGCCACCATCGCTACCTACTCGCCCGAGCTGATCCGAACCGGGAGCATTTCACCCCTGATTTGAATCCATCCCCTACACTACACTATCATTAATAATTTGAGGAGGTAGTGACTGCATCATAGATACTCAAGTTTCATAGAGTAGAACTACTTCAGTCCTCCCTAATATCAGAAAACCGTTCTTCCTTTGTCTTTGAAAAACATTACAGCAACAGTGATTAAAATAAATTTAAGTTCTTTGGGTAAATTTTGAATCACCTCAAATTGTCTTTTACACACTGTCTTTCTTGAAGGCAACACTATTTTTCTAAACTTTCTACGTAAAAAGTAAATTCTTTTTTTCTTGAGGCTGAAAAGGTCACAGATGTTCTTCTATTGCTAATGTCCTTGGTGCTCAGCAAATAGATTTCTAGAGGATGCCTACCAATAATTGAAGTACAAAGGGATGGGGCTCTAATTAAAACTTAAAAATCTTTTAGTAGTGATAGCTGAGAAAAATGCGCTACAGTAGTGAAGCTTCACAAAACTATAGAGTTGGAAGCATTAATGTAAATCTTTAGTGCAGGAGTCCTAATTCAAACTTCCTATTAAGTCTCAATCAAGTCTCCACTTAATACAATTTAAACAGGAAACTACTGCTTTCCTATACATTGGATTTCATCACTGGCAGTTTGGGGAAGACATGAATACTTCTCCATTTTATACTGATAATGCTATCAATCATTTATCTTGTGGAATTTATATCCACCCCATCCACATGGCATATAAAGTAATACAATAAATAATATGAGACATCTGACAATATCAGTTAATGTTCCAAAATGAAAAGAACTTTAAAAGCATGAAACTACAATTAATTGACACTTAAATAAGATAAATAAAACACCATCAGACTTACAAATTTACCTCTATTAGGTTGTACATGTCTCTGCGCACAAGTCCTCTATTCTAATTGCACATAGAGAAATGATGGAATTATAGAATGAAACAAGTTGTTAAGTATGAATGTGAAAAGAGACCGCCAAAGATGAAGAAACAGAAGAAAGCAAATGGCATTTCGAAGAAAAATCTGGAAACTGCCAAGAAGAGAAGAGAAGCTAAAGCCAAGAAAGATAAATCTTGAAAGGAACTTACAGAATTTCCAAGAGCTGCTATAGTAGTACAAGAAGCAATATTAAAACAACATCTGTAAAGACATTGAAGATGAAAAGAGGCATAGGAAAACAAGGAAAGTCTGTTAAAAGACCTCTGAACAGAAGGAGGTTCCAACCTCACACACTGGTATGCTAATGGACACCAATGGAGAGATTGGTTTCAGGGGTTTCTCCCCAAAATGCATTGCAATTTGTCAATGAAGACTCAATCACTCAGGTCAAAGATGTCTAAAGGTGATTGAGTCTTCATTGACATATTGCAACACATATCGGGGAGAAACCCTTGAAGTTGGTGTGGCAACAGTTGCTACATTCCAACAACTCTCTGACTCTCTGCCTAACTAATTTTGCTCTGACTGATGAAGTTGCTTGGATGAGCAATGAAACGTCTCAGGTTAACAAAGTTTTGTAAAATTGCCTAAATTCAACTTTAGACACCTTTTGCCTGGATAATTGAGTCTTCATTGACATATCAAGCTGAAGGTCTACAGAAACTACTAGAATACCCCCTGAAATATAGCAAGCAACAGAAAAATCAGTAAAGAGTTTAAGCAAGCCATACTCACAAACCTGGAACAATATAGTGGCCAGCAGATTGAAAGACATTAATCTACACTAAGAGGAGGGGGGAAAGGAGGGAGGGAGAGTAACTTAACAAAGTGTGTAAACTATTGTACTGTATTGTAATTGTAAGTTATTTCAGAATAATTATGAAAATATGGAGTGAAATTAAGGACTTATTAAGATGGGAAAGGTTACAATGATCACTGATAAGAATAATTTCTATGATAAAAATGAATGTGTTACCTAGAATGTTGTTTTTATTCCAGACAAAACCTGCTTTGAGAAATGATACATCCTTTAAACAATGGCAAACAGATATATTCTGATTTATATATTGGACAAAAACTAAGGATTAATATAAGCTTCTCCAAGGTGCAAAAAAAGGATGAGGACTGGGATTGCTTGATTTTAAATTGTTATTTTGTGGCCTGTTGTTTGGTTTGGATGAAGGAATGGATGTTATTAAGAAATCAAAGAATGTTAAAATTAGCAGGACATGGCCTGAAGTTTGGGTAACATCAGAGGTGGGTTTCAGCAGGTTCTGTTCAGTTCTTGAGAACCGGTAGCGGAAATTTTGAGTAGTTCAGAGAACCAGTAGTAAAAATTCTGACTGGCCCCGCCCCCATCTATTCTCTGCCTCCCAGGTCCCAGCTGATCGGGAGGAAATGGGGATTTTGCAGTATCCTTCCCCTGCCACGCCCACCAAGCCATGCCACGCCCACCAAGCCACACCCACAGAACTGGTAGTAAAAAATTTTGAAACCTACCACTGGGTAACATGTTTTTTTATGGTATGATAAAGATAATGTAGAATTTAAAAATTATATTAGGAATGTAATATTATGAATATAGAATAAACCCAAGTTATGCCTAAGAAATACTTTTGTTGGCCTTGATTGAAGAAACATTTTATAGAAAAGATAAATGATTAACATATCAAGACTTATTAGTACAGGAAAATGGGAAGATGAAATCAAGAGAACAATTGATTGCAGAAAAATGTACTTTTCTATGGTTTTCATATGCACAATTGAGAGTTTTAATATGGTTAAAATGTACCAGGTATAGAACTTTTAATGGTTCCTGGAAATGTGAAAAGTACAGGTAATCCTCAATTTATGACTATAATGGAATCTGCGACCAACACATTAAACAAACACTTGTGGTCATTAAGCAAACCAATTGTTTTTTATAGGTTTGCCCAAAACCACTTTTACTTCCATTAAAAAAAATGGTAAAACATGGTCAAATAATTGTGAGATGTTTTAAACTGCCGCATATGTGGGCCAGTTATCCAGCACCTGAAATTCAGTCAATGGGACCACAAAAGGGAGTGGCTGTTGGAACTTTGGAATCAGATCATCCTCAGCTCTGGGTCACTAACTGGCCAATCTTAAATTGAGAACCACCTGTGCGAAAGAATATTTTACCATTGATGGTGGACTTGCAAAACAAATTTTTAAAAAGATACAAATATATACAATAATGAAGACAATTTAAAAATATTCAATTGAAATTAGAGCTTTTAAAGCTAGGACTTATGGATAGCCAACTTGAAAAAACTCATGGATGGTTGGTTTTTTATATATGGTAACTGCAGCAAGGCTACTATATGCACAAAGATGGAGAAATGCAAAGAAACTAACTTCAATCAAGGATGGACTGGAACATGGTAGACTAAAATGACTAAATTGAGCTGTTTGATTATGGAAAGAATAATTATTTTTCATAAAAGATTGGAAACCCTTTATGGATTTTTTCTGAAAATAGACAAAGATGAATTGGTGATTTTAAGATTACTGATCTAAAGATTGTTTTTGAGAAAAAGGAGACCATGATATGTAATTTAAATATTTTTCTTCTTTTTTTTTACTTTTTTTTTTCATTTTTTCTTCTTCTTTTTGATATCTTTTTGTCTTTTCTTTCTCTTATATTTTTGTAGTTTTAATTCTGTACAAAATTCTTCTTCAATACACACACACACACACACACACATAAAACTGAAGGACTGAATGAATCAAGATGCCCTAAGGAAACAATATCATGAGTCTGGGTAAAGAAGAGCTACGTATCCTTCAAGCTGACTTGATCAAGCACATTGAAGCATAAAGAAAGTTAGAAGTTAATACTTCATGAAGTGAAGATCTTCACTCAGATTCAGCAAACTCAGTGATAGAAATATCATGAAAGCAATTAACAGCTGGGCAATTCCAGTCATTAGATACACAACTGCAGTAGTGGACTGAATTAAAACAGAACTAAAAGATCTAAAAGGAAGAGAAGAAAAATAATGACAATGAATCATGTCTTTCATGCAGACAGCAATGTTGAATGACTCTACCAAGGAGCAGAGGTAGGTGAGAGGAAGGGGAGGGGGAGGGAGGGAGAAGGAAAGGGGTGATCTTAAGGAGATCCACTGAAGCTAGTTTTAAGAATATCACTGAAGATAGTCTGAAGAACATCCACTGAAGCTGCTACACTCTGAAGGCTTACCAAATCCCAGAAAGACCAAACTGGCTGACAAAAAAGATTAAATTAAGAATAAAAAAGGGACATGGCAAAGTATTATATGGCCAGTAATTTAAAAGAAAAAATTAGCAGGCAAAGCAGATAACAAGACCTGTCAATGTCTAAGAGCAGGAAAATTGAAGAAAGAACAAGCTCTACTTTTGGCTGCAATGCATAGAAAATCAGAATTGAGAAATAGCAATAGACAGCAAATGCTGTCTCTCTAAGGAAGCTGAAGAAACAATGGACAATCTAGTTAACTGCTGCAGGAAGATCATATTCTCTGACTGCAAACAATGGCATGACAAAGTAGCAATAATGGCGCATTGGAAGAGCTGCAAAAAATATAATTTGCCTGCAAGCAAGAACTGGTGAGATCACAAAATGAACAATGTAATAGAAAATGATGAAACTAAGTGCTCTGGGACTCTAGAATTCAAATGGACAAGCACCTGTCATACAATACCCCAAACTTAACAATTGTCAATAAAGAAGACAAAAAAAGTCTGGCTAGTGGATGTTGTAATGCCTGGAGAGAGCAGAATAGAAGAAAAGGAATTGTAGAAATTCACAAAATATAAAGATCTGCAAATAGAAGTAGAACGACTGTGGCAAAAGAAGCAAAGATAGTACCAATAGAAATATGTGCCTTGGGTACATTCGCAAAACATCTGGAACATCATGTGAACACTACTGGCACTGATAAAATCACCAGCAGTCAGTTGCAAAAGAAAAGAATAGCTTACATGCCGCAATAATACCTTTAATATTATTAAACAGCAGCATCTGCCTATCCAAGGTCCTTGGGAAGAACTTGATAACTGGACAAAAATACCAAATCCATTCTAATCATTTGGACTAGTATGTGACCAACCATAATAATATAGAACAATGATGGCTAACCTTTTTGCCGTCGCGTGCCAAAAGCAGGGGGAGTGTGAGGGGTCACGTGCATGTGCTCACACCCATAATTCAATTCACCTTGCCCACCCTATGCTAGCATGCACCCTCCGCTTTTGGCACGTGATGGCATAGTGTGCCCGGTAGGCCTGTTTTTTGCCCTCCCCAGGCTCCAGAGGCTTTCTAGGAGCCTGGGGAGGGCGAAAATGGCCTTTCCCACACCCCCGGAGGCCCTCCGGAGGCCGGAAATGGCCCGTGGGACCGGAAGTCAGCAAACGGGCCCTTTCCGGCCTCTGGAGGGGCTCTGGGGGTGTGTGTGGGGAAGGCCATTTTCACCCTCCCCAGGCTCCTAGAAAGCCTCTGGAGCTTGGGGAGAGTGAAAAACGGGCCTTCCCCACCGCCCTGAGGCCCTTCGGAGGCCGGAAACAGCCTGTTTCCCAACTTCCAGTGGGCCCAGAAGGCCTGAAAATCAGCTGGCCGGCGTGCGCATGCACGCTGGAGCTGAGCTAGGGCAACACTCGGGTGCCCACCAATATGGCTCCGTGTGCCACCTGTGGCACACATGCCATAAGATCGCCATCACGGATATAGATATTTTGAAACTAAGACAGCATGATAGTCAAGCCTTTCTTGAAGTCAATAGATTTTAATGGGATTAAAATATTACTAACTTAATCTGAATTGTATTACAGAATTTGTGCATCTATTCCTGAATATGGTATATTTGCAATTATCTCAATTTCCTTCTATTGATCTAATTTTGCAAATTTGTACTAAATAAAACAGTTGCAATTTTTAAAATGGTTCTTAGTTATGGATGGTTGGGTCATCATGAAGTATTGATTTCGATTGCTGGATGAAAAAGAAGAGAGGAGGCTTAACTATTTGTATGAGTAAATTTAATTTTTGTGAGTGCTTAGGCGTAGAATCCTGAAATTTGCTTTCTATACAGTAGTGAGCTTGAAATGAAAGTGCCAAATGCAATACATATTTTGGCAAGTCAAAAATTAAAGGCAAAGGCAAAGATGCACTCTCAAATGAATTCCAGTCCTTTTCTTTGTATGATCTTCAGTATGGCTATGGTTGCATTTCTTTGAACACAACCTAGAATTAAATAATTTTTAACAATGAGAGGCTCACCTCTGAGTAAAAAGATTCACCTTGAATGTCACCATATCTTACTGACTGCAGATTTGCACAAGACTTAAATTAATAGGATTAGAATAGAAACAATGCATTTTTTTTGAAAGACAGGATTGGATCAGCTTGTTCAGTTTAATAAGTCATTTTAAAACTTCTTTCCACACAAACATATGTACCATACATTGAAGGGAGTATGATAAAAGGACATGAACATTGGCACAGGAAGTCTATTTTATTATTTTTTTACAAAATATTCTGCTCCCAAGAATATTAAATATTAATGATATAAGATTTAATAGAGGATTAACAATGAAATTCTAAAACATTAAATAGGAAATCAGTTCCACTGAACACATATTGGCAGCAGCTTTGGGGAAACTGACAGCCTTGTCCCTGGCGGTAAAATTAGTAGATTACTTGAACATAAGAATTATTGTAGGGATCAATTGAGAAAATAAATCCTCTCACTGGTTTTGCCCCTAAGATCAGGAGAGAGATTGCAGTAGATGCCAAGAGAACTAAGCAAGAGAATGACCCTCAACATCCTCTAAATGGACATATGCCGCAGGCCAGCTATCTCAAATCTAGGAACAGTTTTATGACAAGAAGAAACATTCTTGAGGGTACAGAAGAACAAAATTGAATTAAAAGATGGAGGAAGGAGACTATCAAACAAGGAATAATATTAAAGAAGGATATGGCTGAAGGACCTGACTTCCCTTATACTACGTGGAGAATGCTGAATAGGTTGAGAGTTGGATTCCTAAGTGTAAAACCAATATGCTCAAGTGGAGGCTCTTAGCAGATAACAACACACTGTGTGAATATGGAGAGATGCAGAATCTGGCCCATCTGCTGGTATGTTGGCTACTACCATAAACGTTGGCCGATAATGACTTATTTTTGGCCAATGACAAAGCCAGGACGGTTAGGGTTAGGGTTTATTCTGGCAGTTTGATCTAGACATGGAAGAAGAAGAAGATTGCAGGGATTATATTACTTCCCCAATGGTTGTTCTTTTTAAAAGAAAAAAAAAAGTAATTTCAGCTTTAAAAAATTCATGAATTGTGTATTTTATTCTCCAGTTGGGCTTACTTCTGAATAAATGTACATTATAAAAAAGATGTTGAGACTCTGGAAAGAGTACAGAGAAGAACAACAAAGATGATTAGAGGACTGGAGGCTAAAACATAAAAAGAATGGTTACTGGAATTGAATATATCTAATTTAATGAAAAGAAGGACTGGGATGAAATGATAGCAGTGTTCCAATATCTAAGGGGCTGTCACAAAGAAGAGGGGATCAACCTTTTGTCCAAAACACCTGAAGGCAGGACAAGAAGCAATGGATGGAAACTAATCAAGGAGAGAAGCAACCTAGAACCAAGGAGAAATTTCCTGACAGAACGATTAATCAGTGGAACAACTTGCCTCCAGAAGTTGGAATGCTCCAACACTGGAAGTTTTTAAGAAGAGATTGGACAGCCATTTGTCTGAAATGGGATAGGATTTCCTGCCTGAGCAGGGGGTTGGACTAGAAGACCTCCAAACTCTGTTGTTCTGTATTCTATATTATGAAACAATGGACAATTTCTACATTCAAAAGTTTTAAAAAATTGTCATAAGTAAATGCCTTATTCTATAACAAGAGATATGTATATATGTACAGGATATTAAGAGTTAATTTATTCCTCCTCCTTTAATGTATTCATGTGTAATCACCCCCTTCCTTGACTCCTCCCCTTTGATATAAATAGAGAGAGCATTCACCTCACGTTTGCTTCTCACTGTAAATCTGACAGAATAAGTAGAATGCCTATTATAAATAAACTCTCCTTTAACTGAAGAAATTGCTTCTGAATTCATCATTGAGTCTGATCCTCAAAATATCATAACAAACTGGTAGCAGTCGATGGTTGAACTGACTCAATAAAATCCAACATGCCTAAGAAAGAAAACCTCAAGAATAAAAAAGAAAGACCCAATACCAGGGCAAATGATAAAGAAACAAAAACAGATCAAGAAATGATCGACGAACCAATAAATACAACAATCAAAGAATCTGAAGATAACACCACAGACATCGAAGAAACAGCAGATGAAACCGACAACCAAGAAGAAAACGAAATAAAAGACAAAGACCTCAGATCGGAGATACTGAGGCTAATAAAAAGTAAAAAAGATGACCACAAACTCATCGCGGAACTCCGAGACTTCTTGGAAGAAAACGGAGCAGCGAGAGAAAAAGAAATTGAAAAAGCCAAACCCGAAAATACAAAAATGGTGAGCGAACCTACAACGAAAGAAAAAATAACCAGAAGCAAGACCAGAGGTCCCGCTCAAAATTTTGAAAGGCAGCCATCTTCTCTTCAACCGGCCACAGAAATGAACACAGCTGAACCAATCAGAATGCACCATTCAAAAACTCTGGCACAAAAAATAGCAAAAAATATATTTATTCTTCTGAAGAGTCAGAAACAGATACAGAAGAATCATCCACCGAACAAGAAATCGAAACACCCATGAGAAAAATATTTAAAACATTTGGCACAAGTCTAACAATTTCAAAAGAATCAATAAAAGCCGATAATGCAAAAATACAAAAGAGACGAAGAAATAAACAAACACCTCAAAGCCTGCACGACTCGATCCGGACAACGATGATGACGACGCCTGAACCCAGAGGGCCCTGCGAAATTTCCCCCACACCACAAACGATCCAAAGAACAAAATACCCCAAGCAAGAAAGCTCCAAAGAGAAGAGACGAACCACAGCTGCCAGCAGAACACCCAAGATCGAGCCGGAGACCGAATCATCAGAAGGAGAGCACTACGAGGGAGCTACAGCAAAGAGAACCTCTCCCAGCGGCTTCAGCAGAGAAATGACCAACGCGCATGCGCAGATGAACACAGAGAACTACAATGAACTTTATGAAAAAGAAGAACCTTTCAAGCTCATCAGCAGAATACCCACACCATTCTGCAATTTTCAACATCTACAAGACCATGGACTACCCACAGTTGTAAGTAGTGGGAATAGTAATATTGGGAATCTACCTAGTGATTTCCCAAAACTTAGAATTGATGGCATCAATTTACAGGAGTGGTGTCAACAAATTCAGATTGTCTTTATGAAAGAAAATTTATTATTTTTTATAACCAATCCTCCCAAAAGACCTTGGGCTCTAAAAATAGACTGCCTGCATCACAGAGCATTCTATTTAATAATTTCTAGCATATCACCTGCCATGTACTACAGTATTAAGCATAATCTTACTGTTTCGGAAATAATTCAATGCATGTTTAAATTATTTCATAGTGAAAGTGTAGCAACAACCACTAGAATGTCTAAAGATTTCTTTTCAGCCAAATTAAGATCTGGAACCACCATAAGTGAACATTTAATATCCTTAAACAAAACCAGAGCAGAATTACATCTAAGAGGAGAAATAATATCAGAACAGACAATGAAAAGCGTTATCCTTAACTCATTAGATTCATCATGGGATAACTACATATCACATTTAGACTCAATCAATCTAGGATACTTATCCATAGAAAGTCTGTCAAATAAGTTAATAGCTGAAGATAATTTGAGGAAAAGTAGATACAATGCATACACAGAACACAGACAGGCAAAAAGAGTAGCCTTCCAAGAGAATCACCAAAAAACAATTGAATGTTACAATTGTGGATCCAGAAAACACTCTAAGGGAGATTGCCCCATGTTTCATAGGGAAAGACAAAACCGTGATTATAGGGGTAGATATCAAGACAGGCAATCATCTATTGATAGATACAGATATAGAGACTCCCCAAACTACAGAGAATGCAGAAAGGATAGGGATAATTCAAGGGACAGAAAATCAGGATCATTAAATGGATTAGATAAACATAACGATGTCATCACACAAAAATAAAAAAACAATACTTGGCTCATAGATTCAGGGGCGACTAATCACACAACAAATAACAAGAAAATACTGTCTTCATTCACAAATGATAAATTTATGATAAGAGTAGCCAATCAAGAAAATGTTCAAGTCATAGGGAAAGGAGATGTAAATATACCTGGTTTAGGTAAAGTAGAGGGGGTATTGTTGATACCAGAAATATCACATAACATACTTAGTGCAGTGAAATTAAGCCAAGATTTCAACATAAATATAATCTTCTCTGGGGGAAAAGCAATATTAGAAAAGGATGGGACTAAATTGAATAGTGTAATTATCGAAGGGGGCCTACCCTTCCTTGTAACAGAAGATAAATGGTTGCATAACATCAATACAAACACTGATGACGACATTAACATAGACAGTGAACATAGTAACAACAATGACAATGAAGAACCCAATACACACTGTAACCACAAAGACACACCCACTAATGATACACACAATAACAAAAGGCCCAATATAGGCAAACCAATTCATGATGAATGCGCACACATGTTGCATAGAAAATTGGGACATGCAAGTTTCCCTGTAATACAAAAAATGATTGTACATGCTGATGGCGTCAAAATAAAGGATTGTAAAAACTATTTGGAATGCTCAGTATGTAAATCCTCAAAACTCAGAACAAACCCAAAACCAAAGAGGGCAACAAGGACCTCTAACCAAATTTTTGATCTGGTACATATGGATCTGGTTGGTCCATTAACACCATCCATCACTTACAAAAAAAGATATTTCCTAACTATTGTAGACGACTATAGCCGTTATGGATTTGTTTATACTTTAAAACACAAAGATGAAACTTTCCAAAAATTCAAAGAATTTTACAAACGTGTAGAAACACAACACAATATCAAAATAAAACAAATCATGACAGATAGGGGATCCGAATTCATGTCAAAAGAATTCTCACAATGGTTAAAAGACAAAGGAATGCTACACTTCACGACTAGCCCATTTTCTTCTTTTCAGAATGGTACAGTAGAACGAAAGAACTCGACACTGCAAACCATGATTAGATGTACATTAGAAGATGCTGGTTTAGGAAAACAATTCTGGTCAGAAGCATTACTATATTCAAACTATACCCAAAATAGGACCTGGTCTAGCATCCTAAATAAAACACCATACGAAGTAATGTACAATAGGAAACCAAAAATATCACACATGCACATATTTGGAGTTACAGCAGACGTACACATACCAAAACAATTAAGACGTAAGGGAGATAATGTATCCAGAAGGCTCAGATTCATGGGATACGAAACAGGCACAAAAGGATATAGATTCATTGACAGTAATAACAAATTCATAGTCTCAAGAACAGCAGTGTTTCATGAACAGGCCAACTGGTCTAAGATACATCTTAACGAGATAATCCAAAATACAAAACCCAACATTAAACAACAAGACAGAATAGAAAGAGAGAAACAGGAACATAACTCACATGATGACAAAAACAAAACATGGACAGGTAACCATACCAGGATAAAAACAGATTCATTAACCAAAAAGGAAGCAAGGTATCTACACGATAATGAGAGCATTCCAATAAGAACAATAAGGTGTAACAGAAAACAATTACCTAATAAGTATAAGGATTATATAATGTGTGTGAATGACGAAACACCAACACCTAACACATACGAGGAAGTGTTAAAACTTTCCATGGATGAAAGAGAAAAATGGGAATTAGCCATAACAAAAGAAATGAACAGCTTGTGTGAATTAGGTGTATTTACACCAGTCCCTGCCCCTAAGAACAAGACAATTATAGGCACCAGGTGGATATTCAAAATCAAAGATCTAGAAGAGGGTAATAAACTATATAAAGCTAGATTAGTCGCACAAGGTTATGCTCAAAAATATCCTGAGGATTACACTGACACATACTCTCCCACTGTAAGAACTGAAAGTGTTAAGACAGCTTTAGTCATAGCGGCTATACTCAATCTTGATGTCTTTCAATATGATGTGCAGACTGCATACTTACATGCAAAGCTCGACAAAGAGATATATGTAAAGGCACCTCATAGCCGATGTACAAATAGAAATGAGACCTGGTTACTTAACAAAAGCTTGTACGGATTAAAACAATCTGGCAAGCGTTGGTATGAATGTCTAGTCAGCGTGCTTAAAAATATGAATTTCAAAGCCACAACTGCAGACAATTGCTTTTTTGTTAGAAAGGAAGGTGAATCATTAGAATTTGTGTTAATCTATGTGGATGATATTTTGTATATAGGCAAACATAAAGAAAAGAAAGACTTATTTGTATCCAAGCTAAGTGAACATTTCTCTTTAAAGTCGCTAGGAAGGGTAAACAAATACCTTGGAGTTCAAATCAATAAGACAAGAAAGGGATTCAAACTATCCCAGAGAGATAAAATTATAGAACTTCTGGAAAAATGCAATTTAAGAGATGCCAAGCCTTGCGATACTCCTATGCAGACTGATTTTCTAAGGAATATGGATGAATCTTCACCTGAGTTCGAGAACAATACATTGTATAGATCAATTATTGGTTCTCTCTTGTATATATCTAATTGGACCAGGCCTGATATAGCTCTGCCACTTAATTTATTATCTAGACATGTAAGTAAGCCACTTATGTATCATTGGGAAGCAGTTAAACGAATACTAAGATATCTAAAACACAGCATAGATTTCTGCCTACTCTTAGAACCCAATAATATTAAAGAACCTATTATCACCAGTTACGCTGATGCAGACTGGGCAGGTGATATCAAATGTAGAAAGAGCACCTCAGGTTATGTATTATTTTTAAATGATTGCCCAATATTCTGGTACACTGGGAAGCAAGATTTAGTAGCGACTTCCACAACAGAGGCAGAATACGTCTGTTTATCTAAAGCCTCAAATAATTTAGTGTGGTTTAATGATTTATTATCTGATATTTGGAAAAATCCAATACTACCATTTGTCATACATGAAGATAATAAGGCAGCTATAGAAATATCAAGATCTGATGCCATTGGTCAAAGGTCCAGACATATAGATATCAAATTTAAACACGTGAGACAATTATCTCAGGATGGATTCATTAAAGCAATCCACTGCGAAACCTCAGAACAAATAGCTGATATATTAACTAAACCTTTACCTTCTAAACAACACAAATATTTGACATCAAAATTACAAGTACTATATAGTTCTGAATCCGAATGCAATCATTGTCATATGTCGAATCGGCATTTAGAGGGGGATTTGTCATAAGTAAATGCCTTATTCTATAACAAGAGATATGTATATATGTACAGGATATTAAGAGTTAATTTATTCCTCCTCCTTTAATGTATTCATGTGTAATCACCCCCTTCCTTGACTCCTCCCCTTTGATATAAATAGAGAGAGCATTCACCTCACGTTTGCTTCTCACTGTAAATCTGACAGAATAAGTAGAATGCCTATTATAAATAAACTCTCCTTTAACTGAAGAAATTGCTTCTGAATTCATCATTGAGTCTGATCCTCAAAATATCATAACAAACATGAGTCTAATTCTGCGCTAAATTAGAACCACATTTTGGAAACTGAAAGTAGCATCAAGCAAATATATTTATTTATTTTATTTTATTAGTCATATTTCTATGCTGCCCACTCTCCGAGGACTCTGGGCGGCTTACACCAAAGAAAGTATACTAAATAGCATATTGCCCCCAACAATCTGGGTCCTCATTTTACCCACCTCGGAAGGATGGAAGGCTGAGTCAACCTTGAGCCGGTGAGATTTGATCTGCTGATCTGCTGAACTAGTAGTTAGCTGAAGTAGCTGCAGTACTGCACTCTAACCACTGCACCATCTTGGCTCATTTGCAAATAATTTGAAAACAATGCATCCTGAAACTATTGGGTTGAAAAGATGACTATAGTTTGAGATATCATCAGTATGCTGATTTTATATCTCCACCCAATGATGCTGTCACTGCCCTCTTACAGTGCCTGAAGACTGTAGAGGCCTGGATGGGTGACAACAGGCCTCCACAGCCTTCATTTTTCCTTGCCTTGTCTGGATTAAATTTCAGTTTATTAACCTTCATTCAGTCCATTACTGCTGCCACTTTCTGATTCAGAGCATTAATTGTTCCTGATACTAAATGAAGAAAATAGAGCTGTGTGACATATTTATATTGTTAATGATGCATTTTAAATCTCCTGATGATTGACTATGTTTCCAGTTTCAGGTAAATATTAAATAACATAAAGGAGACAACTGGATCTTAAGGATCATCATACACAAATGTCCAAGGGACTGAATAGGAGCTCTCGGCATTATATTATGAAACTCTTTTAAGGCAGGACTTGAACAAATAAACCTGAACCAATTGTTAAACTTTATCTTCCAAGCCAATTCCTGGCAGGCAATCCAGAAGAATGATAGATAACTAATACGTCATATGTTTTAGTAAATGTCGATTAGAATGTCCTTGAATTGGCATTAGCCAATATAAAGATCACCTTTTTTTTTTCCAGTGACGGAGGTGGAATATTCTGCATGATTAGGAAGGGTTCAGGGATTTTTAGTTGCAGTTGCATTTAGGGTTCAACATATATTTTCCTTTTTCACCCAAAATTGAAGAGAATTATAGATCATCATTTTGAATAGCTTTTCCACAATGAAAAAAAAAAAAAGGGGGGGGGGAGGGCGGGGACAGTTCATGAAAACAAACAATAGTAAATAGAAATACCTTTCATGTATAATATGTCTGTGTTTATTAATTTTTTAAACTGCCGATCCCCTTTGCTAAGGGGCCTTAAATTTGTCAGGCTTAATCCTTTTAGGCCAGTGTTTCTCAACCTTGGAAGCTTGAAGATGGGTGGACTTCAACTCCCAGAATCCCCCAGCCAGCGCTGCTGGCTGGAGGATTCTGGGAGTTGAAGTCCACCCATCTTTAGGCAGAGAGTTAGTACAGCTAGTCCTCACATATAATCATTTGTTGAGAGATTGTTCAAAGTTACAACACTGAAAAAAGTGACATGCCTTTTCCCCCCACTTACAACCATTGTAGCATCCCCATGGTCAAGGGATCATCCCCATGGTCAAGGGACCCATCTTTAGGCAGAGAGTTAGTACAGCTAGTCCTCACATATAATCATTTGTTGAGAGATTGTTCAAAGTTACAACACTGAAAAAAGTGACATGCCTTTTCCCCCCACTTACAACCATTGTAGCATCCCCATGGTCAAGGGATCAAAATTCTGAGGCTTGATAACTGGTTCATATTTATGACAGTTGCAGTGTCCTGGGGTCATGTGATCACTTTTTGTGACCTTTTGACAAAAAAAAAGTCCATGGGGAAGTCAGAGTCTCTTCACAACCATATTACTAACTTAACAAAAGCAATCATTCACTTAACAACTGTGGCAAGAAAGGTTGTAAAATGGGACAAAGTTCACTTTACCAACTGTCTTGCTTAGCAACAGAAATGTTGGGCTCAATTGTGGTCGTAGGTTGAGGACTTGCTGTAGGAGGTTGCTGAATTCTGTTTCGGTTTTTTTTTTTTTGAGTGTGGATATTAGAGCACTTTGGGATTTTGTATAAAAGTGGCAGTACAAAAGAAATGTTCAATAGTTGTTCAGCCTGATCTGAATCACAGAGAAATATTTGAAGTGAATGTGGAAATGAAATTATGCATATGATAAATCTAGTAAAAGAGTAATGGAGTAAATACAAGTTTTAAAAATCAAAGTGAATCAAATTACAACCCTTATATGTTCCTATAATATACATTTTTGTTTTTTAACCTCCTTTTAATTACTCTTACAAGTTATATGTTACAATTTTCAAAGAGAACATAAGTATAATAAAATACAAGTTAAGTTTTGAAAGGATATACAAAAATAGACACTAAAAGTGATGACGATGATGATGATAAATTTAAATAATAAAATAGGGATGGATAACCAACAAATCTTGGGTAATATATAACAGTAATATATATGAAGAATCTAAAGTACTATGAAACATTTCATACCCAATTTCTAGTCAAGGCTTGCCTCTAAGATGCAGTACATGTTCTTAATCCATTGTCCAGTGGTATTACAGTGTATGTAATTAAACAAAAAAAAAAAGTACTGATTGGCGTATTTTTGTATATCTAACATTACATTAAATCCAAAATAGGCAAAGCTTGGGTGAGTGTATTCATATGTAACATTGAATGAAAATGCTGATGGATGTCCCATGGCACAGACTGGAACTTCAAAAACTTGACTTGTTCAAGTAAAGTGTTAGGTGATAATTTGATTTGCTTAATTGAACCCTGCTGAGAAGGGAACATCTTGGATTTTTTCCCTTCACATAAGAACTATTTCTTTTGACCCTTTCTAAAGCAAATTACACTGTCTCTTTGGATCCTGCTGTGGGAGGTAATGAACTGCCTCTTTCTCTGCCCAGTGAATGAGGCCAAACAATGGTTTTATAAGCCATATCAGTATTTCCCATTTTCCCACTCTCCTTTTCTTGAGGGATATGGTAGAACTGTTCAACATTTAGATTCCTTAAGATTAGTGAATTTTGAACTCGATCTGTATGTATATATACTTGATATCAATATTCCCAAAACATACACATATGTATACATTACATATACAATTTATACATGTATAATTTGGGATTATACATGTATAATTTGGGATTATACATGTATTTGAATCCAGAATTTATGCTCAGGAGCTATATTGGCCCTTGGAAAGCTTATATCTCTTTGTAACTCAGAAATAAACAGGAACAGAATATAGAAGTGGGTGGGAGAGAAGAAAAATCAGTTTAATTTAGATTGGATTTGCATTTAAATGTAAATAAAATAAAATATATACTTAATATTAGTCTACTATAATGCTCTTATTTAAAGGTAGATGATTAGGGAAAATCTAACCTTCCTTCAAGGTATAGATGTAGTTTGTTGGCCAACTCATGCCCTGATAAAGGAGAATATTTGTAGCTCCTAGTTGACATGAGAGGTCCTTGGGGTTCTCTGAGCTTTCTTGTTTTCTTGCAGACATTTCATTATCCAAACTAGGTAATATCATCAGTGCAAGTCATGTCTGTTTATATTCAGTGGTGTACTGAAGGCTGGTGTTGAGGGGTAAAAGACTGACAGCCAAGGAGCTACCAGCAAAGGGCTCAGCACCAACATTTGTGTAAAGTTGGATATAACAATAGCAATAGCATTTAGACTAATGTACGGCTTCATTGTGCTTTACAGCCCTCTCTAAGCGATTTACAGACTCAGCATATTGGCCACAACCATCTGGGTCCTCATTTTACCAACATTGGAAGGATGGAAGGATGAGTCAACCTTGAGCTGGTCAGAACTGAACTCCTGGCAGTCAGCAGAAGTAGCCTGCAGTACTGCATTCTAATCACTGCGCCACCACGGCTACAAAGTTTCAATGGCATTTATTTTTAAAAATGTGCTGTGGAGTGGACACCCAGCAAACACATAGTTATAGGACCTCATTTTATTTTTTTTCCACAGGAATATAATGCTTTTCTAAAGATATATTGCCATTCTATACCCTTCCCTAAAATGATTACATCCAGAATATAAAATTAGTCCACCCACATATAAGATGGAGTCCCATGTCTATAATTGTCAGTCTCCCAAAACATACGGCCTCTGGTTCCCATAGTTTTCTGAGTTACTAGTAGTTCCTCTAAGCTTTGTGTCATCTCTAGTTTTATCCAACTTATAAAAATATTGACCAGTAAAGTACCCACAATTGTGTCCTACGCTACTACAAATAAGACCGCTGTCAGAACAAAAGTATTAATGAATACCAGTTGGTTTGCTTATATTAGTTGTGAATGTAACAGCAGTAATGTCCATTACATATTGTACGATCATGTCATGAAGAACATTGGAGATACAGGTAGTCCTCGACTTATGACTATTTGTTTAGTGACTTTTCAAAATTATGGCAACATAGAATGAAAGGCCCATGCCTGAAGTTGCAGTACGTCCATGTTTACATGATCAAAATTTGGATCCTTGATGCCTGCCTGTAATTATAACCACAGGGGTGCTTTAACGCCCTCCTTCTAAGCCCTTTTGTCCTCCTACTGCCCTGTGCACCATAACCTCAGCTATCTTCTTGCTCCTGCTACTGAGGAGGTGTGCTCAGTCTGGCCCTTTGCATCTGGAAGCACCTTCCTGATGCACCACGGATCTCAGACTACTTGTTGCTTTTGTTTCTTAGGGCACTCTGGGTTGAAGCTGCTTCTTGCTTTTGCCTTTTTGCACCATACCATGAAGCCCAGACCCAGACTGGAGCATTGCAAGAAGCAGAAGCAAGCAAGCAAGAAGCAGGCCCAGTTCTGCAGCACCAAAATGCTTTTTTGTGTTGTGCAACCTCCCCCCTCAAAACCCAACAGCAGCCCCAAAGTCACAGTGCACCAAAAAGCCGCTTTGCTTCCCCCCCCACCCCAGCATGAAGGGCCTTTTTGGCATTGTGGCTGTGGGGCTGCTTTTGCCTTCCCCTCCTCCCCAATGTGAGGGGCCTTTTTGGTGCCACAGCTCTGGAGCTGTTTTTGACATTTAAAATTTTTGGAGCATGAAGCCCAGGCCCAGCAGTCAGACCAGGGGTGAAATGGTCCCAGTTCGGACCGGATCACCCAATCTGGTAGTGATGGAGGCGAGTGGTTTGGAGAACCGGTAACAAAAATATCTGCCCCCCTGCCCAGCTGAGCCGCACGATCATCGGAGGCTTTTTTTTTTTAAAGCATTTTTTCTACAACCTCTTCGGCAGAAAAAATGCTTTTAAAAGTAAAAAAAAAAGCCTCTGATGATCGCGCAGCTCAGCTGGGCAGGGGGGCAGATATTTTTGCTACCGGTTCTCCAAACCACTCGCTCTTTGATCTTCAGAGGCTTTTAAAAGCATTTTTTCTAGCCAAAAACTTCAGCCGAAGAGGTTGTAGAAAAAATGCTTTTAAAAGCCTCTGACAATCCCAGCTGAGCCGCACGATCATCAGAGGCTTTTTTTGAAAAGCATTTTTTTCTACAACCTCTTCGGCCGAAGAGGTTGTAAAAAAAATGCTTTTAAAAGCCTCTGACGATCTCAGCTGAATTGCCTGATTGGCAGAGCCTTTTAAAAGAAAAAAAGCCTCTGCCGATCAGGCAACTCAGCTGGGATCGGCAGAAGCTTTTAAAAGCATGTTTTTACACCCTCTTCAGCTGAAGAGGTTGTAGAAAAAATGCTTTTAAAAGTTAAAAAAAAAAAGTTGGCCACGCCCACTCAGTCACATTTAGGGTTGCCAGGTCTGCTTCTAAAAAATAGCGGACAAGTGGGGTGGTGGTGGTTAAGTAGTAAAAAAATAAAAAAATTTTTTTACAATTTTACCGGATACATTCAAGGATATGACTGAAGAATTGCAATTACATGATGGATGGAGAGAGGCCAACAAACAAACCAAACAATATACCTTCTACTCAAATCCACACCAGTCATGGTCTCGGATTGACATGGCCTGGATGACGCCAGACCTCAGGAAGGATCTACAAGACATCGAAATTATACCAAACACATGGGCCGACCATAATCCTATAAAAATAACATGGAGAGGACAGCGAAAGCAGAAGAAGTGGATGATGGACACCGGAATAATAAAAGATAGAGATTATGTGCAGATGATGGAGAATGAACTTAGAATATTTTATCAAATAAACACAAAGGAGCAGACTTCAGTACAGAATCTGTGGGACACCACTAAGGCCTATATAAGAGGCCTCACAATAGCATACACAGCAAAAAAAAAAAATAAAGATAAACAACAAAAGAGGAAAAAATTAATGGAAGAACTCAACATATATGAGTCACAATTACAGAAACAGCCTGACGACAAAACAACAAGGGAAAAATTGAATCGTACTAAACATGAGTTGAACTTAATTACACAAGCAGAAATTGCACAGAAAATGAAAATGGCCAAGCAGAAATATTTTGAATATGCAAACAAAACAGGTCGCTGGCTGGCATACAGACTGAAGAAAGAGAAGGAAAAAAGAATAATATACCAATTGCAGGATGAAACAGGACAACTATATAGTATGAATTTAGATAAAAAACGTATAGTAAGGGAATTTTATCAAAACCTCTACACACAAGAAGAGACTCAAGACCAAGATATTATGGAATACCTACAAAAAGCAAACATCCAGAAATTAGAGGAATCCCACAGAGAAATACTGAATAAACCAATAACAATGATGGAGTTGATGGAAGCCTGAAAGAAACAGAAGAACAACAAAGTCCCAGGTCCGGATGGAATTCCAACAGAATTTTATAAAAACTGCCAGTCTGCAATAGACGAACTACTACTACAAGTTCTCAATGAGGCACTGCTGGAAGCAGAAACACCTAAATCTTGGGCTGAAACAATCATCTCACTCATCCCCAAAGAAGATACGGATCCGACTAAAGTCCAAAATTATAGACCCATCTCACTGTTAAATGTAGATTATAAACTATTCACGACAATTATAGCACAGAGGCTGAAAACAATTATACATAATTATATACACCCCGACCAAAATGGTTTTGTCCCAAGGAGACAAATAAAAAACAACATGAGGACAATAATAAATGTTCTGGAATACTACGAGCAAAACATCAATAATCAGGTAGCGCTAATCTCTCAACGCGCAAAAGGCGTTCGACAATTTGAATTGGAAATTCCTTATAGCACAACTGCAGATTATGAATTTCGGCGACAAATTCCTGAAAATGATTAAGAAAATATATTCTTCTCAGACAGCAAGAATTATAATTAATGGAGATATGACTGAAAAAATAAATATCCAAAAGGGGGTAAGACAAGGATGCCCGATATCGCCTCTACTGTTTATAATCTCATTGGAAGTTCTTCTAAAGGAAGTAAGAAAGGAAGAAGAAATAAAAGGACTGAACATAAGGAATGAGGAGTATAAATTACAGGCTTTCGCGGATGATGTGGTCTTCATAGTGGAACAGCCGGAAGTAGCGGGAGTCAAATTACTAGAGAAGATAGAGGAGTATGGCAAAGTGGCGGGGCTTAAGATCAATAAACAAAAAACCAAAGTCTTGACTAAAAATATGACAATGACACAAGAGGAAAAATTAGAAGAAGAATTAGGAATGCAAATTGCGAAGAAAGTAAAATATTTGGGAATCTGGCTTACTACAAAAGCAACAACTATTAGAGAGGACAATTACACTAAATTGATGAAGCAAATTAGAAAAGACTTGGAAAGATGGAATAAAGTACAACTATCATTTCTTGGCAGAATAGCGTCTGTAAAGGTGAACATATTACCAAGACTCCTATATCTTTTCCAAGTGATACCAATTGGTCCGGGAAAAGATTTCTTTAAGGATCTCAACAAGACAATAATGAAATACATCTGGCAAGGAAAGAAAGCTAGAATTAAAATAAGATGCTTACAGGACACAAAGGAGAAGGGAGGCCTAGGTCTACCAGACTGGGAGCTATACTACAAGGCGGCGGCGTTGAATTGGATCAGAGAATGGATAGATCTATCAAATAGGAGAACGCTATACTTAGAGGGATTTGATTTGAGTCGAGGTTGGCATGCCTTTCTGTGGGAAGGCACAGACAAGCAACATCCGTACTTCCAGAGACATGTAATAAGAGGTGCGCTATATAAAACGTGGCAAGGTATCAGAAGGCAACACTATAGTAAAATCCCGCGATGGTTGTCGCCTATGGAGGCGCTAATTTATCTAAATACTATAGAAATAGGAAAGATGCGGAAATATCAAGAATTGTTGAGTAGTGAGGGAGACCTACTTACGAGACAAGAACTGGAAAGACGAGGCATTATGATTGATTGGTGGCCATACCTTCAAATTGAGTCAAAATATACAGCAGACCGGAGACATTATGATTTTCAAAGCCAACCAAGTGAACTGGATAAAATTTTAAAAGGCGCAGATGAGAAAATAATATCTAAAATTTATGGATATTTAATAAGGTATAAATTAGAGGAGGAAACAGTGAAAGAAAACATGGTAAGCTGGGCAAGAAATATAGGTCACAATATAGAGTTGGATAGATGGGATAAGCTATGGGCAGAAAATTATAAGATGACACTGTCGATTCCATATAAAGAAAATTTATACAAGATATTTTATAGATGGCACCTTCCTCCGGCACGTTTGGCTAAAATGTTTCCAATGTGTTGGAAGTGCAAGACACAAAAGGGGACATATTACCATCTCTGGTGGTCTTGCAGGAAGGCACAACACTACTGGCAAGAGATTAAGAGAATAATTGAAGAAACAACGAGGCAAAGAGTAGAAATGAAACCAGAATTCTTTCTATTTGGAATGACTACACCACAGTGCACCAAGGAGATAAAATATCTTACCATCCACATATTGACAGCAGCATGCATAGTGTACGCTCAGAATTGGAAATCCGAGATAATACCAACAGAAGAAAAAATAATAACAAAAATAAATGAATGCGCAGAGATGGATAGGCTCACAAAAGAGCTCCAAGATAAAGAGAACACTGACTTTTATTTAGTTTGGCAAAAATGGTACACATGGTTAGAAGGAAGGATAGGGCCAACAACATAGGACACTAGGAGAACATAACTCAAGAATGGCAGAAATAGATACATGAGATGAGCCATAGGATTGTATAAATAAATGGTTAATATGATTGTAGAAAGATACTGCTGAACTTCTATGAATGCATTAAGGTAAGCAAGTAAATTCGTAAATAGTATGATTAAGGAAAATTGGTTAAATGGACATTAATCACCGATGCGAAGGTTTTCTAGAAGTTAGTTGATGGACTTTTTGTTAATGTATAAGTGTTTACATGTATTTGTGTTTTACATTTGTTTATGTTAATAAAATTTAGAATTAGAATTAAAAAAATAAATAAATAAAAGCATGTTTTTACAACCTCTTCAGCCGAAGAGGTTGTAGAAAAAATGCTTTTAAAAGTTAAAAAAAAAAAAAGTTGGCCATGCCCACTCAGTCACATTTAGGGTTGCCAGGCCTGCTTCCAAAAAATAGCGGACAAGCGGGGTGGTGGTGGTGGTTAAGTAGTAAAAAAAAAAAAAAAAAAAAAAATTACAATTAAATTATATATTTTCTTACAAACATTTTAACACGTATTAAAATAATCACTTGAAAACTTTACTTAAAATTCAAAACATCAAATAGATTATAATAATATGTCAAATATTAAATTACATTTTACTTTGCTGTCGTGTGTATTTTTTATTTGACTGCGCAGCTTTGATCAATTCTTTGTGTTTAAGGAATAATTCTTTAATTTCAGTACAACGTACTGAATTTACAATATTAATACGTACAATATTAAAAAATATACAAAGTTCACTTCGAACTGATGGTACAAGCAGTTGGTTACCTTCGTCTGTCCACAAATTTCCCATGACGCTGAAAATTCGTTCAACGTTTGCATTTGATACTGGAATTGATGCACAATACTGGAACAGTTTCAGTAAACTCAGAGCTGGCTCTTTCTTGAAAAAGTACGTCCACTTATCAAGGGGTGAATCGCCCTGCAGATGAATATAAACTTCTTCTAAGGCAGAAATTTCATCAAAGAGAGTGTTGGGTGGAAGTTCTCCTCGCCATGGTGATAATAACCAGATGTTCGTCATTTCTTCTAAAATTGGAGGATTATTGCGATCAATTAGATTGAAACAATTTAGCGTCTCATATACTGAATTGGTGAAATTATACCACTTTTCTAGGTACGCAATGGCTCTTTGATACATGTTGATGGCTTCTTTCTTGAACTTTTGCACGGCATTCTCAGGCAAATGTTTTTTACGTAAGGCAAATAAAACTTTCATTCCAAAAAACTGCTCATCGTATTTTTTTTTGCAAAGAATCACGCAGCTTACACATGATAATGTGAAGATCACATGCAAAAATTTTCTTGCTTTCCAGCTTCAGTAGGGTGTCTTGCATTATTGACGTGAAGAAGTGCGTGAAATATAAATACAATTCTGAAATTATTGGTTCATCGTCCTTTGCGAGTTCATTTTCCTGATCCGAAATAAGGTTCCAGATAACCTTATGGCACTCATCAGATCCAAGAGAAATAAAATACGATTTTAGAGGTATCGAGTTTAAAAGAAGTCTTTCGACCGCTTTAAACAAACTTAACCAACGTGTTGGAACATGGTGCAAAACTTCATGGAATTCTGACTTGCAAAACTCAAAAAATGATTTCAACTCTTCTCGTTTCTTCGCAGAATTTGAAAATTCGGCAAAAACCTTCAGCACTACATTTTCGATATCAAAAGATAACTGCTTTAATGCATTTTTTGCGCTGTTGTGTAAAATGTGATTATTGCAATGAGCAGCTACAATATTGTCATTTTCCAGCAATAATTTTTGGTAAACAGATTTGTTCACTCCATAATTGACCGATGCATTATCTGCTGAGTAAGATGAAACATTATTTATTTCCAATTAGTTATCACTAAGAACTCGACACAGCTGATTTTTTATTGATGTAGAATCTTCGAAAGAATCCTCATAAAAGTCTAAAATTTTCACACACAGTCCTTCTTCACAAGTAAAATATTGTGCAGCAACGGGATACATTTTGCGATTTCCCTTGTTTGATGCGTCAGTGGAGAGAGAAAATGGAATTCCAGTTTTAAGATCATTGAGAATCAACTCAATAGAAAAAGGATACAAAACCTCATTGACAATAGCTGATGATTTGGTTCTTCCACAAGACATCTTTTTTACAATTTCTGAATCATCAAAAATTTGCTTCATTAACTTAATACTGCAATCTTGAGTCAGGAAAGAAATATGGTGTTTGATCCCATGGTAAGTTTCAGCCATTTCAGCTACAGTCACTTTCTCACTGAAAGAGGAGTCTTTAACAATGAAAAACGAACTGATTCGCTTGTTGCTGGAAGCTATTTTCTCCTTATCTAAATGATTTTTTGTGCTTGCATGCTGTGTGACAGCTTTTAATACCATTATATTCAATTGTGAACGATTTCTAACACAATTTACAGTAGGCCGTCGTATTTGTTCTGTTGGTTTCGTTGTTGGTAATCCATGCAAAAGTAGCTTCCCAGTCTTTGGTGTATTTGCACACTCCTCTCTTTCGTTTTAAAGAATTCGAAATCTCGCCGCTGTTACTCTCATCACTCGACGTCATTTTAGGTCAGTCGACACAAGCTACAATACATTTTAAAAATGTGAACTGTACATAATTTTATAATATATTTTTATTTTAATCTCATTAATTTTTTTGGGAGAATCTAGTTCAATGATATTCGATCTTTGTCTCATTCTAACTTATGAAAAAAAAGACAAAATGCGATTCTCCTATCCTTATTCTCTTAGACTGTACAGCTTTAGATTACGTACCATTTCATCATAAAGCTTTTGAATAAAAAAAAATGTCCACTATTTTGTGAAAAAAAATAGTGAACATAATGTGAAAAAAGCGGACTGCTCAAATAGTGGACACCTGGCAAGGGTAGTCATATTACCCCCCCACCAAGCCACGCCCATAGAACCAGTAGTAACAAATTTTAGATTTCACCGCTGAGTCAGACCCAACATACCTCAGCAGCAGGAAGAGAAAGAAGATGCCAAATGTCAGCTGGGGTGGCAGTACACAGAGCGGCAAGTCTCTTGGACTTCAGGGTTATGAGGCTGGGAATAAGCTGGTGTGGCTGCAGCTTGCTGTGATGTTGCAAGCCTCCCAAGAGCTGTGCAGTTCTATGGCTGCTTGAAGCCCTTCAAGGCCAGGTATAGCACAGCCAAATTGTTTTAAAGGATGTGAAATGCTAAATATGGTATTTTCTCTCAGGAGGGGAAAAACACAGAATGCCTTCCCTATTTCTCAGGATCCTTGTTCCCAGTGGATGCAATCACCATAGAAAGCAACAGAATACAAGAATTGCATAGATGAATTGAATTGCACCTTGTATGCAGTTGTTCCTTTAGTACATTTCTCAATTCTATCTTTAGAGGCACATGGCACTGGTCAACATGCTTTTCCTAACTAATGTAAGCAGAAAGGTTATCTAAAGTAGATGGCAAATCTTGTCTTATTACATCTTCATTCCATAAATACAGAAAATTGTGTAGCGAAGTTGGAAAAAGTGGTAGCTGGCAACAAGCAGCAAGAAAAATACTGCATATGCTACACACAGATGCATTACTGTTTACTTCTTAATATCCTAAAAGAACTGGATTCTGACTATCTGGCTTTCATCAGTGTTGTGATGGAAGAATGTTTTAATTTACAATTTTATAATTTTTCTTGGGCAGTTCTTGATTATAGACTCTCATATCTCAATTGTTGGGGTTTTTTTACATAATTTGTCATACTTTGATTTTTTTCTTATAATTGGCATATCATTGTTTTATCCACCTTGCATGCTGCTGCACTTTACATACGCTGTGTGTTCATATGGTCAGTATGTGCTTCATTAGATTTGAATATTCATCATATGGTTCATTAAGCTCAGTATCTACCATAATCACTAGAAAATATTATTTTGCTGGGCCAGTCTGCAAAGAGGTTACATTCTGTTCAAACATGGATTCTCTGTGGTTTGGCTAGCCCTTGATCTCTGTTCATCTAAATACCCTCCAATACTTTCTTTCTCTTCTTATATTTATCTTCCTTTGTTGAGAGCTCAAACTGTGGAAACCTTCAGCCTGAATAGCCTGTTTCATTCTTAGTAGCTGTAGCTCCTGCTGTTGCTTCTACCTACACCCCACTTTGCCATTGTGCTAGAACGTGTGTAAGAAAGAGAGTGGGCAATGGGAGATGCAGAAAACAAGATGTTTTGGGATTCTTTTTTAAGCCTTTAAAGGATGTTTCAAAACCTTACAAGCATCTCCTTGGGTTTTATTCTTCCAAGTCCTTTTATTCTTAATGCTATTCTCCCTTCACTTGGCAACCAAGGCAAATGTTCCTGCTGCTCAATGTCTGTGTTAGAAATCTTGTTTCACATATGCTACTGATCTATTTTTTCCTCTTTACATGCATCATTCTTAGGAAAAAGTTGCAGCTGAAGTTGGGTAGTTATAATCAAAAGGGAACATTCTAAATCTGGAGGGAGAGGAGGAGGAAGCCGGGAGGGACAGAAGAAAGTAAAAAGAATAAAAAGAAAAATGATTGATTTAGGCCTTAATAGATTGTATATTCTTAAATTTCCAAGTTGATTATTGGACTTTAGTATGATATAAGAGCTTATTTATGTTAGCTTTGTATTTGTATTGTATGGGTTTATTTATTTATTGTTCCAGTCTTGTGGTTATTGATGTTATTGTAATCCTTGCTAGCTATAATTTTCATTTTTTCCCTATCGTTTTTTTTCTTATTTTTAAACATTTTTTTTGTACCTGTCTAGAGTTGTTGGAAGATGAACAGCATATAAATTTCATAACAACAGTTTTCCTGTCCACATTATACAATCATTAGATTTGCTATAATTAATGAACATGAGAAGTTGTTTTCTACTTATTCCGATTGTTTGTCTACTTAACCCTGGCTTATAGAAGAGTGACTAATAGTTGTTATCCAAAGTTTGAGACATATATTTTACCTGGTTCTATTGGGGGATGCTAAGAACTGAACCTGAAACGTTCTGTCCAAAGCATGATTATAGGAGAATTTTAGTTACCTCAGGCATCTTACATATTGGGTAGGTAAATGTTTAAGTGATACATCTTTGTGTTAATTCTTAGAATACATTAATATCAGGGGCGGGTTGCAAAACCCATCGCTACTGGTTCGCTCGGGGGCGTGCTCACTTGTGGGTGGGTGGAGCCTCCCGCCACCACCACTACCAGTTTGCCCGATCCGGGGCAAACCGGTAGCAACCCACCACTGATTAATATCCACAGGGTTCACTATTTTTATTGGATATCTTTGACAGGTGCTGAAACTCACCACTAATATTAGTGTCAGCTAGGATTTCTACTATGGATCCCCTTTGATCATGGCCACCATGTTTATTTTCTGAGAATGCATGTTCTGTTGTGTTGGGGCATTTTTTCATAGTAACTTCTATGTTCTTTAGAATATTTTGGAATAAAGTCACTTCTGGAATACGGTAGTACTAAAATTTGGTGGTTGCAACTGATGGAGACCCATTGGATAGTGCTTTGCTATTGGATCCCTCAGCTGTTTGTCACATAAAGCCTGTGCTGATTATAGTGTCTTTCTAGTGACAATGATATATTATAGTATTGCAAAATATGCATACTGTAAGTTTACAAATACATTCATAAAAGTTACCGCTTCGTATAGCTGTATCAGTTCAGCATACAGCTGCTGTGAATGATGCCATTCCATGTTGAGAATTATAGTACCAAGAAAAAAAATAGCAATGAGAGTGCCACTATATTACGCTTTATATAAATCCATGATGTTCCATTCTCTTTCCTACACCTCAAAGAAAATATTAAAAAACTGAAAAATGTGCTATCTAATTATCAAAGGCTTGGTATAGTTATCTTCTGAATGAGAAAAAGCTACAATATTGACTTTTTATTTTTAAATCAGTGAAATATAGTGTATAAAATTATGCATTGAGAAAATAAATTGAGATGTTTATTAGAATAAATTAGGTTGAACAGTGGTTCAAAGACAAAATGAGTTAAGGAAAAGAAATTTCATGAATCCATTCCCAGGAAGTATCTGTCATAGTCATTAATGTTATTTTACATATCTGCAGTTCTATAAAATGTAGGTAGTATGTTAAGGAACTGCAAAATTGTATGCATCCTATTCCTATATTTGTAATGAAGGAAATAATATTTGGATTTTCTAGAAAGGATTACATTGATTTGAAAGGTAATATGTAAAATTATCATTCAGCCTGTTTACTGATTAGAACTGGCAAGATAATTTTTCCTAGCCTGTCCTAATTATATGAATACTGCAGAAAATAAGATGCACTCGTATATAAAATAATATATTGTATGCATGAAATGTTTTGTTGTTATTGTTTAAACAAGGATATAATACTTTTCTAGAAATATCAGAAATAACTGAGATTGAGCTAGGAGTATTTTGACTCCTTCGATATTTTTATAAATAGTATCTGAGCTTTACTAGTCTTAGAATTGTTCAGTTGGGAAGAGAGAAAATCAGTAAGTGTTAAACAAATCAATTAACTGAGCATAGAGTGTATAACATCCACTTTCACATGCATCAATTGTTTGTTGGTCAATTAGAAAACAATATAGATGACAGCAAAGATTTTTTTCCATGGTGTCATCTTTTCTTTTAATTGCTGGTAACTATAAACTGCTCCTGCTTGCAGAAATAAATAGACTCTACTGAATATGATCAGTAGAGCATGAAGCATGAGTATGAGTAGAGCAGTTGGACATGAAGTATCATAAAACTTGTGTATGGCTAATAACCAGCTTCTTGTAGGACTGTGCAAAGGGTTAAATGTGATGTGAAGAATGAATGGCCGTGCATACTGCAATTGTCAGAATACCATCAACCAAAGGTACTCCCCCCCCAAACCTAGGTAGGGTGCATTGCACATCTGCCATGGATAGGTAGCTGAATGAGGCCAGAAAAGGATGCACGTGTTTTAAGGCTTCCCAAAAGATCCTATATATGCAACCATCTGTATTTTGAACCATATTCTGCACCACAAATTTGGATTTCTGCACCGTCTTAGTATTTATATTTTGTGCAGAAACAAATTAATAATCAATATAGTGCTTTCAGTAGTAGTGTAATATATTCTTCTTCTCTCTGCTGAAAGATGTTTTTATGAAAGGCGAAAGAAACATAAAGACATAGTAAAGACCTCCCTAAAGTTGCTTAATATAAACATGTAAAAAGGTAAAGGGATCCCTGTGGATTTTACACTGCTAGTTGTTGTCGACTATATGGGATGGTGCTCATCTCCATTTCAAGGAGCCTGGATAGCTCTGCAGATTAAAAGCACTGTAATTTAACACCAGCTGTCTGCAATTAAAGTAAGTTAGAATCTTGCCAAGCTCAAGGTTGACTCAGCCTTCCATCCTTTCTAAGGTAGGTAAATTGAGGACCCAGTTTGTGGGGGCAATAAGCTGACTTTGTATAAAATATACAAAAGTATGAAGGCTATTGCTTAGCGCACTGTAAACCGCCCTAAGTCTCTGGAGAAGGGTGGCATATAAATCAAATTAAAAAAATAAAAAGGCCATTGAGCCAGCGCTGTCCAAAGACATTTCTGCAGTCATGTGGACAACATGACCTCATGGAGCACTGTTATCTCTCCACCATAGTGGTACCTATTTATCTACTTGCATTTGCATGCTTTTGAACTGCTCACCCTGTCATGTGGTGCTTGGGTCTTGAACCTGGGCTACCGGCTTTCCAGCTGACAAGCCCAGCATCTTAACTGTTGAGCCACATGACCACCTGGTAAATGCTGGCACAAAATCACCCTACCTGGTGTGGCTTCATCTACTATGTTATCAAGCTTATGAAGCAAGACACAACATAAACTGTTATGCTCAGTTACGTTGTGCTGAAGCACAACATAACTGAGCTACATAAGACCAGAGCCATTAGTGTAGCAACTGCAGTGCCTACACATGGTTCTCTAACATTCATGGAAACATTTTGTGCCTGAATTGGCTTCATTAGTGATCTTCAGATATATCATATTTAGCTTCAACATTACTGAAACAATACAACAACAACAACAATTGAACCCCATGGTAAAACAAAACAAAAAACAAAAAAACAAAAAAACAAAAAAAACAATCGAACCCCATGGTGTCGAAGATTTCATCAGTGATGATGGAGGAACACACAATATATTTTCTAGAATTCTTCCAGAGACCAATCTGATTGTTTTCTAACGGATAATTTTTGGATAGATGTAAAAGCAATCAAATATAGGTTACATTATGACAACTAGGTTTGAAGCTTACTAGCATGTGCACTTTTATTTAAAATTAATTTTATTCTAGGAGAATATGCAGTAGATGTTGTCCAAAGCTGATAAAAGATATTTCAGCCAGTAGTTGAGATGAGTATGAGATACCACAGATCCATGTAAATACAGTATATAAACTCTGTATCTTCTCATTCTGGGGAATTATAATCCTATTATAATCCTATATGATTTCATATATATGGTTCTGAGAATATTGAATAACATGATATGTATTGTGAGACAGAATAAAACTGCAAGGAACATCATACAACAGCTTCTGTTTTGAGGAAGAATTGTTTTGAAGGGACACCAATTGGGTGCAGGAAGAAAACCGACAATTGTACCCACTCCTAGACTGGGAGGCCATCCAGATGATTACTAATGCTCTATTCCAGTGGTGAAATCCAAATTTTTTTACTAATGATTCTGTGGGCGTGGTTTGGTGGGCGTGGCAGGGGAAGGACACTGCAAAATCTCCATTCCCACCCCACTCCAGGGGAAGGATATTGCAATATCTCCATTCCCACTCCACTCTGGGGCCAGCCAGAGGTAGTATTTGTCGGTTCTCTAAACTACTCAAAATTTCCACTACCGGTTCTCTGAACTACTCAAAATTTCCACTACCGGTTCTCCAGAACCTGTCAGAACCTGCTGGATTTCACCCCTGCTCTAGTCACTTTACAAATAGACTACCGCAGTGTGCTCTATATAGGACTATCTTTGAAGAGTATCTAGATGCTATAGTTGATTCATAATACAGAGATCTGGGCACTGATGGGTATGCACATAGTATGCCCCCTGTGAAAGACCAAAACAATCACAAATAGTCTCACATTCTCGTTGTCAATCTCCAAACATTATCAATCCCATAATCTATTCTGAAGTTAGTTTGCGATGGAGCAAAATAACCTGCTTCCTTCAAACTGCTTAGAAATACGTGTAGAAAAAGCATGTTTCTTTATTATTCTCTTGTAGACCATGAACAAGAAAACCACTAACTAGTTGGAAAAAGCTGTGCTGGAAGGTAGAATAGTACATTTCTTTGTGTAGTTATCATCTATAAAAGAGATAACGTGAGTTCCTGTATATATTTATACAGAGATAACATGAGCCATTTCCTTCTATGCATAGTCATATTCATGCTTGGAAACATCAGAAAATGTTAATAACACATTTTCTGTGTATTCATTTCTCCCAAAACTTAAAAAAAAGAGAAGACATCATGAAGTGGCAAATTCATGCTTCTCCTGAGGATGAAAGGCAATTTCCAGCAGCTCAGTTTGTATGAGCACTGATGAGGGATTCTGAGAGTTGTAGTGCATAATATCTAGAGAGCTATACATTTCTTATGTCCCCTGTGTTAACTGAGGTTATGTATATTCTATATCCTGTAAAATGACTTCAAATACTTTGGTTTGAAATATTTGTGGGGCACAAACCTATATCACTCCTTCGCTTCATGTGTATGATATACAAATAAAAGGGAACACGTAAGTCTATCTGTGAAATTATATGGGAAAAGATAAGCAGCATTTTACTAGCATTGATGTTTTCTGCAAGGAACATGCCTGATTATAATTCTTTGTTATCCTTTCTCATATTCTTGGATGGAAAAAGCTCAATAGTTAATTTTCATTTGCTTTGAGACAGATGATAAAACAATTTCTTTGCTGAAAATAATATGGCAGTGTACCATTCTTTTCCATGATCCATGTGATCTTCCTGTTCTGCTACACAGCAATTTTTTTTTTAAGAAACTGAAATGCAAGAATCTTTACAGGCTCCAAAAACTGTTTCATTTAAATCTTCTGAATATTAATCAATAACTTTCACATTTTTATAATTTACTTCTTGTAAGTCTCTCCAAATATTTTCCCCTTCCCTTCCCCTCCTTTTTTTCCTTTTTCCTTTCTTTTCTTTGCAACGAACATTTGCAAAGTTTGAATGAGATTAGGTCTCTGAGAAGATTTCTTCATATTTAAAAACTAATAAGCTCCCTAATTTTTAAGACACTTTTTTTTAACCAGGTCATCTGAATGTACTTGATTGCCTTCTCAGGTTTGGAAGAGAAAGAGTAGCAGCAAACCATATCCATGAAGATATCGCAGGAAGTATGAACTGGCATCTTCTTGCTATTGCTAGCTCTTCTGAGCTTATGGCAACAGATATGCAATTTGTGAATGGTTGCTAGGGAAACAAAACAAATTTCAGCTGGAACTGGTAATGCAGGGACCAGTTTTCATCCTCTAAATATGAGGCATTTAAATGGTTCTATGAATGCGGTGTTAGAGCCCATATATCTTACTGAGAATAGACCATAGATTGATATGATTTCAATTGATAATAGTGTCATATCTAAATAAATAGACCCCTAACCTCTTTGAACAGATAAAATCTGATAACTGGGTTTTGAAAAAAACCTTATGGTTGCATTTTTGTAAATTAAGTATTAGTCTCCATTTTTTCTAGATGAGGAGAAAAAAATTTCCTTGAATGGTCTCATGCTTTTGTACAGATCTGAACAGTTCTTAACTAATCGATGGCTATAAAATGCCTAATTAATCAGTTTTATTAGAATAAATTACTTAATGCTGTCCGGGTCAGAGGCATATTGGGGGTTATGGCCTCCATAGCAGCCATGAGCTTGGCCCAAGTCATCCAGGACCCACCTCATAAGTAGTGGTAATAACCCATTCTGATTTTTCTGTTGGAGCAATGGAATTGGGGTAGATTTTGATTTCTCCCTTGCCATGGACAGATCACTCACTGGTGAGACTCAATTTCTTGGATACCATCCCCCTCCACAGGGAGGCTGGGTCCACCCTGGGTCTTCTTGATCTCTCAGCAGCATTCAATACTATCAATCATGACATCCTTATGGGCCAGTTTCAGGAATTGAGGTGGGCAGCATTATATTATGTTGGTTCTCCTCAGTGATGAAATCTAATTTTTTTTTGCCACCAGTTCTATGGGCGTGGCTTGGTGGTGGTCATTAGACTGGGTGGGCATGGCTAATTTTGTTTACTTTTTAAAGCAATTTTAACCCCCCTCTCCAAGTCAGATCCAATTCCTCCTAGCCCCAAAGATTGCAAGTCTTTCTACTTCGGCCACCCAATCTGGGAGATGACGGGGGGGGGATAGAAACAAAGTGCTTGGCTGCTCCCCCTTTTCACTCACCCCGAGCTTCCTGTTGCGGATTTTCATGCCTTGCTTCACGCACCCGAGATTGTCACCCTCGTCTTCTTCTTCCTCCTCCTCTCCAAATGGAAAAATGCCAGGAGCAAGTGCAAAAAGAAGCGCTTGCTTGCTCTTGGCGTTTTTCCATTTGTAAGGAAGCTTTCGCACCTGTGAAGGCAAGTCTAGCTTCCTGTGCTAAAAATCTCACCAGTACCCCTGTGCGCGCGGCTGGTGTATGTGTGTGTGGATGTCGGGCATGGGCTGCTGCGAAGACCAGGAGCAAAGACATACATACACACACACACACCACAAACACAGAGGCTTTAAAAGACCTTTGAATGAAGGTGGGGGTGGATTGGAAGGGTCATTTCTCTCCCCCTCCCTGCCTCTGCACTGACATTCAGTGCAGCACACACACACACACACACACACACACACACACAGAGAGAGAGAGAGAGAGAGAGAGAGAGAGAGAGAGAGAGAGAGAGGGGCTTTAAAAGACCTTTAGAATGACTTGGGGCTCCTTCAGGTTGGCCTCCAAACAAAAGAGGAATGAAGGTGGGGGTGGATTGAAGGGGTGAATTCCCCAACTCTGGTTCAGCCGGTTGGGGATGGGACGGCAGGTACAGGCTGCTGCGAAAAACCAGGAGCAAAAAGACACACATACACACAAGCTGCATGCACAGCAGTACTGGTGAGGTTTTTAGCGAGCAGCACAGGAAGCCAGACTTGCCTTCACTGGTACAAAAGCTTCCTTACAAATGGAAAAACATCAGGAGCAAGCAAGCACTTCTTTTTGCACTTGCTCCTGGCGTTTTTCCACTTGGAGAGGAGGAGGAGGAGGAGGAGGAAGAAGAAGACGAGGGCAACAATCCCGGGTGTGTAAAGCAAGGCATGAAAATCTGCAGCAGGAAGCTCGGGGTGAGTGAAAAGGGGGAGCAGCTGAGCGCTTTGTTTCTCCGAAACCGGTAGAAAAAAAATGCTTAAAAAGTAAAAAAAAAAAAGTTCCGACAATCGTGCATCGCTCAGCTGATCATTGGAACTTTTTTTTTTAACTTTTAAAGCATTTTTTTACTACCAGTTCTCTGGAAGTAAAAGCAGGAAGTAACAATGATTGGGCGGGTGGGCGGAGCCTCGAGTTGCCATCGCTACCGGTTCTCCGAACCACCGGCCATCATCGCTACCGGATCGGCTGATCCGGTCTGAACCGGGAGCATTTCACCCCTGGTTCTCCTCCTTCCTATAAGGTCAGTTCCAGTTGGTGTTGATAGAGGGAGAGAGATCTAGCCCAAGGACCCTACTTTGTGGGGTGCTCTGTTCTCTATTTAACAGTTACTGTACATGAGGCTGCTGGGTGAGGTGATCGATTTGGAGTGACCTATCATCAGAATGTGAATGACCCCCAGGTCTATATCTCTACCTATCACTTGAGTGATGCAATGGGTGTCCTATCCCAGTGTCTAGGGGCTGTTGGAGACTGGATGGGGCGAACTAGACTCTGACTCAACTTTAACAAGACGAAGTGGCTGTGGGAATTTAGGCCCTTGGAGACAAAGATGTCCCCTCTCTGGGTCTGGATGGAGTGTTACTGCCCCAAACAAACCAGGTATGCAATCTGGGGGTCCTCCTGTTCTCTCAGACATGCATACATACAAGTATACAGGTTTGTATGTTTTGTAGCCTGGCTAATATTATTGATAGATTGTAAGTCTGTCTGAAAAACCAACTAAAGGGAATTACTGAGAAATAAATCAAGCAAAAACCCATCCTTTACTTCCTTTTGAAAAATGGCTGCTGCACTCTTTATGAAGTAAAAGTTCTCACTTGAGGAGGTTCTGCAGGGCCGCAGCATGCAGAAGATACATTTAACTAAACCTTTCTAAGCTGATGATCAGAGACCTCTAGAAAATATGTTTATAGGTAAATGAACTGGCAAGAGTTATTACAACGGCAGCGGGCAGCTAAATGTCTTACAGAACGGTACTGAAATGTGAAAAGCCTTTTTTAAAATTCAGACCTGAGGCTTGCTAATTATTCTGTATTAACTAATATATATACTAAATTGAAACAATTCTATGTATCACTTTTCCCATAAACGAAGGCCGTGGTGATACATTTGAACAATAAAACATCAGTACATATTAGATTCGTGCAACAAACCTGGGATCTCAGAAAGTATTATCTTTGCATGCAGGTATGGGCCAGTGCAACAGTAGAATAGCTTCTGCGGCAGCTGTGTAAACTTCACAAAAGAAATAGTTGTTTTAGCTCTTTGAAGAGATCTGCTACATTCTCCTCTTTCAAATGCTTTGCCCAGCCCCGGTATATCTATTGTGGATTTTATTTTCGTAGTTCATAGAACCATAGAATTGTTGGAGGGGTCCAGAAGGATCATCTAGTAGTTAAACATTTGGCAGTGTCCAAGAAAACCAATTAAACTGTCTATGAAGTAGCTCTCCAGCCTCTTCTTAAAAACCTCCAGAGATGGAAAACCTGCGACCTCTTGTTCACTGTTTCACTGACTTTGCAATCAGGAAGTTAATTCTTCTATTTAACTGAAATCTGGTAGCTGCAACTTTTACCCAATATTTCTGTAGCACTGGAAAATAGTTCTTGGCCATGTTCCCTATGGTATAACCCTTTTAGCTGGGAAAAAAAAAATACTTGATAACATTTATTACACCCTGTCTTTAGTTACAAGATTACTAGCACTCAGAGATCAGCTCCTCCTTTGCCTGAATTGAATCACTCTTCATATACTCTCAATAACGAAGCGGATACCCACCCATTTGCCTTTTGCTTCATGTCTGCCACATCTTACGCTCACCCAATGACAATAAAGCCACTAGCCAGGTATTATGTGTATATCGTTGACATCTTCAACCAAAATTCTGTCTGACTTTTTCCCACTGGTTTCATGGAGATTTTTTGTAACCTACAAAGGAGAATAATGATTGGAACAAAGCAGGATATTTGCTATGCTAGCTGTAATCATTTCACAACAGATTTTCAGGGTAGAAATATATTTGACTTGGCTAATACGCTGTATAATTTGGATCAACAACTTTCTCAACTCCTACGAGCTAAGAATGCTGATTAAAAATTCAGAATGAGAGAGCTTTTTATATCAAGGAGGGAGAAGATATGGCAGTGAATCTGCTTCAGACTTTTGAGGAATTTGTGAAATATGTTGATGTTCTTCTGAAGCATCAGCAGTAGGAGAGATGCTGCTTATAGCAGGGAGCAACACACAAGGCATAACTATGAGCTTAATAGTTGATTGAATGCTAGCAGGTAGTGACGAGGAAATGGTTCATTTCCGGCCCTCGTCCTGCATCTGAAAAAAACCTTATTACTGCCATTATATTAGGTTTGGACTGTATACATTTACTTAATTATTAGATTTTCATCCCACCTTTATTACTTTAGAAGGCGACAAACAGACCTAGTGCTCCTTTCTCCTATTTTCCTCACAACAACCACCTTAAATTTAAAGCTATTTAAATTTGTATGTTCTAATGTACAAATCTGAACTGAATGTGCATTACATAAACCTTGCATTTTCAATAATTAAAATGATGTTTATATTTTTGAAAACTATTGAAATGAAAAACATCTCAGTATTTTGATTGTGTATCAAGAGAATTTTTGTGTATCCAAAATTAGGTCAAGAATTCTCTCTCTCCACTTCCCACAGGTCTGAAATTCCATCTTGCCAGTATTTCCTTTGTATTGCAGCCTGATATTGGAAATAGGGGAGAAAGAGGAAGAGGTGGGAGAGGACCAAAGGCATCCCATCTAGTCTTTTTTTATTAAGCCAGTTAAGAAGGAATGATGCCTTCTGCATAGGGCAGTCTGGCTAGCTTTCAGCAGCCTTATACTCCTTGAGCAGGCAGTTTTTCAGTATAAAGTAATAAACTGTTGGGACTGAGTAAAAAATTTGGTGGGAGGTTTTTACAGTTATTTTGGTTTATCTAAATGCTATACTTAGAAACTACCCTTAATATATAATTTGGCTTATATAATTTTCCAATACATTGGCTTCATTGTTGGCTGAGTGGGAATTAATCATAGGTTACATCAGTGAGCATCTTAACTGTGGGGTGTCACTGATCAAACCACTTCTTTTAATTGTCAAGGAGAAGGGAGCATCTCTTGGACTGTGGCAGCTGGCTTTCCTTCTATGGCTTCCCAGCTGGGCTGTTCAGTGACGTGTTTGTTTGGCACATCTTGGAAGATGAACAGGATCTAACACTTAGAAGTTTATTTCATCTCCTAACTTTCACCTTATAGTTAAAATGCCTATACTCTATAGAATGTTTCATTTATTCTGGAAAAAGCCTAGCTTCTTTCAATTTCTGTTTAAAAAGTAGTGACCATTTAATATTTTATTCATAGTTTCATTGGGTTTTCCTTCTGATGTGTGAAGTTATATCTGAAAATCCAAATTATTTGTTTGCTTGTTTATTTGTGTGAAAGAGAGATTCCTCCTCCGAGGTCAGACACTCTCTCTAAAAAAGAGCATGATGCTGTGTTAGGGCTCATGCTGGTTAAAGAACACATGAAGTTTATCTGCCAGTTTTAGGCTATATATTGGTATTCTAGGCTTCCCAATATGATTTATATTGGAATATAATCAATTAATTTACAATTGATTTCAAAAGAACTAAAGAAAATAAAAGAACAGTGGAATCCATTGAAAAATACTTTGGCTAAATTTAATGAATAATGGTACTTAATTTTGTATATTCTTTTAAAACATTTTCAGTCTGAAATTCTATAGCTAGAGTTAACATTTTCAAACATTATATATAGCATTTCACATTTGAATTCCATATTAAATGCAACAGTAAAGTTATCGCTCAAGCCTAACTTCAGTGAAAATCCACATGAGAAAAATCTTCCTTTTTGTTACTTTTGCTCTTAAATTTCATGTTCTTTTTCACTGAATATCAAGGACAGGGATTTTGAAAACAGTGTAAGTCTTTTTCTGAGAACATAAACCAACTATTTTAAACTGCTAATCTCTTTCAAACAGTAGACTTGAAACAATTAGAACTGCAGTAAATTAGAGTTGGATCGTTAGCAATAGCTGAGAGTATATAATACAGATCAAGGGCAAAGCATATAGTGAAAGAAACATATGCAGCATTACTTCTGTCGGTACACCAGTGATGACATATAACTATGAATGTGCTCCTTAATTTCACTGCTGGAGAGTGTTAATTTATTTATAACCTTAACACACAGCATATAGCAAAAACAAAAAAATGCAATAGTGAAATAGGTATAGTATATTCAGCTTTATAAATAATATAGTACCACAGAGTTCATTGAAATCTAACTTCAAATTATTTATGGTAAGATTAGTTCAGTAATGTTGGAATCCCTTTTAGAAGTATCTGTATATTAGAATGGCAATGTCTGAACCTTTCTTCCATCTGCAAAATAGATGTTTTTAAAATTGGAGTTGTTTCCGTGTTCTGATTATTCGATCTATTCAATAGTACTTGTGTGTTGCAAGTGGAATTATTGAAAATCAATGTAGTCTTGTGAAGAATTAGTTGCCTTGAAGATTGTACTGAAAGTTTATAGTTTTTGCGCTTTAGCCTATAAGTGCAATTATGCTTGTAAGAATATAAGCTACAATTAGCAAATGCTAATTATAGTTTATATTATTTTTCCTAGCATTTGCTATAAAGCCTAATCTAATCTTGAATGACTGCTGTTGTGCTATATCTATTTATATATCTTCATTTTTAATGGCTATTTTAACTGAAAAAAGGGTAAAATTCTGATAAATTCCAAAGCATTTTGCGTCCTCAATATGTTTTTATTGCTAATTTAGAATAATGATGTATTAGGATTTTTGTTCAATTTAATTTCTGGAAAAGCACTTTTCTTTGCAATGTAATATTTTACTTTAGTACATCTCATTTTTGTAATAGCTGATTTTGCTGATTTTGTTAAAGCATACTGCCAGGTACTAATATAGATTGGTTTGAACAATCCTGGCTCTTCTGTTTGAACTGAAGTAACTTCTTGATGATATTATGATAACAGTCAAAACTTCAGAAACTCTAAAATAGAACTGCCTTTCCTGTGGTTTTGCCCCCAACATTTCTTATGTAAATCAGTTGAAAGAAGATTTGAAGAACTATAATTTCAAAAGCAAAGGACAATTATGTTAAGATTCTTATATTCGATATTTTAATGAATGAATAATGAAAACATAAAATAATGCTAATTGGTAGCACTGATGTGATGTGATATTCTTGGGGATTTATTGTATATATCAGAATGTGTACATGCATAGTAAGGCTAAGATGTTGATATCCTATCACATATGTGCATATTCCCTAACTTCTGCTGTGCAGCTTCTAACACATCGCAAAAATTGGGTAGGAGTTTATAATAGATTTGTCAGTTTAGTGGCAGTGATGATATCCCTCTGAAACAGTGATTGATGAACAACCATAGTATGCATAAGGAGCAGAATTTTCCCTCCAAAGTATTACTATTCCTGTTATTGAGAATCATTGAATCTTTCTGTGAATGAATGCAGAAACAGTGATCTAAAGGAAATACAATTTCTTTAACTAACATTTTCAAATTAATAAATTCAATTAAAAAGAAACAAATGCTTGCTACTGGGGAGATCAAACAAATCCGTCCATATTATTTAATCTTATTTATTAGATGTAATAATTTTTCAACGTTTTTCTATGAAAACATCCATGTTTTCATCTCTCATTTTTTTGGTATGTTTTCTGACATCTTGAAATTAAACAATTTGCAATCCTGCCTTTTCTATAAAAAGATGTTGAGACTCTAGAAAGAGTGCAGAGAAGAGCAACAAAGATGATTAGGGGACTGGAGGCTAAGACATATGATGAACGGTTGCAGGAACTGGGCATGTCTTCATAATCAATGTGGTTTCATTCTTTACTCTGTAATGTAAGCTTGGTAAATGTGATTTTTTTTTTGTACAATTAATGGATAGAGGAGATGAAGTGGTTTTCTAAGTACTTAATTTAGCATGCCCATTCCACAAATAATAGTTTGAAGCATTTGGAACGATGTTCTAAATTGAAAGATGGGTTTCTTTTACAGGGCTTGGAAAATTATTTCATCTCATTTAGTTTCTCTCTGGTTTAGCATATAGTCTGTCTATCATCAACAAATCTTGAATCTATCTATCTATCTATCTATCTATCTATCTATCTATCTATCTATCTATATAAAAGGATGTATGTATATTTGTTCCAGCATAACTATGGAATGGCTCAAGCAATTTCAACCAAACTTGGTACACAGATGACTTACCCTCTGGAAACAAATACTGTGGGGGTAAAACACCCCTGGTGTCTCTGTGTGTGTTCCAGCATAACTGTGGAACTCCTAGGCCATTGAGAGCGTCCTAGAACGGTAATTGAGATGTCAGTTCCTTCGCAGCTTCCTCTGGAAAGCCAGCCATGACGTTTGCCCTCCAGTGGACCAATGGGGAAGCACCTGATGGATCTGGGGCAAAGTGCCAGGATTTTAGACAGGGCGGGAAAGAGGAGCTCATGGGAGGGAGAAGGGAGAGGGCAGGGATGATGGGCATGAGACTACAGGGAAGAAAGGCTCCAAATGGCTCCCTGTCAGACAAACGCTTTGACATCTATAAATACCCACGCAATGCCGGGTTATCAGCTAGTTACTTATAATTTGGGTTGGGTGAAGATTTTTCCAGTTTTCCAGAGGGGAGAGAGAGAGAAAAAAGAAAACCCTGAAAAATTTCCAGCAGAAAAAGATGCACTTGTTATTGGCACTCTCATTTATTTTTATTTATTTATTTTATTTTATTTATATGCCGCCCTATCTCTGCAGGACTCAGGGCGGCTCACAACAATAAAATATCCGAATAAAAGCGTGTTAAAATACATGTTAACCCCCCCAGTCCAGGATGAACAACCATATCTTTAAATCGCGGGCGGAAGGTGTGGAGGTCAGTTTTATGCTACCTTAACCTCATAAATTATAACTATCCAGCAGCCAGCTCTCAAATATTTTGCCACTTTTTTCTTTGAAGACTGGCAATAGGAGAAGCCAAATGATTCTTTCTTTTCTATTTTCTTCATCTATCCCTTCTTCCCATGTTGTAGCTTTAGTCCTATGGAAGAACTACAATGCCCCTTTGTCATGGTGTTATTCTGGGTAACATTTTATATGCGAATAATTAGAATCTAAAAAAACTTCCATCTGTCTGTTTTTCACTTATCCATGAGATTTGAAATACTCTCTCTTTTTCTGTAGCATTCTAGGCTGGGTATGATTGATTAGTTGATTGCTAAATTATAACTATTTCTTTTGACTATACTCATTTGATATGTGAGAATGCAAAGGCAAGCTAAGGTTGCTCAAACCAGAGAAAAAGTTGAAGGAAATGTAGATTGTAGAGTTTTTACTACCACAAGGAATATGTTTGGATGTTTTCACTGACTCTGGAATAATAGAACAGATTGTCTGATTTTACGTTAATTCAGCATTTATACTATATAATGTATGTATTGTGTGTATATATACATATATGTATACGCATGTACACCAGGGGTGAAATCTAAAAATTTTCCCTACCGGTTCTGTAGGCGTGGCTCAATTGGTGGGTGTGGCTTGGTGGTCAGGTGACCTGGTGGGCATGGCCAATAATAATAAATAAGAAAAATAAGAAACAAAGTACACAAAACAATAAGAGGTACCAAAAACCAACTTTTACACTTTACACACACACAACACAACACAACACAACTGACTCACACACAATGTAAAAGCAGCTGCACTTGACCCAAAATGGCCCCTGCAACAAGTAGGAACCTCATACAGCCACAAAAAGCTCAAAAACCAACTTTCACACTTTTTCCACACAAAATACCACATACAGCTTTGTGAGATTTTTTGTGTTTGTGTAGTTAGAGTGAAACACTACAGAAACACACCAAATATCAGAAAGATGCACAAATATTTTATTATTTTATTTTATTTTATTTTATTTATATTTTTAGATAAAAGCAGCTAAATTTAAAACTTCCTTAACTTTAAATTGCTATTAAAAAAAAACACTCCAAAACCCCCCCCAATTAACTATTTTTTTAAAGCTCCCCCCAAAAAACCAAAAAACCCAGTTACTTACCAAATTGAAGGCACAAGGCAGGCAGGCAGGCAGGCAGGCAGGCAGGCAGGCAGGCAGGCAGGCAGGCAGAAAGATTGAGTTGCTCACTGATTGCATTGATTGCAGCAGCTGAAGCAAGGCAGGAAAAGCGAGAGAGCCCGAAAGAAGCAGCAAACTGCCAAGTGGGCAAGTGGGGACCGGGCGATTGGGTGGGCATGGGTGGGGGGGCCAAGGGATTTTTACTACCGGTTCTCCGAACTACCTGCCGCCATCGCTAATGGATCGCTCGATCCAGTCCGAATCGGGAGTATTTCACCCCGATGTACACTCACACTTACACTCAAGAATTAATTCTTATTAAGGAAAAATCTTGATATGTTTAATATTTAGTCCACATGCTTCATATTTAGAATATTTTCTATTTAGTAAATATCTGTGTATGGCTCTCCATTCATACTTCAATAGCAGTTTGTGAGTTTGAGGAGGAATCTGCTTTGAAAAAATGCAAAATAAATTGTTCTATTTGTTATTACAAATAACAAAGATCTAGAATCTTTATGATCCCCATAATTTGTTATAACCAGTAACATGGGCTTTAGATTAAACAAAATGTGAAAGTCAGTGATTCCCCTAGATTTGTTGCTGCTTTCTTTCCAAGTAGAATTGAGCTAATTTTTCCCCTGCAGTATTTTTTTCTGTAGGAGATACTTTTTAATATGTGTTGAGCAGAACTTGAGGAAGAGAAGTTGGTTGTTGACTATATGCTTTACGAGAAGCCATTGTACCAAGATTTTTTGTATCTTTTCCAATATGATTGCAGGTTTTAAAAATAATTAATCACAAATTTATGATTGTGCATGCATAATTATATGTAATCATAAGTCATGTATTAAATGCAAAGCAAATCAGTACATTAGCTTCCCTCTTCTCTGTATATCAAGCAATTTTTAAAATTATGTTCTCTTTTTGACTTTTCTTCCTCCTCTTTTCTCCTCTAATAGGATGAATCATCCATGTTCTTCCAGTTTGGCCCATCGATAGAACAACAAGCTTCTGTTATGCTGAACATCATGGAAGAATATGACTGGTACATTTTCTCCATTGTCACTACCTACTTTCCTGGCTACCAAGATTTTGTCAACAAGGTCCGTAGCACTATTGAGAACAGCTTTGTTGGCTGGGAGCTAGAAGAGGTACTCTTGCTGGACATGTCTCTGGATGATGGAGATTCAAAGATCCAGAATCAACTCAAGAAACTCCAGAGTCCTGTCATCTTACTGTACTGTACTAAGGAAGAGGCCACTTATATCTTTGAGGTGGCTAATTCTGTTGGTCTGACTGGGTATGATTACACATGGATTGTGCCCAGTTTGGTGGCTGGAGATACAGACACAGTTCCGTCTGAATTTCCCACTGGACTCATCTCTGTGTCATACGATGAGTGGGACTATGGTCTTCGTGACAGAGTGAAAGATGGAATAGCCATAATAACCACGGCCGCCTCTGACATGCTATCTGAACATAGCTTTATTCCTGAGCCCAAGAGTAGCTGCTACAATACACAAGACAAGAGGATCTACCAATCTAACATGTTAAATAGGTAAGGGAAATAAATATAATAATAAATTGGTTACTCATAAATTCATTAAAATGGTTGGAGTTTTTGTGTAGTTTTGGAGTCCCCCCCCCCATATATGATTCTCATCATGCAAAACTAATTGAGTATATACATGGCAATAAGGAACATGTATATGAATACAAACTTCTTGGTGACGGGATGATAACAATTACATACTGTATTTCTAATGTTGTAAATTATACTGTTGTTCTGGAACTATTCTCAAGTCCTTCTGTAAGATATTAAGTATAACCGGTGGAAACATTTATCAAGGAGACTCTTAAAGTAAGCATTTAAAAAAATAAGTGGCAAATCTGTAAATGCCACCTCTAAGTACAATAAAATTTTGGCAACATATGATAAGTAGAGAAGCATGGCTACAAAGCAAAAAGCTGGTAGACCCTAGGAAGAAAAACTGTTGTACCAGGGAGATAAGAACAAGGTTCAGATACCATAGAATACATAAGAGTCAGATTAAGAAAGGAAAAAAAAATCAGGAATAATGAGATCATTAGGAGAAGTTATTAGGCACAGGACTGGCACAGAAAAAATGCCACAGGTCAGTATGAAAAAGCAGCCTATATGTGTGGTAGATAGGATTGGAGTATGATATGTTGATAGTGGTTAAAGTGCTGGCCTATAAATCAGGAGATCATGAGTTTTACTCCTGACCCACCTCAATGTTGTTATTGTGGGGATATTTATTTATGGAGGGAATATAATGCATGTTCTCTGCCTTGCATTACTTATAATGTAATAAAGTAATATCTAGTAAATTAATCAATATGATACATTAATGTAAACAGTACCAAGAGAGACAGGATCTTTTTCTAACCTTGAAGTGAGAAGCAAAACTTTAGATGCTGGGATGAAAGATTAATTCCAGTTAGTGAAGTTCACGGAGAAGGAGTCTACTATTCATTTGGAATATGGATTCAGCCATTGAATCTGTGACTTGGCTGGGTGTTTTGTCAAGCCAGCTTCTTAGGGCAGCATGTAGGAGAAACAGGTTTTTGCTACAATCTGTTTTTAGTAGGCATAATTTTCCAGAATTCTATTAGGTATTTAACCAAGACCTGTAACATTACGGCTGCTTTGTGGGATGAAGTCACAGGAACACATTGTTAAGAAAGTAAACATCAGATTCTAATTTCAATGAGATGCATATCCATAACTTTGTTAAAGATTATGGCCTTAAATTTTAAAATATTTAGCTAGAAATAAAAGTCAGTGTTCACCTATTTATGGAATCATCTTCTTATTGGAATATTTTATTAGTGTGTAGTACAAATAAGACAAATTTTGTTTTTTGTTTTTCATAAGAGCGGAAGTTATGTTGTGATCCATGATATACAAGCTACAATTTATCAAAAACTCTTTATTCACAGAACTCCTTAGACTTATTCTATGAGAAGTAAAGTAGATTCTTTTGCACAGTTTTTGTTCATTTTTTGTTTTTTCATAGAAAATGGTGTCTGCACATAAACATTCAATGTTGCACATAACAGAAAAATGATTGCAATCACAGTTTTAAGCTTCTTTTCTAAGGAAAGTTAGAGGTTTTACATTTTTTTAGTGGTTACAGGTTTTTCTTGCCTTATAAGTAGCAGTCAGTGAAATGAAAGGCTCACAGTATAATGCTGACATAGCTGATATTTTGTGATTCCTCAAGTTTATGGGGAAGATCAGAGCAGAAAATGTGGGGCTGCTGGTTTTGAAGGCAGCCATGCATACATACAGTGTCACTTTCATTTCTGGTTCAAGAGAGAGATGAAGCTCTGAAACTGCCAAAGCAAGAAATTTCAGACATCATTATAAACTCGCTATACTCTTATATGGGATAGTCTGTTCCTTTGGCAAGACAAGTCCATGTACTGTAAGCAGAAGGTTATAAATTTTAAATGAAACTGTTATTCATAAACTATTTCCACGAGGGGCCCTTTTTTCTGCCCTTTTTAATAAATGTGGAGAACTGCTGACAAGATGATGAGGAAAAGAAGGGGCTAAAAGAAGAACATTTATGGGCTGCCTTTATGTGATGTAATATCTTTATGTCTTGTAATATCATCATATAATGGCCTACAATAATAAGTTCCTTCCCACAGAAAAAAATATTGCTGCTTAGTTTCTGGGAAAATCTGTAGTCCCCATAACAAGTTTCTGTAGGGAAAAAAAACCCTTGTGATACCCCACAATAATTATGCTGCTACAATGTTATTATTTCCTTGGAAATTCCCCTGCTGTTTACCAACTGATAGCCCCAAATACAGTGGAAGCTGGAACATGGTTGCATCCCAGGATACTAAAAATATTAAAAAGCAGACTATAATCCAATCTGTTGCAGACTTCAAAGTTTACAAAATATATCCAGTCAGGTCTTTTTATTTTGAGTAGCAGCTCCCATTCACATAATTTAAATGGAGGATGGGGGGTAAGAGAGCAGGGCTGCCACTTCTCAGTGCATGGAACTAGATTCATGACATTCCTGACTGAGACAAGGGAAAAGAAGAACAGTTTTGATATACATTTTATTCAAATTCTATAGTTACTCATTAATACTACACTGTAAGCTCCTTCTTGCTGCCCATATTTATTAGTTTTATTGTTTTTATATGAGGTTTTATATTCTGTAAGTCACCTTGAGTCGCCATGTGCAAATAAGCGGCAATATAAATTCCATAAATAAATTCATTCATTCATTCATTCATTCATTCATTCATTCATTCATTCATTCATTCATTCATTCCAGGGACTGCAAAGAGCTGTTCCTATTTAGAGTTGCTTTGGAAAGCAGGGATTTGGTTGTCATGTTTATCCTCTACCTTTAATAAACTTTATAAATACTTTATAAATACTTTAATAATAATAAACCCATGTGCCCAAATTATGGTAATTTTTGAAATAGTTTGGCATGCTACAATAATTTTGAAGAACAAAGTTGTTTTTTAAAAAATAGGGACAATTTTGTTGCTGCTGTCTCATAAATGCTTGCGTTGCCATGTGATTCCTTTTGCAATGCCCGGAGGCGCTTAGTTTTCTCTCTTCCTTTCCCATCTTAATCTGAGATCTACTGTTGATCTATTCTTCCACTCACTTTCTTTCTTTCTTTCCAGCTCCTGGATTATTTCATGGAGAGAATGGCATCATTTGGTTGGACCCAAAGGCCTTTAGTGATATCAGGCAAAAGAATCCCAAGTATAATGAGTTAGAAGCTGCAGTTATGAATACATTTGCAGCTTCTGGCTGCCTATTATAGCGGTATCATATTATCATAATGTTTCTTTTGCCAGCTGGTGAGCAGGGAGGAAGGAAAGGTCTGTAGCAGTGGCAATAACAGAAGTGGTAAGAGGCCAGGAAAGGAGTTGAGATGATAGGCAAGACTGGGACCAAAGAAATAAAAAAGAGGGAAGGGGAAGGAGGAGGTGGGAAAAGTCTCTCAAATCCAATAACACTACTGCAAAGAAACCTATTCTCTTCCCAAAATCTACCTAGTACCTTCCTTCCAAATTTATTGTCTTATTTGTCTTTCCAAATCTTCTGAGGTGTATCCTGAATAAGGTCTTGTACTTTCAGTACTTTTCCTTTTTGTCCATTTGCCTTTTATGAAGGGAACCTGCACACAGTTTGCACAGTTATTAGGCAAGTGAGTATTTTAATCATGTCATCATTTTTATGCATATTTTCCACCTCCAAGCTGCATAAACTTGAATCATCGTCATCATCTTTTAATGATCCCATAATCCCTTGTAGGGTGGAGTCTGGGCAACTGAATGGAGCTAGCAGAGCATTTAATGACCGGATGCCCTTCCTGTTGCCAATGTGGAGTTTTGTTCAGCAGATATATTCTCATTGTGCCCAGAGAGAGAAATATTTGCCTCTACCTAGGATCCAACTCATAGTCTCCTGATTGTGAGGCGAGAGCTCCACCCCTAGTCCACCATGCCACTCCAAGCTGTATAAACTTGAATGCTTAGTGAATACAAGCATATCAGGTGATGTGTATTTGTGTAATGCGGGAGAATATGGCCTAAGAAGATCAACCCCTATATCAAGGTATGCATAATTATTAGGCCACTTCTTTTCCTCAGGAAAAATGGGCCAAAAAAGAGATTTAACTAACTCTGAAAAGTTAAAAATTGTCTTTCAGAGGGATGCAGCACTGTTGAAATTGCTAAGATTTTTTTTTTGATTTTTAAAATGTTTTTTATTTCTCATAAACATGTCTTAACTGTAGTCTCTTATCCATTGTTAGTCAAACATATTCTCTTTTATAATAATAATAATAATAACTTTATTGTCATTGTACGTTTATACACAGTATACCCATATAACGAAATTCACTTAACACCCAAAGACCAGGTCCAACACGCATAACAATCCCCAAACACACTCCCACCCACCACAAATTCCCCACCCCTAAACCACCCAAACATCCATACAACAGACTAAGTAATGCTGTCCAACAGCTCACTGATGGTGGCCCTTTAGTTCATTGTTGCCTTGGTGGCGCAGCAGACTAAAGTGCTAGTGAGTAGCACCAGCTGCCTGCAATTACTGCAAGTTCAAATCTCACCAGGCTCAAGGTTGACTCAGCCTTCCATCCTTTTGAGGTAGGTAAAATGAGGACCTGGATTGTAGGGGAAATAAACTGACTTTGTATAAAAAAAGAACACCGCTTAGGGGCCCCCGAAAGCCCTACTAAGCAGGTATATACAAAAAGTATGAAGGTTATTGCTTAACGCATTGTAAGCCACTCTGAGTCTCCAGAGAAGGGCGGCATATAAATTGAACCAATAAATAAATAAATTGTTGAATGCAATTATAGCTCTGGGATAAAAACTATTCAGAAAACGTGTAGTGTGAGTTTTAATTGTTCTGTATCTTCTGCCAGAAGGCAACAGTCCAGAAAGTTTGTAAGCAGGATGGGAAGAGTCTCTAAGAATATTATGCAACTTCCTCAAACAGCGAGATTCAAAGATGTCATCCAGGACTGGTAGCTGGAGCCCGATGATATTCTGGGCAGTTTTAATGATTCTCTGTAGAGCTTTTTTGTCCGCTACAGAGCTGCTCCCATACCATGCAAGAATGCACTCTCAATGGTGCTGTGATAGTAGGACAGAAGTAGATGCTGAGATAGATTTATCTTCCTGAGCATTCTCGGGAAGTACAGCCTCTTCTGTGCCTTCTTCACAAGCATGTTAACCTTCATAGTCCATGAGAGGTTTTAACTTTCATATTAGTTTATTCTTCATCCTAAAAAAATTGAGTATATTCGGGGTTGCTCTTCTACCGTTCCATCTCCCTTATTTTACAACCCTTCTTCTTCTCCTCTCTTTCCCTTCCCTCCCTTAATCTATCCTCTTCTACTTTCTTCTTTCCTCCTCTCCTTCCTCTTCCTTTCTTCCACTCCTCTCTTCTTCCTCCCTTTTAACCTTCTCTCCTACTCTTATTTCCCCTCCCTTTCTTCCTCTCCTTTTCCCTTTCTTCTGTTCCTCTCTCTCCTTCCTCTCTTCTCCCCTCCTATCTATCCCTCTACTCCTCTTTCCATTCTCTCTCCATTGTTATATTCATTTTCAATTCAATATTTTCCGAAGTGGTATCCGAGCAACTCTGATTTTCTATTTATATACACTTTCTTTTCAATTTCTTTTCTATTTTACTGATTTCACACATATCATCATAAATGTACATTTATATGGTAGCATTTTTTCCTTTTCCCCCCTCCTTCCCCCTTTTCCATTTACGCAGGTGTCATCTGGGTTTCTATTTCTTTTTTGTCTTCTCTCTCATTTACTTTTACCCTATCTAATTTATTAATCTCTAATCTTTTATTCATATTTCTTTTCTAACCACTCATAAAAACGTCCTCATGTCTTGAAATACACCGATTCCTCTTTATCTTTTATTCTTAATGCCTTATTTTATTCTTAATAATCAAATATGTATCTTCTTTGCCATATTTCTCTGGTAAAATTCCCAATAAAAATGTGTCTGGTCTTAACTCTATATGCTGGTGTAGCATTCCTTCTAACCATGTTTGTATTTTAACCCAATAATTCCTTGTTTCCTTACATGACCACCACATATGATAATATGATCCCGGCAACTGATGACATTTCCAACATTTAGCTGATTTGTCTTTAAACATTTTTGCTAACCTTTCTGGTGGCATATGCCATCTATAAAACATTTTATATAAATTTTCTTTATATGCTGTTGCCATTTTTAATTTATAATTCCTTTCCCATAGTTGTTGCCTTTTCTCTAATTCAATTGTATAGCCAAAATTTTTTGCCAACGCTATCATTGTTTCTTTCACTTCTTCATCTTCTAACCTAATTTGCAATAGATAATTATGTAATTTCTTGATCATTTTTTCATCTGTTCCCATCAGTATCTCATCCAATTCTGATTTACCCATATTAAACCATACTGTTTAAGATCTTTTTTGTATCTTAATTGTATTTGCAATTGTGTAAACCAATCTGTCTCAATCCCTTGCTTTTCCAACTCTTATTTTTGTTTTAGTTTCCCCTTTTCTGTTAAAATATCCTTATATCTAACAATATTTTCATATTAATAATATTTGAATGTGTCAAAGCTTCCATCGTCGAAAGCCACATTGGTATTTCCATATAATGGTTTTCTTTCACTCTCTCCCACACTGTTAATAAACCATTTGGTTTATAAATGAAATTGCTAAGATATTGGGGTGTGATCATAGAACATTTTGTTGCAAATAGTCAACAGGGTCTCAAGAAACTTGTTGAGGAAAAAAAGATGCACATTAACTGCCAAGATTTGAGAAGATTCAAACGTGAAGTTACCAAGAACACATTATCCTTCAGTGCTGTCATATTCCAGAACTACAATTTACCTGGAGTGCCCAGAAGTACAAGGTGTTCAGTGCTCAGAGACACAGCCAAGGTAAGGAAAGCTGAAACCCGACCACCACTGAACAAGACACATCAGTTAAAATGGCAAGACTGGGCCAAGAAATATCTGAAGACAGATTTTTCAAAAGATTTTATGGACTGATGAGAGTGACTCTTGACGGACCAGATGGATGGGCCCATGGCTGGATCAGTAACGGGCACAGAGCTCCACTTCAACTCAGACGCCAGCAAGATGGAGGTGGGGTACTCTTGTCGGCTGGTATTATTAAAGATGAGCTGGTTGATCTTTTTGGGTTGAAGATCGATTCAAAATCAACTCCCAAACCTACTGCCAGTTTTTAGAAGACACTTTCTTCAAGCAGCGGTACAAGAAAAAGTCTGCAACTTTCAAGAAGATAATGATTTTTATGGTTTATGATTTTTAGAACAATACCCCATCGCAGGCATCAAAGTACTCCACTGTGTGGCTAGCCAGTAAAGCCTTAAAAATGAAAGAACAATGACACGGCCCCCTTCTTCATCTGAGCTAAACTGTATTGAGAACTTGTGGGCCCTTCTTAAATGGGAGATTTACAGTGAAAGAAAACAGTACACTTCTCTAAACAGTGTCTGGGAGGCTATGGTTGCTGCTGCATGTCAGAAATGTTTATTTTTACATTTTGAGTTGTTTGTTTATTATTTTCACTTTAACAGATGCAAATAAATAACTGTGATGGGCAAATTTTAGTTTTTCTTATGTCACATAAGAATTCTGCACACTAATAATTGCCCAATAATTATGCACATATAGATATTCTCCTAAGAAAGCCAAAACCTCACTTTTACTTTCTTAAATATTCAGATTTGAGGTTTATTTTGGATTGACCGAGAGCACTGTAGTTGTTCAATAATAAAATTAATCCTCCAAAACACAACCTGCCTAATAATTGTGCACACAGTATATCTCCTCCGAATATTCACTGGACAGTTTACATGAGGAGACCCTCTTTAAATGACATGTAATGCCTCCCTTTTAGTAAGTAAAATGCTTATGGTCCAGTGAGCTTGTTGGTGTGAGAGAATGAATAATTGTCCCAAAACATCAGAATAATAAAGTGAAAACAGTAAATAACTACGCCACTTAAGTAAATAGCTGCTGATAATTTTGTGTCCTGTAAAATAATTTGATCTTTGAAAGAACACACTTGTTCTTCATTTTATTAATTTTTTCATTTTATTAATTGACAATCCTTGCTGCTCCCAATGTTGCTTTTAACTATATTTCATGATATAAAAATAGAAGTTGCTGTGTTGCTATGGCTCCTTGAATAGTTCTAAAACCTCTTTTCATTTTCCCCCTAGTACATTTTCACTTAAAAAGCTGGTTTATCAAGAGATCAGCTTCGTATGTCCTCTGAAACTTACATATCAAAGAAAAGTATTTTCTGGTCATCAGGAACATCACTGCAAATATTGGAAGTGTTCAGTGTAGCATCTGGTTCAGCTAGAATGGGTGTTGGCAACCCATGTCTCCAGAGCCGCATGCGGCTCTTTCATCCCTTTGCTGTAGTTCTCTGTCACCCTTTCGCGGCAGAGGGATGAAAGAGTTGCCGCCCTGTCGTGGCGGTGGCAATGGGTGGAACCTTAGTGCAGGAGCAAAGCGCCCTTGCACTTGCCTTTGCTCGAAACAGCATTCTGCCTTCATCGCGGTGCATTTGCTGTTGCCGCTCTCACAGTGCCTTGCGCAGCACAGTAAAATTTAGTGTGCTTCACAATGGGGGCAACGGGGTCCCCTCCTCCTGGAGCCCATTACAATACCTGCCCACTCGCCCCTGGCAAGAGCAGTGTCATCGTGGGCTCGCTCTCGCCTCCCAGATGTCAGTTGCTTTTCCAGCAGAGCTGCCAGTGTTGTGATGCCCTGCCTCCCCGCCAGCCAGTTGGTCTTTGGTGCACTGCTTCTGGGTTCATTGGCCTCTGGACGTCAGATTCCTATCACCCAGCACCAGTTCAGGGGTCCTTCCCTCCTCCCCCAGGGGAGAGAGAGAGAGGAAGGGAGGGAGGGAGAGAGAGAGAGAGAGAGAGAGAGAGAGAGAGAGAGAGAGAGAGAGAGAGAGAGATGTAGTGTATTTTAAGGGTGAAATATGTCCCTGAAAGTAGTTTTGCCATTTTGCTCATCAGCTCAGAGAGAGAGAGAGAGAGAGAGAGAGAGAGAGAGAGAGAGAGACAGAGAGAGAGAGAGAGAGAGAGAGACAGACAGAGACAGACAGAGACAGACAGAGACAGAGACAGAGACAGAGAAAGACCGAGACAGAGAGATATATATTCGTTTCCCACAGCAAAGAAAACACCGGGAGCCACAAAACCTGGGTAAGTGTGGCTGGAGGGTCATGTGACTGGGTGAGTGACATCAAGTTGGCCATGCCCATTCAGAGTGGGCATCAGAGTGACTGACGTCAAGTTGGCCATGCCCACCCAGGTTTTGTGGCTTCTGGTGTTTTCAAATGGCTCTTTGAGTGTTTAAGGTTGCAGACCCCTGAGCTAGAATTTAACAGCCAGAAATCCCTTACTTTATAGGTTCACAGTTCGACTAATCTAGTGGTGTCAAATTTGATTTCATTGAGGGTTGCATCAGGGTTGTGTTTGACCTAAGGGGGCCAGAGGGCCATGGCTGGGGGGGCATGGCCAGCTTGACGTCACTCGTGTTGGGGGCAGCTGTGGTGGCCTCAGGTCTTTGCCATCAAAAATGGGCTCCTGAGCTTTTTTTTTTTCCTGGCAGAAGCACCATGGGCCACCTTCACTGTTTCCAGGGTGGCCTGGTGGGCCAGATCTAAGTACCCCCCACAGGCTGAACCTGGCCCCCAGGAGTTTGACACTTCTGGACTAAACAGTTTGCTTCATTTTCGAGGCCTCTTCCACTTTATATCCATTTAACATTTAAAATAAATGGCTGTTGCATTATGATCTAAATTGCTCCGATATTTAATTCAATTTTATATATATGTTATGTATATAAGTAATGTTACATAATTACATTATGTAATGTTTTATTATATATAAATATAATATATATAATATATTTATATATTAGACATATATTATATATATATTAACATATATAGGTCTTTGGTTATTTGGGTTTTCTCCTGCATAAAATTGGAGGTGTCTTGGCAACATTTCGACGAAGTCTCATTCATCATCTTCAGGCTGGTGTTTTCGGCTTCGTGCTTCTAGGAGCAATGTGTGTGATCGCAGCTGTTTCTTCCTTTTAACTGCCAGTGGGGGTGTGAACTGATTGGGTGGGAGCTTGGCTGTGTTCTGATTGGTGGAGGTGTTTTCTGATTGGTTGGGGGTTTGGCTGTGCTCTGATTGGATGGGAGGTTGGCTGTGCTCTGATTGGCTTGGTGTGTGTTCTGTTTAGGTGGGGGCTTGGTTGTGCTCGGGTTAGTCTGAGTAGCAGGGGGATTTGAGCTGGTGAGCTGTGTTGCTGTTGTTTGGCTTCGTCTTCATGGCCGTGCCATCTCTTCATGTTGGGTGTAAGTCTGGTTTTTTGTAGCTCCAGCTCAGTAGAATCACATCTACTCGGTTCTGGGCTTTTTTCCTTTCTAACAGCTAGCAAGCTCTAACTGCTAGGTGGGAGACCTAAATAGATCCATTTCTAGCTCGTTTGCTTTCATCAGTAGGCCACACCCATATCTTATGTATCCTCCCTGTAAAGGTACAGTATCAATTTTCTTACTTCTTCGTAGGGTTTATGTGTGTTTTTCTTCTAGCCAGGTTTTCCCTACGTAACCAAGGTTTTTTGTAGCTCCAGCTCAGTAGAATCACATCTACTCGGTTCTGGGCTTTTTTCCTTTCTAACAGCTAGCAAGCTCTAACTGCTAGGTGGAGACCTAAACAGATCCATTTCTAGCTCGTTTGCTTTTATCAGTAGGCCACACCCATATCTTATGTATCCTCCCTGTAAAGGTACAGGATCTATTTGAGTTTCATCTTCAGGATATGGCCTTCTAAAGAGCAGTCAGGGTTGATCTCCTCTAGGACTGACCGGTTTGATCGCCTTGCAGTCCAAGGGACTCGCAGGTGTCTTCTCCAGCACCATAGCTCAAAGGCCTCAATTCTTTGGCACTCAGACTTTCCTATGGTCCAACTTTCACAGCCATACATTGCAACTGGAAAAACCATAGCCTTGATTATACGCACTTTTGTTGGCAGGGTGATGTCTCTGCTTTTTAGTATGCTGTCTAGATTTGCCATAGCTTTCCTCCCAGGAGGCTAAAACATATGCACAAGATCTTAGCAGTTCCTATTACTCTGCTTATTTGGGCAGAGAGCTTTGATGTCGATATATATAATTAATATCTATTATTTTCTGATATAACTCTTCAGCATTGCAGAATATTATGAATTCCATTTAATTCCGGAGTGTGGGCAGCATTAGCATACAATTTTTTTTAAAATCATGCATTTTACCATTTTACCAGCCCCAATGACTTTACAAGAGTAACACATTATTGGAACATTCTGAAACCCGATGTCTTTGAGGTTATTTTTTGACTACAACATGTTCCTACATCCAGCATGCTTGTTTTAGCTAGAGACAATTGGAGATGCAGCTCAATACTTTTGTAGAATGTCATATAGCTACATTCTAGAAACATACATAGAAACCATTCATCCAAGTTTTAAGAAAACATGTTTCCATATGGTGGGTTTGAATTCTTTCTTCAGTTCTTAATGTCTAAGGTTTTTTTTTTTTGCATTATATACCCCATCTGAGAATCAAATACATAGGCTAAATAATGCTTTTTCATTCAAAGAGCTCTATAATTTTGATACAGGGATGACATTGAAAAATTTAATATTGGAGGGAAAATGTATTTAATTGTCTGCTTCATTCTGACTGTATCATTTATCTAGTAGTTATATTAAACAGCATCTGCAGTATATGTTTTTCTTTCTCATATGCAAACAGATTTAAAAGGTCTGACATTTGCCGAAATAATTTGAATAGTGACAATCATCTTAGAGATTTGTGAAAATGAATAGAATAACTATATGCAATAAAGAAAAATTACAAAATGTATGAAAATCATTTTGGGGGAAAATGAAACTACATCTGCATGTAGGGTAGTAAGCAGTGGGCAACCCCAAGGTTCCGTTTTAGGCCCAGTACTCTTCAAAATCTTCATAAACGATTTAGATGAGGGAACAGAAGGGGAACTCATCAAATTTGCAGATGACACGAAACTGGCAGGAATAGCCAACACCATAGAAGATAGGCTTAAGAGCCAGATAAATCTCAACAGAGGTGAACATTGGGCACTATCGAACAAAATGAAATTCAATGTAGAGAAAAGTAAGGTTTTACACTTAGGCAAGAAAAATGAAATGTACAGGTACAGATTATGTAAAATTGACTCAATAGCAGTAACTGTGAGAGGGATCTTGGAGTCCTAGTGGACAATCACTTAAATTTGAGCCAGCATTGCTCTGCTGGTGCCAAAAAAGCCAATGCAACCTAGGATTGCATTAACAGAAGAGTAGAATTGAGATTACGTGAAGTATTAGCGCCACTTTATAAGGTCTTAGTAAGACCATACTTAGAATACTGCCTCCCATTTTGGTCACTATATTATATAAAAGATGTTGAGACTCTGGAAAAGAGGGACTGGAGGCTAAAACATATGAAGAATGGTTGCAAGAATTGGGCATTAAAAGAAGGACTAGGGATGACATGATAGCAGTATTCCAATATTTTAGGGGCTGCCACAAAAAAATCAATCTATTTTCCAAAGCACCTGAAGGCAAGACAATAAAAAAATGAATGGAAATAATTCAAGGAGAGAAGCAACTTAGAACGAATAACGATAAATTTCCTGACAGTGAGAACAATTAACCAGTGGAATGATTTGCCTTCAGAAGTTGTGAGTGCTCCATCACTGGAGGATTTTAAGAAGAGTCTGGACAGCCACATGTCTGGAATGGTATAAGACAGTGATGATTAACCTTTTCAGCACTGAGTGCTGAAACTGGATCGTGCGTGTGCACGCCAGAGCGCTGGAACCTGGTTGGTGCGCATGCGCGCGGTGCCAGCTACTTTTCCGGGTTCCATTGAGTGCATGCGCACCAGCCAGCTGGTCCAGCACGCATGTACACCGTCCAGCTGCTCTCTTCCGGGTTCCGGTGTGTACCCGCGGCACGCATGTGCGCGCCGGAACCCAGAAGAGCTGCTGACGACGGCGCGCGTACCCACAAAGAGGGCTCTGTGTGCCACTTCTGGCACATGTGCCATAGGCTCGCCATCATGGGTATAGGAACTCCTACTAGGTTGGACTAGAAGACCTCCAAGGTCCCTTGCAACTCTGTTATTCTGTTAATTAAAGGTCGTATGCAGTCTTTTTTCAATAATTTTATTAAAGATTACCTTATATATAAGTAAAACTTATAAAACTAAATAAAGGTATGCTAAAAATAAAAAAGTAAAAAGAGCAGAAAAAGGAAAAAATCGAAAAAGAAATCTCTCCATTCATCCCCCGGAAGTATAATCAAAATTAAGAACTTAGCAATATCTATTAAAATAAACTAAAAACTCTTCATTCCATATCTCACCTGATTTTCTGTGTATCCTTCTCTAAAACCTCAGCTCTCCCTATTAAACAGCAAAAGTAAAGGTTTATTAGAAATAACTTCATAAGCACTATAAATTGCATCTATTATACTCAATCTGAATCCTTCTTTTCCTTTTAAACAAACCTCATTTCCTCTCTTCAAACGATCAAAATTCAGTCCCACTCAAAAATAATTAAATAGTACCAGAAGTAACCATTGTCATCCAATCTTAATCAAGAAGCCATTAAACATCCCCCGCCCCCAAATAACAGCCCATTATTTTAACTTCAGTCAAATAAATCAATGTTATAGTCTTTCTTCTTTTGGAAAACTCTTTAAAGTTGTCAAAGAAATTCTAACATCTGCCTTCTCATACTCTTATCTTCTCTTGAGGTTTTTTATATTTCAGTGTAGCAACTCCAGGAAATCCTTTTGTAAATTCGGCATATGGAAATAATCCAAATAACTCACCTGATTTACTATTTGTATTTCTTTTTCAATTTTTAAGTCATGATTTTTATTTCTAAATCCATTATTTCCATCTCCTTCATGTAAACTGTAATTTTTAATTCTACCTGTAAATTACTTTATTCATTGGAACTTGATTCTCTGCAATTACATCAGCAGATGGTAGAAAAGAGTTAAATAGTTCCAAAACCTCCTGTTGCCATAAGTCATATGCTTCTTTCAAAGGAGTCATCTGGTGCCTCTAATGTCTAATCTTCAAAGACTTTTTGTCAGTACAGAATGTAAACAGAGATCTTTCTCATGGGAGAGGATCCTTTCAATCAACATCAAAATCTTAAATCAAGCTCATTGGAATCCTTAATCCATTGAAACTTTATAAAGCCAATAATGATCTTCCTCTTGGTGTATATATATATTTTTTTTAAAAAAATACAACCCTTAAACTTATAGTTTTTTTAAAGGATTGAAGGATACTCACCCAGGGATTTCAATATCACTTACCAGTCTGAAGTTCTTAATGTTTAAAGAAAACCAAAGAATAAAAAAAAAGTGTAAAATAAAGTCCTTCAGGAGAAGGGCGGTATAGAAGTCTAATTATAATTATAAAAATAATAAGAGGAGTCAGTTGAACTCAGAGTTCATATAGGCAACATTAGTGGCTTATAAACACAATGGGAATCCTGCCATTCCCAGCTGACCCCAAAGTGATCACAAAAACATAGCTCCTGCCATCCACTAACTCATTCACTCACTCACTCACTCACTCACTCACTCACTCACTCACTCAAAACAATTATATGGAGTGCATGTAACCTGAGGATCCCTCTGGAGTTAGATTTCAGCTGCCGATTCCTGCAATTGGACACTGTTTCAGAGGGCAATGTGTCTCCCTCTTTTAGAGGGACATCAGTTCACCATTACAGATCCCTGGAAGTGGGTCAAAGGTAGTATGGATAGTCTAAGCAAAATTGGACATTAGGTTTTATTTTCATACTATTGTTATTTTTTTAAATTCCAAAAATTTCTGTATGTGGAACTGAAATAATTACCATTAATTTATTATTAGAATGTTATGAATGATGTAATTATTTTCTTATTATTTTTAGCAAAAAAACCAACAACCCATATTAACAAGCTTGTTACTTTTACTCAGATCACTACAGTCTTATTATATCATATTTTACATTATTTATATATCCTATATGTTATATGTATAAATTATGGTCATATTATTTTATATTTTGAATATATCAGCTTCACAGTAAATTGATGAGATAGCCATATCTAAGGAATAAAATACTCTGCCCTGATTTCCATCCTGTTTTGAGAACACCAATATCTAACATCACAATATATAAGTATGTGGTATTACTTTGATCCTTAGCTAATTATTTTTTCTTAGCATTTTCAATTATACACTGCTTCTCTTTTCTTCTCTCAAAACACTTAAAATGGAAGTTATAGGGTTTCCAAGCTTTCTTCCACTTGGTTATTGATGATCCCATCAGCTTCTAATCTAAAGTGCCCTTTGGCAGGCCTTATTCTTGTCCTTACATTGCCAGCATTCAAAGCAGTGCAGGATAATTGGATCTAGTCACCCCTTTAATTGTTTACAAGCTTCAGAATGAAGTTAGATTGAGGATATTATGGAAATTTAAATGGATGACTACATTTGGTTGCCTTGTGATGCTCAGAAAACTGAACAAAACAAATAAATGAAGGGGCTCAATGCAGGGATCAGTAACAGGCATTACCTAAAGCCTACAAAATATATTTAGAATCTTTAGATCTCAAGGATTAAATGGTTTCACTGTTGGATTAAAGAAGTAGTGAGGAAGCTTTGGGACAATCTATAGAACTGAAAATAATCAGACTATATCATTAACAGAATCTCACTGATAAAAGTTTATACTGGCAGTGGGTCTCAACCTTCCTAATGCCGCGACCCTTTAATACAGTTCCTCATGTTGTGGTGACCCCCAACCATAAAATTATTCCTAAAACCATTGAAAATATTTGTTTTCGGATGGTCTTAGGCGACCCCTGTGAAAGGGTCGTTCGACCCCCAAAGGGGTCCCGACCCACAAGTTGAGAACCACTGGTTTACAGTAACAATGCATCACAGATGGGATAAATAGCTATTATAGAGATCTTTCAGCAATTCCTTTTTAAAAAACAGTTTTAGCTCAAGGTATTGACTGATTTCTTGTTTATCAATTTAACAATGATTTTTGATACAAAGTTTTCTCCACACAAATCACCCACAACTGCAGTGGTGATTTTTCAAGTAGTACTGAGGCTAGAAGGGGAAAACATTTACTTAATTATATTTTGACATTTTATGAATAATTTTGAAATGGCTATGTGGCTGAATTCAACAAGAATACTATGAGCCTGTTTGTTTTCAGAATGTCATGACCATTATTCTACATGAAGGTGCTAAAAACTGTTTGGATTGTTTGAACACTAATTGGACTGCATTTGGTCATTATCAGCACTTAGAAATTTCTTACAGTACTTCATTAATGAATCAGGATTTCTAATGATAATTACAGCTTCAGAATCTAAGAGACAAAAATGTTGTTTTGAGGACTTGTTTATATAATAAAGGTATGGTCATGCTTAGAGTACATCTATTGAAATCCATAGGATTATTTGGTTTTAGTAGATCTACTTTGAGGGTGACATGCTGAGATCCAATCTGGTGATTTAAAAGCAATTGTTGACTTCTGTTTTGATACTTGTTATGAGTACCTTCTATTAATAGATTAGAGAGTTATCATAAAATTACCCTTCTATTCATCATCAGAACTCTAAAACCACTTGCAAACATTGATAATAATAAACTTGAGGCTGAGAATAAGGGAGAACAGTGCATAAAGATGATATTATTACTGTCATAGTAATTAGTACCTTGATGCAGATTAGCAGAATAGATTCAAGAATTCTACTCTTTTAGCTTCATTCTTGTCAGAGATGTGGGAAAAAGAGAAGAGAAGACCACAGGGAGCAGGGCATAAAACACCTTTACTCTCATCTGTTTGTTTAGTTAATATTATCAAATGGATACATGTTCAAATAAATTAAAATAAATGCCTTCTTGAACTGCTTAATTTACAAATAATTATATTATACTTTAAGAGAAATTTGGGATAAAGATATACATTGGCTAGGAGCAGGGGTGGGCTGCTGGGGGTTCGCAGGGGTTTGGGAGAACCTCTAGCTAAAATTCTGTGCAGTTCAGAGAACTCCCAAATCCCACTCCTGGCTGGCACCTCCCACCCCACCCCGCCTCTCCCAGGAGTCCCCACACAGCCTGTTTTGGATGCAAGTAAGTGCAGGGCCTGCGCGGAGGCTTGGGGAGCATGAAAAACGGGCCTACTGGAAGTTCGGGAAGGCTGGAAATGGGCCCCTTTCCGGCCTCCAGAGGGCCTCTGGAGCCTGGGGAGGCTGTTTTCACCCTCCTGGAGGCTCAAAGAAAGCCTTCAGAGCCTGGGGAGGGCAACCCCCCCCCCCGCCATGGTGCAGGAGGCCAACTATGCAATGCCCACCATGGCCACACTCACCCAGCAACCAGGCAACCAGGCAACCAGGCAACCTTTGCTAAAATTTTGGAACCCACCTCTGGCTAGGACTGCACAAATTTTTTTTAAAAAATTAAATTTAGAAAATTGCAGGTTTCATTGCAATCTAGAACCAGATTAAATTAAAAATTGAAAATTAATTTAATATATATCCTTGTTTCCCCATGATGCTGCCTCCTCCTTAAGTAAATGGTTATTCTAAACAATCTATTGTTTACATTCTTGCTCCCTGTGTATATTTATGTATGAATGTACATGCAGTCACATGCACGCAGATATACTGTACTGTGCAATCTTCAGTTTACATTCTCAACACTATGATTTGATAATTGCATGAATTGATATTCAATAAGATCAAATACCAATGACAGAAATAGAAATCTGTATTCAAGGTCAACAAATCATTTGTATGGGAAGGTTGTGTTATTAATATTGTTAATTAGCATTATATTACCATAATTTATCAAATGTCAAGTTTAATTGGGGCATTGTTATGCTGAAGAAAATAAAATATATAAATAATGTTTCTTTTTAAGTCAACAGTAGCTATTGTAAACTTTACTTAGTCATTTTTCTAGAATTAGTAGATGAAAACTGTCGAAGAAAAAAAATAAGATTTTCCAGGAAATAGAAATGAAGGGTTATCAGTATAATCCTTTTATGTGTGAATTGTGTATGTTATGTTGGCTATACTAAAGCATGACATTTTATTTCCTTTTGAGTTAAACTGTTAAGCAAAATGAAGAACATTAGTTGTAGTAAGCAAAAGAAATTAAATAAGAAAAAAAATGAAAAGGAAGTCTAACTGAATCTAGTTCACACTTAGACCATTTATATCTAGTTCTTTCCATCTTTCCCTCCTTTATTTTCCCACCATATTTACATCCTGCATCCTGTATTCTTTTGCTTTAATCTTTTCACAGCTTTTTTTGAAGATCTCACTCTTTCCCACTCTTTCCATCTTCTACTTCTTCTCAACCCATTCATTTCCCTTCATATATTTATTTTATGATGCAGTCCTCATGCATCCACTCTTCCTAATTACTTTCCTTCACATTTCTCTATTCACAACCTTACCTATTTTTTCTGGTTGAGCAATCATCAAATTATACAGTTCTATTTTTTTCTAAATTCTAATCTACTTTACCCAATTCAGGTTTGTAGCATTCTGTGTTTGTGCTTTACTCTCCCTTTTCATCATCAATCTCCCTTTTAATCTCTTTTAAGGGGGTCATTATGATCAGTAGATCTTTCTTCGCCCGTTCTTTTTACCCCTTTAGAAAAAACATTTTCTTACATCTTGGGTTAATTTGTAGTTTATCTTTCTTAACAATTTTTGGAGTAAAATATGGGAAGAGAGAGATAATTGGAAGTGAATGAGCAAAAGAAAAACAGCTGAGGTCCTGAGGTGATATGACTTTCTGTCCTACTGAACATTTAGGCATTTTAAAAACTTCATTTAATCTTTTCTAAAAGGAAAGTTGGCATGTTGTAATGCTAAAGTGCCAACTTTCTACATTCCATTTCTTTCTAAATATGTGTCTCTCAGTCCCATTTAGAAAATAAAAACATCAAGTGACTGAAATCCAGTGCTTTGTTTATCCAGAGAAAAGAAGAAAGTATGTTGTAATTAATAGAAAATTAATTCAGTGAGAGTAACAGATAAGGCAGCTTGCATTTCACCAGTTGTTAAACCAATGACTAGTGGCCATATTCAATATCACAATTATTTCATGAATAGATAAACTCATTGAAAAGAGTAGCAATGTTATGCACATGTGCCTAGGTGTGCTTGGGAAACAGGAATGCTCTGTATTTAGTAATCAAAATATCATATTGTGTGGATGTAATGATTATTATTATACTTTCAGGATTCCTTCAGGTGTTGATTTAGTTATGTTTGAGGAGGTCTTATTTATATTACTCTTTCCCCAGTCTCTTTAATAGCCTATTTTACTATGAGATCCTAATCAAATGAATTCCTCTGTCAAATTAACACACAAAACAGAGGATTGAACTTGGTTTGAAGTAATAATCATTTTGCCCAATTTTATTATCCAAATAAAAAATTAGGTGCTTTCCATATTCACATATCTTTATGTGCATGTCTATATGCATACAGTATGTAAATGAAGGTAAGGCTTCCTCTGCCATGCTTATTGACTTATCTCAGTAAAAATGCTTCTTTTCCTTTTTGCGCACTATTAATATTCAAACTTCTATCCAAATTGTGTCTATGTTGTGTGATTACCTGATGGGTATATCAATTTGCAGCAATAACTATAAACCAGCATTGATCTTAACCTTAATCTTAACCCTAAGGAATATAAAGTGATTTGACAATCAAAATAAGCAGTTGAATTGGTGATTGATGCCAATTCTTATTGGCATTCAAAACATCTTGGTGATCAAAAAAGGAAAAGAACAAAAAATATTTAGGATCAGTAGAAAATGGGGTGAAAATAACGAAAAACATCTGGCTCCTATCATCTATACTTCTCTCAGGTTATACTTAGATTAATTCCTTTGTTCATAATAATATGTATAACAAATATAGTCCTTTCTATTATCTAGCTATTAATCTAGACAATTCTGTTTTATGCAGCTATTTTTATCTTTGAAAACACAACTGAGATACATGCGTAAGCGGCATGTTTAGGATCATGTGAGATTCTAATCTGACCTCCCAAACATTTGCTTTCCCATTACTTAGGCCATAAGTCTATTAAATTTTCCAAAGCAATTGACATATCAGGAGAATACCTTTTGTACAATTCTTTGTTTTGATTATTAGACTGTTTTTATTAAAATTGTAGATGTTGCCAAATTTCAGCTCGGTAGAATAATCATTTTTTAAAATTTCTTTCCCAAACAAAACAACCCGGGGATAACTAATAATTTGCAAAATAATAGATCATAACTAATTTTACATCCTACTGATCTCAATATTTAAGGTGATAATATTATTTTATTCAAAAAATTCTAGCACCCTCTGACAGAAATAAATTGATTTGAATTTGAGTAACCACATATTGAAATTGAAATTAAATTGGCAGAAATAAAATGCAGAGGTATATTTCAACATTATAGATATATGGATATTAACATAGTTCTAATATTTGAGAAACAAATTTCCAAATTGTACTGTATACAAATAAATAAAATAACCAAAATATGGAAGTAGGTGATTTTTAGTTCTTAATAGGAAAATCCTTTGCAGGCTGGTATTTATACCAGCACATATTAAATGTGAACACAAGTAAGGAGGTATATAAATTATAGTTATATAAAAAACTGTACTTATTATTGTACATTTAAATGTCTTCAGGGCAAATGTATCCATCCAATTGTGAAGTGGTCTGATATGGTCCTTTTTCAGCATGGATTTAGTGCTTTTTGAAAAAAAGAATGGAGTGTATTTTTCGTAATAATATATGGGCTCTACATATTGTCTTTTTTATACCTGTTTTGAAAATGCAATATTTACCAACGTTGTTCTTACTCAATTATCAATTTCTATATTTCTATATAGAAAAGATACTGTTAAGTCATTATTTTTTAAAATATAAATAGGAAACATGTTATCAATTGCAATGAGAAGCATCATTTGTGTGCAAAATTACTGAGTGGGCAAATGAGTTTATGCTTATGGCTTTCTCAGTCTGTGTACTATGGAATGAGTTAAAATGTATGTATGAATGTGAATATGAATGATTAAATCATTATGTGCTCGGATGAATCAGGAGTTCATTAAAGCAAGTATTTACCTCGCTTTTTTTTTTATCATAGCATGAGAATCATGAAGCCTTAAATCTGTGATTTGGTTTATGCTCCAAAACCAGCAGGAACTCTAATGAAGAAGCAATAGCTTAGGCACTATGCTTTTTCAGCTCTGTAGGATATTTTAAGTCTGACATTTTTTTTCAGAAATTTCTGTTTGTAATAAAGTATTATAAAACATCTGTCCTAATTAAAATTTGTTAATAATATAGTATATTAGTGCCACATATTAATTTATTTGCATCATACATTGGCACAGTCCAGTTTTGTGCCTTTATTCTGCCTTTCATCCTGAAAGGATGTTTCTAATGCAACAAGGTTTTTCAACAAGGTTAAAACAACAGCTTTGGTTTTTTCTCAGATAATGGCAGGACAAACAGTATTTCAACATGGTGTTAGTATTTATCACAGAAGATGCAATATGTCTTTTGTGTCTGGCATAATATAACACACACATACCTTTTTTAAATTGTTTTTTTTAAAAGCTGACAACTAATAATTAATAAATAGTTATAAGAAACTATTGTAATTATATTAGTTTGTTGGCCTCTAAAGACATTGGCTCTGCAGCATTTTCTTAAATCCAAGAGTTGTCTAGATAATGATAAATCCAAGAGCAATTTAAATGATGATAGGCATTCATTCCACCCAATGGCTGGAGTTTAAGAATGACTGCTAATGTAAAATGTATATAATATGATCCATTGCCCAAGAGGCCACAAACATCCCATTTTGCAGCCTAGACAGATGTATTATTATTATTCTTTTTGTTAGTTTATATTGTTTTAAATGTAGTTTCATATTCTGTAAGCCACCTTGAGTCACCATGGGCGAATAGGCGGCAATATAAATTCAATAAATAAATAAATAAAATAAAAAATTATATCATGTGATTTATGATTTTCTATAATTTTCTCATTTAACAAATTCTACCCAAATTTTCTCTGGCCAATTTAAAGCAATTGGATATTATCTAGTCAGAGACTTACACAAATTAATAGGAATCAGACTGCATATGCTTTTGTTAATTAGGTCAAAAGGTGGCAAATTCCAAAGTATTCCAAAGAAATTTGTAAAATTAAACACTGTCAATTAAAAAGGAAAAATCTCAGTCTAGTTAGACATTTTATACTTCCAAAGCCTGTGCAAAATGAATCAATTCATAGGAAAATGGGTATTTTGTCTTTCTCTTTTGACTTTTCCCATATCTCATTATCCAAGAAATCAATTTTTTTTACCACTAGCATAATACCAGGGGATTTTGCCTTCATGCTTTCCTGCCATCTTTGTGTCTCAATTGACCCATATAATGATTAGATAAGCAAGATCAGAAACATATTGGTTATACAGAGATATTTGCATTTTACATTCTCCATGTGAGTCTTTAAACATAATTATATCCATAAGAAGAAAACAGAAAGAAGAGTCTGGAAAATGGTTGGTCTGCTCCCTTATATATTCTCTATGCTTAGTGTGCTGCTCACAGATTTAATTCCATTCTAAACAGTGTTTGGACGATGGTGCAGTTAAATTATTTTAGATTATGAACGTAATGATCATGTATGATCTAATTCAGGCTATAATTTTTATTATGTACTTTATTTCAATTGTGATAGACCAACTTTGCTACATTCTATAACTTTCCTGTTTGCTGTTCTAAATGGAACCTACTACTTCTGCCTGAAATTTCTAACGTGTTGACACCACTTCAGTAACAAGCAGTCATAATCATTAGGGTTATAACAGGAAGGTTTTTTTCTGGTTTAAGGACAATTCCTTACATTTAAGAAGAGAAAACATATATTGAATATGTTTCTCCATCTTCCCTAATTTAGTATCAGGATGGTACTCATCATGAAGTGAATGCAGATTCCCAGTTGTTAAAGAAATAGTTATTATATCGGATTTTAATTTTTCTCAAATGGTTTAGTGATTGTAAAAATTGGGAGATGAATTTTATGTCTCATTTTGACTTCCTTGGAAAAACAGGAAGATATAAGGAAATTTGATCACTAAATTAAAATAATACATTTGCTCTGTTTTTAGTGATGAACTTGGCTTTTGAACACAGATTGGTTTCTGGAAGCTATTGCTATGATTTTATACTGGTCCAGATGATTAATGTGCAAAGTTATTGTCACAGGATCTTTCCAGCTCTTGCAGCACCAGCTAAAGGGCCTTCACAAGTAGTCAATTTCAACATGGGCTGCAAAGAATTTATTTAGACCTATAACGTATAACTATGTGTATAATTCCCTTTCTTCCCTTTGACTATTAGGACTAAATGAGGCAATTCTATTCAATAAGCTGCAGTTCAGTGATGAGAAAAGTAAGCTACTGACCTTAGGCAGGAAAAAAAAAACCCACATGTACTGGCTCAACAGTACTGCGAGAGGGATCTACATATCCTAGTAGACCCCCACTTAAGTATGAGCCAACAGTGTGCTGCACCTGCCAAAAAAACTAATGCAATCCTAGGCTGCATCAACAGGGGGTAGCAACAAGATCACGAGAAGTGATAGTATTACTTTATACTGCACTTAAGACCACACTTGGAATATTGCATCCAGTTCTGGTCCCCACAATACAAAAAAGATGCTGAGACCTATAAGATGTGCAGAGAAGAGCAATAAAGATGATAAGGGATCTGGAGGCTAAATCCCATGATGAATGGTTAAGGGAACTAGGTATGTCTAGCCTAAGGAAGTACTTGAGGGGAGGGGATGTCACAGAGAAGAGGGGGTCAACTTACTCTCCAAGGCACATGAGAGCAGGACAAGAAGCAATGGGTGGAAACTAGTTAAAGAGAGATCCAACTTGAAACTAAGGATAAATTTCCTGATATGAGAACAATTAATCAGTGGAATAGCTTGCTTCCTGGAGTTGTGGGTGCTCCATTGCTGGAGGTTTTCAAGAAAAAAAGTGGACTTCAACTTTCCAGGATAATATAATGTCTCCTGGCTTGGGCAGAGTATTAGACTAGAAGACCTCCAGGGTCCCTTCCAGCCAGGGATGAAATGCTCCTGGTTCAGACCAGATCGCCTGATCTAGAAGCGATGGCAGCGGCTGGTTTGGAGAACCGGTAGCAAAAATCCCTGCGCCTCCCCCACCATGCCCAGCTGAGCTGCAGGATCATCAGAGGCTTTTTTTTTTTTTACTTTTAAAAGCATTTTTTCTACAACCTCTTCTGACGAAAAAATGCTATTAAAAGTAAAAAAAAAAAGCCTCTTATGATCGCATGGCTCAGCTGGGATAGTCAGAGGCTTTTCAAAGCATTTTTTTCTGAAACCTCTTAGCCGAAGAGGTGGTAAAAAAAAATGCTTTGAAAAGTCTCTGACGATCCCAGCTGAGTTTCCTGATTGGCAGAGGGATATTTTTTTAAATGTCTCTCTGATGATCCCAGCTGAGTTTCCTGATCTGCAGAAAGGTATTTTTTTAAAAATACCTGGTGACCCCCAGGGGGAGGGCCTTCTCTGTGGAGGCACCTACCCTCTGGAATCAGTTGCCCCCAGAGATAAGGAGAATCCAAGACCTTAGTGCCTTCCGCCGTGCCCTTAAAACCCACTTTTTCCAGCAAGCCGGGCTGGCTTAAGAAGAAATTTTAAATGTTTTAATTGGTTTGTATTTTTAATTTTGGGCCAAATTTATATATATTTTAATTGTTTTTTAATATTTGTATTTCATGTTTTTTAATTCTGGCTGTACACTGCCCTGAGTCCTCAGGGAGAAGGGTGGTATATAAATTTAATTAAAAAAAAAAAAAGCCTCTCTGACAATCCCAGCTGAGTTTCCTGATCGGCAGAGAGATATTTTTTTAAATGCCTCTCTGATGATCCCAGCTGAGTTTCCTGATTTGCAGAGAGGTATTTTTTAAAAGCCTCTCTGACGATCCCAGCTGAGTTTCCTGATCAGCAGAGGCTTTTCAAAGCATTAGAAAAAATGCTTTGAAAAGTTAAAAAAAAAAAATGGCCACGCCCACCCAGTCACATTACCCCCACCACACCAAGCCACGCCCACAGAACTGGTAGTAACAAATTTTACATTTCACCCCTGCTTCCAGCCCTATGATTCTATGATTATGTTTACACTTCTTCTGTCTTCTATTCCCTCACCAGTGTTCTGGGACTTTTCAAACATTATACTCTGAGTCATTGAGAACATTTTTTAGACCTCCTTACTGTAGTTATGTAGATCCTGAAGATAAAACTCAAATACATTGACCACCTAATGAGAAGGAAGGACTCACTGGAGAAGAGCCTAATGCTGGGAAAGATTGAGGGTAAAATAAGAAGAGGACGACAGAGAATGTGGTGGCTGGATGGAGTCACTGAAGCAGTAGGCGTGAGCTTAAATAGACTCCAGAGGATGGTAGAGGACAGAAAGGCCTGGAGGAATGTTATCCATGGGGTCGTGATGGGCCAGACACAACTTCGCAACTAACAACAACTGTAGTTATTAGCCGGGGTTTCCAGTTCTTATGCATCTCCTTCAGAATAATAATAGTCTCATTAATTAGTCATAATTAAAATGTTCCCCCAATTTTTCTTCTCATAGTTTGTATCTCTGCTTTCAATAATTTATTTTTCAGAATACCCCATCTTTCTTAGATTTGTTTATCTTTTTAAGATTTTTAATTGTGTATATGCTGTTCATCTTGATTTCACCCCCTAAAAACTCTGGCATCCTGAACTCGATGGTATGTGAGTGATTTCTTTCAGCAGGTTTTTTTTTTTTACCTAATTATCTTGAACTTTGAGGAAATATGAGTCTATATTAATAATGTTTAATGAATTCCAGCACTGAATATATTTTCTCATCACATTTTATTTCAGAGTTGATCTTCTATGAAAGTTCAAAGGATAGATGCTAGAATAATATCAGGCAATTTAGGTTTTTTTTTTTTTTAAAAAAAAACATTTTTAGAAAAAAGAACCCCAAATCTTACTTTAAATGACTGTCAACATGAAGCAGCATAGTAATTTATCTCTTAGTGCTACATGAGATTTTGCCAATTGTCTTGGATCCCTGTCAGGGGATGCCTTCATTATACAAACTTGAGAATGCTAAGGCATTATCTATTCCCAAGGTTTCAGTGATTTCCATTACAAGGGTATAATTTAGAGGCATTCCTCAGCAAATGGTTACTTGGAATTCATTGTTCAATTTATTAGTAGCATTTAAGAAGTTTCAGTATCAATTTGATAAGCCAGAATATTGCATTTTCAAAAATTTCATGAACTCTAGCTCTAAGATCTATAAGGAATACTAAACAACAGTGAAAGACATTTCTAAGACCACTATAAATTGTGGACCCTTTTAAAGCCAACAAAAATATTATATTTGGAAAAAGTTCCACTTTTATATTCACTGAAATTTTTGGAAGAGCTGACTGCAAACAGATTTTCATGGCCCCTGCGTGGACTTATGTCAAGCTGTATTCAATGAAAGTTGACAAGCTGACAAATTTGATCTGTCAGTGGAATATGGGGAAAAGAAGATGTCTCTTATCTCTGTATCATAGTTACAAAATATCAGACCATGATTGTGCCAGGAAAGTTCTTGAAAATAGTATCTGTCTATATGCAGATAATATTCTGTTATTAAACTATACTGAAGTGCAAACATAAAGTTCATGCTAAAGCAACTTCTTGCTTTTATATCTTTTATTGTAAGTAGTTAATCTATTTTTAACAGGAGACCCTTAAATAATCTTAATACCAGGAGTCTATACAAAACAGGAATAATGGTTTATTTCAAATCCAGGAGAGACTATCATGTTCCAGAAGTTCTATCAATTTGTTTCAAGTCAGCCACGCTTTGGCAAAACTGAATCCCAGAACTCAGGTTGTACTGGTTTTCACACAAAACAGAATTTAAAGAGAAAGTAGGGCAGAGCTAGTGTGCATGGTCCTCTTCTTCTCCTTCTCAGTGCAGGATCCCTCAATGTTATTAATTTTTTTTTAAAAAGTTAAAAAAGCAAAATAAACAAAAAGATGAAAAAACATTATAAAAAGCTCATAGTAGCCCTTTTTTTCCTTCCTTCCTTCCTTCCTTCCTTCCTTCCTTCCTTCCTTCCTCTGTAAATATACACAATTTTTCTGTTACCATATATTTTTATTTTAGTTTCCCTATTTTGTACTGATTGCAAGGTTTTCCTTTTTCCAATACTGTGCCAAATTGATTCTTGCCACTGTCAGCATATATTTAATAATTTGTGATGCCTTTAATTTTTCTATATTGGTATCATACATAATATAAATAGTTTTGTTTTTTAAAATTTGAATTTATTTCCAGAATTTTCAAAATGTTTTGGTGTATTTCTTTCCAGTATTTTGAGTGATTTTGCATAACCATATACATGATAAAATGTTCCTTTTTTGCTGCGGCATGTCCAACATTTATTGTTGTATGATTTATCCATCATTCTCTTTCTCTGTTATCTTCCTTTTTCCCTCTCTTTTCTAATTCAACATGCCAGAGGTCCCCTGGTTTGTTTGCTTTATCAAAATGATTTTATTTGATACATTTTATCTTCTTTTGAAGTTCTGCTGTTTCCAATAAATCTAATTGCTATTTAACTTTACTTAACCTTCCAGTACTTGTTGACCTGGATTGGTTTTGTGAATCTGTTCTATTTCCTTTATTTTCTTTTCTAATTGTGATTTCTATCTATTATATTCTTTCTTTTGTTTTACTTCATGTCTTATTAAGATTCCTCTCATATAAGTTTTACTTGTCTTCCATACAGTTATCTCTGACGTTTGAGTCTTGTATTTTAGGATGATAAAAAGTAGAACTTGACATTCTTCATAACATCCTTTCAACAATTTGAGTAATATAATCATTTCCCACTTCTATTTTTTTTCTTTTCAAGCTAAACATTCCCAACTCCACTGATCTCTAGTTATATGACATAATTTCTAGTTCCCTAATCATTCCTGTTGCATTATATTTTTCTTTTTTGGAGCCACATCACACTTATGAAAGCTAATGTTCCCAAACTTTTTCAAAAGTAGTATTACTGAAACTGACATTTCCCCATTCTATACTTGTATATTCTGTTTCTATTTTCTAAATTTTGTGAGTCTCTCAGATTTTAAAGGATAGATTTAACTCCATATCTAAAGATGGCTTCTCTAATAGCTACAAAAAATATTATTATTTTTTAAATATTTTTTAAATTTTTTAATATAATAATTCCATCTTCTATTAAACAGTGTGTTGTCTGGGTACAAATATCTTTGTAAAATGATAATCAAGATTTACAACAATATTCATTACATTAACATTAATTTTATAATATTAAAATGATAATATTAAACATAATAATCATAATGCTTCTCTCTCTTAACATATCTTCTTTATTTCACTAATCTTTTTCTTTTATTTCCCTGTTTCTAACTTCCATTTTTATTATCTAACCATTGATAAAATAAGTCCCATGTCATATAATATTCAGTTTGTTCTTTCTCCTTAATTGCTAGCACTAGTCTATTCATTTCTGCACATTCTAATATTTTCCTGATCACATTCTCATCTGTGGGGATCTCTTCACTTTTCCAATTAGCTACAAAAATTATTTTAAATGTTCTGCACAACAGAAATAGCATAAAACTGTTTGATTATTTATTACATACAGTTACGATTTTCATTGCAAACTAATTATCAATACATATTTGTTTTCCTTAAATATGTCCTTTCATGACAAACTAATTAGATTTTCAATCCCTAATAAACTGGTTACTTCAAAATTCAATTGGATATTTGTACTGCCTTAAATTAAGAAATACTTGAATGCCTAATGAACTAGTTACTTGAAAATCATTTGGATAAGTCATTTGTATTGACTTAAAATTCAAAAAAATAAATTAATTTAATAATAAATTCAAAAAATATAATTAAGAAAAATCTCTCACTACATAGGGAAATGTAAATGCCTTACTATTCTAATACTTTTCAAGTTGAGCTTATTTCTGAGGAGATAGTTATATGATTTAGTGACAAGGTCAGGCTTTTCTTTTCCTCAGTTGAATGAAAGCAAACTATATTTTGATCCAGTTGCAGGATTTCAAGAACAGGGATGCTTTCTAAGAGAGAAATTTAAACTGACCAATCAGTACATTGGGTTAGGCATCTGCCTATTGATTGCTATGAGGCTGAGCTAAGTCTTGGGGTAGTCATTATGGGATGAAGTTTAAATTTGTAACAAATACTAAACTTCCCATAAAAGCAATAATACTTGCTTTTCAGTGATAAATCTGCATGATGTCAAGGTTGCTCCTGTTGTATAGGTTCTTGGGCATAGGAAGAGATACTATATTTAGAAGTAAAATCAACTTTGACTGGATAAGTACATATGCAAAATCACCATTACTATGCGCCTTTCTTACAACGTAGATTCCGTTTTCAGTAGTAACATTCTTCAATATTCTAGTTGTATTGTGTTCATACAAGAAGCTTTGGAGATTCTTTGATTTTTATCACAACTGTTATTCTCACAACAAATGTTATTAGCAATTGATAATGGCATTCTATCTGATAGTGATATTTTGAAAAAAGCTGAAATATGTAAGTGTTAAAATTAGAGGTAGGGGTGGTTTGATCTCTAAATCACATTAAGCACTATGTGATAATGAACTTGACTTTTGATTATCCCTAAACCAGTAATGCAGGACACCATCCATGGCCTGGTGACAGCACCAAAAGGGATGTGACCCATTTTTCTTTTTCTTCAGTCTTTTAAGACTTCCAGGGAATGAACTGATTCCATTCTCATCCTTAAAATCCCCTAATGGCCCTAATAAGCAATGCAAAATTATTTATTTATTTATTTATTGGTTCAATTTATATGCCGCCCTTCTCCAGAGACTCAGGGCAGCTTACAATGCGTTAAGCAATAGCCTTCATACTTTTGTATATACCTGCTTAGTAGGGCTTTCGGCCCCCCCTAAGTGGTATTCTTTTTATACAAAGTCAGCTTATTGCCCCACAATCCGGTCCTCATTTTACCTACCTCGGAAAGATGGAAGGCTGAGTCAACCTTGAGCCTGGTGAGATTCGAACTTACAGTAATTGCAGGCAGCTGGCATCTAAGTGCTACTTAACAGCACTTTAGTCTGCTGCGCCACCAAGGCTCCTTGGTGGTGCAGACATATTTTAATTTCTCAAATTCATTAGAAATATTTTACATGCTTTAAAAATTATCAGTATTTTTTTTTTGCATGTGTACACAAGCACACACATTAATCTTGGTTTCCTTACCCAAAGTTTTGCATGTCTCTAACTGATAACATGGGATCAAACCTCCATGAACATATAACATTCTTGTATATCTGAAATTCTGTCCTTATTTCTTTGTCACTTTAAGCATGTGCAAAACAGTAGACAGGGTTTGGGCATGTATGATGTAAGTTTTTTTAAGAGTCAAGATTAATCATTTGTGCAAAATGCCTGAATTTGATGCTGCTGTTCCTCCTCATCACTTGGTTGAAATAGATCTTGCTGTATGTGCTCAGACATGAGCGTCCACATGGCTTCCTCTTAAAACATGTCCTTTTTTAGAGTGATTTTCTTGGATAGCAATAACAGTATTAGTTTTAATTTATTATGTACTTATACTGGGAAAGCAAAAAGAAATAATCAAAGCCATTAAAAAGCAAAAGTTAGAGTATTTTGGACATGTGATGCGACACCCAGAAAAATACAGCATCCTTCACTTAATCCTCCAGGGAAAAATTGAAGGCAAACGAGGCCCAGGCAGAAGAAGAACATCATGGCTTCAAAACCTAAGGGACTGGTTTGGATACAACTCAGCAGCACTTTTTCATACGGCTGTTGACAAAAATAGGATTGCCAACATGATCGCCAACGTCTGATGATGGACATGGCATAAGAAGAAGAAGAATGTACTTATAACTAAATACAGTATAGATCTAAAATAAAATAAATATTGAAACAGTAATATATTCCATCATCTAAGGAGCTACATTTGGCAGTCCCAGATAGAAGTCTCTTCTGCTGATTCCCAGTACTATGGAATCTCCTACCCTCCAATATTAGGATGGCCTCATTGCTTCTAAGCTTCCAAAAGTCTCTCAAGCTGGGGTTACCAGGGCAGGGGTGAATTAGTAAGGTTCCAGGTTCATTATTTTTTGCATCCCTCTGCTTAGTATTCCTGTTTAACAAGTGCTTTAACAAGTGGGTGAAAGATTTGAATGATGACATCACTGTGTCTTGGGGAATGCCCAGTTGGAGGCTCATTTCATGTCCCCATTAAGTTGCTCACCAAAGTGGTACTCATTTATCTACTCTTAGTCACCTGCTTTCCAACTGTTGGGTCAGCAGGAGTGTGTGACAGGAATTCACTCTGTCCTGCGGAAGCAGCCATGTCTCTAACACAAGCCTGCTGAGCCCAGGGTCCTAACCTCATGAGCCACTGTGCTCCATCCCTGCTGCACTGTGAGGCTCTTTCATGAACAGTGTGTTGTACCAAGAGATGCTAGCACTGCTTGACTACCATTCATAGGTAGCATTACCATCCAGGGCATGATCAAGCAAAGCAGTCTCTCTCAAGCATACAGATGGATACAAATGCTGTCCATTAGTTGCTTGAGCTGTTCAGAGAAATAAGACCTGCAGAAGCAAATAAGTCATGTATAGTTTGCAATCAGGCCTATCCAGAGATAATTGCCATAACTGGGCAAGAAGAAAAGGCAAATATAAGAACAATGATGTTAGGTAGAAAAGAGGAAGCACTTTGTGGGAGGAAAAGGAAAACCATTGGCTCCAGAATCTTATACCCCAGTTCAGGATTTCAATATTACTGGCGTTACTATCTCTGGTGTTATGCTGAGTTTATGTGAATAATAAAGTCTCATGTACATCGGTACATACAGAGAGATTTGGACTGCAAAAATCCAACCTGGCAGCCCCCAGATGGCAGCAAATTGTTAGAATTGTCTGTATCTAAAAACACAAAAATGTCAATTCACTCCTTTTGTTCAATCTCTTCACAGAAATGTTAACATGGAATTATACGAAGAACTGTAATATTCAATATCATATTATAAAAAACAGAATGTCATATAACACATTTGCAGATGATGTTATTTTATTTTTTTTCAAAATCCTAAAAAAGATATTTCATTACATTTTTAATTAAATATTATGGAGTAGCTGGTTAGAAGTTAATTTTGGTTAACTTCTAACCAGTTTGGTTTAAAGTTATCCACTATGTTAATTAACATCAAGAGTTACAGAGGCAGCTTCAGTAATCTTCCAGCCTTCATATCACTCCATGCACATGTAAAAATTTAAGAGTACTCACTACAAAAAAATTGGTGTTAGCTGCTAAAATAGCATAATGATCCCCACCTGTTCAAAGTTTAAACTGAATATAAGTCATATCAGCTTTTTTTGGTTAATTTTACATTATAGAATAGCTGCATACAAAATGGCTATTCTTCCTAGAATTTTACTTTTGTTTCAAGCAGTCACAGTTCCATTGTGTGTAGAACATTTGGCTCTGGACCAGGCACCCTCCTTAGTTTACTGAGCCTGCAGTGAAAACAGAGCTAGAGTATCTCTATTATTTGGTTCCATTTAATTGTCTTAATATATAGCATTTGATTATATTTTAAAACATCTAGCTCATCCAAGATAAAATGGAGTCAATGAAGCAGGAGTTAATGAGTTAATCCCCCCCCCAAGTATAGTTAATTTATGAGGAAGTAACATTTCTATATTGCTTCCTGCAATTACAAATTATGTCTCTGTTCTTGAACCATCTGTGCAGTGAAAACAGAGGCATCTGTGTAGTTCAGTTGGATCCAGAAAGACTAAAGAAACTTATTGGACTGGGGGGGGGCTTCAGGGGGGCGGAGACATTTTGCCCCCATTTTCCTCCACCTTTTGCCTTTTCATTCTTACTTTGACTTGCAGGTGTGCCACGTGAATGCTTATGTACATAGATGTACATTTTATAGCTTTAGCAAATTTCATTCAATTTTATGTGGAAATAATATCTGGGGATATTGGGTTTTACTAAGTTGTCGTCATGTTAAATATATGCACAACTGGGTTTTCTAAACCTGGTCTGACACTATTCCAGCCTTTTTACCTACCTCCTTCTCCTTCCTTTTCTGGGATCTTGACTTACTTTGACAGTTAGCTGTGTATGTCATAGAGTTGCCATGGAAACAGTATCCAGCACACTGCTTTCTCTCTGCCTTTCCTATCCCACCCTTTTCTTTTTCTGAAGCCTGTTGCCATGGAAAAACTTATAATCCACCATAATTTTCAATAATCATCCCCTTCCCCCATTTTGGTTTATTTTATTGAAACAAAACACATTAAGGTAAAACATTTTAATGCTCTGAAAAGCTGGAGGTAGGGTTGCAATTTTTTGTTAAACAAAAATAATGAAAGCTGCTGGTGGTCGTGGATAAGGATTTCATGAAGTCTGAAGTGTTAATATTACAGAGAATATGTGCATTTATGTGCATATGTCAGAGAGAAAGAGGATGGGATGGGATGAGGGAAAGTAGGAAGGTCTCAAATGCACAAAAACATATGGAGGAACTTGTGGTACATCACTGAACATTGGCTGGGGTTACACATTGTGCCGCAGTGGCACTGTGGTTAGAGTGCAGTACTGCAGACTACTTTTACTGACTGCTGGCTGCCTGCAGTCTGGCAGTTCAAATCTCCCCAGGCTCAAGGTTGACTCAGCCTTTCATCCTTCCGAAGTGGGTAAAATGAGGACCCAGATTGTTGGGGGCAATATGCTGACTCTGTAAAACTGCTTAGAGAGGGCTGTAAAGCACTGTAAAGTGGTATATAAGTGCTATTGCTATTCTTATTGCATAATAATAATATTCCTTTGATTTTGGCTTAGTGTATCACTGAACATAGCCTTTATGGCTTATAACCAATTCTTTATGGCTTAGTTCAACATTTGTATGCCAATTACAAGTTATTCAATAAAGCATAGTTATGCAAATCATGATTTAGCATGGTGTAGGAATACAATCAGTGTGTTGAAGGGTACTCTGCAAGATACTGTTATAAATGATCTATAATGCTGCCTCTCAGCTTCTCTACTTTTGGCAGTTCAGTCCAGTGCTACCCTTGACAAGTACATCTAAAGAAGCATACCAGATGACACTCACTGGGTTGAGTGGCTATGCAGCTCAGTTTCATAGACACAGACATTTGAAATTACAAAATCAATAAAATACAATAGTCTTCTGGCTATCAATTCATTAGCATAGCAGCTCCTAGTGTATATTATATATTGATATACCTAGCATATCATAGGAACCCAACATATTTTCTCAAAGAAAAAAAATTGAGCCAGTTTTAAAATCAGTTATTCACATGTACCAGGACAAACTGTATGAATTTTCTTTATCCTCTCTCACGTTCAGCTATGTTTCATTTCCAAATGTCCTATTCTTATTTTACAACAAAAGGTAAAGAAGCGTGGGGTCATCAATAACAAGGACATATTTGTGGGAGATAAAATAGAAAGTGGCCTTTTAGAGTTGTTGGACTAAAAAAATCCACTTCTGTTAATACATTAGGATAAGCACAAAATGATGAAAATAGGATAAGCACAAAAGAATGGTACTGAAAATAGAGTAAATGGAAAAATGGTTCAGTCCCGGTAAGAATGAAGAACCATTGATTGTTCCAGATAAATGAGAATTTAAGCATGACAATGTGAATGAAAGTAACTAATTGAGGTAGGATGAAGAAGTGAAAGCTAAGTGAAAGTAATGCCTTAACTGCTTAATGCAAGAAATGCTTCAACAGATGGTAGGTGGCTTGTGAGTTCTACGTGATTTCAGTATTTCTAGAAAAATATTTGTCTAAGTAAGATGACTTTCTATGCTCTTTTTCCAGTCAGGAATTTTTCAGTCTCTCTCTCTCTCTCTCTCTATCTCACACACACACACACACACACACACACACACACACACACACCATAATAGTTGAAATTGATTTCAAATTTAATTTGTATAGTTAAATTGTCTTTTAAAATGGTACGAAAAGCTTCATATGTACATATATAATAAGTTAAGTTATTCTGTGTATTGTTTCCCATAAATGCTCCCCTCTTGTTTTATGAGATAAACCATGAATACCTGATGTCAAGAAAATGGATAAGGAAATAATAAAAAAAAAGTTTAAAGACTTGAGTTGGCTAGGAAGGAGTAAACAGATTAAATGCAAAATAATTTTGAAAGCATAGAAGAACATGTTTCTATGGAAACAGCAACCCACAAAGGGAGAAACTGTAAGAATAGAGAAAGGAGAAATTGAGAAAGGTGGAACAGCCATATTTATATCCTTTCTTTATACTGATAAATCATTATTTGTGCCTTTTAATTGACAATCAAAAATTAAAATATCAGAGGATTGACACTGCTACCCTTCAAGTATACACCTATACTTGTAAAAGAAGACAAACCAATGATGACAAACTGAGATAAGCATTTAAGCTGCTTAATTTATTAATCTTTTTAGATCTGAATGTTAATGTTTAAGTACAGGAAGTCCCCTTTTTTCATTGCTGTTGTTTAGTATCCTAATTTTGTGGTTCACCAAAATTGATATTATTATTCTGATGGCGAGTAGAGCAGAAGAGCTCTTCCATTAAATTTGAAGCGGATGTCAGTATGGCTGTGCTGGGTTTTTTGTTTTTGTTTTGGACAGTAAGAATTTACAGATTAAGAGTACTTCACCTTTTACAGGGTGTGAACAATTATGTATAAAGCAGCGTGTGTGTGTGTGTGTGTGTGTGTGTGTGTGTGTTATATACAATGTGTAGGTCATATATTCATTCTTAATTTGTAAAATGGAAATTTTTCGTAAATTGTAGAAGGAAAGTAGCTCAAAATAGTCTGAGATGCAACTTTAGCGATTGTGGCAGCAAAAACACTTGCCTCTAATAAATATTATACAAATCTATATTTTTAATTCAATTACGGTAATCCCAAGGATCCTATACTCAATATAAACCTAGAGGTTGGGTTTTTTTTAGACTTGGTAACATCCTATATGTTATTCTTTTCTCTTTAACTTACTTTTCACAACTGCTTTCAAGCAGTTGTTGAGATGTTGTTAACATACAACTTCTAGCATCCCTGAAAAGGACTAACAATATTGTGGAATGTTGGGAATTGTAGTTAAAACAACTTTTATCTGATCTATTCCTGTATCAATCTCCAGTGCAATCATAGAATCATGGAATGCTTCATAGCTCCACTACTTTGTAGTTTGGTGCTTTATTAGGACTGAAAAACGTTATTCTGTTCCCAGGGGGCCTTGCTGAATAATGCCGTGTTGAATATAGGCTCAGTTTCTGACTTGTTGCTTCTTTGCATTATCCTGCACTTATTTCTAAAACAACATAACTATGGAGGTTTTATCACTGATTCATAATTTTACTTTCCAATAAATGCATCTCTAAGCAAAGGTAAATGTTGAAGAAATATAAAGATGTATTTAACAATAATACAGTAGTTTGGAGGAGAGGTATGGTTAAGAAATTAAGCTATGAAAATGTACTGTTTGTTTTGCATATTATTTCTCTTATGCTGTCATTTCTAATTCCTGAGGAAAATAGTGGGTTTATTGTCAGTTTATTGGTCTAAGTGGAACGAGAAGAAAAAGAAATCACATGCTGATACAATTTTTCAAGAGGCTAAAAGTACAAATGTAATCAATTGTTAAATGATTAGTTATTAAAATTTAGACAATCTCAAGTGTGCACAATAGTTATAATTCCCAATGTCTTTTTTTCTTCATTCATCAAAATATCATTGTTTCTTATGAATTGTGCTTTGTCTGTATTACAGACTATAATATAGCTTTTCTGGTTTTTTTTTCTTTTTTAATTGATACATTGTATTCTGTCGCTGAAGTTAAAAAGAGTTCACTGTTCGCTGACACCATCTATACTGAAGTTAGATGAAGAATATTAATTTATTTTTAATTGTTTTTATAACTAATGTGGAAATAAGCATAAGGTTTTCAGAATGACTGCACCTGCTAATGTCAAAACACCAATGGCAAGGGGGTGGGTGAGACCACTCTACTGCTGCACTGGAGTATTTTTTTTTTTTTAAAAAAAAACTAATCAATTTAATTCAAGGATACTGCTGAATTCAGAATCCGGGCCAGTATTTGAGACAATGGAAAGCCATGATAATTTGTTTAAGTGTTTCCCCCACATTAACTTCATTATATAACCAATCCTTTAAACTGTTAAAATTAGCCAATCTCATTTAGACCTCAGTGGTTAAAATAATCAGTCCAAACCATTGGATTTTTTAAAGCTATTGCCTATATAGGTCTACATATAAATGAACTGCTAATTTGTAGATTCTATATATATTCAGTAACTGGGGAATGTTTCCAGTATTAACAGAGCAACTGTATCATGTTATCCCTTCACATTACTGTTGTATAGTAATGACAAGAACATACATACAGTAGCCAGAATCTACTAAATATCTGTCTTATACTATCAGATCAAAGATGCATCTAGTCCAAATACTGGCCCAACACAGAATAATAAGAAAAAAAAAAACATCCTGCTTTGTCTGTTGGAGGTGACATTAATAAGACTGTGAAATGTTCATCACAAAGCAGACAATATTTTACAAAGTGAGGGTCGGGAGAGCTATAGTACCTACTAGTTACATTTGGCAGGCCAAGATTTATTTTCTATTCCCACAAAATACAGTGATGGAGAACCAAGAAAATTACAATGATCTGTGGCTTATGTGGGAGCTTGTGATGAAAACAGTTGATGGAGCTACTTCATGACAATGCATATTGTATGCATCAATCATGGAAAATATATTTGTAGATTATATCAAAACATTGTTAAACGCTTGTCTTGATATCAATAATGATGATGATGATGATGATGATGATGATGATGTCAAAATTTGGCTACAAGATACAATAATTATATGAATTAGATTGTCCTGTTCAGTATTTTTATTAATGACTTGAATAAAAGGATTGAGAGAATGATGATCAAATTTGCAAATAAAACAAATTTAAGAGGAGTGATTAAGACTTCAGAAGAGAAAGAAAATATTCAAAAAGATCTCAGCAGATGAAATTGAACAATAAAATATAAAATCGTACAACTAAAAAAAAACTGAAAAAAAGAAGCATGCAATGATGAGGGGGACCTGGCATGTGAAACTGGGAGTTCTGGGTCTGTGAATCACAAGCTGAATATAACCCAACAGTGCAGGAATGTCAAACTCATGTCGTCATGCTGGCATCATGTGACGTATCGGGACTTTTTTCTCCTTCGCTACCTGGGTGTAGCCAGCGCGTGACGTATCCAGTTTGACAGCCCTGCAACAGCGTGATACAGCTTTTAAAAAGACATGTGCTATTAATAGGTTCAAGAATTAAGTCCATATCCTGGGATATAATTGCTCCATATTAGTGTGCCTTGGTTATTTGGAATACAGTATCCAATTCTGGATACCAGAATGCGTGGAATCTACAGCAAATTAAATTGAGATTAGACATTTAAACAGTTTTTCTGATGATAAGAGCTGTCAACCAATGGAACAGTGGGCCTTGTAATAGGGTTATCTTTTTTCTCTAATAGATAGTCTTCTTTCTGAAATGCTTTAGCAGATCCTGTACTATATAAGAGATTGACCGAGATGGCCTCTGTGACCCTTTCCAACTCTATGATTCCATGAAATTGGCTTGAAGTGTTTACAGGAGTATTCTTTTCAGATGGTGGACAGTGTAAGATCTATTAATACAGTTTTTCATATGTATGTGTCAGAAGATAACAGTATCTGCTAATCTCATACAATTTAGAAGCTAAGAAAGTTGGGCATGGATAATACTTGAATGGGCAGTTCAGAAATGGAATCATAGAAGAAACCACTCCCAAACCACTCAACAATGCTTTTATATCATCAACAAGAGGGAAATTTAAGTTCAAGGCATATTTACCCCACCCTTTTTAATATCTGTACATAGATAATATTATCACAGAGGTTTTCATTAGCCTGCTGCTGACACATGCTATGTTAAAAATAAAGCTTTGTAGTTGTGATATCTATAAAAAATCCTAGGATTTTGAAAAATTGGTAGCTCAATCTAATTGATTATCTGTGATTCTTAATATTTTTAAATGGTATTTTGAAGCAAGCTTTTTCTAAATACATATCACAAATTTCCTAGGATTAAATATTTTTGAAATGTACTTTGAAAGACTCTAGGGGAGAACAAAAATAAGACAAAACAAGGAATTTTAGATTGTTGAAAAAAATCAAGGAAAACATGGCTTTTATTTTTGCAGTAAAGGCAGGCAATGGGTACAGTTGACCCAGGAATCCATCCAAGTATTGTTCAATATTTAAAACAGGCAGGTAAATTAAATGTTTCACAGTAGTTATTTCAACATTTTAAATACCTCATACGCTCACATTGGGTGAGCCATTGATTTCAGTAGATCAAATACTAGGCAGAAAAATTTACATTGACATAGGAAGAAAAAGTTGGGGTTGATGGGATAAAAAAAAAAACTTGCTCCCTAATTTTGCTAATTCTTGAAAGAATCCCTGTTCATGCTCTACAAATCGGCAAGTTCCAAAACCTGGCATTATTGCATATCTGTTACTAACAACTATAAAAAGTAAGGAAATCATTAGAGCCTTTAACCAACCCTTACAACCTACAGCTTGTGACTTCATCCTTCTAACATTATTCACCCACGTTTACCACCTACTGCACACATGTCTTCTATCTTCATATGCCTTCTGTCTGAGTTCAGGAACTGGGATTCTTTCCCAGTTCCTTTGTTGTCCCCACCCACCTGTGCTACAGCATGAAGGAATAGCAGTTCAGGATCTACTGTATGTGTGTGTGTATGCACCTTCTTGTGCCTGCCCACTAGTGCCTTTGTTCACAGCTCACCAGTTTTCTAAATGTTAGTGTTATGTCGGAAGTCCACAAATGGTGATATAATGGTGCAAATATTAATCAAGTTTGTGTCCTGTGCTTTAGATGTTTTTACCATTATCTATAATCCATCAGTGTCTTATATCATTTGTTTTGTCTTTGATCTCTTATGAAAGAATGCTAGATATGCTTTCAATGCTTTATTGAACTGCTTGAGAAAAATCAGTTTCCCTATTGTTCTCCATGCAGTTTATTCTAGATTCCTTCAGTATTTTATCTTTTAATACTCCTTGACGTTATCTCAGTCCAATTGTGGTCAACAGAGCCACCTAGTTAATATGGCAAGTTGATAATTATGGAGAAATGAAATATATGATGGAGTTGAACATGACTTTTCTCTTAACTGACTTTGTTCAAGAGGAATCATGTTTTACTGATTTTCTTTTCTTTTAAATCTCGGATTGCTGGTTCTAATATAAGGGGAAATAAATTTGTATAAATATGTTTTTTCTGATGCTTTCTATATTATGATCATGTTGGTAAACTTGTTGAAAAAAACAAGGCAACATTTCGAGAGAATGTGTATAAATATTTGATTCATACATATTTTCTAAAGTAATAAGGAATTCATTTGCTTTCTGAAACATTAGCAATTCAGATTGGGAGATTAATCCCATCAATGGACTGTGAAGCTGCTCTTAAAAAGCTCAGTATATACCTCCTAAATCAAAATCATGATAATTTTCTAATAATTAGTGCCAGTTTTAATCACACTGCAGAATGGACTGATAGTTATAAGATATAATGGACTGAGTTCTGTACACAACATCGCCTATTTAGGAAATTATATTTTTTAGAAAATGGTACTTTCGAAAATTTGTGGATTTGGTAATTTCTCAAAGCGATAATAATAATGAATTACACCAGTACAGCTTTTAGCATCTTCTGTTTTCTAATATCACAACCTCAGGATACTTGGTAAATGGCGTACAGTATTCTGTCTTAAAGTTCAACTTTTCACTACTTTTATAGATAATAATGGAAATTAAAAATTCCAACTCTTTGGGCAATTTCACTCATCTAAACTGCTTTTCACCTGTTCTATCCCAATCTGCTCCTGAAGTCAGCTAATATTCCAGTGCAACTGACACTGATTGGCAACAGGGCCTGGTTGGTGCTCTTTCTGGACTACAGTCCCTGCAGGAACTGACTGATCATTCTCCTGCTTCTTGCAAAGAAGGCAATGATTATTGGCTGGCTTATGTGTACATGGGTTTATCGGTACCTGATTTCTCCTTTGTGGATTGTTCCTGTTTAATTAGCCTCCATTCTTTTCCTTCGCTTTCCTAGTTGTTTGTACATAAGATCAAAAGGCCTTTGGTCCTTTTCCCATGTTCTCTTCTTTGACACCAATGCAGACCATTTCCCCCCTTCTTATTATACAGTAGTTGTTCTGATGCTTTCTGTTGGGAATATTTTCTTATCTAACCAAATAAAACAGAACCTGAGAAAATCAGTTGGAAAACTGATCAAGCCTCAGATCAAACATCTTACAAAATAAATATTGAAAGACAATAAAACTGGCTTCCTTTTTATGCAACTTGATGTTCTTCCCCTTAATGACATCATTACATATACAATCCAGTCTCTACCTCATGAAACAAGAAGAGAAATTGGATTACATTAGGTGACTTCCGGTTGATGTTGCAGCAAGAACAGCTTGGAAAATAGCGGGCTCCACCGAGCCCTGTGAGCTCCAGCGGGTAACCAGTGTTGGGAGACCCTACAGGTCAAAGCTGCCTTGTAGGGGTGGCAAAGAAAGGAGAGGTGCTTCATGGACCACGAGGAACTCACAATTTCCTTGTTAGGTCCGAAGCAAGCTCTCCCGAATGGCAGCAGGGACAATGGCCATTTTTGGCAGTCACAAGCTGGGACGACCAGGACCATAAGATTTGTGCTGGAGCGGTCCATGGACAGAGCATTGAAACTGGGTGAGATAACTTCCAACTCTTACTCCAAAGATTTAATTTAAATACAAGAATTTTAAAAGATAACCTCCAAGTGTTAAGGAAATGGTGATTAGACACACGGAGAAGATTAAAGACTGAAAATTAAAAGGCGAAAGAAATGCCCAAGGGAAGCTTTAAAATACAGAAAACCTGGAAAAAAGCTTAAACAATTTGATAGGTGATTTTTGGGAGAATTTGTCTTGCATATTTGTATTTTTAAACCCTTTGGACTTATTGGATAATCAGCTGTTTTTTTCATACTGTTTAATGTTGGACTTGGGAGGAGGAGAGCCATCTACTGGAAGAAGAGGAGCACTACAGCACTATAGCATCACTACTCTTACTGAAACTGAGGTCCAATACACATAAAGTCTAATACACAAAAATAGAAGAAAGTAAATGACACCTGGAAGGCGGCCTGACCTTGACTCTATTTTAGAAGACAATTTGGATATTTTGAAAATACCTAATGAGTTTCTTTTTCCTCTTGAAGATTTCTAAGATGAACTAAATTGGAAATAATTAAACTTTATTGAAACTGGCTATTGGTTTATGGATTTGAAAGATTGGAGGAACCTAGTGGATTAATTTGGATTTGGATTATTAAGGATATTTGACAGAACATTCTACGTGGCAAAAGAAGAAAGGTGATAGAAGAAAAGAGAAAAGAAGAAAAGTTAAATAAAACTTTAAAATTTGGACAATTGGGAAGATATGTAATTGGAAAATCACAAGGCTGTAAACTACTAAATTTTAAAGATTATAAACTTAGGTGATTTGGAGGTATAATTATGGGATTGATTGAATTTTATTAAGTTGGAATTTTTAAATATTGAGACTTTGGAACCAAAGAGGTATACTGAGTACTCTTTATTAAATTGTTACAAAATGGATCTACAGGAGATAATAGAGGCAAATGAAGAAATAATTTTGATGCTCAAAAACATACATGAAACTATAAAGAACAATAAGGAGACAAGGGGATTGTCTAAAGATAAAGAAATGAGTGTAGAAGCCACTCAACAATTGAGGGGAAAAGATGAACATAATATTCAGGAAATAGATGAGAAATTAGAAGAAGCAATGGAAGGAAAAAATGAAAATGAGATGCAAGAAGATAAAGATAATGAAGAGAAAGGATTAATAAATAGGAGTCAATTAAAGCTTATAATAGAACAGAGAAAAAAAAGAAAAATCTCTTTAAAAAAAAAAGAAGTCTTATTGATGGGTGTTCAAATAATACAGCAGAAAGAGACAAAGGGCAACCCGAAGGTAATGTTCAGTAGGTATAAAGATATCAAAAAGAGTTATAAGACTCCAAGAGAGAGAAATAAAAGGTGATTAAAAAGTCAATAAATGATGGAACTCCAAAAAGGTTAAGAGTTGATGGATAATGATAAAATATATTAATAAAAAGAAAAAATAGAAAATACAAATAGAGAAAATAGTAGCATATATATTAACAAATAATAGAATCTATTAGAATTAAAAATAAGCTAAATTTAGTAGGTGGAAGTTTAGGATTAAGTAATCTAATTGTATTATTAATATTAACAGTGTGTTAAAGTATATTGTGAATTTAAACTTTTAAGGATTAGAAATCGTGGGGATTTTGAGTTATATTCCCAGGATTGATTAAATTTTGTTAATATTTGGCCCTATTAGTAGTCCTAGACATTTGGGATATTGAAATTATGGTGAAATAATGAGTAATTTTCAAAATATTAAATATTAGTAACTTAGTAGGGGATAACAAATACATGGCGTAAGAAATGTTATTTATGTTTAAATGAATTAATGGAAAAAATGATAAAGAATTATAAAGAGTACTGTTGAAGCTGGAAGATCAGGATTATGCATACTTATTTGTATTATTACTGTTAGCATTGTTTAAAAAAGATTTGACCCAGTCAATACTCTGTCCAAAAAATATGTATTGTGTGTATTGTATATTTAAAAAAAATAAATTGGATTACATAAGGCATAATTGGCCAGCATGCCTGATGTTCCAATCATGTACATAAATTCAGATCACTTTTGGTCTTAAGTTGTTCAATAAATAGAGCAAGGTTTGCTTTAGTTTTGTTCAAGGAAATATTTTGTTCAAACAGGAAAGCTAAATTTACAAAATCTCTGGTCACTCAATGGGTGGTCATAATTCAAGAACTATCTGTCTGTGTATAAGTATAATGACACTTCTTGGGATAGCATTTTGTTGGACTATTTTTTACATATGTATTTACATTTTCATCTTCTATGTATCATACTTTCAGAAATGAATTCAAAAGTTCATCAACATTATAATCTATTAATTGTTCAATTGTACATGTTTACCTAGAAGTAGTCCCATTTTATTTATTTATTTATTTATTTATTTATTTATTTATTTATTTATTTATTTATTTATTTATTTATTATATTTCTATACCGCCTTTCTCCTGTAGGACTCAAGGCGGTGTACAGTCAAGAAAAATATAGACACACAAACATCATAAAATTGCTAATTAAAATTATTACTTAGTTTGGCCAATTAAATAAAACCCAGAATTAGATAACATTTTAAAAAGCATTCACATGTTCATATGTTTAGCCCTGCCTGTTGGAACATCAGGGTCTTGAGGGCAGGGCGGAAAGCACAGAGATCAGGGATATTCTGTATCTCCGGGGGCAGTTCATTCCAAAGGGTTGGAGCCCTCACAGAGAAGGCCCTCCCCCTTGGAGTCGCCAGTCAACATATTTTCCAGCGCGTTGCTTGGAGAATCCAAAGCGTGGGTAATGTTCACATTGAGCTTGTCAGAGACTGAGTGTATCACTTTAAATTTTCTGCCTCAGTTCCGCCTCCTCTGCTCGACTGGTGCCAGTTTAGTTCACTCAGTCGAGTGGAAGAGACTGAATCTTTGGCTTGCTCTGACAACCTCTTCGCTCATCATTTCCACGCTTTGGAATTTTATCTATTGTTCCATTTGATCCGTTTTTCTCAATTCAGCGCACTTGATTTGGACTATTCTGGACTTGTAAGGGTTGGGTGAGTCTTCCCTGGGCTCCCTGCCCTCCCCGGAGGCCGTTGCCTCGCCTGTTTCCTTAATTGGCTTGTTTTCCCTTCCAAAGTTGCTTCACTAAGAATCTCTACAGGATTTAGCCAAAGACGCCTAGCCTGAAGCTTGCTGCCTTGCTAGCGTCTTTAGCGGCTGCCTATTTAATTTCCGAGCCTCGAGTGCCGCCCATGCCTTGCCTCCAATCCTCGTTAACATCCCTTGCCGACCTGTTAGATTGATGCCGGGCTTCTGGAGCGGAATCGTCTGAGCGACCGCCAGATTGTGCCCTGACTTGTTGCAATCGGTGGCTGATCGACCCTCCGTGGCATCGCCCCGAAATCGCTGGCAGCCATCTCACCGCCTCAATCAGGCTTCGGAGCGCCGGCCGCCAATTTCCCGCCCACCGCCATCTTTGTCTTCGGCCTCCCTGCTTCCTAAACGGCATGACTTCTGCCGCCTTGTTTACAGCCGATCGGCAGCTTCTGACCACCCGGAGGCCGATCGACCCTTTGTGGCATCACCCCGGCTGCTAATTACAGTATTGCTGGCCCTTCCCTGGATCGCTATCAAATTCCTTGCTTTGTGATCGCTGCCATTGTGGACTACAGCCGGCTCCCATTAGAACTACAGACGGGCGCCATCTTTGATCATCTGACGGACCATGCCGAGTGGTGACTCCATCCATCTCTATTCCAGGAGCTGTCCGTCAGGTTCGGCCGTCCCATTCTCAACCTTTTTGCTCATCCGACCAATACACAACTACCGAGATTTTTCTCCCGGTTCCATTGTCCCACAGCAGAAGGCACCAACGTCCTTCTGTGCACCTGGCCACGAGGACTTCTCTATGCCTTTCCCCCCCTCCCGCTACTGCTGAGGGTGATCCGGAAGATTCTGCTGGAACGAGCGGACGTCTTCCTGGTCGCTCCCCATTGGCCACGTTGGACTGTGCTTCCTGACCCTTAAGGTCGTGTTTCTAATTGCGGTGACATCAACTCGGCGAATCTCCGAATTGGCTGCCCTGTCATTTCGAGATGATTTATGTATATTCCATTCTAATCGAGTCATCCTCAGGATGGATCCATCTTTCCTCCCGAAAGTCAATTCCATTTTCCACTGCACGCAGGAGCTGGTTCTTCCGGATTTTTGTCCGGACCCTAGACACCCGTTGGAGGACCAGTGGCACACCCTTGATGTTCAGAGGGTCCTCCGTCGATACATCAAGAGAACCTCGGCATTCCGTCGTTCTGAAGCTCTCTTCGTTTCCTTTCTCCCAGCGTCTCTGGGCCAAAAAGTTTCATCTACTACGATTGGACAATGGCTGAAAGCCTGTATCTGTAAGGCCTACTCCGCGTCAGGCAAGCCTCCCCCCATCAAAGTGCTTCCTCATTCTACCAGGAGTGCCTCCACTTCAGCTGCGTGGGCAACTCAAGCCTCGGTTTCAGAGATTTGTAAAGCAGCCACCTGGACCACCTTATCACCGTTCATTAGGTATTATAAGATCGATGCCTTTGCGGCTGCTGATGCCTCCTTTGGCCGACGGGTTTTACAGTCAGTCGCTGCTCCAGTACCTACTCCGGACCTGTCTGATGGCCCCTCCCTGACTAACTTGCTTGGTATATCCCACACTTTGGATTCTCCAAGCAGCGCGCTGGAGAACGAACGTTGCTTACCTGAATGTTCCTTCTCGGCGCGCTGATGGAGAATCCAACCCTCCCTACCTTGTGCATTCAGGTCCGGGGTTTTTGAATTGGGACTTCCGTCTGCTTCTTTCCTGCTCTTCGTGAACTAAACTGACATCAGTCGAGCAGAGGAGGCGGAACCGAGGCAGAAAATTTAAAGTGATACACTCAGTCTCTGACAAGCTCAATCTGAACATTACCCACGCTTTGGATTCTCCATCAGCGCGCCAAGAAGGAACGTTCAGGTAAGCAACATTCGATTTGACTGATGGTACCCTGAGTAGTCCCTCCCTGTGAGAACGAACTGGTCGGTGGGAGGTTATTGGTGGCAAAAGACGGTCTCGTAGGTACCCAGGTCCTAAGCCATGGAGCGCTTTGAAGGTGATTATTAACACCTTGAATTGCACCCAGAAGACCACCGGGAGCCAGTGCAGCTCGTGCAGGAAAGGTGTTACATGGGCACAATGAGCTGCGCCCATAATCACCCACGTGACTACATTCTGGACCAACTGGAGCCTCCAGGTGCTCTTCAAGGGAAGCCCCATGTAGAGAGCATTACAGTAGTCCATACAGGAGGTGACTAGGGCATGAGTGACTGTGCGCAAGGCGTCCCAATCCAGAAAGGGACGTAACTGGCGGATCAGGCGAACCTGATAAAAGGCCCCCCTGGCCACGGCCGTCATGTGCTCTTCTAAAAATAGCCATGAATCCAGGAGGACACCCAAGTTGCGAGCCCTCTCTGTGGGGAATAAGGTCTCATCCCCAATTGTCAGTGATGGTACCAGCTGACTATACCGGGACGCCGGAAGCCACAGCCACTCAGTCTTGGAGGGGTTGAGTCTGATCTTATTTCTCCCCATCCAGATCCGCACGGCCTCCAGGCAACGGGACATCACAATAAGGGCATCATTGGGATGGTCCGGGGTGGAGATGTATAGCTGTGTGTCATCAGCATACTGATGAACACTCATCCCGAAACCATGGATGATCTTGCCTAGCGATTTTACATAAATGTTGAACAGAAGGGGTACCCCACACGGGTACCTCAGAAAAGCATTTATAATCCCCTGGAGCCAGCCTCGTGTAACCTCCCGGGAGGCCAGGAGGGACACGGGTCCAATAAACATGTGGCAGTGCTAAGCTTGCCCAGAATCCTGTCCACATCCTCAGGAGCCACAGAGTCAAACTCTTCCCAGATAACACTGTCAGGACCTACCCCCGTCTCCTCCCCTGGATCTACCCAATTGAAGTCCAGGCCTTCCTGAATCTGAGTGACTTTATCATGCAGGAATTGCACAAAATCCTCAGCTCGACCCTGTAAGGCAGTGGTTCTCAACCTTCCTAATGCTGCAACTCTTTAATACAGTTCCTCATGTTGTGGTGACCCCCAACAATAAAATTATTCCTAAAACCATTGAAGATATGTGTTTTCCCATGGTCTTAGGCGACCCCTGTGAAAGGGTCATTCGACCCCCAAAGGGGTCCCGACCCACAAGTTGAGAACCACTGCTGTAAGGGGTCTTCCCACACCGCCATCTGAAGTAGGGAGTGGGTGACCCTAAACAGTGCGGCTGGGCAGTTCTCTGCAGATGCAATAAGAGTGGAGAAGTAGCTAGACTTCGCCGCTTTTATCGCCACTAGGTAGGTCTTAATATAAGATCTCACCTGTGTTCGGTCAGATTCAGATCGGCTTGTCCTCCAATCGCTCTCCAGGCGTCTTTTCCGATGCTTCATCTCTCTCAGCTCCTCGGAAAACCAAGGAGCTAGTCGAGATCGGCATTGGGTCAGAGGCCGCAAAGGCACGATGCAGTCCAAGGCCCCAGTAGCTGCCCTGTCCTAGGCCACCACCAGGTCCTCAGTCAAGTCGTGGGCCAGAGTCTCAGGAAATGGCCCAAGCTCCATCAGGAACCTCTCGGGGTCCATCAGGCACCTGGGATGGAACCACTTGGTTGGTTCCGTCTCCCTGCAGTGGGTGGAAGTGACCTGAAAGTCCATGTGAAGGAGAGAATGATCAGACCATGACAAGGGCTTGATGTCTAGATCCCCTATTCTTAGATCATTCAGCCACTGATCCGAGACAAAAATCAAGTCCAGCGTGTGATTCCCCAAGTGGGTGGGGCCTTGAACTACCTGGGCCAGGTCCATGGCCATCATGGAAGCCATGAACTCCCGAGCTGCCTCCGACATCTCACCAGCAGATGGCAGGTTAAAATCCCCCATAACAATAAGTCTGGGGGTTTCCACCGCCACCTTGGCTATAATGTCAAGCAGCTCAGGCAGGACCGCTGTCACGTGGCAGGGAGCCAGGTACGTAATCAGTAGGCCCATCTGTATCCCCCGACCCCACTTCACAAGGAGGGACTCACATCCGGCTATCTGAGGAACAGTGGCCTCCCTCGGGCAAAGACTTTCTCTAATAATTGCTGCCACTCCCCCACTCCTTCCCTGAACTATTGAATTTAGTTGAATTTATTTCTGAGTAGACATCTCTGAAATAATTTTAAGTTAATAAAATAATCAAGATTTGCAATTCATGTGTTTTATTATTTTCTTCCCTTCCATTTTTATTTGTCAATAAGGTTATTAAACATTGAATTATGCAATTTTTTTGTTACCAATAGAAGAGGATGTATGTAACTCTGGGTTGAACTTGGTCTCTCTGAGCTTGATCGTTTGCTTGTAGATGTTTCATTACCTGATTCCATAGTTGAGTAGAGAGTACTCAGTGGGATAGAAAGCCCTGAGGATTCTGTAACTTATTTGTTACAATTTGCTTATTTGTTACTTAATCAAAATGTTTTATGAATTGCTAGAAAATAAAATATTTATTTTATTTATCTTACATTTCTATCCCACTATTACAGGTAGGCCTAATTTACAACTATTTGTTTAGTGAATGTTAAAAGTTACAATGTCACTGAAAAGAGTGACTTATGATCATTTTTACACTTATGACTGTTGCAGCATCCCCAGTGTCACATGATCAAATTTTGGATGTTTGGTAACTGGCCTTCATTTATAACAGTTACACTATCCCAGGGTTATGTGGTCGCCTTTTGCAACCTTCTGATGAGCAAAGTCAATGGGGAAGCCAAAGACGCTTAACAACCATGTTACTCAACAACACTTGATCTCCACACTTTCCGTAAGGCCCTGAAGACGTTTCTATTTCAGCAAGCCGGCCTAGCGTAACTAGGTTTTTTTATGGGTTAGTTTTTAATTGTATAGCTTTCGGGCTTTAAATTGGGGGCCGATTGATTTAATTTATTTTAGCTATCTTTACTTTTATATTGTATGTATTTTAATTTCGGCTGTTCACCGCCCTGAGTCCCTAGGGGGAGAAGGGCGGTATACAAATTCAATAAATAAATAAATAAATAAATAAATAAATAAATAAATAAATAAATAACTGCAGTGAGTCACTTAACAACTGTGGCAAAAAACATAAAACGAGGCAAAACTCACTTAACAACTGTCTTGCTTAGCAACAGAAATTTTGGGTTCAATTTTGGTCATAAATTGAGGACTATCACTTTAAAAGTAACTCAAGGTGGTGAACATACATAATACAACAAGAACCCTGTGAGGTGGACTGGGCTCATATTAAATAGAAAAACATTTCTTGGTTTGAAATATCAAAACTATATTGTGATTGCTGTATCTATTATAAGATAGAAGACATTACCGCTAGTGTTTGTAACTTTTGCGTGCCTGCTGTAGTCCTTTGTATTAAATTTCTTTTAGCGAAATAAGTATGTTTTTATTTTAAAAAAGGTGGTAAAGAAAGATTGTCTATGCAAGATAACTAAATTAAATAGTTATTTAATAGTTACCCAGAACTGTCTCGGACTGTGAGAAGACGGCATATAAATTAATTAATTTTTATTTAATAAATAAATAAATAAATAAATAAATAAATAAATAAATAAATAAATAAATAAATAAATAAATAAATAAATAAATAATAGATTGCGGAATAAAATCCTTCTGAATGTCATATAGTACTTTCTAAAGAATAGTTAGACTTCTGAGGATAAACAATTGAATTGCAAATTAAAATAAATTTAATTTGCTAATAACTTTAAGTAAATAAGTGAATAGTTATTTAAGTAAAGTTAAGTAACGTTATTTAAGTAAATAACTTTAAGTAAATTCGTGGCATGCCGCGAAGAGGGGGTTGAGGGGTTTTTTATATAAATTTTTAGCCAATTTTTTAAGGGGTTCCGGGAGGGGAGGGTTGGATTAGAAGTATGGCTGTGGGTATGGGGGATAACCCACTAAGGGGAGGGCCTGGTTAGTGCTGGCTTCCCGGGAGGTGACACGAGGCTGGCTCCAGGGAATTACAAATGCTTCATTGGGTGAGGGTGACTTTCCCGCCGCCTTGAAAGAGGCGGTGGTGAGGCCCCTCCTCAAAAAGCCTTCCTTGGACCCGGCAATGTTGGTTAATTATTGTACGGTCTCCAACCTTCACTTTGTGGCGAAGGTTGTTGAGAGCGTGGTTGCGCAACAGTTCCCCCAGCACCTGGATGAAACAATGTATCTGGATCCGTTCCAGTTGGGCTTCAGGCCCGGGTACAGCATGGAAACGGCATTGGTCACGTTGGTAGATGATCTCTGGAGGGCTCGGGACAGGGGGTACTCCTCTGTCCTGGTCCTGTTAGATCTCTCAGTGGCTTTTGATACCATCGACCATGGTATCATGCTGCACCGGTTGGAAGAGTCAGGGGTGGGAGGCACTGTGTTGCGGTGGTTCTCCTCCTTTCTCTCTGACTGGTCATAGTCTGTGTTGACAGGGGGGCAGAGGTCGACCCCGAGGCCCCTCATATGTGGGGTGCCGCAAGGGTCGGTCCTCTCGCCCCTCCTATTTAACATTTATGTGAAGCTGCTGGGCGAGATCATCCGTGGTTTCGGGGTGAAGTACCACCAGTACGCTGATGACACCCAGCTAAACATCTCCACCACGGACCACCCCAACGATGCCCTTGAAGTGATGTCCCGGTGCCTGGAGGCCGTGCGGGTCTGGATGGGGAGAAATAGGCTCAGGCTCAACCCATCCAAGACCGAGTGGCTGTGATTTCCGACGTCCTGATATAGTCAGTTGGCGCCATCACTGACTATTGGGGGCGAATCATTGGCCCCCACGGAGAGGGTTTGCAACTTGGGCATCCTCCTGGATTCACGGCTGTTTTTAGAAGAGCATTTGACGGCCGTGACCAGGAGGATTTTTCATCAGGTCTGCCTGATTCGCCAGTTGTGTCCCTTTCTGGATCGGGACTCCCGACGCACGGTCACTCATGCCCTTGTCACCTCCCGCCTGGACTATTGTAATGCTCTCTACATGGGGCTCCCCCCCTTTTTTTTAATTGAAAAGTTTTATAAGAAATACAAACAATTTTCTCCCCCCATCCTTTCCCCCTTCCCATATAATAGAAAGTGTACATTTTCTTATACATAATAAATCCTACTTATACATGTTTCCCTTAAAGAAAGCATTAAAGTAAGACATTTTAATTACATTCGGAGTTGCTCCTCTTCTCTTTCTTCCCTCATTCCACAACAAACTTTCTTCTTATCCTCCTTTCTTTCCCTTCCCTCCCTCCTCTTCTCTCCTACTTTCTCCTCCCTCCTCTCCTACCTCATCCTACTTCCTTTTCCTTTCCCCCACTTCTCTCTTCTTTTCCCCCTTCTCACCTTCACTCCTACTCCTGTCCCCTTCCCTTCCTCCTCTCCTTTCTTCCATTCCTCTCCCTCCCTCTCCTCTTCCTAACCTCTCCTCTCTTCTCCTTTCTAACTTCTTTGCTGTGAAATATTCTCTTCCTTTAGTATCTGAGCAACTCCTGTATTCTAATCGTAGATACTTTCTTCTGTTAAAACATTTCTCTATTCACCACTTTTTTCCCACCCCAACCCTTATCCCACCCTCCCCACCCCACCTCGACTTCCCAGAGCAAAAATAGGGTATAGCATCTAACAAACATGCTAAAATAAACTAACTAATTATAAAATTCAAAACTCCCACAAGTTCTTTAACTCCCCTTGCTCCAATTCATCAACCTCCCTTTTATAAATCCTCAAGACCAATTAAGTTAAATTCATTCTTCCTAATTATAAAAAAAACTTTTTCTTGATGTATAATTCAATACTTTAGCAATATTACAAACAGTAAAAATCATAAGTAAATTTCATTTCTATACCCTCGAACGTCATTCTTTTTGAACATTACTCCCTAATAAAATTCTGAATTTAACATTAATCCTCTTTCCTTCAAAAAATTGGGCATCTTGAAATCTTACACATTTTATCTCATATATCTGTTAAAATAATATAATCTTATGTTAAACATTTTAAAAATGTCTTAATACCATTAAAACACTTATTTCCCAAATATAAATTTCAAAATCTACAGGAAGATATCTTTCAAGTTTTCAATTAACCATTTTAATACCTCTAAGTTTTTAGAAAGCAGCCCTTTTACTGTCCAAAATTAATTATCATTTTGTAATAGAATTCTGAATTTAACATTAATCCTCTTTGCTTCAAAAAGTTGGGCATCTTGAAAGCTTACACATTTTATCTCATATATCTTTTAAAGTAATCTTATGTTAAACATAAGATAATCTTATGTTAAACATTTTAAAAATATCTTAATACCATTAAAACACATATTTGCCAAATGCAGATTTCAAAATCTACAGGAAGATATCTTTCAAATTTTCAATTCCGAAAGTAACCTTAAATACCAATGTAATTAAACTTTTCAGTTTCTTACTAGAATCTTCCTTCCCCAAAGAGAAAAAAAAGCAAGTACTCAATCTTCTATTCTTCTCTTCTTTCTATATTTTTTCCAATCCTTTTTTTTTAATTAATTCTTTCAACATTCCCCCCAATTTTATTTTGGAAAATTTTAAAATGTTGATTTGAGGTTGATGTTTCTGAAATACTCGCTCTCTTCTTGAAATCACTTTTTCTAATTTGAAATCTCCATTTCGACTCTTCTTGCTTGTATAATCCTTCAGTCCATTCCTTTGTCCATATAGCCAAAATTGGTTGCCATAAAGTTTGTCAGTTTGCGATAAAGAGTCTATTTGTTGCTTTTCTATCCAATTGACTGGAAGCGTCTACCCAATCCTTTGTTTCAGCTGTGCCAGCCTGCCTTTCAGTCCTAACAGCCTTTTGATCTTCCAAGGGCAAACTCCTCTGAAAAATTTCCTGCTGCACATCCAACAACTCCTTATAATATTCCAAGCTGTTTTTTGAAAAAGCTCTTTCAATTGTATCCAAAAGAGCAGAGTTAAAAGATTCTAGAAGTTCTTGAAAAGCTTTAACAGTCACAGCTTGAGAATTTGCTGATTCACCAGCCCTGATGTCAGCCATATTTCAGCCACTTTGTATTTATCCAGCTATTAGGTTGACAATTCCAACTATTTTCCACAGAGCAAAATTTTAGTTAAAGTCCATACCAAATTCTTTTCCTCAGTACCAAATTCTTTTCCTAGGCGCTTCCACTTTAAAACTTTCTCTTAAGGTGTAATCCAGTAACTGTATCAATGTTGCAAATGTTAACAAGTGTAACAAGCACTTTCCCTAGTAGCTTCCTCCTCCCGCCCTCAGGCGCCATTTTCTGCATTTTAAAACGGAGTTAAAGTGTTACTTGCAATTTTTTTCTTTTTTCTCTTGGTTTGCTCTGTCTGCAATCAAGGTAAAGATGTTAAAAGTCCCCTCATTTATTTTCAGCAGATTTTGGTCGCGGCTTCTAGCTCCGCTTTAGCGGAGTCGTCCCTGGTCCAGAGCAGCTTGACAGGCTTCAATAGGGAGCCCATACCCTTCGCGCCCCAGGATTTCTCCTAGGGCACTTGGGGGGCTCTACCTCCGCCTGTCGGGTCTTCTCTCTCCCCTTTGCCTGGGGAGAGGGTTCCAAGCCTCCAGACAGCTGTTTTTTGGCTGTTCTGGGCCTTTTACGGAACCGAGGATCGGGCGCTCGTAAAAGAGCGTCTTTGAGGCTCGTGGAGCCAACAGGAAGTCTACATGGGGCTCCCCTTGAGGAGTACCTGGAGGCTCCAACTGGTGCAGAGTGCGGCCACGCGGGTGGCTATGGGAGTGACATGGCGTTCCCATGTAACACCTCTCCTGCGCAAGCTGCACTGACTCCCGGTGGTCTTCCGGGTGCGCTTCAAGGTTTGGGTTACCACCTTTAGAGTGCTCCATGGCTTAGGACCTGGTTATTTACGGGACCGCCTACTACCACCAATAGCCTCCCACCGGCCGGTATGCTCTCATAGAGAGGGGCTCCTCCGGGTGCTGTCGGCCAAACAATGTCGTCTGGCGGCCCCCAGGGGGAGAGCCTTCTCTGTGGGGGCACCTACTATCTGGAATGAGTTCCCCCCAGAGATACAGAGGATCCTGGACCTTTCGCCGCGCTCTTAAGACCTTTTTATTCCACCAGGCGGGCCTGACCTAATCTTTTTCCTCTTTTTAATTATGCAAATTTTAATCGGTGAAAAAACGTAATCGGTTTTTAAATGATTGGGGTGTTTTAATTTGTCTGAGCCAAATTGTTTAATTCGATTTTACTTTGTTTTTTACATTTTGTATCTATGTATTTTTACTGTTTGGCTGTTCACCGCCCTGAGTCCTTCAGGAGTAGGGCGGTATATAAATCAAATAAATAATAATAATAATAATAATAATAATAATAATAATAATAATAATAATAATAATAATAATAAAATAAGCATGGAAAACATCCATATGCATTGCTAAAATCAACCTAATTTGCTTAAATGATGAGCACATTTAAGCCTGCTACATGTATATTTATTCTTGATGAATCTTCATGTTATATGGGTCATCTGGTGATATCTGTCACTCCATTCATTGGTAAGGTAGGTTTATCTGATCTAGCTGGCTAAGCAGGTTGATCTCTTCCTCCGTCACTACTCTATTTCCTTTTTGAAGCTGCAACCTTGGTGGAAGAGAACGACTTACTAACAGAAGAAATGTGCCAATCTTTGGTCATTCTCATTATAATGAAAAGAATTAAATAACAAAGATGCATTTATATAAATATCATAGTTAATGGTATTTGAGGCAGGAACTTGGTCTGAACCAATGAGGAAAACAATCATTATGTCAGCAGGACCTTTTTATGACATAGGTAAGACTTACTAAACTTCTGAATTTAAAAATGTTCTTTGTATTCTCCCAATTTTTCTTTCCTTCTCTCCCTCATTTCAACGTTTAATTGATTTGCTGGACTATTCCAGGCAACAGTATTCAATGTTTTGTTTTAATTATCTAGCTTGTACCAAGAGTCTTACTATTTTTCATAGTGGACTTCCTAATGATATTCATTATTTTTGCTTCTTTCCTTTTTAGATACCTGATTAATGTCACCTTTGAAGGAAGGAATTTATCATTCAGTGAAGATGGCTATCAGATGCACCCTAAACTGGTTATCATACTTCTGACCAAGACGAGAACATGGGATAGAGTAAGATATGTTTGTTACCTTTTGAACTGGAATTGGGGCAAAGATGTTCTTCTTTGATCCTGTTACCAGGATGCTCACCATCTCAGAGATTCCTTTGGGACCCCTGGTTACTGGTTCAGTTTGCAAACTTCTGACCATGTTTTATTCATCAGTTTAGTTGTTTAAAAACTGACACTTTTTAATGCGCAGAGTAGATTTCAACAGAACAACCTGTGTAGGAAAATAGTATATTTTCTTGTATCACAAGATTTCTGATAGAAGAAAGTAAGTAAAGTGACATGGCCAAGATGAGTGGGTGGAATTTAGAAAAATAGACATTTTGTGATGGGGGAGGTTCTGTATTGGTAATCTAAAACAATCATAAAATTTTTGTATGTGAAGTCTTTCCCCCAATGTTAGAAATTTTAAAGTTTTAGTTATATGAAGAAAACTCATATAACAGCTGAAATGCAACTTTTCCTTCCTAGTCTGACAAATCTTCACTGAGTGTTGCCAGTCCAATGAATAAATAGTTTCTAAAACTAACTACTAGTGAGATAAACACTGGCAGGAAGAAGATGCTTGGATGAGCAAGGTGAAATTAGTTCTATCTAAAGTTTCATAAAGTTTAGGCTAGTGGTTATCCATTGCAAAGAAGCTGCAGTCCATGCATGCCCACTTGACAATGCACCCCAATGAACACAATTGGGCTTACAATAAGCACACATGAGTAGAACTGCACTGCAAGCTCAGTCAAATCAGATTTTGAGCTGTATATAAGAGCAATATTTCAGTTGGATATATTGAACTTTCTAATGGGAAGTTCATAAATCATTAGCAATGTCGCAAGGTAATCCCAATAATGGGAGTGAGGTAATAAATATAAAGTTTCTCATTCTTGAGAAACTGGTATGCTAAATAAGATACCAAAACTTGTCAGTTTCCCATTTCATAAATATCTGTCCCTTCCACATCTAGAGACATCCCTTTATTTAAAAATCAAGTCTTCCTGTAATGATTTAACTGTATCTAAGAACATACACATATTCACACATACACATTAAAACTGTAATATATAGTTAGTTTTCTTAATATTTTGCAAAGCCTTTTAGAATCTGAAACTGTGGGAGGTCCAGAAAACAAATAGCACTCAATTTTTCCTGAAGCAGAAATAATTTTCCACAGCCTTTCTATCCAATAAAAATGTATAGATTGAACAGTAATTACATTTGGAATTAAATGCATTATAAATGGTCATAAAGCTGATATTAGCAATATTAATAGCTATAGCACTTAGACTTATTTACCTCTCCATAGTGCTTTATAGCACTCTCTGAACAGTTCACAAAGTCAGCATATTGCCCCAGCAATCTGGGTACTCATTTTACCAATTTTGGAAGGATGAAAGGCTGAGTCAACCTCAAGCCCATCAGGATCAAACTCCAGACTGTGGGCAGTGTTAGCCTACAATACTGCAGTCTAATCACTGTGCTACCAGGGCTCCAATATAATATTATCTTTCTACCCCACCTTTGAAAGCCATTGCACATTAAAAATCACTAGATGCTGCTAATACTACAACTTTATTTACATAAATAAGCATGGTGGAATTCAACTGTGTTCTTGCCATGAGATTTGGTTCAGAACACAATATATCCTTCAAAATAATTTGCTTTGACTCAGGTCATGTCAGAATTCTCCTTCTTTAATTTCACAACTAATTCAGGATAAGATGTGTGCTTGCCATTGACTATAGATAGCCCTTGTTTCATGATTAGCAGGTCTGTAAAACAAAGAAAAGCTAAAGTAAATGCATAAGCACAGTTGTGATTTCACTTAGTGGCTGAGTTGGAAGTTCCAGTTGTGCTTGCTAAATGATGATTACCTGTATACCTTGATAAAAAATTATATCACTACAATTGTCCTTGCTTTCAATAAAAAGAGTGAAATTTGTTGGAATTGCTCTAAAAATGAGGTCTGCCAAGTTTCAAAGAAATGGGTGCAGAGGTTTTGGATAGACATTATTTTAAATTCTAAATGCAGTTATATTTAGAATTTACTGAAAAGTACCAGTAAGTTCCTTGTTTCTGAATAGAATTAGTTGATATTTGCATTTCAGATAATTAAGGTATTTTGTACTGAGATAATATTTACAAATAGAATAGTTAAAGAAAACGAAAGCCTCCTTAGAATCTATAATGAACTGTTGAAAAAAGTTTAGGGTTCCTATTTCCATGCCCAACATTGTGCAAAAAATGATAGGATTACCTTATGAGGAACTGATTATTTGGCAAAGAGAACTATTTACAATTGAGGTTTCAGAGAAAAAATATAGATCCCTTTAATAAACTATTCTGTAAAGAAATGATGGAGTGGATCTAGGACCTGGGGAAAAGAACAAGGATACTTAACTTTATATTAAGTCATCCCTTGAAATTCATTGGGTGACTTTAGCCTAGTTATTACCGTGTTTCCCCAAAAACAAGACCCTGTCTTATATTTTTTTAAACCCCAAAATAAGCGCTTGGCCTTATTTTTGAGGAAGTCTTTTTATTTTGGGGTGTGTAGAGCAAGACGGGGCTCCTCTTGCTGATTTACCTGATTTCCAGCTTTGTCTCCCTAACCCTAACCCTAACCAGAGGAAATGGTGGGGACTGGCTGTACATGCAGTTAAATGTTTTTGGGGAGGGCTTATTTTCAGGGGAGGGCCTATTTTTGGGGAAGGGCTTATTTTCAAGGAAGGGTTTATTTTCGGGGGTGAGGGCTTATTATTCGGGGAGGTCTTATTTTTGGGGAAACATGGTATCTCTTAGCCCAAACCATCTAGTATCATAGTTGCATGGGTTTATTTAGGCCATGCAATGTAATCTTTCCTTCAGTGCAGAAATATAAATGAAACTAGCTCTGCTTAGCTATTGTTTGGATACCTCTACCCCCTCTTGCTGTGGTGGTAAGTTTGCTAAAGTTTGCTTTTTTAAAAATCCAAGATATGTGTTCAATTACTCAGCTTGATTTTCTCTTAAAATAAAGAATTCCAGTATTACATTGTCATGTTCTTCTCAAATTTCTGCTACTTCCATTGCCTGATTGTTTGTTATTGGTTCCTATCAGATCTAGAATAGCTGATCTACTAGTGGATTATTGCACTTTGCCAGCTACACAAATTAAAAATCATGAGAAGTCTAGAAAAATCATAATCCTGACAGTTAAAATCTCCCACCAGTCCTACTTCAGAGGATGTGAGGAAAAAGGTAGAAAAGCAAATCTGGCATAGGCTAGCCTTGAAAAGCAGGATATAAAATTAATGGTCAAAGAGCCTGACTATTTTTCCCATATTTCTCTGTGTGTGATTGTATCCCAATGCAAGTTAAAATCATCTGGATCTGTTTCTAAGCATGATGACACCAGTATTAAGAAATATGCATCTTTGTCTTTCTGAATTTGCATCATAATGTGAAGATGCATTTTTTTTTTGCAACATTATGACATACATGTTGCACTTGTGCCTCCTTGCTTCTCCCCATCATGAGTATGCTTCATATATCGGATGAAGTGGGCTATAATCCATAAAAGCTTACAGTAATAAATGTATTGGTTTGTAAAATACCATCAATCCTTTTCTGCATGTACAGTATTTGATGAACAACATAGTTACTCCTTGGCAATTTATCAACTCTGTTAGATAAGAAGACAAACAAAGAGCTGAATACTGTAATGTAACATCAGCATAGTGATGACAGCATCAATCATTCCGCCTGGTAAATTCCCTTATTCTAGTAGCCTTGCATATATTTTTAAAAGAATGGGTGACAAAAAGAATCATCCCCACAAATAATAATGTGCAGGTAAATATTTAATGAATAGTCACCTAATAACTCTTTGGTCTGATTAACTTAGAAAGAATAATTAGAAAAAGCTAAACTGATCAAATTCTATTAGGTTCTATTAGGTCTGGAACGTGCAATCCTTACCTACTGAAATACCTAGCCATATAGCAGATATATTAATCATGGCTGTTGTTGCTGACAATGATCAGGTTCACTGCATCAGTTCTGTAAAATTATCGAAGGCGTCTAATATCTGCTATGATATTGTGACTATAGACTTTTGGCAAACAATAGATCTTAACAAATGTTTTTTTTTTTAAATAAAGTTTTCCTGTGCATTTGTTCTAATTTTCCTTAAGTGCAACTAGACACATCAAGTGTTTTGCTAAGTCTTTATTATTGTAAAGATGAGAAGCTTGCTTTTCCCATAGCATCAGTACCTTCTAAATAGCACAAACAATTATAAGCTTTTGAGTTTCAAGAACTCTTCATCAATGGAATTGGTAAAAGAGAAGGGAACATAAAAAAACGTAGCTTATTTTGAAATCATCTTTGTACTAAAGTACATTATAGGGTGAAGTGAAGTGAATAGTGTTAAGTTGTGCTAAAGGCTTTCCTAACCCTTGTTAAGCAAAGACATATACATAGAAAGGTCTGGGAGCTTGAGGATTCAGTGCAGATTATAGCTATTCCTAGCACTGCACTTTTTTAGACAGAGAGTGCCTGGGATCTATTGGAGCCGCTCTCTCAGCTGAGGAGTAAGCTTTCTTATTCTCCTCAACCTTCTGTGGGATCTCTCATCTGGACATAGGAGGGTCTAGCCCCTTGATGGTGAACCTATGGCATGTGTGCCACAGGTGGCACACGGACCCATATTGGTGGGCACGTGAGCGTTGCCCTAGCTCAGCTCCAATACGCATTCACGTGCTGGCCAGCTGATTTTTGGGCCTTCTGGGCCCACCAGAAGTCGGCAAATGGGCTGTTTCCAGCCTCTGAAGGGCCTCCAGGGGGGAGGCTGTTTTCGCCCTCCCCAGGCTCCTAGAAAGCCTCTGGAGTCAGGGGAGGGCAAACACCAGGCCTACCGGGCCCACTGTGTCATCACATGCCAAAAGCGGGGGGAGCATGGGGAGTCACACACGCATGCAGGGTGCATAGAATTATGGGTGTGGGCACGTGCAACCACCCCGCACTCCCCCCGCTTTTGGCACGCAATGGCAAAAAGGTTAGCCATCACTGGTCTAGTCCATATTCTGTGCAGATGTTCCTGTGCAACAATGCCAGCTATTCGATCATGCCGTTCAGTGTATACTGTTCTTGCCTGCATCTTATCCCCTGCCACGATGTGTTGGACTGCCTCTGAGGCCTCTTTGCACAGTCTGCACCTCAGCAGGTCCTGTCTAGCGTTGTAGACCTGCTTTTTCTTTGGATCTAGTGTTTAGTGCCTGTTCTTTTATGTTGCTATGATCAGTGCTTCCGTATTGTCTTTTAGTGCAGCTCTTTGCAGCTACGGGTAGGGTTTCCCAATGTCAGCCACCTGAGCTATTTTGATGGTACATTCCCTGCAGGGTCTTGTCTTGCCATGGCACTCCTTCTGCATGGTCTAAATTTGAAAATAAAATTATAAAGAGATTAATCCTTGTACACTGACAAGTCACAGTTGTGAAATAAGCAGCCATATGCATTATAAACAAACAAACAAACAAACAGAAATTGACATATACCCATATTCCTCTTTAGAATACAATAGATATAGCTGGAGATTATGGGAATTATGGGGAAAGTCTAACACATCTAAAGGACATCAAGTAAGATTAGCTGCTTTATGTAGAGAAAGAAATCCCAAACCCTATATCAGAGGAATATGTAATTTCAAAATGTTTGAAGATTTCTGTCTAGAAAGGCCTCTCTTAATATAACAAATGTGATATTTACGAAGTTTTTGGTATTGGTTTGATTATACTTTATTTCATAAAATACACTCTTTCTGTACCATTTGACTATATTTTATAAGAAATGTAATGGACTTTTCATGATGGTGTGAGGCTATTTTCATTGTTTCTGAGTGATTCTCCAGTCTTCTCTTCAGCAGACTAACTTGCTGAATGCTTTTTAAACCAACAAATTTTTGAAATGTATGTGTATCAGTGGGGAAGAAAGGATACTAATTGGTTCATATTCTGTGGAATATGCTGGCTCAGACTCAGCTGAAGGCATTGTAGTAGCACCAGACTTGATAATGAATATTAAATGCATTTGGGACTGGTTTGCACATGAGACAGATGGTGACATGGCAGGTTTCAGTATTCATCCTTCCCATCATGATTCCTTATTGTATTTTATTTAAAAAAATGAATGTTATTTGAACATTCATTGCCACACAAAAGCAAATAATGACAAATCATGCTTTTATCAATAAATATTATTAGCTTATATTGGATCATATTATTTTAGAATTATGTAAACTAATTCCACACTTTGTTTTCTTCTTCTCTCACATACTTCAATTTTATCTTCATTCCAGAATAGGGAGACAATGAAGATATATATCATTATATGATTTATTGTTCAGTCTATAAATTGCTTGATTTGGATGAATCAGAAACGGGAACACATGAGAATATGGATGTAAGCACAATATTCAGCCATTGAGTGTTACCCGTGATTTTCTTATAGTTACTTATTCCTAAAGAATATCTGATTTTAATACATTCTCTTAATCCTTCTGTTTATTTCTACGTTTGTAAATTCAAGGCTTTGTAAATGAAATAATTGATTGTACTGATCTTATTTATATAAAATGTTCAATTTTCCTTGCCAGTTTTATTTGATTTCCTCCCATTCATTATTTCCTTTACTAATAATTACATAAGCATCTTTTTTTTGCCATATATGTTTTAAATCCAAGCCAAGAAAAAGCCACTTCAGAGATTTGGGTGTTAGCAAGTAATGTGTGAGCAATACCTCACCATTGGCAAGATGCCATAATTCAATTATTTTAACTTCCATAAATATAATCATTAATTGCTCTTAGAACCTATTCAAGCAATCTATTGGCAATAGATATTGATGCAAATATTCATTGTCCTTTCTTTTTATTTATTAATTCTTAACCCATCTTTATTATTGCTTATTTAGATTTGTAATAAATATTAAACAGATTTTTTTTTTAAAAAAATCCAACAATCAAATGAAATTTTATATCTTACAACTAGACATTGTTAAAAGCTGATTGAAATGACTATGTTTTTAAAGATCAGCCTGGAAAACAGTCCCCATATCCTATTGGGAAGTGAGTTCCCCACAGGCTGGTAAAACAATCCTGTTATTTGTTACCGGTAATACATCAATCACAAAATCAGTTAACTTTGATTATCAGAAACATAGTGAAGATTTGTTTCATTATTTTAATCTGATCTGTAACATAATTTCACTGATATACCAAACATAAAGATATAGTACAGTATTTATTAAAATAGCAATAGCTCTTAAGACTTATGTACAGCTTCATAGTACTTTACAGCACTCTCTAAGTGGTTTACAGAGTCAGCATATTTCCCTCAACAATATGGGTCCACATTTTACCAACTCAAAAGGATGAAAGGCTAAGTCAACCTTGAGCTGGTCAGGATCAAACTCCTGGCAGTGGGCAGAGTCAACCTCCAAATACTGCATTCCAACACTGCATCACCATGGCTGCAAATGATATTGAACTGATGTTTTTCAGTTGAAGATAGAGTATTTCTGGCTCATTCTCACAAATACTTTAATCATGGCAGAAATAATATGGGTTTTTTTTTAATACCATCTCAAGGTGTTGCCTTCTTCTCATACCCAATTCACATCTGAGAAAGTGTGAAGTCATATTCAGCTGCTCTGACTTTAAAGGAAAGTTTCTCATTCTTCCATGATTTAAGCACCACTTGGCTAATGTGGCAGCCAGTGGTGGAATCTGCCCAGCTCCTTTTGGCCATTTTAGGCTTCTGTAGAAACTCCTCCAGCTGTTGTGAACTTCTCACAATATCCATTTAGGTTTGCAATCGCAGGAGGGAGCAGACACCTGGCTTTTGCAGTCATCTGCCACTATAATGTTTGACTATAATTTTCTAAAGTGCTTATCTATGACTTTCTATAAACACGAGCTTAGTGATATTTTTAAAATGTTTAAAAGTGTATAACTGGCTTTCTCTTGAGAGAACACTATGCAACACTCCCATATTGCACAGACAGTTAATTTAAACTAGGAAAGAGAGCAAGGTTCTGCCAGCTATATGTTGCTGGCTCTGTCACTGTTGGATTCATTAGAGGTTTGGCAAACAAGGACTTTCACATGATTGCACTTTTTATTGTTCTTATCACTTTATTGAGATGCAATTTTTTCCTACTCTGTTCTAGATCCATAGCCATCCACAAAGTATTCCCAAGTACCCTGGCCATGTGGAGAGAACTGGACATGTTGCCAGCATGGCCATTTCCTTGCAGCATTTGTGACTTGTCAAGTGTCTGCTTCTGGGCACAGGTTTAGTATTGCTTTAGAAGAATGCTAAACCTGTGTTTACCAACAGCCTAAGAAGTTACAGGAATAGAGCACCACTGTGATAGTGATTTGTTACCCACACTTACATAAATCTGCCCGGCTCCACATTTTGCAATATTATTAATGATTGTTTTCTCACTGGTCAAATGATATTGTGTGAGATGGGAAATTAAGGCTGGGGAATCCACCAATATTTCGTTCATTAGTCTGTGTTAAACAGCAAGTGTCCCAGTCAGGAGGAGGGCTCAATCGGGAAACAAGAGGGCAAGGTCTGACACACACCCCATGCCTTTGAGCCTTATCTAGTTTTCCCCAGGTGAAAGCTGTCAGTTAGGGAGATTCCTGTATTATAGGCAGAAAAAAATAAAGTACCTAGTTTGAACTCTACTGTGGCTCTAGTTTTTTGTGCCTGACAGTCTGCATTAAAATAGAAGGGTCAGTACTAGTCCCAGGTCTCATTACTGTGATGGAATAAGATTTGGTGTTTCAATTTTGGCTCAAGTTGAAATGATATAGAAATGGGTGGAGAGCAACGAGGACAGTTCCATATCTTCTAGAACCCAGGAGCATGCAAGATATATTTCCTTCAATAAATAGAAGCAGCAGCTTCGATCATATAGTAAAAATTTTTGGCTGGGCTGGATTTCCTATGCAATTTCTCAGTTCTGAAGCAGCAAAAATGAACCAGTATAAGAATTTTCCCTGCTGATTTCACACATCTGCACTAATCATTAACAGGCATTTAATGCTTGTCAAGTTTGAGAGACTTTGTTACTTAAAAATCTTTTGGGGGGGGTTACAATGTTATGTTTCTCAGTAAGGATTTGTAAGGGATGTAGTTTAAAAAAATGTATAGCATCAATCTTCCAGGAATTTCAGATTAAATGTAGGATCAGCAAGAAAATATAATTGTGTAGATTCTTCTGAAGATTTTGCTGCAATAGATTTTTTTCTAGTATGTTTATATTTATTTATTTATTTATTTATTTATTTATTTATTTTATTAAATTTCTATACCGCCCTTCTCCTGAAGGACTCAGGGCGGTGAAAAGCCATGAGATAAAACACATAAATACAAACATTTAAAATGAATTAAAAACGAATTAAATAATTTGGCTGAATTTAAAATACCCCATAATTTAAAACAAATTAAAATTTACATTTAAAAAGGGGAGAAGATTTAGGCCAGGCCAGCTTGATGGAATAGGAAAGTCTTAAGTGCGCGACGGAAGGTGCGCAGATCTGGGATCCTCCGTATCTCCGGGGGGAGCTCGTTCCAGATTGTAGGCTCTCCCCCTAGGGGCCGCCAGTTGACATTGTTTGGCCGACGGCACCCGGAGGAGCCCCTCTCTATCGGAGCGTACTGGCCGGTGGGAGGCTATTGGTGGTAGCAGGCAGTCCCGTAGATAACCAGGTCATAAGCCATGGAGCGCTTTAAAGGTGATAACCAGAACCTTGAAGTGCACTCGGAAGACCACCGGGAGCCAGTGCAGCTCGCGCAGGAGAGGTGTTACATGGGAACTCCACGTCGCTCCCATAACCACCTGCATGGCCGCACTCTGCGCCAGTTGGAGCCTCCGAATGCACCTCAAGGGGAGCCCCATGTAGAGAGCGTTACAATAGTCCAGACGAGAGGTGACGAGGGCGTGAGTGACTGTGTGTGGAGAGTCCCGATCTAGAAAGGGAATCAGGCGATTCAGGTGAACCTGATGAAAAATCCTCCCAGTCACGGCTGTTAAGTGCTCTTCTAAGGACAGCCGTGAATCCAGGAGGATGCCCAAGTTGCAAGCCCTTTCCGTGGGGGCCAATGATGGTGGATGGGTTGAGCAATGGCACCAGCTGACTATATCGGGTCGTCAGAAACCACAGCCACTCAGTCTTGGATGGGTTGAGCCTTAGCTCAACCCATCCACCCATATATATTGATCGATATATAAACCAAATATAATTTAAACAAATCGACAAATGCAAAAGGAGGTGGCCAGTGTATTATCACCACAGTCATGTACAGGGGTGAAATGTAAAATTTGTTACTACTGGTTCTGGGGGCGTGGCTTGGTGGTGGTGGGGTAATGTGACTGGGTGGAAGTGGCCAACTTTTTTTTTTAACTTTTCAAAGCATTTTTCTACAACCTCTTCCGATGAAAAAATGCTTTTACAAGTAAAAAAAAAAGCCTCTGATGATCGTGCGGCTCAGCTGGGATCATCAGAGGCTTTTCAAAGCATTTTTTTCTGCAACCTCTTGGCCGAAGAGGTGGTAAAAAAAATGCTTTGAAAAGTCTCTGGCGATCCCAGCTGAGTTGCCTGATCGGCAGAGGCTTTTCAAAGCATTAGAAAAAATGTTTTGAAAAGTTTTTTAAAAAAAAAGTTGGCCACACCCACCCAGTCACATTACCCCCCCACCAAGCCACACCCACAGAACCGGTAGTAACAAATTTTACATTTCACCCCGGTAAAATCTACTTACCTTTCCAACCGTTTCGGAAATGCACGCGCCGCATCATGTGCGCATGCAGACCCTCTGTGCATGCGCAGAGGGTAAAAAACAGATAACTTCCTGGTTAAAACCAGGAAGTAACAACGACTGGTCGGGTGGGCGGAGCATCATGCCGCCATCGCTACCGGTTCTCCAAACCACTGGCTGCTATTGCTACCAGTTCGACTGAACCAGTCCGAACCAGAAGCATTTCACCCCTGCATGTAGCTGATATATTATCATAGTCAGATTTAGCAAAGGACAAAATAGGTTGGAGCATCTATCAATATTTCTGAAAATAATGAAATGAATGTTGTGAGAAACTTACTCCCAAAGCATCATGTTGTTCTGAGATATTTTTGTTTGGATGTGTTGCTCAAGTAGCCATCCATATTGCATGTAGAAGCTAATAAAGTAGTCAAGAGATAACTCAAATAATAGATGCTTGCAATTATTAAATTATTTAATGAAGGAATGACATGTATCTCCAGCCTCTACTGCATTTTAAAGTATTCCACAATTTAAATGCCTTGTTATATCAGCTCATGTATTAATGATGTCATATGCATTTTCCTGATTGAAATCTATTATCCAGTTTATTTACAGTACTGTAAAGTTGTCAGGTATATGATAGCAATAGCACTTAGATTTATATACTGCTTCACAGTGCTTTTACAGCCCTCTCTAAGTGATTTACAGAGCCAGCATATTGCCCCCACCAATCTGGGTCTTCATTTTACCCACCTCAGAAAGGCTGAGTCAACCTTGAGCCTGGTGAGATTCAATCTGCCAAATGGCAGGCAGCCAGCAGTCAGCAGAAGTAGCCTGCAGTACTGCATTCTAGCCACTCTTACATTGTGTCTGTAGCCAAGTAGAGTTGCACAAGTTTAACGTCCTATTGAAAGTTGTGTTGTGCAACCTCTATTGTCAGCTTTCTACTAGTTCTGCCATCAAAGCCTTTCACATGGCTGCACATTTTAGTGTTTTTATAATTTTTATTTATTTTATTAAAAGTTAAATATTTCTGTCAAATTTATTAATTTATTTTTATAAACATCTGAAAAAAATGATGCAGATGTTGCTCTACCATGGCAATGCTCCTAGGAGCAACCTCATACAGCTGCATCTCCCATGACTGCAACACTCAATGATCTCTTAATACACTTTCGATGGGGGTCAACAATAGGGCAGCAAGCATTCTGTTGGCTTACTTTTCCGCTGGCTCAAGCCCTAGTGGATTGTACTATAATTGGACTGTGAGAAAGACCCCACAGGAAAAATTCCATTCAGATTTTACTTCAGTGATTAATTCACTATCTCAGGCAATCTGTTATTCTTTCAGTATACTCCTGTTCTCCAATATCAGCATGGGAATAATAACTCTGGTTTAACTTATAGTGCTGTTTTAATTATTACTATAAAATAGATGTGAAGTGCTTTAAATACTTGAAAAGTATTAGCTTTTCATCTAAAAATGTGAAGAAATACTGAAAGTCCGGAAAAGGGAGAAATCTGAGTATGTCACAGAGTTCTTATATGGGTACCAGGCTGAATTTTTTCCCCTTTTTATTGTTTAAACAACAAGTGAGATACAGTAAATGTTTGTTTTCTCTCATCCTTCTTGTCTTTCCTACCTGGATCTCTGGCTTTCACTTTTAATTTCTGGGCATCATTCCAATCTAACACCTGGCAATCTCTCCAGCTGGGTGATTTGACCTTGGATTCTTTCCCAGAACTTTTCCATGAAAAGCTGAAAAATCCACTTGTTAGAGATCATTATTTTTCTACACAGAGCTAAAATGTAAGTCCCCCCCCCTGTTTCCTTGTGAAAAGTTGAAATTGCTTGTTTATCCCTCATCTGGGACTGAGTGTTTAGTTTCTCTCCTCCCCTTACACACACACCCATGAAGGGGTGCTGGTATCTGGGACTAAGTTTAAAAGGACCAATCTAAAAGTTCCTTGTCTTCCCCTCCATTAACATTCTCCTTTATTAACTATTACTGATGGCCTGGCTAGTTTTGTGGCTGTTGTAACTCATCTACAGTTGACCTTCTTGGCTTTCTTCCCTGCTTTGGTATACATTGCCAGACAGCATCAGCAATTGTCAAGGTTTGTTAGTCTCTGGCTTTCTTCCTCTTTACTATGGCAACTAGCAAATCCAATAGCACTTTGATATTTCCACTCATCATTGGTTGGACTACCTAGTTGATCTCTCTCAAAATTTTGTCCCTGCATTGACAACTTTTTTTCCTGGAAAACCCACCATTTCATTGCTGTGCCATGATTCCTTTCAGCTGATGCTTCAGTCTTGAGCTATTGTTATTCTTTCTGGAGCTTTGATTGCTTTGTCCTCCTGGAACCCACTACACCAGGGGTGTCAAACTTACATCATCATGGTGGCATCATGTGATGTATTGGGACTTTCCCCCCCTTTGCTAAACCAGGTGTGGGCATGGCCAGCGCATGATGCATCCAGCCCATGGGCTGGGAGTTTGACAGCCCTGCACTACACAAAACTTATGTAGGTTAACCTTTCTTTAGGTCTTCAATTTTCTTCCAGAGTCATAGACATCTCCTATCTACTCTTCTGTGTACCAAATCTTCAGTCAGCAATTTTCAATCCCACACCAAAACTCTATGCCTTCACTATGCCATTCTAATTTCTCTTAATTCAGCAAAAACCTTAGCTGCCTCCTGCATCCCTTTCCCAAGTATATTTACATGTAACAGGATGAATCTGTGACTGTTCAGGATAATAGAGATGGTTCTGCAAAGATGCTTGTTATGTTATTTTATTTAATTTGTTTTAATGTATATGTATAGATACATTTTTATGACTGAAAGCTACCCAGAGTTATCCTATGGTAAAATGGGTGACCAATAAATTTCTTAAATAAATAATTCTCCTTGTCCTTTTCCCCATTTTAATGAACAGATCAAATTGTATTTCCAAACCCTCCCAGAGTTCACCCCCTTGATTGTCCCATATCTGTTTAAGAAATTAGGCACCTTATGTCTCAAAGGTGCTTTTTTAAAAGGCAACTGGATTATGTTTTTTTCCTTGAGGAAGATGTTTTGCTTCTCATCGAAAATGCTTCTTCAGTTCTGACTGGATGCTGGAGGAGGATGGAAGGATTATATTTCCTTGCAGTCATCTGGTCATTAGCACTCTCTCAGAGAGCCATTGAGGCCAGTGGCTCTCAGAGAGTGTGCTATTTGGGGGTTTATCTTTGCCCTCAGGGTCACCTGAATCAGAGTGCAAACGGATGTGAAATCTTGAAACTGCTGAAAGGACTGTGTTGTAAACAGGACATAGTTTGTTCTCCTATGGGTTTGTTGTGCCATGCGTTTCTGAAGTGTTTGCTTTGTTTCTCCAATGTACAGATCTGCACATCTCACTGCATTGTATTGCATATATCATATTGCTCAGTTTGTGTCTGGGTGTTTTATCCTTCAGGTGGACAAGCTTCTGCCTTAGTGTATTCTTGGATTTAATTCATGTATGTTGTGTTGGTTGAAAATCCTCCTGAGCATTTCAGATATTCCTGCAATGTATGACATTGTTGCTTCATTTATTGTTCTCTTCTTTGTCCTGCTGGGTCTTTGATGAAGGCCCAGTTGGGATAGCCACAAGTTCTGAGGGCTTCCTTGACAGGGCTTCCCTTGTCTTTTCCCTCTTTATGGGTAGGCAAACCTTCAACCCAGTGATGTTGGGTTCCGATCACCCATTTTGTGCTCCAGTGGGTAATCAGAATCCAAATGTAAACACTGTTCTCTATGTGTGGGTTTTCTGTAAACTTCAGTGTTAATGTGTTAATATCTTCCATAATGTGCACTGCACAGATGACTACAAAGGAATATAATCCTTCTATCACCCCCTCCACCATCCATTCAGAAGCTTCTTGGATGAAAAGTGAAACGTCTTCCTCAAGGAAAAAAAAAATCATAGTCCAGTTGCCTTTTGAAAAAGCATGTTTGAGACAACCATGACCTGGATGGCTGAGAATCTCCATAGACATTCAGTCACTTCAGTCTTCCTGGTACCTTTCTGTATATCTATAATCTTAGAAGGTGAGAAACACATTTATTTCTTTCATCCTTTCCAACCACACCAGTGTCTAGTTGTCTGTGAGTATGATAGTCACATCTCATAAATTCTATGATTCACCATAGGCAATGTAGAAATATAGGAATCTTTTTCAATGGTGGTAGATGTTCTCTTCCTAGGTAACAATTTCTTACAGAGGTACTGAACCAAGTGACCTCAGCCTCACGTAGCTTCATCAGAATTGACCCCAGTCCTACATATATCTAAGCTATCTGTGCACAGTTTAAATGGTAAAGTAAAATCTAATACTTTTGATCCTGAGAGACTGCATTAGATTGCCTTTAGTTTAGTAAAAGAGCTTTGGTATGTTAAGGTCCATTAAATCTTGTTAGGTATACCTTTCTTAGTTACATCCGTGAGAACTTGTACTATAATGACAAAAGCTCGATAAAACATCCAGAGTATCCTACAAGTCCCCAAATGTCCTAACCTTTTGTAAAGTGAACTCCTTTTACACTTTGATCACTTGATATTCCATAGAACATCCTAGGTTCTTGAGTTCTTTTTAACCCAGATAGTATTTTGCTGAGTTGACTTCAGCCTTCTAGATACTGTCCACTGCTATACAAAGATGCTATAGCTATTGTTCACATTCCAGCTTTTGGTTAATGCCAGAATCAAAGGGGAGAATCTATACAGTTTATGAATCAACTCCACCTCCCCCTTATTGGTGGAATTTTTCATCTCAAGAATTACTGTAAAATCCCCTTCTATTTTTTTTTAACCTGAGTAAAATAACGTCAAAATTTAACAGTCTCCTTGCTTCATACTGAATGACAGAGAAAGGGAGAGAGATTTATTTAAATTCAAGCCCTGCCCAAGTACCAACTGATTCCGTGCAGTTCATAATATAATAAGCAATAAAAATGCAATACAAACAAGAAAGAGATTTGGTCACTTGATACAAACAGACAAAACACATCTAACATTCACCTTAACTCAAGGCTTGGGAGAACAACTGAGTCTTCAGGGCCTTACAGAACACCAGCAGGGTGGGAGCTGTATGGCTTTCAGGGGGATCCTGTCCTGTGAACAGATAATGTGACAGACCAAACACACTTCCTGGGTCCTTATAGATAGCGGTGTTTAATTGTTTTTTATTTTTATAGTTTATTAAACATTACAATTAAAGGGATAAAAAAATAAAAAAGTACAAATAGAAAGTGCAGAAAAGAAAAAAACAGAAAAATAGAAAAATAATAAATAAAAAGAAATATACCGGTATATATAGAAAAGATTTCCCCCTTCATCACAAGTATAACAATTTTAGTAATGTAATGCCTTCTCTTATACAACAAATACAACAAATGATCTCTTCTTTCCATATCTCATCTTTTATCTATAAACAAATTCTAAAATCATTCAGTCCTAGTCAGCAAAAGTCCATTGAGGGTAGCCAGAGATAAAAACTTATCTATCTTAACTTTGATCAGATAAAAAATCCTTTCTTTTACTTTTAATAATTGTGATCTTTAATTTCTTCAACTAATGTCCTGGAGCTTTATTTCTTTTCTTTGTCCTGTCTCACAACATTACTTCAACATTTTTTTGTGAATCCAGTATAAGAAAGTTATCTATGTCTTTTGCTTTGCTAATTGTACATCCCTTTTAGTTATTAAAACATCAGCTGATTTCATTTGTATATCCAGTCTAGCATCTTTTTGCCATATCATTCTTTTAAGATATCATTTTAAAATCTATTCTCAAAGGAGTCTTAGTCTTCTTTGATATAACTTGTTCCATAACATCTTTTAAACACACTCTATCTATAATGACAGACCCTCTTAAAATTAACTTCTGAGTTCATTATTCACAAATATTCTTCAATATGTCCAATGTTATTTGCTCCATTCCGTATCAGTAAGTCAAATTTAAGTATTCTTTTCCTTTAATTGTAATCTTTAATTCCTTTTGGTTTCCTCTAGCATCCAACCTTCAAAATCCCATTCTAACATTTTAAAAAAGAATTTAGAGCAAAAACATTTTCCCATGGGAAGAGCTCTTATAATTAATTTCAAAATGTTATTTCAAATCCATCTGGACCCTTAGTCCAATGTAATTTTCCAAAATCAATATTCTAATCACTTTTTTGCTGTTTATTAAAAAAAAGAAAATTTAAAACTCTCTTAAAACAAATCTTTAAAACTTTCTTAGCTAACGTCTGAAGGAAACTCACTCATTGAATGCTATAAAGCATGTGGATCCAAAGATTCCTTAGTTGAGAAGCAGTTAAGAAATAATTTCCAAAAATGATTAAGCAAACCTTATATCCATTGAAATCCCTCAACTCCCAGCTGCTCAACTGATAGGTTGATCATGCAGTCTACCTACAAGGAGCAGCTGTCTGGAGTACATGTGGGCAATCTCCCAATCTCATAATCTCTCCTTTTTCTGGTGAGAATTTGTCAGCCAGGATTCATCATCTAGCCACTGATCTCTGCTACAATACTATCTCCATTCCTTCAGAGACATCTAGTTCACCATAAAGCCCTCACCAGAAGTTTGATTTTAGCACTTAATTGAAGAAATCCAGAACATGTCAACTCTGCCAGCACCTACTGGTCAGGCAGAAATCATGGGAGATATGCAATTTCTCAAATAACTGAACTGTATGCTCTGCAAGGCTTTAAAGCTGATGGCCAGCACCTTGACTCATACTTGGAACATATATTATTTTTATATATATAATTTTTATTAATATATTCTATACACTAATACACAAATAAAATATACAATCCTGCCACCATGGTATAATATGATTACATTGTCCATAAGTATAAAATCATTCCTTTATACATACATATTTGCCACCATATATATATACATCATCATATATCTATTCTATCCCACCTTTTCTGGACCCAATCGTACCATACTTTCCAACTGTTATAAAATTCTGAATCTTTTTTACCATTGATCAATCTAGTTAATCTATCTGATTCCGCACACTCATTAATTTTATATATTATTTTCAAATCTATCGGTAAGTATTGATTTTTCCACTCCTGCGCATACACTAATCTTGCTGCAGTGATAATGTGAATCAACAAGAACCATATATCTGATTTAACATTCAAAGGTTTTGCCCCCAATAGGAAAATCTCAGGTCTTAATTCCAAATTAATCTGTGTAATTTCCAAAATCCATTGCCGTATTTTTTTCCAATATTTAACCGCCTGCGGGCAGGTCCACCATTGGTGAAAATAGGTTCCATTACTGTAACCGCACTTCCAACAGCAGGCAGATGTCCCAGGAAACATTTTAGCTAATCTCGCCGGGGGGAGATGCCACCGGTAGACCATTTTATATATGTTTTCTTTATATGAGGAGGCCATGGTTAATTTCATATTTTTCAACCAAATCTGTTCCCATTGCTGGAAGTCAAGGGGATATCCAAAATTTCGCCCCCATGCTATCATACAATCCTTCACTACATCCTGTCCTATCTGCAGAGACAATAAATATGCATAACATTTAGATAATATCCCTTTCCCTCCTTCTAATAAGATCTTATCCAATTCTTGTCTTTTACGGTAGATTCCTTCACTATGTAAATCTTTTTTATACCTGGAGTGCACTTGAGAATAAGACCACCAGTCTATCTTATATCCTTGAAGAGTTAATAATTCTCGTGACTTCGGATTACCCTGAACATCCAAGAAACCTTCATACGTTAAGGTTTTCTCCCCTTTATACAATGTCGGGTAAATCTGAGCTTCCTGCGCCGAAATCCAACATAGAACTTTTGAATATACTCTTCTTCTAACCTTTTCCCAAGTGTACCCAAGCGTCCTACGTAAATAGTGATCATCAAAGTGTCTAGGACGGCCGGATGCTCCTGGCCATAGAAAACATTGGAACATATATTATTGAAGGCAATAAAACAATATTTAGCTACAAATGAGAAAAAAATGAGCAAGCTGAAGAACCTCAATGGGATAGTAACTCCAAAGTTACTTTTCTTGTTTTGCTCCTATAGTTTCTTCCAATTGAATAAACACACTGCAGTAGATATTGTTATTTTAAATTGTTCATTAGAAACTTTTCACATAATCTAAGCATGTTGTTCTTAAAAAGAAATCAAGCTCAGAGATTGCTTTATTAGTGGAGTAGAACTGTTGAAATTGAGATCATACACTTTTAACTCTATAATATTTTTCTAAGAGTGCTGTTCATAATTTTTTCTAACATATATTCTAATGTATATTTACCAAGTAGTACTAACTGAATATGATGATGCTTATTTCTGATGTAGTCAGAATTGTGTGCTATATAGATAGAACTATCATAGTTCCCATTCCTTATTTGAGATGTCTTATCTATTTTTCTGCTTTTTATGTATGTGCTTCTTCTCAGTAGAATAGATATGAATAATTTGTTTTGAACATGTAACATATTTCTTTTTCAAGAGACAAAGTAATTTGTCTCATAATTTTTGTTGCACAAAAGAGTGAATTTTAAAGTAAAGTAAAGAAAATTAAAGTAATAAATACATTTCATTTGTGGTTCCTTGAGTTCTGAGTGGAATATACCTTACAGAATTGGGAACTGCTTGGTTAGCGTGAAGCTGTTTTGGTACTCCCAGTCATTTGTATCATAAAATGTGACATTTTAATTTTTCTGTGAGTGGGACTATATATTAAGGTTCCAGTACTGGATTGGCCAATGATAATTATAGATGGAGTGCTGTACTTGGGAGTTGTAAGTAACATTTGGGATTTTGGGTATTCAAGTAAAAAGTATGAAGGCTATTGCTTAACGCATTGTAAGCCGCCCTGAGTCTCTGGAGAAGGGCGGCATATAAATCAAATTAAAAAAAAACAACAACAACTAGAAAACAAGCAAGCAAATGCATACATTGCCAAAATAGTCTGTAATTCAGAAGCCACTGGGAATAGTACTGAGTGGGATAAGCAATGGAGACATTGGATTTTATACTAACATTGTTTGTTGCCCATTCAAATATGGATGAATTGCACTGGGGAAAGGCCTTATTTTTATGTATTTTCTTAATCAGAAATTAATTTGTTTGTTGTTCTCTTTTGCCATCATAATATTATTTTCACCCAAGGAAGAAGGAAAGGAAAAATCACATTATAAGAAGGAGAGCATATCACATTATACTTATCAGAAATATAAAAGGAAAAATAAGCCACAATAATTTAAGCCTAGAAAAGCAGTGGGTGCAGTTGGAAAAATGTTATTTAAATGTTTTACTAATTCCACCATTTACAAATTGATTGTCCCAAAGGGAAGAAATAAGATAAAGGTTTCTAATTAGTTACCTGCTTTTTTGGACAAACAGATACCTGATTCCTGAGCCAGGCCTTGGTTTTTCTGTGTTCATCTACTAGACTGAGCTTTGTACAACATGGCAAGATAGCTGAAGCCCAGCATTAATCAACGTGAAAAAGATGCACTATAGGGATATAATTAAAATATGAATAAATGAGTTTACAATGATTGTGTGATAAAAATGAAATTCTCTTGGGAGGAGCTATCCTTATATCATATTCACAGTGTTTGTAATCTTGAGACATATTAATATTAGCACATTAATTATATAGTGACAAGTGAAACATCTTTTCTCCAGAGGTCTGTATGGAGTATGTTTTATTTGCAAAACACTATATAAAAATGCTTTCAGCATATGCAAATTGGTCCTTCTATGCATCATTTATGTATAAGTAGTTAAATGTTTAGGTTAAAACCAGGAAGTAATGACACCTGGGTGGGTGGGCATCGTTATCGGATCGCCAAACCACTGGCCAAGATTGATACCGGATCGGGCAATCCAGTCCAATCCGGGAGCATTTCACCCCTGACATTATTCCATTATTTTTTTTATATGAAGAGATTGAAAATCAGCCCCCACTTTGACAGATGGAAATGACAGGAAACTATAAACCAAAACTTTAACAGAACTCATACAAATACAACTTCTTTCAAGTGATTTTAAAAATGTAGGTATCTCACAATATTCCTCCTCCTCCTCCTCCTCCTCCTCCTCCATCATTATTATTATTGAAATAATCCTCTAGTCTGGCATGGCTCAAGTTATGTTATGAGAATTACAACGCAATCTACTCAACGTATTGATGGTAGAGATAGTTGAATTTCCTTTTAAAAAGCTTTATCTTTAATCCCATCAAATAATGACATCAAACAATTTAATTTCTTATCAGATTGTCTTTGTCTCTTTTCAGGAACAGCTTCAATAGTTTAAACACCCTACAGTAAATAGTCTTTCAAGTCTATCCAGCCTTTAACTTTTCAAAATCAATGTTCTAGTCCCCCTTAAATTTATATAAAACTTTTTTTTCATCCAAGGTAGAAGTGATGAAGTACCCTTCAGAAGGTTCTTAACAACTAGAGAATCATTAACAAGCAACTTCTTAAGTGGTTAAGAGAGGAAGTAGGCAAATCACTATCTGCTTGAAGACACCCAACTGTGCCTAGGAAGGCAGTTTTTTTAAAAGTAAACAAAAAGAATATAAAGTGAATTTATGTGACTAAAATTAATATATATATATATTGTGGTTTCTGGTAGTTATTAGCAGAATTTCTTTTTGATGAACCTCATCACTAAATGTTGAGCCTTTAAAGAGCTGTTTATAAATGGGGAAGATTTATTTTGCTTCATTTCTTAGAGAAAATGATAAATTGGAATAAAAATTTGTGGGTTTTTTCCACTAAGGTAGCTCTTTATGGTAGTTCTTAATTGATTTTTGCTGATAGGATTGAATGATGAATTTGATTAGAAGAGGAAGAGATCTTTCTTTATTGAAATTAAGTTACTGAAGTTATTGAAGTCTATTAAGAACTACCATAAAGAGCTACCTTAGTGCAAAAAACCCACAAATTTTTATTCCAATTTATCATTTTCTCTAAGAAATGAAGCAAAATAAATCTTCCCCATTTATAAACAGCTCTTTAAAGGTTCATCATTTAGTTGTTTATCTGGACGGAGGGGGAAGTAATATTTTATACATTTTGGTCATTTTTTAATTTCCTTTTTCTATCTCTTTGCACTTTTCTTTTTAAATATATTTTTCTTTATTTCTATTACTTTTTTATCTTTATATTTGTAAGCTAGTAAAATTATTATTAAAAAAACAAGGTTGACTTTTCAGCTCTGAAAAAGCCTTACAAGAATATAAGAATTGAAAATAGCATTCTAATACCCTAATTCTAAATGGCATATCATGGGATGGTAAAATTTACCATCAAAATAGTAAAATTTCTAAATCTTTCATATTTTCAAGAACTCAGAACCAGGAACATAGTTTGAAATTATGTTTCATGTGACTGCAGTTGTATCTTTTAAAGAAAGCAAATCTTCAGAAAATTTAGGAGAGTAGTAGAGATGTGTTTATTTCTTTCTCTGCTGTCTTTTTTTCCCCTTAAATCAGCTGTTAGATGGGAGGGGGTGTTAATGTGTGTTAGTTGTGAAAGGAAACTCTCCTGCTTGTGAAATATGTATAACAATGACATAATTTCTGGAAACTTCATGCCAAAGGATGGAGCATGACTTCCTTCACTCATTGCAGAATTAATTCAGCAAGAGAAATTGAATCAAACAGCAGGCAACTGGATGACAAGAAGCTATAGCCTGATTACTCACAGGATTTTGTGGTAGTATCTGTGATCATTACATCTAGCAACTTTATTTTGAAGCTAGACAAAACTCACATTCACCTCGGAACCCTTTTCCTCCACTCCTTTGACTCTGCTCCCATAGTAACCTGACAATTCAAAAGTCCTGTTTATGTGCAGCCATTTTCTAGGCTGGTATTATGCATTCTCCCCCTTTCCCTCTCCCTTTCATATGGCAGACCCCCTCTTGTTTCACTCATTTCCCAGATTATTTATGTGTACATAGATAGACAATGGTAAAGGTAAAGGCTGTCCAGTTGTGTCCGATTCTAGGGAGCGGTGCTCATCTCTTTTTCTTAGCCAAGGGAGCCAGCATTGTCCAAAAATGCTTCCATGGTCATATGGCCAGCATGACGATATGCCCAGGTGCATGGAATGCTGTTACTTAACTACTGAAGTTATATTTATTTGTATGCTTTTGAATTGCTAGGTGGGCAGGAGCTGGGGCCAGTAATGGAAGCTCATCCTGTCACACGGCACTTGGGTCTCAACCTGTATTGTCGACTTTCCATCTGACAAGCCCACCATCTTAATTCCTGAGCCATTGCGCCCCTCTGCATAGATAGAAAGCAATGATTATCTATCTTGATTTTCCCCATGTCTCTCTATATTAAACTTCATATTCAAAATATGCCAGGCAATGAAATGTGCATGAAATGTTATTCCATGTACAGTTCTTGTTTCCCCCTTTGCCCCATAATTGCAAGCATCTTGGTGAAAATCAAACAAGACCATAATCACTATGTTGTTTATGATACTTCAAGTGAAATTGCCTGTCCTTTTTAATTAAGAAAGCAACTATTCCAATTTAGTGTGATAAGAATAGATTGAATCTTTCTGAAAGAGCACATAATGTACACACTACTTAATATAGTAAATGATGGGGTTATGGCTGTGTCCCAGCTTGCACCTAACCATGGTACAATCTTTCCTTGACATCAGCTATTTCCTCCTTTGTCCCTTACAACATTGACTTCATCTTGTTCTTAGCCAATGAATGAAACAGCCTCAGTTTTATGTTAGCCATACAGTTCGTAACTAGTAGTTTTCTTCTTGCTCCAATATGTCCAAGGGCAGCTTCAAGATTACTAAAATTGGATAGGCTTTATGACCCATTATCTTGGAGGAAAATCAAGCGACTAGCAGTGACTGAGAGTAAAGGCGAGAGATGCAAGATCAAGATCAAAAAAGGGGACAAGAAATTTCAGGCAGGTTATTATTTTCTTTTAACTCAAGAATAATGAATAGCACCATAATGTAATACTGGGAAAAGGTTGCTTCTCTGCACATGGAATTTTCTTTTTCTAGACTGAAATATAACATCACTGATACAAGAAATATGCTAGTATTTAAAGTAACACATGCACATGCACTTATACATACACTGACATGGAAACCATAAAACCCTAGATTTAATCATAGGAAGGAGGTCTATTAACAAGCATGGAGAAATTTGCCTACTACCACTTTTTGCGAGTTATTGGATTAATTCACAAAGGACATTTATTTGAAAGTAAATGATTGTTGGCTAAAAATTGAACAAAACATGTGCAGATTAAAATAAGTGAAATGTAAATATTTTATCCTGAATTTAATTATCTTTTCCAACTTTATACTAAGTTATTTTAACTCAGCTTCACTACTACTCTATGATCTTTTAAGGTAAATATGCAGGAAGCTGTCTTTCAGGTGCTTCTGCCAGAAGAATCAAGAAATGCATTACAATTGGAAATAAAGAATTTTACTCTCATTTACCTTAATTATAATCCTAAAAGTTTTAAGAAATGAAACTTTTTAAGAAATGAAAAGGAGAAGTAACTCAGAGCTGATGCAACATCCACATAGTTTAAAAGGAGAGCTCTCAACAAAAAAGAGTAAGTCAGAGTAGCTAACTCCTCCTCCTTTAACCTGTCTGATTAAACAGGTTCAAATTAATTAATGTTTGGATGGGAGATCACCAGGAAATCCCAGGCTTGTAGGATTAAGATGTTGAAAAAACATTGTAGAAGACAAACATTTTCAATGCATTTTTTGCAAGCATGTCCATGTAGTCACTACAGCTAAACATTAATTAGCATCTCCATTTATTACTGAGACCAATGCATATTGACACATATGCAATTTCTTTGAAAGAAATTGTTTTCTTTGATTGTGTAAGTTCAGATACACAACTTACACAACCAGAAACAGTAAAACTGCTTCAACAATGGATGTGGTGGAGATATTTACAGCCGAGATTTAGATAAGATACTATTGGGAAAGCTTCCGCTAAAAATCTTAAGGGAAAATTTTATTATTAAGAACCAAACGAAGATATTTGATACCGGATCAAGTATCTACATTTGATTGTGCTCTATATTAAAAATGCAAATAGTGCACCAAGTTAAAGTAAAAAGCCTGGTGGGCTAACTTCACAGAAAAAAAAATGTTTTTTTTAATTTACAAGTTTGAACTGAAAACTTTGGTAAAAAAACAACAACTTGATAATGGACTGGAATCTAAGTCTATGCTGATAAATTTAAAGAAGGAGCAGTTTGCCTGGAAAGCAGAAGACCTGTTGCTGATATTTGAAAGAGATTTGAATTTTACAGATTTAGAATTGGCAGATTCAATGAGAGATGAACTGGACTCTCTTAAGGAGAGGGACATCATACCCAATTGGTAAACAATTTGGAATAGACTTTCCTGGGAAGATGGATCAATTTTTGAAAACTAATTTATTGTACCTAACCAGACAACAACCGACAAGAAAGTTTAAAGCTTGGTTCACAGTGAGACTGCTTCAACAATGGATGTGGTGGAGATATTTATAGCAGGGGTTTTGGATATTGGAAGATGAGATATTCTTGGGAAAGCTTCCACTAAAAATCTTAAAGGCAAGTTTTATTATTAAGAACCAAACGAAGATATTTGATCCCAGATAGATCAGAGATTATGATTGAAGCTGCTGTAGAGTTTCTATGGGTTAAATACAATGACAGATTGTTAACAGAGGGCTTTTAAGTTTAACTTTGTTGTTGATTTACCTATTACCTATTTTGTTTTTACATATAGTAGATAGATGACAGGCTAAGGTGGTTGTAAATAGATGTAGAAGTCCATAGATTGTGGGCCTGCTTTGCAAGAGGAAGAATCAAACATTGTTCCAATATATTTATCAATAATCAACCGGGGGGGGGGGCACATAATATCTGCATATGTGTTTTTGTTTGTTGCCTTTTTTTAATGCACATTTTTAATGTTCTGTCCATTTTCAAGTTTTTTTGTTGTTATTTTTTTTATTTGAATTTGTATTTTAACTTTTTGAACAAAATATTTTTTTAAAAAAAAAAGTTGATGCATACTTTTTGTTTGGTACAATTTTTCTCCTTGTCTGAACACAATTGGTTCAGTGTTAGTAAACTGCATTTGCTTTATTTTTTTCTAACATTAATAGTTTATACTGGATGTTTTAAAAATGAAAAGGAAAAATAGGCTTCAAATGTAGGCATTTAGCTATGCATAAATAATCAGAAATTGAATTTATACTGGATTGTTTTGCACTGCCATCCTTTGCATGTTTATGTTAGGTTTGGTAAGATATTGAAAAGTACATGTGAATTTACATTAAACTGCTATCACAAAGTAATAGGATGTTATCCCATTTTATTTCCCATTTAATACTTTCCAGCTGTGTTGGACTACAATTCTTGAAATTTGATTCAAAACAGCTAAAGGCTATGCTGTTCAAATTTTTTGTTATTCGAACACATTTCAGGCTGATAGCAACTGATCTAAAGGGTGGTGAAGATGAATAAAATAGCAATGGAATTAACAGATTTTATTAAAAGATAAATAAAATTACAAAATGTTTTGTAAAGTAATGTGATACTGAAGAAAATAGAATATATTATAAAAGTATGCTTTTGAACAAGAGCATGATAAAGTAGATTACATGGATTATGGAGTGAATACATTTTGCAGGGTAAGTGAGAGTTTGTTTATGTCTTCCTCAACTTAGCTTCCAGAATGTTCACAATCTTCTGCCAGCATGGTCTTTAGGAAATCCAGAGGGCTGACTCATAAGTAGTATATAGGAAAAAGAAAATCCCAATACTTTAGACCAGCTGGCACAACAAACATTATCCCAAATTAGTGAACATATCAGTTATTTCAAACAGGAAGCAAGATTCTTGGGTTGGGTGAAGATCAATGCTCTTGTGCACTCTTCTTCCGAATTAAATTTGAAGCGCTTGTTGTTAGTTACAATGTATTACTTTTCATTATAAATTTTAATTTTTTTTTTTTAAAGTTATCTGAAGAAGCTGTGGGGCATTCAAGGAAGATTCTTTTTATTATTATTATTATTATTATTATTATTATTATTATTATTATTATTATTATTATTATTATTTTAATTTGATTTATATGCCGCCCTTCTCCGGAGACTCAGGGTGGCTTACAATGTGTTAAGCAATAGCCTTCATACTTTTGTATATTTTATACAAAGTTAGTTTATTGCCCCCACAATCTGGGTCCTCATTTTACCTACCTTAGAAAGGATGGAAGGCTGAGTCAACCTTGAGCTTGGTGAGATTTGAACTTGCAGTAATTGCAGGCAGCTGGTGTTAATAACAGTGCTTTAGGGCTCTAATTCTAATTAGATTCTAATAACTATCAAAGAATTATGATAGCATTTTGTCATTCTTCTTTTCCGTCCCCATGAATTTATCTAAGGGAAGTCATAAAAACATTCTACAGTGCTCAAAACTTGCATTTCAATTTCTTTGAGAATATTTTATTTTGCTGCAGATTCAGGCCTCTACTGAAATTAACATGATTATTAGATCTACCGTTTCTTCATGGTGTCTTTTTCCCTCCCTTAACTTGAAAATACTTAGAGTTTCTCAATATACACTGCTGGTAGAAGGTTTAAGTTCCTCTTAATTGCCCTTATAAAGGTCAGGAACACGGACTATGTTTCCAGAAAGAGCTGCTGAGCCCTCTTAAGAAGACATGAAATAGCAACCCAGCAGTCTTATGGATTAATGAGTTTATATGCAGCAACTTCAAATGAGTAAAATTATGTGTCCGCTTGCACTACTTAATTATTACACAATGCAGCAAGTTTTCTTTATATTCTGTGCTCTTTGCTGCCTAGCAGATTGCATACAAAATTGGACAAAAATACAGGTGTTCTGGATTCCTGTGGGTAAAGTAGAGAACCAGCTTTTGTTCTTGATTATTGGGTGTTGTTACTAATTTTTGATCATTCTATGAAAGGCTGCTGATGGGTAACATGGGTAAATGTAACTAACTTAATTGTTGTTACAAAAATAGAAAATGTTGTAAACATACTGTGAGTCCCTTTACGGAGCCCATACACACCTTGAAGGAGATACTTTTATCTAAAATAATTCAGATATGCCAGATATCTTCAGCTTTCTTTTTTCTCCATCTCGTTTTTCCCATCAGTAGCCCAGACATTTTTTTGTCCTTAGGCTTTTCATAGTTTTCTTCTGAAATGATCATATAGCCTTGGTGGTGCAGCGGACTAAAGTGCTGTTAAAGTAGCACTTAGCTGCCAGCTGCCTGCAATTACTGCAAGTTCAAATCTCACCAGGCTCAAGGTTGACTCAGCCTTCCATCCTTCTGAGGTAGGTAAAATGAGGACCCGGATTGTGGGGGCAATAAACTGACTTTGTATAAAAAGAACACTGCTTAGGCGGGGCCGAAAGCCCTACTAAGCAGGTATATACGAAAGTATGAAGGCTATTGCTTAACACATTGTAAGCCGCCCTGAGTCTCCGGAGAAGGGTGGCATATAAAATCGAACCAATAAATAAATAAATAAACAATAAATAAATATATTGCAATGATTGCAACTTAATCTTTAGAACAAATACAAGGCAAAAAAAGAATCACATTGTACACTATAAGTGGTAATCAATTGACTTATAAGTACATGTCAAAGTTGATTATCATGGTTTGATTTATCTAAATTGCTCTATTAGATATCCTGTCAGCTATTTCTACAGCCTTTCCTACACCTTATTTGTTTTATATGTAAATCTATTTTTTATATGTAAAACTCATTTCTTTAATTAATTTTTAGTGATCAGCAAAGATAGATTTTACATTAGCTTGTACTCAGGCAAAAAAAATCCTTCTAGATTTTGCTGTATTTATGAAATTAGGAAAGGAATTTGCCAACAAAGATTCCATAAAGAAGTTTACAAGATTTGTTTTGCTAGATGTATGCAGAATTTGAAATTATGAGGGACTGTGCAAAGACTTAGCATTTTTTACCCATGTATAATAATTTGAAGTGTCTAAAGTAAGCTGAGTTTGGGATATGTTTAATTAAAATTGTATTTTGAATTACCTAGTTTTGTCACCCTTGTTTTTGAAAAACAGTAGACTTTAGAAAGTGAATATGTTGGATTCTAAAAACAAGGTTTTGTGATTTCCATACATATGCAATCTATGCCAAAGGGCATCATAAGTATGATACTTAAGTTAGAAATATATGGATTTAATTGACCAGGTCTTGATCCATAGAAAGTTAATTAATGGAGTTATTAAAAATCTATTGTACATTAAGTTTGATTCAACCATTATATTGATAGTGCACTAAATTCCACCTGCACATTTTAGCATTTAGATTAGTTTCAGCTAATTGCAGGAAGTGAAAAGAATGGTCTTATCGCATATACAGAAGTCACCAGCACTAATTGATCATTATGTCCTCTTCTATCACTGGAGGTTTTTAAGAAGAGATTGGACAGCCATTTGTCTGAAATGGTATAGGGTCTCTTGCTTGAGCAGGGGGTTGGACTAGAAGACCTCCAAGGTGCCTTCCAACTCCATTATTCTGTTATTCTCATCCCATCAGCATAGAAACTCATTTGAAAATGAAAGCTATGGGGACACCCCTGTTAATTGTTGCAAACCCTAAGTACTTTCAGCCAGGCTATGTGAGTTTCAAACTGTCCTTTACTTTGGGTCCTGGGGAATGTAAAGTAATATGAACAAATGTAGTCAGCAATTGTTGAATGTGGGGGCACTGCAGGTGTTATTTAGCAAAATTGAATTGATTGGTTTTTATTGGCAAAGAGTCATTTTTGGGAAGCAATGATAAGAACACCATGTACTTCTATGAGTTTGGCTCTGCTTTGCAAGGTTATTATCCAAGAGTTTTAATCACATGCTGTCAAAAACATAACGGAAATGTCTAGTGTCTTAAGCAATGTTTAATATGATGTCAGCGGTCAGTCACTTAAGATCAAAATAAATACTGTGCTTTATATTGGATTCTTCATCCTTCTGAGCTTATTTTATGACCATGTGCATTTAAATCAAAAGTTACCATTTATCTCATCCTTATTCTTAGGTCTACAAGAATGTTGCATACTGATTGTATTGTGTGTGTGTGTGTGTGTGTGTGTGTGTGTGTGTGTGTGTGTGTGAGTGTGTGTTTCTCCCAAAGTTTTTTTTTAATTTGCTCCTTTATATAGGAGTAGTTAATGTGTATACCTACTAAAATCTGCTAATGGAAAGTAAAGTATAATAGAAAGCAAGAAATTTATACTGTTTTTCTAGTGTAAAATTAGCCAAAACATACCCCTTGTATGTGTGAACCAATTCATATGGCTGACTGAATGTTACTGCTTCTATTTATCTATTATCTTTGGAAGCGTTGAATTGTGTGCAAAGATTGCTCTGATGATACTGTGGAGTGACAGAAGTTAGATGACCTATAGTAATAATAATAGAAAATGCTGTATCTTGGTAAGAATCATTTTAGAGCTTCAGTTCAAGGCAAAAATATGAAACAAAAATACACTATAAACTTGGTGGTACTACCGGTATACATATTTTTAGGCTAATATACAGTGAAATAAATATGCAGTGCTATCTCTGGAATGTAGGTTTAAATTCAGATTGAATGCTATTCTTTATTGCTAGGCTCAATCGCAAACAATACCATTTTGTGCCTTAAGAGACATATAAACATACACACAGATATACACATATATCAAATAAAAATGTATTTAATTTGGAAAAAAATACTTCACCACTTCCTGTCTCTCTGCTAAATACACTGAAATTTTAAATAGTACCTCAATTATATTTCCCTTTAAAATGGAGACTGCACAGCTATGCAAGCCAATTATATTTCAATAATTAAACTAGTTAGCTGGTTTTCCTCCTGTTGAAAGAACATTTGAACACAGACTTCAATGGATAATTAGAACTGCAGAAAAAACAATTGGTACCAACCTGCCTTCCTATGAGGACCTGTATACTGCATGAGTCAAAAAGAGGGCTGTGAAAATATCTACAGACTCCTCACATCCTGGACATAAATTGTTTCAACTTCTACCCTCAAAATGACGCTATAGGGCATTGCACACCAGAACAACTAGACACAAGGACAGATTTTCCCCAAACGCCATCACTCTGCTAAACAAATAATTCCCACAACACTGTCAAATCATTTACTAAGACTGTATTACTATTATTCTTCTCATCCTTCCTAGTACCTATCTCTTGCCACTTATGGCTATAACCATGTTGCTTGTATCTTTACAATTTATATTGTTTTATTTGTTTCTTAGTATCATTTGATTGCTTATTAGTATCCTATGACTATCACTAAGTATTGTATCTTATGATTCTTGATGAATATATTTTATTATTTCTTTATGTATACTGAGAGCATATGCACCAAGACAAATTCCTTGTGTGTCCAATCACACAAGGAATTCTATTCTATTCTGTCCTGTCCTGTCCTGTCCTATCCTATTCTGTTTTTGCAGACTGATAAAGGATATGCAATTTGCTTCTATATCACCTTCATGGAGGTTATCTGTGCTTTGGTGATATATATTGTAAATATTTTAATTGTTCTTGTTTTTATCTTTTTACTGTTTGTAAGCCACCCAGAGTTGCCTTATTAGTGAGATAAGAAAGAAAGAAAGAAAGAAAGAAAGAAAGAAAGAAAGAAAGAAAGAAAGAAAGAAAGAAAGAAAGAAAGAAAGAAAGAAAACTTTGGGAATTTTTTCTCCCCAGGAACATATGGTTTCTAATAACCTAAGAGAAAATTATGCTCAATGATTCCCATAGCTTTTAAGGGTTCAAACACTGTACTTTTTATATATTCATTCTCCATAATTATTTATGTTTTAGAGCTAAAAATTACTATCTTCACAATGAGTTAGACAATAATAGAATTCATGACTGAAACCTACTGAACTTCCAGGTATTTAAAAGTTGTAAATCTACAATTCTTTTATATTGTATTATTAATTTATTTTAGCTGCTGAAAAAAATAGTAAAATGTGCATATTTGGAAAAACATTTTATATGAAATGTTCATATAATATAATGAATTTTCATGGCTTTTTAAACCACCCATAAGGTGGAAACAGAATGGAATAGATCTCTGAGTTGAACATATTAAAAATGGTATGATTAGAAAAAAAAACCCTCCTCAAATTAACCCTAGTATAGTAGTATATTGTGGAGGTTTTGATGGTGCAGTGGTTAGAATGCAGTATTGGAGGCAAACTCTGCCCACAGCCCACAGAGTTAGACTCAAGGTTGACTCAGCCTTCCGTCCTTCCAAGGTTGGTAAAATGAGGACCCAGGTTGCTAAGGGCAATATGCTAACTCTACAAACTGCTTAGAGAGGGCTATAAAGGACCACGGAGTGATATACAAGTCTTAGTACTATTGCTATTTTGGATATTAAATGGCATGATATTGCAAACTCACATGTTAATGGATACAGCACCAGAATGTGGGAAGCTAATACATTTTTAAAATTGCTCTAAATGCACAGTGTTATCTTCTCAAATCAAAGAGGCTGTTGATTAGGATATTGTCATCCAAAACACCTATTTTGGTGCATTAACATTGATTAAATTAGCCTTGATGCACTGAGAATTGCTATTCCCAATTTACAGATGTGGAAAATGAGTGACAGAGAGGTTAAATGGCTTATTTGGGATAATAAAAATTTAGCATCATGTTTTCTCTCTAACTAAAATCTATCAGCTTGATTATTTTTTTCTGGAATATGGACAGAAGGGGGAGGGGAGGGAAGGAGGGAGGGAGGGAGGAAGGAAGGAAGGAAGGAAGGAAGGAAGGAAGGAAGGAAGGAAGGAAGGAAGGAAATACATGATGCTTTATGAACAGAGTTTTCTTTTCTATGAAGTATTAGACCAAAAGTTTAATAATCACTCCTATGCATTACATAAATTTGTACCGATTAAGCAACATTATCCTCTCTCAATCTTCCCTGGAAAAATAACAGCCTTCTTGCAGCTGATGTCAGCAGAAATTCTGCATTATACCTCCTATTACTTCTCTCAACTGAGGGGATGATGGACATTATAATTCAACATTTTGAAGAAACATCAAATGAGAGAAGGTAGCTTTGCTACTCCTTATTTCCCCTCCCCCATTTTTTCTTAACTTATTTTTTCAATTTCAGCCTATAACGTAACTTCATGTTACTCAGTTTCCTCTCAGTGTTTCAATATACTTCTATTTTTAGCCTACCTGTCTGATTTGTTGCCTTTGACTATTAATTACTTATTTTTCTCCTGGGACTCTATTTTCTTTGCTTTTGTTTCTGCCTTCTTGATAACTCTTTCATAATCTCTTTGATGACATTTTAGACTACTTAATTGTTTTGTGCAGTTCATAAACTACAATTTATGAAGTTATGCTAAGAGCATAATTGTTTTACATAAAAAAATTGATCATGAAAATATAAATGTTTACACACATTTTTTAAAAAATCATAGGTACAAAAGAAAGTGAAGAGTGATCCTTTCATCTCCACATTTCTTCCACCCTTCAAAGTGGTGGGTAAATTCTTCAAAATGTGGTTAAGATGATTCAGTTAACTTGGAAAACCTTGTGTGTTTTGTGTATGCAATTGATGCTGCTCCTGGGTGAGAACAGTGGCAGTGACGAGGGGTTTAAGCCTCTGGAATACTGGAAATTGACAGTTTTCACTGCAAATTCAAGAGATAAATTTAGTCTCTTTGATCGGTAGTAAGCTATCAAGTATTCCTAACACTTCCCTGCTTTGATATTGGGCTGCACACACACGATTTTTAAAAATTAAGTGTTGTAATTTTATTAAAGTATGCACTGAAATGAATCAACATGAGGAAAAGGGTCTGTATCTATAGAACTTGGAGTGCAATTACAAAACAGGTGGGGGATAGAAGATATGATAGATAATAAGCAGGTTGTTATATCAGAATAGAAGTTTAAGAGTGATGGTTTTCTCAGCTCTCAGACCTTAGAGAATGGTTCCGAATCTGGTGTTCTGTATGCCACATGGGTTCAAGGTTTGTTTCAGGTTGGAAAAACTGACCTGTTTTGTCTAAAGAAGGGATGGGGAATGATGGCCCTTTTATGACTTGTGGACTTCAACTCAAAGAATTCTTGAGCCAGCCATATAGTTGAAGTCTGCTAATAATAAAGGACTCATCATTCCCCACCTTTGGTAAAGGAAACCTGGTGAGAAGAGGCAGATTAGCCAGTATGTGCCCAGGTTCTACTGATTATAATTTCTTAATAGAGTAAGACAGAAAAAAGTGGTCTGAACATGATGTGGCTATGATCCCTTAGAATAATATCTTAGTAATCAAAATAGGAGTGAGAGAAAACTATTTCATGTTTAGTATATGTACTTAATCTTAGAACCAATGGAAGACTAGAAAATCCATTTAGTGCAATGCTTCCTTATTACCTAATGGAATCTTTCTCTGAATTCTGACAGTATAAAAAAGTCATCAGATTCATGGTACCCAGCAGGGTGGGTTCTAAATTTTTTTACTACCGGTTCTGTGGGCGTGGCTTATTTTGTGGGCGTGGCTTGATGGTCATGTGACAATTATTTAGGATTTAGCAGAGGTACTGGTCTACCAGGCTTTTAACTGCTTGCAGAGCTGTACCGATATACCCATTTATTTTTTGCAGGCACTGGTCTACCCATTTAATTTTTCAGGCACTGATCTACTCATGTATTTTTGCAGGCACTGATCTACTCATGTATTTTTGCAGGCACTGGTCTACTCATTTGTTTTCTTTTAACACTGATCAGCTGTAGGGCAGCCCTTTGAAGCCCCACGGCAAGAGTTTAAACAGTTTTTTTTCCCTCTAGCCATCAGCTAGACTCAGAAGGCAGCAATAGATTGGGGGTGGGGCCAAATAAAAGGTAAGAATAATGCGGGTGGGTGGGTGGGTGGGGCACGGGGTGGGAGGGTGGGGGGGCAGAACTGGTTCGGTGACATCATATTGTCACCGCTACCGGCTCAGGAGAACCGGGCCGAATCGGGAGGAACCCACAACTGGTGCCAGGGATTTCAATACCTACTTTGAGGTCAGTTTATCTGGAGCAGCTCAGGGATCTATAGTAGCAAACTATGGGTGCATACTGTTGATCACAGGGCCAAAACTTCATGCAAGTCACATAATCAATTGATATTTTCTTTGTATCAGGGAGATGTTCTATTCTCCACTATTATGGATAGTTCACTAATGATTAATGCTAGATTAGTGATAACACTTTGCTTCACTGGACTTAAGAGTATTGTGATCTGCCTGAAAAGTTACAGAATCCAGCTGGGTTCTTATACACATTGAAAGTGTTTGGAGAAGATTCTGTTAGTGCATCTCTTAATGTCCTGGTTGAATTATTATTTCTAAGATCTTTCTGTCTTCCTCCTTAGAAGAAGGTCCCATGTTACATGGTTGAACTGATGGAATGGAAGCAGCAAGGGTAATATGCATTTAGAATAAGACCCATACAATGGTTGGAGTGAAAATCCACTGTAATCCACCAGACTGTGGGTCTGAATCCTGATTGGAAAAAAAACCAGTTATTAGATAGTATGGAGGTGTCTAATAATTTTTCTTGCATAGTTAACTTGGATCAGTTTCAATTTCTAAGTAAGCTGCTTGGACGATGTATACAGGGTGCTTGAAGCAATATGCTCCTCCAGTTGTCCTCTGGATCCTTGCCCATGTTGGCTTCTAACTTCCAGCTGGAAGGTTATTAGAGATGACTTTGCTAAACGTTATAAATGCCTCTCTAAGAGAGGGTAGAAAATTTCCTAGTTTATATAAGGCAAGTATCCTTCAAAGCTGGATGGCTTAGAGGTAAAGGAAAGATTGAACTGCTGTCAAGAGTAGTAGCTTCTTAAGCACAGATGATCCTAGCAAAATTATCTTTACCAATTTCTGACTTTAGTATGGGTTACATGGTTGAAATTTCTTTGATTAGTCTAATGGATAATTTTTGGAGATTAATATAAAGGGTTTGAGTCTGTTGGTTCTTCTTGACATCTCAGTGTCATTCAGTGCTGCCAGCAATGGTATGCTATTGAATCACCCAATTCATTTAGGAATAGAAAGCACAGTTCTGGAATCATTTTATTTGTACTTCTCAGGCAGTTTTCAAATAGTGTCATTTAAAGACAGTTCCTCCTTGAAATAAGAGCTATTATAGGCCATTCCCTAGGTCAGGAGTCTCCAACCTTGGCAACTTTAAGACTTGTGGATGAGTTGAAGTCCACAAGTCTCAAAATTGCCAAGGTTGGAGACCCCTGTCCTAGGTCGCTATTCTGTCTCCGGTGCTTTTGAACATTTGTATGAGGCTACAGGGAGAGATCCCCAGGAGATTTGTAGCTAGATATTCTCAATACATGATAACATCCAGATCTATTTCTTTGCAATTTTAGTGTGGCTTCCCTATATATCTATTTTAAATCAGTAATAGGCTGGATAGGAATAATACACTGAAACTGAATCCAGGCAAAACAATGGTGCTTATTGTTACAGATCATAACCCCAATAATGATGTCTACAGCAAATTATGACATTGTGAAAGTTTTGACACATATGCAGTGATATCATCATACAAATGCTATCTTGTTTTACTTTTAGAAATTTGAATTGATAAAAAAACTCAACAACCAAGTTGATCTTGAAAAGAATGAAAAGAGGCTATTACAGCTATGCATTGGTTGACAGTTTGTTTTAATACAAATATAATGTGCTGGCTATTACTTTTAAAGTCCTGCATGGCTTAAACTCCAAACTGTTTGAACGTCTCTTTTTATATGAACCTCCATGCTTGAGATTATCTAAAGAAGTTTGCCAACAGTGGCTGCAAGATCTACTGGCAGGTGGCCTCTTTTGTCATGACAAGTTATGGGAATGCTTTTCCTGCAAATCTGAAAGTCTCACATCTGTAGTAGGCTTTAAAATACAGTTTTTTTGAGTAGGCTTTTAACTCTTGTTTAATTATGAACTTTATTAATATTAGTTTTTCTGGCTTTATATTTTAACCGTTTTAGTGTTCTGATTTTTAATTTGGTTTTATAGTAAACTGCCAAGATTGTGCCATATTAGGGTCCCCAACCTCCGGGTGAGCACTCTCATGCACGCAGCTACTTGCGCGAGCAGCTGGCACATGTGCCTGCTACTTCCATGGAAACACTCCTCTCCCCACCACCACTGGTGACGGCAGGTTGAGGACCACTCTGTTATTTTGTAAAAAGTTCAAATAATAATTTCAAGTGCACTGTATAACACTTACATATTTTTATTCACGGAATAGTAGTTATTTGTGTGCTGTATGAGATAAAGATCCTACCATTTCAATTCATGTGTCCTTCCCTCAGAAGCAAAGTTTTCTGTGTAAACAAACTATGCTGTTGAGTGATTAGAAAGTGCCTATTTCTTTCATCAGTCTGAACTGAAAATTCCCCAAAGAATGATTGTATCCTACTAGCCTTTTGAGTAACATGCAGAGTTTACAACTTCATGTTTCGTTTTGTTTCTTTAAATTTAATGGAAGAGATTGTTTAACTTGCATTGGATCTCTTTTGCATCTTTCTTTCCATATAGGATCTTGATTAAGGTGTTCCTCAGATTGTGACAGAGTTGAATCCCCACAGCTACAGAAGTATCTCATTGCTTGAGAACCAAATACTGTGTAATCTCAGGTTTATTTACCTCACCCTCACCCCCTGCCCCACCTTAATACAATAGGAAAAACTGTGGTACTTTTAATCTAGAGTTTTGTAAATCACATGCTGATAATGGTTTTTTTATTAGTTTATTTCTATCCTGTTTTTATTATTTTTACAAATAATTCAAGACAGTGAATTATCTTGAATTAACTATCTATCCAATAGATCTTCCTCATCCTGTTTTCCCCACAACAACCCTGTGAGTGGGTTGGGCAGAAAGAGAGTTACTCACCCAACGTCACCTTTAATGTACAAGGCAGGATTTAAACTCATGATCTCCTTTTTTCTAGCCTTAACCACTAGACCAAACTGGCTCTCAGTTTGATGAGAGGTGATGGAATGGATACATTTAATTATGTGTTAATTTAGAATTATTTGTATGCTCCTTTGGTATTTTAGTATATTAATCATAAAAACACAGGACATACTGGAACTTAACATATAGAATTGATTACCACAAGACATGTTAATAGCGACTGATGTTGGGAGCTTAAATAAATTCATGAAAAACCAATCTATGAAGGACTATTAATGTTGAAGCCTCAGTGTTCCCACTGTGTTGGGGGCTGAATTTCAGAAAGAAAGAAAAAAAAAACCCCAATTGTAGTGGAATCATGGTGGAAGAAGGTTATGTCTCTGTTTTCTGCTTTCATGCTCCCCTGAAAATCCACAGTAGTTTACTATTGCAAGAAACAGAATCCTGGATTAAGATTTGCCTTGGTTGATTCAGCAGGGCTGTTATTATGTTCTTATTATTTTCTTAATTACATTTCTAAATATGGCATTTTAAGTAAATAAAAGTGAAAATGTATTTATTTGATTTTATTCCTTCTTTCTTCCAAGAGCATAGGGAGCAGGCATTGCAGTTTCTGCAATTTTCCCCACAACAGCATTATTTAAGATAAGTTGGGTGAAGAGAGAATGACAGGCCCAAAGTTACTCAGTGAATTTCCATAATTAAAGGTGGACTTGGATCTGGGTCTCTTTGAACCTAGTCCAAAATGTTAATCATTACGCTACATTGGCTCTTGTATTTCTTTAGCATCACTTTTCAACAACCAGGCTTTCTGGTCAATGTTTTATGGTTCTTGTGTCAATAAATGATTTCAGAATAGCCCAGAAACATTTTTGAACTTAAATTGTGCCATGGCCTCATAGAATGCACAATACAGTTATAACAAGTCTCCTGTACAGTCACCACAGTCATTTCTAGTCAGTAAAAGTGTTAATGCTGTTTGCCAGGCCATCATATAGACTAGAAAGATCTCCTGCTAAAAATATGTTTTAAAAAATTGAGTGAGAACAGAGAAAGCTCAGCCTCAGCCAAAAAAATTGCTCAGAAAGAAAATCCAATGAGAATATATATATATATTCTGAGGTTTTCGCGGGTGTTTCTATGTAGGTCTTTGGTTATTCGGGTTTTCTCCCGCGTAAAATTGGAGGTGTCTTGGCAACATTTTGACGAAGGCAACGTTTCGACGCTTCTAGGAGCAAATTGCTCCTAGAAGCACAAAGCCGAAAACACCAGCCTGAAGATGACGAATGAGACTTCGTCGAAACGTTGCCAAGACACCTCCAATTTTACGCGGGAGAAAACCCAAATAACCAAAGACCTACATATGTATGTGTGTGTGTGTGTATATCTATCTATCTATCTATCTATCTATCTATCTATCTATCTATCTATCTATGTATATGTATATGTGTGTGTGTGTGTGTGTGTGTGTATATATATATATATATATATATATATATATATATATATATATAGAGAGAGAGAGAGAGAGAGAGAGAGAGAGAGAGAGAGAGAGCGCCAAAAAGTGACATACATGGACACATATTGTATGCAGAATCTTGTGTAATGCAAATTCTGAACTTTCAAAGATTGGTTATTTTTATATGATAATTCGAAACAAACTAATCCTTTGTATTGTTAGCATGAACATCAAATTTTATAGCTGGGTGGACTTCATCTTTTTACAAAACCAAAAGCCAGATTTAGTGTTTTTACAGTCTTTTGTGGTCTGAGCGTTTGAAAATGCCAAAGGTGCTTGTATTTCTCATTAGATCCAGGCCTACACCATGACAACACTGATAACAAAAAAAACAAACCAAAAAAAAAAAAAAAACAAGTTAAAGTGCTGGTTTGTTATTTTAGTCCATAAAACCATCCATGGCTTGGGATCTGGGTATCTGCCTACTCCCATACTCTCTCTCCAATAAGATTGGGAAGACTGGGTTTTCTTAAATCCTTCTTTAAGAGAAAGTCACATGCCGAAGTCCTGGCAAGAAGCTTTCTCAGTTGTAAACCCCCCCCCCCCGCCTCTTCTTTGCAACAGTAGCTAGTAGTAACAATTAGACTAGCTCCTTCCCTATTCACATTGTGAATGAAATCATTAGGAGCTAGCTATTCTCAAAGGCTTTTGGGGGGGGGGTGATATTTGTCAAGAAGGAAGCCCTCTGATATAGCATGTGTTGATATTCACTTATTCCTCTAGTGGGAAGTTTATTTCCAAACAATTTCAAATTCATTGTTTTGGCTTATTTCTTTTGATGTGTTGTTTTTAATCCTTTTATCTGGGAGGTTTGTAAATCACTGTGAGTCTCCATGGATTACAGAAGCATATAAACACATTTAACCTGGTATTGGCTTCCTTAAAAGGAGCTCCTTGATAAGCTTATGGTGTTTGTTCGATACTATTTTTTTCATACTTTATAAAGGCCAATCCAATCCAGAAAGCTCTTAAGGGCTGCAACATTGGGTTCTTGTTAGCAAGTTAAATCTCTGACCTCTTTCAGACTCGGTTCCAGGATTGCCCTACACTCTGCGCCATGTGACCTAATCAGCAAGTTGCTCGGGGGGGGGGGGGGAAGAGCCTTCTTGGGACGTCCACCTTTTGAACTATTCACAAAGTAGCAAATGGGCTGATAATCCTGGCTTGAGAAAATATAATTTTATATTTTCTATTTATTTATATTTATATTTATATTTAATATTTTCAAGATTGCTCTAACCGCAATAAAATACCTTATGTCACCAGACTCCAAATTTTGGGCTTAGATAACTTAGAACTACGCCGACTTCAATCTGACCTAAGCATAATACATAAAATTATCTGCCACAATGTCCTTCTTGTAAATGACTTCTTCAGCTTCAACCACAATACACGAGCAAATAATAGATACAAACTCAAGGTAAACCGCTCCAAACTCGATTACAGAAAATATGACTTCAGTAACAGAGTGGTCAATGCCTGGAATGCACAACTTGACTCTGTAGTTTCTTCCCCAAACCCCCAAAACTTTAACCTTAAACTGTCTACTGTTGACCTTACCCCATGCCTAAGAGGTCTGTAAGGGGTGTGCATAAGTGCACCAGCGTGCCTACCGTCCCTGTCCTAATATTCCTTTTTACTTACTCTTTTCATGTATTCAAATTATGTTTATACTTTTACCTTTTATCTTATATATACTTGACAAATAAATAAAATAAATAAATAAATAAAAGATTCTGGTTGACCCAAGTTTTCCCCTTCACCTATTGCCAGATAGAAACCTTATACCTGTGGTTCTAATTTAGTTTTCCAGTCTGGCTTTTGGCTTCCCTCAAAGCACTTATTGTTACCATTTTATACTTTTCTTGATGGAAAAAGAAGCAGCATGCTTTCTCCCTGTTTGCCTGCAATGTATTTTTCCAGCAGGGAAAGTTCATAATGTATTAACATTTTCTGAGATACCTTGTACTTTTTCAAAAGAGGGAAAGACATGGGATAGTTAGTTTATTAGTTTAACTGCAGCATGTCTTTCCATATCTGGGAAAGCAACAGCAGTTGCTCAAGGAAAATGCAAAGGTATTAGTCTCTTCTATTGGAAAATGGTTGATTCAGAGATGAATGCTGTAGAGTACAAGAATGTCATCCAGTCTGCTGGAGCAGGTTAAAGATTAGACTTGGCTCCAATTCATCACTAAATCCATTGTGGTATAAGATAAGGACTTAGGGGGCATATCAGGATTAATAAATACCTCCATTTCCAGAACATTACAATTCACAGAATTCAAACATGTTCAAATGTTTACAACAATGATTTTTGGCAGGATAAGGTGGGGTAGTGTGTCTTTAGTAAGCTTTCTGGGTTTTTAAGTCGGTTTCATTACCATCAATCATTATATCTGACTTTGAGGGTTAGGAGTGAGAAGCATGGTCTTCATTCCTTTTGGATTCTCCTTTCTTTGTGGCTAATTCAAATTGGGGTTGGCAAAGCAGATAGATTTAGCTCTTTGGCATCCCTCAGAATTCTTACTCTTTCACCACTCTTATTTAATACTAGCTGGATACCTGTGCTTCGCTACGAAACTATGTGATTGGGTGGCAATTCGTAATACTGATGTCTCTGCTTTGGAGAACAATATCTCTCTTCTCAAAACCCTGGCCGACAATGAGAACAGCCACTTCTGTAGTTGTGAGGGCATTGAAACGACCTCGATGCTCTGCTCAGTGTTAATCACCACTTGGAAGTCCTTGTGGCCCTTAGGAACAGAATCAACAGCAGACTTAAGTTCCAGAATATACTTCTTGTGTTCACACAGCAACTTCTGCAGTTGGCTAACCAGTTCTGGATTAACGCCCAGGGAGATTCCACAATGGATGTCCCTCTCGTTGTCATCATCACCAACAAAGTATATGTGGAGAAATGAAAGCTGCTGTTGAGGCCCTGCTATGATACTCCCTATCCTGTGGTAGACCTGCCCCTGCACTTTGAATGTTGGCATAAAATTTCCCTCCTTCACCTCTCTGGCTCCCAAAGAGGTGGAGCCTCCCCCACTGCCACTACCGGTTCACCCGAATCAGGATGAACTGGTAGAAACCCACCATTGGGCGTTTCCATCAGCCTTTCTCTTTTTTCCCCCTAGCCTCCTTTTGCCAGCATGCACCAGGCAGACTCGGCAGGCAGCCACAATCTTTAGATGGGCTTTTTTTTTGTCAACCCAAGGGGTGGGGGAAGGGGCTTGGAATGATATGTAGGAAATCACCCTGTCTCTGAAGCATCCATTGTTTGCCAGAGGGCAGGCAATGAGAAGGAGGCGGCGGGGCAGACAAGCAAGGTGGGCTGCAGAGGCTGTATGGGAGCCAGCAGGGCAAGAAGCAAAGGAAGGCTCACCAGGTGGAGATCAGCTGGGCCGCATGGTCGAGGCAAGCGAGGGAACCAGAAAGCAGCAGCAGCTATGCCATGAGCATGATACTAAGTGAGTGGCCTAGGTGGGAAGTGAGATAAGGAGTGACAGGGAGGGGCGGGGTGGGTGGGGTAGGCAGGGCCAGCCAGTGATGCGATTAGCTGGTTCTCTGAACTGTGCAAAAATTTAACAACTGGTTTGCCCAAACTGGTCTGAACTGACTGAATCCCACCTACATTCAGGTTCCTTCCATAAAATAATGACACCTTATCAGACCTAGGAGATATGCATCTTCTGTCAAAGTATCTGCTCTTTGGAAGAGCATATCTCAAGATATTTGGATGGCTTCAGCTTTGTTGGCCTTCTATAAGGACCTGAAAACTTGGTTTCTCCCCAGAGTTTGGGCCAGAATGTTGGATGAGCCTGCCTGACATGACATTGGATGCTGTGATTTGTGATTTAATCACATCTATCCTATATCATTTTGTTATTGGTTTACCTAGTTTTCTAGTCATATGTAAATAATCCATGGTTTCTATTTGTGAGTTAGGTATCCATGTAAATTAAATAAATAGGATCAATGATCCTGATTTCTATGCATTGCTTACAATATTTATACATATTTCTCCCCCTGCTCCCAAAGAATATTTTTAATGTATTTTATATTGGTCTGAGCAATGGGAATTCAGAAAGATTTTGCAGTATTCTAATTTAAGAAATAAGAAAAAGAGAATGTGTGGGATTAGTCAAGATTCTTAGTTTTGTCTGCAGTATTAATCCGTTCTTTGGATTCAATGTTCTAATTATTTTAGATGTGAATCCAAATTATATATATATAAAAAAAGAACAGCTATTATATTAGTGTAATAGAACAAAAAAAAAAAACCACCAAAAGACTATCCGAAAACCCTTTTTGTTCTTGTTCTTTCTCTCTTTGCCCTCTGCTGTTCCTTAGTATTTTTAATCATTTCTATTTGAATATTCTATTTAATTGATTATTTTCCCACCACTGTTTTAGATCCTGCTGTGACTTATCAGAATTGTTTTAGGAAAAATGCCCAATACACACAATGTCTGTGTAACAAGGCTGCTATCTTTTGAGAAGCCAGGAAACCTTCATTCCTACTAAATATTATAGTTGTTTAACATGTTCTGCTTGTCATGCTTTTCCCTGTCCCAGCTTTTCTACTTTTCTAATAAGCTAGAATATCTGACATGGTTTGCTCTACATCTCCAACAATCCAATGAAATCTTTATATTTGAATAGCATTGTTAATTGGTAAAGGATGCTTTCCACATGACTGTTGGACCTGCATTTTACCACACAGGATGAAATGTGACAGCAAGGCACAGCCTCAGGGTGTAACACCTCAAGGTGTTATAAACACTGGGCAGGTAGATGAAGGAGATGGATATACAAGTCATGTTTCCCTCAATCCTTCTTATTTGAAGGGTGTAACCCAGGAAGAGAGACAAGAATACTTCAGGTAAACAACTGGCTACCCCAATTTAGATTCTTCCCAGGGGGAACAGTTTGGATTCTTCCAGATCCAAACTGTATTCAAATTCATAATCCAATGCAGTTCTAAAATGAAGGACTTCTAGTAAAAGATGTGTGACACCTAACAAAAGCTAGGAAGAATGTCCATAGATGGTGCCTTCCAAATCTGAACTGGAGAGTTTTAAATTGAAACCTTTTGTGGAGGTGAAGGAATAGACTCCAGAAAAGAGCATGGTGTACCTATAGGAAGGAATAATTTAAGTTAAGTAACCCAAGCATTCCAAAACAATGCACAGAGTTTAGGGAGCAAATAAAAATCCTAATGCTTAAAGGTAAATATAATTTAAAAGGCATTAGTGAAATCTTGTGGCATAAAATTCATGAATAGAATTCATAGACTGAAGAAATTAATTCATTGAAGGGTGCCTAAATAAAGGGCAAGAAGAAGTGCATTATATGTGAAAAAATTGCCACATACTTTGAGATTTAAGAAATTAATCACAAGGATCTAGTTTGGGGAATTTGGATAATAATACAGATAAGTTGTTGTAGGCATCTCTATGGATCTCTATAGATCACTATGGATCTCCACATCAGTCAAAAATTCTGCATTCCTGGAATAAATTACACATATACCAGAGACAAGATAATAATAACAGAATGTTTTAATTATACAGGTAGTCCTCAGCTTACAACCATTTATTTAGTGACTGTTCAAAGTTATAATGGCACTGAAAAATGTAACTTATTACTGTTTTTCACACTTATGACCATAGCAGCATTCAGATGCTTGGCAACTGGTTCGTATTTATGATAGCTGCAGTGTTCTGAGGTCATGTGATCACCTTTTGCGACTTTCTGACAAGCAAAGTTAATAGGCAAGCCACATTCACTTAACAACCCTGTTACTAACTTAACAATTGCAGTGATTCACTTCACAACTGTGGCAAGAAAGGTTGTAAAATGGGGAAAAACTGACTTAACCACCATCTCACTTAGCAACAAAAAAATTGGGCTCAATTGTGGTAATAAGTCGAGGAGTACTTGTATAGACATATGTTGAAAATTCCACTCAGCCAAGACTACAAAATCTCTCTAAATCCTCAGGAGTCTTGCTGTGACTGATTAAAATCAGGAGGTTATAGAAGAGAGAAAAGGATTGGCTGTTCTAGATCTGGTTCTACTCAGTATGGAAGAATTGGGTTGGTTGGTTGACTGGGTAGTTTAAAAAATAAAAGCAATAGGAACCTTGGGAAAGAAATGACCACATAAACTTGGAATTGAAGGTACTGCAGAAATGGAAAATGGAGCATAATTACACAAGCACATTAGATTTCAGGGTTGACCATATCAACAGACCTGAAGAAGTACTAAGTGGATTCACATATACAAAAACCTGCAGGTTAAATGGAGCACAAGGCAGTTGGAACTTCTCAGTAGTATGAAATAGAAAGTACAATTATAAACAATAAGAAAAAGCACAAGAAACAATTTTGGAAGCAGGAGTTTTTAACTAAGGTAAGTGTTAAAAGGGACATAAGCAGGAAATGAAATGGATTTAATTATCAAGGAGGTACACAGGCAAATTGTTCATATCTCTTTTTGTGACCTCCAGAATCATCCTATCTTCAAAAGGAGGGGGGAGGAACCAAATGTTAATCAGCATTTAGAAAAGAGTGCCATAACTTGTGACAAAATTAGTGACAAAATTAGTAGACCAGAGGAATGCTGTCAATATAATTTACTTGGACTTCAGTAAGGCATTTGACAAACTAGACCATAACCTACTAGTAGATAAAGTAGAAAAATGTGGGTTAGACAGCATCACCACCAAATTGTGATGGTGGTAACTGGCTGTTCTGCCCCAGCTACGGACCCCAAAGAATGCAGCACACACAAAGTCCATACAAACCTTAATTTACTAATTAAAGACTACTAATGAGCTTTCTCAGTAGTTGTTTGAACACAAGTACAATAAATCAGTCTTTTCTGAACAAGGGCTGTTAACAGCCAACAAGAATTCAAAGAATAATAACTCAGTTCTGAGGCACAGTATTTCAGATAACTATAATCTTACTGTGGTTGGCAGAATGCCCAGAAACAATTTGCAGGAAAACTGATAAGAGAGAAACACAAGCCAAATCAAACATTTTCTGGAATCAAGACGCAAAGGAATTTGAACATTGTTTCCTGCAAATTGCATCAGTCGTCGTCCTTCCTTAAATAGGCTAGGGGAGTGGCCAATTAGCCCCAAGCCTTACTCTCGAGAAGACCTCCTCCTGAAGAGCCACTCCTGCCTTTTTGCAGCTCTGTGCACTCATGCATCGAGAAGAGGCTCCTCCTCTTCTTCCTCTTCACTTATGGGAGCTTCTGGAGCTTCTGAAGGCCCTGGCTGAATCCCCGCCTCTGGCACCACATCTTCTCCAGCCTCCTCATTATCTGACTCGAGTGCCAACTGCACAGGCTGCTGGCGCAGCACCACACCAGCCTCCTCACTGTCGGAATCAGCTACTAACTGCACAGGCCCTGATGGGCCAAAACACTGGCTGACCAAGTACACTCAATGTGTAGTCCTCAATGGAACTGCATCTACATGGAGGGAAGTATGCAGTGGAGTACCCCAAGGCTCTGTTTTAGACCCAATACTCTTCAACATCTTCATCAATGATTTGGATGAGGGGATAAATGGGGAACTCATCAAATTTGCAGATGACACCAAGCTGGCAGGAATAGCCAACACTCCAGAAGATAGGCTTAAGATACAGAAGGATCTTGACAGACTTGAATATTGGTCGCTATCTAACAAAATGAAATTCAATGGTGAAAAAAGTACCCTGTTTCCCCCCAAAATAAGAAATCCCCTGATAATAAAGCCAATCGGGTTTTTGAGCACATGGCAATAAGGCCAAGCCCTTATTTCAGGGTTCAAAAAAAAAATGTAAGACAGGGTCTTATTTTCTGGGAAACATGGTAAGTACATTTAGGTACTTACCAAAATGCACAGGTACAGTATATGTGGTACTTTGCTCAACAGTAGTAACCATGAGAGGGATCTTGGAGTCCTATGGACAACCATTTAAATATGAGCCAGCAATATGCAGCAGCTGCCAAAAAAAAGCCAACACAGTTCTAGGCTGCATAAACAAAAGGATAGAATCAAGATCACGTGAAGTGATCTTGCATTTTATAATGCCTTGGTAAGGCCACACTTGGAATACTGAATCCAGTTTTGATCGCCACAATGTAAAAAAGATGTGGAGATTCTAGAAAGAGTGCAGAGAAGAGCAACAAAGATGATTAGAAGACTGGAAGCTAAAACATGAAGAACAGTTGCAGGAACTGGGTATGTCTAGTTTAATGAAAAGAAGGACTAGGGGTGACATGATAGCAGTGTTCCAATATCTCAGGGGCTGCCACAAAGAAGAGGGAGTCAAGCTATTCTCCAAAGCACCTGAGGGCAGGACAAAAAGCATTGGGTGGAAACTAATCAAGGAGAGAAGCAACCTAGAACTAAGGAGAAATTTCCTGACAGTTAGAACAATTAATCAGTGGAACAACTTGCCTCCAGAAGTTGTGAATGCTCCAACACTGGAAGTTTTTAAGAAGATGTTGGATAATCATTTGTCTGAAGTGGTGTAGGGTTTCCTGCCTAAGCAGGGGGCTGGACTAGAAGACCTCCAAGGTCCCTTCCAACTCTGTTATTCTATTCTAACTTGGTAAGAGTCAACATAGGTTTCTGAATAACAAATCATATCAAATTAACCTGACCTTGTTTTTTAATACAATGACTAGCTTAGTTGACCTGGCTATGAGAATGTAGTTGACATAATTGTGCTTTGACTTGACAAAACTTCCAAGAAGTCTTCCAAAGATCCTAGTACAGAAGAGGACCAAATGTGAGCTGAACTTATGCTATCATTAGACAAAAACTGAGCTGAACAATTGTAGGCAATGAGTCAAGATGAAAAGATGTTCAGTTAAGCGTGTTAGGTCAAATATTGTTCTAGGGTTTGTGCTGTTCAACATATTTATAAACAACTTAGATGACTGGTTATAAAATATGATTAACCAATTCGCAGAAGACATAACCTTAGGGTAGGATAGCAAATACATTAGAGGAAAGTATGAAGATTTAGGAAGATCCTGACAACAATGTGCAGAAAGCAGCAAAATGAATTTCCACAGGGACAACTGCCAAATCCTATATTTATGTAAGAAAAAAAAAAAGACCGTAAATATAGAACAGTAGGGAACTGTACTTTGCAGCTGTGCATGTGAACAGGATTTGGGTGTCATGATGAATACAAGCTGAATATGAGCCAATAGCATCTGCAAAATAGGCAAACACAATCCTAGGTTGCCACAATAAAAGAAGACTGCTGAGATCAAGAGAAGTTATTGTTCTCTCATTTCCATATTAGTCAGGCCACACCTAAAATATTATGCCTGATTCTGGGCACCTCATTTCAGAAAGGACTTTTCCAAACTGGAGCAAGTTGATACAAGTATGTGAACAGAAAGACCCGTGAGAAAAGCTTGAGGCATTGGTCATATTTTAGCCTGAGTTAGAGAAGATTACAGGAAGACTTTAGGTATTTAAAAGATTATCATGTAGAACACAGTAGAATTGTGCAGAGTTGTTCAAGAAAATACAGTAAGAAACAATAGGTTTAAATTACAAGGAAATAGGTTACAGTTGAACTTCAGGAAAATGTTCCTTATGGTAAGAGCTATTAAAAAATGGAACAGATTGCCTTGGGAGGTGGTAGACATACCTTCACTTAGAATTGTTTAAAGGGACTTGATGGCCTTCTTACATTATATGATTCATACCTCAGTTTTAATCTGGTTTTTGAGGTGGAAAATTTTAGCTTGCAGAGATTTTTTTTAAATAGAAAAATATGTTGTGTTATACAATCTTTATTTTCCCTTCTCACTTCTGCATTTAGCCTGATATTGAGATAAGGATTCGTTGACTAGTTAGAACCTCCATATAATTTAAACTTATGATGCATATTAGGTGGGATCTTAGAAATGCTTTGAACAAATGATTCTAGAAATTGTATTGTTTTCAATTCAATGCAGGTAGTTCTGAACTTACAACCACAATTGATCCCAAAATTTTTGTTGCAAAGTGAGACAATTATTGAATTTTGCCCCATTTTATTATTTCTTGTCACGTTTGTTAAGTGAATCTGGCTTCCCCATTGACTTTGTTTGTCAGAAGGTTGTAAAAGGTGATCGCATGACCCCAGCATGCTGCAACCATCATAATTTTGAGCCAATTGCCAAGTGTCCAAATTTTGATCACATGACCATGGGAATGCTGCAACAATCGTTAAGTGTGAAAAACAGTCATAAGTCACTTTTTTTAGTGCTATTGTAACTTCAAACTATCACAAAATGTATGTTCAGGATTATCTGTATATGCCAAATAATGAGGAATCCGATGTTTATAACATTTCTAATATAGTTTTCTGATCCTTCTCTATAATTAAATATTTTACTTAATAAAAATTTATTCTAAAGGACATCTAGAAGGTTTTTGGGCAAGAGTGTTAGAAGTTGTTTACCATTGCTTTCTTACTTGGACTGAGAGAGAACAATTGGCCCAAGATCAGCTAGCCATCTTTGTGTACAAAGCAGGACTACAGCTCACAATCTCCTAATTTTTTGTCTGGTGTCTTAACCACTATATTGAACTGGCTTTCAGAATGTTTGCTTAAAAATTTTTTTTAAGGGACGTATTTATTTATTTAGTGGATTGCTAAATAAATCACAGTGTCATTAGTGAAACTCATATTATTTATTTATTAACTACAGTTATATGTCCACCCATCTCACACAGTGTGATTCTGGGAAGCATACAACAATTGAATAAAACAGCAAGTACATAAAGACAACAAAACAGTAATTTGTAACTGTTAGCCTAAAATTAGCCTACTTATTGGATTACCTTGATTTAATAATGATATGGTATGATAATACGACAGATAATATGACATACAATGTTTTGCTTTTGATTGATAAAATCCTAAGAGCCTGTAGTACAGTGGACTAAAGCACTGTTATTAACATCTGCTGCTTGCAATTACTGCAAGTTCGAATCTCACCAGGCTCAAGGTTGACTCAGCCTTCCATCCCTTCAAAGGTAGGTGAAATGAGGACCCAGATTGTAGGGGCAATAAGCTGACTTTGTATAAATATACAAAAGTATGAAGGCTATTGCTTAACGCATTGTAAGCCGCCCTGAGTCTCCGGAGAAGGGCGGCATATAAATTAAAGCAAAAAAAAAAAAAAGTCTTGGGCCCAGAATATTCAAATAACAATAATTCCATATGTCTTTTTCATAACCCTGAGGTAATTGTTCAGTTGCTGAAGATGAGCAACTTCAGGTAGAGAAATACAGAGAAGGAAGATTCTTCAGTTGTGGGATTCTATTTATAGCAGTCTTTCCAAGGAGGCTTGTGTTATTGGTTTGCATCCAATAAAGATATTTCTCTTCTCCCAAGCATGATAATTATTAGATTCCATAGATTAGTCTTGAGAATGTGAACATCTCTGTAATATGCTGCAATAAATTGCACGTTTTATATAGGGTTTTGCTCCTGTATTGTTTAATATTATATTCATTGACTATTATGCTTTTATTTTTATAAAGTTATTAATCTGCTTGGAAAATACTGTAGTTGTCATTAAGCGTATTCTATGAATATTTATAACTAGATGAAGGAATGTTTGTTAATTTTGCTTTATTGTGACTTTTGTTATAAATATTGCATGTTAGCCTCACCCAATTTGGCACCATACAGATGAGCTGGATCTGAAATCCAAATAATCTCATCTACTAAATGCCAGGGTGGGGAAAACTGTGAGATGCAATTATTGCCCTGAAGAACAAGATCAAATATCTATTTATTACACATTCTGGCAAATTCTACAAGTATAGCTTGGAGCAATTGCATTTTTTTATTTTAACTCTCCAATAAGTGGTATCATCTCCATCTGAAAGCTTAATAAAGCTGAATAAAAAGTAACAGTTATAGAATGATCCACTATTACTTTGTCTAATTCTTTTTTAACCATATTGAATCCAGAATGTCATGTCATTACATCACATTACATTACATTATATTATATTACATTACATCTTGTGGCAATATGTGTATAACCATATATTTATTATATTATTCTATATTGTATATAGAATATCTTACATTCTTGACTGTCCATTTACATAAATCCTCCTTCCCTAGCTAATAAACTATTTGTCTGCTTTATTTTATTTATTTATTTTATTGTATTTTTATAGCGCCCTTCTCCTGTGGGACTCAGGGCGGTGTACAGCCGAGATAAAACATAGCATATAAAATTTAAAAACAGTTTAAAAAACAATTAAATAATTTCGGCCCAAAATTTAAAACAACCCAATTAAAACCGAATTCAATTAAAACTGAGAGGATGGGATCAAGCTAGCCCGGCTAGATGGAATAAGTGTGTTTTCAGGGCCCGACGAAAAGTCCGGAGGTCTGATATCGTGCGTATCTCAGGGGGTAGGTCATTCCAGAGGGCAGGTGCTGCCACAGAGAAGGCTCTCCCCCTGGGGGTCACCAGCTGGCACTGTCTGGCTGACGGCACCCTGAGGAGGCCCTCTCTGTGCAAGCGAACCGGTCGGTGGGAGGCTATTGGCGGCAGAAGGCGGTCTCGCAGATACCCCAGCCCTAAGCTATGGAGCGCTTTAAAGGTGGTCACCAACACCTTGAAGTGCACCTGGAAGACCACAGGAAGCCAGTGCAGCTCACGCAGGAGAGGTGTCATATGTGAGCGCCCCATCGCGCCCATAATCCCCCGCGCGGCTGCATTCTGGATTAACTGCAGCCTCCGGGTGCACCCCAAGGTGAGCCCCATGAGCACTGCAGTAGTCCAGGTGGGAAGTGATGAGTGCTTGAGTGACCATGTATAGGGAGTTCCGATCCAGAAAGGGCCGCAACTGGCATATCAGGTGAACCTGATAAAAAGCCTCCCTGGCCACGGCCATCATGTGCTCTTCTAAAGACAGCCGTGCATCCAGGAGGACGCCTAAGTTGTGAGCCCTCTCTGTGGGGGCCAGTGATTCGCCCCCAATAGCCAGCGATGGAACAGCTGGCTATATCGGGACGCCGGAAGCCACAGCCACTCAGTCTTGGAAGGGTTGAGTCGGAGCCTGTTTCTCCCCATCCAGGCCTGCACGGCCTCCAAGCACTGGGACATCACTTCAAGGGCATTGTTGGGGTGGCCTGGGGTGGAGATGTACAGCTGAGTGTCGTCAGCGTACTGATGGAACTCCACCCCAAAGCCACAGACGATCTCACCCAGCGGCTTTACATAAATGTTGAACAGAAGGGGCGAGAGGACCGACCCTTGTGGCACCCCACAAACAAGGCGCCTCGGTGTTGACTGCTGCCCCCCTGTCAACACAGATTGCGACCAGTCAGAGAGGTAGGAGGAGAACCACCACAGAACAGTGCCCCCCACCCCCAGCCCCTTCAACCGGTGCAACATGATACCATGGTCGATGGTATCAAAAGCCGCTGAGAGATCTAACAGGACCAGGATAGAGGAACAACCCCTATCCCGAGCCCTCCAGAGATCATCCACCAACATGACCAATGCCGTTTCCGTGCTGTGCCCAGGCCGGAAGCCGGACTGCAGCGGGTCTAGATAGACAGCTTCATCCAGGTACTGGGGAAGCTGCCGCACCACCACACTCTCAACAACCTTTGCAATGAAGCAAAGGTTGGAGACTGGACGATAGTTAGCCAAAACAGCCGGATCCAGAGAGGGCTTCTTGAGGAGGGGCCTCACCACCGGTTCTTTCAAAGCGGCCGGCAGGACTCCCTCACTCAGAGAAGCGTTAGCAATCCTCTGGAGCCAGCCTCGTGTAACCTCCCGGGAAACCAGTACCAACCAGGAGGGCCACGGGTCCAATAAACATGTGGTCACGTTCAGCCGTCCCAGGATCCTGTCCACGTCCTCGGGAGCTACAGGATCAAACTCCTCCCAGATAACACTCTCAAGACCTGACTCAGTCATCCTGTCTGGACTTACCCAGTCAGAGGCCAGGCCTTCCCGAATCTGAGTGATCTTGTCATACAGATACTGCACAAAATCCTCAGCTCAACCCTGCAAGGGATCATCCCGCGCTTCCAGATGGAGGAGGGAGCGGGTCACCCTAAACAGGGTGGCTGGGCGATTATCTGATGACGCACTATCCCAAGCAGCCACCAGATCTTCAGCCGAGTCATGAGCCAGAGTCTCAGGAAATGGCCCAAGCTCCATCTGGAACCTATCAGGATCCATCAAGTGCCTGGGGTGGAACCACCTGGTCGGTCCCGCCTCCCTGCAGCGGGGTGCAGCAGTTAGAAAGTCCAATCGAAGGAGCGAGTAATCAAATCAAATCTTTATTATAGTCATAGACAAGCTTAAAGGTAAAGGTTCCCCTCGCACATACTGTATGTGCTAGTCGTTCCCGGCTCTAGGAGGCAGTGCTCATCTCCGTTTCAAAGCCGAAGAGCCAGTGCTGTCCAAAGATGTCTCCATGGTCATGTGACCAGCATGACTAAACGCCAAAGATGCACAGAACGCTGTTACCTTCCCACCAAAGGTGGGCCCTATTTTTCTACTTGCATTTTTTAACATGTTTACGAACTGCTATGTTTACAGAAACTGGGACAAGTAACGGGAGCTCACCCCATTACGCGGCACTAGGGATTCGAACCGCTGAACTGCCAACCATTCGATCGACAAGCTCAGTGTCTTAGCCACTGAGCTGCCGCATCCCTTATAGACAGGCTTAGGAAGGCTAAAGCACAAACAATAATTTTAAAAGCTACAAAAGAATATAACATACATAAGGTTAAAAAACAAATTATCTCTATATCTATCTGTCTGTCTGTCTGTCTATCTATCTATCTATCTATCTATCTATCTATCTATCTATCTATCTATCACATTTCTATCTAAACAAAAATATTTTGAAAAATCTAAAAACCCTATAGAGAAATCCAAGAGTACCTCTTTGATTCACTGGTAATAAATGTTGGACACCCAGCTAGGTTCAATTGGCCCATGTGTCTGCTATACGCTGTTTTGGCTTGGTCATATCCAATGCTGAGTAGAAAACCTGGAGAGAAACCCAAGGATATTTTAGTTGCCACCGCCTTCTTCCATGTGAACTGAAATTCATTATTCATAGATAGTGAATATCACTACTATCAATTTACTACCTACAAAGTATTTTTAAAAATGGGAATAGTTTTAGGAGGGTACCATCCATAATTCCCAAAGCCCTTATTCCTAATGTGCCATTGTATTTTAGTCCAGTGTACTAAACATAGAAGCTTTTAACATATACCTTTTTAACCTCTTCAGACTAAGTCAGAGGGCAAGATTTTAGCAGTTGTAGAAAGCATGGAAATTGAGCAATAATGAAACCAGTAATTAATAATCTCTTAACAAAATTGTGATACTTGTATAATCTGGGATGGTTGCCAATCTGTGATAATAAGGAGACCGAAGAATCTTTTCTGGGAAATGATTATTTGTATTAAAGAAGTGAGCATACACACTAAAAATATTGTTTTTTCTTTATAACATTAAATTCTTGTATAGCCACTTTGATAAATAAAAGGAAGCAGTAATGATCTTTGGCTATGTAACTATCCTATTTTGTCAAAATGAAGTCCCATTAATAACTGCCAGGTGTTTAGCACGTCCTGCTTTAAGTTAGTTCTAGGCTCATGAGAGAACATTTTTCATGCTAATTAATTCTACAAGCAACATTAATCTCTTTTGACCAAGGTAATTTCTAAGTATTTGGAAATAGATTTCTAACATACCTTTCACCTATAGTTAGCTGATCATTTCAGTGATGTATTCTATGGGACAGCAAAAAAAAAAAAAAAAAAGCAGAAAGATAGATAGGGAGGTCTTCTGAGGAGATGACAAGAAAGTAATGGCAGAAAAATAATACAGCAATTGCCTAATCACCCTAAATTGGTTGGCCTAGAGCCAAATAAATCATTTACAATCTGATATTTGGATGGCTTCGGTATCTCTCTTTATTAATTCCTTAAAGAAAATTTTATGAACCTTTAATAAAATCAGTTAAATAGAACCATGTACTTCTATAATTATCTCAGAACACAATCACAAAAGCCAGCTCTGCGGAGAGATCAATACTGTTTGAGTCCCTGAAATTATGAGATGATCTTAATAATGGCCAAATTGATATTACATCATAGGTCTTCTTGATATTTTGGATCCTAAAATGTATGAGTTACATTGCAGAAATTGATAGGACAAATAATTGTAGCTGATTTCATACCTTTAAGGCAGAAATTTCAAAAGATAATGGTGATAACTCCCATCTCCTCTTCTTTTGTACAGAGCTGAAAGATTTGCGCAAGGAAAGTACATGTGCATAGACATGCACAAACATATGCATTACATACCTGTTTAACATAGTAAATAAATGAGATGTTAAGTGGGATGAAATAGTGTTAAGAAACAATTTTCTGAGAATGATAGTGGCTTCTTAAGAGAAAGTAAAGACCGTTCATACCACTTCATGCCACTTCCTGAAATAACTGAAGAGTTGACCTAATGCCTTTCAGCGCTTAAGCCTTCTATTGTCACAGAATCAATATCCTTTGGGACCTTGTAAGAATGTCACCGGTGCATATAAATGACTTTCTATTTCTTGAAATAAGGTATTCACATAGTTCACATTGGATTTTGTCTTTAAAAAAATCAAATCAAGGCTTTAAAGAAGCAATAAATGTTTAATGATAGCATTGGATGCTATTATTAAAACACCAGAAAATTCTTGACTATACAAAAGTAACCGCTTGCAACTAAAAAAGGTGTTTTTAATTTAGTGATTCTGAAACAACAGATGTAGCAGAAAAGAGGGAATTGACAGCCACAGGGAACTGAAGCTCATAGAGCAGATACAGAGGAAACAACTGGAGTTGATGGCAGTCTTCCACCCACACCACCCTTGCTGTCAGTTTGCCTCAACTGAAGCCCTGTGGGAGAAGGTAGAGAACTGCATCTATAGCAAACAAGAGCTTATTTTAGATTCATTGAGCCTATGGCTTCTTGGATGATATCTACTAACCAAGATTATAATTAGTGTTAAAGAAGATAGTGAATACAGATACAAGTGCAGTAGTTTTTATGTGTGAAAAATGCTATACATGATATTTGGGCATATCTTAAAGAAATATTGCATGTTGGGGATCATCAGTCCTAATTCAGTCCTAATTCAGTCACACAGAAATAAACTATATTTTTAAAAGGATCCTGTTTAATAGATACAATTATAGAAAAAGCTTTAGTAATTGTAGTAACTCAGGAACTGTAGTATTTTATACTTTACTACTACCTCATCTGAGCATCCTTTAAAACAGGGGTGTCAAACTCATGTTGTCATGGTGGCGTCGTATTGGGACTTCCCCCCCCTTCACTAAACCAGATGTGGGCCAGGGGTGGATTCTACTTATCTTTACTCTACTTACCTCAACTGATGACGTCGGGGTCAGTGGGCGGAGCCTCCTGCTGGTTTTACTACCAGTTCTATAGAACCGGTCTGAACTGAGGGCAACCCATCACTGATGTGGGCAGCGTATGATGCATCCGGCCCGTGGGCCATGAGTTTGACAGCCCTGTTTTAAAATGTTACTATATGCTTCAGAAAATTAACCACTTGCTTTACATTTGAGGTGACAAAAAATCAAATTAATGGTTAAGAAATGCAAGTACTCAATAAATTCAACCTAGAAATGAGATTTTATGTGGAAAAGTTTTCATTTCTTAACATGAATTTTGTCCACTAATTTTTCTTGCTTTTCTAGCATTTCCTATAAGAATAGGTATGCAACTTTTCATTTGTTTTTTGTTTGTCAACCTAACTCACAATAATTTTCACAAGCTCAAATTTATGATAAAAATCAGGTTTGCAGCTTCATGCAAGCCCCTGGAATGATAGAGGTTAAAAATGGTGATGGCTGCAGGCATTTTAGCTGATGGCCTATTAACTATATAGTTCCCTGGAAAAATTGAAGTTGACCTCATCTATCTATCCAACCAACTTAACTTCCATGCTAAATTACACGAAGAACTATGTAAGGGAGAGACTTTAAACTTTGCTTGTCAAAGCCAAGCCCTCAAGTGGGAGCTTGCATCTTTTATAGTATTCCAGTACAATTAGCTTGACGCTGTTTCTGATTTCTAAAGCCCTTGGTGTTTAACAGCTCATCTGAAAAAAAATCATTAGTTCATATCTGAATCTGTTATTGAGATCTGCTTCGAAGGCCTTATTTTAAATCTCCTGATATTAGATGCATGAGGGGTAAAAGAGGGGGGGGGTTGTCAATTTTTGTTCCTGAGAGAGAGTTTTATTTAGCTCTATTGTTTTTGAAAAACAGCCAGAACTGTTTCAGATGAATTTTTATTTTAAAGTGTTGCTTTTTGTTAGGATCTGACTCTAACTCCTTCCTTGGTTCAGAGGCTGGGATAGGTTCAAAGTAATAAAGATATATTAGATTATTGGTTTTGATTATCTGTTTTTGACCGCAATATAATTAGTTGTCTTGAGCATAACTGACAGAAAACAAGAATATAAATAATACTAACAAGCACATGAAATCTATAAATAGACCTGATGAGTTCTTGGTTTAGACATTATTTTCCTGCATTCTGTAGGTATGTATTCAGCTGTTCCTTTTGAACTAAAATTTGAAGCATGGTTTTAGCAATGATATCTTTCTTTCTTTGTGTATCATTTCAGGTGGGATGGTGGAAGGACAAACGCCTCAAGATGAAGTATTATGTGTGGCCACGTTCTGAGCTATATCCAAACTGTGAGGAACGTGAGGATGACCATCTTAGCATAGTGACCCTTGAAGAAGCACCTTTTGTTATTGTGGAAAATGTGGACCCATTAAGTGGCACCTGTATGAGGAACACAGTTCCATGTCAAAAACGAATTGTATCAGAGTAGGTACCAACAAAACCTTTTGTAATTATTTCTTTTCAACATGTTTCTTCCTGCAACAATGACAATAGTGCTACAGAGGAGTCATGTTTAATTCATTTTATCTCACTCCATTCTGGAGCATTATCTGTATCAAGTGGGCTTTTCAGTGGTGGATATTTTATTTATTTATTTATAATAGATTTATATGGCTCTTTATCTTGTAAACATGATTCCGGGTGGCTAACAATGTTTAAAAAAACCCGTAGAAAGCAAAAATAACATAAAAAGAATTAGAACCAAACACAATGGGGCATAAAATGGCAACCAAGAAAATTAATAAAACCACATTTCTTGGTCTCTCCTGATCTCCCAGCCCTCATGGCTGGGAAAATAGCCAGGTTTTAAGGGTTTTCTGAAAGTCCAGCAGGGTCAGAGCCAGCTTTAATTTAAATGGTACGGTACTATATTTAAACTGGGAATTAAAAAGTGAAGTTTTACTTAGTTCTGAGTGTCAGAATAAATCTAATTTCATTACACCAATATCCTTGCATGATATTTTTATGTGGAATTTTCTAGGGCTATGTTTTAATTAATTTATTTTGTTTGTGTGCTGCTTATTTTTCAAGAGTCTGGAAAGGAACCAACCTTTTTTCTTATATAGCTCTGCCTTTGGCTTCCACCGCTCAGTTCTCTTTTGGTCATCATAGTGATAACATTTCCAAAATATCCAGAGTGTTTCCTGAGTCAACTCTGCTTTGCAGTATTCTATTTATTTTATTTTATTTTTATTTACTTATCTGGCACTTGTGTTATTTTACTGCTAATTTAGCTGTATGATGCTTAAGGCGGGATTATCAGGTTTGATAACTGATTCCCTCTCATTTTTGTCTCCTTTTGAACCCTCCTCCACCCTGATGTTGATAAATGTAGATGAAAGAGGGAATGGCTTTGAAGGCAGGAGGAAGAAACACTACAAAAGGCAATGGTTAGCTAAAGGGGCCCTGATCCTGGGCCAAGAACATAATGTGAGCGTCCATCTCAGACAAGCCCCTCCATTGCATTTTATCTTAAATATTTTTGTTCTGTAGAATCCACATCTATTTCTATGATAACTCAAGGCAGGAATTGTCATTATTAATGCAATAGTTTTCCAAATAGGCTATGATTCTGATCCTGCTATGCTATGTTATGCTATGCTATCAGGATCCTGTATTCAGAAGCATCAACTTTCACTCAATGTGCACTGTCCACAGTTCTGCTATGGCCTCACGATACATTTCAAGTTGTTTTAGTGCACCCTTCCACTTTTATTAAGTATTAGAGGCTTGATTTTCAGTGCAATAATATGTAGCTTTTAGAAGAGCATGCATACCTTCACTGGCTCTCCGATCATTAGTTCCCATCATCAGGTAACTTGTTACTCACTTATATTTGTAATTTATATGTATCCCAGTAAAGAAGAACGGTTATTGATCAGTATCAGTAAGAAAGAGATCATTCTTTATTGTTCCCAAAAAGAAACTCCATTAGAATTTCTTTGATGGCCATCACTGAATTCATAGAACCCTTTGATTTTTTCTCTTACGTAGTTTTTTTCCCCTTATCTCTTCTCTTCCAAAGCTGATCTACCAGTATTTGGAAATCAGGGGAAAGTTGAAGCCAGACCTAGCATATAAAGGAAAGAAGGGAATCCTACCCAAACTCTTATCTTTTAAAAGTTCCGTGTTTGCTTACTATGCATGCTCATGTGTAAATTCTCAAGTAAACTAAATATTCAATTCTCAATCACATTTTAACAAGAATTTGCTTAAAGAAAAATCATATTTGTTTTTTCAATATTTCTACTAAAGTTGTTTAGTTTTTGCTATCTTTGAAAGCTAGATTTAGATTTCAGTTTAGAATCAAGAATGGGAATACTTTTAAAAATTATGTGATGTTCAACAAAATAACATTTTTAAAAAAGTTTTAATACAACATGATGCCAACCATAGACCAATGTCTTTTTGTTTATAGATATAGCATATTTTTATCCTGTAAAAATATATCTTTGTTGTCTTTGTCTAGAAACAAAACAGATGAAGAGACTGCCTATATCAAGAAATGTTGCAAAGGGTTTTGTATCGATATTCTTAAAAAAATTTCCAAGTTTGTGAAGTTCACCTATGATCTTTATTTGGTAACCAATGGTAAACATGGAAAGAAGGTCAATGGAACATGGAATGGAATGATTGGTGAGGTAAGCCAAGACAGACTGAAGTTTTATCTCATCACAAGGTTTTCACAAAACTGAGTGCACATGCATGCACACACATACAGACACATAACACACACACATCACTGAACTGCAATTTGGTTTTATCATGCCCATACTTGGCTAGGGCTGCTGACAATTCAACAAAATCTGGAAGTCCGCAGATTTCCATCCCTGCTTTACACAATTGTAAAAAGTTAAAAAAGGAAAACTGCAAATAAAAGAAAGAATGTTCCAATATGTACATTAATTCTTGAACCACATACTTTCCTTTGGTTCCATTTGTTTTGTTTTGTTTTGTTTTGTTTTGTTTTGTTTTGTTTTGTTTTGTTTTGTTTTGTTTTGTTAAATTTATATACCCCCTTTCCTTCAGGTGCTCAAGGTAGTATATGCAAACACTCCACCCTCCAAGTTGTTCCTCTGTTGTGTGTTAGGTTGAGTGGAGAGAAAGTGCCTGGTTAAGTGAGCTTCCAAGGCTGAAGTGGACCTGAATTTTGATCTCCCTGGTCCTATTAGTTGCTATATTACATCGACTAACTCTAATATAATGAGATATTTCTCATTTGATATCTTTTAATTTTCATTCCTCAGAATATATTGTCACTTTTTTCCTTGCATTCTCTCTCCTGTCATTAAAATCATGGTTTAAATCGGAAACTTATTTTATTGCATACTTTATATTTATCTAGACCAGTTATATAGATACTGATTAATATGTGTCTATCCATTGTGTTTCATATGTGCTTATACACTCAACTTACTATCATGAATATTGGTATTACACGTTTTAAAACTTTCCATTATTCTTAAACGATTTTCAGTCCCTTATTCTACTATTATGGGAAGCAGTGAAGTGATGAAGAACAGAAAAGATGCAGCCTGCATATCAAAAATAACATTTGTTCTTTCCCCTCATCCTAGGTGGTTGCCAAACGTGCCTACATGGCTGTGGGATCCCTCACCATAAATGCAGAGCGTTCGGAAGTGGTAGATTTTTCTGTTCCCTTCATTGAGACAGGAATCAGTGTAATGGTGTCACGAAGCAATGGGACTGTCTCACCTTCTGCCTTTTTAGGTAAAGCATTCTTTGGAGGCAACGTGCAGAGAAAAACATGTTGGCAGCTCTTTTTCTGATTAAATAAACGAGCATACATTTATATGCAGTCTTGGATTTGTTGAAGTTCTAGCTTGAGCTAAATTCAGGAAACAACACCCGATAAGAGAATAAGAAATTAACTTAGAAATACAAGCACCAGATTCTCAAACTAGATATTTCTAGTGAATATCATTGTATAATTACCGGTATATTCAAATAAATGTTTTCAGTTTTTCTTTTACTTGTACTTCCTTAAGCCTGGTAATGCTTGTTACAGTAAGATTCCTAACTGTTTTGATGCTAGCCCCATGCAGAAATATTACTTTGTCTTGTATGTAAAGAAATGCAGGAATTTATTTCTGGAATATTACAGTCTATTTTGGGGATTTATAAAACCTATTTTGGCAAAGCCCTCAAAGCAAAACACAATGATACAGTAATAAATGTGTTTTTTTTTAAGTTTCTCAACTGTCTTTGGGAATTCAGCAGCATGCAAATCTCTTAAATAAATAAGAGTAAATATATCATCAAAATAATTTAGATAATCCCTACAAATGTTGCATATTATAGCATTATAAAGGATCTATTAATTATGTCAATCTTTGTTAGACTCTGGAATTATGCATGGAAAAACCCTAAGCTGATAGGAACTCCATAATCGAGATACAACCAAATTGAAAGTCTTGTCCTAAGCAGTTGTCACTATACATTAGACTGGTGGAATTTAAAGTAGAATTCACTCTGCAAGTTTCAGCACATAAACAATAGAATATGGTATTTTGAGGAGTCAATCCTCAAAATACTCAGAACTTAAATATTATAACCAGTAGTTTAAACTTAATTTGGAAATACTCTAGAAGTATTGAATTTAATTTGGAAATACTCTAGAAGTATCATGAACAGCCATGAAATCACAATTTCTATATAAGGGGCCTGTTAGCAGTGACAACAGCATTCCAAGCACTTTTCAAAAGCAGCCCAGAACAGCACATTCAGATAGAGCAGAGATGGGCCATTCTTTGATTGCCAGAAGTCACACTTGACATTTTAGATGAGATAGAATTTTCTAGTCATAGATATTTAGATTTTTTTTTAAAGGGTAAGGTTTGGAGCTATATTAAGACTAGGTTCCTTATATTCTCAATCTTTGCAATAATTTTGCAAAAAAGGGTAGACATATCAAATTATATCTATATTTGTATGTGTATCTATCTCTATCTATCTATTTATCTATCTATCTATCTATCTATCTATCTATCTATCTATCTATCTATCTACAACTCTCTCTCTCTCTCTTTTGATATATTCACGCACACACACACACACACATATTGATATTGATATATTAATATATATTATTAATAATCTATTGTCATATATCTTACATATATATGACAATAGACCATTATGCTTTTTCTTTAAAAATGGTGCATTTGCTTCACTAACTAAATCTAATCAAAGATGCTTCTGTTTACTGCTTTCTACTGGACCACATAGAATTCAGTCCAAATCTAACAACATCCTGATACTCTGAAGCTTATTCTTTGGAAACAGAGCTATTTGTTTCAAAAATAGGTCACATCATTAATCATTGGTAGACTTTTCTATTGATCAATATTTCAGTTTTATCTTGATAAAAGTTTCAATGTTTTAACATTTCACCTATCCCAATTTCCCAGATATTGATTTAAAAGTTCTGCTGCCTTCTAGGGATTAGATAGAAAGAGAAACATAATTATATATCAAGATATTTATTGTGAGAAATCCAGAGACTTACTCCAAATCTATAAACCAAAAGCAAGCAGGAAAAAAAATCACTTTTTGGTATGTAGGAGTAGAATAACATATATGTTCCCAGACCCAGCCAGAATGGCAAATTCAGAATGCTAGTGTGATTAATGACATTGAAAACTGCTAAGATTATCAATAAGATATATTCCTCTATGTTCCACAGACTTTTACTTGTGCTTATGTTTCTTTGGATCCTTTGTCTACTACTGCATTTAATTTTGTTAAAGACACAAAATTGGAGATTGGAAGAAAAAAAATACGACAACCCTGTGATTGAGTAGGTCTTTGTGATTAATGCAATGTTCAGGCAGGATGCCGAGAATGCTGCAGTTTGGGAAAGTCAGATGGCAGAATGTAATACTGAGTGGATACTTTTGCTTCCTACACATTTCAGCATTCATTTTTATAAAAGCCAACTTCAAATTCTTATGGGGAAGAAATACTTGAAAACATACAGAGGTGATGCTAAATGTATATATGTTAAAATATAGCTTAATGGGGCTTTGGTGCCATTAATGATTGCTCCCTCTTTCCCATATCTAGGAGTTCTAGAGTAATGTAACAGATGAGGGTGGAGGTTCGTTCTCCGAGCTTGTGGGTTCGTTTCCTAATGTTTTGTTACCAGGCTAGGTAATATCCTAGGGCACTAAACTCCATTGAAGATGTTACCTAGCTTGGTAACAGAATGTTTGGAAACCAACCCACAAGCTCAGAGAATGAATCTGCCACCCTCATCCTACACCTGACCTACAGATATTTGCCACCATCGCATAATGTAACAGAAATATAAGAAGACCAACTCAACATTGTTTAGTCACTGTGAGGTTTGGTTCACAACATTTTAAATGATATATAAGATCCATCTATAAGTTTAGTCAAGCTATTTCAGAAGATATAATTAGATGTCTAGTGGTTTGCACTCTGGAGTATGCTGGGAAGGTTCCTGTGAAATAATTACCTGTCCTTTTCTGTCCAGAGCCATTCAGTGCTGATGTGTGGGTGATGATGTTTGTAATGCTGCTTATAATCTCTGCGGTGGCTGTCTTTGTCTTTGAGTACTTCAGCCCTGTGGGATACAATCGGTGTCTGGCTGATGGCAGAGGTAAGGAGATACATCTTTTATCATGCAATCTTTATAATCCATAATGGATGGAAAGATACTTCTTCTCCACTGATATACATGTCAACCATGGTTGGTGTCAACTCTAGTGACCACATAAATAGATATTCTTCAGGAATCAGCCATGTACAGACCACATGCCTAAAGAAAAAAAAAAGAAAAGAATAATAAGTCCACAAACAGCAGCAAATCTGAATGGATCTCTGCAGCACAAGATACTGAAATGTTCGTTTCTAACAAGATTAGAAACTAGAAGCCAAATCCTTTGCATATGTTTTGCAATGTTTCTGAAGTAAAGTAATTATTGTCAAATTGAAATATTAATTTAGTTGGAGATACTAACAAGTATATAACATTGTCCTGTTTTGTTATGCGTATTATTTGTATCCCTAATTACTTGATGGATATTTGAAAGCTTTTATTAGTTTCCCTGCCTGCCTTCTGCTAATCTTTCCATGTATTTTCAAACTGATGCAGAAATGGAATGAAATAAATTCAAAAGATGAATAACCAGAAATTTACGGAAACTCTGTAATAGTGGGGAAAGGGAAAAGTAAAAATGAAGGGAGCAAGACTGACCAGTTGATTTATGATTGGAGAACTAAGATAGATACTAGATCAGATGAACAGAAGTGGGTGCTACCATGGCTTCGCTAAACTATTAAATGGTCCCCTCCTTAGTATGTTCTGTTTTATCTCTAGGACAATAGTGCTAACATATTTAGAAAGGAATGTTTCTGGAACATCTTTTCAGATGCTTGTTGAGTTTGCCATAAGCAGATTTATGTCACCAGTTTTCTACATCTTGAAAAAAAAAAGACAGTTGTAATAGAATTTTAGCCAAATCCTAAAATAAAGCAATGTTAGAGGTGTTGTGGATTGTGTGTGTGACCAGTATACATAACTAAAAGGATGTATGTAGAGCTGTACATATTAATGTACACAGTACTGGTATGTATACACAAGGAATCAATTATGTGGAGGATAGATAGCAGAATGAATAAGTAAACAATGATAACATATTTTGACTAAATGATGCCTCCCTATAAAGGAATTGGTAATGTAATTATTTTTGTGAGAAAAATGCTTTGAATAAGACTTTTGTGGATATGATGGATATGTTAATATGATGCTGTGTATTTCTTGATAGAAAACAATGTGTTTAAGATTATTCTTGTGTTATATAAGTGTCTATATAATATTGTCACTAAAGCCCAATGGAGATCACGTCCAGGTTGTTCAGCAAGGCATTGAAAGGCACAGCAAGTACACTATGCCTCTGTGCATGGCTTTCATTGACTACGAAAAGGCGTTTGACTCAATATTCCAGCAAGCAATAATTAATGCATTGCTCAACCAAGGCATAGACACTGCTTACATAGACTTACTACAATCAATATATAAAAAAACAATGGTGATAATTTGCCTTAATGATTTTAAAGTGGAAATCAACATAGAACAAGGTGTACGACAAGGCGATACAATATCACCTATCCTTTTCGCAGCCTGCCTTGAAGAAGTATTATGCACACTAGGCTGGGCAAAAGATAGGACAAAAATCAATGGCACCTATTTAAATCACCCAAGTTTTGCAGATGATGTTATTCTCTTCTCACAAGATCCAGAAGAACTAAAAGACACATATAAGAGCTGCATGAAGCAGGAGAACCGTTTGGCTTAAAAATAACCCTGAAAAAGAGCCAGGTTATGTTTAATAAATTCAGTAAAGAAAGAAAATAATTTATATCTTGAGAAGAACTAGACATAGTAGACCACTACATATACCTTGGCCAAAGGATCTCAATGGAAGATGATACAATAAAGGAAATTGAATGCCGTGTTAAATGTGGTTGGCAGGCATTCAGCAAGCTAAGCATAATTTTCAAAAACAACCTTCCCCTATGCCTGAAGAGAAAAGCTTGTGATCAGTGTGTGCTATCTGTTCTAACATATGCCAGTGAAACATGGACACTAACCTCACAATTGATACAAAAGTTATAAGAGGCACATGGAAAAATACATGTTTGGCATTACAAGACAAGATAGAAAGATCTGCACGTGGATTAGAGAACAAACAAAAGTATACAATATCAAGAGAGTGAAAGAATTGAAATGGAAATGGACTGGTCGCATAGCAAGAAGAACTGATGGCAGATGGACCAGGTCATAGAATGGACCCCACTTGATAAAAAGCATCCACGAAAGTGACCTAAAACAAGATGGATCGATGATATTGCGGGCCCAATTGGTAAAAGAAAGCTCAGGACCATATTGGTTGGAAACATGCGGAAGGGGTCTTCATCCTGCAGTGGATAGACAATGGCTAAAACAATGATGATGATATAATATTATAAATATTCTATTCTTAATATAATTACTAATTTCCATTTATTTTTAGGTTGCAATTAGGTAAATGTTCCTACAATTTCCTCAGAAATAATTGCTCCAGCAATGTCCCATAGGTGGACTTTCTTGTTTTTTCTTTTGAAGACGTTTCGCTTCTCATCCAAGAAGCTTCTTCAGCTCTGACAGGATAGTGGGGAATGGAAGAATGGAAAACAAGAAAGTCCAGTTGCCTCTTGAAAAAGCACCTTTGGTACAACCATGACCTGGATGATTGAGAATCTCTACAGATTTTTTGCTCCAGCAATGGTTTAGTGGTTTATTTCAAAATAATACGTTTGAAGATTCTGTGAAACTTCCATCCATTCCCTTCCATCCACCCATATATAGCAAAATTTTTGAGGAGTTTATTCTCTGTGCATTCCAAAAAAACATATTTGGACTGCACTCCTTACGTAATGTGCTCACTGAAATAATGTTATGCTTTAGATTTTTAATTTCTCTAAATGTTGCACTGCAGTTATGGCAAAAGCAAATAAGCGTGTCAAAAACCTGATGGTAACTTTTTTTTTATTCTTTGTGATAAAATGTTTATAAATATTTATTTTTGAAGGAAGGTAGTTGCATAAATATGCTATGTTGTAAGAAAATGTATTCCAAATCTCAAATTTAATTTTTTGTCCATATTAAAATTTTTGCATAGTAAGGAAGAAGTGGAACACAATAAACTAACAAATGAAGAAATGTGGGAAACCTATAAAAACAAGCAATCCATAGCTGACAATTGGTCATGAAACACTTATTATCAGCATCTGATAATTGTTTAAAAAGCTTTAGCAGCAAGGTAGACTGTAGTGTGATCATTTGTTTTTAAAAATAAATATGCATTCAGAATCCTAGTCATGCTTCTATCATCACAATCCCAACACACAGGCTTTTATTTTTTTAAAAAAAAATGCTAATAGCACATGGGAATTCTCTACTACATAACTCTGAAGTAATGCACAATTTTCAATAGTGTTTTGATGTAATAAACAAGTATGAAGTTTACAATTTTGCAGTATCTCTTTCTTTTAAATGGCCCACACTTGCATATTCAGATTTTAAAAATGCAAATTACAAGCCGCTATAAATTAATTTGTATGCAAAAATAAATGTTGATGAAAAACCTCACTGTTGAATTTTCAAAAAGCCATGAAATGCAAAATGAATGTTTCTCATAATAACATCTCATCTGAATTGCATATAGAGAAGCCAGATTTGTCATTAGATACATTCATTCAGTTCTTATTGAAAGTCAGTCCAAGTTGCTGCATGTATTAATAGTATGGTTAATAGACACTAGGGAATTAGTTCAACTAAGTTCTGTATAAATGCAGAAAGAGGAAAACTGTGACTGAAGAAAATCTTTCTTGCACAGCCATTCCTTTTCTTCTTGAATAAGTATAAAACTACGTGGACTTGGTAAAAAAAATCATTATATGAAATGATACAAGAATATATAAGAAGATTCAAGATTACTAGTAGGCAAGCAGCAAGCAAAAAGACCACCAACTGCCTTGACAGAACTTACAGTTGAGGGCAACAGAACAAAGAAAAGTAGAATGTGGTTGCCTAGTTACAAAGAGAACATTCCAGCACTTCTCCCATCACAAAACCCTTCATATAAATGTAATCCCAGTAACAATTTATATACTTGAAATTGACGACATTGTTTTTATCTTGTAGTTCACTGGAAGGATAATGCTGACTCAAATCATAATGACATTGTAGATGCCAATTTTTTTAAAAAAAGAATATTTTTTCTATGTGTATGTGTATTCCATGTATGTGTATATCTCCATAGTCATTACAGAATCTGTATAATTTTGAAATCATATTTCCTCATGGGAGTGTTTCTAAATATCTCAGAAAAATACTATGAAAACATATCTGTCTCTGTGTTACAATGAAAAGTGCTAAGAGTAGCATAGCATATTTGCACATGTGCACTTGCACATACTGTAAATCCTTGCCTAACAATTGTTGTTGGAATGTAGTTTTTCAGGGTGTATAATAATGCCTATCAATACAAAGCAAACAAAGTGATATTTTTGTTCTGTTCTTTGTTCTTTGTATCCTTTTGGGTACTCATAATAAATAGCATTTATCTTCCCAACCGTCCAGGATTTGATGATTAGGATGTTAGTGACTGGGTTATCCAATAAGCCTCTCAGTCCAAATTCTTAACTCCAAGTTAATGTTTCTATTCACTAATTTCTTTTGAATGACCTACCCAACTTTTCTCAAGGCAACTATTCCATTTTAGAATTGTCACATTTCCAACTACAATATCTTGTGTATGCAAAATGTGTTTTCTTTATTTATAAATGTGAATAATGTATGAAAGATGTCTCTTAATAATTGAGAAAATATGTTAGTTCAGCTTTCCCATCTGATACACTCAGATATATCAAGTCTCCAACAGCCAGATTTCTAGTTAATTTGGCCATCAGTCATGTTGGTTGTGAAAGTTTTAGATCCAGCATATTTCTAGGCATCAGGTTACAGAAGTTTGACAACGATTGATGGAGAAGAGTTGTAAAAAGGAATATACACACCTGCTTTATGCAATGTATTCATTTATGTAGATGTTACAATATACAAGCTCTTAAAGGAGAATATTTGTAACTCAGGGTTGAAATGAAGGTCCTTGGTGCCTTCTGAGCTTGGGTTTGTTTTTTGTTTTTTTTGCAGACATTTCATTACCCAAAATAGGTAACATGTTGTTACATAGTTTGGGTAATGAAAATTTGCAAGAAAACAACCAAGCTCAGAGATCACCAAGGACTGCTCACAAACTCTTAAACATGCACATGGAATGATTTACGAAGGTCTGCCATTTATGAATGGTTGCCTAATGAGTATAGCTAGAGCAAACTGCTGATTTCAATTTAAATCATATTTAATCCTGTGATTTCATTTCTGTGCCCACATTCAAGAATAGGTTTATGGAGGACCATGGAGTTAACCTATTAGTACATAAATTATGCTGCAAACTAATGCAGCATCATTTAAACTAGAGTTGACTTTTATCACAGTCTTATCACAGTCTTAGCCAACAGCATGACATCTGGAATTGGATAAAGCTAAAATTACATTTCATTCATTACTTAGAATAATTTGTTGTGCTAGTTCTCACTCTTTCTACTATATTTTGCTTGTTTCAGAGCCTGGTGGTCCATCTTTCACTATTGGTAAAGCTATCTGGCTACTGTGGGGCCTTGTATTCAACAACTCTGTGCCAGTACAGAATCCCAAAGGGACTACTAGCAAGATCATGGTATCAGTATGGGCCTTCTTTGCTGTCATCTTTTTGGCCAGTTACACTGCCAATTTGGCTGCCTTTATGATCCAAGAAGAATATGTTGACCAGGTGTCTGGACTGAGTGACAGAAAGGTAATCCTCCTGCCCCTCTCCAAGCCTTTTGTTTTTCCTCTACTTAAATTGGCATACACTGTAACAATGATAACATATAGTATGAATGATATGTTATAATAATTTAACATATTATGGAAATTGTGCAGTAAATGTTTCTTATTACCTATGAGCTATGGGACTGTGATTCTCTAACAGCATCTTTCTCAAACAGAAAGAAGAACTTTGGAAGAATCACAAACTATTTGTTGAGATCTCCCATAGTAACAGATATTACACCTATCCTATTTTAATTAATAGATAATCAAAGTGATTAATCCATTTACATATAGTACATGAAGTAGTAATATAAGGAGCTACATTTCAAGTTTTTCACAGAATTTTCAGATTCAACTTTTCTTCATTTTAATGTTCTTGCACTCTCTACTGACAACTGACTTGTTGTAAAGCTATGAATCTTTAGTTATCAATGTGTGAAAAAATCCTGCCTTTTCTCCTAACACTTAATTAAAAGTGGAACTGCTTAAAAATATAGATAAAGCTGCAGAATGTGTTTTCCCCTATTCACTGATTTTCCCCCTATTGATTATCAATTCTCCTATAATTTCCTATAAGAGAAATATTTTAAAACATGGTAGATTGACTCTTAAGCAAGTATAGGAACAGGATGAGGAGACGAAAGCAATGCATTTCTTTTCCACAGTATAAGTAGGTTATAAAAGATAAGTGCCATGTAGGTTTAAAAATGAATTCCCATAATTTTCTTAACCTTTTTCTCTTGCATGAAATGAGATAAATTTCAGTTTCATTTTAGTTTGGTCAAATATCAGCATAAAAACTAGAATCAATCAAACAACAATATCATAAAGAAAATGCCAATTTTGATGATTTTCTTTGTATGGGTGTGTGGCATTCTAATATTATTAATAATATTAAGCTAAAAATATCTAAAACTTGATCTAAGAATAATCTAAAAACTAAGAATAAAATTATGGTGTTTGAAATGAAAATTATATGCCTAGCTAAAACTAAATGGCAGGAATTTGAAAACACCATACTCCATTTGTTATTACTAAAAATTTAAATTGAGTGTTAGATTTAGTTCAGAAGGTAACAATAGGATTCTTTTATTCCACCACTGGATGTTTCTATTTCAGTTGATGAATGCTGCAATCAGAGAAAGTCAATACACACCTAATTTTAATACAGTAGAATTATGTTTCCAATTTGGAAACATCCAAGAAAATAGGGTACACCTGGAATCAGATCAATTCCATATGGCATGCAGAAAGGGGTAAAGAGAAAGTATGACTTGCTTTTTCATATCTAATATGAAGTACAAAGAGGAACCTTGTACATCTCCCACTAGGGTATGTGTTTATATGTTTCAGGCACAGAGATGATTCACATGCTAAATGATGCATGATGTGATGGAATATGCACCTGGAAAAGCAGTGGGGAGAGCTTTGGCAACACAGAGCTTTCCCAGAGAGGAGCCCCATTAAGAGACTGCACAGTCCTAAGCGGGATGGGGGTGGGAAGAAGAGCTTCAATATAACCACACCCTAGAATCTCTCAGTATATACTATATACAGTAGGTTAAAAAGTTATAGCTTTAGTTGGCAAGATTCTGTCCATTAGGTGTAAACAAATAAAGGACTGGACTAAATTGGATCTTGTGGTGTCATCTTTGGGCTTAGACCTAACACACATATTGTTGGCCAGATTAAGTATATGTCGTTTATGTCCAGATGTTGATTCCCAGAATTATTTCTAAGAATTAAAATATGTGGAAAAATGTTTTGAACGGCAACCACTCAGACTACTGCCTTTGTTAATTACATACTCATTGCACAGAAAACAGTTTTTTTCCCATTGTAAACAACATACAATGTATACAAGTACTAATGTTATGTCTGGATGTAGTTTGGTGAGACTTAACTCAGACAACCATGTATAATTCTTTGGTTATGTATTGTTTAATGCATTTTTAATATTGTATGTGTTCATGGTGTTGAGCAGCCTTACAGATTTAATAAATTTATTGTGACACAGTAGATTTCATTACCGGAGGGTTTTTTGGGGATATTTTAAATAATTTCTGTGATAGAATTAAAACTGAATTCTGGCTGAATAGAATTTGAGTCTAGGAAATTGTTAGTGTGAACTACTAGCCAACTTTTTAATCTTTAGGCAATACCGTTCTCATGAAGCGACAGCATAGTTTAATTAAAATTGGTTGCAAGCTCCTTTTCTGATTAAAAATTCAGCACCATCATAGAAATTGGCTGCAGCCTGAATTCTTTAATATTCTGGTTAATGCAGAGAATGTATATATAGTGATCTCCTTGGCAAACTATCAAAGCTATTTTGTGATTTTTACTTTCAGTAAACATGTGTGAACATATGGAAGGTTCGTCTGCCAATCTGATTTTCGATAATAAGGCCAACTTCCTTTAATCTTGCTATTTTGAATTTTCATTTAATTTTAAAAATAACTGACTAATTATTTCTGTTCTTATCCTCAATCCAATTGTCACGAGATTGTGGTCTCAGGGTTACACAATATACCTCATTATTAATTTTCCACATTACAACAGCCAGTTTAAAATTCAAAATGTTGGTTATAACTATAGGAGTTCTTTAAAAAAAAAAAAAAGGATCCTGTCTCTGTGATGGAATCACCAAATGAAGGAAAGGGCCTTTCTAGGGAAGTAAAGAGACATTCCAGCTTGGAGTCAGTTTGGGAGAGGAAATGTCTTGAGGTCAGACCTTCAGTTCTATATCTGCCATTTCCAAAGAGAAGGCCCACAGTCTGGCGAGATTCTTGTAACATAGATGATCAACAATAAAATATCTATTTGGGCCTATTCATGAGTGGTTCTGAAGGCTTGCGCCTGACAAGATCCAAGATCAGGGTTGGGTTCTACTTACCTTTATTACTGGTTTGCAACGGGGCTGCGCACACTCTTCTGTGCATGCGCAGAAGCATGCTGATGACGTTGGGGTCGGTGGGCGGAGCCTCCCGATGGTTTTACTACCGGTTCTATAGAACTGGTGCGAACCCGGGGCAACCCACCATTGATCCAGATCCACATAAACAGTTTTGTCATGTATAAAATCTATGGGGAAATAGACAGAGAGATTAATTAGGGAACAGATTAAAGAAAAAAAATTGAGGTATGGATTCAGTTGAAATACTAAAGTGAATCAAGGAAAATAACAATTACAACAGAAGATTACTTATCCTGCTTATAGATAATCAAACCATAAAAGTGAACAACCATAATAATATATCTCATTTCCATTTGTTTAGACCCAGAACTCCATAAAGGTGTTCTACTGGGGGAGCAAGTCTGTGTGTGTATAAAGCATTAATTGCTTCTTTTCGTGCCCTCAGGTGACTTTTACCTGATCCTGCATAACCTTTCATAAATACCTTTCATGAATTGAGCTGGCACATGTTCTACTATACATCATATTGTAATATATCAGTATATATATTTTCAATAATTCAATAATTACAGTTACTCTTATTTTCCAAAAATAATTCTTTTTTTTTGGATTTCCATTAATTGGTTCAATTCAGCAGTATGAAGATTACCAATACTTTACACAATCCTAATTTCGCTGGACTGTCTAAAGCATATTGAATTTCCTAGTATTAGATGCTCAAAATACTTAGTCGAAATCGCTAGTCTCAAGAGCAGAAATGAGGTTCTTACACTATATAAAGTGTACAGTCAAGCTTATAGTCAAAGACATTTGAATTTGGGCATTATATGCTTTTCTGCATTTTATTTTCATTGGACTACAGAGCTGGAGCTAAGATTTGGTAAAGGGGACTAATTGCAAGCTGCAGATACAATGGCTAATATAGCTATTGCTCTCCTAGCTAATATTCTTGTTAATTTGCTAAAGTATTATTGCTTTCCCCCCCAAGAATTTGATTCTACAGTTCCCTCTAGAATAACTGAATGTATTGGTTCAAGATAAGATAATAAGACAAGATAATAAGATGAACTAACCTTTATTGTCCTTATCCTATATATACAAAGGCACATATTAAAATGAAATTTTGATGCCCCGCTCTCGAAAGAAGGAACAACACCCAATGTCACCATCCAATTATTATAGAGAGAGCTTTACTGTAGGCTATTTCTAATATAGCCCTTGAGTACTGGGGATGAGGGACTTACTCTGTACCACTTCATATAGTAATGAAATGTACCAGGATATTCTACAGTAGGTCATTCTGATCTCTTCCATTGCCCCCAGCACTGCACATCCACATTTTACTGCTCTTACACTGATTTATAGACTCACCATAACATTTGCTTTTAGTGTAGTTTTGTTCCTTTAAAAAAATGCTGCAATGTATACTATAAATTTTTCTTTCACTGGCAACACACACAGAGAGACAGACAGACAGACACAGACAGACAGACAGACAGACAGACAGAGGCAGTTTGATTTTACTTGTATTAGAGATTTAAAGGGAGCATGGTTCAATTCAAATTTCTGATTTGAGGGCAAATTGATTCACACTGCTTTGAGATGCAAAATGTGATTCATAAAAAGAATTTGTCCATAGCCTATAATCAGGAAACATCAGAGTGCCTGCAGCTGTTACATTTTTTGACAGAATGGAGCGGAGAGAGCTGAGATGGTAGACTCTTTAGAAAACAGTAGGTCTGTCTAGTTCCAGCTGGATTTCTTCAAGGGTTTTGCCATAATACTGTAACTATTCCTTTTTTTTTTTTTTTTAATGGGATGGCTCAATCAAAGCTATGTTGAACTGAAGCATTCCTTTGAAGATTTGTCCAACCTAATATTTTTATTAAATTATTACCAGTGCAAAAACACAGTTATCTACAGATGCATATTTTTCAGTAGAAAACATTTACTTATTCTGACAGCAGAAAGGATTGATGTAACCACAAAAACAGTATCTTTTTGGATGAAAATCCATATACTTGAATCTATTTTAGAAAGTTCTAATTTTAGCAATACAGATACAGACCACATTTTCTGCAGCAAAAGTGGATGGTTCATATATATGTTGTTATGTACATCTACCATTTCAAAAGACTAGAAGCTTTTTGTGTGTTGATTGCCTTGGCCCATCATTCTTGTATTTTACATAATATTGTCTAGTTTCACTGTTAAGCAAATTTCAGTTCTTGCATTATTAGTTTGATTCTACATTGGCAAAAAGTGCTACTAAGCCATGCAAAATATTTCTGCAGTACTGAAGAACTTTTTCATTTACTTAATAAACTGGCATAATTCTACCTTTTAATATTAATTTTGTGACTCCTAGCTCAGAGCTCAATTTGGTGTTTTCATGCCATCTTCCATATCAGTATAAGATAATATTTGTAGTTTAGGATTGAACTAAGTGGTCCTTAATTCTCCTCTGAGCTTGGTGGTTTTCTTGCAGACATTTTATTACCAAAGCAGGTAACAGCATCAGTGCTAGAATGGAGTAGGATTTGCTCTTATTTTTGTATACTAATGGCAACACTGACAGGGCAAGCCACTAGTATATAAAAATAAGAGCAAACCACACTCCCTTCTAGTACCAATGAACAAGAAAATTATAAGAGAACACCTACTCACTCTAGACAAGTTCAAATCACCAGGACCAGATGAATTACACCCCAAGGTTCTGAAGGAGCTGGCAGATATGATCTAAGAACTATCGAACCATATATTTCAAAGTTTCCGGAGCACCAGGGAACTACCAGAGGAGTGGAAAAGGGATGATGCGGCTCCATCTTCAAAAAAGAAAAACAAACATGGAACCAGAAAACTACAGACATATCAACCTGACATCAATACCTGGAAAGATCCTGGAAAAGATAATCCAGCAATGAATCTGCAAACACCTAGAGGCAAATAAAGTCATAACCAGAAGCCAACATGACTTTGTCAAAAACAGACTATGCCAGACAAATCTTATTGCATTCTCTGACAAAATGACCAAATTAGTGGACCAGCGAAATACTGTGCATATAATTTACTTGGACTTCAGTAAGGCATTTGATAAAGTAGATCAAAATCTACTACTTAGTTAGACAGCATCACCATCAGATGGATTCGTAACTGGCTGACCAACTACACTCAACATGAAATCCTTAATGGAACTGCATTTACCTGGACAGGAGTAGCAGTGGGTACCCCAAGACTCTGTGTTAGGCCCAGTACTCTTCAATATCATCATAAATGATTTAGGTAAGGGAATAGACAGGGAACATCAAATTTACAGATAACACCAACCTGGCAGGAATAGCCAACACTCCAAAATACAGAAGGATCTTGAAAACTGAGCCCTATCTAACAAAATGAAATTCAGTGTAAGGTTCTACACTTAAGCAAGAAAAATAAAATGCATAGGTATAGAAGAGGTGATGCCTGGCTCAATAGTAGTAACTGCGAGAGGGATCTTGGCACCCTAGTGGACAATCACTTAAATATGAGCCAGCAGTGTGCTGTAGCTGCCAAAAAAGCCAACACAATCCTAGGCTGCATTAACAGAGGGATAGAATCAAGATCACATGAAGGGTTAATAACACTTTAAAAGGCTTTGGTAAGACCACACCTGCAATATCGCATCCAGTTTTCTAAAGGATGTATTTATCAGGGGCAGAAAGAACATTGGGATACAAGGTGAACAATGTCGGATAAGGATAAAAATCTATCTAGTACTGTATTTCTTGATTCCCATCTCAGCAGGTTTGGCTCATTGATTCTGCAGCTTTTTTTGGATTTGAAAACAATAAACATACCAATATGAATACTTAAGACTTTATTCCAAGGCAATATAAGCAAGTAACATAATCACACACAATATGACACAATAATCAGAGAACAAATAGGAATACTTAAGAATACGATATAACCTAAAGCAGAAATCAATTAGCACTTGTGATTTGTACCCTGGCACATATTTATTAATTTTTAAGAGACTTAACCAAGCATGTAGAATTTACAAGTAACATCAGACTTAAGTCCAGATTTGCAATATTGAAAACAAAATTGACTTCTGGCTATGTTCAAATGATCTTGTAATGTTGCATTAGGACGGTGACCAGCTGCCTTAAAGAATTTGAAGGCTAAGGAAATTATTAAAGCCTAGAGGAATGTTAACTTTGCCACCCTAAGAGAACTCTTATAGGCAGAGAGTTAATGAAAGATTAAATTGATTGGTTGAATATGTTATATTGAATATGGCAATGCCAACGCTCAGAAGCATTCTCTCAATATAAGAATGAATGAAGTTTCATTATCTGTAACAGCCCCCAAATCACTGAATGGGCAAAGCCACCCAATTTGATTTGCTGCTTTGAAACAAGTCTGTGCTATGATTAGTGAGTCAAGATGATTCAATTGAAGCGCTCTTGAATCAAAGCACTGTTTCATCCTACCCTAATAATTTGCCATAAATATTTTACTGTTTGAAAATTATTTTTTGTGTCAGTTTTAAGCCAAATATACTGCAGGTAGAGTATCTTTTATGTCTTTGCAAGTGCAGCTGATTTATTTTAATCATTTTGATGCCTAAAGTACAGTACTGCTTTTTTAATTTAAAAACTTGTCTCCTTGCAGAACATTAAAACTCAATGAATTTTGCATGCAATAGATAAATTTCTGCTGTAATTTATTATTATTATTATTATTATTATTATTATTATTATTATTATTTATTGGTTAATCTTTAGTGAGATTCACAGCCTTTGAGGCTGGTTAATAGCTCAGCAGCTCGAGTCCTAACCAAGGACCTAGGAACTGTTAAGGTATCGTCGGATACATTATTATTATTATTATTATTATTATTATTATTATTATTATTATTATTTGGAGGAAATCAATTGCATCAATTTATATCATCTGCATTATATCATTACTCAAATGATATAAATTGATGAAAATTTATATGATGATACTACCACATAAATAATATCAAGCCTCATGATTCTGATTCAGTTGTTGTAGGTAAGTAGCAGACAACCTCTCTTCATTTAATTCCACTAAAATGATACTTTATTCTATAAACCTCAGCAGCAAAGACTTCAAAGAGAGTTGCCTTTTCATGTATGGACCTCAGTTATGAACTGATAACTTCTAATATTAATGTTACTTAAATTCAGGCAATCTAATAATCCATTCTCAAATAAATTACTAAAAGACTCTTTCTTTCTTTCTTTCTTTCTTTCTTTCTTTCTTTCTTTCTTTCTTTCTTTCTTTCCTTCCTTCCTTCCTTCCTTCCTTCCTTCCTTCCTTCCTTCCTTCCTTCCTTCCTTCCTTCCCTCTTATAGTTCCAAAATCCAAATGCTTTCTCACCACCTTTCCGCTTTGGAACAGTTCCCAATGGCAGTACGGAGAGGAATATTCGCAACAATTACGAACTGATGCATGCCTATATGGTGAAGTTCAACCAAAGATCGGTGCAAGATGCTTTATCATCACTGAAGACAGGGTGAGACTGCTGCCTTCCAAATTTAGCATAAATAATAATGTTGACTGTATAAACCTACCTCTTCAGATATCTCACTTCTTCAAAATATTCCTTTTCCCAAATTATTTAATGCATTCCATTCCACACCATTGTCTAGAGGAGATATGAGGAAACTTTGAAGGATAAATATTTATATCCATTTAAGTCAAATGCAGTAAGAGGATCAGTAGTATGAAACAATGAACACACAGTGAAATGAAGACAAAATAAGGAAGTACTGGGGAATTTACTGGTGTTGATCCTGGGCAAACTGTCCATTGCATCTGTTCAAAGAACAACACACTTTATAAATTAAAATAGATAAATATTTTGGCCACAACACTACATTGTTATTAGGATGTGAAATACAGTTCACAAACATGAACAGAAAAATATACCTTCCTCGGTTACATATATGCACATGGGAAAAATCCCGGAGGAGGAGGCAGCTACAGAGAGAAATAGACCTGTCAAAGAACTCACTGGCAGACTACTAGAAGCACTGTTCCCCACTCTGCTAGCACTCCACAGCAATCCACCAAGCAGCTCTTTGACAAGCTGCCAGCAAGAGGGGGCTGGGATGAAATAAAGACCAAAAGCAGGGCCAGGTTTTATGGCTCAGTTAAGAGTTTTATGTTGTTTATAGTCAAGTGTCCTACTAGGATAAATATGAAAACCTTATAGAAATATGTGAATAATAAGAATAAAATGTGAACCGAACCAGTCAAATGGTTCAACAACTTGTCAAAATATAGCTAGTATTAAATAATGCAATATCAAACATTCCCCTTTAATCTGCGCCCCACAAACATTCATGAGTTTTGGGGGCACACTCTTCTAAGAAGATTGACCATTAAATGAGGCAAAGAGAAATTAGTGCCACCACTAGTGCACAAGGGGGTTGTTTTAAAACAAGAGATGGAAAAAGAAAGAAAAATGGGGAAAGATGAAGAAGGTCTTTCTCTTCCTGGTCTCTACATATTTTTCAAGAAATTGACTCTCTAAGAAAATGCCAGAATAAAATCCCTGTTTTCAGGGATTGAAGACTCTCAAAAATATAAACAGAATGATTTGCTCCATCTTCATCATAGATTTGGTGACAGAAGTTGTCTGTCTATAAATATTCAGTACCACTTTCATCTTCATGATGAGATTATTTGGGCAATATACAGCTTACATTTCTGCCCTTATATTGAGATATAACATGATCTCCAACCACTTGTCATATTTAAAGAAGCTCATGGGACTCTTCACAAGAGCAGGGGTCTTGGCCAAATCTAATTTGAGTAATTACATTTTGCTTAACACTATCTCTCCAGCTGTTTGATTGGGAAATGGTATGCTTTACTGCTTTAATCACTGTGTACTTTTCCTAGGCATGTTGCCGAATTATTGCTACTTGGTTTTCATAGTTAAGGAGAGGTATGTTATAGTGAATGAAGATGTTTTCAGGTTTCAGTTATGGAGAGAAGTGGAAGATGTTTTCTTGCTTGGGTTATGAAGGTATCTTTAAAGACTGAAAGATGCTGGAAACATGTGCATTGATCCCATGATTACTCAAATTTTAGTTCTGCATAAATATTTGTATTACCTGGATTCATTCTTTCTCACAGTTGATTTCTAAACAGTGGTTTGATTTTGTACACTTTTCTGTTATTCTTTCCCCTTTTTTGGGATTTTGACATTCTGTAGGAAACTGGATGCTTTTATCTATGATGCTGCTGTGCTAAACTATATGGCTGGCAGAGATGAAGGCTGCAAGCTAGTGACAATTGGCAGTGGAAAGGTCTTTGCTTCTACTGGCTACGGCATTGCCATCCAGAAGAATTCTGGCTGGAAGCGGCAAGTGGATCTTGCAATTTTACAGCTTTTTGGCGATGGTGAGTAATTTGGATAATGAAGAAAAAAGATATTTTTACTAAGATTACTCCATAAAACCCTCCAGTGTTTTAACTTAATAGAGAATACTATTTCAAAGACTCTGACCCACTGCATCATAGTGGGTGTTTTACAGCCATTTATTTATTTGAGAGATTTACAGTTCAACATTTCAGTGGCAATTACCAAAGTGGCTTGTAGTCATAAACATCATTAGGAGGAGTTTCAGAAATCTCAAAGACACAGAAGCTATACTTTCTAAGTTTGTATTCTAACTGTCACCCAGAGAAGTTAGGAGGGAGGATAAAATAAAATAAATATACTTTGTAATTATAAATACAGAATTAAGACATTAAAAGGCAAACATGCTATTTATGTCAAAGACAGTCAAATCATTTTGGCATATTTGACAGGAACTCCAACAAGTATTTCCAGCCTCGGCAGTACATAAATACATACATATCCATCATGGGATTTCTTTTTGGATGAACGATATGCAAAGCGCAGACAAGATGTAAGAAGCAGTAAGCATAGAACAGCATCAGCAAGCTCGGAGTAATGCTGTATTTTGGTTGTACTTATAGAACACCAACCAAATGTGCAATAAACCACTGGTATAATGTCTGTATAATCAGGAGGACTATGTTGCATGTGGTGTAGATATAAAGATTACTCAGCTATTAAAGTTAATGATTTCCGTCACATCTTCTATCTTCCCAATTGCCAATTAGTCCCAGTACATTTTAAAACAAATCCTCAGTTCCTCCAGTTTTTCTTCTCAATCTGCAGTTTGAAAATATTTTCAGCGTGGCATTATCCAAGTACTTGAGGTTTGGAATTTGATGAACAAGAATCTTTAGTCAAACTTTGCTTGGCCAGAATTGGCCAATAACTAAATACAGACTGCTTATCAATGAGCACTTTCTCTGCTTCAAATCTGCCAATAGTGAAGTATCTTATACAGGGCTTTGTGTACTGTATGAGTTATATTAGTTTGCAGTTGTCTCCACCCCCACCCCCATCCTACAGCCTTTGCATCTGGCAAGATATATTTGTGTGCATGTGTCTTTGTAAAATATTTTCCTGATAGGCTGCTATAGAGGCAGTGGCAAGGGAGAGTTGATTTCTTAATGTATAAGGAAGTGCAATAAGAAATTTAAGTGTAAATCTCTCAGTAGTTCCATATCAGATTTATAGGTACACTGTGCTTTCCCAGCAACTCCTGAGTGTTATAAAATAGCATGTTAGCAAAACTGCATTTGAAGATTTTTTTTTCCCCCTGAGCTGGGTCAGATGAAATATGAGCTGGGATGCATAGGCCATAGGATGCAGTAACTCCAACAGACACCAATGCCCTTAAATACTTGATGCACTCGCTGGAATGAAAGATTCACCTGTCTCTGAAGTAGGTGAGGAAAAGAAACTTTGTCTTTTACATAGGTTAAGGAATATATTGTTAAGTGTTTAGTATGCATCGTCACTGCTTTGAGTCAATGTCATCCAAGTAACAAAGGTGTGTTAGCAGAAGTGAAGAAAACACGGGGGGATAGGGCTGATTGTTAAAATCTCTAGTTGTCTGGTTTACACCTAGAGTTGTCCATTTGAGGATTATATGTATCTAAAATAAATATACCTAGACAGCCTGGTGGAACATTATTTTAATTAACTCTCTATTCTATTTGTATAGAAAATGGTTACTTGTAAATATTATTGGTTTCACTATTTTGACAAGGCTTATTATTTATAATATAATGCATACAGCATGATATTTAAAGTAACATGGTTGAACATAAGGCCTTGATGCAGGCATTGTGCAGATATATTTCCAACTTGGGAAGCAATGGTGATACGTGGGCATATGTGGTATGCCCAAAGTTACTTGGACCATTGTATTCTATAGCAGTTGAAGCTTCTGAAAATTCAAAGATCAAATAATTTGGGAATAAGGAACAAGATAATGGAGGACCAGTTACTTAGAAAGGACAATTTGTCCATAGAAAATGCTACTGATATAAATCAAAGAGCAGAAGTTGCTCACCCATAGTTGTTAATTACTGATAATTCATATTCCATTATTCACCATCACCTGTAATAAAGACTTATGGAACGATACCAGCAGATCCAGTCAGAAATATAATTTTGGCTCTAGCAAAGAAACCAGAAAGCAAAACAACAACAAAAACCCCTAACCCCTCAAAACAAGACAAACTATAGGCAAGAATAAAGTGGGAAGGAAGTATACCTGTAAATAGTGCCCAGCAAATGGCCAAAATGTCATAAATATAGAAAGTATAATACATGGCTAAAATATGCAAAAGTACAAAAACAATTTTAAAAATAGCATGAATCTAAAGAAGATAATTTCTTCATAGGCTTAATCAACAACAATAAATCAATTATATAACTGTTACTGGTGCAGAGATCAGTCTAGCAGTTGATCATGGATACAAAAAAATGACTTCTATCCAATAACTTTGTACAATCATATAATAATCCAGTAGACGCAACGAGTGGATTGAATTCATGTTGAAATGAAAAAAAACCTATGTATTATGTAAAAAGAGTATTATTAAATCCATGAAGCACCATAATGGTCCTAAAACATATAACAGTTTGCAAGTAATTAACTGTATCGATATCATCAATATATTGATAAATTATTATAGAAAAAATCCTCCATGGTTAATGAAAATGCATTTTAGGAACAGAACTGAGCATAAAGTTGTATTTTATAATATTGTGACCAGGGTTGGGATCTAAATTTTTTTACTACCTGTTCTGTGGGCGTGGCTTATTTTGTGGGCGTGGGTTGGTGGGGGGTAATGTGACTGGGTGGGGTTGCAGAAAGAAATGCTTTTAGAAGCCTCTGACAATCAGGCAACTCAGCTGGGATCACCAGAGGCTTTTAAAGGCATTTTTTTCCTACAGCCTCTTCGGACGAAGAGGTTGCAGAAAAAAATGCTTTTAGAAGCCTCTGACAATCCCAGCTGAGCTGCGCAATCATCAGAGGGTTTTTTTTTTTTTTTTTACTTTTAAAAGCATTTTTTCGGCCAAAGAGGTTGTAGAAAAAATGCTTTTAAAAGTAAAAAAAAAAGCCTCTGATGAGGTTGGCAGGGTAAGCAAGCGGCGACCGGGCTGGGGACCGGTTTGGGGGCATGGCCAGCCAATGTTATTACCGGTTCTCCAAACTACTAGAAATTTTTACTACCGGTTCTTGTGAACCGGTGCGAACCGGGAGCAACCCACCACTGATTGTGACACTTCCAAGAATTCATCCATTACTCTTAGGAGAGATACACATACAATGCACAATATACAAGCAGTATTGAAAACAAAAACAAAAGCAGAAATGAAGCAAAAATAATTATTTGCTATAATGAAGAATAAACTTCAGATTAAGGGGACCTATTATATGATTATTGTTTGCAAGAAACATGGATTTTGAGAATTTGGCTGAACTTAAAATAATTAAACTAGTATATTCAAAGAAAATAAACCGAGAGCCAGTTTGGTATAGTGGTTGAGATTTCAGGATAGAAACCAGGACACTGTGAGTTCTAGTCCTGTCTTAGTTACAGAACCATCTTGGTGACTTTGATCTGGTCACCTTCTCTCAGCCCTAGGAAGGAGGCAATGGCAAACCACTTCTGAAAAACTTTGTCAAGAATCTCCAACAATCAGACATGATTGAATGAAACAAACAAACAAACAAAAGCAAAGAGAGCATTGTGACATTGTGATAGAAGAAATGGCGGTACAAAGATATTTTCAAAATATCTTTGAATAAATAATTTCAGTTCTGGTACACACCCAGATACATAGGTGAATGTAAATGTAATATGACACAGTCAATACATCTTTCAATGCATCTCCTTTGAGTTATACTGTATTCTGCTTTTGAAATCTTCTATCATGCTTTACAAAATTGATGGTAGGTATTCAAGCAACAGTGCTATACACAAATGACATTCTTGTATGGATCACCATAGAAGAACACAACTACCAGTTAAAACTGGTACTAGGAAACGTCAGGTCCTTAAATATGAAACTTATTTATTTATTAAATTTCTATGCCACCCATCCCACTAATACAGTGACTCTAGGTGGCTTACAATATCATAAAAGTGCTAAAATTAGAATAAAAAATTAAAAGATAAGAATCAAGATGATGGGCAACCTGGGAGTGAGAATCTTCTCTACCTCGCCAGCTACCCCTAACATAATTGGGGCCCCAGGTCAAGGGGCAGAGCCAAGCTTTTAGGCTCTTCTGGAAGTCCAGGAATGGAGGTGGATCTCACCTCTGGTGGGAGAATATTCCAGAAGTTGGAGACTACAGCAGAAAATGCTCTTCTCCTGGATCTCACCAGCCAAAGTCACCCTCCTGGAGGCTCTTATCAACCAGGAGGGCAAGGATCTAATAAACAAGTATCTGCACTAACAGCCCTGAGGACCCTGTATATTTCCTCAAGTCCAACAGGGTCAAAGTGCTACCAGATAACTGGATAAATATGCTCCTTGGACATCTCCAATGGACCTGCTCCACAGTTGGAATCTAACTGAGAATGAATTCAAGCAGTTTTATCCATCAGGTGCTGGACAAATTCCTCTGCCCTATAAATGTTCATTTGAGCCCTCTTTCCTGAGGAGGGACCAGGTGACCTTAAACATGGCCAACAGGCAGCACTCTGTGGATGCAATAAATGCAAAGAAATAGTGATGTTTCACCACTTTTACTGCCATGAGGCAGGCCTTCATGGCAGCACTCTACCCATTTCTTGATTCTTTTCAACACCCTCAACTCCTCCATGAATGGCAGGAGTGTCAAGAAGGTGATGGGCCTGATCCTGTCTAGGGTTCCAGCCACCTTCTGATTCGAGGCTGTAGCCAGAGCCTCCACAAGCCATGCAACAGAGCAACTGGGATATCCCCCACCACCTTCCCCTGGAACCTGAGTCCATCAGTCACTGGGGGAAAACCATTTAAATAGGCTGGGCCTCTCTGCAAAAGGAGTAGCGGTGGAAAATCTCAAGGACATTGAAAATTGACCAAAAGCAAACCTTGAAGAAATACAGTATCTGAGAGATGTACTAATAAAAGATGGCATTAAACCAGACCTTTTTCCACACAAAAGGAAAAGCAATTGCAGATGTATCAAAACTGACATGCCAAAATTAAGTTCAGAGGATCATGGGAATGGTAAATTATGTCTCAAAATGTATTTCCAGTGTAGTTGTCCACACCACAAATTTGAGGTCATTACTTTGCAAAGATGCCATCTGGCACTGGACTGATAAGGAATTAAAGTATATAAAGAATACTCCAAATACAGCACCTGTTATGCAATTTTATGATATATATATTTTTAAAAAAGCAAAACAGCTGCTATTAAACAACTTACTATTCAAGCAGCCAAAGAGACTAACTGAACAGTACTGAATGTTGCATGACCAAGTTATTTTATTTATAAGGAGGGCGATATGAGGAAGGTTGTAGTTATTATCTTAAACCTGCCCATATAATAGAGAATAATAAAAAGTTCCTTGGAATATGTTAAGGGTTTTTTTTTTTTGTCCCAGGTAAGAGCTGAGTCCAAGCTGATTTTTTAAAAAACATCATTGTTCACCCCTTCTGCCATTGCCCCTTTACAAATGAACACAAGTGCCAGTCTTATCCAGCAGGTTGCAGATTCAGCTATGACCTCACAGACACGAATCTTTGATCACCTTTAGCTGTGTGTTCACAAATAATATTTGGCAAGTCTCCATAAACCCCCTCAGTTCATGGGAAACAGGGAATAATCTCAGAAAAGAAACTTTGTGAGTCACAGGGATGAAGACTGCAAAGCATATTTGTCATTAAGAATGCGTTAAAATACCAAATAAAATTAGTTAAAAATAGAAGTCTCTATTATTCTGATTATCTCACTCACTCATACTCTCTCTCACACACACAAATGGATTTCATGTTTCATTTCCCCCCCCCCAACTCTTTTATAGGGGAAATGGAGGAACTAGAAGCTCTCTGGCTCACTGGAATTTGTCACAATGAGAAGAATGAGGTAATGAGTAGTCAGCTGGATATTGACAACATGGCAGGAGTCTTCTATATGTTGGGAGCAGCCATGGCCCTCAGCCTCATCACCTTCATCTGTGAACATCTCTTTTACTGGCAATTTCGCCATTGCTTCATGGGGGTCTGTTCTGGCAAGCCTGGTGTTGTCTTCTCCATCAGCAGGGTGAGTGTATGCAATGTAATACAGGGATTATAATACAGTGGTGTATTTAGTTCAGCATAAAACTGAGGGTGACATTTGATCATTGAGCATGCATTTGAAATTGGATAGAGCTAGATCAAAGAAGTGGATAAAAGAAGTAAATTAAAACAAAACTATTGTCTCTAAATTAATCTTCATGAATTTAAGAGCGTCCTTCTTTTATCACATTTAAAATCATGGTTTGATAACAATTTATGAATGACCAATAGAGTAGCACTTACGGCCTTGGGAGGCTGCATGTGCTCCTTGGGCCATAGGTTGCACATCCCTTGCTTAAAAAAAGAGAAATATCTTTACCTCTTTGCAGCAAGCAGCAGAGCCCTGCACTAAACAGCTGAGAGCAAATCAGCTGAGAATTGGGAGGCCGATCCGATCAACTTGTGCTAATTAGGTTGTGCTGAAGCTGAAAGGAGCTGTTTTTTCTTGCTGTTTGCTTGCAAGAAGGTAACTGCTCACAGAGGCAGAGGCCAAAGGGTGGGGGCCAGTGGGTGAGTGGGGCTACATTTGGTGTATAAGACGCACCTAAACGTTCACCCCCTTTTAGGGGGGAAAAAGGTGCGTCTTATATTCCGAAAAATACGGTATATCTCGTTTTGATTATAAAATTATAAAGTTAATTCAAAATACTTTAAAATATCATATTATGTAACCAGAAAAATCAAATTCAGATATTGAACAAAAGATGGCAATTAATTTTGCTTGGGAAAGATATGTTATATACAGTGTTACAGTATGTTCTGTTTTCTTTGTCACAATTGCTGAGGAAGGACTGGAGCAAGTAGGACTTTGTAGGTCACAAGCTGTGATCCAAATGAATAAGAAAAACTGGGCTGAGCAGAGGGAAAGGAGATTGTGCCAAGTGAACTAATACATTGTACTTGGCTTGACAGTTTCTTGATTCCTGAGTGAACAAATCTCAGGACGGTACCCAAGAACATCTACAAAGTGTAAGGCTGGCCTCATTTAGGGTATTATAAGCAAGAAGGAGCATCTTGAATCAGAATTAGAAGCTAAATAGATCATAGATCAATTGACCATAGATCAATTATCAGTCTCATCATTCAAAAAATATATATGACAATGGAATTGAAGGTAGTCTGAGCTTCAGAGTAATTTTTTAGTACATTTTAGTAGTAATATTTTGAGAGAGGTAACAAGATAATGGTAGGCAGTGACCTGGTAGGCTTTATTATTCAGAAAAAAAATGAAATATGTCACATGTAAATTAAGAACAACATTACTGGCAAGAACAAAAATGTAGATATTGGAAATAAATGCATGTTTTAAGATCATTTTGAGCAGAACCTCTAATCTACCAGAATATTTGCTCAAGTTCAATGCTTGAGTGCTTTCATATGGCATGACATATGAGCTCGGTTTCCCCTCCCACATTATTTAACATCTATATGAAATTTCTGAGAAGTAATCTAATAGTGGTATCCAACCCAAAACAAATCTATTGAGGTCTTAAACTGATGCTCGAAGGCTGTCATAAACTGGATAAGATGAAACAAATTCAAATTAATTCCTGCCAAACAGAGTTACTGCTGGTCAATTGACATTATGACTATCCAGTAACATCAGCCATTGATAGGGTTGCATTACCCTGGAGATAATCTGTGATTTGGTTCTGCTACAGCAGCAGCTAGAAGTTGTGTCCAGGGAATCTTTGGCTGGTGTGCCAAGAATGTATGTATGTATGTATGTATGTATAAAATCAATATAGCAGTCTATCTCACAAAACATGACTCTGGACAGAATACAAACATAATAACAATTAAAAAAAATTCAAACATGAATAAAAAACAAACCCCTATACTGAAGGAAAAAACAACCACTTGACATCAGACAGCCACCTTGCAAGCTCACCATGGCATTCCCAAGGCTTATGGAAGAATCACATTTTAATGGTGTTCCAGAGGGCTAGCTTCACCTCAGAGGGAAAGATGTTCAGAAGGTGAGGGCCAAATCAAAAAAAGGCAACCTGAATTGGACCCTGGTAGCCAGTGCAGGTCATGGACATAGGTGTAATGTGCACCACCATAATATCTGCATAGCTGCACTCTGCACCAGCTGAAGCTTTCAGATGCTCTTCAAGGATAGACCAATGTAGAGTGCTTTATAATCCATCCCGTATGTGACCAAAGCATGAGTAACTGAGTTGTAAAGTTTTATAGTCCAGGAAGGGGCACAACTGGCACACACCATGAAGCTATTCAAAGGATATCTTATATATGACTGCTACCTGCCAAAGACAGTAAAGTTTCAGCTCCAGAAGGCTCCAAAACTCAGTGCCACTTAATCTTCAGGGTTCAGCTCATCCAGGTTACTCATCCAGGTCCCCATAGTCTCCAAACACCGAGACATCAACATCATTGCTTAGCTAGGCAGAAGTAGAGGTATATAACTGTAAATCATCAGCGTACTGATGTATGGACTTTCCTTGCTCAAGAAACCTTGATGACAACGTCTAAAATTTTGATCATTTCACAATTTGTCTACCGCAATATCCTGAAATTGGGGGTACCTTTGAAACTAACTTGTAAGCTACTGTACACCTGGGGCAAAATAACACATTTGATTAGTCAAGTCAATCTGTTTATTTATAATCCTAAAATCAGTTGATTTTTGGACTCAATAATTTATAAAGTCTTATACAGTATGCTGTAGTACAGGGATACACCAGAGACTTCTTTTCAAGTTTGATTCTGCCCATCCAGTCCAAATATTAAGAGAGGGCCTGCTAAGTCACCCACTTCATGTGAATAACACAGGTGTGGGATTGTCTCTTGGGTGATCCTCTCTTCACACAATGTATTGTCCCTGTACTCAGTTCGGTGCAGCCCTTCATATATTTTTGAAGGTCTTTAAAAGCCAATTTATTTCAATGAGGTTTTGGTTTATAGATTGATTCTGGTTGGCTTTCTGATTTTATATTAAGTATTGGTGTTTTTCTTGTCTTGTTCTTTTACTCCTGTATTTATTATTGTACATTCATCAGAATAATTTTGATTGATGCTCTTTAGCAAACCTTGTAAATAAAGAAATAGATCCCCAAATATAAAGGAACTAAAAGCACAAGTAGGGGTAAAAAGTGAAATAATGGTTGTAGTAGTGGCAAAAGAATTAATGATCTGAATCAATGTATACAAATGCATATGGTCCTTCTCTCTGAAATGAGAACAACTCCAAAGGAAATATGTTGCCCAATTGAAAGTGATACTGTAAGAAACTTTGAAATATAAAATCTTATTTACCAAAAAACATTTTCCCAACTTCCAGCTCTGTAGCTTCTCTGCTAACCTTCTCTGTTAACCTTTTTCCCCTCTTTTTCCCATTTCAGGGTATTTACAGCTGCATCCATGGAGTGGCTATTGAAGACCGTCAATCTTCTATGAATTCTCCTACTGCCACCATGAACAATACCCATTCTAATATTTTGCGTCTGCTCCGAACAGCAAAGAACATGGCTAACCTTTCAGGTGTCAATGGATCACCACAAAGTGCCCTGGATTTCATCCGCCGTGAATCATCAGTTTATGATATCTCTGAACATCGCCGTAGTTTCACCCACTCTGATTGCAAGTCTTATAATAACCCCCCTTGTGAGGAAAATCTTTTCAGTGATTATATTAGTGAGGTAGAAAGGACTTTCGGCAATCTACAATTGAAAGAAAGTAATGTTTATCAAGACCATTATCATCATCATCATCGCCCCCATAGCATTGGTAGTACCAGTTCTATTGATGGACTATATGACTGTGATAATCCACCTTTCTCTTCCCAGTCTCGATCCATCAGTAAAAAGCCACTAGATATTGGTTTACCACCAGCCAAGCATGGCCAGTTAGGTGACCTTTATGGCAAGCTGTCATTCAAGAGTGATCGATATAGTGGAGGAGGGGCACATGATGATTTAATCCGTTCAGATGTTTCAGACATATCCACTCATACGGTAACATATGGCAACATTGAAGGCAATGCAGCAAAGCGGAGAAAACAGCAATATAAAGATAGTTTAAAGAAACGCCCAGCCTCAGCTAAATCTCGGAGAGAATTCGATGAAATTGAACTGGCCTATCGACGGCGTCCCCGTTCCCCTGATCACAAGCGCTACTTTAGAGACAAGGAAGGGCTAAGGGATTTCTATTTGGACCAATTCCGGGCTAAGGAAAACTCACCACATTGGGAACATGTAGATCTGACAGATATCTATAAAGAACGGGGTGATGACTTTAAGCGTGACACTCTAGGGGGAACAGGGACGTGTACAAATAGGACCCATCACAAACATGGGTCAGGGGAATTTGGAGTAAACAATGAGCACAAGCACAGTGTTGTGAGTGGGGTACCAGTGCCATGGGAAAAAAACCTTACCAATCTTGATTGGGAGGAACGGCCAGGGTCTAATTATTGCCGGAGTTGCCCATCTAAGCTGCATAACTACACCCCAGCTGTGGTGGGGCAGAACTCCACTCGTCAGCCATGCATCCGGTGTGAAGCTTGCAAGAAGGCAGGCAACCTCTATGATATCAGTGAGGACAACTCCCTTCAAGAGCTGGATCAGCCATCTGCTCCTGTGCCAGTGGCAACCAGCACCTCCACCACCAAGTACCCTCAGAGCCCTTCCAACTCTGCCTCCAAGGTGCAGAAAAAGAATCGCAACAAGCTCCGCCGGCAGCACTCCTATGACACATTTGTGGATCTGCAGAAGGAAGAAGCAGCCTTGGCCCCACGCAGTGTGAGCTTAAAGGACAAAGGCCGCTTTTTGGAGGGAAGCCCTTATGCTCATATGTTTGAAATGCCAGCAAGCGAGTCCACTTTTGCCAACAACAAGTCCTCACTGCCTGCCACCAGCCACCACCACCACAACAATCCTGGCATTAGTGGTGGTTATATGCTAAGCAAGTCTCTCTACCCCGATCGGGTCACTCAAAACCCTTTCATCCCCACTTTTGGGGATGACCAGTGCTTGCTCCATGGCAGCAAATCCTATTTCTTCAGGCAGCCTGTGGTGGCAGGAGGGCCCAAGGCCAGGCCAGACTTCCGAGCCATTGTCACCACCAACAAGCCAGTGGTCTCAGCTCTTCATGGAGCTGTGCCAGCCCGTTTCCAGAAGGACATCTGTATAGGGAACCAGTCCAACCCCTGTGTGCCTAACAACAAAAACCCCAGGGCTTTCAATGGCTCTAGCAATGGGCATGTTTATGAGAAACTTTCTAGTATTGAATCTGATGTCTGAGTGATGGGAAAAAAGCATGGGAGGGGATGGTGCAGGAAATGCAAAGCATGGGAGGGGCAAGTGGTGGGTTTAGTCCTAGCTCCCATTTGCTACTCTTCTGCTACTGTTTCTTTCCTTTTTTTTTAATTTTTAAAAAAGTGGAATATTGGAGTTCTGCTTAGGCAGAGCTGATGAGAAGTGCCACTTCTTTCTTTCCCCACACCTGAACTCCTAATTATCTCTTTTCATTTCCCTACTCACATTTCCATTCCTGACCATCACATGTCAGAGCTTACTAGCTTAGCTTGTGTTTTCACAGTTGGAAAGACAGGGCATGGATCAGGTGAGGTCAGCACATGGGTAGGGGCAATACCCCAATACAGAATTGGGGTTTTCTTAGCAGCAAACAGGGATGGTTAGTACTGATATGAAGATACCATATATGGTAAAGAGCAGAGGAAAGAAAGATTAGTTCTTTTTACATTTGTACTTTTTAAAAAAATGTGAGATACAACTAATGTGGAATTTATTTAATGAAATACATTCAGTTCTTTTATAAAGACTTTAGGGAAAGGGTAAAATTTGAAGTTGCATAGATACATCCTCGAATACGGTATATCTTGTGGAAAAAGGCGATGTGGAGATCTGCTTGGAAGTTCAGTTACGGAAGTCCAGCAAGGCCATTTCTGAAGGATGGGCTGAAATTACAGAAGCTAGGACAAGTGAGAACAGGAAACTCTTACCAAGAGTCTTGAGAAAATTAAAAGGTGGGATCCCAGGGTGGGGAATCTGTCTGATTTTCTCTACTCATGAAAACTCATTGTTAATTTTGAAACCATAAACTTTTAGATGTAAATTGATTTGTGCACAGCTCTCTTAAATAATGATTTACATCAAATACAGACAACAAAAATAAAACCAATGTAACATCACTGAAGTATTTTTCTTACACACCCCAGCAGAACAAGCCTCTGCAATGTGGATGAATAAAAAGGCTGAACAATTAGAAAAGAAGGCTGGCAGCTCCATAAACTCCACTGTTCTTTTAATGAATTAATTGTGGAAGGGAGATTTCTCAACTGCCATGTCCTTGTTTCTCTTGCAAAAGGAGATTTTGAGAGACTACAGAAAAAGGCTTTCTCTGCTGTTGGAGTTGAGTAGAAAGTGCAGGAGGTGGTGCTGCTGGTGGGGAGAATAGGACCAGCACAACTCATACCATGTGTATATGTATATTTATTGAATATATACTTATATTTGATAACTATAGTGTTGTGGAACTATGGCTTGTCTTCCACAGGGCATGAGGAGATGAAATACCAGTTCCCACAGTTGCTGTAGTGGGGATCAGAAAGCAGAGTTAGCAAGAAGCAAGAAAGTTAAGAGGAGGCCAGGAGATGCTAAACAGGAAAAGTAGTATTATTTAGCAGCATTAGAGTTGTTCTGGACCTCTTCTCGGTGTAATGCAGTTATTGCTTGCAGCAGTTTTTTCTCTCAAAGAGGAATAATTGGAAATGTGAGTAGAACTACTTAAAGTGAGATTGTTTCATTTACATCAGGAACCCTCAGGTAAGAGCAACAGACTAACTGTTGCCTCCCAAATATGTGGCAAAACATCTCACTTTTTCCTGGGTCTGTTGATCTGCTTTCCTAACAAAACAAGAGGGCAGAAGTATCTCTTCTGAAAGAGCTGGCAGATTGCAATTGAACTGAATAAATGGAGAGGCACAAGCTCTGAACTCTGGAAGCAGCTGTTCTTTTTTGAGCCACATTTCTTGCGACTGATTCTCCTTTCATGTCCTTTCATCCACACCCCATTGGGCTTTATATTTTTAATATATTTGCTGCATTGAAGCCATTGGAAGGCACTGTCTTTTGGTAGAGAGGGTAAATATGGGCTTGAACTTTATTAGGTTATGGAAGGAGTGATATCTGGAAGAGCAGAATGCCTTTTACTTCGTTTTCCTTGTCCCTCTCAAAAAAGCTACTTTCCTAGCAGTCTGCAGCACACAATGTAACTGATGAATTCTTTAACAAAGGGCACTTGGGAAGGCATTCATCTCATTTGTAAATTGAGATTTTTTTTTTCTATTGCATTTTGTATAAAACTAGTGCTTCTCTTCTTGTGAATATTCAGGTTTTGAGAGGATATGGGTTTTTAGTTGTTGCATTTTCCCCAACAGTTTTCAGTCTTTGTATATGGAAGTAGCTTTATGTTGGCCCATACCATTACAAATGGGAAATAATAAGAGAAAACTGCATGTATTGAATACCTCTTTCTAAATCACACTTGTCACATTTTTCCTCATGTTTAGAAAATGGCAATGGATCATCTTAAACCTTACTAGCAAGGCATTCATGTTCCTTGCTTGATTATAAACTCATAATCTTTCTCTGGAATCTGGGCCCTGAAGCATTGTGCTGTTTTCCTTCAGATGGAGTAAATTCATTTTGAATGTTCAGTTTAAATTGCACCCAAATTACGGAACTTCTCCAAAGTTATATTAGCTTGGAAAGTTTGGGACTGGGAAATCTCTCAATTAACAATTAGTACTTAAAATTTATTAAACAGCTGGGTTTGATCCTAGTGATGAGCGTGCCTCTGGGTCGCTCCCTTTCTCAGCTGAAACCAAAAATATTAGTATTGTAGTACTTCAAGAAAAAAATTCACTAAAAAGCAAGCCAAAAAAGATATTAACTGAACTCTCAGAATGATTTTAGATGTATATTTGGGGTATAGGTTTACTCTGGTTTTAATTTTCTTGCAATCTAGCTCAGTTTGAATATTAAATTCACATGTTTACACTATAGCTAAGATTTGATAATATTAAATTACCAATGTTAATTTGCGTGCACAGAGCATGAAACATGTCTGCTTAAAGATGAGTAGAAAAGTTGGGGGACTTTCAATAACAGTTAATAAGAAGGTATTGTGTCTACTGCTTTAATATAAGAAATTAGCCTCTTGATCTCTCCATCTATCTTGAACATCTTATTTTTCTTTCTATTTAAATTTGACCAAGAAGAAGAAGGTTGGTTCAACCACATACATAAGTTATGTTTTAATTATTATTATTATTTTATAATTTAAAGTTCTGAATATTATTCCACTAAAAATATCAAATGTGGACATGATGGAAAATTTTAGCTGCAGGTGCTGTTTATGGAGACAGTGACGTCAGTTGTTTAACTTGCCAAAAATACATGAAACTTTGTATAATACACACACAAAATTGTATGTTCATTTAAGAAACTCAGTTTCCTCCTCCTGCTTAGAAAAATGGGATGTGTTCTTCAGTTTTCTCATTGCATAAACTTGATTTCCCCCGTGAACTAAGATTCATTGTCTTCTGCTTGGGTGAGTGGTTCTGCACCTGAACATACATAATTGACATTTTTGCTATTCAAATGCTTTAGGAGAATGTATTGAAATACTTTCTTAATACTAATTCTAGAGCCATGACAGTACATATGTTGTAAATGTGTAAGGGGATAAGGGATGTGAAGTTGTTTTTCTTTTTTTAAAAATGGCAGATTTTCCAAGCTGTTTAACTGAGTATGGCATGCTGCCAGACCACTTATTCTGGCATTCTATAACAGATGTGATATAATGTCTGCCAATGTAGCAATACACCATCTTATGTTATATCTTGCCATAATGTGTGGTGCTTCAGGAATATGGTGAGTGGGATATTTTGTATGTCATCAAAAACATCAGAGAAAATGTGTTGCCTTGTTTCAACGCTAATCTACTGGTTTTAAAACTTTTCCTGAAATTGTCTTCTAATAGGTAATCTTCTACTTGCAAAAATCCAACATAATTTCAATTTGGAGTCAAATGTTTTTTTAACACTGCTCATGGCAAGGAGGGAGGAAGGATGAGTAAAACCCCAGATTTCTTCATTTAAATCTGCAAGATATTCCAGGACTTCTAAATGAAGCCATTAACATGATACTGATAATCTGATTACTTTCTTTTTCTTTAGGTTATTATTATATAGAAACTAGAACAGGCATGTATGAGTTCCTTTACATCATATAGCATAGCATTCTTGCCAGAAAAAGCTAGTATGTTGTTTATGCTTATTTCCCATCTGCTGCAAAATGGGACTTCTGTTGGTTCCGGCCCATTTTGTCCACCGGATGACCAGGAGCTCAGGTTCCTGACATCAAAAGAAGAGGGAAATAAACTTTTCTTATCTGCTTTTATGTCCTCTCCTGTAAGTGCTTCCCTGCAATTGAACATACTAGGTTTGTCCAAGTGTTCATGTCTATTGTCCTGCTGGACACTGCTCCAATATGAAGAACATATTAATGGGACATCAGCTTTGTCCCTCAAGGGCTTATTTCCCGTTTGTAGCCAAATAGGCTTTTAAGCCATAATCCCCATTCTTAATATTCCTTACATCCTCACCACTGGAAAGGTTGGTTGTGGTTATAATTACCAGTTAGAGATCCAGCTTCATTTCCATTTTTGGAACCTGTCAAACTAAACCTCAAACAAAGCTCAAGCATCTCATAGGCAGTAATTCTGAAGCCACTTTCTAGGTTTTAAATGTTCCCGGATTATACTGCTGTACAATAATATGATTTATTATATTATCCTAAAGACTACATGCATACATCTTTATAAAAGGGAGATATGCTTTATTAGTAAGTCCACTGAATGTCAAAACTTAATAAGATGAAGAAATGTCAATTCGTATAACCAGAACAATAACAGACTAATAGCCAATGGAGGCAAGGGGCATGCCTCTTCTAAATGAGTTATATTTTAGACTTGTTTCCTGAAATTCTTGAAGAGTACAAAAATCAACATTTGAATTAAATTGATGAACTTCAGAGTAACCTTTGTTGCTCTTTTTCGTGATGAATTAGTCGGCTGAATGGATCCAGAGGGTGGTTTGTATGTGACGAAACGGATGTGTATGCTAACTTAACACATATTTACCATACCACTACAAAGTTATTTGAAATAAATTTTTACTCATGAATTTTTTTTTTTTACCATAGGCCAATTTAAATTTGGATCCAATCAGTCAAGCCAGCATGGCAAATTGATAATTCAAACTATTCAAAAGAAAAAATGCTGATATTATAAGTCAGTTATTACATAATTCATTTAACTTATGACAAATGCTAGGTTAAATTCTTTGAACACCCAACCATATTGAGTCAACTGTGTTACCGTCATAATAAGCTCTGGTACAGATGAAAATAATTGAATATAAAAATGTATGTCTTAAAACCCCCTGAGTATGCATGGGCACATTCCAAACATAAAATTAACTATTTTTCTTGATTCGTTATAATTTAATTTTTTTTCAAAGCAGAAACAATGCAACATTTCTTAACATTGTTACTAATGTTATGTATTCATGTTGTGCCATAAATATCATCCGCTTATTTAACTGCGGTTATATGTAGATATATATGTACATATGTATAGAGGCTTATTATAGCGTTATATTCAGGTTGGGGGAAGAGGGTAATTTTTTATATGTACAGTATTTCCTTATTAAGCAAAGGCATGGGGTAGGGGAAGGGGAATTGACTTATGAGTTGTGGTTTTCCTTGATCTGTGGTGTTTGAAGTTGTTTCAGTGATTGCTTTTGCCAGTTTGGGAAATTTATCTGGATGTTCTATATGTGTGCTAAGAAAGGGACTCATGTTAGGGGAGGTTGGGGCTAGTGTTGGGAGGGGAGGAAAGGGTGTTAATAGTTTCCTTAATTAGAACATGTATTGATTGCTAGAGACTATAAGTTTGAGATGATATATTTGAAACACCAGACAAGCTCCTACTTCAGGGCCATCTACTCTTCTTCTTCTTCCCACTAAACATTATGATTGTTTCTCTTTTCCGTGTTCTGGGCTGTTAGTAGCATTCACTATCTCAAGACCTGTGGGTTTTTAATTCATAGTCTCTATCTCTTGTTCATTTTTTTTTAATTTATTTTTTTTGCCAAGAGGTTTCCTGTTTTAATAGCCTCCCTTTTTTCACCGGGGATAAAATTATTGATCAATTGAACATCCATCCTAGCAGCTCTCTTCTCATGTTCAGATACTTCCATATTCCCTTCAAAATCTTTAGAATCTTTGATGTCCTTCATCTCTTCCCTCCCACCCCATCCCCCTTCTTTGGTAGCTATGTTCACCCAAACAAACGTGTGTGTTTGTGAAACACACACATTCAAATCACAGAAATGAGAAAACACAGTGAAAATGCAGAGTGGATTAAAGATTGGAATTGGACTGGAACTTTGAATCCTTTCTCAGTTTGAGTTTTCTATGTGTCCTGGGACTGTGTATTATTGTTCAATATACGATACAGGACTGTTACAGGACTTTTGTATACAACCATGATTGCAACCTTACTTTTCTTATTCATTATCCTCATTACTCATAATATACCAATATCTACTTCCTTGAAGTTTATTGCTATCTGTGTTAAGATAATAGCCAATATTACAATTCAGCTAGTTAGATAATGGCACAAAGAAACACTAATATGTTTAACTTGTGACTGTGATAAATACTTGAAATTATTATAAAATTAAGGCATGAACAAGTAGAGAGATGGATTCTTATTGTGTACCTTTCCTTCTTTTGTAAAATGTCAATCAATAATTTGAGACCAGGGCCTCTTATATTGCCTGAGAAAAAGTATAAGATTGCCTCTTCACCATCACTCCATTCATGTTTAAAAATTGATATACTGTAGTTGACCTTAAGCCATGATAGTAGAATATGATCTTTTGATCACAGTTCAGATTATGCTAGGCAGGCTGTCTGAAACATTTAGGCTATTTCCATATGACATTAATTAATTCCACAGTGAATCTCTTAATTGGAAGACAATCTTTAATTGTTTTCACTTCTGTCAGCCTCATAACACCAGGTAGGCAATGTTGTGAATCAATCCTCACTGATGTTGACCAATAGGAGAGTTAGAAATGTGATTTCATCGGTATTTCGCATCATCAATTGCCGCAACTCTGGAATAATGAAAATCCCCCTGTCCTTACTTCAAATAAAAAGAAAATAAATTGCTAACACCCACCACTATACATTTTCTTTACATAATGTGGATATATATTGGACTATCTGCAAACAAAACAAACAGGGCAGTTGTTACTCATACAATGAAACAGTTTCAGGTACTTTCTGAAAAAATACCTATGATGTTGGAAACATATACATTTTCCCTGAAAATAAGACCCTGTCTTATATTTTTATGAACCCTGAAATAAGTGCTTGGCCTTATTGCCATGTGATCAAAAGCCCGATTGGGCTTATTATCAGGGGATGTCTTATTTGGGGGAAAAAATCCTCAATTGGGTAAGAATTTAAGAATTTAATTAAAAAAGAAAGATAAAAGAATTTGCTTGATATTTGAATAAAGAGTGAGGATAACTGAAACAGATTTTATAAGGATTAGGGAATTACCTGGAAGTTGCCTACAAGTATTAAGATCATGTTCTCTGATAATGTTGGTTGTATTCCTTTCCTAAGGAATGACTAGTTTGTGTCCAGGAACCAGGTAGCATGGTAAAGCAACCGCAAAGAAAAGGAAATCACTGACACCTATCAGCACTGCAACAATAAGATCCAATTTCCTTATGATTTAATTAGTCAGGAATAGAACAGAAAAATGTTGATTCATCGCTTGAAACAAGCCAGTGTTATGGGATGGGCAAACTCAGTGCTCTCTTAAGAACAAGATTTAAAATGGTAGTTGACAACCCAATGAAGGCATCCGGCAATATTCCCAAATAAAGCACATGGCTGTAGTCACTCACATTGTTATTTTCTAAGAATGCCTGTTTAGGTACCAGAGGTATTCTTGTCAATAAAGCGGTAGGCACTTTTTTATAGGTTGCCAGACTTCCTCTTCTTTTAATGTACATCTAAATCTAACAAATACAATCAGTGTAACAGGAAGCATGATATCACAGGAGAAATAGATAAGCAGATTGGTGATCACAGATATCAGCAGTCTGCTTTTGGCTGATCAAAATGACTTCTTATTTCATCTGAATTTTCTGTACTCACTGTTAATATTAATCAATCTTACCTATTCTGTCTTTTGTGTTCTCATATGAGAAACCTTTCATATTCTCTCACAATGTTTCATTTTTATCATCCTCTTTTCAATGCCCAATTATTAACCATTCTATCATGGCTTAAGTTGTTAGTTGCTCTTCTCTTTGCTCTTTTGAATTTATCAGCACCTTTTTCTAAAGATTGAAAATAGAATTTAAAAAAATCATAATTTGATAAATGTTTGTAGCACTGCATGATAATATTTAACATTGTCCTATTGAACAGGACTTTTTCTTCTAATTCTATTTATTCAGAGGCTTAGTGATCCAGATATTGGTTTGCATTCTAATAGCATGGTGTCCATGGAATGGAATCCACCAGGAAATTGAAGACACATTTTTGGATTATGCCCATTATCAATTTGTAGATGCATGGCTTTTTATACGAGTTGGTTGGGGAATTCTTCTGAAGAGAATGATATGGGAAAGCAATATTTTTTAGTATGGTAAAATTTGAGTTAGAAAATAAAAGAGAAAAGGAAATTTAATTAAAATGTATCTTCAGCAACTATAAAAAAAGTATTCAGATCCCTCTCTCATAGACTGAAAAGAATTCTAGAATTTTATTTCATTTGTTTGTTCTCAAGTTGATATCTAAACTGGCCATCTTTTAAAATCGAGTGAGGCTCAGTGTAGATTACTATTCTAAACAATCTGCCATTTCAGTTATTGTGCCTTCTAAAAAAACCCTTCTGCTCTATAAAGATTTGCTTAAATAATAGTTCCCCATGGGAGACTTCTTGCTGAAATTGGCTGACCAATTCTCCATTCAGTTCTCATGGTTTATTTGTTGGTTTATGTGTGGTGCTTATCAGAATAAATGTCACTAGTGCCTTTCATTAATGTAGCAATTTGTAACTCGCTCTTTTCTGTATTACTAACCACATTTTAATGGCCTAGAGTGGCTCTATCTTTCTATGAAGCAAAAGATCCCTAGCAATGTTTCTACCTTTGACTTCCTTAAAATAGTCCTGCCAATTTAAGAGTTAATGGCACAAAGCTTAGGGGCATGGGACTGGAAGATTGCTAATGTGACTGAAGATGGACACTGGTGGGCCCTCTCCAGTGGTGGGATTCAAGTAATGTAACAACCGGTTCTCTGCCCTAATTATTTCTTCCAACAACCAGTTTGCCAAACTGCTCAGAAAGTTAACAAGCGGTTCTCCCGAAGTGGTGCGAACTGGCTAAATCCCACCACTGGCCCTCTCCAACTATATGCAGTTCATTGGCAAAAAGAAGTAAGGTTCTGTGTTTAGTATGGAGGAAAAGACAGATGCACAGAAAGGCAAAATCTGGCTTGGCAGCAGTACTTGTGAGAAGGACTTGTGGTCACCCTAGATGATTACAAATTAAGCATGAATCAGCAGTGTGCTGCAGCTAACAAAACAGCCAAAATAATATTTTGCTACATCAAAGTTGTAATGCAAAGTTCATAGGAAATGATGGTTATGCTGATCAAACCCAGTCTAGAATACTATGCCCAGTTCTGGTTGCCACAATTTAAGGAGGAGGCTAAGGAACCAGGTACAGTGGCGGGGGGGGGGGGGACAAAGATGATGAAGAAATTGGAATTAAATGCTATGAAGAACCCAGTTATAGTAACTGGGTATGTTTAACCTGAAGAAGAGAAGGCTTAAAGCAAATGTAATAGCAGTTGTTTCAAAAATTAAAGGTGTGTTGATTACAGGGAAGAAACTGTAGATTTATTCTCCATAACTTCTGGGTATAAGACAAGAACCAGTGGGTGGAAGCTTCAAACTCTGACCTAAGAGTTTGATAAATAAGTGGGAATTTTCTGATGATGAAGCTATTAAATAGTAGAGCAACTTGACTCCTGGAATCAAGCAAAGGTTGGACAACATTTGTCTGGGGAACAAAGATTTGAGGATTCCTTTCAGGTCAGAGTTTGGATGAAAAAGTCCCACTTTTACAATTTTATTAGTCTTCAAAAATTATAAGAATAGGGAACAAAGTGTGTTACTTAATTACTGCCTTGTTTTTCTCTGCTCTGTGAGGTATCTATCTGTGAGATTCAAAAAAATCCCCCTGATCCTTATCTACTATGTATGCTACTAAAACTCTGATTTCAGTAACCTTTAACTGGGTGAAACAATGCATCATTTTGAACCAAGGTACCTCAAATGGGCTAACTTACATTCAAAATCCAGGATCATGACTTCCATGGAATTGACATTTGGCAAATTTTATAAAATACTTTATGATATAAACTTTATCGTAAAGTAATCTATGACCTAATACAAAATGTCATAAAAGGCTTCCTGCGCTGATGTTTGGCTATTCCATTCAATGTAAGCTTTTTTTCCAAGGCATATACAACTGGAAATGTACCCCAACATTTTTCCAGTGAAGGCAATACATTAGAAGTTCTGTCACTGTTGAAGACATTGATGACCTGGTAAGGAAATATCTCTGAAACAATGACCCAACAGGGCACAACTTGCCTAGTTGTATAAAAATGGGAGTCTATGAAACGGGATCTATGTAAATGGGATGAATAAATTGCTTGCATCTTAACCATTATCCATGTCCTTACTTCAGATTATGTTCATTTATCCAATTGTCTGAAAAAAGAAAACTAAGAAGTCCCTAAAAAAGGGAGCTGAAAAGCCATCAACCCTTCTTTCCCCTTTGCCTAAGAAGTGGAAGATGGGTTGATGCAAATGATTGTACAAATGAGGAAAGGACAATGCACAAAGTAAACAGCGGTATTTTCTGTGGTTTCAAATATGCCACAGCAGATTTACAAATAAATCAGCACAGCTGCCAAACAAATTATGACTTATGATCACATAAACATAGAGCTGATTCTGAAGTTCTAGACAGACATAATATGAATGTGCCTTAAATGTTGTATACCATTATAATATGTACCACCATGTTGTACCTTTGCTAGCTGTGTTATTTTTTCATTTAACACTATGAACTACTCCATCCAAAACTTCACTGCAATTTATTTTATGCAAATAGACATGCTATTTGATTTTTTTTTCTTCTCTATAAACATTCACAGAAGAGGAAATTATGCCAAAAGCATAATATTAAAGTGAAATTTGAATCCAGCTCTCCAAAATATAACCCTGGCTTCATAAACCAAATTGATAATTCAATTCAAAATATATTCAAGATTTAGGATTGGGTCAAAATAATATTAATAGTTATTATTAGTTATTTACAGAAAATAAACATCCTGTACCATAGGGATTAAAATTTCCCTAGGAATAACAGATTACAATGAATGAATTTAATGATTAAATTAAGCAGTTCTGAAAAGAATCGGCTCTGAAATCTGTACCATATGGTCTAACTATCCTCAGCTCAACAACATTTTTATTTATTCTGAGATTGTAATATCATATTTGTATTTTGAATCTGAAATTTGGACTATAATGGAGAACGTTGACTAGAACTGGTCTTTATTTAGAAACTATTCAAGATAGAATTAAAAACTGAGAGCTGAATAGCAGTGATTATACATCTGGCAAGTTACTTGTTGAAATTTACTTGGATTTGCTGTAATAGAGAGCAAGAAATTACTCTCCTAGGAATATTCATATACTCAATATTAACTGTTGAAAGATCAAGGTCTCAGTAGATGAAACAAAGAATATTAATCTCACCTAATAAATTTATTTGTGTGAATTTCTAACTGAACAAAAGAGAAGAGTGAGCTGATGGCAAGTGTATCCCAGAATTGCTAGGGGCTAGGCAGCCTATAAATGTAATAAATTATTATTTTTTATATCGTAGTTTAGGAGGCAAAAAGTACATAATAGAGATAGGATGTAGTAATCACCTAAATTCGAAAACATTGAATGTTAATTTTATTGCAAGGAGCAGTGTGCCAAAATTTGTTGAGGTAAGAAGTACATTTTTGTTACTTTTAAGAACAAGAAATAGTGTATTTATTTTTTCTAGTTTATTTTGATGTTGCTGTATGTAGCAGCAATAAACATAATAATATGCAAAGGAACCACTTTTTCCCTACTAAAAGTAAACTACCTTAGTGCCATTGAAGTTATCCCTGGAAGAACGACGTTTTGCCCAGTTCAGGGGACAGTTTTTGCTCTTCCCTCACTTGGGAATTCCTCATTTGATCAATTTAAATGATCTTATGCCAGCGCTAAATACTGTATGACTCATTTTCTCTGTCTCAGATTCAGACTGGCATGTCAGACTTGATACCTGCACCTCAAATATCAACTTTGAAGGAGTCTTTCCTAGCCAAGTATCTTTCTTTAGAAATGAAGAAAGTAGAAAGTTCCTGCCAGTGCTAGTCAAAAGAAAAGAAGATAGGAAGGATATTTGGCCTGGACCTCAAGTCCTAAGGGGACTTAAATGTAGTTTTAAATTTTTTACTTAAAAATATTAAAATTACATGTTGTCAATTTTTATTATGTCTAGGGACTTCGGGAGTTTAGAAGTGGCCCAGTTCTCCCTTAAAATCTGAGAAAATGTGTTTTTGTTTGTCTATTCTTACAATCTGTCATCACCTTTAAGTGGTTAGAATGCATAATGCTCCCAAAAGTGGGGCAAACTCTATATCAGCTTGCAGATACCATGTCTCAGATCTTCACTTGCCAACAGAGAGTGGCTACACTATTCAGTTTCCTCCCCATAGGCTCAGAACACTGTTTCAGATACAGGCTGGATGATCTTCTAGTAATCTTTATTCCAGGCATTTTCCTTTAACAACCAAAAACATCCCTACTTTCACAATCACTTTTTGCTTTTCTTTCTTGTCTCACATCCTCGTACATACACAGAGGGGCAGTTTAGTCTAGTGGTGAAGGTGCTGGTATACAAACCAGGAGATTCTGAGTTCTAGGCCTCCTTTAGGCATGAAACCTGGCTGGGTGATTTTGGGCCAGCCATTCTCTCTCAGTCCAACCTATCTTATGGAGCTGTTATTGTGGGAAAATTAGGTATGTTCAACACCTTCAGTTGACATACATACATATACCTATTTACATGCATATATAATAAACTATAAAAGGGAGTTTTACTTAGAACAGCTTATATCCTACAACTATACCTTTAATATCATTTTAAAAAACCAACAATATTTGCCTATCCCAGGTCCTGAGGAAGGACTCTATAGGTAGATAAAAATGCCAAATTCAGTCTAAATATCGGGCTGACTGTGCAACTAATCACAGTAATCAATAATGTCATAATCAATTAAAAAAGGCTACATTGAAACTGCACATATACGTGCACATATACATAAGGTGTTGGCAAACCTTTTCGGCCCTAAGTGCTGAAAATGGGAGTGCGCGCACACATGCACACAAGCACATGCTGGAAACTGGAAGAGCAGCCGCCCGGTGCACTTGTGTACACCAGGCAGTTGCTCTTCCAGTTTCCAGTGCGTGCATGCACACCGGGCGGCTGCTCTTCCGGTTTCCGGCGCTCCCACACATGTGAAGACCAGCTGGCAGGCACACCAGAACCCAGAAGAACAACAGGGGACAACTTGCAGGTCCAGAGAGATGGCCTCGCGTGCCACTTCCAGCATGTGTGTGCCATAGGCTCGTCATCACGGACATATACTATGCTGAAACATAACATCCTAGGCTCTTGGGAAGAACTCTGAGAATGAAGGCCAATACCAGCTAAAGAATTGACAGCTGTGATTTGATGTTGTATATAAAAATAATAATAGTGATAATAGTAATAACAATACCTTAATTATTATTACCTTAATAATCCATAGACTATTCAAGTTAGGATTTGAATTATTAAGTTTTCACCAGTCTTAGAGTGTGAATCTAACTGTAGAGTATCCATATATATAACAGTACCAAGATGTTAGACGGTTTTTGTTTAGTGATAAGCATGTTTCTATTTTGTTATTAGTTCCTGTGGTGCGAATATAACTGAGCAAATTTTCATTTGTTATATTTGTTCATTAGATTTCTATACTGCTTTTCTTACCTGAGCTCAAGGCACTATATGTTGTCTAGTTTCCACTGCAATTTCTGCTCTATGAGAAAGGTTGGACTCAGAGTAACTAACCCAAAGTCATCCATTGAACTTCTGTGGTTGAGGATCTACTAGTGTCATTCTAATGCCTCTACACCACATTGTCTGTTATACAAATATTTCATATATATCCATATGCAACTATATGCATCTTGCTTCAATATTGGAATGGCATTTAGATAAATCTCACTATTATGATAATCCTATCAGTATTTTTTCCTTCCTTCCTTCCTTCCTTCCTTCCTTCCTTCCTTCCTTCCTTCCTTCCATTCATCCATCCATCCATCCATCCATCCATCCATCCATCCATCCATCCATAGCTTTACAGGACAAAATTTAAAATAAACTTACAGCAGGAAGGCAAGTCCTGGAAACAGATTCTGTCTTTGAATAAAGAGCATCTTCCACCAAATAGTATAATTAATGGGTGGAACAGAGGCATGTGATAACCTTTCCTGATATCCCATCTCTTTTGAGATTTTGTAATGTCAGTCTCTTTCATGGCAAGTAGTTTAACCAAGAGCTGTGAATTCTAGAAAGGAAATGGGAAAGGTTGGAGAAGTAATATAGAGAGTTGAGCAAAGGAATGTAAAGACCAATATTCCTCCTACCCTATGCCTTGAAATTGTTCTCTGTTTGTGTGCATGCATGCACACGTACATAAAGAAGTTGATCATTGGAATGTAAAATTATAATCATTATCAAAAAGATTGGAAGCCACTTCTTTATAAACTTTCCTTTGTTTTGTCTTTATTTCCTTTCTGTCTATTCTTTTTTATTTTTCTTATTTTCTAATATTCGTATTGCTTTTATCTTATTAAAATTTCTTCAAAAAATTATAGTAAAATGGGAATGTACTATTCTATTTTACATTCTTTTATTTTTAATTTTGAGGGTTTTTTTCAGGGATTAGTAAACCTAGATTGTATTCTAATGATGTACTGTACTGCTTGTCAGAATTTGCATAACACAAATAATTGATGGAGAGGAATTGCTCTATGCCAGGTAACAGTAGTGCATGTCACAGCCTTTTGACAAGCAGTGTTATCTGAGCATACTGAAATGAGTTTTCAGTGAAAAAGAGTACCTCATAATGTGTGGGTAAAGATCAAGTAAAATATTTGGGATAATGGTATGTGATTGGCTGCTTATTGAGATTTTGTTTTGGAATAGTGCTGAATATATCAGAAAGGATTTATAAAAAAAAATATCAAAGTGTTAGTGATGAGTTAATTGTGCATCATGCATGACACTGGAGGCATTTCCTTTGATGCTTGTGCAATGACTCTCGGCAGTTTCACATAAGTAGATTTGGTGACCTAAATTCATTGAAAATGTATTCCTGTTGCAGTTTAAAGATAGATGCCTGAAAGATATACCATAAACCAGTTGCAGCTGAAAATTTGCTGCCCATTCCTGAGCAGGATGATATAAAATTGATAAAATTCAGTGAGCTTTCAAATGTTTAACTCTACATTAAAGTGGAATATTAGGGTGTTTAAAACTGATTTTGTGAAAAGTCCTCTCTTTTCAAAAAACTTAGCTGAGAAGTTTCTAATTAAAGTTTCCTATAGAAACAGCACTTTGTCAACATTTGCCTTTTATAAAAAACAAATAAAATATCAGTATATGCAGAATTTGAATTGAGAAGTGCTGCAATCCTATATGTATATATTCAAATATCAGCCCATTGCATTCCCAGAGCTTACTCAAAAGTTAAACAAGCAAGGATGTTTAGTACCATGATAGTTTTGTATATTAAACCGACTTGAAAGATTAGATTACAATGTGAAGTAAAAATCTATGAAATGAATGATTATTTTTTAAATGTTAGACTTTCTTTTCTCTGCACAGGGAGGGAGGCAAATGCTTTTCAAAAGTTACAAATTTCATTTTCAAAGAATAACTTCCCAAATAGCAAGGAATTTTAATCTAAATGATATTGTAGGATTTAGAATGATTAGGGCTTTTTTTTTAAAAGGCCCAGAGTTTTTCATTTCTTCTCTTTTTTAAATGACTTTTCATAACTTCTCTGGCCATAGCTATGAGGTTAAATCCCCTACTTTATCTCAAAATCAGCTTTCAACCAGAGTTGCTTTACTTTGTGTCTGTACTTCTGTGCAGTCAGACAAGGATTGATAATATTGCCCAGTTCATCTGTGTAGTTGAATGTGATCCCATTATGGGTAAAACAGGAGAAACAGGAAATACGTGTGACTATATTTCCTTCCTTGTTCCCACATTTTTTTTACTCACTTTTCTGGTTCTGTCATGACAGGTGAGGAGGAAATTGTCTGAAATGTATTGTGGTAAATGCCAGTGTTGTTGTTGATGAAGCTGGGCCTTTTGTATTCACCTACAATCTGTAAAAATAGCAAAATTACTGTAACAGAATTCTTTTCACTCTTCAACAAGATACTGCAGTAATTGGTATTGCAAATAATTATATGAATATCTTGATAAGCTATTCCTTGATGAATGACCATCTGTACAAACTCAAGAGAGAACTTGTGGAAAACTTACAAGGAGGAGATGATGAAAGAGATGAAAAAGATATCTCTGATGTTAATTTCCTAGGTACATACATAAATGTATAGATCTGATATTTGTAAAACCCTAATTGGAAACAAACATGTTAAAATTTGGATTTCATGCATGTGCTGATAGACTCATTTATGATTGGAAAGCTGTAATTTTGTAGTCAAAAATGCTTTTTTAATTAATCAGAATTATCCAGTTTCAAAGTGTTTGCAACAGTATTCTAAATATGATCATAAGATGGAATCTATAGCCAGAATTTTTTCTGTTTAGCCACCCATATCGGTGGATTTGTCAGTTACAGCATGGATTGACCATTTTTAAAAAGTTTAATTAAACATGTGAAGATCACATGTAATTCTGGCATACATGAGGGAAATTAAGGTACTATCAATAAGCATCTTATGGAATTTATTTTAAAGAATGTACATTTGACCAGATAGCTATATTAAATTAGATATTTGAATTTATTCTGCCAGGATATAATTTTTCCTTCATCGGAAAACTCCTTTTTACACAAGAGAAGTCACATCTTCTCTAGGAAAGCCCTGATTTTCCCAGTCATTTGCTTTGTTAGTGTTAGACACAAGCAACCAGAGTCACTCGTAAATACCTAAAATAAAATAAGCAACTTTATGGTGGGATGAAAACTGAATTGGGGTTCCTGAGGAGGTGGGAAAAATTCAATAAACAATCAGAAAACTGATTTTGGACAAGATCTGCCTGGGAAAATCATTAATTTGCCTTGTTTAATGTTCAGGAGTAAATGTATGGGCAAAGAAACAGCAAGGTGTTTAGTGCTCAGTTCTTGTCAGAGTCTTTGGAGTTTAGTAAGCTAATCCCACATTCTTTATAAAATTGTCAGCTAAGAAAATTGGTGGGACCTCAAAGCACAGTCACAGGACAGGGCAACAGTGTGGCCTGCAATTTGTTGGTATTCAAAGGGAAGTGAAATAGAAGGACACAGTAATTACAAAGTTCTGACCAATAAAATTAGTTCACAATTTAAAGCTAAGCCAGGAAATACATATTAACTAAGGCAAACCCAACACAATAACCATACATATTTAAAACAGCAACATGTTATAAGACTAGCTTGTATAATTCATAATAAACTGAAACAAGCATTAATTTAGAAACTGCCCAGATGAATGAGAATAGGATAACCAGTATCAACATTAACCTAATAATTAAATAAAGTTTTATCATCTCTTTAATGCCAACTTTCTCAGACATGAAGAAAAGTGGGCAGCTGATTTCAGAGTCATGGGACCAAATACTGAAGGCCCAGAAGCTGGAACTTATAAGACCTAGCAAGGGAAAAAAAGAAGGCTCTATTCACATCAATATAAAGAACAAACAGAATTGTAGGGAGAAAAAAGACAGACCAAAGGCTTTAAGTGCCAATAACTTAAACTAGGATGTAGTGCAAATAGGGACCTAGGGAAGAGACCTGTAGCATAAAGAGATATAAGAATATTATGGAAACTCCAGAACAGCTGAGTGATATTGTTTGGAAGCAAGATATTGGAAACACTATCTGGGAGGATATTGTAATAGTCAAAATGTGAAAGAGTCATGGTGTGTACTAGTAACCAACAGTTTCCTCCAACAGAAACCTCTGGATTTGCCCTACTTCTTTTTGTGGTTTGAAAATTTTATTAGTTTATAAGAATATAAAATACAAAGAAAAGATTTTAAAAAATATGGAATTGCTCTGTATCAAGAGAAGGCATAGGAAATGCGGTTTTGGTAAATGTTTGGTGCCTCAGCTCAACATTTTTGATAGTTTCTGCTTGCTGAGATTTGTGGGATTTCTGGTTCCGAACTTCTCAATGTCAATCTGTTGCCATCTCCTTTTCTTGCTTCTCCCTAAATTGTTTTGGCCATAAAGATGCAATTTCTTACAAATTTTCTGTGAGAGAAAATAAACAACAACAAAAAATGTGCAATCGTGAGATATAACAAAGAATGATAATAGAAACCTTAATTCAGCATCTCTTCTTAGATAATTTTGAGATTTAGTGTATTTCTTTTTTCTTTCAGGCCATTTCTCAATGGCATTTCCAAACTAAAGGCTCCTGGACATTTTCCTGCATATTTTCAAATGTATATTCTTTGCTTCAAAGTATGAATATTGGGGTTGAGAGTAGCTTAAAAAACATGGGAACCATGTCAAAATGTGTGAATGGTAAAATATCTGTTTTCTTTTATTGTAAAGGTACATAAAAACTTTAAAATGTACCTCCATTTTTGTGGATGCTTTATAAATTTATACAGCAAACTATACTTGAGCTTCTCTTTCAGTGTTGACTTAAAGGAAGCTTCCAGAATCTCTAAGATCATTGTGCTAATAGAGTAATCATAATACGGAGCCAACAAAAGTTGGACAATATTTGGTTGTGAGAGTTTTATAACTCAAACTCTAATTTGTTCTTTTTACAAATAAGCACCATCGATTTCCAAAGAATCCTCTCATAAGAAATGATTGTAGAGATTTCATTTATTTCAGCAACCTTTGTGCAAGGAATTAATTGGACAATTTTATTTTGTCCTTCTTGTTTTGATATCTTAGTCCTGTTCAGGTATTCAACATTGTAATCCTAGAGGGGATGCAGGGAAAAATGTGCATCCCTTGTTTCCCCTACATCACAAATCTCCTACAACAGTACGACTATCTCCCTTGTATAAGAAAATCCTGATTGTACCATTTCCAATGACAAAGGAACTAGCATTTCAAATGTTTAATGTCAAAAGGGCAGGGATGGAAGGGGCAGGGACTTTATTTCCCCGCCACAATATAATTTTGAAAACTTGAACAAGAGCATTCTTTGGGATGTATTCATATGTTTGTTTGCCATTTTACCGAGACTTCATTGGGAGAAGCACTTGAAATAATGTAAATGACATGTAATATTTCAGCATTTATCTGCTTTATAACAACATGGCTACAAACGATCATAGATTTTGGTTACCCTACTGATTCCAAAGATAGAAAGTATTATTGTCTCTAGTAATTCACTAAGAAATATCCTAATGGTAAATTAGGTAAATGGTAAATATTGTTTTATCAGGTAAATGAAATGATTTGAAACTTCTAATAGCAAATAGATACAACTTATTTAAGAATATTTAAGACTCTTGCTGTAGAAGGTCATAATCATGATAATCAGTAGTTACAATTAATGTTTAATGACTAAGGTCTTGTGAGGTTAACAATCTTAAGGGAAGTCTTAATCAATTAGTACTTCAGAGATTAATCCAGAAATAAGCAGTTAATACTTCTGCGGCTAAGCCAGAAATCTTGGTTTCTGGTCAATGCTCCAGATGACTAAGGAAAATGGGAAAGCAAGTGGTTAAAAGCAATCTTAAAAAAAAGAAAGGCGAATAAGGCTTGGAAGAAACTAAATTCATGGAGGAAACTTAAGAAAAAAGACATATAGAGATTACTTAATTTCTGGATTAATAAGGGACTGGAAAACAGAGTTACTTATCATTGTCTTCTGGCTTGCACGGGATGGATACTAATTAGGAAAGAGAGAGAGAATATAGCTGCTCATTTAAAGGGGAGACTCATTATCCTCTATATATAAACAAAGTGGACAGAAAAAAAGAGGAAAATTGCAATAATTCTTATTTTTTCAGAACTGTTTTGAAACTGGATTAGCTTCCTTTTGGATAAAGATGAAAAAGGCAAAAGAAAGAGAAGGGGAAAACAGTTCTCTCAGTTGAGCAGAAACCTGTTCTTTTTTGAGTTGCTAGATAGTTTTGAGAACTCTAAGACAAAATTAAGTTCTGACTTCAAAGTGATGTGAAATTATTAATAAGATATAAGTAAGAAGTAAAGGAATAATCTGCTGTTTTCTTTTTGTTTTCCTAGGCTGAAAGACAGGATAAGGACTTTCTTTACACAATGAATAATGATTGATAGAAGCTGTCAATTATTCTTCTTCTGGAAAGGCTTAAGCAGGATCTGATAAAATGTTGAATAGTAGAATTATTCCAAGATATCACATTCAACATATGAATAAGAAAACGTAAAAATAGTTTGTGTGCAGTATACAATTTTATCCATGTATTCTACAGTATATATAATATACAGTATAATCTAGTGTTCACTTTTGACTTAAATAAGAAGGTTCAAATAAGCATATTTTATTTAGTGACTACTTTGATGGCTCTTTGCCTTACACAAATGCCTGTAACTTTACAAGTGTTAGCAGAGGAATACAAGCATTAAGAATGTTCATTAACATTGCTTCCAGAGCTCACTGCATCACCTGGGGCATATCTTGCCTGGGTTTCAGTACTGGAGTTGAATAGCTTCTTCTGTGCCTTTTCCACATTCGACAAGAGTCCTTCTCTTCAGCTGCAGACAGGCTTTAGCAAAATGTCTGGAAGCTTCCTACTAATTCCACTTCTTGTTGGTATGACCTTTAGTCGATCACTCTCTCTCAGCCCAACCCACTTCAACAGTTTGTTGTTGGGGGGAAAATAGTAGGAGGAAGATGTGCTGGATACGTTTGCTGTCCTAAATTATTTGTAAAAACAAAGACAGAATACAAACAAATAAACAACACATAATCATCATGGCTTATTACAGGTTATTACATATAGCACCCAGAATTATTTGATTAGGATGGACAGTTATATCAATTTGCAGAATAAATAAATCATACAAAGGATACCTTATTCAGATCAATCACATCATTTACATTATGTCATATAGTATCATCTTGTCCCCTTCCTTCCTCCATCTTTGCACACACAGTCATCCAGGATCTCCTCCTATGATCCTTTGCATGATCAATATCATCACAGTGGAGTAAAGTATTGTACTTTAGCCAAAAATCTATTAACTGTTTTTTACTTTCCTGAAATACGATTGACTGCTGACTTGATCAGCTTTATCAATTTAATACTGTCTTACTGTCTTAATACATCCATTTTATCCTTTGTTATAAGAAAAGAAACCATTTTTAGAACAGGGAAAGAAGAAAAGTTATGGAAAGGCTATAGTATAAAACTAAAATTATAAAAAGAATGTTCAGTAATAGAGTTAATAATCTCAATTGCTTTTCTGCTTGAACAAAGAAGTTGAGGGTGTTTAATAATTATTTCCAAGCTCCTTCCTTTTGTTTGCAAAAAAAAAACAAAACAAAAAACCACAGAAAGGCCTGTGGATTATGCCAAGCCAGCTGCTGTCATTATTTTACTTACAATTGGTAATGTCTATATGAGAAGGTATATTTGCACAATTTCTCACCAGGAAAGCTCACTCTTAGCTTTTTAATAGTATGTTGCTGAGCCAAAGGAACTTCAGAGCTGAGAGGCTCTGAAGACACCCCATTTTACATGCCTACAAACCACTTCTTCTTGCATAATGTGCTAGCTTTCACTGTCAGTGAGATGATATTACAGATAGTATTTTTAACCTCATGGCACTGACCAGGATATTTAGGCTTGTGCGAGCATTGAGCCAATTAGAGCTACACTTTAAAGAAACAAGTGCAAACCAGGTAGGAATTCTTCTCCATCGACTCTCTGCTGTGAGCTCATCTTCAGTGAGGAGGTGAAACCTTGGAGCTGAAGCTTAAGTATAGGCTATTGCACCTGTCTTTAGGTAGTTCACTCTATTAGCTGCAGATGATCACTGCAGAATGTTAACTATTTGTCTCTTTGTGAGTGGACCTCTCTGATGATATATAATGTGTATGGGTAGTTGCATGCCGACAAACAAGGATATTGTACTTTCAATGCATTTCACAAGAAAACATTTCCCTTACTGGAAACCCATCAAAATATTTGATGGAAACCCATCAAAAGTATTATTGATACATGAATACTCAAACAGCCTTTTCCTCCCTGCTCAAAAACTTTGCACTGTTAGTTACTGTGCTTATTTGAGTGGCCCAAGTAAGTAAAAGAAATAAAAGCAAATTAATGGGGAACCCAATTACATATTTGTAAATATCTAAATATTAACGAAAGAGCTCTCTGAGACAATCAGTTTGGGAATATTAGAAGATGATTGGTATGGATGGCCCAGAAAAGTAGACCATCAGGGAGGGAAAATTAATATTACCACGGTAATTTATGAATTCTGCTGTAGGCAGAATTCATTTTCTGACAGGAATTTCATCAATGACCATACTAGAAATGGCTTCAAATGTGAGCTTGAAGAGCATTCTCTGCTTTCTCAGATTTCCCATGTTACCAACATGGCAGGAAAACTAACTTTTCACAGGCACGCAAAGGGTGGTAGGGAAAAGAAATAGCAGCTCTCAATATATGGCTATGGGGAGCATTTTGAATCTCTTGCACTAACTTGCAAAAGTAGCTCTACTCTTTTATCTAAAAGAATTTCTCTAAAATATTGCAGATCATGGTATATAGTGTTTTAGTAAGCATCCAGAGGTTTTCAAAACTCAGCTTATCCTTTTTTTAAAAAAAAAATACTCTTGAATTATTATCTTTCCTATGAAAAGGTTGTTTCTGCTTATATGACATACCATTGAAAATTGGAGCCTCAAAATCATAATCTAGACCACAAGCCTGGCACAAGTTTGGGTGATTGTTACAAGTGTAACTGCGCCTTATAACTGAAATTGATCCTACTCGTAATGATTTGAGAAAGATGTGAGGATGTAGACTTCTCCCTTGAAACCATCACCATCTAATCATTAACCTTAAATGTGTTTATGTTAGAATTTACATTAACAGGTAAACTGACAGATTCTACCATCTATGTATATTACAGAATACATAGATGGTATGATAGACCATAGATGGTCTATTTTACAGAATTATGTGGCATTTGCTGATGTATAAATTGGATATGTGCAAATAATATAAAAAACAGAATGCAGACTAAGATACTATTCAGTTAAAGTCAATCACTTTTATGGCCCATTGATTTAAGCATAAGAAATAACATACTTAGATATTAAACCATTAATAAAACTTCAAGGAGTTTTAAATTTGACTTATTCATCTCTAAAGGGCACAATTCACCAAGAAAAAATATTATGCAAACTTCATTGAAGTGAATGGGAGATAAGCAACACCATCGCTATTTCATTTCATTGAGATTTGCTCACAAAAGTGTGATTTATGCCATGTGTGAATTTTATATATTTGATAGGAAGCTTAGCTTGACTGGAAGATGCCCAGAAGGTTGCACTTCTAACATGGTGACTCTGTAGCAATCTAGAAATCTTGCCTGTAAGCTGCTGAAAGATATCCACAAAGCAGTTCGCTCTGTCTCTGAAGATGCCAGCCACTGCTGTTGGCGAAATGTGAGACCAAAATAAAACTAGACCATGGCCATTCAGCCTGAAAGCTCATCACTGCTTGATTTTCCAGCAAGCTGTTGCAAGATCAGCAGTTTTGATTCCACAAAGTTTTCCTGCATATTTGTAAATAAAATACTATTATAAAGTCACCATATGACCTCAGTAATCTTTCATCTAAAAAAAATAAAATCCTGATTATTTAGGAAAGTGGGTGATGTTTAACAATACAGCGTGGGAGCAAATGCTTGCTTCTAGCGGATTATAAGATGATTTTGGGGCTATCAATATTTAAAACAAGTGTCTTTAAACTCTTGCAGATTGCTTGTGTGATGCTACCGGTTAAGTAAACTAGTCTCTTGATATCAGAGATTAGCATTAGGGAATCAACATGAGGAAATTAAACAGCACAGAATGCAACTCTTATATAAACTCTCATACTATGTGTTCATTTTTAAGACTTCTGGACTAGTTTTGCATCTCAGCTGCTAGGAACTGCTGATTGAAGTAAGGCTTTTATTTCTTGAGAGCTACTAGACTCTCCTGCAGTACAACTCATTGTTCTTACTCACATTAAGAACTTCCTGTAAGTAAGTTCTTACAGGAAATACAGGTAGTCCTCGACTTCCAACCATTCGTTTAGTGACCATTTGAAGTTACAAAGGTACAAAAAAAGTAACTTATGACCGCTTTTCACACTTATGCAGCATCGTCATAGTTACGTGATCAAAATTCAGACTCATATTTATGATGGTTGCAATATCTTGGGTTACCCAAGAGAAGTTTCTTTTGCGACCTTCTGACAGACAAAGTCAGTGGGGAAGCCAGATTCATTTAACAACTATATTACTAACTTACTAACAACTTCAGTGATTCACTTAACAACTGTGGCAAGAGAGATTGTAAAATGGGGAAAAATTCACTTAATAACTGTCTCAGCAACAGAGGTTTTGGGCTCAATTGTGGTCATAAGCTGAGGACTACCTGTACAGGGCCAACTCTAGAACTGGAATATTACTCAACGTAGTTTCATTTGTAGTAATTATAAAGAAAGAATATTGGATATGTATCATATGATGGCAATCTTTTCTTACAAAATATATTAAAAAAACCACCAAAGTAGAAAGCCAATGTATTAAAATCCTGGATTCAGTTCTTAGACACAGCATCCTTTATTCTCTTAGCTGCCTCAAACTCAGATAAACTGTTCTTAATAAACTCCGTCTCCAGATCTCTGGATGATAATGCTGATATAAAAATTTAGTTGCATTTAAACTCTTTCAGCTCTATCTCTTGATCGTTAGTTGCCATTGAAAATATGTTACATTCTGTTATCAGATAGGCAACTAAACAAGCTTTTCCATAAAATGGTTTCTTCCTGATGTGTTAGATTTCAATTCATTTCTCAGCCCAGAATGGGACAACTCTCCATGGCCAACTTGCCACAGGACAACTCAACAGAACAGAACAATTCAATTTAATTATTTAAAACAGTTTTAAAAATTATTTTTTGTCATTCACATTTCATTTTGTCCCTCCTAGCCATCTTTTCTTTAATGATTCTATTCCACTATTTCTTTGATATAATGTAACTCTTGTCCTGCAGCAAGTTGGCCATAGCAAATTGTCCCATGGAGATTTTTAAAATTTATTTATTGGAATTTGTCAAACAAAAATGAGAACAAGAATAAGAGAATAAAAATACAATGACAGGGATGATAGGCATGTTAGTGCATTTATGCATGCCCCATGGAAGTCAATTTGTGACTGAAACTGTGAAAATTTGTAGCTAAGACAACTGAATCAGATAGGGCATTCCAGACTTTGACAACTCTATTACAGAAATCATATTTTTTACAGTCAAGTTTAGAACGATTTACATTGAGTTTAAAGTGGTTGTTCTTGCTCGTATTATTGCGATTAAAACAGAAAAAGTCAATTACGGGAAAAACATTACTACGTATAATTTGTAGGCAATACCTAGGTCTGACCGCAAGTGACGCAGTTCTAAATTATTCAAACCGAGAATTTCGAGCCTAGTAGCATAAGGAATTCTATTGTGTACAGCAGTGTGCAAGACTTTTCTCATGAAGTACTTCTGAACCCACTTGAGTGTACTGATGTCAGATATATGATGGGGATTCCAAACAGTTGAACAATACTCTAAAATTGGTCTAGCATAAGTTTTATAAGCTCTAATTAGCAATACAATGTTTCCAGAAAAAAAGCTTCACAAAATTAAGTTTACAACTCTTAATGCTTTTTTAGCAACGCTGTTACAGTGAGCTTTGGAGCATAAATCGTCAGAGATAAGTACACCTAGGTCCTTAACAAAGTGAGAGTCATCTGCTAGATCAATGCCACCTAGCTTATACTTGATATTCTGATTATGTTTACCAATATGTAAGACAGAGCATTTATTAATCGAAATTTGAAGTTGCCAAATAGATGACTATTCAGATACATAGTCGAGATCACTTTGCAAAACAACAGAATTATCTGTAGAATTGAATAATTTTACATCATCGGGAAAAAGAACGCAATTGCTTTTAAATTGATCACATAAATCGTTGATATAGAGCAAAAAAAGCATAGGACCTAAAAAGCTGCCTTGTGGAACACCACTGTTAACTGATGCAGGATTAGACAGCAAGTTCCCTATTTTTACTTTCTGCAGTCTGTTAGACAGGAAAGCAGCAATCCACTTGTGCAAAGGTCCAGAAATTCCATAAGAGTTTAATTTCAACAACAGTTTACCATGTACTACTGTATCAAAAGCCTTACAGATTTGGCTGCAGCAAGTTGGCCATGATGAATTGGCTGTGGCAAGTTATAGTTGACCAGATAGCTGAGGTTCAGAATATTTGGAGGGTAACATATTAGGAAAGCTAAGCTGAACAATGCTCATCTATCAGCCATAACAATGGTATAATCAGATAATGGCTATTTTTCAGTATAGTTCTGCATGCTTATGTCTATTTACTTCAGTAGATTTTGAATCTCTAATTCTCAGTGTATGTTTCAGAACCAAGTCAGTACTCCTTACACCAAAGTGATCATGAAGGCGAGAATCTTCATTGTTTTATGTTCTCATTTGTTAGAAAGGGCATAATAAAAAGTATATGTTGAAATGTCCAAATAAAAAAGTCTGTGTCTTCAGATAATTTGAATATTTAATAGCATTTTTAAAAATGTACTCATCAGATTTTGAGATCTGATGTTGAATGATTTGGATGAGCTCTATATCTCTATGTAAGTTTTCAGAGGTCGTTTCTGAAAGGGATATTGAAAAATCCAACATTTGATTTTCTAAAACAATTGGTCTGTACCCTTCCCCAAGGGTAACATAATTCTGTGTTGGAACTTAATTTGTTCCCACTGTTGAAAAAGAAAATGCATTATTTATAAAAGCTGGTTTCTGTGACTTCATCATATGCTTTCTTCTTTGGCATCCATATGGAATTTTCTTTCTGGAAATTATAGTCTTAAGCAACAGGGCAGGGAGAAAACATTCAGCTCGTGGGTATCCGTGTTGGATTTTACAAATTACCAGAATTATATGGAAAAGAATAATTAGTCTGGCCTCTTGAACCAAAATGAAATTTTACTCTGTTATAAAAAACAGAACAGATCACTGGTGCCATTAAATATCTATAAAATGGCTGAAGTAGACTTTGAGATTAAGGTTGCTCTGTAAACATATTTTGGGGAGTCCTCAATGCTCTCTGAATTTGGTTGTTTTGTGCAGATGTTTCATTACCTATCTAAATAACATCTTCAGTGCTAGCAGTGCTTCTCTTAAATTGTATATGGTATTTAAGAAAAATCTTTTCTATCATGTATATAGAAAGATGCAGCCTTTTGGTTTCAAAACAAAGACATTGTTGGCATAATATATTATTTTTAATTTTACTTCCCTCAAAATTCATTTAAGTGATCTTCAGGATAGAATCCATACTTTTTACATCATATTCTTTCCCTGAGCTTTTATTTATCAGTTTCAGATAGAAATTGAAGTGGTTAAAATCAGATTATACTTTGCCTATGCATTTTTGGGGCAGGAAGATTGAGCTCATTTGCATTTTATTGTCTAATTCTGGAAGGAACTCTGAACCCCTTTCTTTCTTTTTTCTTTTTTAACTGAATTTGAATCCAGAATTGGGGAGCGAAAACATTTTAGTTTCAAATCAAATGCAATCACTGATTTTACACATCATCACTGATTCCAAGTTGGTGCTGATTTCACACACTGCACGAAGTCATAATGTACTTGCCTGGGGCTATGATAACTCTGCCATTATAGTTTGTGAACCATGGTTTATAGCTTAGAGCACTGTGTGAGCTCAGCCACTTGTGATGTGTTCAATAAACTACAGTTAACCTAAGAATTGGCTTATAACAAATGGTTTCATTCTCACTGCAAATCTTGGTAGTATCAAATTTACCTAACTCTATAAAATTAACTAATTTAGTTGCTTAGATGTTTTAAAAGGTTTTGATATTTTTTAAAGTTTTCCTAGTTTATCAACCAGAAATACTTTTCCATATGATATGCTCAGCATATTTTTTCTGCACATCTTCAGTTGCTCTGTAAATTTGTAATGATACTGATATTATGTTCCAAAGCATTAATAGCAGTGTCTTCAAAAATATTTATTGAATGAAGAGGAAATGAGTTTATGCTATAAAATATTGTAGTACTGGTAAGAAATAATGTAACTGTCCAACAGAAAATGGACAGATAAAAAATATCAGATCACGTATTATTTCAAGGAATTGTGAATTAAGCCAGCTTTTTATAAATTATATTTTTCCCATAATGGATAATGCAGTAGTTTCAACTTTCATTTTAGCAATTCTGAGTGCATAGAAATTATAGGATATCTCAACATGAGCACCCACAAGTTTTAGGAGTATATTTTGATTTTTCCTAGAATTCCAGGATCATACAATGGCATAGGGAAATAATGATTGAGCAATCACATATATAAAAGGACAGGCAAATATGCCCTTATATTAGGAAGTAAAGTGTCTATGACACTACACAGATGTTCAGTGCAATTCAATGTTCCTGAGCTGAATTTAGTTATTTTATGCAAAATTTAGTATCCAATTTTCTACAAGAATTTTCTTTGTTTGAGCAACCCTTTCCAGCCCCTTTTTTACTACGATGAGTCAAATTTATTAGACAACTTCTGGCAATCCTTAATATACATGTCATATACAGAATTTTTAAAGAATCTTATTCAGCTTGGTGGGGTGAAATGCATAGTTCCTCATTATCATATCAGCACAATTGTATCCTCCATTTTATTGATATGAAATATCTAATATGGTGAGTAGAATGTTTTAAATAAAGGAGACTGGTGAGAAAGGAAGGGGCTGAATTCTGGACAGAGATTCCTAAATGTATCAAAGGACCTGCTGTTATATTTTAAAAGCCATATGGCTGGCCTGACAGATTGTTACCATTGAGTGCTGGGATAAATTCATCGCAATGAAATGTAAAAGAGTGATTCACATCAAGGGACTAATATGTTCAAACTAAATACTTTGGTGTCTCCCAACATGCTTGGGAATCTTTGGCATAAGGGACTGGTTCCTTTAATGGAAAAATAGCACATAGCATTTTGATGTCTGCTGAACTTTGGAAAGTCAGTTATAGATGTTAGCTATTAACCATGACGCCATACATTTTCCTTGAAAACTAAAAAATGAATGCAGTTGAAATGCCTTGGCCCTGTTCCTCCATTCATTTCTCCATTCCATCTCTTTGCCTGGTTGCTTTCATAAGGCAAATGTCAAGTCACATTTTGTCGATAGAAGATTAGAATGAGCAATGCAATTCATAGAAGAGTTACAGATGCCTCACTGGCTGCATACTTGTATGTTTATGTGGTGCTGCTTTGGAGGTTTTAAAGCCTCTGGATCAGTCAGTGACAATTCTAAATTCATTGCCTGTGCCAAAATGAAGAGGAAGGGGATGGGGCTGAGATGATGTTAATCTAATATCTTACTTATTGGTTAATTGCTCTTGAACTCTTTAGTCTGAAGCAAAGTGTGCAAGGATTCAGGGGCCGGGGGTGAGGTAGGGAGGATTGTGAGTAGGACAGAGGAAGGTTTTCCTAGGAAAGTGTCCCATCACAGCTTTGTTGCAAAATGGCCACCTTGGCCTCAATTATTTTCAGCATGGCCACTGGTGCTATTGGAGTATATTATGGGGGCACTGTTATGTATCCTAGTTGAGGGTAAGATTAAAGAACCCAGCAGCATTCTGACTGCAAGCTTGATGATAAAAGATACCCAGTGTGAACTTGAGTCAGAGGCTGGAAAACGCAATTTCCTCACAGTACAAAAAAAGGAGAAGGAGACCGTTGTGATACATCCCCAGTGTAGCGTCTTTCTATGGGAAAGCGCAGTCAAACTCAGGCTCGCCTCATCTCTCTGAGGCCCCAATCCTACCACTCCCACTGGTCACTCCTCTTCTTTCTCCCAATTCTCCTTTCCTCACCCCCCCTCCCTCTCCAATTCCTTTTTCTGTAAATACTTATTTCGGACAAGCAGGGATCTATAGACTCTGGAGGGGGGAGGACAATTGTTTACTTTTCCCTTTCTTTTAATGATTTTGGTGTTTGAATTTGAAAACTATTATATATAAATGTGTGTATGTATATATGTATGCACACACACACACACACACACAAACATCAACATACACACTGAAACATACATAAACACACACATTGATCCTGGAAAAAAGAAAGTAGTTATTTTTTCCCATGAGTTTTCTTGTTTCTCACTGGGACTTGTTTTGGGAGCAGATGGTTTTGGAGGGTGGGGGGTGGGTGAAATATGTAGATTTCTAGTACAGCATTGCTCCCACCATGCAGGACAAATGTAGAAAGGGGAAGGCTGAGGAAGGAACAACAACAAAAATAAAACAAAATGAGAAAACTTTGTGATGTACAGAATCTGTAAATAGTCAAAAGATTCTTTCTCTTTTCTAACAACAAATTATTTCTGTCACTTTATATTCAAAAATAAAGAAACCTACCACAAAATATCAGGGTAAAAAATTATAAAAATTTAGAATCAGAGTCTTTTCTTGGTCTTTTCCATATGTTGAGTGCAAATGTGTTTGGTTTGGGATGCCACCCTGAAAAGAAAATTGAAACAGATTTTACCTGATACAGCAGTATGGCAGGCTTGGTATGTGAATAACAATACTTCTCTTCCCAATGTTTAGTTATGATTTATTGAATATTTTTTAATTTATTGAAATTTTATTATACTTTATTATTTATTTTTTCTTTCTAACAATGTGTACTAGTTTTGAACATAAAACAGATTTTAAACTGTAAAATAATGCTGAGATACTCAGAAAATGAGTACAACATTATGGAAAGCCCACTTTCACCACATTACCAAGAAGCATTAAAATGAAAGGAGCATTGCCACAAGGCTATGAGGAAAATCAAATCAAATCCATAGTTGTGCAATACAGAAACAACTCTTTTGTGGCATTCTGACTGGGCCTGCCTGTTAAGATTATTTCTCATCCAAGGATTTTTTTTATCTTTGTTTTCTTCTCTGTTCATTTCAAAATACAGAGTGCAATAGCTGAAAATATAAGAGGACTAAGGAAAGTTGGAAAGGCAGAGAAAATATTGCAATATTTGTTCACATTATCTCTTCTAATAGCTTCACAAATTGGTGGAATCAAAAGAAATTTAAACCCAGTGAAGATTTCCGGGAAGATCTTCTGTAGTTCTCTCCAGTGGTGGGATTCAAATAATTTAACAACCGGTTCTCTGCCCTAATGACCAGCTGGGTAGGCGTGGCTCGGTGGTCATGTGACCATGTGGGCATGGCCAACTCAACGTCACTCAAGTTGATGGGCGCTTCGCCTTAGCTGTTACAATGTAATAAGGGTTAACCAGAGAGGCAGTTTCTGGAAACAAGGCAATAAAGATTAGGCTAGAAACAACACCAGAATGCCTTCCTTACAGAATTAGCTCTGCAAAGTGGAAAAAAACAGAATAAGATTTCTTCCAACAACCGGTTTTCTGAACTGCTTAGAAAGTTAACAACTGGTTCTCCTTAATAGGTGTGAGCTGGCTGAATCCCACCACTGGTTCTCTCCCTCTACTTTGAGAACCAAACACCCATAATCTAGTTCAATATAGCCAGTTTACCTTTGGGACAACTATGACCTGGATAACTGAGAATCTCCATAGACATTTAGCCAGCTTACATGTACTTGGGCCTATCTGAGCTCTCAGAAAGTAACATGGAAGACACAAGTCTGCTGCAACTGAAAAAGTTTGTTTATTACAATTATTTATATCCTGCCTTTCAGCGAAATAAAGCAGTTTACAATTCTTAATACATTATATATTATTTAAAACACATTTCTAGGGCTCTTCCAGCAGGATAATTTTTAAAGGGAAGAGAAACTAGCTTAATGGGTTTTGATAGTGGTTATCTTTTTTTCTCACTCTGTCTTTAGAGACACTTTCCAGAGGGCAGATAGCGATCATGGCCTTCTGGGAAGGAAGAATAGCAAGCAGTAGAAGAGGCCTCAGGCATAACTGGAGCATTGCACACACTTTCTCAACCTGCACTTCAGTCCCATTATTTCTAAGCAGCAGGACCAATGGCTGTGCTAAATGAGATACTATGAACAATCTGGAAGCACCAAGTTAAGAACAATGGTATACACAAACCAAAGAGTCATCATATTTAATATACATTACCCAGCTATTCAGCTTGAAAGCATCTTTTTCTCTGTCTCTCCTTCTCTTTCTTTTACAAGAAAGTGAGGTAATGCTCCTTTGTTCTCTAATCTTAAAGACCCAGATAAAATTAATGTTGAAACCACCTCTGACTCACAAGCTTTCATCTATTTGTCCCTGCACCAATCTATTGCACATTATTAAGAAAAATCAGAAACAAATTGACTGCCTTTGATTGAGGGACTATCAGAACAACAGTTCCATTCACTAAAGGAAATGAAACCAAGTTATGTGGGTAGAAGTCCAAAGGATTATATCTCAGTCAACCAATGGTGATATTAAAGATAAAATATCTATCTCTTTTATCCAGAAAAAAAATGTGCTGGGTTTCTGATACAAATCTTAGAGACAATATTTCAATGGAATTGCAAGAATCCATTGTTTATTAAATGTATAGCATGCCTTCTGTTCAGAACTAAAGGTAGCATATATATCACTCACACTTCTCAATTTCCTGGCAACAATAGTTCTATGGGGTAGTCTGGGCTGAAAGAGAAATAGTGGCCCAAAGTCATCCAGTGAGTTTGTAGTTGTAGATGGACTAAAACCTGGGTCTCCCCACCACCAGTCAAACATCTTAAGCATTACCAGCTCAAGGCTGACTCAGCCTTCCATCTTTTTTATGTCGATAATATGAGGACCCAGATTGTTGGGAGTAATATGCTGACTCTGTAAACCACTTAGAGAGGGCTGTAAAGCACTGTGAAGTGGTATATAACTCTAAGTGCTATTACTATTACAGCATATTCTTAGATCACTTGAGTGAACTTCTTTCTCTTCTCTTTCCCTCAAATTTTTGTTCACCATTTGGGGGTACAACTTCATAGTGGGAAGGAGGAAGAGTGGGCCAAGTGTTAAAATGGTTTTCTTGGTCAAATACCATCACCCCCCCCATGCTTAGTAAAACCTCTTAGTCTGAGAAAGGGAGGGGGCAATGAGTGACTGTGTGTATGTGCATATGTGACTTGAATGGTGATTATGTGACTTGTTACATGTATGGGAATGAATGTGGAAGATGAGATGGAGATGGATGGAGTTTGTGGGTCATCCTGAAAAAGTTAAAAATAAGGACAAACTAGGTGATTTAATAACAACAGCAAAGACCTGTTCTATTTACTATTAGTATACAGTAACTGGAATTAGATTTATACTTATTAGTTTTTACTCCAGCCTTTTTAATCAGTCTATGTTAACTTGGAATTCTGGGAATATAATCTGAAAACATGAGCAACAGTATTTTTAAAACAATGGATAAGCAAGTAATGGGTAAGTAACTAAGTAACTGTATCTGCTATTTTTGCAGCTATTTTAAATAGCAAATACTTTCATGATTATGGCCAAAGCTCTCTTTTATCTCATCTGCATTTGCTGTTATAATGCCAACAAAACAATGCAATTCTTTGTTAATATTCTTCTGCATTGGATTTTAATTGTTTCTTTGTTATAGCAGCCAACATTTGCCCAACCAGCAAGTTCCTATATTACAGGAAATATTTTTTCACTCCCAGGATTTGCTTGAGTTCAGTATGTTAAAATTATCCTTATCACTTGCCAATTTTTTCCACTGAAGAAACTTGCCATATGGTTACAAGTAGGTTATGCTTATCTTTTTGTAGATGACAATCAATAATCAAGCCAGGTCAATCCCAACTGGTGCTATTTTAGGCTAATCAAAGTTTTAGAGCTTGCCAGTCTCATACAAAATTTACTGTTCTCAATGACTATTTTATTCAAGAACTGAAGTGTTACAATTAAGCCTGAGTCACATTAATGTAGAGATCTTTTAGTGCAGAGATTTTTTTGAAAAAATCTAGTGCAAATAGAAAGAGAAATAAATTGGTAGTTCATGTTCCTTTGAGATCTGTGAAGTAACTAGCAGAAATCTAGTCAATCTAGACTGGTGTTGGTTTCTCAGAGTAATAGCAAATGCAGTTAAACCTGGACAGATTTTTAGAGTTCTTGTTGAAGAAAGGTGAATAAGTGATTTGTCAAAGCACAAGGACCAAATTGTGAACAAAAGAAAACTGGTTACCTCTTGGCTTCAGCAAAAGATTTGGACTTTCCCCTCAATTGTGCAACATTTGTTCAGCAATTACCGAATGACACAGTGTGCAATTCTTATGTAGTCTTTTCTGGGATTTCTGCATGTCTTGAAGCAAGAACTTACTAGGAATTGCAGGTCAGCAAATATTGTGACCAACATTTCAATAAGGAAAAAAATAATGGGTGAGTGGGTTGTTGTTGCTGCTGCTGCTATGACATGACATGAAGCAGCCCTCCCAAACTGATATCTTTGCAGATACTTTGACCTGAGGATGAGAGTTACCAGGTTGCTGCAGTGAAAGCCAATGTATATGAAAGACATCCAGATGCATAAAGATGTCAGTAAAAAAAACACTCCAAAATTGGAATTGTTTCATTTTTCTAATTGTTGAGACATTAGTACAACTGGAAGAGAAAAGCTATGTACAGTATGAAAGGAACTACAAACAGGTGTTACCTTGAGCTCCTCTCTCTTGAGAAAACATTATTAAGTGCCATGCTCTATTACAATATGAATTCAATTTAGTAAATACTTTTCTATAGTGCTATCAGAGATTCCATCATATTCTTAAATAGGAGGGAATTGTTGGCAAGTACTGTATATAAATTTTATGAGTTTTGAAAATCACTTTTCCCAATTTTTTAATGTAGAAGCAGATACCCCTGCACGTATTTTGAAAAAGCCTGAATTCATAGGAGCATTAAGAATTCTAGTTTGAGGTTTGGATTCTGTGTGTCCTGTCTCGCCACCTACCAGGTTCCCCTGCAACTGCAGCTTCCATTTTAACTTCCCTCAGAGTCCTGAAATAACAGGATTTAAAAGCTCCAAAATAGCAGTTCCTCATCTCCCTATCCAGAAGATGGACAGAAATGTAATGTCAAGTGGTGTCTAAATGAATAATTGTATCTCATCATCTACCTCTAAAATGAAACCAGATGGCATCTTCTTAGCTCTTAATATCAGACACTGACACTTGCACAAAAAAAAGGATGGAAACCCACATAAAGTGATGATACTTTATCCTTCATGAATAATAATATTTAGATTTATTTGTAATAATAGTCTGCTTCAGTTGCTCACTGGGGATTTATATTGGCAATATTATATTGAAAAAATTAGTGAAGCAACTTTCAATCTTCAGACAGTTATATTTACAAAATTGGGAGAACACATTTCCTTCTTTAAACTGGAATCTAGTTGCATCTGCAAGGTGTTTTTGCTAAAGACAACACTAGATCTTTCAATTGCTTGGAAATGCTTGGTTTCAATTCCCCATTGTAAGACGTATACTGAAAGTTTATAAATAAGATCCTTTTGAGCAACTGCAGTGCATAAAAAGGACTGTATGAGCAGGAGGAGATAGTCTTACAATACAGCTTCCTCCAAATCAAGACCTCTAAGAATATCAGTCAGAACTGCAATGGATTATTGCAACCTGTTCCTCACAGGACTGCCCTAAAAAACCATTTGAAAGCTACAGATGTACACAATGGGGCAGCATGAGCAATGATGGATGAGCCATATCATACCCAGTCAGCACTGATTACCAATTGACTTCTAGATTAATTCAAGGTACTGGTTGTTCCCTTTAAAACCCCAAATGGCATACTGTAGGTCTGAATTATTTGAAGGACCATTGGCTTATGTCTGCCTAGTAAGATCTGGCAGAGTTTTCTCTTTCCTGGTCCTTTCAATAAAGCAGTATCATCTAACAGTCTTCTCTGACAAGTACCTGTCTTCTGAAATGGCAGCCTTGCAGAGATTTGCATGGTCCCAACCTTAGCAACCATTACAAGAGCATTAAAAACATGGCTTTTCCTCCAGGCCTTCAATAACTGTGATTAAGGTATCTTTGGTTTATTGTTTTCTTCATAGATGGAGGATCGAGAAGACTTTTGTTCCCTCTGGATGACACCATCTTTTGGAGTTTATTTAGATTTCTATTTCTGCTTTTAAATGTTAAATACTCAGGATTGTTAGATTTGAGTGGGATAGAAATTTTTTAAAATATAAACAAATAAGTAAATAAATTATAAATAAATAAGTAAATTACCATCCAATTTGCTAGAGGTTTTGCTTCAGCCCCAACCTATCATTGCAACCATCAAATAAAGTTATGATGGCATTCATGGGATTTGGAACTGGTTGTACCTGTGAGGATGTCACAAAGAATTGAGGACATTTGCTTTTAAATTAAACTATGTACTGTGTTCTGTGATACATAGCTTTGTTTGCCAAAGCCTATTCTGATCTGAATCGGAAGAAGAGAGGAAGCTTAAAATAAATTTGGGATGAGTTGCAAATCTAACCCATGGCTCTTAGATGCAGAGTGCCAATCTGTTCAATCCTCAGAGGTTTTTCCAAACCCTTAGGCAATTACTGGATATAAGACAACCTGAAAATGGGAAATTGAGCATGATACGACTTCATTTGCTTTCCCCTGGCTCCACCAGGATCACAGTGTCCAGAAGCTTCCCCTGACACACAAAGATTTCCTGGACCGGTTATGCTTATCGAGCATTGTGCCAGCCACTTAATTGTGACTATAGCTATAAGGACTTCAGTTTTCCTAGCAACCTACTGTGTGTGGGAGGATACTGGAATAGTGAACATTCAGCCCCTCATTTTTTTCAAAGACCTCATTTGTTCTGAAGGTTAAGGGAGTGAGTAGCTGGTACTAGGCTAAAGAATACATTGTATATTAGATGGTATGTAATTGGCTATAGCCTCTACTGATCACCCAGCGCAGCATTCCTCCTCACTCAGTGGAGAAGGAAATCAGCAAAGACGAAGCAGAGGCAGGTTGAAAAGGAAGGGAAGTAGCAAGTAGCTTAGAACAAGTAGCTAGGGTTACTAATATGGTTTTATGAGGGTCTTCTGACTGATCTTGGGTCCAAGAAAGCTTTGACATGCCAAGCAACAACTTGCTATAGACTCATCATTATTAACACAATTATGCAGCATTTGTTTTATATATGAAAGAGAACCAAATTATTTTGATAATATAAACGGATAGATGGGTGGATGGATGGATGGATGGATAATTCAGTCCCAGATACTTTCAGGTAGAACAGGGGAAAAGTCTTGCATGAATCCTCACAAAACTGATATCTTTTAACTGATATCTTTTTTTAAGACAAATGTATGAAGACAGATCAATCTTTGACCTGACATGATAAAAAGCAGCTTTGTAAACAAGGTATACAAGCTGGAAAGCAACCAACTGATTAAGGACCATCTAACATAAGAGACAGAATGTAAACAGACAGGCTGCTGTTCCTCGCCATATTTCTACTGAGATATCGCACTGCAGGCAATATTGTTCCCTTTGTTGTCTGCTTTTCTTAGTTACAATCCAGCAACTATCATTAAAATCAAGTTATCTCAAAATGTTATCAGGATGTCAAGGTGTTTGTTTAACCTTGTTGACATTACTGGTTCTAAACTGACAAATCTGATTTGTGACTGTCCTAGCATTTGATAATATAATTACTGCTAATGTGTTAGTCCTACTATATTGCATATCCTGAAAATATAAGCATTAGCATTCTGGGCATATAAATATATTAATTTAACATTTGGAAGACTAATTTGAATATTAATTTTTTTCTTACATGCTCAGGAAAAGGCTAAGGGTCTTTCCCCCATGACCAGATTCACCAATATTTTAGTTAGCAGAAAACTACTGAAATATGAAATATGCTGTGTCCTTTGCTGATCCCTATCTTGCTTTTTTTTTTGTTTCAAGTCATTGTAATCACTAATTACTTTCTCTCCAAGATAATGGGTGACAAAGCCTAACCATTTTTAAGTTCTTGGGGCTGCCTTGGAACAAAGGAGAAAATATTACCCTTACTACCAGTCAGCAAAGATGAACTTAGACCTCTCTCACTCATAGGCTAGGGTCTTTAAATTGAAGAGAATATTACACAGATATAGTAGGCAGAAAATATATTGCCAGGCCATGTTTGTATCATAGTTAGGTGCAAGAAAGACATGATCTAAATGATCCAGTGCACTGTGATTAATTCTTCACTTCGTACAACATGGCAATAAAAGAGTTGTGAAATATAGTCCACATTCAAAATAAATAAAGCAGAAATTTAAGGGGACATTTCTTTTTCACAAAATAAAATAATCTCATTAAAACGTCCTCGTATTTTCTTAACTATAATAAATAATTTCTTCAATGTTTTCCTCAAATTATCAGAAAACTATTTAAATTATAAAACTATTTTCTATGCTACCATTCACGTTCTATGATGGGTAATGTTATTTGTAATAATCAGTCTCTCTTTATGAGAGAATTGCATTCTGATCTCATACTTATAATATGCTGAATTATCCAATATTTTTACAGGACCTGGTTATTTGGTTTCTATGACCAGAGTAAGAATAAATTCTATGTGTGAATCTGTAATTCAATAACAGTAAAGCATTGTTAGTGGATTAAAGAATCAACCCTTAGGATAGCCAAATTGTTCCAATTATAGAGTTTCTTGAAATAGGGGCAGGAAAATTTTGAAAGGCCATATGTTCAAGTTAATTCTGCCAATAGACAATAGCCTTTTCTTTATAAATTTTTCCATTCTCCTGATTACAATAAGTAATCCTCACCCAGGAATGCCTCATTTCCTGAAATATGCAACCTGTCCCTGTTTTATAACTTTATTATATTTTAAATAAGAAAGAAAGAAACTAGCAAGAATTAATAATTAAGATGACAGAAAAAGAAAGAGCAAACAAAGAGCAAACAAAGCCAAAAGCGGTGAAAGAAAAGGAAGAGAAAAGAAAAGAAACATAAGGAAATGATGTCCAATTTTCTTTTATTGTATAACTGTTATAACTTTAAACTGATCTCTTACTCCAAGGTTGTGATACAACTTTCAATTTTTCTATTATTTACTTTTTTCCCCTTAATCATCAAACTGATATACAGTATCATAATTTCATTTTTTCTGTTTTATGCAAAAGAATCCAAGAGGTGGTTCTAATCAGCATTAAAATTAATCAGTGTCTTTTCTCTAATCAAAGCTGTCAATTTCGCCATCTCAGCAAGCTCCATCATCTTCACCATCCACTCTTCCATTGTGTGTAATGTCCAAATCTTTCTACCATTGTGCATAGAAAAATTTCACTGTTCTTATCATATATAAAAACAAAGTACTGTGAGTTTTTTCTAACTTTTTGTTAATCAGTCCCAAAGAAGGATGCCTGGCTTTAATTGCATTTAATTGTACCTTTAAAATATTATGAATTAATATATGTATTTGAATCCAATATTTTTAGCTTTTTTACTCATCTAGCAAGCATGATAAAAAGTCTCCTCTTGTTCACATTCCCAGCATAAATGTAAATACTTTTACAGTATATATTTTAGACAATTTTTCTGGTGACAAATATCAATGATACATCATTTTATAAAAATTGTCTTTCTGAATTCAGCAACCTGTCCTGATCACTCACCCCTTATGTGATGCCAATCTTCCATCCTTTTTACATATTGCAGTATAACAGGTTTATAGAACATTTCTGGATAAAATGCTAAAATGAGATGCTAAAAGTCATCATATGCAGGTTTTGTTGGGGTCTGAGAAATTTAATTCTGAGTAAACCTGTTCAATGTTGACGCATGTCATATTGTTTTGGTTTATCTTTTCTATCTCACAAATAAAAGCCAACTCATTTTCTTTACTTTTTGCCAATTCCAGCAGTCCCCCAAAGACTTTTAGATACTAAATACACACCTTAATTTTTTCTGAATTGAGCTCATGATTTTTCATGATTTTGTATCAGATCTATGTTGTAAAAATCCAGAAATCCACTGGTAATATCAGTGAAACCTTTTGTATCTGTCTCCTGCAATCATGTGGTTTTCTGTATTTTTGCAGCCTAGTTCTAACAATATCACTGCCACCATCATCAATCATCATCATCAATCATCATCATCATCATCTTACTTTTCTCTTCACTCTTCTTAGAGTGAAAATTTCAAACATGCAAGTCCTACATAGTTTTAAAACAGCCTGTGTCCTACATTCCTAACCACTTCACATCCAAAGCTTGTGGTTATTGACTGTGTTGTCCATTCATCCACTCTCCATTTTCCCCAGCTCACTTAGCAGAACAATCAGCAACGTTACACTCAGAAGGTGTGCTGTTGTAAGAGGCAGGATATCTGAGCTATTAATCAGCAGTACCTGGGTAACAAGACATTTTATTTGTGAACTAGTCTTCTTCAGTAAAATTGCTTCTATATCTTGTCCTCGTGTGTTTTCAGATAATAGTAAAAGAATAGAGATGTAAAAATAAAAACAGATGGCTCAGCACAGAAAGAACTTTTCCCCCCAACTACCATTGAGTCACTACAATTCAGTTTATTAGAATCAAAGAAAATGGCCTGGGCATTTACTGCAGTATAGGAAAAAGCTGGGGGATATTTGCAAAAGCAATTTAAAATTCAGAATTTCAGAAAAGGAGGGCTAGCTGTTAAGGTCTGACCAAAGAACCAGAAATTTGGGTAAAAGTCAGATGTGCTATGGTCAATGAGTACACATATTTTGGATCAATTTCAGACACTTCTATGTGGCACTGTTTCCACTCCCCAATACCTCTGTTTCAACCCAGCTACAGTATGTGATTTTTACTCCTGCCATTCTTGGAACCCTGGGAACAAGCAGGGAACATAACAAGCCAATCAGAGCCCCCTCCAATCAACCAATTGCAAACAACGCCACTCAATGGAACAACGAAAATCCATTCTCTCCTATTCACCGCAGAAAGAAGGAAATGCTAACACCTACTTTCTGTTTTTTCACTACATGTTGTGCCCATTTGACATTCTACAGAAGCATCAGAGTTGTTAATATGAGGAGAGTTTTCTTTCTAATAAGATCTCATTTTCCCTAATTATAATTAAAAGTGGTGATGATGGGATATTACTTTAGTTTTTGCATCCAATACAGAGCATCTAGGAGTATGAGACGAACAAAAAGAAAGAAAGCTATGGTTGTCTTCTTTTTTGCTTTGTGGAGCTTCAGAACTGCAATTCACAGTGGTTCTATTGCCCCGTGTTAATGGAGTCCATAGACAACCACTGCCACACGGGACTGAAACAGACAAACCAAAGCACCAACAGACATTGTCTGAATCTTTGAAGAGAGGGATTCATAACTACTACCTATTCACATACATCTCACAGCCCATGTTCTTCAGTCATGCTGACTTAGCCACAGTGAGCAATTCACAAGTCTGCAAAGAATCTACAATTCTCATCCAATGCATTACAATAATCAGATTTTTTAAAAAATAAAACCCAAGAACAAATGAACTGATACAGCCTAGTACAGTATTTTTAAGAAAGAAAAAGTGAAGGTACAGAATTGTTACAGTTAGTGGTTTACAAATAACAAATAAAGAATGAGAATTCTCCTCACATGAGGTGGCCTAGGAGTTAACTCAAATGGGAATAGCTCCAAATTGCTGAAAGAAAATTGGGGGGGGAGGGTTTTAGGCAAAGCTGTGTAGAATAATCAATGCCTAACTAAATGTTCCCAGAGGAGAACTTTAATTACACACCTTTTGCATTAAACAAGGCCCCCAGAACGTTTGCAGGCCCACAGAATGTTTCCATGAGAAATACCCTCACTAAGGCTTTTAGGACTATCATATATGGCAGGATGTTTGGTGTGGCCTACAGGTCTCTGACCCCAAAGGCATACCAGCCCTTATACAAGGGAAGACTACAATCAGATATACTGTCTGCATGCAGTCTTCTCTTTCTCCACACATAGAGGTATATATACACATATATACATACTGTATATGGATACACACACACATATATACATACATGTATAATACATAATATTTGCATCTTGGAAAGCAGGGAATGAGTAGAATCTGAATCAATAAAGAGAGTCTCTGAGGTGTTCCTTTCTGTTCTGTTCTGTTCTGTAATGATAATTCCTTTTTCTTTCTTTTTTTTAAGGGGCTAACGATGTATTCTACCATCTTCTTTGGGGCTGAAGATCTCTCATGATGGACACTTTCCTGAACTGATAGGAGCTGAAAGCCAGATAATCCAGACAGCACAGATTGCCTGTGTCTGGCCTAGGAAATATGTGAGAGGACATTTTTGATTGTCAAGTGGAGATATGGCAGAAACAGGCCAGAAGCAGACAGCTGTAGCTGATAATCAAATCTGCCAAATCCTTGTGGGTGATCAAGCTCAGTTGATCACAAAGGATGAAGGAAACACATATCTGAAAGAGAATCATACAATAATAGTCAATCCCTTCTGTCAAACTGGATGAACTAGATAAAAGTGATTAGAAATAACATAAAACTGAAATAAATCCTAAATAAACATACCACTTCAGGCCTGGCTGCTGCTACCATTTCAGGATCCTGTTGCTCCACTTATCCTGAAGTGACAGATGAAGCCTAAGCTAAAATGGCTGCTTGAGTAGTTAGAAAGTGTCCTCACTCTCTGTCTTGCTGGCTTGGTGAACATATTTCTATTTGGGTCCAAGGGCCAGATGATTTCAGATGGTGGGCCGCATCCAGTGCTGACCCCTGCTATAATGGAAATAACCCAGAACTGGATCAGGCAGCACCAAATGCAAAATTTGGTGGCTGTTTGAACTGATGAGAGGCATAGCGTGGTTAGATTTAATTTATATATGAGTAGCAAACTTACAAAAGTTAACCATTATATTTCACTTCAGAAGAAGGAACTTCACAGAAGTTGTTGGAAGCGGTATAAAAAGACAGTGAAAGAAAAAGTAAAGAAGTCAGTGCTCCTCAAAATATCTAAGGGCTACTCATTCCCACAACAAAGAAAGCTCAGACGCAAAATAAAGATGCCACAAATTTCCAGAAGTCCAAGGATGTGGAATGGAGTTGGGGAGCAAGAGAGTTCCTTTGGGGAATCAAAATGCTATCCAAATATGGAAGCTAGGCACGAAGTTGTATGAGAAACAACAGCAATAAGGGATGGCTAAATCAAGAATGGATTTGGTTTAGTATCTCTAATATATAAGATAGTCCTCGACTTACAACCACAACTGGGATCAGAATTTTCATTGTTAAGCAATGTGGTTGTTAAGTGAGTCGCACCTGATTTTATGACCTTTTTGCCATGGTATCACAGTAGTTAACTAAGCAAATCTGGATTCCCCCTTGACCTTGCTTTGTTGGAAGTCAGCTGGGAAAAGTCACAAATAGTGATCATGTGACCCCAGAATACTGTAACCATTGAAAATATATGCTGGTTGCCAAAAGTCCAATTTTTGACTGTAGAGTTGCTACGATGGCTGTAAGTGCTGACTTTGTATGCATATACAAAAGTATGAAGGCTATTGCTTAACGCACTGTAAACTGCCCTGGGTCTCCGGAGAAGGGCGGCATATAAATCAAATTAAAAAAAAAAAAAAGTGCGAGGACAGGTCATAAATCGCATTTTTCAGTGTCGTTGTAACTTCAGTCACTAAATGAACAGTTGTAAGTTGAGGATTACCTGTAGTAAATTGCTATGACAATTGGGAGCATCAACTAAATAAATCAAAAATCTTAACAATGGCACTTTTAAAAATCTTGAAGTCCCTTAAAAGTACACTTTATTTTTGAAGACCCAGATTTGAATCGCTGTTCATTCGAATATTTCTGCTACTCAATGAGGTACCACTGCTTTTTTCTATTGTTCCTCACCAAATGGTTGACAGATAAAATTATTATCTTTTTATGTTTAATATATAGCTACACTTGCTGAACTGGTTTATACAGATGGATAGCAAGGAATTTCATTTAGCATTTTAAAAAATAGTTTACTAGAATATTTGTATTTTTTGTAAGTTGCATAGAAAAAAAACTTGATTAAAAATAGAGCAAAAGACAACTGACAGAATTGCTCATTCTTAAGGGGTCGGAATTTATGGAAGCAAAACTAATATGTTTAAATTTGAAAAGCTCAATCCTTTGTTATATTAATGTGTTCATACACTTTGCCAGTTAGAGGACAAAAACAGTGGAGAAAATGATTGCAAATAGCTAAGATGGACAGTAGCATATCAAGAATCACATTCAAGGTTTTCGTTCATAACAACTTTGTTGAAACTGATATTTTACTAATTTATCACAAAGTGGCTGAAGAATCTAGAATTTCTCAATCCCCATGAAAGAAAGCCAATTTTCTAAATTTGCTTTTGTTCAGAAGCTACAGTCACTATATACACTCTGCATTCAATTATTAAGATTCAGTGTTGCAATAGTGCTTTGAGTAAGCTGAGTAATGGAGCAATGACCATTGCTTGTTATTACTGTTGATTACTGACTGGGGATTGTTGGCATTTGTTTTCTATTGTGGAACTACACTATTGTGCATATCTTATATTAAAAAATGGACAGGGAAATTATGACATATTTCCTTGAGGTTCTTGGCCCTTGCTATTCTGGAGCAATTAGAGTTTTCTAGAAGGAAAAGTTGACATATGAGTGCCATTCAGCAGCAAAAATTAATAATGTGTTTGTGGTGGGTATGACATTGTGTCAGGACTTGATCCATTTTGAAAGAGGATGTGGATAAATTCAAAACTGATAACATAGCCTGAGCAATTTTAAAACTGAAGCTAAGTACTCTGGTATGAGAGATTTTCAATAATCCCAAATCTTAGAAAAGTGGAAATGCATCTCTATATCTTTTTTCAGGTGTCTGGCTCTTTTTTGCTTACTTTTTCTCTTCTGTGGAAGTAAAAGTGGAGAATAATTTATAAATTATTACAATCCTGTACTATATTCTTATTTAATTTGTTATATTTGTAGTTTGCTTTTTGTATTGTGAACAATCTAGAGTCACTCTGGAATCAGGCTGTACCAAAACATAAATAAATAAATAAATAAATAAAAATAAAGATAGATGAGCTCTTAAGACGGCCTACATTTCTATGATATAGGCGGTTGTGAAGGAAGGTTATAGAACCGAGAATCTGAAACTCACCTTGTCCATTCTCCAACATAACAACTTAAGGACATTTGGACATCTGAATATCTCAATCTCAATTTTGGGGACTATTAAGGAGGCAGTAAAAAAGCTCCTATTGGGGCCAGAGTGTGATCTGACATCCTAGAAGTAAATTCTCACCATTGTATTCCTGACCAAGGGACAAAGTTAGGGTATCTTAAACATGTATTTCATTAATTACTGCTGTGGGGCGGGGGGGGGCAGTTCCTGTATCCACTTTGGAAAAAAATTGTCTCCCTTAAAAGTATGATGTAAATAATTTTTTAAAAATGTTCCTTATTGATCACTTCATCCCTGAAGCCATGGACTTGCTTAGAATAGAATCATCTGATGGTTGTCATCCTATTATTGGACTGCAAAGGTCTGGACTACAAACAAATTGCAGCAAGGAGATAGACTTCTTTGCTGCTCTGATTGTCTGAAATTGTTCAGGCCAGATATGGTATTTCTAATTTGCAAGCATTAAATCATAAAATACACTTTGATTTTCAAAATGATGAATTTTAAATACACATGTTGAGAATTTATCAGAAGAAGAGTTCTTCTCATAACCCATTTCTTATCGATAAACAAATCCTTAAATGCCTTGTCATTCAGTCTTACTCAGCAAAAGTCTATTAAGGCTTTCCAGAGATAACATATCTATTTTAATCTTAACCAAATAAACCAACTTTATATTCTTTCTTTGTATCTTTAATAATGTTAATCCTTAATCCTATCAAATAAAGTCCTGGAATTTGATTTCTTCTCATTTTTACTTTCTTGTCCCTTCTCACAAAATTCTTCACAACTTTAACAGGTCTGTTTTGTAAATTCAGTAAATTCAGTATAAACATGTTATTCAAGTTTGGTAAAACATCAAAACATTTTTGGTTTGGTAAAACATCAACAGATTTCATCTGTACATTCAGTATAGCACCTCCTTCCACACCATTCCCATAGTATGGGCCCAAGGGTGGGATCTGTCTTCTCCAGTAACCACAACTGAAATTGATCCTGAAGAAAGGAGGTGAACCAGCACTAAACTGTGCCACCCATGCCCAATCCACTAAACAAGCCAGAAGGATGTCCTGATCAACGGCATTGAAAGTCACTGAAATTGAAGTAGGGCAAGGATAGATAGACAATCCCCATCCCACTCTTGCCAGAGGTTATCTAAAAATACAACCACTGTCATTTCTGTCCCATATCCAGGTCTGAATCCTGACTGAAAAGAATCCTGATATTCCACCCCTTTCAAGGTCCTTTGAAGATGTTTTGAATTACCATCTAAATCACCTTCCCCCCAAAAGGGAGGTTAGATATTGCATAAAAATTATTCAGTATGATAGGATCCAGTGGTGACTTGATGAGGGTTGAACCAAAGCTCCTTTAAGAGGCAAGGGAACAACTGTCTCACTTAAAGCATGGCTTAGGACCTGGATACCTACGAGACCACCTTCTGCTACCAATAACCTCCCACCGTCCAGTATGCTCCCACAGAGAGTGTCTTTTCCAGGTGCCGTTGATCAGTCAATGTCGACTGGCGACCCCTGGGGGAGAGCCTTCTCTGTGGGGGCACCTGCCCTCTGGAACGAATTGCCCCTGGAGATTCGGAGGATCCCAGACCTATGCACCTTCCGCCGTGCCCTCAAGACTCTTTTGTTCCAACAAGCCGGGCTGGCCTAATTCTAATTCTTTTTAACTTTTAATCTTTAATTTTTAATTTTTAATTTTTGAGGTTTAAAAATGGGTTTTTAATTAGTTACAGGCCATATTGTTTAATATATATTTTAAATTGTTATTAAATTTTCTATTTGTGTGTTCTTATTCTGGCTGTACACCGCCCTGAGTCCTTCAGGAGAAGGGCGGTATATAAATTCAAATAAATAAATAAATAAATAAATAAATAAATAAATAAATAAATAAATAAATAAATAAATAAATAAATAAATAAATAAGAATTAACCACAGTTAAAACCCACTCCCTGACCCTCAGACACAAGAGATTATTATATCTAGAAGGACAAAATCCATAGATACTTTCAAAATCACTATGTAAGAAACTCACTAATATCTGTATGGGAAAAAAATAAAACCTAATATATATTTGAAAATCCCAGAATGGCTCTCAACGATGGAAACCTTTACATACCCAAATCTGGTGAAGTTTGATAAAATTGTGACATACAAAGACATTTTGGAGGGGAAACTAAAACCGAAGCAAGAGCATCATGGTACCTCAATTGCAAATACAATCTACAGTAGGTACGATTTAGATATGAAAACGTATGGCTTTTACAAAAGACAAACACCATTTGATCAGACAATGTTGAACTCTGATGAAAAACTAATTAAGAAGGTATATAATTTTTTACTAAATTTGAAAATAGGAAATGAACAAATAAAAGACAATGGTACAATGGGGAAATTTTTTTGGCTATAACATAGAACTATATAAATGGCAAAATCTATAGGAAAGGAACTATAAATTAACAATGGCAATTTCTTATAAAGAAAACTTATATAAAATGTTTTATAGATGGCATTTACCACCAGTTAGGTTAGCTAAAATGTTTAAAAATATATCTAGCAAATGTTGGAAATGTAACCAAAGAACGGGCACATTTTATCACATATTGTGGACTTGTGTTAAAGCAAAAAAAAAATGGGCAAAGATACACAGGTGGCTACAAAAGATGATAGGGAAACATGTAGATTTTAAACCTGAACTGTTTTTATTGGGTATAATATTAGAAAAATTAGATAAGAAAAGTATGTATTTAATATTATATGTTGTAACAGCAGTGAGAATTATATTCGCACAATATTGGAAAAATGAAGAAACACCGTGAGATTAAGAGATAATTAAGAAGATTCTAGACTGTGCAGAAATGGATAGATTGACATTGAAAATTAAACAGAAAGAAGACACAGAATACTATCAAACATGGAATCTATTTTACCAGTGGTTGGAAAAAAAGGGGTGGAGGTTAAGAATATGATCACTATTTTTAAGCAAATTAAATACCCAGACAACACAATGTTTATTAAGCATTAAGAAATGTAATTAATAAAAAGTTAATAAAATTATACACACACACACACACACACACACACATATATACATATACGTGTGTGTGTGTGTGTGTGTGTGTGTGTGTGTGTGTGTGTGTGTGTGTGTAAAACCCCACTCCCTGGGCCACTTTAACAAACCAAGAAAGATTTAAAGAGCTGGTGGCTGACCTCAGAGTTTTAAGGATCCTGTTGACTTCCTTAGATCTAACAGGTTAAAACCATTCTCAGATAACTGGGTAAGACTCTCCCCCAATATCTTTCAATAGATCTAATGTTGATATAGTTTGCTTCATACTGTTTAAGTAAGTCTATTCTTTAATTCCTTCTCGTTCCTTCTACTTTCAAAATTTTATCTTATCACATATTTTTAAGTATTCAAAACATCAGCCTTTTCCCATTGGAAGGATTCTTATAATTAGCTTCAGAATCTTATTTCAAATCCATCTGGATTTTAATCCATTTATAATTTTCCAGAAATCTAAACGCTCTTTTATGATAAAGAGACTTTTTAAAAAGTCCTTATACTTGTATAAAACTTATTTTTCTGGAGATTGCAAGTAACTCACCCACTGTAACAAAACTTGCAGTTAATATCTTAATATCTGAAAAGCAGTTAACAATCAATTTCCAAAGATAAGAAAGGAAGTATGTGAGCCCTATGTTCATAAAGGTGCTGATTGCAAGTTAGACAAAGATAGCATTTTCTCATCTCCCAGCACTCTGTATACAATCAGTGTAACACCTCCCTCCACATCATTCCCACAGTATGGGTCAGGACATTGCTATTATGCAGTCTCCTCAAAAGGATCTGCCGTCTGGAGGAATTGTGGGTGATCCCAATCCTTGTTGGGATAGAAATCATGAAGATTTGGCTTTTCATTCTGGCTCTTCATTGTGCTTCAGTTATCAGCTCCACTCTTAGTGGAGCCATCTTTTGTTCATCATTCTTCCTCAGAAATCCCCGTGCTCTAACACTTTCATCAAAATGGGTGAGAAGGTGTTTTATAAACTTTTTATTAAGATGTGCAAGGTGTGCACCAATGGCACTTTTTCTTCTTTGAACTGTTTGTTTTTTGTATACCATTCTCTAAGGCAAAGGTGTCAAACTCAAGGCCCAGGGGCCACATCTGGCCTGCAGGGTGCTTAGATCTGGCCCGCAGAATCGCCCTGGAAACAGCAAAGAACCGCCCGTGGTGCCTCTGCCAGCAAAAACAGAGCGGCCCTCCCGAGTTCCGTTTTCACTGGCAACTTGCAGGAGGCCGTTGCAGCCAAAAACGGAGCTCGGGAGCCCATTTTCACTGGCAGAGCACTCGGGCCACCACAGGCGTCCACGACATAAGTGATGTTGAGCTGGCCATGCCCACCCTGGCCCCCTGAGGTCAAACACAACCCTGATGCGGTCCTCAGTGAAATCAAGTTTGACACTCCTGCTCTAAGGGATATATATTGTATGTATTTTCAGAATTCATAGTTTTTCATTTTTATTTCTCTGTGTGTGTGTGCTCTTCAAACTGCAGCACAACATTCTGGAATATAGGTTTAAGCATGTAAGATGCATTTGTGACTCCCCTATTTATTCAGCAGGTCTGAAATGGGCAGATTTGCTTCAATATTTGAAAGAAGCAAACCCTGATACTTCTTTTCTCCTGCTGCCACCAAATCAGGAGGAATTTATAAGCTTCAAAATGGCAATTTCAATTCTGAATCTCTTCAGATTCTAAGAGACGTAATTGACAATTGAATATTTATCTTTTCAGTCCTGTTGAGAAGTATCTATTTCCCAAAGTGATGACTATCTGGAGTCTAAGCTAATTACAAAAATTAAAACCCTAATTGCAGTATGTCAACTGATATAGAAATGTACATTCTGAGGAGAATTTTAAGTTCATGAGTAGCTTGAACGTAGTGTGAAATGAAAAATAGTTTGAAGGGTTATATTGCAATTACTCTTCATTAAAATTGGTTTTATATCAATTGGTTTTATATCAAGATAAGAACTGACCTTTTTTTTTTTTTAATTTGATTTATATGCCGCCCTTCTTCGAAGACTCAGGGCGGCTTACAATGTGCTCAGCAATAGCCTTCATCCTTTTGTATATTTATACAAAGTCAGCTTATTGCCCCCACAAACTGGGTCCTCATTTCACCTACCTTAGAAAGGATGGAAGGCTGAGTCAACCTTGAGCCTTGGCGAGATTCGAACCCTGCAGTAATTGCAGGCAGCTGGTCTTAATAAGCTTAATAACAGGGTGCCTTAAACCCCTGTACTACCAACCTTCTTTAAAAAGTTGTGGACTTTTTAAAGATCAAAACATTCTGTTTTACTTCTGTAAACATTCTGAAATGATAGCTGCTATGAAACAAATTATGTAGCCTGGTTTTGCAACATTAACTGATTCTTGTTTTTTTACAAATCCCTTCTCATCCCTATGAGTGGTATGTTTTCCTCAATCTCAGGCCCTCTATCAGAAGCCTAGGAGTTTGAATGTTCTATGCCGTATTTTAGCTGCTTCTAGCATTGTTCTCTTCTGAACAGAGAGCTCATGTTATTCATGGGATCTGCTGGAGCCACTCTCTCAGCTTAGGAGTCACAGTCTCAAGGGCCCTACTGCCACTGGGACCACTTTGGCCTTTGGCTATTTACCTGCCTTTCTGTGTGCATTTGGAAGTCCATATTCCCCACAACTTTCTGTGGGATTTCCTTTTCCCTACTGCATCTTAATCCCTGCTGTTATGTGTTGGACTGTCTCTCAGGCGTCTCTGCATAGTCAGCACCTTGGATCCTCTCTAGTGTGGCAAACCTACTTCTACGGACCTGGTACTTAGTACCTATACTTGTATTGCTATGATTGGTGCCTCTATGCTGACTTTCAGTCCTTTCCAATCATTGGTAGGATTTCTCAATGTCAGCCACCTGAGCTATCTGTCGATGGTAAATCCTGTACAGGGTCTTCTCTTGCCACGGCACTTCCTCTGCTTGATCTTTCTCTCATGTCTACTGCTACCTCAAGCATTCTCTTAGCACCTCATCTTTGGATGCCATTTTATTGAAATATTCCTGGGTACTCTGATTTTTGTCCAGGGCAGTGGCTTTGACACTCACCAGATACATTCTTAAATGGCAGCTGCTATGAAACAAATAGGTATTCTCTTTCTCTCGATCTCTTTCTCTCTGTCTTTCTTTCCCTCTCTTTCTCTCTCTCGTGTGTGTGTGTGTGTGTGTGTGTGTGTGTGTGTGTGTGTGTGAGAGAGAGAGAGAGAGAGAGAGAGAGAGAGAGAGAGAGAGAATCCATGGTTAAATTGGCTTTTACTAAAAAAGAAATATCTCAGTGCTGATTAGGCTAAGTTAGTTTATGCAAACACACTTTCTAAATATCACCTTACTGTATCATTGTCCAAAACATTGTCTTTGCAAGCAAGCTGAATATTCAGAAATGTGTTTCTTTACAATTTCATGGAAAGCAACACTCTCGTAAAATGCTGGCTTTAATTGTACATCACAATCTTTGCACTGAATAGTTACATTACATTAAGATGGCCTCCACATTTATTGAAAACAAGTCTATTCTCCATTGCTTCTTTACCATTATATTGTCTCTTTATGCCTTGATGTGCCATTTTAATTAGCTGCGCCTCAGTTCTTTCATTGCCTCTATTTGAGAAAGACACTTTTCACTATGTCTATGTCTGCAAATATTTGCTGTACTTTGAAGGCTAAATCTTTTTGTTTACAAGAAGATTGTTTTGACCTGATTGCATTACAAATCTACATTTTCCCTATATTTTGTCTGTAAATGTTTAAATTTGCATCATGTTTTTTTTCTTCTCACATTCCCCACTGGGGGAGGAGTAGAAAATATAGCAGAGATAACTTCATTTTCCTACTGAAATTAGCATTAGTGTGGTATCATAACTCTGAATATAAAAATTTCAACAAATGAAAATGTATTTGAGATCAGAAAAAAAATGCTCACATTCTGATTTGGCTGCATTTTGACTGAACAAAACACAAAAAATGCAATTATTCCATTGTTCAGTTACAACAGAATTTAATATGCTTAAATGTTCTGGCTACAGGAAACAATAAATGCTCAAACCTGCTAGGTCACAAGAATAGTTAAGATGGCAGTCTGTCCTGACTGATAGCAGCTAACTAACTTACCAAAAAATTAGTCATAGAGATGTCATTTAAAACATCTTTGAAAATTCACATTAGCTAAAGAGGTAATCTGCTCTTTTTTAGGTGGGCATTCAAGCATCTTTGCTTTGAGGGATGTTATCTGAAAGGAAAGTCAGTGAGATTTTTCATGGGGCCACAGAGATGGAAAGGACCATTTGGGCCATCAAATCCAACCCTTCAAGATTCTGGACAAATCTCTGGAATTTTATTTTGTTACTGTCAGACTATTTCTCAAATATTTTGAATTTTATTTCTGCCTTCTAGTTTATTAGATACAGTATTACCCTCGATTTTGTATCATCTGAAAAATCTGGTAAACAATATTTTGATGAAAATATTGAAGGGGATGAAGGAGTAATTGTTCTGCCACTCCCTTCAAACCTCTCTTCAATTTGATAAAGAACCATGGATGAAAACTCTCTGAGTATGACTTTCAAGCCAAATATGTATCCCTCAAAGATTACTCCCTTTTTTAAAAAAAAGGAATTAGAATTAGGATTTGTTAGAATAGAATTTGGTCTTGATCAGTGGTGGGATTCAGCCAGTTCGCACCACTTCAGGAAAACCGGTTGTTAACTTTCTGAGCAGTTTGGCAAACTGGTTGTTGGAGGAAATCATTAGGGCAGAGAACCGATTGTTAAATTACTTGAATCCCAGCACTGGTCTTGACCAATATATACTGACTTTCATGAACTACTGCATTGTTTTAAAGATGCACATATAGTAGTTGCCTTAAAAGTATTTCCATCAATAGGCAAGCAGATCTTACTTGAGAGAGAGAAGGATTTGTGGGGTGAGGACACGTTCTTCTAAATTCAAAAAGATACTGATTTGAAAAACAAGAAGGGAGGAATAGGGAATTTTTCTTGTTCTTTTCCATAGCCATTATATTGATTTAAAATTGAAACTAACAAGGAAAAAAAAAGCACATTAGAACCAAAATTTAATTAGGGGTCTGCAAATTGCTTCTGAGGCAAGTATCTGATTTACCCATCAAGTTCAGTAGGAATAAAAACACTACAATGAATCCACTCTAGTTGCCAGACCTTTACAGCAATTGTTGATTCTTGTCTCATGATTTTTCATCAATATCAGCAAGTTACAGAACAGATCACTCCATGCCTCATGAGCCAAGCAGCAGGTTGTTGAAAAACCTGCTGCTTGGCTCAGATCTCCAGCATTCAGATCATCCCACCCAATTTTTAACTGAAACAAGGGCATGGCTGGCCACTGTTTATACTGACCCCAGCAGGGGGGGAGGGGGGAAACAGCTTCAAGAGGCAGGAGGACATTCAAATTATACTGCTCAACACAATATGAAACATTCAAAACTATGCTGCTTTACTCCAGATGCAAAAAAGCCAGCATGTTTTCTTCACATGCAGAAAAAAAAATCAAATTATATTTTTTCCCAAACACAAAATACTCAGAATGACTATTTGAGTATTTGAGGGGCTGCCACAAAGAAGAGGTGGTCAGTTTATTTTCCAAAGCACTAGAAGGCTTTGGAAGGCAAGATAAGAAGGCAAGACAAGAAACAATGAATGGAAACTAATCAAGGAGAGAAGCAACCTGGAATTAAGGAGGGACTTCCTAACACTGTGAACCAATGGTGGGTTGCCCCCGGTTCGGACTGGTTCGCAAGACTAACCAGTTTTAACCGTAAAACTGGCGGGAGGCTCCGCCCACTAACCTGGACATCATCATAAGTGATCTGCGCATGCGCAGAACAACGCAGGCATGATGCGAACCAGTAGTAAAGGTAAGTAGAACCCACCCCTGCTGTGAGCAATTAACCAATGGAACAGCTTCCCTTCAGAAGTTGTGGTATGCTTCACCACTGGAGGTTTTTAAGAAAAAACAGGACAACCACCAGTCTGAAATGGTATAGTGTGTCCTGCTTGAGCAGGGGTTTGGACTAGATGACCTCCAAGGTCACTTTTAGCTCTATTCTCATTGGTATATTTCAACCTTGAAGTGATTCATCTACAAAATGTTTTTCAGATCTCAAGAAAAAAAATCATTTGGTCTGTATTATAGTAATATGGGTGCTGAAACCTAAATGTTGGTGAGGTTAAGCACATAATGAAAAGAAGGGCATTTGACTCCAAGGCAATGGAAGCACTTGGAACCCCCTAATGCCAGTTTCTCATTGGGTTGAATTAAAAGCCAAAAATATATTCAGAATACTACATTTCTAAAAAAAAAAAAAAAAAAAAGTATGTAACCTTCCTATGATCTAAATTATACATATACATAGATGTGTGCATAGTACACACGCTGACCATACACACATACACAAAGTACTGTACAAAAGTGTCAGGCAGTTGTGCAAATTTGCTGTACATTAAGAATGCTTTCAGAAATAGAAGTGTTAATCGTTTATTTTTTATCAGTTAACAAAATGGAAAATAAATGAATGGAAGAGAAATGCAAATCAAATCAATATTTGATTTGACCATCCTTTCCCTTCAAAACAGCATTAATTCTTCTAGGTACACTTGCACATATTTTTTTAAAAGAACTCGGCAAATTTTGAAACATCCTGGAGAACTAACCACAGAACATCTGTGGATGGAGGCTGCCTCAAATCCTTCTGTCTCTTTATGTAATCCCAAACAGACTCATGATGTTGAGATCAGGGCTCTATATGGGCCAAATCATCAGTTCCAGGATGTCTTCTTCTTCTTTATGCTGAAGATAGCTCTTAATGACATGGGCTGTATGTTTGGGGTCACTGTCCTGCTGCAGAATAAATTTTGGGCCACTCACACATCTCCTTTATTGTATGGCAGGATGGATAATTATCTGCCTGTATTTCTCAGCATTGAGGACACCACTGATTCTTACCAAATCTCCAACTCCATTTGCAGAAACGCAGCCCCAATCTTGCAAGGAACCTCCACCATGTTTCACTGTTGCCTGCAGATACTCATTGTTGTAGTCTTTCCAGCTCTTTGGTGAACAAACTGCCTCCTGCTACAGTCAAATATTTCAAATTTTGACTCTCAGTCCAGAGCATCTGCTGCCATTTTTCTGCACCCCAGTTCCTATGTTTTTGTACATAGTTCAGTCACTTAGTCTTGTTTCAATGTCAGAGGTTTGTTTGGCTTTTTGGTTGCAATTCTTCCACGAATACCTAGCCATAATTTTCCAGACGGTACCTGGAATACCATTGTTTTCTGCCAGTTCTGTGCTGATGGGTCTGCTGGATATCTTTTGATGTTGAAGGAAAGCAAGTATGATGTGTCTTTCATCTGCTGCATTAGAATTAGAATTATAATTTTTTATTGGCCAAGTGTGATTGGACACACAAGGAATTTGTCTTGGTGCATATGCTCTCAGTGTAGATAAAAGAAAAGATACATTCATCAAGAATCATAAGGTGTTTGGTGGAAAGTAGTGCATTAAGCTTAATGATAGTCATAGGATACAAATAAGGAATCAGGAAACAATATCAATATCAATTGTAAGGATACAAGCAACAAAATTACAGCCATACAGTCATAAGTGGAAGGAGATGGGTGGTGGGAACGATGAGAAGATTAATAGTAGTGCATTAAGCTTCCTTGGCTGACCACTGCGTCTACGCTCCTTAGCGTTGCCCATTACTTTGTGCTTTTCTAAAAGAGCTTGAACAGTACATCTTGAAATTCCAGTTTGCTTTGAAATCTTTGTCTGGGAGAGACCTTGCTCATGTCTTGCTCCTGTGCTTAGTTTTGCCATGGTGTATGATCTGTGAAACTATCTTCTTCAACCTGACCTTAGTAGTAGAGTCTGGCTGTTCCTCACCCAGTTTTAAGCCTCCTATACAGTTAATGATTGTGTTTCAAGCTGCATATGAAATTGATGATCATTAGCACCTGCTTGGTATAATTGGTTAATCATACACCTGACTCTAATCCTACAAAATCCCCGATTTTGTGCAAGTGATTGCTGTTTTGAGGGCAAAAGGTGGTCACATGAAATATTGATTTGATTTGGATTTCTCTCCTGTTCAGTTCCATTTTGTTAATTGATAAAAAGTAAACTATTAACACTTCTATTTCTGAAAGCATTCTTAATGTATAGCATTTCTGTACAACTGCCTAACACTTTTGCACAGTACTGTATATTAGAAATACTGATTCCCACTCCCTCTCCCCCCCGAATAGCCCATTATCTCTGACGACTAACAACCATATCAGAAAAGAATCTGCTAAGCTAAAAATTTTCAACAAATGCAGCATCTTTGCACAGTTATAACTCAAGGTCTAAGATCATTCAGACTTTGATATCTTCTGCTGATGGAGCTCACAATACTACACTGCCCAGCTTCTGGCACTATAAATGGCTAAATTCTTGATATTGTCCATACATAAAAAGAATGGCAATGGCATTTAGCCTGCTTTTTACACTGGAAAAAAGAATTACTTGGCATATTATTTTTTTCTTTTGGCAAACTATTAGGTCATTCCTTTTTTACCCAAATGCTTGTTCATCCCTCCAGCTTACTTACAAGTCAAATGCACCCAGCCAAGCCCAAGGAAAAGCCATAAATCAGCAGCTGTTTGTCTGGACAATCTATCAGTCAGTCCTACTTGGAACCTTCCCTTGCCCTACACCAACAGGAACCTAAATTATACAGACCCATTTTTGCAATTTCTCACATTTTCCTCTGAAGCTACAATATAAAGGTTTTAAATTGGGAGAAACTTTTGGTATTTCACAATGATCATTTTGATATATATAGTACTTCTTCTGCCATTGTAACAAGATTTGTGTAATTGATTAAAATCTGCCTGTCAAATGCTTGTGAGAGATGAGTCCTATTATCTTGTAAAATGCTACACATATGGGTAAGTTGGAAGTCAAAGGCAGTATGATATATTCATTTCTAAATGTATTTCAAAAACTAAGCAAAAATCTTGCATTGAAGATTGTAAGAAAAAGTATACTTACTCTTGGGCAAGGCATGCCTTCAGTACATATGGGAGTGAATCATTCATTTGGCTTTCTCACAAATATACTTTCAATACTTTGGCAATGCAACAACCTTATTATCACGACATATTATTTGCTGTTGTGCGAAAGCCTAATTTTGATATGGCACAACAGTGCCTCCTATAGCATCTGATAAAATGACCCCCCAAACTAAGATTCATGAATTAAAGGAATTCCACTCCCCTCCCACCCAAGTTTCTGCCATACAATCCCATTCAGAGAATGTCCCAACTGGTGAAAAACAGATTGCAACTTCATAATGAGCTGCAGTGACACAGTAGTTAGAGTGCAGTACTGCAGGCTACTTCTTCTGACTGACTGCTGCTTGCTAATTTGGCAGTTCAAATCTCACCAGGCTCAAGGTTGACTCAGTCTTACATCCTTCCGAGGTGGGTAAAATGAGGACCCAAATTTGCTGCTTAGAGAGGGCTGCAAAGCACTGTAAAGTGGTATATACAGTAAGTCCAGGTGCTTTGGCTATAATCCCATTATAAAGAGATTAGGAAGAAAAATTTGGTGACTATATAATTTCTGATTTGCTGGCTAGGGCCAGGACATCGGAGAGAAACATCTTCCTTGATTGAATAAAAGCAGTAAATTTGAGGTTGGCTTTTAATTATTTCCTACATTCTATATAACTGAAGATAGTACTCAGGAACAGGGGAGGAAATGAAGAACAGGAGATACCTGTCCACATCTAAGGGGGAGAACCTGGTCATATTTTTAATCATTTTTTACAATGTGCTTTGAACATGCATTCAAAGCCAGATCTACTACCTCAGGCAAGTAGTTAATAAGGAAGTAATTCAGCTAGGCTGATTGTACTGATTTTATTTGGAATTCTGCATGAATGATGTTGCTTTACTGTGCCTTCTTTATATTTTCCTTTTCTCAATAACCTCCTTTTTATGTCTAGAAATTTAGCTTGGTTGGTTTAATAAATACATTTTTCATTGCATTTCCCTAAGTGCAAAACACCAAGCTACTACTTGTTCCTCAGAATCAAAACAAGTTTGTCAACTTCTTTATTAATGGCTTTTAGGCAAGAAAACCAAAATGCTTTCTGTTTTCTAAAGCTGGCCTAGAGGTAAAAAGTTGTTAGCAGAACAGCTAAAAACTCCACCAGACAGGCAGATGTGTCTGGTAGTTCAATCTGACTTTGGCATCCTATTGCAATTATCTTTTATTGGGACTCCGTGGAAGAAAGGATTAAATTATTTCTCTCTCCAGGTTTGTAACACCCATCTTTTAAGGAGTCAATTAGTCCCAAATAGTTCTGAAGGTTGGAATTGAATTCATTATTTAAGATGAATTATGTTTACCATGACCTACGGATCCAGGACCTTGTTTGCACAGAGTGATAGTCTAGAATTTAGGGGAATTTCTGTGGTATGTATTGTTCAACTATTTCCTCTTGTCCCATTCTGCAAATGAGAATGGGTAAACAAAAACATGTATCATATCACGTTATCTGTACCAAACTGTGTCTCATAACAATCCAGAACTGAAAGCAATATGCAATATATTGTTATTGGCTGCTAGTATTCCGCTAATTTGTGGGAGACAAGATGGCAATCTGGATAACATAGATAACCAAAGAAGGAATATCTACTCTTGGAATAACCAAGCTTCATGCACCAGCATGCTGCTTTTTCCATGGTAAATTGGCTTCAACTCAACCCTTCCAAGACCGAGTGGCTGCCGGCGTCCCGGTATAGCCAGCTGACGCCATCGCTGGTTATTGGGGCCGAATCATTGGCCCCCATGGAGAGGGCCCGCAACTTGGGTGTCCTCCTGGATGCACGGCTGTCTTTAGAAGGGCACATGACGGCCGTGGCCAGGGAGGCTTTTTATCAGGTTCGCCTGATACGCCAGTTGCGCCCCTTTCTGGGCCGGGACTTCCTACGCACGGTCAGTCAAGCACTCGTCACCTCTCATCTGGACTATTGTCTCTACATGGGGCTCCCCTTGGGGTATACCCGGAGGCTCCAACTGGTGCAGAATGCGGCCGCGCGGGGGATTATGGGAGCGACGGGGCACTCCCATGTGACTCCTCTCCTGCGCGAGCTGCATTGGCTTCTGGTGGACTTCCGGGTGCGCTTCAAGGTGTTGGTGATCACCTTTAAAGCGCTCCATGGCTTAGGGCCGGGGTACTTACGGGACCGCCTTCTGCTACGAATAGACTCCCATCGGCCGGTTCGCTCCCACAGAGAGGGCCTCCTCAGGGTGCCGTCGGCCAGACAATGCCGGCTGGCGACCCCCAGGAGGAGAGCCTTCTCTGTGGTGGCACCTACCCTTTGGAACAATCTACCCCCAGAGATACGAGTGATCTCCGACCTCCGGACTTTTCGTCGGGCCCTAAAAACTTACTTTTTTCAGTTAGCCGGTCTGTCTTGATTTTAGGGTTGGTTTTAAAATTTTGATACGGATTTTAAATTGACAAGTTTTACATTACGGGCCAAATTTATTTAATTATTTTAAATCTATTTTTAATTATAATGTTATGTATAAATGTTTTTATTTTGGCTGTTCACCGCCCTGAGTCTGAAAGGAGAAGGGCGGTATAGAAGTTTGAATAATAAATAAATAAATAAATAAATAAATAAATAAATAAATAAATAAATAAATAAATAAATAAATAAATAAATTGTGACAGGTGAATCTGCCTCAGGCATACAGCATTACGATTCATGGGTTTGCTGGAGGAATGCCTTTTTCTATGTCCCACTAACAGCTTCCATCTTGTGCGGAACAGATTGTTTTATGTTTTTCCCAAGAACAAGCTGACATTATTACATGTTGTTGCAAGTATCCCTCAATGTGTCCTTGTCCTTCAAAACTAAGTAGGTAAGAACCCAAATAATGCCTGGATCAAAGTGCACCTGTTAACTTTACATATTTAATTCAACTATTGCACAATCAAGTCTAACTATGGGTATACAGCATTTTGATTTTGAAGACAAATAATTTACAGATGTTAAAAACACCAATGCAATTCCTAAAAGCAGCTGCATTGTTTTTTCACAAATGCAGCGTGGACCAAGAAAAGATGCATTGGTTTAAGGAAGTGAATACCTTAATACAGGCATATATACCTGTGTACCCATGAATGCTTCAAGATACCTTTTTGCTCTGCGTCCAATGCACTGCCACTTTATATTCCTTCACCCACAATTTGGTAATCTCATAGGTATGGAAATGAGTGGGTTGGAGTAAACCATGCCTAGCTGCAAGGCTGTCTATTGGATCTGGCCAATTAAAGCAAAGTTGTTGTATGAACTATAACATCGATCAGTTTGATTTCATGCTTTGCAATTGTTAAGCACACACTATTGGAAAACTTCCAGGTTTTTCTCATTCAGTCTTTCTATAAGCTGATAGATCTTCTATCCCCTTGTTCCATATTTTAACTGATTCAAAATTGTTTCAGTAAAGCTTGTCTCATTTTACATGCTACCCAGCCCCTGCAGGTTTTGCATACAAGACAGCTCCAAAGTCTGAAACGGGCTTCCTGAAATAATATTTGTTAGTTTACTGCTTCTGTAGTTACTATATGAATTTTGTAATGGTGATTTGTTTTTCTTCTTTGGGTTGTTAGTTTAGGTTGCCATTTTCTGTTATTTTTCAGTATGTTTTAGTAACCAATTTATATATAGATATAGATATAGATATAGATATAGATATAGATATTATAGATATAGATATATAGATATATGTAGGTCTTTGGTTATTCGGTTTTCTCCTGCGTAAAATTGGAAGTGTCTTGGTGACGTTTTGACGAAGTCTCATTCGTCATCTTCAGGCTGGTGTTTTCCATATATATATATATATATATATATATATATATATATATATATATATATATATATATATATATATATATATCTCAGACTAACTCAAGCACAACCAAGCCCCCACCCACACAGAACACCCCCCCATCCAATCAGAGCACAGCCAAGCCCCCAACCAATCAGAACACACCTCCACCCAATCAGAACACAGCCAAGCTCCCACCCAATCTGTTCACACCCCCACTAGCAGTTAAAAGGAAGAAACAGCTCCTAGAAGCACCAAGCCGAAAACACCAGCCTGAAGATGACGAATGAGACTTCATCGAAACGTCGCCAAGACACTTCCAATTTTACGTGGGAGAAAACCCGAATAACCAAAGACCTACATGCATGCATATATATATATATATATATATATATATATATATATATATATATATATATATATATATGTGTGTGTGTGTGTGTGTGTGTGTGTGTGTGTGTGTGTACACACACACACACACACACACACACACACATATATATACATTTTATAAACTGTGCTGAATTATTCTTTCTGAGCACGGAAAGTGGAATAAAATGTCACTTGTGAAGTTATCTTGTGAAGAATAGGTTGACCAATTCTTTTGGTACAGACAGATGAAGGGCAGAAGCTAATATTCCCCATATCCCTACTGTTTCCTTAAGAGGAATAAATAAGGGGAATTTTCTTAATAGTTAGAACAATTGATCAGTGGAACGGCCTTGCATTCAGAAGTTGTGGGTACTCCATCACTGGGGGTTTTAAGAAGAAATTGGATAGCCATTTGTCTGAAATGATATAGAGTTTCCTGCTTGAGAAGGGGGTTGGACTAGAACACCTCCAAGATCCCTTCCAACTCTGTTATTCTGTAATCCTGAATGCAACATTTTATCTTCTGTTCACTTACTACAAATAAGCAGCCACAATGGTAGAGTAAGAAAATGGACAGAATGTATGCTGACCACAACTTCCAAAGTGAGGTTTGTACCACATAACATCCCTGGATTCTTAGGACAGGGATAGCAAGGCCTTTTCTGACTTATGAGTTTAGCTTAGCTGAGTCTTTCCTTAAGGAAGGTCTCTTCTCTCCCAGTCATCAGCTGTGTTCTAACTTGTGTGCAGCAGCAGTACACTGTACAGTGCAGTTGTCTCAACAGAAGGAATGACTACAGACAAAAGCTTTATTAGAACTGTACATGAACACCACTCAGTGACCCTCCTGGGTTGAATTCTACATAAGTCTGAATTACCTGAGCAGGCACATGTGGACCACTCCACTGAAAAGAGGCAGGCTTTCGTCAGCTTAAAAGTTCAATGTAACACACACCCAGAGAGAGAAAATTAAGAAGCAACTTATTTGGTTTTGGTGTTCTTTTACTTTGGGGGATACTTATCCAATCTAGGATGGTAGGAAGAAATCGGAGTGTTAGCTCCAGCCCCAGCCCCAGCCCCAACCCTGCGACGGGGCCGCCATTCATGTGGGGATCGCCATTCCGCTGCTGCACACTTTCACTGACCACCCTTCCTGTGTGCCTGCTCTCCTGGGTCGTCAGCCCCGAGGCATGCCTCTCATCCCAGCCGCAAGCTAGATGACGTCAGGGTCATGCACTGAAGCAGTTTATCAACCTTTATCACTTTAAGGAAAGACAGAGCAGCACGGAACAACTGAAGTGGCTTGTGATGGATTGGGGAGGGATTGAGTGATTGCTCTGGGGTGGAGCTGTATGCTGCTTAAAAAGGTGATGGGGAGCACAGAGCATCGGCTCCAACAAAGATTCCTTTCTGTAACACTTTAAGGTGGTCAGTTAGTACTGATATCAGGATAAACAAACTTGGCTACTGCTTTTGCGTGCTGAGGTTTATTTTTCCAGTCTTTACGGAACCTGACACAGAGTTTATCCCAAACACCCTATACCCTTCAAGTCTCAATTTCACTGATTTTTTTTTTTTTAATAAATGAGGAATAAAATGACTGACAGGTCGGCTTTCTTTTGTGGTTGCAGTAGCAGAGCTGCATTCAAGCGTGGACAAAAGCAACCTCTCTCCATCAGCTTCTTCCTGAACTGGCTTCTGCCCAGGTCTCTTTCTTGCTCTGCCCTGATCCTTCCAAAACCTATGGGACACTATGTGGTCGATGGAGCAGAAAGCAGATGGAACTTTTCTGAGCTATACAGAATAAAAGACAATGGAAATGTGACAATTATAGACCTCTAGACCCTTTCAGCATCTCATAGTTTCTAACTCGATTTTCAAATCAACTGGTGGCATTTAAATTTCCTTGTCACAATCAGCATCAATATTTGCCACCCAGAGATTCCTTGGCAGCAAGTAGCATTTGATGGCTTGTCAATATCTTGTAGCTATTTAGTTATTGTGAACTAAAGCATTGGGTTAGGTATTAACTTCAGTAAGGCTAAATCACACCATGCCGCAAGATTGTGAATATGTAAACTTGAATCTGGCATTCAAGAATAGCATTCAGGAGGAAATCTCAGGTGTACTGGGCTCAGCATTGCCTCTATCTTACTGAATGATTATATTCCCAATTTCCAGGAAGAAACAAGCATTGCCTCTAATTGCCTACTCTAAGGCTGTACATTCATCAGACACAAATCTTGCTGAAGTGTCTTGAACTAGTTCCACAAAGTTCCCCCAAAATATACATATACATGAGAACCAGTAGGGTCTAGTGGTTCAGGCAGTAGGCTAAAACCAAGAGATTGTGAGTTCTAGGTCCCACTTTCGCCAGCTGGGTGACTTTGGCTAGTCACTCACTCTCCATCTAAATCACCTCACAGGGTTGTTGCTGTTATGGGGAAACTAGGCAGAAGGGATATTAGATTCTATCTATATTTATCTAATTATCTACCATGTTTCTCTGAAAATAAGACCCAGTCTTATATTTTGGGGAGCTCCAAAATAAGCACTAGGGTTTATTTTCAGGGAAACATGTTTCAGGGTGATTAACCTGGCTGGGCGCCCCCCCCCCCCGGCTTGCACGCAAGAGGCGGCAAGTGCGCTGTGACCGACAGTATCCAGCAGCAGCTTCAGCCCCCCCCCCCAGTCCCTTGGTTGGCACACTCTGGGGCTGCACAGCCTGAATTGATTCCCTGTTCAAGCAGCAGACAGAGGCAGAGGCATGGGGGAGGAAGAGGAAGGCGATCCAGACGCGCCATGCAGGCTGCAGGAAAGCTGATAGATAGATGATAGATTGTGGGCTGGAGCAAGTGGCTGGCCTGCAGAGGTTCACCTTCGCATAGTGGCACTGGCAGTAGACAGAGGCAGAGGAGCAGGGCAGAAGGCAGGCAATCCTGATGCACCGCGCAGGTGCAAAGATGAGCCTCCAGGCTGCTCACACTGACTCACACTGACTCTAGGCTTTTCTGCAGCTACATGGCCCATGCAGTGCATCCAGATCATGGATGTTACCATGATTAAGTTAACTGCTGTCTCAACAACATACATTTTGAGCTCAGTTGTGGTAGAAAGTCAAGGACTACCTGTATACATTTAGAGCCATGATGGCGAACCTATGGCATGTGTGCCAGAGGTGGCACGCAGTGGCCTCTCTGTGGGCACGCAAGCCGTCACCCGAGTTCAGCTTTACTGGACATACATGCGCACCTCCCAATGGCCGGCTGGTCTTTGGGTCTCTGCTGCACATACGTGAGGGGAGGGGCGCATGCGGGGGTCCTGCATGCATTGAATTTTGGAGGTTCAGACACACACACATGCATTTGCCCGTGCACACACATGCTTTGGACACTCAGTCCGGAAAAGGTTAGCCATCACTGATTTAGAGCATGGGAATGCTAATTAATCAGAGACATATTGTACTTCTTGATAATACTGAGGACATTGGAAGTGAATTCACCTACGTAAGTATATTCTGTTTTTACCTTCCTGCAACTTACACTATAAATATCTGAAAAAGTTTGTCCTGTGATAAGAAATGTGATGAATTTAAAATTCCTATAAAGAGCAATGATGGCTAACATTAAATAAGAACAAATCAGAGGTGGGTTTCAGTTCTGGAGAACCGGTAGCGGAAATTTTGAGTAGTTCAGAGAACCGGTAGTAAAAATTCTGACTGGCTCCGCCCACATCTATTCTCTGCCTCCCAAGTCCCAGCTGATTGGGAAGAAATGGGGGATTTTGCAGTAACCTTCCCCTGGATTGGGGAGGGAATGGAGATTTTACAGTATTCTTCCCCTGCCACGCCCACAAAGACACGCCCACCAAGCTATGCCACACCCACCAAGCCACACCCACAGAACCGGTAGTAAAATGTTTTGAAACCCACCACTGGAACAAATGTTATTGTTCTTTATACAAATTAGTACAAGATTTGGCATCAGGAAGCCTTGAAGTCCTGCTGTAATTCTCTCTAAAATATATTGAATGGCTTTGTACAAATACGTGAAGTCTTTCTCATTTCCTTTCACCATCTTTAAAGTATGTTTAACAATATCTGCCTTCCAATCTGAGCTCTCAAGGGCATTAGGGAAATTAATTAATACTTGGCAATTGCTGTGCATGTCTTTGAAAAAGAGCATTAAATACCAGCTGTTATCAGAATGTCAGTGCCTTCCTGTGCCAGTGGTTCTTGTAATATGACATGCTGATCTATGACAACATCATGTGAGTTTTTTGACACCCTCGCTGGGGATTGTATTCGGCATAATTCAATGAGTCTTCCAAGTAACTAATGGCAGCTTTGTTTTTAGATTTTAGATTTTCAGTCAAGCTCACCTTCTTTCAGAATTCCACACCTGTGGCCAGAGCACAAACTAACCAATGCATAGTGTTCTTGTGTGACACATCTTATTATTTTGTCACCCATCATGCAGTACCTTTCCCCTTCCAGACTTAAGACAGGAATTGCTGGTTAGCTTTCTCTAACTTAAAGCTTACTAGATATGTTAGGCTGAAATTCTCATTGTACTCATCCCAAAATGATGAAAGTTGCAATTCTACATATATGGGAGGTACCAGCTTGGAAAAAAACTGCCCTAGCTAAAGCAAAAATGTTTTAAAAATAAAAGCACCTTTAATATCTAGCATTAACAAAATTATCAGAAATGTGGAAGTAGAGAAGAAAAACAAGACAAATTTTAAGGTAATAATGATTCAAAGAGCTGCTGCTAATTGCTGGTGTTGGTGACAAAATAAAAGTAGAGTTGAAGGCTTTGAGTGATTTTTTTCCAGATGTTTTGAGAAAGCGGGTAAAACTATTATTCTCTTTCCCCTTCTATTTATGTCACCTGCATAATAGGGTGGCATAAGGTTTCTGCTTGGCATTAATAAACATCACTTCAAATTATGTTTGGCAAACCAAGAGTCTCTTATCAGAACTTCAGGTTGAGGTCAGGCTGGATGGAAAGAAACCTGGTTTTCCTCTCTCCTGTTTCCTTTCATGAGTCTGCTTTTACTATTCTTCCTTTGCATGAATGAATGTGCATTACTCTGAAAGACCAGAACCAGCTGTTCTGAAGGACTTGGCATTCTGGTTTGATCTCTCATCATTTAGGTCATGCATCTCAATAAAATAAGCAGCAGCAAACTCTTTTTCACTTTCTCTTTATTGTAACCTTCTGTATTCAGCAGAAACATTGCCAAGGTGTCAGTATCTATTGCCTCAGTTAGAATGGGCTGACTTCATATCAGTCTGGGGATAGCCTCCCTTTTTTATATACAGTATATTGCTGGATAGAAGGACATATTCTGCTCTTCCTGCAAATCTCAAAGTTATTGTTTGTTATACAATAGGTGAGGCAATGCTGTGTAGTGGTTGTTGGAATTGGACAAGGAAGATCCAGGTTCATCTACTGGGTTACTTTGGTATCTCTCAGTCCAATGGTGCATAAAAGCTCTTTCAGCTCCTGAAGAAGATGTGACATAAATCAACAAGTAAAAATAGGAATGAAAATGTTCACCACTATAGATTTAAACACATTTTACCAAAACAGGAGAGGCCAAAAATAATTAAAGCTCAAGTGGGTGAGATTTCTGAAAAGGAAGTAATAAGGCATAATTGCAAATGATTCTAATGAAGAAATTGAATGAAGCAGAAGAAACAGCAAAACAATACAGATAGCCCTCAACTTATGACCACAATTGGAAGTAAAATTTCTGTTGATAAATGATGCAATCATAAAGTGAGATACAATGTGATCATATTGCTTAATGATTGCAATCCCAGCATTCTCAGCTGCCATCGTTAACTGAGAATCATGGGTCGTTAAACAGGGGGAGTCCCTGGTAAGTGTGGGGCACTGCAGGGGTGAGGAGGGGGCCCTGGGAGGCCCAGTGCAGACTGTGTGCTAGTAGGGGTGTGCTGCAGCATAAAGTTTCAGCCACCTCTGGAAATATCAGCTAACCCACCTGGCCCAGCAGTGCTTATCACTATAGATGCACTGTAGACCTCCCCCCCACCTATCTCACCCCCCCTTCCTGATTTATACCCTTTTGGCTGCCCTGCACAATGACATTCATTGGTAGCAACACTGGGGTTGGGGCTGAAGTAGAGGCCTAGAGGGGCCTTCAGTTGTCTCAGCTAGCTCTGCTGCTACTTGGCCTCTACTTCAGCCCACTGTTGCTGCTACCACTGAGAAATCACCTCAAGCTTCACACCATAGCCAGCCACTGCACAACGTGTGATTTGCCCCATCATCCTGCACTCCACAGGCTTTGCTGCACCCTGTTGACCTTTGCCACATTGCACCATTCCAAGTCATGCACCCCATTTTTTCTCCAAGCCCTGTACCCTATTCTTGTGATCCTTTGGAAATCTTCTGGTCTTTCCCAGATTTCGTGAGAACAGGCAGGTGAAAGAGTTGCAGTGCTCCTACAGTAGCTGCCAAGTGCCCACATTTTAATCAAGTGACCGCAGAGGTGCTGCAAGAGCCATAAGTTCAAGTGTGGGTTATAAAGCCATATTTTTCAGCACTGTCGTAATTTCAAATGGTCACTGAACAAATGGATGTAAGTCGAGGACTACCTGGTCAGTTCATGACTGGATTGTTACAATGTGCTCTATGTGGACCTGTCCTGCAGTAATGGGTATTTCTTGGTATGCTCATGTGTTACTACTGCTACATGAGCTGAATTGGTTGCCAGTTGGTTTCTGTTACCTGTAGCGGTCTTCGTGGCATATTGCCTGAATATCTGAGGGACATCCTATCTTTGTTTGTGCCTGCCTTTCCTGGTGCATTCTGGCAGATTGAGTACACTCCAGGTCCCCCCTATTAAATATCATTTTATGGAATAAGCAAGTGTGACTTCTCTGTCACAGCCCTAGTATTCTGGAATAGCATTCCCCCCCTCCCCCAAGAAACAGACAATGCCCCTCTCCTGGGGTTTCAGAAAGTTCTTAAGACCTGACTGTGATCTCAATCCTGGATTAGTGTATTTGTGTAGCCCTGTTGTGGTTTGTTATTGTTAAAATTGCTTTACTCCAGACTGCTAGCTGTTTTTATTATTCTTGTATTGTTAAGCTGCACTGCCCTAATGTAGTCTATTGGATTGGGCAGCTATGATAGATTTAAAATAATATTGATAGTTAGAATGCCAGTGTGACTATATTAGAAGATTAACGAAGATCGGGGGCGGGGGGGGAAAGAAAATATAGGAAATGGAAAGAAGGACAAATCTCTAAGAAAATAAAGACAGAAACTATGGAAAAAGAATCAGGAAAGCTAAAGCTTAGAATGAACTGAGACTGGTGAAAAAAGCCAAGAGCAAGAAAAAGAGCTCCTTCAAATATGTTAGAATAAAAGAAAAGATTAAAGTTTATTCTCAATCTTTTTTTTGTGGGGGCGGGGAAATGCATGTTCTATTGGAAACTGTGAAGAGTAGGATCAAAAGACACCATGAAGCTTGAGACTGACAGAAACATGTTTAGGGATAGGGAATATCTACTTACTATGGATGAGTTTAAATCTCTAGGAGCTGCATCGTGAAGGAACTACTTGATGGTTTAGTTCAATCTTTATGTGTTGTCTTTGAGAAATCCTGGAGAAATGATAAAATGCCAAATACCTGGAACATGACAAATATAGTTTATAATCTTCAAATAAAAGGAAAAGGAGAATCTTACCAGGACTCTGGCATTAATACCTGATAAGATTCTAGAATAGATAGCAGAGAAAACCTGTAAACATTAAAAAAAAAAACATACTGAGTATCAGGCATCAACACACATTTATAAAGAACAAATATTTACCAGACTTACTTCATTTCATTTTTCACTGGGTAACTTCCTCTGTAGATTATGGGTATGTAGATCCTGATTTCAACAAAGCACTGAACAAAATTCCTTATTCCATTCTAATAAAAAAAAACTGGTTAAGTGTGGAGTAGATACTATGGCAATTAGTTGAATCCAAAGTTTGCTCAATTAGTTGAATCCAAAGCTTGCTCAAAAAATCACTCTATGAGTGATAATCAGACTTTTAAACATCTTAATGGCATTAATAACAGCAATGAAAAAGTATAGGAAATTGTCATTGTTTATGCTTAGGATCCAGTCAGATAAACTCCAACAAGTAAAGACTGTTCTGTGAACTATTAACTCTCTCATTCTGACAAAGGAATGGATATCAAATTTGCTAATGACATAACATTTGGTAGGATTGCTAATACTAATATTTTTGGAAGACAGAAATAAAATTTAAATTTTGATTGTGCTGAAAATAACAGAATAAAATTTAATAGACACAAAGTTCTCTGCTTCTAAAATAGATGACAGATGCATATGCATATGATGGGGGATAGCTGGAATAGCAATAACATTTATAAAAATAAATTTAGAGAGATTTCAAACTAAGTATGAGTTAACAAGGTGATGAGGTTGAAAGTTGAAGGATAATATTAGCTGAAACAACAGATCCAAAATCATGATGAATTATAGTTTCACTTGACTCTCTATTGGTCTGACATAACCTGGGCTATTGTATCCAGTTCTGGGTACTAACTACACTTTATTGGTTAGCTTTAATAACAGTTAATTACACCTTAATTACATTCTATGTTGATTATTCCAACCAGTCTACATGAAGGTATTTTTTTAATAACAACATTAGTTTTATAATATTAAAAGGTAATACAAACTGAAATCACACAAAAAATACAAAAAAAAATTTCTCTTTAAAAGAAAAAAGAAATATGAAAGACGATAGAAAAAACATATTTTAAAAAGTGATGACCAATCTTCCTTGCAGCAAATACTATGTAATTTCATACATTTATTTGTTTGTTTGTTTGTCTGTCTGTTTGTTTGTTTGTTTGTTTAAGTTTATTTGCAGCCCATTTTGTATCAAAATGACTGTAGGTGGCTTACAGCATTAAAACACTAAAATCCCAATAGATAAATATTTCTGAAATATTTCTAATATTCTAAATCACAATCAAAATAAAATTATAGTTAAAAGATGGGAAGAGAGGGAATCAGCAGAGGTGGGATAAGCAGAGGTGGGATTGCCTCTTAATTTATCAACAACCTTCAATGTGATGATCCTTGGGGCCCCAAATCATCTGGCAGAGTCTTCAAGTTATTACAGAAGATCAGAAGGGTGGGAGCCAATTTCACCACAGTAAGATGGTAAGATTGGTAAGATGTTCCAAAGAGCAGGAGCCACAGCAGACAAGGCCCTTCTCCTGGACAGAATACCTTGACTGATGCCAGCACCGATAAGACATTTCCTCAAGTAACCTGGGCCCATGCTGGGCTTTAAAGCTAATAACCAACACCTTGAATTGTACCCAGAAGAAGATCAGCAACCAGTGCAGCTTGCAGAGCAGTGGTGTTACATTGGTCACCCTAAGGATCCCAAGAACTGCCCCTTCTTGTATGCTACAGTTGTCAAGGTTGACAAAATGATACCTTTTCAAAGAAGCTTTGGCTATGAGAAGACTGTTTTTCTAGCATTTAGGAAGATGTTTTCTCGTATACTGTTTCCTGGCTATGGAGTGAACTTTTTCAGAAGTTGCACTGGGCTCCCTGAGATTTATTTTTGTGAAATGAAATATTGATGCAGCTCTGCAAGCATGAGGGAGGCTCTCTGATGAACCCACTGGACAATGCATCCAGGTAAAAAGTTAAACTGACAATTTAATTAAGCACCTGGGTGAGGAAAAGCTAAATACCTGCCCATTTATTTAGAGTACTAATCATCAGATGAAGATGAAGGAAGAACAGAACAAGTGCATTTTATGCCTACAGGTAAATTCTAGAGGGGAAAAACGAACAGCTGAGGAGCTGATTCTGGGCTGGCAATTTGACAGAATTTATTACCTTAAGATTTAAATTCTAGGTGGAATAACTTTTTAGAAATAATTCTTGCAGCTCTGTAATAGTGAATTGATGACTCTGTTCCTTTTCATACTACTACTATTTTCATAATACTACAAATCTAGGTGGAATAACTTTTTAAAAATAATTATTGCAGCTCTACAATAGTGAATTGATGACTCTGTTCCTTTACATAGTACTATCAGACCAAGGTTCACCCAACCAAACAGGATGGGGGAAAATATATATCACTATAATCTTCACTTCTGCAGATCCTATGTTGCATAGACTAGTCATAAATGCAGTCCCACCAACTGATTAATTGATGAATGTATGTCATTTACTGATGTTCTTCCCCAACTGTCAGCAATCTAGAAGCAAAATGCCTTGTTTCCCAACACACTTGAAAAAGAAATTTATTTATTTATAGAATTTATATAGCACATAATTTATATGTGACCTTGAGTGGCACAAATAATTTAAACAAAACCATTAAAACAAAGCAATTTAAAAGTATAAATATAAACAAAACTACAGAAGAAGGCATTCAGAATCTTACATACAATATAACCATTTCATAGTCTTCCTATTTCCATATGATTCCCAAGCCAGCTGACAAAATCAAATTTTAAGGATTTCTGGAAGGTCAATAGGATTAGAGTCAATCTAATCTCTGAGGGTAATGAGGTTCTAAAAAGTGGCTGCTGCGGAAAAGCAAGTTCTCCTGGATTCCATCAGATGGAATTTCTTAGCAGATGGGACCTATAAAATGTATTTCTTGCTGGACCTGATGGAGTGATAGACACCACAAGGAAGTAGTCCCTCAAATAACCTAGTCCAATGCCATTGCTAGCATTTTTCTCCCTTTCGGTACATGTTGTTTGGGAGGGAGGGAGGGAGGGAGGGATTACATAAGAGTGAAATAATAGTGTAGTGTAATGCTATAATGATGAGCCAAGGTGGCACTGTGGTTAGGGTGCAGTACTGCAGCTACTTCAGATGACTGCTAGTTCAGCAAATCAGCGGATCAAATCTCACCGGCTCCAGGTTGACTCAACTTTCCATCCTTCCGAGGTGGGTAAAATGAGGACCCAGATTGTTGGGGGCAATATGTTATTTAGTATACTGTCTTTGGTGTAAGCTGCCCAGAGTCCTCCGAGAGTGGGAGGCATATAAATATTATTATTAATATTATTAATAATAATAATAATAATAATAATAATGCTTTGCAGTCAGTAAGAAAGAAGAATTTTGAAGAGGAATGAGGGACAGAAACAAAAATGGAGAACTCTGTGATAAAGAGTTTACTACAAACTTTGAGAGTTTATAGTGTATAATATAATAAATAGTTTTCAATTATGACTTTCTCTGGAATTTATGGGTAAGAAACTGGAGATGAAGCAACATCATGGAAGCATGGCTCACTCTTCTTGTTTTCCAGCTTCTGCCTATGAATTCAGATGATCTGTATGCAGACGTGCAAGCTGTGAACTGGCACCTTTACAATCTGTGAAATAGCTATCAAAATAGGCAAAGAGGAAAATTCTGTTCAAAGAGCTACACAGCTGTACTCCTTGGGAGTTTCAGTTTACTAGGAACAAATGATACCTTTTCATATACTAAAGCTCTTTTAATAAATATTTCACTCCATGCAAAAATGTTTAAACCAGTGTTGTTCAATCTCAGCAGCTTTATGATGTGTGAACTTTAATTCCCAGAATTTGCCAGCTAGTGTTTTAAAGTTACTGAGATTAGAAGCACTGGTTTAAATTTTGATAGAAAAATGGATTTAGGGATTTAAGCTAAATTGTGTGAATATGGAGACTTAGAAGCAGGTATGATTGGGATCAAATGCTGGGAAAGTATATCGACAAAACATTGTATGATAAATATTTGCAATAGAGAGATCTGACATTGGATAAAGCAGTTTCCATGGCCAGATTATATAAAAATGCTAAGAATCAGCTAGAATGTAATCATCTAGAAATAATTATTGATAGTGAGTGTGTCAAGAACTTTATTTACAACAATGTTTGCAAACAAGGAATTGCTCTCATCCTTACTTCTAAATTATAGTAAGTCTGCCAACATGTTTTTAATCTGTAGTAAGGCTCCCAACCCAAATACACTTGGGTTATTTCACAGAGCAAAACAAAAGCAAAAAAAAAAGTGGTTGATATATGTTATCAAAGGGGATCAGGAGCCACTTCTTGGCCAAAAAGTTATGGATCTATCTTGCAGGGAATTTATTTATTTATTTATTTTATTTATTTCATCAAGCATGTATTAGGTAACAGATATAAGTATAAACATAATTATGAATACATGGAATGGATACGAATAAAAGGGAACATTAGGACAGGGACAGTAGGCACGTTGGTGCACTTATGCACGCTCCTTAAAGACCTCTTAGGAATGGGGTGAGGTTGACAGTAGGCAGTCTAAGGTTAAAGTTCTGGGGGTTTGGGGAAGAAACCACAGAGTCAGGTAGTGCATTCCAGGCATTGACCACTCTGTTGCTGAAATCGTATTTTCTGCAATCAAGTTTGGAGCGGTTTACCTTAAGTTTGTATCTATTGTTTGATTGTGTATTGTTGTGGTTGAAGCTGAAGTAGTCATTGACAGGAAGGACATTGTAGCAGATAATTTTATGTACTATGCTTAGATCAGACTGAAGGAGGCGTAGTTCTAAATTGTCTAAGCCCAAAATTTCAAGTCTGGTGGCATAAGGTATTCTATTGTGGGTAGAGGAATGGAGGAGGAATGGAGGAGTAGAGGAATTCTTCTTTATTTTCTAATATGTGAACATTGAAGAGCTCTCTGACTGCATGACTGCAGTTTTAGAGAAGTTCCATAAAAGAGGACTGAAACTAACATCCTGATAATTTGGATTTGTTGCTTTCTTTTAATCACCTGTGAGCATCTTGTAAAATGTATTCCCAATAATACAGATTTATAACAACTGCTCTACCAGCTGATTAAAAACGGAATTGCTTGATACTGGCCTGCAGCAGTAGACTCCATATTTCATCAACGTCAGGGTATATTAATTAAGGATTTTAAGATTCCATCATGCTACAGACTCAACAAGCTTATTTCATATCCCAACTGTTCATTTTCTTTATTGATACAAAAGGATTCCCACACTGAACATGAAACTCTGGAATAGGTGTGGACTATAGAATATTGTTGTGGGGAAAATAGGAGGATGAAGATGTGCTTGATATGTTCACTGCCTTGAGTTATTTGTAAAAATAATCAAGGCAGGATACAAATAAATAAATGTAAATGTTTATTTCTGGGGTCATCAAATTGTGCTGATGAGGGATCATGAACCATTTATACTGAATATATGCTTCAACCATTTGAAAACAGCATTTTTTTACTTTATGCTAAGTGTCTCAGAGATTAAAACACATTTGTGGGAAAAAAAGAAAATGCCTAATACTTTATATTCCATGCCAGATTTAGGCTCTAAAATTGGTAAAGGAATATGTTCATTGGATTGTTGATTTAGGTACGCAAAATTTTGAGGCATTATCATTAAAAGAATTCCAACTTTCTTCTCAACAACAGCTTAAACAGATTTAGTTTAAAATTTAAATGAAAAATTAATTTTAAAAATAAGGCTCTTCCTTAAAATTTTAACTTTAAAATTTAAAATTAAGTTAAATTTTTAAGGAACAGGCTTATTTTTAAGAATCAGTCAAGGATATTTGATCCTGGATGGACCAGACAGCAATTGTGGTTGCTTATGGTAGATTAAGAAGCCATTGTGGACTTTCTGTGTATAGGCTGTTAAGAGAGGCCTCTGAAGTTTAACTCTGCTGTTGATTTTATCTGTTAATTATGCTTTTTTTAATATAGTACATAGATGTCAGGACAAATGGGTTGAGTAAACAGAAAAAGGGTAGATAAAATAAGAGATGTTGTATTTCTGACCTTTGTACAATAAAGAAAAAATATGCTTGCCCTGTTTTGGTATATGTATTTATTTTTCTTCTGTCTATTGGAACTGTCTGAATGGAAGAGAAATCAGGATTCTTAGTGGGGGTCTTTGAGGAGGGAAAGAAAAAGAAAATCTCCAGGAAAAAAAGAAAAGAAAAGAAACACCACAGTGATATTTCATTTTCTATATCACAGTGTGAACCTAGCAAGTCTTGTAAATTTTTCTAACCTGTATTTCCCCTTCCATCAACTAAAAAGTCATCCGTTATGAACTGGGCACACATGCTGATTATTTTTAATATAAATACTAGTAAACATTGAAGATTAGAAGCATTTTCCCTCTATTTTCAAATTGGATAGAAAGCTACTTGTGAGATTGTACTTGCTGTGCATATAAGCATATTATTTCAAAACAATATGAGAGGGCTCTTACAGCTTTTTTACTTACAGTAGGTAACATTTAAAAAGCCAGAATAATCATAAAAATATGTAGATCTCTATAGTAGGTGAAGGAACTATATGAAACAAGCAGGGGAGCACATCCAGTTTGATCCCTGGGAGATATATAAAATAGCAATAATTTCAAAATGGAATCTAATACAAATTTATATCCTGATCATTTTATTCTCACATAAATCATGGTCCTATTACACCCATATACAATCTTTTTTTATATATGTAATTTGAGTTTCACATTTTATTTATTTATTTGTTCAACTTGTATGCTGCCTTTCTCCGAAGACATATAAATCTCCCCTGGAAAAAAAAATCTTATGTCCTTAACTGGCTCAAAAATAATAATAATAATAATCAAAGGATATTTTAGCAACAACATAAACAACTTTCCTCTTCCAAGACCTTTTGATTTACTTCAGTTATCAAAACATCTAGATAAGAATCAATGAAAATAAGACACATCCTTTTGCCTTCTCAGTAGAAGTAGTCCTCGACTTACAACAGTCTATTTAGTGACCATTCAAAGTTACAAGATCACTGAAAAAAGTGACATGTGACTGTTTTTCACAATAACGATGGTTATAGAATCCCTATCAGGGGTGAAATACTCCCAGTTCGGACCGTATCACCCGATCCGGTAGTGATGGAGGCGGGTGGTTCGGAGAACTGGTAGCAAAAATCCCTGCCCACCCACCTCCCCCTGCCCCATGCCCAGCTGAGCTGCACAATCATCAGAGGCTTTTTTTTTACTTTTAAAAGCATTTTTTCTACAACCTCTTTGGCCGAAAAATGCTTTAAAAAGTTAAAAAAAAAAAAAGCCTCAGCTGGGATTGTCAAAGGCTTTTAAAAGAAAAAAAACCTTTTTTTCTTTTAAATGCCTCTGACAATCCAAGCTGTGTTGCCTGATCGGCAGAGGCTTTTTAAAAAAGCCTCTGCCAATCAGGCAACTCAGCTGGGATCGTCAGAGGCTTTTGAAAGCATTTTTTTACAACCTCTTCGCTGAAGGGGTTGTAGAAAAAATTGTTTTAAAAGTAAAAAAAAAATTGGCCACGCCTACCCAGTCACATTACACCCCCCCCCAAGCCATGCCCACAGAACTGGTAGTAACAAATTTTAGATTTCACCACTGATCCCTATGGTCATGTGACCAAAATTCAGATGCTTGGCTACTGACTTGTTTATGACTGTTGCAGTGTCCTTGATCATGTGACCTTCTGACAAGTAAAGTCAATGGGGAAGCCAGATTCATTTAAAAAACATGTTACTAACTTAACACTACAGTGAGCCACTTAACAACTGTGGCAAGAAAGGTCGTAAAATAGGGCAACATTCACTTAACATCTGTTTTGCTTAGCAACATAAATTTTGGGCTCAATTGTAGTCATACATTGAGGACTACCTGTATCTACTTCTCTATTGTCAAAATATATTTCCTACACTTCCAGAGGGAGTAAAATGGGAGTAGCACAGGGGTAGGTTCTACTTATCTTTACTACTGGTTTGCATCATGCCTGCTCGCACAGAAGCTTCTGCGCATGCGCAGATCACTTCTGATGACGTCCGAGTCAGTGGGCGGAGCCTCCCGCTGGTTCTACTACTGGTTCTTGTGAACCAGTTCGAACTGGGGGCAACCCACCACTGGACTAGCAGATAATTAATTTTTAGTATAATTCCTGTCTTTGGACAGCAATTTTCTGTATTGGTGAAGACAATAAATTCTCTGGAAGAATTAAAAATTTAATTATGGATCACTTGCAAGGAGAGAGAAAAAGAAGAAAGGGAGTGGCTCATTTAAAAAAGCAGCCCCTCCCCCCACACATTTAGAAAAGTAATGCAATTTGCAAATCTTCCATTTCTAAGTGCTTCAGAGTTCTTCTGCCAGAAATATTGGAGAAAGAAGCTTAACCTAGAGAAGAAGTATAAGACATGAGGCTAGTAAGACAGGTCCCATTTCTGCCCCTTTCATGAGATTTGCCTTGTATAGTATTTGCCTTAAAGCTTATGTTGTTCTGCATTTTAGGGACACAAAGCATTTAAGTATTATGTAAAACATACAGCTGTTTTGTTTTGTGTTGTTTTTTTTATTTTGGGGGCATACAGTATATAAGTAAGATACAGGTAGTAAGAATTATTTCATTGTATAGTAGTCAGACTGGACTAAAAGTTGCTCTATTTATACAGCTGTCATATTGACTAGGCATAATGTTGGCATTATCCATGTCCAACTAATAGTTTCCATTAATGTTCTAATAATGATGCTTTCCCTGGTCCCTACATGGCAAGATTATGCTACCTTATGGCTTAAAAACTAACCCTTTAATCCTGAGCCACTAATACACTGAGGAATCAAACAGAGAGACAATATATCTCTCTGCCCTATTTAGCAAGTATAGTGCTCTGGCACATACAGTACAGTACTCTGAATGACAAAATCTCAATTTTATAAGGTTTTTATAAGGCCAACTTTTCAGTCACTAGTTTCTGCTTTTATAATGTCTAGGTTCAGGCTGCCTCTGACAGTACCTGTTTCTGCTAAATTATTTTCCTGACAAATTCTGCCTGCTCCATGCTTTCGTTATTTAATTATCCCCCAAATTTTAATATTTTGGTCAATGGAGCTGTTTTTTGATATCTCTTATCAATAATTTATGCTAAAAAAAAAAGCACTCCGTTTGCTATTCAGCTTCCAGTGTCTTTGCGCAGAAGAAATGTTCTTTCCTTCGGCTTGCTAATGTTCCACCAGCTGATGAGGATAGATAGCCTTCTATTTTCACTGTGAGCCAACATTGTATCACACTTTTTTAAGCAAAAGGAGAGAGACTGTGGTAGTTTTGTCCAAGGGAATGATAATTTGAGTAAAAGTCTATTATGCTAGCCTCCTCAAACCTAACATCTTCCAGCCCGCGTTTTTTGAAGTTATATTATGCAAACGGCTCTGCAGGCTTAAAACAGCTCTCCCCTTCGCTGTTTCTTCATTGCTTTTAACCACAGAGTTCCAGGCTGTCATCTGCACTCTTGTTGAATCTCAGAAGGATAGTTAGAGATGGCCTTTGCCTTAATGACTTCAAGCAGAGATCCAGGTCAATGCAAAAAGCATTCACAGAAGGGCTCCTGTTTGAGACTCATAATGTTGCTCTTGTACATTAAAGGGTAATGTGCAGGGTTAAAAGTGGTTACTGTGTAATGTACTCCCAGGAAAATTGCATTTGGTCTTCATTGTCCACTTTACAAAGGGATCACATCTCTGAAACTTGGCCTTCTGGACAAACTATTTCATTTTATTAGGAATTTATAGATAAATTATATCTGTATTAATTTATTATGTGCTTTTTGTTATCACCTACCTTGAGTATCCTTGCTAAATGGAAATATTAAGATAGTCTTTTTTGCCAAATCTTCAGAAGATAGTCAGGAGGTTTATCTATTAACCTCCTTTTGGAAAGTAAGAGTGTTGACATTTTAATCTCACTTTGGTTGTTTATTTTATTTTATATCCTGGTTATTTTATTTATGAAGATACTATCTTGAGTGTTGCTTTTAATGTAGCTGAAGTCTCTCAAATTTCTTGATTGGACAGCATATAAAATATTAAAATACATAAATATATGAATAAAGGTAGGATCATCATCAGTATAAAATATATTTCTCAAAATTTTCCTCTGCAATTCTTAATGTACTTGTTTCACTATCTGCCAAATTCCAAGTATTTTATCTTCAATATCAGTATCTTAGACTACCAATCAACCACAGACATTATTTGACATAAAGTTATTGGTTTGACAAGACTTGATAGGTGGCTTGCTATCCATGCCAACATCTGACAAAAACTGAAAATAGTCATGCTTATAAGATGGTCTCTGATAGCTGACATGCAATGACAGTCAATATCTGACAGCAGAAAGTGGAACACAGCTGAGTAAATGGCATATTAGCTGTGCCCATCTTATAAGTTAAAGCAACTGTGACATTAACATGTGACCTGAGGGGAAATGGACACATTTTGAAATGTTGTAAATGTTATTTTCCAGTTGTAATGATGTACCAGCCATATTTTCCTTACACCTGCAATCAGAAATCCTTATTTTTATTTAACGTCTAAATCTTTATATAATTTGTAGTGTGTTATATCCTTACAGAATGTTCAGTTTGGTTGTTACCTCAAGTCTCTAAACTAGATTTGCAGTTGAAACTTTATTTTTATTCAGATCCTTATACTATAACGATGTTATTCATTTCAAGAACACAGCCTCCAGTCTCTAAACTAGATTTGCAGTTTAAACTTGATTTTCATTCAGATCCTTATGTTATAATGGTGTTATTCATTTCAAGAACACAGCTAAGCTTCAGCAGCAGATCTTGACAGGATTACACACCAAGATCAAGGGGTTTCTGCAAGATGTTGCCAAAAAAGGCAAGATGGTAGCCACAAAATGCCTTGAAGATCTGATGTCCATTTAAAAAAGAAAAGAAAAGAAAAAAGGTCAATCTCACTTTTCTGGTAGTCACTTCTACTTTTTTTTTTTAACCATACATTGGATCATCCCTGGACAGGGAAGAAAATCTTACTTGTATTTAATTCTGGGCAATGTTTAATCTTCACACTAAATCTTAAACCTGAAAAAAAAAATCAGATTTTTTTTCTGCCAAGGATTTCTCTCTGCTACTGCACATTTCATCTCAAAAGAAACTCCAAATGAATGCACATCAATTTCAAGCTACTTCACAGGAGGCTTGAATTAAGATACTACTTAGCAGCATCCAGCATGAATCATTTCCCAGTCTCAAACTGAATGACAGTCCTGGTTGGCAAGGTTAAGAAGTCTGTACAGTAGGAGGCCTAAATGAGGGAGTCATGTGGGATGTGCCATGTGCAATCTCCAACTTTGCTGGATCAAACATGCACTTAAAGTGGGATGAAGTGCTCAGTTTAATAATAGCACTGCCCAAATTAAATGGTGCCTTGGTTATGTGGGAGCCACTTCTGCATAGACCAGTCCCACACTGTTCCAAGAATGCGGGTGACACAAGCATTGTTTAGAAGAAATCGGATGGCTTCATAGCTGCTTCTTTTGCTACCATTGCTTTCCTCTGTTACTCATGGCATGCAGTGTCAGCACCCCTTGTTGTCTTCTCTCCTGTATTGGTTTCTAGCTTGTAGGGGATTAATGTTTCAAGCAATGCAAAATGAAAACAGAACCTAAAGCTATTGCTATAGTACGACAATTAAACTTCAAGTCCACTGTTCTTTCTGATATAATACTATATAGGAATTCATTATCCCTGTCTTTCATCTATCTATCGTATTTCTCTCTTCCACATTTCATCCTTATCTCAAATTTTATGATGCCACTCCAGAACCCCTTCTGAAACCCTTTGGGTTATACCTATCAAAATTCCTAACCAATATGACAATGGAATTTAATTAAAATGCAAGGAGTACATCTTGTCACCTCAGTATGCATTCTGATTCAACATTAAGAATGTTTATAATTTCCCAGCATCATCTGTATTTCCCTATTGAGAGACTATCTCAATATTGTAAATAGAAGAGATGCTGTACGTGTGAATCTAGATTTATCACCTAATTCCCTCAATATTATTATTAATGTCCCCTGGAGGAAAATTATATTTAAATACTGACCAGGATTCTGTTTGTTATTTCACAATATATGATAAGCCTACAGCAGGGGTGGCTTCGCTGTTGCAGGCAAAATAATTCTTTCTTGTACAGAATTTTTGGCTTCCCCCCTGACAACAGCCCTCAGATTCTTGCTTAGTAACAAGCAATTTTTCTTCTTTCTCTTGAGTCCTCAGAACAGCAGTGTCACCCACGTAGAAACCAGCTCATCCCCCACAAATAAATTTCCTATAACTCTCACAAATCAAGAATTATTTCACTGCTTGTGTGTATGCATATGTAAGGGGAAAAAACTATGGTATTATTTCTATAGTTTTGAAGTCCATGAATCCATTTGTAGATTATATATATATATATATATATATATATATATATATATATATATATATATATATATATATATATATATATATATATATTTGTTTTTTCAGGTTTTCGCGGGTATTTGTATCTAGGTCTTTGGTTATTCGGGTCTTCTCCCACGTAAAATTGGAAGTGTCTTGGCGACGTTTCGACGAAGTCTCATTCGTCATCTTCAGGCTGGTGTTCTTGGCTTCGTGCTTCCAGGAGCAATGCTTCGTGCTTCCAGGAGCAATATGCTCCTGGAAGCACGAAGCCAAGAACACCAGCCTGAAGATGACGAATGAGACTTCGTCGAAACGTCGCCAAGGCACTTCCAATTTTACGTGGGAGAAGACCCGAATAACCAAAGACATACATATATATATATATATATATATATATATATATATATATATATATATATATAGTATGTATGTGTATGTATGTTATCTAATGCTCTCATCTTGGCTGAAAAAAATCCAGTTATTTATATGATTAAAGCAAAGGTTAAAATTTCTTATTTTATATATATTATTTATATTTTTGTATGGTAGCCCTTTTATTGATGTACATTTTCTATACGTTTCAGGCCTATAATTTAATAGCATAATCCTTCAAATTGGATTAAACAGCACCCAGATACAAAACTGATTAACAGAACAATTTAATATACTTCTATTCAGAATTAAGTTCAATTGAGTGTAATGAGCTTGTTTCCAGGAAAGTGAATATAGCATTGCTGATAACTCATTAGCGAATCTACTCAGGGTGATCATATTGAGAAACAGCTCTGCTTCTATAGAATATCTCTCTCCATCTACCTTCCAGATTGCTGTGATTACTGATATCATACAAAATCAATCCACTGGAAACTTTTCATTGAAAGTAATGAAATGTAATCTACAGTGATCCAGGGTAGCTTGGAAGACGAAGCTGCTCCGAAGGGCAGGGAGAACAGCAGAAAAGGCTCTTCTCCTAGACACCACCAGGTAAAATTACTTGAACAGTGGGGTCTGCAGCACACCCTTTCTGCTGGAGTAAGTGGGGCAGGTCAATCCCATTGAGGTGAGATGGTTCCTCAGATAATCTGATCTCATGTCATGAAAGGCTTTAAAGATGAAAACCAACATCTTGCCTTGGACCTGGAAGCAAATCGGCAATAGGTACAGCTTAAATACCCACATGTATAATAGTGTTAAATGAACACCCTAGGCACCTCTATAATTGTCTGCAGTTAATTGTTATATGTAGTTCTTGATGTATGACTGCAATTGAGCTTGGAATTATGGTCATAAGTCTTGGTGGTTTTTAAGTAGGTCACTGTGCCAGATTTTACATCTTTTTTTTTTTTTTTTTGCTGCTGTGGTTGTTAAGCAAAAACAGCTGTTGTTAAACAAATCTATTTTAGTGAATGGCCATTTTCCTTATCAGACGTAAGGGCTGGTTTCTGGCCAAAAACTGCCAAAAATTATAGTCATGTGACTGTGGGACTCAGCAAATGTCCATAAATGTGGATCATTTGCCAAGTATCCAATGTCCAATCATATGACCTCTCAGGGGGAGGGAGGCAGTCAATAGAACTTCAAAACTGGAGTGTAAAGATGGAGCGATCCGTCATACATTCAAAGGATCGCTAAGCCTCTCCTCAGTGCAAATCAAATGAAAGCCCACTTGGAGTTTGCAAAAAAGCACCTGAAGAACTCTCAGATTGTGAGGAACAAACTCAAAGCAGGCTTTCATGTGTTTGGCACTGAGGAGAGGCTTCCATCTATCCATTCTTCCATAAAGCCCAGATCGGTGGATGGCTACAGTGATGGTTGTCCTGGAACTCTGTCCCATATCCACACAGGATCTCTGGAGCTCAGTCAGAATGACCATCAGGTTCTTGGTCACTTCTCTTACTACAGGCCCTTCTTCCCTGATTGCTCAGTTTGATTGGGCAACCAGCTCTTGGAAGAGTCCTGGTTATGTCAAACGTCTTCCATTTTAGAATTATGGAGGCCACTGTGCTCTTAGGAACCTTCAGTGCAGCAGAAATTTTATTATAGCCTTCCCCAGCTCTGTGTCTTGCAATAATCCTGTCTCTGAGCTCTACAGGCAGTCTCTTTGACCTCATGGCTTTTGCTCTGCTATAGGTCCAATCAATGTCCAATCAATTTAATTTACCCCCAGTTGACTCCATTCAAAGTGTTCAAACATGTCAGCAATGATCAAGAGAAATGGGAGAGACTAGAGCTAAATTTCACATGTTGTTGCAAAGGGCCTGAATACATGCCAATGAATGTGATATTTCAGTTTTTCCTTTTTAATAAATTTACAGACATTTCTAAAATTCTGTTTTTATTTTGTCATTAGGGAGTACTGAAGGTAGATTAATGAGAAAAAAAATGAATTTCAAGAACTGTAGAATCAGACTGCAGCGTAACAAAATTGACCAAAGCGAAGAGGGTCTGAATATTTTCTGAATGCACTGTATATAAATACAGTCAGGTCCAGAAATATTGGGACATCGACACAATTCTAACATCTTTGGCTCTATACACCACCACAATGGAGTTGGAATGAAACAAACACGATGTGCATTAACTGCAGACTGTCAGCTTTAATTTGAGGGTATGTATATCCAACTCAGGTGAACGGTGTAGGACTTACAGCAGTTTGCATATGTGCCTCCCATTTGTTAAGGGACCAAAAGTAATGGGACAATTGGCTTCTCAGCTGTTCCATGGCCAGGTGTGTGATATTCCCTCATTACCCCAATTACAATGTGCAGATAAAAGGCCCAGAGTTCATTTCAAGTGTGCTATTTGCATTTGGAATCTGTTGCTGTCAACTCTCAAGATGGGATCCAAAGAGCTGTCACTATCAGTGAAGCAAGCCATCATTAGGCTGAAGAAACAAAACAAAACCATCAGAGAGATAGCAAGAACATTAGGCATGGCCAAAACAACTGTTTGAAACATTCTCAAAAAGAAGGAATGCACCGGTGAGCTCAGCAACACCAAAAGACCTGGGAGACCATGGAAAACAAGTATGGTGGATGACCGAAGAATTCTTTCCCTGGTGAAGAAAACACCCTTCACAACAGTTGGCCAGATCAAGAACACTCTCCAGGAGGTAGGTGTATGTGTGTCAAAGTCAACAATCAAGAGAAGACTTCACCAGAGTGAATACAGAGGGTTCACCACAAGATGTAAACCATTGGTGAGCTTCAAAAACAGGAAGGCCAGATTAGAGTTTGCCAAACAACATCTAACAAAGCTTTCACAGTTCTGGAACAAGATCCTATGAACAGATGAGACCAAGATCAACTTGTACCAGAGTGATGGGAAGAGAAGAGTATGGAGAAGGAAAGGAATTGCTCATGATCCTAAGCATACTACTTCATCAGTGAAGCATGGTGGTGGTAGTGTCATGGCGTGGGCATGTAGGGCTGCCAATGGAACTGGTTCTCTTGTATTTATTGATGATGTGACTGCTGACAAAAGCAGCAGGATGAATTCTGAAGTGTTTCGGGCAATATTATCTGCTCACATTCAGCCAAATGCTGCAGAACTCATTGGACGGAACTTCACAGTGCAGATGGACAATGACCCAAAGCATACTGCAAAAGCAACCAAAGAGTTTTTGAAGGGACAGAAGTGGAATGTTATGCAATGGCCAAGTCAATCACCTGACCTGAATCCCATTGAGCATGCATTTCACTTGCTGAAGACAAAACTGAAGGGAAAATGCCCCAAGAACAAGCAGGAACTGAAGACAGTTGCAGTAGAGGCCTGGCAGAGCATCACCAGGGATGAAACCCAGCGTCTGGTGATGTCTATGCGTTCCAGACTTCAGGCTGTGATTGACTGCAAAGGATTTGCAACCAAATATTAAGAAGGGAAAGTTTGATTTATGATTATTATTCTGTCCCATTACTTTTGGTCCCTTAACAAGTGGGAGGCACATATGCAAACTGCTGTAAGTCCTACACCGTTCACCTGAGTTGGATGTACATACCCTCAAATTAAAGCTGACAGTCTGCAGTTAACGCACATCGTGTTTGTTTCATTCCAACTCCATTGTGGTGGTGTATAGAGCCAAAGATATTAGAATTGTGTCTATGTCCCAATATTTCTGGACCTGACTGTATGTGTGGTAGATGGAGGAAGATTGGACAAGCCTTTGATTCTTTTACAGTTCATTTCTAATATTTACTGACTGCCATCTACAGTGTACAAAAATGCTGAAAAATATTTACTCAAAGCCAGCCTTTATAACCTTGGCTCATAAGGAGGAAAGTTATACGAAGGTGTGTTGCCTTTCTTTGACCCTGAAAGCATTCCTCCCTGAGCAGTTATAGTCCTCTTACACAAAGTGTGCACATTTCTGTATCCGAGGGACAGGCAGGGCGATGTTCAAGCCCCCACTCTCTGCCTTTTCCCTTGATGGCATTCAAATAACACATCTTGTCTCTGAGCAATGTTGGTGGTGTATAATTTAGAAGCTATAAATAGATAGATGTTATTAAGAGGAAAAAAAGTCTTTGCACACATATTCACATAGTTTTGCCTCTCCTCTGATCCTATCTGAATGTATATAGAACTACTGGGGGTAAGGATTGGGATATAATTCTTCCCACTATGTGTATATACAGTATATGTGTATACACACACACACACACACACACACACACACACACACACACACACACACACACACACATATATATATATATATATATATATATATATATTCCTTTTCCTTCTTAAGATATTTTACTCTTCCTCAATCTTGATCTTCTCAATTTTGTTTTCTTCAGCATGTGCTTTCTGTCTTCTCCCAAACATCTGTAACTCATACATGCTTTTACTCCTCCCATTTGCTTCCTGACAGTCTAGCTTCTACCTTTTGTCCTTTGAGATTTTCACTGGATGTTTGCAAAGCTCTTATGTATATGCATGGAGAGGAGAGGGGGGAAAACCAACTTTTGAATACTAAATGGTACCCAGCAGAAATTTGCTTTAGGAGAAAAGGGACAAAGAACGATTAAATAAAAAGGCTTGGAAATAAGGAGAGTCCAAAATCTTTTTGGGTTATTCAGTTCATATGAAAACAGAATATTTGTCTCTTTCATAGCTTTAATGAGAGATAATTTCAGCAGGTGTTAATATATTTTTTTTGCCAAACCTCTGTCTCTGGACAGCTACTCAAAGTCCAAATGTTTAGTCCAACATCATTTTGGTTAATATATTTTTAATCCAAATCATAGCTTGGGTGTGGAAGGCTTAATAAAGAGTTCTGGGGTCTGCTGCATTGATTTTTGTTTTTGTTAGAAAAAAAAAACCCAATCCTTTTCAGGAAGGATAGGCAACTATCTTTCACTCTGCTCATAGAGATCATGAGTGATGATAGTGTGATGTTATAGGAGTGGACAAGCTTAAATTTTTTGGAGGTTTTGGGAAGGTTTTTAATAGTAACAATTAATGCCACAAGATTTTGTTCCTGGTGTAATTCAAAGTGGGAAGGATTGGTCCAGTTTTGAGGGCATAGCAGTCTTAAGGATTAATGCACTGCTTATTGCCCTTAAAATATTCCTCTGATCACAGAAAGGCCTGAATGGGCTGGCCTTGTCCATTCTAGGGGTTTGGGGCTACAACTAGTGATAGCAGTATTCATGGACTTGAGGAAGACCAGCAATAAGTCTTCCTTATTTTGTGAACTTTTACACTTTTTGTTTCATTATAATACTAAAAAACCCATCCCTCAGTATTATGAGGTAAATATGTTACAAGTTAAAAAATATAATGGGATAGACAAAGCTCGTGCACAAGTGCTAGATTTGTGAGTTAGCATTAATCAATGAATGATTTTTTTGGTATATTTTTTCTTCTTTTAAGAAGATATAGAAGTTAAGCATGAACAATACTCAACTATCCCTGTTGATCAAGACATCAATGAGGTACCGTCTTTACTCCTGCATAGAAAGAAAGAGTTTTTAAATGCCTTCCCTGACTCAGTGTGTCTTTTGGCTATTGCACAACAGAACAACCAGATTTTCTGGCTGACACCAGTGTTCCAAAAATCCTGTGGCTTTTGTTCACAGATTTCAAAATCTTATTTTAGGCGTATTTATTTGAGCAACTCTTTTTTTTTTAATTTGATTTATATGCCGCCCTTCTCCGGAGACTCAGGATGGCTTACAATGTGCTAAGCAATAGCCTTCATTCTTTTGTATATTTATACAAAGTCAGCTTATTGCCCCCACAACTGGGTCCTCAATTTACCTACCTTAGAAAGGATGGAAGGCTGAGTCAACCTTGAGCCTTGGCGAGATTCGAAGCTGCAGTAATTGCAGGCAGCTGGTCTTAATAACAGCTTAATAACAGGGTGCCTTAGACCACTGTACTACCAAGGCTCTTAATTCCCATTATAAGACATTGACCTCTTTAAAACCACACATAAATATGGATTTTTCCCACAAAGCCCATGTGAACAAGCTATTCCACCTAAACTTATAAATGCGATGGAAACCTAGCATTCCTCAGAAGGGTTGTTGGGATGAAAAGGGAAGCCACAACAATTCTTTCCTCCTTGTAATTTATCAATCTGAAATAGTCTCACTATGAAAGAGGAGAAAGCTTTGTGGCTTCCTTTCTCTCGTCCCCTTTCCCCTGCTTCCAACAACCTGGTTTCAGATCTATGGTTTCATATTGCATTTGGTCTCAAGAATCTAATCATCTGTTCTACACCAGCTGGCTCATCACACTTGGATGGAGGCCAGTTGATCAAGATTAGCATCTAGACAGAGGGGAATAGATGTACCATTGGTGGTACAATGACACCAACCAATAAGGTGTATTGATCAAATACTAGAGACAAACAGGCTGTTTTGCCTACTGTTCTTAAACTTCAGAAGAGAACCTTCTATGACTTTTCTAATTCTTTTCAAAATTCCTTATACTCATCCTTTTTTTTTATAAAAGGTGCAATCAATTAAACAATAAACATTAATTTTATAGTGCAGCACTTCCTCTGTTTGCTTGTATTTTACTGTCAACATGCTGTATAGGATGCCATTGAGTTTTATTGTTCTAAAAGGGAATAAATTCTCACTGTTCATTCTCTCCAACCATATATCACACAACCTTTGGACTAATATGAACATGAGGGAAAAAAGGAACAAGAAGGAGCTCTAATAGTAGCAGTAGCAGCCACTAGCACCAATCTGTCCCCCCCTCCCAACTTTATATAAACATATATTAAAAATAAGGATCCTCTCAAATAGACACTTGTATCCTTCTAACATTTATTGCCTTTCCCACTTTTATTTAGTTGGTGTTTCTTAGCAGTTTTCCTTTTAATTACAAAGGGAAATTGGTCATATCATAAACTTAGTAGGCAGCAGAGATGCACTCTCAAAGACAAAGGTTAATGATGTACTGCCTTTATTTGGCAAGAATAGGTAGAGAAACCAAGAGGATCATGGAGCTATCATAATGGGGACGATGAAGAGAAGCCAACACAAAGGCCATCAATTTTGATTGCTCTGCATTAGGGGAAACTTTTTCCCTTCTCCATATGGATCACCACAGCTGTCACAATTCCTATCATCACATAACATCAAATTTTGAGGAACATTCTCATTTATTAAAAAATAAATAAATAATAACAATCTCCACATTGATTTTTAACCACTGAATCTGTTTTTCTACACAGCTTTTGTTTTCTATACTAATTCAAACAACTGAAACAGGCTTCTTGCCAACATTTTCGGTTTGGAGTAGACCTGCCTGATAGAAAAATAATACAATATGACAAACATCATACACAGCTATTTTTCTACATTGATAAGAAACTTCTGACTCTCCTTCTCCCACTTTTTGAATGTAATAGCAAGTAAACTAAGTACTTTTAAAATGTTGAACAAAATTAATTGCCCCAGAGCTGTTCTCAAATATAGTCACATTGAAGAGGAAAGCCTGATCTTCAACCCCTTTTGCGGGTGGGGGGGAAGCCTCTTCTGTATCTGAATTGTGAAAGTTGTCTTCCCACACTTGTGAAATGTACGCTGAAGAGCAGGAGTAGGATCAAAAATTATGAAGTATAGTCTGTATTGTTTCTGTCTCTTAATCTGCCACCCTCGCATTTTCTTCTCTTTTCTCAAGAAAGGTGTTGAATTTCCTGCCCGGGAAGAAGCAACAATCCATGGAAAACAAATGAGAAATCATGTACATATAAGTAACTGAACAAGAAGAGAAGTGTTAATGAGAGGAAAAGGGAACAGAAGAGCTTATTGAAAATAATTTTGGACAATGGTAAAATCTTCAAAAGTGATGAGGCAAGCCCAAAGAACCTTCAATGGTAGAATGGCAGTTGGGCAGAAAGAAGAAAACAGATGGGCTGTCAGAAGAAGAAGCTCAATCTAATCTAAACCCATATAGCTCTTCCAAGGCTGTATTCCACTGGCTCATACTGGGGCAGAAAACTTCCTAATGTTGGTAATCAAAGCTTACATGATGGAAAAATGCACACAAATTGTGCAGAAGGTCGATCAATAGAAGAAAAAAGAGCACCAAGTTAATCATTTTTATCACAATTATTTCAAGAATGTTGGTGCTTAAGTAGAGTGCCTCTAAATACTTCAGAAAGGAATGTGAGTGCTGTTTGTTATAAAGAATGGTGTCTGAAAGGCAGTACAGAAAGTAGAATGGAATATTTCATAACTAAATCACTGATGGTTCTGAATGGCTCACACTTAAGAGGATTCCTATTTCAAACAATGCACTATGAGAGAATTTTCTTCTAGGTGGTTTTGATGAATTGCTTTATCAGAAAGTCACCTGTCCACTCCCTCTGCTGTCTTTGTTGTTGATAAGTGCTGCATCTTAAAGCATTTAATTTTTTTTTTTTAATTTGATTTATATGCCGCCCTTCTCCGGAGACTCAGTGCGGCTTACAATGTGCTCAGCAATAGCCTTCATCCTTTTGTATATTTATACAAAGTCAGTTTATTGCCCCCACAACTGGGTCCTCAATTTACCTACCTTAGAAAGGATGGAAGGCTGAGTCAACCTTGAGCCTTGGCGAGATTCAAACCTGCAGTAATTGCAGGCAGCTGGTCTTAATAACCAGCTTAATAACAGGGTGCCTTAGACCACTGTACTACCAAGGCTCTTTTATAGGATGAAGATGGTCCTGACATTCCACCTAAGTGATTATGGCAACAAGTGTGTGTGTGTGTGTGTGTGTGTGTGTGTGTGTGTGTGTGTGTGTGTGTTTGTGTGTGTGTGTGAGGGGGGGAATATACATGCACCCACATACATAATGAATTCCATGTGTGCAGGAGCAAGAGGAAGTGGTGACTCACACAGTCAACATTTTCAAAGTCAGACACATACATTTGAAGGAAATTGCAGTTTGTCAATCAGAGAGAGTCACAAACCTGAATATAAAACAGAAACCAATCACATAAACTTCTCTTGTGTTTTTGTTCAGGCTTATGAAATTTATAGCAATTGGCTGCGATATCTGTTTCTGACAGCCATATACAACCTCTTTAGTACAGTAAGAGCAGTATTATATTTACCATTCCAAAGAAGAAGGAACATAAAATATGAATTCCTATATGAATAGGCAACACTCCAGAAGATAGGCTTAAGATACAGAAGGCTCTTGATAGACTTGAGCACTGGGCGCTATCTAACAAAATGAAATTCAATGGTGAAAAAAGGAAGGTTCTATATTTAGGCAAGAAAAACAAAATGCACAGGTACACAGGCATCTCGCTCAATAGTAGTAACTGTGAGAGGGATCTTAGAGTCCTAGTGGATATGAGCCAGCAGTGTTCAGCAGCTGCCAAAAAAGCCAACACAGTTCTAGGCTGCATAAACAGAGGGATAGAATCAAGATCACGTGAAGTGTTAATGCCACTTTATAATGCCTTGGTAAGACCACACTTGGAATACTGCATCCAGTTTTGGTCGCCACAATGTAAAAAAACATGTGGAGACTCTAAAGAGAGTGCAGAGAAGAGCAACAAAGATGATTAGGGGACAGGAGGCTAAAACATATGAAGAACGGCTGCAGGAACTGGGTATGTCTAGTTTCATGAAAAGGAGGGCTAGGAGTGACATGATAGCAGTGTTCCAATATCTCAGGGGTTGCCACAAAGAAGAGGGAGTCAAGCTATTTCCAAAGCACCTGAGAGCAGGACAAGAAGCAATGGGTGGAAACTAATCAAGGAGAGAAGCAACCTAGAACTAAGGAGAAATTTCCTGACAGTTAGATCAATTAATCAATGGAACAACTTGCCTCCAGATGTTGTGAATGCTCCAACACTGGAAGTTTTAAAGAAGATATTGAATAACCATTTGTCTAAAGTGGTGTAGGGTTTCCTGCCTACGCAGGGGGTTGGACTAGAAGACCTCCAAAGTCCCTTCCAACTCTGTTATTCCTTTTTTTGTTTTGTTTTGCTTTCCTTTTAATTTCCTGACAGTGGAGAAGCAATATAATTTTTTCCAAAAGCTTTCTTTCTGTCATAAAACACAAGCACGTCCTTGTTAAACATCTGGATTTTGAACTTTGAACTAAATGTCTTTTATAGAAAAAATGTTTTTGGTGAGAATATCATGCTAGGTGAGTGGAACCACAAACAGAAACATGGAATTACATTTATTCTAAAAATACAGTTTGAATAAAGAGATCTTGTGATAGAGTTCTAAAAAAAGAAAATGTACCTCCCCAAACGTACCTCTCTTTGAGAGGTACAATGTACAATTGATTGTACATGCTGTTCTAACATTTAGCCCCAAGGAAGTTTTTATGGCTTAATACTTAATACTCTCAGTACTATCTGAACTATTTTCAAAGGTTACAAAACATACATATTTTCTTCATAAGGAAAAAAGAAGTTGGAGGATGGACAGAATGAGGGAAAGGCTGTATTGGTAATAATATAATTAACTTTGCAGGGTCAGGCTATTAAGATTGAATGTGGAAGAAGCCTGCAGATATTCCAGTAGACTCCATTGGTGCTATAATGGATGATGGTTGTCCAAGGGCTGCTAGAATGAGGAATTAAATAACTGTTAATGCAGCATTTTACAGAATAAAATGCAGGTATTGCTCGAACTTGCTTCCATCCCTCAGTGAAATATATAAACTGGAGGTAGAAAACAAAACTGGAAAAATTATTCATATTTTAATGTGAAGCAAGGCTGTTTTATATGTTTCTTACATTAAAAAAAAAGTACATAGAAATTACATGTAATATCTTGACAAGGTGGATCCTGAGAAAAATAAGTCCGATAACAAAATTGTTGCAGCTTAGCCTCTTTCAGCTGAAGAACCATATTTGGTATTTTCCAAAAACCCCAAAAGGAAAAGCAGCTACTCTGGATTTTAAACTATTATTAGTCCCCTTCCTTGTCTATGGAGATTCTCAGTCATCCAGGTCATAGTTGTCCCAAAGGTGCTTTTTTCAGGAGGCAACTCAACTTTCTTGTTTTTTCTTTGAAGATGTTTCACTTTTCATCCAAGAGGCTTCTTCAACTCTGATTGGATGGTGGGAAATGGAAGGATTTATATTCCTTGCAGACAGCTGGTCATTTGCTGGTCCCTTCTCTGTTGAAGACAGCCACAGGCTGTTGGGAATGGGTCTATGTTGAACTGTGCACTTCAGTTTGAGATGCATTTGCACTATAGTTTGGGATGCAGACAGCACGGGGTTATCCCCAGTGACCTGCGCCTGTCTTCAACAGGGAAGGGACACAGGGCAGAAAACATCCTGCAGCCAAAAAGGCTCCACATCCATTTGCACTACTCAGGTGACCCTGAGGACACAGATAAACCTCCAAGTGGCCTCAATGACTCTCTAAAAGAATGCAAATGATCAACTGTCTACAAGGAATATAAATCCTTCCATTCCCCACCATCCAGTCAGAGCCGAAAAAGCTTCTTGGATGAGAAGTGAAATGTCTTCAAAGAAAAAACAAGAAAGTCCAGTTGCCTCCTGAAAAAACATCTTTGGGTCCGCTTCCTTCTCCTGTTTATAATTAAAAAAATAATTCTGAATAATGCTTGTAGATTTCAGTTTAATCTTTTTTTTGTAGTAAAGTTTTTTTTTTTTTTAAAGACAAACATACAGTACATCTTTTCTAGACAGAACAGTGACCCGGTCATAAATTTGTACAAATTTTTGTTCATCTTTAAGACAATTTTGTACCTTCAATTTTTGGCACAACATTTATTTCTCTCTAATTTTAAAAAATCTGATGTTACCCTTCCTCTTAACTTAATTCAAATTTTTCTTTTTCTCCCTAAAATTTGATCCCCTTAATTTGCATTGATACAACATAATACTGTCTCCAATTATTTATCAAATAAACCAAATAATACCATTATTTCACATTTCTACATCATTCAACATAATAAAAACTAATTATATCTCTTACCCCCAATATGACAACTATTATAGACTTATATGTTAAACTTATTCATATTTCTAAATCTTATTACAATTTTTAAACTTCCATATAATTTTGCCCTTCTTCTTAACTTCTATTCCTAATAGAATTCAATTTTTCTTTTTCTTCCCTAAAATTTGAACCCCTAAATTTGCATTCACACAACATAATATCATCTCCAGTTTATTTATCTAATATTCCAAATAATACAATTATTTCAGGTTTTTGTTATAGTTTCCCTAATTAAGAATGTTCAATAGAAAGTCAATTGAGTAAAAATCTTAATTCAAATAATACACCATAATGCAGTTCACAACCATTTCCTTAAATTCTCTCTATTCCCAATAGTACAATTCAACAACTTTATAGAAACCAAATAAATATATTTTTTCTACTTAGTTCATTATCTCATATCATTTCAACTTTCTTTTCTTTTTTGTTCAATTCCAAATATATAATAAAAATATTCCAATTATTACCGTTTCCCTGATTATTTGACTATCCCAATTATTACATTCATCATACATACATATGTTAAATTGTTTAGTTAATATCACAATTCTCCCTTTCCATTTTTGTATTTTTTTTCTTTTTCTTTCCCTTGCTTTTCTTTTGTGCTTTAAGTTCCTGAACTCTCTCCTCCCTTTTTCTTATCTTTCCACTGTTAATCCCAGTGTAATCATTTTGTCTTTTAAAATCATAAACTCTTCTGTTTTGCCCTGCATTTCTCATTTTCCATCCCTTTTCCCTTTTTCTTATTTTACCACTGATAATCCCAGTGCAATCATTTAAATCTTTTGTATTCTTTCTATTCCACCCTCTTTTTCTTTGCTTCTTTCCCCCTTTTCTGTTTCTTCCATTATTAATCTTAATATAATCTGTAAATTTCTCCTTGTTATTATTACTAGCCCCATAATCATTTAGGTTTCCATAGTCAGTCTCTTTGTCTTTGTCTTCTTCTTTATTATCAGTCTCTTTTTCTTGCTTCTCCGTGATTATTTCCTTGTCAATCTGAATAAATTCTAAGTCATTTTTTAGATTATCAGGTTTCGGTTTTCCATGTAGTATTATAGTCATTCCCTTATTTCCATCTTCAATGATAAGTACATCGTTTTCAACATTTCCTTAAATTCCTCCATTTTGTATTTTTTCAGTTAATACTATTCCAGTTTCAAATTGTGTTGTAATCCTCCTTCTTTAATCGCCAAAGTCACACTTATAGACAAACAAGCCTCCTTAAAGATTCACAGCTGTCTCTTTCAAAGTTCAAGGTTTTTTATTCTTCTTTTTTCCAAAACAGAAATTCAGCGTTGTAATGCTCCTTTTTTTGTCTGAAAATGGCTCTTTATAATCCACAATTGTAATCAGCAACCTAGAAGAGTATCCGTTTTGTTTGCAATCCACATTAAACAGTCTTTGCTTATTTAATTTTCCTTCTTCTTCCTTTTCACTTTTATAAGCACCAAATCAGTTTAAAAACTCAGTCCAAATTTACACAGTCCAAATTTCAACTTTACTTTCCAATTCAATTTCAGATTAAAGTCTTTAACCAATCCTTTCTACTGCAGGCTTTTCTTCCCTCTTTAAACTTCTTTTAAAGTTCACTAATTAGAGAAAAATCTTTCAGATTATCAATTCTTCTAATTTATTTTTTTTTTAAGTTCTCCAAATATTTGAATCCAACACACAATTTTCTGATTGGGTTTTTTTTTCACTTTATAGCTTCCGCTTTACTCTTTTTTTCCGTCCTTTCTCCACTCCTATTAGCCACTGTTCAACCGCTAGGACTTTTATAGTTATTTTAAAAATAATCCTTTTTCTCTCTCTCTCTCTTCTGCGTGTGATTTAGCTGTCACTCACCCAGCATCGAAGTTCAGCTCACTTCTTTGCTCCTGCACAGTGCTTGATCTGGTTGCCCCAGCTTAGTTGGCGGTCACAATGGCCGCTCCCCCCCCCCCCACTGCAGAGTCAGGGAGAGTTTCCTCTGACCTCTGAGAAACTTGCCTGTTCCTCTTGGTATTATTATTATTATTATTATTATTATTAATAATAATAATAATAATAATAATAATAATAATAATAATAATAATAATAATAATAATAAAATTTTTATACCGCCCTTCTCCCGAAGGACTCAGGGCGGTGCACAGCCAAAAAATATACAACAAATATATAAAAGTTAAAAAACAGTTTAAAAAACATATTAAATAATCTGGCCACCATGTGTTAAAAACAGAAACAACCCGTTAAAATTTAGTATTTAGGCCAGCCCAGCTTGATGAGATAATAGCATCTTGAGGGCCCAGCGAAAGGTGCGTAGGTCAGGGATCATACGTATCTCCGGAGGCAATGCATTCCAGAGGGCAGGTGCCCCCACAGAGAAGGTTCTCCCCCTGGGGGTCGCCAGACGGCACCCTGAGGAGTCCCTCTATGTGGGAGCATATTGGCTGGTGGGAGGCTATTGGTGGCAGAAGGCGATCTCGTAAGTACCCAGATCCTAAGCCATGGAGCGCTTTAAAGATGGTAACCAGCACCTTGAATTGCACCCGGAAGACCACCTGGAGCCAGTGCAGCTTGCACAGGAGCGGTGTTACATGGGTGTGCCATGTCGCTCCCATAATTACCCACGCGGCCGCATTCTGGACCAGCTGGAACCTCCTAGTGCTCTTCAAGGGGAGCCCCATGTAGAGAGCATTACAGTAGTCCAGACGGGAAGTGACGAGGGCTTGAGTGACTGTGCACAAGGCATCCCGGTCCAGAAAGGGACGCAACTGGTAAATCAGGTGAACCTGATAAAAAGCTCCCCTAGTCACAGCCATCACATGATCTTCTAAGGACAGCCATGCATCCAGGAGGACACCCACATTGCGAGCCCTCTCTAAGGGGGCCAAGATCTTACCCCCAATAGTCAGCAATGGAACCAGCTGGCTATACCGGGATGCCGGAAACCACAGCCACTCGGTTTTGGAGCCTGTTTCTCAGGGGTCTTACGAGGTGCCTCTCCTTCTTCCCTGTCCCTACAGGACAGGTCCGGTCTGAAGACCCCTCTGCAGCAGTTCGTCAGCCCGGGATTTTGTTAGGCTCATCAGAGCCCGCTAATCCCCGACTGTCTTGCCGCGATGCTTCCGGTTGACCTTCAGATTTCAATTCAATCTAAACAAGAGTCATAGAATTAGTTTCAAACAACAACAAGACTAAAGAGTCACATGAGAGAGAGAGAGAGAGAGAAAAGAAATGGCAAGGTAAACAATAGTTAAATGGAACTAAGTAGTATCCGAACGAGCCAAATTTGTTGTTCGTCAGAAAGCTAATAATGATTGTAGACGGCACTTGGAATTAAGTAGGGAACACAGAACTAACTCTGGGATGCTGTAAACAGGGCTGATGTGTTAAGAATCAACTGAAAATTGCAAATGCTTTCCACAGGCAATCAAATGTTGATTAATACATGTCGTTAACAATCAAATTTGGATTATGTATCAAGTATTTGCAAGCCATTGGCATATGTGTCATATAGACACCAGTGGAGGCAGAGAGTGCCTCCACCCCTATGTGGAAAGGAGGGGCTTACCCTGAGTATAAAACCCCCTCCAACCTTTTTCACCATGCTCTCTCTCTTTTTGCGTTTGTTCCCCATGAGACTTGATCTCTGATCAGGGTAGTCACACACACTGTGTGCCCCCTATCCTATAATGAATACTAAGACAGCCTTTGTACATAGTTAATATGCTTTATTATATGAATAAATACATTTAAGACATTTATTCATGCACCTGTCTCTGGACTCTTCTATGCTCCTGGGTGTTTCTACGATCCCAATTCCACAGTATGGATGGGTAACAATTTCATTCCTATCATTCCCTCATCTGGGGTAGGTGCCTTTCAGCTATTGCAAAGGCCTCAATTCCCAGCAGTCATAGTTAGCGGGATTCAAGAAAAGGAATGCTGAGAATAGGAGTTAAGTAATAAGTCTGTTGAAAATGACCATACTTCACTTCAGTGAAACATTTTGCATTACAGAATTGATGCTCCTTATCTTGACAAATCACAATGATGATGTGATTTACCTCACTGAGCTGTTTTGTGTCATTGCTGCCCTCCGTCCCACTTTCCAAAATACCCAGGAAGCTTTGAAAAAGACTTATACACATGCACTGCTATGCACAGAAACTTTTTCCAGCTCCTGGAAAGTAACTTCTGAAATACTGCAAAGGGAAGCCAGCAGACAGAGCTTCTCCTAGCTCTCCAGAAATGGGGGGAAAGTGGGAAAGCTGTTTTAAAGGGGTGCTTGGCCCAATAATCATCACTTCAAAGTTCCTCTCTTTCAAAGCATTCTACTCAGTCATACCTAAAATTGTCACAGGTTCTCTACCTGTGGTCCAAGGTGCTACTTTTAGTTAAAAATGGTAAGTTTCACTTATTTATTTATTTATTTATTTATTTATTAGATTTTTATACCGCCCCCTCTCCCGAAGGACTCGGGGCGGTGCACAGCCAAAGTTAAAAACATACAATATAAACTATTAAAATACGTTTAAAACAGAATTAAATCTAAAATGGCTCCCCAATTTAAAATGCCTTACCCATACCCCTATAAAAAGACGAATTTAAAATTTAAAAATTTAAAATTTCCACATTTAAAAAGGGGGAAGATTTAGGCCAGGCCAGCTTGATAAAATAGAAAAGTCTTAAGCGCGCGGCGGAAGGTGCGCAGATCCGGGATCCTACGTATCTCCGGGGGGAGCTCGTTCCAAATCGTAGGTGCCCCCACAGAGAAGGCTCTCCCCCTAGGGGCCGACAGCCGACATTGTTTGGCCGACGGCACCTGGAGGAGCCCCTCTCTATGGGAGCGTACTGGCCGGTGGGAGGCTATTGGTGGTAGCAGGCGGTCCCATAAATAACCAGGTCCTAAGCCATGGAGCGCTTTAAAGGTGATAACCAGAACCTTGAAGCGCACTCGGGAGACCACCGGGAGCCAGTGCAGCTCGCGCAGGAGAGGTGTCACATGGGAACTCCATGTCGCTCCCATCACCACCCGCGCGGCCGCACTCTGCGCCAGTTGGAGCCTCCGAGTGCACCTCAAGGGGAGCCCCATGTAGAGAGCGTTGCAGTAATCCAGACGAGAAGTAACGAGGGCATGAGTGACTGTGTGTAGGGAGTCCCGATCTAGATAGGGACGCAACTGGCGGATCAGGCGAACCTGATGAAAAATCCTCCCGGACACGGCCGTCACATGCTCTTCTAACGACAGCCGTGAATCCAGGAGGACACCCAAGTTGCGAGCCCTATCCGTGGGGGCCAATGATTCGCCCCCAATAGTCAGCGATGGCATTAGCTGACTATATCGGGACGTCGGAAACCACAGCCACTCGGTCTTGGATGGGTTGAGCCTGAGCCTGTTCCTCCCCATCCAGATCCGTACGGCCTCCAGGCACTGGGACATCACTTCAAGGGCATCATTGGGGTGATCCGGGGTGGAGATGTACAGCTGGGTGTCGTCAGCGTACTGATGGTACTCCACCCCAAAACCACGGATGATCTCGCCCAGCGGCTTTACATAAATGTTGAACAAAAGGGGCGAGAGGACCGATCCCTGCGGCACCCCACATATGAGGGGCCTCGGGGTCGACCTCTGCCCCCCTGTCAACACAGACTGCGACCGGTCGGAGAGAAAGGAGGAGAACCACCTTAGTACGGTGCCTCCCACCCCCAACTCTTCCAACCGGTGCAGCATGATACCATGGTCGATGGTATCAAAAGCCGCTGAGAGATCTAACAGGACCAGGACAGAGGAGCAGCCCCTGTCCCGAGCCCTCCAGAGATCATCAACCAACGCGACCAATGCCGTTTCCGTGCTGTATCCAGGCCTGAAACCCGACTGGAACGGATCCAGATACGACGCTTCATCCAGGTACTGGGGAAGCTGTCCCGCAACCACACTCTCAACAACCTTCGCCACAAAACAAAGGTTGGAGACTGGACGATAATTAGCCAATATTGCCGGGTCCAGGGAAGGCTTCTTGAGGAGGGGCCTCACCACCGCCTCCTTAAGGGCGGCGGGGAAGACACCCTCACCCAATGAAGCATTTATAATCCCCTGGAGCCAGCCTCGCGTCACCTCCCGGGAAGCCAGCACTAACCAGGAGGGACACGGGTCCAACAAACATGTGGTCGCGTTCAATCTACCTTGACCTGAATTGCTTAGATGCCTGGCACACAAGTCTTGGCAGCAATTGTAGCACATTTGCCTTGGCACCTGCATGCAACTTTTCAGTGAGAACACAAGAGCCTTTTGCTTTGCGGATTGGGATGCTGGAGAATCCTTTGTTCCAGTTAGTGACACACAGGTCCTTGAAACAAGATGTCTGCTGCCTTGAAGAAGACATGAACTATTTCTCATGCTTTTTACTTGTCAGCTAATAAATGCAAGTGTGTGACAAAGGAGTTTGGGGACAAATATGAATGCGATCATTGATTGCAAAAAAATGTTACCAGCACGAGCAGACATGAACAAAAAAGATACTGCTGCTACTGTTCTGAGGAGTCTGCTCGCCAGTGTGACTAGTTTGAATGTATGGTTGATAAGAAAAAAGCAATGTGCAGTTGCTTGTTTCTAATGTCTGAACTTACTGTAAGTGCTGCAAAAAGAAAAGCAAAAAAACACAGAAAACAGAACAAGCCAATATCTGTAATTGTTACTGCCCAAATTGAGGCACACTGACAGAAGGAAAAGAATGAGCTGGAGTAGCATAAGTCAAAATGTGACAAAATCCAAATTGTAGTTCCTCTTCTTGGTAAATTGCCAATGAAAATGCAGATAGTCGTTAAGGAAGTTAATGTAAAGCAATTGATCTAATTCACTGCATCTTCAGCTATGATGATTATGATAATAACATTAACAGTAACTTTATAGTGTCTTACCTCTTACCTTTTTCCCGAACGCCATCACTCTGCTAAACAAATAATTCTCTCAACACTGTCAAACTATTTACTAAGTCTGCACTATTAATAATCTTCTCATCATTCCCATCACCCATCTCCTTCCACTTATGATGTATGACTGTAACTTTGCTGCTTGCATCCTTACTATTTATATTGATATTGTTTCCTGATTGCTTATTTGTACCCTATGAATATCATTAAGTGTTGTACCTTATGATTCTTGATGAACGTATCTTTTCTTTTATGTACACTGAGAGCATATGCACCAAGACAAATTCCTTGTGTGTCCAATCACATTTGGCCAATAAAAAATTCTATTCTATTCTATTCTATTCTATTCTATTCTATTCTATTCTATTCTATTCTATTCTATTCTATTCTATTCTATTCTATTCTATTCTCTCATTTCCTTAGATATCCGGCAAAGACAGTTCTTGAAATGGCTGAAACACACACACACACACACACACACACACACACACACACACACACAGAGCAAGAGAGCGAGAGAGCAAAATATGTCATAGCAACCAGGAAAAATAGCAAATATGCGAACTGAAGTATCAGATGTTACGTTTGGAGTGCAAAGAGATTATCCTGCTCATATCATAGTGCGTATGTTTGTGCAAGTATGTGCATGCCACACGGTTAGTTTTTGCCACAGTCTCAGGAATGTTGCAGACTAAGAGGCCAATACTTACATTTACATGGAAGTATTTATTTTTGTTTCCTTAGAATTGTGTGCTTGTCTGGATTAGCCAGCCTGCCTGTTAGATATTGTAACATGTTTTGCACAAATTCTACATGGTGTTTTTTTTTTTAATTTTCTATTTTTGTCAAGGACTTCGTTGCTGCATCAAATTTCTTGGTCATTTATGGCTATGTTGCTTCTCCATGGACAAAGATCTTAGATGTGAGGAGACATTGGACTTGTTTAAATATCAGGATGACAACTAGATAACAATCTAGTGTTGGAAATGTAAAATGGGTGAGACGACACTTCCCACATGATATGAGCTTATCTCATTGTTGCTCAGTTTTGGTTTAATATCCATACGTTTGATAAAGTTTTAATGAAGTGAACGTGAATCTGGAATTTATTACTTGAAGAATTATTGTTTACTAAGCATGTGGTAAAGCACAAAAGGTTATTCTTTGATGTTGGAAACTGTTCAGGTTGCCCTCAGATGCCTGCAGTAATACTTGCTGAACTCAAGTGCATTCAGAGGAAAACTAGAACTTGACTAATATATAAGATTCCTTTATCACAGATGCAGAGCAGCTTCCAGCAACCTTACGTGCCCAGTCCAATGCACAGAGCAGGGTTAAAACATGGTTTTGTTCCTCAACTTGTATGCTGCAAAGAATTGGTAGCCAGTCTTTTCTCAGTCTGTTCTTGGGTGGCCATTTGTCCATGTTGCAATATTTTCAGGATCAGACTCAATAAAGATAATAGAAGTTATAGGTTTAAATATAATTCTCTTTAATCATAATAGGCATTCTATATTCGCTGAATATTCAAGATAGAAGCTAGGAAAATGGGGAGGATGGCTCCTTTTATATACAAGGGGCGGAGCCAGGAATGGGAGTGGTAAATTATGAATACATTAAAGCTCAAGTAATAAGTTAACCCCTGATGTTCCATATATACATTATTTACACATTAGAGAATAAGGCATTTACATCTGACAAATCCCCCTCTAAATGCCGGTTCGTTATACAACACCAGTTACATTCAGATTCAGGACAATATAATACATATAATTTAGAAGTTAAATATTTGTGTTGTTTAGAAGGTAAGGGTTTTGTTAATATGTCAGCTAATTGTTCAGAAGTATCACAATGTATTGCTTTGATGAATCCGTCTTGAGATAGTTGTCTCACGTGCTTAAATTTTATATCAATATGCCTGGACCTTTGTCCAATTGCATCGGATCTAGAAATTTCAATGGCCGCTTTATTATCTTCATGCATAATAAAGGGTAAAGTAGGTTTCTTCCAAACATCTGTGATCAAATCATTGAACCATACAAGGTTATTTGCAGCTTTAGACAAGCAAACATATTCTGCTTCTGTGGTAGAGGTGGCTACCAGTTCTTGTTTACCAGTATACCAGTAAACTGGACAATCGTTCAATAGAAAAACATAACCAGAGGTACTCTTTCTGCATGATGTATCACCGGCCCAATCTGCATCAGCATAACAAGTAATTTTTGGTTCTTTGTCATTATTGGGTTCCAATATTAAACAAAAATCTAATGTACTTTTCAGATATCTTAAAATTCTTTTGACAGCTTCCCAATGATACAAGGTTGGTTTGCTAACATATCTTGACAATAAATTGAGAGGTAATGCAATATCTGGCCTAGTCCAATTAGATATATAAAGGAGTGAACCTATAATTGATCTGTAAAATGTGTTGTCTTTAAACTCAGGGGAAGATTCATCATTGTTTCTAAGAAAATCAGTTTGCATAGGTGTGTCACATGTTTTGGCATTATTTAAGTTACATTTGTTTAGGAGTTCAATGATTTTATCTTTCTGAGTAAGTTTGAATCCCCTTTTTGTTTTGTTAATTTGTACACCAAGGTATTTATTCACTCTACCTAGTGATTTCAATGAGAAGTGTTCGTTTAACTTATTTACAAAGATTTCCCTGCTCTCTTTATGCTTTCCAATATATAAAATATCATCCACATAAATTAATACAAATTCAATATGATCATTACTCTTTTTTACAAAGAAACAGTTATCAGCAGTGGTGGCGTTGAAATCCATGGTCTTTAGTACTTTTACCAAACAATCGTACCATCTTTTGCCAGATTGCTTCAATCCGTACAGACTCTTATTTAGTAACCAAATTTCGTTCTTATTAGTGTATTGACTGTGTGGTGCTCTTACATATATTTCCTTATCTAATTTTGCATGTAAGTATGCAGTCTGTATGTCATATTGAAACACGTCTAGATTGAGTGCAGATGCTACTACAAGAGCTGTTTTGACACTCTCTGTTCTCACTGTGGGTGAATATGTGTCAGTATAGTCTTCTGGATATTTTTGTGCATAACCTTGTGCAACTAGTCTGGCCTTGTATAAGGTATTACCTCCTTCTAAATTCTTAATTTTATAAATCCACCTGGTACCTATAATTGTTTTATCCTTAGGTGCGATCGCAGGTGTGAATACATTTAATCCTTGTAAACTTTTCATTTCTTTTTCCATAGCTAGTTCCCATTTTTCTCTTTCTTCACGGGGAAGTTTCAATACTTCCTCATATGTATTAGGTGTTATTTGTTCCCCATCCATATGCATAATATAATCTTTGTATTTATTTGGTATTTGGTTTCTATTATTTCTAATATTTCTTTCAGGTTTGCTATGGTTGTCATGCAAATATCTGGCTTCCTTTTTTGTTAATGTGTCTGTCTTTATTTTATGCTGACTATTTGTCCAAGTTTTGGTTTTGTTCTTACTTTTGCTAATATTTTGATTTTCTGTTGTTCCTTCCTCGCAAGGTATATTATCTTTGCTTTTATTAGGAAAAATTTCATTAAGGTGCAACTTAGACCAATTGGCCTGCTCATGAAACACAGCTGTTCTGGATACTATAAATTTGTTATTATTATCGATGAATCTGTACCCTTTGGTTCCAGTTTCGTATCCCATGAATCTTAATCTCCTGGATACGTTTTCTCCCTTTCTCCTCAATTGTTTAGGTATGTGCACGTCTGCAGTAACTCCAAATATGTGCATGTGTGCTAATTTAGGTTTTCTATTGTACATCACCTCATATGGTGTCTTATTCACAATACTGGACCATGTTCTATTTTGAGTGTAATTTGAATAATGTAAGGCTTCTGACCAAAATTGTTTGCCTAAACCAGCATCCTCTAATGTGCATCTAATCATGGTTTGTAGTGTGGAGTTCTTTCTCTCTGCAATCCCATTTTGAAAGGCAGAAAATGGATTGGACGTGAAATGTAGCATCCCTCTATCCTTTAACCATTGGGAGAATTCTTTAGACATGAATTCACATCCCCTATCTGTCATAATTTGTTTTATTCTGATATTATGTTGTGTTTCTATGCGTTTGTAGAATTCCTTAAATTTCTGAAAGGTTTCATCCTTGTGCTTTAATGTGTAAACAAAACCATAGCGACTGTAATCATCCACTATTGTTAGGAAGTAACGTTTTCTATAGGTAATTGATGGAGTTAATGGACCAACTAAGTCCATATGTACCAAATCAAAAATATTGTTAGTTGATCTGTTAGATTTTTTTGGTCTAGGACTGGTTTTTAGTTTGGTGGATTTACATACTGAGCATTCTAAATAATTTTCACAATTTTTTATTTTTACACCTTCTGCGTGTTCAGTCATTTTTTGTACTACAGGAAAGCTTGCATGTCCTAACTTCCTGTGTAAGATATGAGCACACTCATCATGAATTGGTTTACCTATTTTTGGTTTCTTCTCATTGTGTGTATTTTTGTTATCATGAGTTATTTTACATTCATCATTGTCACTGTTACTGACATTTTCATCATCTGCTTCAATACAATCTTCCATATTTGAATCAATGTTATGTAACCATCTTTCTTTGGTTATCAGATAGGGTAGACCCCCTTTTATCATCACGGTGCCTATATTTGTTTTGTTCTTTTCTATAGTTGCTTTCCCCTTTGAGAAAACTATATTGATGTCAGATTCTCTGCTTAGTTTTATAGCACTTAGTATGTTGTGAGGTATTTCTGGGATTAATAATACCCCCTCTATTTTCCCTAAACCAGGCAAGGTCACATTTCCTCTGCCTAATACTTGAACCTTTTCTTGATTAGCTACCTTTATCACAAACTTATCTTCTGTAAATGAAGATAATATACTTTTGTTATTAGTGGTGTGATTTGTTGCACCAGAATCAATAAGCCAATTATTGTCCTCATCTTGTTGTGTTTTGGTGCTGTCTTGTTTATTTAGCCCATTTAGTGACCCAGATTTTCTCTCTTTTGAATTTTCTCTACCCCCTCTACTTTCTCTGTAGTTTGGTGGGCTTCTATATTTGTGTCTATCTGTGGAAGATTGTCTGTAATTGTATTTGCTCCTATATTCTGGCCTATGTCTCTCCCTTGGGACTTTGGGACAGTCTCTTTTACTGTGTTCCCTGGATCCACAATTGTGGCATCTAAAGGCCTCATTATATTTATCTTGAAAGACTACTTTCCTAAAAGATTTGTGTTCTGTTTGGTTATTGGAACGATTTTTTCTTGAATTGTCTTCTGCTATCAATTTGTTAGATAGACTTTCTATTGATAAATATCCCAAATTAATGGTATCTAAGTGTGACATAAAGCTATCCCATGATGGATCAAGTGAATTGATAATAACACTTTTCATAGTTTGATCTGAAATCACTTCCCCCCTCAATTGCAGCTCAGCTCTTATTTTGTTTAGATTTATCAAATGTTCACTTATAGAAACCCCTGGTTTCACTCTAGAAGAAAAGAAATCCTTAGACATTCTTGTGGTTGTGGCTACGCTATCGCTGTGAAATAGATTAAACATGCATTGAATTATTTCTGATACAGTTAGGTTTGGTTTGATGCTATGATACATTGCAGGAGACACGCTAGAAATTATTATGAAAAATGCTCTATGATGTAAACAGTCTATTTTTAAAGTCCAAGGTCTTCTTGGAGGACTAGTTATAAAGAATAGTAAATTTTCTTTCATAAAAATAACCTGAAGCTGTTGGTACCACTCTTGTAAATTAATGCCATCAACTCTAAGTTTTGGGAAGTCACTGGGTAAATTCCCCACATTATTTTGTCCATTACTTACAACCTGAGGCAGTCCGTGATCTCTCAAGTGCAGGAAATTACAGAACGGCATTGGGATGCTTGTAACGAGTCTGCGCGGTTCTCTGGCCAGTTCAAGTCTTTCGGGGCCGTCTACGTAGTTTTGCACATGCGCGTTGCTCATTTCTTCTTTGGCGCCGTTGTGGAAGGTTCTCTCCATTTCAGCTCTCTCGATCCGCTCCTCTTCAGATGAGTCGGTCTCTGGCTCGGTTTTTGGGGCTTTGGTGATGGCGGCGGTTCTTCTCTTTCTCTTGTGTGTGCTGGCACTCGATTCTGTCTGCGGTGTAGGACGGAATCGGCATGGCTCTCTGGGCTCGGGTGTCGTAGTTTTCGAAGTCAGGATGGGAGCGTGCAGGTCTTGAGTTGTCGGTTTGATTGCTTGCTTCTTCGTTGATGTCTTAGAAATTTTCAATCTTGGCCCAAAAGCAGCAAAAAGTGTTTTCATTGCTGACTCTACTTGAGACTTTGTTAAATCGTCTTCACTTTCTGATTTTGGTTCATCTGAAGAGTTTGAGACTTCTTTTTCACTTTCTTCGTCTGATAGCGTTTTTCGCGCCAGAAATTTTGAACTGAGCGTTTTGATTGGCTCTGCTTCACTCTCTTTTGAAGTTCGTTGAAACCAAGATGGCTGCCGTTCAAAATTTCGCGCGGGGTCACATCTTTTCTTTTTTACAACTATTTTCTCAGTAGTCATTTCACTCACAGTTTTTTGATCTTTGGGTTTTTCTTTAATGATGTTTTTCTCTCTCGCTGCTCCGCTGTTCCTCAGCATCTCCTGGAGGTCCGCGATGAGGCTTTCATCATTCTTTTGGCTTTTTAGTATTTTTAATATTTCTGACCTGAGTTCGTTATTTTCTATCTCGATTTCTTCCTGGTCGTTATTTTCACTCATCAGTTCTTCTTCTTCAGTGGTGTATTCTTCGGATTCTCTCGAAATCGCATTAGTGGATTCGTTGATCATCTCTTGATCAGTTTCTATTTCTTTGCTGTAGGCCCTGGTGTTGGGCCTATCTTTCTTGGACATTTTTAATTACTTATTGAGTCAATTAACCATCCTCTGCTACCAGCTTGTTGCAATATTTTCAGGATCAGACTCAATAAAGATAATAGAAGTTATAGGTTTAAATATAATTCTCTTTAATCATAATAGGCATTCTATATTCGCTGAATATTCAAGATAGAAGCTAGGAAAATGGGGAGGATGGCTCCTTTTATATACAAGGGGCGGAGCCAGGAATGGGAGTGGTAAATTATGAATACATTAAAGCTCAAGTAATAAGTTAACCCCTGATGTTCCATATATACATTATTTACACATTAGAGAATAAGGCATTTACATCTGACAGTCCAGGTATCCCTGTTCCCATCCTTCACTCTTTTTGCCTTGCTAATCTCAAATCTAACAGGAGGGCAATGTGATCCCAGCATTACAATCATGACTTCATGATATGAGTTCATTTTTCTTTGTAAATTCTGTTGGAAAAATTTAACCAATATTATTTCCCATGGCAAGATTTAACAGTCTTTTTTAAAGTTGTGTTGAATTTTTTTTTCCCTGTTCAATATATTAATAAGATTTGGGGTTGGGTTTTTGGTTTTTTTTTTTAGTTTTCCTTTTTCCTGATTTTTTCTGTTTTTACAATTTTATTTATTTATTTATTTATTTATTTATTTATTTATTAGATTTTTATACCGCCCCCTCTCCCGAAGGACTCGGGGCGGTGAACAGCCAAAATTAAAAAACATACAATATAAACATTAAAATACGTTTAAAACAGAATTAAATCCAAAATGGCTCCCCAATTTAAAACGCCTTACCCATGACCCTATAAATAAGACGAATTTAAAATTTAAAATTTCCACATTTAAAAAGGGGGAAGATTTAGGCCAGACCAGCTTGATAAAATAGAAAAGTCTTAAGCGCGCGGCGGAAGGTGCGCAGATCCGGGATCCTACGTATCTCCGGGGGGAGCTCGTTCCAAATCGTAGTTTGATTATTTATTTACTCATTTGTTTGTTTATTTGTTCTTTTGTCATTCAATCAGTTTCAATAGCTGTCCATATCACATACATGAATCTGGGATGCTTACAACACCAAAGAACAATAAGCAAAATATACATACAAACAACAAGAAATAAAACCATGTAAAATCATATTAAAAATCATAGAACATAATCATCAGAGTTGCAATCCATTTTCTGAATCAAACAATATATCTGATCCCCATACCACTTGACAGCCTTACAGTATATGTCTACCAAAGATGATAAAAGATATCTTCACATTGCCAACACTTATTTGGTATTCTTCTATACATCTTTGACAATCTCTCAGGAGCTAAATACTGATACATCATTTTATAAAAGTTTTCTTTAAATTATAGTTCAGTGAAAATTTTAATCCCTTAATCCTCATATTTTCCCATTGTTTAAACATAATAGTATATCCATTTTTTGCCCATTTAGTCATACACTCTTTAACATAATCATCCTCCTGGTTCATTTTCAACAACAGTTTATATACATATCCAATCAATTACTATGCTACATCCAATCAAGAGGTTTGTATTTTTCCTCTTTTGGGTTAGCCTCTGCTATCTCCGGTAAAAACTTAAAAGTCGAATTCCCACTTCAACCTATAATATTGGTAGTCTTATTAAACATAGATAGCTATCTCATCCTAAATTTGAATTTATCTAGGCATAGAATCTATATTTCAGTTTTCCAAGATAACTGAATTTTAGTAATATGGACAGTATATAATTCCATTAGATGATTTATATTGTGCTCAACATATTTCCTGATATTTATTCATAGCCCAAGTTTAATAATAACTCTTGAATGTGAGATAACATTATAGTATATTTAATTATTTACAAATAAGATATATGACAAAGCAATAATCTCCATGATCATTTTAAATTCCTGGTTTATTCATTTGTATTATGTTCTTTTATTCTTTTTAATGCTTTAACTTCTTTAAAGTGTTCAATTATAATTTTAAAAACAGCCTTATGTGTAGTGATTTACTGCAAACTAGACAAGGGATGACAAGGACATGAATGATCCATCCTCAGTGCATCAAGTTGCCAGTAAGGCTGCAACTGGTTTGCCCAATTAAATGGGGTGAAGGCCTATTCCTACAAGCTTCCAACAGGAATCATAAATCTAGGGCAACTTCATATTGGAATCCTGCCCCTCTGGGATGGGGGGGAATGTAACTTCATTGAAAATCAAAGTCAGTTGCTAAGTCATGTCCGATTCTTTGCAACTCCATGGGAAAGGCTACAGATATCTTCAAGAAAATTGGAGATATCAAGGGAATGTTTTTATATAAAGAGGGGCACAATAAAGGGGAAAAAATGGTAGCGACCTTACAGAAGCAGAAGAGGTTAAGAAGAGATGGCAAGAACACACAGAAGAACTATACAAGAAATATCTTAATGTCCCTGATAACCACGATGGTGTGATCGCTGGCCTCTTGTCAAACATCCTGGAATGTGAAGTCAAATGAGTCTTAGGAAGTATTACCAACCACAAAGCTAGCGAAGGTGACAGTATTCCAGCTGAGCTATTTAAAATCCTAAAAAATGATGCTGTTAAAATGCTGCGCTCAATATGCCAGCAAATTTGGAAAACTGAATGGCAACAAGATTGGAAAAGGTCAATCCAAAGAATGTTCAAACTTCCATACAATTGCGCTCATTTCACATGCTAGCCAGATTATGCTCAAAATCATACAAGCTAGGCTTTAGTAATATGGGAACCAAGAATTACCAGAAGTACAAGCTGGGTTTCGAAGAGGCAGAGAAATGGAAAGTCAAATGGCCAACACTCGCTGGATTATGGCAAAAGCAAGAGAGTTCCAGAAAAACATCTACTTCTGATTCATTGACCATACTCAAGCCTTTGATTGTGTAGCTCACAGCAAACTCTCCAGGGACAGTATCTGGAATCAGCAGGCATCTGAATTAACAATTGATTCAAAACCCTGACAACCTCTGCACCAGTGGTGGGTTGCCCCCGGTTCCTACCGGTTCTATAGAACCGGTAGTAAAGCCGGTGGGAGGCTCCGCCCACTGACCCTGACATCATCAAAATGCTTCAGCGCATCACAGAAGCTTCCCCACATGCGCAGAAGCGGCCCCGCTGCGAACCGGTAGTAAAGGTAAGTAGAACCCACCCCTGCTCTGCATCCTAGGTATATACCTGTATATACAAATGAAGGTGGATTTCCTGTCCTATCCTCTACATGATAGCCCTTCTCCATTCCCGAGAAATGGAATATGGGAAAGAAAACAGTTGGGGCAATCTATCTGCAAAAGTTTAGTTACATACTTATATTTACATCTAATTCACTAATTTAATTTATTTAGTTTTGCTCTAAAATCATGTTTATGTTTTATTGATTACTATTAGACATTAAGATTGACTCTGTTTAGAGAGGGGTGTCAAACAAGATTTCATTAAAGGCCACATCAGGGTTGTGTTTGACCTTGGAGGGAGCAGGTGGGTGTGGCCAGCTTGACATCACTCATGTCGGGTGGCCCATGTAGTGGCCAAGTGCTAAGGCAGGACTTCCTTCAGACCCTCCCTCCCTCTCATTGTAATCTCCTTCCTTCCTTCCCCCCTCCGTCCCTCCCTCCCTCCCTCCTCCCTTACTTCTCTTCTTTTTCCTTCCCTCTTCAATCTCCTTTCTTCTTCCTTTCCCTCTTTCCTTCATTTTCCTTCCTTGGTCTCTTCCTATCTTTCCTTCTTTTTCTTTGTCTTTGTCTTTCCTCTTTCCCTTTCTCCTTTCCTGCCCCATCTTAGATGCTCAAATGCAAAAGGGGAACCATTTCTCCTTTGGTTTTGGTTTTGGTTTGTTTTACTAACTGTCTGCCAGCAGACCTGCAGGAGGCCATCTCAGCCGAAAACGGGCTGCGAGGGGCTGCATACGGCCTTCCTGAGCTCAGTTTTCACTGGCAGAGGCACCGCGGGCCGGTCCTTTGCTGTTTCCAGGGCAGCGTCACGGGCCAGATATAAGTACCCTGTGGATTGGATCTGGCCCGTGGGCTTGAGTTTGACACCCCTGTTTTAGAAAATCTGAATTAAATATGTAAATGAAATTACATACTGCCCACCTCTCAGCTTTAATGCTTTTTTTCAAATTTTCTTCTAAGGTAATATCGATTTGCTTCTTTTTAAGACCTATATATGCTAGATGCCTTAAAGGACATTGTCAGTCAAAATTGGTGACATTCACCACCAACCTATGGACAAAATCTGTCTCGGTGCAAAGCAGGTTCCACTGTCTCCAAAAGAGAGAGGACTATTATTCCCCAGACTCCTACAATATCCTTCATGTTTCATTATAGTTTCCCAAAGATACAGTATTGGCTTTATTTGATCATGTTGATTATAAATGATGGTCATCAGCTTCTCTGATTGTTTTCTATAAAGCACTCAAAGAATAAATCAATAAAATAAATCATGCAGCAAACATAAGGCATTATTTAGTCATGCTGCTAAAAAAAGAATCAATTGAGAACTACAAATGCATCTTGCTATCTTTCTTTTTTACTCAACACCCACAACACACACACACACACACACACACACACACACAAGTACACACTCACACATATTTTAAATACATGATACACATGAAAACAGTACCTCTTCTCTCATGATTTCTAGCTCTTCTTTTATAAAGGTTTCTTTGAGTTTGCTTACCATCAGTGAACTAATAGAGGAGTCTGATAATGCATACCCATATCTCCCTTGTCCAACCTGTTGCTACTGGAATAAAAATTGGATACTTTGAGGTCTTCCAGACATCTTCCTTATCAGCTAAAGTGAAGAAAGAAAGTTATTTTAAACTCCTTCCTGGTACGTTAGGCAAGAGGTTTAAAATTTTGTGTCCACAATGTTACAATGGGATAAGAATACTCTCATGCATAATCTTCATAATTGGGCCAAGGGAAGGAGGAACCATGTGTATCTGTGTAAAATAAGAATACTGTATGTAACTAGTTGTGTTAAGCATGATGCATCTTTGTTTTAAATATGCCTCATATTATGTGCAAAGCTATCTATATACCAGAGATTTTGCATGGGAGTTGAACAGTGGTGGGATTCAGCCAGTTCACACCACTTTGGGAGAACTGGTTGTTAACTTTCTGAGCGGTTTGGCAAACTGGTTGTTGGAAGAAATTATTAGGGCAGAGAACCAGTTGTTAAATTACTTGAATCCCACCACTGGACTTGAAGTAAAAAAGACAGTTGCTGCTCCATCTATACTTTCTATAGACTTGGTTAGGTAGTAAGTAAATAGGCCTGTAAATTTATAGGATACTAGTAAGAGTAAAGAATTATATTAGCTGAGCAATAGAAGGCACAACACAAACAGTTTTGTCCTTGTTTGATAGGTGGATTGAAGAAGCTGGAGACAGGCTTCAGACAACAGCTCTTCATTCAGCAACTATTTACAATCCAGCAGCCAGCCACTCAAACAGTCTGGGAAACCAGCCAATCACATTTAAGCATTCTTCCCGCTCAAACAGTGGACCAGAGGGAAAACTATCCTGTCAATATCTAACAGTCCTTATCAAGATTCTTCAGGCATAGATACCTTCTTTACTAGATGTTCTATGTTCAACTTTAACAGGATTTAAACATGCCTTGCACTTGATGACTTTATAATACATTTAACTTTAAAGTTATTCTGACCTGACTGTCAGTAGCTTGCAGGAAGGGAAGTTTTGTATGCAGGTATCCCATTAAAGATATGTTGGAAGAAATGTCCATCTGGGTTCAGTTCCAAGTGGGGAGAAAGACACCGAAAACATGGAGGCTGATTGGAAAGATGGTTTAATAGTGGACAGGACCACATGGTTTGAGGTCCTGGGCAATCAAGCACATGGGTGAGAGAGAAAGAAAGAGATATTTATACCCTCTTTTGGGCTTTGAACTTGGGTTGGAAGAAATATCCATCTGGTTTCAGTTCCAAGTGGGGAGAAAGACACTGGAAACGTGGAGACTGCTTGGAAAGATGGTTTATTGATGGACAGGACCACATGGGTTTTTGGGTCCTGGGCAAAAAAGAGCACATGGAGTGGAGAGAGGGATATATTTATACACTCTCTTCGGCCCTGCCTTAGACTTTCCTGTTTCCTGTACAAGAGATGTATCCCATTGCTGTCAGACTTCCAGGAGGAGTGGGTCTTAGCTAACTTTGTAGGCTGACTGTGTCCCAGGCCTGGTTGAATCTTGCTGGGTGATGATGTAATGAAGGGGCTTTGGGCAATTCCTATTATGGCTTAATGGCTTTGTCCTAGTTTGGATCCTGAGTGAGGGCTAATCCTATCATATCCTAAAGGCCATTCTTTTGCGTTGTAGATAAGCTGGCCCAGCCTTTTGTCTTGTAAATAACCAAAGAATCTGCTGGGGTTGATTTTCTGTCTTAAGATTTTTATTTCTCTTTTAGGAGAAATATTCTGCTTTTTTAATATTTCCTAGAATATTTCATTTTCCTAGAAGAGGGGTGGGTGCTAACCTCCTACCATCCCCCTTTTTGCCAAAATATGTGGGTGGAACACACATCTTATTGTCAAAAGATTAAAAAAATTGATCAGATCAGCGAGACATGATGGGTACTTTTAATTTTTCTGGTGCAAAGGGGAAGGCATTGAGAGAGACAGCAGAAAAGGATTCCTTCAGTGGCTCCGAAAAGGAGAGCTTTCAACCATGAATGTCTGGCGGGCAGGGCAAAAGTTCTGGAAAGAAATTTACAGTATCCAATTTTCTATGCCAATTATTTTCAGATGTTTGATGTTACTTTCTGTGGGCTTCCAGTCAGGTTTCAAGCAAGCACAAGTCCCAAAATTCTTCACAGCCATAGTTTTCCGTTAAATTACAGGCTGTCCATTTCCAAGGGTTGGTTACTGAACCTGCCTTAGCTCTTACTTTAGTGCATCCAGGATTTGTGAGTCTAAATTGAGGTTAGCCAGTGTGCAATCCAGACTTTTTAGTATTTTTAAAATTACACACAATGAGTCCTGGGACTCCTACTCATGAGACCACCAGTGCAACCTATCCTGCTTTACCAGGCAACTGGGCAGCATCCAGGCTCCTTTGGTAGACCAGGGCCTTTCTACGGTTAGGAAATGCACAGAGGGAGCAAGATCCAGCTGTAATTGGGAGAAGGACTCCCTCACTCACACACACAGAAGCATGCTTTTCTGGACTATAAAATTAAAATTTAGAGGTACTCACCTTCTTTCCAAGCAGCCTTGCTTCCTGTTCCTGTGAAAGAATTGTATTCTGATTGGTTGTCAGACTCTCATGGGGCCATGCAGGAGTAACTTTGTAGGCTGTCTTGAGTCCCAGGCTTGGTTGAACCTTGCTGGGTGATGCAATCTCCCCAGGTGCCATGTGGTGAGTTCTGTTACTAGATGGGTGGAGGGTTAATTCTGTTATGTCCTGTGGGTGAAGGTCTATTGTTTTGTAGATAAAATGGCCCAGTCTTTTCTCTTGTAGATAATCCTATTATGTCCTGGAGGGGAATGTCTTAATCCCATCACCCTGGAGCTGAGTCTTTTGTTTTGTAGATAGGCTGGCCCAGTCCTCAATGGGCACCAAATATTTGCTAGAGCAGGGAGCTGGGGCTGAGTTTCTGTCTTAAGATTTCTATTTCTCTTTTAGGGGAAATATTCTGCCTTTTTAGTATTTCCTAAAGTATTTCATTCTTCTAGGAGAGGGGTGGGTGCTAACTTTCTACAGATATATTAGCAACCCTTGAGAAGAAACAATACGAAGGCTCTAGCATAAGGCTTAGATAAATAAAAACCACAAAATTCTCTAGTATACAAGCATATAGAAAAAGAGAGGCATACTAACATAGCTTCTACAAGAGAAGTGAACTGCAAAAATAATCAGAATATAATGTTCTAAAGGACAGTATTGAAATATTGGGTTAGAAGCTTATTTCCTTTCCTTCTCCTTCAATTTAATTGCAATGCTTACAAGCACTTTCCTTCTTCTACATGGGTCAACAGAAGCCACTGATATATGTGAAAAATATATGGAGCTGCAATGAAGAAAATAACTCTCATCTCACTGGACTACAATGTCAGCTACAATAGGATTCCAAAGTTCCCGAAATTAACTTGAGAAATTAACTTTCTCAAATATCAAAGAAAGGATATTTTAAGTGCTTCCTCTTTTTTTTTTTTAAAAAAAAAATGATATTATCTCCTTTGTTATCAATGAATATCATATAGAGTAATATACACAAATACCTAGCAATCAAGATTAGCACCAGCAAGCAATTGCCAAGGCCCACCCTCAGGCAAAAGTCATATGATAACTTTCAGAGTATCCTGGTTCACTTCCCCTCTTTAAATCAATAAACCATGACAAGGCTAGAATAAATAATGGAGCTGTTTCTCCTTTTGAGCTGTGTTCAACAGCAGCCAAGAAGGTGAAATCAAGAATAGTGACAATGACAATGACGAGGATAGCTTTAAAGTAAAATGTATTATAAAATCTTCAGGTACAAGGCATGTTTAAATCCTGACAATGAATCTCATCATTGGGTTTGCTTGAAGAGAATCTTGCCAGGGACCTCCACAATCTGGAGATTCTGCCAGGTGCCTATACAAAGAGGCTTTCTTGAATGCCTCGGCTAACAGCGACAAATGCAAGTATGAATCTTCTAAATGCACTTATGGGACAAATATTGTTGTAAAACCCATAGTTTTCATTCACCTCTTTCATGTCCTTGCAAAACAGCAAGCAATTGATATATAATCTCAATGAGATGTAAAGCTAGGAGTCTGCCAACACGGCATCCTCTAGAGCAGTGATGGCTAACCTTTTTGCCGTTGCGTGCCAAAAGCGGGGGGGAGCATGGGGGGTCATGGGTACATGTGCCCCCATCCATAATTCAATGTGCCCCGCCCTCCCGCGCATGCGCATGTGACCCCCCCACACTTCCCCCTGCTTTTGGCACACAATGACACGATGGGCCCAGTAGGCCTTGTAGGCCCGTTTTTTCCCCCTCCCCAGGCTCCAGAGGCTTTCTAGGAGCCTGGGGAGGGCAAAAACAGCCTTCTCCATCCCCCCCAGAGGCCTTCCGGAGGCTAGAAACAGCCAGTTTCCTGACTTCTGATGGGACTGGAAGGCTTGAAAATCAGTTGGCCGGTGTGCGCGTGTGCGCTGGAGCTCAGCTAGGGCAACACTCGCGTGCCCACCAATATGGCTCCGCATGCCACCTGTGGCACCTGTGCCATAGGTTCGCCATCACGGCTCTAGAGCCTAATCCTCCAGCTAAAATTTAGTTCCTGAGGTACACAAATTCATATGTTTGCAATTCAGTACCAGTAAAATGAACCTTCGGTTCAAGCATTGGGCAGAATTACAACTTAAATTCCCTGATAATGAGGGTCTTCGCTACATAACTATGGCAGTTTAATGTTGCCTTAAAGCAGCTGTGAATTAGTCATAGTATGAAGTGCTTTATGCATTTCATGACATTTCAAGTTCATTTGCAAGATGCAATGACATACCCACAAACCTTTAAGCTTGAGTTTTCTGAAAAGCTCTAGTATTTTTCCCCACAGCAGGTAGTTTGCAAAAAAGAAAAATGTTTTGCCTTTCATTTCTGTACAAATCCTTATTTGCCTCACTGTGCTTATGTACTTAAGCTTTCCATTCCCAGGAAATTCTGTACCTTTCAGAGATATTGAATAGTCTGAGGGCCAGCATACACTCCAGTTTGGCTCCCAAACAGGAACCTTTGTCATATTTCATATCTTCAGTCTTTGTCATATTTCATATCTTCAGTCTTTCACATCCATGCAGTCTTTTACCCATCTTCATAATTAAATATGGTAGGTCAATTAAGTGGATTATTATTCATATTACCAATGAAAGACTGAGACTGAGTAATCAATAGCTTCATCAAAGGGAAGAGCAGGAAATTTTTGTTACTGAGAAATAGCACCAAGCAGAAAAAATATCTTGCATGCTTTCTTGGTGAGTTTTTTCAGTTTTGTGGGGTCCTTGGTGCTTTCTGAGCTTGGTTGTTTTTTTGCAGATGTTTTGTTAGCAGGCTAGGTAACATCTTCAGTGCTAGCCTTAAAAGATTATTTTATTTTTGAATTCTTCTTAAAGAGAAAAGTGATACTTTTGGATGTAGTATAGTCTTCTTGCATTTATTTGGGTAAAGAGTTTCCAAGCAAGGTGCTTTAATGGCAGACTACAAGTTTGTCCTTCTTGCTTCCAGTCCAGCCAGGAAATCCTGCTTTCTAGCAAATCTAAATCACGCGGCACAACTGTCCGTCCCCCCACTGTTCTACTTACCTTGGAAAAAGCTTCTTAATCCTTTTTTAGCGCTGCGCGGTAGCACCTGTGGTGCGCATACGTGTGAAGTGCGCATTTGGTGTGCACTGTGCATGTGTATGCGCAGCGAACCAGTAGCAAAGCAAACCGGTAGCAGACTTCAGAACATTTCACCCTGGGATCCAATGCAAAAAGCAGGGCAAGGATGTAAACATTCAAGAGTCTGAGAAAGGTTTTATTTATTTATTTATTTATTTATTTATTTATTTATTTATTTATTTATTTATTTATTTATTTATTATTCAAATTTCTATACCGCCCTTCTCCTTTTGGACTCAGGGCGGTGAACAGCCAAAATAAAAACATCTATACATAACATCACAGTTAAAAATAAAGTTAAAATAATTTATAAATTTGGCCCGTAATTTAAAACTTGTCAATTTAAAATCAATATTAAAATTTTAAAACTAACCCTAAAATCAAGACAGACCGGCTAACTGAAAAAAATAAGTTTTTAGGGCCCGACGAAAAGGCCGGAGGTCGGAGATCACTCGTATCTCTGGGGGTAGATTGTTCCATAGGGTAGGTGCCACCACAGAGAAGGCTCTCCTCCTGGGGGTCGCCAGCCGGCATTGTCTGGCTGACGGCACCCTGAGGAGGCCCTCTCTGTGGGAGCGAACCGGCCAGTGGGAGGTTATTGGTGGCAGAAGGCGGTCCCGTAAGTACCCTGGCCCTAAGCCATGGAGCGCTTTAAAGATGATCACCAACACCTTGAAGCGCACCCGGAAGTCCATCGGAAGCCAATGCAGCTCGCGCAGGAGAGGAGTCACATGGGAGCGCCCTGTTGCTCCCATAATCCCCCGCGCGGCCGCATTCTGCACCAGTTAGAGCCTCCGGGTGTACCCCAAGGGGAGCCCCATGTAGAGAGCATTACAATAGTCCAGACGAGAAGTGACGAGCGCTTGAGTGACCGTGCGTCGGGAGTCCCGGTCCAGAAAGGGGCGCAACTGGCGTATCAGGCGAACCTGACAAAAAGCCCCCCTGGCCACGGCTGTCATATGCCCTTCTAAAGACAGCCGCACATCCAGGAGGACACCCAAGTTGCGGGCCCTCTCCGTGGGGGCCAATGATTCGCCTCCAATAACCAGCGATGGCGTCAGCTGGCTATACCGGGACGCCGACAGCCACAGCCACTCGGTCTTGGAAGGGTTGAGTCGAAGCCTGTTTCTCCCCATCCAGACCCGCACGGCCTCCAGGCACTGGGACATCACTTCCAAGGCATCATTGGGATGGTCTGGGGTGGAAATGTACAGCTGAGTATCATCAGCGTACTGATGGAACTCCACCCCAAAACCCCGGATGATCTCACCCAGCAGCTTCACATAAATGTTGAACAGGAGGGGCGAGAGGACCGACCCTTGCGGCACCCCACAAACAAGGTGCCTTGGGGTCGACCGCTGACCCCCTGCCAACACGGATTGCGACCGGTCGGAGAGATAGGAGGAGAACCACTGCAAAACGGTGCCCCCCACTCCCAGTCCCTCCAGCCGGCGCAACAAGGTACCATGGTCGATGGTATCAAAAGCCACTGAGAGGTCTAATAGGACCAGGATAGAGGAATAACCCCTATCCCGGGCCCTCCAGAGATCATCCACCAACGCGACCAATGCCGTTTCCGTGCTGTATCCAGGTCTGAAGCTGGACTGGAGCGGATCCAGATAGACAGCTTCATCCAGCTACTGGGGAAGCTGTCGCGCCACCACACTCTCAACAACCTTCGCAACAAAGCGAAGGTTGGAGACTGGACGATAGTTAGCCAAAACAGCCAGATCCAGGGATGGCTTCTTTTTTTTTTTTTATTGCAAAAGTTTTACAATTACATTTTCACCCCTTTTCCCCCCCCCTCAACCCACCCCAACCTTCCCAACCTCCCTAACCCTCCCTAATCCTCCCCTCCTCCCAGACTTCCACACAGTATACTCATATCAAATAAAAAAACCCCTTTATATAAAACTTATATAAAACTTGAACCCCTCCCTCCCCCTTAATTTTCTTTTTTATCTTCATTACAATAACATATTTCTATCTCAATATATCATTTTCAAATAAAAGCTATTTGATACTTCCTAGTTTGGTATTTGTTCTGAACATAATCTATCCACTTTCTCCATTCCCATTCATAAGTCTCTTGTGAACAGTCTTTAGATATGCTGAAATCTTCGCCATCTCTGCAAAACTGGCCATCTTCATAGTCCATTCCTCGATAGTGGGCAAAGCTTCATTTTTCCAGTATTTACCTATCAATAGTCTTGCTGCTGTTATCATATACAATATCAACTTTGTTTCACCCAATGTAAAACCCTTAACTATACCCAGTAAAAACAGTTGTGGAGAAAAATGAATTTTTTTCTTTAACACATTCTGCATAACCCACCAAATTTTTATCCAAAAAGCCTTAACTTTCCTACAAGTCCACCAAACATGATAATATGTAGCATCTAAACAGTCACATCTCCAACATTTTTGCTGAACATTAGGGTACATACACGACAATTTTTTGGGGTCTAAATGCCATCTATAAAACATTTTATAAAAATTTTCCCTCAAATTTTGCGACTGTGTAAATTTTACATTCTGAACCCAAATTTTTTCCCATGTTTCCAACATCACTGGTTCTTCAAAATTTTGTGCCCACTTAATCATACAATCTTTGACTAATTCAGTTTCTGAATCCCTTTCTAGCAAAACATTATAAACCCTTTTAATATGCATTGGACCTTTCTCTTTTATATGTCTAACCAATTCTTCCTCATGTAACATAATACCAGTTTTTTGATCCTCTTTCCATCTCAATTGCAATTGATTATATTGTAGCCAAGTTAAATTAATCCCTTCATCCAACAGTGTCTGTAGTGTTTTCAGCTGCCATCTGCCCGCATCTGTAAAAAGAACCTCTTTGTATAAAACCCCCCCGAGTGACATTATATTTGTATTCCACAAAGTATGACCAAGATCCAGCCATAGCGGTAATTTATAATCCCATTTGAGTCGGTGCTTCTTCCAAACTCTCATCAAAGAATCTCTTAATATATGGCTTTTAAATACTTTATCCACTTTGTTATCATAAAATAAGTAAGCATGCCATCCAAATTCCAGATCAAAACTTTCTATGTTCAATATTCCAGTCTTTTTCCTTCCAAACCAATCACTTGTTAAAGTCAAAGCTGCTGCATCATAATATAACTGTAGGTTTGGAAGTTTAAGACCTCCCCTTTCTGGAACATCTTGCATAATTTTCAATTTCACTCTCGGTTTTTTCTCGTTCCAGACAAACTTATTCACTCCAGTTTGCCACACTTTCAGTTGTTTATCACTTTTAAGCACCGGAATCATTTGAAACAAAAAAAGAAATCTCGGCAAAATGTTCATCTTAACTGCTGCTATTCTTCCAAGTAGAGATAGCTGCAGTTTTTTCCAAGTCTCCATATCTTTTTGCAACTCTCGCCACAACACCTCGTAATTATTTTGAAACAATTTCGTGTTTGATTCTGCAACCTGAACTCCTAGATATTTTACCTTTGGTACAATCTCAAAACCTGCCCTCCTTTCAAGCTCATGTTTACGATCTTGTGTCATATTTTTAACTAACATCTTAGCTTTTTTTTGATTCAGTCTAAAGCCTGACACTTTACCATAGTCTTGTATAATGTCCTTCATCAGGATTATTGACTCCATTGGCTGTGTTAGGGTAACAACCAGATCATCTGCAAATGCCTTTATTCTGTAATCCTCTTGCCTTATCATTATACCTTTCAAGATATTAGAGTCCCGTATTGTGTTTAACAAGACTTCTAGTGATAAAATAAATAAAAGTGGGGACAGCGGACATCCCTGTCTTGTTCCTTTTTCAATTTTAAACTCTGTTGTCAAACTTCCATTAATAATAATCTGTGCCTTTTGCTCTTGATAAATTGCTGAAACCGCCTGTATGAATTGATCCCCAAAGTCCATCTTTTTTAAAGTCTTTAGTAGAAAATTCCAATCCACTCTATCAAAGGCCTTCTCTGCATCCAAAAAAACCAGCACTGCAGGGATCTGTTTATTTTTCTCAAGATATTCCAATAAATCTATTACTTGCCTTACATTGTCCTTCATGTATCTACCCTCAATAAATCGCGCTTGATCATCATGAATCACCTTTTGGATTACTGGCATCAACCTGTTGGCTAACACTTTTGCGTAGATTTTATAATCAGTATTCAAAAGAGATATTAGTCTATAATTCTCCGGTTTTTTAGAACCTGCTTGCTCTTTTGGTATCAAAGATATATAAGCTGTTGTCCATGATGGGGGTATTTTACCCCCTTGTTGTATATTACAAAATAAATCTCTAAGTTGTTCCACCATTTCTACTTGCAAAGTTTGGCTTCTTGAGGAGAGGCCTCACCACTGCCTCTTTCAAGGTGGTCGGCAGGACACCCTCGCTCAAAGAAGCGTTGATAATCCCCTGGAGCCAGCCTCGTGTAACCTCCCGGGAAGCCAGCACCAACCAGGAGGGACACGGGTCCAATAAACATGTGGTTGCGTTCAGCCGTCCCAAGATCCTGTCCACGTCCTCGGGAGCCACAGGATCGAACTCCTCCCAGATAACACTCTCAAGGCCTGCCTCAGTCATCTCGTCTGAACTAACCCAGTCGGCGGCCAAGTCTTCCTGAATCTGAGTTATTTTATCATCCAGATACTGTACAAAATCCTCAGCTCGGCCCTGCAAGGGGTCCTCCCGCGCTCCCAGATGGAGGAGGGAGCGGGTCACCCTAAACAGGGTGGCTGGGCGGTTATCTGATGATGCAATAAGAGCGGCAAAATAACTAGATTTCGCCGCTTTTATCGCCACTAGGTAGGTCTTAATATGAGACCTTACCAGTGTCAAGTCAGACTCGGAACGACTGGCCCTCCAACCGCTCTCTAGGCGTCTTTTCCGGCGCTTCATCTCCCTCAGCTCCTCGGAGAACCAAGGAGCTAAGTGAATTCAGTGCTGGGTCAGAGGCCGCAAAGGCATGACCCGGTCCAAAGCCCCGGCAGCCTATCCCAGGTGGCCACCAGGTCATCAGCCGAGTCATGAGCTAGAGTCTCAGGAAATGGCCCAAGCTCCATCTGGAACCTATCGGGGATTTTAAATTTCCAGCCTTGCACGGTTTTGGTTCAACCAGTTCATTATGCAAATAGTCCTTGATTTACAACCATTCGTTTACTGACCACTCAAAGTTACAACGGCACTGAAAAAAGTGACTTATGACATTTTTCACACTTACAACCATCGCTGCATCCCTGTGGTTATGTGATCAAAATTCAGATGCTTGGCAACTGGTTGATATTTATGACAGTTGCAGTGTTCCTGTTTCATATAACCCCTTTGTGAACCTCTGACAAGCAAAGTCAATGAGGAAGCCAGATTCACTTAACAACTGTATTCCTGACTTAACAACTGTAGTCATTCACTTAACAGCTGTAGCAAGAAGGGTAATAAAATGGGGGAAAACTCACTTAATAACTATCTCACTTAGCAGCATAAATTTTGGGATCTATTGTGATCATAAATTGTGGACTACCTGTAATCCACCTATGTGAAGGTCTTTTCTCTCCAGAAACATGCAGCCTCCTTGGTTTCCCAGATTTCTCTAGGAAAGACATCACCGGGAATCCCATCCACTGGCCTTTCTTAGTAGCAGCACCAATACACTAACAGGATAGCATTTTCAGAAATTGTTCAAGAATTTGTCTACTAAATTTAATGGAAATTTTCAAAAGGTCACATTTGCTGATCTCTACCATGGACTGCCCTTTTAATTTGTTTTTGTTCCATTTTTAGCAGTCCAGGCACACATGGGGTGATGAAATGATGACCTGGGAGGAGGTGATACAGATTTGTTTTCTTGTCACTGCTTATTTTTGCAGGGGGAGATTTTTAATATTTTAGTTGCATTTTTACATTCTCCTTCTGCTGTAAAATGGTATTGTTTACTTTTGACTTAAGTCCATTGTTTTAAGCCCGCTTAAATTAAAACCTCACTTTTTTCCCTGAAATCTTCCTTTAAGCTATCTTTAAGGTAATAGTTATATATAGGCACTATATTTCCCAGAATTATCAGCAGTGGTGGGATTCAGCCAGTTCAGGCACATTCGGGTAAACTGGTTGTTAAATTGCTGGCTGGCTCCGCCCCGCCCCTCCCCTCCCCTCCTCTCCCCTCCCCGCCCCTTGCATTCAGGTAAACTGGTTGTTAAATTGCTGGCTGGCTCCGCCCCGCCCCACCCCTCCCCTCCCCTTGGGATTCAAATAATTTAACAACTGGTTCTCTGCCCTAATGAGCAGCTGGGTGGGTGTGGCCATGGTGGGCATAGCCAGGGGTGTGACAGGAAGCACTTGCCTCCTACACCCCCCTGGCGACACATCGCCCCCGTGCCCCATTTTGGCTTCCAGGTAAGTGCAGGAAGGCCTCCTAGGCCCAAAATGGGGCGTGGGAGCACAGTGCATCCCCTGCAACTTGTTTTTGCTCCCAGGAGGCTTCAGGGAGGCCTCCTAGGCCCAAAATGGGGCACGGGGGCGGTGTGTCCCCAGGGGGGTGTAGGAGGCCGAGTGCTGCCTGTCACATCCCCTGGCTATGCCCACCATGGCCACGCCCACCCAGCTGGTCATTAGGGCAGAGAACCAGTTGTTAAATTATTTGAATCCCACCGCTGATTATCCGGCCAGTATGCCCCAGCCATACTGGGTGTAAACTCTGGAAGCTATATTCCCAATGTATCTGGAGACATCAAATTAGAGACGGTGAAGATAACGAACTGAACGACATGTTCAGGGAAAGATCCCTGAAGAGTTTTTCCCTGGCTGTCACTTTTTCAACTTACTAACAGAAAGAACCAACATTCCTTTAATTTATATGAGTCTCCTGAGATCCCCCATACAGCAACAGTCTGCAGGTACTTTCAGGAGCTGTGCTTCGAAGCATCCTGTGTGCTGACAACTGGGCAGGGGTGGGGTGCTGCAATCAGTTTGTTGTTGAAGAAACAGCCTTCTTGGAATTTATTTTTCAAATGAACAGTAAGTTGTGCCTTTCATTTCTTAATCATTTTTAAGGACTATTAATCTTTATTAAACTAAGAGAGACTCTCTTTAGCCACAGTAATGTAATGAAGCGGGCTCTGATGGATGACCACTGGATAACTTTCTATTCACTCTATTCTAAAAAGCAATGCATCCAGCTGGAAAGAGTACAAACTCAGCCAAGGTCCTTTTGGTTCCTCTAGGAGGCCTCTAAGTTGTCAGAAGAAAGGAACATTCAAATGACATACAGCTTAAAGGTTGGTTAGGTCAAGGGGATCCACATGAGTTAAAAGTTGTCCATCGTCAAAAGATAAAAGATATGCTTCAGTAATCTACAAAAAGAATTATGATTGTTTTGCAAAGAAACTCTGTAATGTCAATTAAAATTGATAAATGTATAGGATCATATGAACTGCTGACTTCAAAAGAATCCTTTGTCTAGAAGGGTATAAAACCATTGTACCTAATTCCTGTCTTTGTTCAACGCTTCATGTACAGAGCCTTGAACCTATTGTGCAATATATATATAAAATCTGTCTCTGATCAACCCAAAAGTTGTGTTTGTCTTATTAAATCCACAACATTTATGGCACCCTGCAGATGGGACTACAAGGCAGAGAACTTTTGTTCTACCAGACAGCCTGCCTCAGCGGGAATCGACACCTCTCCAAGGAAAATCCACTGGCCGGCCATTAGGACTCCTTTGAAGTCCATGGAGATTCAGCGAGGAGGTGCCGTAAACCCGCTGACGAAGACAGGCCAGTCAAGAATCCTTGAAGGTTGATCAGACACAGACTCAACAAAAATACAAAAGAAAGAAAGAAAGGAAGGAAGAGGAAAAGAAAACAGGTAAGTATAAATCAGAGAGTTAAAGTCTCTCTGTTTAGAGGAACCTACCCATTAAAGGGGTGGAAGAGTGAGATCTGATCAATCTCCTAGGAGACCAGTTGGCGTGCTGAAGTCTCTGGAATTGAAATTAAGTACTAAGTATTGTGTGTAATCTTATGTGTGGTAAGAGAAGAACTAATTGCAGTGTTATAAATTTTCTGATAAACTGACATTCTTAAACAGCCAGAGTTTACTGTTCTTCCCTCCCGGGGTTTAGCAGGCAGTTAAAAAGGTGAAGCCTGTCTAAATGGGAAAACAGATATGATTTGATCAATTTGGTGTGATTTCTGTTAAATATATATGTATATATATAATGATAGTGTGTAAATTTGAATGGAATTTAATTGATTGTGATATATGTGGCTGCCAGCAAAGTGAGATGATTTGTGCTTGAGGCTGTGAGAGATATTTGAGATTATTGTAATGGTTGGTTTGCATGAAGTGGGATTTTTTGTATGTGAAATTGGTTTAAACAAGAAGTTGATTGCAGTACAAATATGAAAAGCCTGTGTGTTGATAAAGTGAGAAATTAGAGAAATACTAATGTTAGTATAGTAATAATACTGTGTTGCTTTGTTGTAAGAATGCTGAATGGAAGAGGGAAGCGAGGCGTGCTTCCTTGCGTGCTGTACAACATTTTTTTCCCTCTTCCCCCCCCTCTTTTCCTTTGTAAGAGAGAAACAGTTCCTTTTAACTTTTTTCCTTTCTCTCACCCCCTCCTTTTTTCCCCTGGGAGATGAGAGGCACGAAAGAGGGGGGGGCTACGGTTTAACCATTTTTTTTCTCTCAGAGGACCAGCCAGAGAAAGAAGGGGGAAGTGGGTGATCGGCTAATGCTGTTGCTGCTAGGTCTCTTTAATTTGCATATGAAAACTTTTCTGCTCTGAATACAATTTTGATTTTATTTTTTCTGGAAATTTTTGGAGGTTTAAAAACGCTTCATTAAACCTGTACTCAGAATCCTGTTGTTTCGCCAGGCTGGGTTAGCAACATAATTTTAAATCGGATGTTTTAAATTTCTGAGGTTTTAAATTGAGCCGAATCCATTTAATATTTTTAATTATTTTAAATTGGTGTTGTTTTGTTTTTTTAAACAAAATAGGCTGTACACCGCCTTGAGTCCTTCGGGAGAAGGATGGTATAGAAATAAAATTATTTTTATTCTTATTTTTATTCTATCTCAAAGAAATTATTTTGAAAGATTTTTTTAATCTACTATTGTTTTATTTTTGAAGCTGTCTTTCTTAAATGTTTTTTATGTCTGCGTGCATTCTGCATCCTTAACAGATGGCACGTTTGTTCGTTTGTATGTTTGTTTGTTGTTTATTTGTTTGTTTGCTAATAGCACAAGTTACTGCCCTTTTTGGGAATTGTCACAGAGATGAGTTGGAAATTGCGATGTGTGGTGGGAGAGATTCAGTGGCATTTTTGTCTAAAATGTTGGATTCTGCCTCGAGAGTATGCTTGTTTTTGTTCACTTCAGTTTGCGGGGAGATTAGATAATTGGTGCTGAGGAGCTCATTTGTTTATAGAGGGATATACGGTAGTTGAAGGAAGAGAGGAAGTTTTAAGGGAAGTCAGAAAGTTGCCTTTAAGTTTGTCTACACAGACTTGTGCTGGCTTGGAAATCAGGATGGCAGTGGTAGGAGGAATTGAATGTTATAATAAGAAGGAGTTAGAGAAAGTAGAATTGATGGAAAGGAGAAGGTATGTGATTTGTTTTTGGAAAGTTATGGAAGTTGGCAGATTGAAATGTGAAAGTGCTAAGAAGTAGGAGAGAAGTGGTGATCTGAAGAGAAGTGGTGTTTTTCGTTGACAGAGATCAGATTAAGTGAACAAAGCATTTGAATACACTTAATCAGTGAAGGGAGTGTTGGAAGATTTGAGAAGCTCAATATTAAAAGCACAAGAAAATTCCCCTAAAGAAAATAGGCAGAAACTCAGGCAGAGTTCAGCCCCCACCTTTACCAATGGGCCATTAAGAAACTGAGACGCCGCCTTAATTTCCACAACAAAAGGAAGAATAAAAGATGTGTTTGTTTCTTGCTCGCCTTACTAGGAACAATAAAACTGATTCCAGGAGTTTTGAATTCAGGACGGGGAAAGCTCTGCCTTTCAGCAATCTTTAAAGGGAAAGACTTCCCCCCACAGGAGAAGAAAAAAAAAATCACTCCTGATAGAAAGGAGGGGTAGCGTCTACGCCTCCATCTATAAACAAGCAAGAATTAAGACAATTCTATGCAAAATTAATTGAATCTGGATCTTGGAGTTTGAACTGGGAGGGACATGAAAGAGGAAGCCTTGAAAATTTGAAACAGGCTTTAACCAGGGCTCCTGTATTGGGTTTGCTAAATTTGGAAAAGCCATTCGGTCTCTTTGTAGACACACACACACACACACACACACACACACACACACACACACACACAATTGAATTGCACGAGGGGTGTTGGCTCGGAAAGTAGGCAATTGACCTTTGGGGAGCCCTCATTGTAAACACCCCACATCAAGTCAGAACTATCCTTCAGTGGTGGTTATCTGATTCAAAATTCTAAACAAAAATAAAACAATTTTAATGCAACACAGATTTGATTTTACCTGCAGTTCTCAATTTGAATCAAGCACAGTTCTTAACCAACACCAGATCAATGGATCACCTTGGATGAGAACATTATGGTGTTGAAATAATTGGCTTACATACAAAAACAAGACCTGATTTGGAGGGACACCCCCTGGAGACAAATTGCCTCGAAATTCGTCTGTTTAAACCTTTGAATTGTATTCATTAAATTAAGCTCTATGGACAGGGAGCCTGGATAGCTCAGTGGATAAATGCATTGTAATTTAACACCAGCTGTCTGCAATTACTGTAAATTCGAATCTCACCAGGCTCAAGGTTGACTCAGCCTTCCATCCTTTCTAAGGTAGGTGAATTGAGGACCCAGTTTGTGGGGGGCAATAAGCTGACTTTATGACGGCTATTGCTTAATGCATTGTAACCCTTAGTCTCTGGACATCATTTGGCAAAATATGGGTGGAGTCATTGGGGACTTCAAGCTATTGTACATGAACTTTTAAACTAAGCTATGATTGTATTGGGATATATCCTTTAGTAACATCAATTATAAACAAATGTGGGTTGCAGCTTTTATCTGCAGTAATGCTACAGCAACAGTGGTGTCAAGAGTTTTACCCAACCTAGACAGATTATCATCATATGAACTGTTGTTTGGAGTAGTTTTCACTACAAGAAGCATATGCATTACTTCCTTGGAAACCAGAGATAAAGTATTGAAACAATATGTGTATAACCTGTCCAGATATTTTGAAGTTTTTAGGAAACAAGGACTATTAGCCCAAACACCACCTTCGAAGTTTCCAGTCCACAAATTCCACCACGATGATTGGATGTTAATCCAAACTGGACGGAAGTTAGACCCCAAGTGAACGGGCTCAATCTCATCAAGGAAATCCATTGAAGTTGATGATCCAAAGGATCCAGCCACCAGTGGGAATAGCATTCTTCATCATCTGGACTATTTTTGTATTTTTTTCTTTCTTAGGATTCAGTGGTTGCCTATGCTGTTTCCCAACTGAAAAGGACTACAACTGCTCAGATTCCTTTGCGCACTCGCCCAGATGTATTGGTTTTGTAATTGTGTTTTTAAGATCTTAGGAGGACAATCCTGGATCCACTGGATGAGACTGATACCAGGTGACCATCAGCCTTGCTGAATCACTCCGGAAGCTGATTCTCTACGCACGGCGGAAGATTTGTAAAGAGGACAACTGCCTTCACATTGTACATATACATATTATTAGCTTTAATATAACACTTTCTTACACATGCTAATGTTATTAGAAGTTTGGGAGTATGTTTTGTGGGTACTTGTTGTTCTAATCTTGCTAGTAATTTTGTTTTACATATATAAGGAACGGTTTTGTGGTAGACCTAGGATTTTTATTGCTACTCCTGTTTCCCAAATCACATGCACCACTAACCCTCTCCCTGACGTAGTGAGCTTCACACCATGGTTGATTATGATTTGTTTATGGCTTTGGACATTATTTGCACTAGGACTCTCAAGTGAACATAAGATGAACATTGATTCCCCAAGTGGAGACACTTTAGGTCAAGTTCGCTACCACCAAAAACGCATTGTCTATGCACGGGGTTCTTACTTTAGACCTAAGTCAACTCCACCACCTAAGGTTGCACTATTGACATTCCCAGCTGAGGGGGGAATAGATAAGGAAAATGGGCTTCTACAACAATTGCATAGAGGAGACTATATATCACGAATTTTGGAATAAAGTCAAGATCTTGTTAAACAGTACGACCCTACCCTAGGTCAGAACTGCTGCTTATGTTAGCCCTACATCTTATCATGCTGTTCCTGTCAAACCACAACTTTGGGTTAGAACAAAGGCTACCAGAAATAAACTTTCAGAAGGGAAAGTGGGGTGGATGGAATCTGTCCAAGACCATTTCAACCTTCAGAATTTCCACTCTGGTTCAACTTGAAGTCCAAATTAGATTTGTGTATCCTTTTTCCACCTGGAAATACTACCTCTCGATATGTTTTTTGAAGGACCAATTCTCAGAGATAAACAGAAGGACCTCTCACTGGAAGTCCCATTGCAACCACTGGCAGGAATGTTTGTGGCAGGGACTTAGGGGTCTGGACTAATGCAAGGAACTACTGAGTGCATGCCTTTTCCATAAATCTTCTTATGTGGAAAGGATGCATATTTGTGTTTACCAACAAACTGGACAGGAACATGTAACAAATCAGGTGTGGTCAGAGAAATTGCCAAGGAATTGCAGGATAGGGCTTCCAAGATAGGTCAGAGGTTATAAACAACTGACATGAGGTTTTCTTAGTTGCCTGGATCCGGGTGAATTAATATGGCTGTGGCAGGCCTAGCTTTTATTCCTTGTGCAATCCCTTTGCTGAAACATCTATAAATAAGAGCAGTAAAGGAGATTCAAGTTGAAAAGGAACTAGCTTTGATAGAACGTTTTCTTAATCAACTTGGTCCATATCCTGTGGAAGAACATAAAGATTCTGAGGCAGACCCATATGAGGAAATGGAATCTGTAGAAAAAGGTAGAGAATCTCCCCAAGAATCAAGAGAGTAGAAAAACAATCAAGAACTACCTATCCTTTACTTTTATTAATTATCTTTTGTTAGACCCTATATATGGTAGATTTGTTTATTGGAATCTTGTATACTCAGAAGTTAAACTTATATGAGAATAGTGAAAGTTTCTGCATTGAAAAACTTTCAGAGGGGGGAATAATGTAATGAAGCGGGCTCTGATGGATGACCACTGGATAACTTTCTATTCACTCTATTCTAAAAAGCAATGCATCCGGCTGGAAAGAGTACAAACTCAGCCAAGGTCCTTTTGGTTCCTCTAGGAGGCCTCTAAGTTGTCAGAAGAAAGGAACATTCAAATGACATACAGCTTAAAGGTTGGTTAGGTCAAGGGGATCCACATGAGTTAAAAGTTGTCCATCGTCAAAAGATAAAAGATATGCTTCAGTAATCTACAAAAAGAATTATGATTGTTTTGCAAAGAAACTCTGTAATGTCAATTAAAATTGATAAATGTATAGGACCATATGAACTGCTGACTTTAAAAGAATCCTTTGTCTAGAAGGGTATAAAACCATTGTACCTAATTCCTGTCTTTGTTCAACGCTTCATGTACAGAGCCTTGAACCTATTGCGCAATATATATATAAAATCTGTCTCTGATCAACCCAAAAGTTGTGTTTGTCTTATTAAATCCACAACAACAGCCTGTTATTCCTTTTTGAAGATGTATACCATTTTGGGGGTTTCTTCATTGTTGCAATGAAGTTAAAAAAGATGTATTAGAACTTTTTGACCTTAGAAATGTTTTTAAAGAAAAGTTTAGTGTTTTAAAATAGATGAAAAAAAGTATTTTTCCCTTTACGGTGAAAGAATCTGAAAGAATATAGTGAATTTTATTTATATAAATGGTGATAGTTTAAAAAGATTATTAACTGCAGAAATCTATATTATTTCCACAGCAAGGAAGAAAAAGCAGAAATGATTAAACTGATTGCTATATTCAAAGAGGAGAATATATTTAATCTATTTGGAAATCACTTTGGGATTTTGTGCTTATGATAAAAAAAATGAAACTGACTTTTTGTTTTTTTTAGGTTCGTTGTTATAGAAATGGGTAGTATATACTAATACGTTAAAGTAAAAAGTTGAGGCTGTAATGTTGTTATCTTCTACTGTGCTAAAAAGAGTTGGAAATCAATGCTTTTTGCTTTTTTCTCTTGCACCCATACTTTCTTTCCCTCTTTCTTTTTTCTTCCACTAATTTCCTGTTTCTATTTTCTCTTATATTTTATATTTGGATAAAACAATAAAAGTTGAAATAAAAACAAGTAAGAAAAAAAAAGAAAAAGAAAGATTACAGACGGTAGTTATCTTATGGTCTTTTCTTTTCTACAATGCATGCTCCAGGCTTAGTCTAGCATCCATCACAAGGATTCTTTATCATCTCACAGTGCCAAAATCATACCGAGAAAGTTTGAAATGTACATCAAGGTGTTCAAATTGGTTTTTTATCTTTATAAGCTGCCCAGAGTCATTGAGGGTGATTTGGGCAGTCCTATAAATTTTCTTAAATAAATTAATTGCCCTTTTTAACCTTCAGAGAGACAATAGCAAGAATATCCATACGAAAACATTAGAGTCTTTGATAATCCCATTGGAAAAATAATCAGTCTTTCTAGAAGGAAAGCCTTCATCTCTTCAGTGGTAGAAGTATTAACGCAGTGGTGAAATCCAAATTTTTTACTACCGGTTCTGTGGGCGTGGCTTGTTGGGCGTGGTGTGGCTTGTTGGGCGTGGCTTGTTGGGAGTGGCAGGGGAAGGATACTGCAAAATCTCCATTCCCACCCCACTCCAGGGGAAGGATACTGCAAAATCTCCATTCCCACCCCACTCTGGGGCCAGCCAGAGGGGGTATTTGCTGGTTCTCCGAACTACTGAAAATTTCAACTACCAGTTCTCCAGAACCTGTCAGAACCTGCTGGATTTCACCCCTGTATTAACGTCTATGACTGCAGGCCTACACATGAAAGCTTTGTTCCTAGAGACTTCTGCAGGAAGCTGACGTCATGCGAGTGTCATTGATTGGTGAATTCATGTGAGAATCCTGGCTCTGTAATCACTGAATATTACTCTAATTTCTAGAACATTGGATGGATTGATGGATGGATGGATGGATGGATGGATGGATGGATTGATGGACGGACATTTGTTAAATTTAGGTATCACCCATCTGACTCACAGATATCATGGAATATGAAAATACATTCAAGCATTAGTTTTCAATAGCCTTCATCCTAGTACCTTTTTGGTATGTTTGATCACAATTACCAGATTTTCTAAACCAGGGGTCTACAACCTTAAACACTCAAAGAGCCATTTGGAGCCACAGAAAAGAAAACACTGGAAGCCACAAAACCCTTCCAGTGCCTGACTATTTCTTGAGCAGCCACAAAACTAGCATATGTAGTTGAATTAAACATTCTGTTTTCTTCTGAAACTTTTCTTTTCTTGGATTTATCCATGGTTGGCCTATCAGGGGTTGAAAAGCTCAATAAATCATGTGCTGGTGGGTGTCACACATTGACAGTTGTGACACTTATTTTGAGTGACAGGGAGCCACAGCAGAGGGGTGAAAGAGCCACATGTGGCTCCAGAGCCGCAGGTTGCTGACCCCTGTTCTAGACAGTATAGACTATTCCTCTGGTTATGCCAGTGCATTACAAAACTAAGTCTGTACCTAGTGCAGAAATGCAATTATTCATGTTTTACATCCCAATTGTATTAATATATACAGCATACGGCAGATTTGCTTAATATATTTTTCCTTCTGGAAAGTATTTTTTTCCCATTTATATTTCATCACAGGAATAGGGGGAAAGCCTGCAGGCTACATGCAGAACCAAGACCCATTTTGGTATCTCCCGGAATGCCCTGATATCACGATGCTGAAATTTGCTGCAAATTGCTGATTTTCAGCAATGTGATTTGTCATACTTTATTGCAAAAATAATAACAAAAATGGATGTTGGAAGAATGTTGTATACTAAATAAAATGTTAGATCGGGATAAGATAAACCCAGGCTGAAGGCTTCAACCAGCTCATTGGACCAATCCCTCTCTTTCAAATCCTGTGAAATGGATAAGACTCTATTCGCCCCCCCCCCCAAATGAAGAGCCATTTCTATATATACAAACATGAACTCATAAAAGAAATGAGTTCTCTTCACCTTACTCTCCTCTCAAGATATAAGCCTAAATTTTGTCCTCTTCTGTTTGGTCACTATATCCTTGTCATATTCCTGGCTGTGCTTGGAAGCCACACTAATTTATTCATAAATATATTAAACAACCAAGGGAGCGTTGCACATCTTTGCCTTGCTTTCCTGCTCAGCCTTAAACCTTTTTTTTTTAATTTGATTTATATGCCGCCCTTCTCCGGAGACTCAGGGCGGCTTACAATGCGCTAAGCAATAGCCTTCATACTTTTGTATATTGATACAAAGTCAGCTTATTGCCCCCACAAACTGGGTCCTCATTTCACCTACCTTAGAAAGGATGGAAGGCTGAGTCAACCTTGAGCCTTGGAGAGATTCGAACCAGCAGTAAATTGCAGGCAGCTGTGTTAATAACAGGGTGCTTAGACCACTGTACTATCAAGGCTCATTTGCTAAGCATTTCATTTATTTTCACACATTGTGATTTCCATGTTCTATCATGCTTATCTTTTGTGGCACCTAACCGTCACTTTTTATACTTGTGTGCAACAATGCCATAATCAAACCTGTTCACTTTATGGCAAGCATCCTCTAATTTGACAATTATTCAATGCATTTTCTCATATGCATATGTTCTTTAATGAAGACTTACATATAATGTGAAATGTAGCTATTAAAATGTACTAAGCTCTCATTACCTTTTTTAATATTAATAAATGTTTGCAAAGATTTTCTATTAGTTGAACCAACAGCTTAAAATCTCATGTAGAAAGGTTTTCAACTATAAAAAGGTTACCCATCTCTTATGAGTTTAAGTTGGCTTCTCGGATACATGTAAATATATTGCTATTTCTTATTTCTAAGAATGCCAGACACATGCTATATACCAGCACCTGCAATATTCACAGTTAGAGCCATTAGTAACTTGGGTCACTGATAAATTATAGCTCCAGCTGGTTCCTTTGGCAATATTGGCTCTTTACCTGTCGGTGACTAGAGGAAGCTTTTGCTCTATAACAACTCCCCTTCCCAATCTTCTACAGTCCAGAAATGTTGGGATTCCCCAAATTCCAAACCAGAAGGGTAGCTCCAGTACAACTGGTGGGCATTTCAGGGGGGAAATTAATACAGTTCATTAAAACTTACCATACAAAGTTTGGCATAGATTCTTCAAGCGGGTAGAACTCCAAACCAAAAATGGTCTCGATGCTTTCATGCTGCATTAATGATCTTTAGCTGAGGTTGTTTTTGTATTTGGCATTTTTTCAAACCCCTTGAGCAGATTTTATATATCCTGGGGTGTGGTTTTTTTGGCTCTGTGGACCTTCAATTATACTGAGTGTTTGCAAGGCTTGATGTGCAGGAAGAAGTTCTGATTCATTACTGTGAAATGCATTTGATCTCATCTCAGTTTCCCATTTGAAATGGAAATAGCCACATTTGTCAGTTTGTCAGGTCCCCATATAATCATTCCAACAGAATTACACAATAGGCTTCCTTAGGCTTTGTCCTTTTCTACTTTGGGATGTTAATGTTTAGCCCATATACTTTTCCACATGCTAACCTGATGTTTCTGCTTTCTGTCATAAGATGTGGCTCAAAGAATATTGCTTCCCATTTGTCAATATCAATTTTTATTTTATTTTAATCAGGGACAACTTTTGATCCATCCTTATCTTCTAACCCAAACTCATGACCTATTGTATTTCCAACCTATACTCTTGGTTTCTTCTTCAGGTTTTATGATAGATATCAGAGCATAATTAGCAGAGGTAGCATCTTAGCCCTTAAGAACAAAGTAATGACGGAATACATTTTTTCCTGGTACTTTTTTCCTGTCACCTAATTGAAAAGGACATGAATTCAGAAGAGTTGCAAAAAGAAGATAGGTACTATCAGGCTGGATGAATCTGTTCATTTTAATTTCTATCACTTTCTCACTTTCCAGACTGCAAATTTATTTTCCTCTTCTATTATTCCCATTGGTTTGAAAATTTGACCTGTGAAAATCTGCATGATTATGTATATATGGTTTTATTTGATTTATTTTGTCTAGTATATGGCATTTACATGCAATTACTGATATACAAATTTAAATAATGCATTAGCAAATATGCACATGCACAATAATGGATTTACTATATTAAATTAAGATAAAACCCATAATGGTTGTGTGGCATATAATTTTATTGATATATTAGAGTCAGTTTGGTGTAGTCATTAAGGCATCAAGCTAGAAACCAAAAAACCATGAGTTTTCAGTCCTGTCTTAGGCACAAAACAAGCTGGGTGACTTTGTCATTCTCTCTCAGCTCTAGGAAGACTTCTGAAAAATCTTGCAGGCAGTCTCTAAGAATTGGACACAATTGAACAGAAAAAAAATATTTTATTCACTTTCCCTAGCATGCATATTTTGGTGTGATTTTTCCATATTGTAATGTGTAAGCAAACATACTTCTAGATGCATTTTGAGTGCCTTTTTGGTTGTGAACACTGAATACTAAAAATGTGGTTCATGAAAAATGTGATTTATTTTATATATAGTTTCAGGAAGTACACATTGCATAAGCTTGTCCAACTATTTGCATAAAATGAATTTCTCTTCCATTCCTAAGACTTTAACAACTAATTTTGTAAATGAAATGAAAACTAGAAGCACCTAGGTAGAAAGAAGGTGTATACATATGTATTTAGTTGGCATATTGCACTGGAAAATCTTTAACATTTAGCTTCAATGAATGTTCATTTTCCTGCATGTTTGTATATATATATCCTCTATAATCAATATAATCTTGTACATTTTTATCAGATACCACTGGGTTAATGACATTTACTTGCAAGTAATTGTGTTCAAAAGTACAGGTTTTGGCTTCTATTGTGCAGAAGAAAATCTGACCCAACATACTTGAAAGTATAGATAAGAATTATTAAAAGAAAAATGATAAAATTAAAAACTTATTAACTTATTATTAAAATCTTATCTCAAAGTAAGAGCAGCATAAAAATGGACATATTAAAAGAGACAGTAACACTCATCAACAAAAAAATTAATATAATTTTCTGATTCTCTCTAGGAAAAGTGTAACATAAGTGGCTATTGCCACATAATAATTGTCAGACTGGTTATATTGAAGTATAATAATAATTGATAATAGTAATTTCACATATCCTTTTCTTACTTCACAAGTGTCTATAACATTTGTACGACTTTGGTACATGGGCCATCATTCTGAGCTGTTTATGAGAGAGACATATCTTTAGATTTGGATCAAGGTTAACTTGGTTTTTAAATCTGGGAACTATAACAATTAGAGGGTCATCTTTGGATTGTTAGTCTGTTTCAGAATTCTTCCTGGAACTCTCTTTAACATTATGATAATGATATCTCACCGTATTTCTTATTTTTTTACCCAGTTTAGAGATGTCTTAAGAATTAGCATTTTTGGTTTGGGTTGATTTTACCCTTTTGTGGCCTTTCATAACGGTGGAGAAATGGTTAATATAACTATTATATAATATTGGGGGGGCAGTGGTATATTAACCATTAAGCAGACTAAGCACATACGTAGGGCACCAGGCCCAAGGGGGGCACCACAAAGTTGAGAAAGAAACTTTTATGTAGCCCAAGCTTGGCTTCATTTGTACAGTATGTACAAAGGAGGGGGGCACCAAGATTTGTCAGTGCTTAAGGCACCAGTGAGTCTTAATCCGCCACTGGGGGGGGGGGATAAAATGGAACCTTCTTCAAATTGTTAAATTCTCCGTATAATTCTGCTGTTCAAGGATTCATTTTCTTTACATGATGGTGATCTATGCAACTCCCAAGCTTTAGGTATTGTGTCACAAGGTTATTTCAACTGTCTACCCCAAGGTTGACTCTTATTGCAATTTATTTAATTGATGCCCAATTTATTCAGTTCTTGTTAATTCACGATTTTCCCTCTGCTGTCATCATTGGCTTACAAGTCATTCATCACAGGAGCTTGCTATACGGTTCTGACAATTTCCATTTAAAAGCTAAGCCCTACAGAGGATTTAGAACCAGAGACAGGAGGAATGAGATACCGCCATCCTGCATCAAGTGAGTTAAAACCTAGCTTGAATCGAAGCATTCCGCATTAGGTTCAAGGTTTGTAGTGAGTCAGAACACAGCCCTTCGGAAAAAATCATTTTCAAGTTTTGAACTGGAGGATAGACTTAAGAAAGAGTTGAATAGACAAAAGGGATACACAATGGGAACCTCGGAGGGAAGATCAGTTCCCTTACAGGATTATCTCGACTCTCCTTGTGTTTTGCTTTTATTTCTATAAGTGAAGTAACCATAAGGCATATTAGGTCTCTGGTGACTTCTTACCAAAAGGAAACTAAAGCTGGTTGAGTTATCCTTAAAGTTTTCAGCACATGGAGGGGACAAAAGCCAAATTGTTTGCCTGAACATCTGCAGTGTTACTCCATCCAATATGAGTTCTTACATGTGTAATCAGTCGTTTGAAATAGTCATGCGTACCTTGGTCTCTGCATAGATTAGGGAAATCTATACATCTTAATATTGTGGTCACAGTGTTTAAAGCACTTCCAATATCAAGAGGAGTAAAAGAAAGGACACAATAAATAATTCTTCAAGCTGTTAATATAGAAGAGGAAAACAAATGTTAGCTTGACAATTGGCCTTATGTATCAGTGAAGTTTACTTTGGAATGGTTTGGGTTTTTTTTTTCATATTTCTTGAGTGTTGCATTATCCAAGATACTTCTTGCTTACATCAGCACTAGGATTGTGAGAGTTTATAGAATAACAGAGTTGGAAGGAACATTGGAGGTCTTCAGTCCAACCCCCTGTTTAGGCAGGAAACCCTATACCATTTCAGACAAATGGTTGTCCAATCTCTATTTGTCCAATCCAAATGCTATGATTTTACCTCAAACGCTTTACTTTTCAACTGAGGCATTACTAGCCTCTTACATCCACCTCTGAATTATTAAAAATCTAATGTTGTACATTCATATGTGAACTTAAGTGGCACATTTCTCAATGAATCAAATGTGAGAGAATGCAGAACTCAAGAGAAGAGAATGGCTGAGAAATTCCAACAGTGAATGCTGGCATAGTGAGATGTGCAACAATTTGCATCAATTGATGTACTGTACAACACCACAATCAGTACTCAGTTATCAAATCAACCAAAGTCCCAATGTTTCTTACCCTTGGTCCCTCATTAATGTGTACAAATAGAAAAATAAACATGTACTGAAACACTCATCCATGTTGTCATCTCATAATAGAGAATGAGTGTGAATAAACCTATGTCTTTCTGAGCTCTCTCTTTACTGCACTACTCTAGGTTTGTTTCCTCAAGTTGTTGTTGCTGGAAGCCTCCGTAATCCCAACCAAAACTTGTAATTGATATAAAAGTCTTCTGGATTTTCCGATTAGAACCGTTAATGTTAGCAAGGAACAGCCAGAACAGGAGCCATTCAATTAATTCTCTGATAAAGCCATTGTAAACTACAATAATGATAGTATTCAAAGTAGGGATTATATACACTGCTAATATTAGTGGTTTGTGCTAGAAGCAGAACCATCCTCCTTTTCCCTTGTATTTGAGTGCTATAGGATTGAAAGTCTTGCCTGAAAATCCTGTCAAAAGTCTGGTAAATTCATCTACTTAGCTTGGGCATCAAGAAAGACTGATTGGAATTCCCACATGGAAGTTTCATAACATCATTCAAAAAGGGATTTTGTGGGTTAAGACATCAAGCTAAAAAGCAGGAGATTGTGAGTCCTTCCTTAGCTATGAAAGCTAATTGGGTGACTTGGGCCAGTCACTCTCTCTCAGCCCAATATCCACCTCACAAGGTTGTTGTTGCGGGAAAAATAGGAGAAGGAAGGTGTATTAAGTATGTTCACCACCTTGAGTTATTTATATAAATAATAAAGATGAAATATAAATAAATAAAAATAAATACATTTATCAAATTATTGATATTTTAAATTTAATATAACTCTGGTAATAATTTCCTGAACCTCAATGACATCACAGCATGTTGATAACTGTTCAAATTGGGATTTGAAAGATAACTGGGAGAATGTGCTGCAGCTGAGTTTCTGATAGGAAAGCAAAAGTTGTTTATTTTGCTGGAAATAAAATCTCATCATTTTTACATTAAAAGGGCTATGCATGTTCCTTGAAAAAAATAAAAAAGTGATAGAGTAACTAAGTGCAGGAAATAGTCTCAGCAATGGGATAAAAAGAGGAAGAAGCAGAAACCCAAGGAAGATAGAAAGAACATTTAAAGCTAAAGAAAGAAAATATAAAACTGGAGATAATTGGAAAAATGATAACTCTAAGCAAAGAAATGTGCAAGGTCACAAAAAGTTCTATTTGTAAATTATGAAAAAAACTTCATTAATTAGCTTTATTCCACTTTCAGTATAATTATTATATTATTAAATATGGAAGAAGGCTGAATAAAGGTAAAAAATGATTCTGGTCATCTAGAATCAATTAATGAACAGAAATAGGGGGGGGGGAGGAATGAAGAAGTGTGATATGATTTTATTTTATTTTTTAACACTGGGGCTGAGACCGATAGTGTTTGCAGAGCAGGCATTGGTGGTAGATAGTTTTTAGAATGTTACAGCAGGTTATCTATTTTCATTTATCTATTAAATAAATTTATAAGGCCATCCAATTCACACATGACTCTGGGTGAGTTACAAAACTTACAAGGTTAGCATTGCAGACAATTGGATTGGAAGGTGAAAGTCTCTTGGCTCTTCCTTCGACTGGACTTGGCAGGTACTGCTTTTTATCAGGTCCATGCAGTTTGCATCCCTTCTCAGGTTTGGTGACAACTTGGGGAAAAGAACCAAAACATGGTGTTCAGAGCTCACCTTTATCTGACTTGTTAACTGGAAAGTGGTCTACCTGGGACAGACAATGCTAGCTGGACATCTAAGTACATAGATCAGCTGTTGAACATTTGGTGCACTGATCAGCATTTGGCAATGTGTTGGTAGGAAGGAGAGCTGGGAGAAACAGTGGAGGAGGACTTTTGCTGGCTTGTGCAGAGATGATGAGCACCGGAGTTGGGGTAGTAGAGATGGAAGTAATTTAAACAAGATGAAAGTGGCTGCTCCAGCACTAAATGGAAGTGCTCATATGGTGGCGAGTTGACTGTGGAGTATGAGGGGATGAACCAAGATGTTAGTTTCAGCCTTGGCCCTAAGCTGCAGCTTTCCTTCCCTACCTAGCCTGGTGGACATCTTGCCTTTTTCTAGAACAAGAAGTTATTTCATAGCCAACATTAGGGTATTCTGTTTTGAAAGATGATCTATCACAATTTAAATGGATCTTGTTGGTAATTTTTTAATTAATGACTGGAGGTAAGGACTCAGAGGGATTTGATTCTCCCCTGAATATAGGAGACTGCTTGCCTTTCCTATAGGTGAGAACTGGAGGAAGGAGGGTTTGAATCATCCTCTGGATTGTTGGATGGCTGGATTAGTGGATATGCTACCACTCTAGCAGAGGGGACTGGTGGGAGCACTGAAAGACAATTTATGTAGGATAGGCATGGTAGGAGGGTCCTTGTTTATCTGGAGGTGCAGAGTGCTTTGTAGAAGTGCCTCTGGATTTAGTGGGCCCCTGAAGTAGATTATAATTTGTGTGTGTTTGGTGGGGGCTATTGCTTTGGGCATGGACCATTATGGGAGGTGAGAGTCTTTGGATGGCTGGGTTGGGAATGGGTTGTAACATTTTGGTAGTGACAGTAATGGAGATGTAATGGGAGATGGAGCACAAGCCATTCTCAAGGACCAAATGAAGATATTTTGTTCCAGTAGCATGTTCCAAGCCTCTGCTCTCATTCGTGGGTCCTGATCAATGGTCCTTCAAAGGGCATGTACCTGTATCTGCCTTTTTTATTTATTTTAATATTGAGAACCACCCAGATTCATGTGCTTGATATGGATAGTCATATAAATCAAATGAATAAATAAACAAAGAGTTATTTCAAGCTCTTCGAAAGCCTTTCATTCATCCTAAAAATATTGGGTGACGATCAGCTTCTTTATGTGCCTTGTGTAGCGAATCTGGAAGCCACTCTTTACTTTTCTGAACTTTCTGAACTTCAAACATTTGTAGGTATGTTTCACAACACAGAACTATTAACAGGATTATAAATACCTACATACAGAGAAAGGGGGGGGGAAAGATAAGTGTTCATATTTTATGCAATTCCTCTGCAGCAACAGTATAGCAAAAAAGAATGTTCTTGGTCTGGATGTGTATTCATTTGTTTTAAAAGAAATGGCAAGAGAGAAGAGAAATACAAGGAAGTGTTTCTACTAAATTACACCTCTGGAACTTGTCAGCTGGAATCTAGACAACCAGGGACTTAGAGCACCAGCTCTTCTTCTGTGTGTCAGTCACCACCTCCAGCTTCTGTCTCTTTTTGCTACTCCCCACTTCCTATTCTCTTTGTTCTTTTAATTCTTACTTATAATAAAGAACAGAGGGGCATTCAAATGCAAATGCAAAGCCTTAGGGGGAGGGGAAGAAGGATGAATCTTGAACAAAAATATGTTAATATCCCCTTCCTTTCTTTCCAGATTTTCCTCCAAAACTGACTTGTGGGGAGAAAAAGCAAAATCATTGTTTGCAGAATATCTTTTCTTTCTCTCTCTCTCTCTCTCTCTCTCTCTCTCTCTCTCTCTCTCTCTCTCTCTCTCTCTCTCTCTCTCTCTCTCTCTCTCTCTTTTTGTTGCTGTTATGGGGAATGGAAAAGAAATGGCAAGAGAGAAGAGAAATGCAAGGAAGTGTTTCTACTAAATTACAGAAATAATTTTCTTTATAGAAAAGAATTTGGCAAAGGACAAATATTATTTAGCAAAGCCATTGCATTTAACATATACTTGGAAGCTTTGGTGCCTTAGATTTGGAGTGTCCATTCTTGGCCACTATACTATTACCTTTTGCCTCTGCTTTCCTTAGCCAAATATCTCTCCTGTGGTTCCTTTCCAGAATTTCTTTCCAATTCTTTTTTGAATAACTCACAGCTATTGTTTTTTCCTCCCAGAGTTTATTATTAGCACCTGTGATTCACAAACTGAGCTTTCCATTATCTGGTCCCCTCCAGCTGTGGTGGATTGCAATAAGATTATCATCTGTGTCTGTTCTCCACTCCTCCCCCCCAAAAAAAAATTATGTCAAGGCAATGAAAAGTTTTGCCAAATAACAGCCATTCAGAACTAAGTCTGTGATTCTCAGCATATCATCTGCAAAGATACATATTGAATTTAATGGGGCCGATGTCTGTTAGCAGGGTTTGGGTTGGGATTTTAAACGATTATTATCAAAATGGATAGCTCTGCAGACAAGGCATTGTAATTTAACATCAGCTGTCTGCAATTAAAGTAAGTTCGAATCTTGCCAGGCTCAAGGTTGACTCAGCCTTCCATCCTTTCTAAGGTAGGTAAATTGAGGACCCAGTTTGTGGGAGCAATAAGCTGACTTTGTATAAAATATACAAAAGTATGAAGGCTATTGCTTAACGCATTGTAAGCCACCCTGAGTCTCCGGAGAAGGGCGGCATATAAATCATTTTTTTTTAAAAAAGAAGAAGATAGGCTTAGACTATCAAACCAACATACTCTAGTGAAGGACGTTAGCACCCACCCATTGAGGACTGGGCCAGCCTATCTACAAAATAAAAGACCTCAGCTCCAGGGTGATGGGATTAAGACATTACCCTCCAGGACATAATAGGATTATCTATCAGCAGAGCTCACCACATTGCAAACCAAGCCCCTTCATTACATCAGCCCAAGGTTCAACCAACCTTAATTCAGACAAACATGATTCCATATGGGAGTCTGACTAATACATGCCCTTGCCACAGGAACAGGAAGCTCACCTTCAAAGCCCAAGAGAGAGAATAAATAACACTCCCTCTCCACTCCATGTGGTCAGCTATCCAGAATCACATGTGCTTGGTGGTTCTGCTTCACCATTAAATTATTCTTCCAAGCAGCCTCCATGTTTCCAGTGTCTTTCTCCCCACTTGGAATTGAACCCAGATGGACATTCCTTCCAACACTGGATATTTAGAAATCTACAAATCCTTTTGCAACAGTAAGTGCTTGGTATACTTTCGTCTTTTTCTTAAATAAAAATGGGGAGAAATATCAGTTGCATGGTATAATGATTTCTTTATTGTTCTTAAACACCTTTCATCATGTTTTCAATTAAGAATGTAATAATTTCCTGATTCCACATTAATTCAAGGAATTATATGCAATTCCCATATAAGCATAAGGATAAATATAAGAAGGTCTAAGCATATATTGCCACTTAATTTAGAATCGGATCACTGGTCCCTTTAAATTAATGCATCTTTCTAATCTGGCAGAAGCCTAACTCCTGGCAAAGGTACTTAAAGAAAAAGATTACAGATTATATGTAAGAGTTTCTGCAGACAGTATACAGGCAGTCTTCAACATACGACCATAATGGAGCCCACTGTCATGTGACCAACCCATTTTACATCCTTTTATGCAGCAGTTGTTAAGTGAATTCGTATTCATTAAGCAAACACCACAGTAATTAAGCAAACCCATGGTTCCCTTATGGGCGTGGTTTGGCTGAAAACCAGAAGCATCATTTTTTGGCAAAACCATTGTAAAACATGGTCACATGACCATGAGACACCACAAATGGCTTAAGTGCAGCCATGTTGCCAAGTTCTCAAAGTTCAGTCTCATGACTGGGAGTCTTCTCTCTTCTGTGTGTTACTATGTAAGTTATCTTTCCTCTGTACATTTAATTAGTTTGGAGCCTCTTTTGTGCAGAGTTGCCTTTAAATGAAGAGCAGACTAGGATCTTCTTGGACTAGAGATTCTCAAACTTTGCAGACCCAGAACAACTCAAAAGGACAACTAAATCATGTGATCTACTCTTTAATAAAATGTGGTTTCATTGGAGCTAGGAATTAGTTTGGTATGGCAAGCTTAAATTAGGGGAAGAGGCACTCACTTTTCTTATCTGTTTGCTGATTCAGAAACCATTTACGGTAGCTTATTTATCTTCAGGTTGAATGTATATATTTAATTAAATACAATTTGCAACTTTTTTGTACATGATCCCATGCTGCTTTTATAGGCCCATTAATACTTTTTGTTTCTCCTTGTTCACTGAACCATGGATGTCATCAATTTCTTGTTTTGCTTTTTTGAGTAAGTCACAAAGAAATCTGTAGCTCAGTTTTACTTTAACATCATTAATGAGATTTCATCTGAAAAATGCAGGTCAGATCTCCAAGATTGTCTCAACATCTTATCCCAACACATAAGTTCTCATGATATTTCCAAAAGTATATTGTTTAGACCAGGGGTGTCAAACTCTATTTCATGAGGGCCGCATCAGGGTTGTGTTTGACCTCGGGGGGGGGGAGGCATGGCCAGGGTGTGTGTGGCCAGCTCAACATCACTCGTGTCGGGGGTGCCTGTGGTGGCCTGAGTGCTCTGCCAGCGAAAACAGGTTACTCCTAAGCTCCGTTTTCACTGGCAGAGGGTTGCAGAAGGCCATCACAGCCGAAAATGGAGCTCGAGAGCCTGTTTTCGCTGGCAGAAGCACTCCAGGCCAGTCCTTTGCTGTTTGCAGGGTGGCCCCATTGGCCAGATTTGAGTACCCTGTGGGCCGGCTCTGGCACCCAGGCCTTGAGTTTGACACCCCTGGTATAGACTGACTATTCTCTGTCTATGTGCTCAGTCAAAGACCATTCTAATAGTGTTGTGTATTATGCCTTAGCTCAATATAATCTTTTGGGGTAGCATCCAGGCAGGTACCTGATTCCAAAAAGTAAAAAGGGACAGAATAAAAAATGTGTCGCAGCAGCACATAAAAACAAATTAAATTTCATTAGATTTCATTTAAATGTAATCAAAATTAAAGTTACTATGATTAGTCCCCATATATTCAATCATCTCTCCTTAAACATTGTAGTTAGAAGTGATATTTGAAGGGACTTCGTTAGGAATAATTAAGGTGTTCCTAGCTGCATGCAGTCGTGGTCCTTCAGATTATATATCTCTTAGGAAAGCTAATAGGTTAGATACCTGAGTCCAAGCCAGCATCAAATTAGCACCATAGTGAGTGAAGGATTTGGATTATGAAAACAAGCAAGGATATCTGAAAAAATGTTTGGATGGCAGGCGCTGGCCTCTGCTCTTAATATATCGTATCTGAGAGAAACACCTTGTGGTGCCCAGTGGTAGGGCCCTACAAATATAGCCACTATTGCATTTAACAAAACAACTGTGGTATAATATATAGATGCTCATATTTTTTATGTACCCCTGCTGGCATCATGACTTATTGAACTGAGATGTAATGGAGCTTGTATACCTAATGGTATTCCTAGTCTCTTTCTCTATAAAGAAGCACATACATACACAATTATAGATAGAATAATTCTTAGGGCATTTAATTATTGAGCTAGACTCTTCTCACAATCTGATCCTTGACTTATCAAGCGGTGCCTCCTACAGCAAATGAATTTCTCCACTCCTTGCACCAGCTGGTTTACATTTTTATTCAATTATATGCATACCTTTGGGTTTTCTCTAAAAGTCTTTTTAAATTCCAACAATTCAAACAATAATCTATTATTTAAAAACGGGGTGCTGAATATCTTTGCCCAAAGAAATTTGTCTAAATTATCACAAAATAAAGTTGCTTCTTAGAAAGCACTTAATAAAACAAAATCAAATGTGATCATTATCTGAGGTTTGTTACAGTGCCATCTGTCTGAGAGGCCTTTACATGACTACAGGTAGTCCTCGACATACAAAGTTTGCTTAGTGACCATTCAAAATTACAACGATCCTGACAAAATGGGGAAATCAGATTCACTTAACCATGTTATTAATTGCACTGATTTGCTTAACAAATGTGGCAAGAAAAGTCATAAAATGGGGCAAAGCTCATTTAACAGCAAATGGTATCAGCAATTAGGTCTGATTTCTCAAAATTCCATATATGTGTTTCTACTCTTGCTCTAAGGAAATTATTGATTTATTCTAGTGCTCTATTTCCATTTCAGCACATGAAAATTTTCTGAGCCCCTCTTGATAAGAAACTCATTTGGCCTGATTCATATAAAATTCAATTTATAATTAATTTAGAGAAGGAGGCATTGTAATGGAAATTAGCAAGCTTTGTACAGATTGCTGTTAAATATGTTATCAAATGTTTTTAATGTTTTCTAGAATTTTGTTTGCTGTAATAACACTGTTTTAATGTTTTACGGATTTTTGTACATTTTAGTGTATTTATTAATACTTTTGGTTGCCAACAGATTACATACACTGTGGCATTTTGAAAAAAAAAATATCCTTTACAGATGTGCATTGCCTTTTATAGTTCTCTTTCTTTAGCTAAACCTAATATTGGATTTTCAAGGAATAAGTCATCAGAATGATTGAGACATTTAAAGTCTAGACAAAAAAAGAGAAACAGCAAGATCTTTTCTCTGATTCACAGGGAGCCCAGTAAGAGGATATGGATGAGATGAACAGCTGCCATGGATGGCTTTCATCCAAAATTGAGCTGTAAAACAGCTGTTGGAGGTCACTGGGCAGATAAGATCAGATGTGCAAAATTATTTGCCTTACTGTGAAGCTAAGATGGTGAATGGACAGTGGAGATTTCACTCTTCAGGGGGTCTAATTAGCTGAGTTGCATGGACTTACGTACCAGGAGAACTGAAAATATCTGTGTTTTGAAAGAATTGAGAGTTGGAATAAAAAAATCAGGATTCCAGGATATAGGATTATATTTTGTCTTCTTTACCAATTCAAATTTGTCAAGGTAGCTTACACAACCTTGCAATGGAACTCCACTTCAAATCTGTCAAGGTTGTTTACCCATAATTTGCATAAAATCAATGAAAAGTAAGAATTAAACATTCTTAATAAATATTAAAAGCTTCAGTGTTTTTTAAAGTCCTTGCCTATAGCCCAAGTGAGATCCCGCTCTTCATTACACCTGGCATCTTTTATCTTTATTTTTTATATTTTATTGATTTTATTGTAAGTTCTTTGATTATTATGAGCTGCCCAGATTCATTGACAGGCAGCATAAAAGTTTTTTTATTATTATTATTATTATTATTATTATTATTATTATTATTATTATTATCTTTTATTCATTAAAAATGAAACTCAGTCAACTGGACATTCAAAAATGCATCACAAATACCATTGACTGATGCTAATGGTTGATACGGGTTGCTGCCAGCGTCCTAGGTATCAACCAAGTACCTTCTTAAGATGTACGATGTTCCAAGTAGCGCAGTTTTTTGCAGTTCCACTGGTGTTATTGCAGGAAGCTGCAATTTTTGATTTATTATTATTATTATTATTATTATTATTATTATTATTATATACAAAAACATGTGAAACCACACCAGCCAGTTCTTTTTTAGCTAGTATCAGCTTTCAGACACATTGAGTTCTTCCTAAGAATCCTATAATATTATTATGGTTTGTCGCAGAGACAACCAGATGTTTAAGCATTTTTAGACACCTAAAAAGAACTCATCTATTGAGTCCTTCCCAAGGACCTGGGGTAGGCAGATTTGTTTGATGGTGTTAAAGGTTTTATAAAAGGCTTTATACAACCTTAGTAAGACTACACCTGGAATATTGCATACTGTTTTGGTCACCACATTACAAAAAAGATGTTGAGGCTTTGGAAAAAGTGCAGAGAAGAACAATTCAGATAATTATTGAAACTGAATGAGAAAATGGACAAGTATAAAAAGTGGAAAGAGGGGCACATAACTAAGGCAGAATATCAGCAAATAGCCCGAGCCTGCAAAGATGAAGTGAGGAAAGCTAAGGCTCACAATGAACAAAGGCTTGTGACAAAAGTAAAAAATAGCAAAAAAAAAGCTTCTTTCAACATGTTAAAAACAAGAAAAAAGTCAAGGAAACAATTGGTCCATTGCTGGGAGAAAGTGGCAAGAAGGTGACAAGCAACAGGAAGAAAGCAGAACTACTTAACTCATTTTTTGCATCTATCTTTACACAAAGGGAAAAAGCAGCCCAATTTATCAAAAATAGCACCACAAAAAACATATTAGGAACACAAGTTAAAATAGGGAAGAAAATGGTAAGTGAACACCTGTCTACCCTAGACGAGTTCAAATCACCAGGACCAGATGTACTACACCCCAAAGTTCTGAAGGAACTGACAGACGAGATCTCAGAACCACTGAACTATATCTTTCAAAGATCCTGGAGCACCGGGGAACTGCCAGAGGACTGGAAAAGAGCTGATGTAGTTCCCATTTTCAAAAAAGGAAAAAAAATAGATCATGGAAACTACAGACCTATCAGCCTGACCTCAATACCAGGGAAGATTCTGGAAAAGATAATCAAACAACGAATCACCAAACACCAAGAAGCAAGCCAAGTAATAACCAAAAGCCAACATGGGTTTGTCAAAAGCAGATCATGCCAGACTAATCTTATTGCATTCTTTGACAAAGTGACAAAATTAGTGGACCAGAGGAATGCTGTCGATATAATTTACTTGGACTTCAGTGAGGCATTTGATAAAGTAGATAATAACCTACTACTAGATAAAATTAAAAAATGTGGGTTAGACAGCATCACCACCAGATGGATTCGTAACCGGCTGATCAAACGCACTCAACGTGTAGTTTTCAATGGAACGGCATCTACATGGAGGGAAGTATGCAGTGGGGTACCCCAAGGCTCTGTTTTAGGCCCAGTACTCTTCAACATCTTCATCAATGATTTGGATGAGGGAATAGATGGCGAACTCATCAAACTTGCAGATGACATTCTGGAAAATCGGCTTAAGATACAGAAGGCTCTTGATAGACTTGAGCAGTGGGCGCTATCTAACAAAATGAAATTCAATGGTGAAAAAAGGAAGGCTCTACATTTAGGCAAGAAAAACAAAATGCACAGGTACAGTATATGTGGTACCTTGCTCAATAGTAGTAACTGTGAGAGGGATCTTGGAGTCCTAGTGGACAACCATTTAAATATGAGCCAACGGTGTGCAGCAGCAGCCAAAAAAGCCAACACAGTTCTAGGCTGCATAAAAAGAGGGATAGAATCAAGATCACGTGAAGTGTTAATACCACTTTATAACGCCTTGGTAAGGCCACACTTGGAATACTGCATCCAGTTTTGGTCACCACGATGTAAAAAAGATGTGGAGACTCTAGAAAGAGTGCAGAGACAAGCAACAAAGATGATTAGGGGACTGGAGGCTAAAACATATGAAGAATGGTTGCAGGAACTGGGTATGTCTAGTTTAATGAAAAGAAGGACTAGGGGTGACATGATAGCAGTGTTCCAATATCTGAGGGGCTGCCACAAAGAAGAGGGAGTCAAGCTATTCTCCAAAGCACCTGCGGGCAGGACAAGAAGCTACGGGTGGAAACTAATCAAGGAGAGAAGCAACTTAGAACTAAGGAGAAATTTCCTGACAGTTAGAACAATTAATCAGTGGAACAACTTGCCTCCAGAAGTTGTGAATGGTCCAGCACTGGAAGTTTTTAAGAAGATATTGGATAACCATTTGTCTGAAGTGGTGTAGGGTTTCCTGCCTAGGCAGGGGGTTGGACTAGGAGACCTCCAAGGTCCCTTCCAACTCTGTTATTCTGTTATTAAAGGCCTGGAGGCTAAAACATATGAAGAAAAGTTGCAGTAACTGGGTATGGTTAATCTAGAGAAAAGAAGGACTAGGGTGACATGAAAGAAGTATTCCAGTATTTGAAGGGCTGCCACAAAAAAGAGGGGTTCAATGTATTTTTCCAAAGCACCAGAAGGAAAAAGAAGAAGCAATGGATAGAAATTAGTCAAGGAGATTGATTAGTCAAGCAACCTGGAATTAAAGAGGAACTTCTTAACAGTGAGAGCAATTAACCAGTGGCAAAAACTTCAACACTGGATGTTTTTAAGAAGAGACTGGACTGCCACTTGTCTGCAATTTTATAGGGTCTCTTGCTTGAGCAGGGGGTTGGACTAGAGGTCCCTTCCAGCTTTATTCTGATCGATTGTATCAATACAGAATGTAAGCTGCTCCCAGTAATGCTGCCGTTTGCAATTGACTGATGGTAATTTTCTCAGTGCTAATGTGGAGTGGTGCTTTACCTGTTTTGGGATTGCACCCAGGGAGTCTATTACTATTATTGTTGTTGTTGTTGTTATTGTTTGACATATATTCAGCCAGCTGTATAGACTGGATTTGAGACTTTTATTCACTTTCTGAGTCCATTATTATTATATAAATATCAAGCAAACCTGTTTAAGCAAAATATTCCCTAATAGCGGCAGGATTACTGAGAAGGCTGTCATTCAAATCACAGTTCACTACATTTAATATTCAAATAATAACAGACTCTAAAGTATATATTGTATTAAATCATATGCATAAAATATGTGATTCAAAATGTACTAAATATTGTTAGCAACAATTGATATTCAAACTTTTAACTGGTCTACGCCAAATTCCAGAGATATATGAAATGTCTTTATAACTTTTGCAAAACTCAGAAGTTCTGAACTCTGAAGAAATACTGTTTCAGAGTTGGAAGGTACCAACATTCTCAGTCTTATTTTATGGATCCTCAGTCTTATTTTATGGATTTTGCCAGTTCACAGGCAAAAGACTCACAAAAACATTCTCCTCTCATCTTAATAGAATGCAAAAAACCCACTGAAACAGACCAGGATAGTTAAAACCATGAAAGAGACTGTGGGACTTTACAGACACTACCTATCTAATACCTTGACCTAGAAAGGAATATTAGTATCAGACTAAAAGCTGCTACAATTCTGCAAAAAGCCTTTTTTTCTAAGGGCAGCCTCACACTGGCCTTTTGAAGAGGAAGCGCCCAAATTCGTAACAAGAGTTAGATGAACTTTAGAAAGCAGCATAGTTTAATCTGTGGCAATTGTAATGTATATAGTTTTGGTGGGAAGTTTGAATGGTTAATGCTCGTTGCTGATTGATTGACTCCCTGGCCTGTAAAGTATATAAAGGGAGCTGTTCTACTGTAACAGTTGCTGGATTCACACCATGAAGTAAAGAGCTGTTGTTACTCACAACCTGGCTTCTGTGTCCTCATTCACCCAACCTAACATTGGCAACGAGGATGGGATTTTGAAGCAAACGAGAAGCTAGGGAAAAGAGCTGACAACCATGAATTCAGCCAGGCAGATGAGCTCAGTGCCCAGAGAGACAACCACGATGTCTACTTTTGCACCACCTAAGCCTTTCGACCCAGCCAGAGAGAAGTGGGGGTCGTATATGGCTTGATTCGAATGCTTTCTTGAGGCTAGCAACCTACAAAGCCTCTCCAACAACAGAAAAAGAGCTCTCTTCCTGAGCCACTGTGGCCCAGAAGTCTTCGACATGGCTGAGTCACTATCTGAGCTGACCCCGGTTCAGTTGGTACTGTGGCAGGTTTTACAAGCCTCGCTAAAGGCACACTACGCCCCGGTACCCTCCAAATTTGTCCGGAGGTACAAGGTTCGCCAGCAGCTGCAGCGAGAAGGAGAACTGATCAGTGCTTACATGGCTGACCCGCATAAGGCTGCGACACACTGTGAGTACCAAGACCTCAATGACGCGCTCCTAGATCAACTAATCTGCAGCGTTAGAGATATTCGCCTACAGAGAAGACTGCTAGCCCGGTCAAACCTGACCTTCCACATTGCTCTTGACGAAGCAAGAGCACACGAATCCTCCACAAGGCTGCGGAGACTCTGCAATGACCAGCACCATCACAAGTGACGCCAAAGTCGACCCCGGTGCACCGCGAAGCAACCCAGACAGAGAGGAAGAGTCTGACAAAGATGTCTTCAAAATGGAAAAGTGCAGATGTGATCAGAGGGATCGCTGAGCGGACTGTGTGAGCTGTGGAGGGTCACACCAATGACAGACCTGCAAATTAAGGGATGCCATCTGCAGGTGCTGTGACAGAAAGGGACATTTGGCAAGGGTATGCAGAGCCAACCAACCATCCAGTCACAAGCCAAAGAGTGGATCTAGCCAATACGAGCCGGCACAGCACAAAAAGGCCAACAAATATGGTGACTACAGGAAGGGTGCGAAATTCGAAAGCCACGAGACCTGCAGCACCACAATAGGTCAAGCAAGTACGGCTCCTGAAAAGAAGCTACACACCATGGTGGAGATAGAAGGAAGCTCGTGCAAAATGGAGATCGACACCGGCTCATCTCTATCCATCATGTCCTGGACCACCCTGAAAAAGGCAATACCCAGCTTAAAGAAATGCCAACTACAGCCCCAGCAACTACAGCTTCGCGACTACCAAAATAATTACATTCTTGTGGAAGGAGTAGGCATGTTCCAGGTTGAGTATGGAGAGCACCGGAAGAAGCTACCCCTCACTGTGGTCAGCGAATACCTCACAAGCCTCCTGGGACTGGACTGGTTTAAGGCCCTGGGAATGGGAGTCACCGGAGTCCACAGCGTGAGTGGCAGCCTGAGGGATGACCTGATGCAAGAATTCCAGGACATCTTCGATAATCCCCTGGGCAAATATGTAGGGACCTCTATCTCTTTTAACTTAGACCCCAACGTTGCCCCAATCCAGCTAAAAGCTAGGAGAGTGCCCTTCGCACTAAAACCAAAAATTGACATTGAACTGGATAGCTCATTAAGCAGGGGATGCTAGTTCCCATTGACCACGCCAAATGGGAAACCCCAATAGTGACCCCTGTTAACCTAGATGGGTCTGTGCGCATCTGTGCTGATTACAAATGCATGATCAATAAGGCTCTTCAGCAGAGCGCTTATCCGGTCCCCTTCGTGCACCATTTGCTTCACTCCCTGGGCCCTGGCAAGATTTTCGCAAAACTTGATCTTGTGCAGGCATACCCAGCAACTACTGGTAGATGGTGCTACCGCAGAGACACAGACTATCGTAACTCATAGAGGTGCCCTCAAATGTACTAGACTACAATTCGGAGTCAGCATAGCCCCCGGCTTATTCCAAAGCACAATGGAACGTCTGCTGCAAGGACTTCCAGGGGTAGTTCCCTATTTTGATGATGTCCTTATTACTGCAGCAGATGAACAACAATTGGGGGACCAGTTGAGACAAGTACTAGAGAAATTCAGGAGCGCTGGCCTCAGAGTCAAGCAAAACAAATGCATGATCGCAGTCCCATCAGTTGAATTTCTGGGGTACAGGGTGGACGGAACTGGCATTCACCTCACCGAAAGCAAGATAAGGGCCTTTAGGAATGTGGCAACCCCCAAAAACAAGGCTGAGTTAAAAGCGTTTCTGGGTCTACTAAATTTCTATGCCATCTTCCTGCGAGACAAGGCAACGGTAGCGGAACCCCTGCACAGACTATTGGCCAAGAATGCACCCTGGGTCTGGGGAAAAAACTTTTGTCTGCAGATAGTTTTCTAATCCAGTACAACGTGACACTTCCCCTTGTGCTAGTCTATGACGCGTCCCCCTTTGGAGTAGGGGCCGTCTTGAGCCACAGACTGCCAAATGGACTAGAGGTGCCCATCGCTTACTATTCCCATACCCTGTCCAGCGCTGAGCGGAACTATAGCCAACTGGACATGGAGGCTCTGGCAGCCATCTCGGAAGTAAAGAAGTTCCATGAGTACTTGTTTGGGCGGAATTTCGAACTAGTCACAGACCATCGATCGCTCTTGGGCCTCCTGGCAGAGGATCAGACCACACCTGCTGCTTTGTCTCCACGAATGACTCGTTGGGCAATCTTTCTAGCAGCGTACTCCTATCGCCTTGTCCACTGACCCGGACTGAGTTTGGGGCATGCCGATGCCCTCAGCAGATGCCCGCTTCCAGACGTCCTAGAGGATCTAATCCCTGGAATACCAATTTTACTAATTGATGCTTTGGACTCAGGACCTCTCACTTCTGCCAAAGGGGCGAAAGCCTTGGCTAAAGACCATGTCGTGAAAACAGTAATGAGCTGGGTCACGAGGGGGTGGCTGGGAAGGACTGAAGGCGGGGAATTTAAACTTTTTGTACCTAAACGGAACGAACTGTCAATGCAAGGGGGTTGCTTACTGTGGGGAGATCGTGTCATTGTACCCTTATGCTTAAGGGAAAAGGTATTGCATATGTTACATGATGAGCACCCCGGAATTGTAAGAATGAAAGGGCTACCCAGGAGTTATGTTTGGTGGCCACAGGTAGACAACGACATCACCAAGTGGGTGGGGAAGTGTCAACCCTGCCAAGAGTCCAGGCCAGATCCACCCACAGCACCAGTAAGGGAATGGGAATGACCCCAAGGTCCCTGGTCTAGAATCTACATAGACTTTGCTGGCCTCTTTCACGGCCAAACATTCCTGGTCATTGTCAACGCCTATTCCAAATGGCTCGAAATCAAGTTAATGAAATCCACGACCACTGAAGCAGTAATCAAAACACTTCAGAGACTTTTCACCACCCATGGATTACCCGACACACTTGTGTCAGACAACGGGCCCCAGTTTACCATCACCCAATTTGAGGGGTACCTGGCGGAGTTAGGAATCAGCACGCACTCTCTGCGCCTTTTCATCTGGCCAGTAACGGACTGGTTGAGAGGTTCGTGAGAACGGCTAACGAAGCACTCTCACAGTTAGGACCAAGAGACTGGCAAGCCAGGGTAGATAAGTTCCTGGCAGCCCAACATGCCACACTATGTACCGCCACCGGGCACAGTCCGGCTGAACTTCTAATGGGCAGGAAACTTAGATGCATCCTGGACCGGCTAAACCCAAACTATTCCCCTGATGGGTTCAAGGGATCCAATAGGAAGCTAAGGGAATTCCAGGTAGCCAGTGTTTGCAAGGAATTATGCAAACGGGCCCCTATGGCTAACCGGGACAATTTCTGAAATAATCGGTCCAAAGTCGTACACAGTGGACATGGGAGATGGGAAAATTTGGTGCAGGCACATAGATCAGCTACGGAAAAGATTAGCCACAGAATCAGAAAACCACTCAGAAATTCCAGTCCCTAACTCCCAAAACCTTCCCACAACAGCTAGCTCAAGCCCGAGACGGTTGGAAGACTCATCTGAGAACTTCGGTGTCCAGCGCTGCCCTCTCAAGGAACCGGGCCCAGCCGAAGAAGTCAACGCCCCCAGTGAAATCCAGGAGGTTCCATTGGTGGAGCTGGGAGAGACAAAAGGTCCCTCCGACCAGCTCGACGCCACGCCTCAGACTGAACTGTGCAGGTCAACCCGGGTATGGACACGTCCTGGTCACCTGTGTGATTTTGTATGCCAATGTATAACCTAAGTGCCTTCTGGGAAGGGAGGGGTGTAATGTATATAGTTTTGGTGGGAAGTTTGAATGGTTAATGCTCGTTGCTGATTGGTTGACTCCCTGGCCTGTAAAGTATATAAAAGGAGCTGTTCTACTGTAACAGTTGCTGGATTCACACCATGAAGTAAAGAGCTGTTGTTACTCATGACCTGGCTTCTGTGTCCTCATTCACCCAACCTAACAGCAATGACTTATCCAGATCAAGATGGATTAAATTTTTACATGTAATATGACTATGATTCATATGTGAGCTGTTGATTAACATTATATTTTGCTGACTCATATTTATCTTGAATCCTTCAGAATACTGCTCGAGTTCTGTTCAATTGAAGAAAGCTGGCTGCTTCAAGTCTAGGAATACTCATTTAAGAAAATTTGGCAAAAGTTTGTGCATCTCTTTTGACTTGCATGGATTTAGCTAAATAAACGGCTTAGTGATTTCCCTATACCCTTATTAAAATGAGGACAGTCATACAGATTTTTCCTTTATGGGGATCTGACCATTGGAAAATTTACATAGTATATATGTGCAAAGTGAGGTGTTTTAACTAGATTTTTTGTGCATGTAAAATCTCAAAACTTAAGAACTGTCACATTCAAAAATGAAAGGCATAATGTAGCAACGTCTAGTATTTTCTTGTCAAGTTACCATGAAACCATGCAAAATAATACAAAGCAGTGGAAAGCAAAAATAACATAACTTTGATAGAGTTTATGAAATAAGTTCTTTTTTATTATATTTTGATTGATTGCACAGTTAGTCCAATGTTTAGACTGGATTTAGCATTTTTGTCAAGTTGTTGGGGTCCTTGGAGCTCTCTGAGCTAGGTTGTTTTCTTGCAGACATTTAATTACCAAACTATATAACATCATCAGTGCTGGTAAGGGAGTAAGGTTTGTTCTCAGTTTATATATTAGTGGCTTATCCTGTCAGTGTTGTTTACTGTTAGCTTGTTTGTCTGAGGTGGTAGATTTTTGATTGGGGTATTGTTTGCTTCTTGTTTTTGGTCTATGTTAATCTTGGTGTTAAACTCTGTTCATCTGGGTGTTGATTGCTGGTGAGATAAACATATGTAGATGTTGTTTATCATTTGCATACTATTTAAAAGAGACAATCAAAAAACTAAAAAGGAAAGAAAAAGACCTAAACATCTCCTCACCAGCAATCAACACCCAGGTGAGCAGAGATCAACATCAAGATTAATGCTGCTTTTTAATCTCTTTTGCCTGCTACATTTTTATCCAGTGGCCCTGTAATACTTTGTCTTGCCGCTTCTCTCTTCTGTTCATTATTTGGTCTTTCTTATAGGCCAATTTGGTCTTTTTGATATTCAGAAAGCCTTCGTGGTATACTAGCTTCAGTGCATCTTTTTCACTATCATTTCAATAGTCTTCCAATGCCATTCTTAATTCTTCAGCTATCTGGTGTACTGCAACATTTCACACCTACCTATGCTCCTTGGTAACAAACAGAGTTTGTCAACATTGTTGTGTGAATGAAGGGCATGATTCATTGTTATTATTTTTCTAGTCTTCCTATCCAGGGCTTTTAGTTTTGTTCAAGTCCAATCCACTATTCCAATTGTAATGGCTAGATCTGATGACTGGAATTGCCTAGGTGTTAATGACTTTGACAGTATATTTCCACCACTGAGTTTGGACTTTAAGATCTCCTTCACTCTTCTGAAATATTTACTGCTAATTTTCTTAACTTCAGTGTGCTTGATGTTGTCAGCCTGGAGGGTGTCCAGGTATTTGTAATGATCTTCTTCATCTAGACACTTGATGTTATTTCTATAGAGCAGGGTGTCAAACTCATGTTGTCACACCGTCGTCACATGACATATCAAAACTTTTCCCCCCTTCACTAAAACAGGAATGGTCGTGGCCAGAGTGTGATTTTTTAAAAAAATTTTATTGAAGAGTTTTACAAAAATTTTTACAAATATTTCCCCCCTCCCCCCTCCCTTCCTTACCCTCCCCCCCACCCCACCCCGAACTTCCCAGAACAAAATACAGGGTATAACAATCAACAATCCTATACTAAGCTAAGCTAGCTATCTATGGACTCCTATTCCCCCCCTTCACACTTTAACTCCCCTTTTACTTAACTAAATATGAATACTCTTAATTTTTCTATTCATTCATAAGCTATTTGATACTTTTTAGTCCGATATTTGTTTTGAATATAATCAATCCATCTTCTCCATTCCGATATATCTTTCTTGTGAATAGTCTTTCAAATATGCTGAAATTTTTGCCATTTCTGCTAAATTCGCTACTTTTAATGTCCATTCTTCAATAGTAGGCAAATCTTCCTTCTTCCAATATTGCGCCACCAAAAGTCTAGCTGCAGTTATTAAATTCAAAATCAATTTAGTCTCTATCACTGTACAGTCTGTAATTATACCCAACAAAAACAACTGTGGAGTAAACCTTATCTTCTTTTTAAGAATATTTTGGATAATCCACCATATTTTTATCTAAAATGCTTTAACTTTTTTACAAGTCCACCATATATGATAATAGGTGGCATCATCACAATCACATCTCCAACACTTAGATTGCAAATTCGGATACATACAGGCTAGCTTTTTAGGGTCTAAATGCCATCTGTAAAACATTTTATAAAAATTTTCTCTTAAATTTTGCGCTTGTGTACATTTCACACTTCTAACCCATATTTTTTCCCAAGTTTCCAACATTATTGGTTCCTGAATATTTTGTGCCCATTTTATCATACAATCCTTAACTAATTCCGTTTCTGAATCTATTTCTATCAATATATTATATAATCTTTTTATATGCATTTGACTTTAATCTCTAATTTGTTTTACCAAATTTTCCTCATTCCACATAATACCAAAAATATGGAACACTTCACGAATTTGCGTGTCATCCTTGTGCAGGGGCCATGCTAATCTTCTCTGTATCGTTTTTAGTATATGTGCTGCCGAAGCGAGCACATGGCCTGCGTGTGATTGATCCAGCCCAGTGGCTGCAAATTTGACACCCCTGCTATAGAGCATCTTGAGATCTTATCAGACAGAATATTTAGAACAGCTTTTCTCTATTATTAAACTACAACATTCCCAGCCAGTATGCTTAAATCAGGTGACTGGTTCAGAATATCTTATTAAAATTAAGAGATATTCTAGTTTTGTGCTGGTTCTTATTTTCTTTCACGTTTCCTAGAGACAGTACAATATCACTTCTGAGATTTTTGCACCAACACTGGACTCAGCTTTGTTTTAGGCAGAGCCACTTCTTTGACACAGGCTATCTTGTTTCAATCTCCTTGAATATACAACTGTAGGGAGTGATATTTTGTTAGACTATAGCAAGGCAGGGAAAGGAAATCTCCCTTCCTCCTGCTATCTTAGTGTTGCTGTACAGCCCCTCCCCACCAGCTGTTATTGCTATATTTTTAAAATGCATAAACTGTATTCATGCATGAAGATAACATCTAATTTGCATCTGTTTTCGTTGGTGATGGTGGTGTTATATTGTTAGCATGTTCCATCATACTGTCTTCCACAGTCATTGGCCTATTTCTAGTCTTCGGTTTTCTCCAAGGAAGAAGATATTCCTTCAGTCCTTTCTCCATGGCAGGATTCCCCATAGTAGTAGCAGTAGCATCACTGATAACAAAAAGCTGCATAGGAAGTATCCCCTGGTGATCTCATCTCTTGGGATTGAATGGAAGTTCGGAAGGCTGCAAGCAAAATGATTGTTCAATGAAATAAAAAGCACACACGCACACACTTCATGTCATCTTATCACTAAATATGAACAATAGCACCATAGCACAATCATAAGGATTTCAGCAAGACTCTCATCTACCTTGAAACAACTACATATGTACAGCATATGTCTATCACAGTATTCCCTTTTGCTACAAATAGCACTATATAAAATGCAGAAAAGGCATAAGAAATAATAAAGTAAAAGCATAAAAAGATTGAAATATAGCTACATCTAGTTTACACCAACATAATTTACTAGATACCTACAGTATGTATCCCCATACTTTTTATAATTGAAAATTATCCTTGTTTTCACTATGTCTATACACTGCTGTATATAATTACTTTTGTTCGGTTTTTGTTTGTTGTTGTCATTTCTCCTTTTTTTCAGTATTTCATCCACTCTCTCAATCCATTCAGTATTTAGAGGTCTTTTGATGTTCTCTGACTTGGTTGTTTTCTTGCAGACATTCATTATTCAAACTTGGTAATATCATCATGACTAATGATATTACCCAGTTTGGGTAACAAAACATCTACAAAAAAACAACCAAGCTCAAAGAGGACCAAGCATTTTTCATTTCAACCCTGAGCTACAAATATTTTCCTCTTATCAGTACCATTCAGTCTTCTTTTATATATTAGTTTTGTAATTTGATCCTCATTTATTTTGTTGATGTCTGGATGTTCTCATATATTCTGTTACTGTTTCAGTGTGTTTTTGTACCTGTCACTCACTTTTTTATTCAGCCCACTTATATTCAGCACTCATTTCTACTTGATCCATCTCTTGTTTTACCATGCACTTCTTAAGTAATCAAGTTCCACTGTTTCCAACTTATTTTTATGTTTCTCTTGGGATACTCAGTTCTATCTATAACAAAGTAGACAGAAGCATGCCTTTATATAGAGTTTTTCTGACTTGTTTAAGAAATATTTTTTCAAACAGAGCATATATTGCCTGCCACCATTCTATCAGCATTTCCGTTTTTCCATCTGTTTTTTAACCTTTAGTAAAGATTCTAATAGACTTCATAAATTCATCTACTTGCTTTAGGTTTTTACTCTACATATATAACTTGTAATTGTTCATTACACTTTCCCCATTGACTACTCCTATTTTGGCATATGATAGTTTAATTTGCTGTCATTAATTAGGGTTTTCATCCAACAGCAACATAAGTATTTCTTGTATCTGTATTCACAATTCTTTATCCCTTCCTTAAGAGCCCAGAGAAAATTGTTTATATTCACAAAACCAGCATTTTTCTTCTTCCTGGCTCATCATCTGTGGCAAAAGGCATTCTCTCTCTCTCTCTCTCTCTCTCTCTCTCTCTCTCTCTCTCTCTCTCTCTCTCTCTCTCTCTCTCTCTCTCTCTCTCTCTTTCTCTTTCCTTCTTGCTAGATTCCTTTTAGTTGAGCTTTGTATCAGCAAGCCACATATGGCTTCTTTTTCACAGCCCATGAATGTTTCCACCAGGTCTACAGTCAAAAGTGCTCTGGAGAAAAAGGGAGAGTTGAGGACGACAACCAAACTCAGAATAGAACTAAATAAATTAGAGACGGCAAGAAAAGCCAAAATGGAACAAGTTTATAAATTAACACAGGTAAATTACCATCAATTAATTTAGCTACTCTTTCTTCATTTTTCTTCATTTCTTCTGTTGAGGAAGAACTAGGTGTTATTTTCTCTTTTTGATAACCTTGGGTGTTCCCTATTCTCAGGCTGTGATTTTTTTTTTTTAAGGGCTTCTAAATGAAATGGCTTCCTACATACTGTTACTAATTTTATATACACAGCTCTTAACTATCTTTTCCTCCAAGTTTTCTTTCAATGGAAATTTTTGGCATCCTGGATATGCTGTATGATTATATGAAGACATGAAATATGTACTTCCTTACTCATCCTTAATAGTCTGTTATGCCAGCAATCCTCCTCCGTATGGCTAAGAACATTTCATACTCAAGTTATCCATCACATTTAATGCAGTTAAATTTTGAAAACAGACTGTACAACCCATAGGAATATTTTGAATAATGCCCAACCTACTTGTAAAACTTTCAGGCTTGCTCTGCATCATAGCAGCCATTGATAGCATTTCTTCTACACTTCAAGGTTTGTGATCATGTGACTGTCTAAAATTTCTTAAGTCAGAAATGATACTTCTGATTTACAGGTAAGGCAAAGCTTTATTATATTTTTTCTTTTCAGGCTTTGTTCTTTTGGAGGTCTTGCAAATAGGATTGATTTTTTTCTGGTCTGCAGGCAAGATAAAAGGAGAGACTTTTAATCATTTGAGATAGGTGCCAGTTATATTTTGGTTCAAGGTGTAAACAGTTTCTGAATTGGTTAACTCTCCAGAACTGATCTACATGTCTAACAAAACTATGCAGCTAAACTCTTCTTCAGATTAAAAAGAAGTAAACAAATGCCCTTTGTGAAAAGAGAAATAAACCAGAAAGTTTAAAGTGGAACAATCCTCCAGCTGATCTCTTGAGCTGATTACAAATACAATCTTTTCAACAAAGATTCAATGACTATTTCTTGGATTTTACAGCTCTATCCAGGCATATTTCATTACAAGGAGTCAAGCAGGGCCTACCTAAAAAAACAATGCATTTAAAAGCCTGGTGGAAATAGTTATAATTTATGTTTATTGCAAATTAAATTTTGAACTATCTCTGTTTTATTAATTGAAGCACATACAGAGAAAGAGAGAAAGAAACTAGGCCCATAAATAGAATCAAACAGACTGGTTGCTGACTGGTGGCAGATGGCTTCCAAGTGTCTTCTTAACTCCCACTTCTGAGCAGCAGGTCAAGGGACACAAATGCTACTTTGTCTGTTGTCATATCACAACATGGGGACACAGGGCACACTAGCAGTTCAAAGTTGAGGAAAACTTCCTAGTAGTTCACTTAACCATATTCTTGCATCATTTCCCTCTATTCTTCATTCTGTGCATTTACTCCTATCTTATGTTCATCAGTGGGAAATGTGGTCATAATGCTAAAATATTCAAAAGTCTGAGAAAGAATTTCTGTTTGTAAAAGCGTTGGCCTGGAAATGAAAAGCCTTGCACTCCTTTAGCTTCTCCTTTGATATGTGAGGTGAAGGATGAGGACTTCTGCTATAATGTGCAGGATGACTTTAGCGTATTCTATTTCTTGCAGGTATTAATTTATTTAACTGAAAAGGAATATTTTCAGCCAATTTGCCTCTTTGGTATAATCCAACATTATGGTCCTTCTGGGATTGGAATAGAAACTTCAGATAGTAAGTTGGGATTAAATTTTGCATTCTTACCATGACTGTAACAGCAGAGAATTCTCTGTAAAATTGTACATAAAAACTGAGAACATTTATAATGCCTGCTCCAAAGGAACTAGGATTATACTTGTAAATAGTGATAGAGGCCTAGAATGGAAGGCAAACACAAATAGGGTTTTAAAAAGATAATGGTTATAATGAAATAGGGGGGGATTTTATAAAATCAGTGTTGGTGGAAGGCAAAGGGAATAAACCTACTCAAGAATATATGTTGTTTTGGAGGGGATAAGGGCACAATTGGAATATATTGTATATCTTTTACAATATATATATAAGTTGTTATAGATAAAGAAATATAAGGGAGGGGATGATCTCCGGGGGGTGGGGGAGCACTGTAATATTCGGGGTGTTTTCCTTTTTATTTTTTTTGTATTTAGATGTATAAGTACTATGTTTGTATTATTTGTATTTTAAAAAATAAAAAAAGTAAAAGAGATAATGGGAAATGAGCAGGTAGATTTCAGGATGCTGAAAATAAAATATTAAAAGGAGGGTGAGAAACAGGCAGCTGAACAGATACAAGAAAAAGCAACAGAATGGAAAAAAACAATTACAGCTCCCTTATTAGTGAAAATAATTATCACCACAATGGAGGTAGGCTCAAGGCAATAGTTGGAAAATGATTCCTTTTGCCTTCCTGTGGTCAGTTTGTAAATGCCTTGGTTTGGGTTTGGGTTTGAGTTTGAGTGATTTGTATTTTTTTAATGTTGAATGCCTCAAAAGCCTAAGCACAGCTGTGCTTGATTAGTACTTAAATGGGAGACAATCAGGAATTTCCAGGGTTGTACGTTTCATTAAAAAGTTTTAAAAATATATTCTCAAAACCACTTCCTATTACATAGATGTGTCCATGAAATCACCAAAAATTAAGCATGAGTCAAGGAAAATATAACCTTCCAATTGAATCAAATCTTAACATATTTTATTTTTGTTTATCCCCTTTATTATTTCTATAAATTACTCAAAGTGATGAACCTATCTAATATCACTTCCTCACATGCTTTTTCTCCACAACAACCCTGTGAGGTGAGTGGGGCTGAGAGAGAGAACTGGTCCAAAATTACCCAGCCAATTGTTATGCCTAAAATAGCACTAGAACACACTCGCTTTCTCCCTCCCCCCCTCTCTCACACACACATATGTGTATATGTATCCACATATAAATATATACTGTACTGTTTCACATGCATGTGAAAATGCTCATGGACCAATGGCATCTATACAAAGTAGAATGGCCTGAAGTGACTGAAATGGCCTAGAGTGGCTGAAATATTAGGCTGCAGAATCAAGCCTTATTTTCTCACACAACAATTCCTTAAAGTTGATTATGTAAGCAAGTACTTCATTAGCAAATTATTTTTGACAGCTTTGATCATCAGCCATTTGCTAATGCTATGTTGAGTACTTTTATCTATCTATGAATAAGTTTGTTGCCTGGCTGATTTTAATACTTGCAAATTTCATCCCCTAGTAAAATATGCAAATTTCTTTTCAATTAATTGGAATATTGTGAAGGAATAGTTTCTTAGGTTTTCATCTCTAGTAAAGGTGGCCCTAGAGCTCTAAACTGAATGACAGCTCTGCTTTAGAAGGGAGGGAGGGAGGGAGGGAGGGAGGGAGGGAGGGAGGAAGGAAGGAAGGAAGGAAGGAAGGAAGGAAGGAAGGAAGGAAGGAAGGAAGGAAGGAAGGAAGGATTCTTAACTTTTTAAAAAAGGGAGAGAGGCAATAATTTGAATGCCTTCGATTATTTGACTTCTGCCTGTATTCAATGTATCCATTCTTTAAGACTGACTGACTGACTGAATTCTTGTTCTTGTGCCTTACCTGTCATCGGACTTTGGCGATCATGTACACCCATGCAATTCAGCTCTAGAATTTAATGGATCTTCAAACACCTTTTCTAGGTAACTCACCAGGTAATTGCAAATCCTTACAAAGCCATCATGGTGAGGGGCATATTCAAATGTTGTTTGCTGTGCCTAATTGCCTCTCTTCAAGGGGGTTGGCAAGAGGTTCTGTAAATTGTACTCCCTGCTGTGTTAAGCAGCTTTTCCATCTCTGTGGAAATATGCTGCTTCTGTTAATAAACTCTCTAGTATGTACTGTGCTTTTGTTGAACCTTAGTGCGTGGAGAACTCAACTACTCAGATGCTCACAGTCAAGAGACGTGAAAGGTGACAGCAGTACAGTCAGAGCAAATTACTTTTCAGTTAGATCAAATCTGTGAAAAGAGTTTTCATTATTTAGTTCTTGCAATTCAGTAGTTAGGACTAGTTGAAATTTACACAAAGGTTTTCCACGATATTTCTGCAATATTTTTCCTCCCAGTTAATGAATTGTCTGAAATTCTGTATTGTTACCTTCCTCTCTCTTCCTGTCATCAATTAAGGGGGGAAATGTCATCTTCATTTTCCCCCCTAATTGATATCTGACTACAATTTTCTATACCCTTTGTTCCTGGTCCCTTGTTGTAACTTCAGTCTAGTTTATCATTCCTTGTGTCTGGGTATTGGCTCAAAACAACATTGAAGCAAGGCCTAACTAATTGCCCTTCACCCCAGTCTCAAAAAGACTTCCCCTAATTATTTCATTTAAATATTAAAAGCATGTGAAAGGTAGCAACCCTGGAATGCAATGGCATAAATGCCAGCATCTGAGCAATATTCCCCCAGTACCATTTTCAGAATTGATCACTCAAATAGGAATGCAAGCACTGCCCCCGTCACCATGGTCCTAGCTTCCACTACAGCAGAATATCATAGCTGACAGAAAAAGCAAAAAACATCAAGGTGTTTAAGAAAACTATATCAAACTACCCTTGACCTACACAATAGAAAAACCGTTAGAAACCTGGATGAGAAGAATCTTAGTGATTTTTACTGCAAAAATATTGTCAAGAAGGATCGAGGTCTAAGTGAGGAAGCATGAAACAATTTTTAATGGTGCATCAAATAGGGCAACTATGATGTGTGTAAAATGGCAGTTGGCTAGGAAGAGATAAGAGCTAAATGTAGAGAAAATTTATCTCCCCGATTCTTTCTAAGCTTCCCCCTGTTCCTGAATCTTTGGTCAAAAGCAATCAAGGACTGGCTATGGGACTGAGCTCGAGCAATTGTGATGCAGGCTCAGGTTGCACAGTTTTCAGGGGGACTTAGATAGAGGCATTACATGCTATATGGATTGCAAAGTGTTAGCTGCATCCTTAAGCAGGATGTATTTTTCTAGCACAGATAAAGCCAAGGCGCCTAGACTGATAGGCTGTTCAGTGCAAGACAGATTGCAGCTGCTTCACTTGCTTTGATTACACCAGCTCTGCAATTTGCATACAGAAAAGTCAATAAGTCTCCTTCAACTTCTCCTGTGACTTGTTTTCCTCTGCAATAAATAACTAATCAGCATCCAGGTCAGTGTGCAACTGAAGCTGAATTCTTAAAGGATCCAAGAAACTTTTCAGTGCTTTCTCCTTGAAGTTCAATGATTTTTAAAATAGAATTCCAAGCTTGTGAAGAAAGGAATGAATTGGAATCTAGGGGAAGAAAGAAAATGTGTTACAAGTGCTCTTGTATAGTTAGTAAGATTTCTTTGAAATGTACTAACTGGCTAAATTTTTATTGAATTTATATAGAGTTTTCAGGACTCTCCATTGTCTAGCTAGAGGGAAACGAAACATGGCTACCCACTGACAAGAATGAGAACATTGAGAACTTTAATGTTATAGATATCCTTAGTAACTACCAGTTACTGTAGTAAAACAAGGATGGGATTGTGCCTTGCCCAACCCACTGGACCCAGAAGACTCTGCCACTTCAGTGTATCTTTTGAGTTTTAATGGAGAAAGATGTACATTTCCAAAGGGAGAACTGGGCTGTAGCCTCCTAACCTTTTGATTTGTTAAGATTATATATCTCCCGAGGCATATTTGAATATCATATGTTTTTGAAGTAAAGATTACATCAAAGAGTGGGGATTTGTTCTGCGGCATGCTAGCTTCTCTATTCAGTTTCTTTAAAAAATGTTTGCTTTCTAAGCAAAACCATGTAAAATGAGCGGGATGGGCAACAACAAAAGGACTCTGTAAATGAATTTGCACCCAAAGGACCAATATTGAAAATTTGGTGGAAATTGTCCATGTGTTCAGCATTTTTTCTTCAGTGAGGTAATATAATATATCAGAGCTACTATAATAACCCTCTTTTCCTTTTCTTTCATGATATTCTTTATATGCATGGTGAAAAAGTGTAGGAGTCAAAACAGAGAAGATTTTAGTGATGATATAAGATTTCTCCCTTTAAAAAGAGTGGGAAAAGCAGTGCAGGTAGAAAGGATCCTTCTTATATGTCCTTTATCAACTTTAAACTTGCCCTCCATAAAGCAAATGCAAGCATCTCTCAGAAAGTCCTTTTGTCTAGATCTGTGGAGAGCATTCAGCAAAGTGTCCCTTTCCATTAGCCAGCTACTCATAGTCATAGGAAGCACAGAGGAGATTTATCCACCATTGACCAAGCTATTCATTACCTCTTTGGCTGCCATATTCCACATGCACCAATGGAATGCTCTTACTCTACGATGCTGGCATTGGCAACTTCCCCACACCAATTCACCAACTGCTACTCATCAGCACTCTAGCTAGCCAGAAGGATGCAGAGAATGGATAAGCAGTTGCCTGAAGTTGGCAGATGCTACTATTGGGTCTGAATATAGCTACCTATATGTTTAATTCTGGCTAACAGCAGTTTGCAGAAAGGGAAGGGGTAAGGCTGGCACCAGGTGAACCAGCCTTCTTCAAAGGACCAGGTTTATATTCTTCAATGTAATTTTGTTCGATTTCCAATTATGTGTCTGAGTTTTGGTTTGGGTTTTTTGAGAAAAGTTATGGTTCTCATGCCTAATTTGATACTTTTGGTGTAGTTGTTACAAATCCATTACTCCCTGCCATTTTTGACAGTGTTCAATTCTTATCTAACGTTGTAATGTTTTCTTGATTTACTATGATACAAGAACTAGAGATTTCTTCTGACATGAAAATTAGGTTTTCAGCTCCCCTTATCAACCATTTTCCTAAAATGAATTTTAACAGCAGCATTTATTTATTTATAATAGCTGTCATTCAAACATCAGTTGCTTACAGGGAGAGGAAGCATAATTTCTCTTCTGTGTTATGGCATTGGCCATAAAGAACAAAGTCATACCTCAAGCAGACCTCTACAAAAACAAAACAAAATCTTCATTCTACTGCATGCCTCGAAGGCATTTCTGCTGTGCGAGAAAAATTTTGACACACTCATTTCTCAAAACTGATTTCAAAGGTTGGGGATCCTCTTGAGTATATTGGTGAAGGGTACAAAGCTCTTCACGTAAGGGTATGAACTGACAACTCCCTGGTATAAAAGCTTTTGCTTATGTTGCAGGATCATTGGCTCCAAGTCATACCTAGAAAAAAAAAACCGAATCTCTGAATTGTCCAGGGAAACTACAGTAATGCAATCAATCATGGACAGCCCTTTAGGTTACAGTTTCTATGTCTTGTAATTATGCTACTCACTGTCTAAAAACATTTATTACAGCTCTCCCACTTCTCTTTAGTGTGAACTACAGTACAAAATGCAACATTGCAACAATGGGCATTTTAAAATGAGAAAAATCCAGCAAAGATTCAAAAGCTTCAGAGCTCAGTGGAAAAGGGGAAGAGACAGACACTCCATTCTGAATATGACACTAAATTTCATGGTTAATTTTTTCATTCATCCATGTCTTTCTACTCAGCTCCCTTTTGCACTAAATTTTCTCTTTCGCTTTATGCTTATGCTATGAGAAAAAGAGTGCTGGGAACACAAAGAGAGAATGCATAACATTTGCTGGAAGAGGGTTGTTACCTAAGCTTATCTTGTTTATTTGCACTTCTCCTTCGAAATAAATATGTTGGAAATATTCATAACCTTGATAATGGACTTTCCCATAGCACTCAGGAAAGATATGCAAACTGAAGATAATATATGCCCCAGTGAGATTAAGAAACATTTGCTTGTGTCGGATTTATTTTGATATTTATCAGAATTCATGAATGCTTTTTTGCCATTTTTGGGCAATATTTGTCTCTATCTTTACTAAAGATGAGCTATCCGTTGATAACTGTGCATAAGGATCAGTTACTTTTGGATAAAGCATGGCTACAGGCAAAGATATAGATAGATGAGGCTACATCATGCTTCTTGGCTGAGCATTTCTCTGCTATAATCTTTTTGGGTGGCTGAAAGTTTAAAACTTTGGTAAATCTGTTTTAGGCTACAAATTTTCCTTGTTTTTCATTTCAAAATGGCAGGAAGCTACATTTGGCAGTGCAGTCAGAGCTGTATCATCCAACGTGACCTTCAGTATTCTCTGATTAATTTATGTCATTCACATAACATACATACTTATGAATAAATTCATCATAGATAAGCTAACCCTTAGATTTTTAACCAAAATACCATGAAAAGTGTGCCTTCTGTGGATAAGTTGATCTGCATTTTTCACAGTATTTTGGCTAAAAATTTGTCAGTTGGCTTATCGATTGATGGGTTTATCCATGAGCATATACAGGAAATATAAGTAATGTTAAAAAGTACTTTTATACTCATGGATAAGCCCATATGCAGATAAGCCAAACCCAACTTTTAGGACCCTTTTGGCACCTAAACTTCTTGCCTTATCCATGATTAGATATCCTGTATACCACTCAAACATTCTTTTCTCTCTGTTCACACTGATACACAACAATTGAATTATTGACACTCAGAATTACATTCATACCCTCACCCTGGCAATTTATCCTTGCCCCACTAGCTCTTTCTTTTTGAGTCTCCCCTTTTGTACCTGGCCATATGCCAATAATTCTGCACAGCCTTCTCCTACATGCCTAAATGTATTAGACTTGATGTCCACCCAGTCAGCATGACTGCAGTGCATGCTATTAAGGATTCTGGGGTTGGAATTCAACACACAAACAGGTAACAAGATTGGGTAACAAGGAATTTAATAATTCATATATTTGTGGTATTGTAATTGTGTGTTCCCTGACTTGTTTTCCTTCCAGATTTGTGACCTTCAACTCCCAGAGTTTCTAACCACTGTGGCCATTGCTGAGAATACCAGGTGTTGGAGTCAAGATCTAGAGGCAGCCCAGATTTGGCAAGGATTTTATGAGAACCTAGGCAATTATATGTAGAAACCTCTTTGGCAGTACCATGGCAGCTCAGCCATGTGTGAGAGAGTTTTCCTGAAAATAAGATGGGAAAGAAGCAAAGCTGCTAGTTAGATCAACTTAGCATTGACAGTTAAGTCTCCTCTAGTTTAATCTTAAAATCACAAATCCTTTAAATCCAAATTAGTTGTTTAACTACTAAATGTAGTGTTTCTGTACTGTGTGAGTTATGAATTCTGTTGGAGTCACTGAGTGAATCCCAAAGACTAGGATAACAATAAATCAGAACTGTAGGACAAACCAAGAGGCAGGGTGTTAAGGATATTGTTGTTGTGTTACCAACCAGCAGAGTGTAGAGCATAGAGAAACGTTGCTGAGAGCAATGAATAAGAGATGTGCAAACTGGTTTATCAAAAGTTTACTTTATAGTGAAAAAACAATCTCATAGTCTTTAAACAAATCCAAGTCTTTGCCAGTTAAATCAGTCCAGTGATACAAAATCTTCTTACCACACAAACAGTAGTTGGTTAGAATAACAAACTCACTCTGGTTCACAAACCATGATGGTAGCAGATCCATCCAACGATGATAGCACAATGGATAGCACTCCTCACACTATGGTAGCTTATCATCAACTGAATACGTTACAGTACCTTTCTTAAATACGCTCACAACTAATTACAGCATGACTCAGCATTATAATGATTCAGCAGTAAAGCCTTAAAGTTACACAATACATATTCATATTAAAGTCACAGAACACATATATTGCCTGGACAACTTGTTAGGCTCAAACCATATCTTAACACAGGGTCAAGAAGCAAACTGAAAATCATAGTTGAACTATATATCAGGAGTGTAAAACCAGTTATATCAAGAAGCACTAGAGGCTGGTGTCATAAAATTAGAATTGTATAGATAGAAACAAATGTTTTAGTGGTGATAATGTAGTTATTGAGCTACCACTCACACATCTAGTGAAGGGAATACAGTTTCTAGATACTCTACTCTTTGTTTCTATTCCAGATGAACATCCTGACTTGTCTACAATATGTGTCATGCATGTTGACCAATAAATAGTATGAATCAGCTGAATACTATAACTAAATGTTCCTACTGCTTATGAACAATATGATTTGCACTCTTTTATAATGGAAATATCAAAGGACCAGCCCACAGTACCTCTTTCAGCTAAAATGGGTGGTGTTTTTGGCTGGCAGAGTGCTGCAGGAGGCCATGGAGGGTGAAAACGAGGCACGTTTGGTTGGTAAAGTACTGCAGGAGGCCGTTCAGGCCAAAAATGGAGCAGAGGGGCCCATGTGTGGCTCCCCCGCACCCCATTTTGGCCAGCAGGATGCTGCAGGAGGCATCTGTCCCATCTCCCCCACCCACTCTCCCCGCCATCTCCCCTCCCCCCTCCCCCTGCCGGCTCGCAGAGGAAAACTACAATGCTGATCCTGCCTTCAAAGAAATCCAGTTTGACACCCCTGACCTATAGCAACATATGAATAGACACAAACATACACTTTCCATTCTGGGATGCCTAGCTGTAGAATTTTTTAAAACAGTAACCATTACTGAATTTTCTTGTTGTAAGTATTCCATATAGTTAAATTTAAGATTAGTCAATCATATTTTTGGTACTGTGATCCCTCCCATTTTCTGAGCCCTATATTATATGGAGACAATTTGTTGGACGTTTGCAAAAGGCACAAGCATGTAAGACCCTTTAAAAAAATACTATAAAGAGCATGTGGAGCTTTTAAAAAAAAATCTGGAGAAAAAATATTTTTAAATGCTGTAACGTTAAAGGAGTAAATCTTCTCCAATCCCTCAGAAAAGAAGAAAGAAGAAATACATGCAGGAATACCAGCATTGCTGGCATAGCTCTCTACAGTCGTACTTGTTATTACAGGCAGCACCAAACCCTCTTTTACTGCCAAGGTTAAACTAAGAACATCAAGGAACAATGGACATTGAAGTATATGCAGAAAGATATACTGACTATCCACAAGCAGTTTGCATTAAAAAAAATGTCTATGAATAAACTACATTCCAGATCATTGCCAGGTTCCTTTTTTTGTTCAGATGAAATCAGAGATCAGCTAATAATCACATTTGCAAACCTTTGCAAACATCAGCAGAGGGAAATGATGAGTCACTGCTGAGTGTCAGGACTTGATTAGGAATGGAAGAGAAACAACTGGAAATGTAGTTTGCAAAGCAAAGTAGGCATGTTTCTTGCACACTTCTGAGACATTACAAATGGCATTGAAAACATCTTCCTTTGGCTAGTGATGGTCAGGCAAATGGCTCTCTCAGATTGAAGACCACAACAAAATGCTTTCTTTTATATAAAAGTCTTTTTACTGGTGTTCCAAATAACCAAAGCTTCCACTTCTATTTTTATTTTTATTTTTTTGCAAAAACAATTTTTTATTTTAAAACAAAAATAAACTTTCACTTCTATTTTTGTATACGTTTGACATTACTGCCATGGAATCTGTGTGACAAAGACCAGGGCTGGATAAGCTTCAGAAAGGAGAAAATAACTCTTTCATGTCTTCATTAGAGTCCTTGCTATATATCAATAAGTGTCTAATGCTAGAATTCATGGCCTCTGTTAATATATCCCAATATTTCCAGCCCAAGAAACCACATGATGGACCTTGTCATTGCTTCAGAGTAATTCATGTGCAATATGAAGTTGAAAGATCTTGTTCTGAGTTCTTTGTCATCATCAAATCACTTTTTGGTCTAGATGAAATTTGTTGCTGTCCAGGATCTCACAGAAGGAGAGGACCAATTAGGATGATGCACCCCAATGGCATTAGAGATCTGAATACATTCCATGAATGAAGGTGAATACATTCCATTAGGAATTTTCCCAGTGACTTCGCAAGCAGCTCTGCTAACTGCTTAATTGAATACAGAGTAACCAGATCATTTGACCAAATTACTCATTGACCATTCTCCCCTTGTGCTCCTTTTGTCACTGAGGAGCTTTAGGAAATAAAGGGACCGAAGTGATCACTCAGAGAACTATGTAGAGTCCAGTCTACCGCTGAAGAAGATTGTAATACAGGTTGTACCAGGAGGGATGATTCTAGGGAAGGTCGTCTTGTAACCTTTTTTTAGTTTTCTTTCAATTTTTTTTAATATTATACCCATGATCGATACTGGACTGAATGTCCATTATTGACACAACATCCACTTTGAAGTGATATATCATTTAATACTTCTGGTAATTGTAATTATGAATTATTGCTTCCCAATAATTTATTGTAGTCTCTTTATTACTTCCCCAAAAGGTAGTGTAGGAGCTTTCATGTGCACGAAATGTTTCCCATATATCTGCCAGATGGAATAAATGAAAGCATTCTTCAGGATGAAGTGGGAGGGAGGTTCTCTGGCATAATTAGTCTGGATACAGGAACAAGAACCGCCCTCCTGTCCATAGAATAGAACAGATGGGAAGCACCATCTGCTTGAGTCTGGACTGTATGTTCCATGGGAAAAAGAAAAGACAACACAGGTTTTTTTTTAAAAAAAATTCTCTTTTAAGGGTTTTTTTTTTTTACTTTCTTTTAGAAATATTTATTAAGTCCATTTCTCCCTATCCCTCTTCTTCCCATACAATTTGTTAAAGGATTAATGACACTGTATTAGAATCTTGTAACGTTCCTAGAAAGTAAATTTGCTATTATTACCTGAGTTGCCCCCAGCAACATCAGCTCGGTTTATCATCTGCCTACTATTGCATAAAAGGCCAAGAGAGGTATGAATGGCACAGAAGTCTTAAAAGATGATAGTAGGGATTATTATATCTTCAACTAAAGAATTCTGGAAGTTTGCCAACTCTCAGCCCTAAGGAAACTGGCTATGGCTAGAACACAGAAACATAAACAAAGTTTGAGCCTTGGCAGGATAAATAGCCATCAAGACATTGGAGAGTCCAATTCTTGCTCAGTTTACTTTTACAAGAGATGCTGTTCCTACAAGCATTAGTACTTAACTGCATCTATACTAAGGCTGGTAGGACCTGATGTTCAGAATCCCTATGCCTGCTTGATGCTAAGATTGATCCTAAATAGTTTTTGGCCATTTATAAAAACTCCGATTCTAGCTTTGCCCATGGACAGTAAAAATATGAATCTGAGTCCTCGGATAACAATAGAGTGATCTCAACTTGTGAAAATTCTCAGGCTCTGAAATTCTTTAAAGCATTCCTTGCGCTTTGGGGACATGGCAAGACAGCCAATGCTCTTGAAACAGCTGCTTAGAATACAATTATATTTGGGAATGAATGTAGCAGGGATACTGGAGTCGGGAATTAAATAATGCTAACGTTCTGTTGAGAACCTTCATCTTTTCATAACTGTATGGTCTTGAAAAAAACCAAAACAAAAATTCTAAGCTACTTTGGAAATGGCTCTCACTGCATATTGAAAGAATGCTGGGGGAGGCGGGACATGCAAGGGGCTGCGGGAGCTCAACGCTTCTGGTTTTTTTCCTCCAAATTAACAGCTTCATGTGTTTTGATAGATCCTCTCATATCTTGAACCATTATTCTTCTGAAAAGGGAGCTATTCTCATTGGCTGTTGCAAAAAAAAATGCACAACCAAGGTGATTGTGGAGAATAGATAAATTTTTTGGGATACACACTGCGTCCAGTTGCCAGTTCTCACAAATTAAAACAAAAACAAACCTAAATTCTAAATCACAAATAAAATAAAATAAAAAATTAAATTAAATTAAAAATTAAATTAAATTAAATTAAATTATTAAGATTAACCTGGCTCAAAAGCAGTAACTGTGAGAGGGACCTTGGAGTCCTAGTGGACAATCACTTAAACATGAATCAGCAGTGTCTGTCAGCAGCCAAAAAAGTTAATACAATCCTTGGTTGTATAAACAGAGGCATAGAATCAAAATCACATGAAGTATTAGTACCGCTTTATAAATAGCAATAGCAATAGCACTTAGACTTATATACCGCTTCACAGTGCTTTACATCCCTCTCTAAGCGGTTTACAAAGTCGGCATATTGCCCCCAACAATCTGGGTCCTCATTTTACCAACCTCGGAAGGATGGAAGGCTAAGTCATATACTCATATACAATTGTACTCTTCTGCTTGGATTCCCCCCCTAATTAAGACTTAGAGGCATATTACATGTGATATTGCAGATAACATATCACCATTGTGGCTTGGACCAATTATATCAAAAGGGAATCCTATCCCATTTTAACGCCTTATTTCTGAACAGCAATTTCGATACTTTAAACATTACAGAGATGCAAACCATGTTCAGATATATTTATTGCTGCTTTTATATCCACATGTTTAATTTGATAGGATGGTGTATGTGTCTTGTTAAGAAGCTACCTTCAGTTTCTTACTATTGTCAGTTACTTGGAAATCTTAGGGTCCCTTGGACACAAGGAGGAAGAGACAGCAAAATAAGCAGGAGCATCATAATAACAATTAGAATACTAGTTTTATTCACATATTCCCCTTCACATATTGCTCTATTGAGGACAGAACTGGCCCTAGTGATCTTTCCTTTCCCATGATAGTCTTGTTGCTGTCTTCTGCACATATGAGCATTTTCTGTATAGGAAGTATACACATGCCAGGTTTTATATGGTTAGGTATCTTTTATAACAGCAGCCAATTTTTCATTTAGGGATGCATTTTCCCCTTATTTTTCCATTGAGTTATTCTTCCCCTCCAGAAGGCATTAGGTTTTTCTTAATTTAAACAAAAATGCAGGTTAAATAGTTTTCTACCCAAACAATGATAAATTAAGAAAGCTTCTTTGCTTGGAATAATCTATTATTTTAAGGAAAGTTGTAGTGATTCATAGGTTTTGGTTGTTAATCAATATTTAATTATTAAACTAATAAGAGCATAATTCTTATTCCCTGTTGTTAGAAAATTTAAAGAATTAAATCAAATGGCAGATATGATTAGGAATTTTAAATACTTCTTAGAAAGCTCACCTCCTACAAATTTAGTCAAGGATGCAAATTTTTCATTCTGTTTTATTAAATATTATAGAATCTCGTATTTTAAAAATATAAAGAGCACTTTGACATAATTACATTGCTGTTATATGTAACATATACATTTAATATTTGTAAACAATTACAGTAGTGGTAAGCACACTTCATAATTTGAACCTTGTAAGTTGTGTTTGCTTACTGATCTCCTTTTTGAAAGAACTATACAAAATTGCAAGGAATTTGTATCCACCAAATAAAGCAGCCGCTTGTTTTGTTTGTCTACTTCTTGTGCCAGGTTTTGAGATATATTCTTGCCATTAGAGTTCTGTTTTTCCTTTTCGTAAGTAAAACAAGTGCAATAGTTTGAACAGACACATTTTACTTCTAATTTTGGAGGGAAATCCACCTAGTTTCAACTATGGCACTGAATTTGGATCTAGGCAGGGCCGCCGAGAGGATTATTAAATGCTGGAACAAGACTAATATGTGCCCCCCCCGTGCATGTGCAGCCCCCCCCCACATCCCCCGCACATGCGTGCGTGATCCCCCCTCATGCTCCCCGCCCCCTGCGCATGCATGGTAGAGACCCGAAGACCATTTCCACAAAAATTAACAATAACAGCAAAGTACTTTGCAGTTTTCCTGTCCTCCAACATGCATTGCGTTATAAGTGAGGAACATTCAGCAATTGATTTGTCTTGGGAATTGGCACTGAGATAATGTACTCAAAGTTTCATTTTGGTTAATTTTGCTTGTTGTGCATTTAATGCCAAATTGAAAAAGCGTTTGTCACCCCTTTTTATTAATCTCATCACGTTTCTGTCTTTCCTTGCGTTTTTGAGCTCCAGATTTTTAAGATGACATTTCATAACCATTCATAAATTGAATGAAATATAAAATATATTCATAAATGAAATGAAACTAAACTTGCAAACTTAAATAAATAAGTAATGAAATTAAAATTACATAAATTACATAACTCTTTACCGAGTTTCAGATTAATAAAGGTTATATCAAACAAGGATGCAAGGCGGTTTTGCTATACACACAAAGTATAGAGTATGAAGTATATATCCAATATTGTTTTTCTTTTAAAAAATTTGGTTTTGTAAAAATTTTCCCCTTCATGGGCCCTCTTTGAGCTCCATGGGCCCCAGAACAATGTATCGGCTGAACCCCCCCACTCCTCAGGCCTGGATCTAGGAGGGCACTCTAGGGAATGAAAAGGGAATCTGGGCAATGCATACATATACAGTAGCCTCTTGGCCATCAGTTCTGCTTTTACAGAAGGTGGAGTCCTGCTTCTTCTGTCCCAAGTAAGGTAAATTCAGAGAGGGCAGCCTAAAACTGATCAGATTCCAGAGAAAATAGGAGCTGGTGATATAATCTAGAAGGTAGGCTGCTACACATGGTGTTTAATGAGGAGCTATGAGAGAACTATTTGTCTTGCAAACATTATACCAGAAAAAGAAAACCCTCTTACTGAAACTGGTTAGCCATCCATAAAGACTAGCTGGTATAGGAAAATATTGGGTAGAAAAAATTTTGTACAGTAGCTAGGCAACCCTCCCGCAGCTGTGGAAACTTCACAATAGGAAGTAAGGCCATATGTAGCAGTTCCTCAGAGGCAGTTGCTAAGGAGCTCTGAGAATTGCATAGCAAACTAACTAGTTCTGTGTTGCTATTTTTGTTAATAGAGTTCCCTCCCTCACTTTAATTGTTGATTTCAAGATTAGTTTGCTGCAATAAATGACAACTAATGTTTACTATTTTCTTTCTATAGAAGTGAAACATTAGAAATATGTTAATTTTAAAAAAGGTAATCATCTATCTACTTATTAGATATCTGACTCTCTTCTAGCATAAAGGAGCTATTGGCCCAAAGTCATCATGATTGAGAGAGAGCCTGAACCCCTGCCCTAGTTCAATATTGCAATAGCTACATTACAGTGTTCCATTTGATTTAGGGGGACCCAGTTCCAGTAATAATCTATGATCTCCTTCTCCTCCTCTTCCAGTGGTGGGTTGCCCCCGGTTCACACCGGTTCTATAGAACCAGTAGTAAAATCGGCAGGAGGCTCCACCCACTGGCCCCGACGTCATCAAAATGCTGCCCCACTGAAAACCAGTAGTAAAGGTAAGTAGAACCCACCCTGTCCTCCTCCCTCCCTCCCTCTACATCTCAGATAGAAAGTCCATTATGATATATACAATTTTCATGTATTTGGGTTCCACTGAAAATCTACAATGGTTTTGTATCTCTTTTGTACTAGCAATTCTTGGTTTTGTAGCTACAAAGTGAAGTGGATGCATATATTATAAATTAAAGTTCAGAGACAATACATAAAAAACTAATTTGCTGTATTCAGTCAAAACAGGTTGGATTGGTAGAGGTTTATTCAGAAGAAATTTGAGTCCAGGTCATGCTATTATCTTTATCAATTATTGCTTGAAAGGATTCACTAAGACTTCTGCTTCAGCTACAATAATTATTAACCTGCTAATCAATACTTGCACTATTTATTTATTTATTTTTATTTTTTATTTTACTTCGAATTTATATACCGCCCTTCTTCCTGGGAACTCAGGGCGGTGTACAGCCAGATAAAAACACATAATATAAACATTAAGAACAAATTAAAAGGAAATATCTCAATTTGGCCAAAAAATTTAAGAAACATACAAATTTAAAATCATTTAAAAGGCATTGTTAGGCCAGCCCGGCTTGTTGGAAAAGGAAAGTTTTAAGGGAACGGCGGAAGGCACGGAGGTCTTGGATTCTCCTTATCTCTGGGGGCAGCTGATTCCAGAGGGTAGGTGCCCCCACAGAGAAGGCCCTCCCCCTGGGGGTCACCAGCCTGCATTGCTTGGCTGATGGCACCCCGAGGAGGCCCTCTCTGTGGGAGCGCACAGGTCGATGGGAGGTCGTCGGTGGCAGAAGGCGGTCTCGGAGATAACTAGGTCCTATGCCATGGAGCGCTTTAAAGGTGGTAACCAACACCTTGAAGCGCACCGGAAGACCACTGGGAGCCAGTGCAGCTCGCGCAGGAGCGGTGTTATTAAAATTTCATCTCTGTCTCTCTCCCTTCCTCCTCCTCCTTTTTTTTCAGACAAGTTTTATTGAAAAAATTTCTTTTTCACATACATATTTTATGAAGAGAATGCTGACCAGGTCACATCTTATATATTTTATATATAATCAAAATTATCATTATATTTCTTCCTTTATCACAAATTTATAATTTTTCTCTATATCTTCTTATTTCAACTTCTGATGTATTATTTTCTTTCCATCATTTTTTATCTTTTTCAATTTTATTTTTAAATAACTTCACTTTGCGCCTAATTCACTAAAACTTCTACTTCAGCTACAATAATGATTAACCTGCTAATCAATACTTGCACTATTTATTAAAATGTCATCTCTGTCTCTCTCCCTTCCTCCTTCTATCTGCATCATGAAGAGCTGAACTGAATTTCTTTAAAGAATGGTTTTTTGTTTTGTTTTTTACTTTTGGGATTACAGCCTTTCCTACTTTCATGTATGGAAGTTCCTTATAAACTGTTATTGCTGCTAGCAAAAATAAACCCAGAAAATAAAGCAAATGTTTCTTTAAAAAAATACAAATTTAATATATCAAGTGTTTTGTAGAAAATGTAGCCATTACCAGTTATGAGTAAACTAATTAAGATTGTATCTGAAATAAATGACTAGGGATCAGGCAACTGCTCTGATGAGACGACTTGGGAGTAAAAATACATTCTAGGTCAGTCTTCCTTAATATGGTGCTCTTCATATCTCTGTAATCTCCATTATTTTTACTCCCCAGACATTTAGCCCTAAATATTACCGGTATTTTAAGTTACATACTTTAAGGGGAAAAATCTTCAGGTTGAAGAGTAAAAGTAAAATACAGATAGTCCTCAGCTTACGACCACAATTGAGCCCAAAATTTCCATTGCTAAGCAAGGAAGTTGTTATGTGAGTTGTGCTCCATTTTGCAACCTTTTTGTGATGGTTGTTAAGCGAATCTTAACTACAGTTAAGCAATTGTGCAGTCACTCGGCAACTCTGGTTTTCCCCATTGACTTTGCTTGTCAGAAGCTTCCTAGGAAGGTTGCAAATGACAATCCTTAAGACCCTGGGATGCTACAACCAAATTAAATACATGCCTGTTGCCAAGAATCCAAAGTTTGACCAACTGATTATGGGGATGCTGCAATAGTCATAAATGTGAGAACTGATCATAAGTCACTTTTTTAAAGTGTCATTGTAATGTTGAACATTCATTAAACAAATAGTTGTAAGTTGAAGACTATCTGTATCCTATGTCCTGATTTTCCATTAGGATATGTATTTTGGAGACAAGACTCCCCTTCTGCCTGCTTCCTTACTTCTGCCCATTGTAGCAGGTTTTCAGATCTTGAACTGCATTCTCTCTTAATCAAATAATAAACTCCATTTAACAAGGAGTTATACCATAGCTGTACCATACAATAAACCCCCCATGCCTTGCATATTGGACTGTTAGAATACTTCCAGTTCTTGGCGATGAAAACTTTAAAAGTAAATTCCATGTAACTGATTTTATTTTATATTGATATAATTTTGGAAATCTAAGTATCAATGTTTACTTATTTTTTCTTCTAGTAATAATTCATATCTATACATTATTTGTTTAATTTGAAATAGCTACCATATATTTACGCATAACTGCATAAATCCCCTCCCCCGACATTAAATTGTTTCTAATATTCAATATCAAATTATTTCCAAACTGGTGCAGAAAGTTTATGCGAATATGACTGAACCAAATTCAAAATTCAACCTTGATGGAACAAACAGTAAAAAGCAAAAAGCCAGAAAAGAGGCTTTGGTTGTGTTTTGAAGTAAATGGAGTCATAGTGATTTTTGAGGTTCTTTGTAGTTCTCAGCAGGATGCATACGTCAGTTGCCAACTTTTTGAGGGAAAGTTACAAAACCCAGATTTAGTAGAACAAGGTGACACAAAATAATAAAATCTATTTGCATAGATTTTGGTGAATATAGGAAAATTTCATACTCTGAACTCCAATTTGAAATCTTTGTAACTTGTGGGATTTAAAAAAAATACCAATGTAGTGTAACAAAATGTTAAAGCTTTGAAACTGATATGAAGTCAATTGTTTCATGCTAGTTTGGGATATTCTATAGCTATCGGCAAGTACCTTACTCAATATTGCAAGGGATATAAACCCAAGTTTCCTGTAAATACCATGAAAGCAGTATCAAGTTTTGCCATAGATATTGGTAAATATAGCAATACTGGAGTTGTAGGTATTTATCTGAATCCCAGTTTAAAATGACTACATTTTACCTGTGGATTTATGAAATCCAGGCCTGGAAGTACAAAATAGTACTCCAAAAATCATATTTTGTGGTTATATACCTGTATCAGTATTCTATGTTTATAACTGCATTGCTCACAATAGCATTTTGTTACACTAAATTGGTATTTTTTAATCCCATGAAATACAATGATTTCAAACTGGAGTTCAGAGTATGCACTACAAAAGAAATGTTTGTATATTCATCAAAATCTATGCAAATAGATTGTATTGCTGTGTGTTGTCTTGTTCTACTAAATCTAATTCTCCCTTTCTAAGGGCTAAGAAAGAATAAATTAACACCCAGCAAAAACCTAAATTCTTTCAAAACCAATAATTTGCTAGACCAGCCCTTGACAAGTACCTTTGTTCTTCATTTTATTATTAAACCGCCTGGTTGACATTGTTCCTCTTCTTCCTGAAGATGTGTCACTATGTCTGGTGCCACTTGTTTGCCTTCCCAAGCTATACATATCAATCTGCAATTTGTCAGAGGACTCTGACCCCTGCTCACCTGAAATTCATGATATAAATAACCATGCACGGAAATGAAAACACTGATTGGGATTTAAATACCATTTACATAAAACTCTGACTTGAGTACTAATTAATTAAATTATGATCTGTGCATCTTGCCGAGGCTTTGTGATCTGACAATCAACAGGGTAGGTGAAGATGACAAGAGCCCCTTTCTGAAGTCTTTTGATGGACTAACAATTCATTACTAGGAATCTAGCAGGAATGGACACTGTGATTCTAGGCAGGGCTTATGGTATACAGTATGCAGAGTTTGAGATTCATTAACCAAACATCCTATTGTTATTCAAGTAACTCTCACTATGAAAAGACATCTTAGCAAGCATCAAGGTGCACACTTCCTGAGTGTTGAGAGTGAGCAGGTAAGATTTTGCATTATTGACCATTATTGCAAGAGAATTAAAATAAAAACACTCTTCTCCATACAATGGGAATATCTGTGATGTTTTAGAGACCACAGTCAGAATTATGGTATCCTACTTGCAAGATAAGTGATAGCATGTTGTGTCATGTTCCTAATGTAGCACTTACCTTCTGCTTCATTTTCTTTGGTTTGAGCTTTGAACTGCATCCTTTACATTTTCTGCATCTATCGTTTGAGTAACAGAAATAACAGAGTTGAAAGAGTCTTGGAGGTCTTCTAGTCAACCCCATGCTCAGGCAGGAAACCCTACACCATTTCAGACAAATGATTGTCCAATCTCTTTTAAAAACATAAATTGTGGAATACCCACAGTTTCTGGAGGCAAGCCATTTCAGTGATTAATTGTTCTAACTGTCAGGAAATTTCTCAATTCTAGATTGATTCCCTCCTTGATTAATTTCCATCCATTGCTTCTTTCCCATTTCACACTCATTAGCTATTTTATTTTTCTCACTCCTTCACTTCATGCTATCTCTTATTTCTTCCTCCACCCTGCATTCCTTGCTAGATTTTTGCATAATTGTTCACCTGCAATGATCTAAATATGGAACATGTTGTGTACATATTGCTTGGCTGACCAGAATATAGAATAACAGCATTGGAAGGGACCTTGAAGCTTAGGCAGGAAACTCTACTATGCCAGTGAATAGATTGGTGAGCTCTTCAAATTTGCATATGTATTTTCAAAGCCCAGTATGTCTAGTCAGGTGGCAGCATTAGCTAAGCTTATCTGCTCACAAAAAAAATAAATGGTTTTGGAATTGATTAGGATTTGAATGAGAGATATTTTAGAATTGCTCATTAGTCTGGCAAGTAACAGGAAATAAACATTCAGGAAGTATTCAATGACAAAACATCTGTATTGTTTGAAAAACATTATACAGATGCACTTACCAGCCCATTTATTTTTTCTTCTTATTTTCATGTCTATGTAAGTACATGCATACTCTGTCTCCAATTTTTCTGTTCTGGGTGGACAGACAGAAAAAGCAGTTTTGGAACATCTGTAGAACATTTTCTATAGATTGTTATCAAGACCTACTCTTGGAACAGCAGAAGAACTTCAGAGAGTTTGATCTAATAATCAGACTATGGACAGCTCTGAAAAAAAGGCAGTAGAAAAACCAAGGAGTGACCTCTGCCCTGCAGGTGTCTCTAAATCAACCTTTTCCAATTTGGTGTTCTCCTGATGTGTTGATTTCTGGTTAATAATTTTCCACTGGAATGGCTAGTGGTATTCCTGATTCTGTTTCATTTTTATTCTTGTATCGATTCTTTCAGTTTTAGAGTATGTTCATCACATTACTGAAAGAGAAAGACATAATTTCTATCTGGTAATATAATGTCCAAGGATGCAGTGAGCTCCTATAGATAAGTTTGATGGTCAATCATTTCCAAAACCAGTATGATCTAAAATCTGGGTGCTTTCAAGTGTTAGCTTTTTATAGGAGTTGTGCTGCTTTGCAGGTGATTGATACGTGCTGGGAACTGAATGTATGTTGGGCACTGAAACCAAACATTAATTGTGCTCCTTCCATGCTGCTTATTATTACTAGAACTCTCATAGAAGGAGAAAACCCGACAATCATCAGCGTTGATGATGTTATATAGTTGGGTAAGGAAGTTTGCAAGAAACAACAAAGCTCAGAGAGGCAAGGGAACCACAGTTCAACCCTGAAGTACACATATTCTCTTCTAGTGGAACTCTCATAATTGCAAAATCAGCAGAAATAATGAAAACGATTAAAAAAACAGCAGTATTCATTTAAAAGTTTTGACTGGCGCATGAATGCATATTTTACGAAGCTTCTTTTGATGTTTGAGATTGATATTCACGATGGCAGGGCAGCCAGAGTGTAGCTGAGAGGAGATGTATCTTTCGAATAGAATATGAAATAGCCCTGAATGTTTCAATTTACTCCCCTTCGAGTTCTTTTGGCCACCTCTCCCCCCCCCCCCCCCGCTCATCAGTGGTCTGAACATATCCTGCTTGCTGTGGCAGATGAAGAGAAGGAGAGGCTTTAGCACTGAAAGCGTCCATTCTGCAAATGGGATTCCAGCAATCTTTGTGCCTGAACTAAGCCAAAGGGCTTTATTGATCAAAGGAGGGCCAGGGTCCTGTAACTCACTGGTTCTTTGAGCATATATCACCCTATTTTAATCCCCAAGTATCTCAAAATAACATTGCTAAAGGAGCCACAAATATATCCCCAAAGTAGGCACAATTGTTGGCTGAAATACAACGTAAAAACAAAGGTGAGAATACATATCCATGTCTTCTGAGAGCTGAAGGGCCAAACAAGTTTTTTCTTACTCCCTCTGGGAAGATTATGCTGGATGATTTTATAGTACCCCTCTAGGGAATATTGCTGACTTAGAATTTAGGACTGGGAAGACATTAGTTCAAATCCTACTACAACTATGGAAATCAATGGTGATTTGGGAGAGCCTTTGTTTTACCTCAGCCCAATCTGCCTCCTAGGATTGTTGTGAAGATAAAATGAAAGGTAACATCTTGACTTCTTTAGAGGAAAGACAAAATATAGTTATAACTCAAAAGGTAATTAAGCACTGCACACAACGGCCATTTTTCCCCCCAGACAAGTTCTTTCATGATGTGTCTTTTTTCTATTGGCAGAGATCCATAAATTTGGAGTAGTTGTGGTAATTAAGAAAAATGTTTTTGTTGTCAAGGCCCTATATATAGTCCCTGAAAAATCTCTTGAGTGCCTCACCACAATGTTCTGACCTCCCCCAAATGCCACTAAATTGAGGAAACTCTGTATTTGCAATCATTCCTCAGTTTCTATTAGTTATTCTGTTAGCTATTTTTTGTGGTACTTTTCATATATGTGCTGAGAAAGTTCAAAATTCAAAACGTCTTTTGTAGCTATATTATACCATTATTCTTATTATTATTATGATAACCTATATAGTCAGCTAGATGTTTAGACTAGCTTCCACTGTCCTTTAGTGGAAAAGATTTTTTATTTTTCAGTTATCTGGTGTATGTGCAACATTATCATGTTTGGTTGCACAATCAGCCTAATTTTTAGACTGAATTTGGCATTTTTATCCATCTATTGAGTCCCTTTCAAGGACCTGGGATAAGCAGATATTATTATTTGATGGTATTAAAGGTATTGTCATAAAATGTAATCTGTCCAAGTAAACCTGCCTTTTTCAATTGACTAATGGTAATTTTGTCAATGCCGATAGTGTTCTTGTGGTTCTCCTTTTATTTGTTTCCCTTTCTCCAATTTGTCTCCTTAGCAGTAGCGATAGCACTTAGACTTATATACAGCTTCATACTGCTTTACAACACTCTCTGAGCAGTTTACAGGGTTGGCATATTGCCCCCAGCAATCTGGGTCTTCATTTTACCAACCTTTGAAGGATAAAGTCTGAGTTAACCTTGAGCTGGCAATGGGCAAAGTTAGCTTGCAATATTGCATTCTAACCATTGCTCCACCATGGCTCCTGTTTCTTTGAACTTAAATCTTTCAAAGTCAATATTTCTTTCTTCTTATCTTCTTTTATCTTATGTTGATGTTAACATTTCTCCTTCTGCTAGTAATAATGATGATATTTTTACATTTTTTCATTTCTTTCTGAGATTTTATTCTTATTAAATCTTGCAATTCTTCTTCTCAAATATTGCCAGATACTGTATGTTCTTTCATTTTTGTAGATTTTTACTTGTGGTACTGCATGTTCTTTTAGTTAGATTGCAATGTTATTTTAGTTGGTCTGTCCTTGCTCACTTTGAGTCTTTTATTTCAGTTTTGTATTCTGCTGACATCTTATATTTCTGCATACAAATATGATTACAGTTTTCCCATTCTTTTATCTTTGTGCTGGTTAAACTTTTCTCACTCAGTTTAAAATTTTGTAATTTCCATTTACCTGGGCTTTTCATTCTTCATCTTTACAACCTTTTAGTAATTTTTGTTACATTCCTTCCTGTGTTTCATTTATTGTTCTCTCAAACAGTTGCTGTTAGCAGTCAATTATCACTTTACAAAAATACCAGAAAGAAAAACGAAAGGAAATGGCCTTATAATTAATTTATTTCTGATACCTAATGCATACAATGTTTATGTTTGACCTTGTTCATCAATTTATAATTCATTTTTTTCTAATTTTGCTCTTTCTTATTTATCAAAATTTAAGTCCATTAAAAATGATTACAGTACTTATTGCTTTCTCTGTCAGGCTTAAATTCTTTGTCTGTAATCATATTGTTTGATTTTTAGTGCTCAGTTATCCATCATCCACTACTGACTAAAGATCATATAACTGAGTAACACATACTACAGAATATAATTAGGACAGTTCTGTTCTTCTACTAAAAGCCTCTCTCACTCTCCATAATCTACATTTTGGAAATCTAGTGAAATTGATAAGACGTGTTCCATTGTAAGATTCTAAATCTCTATTGTAAAGACTTTAAAAACTAATCCCAAAAGGACCCCAATATTTTTATACTGATGATTGCTCTTGGCTTTTGAGTAAACTTTAAAGGGAAGGGGTAAGGGTGGGGGATGGGGGAGAACACCCTATCAAAACATTGGTTGGCTTTAAATTAACATAGTTGTAACTAAATTAAATTTGTTAACTATTGATTTTTAAGTATATTTAAGATATAAAGCATAATATTCAAGAGTATCCCCTTTTTATCCTAAAAACAATGTCTAAGTACTTTATAACCAAAGCTTATAATTTACCAGGAATTAACATAGCCTCCGCCAATATAGCCAGAGGTAAGGTTATTAGTGAAATCATTTTTACTACATGTCCATCAGATTCTATGGATAATATGGATTATACTACACATTTTTTTAACAGGTAAAAGATGTAGGATTTGCTCTTCTATTGCTTTTAGGACATACCACTTATCACTAAAATATGTTTTTATACTTTGCCTCACTAGTAATTTCTTCATTGTGCTTTATCAGACTCACAATCATTATTTTTGTTTTAACACCTGTTAGCTTTAGAAACCTTTCTATCAAAGTTCTGGCAGTAAAGGTTTGATCATCTTTCACAATAATTATTTTGAAGATAAAACTTTAGTAATGCTCAAGTTTCAAATCTTCAGCAGGAATTTATGGGACCTACTGCATCAAAGATTAATTTCCAGTGACAAACTGCAGAATGGAAAAAGCCTGCTTGAATTACTTACTTTTACTTCCAATTCGTGCCCCTGTAATCTCTGCAGCATATGACTGGAAATAAGCTTTCTTCTGTACTACATTACCAGTGGTACCTTAATGCCATCAAGCTCCCCTCCCCTGCTCCTCCTCCTGTTTTTAAATTGTCATTTTATAATTCTATCATTCTCCCAGAAAAGAAGGATTACATTTTGTGGCCAAAGGTGAGCCATATTCCATTCTATCACCTTATTTGAAATGGGAGGACACTGTTCTCTAACTTGGCTTCTTCAAATGTCTATATGTGTTTGTATGGCATCTATGTGACATACTTGTATGAGGGTCAGGGGGGTTATTTTTTGCAGGATAATTAGAATAGGGTAGATATTCTCTATGCATTTGCTAATGGTTAGGTATAAGGTTTGTATGCACAGTGCTGAAGCTGGAAGAAAGCAGAGAACTGGAGAATCGGGGTATGGAGAATAAAGGCCGGTATTAGAGGTTATCAGTATAGATAAAGGACAAGGGTGAAGGACAAGAAAGGTAGGTGTGCAGAAGGCAAAATTCAGAGTGGGATAGGGACCACAGAAAGCTTAGATGTTGAAGCAGATGATCTCAGAGCTAGGTGAACTGAAGAGGAATTTGGTAGATTTGCATGGAAGAGATAAAATTAGAAGTGGTAAGGCCTAGGCCAGGGGTCTGCAACCTTAAGCACTCAAAGAGCCATTTGGACCTGTTCCCACAGAAAAGAAAACACCGGGAGGCACAAAACCTGGCGTGGCCAACTCGATGTCACTCACTTCCACCAGTCACATGACCCCCCTAGCCACGTCTACCCAGCCGGTCATTAGGGTAGAGAACCAGTTGCTAAAAAACACCGGGAACCATAAAACTCTTTTGACATATCTATCTCCCCCCTCCCTCCCTCCCCCCTCTCTCCCTCTCTCTCTGTATCTCTCTATGTCTCTCTCTCTCCCCATCTCTCTGTATCTCTCTGTCTTTGCCCTGGCCATTTCTCCATCCCCTGCCATCACTCTTACCTTCCCAGGCCAAGCAAGGAGTGACTGGGAGAGGAGGGTGAGGGGTGGGGCCAGCCAGTGGTGGGATCACCCAACAGGGAGCCACAGCAGAGGGCCCAAAGAGCTGCATGTGGCTCTGGAGCCACAGGTTGCTGACCCCTGGCCTAGGCAATGATGGTGAAGGAGGAAAAGTGATAGACAAGACTCAAGTAGAGGAATGGAAGACAGAAATTTTGACATTGCCATAGAATAATGACCAAAACATTGGTCAAAAGAGAAGTCTACCAATGTTGGGTATAGCAGTCTCTGGAAGAAATAGGTGGCAAGAAGCTCTACTATGGTAGTTGGTGGCTCCCCTGTATTGAGCATGCAGAGAGGACTCTCCTGACTGTAGTTTCCAGATGTGAAGGGAGTGCTGGGGATAATGAACTGTGAGGGAGGCATAAGAGGTTAATTGGTTCCTAGGTGCATTTTTGTATGAAAAATGGATGGGGCAGTAACAGTAGCCTTGATTAGATATCTGGCCTACCTGAGTGGATGAAGGGTGAGGATGAATGATGAGGATGAATAGTGCCTCTTCAGTGAAAGGTGGTATAGATGAGACTTAGGATGTGAAAGAATGAAGAGGAAATGGAGCAAATTACAAATTTGAATGAGCAGGAAAAAATGTGACAGGAATGTTGGACTGATTGTTACAGAAAAATAAGAATGGGCAGTATTCTTGTCTAATTACCTTACACCTAAACCTGGGTGACTGGATATTAGCATCAAACAAATCAAGTCATTCAGATGCCAGAATCACTTCAAACCATGACACATAGGCAATGAATAAATTTAATAATAATAATGGTATAAGTGCATCAAATGGTTGAAGAAAAAAGAAAGTACATTGGAGGAAAACCTAAAAGATACTGAAGACGAAGCACTGTTATGCTAGTATACCAGGAAGGCCTACTGAATACTGGAGAAACCAAGAAAAACCAAATTCAGAACAGAATGGAGGCATGTGTAGACAAAGCATTACATGGCCAGTACATTTAAAAAAAAAAAAATAGCAGGGAAAGCAGATAATAACAAGACCTAGCAATGCAAAAATAATTTTGTTATTATTTGTTCCTGGTGTTGGAGAAGACTACTGAGAACATAATGAATACATAAGAAAACAAACAAATGGATCATCAAGCAAATCAATACAGAATTCTCACTCAGGGCACAAAGACCAGGTCAAATTATCATATTTTTAATATACTATGCAGATATACTATATTTCTCTCTGGAAAAATCTATAATGCTGGAAGGCTAGAAGGAAAGAGAAAAAGGGTGGATGAACTCAGTTATAGTAGCAATGGGTACATCTTTGGAAGTTCTGAAGAACTGGGTTGGAGACTAAATGTCCTGGGACTTTTCGCCTCCTACCCTTGGCCACCCCTGCTTCTCTGACAGGCTTCCGCCTCGGGGGATTCTCCTCTAGCTTTTCTCCTCAGCTGACACGCCCCTGCTCATTTGCCATGGCCAATCGGCCACGGCCCCTCTGCCTCACACACTTTGGCATGGCCCATTCGATGTCACACTCTTAGTCCCAGGCTTTTTGCCTCCAGAGACAGTTAGCCACCAGCCAATCAGTTAGTTGCCAATGCTGGGAGCCAGAAGTCAGCTTCATCCAAACGAGTTTTTGTTTGGGGTGGGTAGCCTAGCCTTAGAAAGAGAGAGGGAAGGAGGAAGGGAGAGAGAGGGAGGGTGGGGGGGTGTCAGCTGAGGAGAAAAGCTAGAGGAGAATCCCCCGAGGCGGAAGCCTGGCGGAGAAGCAGGCGCGGCCAAGGGTAGAAGGCAAAAAGTCCTAAATCCCCTGGAGATGATCTATAAGTATGATTGCTAAGAGATACACTGATTAAATAACACATAAGCAAATGCAAATCACAGTGTATGCCCTTACTGAATATCAAGAAAAACCAAAGATGTGCTTTATTTCCCAGAAAAATACACTGTACACTGTTCAGTATTTAGGCGACCAAAAGAATTAATGGCCAATTCTCTGTAACCAAAGCAATCCGTTTGTTTTCCGTTTTGTAGGACTAGATAGCTTATTTGCCTGTAGTGTATTCGGTTGGGTTAACTTATCATAACTGTAGCCTCTCTCAAAAGGTTAAACAGTTTCATGATGCTTTATGCATCATTTGCAGTGCATTTTTTGGGATAAAACTGGCAGTGCTTTGGGCAGTAGCCAAGATCTTCAAGATGGCATATCTTTGTCTGCATATTCTCTGTTTTGGACAGCTTGGTAGTTATGATTTAAAATGCCTGCAGCTGCAGGCAGGATGCCCAATTTTAAATTGTCTCTTGATGCCTTGGCCATTAGCAAGATGTACACTGCTTAACATTTCAGAAATTTGAATATTTATAATATGCACATATATGCTATTTACCTATTATAGATGATTAGGCTGCCAACTTACGGCTGCTTTAATTTTATGCATTCTGTATGTTCGAGTATTCTTCAAATTGCTTTTTTAAAATGTACTCATAACCTTTAAAATGTAAAGATTATTTTGAATTGTAGTTTAATGGTGTAGTTTTATTTACAACTCTGTTTTTTAAAATTATTTTTGTTCTCATAAAATCAGACTTGGTATTTTTTTTTATAACTTGAAAGAATATAAACATTGCCTTGTTCCTGAAAATAAAATGTTACTTCAGCACTTTTACAACTTGCTAGTTATCCATGTGTTTCACAAAAAAAATAAGAGATTTATGAGACAAAAAGCATGAGACTGAGGAGGTAGAATTATTGATTGTCTTAGCTTCTGTTTTGACACAAAAGCTGGGTTCTGGATTCAAGAATATGATTCTCCAAAGATCACCCGAACAGGGAATCTCTCCAGCTCCTTTGGGATTTATTTTAAATAAACCACACCTTATGAACAGAAGTGAGCGGGGCAAGGGGGTGCTTTAAGAAACAATGTTCCTCCATAATTGAACATTCAATAAGAAACAAATAAATAAATTAAACCTTTCATTATGAACAGATATGAACTTTATTATTATTATTATTATTATTACTATTACTATAAATATATATATATATATATATATATATATATATATATATATATATATATATATATATATAATGCCATTAAAATTGTCAATTCAGTTTAAAAAGCCAAGTAAATTTGATCTGAATGAGTAAATTAATTGAGAATGTCAGCCTGAATAGTCAGATCATGATTCAAATCAAATTGGGAAATTGGGTAGAGAAAATTGATATAATTGAATCACTTTTGAACTGAATCTCTGAATTAAAAATTTCATACCTAATTGGCTGCAGCTCTTTTCCCCTGGGTCACAGGCTTTCATAAGAAAAAATGCCTCATAGGGAAAAATGCTTTGCATTGTGAAGATTAATAAAATCCTGATTTTGACTGCTATGTTATTTTTCTATTAAACCTCTATGATTTTTTAAAATTGGAATATATATATATATATATATATATATATATATATATATATATATATATATATATATATATATATATATATATATAAGTTTTGGTGTATTCGGGTCTTTTCCTGTGTAAGATTGAGAGTATCTTGGCGATGTTTCGAGGTCCCACTCGTCATCTTCAGGCTGGTGCCTTCAGCTTTGTGCCTGTGCGAGCAAAGCGTGATTGGAGCTGCCATCTCTCTATAAATACTGGTGGGGAGGTGTGGGGTGCTGGCTTTGTTGCTGTGAGCGGGTTGGTTGCCTTTGTTGTTACATCTTGATTAGTTGATGGAGTTGATGTTTGCAGATTAGTCGGCTGTTTCATAACATCCTGTGGGAGTGAGGTACTTGATGTGTGCCCATTAGTCTTTTGTATTTTAACGACTTGGGTAATGGGCTGTGTGTTAACATCCTGAGTTCTAGTGTTGTGATATCCTGAGTTTTTTGATGTAATGTCCTGAGCAGATGGCTGTGATGCCACATCCCGGGCTTTGGTTTGGCTCCGAGTTTGAGGTCTTGCCATGTGTTCATGGCATGTGTCAGTTCATGTTATGGGGGTGTTTTTCTATTTTCATGGCTTTTAAATTACATGAATAAACATGAATAAACGCGATGATACCTCCCGCCTACCAGACTTCTGGAAACTAGCCCTAGTCAACAGAAGAGTCCCAGCCACGAAGATTTATACCGTACCCAAGATAAACATGACACCACCACAATCATCCTCACCAGATTCAAACCCAAACCCATCCCATAGACGAAATACAACCACCATCCAGAAGCCAGACCATGGTGGCATCACCAGCTGCTGCACCCCCCTCCGGTCCCCACACAAAGCAAACTGACACACAAAGCCAAAGGCACCAGCCTGAAGATGATGAGTGGGACCTTGTTGAAACATCGCCAAGATACTCTCAATCTTACATGGGAAAAGACCCGAATACACCAAAATTTGCATACACACACACACACACACACACACACACACACACACACACACACACCGGGGTGTGGGTCTGTATCCCTTACCCTTTATGTAGGGTAACATACATACATACATATATTCAAAAAAATAAATTCTTGACTTGTGAGTTAGTTGTAGTCTTACACTGTCATACACAGAACATCATAGTACAGGAATTTAAACGGAACCATCCCTGACAAACAATAGCCAGTCTCTGCTTTAAGGCATTAAATGAAGTGACATCCACTATCTTTCTGGGTAATTGGTCCCTTTGTCGAACCTTTCTTATAATTTTATTTTTTTCCCTAACATACACCTGGACTGCAGTAAAAGTTCTTCTTCTGTTCTTTCTCCTTCTTCCATTCACCTGGAACTTGGCTTCCTGTAACCTAAGACCAGTATGCCTGCTCTGCATTCTAGGATGCTAGAGAAGCTTATTCTAAACTAGGATAAGAATATTTCCCAAGTAAATTGACAGGATTACAGTCCATGCAGCCAAATACATGATCTCTATCTCCCCTACTGTAGTCGTTTAATGTCTCAGGGTTTTCAGCAAAGCTAAGAAAGCACTAAAAATAATAGATCTAGATGTAAACTGACAGGGCAATATCGGTAGCCTATGGCCTAACTGGTCAGCTGTATTTTAAAATCTGAATTCCCCTATTTCTTTTCTAAAGTCCCAGAATATAAAAAGAACATTCTAATTAGAATGTTTTGGATGCATTATCAACAGCAGTAATTTATTTGTTTATTTTTAAAAAATTATATGGCCACCCATCTTAAGCAACTTTGGGTAGTTCCAAGCAACAATAAAGCCAAAAACTATAAAACAATAATAAAACAGTAAAATAATATAACCATAAAAGACTGCAGCTTAATTATCCTCCTGGGGTCCCTCACAGCAAGATACAGTTGACTTCATTCCTTTTTTCTATCTATACAATCTATCCCAGGCCCAGCACCTTGGTAAAAAGCCAGGTCGTAATGGCCTTCTGAAAAGCTAAAAGTGTGAGGGCCTGCTGAATTGCTAAGGGAGGGGAGGGAGAGTGTTTCACAAGGTGGAGGTAGCTCAGAAAAGACACACTTTAGAAGTCCCACTGGGGGGCAAGATTTCAGGACAGGACCTGGATCATGCCAATCTTTCTTAATCTAGTGGGTGATAATGGAAGAGCATTCCAGAAAATACCAATGAAAGGCACCATTTGCCCTTGTGGGTTTATACAAGTAGAATTTTTAGGCCATATTTATGTTGTTCTTTCTCTTCATGGATTATTCTTCTGTAGTGGCAAAATGCTTGTATATCGTAAGGAAGGCATATGCTATATGTCATAGACCAGAAATCAAACTAAATAGGATTCACTGGAAAAGGAAATGACATCACTGTTTCCCATATTCTTCCACAAATGCTCAATGGAGAACCATAACAAGAAAAATATGGATATGAAATTGGAAGATGTCTCCCTCAAGTCAGAAGATATCCAACAAGCCACTGGGGAAGAGAAAAAGGCAAATATTAATAATATTATTTTTTTCATAAAATGGCTGAATTAAACCTGAAGTTATGTCAAACTGCTGATGTACCTAAAGGCAAAATGAAATCTTGATGCTGCAAATTTTTGCATATGTGTGTGGAATGTCATAATTATAAACCAAAGTCAGAGCAAAAATGTCAAATTTGAACATTGACATTCCAAGAATCAACAATGAAGTCAAGAAGATATAAAAAAGAAGATGGTGTGATTCAATATACTGTTTAAAAACAACCTCTAATAAATGTCGTATTGATCACTGATCTAGAATCAGACATTCTGGAATGTGAAGTTAAATGGTTCTTGAAAATGTTTCCAAGTACAAAGTTGTGCGAGATGATAAAACATCTGCTGAAGTGAATTTGTATCATAATCAGGCATTCTACACAATGATCCAGTTAAAGAACTATATGGATAGCAGGAAAGGAAAAAAAGTTCCTGAAAGTTACCTACTTTTTACATTTTATCTCAAAGATTTTGACTCTGTAAATCATAGCAGTTGAAGTAGTAACAGACTTCATCTTTCTAGGCCCCAAAATTCACATGGTGACTGTACCAGTGGTAAAATCTGAACCGGTTTGCCACCAGTTCGCTGGCTGCGCATGTGCGGTGTGCGCCAAACACACACTGCATGCATGCGCATGCACATGCGCAATGTGCACCAAATGCACATTGTGCATGCATGCACAGTGCGCAGCAAACACATGCTGCGCATGCGCGCATGCACAGTATGCACCAAAAGGAGGCTTGGGAAGGTAAGTAGAACAGCAAGGGGGGATCAGCTGTGCCACGCGATTTAGATTCACTAAAAAGCAGGATTTCCTTGCTTTCTAGCGATTTTAAATCGCGCAGCACAACTGATCATTGGAAATACTGATTCCATTGGAGGAACCGGTAGCTTTTTTTTTACTACTGTTTCACCCAAACCGGTAGTTTTTATCGCTACCAGTTCGCCTGAACCGGTGCGAACCGGTAGCATTTCACCACTAGACTGTACCCATGAAATAAAGTGACATCTACTACTTGGGAGAAAGACTATGTCAAATATAGAGAAAATATTGCAGTACAAAAACAACACACTGACAATAAATGTGTCCATTCCTAAGGTTATGGTTTCCCAGTTGTTACATATAGCAATAAAAACTGAATTTTCTGAGTGAAGAAAAATCGGTGCCCTCACAGTGTGATGCTGAAGAAAATGATTATGGATACCTGAACTGCAAGAAGAATAAATATTTACCACTAAATACCAGATAAGAAACACTGGAATGTTCACTAGAAATGCTTATAATAAAGCTGAAACTTAAATGTAACATGCATGCAGCTCCTGAAAGAAGCAATGACTCATAGAGAATAATAATGAAATGATATTCATCTGATGCTAAAGAGTTGAAAGCAACTGAAAAACTACTTGTCTAATTGCAGTGACAATAGGTCTTCTCCAAGTGCCTCCCTACTAATTAAATTCCTGTGTGCAGTGATAACTGATTTATATTTTTTATAATTTTATCTGTAGCAAATGTTCATCATACATATAAGATTGCTAGATTGGGCCACCATTTGTTATCCTTAAAGTTTAATGATTGCTCAATATAAACTACAGTCCCTGGGCTAATAAATGATTTATTTATTTCTGCAACGTGTATGCTGTTCAATTTTATAAGGCTCTGACTAGCTGGCTCTTATCATTTTACCTTTAATTCAGTTTTAATGATTATTGATTATATTGTATTCTTTTTACTTTTGGCCTGAATGTGTGCATCTTCAGTACTGATGATCTGGACCATAAAAAATGAAAAATATAGATACACATAAATATATGCATATTTGTTCAGTGACCATACATGTAGACAGTCATCCAAACAACTGCAACAATTGCAACCTCCTGTCATATAAAATAGTCATGACAAAAGGATTTACTCCTTCTCAAAAGAAACACAATTACACTATTTCAAATGAATGCATTCTGTTATAGCAATTATGTTATATGTATATTTGTTCAGAAAATACATTTTTTCTAAAATGAAAAACGTGTTTTAAATCCATCTGATTTTGCAGTTTAAAAAGTTACATCAGAACACATCAGAACTGAGCCTTGAAAAACCTGGTAAATGAGATAACCTAGTACTAGAGCATATGCTTTGATTCCTCTAAATTAAATTTCAGGCATCCTCACAGAAGGCTAAGAAAATAATGTCTGAAATCCTGGAAAGCTACTGCTTTAGACAGTGCTGAGCTAGTTGGCAATTCATTATTATTTTTAAATTATTTAGACCCTTACTAAAACATAAGTAGTGCCTTTGAAAATGCACACTTTCAGTTCTGACATACTTGAAAATAAGATTCTCATTTTAAAAAATGTTTATTCTATCAGCCAAATACCCTGCAAATAGGCTTTTAGAGAAAACGTATTTTTTGAAATTTAACCAAGCAGCTTTTTATATTTGTAAAAATTACACAAATTATGTATTTTTAAATGTCTAATCCGAGGCATACATACTGAAAGCAACCAATGTGGCCCTAAAGATCAGATATACAGGTGTGGCATGAGATGACCAAACATTACATTCCTTTTTATAAGCTGTATTCTATGCTTCATATATTGCTGACTAAAAAGTGATTTACCCATACTGTGTGATGTTTGATAAAAGCAGTACCAAACATATTATGATTAGTACATGCATGCCAGTTATCATCATCACAACCTACCCCCCCACGGATCATGATTAATGGAGAACAAAATATCACAGGAAAATATGATATAGGAAACCTGGAAGGGTATAATCATTTTGAAAGCTGATGCTGACTAGTTATGGCGACTCATTACTGAGCAAATTGCTTGCAAGCAAGGTACAAAGACTGGATTATACTCAGCAAAAAATATTTCTTCTTCTTCCTCCTCTTCCTCTTCTTCTTCTTCTTCTTCTTCTTCTTCTTCTTCTTCTTCTTCTTCTTCTTCTTCTTCTTCTTCTTCTTCTTCTTCTTTTCTCTCTCTCTCTCTCTCTCTCCCTCCCTCCCTCTCCCTCTCTCTCTCTCTCTCTTACTTGTAAAACCATATATTAGGTCTGACATAGGCATCTTTCTTATAGCCATTCAGTCAGTGGTGGGATTCAACCATTCGCACCACTTCAGCCAAACCAGTTGTTAAATTGCTGGCTGGCCCCTTCCTGCCCCACCCCTTCCAGAAGTCCCCATGCACCCCATTTTGGCTCCCAGGTAAGTGCAGGGAGGCCTACTAGGCCCAAAATGGGGCACAAGGGAGTGGCATGTTTCCCCCCCCCACAGCCCGTTTTTGCTCCCAGGGGGGTGCAGGAGGCCAAGTGCTGCCTGCCACACCCCCTGGCCACACCCACCATGGCCACGCCCACCCAGCCGGTCATTAGGGTAGAGAACCTGTTGTTAAATTATTTAAATCCCACCGCTGCGTTCAGTCATGACCTTTTCTTAGCTTCTTTTCATTTTGTGAACATAACATTCACAGGAAACTTTTTGTAGCTAAGTCGCACGTGTCTGGGTAAAATGTGAAAGAGAGAGAGAGAGAGAGAGAGACTGCAGATTGTCAATAAATATCATATAAGGATTAATATAGAATAGTAAATTGAAATTACAGAAAATTTTATTTTTAGTATCCAGTTCCTTACAGGTAATTGTTTTATTTGAACACTCAGGAGAATGTAGGAACTAAAAGTGTCTAAACCAGGGGTGAAATGCTCCCTGTTTGGACCGGATCGCCCAATCCAGTAATGATGGAGGTGGGTGGTTCGGATAACCGGTAGCAAAAATCCCTGCCCCCCCCCCCCATGCCCAGCTGAGCCACACAATCATCAGAGGCTTTTTTTTTTTTACTTTTAAAAGCATTTTTTCTACAACCTCTTCAGCCGAAAAAATGCTTTTAAAAGTAAAAAAAAAAGCCTCTGATGATTGTGCGGCTCAGCTGGGATCGTCAAAGGCTTTTAAAAGAACCCCCCCTTTTTTTTTTCATTTTAAATGCCTCTGACGATCGGGCAACTCAGCTTGGATCGACAGAGGCATTTAAAAGAAAAAAAAAGCCTCTGTTGATCAGGCAACTCAGCTTGGATCTTTAGAGGCATTTAAAAGAAAAAAAAAACCTTTTCAGTTCACATCACTTTTTCCTTTTTCTTTTCTTTAATGTTATTTTCTATTATTTCATGTTTATCTTTTATCTTTGATTTTTAAAATAAAATTATTTTTAAAAAACACAAGAAATTCCACTTCTTAAATTAGTTTCTTTTACTTCTTTCTCATCTCATAAATATATGTATGCTTGAATCCGGGAAAGTAAGATTAACAGATTAAGAAAACAATCTTGCAGAAATGTCTGAAATCAGTAGTAATCACTGCTGAATTCTATAGTTAGAGATCCTATTGTTAGAAATAAATAAAATAGATTAGCATATGCAAAATGTCCTGAGGATAAGTAATATCTGACCTTTTACCTGATATAAGGACCCCTCTGAATTAATTTCATGGGTGAAGATGAGAAAGGAGAGGGGCTGGCTCTGGCTACATATGGCTCTGGCCCTGCCAAGCCCCAGTATGATGCCTAATTATCCATCTTGGCACATGACTCTTATTTCAGGGAAGGATTCATGACCCTGCTCTATGCTATTCCTAACAAAAAGAAATGAGGTAGTAGAAAGTTATTGTTTCTTGAGGAATGATGCTATAATGATTTGTTTTGTAATATAAGGCATTCATATAAAATGTCAGGAAAGTTGACTTCACATTATTTAAAAGAGAATATATAAATTTAGTCTGAATGACATTTCCTGCCAGCAGTCACAGCAGCTATCACCGTATGCCACAAAAATGTGGTGTTATATTCAGATCTAATAGATGGGAGGGCAGGACAGTAGGTAGGAAGGTAGCTTGAGAGGTTGGTGGGTAGATGCTGGGACATTGTTTTAACCTTTCAAAAGAATAATCAGGGAGAAAGAATCCAACGCACAACAGGAAATGCATTTTGTTGAAATCAGTTACTGAAATAAATGCTTATGAAGGCAGCAAAGGGAAAGAGGTTGTTTTGATGGGTCAGAGAATAGCATCCTTCAGAGAACTTGGAAAAGGAGAACCTACTGCCCAACTTTCCTAACCAGAAAGCCCATTCCCAAATTCTAGCAGCAGTAGTCTCAACACCTTTGAAGACATCAGTCTGAGCAAATTGTTGTAAAAGCTTGACTTTGGGGTAGTGCTTTCAGGATAATTTTGATCACTTAATCTCTTTTTTGTTCACAGCTGGCTGAACTGAAAACAACCAATACTATATATTTATATCTTCACACAAGTCATGCATTTCTAGTTAAAAACAGGCTTGTCAAACCATTGGCAATGTAGTGTACTACAATACCAATTGCATAAGTTTGGTATTTGCCTTTCTGAAAATTTCCTGAATGTATCTCATAATTTCACTATGTTATCCCCAAGTACATCCTTTTTTCCTTATGTCTGTAACCAAATGTAGATTGTATATTTTCCCAGTTCCTCTAGGATTTCTTCTGTATTTTCTTAGGGGGGGGGGAAAGGAAATTACATATAGTCTTTGAGTTACGATGACAGGATTGCTATTACTGAGTGATGTGATCATGAAGTGCAATGTCATATGACTGCATCAATTATGGATCCCAATCTGGTTTATTTATTTATTAAATTTATATGCTGCCCATCTCATTGTCAGGTTGCCATCATAACCCTGAGATGTACAGAGAGAGTACCAGATAAAGAATACAGCAGTGCTACAGAGCGGTAGGGGAGGCCCTGGGAGGCCCAATGAAGCGTGCAAGTGAGTTGGGGGAAGAGAGTGCTGTAGAGCAGGGCAAGTGCAGGAAAGGTTGGGGAAAGAAGTGTGTGGTGCATGCAAGCAAAGAAGGGAAGGAGGGCACTGTATGTGAGAGGAAAGGCAGAAGGAAGAAATAGTGTTTATGAATTTGGGGGAACGGAGGACACAATCCATGTGAGCGAAAGGGGGAACAAGAGTATAATCTATGTGAGTGAGGTGGATGAGCTGCAACAACAGGGGTGCTGTAACAGCCAGAACTTCAAGGACTGGTGATAAGTCCCTTTGTCCAGTACCATTGAAATTTTGAATAGTTGCTGAACAAATGGACATTTAATGAGGACTACCTGTATATGAAAATTCCTCTATAAGATCATTTTTAGGAGTAATTATTTGTAATCATTATGGAATGGACAGGCCTTTCTGAAACTGTCATATAAAACTACAAACTTTAAAAAGGATTTTCCATTATTAATACTACCTTCCATTATTAATACTAATATTAATAAAAACAAATCTGAGGAAACATTTTCTCCCCCACAAATCTCCACCCTCCATGCTTCCCCTTTCAATATCTTTGTCTTTTCCTTTAATTCACACCCATGCATTGCACACACTGAGACTGGTTGCTAATTGAAAATTCTTTTTGTTAGCATGATCGTGTAGACTCTGCATAGTGAAAGAAAAAGCTAGAAAAAATAGATACAATTTTAATTTAGTCTTAAAATATCTTCCTTTCCATGACTTCAGATGAAATAAAACGCAATGATCTAGAGAAAAATACCATTGCTGTTTTATTCCCAAGGTACCTAAACCATCCAATCCCAACGCATCATTTGGAGGAGGGAAGGAAGAAATTGATAGAATTATATTATTGCACAAAGGTTAACGTATATATACTAACAGGTCACTAACGTGCTCAAAGAGAATTCAAGCACATGAAAGAAAATGAAAGAAAGCAAGAAGAAAGGAAGGAAGGAAGGAAGGAAGGAAAGAAGGAAGGAAGGAAGGAAGGAAGGAAGGAAGGAAGGAAAGAGATTTTATGTTAAATGCAACTGCAGACTAATGTCATGACAATCCCTACCTCTCCAAAATTGAACAGCAATGTAGAGGTCCACATTCCAGCACATATATTATGATGCTACATACAGTACTGAATAAAAAAAGTAGTTACAGCTTCACACTATGTCATTATAGGAGGCATAGTTAGAGTATGCTATTCCAGAAATATATACAGTAGAGATAGTTCCTATTGTTAGCATATGTACTTTCTCACAAATAAGTTTTTATATGTATTCAAATATATCTTTAATAAAGCTGGTATGGCAAGCATGCCTCAATATTCCTTTGTAATAAAAAAAATTAGTAATACAAATATTCCACACTGGTGTGCTTCAGATGCAGAAAGTCCCTGCGAAACAGGAAGAAATATATTTTTTCAAGACAGTATTAAGTTTCTGTCTTGCTCTTGTTTCTCTGCATTTTATCTCTGCCTATTCGTGCTTGAAAAGCTTACCAAGTATCTTGAAATTAAGTGAGATGCCCATTATTGGAAGCCGGAAAGCAAAGGAGAGACATGTCAACCAACTAGAGATAAAGTTCAACAGATAAAAAAATATGAGTATTATTTCATGCCTCTGTTTGGCAGGCTTGTCCTATCACCAATGCCTGATGAAGGATAACAGAAAATCAATAATGAACAATCAGGAAGAGCGTAATAATCACAACATTCTGAGATCCTCAGTGAAAGACAGGATATAAAACTAACAAATAGGCAGATAAGAAAATATAAACAATATATAAATGTAGATGGGATAGTTGATCAGAAGAGATTTGGGCAGATTGGAACAAAATAACTAAGCAAACCAGGAAAGCACTTTTTGTGTGTATTACTACATTTATAAGTTCAGTAGGCCAACTGTCCCCCTTGTATCTAGTCATTGGTTAGATTCCTCAGTGCACATCTTTGCCATACTTTGATTATACAAGTCAAAACTAAAGTAGATGCTTACTAAAGGAGATAAGAACCAGTTTATAACCCTTTAAATGTGCATATACAGTAAAGATAAAGACATTTTATACTATTGTAATTCTATTAAATCTATAGATATTTAAATTTAAAAGCTGCAATAGTCACCTCATTTTAATTTAGGGGGGATACGGTCTTAGGAAATTGATGGATTCTCTAATTGGGGAAATTCCCATTAACTGTGGTTTTCTTGTGCCTTGCCCTCTTTTTCCACAGCAGAGCTATCAGGTTTTCTTCTCTAGCCTCAAAATTATTCTGGGCATTAGATATGAGAATATGACTCACTTTCTATAATTTCTGAAGAAATTATAGAAAGGGTTGGAACACATGGGGACAAGCTAATCCTTTTGTACTTAGCGAGTGTCAGTTCTAACATTTCCATTAGAAAGCATTTACTAGAAACTGGGAGAGAGCAGTGATCTATGAAGCCTGCGGAGAACAGTCTCAATCATTCACACACAGACACAGACACACAGACACAGACACAATATGAAAAGGTTGTCCCATTCTATTTGTGAACACTAAAGGAGATAAAAGTGAGGTGAGATACAGTAAAATAAAAAATACTTATTTTTCCATTTTCTTTTCTACAGACATTTTGTAATACAGTAGGATGTTACTTCGCAAGTGATGAGACATGGCATTTCCCCAAATCATCATCCTTTTAAGAACAGTTCAATCTGAAAGTAATATGCAATTAGACATTTTTTGAGATTTTAATAGTAGAGTTCTTTTAAAAAATGAAGAGGAGGCATCATCTCCTCTTCATCATCATTTTGTCTCTTTTAAATGTCCAGGAATGTGAATTTATTGTCTTGCTCTCCACTTTAGTATTGTTCCCACTATTTATTCCATACATTTGAAGCAGTTTTGAAAGTTAATACTAAGGCAAAATGTATTATCCACAACCCATTTAAACAGTTGCTTCTGCTTGATAGGATTGTCTGATTGCCTTAGGATCTGTTCTTTAATCATGATAACTGCTTTTTATGGGTCATAAGCAGCTTCCCGATAATCACAAATGAGGCAGGATCCACCAATATATTTTGTTGGTACTGAAGAATGCTTTGATTCTGTATGCAGGTGGAGTCCAATTTCCACAAGTTTATTTCTTCATTTAAAAAGAAAAATCTTTCAAGAAGCTTGAAATGTTGCTGAGAATACAGTTCCCCCTTTTGAAACTTACTATCTACTTTTTAGGGCAAAGAAGTGCTTTTTATTCACAAATTTGCAGCATTGCTTGACATAATTCACAAAATAGCCCATCATCTCATCGGTGTGTTCTGGCAATTCTCTGCCTAGGATGTTATTCTTAATAGCAATTTGCAGTACAGTCATTCACAGGTAAATCCCTTCTATTCCACACAATAAATTTCTCCCTTCTGATTTCTACATACCATTCTTTTACAAGGATTATTAGGCATAACATATATGTTCCATCTTTAGCAAGAAGCTCAAACAAACACACCTCCTTTACAAACATACATTATTCCTCCAATATCTATAAGAAATTTAGACTAACATAAGCATGGGCAAGCTGGTTAGTCTCTTGCAAATTTAAATCCAAATTTCCCTAAGCGACATATTTTCCTCTTCTTTCAAGGATCGAAGAAGCACATTGATGTGGTGTGTGTGTGTGTTTGTGTGTGTGTGTGTGTGTGTGTGTGTGTATGTGTGCAGGTACCCTTTGTCTGGTGCTTTTTGAGACCCTGCTGGGGTCTATTTTCATTGCATTTACCAATGCAATGTAGACACACGATTACATTGTATGGGGAGATATATTTAAGTCAATATATTGGCAATACAATGTTCTGTATTCTCTCCCACACTCTCCTCCCCTCTCAGCTAACCAGCTTCTAAAATGAGAGACTAGTTACATTTCTGCAGCTACAGCAGTGAGATGAATGCTTGAAAAGCTTTGCTTTTGTTAGACCAGAGAAGCAGATGTTGTAAATTATATACTGCAAAAGGAACTGTGGGAACAATTCCATGCATCACCTCAATAATTTGTTGGCTTTTTCTCTTGGCACACTGAGTGGGGGAGAGGGCTCTCTGTTCAAGAGTGAAGGGGCACGGAGCTCTTCCATCAAATCATTATTCAATACCAGTCCTCTCCCTGGATTCTGCTTCTGTGTCCTAGCAGCAATGACAGCTCTCTGTGGAGTCCTTGCCTCTCTTCTTCATTTCAGCATACAGAGAACATTCTGGAAAGAGCAAGAGCAAAGCATGGAGTTTTTCTGCAAATGTTGTGGTTTTGACTATTCTTCAGAGAACAGATGCGGAGAAAATCTAGAATTCCACTTTTCAGACAATTATCAGTTCCCAGAGGCTAACATCAATTATATAGAAAATGAGGCAGGCCCTGCCCTCAGAGTTACTAATTTAAAAGATGCGATACACAAAGGAACCTAGCATGCCAATACAGGGGTGGGTTCTAAAACTTTTTACTACCGGTTCTGTGGGCATGGCTTATTTTGTGGGTGTGGCTTGGTGGGGGAGGGTAATGTGACTGGGTGGGCATGGCAACTTTTTTTTTTTACTTTTAGAAGCATCTTTTCTACAACCTTAAGAGGTTGCAGAAAAAAATGCTTTCAGAAGTCTCTGACGATCAGACAACTCAGCTGGGATCGCCAGAGGCTTTTAAAGGCTTTTTTTTTCTATAACCTCTTCAGCTGAAGAGGTTGCAGAAAAAATGCTTTCAGACACCTCTGACAATCCCAGCTGAGTCACGCGATCATCAAAGGCTTTTTTTTTTACTTTTAAAAGCATTTTTTTGGCTGAAGAGGTTGCAGAAAAAATGCTTTTAAAAGTTAAAAAAAAAAAGCCTCTGATGAGGTGGGCGGGATAAGCGAGCGGTGACCAGGCCTGGGACCGGTTCAGGGGCATGGCCAGCCAATGTTATTACCGGTTCTCCGAACTACTACAAATTTTTACTACAGGTTCTTGCGAACCGGTGCGAGCTGGGAGCAACCCACCACTGTGCCAATACCATACATAGTTACAGAAGTTTTCTGTGCAACCACTTTCTCTATGCTTTGTATACAGCCTCCTTCCCAAAGTTCCCATCAGATTGTAATTGTCAATATGGCAAAAAAAGAAAATAATTCAAGACAAAGGGAATAATCACACAAATTGCATTAAATTAAATTAATCTTAAATAAGGTTTATGACAAATAACATGAAGAATTCTATTCAACATGCGCTGGGAAAAAAAGTAGGCCCTCTGACTTCGTGAGGACCCAGGCTACTATGAAAGTAAGCAGGTAGAACAGTACTGTGCTGACTTCAGTTGAGATAAATATAAAATGGAACAACAGTTGTAAGTGTAAGGATGGTTGTAAGTTATTTTTTTTCAGTGCCCTTGTAACTTTGGTTACTAAATGAATGGCTATAAGTCAAGGACTACCTGTACTTTACAAAAATTTGAGGGCTTGGTGATGTGGAGCCAATGAACCATTTTATGGTCAAGGTGCTAGAACAAATTAGGAAAAACTAGAGAAGGGAGACGTGAAAGTCACCAAGGAAAGATCTTCTAGATCTGGACCTGGGTGTGGAATTGGTAATTTTAGTGGTATATATGAAATCAAGGACATTACTCTAGACATTAATATCAAAAAGCTGCTTAATAATGCTCCAGACCTAAAGTTTTCTGGTCCAGAATTGAGTATTTTTGTTCTAAATATCTGGATTACTCCAGAAAACTTATTTAATACAGATTTAATTTTGATTTTATAACATTATATTGCTTCAAATCTAAACCTTTTAAAATACAGAACTTTTTTTTCATTTTCATTATTTTATTGTTGCATTGTGGTTAAAATGAAATTCCAACAAAAATAATGTGTATCTGCAGAAAACAGGGTGTTTTTAAGTTACCCAGAAAAAGAAATATGCCTTTTGTGTCTGCCAGTGACTTCTCAATATCCAATGGTTGGAATACATGCTATAAAGGCCATATATAGACTTTCAAGCATAAGACCAAAACAGAAGAATTTAAAGTTCTCCAAGCCTTGAGGTGGTCTGCTGAATCCATAGTACTCAGTGACAAAACAGCAAAAGAATAAGTTTTTCAAAGTTTGAAAAACCTCATTTGTGGTATAATTTACCATTTGCAATAAATGACGCTTAATAAACTGAAGAAGTACTTTGGTGTCACTCGTCTCTTGTTTTGGGGTTTAGGAGAAGGCTACTCCCACAGGGACATCGATTGATTCAGATCTAGTTATTAATTTCTTGTTATAATTCATTTGTTTCAGGATTGGTAGACAGACAGAATGCATGCTGGGAAAGGGGAAGAACTATTATGTAATGTATAGCATATATTATGTAATGTTCCTTCCCATTTCCCAGCATGTATTAATATATATTGCAATGTGCTAGGTGAAAGGTACCAAGTAAATCATGCTCCTACTACCGATCCTGACATGTTGACAGATATGCCCTCGGATATTCCTCAATTTACAACTGGTCACTTACCATTTGAAGTTGCAACAGACTTCCTGGAGGTAGTTATAAACTTGTTTCAGAGTTCTGACAGCTGCCCCACCCTACAATCACATGATCGCATGTTGGACACTCAGCATGTGACTGTGTTTTATGACAGTTTTTCCGAAAACTGGCATTTACTTTCAGGTTTTGGCAAAATTAGCCTATAGCGAACAATGGGTTCGCTGCAATGGGAACTGCAATGTTCACTTTAGTGACCACTGCCAAAAAAGTTGTGAAATTGGGTCAGTCACATGGATGATCCACATTAGGACCCTCATGACTTACAATCATGATGGGAAGGCTCTACTATGGCCAAGTGCTACCTGTAGTGGATTTTCTACCTAGGATTTTTCCCCCTTTTCTTCTCTGCTACTGTTGCCCCTTTGAAATAGCTATAAAGAACTCTGAATCTAGGAAATTTGTTCCCAGTTGTCTATTTAGCCTGAGCAGCTGACTAACTGGCAATGTTATTATTCCAGTTTTCTAGATATGATGCCTCCTTTTTGATGCTTTTTGTATTAACTGCCAAAGAACCAGGTGAGATTGGTGGTAATTTCAGAACCATTGATCCAGCTTCATTTTCAAATAAGTCTTTATATTTTCATCTTTAAGAAAATCGGAACCTTTACAAAAAATAAACTCTGCAGTATATTTATGAATGCATCCAACAGAGGGGAGGAAGGCAGAAAACTGTACAATTATTTTCCAATTCATTGGCTTTTGTAGTGTGAAAAGGCCCTGTTTCTCCTGTAGATTCTCAAACATCAGCCCATATGCCTAGTTACCATGGAAACCAAACTCTTCTTCTCTCTTTCTCTTTCTCTCCGTCCCTCCCCTTTAAAAATATGCAAAGGTTCTTAAAGCTTGATCCTGTCCATTTGCCACTGCTGGACTTTTTCAGCATTTACTCTATAGTCACTTTTTAGAAGCAATATTTTATTTTGGAGGCTGGGGAAGTGAGGAGGGAATGAAAATGTTCCTTCCTGTAGCCCAGCCTTTTCCATGCTGCCTACACCCCCTCATCACCTGCTTGGGTCATCTGGCGCCTCGGATTGTTGTGCTGCCATTTTTTCATGAAATTAAAGATATTGCTTCCTGTAGAACAATTATATTCTTTGGCTAGAGTAAAATACTTTTCAACAAAAGTGATTGTCTGGAAGTGCAATTATAAACATGTGGTGCATATGCATACATACAAAGTACAGGAAAAGTGTTCTTGGTATTTTAAATACAACAATAATAAGAGGAAACAACTAAAATAATTTGGATGCTTAAAAATATTATGGCAACTAATTGTGGATTTACAATATATTTTGATGCCATGAATAGGATTTCATTACTACTTTTGCGGCAGCCTCATATTTCATCAAAGTTTGTACATGCGATACACTTTGCATTCTGAGTGTATCAACCCAGTTTAACCATGTTGCCTTTTCTAAGGGACTGTATGACCAATTATAATAAAGCTATGTGTTTGCACAGAATTGCCAATAAAAACATTTCAAGGTGAAGTATATTGGAACCAATGGCTATATGAAGTACAATTATGAGAGTTTCCTTAATGTGTTTATTTGTGTGTATGTGTAAAGGGATTATTATAGAAATTATTATTTTTTATGCTCAGTTTTTGTAACAATGTGCAGTCAACAAAAATGTACTTGAGAAAGAAATATAAATTGTTAGCAATTATTTCTAATTTAAAGGGAATGTTGGAGCATACAGCTAGCTAAACTGTAACACTTATAACACTAGATTAACCACAAACGTAAAGATTATTCTGTTCCGTTTTGTCCTGTTCCACCCCACTCCACTCCATTCGCCAGTTTGGTATAAGTGGTTAAGGCAACCAACTAAAAACCAGATGACTATGCTAGTCCTGCTTTAGCCACAAACCAGCTGGATGATCCAGTTAGTTATCTCAGTCCTAGGAAGAAGAAATTGGCAAGCTGCTTGGAAGGTACAAATCTGTTATTTTATAGAGCTCAGATGCTCTACAAAAAACTAAGACTTTTTAAAGCTAGACTATACTAACATTGGTACAGTTCTTTCCAGATAACAAGTGGCTCTGAGCCTTTGCTATGTTTCCAGCTGATGCTTCAGATTCTCAAAATATCAATTTACTGAATCATTTCTGTAGCACTCCATGCCTTTTTCTCAAGAGCTTATTTTTTAATATGATAAGCTTTCTTGTAGGAAGAATTTTGTAGAGCATTGTGACCAAATGCTTTTTTCTACAACATGCTGAGTTGCTCATTCAGATATAAAATAAATGGACAATCAAAACGAAATGATTAAAGGAAATTGAAACGTTATTTCAAAATCTTGGTTCCCCATAATAGAATTAAAGACCACAGTAATGGAATTATTGTTACATACATACACATGCACATATATATGTATCTTCAACTTCCTTTTATCTTTTAATGCCAATGGTACATATTGTTTTTTTAAAAAAATCTTCTGTGTTGTTAATTTGGAGAAGTGAACATGCTTTGGCATCCTTGGAATATATAACTGAACATTGTTTTAATATTTTGATGCGATTTCATGCCTATTTGACAAGGACCATTCTCTGTTTCTAGTTAGTTAGTTAGGATGTTTATTATTTAGAACAAATCTGATACTTTATTTAAATAACAATAACTCAGTTTATTTCTAATAGCTATAATATATACATATTACAATTCATTGCTTTCTTTTCTTAGCCAAAACCTCATTCCCTAGCTATGTCCTACTTCTGTTCATTCTGCGTTCTTACTTGTCATGTAAGATCCTGACTCCTCCTTCCTCTGTTCATGTTTGAAACCACATTGCAACTGCAACTGAGCCTAAGTCCCAAAACATTTGCAAAAACATGCTTTTCTACTCATGGCTACACGGAAAAGGAGACCAACACTTACAAATGGAAATGGCTTTGGTCCATGTGAGGATTTAATATTTTTCCAACTGAAATATCTTTGGTTTTTTTCGTTTAACCAAATCAATGGTGCTATTATTATAAATCTCCTTTTTAATTAGTTGAATGGAACTCAAGCTTTATAGATATTATGTCTGAGGTGTAAAAGTAAGATGGTTACATTACCTGTATATCTAGACAGCTAAATCCAAATAAAATTTGTTAGCAGAAGGGGATAGATGAACATTTTGAACATATTGTGGTTTTAAGTGGAGATAGAAAAAACTTCTTTTTTTTAATGGCAGTGCTTCAATATGGATGAGCGAAACATAATTGTTTCTAACACAGTTAGGAATAGTTTGCCTATGGCTTATGAGAAAACAACTATCGGCTGTTATCATACTTTGGTTTATCTCTTCTTTGTGCCTCATTCCTTTTCTCTATAAAATGGAGGTAAAACAATTTGTATTCTATGAAAATATTATGAATAGAAATATCAATAGCATAATACTCAAATTCCAGCTCAGTAATGGAGAAGCTCTACAAAGTTTAGAACATGTCCCTGTCTCATTGCATTTTCATCTTTATTAAGTTAAGCTGAAGCAGGGAGAAATATATACATTTACAATTTACCCTCCTTTTCATTTGCTACACAGAACAGCTACTCTGCTTGACCATTATTTGATGCTGATATGTTGAATGTGTTCATCTGGAAGAAAAAGATAATACTTATTAATCTATATGTGTTTAGATTTCTCCTTTACTGATGTTTCACACTTGGATGCATAGGGATGGTACATGGAAGATGCACAACCAGCTAGAAAAAATTATCTTCTGCTCTCTGGCAATTGTGTAAAAATCCATCCATCCATGTAAGACATGTTATCTTTATTGATTACTTAAGCGTTTCAAGCACTGCTGCTATTGTGGTGTTTGACCATTTCAATCAATCAATAATGTTCATGAGGTATGAAGCAAATCAGTCCAATCTCTTTGGACTAGTATGGTGTTGCCATTAGGTCAAAATATAATGTAGTGAAACTTCAATTTAATAGACTATATCTTCTCAGTGTCCACTAAGCTATTTACAGTGCTGTGCTTGACTGTTTATTTTGCAGAAAAGCCCAGTTTTAAGTAAAAAAATATGCAAAATGGCTGGAAAGCTGAACAACATTCTTATCTTTTCCAAGTACTTTGTTTATTTATTTGATTTTTATAGCCACCCATCTCAACAAATGTACTTTGGGTGGTGTGCATCATTAAAACATTTAAACAATACAAATTAAATATATATGGTCCTTGAATAAAACTATTGCCATTGTTGTTAATGCAACCAAGTAACAGGGCCCTTGACACACTCAGGGCCCAGGTCCAGGCACACAACTAAGTCTTCACGGTCTTATGGAAAGCCAACAAGGTTGGAGTCATCTTGATTTCTGAAGGAAGAATGTTCCAGAGGACAGGGACAATGTCACAGAAGGCACATCTCATGATCCCTGCCAGTCAACATTTTTATATTATGCTCCCAGATGCCTCATAGATCTATAGGCAGCTTAGAGCATATCCAGACAACTGCATTAATATATTATCCTCCAGTCCTCCAGAAAAGATCAACAGGAATTGCATAGATGTGACTGCTGAGTCCAATTCTGCCCTGGCTTCATTTCTTTTCTGATCAAGCGTCACTTACTTATAAGAAAATAGTCATTCTCCTTAACATGGGGGGAGGCAGGGCTGGGAGAATGTAGCAAGTATCTGTGGTGGAAAGCTTCAACTTGTCTAAATAACAATTGGAAGTCATAAAAATGTTTTTAAACTACTGCCTGCTCACAGTTAGCGGGCCATGCAGAAAAGCTGGTTTTCAAAAAGGGTAGAAAAGGCACCTTACAGCAGTTGCTATTCTGATGAAAGATAATGGCACTGATTTAAAAATAACCTTCTAAGCAACCAAACACAATTACTTTGTCTACAGAAAAATGTATTTTTTGAAACTATATTATGGAATACATTTCATTTCAGTAGCATTAAGGTGATAAAATAACACCTATTGCCATTTTGTAAGCTAATTTAATCATTTACTTTAGTCCGTGTTGATTATTTTCCTTGTACTAACATTCCTTGTAGTGTTTAAACAATAGGCTGGCTTGTAACAGGCCAAATCATTTATTTCTCTAGTTCAAAGCATATTGCTACCTACTCTAGAGTCTTGGACAAGGAAAAATAATTCCCATCACCTTCTATCTGAGATCCCTTTAATGTGAAATAAAATCTACAACTTTATGCTTCTGAAACATATACTTTATATACTCCATTGAATTTAGTTTCATTTCAGTTTGTCCTTGTAGTGCTGTGGCTGCATCGAAATATCTATGGATAGCATGGATGCATCATGTACCTCAAAAAAAAAAAAAGTTCAGCATCTTGAAGTCAAAATATGGTCTGGATTTTGCATACTATCAGCACCAATATTCCTCAGACACAATAATAAATATCAATCCTATAGAAAGACTTAGAAATAATGGACTATAAGGTTTTGTGTAGCCTATCCTAAGAAAAGTTCTCTGTTCCCTCCTCCTCCCGCTTTCTCTTCTCCTCCTGACTCTTCTAAGCGTTGTCTTTCTTGTTCTCCCCATCTACCATTTTCCTCTTCTTGTCAGTGGCAGCTAAGATTAAATATTGATAGATTAGCAGCAGTGGTTATCATGCATTAGAAAAGCAAAACAGAACCTCTCTCCTCCAATATTAACCTCAAAGAAACTGTGAGCTGGGCACTCAACTCACAGTAACTTCCAGTTGTTTAGAGGTCGCAATCATGCTGTTCTTCCTCCATGCCCTACAAAGGCTGATAAAGGAGATACAGTAGTGTAGGACAATGTTTATAGTGAGTGCTGCTCTCATTGTACAATTAGAATGTATTCTTTTCTCCTTCTCCAGCCCATGGGTTTCTCTTCTGACTCAGTTGCTTCTCTCTATTTATGGCTAAGCTTTGCTGTTTTAATGACAACACAAGTTCAATAAGAAAAGGACTTGGCAATAATTAAAAAAAAAGTGACAGACAATAATCAAGAAGGTCAGCTTACTAGGCAAGCTATAAAATGTGTACCTCTTTAATCAGATCCATAAATCTGAGATTGAAAAACACAACAAAACTAGAAAGTAGAACATAAAGAGTAGAAGATCATGGAATGCTAACCTTTGTCAGGATTGGCACAATTATCTCACACAAGCACTATATTGTTAATTGCTTAATTTGTAGAATTGTAGAATACAACTATACAATATATTTTTCTATCGAGCTATGTCGATAGATAGATATATCAATATATCTATCGATATATCGAGTTCTGTGTAAAATATGATATTTAAATTCCCTTTTATTGCCTTTTTTCTGTATAAGACAAATAAGATGCTTGAGGTAAGCAAATTGAATGTGGTATTGAGCTATGGCTTGATGGAGATACTGTTTGAATTGCCAAAGATAACATTTCTACATGCCATTGGTTCCTGCTCTGAACAAGCAATACTGCAATCATGTGTCCAACCATTTTTATTAACATACTTGTACTTTGGGTGTTTTTATTTATCTAGTGGACATTTTAGTGGAATCTACCTTGTCATAATTAGAATCCAATCTACTATTGAATTAAAGACAAAAAGAAAACTATACAGGTATGACATTCATCTTCAGTAGATAAAAATAACTACACGGTATGAAATTTGTATATGGACATACACAGTAAATTCCTAACTGTCTGAATGTCAACCTTTTTGAGTTATTGCTGAATGGTGCTGTCCTGATTAGATACATAAAGTGTGTAATCAGCAAAGCAACTAGCTGAGTCTTCTACCACTGCTGTCCTTTGTGTTTGATATGTCACCAGTCTTTGGGAAAAGGTATCTGTCAATCACTGAACTGCTGCAAGTGCGGGGTGAATCTACCACTAGGACTTTTATGGCATCTTTAGTTGTTTTGTGGATCACTAAATTCCATTCATTCAGAACATAATTTTAATCACATATTTAAAAAGAAAAGCAAATGGTAATTGGGTTATTTGTGGCAAAGAGAACTTAATGTCATTTGTATCACTAACTAAGAACGCTTCTTGGTTTTATCATTTCACTGTTCTACTATTGCCATGTTATGCAAAATTGGCAAATGCAACTCAGAATAATATTAGCTGGGCAATCTAGAAAAAAAACTATTCATAAATATACTTTTAAAATAATATGGTCTATTTCAGACAAAAAATGGGCAGGTATCCTTTGCCTCACAAAAGAAGCTGGCCGTGAACTATAAAAATGAGGGAGAATTTAGGAAAAGAGTTAGAGACCAATAAAAAAAGCAATCCATGAAATCACTCAAACAACTACTAGCAATAACCTCCAATGTTTCATGTTGAAAGTAAGGTACAAATGTTTAAGTAGTGGTTAGCAGCTGGAGAAATAAATGGAAAGGGAGAATGCATTATCTAAGGCTTTCCCCCTCATTGTGTTTATTTATTAGTACTTGTTTATTTTCTGCTTTTTGTGTCTTTATTCTTACACAACTTCTGTTTAATTTGTTAAAAGTGCCTATGCATTTTCTTAAAAAAGCTGGTGGACTGAATTTGTATCTACTAATCATATGTCAAGCTAGTCTGATGTAGTGGTTAAGGCATCACCTTAGAAACTGGGAAACCATGAATTCTAGTTCTGCTTTATTCACAAATCAACTGGGTGATCTTGGGCCAGTCACTCTCTCTCTACCCTAGGAAGCATGCAATGGCAAACCACTTCTGAAATCTTGCCAAGAGAACTTCTGTATGATACATGGAGATTTATCTTACTGATGGAAACAATATTAAAGCTAAAGAAAAAAATTAAAGGAGGAGAGGTCAGCATGGCAATTGCTCTTGGGTAAAGCACTTCCTGTCTCTCTGTTTTTCTCTGTCTCTTCTTCTTATCAACATATACATGGAGCACTGGGAGGGTCCATCTGTCATTTTGAAGTATCATCAGCATACTAATGGTACTTACTGATATATTTCCATCCAGGCCAAATCAAAGATTCTGTCAAAAGCCTAAACTGCTGTTTGGAGGCTATGAGGAAACAAGATGAAATTGAATACTTGCAGTGCAGTGGTGAAATTGAGCCGGTTCTATCCGACTTGGGCAAACCGGTAGCCCCAGCAGCAGGAGGCTCCACTCACCCACCCAGACGTCATCATGTCCCATTTTTGACCCTCTGTGCATACGCAGAAGGTCCTGCGCAGGCACAGAGGTGTCACGTGCACACACATTTGCGAACCAGTAGCTAAGGTAAGTAAATTTCACCCCTGCTGCAGTGGCATACCAAGACAGGACACTTTAGATGTACAATATGTACAAATAATCTTCGACTAACAACCATTTGTTTAGTGACTGCTTGGAATTACAGCAGCACTGAAAAAATTGACCATTTTTCACACTTACCAGCATCTCCATGGTAATGCGATCCAAATTGGGACACCTGGCAACTGGCATGTTTTTATAATGGCTGCAGTGTCCTAGGGTCATGTATGACCTTCTGACAAGCAAAGTCAATGGAGAAACCAGATTCACTTAACACCCATGTTACTAACTTAACAACTGCAGTGATTCACTTAACAACTGTGGCAAGAACGGTTGTAAAATGGAGCAAAACTCACTTAACAATTGTCTTGCTTAGCAATGGAAATTTTGGGCTCAATTGTGATCATATGTGAAGGACTACCTATAATGTAATACAGGAAGTGCTGCTGAAGACAGTGAGGAAGCTAGTGGCAAAGGTGGAATTGCAGGACCAGAACCCGTATCATCTGATTACCTCAATCACTAAATCAGCTCTCAGTGATAAAGAAACAGGGTGTGAAAAAAAACCCGCTCTGCATGCCAAATATACTAGCTGTGCCTCTGAAGTAGAACTGTTTGTCCACAAACCATCTGGCTCCTTATCTGGTCCGATTATAACTTTTGATGTTTCCTCCATAGCAGTACCATAGTTTGCTCTTACAGATCCAGAAAGCATCCTCCCTAAAGATATTCAGAAAAATAGTGTACCAGAATACTTACATTATATACAATTCTTAATTTATTTATCATTAGTTTTGGATAATGCTGGGGTAGGCAGGTTATTTTATATATTTTGTGGTTTCTGGTTTTATGCATTTTATTAGTTAAATTGTAAACTGCTGGAAGTTTGGGGGAATACTGTGGTCTATACAAATACAAACGATGCTGCATAGTGTTTTTAAACATCTTAAAATTGCCAAGTACCACTAGGTTAGTGAGAGAGCTGAAGTTGATAAGGCAGAAAGCACAGACTCAGACAAAGTTGGCTGTTATGTAAACACAGCCCTCTACATTCCAGTTTGACAAAAGAGCAACAAAAAATATGATACCCAGAAAGGATAGTGAAAAGAGGCCAGTGATTTAAAGCAGCATTTTTTTTTCAAACTGGCTAGTAGTTTAACTATATATTTCAAACTTCATCTGAATTAATTCCACACGTCTTAAAGTTGCCAAGTTTGAAAAAGACTGATTTAAACTATGCACCCACACTCACATATACATTTATTCCTGCAGTGACCCTGCAAGAATTAGTATCTATATATGATTCTTCTAGTTTTCAAGAAAGCTTTTTAGCTAATCATTCTGAGTCCATGAAGATTTTGCTGATAGCTAGCAACTGAATGTTGGGGAATGTGTATGAATGTTCATGAATCAAATCATACCTTCTTGAAGTCTGGCCGTTACCCATACTTATTGAAAAGTAAATAAATTTGCTTTATTTCTGAGTAAAGTGCATTGTGTCCTATTCTTCTACAGTAGAAGTATGACCAATGCTTATTCTGTTCTATATTTCAGACTAAAACTCAGCTGGAGCAAATCCAAGTATATCATTTTGTCAAAAATCCACTTCACCGGCTACGAACCACCTTCTGAACAATCATCCCTACCTAAGGAGGTTTGGAAATTGGATGAGAACTATCCAGGATGGAGGGGGACCAGAGATAGCATCTTGAGAAGGGGATATACATCACTGCCTCCTCCAAGGCTAAGGGGACTACCCCCTGCCTCAAAAAGGCTGATACCATTGCATGGAGCCACCCACTGGTCATCTCATGGGCCACCTTAACAAGAACAAGAAGGGCCTGCATTTAAGAGATAGATGGCCTAACTTACAATATAGAGGATCTTATCCACTTCATTAGGAGTCACAGAATCAAACTCAGCCAGATCACAGGACAACTCTTGTGAGGCAACTCATTTGGATTTGCCTAATCAGAATCCAACTCTAAATTAATCCAAGTGACCATCCACCAGATATTATGAATACTCTTTCTGATGGCCTGGTAAATTGTCCAGTGACTCATCTTTCTCCAGGTCACCATAACCAAGGCCACCAAGGGCTATCAAAAAGACATAATAAGGGAAGAGAAATAATGTTGTTTCATCATCCTTATTTCCATGATGTAGTCCTAATATGGGCTGTTACTTGTGTTTGGTTGGATTCATCCTTTGTCTTCCTTCAGCATTGCTCCAGACATCACTTCTGGTGTTTCATTTCCTATAAGGTCCTCATAAAACCAGTGATTTAAGTTCCTCATAAAACCAACGATTTGGTGCACAGAGGCCACATAGGAACAATCTAGTCCAACACCTTGATCAGCCACCTATTCCAGGCTGCTACCAAGATCTCAGCTGAACTACCTACCAGAAAAAAAACATCAATTTCTTTTGGAACCCAACAGGGTCCATCAGTTGCCTAAGACAGTGTGATCAAAAAGGTCCTATTCCCTTGCTGGGGTAAGTGTCACCAGCACATGATTTATTTGTTTAACTATATATTCACAAGTTTAAAGGGGTGGAAATTTAAAATTATAACAGAGAAGAGACCTATTTAACTTTATTTATTATCATAGAAAGGTATTTGATACATTAGCATAACTACAATCTCAACCATTCTTGTTTTGTGAATGAAAGTGTAGATAGGATCAATACTTTAGATAAGGCATATTTCTAGAACAAGACAGAAGTGGGACTTACCTCTCAGTAGACCAATGGCTCATTTTGAGCAGAATGGCAAATAAGATATTTGTTTATTTATTTTGTATCCCGCCTTTATTATTTTTACAAATAACTCAAGGCAGCAAACACATCCAACACACAATTTTCCTCCTATTTTCCTCACAATACAACTCTGTGAGGTGGGTTGGGCTGAGAGAGAATGACTTACCCAAGGTTACCCAGCTGGCTTTCATGGCTAAGGGGGAACTTGAATTCATGGTCTCCTGCTTTCTAACTTGGTGCTTTAACCACTAGATCAGACTGGCTAACAGTAACAAACACAGCAACAAAATAATCCCTTCTTTGCCGGCATAGACTATATTATTGAAATAAAACAAAGCTTAGAATAACCAGATTTATTTTTAATGTGGAAAAACAGATGCATTCCGTTTTAGCACTCTATGTAACGCTAATTCTGAGCAATAATATTAGATCTCTATTTGTCAAGCTTAATACTTTGCAGATCTTTTAAACTCATCAAAATATATTTTAACTTGTAGCATATGTAAAAGAAAATATAAATTACAATTATTTCTGGTTTAAATTTGCATATTATAAAAATGACAAGGAACATATACTTTTAAAAAATCAGATATGTTCAATTTCTATTCCATGTTAATTTCCATTCTATTTAAAAACTATTTATATTAAATAATAGATTTACACAGTGGATATAGGTGAAATCAGCTAGCTCCCCTCAATGAAGCTAGGATGTGCATAGAATTTATTGGTAAAAATATAGTAGTTGAAATACACTTTAGATATGAGTGAGTACAACTTTATTACCCAACACATAATCAGAATTTCGGCTACCCTCTCGCGGTTACATGATATTAATTTACCCAATCTTGTCTGATTCCAGATTAGATACATGAATAAAGAAGAGCACAAAAATTCCAAAGAAGTGGTGAAAGGGTATTGTTTTTTCTCTCTTTTTTTTAATCTCATTGTAGATTCTCATGTATGATACTAAGCAAGACTTTTATTCCAGCAAATAGTGTCAAGACATTGAAACCAATTCTGGTGTAATACAGTTTATATATGTCTGGTAGATCTGTAAATTTATTGGTACATAAAAATGACCCTCCATATGTAATAATATATATGATGTATATATTTATTAAATAACATTTAATACAAATTTAAGAAATATCTGATTATCTCTCAAAGAGACTGAAATCAGAATCATTTAACAATGAGATTATAAAGTGCAGTTTCACATTCTGCCTTGCTCCCCGTCTCAGTAGAAATTTAAGATCAATGCTAAAAAAAAGAAAACTTTCAATAGTTTGAATAAAATGGAAGAAATTTTAGAGCAAAGCAAGGTACTGAAGCACTACCTGAATCAATTAGTAGTGTAAAAGACAGCATATGTACAGAAGGGCAGTTTCCTGCCTGATTTTGCCGGCTAAAATAAATTGTTGTTGTCTCTCACCAGAGTGTCATCTTTTCATATACATCTCCAAAAGAACGACAAAGGATCGAAGATATAATAAGAGCAGATCGAAAGATGAGATGGAATTGCAAAAATAATCCAGGAAACTAGCATAAGGAGACTTATATAAATGAAAGGAAGGGGGAGTCAAATGGCAGTAGAAAGAGGAAAATACAGGAATAGGAAACGGGCAGTGTGGAAATCACAAATGTAAGGGTGGAAAGAGAGAGGGAGGGAAAACAGGAACATAAGAAAATGCAGTGCCAAAGAGATGCAGCTGGAAAAAAAAAAAGCACACAGCGCATGGTTTCACTGAGTTGTATAGAGAGCCATCTGCTGTTCATACGTGAATGACAGAGAAGGTAACACACTGCCCTGGGTTAGTCAGTGTCAGTTTCTTCAGTCTTTAGCATTGGGCACATACCAAACTTGTCATGGATTAGTAAACGATGCCAGAGAGTTAGCTGAGCCCAGGAAACTGCTGGGCCAGCTGTGCAGAGCCTGAGGGTGAACAAACACAATGCTCTAGAGCCCCCACCAGGCTGATCTCTCTTGTGCTCAAAATTGCAAGATGCTGTTTTGGAGCAGCAGCTGCATGATCTAATCCTTCTGTTGCCACCCTTTTCCCCCCAATGGACGCAGGCACACACTAGCAACAAGAAAATAACCACTTTATATCAAAAAATATTCTGCTCCAGCCAGCCAATGCCTATTTATATAATCACATAAAGGAAAAGTGGATTATGGTGACAATTGCTTCACTAACCAATGGTTTTAACCAATGGTGAAATCCAAATTTTTGTGTTTCTGTGGACGTAGCTTGGTGGGCATGGTGTGGCTTGGTGGGTGTGGCTTGGTGGGCATGGCAGGGGAAGGAGACTGCAAAATCCCCATTCCCTCCCCCCTCCTGGGGGAAGTATATTGCAAAATTTCCATTCCCACCCCACTCTGGGGCCAGCCAGAGGTGGTATTTGCCGATTCTCCAAACTACACAGAATTTCCACTGCCGGTTCTCCAGAACCTGTCAGAACCTGCTGGATTTCACCCCTGGTTTTAACCATTGTTTCATTGGAGTTTTTGCCCATATTCAAGTTTTCCCATACACTTCCTCCATGCTGTGTTCTTCTGATATGCTCACCTGAGCTTCTGTCATCTTCAGCCTGTGTGACTATTGGAATCTATAATCAATCCCATTGGAGGGACGAGGCTGGGGTAGGTTAGTTTTGAGAAACTATATTTTCAATAACTTTTTAGGTATCCAGCATTAAATTAGGTATATATCCTCTGCAGGCAGTGGTGAAATCAATTTTTTTTTACTACCAGTTCTGTGGGCATGGCTTGGTGGGCGTGGTGTGGTGTGGCTTGGTGGACGTGGCAGGGGAAGGATACTTCAAAATCTCCATTCCCACCCCACTCCAGGGGAAGGATATTGCAAAATCTCCATTCCCACCCCACTCTGGGGCCAGCCAGAGGTGGTATTTGCCAGTTCTCCAAACTGCTCAAAATTTCCCCTACCGGTTCTCCAGGACCTGTCAGAACCTGCTGGATTTCACCCCTGTCTGCTGGTAATTATATTTTCATAAAGATCAAGAAGGAGCATCATTCTTCAAAAATAAATGCTCCTTCATGTAAATATATGCAGATCAATCCTAGTAATCAAATAGTATTTAACTTGTATGATTGCAGAAAGGTATTTTCATGTGTTACTGATTTTATTATAATTCATTTATAGTTCATTTGAATGTTCTATGCTACCCAAACTTACTGATAGTTGGGCAGCATATAAATTGTATATATTAATATATGGTCCAGTGATTAAGGCACAGGGTTAGAAACCTGGTGCCTTAACTACTAGACCCTATAAATGGTCTTTGAATTCTAATCCAGCTTGAGCCATGAAAGCCAGTTGGGTGACCTTGGGCCAGTCACTCTCTCTCTCAGCCCAATCTACCTCACAGGGTTGTTGTTGTGGGGGGAAAAGGAGAAGAAAGAAGTATTAGATAAGTTTGCCACCTTAAATTGTTTCTAAAAATAATAAAGGTGAGATAAAATAAAATAAATAAAAGTAAAGTAAAGTAAAGTAAAGTAAAGTAAAGTAAAGTAAAGTAAAGTAAAGTAAAGTAAAGTAAAGTAAAATAAAATAAAATAAAATAAAATAAAATAAAATAAAATAAAATAAAATAATAAAAATGGTTGGGCAAACAGCCAGCCAGATGTTTAGACTGCATTTGCCATTTTTGTCCATTTATTGAATCCTTTCCAAGGACTTGGAATGGGCAGATGTTGTTTAATAATGTTAAAGGTATTGTCACAGGATATAAGCTGTCTTTAAGTAAGTAAAGCTGCCTTTTAGCAATTGATTGATGGTGATTTTGTCAATGTTGATGGTGTTCAAATGGTGCTCCAGATGTTTTGGAATTGCACCCAAGGTGCCTATACTATTCTACTATCTTTGTTTTCTTTTGCTATAGTTGTTCTATTTATATTTGTGGGTCTTCGTATATTGTGATTTTTCTCATTTTCTTTCTCTTGTATTCTGCTGTCTCCAGGTATTGCAATGTCCACTATCCAGACTTTTTGTTTTTCTTATTAACAATTGTTAAGGGTGGGGTATTGTGTAGCAGATGCTTGTCTGTTTGAATGCTAAAGTCCCAGAAAACTTTAGCTTCTTTATTTTTATTTTATTTATTTATTTATCTATCAAATTTCTATTCCGCTCAACACACTTGCATGATTTTTTATTACTTTGTCTATTTTGAGGTCCTACAAGTTTCTGCTTGCAGACAAGTAGCATTTCTTGCAAATATTCTAATGCACCATTGTTGTTACTTTGTCATACTGTTGTTTGTAATCAGTCTGATCTTCTTGCAGCAGTCAACAAGGTGGGCCGTTGTTTCTTCAGCTTCTTTGCAGAGAAGGCATTTTGCTCCCTATTGCTGTCTGCTTAATTCTGGCTTTATATACATTTGTTGTTGTTTGTTTGTTTATTTAAAACATTTATATAGGCATGCACTCTGCAAGGTTCTAAGGCTTGGTCTTGTATAGCCAGAATTAATTGGTTTCTTTCTTCAACTTTTCAGCTCTCAGTCATTATCAGATCTTGCTGTTCTTTGCTTTGCCAGCTAGTTTTTTATGTAATCTCTGGGTAATACTTTGCCTAGTCTTCATTTGGTCTTTCTTACAAGGCAATTTGATCTCTGGTATTCTGTAAGCCTTTGTGATATACTATATTCGGTGCTTCTTCATTGTCCTTCAAATATACTTTCTGTGCCATTTTTTTCTTCTTCAACTATCTGGTATACTTGCAATGTTCCATGCCCATTTATACTCCTTGGCAAAGTTGCTGCATGAAAGAAGGGTATGATTCGTTGTCATTATTTTTCTTCTCTTCCTATTCATGGCTTCTTCTTTAGCTTGATCACAGTCCATTGTTGCAGCTAGATATTTAATGACTGGAATTACCCAGGTGTTAATGGCCTTGATAGTTTGTCTGCCACTGAGCTTGGACTTTAACGTCTTCTTCACTCTTCTGATAGTGAACTGTATTCACTACTAACTTCCTTCTTAACGTCCATGTGCTTGATATTGTCACTTTGAAGGATGCCCAAGTATTTGTACTGATTTTCTTCATTCAGACTCTTGATATTATTTCCATAGGGCATTTGATTCCTTCAGTATTCACTGTTTTTCCCTTGTTAATGATAAGAGTAACACATTTGTCCAGTCCATTGCAACATCTTGACTGTATATATGGACATTGTAGAGCAAGGATTCTACATCAGCTGGTGTTGCAATTCTATTTCAGATGTTTTTTTCCATACAGTTTCTAATCATTCATGAAAAGGCGGTAAGATGGCATGGCAGATGTTTTTGGTGTTTAATAACCATGGCCTGATTTGTTCAATATTGTTGACAAAGAAGTCATATTCTCTGGGCACTGGGACAGAACCATAACCATCAATAACATTTACCATGGAAGCTGCACCAACTACATTAATAATCACAGTTCATGCTACTGACTTCCTGAGTCAGTAAATAAGCATATAATTTTGTGGCGCTCAAATAGCCCAATGAGTATAACTTTCTCTAGAAAGCTGTTTGGCCTCCAAGCCAAATAACCAACTAAATAGTTTTGCTTACATTAGTCAGGTGCTTATATTTGGCTGTTTTCCTATACACTTAGTCATGATACTCCATTCTTGCAGCACAACTTTCTGGCAACATGTAATAGTGTCTCTGTTAAGGTCCAGTTCACACATTCACTCAACTTGCCTGAATGTTCCAGCAGTCCAAGATGTTTGCTTAGACCAGCGAATCTTTTTTCAGTCTGGTACATATCAGACTAAATGAAGCATGCTTAGGAATAATTATGACATGACACAATCCAGAACTGGAAGCAGATGGAGTTTCCCCTAGGAAGTTCCAGGTCTGTTTTCAGGAGACTGCAGGGAAAGTAAAGTGGTCTGAATTAGTTCCAGCACATCAAACCAAAGACAGAACATGAATGCTTGCAATACTGTTGTTAGAAAATAATGGATGAGATAGAAATGAACTCCTTATTATCAGAAGCAGCTCTTTTTTTTTGCTTCTGTGTCCATTTCCCAAGATATTTTTTTACCATGTCCATTGCATAAAATGCTATTATCACATAGAAAAGAAATAAAAGGAAAGTGGACAAAGAGCCCAGGTTTAAGGCCAAAGCAGATGAGTCAGGAAGAAAATGCTCCATTGCTAGAATGAGTTGGAAATGCCAGTCATTTGGGGGGATGATTTTATGCTTATTTTGTCAGCAGTCTGAAATTTTCTGGAAGCATAATGCTAGTCTATGGGATGGAGCCTTGATGTGGAATTGAGCATAGTCTGTTAAACCCCTTGAAATATAATCCAAATTAAAGAGAAAAGCCTGGCTATTGTTTACATTAGTATGTGTGTATCCACATGGACGTACTTGATACACTGTTGGCAGTAATAATTGAAAATAGCACTGCGCAAAGAGTCATTACCAGGATCCAACAGGTTTAATCATTATACAAAATACAGGAATTATTCAACATGTTCTTGAGCTCCATCTAGTGGTGCTCCATTGGGAAGTAAATGCAGGCAATAGAAATTGTGGAATTATCAAAAGAGTACCATACATTATGATATGCAAGCTTAATGGAAGAAATACAATCAGAAAAGACAGTAATGCAAAATAAGTTAAACTGTACAAAACTGTGCATTTGCATATACATTTACATCTTTTGTTTGCTTTTTGTTAGCAGCAGAGTGCTCAAACATCAATAAGCAAAATACCTTAACTAAATTAAATTTGATAGACAAGAATTTAGGACATCCAACATTTAAAATAAATGTCCTTTTAAAGAGTCACATTTTTTTAAATTTTAAAACAGGATTGGTTATTATGACTAACCCAGGATTCAGCAGAAAGTCTTAGCTCACCAAACATTATTCTCTTTATTCAGCAATTGATTTCTCTTGGCAGAAGATACTCAGACATGACTGGACTATAGTAGAATCTTTATTGCAGACAAGAATAAAATATTTTACATAATTTACAATTTGCTTACTGAAATGCAAAGAATCCCAAATTATATAAATTTGTGGTCCAGATTTAAACTCTATAGCCATTTTCCTTGCCTTTCCAAGTTAACAGAATGCAGCTGAGTTATTATTACATCCTGTTAATTTAACCACTAGTTGCCATCTAACAAGATTCAACTCTTATTTAATAGCCTGATCGCTGTTCACATCAAACTTGTCCATATTTCTGGGAGTGCATGATTACAAGATTATTACAAGATTCGTTTTCTTTAAATCTGACCGGGTCTTTTAGAAAATTGTAATATGGTTGTGGTTTTTAAACATAAAGGGTTTTATAGTTCCATGATCAGCATAGTGATACGGATATGAACTCCAAGTCTCTAGGAAAACTGAGAAAGTTACATCCTTGTTGCCAACACCTTCCATTCTGGGCAACATGTACAGGTAGATTGTAACGGCATTTGATTTTTCTGAAGGAGATTCCTAATGATAATGTATCCATCTTTCTTTCAGGAGTTCAAGACAGCATATAGTCCTCCCTACTTAAATTTATCCCTATGACAAATTAATCAATTAATCTCATATTCTGTCAATATTCTGTTGAAAGGCTATAGTGAGAGAGGGACTACTTATGTTTAACTTCACTGAACTGATCATGGGAGCAAGGCTCAAACCTTTTACAGGGAGAATAAAAGCACCCCAGAGATTCCATAAGGTCTTCTCTTTATATAATGGGAAGAATAAATAGCCTTGAGGAATAGGAGGAACAACCACAATGAAGACAACTTTTGAGTTCAGGCCAGATTTGTAACCTGAGTAAGTATCTCAGACAAAAAGCTTCCCTAGTTCTCACAAAAATAAAGAGAGGCATTCAGATTTGCAAGTTTCTGTTACTATATATTTATGCTGAAAGTCTCATTATTTATTTTTTGTGACTTTGTTTCTTAATCTGGTCTATTTTGGAGACTGACATTTAGATCTTTTTGCAGTTGTATGTGGCAAAAGAAAACAAGTGAGTTAAGATTTAAATATGCTTAAAATTCTGGAATCCCTCTCTTAAAAGGGACTCTACTTTGCCCAGTTCTGAGTATTGACTCTCAAATATGCCGCACAAAGCATGCTGGACCCCTCAAACCAATGGAAGTTTGGATTAAGCAAGTCTTAAAGCAAATCAGACTATCCTAGCTTAAATCTGTAGTTCTTTCAGTGGAAGTAAAATCCCTACAAAGCGATGCAAGCTAAATTGGACCCTGGAAAGCTCAAAGTCTACTAGGAAAACACACTAGTGCTGAATGTACACATGACTTTGAGTCAATTTTTACTCCTGGTAGACTGCCTGGCCAAGTTCCTGAAGTTTTCTTGGCAATTTTGTTTTTTTTCTCAGAATACATTTGCCATTGCTTCCTTCCTAGAACTTGTCTGTCAGTTCCTAGCCTGATATCTTAACCACTACACCAAGCTGGATCTCAGTACTGCTGATAGGGATGAAGGTGTGGTGCTATTTCTTTTTTTTAAATGCAACATTTAGATTTCATATTTCCATGAAAATGCTAAAATGGAAAGGGAATGCAATCAAATGACTAACATCAGAAGCAATGCTTCACACAAAGTTTTATGCTTTGGAGGAATCCCATGCCCGTAACTCATATTATTTAATTCTATCCAAAGACAAAAGTTACACACAATTTCCTGTTTTTTAAAAAATCAATTTTTTAAAAAAGTCAGACTCCCCTTCCCCCTACACATATTTCTCTGAATCTGGCTCCTTATCAAAAGGATGTCTATCATCCCTGTAAAGTTTCAAAGATACTGCCTTTCAAATAAAGTCCCTGTGTGGGTTTGGGATGAGATTAATCAGTCTTTATTTTACCTTTCTGTTTCTAGAGAGTATTTTGCACAACCGTCCTGCACCTATTTGTTAGAAATCTGACAGTTATATTTATGTAGGTCTATTACACAAGCAAATGGCATCCCTTGTGGTAAAACGTTTTTTTAAATACTACAGTTATTTGTGTTTTCCCATGTTAGGTAATGGAAGGCATGAATTTTGCTTCAGGCTTGGGCTCAAGTCAATTTGCACAGTGTGATTTAGCTTGACTTTTTCTAGAACCAAACAAAATTTTGTGATTATTGACAGTATATACTCTTTTTAAATTGGACCAAATCTAGAAGAATTGAGGTGAATTCCTATGGTCATCTGATTGAATGATTAAGAAATAGAGATTCTAATTTCTATATATTTTATATGACAATTCCCATCAGCCCCAAAAAGCACAGTAAACTTCTAGATGATTAAAATCATAGCTCAAAATATCAGAAAAGATTGGGGAAATGTTTGGGAAGCACTTTGTAGTCTTTATTAGTTGCATTTTACAGATCTGTCTAACATTATGTTCCTATAGTTGTTACCATAGTTATTAGCATTTAACCTTCATGTAAATAGTAAATAGTTCTGAAAAATTAAATTTAATTAATTTTGAAGAGTTCTAACATGTAATTTTCTTCCTTTTTCTGGGAACTTGTATTACTTGATAGATAATAGGGACTTCTCAAGTATATACCTTGTATAAAATTTACTACTTTATTGTAAAATAGATTATGTCATATTGTGTAAGTAAATCTACAGGCCATTATTTGAATATCTGAACTGGGTGTGAGGACGACATCTGTCACCCCATTGATCGCCAGGGTTGATTCGGCTGATCTGGCTAGCTAGGCGGGTGTCCCCTTCCTCCCTCACTGCTCCATGTGCGTCCCTCCCAAAGCTGCACACTCGGTAGAAGAGGATGACCATCCCAGAGAGAAGGAGTGTACCGATCTTCAGTCAAGGGTATACGATAGCTGCATATCTGAACCTTCTCAATGGCAGTCACTACCATTTTCGATTGTTCAATGTGTTTAGAATAATCCTGCTATTTTTTTTTAAGAGCCACCATGTTTGATTTTCTGTTACTTCTGGAACTCATCAGCTTTGTTTGATGAGATCTTCTTTTCCTACAGGAATTCTTTCCTCTCTTGGTGTAATTGAAATATAATTTAACAGAATACAATACTAGCATTCTCTGTTTTATTTTTATGTAGGTCAGTTTTAATAGCAAATATAAGAAAAACATTGTTAGATTTATACTTATTTGGCTTATCGAGATATTAATTTTTTAACTAGAAGGATAAGATTTTAGCTTAAGAATAACATACTGCACAGCAAAACACTTGGATCTTTTCACATTCAAAAATTGTGTGTGTGTGTGTGTGTGTGTGTGTGTGTGTGTGTGTGTGAATGAATGAATCTAGAAAGATAAACAGATATCCTGTGGCTGTCTAGTCTTGTCATCTCAACTTTCCTTAATTTGACATCTAATAAAAAACATGTTTCAAAGTCTATTACCTAAATGTACATATTTCTCTATTTTATTTATTTTCAAGGACAAATACATCTTCTTTTATAAGGGTTGAAGCTGGCTAAGTAAAATTCAACACTTCTCATGGTAAACAGAAATGTTTCCTAAAGATGAAACAATTTCTGACTGTTAAAATTAGGCAAAAAACAGCTGTTGACTTGAAGGACCTGATGGTAAAAGTCTAGGTTTTAATATAAAGTATTAGTTCCTTTATTTATTCCTTCAGTAGGAATATCTTCTGTATTTATGTGACTTTTGTCTTCTCTATGTAAAAGCAATTTATCTAGCCATGTCAAATCTGTGAAGTTCTGATGTTACATGAAGTAGCAACTGGGTTTCTGGATAATATTTATTGCCATAACTGATGAAGTATTTTATCTTCTGAAAATAGATTTCAAAAACTAGTTTATAGTTCAAATCATATTTTATTTTGCTTCCGCCACCCAAAGAGGTGCGGAATAAAATTATTAGTAGCCTTTTATAATGTCATATTTTCCAAATCTGTTGAAATTTCAGATTCAGAATTCCTATTTAGCAGCTCTATTGATATGGCAAATCACTTACCTTTTGGATTTCATACTTTCTTTTTTTAATTTGATTTATATGCCGCCCTTCTCCGGAGACTCAGGGCGTCTTACAATGCATTAAGCAATAGCCTTCATACTTTTGTATATTTATACAAAGTCATCTTATTGCCCCCATAATCTGGGTCCTCATTTTACCTACCTTAGAAAAGATGGAAGGCTGAGTCAACCTTGAGCCTGGTGAGATTTGAACTTGCAGTAATTGCAGGCAGCAGATGTAAGTGGATGTTAATTAGTCTGCTGAGCCACCAGAGCCACCAGAGCTCCTTATCAATAAAAGGTAACTATGAAATAAACTTAAATAAACCTTTTAACTTTATTGATATCAGGTTTCTCATTAATTCATTGTCAACTGTCTGGAATTTAATTTAATTGATTTATAGCTCACCTTACTATTCTGGTGAGCACTTAAGGCTACTACCAGATTTAGGCAGGATATAAAAGCTTTAGAACATAAGTTAAAATTAACAATAAAATAAATACTGTTCTAGTTTCAGTTTGAGGATGATAACAAACTCAGGCAGAAGGCAAGAAAATGCTTGTAAGTATGTTTTTTTGTTAGCATATTTACAAAATAAAGGTGTCAACCTACAATGGATAGTCCACATTTGTTTATCTTGGATAATTTTCCTACAATTTCAAATATTTGAACCCACATTAACATTTTTACTCTATTCCTATGCCACTCATTCTTTATAGTCCTAGACCATAAATATTTTTTAACCAAGAGCCTTATACAATGTTTTCTATCCTAGACTTTTTTTTTTTTACATATTCCCAACCTAATATATTTAGCATCAAGACAATAAGAAAAACTCCAGTTGGTTGCTTTTTTTATTTTAATGGCATTTTTAAAATTTTAATGGTTTTAATTTTAATAGTATTATCATAAAAGCAGCTATAAAACTGCACAAGTTCATAGTATTTCTTTTCTAAATACTCTTGGCAACCTATTTTGTTGCGTTTTTTTATCTAACTCGTGACAAATTTTAAGTGTGGAAGGGCAGTGGAAAGAGAAGACATATAAGACTATTACATCCAGAGTCTTAGAATTTTAACTGTACCACTTTTGCTCCCATGTTCTTCACATGTCAGCTATGCAGATATTGTACTCAAAAAGAGAGATTATGGATAAAAAATTAGACAACTGATTTGGAAACCAGGGATGATCTCTTGAGACACTGGCTAGATTCACTATGTATATTCTGCTGTTCTTTGCTCTCCTTCATGTATGCCACAGTTTGTCATTTCTCATTACAGTATTTCTGTAACAGTAGTGCTAGGTGTTACCAAACTGTCATCTAAATGAAACAATAATGGTATAGAAAATACGGTAGGTATTTGTGAGTGTCTTGTTTATTCTGGGCTTCTAAAGGAAATGTTCTTTATGGCAGAAAGGAAAGCACAACTACAGTACAGAAGCCTGATTTATATCATGACTAACCTCTTGGAGGTCTGATTGTGAAATAAGATGAATGCTTCATTTGAGCATTGCCAAAAACAATTATGATTATACCCATAGGTGCATGGGATAACATTCAGAGATTTCCAATTTAAGAAAGTAAAATTGAAGAATTGCCATTTGGGGAATTTAATTAAAAATTAGATATAATCAACTAATGTCAGTTTAAAAGAATCCTGTAAGATTACAGCAAATTATTGCCATTACAAAGCTCTGGTTTTGGCATTAATGTGCTGACAATTATATTGGCAAGTAAGTTGTTTTACTCAGCAGAGGGCTAATAAATCTTTGGGATAGTAAAAGAAAAAGTGGGTAAAGAAAATTGCTTTTTAATGATTAGTTAAGCAACCTGATTTAATTTCCTAACTTGTCTTAAAATCTTTATGAATTCACATCCATCCCCATCCCAAGTTAGCCAACACAGTCTCAAATCTAAATTCAAAGAGCTTGAGTTCCACATGATCACAAGAAGCTGGAAGTATACCTTACTTAAGGATGTTTGTAAAGGGCCACTTCAAAGGCAAGAAATATTAATTTAAATAATTTTCAGAAAATGTCTAATTTCTGGCCACTCTCCAAGGAAGAAGACTTTAAATCCAGAGGCAATAGCTTTGCCAGATAACTTAAGGCTGCTACAACTGATTTTCTGAATCCTTCCATTGTTGATGCTTTAGTATATGGCCTAAAGACATTTAATCTCTGTAATCCATCACCAACAACAATATTTTCTGTTTCCAAAATAGCATATCCATTCTTGTTTAAGTACAAAGGATCTATCATTTTCAGGAGAATCAAAGACCAAAATGGAGCAGACAAATGAAAAATTGTTATTTTAACTTGCTTAATTTAACTTCTAAAGAATAACCTTCAAACTGCCCCTTAAAAAACATTATTTCAGAATAGAATTATGCTGTTTTCCCCTTCATGTTGCATTTTGTTTGTTCTTGTTTCATTTCATCTTCCCTCCATATACTAATCTTTTATATTTGGATTAATGTATATTTTCCAGAAGTAAACAGGATTAATAGTTTATCCAGTCCCTTCTATTATTTTCCCTTCTTTTAATAACTCTTCTTTTTTAGTATTCTTAATTGGATTTTTTCAATGCAATATCTATATACTACTAAAATTCTGATTCCTGTAACCTTTAACTGGGTGAAATGGTGTGTGATAGGGCAAAATGTTTTGAACCAAGTTTCTTCAAATGGGCTAACTTACCAAATGTGCCTAAAATCTGGGACCCATGACTTCCATGAAATTGAAATTTGGCAAATTTTATAGAATACCTATTGATATAAAAGTTACATAAAACAGTTTATGACATAATACAAAATGTAGTAAAATATTTCCTGGGCTGATGTTTTACTGTGCTATGCAGTTCAAAATGGTCTATTTTCAAATCCTGTATTTCTGTTCAAGCATTGATATCATCAATGGTGTATATCTACCAAACTTGTTATACATCACTATGAGACTCCAATCATAAAGAAAACATACAATTAACAGATTTTGATTAAAAAATAGTGTCAGGGTTCCAAGTAAGACCCCCAACAAAAGAAAACTCAGAGGCTTGAATTTCCTCAAAGTTACACTTTATTAGAGACGTCATATTGGCACATCTGGGAAAACCCGATTCTGAAAGCTTCCAGGATTTCCCTACCCAAAGGAAAGTTCAAGCCCCTGGCTAACACCCACATGTCCATCATATGGTCCAATCCAAACACCGTTCCAATTGGAGATGCCTCCCAGTTCCAGCCGCCCAGGTGCAGGGCAAGATGTCCTTGATTTATATCAACCTGGCTTCCATCCTCCCAATTTCCCACAGTAATAAATGTGGCAGGCCTGAAGGCCCAATGAAAAAGATAGCTTCCAGGCCTGACATACAGTTTTTAACTGCAGGCTTTTAGGTCAGACCAGAACTAAATCCTCAAAATGATCATTTTTCATTTTGAAAGCAGCACCAATGTGTTTTTCGCACCCTCCAAACTTGTCATAGGCTATTTAACCTTTCCACTCCACACACACCCACACTTTCACCACTGTTTTGTTAGGAAATTAAAATGAATCTGAAAACCAAATCTCAATATAGGATTCATCCATACATTATTGATAGATCTAATTCACTATTAACTTCTTTGATTAATATCAGATAATAATAACAGATAAATATATAGGATTTAAGTGCTTGTAAACTCTTGCTATCATAAGTTTGTTTGAAAATATTGGGGAAATTTTATTCTCACAAAATAATTTTTCCATTAACCATAATCCCTTTAAAAATGGTGATAGATAAGAAATAAAGTCAAATGGGACTCTGGACAGCCACAGCTTTCTTTGTCATTTTGAAGTCTCTGAAAAATAGAATTCAGGGAACATTTTAGTCAAATAAATCTGTATGAATAATATTTTTTGGGAGATACACTAACACCATTTCCTGATTGGAATTCAATATTTAGAGAAATACACTGAAAGCAGAAGTTGTTACACTGAATTCCCAGTCATTGGCATCCTTCAGTCTCAAGAGACTATGGTATTGTGCTCTGGAAAGAGGTCCTAAAACAGCATCTAGTGTGACTAAAAAGGCCAATTTGGGAGTGGCAATCCCTTCCACACTGAGGGCAGATACATTCTGTCCCCTGATTTCGCTGGTTCCGGGACTGCCTCTTTGCCTCAGCCTGCCGAAGAAGTGTCTCGTCGAATTGGAGAAGGCCATGCTGCGTCTTTAGCCTCCAAGCTGAACAATCGGAGGTCAAGGTTTCCCAGTTGTTAATGTCCATTCACAGGGCCTTTAGGTCCCTCTTGCAGATATCCTTATATCGCAGCTGTGGTCTCCCTCTGAGGCATTTTCCCTGCACTAATTCCCAAAACAACCAGGTAAAAAAGCAGTAGGCAATAAGAAACATTTATTAAATAGACAAATAATCTGACTGGGCAGAAAGCAGCTTCTGGGCAGATTATGCAGGGTGAATATCAGTGGTGGTATTCAGTCGGTTCTATCCGGTTCGGGCAAACCAGTAGCCGCGGCCGCGGGAGGCTCCACCCACCCACTCAGACATCATCATGTCCTGTTTTTGATGCTCTGTGCATGCGCAGAAGATCCTGCACATGTGCAGAGGTGGCATGTGCGAGCGAAGCGACTGCGCATGTGCTCTCACATTTGCGAACCGGTAGCAAAGATAAGTGAATACCACCCCTGTTGAATATCCAATTGGGATTTCTCAGAGTTGAGATAGTAAAGGGAAGGTGGATCTGAACTCCTGCATTTCTCTTTTCAGACCACTGAGAACAACTTTCTCAGTAAGTAAGTAAGTAAGAATAGAGCAGCATTGGGAGAAAATTCCTGGCATAAAAGACTTTTATGAAGCAAAGTTATAGGAATAAGAATGTCCATTAGAATCTCCAAGATAATAGATTATGTATAATATTCAGGCAGATCGACAGGTCACTTAGTAAATTTTGTGAGGTAATTAAAACATATAATTTTAATAACAATATTGTTAGCATAGCATGGAACTTAAGCAAAGTTCTGAGAAACTAGACAATGTCAGTTTTAGTTTCAAATCAGTTTTAATATGAAACCTTCTTTTGCATTTGCAAGTAAGCTGATGGTCAACAATCCAATGAGTCATGTGTAATATGAATGTTCCACAGGATAGTTCATCCTATGAAATATAGAGGATCTGGCTTTAAATCTCCTGGTCCTGAACAACAATGAACAAATACTTTGCAACATCTAATCAGTTAAGTATTTAGTCAGGAAAAGGGAAGTGGTTGGATAGGCATGTTAGTTCTGTGCTAAAAGATCTCTAGTATGAATCATTCAGCTGAGAAGAAAATGTCACTATCGTTTTCTTATTTATTTATTTATTTATTTATTTATTTATTTATTTATTTATTTATTTATTTATTTATTTATTGGATTTATTTTCCGCCCATCTCTTAATGAAATGATTCTGGGCAGCTTCCAACTTTAAAACATTAAAATCTTAACAAATAAAGATCTTTAAAAGAATAAAAATAGAAATCCAATAAAATTATAGTTAAAAGATGGGAAGGGAAGGAATAGGATGCAGAGGGAGAAGATGGGATTACTTCTTAATTCAACAACCACTTCCAGCGTGAAGCTTCCCTGTTAGGGGCCCAAGCCATCTGGCAGAGCCAGGACTTAAGGTTCCTGCAGAAGGACAGAAGAATAGGAGCCAATCTCACTCAGGGGGAAGATGTTCCAAAAGGTAGAAGCAAGGGTGGGATTCAGCCGGTTTGGACCAGTTCAGGCGAACTGGTAGCTCCAACGATCAGCTGAGAGTGAACTGGTTCGCTCCAACAATCAGCTGGGCCTGCCCGTCTGCCCCTGCGCTATACCAACCTAGATTTCCTTTGTTTGAAGCCCAGCTGATAGATACGGCAGAGCAGATTGTTGCACATCAGCTGTTTTACTCACCGGGGCTGCAGTAGAAGGTAAGTTTTAGAGCTGTTTTCAAATGCACTACTCGTGCGCAGAGCACGTGTTTGGCACGTATGTGAGCAAAACGAACCGGTTGTTACATCGGTTGAATCCTACCACTGGGTAGAAGCCATGGCAAAGAAGGCCCTTCACCTGGACCCCACCAGCAGGAATTCCTTGACCAATGAGGATTGCATCATGTCTCCTCTTTTGGTGCAGTTATGGCAGGCCAATCCAATGAAGTGAGATAGTTCCACAAGAAACCTGGACCTGAGCCACATAGGATTTTAAAGATAATAACCAACACCTTGAATTGCACTCAGAAGCAAACTGACAGCTAGAGCAGCTTGAGGGACAATGGTATAATATGGGTCATTCTACCTGCCACACTCTGAAGCTGAAGCTCCTGAATGCTTTTGAAGGGTAGCCCCGTGTAGAGTGCATTGCACTAGTGCAGACATAAATGACCAGAGCATGAATGACTGTGTTATTAATTCACTTGGATTACAGAAGGAAGAAAGTGATAAATATTGTTGCAGAATTTGAAATTCATTTAAGAATCCTTTGCCCTGCACATATATTGTTCATTTGTTCACTACAACTTGGAAAAAGATATTAAGTGACATCTTAATTATGGATTAAGAGCTGTGGTGGTTAGAATGCAGTACCGCAGGCTACATCTGCTGACTGACTGCTGCTGGCAGTTCGGCAGTTCAAATCTCACCAGGCTCAAGGTTGACTTAGCCTTCCATTCTTCCAAGTTCAGTAAACTGAGAACCCAGATTGTTGGAGGCAATATGCTGACTCTATAAACCGCTTAGAGTGGGCTGTAAAGCACTGTGAAGCGGTATATAAGTATCTAAGTCCTATTGCTATATGGTACTGGAAAGTCAAGACATCCCTGCTGTAGGCAACATCCTAGATAAAACTAAATTCAGAAATACTACAAAATTCCTGGAAGATTGCCATTCAGACAAATCAGCCATCAGTAGGCACATAGAGATAAACCACATTTACACACCATTCAAAAGAGACAATAAAAAGCTAAGAAGTAAACAAAAAGGAGTTTGCAGACCAGCTAATCAGGGATTAACAACCGAGAAATAATCAAGCAGAAAACAATGCCCTAATAAATGAACTATCAAGGGGGAGACCACACATACCTATTAACACTGGCAGAGCAACTCCACACTCATAATAGCACTGATATTACATAGTCAGGTAATAAAATATCTGCAAGCAAACAACCAAGTTCAGAGGGGACCAAGAAATCCACAGTTCAACCCTGAACTATTTCTCTTCTATTGGAATTTGGGAAATGTTTTGTTCTGTTCTTGAGATTCAAAAAGGAATCAGATTCAGAAGATTAAGGGGGAAAACGTTTGTGTCTTGGAGAAGCTAGAATTTTTTTAATCAAGAGCGACACTACTGATGATGTCAAAATGACATTGATATAATAACATAATAATAATAATAATAATAATAATAATAATAATAATAATAATAATAATAATAATAATAATAATAATAATAATTTTATTTCTATACTGCCCTTCTCCCGAAGGACTCAGGGCAGTTTACAGCCTATTTAAAAACACAAGACAAAACTGTGATTAAAATTTAAAATGATTAAATAGATTTGGCTCAATTTAAAAGAAATTTAAAATCCCAGAAATTTAAAATACCCCAATTTAAAACTATTATGTTGATAGCCCGGCCTGGTGGTACAACAGGGTCTTCAGTGCGCAGTGAAACACCCGGAGGTCGGAGACCTTACATATTTCCGGGGGCAGTTCATTCCACAGGGCTGGGGCTCCCACAGAGAAGGCCCTCCCCCTGGGTGTCGCCAGCTGACATAACTTGGCCGATGGCACCCTGAGGAGACCCTCTCTGTGGGAGCGGACTGGTCGGTGGGAGGCTATTGCCATGGAGCACTTTAAAGGTGGTAACCAGCACCTTGAATCGCACCCGGAAGACCACTGGGAGCCAGTGCAGCTCACACAGGAGGGGTGTCACGTGGGCACAATGAGTTGCGCCCATAATCACCCGCGCGGCCGCATTCTGGACCAGTTGGAGCCTCTGAGTGCTCTTCAAGGGGAGCCCCATGTAGAGAGCATTACAATAGTCCAACCGGGAGGTAACAAAGGCATGAGTGACCATGCGCAGGGCGTCCTGGTCCAGAAAGGGTTGCAACTGGCAAATCAGGCGAACCTGATAAAAGGCCCCCCTGGCCACGGCCGTCATATGCTCTTCTAAAGACAGCCGTGCATCCAGGAGGACACCCAGATTGCGAGCCCTCTCCGTGGGGGGCAAAGACTCACCCCCGATAGTCAGCGATGGAGTCAGCTGACTATATCGGGGCGCCGGGAGCCACAGCCACTCGGTCTTGGAGGGGTTGAGTCTGAGCCTGTTCCTCCCCATCCAGACCCGCACAGCCTCCAGGCAGCGAGACATCACATCAAGGGCATCGTTGGGGTGGTCTGGGGTGGAGATGTACAGCTGAGTATCATCAGCGTACAGATGACACTTCACCCCAAAACCACGGATGATCTCACCCAGCGGCTTTACATAATTGTTGAACAGGAGGGGCGAGAGGACCGATCCTTATGGCACTCCCCATGCGAGACGCCTCGATGTCGACCTCTGTCCCCCTGCCAACACAAACTGCGAGCGGTCGGAGAGGAAGGAGGAGAACCACCGCAGAACGGTGCCCCCTATTCCTAACCCCCTCAATCGCTGCAGCATGATACCATGGTCGATGGTATCAAAAGCCGCTGAGAGATCTAATAGGACTAGGACAGAGGAGCAACCCCTGTCCCGAGCCCTCCAGAGATCATCCACCAATGCGACCAATGCCGTTTCTGTGCTGTACCCCTGCCTGAAGCCCGACTGGTACGGGTCTAGATAGATAGCTTTATCCAGGTGCCGGGGAAGTTGTCGTGCCACCATGCTCTCAACAACCTTCGCCACAAAACGAAGGTTGGAGACTGGACGATAGTTATCATGCATGGATAATTACCTTCCAGGATCTCTTTCCCTCCCATTGGCTGAACTGATTCTTGGATGAGAAGCGAAACATTTTCAAATGAAAAACTAAGAAAGTCCAGTTGCCTTCTGAGAAAAAGAAAACGCATTTGGACAACGATGATTCTCAACGATGATTGAGAATCTCCATAGACATTCCCACTCTCTTCCGCTTCTCCTCTGTCTCTTATTGCATGTATTGCTCCTGAAATTTTAGGAGACCAATTAAATTCTACTGAAATCACTTTTTTTCTGAACATTTGGATGGCTCTTAATGATTTATAATAAATAACCGCAGTCATTGGCAGAACTGACATCCTGTCTTATTTATTCACATAAATCTTTTTTCCTCACTGAGGTACCAACAGTGAAATACAGCTATGACTTAAAGGACTATGGTGCAGTTCAGGTAGTCCTCGACTTGCAACAGTTCATTTAATGACCGTTCAAAGTTACAACGCCACTAAAAAATAGTGCTTTATGACCGTTTTTCACACTTACGACCATTGCAGCATCCCCCTGGTCACGTGATTTACATTCAGATGCTTGACAACCGACTCATATTTATGACAGTTGAAGTATTCAGGAGTCACTTTGTGACCTTCTGAGAAGCAAAGTCAATGGAGAACCCAGATTCACTTAACAACCATGTTACTAATTTAACTGCAGTAATTCACTTAACAAATGTGGGAAGAAAAGTTGTAAAATGGGACCAATTCACTTAACAAATTTTTCACTAAACAACAGAAATTGTGGGCTCAATTGTGGTCATATGTTGAGGACTGCCTGTAATGATAGCGGTAAAAGAAGTTTCTTTTTATCAAGTGATCAGGCTTAAATTTTCCTGTTCCATTTTTTTAACTAATAGGTTAAGCCCACTCTGTTGAAATGGGCAACTTCATTAGCAGCTGTTCTCCAGAAATGTTGGAACTAGCAATGAGGACCTAGCACCTCATTGCTAGAAATTCTGAAGTATTCCAGACTAGAAAAAAAATCTGATCTACAGAAGTCAGAGGAACAAAGGGCATGTAATTTGTAAAACTCAAATTTGTAAAATTAACTGAAAATATGGGAAGACATGGAAAACTTTCTTCATAAACCCAGATGGAGTGAGAGGGAAAGACACATTGTTCCTTTAAGTAACACAGTGCAATTAGAATTTGAAGGATATCGTGTGTGAGCTCTTCAATGCTGACATCTGCAGAGATGAAAGGCCATTAGCATAAATTAATCATTAGTGAATACATCATGGTGCTATCAAACTAGAGAGAGAGAGAAATCTAGTGCAAAGTTTAGGAGTGGAAAAGTAAGATAACCAGGGAACAGCAAGAATTTTTTTATCAGACTCAAGTTTTGAGTGATATGTGGTCAGTCTCATTAGCATATCTTAATTAGGAATTAGTCTATCATTTGTGGAACAGATTATTATTTAAGACAGATGGGGTTAGAAGTAATTAATTTATGCTTTGAAAAGGCAAATTTGGAGGCTGTTTAAATTATCTAGCTTTATACAATACAAGCTTCCCACTTAACTCTTCGTTTTTGCCTTCCCTTTGTATAAGACAAATAGTTCCTCAGAAAATAGTCTTTTAGCTTTGAAATGCTAATGAAATACAATTCCAGTTTCCCACTTACACATGGCCAGGACTGTTCATCAATGAAAAGCAGAAAAATGTTATCAGTAAAAATAATGATAATAAAAGAAATATTGCTCATGTATAAATTCATGCAGGCCTCTAAATAGAGCTTATTTCACGGATGTCTCCTAAGCATGCTTACTGCAGTTTTGATAGTGTTACAGATCCCAGTCCAAATAATCTGATATCCAGCCAACACATCATAGATGGGAAGCAGTCTTGATACTGGGGGTGGGATAAATTCCTGCTGGGAATGTTTCCTTTAAAAAATCTGAACAGGTATGTATATAGTATAGCCTTTATTGTCATTGTACATCACATATACAATGAAAATGGTTTAGCCTCTCTGGTGCAATCCATAACAGAAAATACAAAACAACATAAATAGTATAGAGAATAATCCCTATACAAGTAATTGGGGGGGAAAAGGCTAGTCACACTTTTCCGTATGAGCGTGGAGTGATTGTGATTGTGATTGTGTTTAAGAGTCTGACAGCCCATGGGTAGAAGCTGTTTTTAAACCTGTTTGTCTAGCTAGCTATGCTTCGATGTCTTCTGCCCGATGATAGAAGCGAAAAGAGACACTGGCCAGGGTGTGAATCGTCCCTAAGTATCTTCCTTACTTTGCTGAAACAGCGAGACCTGGCGATGTCATCTAGTGGTGTTAGAGGGCAACTGATGGTTTCTTGTACCAAATTTATCACTCTCTGTAGTGCCTTCCTGTCTGCAGCTGTTAGACCAGCATATCATACTGTTATACAGTATGTAAGGACACTTTCTATCATAGACCAATAGAAAGAAGTCATCAGCCTTCGTTCCACCTGACTTTTCTGCAGGACTCTAAGGAAATGAAGTCTCTGTTGAGCCTTACTAATCACCAGGGATGTGTTGTTTTTCTAGGTGAGATCTTGACTAATGAGCACTCCCAAGAATTTAAAAGAGGAAACCCTCTCCACACAGCCCCCTCGATATACAGTGGGGCAGGTTTTTCTCTGTGCTTCCGGAAATCTAGCACCATCTCCTTTGTCTTGCTAGTATTTAGATGTAAGTTGTTTTTTGAACACCATATGAATATCTTCTGGACTTCTTCCCTGTATGCTGATTCGTCCCCCTATAATTTCTATTTAGGAATTATAATGATTGCCTCAAGAGCTGATGAGTGTACTCTTGCCAGAAGTTCTTACATTCTCACTCTGTGGCTTTCTTTTCAATGCTGGAAATAATAGTTGATAGATGATAGAGAGAAGGTAAATTGGAATCTATTGCTAATTTATATATTTTATTAAATTTACAAGAGTTGTTTTTCCTTCAGTTTTTAAAGAATGCTAGAAATAAAACTGTTTCCATTTACAAAAAAATTTTAAGATAACAAAAGTAGTTTTTTAAATGAAAGAGAAATGAGAAGACAGGGAGGGAGGGAGAGAGAGAGAGAACGAGAACATATACACACATACATTCTTTCTCATCTCTCTCTCACACTCTTAATAATGGCATCTGGCTTCCATCTCCCCATCTCTGTGTTATTTAGCATACAAAGCCTTTTCCAGGCCTTTGATTCTATGAATTACTTGGAAACTGAAGCTTGAAACAAGAATTCACTTTCATTTAACCATTTAGCCATGCCAACATCTGGACAATTGATTACCAGATTATGGAACTCCCTGAGACTATTTCCCCTTGTTTACTGAAGCCTATTTAAATGTCCCATTTTCATGTTAAGGGATTAATTCATTTTCAATTATTGCACATATTTTGCCTCTAACAGTTATACCACCATATTTTACGTACTCTAAGTCACAAAGACCCTGATAAGGTAAATAAACACTTATTCCAAAAGACAGTTTCAAAGATATGATGTTCCTCATTGATTTGACTCTTTACAACTTTATATACTTCTAGATTAGTTGGACTGAACTCCCACATTCCAGCACTACTAATTCTTGCATAATGGGTGATAGAGATATAATCTACCACATCAAGGTTTAGAAGTGGCTGATCCCCTTTATTGGAATAAAGTCTTGTAAATCTTTAATCTCTCAGCTTCAATTCTTAATCTGTCACATGATAATAAAGATCTGACAGATCATTTAAACTCCCCAGAGATGATGAATAATCCACTGATATAGAGATGTGAAGATAAATCATATCCATTGAGATCATTTTAGAGGTAGCAAATAACAGAGCAGAGATTTTAAAACCAACATCTGCATGGTAGGACATTGAGATGCTGCAGAAGTGAATGTGAGAGGAAGTTTTTTGATAAGTCTTTTGGAGAGTCTTTGGATTTTGCTTGTAATGTTAATCCTTACTGCTGTTGACCAGCTTTAAAAGTAAAAATACAATATGAAGTCAAGACTTTTGTGAAAAGTCTCTGAAAACTCTAGCATGCAACAAGGTCAGCAGATCACATCAGCTAGCTCAAGAACATCTGCAGCTCCAGCTGCTTCCACCAAAATGATGACAGCTGTGTCATGCCACAGGCTCCACCCTTTTTAGATATCCATGTGATGTCAAAAGTCTCATATAAGTAGGGCAAGGCTGGTACAATAATGCTTTAATTAGATTGACTGCTTTGACCTCGTTGTGGCTACTGCTGAGCTAGCTTCTCTTTTAACAGCCATGCAATGGGGTAATGCAGATGCATATATGGGTTGTGATGGATAATGCTCTGATGATTCTCACAAGGGCCTATCTAAGCTCCACTCACAATCTTCCCACCACCACTGGGCAAAATTGTCACTATAATGCTGCCACTAGCATCTTTTCTCCTAAGGAATCCGTCTCTATCCAAAAGTTTACTTAAGGAGGAAGAAAGTGATAATCCTTCTTCCATCCGTAGCTTTAATAGAAGAGGGGGAAAGTAAGTTCGAATCTCACCAGGCTCAAGGTTGACTCAGCCTTCCATCCTTTCTAAGGTAGGTAAATTGAGGACCCAGTTTGTGGGGGCAATAAGCTGACTTTGTATAAATATACAAAAAGTATGAAGGCTATTGCTTAACGCATTGTAAGCCGCCCTGAGTCTCCGGAGAAGGGCGGCATATAAATCAATTTTTTTAAAAAACCTTGGGAGAAGGCCCTGAAGAGTAAGAGAATTGGGTGCGCAGGCATGAGAGGTCCCTTAACCATCCCAGCTCTCTGAGAGCAGAATTACTTATTGCATCCTTGGACTGCCATCTAGTGGCTCTTTTTTAAACTAATCTGGATCCTTTTAGAGAAGAACATGCCAGAAGAGCTGATGCCAGGCCTCTCTATGAGATGTTACTGAGCATTTTTAGATAAAATTTATATTCTCTCAAAATTTGAAGATGGTTGGACAGAGTCCAGTAGGGTCCTGGAGGTAATCTCCCCCCAGAGATACGTATAATAACAGACCTCCGGATTTTTCGTCGGGCCCTGAAAACCCATTTATTTCAACTAGCTGGGCTGGCTTGAGTTAATTTTAAATTGATTTTAAATTGGGTTGTTTTAATTTACGGCCAAAATATTTAATTATTTTAATACTGTTTTTAAATTTTGTATGTATTGTTTTTTACTTTGGCTGTTCACCGCCCTGAGTCCTATGTTGGAGAAGGGCGGTATAGAAATTTAAACAAATAAATAAATAAATAAAATAAATAAATAATCTCTTCAAGGTTATCTGGGAAGACTTCTGCCCCACTAGTGAAACATGAGGTTAGATCTGGGCTATTGTGAATGCTTCATTGCAGGAGGGGGAAATTTTACTGACCTTGAAGAACAGCTGGCTTTAGAGTTTAGACCCAGCTACATTGAACAACTAACACTACCAAGACTCCAAGCCAAACTTGAGAAGACTGGTGGACCAACAACTCCAAAGGACTCTGAAGAAGCATATTATTTGGATCTTTTAAAATTAGAGTTCAGATGTGGATGTGAGGCAGGAATCATGTTGATTATTCTTATGACCTGATTTGAGGTAATTTTTAGATAAGGAGAGTATGACTCTCCTTATTGTTGAATTTCTTTGTGACATTTGATACAATTCATAACTGTATTTTCCTGAATAGCCTGCAAGGGCTGATAGTAGATGATTCAACATTTTCCTGAATTCATGGTTCCAGACAGTGGGTGTATAGGAAGAAAGACTGAGTCCTAGGCCAATTCAATGGATGGTGTCTCGGGACATGACCCTCTTGCCTGTTTTCTCTTTTATCTACAGAGAGATATGTAAGGAAAGTAATTCAGTGGTTTGGTGCACATCACAGATATCATACTGGGGATATTCAAATCAATTCTAATCAGTGCTGTTAATTGAGAAGCTGATGAGAAAAGGACAAATAGAAAATGAAGATTGCCTTCCCTCAGATAAAAGCCCACATGATTAGTTCCTTAGTATTTGATTTTCCAGAGTATTTACCATCTTTACTCACTACCTGGATTGAAAGATCATCTCATATAGTCTTTCTGTGTCAAAATCTTTTGGAATAGGATTTCTTTCCAATTACAACAGTTCTCAACATCTGTTGGACTGAACAGCACATTATTAACAGAGCAACAGGCCAGACCAGGGCCCACATTCTATATGGGGGAATGGATCTCAAGTAAACAGCAGAAATAACTAAAGGTGTGAAAGATCAATATGCTGCAGAAGGGGGAAGGCTGGAAAGGCAGCAAGAAGATGTGAGGGAGATGGAACATGCAGTAGAAAGTGGAAAGCAAAAGAGCAGTGATTGCACTGAGTAGGTTGGGGAAGAAAAAGTACTTTGGTGCTGGGGAACTTTGGCAACATTAATCTGGAAGACCTGAAATGGAGTTTCTGAACATTTGCAAGTGACCATGAATTCTGCATTTCAGTTTAGATCCCAATGGAGCAATAAAAATTAATTTTATGTTTAATTTTATTCAGTAGCAAATTGAGCACCAAAAAATAATGACTATTTCAAAATGATGTCAAAATGTTTGGGTATGTCTAGTTTAATGAAAAGAAGGACTTGGGGTGATATGATAGCAGTGTTCCAAAATCTAAAGGGCTGCCACAAAGAAGAGGGAGTCAAGCTATTCTCCAAAGCCCCTCAAGGCAGTACAAGAAACAAAGATGGAAACTAATCAAGGAAAGAACCAACCTAGAACTAAGGAGAAATTTCCTGACAGTTAGAACAATTAATCAGTGGAATGACTTGCCTCCAGAAGTTGTAGGTGCTATAACACTGGAGGTTTTTAAAAAGAGAATGGACAGCCACTTGTCTGAAATCAATCAGAATAGAGCTGGAAGGGGTTGAGATCTTCTAGTCCAGCCCCCTGCTCAAATACCATTTCAGACAAGTGACTGTCCAGTCTCTTCTTAAAAACTTCCAGTAATGAAGCACCCACAACTTCTGTTCCACTGGTTAATTGTTCTCCCTGTTAGGAAGCTTCTCCTAAATTCCAGGTTGCTTCTCTTCTTGATTAGTTTCCATTCATTGTTTCTTGTCCTGCCCTCTGGTGCTTTGGAAACAAACAAACAAACAAAGAAGAAGCAGAGTGACACTTTGGTTCTGGATTCCTTGCCCGCTTGCTTTAGTCAGGAATTAGAAAAGAGGCAGGACCAGTGGAAAAGAAAAAGGAGGGGTCAATTTCTCTACAAAAGAAATAATGTGTTTGTTTATACAGTGGCACCTTGGTATTTGACTGCTTCAAAACTCATTGAATTTGGTACTCGACACATTTTGATGTAAAAATGTTTCCCCGAAAATAAGACCCTGTCTTATACTTTTTTGAACCCTGAAATAAGCACTTGGCCTTATTGCCATGCGCTCAAAAGCCCAATTGGGTTTATTATCAGGGGATGTCTTATTTTGGGGAAAACAGGGTACTCATTTGTTTGGTTTTCAACAGGCTACGATAGGAAAAAGGGGATGACCACAGATGATGGACAGGAAGTTGGCCATGCTGGGAAGGTCACTGACATAGGAAAAGGGATAGACAGGAAGTACTTCCCAGCCAAAACAAAGGGTCGTGTAGTAAGTCATGTGGTTTATTTGGCACTCATTGTTTTTAGTACTCATAATGCCTCCCAAAACTAGTTAATCACAGGTACTAAGGTACCAGTGCAGGGGTGAAATGCTCCCGGCTCGGACCAGATCGCCTGATCCGGTAGCGATGGAAGCGGGTGGTTCAGAGAACCAGTAGCAAAAATCCCTGCCCCCCCCCCCCATGCCCAGCTGAGCTGCACAATCATCAGAGGCTTTTTTTTTTTACTTTTAAAAGCATTTTGTCTACAATCTCTTCAGTTGTCCTGACATATGTTTATGCCCAGAGCATAAAGAAAAAAAACATTGATATGGAAATAAGACTTCAGAAGTTATTAGATCTTTAGTGTCCATCTCAATTTAAAGTTAAAAAACCAAAAATATTTTGATGCTCTAGGAACCAAAGCTCTGATCTTAAATAGGTGTTCAGGTGTTCTTGAAATCACATTCCACTGCAGTATGATAAGTATACTTAGAACTAGAATGTCTAATCAAGATGGCATATGCTTAACCAGATATTCTCATGCAAAATGTAGGGAGAGACTGGACAAAAAGTAACATAATTCATTACTTTAATGTAATTCAATTCAGTTAAATTTATTTATTTAGAAAGTTTATATGGCTGCCTAACTCACTCTCAGTGATTCTGGGCAGCCTTCAAGGATAAAACCCCAATACAAAAATCAATACCCCCCCCCAACCCCACTGGCAACAACAATCAGATGAACCTCTTGATGGGTTCCATATCAGTCAAGTGCCCAGAACCATGTCTTCAGGGTTTTATGAAAGAGTGCAAAAATAGGGGCTAATCTTATCTCTGCTATGATGTTCCATAGAGAGAAAGCCCCTTTTTTTGGTCCTATTAGATAGACCTCCTTAGGAGAGGGAACCCATAGCATTCCTGGCTCCCACTCTGGTGGGTGAGATAAATATGACTGAGAAAAGATGGACCTTCAAATAACCTGGTTCCAAGCTGTCTAGGACTTTGAAGGTGACAACCAGCCCTTTAACTCGACCCAGAAACAAGTCAGCAACCAATGCAGCTCCTGCAAAACGGTGACTCATGTGCAAATTCAGGCTTGCACAAAACCATACGGGCCACTGCATTTTGTAGCAATTGAAGCTTCTGAATACTTTTAAAGGGCACCCTGCAACTTAGTCAATATATCTTCCTTTCTTTGAACTTATCCTCACTTTGTGGAATGAACATGCTCCATTTTTTAATGCTATATCTTTATGATGTTACTTTTGTCTTATTCCTTGAGACAACTTAAATTCATATTTAGATGTTTCATTTTTTAAGTACTTTTTCCCTTTTTTCTTGCAATATTTACCATGGACATTATTTAGGATGCTTCAGTGATGATGTGAATGATTATATGGCCAGAAATTGAAATCTGCCCAGTTTGTATTGTTGTTTTAGATTGATCTGGCACACCCACTCCTTTTAGCCAATGGACGTTTCCCTCCAAAGAAGGCTACTTTGGCCTGGGCTGTGGGAGACCAGACACTGGTTTCTCTAGAGACATTTTGTGAAGCATTTGCTCAGATACCAGACTTCTCCCAAACTAATAGGCCAAATCATCAGAAAGATTCAAAGACACAGCTCTAGATAATTTTTAATTACAGATAAAATGGATGACGTGTAGATGTTTTCAGTTCTGTTGTTGCTTTATTGTTTACTATGTTTTAAATGAGCTGTTATTTTACATTAGTTTCTTTTTGAACTTTTTGTACACTGCCCAGAGTTACATCACTTTGAGAAGCACAGCCATATGAATGGAGGGATGGAGGGATGGATGGATGGATGGGAAATCCAATAGGTCAAAGAAAACCAGTAAGTGCAGCTGTGGCACTTGAGCCATATATTTAGCTGACCCAAGATTCAATCCTAATTTCTAATTCTATTTCTATTTCTATTTCTCCCTTCCATGCATGTAAAGCCGCTGGGCAAGATCATCCGTGGTTTTGAGGTGAAATACCATCAGTACGCAGATGACACCCAGCTGTACATCTCCACCCCGGACCACCCCAACGATGCCCTTGAAGTGATGTCCCAGTGCCTGGAGGCCGTACGGATCTGGATGGGGAGGAACAGGCTCAGGCTCAACCCATCCAAGACCGAGTGGCTGTGGTTTCCGACGTCCCGATATAGTCAGCTAGTGCCATCGCTGACTATTGGGGGTGAATCATTGGCCCCCACGGATAGGGCTCGCAACTTGGGTGTCCTCCTGGATTCACGGCTGTCTTTAGAAGAGCATGTGACGGCCGTGACCGGGAGGATTTTTCATCAGGTTTGCCTGATCCGCCAGTTGCGTCCCTATCTAGATCGGGACTCCCTACACACAGTCACTCATGCCCTCGTTACCTCTCGTCTGGACTACTGCAACGCTCTCTACATGGGGCTCCCCTTGAGGTGCACTCGGAGGCTCCAACTGGCACAGAGCGCGGCCGCGCGGGTGGTGATGGGAGCGACATGGAGTTCCCATGTAACACCTCTCCTGCGCGAGCTGCACTGGCTCCCGGTGGTCTTCCGAGTGCACTTCAAGGTTCTGGTTATCACCTTTAAAGCGCTCCATGGCTTAGGACCTGGCTATTTACGGGACCGCCTGCTACCACCAATAGCCTCCCACCGGCCAGTACGCTCCCATAGAGAGGGGCTCCTCCGGGTGCCGTCGGCCAAACAATGTCGGCTGTCGGCCCCTAGGGGGAGAGCCTTCTCTGTGGGGGCACCTACGATTTGGAACGAGCTCCCCCCGGAGATACGTAGGATCCCGGATCTGCGCACCTTCCGCCGCGCGCTTAAGACTTTTCTATTTTATCAAGCTGGCCTGGCCTAAATCTTCCCCCTTTTTAAATGTGGAAATTTTAAATTTTAAATTCGTCTTATTTATAGGGTCATGGGTAAGGCGTTTTAAATTGGGGAGCCATTTTGGATTTAATTCTGTTTTAAACGTATTTTAATGTTTATATTGTATGTTTTTTTAATTTTGGCTGTTCACCGCCCCGAGTCCTTCGGGAGAGGGGGCGGTATAAAAATCTAATAAATAAATAAATTCCAACAGGCAGAGAGATATCTGCTTTTGGATAGGAGAAGTAGTCACTGTCACCGAAGCACTTCCCTTGTTGCTATAATGGAATGGGCTGCTTTCAGGCCATTTGCATCTGATTTTGTCCAGTTCAGCCCTCATAGCCTGGACTTACACAGGCTCCTTATTTCCATGCATTTAGTTCTCTTTTGAAAGAATACTAAACCTGTTTTGAATACAGATAGGGTTGCCAGGTCTGCTTCCAAAAAATAGCGGACAAGCAGGGGGGGGGGGGTTAAGTAGTAAAAAAAAAAAAATTACAATTAAATTATATATTTTCTTACCAACATTTTAACACGTATTAAAATAATCACTTCAAAACTTTACTTAAAATTCAAAACATCAAATATATTATAATAATATGTAAAATATTAAATTACATTTTAATTTCATCATAAAGCTTTTGAATAAAAAAAATGTCCACTATTTTGTGAAAAAGAATAGTGGACATAATGTGAAAAAAGCGGACTGTCCGCTCAAATAGTGGACACCTGGCAACACTAAATACAGAGGTCTAGCAAATACTACATCTATATTTTAAAAACAGAGCTAAAATAAAGAATATTGAATCTATAGATATAAGGAATCACTGTAAGACCTTCTTACCATTTCGGAAAGGATTGTACACCAGTGCTCTGTTGCAGAGATTGTTGATTTCAACCAGGAAAAAGTTCCAAATTCTCCTAGTTTTGTGTTGCTGGTTCTGTCACTTATGAATCATGTATCTCCTTTTAAAGCAAATTTTAAACATAAACTGAAATTTGGATGATTGTCCCTTTTCTGTTTCCATTATTCTGGTAGAATGGGGCAGGGCTTTTGTGTCTGCTGAATGGGCACTTTTGACCTGAGTCACTCTATGCTTACCTCTTCTTCAGTCCTGTGGTGATCAACCAGGCTACTTTCAGAAGAATGCTAGATCTGTTTTCAAAAATAGACCACTGGCAGAATAGGTGTGTATTAATGAATTTGCTATGTATTCAACCATAACAGACCGAAGCATCTGTGACCTCTTAATCAGACAGTTGACAGATAGCTAGACATATCAAGGTTGTCTTCACATGATTTTCCTCTGTCTTTTTAATAATTTTCCATTGTCATATTCAACCTTATCATCTGTTGGCAAATTTTTGAAGGGTTTCTGGGTCATGTTGAAAGGTTGGGAACCAATTCAGTGCCAGGACCTCACATTGTGCACCTGGCCCTAGCTAAAACGATTCCAGCATGGAAGCATGACAGCACGTTTCAGTGCTTCTTCACCTTAAAAAAATGAAGTATTTGCATGATATATAAAAAGGAAGACTGTCAGAGAAAAGATTAGAGTGTAGACTTCTCCTTGCCATGTATGCTTTGAATATTCTGGAAATAATTTACTGAAAGGAGCATTTGACTATTTGTTTCCTCCACAAACAGTCTGAAGCAGTACAATCAGATTCTTATATTCTATGAGGCTGCCAATTATTCCGCTTCTCGGTGAGAAAAATATAGCATTACCATTTGCTGGCAAGATTTTTAGACTTTTCATCTCACTTATTTTTTTCTTTTCGCATTACATTTTTGTGCATATCTCTCCAGTCCAATTCATTCTCTCAAAGCTGCTGTTGCAACTTAGTCATAAAATGATCACAGAATCCCATTCTCTCTATTAACCAGTCCAATTTCTGTGGGCTGCTCTAATCTCTTTGCTGAGGTAGAAGCAGCTTTGCAAATTTCTCTTCCTTCAAAAATGAAATAATGGGAGCTGTAGCAGATGAGTGGTCACTGCAGGAGTTTTACAGAGCTCCCTAGCTCAAAATATCCCACTGTTATTTAAACTGAGAGGAAAGCAACAACTGTATGTTTTATCACATAGAGCAACAAGGCACCAAAGACAGGATGCTTGCCCATATCGATTAGAAAGAAGGCTGGGACAGGGATGAAGAACTTTGGGGTACAAGTAGCCAGGCACTAACTCTCCTTAATATTACCAATAATAGCTACTGTAATCTTCTAGATTTTAATGGGAGAGGGAGCTCCATGTAGTAGCAATAAATGGGTTGGATTCAAAAGTAGTATTTTCTCCCAAAGAGCTAGTTCATACCTGAAGTAAAATGCTCTCAATTCTTCTATTATTATTTTTTTCATGTGTAAATGTTTACAATGAAGCACTGGATTTCATTATATCATCATGATTATCTAGCATACTATCTCCCTGTTTCTCATTAAAACAATAATGACCTAAATTGAACTAAATTTTAAATGACTGCTTTCCATATCTATCTGTCTTCCAATTCTTAGTACAAAAATTAAATCCAGTTCTGTTGGATATTTCACTTAAAAGTCACTACTTCAGACTGTTTGTGGAGGTAATGAATAGTCAAATGCTTCTTTCAGTAAATTATTTCCAGAACATTCAAAGCATACATGGCAAGGAAAAGCCTACACTCTAATCTTTTATCTGATAGTCTACCTTTTTATGTATCATGCAAATACTTCATTTTAGGGGAAGAAGCATTGAAACATGCTGCCATGCCTCCATGCTGATACTTCCTTTGTGTCTCAAAGATCATTGATAACTTCATTTGTGCAGTTCTCATACTTCATCAAAAAGCCTCCTGAAGATTAGTAATGTAATGTTTTGCAGATTGAAACATCTGATGGGATTTCCTAGAAGATTGTTGGGCTTTCATAACTACTATGTTAGAAAGGACATTATTTTGATAAGGCATGGGGGACACTGTAAAATGTTGTTAAACTGGTTTGTTTGTTTTATTTGCCAGTGCTACTACTGGTCATAACAGCAGAGCTGCTTCACTGCTCAATGCTACCTCCAAACATACTATATCATAAAAGAATTTTGTGAGAGTTGCTATATGCCCTTGGACCTACTTGGCATGATATAGTGACCAGGAAAGGAAGGAACCATTTACCCCTTTTTTAAACAACTGAAATTTTAAACAAGTTTTTTAAGCAACTTAAATCTGAAGGCAACATATTTTTTTTCTATTACAGCCATCTCACTTACCACACAGCATATAGCAAAGCCTTTAGTTCTCTGTTTTTTACTTTCAGTCATCTTTAATATTTTATTGACAGATCCCATCCTCTAGAGTTTCTCGTAATATGTTCAGGTGTATATACACACACATACACACAAGTTTTTCTCCCTTTCCTTCTGTGATGGATTACCAGGCATTTTGCCAAATGGACCGCAGGTTAAAGTCATCATGAAAACTTCATATTATTGTCTACTATTAGCCACATGTAAGCAATTACAATAATTTTAAATTATTTTCATCTAGTAAATCTGCACTAGATACTAGCTGTAGAACTAAGACACATTTTACGTGCTACAATAATATAGGTTGTAGTATGAATTGAGACTTGGCCTGATCCATTAGAATTAATTCCACACCAGTCAGGAATATAGAGTAAGATTTAGAATTTATATGCACTCCCAAACTTCAAAATTTTATGGCGCAGTTAGCAGACGCAGGCCTATTCCTGGAGGCATTGAGGGCCCGCTTTGAGGATGCCTCCCACAAACATGCACATATTAGGAGGAGTTACTAAGAAAAGTGTGAAAAATAAAAAACTAAGTACAAAAAAATGCATTTTTCTATTGTAGATTGCACATGAAAGGTATGCAGACAAGGAAAAACAAAATCCTGCTTTAGAAATGCTTAGGAAAATAGGTTATCAATAATTCTGCAGAGTTCCCCCCCCCTTTGAAGTAAGAAAGGTAACAGGAATTACATTTGCAGATCTATTCTTCTTTACATAGCACTGAAGAGTCATGCTCTTCCACAGCAAATCCATTGTTATCCAATTTATAATTTACAGGAATTCTATCCAGCCAATGGAAAATAGTTTTACACATCTCTAAGGTGATTAAATATGTTTATTCACCTTAAATATATCAAGTTGATGTTAGCAATGTTTTCCTCTTTCAGTGCTTTTAGCATCTAGCCAGAGTGCATTTCCATTTTGTCCTAATATCCAGGTAACCTAGAAACCTGCAGGTTTCCATATCACACAATACAAATTTGAGGGAATATCTATTATGTACAGAGGGGTTAGTTGCTATGGTTGCAAATTAATATAGTAAATTAAGAGAATAGTATTACTTTATTGAAATGCGCAAGAAAATGATTTGATTTAATGAAGATTTGATTGACTTGTCCCACAATTTATTTATTTATTTATTTATTTATTTATTTATTTATTTATTTATTTATTTATTTATTTATTTTTTAAATTTTTATACCGCCCCCTCTCCCGAAGGACTCGGGGCGGTGAACAGCCAAGATTAAGAAACATTCAATACAAACATTAAAATGCATTTAAAACAAAATTAAATCCAATGGCTTTCCCCAATTTAAAACCCCTTACCCATAAAATTCACCAATAAAAATTCTAAGCCAGCCCGGCTTGCCAAAATAAAAACATTTTCAGAGCCCGGTGAAAGGTTCAGAGGTCTGGGATCAGTCGTATCCCTGGGGGTAGCTCATTCCAGAGGGCAGGTGCCCCCACAGAGAAGGCTCTTCTCCGGGGGGTCACCAGTCGACATTGCCTGACCGACGGCACCCTGAGGAGACCCTCTCTGTGGGAGCGTATTGGCCAGTGGGAGGTTATCGGTGGCAGAAGGTGGTCTCGTAAATAACCGGGCCCTAAGCCATGGAGTGCTTTGAAGATGAGAACCAGTACCTTGAAGCGCACCCGGAAGACCACTGGAAGCCAGTGCAGCTCGCGCAGGACAGGTGTTACATGGGAGCGCCATGTCGCCCCCATAAGTACCCACGCGGCTGCATTCTGCACCAGTTGGAGCCTCTGGGTGCTCCTCAAGGGGAGCCCCATGTAGAGAGCATTGCAGTAGTCCAGGCGGGAAGTGACGAGGGCATGAGTGACCGTGCATAAGGAGTCCCAATCCAGAAAGGGGCGCAACTGGCGTATCAGGCGATCCTGATAGAAAGCCCACCTGGCCATGGCCGTCATGTGCTCTTCTAAAGACAGCCGTGCATCCAGGAGGACACCCAGATTATGCGCCCTCTCCATGGGGGCCAATGTCTCGCCAATTGGACTGACTTCAGTGAAATGAATGAAATCTGATAGCCTCCTGCTTCCAGGTTGTTACAGAATATTTGCTTTTTGTTTTCCTCTTATTTGCAATGCTGGGGAATGACATGGAGTGAGTGGCATAATGGTCTCTTTCATTGGCATGATTAAATAGTTATTGAGCCTTACCATTTCCACAAATTGTCCTTGTTAAAAATGTTTGGGAGAAGAATGTCCCTTTGTTCTTCTGCTCTTTGAACATAATTTTTTCCCCACTGTCTACCCATGATTTTCGTGCTTTACTGTTCATTCTATTTTCTGAGAAAAAGAGAAGCGAGACCATTCTGTTGCTCTGGCTTCTTGTGATTGGTTCATTTTGTGTGTGTTTCTACCTTTTCATCAAATCCATAAACTATTAAAATCCTTCAATCTATCCAAGTGTGACCTCAGGGTATGGTCAAAAAACTAAAAAAAGCAACTGACATAGTGTGATCAAAGCTCTATCTATGTCTTATGTGAAACACATGTCCAACAGACAAAAGAAACAGGCAAAGCTTTGATTGCTCCTGTCATCTTGACTTTCTTTTCCCTCGCTCCCTCCAGACACCCTTGTATTTGTGTGATCTACTCTCTAACTTTACCCTTATACCAACGAATGGAATCTTACATTCTGTGCTAGCTGTTCCAATTTAACTTGAATTTCCACTCAGCACTCTGAATGTCTTAAATTTTATTGACCTATTTAAATCAAGCTTTATTTTAAAGTTCCTTGTGAAAGCAAGCTTTATAAAAAGTTCCAATAAGATGTGTGCTAGGCCAAATGTCACTGTTAAACATTTATTGCATTTAAGAATAGGTGATGGCAAAGCTACAAGTGGCTCTCACCTGCACAAGACAACTTTTTCTCTGAGCTGTCTGTCTCTGTGGCATTATACCTGCGTAGCTGCCTGCTTTAGATGATTCTGCTAAATTGAGCAAAATGTGGTCATAATCATTGTTATCTGTCCAGAAGGGCCCAAACTTTTCCAATGATTCTCGGCATCTCACTGAAGTCAGTAATGAAGAAAACAATTTTGCCAATCAGCTATGTCAACACTCCTAGCTTTCTAGAATGATCCCATTCAGAGGCAAATTAGTGGTCACTCTTTACTCTCATATCAAGCAGTTAACTTTTGACATAGTTTCAAAAATGTTTCTGGTAAGATATTTATTACAGTTGATTCAGCACAACCTGGACTCTGTTGGAGGCCGCGTTCCATCTATAGGCAATAAAACCTCACCCCACCATGATAGTGGATGTGGGTAACCATGCTGTTACCAAAACCCGGCTAGAAACATGATGCTGTTTCCTATTCAAGATCTTCTCACCAAAAAGGGGTGGCAATGATCCTTTGTGAGATCTCAACTGGTACAGGGTACCCTGTTCCATAAGTAGTTGAATACGAATATCTTTAACATAAAGCTGGGCTCTAGAAATAACCTGTGTATCACCACTTTAGCTGCATAGCAGCAATTTTACCTCAGCTTCTGCCAAGCTGGTTATCCTGAAAATACTAGATTGTCCTCATTTTTCCTTCAGGGGAAGAAGTGCTATTGATATATGCTACTGGAAAATCAATAAGACTCACATGTCTGAGAAACTGAATTTTATTTTATTTTACTTTATTTTATATATCCCTACTTCTAGGGACACTTGTATCAAAATATTTACAATGGCTGCACATAAAATAAATGTTGAGAAATGGCAAGTATGACAGAACATAATCTAGCAAATACATGTAAAAACAGTATAATGAAGAAAGCAAGAAAGAGAATACTGTTTATACTAAACTTGCAACCCTGAAGCCCTCCTTACTTTTCGTATCACTCAAGTACAATAAAGCAGAGAGAGTATTAGCAACTTCCTAAGCATAGTTTCCATTATTTTGAACTGATCTCTGTGGCAGGAAGGCAAACGGTAACTTTGATGTAATAAAAAGTCTTTCCACTTTAATATAGCAATTTTCTACTTGGCTCTCTATTTGCAAAATTTAATTAACCAGTCTTCTTATTCCTTGGGAGACGAATTATATGCAATAAAAACAGGGGGGAGGGGTTTAAGATGGGCACACACAGACGCACACAAAACTGAAGCATTGTTTCTATTATCACAGAATTCTGACTCAGGAACCCTGTTTTATAGTACAAATAATTTCTTTCTTGACCAATGCAATATTAAGGTCTGCCTCCGACATACATTATATATTATAGTTTAAATGCAAGTTCCAATATTGAAAGCCCCACTTTAACAATGTTCCACCCCCATCCCCCATTCTATTCAATGAAATGAGAAAATCTAATTTTATCTAATTTGATGCTGGGAGATGAGATCACATGAGCCAGAGTTGAATGCCTCAAGGATTGACAGCTTGAAGAACACAAACTTTATGGACCCAACAGTTCTATCTTCATAGTGTAGCTTTGTAAAATGGACATATCAAGTTTTGCTGAAAAATTGCATATCTTAATGACATGCTTTATAATTAAGAATATTGTTTGCCTTTCTCCACCTTCTCCCATCTTCCTTTACCATTCACCTCTTTTTCATTCCCCAATGGCTACTGCCTTCTATCTTCTTCAACAACAGCAGCAGCACTATTTCTTTACATGACAACAAAGAGTGGAAATTAAATATTTTAAAACATTAAATTTAAAGGGTACAATTTAGATAATATTAAAACAGGTTGATTTTTCACATTTTGTATCTTTTAATTCCAAGGAATTTTTGTATGAAAAAAATGAGATGCACAATGAAGTAACACCTCTTCCATTCCAAATTTGGGAAATAGGCACGGTGATCAATGGAACTGGTTATGGAACAGTTAGATGACTTAGGAGATGCTGGTTAGTTTGAGAAGTAACTACAGTTCTGTCACCCAGTACTTCATTTAGCATCAGATGCCTGAGACAAGGACCTCATTTTATTTTATAATGTGGCCAGCTCTAACAGTGCTTAATTTGGAAGGGAGGTTGATACTTCTAGTGTCTCACTTCATGATACCTTCTTGGAATGGGTGGGTAGCGTTCATTGGTGACATGTCATGGTGCTGAAGGATCAAGAAGGAAATTGAACAACTTATTTATTTCTGCTTTTTCAGCTGTCAGTGAAGGAGAACACTGAGGCCTTTGAATGGAGTCTGAGAGATATCACCCCTCTAAGGTGAAGATTCTTCAACCATCTTCATGGTCTTAAATTCATAACAGGAGAGAGTCTATAGCAATTCTCTCTGGTGGAGTTTTCTGTGTTTCGGCATTTTGGGTGAGTAGTGTATTCATTATTTTTGGCAAATTTCTCATAGCAAAGTGAGTTCACAACCCTCCCACAGGTCCCCCAATTTCTAATCTTCCCTCTCTATTTTACCCTGACAACTCTCACTTTTTCCTGAGGACAAGATACAGGATCCCAATAATGAAGCTAAAGCTAAAGCAAATCCAGGCAAGTATAAAGGAATATCCATGGTGACTGTCTTCATAATAGTGAGAAAATCGGGCAGTATAGATCGAGGCAGCAATCAAAATAAACAGCCCTGTGAAAACAAAAGCAAGCAAGCAAATAAATAATAAAATAAAGTAAAATTTGGAAGGCACTTTAAATCTTAAGTTTATCCAAACAATTGTAGATTTCACAGTGAAAAGAACTGGAAAGAAAAGGATTAACTTCCTTTAATTGAATATTGAAAAAAATCCAACTGCTTTGTTATTATAAAATAAAAATATATTTTGTTTTGAGGCATATGATTTATGATTACCTTATCAGGTGGATTTTTTAAAAAATCAAATTCAAAACCTAACACTAATACTGGTAGGACTCAGTTGCATGTCTGCAGTCATTCCATCTAGATCCATAACTGATATCCTGAACGCTGAACACATTATTTGCCCTTGCCCATTTTTCTGTCTTTTTTCCCTTTCTTATCACCATGCCTGATAAAAAGTTCTTGAAAACTCCAATACCTGCATGCTACTTTGTAATCTTGACTTGGTCTAAAAAAAAAGATGGTCTCAGACTCAATATAGAATACTTCTACTGTATAGTCTCTTATGCATAGACAAAGTTTATCTGAATGCCTTGGAATTATTATATTTTCTTCTCTATAGTAGGCCCCTGATATCTGTAGTAATGTAACTGTTTCTGGAGCCTGTCAATGATGATAGTATCTCTTTCCACATATGGTGAATGTGGGGTTTTGGGTTTTTTCATTTTTAACATTGGGGCCCCTTGTCCAAGTTCCCCAAATGAAAAAAAGTATAGAAGGTAACTATGATGAAAGACCCTTTTCATCAGTAGCCGTCACAATTATAAAATACCCTCCACGTGGAATATTTCCTGGTACCTTAACAGCTATCAAAGAAAGAAGACTTTATGTTTAAACTTTGGTTTTCTATTTTCTTATTTCTGATAAATATGTTATCGTTTAAGCAATGAACTACATGCCTCTTGGATTCAATAAATCTATATGACATACTAGATAATAGTACTTCACATAGTATTAGATAGGGTTTCCTACTTGAGCAGGGGGTTGGACCAGTGGTGGGATTCATCGAGTTCGCACCACTTCAGGAGAACCGTTAACTGTTAACTTTCTGAGCAGTTTGGCAAACTGGTTGTTAGAAGAAATCATTAGGGCAGAGAACCGGTTATTAAATTACTTGAATTCCACCACTGGGTTAAGACTAAAAGACCGCCAAGGTCTCCTCCAATACTGTTATTTTGTTATGTTTACATATCATCACTATATACCACCCTTCTCCAGTATTTTGGACTAATTTCCAGTTTGCTACTATAGACAATGGTTTTCCTTACAGCAAATCAACATAATGGCTCCAGTGATGTAGAAGCGTTTTCCCTTCTCCATGGTGAAGAGCTGTACCACAAACATGACCAAAGAGATGAAGGAAAAGATGATGGCCAGGATCATGAAGGCCTGCACAGCCTTGAGGGCACCTAAAGACACAAGGCAAGAAAGAGAGAAAGGAACGCAGGAGTTCAATGTATAGCAATATGCCATTAAAGCAATATCCATAGATGAAAATAAACAGTATATTACCCAAGTCATCATTGTTAACAATGAGATCCTGGCAACTGCTTTCTGAACATTGCTTCCACAGCCCTGAGTAGTTTGTTTTCTGAGAAATGGTTGTTACCATCCAGACCTAAAATAAAGCAGAAGCAGCTTTCATATTTGGATTACTTCCCTTCAGGAACTGACATCAAGCTAAAACTGGAAGCCAGTTTAGCTGAACTTTTGCAAAACTGTCATCAATAATTACTAGGTTTTCCACAAAGGCTGATGTTTTTATACCAAAAGACAATCTGGATTATGCTGAGATATAACTGATACTAGAGTGCTTTTTCAGCAATGCACATACAATAATATGTGATTGTTTGAATACACATACTATAATTGCAAAAATTGTTATGTTTAAGATAATATAAACTTAGAAAAAAGAGTTTGCCAAAACGGAAGGCAATTACTGATGTGAAATTTAACATTAATTTAATAAGGATGTATAGTAGAATGATTTATCTGAACAGAAAAACAAGTTATTTATAAATATAGTTGTTGTTGCAGGATCCAATCTGGGTTTGTCACTGGGACCAGAGGATTAGTCTTCAAAGTTTTCACACTGGAGCCCATCATCAGGGAATTTCTCTCTACTATAATGTGTGCCTTGGCTATTCTATGCATCATATTTATGTGGTGCCTTCCTATTGGTTGATCGGTGTGTTGATGGTTGGCTATTGGCTGTTGTTTCCTTGTGTTGTCAGGTCCTTGGCTCCTAAGTACTGATAAACTGGTGGTAAATCAGTACTCCTGTTGAGTGACAAAGGGTCCATTCCCAGGTTTCAATCATTTCCCTGGCCATGTTACCTGCACAGCCAACAATCTTAGTCACTGCGAAATTGAATGTATGTCCTTGTTCATTACAATGTATTTGCCTTCATTCAATAGTTATTGTTGCTCAGGAAATACTGTAATTAGCAAGTCCCAATTGGAAGCTCATCTAGAAAATCCATTTTGAGTTTCCTTTATTCTTGGGGAAGGGGAAGAAAGGAGATTGGTTTCCAACAAGTGAAATAGCTATTGATAAAATATTTATTTTTAAAAATCTTGTTATGCTCAAACTACTTGCAAAGTGGTATTAGGATTGCTGCTGTTGTAGTAAATTTGGAAATGTTTGAAACCAATCCTGATCTAAGATACAGAAACTGGGGAAAAGAAACTCAGTGGGTATAAAATGAGAACATTGGAACCTAAGAACTGCCAGCTGGATTAAACCAAAGGGCTATTTACTCCAGCACTATATCACACAGTGTCATGTCTGTTTCATCTGAGAAATTTATGAGACAGCTCTTTTCATTGTTGTTTCCCAGAGGCTAGTGTCTAAAGTACAGTATGCTGCATTTATTCTGGAGACAGTTTACAGCCACTCAGGCTACTAGTCACCAATAGCTATGCCTTCCTGAAATATCTACATCTCTCTTGAAGCATTTAAAGTGATAGCTATTATCATATTTATCTCTCTTGAGATTTGGGCTTCTCGGCTTGTGATAGGAAGACATATTTACTGCTTTGTCCTAGGTAATGAAAATGAATTAGCTTTGACTTTCAACACCTTAATACATGGTATTAAGGTACAGATTGCTTTGAAAACTGTATGACATGGTGATGGTTGCTCCAACTGATGGTGTTTTGTCCTTGTACACTAGGTATGAAGAACTGCCTTGTACTAGTTGATCTATTTCTTCATCAAGTCAGAAACGTAGGATTATCTTTTTCAAAAAAGAAAACAGAGATTCTCAAGTTTAGATTTTACAGGATGTTGCGCTAAAACAGACATTCTCTGATGGCCCCTTGACTTTTTATTGAAGAACTGGAATCTAATAACTAAGATTATCAATTCAGTGAGATTTAGAATAGCAAATTCAGGAAGGCATGAAGTGAATGACATAAAAGATGGTCAATTCAGAAATGTCTACTTTAAGTACTGACAATGAATTAAATAAAGAAAAGTTTGCCTCATCATCTCTTGCAATAATATATCTTGATGCTTGCTCTGTAACACAATGTATTTATAAATCATAAAGAAGGTTGAAACACTCCCATTCACGGACATAGACAGGAGAGGGGGGTCAAAACCACAAAAATTGTAGTGCAAATCACATGAAACTTTGCCCCTCCCTTGTCTGTTTTGACTGCCCCCCCCTCCACCACAAATGAACGGTTCCCATTGCCTTAATACCAGAAGCCAGACCGGCTGTTCCATGAAGGGTCTTCCCTATAGTTTTGAGAGTTCTCAATTACAATGCAGCCACATTCCCAGATTTTAAAAAGTGTAAATAATTTATTAACAAGTATCCTTTAAGAATCATTAAATGCTAGATGCCTGGAGAATGTGATGGAAAAGGTCATATTTCTGATATCATGAATATTATAGTCCTTCAACTGGATTTTCTCTGTGAGCTAAGCAGGGTCAGAGTTATTTGCTTTTTGATGCATTTGTATCTTTAAAATGTTTTTAATGCAATCTGATATATTTATTTCATTTATATATTGACCCCTTAGGCTAGAACTATATTTTCTATGCTTCTAGGTTATAGTGAACAGAATAGAGACCCATTTAGAGCAGATTTATTTAGAGGAGAGCCATTGAAACAAATGAAAATGCAGTTGTTTGTTTCTTTATATAATTTCCTTATGATTTTGGAGGCTTCCCAATTCTTAGGTTAGTATGTATATTCAAATAAACATAAAGCAACTTTAAAAACAAAAGTTAATGAGATATATGGGCATAAATTTTTCAGAGCCTAGTCTAAGATATAGATTTAGTATTACTTTATGAAAGGAATTCTTATAACTTCCAACATGAAAATGGTTTCTTGGGTTTTATTCCTTGTAAAACCTATCCAGATGAATGTAACTGAGTATTCCTAAACTTTTTAAAAAAATCTATACATTATTTATACAAAAAAGTAATTAGGCTGAGTACTTCAATGATACCCACACAGTTGATAGGGCCCATTTGGTCTAAGAAAATCTGAGGGAGAAAACATGGAAAAGCAGAGTAAAGGACAGAGCATTTTTGTTCTCTCCTCTTACTTCATAAAATATTTTGGAGGAAATCCTTGGGGAGAAATCTAACTGCACATTTGCTATCTTCCATATTCAAATGAGAGTCATGAGAATCTGGAATGCATATGACAAAGATATTCCTAAATCTCTCTCTTTATTCTATTCTCATGGATTTATGATGAGGGGAGATAGATGCCAAATACTGGAACAACAGAGTGCTGAGAAAACAAAGAACGTATTATGGTTTCCTGAGTTTTTTGGCTTCTGAATATCTTTCCTGTTTTTGTTCAATAGTATGTTGGCTTGTGTGCCATGGGTGTGTATGAGTGTGTGTATGAGTGTGTATAAAATAAGTAGGCTGCTTCAGATAGAAGTATCCAGCAGATGTCATCATAAACTAAAGCAAAGGAGCCAGTTGATATGTAAATATAAATGTGGCCAAAGCAATAACGAGTAACACATCCCACTGTCTTCCTGCTTAGTTCACTTCTACTGTTCATCAGCTAGCCGTCCAGAGTCAATGCTGTGAAATCCAATGAGGCTTCTTTCCTAATAAGTATACTTATTCATGCAACATTGGGTGTGGGTCATTGAAAATCAGTCCACAGCTGATTTTTTTAGTACACTGTTTTCTTTTCCAAAGGAAGTGGTGGAAAAAGAATCTTGAATTTTGAATCTTTTACCAGAAGTTTTTTAAAAGCCACAAGTACTTCCCCACTACCCCCAGAATTGCTCAACCATGCTGCTGAACCATTATAAAATAAATAATTGGGGGAAAAAACCTGTATCAACCGTACATTAACTTTACTGAAATATTAATAATAGTTTATAAAAGGAATAACAATAATTGGGGGATTCTTTTGTCTTTTGTAAAGGAAAAAGAATTTGATTGCTTGTTTTTTTATTGATATTAGCAAAACTAAAACCATCTTAAATTTATCTTCCTAACCTGATCATTGCTGGACTTCAAGCCACATTACCAGCTATATAGATTTTGGATTGTGGAAATTTTAGCACATCAGGAGAGAACCAAATAAGACCATGTTGCTTCACTTTTAACCCTGGTTCTTTTGAAGTACTGATCAACTTAAACATGAAAGGTTTATAATATAAGAGAGAGGGAGAGGGAGAGGGGGAAGGGGAGGGGAAAGTGAGGGGGCAGGGAGGGAGGAAGAGAAAGAGAAGAGAAAGCGAGTCCACAAGGCAATTCCTGCTCAATTAGAAAAAAACATTGGACCTCAAAACCTATTCACACAGTCACCAAGGGCAATCAAATATCAGAAAAGCGTCTAGCATGTGTTGAGTTAATTTTTTATATCTATTGTAGGAGAAGAGCCATGCTAGTCTATGGTAGACAAAAATCAGGACAACTCTGGGATCACTTTCCAGACTAACACATTTTATTAAAAGACATAAGACTTCACGAGCCACAGTATCAAATACTGAGCCATAGTTCCCAAAGGCCTATGCCTTGTAAATAAAATGTGTTAATTTGAAAAGTGCTAATAGACTCTTTCTGATTTGTGTATCTGTGCCTGTCCATGTATGTGTGCATATGTGTGTCCATGTGAACTTTGTTTTTAGTGAACTGTATCTAAATACTAAACTAAGTAGTTTCAATTCTTCAAGCAATTTTTAAAAAAGGCTACTTTGTGACCAAATTACATACTAACAGGTCCTTATTGCCTATTGCTCATCCGTGTCATTATAGCATTTTTGACAATTGTAGAGTCCTTGGTGTTCCCTGAATTTGGATGTTTGTGTGTTTGTGTGTCTTTGTGGGTGTGTGGGGGTTTTTTTTTTTTGTTTTGTTTTTTGTTTTTTGTTTTTTTTTGCAGGCATTTCATTAGCCAACTAGGTAAAATTCTCAGAGCTTGAAGGGAGTGGAGTTTGCTCTCTGTTTATATACAGTGGCTCATCCTGTTACTGTTGATATTTCTTGACATTTCTTTGGACCTCTTATCTTTTGTCAATCATAATAACAAATTAAACAAATCTTAAAATGCATGCAAATTTTGTTCAGAGGAATTTCTACAATGTCGCCCAAAATGCCAAGGACTAGGGAATTTAATGGGCGCATTATCTCAAGCCTACTTTTGAGAAATTCTTTGCTTCCTGACCAAGGGTGTGGTAGGGGGGCCTGTCTTTTTCACACAGAATGAAAAAAAAAAGCCTTTTTGGAATTTACGGGGTGGGATGCATGATTGTGCTTAATTTATTCAATGCATAAATAAATGCCAAAAGCTTGATCTATCTTTTTTACATTAAAAATGCCTTATCTGCGCCATTTCCTGGAATGATGTATTTAATTATTGAAAGAAATACTGATCAGAAGAAAGCTATGTGTAATGATCCAATCCTGACATCTAGAGTTCCTTCTCTTCTGATTCTTGGTTAATTTATTTGATGCTCTAGGACCGTGATGGCGAACCTATGGCATGCGTGCCACAGGTGGCATACGTAGCCATATCAGTGGGCATGCCAGCTCAGCTCTGGGGTGCATGCACTCGCCTGCTAGGTGATTTTCGGGCCTTCTGGGCCCACCAGAAGTAGGGAAACAGGCTGTTTCCTGCCTCCGGAGGGCAGGGGAGGGGGGAGGCCCATTTTTCTTTCTTACCTGGCTCCAGACCCTTTCTATTTATCTGGGAAGGGCGAAAACAGCCTTTCCCACTCCCTCGGAGGCTCTCCAAAGGCCTGAAATGGCTCATTTCCCAACTCCCGGTGGGACAGGAAGTGACTTTTTTGCTGTCCCCAGCCTCCAGAGACTCCTAGAGAGGCTCCTAGAGACTCCTAGAGGGGCTCCTAGAGACTCCTAGAGAGGCTGGGGAGGCTGGGGACAGCAAAAAACATCACTTCCTGCCCACCAGGAAAAAGAAATGGGCCATTTCAGGCCTTTGGAGAGCCTCCAAGGGAGTGGGAAAGGCTGTTTTTGCCCTTCCCAGATAAATAGAGAGGGTCTGGAGCCAGGTAAGAAAGAAAAACGGACCTACCAGGCCATTGCATGCCAGGAGCATGGAGGGGGAGGGGGGTTGTGCGCGCATGCGCAGGGCAGGGAGCATAGAATTATGGGTGTGGGCACGTGCGCGCGCAACCCTCCCCCGCCCCCCTCTCCTGGCACGCGATGGCAAAAAGGTTAGCCATCACTGCTCTAGGAACAAGGCTTTCAAGCTCAACATTTTGGAAGAGTGGAAGGATCTAATTTAGAAAAAGATTGCCTTATGTGGGGTCTTGCAAAGGGGTTAGACCAATTTTTCTCAACCATGGCAACTTTAAGATATGTGGACTTTAACTTCCAGAATTCCCAGCCAACATTCCCGAATTTTGAATACTGTTCAGCTACAGGTAATTCCCAGTCATAGAATCATAAAATTACAGAGTTGGAAAGTACCTCAGAGGTCATTTAGTTTAACTTCTTGCTCAGTGCAAGATGCAGCAAAACAGATTCCATGAAGTGCTAATCTAGCCAGCCAAGTGTAAGCTTAATTCTATTGGTTTTTAATTATCACAGAGGGCAAGTAAAATTGGTACATGACAGTCAAAAGAAAAATAGTTATACGGATTCATTATACAGTATAGTATTAATAGTGTATGTGAATGCAAGCAGATCTAATCAGTCATAAACTGAAGATTTTAAAAGGGTTCAGTTAATCAAAATGAGTTAATTTACCATATCGTTGCTTTTGTTACTGATTTTTTAATGCAGAAAAGACATTTGTGTAATAATATTGGAAATGAATGATGCCAGTCTGCTTGTCACAGTTTGATAGGAGATGGTGAAATAAAAGTTAAAGCTTTGAGAGGAAGAATTAAATCTGTTTTCACTTATTATTTGAATTTTCCACTCAGTTCAAGGGTGTCAAACTGGCGGCCCGTGGGCCAGATGCGTCACGCGCAAGCCATGCCTACCTCAGCTCTGCGTATGGGGAAAATATCACAAAACATCACGGCAACATGACACTATGAGTTTGACACCCATGACTTAGTTCTATGTTTTTGAATAGAGAAAGAGAGATACAAGCACGCTCCACTCAGTGCTAATGTTCATGTAGTCATAAGAACCTATTTTAATAATTTTAGTGCTAAACACATCTGGAAAACATCAGAGTGTGGATGGCTGATGAAATATATAGCTAGCTATTTAAAAGAACATTGTCAATACTGGTTTATATTTTTCTTTTGCATTAATTCAATCACATTTATTAACTTAGTTTTAGAAATGACAACACAGAAATGTGTACATCCTTTGTTCCTAGGTGTTATTGTGCTTTTGTCTCTGCTGCTCTGTATTTGTCAAGTTCCAGAAACTTTTATTCTTGAAAGTGGGAGAGGACACAGTGTTTCAGCATGGACAGGAAGGAACCAAGCTAGTCTTGTCATACAAACCAAGAATCCTGCCAAATGATATCCCCTTCTCCCCCATTGAGTTTGGCTTTGCCAAAGAGTTCATGAGAATGTTTTATGATTCCAAAACAGACAAGCTGGGAAAGACCTTGTAATTATACAACAGACTGTCTGGCAGGTGGGAGAGCAAAGCATCTTATAACTAGTATGTCCTAACTCACTCAACTTGTTTCTGAGTGGGCTGGGTCCAGGTGTTTTGAGGATCAGGATAAGAGAATGGAATGATCTCTATTTCACGCCTTTAGGCTGTTTTGAATTGCTGCTTTGTTTCAGTTAATAAATGAGGAATACGCCAAGCCTTAGGGCGTTACTTCTTTTGTAATTTTGAACAATCAGATTTAGAAATCTTAACCCACATAAATAAACCAGAGGAATTTTCTGTTGCCTTTTTCTGGAAGTAATTTGTTTTTGGAAAGTAGTTTAGCATAAATATATGGTTGATGAACTGGTTTTTAAGGATGTGTAAATCAAGAACATAGTGACCTGTCTTTCCCATGTCTGCCACTCTCCAAATACAGTCAATTATATTTGGTCCACACAACATCCAAAACTGTAATGTGATTTATTTGGTTTTGTTTTAACATGCCTTGTGTGATCACAGGCACTGTCGTTTGCATACCATGGTTAAAGGCTCATTATAGTGTAAATTGTTGTTTATTTCATAAAATGTAGTTTAAAAGATCCATAGTTTAGTGTGATGTCTGAAATCAGTGTAAGTCCCAGATTCTTAGGCAGGAAGAAAGGAGAAGTTGAAGTCTAACGCTATTAGATGATCCTGCATTTAGGAACATGTACTGGACTCAGTCTGAAAATGAAGGGACTGGCAGCTCAGACCACATGGCTCAACAAAATCTCTAGCTCTAGCCTACTCTGCCTTATTACAGTGATAGGATTTTTACTGTTTTATTAGCCAGGTAATAAGTAAACTGTATGTGCAAAACTTCCAGTAAGACTCACACATTTGTCTTTTTTTCAAAATTCTTGTGCTCCTTATCTCTCCCTTGCCCCATAGAAGGGAGAAGCAGGATTGAAAATTCTTGATTACCCACTCTTATACTTCCATCCTGTCACTATCATGGTGCCCACAACTACCAGATGCTCCCAAACACAGAAAAGCTTCTGACTACAAAAGCATTGCTTGCCGTAGATCTGAACCAAGTTGAGGAGACTAACAGCTTATGGCTGCTACTCCAGATCATAAACATTGAGAAGGTTTTGCTACTTACGTTAGCAATAGTGGAGACAAAGAGCATGATGACAGTGGCAATATGAACCACAAAAATTCCAGCCAGTAGTACCAACATCTTGGCTCTTCACTTCAGGAACGATCTCAGATGCAGAGAAGTCTTTGGGAGAGAAACAGATCTAGGTTAATCTAAAAAGCAAACACTGAATGTAAGAGCAGGGTTCAATATTAGCTCTATGCAGGCAACAAAGGACATATTTTTAAAAATCTGCCAGTGACAAAATGCAGTAAATTGGATCTGCAAACACAGGTTGACTTACAACCACTGTCAACTTATGACCACGATTGAGCCCAAAATTTCTGTTGTTAAATGACACATTTGTTAAGTGAGTTTTGCCCCATTTTACAACATTTCTTGCCATGGTTGTTAAACGAATCTCTGCAGCTGATAAGTTAATAACCCAGTTTTTAAGTGAATCTGGCTTCCCTATTGACTTTGCTTCTCAGAAGGTCGCAAAAGGTGGTTGCATGACCTTGGACACAGCAACGGTCATAAATAGAAGTCAGTTGCCAAGCATCTGAATTTTGATCACATGATCATGGGGAAGCTGCAGAGGTTGTAACCAGTGGTGGGATTCAAATTTTTTTACTGCTGGTTCTGTGGGCGTGGCTTGGTGGGGATGGCAGGGGAAGGATACTGTAAAATCTCCATTCCCTCCCAATCAGCTGGGACTCAGGAGGCAGAGAATAGATGGGGGCAGGGCCAGTCAGAGGTGGTATTTACCAGTTCTCCGAACTACTCAAAGTATCTGCTACCAGTTCTCCAGAACTGGTCATAACCTGCTGAATACCACCTCTGGTTATAACTGTGAAAAATGGTCATAGGTTACATTTTTCAATGCCGTAGTAACTTTGAATGGTCACTAAATGAACTGTTGTAAGTCAAGGACTACCTGTCCTAGAAAATCTTCAGTTTAATTATTTTGAGATGTTAGTAAAACACTGAGTAAAAGTCATACATATTTGAAAAAGGAGCCTAAATAAATAAATAAATCCATGAAAATGTATAGATGTGTAAACCTTTATTACATTCATTTTAGTTTAAATCCTATTTCTTTACTATTTCTTTACTATTACTATTTACTACATTTTATCCCATCCTTCATTTAAAGCAGAGATGGAAAACATGTGTTCCCTTGTTCTAATTTCAGATCTCACACAGTTTTCAAACTTTGCCCTGCCTCATTGGCTTTGCATTTGCCAACTTTTGCTCTGCCTTGCTCCCTCTAAATTAACCTTGGCAACATTAGGACTTCATCTCCCAGAATTCTCCAGCCAGCATGCTGGCATCTTGGCAATCAAGGAAACACAGGCATAAACAAGGAAAAGTACCGCAAGCAGTACTCTTACCTAGAGGTAAGGTGGGGCAGCCTATAAAATTTATAAATAAAGAAACAAATAAACAAACTTGGGAGAATCCTGGAAGAGGCTCATCCACCTGCTTTTATTTCATTACTATACTGTAAACTCAACAAAGGATTTTCTTTCCTTTTTAGTGGTTGGGGCTTTTCTCCTGGTCTAGTTCTTTATTCCAGGCACATGCTACACTTCCAGGGTCTTTGGAGAAAGCAAATATGTTATTGCTTACTCAGTTTAAAAGCTCCGATCCTCACTATAGAGACAATGACCTGTCAATCCGGATATTCAGATTCAGTAGTCTATGGTACACAAGCATATCAAATAATAATTTGCAAGCAAAAAAATATTGGTTTATGCATGATATAAGGTCTATCAATATTAGATGGCTAATGTTAAGCAGAGTTGCCTGAAGGCCAAGTCACATGTGTCTTTTGAATGTCTTGAGAATAGTACCTAAAGACTTTAAACGTTTTTCCAAATTGCAACTGTTAAAATGATAAAAGGGAAATATTTGCTGTATGACTAGTAAGTTACACATTACAAATTATCATATCATTGCTTAAGAGTTGCTTAAGAGAGGCAGCCATGTAAATAAAAAGAAATAAATTAAATTATATATTAACTGTACTTAATTTTAATTAAATGTAAATTCCAATTAAAATTATGCTTTGCCCTGATTTCAACTACAATTTTTGGCAATGTAGTTCCAAGCACACTGTTCAAAGACCCAGGAAAGCCTTGCCAGAAAAAAGGTTGCACACCTCTGAGGTGATTTGTTCTGTTTATCCCATTTAAATACTTCATTTTCTATCTAAGTTCATATAATGCTTTTCTAACTCTGACCATAAAGTAGGAATAAGAAAAGATCTATGGTTTTGCTCTGAGCAAAACAATGCTCATCAGAGAGATACCATCTTTCATTTCAGTAATGACCCGATCTTCCAAAAAACCCAGCCATGTAAGCTTAATGAGAATTAATGTCAACCATGGAGTGGGTTGTTGGCATTTGTTGATGGATTTTATTGAAAGTATATTCATGTCATTATGAAACTCTCAAAATTACAGTTAGCAAAGTATTGTGCTTGGGATCACATCAGTGGTGGGTTGCTACTGCATATGCACAGAAGCGCCCCGGGCATGCGAGCGAACTGGTAGCGATGGGATTTGGAACCCACCCCTGGATCACATCCCGCAGAATAGTGGGTGAAGTCAACGCAAACTTCAAGGAAGATAGGAAATGTGGCATGATATTGCAACATTAGAATAAGTGGGATTATTCTGGAAGCAGGATTCTCTTCCCACCACCACCCTTAAGCCAATGAATTCCATTTGTGATGGCAATGTCTTCATATGTATTTGCTTCCATAAACACCTCCAGGTGTTTATGGACCCTAACTCCCATGACTCCTTGTCATCACAACTAAATGAGATATGGAGTTTTTAGGACTACTGGACATGTCCATTTTAACATGTATTGTAAGTTTTTGTTTGAATTTCCCATAGCTAGGATAAACTGTTCTTCCTGATTTTATTTAAGTGATAATATATCTTGTCCTGTGTTTTTTTTTTTTTTATCAGTTCAGCAAGACAAAAACCTGCCAGAATATCTTATGAATGGGAAATACCTAAAGAAAAAATAATTTGGACTTCAAAAGGCAAAGTATTCCACAGAACCAATGGCCAGTTCCATGAAGGCCTTCACTCTTGTAGACTCAGCCTTCTCCATGTGTTCTTCAGAAAGACTCAAGGTGAAATAGAAACTGGTTTCATATATCAGAACAACCTGAGGGCTTTAAAGGTAACAAGCTGGCAGCCAATGCATGGTAGTTGCAACATGATCCTGGTTTTTTAAAAAGGTGCCTATTACCATCCTTGCTACTCCATTAGGAGATGTTTATCTGTGAGTATGTGAGCACTCTAGCAAGCAGTCTCCCCACGTACAGACTGCATTGGTTATTTCCAGATGGCAAGCTTATTGTACAAGAGTCTGACTGGCATCTGCATGAGAACATGCTAGGCTACTATCAGACTGGATGCAGTGACATTTAGGAAAACCTGTTGTTGGAGAAGAGGGATCAATGATGTTACTGTGGAGTTTTCTGCACAAGAACAATCTAGACTTTGTAATGTGGGACCCACCCAATTCTTTTTAATACAATAAGTCTGTCTCAGTACATTTCTGAAGAAAGCTGTCATTTATTTGTAATTAAGTTGATTCATGTTCCTATTCTTTCCTGACTGAACAACTAGTGATTATCTGTGGGATTTCTTAATGGCGCTGCAGTGTGTTTTTGTTAGGAAGTGGAAAAAGCTCAACATCTTAATCATCTGCGATTCTGCAGCAATATAGAAGCAAATGCTAAATCCTGCATGACAGTGTTGGAATCTCTGGTCTCATGGCTTTTTTTTTTTTTTAATAAGGGGATAGCTATACATATGCTTCCTGTTCCCAAGATACTACATTAGCACTTTTTTCATCTCTGACAGTGCTTAACTTTTGGTCTACCTCAGTGGTGGGTTGCTCCCAGTTCTGTCTGGTTCTATAGAACCGGTAGTAAAATCGGCGGGAGGCTCCACCCACCCGCACAGACATCATAAATGACGATCTGCGCATGTGCAGAAGTGCGCGCGCACATAGCCCCATTGCAAACCGGTAGTAAAGGTAAGTAGAACCCACCCATGGTCTACCTCACATCTCTGCCACACCAACAGATAGAGAACTACCAGAGTGATGGCGAACCTTCTCGGCACCAAGTGCCCAAACCGGAATGTGTGTGCATGTGCGTGCGCAGGAGCTCCAGAAACCCAAAGACCAGCTGGCCGGTGCAGTGTGCACATGCATACCAGCCAGCTGGTCTTCAAGTTTCCGTCATGCGCATGCGCGCCATCCAGCTGCTCTTCATGCATGCCAAAGCACTGGAAACCTGAAGACCAGCTGGCTGGCACACGCATGCCTTTTTTTTTGGCTATTTTTCAGGACGTTTTCAGGTCATTTTAAGGCCAATTTTTTGGTCATTTTCAGGACGTTTTTCAGGCCATTTTCAGACTGTTTTGGGAGCTGCTTTCTGGGCTGTTTTCCGATGCTCCGATGCCCACAAAGACCAACTGGCCAGCACACTTGTGCACACCCTAAACCAGAAGAGCAGCTGGCAACAGCGTGCATGCCCATAGAGAGGGCTCGGCGTGCCACCTCTGGCACGCGTGCCATAGTTCGCCATCACAGCCCTAGAATGAAATGAGTTCAATGCTATTTTACAGGATTGCAATTCAGTAAGGAGCACTAGAAGAATTTCTGTCTTAAGGAAAAGCTGGGAGTGGCATGGCAGATTAGCAGTTTAGGCTGTTATGCAGCATTGCCGTCAGACTAAAAACAGCTGCAAATAAGAGGTTGGGACTGTGGAGGCACTTGCAAAATAATCACTTTAGGGGTGGAGCAAATTTGCAATTGGATATCATGAGCTACACACTGTGAAAAAAATGAACAGGAAAGTGCAAATATCCATCTTGATTATTCTTGATAAGTAACATGAATACAAAACAGGCAAGTGGAACTACATGATCATGGAAATGCATTAATGCTAAAACTTTATAGGTGAGTATCATTGCAGCAAAGAGATAATAACCATGGCATAACTCATGACAGAGATTTAAAATAAATGTGCAATTTTAGGAAACAACTATTAGCTGCTCTTACCTCCTTTGTAACTCAACAAGTAGAACTAAAGACTAGTTGTTGCTTCTATTTCTCTAAAAGCTGGGAGTCAGAAATTCCTGTTGATCTATTCAGAGGTAGACAACTTGTTTTGCTTACCAAGATTACAAATAAAATTCCTGCTATCTCCTAGCAGAGCTGGGAAAAATTATTTTATGAAATCATGGAGAACCACCACCAGTCATGGTAGAGAATGTTAGGCTAGATGAACCAAACTTGCTTCTTGATATTAGGTTCCTGCTGCAAATCACTCAGAGTGACAAATAAATGCTGATATCCACTCCGATTTGTTAGTTATGCAGCTCTATGCGTTATTCAGAAATAAGTTCTGTAATTTCCAGTAGGGTTTATTCCTAGATACAGATGGTTAAGAAAGCAACTTTAATAAGTGGAGAAGAAAGTGTATTAGTGCCATTTTTGTTGCCAGCAGGCATTGCGCCTGTGATCAGAAAGTTAGAAACAGAATAGCTGTGATGATAAAATATATAATAATGCAAATTTCCTTTAATAATGCATGTCATGGAAACCTTAATCATAGAAATTTATAGAATCACATGTGTTACTCATTTATTCTATCATCCCCATTTGCTTTTCTTTATCTAATTGCAGGCCTGCATGCATGAGAGAACAGTTTTTAAAATTTATTTGACCTGTTTTGGAACAAGATATTGTTTTTACTAGGTCTATCCAATTTTATCATTTCTTCTCTAGCTGTCCTTCATCAAAATTAGTAACCAAACAGAACACTCAAGATTATAGAAGCAAGAGACAGAAATGACATATTTTGTGCTCTAATCCAGGTATTTTCTTCTGTGAATATATTCTCAAAGCCTTTTTCCCCCCTAAATCCCTTTCTGCTGAAATATACTGGTCTCGCATGTTGAACACTAGCTGTCCTTCCAACCTGTATTTTCCTGCTATTGCTTTGGCCTTATAGCTCCATTACCTTCCTTTCCCCCAGTACAGTGTAATAAATGGGAGGCTTATAGTGATGGCAGGAGATGATATCATAAACATGCATTTTCATTTAATATCTTCAGGTAAAGATATTCCTTTTATAAATGCCTAGAAGTGAAAGCCATCCAACGAAGAGATACTTATCCCAAAATGGTGATTCTTCAGGGCAAGGAAGTTGTTGATTTACTTAATTGGTAGTTCTATTCCTCAGTAATTATGGCTTAAATCCACTCCTATTCTGTGAATTCCAACAGTGATATTAGTAGTGGCAGATCTATATTTAATTATGGTATGACAAGTTTAATGTAGCTTATTTTCTAGAGAACATTATATTCAGTATCGCAAACCACAAAGATTGATTCTTTTTCTTTTCTAAGAAACATTGCTAACAACTCCTACAGTATTCACAGAGAAGAACTCTTGAACAGACCCTACCCTCAGAAAAGGGAATGTATGATGAGAAACACCTTTGCATTTTGTCTGTTATTTGTCCCTATGATGCAAAACTTTCCTGTAACTATCTAGTTTGTCTTTATTTATTGGAAAACATTTCTACCCTACCACTTCTTGTATATCTGACACAAAAGAGAGAATCAAGATGGCAACAGACATACTTCATTGGAAAGATTATTCCAAAGGCAGTTGGCTATCACAAAGAAGGTCAGTTCTGGGTAGCCACTTGCTGAACTTCATCATGGAGGATATCAGGAGTATGAGGCTAATGGAATTGCTATGCCCTAGTCATCTGTTAATTAATTTGTTTAAACTTCAGGAATCACCAACTTAAACTTTCATGTTTCAACGAGGAACTATACATTTATCCTACACAATATTTACTTACATTTGTCTATTTCCCATAAAGAGGTTTTGATAACATATTTCAGGGAACACTTGGAAATGCAAGGTTTCTGAAATCCTAGCAAGTTTTGCATTTTCCATGCTCATATAGAAAGGGTAGACTGAAGAAAAAGGAATAAATTATATTCTCTAGTACAGAAAAGAGATATGTAGTCACTCCTTGATTTGCACAGCTACTAAACCAGTTATGAACAGAATTTAGATCAGAATTTATCAATAGATGTGATTTGCAATAGTTCTATAAGGATATCATGCTCCCAGCTGCTTAACAATAGCAGAAACCAACCAATCTGCTCCATGCCTTAAATTTTACTGCTGACATGAATAAAGCTTGGGATAATAAGCATTGGAATTTGCTGCAAGCTCCAGTAAATTCTGGTATTCAAAACAGTTTTTTGGACTCAGAATTCTTTTAATGTTAAGCATATGTTGTTTGTACCAGGCTATGGTTTGATAGATTTTGGGGCTTCAGTACAAAGCAGATTCCATAATTTTGAAGTGTTTCCATCTCTGCCTTTAACTATATTTCTTCAGTGTAAGTTTCTTCAGTATAAGTTTGTGATGGAAAATTTTGCTATCCTAATGAGCTCAACCTTTGATGGCCAATTTGAAATTCCTCCACTAAGATCATATACCTTTGCTGATTACACACCTATTATTGCTATTAAAACAGCGTTTTTAAACTTGGCAGTTTTAAGATATGTGGACTTCAACTCCCAGCATGATGGCTAGGGAATTCTGGGACTTGAAGTCCACACAATATAAAGTTGCCAAGTTTGAAAAACACTGTATTAAAGTAATGAAAAGATGCAGCAATTCTTCAGTTATTTATGTGAGTGTCCTCCATTCCACTATTCCTTCCTGACCAATTCTGTGAGCTGTGTGACAGTTTTAATTTTATAGAAATATTGTTTTTCTTAACATGTTTTCAAAATCTCCTTACCCAAAAGAAAAACAACCATTTATTAAATGATAGATACAATTCGTATTTTGATGACATGTATGGAAAGACAAGGATGAAATTTAATCTAATGAAAGCATGATGATGTTAAAGTCCACCTGAGGCATGATTTTTTTTAAATGCCCACAATACATACAATAACTTGTCTAGAGCTACTTGCTTCTTTCACCCAAGTTTTCCGTCCCTCTGAAGAGACAAAATAATAATAGAAGAAAACCTTGTCTCCCACTTGCACTGTCAAGTGAGCAGTTGTTGCCCTGCCACAGTAGTATTTCATGATATGCAAGAGGATTGCCCTAGACCCGCGGTGGCGAACCTATGGCTATGGAGCCATATCTGTGGGCACGTGAGCTCAGTTTACTGACTTATGTTTCCGGCCTCTGGGGGGGGGCTCTGGGGGCACCGTTTTCATCCTCCCCAGGCTCTTAGAAAGGCTCTGGAGCATGGGGAGAGCAAAAAACGGGATTTCCAGTCCCACTGGAAGTTGGCAAACGGGCCATTTCCGGCCTCCGGAGGGCCTCCAGGGGGTTTGGGAAGGCTGTTTTCACCCTCCCCAGGCTCCTAGAAAGCCTCTGGAGCCTGAGAAAGGTGCAAAACGGGCCCACTGTGCCATTGCGTGCCAAAAGTGGGGGGAGCACAGGGGGAACACGCTCAGGCGCAGGGGGCAGAGCACATAGAATTATGAGCATGGGCATGCATGCAACCCCCCCCACTCCCCACATTTTTGGTACACAGTGGCAAAAAGATTAGCCATCACTGCCCTAGACCATGGGCTAGAGAAAATAGTTGCAAGACAAAGGGAAAAAAGTTGTTTCCAGAGCAATGACAAAACTCATCCCTGCCTTTCTGGTAGCAAGGAAAAGCTTCAAGTATTCGAAGTATTCATAAAACTCTGGAAGATGCATAGATGCAGAAGGCATAGGAGTGTTTGCAAAGTTCCAAACAGCCATCATTTTGGCAGTTGCTCATAGGCAGGGATTCCTCTTAGACTCAGAGGCATAATTATATGTGCCTAAGAGCTGTCTCATTTCAGTGGGAGGAAGGGGGTGGGGGAAATCAGCTTACCTGGGAACAAAATGCTTTTTACCATTCAGACAGAAGTGCCCTCACTAGTCTACAGCACTTCTGATCAATGGAAACCATGTAGTAAGGCGTAGTTTCTAGAGAAAATTAAAGGAGAGGGCTGTGATCCAGTGCTGTATTTTAAAGTATTCTTCATCTCCCTTCCCACTAACCCTACCCACCCACAAACTCGTACAAAGTGAAATATAAATAGGGGCTGGCAGGGAACATCCTCATTGATTCGCCTTGCAATAAATGACTTATTTCTAACTAGCCAGTTATTCATTTTCTGATGGATAAGACTTCCAAAGACATGCTCTCAAAATTCCAAAAATTATCCTTCCTGATTCTATTGCATTGTGAGAAAAAGCAAAGTGGAGATTCCTTATTCGCACAGTGATGGAAAGAAAGGTACTAGCCTTGATGAAGCCAACCACCCAAAAGCTGTTACTTGCAACGTTGTTCCTCTTGTAATTCACCCATCCTTCTGCTTGTGGATAGTTTTCCGAATAGCTGGTGGCATATTCTAGCCTATTTGACATCCAGAGTGTCGTTACCCAGAAGTGCCTTCACTTGCCAAATCACATTGTGAGGCCTCAGGAGCACCACTGGGTTTTGAGCAGCAATGACCCAACTCCACATCTGCCACTATCTCTCCAGATGGTCTCCTCCTCATCTTCAGCAGCATTCCCTTATTGTCTACCCCATTCTTTTATTTAAAAAGTTTTAACAATCATTACAACAATTTTCCCCCCTCCCCCTCATCCTCCCTCTCCCTCCAACCCCCCTCCCCCCCCGACACCCACCCCCCGGACTTCCCAGAGCAAAAACAGGGTATAGCATAACAAACATAAGCTAAAATAAGCTATCTTTCTGTGTTCTCCAAACTCCCCCTTGCTCTTTAACTCCCCTGTCAACTAACTAAACATATTCAAAAAGAAAACGTTGGTTTCATTCATAAGCTATTTGAAACTTTTTAGTCCGATATTTGTTTTGAATATAGTCAATCCATCTTCTCCATTCCAATATATATCTTTCATTTGAATGGTCCTTCAAATACGCTGAAATTTTAGCCATCTCTGCTAAATTCACTATTTTTAGTGTCCATTCATTCTTCAATAGTAGGCAAGTCTTCCTTCTTCCAGTACTACGCCACCAAGAGTCTGGCTGCTGTTATTAAATTTAAAATCAACTTAGTCTCTATAACAGTACAATCTGTAATTATGCCTAACAAAAAGAACTGTGGAGTAAATTTTATCTTCTTTTTGAGAATATTTTGAATAATCCACCATATTTTTATCCAAAATGCCTTAATTTTTTTACATGTCCACCATATATGATAATACGTGGCATCATCACATTCACATCTCCAACACTTAGGTTGCACACTTGGATACATACAGGCTAGCTTTTTAGGATCCAGATGCCATCTATAAAACATTTTATAAAAATTCTCTCTTAAATTTTGGGCTTGCGTGAACTTCACATTTCTAACCCATATTTTTTCCCATGTTTCCATCATTATTGGTTGTTCAATATTTTGTGCCCACTTTATCATACAGTCCTTAACTAACTCCATTTCTAAATCTATTTCTACCAACGCATTATACAACCTTTTTATATGCACTTGACTTTGATCCCTAATCTGTTTTACCAAGTTCTCCTCATTTTGCAAAAAACCAATTTTCTGATCTTCTCTCCATCTAGCTTGCAACTGTACATATTGAAACCATGTTCGAATTGTCCTTTCTTCTCTTAGTTGATTCAAAGATTTTAATTGTAGTATACCTCTTTCCTTGTTAAGAAGCTCTTTATATGTAATCACATCCTGCCTTTGCTCTACACTTATATTCTCTATCGCGTGTCTGGGTATTGCCCACAATGGTAACTTCTCGTTTAGTTTATACTTGTACTTTTTCCAGACACGCAATAGAGCATTCCTTAATGTATGACTTCTAAAAGTCTTGTCCACTTTCTTATCATATAATAAATAAGCATGCCACCCGTAAACCAAATCATATCCCTCAATATTCAATATTCTTTCTTCTGTTAAATTCATCCAATCACTCATTGCTGATAGAACAGCTGCCTCATAATATAGTCTTAAGTTAGGCATTTTGAGACCTCCTCTTTCATGTATATCCTGCATTCTTTTTTGTTTTATTCTCGGTCTCTTCCCTGCCCAAACAAAATTATTAATACCCTTCTGCCATATCTTCAAATTCAACAGGTTAACAACTTGCCTTACATTACTCTTCATTTGTCTACCATTTATAAAACCAGTTTGATCATTATGAATCATTTGTTGCATGACTGTCATTAACCTTATTGTCTACCCTTGATGTGCCATTGTGAATACTATTTATTATTTATTTATTAGTCATATTTCTATGCCTCCCACTCTCCGAGGACTCTGGGCAACTTACATCAAAGACAGTATACTAAATAGCATATTGCCCCCAACAATTTGGGTCCTCATTTTACCCACCTTGGAAGGATGGAAGGTTGAGTCAACCTTGAGCCGGTGAAATTTGATCCGCTGATCTGTTGAACTAGCAGTCAGCTGAAGTAGCTGCAGTACTGTACTATAACCACTGTGCCACCTCGGCTCTTAGGGGGAATACCCCTTTACACTCATCATACATAAATAGAAAGAAGTGGTAAGGAAGATAAAAGAGGCTTGGCAGTAAAAGGAGGGAGGGAGGGAGGGAGGGAGGGAGGGAGGGAGGAAGGAAGGAAGGAAGGAAGGAAGGAAGGAAGGAAGGAAGGAAGGAAGGAAGGAAGATAGATAGATTTATGGTTGACTAGCCAGGATTTGACAGAAAAGGAAAAGCTAATGTTTTATGTTGCACACTAACTACAGGCCTCTACAATTTTGTATTTCATAGTGAAGAGATGGCGGTAACAGTACTTCTTGTCAGGAAGCCCCTTCCCCTGGCATTTGCTTCTGCCTTCCTCACAAATGTGATTCACTGGCCAAAAGTTAGCTCTTTATCAACAGGATGAGTAACAGAGCAAATCAAGGACTAGGACATTTGAAAATTAAAGTAATGAATCAAAAGCAAATACATGGTAAGATTTGTGATACATCAAGTGCTGAGTGCCACCCTAAATAAAATATGCCATTCAGCTAACTGAAATCAGGCTAACTGTATTTGGGAGTCCTGGCTCATTTAAGTGGTACAAGGACCCCCATCTCCCTGAAAAGAAAGGAAAGAGGTTGAAGTATGTCACTTTTTGTTGTAATCATGTTTCTGACGAAATACATATACTACCTGTTCACTAAAGTAGGTTTTAGCAACTCAACATTGTAATTAAGGGATTGTTATATTTACTTTATTTTGGAGGAAATTATGTTCATGTTAACATATTCTCCTGAGCAACAGAAGAGTGACAGATTAGCATTAGAACCTGATTTGCAGGAGAGTACACATTCTGGGATCTCCAGGAACAGAAGACAGACAGCAGATGAGAGGAGAAGACTTATCTATCTCTGACCCTGGAATGCTACTAGCAACAAAGAAGAATACTAGGCTAGATGGTCATGTAGCCTGACTTTGTATAAAGACTGAATAGGCAACATAAAAATAATTGCAAATAAAACTTCTGACCAGCATATTAATCACATTCTATTCTTCCTTATATGTGAAGTAACTGACCAGTTTTATCAGTCACCCACAAATAAATAAATCATGAATTCGGTCTAGAATGTATGATGGAAAAATCATTATCCTCTGATGATTCTAAAATGAACATTTTATGCAATTCAGTAATTCATTTTAAAAATCATCATTTCTATTCCCATTTCTGCAACTTGCTAAATTGTGGGAATGTGTTAATGTGTTAAGCAGAAGGCAGTGAAGTCGAATCATAATCCCAACAGGCTCTGACCAGCGGTGAAATCCAGCCGGATCTATCCGGCTCACACAAACCGGTAGCACCAGCGGCAGGAGGTTCCACCCACCGGGACATCATTTCTGTTTTTGACCCTCTGCGCATGTGCAGAAGAGCGTGCATGCTTGCACTCCCAAACCGGTAGCGAAAGTAAGTGCATTTCACCGCTGGCTCTGGCCATATCTGATCCTCTTGTTCCCATCTGTTAAGCCACAAATGGGCTACTACAAGAACTTGTACACTCTGTTTTGACACTTCATCCTGATGTAGCAAGTTCAATAATTTAAAAGAAAGGCAAAAGGATATCAATATTGTGGATACAACTTTTAGTTGTATTTTATGTATTTTATGACATTTTATTTATGAGCAGTAAATAAAAACAGTTAAATATATACTCTTGTCGATATATAATAGTCTGAGGATATACTAACTGCATAGGAGTACACAAACATGTGCATGATGAACAATATGGTAATAGGATATGCCAGTAAGCCAACTGAGCATGTGTTGGCTAGTTTTTTTAGGAAAGGTTTTGGTGAAGGAAAGCCCGTGAACCACCTGAGCAATGGAAACCCTCACTGAGCAAGCCTGAACAGCATCAATCAATACTTAGAAAAGTATTCCTGGCAAGACTAACTCTGCTTTTACTTGTGTGGTTAGAGGGATGGAAAACATGAGCAACATCTTGCTTTCCTGGTGGCTGTGATTCATTTGGAGAATGGATGACTCTGCTGAAGAGTAATAAATACAGCTGACATTTGCTCAGAAAGTGACAACTGTCGAGCATTAAGTCATGCAAGAATCTCTAGAAGGGAGAGGTGCAGGCGGCTGCTTGAGGCTGGAAGGTAGCCAAGAGCAACCAGGGAGGAAAATACTGTATCTCTTTGGTCCCACCCACTTTTATTCCAGACGTGCAGGAATGAAGGAACAAGAAGGAAGAAGCAGGGAACAAGAAAGGGGGGGGCCATCATGGATGAAAGCCACACAGAGATCTTTCCTCCCCACTTTCAAAGCATAAAATGAGTCAATGGGTTGAGATGGATGGTAATAAATAAATAAACAAACATCCTTCTCCAGTTTTACAGAGCAGGACATAATTAAATTGGTGCATCATTCACATCCAGTGCTTTTGCAAAAGCTGCTATTGAATTCTGATTTTCTTCTGGTTTACATATAGCCAAAGGCTTTAGAGCTCTTGACACTTTCAGGAAGGAAGGAAAGGAAGGAAGGAAGGAAGGAAGGAAGGAAGGAAGGAAGGAAGGAAGGAAGGAAGGAAGGAAAATCAGAGCAGAAAAAGAGTGGAAACATTAAAACAGATTATAAGGCTGGACTTTAATATACTGATATGGAACAGGATTGATACTTAGAAAGAGTATTACATTTTATTGTGAGAGTCATAACTTTTTATTGCATGGATGTGCAAACCTTTGGTGAATTAGTCACATTTAATATGGGAAGAAGCCACTTAGAATCACTAAGTGAATAAATAGTATCATATAAGAGGATGGATTTAATTTAGGACAGTTTGAAGGGTTTTCTTATGATATGTCTATCTGAGTTGTACTACAGTTGTCTTGCATTTCCAGAAAAAAAAAATAAGAAACTATGGTGTCAGCTTTTAGCAATTATACAGAGGTCCCTCAGAATTGCAAAAATGAACTTGGGAATTATTTACACACTTGGTACTACTGATTAAGTATTCCTTTGAAAAGGACAGGTGAACTTCTCTCTAAGACAGTAACAATACTGTGTTCCTAACCATTCCTCATGTATATGACTTTGCACTTGTGTCCCATTATGGTTTGTGTGCACCACTAAAAACCCAGGCTATGAACTAATATGATATCATATTACTTTTGTAGTATGTGGAAACTTTTGGCAATTCTGATAACAAATATGCTGCCTCACACACTACATAAGGAATTGGGAAATTGTGGTCCTTGTAGAAATTCTAATTTTCTTATGTTTGCTAGAGCTGTTGGTAGTTGGAGTGCAACTACATCTATAGGAGCATTGCTTCCCATTCTTGCTCCAGACCAAAACAAGCCTTACTCCCAATTGCTCATTGGTTAAGATCTGGAAGACATGGTGCCTTCTAGGTTCCAGCCCTTAGGGAATATGGAAGCATGAGATCAGGCCTTGTCAGAGGCTACATGGGGTCAGGCCATATCAAGGGCTGTCCTCCTTTTCTGGAACAGCATTTCCCTGAAGTCAAATTAGTCCCAACTTTTAGGGCTTTCAAAAGCAATCAAGATCTGGCTTTTTCAGTGGATCTTCTGGGTCTGGTGTTACAGTTGTCCTCTCCTGTGTGGTAGTAGTTGGAAATGGGTTGATGCCTGACAGCATGCAGTATTTCTTATGCTGATTATTATTATTATTATCTCTTTTACTCATTAAGCATAAAACTCAGTCAACTGAACATTTAAAAATGTATCACAAATATCATTGACTGGTGCTGATGGTTGATATGGGTTGCTGTCAGCATCCTAGGTATCAACCAAGTATCTTCTTAAAATGTACAATTGTTGTTGTTGTTGTTGTTGTTGTTATCCAACCACAGCATATATAAATAAAGAAACTAGGAAGTGGATACTGGTTGTACTAATGCAATAAGTGTTCTTATATGAGGGGGTCTTTCAAACATTACCCCAAAAATGAGGAAATAAAACACAAGTGGAATTATTATACAACTTCTCTTAAAAATGCATTAAGTCAATGCTTCTGTCTCATTGCATGTTTTTAAGAAGTTTAGGATATTAATGACGAAGGAGCTTAGAAAAATATTGACGGTGGTCAGGCTGTCTAAAATTCACCCCTGAACTCTGTAGGTTTTTGTCTGAGCAAAATAAACAGGGATTGCACTTTTTCTAACCCTTCTTTCAACTACATCAACATATATTTTCCTAAACTGGAAATATTAAATGTGGGACCTGAATGAAATACATCTATATGCATTTGTTACATATCACTAAATGAACAACGTAGGACAACTATCTATGGAAAGAAGCTATTTTTTTCATCTTATATCCTGTATTTCTATCCAGAGGCCACTCAGGGTATCTCTTCCACAATTTAATAAAAAATGATCAAAACATTTTTTGTTGTTGTTGAGGAAATGGGAAAGTAAGTTAAGGATGAAATTGCTTCAATGGAGGAGAGAACATTTATTTGGTCTAGCAATCTTGTTTTCACAATTGACTATAACCATAAATTCACCTGGGTAGCCTTAGGCAAGCCACTCTCTCTCAGCTCTAGTCCCAACACGTGTAATACAACTATTATATTAACTAGCATGGCTGTTGCAGTGAGTGCTGAATAATGTGAATAAAGCAAAGCAATTTACCACTGGGTAGATCCAGAGCTCTTAGTGCTTCTCAGAGGGAATGGTTTTGTCCTGCTTCAAATTCTTCTTATGATTTTTTTCAGGATGTTAGGATAATAAGGTTGGTTCCACTTAGAACTCCAAAGTGTGTAATCTCTTAGAGCTATAATAAAGTTCATGCTGAAACAGGCAATGTGATTCTTGGCTTTAATCCTCATACAAGTATCTACATGTACAGTACTCATTCTACCTCTGGAAGTGAAATAAAACATGCATATTTTGTCATCTGAAAACTTTTTTTCTCATGCATGCCAGTGTGTTAAAAACACATAAAAATATGAGTAGATTTTCAAAGGTTGCAAGGAATTACCTGATGGTTTATTAGAAATGCCACATACGACCAACCACTGAGATCTACCAACTTTTTAGTAGCTTGATCAAATACAATTAGACAAGTTCTGTAGACTTTGTTTATTGAATTTATTGATTGAATTTATGTCACTGCCCATCTCACTAGCAAGTGACTCTGAGTGGCATATACAATCAAAATTCAAACTAACAATCACAAAATTGAGGATCTTCTGGAAAGCCTGCAGGGTTGGGCCAATCTCACCTTTATTAGTCATACATGGATAATTTCCCATTAATATGCTCTTATACATTATATAATTATCAAGAATTTGGTTTAGGCACTGTATATGTATATAGCATGAGAGAGAAAAACAGAGGAATTATTTATCAATTAGCCCACCACCTCTTCCTGTTTCCCAATACACACTCCTGCTTAGTTTCCCTGAAGTCTTCACTGCCTGCAGTTATGCTTGATTTAATGAGTTGCTCTGCAATAAAAAACAAGTGGCAATATTTCTAGTCATGTCAGGAAAACTACTGCTAATTGCTGAATATCAAGCAGTTTTAAAGGCATAGTCAAAAAGCTGAAAGCCCTTCAAGTGCTTTTTGCAAGAACAAACATGGCATTAAAATGCTTAAAACAGGGTTGCCGAATGCTGCTTTTCCCTGTCTAATCAGCATCACCTGCAGAAAGGCGCCACAGTATATTTTCCAGGTATACATTTTGTATCTTTGGTAGAAAGAGGTGGGTAATAGAGGTCGGTGTAAAACATGCAAAAATGACAGTCCAGAAAACAGAACTGGGAAGACCTTGCTAGACCCTGGTCTAAAATAATAAAACAGTATCCTAATTTATCTAGAAAAATCGTATCACCCACAACCATTTTCAACACAAACTTGAAATCTTTATTTTACCCTAAATATATAGTGAAAAGAGGGAAGTATGTGTAACCTGAAGAGGCTGATTTGGATGTATAAGGAAGTGTTAAAGAGTTCAAAATTAGTTCATTTAATATTATGAGTATCAACTTTTATTACAAAAGATAACATTTTGCTCCTTGAGTAAATAAATATTTTTCTTATCTTGGTTTTGCTTCTACTCTTACTGTAACTCCATCTCCCTTCTAGTTGGATTTCTCACCTCAAAATGAACACGTCACACATGTGAACATTGAACTCCAACATTTCCTTTGCAACTCTTCTCAAACAGACTGCTCCTGTGTTTCTAAGATGGAAAAAATGTTTCTTCTTTCCGTTCTCTTTTATCCAAAGGTGTGTCTTCGAATTTACATAATTCATGTAAACACCCTGGAGAATTCCCAAGTAAGGATATGGAATGGAGAAGAACAAGGAGTGGTCATGTGAGAATGCAAGAGCCAAAGCATCCACAAATGTAGCCATGAACTAGGACACTGCATGGCCACATCATGCCATTTTCTACTTAAAATCGAGCAATGTAAGTCTTAGGGATGTGGATGACCTTGGTTTTAGTCCCCCCCAAATATCAGCCATGAGATTATTCTTCTTTCTCATCCCAAACTATAGGACCACAGTTGGGGTTAACCTCACTTGAATGTTTCATTTTTCCCCTCCAGTACAAGAATATTGAAAGCAAAATAGAACTGGAGTGGTGTTCTGATAGATTTTCTTCCTGAGCTATAACTGACAGATGATTTTAAAAAGTATAGCTGCAGTGTAGTGGTTTGCAAACTGGTGGAATGCTAAACTATATGGCTACCATATTTGAGCTGCAAGAATCCACCAAGACAATAACTAAAATGCAGGAAAAGTATTGGCATTTTCCTCATCTCTTTGCAGCCTTCTAGTGGTTATCTAGTTATGGTGACCTAATCTGTAAAGCTACATTGTTTATTTTAAAATTCTTTTTAACCTTTTACCCAAATCGCTTCCTGAAAATTCAGCTCTGCCTTCTTTGCGTTTTAAAAACCTCTCCAGAATCCAAAGGCATTATGGGAAAAGAGTTCTCGCTGCCCAACACTTAAAATAAGGACTATTTTATCCCATTTGAGATTGAATGAAAGCTTTCTGTTATATTAGATGGAAAGCTTCAGAATACTCATTGTGTCTTGAGACATTGTACATGATGTGGCTTGGTCTCAACAGAGAGTCCTGTTTAGGAGGAGGCGCTACGTTGAACATCTCTGTTCTTTCTGCTTTTGCTTTAGGTTTTGTACAATCTACTAAAAACAAAGGAAAACATGCAAATATAAAATGCCCTTCAACTAACAGTGATTTTCTGTATTATGCGAATACAGGACCTGAGGGGAGCAGCCCTCGGTAGTCCCTTCCCCTCTGCAAGTAGAACTGCACATTTGTAGGAAAGCTCTTTCCTTAATGATGGTTTTGAGAACTTGCTTGGCCCTTTTGCTTTGTTACTGATGGCAGAAGACAATTTCTGCTCTGTCTCTTTGAATCCTGTCTAGAAAGCAAAGAAATAATCTCAAACCAGTGGTGGGATTCAATTTTTTTTACTACCAGTTCTGCGGGCGTGGCTTGATGGGCGTGGCTTGGTGGGCATGACAGGGGAAGGTTACTGCAAAATCCCCATTTCCTCCCGATCAGCTGGGACTTGGGAGGCAGAGAATAGTTGGGGGCGGGGCCAGTCAGAGGTGGTATTTACCGGTTCTCCAAACTGCTCAAAATTTCCGCTACCGGTTTTCCAGAACTGGTCAGAACCTGCTGAATACCACCTCTGTCTCAAACATTTGAATCTAATTCTTTGACTCAGCAGGGTGCTACATTTTGAAAACCAAAGATCTTAAAAAGGCATGGTGAAGACTAGACACAAAAAAGTAGGCTAAGCCTGGCAGAACCAATGCAAGTATGGCATTTGATTTTATTAAACTGAAATCAATTAACATTCAATTAATTAAATGCTGCAGAGATCATGCTTATTGTGTAAGTGATCATTTTCTACTTCAGTCACCTAAAGAATTGCAATTTGATAGTGAGTTTTAGAAGGACTCTGAAGTTGCACTGAGGTTGCCTTTGGGTCCCACAGGGACCCCTTGGCTTTAAGAAGGCCAGAAGCAGCCACTGGAGTTTCACATATGCTGGATTAAATTAAATTTCTTTTTCTAGCAATCTTTCTGTTCAATAAACACATAGCTGGTTCTTGGAAAAAGGAACCCAAATAGCTGTCAATGCTCCAGAGGCTGAAGATACAGATTCAGAAGTATAAAGTCTGGCACCATTCTGGTTCCAGACCATACAGATCAATACAGAAAAATATAACTCCTCAAAGTTATAAAGTGCTTCAACCAAGCTTTGTAACACAACATTCTCTCTTACGAGAGGTGTGATTCTGTGTTCTGGAAAGAATTAGGGTATCTATCCTGCCAAAGACTTGAGCTGATTGGCTTAGTAAGCATATTAATCAAAGCATAAGTCCTTCTCATATGTATGTAACCTTTTTGAACAGTATTTTTCTTCCTACTCAGACTGCTGTCCACTTAATCACCTTTTGTATTTATGGTATATCTTCCTGGAGCCCTCAAAGTGAGCTTAGAATTTTTTTCCATTATTTTAAATATTTTGATATTTATCATTATATTAATATAAATATATTAATAGGTTTCAAATGGTGCCTGTTCAAATGGTAGTCTATTCTCCAGTTCATACTCATCTCCCTTTCATGGGGTCAACCAATGACAGACAGACAGATAAATCAATCCACTGCAGAATGAAGGCATTTTCATTGAAAGTTATGGAACATAACCATACCCAAGAAGTGGGGAGAACAGGCTCTAGTCTTCCTTTAGGCACAGAAGGTAGGTGGATAACTTCAAGACAGTCACTTTCACTCAGCCCTAGCTTGGGAAATGGAAGAATATCTATCTACCAATCTACAATGAGCAATTTCTCTCTCTCTCTCTCTCTCTCTCCCTCCCTCCCTCCCTCCCTCCCTCCCTCCGTGTGTGTGTGTGTGTGTGTGTGTGTGTGTGTGAAAATATATTATGTCCCACTTTACAGCTGATCTTTTGAAGCTGCTTTAAAAAAACCATTTAAAATAACAATAAAGCTATTCTAACATTAACAGCCACATAGGAATACATGCCCTAACCATAAATATTGGTAGTCATTATTTATTTTTTCATTAGCCACTGAAAAGCTTTAAAGGGTAGCAGAAAAGCTAATGTTTGGGAATCACATCTGAGCATCTACGGGAACTAGCAACCTTCCCTGCGATTTTTTTTTTTCAAAATTGTAACTTTGGGGGCAGTACCCTGGCCCTCATATGAGATTGCACAATGATATCATGTCACCCTCACCTAACATTGTTCATTCAAATCAGTAGCCATTTGCTATGATAGTTAAACTGATCCTGTGTTTTTACACTTCTGTACACCAGACATTGAAAAGCAAACCTGATAGCCTATGGCCTGGCTTGTACCCATCCCATTCTTGCCACTATTGGAAATTGGATACTGGATGAACTGAACACGTGGCCTGATCCAGCAGTGCTGTATCTAATTAGTAGCATTCTAGGACATGCATGTGTCCCACTCCCTGCCATATGATTTTCCTTGAGCAAGAATATTATTCTCTTCCCACAACTACATAAATTGAGTCATCTGAAACTTTTTGGCATGGCTGTTATTTCAATCTCATGCTTTCTATTAATGTGAAGTACTGTCCATCATGTCTTTCATGAAGAACACATAAACTAGTGATCTTGGGCCCTGTAAGATAAAGTGCTTAACTCGTGACCCAACTTTGGTTTTGTTTGTTTTTTTTTTTGTTTTTTTTAAATCCTTACTGTTGAGAATCTCTTTAGCCAATAAGTCCATCTGGTATTCCTTTTTAAAATAGGCAGCAAAATGGAAAGGAACAGGAAATTAAGTGGGAGGACAGAAACTACAGCCATTTGCCTGCCAATAGCCCCATTTTTAATAAATAAGGTTATTTTCACATGATGGCCCATTAATATAGACCACTTAAATGTGTACACGTTCACTTGAAAAAAGAGACTGTTATGGTCCATATAACCCATTAATGCATATTCACATATGTATATGAGGATCAGGTCTGAAAAGTCTCTCAGAAAGACTTGCATTCTGCGATTTGCAGAATGAACGATTGAAAAAATGGAAATAAGCCTATCAATTTCATAAATGGAATATTAATGCAGTTGATATGACACAAGTCTTTTCAATAAAAAGCTGCTAATGCTGTGAATTGGTAGGAGATGGTAGGTCATTACTGCAGAAGTGTCATAAGGCCTTTTATGCCATGATTCTGCGCCACTATCTTATCTGAAAGCAAACCACATTTCAGTGTGAGCTCCATAATCCTGGAACTCTCCCATTTCAACTTCTCCCAAGCATCTTTTTTAACATGAATGGACTCCAGGAGCAGAACACAGAATAGGACTAATGTCATTGCCATAAGAGGAGATGAACAAGTTCTTCATCCAAATCAGGTGGAATGTTTTTATCCACTGTATTACATATTCACATACACAAAAATTACCTCATTTGAAACATGCTGAAACAGGCCACACCTAGGGGAAACTGTTTTCCACCAAACACAGTATCTAAGCCTCTTTAAGCTACTTGTTCATATACACCCACACATATATTATTATTAAGAGGACATTTGTGCCTCTTAACTTAGGAAAACATCTTTTCAACAAACTTCAATGCAGTCTTAGAAATGTCTTTTTCTTCAATCCCTCCTTGGAATGTGACTGTCTTCAGGGCAAAAATGCAAAGCAGTATCTATTAAGACATTTCTGCAAAGTAACATCTAATCTTCATCAGAGATTATTGATCTATGCTATTATTGAATGATTAGAAGTTTCATATTGCTTAACTGCCTACATGTTGATCAGTGAATAGCATTAACTAGACACTGTTCTTTAAAGCTGATATTAGGCAAGGACAGCATCAAGCTGAGTTGCAAGCAAATTGCTTATAGCCATAATAGCATCAACATTATGAAACATGGCACAATGTGGATTGTGCCATATATACATGGCACAATCCACATTCAAATGATGCATCTATAATGCCCGTTAATTAATCTTAAACCACTCATCTAAACAACATATATGTTTTATTTGATTATGTTTATAACTTGCTTCTCTGCCCAATGTATAGCTAAGGGTATGAAATATATGAAAAATTAAGTAAAACAAATAACACATAATAATAAAGTAACAGTAGCCATGAATATTAGTAAAAATGTAATAGGTCATTACATGATTACTAATGCATTACAACTTACGTAAATCTATATAAAGTATAATGAAGAAGAGCAAAGTTGCTCTAGAGTGTTACTACATGTGTATTATTCTAAGGAACCCCTGTCTCAACTGCCTACAAATGTAATCCACTGGTGGGAATTCTGATGATGAGGGCCAATTAGGAGAAAGTTTCAACTGGGAGAAAGTCCAGATATTCTACTTCTCAGTCATATTTTATGTCTTTATAGATTAGATCCAACACTTCCATAATTTAAGACTGGAAACAAACTGGAAGCCGGTGCAGTTGATCTAAGACTATTTGTAACGTGATTTGGAAAGTGCACAGACAGCAGTGTTTCTAACTTGCTGAAGTTTACAAACATTTTCCAAAGCATCCTGCATAGAACATTAGGTTTATAATCTAAAACTGAAGCAATAAAGGCGTGAGTAATTCCTAGAGAAAGCAATTAAGAGAAATTACTAGCAGTTAAAAATTATATCAGTGTGTAGGTTACCTCTCCAAAACTTTTGTAATCAATTAAGCCACTCAAATCTAGGTGCATCTCCTCCTCCCATTTCCAATTTGACTTTCTCTAATTTCTTAAATTATAGACAGTCATCTTTAACATTCATCCTTACACTGGGAATTTTCTTAGAGTAAATTACTTTGCTCTAGGTTTGGAGGGGGGGGAGGAATCCAATGCCGGAACAGACCTATTAATAAAATCAAGTTATCTAATCACAGTAAGGTTGGAAAACATTTTACAGTCCACAATCCCTTTCTTCTTTATTCCTGTGTTAAAGAAAAGGGATCTTTCCCAGAAGATTCTTCACTGTAGCTGTTTCTGTTTCCTCCAGTTCAAAATTGTTACACGTTGTGTTTTCCTCACAAGAGAAATTTGCAAATGCAAAAGTTGCACCTTAGACTCTCTCTTCTCCACATGCAGGCTTTAATTTTGGCAAAGAACAGCAGCCTCTGCAATTCCCTTTCCTTTTGTCTGGGATGCCTGCTAGAGGAGTGGAGCTGCTAAAGTACGTGCATGAACAATCAAAACTTAAAAATCCACTGGAAACCCTAAGCGTGCCTGTGTGGGAGAGGAAAGTCAATCTACTCCAAGATCAATGTGAAAATGGGATCTCGCAAAGACAGAGAAGCAATTGGCAGTCAGAGTTGTGGAAAAGCAGACTTACCTTAGTGAAAGGGCTTCTGTGATGAGAGCTTCTTCTGCTTGTCCTCCGACTGCCTCGAAAACCAGAGATGCACTGTAGGGAGTGCCCCAGCTGGTGGGGTTATAAGTTTTCCCAGCTGTTGTATTGGGATGTTCAGTTGGGTGGTGTCCTTTGACTGTGTTTGAGAAGTTTCAATGAATCAGACTCTCTTTACAGAGAGAATGAGAAAAAAATTAATCCACTCCACCCTGTTTTCTTGGATCTGAGCCAGAAGCTGTTGGGCGGGAACCGGCAATTGCAAAGTCTCTTTCTTCATGACTCAGTGCAGCAAAAGCAGCAGTGAGAGAAGACTGTATAAAAACGGGAGACTTCCAGCCCGATGAGTAATAAAAGAGGGAACAAAGATTCAAGCTCTGTCTGCTTAAGAATAAAAAGAATTCTCGTTGCCAATGATAACAGATAAACAAACACTAACAGCTATAAATGTTGCAAAAATGCCAACAAGATCGAATACACAACTTCTGGGTACAGAGGGTGGTGATAGTCTCATGAGTCATGCTCCAACACCACCCTCCTTGGCCTCAGTGTGGAGAATGTTGACCATTCATAAAAAAAACAACACTGAGGAGGAGGGGTGGAGAGGGAATGGAATGTGGTGAACTTTGGCTTATTGGAATGTCAAGTTCTCCAATTTCAGGGTGTGTCCATCATGGAGTTCTGTGACTACACTGTGACGCCAGCTCATATCTTCAATGTCAGAAGGCATTTGCTCATACAAAGCGTGAATTTGGTGGACTTGATGTCTGGCCATGGGAAACCACGGGCATAATCATTCCCTAGTGGCTCCAGATTTGGAACCTTAGGCAAGAAGTTTTAAGAACCCATTTCCAGGAGCAAGCTCATTTCTTTCTTTCTACTATCACTGCTGCATCTTCATTTGTTACTTACATCCAGTCATAAAACTTGCCCAGAGGAAAAGCACATACAAATGACAGATGATCTTCTTAGAGAAATCGCAGAGGACCAATCACCAAAAAAAATAAGTACCATGGTATAAGCAATATTGGCATGACTCTGTTGCTATGCCAATACATACCAATATCAGGTAATGGTTAAGGTGCTGAACATACTACATATGTTTCCTTGAGCTCAAAATTTCCGCTACCAGTTCTCCAGAACCTGTCAGAACCTGCTGGATTTCACCCCTGACAAAAGGTATCATATAAACATCAAACAGATAGAATTCTAGATCCTCAAAACAACCAAGCTGCCTTATTTTGATTCACCTTTGTTTTTACAAAGTTGAATGAAACAAAATTATAATACAGTAGTAGCAAACAGTGCTTGTAAATGACTCAAAGTGAACTGGCACCTTCAGGAGGTTTTTCCTGTGTTGTTGCATGATGATTAACCAAGGACATTTTGAAGTTTGGGATGAAAAGCAGTAGGGTTCCCATCCCTATCCAACTCAACCACATAAAGCCACAATTGTTAATAAATGAAGAGTTTTTTATACATTACAATTATTTTAGATGCCATGCCTCATTAATGCTGGTGACTATACTAAGCATTGTTACTAGACCCTTAAGTGTCCATCCTAAAATTTGAGACTAGGATGTGCATTTCAAGGTCCAGTAATAACTTAACATGGTCATTACCAATTATTCAGCTCAGTCTGCACTTTCCAATAATAATAATAACAACAACAACAGCAACAGCAACAACAACAATAATAATAGGCCATTGCATAATAATGGCCACCGAAACTACAAGACTATGGAAGAAACATGTAACCGTGATACCCATTGTCATCAGGGCACTTGGTACCATGTCCAAGAATTTTACAAAACACATCAAGAAATTGCAGCTTCCTGCAATAACACCAGCGGAACTGCAAAAAACTATTCTACTTGGAACATCAAATATTTTAAGAAGATACTTGGTTGATACCTAGGTTTCTGGCAGCAACCCGTATCAACCATTAGCAACAGCCAATGGTATTTATGACACATCTTTAAATGTTCAGTTGACTGAGTTTCATGTTTAATGAATAAAATAAATAAATAAATAAATAAATAAATAAATAAATAAATAAATAAATAAATTAAATAATAATAATAATAATAATAATAATAATAATAATAATAATAGTAATAATAATAATAATAATAATCCTGTTCATGGCTTGGATAGACTATAAGAAAGCGTTTGATTCAGTTCCCATAGCTGGATCAAGAAATGCCTGGAAATCTTTGGCATCAGCAGCAACATACAAAAATTCATGGAGTCTTCAATGAACCTCTGGAAAATGAAACTTATGGCTAATGAAGAAGAACTGGGTGAAGTTGAAATTAAACGAGGCATTTTCCAGGGCGATTCCCTTTCACCCCTACTTTTTATACTCTCCATGCTACCACTGACAATCATTCTGAAGAAGATGAACTGTGGATACGAACTTGCAAAGAAAGGACTGAAAATCTCGCACTTGATGTACATGGATGATTTGAAACTGTTTGGTAAAACAAAAGCTGAACTGAATTTATTAATTGAAAACACAAAAGAATTCAGCCAAGACATTGGTATGCAGTTTTGAATTGACAAATGTGCAATAATAGCAACCAAAGCAGGCAAGATCACAGAAGAGGATGGAATAGAACTAGAGAATGAAGAAATGATAAAGGCAGTAAAATCAAAAGAAGGCTATAAGTACTTGGGGATTTTAGAGGCCTCTGACTTAATACATAATAAAGTAAAGGAATTAACCTCAGCCAAGTACATTCGGTGAATTTGTAAGATATTAATGTCCAAGCTGAGTGGAGGAAACATCATAAAAGCCATAAATACCTGGGCTATACCTGTGATTCGATACTCTGCAGGAATAATTGACTGGACCCAGATGGCGTTAGACAGCTTGGACAGAAAAACAAGGAAGCTTATGACAATGAATCATGCATTGCACCCCAAAAGTGATGTTGACCGATTATATTTACCAAGAGCAGAGGGTGGTCGAGGACTCCTACAAGTAAAGCAGACTGTGGAAGAAGAAAAACACAGCTTGAATGATTACATCCAGAAAAGTGAAGAACCAATGATTAAGGAAGTAAATAAAGGAGGCCTTTTAAAGACAACTAAAACCAAAGCAGAATATAAGAAAGAAGTAATTGAGCAGCGAGCTGAAAATTGGAAAAGCAAAGCTCTGCATGGCCAATACCTGAAAACTATTGAAGGCAAAGCTGACCAGAAACTAACTTGGAACTCGTTAAGATCAGGAGTACTGAAAAAAGAAACAGAAAGCTTTATTTTGGCAGCTCAAGAACAAGCCCTAGCCACAAACTGCATGAAGGCAAAAATTCAACATGTTACCACCAACAGCAAATGCTGCCTCTGTAATGAGAAAGATGAGACAGTCAACCACCTGATCAGTGGGTGCAGCAAAATTTCACAAACTGATTACCTACACCGCCACGACCGCGTTGCTAAGATCATTCACTGGAAATTGTGCCAGAAGTTTGGATTTGAGTATAGCAAAAACCACTGAGAACATCAGGTTGAGAACGTTTTAGAGAATGAGAAACTCAAGATCTTGTCGGACTTCAGGATTCCGACTGACAGGCACTTGGTCCACAACACATCTGACATAACAATAGTTGAAAAGAAAAAAGTATGGTTCATTGACATTGCAATACCTGGTGATGCATGGATTGAAGATAAGCAGCAAGAAAAAATCACAAAGTACCGGGACTTGCAAATTGAAGTTGAGTGACTGTGGAAAAAGAAATTGTGTGTTTCCTTTCACGTTCTTATTACTTTTCCCTATTTTCTTCTCTTCAGTTCAAAATTTGTATTGTGTTTATTCTGTTGAAAATTTCTACAACAACAATTATTTAAAAAAAAGAAAGGGAGATAGGCAGTGGTGAAATGTAAAATTTGTTACTACCGGTTCTGTGGGTGTAGGCTTGGTGGGGGAGGGGGGCTAATATGACTGAGTGGGCGTGGCCAACTTTTTTTTTTTTTACTTTTAAAACCATTTTTTCTACAACCTATTCGGCTGAAGAGGTTGTAGAAAAAATGCTTTTAAAAGCCTCTGATGATCCCAGATGAGCCGCGCGATCATCAGAGGCTTTTTTTTTTTTTACTTTTAAAAGCATTTTTTCGGCCAAAGAGGTTGTAGAAAAAATGCTTTTAAAAATAAAAAAAAAGCTTCTGATGATTGCGCGGCTCAGCTGGGCAATGGGGGGGCAGGGATTTTTGCTACCGGTTCTCCGAACCACCCGCCTCCATCGTTACCGGATCGCGCAATCCGGTCCGAACCGGGAGCATTTCAACCCTGGAGATAGACCATAAAGCCTTTTCTATCTTTTCTTGAATATCTGATTCAACACTAGGTCTTAACACCAGAAATTCCTCTACACAGCTGTCAATTGTTTTTACTCATTTATTTATTTTTTTATATCACCTTTATTACTTATATAGATAATTCAAGGTGGAGAACATACCTTATACACCTTCCTTCTCCTATTTTCCCCATAACAATAACCCTGTGAGGTGAGTTTGGCTGTGAGAAAATGACTGGCCCGAAGTCACCTAGTCAGTTTTCACGCCTAAGGCAGGACTAAAACACAGAGACTTCTGATTTCTAGCCTAGTATCTTAACCACTGAACCAAACAGTCTCTCAGTTCCTAATTGTTCCTAGAATTAGTGTAAACCTTGGGAAGATAAATGTATGCAAACCTTTCATTAACTTCATTTAATTTGATTAGTTTCTCCCAGACACCCATTGAAGGAGTTCAACTTTTCAACTCTCTTCCCCAAGTTACCAAGTAGGTGTGCTCACACTATATGAAACCTGCCCTCATTATTTAACTCTAAAATACAGGAGACAAAAAGTGGCAGCATGGTTACATGAATACAAGCTATTTGATAGGAAAATCAATATAGTTGCAGAAAATACAAGCTGTGCCCTTCACATCCAGAGTAACAGGCCACTTGAGTTACAGCTTGCCACACACTAATATATATTTGCCTGAATGCTGTATGACTCGTTATATCTTCATTTCATCCTGGTTACATAAATTAAGGGGAGAGCTGAGTACATATGCATCGTAAAATGATATGTTCTATGTTATTTTCATCACATATCATCAGATTCTTCTTTTCTTCTTTTGCTGAGCAGGGTCTGGAGATTATAACTTCCAGAGAACAGCAGAGAGGAAAGAACTATTTATTGTTCCTTTGCCACATCTTTCAGTCTCCCTCAGCAACTGTTCTGAAGTAGATGGGAAAGTCCTGGAAAAGGATGGAAGTGGGATGGGAAAATAAGGGTCTTGAAGAAAGACCAAATCTCTGCTTCCTTCTGCTCTCTATACTTCGTATGAAAATCGAGTCCTCCTGGTTGTGCTTTTAAAACTGGGGAAATAGCAGCTAAACAGACAAGATGTTCAATAACTATCTGGTGATGCTTTGGAAATGTTACAAACAGTCAACTTGTTTACAGAAGTTCAGAAAGACTGAAACACAAAGGCTTTTAGGAAAGGAACACCGGAAATTGAAGTACTAATTTATTATTGTATATAAAACATGCACAAGATCTGAAGACATCCATGTGATATCTATGCCATTCTACAGAAACATGTGATGTCCTTCAGAACATTGTGATGAATTGAATTTGTCATGCACAAACCATAAGGGCTACATATAAGAGACTTCATTGATACTCTAGGGGGATGGAGACAAAGTGTTCCAGTTTTATAGTGTGGAATGTGTTACATCCCACCCCCACCCCCAATGACTCGTTCTTTCCAAGCCAAAAGCCATCCCTACTCACTTTTCAAAAAGAAAACATTGCCAGGCTCTACTGCATTTCCCGAAAATAAGCCCTAGCCTGATTTTTAAGTGTGCGCCTAATATAAGCCCTACCCTCCCAAAAAATAAGCCCTAGTGAAGGGGTGGGTATGGCCAGCACAGTAGACCGTGACCGTGCACAGGCCACCGGTATCCGGCATCAGCTGCAGCCCATGCAGCTCAAGTGAGTTCATTACCTGTCCAAGCAGAAGGTGGAGGCAGAGATGGGGGGTGGGGGGGAAGGCAGGCAATCCTGATGCACCATGTAGGCTGTGGGAAAGTCAAGAATCGATGGGCTCCAGCAGGCAGACAGCCGTGAGAGGCTTGTCTTCGCATCTCTCAGCTTGCCTGTGGCCCATGCGGCGCGTCAGGATCACTTGCCTTCTGCCCCATGTCTCTGCATCTGACTGCTACCGTGCAAAGACAAGCCTCCCGCGGCTGGCCTCCCATTCTGGCCCACCAACTCACTGTTTTCCTGCAGCCCACACAGCACATCTGGATCGCCTGCCTCCCCACCCCCCCTCATGCGTCTGTCTCCGTCTGCTGCTTGGACAGGTATTCAACTCACCTGTGCTGCATGGGTTGCCAACCAAGGGACCGGTGGGCTGTAGTTGCCACCAAATACTGTCAGTCCCTGCACGCTTGCCGCCTCTTGTACACACACTGGGAGGCAGGGCATCATGCTGAAATGGTGTTTTCTCCAAAGTAAGGTCTTGTTTTTGAGGAAACATGGTAGTCGGAGGACTACCATGAGGGAATCACTAGTCAGCCTACACCAGAGATATTTGGCAAACTGTCCACATTTTATAGGATTCTGAGAGGTTTCTTTTCTCAAAACATGTTCCTCTCCCAAGTCTACAACTAGGTCTTAAGCAGCTTCTGCAACTCCATGTGGATCAACCCCTCAAATCACCAAGCAAAATTTCTCAGACATGGATGGATGGAAAAAAGCATGGCCTAGAGTATCTCCCTGCTATATCTTGTGACATGATCAGATTATGCCATTCTGATCCCTAGATGTGGAAATTTATTCTTGATCACATAGCAATTTCTATTTTAATTCAATCCAGCTGTGTGACCAGCCAGGATTTTGAACACAGTTATACAAACATTTCAAAAATTTAATTTAATTTAATTTAATTAGTATGGCCACCCACTCCAAAAGACTCTGGGCAGCTTACAAAATTAAAAAAAAATAATAGCAAAACAATCAAAATAGTTAAAACGCACATAAACAAGCAGCCTGGACTAAAACAAGTAGAACAACAAATTGGACAGGATCCTACCAATATATAACAACCACATACCTTCTCTATTGTAATCCCTGGTTAACTCAGGGCTTGGACAGAACCAAAATCTTAAGAACCTTCCACAGCTCCAGAAGAGTGGGAACAATCCATGCTACTCCAGAGGGCAGGGATCACAATAGAGAAGGCATGCTTTTTCAGTCCCACATTAGGGCAACATTTAATTGAACAGATATGGAGTGCACCCACTCTGCCTGGCTGAGAGAAATAATTGGACATAGGTGGTCACTCAGGCCCTATGCCATGAAGGACTTTAGAACAGGCAACCGTACCTTGAATTGCCAATTTAAAATATGAATTGTTTTAAATTTGAAATGCCCCAGTTTGAGTATGAAATAGTTAATTTACTCTCAGGATAGAGCATTTCAAATGAAAAATCCTTATGTCACACTCAAAATGAGATGTTTCAATTTCATGCTCAAAACATTTTCAAGTTATTAAAATGACCCATTTTTTATGCAAAAACAACTGATTCATACCGTTTTAACAAAACAGAACAGAATAACAAGAGTTGGAAGGTACATTGGAGAACTTCTAGTCCAACCTGCTCAGTTCCTGTTCAGGCAGGAAACCCGGTGCTGGGATTCAGCCAGTTTGCACCACTTCGGGAGAACCGGTTGTTAACTTTCTGAGCAGTTTGGCAAATTGGTTGTTGGAAGAAATCATTAGGGCAGAGAACCAGTTGTTAAATTACTTGAATCCCACCACTGAGGAAACCCTATACCACTTCAGACAAACGGTTGTCCAACCTCTTCTTAAAAATTTTCAGTGTTGGAGCATTCACAACTTCTGGAGGCAAGTTGTTCCACTTATTAATTGTTCTAACTGTCAGGAAATTTCTCCTTAGTTCTAGGTTGCTTCTCTCCTTGATCAGTTTCCATCCGTTGCTTCTTGTCCTGCCTTCAGGTGGTTTGGAGAATAGATTGATTCCCTCTTCTTTGTGGCAACCCCTGAGATATTGGAACACTGCTATCATGTCACCCTCAGTCCTTCTTTTCATTAAACTAGACATACCCAGTTCCTGCAACCATTCTTCATATGTTTTAGCCTCCAGTCCCCTAATCATCTTTGTTGCTCTTCTCTACGCTCTTTCTAGAGTCACAACATCTATTTTACATTGTGGCGACCAAAACTGGCTGCAGTATTCCAAGTGTGTATCACATGAAGTGGTATTAACACTTCATGTGATCTTGAGTCTATCCCTCTGTTTATGCAACTTGAATTTAAATATTCAAAAGGAGCAGGTATTGCTATTTGTGGCCCTTAAAAACAGGTAAAAGAAATTAGAATCAGTAAAGCATACTGTACACAAATAGCAAAAGAAGTAACTAAGGCAGCTTTAAGCATGCAAAAAATAAATAAATAGAAACATGCTTGGGAGCTAAGCTTGTTAGTTACATGCATATGTATAACATTTAATGTAAATTTAATTTAATAGTTGTTACATTAATAAATTAAATTAAATGTTAACTTTAATTAAATTGCAAATTAAATTACTTGTCATATTTCTAGGTCACCCAACCACCAGATTACTCTGGCTGATCAAACTTATATTTAGTCATATATGTAGATCATTTGAAATTAGTGGGCTATCAGACATTTCCATCTACTCTATGACAAATTTGATTCAATTCAGAGGTAATGCCCCCTGGGTTTTCTATGCACCTATGCAATACCTAGTTACAGGTAGTCCTCAATTTACAACACAATTGAGCCCAAAATTTCCATTGCTAAGCAAGTGGGTTTTGCCCCATTTTATAACTTTTCTTGCCACAATTATTAAGTAATTGCTGCAGTTGCTAAGTTAGTAACACAGTTGTTAAGTGAATCTGTCTTCCCATTGATTTTGTTTGTCAGAAGTTCACATGACAAAGGTGATCACATGACCCTGGGACACTGCAACCATCATAAATATGAGTCTGTTGCCAAGTGTCTGAATTTTGATCACATGACCATGGGGATGCTGCAATGGTCATAAGTATAAGAAATGGTCATAAGTCATTTTTTTCAGACTTCAAACAGTCACTAAAAGAATTGTTATAAGCTGAGGACTACCTATACTCCCAATGTGGATCTCTACACATTCCTTCTGCTTCAATATAGCATGTTAGGCTTAGCACCAGGTCTACACAGTTCTGTTCTTGTTGGAAGCCGGCTTGTTCTACGAGTAGATGTTCATCTATTATAGGACCTATCCTCTTTATAATTAATCTTTCCAGGAGTTTGTAGCAGGAGCTCAAAAGTGTGATTGGGCTGTAGCTTTCAATTCTGTCTTGTGGTTTGCCAGGTTTTAGAAGTGATATTATTTGAACTTTTTTGAATTCTGGTGGAGGCAGCCATAGGAAACTACATCTGAGAGGAATTTACCAATTCAATTCCATGTGCACCTCCTGGAGTTTATCAGGAATCCTGAATGAATGCCATCGAAGTCTGGTGATTTACCACATTTCAGACTACCAATGCCAGTGTCAATTTCCTTTCTAGAGGAGGGACAAGAGTATCCAGAAAGCGTTCAGCCCAATCACTGAAAAACTGAAAGTGCTTTCTTGATGAGAGTGAAGTATCCTTTCACTTTTGGACTTTGGAGAGAGATATGACTCAAGAGGCTATTTGATCAAGGGTTACATTAGGTGTTTGTCATGTGATTGTCTAGTTCAGTGGTGGGATTCAAATAATTTAACAACCGGTTCTCTGGCCTGATGACCGGCTGGGTGGGTGGGTGTGGCCGGGATGGGCGTGGCCACGGGGCATGACAGCACTCAGCCTCCTGCAGCACTCTGCCAGCCAAAACGGGACGCGGAGGTTAATTACAAAATGTGGACTTTGCTTTGTGACATCCAGATCCAGTGAGCAAGGGGTGTGAACTGCAGAGAAAATACACTTTTGTTTGGTTATGAAGAAATATCTCCAAAGTCAGATGCATACTAAATGTAGACTGACTTTTAGTTACACACCTCCCCAGCAAACAGCAAATTTTGAAGCCCCAGGTAAAGAGGATTCATTTTAGGATGAGAAACCACTGTTTGCATGTTGGAGGTTCCTAAAGGAATGATGGGAAATTCTGTATTTTAAAGAACATTTGAGGGAGGAATGCAGAATAGTCCTTCTCTGCCTGAGGCTGTAGAGACCTGGCACCAATCAAAACACTTTTTGTGAAGCAGCTGATCAACACTGACAGGGTAAGCCACTAGTATATGAAAATAAGAGCAAACTCCACTCCCTTCTAGTACTGACGATGTTACCTAGTTTGGTAATGAAACATCTGCAAGAAAACACAGTAATCATGCAAAATCCCCATTTCCAATTCACCCTAGAGCAGGGGTTTTGGCTCTGGAAGGCCTCCTGCACCACCCTGGAAGCCAAAATGGGGCATGGGGGGGCGTACAATGCCACCCTGTGCCCCGATTTGGGCCTGGAAGGCCTCCTGCACCACCCTGGGAGCCAAAACGGGGAGGGATGGGGTGGGGTGGGGCCAGCCAGAGGTGGGATTAGTCAGTTCTCTGAACTGGGCAAAAAGTTAACAACCGATTCACACAAACCGGTGCAAACTGGCTGAATCCCACTTCTGGGCTAGCTCTACCCTGTTTCCTTAATAGGCTCCAATCTTTTCTGCTAGATTTGCTGAAATTTAGTGATTCTGTGGATACTTTGTAAGGAATTTGCTTTGTTCATAAGGGTAGTTTTCTTTATAGTCAATTCTAATATGTACATAAAGTCTCCCTCCCATTGTTGACAATAAAATACTTTGATCTATATATCTGAAGCCCCGTCACATGGATCTTAGCTCTAATGCTATAGACCAGGGGTGTCAAACTCACATCGTCACAGCAGCGTCATGTGACATATCGGAACTTTTTTCTCCTTTGCTAAACCGGGTGTGACCAGTTTATGACGCATCCGGTCTGCGGGCCGGGAGTTTGACAGCCCTGCTGTAGACAATGTTAAGAGCCAACTTAGTAGCACCTGTATTTATCATTTTAAAGAGATGCCGCCTGAGTACACAAAACAGCCTACATTCTTCTATTTTCTAGAATGTTGTTACTACTCCACGTAAAGCCCTTTAAAAATATAAACCAAGTGCTTTTCTGCAGATCCATAGCTGAATGCCACCCATCCTCATCTATGGGAGGGTGGAAGTTTATTTGTTTGTTTCATGTTTCCCATGCAAAAAAGAGAGATTCAGAGACAACATATAATCTTTTCCTGTTGTTAATAACAATATCATTCTAATCCCTTTCCCAGATACTTCTAAAACATTAATTAAAAGTAACTGATACACAGTTCTAACTCATTATTTACTTACCTATTTTACTAACCTGAACACAGAACCCATAATTATCATCCCCTGGGCTTTCTATAGTTAGAAGAATGGGGTAGTTCATTTGCAGCTTCAGGAGGAATTCATTCAAAACCCACAATGCTTTGCTTTTAGAAGAGGCATTTTTAATGTTTGATCTTCTAAATGTTCACCCTTCACTGTTGGTCATCCCAACTCTTATTTTAATACCTAATCATTTTCTTAATAATTAAAAAGAATCTTCAAGAGTATCCTTTTATCTCATAATTTAGAAATCTAATCTCTAAATTCTAAAAATTTGGGGTTAACATTTTATCAACCATTACTCTCTGGGCAAATAAAATTCCTTTTGAAAATTTAAAAAGGCATGCATTTTAGAAAGATGCTGATTCTACCACTTTTTCTTCATTCATTGAAAATAGACATGAGAAGTAGACCAGTATCATTGATGTCATTCATTGCTGAGTAAGAGGAGGGAGGGCTGTATTTCATTTTTTTTTTCACAAGCAAGATACAAATACAAGAAATTTGTTTTTATTTTGGTGGCCCAATATCACACTTTGCAAGCCAAGAAGATCCTAGATGTTATCTTGGCAATACCTGACAAAATTCTCTGTCTAAAATCCTGCACGTTGCTAATTAATATAGATCATTCAAGCAGACTTTGAACACAGAGAATGTTCTTTGTTTTTACCTAATACCCTGAGATTTATCAACTAGAATTGGTAAAAAAAGATATGAACTTAGAATTTTTTTAAAAAAAAAACCTATATCCAAGAATTGATTCTGATCATTGGAATTATACAACAGTTGCAGACTTCCCCACACAGAAAGTCCACTCCAAAATGTACATATTAGCCCATTTGACTTGAAATAATCATCCATTTCATCCCTCTTTATTCCTTCATATACCACAGGAGATGAAGGGATCTATGGCTCAGGAGAGGTTGCACGGACACAATCCTATCCAGAGCCTCAGTTACCTACCTATTCCAAGAATGACTAATAGCTCAGCAGGACTATGCAGTAGACCTGCAGTTATAACCCCCAATTCCTTCTGAAACCCAACTGGATCCATTAGTCACTGGGGGCAGACTGATCTAATAAGTCCTGCCTCCCTGTGGGGGATACAGCTCTACAGAAACTCATTGTGATCGGATCGTGACATGGGTAGTTCCACCAATTCCAGGTCACATAGGCACTGCTCCTACAAGAACATCAAATCAGGTTGCTGACCACTATTCCTAGGACAGGGTCATGAAAATCATGGTTTCCATGAAATCCCGAGCTACCTCCTAACCCAGGGATGGTAGATTGAAGTCCCCCAGAATTATAAGCCTGTCAGCTCTGCAGTGAGGTCCAGGAGGGCGGTACAGAAGTTGCCATGCAGCAGGGAGGTTGGTACAGCAGCAGCAGTTCCACCTGATGCCTTGAGCCCAACCTAAGAAAAAGGGTCTCATAGCCGGACACTTGTGGAGCCATGCTCCTGAGACTACCAGAGAATCTCTAATGACAACAGCCACACACCCCTCCCCAGCCCTGTAGTCTAGCTGATGTCATATTCAATAATGTGCTGGGCACATTTCTGAGAGAGAGAAACACCTTCCTTTGGGCCCAGCAGGTCTCTGTGTTACAAGCCAGTTCAGCCTTCTTTGCAAGAATCAAGTCAGGAATAAGGCAACCCTTATTACAGGCTGACCTGACATTTAAAAGCATCAGCCTAAAACCGGGGCCACCACAGATTTGCTGACCAGGTAAATGAGGTGACTGCAAGGGAGTGGAATAAGAGACCAGTACTGAATACCAAGGCCTCATTCCAAGTGATTGGCTTCCCACTTGCATCCCCTATCTCCAGTTACCTGACGCCACTGAAATATACCTTGACTTCCCTGCCAGCCATTCCATCTTCAACACTCTTTTATTGATCTAAAGAGGGAACCTCCTCCAACTGGCAAACAGTCAAAGGTAAGATGAACCCAACAGGTATTTACTCTCAGTGCCCTCACGCCCACACCACCCCCTTCCTCACTGCAGCAGAGGGGTCACATCCAGCACTCCCCTATCCCCCAACACACTCACTATACATCCACTCAGTTCATAACAGCCCCTGCTCAGTCATTCTCACCCACCATGCAGGGATCCACGCTCCTCCTCCCCAGCTCTCAACCAGGGGAGAGGAAGCAACACGCTCATTTGACTCTCACCCTACCCCCAACCCCCACATTAGATGGAGAATGCACCTTTTCCTCATCTTCATTTATAGTCAGTTTTCTTTTCTTGCTTTTTTGCACTGTATTGTCATTCTATTTTATGACCATATGGGCAGGAAATGATTTTTTGAGATTCAGCATAGAAATATGCAAGCATTTTTAACAGGGGAAAATGTGAAACAGATATTTTAGTGGAGAGAAATTTGGAACTTGGAAAAGGAAAGGCCTATTATAAAAGCAGATGCTTGCCTAATAAGCTATGATTACTTTCTACAGTATGATTACTGTAATATTATGACTTTGCAAGCCTGTTTGCATTTCAAGCTAGCTTACCTCAGTCCTCCCATCATTGTTAATTCATACCAAACACACTGCATATTGTATGTGTTTCATTTTCCAGATGTAGTCAAATCTCAGGATTACAGGATTGAGTGCAACATTTTTCAGCTTTAGCATATTTAGAGTATGCGGCAGAAGTGGAGCAGGCAATATAGTTTAAAAAGGGAGGGAAACTTCAATTATAAAACTGATCCCACTTACTTTCTCATGGTTGTATATATTTAGGCTAGGTCTTCTATATTTTCTTAACTTTTAAATTACTTTACTGTCTCAGTTGGTGTAGCTAATCAACTAAAGTTTCTTTCATGAATTAAAATGTTTTCCCCCATTAATGTATAAATATGACTCCAGGGTAGCTTTTTGAAGGATGCATGTCTCTCAAGAGTCTTTGAAGGATCTTTGGCTCCTCTCACCTGTACTAACAGAAAGCTGAAGCTAGAAAATTACTTTTTCAAACCAAAGGCAGAATTTCTCACAGCTTGTTTTTTTGATATGAAACAACTATGTCAGACATCCTACTCACATGGCATAGTGTTGAAAGTAATAGACAAAGACATTCCCACGGGCTCCAAACTTACTTTGAATGCTTTAAAATGGAGTTAGAAACACTTAACAAGGAGGGAACAGCAACATGGCTCAGAGAAAATGCTGTTCAGATAACTTACTAAGCCAGTTTGCTTTATTACAATTATCAGCTATTAGGTAAATTAACCCAATATGTTACTCTTGTATTCCTATCCCATGGACTATGCTTTGGGTGTCAATGGCTTGGATTCCATTTTTACTTAGCTATTCCAGCATTTTGAAAACACTGGCTATATCCTGCAGACAATGAATAAATTCAAGCCCTTCCAACAAATCATGTCCATTCTAGGCTGCAACGCCCCTTGTAAAGTAGATTATGAAGCTAGCAATTGTGTTTGGGAGAATACAATTTCCATTATTGACAGGACAGCAGTGGTGTAAAGACATTGCAAACTGTCAAAAAAGAAAAAGAAAAAGAAATAGGCTGCATAGAATTTGGGCAAAAGTTTCTAGAAGAGAAACAAGCTAAGTGGACATGACCTTGTAGATGACCCTCACTCTGTCAAGGACCTTGGAATACTCATATCAAATGATCTAGGTGCCAAAGCCTATTGTAACAACATTACCAAAAAGACATTAAGGGTTGTAAACCTAATTTTGTGTGTAACTTCTTCTTCAGTAATATCACACTACTAACCAAAGCATACAAAACATTTGCTAGACCAATTCTCGAATACAGCTCATCTGTCTGGAACCCGCACTGCATATTGGACATTAATACAATTGAGTGCGTCCAGAAATATTTCACAAGAAGAGTCCACCACTCCTCTGCTTGCAACAAAATACCCTATGCTACCAGACTTGAAATTCTGGGTTTAGAAAATTTAGAACTATACCGCCTTCGGTATGACCTAAGCATAGCCCATAAAATCATGTGCTACAATGTCCTACCTGTCAATGACTACTTCAGCGTCAACCACAACAATACATGAGCACACAATAGATACAAACTTAAAGTGAACTGTTCCAAACTCGATTGCAGAAAATATGACTTCAGTAACAGAGTTGTTAATGCCTGGAATGCACTACCAGACTCTGTGGTCTCATCCCCAAACCCCCAAAACTTTAACCTAAGGCTGTCTACTGTTGACCTCACCCCATTCCTAAGAGGTTTGTAAGGGACGTGCATAAGAGCACCAGCGTGCCTATCGTCTCTGTCCTAAAGTTTCCTTTAATTGTATTCATTCCATGTATTCAATTCATGCTTATACTTATAACCATTATCTAATATGTACTCGACAAAATAAAAAAAAATAAAAAAAATAAAAAGAGTGAGAAGGAGCTGCCAGTTCTAAAGGAAAAGAAATTAAGTCAGGAAAATGGGATAAAGAGAGTGAGGCAAGTTATCTATTGTGTAGAAGAGGAGAAGAAAGGGAGAGGAGCAGAAGAAACAACTGATAGAAAGAGCTTGGAAAGGAGGAGAACGTAGGATCAGGGCAAATTTTATTAGGGCCTAAACATGAAGGAACAGAATCAGCAGAAAACAGATGGATAAGCAACAAGACTAAAGGCCAGCTGACTGCAATAAAATTGCTGAGAGAGCTGCTGTGCCCTAAAGAAGTATGCAGAATGGAAGCTTTGCCACCACTGTTTCTATATTGTGCTCTCGTGTCTTTCAGGAGTAAAAGAAGGCTGAGAAATGAAAGGGTGAAGGCATATTGGCCATTTTGTCATGCTGGATGAATTAATCTGTGAATTTATTACTTTGGTTAATGTGGTTGCATTACTTGTGGTTTCCATCTGTAAGTGTGACAGTTATTTCACCACTGAGATTCCTTTTTTGTTGACAGAGGCTTGTGCACACAGAGGAGAGGAGGAATGGGCTGGAAAGAAGAGTTGGGTGTGAGAGAAATGCATAGATCAGGAACACCTAACGTAACTGCATACCTGAGATGCTTTCACATTTGTTTCTGGGCCAAAGAGAAGGAGTTCCTACTTACATTTCAAGTAATACAGCTCTTTCTCTATTTGTCATTCGTAACTTCTCTAAAAATAAAAGAAAATTTTGTAACAATGTTTCACAAACAGGTTATTAAATCTCCCCACCCCACCCCCAATTAAATAAATAATGTACATTTCTGTAGTATCTTCTATCCCTAATGTTGCAAACCGATTTCAACCCAAATTCAATTCATACCATAGCCTGGAATAAACTTTTACCTTAACACTAATATATTCTATAGTAATGATAACCATAGTAAACTCAAAACAGGGGTGTATCACTCATTCATTCAATGGTAGAAAATACAAAACTGTATGAGAAAGTCCTATGCTTAATCACAGCATTAAAATTGGCCCAGACAGGCAAATATGCACAGGTAAAGGATAGGTAGTTCCTGGCTCAACACTACTGCCTATGAGAGGAATATAGGTGTCCTGGTGGACATCACTTAAGTATGATTCCATAAGGTGCAGCAGCTGCCAAAAAAGCCAACGCAATCCTGGGCTGTATCAACACAAGGATAGTATAAAGATCAAGGGATATGACAGTCCTGTTCTATACTGCACTAGTGAAGCCACATTTGAAATAATGCATACAATTCTGGCTAGCACAGTACAAAAAAGAAACTAAGGTCCTAGAAAGAGTGCAGAGCAGAGGAGTTAAGATGATAGAGTAGGGGTGTCAAACTCAGATCATCATGGTGATGTCACATGATGTATCAGGACTTTTTTCCCCTTTGCTAAACCGGGCATGCCACACATCCGGCCTACAGGCTAGGAATTTGACAGCCCTGTGATAGGGGGCCTGGTGGCTAAATCCTATGAAGAAGGGCTAAATGAACTAAGTATGATTAGTTTAATGAACAGAAGATTGAGAGGAGACATCTCAGCACTCTTCCAATACTTGAGGGGGCTGCCTCAAGATTGAAGACATTGATTTATTCTCCATAGGACCTGAGAGTAGGACAAGATGCAATGGGAAGGTCCTCAGAGGGAGATCCAACCTGGAAATAAGGAGGAATTTCCTGATGGTGTGAACTATTAACCAGTTGAACAGCTTGACTCCTAGAGCTGTGGGTATTCAATCACTGGAGATTTTCAAAAGGTTGAACAATAATTTATCTGACATGGTATGAGGACTCATGCCTTCGGCAGGGGGTTTGAACCTAATGATCTCCAAAGACCCCTCTAACCCTATGATTCTGTGAACAGGGAACTGAGTTTTCCAGGCACTTTAGTTCAAGCTTTCACAACATCATAGGAGACTCAGATGAACAGCTGAAGAGGTTGTAGAAAAAATGCTTTTAAAAGTTTTTTTTAAAAAAAGTTGGCCACGCCCACCCAGTCACATTAACCCCTCCCCCCATCAAGCCACGGCCACAGAGCTGGTAGTAACAAATTTTACATTTCACCACTGCCTAGCAGCCTTCCAAAACCAGCCTTCCACTGCCACTACCCCTTCCCAGCTCAGCCAATCCCAACCATCCAATTCCCTCAAAGATTAAATCAAACAGTCCCTCAGGGTCTCAGATAATCTCATGGGTGGCCTCTTGATATGGAACCATGGGAAATGTTCTGTTGCATCATCTGTCCCTGGCACAAGTCAGTCTATCACACCGCTGCCGTTACAAGCATAGCAAAAACATGGCTGGGCATATTTATCATTGCCTACACCAAGATGTCACAGTCTCCGGCAGGCAGAACATTCTCACCATTCCTGCAAAAGCTTCCTGATCCAATTCAAGGCAGTCCAGTTTGCCACCAAAGCCAGCCTGGGAAAGGCATGTGGGTCACCAATGAGCCAGCATATCTTCCACAACCCCAAAAGCCTTCATAACACCATAACAAATGTTCAACAAAGTCCATGTTGACACGACCAACCATTCTCACCACTGTCTTGCTGGAAGATCTGTGTGTGTGTATAGTATTTTACAGTAATTATATTTTATTGCTTTAGATTGTAAACTACCTTGTTTTTGTCTAGTTTAGATGGTGCTTTAGTTTGCATTTTATTTAACTTTATTGTATAAGTTTTTCTTCCAATTGCATTTTTAGTGTGTTTTATTGAAACTGCCAAGACAGAGCTTTGGCTATTGAGCAGTTTGAATTTTTAGTAAATGAATAAAATCAGTAAAAACATATGCATTATCTATTCAATATTAAACAGGAAATCCATTTAAAAATACATGATGAACACAGCAGATGCTGCCAAACATAATTTTAGCTTTACTATCACTGTTGGCTTGCCATCTCTTTGTCAGATATCCCAGGAGGAATTTCAGAATGTAAGAGTGAATCAAATGCCCTGATTATGGACAAGAAAGGGGGAATATTATTTTAGAAATGGTGCATACTCTCAAATGTTCCAAGTAGTTCATTTTTTTTCCACAGCATCTGATTTTTTATTCTGTGTCTCTTCCCCCTTTTCTCCAATTGCAGTGAAGGTCAATTTTTATCTTCCTCATATTATAGTAGGCAGCAAAGAGATACAGAAAACCCTAACTCTTGGCTGGGGTTTATAGCTTTATTTGCACCTTAGAAATGATAGCCTTTTCCACTGCAGAGCAGCATTCCGGGAATCCTCTGTTCCAAATGGGAGGAGGAAATATTCACATCTGGAGGTCATTTAAATTTGAAGAATTTATTTGGAAGTTTCTCCTTTTGAAATCTAATCTATGGGTATGTCTATCCAAATGAACTTTTTGAATACTGTGACTCATAAAAAAAAAAAAATTTGGCAAGCGGGAGAACCAAGCTGCTAAGAGCAGTCTGCCATAAAACCAATGCATCCAGTTCAAAGTCATGCATAGCACAAATAAGAAGACCTCCTGAGGATGTCATCCAGGGAATTTTTGGAGCCTGTACTCCTTCACTGAATCCTAATTTATTTAATACTGTTGAGTCTAGCAGATTGCTTTGCATATCCTAATCTCCTACAGGAGAATAATGTCCTCATTATCAGGTATGCACAGGATCATCTCACAAGTAATTTCTCTGCATTGGTTCAATAACTGAAATGCATCCCTACATGATGAAATTGGGACTATGGAAAAGGAATATCTTTTAGTGGGAGATGGCTTCATCTCTCTTTTTATGAAGTACATGTGTTAAACCAAACAAAGCCAATAACTATTGTAAGAATTGGCTGCAATCCTGTATCTATTCTCTTTGGAATAAGAGCAACTGAATTGGATGGGACTGTAATGTTAGAAGATAATTTTATCTTGGAAAGATTTCTCCACAGATGTAAAACACTAAGGATCATTAGCATTAACCCAGAGCTCATTATTTCAAAATAGGGACACGTCTGTCTCTGCAGTTAACCAGATGAAGGGAGGCAGGGTATTTTAAGAATGTTGATTAGCTGATAAATTGCCAGTGGTGTGTATCACTAGCATTCCCTGAGAATCTGCTGATGAATGATTAAAGCTGGTTTGGTCAGATATGTCCACTGGGTGTGGTCAAAATGGTGCTAATGAAATGTAACTGAACCTCTGTTTGTTGGTTTTTGTTTGTGTGCATTGAAAGACTGACAAGTCCCGGTGTAAATGGCAATGAAAAAAAAGGCCAAAATAATTTCAAAAATAATTTCAAAATTATTTTTCTTTATGGCATACAGATATGGATATTATAATCTACAACTTTTTCTTCTGCGTAAAACCATTCTGTAAAAGCAGTTTATAAATGTCATGTAAAAATAACAGTAAAAGCAACAGATATAACATTAAACAAAAAATAAAATAAATGCTGTAGTATATTAGAAGTGTTATCCCAGGACTAGGACAGAATACCAGGCGAATTGTCTCAGGGGTCACGTAATGAAGAAAACTTTCAATTAAAATCTGAAAACAGGATGTGCAAACCCATTACTTAACTACTACACAATATTGACCAAGCTGCTTTAACTACTTGGTGAAGTGTAATTTGTTTTAAAAGCTATCATTCAAATTATTCTTCACCATATTTTTTAATTTAAATGTCTCAGTTTAGGCCTGTGGATTTCTAAGGGTGATGGGTTAACTTTTATTCAGAAACTTCAACATGGCCTCTCCAAACAGGGTCACTTAAAGTTTTAAATAATGACATCAATTTATAAGGATGAACAATTGGCATAACAGTCAAAATGGATTCAGACATGTAACATGTGAGCTGGAAGATACTTCAAAGGTCATCAAGTCCAATCACAACTTAATTGCATTAAAGGTCTCTTTGTTGCTCATCATTTATGTCCCACTGATTTCAAGAGGAACAAAGTACAACTACTTGACCCTAAATCTACTGATTTACCCTGGTCCAGGAAGAATTTACATTGAATAATCAACAAAGAGTATAAATGGTGCATATAGTTTTAGGAAAGGTTGTTGAGAATATTATGGAGCTATAACTTTAGAGAGGTTTAGACAATACTAATTATCTAGACCCATCCAGACCCAAGTGTCAGGGTTCCAGCACTGACATACTAAAGGAGAGGAGAAACTTGAACTTGAACTTTTGCCTACTTAATTCCTTTGAAGATTCTGTTTCCTCGGAGATGGGAGGAGGGGGGACATTCCTGTGATTTGACAGAGATGGGATGAGGAGAGTGGCTTGGAAGATAGCCAATGAGACGCAGAGAATTGGGGATCGGAAAGGGAGGGTTTGGGGGGCCAAAGGTCAGTGCTGACCGTGAAACAGCCAGGAACAGATCACTATGCTCAATAAAGAGAAAATTTCCTCAAAGATCGGCAGTTTGGAAATTCATTTATTTTGAGATAGCATCGAAACCTGACACCGAGTTTGATTTCAGATGGGGAATATAAAACAGAAAATTCACAGTTTTGATTCCCTTTCTGGACTCCCTCAAAGAATTGATTACATGAAGCCATTGGGAGAGATTAGTCATTTGTTTAGGGTAAGATAGCATCTATATGGTGATGGTATTCCATTGTTCATCTGTACCCTGTTATCAGTGAGAGATGCAGTGAAAACTTTGATTTGGCACCTGAGGACTGTAAAGACAGATGTTGGACAGAGTGAAACACGCTGATTCAATCCAAGCAAGATGGAGTTGCTTTTAATTAAGAAACCGATTGTACCAATTTTGATTCTTGATGGGGCCATACTTTCCAGACAGAAGGCTCAGAACTTGGGACTTTCCTATATTCTGGGCTTTTGTGTAAAGAGCAGGTAGAAACAAGATTCCCTGAAGATAGGTACTCATGTCTTGCCATCTTTCAGTGTCATTACTACAGTCAATTCAGTGTGGGTTGCTAACTTTAGCTGGTGCAGAATGGAAAGGTCTACATCAGGGAGACTCATGCCCCATGGGCCAGATGCATCACACGCTGACCATGCCCGGTTTAGCAAAGGGAGAGAAAGTCACATGACAATACCGTGACAATGCAAGTTTGACACCAGTGGTGAAATCCAATTTTTTTTACGACCGGTTCTGTGAGTGTGGCTTGGTGGGCTTGCTATGGCTTGGTGGGCATGGCAGGGGAAGGATACTGCAAAATCCCCATTCCCTCCCCACTCCTGGGGGAAGGATATTGCAAAAACTCCATTCCCACCCCACTCTGGGGCCAGCCAGAGGTGGTATTTGCCGGTTCTCCGAACTGCTCAAAATTTCTGCTACCGGTTCTCCAGAACCTGTTAAAACCTTCTGGATTTCACCCCTTTGACACTTGGTCTACATGCTTATTGGACAACCACAATACCGTTACATTACTTGCTGTGAGAGCTGCACTAGTTATTAATATATTTAAAGTGCAATTCAATATGCTGGTAACTACCAAGACCTGGGTAGCTGGTTGCACTAACTTAGGAGGTGTGGCAGGAGGAGGCCCTGTGCAGGCTTCTTCTGTGGAAATTCTCATCTCCTAATGGAACAACCTGTTGCCAGAAGGAAGGATGACTTCAACGCTCATGGTCTTTTAGAAGCTGGTAAAAAAACTGATTCTTCTAAAGGATCTACAAGGTTTAGTTATGAAGCCTTGGCACCTATATTAGTCAATGTATTAATGGAATTTTTAATTTATAGTATAATGATTTATTGACATTTATTATTGTTTCATTATTGTTGTTTTTACTGTTTCTAAAGATCTGTAAACTGCCTAAAGTGCCTTCAGAATGAGGGGTGGATAAAGTCATATGTATAAATATTTATTTATTTGCTCAATTTCTATGGCCACCCTCTAAATAGTAAAATGGAGATCCGATGGCAGGATTGACAACAAATTTGAGTTTGGGAACAGAAGGTCCTGACATTATGCATTGCATATATTGTTCTATCTGCGTGTATATATCTTACGTACATGATCTCATTTTCATGAATACAAATGTGCAGAAGACACATTGTTTGCAAGGAGACCGGGCAACATTTTAATTGGCCCATGGTTTGCAATTATATTCATACCCATCACATTATTCCCTTAGAGGAAACATAACATTGTGCAAAGTATAGAAAAGGAGTAAGAAATAGCAATAGAAGACATTAAAGGCATGAGATTTTTAAAAAATCAAAAAGGAAATATTGAAAAATCTAGTTTATGATTTCCTGTGTACTTCCCTAGATTTACTATGCTGAAAACCATCTTTTCTTTCACCACATCCTAGATCAGTTTTTTTGTTTTGTTTTGTTTTGTTTTATTCCAGAAGATCCTCCAGCCTTGCATTTCCCTATCTTTACTCAAAGATTCAGAAAGATGTCCCGGTATATCAGTTACAAATGCTAAAACAAGATTCTTAAGATCTTGTAGCTGGCAAAGGGTCTGAAAACTTGTCATGTACTTCACTGCTGCATATTGGAAAGAAGAACAAGGATTAACATCTGACCACTTCTCCACCCACTGCAGTCAGGGAAAGAGGGGGACGCAATAAGGGAAGCAGTCTTACGATCATTAAAGCAAGAACCTGAAAGAGCAAAAGAGGTTCTTGCAGGGTATGTGCCATGTGCCTTGAATGTCTCAGACGTGAATCAAAGTTACAGCGGGAAAGAAAATCAGCTACAATATGGGATAATTTTTTGCATTCTCACTATGCTCATTTTCCAGTCAAATGATTGAATTGGCATGATTTTTGTCAAAAAGGAGCTATAGTGCCTGAAGACTAACTAAATGGTCAATTTTCAAACTGGAAATTGTTCTTTTTGTTAAAGTAGTCAAAAGAAGAAGAGGAGGGGAGGGGAGGAAAGGGGAAGGGGAAGGGGAAGGAAGGAGAAGGGGAAGGGGAAGATTTGCCCAGAGCAGTGATCATTCAAAGGTAGAAAAGTATTCCTCACATCAGTAAATTTCACCAAGAAGAAATATAACTCTTTTTTTTTTTACTTCATTCGTTTAGTGGTTGGAACTGTAATGCATTTTCCATTGCTAAGCCTTTTGAGTTATTCTATTATTTCTTTCATCATTTTCTTTCCAAAAAAAAAAAAAAAAACCCTAAAGGAAAAATCCATTACTTCAGCTGTGTGATTTGATTAAATAAATACATTAAATAGAAAATGACAGAATGGTTGCAAAGTGTCTTTTTGCACAGTTATACTAGAAACCATTTGCCTAGAAATACCCAACGATCAGGGCATTTCTTCTGCTGTGTTGCCTAAATAATATTTGGAGGTGGCAATAGTGAAATCTACTATATCAACCATCTTCCCAAGCCTGACATTAAATTCCTATAATTCCCAGTTGCCAATATTGTTGGCTAGGTTAACTGTGAATTCTGAGGTACCCAATGGAGTAGAAAGACCAAGTATAAATTGAACAAACAAACAAGTATCCTATTGATTAAGTCTGTCCTACACTCTTTGGAACAAAGGCCTATTAAAATAAAGGGATTGGGACATCCAATTTCCATAACATATCACACATATCACACACTCCTAGAGACATACAGGAGTGCCCATATCACATTTAGACAAATACTAGTTCTATGAGACTGAAACTCCACCCTTCTTGAGACTGCACCCATTGCCTGCAGCTTACTGTATCTTGCCAGCATGGGTGTGATAAACTGTAAATTAGTAGTTTATATTTCTGCAAGTTTTTTGAACTTTAAACAAGAAAAATATTCTTACAGATAACTTGGGTGGAAGAAGCAAAGTTTCCACCATTCTTTTGCCTTGGTGGAGATAAGATTATCTTGGTTTCCATTTTCAAACAAAAGCTGTAATCTGCAACAGCCAAGTTAAATTTCAGTGCCTGAGAAATGTACTTGGCATAAATATTTCTTGTAAATCTTTTCAATGTCAGAGAAAATCAATCAAAATCAGGATAGATGGATACCTTCAAGCAACCACATGAATAACTGTTAAGACATAAACCATAGAAAACTGCAGGACAGCAAGATCAGGATGTGAGAGTGGACTCTAAAATCCTTTGCTCCTGTGGTATTTATATGTGTGTGTGTGTGTGTTAGGCAGTTGAATTAACCTCTGAGCCACAAATTCTCCTTCCTTCATCAGCTTGAGCCAGGGGAAAGATTAAGTATTTTTCTATCGAGACACCTGGTCTACCCCAACATGTGGGAGGGGGTATTCTGCTCACTTTTGCCTTTCAGAGGTTCAGAGGTTAATTCAACTGCCTAACATATGCAGGAAGCCGAAGTTCGAATCCTAGTAAGGGTATGGCTAGCTGATGAGAGCTAAATAGCTTGAAATAGATCTATACTAGTCTCCCTTTATTTTTTTATCAGCAAAAATATAAATTTGGTATAAAATGGTTTGTCGTGAATGCGACTGCTTGAGGGCTCCTGGACTGGAGCTGAAAGGCGAAAGGGAGCAGAATGCCCCCTCCCACATGTTGGGGTAGACCAGGTGTCTCGATAGAAAACACACACATATATACACTGCTCAAAAAAATAAAGGGAACACAAACAGAAGACATCCGAGATCTGAATGAATGAAATAGCCTTATTAAATACTTAATAATACTTAATACTTAATACATATTTAATACTTATTAAATACAGTAGTTTTGAGTTCCCTTTAGTTGTTTGAGCAGTGTATAAACTACTGTATGTAAAGAACAAAGTAATAGGCTATTTCATTCATTCAAATCTCGGATGTCTTCTGCTTGTGTTCCCTTTATTTTTTTGAGCAGTATATATATTTGCATGACTGCCACTGCCCCTCCAGACACAAGGAAGTAAGTATACTCCGTGAGCTTACTATTTTATATGATAAGAATATTGACTTTATAATCCATTGTACTGGAACAAAAGTGCTTGACAAATTGTTCACATATTTGTACCCACTGCTATAATAGCTAGGGATGTCTCAGAAAGAGAACAGGAAAATCTATGGTAAATCCAAGGGTCTGTTTTGGGATTCTCCCTGGAGATGAGGGTGTCGTACTCTACCAATGAATTTTATACTCTGAAGTTTAAGGAATAAGAATTACAATTATGTTGACTGGTTTGGAATTTTGCATTAACAAACTTTTGGAAGTTACTTATGGAAAGATAGGATGGCAGGTAGATTCCTTAAGTGTAAGGAACATATCTTGGAAATAGTCCCCTCAGAACATTTCATTTATACTTGATAAATGAAAGATTGGGGTTGCCTGGACTCCATAGTGGAAAATATTAAATTGAAGATGAATACAGCAATAGAGAGAGATGAAGGAGGATAAGAGAGGTGGAAGAGAAGAGGAAGGAGAGAGAGGGAAAGAAGAGTAGGGAGGAAGGAAGGGAAAGGAAATTAGAGTAGGAGAGAGGGTAAAATAGGTGGAAGAGAAGAGGAGAAGGAGAAGGGGAGGGGAAGTAGATAAAGAAGAAGAGGAGGGGAAGAGAAAGTAAGAAGGAAAGAAGAGAGGGAGATGGCAGGATTGAGAAGAAAGATTGCTGTAGAACAAAAAAGATGAAATAGAAGAAAGGCAACCCCAAACATATATAAATATACTAAGATAAAGTATGAATGGTTAAAAAATAAAAGAGAATAAATATGAATAAGCAGGAAAATTAGAATTTGAGGGCGAATGAAGATGTTGTTTATATAAGTAAGCAAAGAAATATTGAGATATGATTTAAAAAAGGAAAAAAAGAAAATTGTGGCAAAAATTCTAATTGAGTAAAATGTATTTGAATTTGATAAATTGCATAAGATAAGAGATGGCCAATACTCTGTTCAAAAAAGATGTGGGTGAATGTTGGGGGGGGGGAACCAATAAAACTTGATTTAAAAAAAAAAAAAAAGCTCATAAGAAAAAAGTATGCAAGATTGAAAGCATGTGCGTTTAGGGGGGGGGGTGCCCACACTGCACTATAATGCAGTCTTCTGAAAAGGCCATGTGGCCATCTGGGGCTATCACTTGTTATTCACAATGTCACAATGACAGCTGAATCAAGATAGTCAACATCCAGTGGAATTCGAGTCTATGTTGCTGTGCATGTACACTTGAAAGGAATGTCTTACAAAATCTTATATCTGGACTTTTAAAAACAGCCTTTCTCAGTCTGCTTATGCAGAGAAGACTCAAATTCTCAACTTGGAAAGTGGATGAATTTCTGTTCTTAAATCTAATATAGACAAGAGAGTTATTGTTTGACCAATTGGAAATGAGATCCGCCTTTTCCATTTCCTTTTCTGTTGTCCCAACTCCTCATATGCCTAGAGGGAGAACATAAAAGAATAACAGAGTGGGAAGGGTCCTTGGAGATCTTCTAGTCCAATCGCTTGCTCAAGCAGGAGACCCCATATAATTTTAGATAAATGGCTGTTCGGTCTTTTCTTAAAAGCCTCCAGTGATGGAGCATCTACAACTTCTGAAGGCAAGCCATTCCACTGGTTGGTTGGTCTAACCCAGGGGTGAAATGCTCCCGGTTTGGACTGGATCGCCCGATCTGGTAGCGATGGAGGCGGGTGGTTCAGAGAACCGGTAGCAAAAATCCCTGCCCCCCCCCCCCCATTGCCCAGCTGAGCCGCACAATCATCAGGGGCTTTTTTTTTTATTTTTAAAAGCATTTTTTCTACAACCTCTTTGGCAGAAGTCGTTATAAAAAAAATGTTTTTAAAGGGAAAAAAGCCTCTGCCGATCAGGCAAGTCAGCTGGGATCGTCAGAGGCTTTAAAAGCATTTTTTTTACAATTGGTTTTAAAAGTAAAAAAAAAAGTTGGCCACGCCCACTCAGTCATATTACCCCCACCACCAAGCCACGCCCACAGAACTGGTAGTAACAATTTTTACATTTCACCACTGGTCTAACCATTAGGAAATTTTTTCCTTAGTTCTAGGTTGTTTCTCTTCTTTGTTAGCTTCCATCCATTGCTTCTTGTCCTGTCTTCTGGTGATTTGGAAAATAGGTTTATTTATTAATACATGTATGCTAGAATGTTAAAACTAGCACAACTCTCATTAGAACTTCTTAGGACTTGCTCTTTCTATCTGCCCTTATACATCAATTTCTTCTTTGCTTCCAGTTTATTCCCACCACACTTCTGAGTAGGAATGGAAATTACTGTCATTCCACTGTTCATTTTTGTTGGTTTTTAATTTTATTTCCTTGAGGATATCTTTGGGGGCTCAGGGAAGAAGATGCAAGAGATAAGAAGAGGGAGCTTCTGGGGTCAAAAATGGGTCCTCTCATAAAATAGGCTTGGCAGTGCCCAACATTGCCAGTCCCTACCTCCTACTTTAACCTTCATCTGTTTTATGACGTAAAGGCTATGTTACATCATTCAGAGTGAAAGATGCACTGTTTTTCAATCTTTTTTTTTTTTTTTGAATGTCTGCTCTTATAAAGTCTTTCCTTAAAGACTGTTAAAGATTCTGGTGCCGTTTTCACTTCAGATTTCAGTGGCTTGTATTGAGTGAACTTCAACTTCAGCATTCATGTTTTTGCACTTTCCACACCACATAAAGAAAGAGTTGTATGTTCCTTTGAGGATTACATGCATGGTTGCCACTTCAGGGCTGTTGTTAATCTATTTTGGCATTCCTCACTTGTTCCAGGGGTCACTAGGGTGTGTTTCTGTTGAGACTAATAAAGAGGAAACTCTGGGTAGGGCAGAGGTAAATACCTGGCTGCTTGCACAAGAGAATAATATATTTTAGCAACTTTAATCCTGCTTTGGATCTTCCTGCCTATTGTACTCAGAATGAAAGAACAATCCTAAGTGTTCCATAGATAGTGGTACAATCAATTTCAGGTTTTCTGCACTATGGGATAGCTTGATGCTCGCCAATGGAAATGATTCCTTTTGTTAACAGGTACAACTTCGTGCTGTTTTAAAAGGGTAATGGAATACTCGGCTGTAAATCAAGGGCAGCTATATCATCAGGAAACAATGTAAGGCAGCCACATTTGAAATATTCTGAATAGTTGTCATGTTCCATCTCCCATATCTGGGTAGAAAAGAAAGAAAGAGAGAGCAAGAGCTTCATATTTGAACAAAGAACAATTTTGATGTTCTGTTTTAAGATGTGGAAATTTACTCTCCAAAGCCAATCTTAGTACACTGTTTAAATAACTTTAGCATAGTCCTTAAATTTTTGCAAACAATTTTTGCAGATGTGCAATGGGCGTATGTGCCAAAGTAGGAAATTATCATTCACAAATTATTTTAGTTGTTCAAGTGGGTGGACTTTCAGATGACACTATCATCCCTTAACACTGACAATATTGATTAAGGCTGAGAATTAGGATTTTTTTAATATTTTATCTTGTTGCTTTTTACTTGGTTGTAAACTGCTTAGAATTGCCTTCTAGGTAAGATGGGCAGCATATAAATTTAATCAATCAATTAATCTCCATGACTATTTGGATAATGATTGGAAAAATGATCTAGACCGTGTACTGTGAATATTTGATATTAATTGCGTAAGATTTCTGTATAAAGACAGCACCTGTGATATTTTTAAGGACACTTCTACTAATTTGGGAAACTTCAAAGCCAAGCTGAAAACCTGAGAAGCTCACATGATTCTAGGCCAAGATATGACTATTGGATTCTCACCCACTATGCCCTTGTTTTCCTTCCAATGTACTTCTAAGAATACTCTCTTTGCAAATGATGTGAAATTACAAAACTACTTGTTCCCCAATTCCTTCAGCCCCTGGAGTTCTTCAGAATGCAGTCAAATACTCCTAATGATAAGCAAAATATTGTGCTGATGAGCTGTTTTCAGAAAGAGACCACCACTTCATGTCAGGTCTTCTCTGTCTTGTTCAGGAATATCTAATACAGGTAGTCCTCGACTTACAACACTCGACATGCAAAGTTGCAATGGCACTGAAAAAAACAATTTATGATCATTTTTCACACTTATGACCATTGTAGCATCCCCATGATCACATGATCAAAATTCAGATGCTTGGCAACTGACTCATATTTGTGATGGTTGCAGTGACCGGGGGTCATGTGATCCCCTTTTGTGACATCCTGATGAGTAAAGTCAATGGGGAAGCCGATTCACTTAACAACTGTGTTACTGACTTAACAGCTGCAGTGATTCACTTAACAACTATGGCAAGAAAGGTTGCAAAATGGGGCAAAATTCACTTAACAAATTTCTCATATAGCAAGAGAAATTTGGGCTCAATTGTGGTCATAAGTTGAAGACTAACTATTACCTCTTATTTGCCAGATACATTTTATTGCCTCTATTTGGTACCTGGCTGTGATTGCTAAATTTTGGGGTTCTAACAGTAATCAAAGTAGATCTCATCCTTTCATTCCTCACAGGAAATGTAGACATTAAGATCTGAAACATCTCCAAATTCTTCTCCTTCGCCCTCATAAAAATGCAGCCTTCTCTCCTGGATGACATGGGGATTCAGGGAGCCAAAGAAACATTTTCAGCTGCCATGGAAGAAATTAAAGCAAGAATTTTTTTGCCATCATGAAGAGTTCTACTCTGCAGCCCATTTTAGTAATACTGAATTCAGGGGGATTTACAATTGCCTGTTAAGCAAATATGAACTATGCACAATAATTCCCAGAAGTCTCTGTTTCCTTTTTCTCTGGTGCTCCTAACTCAAAAATGACATGGGCCTGGAACAGCAAAGAAAGAAGGCATTTCCTTTTGGAAACTTTCTTGTGGCAAGGAAATGCAAAGAAATAATAACTGCATCAGGAACATTGTGTTACATGGAAAGCTTGGAGTTTGACATAGATACAAAGAAAGAAAGAAATTGATTAATGTGCATAGAGACACGTGAGTGCATGGGAATCTCTTCAAATGGATAGGTTAGTTCAAGGTAAGAGGGGTAGAAAGCACTTGAAATGAAGTGGCAATTATCACACGATGTGGTGAAGAGACATCAGTGTAGTTTCAGATTGCAACTTGAGAAAAAGTGCTTTTTTTCAGGTTTACAAATCAGCTCCCAAGCTCAGAGTGCTGGCTTGTTTTAACAAATGAAGCCATGAAATCCGATGAATACAAGCTTGGTTGCAAATATTCATTCTTGCTTTCTTAGATAATTGTTCTCGCAGGCCTCACAGGCAATGTTTTTCACTTTATGAAACTCTCTTCCTCTGGAAGTCCACCTTCGTTGTTACTCTTTCCAAAGTCCTTGACCCAGTCTTGGAACAACTCTGCTCATCTTGCCTGCTGGTTGTACGTGGCAAGGCAGGAAAAGGTTGTACATAGCCATGTTCATGGGTGGAATTCCTCAGATTGCCAGAGGCTGATCACTGCAGGGGGAGGAACAGCTAGCAATAGTTATTATCTTAAGAACTGCAGGAAGCCCCCCACCACTCCCCAGATTAAAATATTCTTAATATTAAAAAGAAGCAGAATATTATATTTTCCCAAAGGAGAAATGGAAGAAAAAAAATCTTAACAAAGGCAGAAAGCAGCTCCAGTCTTTCTTAATAGCCTCAAGCAGCTGCCTCAAGTCTTTATAGATATATATTTTGTACCTATTAAGAAAGACTGGACCAATCTATTTATAAACAAAACCCCCACCCAAATTCTAAAGACAGGACATTAACCCACCACCATTAGAATAGCAAAAGACAGAAGGCTCACTACATTGCACAACCCGCTAGAGAAGGGGTGTCAAACTTGCGGCCCTCGAGCCGGATACATCACACACTAGCCATGCCCAGTCACAATATATCATGTGATAACGTGACGCCATGAGCTTGACACCCTTGTCCTAGAGCAGTGGTTCTCAACCTTCCTAATGCCACGACCCTTTAATACAGTTCCTCATGTTGTGGTGACCCCCAACCATAAAATTATTCCTAAGACCATTGAAAATATGTGTTTTCCGATGGTCTTAGGCGACCCAAAGGGGTCGCGACCCACAGGTTGAGAACCACTGCTAGAGCATCTCAATCACAAAATCCCAGAATCCTATAAAGATCCATCCATTCACCCAGCCAAGTGGTCAGCCATCCCAGAAACATGCTTCTGTCACTGAAGTTTCTGGCAACCAAATAAACCTTCTTTCCTTGCAGCCAGTCAGCCTCCATTTTATTTCCAGTGTCTTTCTCCCAGCTTGGAATTGGACCAGGTTTTTCTTCCAACAGAATGTAAAAGAAGCCAAGGGTTCATCTTTTCCAGTATCCTGCTTCCCACAGCAGCCAGTTAGTTGCTTTGGGGAATCTCACATCACAAACAAGTCAAGAGTTTAATACCTCCTCCCAAACACACCCGATAGCAACAGATATTCATGCTTCCTCTAAACTGGAGATAATTCATACACATTATGATTAGTAGCCATTGGTCTGCTAGCCAAATGTAATTTCTGCTGTTCTGCTGTTGTCCTAATTTCCAAATCAAGTGCCCTTAAAGCAGGGTCTTTCTTTGCCAACGATAGAAACCCTGAGATGCCTGTCATCTCAGAAGCATGATAGCCTATGGTCTCATAATGACTGGAATCATGGAATCCATTAAGAAAGCTAGAAAAAAAATGACTTTCTGAAGTGAAGCCGACATTTCAAAGCCCTTTTTCATTTCCAAACATGAGCAAATAGTTGGAAAGAAATAGGAGAAAATCATTTGAAATGAAATCATTTTCTCTAGATAGTACAAGCATACAAGTATGTGAGCCTTTGCTTTAGAGGAAATAGCATGTTGCAATTATCCCAGATGGTATTATAGAGTGCATGAAACAGGACCTTGATCATGTAAATAAAATTCAGCTCTGCCACTGCTGCTACCAATGTATTCTGTAGTGCCTGACCAAAAAAAAAAAAAACAACCCAATCTCTATATGTTGCTGTGAAGTGCTCATTGGATTTATATTGACAGTAACTTACTGCAAAAGGCCAAAAATGAGAACATAGAATAACAGGGTTGGAAGGGATCTTGGAGGTCTTTTAGTCCAACCCCCTCTTAAGCAGGAGAGTCTATTCCATTCTGGACAAATGATTATCCACTCTCTTCTTGAAAACCTCCAGTGATATAACACTCACAACTTCTGAAGGCAAGCTATTCCACCTACTAATTGTTCTCACTGACAGGAATTTTTTCCTTAATTTTAGGTTGGATCTCTTTTTGATAAACATCCACTTATTACTTCTTTTCCTGCCCTCAAGAGACTTCTTTTCCTGCCCCTCTTCTCTATGATAGCCCCTCAAGTATTGGAGGACTGCTATGCTGTCACCCTAGTTATTCTTTTTGTTAGACTAGGCATATCTAGTTCTCCCAACAGTTCACCCTACAGTTTAGCCTCCAGACCCCTTATCACCTTTATTGTTCTTTACTGCACTCTTTCTAAAGTCTCAGCGTCTTTTTGTGTCATAAATAAGAGGAACAGAGGCAATACTCACTGTTTGCAAAAGGTGACAAATGGACTTCAAACTGCTGAAGGTAGAACTAGATAAGGGGGACTTTGCCGTTAACTCATCAGATTTCTCAAAGGCAGGTAAGATCAGCTGAGAAGGCTAGCAATTACTGGGGTTGTATTAGACACGTAGGATGAAGTTAATAACTTTTTCTCCTCTAAACAGGTCATTGACAAAGGCAACAAAAACCATCTCAGAGCTGTACCTCAGTTTGAAACCTGTGAAGGGGTGTCAAACTGGCGGCCCATGGACCAGATGCGTCACATGCAGGCCACGCCCACCCCAGTTCCGCAAATGGGAAAAAAATCGCAAAACATCACATGATGGCAATGTGATGTGGTGAGTTTAATACCCGTGCTATAAAGGAAAGGTTGGAGACTTGAACAAAAATTGTCCAGGTAGGTTGAATCTAAATATGGCCTTGATGGCAAATAATGAATTTATAGAACTTCCACTTACTTTCTGGTCTTCTAAGTATTGAATGATATTCAGCAGTTCCACAAGTGTTCTTCACCACTTGCATCTATCTGATAAGCCAAGTTTCACCCATAGAGTTTTTGGTTTTTCTCCACTATTTAAAGGGATAAGACTCATTAAGGGGAGGAAGGAGTGTAATATCCTATCATGATCTAGAATAGTTCATTTTTGAACTTCGCTCTTCATGTTGAACTGCTACAATTAGCAGGTATTGCTTCATATTCTGTGCTTCTTGGCTTTGTACTGTGCCATTCAAAACAAGCCATGATGACATCAAAATAATGACATATTGCCATGATATTATCATCGTGCTAATTATACCATTGATTACTTTACATCATGTCTGTCCAGACATATACATTTCATAAATAAATAAATCTGATATAACTGTGTATATTGCATGATGTCTGTTGCATGATGTCTATGACTTTACAATGATATTTGGTTGGCCATGGTGAAAAACAACATTCGCTGCAGGTGAGCTTTTCAATTTATTAAAAAATTTTTTTTTCCAAAAAGTCCTTATATTTCTCTTGCTGGTTCTTGCTTATCCAAAGAGCCATCAAAGAAACAAAATGGGAGGGTGCATAACCATTTCACAATTCTGTTTTAAACATATATGAGACAAGGGTGGATCCTGCTGCCATTATCCCACTCTGCTCTTCAGCTTTGAGATACAATGGCTTACATAGTATTTTATTTGATATTATTACTAGGTTTGCAATCCATAGATAAATGCACAACATTTTTATTTCTTCATTTTTATTAAAATTGTAGGCCACCAGATTCCCAAATGACCCTAAAAACTAACATATAAAAGAATACAACCAGAAGAGCAGAGAATCAAAACAAAATTAAAGCAGACTAGACCAAAACAAAACAGAAAGGGGGCACACCAATCACTCTGTCCACTTGCCAAAGGGACAGAAATCCTGAGGTTCCTCCCTTCTTTTGCTCTACTTACATCCCACTTTCATTCTCAACATTCTCTTTAACAACAAGGAGTCTTATATTATACTGCCAGCACATCTAAGAGGGCACCAGTTTTCATGGCTTGTGATCCATTTCATCAGAAAGTTCTGATTGAGTCCAGCTCACCCTACTACTGTATCACAAATTGGTTCACCTTTAAAGATATTACAAGACTCTAACCATTGTGTCTTTGGTACCTACTACAACTACTGAGCATTGTTGATCAGCTAAAAAGTGAGGGCATGCATAATGAGCTGGATATAGTTCCCAACCCTCCAAATTCGGCCCACCCCTATGAGTACAGTCGATGCATTCCATTCCTCAAGTGCCTGATTTAGCCATCACAGAGATTTAATCTTTAAAGAGCCACATCATCACCACTGCTTTTGCTGCATCACAGCTATCCCTCTTCAATATTTTTCCTGACAGCCCCTTCTCAAAATATCTTGCTGCCACAGTTGCAATGCAAACCTCCACCAGGGAGAAGATTATTTAAGATTATTTTACTAGGCTACTCCATCACCTCTACATTCTTCTCTACTAACAGGACTCTAACCTACCCTAATGATAGATAGTGACACAATGTATCATAAACTTTGGTATTTATTGTGCCCCTATACTGCCTCCCTTTACACCAAGGAAAAGGAAAAGGTCTGGTTTCTGTAATCTGTCTCTTTTCTCTCCAGACTTATCAATTGGCCTGCTCTTTTGTACGTCTGTGCCTTTCCTCATGCTTTCTTAGGATAGAGGTCATCATTCATGATAACCTCCCAACTTTACTGTTATAGACAGAGCTTTTCTTTGCAGCATCAAATATCTCTTTCAGAAGGCCAACAGCATCAAATATGCTGCACGTGCCTAAATTCATAGAAGCTCTGCCAAAAATTAAGTGACAGGAATCATGGTTAAACTTCACAAAATAGGTCAAAATGCACTCCCTCTCCTTGAAACTGTGTAGGAAAGGTTAGGAGAACCAAAAGTAATCATCTGGCAATCTAGATAATCTAGTCTTGTTTTATTCTTAACAACTACACTCTTCTCTCCTTCTCTTACCCAAAATAACCAAGGACATTATATCCACACGTCTGTTATCCAGAATTTTGAGGTCTGACTAGAGTTTTCTAATAACTCAGGAAATCAGCATCACTGTTATCTTTTCAATGTTTGTTGAGATCCAGACCTTCTATAAAGCTTAATCCCAGATAAGTGTGCATGGAATTCTGCCCTCAAATTGAAGCTTGTTCTCAGTTGTTTCCTTAGACATTTACTGCCACCTAATGGCTAAAAAGAGGGGGAAAGTTTCACTGATTTCCTCATCATACAACCCCAGAAAAACAGAGTAAATGAACAAGCACCCATTTTGTTTCATCGTGTAAATAAATGCTCTATCAGATAAATATTGAAAGAATAAGGGCATTTTGAAAACCAGTAAAAGTTCACAAAGTGAATCATACTCTTAAATGATAATTTGTAGAAAAAATGTTGAAATGCCTCTTTACTAAAGGCACAAAAACAGGCAGAGCAAGTTTTTTCCTTGCCAATTAGCAATGTAATCCAGAAAATGTTTCTGAGTGTACTTTCTTAATTTTATTAATTTTTTAGAGAAAATGTATAAACAAACACAAATAGAAAATAGATCAAGCAAATAAAAGAGTAAGGCAGATATTAGTAAACAAGGGATTTAAAAATGTCAATATGGTTATAGATTTCTGGTATACCATTAGTTAACTATGATGAATGAGTTAATACATTTCTTTTAATAATTAAAAGCATTATTAAACTTTAAGCAAATATAAATAACCATGATTAATACATTATAAATTATGAAGTAAAATTATAAGATATGATAGATTGCATTCCAAAGTGAGATTCTGTTCTGTTTTGAATATCCCACAGTATTACAATATCATCTCTATACATAGAAAAATACAAATTTTGTACAAATCCATAAAATAAGCTATAGTCCAAAAATGATTTCCAATTTGAATTACATTTTACATCAAATTTAGTTTTAAGGTACCAAGTTGTTTTGGACATTGAAGCATCTGATTCCGCTCTTTTTGAGAAACCCATTGTCTCATACAAGAAAAATCCACTTCATGGACATGAATAAAATATATTTAAAATCACAAAGATTAAAAGAAGAGGCATAGAGCAGAATGCTTCTTAAATTAAAGTGGTTTTAAATATTGAAATGGGGACAACACATGCTCAAATACCTCAAACCATAATTTAAATATGTTGTGCAGTTTTGTATATGCCAGTTGGATCAGAGCATAGAAGGCCAGGTGATTTTAGTTTCTGCAAGAGGGATCATAGATTATTCTGTAGAACACAGTTTTGGAAATCTGATGGTTTCTGGGAAATAAGAATGTCCAACATATCAGAAAGGCAACAATAATAAAATGTAGTTCCTGAATTTGAAGCTTCTGAGGAAAAACTCCAAATCAGAAAATTGTGATGCAATTTCTAAGCCTCTTTTATTATGCCATTTTTATCCCACCTTGACTTTTGGGAAGTTTCTTCTTTTTACTATAATAGCAAAAACTCCCAACTGGAAGACTAGGTTATGTGGAATAACTTCACCAAGTGAGCTCTTTTGCCGAGCGAAGATTTGAGCATTGTCCATTCCTAATGACAGCAGCATATTTTACAATGCTTCTTGAAGTAACTGAGATATTCTCAAGAAGAACTATGATGCCCCAAGAATGCCAGTCACAGGATTCATCTTTTTGCAATTATCAATGTTTATAAAAAATGTTGATTTTTATTTTAACAATGGGTTACTATGATATCCTTCAAAAATCATGGAAATTATAATGTGGATGAATATTTATCCTGAAAGACTCTGGCATTCCCCCAAGCCTTTTACTCCATACAACCTCTCAGAGCTACAGCTCCTAGAAATTCTTTGGGAGAAATGATTAAATGATTTTATCTCTGTGGGGCCCTTAGAATCTGATTTGTCTCTTTGGTCAGACTAAAAGGTACCAATAAACGCACTCTAAACATTTACTAGTATATAGAATAAATGTCATCATAATTCTGTTATGGTGAGAAATAATGTTATCTCATTTTTATTACTGAAACATTAAGCACCATAGATCAGCTCTTAACTGCAGTTTGTCATCCCTAAGAGAATTTAATTTGAATTGTCTGCATAGCCAACTATTGCTATCAGCATTGTCCAGTCTGTGTGAACATGATATCCTCTACATGTACTGAATTTCAATATCTATAGCCTAATCAGTACGATTGTAGTCCATGATAACTGAAGATTATTTAGTCCAACACAACCAAAAGAAGAACACATCCACAATGAATGTTACTGAAATACATTATTATTATTATTATTATTATTATTATTATTATTATTATTATTATTATTATTATTATTATTATTAATAATAATAATAATAATAATAATAATAATAATAATAATAATAAAATTTGTATACCGCCCTTCTCCTTTCGGACTCAGGGCGGTGAACAGCCAAAATAAAAACATTTGCACACAAAAGTTAAAATAATTATTAAAACTAATTAATGAAATTTGGCCATTAATTTAAAACATATCAATTAAAAATCAGTATCAAACGTTAAAACCAACATGGAATCAGGCCAGCCCGGCTAGCTGAAAAAAGTAAGTTTTTAGGGCCCGACGAAAAGTCCGGAGGTCTGGGATCACTCGTATCTCTGGGGGTAGATCGTTCCAGGGGGTAGGTGCCACCACAGAGAAGGCTCTCCCCCTGGGGGTCACCAGCCGAAATTGTCTGGCTGACGATACCCTGAGGAGGCCCTCTCTGTGGGAGCGAACCGGCCAGTGGGAGGCAATTGGTGACAGAAGGCGGTCCCGTAAGTACCCCAGCCCTAAGCCATGGAGCGCTTTAAAGGTGGTCACCAACACCTTGAAGCGACCCAGAAGTCCACCGGAAGCCAATGCAGCTCACGCAGGAGAGGTGTCACGTGGGAGAGCCCCATCGCTCCCATAATCCCCCGCGCGGCCGCATTTTGCACCAGTTGGAGCCTCCGGGTGCACCCCAAAGGGAGCCCCATGTAGAGAGTGTTACAATAGTCCAGACGAGAAGTGACGAGTGCTTGAGTGACCGTGCGTAAGGAGTCCCGATCTAGAAAGGGGCGCAACTGGCGTATCAGGCGAACCTGATAGAAAGCCCCCTGGCCACGGCCATCATATGCTCTTCTAAAGACAGACGTGCATCCAGGAGGACGCCCAAGTTGCAGGCCCTTTCCGTGGGGGCCAATGATTCACCCCCAATGGCACCAGCTGGCTATACCGGGACACCGGCAGCCACAGCCACTTGGTCTTGGAAGGGTTGAGTCGAAGCCTGTTTCTCCCCATCCAGGCCCACACAGCCTCCAGGCACTGGGACATCACTTCCAAGGCATCGTTGGGATGGTCTGGGGCAGAGATGTATAGCTGAGTGTCATCAGCGTACTGATGGAACTCCACCCCAAAACCATGGATGATCTCACCCAGTGGCTTCACATAAATGTTGAACAGGAGGGGTGAGAGGACTGACCCTTGTGGCACCCCACAAACAAGGCGCCTCGGGGTCGACCGCTGCCCCCCTGTCAACACAGATTGCAACCGGTCGGAGAGATAGGAGGAAAACCACCGCAAAACGGTGCCCCCCACCCCCAATCCCTCCAACCGGCGCAACATGATACCATGGTCAATGGTATCAAAAGCCGCTGAGAGGTCTAACAGGACCAGGATAGAGGAATAACCCCTACCCTGAGCCCTCCAGAGATCATCCACCAATGCGACCAATGCCGTTTCCGTGCTGTACCCAGGCCTGAAACCGGACTGGAGCAGGTCCAAATAGACAGCTTCATCCAGGTACTGGGGAAGCTGCCACGCCACCACACTCTCAACAACCTTCGCAATAAAATGAAGGTTGGAGACTGGACGATAATTAGCCAAAACAGCCAGATCCAGAGAGGGCTTCTTGAGGAGGGGCCTCACCACCGCCTTTTTCAAGGCAGCCGGCAGGACACCCTCACTCAAAGAAGCGTTAATAATCCTCTGGAGCCAGCCTCGTGTAACCTCCCGGGAAGCCAGCACCAACCAGGAGGGACACGGGTCCAATAAACATGTGGTCGCATTCAGCCATCCTAAGATCCTGTCCACGTCCATGTTCAAGGAAATCTGAGTCTATTCTTAGTAAATTTCTGATTTGGACCCTATCTTCTGATTGCTCTTAAGCTATAGCTTCCCAAGTGTGATAGTATATGCGAATGACCTTAAGAGACAGGAGAAGGATCCATAGCCTATCTCATAAGAGGCAACTCAATCCACAGACAGAAGAAAACTATGGGAAGCATTTTGGAATGGGACCCTCCCTTGTTTTCCAGATAGCAAAAAGAGCGGAGGAGATAATACTTTTAGTCTGGCAAGATTCTGTTTACCTTAAAATAAAGATAGTGCTGATGTTCTTGATGTTTCTTCTGAACTACCACAAAGGAAACAATAATAAATCATGTCACACAGGGGTGGGTTCTACTTACCTTTACTACTGGTTCGCTCTCTCGTGTGCATGCTCTTCTGCGCATCCGCAGAAGCGTTTTGATGACGTTGGGGTGGGTGGGTGGGTGGGTGGAGCCTCCTGCTGGTTTTACTACTGGTTCCATAGAACCGGTGTGAACCAGGGGCAACCCACCACTGATGTCACATAAAATAAATAAATAATGAGCTTAGTAACACACCTATGCTGCAGAATTGGCATACCAAAACTGAAAACTTTAGCAGAACCGAGGTCAGAGATGTCCTCCAATTTTTTCCAATTATTCCTTTGTCCCAGTTATTCCTGAAACAGCTCCAGTTTGCTCCTGAACATCAGCATTGGTCATTGCCATTACTACTCCCCATCATCATTTTGCAAGAATTAGAAGAGGCACAGACTTGGATTGTCTGGAGCAGACATGGAGCAGTGCCAGGACCAACCTAAGAAGCCCCAGAATCAGGAATAGAGAAAAGGTGAGGAGATGCTGATGATGTGGATTTTTAAGATCTGCAAATCAAGAGATTCGAGATTAGACAAGAGCACCTTGATCTGGCTTGATCATTTTGGGTGGTGCTCAAGAATGGGCTAAGATTGTTGATTCTGTGAATGCAAAAACCATTGCAAGGGATCTTTGAATCCCACACATCCTGGTTAAGCATCAGTGTTTGAAGATGTCCACCAGCATCTGTGCAACACAGGAGAATGTGTGACACCACCCAACTACCCCCATAAGCTCCCAATCCACAGTCTGAGAACCTCTGATCTAAGGAAAGAAAATGGGGAAACGCAGCAATATCATGTTCACGGAGGTCTATTAATCTGAGTTTGAGTAAATTTCTTTTGCCATATATAATGGAAAGCATATGACCCATTTCTCTTCAACTGATTTCTTTGTTAGCAACAATCATTTTACTCTCTACCCCCACTCAAAAAAGAAGGAAAAACATTTCTTTCAAGAAAGGTATTTTGTCTGTTAAGAGCACCCTGATATATGTCATTACAACCAAAGCAAACTGTCTGATAAGGGAAGGCTAATTATGTCTTTATCCTCCTTGTACTTTTAAGTTCCTGAGATCAAAAGTTCTTTTCAGCTAGCTAGATAACATCTTTCTGGTTCACCTAACATACCATGTTGGAAGACTATTTGACTGGCAAATGAACAATCAAAATCACTCGTTACAATCCTCCTTCATCGTTGCATTCACCAGGTGGCTTCAAGTAAGCCATAGATACCCTCATTGGGCCTTTTTGTCCCACATTAAACACAGCACAGACATTCACCTGTAACTTTTTTTCTGCCATGGTACCTTTATCTCATCTCTAGCCTTTCCTTGAGGGAACTTAGCATCAATGTATTGTTTCAGATTTAAAGTAACACTTTCCTTTACTTCTGTTATAATCTGGATATGTTCTAACATGTTTCTCCCAGTACTTGTTCAGGATTTATTTCTGCCAGCAAGAGGTTTTGAGTGGCTGGGAGAGGGGAAGGGGAGGGGGGTTTTCTATTTTTTCTTCTTTTTAACATATTTAACAGATTAACAGAGTTGGAAGGGACCTTGTAGGTCATCTAATCCAACAACCAAAAAGGGCCTGGTGGCTCAGCAGACTGATAGCATTGTGATTAACACCAGCTGTCTGCAATTACTGTAAGTTTGAATCTCACCAGGCTCAAGGTTGACTCAGCCTTCCATCCTTTCTAAGGTAGGTAAATTGAGGACCCAGTTTGTGGGGGCAATAAGCTGACTTTGTATAAATATACAAAAGTATGAAGGCTATTGCTTAACGCATTGTAAGCCGCCCTGAGTCTTCGGAGAAGGGCGGCATATAAATCAAATTAAAAAAATAAATAAATAAACCCCCCTCCCCTGCCCAAGCAAGAGACCCTACACCATTTCTGACAAATGGCAGTCCAATCTCTTCTTGATAGCCTCCACTGATGAAGCTCCCACAACTTCCAAAGGCAAGCTGTTCCATTGGTTGATTGTTCTCACTGTCAGAAAATTTCTCCTTATTTCTAGGTTGAACCTCTCCTTAATCAGTTTCCATCCATTATTCCTTGTTTGGCCTTTGGGTGCCTTGGAAAATAGCTTTACCCCTTCCTCTCTGTGGCAGCCCCTCAAATATTGGAACACTACTATCATGTCTCCCCTGGTCCTTCTCTTCATTAGACTAGTCATGCCCAGTTCCTGCAACCGTTCTTCATATGTTTTAGCCTCCAGTCCCCTAATCATCCTAATTGTTCTTCTCTGCACTTTTTCTAGAATCTCAACATCTTTTTTATAGTGTGGTGACCAAAACTGGATGAAGTATTCTAGGTGTGGTCTTACTAATAGAGCTTTATAGAGTGGTATTAGTACCTCACTTGATCTTGATTGTATCCCTCTGTTAATGCAACTTAGTATTGCATTAGCTTTTTTGGCTGCTGCCGTACACTGTTGTCTCCTATTTAACTGATTGTCCACTACAACTCCAACTTCTTTTTTTAATTCCTCTGAGGATTCATGCAAGAGCACTATATGTATCACCCTGAACAGACACCAGCCTCATTCCAGCTGCTGTTTGACTGTCATGAAAAACAACATGGTTGCTAACAGCTTGATATGGGGGCAGGCACCATTTTTCCATTCCATTGTGGCTTTGGTTACACAATGTGTTATTGTGAGGACTGTTATGGTAACACCAGCATCAATCACAATGATCTAAAACAGGAATTCCACTACATCAGTGGTCCCCAACCTTTCTGGATCGGTGGATCGGTGGAAGCAGTGATGGTGGCAGAGGGGATGGTTTTGTGCACTGCTTTCACAAATGCAGCTGTGCACGCACACATGAGCTCACCCACCACTTCCGCGGCCCAGCACTGGGCCACAAACCAGGGGTTGGGGACAGTGGTGAAATGTAAAATTTGTTACTACCAATTCTGTGGGCGTGGCTTGGTGGGGGTGTGTAATGTGACTGGATGGGCGTGGCTAACTTTTTTTTTAACTTTTAAAAGCATTTTTTGTACAACCTGTTCGGCTGGAAAGGTTGTAAAACAATGCTTTTAAAAGCCTCTGAAGATCAGGCAACTCAGCTGATATCGTCAGAGGTTTTAAAAGCATTTTTGTCTACAACCTCTTCGGCCAAAGAGGTTGCAGAAAAAAATGCTTTTAAAAGCCTCTGATGATCCCAGCTGAGCCGCGTGATCATCAGAGGCTTATTATAATCTAATAATTGATCTAATAATCCCTTCTACAGCAGAAATGTATTTGAATAAGCCAGAGAAATAAGATTTAACTCTTCCTCTTGATTCTGCACTTTAAATTTTGGGTGTTTTTTAGTTCCTACTGAGTTATTCCCAAATTCAAAATTTCTAAAGTGGATGATGGCTCTCACATTTACAGATCTATGCAAATGTATTTTCCATTTAAAAAGGTAATTTCAAGCTAGAAATTCACAACTCAAGGTAATCACCTAAGCAGAATTAAAGAGCCAAAAAGATTACAGTCCAAGGGAAATTATTTTGTACTCAGGCCAAAAAGAAAAGGGGAAAATCCATCATTTACAGTCTATTGCTGGTTTGGGGATTGGGCTGTTTAGTATGCTGGTAGGTTTTCTTTCTTTTAGATGTCAATAAATAAAAGGATTGGAGGGACCGAGAACTTCCTCTAAAGTATATTTAAAATATATTAAACCAAAGAGAGCAGTAGAGAAACCGAAGGTTGGAGCCAACAGAGTAGTATTCTGAACTAACCTGTTTCATCCCTTTTTCAAAGCTACTGAAGAAGCCTTCTTGAGAAATTTTATCTACGGTACACTTGTGTGGAAAGCTGTATATGAAGCTGTGAAGAGTTGTGGCATCTTTGAGAGATAGTGGTGGAGATCTGCTTTATTCCATGACTTGTGCCTTGGTTGCTTACGGGACGAGAAATATTTCTTTAAGCCACTGCATTGTAGAGTTATCAGACCCTTAACCCCTACATTATTTCTAGATCAGATTCTATGGGTTGGCCACCTCCTCCCAGCCCATATAGTAAATGATGGAGGGAGGGAGGGTCTTTCGTGATTTGCAATGCCAGTTTCATTAAAAGTGTTTCAGTTACAACTCCTGACCTAGACTGAGAAAGTACCGTAATTATGGGAGCTGTAGTGCCAAAACATTTAGAAAGTTGGGAAGTTTTGTAATTGTTCAAAATGTAACGCTTGAGAACCAAAGAATTAGCTGCAACAGCCTTCTAAGCAGACTTTTTAAATGTGACTAAAGGCAATGCAGACCTAGACTCTGCTATTAACATTGTGCTGCAGATACTTGTAATAATGTAAATATTCTTTTAGTATCGCTTTCCTTAATATCTTCCCAGTTCAAATATTTATCTATTTAAGATCATGAGAACAGAAAGATCCCCATTTGACTAGCAGATACAAAGTTTTAAAGTTCATAAGATATCACTGTGCTTAAAAATAATTCTGAAAAAATTAGCCTTGGGATGTTAACCTTTTATTTTGCAATTTCCTGCCCTATTTCTCATGTTAAAAAATTATCACAGCATATCCATTCTTTGCATTGTTTTACATGAAAAGAGACAGTGCTTTGGATCTATATATTCATATGTCAAGGGACCCCTTTGGAAAAGATACATTTCATAAACTGCAAAGCAACATGAAACTAAAAGGAATTGGGTGAGGCAAGGTATAGTCATCTGAAAAGAACTGGGCTTTTTTGCCAAAAGAAAACTGAGAAAATCAAATACCATGAAGACTTAAAAAATGGGTGAAGCATAAACAGGTAGAACTGTATAAACCTGTTCCCTACAAACCCAATTAGATAATATAGCACAACTTTATTTCCTAGATGCTTTAAAATTCTAGAATGACATTCTAAGAAAATTCTGTACTAGAGTGTCATGAACCAAAAATATTCAAAGAAAAAAAAATGATATGAGCACTTTTCCCCCCTTAAATAAAATATAGAAAGAAATGTTAGGCTTACCTCAGAGAAAGGTTTTCTAAATTGGGAGTGTAAGGGCTTTTTTTCCCCTCCCTCCCTCTCTCATTCTCTTGCCAAAGAGATTGTCAGGAAAGATTAGCCAAACAAGTCTAGGTGGGGTTTTTACAGTACCTATCACCATATCCCAAACTCTATTGTTTCACCTTCTTTTCAGTGAAAGTGCAGGAAATTGACCTGGGGACTCATTCAACTTTAATTCATCTATCTCTGAAAACAATTGGTGAAGGTGGGAGGAGACCATTGGCAGAGTCAGTTGTAAGCTACTGTTTCTATGTCTAAATTGGGCCACTCAGGGGAAAGGGTGGCTTTTGATCTGAAAAGTATATTATCCTGGATGCATCTTTTCAGGGCCTTTTCCTATCTATCTCCAGCTGAGAGGCTGCCAAGAGCAGCTCTTGTCCTGCCAGGTTCTCAGAGAATGCAGCCACAATATTACTAATATATCCTGATCCCCTTTAACAGGAAACATAAGGTGCTAGGATGCTAGGATTTATCTACTCAAACCATTCTTTCTTTTCTAGCATATCTGCTATAACCTATGGAGAAAATGACATGAACAGAAATTATTTTTAAGTTTAGGAATGGCAGAATATACATGTTTATCAGGGGTAGGTTCTACTTACCTTTACTACCGGTTCGCAGAGAGGCCACACGTGCGCCCTTGCTTTGCTCGCTCGTGCACACGCTCTTCTGCGCATGCGCAGAAGCATTTTGATGTCATTGGGGTCGGTGGGCGGAGCCTCCCATCGGTTTTACTACCAGTTCTATAGAACCGGTGCGAACCGGGGGCAACCCACCACTGATGTTTACTCAAAATAAATACATGCATGCTTTCTTATAAATGGGAAAATGTAGATCATTCTAAAAACGTTTATACCTACAGTAGAAGATTGGGTTATAAAATTGGCAGAGCTTGTGGAAATAGCAAATAGTTGCTCAGGGGGAAAATAAGGATGTTTTTAAAAAACTGAAAACCCTAAATAGATTTTGTGTTGAAAGAAGAAAAGCTACGAACTTATGATTTGTAGACTGAGGATTTAAAAGGGCCAAGGTAGAAGAGGGAATAATAAAATGGCAATTACTTGATAGGAAGAAAGGTGGAAGTCATAATTCTGTGTTTTCTTTATTTTTTTCAGTTCTTTTTTCCACATTCTTTTTTCTTTTAATTTTTTATTGTGCTGAACAATTCCAATAAAAATATTTTTGAAAAAACAAATGTTAAAAACTATAAAATGTAACATACCTCTACATTGGCCAGGAGGGTTGACAGTTCATTGGCATCCTTCAGTCTCAAGAGACTATGGTATCGTGCTCTGGAAAGAGGCCCTAAAACAGCATCTAGTGTGACTAAAAAGGCCAATTCAAGAGTCACAAGCCCTTCCACACTGAGGGCAGATACATTCTGTCCCCTGCCCAGCCCTCAGATTTCGCTGGTTCCGGGGCTGCCTCTTTGCCTCAGCCTGCCGAAGAAGTGTCTCTTCAAATTGGGTTGGCAGTTACAGCCTAACTTATTCCATGAGAACTGACATTTCCTTCCTTTTTGGAACATTTGATCATCATAGTTTCTTCTATTGTAGATGAGAAATGTCATAGCATCATTGAACATTCATCTCTACTAGAGAGAGAGGGAGGGAGGGAGGGAGGAAGGGAGGGAGGGAGGGAGGGAGGGAGAGAGAGAGAGAGAGAGAGAGAGAGAGAGAGAGATAAACATCTTAGACCTTTTGTCACTGCTGAGTTGAAATACTATCTACTATCCTTTGAGTTGGCAGAAAAAATACCCTGGCATGAAATCTGTGGTCCCCGTTGCCAATTCCTAACCTGCCTCTAGAGCCTCTGTTCTGGCTGGCAGCCACATGATGCAGGGATGATGGAGTGCCTGCAGGGTGTGTTAAAGCCCTTGGTTGATCCCTTCTGGCTTTGCTATACCCCTCCATGCTTCTCAACATTATCAACTGATAGGAAACATCTGCCATACAATAACACATGTGAAATCTGATTTCTTTACTGTTTGTCTATTAGGCACCTTTTAAATCTTAGTGCAAACAAATCTGTTTAAGATGTTTGCTATAAAGGACACACAGGCTGACAGTTAAAAGAATTGGAACAAATAGTCTTTTCAGTCCCTCTGATGAATGTGAAATTCTGTCCCTTTTGACATATCATAAAACTGTCCCTAGCTGCTGTTACCTTAAGAAGAAAACACTATTTTTAACAATAGTACAAATAAGGATGATTTAAAACAGGGGTGAAATCCAGCAGGTTCTGACAGGTTCTGGAGAACCAGTAGCGGAAATTTTGAATAGTTCGGAGAACTGGCAAATACCACCTCTGGCTGGCCCCAGAGTGGGGTGGGAATGGAGGTTTTGCAGTATCCTTCCTCTGGAGTGGGGTGGGAATGGAGATTTTGCAGTATCCTTCCTCTGGAGTGGGGTGGGAATGGAGATTTTGCAGTATCCTTCCCCTGCCATGCCCACCAAGCCACACCCACAGAACCGGTAGTAAAAAAAATTGGATTTCACCACCGGTTTAAAGCTATCTTACACACAGGCTGAAGAGAACATCATTATGACAATGAAATTCATTCATGATGAGGTTAGATTAAATGTGGAATAGCCATTTCTGATTGTGGTCTTTTTCTACTGGAGATCTTCTAGTGGTGTACTGTGTTGGATTACATTTTTATTATGGTATTATTGGTATCTTCTGTTCTCACTTTTAAAAATTGCAAGCATCCTGTACTAACCTAGTTTCAATGTATACAACAGTAAATATACATATACGTGTGTGTGTGTGTGTGTGTGTGTGTGTGTAATGATAAGTAGGAAAGACCTTGGGAGATGGGGTAATAGATGCTGTCTAGGGAATGATCAGATAAGCAAGACCATCAGATAGCTAAGGCATGGTGAATGTGAGCAGGGGGCTCCAGTCCAGAATAGTCAGTGGCAATATTGAATATTATTGCACCCTCTATTGGAAAATCCTGGAAACATGACTTTTCCCCTCCCACTATCACTGACTAGAACCTTAGTTTTAGGAAGGTGAAAATCCATTCCAAACCAGTGCTTTCTATTCCCACTCCTTGAAGGTGGTCCAGAAAAATACTATGATCAATAGCATTTACAGCTGCAAAAATGTTTAGCCAGATCAGTTCCACAGTCCTGAGTCTTGCTGCAGATTATTTAAAACAGTGATATGTTCTTCATACAATACCCAGGATCAGTAATGGGATTCAAATCCTGGCGCTATCAGTTCACTATTGGTAACGTGCAGGCAAGTGCATGGTACTTCTGTGCATGCAAAAAGCTTCTGCGCATGGGCAGAGCATTTTTGATGACATCTGAGCGGGTGGGCGGAGCCTCCCACTGCCGCCACTACCAGTTTACCTGAACCAGGGTGAACCGGGAGCAACCCACCACTGCCCAGGATCTAGATAATGTTTTTTCCAACTGTCCAGGTATCTCAAGGACACCAGATAAGCAGATCTGAGGCTTATCCATTCCCTTCCATATGCATTTAAGACACTGATGCCTGTACTAATCCAGGCTTTTTTAAAAACCCTAATTATATTTTCAGCCCTTTGGAGAATATACTCTGAGATGTTGTTCTTTACAGTCTTTTGTATTGCTGAAGATGTGGTTTGTTTTTTTCAGTTTAGAATTTGATATCAGTAATTTGTCAATTCTTAGTAATGTCAGGGAATCTATCAATTGCTAGAAATTTGAATTACAGAAACAACTAGAAACTGAATTACAGTTTCTAGTAATGACAGCCAGTATGTCCAATGATAAATGATATCAAGAATTGGAGCTCAGAAACATCAGACAAGTAACAAGGATGTGTCCATGCATCATCCTTGTTACTTAGGACAAGGATGAGTCACATTTCCAGCCCTGAAAATTGTATCTGGTAGTCAGAAGTCGCAGGCTATACATATGTATGTATGATCTCCACATGCTTATGCTGCAGTAATTATTTCTCCATTGTCATTGGTAGTCTTTAAAATGCTTGCCAGGAAATATGTTCTCTTTTTTTCAACAATCTGTGCAGTGTCACTAGTAGGGGATGCTTTGTTCCCCCACTCCTTTTTCCAAAAAAAAAAAAAAAAGTCTGCAGCACATCACCAGTTTTTAGTAGGATCCAGGGAGATCAGTTTTTCAAATGATTCTGTTCCAGATTGCTGCCAGCATGAATGGGAAACTACAATGTGTGTCCCACTCCTCAGCTTGATCTATTTGGTGTCAGAGAAACATAAGTAGGCCATGGAGGCTTTCCAGGCCCTAGAGAGAATAACCAATAGTCACATTTAGACCTCTTGTTGCATTTCTGTGGTGGCACAGTGGTTAGAATGCTGTATTGCAGGCTAATTCTGCTGCCTGCCAGCAGTTCGATTCTCACCAGCGCAAGGTTGAATCAGCCTTCCATCCTTCCAAGGTTGGTAAAATGAGGAGCTAGATTGTTGGGGGCAATCTGTAAACTGCTTAGAGAGGGCTGTAAAGCACTAGGATTGTGTGTTTGTTAGTAAGGTTCACTGAGTTAGGGATTTTTCTTTCTTTTACTGTCTTTCACTGTGAGTTGTATTGGGTTGGGGAGGGTGCACGAAGGGAGGCACATGTCGTACTCTGACAATAAAGGTTTGAATTGAATTGAATTGAATTGACTATGAAACGGTATATAACTTTAAGTGCTATTTCTGTAAATAACAATTGCAATTGCCCATTATTAAAATAAATAAATAAATAAATAAATAAATAAATAAATAAACAAACAAACAAACAAACAAATAAATAATCCATTGTTGCCTAGGGATATATGAGGTTCCTTACCAGTTCCTAGAACTGGACTGTGATTCCTAGTACAGCCATACCTTTTATTTCATATGTGACAGGCTACTAGTGGCTTGCTAACTTAGTTAAGTTGTTTGCTGAATCTGCCAAAATAAGATCAGTGCCAGGCAGTCAAGCATAATTGATGTAGCTGATTTAGTTTTGGTTAGTTGCAAGTTTTCCAGGCCTGTGTATGCTTTTATTAATGCCTTATTTAGCAAGGATAAATGATTTCTACATTAATGTATTAATGTATAAATACATTAATATATTTCTACATTACTATGCTAATTACTATTACTATAGGAGCCTTGGTAGTACAGTGGTTTAATGCACCCTGTTATTAACACAGCTGCCTGCAATTTCTGCAGGTTCGAATCTTACCAGGCTCAAGGTTGACTCAGCCTTCCAACCTTTCTAAGGTAGGTTAAATGAGGACCCAGTTTGTGGGGGCAATAAGCTGACTTTGTATAAATATATAAAAGTATGAAGGCTATTGCTTAACGCATTGTAAGCCACCCTGAGTCTCCGGAGAAGGGCGGCATATAAATCAAATTTAAAAAAAAACCTATAATAATTACTATACCTTATTATACTACTAATCAATTATTATTACAATATTTCCTTTATACTATAATCTATAGAAGCAGCCCCCAACCTTTTGGGCACCAGGGACCAAATTCCGTGGAGAGAGGTTTTTCCGTGGACCGGAGGGGGGAGTGATTTCGCTTGCTGTCTGCATCCCGTGGATGGGGCTTTGCTTGTTTGTGCGGTCCAGTTTCTGGCATGCTGCTGCCCGGTACCGGTCCACAGACCGAGGGTTGGGGACCCCTTATCTATAGTATAACTATTATTACAACATTTTCTTTTTACTATTACTATACTATACTCAGTAGTATTATGAGCTGTATTTTCTTTTTACAAACCCTCTTCTGCCTTAATTCCTCTCTCGTTGGGAGTTCTGCTTTATTCTTCCCTGTTAATGATTGGCATATATTTGCACCTTTCCACACTGTACTTTGATTTGCTGTGCCTATATAGCTGGATCATCCACTCCTTTTGAAGGAAAAATGCATTATTTTATTTGGCTGCTTTTCTCTGTTTGCTGGTGGCTGCCAAGTTCCCAGAACTCACTTCTCCTCCCAAATCTGTTTCAAGGTTGCAGTTTTATTGGCAACCCTGCCATGCTGACACTGAGGAAAAGGTTCAAATGGGAGGGAAGGAAGACAGCCCAGGTCCCTACAATTATTTTTTTAAGTAGCCTACTCTGCCACAGAAGTGCAGAGCAGCAGCTTGAATCTGCAGAGGGAATATCGATCTTTTCCATGAGAAGAAATCAATGTTTCCATCACACTTGAACTTTTAAAAAATCAGTATATGATTACTAACCCCTAGAGAAAAACAAACTCCCCATTCTAGCAGGAGAGCGCTGCCCCCACCTTCCCCCGATTTTTATTTATTTATTTTATTTTATTGGCGGGAGAGTCTTAACTCATGGAACTGCTCTTCCAATCCAGCCTCTGAAGAGAGAAGTTACAGAAAGCAGCATAGCCAAGGAGCGACTCTGTTTACTCTTAGGAATTTCCTTGTTCCTCTTTCTTGTAAAATCACTCTTTGGATGGGTAGCCTTCTTATCAGGGTAACTATTTTGTTTTACTTCATTTAATTGTTGTTCTTCATTTACTTCTGGGGGCCTAAAACAGGAGATTCCTACCGTAGACCAACTCCTCCCAGACCCCATTCAGAGCATTATCCAGCTCCTTTATGCATATCCAGTGAATAATAAAAGGCAAATCAACCCTGCCCCCACACCTTCATGAACATGGGTATTGGTTGATTTTCCCACCAGTGGCTGAAACTGGGGAGAAGAAAAAGATTAGCAGGGAATCCATTACAGGTAGTCCTTGACTTACAACCAGAATTGAGTGCAAAATTTCTGTTAAGTGAGATATTTGTTAAGTGAATTTTGCCCCATTTTAGAACTTTTCTTGCCACAGTTGCCACTGCAATTGTTAAATTAGTAACACAGCTGTGAAGTGAATCTGACTGCCCCATTGAAGGTCGCCAAAGGGGATCACAGACCCCAGGAATCTGCAATCGTCATAAAATACATGCCAATTGTCAAGTGTCCAAATTCTGATCATGTGACCACAGAGCTGCTGCAACCGTTTTAACTGTGAAAAACAGTCATAAGTCAACGCTTTTTTTCAGTGCATTGTTACTTCAAACAGTCACTAAATGAACTGTTGTAAGTCAAGGACTACCTGTATTTACTGCCCTTGCTTGAACCCACTCCATGTCCTTTGTGTGATGGCAGCAACACTGCAGCACAGTCAAGGTAGATTGTGGGAAGCAGCACAATTTAGGCTGACCTGTTTTCTTCCCACCTCAAGTATGGGAGGAAAGCACATTAAACATGGCTGAGAGGGAGTGCCCTGACAGACAACCTTTATTACAGATTTGTCTAGAAATGCCATAAATTAATATCATTCCAATGATGTTGTCATTAAATAGGGAATGTGGTATAAGCATTTACTAACATTCATGGAAAACAAATTAATCTACTCACAGTTTGCCGAGAAATACTCTCAGCCTTCCACATCCCAAGGATTCTGCTTTTAGCATTCATTGCATAACTGCATTCGCAGCTAAGATAAGAAACAGCTTGCTTTTGGGGCTGTTTTTATTGTTGTGGCTTTTCATAAAAATAGGACCTTTGGACACCAAAGCAAAACAGCTCAGGCTAACACTTTCCCATGCTCTTGCTCTCCAGAAGGAACAAATAACCAAGAGTCTCATTCAGGCAGGTGTAAGCATACAAGTAGCATATACTCCGTATATTTCAGAGCTGGCAAGTTTTTTTTTTCCAATTGACAGTCTTGTCATCTGCCTAGAGCCACAGGAAGCAAGTCAATGCTCCAGAGACAGTAGGAGCTGAAATTTAGGCCAACTAGTAAGGAGCACTTTGACGTATGAGAACATTTGGCTTGTAATAGCTAGACTATGCTGGCTGATCACAGTTGTTCACTGTTTATAGGCATGAGGTGCTCTATTCAGTTAGAGTAGGGAGAAATATGAATATTTAAAGTCTAAATTGCCACCTTGTGTTATTTACTTAATGGCGGGAGAATCAGCATTTATAAAATCCAATCACAAATGCAGGTTATTAGATAATATACTGGCCTGTAAAAGTGTTTCTATTTCATTCTACAGCAAAACAGCCTCAGGACTTGCTAACAGCATGAAATAACAGGAAGTTGGTGAAACTCATATATACTGATTGGCACTGACACCCTATCCCGGACAACCTGGTCTTTTCTCACATAAGCCACATAGTGACTGAACAATATGGATTTATTTTACTGAATGATATGATTAGCTTCTCCTTGTCTTCATTCCATATGTCCTGCATTTTGTCAGACTTTGTTGGATTTTAAATAATGTGTATCCATGGATATAAACTTTAGACTTATGAGGAAGAATAGGTTTATGATTAACTGAAGGGCCAATTAACATAGTGTCATGGCTAAACTATCCTTATTCCATAAATCTGATTTCACCCCCAGGGGAAAAAGGATTTCTGCAAGTTCTGTTCTAGGCAGAAGGCTGACTATGATCACAGCCGATATGTGCATATTTCCACTGTAGCTTCTCATGGCAGTTTTAACCGCTGACAGCCTACAGACTCTAATTTTATTCTTTTCAAGACCCACTTTCAATTGTCATAAAGAAGCCAGAAAACTCAGCTGACACAGAGATATGCTGTACATATTTATTTCTTCTGGTAAGATTTATAGCTTAGAACAACATACAGACAAGCCTTTTCTTTAAAGTGCATAGGGAATACAGGGAGAGAAGAAGAAAAAACAATCACAGAAAGCTCAGAAGCACCAAATGGCATAAATCAAATCTGAACTGAAGGGAGACACTCAGGATGCATGTCATCATTTCAAGTAGTTTTCAAAATTTGCCAACAGGATGAGCAGCACAGATTTTTCCTTGTTAAAGAAACCCTGGAAGCAATGTGGATACTGCTTTCTCCAATTGGGTGCCTTTCAGATACATCAAACTGCCACGTGAAGCATTATGGAAAACACACCCAAAATATTTATGACATACATATTATGATTGTGTTAAATTGTTACTGCTACACAGTAGGGTCTTAAACTGTTAAAAGAGTTGCAGTCCAATATAGCTGAAGGACACAAAATTAGGAAAGACTATCGTACATCTTTAAGTTATCTGAAAAACCAGAACAAGCCCAGGAGGCGGCAGTGAGGAAGAAGTGCTATATATTGTATAATATATCAATTTACCAAAACTCCTTTCCAACATATACAAATAAAAATAAAGCAGTAGAGTGAGCCACTGCCTCAGAATTACTGTGAGGATAAAAGCTGATAAAGAAACACATTTGAAAGGGATTATGTACAGATCTTGAATTCAATCCAGTATGGCAATTCCTCTTACATTGCCAAGGCAGTAGTACTGATCCGTACCTGATCCAGAAATAAATTGACATTTCTCATAAAGGAGGAATATAAGCAATGGAGTCACCAAAATGTGTATTGGGGAACAGGAGCAGGAAATGGCTAGTGGTTTTTCTAAAGGCATATGTTCAGCCAGAATAGGATGCTAGAATAAACAGATGTTTGGTCTTATTCATTAGGGCTCTCGTGTTTTTATGAAAAAGCTTCAATTGTATCTTCTTTCAGAATTGGTATTTTTTTAATACTTTAAAACAAAACTGAGAACATACATTATGAGAAGATAGTAGAATCATCATCACCTTGTTTAATGATAGATAAGTTCTATTTTAGGAGGTTTATGTAATACTAACATCAAAAGCATCTGTCATGCTGTTTCCTTGGAATGCCTAATCAGAATTCATTTGGTCAATACACCAGAGCATTACGACAAACATTTTATCCATTTGTTATATAAAACTCCCCTATAAATAGATTGATTCTAGATTCATTTGGGAGATTTGATGGTCACTAGACTAACTTTCAGTAGCTAATCCATCTGGCTCCAAATGAATGAATTAATGCATGCATGTATCAAATGGCACTAGGACATATATTATTATTCACTGTGAATTATGGATTGAGACATGGAAGATAGGAATAACTAAATGAGAAAAAAGAGTAATCCTAAAACAAAAGGAGGTTAAAAAAACTGAAGGAACTCGGAGTGAAGAGTGCCAGTCAAGGGATTAGTGGTAAAAGGCAGAATACACTGAAATACCTCTACAATATAAATAGGATCTTAAATACTTCTACAATATAAATAGGAACTTTTTAATATATTTCATAAATTAAGATGGCAATACCCATATCCCAATATCCCTGTTTAAATACACACATTCAATCCACCTGGAAAGAAGTATGCAGACATGTAATAGCAAACAAAGGGACAAGCAGCTTTCCTTCAAGTCAGGATACTTAAGGGTGAACAGTTTGGCTTCCCCAGTGCTAAAACATCTGGGCTTAGTTCCCATTCTTCATTAACCGGAGTTTTCATAAAGTCTGACTGAGCAGCTTGGTTGTAGACAGTGGCTCCATATTTGTCACTCAGAACACCTGAGATATGTGGCTAGAACTGAGGTAGAAAGAAGAAAAGGTGTCAGATATTTCAAGTCTAGCTTCTGAATTAGTATTTATGAAAGGCACAATTAACAGTAACAGCATGTGGGGAGAAGGGGAGATGAAACATCAACTATATCATGTCAGCCAGACAGTAGTCAGGACCAAGATTTTAGTTAAGTATGGTTTTTTGAATAATTTATCACTAGCTAGGTTCTCCCGTCAAGCTAATCTGTAAACCATAATACACAAATTACAACTGGAATTCACATATTGTGTTAACCAAACACATAATAGTTTACAATAATATGTGAACTATATAAATCTCTCTGAACCTATTTAGGATAAATGCAGTTCTCGTTGCACCAAAGATCACAACAGATTAGAAAAATGAGCCTACTCTTGCCCGAGAATACTACTAATTATATTTGAAACTTCAATCTTAATGAATAAAGCAATTTCCAATTTATCTACTGGAGTTTATTCATTTTCTTCTTCTATTTTTTTTTTTTTTTAATAAAGACTTCCTTTTCAGAGATTTTGGCAATCTTCCAATATATGGAAATACTCTGCAGAAGTACAGAAAAAGGCAATTGGCCACGAAATCTCACCCATATTTCCACATAGCAGTTCTGATGTCACTGAAAATTGACCTTTTTTATGTATTTGAGCAATTAGTTAGTTCATCGAGTGGATACAGGATTCCTTCATCTCCCAAAAGTCTCACAGCCCAATCTTATTTTTGACTCAAAAGCACAATACTAAATTTTAGGAAAGCAAATAAAAACATAAAAATCCATATTGTCTACCTTTAACTACTATATCACATTTCTGAGTCATGCAAGTTAACTTCTGTATTAGGGGAAGGCAAATTAAAACATTAAACTTTAATCCTCAATTGCTTACTTGAGGCCTCACTTAACCATTTTCCAGATAAGTGAGGCACTGTAGAATCAGAGCATGACCAAGGCCAATTCCTCCCATATCAAAATAGAGAAATCATATAGCTTAGCAGTTTCTCAACTCTTTTATTCTGTAATTTACCAAAACATCATTTGTCTTCCTCTTCAATAGAACAGTCACGTTAGTTCTCCACCCTCTTACATGCCCATGTTTAAACCCCATGGAATCTCACCTTCTGAGCAAAATCAATAAATTTGATCCTAGAAAGAATCCGCCTCAATTCCCCATGATTGATTTTGGCATTTGTGTCTTTCAGAGGTACATCCCGGCTCTGTGTCATCAGGGCCCACCTCAGGCGGAGCTTCCTAACTGACAGAACCCCTGGCTGGTGTTCGGAAGTGGGACTTCTTGTCACCGTAATATAAAAGGCATCTTTTTGAAGATCATTTATTCCAACTAACAGATGAAAAGGGGAACAAAAACAACCACCAGTAAACAATAAATCACATTTGGATTCCTAAAGCTAATATTTATTAGCTGTTCTTAAATGAATTCAGGTTTGGCTTCTAGTTACAGCTAACAGCTAGGAACGGTGATCAGCGGTATGAATACAAATGGCTCTGCAGCACAGATACAAGGTCACAATCACACAGCATTTTTGGTTGCACAATTACACAGAAGCAAAAACAAATTATCTGAAATCTTAGCACGTTGTAACTGCTTCTACGTCTTAGAAATTGTAATTGCAACATTTAACACCTATAGTCATAAAACGCAACCAATTTTATTAGAAGAATATAAGATGCCAAGAAAAACACATCTTCAGTATTTTAGATCCTTGACAGCCTAGACCAGTTTAATGAAATATGCAAATAATGAACTGCATTGTTCATTCAAAGGAGAGATCAATATTTAACTAAGAGACTTAAGCACTACAAACAACCCAGCAAAAAAAAGGGAATTGAGCCATTATTAGCCACCACAAACTAGGACATCTTTCAGCATTTACTTAAGCAAACTTGGCTTTCCCTTCCCGATTTTTCCTGGCATACTCACTAGATGAAGCAATTACTGGGTCTGTCGTATTACTCAGGTCCAAAAGGACTGAAGGGAAAGTAGGATGAAGAAGATAAAGATGGTGAATCCTTGGCCTGGGTTCCTAAAACAGTAGCAACAACAGACGCAGTCATAAAGGGCCCCTGCTTAATTCATCTCACTCATTTCAACAGAATTAAAGTAGACCATGTAGACCAATTCCATAGCCCAGCCAGCATGGACAGTGATAAAAGGTAATGACAGCTACACTGCAAAATACAAGATTACACAGTGTAATAAAAAGAAACTAAAGCAACTTGGAACAGAGATGAGAAAAGCTTCTAACGATCAAACAGCAATCAGTACATGGATGTTTCCAGTTATTACCACTTTCAAATTCTCATTAAAATCAGTCTATGTACGCATGTCAATTATCACAATTTCATCTTGCTTCCTCCTGCACGAACCCCAATATTGCTCATAAGTTAAAGTACCAGATTCACAATAACTGCCAGTGTTCCTTGAAAAAATTCTTAAGAGGCGGCTTTCATTTTATTTCATTTTATTTCATTTTATTTTATTCCAAGAAAAGCAGGGGGCGGGGACGGGGGCAGGGAAGCAGTGGTTTGCCCAAATCCATAGATTAAGGCAGGATCAGAACTGCACTTTATATGGTTGTTTGTATTGGCTAAACTGAAGTTACTAATGATAGCAACAGTCATGTGATATGAAGGAAGCTGAAATGAAAAAAAGAATTAGAAAAGGTTAGTTTTTAACCTTCTGTTGTTTTCTTCTCATTACATGATCTTCCGATGATCATGTGCTATCAGTGGAGGAAAAGTACAGACAGGGTGAGGAAAAATCATTTGAAAGAATAGAATAGAATAACAGAGTTGGAAGGGATCTTGGAGGTCTTCTAGTCCAACCCCCTGCTTAGGCAGGAAAGCCTATTTCAGACAAATGGTTATCTAATCTCTTCTTAAAAACTTCCAGTGTTGGAGCATTCACAACTTCTGGAGGCAAGTTGATCCATTGATTAATTGTTCTATCTATCAGGAAATTTCTCCTTAGTTCTAGGTTGCTTCTCTCCTTGATAAGTTTCCACCCATTGCTTCTTAACCTGCCCTCAGGTGCTTTGGAGAATAGCTTGACTCCTTCTTTGTGGCAGCCCGTGTGATATTGGAACACTATCATGTCATGTCAGAGTAGAAACACCACAATAACATATGAGTACAGGTAATCCTTCACTTATAACAGTTCATTTAGTGACTGTTCAGAGATACAATGGCACTGAAAAAAGTGACTTATGACTGCTTTTCACACTTAAGACCATTGTGGAATCCCCAGGCTCACGTGATCAAAATTCAGACGCTTGGCAAGTGACTCATATATTTATGACAGTTGCAGTGTCCTGGGGACATGTGATCCCCTTTTGCAACCTTCTGAGAAGCAAAGTCAATGGGGAAGCCAGATTGACTTAACAACCATGTTACTATATTAGCAACTGCAGTGATTCACTTAACAAATGTGGCAAGAAAGGTTGTAAAATGGGGCAAAATTCCCTTAACAAATGTCCCACTTAGCAAAAGAAATTTTGAGCTCCATTCTGGTTGTAAGTTGAGGATATCTGTATCAGATTTCTCTCTAGCTATGCTAGTCCTTTAAGTTTATTAAACGTATTTTATTCAGTTCCTTATATAGGTAATGCCTGTGTGGATTTATCAAACTTGACATTAAGAGTTTGGTCAATGTTTTCGTTTTGTGTAGCCGATATAGCTTGGCTGAGATGAATAAAGATTGTTTATGCAATCTTGGCATGAAGATTATCTCAAGGTGGTCAAAGCTGCATTGCAGTAATAAATATTACTACTGCTCACTGACAAGAGTAATAAGCCCCTTTGTTAAAAGACAGATGAAAGCTTGAAGACTGTTGTTTTCAAAGAAATGCATACTCTTGTAGTTACTAAATAATTATCCTAAAATGCAAGGTGTGTTCCCTATCTTGGATTTATATCTAGGGCAGCAGCAATTCCATAGCATGCCAGATTGAATCCAGGTTCAAAATAAACATGGTTACATCTTCCAACATGTGTGATCTGACAAACAGGTCCAACCCAAGGCCATTATGGTTTTATAAATTTAATGGAACTGGCAAGCATTTGAAAAATAATCAACATTCCAGATATGGAAAAGTAATATTTAATATTTACCCTTTCTAAGGCAGCTAGTGTGAAATTTCAATGGGAGACACAATTTGATGTTTTCAGATGATTAGGTCTGTAGCTTCCATAATTTGCCAATAACTTTGCTAACTAGGATACATGGGAATAAAAAGCTTGCCTATTCAGAACTGGAATTTGCTTCCAAATCCAGTTTAAGATTCTGATAATCTCATAATCTGAGACTAATATATTTAAGCATTGCCTGTATCTATATTACTCTGGCCCTACTTGTCAATCTACTATAAAGACTGTGTAGACAGGCAGGTACAAGAGAAATGGAATCCCCATGTGGATTTCTTTTTCTAGGAAGAAATGTGGGTGCAAACACTTATTGGCTTTTAAAAGCTTATTTCTTATCTCTTATCATGTACTGTATATGCTTTTAAATGCATAATGCCTGGGTTTTGCAGCTGCTATACTGCATAAGGGTTGCGGTGGCTCAGTGGCTAAGATGCTGTGCTTGTCGATCGAAAGGTCGGCAGTTCAGTGTTCGAATCCCTAGTGCCGCATAACGGGGTGAGCTCCCGTTATTTGTCCCAGCTTCTGCCAACCTAGCAGTTTGAAAGCACGTAAAAAATACAAGTAGAAAAATAGGGACCACCTTTGGTGGGAAAGTAACAGCGTTCTGTGTGCCTTTGGCGTTTAGTCATGCCAGCCATATGACCACAGAGATGTCTTCAGACAGCATTGGCTCTTCAGCTTTGAAACGGAGATAAGCACCGCCCCCTAGAGTCGGGAATGACTAGCACATATGTGCAAGGGGAACCTTTACCTTTATACTGCATTAGGCTGATGCTTTTTGCGAAAGGAAGCTGTTCTTAAAATGTAGAAATATGTAGGGATGGGGGATGGGAAGGGAAAGAGAGAAATAAATGTAATGTTTACTAGACTAGAAGAGAGACCCAAGGATCTAATCCTCTTATAGGACCTGGGTACCTTCGAGACCGACTTCTGCCACCAGTAGCCTCCGACCGGCCAGTCCGCTCCCACAGAGAGAGGCTCCTCAGAGTACCATTGGCCAAGGTATGTCGGCTGGCAACACCCAGAGGGAGGGCCTTTTCTGTGGGAGCTCCTGCCCTGTGGAATGAACTGCCCCCGGAATTACGCAAGATCTCCGACCTCCGTATATTTCGCTGTGCCCTCAAGACCCTGCTGTTCTGCCAGACCGGGCTATCAATGTAAATGATTTTAAATTGGGTGTTTTAAATTTTTGGGTTTTAATTTGGGCCGAAATTATTTAATAATTTTAATTATTTTTTAATTGATGTCGGTATATTTTTGTGTTTTTAATAGGCTGTACACCGCCCTGAGTCCTTCGGGAGAAGGGCGGTATAGAAATAAAATTATTATTATTATTATTATTATTATTATTATTATTATTATTATTATTATTATTATTATTATTATTATTATTATTATTTAATCTTTAGTGAGATTCACAGCCTATGAGGCTGGTTAATAGCTCAGCAGCTCGAGTCCTAACCAAGGACCTAGGAACTGTTAAGGTATCGTCGGAGGATGTAAGCTGTTCCGAGTAAGGTGGTTTTTTGTAGAGTCAAAATGTTCAAGTCCGACAAATTTAGAATTTCTAAATAGCGGGGTAGCCCTTTGGGTATTGCTCCAAGGGCTCCAATTACAATCGGGACAACACACGATTTCTTTTTCCACAGTCACCCAACTTCAATTTGTAAGTCCCGGTACTTTGTGATTTTTTCTTGCTGCTTATCTTCAATTCGTGCATCACCAGATATTGCAATGTCAATGAACCATACTTTTTTCTTTTCAACTATTGTTATGTCAGGTGTGTTGTGGACCAAGTGCCTGTCAGTCTGAATCCTAAAGTCCCACAAGATCTTGAGTTTCTCATTCTCTAAAACTTTCTCAACCTGATGTTCCCAGTGGTTTTTGCTGTACTCAAATCCAAACTTCTGGCACAATTTCCAGTGAATGATTTTAGCAACACGGTCATGGCGTTGTAGGTAGTCAGTTTGTGAAATTTTGCTGCACCCACTGATCAGGTGGTCGACTGTCTCATCTTTCTCATTGCAGAGGCGGCATTTGCTGTTGGTGGTAACATGTTGAATTTTTGCCTTCATACAGTTTGTGCCTAGGGCTTGTTCTTGAGCTGCCAAAATAAAGCTTTCAGTTTCTTTTTTCAGTACTCCTGATCTTAACCAGTTCCAAGTTAGTTTCTGGTCAGCTTTGCCTTCAATACTTTTCAAGTATTGGCCATGCAGAGCTTTGTGTTTCCAATTTTCAGCTCGCTGCTCAATTACTTCTTTCTTATATTCTGCTTTTGTTTTTTTTTTTGTTTTTATTATTATTATTTATTATTATTATTATTATTATTATTATTATTATTATTATTATTATTATTTTTTAATCTTTAGTGAGATTCACAGCCTATGAGGCTGGTTAATAGCTCAGCAGCTCGAGTCCTAACCAAGGACCTAGGAACTGTTAAGGTATCGTCGGAGGATGTAAGCTGTTCCGAGTAAGGTGGTTTTTTGTAGAGTCAAAATGTTCAAGTCCGACAAATTTAGAATTTCTAAATAGCGGGGTAGCCCTTTGGGTATTGCTCCAAGGGCTCCAATTACAATTGGGACAACACATTACTATTATTATTATTATTATTATTATTATTATTATTATTATTATTATTATTATTATTATTGGCATTAAAGCTGGTTGGGTGACTTTGGGCCAGTCTGTCTCTTTCTCTCAACCCTAGACAGGAAAATTAAAAACCCTCTATCTACTAACCTGGTTTATAAAGCATGGTAGGTTATGGTTCATAACTTTCAGGGAAGAAGCCTTTGATTCAGGCTGATGACAGATGTGTATATGTGTTTAAATAAAGAAATGGGCCAGGAAAATATTCACAGAAATGAAAATATTTTTTCCCCCCAAATATTGTTTCAAAGTCCCGGAAACACATAAAATCAGAAAAGTTAGAATGGGCAAAATGTTTTTCATGCCCTTATATAACTGCAGCTTGTTTTCAACCACTATTCAATTAAATAGTGTGGTTTCAGGGCAAATGCCTCCTCCATACTCAAGAACTCTGCACTCACCAAGCTTTTGAAGAGAGATTGCTTCTCATTAGCCCAGAAAAGAAATACAGATTTTTTGTCCAAAGTCAGCACTGACAGTGCATCTGATTTTCTCATGTGATACGGCAGCTCATAATTCCAAACTGGCAGTCCTAATTTACCATCTACAACCAGAATCTGAAAATGGAGAAACCCAGAATTAGCAAGATAAAACTTCAGGGGAGAAGGGGCGGGGGGGGAATGGAAGAGAAGTGAAAAAAGGGATTAAACACGCTTTCCACATCTGTTGTGTTCCCTTTCATTACCATTCTTAAAAGATGCACATTAAATGCCAAGATGTCTTTAATGTCTAGCTTGGCCCTTAACTCTCAGAAATGAATGATCACATGACAAGCGTAGTCAACTTCTTGTGGTCACTGTTTAGAAGAAAGGTCATAGCTGTATCAACAGCAGACACATTTAAATGGCATGAACTATATAATCTACATTATGCTGCCACTAACCACTTGCAGGAATTAAAATCCAAAATACCAAAGGGAGAGGACCATCTGTCTTACCTTGAATTAGTATTCAAGTAATACTGCTTGTCACAATGGATTGACTGTAAATTGTACATTGGGCAGCTATACAACTCTTTCCCAATTTGGTGCTCTTCAAATGCAGAATTTCCAACCAGCATTGGGTTGAGGAAAAATGTAATAAACATTTACTTTGGAGCTACCTGCCTGAATAGTTAAGATTGCAGAGGATTGTACTGTAAGCAAGCAGTGACTGCACCTTTTTAGAGACGTTTCCATGTTGGGCCTGAAGCATGAAGTCCAAAGTTTGATCATCATTGAAGTACCCTGGGCAAGGCTGGCTGCAAAAATGAAGAAAGGAGTCAGACTGAAAAGTGGACAAAGGAAACATCTTATGTCCATGCTTGGAGAGAAGTAACTTTTCCTTCATTGGAGCATATCTGCATTCCTATGAGCCTAGACTTCATCAAAAGATTTCAAAGTGTTTGTCCACTGAATCTGCTCTCCTAACCAGGAGACGAGTAGTTGTTAATACAAAACCAAAGTGACAGTTTTGGACCCTAGTAATATCTTGAATTTCCTAGCAGCAATTTTTCCCACTTGAGTAGAATCTGATTCAGCTACATTTCTACTTCACTTGAAGCTTTGTATCCTTTATGGCCACTATGCCCCTGTTCAGAGTAGTGCCTGGAGATGAATCTTGTGCACATATGTAATACAAAAAACAGGTAGCCTTCAAAGCCTCATGACTCTTTCATGCATCTTTTTAACATGGCTAGGATTATACACACACATACACATATGTACACCGCACATCTGAACTTGAACAACTTCAAACCAAAACTTTTTTTAATGCTACTTCTTTTTAATACCAAGCTTCTTGCTTCAACTGCAGAGTCATATCATTTCATAGTTATAGTCAGAGGGAGCTTGTTTAAAGCTCCCTCTAAAGCTTGTGTGTGATATTATTTCTCATCTAGTTAGGGCTGCTGCCATATCTAGTAAGCTTTTGGCATAAACTAAAGATGTACTTGCTCATCTAACACCAAGGGAATAACTTAAATGAGTCAAACAATTAACAAGGGGAAATATATTCATTGCTGGCTTGGAGGCAACAAAGGCCAACCAGATTCCTGAAAGGAGAAACTCCCATTAATAAGGGTTACTAACAAGAATGTGGCAGGTAAGTGAATAACTGCCTAGCCAAAACAGAATGAGTTCTCTGCTTCCATAATGATAAATGTTGATGTCAGTAATTACTGTCCTCTATAATTTAACTTATTTTCATGTCTGAGAATCAACTTATGACATTACAGACATGTTATATTAATGGAATAATTAAAAAAAAAAAAAACACCAGCCATCAAAGGTTCAGATCAGCAGGTTCTGACAAGTTCTGGAGAACTGGTAGCAGAAATTTTGAATAGTTCGGAGAACCGGCAAATACCACCTCTAGCTGGCCCCAGAATGGGGTGGGAATGGAGATTTTGCAATATCCTTCTCCCAGGAGTGTGGAGGGAATGGGGATTTTGCAGTAACCTTCCCCTGGAGTGGGGTGGGAATGGAGATTTTGCAGTATACTTCCCCTGCCACACCCACCAAGCCACATCCACAGAACTGGTAGTAAAAAAAATTTAAATTCCACCACTATTTCAGATGAATATATTTTTCAGTTGCTTAGAGCTGTTTCCCAGTGGCTCTTCACAAACAGATCAACCTGACCCAACTTGATGATTCACGAAGCGCTGAATGCCAACTCCCCAAAACCCCATCCAGCTTAACCAGATTTAAAAAAAGCTGATTTAAGAGAAAAACATTCCACAAAGCTGAGAGGAAGCTCCTATAGATTAACGCTAACAAGAGTTGTTCCCTATTAACCTGCCACTACATATGAGCTCAATAGGAGAAGTAGAAAAGGTCACACTCCCCACCCCCTCAAACCCAGTAACCTGTCAATATCCGGCTGCTCTAGAGTCCAACGCAGTTCCAAATCTTGACCTCGCAGTAAAGTCAAACCATCTTCAGTAGTGATCAAAAGGTCACTGCAATTGCTGTCAGGAGATTTCACTGCCTGTAGAAACACAACGCCACCACTGCAAGATACAGAGAGCAAACAAAAGTAATGAGCAAATTACAGTAATGTCAATCATTTTCCCAGTATATTCAATTCTTACTGCTTTTCTGGTCACGGATTCATTTTTATGGCAGCAGTGCTGTACAGAACAGGTTCCCCATTTTTTCTTATAATGTGGGGTTTTTTTTCAATTTCCAGTCTATTTTATAAACTTAGAACTTTCTGATGGTCTCTACTTCAAGCATTAACCAGGTCTGTACCATCTGTTTTATTTTTCTGTTATTATTGTAAAAGCAATAAAAATTTATCTTAAAAAAACTAGGTCTGACTAAGGGTAACTTTTCTAGATTAACCAAGGCTGGGTAAGTGCTACCATTCAGCTGGTTGTTATTGTGATTTCTGTCCTTGGAATCTTCTAATTTTAACCACACAACAATTGTGCTGGGTATTTGAGGCTCAGAGAGAACACCTGAGCCAAGACATTTATGCAACTACTTATAGCTTTTTTTAATAGAAAAAAAAAGAATTGTTAATGTCTTTATAAAATAGGATTATCAAATAAGGGTAGACGCTAAAACAAACTCTCAATCAAACCATGGTTTGGATTGTTAGTTAAGTTCACATGAAGGAGAAGATTCTGTAACCTGTATCTGGGGCACCATCTAAACAACTTGTGTATTGAGCCTTGGTGGCGCAGTGGTTAGAGTGCAGTACTGCAGGCTACTTCTGATGAGTGCTGACTGCTGGCTGCCTGCAGTTTGGCAGTTTAAATCTTACCAGGCTCAAGGTTGACTCTGCCTTCCATCCTTCGGAGGTCAGTAAAATGAGGGCCCAGATGGTTGGGGGCAATATGCTGACTCTGTAAACCACTTAGAGAGGGCTATAAAGCACTGTGAAGCAGTATATAAGTCTAAGTGCTATTGCTATTGCTGGGAGTTTGGGAAAGACACTTCAGACTTTTACTTTTTAAGCCCACCAAAAATATTGCAGCATAATTTGAACAGAATACTAAAAACCAATTCCAGCATAAAATGTTTGTGATAGGGTTAAGGCAATTGTCCTGCACTTTTGCTAAGGAATAATTAGAGTATATCGGTAGTCCTTGACTTAGGATCACAATTGGGAGCAAAATTTCTGTTGCTAAGCAAGGCAGCTGGAAATTTTTACAACCTTTTTTTTGCTACAGTGGTTAAGTGAATTGCTGCAGTTATTAAATAAATCATGTGGTTGTTAAGCAAATCCAGCTTCCCGCACTGATTCTGCTTGTTGGAATCCAACTGAGAAGGTCTCAAATGGCAATCACACAATCCTGGGATGCTGCAGTCTTCATAAATACATGCAGGTTGACAAGTCCCTAAATTCTGATTACTTTTTATTTATATGACACTGGGTGGTTTACAAGGATAAAATCCCAATACAAAAACAATACAAAAAGCAACACACACACACACACACACACACACAGAGAGAGAGAGAGAGAGAGAGCGTGACAATAATCAAACAAGCCATTTGATAGGCTCCATGTCATTTTGGGGTCCCCAGGCCCATTGGCACAATCATAACGTCAGAGCCTTGCGAAAGAGTGTCAAAATGGGGGCCAATCTTATCTCAGCAGGGATGATGTTCCACAGGATGGGAGCTACTATGGAGAAGGCCCTACTTCTTGATGCCCACCTCCTTAAGAGAGGAAACCCGAAGCATGATGTGCCCATGGGGATGTTGTGACAGTCATAAGTGCAAAGATGATCATAAGTCACTACTGTTGTTAAATGAATGGTTGTAAGTTAAGGACTACCTGTATGCAAAGTTTTTAGATATCTGGTTTTTTTTTTTTGGTTTTTTTTTTGTCAGACAACACGTAAAAGCAGGAAAAATCCAAAATGATTCAATTTCATTAAATTAGATTAAACTAAATAGGATTACAGCCTATGGTCTTTAATAATGATCCCTTCTAACCAGATTAGATATTAGAATTCAGCAATCACTTTTGGGCAGGTTCCAAGGGCTGTATTCAAAGCTTTCAGAGACTGCCTGTGCCTGAGGCCCCAGGTCTGCACCTCTAGAGAAAAACAAAGCAGCAGCATGTCAAATGTTCAATGCTGCAGGATAGTGAACCTCCCTGCTATTACGTACCACATTGCAAAATTCTGTGTAGCAGCATAATAAACACAGTGGGCCAAAGCAGACCATTATTTATATCAGAGATAGGGAACCATGAGCCTTTTATGACTTGTGGACTTCAAATCCCAGAATTCCAGAGCTAGTGTGGCTGACTCAGGACTTCTGGGAATTGAAGTCCATAAGTCATAAAAGGGCTGTAGTTGCCTACCCCTGATTTATATCCATGCAGCCTGCAGATAAATCGGTGCCCACATTAAGATGCCAATAGAGTCCTAGGTTTCACAGCTCTACATACTTATCCAGGACCTAGAATAGCATTGTCAGGGACGGGTTCCAAAACCCATCACTACCGGTTCGCTCGTGGGCGCATGCGCGCTCAAGCACATGAACTACACTTCTACACATGTGCAGAAGTGTCTGAGTGGGTGGGTGGACTCTCCCACCATCGCTGCTACCAGTTCGTCCGATCCAGGGCAAACCGGTAGCAACCCACCACTGAGCATTGTGTATATTTATCTCTATGTACAACCCCTCTATTGATGTTACAGACGCATCTGTGCCCAGGCTCATAAATATTTTAAGTAATTTAATCTGAAACAACTATTCCTACCCCAACCTTTTAACTATAAGTTTTAACCACTAAATATTAATCTCTGTTTTCAAATTAGATAGTTCTTACTGTTTATTAGTTACCATCTGTAAATTTAGGGCTAATTTTAGCTACTTTATGATTCAGGTTTTTATGTTAGTCATTTATTGCTGTTGTTTTTTTTTTAATTTGGTCTGTTTTGTATAGTTTTACATAGTTCACTTTTAGTGTTTAATAGACAACCAATGCCCCACTTGGTCATTATTTCAAAGATATTTCCTTACCTAAAACAGTGAAACAGAATGATCAAGGATGGATAGATAAAAATGCAGTGGGAGCAGGAGCAACTTCTAATTTCCTGCGAGCTTCTCAATTGAGTTTTTTTGTGGGAATTTGGCAGGGGCATTGGAAATCTCCCTCCTTCCCTTGCTCCCTCCGTCCCTCCCCCCCTCATTCCTTCCCAATGGGCAGGTAAGTTGCTGTTGTTGGGTGGGGGAGGGAGGAAGAGATTGCAAGATTGACTGGGAAACTGTCACAGAACACTGAAAATGGAGATCACATGACCAGAGCAGCAATGTAGCAAAAGCCACCACCACCCCAAATTTCATTCCCTCATTCTCTCTGGAGACATGGGCCAAAAATTGTCATTCATTCTTTCATCCAATTAAAGGTCATGACAATAAGAGTTTTTTGTAATACATCGATATTTCTAGTGCACGACACATTGGTTTTGCCCAATTGTAGTTTTAGTTTAATCTTAATTTTACAGTATATGTATATTGGACTTGGACCACAACAACAAAAACTATATCATCGCACTCATTTTTTGAATCTTTAGCCAGCTGAAGATTTGTGCATTTCACAGTGAATTAAAACTGGGTGATTCACAAATTTCACTGTAGAGAAAAGATAGTGTCCCACCTGTAAATATCAATGAACTCTAACAAATTGATCGATCTGTGTTTCTCCCACTCTGGTTCTTCGTGCTGCAGCCCTGGAGGGAAATTATCATGATTTCTGGCCTGCGCAAAGATATCTCGTAAAGCAACTGCATAGACCCGACCTAGGTAAAAAAGAAATGCAAAGTCTAAAATTCTGTTGTGATTGATAAAGCAGGTGTGAAATCAGTTAGCAACTGGAAAGTTAAAGACATTCAATAGGGACATCCCATCACTATGAGGGCCTTTATATGTATACAGATAAAAATTCTAGCTACTCTACAATAATCATATTTCTGTTCAGTTGATCTTGGGAGTTTTTATGGTGGAGCAGTGGATTTTTCTGTTAGAGCTCTTTACATTTAGTCTTCATGTTTTCCCAGAAAAGACATGACAAACCCTGGACTCATTTAGTGCGGAACACATGAACTAGATCTGCACTATAAAAAAGTCCTACAAGACTCTTTGCATTGGTATTAATGTGACCTATTATCTAAATTATTATTATGGTTGATCACATAGTCAGCCAGATGTTTAGGCTGGATTTGGCATTTTAACCTACCTATCAAGTCCTTTCTGAGGATCTGGGATAGGCAGATGTTGTTTGATCGTGATAAAGGTATTGCTGCAAGATGTAAGCTTTTCCCAATAAAGCTGCCTTTTGCAATTGACGGTGATTTGTCGGTGCTGGTGTTTAAGTGGTGCTCCAGATGTTTTGGGATTGCACCCAAGATGTGTATTAATATTGGTACTATCTTTGCTTTCTTTTGCCATCGTTGTTCTACTTCTATTTGTAGGCCTTTGTACTTTGTGATTTTTAGAGAGTTCCTTCTCTTTTACTGTCTCCAGGTCCTGCAACATCCATTACCCAGACTTTTTTGCCTATCTTATCAACAATTGTTAAGCCTAGGCTGTTCTGTGGCAGCTACCTGTATGTTTGAACTCTAAAATCCCAGAGCACTTTATCTTCTTCGTTTTCCATTACTTTGTCTACTTTGTTTTCCACTAGTTCTTGCTTGCAAACAAATGGATTTCTTGCAGATCTTCCAATGCGACATTATTGCTACTCTGTCATGCCATTATTTGCAGTCAGTCTGTGTGATCGTCTGGCAGCAGCTAAACAGGCAGCCACTCTTTCTTCAGCTTCTTTGCAGAGATGGCATTTGCTGTCTGGTAACATCTTCGCAATTCTAGCTTTGAATGCATTTGTTCTTAAAGCTTAGTTTGTGCAGTGAGAATTACTGTGTTTCCCCGCAAATAAGCCCTCCCCTGAAAATAAACCCTCCCCTGAAAATAAGCCCACCCCAAAAATATTTAAATGCATGCGCAGCCAGTCCCCACCATTTCCTCTGGTTAAAGAGCCTGGTTTAGCTCAACAGACAGAAGCACTGTAATTTAACACCAGCTGTCTGCAATTAAAGTAAGATCAAATCTCGCCAGGCTCAAGGTTGACTCAGCCTTCCATCCTTTCTAAGGTAGGTAAATTGAAGACCCAGTTTGTGGGGGCAATAAGCTGACTTTGTATAAATATACAAAAGTATGAAGGCTATTGCTTAACGCACTGTAAGCCGCCCTGAGTCTCCGGAGAAGGGCGGCATATAAATCAAAATAAAAACAAAAAAAAGGAGACAGAGCTGGAAATCAGGTAAGATGGCAAGAGGAGCCTGATCTTGCTCCACGCACCCCAAAATTATAAGACCTTCCCAAAAATAAGGCTAAGCGCTTATTTCAGGGTTCAAAAAAATATAAAACAATTTCCGGGGAAACACGGTAGTTCCTCTGTGTCTCTCTTCAACTTTCCTGCTCTTAGCAATGGCTAGGTTTTCTCATCATCTACTTTGCCTGCTAGGGTTTTTTTTTTATGTACTGATCATGTAATTGCCTTTCCACATCTCTTTTCTATTTTTCATTTGGTCTTTCTTGTAAGTCAGTTTGGTCTCTCTGGTATTCAGTAAGCCTTCACTGTGTACAAGCTTGTATCTTCTTCATTGTCCTTCAGATATTCTTCTAATACCCTTTTTTCAACTTCTAGTGTAATTGAAACATTTCATACCCATCCCTGATCCTTGGTAAGTAGTCTGTCAACATGACTGTGTGAATGAAGACCATGATTCATTGTCATTGTTTTTCTCGCTTTCCTATCTAGGGCTTTTAGTTCTGCTTGGATCCACTCCATACTTCCAGCTGTGTATTTAACGACTCAAATTGCCTAGGTGTTCAATGCCTTGATCTTAAAGTTTGGACTTTAAGATCTTTTATACAGGTAGTCCTCAATGTACGACAATTGAGCCCAGAATTTAGGTTGCTACATGAGAAATTTGTTAAGTGAGCTTTGCCCCATTTTACTTGGCACATTTGTTAAGTGAATCACTGACACAACTGTTAAGTAAATCTGGCTTCCCCATATGACTTTGCTTGTCAGAACGTTGCAAAAGATAATCACATGACCACGGACACTACAACCATCAGAAATATGAAACAATTGTCAAGCATCCAAATGTAAATCACGTGACCGTGGGGATGCTACAATGGTCGTGTGAAAAATGGTCAGTCACTTTTTTCAGCACCGTTATAACTTTGAATGGTCATTAAACAAACTGTTGTAAGTCGAGGACTACCTGTGTATTCCCTTCATATATTCCCTTCTAATTTTTTGATTTTAATGTGTTTGTTGTTGTCAACTTGAAAGATATTCAGGTATTTGTAGTGATCTTCTTCGGACTCTTGATGTTTCCATAGGACATCTAGATTCCTTCAGTTTCTACTGTTTTTCCCTGTTGATGGTAAGGGTTATACATCTGTCTAGTCCAAACTCCATTGCAATATCTTAGCTGTATATAAGGAGAGTATTGAGCAGTGATTCTATTTTAGGTGGTGTTTTTCCATACAGCTTCAGATTCCCCATGTAAAGGAAGTGGGATAGCCTGGCAGATGCTTTTGATGTTTGATAGCCATGGCCTGACTTGTTCAGGTTTTTTGACAGAGGAATCAGTGCAATCACAAACAGTAGTGGTGACAGTGAGACTCCTTGAGAAATTTCAATCTTGCTGTTAATTTCTCCCAATCTATCACCATTGACCAGCAACTATGTCTTCCATTATGCCATTGCCTTTTGCACAAAGCTTCTGATATTTCTATTGACTCCTTCTAGGCACTTGATTATCCAACTGTATGGCAGGGAGTTGAATGCCTCCTTTTGCATTCAAGTTAACGTTCCTTCTCTTGCAGTTTTCCAAAATCATCTTGTCAATTAGGAGCTGATTTTTTGTTTCTTCTGCTCTTTGGGCCATTTCCCTTCTGCTCAGGTATCATTATAGTTTTAGGTTTTTTTTATATGAAAGAAATTGGTACCTTTCTAAGCAATATAGTACCAGTTACACTGGTGGGATTCAAGTAATTTAACAACTGGTTCTCTGCCCTAATAATTTCTTCCAACAACCAGTTCAACTAACTGCTCAGAAAGTTAACAACCGGTTCTCCCGAAGTAGTGCGAACTGGCTGAATCCCACCACTGACCAGTTATATGTACCATATACGTATAAATGTGAAATAAAAGGAGTTGATAGCATTTAAAAAGATACTGAATAGGGTTGGCCTTTACAGAAAAGTCACATCCATAGTGATTTCATTTTTTACCCACCATGCCAACTAGATATTCTTTAGGAATGTAAATTGCTATGCTTGATATGATTTTGGCATTTATAAATTAAAGAAATAAGTATACTGGAGGCGAAGCCCATGGAATGCTTGTCATCAGGACCAAAGTAATGCTACCAGGGTTTATGGGTCAAACTCCTTTTATATAATTTCAGTATGCTTTAGAAATAAGAATAACAAAGCAACTGGACATTTTACCAAAGCCAAACAGGATGTAGACTGCTCCATGGCAGGTGATATAAGTCTGTGGATCAATCAGTTTTCCACTTCTATTGATACTGTACTTCACAGGTCCTCCCACTGGGTTTCCAGTTTTACCCGATATCAGGATAAAGCTCAATTCTGGCTACATGAGGAAAAGAAAGAAGAAGAGGGAATGTGAAGATGGAAGTCCAAACACCCACCATCGAATGCACATCCAAGAAAGACTGAATGAAAAACATTTTTAAATTATTTTTTAGCTGCATCCTGTTAAATCTTATCAGGTTTCTTATTTTGCCAATCTCTCGGAGGATCAAATGCTGTGGGGAAAGTTGAGTTAGCAGTTTTGGAATTAACAAAAGTTTATATTATTTTTCTGCTTCAGAAAAAATGACTGGCACATTGTGGAAGACTATTCATTAAGCAATTATTATAGCCCTGCCAAATCTGTTACTCTCTAAATATCTTGGACACCCTTTTGGGATAAGCTATAAGAAAATAGTATGTTCAGATCTTCTTCCTTCCTTACCCAGGCTTGGGAAACGCACCCTACCTGTGTTTTTCCAAGAGTCAAGACCATCAAATCGCTGATCCGATCTCCATCCACATCAGGTATAATAACAGCTGGAGCAGCCAAGATTCCATTAGAAAAGTGGGAGGAATCAAAGGTCCAAACTGGTTTTCCTAAAGGGTGATATACAATAAAATTGGTATCAGCCAAGAAGCATCTTACCAACTGGCTAGGATTTACAGGTAGGGTGTGCTCGATTGGCGAGGGTATAGGGGGAGGTGGCAATTGAACAAACTTCAGCCAAGTTGGTCACATCTATCAAATATTCAATTTAGCACTTTCCAAGTATGTTAGGATCGCAACTCCAATAATTTAATTTCTAAAGGTCACTGGAAATACAATAATTAAGTCAGGTCCAAGGTTCCCAACCGTGCACTGCACTGTCCCAGGGCTGCTCCAGCAAACCTACAGCAGAAAGAACGGAAGAAAAGACAGAATGGACAAACCAACCGACAAAGCAAAAAGATGGGGAAAAGATGATAAAGATAATAATGACTGATGAGATAAACCAAGGGAAAAACACTTAAGAGATTTAAAAATGGAATAGGATAACCAGGAAGATACTTTTGAAAGGGAAATAGGGGCTTAAGTGGATATTCTGGAGACCTGGCAGCTTAGGAGGATAAAGATGGGAGAAATATTCAGTCTGAATGGTGAAGGTACAGATGTTATTGTTATTATTATTATTATTTTTCATATTTGTATACCGCCCTACTCCCGAAGGACTCAGGGCGGTGAACAGCCATAATAAATACAAATACATATAGAAGTTAAAAACTATTAAGAAACAGATTAAGTAATTTAGGCTCAAAGATTAAAAAACATCCAAATTTATCTAAAGAGGTTTAAAACCCAATTTAAAAGACAGTTTAAAAGCCAATTAAAAAGGGAGAGTTAGACCAGACCAGCTTGTTGGAATAGAAATGTTTTCAGGGCTCGGCGGAAAATGCGTAAGTCTTGGATGTTTCGTAACTCCGGGGGAAGCCCGTTCCAGATGGTAGGTGCCCCCACAGAAAAGGCTCTCCCCCTGGGGGCCGTCAGTCGACATTGTTTGGCCGACGGCACCCTGAGGAGTCCCTCTCTATGGGAGCGAACTGGGCGGTGAGAGGCTATTGGTGGCAGGAGGCGGTCTCGTAAGTACCCTGGTCCTGAGCCATGGAGCGCTCTAAAGATAGTAACCAAAACCTTGAAGCGCACCCGGAAGACCACTGGGAGCCAGTGCAGCTCGCGCAGGAGGGGGGTTACATGAGAGCGCCACATTGCTCCCATTACCACCCGCGCGGCTGCATTCTGGACCAGTTGGAGCCTTCGGGTGCTTCTCAAGGGGAGCCCCATGTAGAGAGCATTACAATAATCCAGGCGTGAGGTGACAAGGGCGTGAGTGACCGTGCGTAACGAGTCCCGATCCAGAAAGGGATGCAACTGGCGAATCAGGCGAACCTGATAAAAAGTCCTCCTGGCTACGGCCGTCATATGCTCTTCAAAAGACAGCCGTGAGTCCAGGAGGATGCCCAAGTTGCGAACCCTATCTGTGGGGGCCAACGACTCGCCCCCAATAGTCAGAGATGGCGCCAACTGACTATATCGGGACGACGGAAACCACAGCCACTCGGTCTTGGATGGGTTGAGTCTGAGTTTGTTCCTCCCCATCCAGATCCGTACGGCCTCCAGGCACCGGGACATCACCTCGAGGGCATCATTGGGGTGGTCTGGGGTGGAGATGTACAGCTGGGTGTCATCAGCGTACTGATGGTACTTCACCCCAAAACCACGGATGATCTCACCCAGCGGCTTCACATAAATGTTGAATAGAAGGGGCGAGAGGACCGATCCTTGTGGCACCCCACATATAAGGGGCCTCGGGGTCGACCTCTGCCCCCCTGTCAACACAGACTGCGACCGGTCAGAGAGAAAGGAGGAGAACCACTGTAGAACAGTGCCCCCCACCCCCAACCCTTCCAACCGGTGCAGCATGATATCATGATCGATGGTATCAAAAGCCGCTGAGAGGTCTAATAGGACAAGGATTGAGGAGCAACCCCTGTCTCGAGCCCTCCAGAGATCATCAACCAATGCGACCAATGCTGTCTCTGTGCTGTACCCGGGCCTGAATCCCGACTGGAACGGATCTAAATAATTCGATTCATCCAGGTACTGAGGCAGTTGTCGTGCAACCACACTCTCAACAACCTTTGCAACAAAGCGAAGGTTGGAGACAGGACGATAATTTGCTAATACAGCTGGATCCAGGGAGGGCTTCTTGAGGAGGGGCCTCACCACCGCCTCTTTCAAGACGGTGGGGAAGACACCCTCACTCAAAGAAGCATTTATAATCTCCTGGAGCCAGCCTCGTGTCACCTCCCGGGAGGCCAGTACCAACCAGGATGGACACGGGTCCAATAAACATGTGGTCGCCTTTAGTCTGTTCAGTATCCTGTCCACGCTTTCAGGAGTCACAGGATCAAACTCTTCCCAAATAATATTCTCAGGACCTGCCCCTGTCATCTCCTCTGGATCAATCCAGTCAGAGTCTAGCTGTTCACGAATCTGAGCAATTTTGTCATACAGATATTGTACAAAATCCTCAGCTCTACCCTCCAAGGGGTCTTCCCGCGTCTCTTGATGGAGCAGAGAGCGGGTCACCCTAAACAGGGCGGCTGGGCGATTATCTGATGACGCAATAAGAGTAGAAAAGTAGTTACTCTTCTCTACTCTTATCGCCACTAGGTAATTCTTAATATGAGATCTTACCAGTGTTCGGTCGGATTCAGAACGACTAGCCCTCCAACTGCTCTCTAGGCGTCTTTTCCGGCGCTTCATCTCCCTCAGCTCCTCAGTATACCAAGGAGCCAGGTGAGACCGGCGCCGGGTCAGAGGCCGCAAAGGCACGACTCGGTCTAAAGCATCAGCCGCCGCCCTATCCCAGGCGGCCACTAAGTCCTCAGCCGAGTCGTGTGCTAGAACCTCAGGAAATGGCCCAAGCTCCATCTGGAATCTCTCAGGATCCATCAGGCGCCTGGGGCGGAACCACCTGGTCGGTTCCGCCTCCCTGCGGCGGGGTATGGCGGTTCGAAGGTCCAGGCGAAGGAGGGAGTGATCTGACCATGACATGTTGATAGAGATGAAGATCCAAGAGAGGAGTATGGGAGGCAAGCCAAAAAACAAATAAGTATTGAAGTAATAAAACAGGTGAGAGATGATGGAGATATACAAGTTTTGGTGTATTCGGGTCTTTTCCCATGTAAGATTGATAATATCTTGGTGACGTTTCGACGAGGTCCCACTCGTCATCTTCAGGCTGGTGTCTTCGGCTTTGTGCTTGTGCGAGGAAAGCGTGATCTGAGCTGCCGTCTCTCTATAAATACTGGTGGGGAGGTGTGGGGTGCTGGCTTTGTTGCTGTGAAAGGGTTGATTGCCTGTGTTGTTACATCTTTTTTTTTTATTGCAAAAGTTTTACAATTACATTTTCACCCCTTTTTTCACCCCCCCACCTCCCTCCCCAAACTTCCCATCCTCCCTAACCCTCCCTAACCCTCCCCCCCCAGACTTCCCTATTACATACTCATAACTAATAACACTAATATATAAACCTGAACCCATCCCTCCCCCTATATAATTTTTCCTCTTTGTCTCTTTACATTAAAATATTTCTAATACATTATTTTCAAATAAAAGCTATTTGATACTTTCTAGTTTGGTATTTGTTCTGAACATATTCTATCCACCTTTTCCATTCCCATTCATAAGTCTCTTGTGAACAATCTTTTAAATACGCTGAAATCTTCGCCATCTCTGCAAAACTGGCCATCTTCAAAGTCCATTCCTCGATAGTAGGCAAAGCTTCATTCTTCCAATATTTACCTATCAACAATCTTGCTGCTGTTATCATATATAATATTAGTTTTATTTCACCCCGTGTAAAACCCTTAACTATACCCAATAAAAACAATTGTGGAGAAAATTGAATTTTTTTCTTCAAAACATTCTGCATGACCCACCAAATTTTTATCCAAAAAGCCTTAACTTTCCTACAGGTCCACCATACATGATAATACGTAGCATCCAAACATTCGCATCTCCAACATTTTGGCTGAACATTAGGGTACATACATGACAACTTTTTAGGATCCAAATGCCATCTATAAAACATTTTATAAAAATTTTCCCTCAAATTCTGCGACTGTGTGAACTTAACATTCTGAACCCAAATTTTTTCCCATGTTTCCAACATCACTGGTTCTTCAAAATTTTGTGCCCACTTAATCATACAATCTTTAACTAATTCAGTTTCTGAGTCCCTTTCTAACAAAACATTATAAAGCCTTTTAATATGCATTGGACCTTTCTCTCTTATATGTCTAACTAATTCTTCCTCATGCAGTATAATACCAGTTTTTTGGTCCTCTTTCCATCTCATTTGTAATTGATTATATTGTAACCAGGTTAAATTAATCCCTTCGTCCAACAGTGTCTGCAATGTCTTCAGCTGCCATCTGCCCGCATCTGTAAAAAGAACCTCTTTGTATAAAAACCCCCCGAGTGACATTATATTTGTATTCCACAAGGTATGACCAAGATCCAGCCATAGCGGTATTTTATAATCCCATTTGAGTCGGTGCTTCTTCCAAACTCTCATCAAAGAATCTCTGAGTATATGACTTTTAAATACTTTATCAACTTTATCATCATAAAATAAGTAAGCATGCCATCCAAATTCAAGATCAAAACTTTCTGCATTCAATATTCCAGCCTTTTTATTTCCAAACCAATCACTTGTTAAAGTTAAAGCTGCTGCATCATAATATAACTGTAGGTTTGGGAGTTTAAGGCCTCCTCTTTCCGGAACATCTTGCATAATTTTCAATTTCACTCTCGGCTTTTTCTCGTTCCAGACAAACTTATTCACACCAGACTGCCAGACTTTCAGTTGTTTATCACTTTTAAGCACCGGAATCATTTGAAACAAAAACAGAAATCTTGGCAAAATATTCATCTTAACTGCTGCTATTCTTCCAAGTAAAGACAGTTGCAGCTTTTTCCAAGTCTCCATGTCTTTCTGAACCTCTCGCCACAACACCTCATAATTATTTTGAAACAATTTCATATTTGATTCTGCAACCTGAACTCCAAGATATTTTACCTTAGGTACAATTTCAAAACCTGCCCTCCTTTCAAGCTCATGTTTACGATCTTGTGTCATATTCTTAACTATCATTTTAGTCTTTTTTGAGTTCAGTTTAAAACCTGAAACTCTACCATAGTCTTGTATAATGTCGTTCATCAGGATTGTTGATTCCATTGGTTGTGATAGGGTAACAACCAGATCATCTGCAAATGCCTTTATTCTGTAATCCTCTTGCCTTATCACTATACCTTTCAAAATTTTTGAGTCCCGTATTGTATTTAGCAAGACTTCCAATGTTAAAATAAATAAAAGTGGGGACAACGGACATCCCTGTCTTGTTCCTTTTTCAATTTTAAACTCTGTCGTCAAACTTCCATTAATAATAATCTGTGCTTTTTGCTCTTGATAAATTGCTGAAATCGCCTGTATAAATTGGTCCCCAAAGCCCATCTTTTTTAAAGTCTTTAGTAGAAAGTTCCAATCCACTCTATCAAAGGCCTTCTCCGCATCCAAAAAAACCAGCACTGCAGAAATCTGTTTATTCTTATCAAGATATTCCAATAAGTCTATTACTTGCCTTACATTGTCCTTCATGTATCTGCCCTCAATAAATCCCGCTTGGTCCTCATGAATCACTTTTTGGATTACTGGCATCAACCTGTTGGCTAATACCTTCGCATAAATTTTATAATCTGTGTTCAAAAGAGATATTGGTCTGTAGTTCTCTGGTTTTTTAGGACCAACTTGTTCCTTTGGTATCAAAGATATATAAGCAGTTGTCCAAGATGGGGGTATTTTACCCCCTTGTTGAATATTGCAAAATAAATCTCTAAGTTGTCCCACCATTTCAGCTTGTAAAGTTTTGTAATACACTGCAGTCAAACCATCCGTGCCAGGAGCTTTGGCTGTTTTTAGCTGCTTAATTGCTGCTATTATCTCCTCCTCTGTTATAGGATAATTCATTCTTTCTTTTTGTTGATCAGTAATTTTTGTAACTCTCTTATCCTTTAAATATTTTTCTATAAGTCCATTCTGCACCTCTTCTTTGGCATATAATTTAGTATAATAATCCACAAAAGCTTCTTTAATTAATTTTTGTTGAAAAATTTCTTTCCCTCCAATGTCAATACTATCAATAGTCCGTATACTTTGTTTTTTCCTCAGTGTGTAAGCCAACCATCTGCCCGGTTTATTAGCATTGCAAAATGTATTATGCTTCGCGTATTGTAAACTTGTTGCAACTTGTTCCGCCATAAGCATTTGAAATTGGTCTTTCAAAAGTTTTATAGCACTTCGTATTCTTTCATCTGTTGGGTTTTTAATAAGTAACTGTTCTTTATTCTTTATTTCCATTTCCAACTCAAATCTTTTCTTTTGTCGGAACAGTCTATGTTTAGAATTCATGTAGATAAGTACCCCTCTCATATAAGCTTTACTAGCGTCCCAAACAATTTCAATTGGGGTACCTTTATTCAAATTTATTTCAAAAAATTCTTTCAAATGCTTTTTAAGTTCTATTGTATTTTTTTCATATCTAAACAAGTTCTCATTTAATCTCCAAGAACGTCTCTCAACCTTATCCATCTCAATTTCTATCCATACAGGGCTATGGTCAGTCAAAGTTCTTGGAAAAATCTTTGTTCTTTTTGTCTTAACAAGTAGATCATTTAACAACAGGATAAAATCAATCCTAGAAAAAGATCTATGTCTATCGGAAAAGAAAGTGTAATCCAATTCATTTGGATTATGTATTCTCCAAACATCTTTTAGTTCCATATCTTCTTTCATATCAAAAAAGGTCTGCGGTAGTCTAATTCTAGACTTTGCCAAGCTCTTTTTGTCTAATTTAGAATCAATTACTCCATTCCAATCTCCCATAAATAAAATAGATCTATAGTCCCATTGCAATATTTTAGTATGTAACATCTTGTAAAAATAATCCTGTTGTTGGTTGGGAGCATAAATTCCAATCAAAAGAATTTGACCATTTGCTGTGAGCAATTCAATTGCTACAAACCTACCATCTTGATCTACTTCTATAACTTTTGCTGTTAATTTTTTATTTACATAAATAACCACACCATTCTTTTTCTGCGAAGTTGAAGATATATAATGTACTCCTAATTTTGAATTTATCAAATATTTCTGATCTTGAGTTGTAATATGCGTTTCTTGTAAACATATTATATCATTATTAAATTGTTTCAAATATGTAAATAGTTTCTTCCTTTTCTGTGCTGAATTCAACCCATTAACATTCCAAGATAGACACTTAAGGGTCATCAGCCTGTTTCTGGAGCGCAGAGCAAAATATTTGAAGTTCATCCAAGAGCTTCGATCTTGCTCCTCCCATAGCTCCACTCTCTTGTGGGGTACTCTTAGCTGCCTTCTTGTCTTGTCTTTCCTGTTGTTGTTGTTGCTTTTGTTTAAGTAGCTTGGATTGAGCTCTAGTTATACGTTGATCTTTAACTTCAGTCAACTGAATCAAATCCAAAATTGGAGAAGAATCCAGCAAGGGCTCACTCAGAAAACCTCCTTCTGCACCTTGCACATTTTCTAATTCCTGCTTAGACTGTTCTTCCAATTGCCTCTCTTCACTCTCCTTAATCTCCAAAACTGTAGATGTACGTGGAGATGGTGTTCTTTCCTTAAGAATAGTACTATAAAAATGTTGTGCCTTCTCCACGGTATTCAATCGATATCCTTCTCCCTTATATCTAAAAATTATCCCAGCTGGTGCATCCCACCGGAAGGGTACCTGTAAATCTTTCAATTCCTTAACAAGAAAACCAAATTCTTTTCTAGCTTTCAGCATTTTAGGAGGTAATTCTTTAAAAATTACAAGTCGTGAGCCCCCCACTTGTACAGAGGTGTGAAAAGATTTTTGGAGGATTTCATTTCTAATTTCTCTCTCAGTAAAGTATATGACCACATCTCTAGGCAGTTGTCTTTGTCTGGCCACCCAAGAGTTCACTCTGTAAATTTTATCTATTTTATGAAATACCAAATCAGGATTAACTTGTAAAATCTTAGCCAGGACTTCAGAGCAAACTTGTCTCAAGTCCTGTCTCTCCTCCTCTCGAATTCCCCGAAGCCGTATGGCAAATTCCATCGCCCGGAATTGTATCATGACAATCTCATCTTCAATTCTCTGCATTTTATTGTCAGCTTCTTCAATTTTATAGTCATTATCTTTCATCCTAACATTAACTTCTAATTTGAGTTCTTCAACTTTAAAATCAACTTTCCCAATAAAATTTGCCAGGCCAGACGCCACTTCTGATATTTTTTTGGTCACCATATTTTGATTCTGTTTCACCATATCTTTAACTTCATTAATTTCCTGCAAAAATTCCTCATGTGATTTTTGAAGTTTATGATCTATTTCCTGTTGAGATTCTTGAAATTTTTCATCCAAAGTTTTAGAAATAAATTCTTTTAAATCTCCCACATCAAGTTCTTTTTTCTGAGTTTGTAGCTGTTGAGCAGGGGGAAGTTGCGTTTGATGTTTGTGTGTGGGGGATCCCCCCCCTGATGCCTTCCCTTCCTGCTTCTTTGAAGCCATCGTGCCACGTAAGCTAGTTTTTCTAAAGAGGGAAGTTCTTTTTCCTTTCCCTCTTCCACAGAAGCTTCTAAAAAAGTCCCCCAGATTTAATCAAGTAAAACTGAAGTAAAGCAAAGTCAAATTTTAGCAAGAAAAATTTTTTCCTTTAGGTAGAACAACTTTGTAGCAACTTTTCAACTTTGTAGCAAAGCAGAGAGGCTTCGCAAATCACTTTCACTAGCTCGTTAACTCAAGTGCTGGACGCCATATTTTTTCAAATCACTTTCACTCGCTCACTTTCTCTTTAATTTAAAAAGTCAATAAAGCACTAATACTTGCAATTTTCAGGTTTCTGGATTCAAGTTGATATTTCCACTATTTGTTAGAATTAGTTCCTCTCACTTTAAAAGTTTGCTGCTATCGGCTTGTTCTGCTGAAGGCAGAATCGTCCCACGCCGCCCGGAGTCTCCGCAGGTTGGAAGGGAGCCGCTCCTGTTTTCACCCCCAGAAGCGATTCCCTGGGGGGGTTACAGGGGCTCAACCTGTACCCTGCTGTCTCTGCTCCTGCAATCTTCAAGATTTCGGAGTTTTCGAGCCGCTCCTCGTTCGCGGGGCGGCTCTACAGGCGGCGGGGCTGGCGGTCTTTAGAAAATCACCGCCGTCGCCGAAGCTCGCAAACCGGAAGTCCCTGTGTTGTTACATCTTGATTAGTTGATGGAGTTGATGTTTGCAGATTAGTCAGCTGTTTCGTAACATCCTTTGTGGGTGAGGTCCTTGATGTGTGCCCATTAGTCTTTTGTGTTTTAACGACCTGGGTAATGGGCTGTGTTAACATCCTGAGTTCTAATGTTGTGATATCATGAGTTATTTGATGTAATGTCCTGAGCAGATGTCTGTGATGCCTCATCCCGGGCTTTGGTTTGGCTCCGAGTTTGAGGTCTTGCCATGTGTTCATGGCGTGTGTCAGTTTGCTTTGTGTGGGGATCGGAGGGGGGTGCAGCAACTAATCTGCAAACATCAACTCATCAAGATGTAACAACATAGGCAACCAACCTGCTCACAGCAACAAAGCCAGCACCCCACACCTCCCCACCAGTATTTATAGAGAGACGGCAGCTCCGATCACGCTTTCCTCGCACAAGCACGAAGCCGAAGACACCAGCCTGAAGATGATGAGTGGGACCCCTTTATAAAAAGCAATAGTTAGATGGAAAGAATGGAGGTTGAAAAAGGGTATTATAAGGTATGTTTAAATAACAGGAAGACTGGTACTTGAATGACGAATTGTGATTTTGAAAAACTAAATAAAGAAGAGCTATGCCTTATATAAACATGTGTATTAATATTAGGATTAGCAATAGTGATCTGATTAGAAGTTAAAATAGAGGTAGAAATAAGAAAGGGGGAATATTAGTAGATATATTTTTTTCTTTTTATATAATAGAAGTAATAATTTGATGGAAAAGATCAGAGGGGGAAAGATGGTATTACCATGCATGCTTACAATATCATTGGTATTAAAATGGAATATTGAAATATTCAATAACTGCTTTTAAAAAAGCATGTATGTTAATACTAGGATCATATAAGTTTGATTAATATAAAACTTATTATGATTATCATTATTGATGTTTGTATCAAAATGAATTATACCCAGGGCCACACTGTTCATGTATTGATATTGATGTATATTTAAAAATAAAAAACTAATAAAACATTTTTTTAAAAAATGTTTGTTAGTTTTCTGTTCCGACATACAATTCATATTATACTGGCTATACTACCAGACTGCATGTGGGTGTGGTTAGTCTGATCCACCATCAGTTCTTGTTCTTTGTGTTTTTCAGAATTATTGAGAAATAGTGATCTAGAGAGTGCTAGGTTGATGGGCGGGACGAAGGTGGCAGGAAGAGAATAAAACATAGTTTGACCTGCAAAATATTTGCCACTTTATAAATCTGTGCCTGTTTCCAAAATTGTGTCTTACAATGAAGTTATTGAACCTTTTTGTGTCCATTGTTGAAGATTACATTATTATAAAAGTAAACCATAATATTAGCCCTGAAGAAAGAAGGTTGACAATTCAATGAAACAGTAGACCCTTGATCAAGTATTGGAAGAAAAAAAAAAAAAGAAGCTGTCCAACAAGGTATCATTATTCCTTCTAATAAAATCTGTGAGTCAGAAAAGGGGCTACCAAACTCCTCATTTTCAATAGTGTGAATTATTAGCTGCACCAAGTCAACTTACCTGATGAGGCACTCAGAAGACTGAGAAAAGTAGAGGTCCCAGTAACAAGGCAGACTGGCTCTGCAGAGAATGCAAAGTCCAAATTCTTACACTGCACACCCAGAATCTCTTCTTTAACATGACTGGACCATAAGATGCTGCCGTTCATACCCGAAAGTGCCATTATTGTTACCCATGGTGTGGAGACACCTGAGGACACATGTAGAAGAGGTAAATTGATCTTTCTATAATGAAAAGGAAAAAAACTGCTGTGGAAGGTTGGGCTACTTTCAAATTTTTCCAAAGCTACTTGGAAAGTAAAGTATACATTGCAACTTATCGCAGGAAACAAATTAACTCAACTAATTAATTGAAGTGATTGTTCAATAAGAAACCACTAAATATTTTATTTAAAAACTGTCACCCAGATATGGAGAAATTGTGTTCATGTTCCTTGCAGGCAAGTTTGCTAAAGAGAAGGTTGGGTTTGTGGGCTGCCAGCTTGCTACAATTTCATTAAGCTCTCAATTCTCAAATTACTTATTGCGATTTGCACACTTACCCAATACGCTAGCATTTTTCAAAGCTGTGAAGGAGAGCAAGACATCAGGGAGACCATCATTATTTACATCAAAAAGTTCTGGTGGAAACAGAACTCCATCTGAAAAATAAGGTGGAATAATTACTTTTCCAGGGTGTACTTCCCATCTATTCTAAACATATTCAGGATGACTATTGACACAGGTATCATAAAAATCTTGGTAAATGTAATCTCACTACTTTCTGCAGCTTAGCCCACTCAGTTATATTTCTTGATCACTGTAATCAATTCAGTTGAGCTAACATCTCACAAAACTATATTCTTGAGAAGCTTTTGATCACAACCCCGCATCCTGAAACTCAATGTCACCACTATTGTTACAAATGTAAAGGAAAATTCAGATCACCTAAAATCCAAGAACATGAGATGCCTGGCGTGAGTTCTGCAATATTTCAATATGAGGAAAAGAGGAATTGAACAAAATTGATGTCAGGACTGGCCCAAAGTAACAAACTGGAATCTAAAGATAAGTTACTGACATAAAGCTATTTTGCGGATTACTTCCTATCATGCTGTGCTTTTTAGAAACTACAAATCCTGCTCTTCACTCTACAACATAATAGCTCTTGCACATACTAAATATCTTGCATTATACTAAATATCAAAGTAGTTATACCATTTCCATATAATTCTGAAGTGGGAAACATGGAAATACCAAAAACAGCATTTAAAAATGGCATTTCCAGCTACAGAATAACAAATTAAGGAAATTAAGAAATAAAAGATAATTGTTTTGTTTCCTGGAATAGTAAATTAATTTACATTTAAGCCCTGAGTTTTTTTTCCTCTGTCCAAAGATCAAATTTAGTTAACATTCCCATGTATGACTCAAAAGATTCACATATGCACATTAATTATCTAGCCATTAAATGTTCAACTGGATAGAGCATTTAGTCCAATGTACGTGTAATTGCTAGATTCAAAATCAAAGAAAATAAATCTTTGAACAGTATAACTGCCATAGAATTAAATAGATATATTTATGTAACTGGTTTAAAAATAAGCTTTAATATGTTTTGTTTATGGAATTTGAGACAATTTGGAACAATTGCTTAATTGGATATAACCTAAGATAGCTTTTACTAAATTGAAATAAAACTTTCAGTATGGTATAAATACCCCAGGCAAGAAACTGCCAAAGAGTCAACCAAATAATCTCTAAAACCACCCCCACCAACACTGACAGGCAAGCCACCAGAATATAAACTGACAGCAAACCACACACCTTACTAGCACTGATGATGTTACCTAGTTTGGATAATCAAATATCAAGCTCAGAGAGTGCCAAGGAGCCCTCATTTCAATCCTGAGCTACAAATATTCTCTTTTATTGGTATCTATAGTTTCAACAAAACTCTCAGTATGTTTCTTGGTAAGGAATACATTTCATAATCAAAAATGTTATTTTTCTTACCTGCTACTTGTCCTAAGTTGTGAATCCAAGTATTATGCAAGTCTCTTGGTGGACAAGGAATGAGGAAAGCACACACCAGCACAAGGATCATGGAGATAACCACAGTGAGTAAAAAGATGGCGGTGCGCAAATAAGGCATCAAGGAACTGGCTGTCTTCTGTTCCAAACTATTGTTCATTTCACTTGGGTACTCTTCTGTCATACCCTCCGAGAGATGCTGCTTGGCTATACTAGTTTCCATATCGGAATCGACATCCTGGACTTCCCCTAGGGAACTTTTCCCATTTTTAACGCCACCATTCTTCTGCAAATTGAGGACCAAGTCATCTTCGCTCTCATCACTGTCAGCCTGAGTGAGAGGGTCATATTCTCCAAGGTCTGGACTCTTCTTACCTGAGAAGATAGATGAAAAGTGAGAAATATGATGAAAGAACTATATAATCTATATATACCAAAATTCTGTCCTCTTAACCAGGGGTCCCCAACTCCCGGGCTGCAGCCCACTACTAGGCCTTGAGCCCTTCGGAACATTGCACGCACATCCCCATTTGCGCGAGAAGTGGGCAAGCGTGGGTACATGCACTCTATTTGCACAAGCAGCAAGTGCATGTACCTGCCACTCACACAAATGGAGCTGCATGTGCACACATGCTTGCCCGCCGCTCATGCAAAACCATCCCCTCTCCCCTCCCCCAGCCAGTCTGCAAAGGTTGGGAAACTCTGCTCTTAACTATCTTTTTGGTGAGGCAGTTAAAAAAAATCTCTCAACTTCTTTCAAAGCACAATAATTAAAATACTTTTGATTTTGTAGCTTATCGTTTATGGCCTAGTCCTGTAAACTTACACTGGACAACAAAATTTTTTCCAAAGTTTTATTTCCTGAAAACCTTTGGCATTGTTCAGACTAAACACAAATGTAAGTGTAATCATTTTTTTAATGTAATGCCACTCCCTTGCACAACTGTCCCATCCCATGCGTAACAACAGTACTTGATATATACAAGCTTTATTCCAAGCAGCAAAGCTACTACTTTTAAATCTCTGCAGATATTCCAGTTGTACTGGATGTGCTTCAACAACAGTTTCATGTTTTTGTATATTTCTTTCATGTCTGCAGCCCAACCAACAGGAGGTACTGAAAGTTGTACATTGTCATTGTGTAAAAACCGATGGTTTCTATAAAATGGTACATGATCAATGGTGGGTTGCCCCCGGTTTGGACTGGTTCGCAAGAACCGGTAGTAAAACCGGCAGGAGGCTCCGCCCACCGACCCCGACATCATCAGGAAGTTTCTGCGTATGCGTAGAAGCTTCTGTGCATGCACGCGGCCTGGTTGCAAACTGGTAGTAAAGATAAGTACCCACCCCTCTACATTATAGTTTAAATTACAAGTTATTTTCATGATTAGTAGCCAAAAATCTGTAAACATGTTCAGGAAGCCAAATTATCACAGCAACACTTTTCAGCTGTTCTAGAGCAATGTTCAAAATACAAAAGCTGTTAACAAATCATTTTGACTTTATAGCTCAAATAGAAAGGAATTTTAAACTGTTGTTATCAATGCACACTTACCTGGAAATAAGCATGTATAACAGTATGACTTACTTCCCATAAATATGCTTGAGATCACATTTTAATATTCCATGAAACATATCTAATATGGTTTACTATAGCAAGAAACATGCCTTCCGTTACTATACTTTTTTTAAAAAGAATCACACTTTCACCCAATCATATCAATTTCACCAAAGAACTAAATTGTCAAATTTCTTTTGCCTGCTTTGTATAGGCAATGAAATTTGGTAAGTAAAAAAAAGGAGTTCCTGCAGATTTTACTCCTCTAGTTGTTGCCAACTATAGAGGGCGGTGGTCATCTCCGTTTCAAGGCGACTGAACCAGTGCTCCCCAAAGAGATTTCCATGGTCATGTGGCCAGCATGAAATCACAAGGCACCCTCTCACCAAAGTGATACCTATTTATCTATTTGCATTTGTACTTTTGAACTGCTAGGAACTGGGGGGGGGGTTTGGGAGCTCACCCCATTGCATCACAATCAGGTCTCAAACCTGGGCTGCTGGCTTTCTAGCCAACAAGCCCAGCATCTTAACGCTGAGCCATGACTCACATAACCCACATAACCCCATATAAAAATAATTCATAAATCCTGGATCCTAAAATCAGCACTTATGTTTACCAGTGTGTTCCATGGCACTCAGTGGCCTACCAGGTTCTATGCTTCATCTGAAATTGTGCTTAAATATCCTTTTAACTGCAACAAAATTAAGTGAGAAGTTAGCCTAATTCAAAACAAAGATCTCTCTTTGGGCATCCTCTTTATTACCAACAAAGACCAATTTAACTTGCGAACTAAGTTATTGTGGCAGGAGGAGCCTCACTACTTTGCTTTCTGATACATTAACATTTTGGAATTTATGTGGCAGCTATGGAACTGGCACATTTCCACTGCTCTGAAAATGTTATGGATGCTATTTATGTATTTTCAATTTTATTCCATTTATCTGCTACCTCACTCCTCATGAACTCTTTATTTTTTATTTTTCCCAGTGATGATTAAAAATATATTTTAAAATGTCAGTAACAAAAACCTATTCCAAATCAAATATCAAATGTGAAGAAAAACATACTACACAAACTCAATTGGAGTTAAATATTCTCAATGCCTGTGGAAAAAAAGGAAACTATAGGATACACGCTATATGACTGCATTCTACAAGGAAAAATAATGCAGAGAAAAAGGCTGTATTTGATAGAAAGGGGGAAATGCTTTAAAAAGGGATTACGTGGTTTCAGTCTGATGAGCAAGATAGCTGAAAGAATTCCCAATCAGAAGTGCATTATCTCAATTCTCCAGGGATTTCTCTTCCTGGGAATTTCTAGATGTATGCCAGAGCAAACAAAATAAAGGAAAAGTAGAATCTGAAGCCAACCATTATTAATCGAATTCCAGCATAAGAGATGACAGGGCTTTTCTACATTTTTTTTTTTTTTTTTTTTTGCCATTAAGTCAGCCTTAACTCCTCACACCTGCCCAGACAGGTTTCCTGAGGTTTTCTTGGCATGATTTTGGAAGTGGTTGCTATTGTCTCCTTCCTAGGACTAGGTGTGTGTGACTGATCCAAGGTCATCCAGTTGGCTTCATGCCCAAAGCAGGACTAGAACTCAGTCTCTCAGTTTCTATCCATCTTTTAATTATGACACTAAACTGGTTCTCTTTACATTGCTATAGGATATTTGATTTACTTTTGCTAGTTACAACTACTAGAAGTTAGAATAGTCCAAATTTTTAGCTAATAGCAAGATGCTAAGTTTCAAAAGAAAAAGTCACCTTCTTAGGTGTACTTTCTCATTTTTGTCTGGAATTTCTCCAGCTCTAACTCACCAAATCAAATTATGTGCCATAATGCACTAATTCGATCTGCATTTAACTGGAATTTTTCAATTAATTTTCCAGAATTTCCCAATTCACTGAAGAGAACGCAGCTCAGTTTTCACTGTTCAATTCTCTCTAAATGTGTTTCTCTGCATCTTTACACAAAGTTACAGTCTTTAAACCTACTAAAATGTAAAAAAAGACAAACATGTTTGTTCATCATATTCCTATATCATCCATCTCACCTAAATGACTTCACTCAAGGTTAAGACTAGCCCAACAGAAAATATTGGACAACATAAGCCAAGCTGTGCAAGAAAGTTAGTATTCATTGACCTTTGTAAGCAGTGCAATATGCAGCCTCACTCAACCATGAAAAGCTTAAAATAAGACTTTAATTATAGTTATATCTCTTGAAGTTTAAAGAGATTACAAAAACTCAGTTAAATCAACCACAGCCTTCCCAGCACTTTCACTAACAGCTGGGCAGATTCCAAATGGACAGCTGGTATCACAGCCAATAAACAAGGATTGTATTATTATTCTATCTGCTCTGCCTTTTCCCCTTTTCTGTCAAGAAACAAAAAAAATATTCCAAAAAAACCAAAAGCATTATTTAAGCCCACTGAAAATTCCATGAATGAAAGTGAAGATGACTGCAATGTAGTAGCATAGCCAGAAAGTATCTGGCTCCCATTATCACTGTCTGTCCAGTTCTCAAATAAATTCCTTTACTTCCAAAACAAGTTATTCCTAGTGAAATGTAAATATTTGCAAAAACGCTGGCTAGCAATACTTTGGTCCAAATTGCTCTTAGAAACAAAGATTGCACAAACAGGCAGACCTATTTTCCATCTCTGTCGCAACAATAAAACAATACCTATCCATTCCTCTATCTCAAAGCTTCACCCCATCACTTTCCCTGGGACCAGCACTGCCCCGGTTTCTTCTGCCATCAAGGTTAACCTTTCCTCCCCGCAAAAGAACTGGGTGGTCTCTGCACCTATACTGCGCATCCACAAACGCTTAACAGCCAGCATTTATCTCATTCGCCTCTCCACTCCCTATCATAATTATCCTTCTTCTTTCATTCCATTCATCTTTCTTTTTCTCTATCATGGTCAGAGATAAAAGGGCACCTGCTGGGACCCGGATATACGCGGGGAGGAGGTTGGTGGGTCTATTCTCCTGATGGGACCCGGATGTTCTCTCGGACTGAGAAATCCGAGTCTAAAACCCCCAGCCCTGCATACTCCAGGGATGTCATCCTCATCCTGCCCACTCTGCATTTCCCACCAGCGTTTGGCGCGCTGCAAGTCAAGACCCCTACCTGGCAGCTTCAGCGCCCGTGACAACACCGTAGCCATGCTGGAGGCAAGAGACGCGCATGCGCTCGACTCGTCTGCCTCCTGGGAAGTGTAGTTTTGCAGACAGCAGGCATTAAGGTGTTAATGGTCTTTAGCGTGCTTGCACGAAAATTACGTAGATGGGAAAACAGCCGCCAGTCTGCGTTTGTAATTAGCTTTGCAGCTGTATATATCTTTTACAGCTGAGACCGCCTTAAGGTGATCAGCGTAAGGCATTTTGTGGCTGGATCATATGACATGATGCAAGGGATCCACTTCAGCTTTCCCTAAAATGCTGGGTACCAATTTTTTAAAGGATCATAGGGCATTAAAGATATGAGCCAAACTTTGCTAATATTGGAACTGGAACTCCTGAGAGATAACTAGTAGAACCTCTGATCACGAACTCTTCTGACCACGACCGAATCGGGTTCCGACGTTTGGCGCATACTTTGGCGCCAGGATTTCTCCTACTCCCCCCGCCCCCCCACACACACACACCTCGGCAATTCTAATACAGTAAATCACATTTTTCAATCAAAGGCTTTCAGTTTGTAAATTCCCTTCCTTCGAAAGAGGCAGCTGTGAGGCATTGGAAGGGACGAGAGTCGACAAGTGTTTTGCTGTTTCTTTCACGGTCTGATTATTTTATCCTGCTTTCCGACAGAAAAAGCCAGACCAAACAGAACGCTTCTGCCCTTTGATATACTGGGACGATAGTTCCCATTTGGGGAGGCGTATTTTAATTGGAGGGGGAGGGGGGGAGTTGGCTGGAAAGGTTGCTTATGTTTCAAACGTTGGGAGGGAGGGGGGCATTAGCAGGCGTCTTCAGAGGAAGCGCCTTTCAAGTGCTTTGGTCCCTAGTCAAACGTCGTTCAAGGATCGGAGAATGAAAACGAACTTTCCGATCAGGATACTCCATTAGCGTTTCCGCTTACAGTATGTCCAGGATCAGAATGTTTTTCTACCACTGGAATGCGTTGCTTGTCCTTTCTAGGGGAATTGTGGTGCATCTCATCTTGGCACCAACATTTTCGATTCTGCAAATAGCACCATCAATATTTGTAGTCCCAGATATATAAACATTACTGCCTCAATATTCAACACAATTTTGATTTGCAGCCAAGGTGGACTTTGCCTCCAGATAAGAACCTCTTACAGCCTACAGAAGAAAGCAGACAGTGATCCGAAACAATCCATGAGGGTATGTGTGATGCCACAATCTTTTTGTCCTGGATCACAAAATACCTTTTCAAAGATGAATGACACTGTAATGCCATTTAAAAAAAAAAAAAACCTATAGTGCATGCAAGTTAGTGAATATGTAAACATAAAATCATAGGGCTGGAAGGAACCTTGGAGGTCTCCTAGTCCAACCTCCTGCTCAAGGCAGGAAATCTTATATCTATTCCTATCAAATGGCTGTCCAATCTATTTTTGAAAACCTCCAGTGATGAAGCACTCAGTACCTTGGGAGGCAAGCTGTTCCATTGATTGTTCTCACTGTCAGAAAATTTATCCTTATTTCTAGGTTAGATCTCTCTTTAACAAGTTTCTACCCATTACTTCTTGGATGGAAACTTGGCATTATTATAAATAAGATCTATATTAACAGCTTGGCTGTCCTTGCAAATTCTTCTTCAGATTTTTTTTAGATCTCTGGAGAAATAGTACAATAATGATCTGACCTGCTCAAAATGAACTTTCTTTTTCATAACAGTGTAAGGAAAGAATAGGGATGGTGTCAACATAAGGGAGTTTGTGATTAAAGCATGTTGTAGGAGCTGTATAGTCATGTTGTGTCCCACCAGCGGTCTGCATGGATCGTGGCTGATCCTGACGATGAGGAGGCTGGTGTGTCGCGCCAGCAGCCTGCGCAGCCGGCGCTCGTGTCAGACAGCGAGGAGGCTGAAGAGGATGTGGTGCCAGAGGCAGAGACTCAGCCAGGGCCTTCAGAACCTCCAGAGGCTCCTTCAAGTGGAGAGAGCAAAGTGAAGGAGCCTCTTCTCAATGCTCAAGCACGCAGGGCTGCCAAAAGGCAGGAGTGGCTACTCAGGAGGAGGAGGAGTCTCCTCGAGAGTAAGGCTTGAGGATAATTGGCCACTCCCTTAGCCTATTTAAGTCACATGCCGTTAGTAAGTTTCTTGCTGGAAACAACTTGTAATTATCATCAGAGCATTTTTGGAAAAGTCTTATCATATCTTGTTTTCTGGGCTGGTTGCCAACCTTTGCTGGACTTTGGTTTATTCTTGCTACTTAATAAATTTGATAAGGGCCGTTGGTGTGTGTCAATATCCTCAGAAATCCGGAGCTGGGACAGAACAAGTCACTTGAGTGAATATAGATCAGTGATGGCTAACCTTTTCGGCACTGAGTGCCGAAAGCGTGCACAATGCATATAATTCAATGCACATGTAAACCCCCCCATGCACCCACCCCCTGTGCATGCACCCCGACCCCCACACACGTGCATCTTCCACATGTGCCCCACCCCCCACGCATGCATGGCAGAGACCGGAAAACCAGCGGGCCGGTGGGAACTGAGCTGGGGCAACGGATCGCGTGTCCACAGAGAGGGCTCTACGTGCCACCTGTGGCATCCATGCCATAGGTTCACCATCATGAATATAGATGGTCTCAACCTCTCTTTCTACCATTGGCAGACAATGGTAGACAATGGAGGTTCCAGCAGCTATTGGAGAGAACAACTGTTCTGTTCCCAGAGCATTTGCTGCTCTGGCAGGACAGGGTTCTTTTCTCTCTGTTGCAACTACTGCTTGGATAGCTTTCCATAGAGCCTTGGGATTATGGATTAGCGAGCCCAGGATAACAACATTGAGGGGTTCCAGGATGATTGGGCAGAATCAGATAGATCAGCAACCAAGAAAGACACCAAAGCCAGACAAGATGATGTGGATCAGGCTAACTGTGGAACTGGTGGCATAGTGATAGCGCAACAACATAACCAAGCAGTATTTCAGGGGAGTACAGATGCTTAACACTAAGTGGAAATTCCACCAATCATCTCATGGAGTTTAGCTGCATTTCGATCATCTCATGGAGTTTAGCTGCATTTAGCTGCATTTAGCTGCAGTGGAGCCAGTGAAAATGTTTGAGCTGGTTGCAGTGACAATAATGACTGAAATCGATATCTTTTGGGGGTGGGAAGCTGTGTTGTCCTGCTCAGCTGTAGGAGTGATTACCCAGGGAAGTGCTGCAGAAGATCTGGGGATCCAGGTGCCAAAAGTGAGTGGCAGCAGGAGAGCAATCAGACTCGTAGTTAAGTTGGAGCTGGTCTGAATTTTACAGCTTCCATGGAACCAGGGGTGGGCTGATGGGGGTTCGCATGGGTTCGAAAGAACCTCTGTGTTGTGACCCAGGCCCACGTAGTTGATATTAAATGCAAACAGTTCCAAAAAACAAACAGATTTTATTAAAACAGCTGAGAATTAACTCATTCTCAGCGTATTTTAAATGAAATGAAAACAAAGTCCATAAAACACCAGTCTTTAGTTTATCTCTGACCTTGGGATAATTAGGCAAACTGCCAAAGACTTTTCTTGGCAACAGTTCAGAAACAGAAGAAATAACTACAGCCAAACAAGAAGCAATTCTCTCAACCATTATTTTCCAGCAAAGAGGCCAAGAGCCGTTGCTGGTCTTTTAAACCATATGGGAGGGGCGAATCATCTCTTGGCCCTACTCCCAAGTCGTTCTCTCTGCTTTAGCTGCTCCTGCCTTCTGGCAGCTCTTCTCATACGTGCATTAGGAACAGGTTCCTCCTGTTCTTCTGCCTCTCTACTGTCAGCCTCTGGAGGCTCTGAAGTCTGCACATCACTCCCTGATGGCCCTGGCACCATCTCTGCCACTGACGCAGAGCCCTCATCCAGGCCTTTCTCAGCCTCCAGGACTGGCACATGTTCTTCCTCAGCCTCATTGCTGTCCGACTCTACTGCCAACTCCGCAGGCTGCTGGTGGACTACAACATTCTCGCTAAGATTCTGGGCAGTTCGGACAACCTCCAAATCCCACTCCTGGTTGGCCCCGCCCACCCCACCCCTCCCAGGAGTCCCCACACAGCCTGTTTTGGATGCAGGTAAGTGCAGGGCACGCATGGAGGGTCGGGGAGGACGAAAAATGGGCCTACCAGAAGTTTGGGAAGGCCAGAAATGGGCCTGTTTCCATCTTCCAGAGGGCCTCTGGAGCCTGGGGAGGCCATTTTCGCCCTCCCGGAGGCTCAAGGAAAGCCTCCGGAGCCTGGGGTGGGCAAAAACGCCTCCCCACCCCCTGCCATGGTGTAGGAGGCTAACTAGGCCATTCCCACCATGGCCATGCCCACCCAGCAACCAGGCAGAGAACCCCTTGCTAAAATTTTTGAAGCCCATCCCTGCATGGAGCCCATCATTCTGAGCAGCAGCCATCTTGTCCCTGTGGCAAGGGGACTGAAGGGGACAGGATCATATATCATTTTTGCTATCTTATGGCAATGTGTGTCCAAATACCTTTATGCAGCATCAAAAACAACCTAAACAAACCTGGAAGTAGATGGGGAAAGATTTTAGCTATAGTTGGACTGGATTATGTGGAATAGTGGCAAGAAAGGAAAAGAGGAATCTAAACTCTCTCCAGGAGGCTCTGGGGTATGATAAGGTGAGTGTGGTGATGGTGGGAGGAAGATTGGTAGGCATTAATATCCCAGTGGTGATTGATCACTGTAAAAGTCAATATTACCATATGAAACTGCCAGTGGTGGGTTCTAACCGGCTTTACTACCGGTTCTCTTTGTGCACGTGCTTTGCGCACAATCACCTCTTCGTGTACGTGCTTCATGCGCGATCGCATTTTCAAAATTATAATTGCTTTTTTCCCTTGCCAGATATATTTTAATATTGTTTTATTTAATTTTTCAAAATATTTTTTCCAGTTTTATTGGTATTGTTTGAAATAAATATAGTAATCTTGGCAAGATATTCATTTTTATAGTGGGTACTCTTCCCATCAATGATATAATTGTAGATTTTTCCACTTCTCCAAATCCATTTTAATTTGTTGCACCAATTTATAATAATTATCTTCTTTAATCGTTACACACCTTGCCAATAGTTGAATTCCTAAATATTTAACTTTCTTGACTATCTGTATATCTATTTTCCTCATTAGTTCTTTTTTCTGTGTGTCTGTAAAATTTTTAACTATTATAGTGGTTGTTCCTTTGTTTATTTTCAGTCCTGCAACTTCACCATATTCTTCTACTTTCCTAATAGTTTAAGTCCATTTTCTTGTGGGTCTTCCAAGATAAAGACCAAATCATCTGCAAATGCCTGTAATTTATATTATTCCTTTTTTATTTTCATACCTTTAATTTCTGTATCTTATCTAATATTTCTATTTAACACTTCAAATGACAATATAAATAGTAAGGGAGATAGTGGATATCCTTGTCTTGTGCCTTTTTTATATTAAAATTTTCCATCACATCTCCATTTACCATCACCTTTGCCATTTGTTTATGGTATATTGCCTTTATCATATTAATAAATCTCTCACCAAAGTCCATAGTTTTTAGTTGTAATAGCATAATTTGCCAATTTACGTTGTCAAATGCTTTCTGTGCATCTAAGAAGATCAACGCCATTTGTTTTCCAGGATGTGCTTCATAATATTCCAATGTATTTAAAATCTTTCTCATATTGTTTTTAATCTGTCTGATAGGCAAGAAGCTATTTTGGTCTGAATGTATAAATTCATTTAGAAATCTTTTTAGTCTCTCTGCCATTATTGAAGCGTATATTTTATAGTCAGCATTCAGTAAAGATATGGGCCTATAGTTTTTTATCTGCATTAAATCTGAGTCTTCTTTTGGAATCAGAAAGGGGTGGGATTCAGCCAGTTCAGACCGGTTCGGGCAGACTGGTAGCTCTGACGATCAGTTGAGAACGAACAGGTTCACTCCGACAATCAGCTGGGCCCATCCGCCCCTGCACTATACTGACCTATATTTCCTTTTTTTGAAGCCCAGCTGATAGGCACAGCAGAGCGGATTGCCGCACCTCAGCTGTTTTATTCACCGAGGCTGCAGTAGAAGGTAAATTTTAGAGCTGTTTTCAAATGCACTGTGCATGCGTAAAGCAAACCAGTTGTTACACTGGTTGAATCCCACCACTGGAATCAGAGTAATATTTGCTTCCATCTACGAATTTGGTATCTTCGCATCAATCAATACTCCATTATAGACTTCCAACATTGATGGGCCTACAGTATCTTGTAAACATTTGTAAAATTCTGCCGGCAGCCCATCTGGTCCTGGTGTTTTATTGCTCTTTTGTCTCTTAATCGCTTCTGACAATTCTGATAATCTCCCAAATATAATCCTATTCATTCATTGAAAAAAACATACAGGTTAATGAAAAGCTATCTAAACATTGTTGCTAATTATTCTTTTCCATGCTTTTAGTCATGCCTTTAGCCAGTGCTATTTCAAAATACATAATTCTTAACAATGTTTTACATAGGTAAATTTTAGAAGCATAGAAATTGCTATTCAGTATGAGACCATCTGCCCTCACGGCTTTATTAAATGCTCCTTATCTTACTTGTTCAGGTTTTAAATGTTTCCAGGAATTTTGGTTTGCTGAATGGTAATGAAGGAAACTGCAATGTGTTTGCCCTTCTGAAATGAAAACAACTGTAAACAACCCATGTGATATAGATTATTGTTTGGACAGCTCTTAAAACTATTTGTTTTTCTTGGTTTTTGTTTTAGCAGCAAGAATTGCTGTTTCCCATTAAGCAGGGGAACACATCTTGACAATCATGGCTTTGGAAGCTCCTTTTATTACAAATCTGATATTATACATTACTTTTTTAATACTAGATCCTCTGGCTTAATACTTGTGGCTCTTGCAGACTGCTTTGAGGTTACAGGGACACCACAGTGTCCCTGTAACTGCAACCTTCCAATTGTGAGCAATTGGAAAGATTGATTGCATTGGGAATGGTCTCCAGAAAAATATGTACTTCCCAATAGCCAAATATGTCTACAAATGGCAGTGTGAACTTAGCTGTCTGAAGGAAGATTGTTGAGAAACCCAGGGAAATCATATGGTTTTCCTTACAGAAATTCTGATCAAGGTTGTTTGCTTCTCATTCTGCCAAATGGTAGGCAGGAGCCTAGAGATATAAAGCAGATTGTTAAAATGAAAAGGAAGGTTCTAAGTCTTCTCTATTCTTCCAGCTTTTCTGCTTAGAACATGAGGTTTGCATCTGGATATATACGTTGAATGGGTGTGGTGTGTGTACTTGGACCCTGTGCCCCGGTCAAAAGGCAATATTCCATGACTATTCAGAAATGAGCTCCTTTAAAATAATTTCTGTATCAGTCTGAGAAAAAAAATCTTTCTTTCTTTCTTGCACCTACACATTTTTTTAATTAAAAAGATTATTTTCCTATGAGAACTGTTCATGATGGACTTCTAACCTCTGTGATTATTAGGGCCCATTACCTGCCATTCTTTCCTGGATTGCCTCAGAAGAAAGCTGTCAGGTGTAAAAGATCAGGTCCACACATGAAGGTCCAATTAAATTGATTTATTGCTACTCATGCCTATGGACAAGAATCTTCTCAACTAACTAACTGCTTGGGGTTAGAAAGGGTCAACGGAATTCAAGAGAGGTGGGATGTAATTTGCTTGTGGCTACGTAGGGATTCTAGGCTGATCCCCCTTTTAACTCTATTCCCATGTTCTGCCACACCTTCTCCTATACATGCATTTTCATTAAATTGAAAGAGCTTACAAAGCCATTTGAATGAAAGGGGAACATGGATATTTATCAGCTTTTGACAGCTGATGTGACAAATTTGAATGCATAGTAATGCCCTGTGGTGTAATTACCTGCCCTGTCACATTCTCCAGATTCATGAGTAAGTTATTCTCTGATATTTTGGACAATTGTATAGTAATTTATCTGAATGACATTCAGATTTTTTTTTCAGATAACCTTTATATTCAATTCAAGTCAGGAACGTGATACAGCACCAACATGAAGGCAAACAGTACATCAAGTTGGAAAAAGTGTTTTTTATCTTGGACTATTAGGAGTATCAGATTTCTATAAATAATGTGGAGATGGAGCCTATAAAAGTTCATTTCATATTTACATGCAGACACCTAGAAAGGTTAAAGATCTCTAAAATGTTCTGGATATTACCATTTTTTAGAAGCATCATTCCTGTTTAACAGAATGTGTAAGCTTTAACTAAGAATGCCAATTTAAATGTCTAATCAAGAGCAAAACACCTTTGAGTATCTTTTCATCCAAGCCTTTATTCAGACACCCAGATCTCCATTTTTGTGCAAACTGATACACTGAACTTTACTTTAGGACTTTTATTCCTCCAGGCTTCAGTGAAGAGGAAAAGGCCCTCTTGCCTCACCTTACCTTCTCCCCGCTGAAGGGAATTATTGTACCCTCATCAAAGATTTGCTAATAAAGCAGCATATCAACAATAAGATGAAGGACGTTTCAACAGGATCCATCCATCTTGTGCAAGTTAGGACAGACCCCAAGAATCAGGAAAACTTGCAGAACGGATAATCTCTCACTCAATATAAGATCAGGTAGGTGTTATTTCTATCCTGCTTCAATTTCCACATCCCCTATACTCCTAACTCACAAAATAAATTGGTAAATGTGCCATCATGCAAACCTGAATTGACATTTCCTGTCCATTTCCCTCTATCACAATCTTGAAATCTGAAAATTTTGCCAGCCCCACCCCTCAAAGTACACTCTAAAGAAGTTAAAGGCAGGAAGATCACCAATAGATAAATTGGATAAGATTTACTTATCACAACAGCAAACCCATAGTTAAAGATTGAACAGATGACCCCTAAGGAGACCTATACGTTGATTCGCCTCCTTCTTCTGAGACTGACCAACAACTGTTTCTCAAAAGTCATTTATATGTTCCTCTTCCTCTCAGAGAAAATATATTGTAATATTGCCAAAACACTAAAATAAGATGTCAGAGAGTGTTCAGATTGCATCTTTTGCTCAGAGAGTTCTGATAGCCAATGGTAGGAGAAGTTGTCCCAATTCAGCAACTTCTCCTCTCTGTCTACTTTCATAGACATGGAAGAGGAATAGAAGGTGGAATATTGTTCTTGTTTTTAAAATTCTGGATTCAAGAAAAGGAGGAATGAATATTTACAATAATTAAATGGAAGGGCTATCCCTCACGAGTACTACATCACAATTGGCCTAACAATACCATACTATCCATGCAAGCACCAACTCTATGAACTTTAGACTCACTAGACAATGAACACTTTGTTTCCTGCCACCTTAGTCTTTCTAGTTGGTGTAGCTTGGCAATAGGAGGTGGGGTGGGGTGGGCATTCTGAATTCATCTAAGTTTTCCATCTTGGCCTTCTCCATTTCCATGATGAGTTGCTAGACCTGCCTCATGAGAGGGAAGAGTAATATTGATGGGGAAGGCAATATGAAGGTTGGTTTGACTCAAGAGGAGTGAAGTGCATTACAGAAAATAGATTGTAGTCCTGGAAAAATAAAGCATGAAAAGAAATTCAAAACTACTCCAGTTTGATTGGGTTAGATATAAGTTGAAGTAGGGAGGATATTTGACAGTTTTTCAAGATTCTGTTACAATACTTTAACAATATTAAAGTACATTCCAAGACTCCTAATAATTCCTGTTTTCTAAATTTGTCTACCTTGAAGGACTGATATATTATTCTATGGTACCTCTGAATTGTCAGTTCACTTTTGAAAGATGAATAAGAACACAGAAGCTCAGACACAAAAACTACCATATATTTCTTTGGAAGTTCTTTCATTGCAGTTTCACTGAACTCCATAATACTTAATCCTAAGTAAACATGTTTAAGATTGTGCTGTTATGAAACTGTTGAGTAATTCTGGTTTTGTTTAGTTTAACAATCCAGGAACTTTGTGAGTAAGGGAATGTGTGACCAAAAAAAGAAAAAGCAAAAAACAGAAACACCCTTCATTTCCTTATTTACTTAGACAAAAAAAAAGGCTTTGGCATAATATACCCCAAATGAGGTAATCAATGAAGAATTAATTTGACAAACAGCAGGATCATCCTGGGGAACAGATTCAGAGTTGGCTACAAATTTTGTCTTCCATGAAGGAAAACAACAGAGTAGTAGGAACTACTGTGGACAGCAAACGGGGTTATATCATCATTGGGGCTGCCAAATAATTGTGGGGATATAACGGGAAGTACAAAGATGAATCAGAAGATGCTGGACAGGAGAAGTAGCTTTGAAAAAAGCCAGTTAGTGATATTTTCACTTCTCTGCTATTCCCCTACACTGGGGAAGAGATGTTTAGCTTGAATGGATAAGTTGGGAGACTGAGAAAGGAGAAATTGGACAAAGCTCTGAACACAGTTTGGGGAAACATGTGGAATAAGAAGCACAATAGTACATAATAGGATATGTCACTTACCAGCTGAACCTAGAAGAGTGTCTGCAATAGAAAAGAAGAGAAAACAGACTTCTTGAGAGCATCGTCCTGTGAAATCCAGGTAAATTTTACATAGAATATCATGGTTACCTAGCCAGGAATAAGGTAAATGTCCAATATACAAGGGGTATTATATGACCTGTAATATTTCTATCAGTTCTCTGGATGAGTCTAGTTGCCCAAATGTGAAAATGTATGTGCTTTTTTTATCAATGAGGCAGTAGTTCAAGTGGTTAGAGAAAGGGAGAGAGAGAGAATCTTTGAATAGATCTTCTGTACATAAATGTTTAGATTCTGGACATATATAGGTTATCTATGTTATGAAATAACTATGCCTCTTTTGAGATATATCTGTAGGATAACAGACATTAAGTTTAACTCATTTCAGTCATTTATTCCTTCCAAAGCAACTTATTGCTTAACAATATGTACTCAATAATATATAAATTGTAAAAGTTATAAGCAGGGTTGAATCTGTCTGGATTTTATTACTTCTTTTGTTTACCAGAATTTATTTTATTTCACTTTAATTTATCTAATTTTTCTCTTTGTTTCTTCATTTCATATAAAAGGGTTCATTTTTCAAAATCTAAAAATAAAAACCATTACAATAAAGGCAGCTACCAATTAACATTCACTCTTAGGTAAATGTGCATAGGCCTGTAGCCTAAGAAGCAATGAATATAGTAGGCAAACTAAAAGGCATAATTGTTGCCTGACTAGAATAAACTCTTTGGGATGTCTAGTTGCTGATGCTGCCAAAACGAAAAGAAAAATTGAAGCTGCAAAGACAGACTTAGAGTACAGTAAGAACATGGAATGTACATGAAAAATCTCACACAGTGATCCATAAATCAACTAGAGACTGAAATTTTAAAGTCACAGTTACACTATAACAATAGGAAGGATAATGGACTAAATCTATAAAAATCTATTTAAAAAGCATTAATTGATAATTCGAAGGAAAATTGGTACCAAATGTTATATAGATGTTACACCACTCCATCAATGATATTTTAAATGGACAAATCTTATAATAATGAACATTGGAAATGCCATGATACAGAAAGAACATTTTATCACATATAAAAAGGTAAAGGTTCCCCTCGCACATATGTGGTAGTCATTCCCAACTCTAGGGGGTGGTGCTCATCTCCGTTTCAAAGCCGAAGAGCCAGCGCTATCCAAAGACGTCTCCGTGGTCAGGTGGCCGGAATGACTAAACACCAAAGCCACACAGAACTCTGTTACCTTCCCACCAAAGGTGGTCCCTATTTTTCTACTTGCATTTTTTTACGTGCTTTCGAACTGCTAGGTTGGCAGAAGCTGGGACAAGTAATGGGAGCTCACCCTCTTACGCGGCACTAGGGATTCAAACCGCTGAACTGCCAACCTTTCAATCGACAAGATCAGTGTCTTAGCCACTGAGCCACATATATATCATATATACATACATACATATATATATACATACATACACACACACACACATATATATATACACATCACATATAGTGGACATGTCAAAAAATTCAAAAGTATTGGAAAGACATACATAGTATAATGCAGAAAATTTTGGATTTTTAATTTGAAATGAAACCACAATTATTTTTATTAGGCATTAATCTCAGAAAAAATAACAATTTCATAAGTTATATGTTATAGCAGCGAGAATAAACTGCTCAACTCTAGAAGAAAAACACAATCACAGCATGATCTGACTGGGAATTTAAACATGAAGAATATGCAGCAATGACAAAACTAACAAGATACATGTACAATAGAAAACTAATTAAATTTAAGCAAGAACGGTTGCCATATATGCAATGTCTCATGCAGCATGGTAAATATAACCACCTACAGTATGCCTTTTAAGGAGGCCTGAATGCTTACAAATGTTGCAAATGTAAAAAAAAAGTGGGGAAACAGAAATCAATAAAGTTTTAAAAATTATTATTACTTTTTTTTATTTCTCCCCCTCCCCCAATTTAGACTTAGGAACCTTTAATATCATGATTATCCAACTAAATGAACAGCAACCATAAAAGAAATTGCTTTTCTGCAATGACAAATTGGCTGAAAATCCAATAAAATAGAGCATAACATTTGCACTCCCTTTCTAATTTTTGGTTTTGCTATTTTTTTTTCTTTTTATCTTGCTAACTGGAAACAGAACATAATATTAGGGCAGTAAAAAAGATAAATAACTACTATTGTCAATGGTGCAGACAAATATGAAAAAAACTGGATAGATTTAAAAAAAAAAGATTTGTAATGTGTAAATCAAGGATAGCAACAGCTATTTTCAAACAACTGAAATACAGAAATTTAGCTCCATCCCACTTTTGTATATTCTCTATATACCCAACAGTTCCTCATACTGTCTCTAGAACTTCTACTCCTGGCCACTACAGGAGCTTAAGATCTGAGAAGAGAGCCTGTTTGGCACCCTGAAAGGCTCTCGCTCACTCAAGTCCCATTCATACATCTTGCAAGTCACTACGATGTGAAATTAATCAATGTTAAATTAATTAAATTATTATATCATTAGGACCAAAGAGATGGCATCTCAGAGGTCTGGAAGTAAGACTTTGTAACCACAATAAATCTAATAGTTTTATTTTAAAGGGAATGGCAAGTAAGAGTTGTTTTAAAATTTCTTAGTCCTTCTAGTTCAGATGCTGGTGGTAAGTTCAATAAGCAACTTCATTATATTACTTGGGGGGGGGGGCAACATTGCTTGGAATTTTGCTGGACAGCTCCATTTGAGTGGATTTCGGTATAACAGAGTTGAAAGGGGCCTTGGAGATCTTCTAGTCCAAACCTCTACTCCAGCAGGAAATCCTATTTCAATCTCTTCTTAAAACATCCAGTGTTGGAGCATCCACAACTATGGGAGGAAAGTCATTCCATTGATTAATTGTTCGAACTGTCAGAAAATTTCTTCTTAGTTCTAGGTTGCGTCTCTCCTTGATTAGTTTCCATCCATGCTTCTTGTCCTGTCTTCAGCTGCTTTGAAGAATAGGTTGACACCCCTCCCCCCTCTTCTTCTTTGTGGCAGACCCTTATTGGAACACTGCTATCATGTGATCCTTAGTCCTTCTTTTCATTAAACTAAACATACCCAATTCCTGCACTGGTCTTCATATGTTTTAGCCTCCAATCCCCTAATCATCTTTGTTGCTCTTCTCTGCACTCTTTCTAGAATCTCAACATCTTTTTTACTTTGCAGTAACCAAAAGTGGATGCAATATTCCAAATGTGCTATTACCAGGGCATTATAAAGTGGTACTAACACTTCACATGATTTTGATTCTATCCCTCTGTTAATGCAGTTTAGGACTGTGTTGGCTTTTTTGGCAACTGCAGTACATTGCTGATTCATATTTACCATATTTTTCAGAGTATAAGATGCTCCTGACTATAAGACGTGCCTACCTTTTTTGGGGAGGAAAACTAGAAAAAAAAATCTGCCTCTGCCTTCCAGCAATTTGCCTCCTTGCAGCAAATAGCAAACAGCAAAGGCCAGAAATGAGGTCGGAGACAGCAATAGGCAATGGCAATCCCTGCAGCCTGAAACACCTGATGGTCAGGAGGCCGATCCAACAACAATCAGCTGCTTGTGCTAATCAGGCTGTGCTGAAGCTGAAACTGAAACGGGCTGTTTGCTGTTTGCTGCAAGGAGGCAAATTGCTTGGAGGCAGAGGCCAAAGGGTGGGGGCCAGCAGGTGGGCGGGATTACATTTGGTGTATAAGATGCATCCAAATTTTCACCCTCTTTTACGGGGGAAAAAAGTGTGTCTTATACTTCGAAAAATACCATAAGTAATTGTTCACTGGGATTCCAAGAGCTCACAGTTACCATGATTGAGCCATGTACTGCCTATTCTATATCTGTGCATTTGGTTTTTCTTGCCTAAAATTGGAACCTTACTTTTCATACCATTGCATTTCATTTTGTTAGATAGGGCCCAGTGTCCAAGTCTGTCGAGATCCTTCTGTGTCTTGAGCCTATCTTCTGGAATGTTGGCTCTTCCTACTATCTTGGTGTGGTCTGCAAATTTAATGAGTTTCCTGTCTATTTCCTTTTCTAAATCATTGATGAAGATATTGAAGACTACTGGGCATTAGACAGAGCCTTGGGGTATCCCACTGCATACTTCCCTCTGTGTAGATGCAGTTTCATTAAGGACTACTCATTGAGTGCAGTTGGTCAGCCATTTATGAATCCATCTGGTGGTGATGCTGTCTAACCCACATTTTTATATCTTATCAAGTAGTAGATTGTGGTCTACTTTATTAAATGCCTTCCTGAAGTCCAAATAAATTATATCCACAGCATTTCTCTGGTCCACTAATTTTGTCACATTGTCAAAGAATGCAATAAGATTTGTCTGGCATGATCTGTTTTTAACAAACTCTTGTTGGCTTCTGGTTATGACTTTGTTTCCATACTCTAAATGCTATGTCTCTCTTTGTGATGTCATAAATCGAGTCATACTCAACTACATGGAGAAGAATGCAAATAGGACAAATACATTTTTTAAAGCCTTCAATTTTAAATTATAAATAGTAAAAAAGGAAAATAGCATAGTAATCCAAATAAAACTACCTAACTAGGTATGATGGCATATTATAATCAATAGAAATTGAATGTGTATTGTTACAAAGATTGGGGAGGAAGATTGGTCTCACAAGGCCCTAAAAATGTAATATGTGGAATTTTTGTTTGAAGGTTTACCATTTACATTTTATAGAATCTATAGTCAAGAAGATTTTTTTTTCCAGATATGAGAGAGTTTATTTTTGCCTTTTATATCCTCAATGGAGAAAGAGTTGAGATATTTTATCTCATAGGACTGAGTCAGTAAAGGGATGGGAGCTGTTAGATTGCCTCCACTTTCATTTATTTGACCTATGAGATTTGTGCTACAATTTCAGCCTTTTGATATAATAAACTTTGATCTGTCTCTGCTGGGAGAAAATGATCAGGCATTTTCATTACCAATTTAATATAAAAAGGGATAGCAGTTTATTTAGAAAGAAGAATGTTCAATTATTAATAAGAATTGGCAGAAAAAGTCACTAAGGATAATACCAGTGAAATATAGTACGGTACAACAAATGGATTAAGCAAAATCTTCAGCAGCTTGTAGAAAATCAGTGAGCCTGTCCATATTTCACATGAGAGAGATGTTCACAAATATTGCTGTAAAAAAATATTGCTATATAATTCCTCCTGTATAATGTTACCAACAACATTTTTAGGTCAACTTGTAAGCCACTGTGCAATTTTTATTTCAGAGATCATGGTACCTGCTTCCACTTAATCTGTCTAAAAGTCCGACATTAGGATCAAAGATATATTGCATACTTAAGCATTTGTCAATAATCAAATTTCCAAAACTTTTTTTTAACTCACTTACTTCTTTCCTGTAATTATTTAATGTAACTTTCAGGCATGAAGATATGCTAAAGGCTGGGGAGAGGGAGATGCGAGTGTTGATGAGAAAAAAAGTCATAATATTAGAAAGATGTAACATCATTAATCTAAAAACTGTGAAACTTCCACCGTGCACTTGCAGGATGGGAAAGCATGAAATAAATTTTAATGTTCCATTGAGCATTAAATCTTCTTAAACTATAGCTGGACTCCCCAATTTGGAAAAGTGCTCACCTTTGTTCATATTTGAGTCAATTCCCATTAAGTCCTGAGAGTATTCAGAAGAGAGGCTATGCTGATTTCTAGGTCATTAAGTAATGCAAATCATACTTAATTGGAAGGATAATTTAAGTTTTTCAAAGCTTACCATAAGTAATTGACACATGAATTCTACATGAAATATCCACTTTTTCATTTCTCATATGAGAACTTAGTTTATAATGATATAAACCTTGTGAATTATTACCAGTAATCCTGAAAGTACTGGGGTTTCTTTTAATCCTCTGCAATTTAACAGAACTAACACAATTACCACAACTGCTTACTGACTGCCAGAAGCCCTCGTTATAGCAATCATCAGATATCCATAATAATGCAAAATCGGTCACAGTTCAACCCATGGAACCTATATAAACACAGATGGCCATCCAGCTGTTTTGGCACTAAGACAGAAGGGGATTGCCATTGTCTTGGATGGGTTCCTAATTTTCCAATGTAGCCTAAAGTCTGGGAATTTCTTCGTAATTCTTATTTAATTATAGTCAGCTGCTCAGCTTTTTCAAGATGGCTAAGGCTGGCTGGGTGCTGCCACCAGTTGTGATCAGCTGTACTGTACACCCAGCTCAACAAAAGTCAAATGTGAAATGCAATAATGGCGTAGTCATTTTCACAGCCACAATTATGCTACTCCATTGGAGGAAAAACAGCAAAAGATCATCTGGTATTTAGTGTTACAATATAGTTCAGTGCTTAAGAACATCCTGATCTTGAAGAGAATTGTCTTATTCCGCAACATAAGAGACTATTTCATGATGCAAGCTTCATCTTTACACACTTGTGTACATCATTGAGACATCAGTACAAAATGTCTATCCCAGACTCTGCCCGTCAGTCTTTCTGTTGTGCTTGGTGACCCTGAAAGAGAGCAGTTTTTGGTGTAGAAATAACTGTCAGCTCTAAACAGAGAATGCTGGCTTTTGGCTTGCTTCTCTCAGGGTCTAGTCCTTGGCTCACTGCAGTGAACCAGACAAGCAGGATAGGATTAGAGATAGGGTGGCACTTTGCCTTCTAATCCAATAATTGTGTCAACCAAGAAGAAATAGAGAAAGATTAACCTTCCCTTGCAATTATTTTAATTCCTTATTAGGACGCAGATTGTTGTATTGGCTCCAAGGAAGTTAAGGGAAGACTTACATACATGAGCCACATACATCTTTCTTTAAGCCATATTTGTGAAAACTAACAGAACAAGTGGAGTCACTATGTTACTAATATGTCAATTGTCTAATGACCTTTATCCAGTAAGATCAAATTTCACTAAATTGGGAAAAATTATTTGGCTGGGAAAACTACATCTGGCTGGCATCATATAGCAGGTTTTAAGGGCGTTTTATTCATTCTCTCTTTAGTGATCTCTACAACTTGCTATTTTTTTCTAAGGTAAAAATTATCCAAAAATATAATTCCTCGTGTGTTGAATATAACTGTGTAGCCTAGCAAGGACTTATATTGTGTTGTCCTAAAAGTTCTTTTTCAAGAGGCAATTGGACTTTCTTCTTTTTCTTTGAAGATGTTTCGCTTCTCATCCAAGAAACTCAGAGAAGAAACTCAGAGAAGAAACTCAGAGAAGTTTCTTGGATGAGAAGTGAAACATCTTCAAAGAAAAACAAGGAAGTACAGTTGCCTCTTGAAAAGTAACTATATAACTTTTGGGACAACCATGACCTGGATGACTGAGAATCTCCATAGACATTTAACTTGTATTGTGTTATTTCTGCTTCTTTGAATTAGCTTTCTTTTCTCTTTTCTCTTTTAAAAGAAACTTGGAATTGGATTATATTTTCTTGACCTAGAAGATGAAGGTTCTGACCAAGCCCATCATAGGTGTTCTCCCACTTCTTCTCTTGTTCCACTCCCTGCCCAACAGCCTTTGTAAGAAGGAGTTTCTGGATCAGATTCAGGAGTGGGACTACAGAGACGGAGGTAAGTGGTGCAATAAGGCAAGAAAACAGCAGTTGTGGAACATTAGATGACTCACATTCTTGAGGGAGGAAGGCTATCTATGTTTGCTTGTTTAACCCTCTAAAGAATTCATGAGCACAGATTGTTCTGTATTAATACAAATATGAATGTTTTTGTAAGGTACTGAATGACTCCTTTATTTTTACAATCTGAATACAGAACACTAAACTACAAACAAATGCAAGATGAAAATGTTATCCATGTATGTCTGGTATTATAACAATATAAACAAAGTAACAATATAACTTCTAAATTCAATCAGTTTTCCAAATCACATAATCAGGTCCGATAAAACAAATGAATCAATTTGAATTTATCTGCCAATTTTATGATCTTTTCTCCTACACAAAAAGTCTTTGTCCAGATCAGATCTTTTCAGATTGGATCAACTGAACTCAACAATCCAGTTCAGAGATCCATCATTCTAGTGAGATTTAACCTGATTTGCACACTTTTAGAATGTAATATAAAGGTTGAGAGAAGAGCACATATCTTTCAAAATTCTCCATCAAATGCTGATGATTAATTTCTCCAAAGTTCTCCATGACAAATAAGAAAACTTTCTTAATAGCATATCTCATGCTCATTAGACCACAATGAAAAAATAATTTCATTATATTGTCCCTTAGAAATAAAAGGGAGCTGGCTGTAGACTCAGGAAATAAATGGAGAGGTATTTACTCAATCTCTGGGCCCTTTATAAAATAAGTGCAAAAAAGCTACATCAGCAATCTACATTTCTCCAAAATGCGCTTTTGAAATAATCTGTGAATTAAGTTTTATCAAATACCATAGGTGGGGGGGTAGGGAATCCAAATATTTTTTTTCTTCTCATCACTATTTTCATGCTGTAATGAAAATTCTCATACAATAATTGCAATAGTTAAGCCACGGCCCTTGCATTTTTTCCTTGAAACGGTTGGGTTGTCTTTCCTCAAAGGATTCTCATTGCTTTTCTGAAATATCGCATATCTCCAGTATCTTGCAAGTGGACAAACTAAATTACTCCAATTTGTATTGTCAGTGCAATTATTACTGGGATGTATTTCAGGCAAAATCTACCACATTCATCTAGCCCTGTGGTGGCTCAGTGACTAAGACGCTGAGCTTGTCGATCAAATGATCAGCAGTTCAGCGGTTCAAATCCCTAGTGCCGTGTAACAGGCTCCCGTTACTTGTCCCAGATTCTGCCAAACTAACAGTTCGAAAGCATGTAAAAAATACAAGTAGAAAAATAAGGACCACCTTTGGTGGGAAGGTAACAGCATTCTGTGCGCCTTTGGCATTTAGTCATGCCAGCCACATGATCACGGAGACATCTTCGGACAGCATTGGCTCTTCGGCTTTGTAACAGAGATGAGCACCATCCCCTAGAGTCAGGAATGACTGGCACATATGTGTGAGGGGAACCTTTACCTTTACCTTTATACTGCATTAGGCTGGTGCTTTTTGCAGAGTTAGAGGTTCGGACATTCCTATCTATGCTTATACTTTTGAAAGTACCTAATCAAGACTGTTCTCTTCATTTTTATTCTTTGAAATGTGTAAACTCATCTCCAGCAATGAAGCATGGACAGTTCCCCTCCCTTACTAAAAAGCTTAAACACAAGAAGAGTTGTCTCCATAGAAACCCTATCTCAGTTGGCCAGCTTTTCCAACTTTTATGCAGACATTGAGATAGGAATGCTGGAACATACTGGTGCACTAAAGATAAAAACCTCTAATGTTGGAAGAAAGCTAAAAAGAAACATCCATTTTTCTGTAGCTTTTGATTACCTTAACTTACCCTATCTCTATATAAATCCATAGTGCCCATCTTTCCAAAAATCAGACCAACAAAAATAAGTATAGAAAATTAGCACTGCCTATCCAAATATCATTCAAGCATAACATTACACTAATTTTTAAACTTTTAAATTTAAAGTTAGCAAAAGGGAGTGCATATGAACACAATATTTAAAAAATAATGGTAGTGATATTTCAGAAGTAGTCAAAATGCATTACTGTAATAAAAACATTAAACCTTAGTAGGTTTCTAAATGATGGCAATAAATGTGGTTAGTGTGGGGTTTTGGTGGGAGATGTGTACGTCCTCAATGAAATCAAAGCCTAATACAGGTTTGCCATACCTGTTTACTCTTGTTTCCTTCCAAAAATTGACAGGAACTCTAGTTCCCAGAAGCCAGCAGTACAAACTTGGCAATCTGCAGGAGTACAGAAGAGAAGTCGACAATGGATCAGCCACCCACATTTCTAAAAAGTCTAAAAAAAATTTTTTTTCTAAAGCTAATCTCAGAAAACTGAAAGAAATCTTGCACATATGTATGAAGAAAATACACTGCTCAAAAAAATAAAGGGAACACAAGCAGAAGACATCCGAGAACTGAATGAATGAAATAGCCTTATTAAATACTTTGTTCGTTACATACAGTAGTTTTGTGTTCCCTTTAGTTGTTTGAGCAGCGTATAAACGACTGTATGTAAAGAACAAAATATTTAATAAGGCTATTTCATTCATTCAGATCTCGGATGTCTTCTGCTTGTGTTCCCTTTATTTTTTTGAGCAGTATAGTTTAACGGTCTCATTTAGCATTCTGCTTTCTCTCCCTGCCTCCATTCCCAGTGAGGGGTCCTTGGTGCTCTCTGTGCTTGTTTGCTTTCTTGCAGATGTTTCATTGCCCAAAGTAGGTAACATCATCAGTGATAGTTTGGTAATGAAATGTCTGCAAGAAAACAAGCAAGCTCAAAGAGCACCAAAAACCCCTCATTTCAACCCTGAGCTACAAATATTCTCCTTTATTGGTCCCCTCCCAGTATTGGCCATAAGCAGGACTTGAATAAAATATACCTGTATTGCAGATTACACTATTTAAAGTTGTTCTTTAATTCACAAAAGTAGCTGTGTATTGATAGTTGATAAGAAAACTATTTTGTTTCTGAGTCTTTGTTTTTCCCTGCATGAAATCATGTCAATTTTGGTTCTTTAGCTGACAAGGTCAACGTTCAAGGCACCAAGAGCATCACACGCCTACTGGAGAAGTGGGGGAACAGCATCTTTTGGCAAATAAAGTTCTCTTTGTTAAGTCACCCTGACACCCTGCTGCCAGAACTGTCTAGGTAAGAATAAGAGATTGGCAGTTCATCACTCTATATAAGAGAATAGAATAGAATTCTTTATTGGCCAAGTGTGGTTGGACACACAAGGAATTTGTCTTGGTGCATACGCTCTCGGAGTACATGAAAGAAAAGATATATTCGTCAAGAATCATAAGGTACAACACTTAATGATAGTCATAGGGAAACAGTCAATATAAATCTTAAGGATACCAGCAACAAGGTTACACTCATAAGTGGGAGGAGATGGGTGATAGGAACAATGAGAAGATTAATAGTAGTGCAGACTTAGTAAATAGTTTGACAGTGTTGAGGGAATTGTTTGTTCAGCAGAGTGATAGTGTTCAGGAAAAAAATGTTCTTGTGTCTAGTTGTTCTGGTGTGCAGTGCTCTATAGCATAGGTTTGAGGGTAGGAGTTGAAACAGTTTATGTCCAGGATGTGAGGGGTCTGTAAATATTTTCACAGCCCTCTTTTTGACTCGTGCAGTATATAGGTCCTCAATGGAAGGCAGGTCGGTAGTAACTGTTTTTTCTGCAGTTCTAATTATCCTCTGAAGTCTGTGTCTGTCTTGTTGGGTTGCAGAACCAAACCAGACAGTTATAGAGTTGCAGATGACAGACTCATTAATCTGTCCTTCTGTAGAAAAGACTACATTAACATTGATGTGGAGATTCTGTGGCTCACACCTATTGCTGCTGAATTGCAGCTCCAGACTTTTCTTGCCATTGGTCCATGAGAAATTAGGGGGGTTTTGTTTCATTTTCCACTTGCATGAGACACGTTTCACTTTTATGTATCTCCATGAGGACAAAATGAGTTTCAGCTATCAATTCTCATGTCTTCTGGTGGAACTACAATACTCTGTAGTTAGCGTGTGCATTTATGTGTGTGTGTTTTCTAGAAATAAAAACAACAAATATAATGCTATTATAGAAATGTGTAATGTGTTTAGAATTATGCTGGCATCTATAAGATTTGCCTAAAAGAGAATAGGTACAAGCTTGAGCAGGACAGAAAAAGCAAGACAGTTCTTTTGATCTCATCAACTGACTTCTGAGTAAATGCGGGAAGAATCAGGCTGCATCTCTGATAGATAAATCTAAACAGGCTTAGACAGTGATGCTTCAGCTTAACAAATGAGTTAGACTTCTAAAGATCAAGAGATAAGTGATGGTCTATCCACCAGAAAGCAAGAAATTGCTGTTCATCATTCAAAAGTAGCTGTACAAAGCTGAGAAAAATAGAGAGAGTGGGGTGGGGTAGGTAGGATTGGATGCAGGTTATATGAGAGTGGAGCAGGAGGACGGGTTCCCATTGACAACAAATAAATTACTGCACTTACCTCTTTTTAAATAAGAAGGATGTAATTTTTAATGTTAGAAAAGATGAGTGCTATTTGCTTATCTTCTGAAACATTTATGGTGTCAGTTGTAAGCATGAAATGCTTCCCTGTGTAAGATATGCTCTTAAAGTAAATGCAAAGTGGTAGTTAAGTGTACAGGAGTCTCTAAAGGATTTTAAATGTCATGCTAAATACATAATAAAATGCCTATCCTAATCCATTTTCCAAAGATTAAAGATGTATTCAGCACGAGTCTCCCTCTCTCTCTCTCTCTCTCTCTCTCACTTTTTCTTTCATACAGCCATACACACAGATACTGAATATACTATTACCTGGGCTGACTGAAATCAGGAGTCAGGCATAAACACAAACAGAATATAAAGTAAAAAAAATCCTTTATCAGACAGATTAATTCAAGCAAATTATGATCCATAAAAAAATATCAACATAATTGTTTCTCTTTGCTTGTTGTTTAAAATGAATATCAAATCAATAAAATACCATTGGTCTATGTAATGTTACTGAAATAACATAAATGAAGCACTTCAACATTCAAATGATCCTCTATCAATTATTCTTAATTTTAGAATTAATTTGTTTCAGATTGCTAATACTAATCACGTGAAGGAGAATGTGGTCTATTTTAATATAATGAGCTTCAAACTTTAACAATTTATACCAATATATGTATCTGCAGTTCATGACATATATCTGCAGTATTCAAATACTTTGCACTGTTGGTAGTTTAGACATCTTTAATGCTGAATTTGAATTGTCCTGATCAGTGTCATGCATATTCATATAAACAATATTATTTAGGGATTTTATTTTCTGTCAGTGAATGTATCTTCTGATACATTTTGATACCATGCGTTTGGTATCAAAACATTTTGCATTTAGCATACAGCTGCATATTAACCTATAATATTTTAAATATTTGTCTATGTTACGCTTTTAAAGTAAGTTTAATGTACAATGTGCCCCACCTTTCAAAATATTTGGTTGCTTCCTTCATGGTAAAGTATATCTAAATCTGTTACAAATCAAAAGGCCCAACCAGTGTAAGCTTTGGTGGATCTCAGAGGAAGTCTAGTTTATTTATTTATTTATTTAATTTATATACCACCCTTCTCCCGGAAAGACTCAGGGCGGTGTCCAGCCAAAATAAAACACACAGATATAAAATTTAAAAATAATTTAAGAAATATTAAATAATTTGGCCCATATCTAATTAAAATAAAACTACCCATTTTGGGCATTTAAAAGTTAAAAGTTAACGATTAAAAATTTAAAAATTAGACCAGCCCGGCTTGTTGGAATAAAAGCATCTTGAGGGCCCGGCGGAAGGTGCGTAAATCGGGAATCCTCCGCATCTCGGGGGGCAATTCATTCCAGAGAGCAGGAGCCCCCACAGAGAAGGCTCTCTCCCTGGGGGTCACCAGCCGACATTGTTTGGCCGACGGCACCCGGAGGAGCCCCTCTCTGTGGGAGCGAATTGGCCGGTGGGAGGCTATTGGTAGCAGAAGGCGGTCTTGTAAATACCCAGGTCCTAAGCCATGGAGTGCTCTGAAGGTGGTAACCAATATCTTGAATCGCACCCGGAGGACCACCGGAAGCCAGTGTAGCTCACGCAGGAGAGGTGTTACATGGGAGCGCCATGATGCTCCCATAATCACCCGCGCGCCCGCATTCTGGACCAGTTGGAGCCTCCGGGTGCTCTTCAAGGGGAGCCCCATGTAGAGAGCATTACAGTAGTCCAGGCAGGAAGTGATGAGGGCATGAGTGACCGTGCGTAGGGAGTCCCAATCCAGAAAGGGATGCAACTGGCAGATCAGACGAACCTGATAAAAAGCCCCCCTGGCCATGGCCGTCACATGTTCTTCTAAGGACAGCCGTGCATCCAGGAGGACACCTAAGTTGCGAGCCCTCTCCGTGGGGGCCAATGACTCGCCCCCAATAGTCAGAGATGGCACCAACTGACTATATCGGGACGCCGGCAGCCACAGCCACTCAGTCTTGGACGGGTTGAGCTTGAGCCTGTTTCTCCCCATCCAGATCCGCATGGCCTCCAGACACCGGGACATCACGTAAAGGGCATCATTGGGGTGGTCCGGGGTGGAGATGTACAGCTGAGTGTCATCAGCGTACTGGTGGAACTGCACCCCGAAACCACGGATGATCTCACCCAGCGGTTTCACATAAATGTTGAACAGAAGGGGCGAGAGGACCGTCCCTTGCAGCACCCCACACACAAGGCGCCTCAAGGTCGACCTCTGGCCCCGTCAACACAAACTGTGACCGGCCAGAGAGAAAGGAGGAGAACCACCGCAACACGGTGCCTCCCACCCCTAACCCCTCTAACCGGCGCAGCATGATACCATGTTCGATGGTATCAAAAGCCGCTGAGAGATCTAACAGGACCAAAAGAAAAACCTCTGTCCCAAGCCCTCCAGAGATCATCAACCAATGCGACCAATGCCGTTTCCGTGCTGTACCCAGGTCTGAAACCTGACTGGAACGGATCAAGATAGACTGCTTCATCCAGGTACTGGGGGAACTGTCGCGCCACCACATTCTCAACAATCTTCGCCACAAAGCGGAGGTTGGAGCCTGGACAATAATTCGCTAAAACAGCCAGGTCCAGGGAGGGCTTCTTGAGGAGGGGCCTCACCACCGCCTCTTTCAAGGCGGCGGGAAAGCAACCCTCACTCAAAGAAGCATTGATAATCCTCTGGAGCTAGCCTCGTGTAACCTTCCGGGAAGCCAGCACCAGCCAGGAGGGACACGGGTCCAATAAACATGTGGCCGCGCTAAGTCTACCCAGAATCCTGTCCACGTCTTCGGGAGTCACCAGGTCAAACTCCTCCCAGATAACACTCTCAAGACCTTCCTCCATCACCCCATCTGAACCTACCCCGTCAGAGTCCAAGCCTTCCCAAATTTGAGCGATTTTGTCATGCAGATACTGTACAAAATCCTCAGCCCTACCCTCCAAGGGGTCTTCCCACGCTCCCAGATGGAGCAGGGAGCGGGTCACCCTAAACAGGGCGGCTGGGCAGTTATCTGCAGATGCGATAAGAGCAGAAAAGTAGTCAGACTTTGCCGCTCTTATCGCCACTAGGTAGGTCTTAATATGAGACCTCACCAGTGTTTGGTCAGATTTGGACCGGCTGGCCCTCCAACCGCTCTCTAGGAGTCTTTTCTGGCACTTCATTTCCCTCAGCTCCTCGGAAAACCAGGGAGCCACCTGGGATCGGCACCAGGTCAGAGGCCACAAAGGCACGACGCGGTCCAAAGCTCCAGCAGCCGCCCTATCCCAGGCGGCCACCAGGTCTTCAGCCGCATCATGAGCCAGAACTTCAGGGAATAGCCCAAGCTCCGTCTGGAACCAACTAGCAAAAAAAATGGATGTTTTTTCCTGTCAAAAGCTAACTAGTTATCCAGAGGAATTGGATTACATCTCCCTGTCTAAATTGTCAGTGCCATACTGGCTAGGAGTGGCAGAAATTGCAGTCTGCCATATCTGAAGAGTTCCAGGAAGGGAAAGGCTGCCCTGACCTTGTTGATAACTTTATCATAAACTGTGACATATGCTTTATTGCAGTATGCCATTGCTTGTCAATAGATTGCTATGGTTTCTGTTGAATACTGATCTGTACACCACCTCATGATACTTTTTTAAATCTGCAGCCTCCGCCCTGCTTCAGAAGCAATTGATAATCTCCTGAAACAAGTAGCTTCAATAAAGTCAAGATTGGCAGAACTGAATGAGAGGCTTAGGATCATAGAAAGAGCTCCGTTTGTTATCCGCTACAAGGCCAGAAGGAGTCAAAAGCTTTCTAATCTCCAGCTGCAAAGACTACCAGAGAAGAGGACCCATGCATGGAGGCGAGCTCAGAGGGACTAATTTGTTTTTTATGAAGGAAGAAGACTAGCAATTCCTGAGATTTTTAAGAAATCACACAATAAAAGCCTGATTAAAAGTACACAGGTTTAACGCCAATTCACTGAAGATGCTTCTCCTCACGAGTGCTTTTTGAACTTGTGACTTCTTGCTATTTGAAAAAATAATTCCTTCTTCCTCTTCAACTGATATTTTCAACCCTATTTCTAAATTCAGTGGAGCACCATTTTTATAGAACACAAACAAACAAAAATCTCCAGTCTTTAGGCTGGTCCATGTAGCCCATGAAGTCTCAAGAAACCTCCTTTCCCACTGTGAGTTTTTAATACATATAAGCACTGTATTCAGATTTGAAATTTTGATGTATCAACAGTCAATTCAATTTTGTACTTCAAAATTATTGATTTGATTTTGATTTGCTTTGAGATTCAAGTTTTAAAAAACAATTCTAAAAGTCAGCATTCTTTAGAAAGAGAATAGACAGATGGCTGTTATGAGAAGCAAAAAAAGGTCAGGAAAGTTTTGCAAGGGAATCAAATGGTTGTGAAATTGATCTGCTGAACCTTGGGGAAGAATGTTTGACTGTGGTTTTCTGATTAAAGGACTGTACTTTTGTTTGTTTGTATGTCTGAGGAGGGAGCTTATAATTGTAGCTGATTCAATGATCAGATGAGAGCAAGCAGAGTCACATTCCTCAGCTAGCAGCTCATTCTTAGCTAATACACTTTGGAAAAAGGACATAGAGCTAGGACCTTTCAAACACAACAAGAAGCAACAGAACTAACAAAAATTAGAGGATGGGGCAGAGCTGCAAAGGAGAGGGAACAAACAAATCAGTTTTAGCATTAGTTGGAATCATAATAGTGAAGTTTACCACCAGGTTTGACTATTTAACTGAGTATCATGCTAATTTCATAGTTTGCAAATGTAGGCATTTATCTTGCTAGAAGGTATAAGTATGGGAAGCCTGCAATTTTTTTAAAAGATTCATTAGAAATGATGAAAATCGCACAGATATTGAAAGCCAGAAGAACATTGGAGGAGTATCTGAAGGGGAAAAAAAGGCACCATATTGGGAGCAGTGAGTATTCAATAAGCAGTAAATAGTCAATACTGAAGTAGAAACTGGTTCATGTTGCTGGAGCGGGCCAACTGAGTTGAATAGTCTTCTAAATCAAAATTATAAATCAGTCTGACAGCAAATGGACAAACTCAGAACTATTTGTGCACAATTCCCTCCATTTAGAGAATTTTATTTTGAAAGCCAGTTTGGTGTAGTGGTTAATCAGGCTAAAACCAGGGTGATTGTGAATTCAAATGCCACCTCAGGCACAAAGTCAGCTGAATGAATTTGGGCCAGTCACACACACTCAGTCCTAGGAAGGAGCCAAAGGCAAACCACTCTGGAAAACCTTGCCAAGAAAACTTGCAGGAGCATCCAGGCCTGTCTCTGGGAATTAAAGCAACTAAAAAACTGAGATAGTCACATACTTGCAAAGTAATGCGGTACATATGCCAGACAAATGAAGATAAGATTTGGGGGAGGGTTGAGGATCATAAAAGAAGCAAGGAAAAAAAACATAACAATATCTTTCTCTCCAAACAAATCTGCCTAAACAAAATCTAGCTAGGAGGATAGAAAGGTCAGAAGAAAGCTATAATAATAAAAGCAAATCCTGCCCTAAATATACTCTGAAAAAGTAGGTCTGGCTAATCATGTCAATTTTAGAGAATTGTCACAATTTCCTCCCCTAAACTTTTTCCCAGATATGGAAGTGGTTACAGCACCATAGTAGATTCAGCCAAAGCCATAAGTGAACTAGAAGTGAAAATGTCTAGCTAGATAGCTAAGAAATTGAATGCATGGAGTCAAAATGGGCACCTTCAACATGCTTCAGTTATTTTAAAACTTGTGTGAATGATTAAAACTTTATTGAATCAAGACACCCCACTATAGATCTGCACCTATTTCCCCATGGCTCTTTCAGAAGTGTGTGAATAAGTGTCTCCACTGGCTGCTGTTTGAAGAATTTGTTTTATAGTCAATCATCAGAAGCATAAAGCATATTTAAAACTTTAAAAGGAATCGGCTCATTCTTTTCTTTCGAGATATCTTCAGCAAGGCATTTAAATCTACTTGATTCAGAATATAGATGGGAAGGAAACCAATTCATATGGAAACTCTTTAAGTTTTGCACAGCTGCTTTAATTGTTGCTTGAGACTAATCATGAGCTAGCCAAGAACTGATGAGCATGTTCAAGTAACTCCGACATTTTTTTCCTTTCTACAGAAAATTACATTTCTTTAGAACGTTTAACTTTTTACTCCAAAAATAAATGTTCTGTATTGCCCTACAGACATTGTAGCTCTTTTGAATCCCCACAAGTGGTATTTTCCACACTATAAACCAATGGTGAAATCCAAACTTTTTTACTACTGGTTCTGTGGGCGTGGCAGGGGAAGGATACTGCAAAATCCCCATTCCCTCCCCACTCCTGGGGGAAGGATATTGCAAAATCTCCATTCCCACCCCACTCTGGGGCCAGCCAGAGGTGGTATTTGCCGGTTCTCCGAATTACTAAAAATTTCCGCTACTGGTTCTCCAGAACCTGTCAGAACCTGCTGGATTTCACACCTGCTATAAACCCTTTCCAAAATACAGTAATCCACATATACCTGAAACTTTCCAGAATTTTTTTTTAAAGCATGCCACTTCCATGCCTTTGTCTTTCATTAGCCTTTATTTTAGTGCATAACTGTGAAAGTTTGTTCCACCCACTTTTTATTCATCACAATCTGGTGTTTTTCACTGAGTGACAACTGTCATCTTGTTATCTAATTTACAAGGGAAGGGCCTGTTAGTTAATTAAAAGAATGCACTAATACACACTGTAATAGATACACACGCCTGGAAAATTGCAATTCCAAAATATTGCCTAATTGGTCAAATTTTATTTTAAAGCTCTTTATTGTCCTTTGGTTGAGAAAAGGGATAGACTTTAGAAGAAAATCTTGGTATCAAGTTTGTTTTACGGTCTTTGGTACTTTTGGTAGTTTCAGCTAAATAAACAATGATTATAGCTACCTCCTTGACACTTTATAATCATTATAAAATATCACAAATAACATGGAATAATGTTCAGTCCTTGGCATCTCCAGCTTCTATCCAGGCTGGAATAACAGCATAGACAAGTTTTCCTCAATTTGATGTCTTTCAACTACATTTAAATCAGGGATCTCCAACCAAAGCAAACCTGGTTGGGGAATTCTGGAAGTTGAAGTCCTCCAGGCTTAAAGTAGCCAAGGTTGGAGACCCCTGATTTAAAGGGTCAGGATTAGCGGATGTACATTATATTAAGTTAGCAGCCAGAGAAAACCACTATCTTAGATCAAAGTGCTGTTTATATTCTTAAGGAGAAACGGTAACAATAAATTCTGATCTGTTCAGCTGTTCACTTCCATACTGGTAAAAGAGGAACAGAATGGAAGAGATCGCCCGGGAACATTTTAAGCAATATAAACTCGTTATTTTATCTACTTCATGCAGTAGAAAGTAAGGGAACAAGATATGCTTTGAGTTAAGCCATCATAAAGAACAAGAACACATATAATAAGATCAGGAAAAAAAAAACCCCATCGACATTAGAATGGTCTGTGCCTGCAACATCCGATTACATGAGAGCAGCAACATAAATTGGTAGCTAGCTAGCCATTCCCCACGCCTATCGCGTGTTGCCTTTTTCTAACTGCTCCTGTTTTTTGTTTTCCAAAAATTGCTCCTGCTCTACTTCATTCAGGAAACTTTACTACCACTTTTGGGAAAAGCTTCGGTCCCTTTCATTTCTACCCTTCGGATTGTTGGAGGCGGCGCGGGAGTCAAGTTTTTCTTCTCCTTCGCCCCTCAACAACAACAAAAAGCCCTGCCAAAATATCTTCTTCCTTTTTGGCCTGGCACAACCTCCCAGACTCTTCGCAGGAACAGCGAAATGGGCGACTGCGCTGTTCGTGCTCCGGTCCAGGGGTCTCCAACCTTGGCAACTTGAAGCTTGGCGGACTTCAACTCCCAGAATCCCCCAGCCAGCAAAGCTGGCTGGGGGATTCTGGGAGTTGAAGTCCGCCAAGCTTCAAGTTGCCAAGGTTGGAGACCACTGCGAGAGTCTGGTCCGCACGAGTTTATCCAACCGCTGCTGCTCGCTTCCCCTTCCTTCTTCGCCCTTCCCTCAGCACTTGTTGACCGCTGGAAGGGCGGAGCAAGAGCGCCGCGCAGCCTTCGCCTCTCTGCGCGAAACCCAAGCGGGCGGGCAGCGCTGCTTCTTGCCGAGCGGGATCCTCCGCCAGAACCCTTCAGCATGTTTGGAATGATCAGAAATTCCCTTTTTGGGACCGCGGAGCTTTGGCCCTGCCGGGTTCTGAGCAAGGGGGAGAAGGTAGGAATGAGGGCGGGGTCTCCCTAGGGCCACACGAATCGCCTCGGTCGCCTCCTCGACTGGACAAGGAAGTGGGAGCCTCCCAGAGGGAGGGGCAGGAAGAAAGGGGCAACTGGGGGCTTCCTTCACCCACCTCGTCGTATGGTCTGTAATGCAAACCGAGTCAATTTTGGCTTAACCCAGGAGTGGGGCAATTGTGGCTTTTTTTACAACCTGTGGACTTCAACTCCCAGAATTCCCGAGATAGCTTGGCTGTCTCAGGAATTCTGGGAGTTGAAGTCCACAGGTTGTGAAAGAGCCACAATTGCCCACCCCTGGCTTAACCGATTAAGCAAGCAGTAGCTCAACAGACTTCACAAACCCAGTACAATAAGCCGAGCAACTGCTAGAATGGGGAATGTTTGCAATTGCTGCCCATGAAGGAGAAGTTGTTCTACTCTTTAAATTCAGTCAAACTCAAATCTGAGGCGATCCAGACGGTTTGAGAAGAGCAATCTTCTCATTCCAGGATAACCTACTAATCTCAGTCCCCAAAGGACCAAATCGAATTTAAACAAGGCTGGGAAACGGGGCCCCTTGTCAGTCAACAGGAGTGCTGATTTACCACCAGCTTATCAGGTACTTAGGAGCTGGAGACTTGGCAGCAGAAGGAAACAGCAGCCAACAACTTAACACCGGGTCATCAACCACCCAATCAACTAAAAGGCCACACACAACCAGACACCATATAAATCCTACCTATAGAATAGCTCAGAGCACACATTCTGGTGGGAGAGAAATTCTCTGAGGTTGGGCTCCAGCATGGAAGACTAAACCTCTGGTCCCAGTGACCAACCCAGATTGACAATTTGGAGTGGGGGGGGGGGGGAAGGCAAATGCTATTCTCATCTGGGAGAAACTATTCCATAAAGAAAGGCCAACACAGTATGTTGGTTCCAACCTGCCATTTGTCATACCGCACAGGGCAGTGTGTGTCTATGCTTTAAACATGCATCCTCGGCCCACCAATCTTGAGCTATTAGATTCTATTTGGAATAGGTATGTCTAAAGATCATCAGATTGCAATTTGATTAGGTTATAACCAGCAACCTCAGTTGCGTTTGGAACAAACCAGCAACCAGTGCATACTGCTGTACTATTATAACAGTAGCCTTGAATTCTCTGTATTAGTATGTGAGTATGTTCTGTACACAGTAATTGAATTCTGGGACAGTCTTCAAGGGCAGATTCTTGTTAAGTGAGTTATGGTGGTCCAAATAGGATGTTACGAGTGATAATTGGCAGCAGCTCTAATTTCAAGAAAGACCATTACAGGTACACCATTCAAAACTGAGGAAAGCTTTCCTGGCTATGGCTTCCATCTGATCTTTTAACAGGAGCTGAATGAGAACCCCAGATAGGTTCTTTCAGCCCAACTCCTGTAAACCTCAAGTTGGTACCATCCTGGAATCCATTGTCTCCTGAATCAACAACTCTTTTGTCTTCCCTAATGTGAGCCTCAATTTGATTCCTGTCTGATCTTGATGAATACAAATCACTGGGACTTGATGGATTACATCCCAGAATTCTAAAGAAGCTTGCAGATGTTGTCTCAGAACCACTGAACCACATCTTTCAAAAATCCTGGAGCACCAGGAAACTACCAGAGGACTGGAAAAGAGCTGATGTGGTTCCCATCTTCAAAAAAAGAAAAACAACAGATCCAGGAAACTACAGACCAATCAGCCTAACATCAATACCCAGGAAGATATGGAAAAGATAGTAAAAAAACAGATCTGCCAACATCTAGAAACGAGTAATGTAATAACTAGCAGTCAGCATGAGTTTGTTAAAAACAGATCATGCCAACCAATCTATTTCATTCTTCAACATAGTGACTAAATTAGTAGACCAGCAAAATACTGTGGACATAATATACTTAGACTTCAACAAGGCATTCAACAAAGTAGACCACAACCTACTTCTTGGTAAGCTAGAAAAAAGTGGGATAGATAGCATCACCACCAGATGGATTCGTAACTGACTGACAAACTGTACTCAACAAGTAGTCCTTAATGGGTCTACGTCTACATGGAGGGAAGTAAGCAGTGGAGTACTACAAGGTTCCATCTTAGACCCAGTACTCTTCAATATCTTCATAGATGACTTAGATGAGGGAATAGAAGGGGAACTTACCAAATTTGCAGATGATACTAAGCTGGCAGGAATAGCTAACACCCTAGAAGGTAGGCTTAAGATCCAGATGGATCTTGACAGACCTGAACACTGGGCCCTATCTAAGAAAATGAAATTCAATGTAGAGAAAAGTAAAGTCTTACATTTAGGCAAGAAAAACCAAAAGTACACATTTAGACTGGGTGAAACCAGGCTTAATAGCAGTAACGGTGAGAGGGATCTTGGAGTCTTAGTGGGCAACCAGTTAAATAGGAGCCAGCAGTGTGCAGTGGCAACCAAAAAAACCAATGCAATCCTAAATTTGATTGAATCCTAAGAGGGATTCAATCAAGATCAGGTGCGGTACTAATAGCACTCTATAAAGCTGTACTAAGACCACACCATAGAGTACTGCATCCAGTTTTAGTCACCATACTATAAAACAGATATTGAGACTCTAGAAAAAGTGCAGAGAAGAGCAACCAGGGTGATAAGGGGACTGGAGACTAAAACATGAAGAACGGTTACAGGAACTGGGCATGGCTAGTCTAGTGAAGAGAAGGACCAGGGGAGATATGATAGCCATGTTCCAATATTTGAGGGGCTGCCACAGAGAGGAAGGGGTCAAACTGTTTTCCAAGGCACCCAAAGGCCAAACAAGGAATAATGGATGGAAACTGATCAAGGAGAGGTTCAACCTAGAAATGAGGAGAATTTTTCTGATAGTGAGAACAATCAACCAATGGAACAGCTTGCCTTTGGAAATTGTGGGAGCTTCATCACTGGAGGCTTTCAAGAAGATATTGGACTGCCATTTGTCAGAAATGGTGTAGGGTCTCCTGTTTGGGCAAGGGGTTGGACTAGATGACCTACAAGATCCCTTCCAACTCTGTTAATCTAGTCTAATGATTCTCTTCATCCTGACCTTTATGGCTCCAGACACAATTTCTACCTCATATTCCATTTGGCCCAGGTGCAAAATGGAAGATGCAAAATTATCTGCAGAGAAACCTTGCACTTTTTGGAAGTATTTTACATGACATAGCAAGCCACATATCTTAAATCCTTTATAGCTCCCAGCTGTAGGCTTATGGCTGTAACTATTCTATCTAATAATGTGAACATTTTCTTTCTTGTATGAAAATTGCACATTGAGGAATAACACATACACAGCCCAATCCTTGTACTGTGATATAGAAAACCAACAGCATAGATCAGTGATGGCTAACCCTTTTGCTGTTGTATGCCAAAAGCGGGGGGAGCGCAAGGGGGTCATGTGCGGGCGTGCCCACACCCATAATTCAATGACACCCCCACCGCTGTGCATGAGCACACGACACCCCCCCCACGCTCCCCACGCTTTTGGCACGCGATGGCAAAAAGGTTAGTGGTGGCCCGGAAGGTCCGTTTTTCACCCTCCCCAGGCTCCAGAAGCTTTCTTGGAGCCTGGGGAGGGTGAAAATAGCCTCCCCCGCCTCCCGGAGGCCCTCCAGAGGCCGAAAAAGGCCTCCCAGAGCCTCTGCGCAAGCCCTGTACTTACCTGGCATCCAAAACGGGCCACGTGGAGACTCCTGGAAGGGGAATGCATGCTGGAGCTGAGCTAGGGCAACGGCTTGCGTGCCCACAGATATGGCTCCACGTGCCACCTGTGGCACACGTGCCATAGGTTCGCCATCACGGGCATAGATGCTAGTCAAATCTTACATTTTCTTTCTATGAGAGGCATAGAAGGCAAATTACTAGCTATTTCACAGCTGGTAGTGTTTTCTCCTGCTACTCAGCATGAATGTTTATGTTCCAAATCTATCACGTAGTTGCCACATTTGTATCCCACCTTTCCCTAAGAAATTTAGGAAAGTTTATTTAGTGCCCAGACCTGTAAAATAAATGAGAATGAAATAGAATAGGAGTCCTATGTGTATATTGAAAATCTACTCTAATTGCATGGAGTTGTCTGCCAACTTGTAGGAACAAAAGGGATGTGGGGATGACCCCAGTGATGATTCTGGGCTTAAAATACCTCTTTCCAGCCCTGTTTCTCCCAATGTTGTGCCAAGGTCAACATGACCATGCTTCAGGAGGCAAGCTACATCAGGGCTGAGCAGTCTTTTCACAGCCCACTTAAATATGTGCATGTGTTTTATTTAAGGATTAATGGGCCAAACCTTTCACCCCTACTTAACCATTTTTTTTCCCCAGCCATGACACAGTTAAAAGAATGCCCCAAAATTCCGCTGCTGCTGAAAAAAAAGTTGCTAAAGTTTTGCAGCAAAGTTTACAAGCTCCTAGGGCTACATGCAGGTTGCAGGTCCCTCATTGTGTTTCTTTTAAAATGTATAATTGTATCAAACATTTTAAACACAATACAACTAATATAAAGTAAAATAGAGCAAAAAGTGGGGGGACCCAAAGAAAAATCTAAAATTACTTGATTTAAACTAATCGTGATAAAATATCACAGGAACAAAGAAAACCGACTTCTACTGAGTTAGTCTACTGATTTGTGTAACTCATTATTATCCACTGGATTCATACAAGGCAGTAATCTGTGGTCTCTTTTAGTGACTATGTTGATCAAATTAAAATGACCAGATTTATACTTCATGTAGGCCTTAAGTCATGGTTTAGAAGCCCCCAAGCCTGATACATATGTTGTAAACCATAAATAAATTGCATTATGGTTTATCATTTTGTGTAAAGTCATTTGTGATAAGTAGAGGTGCATCATGGTTTCAGGCGGGATTTTTTTTATATAGTCTGAACATGCCAGGGAGGAAACTGGGTACCTCTAGAGCTGTGCTGTACCATGGGCCCTGCTGAGTCTGCTTTTGCTATGCCTCTGGAAAAGGTGCGAGCAATGTCGCAGCTGCCAATCACCTCTGGTCTCCAAAAAGTTCAGCCTCACCCCTACCGCAGCTCTACTTGAGAACTGGTTTTCTCTATGCTTCTCCTATAAACTGGCCCACTGAAACCATGTAGCTATTTCCATTCTCCATCTTGCTTATGTCTTCCTCCTCATTGGTCTCCTCCAGAGCAGGGGTCTCCAAGCTTTAGGTCTAGAGGATTTCAACTCCCAGAATTCCCCAGCCAGCAAAGTCCACCAGGCTTAAAGTTGCCAAGGTTGGAGACCCCTGCTCCACAGAGTCCTTTCTCAACTCCAGCTCTCTCTCCCCTTCTTTCCAAGGCAAAGGTTTTTCAAACAGAGGAGGAGGGATGGAGTGGGGAGTTGGGTTAACAGAGACACAATTTCCCTTCCACTTCAAGCATTTGAGGTTTTGGTATTGCCTGCCCTGGTTGAATTAGGAGAAGGGAAGCTACGACTTCCACTGAATGAGTGTGGGGTGCCCAGACATCTGCAGAGTTATTCTCCTGGCAAAGTTTGTATTCTACCATATCAGCAACCTTTGCCGAGCTATGTGGAAGAGGCCAGGGGAATGGCCTCAAGCGCTTTATTTCACAGACAATATCAGAGTGAATAAAAAGGGTAATTGAAATAATAAAACGTTTTATAAAGGAGATCTGTACCAATGGTGGGTTTCAAAAAATTTTAGTACCGGTTTTGTGGGTGTGGCTTGGTGGGCATGGCATGGCTTGGTGGGCGTGGCAGGGGAAGAATACTGTAAAATCTCTATTCCCACCCCACTCCGGGGGAAGGATACTGCAAAATCCCCATTTCCTCCTGATCAAAGTCCCAGTTCATCCTGGGACTTGGGAGGCAGAGAATAGATGGGGGCGGGGCCACTCAGAATTTTTACTACCGGTTCTCCGAACTACTCAAAATTTCCGCTACCGGTTCTCCAGAACTGGTCAGAACCTGCTGAAACCCGCCTCTGATCTGTACATCCATATGCAAATAAGGAAACTCAATCAAACATGGGGTGATTCTTTTTCTGCGTGCCAGTCTGCCAGCCAAGGCCTTATCTCAGTTACTCAATTCCACATCTGTCCCATTTCTTTTATTAATTAATTAAGTATATTGGGGCATGTTAGCAAGCCTGCACCTCATTGGCTTGTAATATAGACTGCTACAGATTTTCTTTTTAAACAGAAGACATATTTTGCAAACTTCTGCATATACATGGTTTCCAACACTTATTTCCTGAATTCAATCTTAGAATGATTGAGGCCAGTTCTCTACTTCTTGGTGGATATTCTGTTGTGAAGAAGTTTTTCTGTTTGCTTAATATTAGCATTTATTTATTGCACGTACTTATATCACTCTTTAATGTTCTTATGTTTAGGTTGTATAAATATTTATACTGCAATTATTATAGCACTTTATATCATCCATTGGACAGTTGGTGGCAACAGCCTTGGACAGGAGATGGGAATCAGGCTATAATAGAGTTCTTGGCTTGTTATTGCCTCTCTGACTATTCAATAATTGTAGAGCATCATGTATAGAACGGTGTTATGCAGGGGTGGGTTCTAAAAATTTTTACTACCGGTTCTGTGAGCGTGGCTTATTTTGTGGGCGTGGCTTGATGGTCATGTGACAATTCTTTAGGATTTAGCAGAGGTACTGGTATACCAGGCTTTTAACTGCTTGCAGAGCTGTACTGGTCTACTAATGTATTTTTGCAGGCACTGGTCTACCCATTTATTTTTGCAAGCACTGGTCTACTCATGTATTTTTGCAGGCACTGGTCTACCCATTTATTTTTGCAGGCACCGGTCTACTCATGTATTTTTGCAGACACCAGTCTACCCATTTGTTTTTGGAGGCATCCGTCTACCCATTTATTTTTGCAGGCACCGGTCTACTCATGTATTTTTGCAGGCATCGGTCTACCCATTTATTTTTGCAGGCACTGGTCTACTCATTTGTTTTTGGAGGCACTGGCCTACCACCAAACCGCCTTTTACCACTGATTAGGGTAGGGCGGCCCTTTGAAGCCCAGCGGCAAGAGTTTAAACAGTTTTTTTCCTTATGGCCCATCAGCTGGGACTTGGGAGGCAGCAATAGATTGGGGGTGGGGCCAAATAAAAGCTAAGAATAACGTGTGGGGGGTGGGGGGCAGAACCGGTTCGGTGACATCATATCGTCACTGCTACTGGCTCGGCAGAACCGAGCCAAACTGGGAGGAACCCACCACTGGTGTTATGGTTAGAATTGGGTTAAAGATTAAATGGGATTTATTTTTCAAAACTACTCTTTGAATAGAAAACCTATGCATAGATAATTCATTATCTCTCTTAAAGAGTTTTCTAGTTCTTAGGTAAGTAGCCAACCTATAGATTACTTCTTGCAATGAGCTGCCCTTTTTGTATGAATATTTATAGCAATGCATCAATTAATCTTTTTTTTTTTATCTCTTGGGATACTAGGATGATGTAGCCTATGAGGAAAGGACATATGAAGGTGGGATGTTTGCCAGTGTTGAACTCTCTGGAAAGCCTTTTGACGAGGCTTTACGTGAAGCAGTGCTGAAGCTCCTTAAATATGTTGGAGGAAGCAATAATCAAGGTGAGGTTCCCTTTTCAGGACTCTCTTTATAACTCAGTTGCTTAGCTGTATATTTGCAACACTGAAAAACCTATTTATAGGTGAACATAATTTTGTTTGTCAATAAAGAACCAATTATTCATTTACTCTCAGGAGCTGGCATGGGGATGATGGCCCCAGTGTGTAGCACAGTCTTTCCTGCAGAGGACGGATCATTGCAGCACAAGGTGAAAGTTCTGCTACGGATTCCAAGCCAGTTCCAGAACAATCCCCCTTCACCGACTGATGAGAGCATCCAGGTTGAGAAAAGGGAAGAAATGGTTGTTTATTCTACGTAAGTTTCTTTAAAGAAGTTTGAGTGAAGGACTCAGATTTGTCCATGGCTGCCATTCACTTTCCTTAAATTGGTACTTCCCAAATGTAGTCAACCTGAAATCTTATCACCCTCTCTAACAAAGCTATTGGCCTTGGCTACAGAGACTATGAGGACTGAACAACTGGGGAGCACAAGATTTTCTAGGAATACTTTGGATTTTATTATCTTTGTTAATTTTTAATATTCAGCAGATTATAATCATAGTTAACGTTGGATCAGCGAGTTATCTTGAGTGCTTATTTCAACATGCAGTAGTACAAAGCATTTTTCTATTGGCACAACCCAAAAATATAGTTTTAATTTCACAACAGCTTCCATTTATTTCAAAGACAATATCTGTGCATCAAGGCATGATTCTTATGGATGCAAGGGAATTATAACTACCCTATTGAATCATTAGCTTTTAAGTTAATTGAAGCAAGAGGTTCCATTTTAAAATTTAATTTTGCTAATATAATTCTGTAAGGTATTATTTGTTGTTAGTCACAAAGTCATGTCTGACCCATTGCAACCCCACGGACAATGTTCCTCCAGGCCTTCCTGTCCTCTACCATCCCCATAGTCCATTTAAGCTCACACCGACTGCTTCAGTGACTCCATCCAGCTACTGCGTTCTCTGTCATCCCCTTCTTCTTTTGCCCTCAATCGTTCTCAGCATTAGGCTCTTCTCCAGTGAGTCTTTCCTTCTCATTAGGTGGCCAAAGTATTTGAGTTTCATCTTCAGGATCTGGCCTTCTAAAGAGCAGATAGGGCATTATATACCTTGACAATTCAAGAAAATTAAGACCCAGTATTAGGTGTATCAAATTGGATCTTGAACTTGGGCTATTTCAGATTCTGTGGAATGAAGAAGTGAAATGGAATAACTGTGGAAACAACCCGGACACAGCTCTTGAGAATAGATAAGCTACTAAAGTGCTAAAATTTACTAAAGTACAAAAATTAATTTGCTTGCTCTATTTTTTTACTATTTACATATAACTTTCAATCATTCACTCTTTTTTCCTGTCAAATACAAATAATGTCATCCCTGATGCATTCATTTTCGAATTCATCTCCCTGGAATTCATTCACACATGATTTGAACTGTAGACTTTTTTTTACAGTCTTTAATTGTTGTTGTTCTTTTCTCCCCCCCTCCTAGGCTGTTTGGAGGCTATGCAAAAGAAGTAGACTATGTGAATTATGCAGCCAAGCTAACCTCTGCTTTAGGAAATGAGGCATCCTTCCACAAAGACTTCTATTTTTGCAATGGTTACGATCCCCCCATGAAACCCTATGGGCGGCGCAATGAAGTTTGGCTGTTGAAAAAAGTGACCAATTAAAAAGGCTGGAAGGAACTCTAGAAAAATAACCACCAATGCCATGGAAAGCAATGAAAGTGAAAACACGAAAACTAAGACGGCTTGCATTTGAGATTCATTCAGCATTTCTTTTTATTTTTAATGAACATATATTCATAAAATTCTTTTGTATTTGCCATTTATTTCATAAGGCATAAATTATATTTCTTGAGATGATTTTTCTCCTCCGTAGAATAGGAAGAATAAAGTGCCTTCTACAAAGAACAATATTTTTAAACTGCACTAAGTGAGCCATAAGAAATAGTTTTTTATTGCACCAGAACAAATGAACAGGCCAATTATTGAATTGTGGGAAGACCAAATATTAATTCAAATAAATCCAGGTTATCTCTTTTCTGTCAGTTCTTATTAACCCAGACCTTAAAACACAGCCAAACTAAACTCTATTCTAGTAATTTATTTTCCCCTTCGTTCATGTTATTACTATCGGTGATGGCAATACCTGTAACAAACCATATTGACATAATCACACAACTGCATTCTTGCATCATGACATCTGATGACATCAGTATGCACATATTCTCATTCTTCCCATGAGATGCCCATGATAGATGGCTGTTGACAACAGCAATTAACTTGGCAAGTCACAATCCTAAACCAGGGTTCTTCAAACTTAAAATAGTCATTTTCTGTTCAATAGTTCAACTTGCTTTGTGCTAACCTGAACAGGACTTCCTACAGTCCTGACAATAGTTACCATCTCCAAGTGTAGCAGTCTTGGGAAGAACGGGCATTGGATACTATGGGAATGTATAGATGGCAAAGGAATAAAGTATATCCTTTTTAAGTATTTATAAGGGAGGTATCTTTACTCTAGAGAACGGAACATATTCTTGTTCCTGAGAGACAATTTTTAACATGATGCAGAGTGTAAAGACTTGTCCAGGCAGTCACTAGGAGTTTACACTAAAAATAAATGTAGCTATGGGTCATCTAGTTACATTTGGAAAGGCAGAAATGAATGAACAGAAAATTGGAAATTATTACTTCAGAGCTCCATTGAGACCCCAAAAAGTGATTTTTTAAAAAAAAAAAGATATACTGGATAAGTGGTGGGGATTTTGACATCTGTCCAAAAGTGCCACATTAAATCATACCTGCAAGTAGCACAGTATAACATGCAGAATAAGTGGTCTCAACAAGGCAAATATTGCTATTTCCCAGCCAACAAATATACTTATTTGGTGATTTATAGCCTACTTTCTGATCCTCCTCTCATAAAAAAAAAGAAAAATTGAATACCAATGCCATCACAATAAAGAGCAATTTTATCAAAATAAAGCTACATCCCATTGAAAAGAGCCTGTCCCAAAAGAAAATTCTTGACAACTGACCTAAAAAGGCAAATCACCCAAAGTATTGATAACTTGGCAGGGCTAGAAATGCCAAGTCAAAAAATGTTTCTTGGTGACGCCCCCTGGTGTCTCCCAGATGATAAAGAGCAGGAGAGAAAGCTGAAAAAGGCAGTTCCTATGTTGCTGCTGATATTTTCATTATTGAGAAATAACAATGTGTAAATAGGCTATTTTTGAATAGGTGTAACTACTAAACTACCTAACAGCATTCCAGAAATCCAAACAGGTTTTCAATCTGACCTGAATATGTCAAAAAACCTGATGTTTTCTGGATGCATAGCAAATATTCTGTCATAATTCTGATTCTTCCATGGGTCTGATAACTGCTTGCCATGTAACGTAATTGAGTAGGTTACTCATGTCTCAAAAGCCATTGCTGTAACACTGTGGACTTTGTCTTCATCACTTTGTGGAGCCATCCTTCCTGAGCTTAGCATCCTTCCTCAGGAAGGAAGTCATCCTTCCTGAGCTTGGCAACCTTCTCAGGTATGGTGGCACTGCAGCTTCTCAGCACAACAGCAGAATGATGCCAGGTTGGGAAGGTTGATCATGGGAATAAAGTTATTATTGTTAATGTTTTATATAAGAAATTTCATCTTCTGCTACTCTTTCATACATATCCCCTTCCTATTTTTGCCACATCATGTACAATTATTTCTGGTTTCTAATGCCTATAATTATGTTGCAAGTTTGATACATGTTTGTGCAATTTTTTAAAATGAAATCTCAATTTTAGCAAAAATAACAAAAATATACTCTGAAGATTTGGGGTGGTTATGTGTGTACGTAGTATGATAGAAGATATTCATTTCTCTCTCTCTCCTAATGAATGATAGATGGAGAATCTCAATGTAAATCCCTCTTTCCTTAATTCCTATCATATCTTAAAGAATATGAAGAAATGCCATGCCTCCACTGGCAAGAGTTTTCGTCAGATAATGAAGTTTCTTGAGGCTATCCAGACTGGATAGGGAGAGTAACCAACTCCATGTAGTTTGGACTATTGGTGTGGAGCCAATAGTCCAAAACTACCAAAAGCTGGTCTTCCAGATTTGATTCAGAGGTTGAGACCAAAGCAATACTAATGCTCAAGGAACACAGATGAAGGCAGATTCAAGGCCAACAGAAAGGGTCTGTTTGGTAGGTCAGTTTCTATCCCTGGCCATTGGACTGTTCCTGGAATACCCTTGGAATATGAATGTATCTGTTTGCTTTATTCTTTAGTGGGATTCTGATTACCAACACCCTCTTGGTTTATTTGGAATTGGAATCAAGAATGCATATTCTTAATGCCATTGCAGTAGAATAACAGAATATTACACAGGTGCATGAATTTCAAGCCATGAAATACCCAGTTGTCTTTTGCTAAGGCTTGTCAGCATCTGCATAATTATGCAATTACTTACCTAAATATGGATTTCAAAACTGCTATTATGTATCCTTTTTTTAAAAAAAAAAGTTTTTTACATTTCTAAGGGTGTAATTGCCTCTATCATAAGTATAAATTAGTTGAAAAGATTAATAATTTAGCTGTCAAAAATTATTAAAAGAAACAAAATATGAGGTTATACAATCACTTGTTCTATTTAAAAGTATGCTTGTGGCTGATAGGCTTTCTGTTTCATATTGCAGTGCTTATAATAGAAATAGGAGCATCATCCTAGATAGCAGATATATGGGTTTAGGGAAGCACAAAACATTTCACTTCAGCTCCACGCTGGAAAAGCTAGATCAAGCAAAAATAAACAGAATTTTTAGTTGAGAAAAAGGATGACTCTTGGGAAGTACAAAGATGGGAAGGCTTGTAATGTCCTGCTTGTAAACATCAAAGCTGCTGTCTCATTACAATTATAAACAGAAAGCTGAATCAAATGGATCTTTGATTTGTTAATTGTTACGTATGTATCTATTTTGTGCGGGAGATTTGAATGGTAGAATGTTTGTGATTGGTTAACGGTTATTTCAGAACTGTATATAAGGAGGGCTGTTGGCTGTGTTTCTTTGCTGAAGTCTCACCCTTAATTAAAGAGCTGTTGTCACTAGCTTGCTTGTGCCTCTCGTTATTCCCATGCTATAACATTGGCGACAAAGGTGGGATAGAGGCAAAACAAAAAGAGCTTTGAGTTTCAGCCAGGGTGACGAGCGGATTGCGGAGACATACTGCAATGTCTGCCTACGTTCCGCCAAAACCCTTCGACCCGACCCGAGAGAAATGGGGGTCATATCTAACCAGGTTCGAGTGTTCCCTGGAAGCAAGTGAGATGCAGGGTCTCTCGGCAAATCGGAAAAGAGCTCTCTTCCTGAGCCACTGCGGGCCAGAAGTTTTTGAGATGGCCGAATCTCTCTGCGAACCTGCACCGGTTCAGACGGTCGCCTGGGACGTGCTGCAAGCAAATCTGAGAGCCCACTACGCTCCCGTTCCTTCAAAGTTTATACAATGCTACGAGTTACGGCAACAAGTACAAAAAGAAGGAGAACCGGTCAGCGCATACAAGGCTAACCTTCGAAAAGCCGCAACGCATTGCGACTACCGGGATCTTGAAGACGCACTCCTACAACAACTGATGTGTGGCGTTAGAGACACACATTTACAGAGGCATCTACTCGCAAAGCCAGATTTGACATTAGCCAGCGCGCTTGACGAAGCAAGAGCACACGAAGCGTCCACTAAGGCTGCCGAAGCGCTACAACGTCTACAGTCAGGTAAAGACGCCCCAAAGTCAACACCTGTTCACCAAGAGGAAGAGCGGACCAGTACGGAAGAAGAGTCAGATGAGGACGTTTTCCACACTGACAAAAAGAAAGGCGAGCAAAATCATCACCGAGAAAGTTGCTCGAGTTGTGGTGGAGCTCACGAGAGACAGTCCTGTAAATATCAAGACGCCGTAAATATCAAGACGCCGTTTGCAGGCAATGTGGAAAAAAGGGCCATTTGGCTAGGGTCTGTAGAGCTCAATTTCCTAGAAATAACAAGTCACATGACCACAATGACCACTCAGAACCGACATGTTCAACTCAGCCAACCGAAGATGGCGGCACAAGAAAACGGCGCAAGAATCAAAAGCGAGACACCTACAGCACGAGAATCGGCCAAGCCAGCACATCTGTAGAGGAAAAAGTCTACACCAGAGTAAAGATTGAAGGGAGACCATGCGACATGGAGATCGATACCGGGTCTGCCCTGTCAATCATGTCCTGGGCAACGCTTAAGTCACTTCTACCGAAGTTCCAGAGAAACCAGCTATCACGACAACGAGTTCGCCTCCTCGACTACCAAGAAAACCGAGTTCCTGTGGAAGGCGTCGGCACGTTCTGGGTCACCTATGGCGATTTCCAAAAGGAGCTTCCCCTGACGATCGTCAGCAAGTCGCTACCAAGCCTCCTGGGCCTAGGTTGGTTCCGAGCCCTCGGCATGGGCTTCACGGGTGTCCACAGCCTCAGCGGACCGTCTCTAAAGAACAGCCTCCTGCACGAGTTCCAGGACGTTTTTGGAGAGACGCTAGGCAAGTATGTGGGGACCCCTATTTCTTTCAACCTAGACCCTAACGTAGCCCAGATTGGGTTAAAGGCAAGATGAGTACCATTTGCCTTAAAACCAAAAATAGACGCAGAGCTTGACAAACTGATTAAGCAAGGGGTGCTGTCCCAGTAGATCACGCTAAGTGGGAGACCCCAATAGTCATGCCAGTCAAGGCAGATGGGTCAATCAGAATCTGCGCTGATTATAAATGCACGATCAATCAGGTGCTCCAACAGAGCGCGTACCCAGTCCCAATCGTCCACCATTTGCTTCATTCCCTGGGCCCTGGCAAGATATTTGCTAAATTAGACCTTGCGCAGGCATACCAGCAGCTGCCGGTAGATGACGCTATGGCAGAATCTCAGACTATAGTAACGCACAGAGGTGCGTTCAAATGCACTAGACTACAGTTTGGGGTTAGCATTGCACCAGGGCTTTTCCAAAGCACCATGGAGTGCCTATTACAAGGACTTCCGGGGGTTGTACCCTACTTTGACGACGTCCTCATTAGTGCCCAGAATGAGGCGCAGCTTGGAGAAAGAGTTAGGCGAGTGCTCACCAGATTTAGAGAAACGGGACTAAAAGTCAAAAAGACTAAATGTAAAATTGCAGTACCATCTGTAGAATTTCTGGGCTACCGAATTGACGGCACGGGCATACACCCCACAGAGAGCAAAGTAAGGGCCATCCAAAATGCACTCACACCAAAGTCGAAGGCTGAACTACAGGCATTTCTGGGACTTCTGAACTTTTATGCAATGTTCCTTAAGGACAAGGCTACCATTGCTGAACTGTTACACAGATTATTAGGAAAAAACGTTCTTGGGTTTGGGGCAAGACTGAAGCGGCCACGTTTAAAGCTGTCAAAAAACTTTTGTCGGAAGACAGTTTTCTAATTCAATACAATTCGGAATTGCCGCTTGTTCTTGTCTGTGATGCGTCCCCTTTTGGAGTAGGCGCTGTATTGAGCCATAGACTACCGAATGGGTTAGAGGCGCCCATTGCATATTACTCTCGCACCCTGTCCAGTGCAGAACGAAATTACAGCCAGCTGGACAGGAAAGCCTTAGCGGCTGTAGCAGGGGTCAAAACATTTCATGAATATTTGTTTGGCCGGACTTTTGAACTAGTAACGGACCATCAGCCATTGTTGGGACTTTTGGCTGGCGACAAACCAACACCGACCGCTCTTTCCCCCCAGATGACCAGGTCTATTTTCCTGGCCGCTTATTCGTATCGACTAATCCACCAACCGGGCCGGACTCTGGGCCATGCTGACACTCTCAGCCGATTCCCCTTGCCTGATTTGTTGGAAAACCTGGCGCCGGAAACCCCTGTCTTGTTGCTTGATGTCATATCTCTGGGGCCTCTCTCGTCTGGTGAGGTGGCAAGGGCATTTACCAAGGACAATGTTATTCGAACTGTTATGGGCTGGGTCATGAGAGGGTGGCCAACTAAGGTGGACAGTGGGGAGTTTCAAGTATTTTTTGCCAAAAAGAACGAATTGTCTATGCTTGGTGGTTGTTTATTGTGGGGCGATAGGGTGGTGGGAATTCCCTCACGGTTGAGGCATTGGGTTTTAGAACTGCTACATGAGGGGCACCCTGGTATAGTCAGAATGAAGGGACTGGCATGAAGTTATGTGTGGTGGCCACAACTTGACCAGGATGTCATGGAATGGGTTGGAAAATGCAGACCTTGCCAGGAGTCCCGACCGGATCCCCCTGTAGCTCCCGTTAGAGAGTGGGAGAAGCCTAAGGGACCATGGGGGAGGATTCATATAGACTTCGCACGGCCATTTCATGGGCAGAATTTTCTGATAATTGTTGATGCTTTTTCCAAATGGTTGGAAATAGCCCTAATGCCGTCAACCACTTCCGAGGCGGTAATCAAGGTTCTCAGGAAGCTATTCACAACCCACGGGTTACCAGACACCCTGGTATCAGACAACGGGCCCCAATTCACGGCGACACAGTTTGAAAGCTACCTGGCCGAGTTAGGAATAAGGCACGTACTGTCAGCTCCGTTTCATCCGGCTTCTAATGGCCTTGCGGAGAGATTTGTAAGAACAACCAAAGAAGCTCTCTCCCGACTCGATGCGGGTGACTGGCAAGCCAGAATCGATCAATTCTTAACAATACAAAATGCTGCCCCGTGCACTGCCACAGGGCGCAGTCCAGCAGAACTTTTAATGGGTCGGAAACTTAGATGTACTCTCAACCGTCTACATCCAAACTATTCCCAAGATAGTTTCAAGGGGGAAGAAATAGGATTAAGGCAATTTCAAATAGGAACCCCAGTATTCGCAAGGAATTATGCTAGCGGTCCACTATGGATAGGGGGAACCATTGTGGGAATCACCGGCCCAAAATCTTACACTGTAGACGTAGGGCAAGGTAAAATCTGGAGAAGGCACATAGATCAATTGCGAAGGCATTTAGATTGTGAAACCTACGAAAATCCAAATACTGTTGAACCTGACTTCCAAAGTTTCTCCAAAACAGCTATCTCAAGCCCGAGTAAACTGGATTACTTATCGGGTAAGCCGGGGCTCCAGCGCCACCCCGACAAGTCGACACTCCCAGCCGGGGATGGCCACGCCTCTGGGGAAATCCAGGAGGTTCCATTGGTGGAGCCAGGACAGACGGAAGGTCCCTCTGGCTGGCTCTACGCCTCACCAACAACTGACCTGCACAGGTTAACCAGAGTGAAATCACGCCCTGGTCACCTGCGTGATTTTGTATGTAAATATGTAAATAGATAGAATAAGTGCCTTCTGGGAATGGAGGGGTGTTATGTATGTATCTATTTTGTGCAGGAGATTTGAATGGTAGAATGTTTGTGATTGGTTAACGGTTATTTCAGAACTGTATATAAGGAGGGCTGTTGCCTGTGTTTCTTTGCTGAAGTCTCACTCTGAATTAAAGAGCTGTTGTCACTAGCTTGCTTGTGCCTCTCGTTATTCCCGCGCTATAACACTAATTATCCAAGTAGTTCTGATTTATGGCACTGGCTGCTTGATTCTTGCACATTGATTTGTATTGCATAGCCTTGCTGAATTCTGGTGTACTTTCCATGTCTTGGGTGAGTGATACAGCATAAGACTGAAATGCCAGATGCTTGTATATTGCTATATTTTTCAAAGACAGCATTAGAAGATTTAAGTACCTTAGCAGAAGAAATGGGTGAGTGCACCGAAAAACAGAGTGGTCTCAACATCTGCTTGAGTTTTTTTTCTTATGGTTGTTAACTTGCCTTAAACTTTCTGACATAAATAATATGAGTAACTTGTCTTCCTGAAGTCATGCTCATATTATTTAAATGCAAATTTCACTTATAACCTAAATTACAGAATGCAAATTGGCAGCAGTCCTCCAGTTGAAAGAATTTTTGGCGCATGGTTTGGAGCTTAATTTGGCCTCCTTTTTTTAAAAAAAATTAAAATTTACCATTTAATTATACTTTTAAAAAATGAGGTTTTGTAGCACTGTTTCATCAAGTTAATTAGCATTTACAATGGATTTTCCTTGCAAAATAATTTATTTCTGGTATATTTGCTTTAAATGGATCTTTCCATTTTTTGAATGAATTCTGTAGAAGGGAAAACGCTTCTTGTTAATATGACAAATGTGAATTTCATGTTATTTCAAAATTATTATTTTAGAACTTGAGGTAACATTAAAATATATATGTTAAGATGAAAGGAGACATAACTATTGGGGAGCATTTATGTGATTAAAATGAATATTTGCCACAGTAAACAATTACAATGCTATATAAAATTATATAATGAAACATACACACTTATACTGTACAACTATAATACTTTTTGAACCAACTCTATTTTGTATAAATGAATCCCAAATTCCATTACATTTATCCACACAAAGTCTATGTCTATAGGCAATCTGCTCATAAATAGCAAATGAAATCAAGTCTTCAATCCATTGAGTAAATGGGGTCATAAGTATATCTTTCCAATGTTGCAATATCAGTCTTTTAGCTATAGTAAGGGCATGGAGAATCCGTTTCCATTCCTCAGTTGTTAAATTCCACATACTAGGTATGTAATTCAAGAGATTGTTATCCTCTGAAAATTTTAGCTTTTGTCATAGTCACATTTAAAAGTTTCCCCTGACTAGTTGTATCCCACTCAAGGGGTTGGTGCTCATATCCATTTCTTAGCCAAGGAAGCCATTATTGTCTGAAAATACTTCTGTGGTCATATGGCCAGCATGACTGTACAGTGAAGCACATGGAATGCTGTTACCTTCCCACTGAAGTGGTACCTATTTATCTACTTGCATTTGCATGCTTTGGTACTGCTAGATTGGCAGGCCTTCAACCCAGGCTGTCAGCTTTCCAGCTGACAAGCTCAGCATTTTTAACCGCTGAGCCATGGCACCTCCTTTATATACATTTATATATCCCTATGCTTTCTTGCAAAATATAGTAAGTATAGGACATTGTAAAAACATGTTTTGAGAAAGTATTATCCTTCTTACACCTCTAACAAAATATTGTGTTAATCCTTTTCTATACAAGCACAATGGAGTCCAATAAATTCTATTTTTGTTGTTGTAAAAATTGTAATTTGAAATCCGTTGACATTCTTGCAATAGAAGTTAAGATACACTCCCATTACCTAGGCAATATAGGAGCCTTTATTCTGCTCATCACTTAATTTTTGCATATCAAATAGGTACATTGATAATAAATATCTCTAAAAAATATTGGTAGCAGGTTTTTTTAGTCTTAAAAGATTTAACTAGCTCTTCTAGTATCTCAGGTGTCCCAGAAGCTGAAAATGCTGCTGATCCAAGCAATGTTTAGGGGACTGGAGGCTAAAACATATAAAGAATGGTGGCTGGAATTGAGTATGTCTAGTTTAATGAGAAGAAGGACTAGGGGTAACATGATAGCAGGGGGTTTGGAATAGAAGACCTCCAAGGTCCCTTCCATTCTGGTTATTCTGTAATGCTGCCAAGGAATATTGTTGCTGTAAATGTTGCCACTGAGTTAAATCTCATAGATGATATAGTCTCTCAGCATAGCATATGTTAAAAATTCATCCTCAGTATCAATCAATTGCTCCAATGTCAATAATCCTGTCTTGGCTTCCGGTTTGGCTTCCATCGCCGTCAGACGGTCTTTTGAGACCGCCAGCCCCGTCGCCCGTAAAGAGCCGCCTTTACAGCTGAAAGGCGGCTCAAAAAACTCCATTTCCTAAAGGAAATGTGAGACAGAGCCGGCGAGGGCAGATAGAGCCCTCTGCGAAATCCCCAGAGTTTTTGTTTTACTCTTGGGGACGAAGCAAGATGTGGCTCCCTATTTTCGCTCACCACTGCTCCGGGCTTCAGGAGAACTCTGCTTTTTGCAGAGCCAGGCGATGGGACCAGACCAATTAATGAAACTAACAGATCATCTGAACAAGTAGGAGGAAATCCGGATCTGGGATCCTAAATTGCAAGTATTTCTAACCCTAAGACTGATTTTAAAAGTAAAGGAGAGTGAAAGGAGGAAAAAAAGAGAGTTTAAAATGGCGACTGGCTGAGGCTTGAGAAGAAAGCTGAAAGCGAAAGTCCTTCCGTTTGAATAGTTTAATACATTACAAAGTATCTAAAACAATAGCGCTGGCTAGGAGTGAAGAGAAAAATTCTTATTTCATGCTTCTTCCTTCTTAGAGACTTGATATTGATATTGTCTGGAGAGAAGTCTTTTTCTTTCAAAAGGGGAAAAAAAATCTGTTTGTGTGGCAGGATGGCGTTAAAACTGACAAAGCCAGATAACCAAGCTGTGGGGGGGGGGGGCTCCCCCATTTATAAACCACATGAACAAGTTGTGAGTTTGCAGATGCAGAAGAATGGCTTTACAGACCTAAAGGAGGAGATGGCAAGACATGATAAGATTGTGAACCAGAACCTTGAAAATTTTTGACAGGAAATTAAAGAGTTGGTTCAACAAAAGTATGATATCCTGAAGCAACATATGAAAAGTTTCTTAGATGTAATTATGAGGATGGATAAAGAGATCAATTTAGAAATAGAGTCTAAAATGAAGGAAGTTGATCATAAGATTTATAATTTGGACAATAAAATACAAAGAATTGAAAATGATTTAATAATGATTCAAGAAAAAAGCTCAGAAGTAGAGTTTAAAAAGTTTTAAAAAATAAAGGAAGCTGACTACAAGACTTACAATGAAGATAATATAAAACAAAGGATTGAAAATGAAGCCACAATGATGCAATTCAGATTCATGGAATTTGCGGTTAGAATTAGGGGAATACAGGAAAATAAAAGACAAGATTTGAGAAAGGTGTCTGCTGAAGTTCTGGCTGGGATTTTAAAGGTTAGTCCTGAAGAGGTATCCTGCAAGATTGATAAGGCCTACAGAGTTAATTCTTGGGTGGCAAAGCAAAGGCAGTTGCCTAGAGATGTGGTGATCTACTTTACTGATAAAGAAATAAGAAATGATATCGTGCAAAAGTCTTTTAACTCCACTCTTGAAATGCATGGAAGGAAGATTTGGATATTTAAAGAGCTGCCGCCCAAGATGTTAAAAGATAGAAAGGATTTTGGATTTTTGGTGACTGAGCTAAAGAAACAAAACATCCCATTCAGGTGGGATGTTCCAGTTGGTATAATACTGAGATATCAAGGAGAAAGATATCAACTAAGTACTGGTGAAAAAGCGGAAGAATTTTACTACAAGGTTCTTAAAATGGGTTCAACATCTCCATGTATAACACACGAGGGGAATGAAGAAAAGCAAAATCAACAAGAGATTGAAATTCAGGCTAAGCAGATGGAGGTGGAGGTAATGGAAAAACAACAAGTTACAGAGGCCTTTGTGGATGAGCCGCTTTTGGATTCTCCTTCAGAGGTCACAGTTGGACTACCTATAAATACAAGAGAGGCGGTTTTGGATTCTAATATGATGACTTATCAAATTACAGACCAGCATGGAAATCAATCAGTTGATATACAACTCATAGAAAGGCAACCAGGATGGAGATTTAAGCCACAAAAAGTTAAGAAAAGAAGAAGCAGGTCCTACAAAAATAAAAAATTTTTAGACTAAACAACAGTGTAATGCCAGTTACTTAAGAGACGATTGAATACATGAAAATGTAGTTGAGGCAAAGTATTAGTTTATACTATTTTGAGGAGAGTGACAGATCTCTGCAGTGCTCTACTTTTGGGATGTGGAAGATGGCCTTAAATTGAGTGGATTGGAACTTTCTATTTTGGACTCTTTGACAAATGGATTACGTTTATGCTGAGCTACAAGGCAAGAGAACTATGGGATTGGGGCTTGCAGAAGATCTGGTTGTTACCCTAATACGGTGGTTGGAATTAATAATCTAGATGAAAAGACATTGCAAAAGACACTATATGGAATATAAATATAAAGTCACTCGGGTGGTTTTTTATATACGAAAACATTTACTATTGATGGGGGCAGATGGTAATTGAAGATACTGAACATACTGTTGGAACTTGAATTTGATGTTACCTTAACATGGGTGATGGAATTAACAATCCAGTTGAAAGACATTACAGAAGATGTTATATGGATTACAAGTTTAAAGTCATTTGAGGATTTTATTTACATATGAAAATATTTTTTAGTGGTGTGGGCAGAAGAACAAAGATATTAAAAATATTATGTATGGTAGACCTGTAGAAAAGTGGGTGGAGATAGGTTAGTTTACTGATTGTTTAGTTTAAGAAAATGGATGTTATGTTATATTAATATACGTAAAAGATTTGAATTAAGAGATATATGCATGGGGGAGGAGGAAAAGGGTAGATTATGAGTTGAAATTGCTAAATTAGGATTTATTATATAATTTTACAGCTGAATGTTACTTTGAAATGTATAGTATAAGGGGGATATAATAATATTGTTAGAAAGAAAGGGTCAGCATATGGAGGATAGAGTAAAAGGATGGTAAAGTATTATATAATCTGTTATTAATCTGGGTTTTATTTTGGAGAAGCCACAGGGGAAGGGGAGGGTGAGGGGGGGTTAAGGAGGAGGGGGGGGAAAAGGGGGGAAAATCTGTATTTGTAAAACTTTTTCAATAAAAAAAAATAATAATAATCCTGTCTTCATCCAATTTTTCCATATTACAATTTTCCCCAATTTTTAATGTTGAATTTCCCCATAAAACCAATTCAGCATGAGAAAACGGATCAAATCTGTTTTTATTAAACATTACATTCCATAGCTGGCTTATATAATTGTTTCCAGAGATAGCTATTTTTTTTTTTTAGTATATAGTTAAATCTTAATACTATCTGTCCAACCAAAGGTATTATAAATGTACATTCAAAAGTTGCCCAAATCAGAAAACTAGCATGTTATTTTCCAGTACTTAAAACTTACAACAGGTAAGCATGTACCTGTAGCAAACTTCACACTCACTACAACTAGTTGGGTGGTGAAATATCTGCAACATCTGCAAATAACCAAGCTCAGAGAGCACCAAGGACTGCAGTTCAGCCCTAAGCATATAATTTCTTCTGTTGGTAGAAAGAAGATGACAAAAATGACAAAAAACAAAATCCCAACCTCACAAAGAGATGAATATGTCTTGGGCTTATAAAATTTCATGAATGCAATAGAAAATTGCACAATAAAAGTCATATTTGGAACCATCCAGGAAGCAGTAATAGTATTTTATACAGTATGAGAAACATTTAAAATCCCTCAGCGATCTGTAGTGGAATCTCTGCTGTTTTAGTTATTCAAAATGACTACAGTTCAAGGAAGAACAATGAGACAACCAATTTGTGGACCAATTATTAAGAATATTCAAATAAGGATTGAATACTCTAAAATATCTTGGTGAATAGGTGACATAAGCACAGTGTGTGTGTGTGTGTGTGTGTGTGTGTGTGTGTGTGTGTGTGTGAATAATGTTGTGAACAGTTGAAATCACCCAGCTGGAAAACAATCCAGCTGAAAATAACAGTTGCAATCATCCAGCTGAGAAAAAAAATGCACAAAAGAACAGTTAAAATGACTAGAAAGGAGGTGGAACATTTATATGAGTAGGAAAAGCTAAGCAAAGACTTTCAGTTACAGAGCAGAATAGGACAGAAATTTACAAATTATATGCGTAGAGGATTTTTAAAAATGTACTTCTTTTCTCAACATTTTAGACATCAGAGTCATTATCCAAGTACATTTATGTTAGATAGATGGAGCAATAGAATCATCTGCTTTGATGATGCAGCGGATGATCAATTGAAATGGCTAAAAGGCATTGCCATAACAGTATCCTGTTAGAAAACAGCAAGTAACAGTTGTAGTGGTCATATAATCTGTGGACTTTTATCAGAAAAAGAATACTGAACTAAACTAGCCTTTCCAAGCTTGTGAGCTATGCATGTAGTCCTCGACAGTCATTTAGTGACTCTTCAAAGTTACAATGGCACTGAAAAAAATGATTTATGAATTTTTTTCAAACTTCTTACCGTTGCAGCATCCCCATGGTCACATGATCAACATTCAGATGCTTGGCAACTGGTTCATATTTATGATGGTTGCAATGTCCCAGGGTCATGTTATTAGCTTTTGCAACTTTCTGACAAGTAAAGTCAATGGGGAAGCCAGATTTACTTAACAACTATATTACTAACTTAACAATTGCAATAATTCACTTAACAACATGGCAAGAAAAGTCGTAAAAACGGGGCAAAATTCATTTAACAAATGTTTCACTTAGCAACATAAACTTTGGGCTCAAATGTGGTCGTATTATGAGGACTATGTATAATTGTGTTGATACGTCAATTCCCAGAATTGTCCTTCTAGAATGGCAATCCCAAAACAACAGGAAAACACCAGTTTAGAAGGGCTGAACCAAAAGATCCCTTGGACTAGTCCAGCAGGATGCTTCTTCCTTGACTAACTTCCCTTCCAGGAAATATGAGATGATTCAGTCTAAATCTGCACAACCATCTTCGCTAATTATCAACTAATTAGCAAAGAGCTTGTGATTGAAAGATGGTGATCTGCTAGAGTTTACTTCTAAAAGAAGCTCTTGGATTGGGCTGGAAAATTGATTTTTGTTCATTTGTAGAATATTTTTGTAGACTCTTATTATCAATCAACTGGTGACCTTTCATAATACTGGATAAAGGAAACATTTGAGAAGCAGAATTAAACACAACCAGAAAAGGGCTTCTTTCATCTTCCAATCAAATTAAAAGGTAGTTACCTTCAGATTTTTCACAGCTGTTGTTCAAAGATGATTCTCCTCTGAATAGCTAGCCCAGAAATATACTCTTTTCATGTCACTTCATGATCAAGGACAATCAAATACATCCTAAGCTAGATCCTGTTGCTTGCTTAGCAACCTGACTGTAGACGAAATCACAGCAATTTATCTCTTGCAATAGGATTATCAGTACAACTGCTTATCTTTCAAAATAAGTATTTCAATTTTATTTTTTTTTATTTGATTTTTATGCCGCCCTTCTCCGGAGACTCAGGGCAGTTTATAATGCGTTAAGCATTCATACTTTTGTAGATTTTATACAAAGTCAGCTTATTGCCCCCACAATCTGGGTCCTCATTTTACCTACCTTAGAAAGGATAGAAGGCTGAGTCAACCTTGAGCCTGGTGAGATTTGAACTTGCAGTAATTGCAGGCAGCTGATGTTAATAACAGTGCTTTAGTCTGCTGCGCCACCAGGGCTCTTTATGTATTTAGACAAATACATTTGTCTAAAGCACACCAGTGTTAACAAGACTATAAGTAACAAGAGATGTCTAGCGCAGGGGTGGGTTCTACTTACCTTTACTACCGGTTCGCATCGCACCTGCATGTGCTCTTCTGCGCATGCGCAGAGGCTATCACCTATGATGACGTCCAGGTCAGTGGGCGGAGCCTCCCGCTGGTTTTACTACCGGTTCTTGTGAACTGGTCCAAACTAGGGACAACCCACCACTGGTACAGCGCCTACTATAAAACTGTTCACATCCCAAATGTATTGCACTGGAAACAATGGAATAACAATATCCTTATTAGAAATAGATGAAACATAGCATATTTAGGCACTCCATGTTTCCTGAATAGGAACGCTAGAAAAGAGGTGCCCACTAACCATTTTTGTTAGGCCAGTCATAAATATTCTACTTTTTTCAGAATAAAATCTATTACAGGATCCAATCTGGGTCAGTCACTGGGACCAGAGATTTCATCTTCCGAGCTTTGGGACTCATGCTGGAGCCCATTCACAGAGAGGTTCCCTGAGGATGGCCTCCAACATGAGTCTGAAAGCTCAGAAGACAAAACACTGATTTCAGTGACTGACCTAGATTGGACCCCGCAACATTATCCTGGGACATGTATATTTGCCTTTATTTGTGAAAATCTATTACGTTTGTCTTGCTGAATTCTTGTTTTCTAATGCCTGTGTAGCCACTTCTATTTGGAGAAAGGAGCTTATGTTAAATATCCACTTAATCTATAACTATTATTCCATTTTGTGTATACCAGTATTCAAATATTATAATGTAGTCTATTAAACTGAAATATAGCATAATATTGCATTTTACACTGTGATACAGAGTGGTGCAGTGCATTACAATGCAGTATAGTGTAATTAAATGTATTACACTGGGGAAATGTAATATATTTGTTTCCATTTTAGTTCATTACAGCCATAATCCAGTCAAGAAGTACAAAAAACAAGAAAAGTTTTTTTTAAAGTATAATTATTTGAAATTGATATTTTATTCTTACGTGATAATGAAGATAATCAAAAAGCATCAGCATTTCTTTTTAATATTCTACTTAATGATTCAGAATGCTCCTCTCCATATTACCAGTCTGAACATCTGCTTTCTTCTTAGCTTAAATAATGCAGTTCTCAGGAATATCCTCATTAAAAAAATAATAACCTGTTTTGCAAAGCTTACAAGATTGGGATACCAAAAACACTTTGGCTGAAGGAGGACAAATTCCAGGAAACTGAACCAGAATCCAATGTGAATGCAGAAAAACGTGGCATATTCAAATCTGTGACTTCTTTGTCTGCAAGGTGGGTCCTGCTCATTCTACAGCTTTAAGTGAAGTTTAAATCCTCTTAACAGCAATCTTGGGAGATGCTTTCTAACCATTCTATAGTAGACATTTGAAATCTCTCCTCCAGAATGTAATGTTATGTAATAAAGGTATAAATGAATATTCTGTAAAGCCTAAAAAACTAGGTCAGTGCAGTTTCATAGAGAAAGAAAAAAAAATGTATCAAGCTTAGCTGTGAAAAGAATCATGTGTAAGGCCATGAGGTATGCATACAATGTGTACTCTCATTCTCTTTCTTTTTATACTGGTAGAGATGGAAAAACTCAAGAGCCTTGGTACTACAGTGGTTTAAAGCACCCTGTTATTAACACAGCTGCCTGCAATTTACTGCTGGTTCGAATCTCTCCAAGGCTCAAGGTTGACTCAGCCTTCCATCCTTTCTAAGGTAGGTTAAATGAGGACCCAGTTTGTGGGGGCAATAAGCTGACTTTGTATAAATATACAAAAGTATGAAGGCTATTGCTTAACGCACTGTAAGCCGCCCTGAGTCTCCGGAGAAGGGCGGCATATAAATCAAATTAAAAAAAAAAAAAAAGTGTTTGGGAGGAGGAGCTTCTTTAAGAGCAAGGTAAAACAATTGGGGAGAAACCCAAAGGTGCTTTTTTTCAAGAGGCAACTGGACTTTCTGGTTTTTCTTTTGCTTCTCATCCAAGAAGCTTCCTCAGCTCTGATTGGATGGTGGGGAATGGAAGGATTTATACTCCTTGTTGACAGCTGTTCATTTGCATTCTTTTAGCAGGTCATTAAGGTCACCTGGAGGTTTATCTGTGCCATCAGGGTCACCTGAGTGGTGCAAATTGATGCGGAGCCTTCCTGAAACTGTTGAAAGGACTGTGTTGTTGATTGAAGATAGATGATGCCTGTTAGATCAGGCGCAGGAAAAGAAGACGCGACCAGCTTGGTCCATTCAATGACTTTATTTCCGCTCAGAATAGACTGGTGCTGCGCTGCCGGAGCTCTCCTTATATTCGCTCCGGCAGACGCACCGTCCCCTGACAGCTATTTGAATTTCCCACCTGAGGATTTGGCCAATCCCTGGCGGATGTCCTTAAAAGGACATAACAATGTCAGAGTCCTCCCCCTCTGTTGAGACTGGGCTGTTCAATTTTGACATAAATGGTCTCTTTAACCTCTCTTTCAAACCAGCAAACCTCTCTGTCCAAAATATGGACTTTGTTGTCTTCAAAAGCGTGGCCTGTGACTTTTAAAATAGGGAGAAAGTAAGAGTTCCTCTAGTCTAGTCCATGAAGACCCATTCTTCCTCTCCAACAACCCAATTCATCTATTTGAACTGCAGTCCATCTCTACTCTGCTTAATATTAAGTTCCAGGCCAAGGCTACTTTAAAGAGATGCTCAACATTTACCTACGCCATGAAAACCACACATTGTGGTCTTGAAATGTTTCTGTAATGTCCAAGTGATAAATAGAAAATGAGAGGCAGGGTGTCAGTTCTTTCAACACAAAAATTATCCACTTCCTCCTGGAAGATTCATATTATCACAGAAGTGCTATCTGTGGAAGCCCTTCCTTATATGACATAGTTGTCTGTCCCCTAACAGAACCCAATAACCATCCAGTGGGCTTTCAGATCATTATAGAAACATGTCATCTTGATGCTCCACCAATTTACCAGTGCTCCCTCTATGACAGTACAGCAATTTCTTCTACACCTTCATTCCTGCACCATTCCTGCAAGGGGGATGTGCAGGCAGCAGAAACCCTTCCCCTGCGAGCAGCCTGCAACTGAAGATAAGTGGCTCTGACAATTTTATTCTTGCAAGGAAGGGTGAGAATACTGGCAAGAGAAGCAGGAGAAGGACCCAATTTCTTATTTCCCCTATATCTTTTACAATAGATACTAAGAAAAGCATGGAAAGAGAACTTGAGTTTTCTGCTGGATCAAGGAGTAACTGGTTCCTGTTTAACTTGGCTATGAGGAAGAGCCTTACAGTAAATGGCTACTCTGAAAACTTGAGAAGAGAACAAGGAGAAATAAATGATTCCTGTTAGTGATGCTTTAAGAAACAGAAGTGAAGATGGATAGATGTGATTCTGCCATTGTGATCTGCAATGCTTGAGGCATCTTTGCCTGAAAACATTATGCTATATTATCTGTGACAAGTGCAAATGTATAGCATCAATGGAAGAAAAAGGAATGAAAAAGCAAATGGCTCCATTTCAGCTTGTAAGAGAAGATGATTTATTAGAGCAAATAAAAGCAGCACTATTCCCATATGGAGAATCATAAAAAGGGCCTTTACAACAACTTCAGCTCTTATTTTTCTGATTAAAATTGGTTCTTTTTCTAGAGAAATGGGAGACGTGAAAACAAATGCAGTTCTACAACTTATATTACTCACTTCTGAACTAAAATCTTTATTCATACATACACACCCACACACGTTTCCCCACCCAATTCAAAGACAAAGTGAGAAGAACTCAAATCGTGCATGGTATCTTCTTCTGTGTGATATATGTGAAGGATTACAATTCTTATCCACCTTTACAAGTTCTGACAAGAATTGACCAGTCCCAGCTTGGTTCTTATGTGCTATCATCTGATTCACTTCACATGGAACCATCTCTGGCTTTGTGAACTGCTTCATGTTTTGAGATTTGTCTCAGGCTTTGAGAACCATCCTCCTTGAGTCCTTTTAGAAGTTTCTTCATTCTGTCATTATTCCATTTGCTTTATCAGTAGAAATTAACCGGAACAAAACCTTGTGCCTGAATTGCCTGTTTTGCATGCGTGCCATGCACTACATCTTACATCCATGCAGTGATGAAATCTAAAATTTGTTACTACCGGTTCTGTGGGCGTGGCATGGTGGGGGGGGGGGTAATGTGATTGGGTGGGCGTGGCCTTTTTTTTTTTTTTAACTTTTAAAATCATTTTTTCTACAACCACTTCGGGGAAGAGGTTGTGAAAAAATGCTTTCAAAAGGCTCTGGCGATCCCAGGTGAGTTGCCTGATCGGCAGAGACTTTTTTTCTTTTAAATGCCTCTGACGATCAGGCAACTCAGCTTGGATCGTCAGAGGCACTTAAAAGAAAAAAAGAGTTTTTTTCCTTTTAAATGCCTCTGACGATCCAAGCTGAGTTGCCTGATCGTTACAGGCATTTAAAAGAAAAAAAGTCTCTGCCGATCAGGCAACTCAGCTTGGATCGTCAGAGGCATTTAAAAGGAAAAAAGGGTTTTTTTCTTTTAAAAGTCTTTGATGATCCCAGCTGAGCCGCGCGATCATCAGAGGCTTTTTTTTTACTTTTAAAAGCATTTTTTCAGCAGAAGAGGTTGTAGAAAAAATGTTTTTAAAAGTAAAAAAAAAAAGCCTCTGATGATTGTGTGGCTCAGCTGGGTATGGGGGGGGGGGGCAGGGATTTTTGCTACCAGTTCTCCGAACCACCCGCCTCCATCGCTACCAGATCGGGCAATCCGGTCCGAACTGGGAGCATTTCACACCTGCAACCATGCCTTTTTATATCTTCACACCAACAGACGATACAAAGTTTATATTGGAACTATATAGCCATATAACCGTTCTATAATACAGATAGTATGATGGCAGTTGTTCAAGGGACTGGGTCAAAGCAGGTACGTAATTCTCCATCAGAAAGAAACACATTCTGTGGATGAAAGAAACAACGGTAGATGTAGTTTTTGAATTAAATCCAGTGGGGACTGAAGATTGAAACACAGAAATAAGAACTTTGATCAAGACTTGTATACTTCAAGAATAAATGAGAGAATGAGAGCATAACTTACCTGGGGCCTATTAAATCACTTAGTGGGGGGAAAAATAAGAAAAAAATATTGTCTTATAAAATTCATGGCCACTGTCTATAAAGTGATGCTTAGAGTATGGAAAATAAAAGGAATTTTTATCACAGGAAAACAATTTGATTTATCTGTCACTCCCAGGCTCCTCCTTTCCTCCTTTCTTGAAAATAAGGATGCTTACCCTCCTCTTAGTTGGTTCTTCACCCATTCTCCAGGATTTCTCAGACTGAGAAACAGTGAGCTTCAGGGAGGAAAAATCATATTTCCTCTATACATGCAGTCTTATCTTACATTAAGATCTGAATTTATTCTGGATCAGTCAGAATTTGCTGATTATAATTCTATAAGGTGGCATCATGCTACTTCAAATAATTTTTCACATCTGCTGGGAAGAGTATATATGTTCTTCCTAGAGAAAACTGAGCCAAAATAAGAGTGGTTTTGGCTTTGCTTCCTCTCCCCATTTTGGTATCTTCAATAAGCAGCTTGTATGAAAGAAAGCAGATAAGATAGCTAGATGACAAAAATAAAATTCAGAATGCTCTTGATTGATTAGAGAAGCAATTTGAAAGTAACAGAATCCATGTAATATGGACAAATGCATAGGGAAAAGTCAAATGCTCTTGTAAGTAGGGGATACTTGGCTTAGAAATAATGCACATGAAAAATACTGGATTTGAACACGTAAATTGAGTCAACAGAATGGCACGGCAGCTAAAAACACAGATGTGATTCTAAGTTGAATCAGCAGAATTAAAGCTTCCACATTCTACTGAGAGGTAGTTTGGCAGAGGGCTAAACTGTTGGACTAGAACTGAAGAAACCCAGCTTTGAAACATTTATCCCAAAATCATTGGATGACTTTGACCAAGTTAACTTTCTCTCAACCCAATGTCACAATGATGATGTTGTGGGGATGAATGAAAATACAAGAGTGCTGTACCATTGCATTCTCCTACAAAGTACAAAATGATACCTTTGCCAGTGGCACTAAAGTGATCTCCTACTTTCAACATCTTCCTGTATCGCTGCTTCAACTCTGAGAATTGAAAGGGCATCTGCTTGGAAAAGTGAATTTACAATCAATTCTTTTATATAATTTCTTTTCTAACCTTTCATAACTTTTTTTTAATTTAGGGCAGGGGTGAAATGATCCCGGTTCATACCAGATTGCCCGATCTGGTAGTGATGGCAGCGGGTGGATCGGAGAACCGGTAGTAAAAATCCCTGCCCCCCCCCAAAAATGCCCAGCTGAGCCGTGTGATCATCAGAGGCTTTTATTTTTATTTTTAAAAGCATTTTTTCTACAACCAATTCGGCTGAAAAAATGCTTTTAAAAGTTAAAAAAAAAGCCTCTGATGATCGTGTGGCTCAGCTGGGATCGTCAGAGGCTTATAAAAGCATTTTTTCTACAACCTCTTCGGCCGAAGAGGTTGTAGGAAAAATACTTTTAAAAGCCTCTGACGATCCCAGCTGAGTTGCCTGATCGTCAGAGGCTTTTAAAAGCATTTTTTTACAACTTCTTCGACTGAAGAGATTGCAGAAAAAAATGTTTTTAAAAGAAAAAAAAAGCTCTGATGATCAAGCAACTCAGCTGGGATCATCAGAGGCTTTTAAAAGCAATTTTTCTACAACCTCTTCGGCTGAAGAGGTTGTAGAAAAAATGCTTTTAAAAGTTAAAAAAAAGAGTTGGCCACACCCACTGGTCACATTACACACACACACCCATCAAGTCACACCCATAGAACCGGTAATTACAAATTTTACATTTCACCACTGATTTAGGCATGGGGGATAATTGCGGAGTCTTTAGTGACCTTTGAATTCAAATTATGCTTCCTTACACATCAGACAAAGACAAGTTCAGAATACCAGCAAGATATGACAGCAGGCTAGGAGACCATATAGGTAATCCTTGATTTACAACCATTCATTTAGCAACTGTTTGGAGTTACGACAGCCTTGAAAAACGTGACTTATCACCTGATCCTTACACTTACGATCTTTGCAGTGTCCCCATGGTTAAGTGATTGTGATCCAGGCACTTGACAACCAGCTCACATTTAAGAAAGTTGCAGTGTCTCGGGAGTCACTATTTGTGACCCTCCCATCCGGCTTCCAAGAAGCAAACTCAATGGAGGAAGCTGGCTGGGAAGGTTGCAAGTCATGATCACATGATGTCTTGCTTAATCACCACAGTGATTCGCTTAATCACCATGGGAAAAATGGTTGAAAAATTGGGTATAGTCAAGTGATGACTCGCTTAAGAAACCACACTGCTTAACAATGAATTATCTGGTCCTGATTGTGGTTTTACATAGATCAGCGGTCACCAACTGATGGTCCGTAGACCACTGGTGGTCCACGAGAAAATTTTGGTGGTCTGCAGAAAAGCTATTTGCATTTTTTATATTGCACTAAATCAGGGGTCCTCCAACTGTGGCCCCTGGGACAGATACGTGCAATGAACATTTGTGTTGCTGCAGAGAGACCCCCTTCAGGGTCTTTTTGTGTGGGTCGGAGGGGGACAGAAATTCCAACTTGAGGTCTGCTTCGGCCTCCTGGTGCAGGGCTTTGGGCGAAGGCTGGAGGGAAGCACCGCTGGTGGCAAAGAGTCGGGGGGCCTTGTTCCAATGGGACTGCATCATGGCCTGGAACTGGCTGACCATCTCAGCCCTCTGAGCCTCCAGGCACCTGTACCTGGCCTTGCACTCCCACAGGTCTTCCCTCTGCTTGGAAAGCCTATGCTCGTAGTCCACAGTGAGGTGCTTCTACTGAGCCTCCTTCTCGGTCAGATCCAATTTGAACTGTTGAACTGTTGAGCTGTTTTGCCAACTCTTTCTCGTGGTGTCTGCTTAGCTTCAACAACTGCTTCCTATTGTGGCCCTAAGGAGCCTGGGCGGGGAGGTGAGGAGTGGCTGGGAGGGGAGGGGTGAGTAGAGTTGGACACACCCACCCAGTCACATGACCACCTAGCCAATCCCACCCAGCCGGTCATAAGGCAGATCATATTAGTGGTCCGTGGGATTTAAAATTATGAATTTAGTGGTCCCTAAGGTCCAAAAGGTTGGTGACCCCTGACATAGAGGACTACCAGTATTAAGCTGGTAAAATTTGGAAGAAGGGGGTTGAAACATTGCTGCTGTTCTTTTACTTGTCAGTTTCTATCTCTTTGATCTATGCATGTGGCGCTCAGCTTTACTCTACCTTAAATTCATGTAGCATTTTTAAAATGAGAATTTATTAATATCTTCCAAACGTTTTCCTCTTTTTTCCTGTGATATTATTCTGGGTTTTCATCACCTAGTTGTGCAATTCTGATTCCAGATTTACCTGTTTGCTTCTATAAACCAAGCAACAATGCACGTATCCTTTCATTTATGATAGGCCTAAATATAGTTTTCTGATTCCTAGAAATACTTTCCCTCCCCCCATCATAGCCAGCTTTTTTTTATTTCTTTATTCTCTTTAAGAACCTATATTTTGGAGGTAGTGGGGCAACTGAGGGTGCTTTGTTACTTTATTTGCTTTGCATCAATAACACTTCTCAGTTATGTATACTTCCTAATTCAAAAAAGAGCCACAGAAAGTACCTGTTGGTAATATATTTGCTGAATCACCAACTGGATCATAGCGATAAGTAAAAACTTCAGACCACAAGGAAGGGGATTATGCAATTAAATACAGAACATTCATACATTTAGAGAAAAGGTACTTTTACTAGGAAAGAACTGAATGCAGCAAGAGTCAGGCAAGATCTAAAGCAAAACGTGTGCAAAAAAAAATTGAAACATATCCCAGAGCCCCCACCCCTACTCCCCCAGTAGCCAGGCAACCAGAGTTCAATCATTGGCCAAGAACATGTTTTGGGGAAGTCTCTGGTTCAGGTGCATCTCTCCCCCTTTGTGCATTCCAATGCCAGGACGATTAGCCTTGGAAATGTTAAATAACTCAAGCTGTCCTCTCTGAGTCCAAACCTCCTCATCGCTTCACAGAAATGCTGTTTCCACCTCCTGCACGCTTCCCCTCCCAAATGCCCAGGGCTCTCCACCACCACCCCCGTTTCCATGGCAGCTGGCAGCAAGCTTGAAAGAAAGCAAAGATGCAGGCTGACACCTACATTACCACTGAAATTAATACTTTCCGTAGAACAGAAATTCTCACGATCAAAATTTTAATTTAAAAACTTAACATATATATTATTTTTGCTTGGGTCTTATCTCGTTTTTCTCTTCTCTGAGGCCATTGTAGGGGATGAAATTACCACAGAGTCAAGTTCCAGAGTTCTACTACCTGAAGGTATTGCCCTAGTTCCCATTTTCAGAAGCAGTCTATTTCACTGTATGCATCATCAAACCCCTATTAGTATTTTCCTTTTGCATTTTTGGTTATCATAGTAGTATCATGAGCATAGCACAGGATATTGAAATTTCTGCCTCCAATTTTATGAGCCATGCTCATCTTCTTCCAGTTCACTTTCCCTTAATACCGGTATATAGCAACCTAGAACTAGAGGAGAAATTTCCTGACAGAACAATTAATCAGTGGAACAACTTGCCTCCAGAAGTTGTGAATGCTCCAACACTGGGAGGTTTTTTTTAAAAAAATATTGGATATATTCAGTATATAAATTGAATTCTAACTTCACCAAGTCATACTCTACTAATTATTTGTAGTCATATGAATAAACGGTGTTCTGATATTTGAATCCTTATGGCATTTTACAACTTGAGCTTAAATTACAAACATTTTCACAATATTTCCAGTCAAAACAACTTCATTATTTCTTGAAAACTTTTGTGTAAGCAACACGATTTGTGGAAGACCTAATGATACTACAGCATATATACCGAAAGTAGAATGCACTTTTCTACATTTCTAGAACGCTTAGTTGATCCAAGTAAATATATTAACCAGTACCAAAAAATATCAAGACATTTGCCCCAGAAGCTCAGGACTTGAAAATAAGAAAACAAAACTGAAAAATGGAGATTTTCTGATTATTATTTGAGTTGTTAAAATAATAATAAAAAACACATTTACAGTATTTATGTACTCATGATTAAGTGCTTACATTTCAATGTAAAACTTAGCAACCACATATTTTCCTTTGAACTATCAAACATGTAAATTTTATTTTTTTAACAATTCTTGTTATAAATTTGCAGTCAGCATGATTATTTTTTCAATTGTTCTATATGTAAAGTAATAATATAGAAATTAAGCTCATATTTATTTGTTTTTCAACCAAAAAGCTTTAATAATTGTTCTGTGCTCACATGGCATTTCAAGTATAACTCTTTGCTATAAAGCTTTTCAAGCAAACTAGCATGTATGCCAGAATTCAACACTATTAGCATGCTGTTTTGCATTTCCTGGGTAGAAGAATAAAATGTAATCCCCAATGCCACCAACCTTTCAAAAGGGTCAGACATTTTCACCCCTACCACTGTGTCACTGAACACAACTTTTGTGGACCAAAAACATGTATTTTTAAGTCAGAACTCTTATGTAATACACTTTAGTGCATTTATACCAACTTTTATAGCTTGGTGGCCCAGTGGGGGGAGGGAGGGAAACTGCCCCGTGCAAGCAGTGGGCTGAGGTGTGGGTGTGCACACATAGCCTGCTGCTTCCATGGCCCACTTCTGAACCAGTCACGGCCTGGTAGTGAGCCACAGTCCAAGGGTTGGGAATCCCTGCTGTAAAATACTGGGCTTTATATCTGGATACCAGTTACTTGAAAATTGGAAAGCGAAAGTTACAGTACAGTACAGTACAGTACAGATCATGTATGGATCATCATCTTTTAATATAAAGGATGTTTGTGGCAACTGGAATGAACGAGAAATATACAAGTGGGGAGGGAAAGAATGAGAGTGACTTATATACTGGCAGAATTCTGTCAGAACAATTCTTAAAGCAATTCCAAAGAGGGTTGTGATACAAGTTCGCCATCAAGTGGCCACTTGCTAACCTGCAAAGGAAATAATGGCACACACAAACCTTTTGCTACAATCTACTGTATTTGCACCCCCCAGGAATCAGTATTTATCCAGATATCACCTGTTCAATTATCAGGAGGTGGCAGGTTTAATAGGAGCCACCTGTTTTCAAATAGAAACACTTATTGAGGTACTAAAAACATGCAGGAGGACAATGATATCTCTTTCTGAGCCAGGTGCCATCCACTAAGAAATCAAATGAGCATTAGCACTGTAGCATGTAGTGTCTTTTGGGGACAGATGAAAATTGTTAGATTAATATTTGACATGGATTTGAATTTAACAAATTCAGAACCAAACCGAAATGCAAACCTGCTGTGGCATTAAGAATGAAACGCAATTTAAAGCTCTCATAGTACAAGGGCTACTTGATACATTGCTTTTTTGAAATGGCAATTATTTTTTAATTTATGAGTGCAAGGAATGTGGTTCTTCGGGGGCACTTCCCCACTGATCTTTGCATCACTCTAGTCCTCACAGATCTCTGAACATCCTTTAGTTTTTAGAGCCAGGTCACTTTATTTTGGCTGTGACTTTGGTTTATCTGAAACCACAGCTAACATTGTTTTCTGTATCCTGGCTGCTTTGCATAGAGGGTTGTGGAAAAAATGCCTGTCTGCAAAATTGCCATTTATTTTACCTTTATAAGTCACAGGCTTTAAAAGGCAATATTGGGATGCAGCATTCTTCTGTTCCAACAGAAAACTTTTAAGGATTTCTATTTTCTTTTTCTTTTCTTTTTTATACTTTACTTTTCCTTATATAGCTTCCCATCAAAGGATTCCCCCCCCCCCTCTTTTCCTACCTTCCTTCCAGACAAATGCAACAGTTACATGTACTGAATCCCCAGATAAATGCAACAGTTGCATGTACTGAAAAAAACGTGAGTAGAGGGTGAGAAAAATGTTCTTACTCCTCAGCTGAAACAAACTTCAGGAAAATATAGTGACTGGATTGTTGCCCTTCTAATAGGCAATTGACTAGCTTGTGTCCTCTGAATCTTTTTGAGGTCAAAAGAAAATGATGTAGATGTCAAACTTGTGTCGTAACAGCAGCGTCACATGACGTATCGTGACTTTTTTCCCCTTCGCTAAACTGGGCGTGGCCAGTGTGTGACGCATCCGACCCGCGGACCACGAGTTTGACAGCCCTGATATAGATGGTAACATTGATTTCCAGGGTCTCAAATGGAAATCTTACACCTTCCTTCTGTCTGTGAGTTCTTGGCTGAAACTGCTGGAGGGTGGCATCAGAATAATATTGTAAGGCCCGGAAAATCTGGGGGCTTGAATGTCTGCTCAGAGTCACCCAGACAAGGGTGACTAAGGCTAGTAGTTGACAACAGGACCATGAGCAGCAGCAACAATACAGTAGCAGCAGCATCAAAGAGGTTCAGAATCAATTTTGGGCTGATATAAATTTACTGAGAAATGGGGCTGATGTTGGTCACACTACAGAGGTGGGATTCACTTACCTTCCCTACCGCTTTGCAAAAACGAGTGCACATGCCAACTCTGCACATGCGCATGGCCTTCTGCGCATGCGCAGTAGCTGCGCATTACATCCAGGCGGGTGGGCGGAGCCTCCCGCAGTTGCCACTACCAATTAACACAATCCAGAGAGAACTGACTGAATTCCACCACTGGACACAGTGCCTTTTTTACTATTATTTTAAGTTATATCAAAGATGCCCATCTGTGTGTGTGTGTGTTCACTGTACAACAAGCTTGTGCTTGTTCTCTAGCAATGGTTTCCCAACAAAGTAACAGCCCTCAAGGCTATGAAGTCCAGGCCGTAGAATTACTTTTGACTTCTCAGGCCTACCAGAAAGGTGGAGACAATAAATTCCCTGCCTCACTTGTAATACTCCATTGTTATTCCACCTAACAATTGTTTTTTTAAATTTTTTTTTTGATAATGTGTAGCTTTCCATTTTTTATTTAATGCATGGAATTCCAGTGAAGCGTTTGTAATAATATAGAGCATTCTGTTTTATTGTATGTTTTTACAAGGGGGAAGTGGTGCAGCATAACACATGGCTTGTAAAAAAAAATCAGAAGGACTCTGCCAGTGTCTTTTCTAATACATTTTATTAAAAAGTCAAAACTTGTGTTTAGGCAGTTTAGTTGCTATTGACTATGCTGCACAGATGAAAGAAACATACGAAAACATAGAACTGTTGTTCTAAGCACTTCCAGTACACCAAGAACAACTGGAATATCTGTGGAGATCTAAAGGTCGCAGTTCTGCTGCTTGGAAAGCAGTTTGGATATATCAGGTACTGTTGTTACATATGCAAATGGAACAGCCATGCAAGAGAGAAACTGTAAAAGAAATTATCATTTTGAAAGAATTTGGTTCCAGGACAGAAAAACATGGATCATGAACCGCTTGTTGATTCAATAAAGATATTTTTGCCTCCACTTTGCATCAAACTGGGACTGATGAAAATTTTTGTGTGAGCGATGAAAAAGGAAGGTGAAGGTTTTTGATACCTGAGGCAGATATTTCCAACAATAACAGATTTTAAAAGGCATTTTTGTTGGTCTACAGATCAGATAAAGCAGGGTTATCAAACTCTGGGTTGGCAGACCGGATGCATCACGCGCTGCCCACGCCTGATTTAGCAAAGGGGGGGAAGTCCTGATATGTCACGTGACAACGCTGTGACAATCTGAGTATGACACCCCTGAGATACAGCATCAATGAAAAGTGGTTTAAAGATCTGTTAGTGGACTGAGAGAAAATTGCTTGGAAAGCATTCAAGGATATCATTGAGAATTTTCTTGGCAATTACAGACCACCAAATTACATTCCGCTGGTTTACAAACTTCTTATAGCATACCGGACCGTGACATCAATATGTCACTGAAGATTTGTTTTCTGTATTCACACTTGGACTTCTTTTCTGAAAATCTAGGTGCAGTCAGTCACAAACATGGTGAAAAGCTTTATCAGGAAATTGCCACAATGGAAAAACAGTATTAGGTCAACTGGAATCCATCAATGCACACTGCAGTGAGATGCATCGGACAGAGTACAAACAAAAATCAGCAACGAAACACTTTTAGCCCTTTTGAACTCATGTAGCATGTCAGCAACATTATATGATTAAATACATTATAGTCATTAAAAGTTAATTTCATATTTCTCAAGATTCCCACGTGATATAGTCATTCTAAAATTATATTTGCGTTCAGTTTGAAGGATCATAATCAGAAGTTTTTCTGGAAGCAAAACTTAAAAAAAAAACTTGTCCAGTACTCACACAAAACTATTCATACAAAAAGTGGTGTAAGGAGTTGGAGTTCCAGGCAGTTTCTTCTGAGAGTTTTATAATGCCAAGGTGAGAATTACGATTGAATCTTATCAGAGACAGAACCTGGCATAAGCCCATTATCAGAATTGTTTGAAGATTCCAGTCTAGATTATTTGATTTGCCCATTAATATTATCTGGCCAAACACCAAACACTATAAAATATTTTGGCTTGGCAGGGGAAAAAAGTGTGCTCTTTTTCTGTTCATTTGCTTTAAAATAAAAGTGATGAAAATATTCGTTGCATAATGCAACATTGCCTGCAATCACCATGGTAAACAAAAACAAAAACGAGCATACGTTTGCTTTGATTACCATATAGCAATATGTTGATTTTAAACATAGGGGGAAAGAAAGAACACCTGTGGAAAAAACCCCATCCCTACCCCCACCAAAATTGCAAAAATGCAGAGAATGAATGAAAAGAGAAGCTGGAAACGCCACATAGAGGACAATGGAGGAGGAATGCTGGAAACTGAGAGCAAATGAGGAAAACCAAATGCAAGCTAAGAAGGAAGAGAAAATGAATGTGAATATTTATTTATTTCAAAAATTTTATTAGCTATGTCAATTCTGAAAGCAATTCACAGGAGCATTTGTAACATGGTTTGCCAATAGATTATCATTGCAGGCATCTGGCTTAGCTGGTTAAATGTGTTTACTCAGAAATAAGCCTTCTGATGTTTAAAGGGGTTTCACTTGGGGTGCACACATTTACAAGTTTATTTTTAATGAATCAAAAGCAATCTCAGTGCAGTTTAAGCCAGTTTATAGGATGTTTATTTGTAGATGGTGGTGACTTGACAAAATAAACCTCTGGACTTAATGCCTAAGAGTGATCTGCCATTTTTCCTGCAGCCTTTAAAGGAAATGCACCTTTTAAACTAGGGCCCGGCAACTTTTCCATAGCCAGAAACTGCATATCTCATGGGAGGTATGGCTGATGAGCCAGCAAGATTACTGGAGTGGGCAGATTGACTTTAATAGAAATAAATACTCGTATTTTTCATATAAGATGCATCTTTTTTCCCCTAAAAGGGGGTGAAAATTTGGGTGCATCTTATACACTGAATGTAGCCCCGCCCACCCACTGGCCCCCACCCTTTGGCCTCTGCCTCCCAGCAATTTACCTCCTTGCAGCAAGCAGCAAGAAGAAACAGCCCATTTCAGCTTCAGCACAGTCTAATTAGCACAAGTTGATTGTCCCTTGGATCGGCCTCCCAACTCTCAGCTGTTTCAGGCTGCAGGGATTGCCATTGTCTATTGCTGCGCGGGCCTCTGCTGCTTGCTGCAAGGAGGTAAATTGCTGGGAGCAGATTTTTTTGTGTGTGTGTGCTAATCAAGCTATGCTGAAAACGAAAATGAAAGTAAAGCAGGCTATTTACTGTTTGCTGCAATGAGGCAAAATTGCTGGGAGACAGAGACAGACGCAGATTTCTTTTTCTTGTTTTCCTCACCAAAAAAGGTAGGTGCGTCTTATAGTCCGGAGCATTTTATACTCCAAAAAATACAGTATATATCTTCAGAAAATTGCACCATTGTTAGAGTTACAACAGGAAAGTGTCACGATGTATGCGCCATCCCTTGATGTCTTCAGGTCAGGACTGACATCCAATATGTGTAGATGGATTCAAGACAGTCATCTCACACTCATGGTTTAGTTTTGACACCTGCATGATGCAGCAGCCTTGACCTCAGTGGTGTAGGAATCTCCTATGACGACAGTGATTCTATGGCACTCAAGAAATAAGGCATGTCAGACTAGTTTTGTATCCTTCCTCTTTTTCCTCTCTCTCTTTTCTTTTTACAAATACTAAACTAGTGGATTAGAGAAATGCGATGGCCACGGATGTAATATTTTAAATACAGCAAAGCTTTCAGCAAGATCACCCAGATATTTTTCTTGGCAAGCTGTAAAATTCAGGTCAAGCAAAGTTGCTCCGTGAATGATAATCTTTAATAATGTGTTCTAAAATATGCTAATGGCCTTGTAATGAACTCTCTGTACATCATAAGTGCATAGAGCACATCTGTTTGGTAGACTATACCACATGAAAAGTAATTAACAAAAGGAGGAGGTACAAACATATATAATATATATACTGCATATATATATTTATTACATGTGTGTACCTATATTCAAGGTAATATAAGAACTATATAAATAAATATTACATAAGGCAGACAAAAGCGTATAAGCAACCTCCCTGGACTGCTTTCCCACAAAATACAGAATACCATATACTTGTGTTTTCCCAATGATTTCAGTGGGGAAATGTAAACACTTGTCTGACTCTCCTATAAAAGTCAAGCAACGTAAGAGATTTTGGTGTCACTGACTTGAGCCAAGGATTTTTCCTTCTGTTTCTCTCTAAAATAAATCACTTTTAAGGTTCTTATTATTTGCTGTTCCTCTTAGAGTATCTGGTACACATTTTAACAGATATTGGCAAAGGTTATATATAATAAGGCTTATTTTCAAGAATCACATACTGCAGGGTCAATTGCTTCCATTGCAACCATTTCAGAAGTTCTTGCCACCTAGGCTTACCTACCTCACTTTGCAAGCTTCCCAGTCTACTCAGATGTGTCATCTCCCTTCACCTCAGACCAGGGGTCCCCAAACTTGGCAACGTTAAGACTTGTGGACTTCAACTCCCAGAATTCTCCAGCCAACACTAGCATAGCTGGCTGGAGAATTCTGGGAGTTGAAGTCCACAAGTCTTAAAGCTGCCAAGTTTGAAGACCTCTGCCCCAGATAGTATAGGCTAAGAAATCAGACTTAAACCGAAAGCTATCCCCCTCTTATGGTGGCCTCACCAGACCCCTTTGGATAAATAGAAGGTCATGAAATTGTATTTTAAACATCATGATGATCATCCTAATTTCAGTGCTTTAGAGAGCAAAATAAATAAGTAAATATAGTTAGAGATTACTAATGGTCAGCAAGCTCTCTGCTTCTGTGTTCAACAGCTCCTATGACCAGGATAAATCTCTCTGCTGAGGGAAAGTGAGCTCAGACAAATAGTTAAGAGAAAAAAATCTTGATAGATCTTAGAGACATTATCATTTTCATAAGGTAATGAATGATATGTGATCATTCAAATGTCTCCTGCTTGAGCAGAGGGTTGGCCTAGAAGATCTCCAAAGTCCCTTCCAGCTCTATTCTGACTGATGGGAAGAACAGTCCTTCCATGGCAGCTTTGCTGCCTCCCCATCCATCATGGTGAGAAATTTAAAACAGGGTCTAAGCTCCCCATAGATAGAGAACAATTTGGAACTCATGTGAAGAGGGAGACAAAATTACACAGGGAACCAATAAACACAGAGAAAGAATCCCACTTCAAGCCTCCCATCCCCACATGTGGATCAAGGGTGAAGGCCCAGTTAATAAAGATTTGATGGAGGGTAGTTATAATTGTGTGAGGGGGGGGAGCAAAAGAGGTTCATTACTGAATTCAGAGATATAAAGTGCTACGTGTGCTGAGCCAGAAGACCTACAGAAGAAAACGAAAACAATCTTCCTTCATCCATGGCAATGTGAGCAGTGTCCCTGATTTTGCAAAACTGAGGCACTGCTATACCAACACCTCAGTCAACTCAACATTGCTTCTTCTTCTTCATTGTGAGGCTACTGCTTGATACCTTTCCCTCCGGAATACTCTTGGTATGGACTGGGCCGTGCTTTAGGGCGGGGAATGGAGAACTCCTGTTGAGGCTCAAGGTTCTGAAAAAGAAAGAGAATTGTAACTTTGAGATTATAAAGTAACATCTATCCCCAAAAGCAGACTCTTATTAGTTCATTCTTATGCTCCTAGAGGAGAGTAACCTGAGTAACCTATAAAGAGTGGATCTTTCTCCTTCAAAGACAGAGTGGCAGTATTTACTATCTCATTAAATATCAAGAAGGAAAGCCAGAGCTTAGATATTTAATCATGAATTGGTCAAATGTAGAAAGCTTTGAACTAGATTACTAGCTTATACAGCATATCTCTAAACTAAAGAGAAACTAAATTCATAGCAGGCCCAAGAACACCCTTAATGACTGTGCCGTTATGCTAAGAAATGCCACGTCTATGGAGATTCTCAGTCATCCAGGTCATGGTTGTCTCAAAAGTGCTTTTTCAAGAGGCAACTGCACATTTTGGGTTTTCTTTGAAGATGTTTCGCTTCTGGTCCAAGAAGCTTCTTCAGCTGAAGAAGCTTCTTGGATGAAAAGAAAAAACAGGAAGTCCAGTTGCCTCTTGAAAAAGCACCTTTGGGATAAAAAATGGCACTTATCATTTGCACAGTTAACCTTTTTCCATCAACCCCACTCCAATAGAGAATAGGAAAGGTCTCAGTGGCTTTTTTCTAACTTGGTTCTGGTTGCCTTCAGTAGCCTCCATAGCACCAACACAATGCTTGCTCTGCAATCACTAATTAGTTGGTACTTTGGAGACAACAACAAAAATGCTGAGCTTGATAAATTATTACAGAAAGCTCTTCAAAGTAAGTATAAGTAGAATTGGCATATCTAGACATCTAAACATCTGGATGACAAAAAAATACAATAACACTAAGCTACATCTGATAGTTACCTACATTTTTGTAGCCTAGATCTACCTGATAACACTGGATATAAAGAAAGGTAACTAGGAAATGTATCATTTCTCTCTGAAATCACACTTTACCTCTGAAAGTATTCTGAGGGCAATATTTGCTGTTATAAGCCTAATCAAATCACTTGTACTAGGTCCCAGAATCAATTTTTATCAAGCATTTTGCAAGCACTTTAAAGCTTTTTACAAACATTTTACTTTTTTTCTGGTCAGGAAACTGTTCGTCTACACAAAAATATTACCATAACTAGTTATCACATCAAAAGCAACTTATTAACTAACTAATAAGTCTATATGAATATCACCCTTTTCCCCAGATGTCTAATTTTCTAAATATGTTAAACTTTCCTCCTACAACACTTGATTATTACCCTAATGAAAGAAAAGTTGTTTCATTTACCTTCAGTTGAAAGTGAGTTGAATAAGGGACATATGAGTCAGTATTTTCTTCTTGAATGATGAAAGAGATGCAAAGAGGGCAAAAGGAAATGAGACTTAGAATTAGTATACAGTAAATAAATAGATTTAGTTTGGTTCAAAATAACAATGTCTAGCATGAATACTTATGCCAGCTTTTCCCAATCTGCCATGCTCCACATGACCACTGAAGTAAATAAACAAAAAATAATAATTTATTGGGACTATAGTTTCAGAATTCCCAGGAGGCTTCAAAATGACAGACACAACCGAGCAATCAAAGCCCCGCCCCTTTTTGACATCTATTGCGCACATTGCAGTGATATGCAGTGATATGATGAGGACCCAGTTTGTGGGGGCAATAAGCTGACTTTGTATAAATATACAAAAGTATGAAGGCTATTGCTTAACGCATTGTAAGCCAGGCTCAAGGCTGACTCAGCTTTCCATCCTTCCAAGGTAGGTAAAATGAGGACCCGGATTGTGGGGGCAATAAGCTGACTTTGTATAAAAAAGAACACCGCTTGGGGGGGGGCAAAAGCCCTACTAAGCAGGTATATACAAAAGTATGAAGGCTATTGCTTAACGCATTGTAAACCGCCCTGAGTGTCCGGAGAAGGGCGGCATATAAATTGAACCAATAAATAAATAAATAAAATGTCAGTTTATATTATTTTTGGAGTCTCTTCTATTTCTATTTTTGGAATCTATTCTTAAAAAGTTATAAAGAATGTATGACCATTTGGCAAAATGAGTCATATGCCATCTCCTAAGTCCTGGGATTCCCCCTCCCCGCCCCACAATGCCATAACATCAATCTTACCAATTCCCAGGGCTTGCTAACTAATGTGGAAAATGTCCATTTCACCCTCTTTCTTGCTGCAAATCAAATGGGCTGAGATGACGAAAAGGTTGGGAGGCATATCTCAGGTTGGAATAGCAATAGCAATAGCACTTAGGCTTATATACTGCTTCATAGAGCTTTACAGCCCTCTCTAAAGTGTTTACAGAGTCAGCAATCTGGGTCCTCATTTTACCGACCTTGGAAGAATGGAAGGCTGAGTCAACCTTGAGCTGGTCAGCAACGAACTCCTGGCCATGAGCTGAATTAGCCTGCAATATCACATTCCATCCATGGCGCCACCACAGCTAGCCACAGGAATGTTGATTGTCAACTATGAAGATTTTATAGCAAAAAAATTTAAAAGTGATAGGTGGATGGAAGTATTCTAGGAGTAGACAAGCCCATGGGACGTTTGGAGGCTGGACTTGCGTATACAATAAATCTAAAATCTTCCTCATTTAGTCCAACTCTTGTTGCACGTATGCAATTCATAAGATATTCCTGTATGTATTGAACTAAGGGGAATGAGTAATTCTTGCAAAGGATTCTTGCAAAAAGTCCTTGTTATTGATGCTTCTGAACAATTTTAGATATCCTAACTCCTCTTTAAACAAAGGAAATATTTAGACACTCACAATGTATATCTGTCACAAATTTATCTTTTCATACCAACAAAAGGTTCAACTAAATCCTTTCAAGCAGTTCAACAAATAATGTTTTAATTAAATTAATTCTGGTTACAGATTACTTAATCAGAGAGTTTTTTAAATAAAGCTGCATATTTCAATTAGTGAATTGTTCCATTAAAACCTTGGCTGATTAATCAGCAGATAGGTTTTAATTGATGAAACCTCGCATAAAATTTTAATGTGCTTTTCACTGTATAGTAAAATAGCAAAAATGATATTGTCTTATGTTATAGAATGGTGATTTTCTAATACATAAAGAGTTACTAAGCAATTTATTTGATGAATCGAGGTACATAAAGTCCTTAATTTATCATTGTTCTCTTCGTCTTCTTCTTTGTCATCATCAGCATCACAAATAAATCAACTGTAGAATAAAGGCCTTGTTGTGTATATCTAAAGATTATTAATACATCCAGTAATTGAACTAATGCTTAATGATCAATTTACTGTATATGTTATTTAATCAATTTACTGTATATGTTATTCATCAATAATGTTAGCTTTAGGAATAGTATTATGAATCTTTTGCTTGAACCATTTTCTTTCAGCTGGCATTTTCTTTTCATTGGAATATAGTAGCTGTTGTCTTACCTTGTGTGTTGTCTTCCTGAGCATAACCTTGATTTTCTATTCCATAAGTTTTTTTCATGCCCTTTGGCTGGCAAGTATTATTCTCCAGAGGGTAGTCTCCAGGCTTCCGTGGAGAAGTGAGGACACAGAGTTCAGGTATTGCATACAGAATCAGGAAAAGCCAGCCGTTTACTATCAGAACAATACCAAGGAGAGGATCATTCCATTTTGATCGCTCACCTAAAGCATGGATACCGTGCAACAGGATAGCAATCCATGCCACCCAAATGCCTATGGAAAACAAAGCTGTGAGGAGTAAGTGGACACCATGCCTCTTCCACCTCTTGTATGAGCCACAAAGCACAAACATGGAAACTATGAAGAGGAGAAACATCAGGAAAAATACATAGATGAGAATTAAAATAAAATCTCTTCGTCTTTCCTCATCCATCACATGGCGTAGAGCCTTCAAGGCTGTGATATTGACTGCTACATATTGTATGGCTATAATCACTTGTACAACAGTAAAACCAAGGACCATAATCAGCAACACTAGGGCTGAAAATGGACGTCTTCCTCTCACCAACTTGGTGAGGTCCAAGGCATGAGCCAGAAGGCAGGAAAAGCAGAGGGCAAAGAGGACCCCAAAAAGGAAGAAACGTGTGGGACCAGTTTGCTCATTGAGCCTGATGATAAAAGCAAATGTGAGCCCAAAAATTCCTAGAGTGCCTAAGAGGAAGAGGAACTGGATTGGGATCAGGCTACGTTTTGCATTGTCTTGGGCTTTAGAGATAAGGCAAAAAAGCACCAGAATGAGGATGATTGTGACAAACACACCAGCTGCTGCCAGAGCTTCCAGAATAATCCCCCAATAAACATTGATGTCACAGAGAAAATAGTAGTCATTGGATATGTTGCCACAGCCTAAGGGGGGATGAGTAGTAGGCATGGCACTTCAGGTGTCTTATCTTAAAAGAAAACCTGTAGGAAATAAGGCAAATTTGGGGTTATAAATATATGTTAAAAAACAGAATAAGTTAATAATCAGACACTTTACTGTAAAATGAATCAAGTAATTTATATAGATAACAGTCTTATTTACTTCACACGAAAATATAAAATGACCTTATCCCAAGTTAGACCACTGATTTGCTTAGCCCAATATCACCTGTTCTGATTGGGAACAATGCTGGGACGTAAAATCTGGATCCAATAATGGGATGGAGATAGGTCAATTAAACAGAGATTAAGGAATCTTCCCATAGGAAAGGCCCTTACTGTAATAAAAAGGCACATCTTTTTATGAACTCCATATTTTTCTACATAAGATAAGAAATAGCAGGAAAAACACTACAAGGGTCTCTATAATTTAAGAACAACACCAGGACTTTGCTGTAAACAATAATCTCTATTTTTCTGAAGGAGCAGCAGCAGCAGCCCCTATAAACAAAGAGGGCAGTGGCAGGGCAGAGACATCCAGGGCAGATAAATAACAAAAATGGCAGGCGTGTCTAAGTAATCAAAGCCCCACCCTTTTTTACATGCATGAGATGCATGCAAAACACGTATAAAAAGGAACAGGGTTTTGAACACCTGGTTACACCTGCCACTTTAGCCTAATGGATCCCATAAACACAGATGCTCCTGTGGGGGAGGGCAAAAATATCAAAATGGCAGGTACAACTGTGGGTGACCTTTGGACAAAACGGGTGGGCCTTCAATCACATGGTCATGGCTGACATCTTGCTTTTTTTTTAACCCATCCTGAATTTCAGCAGCAATCTGCTGTAAAATGGAAATGTGATATCCACTGATTTCTGTAGCACAAGTCTAACAGATCTAGGTAAGCTATTACCGATTGTTTTATTATTATAAAAAGAATATAAGTTATAACTCAATCCCCTCACACACAAATCATCCCCAAAATCACAGCCCAACTTTGTTAAATTAATATATCGTCAATCCACAAATTATGGTTCTTTTTTATCTCCGTTTTATTAAAAAGGAGTGTGGTTTGATCCCTGCCGTACATTGATAGAAAGCAAACTGGTTAACAGAAGCAAATCAATGTCTATACTTTAAATTTGCTACCTCCCACGCTCTCAAGATCTGAGCTATAAAATCCTGATGGCACTACATGGCAACAAAGAATATTTATTTACTTATTTATTAAGATTGTATGTCACTTCTTTCAATGACTGAAAGTGGTCTACAGTTATACATTTAAAAAACCCAATAAAAATGTAAAATGAAATGTTTGCTTGAAATGTTAAATCTTGGACAGAGTCAGGGTGAACCTTCCTGCAGTCTTTCGTAAAATCCATTCTTTATAACTCCTGTGTAGGAGGAAGGTCTTCTCCCGCTTTCTAAAAGATGAAAGAAAGGGAGGAGGCAGCCCAATCTCCATGGGAAAGCTGTTGACAGAGAGTAGACTGCCGTTAAGCATGCCATTTTCTGGGTTCTCACCCCTAAACTTTCTAGGGGCCAAGAACTGCTACATTTTTTCCTTGCCAGATTGTCTAACGTTCTACTTGGAGAAGATGGTCCTAAAGATATCAAGCACCCAAGTCATATAGAGTTTTGCTTGAAAAGCGTTTGGCAAGTATAGCTGTCCCCAAATCCAGTGTTACTCTGGATACCTCCTTACTTCAGACTGGTGCTACATCATGCCTTGCTGTGCTCCCAGGACTTTTTTTTCTTTCTTGTAGATCATTTTGTGACATAAACATAAACAAAATGACTGTGAAAGATCCAGGCTTCAATGAATGCTACAAAATTATCTGACTAATAAAGATTACTCTATTAGAAAAGTTCTTCTCCCCTTTCCTGGCTTCTCTTTATCCAAGCCACTCAGTGAAAAGTTTTTGAAAAATAGGATATTTTATCTTCCCAATAATTGTATAAAAAGAAGATAAAATAGAAAATACTGTAACTGGTTAGAGTTTTCAATGGAAAACCTCATGCTAAGCCTGAATGAATCCATCTCTCCCTAGGACAGTACTCTCTTCTATCCATTAATCCTTACAATAGTCTAAAATGGTTTTCAGAAGCTGAAATATGGAAAGTTCTTAAAAACTTTGCTGAATCTATATTACATCTCTATTACACTAGGCATATCAGGTAAAGGAGGCAATATAACAAAATGTCTTTGGTAAGCTTGAGAGAGATCCACCCTTATTGCTCCTGTTACTAGGATTAGTGTACTCTTGTACTCCCACAATTAAGCTTTGGCATAGACTTACCTTGACTGTGATCTGGTTCAGAGGAGAAGAAGAGTTGTAGTCGACAGCAAAGGAATATGCCTGCACTGCCCACTTGAAAAATACTCTGCTCTTGCTGCTTTTCTGCCCTTGCATGGACAAGCAAAGAATTGCTCTCACGCTCTCTTGGGAAGCTTTAAAAGCAAATAGAGAAAACAGGGGGGATAAAGGAGTTGGGCACGCCTATTCCAGTTCCACTACTCCTGGTGCTGTTATAAATATAACATTCTAGTGCCAGGAGATGAAGTCAAATTTCTGACGTCAACTGGATAGTCAGTCCGATGGCTGGGTGGGGAAGGAATCTTTGACTGGCTCACCTCTCAACAGACTCTACTCCCATTGATCCAGTCAGCCAATAATTTCTGCCACCTAGAGCTTGAGAAACCTAGAGGGTGTAGGACAAGGAGATCCCACAGCTTTATATAATACTTTTGCATGTTATTTTTTGTGTACAAAAATGACTGTATGTAGTAGGTTCCTTCTTTCTCCATTGTTCTGTGTGGTCTTGGAGCAGAAGTTGGTCATACCTGAAATTTTTCAGGGATTTCCTGGTCTTGCTTTCATAAACAAGTATGAGAACAAGATTGGGTTCTTTCTTTTCTTCTTTGGATAGAATGCTTGTTTAGCCCTCCAAATCGTCTAAGGAAGATTTCTTCTTAGGAAAGGAAATATACTGAGGATGTACTATACGTAACAGATGTTACTATGCTCTGCATTGGAATATTTTATTTATGATGAAAATCAAGAAAACTGTATATGCTGTTGTACATTCTGTGTCAATGTGGAAAGGGGATATGACCCCCAACACTGGCTGTGAAATTCATGTTTTCTTATTGTAACAAAAGCCGTCTTCTTATGTGAAATGTGGCCTTAGAATGCAGGTCTTTACATTTGTAATTCTAGGTTTTTGACACAGACTGTCTGATTTGCAAAAGGCATCTTGTTATTGTTGGAGCACCTGTCTTTTCCCAGTTCTCACTCAGAGTACAAAATATAGGAGAACCAACAATTTTGGAATGGGATGGTTATTGGACCTTTGGGTTATTGGAATGGGCAATTTAGCTAAATTTTGACCAGATAGAGTTTAGTTATAGATTTATAATAATCTTTCCAAATGTGAGCATCTACTCAGTTATTCCAAAGAAAGATGCATGATCTAACTAAGCTGCTAAGTTGTTCTGAAAGGGTTGGGAGGATTGACAACAGTGGTGGGTTTCAGATTTTTTTACTACCGGTTCTGTGGGTGTGGCTTGGTGGGCATGGCATGGCTTGATGGGCGTGGCAGGGGAAGGATACTGTAAAATCTCCATTCCATCCCCAATCCAGGGGAAGTTTACTGCAAAATGCCCATTTCCTCCCGATCAGCTGGGACTTGGGAGGCAGGGCAGGGCAGGGCAGAAAATAGATGGGGGCGGGGCCAGTCAGAATTTTTACTACCGGTTCTCCGAACTACTCAAAATTTCTGCTACTGGTTCTCCAGAACTGGTCAGAACCTGCTGAAACACACCTCTGACTGACACAGTAAAAAAAATGAATCCCCTGCCTGTAGGTTGTGATTTTTTGGTCATGATTGCTTTCCTTTGTGTGTTTATGGAATGGAAAGGAAAGTTTATTGTTGTTACTGGTGCTAGAGTGTCACTATGTTACCCTGGTATAGGGTCTCTTGCTTGAGCAGGGAGGCAGACTAGAAGACCTCTAAGATCCCTTCCAACTCTGATGATGATGAAATAGATGAGAGAAAAACAGATAGGTTGGGTTTCCATGAAATTAAAGAAAGGAGAAGCATGTAATAGAACTGAATGAAGGTGATCTGATTTTGCTGAGTTAATTAGTACTCTTCCATTTACTTAAATGTAACATAGATTTAATTATGAAAGAAAGAGATAAAATGCATGTCATAAAATATGAATTGATGTCATCTAATTTGTTACGCATATACCTGGAAATAGAGATTGATAGGTTGGTGATGCTTAAGAACCAGAAATCAGTCTGGAAAAAAAGACTGCACAGTGTTCCAAATGAACATGATCCATGGCACAAAGTTAGGTGACATAAATGGATGGGTGGGGAAAAAAAATGAAGTGGAACTGACTGATTGGATAAAGAATAAATAAAAAAGGTGACTACTAACTACCTGTTTAGAAAAAGGTCTGCCTCTTTCAAATATATAGCTTAAGCATGTCAATGTATCCATGGTAAAAGAATGAATATAAATCTGGAAGCATGATCGATGAGATATTTTATGATGAAAAATTGAGAGAATTAATGAGAGATAGTAAGGTGATGAGATGTTCTGAATGTGGAGCAAGACATTTTTGGTATTGTTAAGAGCGGACCTTGGGGGGAAATTGATATGGAAGGAAAGAAATAAAAGAAACTAGAATGAAACTAGAATGCCCTGAAGAAGGGAAACGATGAGGTTGAATGAACAAGTATTAAAAGATAAATTGATTTTCCAGTAGAATGAATGGAAAGTGGATGCCAATGAGAAGGCTGAAAGGGGCTGTATGGGGATAAAAGAGAAAATAATGCACATCAGAGAATGGTTGCTGCAAAAAAATGAACATAAGAGAAACAGGTTGTATAATATAAATATAGAAAGAAAAATATAGCTTCAAGGAATGTAATCAAAGAGAGAAATTAACAGTTAAGATTTAGAAAGGCAGAGAAAGTCCAGAGTGATTTTGATGAAAATTTAAAAACATTCTGGAAATGGGTGAAGACAGCCAAATAAGGAATTCCCAGCACAACAAATGGAATTAAAAACAAAAATGATTATATTATTTGGGCAAAACAAAAGTACGAGAATAATGGAAGGAGTATTTTAGAGATCTGTATAGAAATGATAATGATATTTGAAACCGTAGATCTGAAATGAATGTTATAAATGTTGGTACCCAAGAAAGGAAAAGGTAAAAGACTAAGAGCCTTGGTGGCACAGCAGACGAAAGTGCTGTTAAGTAGCACCAGCTGCCTGCAATTACTGCAAGTTCGAATCTCATCAGGCTCAAGGTTGACTCAGCCTTCCATCCTTTCAAGGTAGGTAAAATGAGGACCCGGTTTGTGGGGGCAATAAACTGACTTTGTATAAAAAAGAACACCGCTTGGGGGGGGGCGAAAGCCCTACTAAGCAGGTATATACAAAAGTATGAAGGCTGTTGCTTAACTCATTGTAAGCCGCCCTGAGTCTCCGGAGAAGGGCGGCATATAAATTGAATCAATAAATAAATAGATAAATAAATAAAAAGGACATTGTAAATGCTGTGAGGATTTAGAAAACTGGTAAAGTTGTGGGAGTAGATGCTATTAAAAATGTGACAATACAATCAGTTTATCGAGTGTCTGTGTGACTTAATGAGCATGAAAAAACTGTGTCTGTGTCAAAAATTGGAAGACTACTGTTATTATTTCTGTATACAAAGGAAAGTAGCAAAAGTGAAAGCAAAATGAAAGGGGTCTTAGCACCGATGATGTTACCTAATTTGGGTAATGAAATGTCTGCAAGAAAGCAAGCTAGCGCAGAGCGCATCAAGGACCCTCAAAGGGGTCTTAGCTTGTTAAATGTTCCTAGGCTAGTATTTGCCAGAGTTTGACTAAATAGAAGTGACCATGAGAAAAGTTTGGGAGGAAATTGGAGTGTTTTCCTGGGCATGCAAACCTAATTTTAGTTCTTATAGGTAATGGGAAATGTGTAAATATGAAGGTGTTTTACATGTGTTTGTGAGTTTGTATATATGTACGTAATAAACTGAATAGCTTTGAACTGTAGAATATTTTAGGTGACTATTGAGGCTGATTGTAAAGTAAAGTCAGCATATTATCAGATGGAATGCTTAGTAAATGATGTAAAGAGAAATGGAATACAGTAGCCAGTCACCACTGTAAAAGAAGTTGAGGTGCTCTGCATTACTTTGTTTACCAAAAGTGAATAGCGTGATGAATATGTGCATATTTATGAGGTGTCTCAAATTATCAGACTGAATCCATTCACTTACTTACTGAGAATAGCAACTAATATAATCCAGAATAATGACACATCCTGAATCATTAAAAAATAAATTTGCGCATTGACTTCTGCGATGATGTAAATTGAGAGGTGAGAATAAGAGAGAGAAGAGGCTTTATTTGATGAATTTGCAAAGAAAACACAGCTCAGCAATCACAGAAGGGGGTCCCCGAAGGGCTCAAGACTCCTCCTCTTCCTGAACAGAGGGAAGGGAACAGGCTGTAACTGCCACTTGCACACAGCTCGGTGGAGTATAAGTTGTGCAAAGCTAGTTTCAACCTACGTGGGGAGTGACTCTGTTCATCCCTCTGGAATGCATTCAACTAAAGTAAGGGTTTGGGGCCAATTGGCTGGAGACCAAATATGCCTCTTTCATTTCTGCTGCTAAGTTATTTATAAACCATGCCTTAATGACATTAAGGAAACACCCTTTTTATTTCTTTTAGTAGGAATTTAGGGGGAAGAAGAAAACCAACTTTAGATTTCATTAAGTCTTACGAATACTTGTGTTCTCTAAGCAGTTAGGAGTATCATTTTTTCAAAGTGCCCTTTTTTCACCCTTCCCTTGGTTGACAGGAACTTGCAAGTCTTTTGATATTCCCGTCACCGCTTCTTTAACACATGTTTACATTGAGGAACCACTCCTTTCAGCAAACAAACACCAAATGAATCATTAAATCTTAAACTGAAGGATGGAGATAGAAACTGAAGGCAAGCTCTCCATGTTCCCCTCTGTTTTTAGAACATAGAATCATAGGGCTGGAAGGGACCTCAGAGGTCTTCTAGTCTAACCTCCTGCTCAAGGCAGGAGACCTTATACCACCCCAGTCAAATATATGTCCAGTCTATTTTTGAAAACCTCCAGTAATGGAGCACCCACAACTCTGGGAGGTAGGCTATTCCATTGATTAATTGTCCCCACTGTCAGAAAATTTCTCCTTGGAAGAGGTTGGATCTCTTATTAACAAGCTCCCGATTGCTTCTTATCCTGCACTCTGATGCCCTGAAGAATAAGTCAATTCCCTCTTTTCTGTGACAAACCTTCAAATACTGGAAGATAAGTTATATCCCAAGTCTTTGATAATCTAGACATTTATTTATTTATTTATTTATTTATTTATTTATTTATTTATTTATTTATTTAATTTATATGCCGCCCCTCTCCGAAGACTCAGGGCGGCTCAAAATACACTCAAAAAACCACTATAAAAAGACTTAAAAATTAAAAACGTTAAAAATATTAAAACCCATTCACACCATTCGTGGCCAGATCTCGTCAGATCGCAAAGCGAGATCAATGGCCCCAAGCCTGCCGGAAAAGCCAAGTCTTCACCGCTTTTCGGAAGGCCAATAGGGTGAGGATGGTCCGGACCTCAGGAGGTAACTGGTTCCAGAGAGCTGGGGCAGCCACAGAGAAGGCCCTCCCTTGCAGGCCCGCCAGCCGGCATTGTTTAGCTGACAGGACCCGGAGGAGACCAACTCTGTGGGATCTTACCGGTCACTGGGAGCTATGCGGTAGAAAGCGGTCTCGAAGATAACCTGGCCCTGAGCCATGTAGGGCTTTAAAGGTAATAACCAACACCTTGAATTGTGACCGGAGAACATCCCTCCCTCCCTCAACCATTCATCGTACAATATAACTTCCAAACTCTTTGTCATGTTTTTTGCTCTTCTCTGCATATTTTGGGCTCTTTTTCTTGCCCTAGAGTTTCCAGTTAGTAGAAAAGAAATTTTAAAAAAACAAAACCCAAAATTTGAAATGTTAAGATGGATTATTCTAAGATTCCTATTTCATCCTTTTCCTCAGTTCTTGAAACCTATTATTCCCGATCCACCATAATATAACTCCAGAATTTCCTGCAACCCATTTATCTATTCTTCTGTTCCTTCTTATTCTATCCTCCTCTTCCCTCTCAGTTTCTTCTGTCTCCTTTGCTCATATATTTTCTTGATCTGTAACTAAGGCAGTGGTAGGTTTCTACTGGTTTGCCCCGGTTCAGGCGAACTGGTAATGGCGGTGGTGGAAGGCTCCACCCACCCGCCTGGCCATCATCACGGACGCTCTTCACATGCGCAGAAGCACTGTGCGCTCACTTTGCTCGCGCATGCGCTCGCAGTTCCAAACTGGTAGCAAAGGTAAGTGGAACCCACTACTGAATTAAGGTCCAAAGTACATTGGACCAGTTCATTTTACTTATGAGATCCCTTTGAAAGGTGAACAGGAACACCACATAGCCACCAACATTTTAAAAGCCATCAGCAAATCAGCCCAGATTTCAGTCATCTTCCTCATCACTATCATCAAGAAGTCTTAACTTATGCACATCATAATCCTATGCGTATCTCTTTTGCAGTGTCACAAAGTCCATGCAGGATAGTCCTCAAACCATATATAGGAAATTAAAAATGACTTTGGGGATAGAGAAAGTAATAAGTGATCCATTAAGGGAAGTACATTGAGAAAAAAATTACTCAGTCCTAAGAAAAAGGGAAGTGTAAATAACCTTGCCTTGATTTTGATTGGTAAAGATAGAAACTTTTAAGATCCTATTATCTATCTTTGTTACAATAAGGAACATACCTAGAATCCCAACCGTGCCTGTTTCTTGACCTGGTCTTTCTTGAAGAGCTGACAAACCTTGATCTTGAAATCTTTGACTACTTTACTTGCAGTTTCTTGAGGTTGTTAAGCAAATCTTAAGCAAATTTTCTTATCATGTCCTGAGGAAGTGAAAATTTTCTTTAAGTACACATTCTGGGTGAGCAACAGATTATTCATACCAATTAACGTTTATGGTATACACTACATGGGTTGCCTGCAATAGGCCCCAGATTCAGTCCTTACCTTCTTCAGGCAGGGCTAGGTTTCCTTTGTACTTAACTTTTTTTTAATGAAGGAGGAATGAGCCAGAAAAATAATCTGGTTCTGCTATTGTAGGGCTTGGCCAAGCAATCTGCTGACCAATGGGATAATACACGGGTGGGTACGCATCAACCACCCAGAAATAGAAAAGTTATATCTAGTCTCTATATCTACACAAACAATTCTAAGAGAGTACAGGACAAGATATTTCAGTGGTACAGTTCTTTAATGATTTTGTTGGGGGTTTGTTCCAACAGAGTGTCCAAGCTCTTCTGCTCTGAGAAACATAAAAAAATAAACTTAACTGCTGTCTGTCTCCAACTGAAAATATAGCCAATTGCCTCCAAATGTCAAGTTAGGGTTAGAGTTAGGTTTAAGTATTAAACGTTTTAAGAATAGGGGGAGGATAGTTGACATAAAATGTATTTATGTAAATATACTTAATCCGTATGCCACTTAATTATGACAAGAAACAACCCATAATTAATAGGAAAACAGTAAAATCTAATGTTCTTTTTGTTTAGAAACTTCAGATATACTTTAGATTTTTTTTTTGAGTTTGGTTGAATTTTTTTTAAAAAAATTAAATGTTTGAAAAAGAAGTATTCTACTAAAATAAAGATTTGATCGAAACTGGTGGATTCAATTATGTTTTTCTTTACATGTGTCTGCTCCATATATGCAAAGCACACATCACCTCCACTTGCCATTTTGCCCTTTCAAGACATTTCTCCTCTTTATTTACTACTTACTGATCACATCCAATGCTGGAGTCTGAAAGAGGAAGAGCAACCAAATATAACAGGCAAGCTACAGGAACAAGGCCTTTTCTATTATTTGACATCACTAGAGATAGGGACAGTTATAGACACATGCCTTAAATCGAATCAATTATTGGTCCTTTAAGTGAAAATGGTTGCCAAGAAGTGACATAATGCCAGGAAGAATGTTTTCTGTTTCTACTTGGAGATGCCAGGAATGAACGGTTTACATGCTAGGTATGTATTTAAACATGCTAGGTATGTTTTTTTTTTTCCTATTGAGCTCTAGCTCTCTCGTCTGCCTAGTTTGGTCCTGCAGTTAGCCAAGTACAGTTTTATTGGTACCTCCTTTACAGAAAGATGGATGGTATAGTATTCACTTTCTTCTATTATAAGATAATCTAAGTAGAGAACCTCTGGAATAGAATACCGTCACATGAACACCCTGACAAATCCTCATCAAGGTCAGTGGCTCTTTTTAATAGCTCTTGGAAAGCTAGCAAGAGATAATTTTGTTTGCTCTGTACTTATCTGTTGTAACCTATCAGCTCTTTGGGGAAGACCAGTAGTTCCAACAGTTCCAGAAGAAAAGCTTAATCAAAAGTAAAAATATGGGATATATTCTCTCAGTGTTTCAATATAATTTAATCTACAGGTTCCTATTTAAAAAATCAGAATCTTCCTTGGCAGTTAAATAATTTTGTCCTTTCTAACTTCATAAATATAGGAACATAATTTGTTGACAGAAACTACAAGAATATTATGATACACTAGGGACAGACCCTTCAGGAAATCTTTCTCCATCTCAGTGCTTTCATGCCCCTAGTGATTACAAGCCTACATGGATATTTAAATGATTTATATTTACTTATAAAAATTAAAGCACTAACAGAATTTGCCAATAGATTGCTGCTGCTTTTGACTTCAAAGTAGCATTGCTGTTTGGCTAAGGGAAGTGGACTACAAAAAAAGACCATGCAGGTTATGACAGAATTAAGAAATTATTTCTCATGGTAGGAACAGAAATGCAGGGGAACCCATCACTCAGATAAGTGATGGGCTCCCTTTCACTGGGTATGTTTAAGAAGAGGCTGAACAGATATTTATTGGGAATGCTCTAATCTGGAGTTTTGCACTGAGAAGTGACTCTTCCATTTCTGCTATTTTATGATTCTATGATGAAATAAGGTACATTATTATTCAACATGTCTTCTGAGGAGACTAAATCAGTTACACATTATGGGAAGTCCAGCCAGGGCCCTAGCAGATTCTGACAACTAAGCCACCATGTAAACCCTGAGATCAGTGGTGGGTTTCAAAAATTTCTACTACCGGTTCTGTGGGTGTGGCTTGGTGGGCGTGGTATGGCATGGCTTGGTGGGCGTGGCTTGTGGGCATGGCAGGGGAAGGATAGTGTAAAATCTCCATTCCTATCCCACTCCAGGGGAAGGATACTGTAAAATCTCCATTCCTTCCCGATCAGCTGGGGCTTGGGAGGCAGAGAATAGATGGGGGCAGGGCCAGTCAGAATTTTTGCTACCGGTTCTCCAAACTACACAAAATTTCCGCTACCAGTTCTTCAAAACTGGTCAGAACCTGCTGAAACACACCTCTTCCTGAGATGATTTATTTCATTGGGCATAGGGTATTCTATGTTGCTTTATTCTTGCTTTTATGTTATCATGTTTTAAAACAAAGTTAAAGGAAAAAGAAAGACATTTTCACAATGTTTGTGAAAAAGACAAAAGTTAAGGATCTTCCTTTTTTCTTTCCTTGTATATAAAGGCCTTCAAGCACAGAAACAGAACCATATAAAAGGATGGTCTTTGTATCAGGGTCTGTATCATATCCCTTGGCTCCTTCACTCACTGTCCACAGAGAAACAGAAATATGTAGGTGCATTCCTCCCCTTGATTAAAAAAACAAAACCAAACCAAACAGAAACAAAAGTGTAGGGGAACAAACAATGGCTACATAGGAGAAATTATTAAATGTGTAACTGGCAATTTGCTGCAATGTGTCAAAGAACAGTGTACTGTATTCATTGTCTCTGGCCAACTCATCACAAGTAACATTTTGGAAGGAGATCAGAAATGAAGATAGGGCTGATTTCCTATATAGCAGCACCTCATGCCTTCTGGGTTATCAAAACTGCATGTGAATGTGTCTGTGTGTGGTGTATGAGGGGAGAGGGGAAGCAGAGCAAAGTGTATATCTACTCAGCATGGCTACAGTGCTGGCTGAGTTGTATATCAAAGTAAAACATTTAATCGGCTTTCTGTGGAACTGCCCTCAACACCGTACAAATTATATCTTAAAATAAAACAAAGTCTCCATTTCCACCAGAGCTTTCGGTTGGAGGATTTTAAATTTCTTGTTTTCGACAGAAAGTCCCATTTTCTATCAGGATAATATTTTTCTATCTAGAAATCTTCTCCTATGTTAAAGTCCCTACCATGATCCAAACATTCCTATTCAAATCCTAATTCAGGATGGGCAATATATTGACCAGAAAATCATGCAGATGCTCTCCCTTCCCCCAAACTACTTTCTTTGTCTGTGAGAACCCTTGGAAATCACCTCATCGACATCGGATGGCAAATCACCAAAGCTTAATGTCATCAATTTGCTAACAAAAGTAGATTAAAAGACATATAAAACTGTTAAGTATACTTAACAAATCTATAAATTAAAATTAAAAACATTTGTGGAAATACCAATTGTGTTCATAATGGTCCTTGGCAATTAGAACAAAAAAATTAAGTTCATCTGTTCCAATTCAACAAATTTGATTCTAAATGTCAACATTTAGAAGCCTTGATGGCGCAGTTGACTAAGTGCTGTTAAAGTAGCACCAGCTGCCTGCAATTACTGCAAGTCCAAATCTCACCAGGCTCAAGGCTGACTCAGCCGTCCATCCTTTTGAGGTAGGTAAAATGAGGACCCAGATTGTGGGGGCAATAAGCTGACTTTGTATAAAAAAGAACACCGCTTGGGGGGGGCAAAAGCCCTACTAAGCAGGTATATACAAAAGTATGAAGGCTACTGCTTAACGCATTGTAAGCCGCCCTGAGTCTCTGGAGAAGGGCGGCATATAAATCGAACCAATAAATAAATAAATAAATAAACATGATTTAACAGGTCAACCAGATTTTCCATGGTTATTTGTTCAGCATATCAAGGCTTGTAATCAAATTTGTGTGTGTGTGTGTGAGAGAGAGAGAGAGAGAGAGAAAGAGACAGACAGACAGAGAGAGAGACAGAGACAGAGAGAAAGACAGAGAGACAGACAGAGAGACAGAGAGAGACAAAGAGAGAGACAGAGAGAGAGACAGACAGAGAGACAGACAGAGACAGACAGAGACAGACAGAGAGACAGAGACAAAGAAAGAGACAGAGAGAGAGAGACAGAGAGAAAGAGAGACTGTGTGTATTCAGAACCAAGTTCAAAAGTGTCATGATTTCAGTTGTAACCTGAATAAATCATTCTGTTTTCTGTATTGATTCTATCCAGTATTCTGTCCATGAAGTTATTCTCCAGTTGTGAAACCTAACACAACCAATCTGTTCTAACACTTATAGGAAGTATCAGCAGACTCAAGGGAAAACCAATGCAGGTCAGAGGGTGGCCAATGGCTAAGCACAAGTTGCTGGTTGGGAGGAAGAAAGAAAAACAAATAGAGAAGGGAAAACAAATGGGTACTTTAACACAGGACACAGGGACACCTCATGTTGTAATATTTGGATTGGAGGTTCTATTCCCTTCCTGGTATATCTATTTTTACCAATATTCCATTTACCAATACTGATATATTTGCCTTTCTATGACTGAAGCGTTGAAACTGAATTCTTCAGTGATTCCAACTCTCTTTTTCTCTTCAAGGGATAAGAGTTAATTCAGCACCTAAAGGTTAAGGAAAGGAAATAATTTCTCATCCATGTGCCAACAATGGGATTTCTCAGTTTCCTGACAATTAGATCAGCCTCAAGTTGCAGTGATTAACATCAGCTGGAGGGCTGTTGCACATTCATTAAAACTGATGAGAAATGACTGGCAGACAGTGATTTATGATCACTGTCAGAGATCTCTAACCTTTAATTGCTATGCTTCTTTTGACTGAGCTAGAAACGATGAGTTCCTGAAGATGCATGAGAGTGAACAGTTCAAGATGTCAGGCATTTCAAGAGTTTAGGGAGGTAAAAAGGTGTCCTTTTTGGAGTTGCTAATCTAGTTTAAATCATTCATCAACCAAATCACCTCCCAGAATATATTGTAAAACCGGTATTTTTCTTGATGTGTCAAATAATCCTAGTCAACTTCTAATAGGAGAGTGGGAACCCAATTCAGAACATAAGTAATATTAGACAAGAACCAAACTGGATTAGCAAAGACGGAACTTCATCTGCAAGTTTCAGAAGACACACCTGAACCTATTTTTGACATCATTCTTCCATGGCTGACTGTCAAATTGCATGCCTGATCAGGATTTTCCTAAGGCATTTTGTTGCCTCCAGGCAAAGAACAATTTGTCTTTGGGCCAACCAAGCAACACTGTCACTTAGGTTGTTTCTTAGTATCTGCAGGCCGTGAGAATCTGGATAGAGAGGAACAGGCTCAGATTCAACCTAAGCAAGATCAAGTGGCTGTGAATCCTGGGAGTTTTCAGATCTGAGAACGTACCGCCTTTGATTCTGAATAAAGTAGGACAAAGCTCCAGACAAAGCTATCAGAGGCCTTCAAGACTCTGGTGGCGCAGTGGTTAGAATGCAGTATTGCAGGCAAACTCTGCCCACAGTCTTGAATTTCATCCTGATGAGGCTCAAAGTTGACTCAAATTTCCACCTCTCCGAGGTTAGTAAAATGAGGACCCAGATTGTTGGGGGCAATATGCTGACACTGTAAACTGCCAGGAGAGTGTTGTAAAGCACTATGGAGTGGTATGTAAGTCTAAGTGCTATTGTTAGTGCTATCGTTCTTGCTTGCCCAGAGTCTTTACTCATGGTCATTCATTATTTGGTCATGTCCCATCTGGATTATTGAAATGTGCTTGACATGGGTCTGCCCTTGAAGACCACTCAGAAACTACCATTTGTCCAGAATGCAACAGCACACATAGCTTGGAGAGCTTTGGCACACTCATTTAACTTTAAGTTGACCTGCAATCAACTTTGTAAACTGCAGTGGTTCCTAGTGGGTTTCTGGCTCAATTCAAAGTACTGGTTATCACCCTTAAAACCCTTCATGACAGTATTATTTACAGGACCACCTGCTGCTGATTATTTCCATTCATCCCAAAATGGAGAGTGGGCACTACGTTATCACACAGTGTTATCTAATAGGTACAGTTAGCATTATTTCTCTGTAACAGCACCTGCCCTTCAAAACACCATACCCACTCAGATTCAGATGGCCTGAACCTCACTCACCTTTCACAAGACACTGAATGTCTGCTTTTTCTCTCAAGCGTTGGGCCAAGCTGTTGGGTGAGCCTGCCTTGATGCCATGATTGTTTCTGAGTCACTCCGTGCATATTGCCTGTTTTAAAAGTGCTTTTGCTTATTTATGGCTATTTGTTTTAATTGATTGTTAGCCACCCAGAGTCGTGTGTTGAGTAGAAGGCATATAATTTCAGGGAGTCAATCAATCAAAACTTTTACATATAAAAGCTAAGTGAATTGGCAGTTAAATCTTTCTCAAAAGTTGTTTTCAAACAATGTCTTCTATTAAACATTGAGTCCAGAACATTAGTAGAGGGGCAGAGGGCAAGTTTCTTGGCAAATGGAGATTTATTTCCATCTTCTAACTAGTATTTCTCAAATTCCAGTATCTGTTGCCAAAGGGAGTCATTTTGTTCAGCTTTGTGATGTGGTGCCGGTGCTGGTCAGTTCAGTAGATTGCATTTGGTGTTATAGATTGTAGGAAAAATATTCAGGAAAAAAATGAAACATTTATCACAGGTGGATGCTTAATGACTAATTAAAATATGCATATCCCACTTTTCCAGAATAGACAGTGGTCTAGTGAAAAGTAGCAAGGTTCTTCCTTCAAACTGAATTAGATTGCATAATGAACACAAAACATATACTGTATTTTTCGGAGTATAAGATGCTCTGGAGTATAAGACACACATTAGTTTTTTGGGAGGAAAACAAGGGGGGGGAAATTCTGCCTCTGCCTACCAGCATCCATCGGTATTCATCTAGCTAGCATCCTGCAGCAAATAGCAAACAGCCTGGTCAGCTTCAGCACATTATCGCAGCCTGATTCAGCACAAGCAGATGATTGGCGGGTGGATCAGTCTTCCCAGAATACCCCCAATCAGCTGTTCCAGGTTGCAGGGATTGCCACAGACCATTGCCGCCTCCGTGCCTCGCATTTTTGGCCTCTGTGCCTTGTGTTTTTGTCTTCCAAATGCTCCATTTTAGATCCGTTCCAGGCTGCAGGGATTGCCTCAGCACATTGCTGCCGATCGCCACCTCCGCATGTGACATTTTTGGCCTCTGCACATCGCATTTTCAGGCAGTTCCAGGTGCTGGGGATCACCACCACCACTGATCCCTGCCACCTGGAATTGCCCGAAAACGCGACACCTGGAGGCCAAAAACAGGACATGTGGAGGCTGAAAACGTCACACACGGAGACTGAAAACACAATGCATGGAGACGGCAATTGGCGTCAATGTGCTGTGGTGATCCCCACAGCCTGGAACTGGTCTAAAACAGAGCATTCGGAGGCCAAAAATGCAAGGCAGAGGCCAAAAACGCGAGGCATAGAGCCAAAAACATGAGGCACGGAGGCAGGAATAGTCTGTGGCAATCCCTGCAGCCTGGAACAACTGATTGGGGGTATTCCAGGAGGCTGATCCACCCACCAATCAGCTGCTCATGATTATCCCTGCCGCCAATCCCTGCTGCCAATCCCCGCCACCTGGAACCACCCAAAAATGCAATGCGCAGAGGCCAAAAACAGGGTGTGCGGAGGCCAAATATGCAACGCACGTAGGCTGAAAGTGTGACATGCTGAAGCGGCAATTGGCGGCGATGTGCTGTGGCGATCCCCGCAGCTTGGAACTGGTCTAAAATGGAGTGTTAGGAGGCTGAAAAGGCAATGCACTGAGGCCAAAAATGCGACACACGGAGGCCAAAAATGTAACACATAGAGGCGGCAATGTGCTGTGGTGATTCCCCTCAGCCTGGAACAGGTCTAAAACAGCGTGCGGAGGCCGAAAACACAACGCACAGAGGCCGAAAATGGCCAAAGGGTGGGGGCTGGTGGGTGGGTGTATAAGATGTATAAGATGTATATTCAGTGTATAAGATTCTCCCAACTTTTCATTCTTTTTTAGGGGGCAAAAAGTACGTCTTATACTCTGAAAAGTATGGTAAGTCAAAGCAGCCTTTTTACATAGAAACTAATCACATAGCAATAGTATCACATACACCACAATGTATCTAATGGTTAAGTACCTCAGTGTGTATTTATGCCACCATAATGTCAACAGCCTACTACATAAAATTTATCTAAGCTGCAGAATTAACCCATTGATCAACTGTTTGCTACCACTCCATGGAGAAGATGCTGCATAGACTTTTTAAACTTTCCAATTGCAGAACATTTTTCCAAAGATCAGAATCAACCTTGGGATTTGTTTCCCATCTCACTCCTCCTGTCTTTCATCTGAACAAAAAACTAAATGGTTTTTAACTGGGTTCAAATAATATGCAAAATAAAGAAGATCTTGTTTGTGGCTTAGCAAATTGAAGAAATGTAGTTGTTTGTAAACCGTAGTTTGTGATTTTCTTTTACATGAATTCAGTCAGTTATGGATTCCGTAATAAATTATGCAGAAACGAATAATTATTTAGATTGGGGTGAGCAAATTATGGTCTGAGGGCCAGATCCGGCCTGTTTTTGTATCGCTCACAAGTTAAGAATGAATGGACAGGCAGTCATAAAATCATCATGCTCAATCAGGAGGACCCCTGGTTGCTGGAGTTTAATCATTTCAGAAAATGGTTAAAATTGGTTTTAGGAGTAGCTGGAAGCAGCAGGGTAGAGAAACAGTTTTGGTTGCCATGCAGATTTATCTTAATAAGAGACACTTTCTGCTTTTATGAAATGGAGCCTGTAGAAAAAAAAAAAGCACCCACAGTAATCAGGGTCTTGTCAGATGTGTCTCTCTGGAGCATCTTAACAAGTATATTAATGTAGTTGTATAAAGATGACATGAACATCAAATATAATGGAGGCTAACAAATCGTGCCCTTATAAGCTTTTATATGGCACAGTTTTTGGAATGGTTGTAATTGAATATTATAGCTGTAATGTGGAGTTTCATGGTCCCCACTGTTTTGCTGTTGCTTTGAATAAAACTAAAATAACCGAGGCTGTGTGCTAAGATCAACATAGGCAAGGTTATCTTAAGGTTTGTTTTATTAACAAATATTTAGAAACAATATAGACAAGTGGGAATAAAAACACAGAAACAAACCAAGTTCAGGCTCCTTTAAGTACATTTGGACATGCTGTGTGGTTTACATAGCCCTGTGCTATACAAAGAACAGTTTGCAGAAGGAGTGTCATAACAGTTGCTTGCAGCTAAGGCCCTGAAGAGTTCGGCAGCAACTTCCAATCAAGTGCATCAGCGTCTGTCTTTCTCTCTCTCTCTCTCTCTCTCTCTCTCTCTCTCTCTCTCTCTGTGTGTGTGTGTGTGTGTGTGTGTGTGTGTGTGTGTGTGTGTCTGTCTGTCTGTCTGTCTGTCTGTCTGTCTGTCTGTCTGTCTGTCTCTCGGCTGTCACTGGTTAGAAGGAAATGCTTCAGGCATTCTACTCAAAAGGGCTTATGCCCCCTTATGACAGAAAACTGGTTTTCTTGGTAATTTTCATCTTCCAGTTTTGGTGCTTTCTTACCTTTGAGGAACAGAGATGGAGACTTGTTTTAACTTTAAAACCAACTCTAACAAAAATACCCGGTTGTCCAGATAAATAGTAATGACACTAACACAACAGCAAATCCTATTATGTAGCAGCTCACAAGCTAATAAATATGGCACAGGCTTGAATCAGTCTCTGTGGTCTTCTCAAGGCACCACCTCCTGGCAGGGCTTCAGGAATATTCTGCCAACACTCGAAACAGCATCAAGTGGAATGCAAGAACAGTTTCAGAGAAACCAAGGGATCTTTTTTTTTTTTTTTATTGCAAAAGTTTTACAATTACATTTTCACCCCTTTTTTTCACCCCCCCACCTCCCTCCCCAAACTTCCCGTCCTCCCTAACCCTCCCTAATCCTCCCCCCCCCAGACTTCCCTATTATGTACTCATAACTAATAACACTGATATATAAACCTGAACCCATCCCTCCCCCTATATAATTTTTCCTCTTTTTCTCTTTACATTAAGATATTTCTAATACATTATTTTCAAATAAAAGCTATTTGATACTTTCTAGTTTGGTATTTGTTCTGAACATATTCTATCCACCTTTTCCATTCCCATTCATAAGTCTCTTGTGAACAATCCTTTAAGTATGCTGAAATCTTCGCCATCTCTGCAAAACTAGCCATCTTCAAAGTCCATTCCTCGATAGTAGGCAAAGCTTCATTCTTCCAATATTTACCTATCAACAATCTTGCTGCAGTTATCATATACAATATTAGTTTTATTTCACCCCGTGTAAAACCCTTAACTATACCCAATAAAAACAATTGTGGAGAGAATTGAATTTTTTTCTTCAAAACATTCTGCATAACCCACCATATTTTTATCCAAAAAGCCTTAACTTTCCTACAGGTCCACCAAACATGATAATACGTAGCATCCAAACATTCGCATCTCCAACATTTTGGCTGAACATTAGGGTACATACATGACAACTTTTTAGGATCTAAATGCCATCTATAAAACATTTTATAAAAGTTTTCCCTCAGGTTCTGCGACTGTGTAAATTTAACATTCTGAACCCAAATTTTTTCCCATGTTTCCAACATCACTGGTTCTTCAAAATTTTGTGCCCACTTAATCATACAATCTTTAACTAATTCAGTTTCTGAATCCCTTTCTAGCAAAACATTATAAAGCCTTTTAATATGCATTGGACCTTTCTCTCTTATATGTCTAACCAATTCTTCCTCATGCAACATAATACCAGTTTTTTGGTCCTCTTTCCATCTCAATTGTAGTTGGTTATATTGTAACCAAGTTAAATTAGTTCCTTCATCCAACAGTGTCTGTAATGTATTCAGCTGCCATCTGCCCGCATCTGTAAAAAGAACCTCTTTATATAAAAACCCCCCGAGTGACATTATATTTGTATTCCACATAGTATGACCAAGATCCAGCCATAACGGTATTTTGTAATCCCATTTGAGTCGGTGCTTCTTCCAAACTCTCATCAAAGATTCTCTAAGTATATGACTTTTAAATACTTTGTCTACTTTGTCGTCATAGAATAAATAAGCATGCCATCCAAATTCAAGATCAAAACTTTCTGCATTCAGTATTCCAGTCTTTTTACTTCCAAACCAATCACTTATTAAAGTTAAAGCTGCTGCATCATAATATAACTGTAGGTTTGGGAGTTTAAGGCCTCCTCTTTCTGGAACATCTTGCATAATTTTCAATTTCACTCTCGGCTTCTTCTCATTCCAGACAAACTTATTCACACCAGACTGCCAAACTTTCAGTTGTTTGTCACTTTTAAGCACCGGAATCATTTGAAACAAAAACAGAAATCTTGGCAAAATGTTCATCTTAACTGCTGCTATTCTTCCAAGTAAAGACAGTTGCAGCTTTTTCCAAGTCTCCATGTCTTTCTGGACCTCTCGCCACAACACCTCATAATTATTTTGGAACAATTTCATGTTTGATTCTGCAACCTGAACTCCAAGATATTTTACCTTAGGTACAATTTCAAAACCTGCCCTCCTTTCAAGCTCATGTTTACGATCTTGTGTCATATTTTTAACTATCATTTTAGTCTTTTTTGAATTCAGTCTGAAACCTGAAACTCTACCATAGTCTTGTATAATGTCGTTCATCAAGATTATTGATTCCATTGGTTGTGATAGGGTAACCACCAGATCATCTGCAAATGCCTTTATTCTATAATCCTCTTGCCTTATCATTATACCTTTCAAAATTTTAGAGTCCCGTATTGTATTTAGCAAGACTTCCAATGTTAAAATAAATAAAAGTGGGGACAACGGACATCCCTGTCTTGTTCCTTTTTCAATTTTAAACTCAGTCATCAGACTTCCATTAATAATAATCTGTGCTTTTTGCTCTTGATAAATTGCTGAAATCGCCTGTATAAATTGGTCCCCAAAGCCCATCTTTTTTAAAGTCTTTAGTAGAAAATTCCAATCCACTCTATCAAAGGCCTTCTCTGCATCCAGAAAAACCAGCACTGCAGGGATCTGTTTATTCTTATCAAGATATTCCAATAAGTCTATTACTTGCCTTACATTGTCCTTCATATATCTGCCCTCAATAAATCCCGCTTGGTCCTCATGAATCACCTTTTGAATTACTGGCATCAACCTGTTGGCTAATACCTTCGCATAAATTTTATAGTCTGTGTTCAAAAGAGATATTGGTCTGTAATTCTCTGGTTTTTTAGGACCAACTTGTTCTTTTGGTATCAAAGATATATAAGCAGTTGTCCAAGATGGGGGTATTTTACCCCCTTGTTGAATATTGCAAAATAAATCTCTAAGTTGTCCCACCATTTCAGCTTGTAAAGTTTTATAATACACTGCAGTCAAACCATCCGTGCCAGGAGCTTTAGCTGTTTTTAACTGTTTAATTGCTGCTGTTATCTCCTCCTCTGTTATAGGATAATTCATTCTTTCCTTTTGTTGATCAGTAATTTTTGTAACTCTCTTATCATTTAAATATTTTTCTATAAGTCCATTCTGCACCTCTTCTTTGGCATATAGTTTAGTATAATAGTCCACAAAAGCTTCTTTAATTAAATTTTGTTGAAAAATTTCTTTCCCTCCAATATCAATACTATCAATAGTCCGTGTACTTTGTTTTTTCCTCAATGTATAAGCCAACCATCTGCCCGGTTTGTTAGCGTTGCAAAATGTATTATGCTTCGCGTATTGTAGGCTTGTTGCAACTTGTTCCGCCATAAGCATTTGAAATTGGTCTTTCAAAAGTTTTATAGCACTTCGTATTCTTTCATCTGTTGGATTTTTAATAAGTAACTGTTCTTTATTCTTTATTTCCATTTCCAACTCAGATCTTTTCTTTTGTCGGAACAGTCTATGTTTAGAATTCATGTAGATAAGTACCCCTCTCATATAAGCTTTACTTGCGTCCCAAACAATTTCAATTGGGGTACCTTTATTCAAATTTATTTCAAAAAATTCTTTCAAATGCTTTTTAAGTTCTATTGTATTTTTTTCATATCTAAACAAGTTCTCATTTAATCTCCAAGAACGTCTCTCAACCTTGTCCATCTCAATTTCTATCCATACAGGGCTATGGTCAGTCAAAGTTCTTGGAAAAATCTTTGTTCTTTTTGTTTTAACAAGTAGATCATTTGACAACAGGATAAAATCAATCCTAGAAAAGGATCTGTGTCTATCAGAAAAGAAAGTGTAATCCAATTCATTTGGATTATGTATTCTCCAAACATCTTTTAGTTCCATATCTTCTTTCATATCAAAAAAAGTCTGTGGTAGTCTAATTCTAGACTTTGCCAAGCTCTTTTTATCTAGTTTAGAATCAATTACTCCATTCCAGTCTCCCATAATTAAAATAGATCTATAGTCCCATTGCAATATTTTAGTATGTAACATCTTATAAAAATAGTCCTGTTGTTGGTTGGGAGCATAAATTCCAATCAAAAGAATTTGATCATTTGCTGTGAGCAATTCAATTGCTACAAACCTACCATCTTGATCTACTTCTATAACTTTCGCTGTTAATTTTTTATTTACATAAATAACCACACCATTCTTTTTCTGCGAAGTTGAAGATATATAATGTGCTCCTAGTTTTGAGTTTATCAAATATTTTTGATCTTGAGTTGTAATATGCGTTTCTTGTAAACATATTATATCATTATTAAATTGTTTCAAATATGTAAATAATTTCTTCCTTTTCTGTGCTGAATTCAACCCATTGACATTCCAAGATAGACACTTAAAGGTCATCAGCCTCTTTCTGGAGCGCAGAGCAAAATATTTGAAGTTCATCCGAGAGCTTCGATCTCGCTCCTCCCATAGCGCCACTCTCTTGTATGATACTCTTAACTGCCTTCTTGTCTTGTCTTTCCTGTTGTTGTTGTTGCTTTTGTTTAAGTAGCTTGGATTGAGCTCTAGTTATACGTTGATCTTTAACTTCAGTCAACTGAATCAAATCCAGAATTGGAGAAGAATCCAACAAGGGCTCACTCAGAAAACCTCCTTCTGCACCTTGCACTATTTCTAATTCCTGCTTAGACTGTTCTTTCAATTGCCTCTCTTCACTCTCCTTAATCTCCAAAACTGTAGATGTACGTGGAGATGGTGTTCTTTCCTTAAGAATAGTACTGTAAAAGTGTTGTGCCTTCTCCACGGTATTCAACCGATATCCTTCTCCCTTATATCTAAAAATTATCCCAGCTGGTGCGTCCCACCGGAAGGGTATCTGTAAATTTTTCAATTCCTTAACAAGAAAACCAAATTCTTTTCTAGCTTTCAGCATTTTAGGAGGTAATTCTTTAAAAATTTCAAGTCGTGAACCCCCCACTTGTACAGAAGTGTGAAAAGATTTTTGCAGGATATCATTTCTAATTTCTCTATCAGTAAAGTATATGACCACATCTCTGGGCAGTTGTCTTTGTCTGGCCACCCAAGAGTTCACTCTGTATATTTTATCTATTTTATGAAATACCAAATCAGGATTAGCTTGTAAAATCTTAGCCAAGGCTTCAGAGCAAACTTGTCTCAAATCCTGTCTCTCCTCCTCTCGAATTCCCCGAAGCCGTATGGCGAATTCCATCGCCCGGAATTGTATCATAACAATCTCATCTTCAATTCTCTGCATTTTATTGTCAACCTCATCAATTTTATAATCATTGTCTTTCATCTTAACATTAACTTCTGATTTAAATTCTTCAACTTTAAAATCAACTGTCCCAATAAATTCTGCCAGGCCAGACGCCACTTCTGAAATTTTTTTGGTCACCTTATTTTGATTCTGTTTCACCATGTCTTTAACTTCATTAATTTCCTGCATAAATTCCTGATGTGATTTTTGAAGTTTATCATCTATCTCCTGTTGAGATTTTTGAAATTTATCATCCAAAGTTTTAGAAATAAATTCTTTTAAATCTCCCACATCAAATTCTTTTTTCTGAGTTTGTAGCTGTTGAGCAGGGGGAAGTTGCGTTTCATGTTTGTGTGTGGGGGATCCCCCCCCTAATGCCTTCCCTTCCTGCTTCTTTGAAGCCATCCTGGCTCGTGATCTAGTTTTTCTAAAGAGGGAAGTTCCTTTTCCTTTCCCTCCTGCACAAAGACTTCTAAAAAAGTCCCCCAGATTTGATCAAATAAGGGTTAAAATAAAGCAAAGTCCAATATTGAAAAGGGAAAAATTTCCCAGTTGTTTCTCTTATAACAAGCAAGGCAACTTTGTAGCAACTTGGAAACTTTGTAACAAAGCAAAGTAGCTTCACCAATCCACACTCGCTGACTCGTTAACTCTGAGGCTAGGCGCCATGTTTTTTCAAAGCACTTTCACTCACTCGCATTTTCTCAGATTGAAAAGTCAACAAAGTGCTAATACTTGCGTTTCCAAATTTCAGGATTCAGTAGTTTCGCTGTTTATTAAAGCTGGTTCTTTCGCTTTAAGTTTCCTGCAGCCGGCTTGTTCTGCAAAAGCAGAATCGTCCCACGTCGCCCGGAGTTTCAGCAGGTTGGGAGGGAGCCACGCCTGTTCTCTCCCCAGAAACTTCCCTGGGGGGTTACAGGGGCTCAACCTGTGCCCTGCGATCTCTCCTTCTTCAATCCTGTGGATTTAGAAGTTTTCGAGCCGCTTCTTCGTCTCGAAGCGGCTCTACAGGCGGCGGGGCTGGCGGAGCTTCAAAGAGCGTCGCCGTCGCCGAAGACAAGGAAACCGGAAGTCCGAAACCAAGGGATCTTTATCAGAGCTCACATAGCTCTGCAGATAAAGAATGTCCTAGAAAATCTTGGCAAAATGATTCAGTTTCTTCCCACTAAAGTTCCGCTACCAGGTCAAATGGCTAACGGCCAGTTTGCAATGAAATGGAATCTTAAGAGGGCCATATCTGGCATCTTCTGAAACTGATCTTTAGAAAAAACAGCCCTTTGTTCATACTTCCCTCCCTTTCCCATTAATTCCCCTTTCCTAAAACAAGGGACTCAATCAAATAATCTTAGAAAGTAGAATCATAAAGTTTTTCAGGACTTGTGAACCAAAATTAAGGATGACTACTTTGCCCTCCAAGCAGAATATTTGTGGAAACTGCCTTCTATTCATACACCAAATCATAGTCAGACAAGTTGGTCTGGTTATTTTTAAAACTTATCAAGCCTTGTTGAAATCACCGAAGCAAAACCATCTGGTTTGATCAAGTGGATTACCTGCTAATATAATCAAATTGATCATTTGGTGTTAGGAACAAAGGCAGAAAAGACCTGAAAATTAACTTCATTCCTTTTTTAAAGAAATATCATATCAGCAGGCCATGTACATATGACATTTAGCAAAAGTAATTAGTGAACATTTTTGAAAAGGGATAATTACCGCAGAAGAATTGATGGTGCAAGGTGACCAGGGAAGAGTTTCAGCCCATGGAACCTGAGGAAGTGGACAGGGCCTATTGGCTCTTAAAGAAGCAATGGTATACCCCCTCTTCAAAGGACTGCCACTCAACCCAACTAGGCTAGATAGCTTTTGTCCAGTTTCCCATATTCTGTTTTTAGGGAAGGTTGTGGAGAGAGTGGTTGCATGGCAACCTAAGAGGACCTTGAATGAGGCAGATGATTTATTTATTTATTTATTTATTTTAAATTTATATACCGCCCTTCTCCCTGAGGACTCAGGGCGGTGTACAGCCAGAATTAAAAAACATAAAATACAAATATTAAAAGACAATTAAAATATATATAAAATTTGGCCCAAAATTAAAAATACAAACCAATTTAAAACATTTAAAATTTCTTCTTAAGCCAGCCCGGCTTGCTGGAAAAAATGGGTTTTAAGGGCACGGCGGAAGGCACTAAGGTCTTGGATTCTCCTTATCTCTGGGGGCAACTCATTCCAGAGGGTAGGTGCCCCCACAGAGAAGGCCCTCCCCCTAGGGGGTCACCAGCCTACATTGATTGGCTGATGGCACCCTGAGGAGGCCCTCTCTGTGGGAGCGCACGGGTCGATGGGAGGTCGTCGGTAGCAGCAGGCGGTCTCGAAGATAGCTAGGCCCAATGCCATGGAGCGCTTTAAAGGTGATAACCAGCACCTTGAAGCGCACCCGGAAGACCACTGGGAGCCAGTGCAGCTCGCGCAGAAGCGGTGTTACATGGGAGCGCCATGCTGCTCCCATCACTACCCGCACTGCTGCATTCTGGACCAGTTGGAGCCTCCAGGTGCTCTTCAAGGGAGCCCCATGTAGAGAGCGTTGCAGTAGTCAAGGCGAGAGGTGACGAGGGCATGAGTGACTGTGCACAGGGAATCCCGATCAAGAAAGGGCCGCAACTGGCGAATCAGGCGAACCTGACAAAAGGTCCCCCTGGTTACAGCTGTCAGATGTTCCTCCAAGGACAGCTGCATATCCAGGAGGACTCCCAGATTGCGAGCCCTTTCTGTGGGGGCCAAAGACTCGCCCCCAATAGTCAGTGATGGAGTCAACTGACTATATCGGGATGCCGGGAGCCACAGCCACTCAGTCTTGGAAGGGTTGAGCTTGAGCCTGTTTCTCCCCATCCAGATCCGCACAGCCTCCAGGCACTGGGACATCACTTCAAGGGCATCATTGGGGTGGCCTGGGGTGGAGATGTACAGCTGGATGTCATCAGCGTACTGGTGGTATCTCACCCCGAAGCCACGGATGATCTCGCCCAGCGGCTTTACATAAATGTTGAACAGAAGGGGCAAGAGGACCGATCTCTGCGGCACTCCACAGATGAGACGCCTCAAGGTCGACCTCTGCCCCCCTGCCAACACAAACTGCAACCGGTCGGAGAGAAAGGAGGAGAACCACCGCAACACGGTGCCTCCCACCCCCAACTCTTCCAGCCAGTGCAGCATGATACCATGGTCGATGGTATCAAAAGCCCCTGAGAGATCTAACAGGACCAGAACAGAGGAGCAACCCCTGTCCCGAGCCCTCCAGAGATCATCAACCAACGCAACCAATGCCGTTTCCGTGCTGTGCCCAGACCTGAAACCCGACTGGAACGGATCTAGATAAGATGTTTCCTCCAGGAATTGTGGGAACTGTCGCGCGACCACACTCTCAACAACCTTCACCATGAAGCGAAGGTTGGAGACAGGATGGTAGTTGGCCAATATTGGCGGATCCAGGGACGACTTCTTGAGGAGAGGCCTCACCACTGCCTCTTTCAAGGCAGCGGGGAAGTGGCCCTCACTCAGCGAAGCATTGATAACACCCTGGAGGTCATATGATAAGATTATTATATCATGTCTTATCAGATCCCTTTCAGTTAGGGTTCAGGCCAAGGTTTGGGACTGAGACAGCATTGAATGCACTCATGGATGACTCCTAGCAGGAACAGGATAGTACATACATCCTGGCTCCTTTTGACCTCTACCATCAATCATGTTATTCCATTAATCTGGCTCTGAAAGTACATAAGGGCAGAAACTTTATGTGATTTTGCTCTTTCCTGTGGGTTCAGGTCCAGTTGGTGTTGATGGGGGGGAGGGGGAGATGCAGCCTGCAGTGCCTATTTTGTGGGATGCCTCAGGGTTTGGTCTTCTTTCCTCTTCTATTTAACATGTACAGGAGGCCAATGGATGAAGTGATCTGTTGACATCAAGTGAGATATCACCAATATATGGATGACACCTCATTTTGTATCTCGAGTTCAAGCCCTTTGAGAGATGCCATAAATGTCCTATCCCAGTGTCTGGAGATGGTTTAAGTCTGGATGGGGGAAAATGGGCTCCAACTCAACCCAAGCAAGACTGAGTGCTGTGGGTATTTGGATCCTACAGAGAGAAGGTTCTACCTTCTCTAGTTCTGGGAGGGGTGGCACTATCTCAGACGGACTGGGTATGCACTGACTGGGGGGTCACTGCTCTTGCTCAAAGTGCAGGTGGCTGCTGTGGCTAGGAGAGTCTTTGCACACTTTTGAGTGGTGTATCAGCTGTGTTTTAGGACCAGGAAGCCCTGCTCACCACCACCACACACACCTTGTAACCTCTCACTTAGATTACTGCAACATGCTATACATACTGTAGTGCTGACTTTGAAGAGCATTTGAAAACTTCAGCTGATGCGGAACAGGGTGATGCAGATAGTAAATACACATCACAGGTCGCATACTATTACATGAGTGCATTTGCTACTCATAACCAAGGTCCTGGTTATCTCTTTTAAAGCTCTACATGGCTTGGGATCGGGTTACCTGAAGAACCATCTTTTCCCAAGAGTCTCTACCTGTCCAAATCGATCCAGCTGATTGAGCATGCTGCATATCCAATCAGCCAAAGCTTGTTAACTGGTGCGAACTAGAAGATGGGCTTTCTCTGCCGTAGACCCTGCTTTGTGGAATATTCTCCCCTTGGAGATTGGAAGCCTTTGAAGCCTTTCATAAGGCTTCAAAAACTTTGCTGTGTATTCAGACCTGGGGCTCTGAATGTGTTAAGGGTGCCGTGTCTTGGCTTTACTATTAGTTGGTAATTATCTTAGCTGCTCTATGAATTTGTCTTTTGTCTTTTGGATATTTTTTATTGTTTTTAATAGTTTTGACTGTTTTATAGTTTTAGAATTGTAAGCCCCCCAGAGTCTCTTGGCTGAGATGAGCAGCTATAGAAGTTGAATAAATAAATATGGTAAGTAATTCTGAGAAAGAAAAAGAGTTCATTGCAAGCACAGTTTTTCAGCTAAATAGGTGGAATGCTAAGAATGTTTCCATGATACTGGCATAAACAGAAGTAGCAATATTCTAAATCACCCTTATTCCTTAAAAATAATCAAAGTAGCTGCTTTTCACAACCTGCTAAATATATTGGTGCTTCATACTTTTGTTCTTCTCTAAAAGCTCTCCTGGCCTTTCTTTTTGCTATTCACCACTGGCGTGAAAAATGGCCTTTGCATCTTCAGCTATGACAGAAGGACATCTGAGTTGCCAAGGCCACTGAGGACCACAAGAAATGTTGGCTATAGCCTGCAGAGACTTCCAAAACTCCAAAGTATAATTGTTTAATGGCAGGACAATAATCACAATCAATACATTGAATTTTGAATCCCATCAAATCAGTTTTAACTTTTGTCCTGCCTCTCCTCATTATTTTTTTTTTAAGTGCAATCTTGGCACACCACTCGCATGCCAAACACAGCTCTCAGCCCAGATAAACATTCACACCCCTCATTTATTACATGATTGAGCCATGAAAGCAGATGTATCATCCAAATCTGAGTCAGTTCAGGAATGAATTAAATCCTACATTGAGGAGAAAAAGGTCAGATCTAATAAGTTTTATTTATTCATTTATTTATATATCAAATTTTTAACCACCCATCTCCCTCCCTCACAGAGTTAATAAATTATTCCAGATTCTGTTGAGTTTTGAATTGTTCTTTACCATCAGAAAAGCTGGGCTTGAAAGCAAATCTGGTCATTGGTGAGAGATCAGTTCCATTATCTATCTATCTATCATCTATCTATCTATCCTTCATTAGTTTTACAAATAACTCAAGGTGGGAAACTTATCCAACACATCTTCCTTCTCTTATTTTCCCCACAACAACAACTTATGAATTGAGTTGGCTTTCATGGCTAAGAGAGGACTTGAACTCACAGTCTTCCACTTTCTAACCTGCTGCCTTAACTACTAGACCAAACTTGGATAGCTATCCTCCACATTACATTATTCTGTAACTGTACAGGTGTATTTGGACAGCATGTATTCATTTAACACACTTTTGTCCCATTCTTCCCATATCAGAAGGAAAAATACAAATATCAGAAGAAGAAAAAGACATAACCTTGAGAATTAAATGCTAAAACTCAAGACAAGGGGCACTGGAGGAACTTTTTAAAAAGAGACAGGGCTTTAATCACATAGCTGTGCCATCATCTTGATTTTTTTTGACACATACACAAATCCCACAGATGCACTGGTTAAAACATATAAAGAAGTGAGATGGAGAGGAAGGATGGCCAAAGCAAAATGACTTTAGTAAAAGTACTGTACAAAAATGTTATTAGGAGAAAAATCCCTTAAGAGTAAGCAGAGCTTGTCTGCAGAACCAATTATCTGGAAAGAGAATGTGCTTCATTGAGAGGACATACTCATGCAAAGGCTAGACATCCATGTCTCTGGATACCTCAGTTTGGACTCATTGGTCACAACACCCTTTCCACCTCTATTATTCCATATTTTGATGTAAAGGGGAATGCAATGTACTGTCTTCTGAAAGACCCGATTGCCCGGTTTTGCCACTGGAGAGCAAGCAAGCCAAAGGATGTTTAGATGTCAAAGAAAATTGTTTAGAGTATCTCCCTAACTCATAAGAAACTGTCCTGTCCTGATATATTTCATTACATTGTTCATTCAAGCTACACAGCACACCCACCAGGTCATCCAGAGAGCTGTTGCGGTGATATCCTAAGGAAATTAAAAACCACAATAAATACTGGAAAAATGCTAAATCTTATTGCAATCAATGGGATTTTATCGCAAAATTATATATCTGCTTGTTTAGAAGGGACTTCTTTCAGATAATTGTAGCTAGGATGTCAATCATAAATTGGGCAATTCAGTCCCACTTCGATATTCAATGATAGTCTAATTTGTCACTACTTTCATCTTTCCTTTGTCCTTCTCAATGAAGTAAGTACATAAAGCACTCTTCAAGTTTTCTTTTGTCGGTTCTAAACACATGTTCAAATGCCTTCAACACAAAGTGTTGTTTGAAAGTGCTTCAACTGGAAAAAAAAAAAGCTTAAAGTTAAATTTCAATATGTTCTATAAAACTTTCTGAGTCATTTAGAAAGCAGCTAGTAGTCTCTTCTTTTCTTCTTCACCAAGGGCCATAGTTCCTGAGCAGAAATAAATTCTTCCCCAGAATGCAATATCGTTGTATCAATTTATAAACATGCCATCTATAGTGTGAGGGGTGAGATGCTTCAGCAATTAAGATGGTAAGCTTGCCAGCTAGAAAGTTGACAACCCAGGTTCAAGACCTGAGCACCGTGGGTGACAGGGTGAGCTTCTTTTACCTGCCCCAGCTCCTCCCCACCTAGCAGTTGAAAAACATTCAAATATGAATAGATAAATATGTATCACTTCTGTAACAGCGTTCCGTGTGCCTCAGCATATAGTTATGCTGGCCACATGACCACAGAAGCATCTTTGGAAAATGGTGGCTTCCTCAGCTAAGAAACGGAGGTGAGCACTGCCCCTTAGAGTTGGACATGACTGGACAAGGGAAACCTTTACCTTTATCTATTGTGTCTTGACATGTAGCTATTTCAGCATCAACTCTTAAATTATTTTCTCTATAGAATCCTTTTTTCTTTCAACATTTGCTTGTGGGAATTCTCAAAACAAAAATCTATATGCAGATACCTTTTTTTATTTTATTTTTTTTATTTTATTTTTTTATTTGATTTATATGTCGCCCTTCTCCGGAGACTCAAGGCAGCTTACAGTGCGTTAAGCCTTCATACTTTTGTATATTTATATGAAGTCAGCTTATTTCCCCCACAAATTGGGTCCTCAATACCCCCACAAACTGGGTCCTCAGATACTAAGGTGAACCTTTTTGTACCCATATTAATTAGTCTGTTAGAAGTCTTTTTAAGACTCTATTCAAACTTGTTGGCTGTCTTGTGACTTGTTAACACAGAGAGAAGCAATTTCTTAGCACAGAAACTGGAAGTAGGAGAAAATATTTTTAGCCAAAAAAACGCACATACTTTTAACAGGTGGGGCCACTCTTAAGAATGTGGGTGTAACGTGGTTTTCAAGTATTTAATCTGTAGTAAATTGCATATCAAAATAGCCTAGCAGGACACATTTAAATATAAGGCAAGAAGAAGGAAGGGAAGAAATAAATCCATTCAGCTATTTTATTTATTTATTTTATTTATTGCGATTTATATGCCGCCTTTCTCCCTAGGGACTCAAGGCGGTTTACAAAATGACAGCTTCAATACAAATCACAATACAATACCAAATTAAAATCAGTAACCCAATTAAAAACGATTAAAATTATACCAGTGTACCCCCAAACGGATCAGTTTAATTGGCGGAAGAGCCACGTCTTCAGCTCGCGATGGAAGGAAAGAAGGTCGGGGGCTGTCCTGAGCTCAGTGGGCAATCCATTCCAGAGGGTTGGGGCTCCCACAGAGAACGCCCTCCCCCTGGGGGTCGTCAGCCGACATTGTTTGGCCGACGGCACCCTGAGGAGGCCGACTCTGTGAGAGCGCACAGGACGATGGGAGAATGGCTGGAGATGGTCCTGCAAGTACCCTGGGCCTAAGCCATGAAGGGCTTTATAGGTGAGCACCAGCACCTTGAAACGTATCCGGAGTGCCACCGGTAGCCAGTGCAGCTCACGCAGGAGAGGTGTTACACGGGAGTATCTAGACGCCCCCGTAACTACCCGCGCGGCTGCATTTTGGACTAGCTGAAGCCTCCGGACACATCCCAAGGGCAGCCCCATGTAGAGGGTGTTACAGTAGTCCAACCTAGAGGTAACAAGGGCGTGAGTGACCGTGGCAAGGGCATCCCGGTCTAGGAACGGGCGCAACTGGCGCACAAGACGGACCTGTGCGAAGGTCCCCCTGGTTACGGCCGTCAGATGGTCATCTAAAGACAGCTGAGAATCCAGGAGGACACCCAAGTTGCGGACCCTGTCGGAGGGAGCAAGGGTTTCACCTCCGATCATTAAGGATAGAACCTCCAGATCCCGGGATGCCGGCATCCACAGCCACTCAGTCTTGGAAGGGTTGAGTCTAAGCCTGTTCCTCCCCATCCAAATCCGCACCGCTTCCAGGCAGTGGGACATCACGGAAAGGGCATCCCTAGGGTGGTCAGGGGTGGAGATGTAAAGCTGGGTATCATCAGCATATTGATGATACCTCACCCCAAAACTACGGATGATCTCACCCAGCGGTTTCATATAGATATTAAAGAGCAGAGGAGAGAGAACCGAGCCCTGAGGCACCCCACAAGTGAGAGGCCTCTGGGAAGATCCCTGACCCCCCGCCCAAACAGACTGCAGACGGCCTGAGAGATAGGAGGAGAACCACTGTAAAACAGTGCCTCCTAACCCTATCCCCCTGAGCCGCTGCAGCAGGATACCATGGTCAATGGTATCGAATGCCGCTGAGAGGTCAAGAAGGACCAGGATGGAGGAGCAACCCCCATCCCTGGCCCGCCAGAGATCATTTACTAGGGCGACCAATGCCGTTTCCGTGCTGTGGCCACGCCTGAAACCAGATTGGTAAGGATCCAGGTAATCAGTTTCCTCCAGGAATTGAGGGAATTGCTGTGCCACCACGGACTCAACAACCTTCGCTAAAAAGCAAAGGTTGGAGACTGGACGGTAATTGTTAAGTACGTCAGGATCCAGGTTAGGCTTCTTAAGGAGGGGTCGAACCACCGCCACTTTAAGCGCAGCGGGAAAGACCCCTTCCTTTAGTAAAGCGTTGACAATAGCCTGGATCCAGTCTCCAGTCACCTCCCTGGCTGCCGAAACAAGCCAGGAGGGACAAGGGTCCAGTAAACATGTGGAAGACCCCAGCCTACCCATAATCCTGTCCACGTCATCCAATGAAACAGGCTCAAACTCAACCCAGATGTCTCCACCGAGACTAGGCTGATCAAAGTACACCGGTCATACAAAAAGAAATGGTTTTCTTCCTTATGTATTGTTCTTATCAAAATGCAGTTAAAATGGCAATATTTTCAAAGCTCAAGTGACTCTTCAAATGCTCAGTCCTTGGGTAGTTTTGCTATCGGAAACCTCATAGAAGCTCTATGGCTGCATCTTGATTCTGGAATGCTTTTTAACCCAGGTTAAAGCATTTTATTTGCCCAAGTATTTTTAGGGTAGCTTGCATAATTTGCTCTCTAGCGTCAGACATCTGGGATTTATTTTCAAGTATCATTCCAGTCCATAGCATTTAATCAAGAGATATCTCAGCAAATGTTTGCAAAATAAAGAGAAAATATATAAATATTTTGACTACCTTTTCCCTGGTCATAATATGCTAGAAGTTCTGCTAAATATATCAGACTAAGATAATGTCCTCTTGCAGATGTGCTGGACTGAAGATTGTCAATAACTTCTGCCTTAAATGAAATTTAAAGGACATGCAGGGAAACTAGATGTATTTTTTTCTTTTGATAAGAATCAATATAAAATAAAATTTTGGGGGGAAATGTATACTCAGACTTTTTAAATATATAGAAGCCATTTTGGTGCTGTTGAATTGGTTTATTTACTCTGCTTTTATTTGTAATTATTGTGAACTGCCTGGGATTATCTTGTATAAATTACCAGTAGGTAGCCATCTAATTTTCTAAACAAATAAATAAATTTTCCTGAAAGACGGATAAACATCTAACATATCAGATTATGGGAAGCATAAACTACAGGTAGATCCCTGGCTAACGTTCAATGGATTGGCACAGAATTAAGATCCAATTTTTCTACAGAAGAAAGGACTGCTACATGGTGACATTCAAAGCAATTCTTGCCCTCAAAAAATTGTATTTCAATTCTCCAAAGCTGGTACTCCTCCATCAATGCAGATACCAACAATTCTTCACAAAATAATTCAAATAACATTTCTTAATTACTTAGCAATGACCTGGTTCAAAACTAGAAAGCCATTGCATGTTACTCTTCCATTTGGTTAACATTTTGTGGCAATTAACCTTGTCTATTTGAGTACGAGACCTGCCTATTTCTCATAAATTAGAAAGCAAACATACACAATCTCTGGGGTCAATCTTCACTGAATCTAGATTTTTTTTAAAAAAATTAATAAGCCACAGTATTTAGGTTATTATATCAGGAATCACCCCAAATAACACTTGGCAGGATGTATAAACCATATGTTCAACTTCTCTTCAGTGCAACACTACATCACACTCAATTGTTTTGTTTACTAAATAATGGTAAGTGTCCAACATGGGTTTAGCGCTAGTTACCACTAGTTTGACTGACTTTAGGGGGAGGTGCTCATTTCTATTTCTTAAGCCAAAGAGCCATTGTTGTTCAGAGATGTTTCCATGGTCATGTGGCCAGCCTGACATCATGCCAGTTCAGCGTGTATGGTGAAACATATTATCTTCCCAGATACTTACATAAGGTACTTATTCATCTACTTGCATTTGCATGTTTTCAAACTTGTTAGGTTGGCAGAAGCTGGAACAAGTAACTACTTGCTTGCAAGATATTATAATTCTCACTGTTGGTGACCTCTCATTTTACTCCCCCCCCCATTTATTTATTTATTTTATTTTATTTTATAAAATTTGTATGCCGCCCTATCTCCGAGGACTCAGGGCGGCTCACAACGACAATCGACCAAGCGACTGTTAAAACCAACAAATATACATAAAAAAATCAAAAAAGTATTTTAAAAAATTAAAAAATACTTAGGTGTAAAACACAAGGTGGTGTTGAATTTGCCTTCAACAACACCTGTGTGAACACTTATTCCTGTCTGAAGACAATCCAATGTTCCTGATGACTTTTATATACATAAAATAATATGCAATGCTATTAATTTTTAAGATGCAACCATTTTCTGCACTTTTGCTGCAACTGATTGATGCTGGAAATCCTGTAGAAATTACTGAGGATACGTTCATTCCTTCAATCCTCAGCCATAATGTCACTTCATTGTAGTGTTGTGTTCTGCCCTCCCATCTTTCATCATAGTAGTAGATCATAGATCATAGGGCTGGAAGAGACCTGAGGTCCAAGTCCCCTGCCCAAGGCAGAAATCCTTATTCCATTCCAGATAAATGGATGTCCAACTTTTTCTTGAAAATCTTCAGCGAGGGAGCATCCACAACTTCAGGAGGCAAACTCTCCCATTAATTGTTTTGTGTGGAAATTTCTTAATTCCACATTGGACCTCTCTTTAACAAGCTTGCACCCATTGCTCCAGCCCTGCATTGGAGAATATCAACCCCCTCATCTCTGTAACTGCCCCACAATACTGGAAGACACTTATCATGTCACCCCCTAACCCTTGTATTTCTTAGGCTAGACATACCTAAGTTCCCTTAACCGTTCTTTGTAAAATTTAGCCTCTAGACTAACCTAGGACTGCATTGGGTTTTTTGGCAGCTGCAGTACATGACTGATCATATGTAAGTAGTAGTCTACTAGTTCATCTAGTTCTCTCTCATTTCTATGAAGTGGCAAGATCCTAGGGATAACCGTCTACAATCTAGGATATAGATAAGCAACACCCCCTCCCCCCAAAACCCTCTGTTTTGGCTTGAATCACTAAAAACTTGGGAAATATTAATTTTACCCAAACGGTCAATGTATACAACCACTCTGCTGAAGTAAACAAAAGCCCATCTTGTCCAACATTTTGTACTAGTGGAAGCCAATTAGATGCCTCTGCAAATCCCAGAGCAAGACATGACTGCAACAGTACATATCATACCATAGATGCTTTAATACAAACTCTTCACCTGCCTTTATTGTTCCTTAGCTTTCATTACAAGCATCACCAAATACTCTAAAAGGAATATTGCTGAAGATGTTTTAAAAGGTGCTCCTCAACTTTTCCAGCTGTGTAATACACTTTTGGAGATGCAAAGATCAGAACCATACAAATTATGATTAAATTCTAATAATCCGTTTTTCAAAACAGCCACACCTTGAGTCCATGTAACTCTCTACCCCAAATCCAGGGTTTCCTACTCAGCCTCTACCAAACCCCTTTAGCAGCATATAAAATAAGAAGCCACCTCTACTGCAAGTGAACAAATTTTGCTTTGTTATGACCATTTTCTCCTAGTTATGAATGGCTGTTTATTCCCAACCACTGAAAATGTAGCCATATGCCATTAGGTTATGGCATATGTACTTACAATTCCTTGCTATAAACAGGCCTCTCTCCCTCTCGTAAGCTTTGTGATAGCAACAAAAATGTAAAAATTTAAGTTTCAAAATCTTATTATAAAATGTCCTGGCTCAAAAATGCATTGTAAATGAAAATATCAGAATGTTGTGAAAACTATTCTGCAAGGCTGACCAGAGCCAGTCTGTTTTATTAGTACTAGTCTCTTCCTGCTGTTTTTCCATGGAAGTCCAGCTGCCTTCTGGTTCAGACTCAGAAGCCTGAGCCTCCCCACCCCCCCTTTTCAACTTAAAGTGTCTTTCCATTCCTGCTATCAATGTAGTTAACCCTTAGCTCTCCTTGATCACATAACTAGCTTCCCTTTCCCATCAACTGTTTTTATTACATGCAGTTTGGGAGCAGGAAATACAGTAGCTCTCAGTTTTTCCCAATATGAATATACAAATGCCAACCTTATAATTATTTTCATCATTTCCTGAACCAGATGGAAAGGGGAGCCCAGAACTGTAAATCTTGTAGCAAGGTCGGCGGCAAATTTAATAAATAAATAAATATCCTGGATGTTAAAGAAGCCAGCTGATTAACACGTTGACAAAGTGCCTCCTGCCATTGTCTATCATGACTGATTAGGATGAGAGCTCCCCTATGGATATCTGTTGCTTCTTCTATTTTATAAACTTCTAAATGTTACTGTAGTCCTGGCTTTGGTTGTTCACTATATCTCTGGGATTGCCCCATTGGGTGGCTCCACAACACAGGTAAAATACAGTTCCAAGAGATGAAGCCATGTGATCAACAGGGGAATTAAAAGGAATGCCTTCAAATTCCAACTCATCAATCAGGTATCTGATCTGCTTGGGTGAAGTTTCTTTCTTAATAGTCACCCATAAGAAATGAGCCAACAGTGGAAGCTGTAAGACAGAAAATGATGACAACCTTGCAACAGTGCTCTCTCGTTCGAATCCCTGGGCATAGCTTTGGATTTTTGCTTTATGAGCAATCAATCTGTAACAGACAAGTCACTCTGGCATAGACCTTATGTGAAAAAAGAGCGCCTCTTAGTGTTGGCTGTCAAGCAGAATTGCCTCAGGGATGACCTGCAGAAGAAAAACCACCAAAAAGACAGTGGTCTTTATAGTAAAGATTACTAAACTGCAGTAAAGTAAAGAAGTTTACTAAACTGAAGAATCCACAGATGCATTCATAACAGACTAAGACAAATAAATATAGCTAAATGTCAGATAAGCTGAGAAAGGAAACTAAGAAGTTGCAGCCATAGCACAATTATATAAATAAGCAAACACAAATTTTAGCAGAGTTTTTTTTTAATTCTTCTCCTCTGTATCAAGTCCTTCACTTTAATATTCAAGGATCTTATTAGTCTGCTATTTGCTGACACATCTTGAACATTAGAATATATTACATTATTTTCCCCCACTCCACCCCATGTTTTTGCAAATTATCTTATTAAATAAATATGGGCTGTAAAAATAATTGACTGCAACTTGGGTGGCAGCAGACTGAAAAGCTTCTGCCATATTTCCAATTCCACTGTCCATAAAGAATACATGGAATCTGTTCTCATCTGCTTTCTTCAGAGGAATACCAATTTCTGTTAGAGACCAATAAGACTTCTCCAATGTTAAGAGATTTCCCCCGTTTGCAAGGAAAATATCCATGAAGATCCCACAGAGTTGGTCTCCTCCGGGTCCTGTCAGCTAAACAATGCCGGCTGGCGGGCCTGCGGGGGAGGGCCTCCTCTGTGGCTGCCCCAGCTCTCTGGAACCAGTTACCTCTTGAGATCCGGACCATCCCCACCCTATTGGCCTTCCGAAAAGCGGTGAAGACCTGGCTTTTCCGGCAGGCCTGGGGCCGTTGATCTGGCTGTTGCGATCTGGCGAGATCCGGCCATGAATGGTGTGAATGGGTTTTAATTGTTTTTAATGTTTTAATTTTTAATGTTTTTATATATGGCTTTTAAATGCATTGTAAGCCGCCTTGAGTCTTCGGAGAAAGGCGGCATACAAGTTGAACAAATAAATGAAGGTGGACTGCTAAACTTGCTGAGATGTTCTTCATGAGTCCTTGAAAGTCATTCTGATAATGATGTTGGACTAATGATTCCAAACTGCATAAAAATATAGAGAAATAAAGTCTGATGGTATTTATTTCTGAACTTTCCATTTCTTTTTTTTCCCACCAGTAACTTTTTTCCTGACTCCCAACGCTCCTTCTGCATCATCACCATCATCATCATCATTTGCCTCGTCTCGAGAGCGTTTCTTCTTTTCCCCTTGTTGCCGCAATTCCTGCAAAGGAAACAGGAGACCTCTAAGGAAATCAATCACTGAGACAATGAAGAAGATAAAACAGCTGCTGAAAATATTAAACAACCATTCTTGTTGGTGTGTGATTTTGCATTCAGATACTCCCATAGGTAGTATTTTGGGCATGTTATTTAATAAAAGTTAATTAGGAAAAGGTTTGATAGTGGTAGCAAAAGCAAAAGACCCCTTAGAATTGCTCCTGAGTTAATGGGATGTTTTTAATTTTGGAAAAAAAAAGAAAAGAAAAAGAACTAGAACAGCGAGGGCATGCAATACAGCTCTTCATGCAAGAATAAAAGAATCTCTCAGCTCTTGAAGCCTTGTTTGGAATCTGACTCAAGCAGTCAGGCTGTATAAATGCTGTATAAATGCTAATATTATTCTCACACTCATGGGTGCAACAGCTACATTTCTACACAAAACAAACCCAGATCGAGCATTAAAGCAGCCTACCATGCGAGCAAATCTCTGGGCTTCAGCCACACGCTCAGTCAACATCATGACCTCTTCCTCTTGAGTGGGAAAGGCTGGCAGCTTTTTGCCAATCAGGTGCTCAATGCGCTGGAAGAGTTCCACATCATACCTGCAAGAGGAGAAAGAATCTCACCCTAATTAATTCCGTCAGTTACTTGAGTGTTAAAAGCAACAAGCTCACCAATATTTTTATGCTATTGATTCATTTTATTAATTTTCCTTTCAATCCTTAACAAAACAGAACTTTCTCCACTACATAGCAAAAATACAACACATCTCTGAAGAGCCCTCTGAGCCAAAACCATTCTAGACATCAGTGTTATATAAGAACAGAGCAAATAATACCATAAACTATGGTCTGTCTGGAGGATTCTGCTGCAAATACCAGGCAGGCTATCTACTCATCCAGGTTTTACCCCTCAGTAAAAGCATGCAGGGGCTTCACTCATCAATTTAAGGGCGGTCTACACAGATTAAGGCCAGGCGTAATGCAGAAGTTTAATAATGTTAGGAAAAGCTATGCTTACATTATATATCCTGGGAGGTAGGGAAATCTAGCATTGGAAGGAAGGAGGAATTAGTCCAACTCAAGTGTTGTTCTCTCAAATCTCCTTCCAACTGTGCGGGGGGGGGGGGGGTGTTCTGCTTTTTTTCTCCCATGTTTATTGAAAATCATGGGTCCCTTGAAATAAGTCTGTTCCCCAAGGACCATTAGCTGGAAATCATTGCACTGGAATACATAAATTCTGGTAGTTGCACAACTGGAGTAGCACAGAATAGCATCTTACTGTGTCACAAAGGTGATTGATTTTCCAGATCGACCAGCTCGAGCTGTTCTCCCTACTCGATGAATGTAATCCTGAAAGGAATCCAAAGTAAGTAACAGAACAAGATGGTGGTCATAGGACAACCACTAAAATAAATATCCCCCCAAAAAAACCTTTTGCATCATAAATGTCAATTATTAAAACAGACAGCTTTCCAAATAAAGGAAGCCAGCTCAGCTTTCTAAAACTGGTAAGGAGAAAACCAAGTTAATTTCTTAAAAAGCAATACAGTATGCCCAATTTGCAGTGTAAAATATAAAGGCATATGTGACCCTGCTGTCATTTGAGATTCCAACAGGAAAGGTCCATTCTGGAGATGCTGCCATCACTAAAGGTGATGGTCCCATCAACTCATCATCACTGCCTGATACCTACAATACTAATTCATTTTATCTATAATTCTCATTCTTTCATTCAAGCTCTTGCTGGCATACCTTTAGCCTTCTGAGCTTTAATATCACTCAGTGCTTCACAACTCTATATGAAATCATGGAAGAACAGGGCCAAGAGTTGCCCATTTCTTCTGGTTTATTTTATAGATCTTTTGTAATTTCCCCCAATTCACAAACTCTGAGCAGTGTATAAAGAAAACAAACATGAAAAACTATATTAAATCCACCTCCAAGACAAATGTTGCTAATCAATCAATTAGGATTAAAGGCACAGCAGAACAGACTTGTTCCAATGAACTTACAAAATGTTAAGATAGAAAGAGCTACAGGAACTTGGTGAGAGCAACATTCTGGAGGCCACAACAGAAAAGCCTTGCTGTGTGGTCCAGGTCTCTTAAACTTCACACAACAAGCCTTCACAAAAAGCTCTTAATAGATTCAGTTTCAAAATCTGTAATGATGTTTTTTCAATTTCTAGGCGGCAGAGTCAGCCGAATGTCCGCTAACAGCTTTTTCAACTCACCTTGGAATGGGTAGGAATGTCAAAGTTTATTACTACATCAACATGAGGGATGTCAAGGCCTCTACTTGCAACATCAGTAGCCAACAAGATGGACCGTGCTTTAGCCTTGAATTTGTTCAGTGATCCTAATCGTTTATTCTAGAAGGACAAAAGAGCACATTAGCATTCACTTATGATTTTTTTCACTTCATTTAGCATGGCAAAAAGGAAAGTATGAAAGCATTATTTATTAATCACAATGTTTGAATGTGTCACACACAATCACATTGGGCAAAAAAATAGTGAAAGGGAAACAGGTTTGAGGATGCATACATACTTATTTCCTGTTGTTACACATTAGTTACTTCATATAGTAATCTAGAAATTTTCTTGCAAGCACATTAACCTGTACCTGGCTCATCTGTCCATGGAGGGGAATAGCAGTAAAGCCCAAATTTCGAAGCAAGAGTGCCGTCCTTTGAGTATTGTTGCATGTACTGCAGAATATCATGAATGAATTGCCAGCAAGTTCATTCAGAATATACACAAGATAACTATCCTAAGGGCATCAGAAAAAGAACTTGAATCAGGAAATATGAAAGGCAAAGGGGAACAAATTTAAAACAATGCCAAGCAGTAAAGAAAGTCCAAAACAAAAAGGAAAAATAAATTTACCTTGAACTTGGAAGGAATAAAAATATAGTATTGCTGAAGTTTTTCAACCGTCTGATATTTTGATGACACTGCACATTTCACAGGGTCTTTGAGGGCTGCACGCTGGAGTTTTTGCACCTGAGAATTAAAATTAAATTTGCAGACAATAATTCCACTGTACTTGTATCTCCCAATTCTGACTCACTCTCCTAAGCAAAGGCAAAGTGTCAAGCCTCATACCTTTTTAGTCATCGTAGCAGAAAAGAGAAATGTCTTCCTGTCTCTGGGAATTACTTTCAGGATCTTATCTACCTGTAAAGAGAAATGCAAAAAAATAGAACACTGGTCAATGTGCATGCATGGAGACCTATACCAGGTATGCCTGATGGAAGCTATAGAGCAAGGACTTTCAATTTAAGCCAAGACATTGCACTACTCTTCAGCAAGGAATGATGAGTTTAGCAGCTAAAAGGTTCCAGTGGGAACAGTTCAAATTTAAGTGGGTTCACTTTAGCAAGGATGCACTGGGAAGGGTCATATCCACATTAAAGGAACGTAATAAATCTACTTCCCAAGCAGCTACTTCTAAATGACCAAGAGAAAACAGGGTATACATTCAATAGCAGGAAGGAAAGCCTGACCGGTCCCATGAATGTATGTGTTATTTTGGAACCATATTTCTGAAAAATACCAGCTTAACAATACAATGAACCATTCTAAAATGGCAAGGATGGGCACATCTCACCTCTGTTTCAAAATCCATATTGAGGATCCGGTCAGCTTCATCCATAACTAGGTATTTCAGAGCTCTAAGATTGAAACCCTTTGTATTCTCAAGATGATCAATAAGACGACCAGGCGTAGCTGCCAAGAGAAAGAGTGTTATAAGGGTTCTTTATTTATTCATTTATTTGTATCTCACCTTTATTATTTTTTACAAATAACTCAAAGGCAGTGAACATACAGAGCACAGCTTCCTCCTCTTATTTCCCCACAACAACTTTGTAAGGTTGGTCGGGCTGAGAGTGTGTGACTGGTGCAAGTTTACCCAGTTGGCTTTTATAGCTAATTATGGAAGACTAGAACTCACGGTCTCCCGGTTTCTAGTCTGCTGTGGCTCTTTTGGTTAACAGACAAAAAGTTTGCAAAGCATAGCTGAGGAGTATAAGTCAAGCTAGGGTCCGAAATAGACCTGAAATTACATGGGCTTGTTGAATCTCAGCAACCCAGGGACTTGCTCTAAATAAGTTTAAATGAATTCCTCTCCAGGAAAGAGTAGATGCAAGATGGTTAATCTATTCATTCTAAAGCTAAATTTGATGAGAAAATGCTATTCAAACAGCATATATCAGTTACTATTGTCCACAGGAAATATGTCAAAGCGGAGCAAACACAGCACCCAAAAGGACATTATAAGTCATTGTGTCAGATATGTTTTCTCAATTGACCAGTAATTAGTTAATTGGACTCAAGGATCATTAAGGTGGCAAGGCAAGAAATGGAGAGTGCATCAGATAGTCCAGTGATGGTTAATCTTTTTGGCACTGGGTGCGAAAAAGGGAGTGTGCGCGTGTCTGGGCCGCAACCCGGAAAAGGAACTGCCCAGGGCGCATGAGCACACCTGAAAATGAACTTCTGGTACTGGCATGCATGCACATACGACGATCAGCTGACCTGCGCGCATGCTCACGCAGGAAAACAGAAGACCGCCTCTTCCAGTTTCCGGCACTGCCGCACACAAAAGGGCCAGTTGATGGTTGTATGTGCATGCACGCTAGAAACTCAGAAGAGGAACGGGCAACGCTGCACGTGCCATGCGACATGGCTCCGTGTGCCACTTTGGGCACGCATGCCATAGGTTCACCATTACTGAGATAGTCAATTGTATCTCCTAACCCTTATTTAGTATCTCACCATTTTCATAAGATCTAATTGTAGGCTAGATCCTTACCAATAATTACATGGGGCTTCTTGGCTAGGGCCAGAGATTGGGACATCATGTCAATTCCTCCAACAATGACAGCTTAGGAAAGAAAAGAAAACATTAAATAATGGCCACCTCAGCAAGTCAATCACAACATTATACAACCCCTACTCCAATAGTTTGTCATTGTAAGTAATGTATTTGCTATATTGTCAGCTAAGAAACCAAATAACTTGCAGTGAACATTAGACAGACATTTGTGTGAGATTTGCGTGTAAACAGGAACAATAGTTGCAAATTTTATGTATATGATAAAGAACGTTTAGAACAACTAGATGAATCTGTGTACCTTGGTAGAATATTTAGTAAAGATGCTTTTGCACCTACTTATTCTCTTCAATTTCACAATGTTTTATATTCATTTGAAATCTTGTAACCATACTACTTACTACTCTGGACACCAATGGAAGATCCAAGAGCCTCAAACTGTTCAGAGATCTGAAAGGCTAACTCCCGGGTGGGTGTAAGTACCAGAGCAAAGAAGCGCTGGGGAGTTTCTAATAATGCCTGAAGGATGGGCAAAGCAAAAGCCCCTGTTTTTCCAGATCCTGTCTCTGCTAAGCCAATGATATCCCGACCTATGAGGGAAAAAAAGAGTCACATTCAATGCCAACAGGGAAAAAAAAATAACAACAGATTGACAGAACCAAAATTTTAGTTCAGCAAATGTACAAAGAGAGCACGAGAAGTAAGTCGGTTCTTTTTTCACTTAGTGAAGCATTTGGCTTTTCTCCCAAACAGCAAACTATCTTTAAAAACTATATTTATCATTAATGTAGGGTTAAACAATGGAGGTATGTGGAAAGGTCCCATAAATAAATAAAAGATGCCTTGCTGTTTAGCCTTAACAGAGTTGGAAATGCAGACCCGTTAATTACATTGTTCTGAATAACACATTAAATCTATCAGTATTGCAAACTTTCTTCCTTTTTCTTAAATTGCAGGTCCTAGAATCGTACTCACCTTGGAGTGCAAGTGGAATAGCTTCTATTTGGATCTTTGTTGGTGTCTTCCATCCTAACTGACTGCATGCTTCAGCCAGTACATCTGTCACTCCCTGTTATTTCAAAGAAAAAAGAGGGAAGAAGCACATCTATGACAAGCAAGAGGCCACAGATCTGAATACACACACTAGCATTTCCCCCCCTCAATTTCCAGAAAATTGAAAATTTTAAAGCAAAGACAATTATATTTTTATTAATGTATGTTTATAACTTTCTGTACAAAAGCATCTGAAAGCAAATTTATACAATGCAAAATATAATATAAAATAAAGCAAAACATATAGTAATAAAGGAAAAGAAAAAATGATTTATCAAACCTTCACACAGAGAAGACTTGGGTAAAGATATAGATCTTTAACAGTTTTCTAATGTAAGTAATAACAGTGGCTCATAGCAATAGCAATAGCACTTAGACTTATATACCATTTTACAGTGCTTTACAACCCTCTCTAAGCAATTTACAGAGTCAGCATATTGTCCCAAACAATCTGGGCCCTCATTTTACCGATCTTGGAAGGATGGAAGGTTGAGTCAACCTTGAACCAGTGAGAATTGAACTGCCAAATTGTAGGCAGCTGGCACTCAGCAGAAATAGCCTGCAGTACTGCATTCTAACCACTGCGCCACCGCGGCTCATGAATTTCAGGAGAGAAAACATTCCAGAGTAAAGTCCTTATCACAGAGAAAGCTCATCAACAGGCAACATAATTGCATTTTGCAGATCTAGGCAGATATAGAAGGACCTCCTCCAACAAAGAAAGAAATTGATTAAGGGTGAAATTACAAAGACAATCCCATCCAATTCAGGACCTTGCAAATCATAAATAAAACCTTGGTTTTAGAACCTTGCTGGCAGCTGATGTAATTATTTTTAAACAAATTACTATTTTTAATAATAATAAAATATTATTTAAATATTAGATAATGAACTATTGAATTGCTAAGATATCCCTCTTGAGAAAAATGTGTAGTTGATATACCAACCAAAGCTGCCATAATTACTTGATTCTCCAGTGTCAGCAGTGATTTAACATACCCTCAACTACCGTATGTATTTATTCTTTCCGACAAAATGGAATCTCATAGAAAATAAATTCCTATCTCTGGGAACCACTCACTACAAGTTTTCCTTCCATCTTGAGGGAGTTTAGTAGCTCTGCTGAAGAAATGTTAAAGAGATAGAGGAACAAATGGCCACACTTCCAAGATGAGAAACTACAAGGATTTATCAGTTCAAAAAAAAAGCATAACAAAAATGATCGGTGTGGGGGGGTGGGGAAGAAGCAAGCCCATAGGACAAGAATAACAACCAGAATAACAACAAATAACAACAAAACTGCTTTGGCCCAATGGAACTCAGAAATACTTTCAGGCCCTTGTAGATGAAACAGACTCTGAAGAAAAACGCCGTGCTCTCAAGACCTTTTTATTTCACCAGGCTGGTCTGGCCTAACCTCTCCCGTTCTCTTTTTAATGTAAATTTTAATGTAAATTTTAATTTGTTCTTAACCTGGGGTTTTAAATTTGTCTTGGGCTAAATTGATTTAATTCGATTTTACTTCTGCTCTTAAATTTTTGTATTCTATGTGTTTTATCCTGTGCCTGTTCACCGCCCTGAGTCCTTCGGGAGTAGGGCGGTATACAAATTAAATAAAATGAAAATGAAAAATGAAAATGAAAACCACACACTGCAAAATGGGATTGCTCCAAAGACAGATTATAGTCACTTATTCCAGACTTCAGTCTTCATGTCAGACAGAGCTAAATCTACGAGTGACAGAGTCATATTTTCAATCTCATACAGAATCAGAATTTTCCCAGCCCTCCTTCTCAACAGATGAAAGAATAGCTTTAATTCTTTGAGAACAAGGGAGAAACCAAGTACTGGCGCTGGAAAAAGGAGAAACCTGAAAGTGTTCCTCTGATGAAGGTGGGAATCTGACAGAAGCTCAAAAAATCCATGAAGGCAAAAAGGGACTTGTGCATCAGGAATCTATTTGTCTCCTGGGAATTGGTAAACAAGCCCAGAGAAAAAAGAGTGTTATTTTTTATCTTTTTCTCTCTCTCTCTCTAGGGTGCTAGTTAAGCCTTTTTATCTTGTGGGTATATTTTCTGGGAAAAAAGAGAAAATTCTGTCCATCCATCATCAGCCTTTTTTTCCCCTGTCAGGCTGGATCCAGGTTTTTTTTTTCTGTATTAACTTCTTGTGAACTAAAATATAAGGTCTAGTAGCAGATTCTCTTCTAAGATCTTGCTCAGCCACATTAAATGTAGCAAATTAGTGCCATCTTGTGATCTGTCTCAAACATTACATCACTTTTTTAAAAAGTAAACACTTTTACCGATCTTTTATTTTACTTAAAGTAACCTGATTCTGTTTCTCTTTTACACTGGTCTGTCTTCAGAAAGGAAGGGGGGAAAAGTGCTGAAACCCTTAGTCACCTGATCCTACTCAACAAGGCCCAGAGGTTGAAATGCAGGTTGATTAGGAGGGTTTAAACTGAATTCTTAGACAGGAAGAAGCAACAACTCTAAAGAGCTTTAAAACTGTGTAATGTAACATGAGAAAATATTAATGAAATGGGATCTTAAACCCCTCATTGAAAAATCAAAAAGATTATAGCATAGTTTGTAACTTTTAGTGTCTATAAATTAATGCAATTTGGCAGTTCGAATCTCACCAGGCTCAAGGTTGACTCAGCCTTCCATCCTTCCGAGGTCAGTAAAATGAGGACTCAGATTGTTGGGGGCAATATGCTGACTCTGTAAACCGCTTAGAGAGGGCTGTAAAGCACTTTTTAAGTCTAAGTCAGTGGTTCTCAACCTGTGGGTCGGGACCCCTTTGGGGGTCGAACGATCCTTTCACAGGGGTCACCTAAGACCATCCGAAAACACATATTTTCAATGATCTTAGGAATAATTTTATGGTTGGGGGTCACCACAACATGAGGAACTGTATTAAAGGGTTGCAGCATTAGGAAGGTTGAGACCCACTGGTCTAAGTGCTATTGCTATATGAAATAAATAACAAAAATAAATAAGGTTTAAATTCTTAGTACACAAAGGCAAGTAGGACCTGGAGTGTGGCCTTTCATGACTGAAAATAGCCACTGAATTTGTTCAAAAGATACATATACAGTAGAAACAGCAGTTGCACTATCTGTAAAAAAAAAAAAAAACTACTCATGCCAAAATCCAAATGAATTGCTCCTCTGCCTTTAGTCTATTTACAGAACTGGTAAAAGTACTTCAAGATGAGTGTGAATTCCTAAAGAAGGAAACACTAAAAACACACTTGTAAACAATTGTGAGGAGGAAAAATGGAGAACATCAGAAACCAATGTCATTACAGAAATTTAGAAAATATCTGAAGACAAAAAGCACATCTAGAAAATTGGAAAAGGATCAAGTCCAGGTCACAAAAGAAGTATATAGACAAGTAATTTGGAATTATATAGCTCATGTCAGGAAAACTAACTCTCAGAAGGAGCTATGTTTGTTTGTTTGTTTGTTTGTTTGTTTGTTTGTTTGTTTATATGCTGCCCTTATCTGGAGACTCAGGGCGGCTTACAATGCGTTAAGCAATAGCCTTCATACTTTTGTATATACCTGCTTAGTAGGGCTTTTGCGCCCCCCCCCCCAAAGCGGTGTTTTTTTATATACAAAGTCAGCTTATTGCCCCCACAAACCGGGTCCTCATTTTACCTATCTCGAAAGGATGGAAGGCTGAGTCAACCTTGAGCCTGGTGAGATTTGAACTTGCAGTAATTGCAGGCAGGTGGTGTTACTTAACAGTGCTTTAGTCTGCTGCACCACCAAGGCTTACTAAACCGCCAAGGTTTAGTAAGAATGACAGAAAAGACTTATATAGATACATTTAAAATAAAAGAAAAAGGAAAGAATCAGTATAATAGCTGCTCAATGAAGACATAAAATTACTAACAAATCACTAAGTAAAGTGAGAGCTATTCAAAAACTTTTATTTTGGCACTGAAGGTTGAGACAAAAACATGATCAAGAAAGACTAAATGTAAAGTAAAAAATGCAATGTTAGTTGACTGGAAAATGCTAGTTGACTGGAAGTGAAGACTGGAAGTATATTCAAAAATGGGCATAAACTAGAATCAATGTAACATTATTTTCTAAGAATCTAGGGCAGATCATAAAAGAGTCAATTTGTAATTACTTTTAAGACAATGGAGTAATTAATTAGCATTGATTTGGAAAGAAGAAATCTTGCCAGCCTGTCTTTATATCAACCTTAATAAATTGTAGGAATATTGCAGACATAATGAATCTTGACTACAACAAAGCATTTGACGAAGTATGCCATGACATGTTGATTAACAAGCTTACAAGCTAGTTAAGTGTTAGATGGCATGTCAATTAAATCAGTACATATCTGTCTTTGAAAATTATACACAGAAAGTTCCCATTAATGATTCCTCATCAAACTGGACACAAAGTTGCCAAGAATACCCATAAGATTCAATCCCAAAATCTCTACCTGTCAATATTTGTATTAATGACTTGGATGAAGAAGAGACAATGCTTAATAGATCCAGTTACACAAAATTGAACAGGATAGCTAATATCCTGGAAGACAGAAATAGAATGCATACAATTTTGATAAAATACAGAAATTGGCAGAGAGTAAGAGAATGAAATTGTAGAAAAGAAATGCAATGTTCTCGAAGGAAACAAAGATCACAGGCACAAAAATAAGTTAGGAAATAGGCGATAGTTGTAATACGTGATACTGTGATTCTTGATGATACTTGGTCTTGCAACCAGTTTGCAAACTGAACATCAGCCAGCAGAGTTATGTGGTTACAAAAAAGGCAGATACAACAAAGTCATCGTTTCTAATTTGTGGGAAATAACCATTCCACTGTATTCTGCTATCAGCCACATCAGACCTCACCGTAAATCCAATTCTTGGCACCAATTTTGAAGTATTCATAAAAACTGAATAGGTTTAGAGAAAGTCAAATAAGGATGATCAGGAGGTTAAAACTCGGGATTATGAGGAGAGATGCTTAGTCTTGAGGCAAGAACACTGACGGGAATTATAGTAGTAATTTTCAAATACTTGAAAAGGATGCGACATAAAGACTCTTTTGTTCCAGAATGGACCATGTGAAACAATGAACTCAGGTAAGATTTCTGAGAACTGAATCTCAGAAAAAACTTAACACCAAGTACATTTTGACATTGGAGCCAATTACCTTTAGAGGCAGTACCTTATCTTCACAATATGTATTAAAATAGAAATTAAAAAATCATCTTAGATACTTTAATTTGGATTCCTGCAGTATTCAGGAGATTGAACTCAGTGGCTAAATGATTCTAAAGAGTTCTAAAACTCAGAATAATGGCAGAGGTAGGAAATAGATTTAGGATCATAACAGAAAAATGTTTACTTTGGATTTCCACATTCTCTTTTGACCCCCTTTCCTTGACCCACCTCATCCTGGTGCATTCCACAACATCTCTTATGTGGTTCACAAAGAGACACCAGTTTAGAACATGTACAACCACATCTAACTGAAATGTAATTAGGAATCAGACTTCAGTACCACCAGAATATTGATGACAACCTATATCTAGATGTTTGAAAGTACTGGTAAAGCACTCTCTGCCACTCTACAGGATAGTTGTCAGGGTCTAGGGCACTGATGGCTAATCTTTTTAGACGCCAAGTGCCCAAACTGAAAGTAGTGTGTGTGCTTGCAGACATGCACGCATGCATGGACATTTGCAGCAGAGAGCTGAAGACTAGCTGGCCGTAGGGAGGCAGGGCATCCCAACACCGGCAGTGCGGCAAGACGTAAGATCTTTTTCTTTCGTGAGTTTCTGTTTCGTTGTTTGCAGGGAAACAGAAGCTCACGAAAGAAACACCATGGAGATCTGACCTGGGGCAATGGCGTGCGTGCCAGCAGAGAAGGCTCTGTGTGCCACCTCTGGCATGCCTTGGTGGCGCAGCGGACTAAACTGCTGTTAAAGTAGCATTTAGCTGCCAGCTGCCTGCAATTACTGCGAGTTCAAATCTCACCAGGCTCAAGGTTGACTCAGCCTTCCATCCTTCCGAGGTAGGTAAAATGAGGACCCGGTTTGTGGGGGCAATAAGCTGACTTTGTATAAAAAAGAACACCGCTTGGGGGGCCCCAAAAAGCCCTACTAAGCAGGTATATACAAAAGTATGAAGGCTATTGCTTAATGCATTGTAAGCTGCCCTGAGTCTCCAGAGAAGGGCGGCATATAAATTGAACTAATAAATGCGTGCCATAAGTTCGCCATCACGGGTCTAGGGGTACAGCGACCTACTTATTTGTTTAAGTCTATCCCTACAACAAACAATATTTAGTTACAATAGTTGTAGTGATAACAAGTATAACAGTGTCTCCAATCCTTAACTCAAGAAGGAATTCCAGTATTCAATTAATCATTGAATTCCATGATTAATGGTATCAAAAGCAGTCAAAAGATCAAGCAAGATCAAAACTCTTATTTCCTCTGTCCCTGAAGGTCTACTATGACTGAATTTATCTCCAAACCATGCCAAAAACCAGACTAAAAACAGATGTGACCAAGATATCTGCAACTGCATAACCATTATTCTCTTAACTATTTTGTCCTTATAAGGTTATTTCTGGAGCAAATGATAATAAGGCTTGATCACGCTAAAGAGATCATACCTGTGTGCATGTATACAATAAAGCTTATCAAGTCAGCTTTGAAATGAATCACATCCCTGCATAATAGTGTCTTCTAGCTTAGTTTACAACTAGAGCTTTAAGATAAAGAGGAAGACACCTGAGTTCTGTAGCATCAGAAGATAATTAAGGATTATTAAGGATGATTCTATATGGATGACTACTTTTGTTTCTCTATTCCATAAGTCAATATGGGCATCTATACAATCACCATGTCTAGCTTTTGTAAAATTTTAAAGAACATTTTAAAAAATCAAAATCATCTTTGCATGATATTGGAAATTTGAGACAAAAATTAAATGACTTGTCTTTTTATTTCTTCTATATGGCCCAGAGTTGGAAGATTAGGGTGGCATGTGTATAGGGGTATGTGTATACAAAAATAAAAATCCCTTCTCACCCTTAAGAATCTTATATCTTCCTCAATACCAGAGGCCTGAAAGTCTGAAGGTTCCACACAGTATCTTAGCTGTTCCTAACACTGCACTATTTTGAATAGAAAGCTCTGACGTTGTTCCTGGAATCAGTTGTAGACACTCTCCCATCTTAGGAGTCACAATCTCAAGTGCTCCTACCACCATTGGCATTACTTTGGCCTTTACTTTCCACATCCTCTCTAGTTCCACCTTCAGGCCTTAGAACTTCTCCAGCTTCTCTTATTCCTTCTTCCTGTAGTTGCCACTACATTTATCATTACAACTATCTTCTGGTGTTTGTCTACTACCATGATGTCTTGTTCATTCATAGTACCTTCCTGACCATCAGAATCTGGAAGTCTCACAGGATCTTAACCCACGTTTTCTCCACGACCTTCTGGTGTGAACTCACATCTGAACTTGGGAGATTCTAGCCCAAGTAGTGGGTTGCTACCAGTTCGCCCCAGATCGGGCAAACCGGTAGCAGCGAGAAGCTCCGCCCACCCGCTCGGATATCTCTGCACATGCGCAGAAGCTTCTGCGCATGCAGAAGTGTCATGCCTGAGCGCGCACCCACGAGCAAACCGGTAGCACCCGAAATTGAAACCCACTACTGTTCTAGCCCATATATTGTGCAGATGTTGCTGTACACAATGCCAGCTACTTTGTGGTGCCATTCAGTATATGCTACTCCTGCTTGCATCTCACACCCTGCGCCACTGTGTATTGGTGGACTACCTCTGAAGCTTCTCTGCATAGTCTGCACCTTGGATCCTACCTAGTGTGGTAGACCCCTGCTTTTATGAAGCTGTGCTGTGAGATATTGTGTGTGTGTGTGTGTGTGTGTGTGTGTGTGTGTGTGTGTGTGTGTTTTAATGTGTGTGTTGCCATAATAGTTTGTTTCTTTGAAGGCTAAGGGGAAAAATAGAAAAAAGAAACAGCAAAACAGACCACTAGTGCAGGGGTCTCCAACCTTGGCCACTTTAAGACTTGTGGACTTCAACTCCCATAATTCCTCAGCAAACTTTACTGGCTGAGGAATTCTGGGAGTTGAAGTCCACAAGCCTTAAAGTGGCCAAGGTTGGAGACCCCTGCACTAGAAAACTAGATATGATAGCAAGTCATTCAGAGAGTTAACATGAAGGAGAAGCAAATAGAAGAAACATCAGGCACTAGAAGAGGGAGAGAGATGAAGAGATAATAAATAATAAAGTTCATAAGGGAAAACCCACTCACCAGTTGTTTGAAAGTTTCCGCGATCTCTCCCACCTCTCCCCCGTGCTCCACGCTCGCCGCCATGTTCTTCTTCACCTTTAACCTCAGAGGTAGCGCAAAGCATCTTGGGACTGGAAGTCCAAATGCTCACATTTGCCCCTCCCACTCCGGTATAGAGAGCGAGGGAGAACACATCATCACCATCTCAAAGCCTCCGGTTCCGCGTGTATTCTCTTTACAGTTAAAAACGTTGAACCGAAAGGGTTTATTGGATTAGCCTCTAATGTTAATGCGTCTCTTCCCGACTCGCCTCCAGCGCAGCAGTAAAACTTCCGATGGACAGGAGACTTAAACGACGTTCTTCCCAAAGATGGGCGGGTGTCCTACTTTACGGCAAGCCTGGAATTCCTACGTTCAGCAAATCTTGAATTTCCCCATAGATTTATATGGGATGTCACAATCGGGTTTGTTGCAGATTATCCTCTACGGAGATGCAAAAATTTGGAAAACGGCAGCTAAGCAGCAAAGAGATACAGAAAACTCCCACTACCGTTTTCTGCTGCTGTTGATAGTCCGGGTTTTTGCAACTCAGAAATGAATCTCTAGATTAGTCTTTTAAATGGAAATCGGAGTTCTCGATATAGAAAAAGAGGCGCCTAATTCTTATAATCTCTTTTCCCGTTGCCCAAAGCTTCTGTGGGAGGCTCTTGAGTGTTACAATACAAAACACTACTGATCCTAAAGACCGCTGCCAAGAGATCCTGGGGAAGGTATGGAGTGTAGAGCTAAGTACAGTAAAAAAGGAATGCTTCCTAAAGCTAAACCCAGAGAAGCAAACTTTTAAATAAAGCCCTTTATTAGATCTGGTCAAGTGAAGTGAAACAAAACTGTTAGCTGATGTCTGACTCAAAAATTGGATGACTTAAAAAAATTATATACATGTAAAAGAAGCTGCTGCAGTGTATAGTCTTGCATTTTCCATAACATGTAGAAAATTATGAAATGGTATTGTATAAACATTTATTTCCCCAAAATGAGCAACTGTTTGATATTTCATAAAGTTTTTCTTAAGCCTAGATATGCGTTCTGCTAGTTTAAGATAAAAACTGCTAAAGGAGTAAATACTAAATATATTTATTCTGAATTATCAAATCTATTTGGATTTATTGGGACTTATACTTAGGAACAGTAAAGTTTTTATCCCAAGTCAAAAGAGAAGGATAGTTCTGGCTGCTGTGCATACGGCAGAAATGTAGGATCCTTGGTGCTCTCAGCTTGTTTTCATTACTTAACTAGGTAACATCTGTGCTAGAAGGGAGTGGGGTTTGCTCTGTTTATACAAATGGCTCACCTTGTCAGTACTGGTGGGAGCATTTTTAGTGTCTCCTTGATTAATCTGTTGTTCATTGTTTATCTGAATTGGTAGTTCCTTCACTGGAACTACCAAGTAGAAATGTTACATATAAATGATCCAGTCAGCTTTTATGCTTATCAGAGAATTAAAATTCATAGTCTCCTGGTTTCTAGTCCACTACCTTTGCCACTACATCAAAATAGCTCCCATTTTATTAATTTGTTTCTTGCCTTTATAATTTTTATAAATAACTCAAGGTAGTGAACATACCTAATACTTCTATGCCAGGGGTGGGTTCTACTTACTTTTACTACCGGTTCGCAACGGGATCGTGTGCCCGCCCTTGCTTCGCTCGTGCATGAGCCTTGCTTCTGTGCATGCGCAGATCGCCGATGATGACATCTGGGGCGGTGGGTGGAGCCTCCCGCCGGTTTTACTACCGGTTCTTGCGAACCGATCCGAACCAGGGGCAACCCACCACTGTTCTATGCCCTCCTTTTTTGCCCACAACCACAATCCTATGAGGTGAGTTGGGCTGAGAGAAAGTGACTGACCAAGGACACCTAGCCAGCTTTCATGCAAGCTTTAGTAAAAGACTATAAAAACAGCTCTCAGATCAAAGCAGTTTTATTCTAATATGTGTGTTTATTGTATATACTTACAGTGCACGTGTAATTTGTCAAGGATTTATAAAATGATAGACCTAGTGATCACAAGTTGTCATAGATCCGAATGTGACTTTTACAAATGTTTCTCATTTTAACTGCCTTATTTACATGCCTCCTTTACTCTTAACTCTGAAAAAAACTCATCTGAGATTTTAGCCTCTTATTTTTGTTCTTTATTATCCCAGTAGAAATGGTGTAGCACTTTTTAAGTGCCTATCCTACAAACAGAGATTAGCAGCATTCCTTATACAGTGTATTTTATTCATTTAGAAGTCATACTTTCATGTGTTATATATACAATTCTCTCTGCTCCCAAATTCAGATCTCTCATGTGACCAGGAAATATGCTGTGCAGGGAGTTCACGTAGGCTAAAACATATCAGGAAGTGTATTCATAGCATGAATACTTTCCCAGTTAATGGTGGGGGGAGGGGAGAGCCCATCCTAGCTAAGTGCGTGACCACTGAAGAACTATGACGTACCTGCATCATTAGTTGCTGGTATCTCACAGTGCCATATCCTCTTCTTGTATAAGAGCAGGAAATGTGTTAAGAAATCCAAACAAACTTGTGGACTTTCTTAAAGTCCAAGCTTCACAGTCGCTGTATAGTTACAAATAATATTGTCACCAATTTATCAGTTATAAATATGAAAGATTTATTTTTGCCACGTTTCTGCAACACTTGCCAGATTACAATATTTGCAAACAAAAAATTGAAGTGGTAACATATACAGTGACTAAACATCCACCAACTGTTAATGGATTATCATTATTCAAAAAGGAGGCCCATATAGTCACCTGGCAGCCTTATCTGTAGAGTTTTTTCCTTTATTTTCCATTTTTCTTAATGAATCTTTCTACTTACATAATCTTTCTGATTTCTTTGTTCATTCTTCGTCAGTTTCTTTTTTCACATACAATACTTCAAAAATCTACAACATCTACCTTTCCTTTGAATTTTTCTTCCTTATGCTGGATTAGATCTCCAAGAAATTTGCATTAGACCTGTTTTAGGCATTTTTACATGGCAGTATAAACTGTTTATCATATTATCTGTCCTTTGTATAACTTTGGAATCTCTTATGTATGTCAACAATCCATAGGAGCATGTGATACTAGTGTTTATGCAATGCAGTGTGGTATCAGAAATATACTGTATCTTTGTTAGATTTCTAGATCCGTGATACGTATTTCCCTTCTCAGGCTTTTAGTTCATGTTTGCTTGTTCAGTTGCACTCTTTCTTCTTTAGGTGCTTGAAAATACAAAGCACAGAAGGGAGATAAATACATTCACTCTATTCTGGTCATCCTCATCTTTCATTAATGTTGAAAGTTTATAGTGAAACTAGTGCCACCATTGGCTGCATTCAATTACAACCATCTCCCTCCCTCAAAGTGTATGCCACTAACATAACGTGTGGCTGTTGCAAATTAAATGAGCAGACCAATGCAGCATTTTGTTTAACAAATGCGAAAGAGGCTGCTTGGTTAGTAGTCATCTGGAAATCCTAGGGCTACATGATCTGGACTTCAAGAATCTAGACAGCAGCAAAGAAGTGCAGAAAGCATTAGCTCTCTGCTTTTATCTAGTAGCCATGCTGATTTTTGAAACTCAGATCCATTAGCCCCAGGAGCTCACAGATCACAGTGTTCTTGATCTGAATTTCAGCTACAGTACTGCATCAGTATCTGAAGTGTCTGTTTAGTATGTGGCAAAGTATTACTTGCATAAATAGCAGGTAGACCTTTGGGATCTCACTTGGTTAATTGTTTTAATAAGTCATAATATGAAGCATTTAAGTTTATAATAAGTGTTCTCAGAAGATGTGTAGAAGAGCAGAAGGGAGCTTAGATTAAAAGAACTAGGATTATATTATTATGATCATGGAACTTTACCCCACTGATAATTTCTGCTGAATTTGTATATTTGAAGATGAAGAAAATAATACCAGTTATCATAATTATTTTTCCAAATCTCCTGAATCCATTGAGATGTTTAGGGAGTTGCTATTTCTGAAGTAGACTTTTTAAGAATTGAGGAGAAATAATATAAATAACGGATAACAAAATAATTTCATACTTGTTCTGATTTTTATACCGCATTAGGAGTCTGTAGAATATGTTTCTTGATTTTATAATGATTAAAGTGACCCAAAGATCATAATGGGCACATTTTCCTTTCCCACAAAGACAGACATGCAAAGAATATGTCAGATTTGCTATAAGGTCTCCACAAAATATACCTTACACTCACATCCTTTGGCTCTCATGCATTTAAATTCCTTCATTGCCATCACTTAAGGAACTTGAGATCTCCCAAGATACTCCTTACTGATACAGAAATAAATGAGAAACATCACATCATTTTTGGATCTGACAGCCTGATGGCTTAGTTCTCACTACCGATAAGCCCAAGCTGTGTCTTTGGACACATATGACTGAACGCTCCCCAATACGAAAATAAAACCACTGCCTAAAGAAGGCAGGCATTTCAGGACAAGTTTGTCGTGTTGTGAGCTCTTGTTCTTATTTGTAGAGACAGGAGAAATCATTCAATTGCATAAAACCTAAACCTGCTCTGTAAAATGGTGTTGCTCAAAACACAACATCTGGATGAGAATTAAGCTTATATGTATACTTCGAAACATTTTCTCATTCTTCTGAAAAACACGTATGGTCATTTTTTTTTCTCTCATCCTTTCTCTTTCAGGGAGTCTGGTTCCAAATTTATCACATCCTACGCAATAATTTCCAGTAGCATATGAAAAGGTTTACAGAACTGACATCTACTTGCAGGGATATGGGGGGAGGTGGGGGGAGGTTGTACTACTACCAGATTTGGGCTGCAAATCTTCAGTTGACCCTGTCTGGTGTCCAGATTTGGGAGCTCTATTACTACGAAATGATTTGCATGAATATGTATAGATGTGTGAAGAAGTTGTTCTCTAACGTGCATAAATCAATCCCAAGTAATTCTTCGTTTTTCCATCAGGACAGCTGAATCTTAGTTTCTTGTATGTTAAATGAATTTCAAACATAATAAGATGATGGAAGGTTACAGTATCCAATTACAAAACAACAACTCAACTCTTTTGATCCCAGCATGCCTTATCCTTTGTGAAAGAAATGGAAAAAAGAAAAAGAAAGAAAAATGTTTGGCTAACTAGCTTTTCAATTGTGAAAAAGTCTTTGAGGAAAGCTTCTCACCATCTTTGCTTTAGGTTTTTTTTTTCTTCCTAGCCTTCTATTCAACAATATTTTGAAGATACAAAACTGATGATTAATCAATTAAGTAAAAAGTAGCATTTAATTTTTACAGTGAAGTTAGTGAACACAGAACAGTTTTTATCAAAAGATTCAATCTGCAAAGGCTTTTCTTAAAAAATTATTTTTGCACATTCTAGTAAAATGTTTCTGAATATAAATGCATAGGGAGATGATATCTTAAAAATAATCCTTCACATGAAATGTTAACAGAATTTTGGAAAAAAAAATCTTGGTTTACAACCTAGTTTTTAGCTGGCTTCTTTATCATGTCTTTTGAATGAAATTATTGGCAAAGAAAATGACTTCAAGCAATTTAAAGATGTTGGCTCAGATATAGTGAAGAATATCTTATTTTATCTTGTGTTGACAATGTCCTTATTCTTTTAAACAAAGAGTTCAATAATACTGGCCCATATAAATAAATGTAAAACTACATGATATTCTGGCATATGTGTGAAAAGAGTACATGAAAGATAGCTATGACAAATGAGACAAAGATTATAAAGTCTAGAAACGAAAGTAAAGGAATGATTCAGTTCTAACCCTACTTGTAGGGCAAATTTCCATCTGCTATGAGAAAATCATAAGGAGAAGTACAGAAATATGTAGGCTTTGCTTATCTGTCTGGTTCTCACAGTTCAACAGGTTTTGGATTTACCAAATGTTTTTGTCTATGCTGGTATATTCCATCATGACCCCTTGAGCATTTGAATACAATTACTGTCAGAGCTTTGAAAATTATTCCCGCCTATTTTTTCCTCCTATTGTGAAACATTAATTGAAATTTCATGTGTTAAGGAAAGTTCAGCTTACTGTGCTATCTGCCCAGAAAACACAAAGTATGGTGCTTTGTGACAAACAACTTCCCTTGAAATGTGCTGAAAGTATAGACTATAACTGATACAACCATGATTTCTGCATGTTACGTTGATCAGCAAAAAACCCCCCCACAAAATAGAAAGAGTGCAGATAATTGCAAATCCTAGAAAATGTGTAGAGAAAACTCCTGGGTACATAAAATCCTAATTTTAAATTACAGTACCAGTATTCAGCATTTTTATGCCCAGGTTTTATTTTTTCAAGAAGACCTCATGTTACTGCAGAGTCATGCTGACCATTGATCCCATGTCAACATACTAATCCTTTTGTCCTCCAGGAACATGCTTTCCTGCTTTCTAAAAGCTTGCAGATTTCATCCATGTGTCTTGCACAGGCTTCTAGGTTTTCGGCCAGTTTCTGGATTTTTGCCTTAAGTAGAATATGGCTCACTTTTGTCTCCTCTTCTATATGCTCAGGCACCAGAAAGCCCTGAGGACCGCAGAACACCAGGAAGCAGGCAGAATTATAAAGGGCAATAGAAGCATTTTTTTCAGTCTGCAATAAGAAAGGGTCGGTGGGATTCCAACTACGGTGCAGGAACTCCAAGCAATTCATTGTTTCCTTCATCTGATTGTGACAAGCCAGTGCAATCTTCTGTACTTTTTTCACCTCCTTGGAGTTACAGAGCACTAAAGAAAAGTCTGAAGTCATGGAAACAGCCCCTCCTGCAGCCGCCACTCCTAAACCCACCCCAGAAGCCAAGAGGGAGGCTCCTAGAGTTGCAGGGCTCAAAGACAGCCCCACTATGGCCATAATTGCTCCTGCTGCGCTTAAAGAATTTCCTGTTAGATGTGCAATGAGAGAACATCTGTTCAGTTTACTGAGTCTCTGTAATATCTTTTGGAGTTTCTTGATGTGGTTGCATAGTCGGCTTTGCTGGTCAAGCAGTGTGTTGTAGAAGCGACATGTAGGATCAAAACTGAAGGGGAAAATGCCATACTCCATAATCTTCTTGGAAGAGAAGGGAAAATAAAAGGAGGTCACTAAGAAAGGCAATCTCATACTTTGACCAAGAGACATACAGGTGTTATCTGGAATCCTAAACAAAGTTTGCCCCGCCCAGGAATTTTGATAGTTGCCATTCTAATATATCTAGAGGGCAGCAATGTGGCAATTTGCTTTTAATCATTCTATAAAACTATCCCTTTCTTCTATTTTAATGTGAGATTTAAACCCTTGCCCTTTAACTCCTGATTGCTCCAAGGCTTCTTGTCGTTTGTTTTGTTTTGGTATCGCCCAGTGATGAAATCCAATTTTTTTTTACTACTGGTTCTGTGGGCGTGGCTTGGTGGGTGTGGTGTGGCTTGGTGGGTGTGGCAGGGGAAAGATACTGCAAAATCTCCATTCCCACCCCGCTCCAGGGGAAGGATACTGCAAAATCCCTATTCCCTCCCCGCTGCTGGGGGAAGGATATTGAAAAATCTCCATTTCCACCCCACTATGGGGCCAGCCAGAGGTGGCATTTGCCGGTTCTCTGAACTGCTCAAAATTTCCATTGCTGGGTCTCCGAACTGCTCAAAATTTCTGCTACCAGTTCTCCAGAACCTGTCAGAACCTGCTGGATTTCACCTCTGGTATCGCCCTCTAAAAATAATTCCTAAAATCTTGGCAAGCTTTCCCATGAAAATTTTCATAGACTATTTTTTGTAGCATCCTTTGAGAGCTATAAAACTACTACACTCCTTTGTAAATCACCAGAAAGAGAAGCATATATCCCTAAGTGAAAATAAACATGATCTATTTTAGACTTTACCTTTCTCATGTACATAACGTATGACTTTTCCCCAGCTTTGAAAATACTTCAGCCTCCTTTGACTCAGTAGAAAACTATACAGGAATCAAATTTGCTAGCCCAAGTATCAATCTCTATGCTATCTTTATTCACCTGTCTTTCAGTCTCTGTCACTCACCTCACATCTCAAAGATAATGGATTAAGAAGATTAACCTTTTATAACTTTGAGGTTGCCCTTGGACAATATTAGAATAAAGGAGTGGGGAATATATTTTAACAGTAGTGTAGCTAAGACTTAAAGCTGTCTCATTCCTAGGCTAAGAACTAAACAAAAGTGATATTATGGGGATCCAGCATAAGTGCAAAGAAAGATATGTGATATATATAAGGGTTTTAATGTGATGTTGAATTACATTCCAAAAATATAGAATTGATCATTTCATAAAATGTTTTGGCTTTTTCAAACTTGGGACACAGCAAAATGATAAATTTATGTGATTGAAAAGAAGTCTACTCTCCCGTTTTTAAGAAATGGATTCAGGATACAAGTTTGATTTTGAAAATTTCTGTTTAAAACTGAGAAGGTGATGTAGTATGTCTCCATGTCAACTATATTTAACGATAAGCCTAAGGACTGAATTAATTTTTACCATACTCTGTTATATAGGGTTTTTTTTTAGTTTTTGTCACATTCACTGTATAATCGCTATCTTTTTAAAACTAGGGTTGTAGTTTTCTATATTTCACAATAACAATTTTTTATATCAAAAAAATGTCTTCCCCTTCCCTTCCAAGTGCAAAAGAGTAAACTGCAACCCAAGACATCATTACATTGCAGAAGATTTGCTGGATACCTTTGAGTGACAATTTAAAATAAAGTAGAATAATAATGAGAGCCAATTTAGTAATGGTTAAGGCACAGGGCTATAAACTGGAAAATTGAGAATTCTAGTCCAGTCTTAGGCATAAAGCTAGCAGGGTGATCTTGGATCATTCACTTTTCTCAACCCTAGGAAGAAAGAAATGGCAAACCACTTCCAAAAATCTGGCCAAGAAAACTGCAAGATTTAGTTCAGGCAGTCACCAGGAGTCAACACTGACCAGAAAATGCAAAAGAAGAATCACTGACTTAAGTGTGTTAGTTAGCATTCTTTTTAGGTAAAGTAAATTATTTCATAGAAAAGTAAGGATAAAAGTATCTTCAATAAAATGTTCAAAAAGTTTTCAAAGATTGAAAAAGTAATCATTCCACCTACCATCGTTTTCTCTCAGACTGGTATTCCCATGAACAATTCTCAAGCTGTTTTGGGACCAGCTTTATTTATACTTTCCACAAACCTCCCCCCCCCCTTTGCTCTAGTGGGAATGCTTTGCATCAGACCAGAAATCTGTCATTTCCTGGCACCCCTACACACCATCCTTCCCCTGGAGACTTCAGAAGGATATGACACTGAACACTGACTATGGAGACAAGTGCCGCTCCTGTTAGATTCAGGAAACCATCTTTAAACTGTGTGTTCACTTTTTCTAAAATACATCTACACACACTCACAAACATACACACTACTGTTCCTGACTCTAATCAAATGTGGTCATTTCCCAAGGGGAGGACTCTACCCTTCCTCTTCTTGAAATAACTGGTGACATCATTCTTTCATTTTATGGGACTCTGTGCCTTCCAGGCAGGTGACTGAGTTGGCAGAATCTTTTCAGAAAATACAGAATGATCTCATCCAATCTTCCAGATTACTTGAATTCTGTTTCCTCGATGAAGGAAAAACGTGTCACGGGAGCGCTACTTTTGATTGCCTGGGATACACCAGGTCCAGAATTATCCAGCTTTCAAAAATGCATATAAGCACCTATTATATCCACTCTTGAAAATTTTCAAAAAGCCTTAGACAACTTTCCTCATCAAAGGGGCAGACTTAGTGGTCATGAGATAAAGAGGATTCATCCACTTATTGTTAACTATCTAAAACATTCTTGGAGACTGCCAGGACATGTCTCTGCAATTTTCTTGGCGATATTTTTCAGAAGTGGCTTACTATTGCCTCCTTTCTAGGGCTGAGAGAAAGTGGTCCAAAGATCACCCAGTTGGCTTTGTGTTAGGGATGGGACTAGAATTCAGGGTCCTCCGGTTTCTTACCTGATGCCTTAAGCACTACCCCAAACTGGTTCTAGCTAAAACACAGAAAAGGAAACTGCAAGAATGAATGAGCAACTTTTAGTGGAGGAAAGTAAGAAATAGATCTGTGTTGGGACCACTGCTTGTAAATGTTCAGAACGGACCTTGGCTTAAGGATAGACAGTGAGCTGGCTAAATTTGTGGATGATACCCAACTTTTCAATGTTCTGAAAACCAAGAAGGGGTATAATAGTATTTGGGAATCACCTTGGGAGACAGAAGGAAGAGCTGCAGATTGAATGATCATCAAGTACAAAAAGTCCTTGACTTATGATCAGTTGCTTAGCAATTGTTTGAAGTTATGACAGACTGCCCCCCAAAAGGTTCTGATGACCTATTCTCCCCCCTCCCTGTCCCGCGGTCCTGTGACTGCGCTTCAGGCGCCTAGCAACTGGACCACATTTATAGCCATTTGCATTTTTCCTTAAACTGTGCCAGCCTCCAGACACCAGACATGTCTTTTTATATTTTAGTTGGCCATATCAAATGAGAAAGAAAAATACGCTTTTCAAATCTCAGGTAACATCTGAGGTATCGTGCAATTACATATATACAATATATACACAGTAAGTATTTTCAAATCAATCATTATTATTAATCATTTTTAGAAATAGATATATCCTTATAGTCATATTCTATTATTCTATTATTCTATTATTATTATTGATATTTTATTTTTTAAAAAACCTTTTTTAAAACTCAATAAAGTAGAAAAATACGCTTTTTCAAATTTGTTATTCATTAAGAGAATTTTATTTATTATATTTTCATGGGTTAATTCAAGGAATTTCAACATGAACAGTTACAAACTAAGGACAAAATGCTCACTAGTTATGTTTCAACATCTTAGATATCATACCAATATTGCTTATTTGCTTGCTGCCCAATGCAGTATGACAGTATTTCCATACATATTCATGTGTACACACAGAATTATTAGCCCTTAGGCAATACCATCACATTACCTCTAATTTTATATGACAATATTTTCCAGTCAAAGATGTTTCCTCTGGGAAACTCATGGGCCTGGAAAACTTTCTGTATGTCATGTGATTTTAGTACATAATCCCACATGTAGAGATCTGTTATTTCTCCCACAAAATGTGGCTTTTGCTGATCAGACATATTTTGTGCCCCTTGATCCTGTCCAAGCATTGCTGTGCCACCTGCTTGCAGAATGTGTCCCATATTATGCACCTTTCGGATACTACTTTTTCCATTCATCCAAAAGGCTGTAAGGCCAAATACTGACTCCCAGGTGACACAGATGTGGCTCCCCAAAGGGCTGAGATCAGGAAGGGCAAACCTCACACTCCTACCCCCCATGTGTAAACCAAAGTGGCCCATTGCTTCACGCAAGACTCTCAATTCATCACTTTGAGAATGATAGGAGAAGAGAATTATTTCGTGTTCATCTAAATACTCTACTGCAATCCTCATACAGAGTGTGAATTCCATCAAATTGAAAGGCTGCATTGGGGATATGATCACAAAACTGTCTTTTGATTCATTGGGAAAACTCAGAACTCTGCCTTGTAGACCTAGAAGACAGAACATTTTCATGACCTTTCAAGAAGCACACTAAATCAGTGTTTTTTCTTAGGTGTTATCACAGAGCTATATCTTACATACTACAATAATTAGCATACGTTATGAAAAACATTATATATTATATAGGTATGGTTAGCAACAATTGACTGATACCTATCTGTACATTATTACTCTGGGGTAGAGAGGAAATGCTGTCAATATCAAGACACAATGTCTGTAGACTGTGAGGGTATAAAAACCAAAAATTCTACCCAAGCAAGATAGAGCTACTAATTTGTTCATTAAAGTTCTTCAATGTCTCAAGTGTTGTTCTTCATGGAATGGTACTATCTTGAAGGAAGAAGGGTCTTTCTAGAGTAACAGCTATTGCTAGATGGGCAAGTGAAAATCTGGCCAGGGAGGTCATATGCACCAAGACAAATTCCTTGTGTGTCCAATCACACTTGGCCAATAAAAAAAATTCTATTCTATTCTATTCTATTCTATTCTATTCTATTCTATTCTATTCTATTCTATTCTATTGTATTCTATTCTATTCTATTTATTCTATTCTATTCTATTCCTATTCCTATTCCTATTTCTATTCTATTCCTACCTAACTTCAGTTTGTATATCAATTGTATACCAATTACAGCCATACCTGGAGTGACAAACTATCATGGCAGTGACTCTCTTTCTTATCATCTCTCATTTGGACTAGACTATTGCATGCAGTACATGAGGTTGCCTGTCCAGAACACATCAGCCCAGTTCCTGATGGACACTCTAACATGAGCACACTGCACCCGTGCCCTACATTGGTTTCTATTAGCTTCAAGTATAATTAAATGCTGGGGGGATGGGGGTTGGGGTTGGTATATGATGAGAGGACAATATTTTCTACCCAATTTTGGCCCACTTGAACATATTCAAATTGAACATCTCAGAACCACCTTGTGATTCTACACATTTTTAAAAGATAGAGGTAGGAAAGAATTCATAGAGGCACTTTCATTAGGGGTATGCTGACACTTTGAACCTCAGAAATTCAATCCCTCCTTACTCTACAGACTTTCTTTAAATTGTTAAAAACAAAGTTACTTTGGAGAGTCATGGAGGGTTGAGCTGATGTCATCAGGTAGTGTAAGTAACAGTGGGATATGAATTGATTGTTTTTAGCCTTTTTCCATGGATGCTGTATTGCATTTTTGCTAACAGTATTTTCTGATTGGGGTGAAATATAAATCAAATAACTATTATATAACTGCTCTCTCTTGTTAAATTTTTTTTGTATCTTTATTCCCCTTTTGTATCCTCTAAATAACTTTTATTAGGGTATTCAAACATATATGTGTGTATAAAAATGATTCATTGTTTACTTCTGTCTCTATCACTGTCCCATTCCTCTATTATTTCACTTTCAATGAATTAGTCTGAAAGGCCGTGAGACAAAAAGCAGCAGCAGCAGCAGTAACATATTGCCTCATTTTTTATCTGATACTTGTTTTGCGTCTTTCCAGCCAAACATCAGTCAGGACAAAGCAAATCAGGGACATTCAGTTACTATCCTCACCCTATGACTTCTGTATTCAACCACATGCTGTAATTGTACATGTGGATACATCTGGGCAAAGGCATGATGACTTCTCACATACCTGAGTCAGTGTCACTGTCTAGAACAGGACTCCTTCCTCCATGAACTGTAAGAAATGAAATGTCTGAATTTCTAATATTCAAGAATGAAAGATTCATATTCACCATAAGATTTGACAGTATCACTACTTTGGCCTACTGGGAAATGAAAGAGGATGTAAAAGGGATGTGGAAAAGGGTGCCTTACCCCACCCTCATGAAAAAATATCTCCCTTCCCTCTCATCTCTCTCTTCGCCTCTCCCCTCCCTCCCTCAAAATAAGCATTGCAGGCAGTTTTGACTCTTAAAAGTCCCCTCTTCTGATCATTTTTTTTTTTTCAAAAATAAAGTAGATACTTCTCTGATTAGCCATTTTCCTGCGCAGCTTCAGGATAGCTAAGGGTTACACCTTCAGACCAGTAAACCCCCACTGTTGCAATGCAGCCCCTACTACTTGAATATTTATTAACTCTATAATTTTCACCTCCTTTTTCCATGAAGTGAAAGATGTTGTGAAACACTAGATTATCTTTGTTTGTCTGATTATTTTGCTATTCTACTGATCACCCCATAAATACAAGAATGCACTTTTCTTATCGCAACAAAACAGGCAACCATCAATTTTTTATGTTCATTGTTTGTATTATTTTTGTTGTAAGCCACCCAGAGTCCCTTGGGAGTTGGGCGGCATAGAAATATGATTAATTAAATTAAATTAAATTAAATTAAATTAAATTAAATTAAATTAATGCTGTTGGTATGTGCATCTTAGTCTACATTTTTCTTACATTAGATGTCTGATGTCTGATACTTACCGATACGAAGCCATGGATATGCAAGCACCTGCACTTCACAGACTGTTAGGTATTCATATCTCCCGGGGATTGTGATGGTCACATATTGTCCTTGCATGCCTGCACAGTTAAACGACATTGTTTCCCCACGTCCCATGCTGTTGATTGTAGCACACCTGCCAAGGGGCCAGATTGTTATTGAACTGCAGACTGGCGCAACATGAATCTGAGACCCTGAGTTTGATGTGTGAGCCCTATCAACATTCATGGCATGATTTCCACAAGATTCTCAGAACGGGTGGGGAACTATACTGTATCTGCCATAATTACATATCTGCTAGTAATCTCTGTTCTCCCAATGTTGGCCCTTGTAAAACTATACTGTGCAATTTCTTTTGTTTCTGGAGCAAGTAGAATAAACTATTATGATGGTATAGATGGTATAGATTGGCAATCTTTCCATTGACTTCTAAATTAGTTACATTTTACTGCAGATGCACTAATTCACGTTGAAATTTTATTTATTTATTAAATTTATTGGCTATCCATTTTACCACAGGGTAAGTTTTAGATACATTGATGCACTGACCAAACATTGATTAGTACCTATTTATTATTTAACCCAGCTTCAAAATATTTAACCTCTCCAAAAACAATTGCAGTTTATTAATGTTCAGCTCAACGTAATGTTTTAAGTAGTAATTAAAAATTTAAGTAATACACAAAATTAAAATTTTGGATCTTCATTCAATCAAAATGCAACATCTAACGAAAGGGTGAGTTTAGGAAAAACTTCAAGTTTTCCAGAAATAAAGTCAAAATGAAATAAGAAAAAGGGCTTGAGTCAAAAAATACATAGTAAAAACTGAGCCTCTTCGAATGCTAACTGACAAAAAGAGATGAAAATAATCAGTAATGAAATGCAGTATTTTGAAAACAGCCATGCCTAGCTAGAACTATAGCTACAGATGTGACTATAGATGTCTGGATGAGTGCTAAATACCTGAAAAGTGCTATGTCTGGATTACACAGTGGTGTCGAGAGCAGGCAGTGGATGTAGCTGCATGTCAAGCATTAGAAGGGAAGTTTAATTGGGATTTCCAGGGGAGGTATGGCAAACTGAAGATGGCCGGCTGTAGCAAAGACCAAGAAACTGGGTAATAAAATGGTTCTCTGGAATATTCCCACATAACGAGAGGATAAGTGAGGAAGGCTGCTCCTCATAAGATCAAAGGACAGCTGTTTTCCACTGGTGTGAGTGCCAGAAGATGATGCGATTACCACTATCTTGCTTGCAACTCTTGTAAACACTTTTAAACACTTAACAACACTTTTTAAGTTCACAAATCTCACTTTCTAATCATTTCAAAAATTGCTCATTAACTAGTAAGCTATTAAAGCTCCATGGACTGACAAATCTGAAAATGCAGGATGATTAAAATGCAGGATCACAAACGAAAGAAAAATTTAATGCTAATCTTAAGAATTTAAAGAATCTGAAATAAGCAGCAAAATGCTAAATAAGTTTTTGATTTTAGAAAGTTATGAATGGGCTAAGGGAGCAGATAAAATTGAAATATTGAAACCTTTATAAGATTTTGGAATTAATTATAAAGAACAAACAGCTGCTAGCTGGAAATAAATTCTCTTTAGGCTTTTACAAAACAAAACAAGTAATTTCATGAATTCAAAAACTGGACACTAGATGAGGCTAAAGTTTAGAGGAACAATTTATAACCTGAAAAATGTTGAAAATTTTCTAACAATGAATATATTGAAGAAGACTTTTGAAGAATGGAATCAGAAAATAGCCATCAACAATGTCTATAATGATGTCTGCTTCTAAGGATAGACTATGTCCAAAAGATGTTATCATTGAAATATCAGATACAGAACAAATTTTAGATAACAAGATAGAGATGGTATCAAAAGTGGACTTACAATTTACAGGCCAAGAAAATTACTTAAAATAATTGTTTTGGGTGCTCAACTAGGCCTCATTTATGGCCATTTCCATTGTCATGTGACTGCATTTTATGAGAGTTTGGCCAAAAACTGGCATTTACCAGTTTTCAGCAAAACCAGTACATTGGTTCACTTAATGACTGCCACAAAAAAGTCATAAAATTAGGTCCATCATGTGGGTGACTCAGTTTACAACTGTCATGACTTATGACCATGATGGGCAAGCTCTATTACAGTTGTAAGTCAAGGACTCTATTGAAAAGACACAGAGAAAACCTGAAATACTTCCAATGTTTTGCAACTATGTTGTGCATATCATGCTACAAAGTTGTATGGTACTATAACACTCATTTTTACTCATTATAGGAAGTGGATTAGAATTTGTTTCAAAGTCTCAAAGAACCACATTTACTTTGAAAGGGGCAGAATGTGGGCTCATGGCAGGGGTGGGTTCTACTTACCTTTACTACCGGTTTGCATCGTACTCGCACGTGCACTCTTCTGCACATGCGCAGATCACTTATGATGACGTCCAGGTCAGTGGGTGGAGCCTCCTGCCGGTTTTACTACCTGTTCTTGCGAACCGGGGGCAACCCACCACTGGCTCATGGGATACAATATACAACCCTTTGTCAGTCAAGCCACTCTATGCATCTTATGAAGTGAGCTGCAGATCACAAAAGTGTATGTCCTTTAAAAAAATGTTAGTCAGAAAAGATTGTACCAAACTCCCTCTGATTTTTTTGCCACCATAGACTAACATGTCTCTCCTCCTAAAATTGCTACTTAAGCATAATGTTGTAATGCCACATTCTGCAACGCTCCATTTCGCAGAACAAGAAATCTAAATCTTCCTAAATTACTGTGAATTACATGTCTTAAGAAAGCTTCAATTGGGTTTATTCACACAAATGCTTGGATTTAAGATTCAGTAAGACATATTTCTCATTAACACACTTAAGAGGACAATATTGTATTATGCCAGTACCTGGGATTCATTGTGCCACCCTTCTGCGGCAAATCTCCAATCAGAATCTCAGCTCCTTTTATCCGTGACTCACAACAATCTCCTCTGTTTGTGATCACTACTGCAGATACCTGAAAGGCTGAAATCAAATCTACCATCCACCAGGGTTCAAAATCCTTTTTTGTCAGAGTACAATCTCCATTTGTGTAGATATTTGCCAGGGATCCATCAATGGCCTTCCTTGACTCCCCTTTTTCTTCAAATGTACTAGACTGAGATGATAGTTTTCCCACTGCTACATTAGGATCTGGCATGGAAATAGAGACAATGGTACATTTATTTAATGCAAAAGCAAACAAGAGAGCATCTAATAACATGAGACACACATTTGATGTATCAGAAAATAATCTCTTAGCATCATCTAGTAAGGGTGATGGAAATTGTAGGACTACCGTAGTTTTCAGTTTTTACTAGTACCTTATCCTCAATGGAAATTATCTAATTGTGCCATTCCCAGCCTGGGATCCTGCATCTTAATTTTGAGCAATTAACTTGATGGGTGGTGCGGAGCTTCAAGTATTTCCCAATAACAGCTATTGTATTCCCTAGTGACAGTGAAGTGACAGGATTCAAGGACCTGAGGATTTAGGCCTAAAGCCAGCAAACTGTAGGAGAAAGGCAACCAGCAAGGAAAAAGCTGACAGGGAACTTATGTTTTAGTTGCAGAAAACCTGTTCAGTGCTACAAGTTGATTTTTGTTATTTCCTTCAATTATCAGTCTGCCTTGTTTGTTTATAAATTAGTAAAGTAGATCTTGGTTTCAGATTCAGTTATAGTTCAGTTTTTCTTGCTAATCCCTACTTTGTGCCTTGCAATCAAATAAAAATATTTATTTTCTTGGATATTCCAGATTTAAATTTGTAATCCAGTTCCATTTTGCAATACCCATTTGGATTTGGTATCTTTGTTTAAAAAAAGGAAAACTGGAGCCTAAGAGCGGGGAGGGGGGAGGAAGCTGATTGCTGGTGAAGGGAGATTTTCTCTTGTACTCTATCCGGATTCTAGGCGATGGAGAATATTTCCTCATTCAAGAATGTTTTAGCAGCATAACTCCCTGCCTTATTTTTAAGTGTTGGATATGTTCACCGCCTTGAGTTATTTGTAAAAATAATAAAGGCAGGAAATAAAAAACAGACAAATCAACCTTCCTTAGTTATTTTAGATTAATCAAAGTCAGACAGATGGTTTCTAATCAAGAACAGAGAGAGATTTAAAATATATCTATAATTTTGTCTATATTGCTTCAATAACAATATATAATATCACAGACAAATAGGATAGGGAAGCATTTAGTTATAAATAAATATATCATGCACGCCAAGAGTTTATATTTACCTCCAACTGGGATTATTGAAGCTTCTACCATAGCCCCACTGCCTGCACCATCTAAAAAGAAAAATTTACTAATCAGAAAAGCAGATGGCAGTTAGTAGAGATGGCAGAAAAGTAGCCAAAGTAGTAGAGAAAATGGCAAGGAAAAGTAGGCAGAAATCTTTTCTTTTTAAGCCAATAGCACAGTTGCAAAACCAGCAGAGCCAAATACGGCCAGCTATTACTAAAAATATATACATTCAGATCCAGAACAGAGATAATTAACTGATTTCTAATACCTTAGCTATGTGCCACATGACCCAATATATTTCTTTTTCCAGCCTCCTAGGCCTCTATATAAATTTTACCAGATTCAATGGATTTTAGTCCCAGTTATTGTGCCTCAGGTGGCAGCCTTAAATGTGACATTTAATCCAATAGGAGCCATATAAACTTTGCTGGATTTCATGTACTGAAATTAGGATTAAAACCTAAATTATCCAGCAAAGTAATTGATACTCTGCTACTTACATTTACATGCGATAAGCCAATGGAGAGCTACAATAACCAGGACTGCAACTTTGGGTAGCATGTTTTCTTTTACCAGCTTTTTCAAATACTGTGCAGACATTTCAACATGTCTTCTGCAGCATTCGGGAGATTTTCTCTTCTTTATCCATTAATTTCAGTGACAATCTTTTTTTCTCCAAAGGCTGTTCTCCAAACCTTGAAAGCCAAGACACCCACACCACACCTGCTGGCTGGGAAATTCTAAGTGGTGAGAAAGATCTTGAATAGTGTATTTTATCCAGTAAGATAAAGATCTAATGGGTCCACAGTGTAATTGACTGAACAGGAATAGCCAGAACACAGTGACAACTGTACAAATTCCAGGCAGAAAGTATTAGCTAGTATTTAACATACATATATCTGAAGAAATAAGAGCTCTGCTCTATATATACAGCAGAAACTTAGATAGTTTATTTTCTTCTATTTTTCTTAGCATTTCTCTTTTTTGATTGGCAGACCTCTTCTTTTAGGCTGTGTCTGCAGAGGCCACATGGCAAAGTTTCAGTACATGATGCCACAAGTTGTTTTGTTTTCTGATAGAACTGAGAGGCAAGTGCCAACTGCCCTCCATACAGTGGTGAAATGCAGCCTGTTCTATCTGGCTTGGGCGAACCGGTAGAGCCGGCGGTGGGAGACTCCACCCACCTACCAGATGTCATCACATCCGTTTTTTACCCTCTGCACATGCATAGAAGGCTCTGCACACGCTCACATTTGCGAACTGGTAGCAAAGGTAAGTGGATTTCACCCCTGCCTCCATACTTAAGACAGGACTAGAATCTGGGTTTCCCCTCTCCAAGCCTAGCATTTTAACCATTATATCATATGTCTCTTAGCTAGTTTATTCCTAAAAGGACAGGATGGTTTGGGAAGGCAAGGTCAGAAAATACAGATTATAATTTTCTTTTTGAAATAGTGTTTATCTCAAGGAATCACAGTGCATTTATTTTACAGAAATCACTTAAAGGTTTCAGGAATTGGGTGACACTGAGTAACTTAGTTTGATCATTATTCCACTGAAACATTATAGGCAGGGATGAAATTCACTTACCTTCGCTACTGGTTCGCAAAAGTGAGCATGTGCCTCCTCCACACATGCAGAGAGCCTTCTGTGCATGCGCAGAGGGTAAAAAACAGGCGTGATGACATCCGGGTAGGTGGGCGGAGCCTCCTGCCACCAGTGCTATTGGTTCGCCTGAGCTGGATAGAACCGTCTGAATTTCACCACTGATTATAGGCCTTCTACTGTTGAGTTGAAGGGTGATTCATTCATCCTGAGTCTGCCGAAAACTATAAACAGCATATTTCGTGTCCCCCATTATTGTTAAAGGACAAGTTTAAGCTGATATTAGATACAAGTGGAGAAAAGCCCTAGAATTCAGGGTCTCTCAAAATAGAGAGTAGGTTACAGAACAGCAAACATAAATGAGCCTCCATCATGACAGCTGTCTGCAGGTACCAGGCATAGGTGCTTGAAATTCAGCTAATTTTGGTAGTTGAATCTGCAGTCGGTTCCATAAGTACAGATAGCAAAGGATGAACATTTAGAACCGCAGGTTAGCTAAGAAACTGGGACTGTTGTGGAGGCCCACTGCCGCTGCCCCACCCCCCCACCTTCCAATGCCCCATCCTCTGATGCCCCACTCCCTACCAATGCCTCATTCCCACCACCACCACAGACCAGAGAGGGATAGCCAAAGAGCCAGAAGTAACCTGTGGGCTGTAAAATGCCCAGGTTTTACAGGGTGATTTTGGGTCAGTCAGTTTATGTCAGCACAATCCAGGGTTGTTGTTGGGGGGAAAATAGGAGACAGGAATATTGAGCATATCAATGTTGTTCTGGAAGACTTACTGGTTTTTGTAGATTTCTTGTTCTTTTTCTTTCTAATTATATACTAATGACTTAGATATTAATAGGAGGATATTGAAAAGGAAGAGCATCAATGCTTTTGAACCTTGGTGTTGGAGAAAACTTCTGAGATTATTTTAGACAAATAATAAAACAGTGGACCATTAAACAAATCAACAGAGTTCTCATTCAAGGCACAAATAACCAGGGTCAAATTATCCTACTTTGATCATATGAACACATTATGTGACGATCTTGCTCTCTGGAGAAGGTCAAATGCTGAGAAAGGTGTGGGGGGGGAGAATACAACCAGCAGCAAGGTGAATAGACTCAGTTATAGTACTGATGAGTGCAACATTAGAAGATCTGAAGGACCAGTTTAGGAATGGATCATTATGGAGAAAATCTATGCAGTCACTACGATTCAAGAATGACTTCATGGCATGTAATCATCATAATCAGTGAAAGCATTCATGCTCTTAAAGATTGCAAAAAGCCAATATTGCAAAGCTGGAAGGACACCCCTTCTCCATTAATTTTCTCCATTAATTATTCAGCTATCTGAAGAATTTACCTTCTGTCTAAATTTGAATAAGTATTCCCACCACCTCAGAAAAAAAATATCTTAGAAAACTCTTTAGAAATTTGGAATGGATATGTTTAATTTCTCATTTTGTTTACTCAGCTGACTTATATGTGAATAACTAAATACAACTGAATAAAGTAACAATATCAACATAATTTAATCATTACCTTGATCTTGAATTACTGCACAGATGCAGAGCTCAAATGTTCCTTTTGTTTTAAGATCAAAGGATGCAGAATACATTCAAGTAATAAATTGGGTACCAACTGTCTAAGATGAATTAAGTTACATTATATGAGCACTAAATGTTAAGTCACAAAATCCTTATTTTTTTTAAGGATCGTTAGGTTAATTGTTTGGGAATAAACAATATTTTCATAGAATGTGGTAATTTCTAAAATCCTTCCATTTCTAAACTTGGATTACTCTTATTAATGGTCTTACCCTAAAATAATAAATACAATACCCCCTGGTGCAATTGTTACACCTGTAAGGCTTTAATGATGTATGCAGCACTCTCCTGGTATAACTAGAGAAGCTTCTACGAAACCTTTACACCAATTATATCCTAAACTTACTTCACAAGTGTTTGCAAAGTTATTTGGGAACAGTTTGAGGCTGTTGGACCTGAATAAGCAGAGTCCTTAGGAACTCAGCCACATAATCCTAGATGTAGGCCCCTCCTGGCCCGGAGTGTTGTGAGAGTGGGTTTTAGTGGTAATTTTTTGACTGAAATGATTTTTCCTTTTCCTCTTAGAGACCTTGTTTACTTCCTTCTCAAGAAGCCTAGATCTTCTTTATCTGGTATCTAACCATCTTTTTGGAGGAAAGGTGTGGAGAAGGTGGGTCAAGGTTATCTGAGAGATTACCTCTTTCCAATTATATCAGCATAACCCATTAGATCCAGAGGGAGTATGTTGAAGATACTATCTGCCAGGGACCTACAATTGACAGGTCCTAGGAAGCAGGCCTGCCTTATGGAATATTCTCCTCATTGACATTAGGTTAGCTAGCTCCATCCCTTTTAATGTTTACATTTCCTTAAGTCCCTTAAGTTTTCTTATGGCATCAAGGAACTGAAGCAGTTGTGGAATTCAATTTTTTTTTTACTACCAGTTCTGTGGGCATAGTTTGGTGGGCGTGGCAGGGGAAGGACACTGTAAAATCTCCATTCCCACCCCACTCTGGGGCCAGTCAGAGGTGGTATTTGCCTGTTCTCTGAACTACTCAAAATTTCCACTACCAGTTCTCCAAAACCTGTCAGAACCTGAATTTCACCCCTGTACTGGAGATTTGTTTAGATGGCTCTGCAGTTAAGGTGGATGTATTCACTCAATCTCTGCTTGAAGTTTGCATATATTTGTTTTAATTATCTTAATTATCTTTATTTTTATAATGTATCTTTTACTATTGTATGCCATCCAGAGTGAAATTATATTTTTTAAAGGAGACAATAACAAAGTGGCAGATGATATTGATCAGAGGGCAAAGAAGTCCTTGGTGCTCTGAACTTGGTTGAGCACCAAGGACCCTCATTTCAACCCCAAGCTACAAATATTTTCCTTTAGAGCAGGGGTGTCAATTGTGCGGCGTCACAGCAGCATCACATGATGTATCAGGACTTTTTTCCTTCGCTAAACTGGGCATGGGTATGGCCAGTGCATGACGCATCCGGCCTGTGGGCCAGTTTTGACAGCCCTGCTTTAGAGGGAAAAGGGCACGCTTACCTCAGCTTGAAACAGCCACTACCATAAGCCCAGCTGGTATCATTCACAATTACTCACCTATCTTCACCTCTGAGACAATGGGTGTCAAAGCATAACACAGTGGAAAAAGATGGTGCTCATATTTATGAGTAGGATGCAAGTGGGGATAAGGCTGGGATAAGTATGCACTGAAGAGTTTTCTTTCAAGCTCAGTCTAAACTTTCATGTTCCCGAAGTTTGACTAAATCATTTAATCAGCTGAAGTTCAGCAGAAATATGTCTGGATCATTTGGGATAAGTTTAGGCAAAAATCAAATCCAAAGGAGTAATTTTAAAGAGAAGAACCATCCTGATGCATGTTACTTGTTCTACCATACAGTATTTCTCCATATGGCTTTTCTTTCCTTCCTCCATCTCCCCCACAATGCCTGACAAAGCATGTCACTCCAGCCAATCCTCACCCCAAGGGCCTTCTCTTAAACTATCAATACCAAAGTTCATAGTAAAAGCAGTAACCGTAACCTCGTTCTAAATATTAATAAAACAAATGAGATAATTGTAAATTTTAGAAAGAGCAGGCATGGTCATACTCCACTCAGTGCATCTGTATAGGTGGTGAGCAATATTAAGTATCTGGGGGTGCAGATAACAATCTGAACTGGTCTCCACACATCATCCTTAGGGAAGCAGGCAAACCAGCATCTGCAAATCCTGCAGGAGTAGGTTCTACTTACCTTTACTACCGGTTCGCAAGGGGATCTTGTTTGCTTCTGCGCAGATTGCCGATGACAGCATCCGGGGCACGGGGTGGGGCCACCCACCGGTTTTACTACCAGTTCTTGCGAACTGGTCTGAACCTGGGGCAATCCACCACTGGTCAGATGAGAACACATCTTTCTCCTTGCCTTGGTCACTTTTTAGAGGCAAGACTGAGAACGTTTTAACAAACTGCATGTTTGGTTTGGTGACAGCAGTGCATCAGTCAGTCCATATAGAGAATGGTAAGGATAGCCAAGATTATAGGAAGCTCACTGTTATTCAGAATACTGCTTATAAGCACTATGTGCTTAGACCTCAAAGCATTGTTAGAGACCCTACACACCCATGTTATGGTCTGTTTCTGTTGCTCCCCTCTTGAAAGGTTTTTAAGTATTTCTAGCAGGACCAGATTCTGTAACAGCTTTGTTCCCTATTCCATCCATCTGGAAAACTTGCAAAATTCATTTTTCTTGCCATGTACATGTATACATCCAAACTAGACTGTTTCTTGTCATATGTGGGTATATATGTATTTTTGTCATGTTTATGTAGTGTACATTGGAGGTGGTAATCTTTTGAGGTGTATGCAACAAAATTTCATTTTAATGTATACCGATTAGTGTACAAAGTGACAGCCTATCTTACAAGGTGTCCTCAAGGCCAGACTGCCCCAGACCATGTTTCAATTCATATCCAGAAAACAAAGCTGTTGTTTACTGAACAAAACATCCACAATACAGACTATCTGGAATCACTTGTCCCATGCCCAAAACTCTTTGCAAATCCCTAACCACAATGCAGGGAAAATTATGCAAAACCAAACTAGAAAACACCTGGTTTACAAAAAGAACACAAAACATTGAAGGGAGTGTGAGTTGAGCTCAATTGGTACTGCACATCAACTTTTTAATGTCAAGCAGAGTCCTGGAGCATGAACAAAGATGCGATGAACCAGTATGTATGGCAAGCAGATTCATAATTCCGCACTAGAGCTGTGGTGAGTGGGTGACTTGTTACAGGAAAATGAGGTACACTACCCAACTGAACTCTGGTCAGGAAGATCATAGTAAACGCCCAGACACCAGGTGCTCACATATAATAGATAATCAGAACATTGATTTCATTACAAAGCTATGTGGGAAGCTTTGCATTTTTCAAAAGCCGTTTCACTCTATAAATATTGAGAATACAGTTGCAAGGAATGTAACAAAAAGCTGCACAGCCATACTTGCATTGTGGACCCAGATCGTTGGGGACAATACGCACTCTGTAAACAGCTTAGAGGGTTGTAAGGCACTAAGTGCTATTGCTATTCCTGTCTGTAAGAAAGATTGAGGTACATGAACACACATACACCTTTAACAGAGTAACATAACTCTTTTAAACTTCCCCAAATCAAAAGCCGTTAAGAATAATTATCAAAAGAAAGGGGTTGTTCTCAGTTCATTTTATTAGTCACTGACCTGTAATCCAGCAAGGTAGTTTCTATTTGTTGTAGATACCTTTTGCCTAAATCCAGAAGAAATTAAGCAGGAAATGAAACACTCGTTTATTACAAATCAAAAAACAAACTGAGGTATTGAATTTTTATTTCAACATATTCCTGTCGGGAAGTTTCAGAATTTGAGAAATAAAAGATGCCTATCCAGTTTTAAATTTAAATACATTCGCTTCCTAAATAGATTCTGCCACTCGGAATTAAACCTAAAATAGCCTACAACAGCGCCTTCTACAAACTCAACCCTATTTGAACCGTTCCAAGAGTACCGTGGTCGCTACCGTGTGCGCATGCGCATCAATGTTCCCTCCTAAAATGCCCTAATTCTATTAACTTTTTCATAAACGGCTTGCCTTTGGCTATCTGCCAAGGCCGATTGGCCCAATGGCTCCCACTTACCTTCGTGCCTAGCCTGGATTAGAACTGGCCGTCCTAACTGGCTTTAACCATTCCATTAAACTATGGTAATTTAGTAAAGAGGATTAAAGTAAGTACGCATACATAGGTGGCTGACCGCTTTCAGCTTTCAAAGCACTTAAAACTCGAATTATAGAGACTTTCAGCTCCTTTCGAGACGAAGGTGGCGGCTCTTAAAAGAGCCTTTGGGTTTGGTGTTGTTTTTCGAAAGAGGCCGAAGAAACTGGAGGGCCGCTGGGCTTAAGCTCTCTCCCCGCGGATGCGCCGCGCCAGCTGAATGTCCTTCGGCATGATGGTCACCCTCTTGGCGTGAATCGCGCACAGATTCGTGTCCTCGAACAGCCCCACCAGGTACGCTTCGCTCGCCTCCTGCAGCGCCATCACGGCCGAGCTCTGGAAGCGCAAGTCGGTCTTGAAGTCTTGGGCGATTTCACGCACCAGCCGCTGGAAGGGCAGCTTGCGGATCAGCAGCTCGGTGGACTTCTGGTAGCGGCGGATCTCTCGCAGGGCCACGGTGCCCGGGCGGTAGCGGTGAGGCTTCTTCACGCCGCCCGTGGCGGGCGCGCTCTTCCGGGCAGCCTTGGTCGCCAGCTGCTTGCGGGGCGCTTTGCCGCCCGTTGACTTCCGAGCCGTCTGCTTCGTCCGAGCCATCTCTTCGCAGAAAGGAAAAAAAGGGAACTGAAAAAGACAAATTCGCGGGTCAGCATTTATACATCGCCTTGCACTTTTGATTGGCTGCTGCTAAGAAAAAGGCTCTTTCCATTGGAAGAAAGCTAATCGTTGATTGGCTGAAGCTAGGAAACCAAAGCTTCATTGGATAATTTAAAAGTGCGCGCAATAATTTAAGATGACACTGACAATTTTAGCTTTTTTGTTACTGTATTTAATTTTAAATTGGTATTCTGTGCTTTCCCCAAGTATTACTGTGTTTTAAAAAAGCCGGAAGGTAAAATCTATTTTCTTCCGTTCGTTCACAGCTTGATTGAAAATTATTTTTTTAAAAAAAGTTTTTTATTAGTAATTCAAAATTAAAAACATTGGACATAGATATGACATTACTGGTCTCAAGCATCTTCCAACACTTTAAGTTAATAATAATATACTAATGATGATATACTATATTCCTTACACCTTATACGTTATTTAAACATAGTATATTAATCATTTATATCTTATTCCTATATAATTATACATATCTATGCCTACATATATCTCTCTATACAATTCACATATTTATCTATAATAACGTGTATAATTCTAGTCTAACACTACACATGTCTCGGCTATCCTTTTATCTAACCAAGACTCACCTTAGAACTCAAGTATAAAAGCGAAACATTGTACTATAAAATCTGGGCAAAATTCTATAAATGATTAGAAAATTCTATGAGTAGTTGACTGAAAATTATTGAGGAACCTAGATTATTACTATGGCATCTTTTTTTCAAATATTCTATTGTTGGAAGTGCCTTATATACAATTACACTCAATGGACACCAATTTCATTTATGCACGTGCACCTGTTGAGAACGTGGTTTCTCTTCAATTATAACATCAATTATTAAATCTTAAGCGTTCTGTCTCCCATTTAATATTAAGAAAATAGCCATTTATAGTTTATTTAGCCCTTCTAAGAAATTATCTTGTGGACAGTGGAAAATTTTGAGATGACATGATGATTCTTAGGAGTATGATCATTTAACTGAGACTTCTTGAAAAGTCTTATGTTTAGTAACTTTGTGCTCTCAGATACGACACAACAGATTATCAATTTGAATCTCCGGAAGGGTCAGTGAAACAGAGTGAAATAAATTAAACGAGTGGATTTCCCAGATCCAGTGATGTTTTCGAAATCATGTAAACGCTGATAGAGCACCTCTATTAGAACATCGTTCATCATGTTCCATTCTCCTTCGTAATCGGGGGGAGGAAAGAGGGGGTGTCATGCGACCAGTTAGCTGTAGCCAATATACGCCACATCAAATGTCCCAATAATGAAACAGTATGTGCTGCTTTATTTTATACTAGCTCCCATGCAAATAAAAGGGTTCTGATTCTGGTTTTCTATTGGATAACAGAGCAAAGAGTGACGACCGATTGGATTACTTGACATCGAGCGGCTATTGGCTGTTCAGATGACGTCTTAGTGTGAGCCTATCACAAGCGCATCACAAAACCCTGTGATAGGGAAGAAAAAGACCTGTAATTCAACCTGAGCGAACGAAACCTTCATTCACAAGCATTTTTAAAGTTATGCCGCGTCCATTCTGCTTCCTGGTCGGGGGAACAAGCATCTTTTCTTTTTAAATTAAAAGGCGTGATCCACATTTATTGACACCCATTTAAGCTTTTAGGGTTTTCGAAGCAAATCTGGAAGGGTTGCGATATCGGTAACAATATATTTCATAGGAACTTTCGATATAAACGCCCTTGTCCGTTTTAATAGATATTCCCTAAATTGGGGGGAGACTACTGAAAGTGGAAAACTTCCTTTAAGCAAGTGAAAACCCGACCCCGTGTATCCTTGTTAATGAGAAAGTGCCCACTTAACCGAGTGGCATTTGTTGCCCAGTTGCTTACTAACCAAATTGCTTACAAACCCAAAGAGGTGGAAACCTATCCCCCCCCCCGCTCCCTCCCCACTTTTCAGAAGTAATGACTCGTCTGCTTTAGTGTAGAGCTCCGTTCTTAGGTGCGCGTGCCCCGAAGCGCAATGACACCCCTGAACGCTAAAGAATGATGCCCTAGTGCAGGGGTGGGCAAATGTGGCTCTTTTACAACCCGTGGACTTCAACTCCCAGAATTCCTGAGACAGCCAAGCTGGCTCAGAAATTCTGGGAGTTGAAGTCCACGGGTTGTAAAAGAGCCACATTTGCCCACCTCTGCCCTAGTGTAAAGGATTCCACGCAAACTACACTGCATTGTTATTTTGTTTTCAGAGTATTAAAAGCATCCGGACAGTGCTTTACTGAGCGGACGACAGCTCTCTTTTGGATTCTGTGGGTGGCTCTTAAAAGAGCCTTTGGGTTTTTAGAAAAGCAACCACGGGCCAACTCTGGATTTACTTCTTCTTGGGCGCCGCCTTCTTCCCTTTGGCCGCTTTAGGCTTGGCCTTGGGCTTGACCGGCTTCGCCTTCACAGCCTTCGCTTTAGCCGGACTTTTGGCGACTTTCTTAGCCTTGACTGGTTTAGCCTTTTTGGGACTCTTGGTAGCCTTCTTAGCCGCCGCGGGCTTTTTGGGTTTCTTGGGACTCTTCTTGGCCGCCGCTGCCTTTTTGGGCTTCTTGACGGCACTCGCGGGCTTCTTGGCAACCGGCTTCTTGGGCTTAGCGGCTTTCTTTTTGGGCGCTTTCTCTTTCCCTTCGCCCGATTTCTTGCCGAGTTTGAAGGAGCCGGAAGCGCCGATTCCCTTCGTGTGCACCAGGGTCCCTTTGCTCACCAGGCTCTTCAGACCCAGTTTGATGCGGCTGTTGTTCTTCTCCACATCGTAGCCACCAGCGGCCAAAGCTTTCTTCAGGGCAGCCAGAGACACCCCTTTGCGCTCCTTGGAAGCGGCCACCGCCTTGGTGATCAGCTCGGTGACGCTGGGACCCGACGCCTTGCGCGCTTTCGCCGCTCCCGCTTTCTTCGCCTTCTTCGCCGGAGCTTTCGAAGTTACAGCTGGAGCCGCGGCCGTAACAGCAACAGCAGGCGCCGTTTCAGACATGATCGCTGAGAGAAGCAACTAAAAAAAATAATTCTCCAAACACAAAAAGTGAGCTCAAGTAGGTCAGCCGCTGTTTATTTATAGAGCTGAGCTGCTTTGTGATTGGTCCGCTCCAGAACCCGCCCTGTTGCAAGGCTGAAGGGACTCTTCCGACCGCTCAGTTTGTGTTTCTTTAGAGTTAATAAATTGCAAATTTTACAGAATTTATGCCACTAAATAACGAAATCTTACAATGGGGGAAAGAAGAGAGTGTACTTTTTATACCTTTAATTTTTCAAAAAGCAGAACGCAACATATACTTTTTAAAAGGGCACATAACCACCGAATGCAGGATCTGGGAAGACCTGGAAAGAGTGGAAGTTTTGTTTTTCTTTGTAAATTAAAACAATGCATTTTTTTAAATGTTCGGAAAAACTATGCAGATCACTTCTTTAGATAGTAATCTCTGAGGTGAGGCACAATATGTGGGTTTTATCATAACAGCCTCACTATAAATCAAGTTCAAGTAAACTGAGGTAACACAGACTTCTACAAAGTACACTCACCATTGCTAATCAAGCAAGCCCTAAGCAAGTCACTATCTTCAAAGAAAAACTATCAGATAATATAACAATATGGGCAAAATTATAATTTCATATGCTAATATATATGCTATAATATCCTTTTCTCACATTTAAAAATTTAATCCTATATAGAATGCAAAAAGGCAACCTAAAGATTGACCATTTTAGTGGGACCTTTTATAACTCAGTTTAGGAAGACTAACACTAATATTCCTGGCTGGGGATTGAATAATAGTAAATTTAAAAGGATTTTCTTGTTGAGATTTCACCCAAGCGTTAGAAACAAAATGACCAGACACATTTTTATTCATAAGAGACCTACATTCTGCTGAATTCAATGGGATTTACACCTAGAAAAATAGAGATTACAGTTTAGATACAATTTCACTTTTCATTGGCGAAAAGCTTTATGGAGCAAATATTTTATTAAAAATTCTGATTTATGCCTCAGTTTAAATAAGTGCAGTCAGCATGGAAACCACTTTGCTCTCAAAAGAGTTTATTTTTTTAATTAGTTTGGCATTCAATCCTTAGTTTGAAATATTCTGATTGCTGAGCATCACCATATTTCCCCTTGTTACATTTGAGTACAAAATAGCCTTTAAAACTACATCCTACTTAGTTATTTGGGTGAAAGTCTCAAGTTATGAGATTCATTTCATTGTAAATTTACAGTGCATACAGAATGAACAAAACGCGCGCTTTCACATACCATTAGAAGCAATGTGTATATGAAACTACAAATGCTGGGCATGTCAGCAGTGAAATAAATTTAGCAATCAATGGAATTTATACTCAAATACTTGTATAGGATTATGAACCTTTATAGAGAATCCAAGGCAAGTCTATGTTATTAAACAAATCTCGTTCAGCCCTTTTTCCCAGATAGTAAAATAGAATTGCAAGTCAGAAAGATTTCATCCTTCACGCTCTTCCATAACAAAGAAGTTAGAATATTTCATTTGTGGCTACATATACCACTATCTTTCCTGAAATACATCTAGTGAATACAACCAACAAATCAACTCTGAAAACTAGGAGAAATATAAAGTGTTGATATTTAGGTAGGCTTTAAACTTTGAACTATACGTGTATTTTATATATTTTCAGATGATGAATATGAAGAGTTTTGGAGTGAGTTCTACTTCTCCCTTAGCCATGGAAGCTGGCTGGGTGTTTTTCTTAGCCCAACTACCTCACAGGGTTGTTGTGGGAAAAATAGGAGGAAGGAATATTGTGTTCCCTTCCTTGAAATATTTGTAATAAAATTCTTTATTGGCCAAGTGTGATTGGACACACAAGAAATTTGTGTTTGGTGCATAATAGTAATACAGGAGGGATTTTAAAAAGTCTCTTTCTCTTACGTACACGATATGTACGCCCTCCGCTCCATAGAAAATGTAACTGCAGCAACAATCTCATTTTGCTAAAGAGCGGCAATCACGAAATCCTGACGCTCTCAGTTTGGCAGAGATGCTGCGGAAAGTCGCAAAAACAACACAAACATCAAAACCAGGGTAGTAGGCGGGGCTTTTTTGGCATCAACCAAAGCGCGCGTTTTCAAATCCAGAAGCTTTCCAATGGAAATTGCCTTCCTGGAGCCAGCCAATCAAGAGAGAAAGCGGGACTCGCTATAAATTAGGCAGCGGGAGACTCGACCTTTCCTTAAAGGTTTCTTCCCTCGTCCTCGTTTGGCGCGAGTGGAGAGATGGCTCGGACGAAGCAGACGGCTCGGAAGTCAACGGGCGGCAAAGCGCCCCGCAAGCAGCTGGCGACCAAGGCTGCCCGGAAGAGCGCGCCCGCTACGGGCGGCGTGAAGAAGCCTCACCGCTACCGCCCGGGCACCGTGGCCCTGCGAGAGATCCGCCGCTACCAGAAGTCCACCGAGCTGCTGATCCGCAAGCTGCCCTTCCAGCGGCTGGTGCGTGAAATCGCCCAAGACTTCAAGACCGACTTGCGCTTCCAGAGCTCGGCCGTGATGGCGCTGCAGGAGGCGAGCGAAGCGTACCTGGTGGGGCTGTTCGAGGACACGAATCTGTGCGCGATTCACGCCAAGAGGGTGACCATCATGCCGAAGGACATTCAGCTGGCGCGGCGCATCCGCGGGGAGAGAGCTTAAGCCCAGCGGCCCTCCAGTTTCTTCGGCCTCTTTCGAAAAACCACACCAAACCCAAAGGCTCTTTTAAGAGCCGCCACCTTCGTCTCGAAAGGAGCTTGAGCCCATTTGTCAAACAAGTCCCGAGGCGGTTAAGGAAATGTTGCCCTCACACACTGTACCTAAATTGCAGCACCAAAAGGGGTGAATTTTGAAGTATTTCTGTCCGCTTAGTTTATTTGAAGCCCTGATCTGGACACAAGTTTACATTATATGAATCGCCATTTTGGGATCTGGAAAATTCTGTATTTTTGTGTGGAGATTTATGGCTATCTTTGGAAGAATTTGTTTTTTGTTGCTTTGGAAGGAGGGTTATTTCACCTCAATTGTGCAGGAGTCCACCAACTCCTGCGCTTGCCCAAGGGTAGTCCCGAAGTTTCTGATCCTTCTCAGATGAGTGAAAAAGGAGAAGTAAATTTCTAACTTCCCGCCCAACCGTTGAGAACAAACCTCAATTCAACTTTCCCCAGGAACTCTAGATAGTAATTTGCATGTAGGAGAGAGTGCCTCCTGAATTTTGGATAAAGAGCAAGGTAGTCACATTCCTAGCAATCTACATGTTTCTGAACCCTTTGGGAACTGTCCCAAAGGGTTTAAACCTTAAACATCTCAAAACCTGTTTCCATCAATATTTTAATTTGAAATTTTAAGATACTGCAGATCTCTATGTCCCAAATGTGCTTTTTCAAGACAACTTTTGTTTTCTTTTGGGGGGTTTGTTTTGTTTTTCCTTGAAGTTTTGTCCATCCAAGAAGCTTCATCAGTTCTGACTGGTGAATTGGAAGGATTTATATTCCTTGCAGGAATATACTATAAAATGTATTCCCTAGGTAACTTCAAGGAGAGCCAAATACACAACTTTTTAAAACCTGGCTATGTGTTTCAGTTTTTCTTTAATTATCCCTTTCCCCATTCTTTGAAAAACCACCTCACATTACTTATTCACAAATTCCTAGATATTGATATAACCCACCCACAATTCACTATAGGTACTCCTTGACTTACAACCACAATTGGAATCACAATTCTCGTTGCTAAGCAAGGAAATTAAGTGAGTCATGCCCAATTTTACAATCTGTTTTGCCATGGCTGCTAAGGGAATCACTGCAGTTAAGTGAATCATAGTGTTGCTAGCAAATCTTGTCTCCCCCATTGACTTAGCTTGTTGCAAACTAGCTGAGAGGATTGCAAATGATCATGTTACCCCAGGATGCTGCAACTGTCCCACTTGCTAAGTAACCAAAATCTGATCACATGATCATGAGGATACTGTAACAATCGTGTGAAGACTGGTTGTAAGTCACTTCTTTCAATGCCATTGTAACTTTCAACCATCACTAAATAAATGGTTGTAAATCAAGAACTACATGCCTTTTAGGATCACAGTATTTAAACTTCTACTGGCTAGTGATATTTTGCTTTGCTGAATGTAGCTTTATGTCTTTATATTAATGCTTTATTAATACGATGAGTCAGTTTACCATGCTGAAGTCAAGCAATGAATTTGCATAAGTCCCTGTTGAGAGTTTGTTTCAGTATGTGGCACGAGTTCAGATCACAGGATAGAGAAAATCGTTAACCATGGAAAGAATGTCATATGAATGCAGTCACAAAAATTGATTAGTGATACCAAAGTGAAACATTTTATGCTTTCCGAATGGCTGTCATATACCTTCCTTGCTGTTATTATTTCTATCTACCATCACTAAACTTTTCTGATTTAGACTTTAAAGTCTCAAAGGTAGCATTTAGATGGAACCTGGGGAAAATAAGAGATGTACATATACTTGCTTACCACAGAAACAAAGAAATTATTAAATAATTAAACATAGTCTTTAAATAGGCTCTCTTCTGCTATTTCCCCCCAAATCTTAGGCAGATGTTAAAAATATTCCTAACCATGTCTCAAGGGGGGAGGGGAAATATCAGGCTTTCCTTCTGAGCCTATTTCAGACCTGTTTTGCTAATACTTCCTACATCCCTCTTCCATATATATATATATATATATATAGCCATACCCTTACTCGGGTATGTTGTAAAGCCTGTTGTGCTTTAAAATGGCTTCTACTGTGCAGCACAGTGGAGTTGCCATGGTAACGGCTTTACAGTACTCCACAAGGGGGCTCCCTCTGGTAAGGGGGAAAATCCAACATTAGAAATTACGTTTCGTGGGGAGATTTTCAACAAGGCTTTGATTATTCTTGAGGACAAATGTTGACCATGATCAATAAAACATTAGTGCAACTCGGCCTGCCAGCACCACTATAAGACTAACACAATGTACTTCAGACAAATTACATAGGAGAAAAGAACTACAACGTTGAACAGCTTAGTATGTATATTGTGGACAAGAAGCCATTTCTAAATCAAGATCAGAAACAAGCATACCAAATGATCATGGATCAGCTAGCAAAACAAGGTGGTATCTTTTTACTTGACACTTCTGGGGGCACAGGGAAAACATTTTTAACTAATTTAATTCTCGCAAAATCAGGGCTCAGGGTGAAGTTGCTCTTCCTGTCTAATACAAGATTGGGATAAATAAATACCTGAGCAATGCCGGGTTATCCGCTAATGGGAATATACCTGAGAAATGCCTCACATTGCCATCCTTCGTTTTGTAATTCCTTTTATTACAGGAATTTTCCTTCCATAAGGAACATTCCATTTTTCCTTTAACCCATACTAATCCACCTATTCAGATTTTCTAATAATTCTCTAAACTGAAAGTGGTTTATGATGTTTCAGATATGGTCATGCCCCAAGAGAGGTTTGTTTCATCTGAAGCACATATGTAGTACAAACAACTTCCGATTCAGTATATTAAACTGCTCCTAGAATGACTGGCTCAGTGTGAACCAAAGAAAAAATGCAAGGTTCCAGAATTCTCCAACCATTAAATTCCCAGGAACGAGATGTAGTACTTATCTTTTTTTCAGGACACTTGTTCAATTCATTCATGACTCTTCAAAGCACCAAAAAGCACCAGCCAATATAAATAATTTTACTTTCAGATGTTGTTAAATCTTCTGATTGTACAAAATATTCATGCTGTATCACATTCCATTCCTGCATCATGCATCTATAAATACGGTTTAGATGCCTTGTAACCTCAAAATAACTTTTCCCAATTTAAAGAGTTCAAAAATTTATTGAAAAACTAACCACAATGTTAGGTACACAAAGCAGAATCCACAAAGGATTTCCTAGATTGGAAGCAGATGAAATGTTATGTTGCCAAAATAATAAATTAGCACTAGATTGAGTCAGTGCTCCCTCCCTTAATGTGTGCTGCTTTTTAAGCCTAGACCTCTGAACAAAATGACTTTCCCCTCCCTTTTTGTCTGGCAAATGCCAAGATTTTAAGAGTTTGTAGGCACGCCTAAAGTACAAAAGAATGCAAGAGAGGTGATAAATTCATTGACTGTGTCTTCTCTCTCAAATGAAATCAATGACATGTCCTTTCCTAACCTCGTGAGCACCAAATGCATTGAATGTTACCTCTGTATCCCACCAACTACCATAACCAAAAATTAGGAATATGAATTTAGAAGTTGGGGAATACTGGAAAAACTAATATCTCTTCCCTGGATTCATTGGAGATTAAGATTTACTAAATGTCATTATCATTACCTAATTTCCAGATAAACAATTTAAAGCCCTCATTCACTTTCTAAATATAAAGTGTTAATGCAGACACGTAATCACAAAAAGGTTTGTATTACATCAAATATTTATTCTCTCATAAGACAATGGTATTTGTCCTGCCAGCAAGAAGCCACTAATGTGACTGCAGAATAAGCAGGATACAAACCGTTTGCAATGCCACATATGGAACCAATCTTGTCTGCCCACGTCTATGACAGTGCACAAACCAAGAAATTTCACCAACTAAAAAATAGCATTGCAAAATATTTACAGAAGCCACCCAAACACAAAAGCCTGATGATCAGGTTTATATGTAAGAGATTAGAACCAGAATTTACCCTGGTAAACTATGTATTTCTTCTGATCACTAAAAATACTCAAGACAATATACTTCCCAGACATAACCAAGTCTTTCTTAAGAATTGATAATATGACAGTGCTTTTTCGTCCATTTTCTATTATGATTTATCCTCCCAAGTATGATCATAGATTGAGATGGAAGATACTTTATTGTCACAAAAGATGTTGTTCAACTGGATGCCACTATAACATGGAACCCCATTCCCATATCTCATCATAGAAGATAGAAATCTTAACTGATTGTCACAGAAGCCCCTCCATCTCCTTCATAAAAGCTTCATAAACATCATCCTTGGTCTGCACAGAAACAGGGGCAGATGAGCCAGCTTTAGGAATTGTTTTGGTTATCTGAACAGAAGGCTCATCATCAGGTTTCCTCATGACAGAGGCAGCTGTTCCCTTATTCTCTCGCCGAACTCGAAGAGCTGTAGGCACAAACCGGGTGATCTCAGCCTTGGGGTTTGTAATCTGTGGCTTGGCACTAATCGTTGCTGTGGCTTTCTTCTCAATGGTGGCTGCACTGGTATCATCCGCCTTGGGGCGCTGAATCAAGCTGGGGGGAGCGCTCAATACACCTGGATTTGGAATGGGAGCAGGTGGGAATAACCCAGGTGGAGGAACCAAAGGAGGGCGTAACATGCCTGGACGAGGAGGTGGAATACCTGCAGAAAGAGAAATGGTTATTCTTCTGATCTTTGTGAAGAATAAAAATTTAAATTTCAAATTATATGCTGTCTCAGTTAAGATTCTCAAGTATTTTCCTAAGCATAAATTCATTGTTTGTTTCCTTACATGCACAATATCTGAATGAAAATTCAAGAGATCTTCCAAGAAAGACTAATCCTAAAACACATATCCTAGTGAATTACAGGCAAAGTTACAGGCCAACAGTTGAATTCCAAAGTATAAACATTCCTATCACTGCAGTTGCTAACATTGTGCAGTACACAAAGTTCAACAAAATTTATTTTCTTCAATCACAATCTCTCACAACATTTCATGGAATCCCAATTTAGAATATTGTACAAGATCTCTGTTCTACTAGAAATCACTGGAGAAACAAAAACATCCCACTTCTTAATTATAACATTACCTGGAGGAGCTGGAGGTGGCAGACGAGGTGGGGGCCCCCTAGGAGGTGGGCCAGGAGGCAAACCAGGAGGAGGGCCAGGAGGAGGGCCAGGTGGCCGACCAGGTGGAGGACCAGGTGGTAAGAGCCGTGGCAAAGGTCCACGCAGTCCAGGCAATCCGGGTGGTCTTAAGAAAGGAGGAGCACCTAAAAATATCACACAAATACACGTTAGTTGACTATTTCTCAATTAAGGGCAATTCTTCATCATCATTTTCTAATTGATATGGTTTAAACTGAAAAATGATGTTTCAAGAATGTGTTGTTTACATAGCACTCCAATTCATTTCATGAAAAGGCTGACTTAGCAATTAAAACAAATTATTTTCTTTCAGAATCAAGTTCATTATATTATATAATGCAGAGTAGTATATATATCCATCCCAGTTTGTCACATGTATATAGAGTAGTATATGTCCATCCCAATTTTTCACAAAAGAAAAATGGGGGGGGGTGTCTTTTGTGAGGAGGTACTGACAATTCTGCTGAGGTACTGACATTCAGTCTGGTGTAAAATATAGCAATATTTTATTAATCATATAAAACGACATCAGTGCCCCTACATTTAGCTAGTTTAATAATAAAACTGCCTGTTCAAATACCCACCTGGAGGGGGCCCAGGAGGAAGGCCAGTAGGAGGTCCTGGTGGTCTCAACGGTGGTGCAGGAGGTGGTCCAAGAGGGGGTGGCCCAGGCATCGGAGGTGCTTGGATCGGAGTTGGAGGGACAGGTTGAGGTGGAGGTTGCTGCTGGGGCGGATTTGTTTGGGAAGGCGTTGAGGAGCCTATCTCTGAGTGTGACTCTTCTGTGATTTGCTGCTGCTGCTGTTGCTGAGAATCCTCTGCATCAGAGTCATCTTCATCATCATCATCATCCTCTTCAGAATATTCTTCTATCTCTTTGCCACCCTCAGGAATTTCCTGACCTACAAACAATTACAATTATCTCTTTACAATACTTAATAAATTAAGGGTTGTTGGTTGTGGATAATAGCCTAATATTCCTTTATGTATTTTCTTAATGTTATGGAACTTTAAAAAACAAACATATTTTCAATCATTATGATAAAAATGCACTTTAGACATATAAATTATCTTTGATATGCAAATAGACAAGGCAAATGTTTAGCAATTTTAAGGTTATTGGGCATGGAAGTGTAGGAATGTATTATTTTATTCCCTTTCCCGCCACGATCTGGATAACTACCCTTTATTTGTGGCTTCTATCTTCATTGCAATGGAAGCTTCCAAGGAATCAGGGAAGTCTTCATTAAACAGAAATGTGCTTTCTCATTTGGTTGCAATCTAACAAAGATTGTGTAAATGAATGTAAAAAGTATAATATTATATATACTTTGGATCAGCCTTGCAGTGACGCACTAAAATCAAGAAATTTATAAAAATGTTTGGAACAGATCACCGTGGTCCAGAATAAAACTGCACTTATAAAATGGTTTAGTATATTTTTCAAATTTAAAATGTGTGGACTTCAACTCCCAGAATTCCCATCTGTTCAACATTTAGTAAAAAAAAAAAAAAAATCCCACAGATCCTCAAGAGGCTTTTGCTTGTACAAACTAAAAGTGTGTCCTAATGTGATTCCAATAAGAGCATGTGCTACCATAAATCTACTAATCTTCCAGTCATGACAACTCTACTTTAAGTCAGTTACAATTGGAACAAATTTCCATTACAAAGTGAATTACATTTATCCACAGTGAATAATTTATCTGTAGGCCCTCACTGGGATAATACTGTATGCTCTTTCACAGGTTCCAAATTTAATTCTTTTGGATTTACACTTGGCTCCATTCTCAATACTTTTAAAAGTTCACTCAAGATACAGTTTTTCATTTGGCTTTTGTTAATTTGTGCTTTAGTTTTACTTTTACTATTTTACTTGGTATTTCAATTATTTCCTTGACTAAAATAACGGCAATTATATCAAATAAAATTGTAAATGAGCTCATTTTATGAGAAGAACACAAACCCACCACTTTTGATCTCTGTGTGATACTTCTGGAACATGTGAATTTAATAATCTGAAGGACAATGACTGCAAGCAAGTTATCATCTGAAATTATTTCATCACAATTAGTTTGTATTAATACCTCACATTCTTTACTATACTGAGTTCTTAATATAAATCCTTGCTTAAAAGTTATCCTGGGTGTTATTTCTTTAAACAAGTATCCCTAGCTTTAACTAAAAAAATAAAGAGAGCATGGGACAGAGGGAAGATTTTTTAAAAATTATTTACCAGCCATCCGCAACATCATTGCTTGAAGTGGTGTGAGTTCCTTCAGGTTCTTCTTCTTTTTTCTTGATTTTCCAGGAATGTCAGCAAAACGTACACTATGACCTACAAAAGTATGTGATGAAATATGAAGATTTTTTTTCATCATTAATCAGTACTTCTATCAGGTTTATCAATATCTAATTTCCCTAAAATTATCTATTCAGTTTTCAGTTCAAGAATACAGTAATTTCTTCCCAAGCCTATAGACGTGCATGTTATAAGTGCAATGTTTACTAATTTTTCTATTAGTTAATTCTGATCCAAATCGTTTTTCCTAAGCTTACCAGATTTCTTGTCTTCACCACCTTCCCTTTCAGCATTGTCATCATGATGCATGAACTCCTCTCCTTCACTGTCAGCATCACTTCTTTCACTATCACTGTCATCAGTAGTGTCATCATGCTTGTCTTGATCCATATCGTCAGGGTATCCCTCATCTTCACTTGTACTGGAAGCATCTTCATCGTGGCCTCTTCGACCTGTAAAATTTAAGAGATGTTTTATCTGAGGCAGGTGGAAGGGAGAGAAAGAGATTCTTTTCTGTCACATTTGCTTTTAAAATTAAAACATTTTTCTCTTAACCATACAAGTTAAAGAGACAAAATAGATGGTATATTCAGAAAATATCTATTTTTCTAATGACATACAGGGAGTCTTCGACTTATGACCATTTGTTTAATGATGGTTGGCATTAAAAAAAAAAGTGGCTTCTGACCTGTCTTCAAAGTTACAACTGTTGCACCATCCCCGCAGTCGCACGATCATGATTTGGGCACTTTGCAATTGATGCCTACTTATGACTGGTTTCAGCGTTCTGCAGTCACAACTGCAATTTGTGACCTTCCTACCCAGCATCCAACATACAGCCAATGGGGGAAGCTGGATTCGCTTAACGACCACAAATTGGTTGTAAATCTGGGTGTGGGCACCTCATGACTTGCTTAACGACTATACCACTTAGCAATCAAAATTCTAATCCAAATTGTGGTGGTAAGTCAAGGACAACCTGTACTAATAGTTTGAAGAGGGGAAGCCATTTACCTGTCTCTGGACTATAAGACATGTCTTCATCTCTTCTCCGAGGAGGCATTTCAACAGTGAATCCTACTTTACGCGCATACATCTGCAAAACCTGAGGTGGTGGTGGTCCTGGTGGAGGTCCAGGGGGCTTCCGACCAGGCGGTAGACGGGGTACACCATGCCCGGGAGGTGGAAGTACAGTAACAGGCCTGACAGGAGGCCTAGAAATATGATTCAGGTAAGTACAATATTAGGAACTTTGGATGTCTGAAACTTCCTACTTTTTTCTGATAAGGCAGTCTGAACCCTTATCAAACATAAGAGTATGCTTCGCCTTAAACCAGTGTTTCTGAACCTTGGTAGCTTGAAGATGGGTGGATTTCAACTCCCAGAATCCCCCAGCCTTCTGGGAGTTGAAGTCCACCCATCTTTAAGCTTCCAAGGTTGAGAAACACTGCCTTAAACAGATATAAGGTCAGAAATAATTGCTTCAGTTTTCAAGATATCAAGATATCCGATTGCCTAATTTATAAAAAAAATGAAAACAATTAGTGTTTAATTACTGAAACTGGCCAGTATTATTAACTAAAGCAGAAAATTAATACTAATCAGATTTATCCAAGTCTGGAAAAAAAATCAAGGGACAATTAGCTATTTCTGATAGCTTCATCAAAAGAAGAGAGGAAAAAGGAATTGCAGAAGCTTATTTTTTGGAATATAATGCCAAACAATGATTTAATGTAATGTACAAACAGAGCCTGTGAGTTGTGATGGGTTGCCATAATGATGCCTTCAGTTCCTATCCTTACAAGCTGTTCATGATATGTTTCATAACATGCATTTTCATATATTAAAGAATAGATTATTTTCAAAAGTTTTGTTTCATGGTTTGTATTCACCAGAACAGATTAAAGCAGCAGTAACAGCAAAAGGTATTTATAAAACCTTATTATTAATATCAAAAAATATATTTAAGGCAAAAAGCAAAAGATATACTAGAACTAAAAATTAAACAAATAGGAACAAATAGGAAAATAACAAATGTGGAACATTTTTGCAATTATCACAAAGATCATGAAAAGTGAAGACTAGGCCAAGTGATGCTGATGATTTAAAACAGGCCTGGTTTAGCGAAGGGAGAAAAAGTCGTGATACGTCATGTGACGACGTGAGTTTGACACCCCCAATCTAAAATCAGCTTCCTGGCTGAATGAGGATTCAAACCTGAATCTCTCTGGTCCTAATCTTATACTTTCTTGTAAAGAAAGTCAACTTTTGTCTTAATGTCTATTTTGAACTCCTTAATCTACACTTTGAACATCATGATTGCTTGTGATGATAAAGGAAAGAAAATAGCAATTATGCTTAGAATGAAACAGCAATTACAAAATAACAATACAGGATTCTAATAATTTTACCAACTCCATTCAAGTTCAGTTGTCTGCACTGTAATTTCTTTCTTACCCATAGGCTGATGTCTTTTTGAGAATGGAAGGAGGCTGGGCTCCAGGCAGGGGGATGTCTTGAATGAGGATGTTGGAAGGAGCATGAGGCATGTCGGGCAGGGGGATGCTCTCCACCTCAACATGCTGAGCATTCTGGAAAAAAAAATAAGTTCCTTAAGTGGTGCCAATGGGTATATTCATCAGTGTTTGTAATATAAATTGCATATTTCTATTAATTTTTAAGGAATTATATCCTGAAAATGATTTACAATAAATACTTTTTAAAAAGTAGCTGTTAAAATATAAGACCAGGAGGATTTTTTTTAAAAAAACTTTCCAGTTATAACATGCAAGCTTTTTTTTTTACAAAAAGAAAAATTAATGGAAACAAAGTAGTAACATTTAAAAACATTGAATCAGAATTTCAAATCAATGCAACAGAACCAAGTGATCTAGCAATTTGTCAGTAACAAACATTGAGAAAAAGGATTACTACACATAAAAGTTTTACAAGTCCAACTCTGTTCAATAACTGATTTATTAAACCAAAATTGAAATATAGGAAAACATATTTACATGCTGCTTGTATATAAATTGCTGGTATCCTTACAATTTATATAGACTGTTTCCTAATATGATTTGATTGCTTATCTGTTCCCTATGACTATCATTAAGTGTTGTACCTTATGATTCTTGACAAATGTATATTTTCTTTAATGTACACTGAGAGCGTATGCACCAAGACAAATTCCTTGTGTGTCCAATCACACTTGGCTAATAAAGAATTCTATTCTATTCTTTCCAGAAAAACAAAATGGCAGTTAAAGTAGTAAACAAGAATAAAGAAGTACAGAAATAATAGTGATATGTAGTGTTTTAGTCTGGCAGTTAAAATAGATAACAAGTAAATTCTTCTGGCATCCTCTCCTTGCAGAACTACCTCTTGCAAAGATTTGATAACCTATCAGTATTGCATGACACTGCCTAATTAACTTTTTTCTATAATAGTTTATTGAAATTAAAAGTACAACAATAAAAAATTAATATAGATTAAAAAAAATATAAAAAAGTAAAAGTAAAATGTGCACCTAAAAAAAGAAAAAATGAGGGTGGGATGGAAAGAAAGAAAAAAATATAGGAAAAAAAGCCAAAGAAAAAATATAGAAATTATTTCCCTTTCATTAAGACAAGATTCACAGTCCCCTACTTTCTAGCCCGGTGCCTTAACTACTAGACCAAACTGGCTCTCTATTTAATTATTTTTATTTAGGCTTATTATTTATATGTTATGAAATTTTAAAATATCAAAAATAAATATTAATTTTTAACTATTAAAACCTCAGCTGATTTCATTTCAGATCATTCTTGTATCTTGCCAATTTTAAATCCATATTCAAAATAGCCTGATTTTCAGTTATATCCTGTCTCTTCTTTTAAGCCCCTTTTTTTTGTATCAGACAATCTAAAGAAAAAGTTCTAGGGTACATCATTTCCAAACATCCTTGAATTGTTCCAGAATTAAAATTCTTTTCTTCATTCTGTACTAGTAATTCTTCTCCTTTAATTATAATCTTTAATTATTTCTGATTGCCTTTAATAGCCAGCATTCAAGATCTCCTCTTATACATTTCTCTCATCCAGAATTTTTCACCAGGAAGAAAGTAGAAGAGGTTTCTTACACTTATATTCAAAAACGCCTTATATTTTAATAGGAATTTAAATAAACTACAAGAAATATTCCTATAATTATTTCAACATCTTATTTCCAGTCACCTTGGCCCCTTAAGCCTCTTTAAAAGCTTTCCAAAATCAACATTCTAATCATCCTTTTGCTGCTTATTTCCAAATAAAAAATGTTTTAAGTTTTAAACTTACATAAAAATGCTTTCATTGCAGGCTGAAGGACAACCATCCAGTGTAATAAAACTTGTCCTTCTGAAGGTTCTTACTATCCAAAAAAGCAATTTACAAGCCATTTTCCATAAATTGATCAAGGAGGGAAGTGAGCAACCCAGCATCCTTTTGAAAGCTCCGAACTGCATCTTGGGCAAAGCTGACTCTCCCAACTCCCAGAGCTCTAAAATCCACTGGAGATGGGGAGGTATCTGTGAGGAGCATTCTGTCTGATCCCAAGTCCTGTCCTTAATTTGGAAAAGAGTTTGGTGAGCCAATTCATTCACCGGCTATATTTTCCACTGCAGTCATCAGTTCTGCTAAAAGCAAAACCCACCTTTGTTCCCTGGAAGTGCTTCCTACCACTGCATCTCATAAGTGCTTGACACTGCTTGATTGACCTTAAGTTCCATGTCATATTCTTTTTTAATTGTGTCATTCTGACATAAGACACATAAGACATAATGTTTTTTAAAATGTTCAGGTGCTTTGACAGAAAGGTAGAAAATAACAATTGTAACAAATATACATTATTATTTATTTTCAACTTCAAGAATTTATATTCATTGTGGTATCCCATTTCAGTTTCTACATTCCTTTAACTGTCTCCATTCTTAATGGTCATTTGAAGAAAAAGTTAACCTCAAGAATTGCTATTTCCATTTTCTTCTTCCCTACCTAATGTTTATTAGATCAATACAAGCAAAACAATCTTAACTGTTTAAATAGCAGTTTTTAACTTTTTCCTTATGCAAATACATCATCATATTTTCAGGATGACTATATAAACCAGGACTGACAACAATGTTTGCAGACATCATGTCTCACATCATCCCTTTCTGCAAGGAACCCTAAAACAATTCTAGTTTTAAAAGATGGCCAAATTCTTACAAACTACCTCATCTCATAAGATTTGGGGGGAGAATGCCAAAATCTTTGACTCTCTCTGGCGTTTTTGGCCAATATTTTTTATATATTGGTATGCACACCAGACAGTACTTGAAATATATCAGAGACCACTAGTCCTTTGTGGACCATTACTGATCTCTGAACTACAGGCCTAGAACCAATGATTTAAAATATAGTATTTAATGAACACTAGCAACCAATTGCACAACGTTTGATTTCCCCGAGGACCAATTCGTACAAAGAAGTAACAGTGTGAAATTCTGTAACACAAGAAATATATGGTAAACTATATTAATTGAGCTGTTATTTCAGCCCTGCAAATGAAATCAGAAGGTTTAAAAAAACAGTCTTTTTGCTGTGACCACTAATTACTAAACTCTATGAAAAGTTCTAGTGAATATCTGGGCTCCTGAATGAAGCCATGTTTATAAGATTAAATTACAGCAATAACCTCATCATCCATACTGTTATCAGCAAGACACATATTATGCACATGAGCAATTCCAAAGAATTGAAAATTGAAAAGCAATCTGAAGAATCAACCAACCTCTTTCATGAATACCTAGGAAATAAAAATGCAAAATCAAACCAATATTTTAAAACTAATGTGAATAGGTACCTTTACAGCATCAAAGTACTGACTGAGCTGAGATCTTTTCTGCTCATATTCCACCTCTAGCTTGCGCAATTCCTTATAAATGTCTGGATTCTCCTTCTCATATAGTCGCAGGATACGCTCAAAAGTTTCACGCAGTTTCTTACGCTTGTCCTTAAGCACCTTTTCATTTAATTGAGGCTGTTGTACTGGATTAAATTCTATGAACAGAATTGAGACAGATACATGAAAAAAAATTGTGCAGACCTTCACACTCCCACTACCTGAGGTTCATAGCAGCCAAGCGCAATCATAAAGGGTACAGAAAATAGATAAAGACAATAGCAACTTTTTCTGATAATCATCCCCCCTCACACACACACACACAAAAAAAAAACAGTAAAGATTTCCCTTGTCTGGTTGTGTCCAACTGCAGGGGGTGGTGCTCATTTTCGTTTCTTAATTGAGGGAGCCAGCATTTTCCAAAGACATTTCTGTGGTCATGTGGCCGGTATGACTATACAATCTATCACTTGTTAATTCTGAGTTTACTTTCTCATACAGTAATGGATAATGCTTGTTAAACTAGATTTTCTATCACATTACTTTTTCTATACAAGTTGAAAAAGAGATTCAAACCTACCCATTTCATCAAGCTTTTCCATGTCTCGAATGATCTGTTTGGGATCCTTCATCTTTAGCACTGCTGCTCGCACCATCATGCGCTGCTTTTTGTTCTGAACTCAGCAGAAAATAAAAGCCAGAATTAAGGACCTGGACATCACAGGCAATATATTTAATTTACTTAATACAATAAAAGTGCAACTTTTTAAAATTTTGAATGTTATGTATCTGGCAAACTCAAGAGGGTTTTATTTATTTAAGTTTTATAGACAATACAACACCCACCAACACATCCAAATCAGTAGTGGGATTCAAAAAATTTTACTACCAGTTCTGTGGGCGTGGCTTGGTGGGCTTGGCAGGGGAAGGATACTGTAAAATCTCCATTCCCTCCCCACTCCAGGGGAAGGTTACTGCAAAATCCCCATTTCCTCCCGATCAGCTGGGACTCGGGAGGTAGAGAATAGATGGGCGTGGGGCCATTCAGAGGTGGTATTTACCGGTTCTCCAAACTACTCAAATTTTCCGCTACCAGTTCTCCAGAACTGGTTAGAACCTGCTGAATATCACCTCTGAATCATTCTTCCTCCCTTTAACACCTGCAGTGAATATAAGAAGTCTACATAACCCTATTAAGATGGCAGGTTTTTGAAATGTAAAAAACAGACCAAGATAAATCACTTCAGAATTTTTTCCACCTTTAATATACCGTATTTTCCGGCGTATAAGATGACTTTTTAACACATGAAAATCTTCTCAAAAGTCAGGGGTCGTCTTATACGCCGGATGTTGTTCTCCTGTAACCAGGCAGACCAGCCCAAAAGGCTCTGACGAGCCTTAAATGGCTCTGGCGATCCAAGCTCTGACGATCCCAGTTGCATTGCCTGCTAATCAGGCAACGCAGCTGGGATCGCCAGAGCCATGTAAAAGGAAAAAAGTTTTCCCCCTCCAGCTTGCTTACCTTAGCTGCTAGACGCAACGCCTGCCTTGCTTCGCTTGCCTGAATCCATTCCATCAGCAAGCCTCTCCCTGCCTGCAATCAAGCAGGCAGGGAGTTGTGGACTTCAACTCCCAGAATTCCTCAGCCAGCAAAACAAAGCTGGCTGAGGAATTCTGGGAGTTGAAGTCTACAAGTCTTAAAGTTGCCAAGGTTGGAGACCCCTGTTCTATTGGGTAAGTTTTTTTCCCCTTTGGGAGCTTTAAAAAAAATAGTTAATTGGGGTTTTTTTTAGTTGTTCTTTTTTAGACCTAGCCATTTAAAGTTTAGGCAGTTTTAAATTTAGCTTTCATATAAAAATAAAAATAAAATAAAATAATATTTGTGCAGCTTTCTGAGATGTGGTGTGTTTCTGTAGTGTTTCACTCTAACTACACAAACACACAAAATCTCACAAAGCTGTATGTGGAATTTTGTGTGTGTAAAGTGTGAAAGTTGTTTTTTTGGGCTTTTTGTGGCTGTGTGAGGTTCCTGCTTGTTGCAGGGGGCCATTTTGGGTCTAGCACAGCTGCTTTTACATTGTGGGTGAGCCAGTTGATGTTTTTTAATTTTTATTTGGTGTGCATTGGAAGAGGGGTAGTCTTATATGGCGAGTATAGCCCAAACTCTATATTTTAATAGGAAAAGTCGGGGGTCGTCTTATACGCCCAGTCGTCTTATACGCCGGAAAATACAGTAACCTATATGCTATGCAATTCAATTTGAAAACGAACTGAAATCTTTATGGTGAAAAATAACAATAAAACATACACCAACATGATTGCATAAGTGTACATACCCTTAAACTATTTTGTTAAAGCACATTTCTATTTTATGACAGCATTCAGTCTTTTGGAGTAGGAGCCTATTAGCAAGGCACAGCTTGCCTTGGGAATCTTTGCCCACTGTTCCTTGCAAAAGCGCTGTAAATCTGTCAGACTGAAAGGGCATCTCCTATGCACAGTCCTCTTCGGGCCACCCCCCCACGAGTTTCAACTGGATTCAGGCCCGCGCTCTAGCTATTCTTTTATCTTCTTCTGGTGAAGCCATTCTTTTGATTTGGATGTATGCACTGGGATATTCTTGTGTTGAAAGATAAAATTCCTCTTCTCAGGTGTATAATGACTACTATTTACCATCAAGCTGAATGTGATCAGTTAATTCTGAAGACAATCACATCCATACTTATAAGGTGTGCACACTTATGCAACTACATTATTATGTATTTTTATTGTTATTTTTCCTCCTAAAAGTTTTCAATTTGTTTTTCAATTGAATTGTATAGTTTATGTTATATTAAAGGTGGAAAAAATTCTGAAGTGATTTATCTTGGTCTGATTTTTTTTAATTTCAAAAATCTGGCTTTTATCAAGGGGTATGTAGACTTTTTATATCCATTGTATATACATAATGATTTCATATACTATCTTCTGTCCATGTTTTATGAAGCAGTTTTGGTATCCTTTTAAAATTTACTGTAATATTTATGAAATATAGCTTTATTAATCCTAACCCAGTGCCCTATATCAAACCTTGCTCAGACAAGACAGTTTATTAGGAAAAAAGTTGATTAGCTAACATGATTTGTAAATTCTATATTAATACACATGCGCTTAATGTCAGATATAAAGCTAATAAAAAACATACAGCATTGCCAGCCTCTGTTTATAATTTGGCTATTTCTATTCTACAGTTCTATTACCTTCTTCAGTTCTCTCTTCCGGGCTTCCTTTCCTACAAGAAGAAATTTAAAATATCACAAATAAATATTTTGTAAAAAGTACAGTGCAAATATGGAGATAATATATACTGCTCAAAAAAGTAAAGGGAACACAAGCAGAAGACATCCAAGATCTGAATGAATGAAATAGCCTTATTAAATACTTTGTTCTTTATATACAGTAGTTTATACATTGCTCAAACAACTAAAGGGAACACCAAACTACTGTATGTAACGAACAAAGTATTTAATAAAGCTATTTCATTCATTCAGATCTCGGATGTCTTCTGCTTGTGTTCCCTTTATTTTTTTGAGCAGTGTATATTAATGGGCACATTTTATATATGAAGATAAAAATAAGATGAAATAAATCTAGCTAATATTTTTGGAATAGTTCTAGAATTATATCATAACTGGATTTCAAATTTGTATATTAAGAATGTATAAAATTATGAATTATACCGAACCAGAAATCTTTCAACTTGTACTTTTAAACAATTTGAAATTTAGTTTTCTATGTATTAGTAGTTATTACCTATTAACAGCAATAAATTTGACTCCACTTCCTAAATGTAAAAACCCATTTTGAACAACTGTTGGGGATTTAGTCATAATATACATAATAAAGAATATGAAAATTTGGGAGAATAGATAGCATAAAGGGTTTGGACTTAGACCCACTTCAGGTCACCACTCGATCAAGAAGCTAACTCTGGAGCAGCTATTCTCCCTCCAACCATGTTGCATTTCATAGAAAAGGTGGTTACTATCATAAATAAATAATACACTTAAAAATAAGTTATTTTGAGCAACATTAAAAGAAAAGGATCATGTGCAGCTTTACATCATGAACAATTTAATACAAAAGTTATTATTTTGCTGTGTAACGACTGTTTTTCAAAGTAATTCAAAACATACAGCTATTCTTTTTTAACATAAAAAGGTAATTTTTTTCTAATATTGCCATTTCACATTGATCTATATAGTCAGCAAATGCCTTCATTTGTTCAGAGTACCATTATATAGAATATCACAGTACACAATGTATTTTAATACTGCTTTGAAATTGTCATTTTCTGATATTGTCCAGTATTGTTGCAAGACTAAATTATACTAACTGCAGCATCTACTGGAAAATCTAATGCCACAATTAATTCTATTCTCCCTTAAAAGAATTCATGGTGTTGTCTATCTGGACATTAATTTCACATAAACGCACATATCCATTATGTAATTCCCTTTTAATATAAGCTTTTCAAAAGCCCAAAAAAGGAGAAATAGTCATCCAATGAAATGAAAGGCACAAGATTAAATAAACCAGTTAAAAATACTGTATATCACCATTATTCAACATGCCTCTCTAAACTTTCCTTCTAAATGACCGTCTATCACTTCATGTATGTTGCCTTCTGTCTGATCTCTGATCACACACACACTTCTTAAAAACTTCTTACCTTTCCCTTTTTCAGCATTTGGTCAATTCAATCTAACAACTTTCTTGATCTTCCCCCTTTTCTTAACCTATTAACTCTTCCTACAGGTTTGTTGTTTTTTTTTTTGCAACTTGATCCTCATTCATTCTCTATGACCAAACCACCTCAATATATGACCTTGACTTGCAACCATAATTGAGCTCAACATTTCTGTTGCTAAGCAAGACAGTTAAGGGAGCTTTGTCCCACTTTATGATCTTTCTTGCCACAGTTGTTAAGTGAGTCTGCAATTGTTAAGTTAGCAACATGGCTCTTAAGTGAACTCGGCTTCCCCATTGACTTTGCTTGTCAGAAGTCCCAAAAGGTAAGTACATGACCCTGGGACACCATCATAAATATGAACCAGTTCCCAAGCACCCAAATTTTGATCACATGGGGATGCTGAAATGGTTATAAAAGTGAAAAGCGGACATAACTCAGTTTTTTTCAGTTCCACTGTAACTTTGAAGTCACTAAACAAATGGCTGTCTTTTGTATTCATTTACTTTTATATTTGGTATGTTCATTTAGAATGGATACCACCTTACAGCACTTAAACAATCCATTATATATCTATTCATAATCCATTTGAAGGACAGCATTCCATTTATGGACTGCTGCAGAAAATGAAACTCTCTGGATTTGGGTTAAAACTTTTCCATCCATTTTCCACTATAAGTAATATTCTACCAACTATCACTGATTGATTCCTTTTTTTCAAATGTTCCAGTACAACCTGAATAACCTCAATTCAGACTTTCTGATATATATTTAATTTTTCATTCATAATTAAATCTACACTTCCACTTTCTGCATAGATGCATCAATCCCATTCCAAAATTGGTATTACTTTTATTCAGATCTACTGTATTATTCATCTTTGATTCAAAGGCATGCAATATAATTTAATTCATTAATCACTTTCATTTCATTAATTCATATTATTTATTATTTTTCCTCTTATATTCCAAGTCATAATCTTCATATGCCCCGATTGTCACTAGCGGACTTTATAGGTATTCATCCCCAGTGTGCATCCTGGCTTTGATTAAGTGAGATAAGTATAACAGAGAAGCTGTAGATTAAGTTACCAGCCTTAATAGCATTCACGCCATATGAAACATTCCCTGCTAATGGTAAGGACAGTCTGGTCAGTTTGGGCACATTTTGTCCAGTAAACTTAAGCACAATCAAATCCCAACTTTACTCGAAGCATGGTCATGCTATTCTATGCAATCTAGAGGTCACCTTGCAATGTATTTTTGTCTGCATCCTATAAATTTAGAAGGTATATGCAATGTATTCATACATAGTTTTATTTTCCTAAATAAGTGATATTGTTTACTGGTGAACTGAAGAATATGGATATGAAGAATCAGGTTTACTGGTGAAAACTTAATAGTGTTAAAATACACAAAACATATTACAAACCAACAATGACAAATCCTCTCTATACCATGTCCAAACTTGAAAAAGATTTCAAGATACTTACGAGCTTGGTCCGTGGGGTTCATGAACTTCCCACTCTTAGTGGAAGATGTAGATCTCCTTCCCATTTTGACTATTTATCTCTTTTACTGTTCCACTTGATGAAACTAGACCAGAGGAAAAACAAAATTCCTGTAATATCCTAACAGAGAATAATAATAAGCCATCTTCATCAGTTTCCCATGGCCTTCCTCGAATCTCTTGTGACCATTGCTTCTGCCAAGGAGTCTCTTAAAACACATCCCTGATTAACAAAAGAGGAAAGGCAGAAGACTTTCCTCCACAGTTGCTGAATCCAAATTAATCTTCTTTTTTTTCCTGCATTGAGATTACTTGGTTCTGTCAACGGGCGGCTTACGATCTGAATAAAATTAAAATAAAGATCCAATACTGCACAACCACAATCTCCAGTCTATTAACAGCCACTTATTAATATTTAATCAAGTCTAGCGTGAAATATTTGTAAATCTAGACAGGAGAACGGAAGGTGCAACATAAACAACCCTAGATGGGCAAAGAGTGTAACTGTTTAGGACAGAGAAGATCCCGACGAGAAAAATCACCTTTTCTACCTTATTTTCCTTACCTGCCGCCAAGGCCGAAAGTCCTAAACCACCCAGACAGCCACCAAGGCAAAACTACGGGCTACGTTTTCCACAGAGCCCATTCAAACGGAGTCCTCCAACCAGCTAGCCCAGCCCGGGGGGGTGGGGTGGAAATCGAATCCGCTTCCAGAGAGTTTTCTACTCAGGCGCCATCTTAAAAATCCACGCGATTTCACGGCTGTACCAACAAAACCGAGAGCGGCCTAGAGATCCTCTCACGGCGCCGACTTCCGGCCAAATGAGTGACGTTTGGTCGCATAGACTCGATAAACTTGCCTCTAGCGCATAATTTCCGGGTTAATTGTACACCATCTTCGGTGCATAACTTAAAAGTGTTAACAGGGAAAAGATAGTGACGGGCATAGGCGTTACTGTTTTTAAGACACGATCTTATTTTGCTTTAAGGTATTTATTGTTGGATTAATGTTTAAGGTTATTCAGATACACATTGTATACAATTCGAAAACTGACAAATATCTGAGATTAACACCACTACAAAATAACAAGGGCTCAAGTTAAAGAGGTTGCGACTCCGAGATTTTTAAAGCCACCTGCAACTGTAGCATAGTACTCATAATAATACACAGACACTAATTTATGTTAGATTTGCAATTTGGTAAATGCTTTCTGCATTTCAGTTACATTCATAACAGCATGAACAATCTATGTAGGACTTGTACAAAAATCTGGTCCATATACAGCAGCCCTAGTTTATGCAGTATAGTTCATATAGTTCATTTTTGCTCCATCAGAAAAAAATCTAGCTCTGTAGTCAGGTAATGCATTTACTGTATTAGGAGCCACAAAAAAAGGCAAAAAAGAAGACACAAACGTTCAACTTCTGCAAACGTTTGAATTATGGAAGAGAAGTTTTAAAAACGCTACTATTTCTGGGAGAGAATGATCTGCACTGTAGTTAAAAAGCATTAGCCACTGAAAAGAGAAAACACTAGTTTCTGGAAGAATGTCTATTGGGACTCCCCAAAGCTTAAGGCCTATCGACCACATCCTGCCCCAGCATAAATTTATACCAACCTATATTTTCTACCTCCAATACCAATCTCTAACCTGCCACAAGCATGATGCTAGCCAAGTGGTGCTACCCTTGTTAAAATATAAATGGTACTTTAACGATAATTTACAATTTACAAGGTTTATCTTCCTCCTCTCATATCTCATCATCATCATGATGCACTGCTGTCTTTAGAAGAGCATGTGACAGCCATGGCCAGGGGGGCTTTTTATCAGGTTCACCTGATTCGCCAGTTGCGTCCCTTTCTGGATCGGGACTCCTTACGCATGGTCACTCATGCCCTCGTCACTTCCCGCCTGGACTACTGCAATGCTCTCTACATAGGGCTCCCCTTGAAGAGCACCCGGAGATTCCAACTGGTCCAGAATGCGGCTGCGCGGGTGATTATGGGAGCGTCATGGCGCTCCCATGTAACACCTCTCCTGCGTGAGCTGCACTGGCTCCCAGTGGTCCTCCGGGTGCGATTCAAGGTGTTGGTGACCACCTTTAGAACGCTCCATGGCTTAGGGCTGGGATATTTATGGGACCGCCTTCTGCCACTGAGAGCCTCCCACCGGCCAGTACGCTCCCACAGAGAGGGGCTCCTCCGGGTGCCGTCAGCCAAACAATGCTGACTGGCAGCCCCCAGGGGGAGAGCTTTCTCTGTGGGAGCACCTGCCCTCTGGAACGAGCTCCCCCCGGAGATACAGACGATTCCGGACTTACGTACTTTCCGTCGGGCCCGCTAAACCTTTTTATTTCATCAAGTCGGGCTGGCCTAATCTCTCCAATTGTGTATTTTAATTTGGATTTTTAATGGATGATTTTAACTGTCGGGCCAAATTGTTTAATTCATTTTTAAATTGTTTTTATATTTTGTATTTGATGTTTTTTACTTCTGGCTGTTCACCGCCCTGAGTCCTTCGGGAGAAGGGCGGTATATAAATTTAAATATTAAATTAAATTAAATTAAATCATCAACCAGTGGGAATATATCCCCTGCTTACTCCCCTTAATATTGTATTGTCTGGGAGTAGACCTGGGTTATGAGATCTGACAATTGATTAGACCCTTGTATTTATCCCTGTAAAAACCTAATGAGTTTATGTGCAAGAGTTTTGCATGAGGGCATTTAAAGAGAAATTGACTACCAGCATTATCTATTGATAAACTCCCTTTGGATTCAAATTTAAAGTTTAAATCCGTACCACAAAGCAATCCAAACACTGATAATAGGATGGAAGGACACTTCAATCCCCACAATGGAAGAATGGCTGCAAAAGTTGATGGAGTTAGCAGAGATGGCTAAATTGACTTCTTTGATAAAAGAAAAAATTAAAAGTACTTTTGTTTCTATCCGGAAACCGCTTCTGGATTTTGTGCTTGAGGTGGAAAAAATGAAACTTTGATCCTGGACAGCTGAACACATGGAATGGAGAGTGAATTAATTATACCCTCTCTTGGTCTTTGAACTTGAGCTTCCTGTTCCTGTGGCAAGGGCAAGTATCCTATTTGCTATTAGACTCCCAGTGGGTGGGGGTCTTAGCTAATTTTGTAAGCTGTCTGTATCCCAGGCTTGGTTGAATCTTGCTGGGTGATGTAATGAAGGGGCTTTGGGCAATTCCTATTGTGGATCTTGAGTGAGGGTATTTGCTTATGAATAGACCTAGCCATCTCTTTATATCTTAAGTGCTGACATCTGCTGTGGACTATTGAGGAGGGTAGGGGCTATTAAGAGTGAGTCTGCTTCCTGTCTCAAAAAACATATTTCTCCTCCAGGGAAATATAATATTCTGTCTTTCTAATATTTCCTAGAATATTTCATTCTTCTAGGAGAGGGGTGGGTGCTAACTTTCTACAATAGAAATGGAGAAATGGCTAGTTTATATTACTATGTGAAAGTAAAAAGTTGAGATTGTATGTTACTATCTTATTATACTGCACCAAGGGAGTTGGAAGTCAATGCCTTTTCTTTTTCCCTTCTTGTCTGCATTCTTCCCTTTTCCTTTCCCTCCCCTATTTTTCCTATTATTTGTTTTTGTATTTTATAAGCAAACAAAAAAAACATTGATAGTGTGCATGAACCTGCAAAAAAAAAAGAGTTAGCTCTGTTTCTCATAATTCATTAGGTAATCTGATGCCCTCCCAACCCTGCATTTCTCTGGTCAGCTGATAATCAAAATGACATGCAGCCAAGAGCTGTCAGAGGCCTGGAAAGAGAAGACATTTCTGCTACCCAAAGCAGAAAAATCTACCTGCATCAGCTTCAGGTGGCAAATAAGGCAATCTCACTCTGTGGAAGTCACTGACTGCATCATTAACATACCATTTAGTGAAGTGGATCAGATCAGTATTTGGGTAAGGGGGAAATCACTCCTATAACCCCAGGCCAGGTAAAGACAATTTAAGGCTGCATCAGGCATGGACTGGAGCTTAAATGAAGGCAATGTCACAAGCACATAGCAAAAACAAAAGAAGATTGCTGGAACATGTTTCTACTGCAATTAGACAAAGCAAGGAAAGATTGCTAGAAAAGTACCACTTGCAATTCTCCTTGTGGCTTCCCCTACCCTTGCAAAAAGCTCAGGTCAGCAATTTCCTGAGTTTCAACAGTCCTACCTGCAGAATTTGCATAGTTATCAAACTTAATTCAGGAAGCGTATTTCCTCCTGTCCCCCATCTCTGACAGAGGGGCTTTGCCTCAAGCAAAGCTCCCAAATTTCCAGCCCCAGAAAACTGTGTCCCCTCCTCCCTGGGCCCTATTAGCATCTCTCCTTTGCTTTTATAAAATAACAAATGGATTCAGTATATTCTTGAACCATTACCATTATCCTAAAATGTTTTATTTTGTTAAAAAATCGGATTGGTTTTAAACACAAAAGAATCAGGAGGCATCTTCTCTAACAAGAGATTAGCGGTCTACTCTTGGATTACTTCGATACTTCCAACGTGATCCTCGAGTCCCACGCGGAGCATTTTACAATATTCTACGGATTAAATCAGAGAAGCGGCGCTGCCTTAAACCGAACAGCTAAGGCGCTTTTCCTATCTCTATGGCAACGACGCAGTTCGACTCTGCCCCCTAGCGTTAATTGTCCATTATTTTTTTTCTGCAGTTGTCAGCTCAGAGCGAAGCAGTTGTGAGAGCGCGACTGGCATGCGATTAGATCCCACAGGGACGGCAGAAGGCGCTCGCTGACTATTTTTTGCACTGGTTTTTATTATCCTTTAGATAGATAGATAGATAGATAGATAGATAGATAGATAGATAGATAGATAGATAGATAGATAGATAGATAGATAGATAGATAGATAGATAGATAGACAGACAGACAGACAGACAGACAGACAGACAGACAGACAGACAGACGTTGCTGCTGTTGTGTTCCCAGCATTTTAAGATAACATTTTTTATTATCGATTAAGAAGAAAAATAGGCATTGCGTTCAGCCTGACATTCATATATGCGAAACTGCAACAATTCCGTAATATTTGCTTCTGTGGGAAACAACCCCACTTTAACCCTACTTGCTGTTAGAAAAATGCATCAAGTATAGCAACTATCAATGTTATGTTGCAAAGTTGAATCACATTTTTTTCCAGAGATATCAAACATAAATGAAACCAAATATCTGTAGCCCAGAAGCAGCAAATGATTGTACTATGAAATTTGGATGTATTTATTTTTTTAAAAAGCCAGTTTGATTCATTTAAAAGTGCAAGATCCTAGAGATACTGATGCAGAAAAGTTGTTATTAGTATTGAAATTTTGATGTGTTTGTTTTTGGTTGTTTATATTGTGTGTGTGTGTGTTTCTTGCTTTTTTTTGTGTGTGTATTATGCTTCTTTTTGTACTGTGTATCTTAATCTTTGGAAATTTAATAAATATTTTTTTTTTTTTAAAAAGTGCAAGATCCAATGTGCAGAAAGAAGCATCTATCTGAGATCCAGCCAAAATGATAAAAATGACGTTACAAAAAACAAGAAGCAAGACATCACCAAACAAAGACTAATACTTCAACTGCAAAGTTTGCAGTTCATCTTGGGCTTCAAGAGCAACTGTAGAGTATATAGGTCAGTGCTGATGGTTCAAAAGGAAAGCACCCTTCTCTCTGAATCCACTTTCAAAGTTCCACCCCCCACGCATGCATGCACCCCACCGCGCATGCGCGACCGCCCTTACACATGTGCCCCGTGTCCCCTGTGCATGCACCCTGCCCCCCCCAGTGCCCTGTTTTGGCTTCCAGGTGGTGCAGGAGGCTTTCCAGGCCCAAAACGGGTCATATGGGGCCATGCGAGCCCCCCCCATGCCCCGTTTTGGGCCTGGAAAGCCGCCTGCACCAACATGGAAGACAAAATGTGCTGGTGCGCAGTGCAAGGCCTCCCATGCCCCATTTTAGGCCTGGAAAACCTCCTGCAACAACTTGCACCCCTGCGCATGTGCCCCTCCCCTCTGCGCATGTGTGCATGCGTCCCCCACATCCGCCCCCCCCCCGCACATGTGTGGCAGAGACTCGAAGACCAGCTAGCTGGCGGGAGGCGCACACACACACATGCATGGTGGAGCTGGTCTGGGGCAATGGCTGGCGTTCCCACAGAGAGGGCTCTACAGGTTTGCCATCATGGTCTTAGGGTATCTACCATGGATTAAGCAGTTTACAGCTCATTAAAGCACCATTCACCAGTCTAATGGCAGAAAATTACTGTATACCAGTAGAAAATTTCCTTCACCCTGCCTCACCTATCAGTATCCTGCCACTGAATTGTGAGTGTCCTTATTTACCATGAACAGGGCAAGTTAAGGAGAGTAATTAATAGATTCTCCTATCTTCTCCCCCCCTCTCCCCCCACTATCTTCTTCCACCAGAAATCACTGCCAGCAGAAAAATATGCAGCAATCATTCCTTACCTGGCAGAGGGTAGGATTGGGAAGCAATCCTAGTTTGGATAGATTGTTCAGCCAGCTGGTTTAGCTATCTTCAAATGTTATTCCAGACTTGCAGAAACTCCTAATAACTGACTATAGACACTAGGAGAGATGGCAGAATAAAAGGCCTAACTTCTCTTCCTCCTTCTATCTCCTAAACTGCTTTGTCCCCCAGCTACTATCAGTGCAACTGCCCCTGAGTATCCATCAACTCATAAGCTATTTTAAACAGCTTTAGTATAATTTTGAAAAGGCAAGAAGAAACCCAAATTCCACAATAGCCCACCACTGAGAGACAGGGTGGAGTGATTGCACCATGAAGCATTAGAGGGAAAGCTGTCTCTCTTTTGCTTCATTCCAAGGCCTCATCACTTAATCAAGGACTATTTGAGGTGATCTAGATTTCTGGGCTATAAAATCAACTTGGCAATCTGGCAAATACTGGGCAGATCCCAGTTTTTAAAAAATTGAATTTTCCTCCTGCTCAGAGATGAATAGTTCTGAGGAAATTGCACAAAAACTAGGGGGAAACGGTGTTAAGGGTACACCATACATGAACTTCTGAGCATGCGCAAGATGGTGGCCGCTCCCTGAGTGCTGCGGTCAGATGGGGGCGTTTTTGGACGTTTCGGGGTGTCGAGGGGGGGTCTTGACCATCAACGACCCCCCGTTTGGCTGGATGAGACTGGGGTGAACATTTTGAGACCTTTCTCGCCCCTCAGGGCTCACCCGGAGTCGACCGAATGGAGAATTGCAGCCCTGCTGCTACCACGCTGCTGCCGCGTCCCAGCTGAGAAGGGAGAAAGGTGGCTTACCGGCTGTGAGAGAACGACGGCAGCAGCAGCAGCGGCGTTGCTAGCAGCGTTGCTAGAGGCATTGTGAGAGACGAAGGCAATGGTGGCCTTGATGGCGGGGCTAGCGACGGAGGGGATTCCAGCAGCCGGTTTCTGGCTTCGGGTAATGAGTGAGAGACCCCTTCAGGAAGATCCTGGCGGCTGCAGAGGACCTGGAGGCCTCCGAGAAACGTACTGGAGGCTGGGACATGGCATTGGGTTATGTTACCAGGAAGAACTGGGGGGTTTTACTTGGAAGAACTGGGGGAGAAAGGGCTGGTGGCCAGCGGAGGGGTTTTCTCTTCCTGTTGCATTGAGGCCAGCCCTTCTCTCCCCCCGCCCCCCCTCCCTCCCGGACCTTGTTTAGGCCGTGAAATGGGCTACCATCTGGCCCCAGGTAAAGGGGTTTCTCCCCCCCTCCCCTTCCCTCGTATGTTTTGTGCCTCCTACTGGAACTTTCATATTGGTGCGACTATAAAGAGCAGGGACTGTCATCTTTAACCCCCGGATGAACTGACTGACTGAACTATAAATCATTCTCTCCAACCTTGGGACAACCATTGTGGCAACCACTGAGGGGGTCGTTTCTCTTACATCATGAATTCACCACCGGATGGATGGAGCATTTCTATCTCTAGTGCTATTTAAGGGCCTCCCGCCGTGAGAGGGCGGGCTGGATGTCATTCTCCGTTGGCTGAAACTGTGAAAGACCCCTCAAACTGTCGTGAGAGGACAGTGTATTTACCGGTGGAGCTGCATGGCTGTGTGTTACATCTGATTTTGGGATTACCAAATGGACCCCTGATTATGATCTCCGCCTCCCTCGCTGTAACCTAAGATGTATACTACCTATGAACTTCTTGCGCTGCGAGATTCCCCCCTCTCGCAGATCTGGCCCTCCACATTATTGAGGGCCTACCTCAAGGACGGGTTTTGGGACCCAGAGAGGTGGCATGTGAAAACCAGGGTGTTGAGGGTTTTTTTATCAAATTTTTTAATTAAACTTTTAAGGGGTCCCAGGGAGGGGGAGGGTCGAATTAGAACTCGGGTTGTGGGTTTGGGGGAAAACCCACAAGGGGGAGGGTTGGGTCTGGCCTCGAAGTGCGGCGGGGGGGTGGGGGACCTGGGGTCGAGGGGGGTGTTAGAGCTCATCCGGATAGTGTTTCAAACATCAATACTGTGAGTGGGAGGGGTAGATATGGCGGGAGCAGGGGGCCATATCATGTTAGGGGAGCGCGCACCCGCTGTCTACGAGCGGTGGTGTGCTCCGGCCCCCTAGGCTCCACCCGTTCTCCAGGTTGCATAGACCCTCAGGGCCCAGGCTTTCGGCTGATGCTGTGCAATGCCAGGTCCGTAGTAAATAAAGCCCCCCTCATTTGTGATCTTATTCAGGAGGGGGGTGCGGACCTGGCAGGTATTACGGAGACCTGGTTGGGCCAGGAGGGGGGGGTTCCCCTCATTGAAATGTGCCCACCAGGTTTCCACGCATTCCATCAGCCAAGGTCACAGGGGAGGGGCGGGGGGGGTAGCGGTTATTATTAAAGATGGCCTGAGACCGAGGGAGGCCACTGTTCCTCAGACGGCCGGCTGTGAATCCCTCCTTGTGAAATGGGGTCACGGGGTTCAGAGGGGTTTGCTGATCACGTACCTGGCTCCCTGCCACGTGGCAGCAGCCCTGCCTGAGCTACTCAACGTCATCGCCGCGGTGGCGGTTGATACCCCTAGGCTTATGGTCATGGGGGATTTCAACCTGCCGTCCGCGGGTGAGGCGTCAGGGGTGGCTCAGGAGTTCATGGCTTCCATGACAGCCATGGACCTGACCCAGTTAATTCATGGCCCTACCCACACGGGGGGAAACACGCTGGATCTGGTTTTTGTCTCTGGACAGTGGTTGAGTGATCTCGAGATAGGGGATATAGTCACCAAGCCCTTGTCATGGTCTGATCACTCTCTCCTTTGTCTTGACCTTCGAACCGCTACACCCCGCCGCAGGGAGGCGGAGCCGGTAAGATGGTTCCGCCCCAGGCACCTGATGGAACCTGACAGGTTCCAGATGGAGCTTGGGCCATTCCCTGAGGCTCTGGCACACGCCTCGACTGGAGACCTAGTGGCCGCCTGGGATAGGGTGGCCGCTGGAGCTCTGGACCGGGTCGTGCCTTTGCGGCCTCTGACCCGGCGCCGATCTCATTTAGCTCCTTGGTTCACTGAGGAGCTGAGGGAGTTGAAGCGCTGGAAAAGACGCCTAGAGAGCAGTTGGAGGGCCAGTCTTTCTGAATCTGACCGGACACTGGTAAGATCTCATATTAGGAATTACCTAGTGGCGATAAAAGCAGCGAAATGTAGCTATTTTGCTGCTCTTATTGCGTCATCAGATAATCGCCCGGCCGCCCTGTTTAGGGTGACCCGCTCCCTGCTCCACCAGGAAGCGCGGGAGGACCCCTTGGAGGGTAGAGCCGAGGATTTTGTTCAGTATCTGTATGACAAAATCACTCAGATTCGGGAAGATCTGGACTCCGACTGGGTAGTCTCAGGGGGAGGGACGGGGGCAGGTCTTGAGAATGTTATCTGGGATGAGTTTGATCCTGTGACCCCTGAGGACGTGGACAGGATTCTGGGTAGACTGAACGCGACCACTTGTTTATTGGACCCGTGTCCCTCCTGGTTAGTGCTGGCTTCTCGGGAGGTGACACGAGGCTGGTTCCAGGGGATTATAAATGCTTCGTTGGGTGAGGGTGTCTTTCCTGCCACCTTGAAAGAGGCGGTAGTGAGGCCTCTCCTCAAGAAGCCTTCCCTGGACCCGGCAATGTTGGTAAATTATCGTCCGGTCTCCAACCTTCGTTTTGTGGCGAAGGTTGTTGAGAGTGTGGTTGCGCAACAGCTCCCCCAGCACCTGGATGAAACGACGTATCTGGATCCATTCCAGTCGGGCTTCAGGCCAGGGTACAGCACGGAAACGGCATTGGTCGCGTTGGTTGATGATCTCTGGAGGGCTCGGGACAGGGGGTGCTCCTCTGTCCTGGTCCTGTTAGATCTCTCAGCGGCTTTTGATACCATCGACCATGGTATCATGCTGCACCGGTTGGAAGAGTTAGGGGTGGGAGGCACTGTGTTGCGGTGGTTCTCCTCCTTTCTCTCTGACCGGTCGCAGTCTGTGTTGACAGGGGGACAGAGGTCAACCCCGAGGCCCCTCATATGTGGGGTGCCGCAAGGTTCGGTCCTCTCGCCTCTCCTGTTCAACATTTATGTGAAGCCGCTGGGTGAGATCATCCGTGGTTTCGGGGTGGAGTACCATCAGTACGCTGACGACACCCAGCTGTACATCTCCACCCCGGATCACCCCAACGATGCCCTTGAAGTGATGTCCCGGTGCCTGGAGGCCGTACGGATCTGGATGGGGAGGAACAGGCTCAGGCTCAACCCATCCAAGACCGAGTGGCTGTGGTTTCCGACGTCCCGATATAGTCAGTTGATGCCATCACTGACTATTGGGGGCGAATCATTGGCTCGCAACTTGGGCGTCCTCCTGGATTCACGGCTGTCTTTAGAAGAGCACTTGACGGCCGTGACCGGGAGGATTTTTCATCAGGTTCGCCTGATTCGCCAGTTGCGTCCCTTTCTGGATCGGGACTCGTTACGCACGGTCACTCATGCCCTCGTCACCTCCCGCCTGGACTATTGTAATGCTCTCTACATGGGGCTCCCCTTGAGGAGCACCCGGAGGCTCCAACTGGCGCAGAGTGCGGCCGCGCGGGTGGTAATGGGAGCGACATGGCGCTCCCATGTAACACCTCTCCTGCGCGAGCTGCACTGGCTCCTGGTGGTCTTCCGGGTGCGCTTCAAGGTTTTGGTTACCACCTTTAAAGCGCTCCATGGCTTAGGGCCTGGTTATTTACGGGACCGCCTACTACCACCAATAGCCTCCCACCGACCAGTACGCTCTCATAGAGAGGGACTCCTCCGGGTGCCGTCAGCCAAACAATGTCGGCTGGCGACCCCTAGAGGGAGAGCCTTCTCTGTGGGGGCACCTACCATCTGGAATGGGCTCCCCCCAGAGATACGGAGGATCCCGGATCTGCGCACCTTCCGCCGCGCTGTGAAGACCTTTTTATTCCATCAGGCGGGCTTGGCCTAATCTCTTCCCTTTTTAAATATGTAAATTTTAATTTGTTTTTAAATTATTGGGGTGTTTTAATTTGTCTGGGCCAAAATGATTTAATCTGATTTTATCTGGTTTTTAAATTTTTTGTATCTATGTTATTTTATTGTCTGGCTGTTCACCGCCCTGAGTCCTTCGGGAGTAGGGCGGTATACAAATCAAATAAAACATAAACATAAACATAAACATACAACTCCTAGAGTTAAGGGTACAACTGGATTATAAATCTGGAACAGTTATGGAAATTTTAAGCTATGTCAGATAAAAAATGACGGCGAAGTCATGAGAATATGGCAAAAAACATAAGAGGTTGCAGTTCCATGTTGGTACTATGGTTAGCTGTAAGTGAAGAAAGGTCCCTTTACAGACTTAAAATGATCCCTCTTAGACTTTAATTTTTGTATCTAAATTTCCACAGAAAAAAAAAGGGACCACCTTGTTTCATCTTGACCATTCATTTTGTACTTATAATGATGTTTTAACTGCTGACAGGGAGCAGTTACAGAAAACAGAACCAATAGAAGCTTCAATGAAGAAAACATCCAGTTCAAAACACCAATATCATTGCCAATACTCATGTCAAAGTACAGAGTTACAACCACAGGAGAGCAGAAGTTCTAGACTGAGGAAAGTTAAATATTATTTAAATGACATTTTTTAAAATGAAGTTTGCCAAAGTAGCATATACAGTATTTAAAAAGTTTTAAAATGCTCAAAGCCATGACAGCAGCACATTAATACTAGGAACTTTAGAACATTCATAATAAGTCAACCAACTAAAATCAACTCGTTCAAAAGACTAATTTGAAGAGACGTTTAAAATCTCATCTACAAAGCCAAACATTCATTTTAAGACAGGAAATTCAATAAGTAATTGGCCACCTTTGAAAAGGTATAATTGTGCTCATCAGTCCAATTGCTGCAAGTCAGACCCACATCACACATTTGAGCTTTGGTAAGAAATGTAGATTGAAGGAAGGATGTGCAAATACAAGACATCTTAGATGTTGGGGAAAGTTTTATAGAGAAATACAGGAGAATGCTAGCGTTGTTAGCAAAGGCTGAAAGGAAAGCTAAAAGTGTGTAAATGAAAAACTGATGTTATAGAAGTGGAGAAGTATGTATTTCAGAACCTTGTCAGTATATTTATTTAATCACCTTTATTATTTTTATAAACAACTCAAGATGGCAAACCTATCTAACACTCCTCCTCTTATTTTCCCCACAATGACCTCCCTGTGAGCTGGTTAGGCTGAGAGAGAGTAATTGACCCAAAGTCACTTAGCCAACTTTCTTGGCTAAGAAGGGAACTAGAACTCAAGGTCTCCATCTTTCTAGCCTGGTGCCTTAACCACTAGACCAAAATTGCTGGAAATAATTTAACAAATTTTAGGATTAAACTTTGTAATTTTCACAATTGCAGCAAATTGAAATGAATATGATGTCAATTAGACTACCCCCACAACTCTGTTACTGAATTGATTAGCAGTGATAAATGTGATGTATTTGTTTCATTAGAACTGTTATCTTGATGAACCTATTTCTTCTTTATGTCTATGGAAATTCTCAATCATCCAGGTCATGGTTGTCCCCAAGGTGCTTTTTTTCAAGAGACAACTAGACTTTCTTGTTTTCTTTGAAGATGATTCAGTTCTCATCCAAGAAGCTCCTTCAGCTCCGAAGCCATTTCTTCTTTAGAAAAGTTTCCCTTAAAAATAATAAGTCTTAGAAAAGAAAGACTGCCACCTTCTTCAAAAATAGTCTTCATGTGTTGAAAATGTAGCATCCTGAAAACAACAAGGAAAATAAAGGTAAACAATTATGAGAGCTGGTTATATGTGCAGCCTAGACAAGTGGAGAAGATACAGTAAGAGGTTGCTCTGTTTAGTTTAAATTGAAGCAGTTAGAGTGCTATGTTGTTTCTTTGATTGTGTCCCATGATGTCACTGTTATATTATTGGTATCCTGCAGGATAATCCACTTGACAGGCCTCTGTGAGGTCATTGCCTATGTAACCACTGATAACATTTCAACAAGATGAGTTGTTCTCTTCTAATTCTTCTCCACTGAACTGTGTTTTCTTTTTCATCTCTTTCCAAGCAAGCATACCAAGCCAAATGGCAGGTTGAGCCATGTTTTCTATTTATTTTAACTATGCTATTCCAAAGAAGTTAGGTTTCATTATCGTTTAAATTCAAAACTGGTGTGATTTTTGCTTCTGAACCTGTGCAATCATAAATATACAAATACAAAGTATTCCTAATGTAGCTTATTTAATAATACACACTTAATTATTGCAACACAGAAAAAAAACTATAAAGTCAAGAAGGGGGACTTTAAAAGAAAGTAGGAGAAAGACCAAAAGAAAACAGAAGAAAAATAAGAGAACAGCTGGTATTATTTTCATAGTATAAAAATCTAAAAGGCATATAAAATGTACTTCTGATCAGGAAATTCTTTTTTTCTCTCCAGTGTCAGGTATATATGTGAAATGTGGGTCCTACTGAACACCAGAGTCTATGGTTTGAAGACAGCTATTGACAACTGATGCAACTGGGTCCCTTAGGAATATCAAAGTTGGCCACTGAGGGTAGAAGATTGGTGTTGGAACATATCCAGATGGAATAAATAAGAAAACACAGGTAAAATAAATTCTTCATGTTCTTAAATTATTCCAGATTGGCATTTCTCTGTGAACAATATAATAGAAGTTATATTATGCATCCTCTTATGAAAGGCCGCTATATTTTACTTTTGTGATAATATTGGCAATTTCTATTTCTTAACCACAATTAAAATATGTTCAGTGTTTTTATTTTACCACTCCTTATTAACAGCATACTCATGTCTTACTTTCTGATATTTTCTGGTAGTACAATATTCGTGTATTTCTTTCTTCAGATCTGAGATCAGTTTTATATTTAACATCATATAAACTAGATCTTTCAGTACCTTTCAATACTGCTGACCACAGTTTTCTTCTAGACCAGTTGGGAAGCATGGTGTCCAGGGGTTTTGCACATTTCATAGTGGGCAGGTTTCAGAAGGTGGTTGTTGTGGGTGGAGGGAGATCAGACCCCTGACCACTTCATGATGAAATACTTCAGGGTTGAGACCATTTTCCTATCCTGTTTAACGTCTACATAAAATTTCTAGGAGAAGTCATTTGCCAGTTTGGGGTAAAATCTCATCATGGTGGCATAGTGGTTAGAATGCAGTATTGCAGGCTAACTCTGCTTACTGCCAGAATCTGTTTTTAACTTATTTATATATTATCATTACTAAGGATTAAGTAGTGAGCTACTCAAATATTGGGATAATACTAAATTTCTCTGGGTGACAAAAATCAAAGGTAATTGTGAAGGTCATCAGAAGGATCTTTTAAACTGGATAAATTACAACTAATGTCAAATATTGTGCAATTTAATTAAGAAGCACATCACCATTTTTTTCCATATACATTGATTGAGTCTGAGCTATCTGTAACTGAGAAAAAGATCTTGCAATCACAGTTTCTACTTCTTTGAAGACATCAATTCAATCAATGGCAGCTGAAAAAGGGCAAATTACATGCTAGGGATTGAAAATAGAACATCAGAAATTGTAATCCCCTTTATGCAGCTCTGTATATATCTACAAATGTACTTTATACAATTCTGGTATATTTGAAAAAAGTACAGAAGAAGGTCATCAAAATTATTGGGGGGGTGGGGGGGTGAAAGGGCGTTGAATCCTCTCATTAAAAAAGCTAGAACATTTAGGACTGTTTTGCTTGAAGAAAAGTCTCCTCAGGACAGAAGGCATGACTGAGGGGTATAATATTACTTGTGGCAGGGAGGAAGCCTTTCTCCCTGTCTCAGAACACTGTGCCCAATGAAGCTGTCTGGAAAAAGTTTTAGAATAGATAACAGTAAGCATTTCTTTACACAGAATATATTAACCTGTGAAATTCATTACCACAAAATGTGATAATTGCAATTAATTTGAATTGCTCAAAAGGGAATAGGATAGATTCACGTAAGACAATAGCAAGAGCACTTAGACTTACATACGATCCCATAGTGCTTCACAGCACTCTCTGGGAAGTTTCAATGTCAGCACTTTGCCATCAACAATCTGGGTCCTCATTTTATCTACCTCGGAAGAATGGAAATCTAGGTCAGCTTTGAGCCCTGTCAGGGTCAAACTCCAGGCTGTGGGCAGAGTTTGCCTGCAATACTACATTGTAACCACTGTGTCATCAAGGCTCTTTGACATGTCAAGAATTAGTCTTGTTGGCAATCTCATCCCTGCAAATTCCAGATTCAAAGGAACAAAGACAAGAGAGAGCGAATATTTCCTACATGCAAGGTCCTCAAAGCATCCAGTTGGCCACTCTGGAGAAAAAGATGGGTTTGGCCTGATCGAAGAGGCCTATTCATATTTTTTAGCCATTCAAATAAAATATATTGTAGTAGCTCCAAGTATGGAAATACATCAGAAATATTTTGAGTATGGCCTAGTCATCATAAAATATATATTGCCCTTGGTTTCATAAAATTAAGCAATTGATTTTCTTCCATTAAATATTGTTTTAATTTGAATTTCAGTGTAACATATCCTTTTATGGAAATGCAGTCCATTTTTTGTGGATCAAGGCCTGAGGAGAAGCTAGTCAAGGCCAGCCGCGATATGTATGACTGTGTCTACATTTTTGTTTCTTCTACCAACACTGCAATCCGAATGCTCAACCAATTTCTTGGAAGTAAATTAGCCATAATTACAGTACGGGAAAACCTTAGCATCAAAGAAAATCTTCAGCTTCTACAGAGTGGTCTGAAAGAGATGCAGATGCTAATAGAGTTGAAAGACAAAGATTTCCAGGAAAAAATTGGAGTTCCTTTATATTCTCAACTTATTCTGCCAACCCTTTCCACTAATGAAAAAATCAGGCTTGTAAAAGATATATATTCTCAATACAATGGTGTTTTTGAAAATATCTGTGGTCCCATTTGTGCTGTTATAATTAAGCATGGTAATCTGCCTGAAATGCTTGAGATTGCTATTCGGAATGTAGTGAGTACGCCTGTGCTCTCTCTTCAAGTGAGTGAACTTCTCATGACCAAAGAAGAAATTGCTAACGCACTTCCAGACTCCAATCCCTGTTCATCTCAAACTTCACCACCAGTCAAAAAGAAAACCCACAGTTTTTCTGTTGTGCCCAGTTCTTTTTCACTTACTAAATTCATGCGGATAATTCATTGTAAACAAAAATCTAAGGATTCAGTTCAGTTGGCTGCAGAAATCATGGCAGAAACTGTTCAGACTTTGAAACCATCTTGTGAACATTTCCAAAGATCTATTAAGATGGCTGAAGAGTATGTCACATTGATCATTGACAGAAGGCAATAAACCAGAAGAAAATTGCTCAGCTTTTAGAAATATACTTCAGTTTACCCAGCAAGAAAGTTGCAAATAAAAAAAGATAAAACTTCTGATTGCAGTATTTGTATTCCCATCTACAGTTCAATTATGTTAATGTTTTTTATATAATATCAGTGTCAACAAAGGCATATGTATATGGTTTGGCTGCTATTCAAAATTCCCCTTAATAACTTTTAAGAGTTTTTTTATCAATTCCCTTTAAATGGCCTTATCCTCCTTTACTAATTCTTCCCTGTGCTGCTACTTCTCTTCTACTGCTTAATTATTTTTATTGTATATTTGTGGTCTTCATTTCTTCATCACATTTCCTTTTTTCTCCTTTTAATAATTATCCTCATTTTTCAATTCCACTTAATTCAACCTTACTCTATCTATCTATCTATCTATCTATCTATCTATCTATCTATCTATCTAAATGGCTCTATTTGTGTGTGTGTGTGTGTGTGTGTGTTCCAGCATAACTCTGGAACGCCTCGAGCAATTTCAACCAAACTTGGTACACAGATGATTTACTCTCTGGAAAAAAAATACCGTGGGGGTAAGACACAGTGGTGGGATTGAAAAATTTAACAGCTGGCATGGCCATGGGGGCGTGGCCTACTCTGCCTCCTGCACCACGGCGGAGGGGGGCGTTTTTGCCCTCCCGAGGTTCCAGAGGCTTTCCTTGAGCCTCCAGGAGGGTGAACGTCCTCCCCTGGGCACCTGAGGCCCTCCAGAGGCTGGAAACAGCCCCATTTCTGGACTTCCAGTACTTCCGGTAGGCCCGTTTTTCACCCTCTGAGGATCCAGAGGCTTTCCTCGAGCCTCCAGGAGGGTGAAAATGGCCTCCCTAGGCACCAGAGGCCCTCCAGAGGCCGGAAACAGGCCCGTTTCTGGACTTCCGGTAGGCCCATTTTTCACCCTCCCAGAGTCTCCATGTGGACCATGCACTTACCTCAACCAAAACGGACCACGTGGAGACTCCTGGGAGGGGCGGGGCGGGGCGGGGTGGGTGGGATCAGCCAGTCCTTGGAACAACCAATTTGGCAAACCAGATTAAAATTAACATCCAGTACTCCCAAACTGGCCTGAACTGGCTGAATCCCACCCCTGGTAAAACACTCCTAACATACCTCAGGGTGTGTGTTCTGTTAAGATACAACCTGTTGTGCCTTAAAATGGCTTCTACTGTACTGCCTTAAAATGGCTTCTACTGTATACCACAGTAGAGTTGCCATGGTAACGGCTTCACAGTACTCCAAAAGGGGGCTCCCTCTGGTAAGGGGGAAAATCCAACATTAGAAATTATGTTTGGTCCGGACATTTTCAACATGGCTTTGATTATTCTTGAGGACAAATGTATGGCCATGATCAATAAAACATTACTGCAACTCGACCTGCCTGCACCACTACAAGACCGACACAATGTACTTCACGCAGATTACATACAAGAAAAGAACTACAACGTTGAACAGCTTAGTGCATATAGCATGGACGAGAAGCCATTTCTAAATCAAGATCAGAAAAAAGCATACCAAATGATCATGGATCAGCTAGCAAAACAACAAGGTGGTATCATTTTACTTGATGCTTCTGGGGGCACAGGGAAAATATTTTAACTAATTTAATTCTCACTGAAATCAGGGCTCGGGGAGAAGTTGCTCTTGCCATCACCTCTTCCTCAAGTCAAGACATGTAAATTAAATGAATGCACCATGGCTCACATGAAAGCTCTCAAGGCCCTTAACATCACTATGAGAGGACAACTTTATGTTGCTTGCTCAAGGGTGGGTTCACCCTTGAATTTATTTATTCTTGCTCCTGGAGGTGAAACTAAAAATGTTGTTTATAATCAAGTTTTTAAATTAATCTTATAGTGAATTTGTGAAACATTTTACTTTATAATTTACTTTATAACTGTACTTATACTTTTAAAGGCCTGTAAATAAAATTACTTTGATTTGACACTATATATATAATTCATTCCTTTTCCTGTCTATTACAGGATTGGGATAAATAAATGCCCGGGCAACACCAGGTTATCAGCTAGTTATAAATAATAATTTGACAAAGGAAGTCCACTTAAACTCTTCTTCCTTCTCACTCCATGTTTTTTTTTTTTCAAAATACACATACTCAGCATCTTGATTCCATAGCATTTGTTTTTGCCTGGGAATTCCCATTGTTCCCATATATTTGAATTGTCTGACAAATAATTCCCTCTCCAGTTGTAGCCAGAATAGAAGTAAATATCACAGCAACAAGACACAAAATGAAAACTGATTTTACTCTTCAAAGCAAGTTCAAGTGAATGATTCAAGAAGATAGGCTGAATCCTTTTTGTTCATCTCTCCTTGGTAAACCCCAATTTTGGTATGTACCATATGTGTATATGAGCAAAATCAGGATGGGCCCCTAGCTGACTCACAAAAATTGAACGTCGGCATTCAGTTTCTTGCATCTGATTGCTTAGGACAAACCTAGACAAATGGCATATTTATATATTTGTATCTTTCTCATTTTTGTGTTTATACCGTAGACCGTCAAATATTTAAGCATGGGTAGGAACATAGCTGTAGAAGTTTTTGAATGGAAGAGATTGTATGATAGGGTTATTTGTGTTTCAAAAGTAATTTGGAAATATGTTCTGGGACTTCTATTAAGACAAAAACAACAGGCTGCTTTAATGAATAGCAGTAAGATGTTAAATCTAGAACTTGAAAACAAACACAGAAAAAAACCCTCAGATGCTAGGTTGATGTGAAATACAAGAAAGCTACTCCAGAAGATTTTGTTTCATGGGCAATTTTTTCAGGAAAGAAACAATTGTTTAAGAAATATAGTCTTTGGTCTTTTAGTCTTAACAAGTACACCAGAACTTGGAGTTCAGGAAAAAATAGTTGTGGTTAGGAGGTAACTAGCAGATACATTTCTAATTCAATGAAGAGAGGATTTATTGGCAGTTGGCTACAACATTCCCTACCAATAATTGAAGTTGCTGAATTTGTTTTCATAAAAACCTCCACCTACAGCACATTAAACTAAGTCTCATTATAGCAAAATCTTCCTCCCCTCCTTTCCCTATCAATATATAACTCATCTCATTTAAATCCTTCTTCCTCCTTTATGCCAGTTGTATTTCCATGAGAATTTTTTTTTATTCTCTACTTATTGGTCATTGCTCAAGGTTGTTTTTCACCAACTTCCAACTGTGTTTCATTAAGGGAAATTGATAAATTGGATGGATGAAGACAAACCATTAGAAATGTAATTGAGTTAAGTGGTTCTTCCTCATTAATCTGTTGTCCTTATTTCAGTATATTTTAAAGCAGATGCTTGTTGCAATCCTATGCAGTGTTTCCTAGTGGGTATTCTGCTGGACATCTGTGTACTGGGCAGGTCAGAGATACATGATTAAGAACATTCCGCCCTGAGTCTTTGGGGAGGGGCGGCATATAAATTAAATTAATTAAATTAAATTAAATTCTAGATGCTTTTTTCCCCCATATACTTAGATGAGTGCAATAGCTATGACCACATATCTTCTAAATTAGAAATGTAAGAAGAATATTTTAAATTAAATCCATATTTCAGCATCGTTCCTTAGTCATGCTGCACCGGCTGGAAGGGTTGGGGGTGGGAGGCACCGTTTTACGGTGGTTCTCCTTCTTTCTCTCTGATCGGTCGCAGTTTGTGTTGACAGGGGGGCAGAGATCGACCCCGAGGCCCCTTATATGTGGGGTGCCGCAGGGATCGGTTCTCTCGCCCCTTCTGTTCAACATTTATGTAAAGCCACTGGGCGAGATCATCCGTGGTTTCGGGGTGAAGTACCATCTGTACGCTGACGACACCCAGCTGTACATCTCCACCCCGGACCACCCCAACGATGCCCTTGAAGTGATGTCCCAGTGCCTGGAGGCCGTACGGATCTGGATGGGGAGAAACGGGCTCAGGCTCAACCCATCCAAGACCGAGTGGCTGTGGTTTCCGACGTCCCGATATAGTCAGCTGGCACCATCGCTGGCTATTGGGGGCGAATCATTGGCCTCCACGGAAAGGGCTCGTAACTTGAGCGTCCTCCTGGACTCACGGCTGTCTTTAGAAGAGCACTTGACGGCCGTGACCGGGAGGATTTTTCATCAGGTTCGCCTGATTCGCCAGTTGCGTCCCTTTCTAGATCGGGACTCGTTACGCACAGTCACTCATGCCCTCGTCACCTCTCGTCTGGACTATTGTAATTCTCTCTACATGGGGCTCCCCTTGAGGTGCACCCGGAGGCTCCAACTGGCGCAGAGTGCGGCCGCGCGGGTGGTTATGGGAGCAACATGGAGCTCCCATGTAACACCTCTCCTGCGCGAGCTGCACTGGCTCCCGGTGGTCTTCCGGGTGCGCTTCAAGGTTCTGGTTACCACCTTTAAAGCGCTCCATGGCTTAGGACCTGGTTACTTACGGGACCGCCTACTACCATCAACAGCCTCCCACCGACCAGTACGCTCCCACAGAGAGGGGCTCCTCCAGGTGCCGTCAGCCAAACAGTGTCGGCTGTCGGCCCCTAGGGGGAGAGCCTTCTCTGTGGGGGCACCGACGATCTGGAATGAGCTCCCCCCAGAGATACGGAGGATTCCGGATCTGCGCACCTTCCGCCGCGAGCTGAAGACGCTTTTATTTCATCAAGCTGGCCTCGCCTAAATCTTCTCCCTTTTAAGTGTAAATTTTAAATTTTTAATGTATTTTAAAATATGGGTATTTTAAATTATGGGTACTAATTCAGCCAAATTTATTTAATTCATTTTATTCGATTTTAAATTCTGTATATCTATGTGTTTTATTTCATGGCTGTGCACCGCCCTGAGTCCTTCGGGAGTAGGGCGGTATAGAAATTCAATAAAATAAAATAAAATAAATAATTAAATGAAATAATCATATGTTGTCAGCAAAATAGCAGTAATAAAGAGAACAAAAATCCAAAACAAGCTTTTACATTTGCATCACTATATTCTAGATCCTAGTCAGGAACATGTTTAATCCCATTAATCCCAGCATAGTTGAGGAATATGTTTCTTTGAAATGCTTGCATTGTACATGAGCATTTTCTATTTTTTTTTTAATTTCAAATGCTTCTGTGACCAGGACAAAAACATAAGTGTGCATTGATGAATTGATATAAAAATGTATGAATTGATATAAGAAAAACCTTGTCAACAATACCCTCCACCGTTATAGAAATTCCTTCTATCACATCGCAGTTTGAAATATGAGAACATTTAGCATAGCATCTCTTTATAGAATTACAAATTTTACCATTAGATTGCCCCAGAAGTGATCCTCAACTTCCAATTATCTTAATAAATTTTTGCCTTCCCTTTCCATGAAATGTCACTCCTGTTTCAAGAATTACTGGAATTTATAGAATTACTAACAAGGTCTGCTAGAAATTAGTTGGTTCTCAGATAATAAGTTGGTTCAGTGGTGAAATATAAAATTTGTTACTATCGGTTCTGAGGGCGTGGCTTGGTGGGGGGGGTTAATGTGACTGGGTGGGCGTGGCCAACTTTTTTTTTTTTACTTTTAAAAGCATTTTTTCTACAACCTTAAGAGGTTGCAGAAAAAAATGATTTTAAAAGCCTCTGGCCATCAGGCAACTCAGCTGGGATCGTCAGAGGCTTTTAAAAGCATTTTTTCTGCTACCTCTTTGGCCGAAGAGATTGCAGAAAAAATGCTTTTAAAAGCCTCTGACGATCCCAGCTGAGCCGTGCGATCATCAGAAACTTTTTTTTTTCACTTTTAAAGCATTTTTTCAGCTGAAGAGATTGTAGAAAAAATGCTTTTAAAAGTAAAAAAACAGCCTCTGAGGATCGCGCAGCTCAGCTGGGCATGAGTGGGGGCACAGGGATTTTTGCTACCCGTTCTCCGAACCACCCGCCGCAATCACTAGCAGATCAGGCAATCCGGTCCGAACCGGAAGCATTTGACCTCTGAGTTGGTCCTACTAATTTCTTGCCATTAAAGCAAATATGCTGCTGTTAAACTCTTGTTAGTGAAATAGAAACAAGATGCTATTTTTGTTTTTCTTAAGCTGCCCTGCACCAGTCACTCTTTGTCCTTGCAGATGTCCCAGTTGGATGAGAAATGACTATATTCAGATGCTCCCAAAGTAATGGCGATATGCTGTAGGAAATCCCACTATTTCAGAGTAGTAGTTACAGGGTGCATAATGTTCACACTGTTCTTGCTTCATCTCCATCGGGGACTTGAACATTTCGTAGTACCTGAAGAAAAGGGACAAGATCAGAGGAAGAAGCAGCAATACTGTGAAACTATGTTGGAGGCTTGACTTCATAGCCTTGCACTGTATCCCTTCCTTAAATCTTAATGTGAATGATGCCATTTCCTTTAAAATGAGGTAAGCCAATCTTTCTATATTTGTGCCATCTCATTTTGCTGAGCAGGCTGGAAGAAGAGCTCAAACAGGAACCTGCTAAGCCTTTATACATTTCCCCATTAGTGTAGCATCATGAATCCAGCTCCTGAGTTATCCCAATTCCAGGCTTCCCAATTCATTTAGTTATATTCAGAGATAAACTATTGATGGGTAGATCACCTGCTGCCACTAAATGGGTTTTAGTAATAAACACATTACTGCATTTGTTTTGCCCGTATTTGCCAATAATTTACAAAGAAATTATTGTAATATATGCAATTTTATCTCAGTAACTGTTTCTTAAAAACAATAACACCTTTAACTTAGAATGTTATTCCATGGAGAAACAAAGGAGAGTTTAACTGTATTCCTGCCAATCATTTTTACTTTTAAACTACAACAACTCTCTATTAGATTTTAGCCACATATTTATAAGCATGTAACTAAAGTTAGTATAGATGGGGAATCAGTTTGAGAGTAAGTTATAGGTTTTGGGTTTTTTAAAAAAAGTTGATGGATGAGAGCCTTAATGGGTCTTTATTATACCTGGAGTTGGGCTTAAATAAATTTAATTTATTTAATTTAATTTTAATAAATTTCAAAACAATACTTTAAAATTAGCCACCAAATTTATGGTCAAGGAAAAGAAATTTAAGAGAAATTCTTCAAGAACTCCGCAGGGAGTTGACATAGTACCACTGCTGAAAAAGCCTAATGGGGCAAAAATGTACTGGCTGTCTTCTTTTGGGAAAATGTAAGAAGTTGAGGGTTTTGGAATTACTGGAGAGAGATTTGCACAGTAAAAAATAAAATATTCCCACACAGCCTTCAATGCTTCAGAATTAAATAAGTGCAAGAACACAGAACTCTTATCTAGGAGAATTGCTTCAAAATTATTTTCTTCTTTTAAATAATTTCTAAAGCAAATTTTCTTTCAGCAAATTGAAAATTGGCAGAAAAAAAATCTTTTCCTGGTAACAATTAACACCAATTTGCAGTTTATTTTTTCTTAACTCTCTAAGGCTGATTCAGTGTTATGATACCACTGAGAAAATGATTGAATACTATAAGGTGGAAAAAGAAATCCATGTAAATTAGAACAAACAGGGATTAGGAACAGAGTGGCCAGAGAATTAGTGGTTAGCCCAAAAATAGAACCTTGAGATCCCAAAAATAAGAGAACCCAGGTAAGCCTAAGTGATGGATATTGGAGGAAGAACATGAGTTTCTGTAACTTGGGCAAAAGTGAAGAGCAAAATATGCGGATCAAAACTGCAAAAGGAGCGGTATTCATTCCCAGAACCATGGCAGAAACGAGATGTTACAATGCTACAGGAGATACAGGATCATAGCACTCTAGATCTGAGTGGCTAGAACAGCCATGGGAAGGAACATGAGGTTTGTTGGTTGATGAAAAGAACCTTAATCCTTAATTTACTTAATAAAAGAAGCAAGTTTTTTATTGGCATTGTTGTGAGCCATTTCAGTAGTACCAGAAGCCAGAATATGTATAACTTTCTCCAGCAATTACAGAGACAAAACCATAGCATATGATAATCATAACATTTAAACATTCTTGCCCTTTATTTATTTCATACATTCAGCACCTTCATGAGACTGTAACAGCTGTATGCCATCTGCTAAAATGAATGCAATGTGTCAACTTGCATTTATACCGCTACACGCCAAATAAACACTTCTGAAATACTATATCAGTTACACTGGATATCACCTTAAAAAGCACTTTTTCCTCCCTGCAATAATATTTAAATTAGCCTTGTTAAAGCGAAGAAGAATTGACTGGCATTTCAATGCTTTTCATAATCTTTGCATTCCTCTTTTCTCAGTTACATTGATAATGAATAATTACACATCTCTGCATTACCTTTCAGAATATGGGTAAGCCCTCTTCTGTCTTCTCATAAAGGTATTTGCTTTTTCCTGACCAATTTTAATCCCTGTTGTAAATAAAATACATTTAAAAAATGAGAAAACAGCCTTAAATGCAAAAGCACAAAATAATTTCTGAAGTTAGAACTCCTATCATGCTCTAGTTTGGGGTAGCAAACCTGTAGACCTAGAAATTCCAGTTGCTTTTTGTGCGAGGACACACAGCCAGTGGCAAAAACCATCTGCCCAATTGTACCTTTTTGGACCCATCCTTACCCACCTTTTAGAAAAGTGCTACATAAATAACACATTGGCATTTGCAGGCAATAGCAGATAAATGTCAGCAGTAGCCAGGGTATCAGGAGTGGTGCAACCAGCAGCATGGCAACTAGAAGAGTGAGCTGTGGCCGCAACAGCAGGGCAATGGCATCTGGGCAAGATTGTTGCTGATAAGACATTCAAGGAAGCCAAGATACTACTATCCAAACCTCTCAGGTGAGTTAGAGCAGTGGCATTTAGGAGGTCTGTATTAAGTCAGAGGGCCAGCTATGCTCCAATGAAGCTGGGACATCCACAATCATATGGAATATGCTGACAACAAAGGCCCAGATGATGGACGTCCACAATGGCACTATAAGCCTAACCCACGTCACAAGTTTGTTGCAGTGGGGAAACCAGGAGGAGGAAAGTGCATTGGACATGTTTGCCACCTTTTGTAAAATATGTTATTTGTAAAAAAAACAGCAGGATAGATAGATAGATAGCAAGCAAGCAAGCCCAGAATGCTGCCAAGAGATTATTAGAGGCCCAGAGCAGCAGCTGAAGAGGGACTTGTTGGCACAAAGCAAAGCACAGAAAAAAAGAATTGCTAATCTCTCAAGGCTTCTACCCAGGAGCAAAGTCTAACATCATTATCCCTTAGAAGCTCAGAGCAGCAATGAGAAATCTGCCTGAATCTCTCCCAATAATAGAGCCAACATATCAAGAACCAGGTAAGTGACTTTGGACAGAGTTGTGTGGTGTGGGAAACAGTTGTATGTGGTCATGTAAAGAACCATAAAGGATATTAGACTATAGGAATAGGACAATGAAAGAGACTAGTCTTTTATCAAGCTAGGGGATACAAAAAGGAATAGAAAAGGAACACAGAAGCATAGCATAAATAAAAAAATAAAAATAAAACACTAGAGAAAACAAATTATTGACACAAGTGATAGGATACTAAAAATTAAATGCTAAGTAGAGTGGGAAATAAGGAACAAACAAGGTGAACACTTAAATGTAAATTTTTGCACTTTGTAAATGTTTGATAATTAAAAATTCTTGTTTACAGGAATTGTCTCACCTTCTATTTAGTTTGGAACCTCCTCTAAACTGAAGGTATAAAACCATGAGTTCCCTTTTTCTAGCTTGCTGCTGAAAACTAAAGATAGATTCCTGTCTGTTTGAAGTAGGAAGCAGGTGAAAGCTACAGTTTAAACTGTAAAATAGAAGTAGCAATTAAAAAATAAAACTCCTCAAACATCTCCAATACAACTCTGCTTACATGAATGTTGTGGTCCTTAGCTCCCCTCAGAGTACAAAGTATGTTCCTCTACAAGCAAACATTAGGGTTGCCAAAGCCTGCCTCAGATGGAGTGTTTGGTCACAGGACATTGACTGAAAGAAAGCCCTGTGGTTCTGATCAAAACCCCAACTTCTCACAGTCCAACTATCTATCCAGGGATACGATTATGATAGAATACCATTTCTACATTCAGGAAGCAGGAATTATTTGAAAACCTATGAAGAATTTATTAGTATGATAAATAGCTTCAAGACTGATTGTTTGGTGACCAGACCAGTACACTCCCATAGAGAGGGGCTCCTCAGGGTGCCGTCGGCCAAACAATGTTGACTGGCGGCCCCCAGCGGAAGAGCCTTCTCTGTGGGGGCACCCGCCATCTGGAACGAGCTCCCCCCGGAGATACGGAGGATCCTGGACTTGTGCGCTTTCTGCCATGCCATCAAAATATTTCTTTTCCAGCAGACCGGCCTGGCCTAACCTCTCTTTTAAACTTTTTTAAAATTTTTAAAATTTTTAAATTTTAAATTTGTCTTATGAATTTGGGGTGTTTTAAATTTTGTTTTCCAGGCCAATTATTTAATTGTATTTTAATGGTTTTTTAACATTTGTATTATATGTATTTTATTTGGCTGTTCACCGCCCTGAGTCTTTCGGGAGTAGGGCGGTATACAAATTCAATAAATAATAATAATAATATGGAGCTTCTACAATGTCTAGATATAAAGGATTGTCAAGTGGTAGTGATTTAAGGGCTCAATATGACCCATTTATTGGGTAACATCATGTCTTCTCCAAAAGGAAATGTGGTTCTGTCTAGCAGTCATAATTGTGAAAATATTCCCTGAACCAGAGAATTCAAAAATTACACTAATATGCCATGTCATATTAGTGCACAGTGTTGCGCACTGTCCTCAATTTACCACTATTCATTTAGTGACCGTTCAAAGTTACAGTGGCACTGAAAAATGTGATTTACAATCAGTCCCCCACTTAGAATCAACATAGCATCCCCACAGCACATGATCAAAATCTGGTTGCTTGGCATTCGGCATGTATTTACAATGGTGCAGTGTCCTGAGGTCATGCAATCACCATTTAGGACAGTGTTTCTCAACCTTGGTAGCTTGAAGATGGGTGGACTTCAACTCCCAGAATTCTGGGAGTTGAAGTCCACCCATCTTCAAGCTACCAAGGTTGAGAAACACTGATTTAGGACCTTCTGACAAGCAAAGACAATGGGAAAATCCATATTTGCTTAAAGAACATATGATTCACTTAACAATTGCAGTGGTTCTCTTAACCATTGCAAAAAAAGATTCTAAAATTGGGAGCAACTCACATAACAATAGCCTTGTTTAACAATGGAAAATCGGGACTCAATTGTGGTGAGGAGGACTCCCTATATCTTGTGTCATACATGAAATATCAGGAATCATTGAGTATTACAGATAAATGTCTAATATTCTGAATAGTCAATGAATTGCTGAGACCTTTCAATAGAAAAAAAAATGGCAGTGGTATTTTGGAGGAGAAAAATCATTTAAAATCTGTTGAATGGCCAAAGAAAATGTATGCCAGACACATTTTTTTTTCTTTTTAAAGATGGAGACATCTTGTGAGACCTTGTATGATAGCTTTAGATCTGCCTTCATCAAATAATATTTGAGGAAGCAACTCTAATCCACAAAGTTTATGCTACAATAAATCAGGTAGGTGCCAGGAGAGTTATTTTGCTGCAACAGACCATCAGACTGATTTGGCCACCACGTTCTGAGAACTTTTCTTAGTTTTTGCCAGACTATCTGGCAAGAATATTCCTATGTGTCTAGCCAATAGGACATTTATTCATCAGGGGACTAATAGGCAAACTGAGTTTGTGCCAGGTCTCTTTTAACACCTAAAAGAGATGTGTGTTAAGTTAGCTACCAGGGACCACAAGCTTTCCTGTAAAGTTTCTCCATGTTATTTGGCTCTCTGAAAATTCAAAAATTACAAACAGTAGTAATATTTGACACCATAATTGGTCTACACATGGAAAAACAAGGAACCCTTAGCTTTCCCCCATCTAGTTCAAGGGGTTGCTAACATATTGGAAGAAGGGAAACCTTTTTCTCCCAACTGAGTTCCAGGCAGCTGCATTATCACCCCTTTCCCAGTAAGTTTCCAGTATCTTTTCTAAAGAGGTGGATAAAAACCAGATATCAAATGAACAATAAATAAACAAATACATACAGAGATGGTTATCTATCTATCTATCTATCTATCTATCATCTCTATCTTCTACCCATACACACACCAGATCTATTAGGATCTGTAATGGGGAATTACTTACCTTCACCCAAAACGTTGGATGAAGCTTTAAAAAAAGATAAGATAGTATGAAATATCTGGTATAACTCAGAGACTTTGTATCCCCACTCATTTAGGCACAATATACAAAACACAAGAATACTTGTTTTTACAGTAAGAAGTATTTATTGGCCAATCAGTGTTTAAACAATTTTTAAATGATTTTTAAAAAAAGACTCAGAAAAACTTTTAGTAGTTTACTAAAATAAGCCTATTTGTGTAAGTTATATGAGATGCTAGCTTTCTTCTGTATTCCAAATTTTAAAGCTGAAGAATTATGAAAAAAACATGAAAAAGAAATTATTTTCTTTTATACATTGCCACAAAAATTCTATTCAATCTATCAAACAAACACATTTTTTAAAATTTTCTCTATTTTAAAATCTCAGAAAGAAGGGATTTGGATATAAATTCATTGTGAATATTATCTTGACACTAAATAATCTGAACATATTGTTCTTTTATCTCATACGTAAGAGAAAGAGACTGCTCAAATGTTGATGGGCTGTATGTTCATTCATCATTTGTACTGAGGTGTCTGTATCGCTTTTCTTAAGTCAAGGCTTCTTTCAGATTTATTGGAGCAGATCTCATATTAAGGATCCAACTGCTAATATCTAGATACATATGGAGAAATACTGTAAGTCTGAGGCATGTCACAGAATTGGAGAAGATCACAGCCTATATGTCATATTCCCTTACCTCCTTCACAACAGCAGGGGACTGTCAGCAGCAAGGCAAACAGCAGAAGCATCAGGAGATTCATCGTATTCTCCTTTTCCTAATAATTTTTCTCTGTTGCTTGAGCTTCTTTTGAAAGGTCCAGTAACTTCTTACAAGCTTTTGCCTTTCAGCCACCGCTTATATTCTGTGACTACATACAACAGGCCCACAGCCAAGACATCTCTGGCCCTCTCTTTCTTGAGTCCTGGTTCTAATTCAAAATTTTTCATTGGACTAAAAAGCCCACATCTGGTTCTAGCAGTCATTTGCACATTTGCCTTAAGCCAAAAGCTCCTGTCATTTTCAAAGAATTTCAAGGACTCCCACAAATGTATTTCAAACAAAAAGCAAATGACAAACTTGTTGCTGGAAAATAACAATTCATTCCAAATGGGCGGAAGATAAATAGTTGAAGATCCAAAGCTTCCTGGGGTTCGTGGGATATAAGAAAGTTTGCAGTAACAAAATGTTCAATCCCTTTACATGGGATTACAATGCCCTCTACATGGGGCTGCCCTTGGGGTGTACCCGGAGGCTCCAACTGGTTCAGAATGCGGCTGCGTGAGTAGTTACGGGTGCGTCTCGCTACTCCCATATAACACCACTATTGCCCGAGCTGCACTGGTTGCCGGTGGTCCTCCGGGTCCGTTTCAAGGTGCTGGTACTCACCTATAAAGCCCTTCATGGCACAGGCCCGGGGTATTTGCAGGATCACCTCCTACCGGCCTCCCACCGCCCAGTGCGCATACATAAGGCTGCCCTCCTCCGGGTCCCCTCAGCTAGACAGTGTCAGCTGGCAGTCCCCAGAATGAGGGCATTCTCTGTGGCCGCACCGACCCTCTGGAATGGGTTGCCCACCAAGCACCGGACGGCCCCCGACCTCCGCACCTTCTGTGCCGACGTAAAGACATGGCTCTTCCATCAACTTCCCTGATCTGCCGCGGATTTTAACTTGGGGACTTGGGGATTTTAAATTGGTTTTAATATTATTTAATTTTCACTTATTGTCGGGTTGTTCTATTGCTGTGAGCCGCCCCGAGTCCTACGGGAGAAGAGCGGCATATAAATCTGACTAAAATAAATTGTAATTGTAAAAAAGAGAGAGAGAGAAAGGGAGGGGGAGAGAAGTGAGAAGCATATAGAAAATAATCTGGAAATACCTTCAGAGCTGCCATTACCTCATGAGCCTAGGAGTCTGTTATTCTAAGCCAAGCCTTTGCTTCCTTCAGCTCAACAGAGGAAACCATGGAGAAAATCTTACAGCAGCATGGTTTGTTTGTATAATATGATACACCAAAAAGCCCAAGTACACAGCATCATTTTATATACACAACTTTGGTCATCTTTAATTTTGTTAAGTGTAACTCTTAACCAAGTTCAACTCCACTAATTTGCTCTTACAGAAAACAAATGTGGAACTTGCCTTAGGATTGGAAATGCTGATTTCCCTACATTAAAAACTGTGGCTTTTTTAGGGTGGCAGAAATGTTAACATAAGACTCTGGTTAAAGGCGCACAAGCAGCATCAGTTGGGTAGATGGCAGAAAGTGCATGCTCCTCTGATATTCAGATTTGGATGTTGTTTGGATATTGCCTAAGTATCATGATGCACTGGGATTTAACTCAACTGCTAAGCATTACAATGCACCTGTATTAGCTAGACTGTTCAAGAAGGCACATTAATGAAACTGAAGAGAATGCTTTATATTTTTAAAAAACCGGTAGATATACTTTTAAGTCCACTGAAACTGATTCACGAGCAGGGATGTAGAGAGTTGGCAGCTTTAATGTTCTAATCTTCTTTTTAAAAGTACAATCATATTTATTACTCTAGAGATAAAAATAAAAAACCTTAGCACTATTCTCCAAAGTTAGTCTTATATGCAATAAAAATGCATTCCAGCCTTGAATGGAAAAAATTGCTGTCATTAACATTTCCTTGGAAATGATCACATTTAATGCAACCAATTCCAATACTGTGGGGTTTTTTTTTAACTAATTCAGGATGTCTAACCTTTGTTCTTTCAGTGACTCTTTTTTTGGACAGTAGACACTGTAAGAATATAATCTGAAACAATAAGCAGATCCACAGTTTTTCCTTGGCTCATCGACAGTACACCTATTCACCACTTCTTGCATGTCGAAATGGATGATACATCTTCATCCCACTCCCAATCTATTAAAAATACACTATGAAAATACACCCAGTGCCTGTGTTTTCCAGCTTTGTTTCAAAACTAATGTTTTCTAATGTTGCCTTTCAGAGTGAAAGGGTCTCCAGCAGTTTGTTTTATTCCAGTAGCTGCTCTGGCTCCAGCTGGCTGCAGGATGTTGCATACCCCTTTTCTTCCAGGGACTGGTTGAACATAGCAATGAAAGAATACCTATTCCCTCTTGTTTTGATTGTAGTAACATCTGAATTACAATGGCACTACAGAACCATCAAAGGAAAAAATAAATAAAAAGCGCATATGTTAGAAAAAGGAGATAAGGCTGGAGGGGAGAGGGAAAACATTTATGTGAACATCTGGGAAATCAAGGGATTATTTGATTGTGCCATCAAATTGGTGTTGACTCTTAGCAACCACATAGATTAATTTTTCTCCAGGACCGAAGGAAGGAAGCAAGGAAGGAAAGAAGGAAGGAAAGAAAGAAAGAAAGAAAGAAAGAAAGAAAGAAAGAAAGAAAGAAAGAAAGAAAGAAAGAAGAAAGATACTAAATGATACAATATATTTCAGTAAAATTATTCTCATTCATGCATGGGGCAAGGAGAAGGGCAAGAAGTAAGATCTATCTTACTATCTATCTATCTATCTTAATCTATCAAGTTTTACATAAACTGCATCGAGCACCCAGTCTGTTGCTAACCCACTGCCACCCAGCCAGAGATTTCTGAAGTTGATTTAAGAAACAGATTGGAACAGATAGGAGAGAAGCAATTTAAACTACAATGTGGATTGCTCAGAGATGGTTAACTGGTTGACTGTTGGGTAAAATATTTTTCCTAAGAAATGTTATATGGCTCAGACAGCTTTTCCAAAATTTTATCAGAACATGGTTTTTTAAAAAATTGCTTATAGTTTTAACACTTCAGGAAAAGGAAAAATAAGGTGAACGAGAATAATTTTACTGAAATATATTGTATCATTAGTATTATTTAGTATTATTGGGAGTGGGGAGTCACCATAATATATCGTTGGTAAGGATTAGGAAACCAAGAACGGTTTGATGGGTCCTGAGAGTTGGAGATCTTTTTCAAATAGTTCCAATTAGAAAGCTTCTATGAAGCATGTGCTTCTGCGTAGCTTCCAGTTCAGAAGAAACAGAGAGAATATTGAGAATTTTCTGAAAGGGCTAAGGAAGAGGACAAGTTTCCTTTTGGAAATCTGAGATGAGAGAGATCATATTGGTGTGTTCTGTAGTTTTATTTAGATTCACATAAGTAAAAATAAAAACATAATTGAAAAGACAGTTTTTCACAGTTGTTATATAAAGGAAACCAACCCTAAAACTAAGAACTTAACTATAACACAGGATGGCGCTATTTGCATTATACATTTAATTATATAATGGATTCCACTTGATAAAAAGCATCCACAAAAGAGGCCTAAAACAAGATGGAGCAATGACATCAGCAAGTATTGTGGGCCCAATTTACAAAAGAAAGCTTAACTGTATTGGTTGGAAACGTGGAAGAGGCCTTCATCCTTTGGTGGATAGACAATGGCTACAATGATGCTGATGCTGATGATATTTTACTAAATCATCCATTAAAACCATTATCAACTTTACTGTAGGTGTGGCAGCACATAATCACACTAATAGGTTCCAAACCAAATGTTTTGAGGAATACAGTTTTCACCTATCTCCTTCATGGTATCTTTGATATTCCAGGAATACTTGCACCAGAAGAGTATTGACAAGGCTTCCTTCCATCACTAGCATTTCTTCATTTTATCTGGCATAAGCATTGGACTTGGCTTAGATTGGTGTTTTGATTTAATTTGATTTGGTTTGATGAGTGCTACCCATCTCATCTCATGCTGGATGGGGAGTCCCAAATGTAAGTTTATAAAGCACTGGCTTAAATGGGGCACCCACTCAGAATTTGGGGCTGCCAGGATTCTGCCTGTAATGAGCTAATTTCTCCCTTTTGTCCCATAACTGATGAGAAAGGGCTTAGAAGAACTAGCAAACATAGTTTAACACAAAATATATTGTTAAGGATATTGTTGTGTTACCAACCAGCAGAGTAAGTGCACAGAGAAACGGTACTGAGAGCAATGAATACAATACATACAAACTGGTTTAACAAAGCTTTTACTTCGTAGTGAAAAACAATTGCATAGTCTTTTAGTCAATCCAAGTCTTTAGCCATTCAAATCAATCCAAAGTTACAGATATCTTCTTACCAGACAAACAGCAATTCAACGCTGGTAACAAATCACGATGGTAGCATATCTATCCACGACAAGCAGCAAGTCAAGCAATGATGAGAGCAGGTCCAACAATGACTATAGCTCAGCTTCCTTCTTATATACAGTTTACACTAGTAATTATCCACTTAAGATAAATGAAGTCAGCAGTGCAATGACTCATCAGTACAATTATGATAATTGCAGTCAGCATTCAGTCAGCAGTCATTAGTCATTACAATGACTCAGCAGTACAATTACTCAGCATTACATTTAAAGTTACAGAATACATTTAAAGTTACAGAACACATATATTGCCTGAACAACTTGTTAGGTTTACACCATATCCTAACATATATATTTTTTGAACTGAAACTGATCCTCACCGTTGATCAGCAACTTGTGTAAAATCCAACCAATGGCCCTCAAGAATTACAAATAATTTTAATCCAGCCCTACTGGTGTTGGGTTCCAAATCATAATGTGTTTACTTTTGTGTCAGCCAATGTTGTGAACCCAGACACAATTGAGTCTTACTTGAGTCTAAAGAATTTCATTTTCATTTCATTTCATTTTATTAGATTTCTATACCGCCCTACTCCCGAAGGACTCAGGGCGGTGCACAGCCAAACAATAAAAACACATACAATACAAAATTTAAAAAATAGAATAAAATCAAATTAAATAATTTTGGCCCCGACAAATTTTAAACCCCAAACTTTTAAAACCAATTTAAAATTGAATATATAAAATACTAAGAGATATTTAATATTTTAAAAATCTTTTATAAAAGAGGGGGAAAATTAGGCCAGGCCGGCCTGGTGAAATAGTAAGGTCTTTAAGGCGCGGCGGAAGGTGCGCAGATCCGGGATCCTCCGTATCTCTGGGGGGAGCTCGTTCCAGATAGTAGGTGCCCCCACAGAGAAGGCTCTCCCCCTGGGGGCCGCCAGTCGGCATTGTTTGGCTGACGGCACCCGGAGGAGCCCCTCTCTATGGGAGCGTACCGGCCGGTGGGAGGCTATTGGTGGTAGTAGGCGGTCCCGCAAGTACCCGGGTCCTAAGCCATGGAGCGCTTTAAAGGTGGTAACCAGAACCTTGAAGCGCACCCGGAAGACCACCGGGAGCCAGTGCAGCTCGCGCAGGAGGGGTGTTACATGGGAACGCCATGTCGCTCCCATTACCACCCGCGCGGCCGCACTCTGCGCCAGTTGGAGCCTCCGGGTGCTCCTCAAGAGGAGCCCCATGTAGAGAGCGTTGCAATAGTCCAGGCGGGAGGTGACAAGGGCATGAGTGACCGTGCGTAGCGAGTCCCGATCCAGAAAGGGACGCAACTGGCGAATCAGGCGAACCTGATAAAAAATCCTCCCGGTCACGGCCGTCAAGTGCTCTTCTAAAGACAGCCGTGAATCCAGGAAGACGCCCAAGTTGCGAGCCCTCTCTGTGGGGGCCAATGATTCGCTGAGAGATCTAACAGGACCAGGACAGAGGAGCACCCCCTGTCCCGAGCCCTCCAGAGATCATCAGCCAACGCGACCAATGCCGTTTCCGTGCTGTACCCGGGCCTGAAGCCCGACTGGAACGGATCCAGCTACGTCGTTTCATCCAGGTGCTGGGGGAGCTGTTGCGCGATCACACTCTCAACAACCTTTGCAACAAAGCGAAGGTTGGAGACCGGACGATAATTTACCAACATTGCCGGGTCCAGGGAAGGCTTCTTGAAGAGAGGCCTCACCACCGCCTCTTTCAAGGTGGTGGGAAAGTCACCCTCACTCAGCGAAGCATTTATAATCCCCTGGAGCCAGCCTCGTGTCACTTCCCGGGAAGCCAGTACTAACCAGGAAGGACACGGGTCCAATAAACAAGTGGTCGCGTTCAGTCTACCCAGAATCCTGTCCACGTCTTCAGGGGTCACAGGATCAAACTCATCCCAGATAACATTCTCAAGACCTGCCCCTGTCTCTCCCCCTGAGACTACCCAGTCGGAGTCCAAATCTTCCCGAATCTGAGTGATTTTGTCATACAGATACTGAACAAAATCCTCAGCTCTACCCTCCAAGGGGTCCTCCCGCACTTCCTGGTGGAGCAGGGAGCGGGTCACCCTAAAGAGGGCGACCGGGCGATTATCTGATGATGCAATAAGAGCAGCAAAATAACTACATTTCGCTGCTTTTATCGCCACTAAGTAATTCCTAATGTGGGATCTTACTAGTGTCCGGTCAGATTCAGAAAGACTGGCCCTCCAACTACTCTCTAGGCGTCTTTTCCGGCGCTTCAACTCCCTCAGTTCCTCGGTAAACCAAGGAGCCAATTGAGATCGGCGCCGGGTCAGAGGCCGCAAAGGCACGACCCGATCCAGAGCACCAGCAGCCGCCCTATCCCAGGTGGCCACCAGGTCTCCAGTCAAGGCGTGTGCCAGAACCTCAGGAAATGGCCCAAGCTCCATCTGGAATCTGTCAGGTTCCATCAGGCGCCTGGGGCGGAACCATCTTACCGGCTCCGCCTCCCTGCGGCGGGGTGCAGCAGTTCGAAAGTCAAGACGAAGGAGAGAGTGATCTGACCATGACAAGGGTTCAGTAACTATATCCCCTATATCAAGATCCCTCAACCACTGTCCAGAGACAAAAACCAGATCCAGCATGTTTCCCCCTGTGTGGGTAGGGCCATGAATTAACTGGGTCAGGTCCATAGCTGTCATGGAAGCCATGAATTCCCGAGCCATCTATGACGTCTCACCCACGGACAGCAGGTTGAAATCCCCCATGACCATAAGCTTAGGGGTATCAACCGCCACCACGGCGATGACGTTGAGTAGCTCGGGCAGGGCTGTTGCCACGTGGCAGGGAGCCAGGTACGTGATCAGCAAACCCATCTGAACCCCATGACCCCATTTCACAAAATGGGATTCACAGCCGGTCGTCTGAGGAACAGTGGCCTTCCTTGGTCTCAGACCTTCTTTAATGATAACCGCTACCCCCCGCCCCTCTCCTGTGACCTCGGCTGATGGAATGCTTGGAAACCTGGCGGGCACATTTCAACGAGGGGAACCCCCCCTCCTGGCCCAACCAGGTCTCCATAATACCTGCCAGGTCCGCACCCCCCTCCTGAACAAGATCACAGATGAGGGGGGCTTTATTTACTACGGACCTGGCATTGCACAGCATCAGCCGAAGGCCTGGGTCCTGCGGGACTATGCAACCTGAGGACCGAGTAGAGCCTTGGGGGCCGGAGCACGCCACCGCTCGTAGACAGAGAGTGCGCACTCCCCTAACACGATATGGCCTCCTGCTCCCGCCATATCTACCCCTCCCACCAACAGTACTGATGTTCAAAAAACTATCCGGACAAGCTCTAACCCCCCCCTCGATCCCGGGTCCCCCATCCCCCACGCCACGCTTCACTGCCAGACCCGACCCTCCCCCTTGTGGGTTATCCCCCATACCCACAGCCCGAATTCCAATCTGACCCTCCCCCTCCCTAGGACACCTTAAAAATTTGACTAAAAATTTTGTTAGAAAACCCCTCAATCCCCTCGTTTTCACATGCCACCTCTCTGGGTCCCAAAACCCTTCCTTGAGGTGGGCCCTCGATAGTGAGGAGGGCCACATCTGCGAGAAGGGGGAATCTCGCAGCGCAAGAAGATCTGCAGTCATATACATCTCCAAAATGCAGCGATGGAGGCCCAAAGCTCAGACAGGGGACTTCACAAAAGATGTAGCACAGCCAATTGTTCATCGATGTGCTATTGGTATCTCAACTGTCCTCCCACAACAGCAGGAGGGTCCTAAATTATCTCCTCCAATGGGGGCGGCCTCCGGCCCGCCCTCTCATGGCGGAACCCCACGGGGCCGTAGATTGAAAAAGTTCTCCCACAGACAAGAGTCATGATGTAATAGAGGACCCCTCAACAGTTGCATCAGTTTGGCTGACCATGGTCGGAAGAAAGATTTATCAGTCTATCAGTCAGTCTATGAGTCACGCTAGGGGCGAAGATGGAAAATCCTTGGCAAAGTCTTATACTCAAGATCATATTCGAGTAAGTCCCGATGAAAAAGGGAAAGAAGGGAAGGGGAAGAAGGAAGAGGGGAAGAAAAGGTGGGGAGAGAGAAAATTCCCTCAATTAGGGTGAATAATCAGCCCATTTAGGCAGACACAGTACCTGGGAGGGGGAGGAGACAAGGGCTGGTATCTATGTGACGGAAAACTCCTCCATCGCCCCCCTGCCCTACATTCCTCAGATAGTTCAGTTCTTCCGGGATAACAAATCCGAACCCCAGCCTCCATTGGATGTCACAGGGGGCCTCCAGGTCCTCTACAGCTGCCAAGATATCCCGGGAGGGGGTCTTTCTTCTCCAGTCCGTTATGCTCCTCTCAGTTTTCACCCTCTAGCAAGCCCCCCTTCTCCGGCAATAGGGCCTGAGAACAGCTTCAGTACTTCCATGGGGTGTGCCATGGCCCAGTTTAATGTTGGGGCCGGCCTCACCACCCCCGCTGATATCCATGCCACCATTCCCGGATTCCAGGGGCCGCTGAGGAAGTTCCTGAGTGGGGCAGATGAAATTTCAACAGGCTGCCACCACTCGCTGCCCCACAGCCATACTTCCCCCTTCACCTTGCCGCTATCGCTGCCAACGACTGCCGCCGAACAAACCACCATAGCACCACTTTCGGCGGCGTTGGAGCAGCGTGGCCAACTTTTTTGCCAGCGCCTCTAGGCATGTCCAGGGGCGAGGGAGATCTCAAAAACCCTCGCCCCCTCCGCTGACTGACCCCACCGCCGCCAGCAAGCCACATCTCCATAGCTCCGTTCTCCGCTCTCCGCTCGGCTCGGCTCCACTCTCCCTTCTCCTTCTCCTTCCCAGCAGCACCGCCGCTCTCCACTCTCCACTCGGCTCAGTTCTCGGCAGCGTCGGCGGAGTTGGAGCAGCGCGGCCACACTCTCCCTCGCTGCCTCCGATTCCGGGGGCATCCAGGGGCGAGGAAGATCGCAAAACCCTCGCCCCAAAGCCATCCAACCGAATCAGGGGTCGCTGATGGTCGAGCTCCCCTGCAGCACCCCCTCGAGCCCCAGAAAGTCCTCCATCCAGCCGCAGCACCTCACCTCACGACCGCCATCTTGCGCATGCTCCAAGAATTGAGAATAATTAAGAAAAACAAATCATTGATTCATGAATTGTACTAAGTCATAATTCATAATGAATCTTAGCCTGCTGTGTGAAGGCACCTATTTTAGTTGGCCAGCAATGGTTTATAAATTAGCACAATTTATGTTAGGCAAACCAAAGCTAAAGTAAGTTGTGAAATCATATGAACCAGCCAATGAGGCCTGATGATATTTTGGAACAATTCTTCATTTCCTGTTGATAAATTCACATTCCTAAAATTCAATTATTTTGAAACAATTTGCAGATCATACAACTATAAACATTTTAGTTTCTTTGTTACTTTGGGCTTTGAGTAGTTTTTCCAAGAAGACATAAGGATTTTAACAAATTTTTTCATGTTGAGAAATGTTCTATTAAGTGTTGGATTTCAGTACATTCAACAATAACAGCATTAATAACAGTTCAGCATTTGCTGGCTCAAGGAATCTTTGGCCACTTTAGAAAAGTTTGTTCAGCTAATCACTTAATCTTACCCAACTATTAAGGCTGATGGATTGGATAGAACCCTGTATGGAACTGAGCACAGAGATGAGAAAATGCTGGGCATTTGGGGTTTCCAGTCATCTTGAGACAAAAGTTGAAGGGTTTCCCAGGCTGATGCTTTCCAGATGTGTTAGGCTGCAATTCCCATATTTCTCAGATAGGGTAGCAGGTTGAAGAAAGCCACTCTGGTATATTATAATCCACAAACATGTATACAAGACATGCATGCAACATCTTTCACATTTTGCAACATATTTAATTCCCTAAATCTGGGTTGGCGAACCTATGGCACACGTGCCGGAAGTGGCACGCAGAGCCATGTCGCCCGGCACGCGTGGCATCGCCCATTCTTCTTACGGGTTTCCAGGGCACACATGCGCACCAGCCAACTAGTCTGCTGGTTACTGGTGCGCATGCGTGTGCAACGATCAGCTGGCCTTAATGTCTTAGTGCGCATGAGCACCGGCCATGCCGTCATTGCCCGCATGCAGCCCTGGAACTCTGCCCTTTGCCAGCCAGGAATGCCGCCACCAGTCGCTCCCGTGCACCCGGCTGCCTGCCTGCCTCGTCACCGCCACCATGAGGAAAAGCCCCGAAGTTGCACTGCCTGGAATCCACGTGGTCTGCCGCAGGGGGAGGCCAGGTATGGCTGGCTGGACGCTGCCTGGAGCTGAGCTCGAGGCTGGCAGGAGGAAGAACGTTGCCTCTTAGCCAGCTCGAAGTGCTGCCATAGTCTGCCGCCATCCCCTCTCCCCTGCCAGCTGCTACTGCCACTGCCACTGCCAGGGAAGCGGCTGTGCGAGAACCGCTGCTGCCAAGGGCGAGGGGGCGGTGGTGGCAAGGATGGGCGGTCCAGGTCTTCCCTGTCTCCCCGCCCAAGCAGACTTCTAGCATAGCCCCAGGCCTCCAGAGGGAGGGAGGGAAGGCACCACCTGCTGCTCCTGCCACCGCCACCCCCTTGCCTCCAGCAAGAGCAGTTGTCGTGCTGCCACTTCACCGGCAGCACCAGGAGTAACTGCCGGGGCAGAGAGGGCGGGGGCAGGCTGTGGTGGCAGGCCGTTCTCGCTGGGTAACAGACAGGCTGCTCCTGGAGCAGGCAGGAGAAGGAGAAGCCACCAGCGGGGAGGCAAGCTGCCCCAGGAGGACTGGAGGAGAGCGCAGCTCCTCACTCATGGAGATCCACTGCTGGGGAAATGGTCACAGAAAGCGGTAAGAAATGCGCGAGCCAGGAAGCGGTCATGCTCCCTGGCAGGAGAGGGTTGCACGTTCACTCCAGCAAAGATTTGTGCAACCCTCTCTGGCCAGGGAGCATGACCGCTTCCTGGTCAGCGCACCTCTTACTGTGCCCACTTCCCAACTGGTAGATCTCCATGAGTGAGAAGCTGCACTCTCCTCTGGTCCTCCTGGGGCAGCTCGCCTCCCTGCTGGCAGCTTCTCCTTCTCCTTGCTGCTCCAGAAGAAGCCTGAGACTCAGCTTTCCTTGGCAAAGCACTTCATCATTGCAGCACAGGGAACACTTGTGGCGCTGGGGGATCTGTGCAGCTACTATCACACCCCTCCTCAGCCTCGGCCATGCCGCGAGGCTCCAACTCAAGGAGGAGAAGATGGAGAAAGGGGGGGAGTCCAAATGGCAGCTACCTGAAGCAAGCTGCAGCACTATTATGCAGGGCTCCGAGTGGTTGGAGAAGCAGCAGAAATAGCAGTCAGGGCTGGGCTTTCAGCGGGTAAGCAACGCTACCTCTTCCGTGGGCAACTTTGGAGAGGGCGGGGGCAGGCTGTGTGAGCAGCCTGTCTCTAAGCTGGCGAGAACGGCTACAGCCTGCCCCCAGCCTCTGTCTCCAAAGTTCCTCACAGCAGAGGCAGCGTTGCTTACCTGCTGAAAGCGCAGCCCTGGCTGCTATTTCTGCCTCTTCTCCAACCACTCGGAGCCCTGTGTAATAGTGCTGCAGCTTGCTTGAGGTAGCTGCCGTTTAGACTTCCCCCGCCCCCCTCTTCCTCCATCTTCTCCTTGAGTTGGAGCCTCGCGGCGTGACCGAGGCTGAGGAGGGGTGGGATAATAGCTTCACGGATCCCCTGGTGCTGCCCGTGTCCCCTGCCCTGCAATAATGAAGCGCTTTGCCAAGGAAAGCAGAGTCTCTCGGGCAGGCGGGAGGCGAGATCTGGCATCGCAGGCATGGGAGACTGACAGCCTTGCAAGCCCATTCTCTCTTGGCTGCTTGGAGAAAACAGCAGAAAGCAGAGGATGAGGAAGTTGGGAAGTTGGGATTGAGGGAAGGGAGGGAACGGATAATTCAAGCAGTATATTGGTCTTTCCATACAACGGAAGGAGCAGCAGACTGGGGCTTCAATCCCTTCCCCCAGAGGTCTGGGCCATGCCAGAAGCCTGCTCAGATGGGGAGACAGGGAAGCCCTGGACCGCCTATCCTTGCCATTTGGACTCCCCCCATTCCTCCATCTTCTCCTCCTTGAGTTGGAGTCTCGCGGCGTGGCCGAGATTGAGAAGGGGTGGGATAGAAGCTGCACGGATCCCCCGGCGCCGCATGTGTTCCCTGTGCTGCAATGATGAAGTGCTTTGCCAAGGAAAGTTGAGTCTCAGGCTTTTCCTGGAGTAGCAAGGAGAAGGACAAGCTGCCAGCGGGGAGGCGAGTTGCCACAGGAGGACCGGAAGAGAGCGCAGCTTCTCATTCATGGAGATCTACTGGTTGGGAAGTGGGTGTGGTAAGAGGTGCGCTGACCAGGAAGCGGCCATGCTCCCTGGCCAGAGAGGGTTGCACAAACCTTTGCTGGAGTGAACATGCAACCCTCTCCTGCCAGGGAGCATGACCGCTTCCTGGCTCGCACATTTCTTACCGCTTTCTGCAACCATTTCCCCAGCAGTGGATCTCCATGAATGAGGAGCTGCGTTCTCCTCCAGTCCTCCTGAGGCAGTACGAGAACCACTCTTGCTAGGGGCAGGGAGGTGGCGGTGGCAGGAGCAGCAGGCCGGGGCTTCCCTCCGGAGGCCTAGGGCTATGCCAGAAGTTTTATCGGGCGGGGAGACAGGGAAGCCCTGGACTGCCCTCAAAATAACGACTTTCCAGGCCCAAAACGGGGTGGAGGAGTGCCCGAAGTGCATGTGCAGGGTGCGCATGCGCAATGTGGGGCACATGCGCGGGGGTCATGTGCACATGCCCATGTGGGAGGGTTCGCATTGTGTTATGGGTCCTGGCACGCACACGAGCTGTTGAGTGCACACATACACACTTCCAGCACGCGATGAGAAAAAGGTTCGCCATCACTGCCCTAAATGATATTATCTTTTAAAGAAAAGGAAATTGATTTGTGAAACTTGAAAAATGAATTCCAAATATTCTACTAATTTTTCTAATCTTGTTCTCTTTCAATTTGTTTATCCTCATTTAACCCATTACCAACATTGGGCAAAAAGAGAGTATTAATGAGATAGTTAGCATTAGAGTTAGCTATCACTGGCATATTGGTAGTCCCTTCACCAAAACTCTGTACAAACTACCTCAACAGTTTTATGTATAAGTATGTATGTGAAGCAACGGAGAAGATAAGGTAGGATGCTATGAGGACATTATAAGTCAAAAGTATTCCATCAGCATCAGTTTCTAGGTTGGTCAAAGACGAGAGAAATAGTCCTTCCATTTGGAAGTATGGGCCCCCATACTTCCAAAAAGCCTAACTATATACCCCAGTACCAAATGTTTCTATGAGGCCAAGAAATTGATCAGGATTGCATTTCCTCAATCTAATTTTCAGCACAGGTCATCTCGGTATTATACCTTAGAAGATATCCCAAACTTTGTCTAAAAGAGCAGTCCCCCATCTTTTTTTGGCATGAAGGACTGTTTTCATGGAAGACAATTTTTCCATGGACCAGGGGTGGTGGTGGCTTCCGTTTTGCTTGCTCACCCACCAATCACCTCCAGATGTGTAGCCCAGTTCTTAACAGGCCATGGACCAGTATTGGTCTGTGGTCAAGGGCAGTGGTGGGTTGCTTCCGGTTCTGTCCGGTTCTATAGAACCAGTAGTAAAATTGGTGGGAGGCTCCACCACCCACCCGGATGCTATAAATGACGATCTGTGCGCACGTCCCCATTGTAAACCAGTAGTAAAGGTAAGTATAACTCACCCCTGGTCCAGGGGTGGAGGACCCTTGATTTAAACATACCTAATACACCTCTCTTCTCTCTGTCATGTCCTCCCAATACATATCAAATCAGTACTGAGCCTGGATAGCTCAGCAGACTAATACATTGTAATTTAACTCCAGCTGTCTGCAACTAGTAAGTTCGAATCTTGCCAGGCTCAAGGTTGACTCAGCCTTCCATCCTTTCTAAGGTAGGTAAATTGAGGACCCAGTTTGTGGGGGCAATAAGCTGACTTTGTAAAAATATACAAAAGTATGAAGGCTATTGCTTAACGCATTGTAAACCGCCCTGAGTCTCCGGAGAAGGGCGGCATATAAATCAAATTAAAAAAAAAAAAAAAACTTCCATCTAGCATTAAATCCTTGAAAATATCAGCAACTGACCTTCCATTAAAAAGCAAGACTCTTGGACTGAGTCTCCACCTTCACTTCCACCTCCCTTAAATTACAATCTGAAAGGAAGTGAGGTCCATCAAAAGCCTACCTCTTTCTCCAGCAATACTCAGACAATAGTCTCTCATTGTAGCCACTCCATCAGTTAATGTAGTATTTCCTTTCAGACTATTCCCCATTTCACACACTTCTATGTGTTATTTTTTTCCCCAAAGGATTCCCAACGATATTAGGTGACATTAAGAGAAGAGGACGTAGTATGTTATGGGAATATCAAAAGAGGTTACATTTAATTTAAAACAGGTTCATATACAGGTTTAAACTAGTTGTACTCAGTAATGCATGTTATAGGAACCCCCTAAATACAATTAACTTTCCACTTTATATATTCAGTCTTCAAGGAAAAGTACTGGAGACAAAGAGATGCTGAGTACAGAACTTGCAGCGAAGGTGAACTATGTATAGTCTGAAAACGATTCACATTTATAGTGTCTGAAACAGGCAGAAGTCAAAAAGACCAATTGTGCATCATAATATTGTGATGCAAGCTGTACCCTTAATGCTTGCATGTGATATCACATATTAAAAGGACTGGAGTTTGCATTGTGACATGTCATCGTTTGCCCATTTCTGTCTCCTTGCATACAGCCATGATCAAAAGTAGCACTTCACACTGTTCGGGAACAGAGCTGATATGATATTCATTAAAAAGTATATTTGAAGGTACATAAAATATGAACAGTATTTTGAAGATCTCAAAAAGAGTACTAACTCAAGGCTATGCCTTGACTGTGTCGGGTAGATTTTCCTAAGGGCAGGAAACCAAAAACAGAAGAAAGTTGTTACATTTGTACTGCTACGAATTCTGATGACATGGACAGAAATCATGCTTCACAGTATTTTCCTACTGTGTCAGTTAGTTCAGATTTAGGGTGCTGTATCCACCAGATTCAAATAAGTTTATCCAGAAGGTCTGTTGAACATCTTAATTAAATTGATTTTCAGAGCACAGAATATTCTAGTCTGTTCCTTAAGACCAAAATGGTCTTAAAGGAAAATACATGTGGACAGAGAAACAAGAAGTTGGATTTCTCTTGTAATATAATCTTCCTGTGGAATCATTTTAGTAGGTGGAGATGGCTCATGTAGACAAGGGATGAGGAACCAATGGCCATCTATATATTGCTGAATTACAAATGATAGCATTCCTCATTGTTGGCCATGCATACTATAGGTTCCCTGCTCCTGATGTAGTTCACAACTTTTGAAAAGTTTTGAATATATGCTTCTTTGCTGACACAGTATATTCACAGTGCAGAACTGTAATCCCCTTATGGAATTGGCATCATGCCCTTTTTACAGCTGCTTTTCTTCTGATAAGTCCATGAAGATTGCTGAAAGATCTCAGTTCATGTTGCATACATACCAAACATTTTTCAAAAGATACACTAGTGCCATATCATCATACAAGGATTTAATGATTTCTCTGAGGGCAAAGTATAAAAATATTTTGCTCCAAATGTATTCAACAACTGTATTGCTGGAATGTTGGCCACAACACAACCCATATTCTATTCATAATATTTACATCAATTGCAAATCTTCTAATCTCTTCTATTGGTGCCAAATACATGGTATGTTATGATAGTATGTGGACAGATTGCAGTTGCTTTTCATGTCAACTATTAGCCAGTCTGCATGAGCTATCTTATAATAATAATATGCTTTTCCATATTATTAGATATTTACAGAACAGTCTGCACAAAACATTTTGAATAAGTATGTTTATTAAGTGCTGCAAAACCCTACCTGTTTATGAACAGTTTCTGCCAGTCCTACCAATGATGAATGAGCAGTTTGATAAAATTTGGCATTTAGCCTTCATGGCTAGCTTTACAGTTTGTACACATACTTTGCATGATGAAAAGCAATGTCCAAAAAAATGGATTCTCTGAACTTCATTCTTATTCTGCATGAGCCTTCTAGGGAATGCAGTGAATAAATAATATATTGTTCTACCATAATGGACCCCACCCCCCAGCTTTATGTTTCACCCCCTGGGGAGGATATACACAAATTTATCAGTGGGTCTCCAGATACCTTGTAATGTCTCAAACTCATATATCAACTAGAGAGAAGTATGATAAAAGTGGAGTCAAATCAGTGGTGGGTTGCCCCCGGTTCGGACCGGTTCTATAGAACCAGTAGTAAAACCATTGGGAGGCTCCGCCCACCGACCTCAATGTCATCAGGAAGCTTCTGCACATGTGAGCGCGTGCATGCGGCCCCATTGCGAACCGGTAGTAAAGTAGAACCCACCCCTGAGTCAAATATGTGGATAACGTCTGTGAACCTTTGATTAAAGCTTAACTTCTATCCTCAAGACTTAACACCAATGATTCTTCACAACAATCGTCAATCCATGTGGATCAAGGTTATTGAATCTAATCTTTTAAATTTAGGCTACTCTGCTTCCTTAGTTTTTAAAATGGAATACGATCAGGTGAAACAAGCAAAGGATAAAGTACCTGTTTAATTCATACTTGTAGGTGGATTGTCGGTTTTTTTGACAAATAGGAAGCAACAAGTGAAGCTAGGGAAATTTACATCTACTGGGCAAATGAGCACAGGCACCCCTCAGTGTATGTGCTCAGTGTGCGCACTTTCCATTGCTCTTCTCTCTGTATACGAATGACTGCACCTCGATGGGAACTCTCTGTTAAAGTTTGCAGACAATACAACAGTCATTGGCTTCATTCGAGATGGTGATGAGTCTCCATATAGATGGGAGGTTGAACAACTGGCCCTGTGGAACAACCATAACAATCTGGAGCTGAACATGCTTAAAACTGTAGCTATGAGAATGGATTTTAGGAGGCACTCCTTTATTTTACTACCTCTTACTATATTCGACAGCACAATATCAGCAATAGAGTCCTTCAGGTTTTGGGGTTCTATAATTTCCCAGGACTTGAAATGAACCATCAATGAAAAGATACAACAAAGAATGTTCTTCCTGCATTACTTCAGGAAGTTCAGACTGCCCCAGCAGCTGTTGATACAGTTTTATTGAGTCTGTCATTTGTACTTCTGTAACTGTCTGGTAAGAAACAGGAGAAATACAGATTCCAATAGTTAAGACTACAGAAAGAAGAATTACAACCAGTCTGCCTTCTTTAGAATACCTGTATATTATGTGGGTCAGAAGGAGGGCTGAGAAGATATCTGCAGACCCCTCACATCTGGGACATAAACTGTTTCAATTCCTCCCCTTGGGATGGCGCTATAGGACATTGCAGGGTTAGGGTTAGGGTTAGGGTTAGGGAGACATGGGGAGTTTTTTCCCTTGGGCCATCACTCTGCTGAACACATAATTTCACAGTGCTGTCTAATGTCATATTACCCATTTAATATGACTGTAATATTATTATTTATCCTTCTATTATCTTCTTTACTCCCCCCTCTTATTGGTATTTGTAGAAATGTTTTTCTTCATTGCTCCTTTTATGGGCAAATCAGAACCAGATTCATACTACCTGTTTAGTAAATACTGTAGCTGCCCAGATTTTACCTATGCACAGATGCTGCTTGTAAACTATTTGTTACAGCACATGTTGTGCAGCATCACAGAAGAGCCATCACACCCCGATGAGCCAATCTTCCACGATGCATTCTTTGTAACTACTGGTATAATTCATTTAAATTTTAGATATCACTTTGTTGATACCAATAGTTTTAGATACCAATTTTACATGTTATAGTATTTAATATATTATTAGTTTTTTCATTATAATTTAATATAGGCTGCATCTTATAAATGCAGTTATATAGACCTCACTTATAGATGTTAATTGGATTTTTTACAAATATATTTTAACACCTATCTTAAACTTTATTTTATCACTTATACTAGTCTATGATTGCAGTATAGTGGTTATAGTGGTCTCTGACCAAAATCAGTTCAACTTTCCTTCAGAGTTGAATTGAAGGAAAGAATTCAGATTGCAGTGGACAGTATATATTACCTAATGACATGACTGACTCCAGTTTTGGTGCTGTACCCATTTCTTTAACGCTAATAAACATACCACATCAGCATGCTATGATATAATTGAATGTGTCCCTGGGTGTTTTATGTAATCTTAACGATGGGGGATGACTAATCTTATTGCTTGATTTGGAATATGAAACAAACAACATTATGTCTCTTCGGTCATACGCATCTGGATACTTTCAAGAACTAATGGATTTAATTTCAGGGGGCTGCCTTTTAATACCATATTGAAAGCTAAGGGCACTTAAACACTAGACCTACTGAAGTGCCTGGATGAAGTTGTAAAAATCAGTACCTATTAGTATTAGTGTATAATAGGATCAGCAACTTTTCAGGATAGACAAAATAATAATAAAAATCTAGAATTCCTAAAACTGCAGGGACCAGTCAAAGCAGTTGTCAGGAATCAACACCAACTCAAAGGCATAGCCAAAAAACAAAACAATTTCACCAGAGATCATCAATCCTGTGAGATTTTGACAATCTTGTCCCATTCTAAATCCTTGCACAGTCTCATGTAAGAACCACAAAAGAAGAAGATTTGATTATCTTTTGAGATTTCACCTACTTTTACACTTTAAAAAATATATTTAAAATTTAGAGACTGTCCTAGATATAGGGCATCATGAGGATACAGTGCTGTTGACTCCTTTATTTCATTCATAAATATTCTAAAGTTACAACCAACACAAAATATTTTATTAGATATATTAAATTCTAAGGAAATGTGTACAAATATGCACTTTCATGTCTGACAAAATAGCACACAAAAAATATATTATGAATAAACCATAATGTTTATTTCATAAGAAAACCTCTGCCCAACCATCATTACATCAGCATTGTGCTAATTAACAGATACTAGAAATCACTGGCTACAAAAGAATGAAGCGACAGGTGGAATAATATGCAGTTAAGAAGCAACAATACATTTCAAAGGTGTCACTCTTTGTAACTACAAAATCCAGGCTCTAGGCACTGGGAATATAATGTTTTCACTCTCCTCTTCTCTGCCCAAAGAACCGTTTGTAGGCAGCAAGGTAGCCATGGCGCATAGCGTAACGTTCACATGGATTATAATCTTCACATTCCTCCCGCTGAAGTTCCTGGGTAGTCTTCCTGCGCTCTCGGATCCTGTCAGCATAAGCAGGAGAAGATTATGAAAGAGCAGATTGGGGGCAGGGTGGAGGGAATTACCTGTGAACCTTTGGTAAGCTACTAAGTACCATCTTACTCTACTTTTCTTCCTGTGCCATGTTTTAAATGACTTCCAGTTCTGTTCCACATATTTTGCCATAGAAAGTCTTTGAATAATCTTTTCAGGATTCTCAAATAGCGCAGATGTTTCCCAAAGTAACAGCTAAAATCTCTGTGAGTAGAATCTACCCATTAAAAACAAACTTGTGAATTTGCTTTAGAGCAAGGGGAGAAATCCATGCTCTCTAAACATTGAAGCCATGAACCCCACCTAAATAGCCAACAGCCAGGATAACCTGATATTCAACAACATCTGGAAGGTGTCAAATTTTCCATGTCTAAATTAGAATCGAGTGGGCAGTCACAGCCAATAAGTTACATCAAAGACAGTCTGCGTGTCTTCTGGAACTCTTAAGTTGTCAACATTTGACAGAAAACCAGAGAAGAAGGTATCTATGGGAACAAATCTTGCCCAATTGTGTGAGATGACCATAGCATTGACCTCCGTCAAGCCAAAATAAAATAAATAGTGTTGATCTCCATTCAAAAAAAAAATTAAAAAATGTATAGCTTCTAACCAGTAATTGGCTATGTAGACCTTAGGTCATTTCCCCTCAGGGGAATTTTCTAGAATCATCTTACTATTTTTGTGCCAAAATATCAGTAATCAGGACAGGCTTTTTATCACTTTAATAGTGGCTGGGGATTATGGTTAAAAAGATGTATGAAGAAATGGCACTAGAAAAAGAATAAGGGAGAAATGCAATGATGAGAAATAATAGGATTATTGGGAAATTGCAGAACTGATTGACTATGCCAACCTGTGACACACACATCCTCTCCCCAAACATTGTACATTGCAGTTGTTGTACCTTGGCTGTTAGTGGTTCTCAGCTATGCCCAGGATACATGGGTATCAACAATAAACCTTTCTGGATATTTTCTTCCTATGATTTGTTCCAAATGCAAGTCAGCATTTTTTGAGGAAGAGAGGCTTTTCCTCAAAGCAAGTCTTATATAATCTTTTATCTTTCAGATTATTTGAGTTCAGCTCCCATAATTGATTTGGATAGTAAAAGTTGGGAACCAGCAGCAAGACACCAGGATGATGAACTTTCCCATTGATCCTGAAGTCTGATGAAGCATACCTTTCTTGCCAATAATAGTTTCTCCTGTTCTCTGGTTGGGGTCTCATAAAGATGTTGGCATACCTTCTGTTAAGGAAAGGACCTGATGGGAAAGAGATAAATAGTTAATAATTGCTGATACATATCATAATCATAATATATGAATCAAAAAATGTGTCGTCCCCCTCCATCCTGTGCTCATGTCCTTTTGACATTGGTTTCCCCATATGAGATAGCCAGACCTATTATTTTGTTCTGTTCAATGCAGGCCTTCTGTTATTAATAAAAACGAATGGCTTTTCTGTTGCATAATTTTCCATGGGAGCTTCCAACTCATTCACCCCACCTACACAAAGTATCTGAGGGAGGATTGTTTATTTTAGTGCAAATCCTGTTACATAAGAATGCAAGAGTCCAGATGAATGAGAGCAAGGATCTATCTAGTCCAACTTTTTGGGAAGCCAATAAACAGAACACAAGGACAAGAAAACCTTTCAGTTTTTGATCCTGCATTTGAGTGTTATCCACTATGCATATAAACTAGCTGTTGTGTTTTGGGGGTTTTTTTTCAGTAATTTGCTATCTCCAGAATGTGAAAGCACAATTATTTATTTATTTTTCATATTTCTTAACCTCCCATCTCCCCCAGATTATTTTTTTACATTTTCATTTCCAACTTTTTGAAATAGTTCCAGTATTTAAGGCATTTCAGTACCAATTAGAGCTCTCTCCAGTCTCATGGAGACATCAGCAATCACCAGTCTATTATGAGAACAGGGTGAAAGACTTTTGATTAAACTAATGGTAGTAAGATTCTGAATGAGAATATTGACAAATAAATTGCTTTGGGATCTAAACTGAATTTAGTACCATTTACTGTATTTCATGGCAAGCTTAAAAGAAACAGAAAATCAGGAAGAAGCCAGTTGCAAAAGAGGCCAGATTTTTTAATAGAATAGTGTTGTATAGTTGACGCCATAGAACTTAGAAGAAAAATGTGTCTTCTGTTTTCCTTTCACCTTCAGTAGCCCTTCCTCATTGCCTAAAAGAAAAATTGGGAATCAGGGATCCCCAATCATCTTCCATTCTTAACTATTATTTGTGCAGACAAAGGTAGAGAATGATTGCTTTGTACCTCCCTTGGCACAGAAAAATCCACTTTTCAGCTTAAAGAAGGGATTCCAGGGGCCAAAAAAGTGTTTGGAGGAAGAAAACCACCCCTTGATATAATTCAGTTTTACCATAATATTAACTTGTTCCAAGGAGGTGACTGGGAGGCCAATGGATTGTTAAACTTGGGAGGTCCCTAAGTCATCCTAAAGATTGGTGTGTAATTTTAAAAACTGAAAATAAGTTTTATGTTGCTGTAAAAGTAGCTTCCTTTATGGATAAAAATGAGGTGTGGATCTAAAGAGGTTTACAAAAGTTTAGTTGATTTTCAACAAAGATCTCTTTCTTATATCCTTTGACAAAGTTGCTTGTAAAAATATATTGCAGGTTGAATATTTTTGTTGTATGATTAAAACATCACCATTTTAAAAATATTCTCCCTGTTCATAATTCTTACAATGAATCTACCTTCCCCACTTCTCCTAATGGATATAAATTGAATAATCCAATCTTAAAAATGCTTCCTTGAATACAGTCCTGAGAGAACTGTGAGAACTCTGCATATTATTTTCCGTCTTTACAACTAGGCCTTTTTTCAGGCATAGATAAGGAGGGCTTCGTGAAGTGTTTTCCCATTGGGGATGACAGGTCAGACTTGGCTTTCACTGTGTGGACTGGAAAAGCTATTTTCTTTATTTTATTTCTTGCCACCCTTTCTATGACAGATGTTATTCTTAGCTTGTTCTCTAACACAATGTTTAGTGATGTTAACTTGCAAACACTTGACTCCCTGAGAGTATCACAAGCTTGGATGATAAGAGAACAGTTGTACCCAAATGGGAAAACAAAGCATAGGGGAATCTGAGCAGGCTGTTTGGATAGACTGAAGTTGGGCAAACCGGTAGTGGTAGCAGTGGGAGGCTCCGCCCACCCACCCAGATGTCATCACGGACGCTTCTGTGTATGCGCACAAGCGCTGCGCACAAGCGAAGCGAGCACGCGCACATCTGCGCTCAGACTTCCAAACCAGTAGCAAAGGTAAGTGGAAACCACTACTGCCATATACCATAATTTCTTACTTGTAAATTCATGTGATTCGATGCTCTCGTGAGACTCTGTAAGAAAATAGAGAGAAAGTGGCTTATTCAATCACAACACTATAAGAATGCAAACATTTAAACCAGGCTAGTGAACCAGATCAAAAATCTTTTTAGTCTCCAAAATCTGTTTCTAAAGATGTTTAATTAACATATCCTCTCAGGTTAGTCAATACAGAAGTTTCATTCCCAGCTTTGGGCAATTAATAGATTGAGTCACTTGTAGAATCAACTATTATTTTTTAAATCTATTTATATTAGTGGAAGATGTAATAACATAAATACAGGTACAATTAATTTATCAATCATGCATTGATAAAGAGTTCTATAGTGTGTAATTGTGACATGATATTGGAGTCATAAGAACATCTGAATTTGGCTCATAATTAAGGCGTATTAGCATATACATATAATCCACTAAAAAGCAAACTCATGCTTTAATTTACCTACAAGGCCTAAAAGGCTAGCTCTTATTTTGGGGTTCCTAAATATAAACAATTACATTAAAAGATTACAGTATCTTTTTTCAGATAGTTCAAATGGAAAAATGTTTTACGAATTACATTATTTTTATAAAATGCACCATCATTCCAAGAATAAATATACCTTGATAACACAAACCAAGTACTATTATTTCCACATTAGGCAATTTTATAAAATCTTGTCCAGCATTAATAAAGCATCAAGACGTGGTAGGCATGAAAGACACCAAAAAAGGTAATGTTGCCCAAACTGAAATCAATCATATCTAATTATTACTCATAGCTTGACCATTTTACAGAATTTTATGCATCATGTTTCATATCAGGTTAGATCATGTTATTCTTGTGGCACAAGAATAATGGGTGAAGGGAGACACTCTACATTAGCAACAAAAGGTCAACAGAGCAAAACTTATTTTAGCAAGATAAATATAAACCACTTGAAAGAACTTGTATTTCTTTAGACACTGCAGCTAAGTGGAGCCAACAACCAAAAAATTACATTGTCTAATAAAAACCTATTCATTAGTATCTAAAATTATCTAAATATCTACCTATTTAATTGATATCTCTTTATTGGATATTCTGGCCATCACTAAAACTTCAGAAGGAAACATTTGGAATATCTCTGCAGGATAGGTTTTTCTTCAAACACTGTATTACTAGAATACGCTTATCAATCTCTCCAAATTAAAATCTAGGACTCTCTTCATCAGCTGAAATTCAGCTAAACCAAAAAAAAAAACCACACCTTATGTATTTTCTGAAAATTGCATTCCGCAATCTTACAAGCATACAGTTTATAAATTGAACTGCTTCTTAGTAAAACAATTAACTTGGCTGAAAACACACATGGGTTACTAGAGAATAAGGGACAGAATGGGATGGTTGTAGAAGATGGACAGACAACAACTGAGCACACTAGACAGGAAGTATCTAGCCTGAAGTACTGAAAATAGAGTGCTAAGAAAGAAAGATACAACATAGAGATAATAGCAGTGAAGAGAAAATAAAATTAGATGAGAATGTGTGCAGAATATCAACTTTCTATGATAGACTACTGCTACCCCAAACCCCAAAAATAAGTATTGGGAGACTTAAGACTCACTTACCATAGCAGAAAGCTGTCACCATGAGAACAGCCAGGAGTGCAAGAATGATGAGGGTCCGCATTTTTACATCTATCTCTTGATTTCTGCTCTTGCCTTACTCTCTGTCTGTATGGAATCTGGCCCCAAGCTCCAAGCAAGCTGCAAAATTTAATGCACAATTAAATGTGTATGTTTAAAAGCAGCAGTGGGAAAACAAGAGTCAGCTGAATGGTGTGCCTGACACTTGGTCTCTCAAAGGCTGTTATAAAATATGTTCCTAAAGAATTTAATCATCCTCTAGTGGGAGTGGGCTTCTTTTCTTTCCCTCCCTTTCTAAAGTGGGAGGGCTTCACATTTCAAATGAAGGTGAGATATTAACTCTGCATGTTCAAAAATATTGGATATGGGATAGAATTCCAGAGTTTAACCCAGGCCCATGGGGACAGGATTAGTTTTCTCCAAAAGAGAATGCTTAATTTTCTGAGTCAGAAGGTCACAAGTGAAGGCTCCAAGGCCTTGTCTCTCCTGTGAAGACCTAGAAAGCAGTCCACGGAAGAAATCCCTCCCCCCAAGATTGCTACCATATTATAATGTAACATTACAGAAGCTGAATATTATTAAATGCATGACTGAAGAATAACCATATAACTTAATACATTTCAGTGTAAATGTAGATGAAATCAAATCAAGTTTATATTTTTGCCCAAGTTTATATTTTTGCCCTGGTCCAATTTACCACTTTTTGGAATACTTCCTTCAACAAGTCAGACAAAATGCCAGACAAAGCCCTACATCAAGAAACTATTGTGGACTACTGATTTTCCTGTCCTTGCCACTTTTCATTAGTAACTGTTTTCCTTAGTTGACCCCCTCCAGAAATGTGGGATTGCAGTTCCCCCAATCCCAAGGAACATATTTCCATACATTCGTTCTCTCAAAATTAATAGAGTTTACCATATCATCTTGTTACTTTCAACTGTTGACTTTTCTTCATACTTTTCTAAATCTCATTTATCTATTAAGTCAATCAAGGAGGGTTTGGAATATGCCCAAGAAGGCAAATGAAGCACTTGGTAATATTATAAGGCTTTTGCAACAAGGGATCTGGCACAATAAAAACATTGATGAACACCAACAACTGATTAAGAATAGGCTCAGTTGACTCACTGAGGCAGATTGGAAGCTACATCCAGTACTGCCCCACCCCTTTTATTTTTATATAATAACAACTTAATTTCTCATTGTCCCCAAAGTGAATCTTAAAATTCCAATGTCTTCCACTTTATATTGTTATGTAATCACTAAATTGATAAGCTTATATCTTCTCCCCAAAACTACTGGCAGTGTGGAGGCCAAAAGAAAATTCCCCTCCCTCTAGGAAAATTAGTTCCTAAGAAAAAGTTTTACTGTAATGTTCAGTCTAATAGATTTGTTTTATGTTCTGAGGAGGTTTGTTTGTATGTCTGTGTGTGTGCAGTCAGTCAAGGATGTGACTTTCCATTTTAGTCAGCCCAAACAGTTTTACTATATCTTGCAGAGCCAATCTAAATATCACAAAAGCAACCATTACTGTTGTTCATATAATGTATTCAAAATACAAGTGCAGGGGGGGATCTTCTTTTAGTAACAAAGAGGGTTCACTTAAGGGCACAAATCCTTTCTGCTTTTCATTTGCTGGCTAAAACGTAAACATTTATCTTAGCTTCTTTTCCATCCTAAAAAAAATTCCATAGGTGAAAAGCCATCACAGGTCCAGGGCTCCATATCTTAGAGGCAGGTTCTACTCTGTACAGTCTCTGTAGCAACAAAGCTTTTCTCTACTATGCAACCAAAGTCTTTAATAATTAAAGGAACAAAAGAAAAGTAATGGGAGATAAAAAGATGGCAAGCAAAATGGGACTAGAAATCCGGGGAGGAGATACACTGGGGAGTGTGTAGTGCTGCAGATTATGTGTACATAGAAATAAACAGACTGCTATGGAAGATGTGGATTATACTACAGAGGGAAGGGTTTAGCACCAGAGATCTTGGTTGGGCAGAATTACTATGCAACAGAATATCTTTCTTTTATTCATTATGCCATCATAGTTTGTGAACCAGGATCTCTGACTGATTTCCTTTTTAAAAACCAGAGAAAAGCATCAAGGTTTGTTTTTGCAATCAGAGTCCTGATATATTTCAGGGGGAAAAATTAGAATTCCGGTCCACACTTCATAGTAAATAAATTATTCAGGGAATGTTATGATTTCTTTAATTGCTATCTTTGGTAAGACAAGCCAGTGGCTTGCCACACTATAAAAATATGACCAATAATGAGTCATACAGATTTCTGCAATAAGCACAATCAAATAGCGTTTAGCCATTTGCTAAATTTTGATTCCTGGCATCAATTCAAAATCATAGTTTCTCAATCCCTTGCCTAACCAAAATCTTAATGATTTTGTAGACAGTGAGACAATATAACAGAACTATCAGAAGAAAGGTTTCTACATAAGGTGAATATGGCATCATGTCTCCATCATATTAATAATGAATTTTCAACCAGGTTTCAGTCACTTGTACTTCTACCCATTTCTATTTCTGGTTTCCTATTTGTGAGGAGTTTCACATCATCTTGGTTCTTGCAACCCTCTTCCAACAAAGATCATCTGCTGTAGCATTTTGCCAAGCCACTGTTATTTCATAGCTCTTTAAAAATGCAATAAAAGCGACTTGGCAGCTACTTCCTCATAATCATTATTGTGAGTAGTAGTGAGATATGCAATATAAAATAAATTCATGAATAGAGCTGGACTAGGCATTCCTTGCCCAGAGTTTGTTAGGAGTAGGGCAGCCTAGAAGAGCTGTAAAATAAAAGAGCGAGGAAATAAAACAACAGGCCAATTTTGCCTTGATTAGCTAGAAAGTATTCTCAGAGTTTTCAAAGTCAGTGGCAACGAAGGCTTCCAAACTGTGTGTGCATAAAAACGAATGTGTGCATATGTCCAGAATACTGTATAACATATCCATATGCAATATGTTTTTCCCCAAATGGCATTCCTTCAAGGCCATTTTCCCCCTTGAGATGACTAGGGATGTGTATGAAGAAAGGTGTACAGAATTCCGGTATCAGGGATTCTGGATACATAACATCCAAAATTCCTAATAAATAAGAATAGAAGAATATTGCTTATCTTTTCCCCAAACTATTAAAAATTTCAAACCACTTATAAAATCACACTGAGACCAGAAATCTCTTGCTTGCTTGCTGAGCAACTCAGTCAGCCAACCAGAGGATCATGGTAGCCATTAGTCCATGATACCCTACGGTCCTCTAAGTTTCTGTAGCAGAAATGGGGGGGGGGGAGAGAAACAGAGGCAAACAGAGTTATTGGAAGAGTTCTGAATGGGAAAACTCAGGAGGCTCAGCATGGTGGAGGGTTCTTTGCAAACAGGAGAGTTACTCAGAGCTTTGCTTTCAGAGGAAGCTATCAGGACATGCTTGGAGAGAAAATAGTGGCTCACCACAACACCATCTGTGGTTTATCTGATCTTTTCTTCTTCTCAGATTGTCCATCCATCCATCCATCCATCCATCCATCCATGCATCCATCCATCCATCCATTATCATGCTTATTGTGAAATGTATAGAAATATGGATGGGCTTTTAAACACCATATTTTTATTTTAAGCATCTTTCTCACAGCATGCCTAATACTTCTCAAAGCAAATAATGTAAAGTTTAGTAAAGCAGGATAAATTTTCAGAGAAAAATCTGTTTTGATCCACATGGGCTTGTATCATCATTTTCATTGACTTTGATAAGCAATGCTTTGGGGTTGTATTGGTTCTGGTTTATAATTATTATTATTTACAAAATTCTTTGCCAAATGATACTGTTTTCAAGTTTGACTCATAATTAATGGAATTATATCTTAATAGTGTTCATTAAAATTATCTGGCTAATTATAGGCAGCTTACTATGTTGCTAAAATCAGAGGTTAAAGATGATTTGGGAAATATGGAATATCCAGCAACATTTTAATGCAAATTTAACTTTATGTTCTTTTTAAAAAGTGAAGAACATTTTATGTGCTAATATTAAACCATTTTAAGTAAGTTATATAACTTACCTTCTTTCTTGCTGCTGAATTACACTTCTCATCCAACCTACTCAGCATGCTTCAAATATTAGGTATCCTGGGAATTGTAGTTTAGCTACAATATTAGAGTCATATGTTCCTTATTCCAATTCTAAGCAATATATCATTCAATTCTGAGGCTCAAATAAAAGCCAGGAAATTTTATTTGAAAATGAAAAGTTGTACTATCACAGATATCATGTAACTATGCACATTTAAAACATTCAGATCCACTCTCATTTCATATCATTTTCTCTCCTATTACAATTATAAACCAATATTTCTAGTATTAATTCCAGCACTTATTTTCACTAACAATCCTGCATTTTAAAAGAGCAAAGGGGAGTCCTTTGGAATTTATCCTGTTGAAATTATTCATGATCACAAATATTGTGCTATATACACCTTTTTCTTTCTTTGTTGCTATTGCATTTGCAGTTGACTGGAGCACAGATGTTAGGCTCTGCATACTCACTGTAATATAATGATCTGTGCTGTCCTCTGTTATGTAGGGCTTTTTCTGATGTGGCAGGTTCTCTTCTCCCAATATTCCTAGACTCCACTGGTAAAGTGGAGACCTTTTTATTTATGATAAGTGACCCCTCCCTCCCATTCTCCATGCAGCCTCCTCCTTCAGACTGCCACCCTCTTTCTGAATATTTCCATCCCTCACTCAGGAAATCAGAAACCTCAGGAAATGAAACCAGGAGAGTGAGTGGGTGGGACAACAGATGCTAGTAGCTGATGGGAGTCAAAGCCACATCTTGGGGGCAGTGTGGCTGCATCTAAACTACACAGGGTCCTTGAATAGAGTCTTGAAAGCAAATCACACTGTTATACAGGAACTCTCTGATAGCTGTGGTACTCATTCTAGCCTTCAGTAATCATGCTCTGAAGCACAGTAGTCCTTTAAATACTTAGAGCTTAACTTGAGTCCTGGAGAGGGAGGAAAAAAATAGGAGCGGAAAAAAAAAAGTCTGAGTTTCTGCTTTTCCCAACCTGATTTCTCCACCTAAAAAGAGATGTTCAGGATGGAATTAGAAAATGTGGAATCATGTATTTGAACTGAGTGGGAGTTTGGCATCCGTAGGAAGCAACTTCTAAATTAGTTGCAGATGAATTAATGTTTAAAGAAATCCATTACGCATGTAATGACAGAATGAACAATCCATGACATTTGGACAAGCATAACAAATGGAACAATTGGACTCCTCATCCAAATATCATTAAAAAGAAAGGGGAAAAATCCTCTCTCTATGCTCAGAGTTAAATGTCTGAGCTTGTGGAAAGAAACCACCTGGCTAGATATTTAAAAGTACACCTGGAGGCTATTTTCAATCTAATAGCATTTTTATATTAGTAATAAACAGCCTTCGGATGTATTTGTTCAATATAACAAATATTGAACCAATCAAAACTTTGGCATGTGTACTTTCTTTTCATAAGAAGAACATCCAGACCATGTTTTGCCTTACTTCTGAATGGGTACCAATTTGGACATATTAGATGTTTCCCAGAAACTGGTATCCATTGTAACCATGGCAAAGTGTATTGCTTGCCTGCTAATTTCTTACAAGTATGGCAAACAGTGCAAGATAAATATTTGTACAACATGTAGAGGGATTAATATAATATTATATATATATATAGTTTCTGGGCTTTTTGTTTCTTGCTGACAAACAGCAACTCTGTGCTGCTCTTTCTTGCTGACAAACAGTTGCTGTTTATATATATATATATATATATATATATATATATATATATATATATATATATATATATCCAATTGTTCTATATAAGGTCACTCCCAGACATAAAAAGTAACCCAAGGAAAGTATATCTTAAGGCCCTTCTGTTGGTCTAGCTTGATAAGAGGTTTCAGAGCTTACGGTTTGCATAGGCTACCTGGTGCCCATCAAATTAAAATAAAAAGGAAATTTGTATCCTGATTTGTTCACAATAAATGTTTAAAAATTACTGATTTCTTTTTTTAAAATAATTATTAAGTTTCAGTGAAAAATAAAGTACAAAAAAAAGTGATTAGGGAATGGGGAGGTTAAAGAAAAGGCAAAGTCAAGAATGCAAGGGGAAATAAAAAGGAAAGAGGGAAAAAATCTTCCAACTTTCTTTAGTGGAGATACAAATGTAAAATACGTTAACTTCTCACTCTAAAATCACCAAAATACACAGCGTTTCTATAATCATGAACAGTTCTAATCATCAAATTCCAAAATTAAATTTTCATTTTCTTTCCGTTTCTAGCAAGAAATCCAGAAGTGATTTCTAAGTAAAAACAAAGTTAGCCAAAGTCTTTTCTTTAATTAGAATGGTCAATCTCTGATTAATCCCAGCCATCTCAGCCAATTCTATTAGCTTCATCATCCATTCTTCCATTGTAGGAATTTGTAAGTCCTTTTATCTCTGTGCATACCAGAGTCTCACTGCCATCCTCAAGCATAGAAACAAAGTTCCATATTTCCTTCAATCTTTTTATCCATCAAACCTTGAGGAAAAACCTTTGGGTTCAATTGAATATTTAATTTAAGAATTCTCTGGATTAAAATACATATCTGATGCCAGTATTTTTTAGTTTTGTACATGTCCAGAGTATGGAAAAACTCAATGAATAGTGCAAGATAGGAAGATGTGAAGAGACCTGGCCAACAAAATCACCACAAATTGGACTTGACTGAATGGATAACATCATCGTCACATGTCCACCAAAATGGTAAAAATTACCTTCCCATTGATTGCATTTCCAAAATCTATTTGGCACATGTTTGATAGTTTATCAGACATTAAATACCAACAGTACATCATTTTAAAAAGAATCTCTTCCAAATTATACCCAATTATATATCCAAACTTTTTGCCCATTTCATAAAGTTAAGTCTTTAACATATTCATCTTCTATATTCATTTTCAGTGAAAGCTTATACATCTTAGCAATAACATGCTTATTATTGGTATACAGAATCAATTCAAAGACAGTACATGTAAATCTCAGTGTCAACCACAAGCAGAATTCTCCAAATGTCTTCTTCTGGACACCATCATTTAAGGAGGATGAAGGTAAGGTCCTTTGATGAAGAAGGTAAGGTACTTTGATGATGGTACTGGAAATATTTAGCCCAGGATAAGGAAGACTAAGAGGGGGCATGGTGGCACTTTCTAGGGTTAGCCTTACATTCAACTGAAACGTTAGCTGAACCAGGTAGCAAATGACAGCAGTGTAACAGTAGTAGCAAGTACTGGAAAATAGAGCTTGCTTTTAACTTGCTTTTAACTCGAAACTATCAACTATTCTACAATTTAATGGAGAGGGTTAATATCAAAGTAAGATTCAACTGCAGTCCAATTGATTTCTGCACATGCTACTGCAGGGATGATACCATCTTGCCATTTGCATTATGCAACAATTCTTGGGCAGACCTATTCTTCAAATATCTGAAGGATTGTTACAAAGGTAGTTCCACATTTTTTAATTTGATTTATATGCCGCCCTTCTCCGGAGACTCAGGGCGGCTTACAATGCGTTAAGCAATTGCCTTCATACTTTTGTATATTTATACAAAGTCAGCTTATTGCCCCCACAAACTGGGTCCTCAATTTACCTACCCTAGAAAGGATGGAAGGCTGAGTCAACCTTGAGCCTGGTAAGATTCGAACTTACAGTAATTGCAGACAGCTGGTGTTAATCACAATGCTATCAGTCTACTGAGCCACCAGCCTTTGTGCTCCGCCATAATTTTACTGCATCATACAAGTATCTTTATTACTGAACTGAGAGGTGGGGAGGATGAAAAGGCCACCAGCTGACCAGAGAGTGGAAAAATCAGGGCTACAAACAGGGCTTCTACTCTCTTTCTCTGTCCTCCCTTGATTGCACAATAGTGAGGGGAGGACCACAAATGACTGCATAGGAATTGTGAAAAAGCTACTCCTCTAATTACACCCAAACATGGGGATGATGGGAAGAGAATACAATGGTCTGATTTCCAGAGAATCTCAGAATGTAGAACAGAGCATAGATTCCCTTCAATAGACAATTGCCCACCACAGAGCTCTAGATGAAGTATTGTAAAACTGTTTTTGCAGTGGCTCCTCTGTAGCAAGAATTAAGTTTCCCATGCCCAACCTCTGTTGTATGGCATTGTATGGATATAAGACTATGACACAGATTTCAGATAGACACAGCCTTATTCAGGAAAATAATCTTAGGAAAGTAAAAATTAAATTTGTTTCTCTCATGTTTCAGAAGATAGGCTTAGAACAAAAGGGTGTAAATTATGGCAGGATTATATTTGGTTGACAATTAGAAGAAATGTTTTGATGGCACAGCAGTATTACAAAGAAATGAATTATCTTAAAGAAAATCCCATATAGGGACAAGATACAGGAGAAATTCAACAGTAAATAAACTAGATGACCCAAAAAAACAACTTTATCTATTATTGAGAGCTGGTTTGGTCTAGTGGTTAAGGCACCAGGCTAGAAAACAGGCGATCTTATGTTCAAATCCCATTTTAGCCATGAAAGCCAGCTGGGTGATCATGGGCCAGTAATTCTCTCAGTCCAGTCTAACTCACAGGGTTGCTGTTGTTGTGAGGAAGATAGGAAGAGAAGGTGTGTTGAATATGTTCGCCACCTTGAGTTATTTGTAAAAATAATAAAGGTAGGATACAAAATAAATAAATTATACACTTATTCTTTTTTACAATAGACACTCACAGGTAGAACAAGGTCTGAGACTCAACCTCACAGATAAATGATCCATTTAGGAAAGCATCCCCAGTTCTTAGTTTCCATTAGGACATGAATCTGGTAGGAATACAAACCAAGAGAAGATGAGGGACTTGTCATCCAAGAGAAAGCATGTAACTATCCTGTTTCCCCCAAAATAAGACATCCCCTGATAATAAGCCCAATCGGGCTTTTGAGCACATGGCAATAAGGCCAAGCACTTATTTCAGGGTTCAAAAAAATATAAGACAGGGTCTTATTTTCGGGAAAACATGGGTATAAATTCTTTTCTTAGGTTCCCTTCAATTACTCTTCATAGTCTTCTTCTGGTTTAATGAAGCTATTATTTCTACAGTCTGGGAATGAAGGAAGGCAGGCTGGAAAGGGGGTTTATTATTTTTTTTACAAAGTCTCTCTATGTTATTTTTATACTTTTAACATTTGATGAGTACTCTGACAAGGGTCACATGTAACTAATCAGATGCTCTAAATGCAAGAAGAACTAGGTGAAAATTCAAATTGAAACATGAATCAGAAGTCTTCTGCATTTTTCCTCTCATCCCCTTGTTTAACCTAATGACATGACTCCTTCTCTGCAGCCAGATGTGATTTAAACAACTTTCCTGTCCAGATCTGAGCGATGATAAGAACTGCATTGGACTGCCTGACACGCTATGCCAGAAAAAATAAACCTGTCTTTCATCTTTCTTACAAAACAGCTCTATTGGCAGCCTTAGGCCAAAGTCCTGCCTGAGATCCAAAACCTTCATATGTTTCTTATAAAGTGTTGGATTTGATCCATGCTTATGAAACAAACATTTCCTTGAGACATCATAAAAATATTCCCTTGCATTTTCTACTTTAAAACTAAACTCTCTTTTTATTTTTGTTAAAATGCTTTCTTGCTCTTGTCTTATATTCCAAAGAACATCAGGCTATCTTGGTCTCACCAAAAGTGTAACAGCAGCATCTGAAAAAATTTGCATATATGTACAGATAGAGATGTATATTTATCTACCATACTGGAGAAAGAATATGTATGTTTCTGCCTTTTCATCTGCTGCTGGGTGCCTCTTGTTGTCAGGATATTCCTAGACCCAATGTTCCCTTTTGGTTTTCTCTCATTAAACCATTCTTTAGAAGAAAACTTTTTTATATAATTTATTAAAGGTTACATAGTGCAGATAAAACTGATACAAAGTATAAATAAGGTGCAAAGAAAAAAACTAAAATGAGAAAGAAACAAAATAAATAACTTCCCCCTTCATCCCAGCAACTATAAATAATTTTAACATCTTATCACTGTCTGTGGGGTTCTTGGTGCTCTCTCAGCTTGGTTGCTTTCCTGCAGATGTTTCATTATCAAACTAGATAACATCATCAGTGCTAGAAAGGAATGGGGTTTGCTTTCATTTTATACATGAATAGCTTGCCCTGTCAGTGTTAGTGAGAGTGGTCTTGGGGGTGTTAAGTCATAGCCATTAAATTAAAGTAGTATAGGTTTAGCTTGGCAAGATTCTGTCTATACAGTGTAAGCAAATAAAGAACTGAAGTTTGGCTGGATTGTGTTGTCATTCTTGGACTAAGCCAGGGGTCTGCAATCTTAAACACTCAAAGAGCCATTTGGACCCGTTTCCCACAGAAAAGAAAACACCGGAAGCCACAAAACCCTTCCCGTGCCTGACTATTTCTTGAGCAGCCACAAAAATAGCATATGTAGTTGAATTAAACATTCTGTTTTCTTCTGAAACTTTTCTTTTCTTGGATTTATCCATGGTTGGCCTACCCGGGGTTGAAAAGCTCAATAAATCAGATGCCGGTGGGTGTCACACATTGGTGGTTGTGATGCATATTTTGAGTGACAGGAAGCTGCAGCAGAAGCGTGAAAGAGCCACATGTGGCTACAGAGCTGCAGGTTGCTGATCCCTGGACTAAGCCTAAAATGGAATCCCTCAACTCCCAGCTGCTCATCACAAAAACATTGGTTCCTGCTGTCCGTTCACAAAATGCCACTGTCCAGACTATGTTTGAGTGAGCTCATGATGTCTCATTTTGTTGACTCAGATCTTGCATCCAGCCACCAATTTCACCCATAATATCTCTGCTTCTTTGTAGATGTCTTCAGTTTGCCATGTCCTCATTGGAAGTCCTAAACCTAGAAGAAGACTTTTAGACAAAGTTCATACATCTAAATATAAAGTATCAGGCCTGGAGACAAGAATGGGATGGTGAAAAACAATCTCCAAAGAAAACAGTGGCCGCTGCTTTAAAATCAACTTTTAGTATTTCTACTGAGGAAACATCATTAAATGAGGTCAACAAAAGCTGAACTTGGTTTGAAAGAAACTTCATCAGACTAAGCTATAATGTGCGGTATTAGTTTGGTTATTGTTTAAAATCAGTCATTAAGTTTTATAATATTTTGCAACATATTATGTAAACCTAGTCAAGTATAATATGTATGATATGGTCTTCCTACCATTTCCTCTATTTTTTTTCTTTTTTCAGAAAATTTGCTAAGGAAAAAATGCTTTAAAAAAGTAGTTGCCAATGTCTTTTTATTAGTAGGACATGACTCATTTGTCTGAAATTAGCCTTAGAAGGCGGGAACTGTCCAGAGAGAACAATTTCAAACAAAGGTTTTCCACTGATAGCCTTTCAAAATACAAATGCCAGACACAAAGGTTGAACCTTAGTTGAAGATAATATAAGCAAACCCATATTTCATCAGTATATCAAACTATTGATCTTGGAAAGAACATTAGATGGAATAAGTGCTTCTAGTCCCTTCACCTGACAAATGGAATTAATTTATATCAGTTTAAAATCAGATGCATGCTTAGGCATGAAAGCAGAATGTACCACATTTGGAATATGTGGTGATGATGAATGTATTTACTGTGTAGGGTGCTTTAGGGTAGTCATATCTTTCTACAGATCAAGAATATAAAACAGAAGGTGGGGTAATATAATCCATAAAATGTACTTAATCAATTCTGCATTTTTTTAAGTGTGAGAAGCATAACATCCCTGGGTCCTGAATTTCGGTTAATTTATCTTCCTATGCATTACTGCAGATGATAATAAAAATTAAAACTCTAAACAAAGTGTTTGGTTATTTTCTTCAGACAACTATTTTTGCTTGCCATGCAACAAATAATTCTTATTTGTATTCAATTTACTAATCCTCATTAGAGCTCCCACATCTGGGTTGCAAAAGTCCAGACTACTGATTTTCTGTATCTGTTTGCTTCCATCTAATGGCCATCCAAATGCTTAAAGCCTAAATGTGGTAGCCTTACTGTAACAAAAATTCTGACAATGTGGCAAAGATAAGTCATATGACTGTTTGGTATAGTGATTAAGGACTATGGCTTAGGTCCAAATGTATCTTTAACTATGGAAATTCCGTGGATAACATTTGGCCAGTTACTGTCTCTTAGCCTAACTTCTTTCACAGGGTTGCTGTTGTGGGTTTAAAATAAAGTAAGATCCACTTGCAAGAATTCCTTAAACTGGTGAAGGAACAGCAGGATACATAAGTAATATATGCACACATATTGCCAAATAGTGGTTTAAAGCTGTGAGCAGTTTTAATCTGTAGCAGTAGCATTGTATCTGTGGATGGAGAAACAGCATTTCAAGGCAATGAATGCTGGTTCAGAAATAGCAGCATACTTCTCAGGTTTGAAAGGACAGCCTGTGCTCTTCCTGGACAGAATTCCTGGAAGTCCATCACAACATCATGATAGAACAGTTGAAAGAGCCCAAATGCTGGATTGAGTTTGGAAGGCAATAGAAGTTTGTCACCTTAAGGAAAACAGAGAAATGCCAGCAATTGGCTGACAGGTCTCAGTGCTCAGCAATTGCCAGAAAGGGACATTGTGATTAGCTGATAATTCTACTTTGTCAAGTGTATAAACATTCCAATGTAGGTAGCATATTGATCTCCAGATAAATCTGAACATAGTCAATACATCCAGAACAGACTTGATTCTGGATTCTAGCTAGATTCTAGCTAAAAATGGGGGGGTTGGGACTGAAGCATCTGGAAGAGCTACTGTATATCTGGGAAGACTCTGTCATTAGGAATAATAAACTATTTTTTCAGGCAACAGATTTTGGATGAAGAGAAAGAAAATAGATGTTGTAGGAGTTACACTAAAAATTGAAGTTTCAGAGCAGGAATCACTAATTATAGTATGTCAACAGCCAACTGCTACTTTGCACCAATTCTGAAAATTACAAAGAAAGGTGAAAAGTGGGAAAAAGAACTGTTGGGTTTCAATTTTATTACATATAGAAGGGCACCACAATCCCTCAATGACAGAAGAAATGAGCTACATAAGTGGCTTCATTCTAGCATGCATTAAAGATTCTTATCTAACAGTGCTATGCTCTGTTGAGCTTCTAAGTAGCTTTTGTTCAGGTAAGCTGTGAATCCTGAGTAATATGACAAGTTGGCAGACAAGTTATATATGTGCCCTGAGCAATATATGCACCCTGTTTATATATCCTTAAGCTAGCCAGCTGCCTTCAGGTAGGGAGCAGCGAGCCAATGGTTGAAGGCAGACTCAACAGCCTGTCTGGCCAACTTCTAAATGAGGGAGGGTAGTGCTTTTTCTATTTGCTTTAGGCAGCAAAACACTTTTTTTTAGCCTAAGCCATGAAGAGGAAAACAAGCAAGAACAAGCCATCAGCTGCCTGAGGTAGAGCAGCAAATTCACATCTTCTGACTTGCCCAGCTTCAGGGCAAAGTAACCAAGGCCACCCAAGCTCTGGCAGCTAAGACGGAACATTTCAAGCTCATTTCTCTCCTCCCTCCCTGATGGTAAGAATGTATTGGTATATAATAAGTAACAGTTTGTTGTCTTTCCATGGCAACTCAAAACTGATAACGCTCACTTAGGGCACACCCAGATGACCAGTTTGTTATCTTCCAATCCACAAGGCACAAAGTATGGCAGCACAAAATTGTTCTGTTTACATAGCTGATTTCTACCCTATTATGGACCCTGGTCACTGCCTCATCAATGAAGCTGATAAGTGATATTGTTCTACCACTTTGCTATGGGGCAAATTAAGGTACAATGATTGATGGTTTTTCTAGGGCTGGAAAAATATCTAGCAATTGCTCTATCTACCAATTGCTCTCCTTAATATCGCTAGAGAGTGAGGCTTGGAGAAGTGAAAATTGGTAGACAGCTGGAGCACCGCAAAGGGATGGGATGGCAGAAGCTTTAACCGGCTTCACTCAATAACATAACCAACTGTGAGTTCATGGCCTTTGGCCTGAACTACTCTGCAAAGCAAACCTGTCAGTCAAGGATCACTCTGGGGGATAATGCAAGCTCAAGTGTCTGCACCACCCTACTGTGTAAATGATCAGCAATGTGAAATGCTGAACGGCACGGGCCTTTCGATCTGCTACATCCCATTAAATGATCTGATGGTCAGTTGGAGCACTTCTTTCTAATCAGCCGGTGTAGGAAAAAAACTGCTTTTAGAGCCCCATCTTTCTCCCTGGCAAAAGCAACCAAAAATCCAAAGAAAAATATGCATTCATTTCTTCTTTTTCTTTGTTCCCATCTGAGTTTGTTATCTCTGACTTCCTTGTTCCTTTTTTATTTTGTGTGGTTTTCTTGTTTTTAACATTTTTAATCATTTGTGAACTACCTACAATCACTAAGAGTTGAACAGCATATAAATGTTGTTGTTGTTGTTGTTGTTGTTGTTGTTATTATTATTATTATTATTATTATTATTATTATTCATTAGATGTATATGCCCTTCATCCAAAATGGTATTCAAAATATGTAGGAAATTTTTGATTTTTCCTTTAATAGACTGAGAGCATTTTGTCTCATCTAGATTAAGAATCAATGTACTTTCTTCAATACAGGATATTATTGATATCAGATACCTCTTTCCAAACTTTCTTGGATAAATCTGTCATTCCCAGAACAAGCATGTAGATTTAAGAATATCTGAATGAAGGGAATTAAATTTAAAGGAATGTAAAAATTGCAAATTTTTTAGCTGTTGGGAAAAAAGTGGCTTCTCATTGATTTATATCTCAACCACAGGAAAAAGACATTGCACAAAAAGCATTTCTTGCTACTCTTTACAAGATAGCCAGCATCCTTTTCAAGAAAAAGACACCTATAATAGTGGTGGGTTTCAAAAATTTTTACTACCAGTTCTGTGGGCGTGGCTTGGGAGGTGTTGTGTGGCTTGGTGGGTGTGGCAGGGGAAGGATACTGTAAAATCTCCATTCCCTCCCCACTCCAGGGAAAGTTTACTGCAAAATCCCCATTTCCTCCCGATCAGCTGGGACTTGGGAAGCAGAGAATAGATGAGGGCGGGGCCAGTCAGAATTTTTACTACCAGTTCTCCGAACTACTCAAAATTTCCACTACCGGTTCTCCAGAACTGGTCAGAACCTGCTGAAACCCACCTCTGACCTATAGCGACTCTCCTCTATGTACAGAAATTTCCAGAATTCTTTTCCAGCCTCTTCAGATACGGCCAAGAAACATTCCCATTTGCTACCCTGAGCTGCCAGGGAGTTTCTGTGTCTCATCTGAATTAGTAGGAAGGAAAAGGAAAACTCATAAGGCAGCTACAGCTTTTTCTTTGTTGCAAGAATGTCACAAGTGTGGTACATCAAGGGTCAGATTTGAGGAATTTTTTAAAATTGTTCCCAGGTCATTTTTGCTTCACGGAACAAAACATCCAGTGCCACTGCTGAGCCTTTTATGATCTTAATCTCTATTGCAGAATTTCTCAGCCTGGGTGACTTTAAAATGACAACTCAGCTCCTCAAATTCCTCAGCCAGTTTACCACTGTACTAAACCGCACAATGATATCGACATTGACACTGACTAGATTGATCCTCTGTTAATCAGCCACATTAAATGTGAAATTATCAAGATGAAAAGACAACCAGATTGGTCTTTTCTAACCAGGCTTGTACCATTACAGCTGAAAAAAGGCAGTCCTGTGATTTGAATATATAACAGGATTTGTGCATGCTGCATTGACATGATTTGCGAGTCACACTTGCATCAATGCCCTTTTGCATAAAGTATATTCTGTATGCAATTGGCCTCACCCTGTAGTGAGTATGGTGTTCAGAAAAGAATCCCAGATGATACTGATTTTTTCTAATCTATTCCTTGAACAGGAAAGGTTATATGCATCCCAGTCCCAGAAAAGTTTCCAGATTGCTTAACCTTTAAGTTCCATGGTCGACAGAAAAAAAATCACAGGCATGTCAAAACAAGGCATGGATCTTATTTATCAGCGAATACTGACATGTATGCAGAATGAGGGTGAAATTATGCCACCCTGAGGCCAAGTAAGAAAGGATGGAAGGAAAGCAAAGTTTCTCAGCTTCTGCTCTGCTTTTTATCTGCTCATACAGATTTCGGTAATATTTTGGCTTCACTTTTCCCACCATCTTCTTAGCTCATTCAGCAATAAGGTATGAAAATTGTTTGCCAGATGCTCCTGAAAAAATGTAACCCAGGAAGTGACAAGAATTTGTACTATTTCTTTTCTGGGTTGCTGATTATGAAATAATTCTTATCTCCTTTTGATTCCTTGCACTTGGGAATGGGGAACTATAGGTAGTCCTTGATTTACAGCCATTTGTGTAGTTCAAAGTTACCATAGCACTGAAAAAAGTGAGCTATGGTTGTTTTTTACACCTACAACCATTGCAGCATCCCCATGGTCACATGATCAAAATTCAGATGCTTGGAAACTGATTCATATGTTTGACGGCTGCAGTATATTGGGGTCATGTGATCACCTTCTGCAACTTTCTCAGAAGCAAAGACATTGGGGAAGCCAGATTCACTTAACAACCCTGTTACTAACTTAACAACTACAGTTATTCACTTATCTGTGGCAAAAATAGAGACCTTCAAGTTTCTAGGTTCTATCATATCTCAAGACTGAAAATGGACACCTAAAATCAAAAATGTCATCAAAAAAGCACAACAAAGAATGTTCTTTTTGCGCCAAGTCAAAAAGCTCAGACTGCCCAAAGAGCTGCTAATACAGTTCTACAAAGGAATTATTGAGTCTGTCATCTGCACCTCTATAACTGTCTGGTTTGGCTCTGCAACCAAACAAGACAGATACAGACTTCAACAGATCATTAGAACTGCAGAAAAAACAATTGCTACCAACCTGCCTTCCATTGAGGACCTGTATACTGCACGAGTCAAAAAGAGGGCTGAGAAAATATCTACAGACCCCTCACATCCTGGACATAAATTGTTTCAACTTCTACTCTCAAAATGACGCTATAGGGCCATGATGGCGAATTTATGGCTTGCGTGCCACAGGTGGCACACAGAGCCCTCTCTGTGGGCACGTGAGCAGTCACCCCACAGCATGCCTCCCACCAGCCAGCTAATTTACTAAGAGCCTTGATAGTTCAGTGGTCTAAGCACCCTGTTATTAACATAGCTGCCTGCAATTACTGCTGGTTCGAATCTCTCCAAGGCTCAAGGTTGACTCAGCCTTCCATCCTTTCAAAGGTAGGTGAAATGAGGACCCAGATTGTGGGGGCAATAAGCTGACTTTGTATAAAATATACAAAAGTATGAAGGCTATTGCTTAACGCATTGTAAGCCGCCCTGAGTCTCCGGAGAAGGGCGGCATATAAATCAAATTTAAAAAAAAAATTTTGGATCTCTGCCGTGGAGAGGGGCAGGGGCAGAGGCAGGGGCACATGTGCGGGGAGCCAAGGCGGGGCGCATGCAGGAGATGCTGGAGGATGTGCGGGAGGCAGGGCGCCGGGGGCAGGGTGTATATCTGAGTGTACATGCCTCCTGAAATGTATTTTGGATTAGAACAGTCTTTCAGAAAAAGGAATCAAGGTCTGAAAAGAAAAGAATTTGTACACACAATCTAAAACTCTTCAACTAAATCAATAGGAGAACATACAATTTTTATTTATAATAATAAATGTATTTACAGCCAAAGGATCCATGTAGGAAATTACAAATATAATTTAAAGTTTGGCATTAGATAAAACAGTTTAACAAAAAATGAGAAACACTACATGTTATGTATTTTATATAGCCGTGATGGCGAACCTATGGCATGCGGAGCCATATTGGTGGGCACACGAGCATTGCCCTAGCTCAGCTGCAGCGCACATGAGCGTGCAGGCCAACTGATTTTCAGGCCTTCCGGGCACACTAGAAGTTGGCAAACGGGCCGTTTCCGGCCTCCAGAGGGCCTCCAGGAGGGTGGGGAAGGCTGTTTTCACTCCTAGAAAGCACAGGGTGGTTGCACAGGCATGCGTGGGGGGGTGGGGCGCATTGAATTGTGGGTGTGGGCACGCACGTGTGTGACCCCCCCGCGCTCCCACCGCTTTTGGCACGTGATGGCAAAAAGGTTATCCATCACTGGTATATAATGTATAGTTTTCAGTTGAAGTTCTCATTCTAGCCCTCTGTTGGAGCGGGAAAATACTCTCTCCTAATTGGTTGTTTGGCTGATCAGTTTCATATAAAAGGAGCTGTGTCAGCCAGGGAGTCGTCGTTGCCTCACATGCAATATTGAATAAAGAACTGTTATAAATCACTCCACCCAGAACATAACACTACAGAAAACATCTAAAACTCTAGCTTATTGAGGTGTTATCAAAGACCTTGTTTTTATAGCTATAGTTAAAAATCTGTTGCCTCTATAATTATAGGAATTTCATTTGAGAGCAAAATTTTAACATACTGAGAAATATCTCTTCTTGTCCTGATTTTAAAATAGACCAGATAATACCCTGCCTAAAACTCTTGTAAAATTCACAGCACAATGAAGTACTGTTTCAAGTACTTATTTTTTGAAATACTGTTTCAAGATGAATACCACAAAGGGGACAATATCTTTGACAGATAGGGATCTTTTGAAATCTATCATGTACCATTTTTTAAGATTTATTGTGTCCTGCCTTTATTATTTTTATAAATAACAACTCAAGGAGGTAAACATATTTAATACTTCTTCCTCTTCCTATTTTCCTCACAACAAAACCTGTGTGAGGTGGGTTAAGCTTAAAGAGAGTAACTGGCTTTCTTGGATATGGCAAGACTAGACACTCAAAGTCTCCTGATTTCCAGCCTGGTGTTTTAACCCCTAGACCAAACTGGCACTATTTATCTATTTGATGGCTTTTGATCTTTGATTATTTAATCTGGCTTTTGAAAAGGCTCTTCTGTATTTAATTACATGTGAAATAAAGATAAATATGGAGCTGAACAATATATTTGCAATTCCAAAAGTAGATAAGACGGCAATTTGGTTGCAATATCAGCCACCTGATTGAGTGCCAGTGTTAATTTTTATTTATTATTTGTTCTCTTTTATTAAGGAATCTTCATGCTTCACTTAATATCCTTTGTACAAATAAATGTTAGATTTTATATTTTCAAAAATATGCATCAACATTGCTTACTTGTTTCCAAACCTCCTGAAAATGTTTTACTGAGCCAGTTTTCAGCATCTCTATCCTTTCTCATATTCTATAAATAAGTGTAGACTATATGACTTCAGCAGCATCATTTGGTTATTTGTTATTGGGTTTTTTTAACTAAATTATCTGATTGAGATTTCTGGGAAATCTGGAAGTTTCCATACTTTATCTTGCTCTTTGAGTTGCTAAGCAGCTGGCTTCAAAATAGTTCTTGGATAAGAAGTTATCCAGAAATCTGAGAACCGTAGACTAGATTGGAAAATTGAAAAACAAGAAGAAGGCAAGAGTGAACCATTTCTGATTTATTGCCAAGAAAAAAAATGTGTTCCAGTAATCATTAGGAGCTCAATTCCAAGGAGTCTTTATATTAATAGCATAGTCTAATACAGAATAAACACAACAAACTTTGCTTACTTAAACTAATTTAAAATTAAGGGACTTGTATTTTCAGATAGTAAAGCCAAAATGAGGACTTCATGATTACTCTGAACTTCCTAAAGATATCTGTGCTAATGGGATAGTTTGTTCTGTGAATAAAAAATATTTTATCACCTCTTTTGGCTAGGATGTAGCAGCAACTGAATTTGCCTTCTAATTTTTTAATGTATACAGATAACACTGTATACATTGGTGTTAGAAAATACATGTCAATAGAACAATGGAAAATGTATGGTGATGAGTTGCATCCCCTAATAAGGCTGTCACTCCAATAATAATCAATATGTCATATTTTAATATTATGCTGTAACTTAACTGCAAACCAGCATGGGGAAACATTGGAAATGCTTCATTAAAGAGAGGCCCAAGTGGGACAAATACAGTATATGAGGTCTTTCATTGATAATGGTTTGAGGTCCTAGAAATCAAGTGATGCATTGGTGGCTATATTTGAAAGCATGAACAGGACAAAACAAAAACTAAATTTAATATAATTTAAATTTCTTGTACTTATCTATTCCTAGAATTTAATAATTTCTCCCTTCTATAACATTAAAAGTTACAGTTCGCTAACAATTTTGAGCTATATTCACAAAACTGTTTTGTTTGGTCTTATTCCTAGATTCAAGCTATTATGCCAACCCAGAAATCTACTCAGTTTCCAAGCCCAACAATTGGGTCAGTTGTTCATTAAACTACTTTCTCCCAGTTAGAGTTGTAAAAACTAGAAATCCAAATACTTCTAATCCACTGGCCTTCCACTGCCAGTTAAGAAATGAGGCCCTAGGTAAAAAGCAGCTGAAATTTTGTAGTCATGCCATTATATAATGTATTACAAAGGCTAAAGAGCCATAGAAATGTTTCCTAAACATAGACTGGTTGCAGCTTTCAAATTATTTTCACTACTCCCAGAGGTGCTTTTTTCAAAAGGCAACTGGTCTTCCTTTGTTTTTCCTTGAAGATGGTTCACTTCTCATCCAAGAAGCTTCTTCAGTTCTGACTGTCAGAATAGAAGCTTCTTGAATGAGAAATGAAATGTCTTCAAGGAAAAATAAAGAAAGTCCAGTTGTCTTTTGAAAAAGCACCTTTGGGACAACCATGACCTAGGTGACCGAGAATCTCCATAGACATTCTCACTACTGCTGCCTGGCTAATTTGGAAGGGTGTGTTGATAAAATGAAAGCCTACTTGTACTCTCTGGCACAAAAGCTTGTAGGATACCAGGCAGGACTATTTTCCAAAATTGTAATCCTTGAGGCAGTCCACATTATTGTGTGCTTCTAGAGCCAACATAAAGGCATTTACACTGAGTAAATAGCTATGGGTTAAGTATATTGTGTGTTTGTGTGTGTGTGGTCTTAGATTAATTCTTGAAACTGTACCCAAGCTCTGCAGTTCGATATTATGCACCCTTATGTAAGAATATTTTATTCCCTATAGAGTTAAGATCAGAAATATTGAGAAAATACTTAACAGATAGGAATATACATTTGTATGGTTGCTGCTGCAGTACTTTAAAACGACCTGTTGCATCACCAATGCCAGCTGTGTTTGCACAAAAGGTGGGGTGGAAAGGTGGAAAACAACAAGAAGTTGTGGTCCTGCTATTTGACAGCAAACCAAAATAAGTGAGTCAAAAGATATATACGGAAATAAGGCAGGTTGAATTTTATGAGCAACTTCCTCCAAGTCTGGCATCAACATTGCTCATTCTCAGCAGGGTTCAGTTAGGCAGAGCATATACTTCATGTTGTATTATGCATAAATATGTGCTTATTTTGAAAAGCACACAGCAGGATTAAAATGTAAAATTGGATTAGATTTGCCTGTTTCAAATTTTTCCATTTTTGTGTTTTCAAATGTTTAAGAAAATATGAGCTCCTCAAATGCGTTTATAGTCATCAGCATTGCATTCTGTATTTGTAACTGATTTAGTGAAGAAATAATGTGTTGGATATTTTAAACCGAGGTAGTTTTAAACTATAGGCTAAAGCAAAAATATAAATCAAGTTGATAATATGAACCAGCTGGTTTCTGTGAGAATTTGTGGCAGAATGGGGACAGAGAGCAACAAATATAGCAACTTCAGTCCACCTATTTTTTCCATCCTTTGCACTGCATATTAAATATAAGGGAATACTTTCCTTTGCAGATCTAAATTGACATTTATAGCTTATAGAGCATGTCATCTAACAAGTCTTTGTACTTGCTACTTTCAAACTGCTCAATAGGGAAGCCCCCTTTCTTCTAATCTGCAGATCTTGCCCACTGGGCATTTGAACTTTTACAAGGTACTAAACTAGCAAAAACCTGTTAATTCCCTCTCCACGAAAATAAAACAATTTGGTTTTTCCTCTCCCTTTTAACTGATAATCCATGTATTCGTATGGAGCTACTTCGTTTGCTTGCAAAAGGGAAGAAAAGAAAAGCCTTCTGAGATCCTGTTGATGGAGAAGGAAAATAAATAATTATAACATGTAAACAAATACCTGTGGATGGAGCAGCAGTGGGGCAATACAGTATATGAAACCTTCCTGAAGAAGCCTTCCTAAATAGCAACAAATATGTTATGGCAGCAGCAAGAAAGCTGCATTCAGAAGCCCTCCCAAACCTGATGGTATTGCTTTACGCTCAATACAAAAATCTTTCTGTACCATTTAGAGAGATCAGTGAAAAGTAATGAATTCACAAATACCAATATATGGCTACTCCATGAATGAGGAAGTAGATGCAATACTTTTACAGGTCCGGGAAGAAAAAATTGATTGCATATCTGTAACCTTCTGGTTACAGATGGAAATAAAATTCTGAAGCTCTGTACAGACATGGGGAGATATGGTTTTAAGGATGGCCAATAGGATCAGACCCATTTGAACATAAGGGGGAATGATTTTTCCATAGGGCTGCACTAGAGATGGGTTTCAGCAGGTTCTGACCAGTTCTGGAGAACCAGTAGCGGAAATTTTGAGTAGTTCGGAGAACCGGTAATAAAAATTCTTACTGGCCCCGCCCCCATCTATTCTCTGCCTCCCAAGTCCCAGCTGATTGGGAGGAAAAGGGGATTTTGCAGTAACCTTCCCTGGAGTGGGGTGGGAATGGAGATTTTACAGTATCCTTCCCCTGCCACGCCCACCAAGCCATGCCCACCAATCCATGCCATGCCCACCAAGGCACACCCACAGAACTGGTAGTAAAAAAATTTGAAACCCATCACTGGACTGCACTCCAACTGTGAAGGCAGATGGGCAATTTTAGACCCCCTCTACAAAATAATGTCATCTGGCAGGACTCATGTAAAGAGCATTATGGTGGTTCAAATGGAAATGAGTGATTGTGGACAGGACTCCTTTATCTGGGTACAAGTACAATTGGTGCTTAAGGTGGATCTATGCAAAACTCTTCCCTTCAGCAGCAGCCAAAAATTCAAGAAAACCCCTAAATAGCATACCAGTCCAGTCTGAGGGAGTGCAGTCCCATTCAGAATTAAAGGAAGAGATTCCTCTGAATAAGGCATCATGAAGTCGACAGCCACCTGATCTTTTCTACGCTTGTCTACAAATGCTAACAATTTGTATGATCATTTAAACATTCGTTTGGAAATTCTGTTTTGTATACTAAAAGGGTATGTGTTTGGAAGTATCTACATATAAGTATCTATGAATGATGTATATATCCATATAAAATGGCAAGTATGTATGCTAGAGTTATCAAAACTAGGCTGCAGAAATCTGGATGACCTGCATATGGGAGTAATGATATCGAGTTTTCTGTATCTCTTTGTTACTGTCTCATGAACATCTGGATTTTTGCAGCCCTAATGTATACCATAGGAACTTCCCTCAAAAGATTTTCAATGTATCTCCTGTGCTCATGATTTATAAGTTCAAAATTTTTAAAGATGTAGATTAAATGAGGGCTGAAGTGAAATGCATAATATCTAAGAGAGAGGAAGGATTATAAAATTGTAATTATCTGTTGAAGAGAAAGTCAGCAGTCATTATTTTTCATAACTTTAGTTTCCTTCCTTCCATTCATTTTTTATTTTCAATAAATGCAAATAAATAAATAAATAATAAAGACTGCATGAGTCAAACTGCTAAGACACAATGGGAGTTTAATCTGCCGATCTTAAAGGCAACCAGTTACGGAATATCACCTTATGGATTTTGTTAAGATGTATGACAGATTGGAATCTTTATCTTGAAATGTTAATCCCCCAAAACATTCACAGCACGCAAGTCTTAAGGCATAATAACATTACATGGTCTGGATTCTAAATTTGTTTTTCAGTCACGGTAAATTCTCTGACACGGCATTAATGCATTTAAGGGGAAAAAAAGCATGGGTTGAGATTTGACTTTTACCACTAGAAATAGAAGCTCTCTTTTTCTCAGTTTGGGGTTTTGGATGTTCTGATTTATTAAAGCAGAGGAGGGAAAAGATTAAATACAGTTTATATTAAACAGCATACACCCACATTTTTTAGAACAGGGTAAGTTTTCAAAATATTAAGCTTCCAGGACATATGACTAATATCAACTGATATTTTTCAGTGCTTTCATTAGGAGATCGTTTCCTCCCAAGTTTGGTTCAAGAAAACACATTTGAAGGTTCTTTTAATAAATCTAATAAAGTTTGTGTGCGTACCATTGGGGTACCATTCAGAGGTGACATTTATGACTTACTCTGAATGGCCCCTTCATACTCTATTATGACATGATTTAGGGAAGAGTATGATGGCAGATTTCTATATGGTTTCTTGGAAGGCCAGAATTGTGTATATCTTTGACATGCACACTTATATATTTGCCAGAAATGTTAGTCCTGTTTTCTTTTTATTATTTTAGGTTTTTTTTTGTTTTTAAAGGAAGATATGCCTTTATGGATTATGTGCCATCAAGTTGGTGTCCACTCAAAAATAGATTTTCTCCATGACAATTTGTCCCTAACCTGGTCCTTCAGGTTTTCCAAAAGTGATGATTATCCTCTTCTTCTCTAGATATTTGCATAATATGCCTGAAGTAAGATCATTTGAACCTGGTTATTTGGGCCTCAAGTGAAAATTCTGTATTACTCTGTTTTATGATCTGTTTGTTTCTTTTTCTTAGCTATTGATGGTATTCTCAGGAATTTTCTCCCTCAAAGTTCAAAAGTGTCAATCTGTATTGTATCCTGCTTCTTTAAAGTCCCACTTTTGCTTCTACTATATCACAAAGAATATCACTGTCTGTTTTTCATATGCACAGAAACATCATGGCCCCTGAATATCTTTTTCAAGAACTTTATGGATACTCTACCACATTCTAGTCTGTGGCTTATTTCTTGACTACTTATTCCATTACTGATCTGCAAGTCAGTGTTGACTCCTGATTACTCCTTGGATTAGTCCCTGTAATTTTCATGGCAACATTTTTGGGAGTGAATTGACCTTGCCTCCTTCCTTAGGCTGTGAGAGAGTGACTGGCTGAAGATTACAAGGCTGTTTTATGCCTTAAGTAGAATTCACAGCTTAATGGTTCCTAGATTGATGTTGTAACTACTACACCAAACTGGCTGGTGGTTGATCCTAAAAGGCAGAAGCTATCTATCACTTCAATATCTTTGTTGCCACTTCTAAGGCTGGTTTTTGTGCCTATTATCATTAGTTTGGTCTTCTTTGTATTAATTTTAGTCCTGTTTCTTTACTGGGCTCCTTGACTTATTTCTAGAATTTGCAGATCCTTTGCATTTTTTGACTATCGGTGTAGTGTTATCAGCATAATGCAAATTATTGATGTTTCTTCTATTAATTTTAAACCACATCCCTCTTCTTTCAATCCAGCTTTCCTTCATTAATTAATTAACTATATGGGCTGAATAAATAAGAGGAGAGTATGCAGCCTTGTCACATTCCTTTTTCAGTCTACAGCCATGTTCTGTTCATACTGTGACTTCTTGACCTGTAGATTTAAGTGTCACATGAGGGCAATGTGATCTTCTAGGATTCCCATTTTTCTAAGCACTTTTCACAGCTTGATATAATCAACACAATCAAACACTTTTCTCTTTTCTACTGAGTCCTTTTTTATATTCTTTGGCTTTCCCAACTATCCCGCATGCGTCAGCAATAATATCTTCTGTTGCTCTGCCTTTTTTTAAAGCCAGTTTGAACTTCTGACATCCCCTTTTCTGTGTAGAGCTCTAATCTGTATTGCATGATCCTAAGAATTAGTATGTTAGCATGTAAAAATAAGTTTACCAAGTGACAGTTTGCATACACTGTTAAATCTCCTTTTCCTATATTGGAATTTGACTCCTTCCAGTCTGTTGGCTATTGTGTCATTCCTCAGATTTGCTGTCATAGCTTGATTAAAATCTTTACTGCCTCTTGGTTTTGTTGCTTGCCATGCTTCTGTGGATATTCTATCAGTTCCTGTAGCCTTCATATTTGGTAATGACTGGAGAATTAATCTAACTTCATCCTCTAGTACTAGAGGTTCTTGTAAATAGGGAATATTTTTGGAACTATATCAAATATTGACAAATATTGATATTGTTATCAAATATTTCAGTATACTCCTTTTCCAAAGCACCAGAGGGCAGAACAAGAAATAATGGATGGAAACTAATCAAGGAGAGAAGCAACCTGGAATTAAGGATAAACTTCCTAACAGTGAGGACAATTAACCGGTGGAATAGCTTGCCTTCAGACGTTGTGGGTGCTTCATTACTGGGGGGTTTTAAGAAGAAACTGGACAGTCACTTGTCCAAAATGGTATAGGATCTCCTGCTTAAACAGGGGGGTGGACTAGAAGACCTCCAAGATCCCTTACAGCTTTATCCTGATGAAATTAGTTAGTATTTGTCCATTGATATCCTTCAGTATACCAATTCAAGGTTGGAAACTTCTTCTGAGTTCCGATATCTTTGGAAGGCTTTCTTTGTTTTTCTATTATATCTTCTATGTCAGTGATGGCTAACCTTTTTGCCATCGCGTGCCAGGAGAGGGGGGGGTGGGGGAGGGTCACCCGCGCACATGCCCATGTGCATGCGCGCGCAACCCCACCTCCGCTCCTGGCACATGATGGCCTGGTAGGCCCGTTTTTCTTTCTTACCTGGTTCCAGATCCTCTCTATTTATCTGGGAAGGGCGAAAACAGCCTTTCTCACTCTCTCGGAGGCCCTCCAAAGGCCTGAAACGGCCCATTTCTCAACTCCCGGTAGGACAGGAAGTGACATTTTTTGCTGTCCCCAGCCTCCAGAACCTCTATAGGAGTCTCTAGGAGCCTCTCTAGGAATCTCTAGGAGCCTCTCTAGGAGTCTCTGGAGGCTCTAGACAGAAAAAAAAGTCACTTCCTGTCCCACTGGGAGTCGGGAAATGGGTCCTTTCAGCCTCCGTAGGGCCTCCAAGGGAGTGGGAAAGGCTGTTTTCGCCCTTCCCAGATAAATAGAGAGGATCTGGAGACAGGTAAGAAAGAAAAACGGGCCTTCCCCACCCCCCCAGGCCCTCCAGAGGTAGGAAACAACCTGTTTCCCTACTTCTGGTGGGTCCAGAAGGCCTGAAAATCAGCTGGCCGGTGCACGCATGCGCCCCAGAGCTGAGCTGGCGTGCCCACTAATATGGCTCCACGCGCCATCTGTGGCACACGTGCCATAGGTTCACCATCACGGTTCTATGTCTTTGCATATGTTATTGTAATACTACTACTTGTTTCTTCTAACTGGTCTCAGAAACTCATTGTATAGAATAGAATAGAATAGAATAGAATAGAATAGAATAGAATAGAATAGAATAGAATAGAATAGAATAGAATAATAGAGTTGGAAGGGACCTTGGAGGTCTTCTAGTCCAACCCTCTGCTTAGGCAGGAAACCCTACACCACTTCAGACAAATGGTTATCCAACATCTTCTTAAAAACTTCCAGTGTTGGAGCATTCCAACAAAGTATCTTCTTGAGATTTTTGTCTTTCTCGGCTTTGGTTTCTATTCCCTTCTTAACAATTACTATGGTTTGTTCAGACATCAGTTTGATTTCTTCTGTTTTTCATTTTTAGTATTTTCTTTTCACCTTAATGCTTGATAGCATCTTTAAATTCAACCCACCATTCCTCTCATTCTCTATTAATGAGGTTAAGGACATCAAAGTGATTCATGATGTTCTCCTTGAAAGGGTAGGCATATGCTCAAGATCATATTGTGGAAACTGGTTGGCTTTCTTCTGCTTTAGCTTAACTTGGAACTTGCATATAAGCAGTTCATGACCTGTTCCATAATCAGCATCTGGTCATGTCTTTGATGTTATAACTGAGTTGCTCTATCTTGTTTTAGCAATAATGTAGTCAATTAAATATCTATCTACCCAGTACAATCACCATTTTGGTTGTTTGAAGACAGTGTTAGCAATGAGCGCAACACTAGAGTGGCTGATATTGATATGTCATTCTCCGGCTTCATTTTGGTTTCCTACACTACATAATCCAACATTTTTCTCCTTAATATTTCCAGTCACCATTCACAAGTGGCATATGTTGTTTGTATATTATGCCAATTTTAGATTGAACCTGGTCATAAAACTCATCCAACTCCATCTGCATCAGTGGTCCCAATTCACTGAGATGTCAATTTGTAGTCATTTTACTTCATCTTTCATTGTGTTGGATTTTCCTGCATTCCTACATCTTATATTCCATATTCCCATTGAGTTTGTCTTTGCAACTTTATATTTTTCCCCTTTATTTATTTATTTATTTTTATTTGTTTGTATGTCAACAAGTACAAGGAAACAAGTATCAGTATAGACATAGACATGGACACATGAAAAAAATGGCACAAATAAATGGATATAAATAGGCAAAATATAGCCATAAACACATAAAATTATTACAAATAAATGGGGATAGTAGGACAGGGATGGTAGGCAGGCTGGTGCACTTATGCACGCCTCCTTAAGGACCTCTTAAGAAACGTGTAAGGTCCATGGTAGACAGTTTAAGGTAAAAGGTATGGGGGTTAGAGAAACTAACAACAGGATCAGGTTGAGTGTTCCAGACATTTACTACTCTATTGTTGAAGTCGTATTTTCTACAATCAAGATTACAGCAAATTACATTTAGTTTGTATCTATTGATAGCCCTTGTGTTTTTGTGATTGAAGTTAAAGAAGTCATTAACAGGTAGGACCAATGGTGGGATTCAAACTTTTTAACAACTGGTTCTGTGGGCGTGGTTTAGTTGGGGGTGTGGCTTGGTGGTCATGTGACTGGGTGGGCGTGGCTAGCTGGTCATGTGACCGGGTGGGCATGGCTATGTGCATAGGGACTACTCAGAGGGCTGAAAAAAGTCATTTCTGACTGGTCCTTGCACTTTTGACCGGTCCTCACACTTATGACCATCCTCACATTTATGCCCGTTGCGGCATTCTTAACAACCGTGTCAGTCATTTCATCACTACTTCTCTTCCCCACGGTGACAAGATAGGGCGCAAAACGTAAAATGTGAGGACAGTCAGGACTACCCAGAGGGCTGAAAAAAGTTATTTCTGACAGGTCCTCGCACTTTTGACCGGTCATCATTTATGCCCATTGCAGCATTCTTAATTAAATAAAAATGACCTGCTGGAGCAGTCCGAGGCGGGCGTTCGGGCCGGCTGCAGGGCAAGATGATACAACCGGGGTAGGTAGGCTGCTGCTGCCCAGGTGGGAGATGGGGCTGCAGGGTGAAGCGATCGGATGGGATAGGTCAGGGGTCTGCAACCTTAAATACTCAACCTTAAACACATGTAAACACTTAAACACATCCTTAAACCTTGGTGGGCATTGCCAACTCCATATCACTTACTCCCACCCAGGTTTTGTGGCCCCCAGTATTTTCTTTTAAACAGGTATCTCTGTGTGTTTCATCTCTCTCATCTTTCTTTCTCCCATTCATCTCTCTTTCTCCCTCCCCCTTTCTCCCCTTCATCTCTCTTTCTCCCCCCTTTCTCTCCTTCATTTCTCTTTCTTCCCCCATTTCTCTCCTTCATTTCTCTTTCTCTCCATCTCTTTCTTCTCTCCCATCTGGGCAGAGGTGGCAGTGAACCTACTGCACCATCGGGTCACCTCTCGGCTTGGAGGCAGCACCTTAAGCCTGCACCCCACTGCGTGTGCGCCCGTCTGGCTGCGCCTGCAGCTGGCTCTTCTTGCTCTTACTGAGCTTCGCAATGGGGCAGACAGTGCCCCTCCTCCTCCTGGAGCCTATTACGATGCAGAGCTTTGGCTGCAGCCAGTGTTCCAGGGCAGAGAAAAGTCGCGCGTCTCCCCAGCGACTGGATGAGCTAGGGCAGGGGTGGGCAATTGTGGCTCTTTTACAACCTGTGGACTTCAACTCCCAGAATTCCTAAGACAGCCAAGCTGGCGCCACACGGGTGGGAGGCAGGGCGAGGGGCGGGAGAGCCAGCAATTTAACAAACGGTTTGGTGTGCTGCAAGGCCAATAAAATTACAAAAAAAAAAAAAAAAAAAACTGAACCGTTTGTTAAATTGCTGGCTCGCCCGCCCCTCACCCACCACTATTTATTGGCAATAAATAGTGGTGCAGAGGGGCGGGGCAAGGGGCGAGGCAAGCCAGCAATTTAACAGACGGTTCGGCCGAACCGCCTAGAACCGGCAGAATCCCACCACTGGGTAGGACGTTAAGGTAGATAATCTTGTGTACTAAGCTTAGGTCGGAACGTAGACAGCGTAATTCAAGGTTATTCAGGCCTAAAATTTCAAGCCTGGTCATATAAGGAATTTTATTGTGAGCAGAGGAGTTTAGTACTCTTCTTGTAAAATACCTCTGGACTCTCTCTAATGTATTAATGTCCGAAATACAGTGTGGGTTCCAGGCAGGTGAGCAGTATTCAAGGATAGCTCTGGCAAAAGTTTTGTATGCCCTAGTTAGAAATATAGAGAGAGAAAACTTCGTAAAATAAGGTTGATAATTCTTAATGCCTTTTTAGCAATGTTGTTACAGTGAGCTCTGGGGCTTAGATCTTTTGAAATGAGTACTCCTAGGTCCTTGACAGAGTGTGGGTCATCTTTTAGATCATTTCCACCCAGCTTGTTCTGACTTTTATTGCCAATGTGCAGGACTGAGCATTTATTAGCAGAGATTTGGAGTTGCCAATTGTTTGACCATTCAGATACATGTAAGGTAGTAGAATTGCCTGTGGTGTTAAATAGTTTTACATTGTCGGCAAAGAGGATGCAGCTGCTTGTAATATGATCACAAAAGTCGTTAATATAAAGCAGAAAGAGTGTTGGTCCTAGAACGCTGTTTTGGGGAACACCACTGTTAACTGGTGCAGAGTTAATGGAATATCATCAACATGACGTCCAAAAGACTTTAACTTAGCCACATTATTAGTACTCCAAAATATTCTCAGCTCTTCCTCAGCAGGATTTTGAGTGCCATCTGACCTGAGGAATCCTCATGTGGCACCATATTGCCAACTATTTTATGTTTTCTATCCAGGTGGTTTTCTTGGTAAAAATATAGTAATGGTTTACTATTGCCTTATTCCATACAAGCAAATAAACAAATGTTGTGTCTCACAGTGTGTTCCTCCTGTCACAAAACGTCTTCAAAAAGGAGAAGCGTGGGATGATGAGGCTTTGGCATTTAACCAAAGTGACTCCATGCACAAGCTAATGCTCTCTTGAGTCTATGTCACTTTTTCCCTTAAAAATAATTGCTATGTAGCTGAGGTTTTATTTTTACTTGCTGGTGCAGAATAAGGATCTGTTATAGGGCAGCATAATGACACTTAGGAAATGTTTCTTCCTGTATCTCTGTGAGATTCTGGATGTCACTGAATGTCCCCAAGAACATGTCAATATTGCATCTTTTATGCTTTATGTTTATGTTACTTGTTTCATTTTTATATTCAAGCAATTATCCCTTGCTCACAATTCATTTTCAAGTAATTTAGTTAATGTTCATGCATCCTTGAGTTAATAGAGTAGTAGAATATACTACCTTTTGTTTTAGTACAGTTTCCAGAATTATCAGTGAATCAATCAATCACTTTTTTGACATAAGAAAATAATCATAAACAATCATTCAATTATTCAATGTCCTTTTTATTACTCATCAACTGAGAACTGCTAGAACATGGGACACTTTAGAATAGTTTTCAATGGCAACTAAAGTAGTGGCCAAAATTGTGGGAACCTTTTGGGAAAAGTGTATTTTCTAAAACTAACTAATAACACCACTTTTTTGCGGGGGAGTAGTACCATAAAATGTATGTATGTATGTATGTATGTATGTATGTATGTATTTATTTAATTTGATTTGTATGCCACCCTATCTCCATAGGACTCAGGGCGGCTCACAACAGTTATATATATATAATTATATATAAATATATAATTATATATAAATTATATATCAATGGAAAGATAATTTAATCAAGAATGTAATGCAATAACTTTTATGAAGGATTTGCTATTAGAATAGCAGTTAAAGTATAAAGAAGAAAAGTGAAACACGTAAAAAAACCGAGATATACAAAAATTATCACATCCGTTAATACTTAGTTGGGTAACCTTTAGCATGAATTGCCATGGAGTGAACCAAGTTCTGCAGCTGTTATAATGCGAAACCAAGATTGAATGATTGCTTCTATTAACTGGGTTTTATTGCTGGGTCACTTCTGACTAACAAGTTTCTTTAGTCAGCTCCATAGATTTTCAATTGGGTTAAGGTCTGGGCTATTCCCAGGCCATTCTAGCAGTGGAATATGATTATCTTGAAACTCCAAAAAAAAAAAAAAAGTGGTGTTATTAGCCCTCAAACCTCAAAAATACACTTTTCCCAAAAGGTTCCACAATTTTGGCCACTACTGTATAATGTATAAACCTGCAAATGTAAAGATTTTCAATATCCAAGATATGGACAGAAACAATCCAGCATGCTTTCCCTTTGGACATAAGCATTCTCTTCTTGTTGTAATCATGAAATCTAGAGTGACAGATCAATGTATATTTCAGCCAATATTTCTCCTATTGAGGAGACAGCAACTTCCTTTTTGACTTCTATTTCTTAAGAGGTTGTTAACAGTTTCAGGGCAAATGGTTAAGGGGAAAAGTGACTCAGGTTTGATTCTAATTCTAAAATTCTGCTTAGAAATCTCACATCATAAGAACCATATCTATAGCGATTTATAGTCTAGTATATTTCAGAATTGTAAATGGTGGCTAGTCTTGGACACTGGAAAAGCAAAAGAACCAGTCTGTTTATTAATAAATGTAAGTAGAATTATCTAAATGAAATTACAGGGATCATATTCTATTTTTTCTAAGAAACACTCGGAACATTAGTAAAGATTGACTTATATCTGCAAAATTAGATGCAAACACATTTCATCAGGCATAAGAAGAAATTTCTATTTCCAGCTTTCAGGGGTTCTTGTTGGACTGTAAGATCTTCCCTTGAACAAGATGAAAACTAAAATGCATATAAAATTATAATTCTTTGCTGCCATCTTGGTGTTTGGTTTGTTTCGAAGTCCAGCTCCAGTAGTCCTCGTGTTCAGATATTTGAGGGCTGGATTTTGGATCTCCTGCAAGTCATAAGTAAATTGTTCCTGTTGATTGTACCAAAAATTAGACAAATTAAAAAATAATGCAAGTTAAATCAGATATGCACTGTACAGCTCTTACTTTTTTTTTTCTATGCATGGAAATTTTAATAAGCAAATTCCTTAAAACAGAGCATTTCTCTTTTTTCAGTCTCACCCAGAAGCCTGAAAAAAGGTTAGGTTCCTTTGACAAATAACAGAGAGATGCTATGCTTGCACAACATCTTCATCACTTATCTGATTTTTGAAGGATGCAAAGCCCAAGTGCCTAGACATGTTGGTTCCATATCTCAAAAATGCAGTTTTGAAATTCTTAAGGAAGTCACTATCTTCTAGCTAAAATCTTCATAACCATTCCAGTAGTTGAAGGACATCTGAGGACATCATATTATACTGTAGGTTTCAATGTTTTAGTATTAGTTGGGTATGGACAACTGTGGGAGGATTGGGGCCTTCTTAGAAAGACTGTGGTTCAAGGGCTTACTGTTTGAGATGTGTTTATCTATACAAAAAATAAGGGGGATTAAATTTACCAGTGTGCAGAACAAGCTTCTTTAAAAAGTTGTATATAATTATCAGTGTAGACGTGCAAAACAGTACTGTGTATAATTCTTCTTCCAAGGACATAAGCATAGCCACAAGACCCTGTTACCTTCTGTTTTATTTTTCCACTAGTTTGCATGTGTAAAAGTTATTTTCATTATTACATGTGAGAGGCTGATTGGTGAAGCTGTTCTACCCCCTTCTTTTGTTAGGATGTAGCTCTTCTCTGCTCCTTACACGGTACTTTTGGCCAAGCCATTTCACTATTTATAAATATTGCAAGTATTTCAGGCAACTCTGAAATATTTAAGATTCTTTCAACACCTAATGCTCAAATCAAGGAAACAATTTTAGCTTCAATGTGGAAGACACCATTATATTAGTGAAAGAATTCACCACACTGTTGGATTAATTTTGCATACACATATGGCCCTTTTTTTCAGGTGACTGTGGTTGAACTAGGTTTGAAATTTTTTCCAGGGAAAGGAAAAATTCTTTAACAATTTCTTAAAAGTAGGATTCCCTATAACACCACTGCTGAAGGAATCTAGTTAAATGAATTCCTTCTTAATCTCTTTCATGGGATTTAATGGACATGAAGAAAGGATTATACAGTAAAAGTCAGGCCACTCAAACATAGCCTTCAACTACCTGATAACAAATAATGTAGAACAGGGCTGTCAAACTCGTGGCCTGTGGGCCAGATGCATCGTGCACTGGCCACACCCATGCCAGGTTTAGCGAAGGGGGGGAAAAGTCACGATATGTCACATGACAACGCCGTGATGACACGGGTTTGACACCCCTGATGTAGAAGAAACGCACAATCCACCATAAAAATGTCTCCTTTGATAGAATTTCTAAAGCAAATTTCCTTTCCTCTAATTCAGTGGTTCTCAACCTGTGGGTCACGACCACTTTGGGGGTCGAACAATCCTTTCACAGGGGTCACCTAAGACCATCAGAAAACACATATTTTCAATGGGTTTAGGAATAATTTTATGGTTGGGGGTCACCACAATATGAGGAACTGTATTAAAGGGTCGCGGCATTAGGAAGGTTGAGAACCACTGCTCTAATTGAATGATAATTTGTAGGGAAAAGAAGGAACATCATTTATCTGCAAAATGCTATTCTGCAGGAACACGAAGACTTCAGTTGCATGGTAATATGTGTCGTGTGAAAGCCTAACTTGTAATAGCAGGCATCATAGCAACCCTAATATTAAATTGGCTTTAATCAAGTCACATCTGAAAGGCATTGGGGAAAGTGATCAATTTAAGCAGAACAGCCAATCCAACACCAATATACACAATATAGCTCTCTGTATGAGCCCTCCATCTGTCTCTGTAGTTCTTTTGAAAGTTGACTTACTACTTTTTAAATAAACTTGAAACTGATGTGAAAATTGTACTATTGGAATCAAAACTTTCTGAGTGTGGAGTATTTTAAACACTAGATCCATGCAAAAAGCAGGGGGGGAATCCCGCCAGATCAAAATTACTATTGCTTCCCCAAGAGGAGAAGAGTTATTTTATTACTCTTCAAAAACTGAGCCTTGGAAATCTTTACTGTTTTGTTACTCAAAATTCTAATAGATCCTGATCAATCTCCCAATCAATCTTGGTGCATATTAGTAAGTTATTACAGTAGAAACAAATAACACCCATTGGTTAAAAGATGGAGATGTTTTCTATCTTTTATTTATTCATTTGGGGACCAGATTTGCATGTGGTGTGTGTGACAGTGCATGCAACTGATATGTGTGCCTATGTATATTGCTGGGTGTTTTTCAGATTGGATGCTCAGCATATTACAAGAGATTTGCTTTGGCAGGTCTAAGGATTGAACAATCCAATCCTCAACCGTACCATTTTGATTCATGCAGCTCTGGCAAAATAGCATGATTTTGGCTTAACAATTCTGGTGTGTTAATTAGTTCAAATAAGAGTAGAAAAGTGAAGTTTTGGGATGAAAAAAATTAACAAGAGATAAAAATGAGACACCAAATGCATAAAAGATTACTTTTGTGATCCCTCATTTTCTTTTTTTCATCCTAGAACTTCATATGGTAAGACAGAGATTTCCTAAAGAACCATTTTCCTTATCTGGATTATTACCATACATTGATTTTGGAAACTTCAGGCTTAAAAGATGGTGACTTGAAGAAGATAAAGAAAATAAACCCTGTTTTTTATTCTCAGCTCTGCTCTTTGGACCAATCTCACACAGGAGCTGTTTTGTGATTTCTGCATTTGGCCATTCTTAAAGCTGAACACTTTTCAAAGAGACAGTGTGGTGACTGTTTGATGGCAGTAGCAAACATTCGGGCTAGAAAGGGCTAACCATTCATGAGGGAAGCACCTTGGCACAGCTTCAATGGAATGAATCAATGTAAAGGAACAGAACTGGCTACTTAATGTGCCCATGACAAATTTTTCTGGCAAAGGGCTTTCCCTTAACAACAAAACATTTTAAAAGAAGGTGCTTTTATCGGACTCTGATTTCCTTTGTTCTAAGAGCAATGTATGAAAATAAACACCACCTCCTTTCATGGTGGATATGAGAGAACAAAAACCTGTTACCCATTTTTTATTTTTCTATTTAATATTTTTAATTATATCTTCAACTTTTTCATTCTGATAATGAAAAGGTTCTCAATGGCCTTCCTTATCTGTTTGTGTTTGTTAGCCTTTTTTCATATTTCTCATCCCCACATTCTTTATCTTTTGTACTTCATATTCATTTGGTTGAAATGTCTTTCTTTGATTCATTTATTTCATGTTAACTCGGAAAAAGGCTTTAAAGATTCCTCATCATGAAAAGTTTCCATAAAAGTTCCTCACTTTCTTAAAAGGAGACAGCTGAACCTACACCTATTCCTCAATAATTTTAGGACATTTTAAACAGTTTATGAGAAGGACAATTTCCCGTCATATAGGCATATTAATTGATTCTGCTGCTATCACAGTCCAGAGATGTTTATGACATAAAGCAAAATCTGAAAAATTTCCTTATCAGAGGCAAATAAAATTGAGATACAAGATATGCAGAAATCCTTGTTCAATCTATATTCAATACTGTGTAAACAGCTATGGTCTGTTTCTACCATTCCATATGAACATTTCTCCAATATAGTATGTATTCCTTTAATAGGACTTTTGTTTAATATACAAACTCACAACTTTATTTATTCAGCCATATAATATAATTTATTCAGAGTATAATGCAAAAAGTATGTAATGTCTCCAAAATTAAAATGAACAAACACAGGGTTTGAGAATGAGTTAACACTTGTCTGGAAATTGATTCCAGATCTTAATGACAACCTCATAGAGAGAAGACATTTTTCTAGGTTGCTGTTGATTACAGTAATTGCAGTTGTCATATTTCTGTTATGGAGCTGAAAAAAATTCAGAGTTCCTCTCTGAAAAGGTTGTCCTCTGGTTTAGACGTTTTTTTCTGAAACAAAGCAGAATAAAGAGAAACACATCATATCATGAAGGGAAATATATGTAGCTTAACAAAAAGAGTTAAGCTTAAGCCCTTCCGCCTCCAATTTATTTTTCAATTTTAGCTCAGTGTCACTTGCATAAATCAGAAACATGTAACCCTAAAAATAAAACTACCTTACCACAAAAATGAATTCCTGATCACTTCTTGTAGCTTAATGGCAAAACAGATATTATGTATTTCAAAAGCCCTAGATTCAGTTTCTATTATTACCAGGTAGGATTGGGAAAGTCTCATCTCTAAAAACTTGTAGAACTTTATCCACTATTCTTCATTAGCTGGACCAATGGCCTCCTTCAGGAACAAAGCATTTTCCTCATTTCTTGAGTAATACATAAATGGGATATTGAAACTCAGTTCTAATACTTTAAAACGGGGGTCCCCAGGACCCGGGCCATGGTAGGCAGCAGCCCATTTGGAACTGGGTTGTGTAAGTGGAGCTGTGCACATGAAATGGAGTTGAGCACACACACCTGCCACTTACACAGAACCATTTCTTCTCTCCCCCCACCCACCCACCCCCAGCCACGCTGTGCCTTAACCCTAACCCTAACCCTAACCCTAACCCTAACCCTAAGCCTCCTGGTACTCAATTACCATATCATAATCACTCAGTTATATATTCCTTGATAAAAAGCAATTTCTTCCATTGTCCTCATGATGTTGTTCTCATCTCTAAGTGTTCAGATATTAAAGTAGTTACCCCTCCCCCCTTATTTCAATACCATCCAACAACAGGTAAGTAAAATCTGGTATGTTTTGCCACTTATTCAAGGAGAAGGTATTCAGCTGAAGAAAAGTGGGTATGAGCTTGTCCAGCTGCCATTCTGTAACTTAAAGAGTTATATATACTGGCATGTGCAATCTCAAAAAACCACAAAGAATCGAACAGTGATAGACAAAGCAGACTCAGGAAAACAGAGCCTTGAAATCAGACCCTCCCCATTTCTTCTCATTGGTGGGTGTTTTTCTTGCTAGCTGGTATAAAATGAGGATGGAGGACGACACAGCCAGAGGATTTAACTAGTTACTTTGCATACCAAAAGTGTTACGCAAAAAATTAGGATAACATCATTGGCAATGGTGGCAAACACAGATGGAACAGAGTGTGGCAACAGGAGCTGTATATTGCATGCCAATATTGTTTTCTGACAACTGAAAAATTTGTGGAGAACAGCACTTTTGTTTAATAATGGAGAAAGGTCCTAAGGTGTTTAATTAGCAGTTTGTGGCCCTTTTTGGCTAATAGCCTAAGAATCTGTGCAATGACTGCATTCAAATGACACATGTCATCTGATGTGCTGAACTACTAGTACTCATGAATCAACTGTCAGGATGCAAAAGCAGGTTTGAAAAGAACAAGCTAGTTATTGCTCAAAGACTAAGTATTTTACAAAAGTCTTTAAGGAAAAGACTTTAAATATAGATATCTTAAAGCAGGTGGGTCTCTAAGTGTTCCTGTTGTTTATAATAGAGACATTGTAATAGAAATGTGCAATATATGTATTTTTCCTCTAACAGAACACAGTTCCTTGGTGGGAGACACTGGTAGGCAACCTGGTAATTGGGGAACAGAGAGCATCAGGGCTTTTGACAACACATTGTATGCCATTTCTGATTACCGGTATTTACATTACAAGAATGGGTCTTCCTTTTTAACAACATCACTAAGGTTTATAATTAATTCTTAAGATTGCTTCTGTCAAAGAAGTGAATCAATTTTATGCCTATTAATTCCCAAACCTTACCCAAGGTCTGAAGTATCTGTACACACAAAGTTTACCACAGTTCTCTATTTTTCCATGAGTCTAAAGCTTCCTTTCTCTAATCCCTAGAAACACATAAATAAACATAAACCCAGAATTTCCAGAGGTTGGAAAAACAAATTGTGCAAAGGAGAAAACATAAGACACTGAATGTAATCATTCAAACTAGTCCAATTTGTATTACCTATTCCAATTCTAGAGTTTCAGGTTTAAAGATTAATAACTAATAGAACATTTCTAAATGTTATGGAATTGCACAGCTTTTCAAAAGGAGAAAGCAGTTCTTTGGTAAGACATTAGCTAAATGAGATAACATTTTCATGTCTTTCCCCTTTTTAAATGGAAATTTTAAATTTGGTTTTAAATTATTGGGGTTTTAAATTTGTTCAGCCAAATTATTTAATTCGTTTTAGTTTATTTTAAATGTTGTATCTATATGTTTTATTCTATGGCTGTTCTCCGCCCTGAGTCCTTCGGGAGTAGGGCGGTATACAAATTCAATGAAATAAATAAATAAATAAATAATGTTAACATCTTTCTGAGGAAAAGCATGAACTCCAAATACACTTAGAGAACACTAGGTTGGACAAAGCTGATAGGGGATAGGAAGAAATGTTTTGAAACCCCACAGTTTTTTTCAGACATAAACTTGGAAATGATGTTGACAGGGAGAGAAGAGCTAGCACCAAATTTCCAGGATGATGTCAAGGAAACAGCAAGCTGTTGACTAGTCAAGGAATCATGTGTGCAAAAACTCATTCTCACTTCATACTCACTTCTTCCTTTCTGTCCAAGAAGGCATTACAAAAATCAGTTATTCTCTCCACAGAGACTTCATCCAGAAGCAGCACATCCTGCTCCTCATCTGCAGTGTAGTAGGCAGCCAGGGCAGGTAGCTGGGACTTCTTTAAGTGGAAATAAGACAGAACCCGATCATTACCCTCGATGCTGATGTCCACCAGGATAAATAGAGCCTTCAAAGAAAGAACAAAAACATAATTTTAAAAAGTTCATGGAGCAAATAAATATAACACATATTTATAATGATGAGGAATTAAAGGATGATAAGGTTTCGCCAGAGTTGTCTTTGTAAATCCAATCTTTAAGGCTTCTAAATTTATCCAAAGAAGTGTAAACCGGTTGGTTTAAACTACTGTTTTGTGCCACACAGGCCTCTTAGCTTCCCTGTTCATTCTATTTAAATACAGCTTTACTACTCTTTCAACAGCATGAGGACTATATTAAAACTGTAACCATTTTGGATCCTGGCAATAAAGCAAAGTGATGCCTCCCGCATCCCAAACCAAACTGACCATGGAAGACTGTGCTAATAATGAGAGAGTGCTCCTATATTAAATGATTATGGAATCACCAGTATATTTTCCAAGGGCCAAGTAGTATTTAGGAAAATAACTTAAACAGAAATAACAAACATTTCATCCTCATAAATCCAGAAAAACTGATTTAGTGTCCTCAGTGCCCTGTTCATTTGGCAAGATTCATGGACAAGAGTGCCATGATTCTTGGAAGAAATTCTAAAGGTAGCTGAATTTTCAAAGGCCCTGGAAAAAGGCAGATGGAACACTAGTTCTACTGACTTCTCCAAATTCTTTTCTGCAATTAAAGGGTGCCCCAGATACTATATAATAGAAAAGCTAAAGAAATAAAAACTGCAAAATATACCCTGAAGGTGGTATAAAATATGCAATATTTTTACAGCCGCAGTTAACTACCAATATTAAACAAAAATGATCCAATTAACTTTTCTTTCTGCTAACAAAATAATTATCATTGTAGCATGGTGCCAGTAAATGGGTGGTATAATAAATATTGAGCCTTCTTCATTTCATCAGCTTTCCTCTAGAGAATGTATGTGAATGGAGCATATGTTCCAAATCCGTGTTTACAAAAATTTGGTTTCTGTTTGCTAACCTAGTTTTAAGTCTCACACACATACACACACACATATATATTGAAAATTCGAAGAATCTTATAATTTGAATTAATAATATGAAATTATAGAGGGAAAGAAAAGATTAAAAAATCTTAGGTGATTTTTCTAATCAGAAATGTGCATGGAGTTGGGTCCTTCCAACTCCATGTATTTATTATATATAAAATTAAAAGTTTGTTGTGTCATTCTTAATTTGAGCAGGGAAGTTGTGGGGTTTTGTGCAGTATCACACTCATGCTTAATCCTCCTGCTTCCCCCATTTGTATTTTAATATATGAAATATTATGTAAACAGAACTAGCACTTCCAAAAAATCTTTTGTGACATTGAAAAGGAATATTTCAGATTTACCTTGCCTTGAAAGGCTACTGCTGCTTCACGGTACTTGTTAATCCTCTCAGTATGTAGTGGGGAAGTCTTGTCACTGAATAGAAGAAGATGGGTCTGAACTGCACTATCAAAGAGGCCGACTGCAATCTGTCATGATTAACAGAACAGATGAAGTAATATGTTGATTAGAGAATGTAAGCATTAATCTTCACATGTTCCAAAAAACCCTCAGCCATGAGATAAATTTATAGTCAAGGGTTGGAAGAGAATGCAACTGAGTTGAAGGGCTAGAGAAACAACAAAGGAAGATAATGCTCAATAGCACAGGTAGGCATTATAGAAGTCACAAACACCTGTTTTGGTATTTACAAAGCTTCACTTTTTTTACTGTCCTTTAAATCACATTTACTTTTTTTAAAGTGGGAAATTGATATATTCTAGTTGACCTGAAACTATAAATAGAAAATTAAAATGGTGACTTTCTTTTTAAATCATTTGCTAGTGGCATTGCTGACATAAACACAATTTCCAAATGATGTATTTAAGGCTATTGAACCAAGATATAGGCCTGGTTTCAAGGAAATAAATATGGAGAGGAGGAAAGTATGACTAATGTTGGCACATCTTCTACTGAGTAATCTGTATACCTCATCCCCTCTATTTGTACAGCAAACATGACTGATAAAATGACATGAAAGAAGTTATGTCAAAGGCTAAATCTCCAACCTAGGGCTTGCTGCAATCCACACCGGAAGTGGCAAATTTTCTTTAATGTTCATTTTAATGTTGATTTTTGTATTTGCCATGGTTGTTGCTGTTATACATCTAAATACTTATTTGGAGATTTCTACCCCACACTTCATTTCACCTCACTTTACTTTACTTTAATACCTCAGTACTCATCCTTACTTGGTTCCAGGAGGTGCAAAGAGTACCAAAAACAAGGACTTCCAAACCATTTTTTTCCATAAGGAATAATGTAATGAGTCACAAAACAGCTGACACTGACATATTCTAGCTTGTGTGTTGAGTACCAAATAAATGATGAGTACCAGGATAAAATTTTCATGTCAAAATGCATTGGAAAACAAATTCGATGAATTTCAAAACAGTTGAATACCAAGGACCACTGTACTTTAATTTAATTTACTTTATTTTACTTTACCTTACTTTACTTTACCTTGCAATTCAATAGAAGGAAGTTTCACTGAGTTCAGTGCTACATTTTTTCAGTTGCAGTCTTCTTTGTTTCTTACTTATTTAAATATTTAAATAACTTGAAATTTCATGTCCCAGTAATTTTTAATAAATGGATTGTTTACTTTCATCATGAATTTAATTAAATTGGCTGTATGGCATAGTGTGCTCTTCTAAGTCAGAACAGAGTGAAAGCAAACCTGCTGAAAATACTGAAATGGCCACATATGTATTCTCTTTAATATTACAATGATTAAATTATAAAAACATAGCAGAAACCTGGAAAACATCATCTGGAACTGGAAGTCACAAAGTTGGGGCAGGTTGGAAGACAACACTAAAAGAAGGCACACATCACCTGGGGGTGGCATGATGGAGCAGCACACACTAGGTCTCTGTGAGCATCCTCCAATCCCCTGGCATTTATTGCATAGTCTCTAGGTGGTAGACAATTTGTCATCTGACTTTTCCTTTCCCCTTTCTCCCCCTGACACTTCCTGGACTGCAGCTGCTGCTCCCACAAGCCAAACAGAGAACTGGAGAGTCTGCAGCTGACCTGCTGCTCCTTCATGTGCCTCATAGAATCACAGTGAGAGAAAGACCTCTATGTCAGACCTTGCCAGCTTTTCCATTAAAAAAGAGGAATATGTGAAAGGATTCCAGAATTAATAAGAAAAGGTCAGTGAGTGCACTTCTTGAAGAACCTTCCAGCTCAGACCACTGGGACTCTACGTTGTGGGAGGTCCAGAATATTCTGGCCTTCAGTTTCAAAGCTCCATTTCTCTTTCCATGAAAATAGCTAGACTACAAGACTCAAGAAAAGACCAAGTCAGACATGGGCAATGTTCTGACTATTAACCCACAACAGGGACAAAAAAGAAATCTCAGCAAGAGATGTATTCCTCACATGCACAGTTCAAATGCCCTTGAAGTGATGTCCCAGTGTCTGGAGGCCGTGCGGATCTGGATGGGGAGGAACAGGCTCAGGCTCAACCCATCCAAGACCGAGTGGCTATGGTTTCCGATGTCCCGATATAGTCAGTTGATGCCATTGCTGACTATTGGGGGCAAATCGCTGGCCCCCACGGAGAGGGCTCGCAACTTGGGTGTCCTCCTGGATTCACGGCTGTCTTTAGAAGAGCACTTGACGGCCGTGACTGGGAGGATTTTTCATCAGGTTCGCCTGATTCGGCAGTTGCGTCCCTTTCTGGATCGGGACTCCCTACACACAGTCACTCATGCCCTCGTCACTTCCCACCTGGACTACTGCAACGCTCTCTACATGGGGCTCCCCTTGAGGAGCACCCGGAGGCTCCAACTGGCGCAGAGTGCGGCCGTGCAGGTGGTTATGGGAGCAACATGGCGCTCCAGTGTGACACCTCTCCTGCGCGAGCTGCACTGGCTCCCGGTGGTCTTTCGGGTGCGCTTCAAGATTCTGGTTACCACCTTTAGAGAGCTCCATGGCTTAGGACCTGGTTATTTACGGGACCGCCTACTACCACAAGCAGCCTCCCACCGGCCGGTACGCTCTCATAGAGAGGGGCTCCTCCGGGTGCTGTCAGCTAAACAATGTCGACTGGCGGCCCCCAGGGGGAGGGCCTTCTCTGTGGGGGCACACACTATCTGGAACGAGCTCCCCCCAGAGATACGGAGGATCCCGGATCTACGCACTTTCCGCCGTGCTCTTAAGATTCTTCTATTCCAGCAAGCCGGCCTGGTCTAATTTTCTCCCCTGTTTTAAAATTCTTTTACATTGAAATTTTAATTTGTTTTAAATTATTGGGATTTTTTAATTGTCTTGGGCTAAATTATTTAATCTGGTTTTAATTATATCTTTTAACTTTTGTATTTATGTATTTTATTTTGTGCCTGTTCACCGCCCTGAGTCCTTCGGGAGTAGGGTGGTATATAAATCTAATGAATGAAAGAAAGAAAGAAAGAAAGAAAGAAAGAAAGAAAGAAAGAAAGAAAGAAAGAAAGAAAGAAAGAAAGAAAGAAATGCAAATATCTATTATAAACCTTAAATTACACCTGTGCAACTTTTTCCAGAGCAAGAATTGCAACTTGCTTTTGAAAAGCATTGCTTGCAGATCATATTTCAAAAAAAAGATATTAGGGCAAGAAGCAAAAGAAAATACAATGTTTATATTTATGTTTACATTTAATCACAATTAAATATACTTAATGAAGTTATTTCTCTTTTTTAGAATTACAGTGGTACATTGGTGCTCAACTGCTTTGAAATTCATTAACTTTGATATTCAAGGCATTTTGACATGAACATTTTGTCCCAGTACTAATTGGTTGGTACCCAATGCACAAGCTAGAACTTGTCAGTGTTAGCTGCCTGGCGACTCACTACATTATCCTTATGGGAAAAAATTGTTTGGTACTCATCATTTTTGGTACTCATTACGCTTACAAAAACCAATTAACAATGAGTACCGAGGTACCACTGTATAAGTCATTCATTTTGGAGGTCTCTGGAAGCCACATGCAACCTAACTCTGGGGTCAACCTAAGTCTGAGGTTTGCCCTTTCTGCTCACATGACATGCACCAAGCGTATGCCAATGTGAATTATTTAGGGTAACAGATAATCTGACATTAAAACTTTCCTCCTAATATATCAATTCTTTTCTTTATAAGAATAAATTAAACCTATTATTATAAACTAAACCTAAATCATTATAAACTCAGCAGTCAACTGTACTAGTTAGGTTGTAGAAAAATTCCTTTGTTACCATGGGGTTGTACTCAGTCACCCAACGGAGTTCATTCATCCGGACAAAGCGACTCAACTTTGCAACATCGACTTTGTTACCGTCTTGGATTTCCAAATCTTGCCTTTTGTTATCCACCTGAAGTAAAGCAAATAATCTTGCTATCATCACTGCACTTCAGCCACTGTTCTTTAAAACACTTGCAGAAAGCATTTCAAGTGCAATAAGAAACAATAGCCAATAATAATCCTTCAAGACCCAGACATTTATTTCCCCACTTTCAAGCAATATGTTTTCTACACAGATTTTTAGCCTTCTGCCTCTCTCCAAACAAATTTCTTATTCCATTCATTTCATTTCCCATCGATGCTTTTGCTTAAGATTTTCATAGTACTGACTATCCTAGAAAATTAAAACAATAAAGTCTTCGCTTTTTTGATTTAGCTAGAGAAATAGTTAACATAAATTTCTGAACTATTAGCAGCTGAATTAAACCATCCTGGATTCTAAAAAACAAGGTGGATTATTAAGTGTTTGTGGGGCTTTAGGAATGAGATCTTTAAAAAAAAAAAAACTAATTTCTACTTTTTGCAAAAGTTCATCTGCTAATTGCATTACTTCTAAGCTTAATAAACACTGGCAAAAGCATGTATGGATTTCCTGGAAACATTGTGCAAGCAAGAACCCTCTCCAATAAATACAGGCATTTTTCCAGAAGATCAAGGAAAAATATTCAGACTCCAAAAACTCCATTTTGGGGAACAGATCTTCCACTGACATTTTCCGGGATCTTGTTGACAGTCCCTTAACAGACAGGCAAGTAAAACAGCAAATTCCAGAGGATTAAGTCAGTGCTCAGTTAAATTTCCTTATTGATATATGCATGGCTCTATAGAGTATAAGTGAATGATTTGCACCAGAAAGGGAGGGAGAGGGAGATCCTGGGTAATGCACATCTCTGTATTCTTTTATATCCACCAAGCAAATGTGTTTTTTCCCCAGAAATATCTGTCCCAGTCTTTTTTATATATAGAAAGTCTTTTGACTTTGTTATTACTATATGCCTTAAAATATCTAAGCAGCCATTAATGTCAATTATTCTTTGACTGGTGGGAAGAAACTAAACCAAAAGTAACTCATAGAAAATAAGGAGTGTTAAACTGGTACAAAACAAGTGAGAGCCAGAACACATAAACTCTTGAGATACTCTTCCAGTGACCATCGGAGTCAATGGAAAAAGCATTTACTAGAGCAGCGGTTCTCAACCTGGGGGTCGCGACCCCTTTGGGGGTCGAACGGCGATTTCACAGGGGTCACAAAAGCCCTCTCTCCCCCCCCCCCACGCCTTCACTCACCCTCACTCTCTGCCTCTGTTGGATCGCCGGCCGTTTGCTTACCCCGCCCACTCCCAATCTATTGCTGCCTCCTGAGTCCCAGCTGATGGCTAGAGGGAAAAAAACTGTTTAAATTCTTGCCGCGGGGCTTCAAAGGGCCGCCCTACAGCTGATCAGTGTTAAAAGAAAACAAATGAGTAGACCGGTACCTGCAAAAATAGAAAAAACAGCCCCTTTCAGCTTCAGGATAGGTTAATTAGCACAAGTTGATTAGATCAGCCTCGACTCTCAGCTGATTTGCTCTCAGCTGTTTTGCGGAGGGCTCTGTTGCTAGCTGCAAAAAAATCTCGAGCAGATTTCTTCCCCCCTAGCTATGCTGAAAAAACAAAACTGAAAGTAAAGCAGGGTTTTTGCTGCAACGTGACAAAATAAGGCAGAGAGAGATTTCTTTTTCTTTTTCCTCACCAAAAAAAAGTAGGTGCAAAACTGCAAACAATGGGAAATTTAGGGCAAAAAAGGAGGTTCAAGATTTTAAAACACAAAAGAAAAAAAGCTCTATTTAACTAGGGAATTGTAATAATTGAGATACTATTAATTGTATATTGTGTTGAAAGCAGAAATGGTTAAGTTGTGGTTTGGAGGAATATATGGGGGAAATTATTTGGTTTATTATTATTGGTAAATATAATTAATTGATTTGTAAGAAATTGGATTGTATGGAAATAATTGGAATATTCATGTTCATATTGATTAATATACAAAAAAGATAGTTATATAACTAATTGATTTATATTAAAATGTTGAATTTGTATTAAACAACTGTATTACATAATTACATAATTACATAATTAACCAATGTGAGGATGGATATAAAAATAGATGACAATGCGAAGGGGTATAATATAGAATAGAAGGGAAAAATTGAATTTGATTAAGATTAGAGATGAGGATGAAGGGTAATATTGATTTTTTAAAAAAATAGATGAGGAATAAATATGGCAAAAAGGAAATATAGAAATTGTAAATTTAATTGAAATGACTAAACACTGTTTAAATTTGTGAACCGGCCAAATACTCTGTTCAAAGAAAATACATTGTATGTTTGTATGTGTGTTTCTAATTACTGCTATTTATTCATATTTGTTCTCTTTTATTCTTTAAAGTTTAACAATTCATTCTTTATCTTAATATCTTTATATTTGTTTGGGGTTGGCTTTCTTCCCTTTCATCTTTTTTATTGTACAGCAATCTTTCTCCTCAAACCTATCACCTCTCTCTTTTCTTTCCTTCTTACTTTCTCTTCTCCCCCTCTTCTTCTCCTCCCTACTTCCTCTTCCTTTCTCCTTCTCCTCCTTTCTTTCTCCCTCTCTCACCCTCATTCCTATGCTAATTTCTCTTCCCTTCCTTCATCCCTCTCTATTGCTGTATCCTTTTATGCATATGGACTACTCAGAGGGCTGAAAAAGTTATTTTTGACGGTCCTCGCACTTTTGACCAATCCTCGAACTTACGACTGTCCTCACATTTTACGTTTTTACCCTATCTTGTCACCATGGTGAAGAGAAGCAGTTGTGAAATGAGTGACACGGTTGTTAAGAATGCTACAATGGGCATAAATGATGACCAGTCATAAGTGTGAAGACCGGTCAAAAGTGCGAGGACCTGTCAAAAATCACTTTTTTCAGCCTTCTGGGTAGTCCTTTTGTGCGCATGGACTACTCAGAGGGCTGAAAAAGTTATTTTTGACTGGTCCTCGCACTTTTGACCAGTTCTCGAATTTACGACTGTCCTCACATTTTACATTTTTTGCCCTATCTTATCACCATGGTGAAAAGAAGCAGTTGTGAAATGAGTAACATGGTTGTTAAGAATGCTGCACGGGCATAAATGTGAGGATGGTCATAAGTGTAGGACCAGTCAAAAATGCGAGGACCTGTCAGAAATGACTTTTTTCAGTCCTCTGAGTAGTCCCTATATACATAGCCATGGCCACCCGGTCACATGACCAGCTAGCCACACCCACCCAGTCACATGACCTCCAAGCCACGCCCACAAAATAAGCCACGCCCACAGAACCGGTAGTAAAAAAATTTAGAACCCACCCCTGGTTGGGGGTCACCACAACATGAGGAACTGTATTAAAGGGTCGCGGCATTAGGAAGGTTGAGAACCACTGTACTAGAGGTTGGAATGGACTACAGACTCTGTAAAAACAGATCAGCCCTATTCCAACGCTGTACGTATTTTGTTGTTGCATAAAGAATCTCCTATATCAGGGAAACAACATATATACGTATGTTAAAGCAGACCTTCTTCATGAAATTATTTGGGGAGGGTAGGTAACTCATCCAATGCCATTGGATTAGGCCTGGATTAGTGTGGTTAGTTTTTGACTGCAAAACTCTGATAGTTCCATGTCATCTTAATATATCCAGAAACCCCAAAGAATGTCAAGTATTGAACATAAACCCATCAAAAATATTTAATAATCTATCCAGCTATCCCCAGTTTAATGTTTTCAATTTATATAGCACTGTAATTCCTGTTGCCTTCTGTTTACATGTTAGCCTTGAAGATGTAGTCCAATACAGCAGTTAACTAGTTAGTTATACCCTCCATCTCTACATAACAAGGGAAGTCCTCATTTAGTGACTGCACTTGAGATCCATTATTAAGCACAATAGTCACTAAGCAGAAAATCATGCGACCGTAATGGACTTACCACATCATTTCCTATTTGGTCATTAAGTGAGCCATCTCAAGGCTGTGACTTATAATTTTACTTCCATATTCTCCATTTATCTGCTTGTCACAAGTCATTTGGGAAGTACACAAATGTCAATCATGAGATTCGAGGATGCTACAACAATCATAAATGCATATTTGTTGTAAAGTGCCTAAATGACAATCATGTGATTGTGGGACACTACAACCATCATGTATGTAAGGATTGATTGCAAGCTATTATTATTATTATTATTATTATTATTATTATTATTATTATTATTATTATTATTATTATTATTTACTTTATTCATTAAACATGAAACTCAGTCAACTGAACATATAAAAATGCATCACAAATACCATTGACTGGCGTTGATGGTTGATACGGGTTGCTGCCAGCATCCTAGGTATCAACCAAGCATCTTCTTAAAGTTGTTTATTTATTATTTACTTTATTCATTAAACATGAAACTCAGTCAACTGAACATTCAAAAATGCATCACAAATACTATTGACTGGTGCTAATGGTTGATACGGGTTGCTGCCAGCATCCTAGATATCAACCAAGTCATTATTCATCATCAACCTATTATTATTGTTGTTGTTGTTGCTGCTGCTGTTGCTGCTGCTGTTGTTAATTATTAATTATTAATGTAAATTCAGATGGTTAGGAACAAAGCAGTTCAGAAAGCAAGGACTACCTGTAATAGACTGGGGTGAGCAGATCCTCTTCAATAGTGGAAGGGAAAAAGAGGCCTTAAAGTGAATCTTGATTCCTGGCAATTACTGTATATGGATAGGTCCATGCAGTGTTCTTAGCAACAATTTTGGAAGTGGCTCGCCACTGTTTTTTTCCTTAGGCTGAGAGAAAGTGTCTGGCCCAATGTCACCCAGCTGGCCCATTCCAGCATCTTAACTAGTATGCCACATTGAATGTCAATAAAAGTATTATTTGGATGTCTAATGGGAATGGATTTTTTAAATGAAGCAGATACATTCTGTGGTAGTTTAAGATGTTAAAAAGACATCATACTAACTGTCCAAGGAAACCTGCTACCTCTACTCAAAGTAACTTAAAGAATTTTCTGTACAAATCAGTCAACTGCAAGTTCAACTTAGTAAGTGGGGACTGTATTTGTAATGCCTACCCTGTTCCTCAATAAGGACATTGTTAGTTTAGCTACCTCTCAAGAAGGAAAAAAAAATCTTCCTGACCATACTTAATTTGCAGACATGATTTATTTTCGGTCTCTACCTCTTAATATTAAGGTTAAAAACAAGAAAAAAAATCAAGATTTATAGTAGAGAAACAAAATAGGGTGAAGGTCCTAAAACACGGATGTCAAACTCGATCACATCACGTGATGTATCGCGATGTATCACGATGTTTTTTGTCTTTGTGGAGCCAGGGTGGGCGTGGCCTGCACGTGACGCATCCGGCCCATGGGCCACCAGTTTGACACCCCTGCCCCAAAATATACAAATGGAAAAATACCATTATAAATCATATTAGATAATACCGTTTTCCCCAAAATAAGACATCCCCTGATAATAAGCCCAATTGGGCTTTTGAGCGCATGGCAATAAGGCCAAGCGCTTATTTCAGGGTTCAAAAAAACATAAGACAGGGTCTTATTTTTGGGGAAACACGGTAAATATGCATAGCTATCAAGTAGGTATATGCAAATGTTTCATGGTGAAAACTCTGGAATGGACTGTTCCAACCCAACCAGACATATACCGATTTTCAGTTCAACTGCCTCAATATTTTTTCCAATATTGTTGGAATGGTCTATTTTGAGGCTGAAATGTTGATAGAATAACGTTGGAACACTTATGATAAGGCAGAAGCAGCCAGTTGGAATAGGACTTTTTAGAACTGGGTCATTCCAACCACAAAATCTTTTAAAGCAGTAACAGACAGTGCCAGCTGGTGTCTTTTCAGATTGCAGAAAAGCAACTGGTTTACTTAATGCTTTTGCATGTTTAGACATACATAGATATGTAAATACAGAAGCAATCCATGCCAAACCTATCAAAAAAGATGTTTTATAATATAGAAGTATGCTAGAATACTAGTGCAATAAATAACTAAATGTTATATTAGCACTGTAACTCAGCCAATCATTCAACAAACTTGCTATTTCTCTCCCTTTCACTTTTCAAATTCTGAAGGAGAACATTTGGGAAAAAAAAGGTATCATATGCTACTTTGGGTTTCATGGGCCCAAGTTGGATAAAGCAGCTCATTTATTTCTTCATAAAGTATATAATGCCCATACAGTTTGTACAATTCTCCTGGGCTGAAACTAAGCACAAATTCTCCAAGGTAAAATGGGGATGCATGGATTTTGGGGGCAGAAAGGCAATGAACAAGCATATTACAGAGAATAAGCACAGCAGAAATGCTACTATTTAACTTGGGTGGGGGAGTATAAATTATCCAAATTTATAAAAATGTGTACTGATTAATATCATTTGATCTTGCTTTTTTAAATGCTGGAGTCATTCCAAAATATTCCATTGACTTTGAGGAGAGAAGTTCTTTTTTAAAAAAAAGAAGGATCCCCATTGGATATTTTTCCTATGCAATATATTCATAATTTGTTTCTACTGTTCCTGGAACCATCTCTTCATACCTCTATCTCTGCCTTCATCCAGATGATGTTTTAATGAGGTAATTGATTTGCCATATTTATAGTATCTTAAACCAGACCCAACAATGCTGTTATCCTTTAGCTGTAACGCTCCCATTTTCCTAATGCATCATTTGCCATTTTTTCCTACAAAGGAGGAGGAAAATATGGGATAGTTACAGAGTTTTCCCCCTGGAAATACTCCTGAGTTGCATTGATGCTTCAGCCAGGCAATGTTCAGTGAAACACATAATCATGGAAACTTGTTTGACAATTGTCATTTAGGTAAATGAAGAGTTCATACCAAATATCTTCAGTCCTGTTTTTATCCCATAAGTCCTTGTGGTAGGAGAATACTAGTAAATTTTTGTTCTGTAAATAGTGCCTCTTCAATTGATAATATTGTTGTTTTTAACATTTGTTCTGCTTCATTATACGGTTTACTTGTTTTGTATTTGAGCTCTCTAGTTCTAGGTAGCATGGTACTCAAAAGGTTTAGTTTTTCAGTTACTTGTTATAGTGTCTAATGCTACTTTGGGGACTTGATTGGCCCATAAACATCCAGCTGGTGTCCATGCAAAAGGGAGGACTAGAACATGGACTTCCCTAGTCTTAGCCCAGCATTCTAACCATTATGTCATGCTGGCTTTCATTCCCTACTGACAAGATATAAACCATCAATATTGAGAAGGCATGTTCCATGATTAACAGGATATAACAACAAGTTTTGTAATGAAGCATCTTGTGGTTTGGGCAACTCTTCACTCAGCTTCATCACTTTACCTTTGAGGACTGCCTGAGCAGGATGCTCAACAGTCCATTAAGTTTTTGAATTCATACAGCACAACTGAATCTAAGGGAAGAAAAATAAATCAAAAGTTGTCCTAATATAGTTTGGGGTTAAAACTAATTTGTTCTTACTCCAAAGTTGGTTGGGTTAATAAGCTGCAAAACACTATCCTTGTGACTGACTCACTTAAACTTGTTTTATGAACCAAACTTTAGAATACCATAGATTCCTACATACCATAAATATGGCTGAAGAAAAGTCCCTGTTTATACCTATTAGCTGTAGCATTTAGATATTATTCAAGGAAGAAGCAGAACTGCAAAACAAAACCTACCATACGAAAGAGGGAGATGGTATTTTGGGTGATATTATAATGAGAAAGAACTTGAGAACTGGTGCAGATTCCAAATGGTACATCTGGTATATGCTTTACCATGGTAAGGAACTCTAAGGCTTCTGGTTTTTCTAAATCCTGAAAAAATAATGAACAAATTGAGAAAGATTTTGTGACACTATGATGTACATAGAGATTGGTTTTTGTCCCCAGAGCTATTCCATTCATAATTCTAGGAACAGGAAAGGGTATAAAAATTCTCTTAGAGCTTTTCCTGCAGTGCAATTTTACCATCATGGAGCAAGTCCCACTTCAGAAATTTAACTTAATGCATTATTTAAATAAAGGTTTATCTGCCACTGTCATTCAATACTGAAGCTTCCAGAGCAACAAGCAAATTGGACAAAAGTATATTTGAGGCTTTGCCAATTTTTTAATTTATTTTAGGTACAAAGATAGATGAGGAGGATGAAAATACAGGAGAAAGAGGGGGGAAAGAGAGAGGGAGAAAGTGGGGGGGGAGATAAAAAGAAAACAATGAAAGAAAATGTCCCTGCATCCTGCATCACATCAAAGTTACCCTGATTATTGCCAATTAGACAATCTGTGTCCCCTTGGGTCATCATTCCAGAGATACTTTATTATCAGATTCCTCCATGCCTTCAACAGTAGCAGAGCTTCTAATGTACTGCCTTCACTGGAAAATTTCTTTACAATTCAGGGAAATTTTTAGACATGTAGCTGTCTTGAAAATAGCCTATGTTGAGCTATATAGCACAGTCAAACATTTGCAGTTTACCACAGGAAATGTTTTGTGATCATTTTTATGTCATAAAATGTTTTATCAAATTTACAAAATTTCAACTCTCCAGGAGCCATGGGTCCAGAATTTTGGATACATTCTGTAAGTTAGTCGTTTGATATACCTTGGTTCAAAAAGTATTGCCTTATGATGCACCATTTTACCCAGTTAAACGTTACAAAGTTTAAATTTTGTTTGTGTATGTGTGTGTGTGTGTGTGTGTGTGTGTGCGCGCGCGCGTGCGTGCGTGCGTGCGTGCACATATACACACCCAGAGCTTGCAGGGAATGGTGTAAAGAGTCATCAACCTGCAACAGCCTTCCCCAATATGGGGTTCTTCAGAGGGCCAGTTAGGAGACAAGAGAGTTACAAGCCAGCTCTTGACTGTACTTGTAAGAAAGGTTGCCCTATGGCAGCAAACAGGTCATCTGTGATGACCCAAATGTTGGTGAATTAGAACTCCCAGAATCTTCTTTACTAGTGATTGTTATGGTAGAATTTGGCAATTGTGGTTCAATAATGTCTAAACAGCTACAGTTTCCCTATACTACAGCTATTCTTTTATAGAGATGTAGTGGGAGGAAAAAGGTAGAAAAAACAAAAAGAGGACAGGAATATGAAGGTGATACAGAGGAAAGGCAAAATGGTGAGGACCAGAATTTTTTTTAAAAAAAAAAATACAACATACAATGAAAGCAAGACATATTCTAAATGAAAATTATAATTCAGTAAGAATTTCTTCCAATTTGACTGTCTTTTACACTTAGCAGCAATTTAAGGGAAGAATGCTGACATCTGGTGGCTATTTTCACAGACTCCATTGAAGATGCATTTTAAGATCATTTAAAATATACAAAAACTCAGAAAGGTCTTTTATGTTTATAATTTCTTGTAATCTTTAATAATAATGAATCAGCATGATTTAGAGAGTTAAAAGTGGTATATTGGTTTATTACAAAGTGTTTATTATTGCTGTTTTTATTCTTGGAGAGAAGCATTCTTGGGATATTTTATCACTAGTGTCAACAATATTTAGCTATGTTAATGTCCTTGGTACAGGAAAGGGGATTCCTGTTCCCCTCAAATAGCAAAATGTTTTAGACTATCTTTATGGAAAGTTTAAAAATGCCCTTTTAAAACCATAGTAGAAAAGTATCTAATTTTTGTAGGTAGGTACATTTTTGTAGGTAGAATTTACATGGGCCTTCTTAAACTTCACACCTGTTTGATAAATTGGACTATAATTCTCATAATTCCCGAACAATGTGGATCAAGATTGTGAGTTGTAGATCAATCATGTCTAAAAGGACTTATTGATGCCCTTTAAGGAGAGACCCTTTTGTAGCTCTGGCAGCTGCAGGAAGGTATGTGCTCAGTTGGCTCTGATTATGAGAAACAACCTTCAGAAAACATGTTGAGAAAATAGACAAACATATTATGTGCCCTTGAGGTTAATTTGGCACTGATTCAATAACGCAGCTGTCCCTAACCTGATGCCCTCCACATGTTTTTGACCCAGCACATCCTGGAGGGTAGCAGATTTGAAAATACAGCTGTCATGATTTTTAACTCAGATTTGTCTTGTGTCCCTGTTAACAGGCAGATTAATCTTTCCTGGATTAGTTGATATCTCAGTATTTTATAACATGCTAATTATACCTTTCCAACTTCCCACAATAAATTCCTCAATTAACAAAAAGTTGTTAGTTTAAAAAACTTCTATGGCATTTTTTAAAACCCTTTAAAATAGTATAGCATAGAGAAATAATATAAAACATTAATAAACTGTTTTCAAAACAATGTTAAAGTAGCAAGGACTGTTTAAAAGTTTGAATTAAAAAGACAATCTTGATTCTTTTTGAGAGCAATGAGGAAAAAGTATTTTCTGTGGGATTGAAAAGTGAAATTGGCCACAAGAAAGATGGTCCCCTAGGTCAGTGTTTCTCACCCAGCAAGTTTAAGATGCATATTCTTCAATATATTATATATTATTATAAGAGACTTATAATATATGCAAAATAAACTATCTCTGGGGGGTGATACGATATGCTAAATATGGTTCCCTTAAATATAGTTTATGAAATGAAACACATTTTTCATAGTTGACACAATGTGCTAAACTATAAATCATAGGTAATAAGCATAATGTCTAGGTTCCACAAGTACTAAGCCCAAAGCAGGCAAACCATAGCGCACTTTCTGTAAAACCAATCACTCGGTATCTTGTTGCATTTCAACAGACCTCAAAGAATCCAACAACTGCCACCTCAGCTCCATCAATGAAGGCTGCTGTACTTGGGATATCTTCCAGAAGCACAGGCTTCCTTTCCTCTTTGATAGTATCTGGAGGTAATAGAAGGAAGGTACTGTTTAGCCAGCATCTTTTTATGGCCAATTTCTACTGATTGTCATAAAGACCCACTTTGAATTTTCATATTAACAAATCTTCACCTGGACAAATAGTTCTTTCACATTTTGTCTTTAAACAATGCCTGGGAATAACATAACCAATAGAAAAAATGTCCTTTCCTGGTTTTGGTGCCAACCTGCCATGAAGCAAGATCTGTTGTAGCATGGAGCATTCTTGGATGAGGTACCTAATGTTTAAAATTCCACTTCTCAAGTGAGGCCTAGCGCCACCTGATTTTTCAGATGGGGAAATCTGCTTGTTCCATTTGGTTTTTAAGAGATAGATGGAGCTAAAGGATGACTAACTGCATTTAGGCTTCAAGTCTTATTCATGACAGATGCATTTCCTCTTAGTGTTTCTTTTCTGCAGCTGAATTTTATTCTTCTTTGTGATTATTTTTTTCAAATAAAAAGCTAACTAAAGCATGAATTGCTTTACTATGATCCATGGCTTTATTTCCCATCATGAAGAATTGAGACTGCTGTTTGAGTGATGTCATAATACACAGGAATTTGGAATGAAATAAATAGCAATTTGGTTTACGGTGATCCCACTTGATTATACCGATGAAGGGGACTAGTCTGTGCTACAATCTCTCTTTTCAAGGTTTCCTAGGAAAATCATGAATCTGATTGTCCCTGAGTTTTTCCTAAACCATTTTCGGTATTGAGAATTGTGTTCTAGCTAGGAGTTGAGCATGCTGCCTACTAAAACAGCATCACCACAATACCCCTCAGAATGATTACTCTTCCTTAATCCAAACTACACTAGTGTAGCCGTGCTTACTGCCAAGTGATGAGGGCAGGAATCCAGTACCTTTGAAGAGCACCAGTTTCTGAAAGTTGATTTAAATGTTGCTCTCCTTGTCTATTGATATATTTCTTGGTCTATTCACTATCCCTTTTTCTAAATTTGAGACAGGCTTTCTTACCTTCAGATGAGTTTTTCTCTCCAGATCCAAAAAGGAGCACACCACTGAGGAAAACTAAAAGAAACATATGCAAGAGGGAGTTTTCCATTGCTCTGACTTCTTTTCTCCTTCTCAGTTCTTCTGTTTCAGGCAGAAAAAAAAACCTTTGAGAACTGTCACTTAATCAGACGTGACAGCTCCAAAACCTGTGGGAGTGAAACAGTTGGGAATGGCCACCTGTACCTTTTTTTTCTTCTGATAAGAAACTAGTGGGGATATGAACTCCCAAGTATTTCTCTGATGTGATAAATCTAATTATTCTATTGTAAGACAAGCTCCATTTTCACAGCTTAGCAAATAAAAAACAAAATATTGAAGTTCAGGTAAGTTAACATAGACAGAACTCTGCTTATTTCTGTACAACCAGGCTAGCATTACAACTGTTTTTAAGAGTTTGTTTAATTTTAAAAAAATCACTATAGATTTTGAATTGATTAAATCTTCATATTGTCATGAATTCCAACCCCCTCCTTGGTGCCTGATGAGACACAGAGGAAAGAGAAAGAGAAAAAAAAACTTCTCAAAGAAGTTTGCATACAAAGAGATACTATCATGTTGTCAAACACCTTTGAAACTAGATAGCAATATTTTAATTATAAAAATTAAATCGCCAATTTCATTACATACATATTTTCAATTGAAACAAATATTTTCAATTGGTTAAATATTGCAGTTCTATTTTCATAGATGTTATTTGTACTTGTTTGTTGGCCTTTACTAATATCACCCAGAAATCTTATGGACTGAAATTTACAGTCTGAAAAATCTTTTTTTTGAAAATTTGTTTTGTGCCTGTTTCATTTAACCTCTCTTATCTCATGCACATTTTGCCTGCACCACCTCCTACCGTTGTATTTTAGGTTTCTATGAAATGAGCAGTGCTTTTTATTACAGAACCCGATTTCTGCCTATTACACAGAGTAGCATTTGTAAAGGGAACATTCTTTAAGTTATTTGCTTATTCATTTTGTTCCTTAATGCTGTGATTCTGAAAATAGCCTTAAATCATCAACTAGTTCTTGTTTCACCTCAACTCCCAGGTCAACTACCATGGGAGGCACATGCATCCCATTTCCTGATTCTGCAGGCCTCCCAGACACAGCTAAGATCAAACTTCAAAATCCGGAGCAAATTGTTTTTGTGGCAAAACAGTTTATATTTTAGAGGAGAGACTGTGACACAGAAGCATTAGCCTTCTGCAAAGAAAACTCCCAACCAAACATTTCAGCCCTACAGGTTCAGAGTTGTCATTGGCCATTTTAAAAAAGGGTGCTCCCCCGAGCAATATGTACTGCCTATCTTTAGCAAAAGAATAAAAATAGACCCATATGCTGGTGACAAACCATATTCTTCCTCTGTACAATCAATCTACTTCTCATGATACCCTGAGAGTGATCCAGTGGCAATGCCCATTATGTTCTCTACAATCCTAATCATTAAGTGTTCTGCTTATGCCTTAAACTGTTAAAATGATGCAAGAAGACTAAAGTGCCTGGATCTGGGGGCGGGAGAGATGTGAGGCAAGAACTGAATTTGATATCCCTAGTGTGTAAAGAGAAAAATACTTAAATCTATGTATTGTAAGAAAAACAAGAAGCTCACTCTGAAGCAAAGGACAAAATTGGCTTTATTTTCAAAGACACTGCTATCGTTACAGGCCAGGTCAGGAACCGTATCCTATATTACTAGACAAGGCAACTCCAAATGCAATTCTGGGAACCAAATTTAAACAAGACACTATCCGCTGACAGAACTTTTCATATAAGGCAGGGGGAAAGAGAAATTCCAAAGCCAACTCTCTTTCAGTCAACTGATGTGCCATGATAGCAATAGGTTTAAGTTGGTGACTATGTATCTTCTGACCAAAGGCACTTCAAGAATTGATCCTGTGCAACCAGAGAAATGTTTTGTCCCTGTTGATTTTTGTGAGATTATTTTCAAGGTAGCAGGAGGAGAAACAGAATCTCTCCAATAGCCTATACTGGCTAAATTTCTTTTGACAATAAAAGGGTTGGGTTATGTGGAAGAAGCATGGCATGCATGTGCCAGCAACTGACACATTTGGAATAAGCACAAGCAGCAGAAGAAGGAAAAAGAGAAAACTGGGTAAAATTCATTCTGTCCATTCCTTTTTAATAGCCAAGTTCCATTCCCAGGTGAGATGGTTGTGCTTATCATCATCAGTGAAGAGAGACTTATTGCAGTAGTTTCCTCGGGCCACCAGGCCCTTTGGTGCTTCCTCAATAGGTGTCATGAATTCATACTCTTCTGGCCGTGGCCCATAGCTGCCCACCATGAATACAGCCTTATCCACTAGGAGAGAACAAGCCACAGAAAGACAATGCATCAGAAGGTAGGACAAAAATAGAATGGAACACAAAACACAAATGATTTTAAAATGCAATACAAACATTTAATATAATAATGATTGCAGTTTTCCATCGCCTGGATTGAATTCAGATTATATCATCCTTTAGTAGATTTATCAGCAGCTGCTACTGCAACTAATGCTCAGAAACCATCCCAGAAAGGAATTTGGAACAAACGTTAATTAATTTATATTCCTTATATGATAGAAAATAACAACAATAGCATCCTCCAAACTTCCAAAATACAGTTTATAAAAAATGCCCCAAATCCTCCAAGATTATTAAATGTTTCCATATTTCAGTGTTCTCACATAGGTTTTCAACCTCCCTCAATTTCCCTAGCAATCAGATCATCGTTTCTTCAGAATGTCATTAAAACTTGACAGTTTCAAAGGGTCATGAGAATGGACTTGCTGTGAGTGGAGAATTTCTGGTTTTGAGAATCTATTTTCTGCTTGATTATTTCTTTGGTGTGAAGGTTTATTAAAACAGTTTTACATTTTTTCTTTTATGTGATTTTTTTTTTGTTGATACAATTTATTGTTTTAAATCTTATTGTAAGCTATCTAAGCCTCTTAACAGATTTTTCTGAAGCTTGTATACAGGGAGGGAAGGAACGAGGGAGGGAGGGAGGGAGGGAAGACGGACTTGGGGCAATTAAAATTAGGATAGAAGAGACAGCCCAAGTTAGCTCAAGTCCTCTGATGTTATACATATAAGAGAATTTTCTCTCTGGTGTCTGAGCATACCATATAAATATCTATAAATAAGGGGGGTTTCAGGCATCTAGCTATATGCCCAGTGTTTACCATGCAAACAGAAATATCAACAGAATAATTTCTGCTCCTGTGGATTGCGGTCTCTGTATTACAGTTTAGAGGCAAAGGCTTTCTGCCATATTTGCACTGTACAAAAAGGGAAAGGACTGCTTTATCTACAAAGTGTGAAAGGTGAGTTATTCAGCGCAATCACATCAAGGTGATTTTTGAAAGAATGTGCAAGCAAGGCTATGTTTATAGCAGTATCATCTACAGGTATTGAAGAGGAGAAAAAAATAATTTCACATATTCACCTTTCACTCCTTTCCGGTAAGTGTTCTGGAGATATTTCAAACCAGATACAATCTCTTTGTTTACCTGCAAGAGAAAAACTGCCCATTGAGTGGGGTAATTCAGTTCAAATTATCAATACCCTTACTTTGGGATATGGTAGGGAGAAAACACCATTCTGTAACTAAACTAAACAATTTACTCATTTATTTTTTCAGATTATGAGGCTCCTGTGATTAGGAGTCTAATCATCAAAACCTAAATTGAAGGTAAGTTTAACAGCCCAAATCTTCATACACTCAACCATAGTAGTTCAATTTAAGATTCCTCACAGCAGCTTGAATAAGTCATATCAGATCTTCAACTAGTTTTTATGTTGTGCCAACAAATGAAACTGCCACTATCTCTTTATGAGACATTTACAATTTGAATTAATGTAAGCATCAGTGGAAATGAAACGCTAAATCCAGCACAATTACTAGCTATGTTTGTCCAATTCTGGTTGCTCTTCTTTAAGAGGAGGAGGAAATAAAGCAGTTTTCAGCAATGTAGCCTATCAGTGTGACCACTTCTGCATTTTGCCCAGATGACACTTTCCGTTAAGGGGCCATTTTACATTATAATGATCAAATAAAGTTTAGGAAAAGGGGAAATTTCTGAACAGATTTTTAAGGACCAGCAATTGGATATATTTAGGATTAAATATATTTGGGGAGAAAAAACCTAATATATTTTGGGACAATACACTTCTTACTGATATTTGTTGCTGATGCACTGTTCTGAAATATAGTAATAGATCTGTAACCTAAACAATGATAAATATTAAGCTAAAACAATAAAAGCCAATTTAAGAAAAGTAATTGAGTTCATGTTTCTTTTTTCTGCTTCTAATTAAGTTGCACAAGGAAAAAAATAAAAACTTTTTATCTGTTTTGTTGTATCATAATGTAAGAATAATGTATAGTTTCATTTAAATTTATTTTGTCTTTAGTAGAATACAAATAATTAGTCCAGTTAAAAGAATTAAAGAATACAAGATTCACTGGAAATACTTTCCTTTCTGCCTGTAGACAATGCAAATTTCTTATTTTGGTTAATGCTTTATTATTTAAATTGACAGCTGTGACATTTATGAACCAGCAATGTACACATTTGCACTACAAGAGGCTATAGTGAAGATATGCAGAATGGAATAGAATCCAGCTCCGGAAAATTTCTACAGGAAAGTCACTTACTTTGAAGTGGATCTTGACTCTATATTCAGCTCCTTCTTTTAATACAAAGGTCTCTTTCTTCAGAGCCTCAAGGTCCCCTGGAACAGGGAAAATGCCTTAATCAATCAGGTTAAAAGATGTGGAAGAAAACAGCTTTTTTCCCATGGATTCATTTGATTGCTGTACATTGGAGTACCATATATATATATATATGCATAAGCAGTGATGTGCTGGTACACATTTAATGAAAGGCTCTGCTGACTCCATTGCTACCACACAGCTAGTTACCAAATAGCTGATAGGCGCGCTAGGCGTGGTAGCTCAGCTCTGCTCTCAATCAGCTGGCAAAATTTCAGAAAAATAGCTCTTACAGCTCTAGCACTTTGTTGTGTATAAGCATATCTGGGTTGCAAACATGTTAGTATTGTGCTTGTTTTAACCAGCATGTAGCAGTTTAAAAATAAACAAACAATCAAGTAAATAAATTCTCTCAAAGAATTCTAGAAATTACATGAAAAGAGGAGGCGGTTTCTTAGTTCTATGTCCCTATTCTTCCACTGCAACATAATGTTTTTCCAAGGAAACAGAAGCCACCCTTTTATGTTTAATGTATTAAATATGTTGTTTAGATGTACCAAATAAGCATGCAGTAAGTATCTTGCCAATGAACATGAAATGTGAAAGTGCATGAATTAATAAACCAGAAATGTCTGTGCTGTGAATTTGTGCATATGAGCACACTTATATCATTCCAATTAACTAAAAAAAACCCTATTCACTGGAATCATTCATGCATAGCTATCAAAATGCATATTTGTGTAAGTAAAAGCTAGAAGCATTTTCACACAGATTGTATAATGCATTTATCAACAAACCATTTGTGGACTTGCTTCCCCTGGAGATTTCAGCTACAGAGGAAGCATCTGTGCTTTGCTAAGCCATGACTTCCTCTCTTATCAAGCAAGAACCCATATAAGGCAAACTGTGACTATTTCTTGCTGGTGTTAAACTCCTGGGAACACAGACTGTTACTTAAGTATGCAGAAGAAATTATTGCACTGGTGCTGTGCCAACAATGAAGAAATCTAAGCAGGCAGCCTTCTGGCTGTACTTGGAACACACTAAAAACTTGATCTGTGAGAAGATTGACTATATCCACTACCACTATATTTTAGTTATTTAGTTCATTTAAATTATGTATTCTCTCAACATACATCTCAGGACAGTGTATAAGTAAAATAACAATAATGCTATAAAATATTTATTAGGCCAGAGGCAATTGAACAATCAAAGATAAACTCTCCAGACAGATTCACAAAACCACCTAATCCAGTGCCTGGAAGAAAAGCTAGATCTTCAAAAGGCAGGAAGGATCAGAGCTATCCAGTTTTCATAACATTAGAGATATGGAGCATGTCAACTCTGTTAGAGCTTATCAGAAAAGGCAGAGATAATCAGAGACAAGTGGTTCCACAAATGACTAGGCACCATTCCATTAAGAGCTTTACCAGTGATAACCAGCACATTGAGATGTGTCCAGAAGCCTATTGACAACCAATGCAGGTCAAAAAATAACAGCATAATGTAGGTATACAAAGATGAGCCCGTAATTATCCATGCCATTACATTCTGGACCAACTGTTACCTTCAGAGTGGATTTCAAGGGCAGCCATACACACTAATCCAAAGAAGAGGCGATGAAGGCATGAGTGACTATGAGCTGGAAAATATAGATTTCTGCAAAGGGCCTCTCAATCATGATTTCCACCTTCTCTTCGATAGATGTCATGAGCTTAGAGGTTCCTAGCCTGAACACTGGGTCTGCCTGGCAGAAAGCAATCCAGTTCAGAACTAAAAGTGGAAGATCTCCAGGTTCATCAGGCCTCAAAATCTTCAACCACATGGACTTGTTTAGGATTAAGATTGAATCTGTTCCTCCCCATACAGACCCCAGAACCTCCAGACATTGAGTCAATGACTTGAAAATATTGCATGAGCAACTAGAAGCTAAGATGTGTAATTTAATATCATATGGGCAGTACCTAACCCTATGCCAAAGGATGACATAACCCAGAGCCTCATGGAAGATGTCATACAGGAGCAGGGAGAGAATTGAGCCATGAAGCACCTCATCCCAAACAGAGATGGAATTCTTTCCCCACCCCCCAACCCCCACATCAACACTAACTGGAACTGGCCCTAGAGGATGGAGAGAAAGCATAATAGTTTTTCTCCCAATCCCAGCCCTCTGAGCCAGTCTAGAATTATACTTTGATCCATGATGCCAAAGCTGCTGAGAAATTAGGGATAGCCAGAATGGATGCATCACCCCCACCATGCCCATTCTGGTCTCACCATAGGTCATCCACAAGCAACCCAGGGCTAATCCAGACAGAAAGATGATCCATTTCTTCCTCTGAAGTTGCAGTCAAATACCTACTCCCCAAACTCACCAAAGAAGATTTGGAAATAGGTCAAAAAATACCCAACACTGTAAAGCAATAATTTTTTGAGGAAGGGCAGATTATTGTTTCCTTAAGAGCAGAGGGACAACCCCTCTCTCAAGTATTAATCACCCTGAACCCAGCCATATGACATCTCCCAAGAAACTTTGACAAGAATAGCTCTAATACGCATGTGGTTGCACTAAGAGCTCCAAGAACCCTGTCCTCTTCGGATTAACGGGTTCAAACTCTTTTGCCATTTTATCCCCCAGAGTTCCTCTGAAAACCTGGTGACCCTCCAGGATTCATGTACAGAGAGAGGCCACGTGTACACATAAAAACTAATCCAATGCTGAAGCCATCCTCTCATTCCAAGAGGAGACTGTTGAATTGGGTATCAGAGCCTTAAGAAGTTCTCCAAGCATTGTCTAAAACCCAGTGAGGTCCATCAGATGCCTGAGGTAGACCAGTGGGTTTTGGAGAGTGCCTGGAGAAGTTCCTAAGGTGGCCTTGAGCTCCTAAACCACTTCAGTCTCTGCAACCAGAGAAGTTAGAGCGCAGTCTTCCAGTACCATAGGTTTAGAAAATTCCAAACCCAGTCAAAGCAACACAGCCACAACAAAGCCACAACACAGGAAGGAGGCTGGCAGCAGCAATAGCAATAACACTTACAGTTATATACCACTTCACAGTGCTTTACAGACCTCTCTAAGCAGTTTACAGAGTCAGCATATTGCCCCCAACAATTTGGGTCCTCATTTTACCCACCTCGGAAGGATGGAAGGCTGAGTCAACCTTGAGCCTGGTGAGATCTGAACGGCCAAATTGCAGGCAGCCGGCAGTCAGCAGAAGTAGCCTGCAGTACTGCATTCTAGCCACTGTGCCACTCATTGCCAGCAGCAATCCCATCTGTTCTCTGGAACCCAGCTACACAAACAGGGTTTCACATCTAGTCGTCTGTGGAAAACTACTTCTGAAAGCCACAAGAGATTTCCAGACAGCAGTATCCATCCTCCTATCTCTACGTAGGAGATATAGCCAGTGCCACACCCCAATATTATCAAATATTGATAATATTTCTAAGAGCCCCATTCTCACCCACTAAGTCTCAGTAATACACAGCAGGTTGGCTCTCAGAAGAGCCTTCATTTCAGGCAGACCTGGCATTAAGCTGCTATAGCTTAAGCTAAGGACTATTGAGCATGTAATATCCAGGCATGGGAGCTAAGCCAAGGAGGCTAAAAAGCAACATCGGTACTAGCCACTAAGTGAACTTTCCCAGAGAGTGGTCCACCCTGCTTCAAGTTGTTCAAACCTTTATTGTCAACGCACAACTTGTGTACAATGAGATTGGCTGAGCCTCCCTTAGTGCACCCCCCCAACACAATACATCTCAATAACTCAGTTAAAGAAAGAAAATCCCTAACTCAGTAAATCATACTAACAAACACACAATCCTCTATACATATATGTACATAACACTACATTATAATATATTGCGCCAATATGAGTATGTTGCACGTTGTGCCAGCACTGCAAGTCTATCATACTACATACTTATGATGTTATGTGGCATTCAGGAGTCTGACAGCCCATGGATAAAAGCTGTTCTTCAGCCTGTTTATACGACTGGCTATGCTTCTATATCTCCTGCCCGATGGTAGGAGAATAAAGAGGTGCTGACCAGGGTGTGAGTCATCCCTGAGGATTTTCCTCACTCTTCTAAGGCAACTACCTTATCTCCCTCTACCCTTTCCTACTGAGATGTTGCTGTCTGCACCCACACTCCAATCAAGTCAGCATAATCCAAACCTTCTCTCTTTTTCCCAGTATATGACCTCATCCCATCCAACAACGATGTGTCATCAACTAATTCCAACTAATCCCATTCTAGCTGGTCAACCAACATAGACGCAACACCCATTATAGAATTCTAAAGTTAGAAAGAGCCACGAAAATGCAGCTTTAGAATCTCTAACAGATGGCCATCCAGCCTCTACTTAGATACCTCCTACACTTTGTTAGTTCTTTTTAAATTTTACTTTTAAATCTTTTTTTAAAAATAGGAAATAACTCATGGTGGCCAGAGGAAATAAGAATATTAGGACATTAGATAGGTTAAAAGTCAGAAATCCCCTGTTCAAAATCTCTCCTACCTGAAATCTCAGCAAACAGGCAATAAGCTGTTTCTAAGATTCATCGCACTCTGCTCCCAACCCATCTGCAACTGACATAAATGCTTAAAACACCTTCCTTATAAGGAAAAAATGGAAGAATTAGTGTTTTTAATTAGTTGTGAGGAAATGCATACAGAGGCATCTGCTAGAAGTTTATATAATTACATAAACTAGACAAACAGAAAGGCTTACTTTTCTCTCGTAATTAGACAAACATAATTAAACTGGTTGATAATGGATTCAAGTCACTGCCACAAGAGTTGTTCCCTCTTGATGATTTATGGCATTGGACAAATTGATTTTCTGAAATTTACAAGTTCAGTTTTGGACTATTTTTAGATAGTAGTTTAAGGGGAAGAATGATACAGGCCAGGAGGCTACCCACTCCTACTCCTGCCTTAAATTCCTTCTCTCCAACTGTCCAAGAACCTCACATTCCTTCACGTTACATAACTGAATCAACAGTTGACCTTAAGTAGTCTTCCAGAAGGATGAGGACTGAGTTGCACTATCTAATACCCTGTTTCTCCCAAAATAAGACATCCCCTGATAATAAGCCCAATCGGGCTTTTGAGCGCATGGCAATAAGGCCAAGCGCTTATTTCAGGGTTCAAAAAAATATAAGGCAGGGTCTTATTTTTGGAGAAACACAGTACCTCAGAGGTTATCCATCCTAATCCTACTTAACTCAACATTCACAAAATCAACTTCAAAATGAAGCAAGGCCCAGGAATTCCATTCAACCTGCTATATAATAAGGAGAGAATGTTTCCTACCAGTGAGGTCCATGGTGATTGGTCCTGGAGCAGTGTCACATACAAGAGTAAGTCGAGTGACAGTCACATTCGGAAGTGTTGGGTCTGTGGTGTCAGGAAAAGGATAAAAGGTTTATTAACCAAACATTGAGAAACCTGAGGTGCTTCCTTTTTTTTAATGCAAAATTTATCTTCCTACAGCCTTCATGTGCACAGGAAATTAGCATGTCACTTAATAGCTAATATAAACCTTTTTTCTGACATATTATTAGTTTCAGTCATGCAGGGAAATTCAATCCGATCTCACTGTTCCCACTCACACCCTCCGTAGAGGGACAGTAACATTACCTCTCTTCTAATTTGTTTCTTTAATAAATTTACAAAGCTGTCTTATCTCTGGCTAACAATTAAAACAGAATAAAAGCACAACCAATAATTAAAAACATAAATAATATGACACAGCATAAAATAGCTGCCAAGAATAATCAAATACCTTCCAAGAATAAATGTAATAAAATATGTAGCAGTCAACATAACCAAAAGGTTATATTAATTACATGAATTATCTTTGTTGAAATATATACCAGGGGCAGTAAATTAATGCTTCAGGTTTTGTTGCTAACTTCAAATATTAATAATATAAATATGACTCAACTAATTCCTTCATATGCTAAGAAATACACCAATAAGTGTCTACCTAGTACTGTTGTCAACTTGACTGGAAACTTTATTTCAGAACTTGGCTAGAAGACTCTCTCAGCATTGCTGATTTGATCCTTTTAAACTATGTTCTGGTTCCTATGCTGAATAGCAAAATCCTCCACCCAGCTAGGAGGACAGAAGTAGACTTGCATACTGAAAATAGAATCCATGTCACCCAGTGGTGAAATCCAATTTTTTTACTACCGGTTCTGTAGACGTGGCTTGATGGGCATGGTGTGGCTTGGTGGACGTGGCAGGGGAAGGATACTGCAAAATCCCCATTCCCTCCCCGCTCCTGGAGGAAGGATATTGCAAAATCTCCATTCCCACCCCACTCTGGGGCCAGCCAGAGGTGGTATTTGCCGGTTCTCCGAACTACTCAAAATTTCCGCTACTGGTTTTCCAGAACCTGTCAGAACCTGTTGAATAGCACCCTTGATGTCACCTTAAAAGTAACACTGAAAGTTGATCTTCAATTATGGTAAAATATTCTCAGATCAACATAATACAGTCACCTGGAGTCGCTTTACCAGTGAGATGGCAACAAAGAAATTAAATAAATAAATAATCACTTCTCTTTCATTTTTAGGATCAAATTTAATGTTCTCCATCACTGACAATATTAATTTCATCACAGAGCAAATACAAATACTGCCTTCTTTTTCTACCCCAAAACATGATTCTTCCAAAGGACCTTTTTCCAGCTGTACCTGCAACCACTGGTACCTCCCCCAGCAAAGACTTCTTGTACTTTGCAAGGCTTTCATCATCTTTGTCCAGCTCCTGTAATTCCTGAAGTGTCTTTTGAGGTGGAGGCTTGTAGTTTAGTTTACCATCTAGCTCATCGTCATCTTCTTCCACATGTACCTCAGGGTCTTTCTCAGTCATGACTGTTGGCTACAGGAAAAAAAAAATGCCAGTTACTGTAAGGGCACTAAGTAAGGTACTGATTACAAGATTTGTAAATCCTTGGCTTTCTACAATAAAGGGAACAATTGTGGGAGTGAAGGTCACAGGCACAGCCATTTAAATACTTTTATAAGCAAAAGGATCAAAGACATTTAACCTGGCAATAGATATTTTGTCAAATTCAGTTATCCAGTAGCTGGACTGCTTTTTTCTGTAAAGGAGAGATGCATTTCTAGATAGAAGGATATAATCGCTCTTAACTAATAGACCAAAAAGAGCCCCTTCGCTGAATATTCTTCTCACTTGTAATTTGCTCATCCCAGATTCATGACATTGGCTTTATAAAAGAACACGAACTGATCCCCAGAATTTGTTAATCATTCCAGCTCTCAAACACTTTAATGGTGGGGGAGATAGCAAAAAAGAAAGCACCTGCTCTGGCCACTGAAACAGCCACTGATATTCCTGTCTTCCCAAAATAGATTTAATCAATAACTACAGCAAGATAATTTTTAAACGATATCCTCTCTCTTTCTGTTTACACACACATGCATACATGCACACATATATGTAAAATGCTATACATGCTGAGTTCTCTTAACAAAGCCAATATGAGCTATAAAATATAACCATTTTAAGAGGTGTGGACTCTAATTCCCAGAATTCCCTAGCCAGCATTTTCCAGGTTGAGAAATACTATACTAGATTCACGCATCAAGGTCAGCTCATAAGGTAAGACTCCCTCTAACCTCTGGACCTTCATCACCAGCTCTTTCTCTTTACCATTCACACCAACATATATCAATAGAAACAACAGCAGAATCTCGCTGCTGTAAAAGCTTGATAATATTTCTTGACATCCATATTTCTGCTACAGTAACCCTGCTCTCTGTGAAAGTACAGATTCTGGAATATGAGCTATTCACCCTCATCTTGCACAGCAAACCTGAATGCATACTGAGGCACCTTTCCCAATCTGGTATCTGCAGATGTGTGGAATTTCAATTCCTATATTCCTGGAATTTCATATTGGCTGAGAACTCTGGAGAAGGATGCTAATGTGAGTTTGTACTGATATACTTCCCACAATATACTCACCTTCTATGACATAAATCTAAACAAAGTCATACATGAGGATTCACCTTGTGTGTAACAACCGAGAGCTGTAATTAATGAGCCAAACATTTACAGGCTAAGGACTGCAACTAGACTCAGTCACATTTTTAAAATATATGCTGGTATGCTGGACTTGAAGTTCTTGAGCACAAAAATAAGTACGTAACCTTATTATTTGTATCCGTAACAAAATACTTCACACTGATTCCACAATGACCAGCAAATCCTCCAACTAAAGAACCTCTTTGTGTCCCGTTGACAAAGACAAATAGACCTTCAGAAGCCATAGCAGCCACATTACTACGCAATAGTTATTTCAAATCTTCATTGACATGACAGCAATAGAAATAAATTGAATAGTTCATGCAATACCATACAGAGATTTACATCAAAAGCAGACAATGAAGGAAAATACCTGAATGGAGCTTATTAACAATTTTTTTTTAAGCTGATCAGTCCAACTGCATAAATATCATGTAATTTCCCAACTGCACAACATTTAAAATAGCTGTTTTCTGTGTGGTGACCAGGTCCCCTTCTTATGCAGGAAGGAAACATGTGCCTTGTTCCTATGACAACCCATGCCCTGGCTACAGACTCCAAGGATCTACCACAATCTGTAACACTGAAACTTCTCTGAAATTGGGGGAAGCAAGACAAAATTCAGTAAGCAACATGCTCAAGAAGGACTTAAAATGAAACTCCCTTTTTAGCACCAGAAGAATCAGTCTGCTGTTAGGTTCTTGGCCAAGGAAGGATAAACAAAATACACAGTAAAGAACATAAAAAGCAGAGTAGAAAATTATTGCTAATCCATGGCACACAGTATCATGTTGCTCTTGTTTTTAATCTGAGTTCTTGAACAACTACAATGGAAGAGACATATGAACATCAAGAACAGATGTTCTGTTCTAATATCCCCCAACCTCACACATTCCAGATGCATCAGGGTTGCCAAAATTCATGTGTGCTATCATAAAGAATGGCATAAATTTTTGCTAACCTTTCATGCCCTTGCATGGATAACAGAAATAATAAATAAAGGCACAATATGGCAGGCAGCCTATTTTACTCAGAAGAACAAAATATATTTATTTGAATTTGAATTTGCGCAAGCAGTGGGCGCGCATGTGCGTGAAACCATCCCACCCCAGTGATGAAATCCAAAATTTTTTACTACCGGTTCTGTGGATGTGGCTTGGTGGGCGTGGTGTGGCTTGGTGGGCATGGCTTGGTGGGCAAAGGATACTGCAAAATCTCCATTCCCACCCCACTCCATGGGAAGGATACTGCAAAGTTTCCATTCCCACCCCACTCCAGGGGAAGGATATTGCAAAATCTCCATTCCCACCCCACTCTGGGGCCAACCAGAGGTGATATTTGCCGATTCTCCAAACTACTCAAAATTTCCACTACCGATTCTCCAGAACCTGTCAGAACCTGCTGGATTTCACCCCTGCCTTCCCCCCACTCCCCCCCCCACCGGCTGCTGCCAGTCAGCAAACCTTTTGGCTCTATTGCAGTGGTCTCCAACCTTTCTGGCTTTACAATCCAGGGTTGGGACCCCCTGCTCTATTGGATGCTTGGATGTAGATATTTTTCAGTGCAGATCATAACTTGCTAGTTTAATGCAAGGGTTATTCATGAACCATACTAAGAAGTTGGTTTATCTGAATCCTTAATTTGTCACATTCGAGCAATACAAACTAACTAATCTAAGCTAGAAGTAAAATTCTCAAACCTGCAGGTAAATACAAATTCAGCAAACTACAGGATGCTGAAAGTTGTAATTCAATAGCAACCGTTTGGACCTCAGATTCTTTACCTGCATATGATAGTAGCTAACTTAGTATAAAACTTCAACCATTATAATCCTCCAGCTTCACCTTAAATGAACATCACAGCAATAAGATACTTTTTTTTTCATTCAAATAGGCCTAATATGGCGTTATGGCGTGCTCAACATCACAGAATGATGCCTAGCCAGGTTCTGAAGAACCTGTTCTGGTCTCATAAAAATATAAATCTGAGATCTCACATAGGTCAGTTTTTCATTACAGTCCGAAGTCAGTTTATTAAAAAAATCATTTTTTAATTGTAAGAACAAGATAAAGGGATTGACTCGTGGTTCAGAAGATATGCAAATGAAGTTCCTGTTAATCTGAAGCAGATACTCACTGAAAAGAGAGAGAGGAGATTGTGCAATGATAGATAGTCAATATAATGTAAAAAATGACAAGAAATATTAAGAAATTAATTGTGCCTCAGATAATGCAGATAGCTGCTGACCCCCCAGTGATCTCATTTCAATTATGGAGGATTTTGGGACAGCTGGTACAAACAGGGTACCCTGGGATCTCTTTGGGTCTGATTGTATCCAAGCATGGCTAAGTACCAATAGGGTTTAGGATTTAAGTTATGATATGGATTGCTCATAGCCAATTATTATGAAGGAAACAATATCTTAAATTAGAAAGCCTGGAGTAACATGCAAGCTAATTAGCATTTGGAAACTAAAGAGTAAACAAAAATAAACCTGAAAGTTTATAGATATTCAGTAACTGTTGGTTACAAAAATTATTTTGAATTATTTTAAATTATTTAGGACATGACAAAAATCTAAATTACAAGTAAAAATATATGCATATGTTTAAATACTATGAAACTTTAACTGCAGATAAATTATTCACAAGTTACTTTTCTGCCTTTTAGTTTTGTTTTAAAATGTTTTATACAAATAAGCAAATATTTTCTTTCTTTCACATATTATTTCATTGTATTTGCTACATATCTATTGCAGTGGTTCTGTGTTTATACCCTATATTTTAAATTCTGTACATAATATCACTGTGCTTTGATGTTCCCAGATTTTTTAAAAAAATCTAGAACAGTTACTGCAAAAAAGGAGGAGCATGGAGCTAAACAGGAAGCAGTTTCACAGGTAACAGTTTCTCAAAAGGGTGAATTCATCCTTTCCCTTTAATTAGAATTCCATAAATTAAAAGCACAACAAAAGAACAGTGAAATTCTCATTCTTCTTGTCATTGCTATATAATTAGCAATATTATGTAAAAAGAACTACCCTATGTCCCAGAAATGCCATTTTACACCTCTGCTACTTATCTGATTTAGGACTCATCAAGCAATTATTGTATCTAGAAAGCTCCTGAAGGTTTCTATTTATGTAAAGTATCAGCTTGCTTAATACAAGAATATATTTTAGTATTATTTCCTGTGCACCCAGCCATTAATGCACTTGCTTATTATCTACAAAGCATATGCAAATTCTGGAGCTGATAAAATTACTTCTTCCTGCCAGGAAACTTGACCACATCTTGCATATGTCAGCAGTACTTTTTAAAATAAGGAACATAATCTTTCCAGGTGAGATACTTGGGTTATGGGACTTTTCATTAGCAGGTTGATGAGCTTTTATAATCATCCTTTGGTCTAAACTAGAGCCCTACCACTTCCTACCTCTGTTAAGAGCTTCCCGATTATGCTTTTCTTGCATTTCTGTTTTAAGTACTACATTTTGGAATTCATTAAGCCAAGAGGACGGAAACAAGAATTTATATAAATTAATTAAATATATATGGCATTTCTCTTGACCAATTATTCTTAATGGTGAATATCTAAATTCCTCATTCTGTATTGTGAGGACCTTGGATAGAATACATGTTCTTAGAAGAGTTACAAGTCAATCCAAAATCCACATACTTGTCCTGTAACTAACATCTGTGAACTGTCAGGAGTCAGCACATCTCCTAAGCTACAGAAGTTAAAATGTTCCACAGAAGACAGTGTCTTTACTGTCAGTCAATAAGGCCAGTTAAGGAGCTTGCACCATCACCTTCCTCCTGATTACATGCTCTTAAGCTTATTATGTCATCAGAGCTTATATTAGTTGCCATGTGGAGCTTCTCAGACATAGAATTAATCACTGTTGGCGGTCATAAATTATGGTACACCTTATCCAAAACTGCAATTGCTTCAGATTTGGTTATCACTGTATGCCAGGCATGAAGGGAAGGAAAGATGAGAAGGCAGCAGGCACTTGCTAACCAGACATGTTGGTTAAGAATACCATAGGAAGTCAGCCGCACCCTTAACCCTTTGCAGCCAACAAGCAGCCACTGCTTCCTGCCTGAAATTGAGCTAAGAATGGGCAATAAATTGTCAAGTTTCTCAGCCCCTATAACTCTAGGTTATTTGTTCTGGTGGTTCCTGGGACCTAGGTGACTGCAGGATTAATGGCAGTTGCGGTCCCAAATACCCAAAGGTCACCAGGCCACCTAACATTAGCCCACGCTAACGTTCACTGAATATCTATAAAATAATAGGGGTGGGGGAGAAGAAACATTCAGTCTATAGGTATGACGGAACAGGATGCGCAATGGATTTTACCGTGGGCAAGGATTGCCCCTTTCCCCTCCCCTCACCCTCAAATTGTGGAGCGGGCAAAATTCATCAGTTTTTTGCAGCAAAGACGCCAAGCAGAACCTTTTGCAATCTTCCTTCGGCCGTCTCTCCAAGAAGTGACCCACCCACCCCCCACGCAGCGGATTGTGCTGAAGCTTTCCCTGCATTGCAGAGCCATCGCCCTGAAGACGCTGCTCCTCCTAACCTCCCCCCTCCCCTTTGCTCTAGATTAGAGCCACCTTTTCTGCTCTGTTTCCCCGGTTTAAGGGAACCCTTCCAGGGGGTCTTCAAGAGCCTCTCCCCATCGGCAGCGCTGGGCCGCCCCGCTTTTCGCTTTCTTCTTCCACTTGCCCTGCTCGCACTTACTTACTTGCTGGCGGCTGCGTCCGGGGTTCCTTTCTGTCTCAGCGTTTGGCAGTTAAAAGCAGGAAGGAAGTTGGTTAAAAAAAAATAATAATCATTTGCAAAAAATCCGACTCGAAGAGGAAGCTGTGGCGTTGCTGGTTCTTTTATCGCGCACAGTTTATTTAGAGCCCCTCTGTTCTGGGCACACATACACACAAAATACAATAAAGCATAAAAGATGATTAGCTGTATGTGTGAACTCCTTAAGTATCCTCGCTTGTGGTCCTTAGGAATTCATGCGTTATTTCCTCTTGCTTATATGTATGCATTTCTCCGATATGTAGATCTTGGAAACTGTCCAAGCAATGATAGGTGCCTTGGATGATATTCATGTTTGGCTGTGATGTTACCGAGGTTTCTAAAGGACGCTATTTCTGGGGAGAGAGTAGTTACTAGAGTAGGAAAAAAAATCACGGGGCTCATTTTCCACCCTCTCCATTTAAAAAGTCAGCTAGTGTTTCATTTTTATGCTATCTGAATGTTCTGCCTTGTCTATAATCACACACTTGAATCAGAAGCTTTAGGTATTTGGGGAGGAGAGCTATTTTTTTAAATTAAATCCTAAGGCAATAGGAAAATTATTTTATTTGTATATGTATCTATATGCAGCCTACTGTCAGGTTCATGAATTTGTTTTGCAAAAATCTATAGAATCTTAACTACTTTATTTCAACAATGCCCAGTCATGTGTGCTTTCATTCTGAATAAAATTTGAAAACAGGAAAATTATTGCTGAAGGACCTGCTAAATACATCGCCAAAAAGTAAATCTATTAATTGCAGTGAGACAGAAACTTTTCATTGAGATCAATTGACACTAGAAATTCCATATACAGGTGAGTCCAACTTTTTTCCTTAAGAAAGAAAAATGGACATCTGTAATGCTGTACAGTTTAACAATCTGGGTTTTGATTCATAAGTCCTATTTCTTGGATCTTATTGAGAAGAATAAACTTATCATGTACAGATTACAGCCATGATGGAATACTTCCATTTCTTGACTGAAACAAATTTAGATTGTTTTTTATCGTATCAGTATTAAAGTAATGTTTCTACCCCAAGCCAATAGCATCCAATGGCAGCCAAGAAATGTATAAATTTAAGATTTGTCACCCATTATATGTTGAAACAGAAATCGGGGACAGCAGTGTGTGATAGCAGAGCTGGGCCTAATGGCTGCTTCAAGCTAATGTGGACATGCCCTTCCCCTCAGGTTCCTAGTCAGCCTCATCTGCCAACATTCTCTTGTCTCCTAACAGAGATGGACACAGCAAGCTCAGGCCAATGGTCTGTCATAATGTGCATTAGCAATTGATTGCTCAACCAGCAGTACTGCACATGCTCTAGTTCTGTGGCCCCAAGTGGTTAGCTCAAGGCGGAAACAGTGCAATAAGAGGAGGACCAAGGAATGTGGAAACCAGCATTTGTTGCATAAAGGATGTGGATGGGGGATCCTAAATAGCCTTTTAACTCAATTCCTTTATTTCTCTAATCTTTTGGGGGGTTATGATGACTTGGAACTTAAGCACCTAGAGATGAGTTACAGAACCCTGCAGCCAGAATCTTCCCATTCCTGCCAAAGCACTGTGATGGGAAGATTTTCCCCATTCATTGTTCATACATAGAAGAGGGAAGACAGCAAAGCAGAGGGAATCAAACAATTGCTTTGCTTATCATAGGCTGCACATACCAAACCAAGACAAAACCATTCAATAGCAAGCCCAAAATTCATTAAGAGAGGCAAGGTGTTGCTAATAGGCACAGCAAATTTCATATGCATATGCATATAATTTTTGGTTGACTCAATGAGGGATGGATAACATTCAGAAGTCTCTCCTTTTTTTAATTGATATATTCAAACAAAAATAAGGGCACGATTATAATATTTCTGGTTTTCCAGCCTCCTGAACAGTAGAAACATCTGTAGTGGCCTTTGAGTCTGTTGGTATGGATTCACAGCATTCATTATTTGGTTTCATCTATGAATTAAAGTGAATAGATGTACAGTAAGAGACACCAGGGCTCTTGCATATTTAATATCTTCTGCTATAGAGAAGATATTTCAGTTAGTGTAGGTTATCATACAAGCTTTTCTATAAAGAGAATTTATAAAATTTAAAGGTGCAGCAGACAATGATAGCCTAAAAACAGACTTTTAAAAGTAACTTCAAAGAATTATGACTGTTATTAATGTAAATTCCTTGACCTTGAAAAAATTCGTTATGCAGTTGTTTTGGAATGTTAACAATTTCCCCCCAAAAAAGCCTCAAGTTCATAGGCAATTTCATGGTCATTCTCAATTTCAAAAATAGCCAATATTATATGTGTAGTTTTTACACTTGCCAAATGAGACTTTGGTGGTATGTCTATCTTTTCATCACTAGAATAACTCTCTGGAAACTAAACAGAAGTGAACTAAATTTGGTGTGGAGAAGAGAAATTGGCAAAGGAAAAATCAAGTTCAAATATGGGGAGAATCAGCAAGTCTGCAGAGGGGAAATGGGGCAGAGCTTGTTGCTGATTCCTTCATTCTAAGCCCCTTCCTTCCCACTCACATGACCCAGAATGGAGCTATTTATTATTAAGAGGTCGGAAGACTTCCAGAAGTCATACCCTAACACTTTTCTTCCTCGTTTGCAAAACACTTGTTTCTAATGTTAACTATTATGATTGCCTCACATTGAGATTTCTCTTGAGTTCTTTGAAGTGTAGTTCATTTTCAGTTGATATGCATCAGTGTGCAAGCTTCTCTTATTGCTAGTTTCCTGTTGGCAAACTGTACAAATGATTTGTAAAATACGACAAGCCTATTCAACTCTTGGGAGGTCCTTTTGAATACATGTACATTTAACCCACATTAAAAGCCATACAAGAATCCCTTATGTATGTCTTTTGAAAGGCAATTGGTGTTTCAAATTGTTTTCTAGTCACTTAGCAGTTGATAACTATGTATCTTATTTAATTACCAGTTTAATAGTATTCAATACTTAGGATATAGCAGGAATTGTGTCCAAATGAAGATTGGTACAGTGATGAAATTGGTGCTAATACATGTATAATAGATACGTGCTTAAATAAACCCATATAAAACAATAAAGACTCTTGAATACATTCCTGTTAGCTACATTTTACATGTAACTCATTTAATAATTTGATAAATTGCTTTATTATTTCAAGACTGCTGGGCTATCTTGCTCAGTTTAATTTTTCCTGAATGCTCACAATGCATTGAACTACATCTGAACCCTAATATACATTTCCTTTATGGTTTAGTGAGTCATGCAAACTTTTAAAAATGGATTAATTCAATAAACAACAGTTCATTTCACAATGAGTTAGCAAATTGACAAACACCAACAACATATCAATCTATAATGTTCTTTGTACATTATGGGATGCACACAGGATGGTGTGACCTTTTCAACAAATAATGATTTATCCAGTATATGAACCATGATACTGACTCTGGTCTGCAGACTTTAAGAAAAAATATGGTTTTAGCTTTACTCTAAAACGTTTCAAATAAAATATCCAAGTTCAACAACGTATTTTTCTCAGTCATGCACTGTAGATCTGGCAATTGAAAGAGGAGTCATCTACCAAGAAGTAATTAACATCTAACTTAATTACTTTTGGCTAACTGAAAAACAAGATATTGTAAGTGAACTTTTGTTACAGAGGAAACTATTCTATTTTGGTGACAATCTTTGATTTCACCTCTTAATTGCAGATGTTTAGCCTCTGATTCATGCCAATGCAAGGCAGCTGCTTAATTCATGTCCCTAATTTAAAACTGAGTAAAATTCATAAGGTAAGTGACTATCCTTGAGTATGCTGATTAATTTACCCAACAAAGATTTTGGTGAGCATCCTTTTTGAAAAGTTGTTTGGTTCATTGAATGAAGAGCATTATGGAGGGTAAGAATCACACTGCAGTCTTTTACCTCTCTAAATAAAGTGGAAAGATCTATTGATTTTAATAGAACATACTTTCAAATAGACATATATAGAACGTCAACTTATTATCTTTTCTTGCTGTATACAGTATTTTAATCTTATTCTCTTCCTATTAAATCTTGTATGGAAAATATTTCTTGTTTCTTAATTCCTTCATATTGCTTCAGTAATTTCCTTTCGATTCTTTGCATTTTAAAATTATTTTGAATACTATGTTATCTTAAAATTTAGTGCCTGTAATTGCAATATGAAGTTTGCATTTTCTTCTAATTTGAATTATTTTTACTGGCCAGTAAAACTCATGTACATTATCTTCGTAAAATACATTAATAAACAAAACTGGGACGAAGATTGGTAAATAAAGAAGACAAATATGGAATACATAGCATTATAAATTATGTTGATTTGTTAAGACTATTTTTATTAATGAACATTTTTAGATTTTACAACTTCAGTAAGAAACAATAGGTACTTTTTTTAAAAAAAATGTCATGTGTACCATGTGTGTTTACCATGTAAGCTACTCAGACTGCTACCTGGAGAAAACTCTGGGTATGGGAACAATCATCTAACTAAGTAAAACTCAGATTTTGAACAACTATTTTAAGCTTCCTTTCTCCCATATAATTAATCATCAGCAAGCTCCTTGTCTTGTAAACTGCCATTTTATTACAGCAGATTTCAGCTTCTGTATAAATCAATCTAACCTACATTATTATCTAAAAATACTGATAACATGCTGCTGTTGCTAGTACTAAATGCCAGACTGGTATATAATAAGAATCCTACATCCATGATTTGATAGCGTGATTAAGGCCAAATTGGCATGGATAAATGAAATATGGTTGGGCATAGAGGGAGATGGTAATACGAAGCTTTACATCTCTACCCTGGGCTGGTGCCTGGTGAGGTCCTTTCCAAGTTATTTGGAGGGAGGAGAGGTTTGGATGGGAAAGAACAGGCTTTGATCAACCAATGGAGGACCTAGTAACTGTGGATTTTAGGGCATTCCCCCAGAATGTGAAGACTTCCACTTAAAGGAGATTGTCTCCCCTAATTTAACTGGTACACAATTTAGGACTTTTCTTCAATTCCCACCTTCTGATTGAAGGGCAGGTGGTAGCCATGGCTAAAGGGCCTTGGAATAAGTCCATTATGTACCTGATTTGCACCTATTTCCTGGATCTGCATTCGGATGGTTACAGTCTGCTGGCCTTCTCCAAATAAATATCTGATGTTTCCACAGCTTTGACTTATGCCTCAGTTGTACCCTCTCCTGGACTGGGGGCCTTGCTAATGGTCACTCAAGCCCTCTTGACCTCCAGGTTGAACAATTGCAACATGCCATACATGTGGCTGCCTTAAAGAGTGTTTGGGAGCTTCAGCTGGTGCAGAATGCAGCAGTGCAAGCAGTTAATGGCAATATACTGTATGACACCACTACTCCATGAACTGCATTGGCTTTCTGCTGGGGGCAATTGCAAGTGCTGGTAGTACCTTTAAAGTCCTTCAGGGCTAAAGACTGGGTAACTATGAGACCATCTCTCTCCAATTGTTTTTACCTGTCCCATCTGGTCCAGCAGGCAGGGCATGTTCCGGATGCCATTAGCTAAGGAATGTCAGCTGGCAGGGCTTAAAATGAGGGCCCTTTCTGCAGTGATGCCCACCCTGTTTAACACCATTCCTTTTGAGATTAGGTTAGTCCTGGCCCTGCTGACTTTTCAGAAGGCCCTAAAAATTTGGTTTTCTGCCTAGCAGAGGCCCAGGGGTGGGACAGAGCCCATCTCTTGACTTTGTTCATAGTTATTTTATGAAGCTCAGCTGCCATGTGTTTTTATTTTATACTATTTTATTTATTTTCATCTATTTTATTGTAATCTGTATGAGTCACATATGTGAGACACATGATTATATAAATTAAATAATTCCCCTTCCAACTCAAATGTTCTGATGAGTTTATCAGTTATCTATCAGGGATGCTTTAAATTCCTGGATAGAACAGGATGAACTAAATCCACCTTTTCAAATGAAAAATTCCATGAGCTTGGTTTTAGTTTCAGTCATCAGAATGTATTAGGCTGTCCCTGAAGAAAGCAAATTTGTAGGTGGTAAAAGACAATAACTGTGTAATTTCTTAATAATTGAAACAGACTCTTACAGTACATATCTGCCAACATCATGGTCTTAATAATTGTTTTGGTCACACAGCAGTGAGACACTTCCAGTGCTTGCTATATACAAGCACACACTTACAAAGAAACTGCAATTTCTTCATCCTCCATAAATGCTATAAATATTAGGTTGACTCTCAAAAATGTAACTAATGAAGAGGGAAGAAATGATAGCCAGAATTTATATCACAGAAAAGTTAAATTTGTCCTTGCTGCTTCGCTTGAACAAAATGGCTTATAGACTGTTTGAATATTGTTAAATTCTTTATTACAGTGAAATTTGACAAAGATAAAATAAAACTGGAAGATATTTTGCAAATAACAGCCCACTCCTACCTCAGGTGAAGTCTACACTGGCTTCCAGATTCTTCCTAGGTGCAATTCAAGGTGTAGGTCATCACCTTTAAAGTCCTGTATATGGCACAGGGCCAAGCTATCTGCAGGATTGCCTTTCCCTAAGGACACCTATCTGTCCTATCAGACCAGATATAGTGGGCATGCTCCTAGTCCCTTCCCCTAAATATTGCCATCTGATGGGAGCTAGGAAGCATGCCTTTCCTGTGGAAACCCTTGCCCTGTAAAACACTCTTGCCCCCTAAAATTTGGCAGCATCTACTCTCCTAGCCTTCCTTAAAGCTTTGAAGACCTGGCTTTTTCCTCAGGTGCTAGAATAAAACAGAATAATTGCATATTGGAAGGTTGACATGGCTCCAGATCTTTGTTGTTTTTCTGTTTGATATGTTGTCTTAACTTTTAATTGAGAGATGCCCAGAATTAGTTAGAAGATGGGTGGCTATGTTATTTATTCTAAATAAATAAATCTCAAATACAGCTTGCAAATTTTCTTTAAACTGGAATATTTAGGCATGAAAAAAATGATGAGAAAATCAATCAAAGCTAACACAGATCAAACAATCCAAGCAAGGAATTTGAATGTTAGTCCTAATATAGTCCACCTGAAAGGATTCAAAAGTTAATCCTTTAGTGTATGTGGGGGGGAGGGTTTCAGTCCAGTGCCTAAGAAAAGAAAAGTACGGTAGGTGTTGTAACATGCATATTAGTAGCTCAGTATATGTAGCAGTTTTAGTCACGTCACTTACCTTTTGGATGTGGAACATATTATTTGACAATAGGAAAACTCTCTAACACGTAAGCATGTATTTTTCTCTAAATGGTTCTTAGATATGATTTTCCATTAGTTTTGTTGTTTGCTTTTGCTCTTTTAGCCAAATAAAAACTTTCCTCAATCTTGTGCTTCTTTAGAAAGCTAAACAGCAACACTTGAAATGATCAAGAGCTGGTCAAAATAATTATTAATGTCATTGTTACAGCTTTTTATTTCTTTAGTTATTACGCTTTTGAAAAACTGTGTCTTTCGGGCAGCCTATGAAGATTTTAAAATTTCCAAATGTCTTGGGCTTTGAAATATAACTTCTCTCAAGGTTTTTCCATTGTGTAGCTTTATGACTCCTGGCTAAAAACTGGTGGGAAATGAATCCAGCTTAAAAATTGCCTTTCATTTTCAGCCCTTTTCTCTACTCCAGCTATAATGATCACCCACTATTGTCTCTGGACCAGCTGACCACAGTTGATGATACCTGATTCTTTATCCCTCCTACCCATGCCAGGAGAGCAAATAATAATTGCTTTCTTTTCTGTCCTTTCCATAGATAGAACATTTGTATGCACGCCTTTAGGTGACTCCCCTTCATCCCTGTCTACTCTAGGGCATCTACAAATAGACCCATAAAAAGAAAATATCAGCCTTTTATTATTTTTTTGGTACAGTACTTGAGTTAAAAGAGGAAGCTAGCAAAACTCTTGTTAATTTCAAGGAAGAAATGTATGAACTTGTGGAAAAAAATTCAGAAACTCACTCGTCAAATCAGTTTTGAAGTCTAAATTTCAAGAAACATGTGGCACAAATCATACTACATTGGGCAAGCATAAGCCTTGCATCTGATGTAGTAATTTGGGAATATTTTAAAAAGACATAAGCTTCCATAGTTAAGTAGCAGTTGCTCTTTCCCTTATGGACTTTTTCATGAAAATGGATAAAAATGAACTGGTGATTTCTGAATTTACCATGGCTGTGTATGGGAAGAAAGGAACTATATTATGTAATTTATGTAATTACATAATTTATGAGGAAGTGATATCGCCTAAAGCTGCTGTAAAGAAGTTTGGAAATCCCTTCTTTAAGTATTTTTTTCTTTTTCTTTGCTCTATTGTTTTCAACACTTTTTATCTTTCCTATGTTTCTTCTAATTTTTTTTTCATGTTTATCTTTATTTCTTTAATAAAAATTATGTAAGAAAATAATACCAGTTGATCTTTCCATGAACCAGCAAAATGTTCCTATTGAATTGGGGGGCTGGATGAGCAGTTTTTACAAGGCAATAAATAAAAAAAGATCAGAAGTATCTGTAAAGTGTTTTTTCTAGCCTTGTTAAATCTATTAGCCCAAGCATCTATTTTGCCTTTCCTAAGGGATCAGAGATTAAAACTGAAAAAGGAATGGATCAGGAAGAAACTAAATCCAATTAATATAGAAGCATTCCTGTTTACAAGTCAACAAATAGGAGGAAAGAAGGACAGAGATTAACATAGAAGTAGGTTGCCATCTGATAGCATCATGATAAGAACCTTCTAGGGACAGATTAAACTAGATAAAATTAGCCATCAACGCAAACAAGATGGATTGACTCCTATGCTAAACAAGGATATGTCAGAGGCAATTACATTGAGTTTCATGTTGAGAAGGGCAGAGAAAAGTGGGAAAGAAAGAACATCATTTGCACAGTAGTCTTTGTTTTACTTCACTGCTATTGCCTACACTGATTTGGTCATCATAGGATTACTTTTCCCAAGAACTGTGAGCAATTTTATTAGAAGAATCACTTTGGACATTTCTTGAGTAAGGTAAGATAGTAAATAATTTTTTGGTTAAGACATTGAGAGAAAAAAATCCAAACATAAATTGGTAGGCAAGTGGAGAAAATGTTCAGTTAGTGTTAGGCACCGGATGTATTACGGCGATGTTGAACTCCTAAATAATTTATTTGAAGTATATAAAAAAAGTGTAGTCTGATTTGATGAAAGCCATCTAGAAACAAATTCATTGACTTATAATTAGGCAAGGTCATTATAGAGAACTCATTGATGTTTCTGGTTTTGGTAGGATATGATTGTTATATGACTTGAAGTAGAATGTGAGAACCTTTTGTTAAGGATGAAGTTTTTTCTTACCCACTGTTTTTCATGTGAAGACAAGCAAAATAAGTTCACTTTAATTGTTCCCATTTTTTGCCATTTCTTTAAACAGCATGTTCACATACAAAGAAAAAATTGTGTAGATCTTGAGATCAGTTTGTGCTTATACAATTGGCCCTATAAAGGCAGTCAGGAAATCAGGAGTTTAACTAAATTTCTGCTATAAATGTCACTGTCAGCCTAGTTAATGATTTCTCCTCACCCTCCTGTTTGCAAGAATTACATATTCCTTAAATCAGGAATGGGTTCTTAAAGCAAAATATAATATATAACTAAAATGTTCCTGGGAGGAAAAGTAATTGCTAGTCCAACACGCAACAATGATCCAATGTCTATTTACTCACACAAATATTTACTCAATATAACTTTTTTCTGAGTGAACAAACTTAGAATTTTATACAAATGATATGTCTACATGCAAAATGTAATTCCAAATATGGCTCTTCGGCTTATAGTTATAGGAGATGTAAACCTAAATTGTATGAAGTTTGCTGCATTTTCATGGTATTACTTTGGCCTATGACACAGCATAGATTTTATCAATACAATCAAAATACACAAATGGGTATGGAGATTATATATTGAAATAAATGCTCTCACTTGACAAACAATTGCTAGAATATCTGATTTGTCCAACCGTGACACTCTTCTTCTGCCCCTTCTACATGTCAGTTAATAATAAGAAGAAAAAGAAGAATAAAAAATAAACATGGGAAGATAAAATATTACATGGCCAGTACATTAAAAAATTAGTTAGTTAGTTAGTTTACTTTATTGTCATTGCCATCTTCACTGTACATTATAATTATAAAAATAAAACGCAAACACACATCCTTCACATTCTATACAATTGAATTGAAAACCAATTTTGCATTAATATTGCACTATACAATAGAATTCAGTATAGTTACTGCCCTGGGATAGAAGCTGTTTTTCAGCCTATTTGTCCTTTTTTTTTATTATCCTGTACCGTCTGCCAGATGGTAATTGTTCAAAAAAAGGGTGCCCAGGATTAGATGGATCTTTAAGAATGTTTTGAACTTTCTTAAGACAGCTCTTCCAAAGAGGGGAGAGGGCAAGCAATGATCTTCTGGGCAATGATATTAACCCTCTGGAGTGCTGTCTTATCTGCCACTGTGCAATTGGCAAACCAGGCTAAATAAATAGCAATTAGCTGGCGAAGCAGATAATAACAAGACCTGGCTATGGTTTAGAGTAGGAAAGTTGAAGAAAGAGAAAGAGGGACCAATTCTGGTGGGCAAAGACCAAACATTAAGAACAAATGCATACAAAACCAGAATTGAGAAGACAGCAACAGAGAGAAAGTACCACTTTTGGATAGAAGCTGAAGAAACCAAACCACCTGGTTAGCTGTTGCAAGATTACACAGACTGACCATAAAACAACAAGTAGCAACAATAGTGCATTGGGAGAGCTGCCAGAAATATTATTTGCCTACAAGCAACAACTGGTGGGACCATAAAATATAGAAAGTAATAGAAACTGAAGAAGCTAAAGTCCTCTTGGACTTTAGAATTCAAACAGACAAGGACTTGCTGCATAACACACCAGACTTAACTATTGTCAATGAGAATGACAAAATAAAGTCTGGATAGTGGATGCAGCAGTACCTGAAGACAGCAGAATAGATGAGAAAGAACTAGAAAAGATATCAAAATACAAAGATCTGCAAATGGAAATAGAATGACTGTGGCAAAAAAAAACAAAGGCAGTATCAATAGTAATAGGCACCTTGGGTACAATCCCAAAACTGGAGCACTATTTGAATACTGTTGGCACTGACAAAACAACCATTGGTCCATTGCAAAAGGCAATTGGAACAACTTACATTCTGCCACAATATCTTTAGCACCATAAAACATCAGTATCTGCCTATCCCAGGCCCTTGAAAAGGATTTGATAGTTTGCCAAATTCAACCTAAACATCTGGCTGAGTGTGTGATGAACCAATAATATGCTATTAAATATATATGCAAACGAATTCCCACCATGTGAAAGACCTAGCTACTAAGATGTGCCCCTGTGGTTTTGTAGATGTAATTTTTATTTATGAATATTATCAGTGCTCTGAATGATGATTTTTTTTTAATTGATCATGTGAAAAGAACTCAAGACTTTATTAAGAATATACTGTTATGGTCTGATAATAAGCATTCATTTTTTTAAAAAAATAGCACTCCCTCTCATATTTGTAGTCTATGTTTTTATTTGGCTGTACACTGCCCTGAGTCCTCAGGGAGAAGGGTGGTATATAAATTTGATATAAAATAAAATAAAATAAAAAATATCTCTATGAGTACATGCAAAGAACAAATAAGAAGTATAGAAATCAAAATACTTATAAGGAGCAGAAATTAGCGGCATGTGACTTTCCATATATGAGAGAGAAAAAGTTAAAGTCAAGCACTGGTCTTATTCTGATGTGAAATAATAAAGGAATCAGATATGGAGGAAGAGGATGGGATTAAATTCATGTAAGCATAAAACCTGTAGATTGCATAGGAACAGATTGTTATCTGAGCTAAAGAACTCTAATTAGTACATTTATCTGTATTTAGTAAATATACTTACATAAATTCACTTAAGATAATTTAAACCCATTGCAGCATTATTTTATGAGAATGTTTTTAAATATTGAAAAAATAAGTTGGAGATGAAAAAGATAAATAGATATAACTTCTCTTTTTGTCAATGTATTTCTATGACCACATTCATCACCATGGCATAAGCTATCCATATTGACTGCTCTAAAATTTTATCCATTTTTTAATTCAGGGGTCATTTTATCACTGATAAAGAAGAAATACAGATGTATACATGAAACCAAAAAAAAAAAAAAAAGGAAAACCAAATCCTCTGTTTCAAGTGGGTGGGAGGAAAGAGAGAAATAGCATTATGTAACAGTATTAATTAGTCTATCTAGCTTGAAGTGCATAATGACTCTGGACTAGTTAGAATTTTCAATCTTTGTGGCATCAAGTGTTATATAAGACCCTCTCCTCTACATTATAAACGACATTATTTTCTCTTTTAGAAAGAAGAATCTGAAAAAGCCAAGTATCTCACTGTAACTCAAGATGTCTGATAATGCTGCAGCTGCTAACCTGAATGCAAAAGAGTCAACAGGGCCAACTACCCCACGCAAGGGGCCTCCTAAATTCAAGCAAAGACAAACAAGACAATTCAAGAGCAAGCCTCCTAAGAAAGGAGTAAAAGGGTAGGCGTTATTATCCATAAATCAAATGATTACGTATCTGAAGATTCTGCAACAGCCTTCTCCAACTTGTTCCTTCCAGAAGACTTAATTTGTAGCTTTCTTAACTCTCAACTGGTCTAGTCATTGGCTTTTTCAAAGACTTCAGGGCTGTCTGGCATCTTGATAATGTCCAATTACACTTAGTAGAGTATAAGAATTTAGTAATAACAATTACTAGAGGCATGAACCTAATATTCTCCATTCTCCACTATAAATGATCCTGTACATACCTCCTTAGAAGTAAGGTTTTTGAGTCCAGTGGAAGTTTCAGATAAATATGAATAGCACTAAAAATACACATTCTTAGTAGGAGGGGGAATATGCATGTAAATGAATATATTTGTGTGAGAATGTGTAGGTGTATATTCTTCCTTCATTTACTGCTGCCATTAATTCTTTCTTCATCTTCTTTGTGTTAATTCTCATTTTTAAGTGAATATATATATATATAGATAATACATAGAAAGTATACTATATTTCAAACCATAATATAAGTTACTAGTGCTGCAGCTACCTTGGTGTAATCTTAATGAAGTGCAAGGGAATAAGCCCCATGATACATAATGGGATTTATTTCTAAGCATGTATACATAGGATTGTATTGTAAATGGAATAGATAAGTGTACTGTAGTTGGTAAGAGCTAGTCAACATAGTACCCCTTTCAGAACTAAAGATATAATATTCTTGGACTACTTATAAAATGGAATGATGAAATTTTCTGAATTATCGAATTGAATAACTACTGTACTTGCCAAAACCAGTACCTCTATGACTATTGGTTTACATATTAAATGTGTACATATATAATTATATTTAAATGGGACATATTTCTATGTTTGATTATTTTATATTTTAGGCCTTAGATAAGACACCTGTGATATGTGCATAGATGTCTATGTTAATAAAGTCAATCAGGGTGGCATGATGTTAGAAATATTTTCAAAGGGCTACAAGAATTGTGTTTATTTGCTTTGGTCTTTGGTTTTTTTTAATTGAAATAGCATTTTCTATTCTGTTCTGTTATTTCCTAAGGCAGGCAACTTGGGACACTGAAAGTTCACTAGACATTTTAAGGAAGCTTTCATTCCTCTGACCTAAACCATTAGCATATAATTTATTTCAAGAAATAGATTACATCTTAATTTACATTGTCCTTCTATTTGTCCAGACAATCTATATTTTAGATCAGAACACTGAATGGCAAAACATGATAATTCAAATGTAACACACTAACGAAAACCATATTCAAGTCCTAGAGTTGAAAGAGTTCTTACATATTCATTTTTTGTCATTTTGCTCTTAGATTAGGAAAAAAGTATTGTTGTATATATATTTTTTCTCCCACCCTCCCTACCTCTCATTCATCTTCTTTCTCTGCTTTCTTTGTCCAAAGTTTTGGAGATGATATTCCAGGAATGGAAGGACTTGGAACAGGTAAATAATATAGGAAAATTGTGTTATTAAATATTCTGACTATTTAATACAGAGAATAATGACTTGGTTCATTCACCTAATTAATCTCCTACATATAATTAATAAATTTTGCACCGGGAATCTTTATGAGAAATTAACCAGTTGGCTAGTGCAGGTCACTGTATAGGCCAGAAACAAACTGGCAGTTTGATCAATCCTTTATCAATGTACATGTCACCTCTTTGAAAAGTCTCTGATTTAAAAACAGTATTTCACTCAATTCTTATTTATACCATTATCAGCACATATATGGAGTACTGCAGGCTGCTTTTCCAGTCAAAAGATACAAAATGTTGTAGTCTATTTCCTATAGGTACTAATGCCCAATAGTGTATTAAACTTGTGCTTAAGGCCTAGACTGGATGTCAATAAGCTTCTGAATGCAATTTAAAACACTAGTTTTGACATATGTAATCTTCTAAATTTGGCATCAATGCATCTGCGGTATCACTTTCTTGAGAATCTATCCACACAATATAATCTAAATTATTAAGGATTTTGTTAAATTTCATGTTCTTCATGTTCTTCTTGTTCTTCAATGTATCTCGTTCTTTATTTCATTTGAAATCTAGACTACCCTTTCTAGAATCATACATGTAGTTCACTTATTTCAAATTCTGGCTACAGTGTTTTAATCGATGGTCTCAATTCCTTTGGGGAACTTTCCATTATTCTAGAAGCTACTGAATCTGATTTAATATATTATGAAATCACAGTGCAAAATTTCATCGCACATAGTTTTGAAAAAATTAAAATGTAATCAAGGTATATATTCCACACTGTTTACCTGAAAGTACAACACTCACCTATTAAGGAGGTGATCGATCTGGAAGAGTTTTTATTTCAGCCAATTATAACCTGCCTTACTGGCAAGCTTTTTGTTTGACCAGATTAATGTTCTCAGTCCATATTAATGAAAGGGAAATAAAATAAAAGCCCAATGAAAGTTTGTTTATCCACACTTGCTAGGAAAAACCGAGACCTTTATGTATGTATTCTAAATGGCCTAGTAGTGCACAAAGTTAATGATATTCCTTTATTTAATAATTTGGTAGGCCAATAAAGGAGAACACTTGTTTTACTGCATTTGTCTGTGGAAAAAATTTGGGGAGCTATATCAGTTGTTACAAATAAATAAATAAATTATTATAATGTGTCACTAAGACCTGATTATTGGTACCATATTTGGTATACTATTTCAGATGAGATATATACAATGCAAAAATTGGCATAATTCACTAGAGCTGGACTTATGACTCTAACAGAACATCTGCATACTACAAAAAGATTTTTGTAGTATAAAAAGATAGGATACAGAAATGCCTTTAGCTATTTTTCCTAATTGCCTTCTTTTATGAGACACCATAATAAAAAAAGAAATACCATAGCTGATATCTACAAAAAGAAAATAAATGGACTTGTAATTGGCAAATAATTTATAATGGTTTTAGAAATGAAATTTCAGACCAGAAATAAAACAAAATAGCCATCAATTCCTAATTTGACTGATAGCATGTGTTAGATTAAGGGCTGCTTCCTTGCATTTCATATCCTCCATTTTCTGTGTAAATGTACACTTTAAAGTCACTTTAGAAATGTCTTCCAAGAGAACAGCTAAATTCTTCTTGAATGCTATTACTGTTTGCCACAAAATTGATTAGTTTTCCTTGTTTAGAAAGTTATAGATCCTCAGAGCACAATTTTAAGACTGTCATTTTCTGATTGCACAATATTGAATAAAAGTCAGTGATAATTCACAAATTTATATTCATTTATTCATATCAATCATCCAAGAACTATCATTTCAGTAGCCAACAATTTTAATTACATTTGAATTAAGTCTCTTACTGATCTTTCTTCTAATAATTGACAATTTGTTTTAGTAAGTAAATTAGCTTAGAGCAATCTTTTGCTTTACTTGTTATATAATACTCCATTTTATTTTTATTTTTATTGTGTTGAAGTTATACTGTTTTAGTCACAAACTATAATAATTAAGTTAACTACATTTTAAGAAAAAATGTTAACATGAGATGTTTTGCATGAAGTTTCAACTCACAGATACCCTTCTTACATGACCTTGTTATAGTTTGATCAGTTGCAGAAATTTCTTTGTCTCATTTGCAGATATCACTGTGATCTGCCCCTGGGAAGCTTTCAGCCATCTGGAACTTCATGAATTGGCACAGTTTGGAATAATATAATCAACCAAAATTCCTGCTTGGCTCTGATGGCATCTGAAGCTCCTATCTTCGTTACATACAATTCTCGTTTTCATCCTTCCATCTAAAATATTAACATTTTATACAACAGATGGTTTTGTAAATAAGGGTCAGCTTTCACCAAAGGGTGAAACTTTGGTTTTGGATTAATTTTTCAGAAAATTATGAAAGTCTCCTGAAGTATTCACCTGGTTAATCAGCTAAGAACCTCGAAAGCTTCTGTTTCCTATGAAATAGCTTGCATTTCTTTCTAAAATAAAATTGTTAATATCTAGAATTTTGTAATCTAGAATTCCTCAAGCATGGATTCATATTTCCTAATTTTGTACATTTTGTGTTTATATATTGTCTATATGTACGTATACATATACACAATCCTTGACCTGAACCCATGAATTAAACTCCCCCATGCATGTAGGCAAATTTGATATGCTAATCTCATAATCACTCCCTTGTGCTGTTGTATCAGCAAGTATAGGTGGAAATTTCCAAAGAATTATAAAACTTGTTTTATAATTATAAAACAGGTTTTATTTTGGAAAAAGAATTTGTAACTGTTCTATGAATCACAGCACCAGAAAAAAAACAAGGGCTTGATAATACTGTAAAATTATTGGCCTGATTTAGACATAATATGGTTTGGTTTTGCCTTAGTTTTTCTTGTGAAAGGGGATTTCTGGCAAGTTATATATGTGTGCTATGTAAACACATTCTTGCTTTCATGAATGGAATATTTCAAAGAGAACTAGTTCAACTATTAAGAATACTGAAGTGGCCACTTCGGGCTTCAGATATTGGAGGACACAGAGTGGCAGTAATTTAGATTACACAATCTGTCCTACTTACCTTAACTTTCCTTTTATCTTTAGTATAGAAGAGGCAACCTGCATTTAAGTGAGAGTCAGCTGATAGTTAGTCAGTTTTTGTAGATTGAATGGTAGTGGGATAGGGACCCATCTTAATTTTTCCTGATTTCAAAATCATCCTGATGCTTCCATTTATAAATTAAACTAACTAGTTTCAGATATCATATGAATTAAAAACGAATTAATAGTTTTCTGCACTTTTTCATTCCATAATAGGATGAATTTTCAGTAAAAACTAAGCTTCTTTCAAAAATATCTAGTTTTCCAGTAAAGACTATAACTTTCATAGCTATTTTATGAATAATGTTTTCCAATACTTGATTTTAGAGATAAAATCTTTTTGCCCTTTCAATAGCGATGAAATAGTGATGACTACTTAAGTTTCCTTACTTTACCACACCTATTCAGCATGAAATACAATTTTGCATGGTTCTGATTTATGGGTATGTTTTCCCTCCTTATACAGCTCAAGAAAACTTTATTGTGAACCAGCTAAGCTGTATTGTAGCACATAGATTCCAATGGTTTCAAGTTTTTTATTGGTGCTTCCAGACACAGCATTTACTCTCAAATGGCTGATTATATTCACATGTTTTGGTGGATCTATAATCTATTGTTTTTAACTCTCCATTATTTGTATATCTTCTTCCATCTTTTTCCTTGCCAGAAAATGTCATTAAGAAAAGGAAAAGCAGAATAGTGGTGCAGTGCCTTTTTATTGATAGTATAAGACCTATCCATTTGGACACTCCATTTATTTATGGAAGAATAATTATTACCCACCGTTTCTTTTAGCTTATCTTTGATATCTCATAGCTGCTTATATTATTACCGCCATTGCTTATCAACTCCACTTTCCCCTTGCTATAGTGGTACACAATTCCAGTAAATATTACTATTTATCTGATGATGATTATATATTCCCCCAATTCTATTCTACCACTAAGTCTTACTGTGTTGTTTTTTTATATTTCGTTGAACTCACTTGGAATAGGCCCAGAAAATTTTAGGATGAATCTTTGCCTTAGGGGCAAAGTTGAAAATGTTGCTGATTTAGAACTCCCAGAATCCCTCACCATCAGCTATGCTGATAGAAGCTCTGGGGAGTTGCACTTTAGCAATATTTGAAGGACAGCAAGTTCATATATATCTTATTTTATTAATGAAAACAAATAAAGGGTGAATCAGAAGAAAGAGCCAGCCAATCCTCTATATCTTATATGCTGGATCTGGAAACGCTCTGCTGTCCTATTAGTAAGGTGACCAATTTTTTTACAATGAGAAGGAGGACACGTGTGTGTGTGACGTGTCATGTTTCGGTAAGAAGTAAACAAAGCCACTTGCGCACGGCACACTCTTGCACACAGCGCACTCTCTCAAAACAATTCTCCTGTGCAGAACGCATGCGTCTCATAATCGCGTCTTGCCGCACTGTACTGAGCCTTGATGAATCGTCATGTCAAATACAAATACGTCACATCACACGCAACGGATCGGCTAGGCATCGATCGAATATGGAGATTTACAGATTAGTCTTCAAATATCGAAAAGGAGGGCATGTAGGAGGACACTTTTTGAGAGAGGAAGAACTTACAAAAGAAGGACTGTCCTCCCTAAAGGAGGACGATTGGTCACCTTACTATTAGCAGCATGGCCACAAAATTCTGTAACCATTGAACTGACAGATTTCTGTATAGTGTAGGAGTTCATCTTAAATGTCTTCTATACGATATTATATTTTACTGTCTCATATTTTGGGGTTATTCATTTTTCCCTTTTACTATTGATTTTGATTAGTACCTTTTAGAGAAGGATAGGGGTTGTCAGAGACTATTTTATTTACTTATTTATTCATCAAATTTCTACACTGTTCATCTCATCTAAGTTTACAAATAGCAAGCCATTAATTTGCATATACATGATTACTTCTGAACATGCATCCGTGATTCAGCTACTAATTGGCTTCTAGGTAAAATTTTCTTGCATTTTTAATTTTTTTTTTCTAATTATACTTTTAATTCTGTTTTCCCCTGAAATTCCTGGTTTCTCTGCTCCATGAATCCCCTATTTCCTAATATATTTTTATATTGCAACCCAGACACACACTGAAATGAATTGGAAATAAATCACATATGTTGGAAAATGGAGTTTTTTCACATAAATGTGTTTAGGATTATAATTTAAATCATATTTCTCTGCAAAAAAAATTAATAAATAAAATCCCTTTCTTAATTCTTGTTCTCAATTACCTAAGAAGTAATAGTGTCTCAGTCATGGCTTCATCTTCTAATATTTATAAATTATTTAAGAATCTAAATATGCCTTCATTCTTTTACTATAAACCTGTTTTTAAAATTGTAGTAATAACTTGGATTAAATTCTCTTTTTAAAACTGATACATGCTTCATATCATTAACATTCCTCATGTAAAGTAATTAATTCACAAAAGATAGTTCGGATAGGAATGAAGGGGGGTGGAGTCAGAAATCTGGCTGCAGGTATCCTAACATATATAGTAGGTGTTTAATATGCTTTACCATTAACTTCCATTACAAGCATCTTATGAAAGCTCACTCAGAAATTTGACACAATTTCAACAGAGATCTTCCAAATGAATCAATGAATGCTATCCTATTTATCTATTAGTGTATATAAAATGGATATCAAATCACAAGTTCAGTATAAACCAATATGAGTATTTGTACACAAAGAGATACAATGCATTGTCAGGCTCCCTGGAGTATCTTATTCCATTAGTATAAGTGTATCACCATGGAAACCACCAGTGTTAATGTAAATAATTTATAAAACTTCATCCTTAACTTCTTTTGTACTGTATATATATTATCCAACAGTATGTACGCTAAAGAACTACTGAAATTGTTTTCAGTCTTCCTAAATTTGAGTTCTCTGGACATGCTTGACTACATTTCCCATAATTCAGTGGTTATTATGAGAATAATAATTCAACGTATCTAGAGAATGCCAGAAAAAAAAGAAATATATATTATAATGGCACAGGCAAAAATATCTTCACTGAGCTGGTCCCTGAACTATATCCTATGATAAGAAAGCAATACCTCATCGACAATGCATCCTAAACTGACATCAAGTCACAAATTCTGCTAGATTCCAAGAGACAGAATCATTCAGAATCACAAATGAGCAAATTAAACACTTGTGTTTGCATAGGGAACCAAAGTGTGTATTTGGTTTTACTGTTCATATATGATCAATGTTAAAGCTGTGCAATTAATGATTACATTTTAATAATCTTATATAAATTGAATGTGAACTTGTAAGCAACTATTCTCAAAATGTTCATGAGCAGAATAAGACAGCTCCCATTTCTTTTCATTTACTGAAAGCCATGGATTACTGATTCACATTTCCCATGGATTGTCTTCTGCCCATGGAAGGGAAGCTTGGTAAATTCTAAATTTCGTAATTTGTATTTATTCCTTTGGCAGGCTATGTATAAGAACAAGCTGCAAAGATCTTTAAAAACACTTTTCCAATGATACATAAAAATATGATTTATACTATTATAACTCATTTGTATTATTTATTCATTTGCTAATTTTTTCTTATCCATGCTTCTCATGCCACATTTACATTCTTGAATCATAAGCATTAAATCTTTGTTCTTTTCAATGATGCATACTAATGCTTTAGAAACATAATTTCCAGGTTTGCTACAGTAAGCAATCAAATCACAAAGCTGAATTTAACATTATTTGTTAAAGATATTTACTATATTTCAAGAATTAGGATTCTTTCAGTCACAATCTTATTCCTATTCAATTTAGCCAATTTTAAAAATGGGATGTAAAATTATAAGCACATAAAAAGACAACAGCAGAAACAGCAGCAAATTTATTCAACGGTTCTATGCTTAGCAACATTTCCATTTAATCAAATTCCTTGCTCTTCCCAAATCTATTTCAGTGTTTACTTTCTATGTTTACACAAACAATGGAAAATGACAGTTTGTGGGCTGGTTCAAATTTCTTACATATTCCAAAAAATATGTCACATGTGATGTACTTTATACCTATATAATTGACATACAATTGGCAGTGCAGAAATGCTAAATGCTTCCAAAGTCAGAACCAAAATACATATATACACAAATTTTTTTCTCTCCCATAAATTTTCTGTCAATGTACCTGTTCAAATATAAAAGCTCTGTATTTGTACAGGTAGCCGATTATGTCAGTGTGCAGAAATGTGGACAACTACTACAGGCAGAAGTTGCAAGCCCTCTGCTTTTCACTGCATGGGGATTCAGAGCTGAGATGAACTTTTGTCAATCTCTGCCGGATCTTTCCAGGATAGGAAGGCTGGGAGGGGAAACTCACAATCTTCACAAGGCTACCATGCAGGTAAGCGCATTTTTCGGCAATCTTTCCCCCTTTTTGTGCTCCTCACCAACTCTCTCTCTCTCTCAATAAGTAGCAGAGTTGCGAACAGGGCGAAGTGCAACCAAAGAGTGCAAGCCAATTAAGAAAAAGATAGTCAAATATTTCCCACTTTTCTCCTTCGAGTCCTACGCCCGCTTTCGAGGGGAAAGCGGAGGCAACTTATTTCTCGCCTCTCCTGCCGCGAAAGCGGGGCTGCCTTTCCAAATCAAGGCGCCTCCCGGGAGAAGGAGCGGAAAAGGCGAACGATTCTAGGAAAGAACCGGCTCGCTCGGAGTCGCTATAGCAACGCTCTCCTCGTTGGAATTCACGGCCGCCGCCGCCGCCGCCATCACAGGCCACGAGAGGGTGCCGAGGCCACGCCCTGGCAGCGCAGCGGTTTGACATTGCTGCGGGCTGGATGCTGAGGTCGAAACTGAAATTTAGCCATGCGGGGTTAGGGATTCCTCTTCTTTGCCCGGCACTCGGGAATCAGCAGTCACGCGTTGTACAAAGGTGAGGGAAGAGAACACAGTGGAAGTGTGCATCGCTGAGCTTGAATGATTCTAAGCGTGCGGGAGGTAACGGAAAAGCATCGCAGGCAGTGAAATGGTATAGGGCAGTGTTTCTCCACCTTGGCAACTTTGAAGATGTGTGGACTTCAATTCCCAGAATTCCCCAGCCAGCACTTGCTGGCTGGGGAATTCTGGGAGTTGAAGTCCACACATCTTCAAAGTTGCCAAGGTGGAGAAACACTGGTATAGGGTCTCTTGCTTGAGTAGGGGGCTGGACTAGAAGACCTCCAAGGTCCCTTCCAGCTCTATTCTGAAATGAATTGAAAATTGGATTGGATTCCAACCCCCAAACCCCCCCCCCCACGTTAAGGCGACAGCTTTATGGAGCCAAAGCAGATTGTCAACAAACAGCATGCAAGATTTTGAATTCTTCATAATGCAAGTGAGATGGGGAGGGAGGATCTGATTGATGGATTATGATCTGACATAATTTCCAGACTCATCTACTGAATCTTGAGCCATATAATCTTCCACGTTCAACCAAATAGGACTTGCGATGCCTTCAAGTTGCACTTTGGACTTTCTCTAGGGCTCCTGAAATAATTACAGTGCACAGTTCTTGACCTGCTTCAAAATGCCGCATTTTGATGTAATAAATCCATCTGTTTAATTGGCTCAGTCTCCATCCAGGATAAACTATCTAGAAATTATTTAACTAGTGTTTCTGCAGAGTTGATTTATTAAAGAGGAAAACTTTAGAGCAGTGTTGCTCAGTCTTGCAACTTTAAATGTGAACTTTCAACTCCCAGAATTTCCTGGAGAACTCTGGGAGTTGAAGTCCACATATCTTAAAGTTACTTAGATTGAGAAACATTTCCTTAAAGTATGCATCTGCATATTGCTTTCGATAGAAAAGAATATTCGTAGCTCACGTTTGAATTGTGATGACCTTGGTGCCCCTCTGAGCTTGGTTGTTTTCCTGCAGCTCTTTCATTACCCAACTAGGAACTACTAACTGATAAACAGGCTAACAGTAAACAAAAGTTTAATGAAGGAACCATCAAGAACACTTCCACCAACACTGACAGGGCAAGCCACTAGTATATAAATAGAGAAAATCCCACTCCCTTCTAGCACTGAAAATGTTACCTTTTTGGGTAATGAAAGAAAACAACCAAGCTCAAGAGAGCAATAATTAAAACCACATATTGTTTTAATGTGCACTAGGAACAGATTTGCAATCTATGCTGACTTTTTAGCTTGAATCACAGCTTTTATCAGCTACCACAAGCTGAGAAATTAAACTAAGAATTATATTTCAGATGGGAGAATTATATACCTATCCTTGTGCCAAAATACTTTTTTTTTCCAAGCAGAATAATTGCTTGCAGATACAATCATGTATTTTAGGCTGAATAACATGGCTCTTTAAAGCTGGAATGCTCTTTTAAAAAGTACCCACCTTTCTCAGATGCTTCTCTGCCTGCCTTCTTCTAATTGTAGCTTAAGCAAAGTCCATCTTTAAAGTACCCAAGACTCTGTTGGGCTTAGCTGTTACAGGGCCTTTCCCAAAATTGCACCTACATCAAAACAACAACCTTTTTTGTCTTGTCTTTATGACAGTGTCTTTATTTCACCCTCAACCAGTATAAATATATGAGGTAAACACAAGACGAGCAGCCCTAAGTTCTTAGACTTTCTAGTCAATTGCACCTTCAATGGATAGTTATTCTTGATTTATGTTTTGCTGTTGAAGGATAACATTACGGGGAAGCAATGGAAATTACTAGCTTTTTCTTTACAAATATAGTTAGAAGTTAAGTTTTTATAGCATTATATAGTAGATTTTAAGAAATTTTACCAGACAGAAAAATTGGTACAGAAGAGGCAGTCACTGTGTCATACTTTTTGTTTCTATGGATACATTTTAGTACACCTCACATGGCATAAAATAATAATTTAATAATAATAATTTATTACCTGTATGCACTGGCTGACTCCCAGCAACTCTGAGCAATTTACAAATTATTTAAAACATTAAAAATAAGAAAACAAAAAGTGTAAAGATGGCAGGATGACAAAAAGATAAAGATAAATTATAATTAAAACACAGTCAAATGACACCTCAATCAATAAATGAAAAATGTGGAGAGATATTTATCCTTTCCTCAATTATAAACCCATTAATATAGTAATAATGAAATATTTAAATAAAATGAGAATATTACATAGGTGTCAGGGGAAACGTATATGATTTTAAGGATAGAACTGAGACTATAAGTGCAAGTGACTGAAAATTATTAATATTTTTGGTGGGGAGTATTGCAGATAACTCATAAGGAGTTACAAGATTACAAGATTGTTCATGGGGCTATCTAGATATTGATGCAAAATATTTAGGTTGATACAAAATAAGACAGCTAGAATACCAAGTGGAATTGTGTGTTATCATGGTAATGACAGTACATATTTTACTTATTGGTTCCCAGTTTTCTTCCAGTATAATTATGTCATGGGGCTGCACTATGTGGAAGAACATCTGCAACATGTATTCCTTTTTAAGTCCTGAGATCATAGAGTAAGGCCCTACTCCCAGTGTTTCAGGTGCCTATTCGGGTGGGTCATTTGAAGTAGGTACTCCAAGATAAGAAATACTGTTTCCAGAAGTGTCCATGTAGCACCTGTTGAGTTACTGTTTCACCCTAGAGCTTTTTAATTTCCTAGAAATTCGTCTGAAATATAGTGCTTTTAATTAGTCTGTTTCAGTGGTATTTTAATGGTTGTTCTTTAAACTGTACTTTTAGTCTTTGATTTTTAATCTTTTATTTGTGTTTTTACAGTATGTTATACTGCTATACTGAAAGCTTTCAATAGCTTGACTAACATGTTTTTAGAAATATTAACAAAGGAAGCTGTATATTTACAGTGTTCAATATAATAGATTTTGATTATGTTTCAGTCTGTGGAGGAAAAATAAAGGGCCTGGTTTCAGAAGATTATGTCCGAAGATTCAAATAAGGACAAGCAGTACATAGAACAATTAACCAGTGAAAATTACAACTCAGTATGTTTAACCTTCAGTTTTGTATATTCTTCTAACATTTAATTAATTAATTACTGGGCTTGTATGCACTTCAAACATAGCTGATTCTAAACTATATAGTCCATTTATTTGTTAAAGGGAATATACAGTAGATAACTATTCCTCTCCTATTTGCATATTTCCTCATACACATTTAAATTGTATTTGCCTAGGCAGTAGATACCATAACAATTATTTAAAATATACAGTGTGCACTTCCTTGCGTTATCTGTGCAGTATTTTCTCCACATTACATTTTTTTACATCCAATTTTTTTTTAAAAATGTGCCGTTTATAAAATCCAAACCTGCTAATCCCAAAATTGTACTGCCTCTTACAGAAATATATTACATTTAAACTATTATAGAATATCTGTAGCCATTCTCCTATCAAATGCCACATATCCAGATACAGAATAGTTATCCATAAATAATTAACACATTTCCTTGTACTTAATAACTTTAGTAGAAAATAGAATGTATTCATATATAATTAATTCTTTACTACCATCATTTTTATGGTATCTCCATCAATGTCTCAAGGCAGCTCATGTTCTAATAGAAAGAACGAAATAATAAAGCAATGATCTAACAATCACAATACAAACGTATAAAAATATATTTCTGTCATTCCTTAGCAGACCAGACCTGAGCACTTGTTTGGAATTTCTATTCCAAATGCTATACAAGACAGGATCATCTTTATAGCTTCATTAATAGGCCATAATGTCAATAGTCTTCTTCAGCCCAAGTGATAAAATGTTCCAGGGGAAGGAGCTGGCACTGAGAAGGTCTGCTTCTAGACCAGGAGCATCAAACTTGCATTATCACAGCAGCGTCATGTGATGTATCAGGACTTTTCTCCTTCGCAAAACTGGGCGTGGCCAGCGTGTGATACATCTGGCCCATGGGCCACAAGTTTCACAGCCCTATTCTAGACCTTCAACCTCCTGACATCTTTTTTTTTTTTTTTTAATTTGATTTATATGCCGCCCTTCTCTGGAGACTCAGGGCGGCTTACAATGCTTTAAGCAATAGCCTTCATTCTTTTGTATATTTTATACAAAGTCAGCTTATTGCCCCCACAAACTGGGTCCTCATTTCACCTACCTTAGAAAGGATGGAAGGCTGAGTCAACCTTGAGCCTTGGAGAGATTCGAACCAGCAGAAATTGCAGGCAGCTGTGTTAATAACAGGGTGCACTAAACCCTTGTACTATCAAGGCTCTATCTAAGAAAATAACCTCAACAAGTCCTCTCAGCCTGTTCGTACCAGATTGGCAAAATCTACCAGATATGCAAAATCAAATACAGTACTTCAGAGGCAGAAATCTTAATTCATAGTAATCTTGCCTTACCAAATAATATAAGATGTGTTGAATTACAGTTCCTCCCCCTCCCACACCTATGAGATGCTGAGAATACTGTGATATGAATTGTAATCTATTGTGTACAACTAAAAGATATGCATAGTTTTGCTTAAGTGCCGTATTACTCTCTGCTTTGACCTCTAGCAATCCATGTTGTGTTCTTTACCAAATGTACACTGGGATTAACCCAGGGGTGCTATTCAGCAGGTTCTGACAGGTTCTGGAGAACCGGTAGTGGAAATTTTGAGTAGTTCAGAGAACTGGCAAATACTACCTTTGGCTGGCCCCAGAGTGGGGTGGGAATGGAGATTTTTTTTTTTTAATTTGATTTATATGCCGCCCTTCTCCGGAGACTCAGGACGGCTTACAGTGCGTTAAGCAATAGCCTTCATACTTTTGTATATTTTATACAAAGTCAGCTTATTGCCCCCACAAACTGGGTCCTCAATTTACCTACCTTAGAAAGGATGGAAGGCTGAGTCAACCTTGAGCCTGGCAAGATTCAAACTTACTTTAATTGCAGACAGCTGGTGTTAAATTACAGTGTCTTGTCCGCAGAGCTATCCAGCTCCTTTTGCAATATCCTTCCCCCAGGAGTGGGGAAGGAATGGGAATTTTGCAGTTTCCTTCCCCTGGAGTGGGGTGGAAATGGAGATTTTGCAGTATTCTTCCCCTGCCACACCCACCAAGCCATCCCCACAGAACCAGTAGTAAAAGAATTTGAATTCCACCACTGGATTAATCTGTATTTATTTATTTAGAAAACTTATTATAGAAACCTCTATAACTGTCTGGTTTGGTTCTGTAACCCAACAAGACAGATACAGACTTCAGAGGATAATTAGAACTGCAGAAAAAACAATTACTACTAACCTGCCTTCCATTGAGGACCTGTATACTGCACGAATCAAAAAGAGGGCTGTGAAAATATTTACAGACCCCTTGTATCCTGGACATAAATTGTTTCAACTCCTACCCTCAAAACAACACTATAGAGCACTGCACACCAGAACAACTAGACACAAGAACAGTTTTTTCCCAAACGTCATCACTCTGCTAAACAAATAATTCCCTCAATACTGTCCAACTATTCACTAAGTCTGCATTACTATTACTATTAATCTCATCGTTCCTATCACCCATCTCCTCCCACTTGTGACTGTATGACTGTAACTTGTTGCTTGTATCCTTATGATTTATATTGATTGTTTCCTAGTATGATTTGATTGCTTATTGTACCCTATGAGTATCATTAAGTGTTGTACCTTATGATTCTTGCGAATGTATCTCTTCTTTTTATGTACACTGAGAGCATATGCACCAAAGACAAATTCTTTGTGTGTCCAATCACACTTGGCCAATAAAGAATTCTATCTTCTATCTATCTATCTTATATGACCACTTTATACGTGATAATCCCAGGCAGCTCACAATAATACTCAATAGATATATAGCTAATAGAGCAATACATTTCTATAAGAGTCCCACAACATATTTATATGCCACAACATCCAAACAACTTTACATTTATAACTAGAATAGCTGGTCTCACTTCCATCCTAGCCCAATGCCTGGGAAAAGAACCAAATCTTCACTGCTCTCTAGAAAGCTAATAAGGTGGGAGCCCTCTGAATCTCAAAGGGGAGATTTTTCAAAAGGGTTGGGACTAACATGAAAACATGTCTGAAATCCCACCAGATGGCAACATTTAAGAGAGAGGACTGGAGCACATTCACCTTATTTGATGCCATAGGACAGGTCATCCTGATAGATCAAGATGCCTAATAATATGCATATTTTCCATATTGTATTCCAAAGATCCGAATCTATTTTTCTTTTTACCTCATTTTTTTTAGTTTTGTCCTACAAAATTAATAATTAAGCATGAATTTTCTATTAATAGTTATTTTTACCAAATAACTATTAAATAATAGTTATTGCTAATTTTCATTTTGCAGGAAAGAATCACATTTTCTCTTTTATTTTATTTGTATTTTAGGATGAGGATTCCTTTATCCCATACGTAGCAGAAGATCTTGAGCAGTGTGCATTTGTTGCAGGTCTGAATAGTTCTATTTCTTGCAAATTGAGGGAACATATACAGTATATGGGTAATATTAAAAATGAATTGCCATGTAGCTGTAACAAAAGGTTGGCATACATAATGCCTTCTAAATATATTGGAACACATCTGAAGAAATTGTGTTCACTTTTTTGTTGATGAATTATCTCTTATACTAAGAAATAACATCCTGAAAAACATACCTATATGCTCATCATAACTAGAATTTTAATTAGGAATTAAGAAAGTGTAATCTACATAAGTTAAAACCACAAGATGATAAGAAAATATATCTAATTCTAGTTTATACAACAATATTGACTGTGTTGCCATACTTTTCAACCCTTACAAGGTATTCTTGTTTTGACCATGTCCATCCTCTTCTTCATGCATTGCCTTTTCTTCATTAAATTTCTTCCCTCTCAGTTTTTCAGGAAGTTATCAACCCCATTTAATTATGAAAGTCCTTGGTCGTCCCCTTCTCTTAACTCATTAACTCTGTAAATATTTGTTTTCTAACTTGGTTTATTCTCTCTTTATGACCAAACTATCTCAGCATAATTATTTCATACTAGTTACGTATTCATTTAGCTTCCATTCACCCCTGAGTCTATCTGTTGTTGTTTTATTATTTATACTTGTTAAGTACACCGTTCCTATTGCATTTTTCTGACATATCTAATTTCCAGTGGACTGGGAGTGGATTGTTCTACTTCATTCAGCAAGCATTTATTCCTTGCAAAAAACCATGTACCGGTAATTCCTGCTTTCTGCCAGCATTTGTACATCTTCAGACTTCCCCAATTGTTTTCTTACCTTAATCAAACATTTCAGCAAGGTGTACACATTCATCTATTTCGTCTAGTTTTAGCCATTTATGTAGCATATGGAACCATTTACTACATTTTCCCTGACAAAAACTAATTACAATAGTCTTTGATACATTTAATTTTCAGAATTAAATGTCTTGTTATAAATTGATATCATCCAAGTTCTGAAAAACATAATATCATCTGCATTAAGAGATACATGTATATTCACATTTCCAACCAATACACCTCTAATGTGTCAGACTCCAAAAGTCAAGAAAGGCACACACAAGTTCTTCCAAGCAGTTTCTTTTAGCATTCTCCTCCTATAGACAGAAATCTTGCCAAACTAAAGCAGACTACTTGCACTATTAAAATATACGCTGAAAACTCCTAGGGAGGAATTGTTTTAATTCTCTCTCTCCCACAAAAACTTAGTTTTCTTTTGCTCCTCTGGAATGCACTCCCTCCCTCGTGGGAATCTGGGCTACATTCCACCACAAATATCACCAAAAGCATTCTGTTTATATTTGTTTATAAATAGATTAAAAACTATCATGTATCAAGCTCACTATATTCAGTTACCTTCACCTCCATTGTTACACAAAACATTCCAAAATTCAACCTTATTATTATCACATATTTTATTTGAGTAAATACATGCACAATTAATTTCCTTTCTCACATTGCTACATTTCTCAGTGACTTGCTGAAAAATAAAAAACATGGCTTGTACACACACCCCGTCCCCCATAAAATGTTCTTTCCAACATTCCATCATTTCAGTTTATCACTTTTAATTCCATTCACTCTGCTCATGGTTCCTAATTTAAGATTTCTTTTCCATACTTCAATTTTGATTTAATTTCCATCAGAATAGTTCTAAATTTTCTATGCCCCTTCATTTTACCTATTTTTGTTCTTTTTATTGCATTCTTAGCAATCTTTTTTTCTGTACACTATAAATATGTTTCTACCATCCAGTATAATTCCATCATATGCTTTGCCTGTTTCATCATTCTGTCAGATTTCCTTTTTCATACTTCCCATAGAAGACTGTGGAAGAATAACTCCACAATCTTCTATGGCACTCTGTAACATTTTTTTTCATTCTTTTTTCATTTTTCACAGTTTCTTAGTACACTTTCATTCATTCTGTTGGGAGATTAATTTATATTCTAATAGCTTTTCATACTTTCATGTTTTATTCCTGTCGTTTCCACTTTTTTCCTTCAAATTCATTTTTCTCAAGTTCTTGGCACTACCAAAACTGGTCCGTTCCACATTCAGAACTATTCTTGTTTGGATCTTTAAATGTTCCAAATAATAGTAAAAAAAAATCTGCATTAGATTCATTTATTCATATTACAATGCAGAATATTTTCTCCTAGTTGTATTGATTCAGAATGTTGCAAATCAGTCATCTTTATTTTTCCATTGCCACTGGGCAATTCTTGCCAAACTATGGATTCTTTCAAATATACCCCCATCAAACTAGATTATGACACTATAAATGTCTAACCCTTCACTCAAAGTCAAGTCTTATAAATTCTGCATTTTTTTTGTGGAACAGTTTCTGTTGCTATTTTGACTAATTTGCCGCTTTTGCAAAATTTGCAGTATGCCACAGTCATAAATAATATTTTTATTTGGGATATAGAGATGACAAGATTCTTGATTTGTTTGAGCAATATAATTCCAAGATTAAAAAACTCTTAAAACTAACAAAAGAAGAATTTATTACTGTTTAAGATCAGATCCTAAAAATCAAATGCAATCTGCCACAACATCACAGTGAATAACTTACTTCTTTTGTCAGATATGAATGTAGAGGAGGTTTATAGCATTTAACAATCATATAAGTGATTTCGGGGCACTTAAGTTTTAGGAAAAAGATTTAAATTCTATTTATTTCTACTTATTCATAAGTCTATGTATTAAGTGCTGGGTTAAATGTGAGAACACAATTCTTTGAAAAATTTGTATTTCAGAAAAATGGGTAGCTGTTTAAATCTACTACCCATGATTGCAGAGGGAAGAGTATTTGAAGCATCAAGCTCAAAATTGATCAGTGATCAACACATGCACATATTTGTCTTACAGATTCTTTTTGTGATCAACTTTTGCCACGGACCACACAGATTTTATTGGAATATAACTCTGGAAAATGGGTGCCACGACTTCGTGAACCACGAGATTTATATGGCCTTTCTTCTACAGGAGATCTGCACTTAGTACGCTGGCCACATCAGTATGAAGTTATCAGAGAAAAAATTAAGCATATTGGTAAATAATAATTTAACCCTTTCTAATGTGGCGTTTATTGATAGGTCACAAAGAAATAATATTCCCAATAAAGCACTTTCTGACTTGCTGCAACCACTTACTGTAAATAATTTTCTTGATTCATCACTTTGCATTGATGCAGTTAATTCAGCTTTCAAATTTAAATGTAAAGAAATGCAAAACTCCCTTATAGGAGGTTGGACATATTAAAAGAAATGAACAATTTTAAGAATTGACTACAACTACATCAAGCCTAAAGATTCTCAAAGATTGTATATATTTTTCTTGTCAGCGGAGCAATCCCATCCTCGGTTACAGTTCTATAGTGGTTGGAAGAGGATAGGATTGCAATTGTGCCAATTTGGATAATCCAATGATATATTAATGAATGTGTTATTGCTCTGTGATTTGATCAACTTAACATTTATTTGAATTAATTTGCAATGGCAGTGAAACACTGAAGTTAGACATGTGGATGAGTTTAAAGCATTGCAGTAGATAACAACAGAGATTTCATGATGACACAAGCATTTTCTGTGATCACCAACTCTAATTTCCAAGCTCTGAGGACTTTTTAAAGAGTGAAGCATTTGCTCCAAAGGGTGACAGAGATAAGGAGAGACATCCAGAGAGACAGAATGTAATGCCATGGTTTTTGCCTTATGATCTCAGGCAGCAGGCCTCCCCTACAAAGGGAACTGACCTTGGCAAAATAGAATACTATATGAATACTTTGTTTTGGATATATTCTTTTAATTTAATTTCAGATACAGCAAGTGGGGAAAATCAAAATTAATTTAATACTCTTAAGATGACAAGTCTGACCTTTTATTTTGAAGACTTGTCTGCTTTTGTGAATCTCCATTTTTGATTATAGATAGACTACAGCTAGTAGTTTTTAGCCAACCTTGATAACTGATCTTGAGAAGCTACAAAAAGCCAGAATCTGTTGAATATTTTGATTGTGAACACCAGGAAATTTCACAACTGTAGATGGGGAAATTTTCTACATTGAAGCAATTAGTGGCACACTGTTTCCTTATTATTGCCAACTAAACAATATGAAAATGTCTATCTACTTACTAGAAATTATATTGGAAAGAAATTTCTATTTGTTTCAGGTTGTATAGGACCTTAACAAAAAGAATTGTGCAGGGTTTTTTTTCTGCTAGTCTTGAGTTCCTGTGATGACACCTTCTGGCAAAAGCAGTCTTCTGCTATTTAAAATAAAATTGAATAACTTGAAGGTAGGATACATAGACCTACAAATTGTGGCAAACCTCACATATAACAAAGGAAGCATGTATATAAATTTTTATGCTAATTTATTGAAATGATATTATATTGAAATGAATTTATATTTTTATTGAAATGAAGTCACTCATTTCAATAAAGCTCTTGTGGCATGATAGAATATTCTACCAGTACAAATACACTTGATTTTTTAACTAGTCACCCTCTTCCTATATCTTTTTTTCTTTTTACAGCCTTGTAATCCCTTGATTCTGGATAGAGTCAGGGTGGCTCACCTGGTTCCTATAATTATTTTTATAAATTTTCTTCCTGTTCCTAATAAAGTGTCAACATTGATGTTACTGTATAACTAGTTAACAATATAAGGAAGAATCTTACCTAATTTAAGAATTTTATCATAACTGCTCACTAAAATTCTGTTGCTCAGGTTATAAAGTATATTTTTGTAGCACAAGAAGAAACACAGTTCTTGAATAGTTGATTAAAAAGTGGTGTTAATTTAATAAAACATAACAAAAATTTTAAAGGAAAAAAGAAAATATAACAACCAAATGTAAATGTTCTGTACAAAATTTTACACAAGTATATAATTACTATATATTTTAATATATAATTACTATATTTTGTTATGGTTTTAAAACTTTCTACAGATTCTGTTAAAAAATCTGAACGGGAATATAATTAAAATAATTGATTAACATATATTAAAGCTACTTATAAAATGCAGATGAAAGTAATAATGAAATCATAATAAAAAGTAAATACAACAAGGTCGTAGTTGCAGAGCTGTATACACCCATGTTTCCCTGAAAATAAGACTGGGTCTTATTTTCTTTTGGGCTCCAAAATAAGCATTAGGGCTTATTTAGGTGTCTTTTTCCACCCCACCCTCCCCATGTACAGGAGGCCCACTTCTGCTTGCTCGTGGCGAGGCAGGAGGCTGCATGGTACGCTAGTGCCGCTGCCGCCGTGAGGCAAAGAGGTAGAGCTGGCCCATGTGCCCAGCACCACCTTACCTCAGGGTTCCCGCAGCCAGGCCACCCACACCCCGACATCTGCCTTGCCTTGTGATGGCGGCTCCAGCAGCCTCGTCCAGCAGAACCCCATGTGGCCACTGGCCCACTTCTTCTGCTTACTCGTGGCCACAACAGACCAGAAGGCTGAGCAGCATGCCAGTACCATGGCCACAAGGTGTGGTGGGGGGCTGTAACTGCCCCATGCACCCCACACCGGCTTTCCTCAGGGCCCCTGTAGCCAGGCCATGCACACCCTGACACCTGCCTCTCGGCCATGGCACCAGCACACCACTCCGCCTCCTGCTTTGTTGCAGACACAAGCAAGCAGAAGAATTAGGCCGGCGGCCATGTGGGCTCCTGCTGCACATGGCTGCTGCTGGTGCTGCCGCTGTGAGGCAGGTATCAGGGCATGGATAGCCTGGCTGAGGGAGCCCTGAGGTAAGCCAGTGCTGGGCACTTGGGGCAGCTCGATCACCCTCCACCTTGCCTCGTGACCATTGCACCATGCGCAACCAGACGGAATGGGTGGGCAGCCGGCTGCGCAGGTTCTTAAGTAGGGTTTATTTTGGGGGTAGGGCTTATATTAGGTGCAAGCATAAAAAACCATGCTAGGTCTCATTTTCGGGATAGGCCTTATTTTTGGAAACAGGATTTTAGTTCTTTGGATTCCAAGAACAGTATAGGAGTGGTTATCTACTGCAGAAAAGAAATAATAAAATAGCGGCTACTGCACATATTTCAGCGTTGAAGGTTTATGTTTGAATTATTGGCAATACTAAGAATCTCACTATGGAGCAAAAATTACCAATTTATTTTATGTTTTTGAAAAGATAAAATGAAGGGCCATCAATATGTCTTTTTTTAAATAGTAGTTATTAAGCATTTTCCACCTTTAAAAACAGAAATAACAGAAATAACAATAAAAAACAAGACAAACATAACAATGTATCGTATTTTTACAGCCTTCCGCATCAGCAGCATCAATATGTCTTTTTTATTTAAAAAAAAACTAAGCTAATCATCTTCTTATAAGCAGGAATAAAAATATACTGTCCTTTGCACCTGAAAATATGTTTTTGTTTTTTAACACATCATTTTAAAGCTATTTTCTTTCTTTTTCTTTCCAGAATGGATTCCATCTCATCCGGAGCCTCTCTATAATCCCACAGGTTTAGAGATTGAGCCTCCGTGTCTAGATCCAGGGGAAGGTGCTGTCGTGTATTTAGCAGATGAAGGTTTGACCAGATTTTATTGAAAACACACATATAACTTAATTATTTTCATCTTTCTTGTACAAAGTAATTTTAAAATAGAATTCTACATGCAAATTCTAATACAAAAGACCAAAAAAAAAGCTCTAGAATTTAGAATCCTAAATTTTAGCAGCATAATCTTTGTAACACTAAATGTACAATTCACAGCATTTTCCATAATCCACGCCACAATTCTTTTGAAGTATATCAGTTTTAATAAATTAATTTTATTTCTGCCAGAATTGGTTCTTTTCTTTGGTTATCCTTTTAGTTAATGTACCAGATTATTAATTTTAAAAAGATGTAATTGTGCCAAGTAATAGGATCAGTGTTTTTGAAGATAATTCATACCCTGTTATCTCCTTAAGAGTTTAATCCGATCAGAACTGTGGCTCTATTCCCTTTCCTTCCCTCCTCTCCCTTCCCTTCATCTCCCCCTTCCCATTTTTAAGCATCCTCAGGATAATGCTCTTATATATGTCTCTTGGCTGCATTTACCTTTCTGTCATTGTTCTTATTGCTGCTCTGAACTGATTTTAAATTTTAGATTTTTGAAGGATGAGAGAATAAAAGAGTAATGATGAAGATATGCCTTACACAATTATAGCTAAGGATGCTAATCAATTTGATAAACAACCACATTCTGCTTTAATCATTCAAATATTTTGTTTTTAAGCACTTGGCTTGAATAGAAAAATTGCATTTTCAGTTGAATGCAGTGAAATATCTCCTTAGCTTTTCCTGTCTGTCTTCTACTTCCCCTTGAATTACTGTATGTCTAGAGCCCAATTTCTTGAAGTTCTTTTTTTTTTTTTCTTGCAGGACCTTTATTAATCTAGAAGGCTTTCCTTGTCATCATATTTCCAACTAATACAGTCCTGAGATTTCTTATGCCAAATGGGCCCACAATATTTGCTGATGTCATCAAGCCATCTTGTTTTAGGTCTTTTTCGTGGATAATTTTTATCAAAGTGGAAGCCATTTTATGACTGCCTTGATTCACCTGGCATCAGTTCTTCTTGCTATGTGATCAGTCCATTGCAATTTGTGATTTCCATTGCAATTCTTTTACTCTCTGGATGATACCACATCAGGGGTGAAATGCTCCCAGTTCGGACCAGATCGCCAATCCGATAGCAATGGAGGCGGGTGGTTCGGAGAACCGGTAGCAAAAATCCCTGCCCCCCCATGCCCAGCTGAGCCGCGCGATTATCAGAGGCTTTTTTTCTTTTAAATGCCTCTGATGATCCAAGCTGAGTTGCCTGATCGTCAGAGGCATTTAAAAGAAAAAAAAGCCTCTGCTGATCAGGCAACTCAGCTAGGATCAGCAGAGCCTTTTGAAAGCATTTTTTTACAACCTCTTCGCCGAAGAGGTTGTAGAAAAAATGGTTTTAAAAGTTAAAAAAAATTGGCCACGCCCACCCAGTCACATTACCCCACCATCACCAAGCCACGCCCACAGAACCGGTAGTAACAAATTTTAGATTTCACCACTGTACTACATACTTTCGTTTGTTCTTTAAACCATGTGAAGGTCTTTCTATCTTGTCTTGTAATGCCAAGCATATATGTTTTCATGGTTCTTTGCACCACTTGTAGCTTTTGTATCAATTGTCAGGTTAGTGTCCATGTTTCACTGGCATATGTTAGAGCAGGTAGCACACACTGATTCTCTCTTCAGGCATAGGGGAAGGTTGTTCTTGAAAACTATGCTTAGCTTGTTGAATGTCTGCCGACTACATTTAACTTGCCATTCAATTTCCTTTATTGTATCACCTTCTATTGAGATTCATATATGTAGTGGTCTACAATGTCTAATTCTTCTCCAGATATAATTTTTTTTTCTTTCTTTAGTGAATTTATTAAACATAACCTGGCTCTTTTTCAACTTTATTTTAAGTCAGATGGTTTTCCTGCTTCATGCAGCTCTTGTTATGTGTGTTTGTAGCTCTTCTGGGTCTTTTGAGAAGAGAACAACATCATCTGCAAATCTTAAGTTATTTAAATAGGAGCCATTGATTTTTATTCCATCTTTTTCCCAGTCTAGTTTGCGAAATACTTCTTCAAAGGCAGGCTGAGAAAAGGATAGGTGATGTTGTATCGCCATGTCGTTCTATGTTGGTTTCCACTTTAAAATCATTAAGGGAAATTGTTGCCATTGTTTTTTCATATATTGATTGTAGTAACTTTATGTAAGCAATGTCTACGCCTTGGTTGAGCAATGTATTAATTATTGCTTGCTGAAATACTGATGGTTTTTTGTAGTCAATGATATATTAAGAAAATGTTTCTTTAACAATAATTTGCAATTGAAGATTAAGTATATTCTGTTCCCCTCAACAGCCAATAAGGACCCCAACTTTAGATATTCTCGAATAGGGGGAAGTTTCCCTTCAAAGCAAGTGCTTCCTCAATCATGGAATGACTGGGATAATACTTTGATCTTTGAAGCACGATTTGAAAGTGGAAATCTGCAAAAAGTGGTCAAAATGTAAGTTGCTTCCCACTTTTCTTTTAATTTGCAAAATAGTCCATTTTCTGAGGCATTAAGCTAATCCCTGGTAGACCTTGAATTTAGACAGCATGAAATGAGATGCAAAGTCCAATTCACTGTTTTAAGAAAATAGTCATTATTAATAAATTTTACTTCATATTTTCTTCAATGATCTTTGCTGATTTCCTGGCTGTGACAAATGAAGCAAAAATTATACCTGCAATCCAGTAGTGGGTTACAAATCCTGGCGCTACCGGTTTGCTATCAGTAGTGCGCGGGCATGCACACTTGCTTCGGGAGCGCACGGCGCTTCTGCACATGTGCAGAGTGTTTTTGATGATGTCTGGGTGGGTGGCAAGAGCCTTCCGCCGCCGCCACTAACGGTTTGCCCGAATTGGGGTGAACTGGGAGCAACCACCACTGCTGCAATCTAGATATGCATTTATAAGTTGTAAGTTGAGGTAGTCTTCAACTTATAACAGTTCATTTAGTGACCATTCAAAGTTACAGCGGCACTAGAAAAAGTGACTTATGACCATTTTTCACACTTATAACCATTGTAGCATTCCCATGGTCACATGATCAAAATTCAGATGCTTGGCAACTGGTTCATACTTATGACCGTTGCTATGTCCCAAGGTCACGTGACCACCTTTTACAACCTTCTGACAAGCAAAATCAATGGGGAAGCCAGATTCATTTAACAACTATGGCAAGAAAGGTCGTAAAATCAGGCAAAACTCATTTAACAAATGCAATACAATACAATACAATACAAACAAATGCTTAACAATAGAAATTTTGGGCTCAATTGTGGTTGTAAGTTGAGGACTATCTGTATTTTAGATTTTTTTATTTCATATTTTATATTTTTATCTCTTGTGCTTTTTAATCAAAATGTGATGTGAATGTGCAATATGATTCAATGGTAATTTATCAGATACTGCCCAAATACAGGATTTATGTATTTATTACATCAATTTATACACAGTTCCATTTATGAAGATTCTGAATAGTTTCTAAATTAATATCAGAACATTAAAAAAAAACATTTAGTACAGTTACAAATGCACCATCATTTGTGGTAGCTGGTATGCTTGTTTTCCTCTGTAAAGCCCTTCATTGCATAAGATCTAGCCAGCTGAAGCACTATAATTTCTGCTCATACTGTATGGTTTGACAGGCATATTTTGTGCCTTCTGCCTATTACACCTGTTATGCTGTACCCTCGTCTTTCTCCACTCTTCTGTCTGCATTCACTCTCCCAACAGTTTAAGGGAATGACAGACACCCCGTTTCTTTCCTCTTTGAACTTGACTGCATCCATCCATAACTGTAAAAGACAGACTAGATCCATCAACTGCATCCATCCATAACTGTAAAAGACAGACTAGAAATAAAAATTAAGATAAGCAAGAAAATGGTAAGAGAACACCTGTCTGACCTTGATGAATATAAATCACTGGGACCTGATGGATTACATCACAGAGTTCTGAAAGAGCTAGTAGATGTTATCTCAGAACCACTGTATCATATGTTTAAAAAATCTTGGAGCACTGGGGAACTACCAGAGGATTGGAAAAGAGCTGATGTGGTTCCCATCTTCAAAAAAGGGGGAAAAAAGAGACCCAGGAAACTACAGACCAGTCAGCCTAACATCAATACCTGGGAAGATACTGGGGGGAAAAAACAGATCTGTAAACATCTAGAAACAAATAAAGTTATAACTAGTAGCCAGGTTTGTTAAAAACAGATCATGCCAAACCAATCTTATTTCATTCTTTGACAAAGTGACTAAATTAGTAGACCAGCAAAATGCTGTGGGCATAGTATATTTAGACTTCAGCAAGGCATTTGACAAAGTAGACTATAACCTTCTACTTGGTAAGCTAGAAAAATGTGGGAAAGACAGCATCACCACCAGATGGATTTGTAACTGGCTGACAAACTGTATTCAACGAGTAGTCCTTAATGGTACCACATCCACATGGAGGGAAGTAAGCAATGGGTACCACAAGGTTCTGTCTTAGTACTCTTCAATATCTTCATAAATGACTTAGATGAGGGAATAGAAGGAGAACTCATCAAATTTGCACATGACACTAAACTGGCAGGAATAGCCAACACCTCAGGAGACAAACTCAGGATCCAAAAGATCTTGACAGATTTGAACAATGGGCCCTATCCAATAAAATTAAGTTTAATGTGGAGAAAAGCAAAGTTTTATACCTAGGCCAAAAAAACCAAAGGTACAAGTACAGGAGAAACCTAGTTCCAAAACAGTAACTGTGAGAGGGACCTTGGAGTCTTAGTGGATGATCACTTAAACATGAGTCAGCAGTGTGCAGCAGCAGCCAAAAAAGCTAATACAATCCTTGGTTGTATAAACAGAGGCATAGAATCAAAAATCACGCCAAGTATTAGTACCACTTTATAAAGCCTTGGTAAGACCACATCTGGAATACTGCATCCAGTTTCGGTCACCACATCACAAAAAATATGTTGAGACTTGGAAAAATTGCCAAGTAGAGAAACTTAAGATGATTAAAGGCCTGCAGGCTAAAACATAGAACAATTGGAGGGTTTGGGTTTGGCTAGTCTAGAGAAAAGAAGGACTAGGGAGGACATGACAACAGTATTCCAGTATTTGAGAGGCTGCCACAAAGAAGAGGGGGTCAATTTATTTTCCAAAGCACCAGAGGGCAGGACAAGAAACTATGGATGGAAACTAATCAAGGAGAGAAGCAACCTGGAATTGAGGAAAAACTTCTTAACAGTGAGGACAATTAACCAATGGGACGGCTTGCCTTCAGACATGGGTGCTTCATCACTGGAGGTTTTTAAGAAGAGACTGGACAGTGATTTGTCTGAAATGGTATAGGATCTCCTGCTTGAGCAGGGAGCTGGACTAGAAGCCTTCCTAGGTTCCTTTCAGCTCTATTCTGATTCTGACTCATCCAGTAATTGCTTTGGCAAAGTCAGTATGAGCAATTCATTCATCTACACATGAGAATGCAATCCATTACAGCCCCCCGCAACCTTCCTCACCCCCTATATACTGCTCTTATTTAAGTAAAAAATAAGTTTCCCCACGATTATTATTCAGGGGGGAGGGGGGTAACCCTACTACAACCCTTCATAACATCAGCATTTCTCCCAGTCTGATCCCACAAACTCCAGTTCAGCCATCAGACCCTCTTCAATTCTGTATTTTCTCCTCCCAACAAACAAATCCGTTACCTTAGATTTTGAGTGACCTGTAAAATGAATTCTTATCCACTTCTCCTTGCTTCTATTTTTGGAGTACAGGGAACTGCCCACCTAATTCCTTGACTACAGTTACTCCCTTTACTGAATGTCTTCCTGTAAGTAACCAAGGAGTTGCCAATGCCGAACATAAATGTCAGATTCTAAGAAGACCTTTTAAGAGCTTTGGGAATCAGCTGATGTGCATGCAGTAAAATGTTGGCAATGGTAGCAGCAGCAATTCACAAACAGCCCCACTAGACTCCAAATTGCATTAATAACATCAGCAATCTTTTTTCTTCTCTAAGACCATCCCTGGCACAGTTTCAAACAAAGGATTGTCCTTTTGAATCTCTTCAGTCACTTTATACTGCATGCTCTCATACAAGCTGCCTTGCTGGATGTTCTTCTACATCCAGTTTCCCTTCCTTATTCTTTTTTTCCATTTCTTCATCTCCAGAATCTGCTCTCCATACTCCTCGTTTCTGCATGGACCCTTTCATTTTTCTTGCCTTCACCTTCTCTGCATTTATAATTGCCCAATTTGCCTTCTTCCACAAAATTTTCTTATCTCTGTTTCAATCCAAACCATTTTATTAATTGTATTCGATTACTTTAAGCTTTATCATGAGCAGCTTAGTTTTAAAAATATTTTTCTTCTGCAGTAGGGGACTTATTGAGCTGTTAAAATGTCAGTTCCTTTGATAGTGACTGCCAATCAGTCTATTTATATGCTTTATAAGACGAAGACTTAGTTGTCAGGAAAATAATGTTGTTTTCTCAAGTACAATTAACTATGACTGGCAGAAATGCTGCTCCTGCTTACCAAAATCTTTGTAAATGCTAAAAAAAAAAAATGGAAACTAAATTAGGCATCCTGCATGTTTTCTTGTAGAAATATTCCAATCTACAGCAGGAGCAGGAGGAGGAACCTACATATTTGTATTTGTCATACTTAGCATTTTAGAGGGAGGAATGAATATCATTTGAATTTTTAACCAATTCTGAACTGGTAATGTATCTGAAATTGGATCCCAAGAATAAGACAAAGTATTTATGTATAGTTTGCACTATTAGTGGGATCTTTGTACACTGTTATCTTTGCACAATAAAGTAATAAAACCTCCCATTGTATCCTGTCTGGACATGGAAACTTGGATATATAATTTCTTCCACACAGATGTCAGCTTCTCGCATCTTTGTCAATTCCCTGTCAATTCCTTGGCATATATCTCATTGTTCACTAACATCTACTTATGCTCCCTCCAGCCAGCCAGCTGGACTTGTTAAAAGCTAGAAGCAACACATGCTTTGCCCTTGCTGTTCACCTTGCTATAATTAGCTTTACATTAAAAAAAAAAAAGAACAATTACTGTGGAAGTGACAGTTATTTCTCCAATCAATAATAAAGGACAGAAGAAGTCAAGGCACCTTAGCCCCTTGGCTTCTGAAGAAGGAGAGAATCCCAGAGGTGGGTGGTGGAATGAGGTGGGAATTCCTGTCATTGGGAAGCTACCCTACCCACCATTTTAGAGAAGCATTTTGACACTGACATCATAGCATGAGAGCCAAACTTATTAATGATTTGGAGAGCAAAAATATTAATTTGTGGAGATAATTGGCTCAACTTTACAAGCTCCATAATGTTGTGAGGCATTGATCTCAGATTGGAGGGGACTTTGGACATTGATCTATAGATCAAGACTGGGCTAGTGAGAGCTGAATTTCAAATATTCACCTGGATTTTTAAAATATGGGTTTTATTTCTTTATTTTTGCTTTCATTAAGTTGATGTATGTCTGGACTGGGAATTCTAGATTTTTACTTATTTATTTGTTTCCCATATTTATTATTTTTACAAACAACCCAAGGCCATGATATATCCAACACATTTTCCTCCTCCTATTTTCCCCACAACAACCTTGTGAGGTGGGTTGGTCTGAGAGAGAGTGACTGGCCCACTATCACCCAGCTGACTTTCATGGCTAAGGCAGGACTTGAATTCACAGTCTCTTGTTTTCTAGCCTGATGCCTTAGTCACTAGACCAAACTCACTTATGGAACCATGTAGATCTGAAAATCACATTTGGAGGGTACAAAATAAAAAACTGTTATTTTTCAAGTACACTGTTAAAATAATATCTACCCTGGATTTCCACATGTATCCAAATTCTAATATTAAAGCAATTTCTAGACATTTGTTATATAATCGAATTAAAAATGCCATTCCTGGGAAATTTAATGCACACTTATGTATGGTTTTACATCTGTAGCCTGTTTTATTTCCAATAAATGCAAAATCAGCAAACTTGATTTTCTTTTTCCATTTATCCTGATATCTCTGCAATGTAGATTAATCTGATACATTGCAATGGGTCCCAGATTACTAAATGAATTTTGTACCTCAATACCACTCAATTTGTTTGGAACTCGGTATTAATGTTAGTGTTTATTTTTAAATGTTAAAATATATCCATAAAAAAGTTCCATTCAAAGCTGATATCAATAATTGATATTAGGATCTCTAAATATAATCTCAGATAAATTTGGCTTTAAGAAAATATGTGTTGTTAACAGGCATGAAGGAAATATGAATGGTCAAATATGAATAAATGACACAACATAAATTACGTTCTATGTATAATTTATATTAAAAACATTTTTCTCCTTTTTCCCTTGCTAGTAATGATTTTGAATACCAGTTAACACTGCGTACTGATCTCTACACAAATAAGCACACCCAATGGTACTACTTCCAGGTTACCAACACCCAAGCAGGAATGCCTTATCGATTCACCATTGTGAACTTCACCAAGCCAACAAGCTTGTACAATCGTGGCATGCGCCCATTATTATATTCAGAAGCAGAAGCAAAGATCCACAAGGTGGGGTGGCAAAGGACAGGAGATCAAATCAAGTATTATAAAAACAATTTCAGCAATGATGGGCACCAATATTTTTCATTGACATGGACTTTCCAGTTTCCACATGACAGAGATACTTGCTATTTTGCCCACTGCTATCCATACACTTACAGCAACCTGCAAGACTACTTGTCAGCCATCGCCAGAGACCCAAGGCGCTCCAAATTCTGCAAAATCCGTATATTATGTCATTCTCTGGCTAGGAATATAGTCTATATTTTAACTATTACCAATCCCTTGCAAGATTTTAATAAGGAAAAATGCAAGTCAGCAGTCATTTTGACAGCAAGGGTGCATCCTGGTGAAACAAACAGTTCATGGATGATGAAGGGCTTTCTGGATTACCTTCTGGGGGATTCAGATAATGCCCAATTGCTCCGAGACACTTTTATTTTTAAAGTAGTACCGATGTTGAATCCAGATGGTGTGATTGTGGGCAATTATCGCTGCTCTTTAGCCGGCAAGGACTTGAATCGTAATTATAGATCAGATCTTAAAGACTCTTTCCCTTCTATTTGGTATACCCGCAGCATGATCAAAAGGTAAAAAGGTAACACAATCACTTCTATCTGCTTAATACATTTATTCTCTGTTTAATATTAGTTCACTGTTAATGAATGCCTGATTTTATTATCCAACTTGTTCCACTTTATTTATTTTTAGTTCAGAAGATTACTGGGTTTTTCTATATACTACTTTAATTTTTATTGTAACTATTATTGTTTTGTAATTGACATGTGAAATGAAAAGATCAATTTCCGGAGGGGAAGAAAAGAATAGGTACTATATATAACAATAAAAGTCATATTCTGTATTTTAATTAAGTTATATAAAATGATAAAGCCCATACATATGATTTAATTTAAAAATACTATGGAGAGAGCATTTTAATATTGTATATTTAATATTTCCCAAAATTAAGGGAGATGTGACAAGGAGATGAAGCTGAATCTCCAGTGTATTCAATGGAACAGCTTCTATTGAAACTGGATCACTACTAGTGGCTGTCATGCCTTCATATAATGGGTAACTTAAAATCTAAGCTATCTAGAAATGTTACCCACAATTCCTAACGTAAACAAAAACCCCAATCAGAGTATCTAAGTTTCAATAACCAAAGCTCTCATAATGTGATCTTGTCTCTTGTAACAGAATAATGGAAGAGCGAAATGTTCTTCTATACTGTGACCTTCATGGTCATAGCAGGAAAGAAAATGTCTTCATGTATGGCTGTGAAAAAAAAGAACAAGATGAAAGGGCATGCTTACTCCAGCGCATTTTTCCTTTCATTATGAGCAAAAGTTGTCCAGATAAAGTAAGCCAACTTTGAATATTGTATCTCAGTTAATTAATCAAAACTGGAATCCCTTTGCATGTTCGTTTGATATTATACTGTAATGATCATAAACTCAGAATCAGTCTGTCCCTCACTCTAATAAATATCAGATATATCATGTTAACTATTAATTCTATTAAAATATAAATGCATAACTTTTTTCAGATTTGGCTTGGCACAATACTTAGTCTTTGAGTGTACTAGACTGGGCGATAGTAGGATAAGGAGAAAAACTATTTAAAATTTAATAAATTAAACACCATCATTGTATATTCCAGGTATTTAATAATTTTTTTATTTTATTTTTATTTATTTTATTTCATCAAGCATGTATTTTATGACAGATACAAGTGTAAACATAATTATAAATACATGAAAAGGATACGAATAAAAGAAAACGTTAGGACAGGGACGGTAGGCACGCTGCTGCACTTATGCCAACTTTTATAGCAACTTTTGAACAAATATGTTCTACATTTGAACAATGTGCCCAAACCTTTGAGTAGAACTTTAGGTTGTGCATCTCTATACTAACAACAGTTTCCTAGATCTACCTCTAGAAGTTTGATCAGATTTTTGCAATTGCAGTGGGATTTTTAGTTCATATAAAACAATAACTACTGCAACTGTACATTATTTTCTCCCATAACTTAAAACCATTTTATTGTGGCTATGCTCCGCTGTTCACATTATTTTTATGCGTTACTCCAATTTTTTATACAGGAGCAGAATGTCACATCATATATTTCCCTTTTTTTCTTTCAGAAATGATGTGAATTATGCAAAGGAACCACATGAATTGATAGTTTGATGTTATAGCTTGCATGTTGAAGGGAGAGCATTATCTCATGTCTGCATATCTGCTCTGTAATGAATAATTTGTCTCTTTAGCAGGAATTGCTAAACTTTATTTCATTTCTTATCCTATTAAGTTCTCATTCCAAGATTGCAATTTTAAAATGCAGAAAGGCAAAGAAGGAACAGGTCGAGTAGCTATGTGGAAAATGGGTGTCAACAACAGCTATACCTTGGAAGTAACCTTCTGTGGCTCTAAACTGGGTAAAGGAATATTACTCCAGAATTAATAATTAATGCATTCAATAACATTGTAGAGATAATTGCTAAATAAAGATAATATAATCAATTCCTGGTGTCCAGATAGACATGTTCACTCTTGGCAAACCATGAAAGTGGTGTTGCCTTCTTTGAATATTTTTTTTTCTTAAATTGCCAGCTTAGACTGTACTAAGCTGTTCGAACCTTCCTCAAAACTGGCTAGGTTGAAATTAGCTGTTTACAAAAGTGTCTTAGAATTTCATTTAACTAAAGAAAAAATAGTTATGAATATCAATTATCACAGATGAGCAACTATGTTTCAATTACTATAGTGTGCTACCTTTAGCCATATGGGTGAAATGGGGAAGCTAGCAGTTCCTAACAAAATTCCTAATTGCCAGAAAGTTTGGAGTAGAGTTTTGAGGTAACCATCGTGCCAAACAAACAATGTAAAGACACTTTAAAATATAGCTAATTTTTCAAGGATAGTTTCAGCACTTTGTATAGTTTGTACAAATTCAGCCATCCATCAATGATTTATAAAATGTATAAGAATGCTTTCATAAGAATTTTACTTGATAAATTCGTAAAACAGTAGTCAGAATTCAGTTTTCTTATATTCTCCAGAGCAGGAGTACTTAAATCTGGCTCGTGGAGGAGAATTAAAATGCTGATCTGGCCCTCGAAGAAATCCAGTTTGACACCCCTACTCCAGAGTATATAAAATTATTGCTGGACAATTCTTTTTTCCAATATGGTTTCCCTTTTGTATTATAGGAAATAGAAATGCTACCCACTTCAGTACTAAAGATTTGGAGTCCATTGGATACAATTTCTGTGATTCATTATTGGCATTTTGTACTGAAAAGAAAAGCAAGGTAATACAGAGGAACATTTTTTTCCATACAGAACTGAATAATAATAGGCACTGACTTTCACTGCTGACCCTATGATCTTTCCTAGTACAATGAATGCCTGAAAGAATTGGAGGAACTAATAAAACAGGATGATCCAGCTGCCTCTTTCAATGATACAGGAGACAGAGGAGATTCTAGGTAAATGGATTGTTTCTCCAAAAATATTTCTACCCGTATTAAAAAGTGAAATCATTAGCTATGATGTGTTTCCCAGTTCTGTTATCTGATAAGGTAATTATGTAGTTGAGTATCTTATTGTTCACAATCCTGTAAATCAAAACAACATACTTGTTTTCTTTTGCAGTTCAGACAGTTCGGACTCTAATGAGTTTACTGATAAAACAGAAGCCCAGGTATAGTAAAATTATCATTCAACTAATAACATCACTTTTATACTTGAAATGTATTTTCTTGGCATTTAATATAGAGATAAACAAGATGGTTGGGATATATCAAAACATTATAATCTCCCCTCATTTAATTTAGAAACAATGTCAAAATAAAGTATATTAAAAATAATATACTTTTTATATTTTTATAAAATATATATTTTTAACTGTGCGTTAAAAATAATTTCAAACATTTATATACTTCCTACATCCCTACGATCGAAACTGAAAGATATCAGTGATTTGATTTGCCTTGTTTGATTATTAGTTATTGGCATAAGATTAAAAATTCTATGTTATCATTCTTTTTTTTTGCAAAACAATGTAAGGGAAAGCAATACTTAAGATAAACTGTTGCATGATAAACTATGATAAACAATTGCATTGACCTAAATATCTTTTAAATGAAGGGACCTTTTAAAGGCCTTGGAAAGCCATAAAGAACAATAGGATCTGAAAAGATCCATTAGTGAAATGCAGCTTCCATATTGTCTCTTTGGCCTGGTATAACAGAATAACAAAGTTGGAAGGGATCCACTGCTCAACAGGAACTCTATACCATTTCAGACAAATATTTGTCCAATCTCTTCTTAAAAAGTATCACACAGGAAAATAGATATTTCAGTTATGGCAGACAGACTCTCTGAGCAAGTTACAAGTAGCTAATTTACTGTACATTAGACTTTACTCCAGATACCTTGCTATCCAGCAACAAGTTTGTCTTTTGAAAGGCACTGCTATCATTGCAATTGAGAGATTGAGAGGAAGAAATATCTGCTGCGGGCCAGTAATCATTGTTATTATCCTATATTATGCATCCATTTCATGTTAGTTGCAAACAGGCCAGAATATAAATTTAGTAAGAGGAAAGTAGCTGCAGAAGCCAAGAAAAAGAGATTCCCAAGTGCCAGTAAAAATGATTTTATTAAAGCCGAATGCATAACAGAAATATAATCCTTTCTCAAGGATACTCTAAAAGCATAAACATTGCCAGAAGGAATAGGCATTCTGTTAATTAGTGAGTAAATGAAACACAAAGTTCACTTTGTACTTTAAAGAGGGAAGATATATCAAGCTCTGTGTCTATGTACATAGTTATGTATTGATAGACACCCTTGGGAAGGAACAGAAGGGAGCAGTCAGTAACAAGCAAACCCTGTCCTAACGAGTGTTGCAAAGAAAGAGCAGGTCTTATCACAAGTGTCTGCTGCACACAGAGGGAGCTGATGAAGTAGGCAAAATGGCATCTCTCCCAACTGCAGTAATAAAATCAGAAAAGTTGGGTGATCAACATTATTAGCAAAAGCAATGGAAAACCTATAAAAGTAGTCATTGGTGACAGAAGCAGCAATAAATAAGTTAGCAGATCCTGACTCCTTTTCCTGCCTTAAATCAACCTGTGCTAGTGCCCTTTTAAAAGTGCATTTGACTCATTAGAAAGCATAATGTCAGTCATTTGCAATGAGATGACACTGCAGTAATCAGATGTCCAATTTCTTCTAGAAGCAAAACCACACTACCCAATACCATGGAGGCAGGTGCCAAAAACCAAAGCAAAAGAGGGCATACCTCAAGTCTAAAACAGTCATTAGAAACTAGGCAGATCCCAACTCTTGCTCATATCAGCCACCTTTGAAAAATGGGTTGAGAAAAGAGTGAAAACACAACATTGAGTTGCTTCAGTTATGGGTGGATATGAGAGCATTGAAAAAACTTACCTGGGCATGTCAGAATAATTATAACAATTTGGAAATTGTAGGAGTTGACAGAGACGTGTCATATTTCTTATAACATTTGTATTTGCCTTTAAATATTTTGGAGAGAGTGAGGGATGGTTTAGTTTAATAATTAAAATAGACAAGTAAATATTCTACTATCTTTATCTTTAATCCTGTTAAGCTTAACTAATTTAATTTTCTCTTTCTTGGCAGACAAAATCAAAGAAAAAATATTTGAAAGTAAAGAAGGAAAGAAGTTTTGTTTTGGAATCCTCAGGAAGAAGATATTCTAAACATTTACAAGAACCAGTGGTAGATAATTATAATTATTGTATAATTATATAATTATATAATAATTATATAATTATTGTATAGTAACTACTCAGTACAGTTTGTTGATTCTTAACAGATGTTCACTACATACCAGTTATGCTATTTCCTTTTGGGATAAGAAATGTTATGTAGAAAAGAAGTAAGAAATAATAAGGCAAAAAAAGAAATCTTGAAATAAGGAAAAGTAAAGAAAAAGTGCAGAACATCATTTACTATAACTTTCCCTATTTTCTATCAAAGCACTGTTGCTTCCACTAGATCTGTTTTCTTTTTCATAAATGTATTCTTTAAATTTCTCATGTCCCTTTTTTTTCAGATCTCCTCAGTTCAACTGCGGCTCTCTTGGTCTTTTTAAATGTTTATTATTTTTTCCCGTACATAATATAGATATTCACATTTCTGTATTATATTTAAAAATGGAAAGAAATTGGAAGAATAAACAATATGTGCTGTAGTTTAAAAAAACCTATAAGATTGGTTCAGACTATATATTAGCCCAGTAAATGAACCATTTCATGAAGATATATTAGTGCTGTTGTTGGGACTATGGTTTTGTCATTTCGCCTACAAAATTCTCTCCATCATAACATCAGAAGAGGTCTTAATCAGGGGCTATTTACCTTACAGAATATTTAAGAAAAAACATACTTAGAAAATTAAATACAATATTTTCCTATTATGGGATATACAGTAATTCAGAAAGATTACATCCTGAATGTTTTGTTCTTCTGTGGAAATAGAATTAGAAAAGAAACATAGAATCTGGAAAATCTGGAAACAGTTCTATAATATCTTGAGTGATTGTTCCTTGTAGTGATTACCTTGTAGTGATTAGTTTTTTCTTATTTAGAATGAATCCAAAAAACCAGAAGACACTTCTCACAGAATTTCCAAGACTCAAGAACAAATAATTAAAAATGTAAATATTTTATTGTATCATTAAATTCTGATATAAAACTCAGTGATCTGGTACTGATTCTACAGAAAATAATGAATAATTGACTTATAGGAAACCTTATGTTTGCAATAAGTCATCCTAGCCAGTCACATTTGTTTATTTTATTTTGCTGCACATATCTGTCCATGCATAACAATATCAAATGAAAACTTATTTTTTTCTGAAATGTTTTCAACTGTCCTTCAAGAGTTAGACCAATGAGAAATATAACTGGTAATTTATCCAACCATCATTGTGACAGCATGATCATAATGAAGTAACCTTGATTTAATTTCAAGACTGCCTGAGTAATTTTATGAAGTTTCTACAAGTCACTAATACAGAAATGAACTATTTCTGAATAAGTTAATTACTGTTAGGAGAAATACTGTGTATATTTTTATAATTATAAAATACAGATTCTTCACTGCAGCTAAAGCAGTGGTGGGTTGTCCCTGGTTCGCACCGGTTCTATAGATCGGGTAGTAAAACCAGCGGGAGGCTCCGCCCACCGACCTCAATGTCATCAAAATGCTTCTGCGCATGTGCAGAAGCTTCTGCGCATGTGCAGAAGAGCACAAGCGAAGCAAGTGAGCGCACACGGCTCCACTGCGAACCGGTAGCAAAGGTAAGTAGAACCCACTTCTGAGCTAAAGACATTACCATTGACGATGTAGATGTGCATCTTTTTCCATATCAACATTACAATGTTCCTATCTACTGAACTTGTTTGATGCCACTTCCAATGCAGTAGAACACTTATCAAGACACACAATTACAACTGAATAAGAATTGCTTATCATAAACTAGTCTTCCCAAGTGGGTGCTTTCCAGCTGTATTTGATTGTAACTTCATAGTTTCCAACACACATGGCATATAGGTACAATTTATAGAAGTTGTAGTCTAAATTTCTGGAGGCATTAGTTTTAAGTCTTGACAGTCAATTACCCCAAAAGCAAGATTCTCACAGAAGTCTCTTTAATCAGATTTATTGAAATGGAAAAGGGATTAAATTACAAAAATCTCAACAACTGGATTATTTTCATTTTCAGAATTCATTTTATTTCCCAGACTTCTAAAGCAGAAATCTCCGTCTCTTAACTACGGCCTCTAAGTGAACTGGCAAACAGGCATTTAAAAATTGTAAGAGAAGAATATCCAGGTGTCCAAAAGGGAATCTGTTTGAGGCACTGAACATAACATTACATCCAGATTGAATATTGTCTGTCATATGTGAAGTAATTTTTTTACTTCAAGCTTTCTTTCTGTTATCAAAGTATGTGTTTAGTTCTGTACATTAAGTATATTTGTTACCCATTTATTTTTCTCCACAGGCCCAGGTTTTTCAGAAATTAAAACTGATGGAATTACAAAACGTGGAAAGAGAAAAATATGAAATTACCAAGCAGAATGTAGAGACTTTTTCTAGAACAACAAATGCAAAAAAGGTTTGGCTGTCATCTTAGTAGAATAAATTTTGCAACATAAATAAGAGAATGCTGACTTTTTTTTCTACATACTTTTAAATCTTATTGCTATACAATTGCCATTTGCAAATATATTCATGCAGTGCATCATTTAAGTTATTGCTGATGCTTAAATATATATTTAAATTACTGAAATGGAATTATATTGTAGATCCATTTCTGCATTTCCCATTTCTTGCTTTTCCCATTCCTGACGTCATCATAAATGAAGTTGCTATAGGAATTGTTTAGTGTGTGTGTGTGTGCGCGCGCGCATGCGTGCAAACGTTGCATTTCTGTTAATTGGAATAGTACCATTATTGTTCCTCTCTACAAAGATAAAAATAAAAAAGATTAAATGCAAAAACTAGGGGGTCATATTGGTAAGTATGGGAATGCTGAAAGCTTGGGATAACCATATAAGGAATGGCTAAGGTGACTTAAATGAGATTGGTTGTGGATTTGAATGTATATGTTTGTGGATGATGGCTAACAGTCTGAATCATTTGCAGTGAATAGTGATTATATGGTTCTGAAAATTAATGTATCAGATTAGTAGATTTAACAGCAATTGCAAGTTATACATAGTGAAAAGCAGAGCAATAATATGAATATATGTTACTTTATAGAATTTCACTAATATATAAACTAAAGTTAAGGAACTAAGTGGAGAACTGTAAAGATGTGCAAACACTGGTAGAACACATTGCTACAATAGTATACTGGCTATTGCAAGGAAATATAGTATGTAACTAGCATATAGGCAGTTGTGTGTTTTATTGCAAGTAATGTCCACGATACAGCAAAAGAAGGTGACATTTTTATGTTTAAGAATATGCTTCTGCCTGTTTTGTTACACAAAATGAAAGCTGATTATGCTGGGAAGAAAAGTAAATTGAATGCATTGGAAATGAAGTATTTAACATGTAGGTATGGTAAAACAAGAAGAGATGAGTTCAAGAAAGATGGGAGCTAAGTGAATTAATGTGGATCTCATTCAAAAATGAACAATGTACAAAAAGTGTGTTCAGGTGATTTGATCATATACCAACCATGTATGACAATCAAATTGCAAAACAAATATATAAAGAAGAGTGACTTTATGGAAGACTTTACAAGAATAGAGAGGTTTGATGGCATTGCTATAAACTAGACTTCGTGTATACTGTTGCTATAAACGAGATTTGGCTTTTTTCCCCTTTGCTCATGCCTTCTGGTCGTTTGCCTTAATATTTTCTACTCCTTTTCTATTCTTTTCTATTATTGTTCTTCATTCGAAAAGAGTGTGGTATGTGCATGCGCATGTACTATTACTTTTTATAATTTTGTGTCTGATTAAATTATGTCTGATTAAAAATAAAATAGATGTGTTTATGCTTTAAAATGTTGACTTTATATGCAGAAAGAATATTTCATCTATAAGCATTCCCTTCTTTAAACCAGCCTTCCTCAGTCTGGTACCCTTCAAATGCATTAGTCTTCACTTTCTCTCATTCTCTCAATTTAGACTACAGCATCTACCTACATAATTCATTGGAATTATGGCCAAACGTAATGAGGAAAGATGCAGCAGTATTTAGCATACCCAGACTACTTCTAGTCTGTGCCATAAAACTATTTATCACATATTTTAATTAGTCTTTACATACAAAGAAAGAAATGAGGGAGTTCAGAAATATGGAAGAATAGTAATCATACATTTGTCTCTGTTTTCTCTAATAGTTAAAGACTTTAGCAGGGGTTCATGAATTGTTTAAAGAAACTAGTTCCATTTTAAAAAGTAAACCAGATCAAATGGCTTTCCCCTCTAAAAAAGGTAAGAACATTTTTATCAGCTTGTACATTTTGTTAGTTAAATGGTGCACTATAAATAGGGTATGTTCTACATTTTATATAATCTTCCCAATCCTGTATAATGTCCTTATAACTTCCATGGTCTGTTTTAGCTATGAAGTAGCAAGTACCTGCACTAGTGACCAACTTTCCCCTTAAAAATTATTAAAGATTAGATTAGAGTGATTTAGGTTAGATGACTGGAGTAGAAGTGTGATGAATAAAATAAAATGCATACATAAAACATAATTATTGAGGGACAGAGTTCCACTGGTAGTTACAACTGAATGAATGAGTGAGTGTAAGTCAAGCATATTAAAAATAACACCTATAATAAACTGTTCACTCATTTTATGACATTAAACATTACAACATTAAAAATTCAAAATACAAACCAGGAATTGTTAAATGCCAATTTTAAAAAATGATTTTTAAAATCTTTTTAGAGCCCTATCTTGTTTGCAGATTTAATGCTACTGTGAGAGGACAGAGGAAAATGTATTTTGGTGATAAAATATCTGTAAAGATATTTGATCATGTGCTCTAACACTATACTTGCATTGGACAATTTAAAAAAAATAGCATGGAGGGAGCTGGTCTTTCATTCCCTTTGGACATTTGACTCTCACTTTAAATTCCCATCCAACATAATTGCAAGCAAAGATTACAGAAGAACTGGAATTTATTCTCAGATTAGATAGTTTCTTCCAGAGTCTGAACAAAGACCCCTTATATTTTATATTGTTCACTTAGTACATCTACTGGACATTTTCTGTGTTCCCAATTGTGTATTTTAATACGTAATTAAGTGTGGAAACTTTATGTAAAAAAAATACATGATTCTTCCAACCTGCCATATAATTTCCTGATAAACTCATGGTGCATATAGACATGCTAGACATTCCCGATACATTCCAGTTCTATAAAACACAAGATGAGCATGTCTTCAGGTCTGTAATTTCATTTATTCTTTAGTGAGCCTTAGTGTGAGTATCAGTGGTGGGATTCTGCCGATTCTAGGCGGTTTGGCCGAACCGTTTGTTAAATTGCTGGCTTGCCCCGCCCCTTGCCCCGCCCCTCCACACCACTGGGTGAGGGGTGGGCGAGCCAGCAATTTAACAAACGGTTCGGTGTTTTTTTATAATTTTATTGGCCTCGCAGCTGCCGCGGGGCTTCAAAGAGCCGCCCTACAGCTGATCAGTGTTAAAAGAAAAGAAATGAGTAGACCGACGCCTGCAAAAATAAATGGGTAGACCCAGTGGTGGGATTCTACTTCGGTAGAACTGGTTAAGTAGTTAAGTAGTTAAGCCAGTGGTTGCCAAAGTGGGCGGTACCGCCCCCTGGGGGGGGTGGAATGCCTTAGGGGGCGGTAAGAGGCAAGGGGGGGCGGCAGGAGGGGCTAAATGGCAAGGAGGGTGGCCCCCACCCTTTGCCCTGCGCCTCGCAGCACTTACCTCATTGCAAGCAAACAGAAAGAAAAAACAGCCCCTTCAGCTTCAGCATTGGTTAATTAGCACAAGTTGATTAGATCGGCCTCCTGCCTCTCAGCTGATTTGCTCTCAGCTGTTTGCCAGGGCTCTATTGCTCTCTGCAAAGAGTGCTCGAGCAGATTTTTTTTTCCCCTAGCCTAGCTATGCTGAAAAAGCGAAACTGAAAGTAAAGCAGGGTCTTTGCTGCAACGTGACAAAATGAGGCAGAGAGAGATTTCTTTTTCTTTTTCCTCACCAAAAAAGGTAGGTGCAAACAATGGGAAATTTAGGGCAAAAGAGGAGAGTTCAAGATTTTAAAAGACAAAAGAAAAAAAGCTCTATTTAACTAGGGAATTGTAAATTGAGATACTATTAATTGTATATTGTGTTGAAAGCAGAAATGGTTAAGTTGTGGTTTGGAGGAATATATGGGGGAAATTATTTGGTTTATTATTATTGGTAAATGTAATTAATTGATTTGTAAGAAATTGGATTGCATGAAAATAATTGGAATATTCATGTTCATATTGATTAATATACAAAAAAGATAGTTATATAACTAATTGATTTATATTAAAATGTTGAATTTGTATTAAACAACTGTAATATTACATAATTAACCAATGTGAGGATGGATATAAAAATAGATGACAATGGGAAAGGGTATAATATAGAATAGAAGGGAAAAATTGAATTTGATTAAGATTAGAGATGAGGATGAAGGGTAATATTGTTTTTTTAACAAAATAGATGAATAAATATGGCATAAAGGAAATATAGAAATTGTAAATTTAATTGAAATGACTAAACACTTTTTAAATTTGTGAACCGGCCAAATACTCTGTTCAAAGAAAATACATTGTATGTTTGTATGTGTGTTTCTAATTATTGCTATTTATTCATATTTGTTCTCTTTTATTCTTTAAAGTTTAACAATTCATTCTTTATCTTAATATCTTTATATTTGTTTGAGGTTGGCTTTCTTCCCTTTCATCTTTTTTATTGTACAGCAATCTTTCTCCTCAAACCTACCATCTCTCTCTTTTCTTTCCTTCTTACTTTCTCTTCCCCCCTCTTCTTCTCCTCCCTACTTCCTCTTCCTTTCTCCTTCTCCTCCTCTCTTCCTCCCTCTCTTACCCTCACTCCTACTCTAATTTCCCTTCCCTTCCTTCATCCCTCTCTATTGCTGTATCCTTTTATGCATATGGACTACTCAGAGGGCTGAAAAAGTTATTTTTGACTGGTCCTCGCACTTTTGACCAGTCCTCGAACTTACGAGTGTCCTAACATTTTATGTTTTTGCCCTATCTTGTCACCATGGTGAAGAGAAGCAGTTGTGAAATGAGTGACACGGTTGTTAAGAATGCTACAATGGGCATAAATGATGACCAATCATAAGTGCGAAGACCGGTCAAAAGTGCGAGGACCTGTCAGAAATCACTTTTTTCAGCCCTCTGGGTAGTCCTTTTGTGCATATGGACTACTCAGAGGGCTGAAAAAGTTATTTTTGATTGGTCCTTGCACTTTTGACCAGTCCTCGAACTTAGACTGTCCTCATATTTTACGTTTTTGCTCTATCTTGTCACCATGATGAAGAGAAGCAGTTGTGAAATGAGTGACACGGTTAAGAATGCCGCAACGGGCATAAATGTGAAGATGGTCATAAGTGCGAGGACTGGTCAAAAGTGCGAGGACCAGTCAGGAATGACTTTTTTCAGCCCTCTGAGTAGTCCCTATGCAGATAGCCACGCCCACCCGGTCACATGACCAGCTAGCCACGCCCACCCGGTCACATGACCACCAAGCCATACACCCCAACTAAGCCACGCCCACAGAACCGGTTGTTAAAAAAATTGAATCCTACCACTTGTGACTATGTATGTATGCATCTACCACTTTCTTGAACTTTTTATATTTTATACAATAGACTCTTTTTCAGAAAAATGTACTACAAAAAAATATTTTAAAAATTAGGATTAGGGTTATTTCTGGTCCCATAGATATTTCACCAAGGTGTATGCATTTTAGAGAGAGAGTTAGAATGTGAAACCTTGAATCTAAAATTCTGTTAAATCACAAAATCTATCATATGTCTTAGGCTAATCAGTTATCCGTCTTAGATTATTGAACTGCCACATCAGTCCTTACTTTTCCTCTTTTTACTATAAAATGACTAACTCTCAAATTATTTTGTTAAATGTTGATTGTCTTTGCATTCAAATATGAAAATTATTATTACAAAATTTTTAAAGTGTGTGTGTGTGTGTGTGTGTGTCTATATATATATATATATATGTAGGTCTTTGGTTATTCGGGTCTTCTCCCACGTAAAATTGGAAGTGTCTTGGCGACGTTTCGACGAAGTCTCATTCGTCATCTTCAGGCTGGTGTTCTCGGCTTCGTGCTTCCAGGAGCAATGTGAGATCGCAGCTGTCTCTTCCTTTTAACTGCTAGTGGGGGTGTGAGCTGATTGGGTGGGAACTTGGCTGTGTTCTGATTGGGTGGAGGTGTGTTCTGATTGGTTAGGGGCTTGGCTGTGCTCTGATTGGATGGGGAGTTGGTTGTGCTCTGATTGGATGGGGGTGTGTTCTGTTTGGGTGGGGGCTTGGTTGTGCTCAGCTTAGTCTGAGTTGCAGGGGGATTTGAGCTGGTGAGCTGCGTTGTTGTTGTTTGGCTTCGTGTTTGTGGCCGTGCGAGCTCTTCATGGTGGGTGTCAGTCTGCTTCATGTATGGATTGGAGGGGTTTAAAGTGGCTAATGATGCAGCTGCGGTTTGGCTTCTGGTCCTTGGTCGTGGCTCATTATCAGTGTGGGTTTGAGTCTGCTTTCTGCGTGGATGTGTGGTGGTGACATCCTGTGTGGCTCTCGTGAGTGTGGGTCTGGTGTCATTCGTCGTGTTAGGGACTCGTTTGTCAATAAGGGCGGGTTTCCAAATGGCTGGTAGGCGGGAGGTATCGTCTCGTTTGTTCATGCTGTGTGGGCGTTTTTCTATCTCAATGGCTTCTCTGATTATTCTGTTGTTAAAGTGTTCAGTTTTGGCGATAGTTCTGGTCTTTTTAAAGTCAATATCATGTCCTGTGGCTTTAAGGTGTTGGACCAGGGAAGAAGTTGGTTCCTCTTTTCTGACTGAGTTCTTGTGTTCTTCTATGCGTGCACTTATTCGTCTGTTGGTTTGTCCGATGTATGTGGTGGGGCAGGCGGTGCATGGGATTTCATATACTCCTTGATTTTCTAACTCAATTTTGTCTTTGGGGTTCCTTAGGATGGTGGATATTTTTCGGTTTGTGCAGAATGCTGTCTTGATGTTATGTTTGTGGAGGATTTTGCTTATTCTGTCTGTGGTGCCTTTTATGTATGGGAGGAGGGCTTTGCCGTTTTCTTGTTCTCTGTCTTGGATTTTAGTGGGGGTTTCTTTTTGGATTAGGTTGGTGATCTTATTTCTTTGGAATCCATTGGATGTTAGTACGTTAGTGAGAGTGTGTAGTTCGGTTTTTAGGTGTTGTTCGTCAGCTAAGCGTTTTGTTCTGGAAATGAGTGTCTTGGCTACTGAGTTGATCTGGGCAGGGTGGTGGTGTGAGAGTGCGTGCAGATAGCGGTTTGTGTGTGTTTTCTTCTGGTAGATGGTGTGTCCTAGGGATTTATCCAAAACAAATATAACCCTCCCAAGCACATCTTAGATCTGACCAACCACTGCCTATCCAACACATACTTCATCTATAATGGACAGAAATACAAACAAACAGAAGGAGCACCCATGGGATCACCCCTCTCACCTGTCATTGCCAACCTCTATATGGAATACTTTGAAACCCAAGCTCTAGAAAAATCTGATCACAAACCCAAACTCTGGCTCAGATATGTGGACGACACCTTCATAATCTGGCCACATGGGAAAGAAAAACTGGACAACTTCCTCACACACCTCAACAGCCTACACCCCAAAATACAGTTCACCATGGAAACAGAAGCGAACAACCAACTTCCCTTCCTGGATGTCTTAGTCTACAGAAAATCCAATGGCTCCCTAGGACACACCATCTACCAGAAGAAAACACACACAAACCGCTATCTGCACGCACTCTCACACCACCACCCTGCCCAGATCAACTCTGTAGCCAAGACACTCATTTCCAGAACAAAACGCTTAGCTGACGAACAACACCTAAAAACCGAACTACACACTCTCACTAACGTACTAACATCCAATGGATTCCAAAGAAATAAGATCACCAACCTAATCCAAAAAGAAACCCCCACTAAAATCCAAGACAGAGAACAAGAAAACGGCAAAGCCCTCCTCCCATACATAAAAGGCACCACAGACAGAATAAGCAAAATCCTCCACAAACATAACATCAAGACAGCATTCTGCACAAACCGAAAAATATCCACCATCCTAAGGAACCCCAAAGACAAAATTGAGTTAGAAAATCAAGGAGTATATGAAATCCCATGCACCGCCTGCCCCACCACATACATCGGACAAACCAACAGACGAATAGGTGCACGCATAGAAGAACACAAGAACTCAGTCAGAAAAGAGGAACCAACTTCTTCCCTGGTCCAACACCTTAAAGCCACAGGACATGATATTGACTTTAAAAAGACCAGAACTATCGCCAAAACTGAACACTTTAACAACAGAATAATCAGAGAAGCCATTGAGATAGAAAAACGCCCACACAGCATGAACAAACGAGACGATACCTCCCGCCTACCAGCCATTTGGAAACCCGCCCTTATTGACAAACGAGTCCCTAACACGACGAATGACACCAGACCCACACTCACGAGAGCCACACAGGATGTCACCACCACACATCCACGCAGAAAGCAGACTCAAACCCACACTGATAATGAGCCACGACCAAGGACCAGAAGCCAAACCGCAGCTGCATCATTAGCCACTTTAAACCCCTCCAATCCATACATGAAGCAGACTGACACCCACCATGAAGAGCTCGCACGGCCACAAACACGAAGCCAAACAACAACAACGCAGCTCACCAGCTCAAATCCCCCTGCAACTCAGACTAAGCTGAGCACAACCAAGCCCCCACCCAAACAGAACACACCCCCATCCAATCAGAGCACAACCAACTCCCCATCCAATCAGAGCACAGCCAAGCCCCTAACCAATCAGAACACACCTCCACCCAATCAGAACACAGCCAAGTTCCCACCCAATCAGCTCACACCCCCACTAGCAGTTAAAAGGAAGAGACAGCTGCGATCTCACATTGCTCCTGGAAGCACGAAGCCGAGAACACCAGCCTGAAGATGACGAATGAGACTTCGTCGAAACGTCGCCAAGACACTTCCAATTTTACGTGGGAGAAGACCCGAATAACCAAAGACCTACATACAAACACCCGCGAAAACCTGAGAAAACATATATATATATATATATATATATATATACCCTGTTTCCCCGAAAATAAGACATCCCCTGATAATAAGCCCAATTTGGTTTTTGAGCACATGCACTAAAATAAGCCTCACCCCGAAAATAATCCCTCCCCAAAAATATTTAAATGCAGAGCTGGAAATCAGGTAAGACGGCAAGAGGAGCCCCATCTTGCTCCATGCACCCCAAAATAATAAGACCTCCCCAAAAATAAGGCCAAGCTCTTATTTCGGGGTTCAAAAAAATATAAGGCAGGGTCTTATTTTTGGGAAAACACAGTATTTATTATTTATTTATTATTTATTTATTATTTATTTATTATATTTATTATAAAAATATTTATTATAAAATAATAAATTATATTATGTTACAGCACAGTGCTGTTCACATGTATACAGTATACTTTGAGATGAAGAGAATGGGAAGGAGCAATGCAAGGATAGTAAGCAAACACATAAGCCTATTGCTTGTGTTTATTTATTTATCAAAATAAGCCATTTTTTTCATAGGGTATACTAATTAACATTAATTATGTGAACTTATATAAGAACTATCCCAGATATCTCTGTTTATCTCTTGGAAAGCAAAGCAAAATAGACATACTTTTAAACAAACTTTTCTGGAGGATTTATATTTTATGTGTATCATCATCATTATCTGTTAAATTTATATGGAGCCCAACTCTGGGCCATTACCAAATTTTATGGTACTTTAAAAGCTAACGGATAACAAATACCTTATCATATACAGTAAACCTTAATAAACTGTGGTATAATTCAGACGCATGAAGTTATGTTTGAGGGAGTGTAAACTGGGAAAGGTTGAGGATACTTACTGATTGCTGCGCATAAACAACCCAGCAAGATAAACACTATCATATAATAAAGGATACATCCACTGGTCTCTGTCATATATCCTACTCTATAAGCATTAGTCACCTTTGCCAGTGAACAAGGTGGCATTTTGTTCATTTATCTATGTTTTATCAATACAGATAAAAGCAACAGCCATAGGCTTCTGTGATGATGAGGAAAGGAATAAAATATGTCTAATGACATCCCAACACAAACTTCGTGAATCATATTTTTCCTCCAATATTGGGATACAAGTACAAGAGATAGGATAGCATTTTTTATCATCATGAATGTCTATGGCCACAATAAATCTGTTACTGTATCACCTTTCATATCTTTAATTTCTTTTTCTCAGATGCTATACCGAATGTGCCAAGTAAATATACTCTTCAGTATCTGAGTCATTATTTCCCTGAGCAAGGATTAAGTGAGTTTATTTATAAGTATGATTAAGATAGAAATGCATGTATAAACAGTATATTTACAGGCAGCACAGTATAGTGAAATTATGACTATGAAATACATATTTGTAGCCAAGCTGTTTCAACAGTGCTTGTTCCCAGGCCTACTCAAAGTTTGCAAGAATACATTCTTTAATTCTGCATTTTATTACAGTGGAAGTGGAGTATGCTTCTTGATTTCCATAGGCAAATTAAGAATTAGATTCCAGTGTGACAAATTGATACTATAAAAAAACTACTGAAGAGTAAATACTGTTACAGAATGTAAACAGAACATAAAATGTTCAAATGAAATCTAATCCCTAAAATGCTGACAGCTAAAATGTTCCTAACAGTGTTTTGGGTAAAAATTATCTTGTCTAAGGGTGGAAGTGGAATGTGGTGTGAAAGAAGTGGAAAGTGTTAAGTGTTTGATACAATTTCTATGGGCCAAAGACAGACTTACAAAATCAAGTTGACATTTGCCATAATTCTTTTTGCAAATTTGCAATTCTTGATAAAATAATTACTCTTCCAGGTTTTACGATTATGAGGGAAAACTAAAAACAAAATATGATTATAGTAGTAGTGTTTTACAAAATAAATTCATTAATGTGATTTGCATTTTTCTTAATTTTCAAGCTTAGTTACATATGTTAGTAAACTTAATTGTATATAAATGTGCACTCATTCAGCATTTTGTAGTTAATAAGATTATGTGTGTGTGTATACATACACACAGTATGAGAGAGCAAATCTAGGCACTTAAGAGCTAGCTAGATTCCTTAACAATATTTGATACAGTCAATTTTTATCATGTCAAGATTGTATTACAGTACTATGTCTGGATTTGGTCTTTTATTTAAACAGATTTTGGATGGGATTTATCCCACCCTTTTAAGCACGTTGTTTCCCAGAGACTTTTCCTACCTCCCACTGCCCATAACCAAATGGGCAATACACCAAAGAAAAATAGTGCACTTCTGGGTTGCCGACTTCCTAGAGTGGAAAATATGAAGAGGGAAGTAAGCATCCATCAAAAAAGTTAAGTATTGTAGCACAATATTATGAGATGGGGGAGGGGGAGGCAATACATAGTAAGAAGTGATCAACCATGCAGATATAGTAAATATATGGTAATTTCCTTTCATAGACAAATCTGATGGGAATTATAGACAGTTTTAGAAGCCTTCTGTAACCTGACAACCTTCAGTTGTGTTAGGGTAGGGGTGTCAAACTGGCAGCCCATGAGCCAGATGCATCATGTGGAGGCCACACCCACCCCAGCTCTGTGAAGGGAAAAAAGTTGCAATATATCACATGATGGCAATGTGACGCTGCAACTTTGACACCAATGTGTTAGGGCTATGACTCTGTTTACTGGTTCTCAGGACACCCAAAAGGTGACAGACTGGGAAGACTCATTTTACTCAAAATCATGTATATATTAGAAAAAATGTAGATATTAGAAACTATCAAACATCATAGAGGTGCTTAGAAATTTTCTCATTTTTATCTAGACCAGTGGTGTCAAACTCAAGGCCCGGGAAATGCTTAGATCTGGCCATGAGGCCAGCCTGGAAACAGCAAAGGAGCAACCCACAGGGCCTCTGCTAGTTAAAATGGAGCTTGGGTGGGCTGCATGTTTTCACTGGCAGAGGGCTATCAAAACAAACTAAAAACAAAACAAAAGGAGAAATGTTTCCCCTTTTGCATTTGAGCATCCAAGAAGGGACAGGAAAGGAGAAAGGAAAAGAGGAAAGACAGAAAAAGAAGGAAATATGGGAAGAGAGCAAGGAAGGAAAAAGAAGGAAAGAAGGGAAGGAGAAAGAAAAGAGAATGAAGAGGGAAAGAAAAAGAAGGGAAGGAAGGAACGAATGAACAAACGAACAAAGATTATAATGAGAGTGAGGGAGGGTCTCAGGACCACCACAGGTGCCCCCAACACAAGTTCTGTGTCACACCCACCATGGCCATGGCCACGCCCCACGCTCCCCCCCGCCTGGCCCTCCGAGATCAAACACAACCCTGATGCAGCCTCAATGAAATCGAGTTTGACACCCCGATCTAGACATCTATCCAATAAAGTGTGCTAAATTACAACTTGCCCAAGCCCCAGTGTAGAGTTTAATGGCAAAATGGAGGTTTGAATTTTCATCTTATTTCATCAAATATAAGAGGCTTAACAGCAAAATCATTGCCAGTTGTTAATAACTGGCAATGGTTAGGGTTGGAGTTACACCATACAAAAACAAAAGGTTATCCTTTCTTGAATAGTACATACTATATCATTCTAGAATAGTTAAATATACATGACCTCAAGTACAAAAACAAATGTGCTTAATTTCTTGAGTTCTTCAACAATAATCTAAAATATCACAACAATAATTTTGATGTTCATAATTTTTGTGAGTCATGTTTTCATAAATTCTGTATTTTTATATAATCATAGAGTTGGAAGGAACTATTTAGGCCAAGTCCAATTTTGTTTTGTTATAAATCATTAATAAATCAAAATGATTTTTTTAATGATAGAAGCTAAAATTTTGTGTTAAAAGTTGATTTACAATATCTTGAAAATATTTAAAACAAGAGGCCATGCCATCTGCTTAATTTTAAGTGTCCAAATGAACCAACATAAGCAGAATTAATTTCTTGTACAAAAACTACATTAGTAATCGAAAATATTAATGTGGTTCTCTACTAGGGAAGAGAATAATGAGAAAGGGTTAAATTCCATGTAATAAATAAGGACCTTTATTTTTAATTATGCCGTATGTCATCTTTGTATCTCTTATTTGTAGCATCTCTCATACAACTGGACAATCACCCAAGGTAGGAAAACTGTGTATTTGTTATTAGCGATTTCTGAAAGCCTCATATTAAACCTTAGGAAAAATCTCACAGAATCTAATTTAATTTAATATGGATCAGTATCAGACTGCACATGTGCTTTATAAATTATTTTCTCTAATCTTTATTTTAATTAATATTTTTAAATCTTACAATAAATTTTACATTGCAAGTTTGGGTACAAGTACTATTTAGTGGATTTACTCTAAAGTTCACTCTAATTAACTGAGCAATAAAGTTCATATAACTTATATTAGAAGTAATTATTAAAGAAAATCTGCAAAGGGTAAAACATCGTTCTAAGATAATTTCTTCTCTTTCATATTAAAGGTTGGAGTGCTCTCTTCTGGGATAAAGCTTGCCATGTAACTTACATATAAACTAAAGAGAGAGAAGAACACTTATTATTTTAGAAATGATATTTTATTAGTGCAGATATAAGCAGTAGGTTATTCAGAAGTCATAATTTCACATTTTAAATGGATTGTAGCCCAAGTGGTAATATCTAGATCTTAATTTATTCAGCATTTTAATAAGTTTTATGATTCTGCCTCAACAGTAAGTTTTCTAACCTGAAAAATACTGAATGCTATAAAGTCATTTTACTGTTTATCAATACTTTAAGAATCCACTTATTTAAAGTGAATTATGGAAAAATTGCTTACAAAAAATAGAAAAGAAACATTTGCCAGGAGTTCCTGAAAGCTCAGAAACAAGTCAAAATTTTCATATCCAAATATAGCATAAATGGAAGCATAAGTACTATTTCACAAAATTGTTGAGTTGACTGTACTGTATATTTCAGAAGTCACAACATTTTTGAAGTGTATCCTTTTTGTATAAAATCTAAGAATTGGTTCATTTTGCATGTTATTTTCTTCTGAGTTTTGAGATGCTTAATCTTAATCTGTTTCAGCCCTTTATATCTGTCTCAGCCAGAAGCAGAAAATCACTCTGAAAGGGGCTGTGTCACACTACAGTTAGAAGAAAAAGAACTACAAAATATTGCTCTAGCTCAAGAAATCCATTTAAATGCTCCATATAACAAAGCTGCAACCTGGAGATTAGAAAAGTATCAAGCTGGAAAGACCAATAGTTGCAGAGAGAAGGCATCTCCAGATATCAAAGGTTTTTTCTCATATTGGAAATTAAATCTTTACCAATTACAATGGGTTTTATACTCTCATCAAAATTTCTAAAATATATTGACTAGTTTACTTGTATATTAAAAGGGGCTGGACCTTATAGTCTTTGAAGTCTCGATGAGCAACTTGTTACATAAAATATTTTAGTCGATTCATTATCTTTCTTAGGAAAAGGAACATTAACTTTAACTTGAGGATTTCTTAATTGATGAAGAATATTCTGATAAATTAATCAACTACAGAATCAATAATAGCAAAAAGTAGAACAGTAAAACATATTTGGATCACATATGCTCATGAGCAGCCATTTTAACCTGCCTGTCAAGCTGCCAAATCAGAGAGATAGAGCAAATTTTAGGGTTGGGTGGGTTACCATTTGTTACAAAAATAAAATGTTTTTCACATTGTATTTTCTCTTTCTCATTTACTCCTTCTCAGAGGAGAGGAATAACTGGAAATAATGCTTGAACTACAAATTTGTATTCTGGTGGGAAAAGCTAGTGTTTAGAAGCTGAAGAACGTTTAATAAAATATAATTTCCAAAGCTACTTTATGAAATGTACATCCAGTACTGCTCAAAAGAGGATATGGAGAATGAATTAGCCTCACATACATAAACCATATATATATACATAATGCCTTCTGTGAAAAGACTGATACAGAGTATCAGTTAAATTTAACAATATTTAAAATGTATTTTTAATAATTCACATTGTTATATCATTACTTATTTTAAAGTAAGATTTTGAAATATGCTTTTGATGTTGAGTGAACCGCTTCTGTGGTAGTGCAGCTAGTTCTTATATTTCCTCACAAAACTGTAGAGTGGACGTCTGAAAATAGATTACAATGGAAGTCAGTTTTTAAGACTTAAATATATATTGAGTTGAGATTTTAGAATCCCATTTTTAATTATTAATTTATTATACTTTTATATCACCTTCTATTTGGGTTGTGCATAAAAGAATTTTGGGAAAAACACATTGGAGTTTTCAGTGGAACTCTGCTATGTGGTTCATTAAATTATGTAACTAAACAAGCTGAACTTGCAAACTGTACAGCCTTCCTTCCTTCCTTCCTTCCTTCCTTCCTTCCTTCCTTCCTTCCTTCCTTCCTTCCTTCCTTCCTTCCTTCCTTCCTTCCCATCCAACTTAAACAACGGGGTTGGTAGCAAGAATATACAAACAATATAATGACAGAACAAAAAATACAATTAAAAACAATCATAATACATTAGAAGAGTTGAGGCATCATACTTAGTCCCCAAAATGTGTGTATCAGAATCCAATAGCAGCCTGGCCCTAATGCCTGAAGGAAAAGCCAGGTCTTCTGGCTTTCTGGAAGGTTGGGGCCATGTGGATTTCGAGGTGGATGTTCCATAGCACAGGTATCACTACAGAGAAGACATGTCTCTTGTCTTGGGTTCCAGAATATAGTTTCAAATAAGAAGCCTGAAGCACTCAGCACTATTGGATGTGGTGGGATGGACAAAAACTACTGGAGACAGGTGATCCTCAATTAAGATGACCCTATAGGGTTTTAAAGGTATAACCAGTACTTTGAATTGCACCTGGAAGCCTACTGGAAACCAGTTTGGGGCCATGCAACAGTTGTGTCATAGTGATGAACCTAATGCATCCAGTACTGGCCATTGCTGCACTCTGGACCATTTGAAACTTCCAAATGCTTTTCAAGGGCTGCCCCATGCAGAGTATGCTGAAATCCAAATGGGAAGTGACTAAGGCATGAATGACTACAAGCAGAGCCTCCTAATCCAGGAACAGGTAAAACTTGCATACATGATGGATTTGTTGAAAGGTCAAGGTCACAGATTTCACACCAATTCTGTCTGGGGGAGAGATATCCCAAACAGAGTTATCAACTGAAAAGCTTTACTTCGAAAGAATTAAAAATTAATCTGGGACAGAATAATAGTTGGCTGAAATCCTTTGCTGAAGTTTAAAATGGGAAGCAAAAAAAAATCCCTCAGCAATGACATGTCACTTCCATATTACTGCCAAATAAACTTATTTACTTTCCTTCCTTCCTTTCCTCCCTCTTTCTCTCAGACATGCACACATTCTCTGCAGAGCACAGAATCCTTTTATTCATAAGAGACGGGGATTTGAGAAAATTTTAAAATATCAGCTTGAATTATCATAAATGAACATAATTATTTATGACACAAAGGCCAACTTGAAATACATTTTTTCCTAATTGAGTATAAGAAGATAAATGCTCACATGACTACAAGATCTGAAAGAAGGATAATGCAGGGTGGGAGATTATTTTTCTTCTGTAGGATAGGCTAATGTGAATTTATTAATATGTCACAGAAAAAAATCATGTAAAGAGGGTTAAGACTAAATTGTTGAATTGTAGGTTAAATTGATCTTTGGAAAGATTGTCTCAAATTTACTTGTTTTTCATTACAGCTTTCCTTGAGACACAAAAAAGTACTTTACCTGGAACCAAAGAGAAAGTAAAGGGATTGTCACCATCAAGGAATGCTAAAACTAACAAAATTGGTGGAGGGAACTGCGAAGAAGGTCTTAAACTGAACAGGTCTTCTATTAATCAAGATTTACTGCTCTCCCTTCCTTTGATGTCTGAAGAAAAATACAGTCAACCCACCGAAAAATATTTGAGGAGTGAACGACATCTAAAATCCTTGGGCCGACACCGGTAAGTAAAATGTAGTATCTATTCAGTCTGACTTAATGCTTCCATCCAAAATTGTTTTGTGATTTCTGTTTTTAATGAGAAAATCAAGTTTGTGTAACAAAACAGAAGTACAATTCCAGATCAAGAAATACTTCACTGAAACACTTCACTTTAAATAATTTAAAGTATTTAAAAGATACTTTAAATTATTTTGCAAATAATATAAAGAAGCATTCTGAATAAAGAATGTGGTCACAGGAAGAAAAATATACTTAGCCTTATATATATTTAGCCTTATATAAATATATTTAGCCTTATATATAACATTTTGTACGTTTTCAAAATAAGCAGCTTGCAGTTATCTATTGTTTTACATCCTGATTCACTGATTCTTAAAAAAACATGGCCTCTGTTGTGGTGGGCAGCCTGGATTATCAACAAGCTTGTTATGAACCATATATATATAACTAGCTGAATACTCATGCTCCACTACAAAACTATGTGATCGGCCTTGATAAATCAATACTTACAGAAAACTAATGAGTAGTTACGATTGGCCTCTCCTCTCCCCTTCTCTCCCTCAGCCTTGCCCCACAGAAGCCTCCCCTATTCTATCCCCTGCTTGCTGCTGTGAAAGTAAAATTGAAACTGAAACTCCTCTCCTCTGCTTCTGTTTTGCATTTGGAACAGATTTCTTTTCAGGTGGGGAGGGGGAGTAAAACTCCTTAGCATCAGAGCATGTTAATAATAATATAGGAAATACTAATGCTCTGATGGTCATTTCGAAAAATCCTTTCTTAGTGAGCACCTAGAAGCCAAGAGGAACATATGTGGCAAATTTCAAGCTTGTAGGCTTTACAGTTCTGGGGATTTTGTGATGATGCGTGAGTGGTATGTTGCTTTTATATATATATAGATTAGCAAAACAATTTTAAGATATAGCTGTTTAAAATTACTTTGTTTTGCTTATTTGTGCAGACCACGCCTGGCTACTTTACTGACTACAAAAGGGCCCAACAAAACAATTTTAGTGAAACATTCTGAAGACGATGAAACATCCAGGTCTCTATTACAAAGCAGGCCAAAAATGCCATCAAGAAATCTGCTTTGCCAGAGTGAAAGCAAATTTTTTCCTAAGAGATGTAAAAGTGACAGACCTTCAGTGCAAGATCTTCCAAACACAACTGAGAGGATTTCTTTTCATGCGTAACTTGAGATGCAGTTTCTTTTGTACCATTTCAGACTACCCAGCAGTGATATCATCCGAGCATACTGCTTTATCTCTTTAGACATCATACTGGGAAGATGTTGCATGCAGAGCAGTTGCACTTCCACAAGATTGGAATATTGGATACAAACTAGAACATCTGGGAGGGAGGTGGCTGTGAATAATATAAAGAAAACTAAAATATGATCTGATTTATTTATTTATTTTTATTGTTAGCCAATTGCACAGGGAAGCAAGTTGAATCATTTCATTTCTAAATATAATATTTCAAGAAAATGATCTGGAAAAAAATGAGATGGGAATTGGGTTTCTCAGTGCTGAATCATATTAAACACTAGTAGGATTTTCATTCCATAAGGTGTTGAACCTAAAAAGCAAAAAACTATAAACTTGAATGGTTTCTCTTTGGGGTTTGTCTTAAGAATGTAATAGAGGAAATAAGGTCACTTTTCCAATTTGGGCTGCTGTCATTAACTCCATGTTTCTTACGAAGAGGCAAAATATACATCGCTGTATATAAATGTCTTGGACAATCCTTATAATTAACTATTTCCAATTTCCAATGAACTCCAGCTTAATTATGTCAAATCTACAAATAACTGCCATGTGACCAATTTTGTATTGGAAGACACCAGTTTTTGCTGATCTATGGCAAATTCCAAATATCAGTAATTATGTGTACCTGCCAGCTGATGGATCCAGTGAACTGAAATCTCATCCAAGAAAACTTATGTTCTAATACATATAGTTGCTTTTAAATCACATTCTTAATTTTTGTCACTTGCTAAGGCAATGCTGATGATGTTTTCCATTCAGTCAAGTCCGACTCTTGACGATTCTATGGGTCAGGTCTTTCCACATCTTCCAATCTTGCACTATTTTCTTGAGTTGTTCTATGTTGTGGCTGGTGTCATGTTCGATGGTATCCAACCACTGTTATTTGGCAGCTTGGTTTTCTTTTTACTGCTAAATCTTCCAAACAATTGCTATCACCAATGAACATGTTAAGGCCGTGATGGCGAACCTATGGCACGTGTGCCACAGGGGGCATGCAGAGCCCTCTGTGCGGGCACACAAATCGTCACCCCAGCTCAACTCCACCACGCATGCGCACGCACCTCCCGCCAGCCAGCTATTCTCTGCTGTGCATGCAGGGATAAATGCATGCATGCGCAGGGTGGTCACACGTGCATACGAGGGGGGCAGGGCACACATGGGGTCACACACACATTGCATTATGGGATATAAGTGCAGGGAGATCTACTAGGCCCAAAACAGGGCGCAGGGGGGTGATGCACCCCCCTCTGCGGCCCATTTTTGCTCCCAGGAGAGGCAGGGAGGCCTACTAGACTCAAAACAGGACACAGGTGTGTGGTGCGGCCCCCTGCGGCCCATTTTTGCTCTCAGGAGGCTGCAGGGAAGCCTACTAGGCCCAAAATGGAGCATGGGGGAGCACCGGGGGGGGGGGGTCACATGCACATGACTTTTTTAGTTAAGATAGGAGGGAAAATCAAAATTAAATGTATCTCATTTCCATTTCTATACCCACATACAACACTCAAAGTGAACTTGCTCATATTCAGATATAAGAGTATAAAGAACACTAAGATTTCATCTTAGCAGGTGGCTTCTACGCTGGGTAGACATTATACCTGTAACAAGAAAGGAGTCCTTGCTTACTGGCCACTTGTTCAGAGACTGTTCAGTTACCCAAAGTGCTGAAAAAGATTTCCAACCAGTTGTCAAAGTTGTCCCCATGGTCACATGATCACCATTTGCAATCTTCATAGCAGGCTTTGGAAAAACAAAGTCAGTGGGGAAGCCAGTACGAAAATACAAGCAGTGACATGCTTAACAACTGCAGCTGGAACTGGTGTCCTATAATCATAATTATCACATGATGTTTCACTCTATGATCTGTCACTTAGCCAAGGAGTTGCCAGCTCCACTTGTAAATGAGGACCAGCTGTACAGATAAATTAGGCTGCACAAATGGATCACTTTTAGATTTTAGTAAGCTTTTTCGGATCTTATGTGAAAAGATCCTGAGCAATAAGACAGCAATGAAATATTCGCCTATGAAAGCATTAAAAAAAAAATTTGCTTGTTCAAATTGGGCTACTTAAGAAGAAAAACCCTGATAAGCCAAGCAACAAAATCCCAACCCTGCAAAAACAAAAAAACAGGAAGGAAGCCTACAATTACAACAGAGTTATAATAACTGCCTAGAAACAATGTACCTTATGCATTTTGTGTCTTGTGTCACGTTGATGCATATGTGCACGAAGGCACAACACTTTTTCATAAAGGTTTTTGCTCTCTGGCTATTGGCGTTTGCAGGCAGGTGGCTTGTTCTGCTTCTAAGAGGAAATCTTTTAAGACAAGAGGTCTTCAAACTTGGCAGCTTTGAGACTTGTGGACTTCAACTTGTGCTCTCTGGCTATTGGCGTTTGCAGGCAGGTGGCTTGTTCTGCTTCTAAGAGGAAATCTTTTAAGACAGAGGTCTTCAAACTTGGCAGCTTTGAGACTTGTGGACTTCAACTCCCAGAATTCTCCAGCCAGCTATGCTGGCTGGAGAATTCTGGGAGTTGAAGTCCACAAGTCTCAAAGCTGCCAAGTTTGAAGACCTCTGTTTTAAGAAGTGCGGTGTGTTAGGAGCGATTGCGCAACGCATCCCAATCGCTACCATCTCTCTCCTGGAAAGAGCGTGGAAATACTGGAGTGCCCTACTTAGCGGGGCCGTTTTAAAAAGACCGGGTTTCTCCATTGGAACAACTTTTGAGATGCGTGAACGTCAACTTCGTACGGGCTGAGGAATGTTGGGAGTGGAAAATCGCTGAGGTCGAGAAGCGCTGGCCGAGACCTCCGCCCTACGACAAATGATTTCTGCCATCCTCTCTGTATTTACAGAAACGCTTATTAGGCCAGCTCTGAAATTTGGAGTCGTTGGGCCTTTTGTGTTTCGCGAAAGCCAGGAAGGCCGAAACAAAAGCGCCTAAAAACAGCACAATTGTGGTTCTTTTACAACCTGAGGACTTCAACTCCCAGAATTCCTGAGACAGCCAAGCTGTCTCAGGAATTCTGGGAGTTGAAGTCCACAGGTTGTAAAAGAACCAATCTTGACATTTCTGCTTTGTCACTGACGTATTTCTCACAATTACAACATTCATAATTCTGTGAGCCTTACAGAGGCGTGCCTAAACTGCGACGTGATTATTTAAAAAGCAGAAACACAAGAAAATGTCAAACAGTACTTTCTGAAAGATGACTGGATTCCCGTGGGGGGGGGGAAGGAAATGCAAGAAAACAACCACGAGACAGTAGACACACACACACACACACCCTCTGGTAGGAAAGCACCCGATTGCGGAGAAACGTACACAAACGAAACCGAAAGGGAAATCGGCTGACTTTAGCACGTGATCCGAAAAGTAAAAACAGACCGAGCAGTAAACAAGACTGAAAGTGAGAGAGCCTGAGCTCTTAGGAGGATCCCTTCCAGCAGTGGGACTTGAATGCCTGTGGATTCGCCGGCAAGTATTCTAACCTTTTTAAAATTATTACTACTCCTGGCTACTACTTTAAGCGTTCACGAGGTGTAGGGCCATTGTAATACGGAATTAAGAGATAGGCAAGAGCGCTCTTTAATTCTTCTCGGTTATTTTGCAATGGTCTTGGAATATTTGGCAGCCCCCGTTTTCGACCTCGCCTCCTGACTGGGCCGAGAGAACGGAGGCCCCTGCGGGTTTGCCAATTGAATTGGCTTCAACGGCGGGCACCCCAAACGAAAGCAAGCGGTCGGGGTGCCCCCTTTTTTTCTTTCTTTCTTTCTTTCTTCTGGTACTAAGTCAGAAGATAACGAACGAGGTCTTTAACCCAGCCTTCCTCATCCTAATGCTCCGCGGTTGGGATGGATTGCGTGTTGCCTGCGATTTTGAATATGTTCATCGTACTTTTCAAACCGTAGATTTGTTTCTCTTTTAGTGCATATGAATGAAGTTGCATTTTTAATGCAGGCTTAGTTCACCTTTAGATCTTATCCTCAACCTAAAGAGCATTCTTTGCCTACTGAATTTGAAGGACAAGGGTGTAATAAGTATTGTACACATGCTTCTTCTACCTTGTAAAAGGAAGCATGTCTTTAGTCAATATCCAAATATAAGAGCCACCATGAATCACAGAAGAAAGCCAATGATTATGTTCTGATTTGCTTCAGCTGCTCCTGGTGTAAGGGACGTATTGCCTATGAAACTGGAGGTAATATATAACTACATATTGTTAGAACTATTATCTAGGAACTTGTATAATTCCCCCTTTAAAATGTTAACTAGGCTAGGAGCTAGACTTGGTCTTTGAAAGTTCTGTTGGAAGCATCTCCAAGCAAATTAAAAACATTCAAATTCATTCCATTTCTACAGTATGAAATTCTTTTTATCATTTACACCAGGGGTCTCCAAACTTGGCCACTTTAAGACTTGTGGACTTCAACTCCCAGAATTCCTCAGCCAGCTGAGGTCAGCCAGTTCAGCCAGCTGAGGAATTCTGGGAGTTGAAGTCCACAAGTCTTAAAGTGGCCAAGTTTGGAGACCCCTGATTTACACATTACAATTTGTAATAACTTTTGGAAATCTCAATGGCTGCACCCAAACCTTTCCAGGAGTGTGAATGATCTTGTGTGTGATGTATATCTACCAACTGTAGATTGTAAACCATCACGTATAGCTTGATATTGTGTGAACTAGGCAATTGTAATTTATTAAAAACACTGTTGATAATAGAAACGTGGTTAGAATCACATTGTTATAACATTGTATAAAACTGGTCCCTAAGACAGTTGGGAAGTATGTGAGTAAGTGGAGACATAGTTCCTAGAAGCCAACCTGTTTACTTTCTTCTGCTAGGTATTCAGGTGAAAAATGCAGCTGAAGATCCAAAAAAATATTGTTGAATTCATTAAAGGGTTAAGAGAGACAAACTACAGTTCCTGCCTCTTGTACCTGAGTCATTTCTCTCTTGCCATTGGTTATAATGCTTTGCTATTATATGCCCTTGTCTTGGAAGCTGGGAATATCGTCAACCTTCCCACCAAAAGAATTGGCTTCTACAATTTCTGTTTGTGGAATCAGAAAGGAGAACTGGATTGCCTTATGATCGAAGAAATAGAGAAACTGGGAATCAGCAAGGTTGCACTGGTGCTATCAAGACTCTGTGTATACATTAGCCCAGTTTTGTGTCTCTTCAGTGCCAGTACAATCATGCAGCAGGCCCTGTGTTTCAAAGACAGAGATGGGTGGAAACTGGCTCAGATTCTTCTGTCCGTTAGCAGTGTGAGTTTGCCTGTTGGTCTCGTTTTGTTTATCTTTCCCAGTCAGAAATGGATTCAAGTCTCTGAACTCAGTGAGGGATTTGCAGCCCTATGTGGAGCTTACGTTTTACTTCTCCACCACCTGCTCATAATTACCATCTACCTTGAAAGTACAGACACTCTTCATAAGAGACCTCTCACTGCTGCCAAGAGCCTTCCATGAGTTTTTGTTCAATTGACACACTGAACTGCAAAATAGACTACAAGAATTTGTCATGCAACACCATCCTCTGTTTATTTCTGGTTCAGTGAACTGAGCGTGAACCCAGAAAATAGAGTTCAATAAATCTTAGTTGGATATGGAATAATTTGTGTGACAAATGTGAGGCAACATCTGAATCTAACACACACTGTAGTGAGTTGAGTGGCGGAACCAGTGCAAAAACACCTTCCAAGGTCTGAATAAATTAAATTCGGAGAATGCTTTCCAACATAAGTGAACTGGAAGGGAGGTAACACTCTTAACACATACATTTAATGCATAGCTTCCCCTATTTCAAAGGCTGGAAGATCAACTAAAGCTCTCTCAAGAGGAACCACACTTAGATTTAAGAATGTACTAAGTTTGAGAAAAGGATTAAGGTAAAAAGGAGTAAAGCATTGAAGCTCCGTAAAATCCTCCTACAAACTGTTTTTAGTCTTCTATTTTTGGAGCACAGTCCTTGCCATACGAAGCATGGTATGGCCTATAAACTCGGAGAGGGAGAGAAACAGAGAATTTCCATTGCTGAAAACGATTATTAGTTGAATCCTAGCACATAACGGAAGACTTATTCAATCTCCACAAGTATTATAGGTATATCTCTCTTAATATTTGGTTATTGTGCAAATATTTGGTTATTGTGCAAATAAAATGGTGGTAAGATTATCTACATACCAATGTATTGCCGTTAAGCCTTAAATGGGAAATTTTTCTTTCCCCAGGGTTCTAATTGTATGTGAAAAATGCTGAGCTTTCGATTAAAACTGAATTATTTGTATTTTTATATTAGTATATGCTAAGTCCATCTTTCTGTCAACTGACTTTGATAGAAACAAAGTAATTCGTAAATAAAACAATCTTAATTATTAATAGATATGTCAGAGTTGCATTTGTAAATAGCAATAGCATTTAGATTTATATACAGCTTCATAGGGCTTTACAGCCCTCTCTAAGTGGTTTACAGAGTCAGCATATTGCCCACAACAATCTGGGTCCTCATTTTACCGACCTTGGAAGGCTGAGTCAACCTTGAGCCTGATGAGATTCGAACTGCCAAATTACAGGCAGCTGGCAGTCAGAAGTAGCCTACAGTACTGCATTCTAACCACTGCGCCACCGTGGCAGCATGTCAAGGACATTTTTTTCTATATAGCATTTTTATATCTTTCCCGGTCTGACAAACATTAACACAATACTTTTTTAAAAAAGAACCACATGTCCCAGATCCGTGGTTTAAAGTTACCACATGAGTAATAAATGCATTGAGATAAATTCTTGGTTCTTAGTCATAACCTGGCTAATTGTCAAATGATCTGAACATTAGTGGAGAAGAGACACTTATTTAATGAAGACAAATAATAGAACCTGATCCAAAAATGCCCGTCTTTAGGGTACTTGAGCACTTTAGCAGATTTTTTCCTATTATTGTATTATATTCTTGCATCATAGGAATTTAATCATAAATTAAAATATAGGTAATTCTCATTTCCTGACCACTCATTCAGCTACTATTCAAAGTTGCAATGGTGCTAAAAGAGGGGAACTTAAAACTGGTCCTCATAGTTCTGTCTGTCACAATGCCTCCATGATCACATGATCACAATTCAGGTGCTTGGCAGCCACCTTGCACTTACAATGGCTGTAAGCATCACAGGGCCACATGATCACCATTTGCAACCACCCATGCGAGCTCCCCACAAGCAGCCAATGAGGAAGCCGCCTACCCAGGTTTTGTGGCTCCTGGTGTTTTCTGTGGGAAACAGGTATCTGTCTCTGTTTCTCTCTCATCTTTCATCTGTCTCTCTGTCTCTTCTCTCGCTCCTCTCTTTCCCGTCTGTCTGTCTGTCTCTCCCTCTTTTGTGTGTGTGTGTGTGTGTGTTTTCCCTCTTGAACCATTTCCCAAAACAGGCGAGGGTTGGTTGTTTTTTTTGCTGATGATGTTTTTTCTTCTTTGGGTGCTTTTTACCATGATTTAAATCAAGAGTAATTTCAGGTTCCCAGATAAATGAAGCTCTTTTGTACCCCTGCTGTAGCTCTCTGTCAGCTGAACTGGCTGGCCCCACCCCGCCTCTCACCTCCCCTCCCTGCCTGGCCTGAGAAGGTAAGGGCGACAGTGGGAGATGAAGACTCACTCCATGTTCCATAGCAGAAGCGAAGCGCCCCTGTATTTACCTCATCTCTCAGGCACTTCTTCCAGCCCTTGTTGGTGCTGTGCACACCTTGGTCATTCAGGGAGTCACACGACTTGCTGTCCGCCCCGAGACACTGCCCAGCCCAGCTGTGGCCGATGCTCTGCGTCGTAATGAGCTCCAGGATGAGGAGGCAATGCCGTCTCCCCCATTGTGAAGTGCACTAAATTTAACTGTGCTGTGTAAGGTGCTGCGAGAGCAGTGGGCAGGCCACGGGGGTGGTGAGAGCAGCAGCGTTGGACGCAGCCAGGTTGGGCCAGGCCAGTGTCTCAGGGCAGAGAGCAAGTCGCGCATCTCCCCAAGCAACCGAGGTGTGCACAGCACCAACAAGGGCTGGAAAAAGCGCCCGCGAGATGAGGCAAATTCAGGGACACTTCATTCCTGCTCTGGAATATGGAGCGAGTCTCCATCTCCCACAGTTGCCTTTATCTTCTCAGGCCAGGCAAGGAGTGACTGGGAAGGGAGGTGGCAGGGAGGAGCCAGCCAGTGGTGGGTTCAGCCGACGGAGCCACAGCAAGGAGATGAAAGAGCCGCATGCAGCTCCGGAGCCGCAAGTTGCCGACACCCGCACAGTCATTCACCTTCCTGAAGCCTTTTTCTACCAGAAATCTCATACTTTGTTGCATGTGCCCACAACACCCCCTCCCTGGCACCAGGCCCCTTGTGCACCCTGCCTCATCCGGCAGAAGTCACCTTGGCCCTGCCACACTCACACCACAGCAGCCACTTGTTCAACTGTTGGCCTGTTTGCAAATTACCTGGGACTTCCCAGTGACTTTGTTGAAAACTGACAATAAGTTGTGAGGGCCTCAACGACAGCAAAGGGGACTGTCAGGATCGCCATCACCAAGCGATGCAGTCATGTGATGTTGTATTTTATGACTGCATTACTTAGCGCTGGAAATTCCAGTCCTAATTACTGTTGTTAAGCAAGAACTACCTGTTTACAAAATGTAACAGAGCTAATGGGAGCCCAAAATTAGAGAAATAATTTTCTGAGTCAGGAATCAATTAAGTCAGATACTTCAGGAAGCTGGAACACTACTTTTTCTATGACTGGATTCACACAATTTGCTAAGCCAAAATGTTTGCTTGTTTGTAAGTATAAACTTACAAACTAGTAAAACCTTAGGCACATATACACTGAACTGTTATTAAACAAACTGTAGCTCTTAATTTAGCATGAAAATGACCAGTGTAAAGAGAAGTCAGAACTACTTTCATTTATTCTTTAAATACAAAATTCAAGTCTTTGAAGTCAAGCAAAACAAAAGTGCTTATCAAACCAAGGAACCCAGCAGGATATTCCTCCATTCTTTCCCCAATGTATCCCATTAAATCTCCAATTATAAAAATAGATTTCCAAAGTCTCCCCTCCTGATCAGTTTATTTCATGAAGTCCTACCATTGTGATTTTCCATTACTTCACCTCTGGCATACAAGCCACCACTATCCTAGCTGTATCTCCTATTTATCAATTTAAAAAACCTAGATGTTGCTTATAAATGTTAAAATTATGCAAAGAAAATCTCCCTGACATATTTTAAGGCATCATCATCTTCCTCCAGTTTGGTCTCCTCACTGCTACTTAAAGAAGCTGACTGATCTGGAGGTGTGGATGGTACAGGAGGATCCTTGGCAATGTTGAGAGCAGTCCTTGGAAGATGACCATCTATCAAATCCTGTTGACGCTCTTGAACCTTATCTTCTGATGAAATCACATCATCTTCTATAGTCTTGCAATTCTAAAAAGGAAGCAATCATATTTTCTTTCATTTTGGGATGAAGCCACAAGTTTCTCTTTCTGCTATCTAAATAAGGATAAGTGAGATGCTCAATGCCTGGTAGAATATCTACAATCATGCCTGGTTGATAAATATATAAAGAAGTCTCTGTGGTCAAAAGAAATGTGCCCAAGTGTCCTTGAACTTATCAGTGAGTTTGATCACCCAGTACAATTGGCTGTATTTAGGCCCAATTCTTTTTTCCAATTCTCAGAGAGCAAGATGTTCTGGCAAAATTAACTGAAATATGAAAAAAGGAAGAAGCTGCCACCTGGGCAACATCTTTACATTGCTCACCTCAGCTAAAATACAAAGAGCCATATCGACCAACTCTGCTTCATTCATACAATATACAGTTTCAGTCCTACAAAAGAAAATCATATTGTAAAGTATGTACAGTAAGAAGGAAGACCAACCCTCCCTTCAGTAAATATCAATTTATAGACAATCAGCAGATATCAGAAAATGCACATTAAATCTTGTCAAATTCTCTGTAGCCTTATTCAGTATATCTTATTTATCTTATTATTTCAGTCTAACTATATATATTTTAGCCCTGGTGTCAGGAAAAATAGCAAAGACCAACTCATACATCAATCAATTTAAAAAAAAAAACAAAAGCATTAAAACAGTAACAAAATAAAAATAAAACCTGACAAAATAATATATTATAATTAGTGGTAATTACCAGCGGGCAGTTAGTGTCTACCTAATTTTGAATACATTATAACAAAATTTGGCAACATTCAAAGAAACTATTTCGTACTCAACTGATAACAGCAGTTGTAGATAAGAGTTCAGTTTGTCCACAGGGCAACCATCTCAAATATTTTAAAGCTCTTTCCTATATCTCAAACAGCTCTTTGCCGTGATCTCCCTTTAATTTTGGGTAATCTGTCTCCCACAATCACTGTACTGTATAACAAAATTGTGGCTGTTGTTTAAAAATGTTTCCTACTCTTCAAACTGTAAAAGGAAAGCTTTTTAACATTTAATCCTAATTTAACCTCAACTGAATCTAAAATATTTATTTATTTATTTATTTATTTATTTATTTATTTCATGTATTTATATGCCGCCCTTCTCCAGAAGGACTCAGGGCGGTGAACACAAGTTAAAAACATGTACAACAAAATCTCCTTTTAAACCAAATTAACTATTAAATAATACATAATAAAACCCAGAATCAGAGTCAGCCTATTTGTTTGAACAGCCAAGTCTTCAGGTCCCAACGGAAGGAGCGGAGATCAGGAGCTGTCTGGAGCTCAGTAGGCAACTCATTCCAGAGGGTGGGAGTACCCACAGAGAACGCCCTACCCCTGGGCGCCGCCAGACGACATTGGCTCGCCGTCGGAACCCTGAAGAGAGCAGCCCTATGTGAGCGAACAGGACGGTGAGAGGCAGGCAGGCAGAAGGTCCTGCAAATATCCCGGACCTAAGTCATGTAGGGCCTTATATAAAATATAAGTCAAACTTTCAAGATCACCCAGTACAATTGGCTGTACTTAGGCCCAGAGTTTAGCTATTTAGGATGATATATTCTGTAAACAGTAAAACCATAGCAAATACCTTTTTAATTAGTCACAAACTGATTCCATGGACTATATTGGATGTGTGTGAGTATACATGTGCATGACTATTTAAGGGTATAAAAACAAAAAGATAAAGCTGAAATCAAAGAATGTGATAGTTCTACAATTCTGGAGAAAATCTATTGATGTAACCACTAAGGGTCCACACTGATTGGATGTCCCCTAGTCTATCAATAGTTCTACACACACATCACACCACACACACACCCAACCCTCCTCCCCATTTGGCCTTTGGGGGTAGAAAAGGAAGTTTAGAACAACCCATTCTTCTCTGATTTTTAAGAAACAGGTAGGCAGCACACCTTGCTAAAGCTGTCTTTTTTTTTCTCTTTGACCTCATTTTTGCCCATTCTTCTGGTTCAGCTATATTTTTGGTCATCCATGCTGGGAGGATCCTCTTCTTTGCTGCCTCAGGGGAACTCATTTCTATTAATTCAAGAAGAAAGAGAACAATTTGTGCAACAAGAACACTTGAAATTAAACTTTAGCAATTGAATTAAGGGTTCCATGCAGCCTACTGTTCCTCTCCAAGACAATGTTTACATATCTCAGTCATTTGGTGGTAACCATAGGCAATAACTGAACTGGCAGCAAACAGAGCAATTGAAACTACTTTTGGTGTGTCAATCAAAAAACAAACTGGCTCATCTTTGCCATAGCTGACCAGCTAACCTTTTATTTTATAAATATATTAAAAAATAAATAAAACTATGCAATTACATTCAGAGTCACCATTGTGGGGAGGAAAGTTAAGTATCGTCCACTCCATTTGTGTTCCCTTTTCATTAACTTGCAGGGACAAGCATATATGTAGAAAAAATAACAGATGGAGCTCGACAGTTTAAAATATTCTAAATAAAGGGGAGGTACTGAAGGTTTTTATGTTGCTTCAATTTGCTCCCACTCAGCCCCCCCCCCCCCCCCCCAATGTTCATCCCTGGACCAAAAGATCTTCAAAAGGTTTTCTGCTTCTGGCTTCTACACAGCAAGTCTCTTGCATGAAGAGTTAAAGAGGCAATCTTTACTCTATAACTCAGAGGTCTTCAAACTTGGCAGTTTTAAGACTTGTGGACTTCAACTCCCAGAATTCTCCAGCCAAGTCTTAAAGCTGCCAAGTTGGAAGACCTCTGCTATAACTCCTTACCTGTAACAATCTGAATTTGGGGATTTATAGACACTTGTGGGACATACAATTCCTAAATTGGGCCAAATCCACCCAGTGTTGGAACTTGTCCAATAATAAGGGCCTCTCCACTCTCTCCCATGGTATTACGCTGCAAATCTAAATAGAAAGGAAAAAAAAAGTGGGAGTTCTGGAAGAGAACCAGCATTAAATTGTTTAGGCATCGAATATTTCAGAGATTTACCGACATCACTAATCACAACAGGCAATGTTAACTCGTTTGCATTATGTACTTGGGAGCCATAACGACCAGGCACAAGAATGATACAAAGCCCCCACCACAAAATTACCACTGGTGCACATATAAAAAAGAAAAGGCACAAATAGTGCTGTGCACTTAATTCAGCCTATATAGTCAGGTTCACTATGCTCCATGACCGCTTCTTCTTCCCAAACCACCACACAAGACCGCAGGCTGAATCCAATTGCTCCCAGTTCCTCGGGCGAGAAGCTGTGCAGTTACTCTTTTAAATATCTCAAGCTGGGATCCGTAAGACCAATAAAGCCCAGTTTTTAAAAGAAAAAAGACCGCCCTGCGAATGAAGATGCTTCGCGTCGCTTGGATAGAATGGAAAGCCGGAGCAAGGGCGGGGGCTTTCCTCGAAAAGTGCTCATAGAAGGGGGGGGGGAGAAAAACAACCCTCCCCCCCACCATCGCACCTCCAAACACAAAGCAACGGCATAAACAACCTTTCCACTGGCAGCCGGGGAGGGGGAGAGGGAGGGGCGAAGGGATGAGGAGCGCCGGAAACGAGGATTGACTCCGTCACGTGAGTTGCACAACAGGAGCTTCTGGGACTTGAATTTTAAGGAGACACCCGGAAGCAGAATGAGACGTGTGTTGCGTCCACTAGATTACGCAGGGGTCTCCAACCTTGGCCGCTTTAAGACCTGTGGACTTCAATTCCCAGAATTCCTCAGCCAGCTTTGCTGGCTGAGGAATTCTGGGAATTGAAGTCCACAGGTCTTAAAGCGGCCAAGGTTGGAGACCCCTGGATTAAAGCTCTTCGCGAGAAGGAAAAAAAATGATCAAAACCAGGTTGTTGTTTTTTTTTTCAAACTCGGCACCTTTAAGATGTGTGGACTTCAATTCCCCAAATCCCCTCAAGGCCACACCTTAAAGATAAGAGTTTGAAAACTCACTGATCCAAATGTCGTGTGGTAACCCCCCCACTCCTCCGTCCTTTGAATAATTGCCACAGTTCCTTTTGTATCATTTTTATAGGTTGATCTCGGAAATTTCCACATTTTTCATTTATCACAATTAGGTACTTTTTAAGGTGATAAAAAGGGTTTTTAGGTGCAGTTTTTAAATATACTTGATTTTTTCCTCTAAGAAATCTGACACGCATTTATTCTTCCCCTTAATTTCCTATGCTGTTTACACAAGATATTGAAATATACAATATCTGTACAGGTAATCCTCAATTTACAACAGTTCATTTAGTGACCGTTCAAAGTTACAACGGCAATGAAAAAGGTGACATGTTCACACTTACGATCTTTGCAGCATCCCCATGATCACGTGTTAAAATTTCAGATGCTTGACAAGTGGTTCATATTTATGACCATTGCTATGTCCCAAGGTCATGTGATCACCTTTTGTGACCTTCTGGCAAGCAATGTCAATGGAAAGCTGGATTCCCTTAACAACCAGATTACTAACTTATCAACTGCAGTGATTCACTTAACAACTGTAACAAGAAAGGTCGTAAAATGGGGCAAAACTCACTTAACAAATGTTTCACTTAGCAACAGAAATTTTGGGGTCAATTGTGGTTGTAAGTCAAGGACTACCTGTATTTTAGACTAGGGTTTTGTTTTATTGAAGTTAATGTAGTTAGTTCATGATTTGTTGTGCAATGTCAAGCCCTTAATAAACCTTAATTGTTAACCATAAAACTTGTCATAGGAATGCAGCCACATTTGAACTCCACATATGAGTTTCTATTTACAGGAATGCTTAAGTATGGAAATTGCATATCCAACTCAGATTTCAAACTGTTGCAGTGCGGGTTGCTGCCATTTGAAATTCTATCTGCTCAACGCTTTTCCTCCAGTGAAAAAGACCTTACCAATAATGACAATATTCAGCCTTAAGAGGATCATTCTGGGCTCCCCTCCCCCACTTTTTAATCGGTCTATATTGCACTTCCATAAGCATGCTATGGTTGCAATGGTGCCATTTCATCTATCTCCACCCTAACAAAAATAGAATGACCCTAAATTATTATAGGCTGTAGACCTGAACTTTTCTCCATTTCTTTTAACCAAACCACATTTATTTTTTTATAGACACTATTGTTCACCTTCTGCTTGGAATTCTGTTGTGTTCAACCTGTTACAGCTGAAGGCCATAGCTGTGCCTCCTTAGATGTATTTCTGAGTGTAACTGCATTTGGTGAACTCAGGCTGATGACCAAGAGTACTATTCACATTACAAGTACATCTAAAAAATTATGGATTGACATAAAAACAATTCCAAGGTATCATATGCTGGTGTGTGTTTCACTGTGTACAGCGTATTCTTATCCTCTCCAAACATGCAAATTTCTAGAAATATAGAAGAAAGCAGAGAGTTCTATAAAATGCTCGGCTTGCTTTCTTTCGTAACAGAACTTAATTAGGATGAACTGATTAGTAATGAACAAATGCCATTTCATAACATTTTACTATCATATGCTTTTTGTAGTCTATATCAGATGTCCAAAACTCGAAAGGAAAATAAACACTATGAATGATATATTTTTTTCTTCTAGGAGCATAGCACGGAATGTTCTTCAAACAATCAAAGCAACATAATGTAAAGGCAATCAAGTTTTCTTCTAGTACAAATGCAGTCAATACTGTTAGAGTTTTGAACAAGACTTCCCACTCCATCTCCTACCTGCTACATCCACAACAAATCTGTACTCCATCTTGGGACTAACCCAGAGAATTATGGCTCTATGCTAATGAAGACCAAGGGGAAAAATGGGTTGATCCTTACTGAAAGAAACTTGATCGGGGAATGTTTAATATTTGTTGAAATGAACTGTTAGAATGTACTAAGTGGCAGTAGTTTGGCAATTAAACTTAACTCCTAATTTAAAAAGAGATGATGACATTAAGACAAATGATTAAACCTTCCCTCCCTACAAAAGTTTGAATATAATAGTTAATACTGATCATTCATTCTTCTGTAAAAAAAAATTGTTCACATCTTGGAGCACAGTTTCATTTAAGACTTCTGTGCAAGTAGAGTAGTTAGTTTGATCTTCCCATCCATGGATGCAGTGAGGCAGGTCCCACAGTCCATGGCTGTGCACCAGTCCACAGTGACCACCGGAGCCCTATGTCCTCCAAGGGAAAGACAGCTCTCTAGTGCTTTGTCATTGCTATTCAGCTGAAATAGAGAAAAGATAAATCAAAGATTAGCAAGGTTTTATGGTAGAAACCACTTACCAATCTGGAATCTAAAATTCTAGGACAACTCTGGTCCTTTAAAAAAATTAGAATATTACCCTGGACTTTAAGCCATAGAGCAGAGCTAAGACAAATAATGCCAGAATGATTATTAAAGTACAATATATACTAATGTCAACACAGGCTACATGGATCATAAAATAGACCAAAATTTCATCACTCTATTTCTCAAAATATGCTGCATTTACTCTGTCTCCACTCATGAGTTTCCCAGACACTTTAACTTTAACAAGATATATGACCATAGGAAAGACCTATCTGATGTAGTTAGCTGTTTTCAATATCTATCCAGATGGCTACAAGAACCCTTCTGACCTTCTTTGGTAAATTCCACCCAGAGGCACTATATGTAGTCAGATTAACATATAATACTACATTTCAACGTGGCTACTTGGTTTTGGCTTAGACATGTGATTTCTAAACCATTTATGCTTTCGCAAGTTATGCAAGTCCATCAGATTGATGCTTATTCATAAATCATAGCTGAAGGCCTGGTTTAGAATGAAAAAAATCAGTTCTTGTTAGAGACAGCATGTAATTATCTTAACCGATAGCTAGTACCTTGTAGATAACACCTCCAGTGGAAGAACAGGTTAACATGTAGTTTCCTTCAGAATCAAATGCAAAGAGCCTTCCACGTGGAAATTGGACTTGTTTGTATCCGCTATAGCCAGACAACACAAAGGGCCCAGTGGCATCTTTAGGGAGACTAAATTCAGAAATTTTGCATCCGCTTTTATGGATATTCCATTGAATAAACTACAATGGTAGAACAGATCCCAGTAAGATATACAATACACATGCATTCTTTACTTTGCAATAGCACCTACAGATACAGAGAGAAAAAATCACTGATACCAGAAGAAACATAACCAATGGGGTCCCTACAAATTAGGACATCTGCTAGTTTTCAAAATTATTTATAGATTCACTGGATTAACAGCTTTCAGATGAAACTTCTAAAGATACAGAGGGTTGCATCGTCTTTTCCAGATAAGGTGACATTAATTAGATATAGTTACCAGCTATTTTGAGGGCCAAATATATCTCCAAAGAAAGACATATAAATACTGATATAAATAAATGTGTTGCTGTCATATATGTCAGTTTGGCCACAATTTTTTAAAACCTACCTTTCCATCTTCACCTATGCTGTAAACAGCATTCTCGTCATAGCTGAATTCAACAGAATAAACCTCTCCATCGTGGGCCTTCCAGCTCATAGCACACTCATGCTGCTGCATATCTGGAAGACAGAAAGGAAAAAAGTGCAGGTGGATTATCTTTACAGGCTTCTAAGTCAGTTTTTGAACTTGGTGTCTCTCTTGCCAGCCCTGTTGATACTCTGACAAGAAAGACTTGTGCTGGCTGGTATTATAACAGGATGATTTCTCTAGAGGAAGGAAACAATAAAGGAGGAAAATAATTATCTTTATAACAGTTACAATGTTGTTCAACATGACTAATTCCACTAACTCTCCATCTCCATTCTATGGCTATAGAAGTTCTGAAGCTTGGAAGACAGCTATTTGGTAACCTCCATTGATTTTGGGCACAATATGTATTTGTGGATTTCATCATTGGCTTTGTTTTGGGAGAAAATGGGAGTTAGAACTTCATTCTTGGGGGAGGGGGGGAAAGAAATGGTACTCATCCCTAATTGAAGCTACGTGCAGCAGCAACAACAAAAAGACAAATTTTGAAATGTTAACAATCTCTACCAAAACACAAACAATTATTAGTTCTGTTTATTCCAGTATGAGATAAGAAAGCAGAGAGAAAAGAGTGAGCCAATTTGATCTAGTGGTTAAAGCACCAGTCTAGAAAGCAGGAGGCTGTGAATTCAAGTCCCACCTTAGCTATGAAAGCTAGCTGGGTAACCTTGGGCCAATCACTCTCTCTCAGCCCAATTCACCTCACAGGATGTTGTCAGGAGGAAAATAGGAGGAGGAAGGTGTGCTGGATATGTTTACCACCTTGAATCATTTGTAAAAATAATAAAGGTGGGATACAAATAAATAACTGCCAAGTCTAACATGGAACCTGATATAGAGACCCTCACCCAATGTTATACATATACAGAATAATAACAACCTCTCTGAATGTTGTATTCTAGCTGAGAATTATAGGCAAAATATACATAAAGTGCACTACATTCTATGTATTAAAATGGGGGAATCTAATAAAAAGTAAAGGATTAAATGAGAATAACATAACTGGTTAACTTTTGTCAGTGTACCAGCCTTTGGCCCATTTTCCTACTCCTGCTCCACAACAAAGTGTCTGCTCAGTAACTGAAAATCCTAGGACCTACAGAATTTAAAATGGGGAAAAAAAAGGAACAAAGCCATTTACCAAAGAGGCGAATTATGCCATCTGCTGCTCCAGTGACCAGGAGATTCCCATTATGGTTGAAGGCTGTGCAGTTTATAGCAATGGGCTCCGGTTCAAGAGAAAATTGGAGCTGAAACAGCAAACAAAAAATAGGGAACACAGAATATAAATTGTTTGTTCTTTCCCAAAGGAGCAGTTACTCTGAGATATCCATCTGAGAATCACGTTGAAATGAGATAGGCAGCAAATAATTCAAGTAAGTAAGTAAATAAATAAATAAATAAATCATCCAGTTGTTCAACCAAACTTACATCTGAGTTTTTTCATCTCCCACTGTATTCTGTAAATACTAAATGGACACAAGGAGCTTTTCATATTCTAGCCTATTTTTCCTGAAAGCAGAAACCAGCTATTTATAAAATGAAAAAAATCCCACCAAGAGAAGTCTAAATATAACTTCAGATTAGAGAGGAAGGCTATCCTCCTGCAGATTCATTGGAGGAGACATACTTTTCTTTAACATGTTTTCTTTGCCGTTAAAAGTGGTTCAGCTTAGAATGATTCAGTGCTTACTACAACTGGATCTTTTCCAGGAAGGATGTAAGCCCTGTGTCATTCAAACTGAACAAAAGTATATCTGGCCACAAGAGCCAACTAGGCATCCTTGAGTAACATTGAATCTAGAAGGTGACAGTAAGCAAACATAAATTGGTCAACTTAGCATTAGATCACATCAACATTAAAGCTGCTGTGATGACAATTATTCAAATGCTTTAAGCAACCATAATATTAAGGAGAAACATATGAAGGATGTTAAAAACATTAGTTAAGTATCTTCTTTTTTTGAGCTACAGATTAAGAAAACTTTATTTTTATCAAACAAGCTCAAGGGTGGGGGGAAAACACATACTATACCTGCTGCTTCATAGTTTTGGTATCCCACAAAAGCAATTTTCCAGGAACTTGATTGATGCCCTTTCCTCCAGAATCTGATGTAGCATAATCTAGCTGATTGACAAGGCCAGATGCTGCAGCTGAACAGACAAAGGAAGCACCACTTGGACTACATGCAAGAGACAAGATCCTAAAATAAAGAGACACAAAATTTACTGTGGCTTTCCACATAGATAGTCCAGAGAACCAAGAGGGACATCAATTACTATTGGAGCTGACAATCTACATTGTCTTTTTTCGTAACTCAAAAACATGCATTTATACTCACTAATACTCACTAATACTATCTTCTTCATTGTCTTCTCCTCCAATCTCCGAAGATCTCTTAAATAAATGTAAATGAGTAAGAACAGCTATGGGTGACTATGACCAAATATCTGCAGAATAAAGGCTGTGTTTCAGCTCATGCTGCACATCTACAGGAAGCCCAGGAAAATCCTTCCCTTCCCTTCCCTTCCCTCTGCAACTTGGCTTAGCCTGTGCCTGACCATCGCACCACCCTAGAATTCTGATGATATAAGAGCATTGTACTTCATCCTTCCTCTTTAACTTGGGTGCTTTTCTTACAACCCAAAATGGAGAAGGAGGTTTGTCCCACTTACCAGAAGTGGTAAGTAAAATTATTAAAATCTTATGTGGCTCTTATGTCACAGAATTTTCTGATGCAGAGAAGTCACAGTATCTAAAACACCCCAAATACAGCATTAACAACTCCTCCCCGAGACTTTTGAAATGGCACAGAAGTGACAGAAGCAAAGCCAAAAATACACTCATGATTTCAATAAAGAAGAATATTTGTAGCTCAGAGTTGAAATGAGGGGTCCTTGTTGCTTTCTTGGTTGTTTTCTTGCAGATGTTTCATTACCCAGCTAGGTAACATCATCAAACTTTACCCTAGTTTGGCTGCAAGAAAACAGACAAGTTCAAGAGAGCACTAAGGACCCCATAGCCATGATTCCAATTCACAAATAATCAATCAGCTTAAGCAACAATCAATATGTCATGGAGAAATAAATGCAGATCTCAAATAGATGCCACAAATAGCAGTACTGTCCTTATTCTTGTCACAAAAATCATCATCACTCGAGATGAAATATAAAGGCTAAAGATCAGGCTTATACCTGGGCATATCTTCATCAATGCTAATTTCACAAAGATTCTTCTTGGCTTCAGTGTCATAGAGACGAACAGTACCAACTCCACTGCCAAGCAACAACTTCAAAGAAGCAACAGAGGAAAAACAGAGATGAAGGATACGATTGGTATTCCTCTGAAAATTAACAGATTCTTTCTCTCTCTCTCTCTCTCTCTCTCTCTGTGTGTGTGTGTGTGTGTGTGTGTGTTGGTGGTTTTATCATTCAGTTTTGGCCATCTACAGCTTGCTATATAGTATGCCTTCTTAAAGTTGGGTTACATATATTTTTAAAGAGGCCTGATTGAAAGCAATGCTGTGACTTGGAGGCTAGGGCAAGACCAGATCCTTGCATAGTAAATAAATAAATCAAACCTTGTCTTTGTTCTAATCAATTCTTCTTTAACTAATCTTGTCCACAGCCTAACCTGCAACTGTGAGATACTTTCTGATAAAAAGGAAATTACCAGACATTGTCTGAAGGGTAGCCTTTTAAAATCTTGCAAACATAAGGAAAATAGGAGAAATTCGAGGAGGGAGGGAGGGAGGGAGGGATGGGAGGAAGGAAGGAAGGAAGGAAGGAAGGAAGGAAGGAAGGAAGGAAGGAAGGAAGGAAGGAAGGAAGGAAGGAAGGAAGGAAGGAAGGAATCTGAGTATTTCCGGATTCTCCTGGTATATTATTGTAAGGCTGTAAGCCATCTAGAGTCACCTCCAGGAAAGACAGGCAGCATATTAAGTTTAATAAAATAAATAAAAAATTATTGCAGACTTTCCCGTTCTTGTATGCAAGGTATTTTTATTCCAAGAATTCTATAATAGCTCCTATGGTAATCTTATTAACTATATATTTAACACAAGGCCTCTTATTTATTATTATGTTTTTATTATTTATTTATTTTATTATTTATTATGTCTTATCAATGTTATTGTAATTTGTTTGATTGCTGTGAGGTGCCCATGGTGGTTGCCATGTAAACTTAATTTATTATTATTATTATGGATGGTCACATAGTCAGCAAGATATTTAAAGAGGATTTGCATTTTTATCCACCTGAGTCCTTCCCAAATAAGCAAATGTTGTTTGATGGTGTGAAAGGTCTCACAGGATGTAAAGCTGCCTTTTGAAATTGATGGGGATTTTGTCAATGCCAATGGTGTTCAAGTGGCGCTCCAGATGTTTGGGAATTATTATTATAGAATCAATTTAATGATTTGAGATGGCACACATTTAAAATAAATCACAGCATCAGCCAAGGAATACAAACAAGCTGTAAGAAACGATCAATTGGATAATCAAAATAGTTTTTAGCCACCGAATATTCCCAGTTCAGAGATCCTTATGCAGAAATCCTTATGCAGAAGAAACACAAAATTGCTCAGCAATAATGAGCTGATACCTGTTAAACTGATGGAAGACATTGGAAGAATGCTTGTTGGCCTAATATCCAAGCTACAATCTTTTAGTTTCACTTTCTGAATTTGTTTTCCAGAAAGCACCCAACACATAAAATTTGAATTCTGCAACATTTTTCTATTAATTTTGCATAACCCTAGTAGCTTCATCAGTGGACATGAAGATTATGCATGTCTACTGCGATGCCCTAAAACCGTAAGTGTCATCACAGCTAGGTATCTTAAGGTACTTTATGCCTAGGAACATCCAAGCAAAAAGGAAGATAGCTTTAGTACAACTTCAATATGGTTCCCTCCTCATGCACTGGACTAAAAATCATCCCTGGCCAAAATTGTTGTCCCAGTAATTCACCCACCCACCCACCCCACAGCTACTCACCAGCCTGTCCCGTTTGGTTGCCCATTCCAGAGAAAGCAGTGGAGACTTGGAAATTGAAGATGCTTTCGTCTGCATGATAGGATTGAAAGACCACACCTTGATGACTCCATCCACATCTAAACTGGCTACTCTTCGGCCAGAGCAATCCACCCTGCACACAGAAAGAAGATATGCTTTTGCATTGAGTAAGTTCACAAAGATTTGGATTCCACTCTACTGAGATGATATTGACAAATATGACATTCAGTTTTCTAAACATTAGCTAATTGTTACCGGCAATGCATGATGGATGAGTGGTGTTCTCCATATTCCTCTTGACTCAGAACAATGAAGGGCTGCTCATGCCTGATGCCTCCAGCATCCATGCCAGTTCCAAATATTTTTGTCTGGTTTTCCAATTGTTCAGCATGAAGCTCAGCGAATGGCTCTGTTTCAATGGCAGTAATCTCCACTTTCTTCTCAGCATTCTGTCCCTAAAAAGACACAGCCAGCTAGGGAAATCAATTAAACTATTCAAACCTGTCTTGCCCTAAGGTAGATTTTAGGTAACTAAGGCTACAGATTTGTATCCTATCAGCAACAACACAAATATTATTGTGAAAGTTACATAGGGCTGGTTATACACATTTTATGGTGGAGATGTAAAAAAAAATCAAAGGTAAATTGTATCACATGACTTGGCTGTATCTTCTGATTAAATATTCATTTTTATTAAGGATTCAAGTTTCAAATGTGTAAATATATTATTATATTACATTTACATTTCTAAAAATTTAGAAATAATCTATTTAGGATCCATCATGCATGGATGGTAACAAAAGTTATTAAGTGTCTTAGGAAAGATACATATATATCAGGGACCAAAAAACTGGCTAGATTAAATGTGTGCACTCTCACTTTTCAAAATATTTCCTTAGCGATACAATAAAAGGATTGGACAATATGTTTGCCTGTGGTCAAGATTTAATTTGTTTAAAAAAAATAGGTATTATTTATTTTACTTTCCTTTTTGTACTTTATATGTTTTCTGCTTCTTTTCTATTCTATTAAACCATTTTTAAAAAATAAAAAGCAGTAAATATTAAATGGAGGAAAAAATGGCTAAATATTAAATACTCTTCTATAAAGTATATTGCCATTCCTAAAATGTAAACTTTCTAAACAGCAAATACAGCAAATGGTCTCATGCAGCCTTTAGGGAAACAGAAACGGGAACTTGCAAAAAAAAATCACTTCTGCATAATGTTAGCTCCATGTCACAGAAGCATAATGATTTTAATCAGTAATCACATAGATTGCGATCACGTTGCATCCTCATATTTATGTTTGTATACAACTGTAGTCTGAAAAGATTCCCAATAGTGTACACTATAACAATGCGGACAGACAAATCAGCATCTCCCAGAGACATGAATAGTCTATAGACATTTCTACCCTTTTTCAATATGTCCTTACCATCTATTTTGTTTTCAGAATATGATTTTATACTATAGAATATTTCGCATATCTACAAACCTTACCAACAGTACCCTGGACAATGAATTCTTAATGCAACAATTGCCAAACAGAACGTATTTTTTTGGTTTAGAGAAGGTGATTATTGCCAAATTGAACTTGACATTCAGACACATCCTTAATGCCACATCCTGCATTAAGCAGGATTAGGCAGGAATATTTAGTATTTGCCATTTCCTCACTGAAAAATGGAACCACTGAACAATTTTGACACAAACAGAAGATAACATACTGTACAAAAAAAGGAAAAATATAAAGCACAAGCAGACACTTTTTTTCAATCATCACTCACTAAACAAAAATGAACCAATTAACCTTTTTTGTTGAAACAGTTAAAAATCAGAAAACAGAGGGCAAGATTAAAGGAACAGTTTTCAATATGAAAGAAACCAGACTCTTGAGTTCCACATTAAAAAATATTCTACACAAGGATATTTAATTTAGGTTGAGGAAACCAAGGCTTCTTCCAATATTGTAATACTCTCTGAGGATTATAACAGCAAGAATAAAAAAGTCCAAAAAAAAAAATTTGGCACTTTTCTTTGGCTGATAAAGCTAATTCATTTCATATGTACATGCACACACAAACACATTCAGCAACAAATTCAAAAGTTAAGAATTAATTCTTAACAGGAACCTTAATCTTCCTGAAGAGAGATCTCAGAGATCCAACAAAAAGCAAACAAACACAAAAAACTAAAAACTAATGAGACAAGTTTAGAATTACAAACATTTAGGAAAAAGATTGAGAACACCAAGTATCATAATGTTGTAATCTACACTGAAAATATTGTCAAGATTCTAATTGCCCAAATTAACAAAATATTGAAGGGCAATGGAGAACCTATATTCTAAGTTTATTTCTAAGGGTTCAATTTGAAGGACATTTTGTTTCTAAAATCAGTGCTGCTAAAATATCCTCTCTGTACATGTACCATGTCTTAGTAACATGTTATTTGCCATTAGAAAGGTAACTGTAAAAAAAGACATCATAGCCCACAGTCAGTTCTAATAGAAGAGGCAACTGATAGCAACTTTCTACCATTCTAAAAATAAGTAACTGAGGGCTTATCAGAATCCACAAGAAGTGTTCGTATAAAATGCAATTATATTTTCTGACTCACATATCACATTGCATCTTTTGGTCTTTCGTAATCAAAAATTTTAAAGAGGGGAAACTGCTGCTTATCTCTTTTCTATCAAGTTTCAAAAGCTGAGAAGGCTTGCACAACTTCTTCCCCTATGTAATATTGCAGGAGAAATAGGCAACTGACTAGTCATAAGGCAAAAGGCTCACATAAACTTCTGCTGCTCAAACAATTTTAGGGAAAATTGTTTGGGATATTTGTCCCTTTTGTGATTCATAAGAGAACATCAGCTGGCAGAAGAAATAACACTGATGTTTCACTTCCCCAGTTCAAATAGGTGACTCATTTAAAAAAAAAAAAAAAAACCAAACAAACAAGTAACTGCTCAGAAACCAAGGGTCGTTTTTCCTTACACCAATCAGCTGATTATGAGCAGAAAGCCACATAATTCACTTTACTCAGAAATACTCAGGAAAAGGAAAACTTGCCCTATCCACACAAGACACTAGCTGCACTACCTGGAAAGTTATTTTAGTTCCAAACTCTTTCTTTTCCTTTCCGTGATCCTGTAAACGTCTCTGATTCTGTTGTATCAAGGTAGGCTCCATGGAAACCACACCACTGACATGACTTTTTGATTCCTTGCTTCCAATTGCTGCCTCTTTCCCTCTGGGCACCTAGAAAACAAAGGGAAGATTTGACATGTTTTTATTCTCCAAAGCCCCATGCTAACTAAATTAATAGTTCAGGTACAAAACAGAATAGCAGATACAGAAACATTACTGTATTGTGTACTCTGATTCTTACATATCACACAGGGAGAGAAACCACAATTATTTCTCCTCACCTGATGGTTTGGCAGCTCTTTTTTGCTTCCCTGTGTGGTTCCTGTCTGTGCTGAGGTGGCTGCTGTTGGCTGAGTTGTTCTTGCAGGGCCCTTCTTGCTCTGAGGTAGCAAGGAAGACAGAAATCCTCCTCGGGCCTGTAGAGAATGTGCAGTGCTTCTCTGGCTGCATATCAAGTCACTAAATGAGATGCAGGGAGTAGTGGTAGGGAGGCAAATTAATGGTGGTGAACCCTAAATCTCCATACCTGACAGAAATCCCGCTTTCCAAAAGAATTTTCATTTATGTCACACAATGTTCATTTTCAGACAAAGTCCTGAACTAGACTTTTCCAACCTGCCTTGTTCAGAAATATTATAGGGTTCCAATTTTCAGGTTTCCTACTCTTGCATAGCCAGCTAGCTGACAATTTATAACAATATAATCCCAAAATTCTTCAAGGCACCCAGTTGGGGGATGCTTTCTTACATGAAGTGTATTTAACAACTCATGAAGATTTTTTTGTAAAAAAGGGATACCTAACCATCAGTTCTACGAGAACGTGGAACACCACAGAGAGGGAGAAGATGCAAGACAAGCAATAATTTTCAAATGTCTCCTTATCTTTCTCTTCCATAGTACTGGTATCTATCTATGTCTCTAGGAAAGCTGACTAAGTAAATCATGCAAACACTTCTAAAAGGTCCAAAATTTCTCTGGGTAATCTAATTGACTGGCCTCTCACATACACTCACAGCTCTGAGTCTCCCAGATGGTCCATGTTAACTACATATGAAGGAAGCTTATGTTGAAGCATCAAATCCTCCTCCTGCTCCTGTAGTTCCTCTTTTTTTATATGGGAGTATTCTGCTTGTAAAGCAAACAACTAGAAAAAAATGGGAGAAAAAATAAAAAATTGAATTGCTTTCCCTCTGAATGAATGCAAGCCATAGATATGGAAATTAATTGGTCATTAATTTCAAAACAGCAATTATATTAGCACAACTTATTAGGCAGGAATCTTAGTTTATCAAACTACATCATAAATGGGCAGCATGCAGAAGCATGCTTGCAAGCCACAAAGAAACATTTTTATATGACTCACTCAAGCATTTCAGGATAGTCCAACATACATTGCTTGAAATTTGGTTTATAAATCCTGACTTGTTTGATTCTTAATTCAAGTTCATATTATGAAGAACTATTCTTGCATGGTTTTTCTAACTACATATAGTGAAAGATTGAACAATATATTTCAGTGCCAGAACTGGGACACAAATCTTAATATATAGGTGCCAGTCTTACCTTTTGACAAAGGATTTCATTTTTTTCTTGCAGAACATTGTTCCGCTGACATTCTGCCTCGAAGTTCAGAATCACTGGCACAGGTAACAAAGGTTAAGGATAAAGAAACTTAAGATATTTACAGGTCTCTTCCCTTTGCATATGCACCAAAGTACTTTCAAGTACTTTCTAAGAACTTTAAATTTTTTGGGAAATAACTTTGCCTTCCATGATGCTGTTCTTGCCTTATGAAATATCACACACATACCCAGGTCCAACATTAAAAACTTGACTTTGTGAGTCCTTTTGTGCCAGGGCAATATGTGATCCCACCTGAATGCTATAATTTATAACAAGAATATCTTTCCCAGTAAACCACACAGCTATTTCTGAAGTTTAGCCAAAATTACATTCAGTTGGGTTTCTAGCATACAGTTCTAGCATGGCAGAGTGATGAATGATTATTTGAATGATGAGAGAATATATTAATTCATTAGTTATAGAAGCAGTTGTGCTAGAATGCAAAGATGATTCCTACTGCCCTCATAAAATAATTATTACTTTCTAATGAAAAAGAAGTGAAAGAAAACACACACAGAAAAGCAGTTGATTCAGGCTTACAATATTCTTCCATATGGAAAAGGATATGCATGCACTGAAATAAAACACTGAGAAAGTTATGTAGAGAAACAATGAAAATATCTATCCACCGACGGGAAAAATACATGGCAAAGTTAGGGTTTGCATCTGGATTTGGGATAAAAGGCAAAACAAACCAGTCCTTCCATTCAGTCTGATTTTGAAGTTCAGAGGCTTGCTTGAGAAAGAATTCCTGTATCTTATCATTTCTGTTTGCCTAAAATGTACAAAAAAGAGCTTCAGATATCACTTTTTTCCCCACAGCAGCAGCTGTTCAATCTTCAGCAGCTGAAAATCCAATTTTACAGCTCTCTAACAGAATAACAAGAATATATTTCCCACTAAACCATGCAGATATTTTCTGGAGAATTGTGTCAATCGTGTTTTGACAGAATGCAGGTAGTCCTTGACATGCAATCACAATTGAGCCCAAAATTTATGTGAGACAACTATGTGAGTTTTGCCTCATTTTACAACCTTTCTTATCACAGTTGTTAAGTGAATCCCTGCAGTTGTTAAGTTAATCACATAGTTGCTAAATGAATCTGGTTTCCCCATTGACTTTGCTTGTCAGAGGGTCACAAAAGGTGATCATACAACCTTGGGCCACTGCAACTGTCATAAATATGAGTCCGTTGCCAAGCATCTGAATTTTGATCACACGGCCACGGGGCTGCTGCAACAGTCATAAGTGTGAAAAATGGTCATGTCACTTTTTTCAGTGCCATTGTAACTTCGAACAGTCATTAAATGAACTGTTGTAAATCAAGGACTACCTGTAACTATTTTTAACTATCCTTATTCTGAAGACTTATTAAGTCGATACAAACCTGCACAGCATGAATGAGATAATAGCGGTATAAACTGATTTTCAGCTTGTTCACTGTAGGGCGATACATATCTTCCAGTCGACTGAAAAGGCGTCTGTCAAGATAACTCCAGTACTCCCGAAGGGCAGCTAGATCATAGTTGTGAACATACTGCAGAAGCTGGTCCACTATCTTGTCCACCTAATTAGAAACCCACCAAAGTAAGTTATGTAACCAATAACTTCAGCCATCAAGAAAAATCACAGCAATAATTAGAGGGTACAATTATCTGTCACAGGATAAAGGAGAGAAGGAAAAAATCAAAATCATGTATGTTGACCATGATTTTCCATGCAAATGCTTGCCTCCTTTATAGAAACAAGATTCAAATATATATATAATTAAAGTACATTTGACAGGATTTAATAGTCCACGGAAGGACAATAATCCATATTAAAGGGGAAGTATAGTAGTACATGTGGGGCTGTCTCTGTTACCCAATTTCACGTGGGCAATTTTTCCCGATTTCCCTACTTCCTCTCCAAAAATATCGAGGGTCTGACAGTTAGCCTGGCTAAGGACAAAATTTTACGAAACACATGTGCAACATTAAATAAATGGTTAATGGAGACTAACATCCTTTGGTTAGCTCCTTTCTATTTAAGTTTCTGATGATTCGTATCCAATATATTAGCCTACTCAAAAAACAAGACAATTGTCCTGAGAATCTACAATAAAGATTACTTCCAATTTCTTTGTTCCAGGATGAAATATAACCATGCAGTAGTATAAACAATGCAACTGAAAAGATGTCTCTCCAATTCCAAATGAAGCAAATATTTGAGGTAACAAGATACAATGGGAACATATCTGGGGTCCAGGATGCAGTTCTTAAAATGTTTGAAGAACTCCTAGCAGTCTGAAATCTTTATAGCAATAGACCTGAGAGTCACATAGCATTTGCCTAATTGTTTTAACTTTGAAAAAATCAATGGCAAATAACTGGTACAGGTATTAAGTACAGGTAGGGAAGCTTAGAACAGTTCTGGAATGACTTTGGTTACTAACTGGAACAATCCTTATTTGCTCCCTTCAAACACTGAAAAGTACCTCTAAATTCCACCTATCTTTAATTTTATTATTGAGAAGACCATAACCTTTGTTTTGGTATACAGGTAGTCTTTGACTTACAACCATTCGTTTAATGGCCACTTAAAGTTACAACAACACTGAAAATGGTGGCTTACGACAAGCTGTTTGTCTTACAACTGCAGCAGCATCCCATGATCACGGTCACATGATCAAAATTCAAGTGCTTGGCAACCAGTATGTATTTATAACATTTGCACAATCCCAGGGTCACATGTTCACCATTTGAGACTTTCCCAGCTGGCTCCCAATAAGCAATGTCAATGGGTGAAGCTGGAGTCACTTAATGGCCACGTGATTTGCTTGACAACCATAGGAAAAAAGGTTGTAAAACTGGATGCACTTAACTATTGCCTTGCTTGGCAATGGAAATTTTGGTTCTAATTATTATTGTAAGTCAAGCACTATCTGTAATTTGTAGCCAATTTTTCTTCTTTATAATCCTCTGTTTCAAATCAATTTCAGCTATAAAGGGAATTCAGGTTACTGGCCTGTGAATAGAGTAATATACAGGTATTGTCTGCTAAAACCAACAGAAATAGGAAAGAATAGGTCATTTCAAAAGGAACTTGAAACAGAACATATAAAGAAAAACGAGGGAATATAGAAACATTTATAATATGTACAGTAACTTTCTGAACAAGAGTTGCATCTAGCCTTTAAATGTTGGGTCAAGATGCTGCAATCCAAATTATTAGTTAGTAGGATCAGGAGAAAAATATTTTATTTCACTTACTTTTGCCATTCTAGATTAGTTTGTTTCATAAGTTTCCCCTTCTACCATATTTTAAAAATTACAATTTGGTAACAACTGTTCTGCATATTGATGAAGAGCTGGCTGGGACAATAAGGTTGGAGTCCAGGAATTGTGTGGTTTTTCTTAATTTTATTTTATTACTTCATTCTTTTTTCTCATATTGGTTTCATTGTTTGTATTTTTAGTCATTGTTGTTAACCAACCAGAGTTGTGGGCCACAAGGTAGATAGCTATACAGAGCTTTTAAACAAAATAATTTTAAAAGATCTATCATGACTGCACCCTGGCTTTAAAAGCATTTATTTCAGAAATTACATGGATTCCTTGAGGCTCCCGATTATGTATCTCTGTCAGATGAAATATTAAATCGACTTAATAGCTGTTAAAACTTTTTAATATGAGATATGTGCTAATTGTTTTATTTTGATTGATAATCTATTGGGCAGATTCAATAATAGAAAAAATATGTTTTATATATAAGGGAAATGTCAACATCTAAACCTAAACTAGATGCCGGAGCGATAATCCACGATGCCTATGGACTATCGCAGTCACTTACTCAGTTTTGAAAGGGATGCACTCTACACATGCTCTTCGTCTCCCCGTTCTCTGGGAAGACTGGTTCTAAAGAAGGAGCTGCAAGGGACTGGTTGCCTTCTAACTAAATCATTTCAAACCAGCCCCTGCTGAAAGGCAGGCCCGTCCAGCCAGAAACCACTGTTCCGGCAAAGCCGCTCAGAATTCCGGAGGACAACAATGCTTTCTCTGTTCCTGTTTTTGGCGGCGGCAAGTCAGCATGAAAAGGAAGACCGGGGAAGGGGCGTTCTGCCTGGACTAAATGCCCTCCCCATCACCTAAGCCTCCTCAACCCAGCCCAGGCCTTTCCTCCCTGCAATCCTCACCCGGAAGCCTTTCTCCTTGTCTGCCTTGATCTCCGCATCTAGTTGTTTCAGCGTGGCCGTGAAGCCACGGAACAGCAAGTATTCCCGCACCAATTCGTCAACACGCTCCGCCGCAGCCGCCATCGCGTCCCCGGCTCGCCGACAAGACGAAGAGACGCCCGGAGTTTCATGCGCCGCCCTACGCTCGCTCGCTGCCCCAATCCTCCTTCTCGCTCCGCCCCTGGGTGGGTGTTTTTTTTTCCTTCGCCCCCCAACTTTTTTTTATTACAAATGAATATTGACATGTATTTACAACTTGTGATTTTTGTTTTGCTTAGAAAACTGGGTCTGAGCCTTAAAGCATTGATATCCTCCAAAGACGTTCGTTCCTTTGACTGATTGCTGGTTGAAATGTTAATTTATATTGCTAGTCCATGTATGCCATATGCTAAATAAATAAATCCTTTGAGAATTGGCAGCGCCGTTTAGTAAAGACAACTCATGATTTTGGCACAACCCTCCGTATTACAGGTTTTAAAGAACCTAGATGTCTCTTTACTAGCTTACCTAAGTTATGAATTTCCCTTAGCACACACAGAGTATGCAAATAATAAATCCTTCATGCGGATGGAACCACCAATTTTATTTGTCCTGTACATTAATGCTGTTAATCCTGTTATATATATACCGTGTTTCCCTGAAAATAAGACCCTGTCTTATATTTTTTTGAACCCTGAAATAAGCACTTGGCCTTATTGCCATGCTCTCAAAAGCCCGATTGGTCTTATTATCAGGGGGATATCTTATTTTGGGGGAAACAGGGTATATATTAACATGCACATGCAAGGCCTTTTTAAAGCAATTGCCCCAGAGGAGAGGTTGGGGGTTATTCTTTGCATCTCAATATTGACAATGAATTAATATTTTTCATTCAAAACAACAAAACTAAATTATATAATAAATAATTCACTTGTTTGCCCTCTCATTACTGGACTATTGATGTAACTGACACAAACCAGTGGACAAAAAGGGAATAGGATGCAGCAAAAAATTGGGCATGATACTTTCAGCTTTCAACTTCTGGGCTTCTCAATCTTAAAAAGGTTCTGGTATTGCTATGTAAATATATTAACATCTAAATCAAGTTTTTAACAGAGCAGACTTCAGGATTTATTGGATTATGGTTACAAAAAGCTGCTGTAGACCATGTTCTCCATCCAGTTAAGGAGAATTTATGGAAATGGAAAATGAACCATCAGTACAATTTCAAGAGAGGTAGTCATATTGTACATATACTGATGAACATAGCTCAACATTAAGTTAATTACGGAGTTTCAATCTATAACTTATCTATAACAACCAGTCATTAGTTTGTTACTGGCACCAGGGTTTCAAGTCAATTCCTCTGGCTAGAGCAAAATCTACCCTACCCTTAAATTGAAATTATTCTTTAAAAAAGAGAACTCTTAAATAATGGCATTATTATAAGTGTTCTTAGAATCTGTATGCTAAATTCAAAACTTTCAGTACCTCTGTAAAAAACGAAGTACCATCACTTGGGGAAGATATAAGTATGGTGTATTTATCCAGACTATTAGTAATTTGTCGTAGGCAAATTTGTTAAAGAAATAGGTGAGAGTAAAAGTAAATGCCTGCTTCAATCTGAGAACTGGATATGTTTTTAGGCACCTGATATTTATATGAAATAGATTATCAGTTGCTTTGGTACTACAAGCAAGTAGATCCAGATTAAATTAAATACGGAGAGCGCAACAGCCTTATTTGATAATCTGTACAGTACACACTGCAAACACCGTCCTAGAAGCAAATACGTAGAAATCTCCAGGAGCTTAAAAGTACGATGTGAAAACAACCCCATATCCTAATATATACCTAATATATAATAAACAATACTCAAATCAGAACTATTTCTTTTCCAGGACTCTGAAATCCCCACTTTCTCTTAACTACTCGCTTCGCCTTGTCTTATCTTTCCCGCGTTTTTGTTACCATTTCCGGCATCGCTTCGGTCAGAATCTCTTGCTTAACATTCGCGTCTTCCTATTGGCAGTTGGCGAATTCTCCTGCGATGTGATTGGTCATGTTATGCGCCGCTAAATTAATGCTATGGTGAGAGCGGGTGCAGGATGATAGGTGGGCGAGTGGAGTGTATGCAAGGTGGAATGAGCGGTAGGACTTGGGGGTAACGAAGGAGTCACGTAACCCTGAAAAGTGTAGCTTTTGTCTCTCGTATTCCAGGGTCGAGTCTGTAAAGACGTCCCGCGTGGAGTGAGGAACTGGGAGCGTAACGTGGGGAAAGCATTGCACTCCTAAGGAAGGTTAGTCAGGCACGTTAGAAAAAGATGGTGAAAAGAAAGGGAGTGTCTACAGAAGGGGACGGGACAACTCCGGAGAATAGCTGTAAGCAGACGGTGGTAGATACATAGAGTAGCTGATTGGCTGTATAGTTGATAGAAAAAGTAGTACGTTTCAACCTCTTTTATCTTTTGAAGTCAGGTGGGACAATGTTACTTGTAGTTTGAAAATTCTGGGAAAAACAAGCTGAGAAAATGATAAACGCTGCTATTTCAAATACCAGAGATATTCACGGAATGCAATGTCAGTCCTTCTGACAGTCCTTCCAACTTGTCTATGCAGTAGCAGTAACGCTCTGGGATTCAAGAGAAGAAAATTTAGCTCTTTTGCTTGCAAAGTCTGTGGCTGACCAAATATATAAGCTATTAACACCCCCCCCCCACTTTTTAAAATGCCCAAAACACATATATAGTCAGAAGCAAGGAATATTTCTCTTTCAATAAGACAACATCAGTGAGAGAAAGAAAAAAGGAATGGACCCAACTGAAACTGCAAGGTGTTTTCTGTTGCCAACCAAATAACAATTGGAAGCCCATTAGCAAGAGAGGAACACTGCTGTATTGCCTTATTTCAATGCTGAAAGTAATATTTTGCTATTTTAACTAGTAGCCATAAATAGCTTTATTATCACATCCTGTGCTAAGCACATTGAGCTACAAGCATATTCCACAGTTTTTGGAGTCTGAATGAATAAATAGACTTATTCTCCATTAATTTATCTAAATCATCTTTACATCATTCATTTGAACTAATATTGTAGATATATTCATTGAATATGTAAGGAGGATGATTTTTGTAGTCTTCCTCACTGGAGTAAATAATTTCTGTTAAAGAATTTATATGCAGAGATACAGAGAGAAGCCTTAAAGTATAAAGGGACCTAATTCTGAAATACCATCTATGTACTTTTCAAGTTTCAATATCTCTCTTTTCATAAATAATAAAAGTATTACATGCATTTCAAATTGGCAGAACTAGGAGATATATACAGTGTTCCCACTTTTATTGTATTAAAAATGATATACATTTATTACTGTATATAATAAGGCACTTCTGACATTTTCATATGGACAAGTCCTATTCATAGTTGAACAGATAGGCCATATTTACATAAAAGAATTGCAGGTATAAATTTTGTGAGGTCAAATAAAGATAAATTTGAGAATTAAGGAAAAACATTGACCAGCTCTAGCTGGTTTTCTTCTAAGAGCTCACTGGTTTCATATTGTAATAAGACATGACCAACATTTCTCCATATAAATTGATAGCAAACCATAAACTGATTCACTGTATAGTTGTAAGCAAATTAACTTAGACCTGGATATGTCTCTCTGTCTCTCAGTTCCATCAGATTTCCACCTCAGGCATACAGAATTGCTGTCAAATGTGTTGAACAGAAATTTCATGTAGGACTATAAGATTAGGCTTCAGGCTGGGACCATTTGTTTTCACATTTTACTTCAACAGCAAACATTTCTTGTTACCTCTGGGTCAACAGTATATCCTGAGAGCAGGATTATCATGATTAGAATGAAGCCTAGGTTTGCCTATATTCAAATCCATTTACTGAGTTATATTATCCAATTAATGTCTATTTGCCTAATTTTTCTAATGAAATTGTGTGTATAAATTCTGGTGTGTCATCTTGAGCCCGCTAACAGAAATACTGAATTTAAATACAATTTCATTCAAAGACAGCAGCAGGTGTTCCTTTACCGTGTCATGCTATAGATGGAAGTTTATATGGTGAATGTTTCTTCATAAAAATAATGAAAATTTAATAAATAATAATTTAACTAATAGTACTATGAATAATAATTCTTTAAAGCATTGGAGTCAATATTATTTGGCATTAAGATATGACAAGTGAAATGACAAAATATTAAGATGGGGTAAAGTTCAGCACTTTAACCTTTATAACAGTGAAAATGTTGAACATGCATATTATTATTATTATTTAATTATTATAATTTATTTTGTATACCGCCCTTCTCCCGAAGGACTCGGGGCGGTGAACAGCCAGCAGATAAAATACAGAAAATACAAAAATTAAAACAATATTAAAAACCAATTAAATTGGCCCACAGTTAAAACACCCCCATATTAAAAACCCCATAATTTAGCAATTTAAAATTAAAACAATTTTAAAAATATGGTCAGGTCAGCCCAGCTTGATGAAACAAAAACATCTTTAAGGCACGGTGGAAAGTGCACAGATCCGGGATCCGCCATATCTCCGGGGGCAACTCATTCCAGAGGGTCGGTGCCCCCACAGAGAAGGCTCTCCCCCTGGGGGCCGCCAGCCAACATTGTTTGGCCGATGGAACCCTGAGGAGCCCCTCTCTGTGAGAGCGTACTGGTCGGTGGGAGGCTACTGGCGGCAGAAGGCAGTCTCGTAAATACCCGGGCCCTAAACCATGGAGCGCTCTAAAGGTGGTAACCAATACCTTGAAGCGCACCCAGAAGACCACTGGGAGCCAGTGCAGCTCGTGCAGGAGAGGTGTTACATGGAAGCGTCGAGTCGCCCCCATCACCACCCGCGTGGCCGCATTCTGGATCAGTTGGAGCCTCCGGGTGTTCCTCAAGGGAGCCCCATGTAGACAGCATTACAGTAGTCCAAGCGGGACGTGACGAGGGCATGAGTGACCGTGCGTAAGGCATCCCGATCCAGAAAGGGACGCAACTGGTGGATCAGGCGAACCTGATAAAAAGCCCCCCTGGCCACGGCCGTCATATGCTCTTCTAAAGACAGCCGTGTATCCAGGAGGACTCCCAGATTGCGAGCCCTTTCAGTGGGGGCCAAAGACTCGCCCCCAATAGTCAGTGATGGAGTCAACTGACTATATCGGGATGCCGGAAGCCACAGCCACTTGGTCTTCGACAGGTTGAGCCTGAGCCTGTTTCTCCCCATCCAGATCCGCACAGCCTCCAGGCACCGGAACATCACATCAAGGACATCGTTGGGGTGGTCCAGGGTGGAGATGTACAGCTGAATATCATCAGCGTACAGATGACACTGCACCCCGAAACCACAGATGATCTCACCCAGCGGTTTCATATAAATGTTGAACAGAAGGGGCGAGAGAACCGACCCTTGCAGCACCCCACACACAAGGCGCCTCGAGGTCGATCTCTGCCCCCCTGTCAACACGAACTGCGACCGGTCGGAGAGGAAGGAGGAGAACCACCGCAACACGGTGCCCCCTATCCTCAACCCCTCCAGTCGGCGCAGCATGATACCATGGTCGATGGTATCAAAAGCCGCCGAGAGATCTAATAGGACCAGGACAGATGAACAACCCCTGTCCTGAGCCCTCTAGAGATCATCCACCAACACGACCAATGCCGTTTCCGTGCTGTGCCCAGGCCTGAAACCCGCCTGGAACGGATCTAGATAAACCATTTCCTCCAGGAACCAGGGAAACTGTCGCACCACCACACTCGCAACAACCTTCGCCACAAAGCAAAGGTTGGAGACAGGATGATAATTTGCTAATACAGCCGGGTCCAGGGAAGGCTTCTTGAGGAGGGGCCTCACCACCGCCTCCTTCAAGGCATATATTTTCATCTATTTTTGGCCATCTTATTTGTCCTTATTGCATAAATATAAGCAATTAAAATGAATTTTGATCTTATTCACTCATAATGATGGGATAACATTAATACAGTAAGAAACAATAGGCTTCACATTATGCATGTTTAACTCAGGTATTATCTTTCAGCTTTTGATGGAGATATCTGGAGACTGCAGCACCCCATATGCCAGAGTGACTCCTAAATACCATACTCGTCTGCAAGGTATAGAGCCACAAGTTGGCAAAAGACGCTTATCTCAGGCACGTCATAGAGCTACTTTGGCAGGACTGTTCAACAGCTTACGAGAAACTGTATTTTCGCAGCAAGAAAATTCTGTCTCAAAGGTACAGGAATAAGTATCCAAATCTCTAAACATGGAAAAAAAAATACAATAAGAATAATACTTAGTAATAAATAGTAATAAATATTCTTGCTGTATTTATATGTTGTTACAATTGCTGTTTTTAAATTTTATTTCTGAAATTAAAGCCGTCATGGAAGTTTGATTTAGTGCTTGTTCCAATTTTGTCTGTAAATGTAGGGATTTGTCCTCTGGATGCTAGAATTATATCTCTGAGTAAGAGCAGGCAGCCTTTTTAATAAAGAAGTCAATACCATGAGAGTGTGCCAACTCACAAAAAACCTGCCATGACACATAGTAATCCATTTATTTTTAAATTATTTTTTATTTATTAAATTTATTTGCCACCCATCTCATTTCAAAACAACTCTGGGATTTACCACTACTAACCAGCCATTTAGCTAAAGGAATCCCAAGGTTTCAGTGTCAAACTGCAAATAAATAATATTACAAATGAATGCTTTGCTTTATTTTGTAACATGCTTGCTTCTTATTTTATTTAGTAAAATAATCTTTCTTAAAGTCAGATATCAAGCACGTTGGTGGACACCAAGAGTCCTTCTTTTGGCTTTGAGCTTTGAGCGAGCAAGGTGTGATGTAGAATGTGATATGGAAATAAGGATTTATAAATTGGTTTCTTTCTGGTCAATGACATTTTGGTATTATCTTAATTTATAAGTCTGTTTCATACTATTTCATTTTAAAAATGAAAGACTGATTTAACCAGTGCTCTTAACACAATAAAAAACATGTTAGGAAAACAAATATATACCCAGGCACAAATATACATTTTAATCTATTGTTGAGATTATTGAGGTATGTACAAAGTCAAAGCAAAAACTTCAGCCTGTGAAAAATAGCTACTTCAGAGAACTCACCTCTATACTGAAAGAATAATTAAGGTTTAATGAAGACACTATTTTTTTCTGATAAAAGTATCTTCCCATAGAATTAGATTTCCTGGAAAAATTAAATACATATTAAAGCAGCTCAGGCCTTTTCTACAGGTATGCTATAAATACAGGGAGTCCTTGGCTTATAACAGTTCAATTAACTGTTTGAAGTTACAACGGCACAAAAAAAAGGACATGACCATTTTTCGCACTTATGACCTTTGTAGCATCTTCACGATCACATGATCAAAATTCAGACACTTGGCAGCTGGTTCATACTTATGACCATTGTTGTGTCCCAGGGTCATTAGATCCTCTTTTACAACCTTCTGACAAGCAAATCAATGAGGAAGCCAGATTCACTTAACAACCATGTTACTAATTTATCAACTGCAGGGATTCACAGGGACACTTAACAACAGTGTCAAGAAAGGTTGTAAAATGGGGCAAAACTCAATTAACAAATGTCTCACTTAACAACAGAAAGTTTGGGCTCAATTGTGGTCATAAATCGAGGACTACCTGTAGTCTATCCTCTCAAGCTGTTTTCAAGGGTCTTGCTTCTCAAGTGGTAATCTCCTTCCTGATTGACTTATTTAGTGTAGGTGGATGACAATACAGGTAGTCCTTAACTTGCAACCATTTGTGAATGTTCCACATTACAATGGCATTGAAAAAAGTGAATTATGGCCATTTTTCAACTTACAGCTATTGCAGCATCCCCACAGTCAGGTGATCAAAATGTGCACACTTGGCAACTGGCATGTATTTATGACGGTTGCAGTTGATCACTTTTACAATCTTCTGACAAGCAAAGTCAATAGGGAAGCCAGATTCACTTAACAACCATTGCTAACATTACAGTGATTCACTTAACTGTGGCAAGAAAGTTCATAAAATGGACAAAAGACTGTACATTTAAATATGTTGATAAAAAATAAAAATAAAAAACTTTGCCAAAAAAAATAAAATAAAATGGGGCAAAACTCACTTAGCAACAGAAATTTTGGGCTCAATTGTGTTGTAATTTGAGGACTACCTGCATGGATTGCCATAAGATATTTTACTCTTTCCCCACATGGATTTTGATTGCATGTTTCATGCTTTTCACATGGAAGATCCTTTAATGCCATGATATTATCACATGTTATTTGATATATGGAAAATATGAATCCAGACCTCAATGATCGGTCAATATAATCTGAAAACCTGTATAGCAGAACTGGTTTCCCTCTTTTAACTTTTTTTTCTTTTCTCCTCATAACTTGATATATTAAATTCTTTCAGAGTAGCCCTCCAGATCCCCAACTGACTGTAGCCAATGTGAAGGACTATTGGGAGCTGTAATTTAGCAGTTTCCATAGGCCATGAGTTCCCCATCAGACAGGAGCAATAGGTTGACTAGGGTATTATTCAGGGTGATGTTTATCACCTATAAATCCCTTCATGGTATAGGACCTGGTTATTTGAGAGACTGAAAAAAGCTACAGAAAGCTCTCTCTCTCTGATAGCTATTTGCCTGCTCAGTAGGATTGGGTAGAGTGGACATGCTCCAAGTCCTTTTAATTAAATGTTGTCACCTGTTGGGCTTAGGAAGCATGCCTTCTCTGACATGAGGTCTGTCCACTGGAACACCTTGCCCTCAGACATCTACAGCTCTCCCTTGCAGTTATTCTATATTTCTTTCAAAATCTGGCATTAATTTTGTTGTTTCTTACCTTTGGGATGGAAATCATTCAGAACTGTTTAGAAGTTGGCCTCGAAATCCAGTTAATTAATTAGCTAACCAATTAAATGAACACATGAATATTAGCCTGTTCAGAATGCATACGAGTAGCTCTTTGGGTTTTTTTGTTTGTTTAGTCTCAGGTCTTATGCCAAGCTAAGAATTATATCCTGGAACTGGAGCAAACTTTGGAAAATCTGTTGAAGATGAAAGGTACTATATGGAAGTGCTTGCTAAATCTTTTTCCTCTGCTATGTCCTTGTTTCTTCTTTTAAAAAATTAGATTAGTGGCAAAGTTATAGAATCAGTATAAGGCTGGAACATAAGAAGATGAAACTTTTCCATCTCATATTTACTAGCACAAGAGATCATTATGAAGGAAATCCTAACAATAGAAGGTGGGGAGGATGTGTTTAATCTCTAAGTGTTTTCACGTAGATTTCTTTCCATGTTTGATATTCAGTGAGCATTCATAAAAGTTAAAGACTCTTTGACTTGATCTCACTGTGGGGAGCTTTACAGACATACCTATTGAGTTTTTCTTGGCAGCATTATGAAAGTGATTTGGCACTACTTTCTTCCAGAAATACTTTGAATTCCTGATCTAGTTCTCTCAAGACCTGGCTTTGTCATCAGGCTTGGGGGTCTCAGATAGATAAGATCTTGATGCTGCTCCATTGCTGATTGAATCTCATGTGTGTGTGCTTATATGACTGACATACTTTTTATACTTTTTTTCCACCTGGCCAGAGCCCTTTCTTGTGACATGGCTGGCCATATAAGTTAAATTAATTAATCTATGGCCTTGAGATTTTTTTGGTGGTCTCCTACCCAAATACTAATCTGAAGAACCCTGTTTTGTCTTTTTTGGATCAACTAAAATTAAATAGGTGCTGAACTTAATATAAATGTATATTTAACCAAGTCAAAAAAAGGAAGCATCAAAATATCTGTACAGAGGAATGGACAATTCTGGAGGACAATGTCATTCATTCACTCAGTCAATCAGTCAGTCAGTCTATTTCTATCACAGCCTATCTCAGTCAATGACTGAGCAGCTTGCAATTACAATTAAAATACTAAAAACATTTAAAAACTATCCTATATTTGTTATCTGTAGCTGTTATCCTATATTTGTTAAAATGTTCCCCATTTTAACAAATATAGGATCAGACACATGTTTCTCTTCTTTTATATGATTCAAATCCAGACAATATTATAAGGTGGCAAAATTTGTCTTTGTCAAAATCTGTGTTTACAAGAAAGGAAGGGTGATATAAAAGTTGATCTATAAGTCCAATTTTGCTGCTCTGTTTTAAATCTTACATTTTTTGGTGCATTTTGTTGTTTGTTGTTGTGTTTGTAATGGTTTCTTTTTATATTCCTAGTTTTGGGCTGAAATAAAATATCTATTTCTCCCATTATTTAATAAGTTTTATTAAATACAACTGTATTGTTATATTTGGATGAGAGAACTCTATTCACTTCATTTTTCCATTATGACATTCAATTCATTGCTCATCTCATCATTTTCCAGCCTAATTTTCTAATTCTTCAAGCTGCTATTTATGAGTGATTTGTTTATCTATTCAAGCATCACACGCTGTGATTGGCTTTTGCCAATCATCTGTTACCAGGTGGTTTTAGCTGAAAATATGGGGAACTGAAACTTCTTCAGAGAACATCTGTGCTCCATCAATGAGCTATAGCCCCTCCGAAAATAGAGCTAGGTGAACTATCATTATCCATAGAACTTTCTGTCGTGTTGCTTATATAAGAAGCCAAAGATAATTTAATTTCATTTTAATGTATTTTAATATTTGTATTGTGTTGTTTTTAATTCTGGCTGTTTACCGCCCCGAGTCCTTCGGGAGAGGGGGCGGTATAAAAATTTAATAAATAAATAAATAAATAAATAAATAAATAAATAAAATAAATAAAATAAATAATGTTTGTTGCCATTATATTATCTGTTTTCGTTTTGTTGTATCAGTTGAAATTATAAGTTTGGATTATTTTATTGACAGATACTTCATGTACTGTATATTGTTTGGGCAGCAACACAATATTAATATTAGTAGAGATAACAGTACGAATAACCAATAATAAAGATAATCTGTTTTTTAAAAACATTTTCCTACAATACTTTCTTCAAATGCATTTGATTATATTCAAATTTCAAAATATGCCTATTAGTAATAGATGTTCTTTCCGTTGCCAACAGAAGTTTTAAATCTGGAAGACGGCAATCCATCCAGTTTGGAAGATGTAAAGGAGGAATATGTCAAGATGTATTTCAACAATCATAGGTTACAAAATTTAAACTTTCTGAAAGCATCCCTTTTAAATTTCCCAAATAAGCCTGTAATTATTCAGAAAATAATTACATTCCTATCCTATGAAATTTGCATGGACTTGCAGTCTTTACTGAGTTGCAGAAACAACAAGGAAAATTAGTGTGAAATAGAGATTTTGAAAGTGGGATTTTTAACACGATGAATCTTAATCCCACTTTTTTATCCTTGTTTCTCTTTATTCTCTTTGTTTATATTGCTTCCCCATATGGTTTCTGTAGCCTAGTGTATTTCTTGAAGAATAATTAATGCCAAACAAAATTTGTTGACTTCCCAATACATGTTCATGACAAAAAAAAATGGATTTTGGTAATCCCTCCATTTATTTTGTAGCATCGTACACTCTTCAGATGTTTTGAGTCAAAATGGCACCACAGTCTGGTACGTGATCCAAGAACATGAGAAACCAATTGTAGAAGAAGATGTAAGTCAAAGGCTAACACAGTCATCAACTACCTCTTCTCCTGATCTCATGGAGTTTGAACGGTACATGAAGAAATATGATATTTTTCCTTTTGAATTGATTCACCTAATAAAGTTATATAGGGTTAAACTGCTCGAGTTAGTCTATATCTGAATGAATGAAGACATTTAATAGTTTTTAGTAACTGCAGGATAGAAGAAAGAAAGTGGATGTTACATGTCACATCACAGCCTTTAAATAATGGAAGAATATTGTCCTATAAGAAATTACCTTATATTTTGTTTCTTGTGTAGCAGGGGAAGAGTACACCGACTGCACAATTGCACCGATCAGTGCAATATAGTATATTTTGTCTGTAGCTATAGTATAGCTTAGTGAAAAGGTTCATTTGTGTCACGTTATTCAAGAATCCTGGTCAACAAAGTGACATTTGCTTTAATTTTTTATATATAAAAGTTTTAATTCAGAATAAAAACAAATAAGAACCAATATTGAAGGGAAAAAGAGAAAAAAATGAGGGAAGAAAAAAAGCAGAAACAAATGTGCAGAAATCAAAGAAAGGAAAGATGCAACAATAGCTCCAAATAAGTTGGAAATAAGTGCTTATTGATACAAATTGCAAATCACTACTTAACCTGAACTGCTTCTGAAAAACACATGTTCTGTTTCTGCTGTTCTTAAATGTGCCTATCACATAGTATGACCCTGTGTACCTATTCCATGGCATAGTATGTTTTACAGCAAGCTACTTTTTTCTGAGAAGTAGGGGCAGCATTGTAAGAATAACTATGGAATATGACCAGCAGGTGGTGCAAACGTATTTCAGTTACACAACGTGAGGCATTTCTTAAATAACCTATTTTTTCAGAGATGGCAAAAATCAGTACAAGGTTTTGTTTTTTAATACATGACCTATAAAATTATTTTGTGATTTCTTGTCTCATTCCTTCCCTCTTACAATGATACTTTCAAAGCAATTATGATCACCGTTTTTATAATAATGCAAATTATTCATATTCTTCAAGATTTTAGTGTGAATTTGCTTGTATTTAATTTCTAATTCTACCGTTAGTCTCCTGATTAATGTAAGAAATTAATTCCTGTTTTTTTTAGGTTAAACTTAATCATATAAACTCAAATGCCACCCTACAAATCATAATTAGCTTAATAATATAACAGAAAGCAAAGTAAGAATCATGTCAGAAAGTTCATATAAAAGGAGTTCATATAAAAGGAATTCCTTTACCTCATTTGGTAAAGGTCCATTAACTCAAAGATCTTATCTTCAATTTTCAGATGATTTTGTGATTTTTGTGAAAGACATCTACCTTCTATCATATATATATATATATATATATACTATATACATATATACTATTATGCATTTATTTGTTTTCCCAGCTATCCATGATATTAAGTTTTTTCCAATATCAGAAGCACCAATACTTTTTATTCTGGATCAGTACAAATTTGGCATACATAAGAGTATCACAAGAAAAACTATTGTCATTATAATTCTAATCTTTATAGGTCATAGTAAATGTAAACGTTGGGGAAGAAGGAGATGGTGATCAGGCCTCTGAATATCATTTCCAGACTTTCATTGTTGCCTTGTCAGGTGCCACTTACTGTAATATATTTCTAGTTGTTTTACTGTTAGTAGTTAATCCCAAAAACAGAAGCTATCTACCACTTCAATTTTATTATCAATTGGTAGCTGTGTTGTCATTAGTTTGGTCATTTTTTTGTATTTAATCTTAGTCTATTATCATTTGCTTTTGGGTTGGCCAAGTGAGAGTTTCAAGGTTATGTGCCAGTACTTGGAGGCTGTCTGTGTTTGGATGGGGAAGAACCATCTCCAAATCAGGTCTACAAAAACTGAATGGGGGTGGGGTGGGGGATCTTTGAGCAGCTCAGATCTTGAATATTCTATCTATGACCTTGGCTGGATTAGATGTAATTGTATGTGACAGGCAGAGAAAAGAGATGCATCCTAGGGAACAATCAGACACGAGAGCAAAAAACCCCTTAGTTAATTAGAGAAAGAAACAAGGAGGACCCACCCTAAGTGATCAGGCTGCAAAACGATCGTGGAAGATTTGTGCTTTCAGATTTGCAAGATTCTGTTAGTGTAGCCTTACAATAAAGTAGAATTAGTTTATGAGGTCGTGTTTCCTGTCTGGTTTTTCTGACAGAACTGACAAATGGTAAGCAATTTGGGGATATTCCTGAAGTCACAGCTCCTGTTAGCCTTTTCCTAGATCAGGGCCTCTTCAGACAATCACTCATTCTCACAAATTAACTGCAATATATTCTACGTTGGGATGCCCTTAAAGGCCACCCAAAAGTTTCAGTTGGTACAGAATGCAGTGGTGTAGGCAGTGCTAGTCATACCTTGTTATGCAACACTTCTGCTTTGTGTGCTGCACTGCTTGCCAGTTTACTTCTGGCTGTGATTCATTGTGCTGGTCACTATCTATAAAACCCTACCTAGCATAAGGTCTGATAACTTGAGGGAGTGCTTGCTACCCATAGTATCTGCCCAGTTGATGTGATTTGGCTTGGTTGGCTTTCTCTGTTTAGCGTGTTTTTTAAACAAGACCATCTGTTGGGATCCAGAAGCATGACTCCTCCATAGCAATGCCCACCTTCTGGGATATGATTCCTCTCAAGATCCAAACAGACTACACCCTGATGATGTTTCAAAGGGCCTTGAAGCTCTAGGCCTTTAGCAAGCCTTTAGCAAGGATGAATGAAGCTTCGTTGCATTATGTGGTTTGTTTCCTTCTGTTCCTGTCTGGTTGTTGTCACATTTACCATTTTTATTGTTCATTTGTATCTCTTGTCTTTCTCTTGTTTTTAATGTTTCATTTGAATACCCCCTCCAAAGCTTCTGGGAGTCTAGTGGCATATAAATGTAATAAATTATTATTATCCCCATTGTTGTACTGTGCTCCTTTATCATCATTACTAAATGTTTATTTTTATTTATTTTTTATTTTATTTCCAATTTATATACTGCCCTTCTCCCTGAGGACTCAGGGCGGTGTACAGCCAAAATAAGAACATAAAATACAAATATTAAAAAACAGTTAAAAATATATATAAATTTGGCCCAGAAGTTAAGAAATCACAAACCGATTAAAACAATTTAAAAAATTGAGGACTCAGGGCGGTGTACAGCCAAAATAAGAACATAAAATACAAATATTAAAAAACAGTTAAAAATATATATAAATTTGGCCCAGAAGTTAAGAAATCACAAACCGATTAAAACAATTTAAAAAATTTCTTCTCAAGCCAGCCCGGCTTGCTGGAAAAAATGGGTTTTAAGGGCACGACGGAAGGCATTGAGGTCATGGATTCTCCTTATCTCTGGGGGCAACTGATTCCAGAAGGTAGGTGCCCCCACAGAGAAGGCCCTCCCCCTGGGGGTCACCAGCCTACATTGTTTGGCTGATGGCACCCTGAGGAGGCCCTCTCTGTGGGAGTGCACGGGTCGATGGGAGGTCGTCGGTAGCAGCAGGCGGTCTCACAGATAGCTAGGCCCTATGCCATGGAGCGCTTTAAAGGTGATGACCAACACCTTGAAGCGCACCCGGAAGACCACCGGGAGCCAGTGCAGCTCGCGCAGGAGCGGTGTTACATGGGAGCGCCATGTTGCTCCCATCACTACCCGCGCTGCTGCATTCTGGACCAGCTGGAGCCTCCGGGTGCTCTTCAAGGGGAGCCCCATATAGAGAGCGTTGCAGTAGTCAAGGCGAGAGGTAACGAGAGCGTGAGTGACTGTGCACAGGGAATCCCGATCAAGAAAGGGCCACAACTGGCGAATCAGGCGAACCTGACAAAAGGTCCCCTGGTTACAGCTGTCAGATGTTCCTCCAAGGACAGCTGCATATCCAGGAGGACTCCCAGATTGCGAGCCCTTTCAGTGGGGGCCAAAGACTCGCCCCCAATAGTCAGTGATGGAGTCAACTGACTATATCGGGATGCCGGGAGCCACAGCCACTCTCTTGGAAGGGTTGAGCTTGAGCCTGTTCCTCCCCATCCAGATCCGCACAGCCTCCAGGCACTGGGACATCACTTCAAGGGCATCGTTGGGGTGGCCTGGGGTGGAGATGTACAGCTGGGTGTCATCAGCGTACTGATGGTATCTCACCCCGAAGCCATTTACATGATTTGCAGATCATTTACATTTTCAGCTATCAGTTTGAAATACTTTAGTATTTTATGAAAAATAAATGCTGGCAGTTCTGGATTTTATTTTGGATGTATTCATTCTGTGAGGTCTCATCATAATTACATTATATTCCGTATAAATCGTGGTTGTAAGGTATGTGTGTTTAACATTTTGAGTTTGATTTTATGTGGCAAGCTGGTTGTTTCCATGAATAGCAAATATAAAAAATGGCATACAAACTTTGTGTTTAAAACAGGAACTCAATTTACAGCAAGAATTATCTTGATTTTCTCCTTCCATGAAATGTTTTAGAAGGCAACCTTTTGAATGTCGATTATGATAAAAGCAGACAGTACCATTTTCTTGTCCTTTTATTCCTTTGCTGCGGAACATTAGCAACAGATAATGTTAACATAGAATATTAAGTAGTTTAATTAAGGATATGATTATTGGGTAACAATTTTCTGCAGATATTGCCTTGTCAGGCACCCTAGATAGAAAATTAATTTTCCAAATTATTTGATCATTATCATCAGTTTTGTTCTCTTACACTTTATTTTCTGTAGTTAAGCTATTAAGTTCTGTGCCCTTGCAATTATTTTAGAACTACAGTTGAAGTAGCGATCTTCCTTGTCAAGCCTCTAGTATTTGTGACCTCTAGCATTTGGGTTGAAACATTGAAGATAATTGATTATTAATCAAAATATAGGCATATTCATTTTATACTATCTTTTTACCATTATGTAAGCCACCCAGAGTCGCTGTGACAGTGAAATAGGCGGCATATAAATTTAATAAATATCAGAGTAGTCACTTCAGTATAGTGCAGGTTATTTCTTCAATTTTAAAACTGCACACATCTTCTAATGCAGCTTCTCTCATTATATTTTCAGATAAGGAGATAATATACTGTATAGCCTTATCTTATTCTTTTGCCAACTAGAGCCAGTCTGTTTCATCATTTTCTGTGGCATCCTGATCTGTGCATAAATTTTGCATGAGGATAGTGAGATGTTCTGTCAATTCCATTTTTCTAAAGACAATTAACAGGTTGATATGGTTGACACAGTCAAAAGTCTTCTATAGTCAATGAACTGTACATTGTGGGGGTATTCTTTATTCTTATTTTTCTAAAATACATCTACAATAATATCTCCCTCTTCTAAAACCAATTTGAACAACTGAGTAAGGCTCTAATTCATGTTGGATGATCCTAAGTTTTATTTTGCTAGCATATCAAATTACAGTTACTTATTGTGTAGCAGTTGTACAATCTCTTAAGGATTTTTTATTTAGTACTGATATGTAGCCTGATATCTTCCTACCAGTTGGCCATTGTGTTCGCCACATTTCTAGCATAGTTCAATTAGAACTTTTACTGATTCTTCTTCATTGCTTGCCATATTTTTGAAGATATTCCATCAATTCTTATGGCTTTCCTACTTAGTAATAAGAGTGTTGATTTAACTTGGTATTCTAGTATTAAAAGTTTATCTAAGTAGGGAATATCTTCTAAGCTGTGTTGGATGTTGACATCTGTACTGTACAGAATTTCAATGTACTCCTTCCTTATATGTTTGATTTCTTTGAATCTGTCAGTTGACATCTTTAGTAAATCAATTAGACGTTAGACCCTCTTTCTAGTTTAATAAATCTTTTGGAAGACTTTCTTTGGTTTTCCATGTCTGTTTCCATCTTTGATGTCTTTATAAATATTATAATACTATTCCTTCTCTAGGCCATGGAAATTTTTAATTAGAGCCTTCCAGAAAGTTTTGTCTTTCTTGGTTGTTGCCTTCTCTTTTCAACAATTTCTACTGTCGGTTTCAACATCCAGTTCAGTTTCTTCTATTTCTTAATCATAGACATTCTCTTTTCACACTTTTTATTAACAACTTATTTGATGTCATTCCACAGTTCCTCTGGCTCCTATCAATAAGGTTCAGGACTTCAAAGTTCTCCTTGAAAATGGTGGGTATACAGTGTTCCATATTGTATTGTGGAAACTGGTTGGTTTTCTTCTGTTTTAGCCCTGTCTTAGAACTTGCACATGAGCAAAGAGTCTTATATTGACCACACCTTTGTTGTCGTAACTGAACTCTTTCATCTATTTATGCCAATAATGTAGCAAATATTTGATCTGGTGATGTTCCCTAGGCCATATAGTCCAACTAAATATCCTCCTTACTGTTTCCAGCTTTAGAATTCCACTTTTCAATCATAAGCAGCCTATTCTGTCAATTTCAGATAGAATTTGACCATAAAATTTGTCAACTTCTTCTGTATCAGTAGTTGGGCCAAAATTAGAATAACCCTCATACTAGAGAGTTCATGAAATCTATTTACCTGCATTGTATCAAAGTATTGTCTTTGTACACTCTTAATGACAATAAAAACAATGGCATCCATTTTTCATGTTCTGAGCAGCAAACGGTATGATCTTTTGAATGAATGTGCCCAATTCCGATCCATTTCAATTCACTGATGCCCACTGTGTAGTCTGCTTATTGCTCTGTGCCTGTTAGATGCCATCCAGAAGATATTATGAGAGATGTCTCCTTTCCTATTTCATTCCAGATACTTGTATTTTTACAAGCAGACTGTAGACTTGCTGGTTGATAATGCAGTTGTAAGCCCAGAAGAAGTTATGCTTCCTGTGGTCTCCACAGCTGTTTCCCATCTGTGGCAGGGACTCCCAGAAGACAGGAAGGACAGTGTTTTGCAGTACTGTAGTCAAAGACAGAATTTCATCTCTGAGATCAAGACAGCTTCTCAAGAACCTGCCTGTACTAATGAGAGCAGTGTGAGGGACAGTGGAACCAATAGTCAGGAAGCCAGCGGTTCAGTAGCATCCACACCGGAGGAGGTGAGAATTGGCGTCTTCTACGATTATAGTTGAACAGTTAGTTAAGTGTATAGTTCTAACATTTAAAATTGCTGAGTCTCTGTATTTCTTCAGTAATAAAAGGGAGGACAGTATAATCATTAATAAAAACACTAGGAAATACTATGGCTAAATTAGCAATACATATAGATCTTGACAATGTTCAGAAATTGTTCAAAAAATAGCTCCAATTTTTTAAAAAAGGATTCCTCTAAATAAAATTGTAACCAAAATAACCTATATAATATAATAATCTTAATTACAGCACAATCACATTTGGTATTTTCAGAATGTAAGCTCATGCCACGTCATTGCTTTATTCATCACTTAGCTCATATTAGTGATAACCAAAACATGTTGTTAGGTTCCAGATGAGATATGTGATTGGTAGATTAGGTGGAAAAACTACAAAGCCTCATTTATCAACTAGTATTTATGTGGGTTTCTCCACTAAATCCATGGTAGATAATAGGCATTGGGGAAGGATATGATTATTTTTAATTCAATAGGTTCCAGAGAAACTAATTCCTGTCCTAATGTCTTAAGCCCTAAGATGTTTTGACAGTGCCTTTTCCTGTTACACTAGCAAAGCAGCACTTGTGGGGTTTCACTATAAAAAGCAGTTTCAGAAAAAGAACAACATCTAGTAAGGAGGCTGAGAGTAATTTAGTTATTCCCTTACACTGTTAGATTATTCTTGGACAATCTTAATTACAACCAAGCTCAGTGAGAATATAAAATAGAGATTAATAAACTGTAGCCTCCTTAATAATTAGGAATCATTCTAAAATATAAACCATAAAAATAAATGGTCTTGGCTAAAAGAGTTATTAACTGTTTTTTTAAACTTGGGTGCTGAAAAATTAGTGGATAACAAATATACACTCCAACCAGTTTCATCTTAGAATAACCAAGTGCCGCACTCCTTACTTATTTAGGAATCACTAGAATAAATGCTAATCAACAGCAGGAATTTAAAAAGAGATTTCTTGGATGATGCTTTTGGATGTAATGTCCAGAATGCTTTCTCTTTTAGATCCTCTTTGAAGATGCTTTTGATGTGGCCACTAGTTTCCTTGATAGAAATGAAGTACAAGAAATATCCAGTCAAAGGTAATGGTTTTAACTAGATAAATTGCTATGTTGTTATATCAGGCAGACTAGAAGAGAAAGAACAGTAACAAGTTACTCTTCTGGAACAATAATACGGTAATTAGTGCCTAAAGCATTTGCCTGTTTACCTATCAGGTTGAAATTCAAGCACTGTCTAATCAAGTGACCATAAGTGAGAGAATGATACATAAGGGCCTGGTGGCTCAGCAGACTGATAGCATTGTGATTAACACCAGCTGTCTGCAATTACTGTAAGTTCGAATCTCACGAGGCTCAAGGTTGACTCAGCCTTCCATCCTTTCTAAGGTAGGTAAATTGAGGACCCAGTTTGTGGGGGCAATAAGCTGACTTTGTATAAATATACAAAAGTATGAAGGCTATTGCTTAACGCATTGTAAGATGCCCTGAGTCTCCGGAGAAGGGCGGCATATAAATCAAATTAAAAAAAAATAAAATAAAATCTAGGAGATGTGTTTTTATAGAATGGGGCTAATGTGAAAGTTATAATTTTATAGAATTGGTTTGGAAACAAGTAGTGTGACTAACTAAAAAACGGGCAGCCTTTTGCAAAATACTGTAAGTGTTCACTGACTTCCTCTTAAATGTCATTGTTGAGGTGCAAGAATAGATGTTTCTTATGAGACCATAACTAGCCCAAGATCACCAGTACAGTGATGGATTGCCCCCGGTTCAGACCTGTTCTATAGAACCGGTAGTAAAACCGGCAGGAGGCTCTGCCCACTGACCCTGACGTCATCAGAAGCCTCTGTGCATGCGCAGAAGAACGCACGCATAAACAAACTGAGCATACATGTGCGGCCCCATTGCAAACCGGTAGAACCCACCCCTGCACCAGTACTATGTTTGGTATGTAAAAGTTCAGTGCTTTGGACATATACAAGCAGTACACACAAGGGGCTCTGATTTGGAGAATATTGCATTACTGGGATAGAGATGACAGGAAGAACTACAGTGGAAAAAGATGCACTAAAGCAGTGGTTCTCAACCTTCCTAATGCCGCGACCCTTTAATACAGTTCCTCATGTTATGGTGACCCCCAACCAGGGGTGGGTTCTAAATTTTTTTACTACCAGTTCTGTGGGCGTGGCTTATTTTGTGGGCGTGGCTTGGAGGTCATGTGACTGGGTGGGCATGGCTATGTGTATAGGGACTACTCAGAGGGCTGAAAAAAGTCATTTCTGACAGGTCCTCGCACTTTTGACTGATCCTCACACTTATGACCATCCTCACATTTATGCCTGTGCAGCATTCTTAACAACCATGTCACTCATTTCACAACTGCTTCTCTTCAACATTGTATAAGATAGGGCAAAAAATATAAAATGTGAGGACAGTCGTAAATTCGAGGACTGGTCAAAAGTGCGAGGACCAGTCAAAAATAATTTTTTCAGCCCTCTGTGTAGTCCCTGTGCACAAAAGGACTACCCAGAGGGCTGAAAAATGTGATTTCTGACAGGTCCTCGCAATTTTGACCGGTCTTCACAGTTATGACTGGTCATCATTTATGCCCATTATACCATTCTTAACAACCGTGTCACTCATTTCACAACTGCTTCTCTTCACCATGGTGACAAGATAGGGCAAAAACATAAATTGTGAGGACAGTCGTAAGTTCGAGGACTGGTCAAAAGTGCGAGGATCAGTCAAAAATAACTTTTTCAGCCCTCTGAGTAGTCCATATGCATAAAAGGATACAGCAATAGAGAGGGATGAAGGAAGGGAAGGGAAATTAGAGTAGGAGTGAGGGTAAGAGAGGGAGGAAGAGAGGAGGGGAAGGAGAAAGGAAGGGGAAGTAGGGAGAAGAAGAAGGGGGAGAAGAGAAAGTAAGAAGGAAAGAAAAGACAGAGGTGGTAGGGTTGAGGAGAAAGATTGCTGTACAATAAAAAAGATGAAAGGGAAGAAAGCCAACCCCCCAAAAAATATAAAGATATTAAGATAAAGAATGAATTGTTAAACTTTAAAGAATAAAAGAGAACAAATAGGAATAAATAGCAGTAATTAGAAACACACATACAAACATACAACGTATTCTTTGAACAGAGTATTTGGCCGATTCACAAATTTAAACAGTTGTAGGAGGTTAGCACCCACCCCTTTCCTAGAAGAATGAAATATTTTGGGAAATATTAAAAAGGCAGAATATTATATTTCCCTGGTTGAGAAATGGAGAAGCATATTTTACAGACAAAGCAGCTCCCACCTTCCTGCCCCCCACCCTTTGTTAATGGGCCAGAGGCAGAAAGTCAATCCTTTGTCAAAGGACATTTGCAACACAATAGCAACAGAAACTAACACAATGGGCCCCATCAAGCCATGTGATCCTGTCCACCATTAAACCATCTTTCCAAGCAGTCTCCATGTTTCCAGTGTCTTTTTCCCCACTTGGAGCTGAACCCAGAAGGATATTTCTTCCAACACAGTATTTAGTCATTTCAATTAAATTTACAATTTCTATATTTCCTTTTTACCATATTTATTCCTCATCTATTTTTTTAAAAAAAACCAATATTACCCTTCATCCTCATCTCTAATCTTAATCAAATTCAATTTTTCCCTTCTATTCTATATTATACCCCTTCGCATTGTCATCTATTTTCATATCCATCCTCACATTGGTTAATTGTGTAATACAGTTGTTTAATACAAATTCAACATTTTAATATAAATCAATTAGTTATATAACTATCTTTTTTTGTATATTAATCAATATGAACATGAATATTCCAATTATTTCCCTGCAATCCATTCTTACAAATCAATTAATTATATTTACCAATAATAATAAACCAAATAATTTCCCCCATATATTCCTCCAAACCACAACTTAACCGTTTCTGCTTTCAACACAATATACAATTAATAGTATCTCAATTATTACAATTCCCTAGTTACATAGAGCTTTTTTTCTTTTGTGTTTTAAAATCTTGAACCTCCTCTTGCCCTAAATTTCCCATTGTTTGCAGTTTTGTACCTACCTTTTTTGGTGAGGAAAAAGAAAAAGAAATCTCTCTGCCTCATTTTGTCACGTTGCAGCTAAGACCCTGCTTTCGCTTTCTCTTTTCAGCATAGCTAGGGGGAAAAAAACTTGCTCCAGGAATTTACCTCTTTGCAGCTAGCTCTTTGAAGCCCCGCGGCAAGAATTTAAAGTTTTTTTTCCCCTCTAGCCATCAGCTGGGACTCCGGAGGCAGCAATAGATTGGGAGTGGGCGGGGTAAGCGAACGGCAACCGGGCGATCCAACAGAGGCAGAGGGTGAGGGTGAGTGAAGGCGGGGGGGCGAGAGAGGGGTTTGGCGATCCCTGTGAAATGGCCGTTCAATCCCCAAAGGGGTTGCAACCCCCAGGTTGAGAACCGCTGCACTAAAGGGAAGAAGGAGATTTGGAATCTTTAACTAGGTCAGAATAATTATTTGTTCCTATATGTCTGGGCTATTCATTGCGTTGGTCAACTTCAGGCCATATTCACATAGTCTCCTTACCCTGCCACAATCACTTCCTGGTCCCAGTTCTCATGTTCTTATACTTTTGCCTGTTTTTCAAGGCAGCCTATAGCTGGGGTACCTGTAAGAGGTTTTCTGGTGTTCTATTGTAGAAGTTATGCTATGTAATATTCTGCCTCAAAGACTTTACATGCAGACAATATATGGCACATGAATGCTCATGGGGAAGGCAGCCTAAAATCACATGTTCCAGCTGGTTCCACAAGTTTCCTTTGTGGCGCTGTGGTTAGAATAAAGTATTGCAGGCTGATTCTGCCCACTGCCAGGGGTTCAGTCCTGACTGGCTCAAGGTTGACTTAGCCTACCATCCTTCCAAGGTCGGTAAAATGAAGACCCAAATTGTTGGAAGCAATACCATGACTCTGTAAACTGCTTAGAGAGGCTATAAAGCACTGTGAAATGGTATATAAGTCTAAGTGTTATTGCTAGTGGTATTGCTATTTCCTATGCTATTTCCTCTCTGCCCCTCAGTCCTCTTTTTGCTGTGAAGGTAATTAATCCTCCAGCTCCAACAACCATTTTTATTTCCTTTAATGGATAAACTGCTTGACCAGTTGCCGACATCCCCCAACGGTGTTGGAGTGTCAAAGGTGAGCTGACCATATACAGAGGTTATCCTTATGAATATCGATTTGATTATCCTTATGAAGAGACAAAAAGCCACAAATTACTGAGCTAGCAACATGTTGATTGTGGCTTTTGTCTGCCATCAGTTGTGAACTCTGCCATGGCAGGCTGAGGGAGCAGTGATGCAGACCTGCTCAGGTGGCACCACAAAGGAACTCTTTGGGAGCAGCCCAATTTCAGGAGTCAGTTTTCCATTAGTACTGGCACCGCAATGAAAGCAAAACTAGAAAACTGTGTGAATTTCCTTTCAGTAAAACCGGTAATCATACAGGCCTTTATATGCATTTTCTTAAGGCAAAGGCTTGCTTTCTCTTCCACACAATTGATGGGGAACCTCAATATAGATTATTTTGTTTGCAGCTCAGCATTCACAGTCTGTGCTTCAGATAGTCAAGAGGATAACCATCGTCTCTACTTGCAGATCATCAGCTTCTTGAAAAACCTGTTTTTTGCTAGTACACAACCATCACAGGTAGGATTTTGCAACGTGCTTGAAACAAGCTTTGTTAGGACCATTTCTTATGTTGTGGAAGAAGTACAAGCTGTCACAAAGACATTGAAACAGTTGGGAAAAGTTGAAAGTGACTAATGCACAGTGATAATAAATCACTTTAAATCTACTTTCAGAGTCCCATAATTATGTCATTTCTCAGCTACTCATGTGGTAACCATTTTCAACCGAAACTGCCCTTGAGTTAGGATTAGGTTTGGAAATTACATGTATGTGGCTATGCAGTTTTCTTGGTAATAGTAATGAAATGATTTACTATCATTTTCTGGGATTCCCCCCACCCCCACCCCCCCACTTTAGCCTACAACCTTGAAATCTCCTGGTAATCTCTCATCCAAGTACTAACCACCATCAAACCTGCTCATCTTCCAAACCTAAAAAACATCAGCCACATTCTTTCATCATCTAGAGCAACATTTATTTTTTTCTCAGTATTCCTTGAGTTGTAAATTGAGACCTTTCTTAAATCTCTGGAGAACTGTAGCATAATTAAACTGAGCATTTGAGGGGAAATGGGGTCTCCTTAAGTAGCATAAAAAGCTGAAATTTGCTTGTAGTTGTTTAAGATCATGTCACATATGTATTTCATTGATAAAATACTCAATCCCTGGATCTTTTAAGGCAGGGCTGTCAAACTCCCAGCCCACAGGCCAGATGTGTCACGCGCTGGCCATGCCCACACCTAGTTTAGCGAAGGGGAAAAAAGTCCCGATACATCATGTGATGCTACTGTGACAACGTGAGTTTGACACCCCTGTTTTAAGGCACCCTGTTCATGTGGAAAACCACAAGAAATGAAGGGAAGCAAAATTGTGTAAATGAAGGTATTTAGTAAGGGGAAAAAGTAGAGGTACAATAGTGTGGTTTATAGCAATTGGCACTTGATGCCTAAATATGTGGCCATTTGATTAGGTCTTATGGTCCTCTGACACACCTGGGACTCCTAAGATGACATTATTTAAGGAAGGGATCCTGTATGTGTGCATTTTATTCAAGTTGTGGAATGGATATTTTTTGGGAACAGACATCCCACAAACTACCCAATCCTATGTCCTAAAAAGGCTTCATAGGTGATATTCAGGCACTCTGAACTGCAACCAAAAACTTATTGGAAACAATGCAGCTGGTAAGGCAGAAATATCACATGACCACAATAAACTTATATCTACCCATGGTACTGCATTCTGAATCATTTATGACTTCTGGGTGGTCTTCAAAGGCAGCTTCACGTAGAGCAGTAATGAGCAATTATTAGCAATAAATAGAGAGTGTAGGAGCACAAAGTAAACACAATTTTATTTATAAAAAACAAATGGTACAGCAATATTATTTAATTTCTTGTCTCTTTTACCTAAAAAATTAATCAGTGCTATTTCTAAGCAAGTGAATTTACCCCCCATAATAACTCTGAGCTTCATATCCAATAAGTGTGTTTAATATTGCCAGACTCTTACATACTTTAAATACCATTTTGTTCATTAATAATCTGAAGTATTTTTATTTTGCGCAGCTAAAAGCTAGTTATCCAGGACCAACACCTGTTTTCTCTCTTTTAAATGTAATTTATTATCATATGCAAATAAATTGCTTTTCTCTGTCTGTGTCTGATTGCTATCAAATTTCCACCTTCCCATAAGAATTATGTAGATAGATTTCAAAACAGGGTGGATCACAAAATAACCACCTATTTTGCTTGTGCCCTCTAGTTTCAGGATCGAGCATTTCGTCTTCCTTTAATGAGGTGGAAGAGAAATACCACAATAAAGGGATGGCCTTCACACTTCTAGATTTTTTTACAGCTTTTCTAGATTCTTGATGCAAAACATTTGGCACACATTTTGTTAATGTTGAAACAAGAAATCTAAACAGCTCATTTCACTGGCATACTCTCTGTAAGACAATTCTAATGTTTCACAGATTTGAAACATATTGGGTAAATGTAATGGTTAATCTTATTATTATTTTATTATTTCTTACCATCTGGAACATTCAGAAAATGATTTAGAGCATAATTTTTGGATAATGAAAAAAAGGTAACTGTCATGAAGAGTCACAGATTTATAAAATCAGAAATGGCATGAAAAGTATTAAAGCAGGTACGTTAACTTTCAAAGTGAAATTGACCTAGCTTTTCATTTTTAAAAAATATAAATTTCTTTATCCACATACTAATGTGCAATTAGTGTTAAGTATAGGTAATGATTTTCATGAAGGCTGGCTGTGGTATTTGATAAGCATGTATTTTAGAACCCAGTTGGAGCCCCTTGTTTTGTACAAACATAACTAACTGGAGTGGGGAGAGCAAATCCATTCATAAATATGTTGAAAATTAATACTGATTTATTACATTCATTAAGTCAGTATCAGCTCACACTGAATACTGAACATAAAGGTAGATCTTCTCCAGGATAATCTGTCCCTAGACTGGTCCTTTACACCATTACTTCTCTAGGAAATTAATGTAGAAAGTTTTTTTAAAAAAAAAAAACAAAAATAGAACAAGATTTGTGTATCTGTTGGATTAAATTTATGAACTTCCAAAGGTATTGGCTAATAGATATTAGATTGAATGGATATTTAGGGTGCTTCCACATCACTGCTTATTATATGTTATGTTGGGTTTGACTTTGGCTTGACTGTTCTCACAATATTGATTGAGGAAATTGATATGTTCGTTGTCTGTGTTTCTTTTAATCTCTGGGAAACTACAAATTTTTGGTAATCGTTTTATTAGTGGGGAAACGTGCCTTACTCAGCCATGGGTTTAAGGCAAGACAGCCATTAGTCTTCTTCGTATCATCCCAAAGTTCTACATCTTATTCCTAGACCTTTTCTCTAGCTGTATATTCTGTTTGGGACGTATCTCTTCCTTGTTCCAATTAAAGTTGTAGAAACATGCAACATTCTCATAACTCTTGGGCAAAGTGACTGATTTCAAATTTGCCAACATGCTATTTCCTTTTGTGTGTAGCAAGGGTGTGGGAATTTGTATTGCTCCATGACTAATAAAAATGTTCTTTAAAGTCTCTTTTTGTTAGATGTAGGGGAAGCACTAATCAGCTTGTGGGATTCTCTTTGTGTTCTCAGTGTTTTAAGACTGAAAGATTTGAAGTTATTTGTGCTTAGTTTCAAACTGATTTATGAGGAATGACAATGTGGGTGCTGTGGAAATGCTCATACTGTAAGCCTGTAAGTTAAAATAATGCCTATAATGGTTTAGGTGGAATAAATGATGCATATCAATCTAATTTTATGTAATCTGCTTGTAAAAGAATGTGAGACTGTTGAGCAATTTTATTATGGTGGCATCCCACAAAGTGATATATCCTGATATGCTGGCATTGCAGCTCCTCAATTACCAATTAGTTTGTAGAGAATAACATCTGCATTATGGAAAAACAATTTAAAATCTTTCCAGATCATAGTATGGAAACATGAATTTAAAGAGGAGAAGAATAGCACCCGAGGAAGTGGAATTGCTTAGGAGAATGATTTAAAAAAATCAACTAATAAATCTCCAATGCAAGAAATTCCAGTCAGTGACCTGCAGGTGCTTCCTATTCTAATTCCTACTATCTCTATCCCATGCAGCTTATTTATAGGTTGCCATACAACCTAGGTTATGAACCTTATCCAAAATTAATCACCTACAAATTTTTCTTGATATCAGATGAAATGTAGATGTTTCTATTGTTTAAAAAAGTATATTGAATCAAAATCAATTCAGTAGTTTGTTTGAGAGGAGCTAATATATCGTACTTTATTACAACAGATAGTTTGCAACTTACCCTATCTTACTCCTCAATTGTTCCTTCTGAATTTGACAGTCTTGTGGTGATAAACTAAGCTTGATGGATGGCAATAAATGTTTATGTATATGTTTCACCACAAATCTTACAAGCTCAGTAAACACATGTGATCATATTAATCAATATCTTTAGTACCATGTTTCCCCGAAAATAAGACAGGGTCCTATTTTCTTTTGACCCCCGAAATATGGCCTTGGCCTTATCTTCTTATCTCTGAAGTGGGATAGGCGTGGCCGGTTCTTGCCCGCAGCATTGCCAGCGAGGATTGGGTCACAACCCCCCCCCCCCCCCGAAGTTCTTGTCGGCAAATCAGGTGCAAAGGAGAACTCTCCACAGGGAGCGAGAAGAGCCAAGCGACAGCTTCCCAGCGGGTCTTAATGAAACCCTGCAAGAAAGGTGGCCACACCCAGAGGACTTGAAACAAGGAGCGACCGGACCCCTCCTCCACTTTGGAACACTTAGGGTGTCAGGGCAGCTTCTCTCCTCCACCCCCGGGATGCTGCTGGGGCTCCTCTCAGTCTGGCTGCTGAGCTGTTAGATCAGCTTGTGCCACAGCTATTTTGACAGCCTGCTTTATCTAGAGATGTCCAACGGGATGTTGCATCACTATTTCATGCCCGCCAACTTGAAGTCACTGGGGGAACTGGAAAACAAGGTTTGGCAGGGAATGCTGGTGCATCCACGGGCCCTCCTCAAGAAGACGCTGACCATCTTGGCCAGCCTGCGAGACAAGTACAAGCTACTTGCGCTCACCATCTGGAGCCACGGCACCCGCCTCAGCCACCTCAAGATAGAATATCTCAAGGGCTGAGCGGGAGTGGGTGCCTCACTGGGTTCCGAGGGACCCTCTCTTTTCCGCTACCCCACTCAGTGGCCAGCCATGCTGGTGGGACTCTTGCCGGCCACGCTTCCTCATGGACAGACAGACTTTCCTCCATCGCATGCCGACCGGGCATGGCAGGAGCTGGAAGTCAGGCAAGACACGCATCTCGTTTCTCCGCCGTGTTTTACCTGACTTCCAGCTCCTGCCATGCCCGGCAAGGGGGGGGGGAGAAGAGATGACACGGGGAGCCCCATCTCACTCCATGCATCTCACTTCTCCGCTGCCTCCCCCCCCCCACCTGCCATTCCCTCTCACCGGCTGAGATCGGCAAGCCAGATTCGGGGAGCTGAATGTGCTGCCATCGCCCGGGAGGAGAAGAACGTCAGAAATGGGCGCTCTCGCAGCAGCACCTCCTCTCTCTCTTCTTCTCCCGAGTGGCAGTGGTGCATCTGGCTCACTGAATCTGGCCTGCTGATCTCGGGCGGCAGCGGCTTTGATATTCCCCTTTCCTTTCCTCCCTGCACATGTGTCTAAGTATTGAGGAGGCTTATTTTCAGGGAAGGGCTTATTTTAGCGGATGCGCTCAAAAGCCCAATTGGGCTTATTATCGGGACATGTCTTAGTTTCGGGGAAACATGGTATCTTTTCTAAATTCTTTTAAAATATTTTTAGAATGCTAATATATGAGTTTCCCATTAACTGAGTTCTAGAAATCTGAACACTGCACTTAGCAAAACAAAAAACAAAAACCAGAAATTACATCAGATACCAAGAGCCATATTCAAAAGAAAGTGCCTAAGAAAATCAGTTCTCTGTAAGTTTGACTGTGTTTGTGTATTTGCTTTCTGATCCATAAATCAAAACTTCTGCAACAGGGAGAAGTTGGTTTTTCAAACTAAACTTTCTTTAACGTTCTTTCTAAATATTCTTTCTTTAATTTTCACCTATTTAAAAAATACACTTTTGGATTAGAGCTGCTCTCTAATGTGAGGTACAGAGTTAGACTGGGATTTTGTGTTCAAAATAGTATTTGGATAACTTTTTTTATCACGTTATTATTGTGCAATGTTTTTTCTACATCTTGATTTAAATTTAGTAGACTTGACTTGCTGTATTTTTGAGCTATGAGATAGCCAGCTCACCTGGTAAGGAAATCAGCTGAAGGGACAGCATTCACATCCATAAATCAGCAGACTCTGATTAGCATCTGTCACAATGTCATGCTGCATTTATGTAAAAACACAAGTAAGCTCAGTATATTGAGAATCTGGCTGCCAAAAAATTGTTCTGTAGGTCATTTAAACTTGCTATGGGATGTTTATTCATTAACTATAAAAATATTCCGGCTCCTAACAGAACTTTAATTATTCTTCTCCTCACCTTTATTTTTGGCAGGAAGAAATTCTTCAGTTAGACTACGAGACTGTGATGTTGAGATGCACGGAGACATTTGATGATGATTTATAACTGAACATGTTTGCATTAAGTGCAGAAATTTAGCTGCTGTTTAACATTTCCCCACTTTCCTTAAAAAAGGAAAAAGAAGCATTACCACGGGAATCGTTACTACAATTTCTCATCATACATCATGTTACAAACAGTTCTGTTTATGTTGGCTTTGCAGTTTCTCAGCAGTTATTTTACGTGTATCAAAGTTTAACATTCATAAAGTTCTTTTTTAAAATATATGTCTTCAGTGTTGCCAAGTGTCAAGTCACAGTCTTCTCACATCTTATAGTTAAAGTTTAAAACTAAGGGCAAACTACTTGTGATACCAATTGTTTCATTAATGAAAACAGCTTTCTCTCAAGTTGGTGCCTTTAGATATGTTAGAACACATTCCCAGAATTCCCAGCAAGCAAGGCCCCAGATTAGTGAAAGTCCCTTTAAAATTTAGATGCTTTCTGTACTTGTGCCATCATCTCAAGGAAAAATCACAATAAAACCAGTGTAGTATAATGGTTAAAATACTGGAATAGAGCCAGGGTGATGCAGTACTCTATCAACTGCTGTTCCATGCAACAGTTAAAGCACCTGGTGTATCTTTCAGTTAATCAGTAGGTGGAGAATACAGATACAATCTGTACAAAACTGAAGCTAAATCAAAACTGAAGCTAAATGAAGAAGCTTCTTGCATGAGAAGCAAAACATTTTCAAAGAAAAGAAAACAAAGTTCTTTTGGACAACCTTGGGGCAACCATGTTCTGGATGATTGAGAATCTCCATAGACAAAAAATTAAAACACATCTTTCTGAACATTTGAAAACATAATGCAAATAGGCTTCAAGACCCTGGGAAAGAGAATGGTGATTTGAAAAATATTATAAATGCTGAATTTCTGTACATTCTTCCTTTATCAAGAAAAAGGCAAAAACACCACTAACCCATCTCCACCCTAACAAACTTAAAAGCTAAATTGGGTACTAAAGTCAATGTACTCCGTTGCTAAATTTTCTGTAACCTAATTCCTTTTTTTCAATAAATCTAACTATGCCTGCCTATGAAAACCTTGCTTTTTGGTTATAAACTAAGAGACAATCATCAATCACCTTTTATGTGCAACTATTTGCACTTAATAGAGAAGGTATCCACATCAAGCTTCCCTTGTACAGCAATGATCTGCATGGAAGAGTTACTGTAAGGAAAACTCATCTCCCAAACCCTTGTCCAAAGTATGAACTTCAATAAGCCTGAAAGGTTTTGCAACAAACGTTGAACTGTCTGGTTACACAATCACACAAGATGCATTTGGAAAAAAGGGAGTGAAGCATGTGAAGAAATGGACACCTTGCTAACCATGAAGCACAGAGGTCTCTTATATTTTCAGGTTAGATGGCAATCAGTGGCACATGCAATATTGTGCAGGTGGAATGAAGAATGGTTTCAACTATATATAAACATCTGGAAGTTAATGTCAGAAAAGAAACTGAAATGGGACCACCTATCTTGGCAAGGCAATCTAAACTACCTCCAAATTAATTATGAAACATGTACAGGAAAGAAAGCTAAACATTCTGGTATGGCTTTCACAGTCTTCAGAATTAAATATCGACAATGAGGGACCTGAGAATATTTGTGAACTAGAGGAGTTATGCAAGAGAGAATGAGGAAAATTTCCAAAAGCAGGAATGGAAAGATTCTTAACTGGTTAGAGCAGGGCTGTCAAACTCCCGGCCCTCGGGCCAGATGCATCACACACTGGCCACAGCCATGCCCGGTTTAGCAGGGGGGGAGTCCCAATATGTGGCACCACCATGACGACTTGAGTTTGACACCCCTTGGTTAGAGGAAATGTTGGGAGGCTATTATTTATGCAAAAAGTGGAATTAACAAAGTACTAACTGAAAAAAGTATTCAAAATTATCCCATATTCAGTTTCCTTACTTTGAGTCTATAATCAGCTACATGTATTTTCTAAGTATGTATTCAGAAATATGCTTACAAGACCATGCTATACTGAAAGAAGAAAATATTTGTAGCTCAGAGTTGAACTGGGGCACCCTTGATACCTTTGTAGTTTTCTTGCAGGCTATTCATTACCAAATTAGGTAACATGCCTCATGCAATGGTCATGTTATCTAGTGAGGATGTTACCTAGTTTAGTAGTGAAATGTCTGCAAGAAAACTACCAAGATGTTGTGTTTAACTTCGTAGCATGTAAAGGCTGTGTCAACTTCCATTCATGTGGAGATTCACCAAAAACCACTATTGAGTTAGGGGGTGCCTAAATCTTTTCTTGCACTTGTAAGGAAGTTCCCTGGAGAACTTTATGCTAGTTGTCAACTCTCTGGACTCTTATGGGGCAAAATTGGAGACAGGAATGCATGTGTAGCATCCTAAGGTTCTGGAAAAAGTTGGGATGTAAATCTAACAGGTAAATATTAAGTAATACAACTGTATTCTGGATAAAGAATATGGCAATTTATTAACCTTTTTTCAGATGTCAAGGATGGACATTTCTAGAATAGGTCCAAAATACAGTAGTCTGGTAATTCTGTTGTCTCTATAGTACTTTTTTATAGCTTCTGTAAATAAACTGGAGAAGGGTATCTATTACTTGCAATCATGCAGTAGTGTTATGCTGCAAGGAAAGAAAGCAATTAAGGGCAGCTATTAACAATCTTCCCTTATTCAGCAGAGTTATCATTATATGGATATTTTTAGAAGTGAGACAGTACCATCTGAAACTGTTATGCGTAAATGATAATTTATTCAGTTATTAATGATATTCAATCCTAACAAACATATTACCAGTGTATTTGTTTCTGTTCTATTCTTCCAAATTATGATATACTCAAGACACTTTACAAAGCTGTCACAATACTGAAAAATGATTAAACCTATTACTTAGCCCTAGATATAAAAAGGGGGGTTACAATCTCACATATGCTGAATGCCATATAAAATACAGCTTCTGATAGCTTTTCTGAACTAGTTTCTGAATTTTCCATCTGCATGAGATCCTTTCCATGTTTCTTCTTCATTTGGAGCATGCTAATCAATTATAGAAAACGGAAGGTAAGTGAAAGCCAGTTTCTCTGGAGAGATTAATGGAGACACTAATTTACCAGATACTTTGGAATACAATTTTGTCATATCAAAAGTTAAGATTGGTCACACCCACTCATTGACCCAGGAAATCTGCCAGAGTGACTCCATCACAAATTGATACTAAACTAGCCAGAATGTAATTTCCTGCTACTGAAATCATTTATCTTGTTTCTCTATACAGAATAATTATTTCAATCATGTACCAAAGAATTACTTCAAGATTTGAAATGTTAGGCTCAGCTGCCAATTGCTTGCCAACCTGCAGATCAGCAAGTCCTTTTGCCTTTAGTTACAGTCTTCTTGCCAAATTTAAGATAGTGATGATGGCTACAAGTACAGAAGGTGGCATTCATTTTAAGCACATTCTGGATTAGACTAGACTAGATTAGATTAGATCAGATCAGATTAGATCTGGATCCACCACAAGAATGACACAAATGTTCTTTTGCAGTAACCCCATGCAGCTCTAAGCTCTGGATTCAAAAGACTTATGGGATTCTATTAAAGTGAACTAATGGGATTTTAGGCTTCATTCCAATGTTGTTAATCATGAAAGGGACACAACAACTGTTGTGCATGTGTCTAGCTACTTTGATTTATTCCAAATATCTATGCAAACTGTTCAGATATATATGCGAGAGCTATGATGAGAAGCAGTGTTTGAAGGCTTCCATTCATATTTACTAATAACCATGTAGAGAGAGAAGGATGCAATTGCTAGGTTGAGAAGTAGTGTATGTAACTTATCCTTTTGTTTAATTCAGAGTAATGATACTCAAAGTGTAAAACCAGTATTAAATCTGAAATGAAGACTGAAGAGTGCACATACAGGTCTGAAAAAAAGGAAATACAACATAGAAATAGAATATTTTATTTGGCCACATGTGATTAGACACATTTAACCATATAACAGGAAACTGAAATGGGCAGAAAGGACCTGATTTGGCCCTTCTATAATGCCCTATGATTAATCAGATGAAAATCCCTTTTTTCAGAATTTTAGAAAATATTGATTTGCAATGCAAACCTAAATGTGATATGATGCAAACAAACGAACAAGTTATCAGTGCAAATCCTCCTGAAATCAGAACATAGGAAATAACTGTCAGCATGAAATAGGGCTTATTAGTAAACCAAAATGGCCTAACCCCAAGGGAATGATCAAAAGCATTTCCTCATGCATGTCATATTACTAATATTTTTCTTTCGGTACAGTTTAAAATAAGGCACAACATTATACAAACATATATTTATCTGGGTAAAGTACAGATAGCCCTCAACTTATGATTGGTGACTTAGCAAATGTTTGACGTTACAAGGGACACCCCCCCCAAAAAAGGTACATATGACCCAGATTCAAAATTCTGATGGCCACCCCACCTCCACCCCCCACAATCACATGGATTCATTTTGGGTGCTTGGCAATCAGCCCTGATTTATGGCCGTATGCAGTATCATGTGACGATTTACATTTTTACTATCCTCCAGAGCTTTTATAAACTTAACCATTCTGATGATTAAAAAAATAGGGGGACACCAAAAGTACAAAGCATGCAAACTTAGGGTTTGATCAATTATATCCAATCAGTTCAGCTGAGATAAAGTTTGAGGCTGTATTTATTGAAACCTTAGCCTGATGCTTTAGGAATAGAACAGGAACAGGAATTGAATTGAATTGAATTGAATTGAACTGAATTCTTTATTGGCCAAGTGTGATTGGACACACGAGGAATTAGTCTTTGGTGCATATGCTCTCAGTGTACATAGAAGGAGAAAAAAGAAAAAATATATTCATCAAGAATCATAAGATGCAACACTTAATGATAGTCATAAGTTACTAATAAGCAATCAAATCATTCTAGGAAACAGAACAACATAAATCGTAAAAATACAAGCAATCATAAGTGGGAGGAGAGAGGTAATAGGAAGGATGAGAAGAAGAATAGTAATACAGTCTTAATAAATAGTTTGACAGTGGTGTGGGAATTAGTTGTTTAGCAGAGTGATGGCATTCAGGAAAAAACTGTCCTTTTGTCTAGTTGTTCTGGTGTGCAGAGTCCTCTCTGTGGACATGTGCATCAGCCAACTGCTCTCTTCTGGGATCCGGCGTGTACATGTGCACCGGCCAGCTGGCGTGAAGACCAGTTGTCTGGTGTGCATGTGCGCACCAGAACCCAGAAGAGAGCAGCTGGCCGGTGCCCATGTGCACCGGACCAGCTGTCACGCCATGCACGTGATGGAACCCGGAAGAACAGCTGGCCACCGCGTGCATGTGCACCGGCCAGCTGCTCTCTTTTGGGTTCCGGAGCTCCAGCGCTCCGGGGCACGTGCTCTAGTTTTGGCACTCAGTGCTGAAAAGTTTAGCCATCACTGGGGTAGAAGTTGAAACAATTAATGTCCAGGATGTAAGGAGTCTGTAGATATTTTCTCAGCCCTCTTTTTGACTCGTGCAGTATACTGGTCCTCAATGGAAGGCAGGTTGGTAGCAATTGTTTTTTCTGCAGTTCTAATTATCCTCTGAAGTCTGTGCCTGTCTTGTTGGGTTGCAGAACCAAACCAGACAGTTATAGAGGTGCAGATGACAGACTCAATAATTCCTCTGTAGAACTGAATCAGCGGCTCTTTGGGCAGTTTGAGCTTTCTGAGTTGGCGCAGAAAGAACATTCTTTGTTGTGCTTCTTTGATGATGTTTTTGATGTTAGGTGTCCATTTAAAGTCTTGAGATATGATAGAACCTAGAAACGTGAAGATCTCTACTGTTGATACTGTGTTGTCTAGTATTGTAAGAGGTGGAGAATAGGAGGGTTTCTCCTAAAATCTATCACCATTTCTATGGTTTTCAGTGTGTTTAGTTCAAGATTGTTCCGGTTGCACAAGGCTAGTTGAGTCATCTTCCCAAGATTTTCTGGGCAACAGTTTTCCATCATGGAAAAGAAAATTCTTTCTCATGACCCACACCTGTACTTTCCACTCCTTAACTAAATGATTTTCTTCTTTTTTTAACTTCTATTGTTAAACTAAATGATTTTCTGAAATGATGCTATAAAGAAATTGACATTCAGGATTCTGAATGGGCAGTCGGAGGCAGAGGGTAGATGGGAGAGGAAATAATGGAACTGTTTTTTGGACATTAGTCTTGAGCCACACACAACTCAAGGGCTACGAAACCCACAAAAAGGAAGATGATTTTTCAGAAGCTTAGGGAACCGGGGTTTCCCCCCCCCTTCTGGTGCAGATTTAAACCTTTGTGTTAATATCATTATCAGAGTTCCTTTCAAAATCAACTTTGTTACTCTTCTGTTCCTTTGCACCTTGGGTAGCCAGCTGCTTAGGGCACACTGGAAGATATTTAAACCAGTTAGCAACACAGAATTTGGAACCTATTCCAAATGGAAGATCATAGATGTGCAGGTTATTCACAGCGCCATCAGACTCTTCATTATAATCTTTTCTCCAAGCGAGGAGTCCTCGTTCTTCTTGGCTTCCTGCAAAACGGAAGTAACATGGTGAATAACAAGGCCCCTCAACCAAGTTATATTATGGTTAGGAAAGTATTTGCTGTTACTGGTAAATACCAGTACTAGTATCAGAAATACTAGTATCAGAATGTGTGATTTTGGAAAAGCCCACACAAAAGGTCAGGGAAAGTAGACAGAAAATTTGACCATCTACCCACCCCAATTCTGTAGCAGAAGGAATTTTCCTTGTACTCTTTCTCCTCAGTACAATAGTTTCTGCTCCCAACTATTCAGATAATTTAGGATACACGCAGTATTGCTTTGAGGAAAGTAATAACTTGCACCACTTTTCTCCAACATGATAGATTATCTGGCACTCCTTCAACTAGCTGACCACATGTTACCACAATTAGGAAGGGAGCTTCTATGCAAAAGCATCTGATTAGGAGGCTTCTAGTATTGGGGGGGGGGAGGACGACAGTGTGTAACATCTAACAGCTGCAAGCCTACCTGTCCTTCAGGATGAGAAGATTACAATAAATATTTCCCATAATGTACTTGATCAGTGATAACAAGATTATAAGTGACAGAAATATGTTTCTCACATTCTTTCTTTCCAAAATATGTAACATGAGACATGCACAAATCCACAAGACCAGTTCTAAATAGAAATATCTGTGATCCCACTCAACAATGCAACACTCCTGCTTTCCTCAGGTGACAACACCAAGAACACTAAATGGTTTTACCAAGTGGGTAAGGCCAAATCACAGGATTCTTTCCTAAGGAATTGGAATGAATATTCCTGTAGGCGCTGACTCTGTGCTCAGGGTGAATGTAATTATATCATTTACATTGCACCAAGTTCTGCCACGGCTAGGTAGCATCTCAGTCTTATCTTCAGGGGCAGCAATTAGAAAAGTATAAATGGTTTTCTATTTTTATTTCAGATAGTACTGAACTGCTTGTGGAAAATGTTTGTACTGTTCCTGATAATGGGATCTAGCTGGTTCCAAAACTAAGCATTTTATACAAAACAAAAATTAAATTCTGCATAATTTCTCTGACTTTACTTACAATTAAATAAAATTTTAATTAAGCTCTGTTGTGTTTTAAAGCAAGTGGCCATATAAATCTTTCAAATAAAATAACTAAATTAATATTTGGTGGGGTGATTGTTGCTTACTTTTTTATTACTTCTCCCATTTAAACATCATAATCTCTTGGCAACTTTTACAAGTGGAGTATCATTGAGGGGGACCACTAGGTGGCCCTGGAGTGAGAAGTTTTGTATCCATAGACAAATTCTCAAAATGCAAGTGTAGCCTTTACTCTTACTGCTGCACTACAACCATAAATGCTATCATAAATTCAACGAAGATGAACCATGATCAATAATTACCTGGAATGGTGTTATCAAGAAAAAAGCCCAGGAATCCGCCAACAAACATGCCAGTAGTTAGCAGTACCTGGATCACTTGGTCTAGCTGTACAGTTCCTAGAAAGAGAATCCATTGCGTATCAGAGCAAATCACAACCTCCTAATCCTTTCCTAATCCTTGGGAAGAAAGGCGAGTCATTTGAAATGTTCTTTTTTTCTTTCAATAATCAGGCCATGGCATTTACTTTACACTAAAAACATTTGTAGTCCATGTGGAATGCTCATTTTGTTTCTGTCTTCTACACAGAAACCCTGGTATGAGTACTTCCCAAATTACTGCATAAATGTACCCCTTTGATAAACAAACAAGGAATATAAGAGTGTAGGATTCAGTTTTGCAATTTCACCTCAATAGACCGTTGACTTCAGCATCGTGACTGGGACGCTTTCTGAAGGACTCAATTTTCAATACTCCAATTCCTTAATTAGCTCTCATCCAACAACTGGTAATTTGATTGCTATGCTTCAACCAGTTGCTGATTCAGTCCTTCAATGCATCCTTTTTATGTTAATGATCTACTAGATTTATCTAACAGGAAATCATCCAAGTCTGAGCAATGCTTTAGAATGCTGTATTGTACAAGATATGTGCAACAATCTAATTATAGTACTCAGTAAATTACCCAAAATGTTGTCATGAAGGTTCAATTGTAGCTGTAGTTTTGCAACTTGAATTCAGTGAAGCCAAATTTCAGATCTGAACTGGCAGTTCAAATATAGATTTGTGTGTATATATTTCCCAAAGAAAGTTGAATAATATCATACAGTAGAATAAATAAATAAAGGATGTATAAATCAGAGCTGGAAAACCTTAAACTATGTTAGATGCTGATAGTATCACTTAATATTCCTCATATTTAGCTACACTAGCTGGGATTTACAATATTAGTAATAGCCTCCTCACTTCTGAACTAAATCACAGCATTTGCAGTCATATTCTACTCATTATATAAGCCACATTAAACAATATTTTTGCATATCCAAAGTATCTTTTAGAATAAACAGACAAGCATGATAGAGTAAGAAACCTACAGTGTAGAAGACTAATATATGATAATACCTCCCCATTTTTGTTGTACTTCTAATTATTGCTCTGACTTAAACCTTACTTTAGATGAAAGGCTACAATAAAAGCTGTAATCCTGTGTACCTGTTTTTAGTTTTTCTGCATTATTCTCCACCCAGTGTGGAATGGTCAAGCCAGCAAATATAGAAAAGCCAAAGATGAATATGTTTCTTGAAGAATTCATGTCTGTGTACTGACCAAGAGATATAATTGAAAGAAAAAATATTAATTTACACCAATAATTTTACATGTAAACAGAACAGCATTATTATATCATACTAGGTACTCTGAGCTTTACCTAGCCAAACTTTGATTCTCCCAGTATTAATCAGGGTTAGCATTGATTGATACTAAGAAGGGGAACCTGCTGAAAATTCCCAGGTTGTTGACTAGATTGAGAAGTTATGAAAAGTCTCCTTGAAAAAGATACAGGTAGTCTTCAACTTACAACCTCAATTGAGACCAAAATTTCTAAGTAAGATGGTTGTTAAATGAGTTTTGCACATTTTCCGATCTGTCTTGCCACAGTTGTTAAGTGATTCACAGCAGTTGTTAAGTTATTAATACGGTTGTTAAGTAAATCTGGCTTCCCCATTGACTTTGCTTATCAGAAGGTCACAAAAGGTGATCATATGACCCCAAGGACACTGCAATCATCATAAATACTTGTCAGTTGCCAAGCATCTGAATTTTGGTCATGTGACCATGGGGATGCTGCAACAGTCATGAGTGTGACACAAAGTCATAACTCTCCTTTTTCACTGCTGTTGTAACTTCAAATAGTTACTAAAAGAATGGTGTTAAGTTGAGGACTCTCTGTAGTAGCAAATCAGTTCCATAATGCTGCCAAGAAAAAAATGCATGAATGCTGTTTCCTGGAGTCTAATTCAATTCAAGGACACTTTTGCTTAACTTTACATACTCAGAGTGCAACAGGACAAGTTCCTGAGCCCAAGAACATAGATTTTAAATCTAGCACTGGGGAAGAAAGAGCCAGGAGAGACAGAAGTAAAGAAGAGAAGCAACATAGGCTTTAGTAAAGCCTATATTGTAAATGAAGCATATATTGTAAATATTCTCTTCTACTAGTAAAGCATGCTTATAGTAAAGCATATGACAGGACATAAGAATTTGGAAGCTAAAGTAAAGGCTTCATAGGAAAGACTGAAAAAGAGAGGTAGTTGATAGTCCCACAATAGAATAGGAAAAGAGAAGGGTTAGTGGGGGGGGGGGTTTAGGAGAGAAGACCTTCAGACAGGAAGGATGGTAGGAGTGAATAACTGTGGAGAAGAACTGATTCTAATGACACTTTCTAAAACAACTAAAGGAATAAAATACCCAATGCAAAAAAATGGATGTCAATACATGTAAATGAATCAGATTGTTACAATAATATTACAATAATAATATTACAACATTACAATAAACACTTTTTTTCTAGATCCAATTCCATTCAAGGTTTGCTTCCAGGTCAGTTCAAAGTGTTGGTTATTATTTTTAAAGTCCTATATGACATAGGGCCAGGTTACCTAAGGAATCATCCCATCCCCATCACCTCAGCCCATCTCACCTGGTCAGGTGGAAAGGTATTTTATAGATCCATCAGTTAAAGAATTTTGACTGGTGGGGTCCAGGAAGAGTGCATTCTCTGCCATTGTCCTTGTCCTATGGAATATCTTTCCTCCAGAGGTGAAGCAGCCCCGGCACCCAGCCTCTTGAAGAAGTCTGAAGCCCTGACTGCCAATTCGCTTGGGGCTCACTAAGCAGCATGCAACCTTGAGGGTCTTGAGGTTTGATGGCCCTGTCCCCGCCTTTTAATTTCTAACTTATTTTATTATTGTTTTAGCTGCATCTTTTATTGATATATTGTATTTTTATATGGTCTTTATGTTTCCTAATTTCATACTGCTCAGAATCACTCTGAGCGAGAGTCTGGTATCTAAATTCAACAAATAAATTGGACTAAATTCTTATATGTGGGTAGACTCTCAATACAAGATTCCTACAAGTCAATACAACTAGAATTAGCATGGCCTTATAAAAGCACATAAAACATAACAAAAAGAATCAATTGATGTATTAACAAACTGAATATTGGAGGTGATCATCCTTTTAATTTGGCACATGGAAATACCAAATGATATTAAGCACATCTCAATTTGGAAATCATCCTACAAGAAATTTGCCCATGGCTCTGGCTTATCCATGCAAAATTATCCTAGTGTTGTGGTCCGCCAGCAGCCTGCGGAGCTGGCAGCAGAGTCGGACAGTGAGGAGGCTGGGGAGGACAATGGGCCAGTCCTGGAGTCAGGGGAAGGCCTGGACGAGGGCTCTGTGTCGGAGGCAGAGATGGGGCCAGGGCCATCTGGGAGTGATGCGCGGACTCGAGCCTCCAGAGGTGGATAACAGAGAGGCAGAGGAACAGGAGGAGCCTGTTCCTAGTGCACGCGTGCAAAGAGCTGCCAGAAGGTAAGAGCAGCTAAAGCAAAAAGGACGATTATTGGTCCCTCCCAGAAATTATTGGTCCCTCCCAGAAGGCTTAAAAGAGCAGCAATGGCTGTTGGGATCTTTGTAGGAAAGCAACGTTGCTACATTTGTTTCTTGTCAGCATCTCTTGCTTCTGAACTTTTGCCAAGAAAAGTATTTGGCAGAGTGCCAAAGAAGACAAAGGTTGGTGATAAAGCCGAAGAACTGTTTTTTTAAAAAAAAGTTTTATTCTTTTATTAATACACATTATGATAAACACATAACATACAACATATAAATATATTCTCTTTTTAACAAGCGGTTCTTCATAAGCCGAAGAACTATTTATGAAGAATTTGTTTTGGACTTAATTTGGACTAAGCTGAGAATGAAGTAATTCTCAGCTGTTCTAATAAAATAAGTTTGTTTAGGACTGATTATGTCTGGTAATAACTACTTGGGCCTACGTCACAACACCTAGAGAAAAATTCACCTACCTGTAAATTAGAAACCCCCACAGCCGTGATGATACCAAACATCACAAGAAACATTCCTCCGATGATGGGTGTTGGAATGCTGGCAAACACAGCCCCAATCTTGCCAAACATGCCAGTCAAAAGCAGAACAAGGCCCCCAGCTACAATGACCATTCTACTACCTACCTGTGGAGAGAGAGAGAAAGTAATTACAAGCAACAAAAAGAGGAGAAACCTGATCTATGACAATTGTCAACTTTGATAGGATTAGAAGTAAAATTTCAAAATTCTTTAGCTGAGTCAAATATCCTTTACCTGATAGTATGTCCATTTAACAATTATCAAGCTAAAGGTGTCCCCTTAAAATCATTTTAAATAGTTATTGTAAAACATACCAAATAATGCTATTTTTGTAAAAGAGAGCAATACAATACACTTCTAAAATATAATATAATATAATGGATCATATTATGATACAGTTAGCATTAATATGTAAAGATATAATATAACTAGGAATACTGATATATTATTGCAATTTATTAAAAAATGGAAAGTAAATCCTCTGAGTGCTAAGATCAATTTAAAGCTCCAACTTGTTCAGAGAATGTCTAAATCCCTTCACCTAGTGTTTGTTATTTTTAAAATCTGGAAGCTTATCAAACTCTGTGGTGTGCTTTGAATATAGGAGAGCAGAAGGGCATGTTTGTAATCGGTTGCTATTTTTAGAAGGCTGAAGAAGCACCCACTTTCGTCCTCAACTGTTGTGTGTCAGCCAGAATCACGCTTTTATGAAAAAGGTGGCCACATAAATATGATGCGCATATTTTAGTTAAAACTATACCAAAACAGCGTTGTTGGTTTCTGAGTTTATAAAACTCAGGATTCCCTTTGCAGTGACCTTCCTTGCAGCGTGCAAAACCAGAAGAATATTAGGGAATTTAAATCATGGTCTCAGATCAGATACAAAAATGTCAATGCCTTATAACTGAAGCATATGCATCCTAAAAATGCCCCCAAGTTATCTCCAGAGCAGAAAATGCACAGGCTTTTCTTCAATTATTCCTGGTCACACATGGCCACTTTTGCTTTTGATCATTCAGAATCAGACTTACCCGAGTGATCCCCAAAGCTCCAACGTTTTCACTGTAAGAAGTGGTACCATTTCCTGTTCCCCAGGCTCCAGCCAGAAGGCAGCCAATCCCTTCTACTCCAATTCCACGATTGATTGCGTGCTTGGGAGGGGGTGGAGCACCAGACAAACGAGCACAGGCATAGTAATCTCCCACTGACTCCACCATGGAGGAGATCACTCCAGCTATGATGCCAAATACACCAGCCAAACTAATTGTGGGCACTCCCCACTGGCCTAAATAGAAGAAACAAGCATGCTAAAATTGAAGATCTGAAACTGGTAAATCTACCTGCAAAATTTTGATTTACAAAATTCAGAAAAGCTAAAAGCATGTACCGTTAACAACTCCTTGTAAATGTCTTGTAAAATCTTATATCAATATTGTACCCTAGTCTCATGTATGTTCATGCATTTAAATAAAAAGATAAGAGATAGTTCCAACAGTTTATCTAAATACTTTTTGGAAAAACTCTATACATCATCACAATCATATTTTTGAACGCCCAAAGCAAAGGCAGATCCAGAAAGATATTAGAAAAGTGGTGGAGTCCCTTTGTTTTTTATTTGCTTCTGCACTGGGATTTTTCATTGTTCAGGATGCTTACTTACAGTAAGTAGTACTGATCAAAAATTACTCCCAAGGAATTCAGACTTTTAAAAAGGCCAAACAGCTTGGACATAAGTGATGAAGAAATTGGATAAAATGGGGAGCTCCAGATCTAATGGGCCACAATATAAACACATTTTTGCATAGAAGAAACTGAGAATTTCTTCCATTTTTTTTTTTTTTTTTTGCTATGCTAAACAGGAAAGAGCATCAGCATAGGAATACCTGGATAAGGAAATCGAAACCAGGGTGCCTTGCTTATGACATCACCTTTGCTGTCAGTCCGAGCTAAATAACCATAAGTTCTTGTATCTGAAGGGAGAACGTTGGTGATGGTCAGTACAAAACATAATAGCCACGTAATTGTGAGAGCAAACAGCACCTATGTAGTTACAAATGACAAGGAATCTTTGTTAGTACAAAACATAATAGCCACATAATTGTGAGAGGTAATAAAGGAATCTATCTGTTAGCAGGTAATTTAGACTTCAAAGCAGGAAGTTCAATGGAAAGTACATAAAGGCACATATTATACTTCAGAGGTGCATTAAAATATGTAATTATCACACATAATTCTTCTCATTTATTCCTTTAAGTTATGTCAAATTTACAGTAGAGCCATTGAAATTGTCCCAAAAATGCTTCTTCAAGAGGCAACTGGACTTTCTGCTTTTTCTTTGAAGACGTTTCGCTTCTCATCCAAGAAGCTTCTTTAGCTCTGAGATGTACTTGATTAGTCAAATATCATTAGAGTTTACTCACTGGAAAGATCTGGAAGAGGTAGATCTTGGAGAAATGGCATTTTTTGCTTTTTTTGTAAGATGGTAGTGGAACAGGCACATTTTTCAGATACTGAGAGAATAAAACTATGAAGGAAATCGTTCTAAAGAGAAAAGGGGTTTCCATTAATAACATTCTGATTCAGAAATCAATGAAATACCTTTACAATTAATAATTTCATTACTGATGTTTGCAAATATTAACGTATCAAATACTTAGTTAAAAACAGAACATCCATTGTCTACACAATGGACTTTCTTTATTTAGTTCATCTTTCTCGTAATATGCACAATATGATGGAATATAGTCCAGAGTCACAGGAGGGGGGGCTCTTTCCCAGGGAGTAAAGAGACAACATAGCTTGGAATTATTAGTATGCAAGAAAAGGATGAAGTCATACCCCCCCTCCACATATCTAATAGTTATTGCAAATAAGTGCTTTAGATCGGCAAGATTCCTGTCTATAGGAGAGCAACAAAAAAGAAACTATGGCACGCATGCTGGAAGTGGCACACAGAGCCATCTCTCCGGGCATGCGAGCCATCGCTCATTGCTCTTCTAGGTTCTGGCGCACCGGCCAGCTGGTCTTCATGTGCATGGGAGCGCCGGAAACCAGAAGAGCAGCCACCCGGTGCACATGCACACACCGGGCAACTGCTCTTCCAGTTTCCAGCATGCACATGTGCTCCGGCCACCTGGTCTTCCAGTTTCTGGTGCTCATGCATACGCAAAGACCAACTGGCTGGAGTGCATGCACATTCTGGAAACCGGAAGATCATCTTCCCGGCATGCGCATGCACTCCAGGCAGCTGCTCTTCTGGTTTCCGGCACGCACATGCTCCAATTTTGGCACTCGGTGCTGAAAAGGTTCGCCAGCACTGCTATATACCCTGTGAACTGTTGGGGGGGAAGGGGTTTCACCTTCACCCTTTTCCTGTATATCAAAGATTCCAAGCTATTGTCTCCTTGCTCCCTGGGGAAAGAGCCCTTCCCTTCTTGTAATTCTGGACTGCATTCTACCTCACATTTATTTAGCACATTAGATGTATAAACATACAAAAGTTAAGAAGTTTATTTTTTAATTAATCCGTAAAAGAAAAAGAAAAAAAGCATTATATTCTCAGTTTACATTACATCATTTTGGTCATTAAAGGAACACAAAACTTACATGGCTGCTATCCCCCAGTGTTCTCCAGCATCTTTTCCTGCAGAGCTAAAGAGAGGCAGTGCCACCAAAGCTATGGTTGGAGCAATAGTCAGAGGGCCAATGAACTGCATCAGGAATCCAATGAGACCCGAAAAGCCAACAAAAATTTGGAAGCAAGATGCTACCATAATTGCTCCCTGCAACTGAAACAACAAAGGCTGTAAATGCTTTTTATTCCAATGGAAATCCTTGTATTTAAGTTGCAAGTGGTGATGTGTGATTGGCAGTGGTTGGTAGTTGATCAGGAGATAGTTAATGGAATTGGACGTCATCTTAGTAATCCTAGAAAACTTGCCATATGCTTTATATTTAGTAGGAAAACTAATTGATTGCTTTTATTAATTTGACTTCTGAATGGTTAACAAATACTGGAAAGGAAATACCTTTTTATAATGTTTCTGATTTGGAAGAAATTAAAGTTAAAGATAGAAAGCACAAAGTGGAAGCAGTGAGTTCCATTTTGTTCATGATCCATAAATATTTCTGTGGGACCATGATAGATCCTCTTAAACTTAAGAGAAGGGCAACCATCATGTCACTTTTATTTGACAGGCTGCTGTTCTGGAGGACATTTAGCTACTATTCTCAAGAGCATTTAGGAAACCTAAAATTAATAACAGTTAACTCATCCTGAAAGAAAATAAAATCTTCTCTCCATGAAGTTGATCAAAAACTATTTGAAAGGCAAAGTGACGTCACTCTCCTACTACCATGTCTTTTGAAGAAAGAGAAGTTACACAGTTTTGTCAGGTGTGCCACAAAAACAAACAAATTCCACAAAATAATACATTTATACAAATATCCTCAGTGGATTACCTCTCTCATTCGAACCTGCCATAACTCAATAAAATTTGGGGAAGTAGGATCCACCATGCTGGCATTATTGGTCCAATCAGGGCACTTCCAGTAGGGCAAACTGAGCATGGCCAGTGAAGGAGTTAAAAATGCAAAGGTTCCTCCTTGTAGAATAGGTAGCCTGTAATGAGGAGAGAGATGGAAATGGAGCAATGCATACAAAATACATCATCTACTTGTATACACACTAGATGGCACTGCAGTTTACTCACACAATTTAGTATGAGTCTGTTTTCCAAAGGCTTGCTAGAATAACCAGGTTTTGACAGTCTAGGAAGATCGTAAGGAAATAGGTTACCCTTACCTCTGACAGCAAACTGTTCTGAGAAGGCATTCCTGTATATAATTACTATTCTATTCCCCCCCTTCCATTAAACAACTCAATAGGAGTTCAATCAGCACTCTGCATTCAGTGGGTGGTTATAATCAATTTAGATTCAGAAAGAACGTTGTCTTACCTGAACGTTCCTTTTCAGTGCACTGCGAATGCAATCCATATACGGGTTGTTTTCCTCATCGCTTATCTTTTGACTGGGTAATTTTTTCAAATATCTCTCTCCGTGCTGTGGCCACGCCCTGCTTTCCCATGATGCACTAGTCTTTGAACGAAGGCGCGACCACCTAGGCAGGAAGTTAGAATAAGGTAAGTAGCAAAAGAACCACAAAAACTGGAACCAGTAGAACAACTAGAACAAAGCAATAACAGGGTGGGAATGGATTGCATTCGCAGTGCACTGAAAAGGAACGTTCAGGTAAGACAACGTTCTTTTTCCAGCGCACTGCTCATGCAATCCATATACGGGATATACCAAAGTTCAGATCCCAAGGGTGGGAGACAAATTGCTCCCAGAGTCCTGGCCTACAAGGACACTTTGCAGAACACGTCGGCCAAAAGAGGCCTCAGCAGAGGCAAATGTATCAATCTTATAGTGTCTAATGACACGTGGCGGCTTGGCAGATGTCCGAGACTGATGCTTGTGTAGCCCAGGCGGCTGAGGTTGCCGCGCTACGCGTAGAGTGAGGCAAAATACGAGCAGGAACAGGACGCGATTGTTGTTCGTAAGCTGTGGAGATGCACGCCTTAATCCATCTGCCCACAGTGGATGGAGATATCTTCTGACCCAAGGAAGATGGATGAAATGAAACCAAAAGGGCCTCAGACTTCCGGAACGATTCAGTCCTACGAATGTATTGACGTAAGGCCCTACGAATGTCGAGGATATGCCAGTCCTTCTCACGTTGGTGCCTAGGCGACGGGCAGAAATCTGGAAGAACGAGCTCCTGGGCACGATGGAAATAGGAGTTTACTTTAGGTAAGAAAGTAGGATCCAGACGTAAAATCATGGTATTAGGTTGGAATATGCAGAGATCCTTTCTAATTGATAAAGCCATAAGTTCAGAGACTCGTCTTGCCGAGGTGATCGCCAAAAGGAAGGCCATCTTGTAGGATAAATACTTGAGAGGTGCAGAACCCAGGGGTTTAAAGGGAGGAGACATAAGAGCCTGAAGAACAAGAGAAAGATCCCAGGTCGGGTAACGATGAACAGGGGGTGGACGGAGGTTCACAGCCCCATGGAGAAAACCTTTAAGCAACGGGTGCAGAGATAGAGAAGAATAAGGAGGACATCTGATGACCGTGGATAAAGCAGCAGTCTGACGACGAAGGGTAGATGGCGACAAGTCCTTGTCCAGACCTGATTGCAGGAAACACAAAACATGCACAATCTGAGCCGAGGTAGGGTCAACTAATTTGACAGCACACCAGGAGCAAAAGGACTTCCAGGAAGACTCGTATATCCAAGAAGTCGAAGGTCTTCGGGAGGCCAGAATTGTATTTATGACAGAGTCTGGGATACAGTCCTTTTGCAGAATGACCCGCTCAAACGCCAGACAGCCAATTTGAGCCATCCTGGGTCTGGATGGTTGATGGCCCCCTGACGAAGCGACAGACGTTCCGGCGGAATCACCCATGGTGGAAGGACCGACAATGCCACAAGGTCCGCGTACCATGGTCGACGTGGCCAATCGGGGGCCACCAAGAGAAGTTCTGCCCTTTCCTCCAGCAGCTTGCGGATCACCTGAGGAATCAGGGGAATCGGGGGAAAGGCGTATAAGAGCCCCGGCGGCCAATGGCACCTGAGGGCATTGTGGTCCTCCGCTGTCAGACACGGGTAACGAGTTACAAATCGTGGCAGTTGGGCGTTCAACGGGCTGGCGAACAGGTCCATGACGGGCATGCCGAAGATGAAAGAAGCCTTGCGAAAGAGACCGGGGTGTAGTTGCCATTCTGATTGGTCGATACTTTGTCTGCTGAGCCAATCGGCCCTGACGTTTTCCACACCTGAAATGTGATTGGCCCTCAATGATAGAACATGCGTCTCCGCCCAACGTAGAAGCTGTTCGGATTCCAACATCAGGGGTCTCGACCGAGTGCCCCCCTCCTTGTTTATATGGGCCTTGGCTGCAATATTGTCCGTTAAGACAAGAATGTGCCGACCTGACAACTGAGACTGAAAATGATGGAGAGCTAGCCGAATGGCCCTCAGTTCCAACAGGTTGATGTTGAGTCGTCTCTCAGAATCTGACCAGCGACCCTGCACTACTTGATTGTGTAGGTGGGCCCCCCAGCCCTGGAGGCTGGTGTCCGAGGTCAGGGTCAGGCGGTCTGGAATCAAGAAGTGCGAGCCTTTGTGAAGTCCCGGACCTAACCACCAACGAAGGGACAGCCGAAGTTGAGGTGGAAGCGATACCTTGCGAAGAGAATCGCTGTGGCCCGATCGTTGGAAGGGAAGGAGAAACCATTGTAATGGCCTCGTGTGACGACGAGCCCATGGCACAATTGAGAAACTCGAGACCATTTTCCCCAGCAGCTGAGAGAGATAAAGGAGAGGAATGGACCGTTGTGACAGAATTTGATGGATTAAGTCGCAGATGCTCTGGATTCTGTCTGAAGAAAGAAAAACCTGTCCTTGTATAGTGTCTATCACCGCCCCCAGGTGTAGCAGGGAGGTGGAAGGATAAAGGTGGCTCTTTGGGAAATTTATTGAAAATCCGTGGTTCTGAAAGGCCTCGATGACAAGTTGTAGATCTCGAGACGCTTGACCCCTGGAAGATGACAGGACCAGGATGTCGTCGAGATAACATAAGACCCTGACAGGGATCTTTCTGAGGGAGGCCGCCACTACCGCCACTAGCTTTGTAAAAGTCCTTGGGGCTGAGGACAAGCCAAAGGGCATGGCGCAATACTGATAATGGTCCTCCCCAATCTGGAACCGCAAGAACTTTCGGTGTGCCGGCAGAACCGGAACATGCAGGTATGCCTCCCTGAGGTCGACCGACTGGAGGAAGTCGCCGCGCCGAATTCCACCAAGAATGGACCTCAGTGAGTGCATTTTGAACCTGCGGTAAGAGACCGACAGGTTCAGATGTTTTAAGTTCAGGATGGCCTTCCAACCCCCGGAATGTTTTGGAACCAGAAATAAAGTTGAATAGAAGCCCTTGCCCTGTTGACTCGGTGGGACAGGTTCTATTGCCTTGATGTGCAAGAGGTGGAGAACTTCCTTCCGCAACTGGCTTTCCAAATCGAGGGACTGGAGAGGAGGACAACGGACATGGCGGGATGGAGGGCGATCCAGGAATTCTATAGTCAGACCGAAGGACACCGTATGAAGAATCCACGCATCCGTGGACAACTTTTCCCATTGATGACGAAAAAGTTGTAGGCAACCACCAATGGGATCCAGTGCGGTGTAGTCATTTTCCCCTGCGGAATTGACGGAAACCGGAACCACGGAAGGGTCGTTTGGCCGTAGAGTTGTTTCTGGACCTGTCGCGAAAGTGTTGGCGATCGGAAGAGCGGTCGTTTCCGTGAAAGTAGGAGCGTTGCGAATAGGGACCTCCGGATCTCACCGAGGCTCGAAAGGGCTGGCGCTGATAGTAAGGTGTATAGCTCCGTTCAGGTTGGCGATAAGAGGAAGTTGGTATAACCTTACGTTTGTCCTTGTCTTCGACAAGGACAGGGTCGAGGGCGGCACCAAAGAGAGACGGGGCCTTATATGGAGCCGCTGCCAGTTTCCATTTGGCTTTGGAGTCAGCTCTCCAGTTCCTAAGCCAAAACAAGCGCCGTGATGTTACGGACGAGGCCAAAGCTCTTGAGGCGAATTTCACCGAGTTCAAGGAAGCATCTGCCGAGTACTCAGTGGCAGCGACGATTTTGTTTATATCTTGATGAAGGCACGTATCTTCCGGTGGTAATCTGTCTTGAAGTTGCCTCAGCCAAAGCAGCATAGCTCGATTGAAAAAAGAAGTAGCGGTAGCGGTCTTAATCGTCCAGGCAAGGGCTTGATGTTCCTTACGAAAGGAGAGCTCCGACTTCCTGTCCTCAGATTTGAGAGCACCCAAGGAGTCAGTGGAGACCAGCGAGGATGAAGACAGGTTCGCAATCGGAGGGTCAACCACTGGTAGAGATAATAAGGCATCCAACTCTGGCACAGCGCAATAGAGTTTCTTATCTAGAGCATTGGGTCCCATCAACGAGCCAGGTTGAGACCAGGGAGACTGCAACACATCAGAAAAGAGTTGAGGGCAGGGAATGCAGTCCTTGCCCGGCTTAGAAGACGAAAACAGAGCCTCGTGAGGAGTGGCCGAGGAAGCAGTGTCAGAAGACGAAGAAGGTGATGCAGCCATGTTGGTGGTCTGACGTGCTTTATGTAGAAGGGACTTAAACAAGGATGGCCTGAATAAGCCAGCAAAGGCGGGGACATCAGGCGCAAGCCCCTCATCCTCAGAAAATTCCAAGTCCTCCATTGGTTCGTCTCCATGATCAGATTCATCCGACGAACCTGGTGCCAAACGTAAGGGAGATTTGGAACGAGTTGGAGCAGACGAATGAGGCATAGAAGGAGGAGCTATCGGAACCTGCTGAAGGGAAGATTGATGAATCCCAGCTGCCAGCAGAGAAGACAAGGCATTAGAAAGTAATGATTGTAAGTCTATCTGTGGTGCCAACAATTGACCATCCGAACCACGAAGGCCGGCAGAGGTCGGAGTAAAGGTTGCCTCTGGGCAACCTGAGGGAGGATGAGCTGGTCCCCCTAGGCCCACAGTGGAGACATCCGGCAATGACACAGAAGCCTGTTTGGAAAGTCTGCCAGAAGCACCTGACTGGATCTCGGTGGTGGCCGAAGGGCGAGTCGGAGAGGAGGGTAACACTTGAGAAGCTGAGGCGAGCGATGCTAGAGAAGATAGTCCCTGAGATATCAGAGCTGGATCAGTTGGGAACACAGAGGCCAAGGAGGCCTGCCTAGCCTTATCAAAATGACGCTCAAGAGCCTTGTGGCGGCGTTGAGCATCTTTATTCGCCGCCGTCGATGACCTGAGGTGGCGGGTATCCTCAGAGGCCGAAGCAGGCCTGCCACGTGATTTGGACCTGTGTTTGGAATGAGCCCTAGGTGGGCTGGGCTCATGCTCCATATCAGACAAGAAGTATGCATCCGCATCTGGACACCACAATTCACTCCCTTTGATACTTGTATGTTTTTGTTTGTTTGTTTGTTTGTTTATAATTTGTGGAACAACGATATATACAGTTCAAGGAAACGAGGTAAAGGTATCCGGAACAGCTGAAAGGGCGAAATAAAAGGCCCAACAATTAGGGAGTAAAAGTAAGAAAAATGGCGTTCGCCTGAGGCCCCTAAAATACTGGGACAGCAAGGGCAGCAATAGCAACTGAAAAGCGTAGTTAACAGCTGAGACAGAGTCCAATCCGGGAAAAGGTAATTAAAAAATCTGCTTCAATTTGGTAGGGAGCAGTCAAATAATCCAATTTCACCATAATTTGGGTAACTCCGCTCCGACCGATAGAAAAGGAGAGCCTCGCAACAAAATGGCCGCCAAAGGCTGATCTAAAATGGCGGCCGTTAGTATTCGCAATGGTAGTTATTAAGAGCGAGGGCTGCCACTAAGGGAATCCCCTGAAGAGAATCCGTGTAGACAGGGGAACGTGGAATACACAGGCGCCACCCGAAGGACAGACACCTATTTCGCTCACCACCGGCGAAAGGAATCACGCCTCCAGCTGATCCCAACAAGGCACCAAGTTCGAAATTTGAAGCCGGCAACAATTAGCACTCAGGAGAGGCGCGGAAAGGAGGACAACACATCAGAGCCTGCAGGGCGAACCATGTGGAGGGCTCCGGAGCTGCCGCTACGAGAGCCCAAAGAAAAAAATAAGAAAAGAATGGTGTGGGGGGTGGCAGCGGCAACCGTCAACCCCTCGCGCACACCAGCGGCTAGAAAGAACAAAGGGATCGCCCCGAAGGAACGGAATCCCCAGCTGTGGGCGGATGCTGTCAAAAGCCCGGGTGAAGGGTGAGGGGGGAGTCCCCAACTCGAAACCCACGCCCTGCAGCAGTAATAAAGGGCTCACACCGAAGTAAGACAATCTAAGCAAAAAAATAAAGAAAAGCCTAACGCAGAATGCTAAAAAACGCTATTTAAAATCACCACGAAGAGAAACACACCAGTCTGTAAGCGACTGAGTAAAAAGACTGGTGCATCATGGGAAAGCAGGGCGTGGCCACAGCACGGAGAGAGAGATTTGAAAAAATTACCCAGTCAAAAGATAAGCGATGAGGAAAACAACCCGTATATGGATTGCATGAGCAGTGCGCTGGAAAAAAGAGAGTTTTGAAGATACCAGGCCTCAAGCCATGTAAGGATTTACAGGCAATAACCATGACCTTGAAATGTACTTGGAACCAGATAAGTTGCCAATGCAACCTCACATTATTGTTGTTATGAGACAAAACTTTCTGTCTTCCTTTATCAGTTTATTAGTTTATCGGTTTGTTACTTCACCTTACACACCACTCCATTTCCTAAGATTCCGAGGGGTACCCATTTATGCCCCACCATTGCATTCTGTATCCACTGAAGTTTCCAAATGCTCTTCAAGAGCAGCTCCTTTCACAGCATGTTGCAGTAGTTCAAATGAGAAACTATGGAAGCACAAGTGATGTGAGCAGGGCTCCTCAGTGTAGGAATGGGTGCAATTGAAACACAACAAGAAGCTTTGCAAAAGTCCTCCTAGCCACGTGTGCCACTTGCTTTTTGAGCAGGAGCTCTGAAACCAATCTTGGACAACCTGTCCATTCCACCTCACCCTCTTCCTTTGTCCCAAGATGGTAGGTTGGAAACTGGATGGAAATTGTCCAAAATGGTCAGGTGCAGCAATGGCCTCTTGAGGAAGAATGTACCACTGGGCCCTTAAATTATGTCAACATCCAAAATACCCTGTTTCCCCAAAATAAGACATCCCCTGATAATAAGCCCAATCGAGCTTTTGAGCACATGGCAATAAGGCCAAGCGCTTATTTCAGGGTTCAAAAAAAATATAAGACAGGGTCTTATTTTCAGGGAAACACGGTAGCTTAGAGGATATTCTATACTTACAAGAACCTCTAGCACTAATTGCTGAAGTTAGGCCGACTTTGATGATTACCAAGACAGAATGCTACAGGAATTGTCAAAATATCTGTGAAAATATGGGGAGGAACAGAAGAAGGATCAATAAAGATTTAAAGGTAGTAAGTAAAGGTAAAACTAAGCTATGCCAGCAAATCTGGAGAAAAACAAAGTGGCCAACGGATTCGAAGAAATCAGTCTATATGCCAACACACAAAAAAGGAACACTTAATAGAGTCTATGAACTATGATTACAATATCCTTAATTTCACATATTAGAAAATAATGCTTAGGCTCATCCAGTGCAAATTAGAGTTTCATGTGGAAAATGAGATGTCAGATGTTCAGCTTTAGAAAAGAATGACAGAATCATAGGGTTGGAAGGGACTTTGGAGGTCTTCTAGTCCAATACCCTGCCCATGGAAGGAGCCCTTTCCATCCAGGACAAATGGTTGTCCAATCTTTTCTTGAAAACCTCCAGCAATAGAACCCTCACAACTCCAAGAGGCAAGCTATTCCACTGACTAATTGTTCTGTCAGGAAAATTCTCCTTAGCTCCAGGTTGAATTGCCCTCTGACAAGTTTCCAAGCCATTGCTTCTTGTTCTGCCTTCAGGTGCTTTGGAGAATAAACCAAACCCCTCTTCCTTATGACAGCCTTTAAAGTATTGGAACACGGCTATTATGTAAGCCTTCTCTTTGTTAGGCTAAACATTCCTACCGGTAGTTCCCTTAGCCATTTTTCATATGGTTTAGTCTCCAGACCCCTTATCATCCTTGTTGCTCTTCCCTGAAAAAAATTGATATCAGCATCTTTTTCGTATCATGGTAACTGGAACTGGATGCAGTAATCCAAGTATAACCTTACTAGTGCAATATAGAAGGGTACTATCACTTTTCACAATCTTGATGCTATCCACCTGTTGGTGCAGCCTAGGACTGCATTGGCTTTTTTGGCAGCTGCAGCACATGCTGGCTCATACTTAAGCAGTGGTCCATTTGGACATCCCTCTCACACACACACAGGTTCTACTGTTGAGCCAGATACTGCCAATTCTGTACCTGTATGTGTGGTTTTTCACGCCTAAGTGCAGGACCTTACTTTTCTCATCACTGAACTGCATTTTGTTGGATAGGGCCCAATATTTAAGTCTGTCAAGACCTTTCTGAATCTTGACTCTATCTTCCAAAATGTTAGTAACTCTGCCCAGCTTAGTGTCATCCACAAATTGGATGAGCACCCTTTCAATATCCTCATCTAGATCATTTATGAAGATATTGAAGAGTATTGGCCCAAGACAGAACCATAAGGTATCCTACTGCATGATACACTCCATATAGATGTAGTTCCATTGAGGACTGCATACCGATTATCATAGAGAAAATCTATCTGCAACTAGTCCTCACTAAATGATTGGTTGCTTAGTGACCATTTGACATCCCAACAGACCTCCAAAAAGGTACTTATGACCCAATTTTGTAGTTTTGATGATCTCATACACACACACCTGCAGTCATATACTGTATTTTTCGGAGTATAAGACACACTTTTTTCCCTCCTAAAAGAGGCTGAAAATTTGGGTACGTTTTATATTCCGAATGTAACCCCGTCCATCCACAGGCCCCCATCCTTTGGCCTCTATGCATCCTCTTTCTGGCTGCAGAGATTGCCACCGACAAGGGCTTGTGTTTTTGGGCTCTGTGCGTCGCATTTTCAGCCTCCAAACACTCCGTCTGAGAGCCCTTTCAGCCCTTGGAGGCTGAAAATGGAACACGCAGTGCCCAAAATGGCTACCTAGAACAGCTGCTGCCTTCTCTTACCCCTTCTGCGCTTCACCTGCTTTAGTCACTGGAGCGCCCTCCGACAATCAGCTGTGCTTTTGAAGCTGTTTTTCAGCCCCAACGTGGCACTTGCGAGTGAAGTGATGTGCTTTGTCTCAGGGGTGAAATCTAAAAATTTTCGCTACCGGTTCTGTGGGCGTGGCTTGATTAGTGGGTGGGGCTTGTTGGTCAGGTGACTGGGTGGGCATGGCTTGTTGGTCAGGTGGGCATGGCCAAGTCAACGTCACTTCTTTGCCCTTTTTTAACCTACAAAGCACAACACAACACAACTGGCTCACCCACAATGTAAAAGCAGGGACAAAATGGCTCCTGCAACAAGCAGGAACCTCACACAGCCACAAAAAGTCCAAAAAAACCAACTTTCACACTTTACACACACAAAATTCCACATACAGCTTTGTGAGATTTTGTGTGTTTTAGTTAGAGTGAAACACTACAGAAATACACAAAATCTCACAAAGCTGCACAAATATTATTTTATTTTATTTTATTTTTATATAAAAGCAGCTAAATTTAAAACTTCCTAAACTTTAAATGGCTAGGTCTAAAAAAAGAACAACTAAAAAAAAACCCAATTAACTATTTTTTTTAAAGCTCCCAAAAGGGAAAAAAACTTACAGGCAGGCAGGCAGGCAGGCAGATAGAGCTGCTCACTGATGAGCTTGATTGCAGGCAGGGAGATTCAGTTGCTTGCTGATGCAATGGATTGCAGGGATTACAGCAAGTGAAGCAAGGCAGGCGTGCGAATGTAAGCAAGCTGGAGGCTGGGGGGAAGGGATTTTTGCTACCGGTTCTCTGAACTGCCTGCCGCCATCGCTACCTACTCGCCCGAATCAGGAGGATTTCACCCCTGCTTTGCCTGCTTTTCTAATTGCTGCTCCCTCCAACGATCAGCTGTGCTTTAGAAGCTGTTTTTTAATCCCAACCAGCCCCAACCTCAAAACCAGAGAGCGAACTAATGTGCTGAAGCTGACCAGGCTAAGGATGCTAGCCAGATGAATACCTGGTAGGCAGATTTTTTTTTTCCTATTTTCCTCCCCAAAAACTAAGGTGTGTCTTGTACTCCAAAAAATATGGGTAATTGCATTTTGGGTACTTAGCAATTCGCTTCTATTTACGGTCATTTGCAGTGTTCTGCAGTCACCAAGAAAAAAATGACCAAGATTTTTGTGATTTTTTTTACAGGTTTCCAGGATGTACTTCTGGTTTCTAGCAAAAAAATGTCCATTGTGTTTGATGGATTTAGTTAATACCGTGGTATTTGCTTAATGAACAGTGCACGAAAGATTGTAAACTTGGGTGTGGTCACATGGTGACTCATTTATTGACTGCCACAAACGTCTGGGTTCAACTACAGTTAATGCACCAACCTTCTCCTTTTAGTATTTTTTCCTGAAATAGTTGTTACTAAGGCTAAATGTTTATATCACACAGACATTTACATAAAAAAAACCTCAAGAAAATAAATTTTAAGGATTTTTTTTCTTTAAATAGACTAACATGTGAAGAGTTTAACCATCCTCTTTCTTCTCTGAAGCACAAGATCTATTTCTTAGGGCAGGTTGGAAAAACATAGCCTTGTTAGACTTGGTTAAATAACAGGACTAAAGTACACTGTGTACTTTAGTGTACTTTAGAGTCAAGCTGAAATAAAACTTGTAAATTTGCTCCACAACACAAAAGGCTCCTTTTTTCTTCCTTCCAAGAAGTCTTTTGATCTTAGTTCTCAAAGAATATTCTGCAGAAATAAGGACTGTTGCAATATTTTCAGGATCAGACTCAATAAAGATAATAGAAGTTAGAGATTTAAATATATTTCTCTTTAATCATAATAGGCATTCTATATTCGCTGAATATTCAAGATAGAAGCAAAGAAAATGGGGAGGATGGCTCCTTATATATACAAGGGGTGGAGCCAGGAATGGGAGTGGTAAATTATGAATACATTAAAGTCCAAAGAATAAGTTAACCCCTGATGTTCCATATATACATTATTTACACATTAGAGAATAAGGCATTTACATCTGACAAATCCCCCTCTAAATGCCGGTTCGTTATACAACACCAGTTACATTCAGATTCAGGACAATATAATACATATAATTTAGAAGTTAAATATTTGTGTTGTTTAGAAGGTAAGGGTTTTGTTAATATATCAGCTAATTGTTCAGAAGTATCACAATGTATTGCTTTGATGAATCCGTCTTGAGATAGTTGTCTCACGTGCTTAAATTTTATATCAATATGCCTGGACCTTTGTCCAATTGCATCGGATCTAGATATTTCAATGGCCGCTTTATTGTCTTCATGCATAATAAATGGTAAAGTAGGTTTCTTCCAAACATCTGTGATCAAATCATTGAACCATACAAGGTTATTTGCAGCTTTAGACAAGCAAACATATTCCGCTTCTGTGGTAGAAGTGGCTACCAGTTCTTGTTTACCAGTATACCAGTAAACTGGACAATCGTTCAATAGAAAAACATAACCAGAGGTACTCTTTCTGCATGATGTATCACCAGCCCAATCTGCATCAGCATAACAAGTAATTTTTGGTTCTTTGTCATTATTTGGTTCCAATATTAAACAAAAATCTAATGTACTTTTCAGATATCTTAAAATTCTTTTGACAGCTTCCCAATGATACAAGGTTGGTTTGCTAACATATCTTGACAATAAATTGAGAGGTAATGCAATATCTGGCCTAGTCCAATTAGATATATAAAGGAGTGAACCTATAACTGATCTGTAAAATGTGTTGTCTTTAAACTCAGGGGAAGATTCATCAGTGTTTCTAAGAAAATCAGTTTGCATAGGTGTGTCACATGTTTTGGCATTATTTAAGTTACATTTGTTTAGGAGTTCAATGATTTTATCTTTCTGAGTAAGTTTGAATCCCCTTTTAGTTTTGTTAATTTGTACACCAAGGTATTTATTCACTCTACCTAGTGATTTCAATGAGAAATGTTCGTTTAACTTATTTACAAAGATTTCCCTGCTCTCTTTATGCTTTCCAATATATAAAATATCATCCACATAAATTAATACAAATTCAATATGATCATTACTCTTTTTTACAAAGAAACAGTTATCAGCAGTGGTGGCGTTGAAATCCATGGTCTTAAGTACTTTTACCAAACAATCGTACCATCTTTTGCCAGATTGCTTCAATCCGTACAGACTCTTATTTAATAACCAAATTTCGTTCTTATTAGTGTATTGACTGTGTGGTGCTCTTACATATATTTCCTTATCTAATTTTGCGTGTAAGTATGCAGTCTGTATGTCATATTGAAACACGTCCAGATTGAGTGCAGATGCTACTACAAGAGCTGTTTTGACGCTCTCTGTTCTCACTGTTGGTGAATAAGTGTCAGTATAGTCTTCTGGATATTTTTGTGCATAACCTTGTGCAACTAGTCTGGCCTTGTATAAGGTATTACCTCCTTCCAAATTCTTAATTTTATAAATCCACCTGGTACCTATAATTGTTTTATCCTTAGGTGCGATCGCAGGTGTGAATACATTTAATCCTTGTAAACTTTCCATCTCTTTTTCCATAGCTAGTTCCCATTTTTCTCTTTCTTCACGGGGAAGTTTCAATACTTCCTCATATGTATTAGGTGTTATTTGTTCTCCATCCATATGCATTATGTAATCTTTGTATTTATTTGGTATTTGGTTTCTATTGTTTCTAATATTTCTTTCAGGTTTGCTATGGTTGTCATGCAAATATCTGGCTTCCTTTTTTGTTAATGTGTCTGTCTTTATTTTATGCTGACTATTTGTCCAAGTTTTGGTTTTGTTCTTACTTTTGTTAATACTTTGATTTTCTGTTGTTCCTTCCTCGCAAGATATATTATCTTTGCTTTTATTAGGAAATATTTCATTAAGGTGCAATTTAGACCAATTGGCCTGCTCATGGAACACAGCTGTTCTGGATACTATAAATTTGTTATTATTATCAATGAATCTGTACCCTTTGGTTCCAGTTTCGTATCCCATGAATCTTAATCTCCTGGATACGTTTTCTCCCTTTCTCCTCAATTGTTTAGGTATGTGTACGTCTGCAGTAACTCCAAATATGTGCATGTGTGCTAATTTGGGTTTTCTATTGTACATCACCTCATATGGTGTCTTATTCACAATACTGGACCATGTTCTATTTTGAGTGTAATTTGAATAATGTAAGGCTTCTGACCAAAATTGTTTGCCTAAACCAGCATCCTCTAATGTGCATCTAATCATGGTTTGTAGTGTGGAATTCTTTCTCTCTGCAATCCCATTTTGAAATGCAGAAAATGGATTGGACGTGAAATGTAGCATCCCTCTATCCTTTAACCATTGGGAGAATTCTTTAGACATGAATTCACATCCCCTATCTGTCATAATTTGTTTTATTCTGATATTATGCTGTGTTTCTATGCGTTTGTAGAATTCCTTGAATTTCTGAAAGGTTTCATCCTTGTGCTTTAATGTGTAAACAAAACCATAGCGACTGTAATCATCCACTATTGTTAGGAAGTAACGTTTTCTATAGGTAATTGATGGAGTTAATGGACCAACTAAGTCCATATGTACCAAATCAAAAATATTGTTAGTTGATCTGTTAGATTTTTTTGGTCTGGGACTGGTTTTTAGTTTGGTGGATTTACATACTGAGCATTCCAAATAATTTTCACAATTTTTTATTTTGACACCTTCTGCGTGTTCAGTCATTTTTTGTACTACGGGAAAGCTTGCATGTCCTAACTTCCTATGTAAGATGTGAGCACACTCATCATGAATTGGTTTACCTATTTTTGGTTTCTTCTCATTGTGTGTATTTTTGTTATCATGAGTTATTTTACATTCATCATTGTCACTGTTACTGACATTTTCATCATCTGCTTCAATACAATCTTCCATATTTGAATCAATGTTATGTAACCATCTTTCTTTGGTTATCAGATAGGGTAGACCCCCTTTTATCATCACAGTACCTACATTTGTTTTGTTCTTTTCTATAGTTGCTTTCCCCTTTGAGAAAACTATATTGATGTCAGATTCTCTGCTTAGTTTTATAGCACTCAGTATGTTGTGAGGTATTTCTGGGATTAATAATACCCCCTCTATTTTCCCTAAACCAGGCAAGGTCACATTTCCTCTGCCTAATACTTGAACCTTTTCTTGATTAGCTACCTTTATCACAAACTTATCTTCTGTAAATGAAGATAATATACTTTTGTTGTTAGTAGTGTGATTTGTTGCACCAGAATCAATAAGCCAATTATTGTTCTCATCTTGTTGTGTTCTGGTGCTGTCTTGTTTATTTAGCCCATTTAGTGACCCAGATTTTCTCTCTTTTGAATTTTCTCTACCCCCTCTACTTTCTCTGTAATTTGGTGGACTTCTATATTTGTGTCTATCTGTGGAAGATTGTCTGTAATTGTATTTGCTCCTATATTCTGGCCTATGTCTCTCCCTTGGGACTTTGGGACAGTCTCTTCTACTGTGTTCCCTGGATCCACAATTGTGGCATCTAAAGGCCTCATTATATTTATCTTGAAAGACTACTTTCCTAAAAGATTTGTGTTCTGTTTGGTTACTGGAACGATTTTTTCTTGAATTGTCTTCTGCTATCAATTTGTTAGATAGACTTTCTATTGATAAATATCCCAAATTAATGGTATCTAAGTGTGACATAAAGCTATCCCATGATGGATCAAGTGAATTGATAATAACACTTTTCATTGTTTGATCTGAAATCACTTCCCCCCTCAATTGCAGCTCAGCTCTTATTTTGTTTAGATTTATCAAATGCTCACTTATAGAAACCCCTGGTTTCACTCTAGAAGAAAAGAAATCCTTAGACATTCTTGTGGTTGTGGCTACGCTATCGCTGTGAAATAGATTAAACATGCATTGAATTATTTCTGATACAGTTAGGTTTGGTTTGATGCTATGATACATTGCAGGAGACACGCTAGAAATTATTATGAAAAATGCTCTATGATGTAAACAATCTATTTTTAAAGTCCAAGGTCTTCTTGGAGGACTAGTTATAAAGAATAGTAAATTTTCTTTCATGTAAATAACCTGAAGCTGTTGGTACCACTCTTGTAAATTAATGCCATCAACTCTAAGTTTTGGGAAGTCACTGGGTAAGTTCCCCACATTATTTTGTCCATTACTTACAACCTGAGGCAGTCCGTGGTCTCTCAAGTGCAGGAAATTACAGAACGGCATTGGGATGCTTGTAACGAGTCTGCGCGGTTCTCTGGCCAGTTCAAGTCTTTCGGGGCCGTCTACGTAGTTTTGCACATGCGCGTTGCTCATTTCTTCTTTGGCGCCGTTGTGGAAGGTTCTCTCCATTTCAGCTCTCTCGATCCGCTCCTCTTCAGATGAGTCGGTCTCTGGCTCGGTTTTTGGGGCTTTGGTGATGGCGACGGTTCTTCTCTTTCTCTTGTGTGCGCTGGCACTCGATTCTGTCTGCGGTGTAGGACGGAATCGGCATGGCTCTCTGGGCTCGGGTGTCGTCGTTTTCGAAGTCAGGATGGGAGCGTGCAGGTCTTGAGTTGTCGGTTTGATTTCTTGCTTCTTCGTTGATGTCTTGGAAATTTTCAATCTTGGCCCAAAAGCAGCAAAAAGCGTTTTCATTGCTGACTTTACTTGAGACTTTGTTAAATCGTCTTCACTTTCTGATTTTGTTTCATCTGAAGAGTTTGAGACTTCTTTTTCACTTTCTTCGTCTGATAGCGTTTTTCGCGCCAGAAATTTTGAACTGAGCGTTTTGATTGGCTCTGCTTCACTCTCTTTTGAAGTTCGTTGAAACCAAGATGGCTGCCATTCAGAATTTCGCACGAGGTCACATCTTTTCTTTTTTACAACTATTTTCTCAGTAGTCATTTCACTCACAGTTTTTTGATCTTTGGGTTTTTCTTTAATGACGTTTTTCTCTCTCGCTGCTCCGTTGTTCCTCAGCATCTCCTGGAGGTCCGCGATGAGGCTTTCATCATTCTTTTGGCTTTTTAGTATCTTTAATATCTCTGACCTGAGTTCGTTATTTTCTATCTCAATTTCTTCCTGGTCGTTGTTTTCACTCATCAGTTCTTCTTCTTCAGTGGTGTATTCTTCGGATTCTCTCGAAATCGCATTAGTGGATTCGTTGATCATCTCTTGATCAGTTTCTATTTCTTTGCTGTAGGCCCTGGTGTTGGGCCTATCTTTCTTGGACATTTTTAATTACTTATTGAGTCAATTAACCATCCTCTGCTACCAGCTTGTTGCAATATTTTCAGGATCAGACTCAATAAAGATAATAGAAGTTAGAGATTTAAATATATTTCTTTTTAATCATAATAGGCATTCTATATTCGCTGAATATTCAAGATAGAAGCAAAGAAAATGGGGAGGATGGCTCCTTATATATACAAGGGGTGGAGCCAGGAATGGGAGTGGTAAATTATGAATACATTAAAGTCCAAAGAATAAGTTAACCCCTGATGTTCCATATATACATTATTTACACATTAGAGAATAAGGCATTTACATCTGACAAGGACATCATTGGAATGTGAAGTATATTCAAGTAATCTCTGTTTTTTATGCCCCGGGAGACACATTGTGCTATCATACAGTGTAGAGGTGGGTTTCAGCAGGTTCTGAAAAGTTCTGGAGAACCGGTAGCGGAAATTTTGAATAGTTCAGAGAACCGGTAATAAAAATTCTGACTAGCTCTGCCCACATCTATTCTCTGCCTCCCAAGTCCAAGTTGAACGGGAGGAAATGGGGATTTTGCAGTATCCTTCCCCTGGATTGGGGAGGGAATGGAGATTTTACAATCTCCTTCCCCTGCAGTGGAGTGAGAATGGAGATTTTATAGTATCCTTCCCCTGCCACGCCCACCAAGCCATGCCCACCGAGCCACACCCACAGAACCGGTAGTAAAAAATTTTGAAACCCACCACTGATACTGTGACAAGAAGAGAACACGGATCTCTCACAGAGGGATATGTAGGCTATGTAATTAAACTGGAATGTTGTCATGAACATGTCCAGCAGTCCCACACTGAATGGGCTCACAAAGCACACTAATCTGGAGTCTGTAATGCAGTTCCATAGATCCCTGCCCAGTACTTCAGATGTTGCAAAAAAACCTGCAGCAAAGACATACAAGGGCCTCTAAACACTACATGTAAGGAAAAGTTTTTTACATACCAGATCCATATACTAAGGATAAGTGCCTGCCCATGCAGATTTTTCTAAATGCTCCTTTATCCCAAATTGTTTTCTTGTACTCTTTTTTTTTTTTTTTACTTCTCCAACAATGAATTGCTTGAATACATAAGTTCTCTTAACGATGTTGATCACTTCTCCTTCATGGTTTCAGAATTTAAAGGGTTGATTAATATAAAACTTTGAACATTTTTTTGATTTTATAAATCAGGACTCAGTCATTCTATTTTAAGAAATGCATTGAATCATAAGGCATTTATTAGAATCTTCCAACTCACAGAAAACTAAACAAGTAAGTATTAGGCAATATCAGATTACATCTGGGGCATTCATTAAAATGTCCCGGGTGTGGAGGAAATAGGATTCCTGAAAATATTAGCATTTTCATCTGTTCTCTTTCACTTTACAGTACGGTGTTGCTATTTTCTCAGGAGATTAAGAGAACTGTAGAACAAAATAGTTTTAGCACAACAGAATTCCTCTTTATTTGTAAGTTTATGTCATAGCTTCATAATCTGCTGTAGATCAACTAAAACTGCATTTCACAGTAAAAGCCACAGCTTGGACTTTCACTGATATTAAAAAGAATTTCAATAAGTATTTTACTGATTACCAACAGAGATTAAGGCAGTGGTGGGATTCAGCCAGTTCTCACCACTTCGGGAGAACCGGTTGTTAACTTTCTGAGCAGTTTGGCAAACTGGTTGTTGGAAGAAATCATTAGGGCAGAGAACCAGTTGTTAAATTACTTGAATCCCACCACTGGATTAAGGGATTTATACTTTACAACGGAACTATTAGCTCATCCGTCGTGGAGGTTCTGTAGACAGTAACCTTATCCACTTACAAATGCACCAAACAGACGAGCCAGAGGAGTTTAAAACAAACTAGTTTAATAAAACAAACAAAACAAAATCTACAAAAGAATATCAGTAGTCATCTCCCTTTCAGCAATGTTCATTCAGCTCTTTTGGAGTCGCTCCATGCGGTTGGAGTGCGGGTCTTCCTTCCTCAGAAGGAGGCTTCAGTGACTTCAGCTCTTTGTCTCTGACCCAGGCAAGATGCTAATCGCTAGTTAGTTTTCCCGCTGGAGAGCAGTTCCTTATATACTGAGTGAGTGTCAGTTTCAAAGCCCGGGAAACTCAAAGTCAATAGCTACGCGCTGATTGGCCCATTCAAACCAGAAGCCAATCAATAGGCCCAGCAAACCATGAGAGAAGTTTTCTCTCACATCATCCAACAGGATTACTTTTTGCATACTTAATTCCCACTCAGACTTCCGGTTTTCCAATATGTAGGTCACTTATTATACCAACACATGAAAGAAAATACATTTAAAAGTGCAAACTTCACCAAGAAAAAAAATGAATTTACAACAGCAATATTTATCCTTAGAGAGAAAATCCCTCATTTTTACCTCAAGGCTTTGGCACTGTGCTTTAAGTGCAGCAGGAGAATCACCGTTACATATCTGGTGTGTGATCACTATTCATGAGTCAGACCTATGATGATCTGGGATAGGCCCATGGCCCTACAGTGGTCATGAACTGCTTCTGAGGCCGAAGGGATGCCAATGGAAGTCCTTCAGAACCATTAAGTTGTGGAACTCCATTGCCAGCCCTGAGACAGTCTCCAGGAGCTTAGGCAGAGAGGTTGCCATGCAGTAGAGAGGCTGTACGCTAGCAACAATCCCAATTGAACCGATAAGCCCAACTTCATTACTATTTTATATAGATATATATATATATCAAATTTATATTTTGCTGATAAAGAAATAAAGGGAGACTAGTATAGATCTATTTCAAGCTTTTTAGCTCTCATCAGCGAGCCATACCCTTACTTGGATTCGAACTTTGGCTGCCTGCATGTTAGGCAGTTGTATTAACCACTGAGACACAAGTTCTCCTCCCTACATCAGCTTGAGCCAGGGGAAAGATTGTTTACCAAGACACCTGGTCTATCCCAACATGTGAGAGGGGGCATTCTACTCCCTTTCGCCTTTCAGCTCCAATCCAGGAGCCCTCAAGCAGTCGCATTCACTCCTGCGAGCTCCAGAACTTAAAAGTTTAAAATTTTAAAATAATTAAAATTTTATTTTACTAAGCTTTCATCAGCCATCTGCTGACATCGTCAGAGTATTAAACTACCATTACAGAGATCTCTGCCTTTATATGCCATTAATCAATTTGGCCCTTGCGCGTGTAATAGGCCCTTCCAGCCGTCTCCCACTTGTAATCAGCTGTGTTGTTTTTGCTGTTGTCATGCTGGATGATGGAGGCTTAATTCCTACTGTTTCCTCCCTCCTAGCTTGCTTATCAGTGGGGGATGATGTTAGCCTGTCAACCATTGCGATTTGCTGCCTTGTCCGTGACCTCGTGGTCGTCCAGGTTTGTTTCTCATTAAACCGATCTGTTACAGTTTGAGATAGCCCTGTCAGGTTGCTCTGTGTTTGGTCAGGACTAACTATGCCTTCACAGGCTGAGTCTGCATGCTCAGAGGTGAGGGGTGGGTGCTTTTGGTTTCTGCTCATTGATGGAAAGCCGTCTCTGCTCCTCCTGCAGGGTCTTTCCTGGTGTCTCAAAGCCTGATAGGCCGGTGGCAGTTCAATATGCCTGTTGATGGAATTGTTATTGGAGAACCAGACTTCTTTTAGTAGGCGTCCTCCTTTAGTCCTATCATGGGCAATAACCTCAGCTTCTTGAAAATCAAATGTGTGGTTGTGCTCCTTCATATGCGTCCAGATCTGGGAGCGCTGTTCCTTGTGTCGGACAGCCAGTTCGTGTTCATGTACTCTGGTCTGTAACTGCTTGGCCGTTTCCCTTACGTAATTGCTTGCACAATTACTACAGTTGATGCGGTAAACTATTGAAGATGTATTGAAGCTTAGTAAAATAAAATTTTAATTATTTTAAAATTTAAAATTTTTAAGTTCTGGAGCTTGCAGGATATCTGCTTCTTTCTTTACTAATACACCTGGAACTCATATTTTTAGAATAGTTTGTAATATATATATGCATACACACACATAGTCTGCATTACTATTACTACTACTATTAATCTTTTCATCGTTTCTATCACCCGTCTCCTTCTACTTATGATGCATGACTGTAACTTTGTAGCTTGTATCCTTACGATTTATATTGATTGTTTCCTAGTATGATTTGATTGCTTATTTCTACCCTAGGACTATCATTAAGTATTGTACCTTATGATTCTCAATGAATGTATCTTGTCTTTTTATGTACTCTGAGAGCATATGCACCAAAGACAAATTCCTTGTGTGTCCAATCACAAAGAATTCTATTCTATTCTATTCTATTCTATTCTATTCTATTCTATTCTATTCTATTCTATTCTATTCTATTCTATTCTATTCTTCAGAAATCGGGTCTCAATATTTTCTCTTTCATATTTTTCTTCAAATGCACAGATTGAATTAATGGTCAGGCCCTGAAGGGTTAATTCCTTTCAGAGATGGACCCTGAAGGAAATGGCAATAGCAATAGCACTTAGACTTATATACCACTTCATCATGTGTTACAGCATTCTCTAAGCAATTTACAAAAGCCAGTTTATTGCCCCCAACAATTTGGGTCCTCATTTTACTGATCTTGGAAAGATGGAAGGCTGAGACAACTTTGAGCTAGTGAGAATTGAGTTCCTGGCAGTGAGCTGAATTAGCCTGCAATACTGCAATCTAACCACTGCCCCACTATACATTCGTATGCAAATCTAGACTTCCAAATCAAGTTCAATCTAAACAGGGATGTCAAACTCCATTTCATTGAGGATTGCATCAGGGTTGTGTTTGACTTTGGGGGGCTGGGGTGGGCGTGGCCAGGGTGGATATGGCCAATTCAACATCACTTGTGTCGGGGATGCTCTGCCAGTGAAAATGGGTTTCCAAACTACATTTTGGTTGCAACGGCCTTCTGCAACCCTCTGCCAGCAAAAACGGAGCTTGGAGTGCCGCACGCAGCCCTCGCAAGCTCTGTTTTTGGCTGTGATGGCCTCTTGCAACCCTCTGCCAGCAAAAATGGAGCTTGGGAGTGCTACACGCAGCTCTCACAAGCTCCATTTTTGGCTGTGATGGCCTCCTGGAACCCTCTGCCAGCAAAAACAGAGCTTGGGAGTGCCGCACACAGCCCTCCCGCCTCCATTTTTGCTGGCAGAGGGACTGCGGGCAGGACCATCAATGTTTCCAGGGCAGCCCCATGGGCCAGATCTAAACACCCTGTGGGCCAGATCCTGCCCCCGGGCCTTGAGTTTGACACCCCTGCTCTAAACTAAAATATGAAGGTATATGTTTGAAATCCCATTTACCACTTATCAAAGTTTATCTCAGCTCTCTCTGAGGATATAAGATAAGATAAGATAAGCTTTATTATCATTTTTTACTGCACACTGGCACACATTAAAAATATTCCACACCCTTTTATTGTTTGGCCATCAGGAAGTTTTTTTCTCTGTATGACCTGAATGATTGAGAAACCGAATATGAGATGCTTATATTGATAACATTTTCAAAATGCATTTATTTATTTAAAACATTTTGTAGCTGCCCATTTTATAGCCAAGTCTGAGGGGTTCCCAATCAAAAGTAAAAACAACATAAAAATTACAGTAGAACTATAGAACTAAACATACTAAAAATTAAAAACAACAAAAACCTGGCACCAAGTCAATAACTCTTATCTCAGTGCCTGGGGAAAAAGATCTTCAAAGTTGTGGAAGGCTAGGCAGGTAGAGGCCTGCCAAACTTCAGGGGGCAGAGTGTTCCATAGCTCAGGGATTGCCATGGAAAACATGTGCTTTCTAGTTCCCATCAAGTGACAATATGTAGGGGAAGGGACTATGAGTGTGCCTATCCTATCTGACCTGGAGGATGGGTAGATTCTTTAGGGAGGGGCAATCCCACAGGTAAGCTGGTACTATGTGATATGCAGCTTTAAAGGTGATGACTAGCACCTCGAATTGTACCCAGAAAGAAACTAGTTTGCACAAACAAAATTATGTTACCCCAATGCTGGACAGTCCTAGGATCATCTAAGAAGACTATATTGTAGGTACCTTGATTCAAAATTGTTGCAGTATAATGCATCATTTGGGATAACTTGAGGATATAAACAGACAAACAGATAACACAAAAAAGAGTTTTAGTAGTATGTGAATTGAAAGTCTCTCCTAATTGTTGGGTGGTGTTCACCAACTTTGTTCCTCATTCTACAGCAGAGGCCAAGCCTCTTGTAAAATACCATATATTCTTTGCAGCTAAGTAAGCACTTGGCAAAACAGATTTAATTTAGTAGCTGTGGAAGTGATTTGCAATTTCTAGCAGAATCAAAGGGGTTATTGTGAAACTGAAAATCTCCTGAGAGAGTGAAGAAGGGAAAGGAGTCTTAAATAAATTAGAATCTTTATTCTAAACAAAGGGCATTTGTTGCCCAGTTCTGAAAGTTTCATTGTTGGGTAGAGAAAAAACTGTTTCAGAGAATTACTCTGCTGTGTTTCTTCTCTTTCACTCTCAAAAAAAATAAAGATGCATACAGAGCAACACATGTCCCTTTCAAAAAAGTCTCATGATACTCTCTAAAAGTTGTCCAAAGGGAACTCTGAAGCTGCTTCATTTTGGCTAACCGATCTGCTCTAATACTACTTGTCAAACTCCTAATATTTCATTTGAATTTGCCTTTCCTTGACTGAACTGCTCTTCCTCTATAGGCATGTTTTTTTTCTCCCAAGACAGCCAACTATTTTGTTTTTCAATATAGAATCCTTCAAAGCATTTTATATCAAGAGCATTTATGACTCAGTTTACTGAGTGTCAGCCCTGAAGCCATTTCAGGAGCATCTTCAGGGCTGCCACAGCAAGGCCGGGTAGAGCTGTGGGAACATGAGGGGGGAGGTAGAGATAGCTGGGGGATGTGGAACCAAAATAGCATTCTTTCCCATGGGAGCCAAGGACGCTTTACCAGGTGTTGGAAGGGCGTGGACCAAAGCCAGCCAGAGTTGGGATTGCGACCTGATTGGATCATGTGATGGCCTGGGGGCAAGAACTCTGGGTTTTGATTTGGATGGGGAAAACCCTGGGTCCTTCAGAGTTGGGTTTTCATCAGCTGTGCCAATATGACATCCCAAATAAAATTATGTATCAGGGAATGCAAATTTAATAGCTGTAAACTGATGGAAAGTTGTAAGCGGAAGTAACTGAAAGCTGATGCAATGGGAGTGAGGCAGCAGGGTTGCTGCCACTTTAAGAAGCTGGGTAAGAAGCTGCCTATATAAGGGAAGCCATTAGGGGGCGTCTCCCTTCTCCTCATGTTCTCTCTCATCGTGTATCCCATTGCTCTCTGTGTGTCAGTAGCTGTATGATAAGGTATTTAACCACTTATAAGTCTGTAAATATTCAGCTGTATATAAACCACTGTTATTTATCTAAAGGCTCTGTGTGCTGTATTTTGCTCCTGGATTTATCTCATAATATTAGTTATGCTGCCTAAACTCTGACATTATGCTTTGAGGAAACTCTGGCCCTCAGAGTTTTAATTGCTTTGGGGTTGTTACTTGGAACTCTGACATTGAGATTACATTGATATTTTTGTAGTAGATGCTTGATATGAAATTGATATATCAAATAATCTATAGAGTTGAAAATATACGTAGTCTTGACTTATGATCAGTTACTTAGTGACCATCTGAAGTTACCACCCCAAAAGGTACTTATCAGGGGTGAAATACTCTGAAGTCTGCTACCGGTTCGCATCGCTACTGGTTCACTGCATGTGCGCATGTGTGGTACATGCCAAACACGCGCTTTTCACGCAGGTGCCACACAGGCACTACTGCGCAGGTCTGAAAAAGGAGGATTAAGAATGCTTTTCTAAGGTAAGTAGAACAGCGAGGGGGGGAACAGCTGTGCTGAGCGATTTAGATTTGCTAGAAAGCAGGATTTCCTGCTTTCTAGCAAATATAAATTGTGTGGCACAGCTGATCGTCAGAAATACCAGTTCATCAGTAGCATTTTTTTTTACTACCGGTTTGCTTGAACAGGTAGATTTTATTACTACTGGTTTGGGCGAACTGGTCCAAACCGGTAGCATTTCACTCTGGTACTTATGATCCAGATTCAAAATTCCAATGGAAGGCTCCCTCCATAGTCACTTGATTGCATTTTGGGTGCTCGTATTTAAGGCCATTTGCCACATTCCATGGTCATATTGCCACAATTTAAGACATTTTCTTTGTTGGAAATTAGTGTTTATTTTCAGTTTCCAGCGAAAAACTCCCATTGCGGATAATGAGTTTGTTTAATGATCACGGCGTTCACTTAATGACTTCCGCAAAAAAGGTCGTAAAATCAGGTCAGTCACGTGGATGCCTTGGCTCATGGCCATCATGATGTACAACAGTAATGCTGGGTTTCATTATTGTCATAAATCAAGGACTACCTTTAGCCATTTAGGCCTTTGAGTCTAATCCCAGTTTTGTGCATACTGCATATCCAAATTAAAGTTCTATCTCTAACCTTTTATTTCAATACAGCTACAGTATATAATTTTCTGATTTGTTAGCTAGAGTCAAGACACTGAGATAGAACTTTTTGCTTCATTTGGCACAGCAAGATTTAGGAAGGTCTCCATAATAGCATCCAAGCAGAAGTCCAGATTATTTATTTCAAAGTATTCCTCAATTAAATGAACTGGAAACGTTTCCTCAATCCCAAGAGCCTATTCATCTCAGGTATAAATACATAGTTTAGTTAGGCTGTCTGCACTGATTTTGTTTAGAACTGTGTGAGTGATTGTTGCCTTACATTCTTTTCTTTTGATTCTAGTTCCCAGTAAATTTTGTGGTTGTATCTACAGATTTAGTTTCATTCATTTAAAAAAGGAAATTTTCATTAAAAAATTATTTTGCAGATGGTTGCCCAGCTGCCCTTATGTTTCTTAAGTTTGTTTTTGCTTTTCGCTACAAGGTCCAAAGTACTTTCCTTTATATTTTCCTAAGGCTGGACTGAAGGCAGAAACTCATGGTAGAATGACTAAAACCGAATCATCCAGATGAACTAAGGCGCGTCAGGATTTTCAGCCTGATTTGGACTCTTATTTAACTCACCTGATCCTATATATTACTTTGTTTTTATTTTTAAAAAGTTCATTTAATCTGGAGAAAAGGCATTTGAGAAGAAGACAGCTCAGGGCTTTAAGCTGGAATAGTTCTTAACCTGGATAATAATCTGGAACAAATTTTCCTGCAGAAAATCTCTCCTTCACTCCCAAATCATTATTTATTCTGTATTGCAAACAAACAAACAAAATCACTCCCAAATCATTATTTATTCTGTATTGCAAACAAAAAAAATCACTCCCAAATCATTATTTATTCTGTATTGCAAACAAACAAACAAAAAAACACTCCCAAATCATTATTTATTCTGTATTGCAAACAAAAATGTGTGTTTGTGGATGTGTGTGATTTTTATTGCAGAAAAATTAAGCCTGGAAAGGTGATCCATATAAAGCACGTCTCAGATTAATGAGCTAAATTTTTCATCCAAAAAAATAAAAGACCAGGTTATGCATGTCCTTTAACACTCAAGAGGCAAATATAAGGAAGGTTATATGTCAAAGAAATAGGGTGGATCATTTTGGAATACAAGTAGCCACTGCATTCCAACAGCACATGTTTAAATTCCCTCCATGATCATATGAATGGATAAATGGACCTTAACGTTCTTCTAAGCTGGTGACATTCCTTGTAAGGTCATGTAAGGAAGAAGATAAAACCCTACCTCTGCTTTAAAATTCCTCATTGTTATATTGCTTTAAGAGCCCCATACAAGATTTTGTTAATTCCTATTGGAAATAGTGGATAAAAAGTTTCTTTAATAATAATAATAATAATAATAATAATAATAATAATAATAATAATAATAACAACAACAACAACAACAACAACAACAACAACAACAACAACTTTATTGTCATTGTACGTGTATACACAGTATACCCATACAACGAAATTCACTTAACACCCAAAGACCAGGTCCAACACACATAACAATCCCCAAACACACTCCCACCCACCACAATCCCCCACCTTTAAACCACCCAAATATCCACACAACAGACCAAGTAATTTAAATAAGTATTGTTAAAAATATGCCACTTAGCAGAAATATATCTTAATGTTGTGCTATCCAGCCCCACAGCTGGCCCCAAAGTATACCAGTGCAGTCAATGGTATTGAAAGCCACCAAGAGAGCAAGGATTGTATACACTACCTTCATCTCTCCCTTGTCAGAGATTATCTACAAACGCAACCAGTGCTGTTTTTGTCCTTGAAAATGTGACTCTGGGTGACATACAATCACAATCACAATTAGAACAATATAGCAATCTTAATGTCTATGGAGATTCTCAGTCATCCAGGTCATGGAAATGACTAAAAATGAAAGCATAAAAAAAATCCAAGATTGGAGGAGAATAACAATCACCCAACATCATACAACCACAGGCTTCCAAGCATCCTCAAAAGTTGCTGGGAAAACCAGATTTTAAGGACTTTCTTGAATGCTAAAAGAAATGGGATTAACCTCACCTTGGGAGTGGGGTGGAAATGAAGTTCTAGACCCGTGATGGTGAACCTATGGCACGCATGCCCGAAGTGGCATGTGGAGCCATGTTGCTTGGCATGCCAGCTGTCGCCCCAGCCCAGCTCCACCACACATGCGAGTGCACCTCCCACCGGCCAGCTGGTCTTCAGGTCTCTGCCACGCATGCATGGGAGGGTGGAGGGCATGCATGGGGGGCACTCACATTGTATTTTGGGGTTTGTACATGCGCACAGCCCCCCCTGCACCCCATTTTGGGCCTGGAAGGCCTCCTGCACCAACCTGGAAGCCAAAACGGGGCATGGGAATGCTGTACGAGGCCCCCCTGCACCTTGTTTTGGGCCTGGAAAGCCTCCTGCACCAACCTGGAAGCCAAAACGGGGGGCCGAGTTGCATGCATGGGGGGGCACTTGCATTGCATTTGGGGGGGCCGGGCACGCACACATGCGTTCACATGTGCATGTGCGTGCTTTGGGCACTCGGCACCAAAAAGGTTAACCATCACTGTTCTAGACAGTAAGAGTCAGAGCAGAAAAGGCACGACTTCTGGGTCCCACCAGATGGAATTCCTTAACAGGTGGGACCTGCGCATGCCCTTCCTGCTGAATCTGATGGGATGGGTAGATGTAATCAAAGAGACATCATGCTGTAGATATATATGACTACCTTACTCCAAAGATAACTTGAAGAAGAGTGCAGATCCCTGAGACGAAAAATATGGTGCTGATCAGGTGACTTTGTGTCAGAGTGTCATGCTCCAGACAAAGTGATTTGGAAAGGATGAGAGGAATTGCGACGAGACCTCCAAGTGCAGTCAGGTAATGCTAAGAAACAAAGAAGAGGGAAGAAATACAATTAAGAGAAAAAGAGTCCTGCTTACCAATTGTAATGGTGAGTGCATAAAACAATACTTTTTGTGTGGTGGTGCCTATATTATAAAAGACCATCTTAAAATATTATAAGCTCCTCCTCTTTTAAGCCTCAGATATGGTACCACCAAACTTTTGATGTGATCTTTTTTTTTAAAAAAAAATGTCTTTGTACTTTAGCATGTTCTTGTTTTTATGATCAAGTTTACTGTTTAAATTAGTTTACTGCTTTTGCAAGTCTCAGTGCATTTCACTATAAAGGAAAGTGAAGTTTAAATGCCTACAATTAGAAAAAAAAAATAGAAGAGAAACCTTAAACTATCATAGACCCCAAGGCCACAGTGATAGCTAGCATTCATTCTGCTGACCTTCCTTTTCTATTAAATTCCCTCAATTTGACAAATCCATGTGTTGTTGCAGTAACTGATGACAATGAAATCAGGAAATACCAGAAATCCTATTTGCAGAGAGATCAAAATTCACATTTTTGTATCTCCATTTCCCATCCAAACTATGCAATGGACTGAATGGTCTGTGACTTTTGGGTGGCATCTGTCTCTTATCTTATCAAAGGACAGAACCGACCATCTGCTAGAAGTCCTCTGACCATATAAAAACTAACTCAAATAAATTTTAGCTAAGAAATTGATACCGTATTTCAATTCAAATGGCAGAAAGTACTTTGAAGGATGATGGGATTTCTCATATAAGTTTTTGAACCACATGTAGATGTCAAACTATTAATTATACCGTACAAAAGATTCCCTAGACTAGCATGGTACTTTGCATTAGGTTAAATTCTGAAGTATCTCCCAACTGGAAGTGATTCCTTGCAGAAATCTCTACATTGTGGATTTTGAGCTTATGAGCAGCTTTGTGAGCTTTTGAGCAGCTCACAAGGAATTAAGTTTAAACTAGGCCATACTATGAAACAATAGGTGTTTTCTTTTCATGTACATTCCTGTGAATTGCTTCATAAGTTATTCGTAGCATTTAAATTAGGTAATCACTTGTGGAGTCCTTGGTGGAACCTCTATTTGATTTTTGAAATACATTTACCCAGTTGAAACAATACATTTACCCAGTTGAAACAATATTTACCCAGTTGAAACCAGAATTGATTTAATTCCTTTGCTAACTTGAATTGCTTACATTTAATCTATCCAAACAATTTAGTGCATTTTAGTATGATTCCTTCTCCATAAGTACACATTCTAAACCTGCTTAGGGTGTGATTAGCTATATGGGTGATGACTAGTAGCACTCTACCTCCAGAATGAGGAAGGTGTAGAATGGTAGAAACTCTCATCATGAATCCCCTATGTCCCAGTTTCAGCTTTCACACTCAGGTTAGTGTGAAGAAGTGACTTATAACCAAAAACTGCTTCTTCAAAGAACTGGTTAATAATGCTTTGCCAGTATCCTGGATCTAGTAACATTTTCTACTTAAACAAGACGAGACAGGTGAAGTATTGTCAAAGACCTCAGGCAATAGAAAGACAGAACAGTAATCCCTATGCTCAGTTATGCAAGGCATGGCAGCTGCGTTGTCATACTTCATTGACTTAGACAAAACTAGGAATTAATTTCTCTTCTGGTGAAGATACATGGTCAAAAAGAAGGAGACAACAATAAATTAGAAGCAGCCTCAGAAATACAAAAATATTTATTTTCTAAAATTTATTCATTAAATGTATAAATTGCCCATCTCACTCTTGAAGTGACTGACAGGATTTTGCACTAAGTTGACAGGAAAATCTCTGCTGCTATAAATTTAATACTTTGTAAAGACAAATAAAAGACTCCCAGGTTCTTTTATTTATTTATGTTTATATTTAAATATTTGGGGTAGAGGTTAAAGGCTGTGGACTGGAAACCAGGAGACCATGAGTTTTAGTCCCATCTCCAGCATGATGCCAGCTGGGTGACTTTGAACTAGTCCCTAGGAAAAGGAAAATGGCAACCCACTCCTGAAAATCTTGCCAAGAAAACTGCAGGAAAGATGATAGATAGATAGATAGATAGATAGATAGATAGATAGATAGATAGATAGATATGATTAGATAGATAGATAGATAGATAGATAGATAGATAGATAGATAGATAGATGATAGATAGATAGATAGATAGATAGATAGATAGATAGATAGATAGATAGATGATAGATAGATAGATATGATTAGATAGATAGATAGATAGATATGATTAGATAGATAGATAGATAGATAGATGATAGATAGATAGATAGATAGACAGATAGATAGATAGATTATTGATAGATGAGAGAAAGAGAGATTATAGTAGGCAGCAGGCAGACACAGACTGTCTGCCTGACAGACATCCTTATATTGTGTTAGCTGACTCACATTTTTATTCACCTTTTTGCACAACATACCCCTGCCAAGAATTCCCAGCTAACTTGTTCTTTGAAGATTTACCTGAATTCCCAGGAAGATGCAAAGATGCCATGGAGGTATATCTGTGACAGTGTATGCCAGCTTGTTACCACCTTGCCTGCTGAAGTCTTCTGGTTTTTCTTCATAGTCTAGAACTGTAGCACCATCTTCAGTGAAGTTACAATGTTTACCATCATCAGTCTGCAGAAACAATGAATCTTCTCATACCAAGAGAATATATGCAGCTCAGGGTTCAACTGACACTAACCAAGTGCTTCATTACCACATTAACAAACCAACCTCCCACAAGAGGAGCTGTATAAAAACAGTATTACAACGAACACAAACCCACTACAGCAACCCAGAACATCAGGAAGAGGAAACAGACCATCTATACCAGTGGTCCCCAACCTTTTTATCGCCGCGGCCCGCTGAGTGCACGCAGGGGTGGGGGCACGGCCCAGGAGCTTTTGCGCACGGCCCATTGCGCACGGCCCAGGAGCCTTTGCGCTGCAGTGTTCATGTCCCCCGGCCACTGCGCGGCCCGGTGCCAGGTACTCCACGGCCCGGCACCGGTCCGTGGACCGGGGGTTGGGGACCACTGATCTATACAACATCTTCCAATAAAATGGATACCCGGACAACTTTATCAAAAAATGCCTGACCATTCAAACAACTACCAGACAACTAATATAAGCTTTAAAAAAGATAACACTATCATACATCAAAAACATTTTGAAAACAACTAATACAAAGACACAACAGCACTGTAGCACACACACCAACTAAAGCCCTCCAAAACATCTTAAGGAAATCAAAAGACAAGGAAAAGAAAAAAGAAAAATCGGGCGTCATCTACAACATAGAGTGTAAAGTCTGTAACAGCCACTATGTAGACAGACAGGCAGAAGACTAGCAGGGCATATCCATGAACACCAACTAGCAGTCAGAAGACAAGATGAAAACTCCTTACCCTCTTAACACATGAGTAGACGCAACAACAATTTTAACTGGGAAACTGAGAGTATCCTGGACCAAGACAAATCAAAACTGTTAGAGAATTCCTGGGAGCTTAGCATTCCAACAAATCAGCTATCAATAGACACATAGAAATGAACCACATTGACAGATAATGTAAAAGAGACAACAAAAATTTAAGGAGAAAATAAAAACGAAGGAAATAATTAAATTCAGAGAACTACAAATTTCAAACTACAACTAAATGGCTATAAATGTATTACATAAATGGCATGCAGGAGTAGGAGAAGGAAGAAAGAAAGAACGTGCAAAAGGCTTTAAAACTGTTTCAAGATTTTTTTTGATGAGAAATGGTATTTTTAAAAAACTCCAAACATATAATGTGAGAGAAATTGTAACATTATATTTGTCACAGTTTGTTCTATTTTAGGTAGACTGTGAATAGCAAGAAATAATACATTATCTTTTTCTAAAAACCGAGAAGGAAATTACAATATCTGATTCATAGTGAATTAATAACCTGACAAAAATAGGAGGAAGGACACATATTAAAATGAATACCAGTCCTTTCTCCTACTTTTTTCCAGACTAAAAAAAGGGAAATACAAGCAGTAAATGTTACAGCTTAGATCTGAATGTGCTAAATGCCGTTCTGTTAGATCTCAGGAGGAAAAGCATACTTTTTACAATAAACCGATCGAGTGATGGCATATGACACCAACTATTGCCCACATCATTCTTGCTCTTTATTTTATGTGATTGAAACTCTTTTATATAGTTATTTAATTTAAAATGAAAATATAAACTTACAATAAAAGTGGGATTGTCTACTCCATTTGCTTCTTTTTCTGCGTGGGTCATCTCCATTTCATGGGACGTCCTTGAATAAAGCAGAGAAAAAGCGGAGATGAGGCACCAATCAAACCTCATGTTTGGCACTCTGAACAACAACGAGTTTCAGGAATCCAAATTTCATTTCCAGGCATTCATGTGAGAGTAACTATAGAGTAATTCCTGCTTCCCCAGCCTGCTGAAATCATTTACTCATGTTCAGCTCAATTATACAGCAGCATAAGGCTTTGAAAATGTTTTATTAAAAGATTATCCTGCTTGAGCAATAATGGATCAGTAACTGAAAGGAGGATTCTTCCTGCCAATATCATGGATTTCCAATAGCAGATCTATTGAGCATTCTTTTCCTATACAAAAAAAAAATGTTTCGTACTGAATAGCAAAATTTGTCTGCTTCTTAGACTATATAGAATAGAATAGAATAGAATTTTTTATTGGCCAAGTGTGATTGGACACACAAGGAATTTGTCTTGGTGCATACGCTCTCAGTGTACATAAAAGAAAAGATCCATTCTTATACAAAAAGATATATGTTATTATTACATGTAGTCCTCGATTTACAACCATTTTTAGTGACTGTTCAAAATTACTATGGTACTGAAAAAAGATGATTCACAACCAGTCCTTGCATTACATCCATTCTACCATTCCCATGATCACAGGATCAAAGTTTGGATGCTTGACAACAGAGATGTATTAGTGATGGTGGTAGCATCTCAGGGTCACAGGATTGCCGTTTGAGAACTTCCCAGACAGCTTCCTGTAAGGACTTTGCCAATGCAGGAAACTGATAAGCTTAATGACCGTGATGTGATTCATTTCACAGCTGCAGTGATTCATTTAACAACTGTGGCAGAAAAGGTCATAAAATTAGGCCCAACTCATTTGTTTAACAACAGAAATTCTGGTTCCGATTGTGGTTGTAACTTGAGAACTACCTGTACAACTATGATGATTATTTTAAAAAGCACATTTGCTTAAATTAAAAAAAGGAAAGAAGTGTTAAAACTTGCTTTCTTAATTAAATCCTATCTTTGCTGTACTAGAAATAATATTATATTATCAGGCAGTAAAGCTTCATTTTTACTGTTATTGCCTTTTTAATTGGCCTTCTATATGCTTATTAAATACTAATCTCTTTCTTCCTCCATACCAAAAATCATATCAATCCAAGTCTGTTTTACCAATTAAAAATATATACCTATGGATATAATGAGTAATGTAGTTGTAATTGCAATGTAATGATTTTAATGTAAATGTAATTGTAATTGTACTATTTTGTTCTGAGGTTTTAACAATGCAAATGAATGTTTTATAGATAAATTAGAAGTAATTGTATTAGATGAATGGAAGAAAGTGTTATTTTAATTCATTTATTAAATTTATTTGCACCCCATCTCACCATAGGGTTACTCTGGGCAGCTTAAAACAGTAAAATGTAAAATTATAACAATTGAAAATTTAAAACATAGTATAAAACAATGAAAATAAAAAACAATGAAAGTACAGCAATATGAATTAAAAGATGGTGAAGAGAGTCTGCTATTAGTCAATAACCACCTCCATGTGGTGCTCTCTTTTCTGACCCATTACTGTGTCGATATTTAGGTCTAGAATTCCTATCAATAGCTATAGTGATTAAAATTGTAGCCAAACACATTCATAAGGAGCTAAATTGGAAACTCAATACATATTACATTAATCCTGCAAATATTTTTTTCTCCAAACTCTAATAGTTGACTGTAGACTTCCAAAGATCCAAAAGCTCTCTATAACAATCAAAATCAAGCTATCTGATACCCTCCAGATGCTTTTGTCTTTACCACCTGTCAGTCCCCAATCTTCATGGACCAAAATAAGCAACTGTCATGGGCCAAAACACCTGGATAGCACAAGATTACTGGAACCTAATATAAAGTAGTGTTAGATTTGTTCAATAATATAAAAAATCAGAATTCTGCACTTAAAAAGCTCTCATCTGTGTTCTGAAACAAGTTAAACATAGTTTTGGCTAATAATGACAGGGATACTAAATCTTATATATAGCAATTGAAAGCATATTCAGCTAGTCACCTTTCTGATGTTTAACCATAGTTATGAAGACTCTACCTTGTGTATGAATCCACAATCACTTTTTCCATCTGCAAAGTTAAATATCACTCCTTCCCTGTTTTTACAGGTTTACGGCACGACTTCAGTACACATTTTCTTTAAGCACACTATTCATTAACCATGAATAATTCACTGTGTAACAAACATTTTTGATCAATAATTCTCTCAAGGATGGTATATTGTGTCTCTACAATTATTAATGGAATTCCCTGCCTGGAATTACTGTCTTGCCATTTTGCTCTGCATTAACTCAAGAACTTCTTTTTAGTTACTGTGTTCAGGCATCACATTAATCATGGGTTATTGTAACACAAACTAGCTTAGCGTCTCCCACCACTCCAGCACAGCTGCATATCAAAATGATTTGCTTGCCACTGGTTGTACCTTGCTATTCATTTCATGTACAGCCAGCAAACTGATTACTTGAAAAATAGAGATGATGTAAAAAATAGAGATTGTAAGAACAGAATTAAGTAATGAATGTTGCCTAGAGGCAGAAACCAACAACAGATCAAATAATTTTGCACCTGAAGTCTTACCCAAGTAATCAATAGTCAAACCAGCCAGACAAGTTGTAAGCCCCAGCAGTAGCAATCTCAGAATAAATACGCCACTCAGATATTTATATTATATAACTGCTATTTGCCATTATTTCTGAGAAAAATCACAGAAGATGAACAGAAGAAAAAGCAGGAAAAGGAAAAGATGAGTAAGAGAGTGAATTCAGTTTGTGTACTTTGACCACATGGCCATGTCACCCCAGTTTATTATGAGGAAACCAAAAAGGGCACCCCATGGTTCTAAGGTTCTAAGAGGATGATAATCACGTAAGACAATATGAGATTCAGTAGTTTCACTTCCAGACCTTTTTAGACCTATCTTTTAAAACCTGGGCAACTTGAGATACAGAGATTTCATGCACAGGGTTCTCAAAAACAGCAATAAAGACTGGAAGTTTGGGAGGTTGAATCCCTCATGACTAGAAGTTTAGGAAAAGAAGTGCTAGACAATGACAGTTCATCTCCATAACAAGGCCATTTATTTTGGAGTACTACTGATTTCTCTGATAGATTATGAAAATTACTTCTACTGATAGTACTACTGGATAGTTTTAGGAGAAAATCTGTCTTAGAAAGAAATGAATAGAATTTAAAACAGAATTTTAATTTTCTATTATTTTAAGGATTTGTTAATTTTATTTTTATGGTTTATGTGAAACCATCATTTATGTCAGGTACATTGAGTACATTTCTAGAAGTAGTACATCAAGCAATCTTAATATGAAGATAATAATAATCAATACCCTGGCTATTACATATTGGCAAATATGTATATATAAAGATCTGTGTTTTTATTTATTTAATGTATTTATTAGTTTGTCAAACTAATGACAAGTATGATGCAGGTATGAATATGAACATGGACATGAACGAGGGAAATGAATACAAATAAATGGGGATAGAAGGACAGGGACGGTAGGCGCGCTGGTACACTTATACATGCCCCCTTTACGGACCACTTAGGAATGGGGTGAGGTCCACGGTAGACAGTTTAAGGTTGAAGCTGTGAGGGTTTGAGGATGTAATAATGGAGTCGGGTAGAGCATTCCAGGCATTGACCACTGTTGCTGAAGTCTTATTTTCTGCAATCGAATTTGGAGTGATTTATCTTGAGTTTGTATTGATTGTTTACCTGTGTATTATTGAGGTTGAAGCTGAAGTAGTCATTGATAGGTAAAATGTTGTAGCAGACAATTTTGTGAACTATGCTTAGATCAGACCACAGGCAGCACAGTTCCAGATTGTCCAAGCCCAAAATTTCAAGTCTGGTGGCATAAGGGATTCTATTGTGAGTAGAGGAGTGGAGTATTCTTCTTGTGAAATACCTCTGGACCCGCTCAATTGTATTAACGTCTGATACACAGTGTGGATTCCAGGCAGATGAGCTGTATTCAAGAATTGGTCTGGCAAAGGTTTTGTATGCCCTAGTTAGCAATAGAGTGTTACCAGAGAAGAAGCTTCTCAAAATTAGGTTAACAATTCTTAATGCCTTTTTGGCAATGCTGTTACAGTGAGCAACAGTTCTCTGATAAGCAACAGACCTTGAGCTTTTCAGTTATTTTCCAGTCATTGAGAAAGCAATTACAATACTTAAAAGAAACCATTACAACATCCCTGTGGAAGATGAAGAAGCCACAAGTGGCCAATATAATTATAACTAAGTAATTTATTGGGCCTTGCCCAATAGTTACCAACTGATAATTGCTTGGTTATGGATGAAGGTCCACTTAATCTCAAAGTACGTGGTTGGCTTACCATTTTCTTACCAAAGGAAAAGAAAAAAAATAGTTATAATATTGATACAATGAGAAAATTATGGGTGCAATCTTGAGTGAAGTGACAAAATGTGTCTAGGGAACATTAGGAAAAATCACAACATAGAAAACACAAAGGAAGAGAGTGTATGAAAAATAACAAGTTTCTAATACGATGGGAATGGACACTTGTAACGGCTCTTGGGAGTATTAAAATTAGTTTCCTTATCTAAGACTAGCCTGTAGAGCAGGGGTCTCCAAACTTGGGAACTTTAAGACTTCTGGACTTCAACTCCCAGAATTTCTCAGCCAGCCATGCTTCAGCCAAGAAGCCATGTTGGTTGAGGAATTCTGGGAGTTGAAGTCCACAAATCTTAAAGTTCCCAAGTTTGGAGACCTGTGCTGTAGAGTGTGCTCTGATCAAGTAAAACTGCTGATCATAAATATCTTGGCCTTTTACATTTTAGTGGCAACTATTCCCTGATGTAGCAAATATTGGTAGTCATGTAAAAAAAGAATAATACTTAATTATTATGAAAGTTTATGAAACTTGTAAGGTGGAACTTGGTTTAACCTAGGTAAAGATAATCCGTAGAATGACCGTAGCAGTCATGAAAAATGGTGAGGAGCCTTTCCTTGTTTGAGAAAGGCACATAGAATACTAAAATAGTCCAAGTCAATACATCACTAATTCAATGGTTGTTCACGTATATTTAATGAAACATCACCAAAGAAACTGGAGATACAATTTACAAACTCTTTCTCTTTCCTATTATTTGGAAAATATAGTTTGGGGGTAAAATGTATAGTTAGAATAAATCAGTAGATGAAAATGATGATTTTAATCATTTTCCATTGAAGGATAACTATCTATTAAGTAGGATCAGTAGCTGAATTTAGAGTTGTTACATTAACATTTAGTGACAAATCAGTTTGGAGCTGTAGCATTTTTAACCTTGGAAGCATGTAGGCCAGTGATGGCGAACCTTTTTGGCCAAAAAGGGAGCTTGTGTGCATGCTCATCTGGGCTGGAAGAGGAGCTGCCCAGGGCACATGTGCCCCCCCCCGGAAATGAACTTTCTGTTTCCAGCATACATGTGTGCATGACAATCAGATGGCCAGCGCACATACTCATGAAGGAAAATGGAAGACCAGCTCTTCCAGTTTCTGGCACTGCCAAACGCAAAAAGGCCAGATGATCGTCGTGTGTGCCAGAAATCCAGAAGAGGAATGGGCAATACTATGCATGCCAGGCGACATGGCTCCGCATGTGACTTCGGGCACATGTGCCATAGGTTCGCTATCACGGATCTAGGCAATTATTAAATCCTATGACACAAAAATCCCTACAATTGACTTCCGGTTTGACGTCGTGGCAAGACATTCGGGGAAATAGCGGGCTCTGATGAGCCCCATGAAAATCCCAGCTACCGAACTGCCGCCGATAGGTCTTCGGACCGGAACTGTCCTGCAGGGATGGGGATGGAAGAGAGGCGCCTCGGATGACCAGAGTAACTGGCAAGTTCCTTGGAGGTCGGAGGGAGCTCTCTGTGAGTCGGCGGTGGGGGGCGGCAACCATGGCGGCTGCCACGAAGCTGGGACAAACCGGGCAAGTGATGTGCAGGAGGAAAGCAGAAAAGAGTGATGCCTTTTGAAGCCGGGTGAGTTACAACCAACCCAGGCTTGAAACAACGTTTGGAGTAATCACTTTTTATTTTGTAAGACCCCTAGCCTTAAATCAGCGGCTGTGGAGCTAAGGGGCATAGAAGATCTTAAGATTAAATTTTTAAAAGAAAAGAAAAAGACCCGATTGAAAAATGATATTTGAATAGACTAAATTTGAAAAATAAACATTGAGACTTGGTTCAAAATTGAACAGTTTTAAATCTGAATTAGACTTTTAAAGAAAAGAAGATAAAGAAGAATTATTATTTTTAAAACACAGAAGACGGAGAGAATTGGGCTGGAATGTTATATAATTGAAACAAAATGGTGATTTGCATGACTAAAGGAAATTGTGGATTGTAGAGGGACACCTTCTGGTTTAAAAAGAAACATTGTAACTGGCTTCTTGTTTGGGAACATTGTGAATATTTCAGATAACAACCATGGGACTTTGGAGATGGAGACATCTGCAGACAATTTGACTTTGTTGAAAAAAAAGGGAAAGTATGATGGAACTCTTATAATTGGACTAATTGGTGCAGAAACAAAAGAAGTTAAATGGCGCAGGAACAAAAGAAGAAAATTGATGTGATTTGTTTGAAATAGAAGTAGGAAAAAGAACTAAATTGATATATGGAGAATTAAATTGTGAACATTGAAACTGAAATGGAATATATATTGTAGACAAGGAAATGAGGAATGATATACACATGGATGAATATTAACAAGTAATGTATTGATGGATGGTAAAGTTAAAAAAAAGGGTGATTATGCTAGGATAAGCAGCAAACTAAGGTGATTGTGCTGGGATAGACAGCAAAACATAGAGAATTATACTGGATAGAACAGTAAAATATAAAGAAAATTATGCTGGGTTTGACAGCAAAACAAGATGATTATACTGGGTATAACAGTAAAGATAAAAATAATTATGCAGGGATTGACAGCAAAAATGATGATTATACTGGGAATAACAGTAAAACCTAAGAAGACTATGCTGTGATTAACAGCCAAAAGAGGATGATTAAGAGGAAAATTATATATTGGGATAAACTTTTAGAAATAAAGATGACCATGCTGGAATCGATACTAATAATGAAATGATTATGTTGTGATTAAAAGGGTTAAGATGAGATAAAAAGTAAAATGAAGATGATAAATGTTAACAGTTAAAATACTACGTAAATATTTTGTTGATTTATGTTTTTAAGATATATCCATTCATGTTAAAAGGAAAAGAAATTGAAATGATATTGAATTAAGGATTTTAAGATTAGTGCAATGAGTTTTAAGAATTTTTTCTTTTTTCAGATAGAATTTATGGCAATAATGTTAGAGAAAATTAATTTGTGTTATTTGAAAACTAAGATTTGTGGTGAAATAATAGAAGGTAATTGATTTGTGTAAAATGATATAAATTAGGATTTTTTTTCTTTTTTTCTTTTTTTATGGTAATTTTATGGTAATTAGTAGGGATTTTGTTAAAGCTTTTGTTAAGCTTTTGTTAAAGAGGAATTAGTAATTGTACCTACTTATGATCGGATCAATAGCTCGTTCTGAAAAATTTTTTGTATGTTTATATTTTGTTTTTTTTTAATTTGTTAAAAAAAAATCCCTACAATTACTCTTTATGAAATTCTGCTGGTAATGAATCCATTTCATGATAAGACCTTAATGTTTGAAGATAATAAAGACTTAGATTTGCATTTTGCCTAGGCAATGAAAAGTGATATTTAACACCAAAACTATATTTTCAATAATTTTTAGATTATATTTTATTCAAAACCAACAAGAATGTTTCAGACTGGACTCCACTGTGTTTATATAAAACTATGTTCATAACAACAGACTTCAATAAATTGATATTTTATTGAAGATGCAATATGATTACGGTAATGCTACATTTAAATGCATATTTGTACAGTGATACAATTTTTCCATTTTTGAAAGAAAGTTGTTACATGCAGTCTCCTAAGTGTGAGACAGAGTTTAACATTTTCAGTTATGCATACTCTTTTTAAGTATGTTCTTGCTGTATGGAAATTGACACTTGAAGGACAGTATATCGACATTCCCTATTAATTACTAAAAGATTTATTCTTCAGCAATAAAAGGATAACTATGCTGTAGACCTGCTCAGTGGTCTACAGAAAACAATAAAATCTAACCTTCAAATACAGTTTGACTAAAATAAAATACAATGTATATTTGTTTAACAGCTGTTTCACATGTATTACTTTTAGTAAAGTTATGATTCACTACATTGTCAAACTTATGCAAAGTCTCCATTACACTATACTTTGATTTCACACTTCTAAAGAACTCCTAATAAATCACTGTTGTTGTAGAGATTAATATTCAATATGTCAATTTCTGTCAAACACTACAAAAGCACATTTCAATAAAAAGGTGGCACAGATCTTTCCAGAAACCTTAGGTAATAGGGTTTCTGTGGAAACCCTATTAACCCTAGCACATATGGTTATCCTTCCAGCTATTCAGTTCAGGGTTCTTGGGTTTATTTTGGCAGCTGTCTTTCAATAACTATCAGACTGAGGCCTTTCACTGAAAGGAAGTATATGTGCATATATGATTTGTATTCCACCTTTTGTATAAGAACATACGGTATTTACATACATCTATTTTCCCTCATAATAACAGCCCTTTGAGGTAGGTTGACCAAGAGAGACTGCCTGCCCCAGTCACCCAGTAAATTTTTGTGTGAACTATAATCTGGATCTCCTGCTCCTACTAATCTAATTACTAAACTATATTTGCACTTACACGCACACTCCTTTGAGAAATTCAGCTCACATTTTATCCTCGCTACAAGAAATATGTAAGATAGTGGAACAAAAGAAAATGATTGTAAAACTATATAAATGACTACAGAAAAACTAGAATAATCAAAACTATATAAATGACTACAGCCAAACTAGAATAATCAAAGCCAGACAGACAGACCTAGAATAAATTTATGCTAGCTCAGCTGCCTAAACCATCAATCCAATTGTATAACTTACTGATGATGAGCTTCAGACCATTGAAAATTCTTTGTTTTCTGTATTAAAACTGTTGCTCCAATACCACTAAAGTCAGCTTGTATGGAATGGACAGGGAGAAAATAACTGGAAAAAAAGTTAAAGTTTAACCAATTCTACTGATTTTATTGCATTCTGATCATGATTATGAAGAAGAAAGATTATTTTATATAATAAGATAACATAAGAAATTACCAATGGTAAAAAGAGCAGATTGTGTAATAATTTGAGTCAAATTAATAATGTTAACAAGCAAAAATGAACACTAGAATGATAATAGCAATGTATCAGCAATGAGACAAAATGCAAAGGTTAAAACTGAAGAACTAGAGTTACACCCTGGAAGTAATAAGATAACATTTCATCACCTATCTATGAAAATAAGATTGGCATGGCTTGCATATTCTTTTATAGACTAGCGATGAAGAGAAGCCCCATTTAGAGCACAACCCAAGGCCACATGCCCAGCCCTCAAATTTATCTTTGGTAAATTTCAAAGGTTTCAAATAGCACCTTTGAAATAATGGCCAAGTTTCAGGTGCTGGGCAGCAGAGTTCTGCAGTTATTTATATCTCTGGCCCCTTCCTCGGTTTTGTTTATTCTTAACAGTGAATGGAAGATGATCCCCAACTCACACATTATTATTTAGAGGAAAAAGACCTTTTGTCCTGCTATTTCTACTTATTTTCAGTGTGGCCAGATGGCATGACGTTGAAAGGTCAAGTAAAGCCTTGGATTGGATAAATTGCACACCTTTGCTTTAAAGTAGTCTTCAGAATGTTCAACCTTATATTTACTGGCTAAAACCACAAATCTTGAAAAGTATGTGGTCAATGTATAGAAAAACATTACTTCATTTGGAACATCAGCGATTCTTAAGCTTGGTGAGGTCATCATTCATGGGCACTATTTGGGTCAGCCTACAATGGTTGTTAATCTGGGTTAAAGCATGACATCAGCCACAGGTGTGAGCTTTGACTGCCCTGACAGAATCATAGTACTGAAGAGGTCCTAGAAATCATTAAATCCCTCATTCAGGGCAGAAAAACTTCAATTTCTTATTTATATGTTCATTTTTACTTTTGATTCAATGGGTGAAGTTTATAAACATCCTTCAGTTTCAGTTTGTTGTGGCATTTACCTAATATAGTAGATAAGATCTGATCTGTGTTTCTTGTTCAAATATTTAGATGGATATATACATTTCACCACCTAAACACTAGTTGGAGAGTCAACAGAAACTTCCCACCTCATAATTTGTGATTTCAGTTCTGTGTGGCTGTCAGGAATTAATGTATAAAGAAAAAGAAACAGGTGAAGTGCAGGATCTAAAACTTGTGAGAACACTAATTATTTTGTTCTACTCTATTTATGAATATATTTTTATTCCAGCAACTTTAAGGTGAAATATGCTGCATTTCAGGCAATATTTTGACTAGCACTAAATAAATCCAGTTGCTGCAAAATAAGCTTTGAAGTTGAGTATTTTAATCCCTTGAATTTAGGAGACAGTGATTATATTCAGCACCTATTCTTGAACATGTTGCTTTGGGGAGGGGGTGTAATCAGGACTTTTAACATCAGCGTCATCTTGTATCTTCAACCAGCCATTTCTTAGAAAGCAGCAGGAAACCCAGGTTCTATATCCATGATGGCGAACCTAAGGCACACGTGCCACAGGTGGCACACGGAGCCATATCAGTGGGAACGTGAGCATTGCCCTAGCTCAGCTCCGTGCACTCCCCTTGCTTTTGGCACCTGACAGCAAAAAGGTTAGCCATCACTGTTCTATATAGTGCATTCATACTTCCTATTTGGCAGTTTAAGATTGCCAGCAAACATCTGAAAAAGAGTGCCATAATGTCCCATTGATTTCCAGATAGAAGCTAATGTTGCTTTAAGACTTCGTTAGGAGGACAAACATGTTTAAAATCCCAGTGTTTATCCTTCTGGTAACATTACCATAGTGGCTCAGTAGTTAGAACACAGTATTGTAGGCTAATTTTGCTGACTGCTGACTGCCAGTAGTTCGGTATTTGAGTCTCACCAGCTCAAGGTTGACTCGGCCTTTCATCCTTCCAAGGTTGGTAAAATGAGGACCCAGATTGTTGGAGGCAATACACTGACTCTGAAAACTGCTTAGAGAGGGCTGTAAAGCACAATGAAGCCATATATAAATCTAAATGCTATTGGTATTGATATTAATATTACAGGTAGTCCTCGACTTATAACAGTTCATTTAGTGACCGTTCAAAGTTACAACAGCACTGAAAAAGTGACTTATGACAGTTTTTCACATTTATGATCATTGCAGCATTGTGTGATCAAAATTCAGACGCTTGGCAACTGGTTTGTACTTATGATGGTGCAATATCCCAGGGTCATATGATCAGCTTTCGCAACCTTCTGACAAGCAATGGGGAAGCCAGATTCACTTAACAACCATGTTACTCACTTAACAAGTGCAATGATTCACTTAACAACTGTGGCAAGAAAGATCATAAAATGGGCAAACTCACTTAACAAATGTTTCACTTAGGAACAGAAATGTTGAGCTCAACTGTGGCCATAACTCAAGGACTACCTGTATTATCCCAAAGATGCTTTTTCAAGAGGCAACTGGACTTTATGGTTTTTCTTTGAAGATATTTTGCTTCTCATCCAAAAAAACGTCTTTGGCTCTGACTAGATGGTGGGGAATGGAAGGATTTATACTCCTTGCAGACAGCTAGTCATTTGCATTCTTTTATCGAGTCATTAAGGTCACCTGGAGGTTTATCTGTGTCATCAGGGCCACCTGAGTGGTGCAAATGGTTGTGGAGCTTTCTTGGAACTGTTGAAAGGACTGTGTTGTAGTCAACAGTTCCAAGAAGTCTAGCTACTGAAATATTGTCATCCCCACTATAGAGCTGATCTTCGAGTTCTCAACTGACTTTCCAAGCCAACGTAACAGGCTCTATAAAACCCCTACTTCTTGGCTAACCAGAACAACAACTTGTTGCATGAAGTAACAAAGTTCCTTGTTTGACCCATTTTGTTTGTCTATCTTTGCCTCATTATATAAATATAAACAAGTCTAATCAGTGCCTCTCCTTCATTAGTCAGAGAAGTCCATGTTTAAAAAGGAAGTGTCTATAAATTTGGGGAAAATCCAGGATTGACTGACGTATAAACGGATGTTCAGAACATTCTGAGGAGAATTTTTCTGAGCTATATTTAAACCAAGTCTTCTAAAAACAGGTTAATTCAATTCAATTCAGTTTATTACAATCATAGACCAGAGACCAAAACAAATAAAAACACTCAGTAAATATACAATTAAAAATTCTAATATAAAATATTAAATAACAACTAAAATCTATGATAAAATGCAATCTGTCAATTATACATGGTCTAACTATATTAAAATTACAATCCATAAAATGTGTGGCCTGTTGTCAGTTTAATACTAAAAGGGAAAGGAATAAGCAGTGCAAAGAGTTTGCCACATTTCTTATATAACATAACTATGGTGGATTCTGACGAATCCCCACTGCTGCTGTGCAGAATCTAGCCACCTGCACTGCTGTTATGGATTGTTCATCCTTAAGCAGCCACTGGAGATAAGCAGTGTCGGAATGGCCAGGATACCTAGCAATTATTGGGAGAATATGTTTTTTCCTATCTCTGTGTAAAAGGAATATCGAAAGATTATGTGACCCACAGTCTTCACCTCTCCTGAGCTACAGGAACAGAGTCTTTCAGTCAATAGTATCTTTTTATACTTGCCATACAGGGCGGCCAATGGAAACGCATGGCACTGTGTGAGCGAAAATGCTTTCTGATGGTTTGCTGACTCCAACTGGCTAAAATAGCTGACAGGAGTGACAACATATCTAATGGCGTCTGAAGCCAGAAACAGCAGAGCTTTCCCTAAGTCGGTTTGTCTTTTGGTGTCCTCTACCCTTTGTCGCAAGGTTTGTTTTGCTTGGTAAAAGTGTTGAACATTGGATAATAAAGTTTCCTATTTCAGAACAAATTGTATTAATAATAAAATAAATCAAAGAAATATCAAATGGTATTTATTTATTTATTTATTTATTTATTTATTTATTCAATTTGTATGCCGCCTTTCTCCGAAGACTCAATTATTATAATCTCTGTCATAAACCAATTACATTAATCACTCTTTCTGCTGAATAACCTCTTCCTCTGCCTGAGCTCTTTCCAGAAGATCAATTTTCAATAGTGGAATTGCCCCCAATTCCCCTGGCACCATTGTTTCTGCATCTTTTAGATTGCAGCCTATGCCACATATCTGCTGCCTTCTTTTATAAATAAATATATTTTTATAAATAAAAATGAAAATGCTAAAAAAAAATGAGAGCAGAAACACATAAGTAACTCCAAAGATACAATGTGAAAACTATTTTACAGCTGCAAATGGTAATTTAAAAGAATCTATATTCCAGTAATTAATTACTGAAGTTCATTGATCAATATGCTGCTAATCTGGACAAAAATTCTCTTTTTCCTATCTTTTCTTTATCTTCAACAATATGCAGGTTTAATCATTAAAGCAACTATACAAACATACTGAGCTCTGATTAATAATTTCCTCCAATGTGCATCTTCCTGGAAAATAGTACATAATCAGAAGAGACATATAGCACAGAGAAGGCAACACAATTTTGAAATTGGGAAGAGAATAAAAAAGGGAAGCATTTTAGCGCAATGTAATTTGAACCAAAAAGTTCAGAATAGCCTACAATTCAACTCTGAGGTAATCTAATAGAAATCTAGTAAAAAAAATGTCTTTCAGATGTGTGTCTACTTGCTTCTGAACTTTGCTTATTTTTATGTATCATTTATGTAGACAACTTGGTTGAAGTTTTTAGGATCCATAGTCTAATAAGAAATTAAACTTCTTATGGTACTGCTAAACTCTGTTCTTCCTACTTAACTGGACAGTTACATTTTATATCTGAAACAGTAATACCGTATTTTCCGGCGTATAAGACGACTGGGCGTATAAGATGACCTCCGACTTTTCCTGTTAAAATATAGGGTTCACCCACAATGTAAAAGCAGCTGTGCTAGACCCAAAATGGCCCCTGCAACAAGTAGGAACCTCACACAGCCCCAAAAAGCCCCAAAAAACAACTTTCACACTTTACACCCACACAACACAACACCCACAATGTAAAAGCAGCTGTGCTAGACCCAAAATGGCCCCTGCAACAAGCAGGAACCTCACACAGCCACAAAAAGCCCAAAAAAACAACTTTCACACTTTACACACAACACAACACAACACAACTGACTCACCCACAATGTAAAAGCAGCTGTGCTAGACCCAAAATGGCCCCTGCAACAAGCAGGAACCTCACACAGCCACAAAAAGCCCCAAAACCCAACTTTCACACTGTACACACACAAAATTCCACATACAGCTTTGTGAGATTTTGTGTGTTTGTGTAGTTAGAGTGAAACACTACAAAAACACACTAAATCTCAGAAAGCTGCACAAATATTATTTTATTTTATTTTATTTTTATTTTTATATTTATATGAAAGCTAAATTTAAAACTTCCTAAACTTTAAATGGCTAGGTCTAAAAAGAACAACTAAAAAAAACCCCAATTAACTATTTTTTTTAAAGATCCCAAAAGGGAAAAAAACTTACCCAATAGAACAGGTGTCTCCAACCTTGGCAACTGTAAGACTTGTAGACTTCAACTCCCAGAATTCCTCAGCCAGCTTTGTTTTGCTGGCTGAGGAATTCTGGGAGTTGAAGTCCACAACTCCCTGTCTGCTTGATTGCAGGCAGGGAGTTGCTTGCTGATGGAATGGATTCAGGCAAGCGAAGCAAGGCAAGTGTTGCGACTAGCAGCTAAGGTAAGCAAGCTGGAGGGGGAAAACTTTTTTCCTTCTCCATGGCTCTGGCGATCCCAGCTGAGTTGCCTGATTAGCAGATCGTCAGAGCTTGGATCGCCAGAGCCATTTAAGGCTCGTCAGAGCCTTTCGGGCTGGTCTGCCTGGTTACAGGAGAATGACACCCGGCGTATAAGACGACCCCCGACTTTTGAGAAGATTTTCATGTGTTAAAAAGTCGTCTTATACGCCGGAAAATACAGTACTTTCAAAACAGTTATGTAAGGTTTAAGAACAGGGTGTAAATAGACACGGTATATTTGCCCTATAGCTGAACCATGAAAGTACATGTCAAGCAAATTTAACTAACTATAATACCACAGCATTTTCTTTTTGCTTGGGTATACCTGATTCCATATAATATATAATCAATTAAAAATCAGCAAATTACCTCATGTACCTAGCACATATAATTGTCAGATTATTGAGTAAAAAGATCAGTATCTTTTAAAGTTAAAAATTACAGGATCCTTTGAAGTTTTCCAAAGAATTATAATTATTGTTGGATCAAAAGTGTTTGGTAAAAGGTAGGCACGGAGTTTTTGAAAATGTGGTATATATAAAAAGTCAGGAATAAATAGATTCAAATTCTGTTTGTGCAATACAAGTTTCTCAATTATAAATAGCAGTTTATTACTGAGTCTATCTATTCCCTTTCATCTTCCCCAATTCTTGAATTAGCAATTTGTTGCAACCATCTATTTTCAAAGTAATCAACAACGTAACATGGATGATGAAATGTGAATAGTTCTTTGGAGGTAGAGTTGGCCATCACCTGCCTATATGTGAAGAATTGTGATCAGATATATGTTTTTTAATAAGAGTATGATTTCTATTATTCTGGACAAAGGTATCCTATTTCACAGATGTTGAAAATAAACTTCTGGATTTATTCAAACCATATACTACTTTGTGTAAAGTTGATGTTTAACTTGTTAGCTCTAAGTTTCATTCTTTGAGGAGGAACATTCACAGTTTTCATCCATGTTTTTCAATTTATTGAACTTTACCATTATGAATTCTCAACAATCATGTTTTGGAAGCTTGTAAATCGAACTAATAAAAACATAAGCAATAATCTGGGTGAAAGATAAGATTTGAAAATTAGAAAGGCAAGAGGGTAATGAGCAGTGGTGGGTTCTACCAGTTCGCCCCGGATTGGGCAAACTGGTAGCGGCGGCAGCGGGAGGGTCCGCCCACCTGCCTGGACACTTCTGCCCATGTGCATAAGTGTCGCATGCACACGCGAGCGCGTGCACACCCATGAGCGAACCAGTAGCGACGGGTTTTGAAACCCGCCCCCGGTAATGAGAGCAGAAAATTGAAGTCTCACCATCACAATGTAATCTTATAAACCTCTTAACCATTTCTTTGTTCAGCTTCAAAATCTATCCCAATTTTATATCCCAAATGTTGCTATATTCTTATCTCTTTCTTTTCTTGATTCCTAAACATAGTATGCAACATAGTATGTAAGTATGTAATCTACAAAACACAAAATACACTGCAATAGACTACCCTTTTAACAACAAAAATGAATTTGTTTGTTCAGTTTTAAAAGAAATACTTTAACAGCCAAGTATATTGTGAAAGATTTTGAATGAAGTTGCTTTTTCCTGATGGTTTGGTGACTTGTCAAGAAAGAAGAATTTAAAGAAAAATGTATAATGGGCATAAGCTGAGGCAAAGTTTTCCTTAGTAGCAAATGTTGAAAAATACTTCCAATTTTAATTAGTTTACGACTAATTCATGTAGTGCAGTATACTTTTCCACTTAGTGTAGTTGTTAAAGTATCTTCTATTTCAAATGCCAAAAAAATTAATTCAGAATAAAAATTTAGACACTGCTCAAAATTTTACTACACCAAGCAAAACATAGGGTCCATGCCTTCCAAATTATGTTGCATATTAGTTCTTATAAAGATTGAATCTTAACAATTGATGAATTTCTTCTATCATTCTACAGATAAGATGAAAAGTTTCCAAGATCCAAACCTACTCTATTACTTATGCTGATTATATACCAGTTTAGTTTTTTTTAACACATTTAGCAAGTCATCTTATCATTCACCATATCTGAAGATATTATTTCCTGCCATTTAGATCAGACTATATTGTTAAGTCAGCATTATGGTAAAAAAAAAAAAAGAATTAAAGAAACATTTTGACACTTGGTTGCAATATAGTAATAATGCATCAGAAACTACCGGTACCTACCTTTTCTTAGTGTAAAATTAGTTTCATTGTTCAGGTTTTATCTATAATTCTATAGATTTAATTATCACAATGGATACTGTTTCTAAGCTATATCTCTACCTTTTAGGCAACAACTTCAAACACTAAACAACCATTGATTGTTGTTTGCTTTCACATTTGATCAATTAGATTGCCAATTTTGTAGCAACAGGAGTCTATTTTCCAGAGGGCTTTTGGGTTTCTATTTTTAAAAAAATATTTAATGTTTTATTTAAGGAAGTTAAGAAGTGGTACCTTAGCTCTTCAGTCCAACTCTACTTTTGCCCCCAAGATACTGTAGATGTCACAGAGCCAGTTGCTTTCTTTCAGGTTGAACAGCTTCTTAGAGTCACTGAATGCTGAGCTGGAGCACAAGAATAAATTGAAGAGCTGCCAGGATGTCAAAACCAGGTGATCTGTACGTGGGTGTAGATGGCACCAAGACAATAAAGGAGAGAGCTTTAAACTGATGTTAAATAATTACATATTCCACCTTGTTTATTATTAGAATGGACTGGTGTAGATTTATATATGTTCTACCCTGAATAAAATAAATATGCCTTTCCTTATATATCAATGAAAACAATGTTCCCCAAGTTGGTGCTTTCCAGGCACGTAGTATCTAGAATTCCTACTCAGCAGAATGAGCACATAGTCCTAAAACATCTGGAAGATGGCAAGGTGTGGAAAGTTACATTAGATGAAGGGTAGAGGATTCCACAAATTTAAAGCCAAGTTGCTACTAAAGCAAAATGGAAACAACCATCATCATTAATATATTTTGTTGAATTAAATATGTAATCCATCACATGCTGAATTTTTCGTTATTCTAATGCTGAGAGCAATTCACAGGTTTGAGACACTGCTAACATACCTGGACAAAACTGTGAAATCAAAAGAATGTTGAACTGTACTGCCATTTTGCAATTTTAGGTAATCCCTCTTCTTACAATTTACTTAGAAGTTAATTTAAAAACCTGGTCAGGTTTTTTATTACCTTAAATTGATTTGCCTATAACTTGCTTATAACTTCCCAAAAAATTACATGCTATTTTCACACCAGTATTAGCCAAGTTTTAACCCACATTATAAATTTATTATGTAAATATATCATATTCTGCAGCAACATCCATGCCTTGAGACATTTATCCAAGAAAATTTAGTAAAAATAGAAATAGAAAAAAACACTTCCAAAGGGATTTAGGGACAGAAGGCCTGGCACATGTCTGGACTTGGTTTATTCATTCAGTACTGCCTGCTTATCTAAAATTTTCTCACAGACCCATTCAGAGATCTTTCCTAGGCTCATTGCCCTACAATATCTTCAACAATAGATGGTAAATATTGAATCTTGGATCTTTTGGCATATTAAGTTTTTTCTTTAATTGACATCCAAAGCACAGACATGAATTACTCTCAACATTTTAACCAATAGCTCAAGAAAAAAAACCCACAACAAATAAAAAAGTAAAATTTTAAGAGTTAAACATAAAAATCTCAAATGATAAGATTTTATCAGATTTCTCTATGATTTTATGACTTTTCAATCATTTTATTTGGGGGATTAGTGTGTGATGTGAAATATTTGCAGTATTTGTGTGTTGTGGGGATGCAAGTACGAAAGGCTAGGATTCGCACCATGCTTATTTTGTCTTTTTGCATCACTGCAAAATTCCTATTTTTATTATATGAACACAGCCTGTTAGCATAATATGTTCAGGCATGTAATAGTTTTTGTCCCTTATGAATTAATCTAGCCTCTCCTTGTCCCAAAGGTGTTTTTTCAAGAGGCAACTGGACTTTCTGGTTTTTCTCAGTCATCCAGGTCATGGTTGTCCCAAAGATGCTTTTTCAAGAAGCAATTGGCAGTTGGACTTTCTGGTTTTTTCTTTGAAGACGTTTCGCTTCTTGGATGAGAAGCGAAACGTCTTCAAAGAAAAAACCAGAAAGTCCAACTGCCTCTTGAAAAAGCACCTTTGGGACAACCATGACCTGGATGACTGAGAATCTCCATAGACATCTAGCCTCTCCTTATTCTCAACTTATTTACTTATACAATTTATATAGCTACCCATCTCACAATATATTAATACTAGCCAGCAAACAATTAAAACCAAAGTGAAAACACTATAAACCACAAAGAGATACAACAAAACGAACTTAAACATAGTGTGAGGTTGTTGTGAAATTGCTTACTCCCCAGTATATTGGTTTGTTATCTTAAATTGGAGCCAAATTAATATATATCCTTTTAATTGTTTTTTTAATGTTTTTATTGTATGTTTTTATCTGGCTGTACACCGCCCTGAGTCCCTCGAGAGAAGGTGAGGTATATAAATTCGAAATAAAATAAAATAAAATAAAATAAATATTCTTGGAAATGCCTTGACAAGAATAGATATTTTCTTGCAGAGAACAATTAATCCAACAATCAGAGAAGATTTGTCAACTGTAGTATATAACAGTCAAAACTTGCTTCAGGATTTAAATCTTGAGTTTTTTCCTTCTGCTTTTCTAAATCAAGGGATAGTTCACTGTTTGTTTTTTTAAGGCCATGAAGGCAAGTGGGATTTCTTAATATTTAGAAGGTTGAGAATTCAATCCTATGTAGCGGCAGATATTTCTCTCCTAGGGCACAAAGAAAAAATAACTGCTGTGAACCCCACGTGGCGTCAGGAAGGGCAATGAGTAAATGCTCAGATCCATCCAGTTGTCCCGACTCTACTCCAAATTTAGGGATTACAAGATCGTAAAAAGGGAGGATTTTTTAATGGTTCATTTATGTCCGGCAACTCCGTATTTCCGTGCTTCACTCAGTTTACCATGTGTTAATTTAACCAGAGTATGGTATGCTCTTGATCAACATATCAATACTTTCACAATACTTTCCTTCTTACCCTTTCTATATTGTTGTTTCCTTTCCCAATACTTGGTAGCTCCCCCACCTTAAGTTATTTTCCCTCTTAAATAAAAACAGCGATAGAAATTTGTGGACACCTTGGTTTCCATCAAGCTTCAGTATACATGTTTCTTGTCCACGTGTGATTTCATTTTGTTTATATAAATAGTATTATATGAACTCTGGAAACTTGAATTTTCTAGAAAGGATATGAGATGTTGTAAATGGAAAGAAAATTATTAGATTAGAATATTTGGCTCTGCACTCATGGAATTGGATTTGAACCAAGATTGTGTTCAGTATTGTTCATCTAGTTTCACTTAATTAGATAAGACCTTTTTGTTTTCTCTGTTTTGCTAACATACCAAACTAATTATGAACTGCCCTAATGCTACCATGCTACCACATTTCCTTATTAAAATTAAAATGAGCGTACTCAACTGGCTATTCCACTTTCCTAAGCAAGATACAGTTTTCCTTTTCTTTCTAAGAATATTTACATGAAATTGTTACAACAACATTATATAAATTCTTCAAGTATTGGTATTTCGAAGCCCCTCCCACTGAACTAAATCCAGAGTCAAATATTTTATAATGCTTAAAATGACTAAAACAGGAATCCATTAAAAGTTTGGAAGGTGTAAACTTTCTGGACCTTAATTCTAGAAGAACAAATCTTGTATTTATTTGGTTGAACTGAAAGGTTTTAGAAAAAAACGTGTAATATAATCCAACCAGCCTTTTAAATCTAAAATCAGTAACAACTTGTGTCACCCAATCTTAGCTATAATAGTGTGATCTGGTGATCTCTGAACATGTGATAGGTCTCAATCCAGGTTGTGTACTGTAGCACCGGAAACAATTTAAAAAAAACAAAAGTTGTTGTTAGACATTTGAATAACCTATGAAAACTGCCTCCACTCTTTCTGATGCTTTCTGGTTATCATAAGTGGCTTATCTTCAAACCATTCCCTGGAAAAGTAGCTTATTTTCCAGTCTATATGAACAACAATAACAACAGGAAAAAAGCAAGCTATCCTTCTAGATAGGTGAAGTGGCTTATACATACGTTTTTTATACTTCATTTAACAATTCAAGTCTCTCATTTGGCAGAAGATCATTTGACAGAAAAATTACCTCTCTTATTGGCAGATTTGTTATTTATTCTCTTCTGAGCTCCTTTAAGTTGTGTTGCCTGAGAGACAGAATATTGAGTGAATTTGAACAAAGCAGTGACACTTTTAAAGGACACAATTTAAAAGACAATTCCATCCATGACCCTAATGGGATCCATTTACAATAGTAAGATTAATAAATTAACAGTAGGCACCAGTGCCAGAAACACTGACCTAACAACTACGAATTGCTCAAATCTAAATTTTCAAAGTCAAGACAATTTCCTATTGATACTGTTGTAGGTTGTAAGTCTATAAAATTTTAGTTGGGAGCTGGATTTATCTTAAATAGTATAAAGGAAAGAACTGATGCAATTATCTTGGATGCAAAATCCATACTTAGTATTTTAAATCTAGCTTCCAAACACAGATGGCTGAGCTTGGGGTCTCAAGGAATTTTCTAATTGTCCTGTGATCACTGAAACATGCTTAATTTCCACTGCAATGAATAAATACAAAATAAAAAATAATAATTTATTACTGATAAAAGAATCTTTTCTTATTTCATCTCAGATACTTCCTTAAGCTTAACAGATTTTATCATTGAAATTGAAGCATTATAAGAATATTTGCCATGAGAATGGAAATTCAAACCTTTAAATTTTTTGCAGGTTTAGGTTTTCTTTCTTTACTTTAAAATGGAACTTCGTTGGAGGAAGTAAGTTTGATTACATTCAATTTATTTCTCTTCATTTCACGCTATTAATGATGGGGTGTCATAGAAGCATACCTATTAAGTAACATATAATATTACTGAAATTTATGACTTTGACATTCTTCCTTGTAGTTGATGGGAAACAAAACACTTTTATTTTCCATTCTTTCTCCAATGGTTTGCAACGCCTCTCATTACTAATGTTCTTTATTATATCCCAAGGAGGACATGATGAAGAAACTTCTTTTTTAGGAGGGTTGCAAAATTCAGACAACCAGTTAAATTAGTTAAGCCTTCCTTAAGATTTATATTACATTTTGGAGAGTTCCCTGCATCAAATTAGTCAGGAAACAGAGAGCTCATTTTTTAAAAAATATAATTTTAGTCAAAGGAAACTCTGAAAGCCAAAAAAATGGCAATAAAGATACATGCCCCAAAGGACACAGTGTATGGATATATTTTGCCCACTGCTTCCAATGTTTTCTAAACTGAGCTCTGTTAAATCAAGGATTTCCTTCATCTTGATAAGCCAATTGACTTATTGCTTTGCCTTTTGTTTTCTCTTTAGTGGTAATATTCAATGTATCTTACAATGATTTTTCCCCCCAGTTTAAATATTTTTGTTGTAGGTTATCTATCACACCCTTCATAAATTGGCAAGCAAATTGCTTAAGTAATGCTGCCTCCTGCAGGTCAAAAAATAAAATGGGAAATATTCCCACATATACGAAAGAACTGATTTCTTATGACAATATTGGCTAGAAAAAAAATAATTAAAATAATTTATTTATCCAATTTTGCATTATGAAACAGTATGTATGTCTAAATTATTTAGTCAAAATGATAAAGTGAAAAGGGATAATTAATGGTGCCATTATTGGAAATGAAAAAGAAAAATTATAGAAATGGCATAAACCAAAGAGCAGGTTACAGTACAATTGTCTGCCATAGATCTCCCAAAATAGATCTATTTAAAAGGTCAGGCTACTTCAGACTGTCATTTTTTTCATTATAATGTTTAAATTTTTGTATGTGCTCTTCTATTTTAGGTATTTCCAGCACTTTATGGAAGAAAATGCTGAATTAGTAAAGAAGAGCATTTGAATTGCAGTGTGATCATCTGTACTATAGAAAATTCATTCTTAAACCAGTCTTCACACATTAAATACACAAAGTTCTTCTGCTGTAATTCGATACACAAAATATCCATATTCTTTGTCTTTTTTATTCTTAGCCAAATCCTTCTGGTGACAGCACCAAATGTTTCTTGCAAAACTTCAGAAGATTGGGAGAGACAAAATCTACCTGTATCTAAAGGAAAAGTTCACCACTTTTGATGTATCCCCCATATTAACAAGATCAACATGTGAAGTCAATTAAAAATGGTATTTTAATAATATCAGCATATTTTTTAGCACTCTGATAAATGGAATACCTACTGTCCAGCATAACGTGTAAGATCCTGTCTCTCTTTGCTCAATTTAAGAACATAAACCCTACAGGTAGTCCTCTACTTATGGCATTTGTTTAGCAGCTTTCAAAATTATGATGGCGCTGAAAAAAATGACTTACATATTTATGATCATCACAGAGTTCCTGCAATCACATGATCGTGATTTGGATGCTTGGCATCCAGTGATGACATTAATAACTGCAATGATGTACAACCAAAATTCTGTGCTTAATTGTGGTTGTTACTGGAGGACCACTGCACTGTGGGTTATTTCTTGATTAGCCATACACACTACAGGAAGTTTTTGACTTACAACCACAGTTGGGACAGAAATGTCCATCAGTAAATGATGATGTTATTAGGTGTGTTGTGTCCAATTTTCCAAACTTTTGCCATGGTTGTTCCCTCATTGACTCTGCTCATCAGAAGCCCCTTGGGAAAGTTGCAAATGGCAACCAGTATGTACCAGTATTTATGACAGTTGCAGCATTCTGCCATGTGATTTTATGTTGGTTATTGACCAGCATATGTACCATTAAAACTGTAAAATTTTGCAACCCTTACATATGAAACTACGTATGCCTACAGACTATGAAAATTTTATGGAAGAATAAAATTCCTAATAATATAGAAATAAGCAATGTAAAATTAAAATCTACAAAAGCTACAAGATGTTTTGAAATTAATCATAGGAACTACCGTACTTTTCGGAGTATAAGATGCACTTCCCCTCGCCTACAAAAGAGGGTGGAAATGTTGGTGCGTCTTGTACACCGAATACAGCCATTTTTGGCCTCCCGAAGCCCCGACCCGCGCATCCCGCGCAAATGGGGCACACAGAGGTTTTGGGAGGCTTGCAGAGGGCTCCTGGGGGCCAGGGAGGGAAAAACCTTTTTCCTTGATTACTTCTTCGAAATCTTGGTGCATCTTATACATCGGTGCATCTTATAGTCCAAAAATATGGTATATGTATTGTTAATGCATAATAATTATTAGAACTCTTTTAAATAAGAAGAAAGAACCTTAACTGGCTAAACAGGATTATCTAATGAATGCAAGTTACAGAACATAATTTAAGAAAATCATACATCATGTGGAACAAACAGATGAATGTTTGTTGAACATTGTTGGACAATGTAAGTCCCTGCACTTATCTTGGCAAGATTTTCAGAAGTGGTTTGCCACTGCCTTCTTCCTAGAACCGAGTCCAACATTAAAGTGCAAAAACTTCAACTTCCAGTGGAGACAGGGTGAACTAAATATGCCCATGACAGAGAGGAGACAACAACTGCAACAAAGACCAAAGAGACTTTAATGATTGACTTATTTGTGTTATTCTTTGGCTTTCTCACTTACCCAGCATGCATCAGCAATAACACCTCTTGCTCTTTGGCTTTTTCTAAAGTCAGGTTGAATATCTGGCATCTCCCTTTCCATGCCAGCATTTCCCAATGATACATTGGATAATCCTAAACATTATTTTTCTAACATGTGAAATTAAGAACCTTGTGCAATAGTTTGCAGATCCTGTAAAGACTCCTTTCTTTGGTATTAATATGTAGACTGACCTCTTCCAATCTGTTGGCCATTATATAATTCTCCACATTTCTTAGCATAATTTGCTTAGAATCTTTACTGATTCTTTTGTTGTTTTCATACTTCTGTAGATATTCCAACAATTCTTGCAGTCTTTTTCAATTTGTAGTTTTTAGAACATTTTCCTTCGTTTCTTATTTTTGTAATCATTTCATTTTAGTAAAATTCCATAACAATCCACATTCTGGTGTTAATTTTTCTAATGTTTATTTTTATAGTTTTACAATATGCATTTTTGAAAGCAGCTTTTGTCCCTGTTATGTGGCTTTTGTAGTTTTTTTCTTCAGTGTATGCATTTGTGTGTTCTTGCTCTTAATTCACATTTCTCATTTAAAAACTATTTTCCAGAGAGTATTGAAACTCTAGTCATACTCCACCATCGGCCATATCAGTTATGGATAATGTGAAATAGAAAACACCTTGGCACATAAGCTTAGGAAATGCAAAGAGATAAGTTAACTTTAAAGGATAATGCAGAGTTACCAATTTCTAATGAATATTATTTCAGTTTGTGTAAGATATATGCATCACAAAAATTACTTAGACTTAATTATTTTACACAAAGAAAAAGTTGGCATGAATATTACTAAAACTATTTCCTGGAAATAATATGAATGGTCATAGCAATGATCTACCCTTGTGTACAAATATATTGCAGTTACTACTTCTAGCAAATCGTCTGGCACTGACTTTATGTCTGAGACATAGGAAATGAGCATATGAGTAAAATACTTTGCCTTTTCATCAAGCAAAGGTTCAATATATTTTATATAGGCTGCACCTTGCACAAAAGCATTAATGAATTTCTTATCATCATCCCCAAATACTCTAAACTTCACCTGTATTCTTAATTCTTTTAACTGTTCCATATTACCCCCATATTATAATTAGGTAGAGACTGAAGTACAGCAATTTGGTTAAAGAATGAATTCATAACTAGAGCCCAATCTCAGAGGAGCAGGTAGATATTAAAATGATAGAGTTTTGAGCTCCATGTTCTCTTCCCCACCCACTTTTCTTGATCATTATTGCTGTTTATTTTTAACGTAAGATTTGATTGAACATAAGATTTAATTGAAAGATTAACAATAGCAAAATGCCCAAAAAAATCCCCAACATGACAGAGGAACAAGGCATACATGGATGAGTCAAGATGGCTGAGACAACAATTTGTTCAGTGAAAAGAGGTTAAAGGCAATTGCCCCTTTGGAAGATGCAATACCTGAAAGCTACCCTTAAAAAACTTGGAGGTTGTCTCAACAGGAAATTTACTTAAACAACTAAATAACTAGTAGAGGATCTGGATAAATCAACCACTTTAAATTGAATGGGCTTGGCAGGTATGTTTGAACAAGTTAATAAACAGCTAAGCATTGTCTTTTCAAGTTTAAGAAATAACTCAGACTGTAAGAAAAAGCATGTGAACTTGCTGTGAAAAATGAGCTTGATATTGGAAAAGTTCAAAATATATCAATGACATTAAAATGTATTTGGCTGACCTATAGGACTGGGACAGGATAGATAATTTCAGAGTTAGAGGAATTAGGGAAAATACAGCAAATAGCTAATTTATCTCAAAAAGTTTCCAGATTTGAAGATTTGCTCCTAAATTCAACAAAATCCAAAAACCAAGAAATATATTAATAAAATTTTAAATGATCTGGTGAAAAAAAAATCCACAGAAATTTTGCAGAGCTAATAGGTAAATTGAAAGAGAGATATAGTGTTAGTTTTCCATGACATTAGTCTTACCATAGTACAAGCTTCAAAACTCTGAGAGAAAATTTATTAAAAAGAGAAAGAAGGTATAAATACTAGTTTTCAAGCTAATACTTCAACCCCAAGGAATAGATTTATACATTCCAGAAATGAAGTTTTCAAATGCCTTCATAGAGAATACAGAATAAACTTTAATGTTTAAGAAACTCTTATAACTCTATAGAAGATTTGACAAGGGGGTCTTTTAGCATTTGGACTCATAAAACAGTTGCTGGTTATAATTTACATGTTTGATAATGTTTCATATTAGCTAGGAAGAAAGACAAAACACAGAGAATTGTTTAAAAGTTGTAAAGACAAGGCTAGCTGGAAAGGGAGGAGATAGAAGTTCAACAATCCTCTAAATTAGACTAGTGAGAAGATCTAACAGGTTGGGAAGATGAGGGGTGGGGGGAGTAAAGAAGAGAACTAGGGATGGGTGAAGGAAAACAGTGTGGGAGCAAAAAGGATAATTAGTATGAAAAGTCATAATAACCTCACAAATTTAATTATTGCTATTTTGTAAGAATAGTAAGCAAGACAAGGATAGGTTCTTTAAATGCTGGAGGCTAGGTGTCCCAATTAAAGAACTAGAATCAGTTAATATTTAAGATCCTTCAATCTATAGGTTACAGAAAATATATACATCAGAAAAAAATTAAAGATTTTAGAACCAAGTCAACAAAGATAACCATCTCATTTTATGATAATGTAGACATTATGTAGAAAAGATTCAAAAACATAAAGATTGCTCTTTGTTAAAGGGAAATTTGATAGTAAAATTATAACCTGATCTCTACCTACATACCAAATCAGAGTCAATCAAGTTTATACAAAAATTTATGAAAGCCTTAAATAAATTTGGCTATTATTTGGTTCTATGGACTAATTTAAATATTGATGTGGGTATAATAGTTGATAGAACAAATAATCAGGAAAATAGAAGATAATTTTTAGCATCTAAAGATTTGCAGAATTTGATATAACTGCATGAACGTACCGATATCTCTAGCACAAAGCATCCACTCACAAAGGGCTTTTACCTATTATTCAAAGAGATACCAATCCCATTTGAGGATAGACTATATTTGGGCCTTAATTATTTTTTGAATAAATTTATCCAAATAGAGATAATCCAATATATAAGAGGTGAAAATACAATGTAAATAAGCAGAATAAAAAGAAATCAACATAATGAATGTACTATTTATTTGTATCCTGTCTGCATTATTTTTACAAATAATTCAAGGCAGCGAACATATACAACACATCTTCCTCCTATTATTTTCCCCACAATCCTGTGAGGAGAATGACTGGCCCAAAGTAACGCAGCTGGCTTTTATTATTAGCTCATTTTTTTATACTTAAATCAAAAATACTATGTATTTGACAATAAAAACTCAAGATTATTGGAAAATAAGCTTCCAAAAGGTAAAGGAGAGGGTTATATAAAGGCAATAAATGATCAATAATAAAAATCTTATTTAAAAGTTTATTTATTTATCAAGCTTGTATGCCACCCAACTCACTGAAGGCAACTCTAGTTTGCAAACTAGTACTTCTAAAAACCTTGTGACAGAATTTCTGGTGCTGTGAACTTAGACTCATTTTTACAATTAGAAGTTACAGTTTTTTTAAAAAAACATTGAAAGTAGAAAATTCCCAGGTTCTAACAGATGAGTTCTATAAGGCATTTAAAAATATTAAATGAGAATTTTTGTCATTAAGGTAATTTTCTTCTCTCATCCTAGTGCAATTCTAAAATATCTTTAATTCCTAAATCACACAACGATTCATTGGAATTATCTTCTTACAGACTTATCTTTCTCCATATTTATCATAAATAATATACTAAACTAGCCAAACTTCTCAATTTAATTATGGGAGAAATTATGCAGCCTAACCAATCAGACTTCATTCCAAAAAGAAATATATCTAGCCCCACCAGAAAACTGTTATTATTAACTCTTAATATTAAAATTAATGTTTCTCTATCAGTATGCTCATTAAAGATATTTAAAGCAACTGACTGTACAGAAAGCACTATTTTTAAAACAAACTTTAAGTCTGCCAATTACTTTTTCCACACAATAGATCAGATTTATAATATAATCAATGCCCAATAAAGAATTAAGAAGTATGAATCAGAAAATAATTTCAAGAACTACCAAGCATGGCTATCAATTATCCTAGCAATCATTAATTCTTGTTATAGAAATACAGTAATAGTTTTTATAGCAATAAAGAAATTACGGAGATAAATTCGATTTTTAGTAATGCAAATAAATATATTAGTATAGAATTTGAAAATTAGGGATGGTAGCAAAATTTCAAAATCACAACTGAGTTATTAAAGAAAATTCTTCCAAAATTTTCCTAAAGTACGAGGATAGCTAATAATTTAAATATAGTAGTGGGTTTAGATTTAGGAATTAATATAATTATAATATTATAATATCTATTATTTATATATTATAATTATATTATAATTAATATAATCAAAAACATTAAGAAACTGTTTAATAATAATTTCATCTCAATGTATCAGAAGTTAAAACAAAAAATGAAAATCAGGAATAAGAAAGATTTAAATATTTTGATTGAACTGAGGCAGTTAAAATGATAAAACTTTACTTTTTCAAAAATGTCAAACTGCCTCAACAGGTACTTGATAAAATGTTAACACTTTGGGAAAGAAAAATTAAGCTTCTTTGTTTAATACTAGAAAAATGAAGAATAGAAATGTCACATAAGGACTCAGACACAAGGAGACTGAAGAATTCCGTTTTAATTTTTTTTAAAATAAGGCAGCATATTTCAGTTATATTGTTCCTTCACAATGGAAAACTCAACAAGACATAGGTGCTGCTAGAAAACATTAAAGAGATTAATAAATGTTTTTCTTCCAGAAGACTTTATAATAGGTAATATAAGTAATGTATTTACATATTACGAGAGCCAGTTTGGTGTTAGTTAAGGCACCAGAATAGAAGCTGGGAAATTATTGAGTTCTTAGGCATAAAGCCAGCTGGCCATCTTAGGCCAGTCACTCTTTCTCAGCCCTAGGAAGGAGGCAATGGCAAACCATTTCCAAAAATCTTGAGAAAACTGCAGGGACTAGTCCAGGTAGTCACCAGGAGCCAAGTTCACTTGAAGTTACACACATGTACTCAAGTTCACAAAGCTACACTTCAGTTTTGGGAGGAAATATGCAACTTTGATAGAGGGCATCTTTACTGGGACATCTAATATTCTTTAATCAGGACATGTCAACCTAAAAGAAGCCTTGAAAAAAGTTCAAATTGCAATAGGGTATGAGACTTCAACAGTAATAAGACACAAAATAGATGTGTTTGAGTTACACATAAGTCCCCATCTATCCTGGCCAACAGAGCCCCAACTTATTTTTTTAATAAGAAGGCTATGAAGGACTCAGCATCTCATTGTTTAATTATGAAAAATTAGCAATTAATTGCTCATTCCAAACCAAAAGAAAAATGTAAATAATTTATGGAATGTTAGAACTGAAGGCGGGTGAGATCCTGTAGGTTTAAAAAGAAGCAATGTCACTAACTCACACGTTTTGTTACTTACAAGCCTAAGTGCACCAACATAAGCTATTTAAACTCTGTGCAGTGAATGCATCAATGTGAAACCCATAAAATGGTACTATAAATTTGGTTTCCTGCAGTGGCACAAAAGAGTAACTCACCTCTTCATTGGGAGAATCCAAATTTTTATTCTGAGCAATAATAGTTTTCACCTTGAAGGTTTTTAATTGAATATTCTAATACAGAATATACAGGTAGTCCTCAACCTACAACAATTGAGCCCAAAATTTCTGTTACTAAATGAGACAGTTGAGTTTTGCCCCATTTTATGAACTTTCTTGCCACAGTTGCTAAGTGAATCACTGCAGTTGTTAAATTAGTAACAAAGCAGTTAAGTGAATCTGGCTTCCCCATTTTTATTCCTCAGGTGGTCTCGAAAGGTGATCACATGACCTCAGGACACTGCAACTGTCATAAATTTGAGTCAGTTGCTAAGCGCCTGAATTTTGATTACCTGAACAAGGAAATGTTGCAATGATTGTGTGAAAAATGGTCACAGGTCACTTTTTTCAGCACTGTTGTAACTTAAAACTGTCACTAAACAAATTGTTGAAAGTCGATGACTACTTGTACGGCCAATACTCTATGTGATGCCAAATTTTATTAAATTTCAGAATCAACTCAATAATTTGCTATTGTATAACTGCCTATGTGGGATGATCTTCAAGTGATTTGAACTATGGTTTATTTAGCCTAGGAAGCCTAATCTAGACTAGGATGAAATTATGTTTCTATATATGCTATCCTAGTACTTCTTCGTTTGGTAAAGGGCAATGGCATACCAGAACTAAAAAGTCCCACTAACAGCTTCATGGAGGAAGGATTGAACAATTTCCACAATTTCTAACTAACAACCAGTAACAATGGCTTCCAACTTCTTGCTATGCTCCCAACTTTATATTCTGACGAATTCTTTAAAATCAGCATTTGCTGATTCAGATGTAACAGAAAACTGATTTCAGAAATTGATAGCTTTGTATAGAGTGCACGAAGTACATGAAGCTGGAAAGATAAGATAGTTCAGATACAACTTGTTCCTAGGATGGTATTGCATAGATTTATCAGACTAAAAATATAACTGAGGCAAGCCTTTACGGTTCAACTTCTTGATTATCTACAATAGGGAACAGTACACACTGATATGTAGCAGAAAAAAAGGCAAATACCACTATTTGTTCTCTGAAGGAAAGTCATTTCTGTCAGGAAATGCAAATTTTGGATGCAAATTTCTTGCTTTCTTTATATTTCTGTGACTCCTGTATTTGTGTGAAGTTGACAAGAATCACAAACGTACTTTTCAGCTTGCAAAACTCCTTCCCTGGATAAAATGTTTTCTTAACACACTGAATCATTTTCATTTCTAAAATATGAGATCTGATTAAGCTAGTGCAGTGTTTCTTAACCTTGGCCACTTTAAGAGGGATGGACTTCAACTCGTAGAATTCTCCAGCCAGAGAAACACTGAGGTACTAAATATGATCTTTAAATATATTAAGTCAAATCATGATGTTTAAAATGAAGGTACAAATTCAATAAGGCATGACCATTAGGAATATCTTACAAAATACCAGTTATAATCTAATAAGACAGTCTGGTCTGTTTAAATTAAAAATTCTTGACTTTAAAAGCAAAGGAGAAAGAATTGTCAGGGAGGGTGGCATAACATTTATTTGAGAAAGTAAAAATGAGACATGACATAAAAATATAAATAATGGTGTTAAGGTAAGGACATCAAATGCTCCATGGGGAGTACACAGCCTCAAGAATTTTTTTGGAAATGTTATCACAGAAATTGATATACATAAAACAGAAAAAAAAGAGAGAGAATTCACAAAAGGTTGTCATCAAGTTTTCTGTTTTATTTAAGATTTTAGTTTTAATTCTGAAGAAAGAGGTACATTTCCTTGTTTTTAGTTTTAGCGTCAGGTTATAACCATGTTTAATTTTATGTTTCTTTTTTTCCCCCGTCTTTCAATACTGCACAAACGTCCAGAAACTACAAGGTTAAGTAAAAGCTGCAGGCAGAGGTCGTCAAAGGTTGCGCTCCCGATGATGGTCTTGTGGCCCCAATGCAGTGCTATCTCAGAGTGTCTTAATCAGGTGATTTAAAAAAAAAGAGACTGACAAGAAGACAGAAAGATTGAAGTGAATATCACTCGTGTTTCAGCTGCTTATAATTATATTATGTATATGCTAGGTATTAAATCTGTGATATTTTTAAAACATTATATTTATTTGAAATCTAAAGCCAAAACTTTTAAAAATTCCCCGTTAAATCATTTCTTACCAACATGTCAGTTATTTCTACAGGCAAATTGTCTTTCACCTACTTTATGCCAAAACGTTACTGACAAAACTGTCCCACCCTTCAAGAGAAAAAAGAAAAAAAAAAGTATTTCCCTGTATAATCAACTCACAGAATGCAACACGAATGTTAGGCCACTGCTTTTCCTCAATATATTTCTACACTGGATTCTGAATTTTGTATTATTGTCTTCTATTGTCAACATGACATTTTCCTGCTATGCTAAAATAATTATGTGCAAAAGATTTATGAAAATATTATGCACTTTGATTTCTCTCGCTTAGTGTGTTTAAAGAAATAGTTTTTAAACAGTGTATTTCAAACACTGACTCAGCAAAACTTAAGAAAAAAAGATAATAGTTATGACCCTGTGATTGCATTGCATTTGGAAGCTGGTTGGGAAAGATTTTTGACCAGGAACCAGATTCTTCAGAAAGAAAAATATGAAAGAGGGGCCATAGGTGGGTACAGGAAGTCTGGGAGGAGCAATTCCTGCATTTCTAATGTTTTTGTACTTTTCCTAATGACGATCCAACGCTGAGCTCTGTAGTAAATCTGTGGGGGGTTTACTGGGGGGTCTGAAAGCTGTCTGAAAGCCTGGGGGAGGAGAGTGGAAACTGGCAGGGTTTGAAGGAGGGGAATAGGGGTTCCAACTGGCTCTGTGCAATGGAATTTGTGTACTGAAGGGGTTACTGTGGGGGGTCTGTGTTGGGGCAGCACTGGGGCCATCCATCTCTGTGAGAGCCTGAAGAGACTTTAGCCAATGCGGTGGATTGTCGTCTTGAAGAGAGTCTAAACTGTTTCCAGTGGAGGCTGGGATACCTAGGAAGAAGAGAAACACAGGAGGAGACATAGGTTACACAAAGCAAGCAAGAACTACATATATGAAGTAGGACAGTGCAATTTAACCAATAGCAAGATCAGAAAAATAATTGTTGGCTTGCAGAAATGAAATGACTATGAATACAGTTTTTCAAACACAATTGAAGCTGAGTTTTCCTGGGGAGCTTTTGTCCCTTAAGATGATTTTTCACACTGCCCAAACATTTTTCCGTAATAACATACAATTATTTCCTTTTCTACCTTTCCAAATCGTAATTAACCATTACAAGGAAAACAGCCTTATAAAGAGAGCTTTATAAATAGTGGAGTATGTCCCTTTTTAATAAAAAAAATAATCCAGTTAAAATCCAGTAGCATAGGAACTATATTGCACAGAAAAGCATGCCATCATGTTGATGTGGAAACCGACAGAAACCTCAGATATGCTAAGAAAGACGCCAGGCATGCAAAAGAAAATACTGTGGGGGTATTAATGTTCATTTGTTCTAAGATTTCTGGGCCTCTTGAAAGTTGGTAGATGGAAGCTGGAAGAGACCACCGCATTTTTTTTCCAAAAAAGGTATATTGATTAATTTGTGCCAAATATGCACTTGATCATTGTCAATGGAGCTGAATGAGCGAGAAATCGTTACCTGTGATGATTGCGGGGTCCATCCAGCTCCCAGGGCTGTCCCAATTCAGGCTGTCGGTTGTGGCAGTGTTGGACGTTGGTACACTGTGGTTGGCGTTGGAGGGGGAAGTAGCATTGGGCAGTCCACCAAAGTTGATGTTAATGTTCGGTAGAAGTGCCCTTAGCCCGTCCTGCCATTCCTTCATATTTAAACTCTCTACAGAACTGTTGTTGTCTGGGAGATTTATCAACAAAAAAAGAAAAAAGAAAATGAAAGATAGAAAATAAAAAGCTGAAGTTAGAAACAGATGCTGTTTTTAGTGAAAGATGGTGGCTCTCTAAGCATTTACAACTGTTTTTCTATCAAAAGAATGGGACGATGATAAAGATGAAGCTTCAGTGTTGAGCTGCTGTAGAATATAGAATTATTTAAACATCTAATGGCGAAAAAACTAAATGTTTCCCTACTAAATCTGGGCAGAAAGTCAACGGTTAAACAAAAGAATGAATCTTCCATTACTAGCAAGGAAAAAAATCACATCTTTTATATGAAAGCAGTCTTACTTATTGATAAATTTGCCTGCTTTGCTGAATGGTAGGGGTATTTAACAGTTCCCTACACAAAGATGATACAAGCAAGATTATAGAATCCTCACCAGAATTACAGCTATAAAACCTTTCCAAATCTACCATTTTTTTAAAAAAGAAAAGGTACTAAATATTGAAAGTGAGAACAGCCTGCTTTGTCTAAAAGAATGAAGAGAGAAGGACATTCTAACATTTTAAAGAAAGAATTAACAATCTCTAAAGTGGAAGACCAAATGCATTATCATACTAATCTGCAAAACTGCATTAAGTATATTTTTTAAGGAAGACAAATTTAGTGGCTATTTTAATGATAACAGGAAACTTCCAACAATTTGATTTTTAATCTCTGAACTTCTCTCAAATATACAATTTAGAAAATACCCCATCAGACGTGGCAACAATCACTTGATTAGGTAGTATTGTATTTAAAATGGATTTGCCATAGTTATAGGAAAAATACTTTTCAACAGTAATCAAACTAATGGAATATCTACATCTTAAGGAAATATGCCCTCTTTCGGGGAAATCCCATAGGTATTCTTAGGGGACAAACCTCAAATATTCAAGAGTCATGTAGCTAGCCAGTGACTACCAAAATGTTTCATATATAGAACCTAAACAATGTGCTTTATTGTGTCCTTCACAAAACAAAATATCATTCTTCTATTTTGACCATAGATTCAGGGACTAATTCAATAAGTTTGTGTTCAACATATTCAATATAAACCTGAGTTATGTAATTCCACTCATTGCATTTCAAAAGTACAGACCAAAAGGACTAGAAAAGAAGGAGATCAGATTAGCGCTGCAGAATGATTTCTGATTCAGTTTACATATCCATGTATAACTTGTCCTTAACATTTCTTCTTTGACAGGAGGAAACTGAATTACTTAAGATGTCTTCAATTAAGATTTGTACCAATAGCCAGCTCAAAATACTTCTGAATCTTTATCACAAAACCATACAGTTATACTACATCTAGTATTTTGCAGTAAGTCATTGCTATTAAACATCTGAATACAAAAAATATTGCTGTTACCAATACATACATGATTAGTTTGATAGCTGAAGCTTTTTCAAGCTGACTAAACCTTCTCAAGAATTATTGAAAAAATTCAAGATATGTTGGTAAAAAGATCCTATAATGCAGATGTCTACTCTTCAATACTAGCTAGATACATCTGCAACTCTTTCCTGTACTCTTCTTCTTTTTTTTTGTCTTATTATAAATTGAGAGGTGGGGAAAAGAATTGGAAATTTCACTTAAATCCAGAAATTATAACCGATATTTTAAATTATAATTTGTTCAGTTTAATTTTAAATAATTATGACTTATATTACCTGGAATATTTTATTTACTGACATACACAATGTTTAATATGCTTTTGTTTACAGATATTTTGTATTAATATTAATATTCCTTTTAATTTTCAGTCATAAAAAAGGTACTTATGAAACCCAATTAATTTGAAGTCAATATTGTTCTTAAAAATTAGTTCTTTCAAGTGTTGTTCATTTCTCCTTAGTACTTCGAAAATTAGAAAGACCTCCCTTTAATGCTGTGCTTCAACAGCATTAAAAAAAGGAGAATTTTAAAAAAAATCATCGTCATTATTTGTAGCCTATGACCAAACTTCCCTCATCTAGTAGAAAAAAAACTGTAATGTTAGGAAGGAGATCTGTATTAAAAACATTTTATAATTATTACTGAGCATACACAATATTCAAAGGTTTTTGAGAAAAAAATGTCAGTGGGTCAGAAGTCACTATGTTTGGATTCTTTGGTACTTCATATATATTTATTAGGATTGTAATTATTTCTGGAAACTCTAAAGATCTCTTGATAAAAGTATACTCTCGTCCACAGCTAATAATACAATTGTGTAATAGTTATTTGCTGTATTCACTAATTAAAAAGCTGTTCTTGACTTATAGTAGTATGTTTAGCGTATCCAAAAATAGTAGAAATAATATATGTCTAGTCTTAAATCTTTTTAAAGAAACTGTTAATTGTTAAGACACACTTGAAACAAATAAACAGTGAATCTACTGACAATAATTGGGCTATTATTACCATACTGGAAATTGAAGGTGTTATATCTACAGTTAAGTAGCAATATAACATTTTCTTTGTAAATAGAAAAGTGGAGACAAGAAAAGCACTTCAATGGAAAAACTGTTTGTCAACTCGCAAAGCATCCCTGGCCTGCTCTCGAGTTGCCATAGGCAGGAACTTTGCAACCGCAGCGAGGCAGCATGTCAGTCAAAACAAAAGCACATTCCATCCATATCTCTGTCAAGGCTGTCTCCGCGGTTACCCACAGTGGAAGGGAGTGATCTCATTGGAGAATGTGACTGATGACACACCTTTGGGGAGGGGGGAAAACAGGGTCAGAGCCAGAACGAAAATTAAGTGAGGTCAGAGTTGGCTTCACTTGGAACATGCAGACATGAAGCTCCTAATAAATACCTAGATTTCTTTTGAAGCTTGGCTCGAGGATCATGATTTAATTAGGGCATCAGTCGGAACCCTGACAGCAAGCCAACTCTCTCAAAACTAATCAAAATAACCGGGACTCCTGAGTCCCGGGCTCTCCAGTCACTTTCCGACCTCTGGGCTGCATGGAGAGAAATTCAGGCTACCATGGCAGAAGGCAGACTATCCGAAGAGAGCCTGCTCTAGGCGACCCAGACAGAGGCAGAACTTGCCTCCACCCAGGGACTTCTAGGACTCAGCAGCCCAATCGGAACCGGAGTGCAGCCCTCCCTGACCATCAAAGCTGAGACGCTCACCCCAGCGACCAGAACAAAAAGGGATGAGTATTGGTGGAAAAAAATCCCTAAAGCAGCTGAGATTGAGTTCCCCTATCTTAGTGCCCAAGGCTGGGGAAAGTCCCTGAGCGAGCTAGAAAGAGTGGAATGGATGTAGCACTGGGCACAGGCCAGGCTCCCAAAGCCCCTGATGGAACCCTTGGGGAGATCCATAGAGCAGCTGAGGGAGGAATTTGACTGAGCCACCCTTTGTGATGAGGGGCCATTGTGCCGCCCAAAAGAGGGGAATTGCAGCTGAGTCCTTTGAAGTGAGGAGACACAGACGGGAACGCAGCCCCCCTTCTCCACCCACCAGAAGGAGAATGAGCCCGAGGCTGCAGCCAGTGCCTCCCCCACACAACAGGCAAGCTGCCCAGGGCAGGGGGACCCTCCCCTCTCTACAAACTAGAGCCGAGGAACACTGCCAGCCACACCAAGTGCAGGCATACAGGGGCCAACATGAGAAGGAAGGAGCAGTGCTGAATGAGCCGCCCCGATTCAAAGGGAAATTCGATGGGGACTCAGATCAGCTGGCTCTATTCCTTGGCTGAGATCCACCTAGAGAGCTATTTACACCTCTACCCATCCCACAGAGCCATGGTGAATACCATTGCCGAGGGGCTAGAGGGAGAAGCAATGGAATAGCTAGCAGCCCTCCACAAGAGGAGAGCCCCCCTCAACTGCAAGATGTTGACAACTTCCTATGACAACTAGAAGCAAGATTGGAGGAGGCAGAGGAGGATCTGTACGCAGAAGATGAGCTCCGAAACCTAAAGCAGAGAGGGCAACCCATTAAGGAACACATCTGTAAGTTCAGGAGAGTCGGGGGGGAGCTTCCCCCTTTGCCAGAGCGGCTGTTAGTTCATTTTTTCAGAACAAGCCTGTATAAGCAAATTGCCCAAGTAACCGCCTATCGGGACATCCCGAACCGACTCTCTGAGCCGTTCCGAGTAGCCATAAAAGTCGATGGCAGATTGCACACCAATAACATGAAAAAGCAACCGGACACCAAGGAGAGAGGACAACCAGACCAGAGACCATCTGGCCGATGTGAGGCAACAGCACCACAGCCGGCCCCAAAACCAACTCTCCCACGAAGCCAGCTGAAAAGTTAAAGATGCGGAGGGATAGGCCACATTGCATCAGCATGCACGACCCCAGCCCCGAAACCAAAGCCAGAGCCACCACCCAGGGTACAACCAGAGGCCCCAGGCATGCCACCGACATGTCCTAAAAAGCCCTCCAGGCCATAGAGGTCCCTCCCCACCCAGCTGAAGGGGGGGAAACTCCAGCCAACAACAACCAGTCGCCGGATTCCTATGGCAGCAAGGATGAAGGTGAAAATGACCCAATGGTGAGTGAACCAATCTACCCTTTCCTCCTCCCAATACGCCTCACAGCCCCCAAAATAGGAACCCAGGGGACTTTTCAAGCCCTAATAGACTCAGGCTGCACTAGATGCTTGATCAACCTAACCACGATCCTGAAACTGGGGATTAGAGCGAAAAGACTGGCCACTCGATCAGGTTTGAACAGATCAATGGGTTCCTATTGGGGGGAGCCTATGCCACCCACCTGACCGAACCAGTGAAGCTAGAGCTAGCGAATCACTGGGAAGCAATTCGATTCAAAATGACAGACGCGGTCATACTGGGATTCTTCTGGCTAGACAAGTGGGGCCCAACCATCTGGTGGCAAGGGCAACCAAATGTTGAGGATAGAGATGGACCCAGCCAAAGTACAAGCCGTCCTAGGCTGGCAGCCCCCTCACACCCGCAGACAGCTACAAAGCTTCCTTAGACAGGCAATTCATCCCCTCCTTTGCTAAGTTGCCAAACCCATGACAGACCTCCTAAAGACAGGGGGTCCAGGGATGAAGCCCCCCCTAGGTCTCCCTACAGTGGGACCTAACCTGCCAAAAGGCATTCAAAACACTAAAAGAACTTTTTGCAAAGGAACTAGTGCAGAAGCATCCTGACCCTGAACAACCCTGCATTATCCAAGCAGACGCCAGTGATGTGGCAGTGGGAGCAGTGCTACTCCAAGGAAATAGAAAACTACAGCCCTGCGCCTAACCTCCCACAAACTCATGGACACAGAGAGGCGATGGGCCGCATTGGAAAAAGAGTCTTTTGTGGTAAGATGAACATTGCTAACCTGGTGCCACCTGCTGCAAGGGGGGCAGAGACCATTCGAAATCTGGACTGTAATAGACTTATTCTCCAAGCAGGCACATTTCATACCCTGCAGCGGACTACCCTCAGCCCACCAGCTAGCCAAACTGTTCCTGAAGCACATCTACTGCCTGCATGGATTGCCACGAAGAATTATCTTAGACAGAGGGGTCCAGTTCACGGTTAGGTTCTGGACGGAGTTCCTGCGGTCCATTGGGTCGTCCCAGGGCCTTAGTTTGGCGTTTCATACAAGCACCAATGGGGGGGCAGAGAGTCTGAATGCCATGGTAGAACAGTACCTAATGTGTTACGTGAACTGTCAGCAGTCCAATTGGACGGACCTCCTGCCTTTCGCTGAGGTCACGTACAATAATGCTGTTCACAGTAGCACGGGAGTAACTCAGTTCAAAGTAGTGAGCAGCATGGACTTCATCCCAATGCCAGAATATCCAAGGGGTCCCCCTTCCTCAGTCAGCTTGACAGACTGGCTGTCAATGCTGAAAGCAACCTGGGAGAATGTCAAGGGCCTCAGCGTGTCACGTTACTGGCCTCCACATGGCCCGTTTTAGACCTGTTCCAGGCTGCGAGGATCGCCACAGCACATCATTGCTGATTGCCGCCTCTGCATGTCACATTTTTGACCTCCGCACACCCATTTTTGGCCTCCATGTATCACGTTTTCAACCAGTTCTAGGCGGCGGGGATTCCCAGGCTGAAAACGTGATGCACAGAGGCCAAAAACGCAATGCGCAGAAGCCAAAAATGCAATCCATGGAGGCTGAAAACGTGACGCGAGGAGGTGGCGATCAGTGGCGATGTGCTGTGGCAATCCCGGCAGCCTGGAATGGGTCTAAAATGGAGTGTGCGGAGGCTGAAAATGTGATGCACGGAGGCCAAAAATGTGATGCAGGGAGGCGGCGATGGGCTGTGGCGATCACCGTAGCCTGGAACAGCTGATTGGCAGTATTCCGGGAGGCCGATCCAACCACCAATCAACTGCTCGTGCTGCGATAATGTGCTGAAGCTGACCAGGCTGTTTGCTGCAAGGACACTAGCCAGATGAATACCAATGGATGCTGGTAGGCAGAGGGGCTTTTTTCTTGTTTTCCTCCCCAAAAACTAATGTGCATCTTATACTCTGGAACATCTTATGGTCCAAAAAATATAGTACTTGAGGTTGAAACTCCCCAGTAAGAAACTGGGACCAAAGTTCATGGGGCCATTCCCCATAGTGAACCCAGTCACAGTGCAATTAAAATTGCCCTGACTGCTAGGGAAGATACACCCGGTATTTCATAGCAGCCTCTTAAAACCTGTGGTTGGATCGACCCTGAAGCCATTACCCTGTGAGGCCCCAGACCATGAGATTATAGGAGGCCAAACCCATTCTGAGGTGCAACAAATCCTCGACTCGAGGTGGCACAGGAGACAGCTCCAATACCTAATCCAGTGGAAGGGCTACCCCTTATCAGAGGTGTCTTGGGTAAAGAGTAGGAATATCCAGGCTGACTGCCTCATAGCTAAATTCCACGCAGACAACTCAAACAAGCTTGGGGGGATGGGAATCGCAACCCTAAATCTATAACTGTACTCAAATTGTCTTTGCTTTGCACAGGTCGCCTTCAAGATGTGAGGGGAGCCGAATGTCAACTCGCAAAGCATTCCTGGCCTGCTCTCAAGTTGCCATAGGCAGGGAGAATGGGAAAACAAACTTTGCAGCCATAGCGAGGCAGCACATCAGCCAAAACAAAAGCACATTCCAGCCATATCTCTGTCAAGGCCGTCTCTGCGGTTACCCACAATGGTCAGAGGGGAGTGATCTCTACAACCCGCGAAATTGCTTCGTTGGAGAATGTGACTGATGACACACCTTGGGGGAAGAGGGGAAACAGGGTCGGAGCCGGAATGTAAATTAAGTGGGGTCAGATTTGGCTTCACTTGGAATGTGCCGACATGAAGCTCCTAATAAATAACTGGATTTCTTTTGAAGCTTGGTTTGAGGCTCATGATTTAATTAGGACATCGGTCAGAGCCTTGACACTGTTTTTAATAGGAAGCAAATGAGTAACAAAAATGTAAACATAGCTAATGTTTTGCTATATTTTAAACTGAACATGCTACATAAGAAATGCATATTTTAAAAATGGAAAAAGTATCAGTATACTAGAATAAGATTATGAAATCATTTGTTAAATATCCTTGAGCTTATCAAAAACAGTTCTACAAACTTTGAAGAAATTGGTTTAGTAAATTATCATTAGTAGAAACATCTATATTTATTTTATATGAACAACCTATGCTAACAATTTGACAAGCATGAAGCATTAGATTTCCTTTACATTTCTACAAAAACCTTGCAAACAATCTGCACTGAAATACTAAATCTGCCAAAATTAAATACAACATAGCTCAATTTTTGACACGCTAGCTAAATCCAAATAAGGCTTTCTTTCAGACATGCTGAGAATTTACCATGGGAATATTTTCCTACATGTTATTAATGAAAGGCTAGTAAAATCGACAAGCAAACTAATTCTTATGACAGATGAATTCATAACAAGTAATGTTTCAGGGTTGTTCTATAAATGTTCTATAAACATTAAAATAAAAGAATTAGATTTTAATACCTTCATTCTATATTATTGAAATTATAAGATACAGATGCAATTAAGGTAATAAATCCCTTTAAAGCCCTGATCACAGTAATCATGGTAGTCCTTGATTTACAACCACAGCTGAACCCACAATTCTATTAAGTGAATTTTGCCTCATTTTATGATCTTTCTTGCCACAGATGTTAAGTGAATCACTGCAGTTCTTAAGTTAATTGAATCTGGCTTCCCTATTGCTTGTCAGAAAGGCACATGACCCTGGGAACCTGTAATCATTATAAATAAATACATGCCAGTTACCAAGTGTCCAAATTTTGATCATGTGACAATGGGGATGTGGTTGTGAGTGTGAAAAACAGTTTTAGTCTCTTTTTCAGGACCTTTGTAACTTTGAATGGTCACTAAATAAATGGTTGTAAGTCGAGAACTACTTGTATCCTTGATCCTTTGAATCAAAAAGAAAAAGTGAAAAAAACTAAACATTTCCTAAAAACATTTCTTATTGTGGCATCCGTTTATGCTTGATTAAAAAACTGAACAAGTTATTCCTTTTTTGGCAACTAGATATAACATTTAAACGTTCAAGCTTTGATACACTACAAGGGCATAATTATACAGTTATCTCACCAACAGTATAGAATATAACAACTACATATGGTACATTTCACCGAAAGAGGGGGGAGGGGGATTAAACATCTATGTATGCAAATATATTTCTATATAAATGTACCAGAAAAGACATTTTAATTGAAGCATATTGATCTTCATAATGGAAGACTGTGTACCAGAGTTGATTAGCTGACATTAATTCTAAATTCACTTAGAGATTATTCTGGGCATAACTGATTTATTACTTGAAAACTTTTCTTTATTAACCATATGTGATAGAACACAGTATCTTCAAGCTCCTAAGGACCAATTTAATGATCTGCAAATCTAGATTATGCATGTAGACTCCTAATTCAGACTTCCCTCCAAACAAGAGGGGAGGGAAAATCCTACATAAAACTAGGTGTCAGAGAGAAAAGTCCAGTTTGTATGTATAAAATTCTTTCTTCACAAGGAACATTTTATCATCAATCATCAAACATTTGTGCCAACAATCTAGTGATGTGAATGACCCAAGCATTATCATTATGATTATATATATTATATTAATTATATTACATTACATTGATTGTACGTTATACATATATACATACATCAGACATACATCAGACACTCAGAATAGCCATTTTCTCTAGCAACATATTGGAAGAGTTGGGCAAGATGAGCAAAAACAAATCTCAGCATTGAGTACCTTCAAGGAGGTAATTACTATTTTAATCCCTTCAATTACTTTAATTTAGTATCATACAGAAGGTGCCTACAACAGAATACAATGGTGAAAATTAAATGTCCATTACATAAACCAAGTGATTCTTTAACCATTATGTATTTCACCATTTTTCAGAAGAGAGTTTTCTATAGTCAAAGGTTGCACATGCATGTTTCTTTCTTTCTTTCTGCTCAATACATAAAGAGCTTCAAATTATTGTTATAAGCAACCAAACTGTCACATAAACTTCCTTCTGTATCTGAGGGAATATGCTTGCTTAAATTCCAGTTAAAATTTAGGATATTTCCTTTTGGTGAGATGAACAGCTATATAAACTTGATTAATAAATAATGAATAAATATTTTAGTATTCTTGACTACTTAATGTGTTGCTTTATGGCAGATTGGGCAATTTATAATCTGAAACCCTCAGAATAGCTTGCAATTGCTATACACGTGAACACAGCAGCTCGAATCAACCCATTATAGGACGGAAATAGCCTCATGATGATTATAGACTGTAGTTTACCAAGGTGGATTAGTGCCATTTGATAACCAGATATTTTTTAAAAAATTTCCAGTCTAGACTGAGAACAGGCTCCAAATCACGCATCCAACCAGCTTCTGCAATTACAGAAGGACTAGCACCTGAGTCTCCCTGCTCCTAATCCAGTGATCTAGTCACCACTCTGTACTGATTATGTGTATATTATATTCATATATGTATATACACACGTACAACCTTAAACTAACCCCAAAGAATGCAACGTTTTGCCCAGCACAACAGACACAACCTCTCTTCAGCTGCCAGATTGATTTTTTTTTTAACTGCAGACCCTATGATGAAAAAGATTGCCTATAACTTGATTTCCTTATAAATTGCAATGGCATACAAAATTTAAAAGTGTCTTTTGGTAGATTTATTTGCCAATGTGTAAGATTAGCAAGACTATACATGTTATAAAATTATGTTACGTTAGTACTACTATAGCGAAATCTGGGATTAATATTTTTAATTTATTCTTGTATGTTGCGATAAATCAATACAATTCTTGGCATATTTTAATATCAAGTTCAAAATTGTCTTCAATAATGCAGTTTGTAGGAGTTCATTTTATTTTCTCTCTTTGTAGCTTTCAGAGTACTCTGGAACTATAAATGTACAATTACCAACTCCACCACTCATCTGTAGGTTAGTCAAGCCAACCTCTACAAAAGAGGAAAACACAATCCATCAGCCATGAAAACATTCAGTCATTCTCTTTTCTCTTGTGAAAACAAGAGTCTCCCAGAAAGTAGAAAAACATTTTCAACCTATACATGATCTAAGCAAATGATATGTAATGATTTTATATTTTTGTAATATTTCATCATTACATGGGGAAGAGTTTCAGAATATTAAAAATATGTTAATTATTTTCACAGTATTTCTTAAAGGACATTTCATAATCTAATTTTTACTTTTTTAAACTCTTAAAACATATATTAGAAAGAAATGCTTTAACATATTATATGATTTTTTCCAATCCATTCTGCTAATGAGATGGAACTAAGGTTAAATTAAGAGATCTAATAACTAAATCTAATAACATGGGGGTTCTTGTAGACTCAACTCCTATTCAAAGAGCAGATGGCACTCATGGCTAATAGGATGTTCACACAGCTTCATATTGTGCACCAGTGGCTTCTTGTTCCTAGATCAGGAGGTTCTGCTCAGTCACTCATGCCCTGGTAACCTCCCAAATGGATTATAGCAATGAGTTTTACGTGGGGCTCCCCTTGAAGAATATCCAGAAGCTTCAGCTAGTACAGAATACAGTGACTTGGAAACTCATGTGTGCCCATGGAATGGAATATGTTACATCTTTGCTCTGTGAACTGCATTTAGTTACCAGTTTTCTTCCAGGTCCAATTTAAAGTGCTGGTTTTCAACTTTACAGCTCCTAATGGCATGGGGTTTGGTTATTTGAGGGACTGCTTCTTCTCAATTACATAATTCCCATCAGATCCAGCAAAGGGGTACATTGCAAGTCCTGTCTACTAAAGAGCTACATCTTGTAGGATGCCGGACATGGGACTGCTCTTGCATGGCGCTTACCTTATGGAACATCATTCTCCTGAGGTTAGACTGGCTTCATCCCTGTTAACTTTTCACAAGTTCTCCAAGATTTAGCTGTGCCATTAGGTTTAGTGGCCCCAAGGGAATGGTGAGTTGTTGAGCTGGTCTTGCTGTTGTTAATATCTGTGACTCTCTCCTTGACTTTTAAAAGTTGTAATAATTATTTTATTGTTTTTATATTTTTTATGATGACTGGAGGTCATGTTTTGTCAGATGAGTAGCTATATAAATATGATGAATATAATTACTCACTAAACAAGCAAGGACAATGATCTTTTTGTCCTTGCTCTTTGAATAAAATTTTGAAATACTGCTTATTCTCTTGGCATGTACTAAATAATGACAAAAATACCTTCCAATATTCATAACAATTAAAGCAATTGAAGATGATTCAACACCTAATGACCTCACAGGCTAATTAATTGAATTGATCTGAAAACATAATTGTTTTAAATTTTATATACGTTCTAAAAATGCAGTCTATATCTCTTTCTGAATGCTCAAAAAAGTATGCATGTGTTATAATGAGCAAGAAAAATGCATTTTTCATAAAAGTGATGATTCCTGATTAATTTCAACTGAGGTTTCCTGATAACTTGATGTAAATACGGTCTATATTCCCTGCCAGCAGGCTTGCCTGCCTAACTAACTAACTAGCTAACTGGCTGGCCACCCAATTTTATTAGCCAATCTCTCCAGAAGGTCTTTGTGGCATACAAAAGCAAACATAGGAGAAAGAAAAACATAATAAGGACAATAAACTCTAAACAATATTCAACTGGCAATGTGCTGCCGAAGGACAAAATAATAGATTATGCTGTCCCAGATAAAAGTTTAATTTTCTGAGTCATAGTGAGAGATATGTCATCTCACAGCACTATCTAGCACACAGTTTGTGCAATTAGACCATAAGCAGAGTTATCTGTACGAGTGAAAAATACATGAACTGGTTCTTAACAAGTCTTACAAAATGTTCTAGAAAAAATTCTGCAGAGATGATGACAATTTTAAAGTGCTAAGATTTTTTTAAATTAAGCAGAACTACAATAGAGGAAGGATAACAAAGGATCAGTTAATCATGCTGAATGCAATTATTTATATTCTTTATTATTCTTATAGCACTAATGTTGTTATCTAGTTGGGTAATGAAACATCTGCAAGAAAACAACCAAACTCAGAGCGTACCAAAGATCCCACCACTATTATCTGTTTTATATACAATTGTCAACATGATAATAATATTTGTTGAGACTCTAGAAAGAGTGCAGAGAAAAGCAACGAAGATGATTAGAGGACGAGAGGCTAAAACATATGAAGAACGGATGCAGGAATTGGTTATGTTTAGTTTAATGAAAAAACAACTAGGGTGACATGATAGCAATTCCAATATTTAAGGGGCTGCCACAAAGAGGAGGTCAATCTATTCTCCAAAGCACCTGAAATCAGAACAAGAAGTAATGGATGGAAATCAATCAAGGAGAGAACCAACCTAGAATTAAGGGGAAATTATCTGAGTTAGGACAATTAATCAGTGGAATGGCTTGCCTTCAGAAGTTGTGGGTCCTCCATCATTGAAGGTTTTAAAGAAGAGACTGGACAACAATTTGTCTGAAATGGGTATACAGTCTCCTGCTTGAGCAGGGGGTTGAACTAGAATGACTATCTGTTACAGGTAGCACTCAGCTTACAATAGTTCATTTAATCGCCATCTGAAGCTACAATGGCACTGAAAAAAAGTGACTCATGACCATTTTTCACTCTTACAATGGTTGCAGAATTCCCTTGGACATATGATCAAAATTCAGATGCTTAGCAATTGACTCATATTTATGATGGTTGCACTGTCCTAGGGTCATGTAATCATCTTTTGCGATCTTCTGACAAGCAAAGTCAATGGGGAAGCCAGATTCACTTAACAAGTATGCCCAACAACCCACCCTCTGCTAGAGAGAAGTTCCCTGAGGATGAGCTCCAGCATGAGTCCAAAAGCTTGGAAGACTAAACCTCTGGTCCCAATGACCAACCCAGATTGAATCCTGCAATTTATTTATCTGATATGTTTCATTTAACAGTGTCACTTCCCAATACATTAATTCAGGGATTCCATGTTAACTTTACTGGAAAATCATACTACTGTAGATTTGTTTTTCTTTAGTTTTAGTAGTATTTGTACAATCATTACCTTTGCATCAGGCACACTTTGAGCTGAAGGAAATGACTGGTCCAAATGACAGAGAAAGGATCAAAATCTACCAATACTACTTGTAATGTCAAGGCATCTGGATTCCATATTTAACAAAATGTGGAAGGTTTCAATTATTGCACTAATTTGAGCATTTCCAGTTAGAAGCATTTCATCCTGGAGAGCTGATGAAAATGTTTTTCAGTCTTTATTTCACAGACATAAATAACTAAAGCGGAAAAAAGCACAGCATTAAGAAAGTTGCTGCCATAAATGCACCAGCAATATAAGGCTAATACGTAATATTTTCCAAGTACATCAAAACAGTGCTTAGAGGCCTCTATCCTTCCTGCATTTTGAAAAAGCTTTTTTTAAAAAATATTTTAAGCATTTTTTAAAAAGTGTCCTTCAGGATTCCCAATTTCCATTTTCATTCCAAGGTCATTTACCAAATATAAAACCATGAACAATTTCATCACAGATGTACATAAAAGCATCTCAGAATTTCAAGATATTTTGATATTAAAACATTTTTGAACTATTGCTGTGAACATGCAACAAACAGCGATGGCTCTTTTTGACATTCTTAGTGCATTGATAATTTGCATTCATTTTCCTACTGAACTGTTCGGACACCTAACAAAACGGTTATTTCCCAGGCAGTCTTTGAATTCTCTATTTGAATAAAGTGATAAGGACCTAAATGGTAAAAGACATCAACATCTAAAATGATCAAGAAAATTGCTGTTTGTATTCTTCAGATGTGGAGTGAGAATTAAGGATGTCAATCCAATATATATGAATGGCACCAAAGTTAGTATATGCATGTATACAAACATATATATTAGTGCTATCTATCTGTATCAACTTTGTTTTTTATAGCCTAGCATGAACCTGAGGGCAAGTATTAAAGGCAAGTATTCCAAGAGCTACAGAAAAAAAAATCATGGAGATTTTTTAAAATCAAACACTCTTTGCAATATGAAGCTGGAGCTTAATATGGTGAAGGAAATGCTTTATCTATATGAGGCCTAAATCTAAATGAGGCCTAACTTCAATATTTTTCATTCCCTCCAGCAGTACTTGCTAATATCAAAGAAAGCAAAGCTGAACATTATGAGGCTTGGGAGAAACATTACTGTATGTTTAATTCTATTGTACATTTTTGTGATAAAGATGTAAGACATTTTGACCTTACTCTAATTATAAGGATGCTACTAAACAAAACCTTGGTGCTTTCTCTATTAAACTAAATCACACAACTAAAAACAGAAATATTCTTTAAAAATCATCCAAACATTACCAAGATAAGATTAACATATCACTTAAACGTCATATAAAAATTGGCTTTGTTTAGCAATTCACCTAGCACAGCTTATATTAATGCAATTGTAGGTTCCCACTGCAAGACACTAAAATCAACAATTTTAGTATTTAATACCCTCAAATGCCATGATTTGCAAACTCAGGTAAAATGAGTTCTTTAATGTAAGCCATATCCACTACAAAGATGTGAGATACCCATGATCTAAAAATAGCTAATGTTTGACGTAAAAGAGGAGTGTGGGAGATATATTGGAAGCTGGTGTTCCCCAGGGCAAGAATGTTGGCTATATCAATAACTAATCCACCTAGCACTAAGTATGAAAAATACAAAGCAAGGTATTCATTAACCTGTGGATAAAGCAGGAGAAAGAAGCACCAGGTATAATCTGTAGAGAATATAAGAAGAAACTTCATTCTCATTTGGAGAGAGGACAATCAACTGTCAAAAATAAAAAGTATCTTTAATCTAGTGTCAATAAGAATTCTTAACAAGCTGGGCTGAATATGAACCAACTAAAGGAAAGAACCTTGACACAATGTAAGGGATGTGGTCAAGATTTTGTTTTGTCTACTGTGTCTCCTTGCAGTTTTTGTGTTTCTCCTGATTCGAACTGAATGATTTGATATGCGTTTTATTATTTGTAAATTCTAAAGGCTATACTCTGTAGGCAGGTATGAGCAGGCAGCTTTAGTTCATTCAAAAACAAACAAAATAAATTAAAAATATTCATCTTTTGGATACTATAAATAACATTTAGAGCTTGTGCAGGTACTGGCATTTAACTATGTTGTCAACCTGCTAAATGAACTTTAATATTTCTATTGAGATGTAAATTTTCCAGAGCAATAAGTCTTATTAACATTTAGAGCCACATGCATCAATTGGCCACCAAATGATCCAGCAAATAAATTCTTGCCCTAAGGATGAATGGTAGAAAATGAGTAAATAAATGTGTGTTGGCTCTTGAACTGGAATTTTGCCTGTACTGGGCAATGTTTGAATGCTGGTTTTTGAAATTGTAAAAACATTAATGAAATTATATACTTTAAAAGTACTGTACTATAATTTTACATATTTATATAACACACAGTCAAAATCCCCTGCCTAGACAAAATAAGCAGATGAATATGCAAGTCTGATGCTTTACTCTAGCAAGCTTCTCTGTTTAAATGACGACACTACATAATGTTCAGCATTATGTCAATGTAGTATCTAATACACCGCAGACCCTGAATATCTAATTATTACACTAGGCAACATAATTGCTTTCTGACAGTTAAGATAGTGCCCCTCTTTTAGAGTCAGTCATGATAAAGAAGTAATGAATTACATGTTCCCCAATATCTGCAAACATTCAAGCCTGAACATAGCTAATAGCTAAATAGACATACTGTATCCCAGGCTCAATGAGAAGTAAGAGCTAAGGAAATATTGATGATTTATCCAACTTATATAATTACAGCTGCTGAAGATTACAGTATGGATTTGAGTTATTGCTTTTTCTCTCCTACTTACATTTGTTGCAGAAGCCAAACCAAGGTCCAGAATGTCATGGATTCTTGGGCAAGTAAAGGAAGATTTAAAAGAAGACAAGTGTTCCCTTTGGAAAATCCCAGTTGCATAAAATATATTTTCAGGCATTGCTCAAAGCATGGATTGAAAACATCAAGCTCCTCCTCAAAAACAAATTACTTCTGAGTGAATTTGAAACAGAATTATGTACTAATGATGAACATGTTATTGCTAAATTGTATAAACTTTTGTTGAAATATGAGACAAAAAAAACAAATGATAAAATAGGACAAGTAGGACATATGCGATTGAAAGGATTGAAATTTACATTATGTTCCAGTCATAAAGAGAATTTTTATAAAATTTATTTTTATAAAATAATATATCATTGATATCTGTCATCTATAATATATAAAGGTATTTTGAGTAGCTGGAAATCACATTAAGGGACATTCTATCTTGTTTGGTAGACATATTAAAAAACCCAAAACAAATATGTGAATTAATTCAGAAGATTCACAAATATGTGAATTAATTCAGAAGATTTTAGGATTCAGAATTTGCAAAGATGGCTAAATTAACTGCTTTGATCAGAGAAAAAACAGTATTTACGTTTATGGTTGCCTGGAAACCCTTTGAAGACTTTTCCATGAAACAGAAAAAAAATGCAACTATGATTTGTGGCTTTGAGGATTAGAAAAGAAATCGGATAATAAAAAAGTTGAGGTTCTTCTGTGATTACAGTGTTAAGAGATACAGCAGCATAGATTTCTAATACGTGTTTTGGAAATTTGTGTGGAATACAAGAATGCTACATTTTACTTCTGAATATTGTGTGAAGTACAAAACTGCCAGCTTTCAGTTCTGAACATTGCTAAAGGGTCTGTTTAGTTACAGACAGATAAGCGATTGATTATGTCCCATCAATTTTGTGTCAGCTCTTAGCCATCAGATAGTTTTTCTTCATGTCCCTAAACAGGCTATCAGGTATGCAGACAGGTTTGGCAATAGTATTAAAACGGAGGAAAAAATCTGATCTTGCTAGACCACTGCAGAAATATTTTGATCATATAGTACTTTTATTTAGCTTTACAAAAAAATTTCACAGGAGAACTGGAAAAAAATAGATGTCTTGGAAATAAAATGGGCAAAGAAAGAAAAAAGACAGGAAAGAAAAAGGAAACCCACAGATTAATTAAGTAGGAGAACAATTGCTCAAAGTGAAAAAATATACTGTTTTTGTAGATTCAATCCTAAGAGTGACAAATCTGGAACTGTATGAACCAACAAAACCATATATGTAAAGTACACATTACTAAAAGTTAAATCAATAAAACCTAAAGTGCTGTTAAGAAGCACTTAACTGCCAGCTGCCTGCAATTATTGCAAGTTCAAATCTCACCAGGCTCAAGGTTGACTCAGCCTTCCATCCTTCCGAGGTAGGTAAAATGAGGACCCGGATTGTGGGGGCAATAAGCTGACTTTGTATAAAAAGAACACCGCTTGGGGGCCCCGAAAGCCCTACTAAGCAGGTATATACAAAAGTATGAAGGCTATTGCTTAACGCATTGTAAGCTGCCCTGAGACTCCGGAGAAGGGCGGCATATAAATCGAACCAATAAATAAATAGAACCAATAACTTATGGTAATTATTGAGTTATTTTTTATTACTGTTCAAAACTGCTTAAAAACTTTTTTAGCTGAGGTATGACTACTATGTAAAAAGAGTAGTAAAGCATTCTAGGAGCTCATATAGTCTGTAAGAATTTTTTAAAAATCCTCTATATTGCAAATGTGTTGTTCCTATAGAAAATAGAAAACTTTCAATATAATAAATTTTCCCAGATAGTAAATGAATTGTTACAAAAGATGAACTATAGGTCTCATGCTCCTTAATATGAACTTGATGAAGCATGTATTAGCACGTGAACATAGCAGGTAAAGTTGTCACAGAGTCATGCTAGATATATTATGAAATGTAACATTAGATTTTTATGGTGAACCTGAATTAGAACTAGTGATGAAATTGCCCTTAAAAAGACAGAATTAAATAGTCTACTGTCCAATTCATCATAGTTTCACCCTTTCTAGTGGAAATCAGCATAAATCCAAGGAGAATAAATTCTCTGGTGAACAAAAACACCCATGTCTAACCTGGAATAAATGTGTTCGAACATACATTAATGGCATTAAATTACAGTAGATTATACTAGATCAGAATGGCACTTTTTCCTCATCTTTTTTTCAAAGAATCAAATCTATTATGGCAAAATCGTCACTTTAACTGGAATCTAAGATTGTATAATCTTGACGTAAGCCTTTAAATTCGTAACATTAGGTTTACATTCTACAAGCAAAAGAGAATCTTTTTCTCTTCTTGGTTAAAATGAATAGGAACAGTTCTTAATGAACAATAGTGAAAATAGTGAATTTCAATTCTTTGCTTGCCTATTTTTTTAAAAACCTGCATCTCTAACACTTTCCACTAGGGGAATAACAAAGAGATTGAAATACTTTTTAAATGTAAGTGATTTGTATCGATTTAATCACATTTTATTGGCTTTTTTAAAACAATAAAACACAAATTAAGGAATGAATGCACAAATAAAAGAAGTCTGGAGTACTCCAGACAGGAGCAAAGAACATCAAATTATTGAAATGCTAGAATACACCCTGATTCAGAAGTGGATACAACTCTAACAACTTCAAGGCTGACAGTCATCTCCCAATTATATCTTATATAATACAAAACATATAGCACTGTAGAAAACAATTACATGTAGTTTATTTTGGGAAAGATTAAACGTGTGGGAAAACCACATATATATCGTACCTGTATATTTGGGCAGGTGGCAAATGAAAGTATGGTTGTACAATGGATATAAAAATGCAGTTTTAAAATACAGAGTACATGTAAATTTATGTTGCTAAATGGATTTAGAATTATCCAAGCTTCTTAAATATAATACTTTTATTTTGAGGAACAATGGTTTAATAAATTCTGTAGATCCAAATGAGAATCAATGAATATATAGAATATTGCCCCATAAGAATACCTTTCTCCTAACTTTGCCTTTAATATTAATGGAAGTGAGATATATCCGAGCTCAGGATTGAATATACCAGTGGTGACATTGAGACACAGCCTATTCCACTCAAGCTGGTGTTTATTTTTTGGTACAGTCCTTCCTCCTAAATCATATTTCATTAGGACAGGGTTCTCATTAAAATCAGCAATCACTCTGTAATCATGAATCTTTTCTTTTTAATGTTTATACAGACTCTGGATACTGGAATAAAATACAGTAGATATAAAAAGTCTACACACCCCATTAAAATACCATGTCCTTGAGATGTACATTTTTAAAAATCAAGATAAATCACTTCAGAATTTTCTCCCACAATTCAATTGAAAAATAATCTTTCATGGGGAAGATGAGAAAGTTACAATAATGTGGTTGTAGTAGTTTGAACATCCTCTTATAAGTAGGGATGTGAGTGTGTTCAGAATTAACTAATCATATTAAAAATTATATTAAATAGTAGTTAGTACATACCTGCCACCAGTTAAAGTAACTCTGATCAAACCCACAAAAAGTTCAGTTGTTCTAGTTGTAAGAGTTTTGTGACATTTTCTCAGCTGCCTCTTATAGCGATAGCTGTGGTCTGCAAAGAGCTTACAAAGGTTGCTTTGTAAGCTCTTTGTTGGAACATATCAGTCAGGAGAAGGGTACAAAAAATTTCCAAGGCATTGGATGTACCATGGAACACAGTGAAGACAGTCATCGACAAGTGGGGCAAACATGGCATAACAGTGACATTACCAAGAACTGGACGTTTCTCCAAAATTGATGAAAAAACAAGGAGAAAACTGATCTGACAGATTGCCAAGAAGCCTATGGTAGCATTAAAGGAGTTGCAGGGATTTCTGGTGAGTATTGGTTATATACTACATGTAACAACAGTGTCCCGGATTCTTCATATGTCTGAGCTGTGGTGTAGGGTGACAAGATGAAACCTTTTCTTACAAAGAAAAACATCCAAGCCCAGCTACATTTCCAAAACCTACATCCAGTCTGACAAAAGCATGTATGAAAATGTGTTATTGTTTGGAGAGACCAGGGTTGAATTTTTTGGCCATAATTCCCAAAGGTATATTTGGTGCAAAAAACATTGTGCATCACCAAAAGTACATCGTACCCACAATGAAGCACAATAGTGGCAACATTATGCTTGGGGCTGCTTTTCTTCAGCTGGAACTGGGGCTTTAATCAAGGTGGAGAGAATTATGAATACTTCCAAGTATCAATCAATTTTGGCACAAAACATTCTGGCCTCTGCTAAAATGTTGAAGGTGAAGAGGAATTTCATCTTTCAACACAACAATGACCCAATGCTTACCTCCAAATCAACAAAAGGATGGCTTCACCAGAAGATCAAAGTTCTGGAAATTTTACCAGTCAGAGCCCAGACCTGAATCCAATTGAAAACCTGTGGGGTGACCCGAAGAGGGCTGTGTACAGGAGATGCCCTTGTAATCTGATAGATTTGGAACACTTTTTCAAGGATTTTGCCCTGTACTTTGGCAAAGATTACCAAGGCAAGATACGCCATGCTGATAGGCTCTTGCCCAAAAAGACTAAATGCTGTCATAAAATCAAAAGGTGCTTCAACAATGTATTAGTTTAAGGGCATCTTAAACTAATCTTTATAAAACCATGTTGTTGTAAGGTTTTATTGCTATTTTCCCCCTTAAAAGATTTCAGCTTGTTTTTCAATTGAATTGGACAGTTTATATATTATATGTGGAAAAAATTCTGAAGTGATTTATTGTGGTGTGATTTTTGTTTTATAGCTCAAAACCCTGGCATGTGTGTATAGATGTTTTATATGCACTGTAGATATTGATTTTTAAAATGAGGCGGGCTAAAACCTGAAATTAAAGTACCAAAGAACTTGTAGACCAGGGTTGTCAAACTGGATTTCTTCAAGGGCCGGATCAGCATTGTAGTTCTCCTCACGGGCCGTCTGGGGTGGGTGGGTGGGGGTGGGCTTTTGGCCGTCAGAGTGCTTCAGGGGGCCATCCAAGCTGAAAACAGGGCGCAGGGGGCACACATGGCTCCCTGCGCCCTGTTTTGGCTGCCAGAGGTACCGCGGGCCAGTCCTTTGCTATTTTCAGGCTGGCACCGCAGGCCAGTTTTAAGTACCCCTGTTGTAGACAAAGCAAGTGAAGACAAAGATATTTGAAAATTGAAACTTTTTAATGTTTCAATTATTAATAAAATGATATCAAGTAAAAATGTTAGTTTTCTTAGTTATTTTAAAATATTTATAAGAAAACCAAGAGTTTCATGATAGTTTAGAAAAATAAAATGTTATCTCCAAGTCATATTACTCCTAAGTGAGAATGCGATTGCTATGCACAAAATATTTTTTTTAAAAAAGCAACATTATGAATTATGATTTCCCAAATTTTGTTCTGAATTCAACAAAATCATGATTTGCCAATCATACTTCTTTGCGTATGTTAATTAGAATGTGCTCTACTTTCAACATTTTCACTGCAATTTGGAATGTAATAGATATACAAATAAAAATCTAGATAGTTAATTTTCTGGTTAAATGTCAAACTGAACAGTATAGACATTATATACCGTAATTACATTCATAAAGCATTCGGTACCAGTTGTTTCTGCGATCTCAACAATATTAGATCTCATTGTTCAGATGCTGAAAGTGGTAAATGATATGACTACTGATTTGCTATTATGTTCTCCAGGTATAATGAGTAGGCCAGGGCAAATGTTTAGATGTTGAAATATATCTCAAACTATAAATAAAAATCAATTCTATAGCATTACTAAGAAGTCAAGGCAAATTATAAAACTTAAAATATTAATTATTGGACATGGAATACTCCACTTTTCTTATAAAGCTCATAATTAGAAGGCTAAATTCAAATTTAATATTTCTCTTCAGAAATGTAAAAAAAACATGTTCCCAGTATGCCAGTTATACCACTATTCAGTAACAAACATCAAGTCATGGGCTGAAAGGCAGACCTTCTCAGTAGTACCCACCACACTATGGAACATGCTTAATTAACCCAGCAGTAGAGTTAGTTCTAAGCCTCCTTGTATTCTGGAAAATCCTGATCATCATTTCATTTTAATACGAGTTTCACTTAAGAGTGCAATTGCAGGTGACCTTCTGACTGTATTTTGTGGACTTTAATGTTTTAATAGGCTTGATGAAAACAATTTTCTCCAAGTTATGCACCACCTAGAATCTTTCTAATTGGGGTGGTCTACCAAATATTATAAATAAATAAATAAACAAACAAACAAACAAACAAACAACTTTCCCCTCCCATTCTTTCTTATTATCCTGATTTAGAAAAGCTGAAGATATGACTCAAATGTATTGCCTGACTCAAGGCACTTACCTGCTATGGGAATCCCTCCTAGACCTGTGCTGTGTTGAGGTGGGAGATTTAAGTCCAAGAAATTACTATTTGAAGAGGGATTTGCTGTGTGGTTCAAGTGCATGATGTTATTGCGAGGGAAGGCCATCCAAGGATAGCGAGTTGCTTGGCCTGGAAAACTGAAGGAATTATAAACTGCTCGATGCTGTTGAAATTGTGGGAACCTCTGTGGCAAGACGGAAAATGTGCTATTGAGAGAATTGGCATTTGCGGGTGTAGCAGGATGCAGAAATCCAGATCCTGACCCTTTGGCAGTTGTAGTGTGTGAGGAAGGATTCTGAAGAGATGTTGGTGAGAGAGACGGTTGATCTTGAACTGACAGTTCCTTCTCAATCAGGTCTGCTAAGGCTTTGCGGGTGATATCAAAGGGATCAAATCCCAAGTCATCTTCTTGCTGTTTGGATGAACCAAATCCAAATGCTGCCTGCCAGTCTGTAGAGGAGGATACTGGGATGGTTTCTGAGGAGAGGAGAGATAAATGCCTTCTCAATCCACCTATATCAAACTATTTACAAGTTTTTTATTTATTTTCTTACCCTCATCCCTGTTGTGCATGAAAATCTTTACATTTGGATTCAAAGAAGTGTTTCTTTTTGTAACTCCCCAAAATGAAGAGAACTTTAGCATTTTTGTCATTTGCATAACTATAACATATTTAGTACAAAAACATACTTATTAATTTCCATTGACACTAGCAGGACTTAGTTTATGGTATATAGAATTATATTTGTAACATATTTAGAAACAAATACAAGGCTAAACGGAGAGCAGGAAGATGGCTGTACAGGTAGTCAATTAACTAGCATTTGTTCAGCAACCATTCCAAGTCACAATGGAACTGTAAAGGGAGGCTTTATTTGGGTGCTCAGCAACTGGCTCACAACTATGATGTCACCGAGTCCTATGGTCACGATCATCATTTCTGACTTTCACTGCTGGTCAATGGGGAACCCGACAGGAGGATGCAAATGGTGATAACATAATGTGGGATGTTACAACAGTGTAGGATTTCTTAATGATGGCAATTGGGACAGCCAGAATTGCCATGATAAATGTCATGCTTTATGGTCACGTCGCTTATTGATGACATTCCTGGTCCCAATTACCATCAATAAGCAAGGAAAATCTCTATTTCCTGTCACATATAGGATAAATAAACTACTACTTCATGTTATGTATAAGACATTCTAAAACTAAATTACATAGCAAATAAATCACCATAGCTGTTTCAGTTCTGATTAGTTATGTAAATATATTATATTTAATGAGATTAAAACAAAGAGGCTTTAAAGAATATACAGCTTACTGTTATATAAGACACAGTCCACTTCATTAAATGCAACTTGACTATGATCTACCAAAGTTTAAATGGTAATAAATTGGCAAGTCTTTATTGTGAGATGAGACTTTTTATTATTTTCATGATAAAACACAAATATCTTAAATTTGTTAAAATATTTTTTTTTTTTTAAATTTCAGCCTCTAATGAACTACTGTATTAGGGGGTGAATTTTCAAAAAAGGAACATTCTGAAGTCAGTTGCATCAGCTGAGGTTGTACAGACAGTCCTCGACTTACAACAATTGAGCCCAAAAATTTATGTTGCTAAGCAAGACAGTTAAGTGAATTTTGCTCCGTTTTATGACCTTTCTTGCCACAGTTAAGTGGATCACTGCAGTTAAGTTAGTGACAGTTTTTAAGTGAATATGGCTTCCCCATTGATTTTGCTTGTCAGAAGATCACAAAAGGTGATCACATGACCCCAGATACTGCAACCATAAGGGTCAGTTGCCAAGTGGCCAAATTTTGCTCACATGACCATGGGGATGCTGCAATGGTCATAAGCGTGAAAAAAGCCATAATTCACTTCTTTTTAGTGCCATTGTAACTTTAAACCATTACTAAACAATTGGTTGTAAGTCAAGGGTTGCGCTATTACGCGCGCAGACACACCCAATGAGAAAAAGGTTCGCCATCACTGCTCTAGGCTAATAAATGTATGCATCAATTTGTGTTGTTCATATAGAACAGGGGTGTCAAACTGACGGCCGACAGGCTTGATGCATCATGCGCAAGCCAGGCCCACCCTGGCTCCGCAAAGGCAAAAAATGTCATGATATGTCATGATATGTCACATGATATAATCCAATTTGACATCCGTAATATAGAAGCATGATTCCTCAGAGATTTATATTTAAATATATTAATGCCAGGTAACAAAGCCTATGATATATAAATTAAGTAAATCACTGTAATTATAACAAAAATATTCTAATTAATCCTGATGTTAAATTATACTGCATTCATGTGTATAATTTCATATGTTAAATTTTATTTTAAGAAAGTATCTGTTAATATAAGATACAATGTTCATTTCTTTAATAAAGTTTATCATTACCCACACAGAAAATCTTTACATGGCTTTTAATAAGTAATCATGATTTACTTTAGAAGTGAAAATAAGCCAAACTACTATTTCAAATTACAATGTGCAAATATTTATTAATAATTATTCTTATACTACATATTATAATTATTTATTTATCATATTTAGAAAACAAACCCAATCTCCCCCTATATTACCTGATGTGAAGAGACTCTGTGGCTCTGGTGCCATGGGCCAGTCACTGGACGTCTGTGGGGAGCTGGGAAATGGTGGGAGTCCACTTGGAATTGGGTTGGGATGCCGAAAGTTGTCTGAGAAGAGGGACTGTGACTCTGTTACAGCTCCTTCAAATGGAGAACGTGCACTGTGATTGGATGAATTGATTGGGATGACTGAATTGGATTTTGATAAACCAGGAGGTGGTGATGGTGTGTCGCTATTTGATATCTGAGAGGAAAAGGTCAGGCAAAATAAGATTCAGTTTTGTAAACTATGCTACAACCGTAAAATAAAAAAATCTTAGAGAGGATTGATTGATTGATTGATTGATTGATTTTTCAAATTTATATGCTGCCCTTCTCCCGTAGGACTCGGGGCAGCTCACAAAATAAAAAACAACACAACAATCCAAGTGCTAAAATTGGATAATGTTATCAGCATACTAGATAACCCATGACCCATTGGATCATTGTTTCAGATATATTACTTAAACAGAGAAACGGAATGACCATGGGTGGGCAAAACAAAACAAAACAAAACAAAACAAAACAAAACAAAACAAAACAAAACAAAACAAAACAAAACAAAACAAAACAAAACAAAACAAAACAAAACAAAACAAAACAAGTGACTTCCAACTTCCTGCCAGCTTCCTCATTGACTTTTTTTGGGAAATGGGCAGGGAGTATTGGAAATGCACAAATGCAGTCACAACTTTGCCAACTTTCAATACCACAGAAAGGTCCTGGGTTTTGGATGTATTCTGTAAATTAGTCCATTTGAGGTATATAAATTCAAAAAGTTTTCTATGATGCATGGTTTTGCCCAATTGAAGGTTACAAACATTCAAACAGACCCAAGAATTTCAGTAGTATATAGATATTTTTAAATCATTTCTAAAAATTTGGCAGCTGAGCAAAAAAATCTACTGTATTTACTCTAAGTTTAAATTAAAGACATATATTTTTACATACAGCAGGTCTCTGTCACATATTAGTTATAATTACAAAAATATGTAGCTAACAAAATTCAGAAGCACTTGTTAGAATCTTACCTGTTGTAAGTTGTCACAATTTCCTATACTGAGAGAATCTGATGGCTTGTCAATAGAGCTAGAGAAAAGAAACAATACTTAAGCAAATGGAAAATGATACAAAATCAGTTTAATGAAGTAAATTACAGGAAGTAATTAAAACCTTTTACTACTTTAAAGAGAACTTTGTATTGTTTATTAGTAACTATTTTATATATCTATTTGCATATTTGCTTTACTTTTGAATTTCATTAACTTTACTTAATGAAAAATTCAATTAGAAATATCCTGAGTTAAACTGCATAAAGTTAACAGAATAACAGAGTTGGAAAGGACCTTGAAGGTCTTCTAGTCCAACCCCCTGTTCAGGCAGGAAGCCCTATACTATTTCTGACAAATGGTTGTTCGATCTCTTCTTAAAAACGTCCAATGTTGGAGCATTCACAACTTCTGGAGGCAAATTGTTCCATTAATTAATTGTTCTGTCAGGAAATTTCTTAGTTCTAGGTTGCTTCTCTCCTTAATTAGTTTCCATCCATTGCTTCTTGTCCTGTTTAATTATTTAAACCTTATGTGCAATCAATTCCAGTTGTAATTATTAGAATAGAAATTTATTTGCAAGTATTTTTTTAATGTGACCTACAGATTAAATCAGGAATGGAATGACCCAGGTTGTAATCCCCTCTCAATCACATAAACTGTCAGGGTGACATTGGGCTAGTAATTGTCTGTCAGCCCAGTCTACCTCAAATTTTGTTTGGGAAAAGTAGTTGTCTTATGCTGTCTTGAACTCTTGAATCTAAGGTGAGATATCAGTACAGTAAATAAATGAATGGAAAAGCTCTCAATGTGATTTTCAGATTGATAAATGAGATAACACTGGATTTCAGACTGATGGTTTATGTGTCAAGAGATTCTGGTATTAATATTAAATGTATACCAAACTAGTATACTAGTTTGGAAGAGGCAGGAGGAATTGAAATTAATCCAAGTCTCTTTGAATCGTTTATTTTAACAGAAAAGTTGTATTTTTTATGTGATGTCTTCTTTATAGCAATTCTAGCCCCATAGTAGCACAATGGTTAGAATGCAGTATTGCAGATTAACTCTGCCTATAGCTAGGAGTTCAATCCTGACAGGCTGAAGGTTGACTCAGCCTTCCATCCTTCTGAGATCAGTAAAACAGGGACCCAGATTGTTCAGAGCAATATATTGACAATGCAAACCACTGTAAATCACTGTGGAGCAGTATATAAATCTAAGTGCTATTGCTATTTGGAACACTGGAGTAATCTGAGCATCTTAAAACTGCCATTCACAAATTTACTCCACAGGTAAATTAGCTTGAAAAACCACTGTAACAGAAAAAACAAGGGAAGATCAATACAATACATGGATGATGCTGTGATTCATAAAAATAGGGAAAGAGTGGCTTGAACGAGTTACAGTAATGTAGGTCAAATGCAGATAGTGAATCAAGCACTATAAAGAATCAAGTGAGCAAAAAAGATTATGTAGGTACACATGCTGGATGTGTGTTTTTAACTGGAATTAAGCTATACCTATCTGCCTGTATAGAGATCTTCCACTAATCCAAATAAATTTATCAGGAAACACATTCATTGTCATGGCTGTTCAGCAGAAGAATAGTACATAGCCTACTACATCACTGATTTGGTAGAAGCTATAGATAAGAGATACAATACTGAACATCACTGGTTAGACATATTGTATTAAAGTTAATAAATTAACATGTAATTGTTAATTAACGTTAATAAATTAAGATTAAAATAAAACTTTAGGTGGTTTTGTGACTTGAAGATGGAATGCATCTCTATCACAAAGTTGCATAAATGCCTTCAAATATAACTTCATTCAAAAAATACCTTAGTCAGAAATATTGATTTTAATCTGTGATATGAATAGTGGAAAAAAGGAATTTGACACCCCAAAATTGAATTTAATATTTCCAACAATAGGTAAAGGAGTACTTGAATTCTGAAGTGCTTCTCTGATAAGGGCAGTGGTACGACAACCTAAATACTAACACGTTTTTAATCCAAACATAATAAAAGCATTGAAAATATTGTAATGTTTGATAGAACATGTTAAAATAAGTACAAATCTACTCTAGTCTGTAAAGGCCTAATTTGGTCTAAATTCTGATATTTCTCTCACCTTCCAGGTTCAAAGAAAATTACTTAAATCTGAGTCCTTAATTTAAAAAATTATCTTGCCAATCCTAACAAGTGATATATTATAAGCAATGAAATAAAGCTGGCAAAAGTTACAACTGTCTTCACATTGTAACATCAACTGCAGTAATGATTACTAGAACCTAATTTAAGCCACAAGTACAATTAAAATCATCCAGGTAATTCAGGTAAATAGTAAATTTTCCATAAAGTAACAAATTAGTTACTAACAATACAGATTTCCTTAAATCTTATTGAGGATAGAACGATCTTATGGGTAATAGTAATAATCTGGAAAAGTAGATGGAGAACTTTAACCAAGACAATGGTCAGAAAAGTGAAATCTGTGTCTGGGACAGAAAAGTAATTTGAGAAAGTGTCTCAGACATGACCTCCCTAGTTCTCATAAAAATAAAGGGAAAGTGGGGGAAATGCACTCAAATTTATAAGATTCTATTACTATAACCTTATAATAAAAGTAGTATTATCATTCATAACTCTGGTGTCCTAGTCTTTGTCTGAAGGGCAGACAAAAGAAGTCTTGGAATGTTCTGCTTTAACCCTGTATTTGAATACAGTACTGTACTATACTATTCTCTCTTAAACAAACAAGCATTTAAATAAACACATTTTAAATGTCCATATTTTTAAAACTGTAACAAAGCTCCCCCCTTTTATCCCTTATTTATTCAAACAAGATAGTGATCCAAACACATACCAGTACCAATATAATCCAAAACATGTTACTTTCATTTTGTTGTTTACTGATTTGTACACAATCCACTGGAGGAAAAAGTATTTTTAATATACACAGTCTATGGAGATTCTCAATCATCCAGATCATGATTGTCACAAAGGTGCTTTTCAAAAAGCAACTGGACTTTGTTTTTTTCTTTGAAAACACTTCTCATCCAAGAACTGAATTTGGTGAACTGAAGAAACATATTGGATTAGAAGAGAAACATTTTCAAGAAAAAAAACGAAGAAAGACCAGTTGCCTATTGAAAAGCACGTTTGGACATTGTTATATGAGCTTTTCAGATTAGTTATTAGAAGAATAAAGAGAGAATAAAGGGAGTTGAACTAGAACTAAGTTAATACTTGGAAAAAATAGATAAAACAGATTTTCCTCTAAAGCAGTGGTCCCCAACCTTCCTAGCCCAAGGGACTAGTTTCGGGGGGCGGGGCGGGATGGTTTCATGCACAACCTAGTTCTTGTGCATGCAAAGATGAAGCTTTGCTTGCTCACCCACCGCTTGTGTGGCCCAGTTCCTAACAAGTCATGGACCAGTACTGGTCTGTGGCCCAGAGGTTGGGGATCCTGCTCTAAAAAACTAATTTATGAAGACCTCAATTCTTGTGCTGGAATGTATCCTATGCAATTGATGATACAATATATCTCTGCAACCATCACTGCAACAACACATAACAATGGTAACATTTAAAATCCTATGGTCTAATAAAACGATTAAAAGAGAAAAGTAACAATAAAACTATAATTTAATCATCACACAGTGCAATATATAAAATCTGGATGGAAAACAATCAGATCAATATTCACTATTAATATTTTGAAGAATGGCATTAGCTATTTCATAGATGAAAGTGATATGGTCAATATTAAACTTTATAAATTCTTTATAAAGAATATGCAAAGCTAGTAAGACGAAGGAACAGCAAAAACTATTAATTAGTAGAACAAAAAACCTCAACATTCAAATTGTCTTTCTTGAAATTGATCCAATTGTCACAAAAGTGGTTTTAGTACTTTTAAAATATAATATAAATCCTAATTACTGGCAAAACATCCTAATGCGAGAGATAAAACTATTCTTTCCACTCCTGACATGTTTTTTAAAAAATTCTTTAAAAATTGTTTTATGCCACCCAGAATTGCCTGCAGTGAGATAGGCAATAATATAAATTTTACTAACAAACAAACAAATGATTCTAACACTATGAGTTTTGATATTCAAATTAAAAATAACTTTAAACTAAGAAAACTGTTAGATGATTTTGTGTTTGTAATAATAAAAACAAAAATATTTTATTTTTAAAGTGAAAATATTTAAATGAAGCACTGAACCTAGGCACCCCTCAGAAATATAAAATAACTTCGTAAATTATTCTCACAATAAAGTCTAATCTTAAATCTACAACAGTTTATATTTCAAAAAGTGTCTTAATGCTCTAAGCCTATATATCCCAAGCCTATGCTTTCACTGAATCTAGTTAGGGCAACAAAAGTCATTACTCTCCCAGCTGTGCAATTCACTTAACAATCATGGTGATTCACTCAATGATCATAGTAAAACTGGTTGTAAAATCTGGTCTGGTCACATGATGACTTGCTAACTGCATCACACTTAGCAACCAAAATTCTGGTCCCAACTGTGGTCATAAACTGGGGAATATTAATAGTATTTATTTTCAAGTGCATTTATTTATAATAAAAAAAGTGGCTTAAGTGCATAAGTCAGCGGAGAAGGTATATTACTCCAGCGGTTCAAGTCCTACCACCATGTGATGGAGTGAGTTCCCTTGCATCAGCTGCCTAGCACCCACCTAGCACCGTGATGACGAACCTATGGCACGCGTGCCAGAAGTGGCATACAGACCCATCTCTCTGGACACGCCAGCAGTCACCTGTTGCTCTTCTGGGTTTCGGCGTGCACATGCACACCGGCCAACTGGTCTTCACATGCGCAGGAGCCCTGAAACCAGAAGAGCAGCTCCCTGGTGCACATGCGTGCACCGAGAAGCTGAGCTTCTGGTTTCAAGCGCACATATGCGCACCGGCCAGCTGATTTTTGTGCATGCATGCATGCGCACCAGAAACTGGAAGCTCATCTTCCCAGCACACCAGGGAACTGCTGTTTCGGTTTCCAGCGCATGTGCGCTGGGGAGCTGCTCTTCCGGTTTCTGGCGCTCCCCCGTGCACGAAAAGGGTTGCCAACACTGACCTAGTAGTTCAAAAGCATGTAAATGCAAGTAAATAAATAGGTATCACTTAGGTGGGAAGATGTTTCACTGTATGCTTTGTGCTGCGGCGTGATGCTGACCATATGATCATAGAAACATCTTTGGACAGCTCTGGCTCAATGGTTTAAAAAAAACAGAGATGAGCCGCGCCTCCTAAAGTCAGCTACAACTAGTGGAATAAAATCCACAGGGACTCCTTTATCTTTACTTTTTATTTAAAATAAAATAGCATTTCACTACCTAATTTTAGTGACCTTTTTGGAACTTGATTATTCCAAACTTAACTGGCAAAAAGAAAGACAAAAGGTAACTTGGAAATTTATTTCATATACAGGAGTAAACTGGAAGAGATATAAAAAAGTGTATATTACATTTCTGTTATTTAACACTTTCTAAACATGTTTAAACTCAATTGGAGCAGATTGTATTTTTCAGATACTCAAGATTTAATGTTGAAATTTATTCCATCATATAATCATGAAAAAGTTGGATTTTTGCTGATATTTGGAGGGGGGCTGAGGAGGCCACACTGAAACCTTTGATAGGTTTACATGCAATCTTGACATCTGAAACTACAATCCCGATTTAGATGAAATGCTGGATATCTATCAAAATATATTTTTTATTTCTCAAACCAAAAGCATTAACAGAAAAACTTGGTCATTTTTCTTTCCATTTCCTTCCATAACCTAGATCCGTGATGGCAAACCTCTGCCACATGTGCCAGAGGTGGCACACAGCACCCTCTCTAATGGCACGTGAGCCATCACCCTAGTTCAGCTCTGCTGCGCATGTGTGCGCCTCCCGCCGACCAGCTGATCTTCGGGTCTCTGCTGTGCATGTGTGGGGTGCGTGCGGGGTACCGCACGTGCTTGCATGGGGCACGCAGGCATGCGCAGGGGCATGCACACATTACACTTTGGGGGTTCAGGCATGCGCGCGCATTCGGAAAAGGTTAGCCATCCCTGACCAAGATAATACAATGGGAGGATAGGAAGAAGGAAAAGCTTCATTTTATATATGGCTGTGAAGTTCCTGCTCAGCTGAAATTGCATTTAATTTTTAAAATATTTTCAGTATATTTCCTATGCTTATACCTGAAATAAATTAACAGTCACAAACCATTACCACACTATTTTATAACCCATTTTAGTAGATATCTATTCATTTACAATTAATACAATATAAAATAGACTACTTGCTTCTAGGTAGGACATTAAAAGAACATAAAATGCTTTGTCAAATGAAGAGTGGTGTCACGGATATATTCTTCTACAGGAATGGTGCATCCTGAAGTGTTCAAATATCATCATTAGATATGAAGCATTCATTCAATGCAAGAGTAACTATTGAAATAAAAGGCACTTCATTTGTTCATCTATTACTACTAACGTAATTGAGCAATTTGTGTATTGGACCTCATATTATTTGTTTCCTTATTACACAGTATTACTGCAACATGAAATATACAAATTGAGCTACATCAATGTACTTTACAATATGCACTTTTAATCCAATATATAAAAACCCGTACAAAATATTCATGATGCCAGAGATTTCTAAAATACCAATTAGAAATCTAGAAACTTTTAGGAATGGGAAAAGTTAATGCAACTCAGTACAGTGCCATATTTGTGTAATACCAATATAATAATAGTGAATATTTTTATTTTTACATTTGGTTCAAAATATTTAAACCACTTAAGTAAAGGTCACCAGAAATCAGAGTTCTTACGCTGCAATACAAGTTTGTTGTTGAACTGTGATATTATCCTTTCCTAGAATGCTGATGTCAATGATTGTTTAAAAATGTTTCATCTCATTTGCAACCCTTACCTTTATACAGGCATCTACTGAAAAGCTGCTCATTGAATAATGAACAGTTTTTTTCATCCACATTAGGATTAAGAATCAACTGGGGCAACCATATTTATTTATAATTTTATCAGCATTTGAATTCAGCTCTCCAGACAGAGGCTGGAAAAAAATCATCCCTCCACAACAGTGAGAGAGAAAGAAAACTAACTGAAGTATAAAAGGCAGCACAATTACCCGAAATCTGAATCTGGACCATCTGGAGTCATGTGTTCTGAGTCTGTACCATTTTCTAAAATAGGAGGCGTTTTCCTGTGTTCCATTGTTAAGCCGTTGACTGATTTACTTGAACTCTGTAATGATGGCCAGGCATCTTTGTTATTACTGTTGGGTCTGGAAAGAGGTGAAAGTAAAAGAGAGTTCAAGTTATAGAGAAAATCTTAAAACTGAAACAGTGGGGAAATTATTCCTCATTCCTTAAATGATGCTGAGGAACAGGAAAATCTTTAACTCAAATTGTAGTGTCTGCATGTAACACTGCAGAAGTAAAAGTGAGGAAGGGTTGCATTAGGTAAAGTAGTTACATTTGTATTTGTGAATATGTAATGGTCCAGGCAAATCTGACCATCAAAATTTAGAATCCTGAGACTTCACATTGTTTTTTATTACTTCTTGAATATGGTTCATCTTCCATCTGATAAACTGTATGCCTACAGTCTCAACACGAATTTTCCCTGTGCCGACTGCATACTTCTAAACCGTATTAGTTATTGTAAACCCCAGCTAACCTACCTTGCTCTTAACCCTTTCCCATCTTTTAATCCCCAATACTTTTACCAATAAGCACATCTAAATGAATTAGGCTCCTCTGGAATGGAAAAGGAATTAACAGTTTAAATAAAATTTATAATATCATCTTTAGATATTTAGATGATTTCCATAGGAATACATGAACTTCTGTTCATATTAAAAGAAACATAATTATAGCTGTTTTCTTCTGCTTGCTGATCCAGTAGTTTTTCCTTGTTACTTTTAGAAAGTGCTATTTGTATGAAAAAAATAAAAGATTTCAGAACCTTATACTACATGTTACATATGTGTACAGGTAGTCTTCAACTTACAACATTTCATTTAGTGACTATTCAAAGTAACAATGGCACTGAAAAAAGTGACCGTTTTTCACTTATGACCATTGCAACATCCCCATGGTCACGTGATCAAACTTCAGTTGCTTGGAAACTGACTCATATTTATGATGGTTGCAGTGTCCCGGGGTCATGTGATCACCTTTTGTAACCTTCTGACCAGCAGAATCAATTGGGAAGCCAGATTCACTTAACAACTGTGTTACTAACTTAACAGCTGTGGCAAAAAAGGTTGTAAAATGGCGCAAAACTCACTTAACAAATGTTTCACTTAGCAGCATAAATTTTGGGCTCAATTATGATCGTAATCAAGGACTACCTGTATATGCTCCAGCATTGATTTATATAGAAAGTTCTGGATTCTCAAAATGGTTTAAAAGAAATCAATATGTATATATGCATTTTAAAACTATATAAGCTGGTAATGGAACAAAAAACTCTTTTAGTTTTCCATTTTTGGGATCTATTCACTGTTTTTCTTCATTAGTGCCTTTATCCTCTCCAGCAATGGAAGAAGATAAAAACAGCACAAATGCTTCAGTTACGTTTTTCAAATGGAGAATGACAATCTCCCAAATTATTTATCAGTTATCCTAATCTCTGCTTAAAAATGCCCCGTGTTCAGAATAAATTGATACCTAAAAATCTGTTTTAGATTAATATATTTATAATTGATACTGCTGAAAGGTTTTAATAAAATGGGCTTTCTAAAAATACTTTTAAACAGAAAGTAGGAATTTGACAGTTCCTACAGAAGAACAGGCAATTTCTGTAGTGACTTTTCCACAATATATACATATACATGTATCAAAAATCTTAATGAAATATTATTTGGCACTAATTACATTGGTATTTTGAGAAGAGGCCCATCTCTGCCCGCCACCTAATAGTGCTTCTTTTAGGAACAAAGATAAGTAAGTTAAAGAGCTAAACTCAGTTCTTTTTTTAAAAACAATGCTACCAAGAACAGCTTACTAGTCTCTAGGGCTATGATGGTGAACCTATGGCACGCATGCCACCTGGGCACGCCAGCTCAGCTCCGGCGCGCATGTGCGTGCCCGCCAGCTGATTTTCGGGCCTTCTGGGACCACCAGAAGTAGGGAAACAGGCTGTTTCCTGCCTCCAGAGGGCCTGGGAAGTGGTGGGGAAGGCCCATTTTTCTTTCTCACCTGGCTCCAAATCTTCTCTATGCATCTGAGGAGGGCAAAAACAGCCTTCTCCACCCCCTCGGAGGCCCTCCGGAGACCTGAAATGATCCGTTTCCCAACTTCCAGTTGGACAGGAAGTGATGTTTTTTGCTGTCCCCAGCCTCCAGAGACTCCTAGAGAGGTTCTGGAGGCTGGGGACAGCAAAAAAGACACTTCCTGTCCAACCGGAAGTTGGGAAACGGGCCGTTTCGGGCCTCCGAGGGGGTGGGGAAGGCTGTTTTCTCCCTCCCCAGACGTATCGAGAGGATCTAGGGCCAGATGAGAAAGAAAAATGGGCCTACCAGGCCATCGCGTGCCAGGAGTGGGGGGGAGGGGGGGTCACGCACTCATGCGCGGGACGGGGCGCATAGAATTATGGATGTGGGCACGCGCACGCGTGAACCTCCTCCGTCCCGCCCACCTGGCACGCAATGGCAAAAAGGTTAGCCATCACTGCTCTAGGATTTATTTTGATTCACTTTCACGCTGCTTGCTTTCTTTTAAAGTCTGATAATAAAGACTTAAATGCTGGGTGGCATAAAAATTTATAAACTATATTTATAAATATAAAATCTATAAATTAAGAGAATATATCTTGGGTCAAATAAATATATCACATATGCTAGTTTGATGTCAGTCAATTCTACAAAAAGATTATGAAGCTTTAGATTCCTTCTTTGTTGCGACAGGCCACATCAGAATTTGTTGCCATTTCAGAATCCAATGCTGTTATTTCTCCTTTTCTTATAATCCAACTCATTTTGTGAGAAAATTGAATTTTAACCTCAGTTGATGTTTCCTTCGATATATATTTCTCTCTTGAGACAGATTATAACTAGATAGAACATTATCCAAACAAGACACGCAAATTAAAAAGATCAAGCTGATTCTCCTGTTCACTTGAAATCAATCGCTTGGATTAAGAAGAAAAGTCTACACTGTACTTATTACAAATTTTGTTAATACGTTTTTAACTTTACAAAGATCTCATCAGCTTTCCTAAACGGAGGTTCCTTTAATTATTTCTCAAGATAATGCTGATCCTCTGAATCAACACGGGACAAAATGACAAAGAAATATAAGTCCCTGCTATCTGAAAGTTTATTTGAAAAGTATTTTTACCAAGCCATTTTAAAAAAAGAACTTATTCTTGATCACCATCCAACCCTATCCAATCATTATACTATTATTTTGCTTTCTCTAAGATTAATTAAAAATGTATTTAACAAATGTTTTAACACAATACTTTCTAAGTATACAATTACCGTATTTTTTGGACTACAAGGCGCTCCGAAGTATAAGATGTACCTAGGTTTGGGGAGGAAAACAAGGGGGAAAAAATCTGCCTCTGCCTCTGTGAAATTTACCTCCTTGCAGCAAACAGCCTGATCAGCTTCAGCACAAGCAACTGATTGGCAGTTGTATCGGCCTCCCGGAATACTGCCTATCGGCTGTTCCAGGCTGCAGGGATCACCACTATCGTCACCGCCCATCGCGGCTGCTGCCTATGGCTGCCTCACGCGCCCCGTTTTCGGCCTCGATGTGTTCTGTTTTTGGCCCATTCCAGGCGGTGGGGATCGCTGTTGCCACCGCCTATCCCCGGCACCTGGAACGGGCCAAAAATGGGACATGCAGAGGCCGAAAATGGGACGCGTGGAGGCGGCGATAGGTGGCAGCAGCGATAGGCAGCAATGGCGGTGGTGATCCCCGCAGTCTGGAACAACCAATAGGCGGTATTCCGGGAGGCCGATCCAACCGCCAATCAGCTGCTTGTACTAAATCAGGCTGTCCTGAAGCTGACCAGTCTGTTTGCTGCTGGGAAGCAGAGGCCGGCGGGTGGGGGCTGGCGGGTGGGCGGTGCTTCGGCAACATTTGCTGTATAAGACATGCACAGACATTTCCACCCACTTTTTTGGGGGGTGTGTGTGTCTTATACACCAAAAAATACGGTACTTGTTCCTAAATAACAATATACTCATGTTAAGATAGTCAGTGAAACTTTTAACTTGAGAAAACTACCCTAAAAAGTAAGAGACCCACAAACTGTTAAATAGCAGTACTATGTAAGCCACTTGAAGGACAGTTTGCAAAACAACCAAAATATTACTTTAAACTTGATTCCTGAAGTATTCCATCTACTTGAAGGTTCAGTACAATCGCTTTGAAGGCATTCTCATGTCATCTGAACGTTTATGTGCATGTGCATGTAGAAAAGACACTTGACTAGGACTGACACCAAAGAAAAGTGCTGGTAGCAGCTGATACTATTGAAATAACATCTGCTGGAGAATTACCCTTAAGTGCATATGCTGAGAATTTCAAATAATGAACATTTGAATACACTTCCTCTCAAGTACTAGAATCTAAAAATCACCAACATACTATAGCTCAAATACATAGAAGCACAATTCAAATTCTTACATTACCAAATGTAAGAAAATTTACATGAAGATTAATTTTATTTTTCAAAGGCTCTGTGGAAATATTACCTTCTTCTAAGTCTGACCAATTTGTTCAGTTTGCATTACCAAATTGAAGACCAGGTCTACTTCATAATAATAGTTTATAAAACATTTATTCAGAACATCAGTCAAACCGGAAATGAATTCGGATTATGCCCCAAAAACCTATCAGCATGGTTATGTCTGTGACATTCTATGTAAATGTATACATGCCTAACAGAAAGGCAATTTTCTGTTTAAAAAATTTAAATTTAATAAACATATGTACATATTGCAAATATTCCACACATCTACTGCATATAAAAGACAGAAGTAATGCAAAAAGAATAATTTTCCATCTATATTGATTTAAGAAGTTATGAAGTAAAATTGATCAAGAAGAAAAGGAGTTTTGATGAAAAACAAGAAAACTCTGGTAGAGAACCTGTACTTACACATCATACCTCTGTAGAGAAGTCACTTTGTTTTTGTTCTTGTCAACTACACTTGTGGACAACTGGAGAAAGTTGGGGTTTAATTTGTATAGTTCTTGGAGTAACTTCTGTTCATATTCTTGATGCTTGCCAGCCTGAAGTGAAAGAAAAGTCAGAAGTAAAAAAAAAAAAACCTGATTAACTGAAGCATATACTTTATTCCATGACATACTAATATCTCCATACAATACTACTGCACAATATAAAGTCATTTTAAAAATTCCCAAATCAATATCTATTTTGGATAAGATAGTATAAGAGTGCCAAATCATTACAAATCATTGTCAGAAATGGAAAATCTGGTTTGTTATACAAAAAGTCTTTATTTTTTTAAGTAAGCAGAGTTGGGATTGACAATTCAGTCAATAAGTAAAGCATTCTCTAAGTGAAACCGTAACTATTTTATCATCTTATTTTTCCTTTCCTTTCCACTCCTGCAAAGTTTGTAAAAATGCAAGGACTGATTTCAAAATTACTTTCTCATAACTGTCATAACTACAAATGGTAGCTAAATGAGGGCTACCTGCAAACTGAATTAGAGTTTTCTAGTATACTAAAATTTTAGTCCACTCCATGATATCTATAATTTAATAGTTTATGCTGATTTAATGGGAGTACTAATTTTAATTTGAAAAATAAGGTTTGCTATTCAAGTTTCAATTGATGTTAACTATTGCAAAAATCCTTACATAACCTTTGAAAAATGGATATATAACTTTTTTGCCCAATTAATGTGCTCTATCTATCCATTTCTAGCATAAAATATTTACATGTCAAATTTATTTTTCATCAATATATATTTTGATCAATACCTTTAAGGCTCAAAAAAATTCAGCTTTTAGGAAATTTTAATTTTGTAAAACAAACTACACAACAAAACCGTTGTTTCTCTCATGTGATTTGATTCAGATTTTATTGAGTTACTGATTTACTCCTAACTTGCCATACCTGGTTTGATCAGTTTTATGTTAGCAGAAAGCACTCATTTAATTTTGACAGTGAATTTATTGAAGTGTTGGAGAGATTTTGCCTTTCAGGGTCAACTGACAACAGCAAAATCTGTTTATTAGTAGATTATTAGTAAAAAAAAATGGGGCAAGGAGGAGAGAACAGAATTTTTGGGCCATCACACAATTACATTTTAGTGATATTGTCCAAAATCTCACAATTTCAGGCCTCTCAAACAAAAGTATTACAAAACATTAATATTCTCATTCAACTTATTGATAGTTTCAGCTAAACCTTTCACATTTCAGAAGATCTGATTATCTTTTTATTTATTTACAGGGACAGTGATTTGGATTCATTTCCATAAAGTTATTTACTGGTTCTGCTTAAAGCAGCTATATTATGTTGTGAGAATTATACTTATAGCCTTTAGTGCTTTATTGTGTTTAACAGCTCATTTTATAATTCTGCTTTATAGCTCATTCTTTCTTAACCTTGATTCTAGGAAATCTGAAATATAGCAATTATGATTGGGGTGGTGGAGGTAAGCCATTTTGTCATATAGGATCAATCTTTGAAGAGAGAAGTGGGTTAGGACAAAAACATTAACCCTCAAAATACCTACCTGCATTTCTTCTTTTGTGAAACTGGCTGCTTCATCTCCTAATTCATGTAGGTACATACAGTCTGGCTTTGGACACTGCATGTTCTTCAGAAAATAACTGCAGTACTTTGTGGTTCCTAAAGATGCCTGATGAAAGATGTAGTGTGTCAACAATTTTCAAAGATAACAAACAATATATTGCAGAAGTAGACTTGCCTTCATAAGGAAAGAAGGACATGTCATATCTGTTACTGTTTTGCTGAATAACTCAATGCAAAGCCAATTTCTCAGGGTTTTTTGTTCAATTATATCACCAGTAATTTGTTTAATGTTAAATACCATTATGTCCATATATATGTTAAAGAAGAAAAACACTTTACATGGGCTATACTTACTTTCTTAGTGATAGGAGTTGCTGGTCCCAATAAGGTTGTTAAGTGAGTACTATCTGTACTGAGTTTACCAAGTATGCATGTTATTCTGAAGAATTTATTTATTTCTTCAATTTCTATAGCCCAACTCAACCAAGAGATTCTGAGCAGCTGTCTCGTTGATTCAATGGCTGTTACTCCCAGATAAATTATGAAAAAGATTTTTGGTTCTTGTCAATCATCAATCCTACAATAGTCTATTCCCATTTAAGTTGAGTTGGCATAAAAGTACATTCATCTCATCCCCAGTTCTCCAGTAAGCATCCACAATTAGACAGGAAATGGGAGGGATGAACAAAAGTCATTGTATCTAGAATGAAGATTCTGGAAAAATCTGTGCCTCAACAAGGCAAAAGCAATATGAATACCTTCTTTTCCTCACCTGAATCTTCAGACAACTGGTTCACAGTATTTTCAACTAGATAAATGCATCTTCCACCCATTAGTTTTGCCTTCAACAGTGCCTGTCTATCTGCCAAATGTAAGAGAACCCTTCCTTTGTCTTTCTGTTGGATAAATCTGGTAAATTCTTATACAGATGCAAATGCTAAAGTTATAAAATATTTGTTAACATTACCTTAAGTGTTCTTCCATCTACTACCACATTATTAACGCATTGTATAGCTCTGAGTGCATCTTCTGACCGGATATATGTTACATATGCACTTGCACTTGGACCCTAGATTTTTTAAAAAAATTACGTCAGATCCTTAAGTACTTAAAATTTTATGAAGTTGAAAGCCAAATGTAAAACTTAAGTAAAACTTAATTTATAAAATTAAGTCCAGATAAAGTTTTCCAAAATACTATTTACTTTAAAATTAGTAATAATTAGGACTGCAATGTATGATTAATGCACAATTAAACTCAATGTAAAAATAAAGCTTATTAACAAAGTTATTTTTATATGGAAAAAAATAATCTTAAATACTTATCAATATTCTTGCTGGCAAGAAATATCTTAAAAGCTATTTCTGCTTCATTACACAGATAAAAAATGTTTAAAATGTGACAAAATTGCAAATCTTAAGAATAAAATTAATTTCTTGTTTCAAGATCATTGCACATAGGTGTAAATGTATTCAACAGACCAAATCACCTAAAAATCATAAAAACAGTTTTTGGAAAAACAGTACTTTTTCAAAATTCACCTTTAATTTTATGACTAAAGAGATATTTGAACTAGTAAATATCAGATTTGGGTGCTAGTATTACTACCTAATGTTTTATATACCGGTAATTTTGTAGGTCAGTCAGGAAAATGCCAACACCATAATTATGAAAAGTCTCTATTATGCAGTTGGATTTACTTGTTTCCTTAGGATTCTATTTGTTCTTTTAGCATTTAAAATCAATTGTTCAAAATAATGCAACTATGCAGCACTTTCAATTCAAAGGGAATTAGGTATACCATGGCACTTCTTAAAGTTGCTGATTTTTGAAGGCTGCACAGTCCTACCAAGTAATACACTTCGATATAAAACTGAATCTGAATATCAATATGCCATTAGCTTGCATTTCCTCAATATATTATTTTCTAGCTGAGAGGAAAATTAAAAACAACTACTTTCTTATTAGAAAATGTAAAATAAATTTAGTATATTAATGACTGTATTGACTAAACAATGGTGATTGTTCACACACTTCAATATGGAATATGAACATATGTATCGATACCAAATGATAATTCATTAACTGAGTCAAAATAAGTAGAATTCTGTAACTATTCTTATACAATGCCCATAATTTGAGAATCCTCTTAAATCATATTGTAGTAATCTAGGTTGTGTATTTGACTGCATTTTAGTTATTACATCACTAAGTAAAATATGAATAATGGTATACCAACACATAGCTCTTTACACTCCACAGAAATATTGAATTTACTTCTTTTCCTCAGAGGTATAGAACAATGTCTTTACCTGTGAGCCTGCGTATGATGTGCTGTTATTGATTACAACTTTGTGTATTTTACCAAATTTTCCAAAATATTCTGGCCTTTTCAAAACCTGTATTGAATAACATAACAAAAATAAATTTTATAATTGTAAGTTGTTAAAAACAATTACTTTATTAGAAAATGTAAAATGTAAAATAAATACCATTGTTTAAGATATATTTGAACTATTTGTATTTGAAAAACATCTTTTAAATTTGGCTTCCAGGAGAAATAAAATGATGTTAAGTATCAGGCAGCTCAACTTATAAAAAAAAAAACAATACATGGCTATTGTATTAAATACTTCAGAAAAGTCCAGAATAATAATCTTATTTGGCAACCTTAACATACTTGATACAATGCAAAATTCAGAATATATTCTCAGAATCTCAAGTCTTAATAAATAAAATCTTGACTATATGTAGTAATATTGTTCACAACTTCCCATAATTTCAATAAAATATCAGTTCATACATAGACAGTAATAGTGTTTTCAGATTTACATATTCTTTCTTTCTTTTTCTTTATTTCTTGTTTTTGTTAATGTTTGTATTTGGACACTTTTTTCATTCTATTTATAGATTGAAAACAATACCTTTTTAACAAGAGTACACTAGAGAAGTGAACAGTGCACTGCAAGAAACAGCTTACCTCTGGATCTGCTAGACGCTGGGATAAACCTACTACAAAAACAAGATTCTTCTGTACAACCCGTACACTGGCCAGATGCTTACGATTCTCTGATATCTTCTGTTTTCTCTCATTTTGTTTCTGCTTCTTTTCGTTTTTTATCCTCTGCAGCTCTTCTTGGGAGAGTGGTTTGTATACTGCTGGATCTTCTGGATATGGCTTTAAAAACAGGAATAAATATTTAAGAACTAATGCTGGAACTGACACTGCCTAAAAAGCTGCACAGAATGGAAAATCTTGCTGAGTGAAACAAACTTTGGAAGACGGTCCCTGATATTCAATAGGGACACCTAGCTAATAATATCTCCTATTTTCAGGAATCCTTATTTTATTACAATCTACTATAAACATAATCAAAATAGCATTAGAAGTGAGCAGAATTTTCTTTATACCTAAATACACTAAATAGCACTTAGGCATAAGATGCACAAAGCATACCGTATCTTCCGGCGTATAAGACGACCCCCGACTTTTCCTGTTAAAATATAGGGTTTGGGCTATACTCACCATATAAGACTGCCCCTCTTCCAATGCACACCAAATAAAAATTAAAAAACATCAACTGGCTCAACACAATGTAAAAGCAGCTGTGCTAGACCCAAAATGGCCCCTGCAACAAGCAGGAACCTCACGCAGCCACAAAAAGCCCAAAAAAACAACTTTCACACTTTACACACACACACAACACAACACAACTGGTTCATCCACAATGTAAAAGCAGCTGTGCTAGACCCAAAGTGGCCCCTGCAACAAGCAGGAACCTCACACAGACACAAAAAGCCCAAAAAAATCAACTTTCACACTTTACACACACAAAATTCCACATACAGCTTTGTGAGATTTTGTGTGTTTGTGTAGTTAGAGTGAAACACTACAGAAACACACCACATCTCAGAAAGCTGCACAAATATTATTTTATTTTTATTTTTATATGAAAACTAAATTTAAAACTTGCTAAACTTTAAATGGCTAGGTCTAAAAAAGAACAACTAAAAAAAACCCCAATTAACTATTTTTTTAAAGCTCCCAAAGGGGAAAAAAACTTACCCAATAGAACAGGGATCTCCAACCTTGGCAACTTTAAGACTTGTAGACTTCAACTCCCAGAATTCCTCAGCCAGCTTTGTTTTGCTGGCTGAGGAATTCTGGGAGTTGAAGTTCACAACTCTTGCCTGCATGATTGCAGGCAGGGAGTGGCTTGCTGATGGAATGGATTCAGGCAAGCGAAGCAAGGCAAGCGTTGCGATTACCAGCTAAGGTAAGCAAGCTGGAGGGGGAAAACTTTTTTCTTTTTACAGGGCTTTGGGCTCTGGCGATCCCAGCTGAGTTGCCTGATTAGCAGATCGTCAGAGCTTGGATCGCCAGAGCCATTTAAGGCTCGTTCGAGTCTTTTGGGCTGGTCTGCCTGGTTACAGGAGAACGACACCTAGCGTATAAGACGACCCCCGACTTTTGAGAAGATTTTCATGTGTTAAAAAGTCGTCTTATACGCCGGAAAATACGGTACTTATTTCTAAACAAGTAAAGTTATCAAGTAAATTAAATGCTACAAAGATAGCATTTAGCAACCATGCCTATATTAAAAAGCCAGAAAGTTATGCTATCAGAGATTTCTAAGGAAAGTTAGATGTAGAATCATACATTTCTAAGGAATGTTAGATGTGTAGACTAAACCAGGAAATCTGAAGACAATCTTTAAGTAAATAATAGCAAACCATTTCTATACTATTACAAGAAAATTATTTATCAATGTAGTCAATAGGAATTAAGATTACTAAGTATATTAAATTAGCTTTTCAAAAAACTATAGGGCATTCTTGTTTGCCTACAGCAAGTAATAATTGACATTCTAATCAAATAATATAACTTGAAGAAATTCAATCAGTAGTGGCAGAATCATAAATGATAAGTGTAACTAAGCAAGGGATATTGTCCCAAGAGGTCCTTGCCAAAATGCTTGCTAATTTGCAGTTATATACTGTAGTATTTAAAGAAAGCATGGCACTGTTTCAATCTCATGAAATACAACATTTAGCCTTCTTTATCTATTAGTCATGCATAAAAAATAACCCATTGTTAAGTATAAACAGCTCTGTCCTCAGAAGCATTCAAAGTCAATGCACCAGTCAAAGAGTTATCAGAATTGCCCTCCATTCCCCCGAGGCCTTTGGGATTACGAACAGTAGGGAATAAAACCCCTATCCCTGCTGCCCCTCTGGAATCGGCTGGATAGCCTGAATATCCAAGAGATGTTGTATGGCCAATTCCATGAGGAGCTGCTTCGTCCGGTCCTTTGACACAGGGCAATGGATGAAAAACCTTGGGGGTGTGCGGAGGAATTCCAGGGAGAGGCCCGACCTCACCATCTCCCTGACCCAGGCATCTGTGGTGATGCCCTCCCGTTGGCTGGCAAAGAAGGCCAGGCGATCTCTGATGGGAGGGTTGGACGAGCAGTCACCTCGAGTGCTGAAAGGGGCGACCCCTCCCACCTCAAAAGGACCTTTTGGGTGGGTACCTTTGCCCTTGCCTACACTGCCTCTCCTGATGTTGTCCTTGTCTGGGAAGAAAGGGCCTTTGTAAACGCAGCATTCCGAATCAGCTATCCGGACCACTAAAGGACGAGGGGCAAAAATAAGGGGACGGACATGAGTCCGCCCTCCAGGACATGGATGGCAGAATCTTGCGCTTGTCCCTGGACTTGACTAGAATGGGATCCAGGCAGTCCCCAAACAATTTATCCCCAGGATATGGGGATATGCCAGACTCCACTTCTTCCTGGCATCGGCTTGCCACTGGCATAGTTTAGGAGACGTCGGGTTGCCACGGACGAGCTGATGGACTTGGCCATGAATCTCGCTGCATTCAGCAGAGCTAGGCTCATGAACACTGCCTTTTGTCACAATCCGAGTCTGGGAGCTTAGGGGCGCGGTGGGGGTCCATGTGACTCAACCCACTGTCACACCCACCTTCGGCTCCGGTGGCTTTTCCAGGCTTCAAAATGACATGGCAGGCCTTCCTCACGCATCAAGGCTAGCGCTCTGGATCTATGCTCATGAGCGCTGCCTCGCCTGTGTTGCAATCAGGCATCTCCCAGGTAATCAGGCTGAAGGGGCATTGGACTTACCTGACACGCTCCTTCTCAGTGAGTTGGAAACATCAGCCAGGGATGGGTTAACTCCGTCTACCAATAGATGGGCTGAGTCTGCAATTTGCTTAGCCACGCCCTCCTGTAGCTCCCCAGTTTCTGACGAAGGCAATGATGCAGACAGGTGTGTGAATCTGTGAATAAAACACAAACATCCACCCCAGGGTCGCAGGACTGGATGCAAACCGGACGGGATTGGCTGATGTTTCCAACTCGCTGAGAAGGAGCGTGCCAGGTAAGTCCAATGCCCCTTCTCCAGATTGGTTGGAAACATCATCCAGGAATGGGACATACCAAAGCTGGAAGTCCTATTGGGAGGGTGCTGTCCGGTCCAGATCGTCCTGCCCCGTAAAAATTGTCTGCAAAACCCTTCTGCCAAAGGCAGTGTCTGCTGAAGCGTAAGCATATAACTTGTAATGGCAGATAAAAAGAGGGGGATGTCCAGGTAGTAGCCCTGGAGACTTCCACTAACAAGGCCTGCGTAGCCCAAGTGGCTGAGGTAGCCACGCTTTGAGTAGAATGGACTGTAATTTGTCTAGAGACTGGCAACGCCACAGCCTCATACACCATGGCGATGCACACTCTGATCCATCTCCCTATAGTGGAGGATGTGACCTTAGACCCCATGAAACTGGGTTGGAAACAAATAAAGAGAGATTCCGTCTTCCTTATGGGAGCGGTTCTCTTCACATAGAGATGGAGAGCCCTTCGTACATCTAACGTGTGCAACCGACATTCCAAGTGGTGGACTGGAGCAGGACAAAAATTGGGTAAAACTATTTCCTGCGCCCTGTGGAACCATGTATTAATCTTTGGTATAAAAGTGGAATCTAAACATAGTACCACTCTATCTGAGTGAAAAACACAGAGGTCTTGTCTAATGGATAGGGTGGCCAGCTCAGAAATGCGTCTGGCTGAAGTTATAGCCACCAGAAATGCTACCTTATAAGATAATAGTCAAAGACTGGAATCCCTCAATGGCTCAAAGGGAGCCCCCATAAGGAAATTCAAAACCTTGGTCAGGTTCCACATGGGGAATCTGCACTACTGGAGGTTGAAGATTTGTGGCACCCTGGAGAAACTGTCTAATCACCGGGTGCTGAGATAAAGTGTCCTTTGACCCACATGTCAAAACCGAAGGCAGGGCAGAAACCTGTCACCAAAGAGTATTGGGAGCCAAACCCCTATCTAACCCTTCCTGCAGGAAGTCCAAAATGTTAGCTAAGGAAGTCCCAGTGGGAACCAACCCCTTCCATGTGCACCAAAGGCAAAAAGCCCGCCAGGTAGCATCATAAATACGAGAAGTAGAGTCTCTGCGAGAAGCCTGGATGGTCGTAATGACCCTGGAAGAAATATTTTCCCCACTCAACAGGCGCTGCTCAAGCGCCAGGCGGTTAGCTGGAACCACTGGGGGTCCGGGTGGATCAGCACCCCCTGGCTGAGGGTCCCTTGTGCTGAGGGAGCCGCCAGGGCTGAGCCACTGACAGGGCCACTAAGTGTGCAAACCATGGCCGCCTGGACCAATGAGGAGCTAGAAGAAGTAACTCCGCCTCCTCTTCAAGCATCTTCCTTATGACTCTGGGAACCAATGGAAGAGGAGGAAAGGCATACAACAGGCTGGGCGGCCATGGACTGCGAAGGGCATCCACTGCTTCTGCGGTCGGAGTTGGAAATCTGGTAAAAATTCTCGGGACCTGATGACTGTCCTGTGAAGCAAATAGGTCGACCATCGGAAGACCAAACCGGTCTGCAAGTAGTTGGAACAGGGACGGATGCAGGCGCCACTCTGCATGGTCGACTGAAGCTCGGCTGAGCCAGTCCGCCTGCACATTTGCTGCCCCTGAGATATGAGCTGCTCGCAGGGAAGGAAGATGGGCCTCCGCCCAAAGTCCTAATTGTTTGGCCTCGGCCATCAGTGTCTTGGACTGGGTGCCCCCTTAGCAGCCACACTGTCAGTCAAAATCAGAATGTCCTTGCCTACCGCTATATCCTTGAGAGCTTGGAGGGCCAGGTGAATAGCTCGGAGCTCCAACCAATTTATGTTGTGAGTCAAATCTGTCTGCGTTGACTTTCCTTGGACCATGTGAGACCCTAGGTGGGCACCCCAGCCCGAGAGGCTAGCGTCCATGGTGAGTACCAAGTGATGAGGTTCCCTGAATCTGCATCCCTTAGTGATGGCCTCGGAACCCCACCAGCTGAGCGAGTGGAGAACCTCCAATGGCACCCGAACCTTATTTGGGAAGGTACTGGTGGCTGACCTTTGAAAGGGAAGTAAGAACCACTGCAGATCCCTGCTGTGGAGGGGAGCCCAAGGTGTGATAGCAATGGCTGAAACCATTTTCCCTAAGAGCTGAGAGAGCAAAAGAAGGGGAACTGTATGTTGCACTCTGACCTGTCTTGTCAACTCCCTCAGACCTGTCTGTCCTGGGAAAGAAAAACCCTAGACTCTACCGTATCAATGACTGCCCCAAGATGGAGTAGCCTTGTGGAAGGTTCCAAGTAGCTTATGGCACGGTTGATAGAAAAGCCATGGTCCTGGAACACCTGCATAGTGGTAGCTAAGTCTCTCCGTGCCAGAGCCTTCGACCGGACTGTATAAGAATATCATCCAGGTAGAATTGAACCCGTATTGGAAGGGATTTAAGGTAGCCAGCCAAAGCTGCCATCAATTTAGTGAAGACCCTGGGGGCAGACAACAGCCCAAAGAGTAAGGCCTGATACTGAAAATGTTTCCCCACATAATGGAAGTGGAGATATTGTCTGAAATCTGGATGAATGGGGACATGGAGATAAACCTCTGTCAAATCCACGGAAGTAAGGAAGTCCCCCTCCCTAATGCTCTCCAAGATAGTCTGGAGAGATTGCATTTTAAACCATCTATAAATGACGTGATGATTCAGGGACTTTAAGTCCAAAATGGGCCTCCATCCCCCTGAAGATTTTCTCACAACAAACAAACGGGAATAAAACCCTCGGCCGAATTGGTCCTGGGGACAAGGTTGAATGGCCTGAATCTCTAAAAGATGACTGATGGCCGTTTCCATGATTAACCGCCTGGAGGGATCCCTGGACAAAGGACAACTAATAAACATACTAGGGGGACTGGATAAAAATTCCAGAACTAAACCCGGCCTTTCCCTACCTAATCCAACGATCAGTGGTGGTGACTTCCCACTGGCTGACAAACAGTGCCAACCTACCACCTTGTTGTGGCCCGTACGTGGCCTGTGCAGCTAATAGCTGGTGTGGTACTGCGCCAGCAGCCTGTGCAGGTGGCACTCGAATCAGACAATGAGGAGGCTGGAGAAGATGTGGTGCCAGAGGCGGGGATTCAGCCAGGGCCTTCAGAACCTCCAGAAGCTCCCTTAAGTGAAGAGGACGAAGAGGAGGAGCCTCTTTTCGATGCACAGGCGCGCAGAGCTGCCAAAAGGCAGGAGTGGCTCCTCAGGAGGAGGTCTCCTCAAGAGTAAGGCTTGGGGCTAATTGGCCACTCCCTTAGCCTATTTAAGGAGGAACGCCGACAAGCAATTTGCAGGGAACAACTTAGTTCACATACCTTTTTGTCTTATTTTGCTTATCTTATCAGCTTTCTGCAAATTGCTTCTGAGCATTCTGCCAACCATAGTAAGTTTTCAGTTATTCTTCTTTGAATTCTTGGCAGCTGTTAATGCAATTAATTAACAGCCATTGTTTTAAAAGACTGGTTTATTCAGTAAACAAAGCCCGTTTGAACGGGCTTTGTGTGTGCTGCGTTCTTTGGGGCAGAACACACCTATGAGAGAATTTGAAGGACCACTGCTTATAGAGCCAGAAGAGTCTACCCCTTCCGCCCCTAAAGGACCTTCTGGGGGGATATCTGAGGCTTTGTCAGTTCTGTCTGTCCTGATAAAGTGTTGTAGCCCGTCAGCGCCCCGTGCAGCTAGTAGCTGATTCCGACAGCGAGGAGGCTGGTGTGGTGCTGCGCCAGCAGCCTGTGCAGCTGGCACTCGAGTCAGACAATGAGGAGGCTGGAGAAGATGTGGTGCCAGAGGCGGGGATTCAGCTAGGGCCTTCAGAACCTCCTGAAGCTCCCATAAGTGAAGAGGAAGAAGAGGAGGAGCCTCTTCTCGATGCACGGGCGTGCAGAGCTGCCAAAAGGCAGGAGTGGTTCCTCAGGAGGAGGTCTCCTCAAGAGTAAGGCTTGGGGCTAATTGGCCACTCCCTTACCCTATTTAAGGAAGGATGATGACTGAGGCAATTTGCAGGGAACAACTTCGTTCACTTTCCTTCGCGTCCTGATCTTAGTTCTCTTATCAGTTTCCTGCAAATTGCTTTTGGGCTTTCTGCCAACCATAGTAAGATTACGATTATTTATTCTTTGGATTCTTGTAGGCTGTTAAGAAAGTTAATTAACAGCCTTTATTTGAAAAAGACTGATTTAATTTAGTAAACTAAGGTTTGTACATACTTTGTGTGTGCTGCGTTCTTTGTGGTCCGTAGCTGGGGCAGAACATAAGGACCCTGTCTGGAGGAATACAAGCCTTGTGACCGCAGCCCTCCAAAACCGCTGTCCGTCCCTCGAAAGGGCTGAAGAAGGAAATAAGGAACCAGTTGGGAATCTGATCTATGGGCCAAGCTGGGCAAAACCTTGCGTTTATCCCTAGTTTCAACTAAAAGAGGCTCCAGGGCATCGCCAAACAATTTGTCCCTGTTATATGGGGCAGATGCCAATCTCCATTTGTTTCTGGCATCAGCTTGCCATTGTCTCAGCCAGATGAGATGCCTGGTTGTAATGGAAGAACCGATGGCCTTCGCCGCAAATCTGGAGGCATTCACGTGGCATCAGCAAAAAATTCAATAGCTGAAATTATCTTGTTAAGATCCTGTTGTGACCTAGTGTCCTCAGCTGGCAATTGGTGCTGCAGCTGTTTCAACCACAATAAAGAAGCTCTAGTAAAAAATGAGGCCGCTGATGAAGCTTTCACTGCCCATGCAGAAGCCAGATGGCCTTTGACCAGCGACTGTTCTGCTTTCTTATCCTCAGGTCAAAAAAGTTCCTCAGGAGGACCTGTAAGGACAGACTGAAAAGCCAGTGACACTACCGGACTATCAATAGAGGGAACTTGAAGAGCCGTAGAAAGGTTCACCCCCATATTGTAAAATCGCCTATCCAAACCACTTGGAGCAGGCCCTGATCAAGCAGGCCCTTAGCAGGCCCTAAAATCACCTATCCAAACCACTTGGAGCAGGCCCTGATCAAGGAGAGGCCCACTGCCTCTGCACAATATCCAGAAACATTTTGGGAGCTGGAACCCCCCCGTCTCAAAAGTGGGCTCCACGAATAAAGAGTCCGTGGGATCCGAAGACACCCCCCCCCTCTCCCTTAGAAGGGCTTGACTGAGCCCCAATCCAGAAGAAATCTTGGCCTTATGAAGCAAGGATTTAAACATCTGGGGACAGAAAAGACCCAGAAAAGCTGGCTGGTCAGGCAAAAGGCCTTCATCATCAGATATATCAAAATCACGTTGAATCTCATCTCGAGAGAGATGCTTGACTGGAAGAAGGCTGTGAAGAAGCTAGATGTAATTCTTCCTCCTGTGCCCTGGGAGAGGCAGGAACCCTTGATCCTGCTCTTTGTTGGAGACCCTCAGTGATGCCTTGTTTAATGTCATTGGAAAGTAAAGCCCTCAACGAGGTCAGAATCTGATTCTCCAGAGACACCTCTTGTCTCAAGCCCGCAGTCGTGGGCATAAAGGTGGCCTCAACCGAGGAGCTCCCCTGCCTAACAGGTTGTTCATAAGTAACCACTTGTTCCTCTGCCATGCCAAACAGCAGATCTCTGTGGTCAGGCCGCTCCAGGGGAACAGCCATTGCTCCATCAGGAGTCCAAGTTGCTGCTGATGTTCCTTCAAGGGGATCATCCTGCTGGAGGAGAGCAGATGTAGCCTGAATAGAGGAGGACTGTTCCGGAATCTGAGGCATTTTAGTTTTTTTCTCTGCCTCCTGTTGAGCTTTCTGAATAGCTCTTTCCATTGCCTTATGCCTCCTTTCCTCATTCTTGGAAAGCTGCTTGGAAGGCTTCTTGGAAGAATGATGAGACTTCCTTTTAGAATGCAAAGCTTCTGAAGACCATTCCCTCTCTCCTCTGGTGCACATATGTCACAGGGCTTTCCGCCATGTGGGTGTGGTGCCCTTTCCTGGCAGCCAGCATTTAAAATTTAATCAGGCTAATCTGGCCTAGAGGCCCAAATTGTTTCCTGGACGGTAACTACATTGTAAAGTACTCACTGCCCTGCAAAGAGATCACCAGAGATATTTCCCCAAGGCAGCATATCTGATTCCCAATGCTGCCCTCAGGTCTGGAAGAGAAGCGGCAAAAGCGGAGCTGTTTGCCACTCCCCACTGGCTCTCTGGCTTCCCAAATGAATGAAAATAGCATGGAATACCTCTTCACGCTAAAAAACGGCTTACGCTGCAGAGCTGCCACTCGTGCACGCCACCCTTGCCTCTGCTGCGATCCCACAGCCTGATAAACAAAAGGAGGGGTGAAAGCCTCCAATCCATGGGTCAGCGTTTCGGAGCTGGGATCGTGAGCGCTGCCCAAAGGATCTGCCAGCCGGCAGTCCTGTGCCGTCTCCGCAGCCCTCAGCGATTCGAGGCAAAGCCTTAGATGCTGGAATAAACAAACTTTCCTTTCTGTCTTCAATCTGTGTAAAATATAAGCCTAAAGGATTAACTTCAGAAAAACACACCTAGTCCAAAGATCAACTGAGCCTGAAACTGGGGAGCTACAGGAGGGTGTGGCTAAGCAAATTGCAGACTCAGTTCATCTATTGATAGATGGAGTTAACCCATTCCTGGCTGATGTTTCCAACCAATCTGGAGAAAAGGGGGGTGCTGAATCAAGCCCCAGGGTCAGCGGTTCGGAGTGAGGCTCGTGAGCGCCGCCCTGTCAGATCTGCCAGCTGGCAGTCTGATTGCTGCCCACGCGGCCTTCAGTGGGGTCGGGCTGGGATAAGCTGAGCAGCTCGACCAGCCGAAACTGGTAGCCACAGCCACAATGTAAATTTCTCTGGATTGTAGAATTTGTGTTGAAAGCATTCAGGAATGGATTAGCTAGAAAAAACACGTCTTGTCCAAGCTAGATTGAGTCTAAAAGCTGGGGACATAGGCAGAGGAAGCGTGTCATCATAACTTTTAAGACTCAGTCCAATTAGCTGACAGACGGAGTTAACCCATTCCTGGATGCTATCTCCACCACTATGGAGAATAAAATTGTTTTTGTACTTTTTGCTTGCAAGAGACTAAACACTGTGGCATTCTAACAAGAAATCTATTAATAAACAAAACAACCACACCAAATATTTCATGAACATCTATGTTACATCTGAAAATTTGTTTTTTCTTGAGAAAATTATTACTGTTAAACAAGGTAAGAATGAACTACAATAGTTTAAATAACAACATTTTATTATTGAAAAGAGTCCCAATACTCTTGAAACTACAAATTTCCAGTGGGTTAGACAATTTAATTCATACTGTGACAGCAGTGGAACTAATCATCATATGGATATTATGGATATTAGCAATAGCACTTAGCACTTAGACTTATATACTGTTTCACAGTGCTTTACAGCCCTCTCTAACCGGTTTACAGAGTCAGCATATTGCCCCCAACAATCTAGGTCCTCATTTTACCGACCTCCAAAGGATGGAAGGCAGAGAAAGAGAGAGAGAGAGAGAGAGAGAGGGAGAGAGGAGAGGGGGAGGAAGGGAGGGAGGGAGGGAGGGAGGGAGGGAGGGAGGGAGGGAGAGAGAGAGAGAGAGAGAGAGAGAGAGAGAGAGAGAGAGAGAGAGAGAGAGAGAGAGATCTTTTAGGCAGACCTCAGAAAGGAGAGGTGTTTTCTCAACAAGTGACAGCACCTTGCAAAGTTCCCTGCTGGATTTCCTCTTGACCAAGGGTCCCTAACCCCTGCTCCGTGGAATGACACCAGGCTACAGTATGCCAGAAACTGGGCCATGAAACAAGCAAAGCCCCATCTGTGGGATGTAGGCAGAATGCAAATTCACACAACCATCCGATCTGCAGAAAAACCTGTCTCCGTGGAACCGGTCCCTGGTGTCCAAAAGGTTGGGGGCTGCTGCTCTTGACTTTCGGGGAAAGACAGCAGAGAAGTTTGTAAATGGTAATCATGTGATCTTTGGCAAGCTGCTGCAGTGTTTGGTGATGACTATAGGGATGATGATGGCCAGAACTGTTTTGCAGGCCTTATATCACTCTTTCCAGGACCATTGCACTTCTAGATCATTGTTAAATGAACAACAATAAGTCAAAGACTATTCATACATCAATGGAAATATTGCATTAGCCACAAATTACATTATGAGATAACTTTACGTTTATATAAAGCAATTGTATATTTTTCATTTGTTTACCCTTTATCCATCGCTGTTTTTTTAGGAAGAAGCAACATTTCATTCTGAAATTGTTTTATCAAACAAAATATTTGTGATGAACTTGAGACAGATACCTTTCTACAAGCAGGACAAAGTCCATTCTCATCTGTGCGAATACGATGCCAACAGAAGCGACAGATCTGGTAACCACAGGTGCAAGGGAAGAAGTTTATGTCATCAATCTCCAGAGGCTCCATGCAAAGGGGGCATTCGACAGGGTCTTCCTTTGCATCTGGGCTGCGAGACATCTCTTCTCACAGAGCAGCAAAAAGTATGTAATAACTTAAGGGAGTAATAAGATCAGCACAGAAAAAAAATGAAGATATTCAAAGATCTGTAAAAGAAAAATAAAGATAAATGAATTAGTATTTAAGTATGTACTGGGATGTAATAATTACTTTTATTCACTGCAATTATATAGCTTCATTATTTTCTGACAGAAGTACTTCATTATATAATTACCCAATCTCTTTACTTAATTTTGGATGTATCTCTTATAAGTTTTCAATTAACTGCTGGAAACAGCAGCAGGTAAACCAAATATCATTGTTAAACCAACTCAAACTACATATTATCAACATGCCTTTCTACTGCTTATATATTGGCAATGTGGTTGTATTCTGTATCTTGATGATCACAATAAGCTAGAAAAAGAGTAGAACTCTTTCCAGGTTTGAGACAGAAAGCCTAAAGGCAATGTTGCAGTGACCCTATTGTTTTGGCCCTCCACAACAGTCGCATTCACATGTGGCCCATTGGGAAAAGTAGTTGCGCATCCCTGTATTATGGGAAACTTCAATTGACTAAACAATGATAGATGGTAGAGATCAATATCCAGGAGCCCCTGACCATGACATTTGGAAGACTGCAACTTGGAATGCAACAAGAATTAATGGTGATCTGTATGAAGAGCCTTGGTACTACAGTGGTTTAAAGCACCCTGTTATTAACACAGCTGCCTGCAATTTACTGCTGGTTCGAATCTCTCCAAGGCTGAAGGTTGACTCAGCCTTCCATCCTTTCTAAGGTAGGTTAAATGAGGACCCAGTTTGTGGGGGCAATAAGCTGACTTTGTATAAAATATACAAAAGTATGAAGGCTATTGCTGAGCACATTGTAAGCCGCCCTGAGTCTCCGGAGAAGGGCGGCATATAAATCAAATTAAAAATAAAAATAAAAAAATGAATGAATGAATGAATGAATGAATGAATGAATGAATGAATGAATAAAAATCATTTCACACTAATCTGCTTTATGAGTTGATTGTCCCTCTTCCCTACAATCTAATCAATCCCATTTTCAAAAATTCTGTATTTTAGAGATACCATTTTACCATTTTGTTTTACAGAAACAAAAATGTCTGGTTTACTTAGATGAACCCAAATTGTTTGGTCTATAATTTTACATTCGGGCTACACCGAACATATAAATATATCTGGAAGGCTCTCCCAGATGTTTCTTATACTATCAAGTATTTGAAACTAAAACATACAACTCCAGGGTATGTTTAAATTAAATCCTCTTTTACATTAGCAACAGAAAAGTTCTATCAGAACCTGAAATATTAGTGATATTTACATTATATCTTCATCCAAGTTTCTCACATTAGGAGTATCAGCTGAGTTCTTTAGTGGCATTCAACAAATCATCTTACAAATAGTTTGAGTTTATCTATGTATAGGTAACAACGTCATTTACCTATACCTATACTTATAAAGATGGTTTTTTTTAATGTAAGAACAGGCAAGTTCTTACATAAGGTAAGTTAACAAACAGAATTTTTCCTTATTACAAGCAAACATGATATCTATTATCTTAAAATTGTTTAAAACTATTATAGATTTATATTATGTATATATTAATATTTTCAGGCAAATTTGCAAAAAGTTCAATGAATGAATGAACTTAAATTGAACTAATTGGTCAAGTCTGTTAATTTTCTTAGTTTAAAAGAAACTCCAAATGATTCACATCAGTAAAATATTATGTAGTAGCACTTTTCATACTCCTTGTTTTCTGATTTCTATCACTTGAACATACTATGCTATCATAATTTTAGAAAACATCAATAATTTAAAATGAACCAAGAATTAAGTTTTGATTGCAATATTGCAATGAAACTTTAGAGTATTTATATTCTATAGTGTAGTTTCATTTCCATTAATATGAAGTGATATAAATAATGGCAAACCTATGACAACATCCTTCCAGATTCTCAAAATGGATAGTATGTGAGACAAAGACCAATTTATATACATGAGCTGACTCTGGGCTTGTTGAGTATTATTTTTTCTCAAATGAGAAAGGAGTGCATTCTCTGTTTCAAAACTGCAATATAAAATTCAAGTTGCAAAACATTTTTCTATTTTTTTACCCTATTTTTACAGCCAATGCATAAGCATTTAAATAGTAATTTCTTTTAAATTATTATGCATTCTATTTTTCAGACAATGATATAAGAACACAGAGGAAAGAGCAAAAAAGAAGAATAGTGTACCAAGGAAACTAACAAATTAGAATTGAATTGAAGTGTTTCTATTGGACAGTTCAATTTTTCACGACTTGTTTTGCAATTCATGAAAAACGTTTATGATATATGCTGGTTTTCCTTCCTTTTTATTAACCATATATATGGTGGTAGATAAATAGGAAATAACTTGAAATCAAATCTATTCACAAGGTTTAGTATTGTCTATTAGGTCTGGCAGAGGTTCACTACAATATCGGATCGAAATTTTTCGTATAAACTGCTAATCAATCCATGAAATAATGAAGATTATATCTGAAACATTCTGCATTCAAAATACTCTACCACTCATCTCCCATATAGTAAAGTAGAGATGATAGATAGATATAGATCAGTGGTGAAATCCAAATTTTTTTGCTCCCGGTTCTGTGGGCATGGCTTGGTGGGCGTGGTGTGGCTTGGTGGGCGTGGCAGGGGAAGGATACTGTAAAATCTCCATTCTCACCCACTCCAGGGGAAGGATACTGCAAAATCCCCATTCCCGCCCCACTCCTGGGGGAAGGATATTGCAAAAACTGCATTCCCACCCCACTTTGGGGCCAGCCAGAGGTGTATTTGCTGGTTCTCCAAACTGCTCAAAATTTCCGCTACCAGTTCTCCAGAACCTGTTGGATTTCACCCCTGAGATAGATAGATAGATAGATAGATAGATAGATAGATAGATAGATAGATAGATATAATTTGATTGCCACATTGTTTTTGATTTGGTTATTAATATATTTTTAGTATTTTTAAATCACTTGAATTGTGGTAGAAAGGCAGGCTAGAAATGCAATACATTAAAAGGGTAGCAACACCTCACTCATCTTATCTGGATTCAAAATCCCAAAGAATTGGGCCTGTTAGCAATCTGCTGAGAAACCGTCAATGATTGGGGAGAAAATAAAACAGCCCAGAAGAAAGCAGCATAAAATTATTTCCATGTTGCTGTCAAGAAAATTACATGGAGTTACTAGGAATTAAATCATCTTAAACATTTATCTTTTAGAATATACAAACTATGTTTCTCAGAGTTCTTTATACTAGCATATGATCTAGTACATCAAACAATTAAATAAACCAGCCTATAATATCTACATATGTAAGGATACAATTTTATGTAATGACAGGTGATATCTAAAGTAGTCAACCATAATAGCAGTCTGAAAGCATTAAGATGATTCTTTAAAATAAAACTTATTAAACATTTTAAAGAAAGAAAGCAAAAGACTACAAGGGTAAGTAAAGAAATAAAGTATCATAAAAATTATTTTTGTTCAATGTATCATTAATTACTTATACAAACTACATTGAATCATTTTTGAAGAAAGAACTAAAAATCCCTATTCAGCTTGAAACTCATTTTAACCAAGCATAAATTGATACCTAAAATCTTGTTCAGTATATCAGAAACTAAGTAAATTTACCTGATTTAATCTAACATTTAATATATTTAAGATTGCAATGGGAATTCAATTTTCAAATTTTGTTCCATTCTAATATAAACCATTTTCCAAATCTGTTAGGATATGTAGCACTGCTACCAACATGTAAAAATAATTACAACCTGATTATTACAGTTCTGAAATATTTTAGAAAATGAATTGCCCATGTTAGCAATCAAAACTAGACTAAAATACTAACAAAAGAAAATCTTATACTAATTTTCTCAAAGCATTATATTGGGAGTAGATTGAATATTCTTTCACTGAAATTCCCATTGTTGCATCTCTACTATATTCAAATTCTACATCCATTTAATTATAGTCTTTGACATAGTCAGACTCTGACCAGATTCTGACTTAAACTAATAATTAATTGCATAACAATGCCTAATAAGAACCATGTTCTCTAACAGTTCACTAATCTTAACTGTTAGTGAAGTTGCATATTAGGCACAAAAAACATTAAGATTTCTAAAGAAACATGGAATAAGATAAAATAAACCCACATATAATCTATATATTGACTTGATTAGAGACTAAGGCGCCTATAATTGTTTTAGTATAACTGAACTTCAATCCCAATCAGCATAATTACTAAAATACTCTAAATTCTACATCCTGGACATGAAATGTATTTCTGTTATTACTGCATATTAACTGTCATTTTCACTAGTTCTAAAACAAAATTCCAAAATACCTTCACTAAATAGATGCTTCTCCAATAGCTAAAGAAAAAGCTGGTTAAAGCCATTCATATGTTGTATAGAAGCAGTAAGAAGCAGCACCATGGACAGGGTATAGCAGAAAAATATCTTTTTTCTACTTTCTTAAGAAAAGTAGTAGGATAGCTGAAGTACTTAGAACTGAATCAAGAGCTAGAAGAGATGTGAAAAGTCATGTCAGCACTCAGTGTATCTCACTGCCTGCTGCTTGGTCACAATCTTTTCTGTTGGGTTCCATAGCATTACCTTGTTATTCAATTTATAATATTTTAATCATTTTATGTTGCAAAAAATAAGAACATTTTAAATAAAATTCACATCCACAGCAAAGGAACAAGTTTATATATACAAATCTTTTAAGCTATTATTTTCTTAGAACAGCCATTCCTACCATCAACCTGCACTCATTCAGACAGATCATTTCTTCTAAAGTTCTTTCTTTAATACTATGCGTTATATATATACTGTTGGCTCTCCTGTAATTCTCTCCATATCCAATGGAGAAAAGGCTTAATTTAATTTGCACTCTCTTCTGTTCTGGCTAGATTAGAAGAAAATTTTCCAGGATAGAGAAGAATACAAAGTAAATTAAAGCACACATTTAAGCAAACCATTTATTTCATTTGGGTCATTAAGTCCAATCCTCTGCTCATTGCAGGAATCTAACAGAGCATCCCATACAGATTGCTATCTAGCCCCATATGAACACATCCAAAAGAGAGGAGCTTATGACTTTGCTGGGCAATTTGTTCCACTCAACCTAACACTCAATCACAATCTGCCTTCATGTATATGGAAGGGTAGTTGCTACAATGACAGAATATATCTGCTAGGTTCCTTCCTGGAATCTTTATCCCACTCCAGAGTTTTATCCTCCCTTTTATTAGGGTTCCAAGATCTGGACCAGGTCTGACAGGATTTCAAAGATAGTTACTCTGACTCTTTCCAACCAGATCTAAAATGTGTTTTTGCGAGTTGACATGTACATTGCAAATGATATGCAAAATTGCAGAATCTTTCCTAGCATTTTCTGATGTAAGCCATAGCTAGGATTTTACCAGTATTTTAATAGGTTGTATTTTTTTATCACCTCCATGGTCATGAAATGTCTTCATAAATCTTAAAGACAAAAATATACAGCATCTATATTCTAGCCTTCCATCTAACTTTGGAAACTTACCATTCCCATCTGGCCCAATTCAGATATTTATGAGCACAGATATGGATGGGGTAATTGCTTCTCTAGCAGCAAACTCCAGTTAGTGAGCCTTCTTGTTTCTTTTTTCTATATATATCTTTCATCTCTAGAGATAGAGATAAAATAGAAATATATTATCTCAACCTAAACCTTACAATGATGAAGATTGTTGGTCTTCTAAACCAACTTGTGGGTGGACTAAACTGATGAAATGGTGAATTCCTTATTGCATTTCCCCTTCTTTTAAACATTTTGGTCTGGATGCCTTCTTTGGCATTTGGGATAACTTCAATGCCCTCTTAAGACCATATATTTGCAACCTAATTCCTAGCTCTAAAATTAACTGTTTGTGATATCCAACAGCTAGAAATGTATCAAAATGTCCTGGTATTAAACATTTTGGGAAGATTTTACTCACTTGCATTTATTCCTAATGTCCTTCACATCACAATACCACCATCAGGACTGCAATGTGACTACCACAGACACACGTAACATACCTGTCAGATCTATTTTGGATCTTTACTCTCCCTCCTACTAACGTCTGAGGGATCCAAATGTATCCCATATTACTCTGAATGGAGAAGATCCTATCTCTTCTAAACTAGAACTCAGAACTCAGCTCTGCTTGTTCCTATGTACATTTAATCTGGATATTTTTTAGTCTTTTATAGCTTTTTACTGTTTTTGTATTTTTAAATGTTTTAGTATTTTTAACAGTAATACTTTTTTTAATTGTGAGCTCCCCAGAATCATTGACTTAGATAGGCGGTCATAGAAATTGAATAAATTAATATTCTGGAAATTATTCAAGATGGAGCTTTCCCAGAGCATTTGATCATTAGTATGCTATTACGATCTGTTTATTATTTCTATCAGGGTTAAATTTACACCATTAGCATTTTGCTTTTATTCTATCATTGTTATAGTCGATGTTAACTCTTAAACTTATTGATTTATCGATTTATTTATTTTCTATATTTTCCCATTCCAATCCAATGATTGGGTAGTGGATAGGTTTAAAACAATTAAAACACTTAAAAACAGTACAAAAACAAGTATATACAAATGTATGCATCAAGAAAACTATAACTGTTACTATAGCCAAGGAAGAAGGCCCTTGATAACAATAGCCCACTTCATCCAGTGTCTTCTGAAGCTGCCATGTGATCACTCCTTTTAAGAAAACTTGAAAACTGGACAAAAACTGTCCAGATTAGTTGGGCCAACTGATATTCCCTTGAGGAGGCACACCTCTTTAAGAGATGGCACAGCGCTTTCTCTTTCAAAGAAGAATTAACTACAACCCTGACCCAATCATGCATTCCCTCCTATGCAGCCTTAGCAAGCCAGGAGGGACACGGATCTAAAACTTAAATGGATGAACTAACAGATGGAAGGGCCCTGTCTACTTCCTCTGGTTCAATGGCCTCAAACTCTCCCCAGATTATACAAACTCCCACAACCTCCACAGATTCTATCTTAGTTATATTCCACTTTATTATTTAGATGAATAACTCAAAGCAACTAACATACCTAATACTCCTTCCTTCCTTCCTTCAATTTTTTTCCATAACAACCACCTACTGAGGTGAGTTGGGCTGAGAGAGAGTGACTGGCCCAAAGTCACTCAGCCAGCTTTAATGCCTAAAGTAGAAATAAAACACATGATCTCCTGGTCTCTAGTCTGATGTTTTAACCACTTGACCAAACTGGCCCTCTCTAAAGACCAGAATCTAACACAGAGTGAATGCAAACAATTTTATGTACTAAACATGCCTCACATTCCTCACAACAACTCTGTAGATGAACCTCAGTATTACTCCCAAGGAGTGACCAAATCACAATAATAATAATAAAAAAACACCGGGTCAGGTGTATTACCACTATTAAGTTACATGGATGACTTGGGATATGCTCTTGTAATGGTATCCATGAATTCTTTTACCCTGTGCAAATTAAAATCTACCAAGATATAAGCCCAGAGAACTCTATCACCAGCCCAGCCACAGAGTTAAGAAGGTAGCTATGCAGCATGGGGTCTTGTACAATAGCAACAATCCCAACTGATCTCACTTGGCGCCCAACTTAATAAACAGTATCCTACACCTGGCAATCTAAAGAGCAGGATCCATGGATCCCTCCAAATATTTCATATGACCAACACTATCCCATCTCCTCTATCCTGGGGTCTTGTCTGGTGCCATACCAGACTTTTCCTCTTGTCCTAGCCAGTTCTTGATAATGCACTCCAGATCAGCCTTTTCATCAACAATTAAATCATGAATAAGGGTGGCTCGATCTGGCATTCACCATCAGTAGCTGACAACCAAGGTCTTCAAATTTGCCATCTGTGGCTTGAGAGCAAGTTTAGAAGGTTGGAACGACACAATATACCAATTGCCCTGTGGGTGGCCCACCTTCTGTCTACCATCGTATTTTCCCCTACCCATCAATATTGAAATATCATAACCTGCCCTCATTTCTTCAGAGCCCTCCAGCCTTCCCTGTCCATAGAGGTCCATATCCCAACCCACAGCCCATCACCTGACACAATCTATAACCAGTCAACTGAGGGAAACCGTAATACCAGGGGCACATCTGCATACCACTCAACACATCTGGACAATCAAGGATCCACATACCACTCTTCCAATGCCTCAGTCCTCTTGTTGAGGCACCTAATCATACAACCAAATGATTTCAAGCTTCTCCTTTCCAGCTCTCACTGTGAGGATAGACAGAATCAGTCACAATCAGAAACCCACCAAGTCTATTAAATCAAGTCTGATTCTCAATCCAGTCCTCTCAGTAAGATCTTCTTAAATCCCACTCACTATCGTTAAATGAACTCATACAGAGGTGACTTTCTAAATGTCTTCCAACTCTAGCCCGACAGCGGTAAAATGGTTATCCAATTGCATGGAGGAAAGGAACTGCACTCACAAGGCCCTGTCAGCCACAGCCATCCCAATCCAGTATTGTATCTGCTACAATGAAAACTTAATCCCTCCCCCATGACTGTGATGAATAAGTAGACCACTTCTAATACCTGATAATTCCATCCAGCTCACTTTGTAGATCCATCTTCTTTGCAAAGTAATAGAACCTTCTTCATCATCAGTGCTGGCGCCCTTCCTACTGCCATGTTACCAGTCTCTGCCAAACAACCGGAATGTGTCCTGTACAAAGCAGTAGATCCTTAAACCTGTAGCCCAATAATCCAGCCACCAGCGCCATTGCCTCCAACCTAACCACCACCATTGCTGACTCCAATCCCCCAAGACCAGCTCTAAATGTCCAAGTAAAGGAAAAGGCCTCTGAAGTCTCACATACTTTCCCAGGCACACCGACAGCCCAGGATAAAATATAAACTGCATGAACCAGATGGTAAACCAGTTCTGATTGGCCTACTTAGGAGATGATCTTGAGAGGCTTTTCCACAATTCAATCAACGGCAGCAAATACCAACCATTCACAACATGCTAAATACCATCTTCCAGCAGCATCCATTCAGACCATGATGGGAAAAAAAACTTGTAAGATCTTATATAATCTTTAAAATATACTATAAAAATATAATATTACAAAATCCAAACGTATTATTTTATATATCTCAATATTCATCTAATTATGTTTATAAATTTTTAAATAAAATATACAAAATATAAAATAATATAATCTTCAGAAATCCTACCAGTATAGTTATATCTTATATTAGCCAACAATGTTTTCTAATAAACCTGGTACATTTCATAGATTAAATTCTATTATGCAGAAAGCCTCATCCCTGAACTAGAATTATATTGCCCAAGATTGAAGGATCTAGTTGAAAAGACCAGATATCTACCAAAACCAAAGTCTCAGACCATTTAGCATCTTGAATAGAAACGTGCAGCGCATCCAAAAGAGAACAGCAATGATATAGCCAGATCTTCTAGCTTCATTCACTATTCACTCTACATTGTCTTACTCTGCAAAAACCTAAATCAGAATTTAGTCAAATGTAATTGACTGTTAAAAGATAAAATTGTGTGAAGAAGGATTAAAACCAGCAAATAAATAAATCTCAAAAAAGGTACTCATTACCAATGTCGCTGTGAACATCTCAACATTTTGATTACAATCTATCACCCTTAACTATTACATCTACATACGTCTAACTTTTAAAATGTGAGATCAAACTAGGAAAGACATATCATGTTATTGCCTTTTACCAGTTCCTCCTGAGTACTTCAGTTTTAAACAAATGTAGTTCATAATCTTGTTTAAAAAATTTTCATAAATGAATATCATAAATTAAATTCCATATAGATGGAAATCCTCAGTAAAAACCAAATAATTTATTATCTCAATAATAATGTGGAGACCAGTAGTGCAATTACTCTACAGTAGGTCAAACTTCTCAATAAATTGTGTGAGTTTAGAAAGTATTCAATATTTTTGTTTGATTACTAATTTCCTAGACTGATTTACGCCATGAGCAGTGGTAAGATCCTGATAGGTAAAATTGATTTCCTATTTTTATACCATCTAAAGAAGATGTGGAAGTAGAGGAATTTATTACCAGCCAATTATTACTTAGGCATTGCTTTTTAAAAGAGTTTGAAGTTATAGCCATTTCATCTATTTAGGGTGGAAGACACCAACAAGTGGTTCTCTCTAAGACACTTAAGCAACCTGAAGAATTCAGAAACTCTTTACTGGATGTTAGTGGCTGGTGATTCCACTTTGATTCTACTCTTAATACTGACATTACTATTGATATAATTGCCTATCAGTGGTCTTATGTTATTACAGACCTTGAAGGGTCTACTGGTTTGATGATGATGTTCGCCCATTGTTTTCGAAGAGGACCTTGACATATAACGAGTTGTGGGCTATCCATGGTGTGTCCACAGGTGGCTGATAAGGCCTATATGGATTCTTATGTTATTATATAAGGGTCTACTAGTTTAGTTAAACTTTGGATATAAAAATCAGCTGGGAGACAAGCTGGATCACAAGTGAGAAAAAGTTCATCAACACACTGAACATGGATCATGGTATATATTATTGCATCCACTGCAGGGTAAGGGGAACTTTGTGCGTGAGGGCATGATGACCGCCGCTCGCGTGAGGAGAGTTTCTTGTGCAAGGGCAACTGGCTGCTGCTCGCACAAGGGGAGCTTCACACACACATGCTTGCCTGCCTGCCATCTGTGTGGCCGGGTTCCAAACATGCCATGGCCTGGGGGGGGGGGGGGGTTGGGGACCCCTGGCTTAAGAGGACAAGCTCTGTTCTGAAGGAGATGCAGTGGCTATAAATTTCCTAATGAAACAAAATTTAGAGCATGATACAAAGACTTATACAGGTAGTCCTCAACCTACAACCATTCTTTTAGTGACTGTACAGACTTACAATGTGCTGAAAAAAATATTTAGTACAGGTCTTCAGAATTGCAACCATGACAACAGCTTCCTTGCCTGATTAGGCATTTGCCAATCAGTTCGCATTTATGACAATTGCAGTGACCCAGGTTTACACCTTGGTGATTTGTGATCTTCCCAGTCAGCTTCTGGCAAGCAAAGTGAATGAGGAAACTGACAGGGAAAGTCTCAAGTTGCAGTCATGTGATATCATACCTATTGGAGTGATTCGCTTAACAACTGCAGCAAAAAAAGGTTGTAAAATTGGGTGTGGTCATATGATGCAACACTTAACGATCACACTGCTTAATGATGGAAGTTTCTGGTCCCAATTGTGATCATAAGTTGAGGACTACCTGTGTAAATTAGAATTGAATATTTAAGGGAGAATTTATACTGCCTCACTAAAAAAAATATAAAGTTTTACAAAATAATAAATGTAAATAGACAATTACTCAATAAAGACTTATATGCTCTATTTTAAGCAAAATATTTGTAAGATAAATAAAATAAACTTCTACTAGTCCTTTCAAAGTAAAGGAATAATTACATTCTGAGGAACTCCTAATGGAAAATCAAACAGATTCCTGACAAATATAGCACATGTCCCCCAAAATGTAGAGAAGGGAATTAGAGGGTCAGCCATACCAGTCTTAATTCTCACTAAGAGAGATGGGGGGGGGGAGTGACCATGCAATATTGGAATTCAGAATTATGCAAGCACAAGGAATATAAAAAAGTATTGGGCTTTAAGAGAGCTGATTTCAATAAATTTACGAGAAAACTTGGGAAGGATTCCATGGATGAAAATCCTCAAGGGGAAAATAACCCAAGAAGCTTGGGAAACTTTGAAAAATGAGATAATAAAAACTCAGTCTAGCACAATTCCAATAAAGAAGAATAAAGAAGAGATCTGCACAAAGAACTCCCTGATAAACTGAAAGACAAAAAGGACAATATGTAAAGCGGAAAGAGGGAAACATAACTAAGACAGAATATCAGCAAATAGCCAGCACCTGCAAAGATGAAGTCAGGAAAGCTAAAGCTAAAAATGAACTAAGGCTTGCGACATATGTCGAAAGTAACAAAAAAACTTTTTTGTAAAAAAAAAAACCACGTAAAAAATAAGAAAAAAGTCAAGGAAATGATTGGCCCGTTGATGGGACAAAATGGCAAAAAGGTGACCAACAGCAAGGAGAAAGCAGAATTCTTAATTCATTTTTTGCATCTGTCTTTACACAAAAGGAAAAAACAATCCAAGTAATTAAAAAAAACATACTGTAAAATGGAGATTAGGAATGCAAGTGAAAGTAAGCAAGAAAATGGTAAGCGAACACCTATCCACTCTAGATAAATTCAAATCACCAGGACTAGATGGATTACACCCTAAGACTCTGAAGGAATTGGCAGAAGTGATCTCTGAACCACTGAACCATATCTTTCAAAGACCCTGGAGCACTGGGGAATTATCAGATGACTGGAAAGGTGCTTATGTGGTTCCCATCTTTAAAAAAAAGGGGGGGGGATGGATCCAGGAAACTACAGCCTTATCAGCCTGATATCAATACCTGAGAAGGTTCTGGAAAAGGTATTCTTCTACGAATACCTAGAGGCAAGCAAAGTCATAACCAGAAGCCAGCATAGGTTTGTCAAAAACAGATCATGCCAGACAAATCTTATTGTGTTCTTTGACAATGTGACAAAATTGTGAAATGCTGTGGATATAATTTGCTTGGACTTCAGTAAAGCTTTGATAAAGCAGACCACAATCTACTACTTGATAAGATAGAAAAATGTGGGTTAGACATCATCGACACCAGATGGATTCGTAACTGGCTGACCAACCACACTCAACATGTAGACTTTGAATGAAACTGCATCTACATGGAGAGAAGTACATGTAATCCTCAACCTACAGCAGTTCATTTAGTGACTGTTCAAAGTTACAATAGCACTGAACAAGCGCAAGTGACTTATGACCGTTTTTCACACTTACGACCATTGTAGCATCCCTATAGTAATGTGATCAAAATCCAGATACTTGGCAACTTGTTCATATTTAGGATGGCTGCAGTGTCACGGGGTCACGTGATCACCTATTGTGACCTTCTGATCTGCAAAAGTCAATGGGAAAGACAGATTCACTTAACCATGTTACTAACTAACAACCGCAGTGACTCACATACCTTATTTCCCCAAAAATAAGATATCCCCTGATAATAAGCCCAATCAGGCTTTTGAGCATATGGCAATAAGGCCAAGTGTTTATTTCAGGGTTCAAAAAAATATAAGACAGGGTCTTATTTTTGGGGAAACACAGTAATAACTGTGGCAAGAAAGATTGCAAAATGGAGCAAAATTCACTTAACAACTCTCTTGCTTAGCAACAGAAGTTTTAGGCTCAATTGTGGTCATAAGTTGAGGACTACCAGTATGCAGTGGGGTACTTCAAGACTCTGTCTTAGGCCCAGTACTCTTCAATATCTTCATAAATGATTTAGACAAGGGGATAGAAAGGAGACTCATCAAAATTGCAGATAACACCAAGCTGGAAGAAGAGTCAATACTCCAGAAGATAGGCTCAAGGTACAGAAGGATCTTGACAGACTTGAACACAAGGCCATATCTAACAAAATGAAATACAATAAGAATAATAAGTTTTACATTTAGGCAAAGAAAATGAAATGTACAAGTACAGATTAGGCGAAACCTGACTCAATAGCAATAACTGTGAGGAGGATCTTGGAATCCTAGTGGACAATCACTTAAATATGATCCAGTAGTATGCAGCAGCAGCTAAAAAAGCCAATGCCATCCTAGGTTGCATAACAGAGGGATAGAATCAAGATCACATGAAGTATTAGTAATGCTTTATAAAGCCTTAGTAAGACCACACTTAGAATACTGCATCCAGTTTGAGTCACCATGTTATAAAAAAGATATAGAAACTCTAGAAAAGAGTGCAGAAAAGAGCAACAAAGATGATTAGGGGGCTGGAGGCTAAAATATAAGAACGGTTGCAGGAACTGGATTTGGTAGTTTCTTCTAGTGAAAAGAAGGACTAGGATGACATGATAGCAGTGTTCCAATATTTGAGGAGCTGCCACAAAGTAGAGGAGCTCAACCTATTTTCCAAAGTACCAGAAGGAAAGATAAGAAATAGTGAATAGAAACTAATCAAGGAGAGAAGCAACCTAGAAATAAGAAAGAATTTCCTGAAAATGTAAACAATTTACCAGTGGAATGGCTTGTCTTCAGAAGTTCTGAGTGCTCCATCACAAAAGTGTTTTAAGAAGAGATTGGAGAATCATTTGTCTGAAATAGTATAGGGTCTCCTGCTTGATCAGGGGTTGAACTAAAAGACCTCCAAAGTACCTTCCAATTCTGATTTTCTGTTATACTATAAATGATATGAAACAAATCTTAAATTCCAGTAGAATTTTCATAAGTAAAAAAGAAATGTGTCAAGTTACACATCAATCTATACATATTAAATATTTTAGGAAAATCACAAGTTAGCAGCAACACAACAAGTTAGCAGAAACAATCTACATATATTAAAGATTTTAGGAAAACTAATTTTATAGTAACAATCATAGATTTTTTTCCCTACTGAGTTCTGGTTAAGATGATTGTATGCCTATTTATTCTATTCTAAATTAATACCAGCACCTACAAAAGATAGCACTAAATCCTAAACTTTATAAATTATAAAAAACATCAGAAACTATATTGTAAAATTATAAAGATTTGATATTAGATATTTATAAATCTTCTAGTGCACTAATAAACCAATTAATTTAAGCATGAACTTTATAGTAAAAATTATAGTGTATTTTTCTATACCACTAATCATCAAAATAACTCATGTTATAGAGAAATTTTACTTGCCTTTCAACATCAAGTAATTCTATCAGACAGTAAAACCTTATAGCATATTCTAATTCTTCTTCAAAACCAAGCTGATTATGCAGTTCTCCAACCAACCAGATATCTCTATAATCTGTACCAGTTTAAAGTACAGGCCCTTTTTCTTCTGTCATTTATATTTTAAAAATTCAGAAAAACATTTGCACAAGATTACCCGGCTTTTTTCTGCTAGAAAAAAACTTCTAAATGAAAAATTGAAAAAATACTTGATCTGATATGTGTGCATATATATGATCAGTAGAAAAATTTGAAAATCATTAAAATAATTTTAATACTTTATTTTTTCAAGTAAAAAAGTAAAAATATCTACATAAAATCACACTCACACATATATAGTTAAAAGATGCATTAAAGTAGTTTTTTTTAATTAAATCATTGGGCACTTTAGATGGTTCTGTGGCATATAAATAAAAAAAGAAAGACTTTTTTTAGCAGACTATAAAGGCTCTGAGTTGTTTTAGGTATTTGAGTTTGTGTATTAGATACAAACTTTTTCATATTATTAAATCAATACATGATTTGATTATCAAGTCAGTTTCTGACAATGTATTCTTGTACATATCTACTAAGAATTTTCATGAGTTTAGTTCAAAACTTATACTGTGACCTAGGACATTTAAATATAAGTTTTCCTGGAATTTAAAAAAAAATGGGACTTTCTCTGTGAAAACACCAAGTAGTAATCCATAGGACATATTATATAGCGCTTACATCTTATATATATATATTTATAATTCCAGGGTTTTTATAAAAGGAAATACATTTTGTTACTATACTTTGCACTGTATCATAAATCATTTAAATAATTATAAAACAAATGGACAGCATTACAGAATATGGATACAGAATATGGATGATAAAGTCAGAATATGACTTTATCAAAAGCCCATTTACTTGAAATAATAAATCTTCAAAACCATCAAACTGTAATAGGTGTGATAATGTAAGGGTAAGCTTAGCTTACCCTTACATTATCAGGAGAAACTCTCAAAGATTTGTTATATGGCAACATTAGAGAGCAAAATAGATGGCTGGTCCACAGCATCCCTTTAAAAGGAGACAAGGCAATCCAAAACTCTGAAGTGTGAAATCTCTTCTCTAACTGCTTAACTCAAGAATACCAAGAGACATAAAATGAAAGGAACTGGCTGCTGGGGAACGCAAAAAACCTAATAAGAAAATATGAGTTTTCCATCCAGGGAAACTCAAATGGTATATAAAAATAGTGTAAAAGAGGAAACACCCATACAGTTAACTGACACCCACAACCAAACACACGTGCTGCTACTGTGGAGACTGGAATTTCTTCCCATTTCTTTTCAACATATGGAAAGGTAGATTTTGGTTGGTTTTGTTTTGATTTGGTTTTTTTTTTTGCGCCCCACCTCATCTGAAACCCAGCAAAGCATCAATCGCTTACAGCAGCAGGTCCGGCCACCTCTCACCTACTAAAGCTGGAAAACCCGAATAAGATGTCAAGCAGAGAAGTCCTGCACAGGTCTTTCCGCCTCCCTTTATTCCTGGCCCCCTCCCCACAAAGCCTGAGCCTGGGTTCCCAGGGTCAGTCGGATCTCCTCTCCGACCAGGAGATCTCCGGCTCAAGCAATGAAGCCCCAGAAGCCCCTTCCGCTGCCGGGCAGAGACTGTCGGCCCTCGCCGCTGGCATTGGCTCGCCGGCTCCCTTTGCCTTCCTCCTGCCTCTCCGCCCCAGAGAGACCAAGGAGCCATGGCAGGCAGAGGACCGAGAAAAGTTGAGGCCTTCGGGCTCCCGGAGAAGCCGCCTCCACGATCTCACAACTCGGGCTCCCCCAGCCCCTACTGCTCGCTCACTTACCCACCTCGTCTTCCCTGTTCCACAGCAACCGGGCTGTCTGGCGGCGGGGGCGGCAATACTCTCTCGGGCCCTGGTTCTTTTTGATGATAGCGGGGATAGAGGTCTCCACCGACGACCTTTATTTGAGAGACGGGTAATCTCTAGGCTCTGCGCGCTCCGCTGCCAGACCGGCCACCATCTTACATTAGGGTGAGACTGCCCGCCTGCCCCGGACGCTGCTTACAAGACGCATGCGCACAAGCCACCCGAGCGTCTTGGTGCGGGGGAAGGAAAAAGTAGAAAGAAATGCGACGCAACCCGAGAGCATCATGGGACTAGTAGTTTTAGTGATCGCCTCCTTTTCTAAATTCGAAGGGTAGGTGTTGAGCCGCCAGCGACACTGTTTTTTGTTTTTTTTTAGGTGTTAGTAATAATCGCCCGTTTAAAAAGTTGTCTTTCAACGAATCCTTTCATATAATTATACGGTACAATATAAATAGACGGGTGTCAACTCGGGTTTCGGTTAAATATGTCTGGATTTTGTTTCGAATCTTCACTTCCTTACCTCAATGTATTTAAAACAAAAAACAAGTTTCACACATCACGCAAGGCTATGTCTTGTTTATGTAGTTTAAAAATAAAATTAGTACGGAATAAGATAATGTTGGTGAAATTTGTACGTGCTGTATTCCAGGAAGTAGTTAGGGAATTGTTAGCGTTTTCTCCATTGAGCGCAGTGACATAACTGATACTTCTTTGTTGAACATATTTTAAATCCATAATGTTAATTTATCTGTCACTACCGTAATTGCAACTCTTTCTGAATGTCATCTGTATAGTTCAGTGTTATGTCATCTGTATAGTTCAGTCTACTGGTCTACTTTTCCTTTGGTTTCTGTTATTTTTGTTATTTTTTTTAATACAGACAATTAAAAGACAAAACTCCAAGGGGAAAAATGGAATTTTTACAAGAACAAACTAAACTAAATATTGCAACAATAATAGCCTTCTCCACTTGCACTAAGGTCTAAGATTTATAAACTTCTACCATCTATTTGCAACCAATTGACCTGTTATATAGTACATCTAGTTCTTATAATAGTTAACAGTTTAATCAACAACAAAGTTAAACTTCAAAGCCCTTTGTTAACAATCTGGTGTAATTAATGTGTAAAAAGTCTAAGGTTTCTTATCTACTACAAAGCACCCCAATTGTTATCTCTAATCTGTCCAGGATCAAATACTCTCATTTGATTTTTAATAATGAAAACATTCCTTAGAATTTTAGTTGCGAACTTCCCCAACAATTGCATCCCATTTCCTAGAGCCTTTGTTGTAGGTGTCTCTGAAGCATCCATTGTTCAAAAGGACTCTGAAAACATAAGATTGATCTTGCCTAAAAAGTCCACTCCATCACTCATCAGTTCCATTATCTCTGAATTTCTTATATTTATCAATCTTTTCTGCCAAATCTGTAATGTTCAGACCAGGTTCTTTCTTCTTTGTGTAAGGTAGCAACAAATCAGATTCCAATTCATCAGACTGCAAATTAAGTCCCACTGTTATTTTCTGCTTTTGGGTATCATCCTGGGTTTGATTCAAAACCATTGTTAACCCATCAAATTTTTTATTTATATCTTCAAAAAAAGCTTAGAAAGCATTCTTTTTTCAAAGGTTTTCCAGAAAGCTTTACCTCAGACATTTTGAAAAATACACTCTTCCTTCCAAGAACAAGAGAAACAGATATATTATGATAAAATATCCATAGAGAGAAGTTAAAATTTTATTCAGGGTCAAAAGTAATAAAAAGAAAAGGAATTTTTCCATGTTTCATTTTTTTAAAAGCTGGTAAGAATAAAATCCTTATTATATAATCCAATGTAAGTGTAAGTCCAATTGAGTGATTTTCACTACTGGAGAATGAATTCTCACCGACAACTTTCTTATGAAAAGTAAAAGTATTTTATAGTTCAATGGTAAACAATGAGAGAACAAAGGAAAGATGTAAAATCCAGCAAGAGTTACAAGATAGATCAACAATCAACTAGTCTATTAAAATATACAAAAAATAGAGGAATTTTTAAAGTGCAATTAAAACCAAGGCGTGTTTAAAAAAACAAAGCTGAAGGAAAAAGTCTCACCTTTCTGATCACTCCTTACTGAGAATTGCAATCTTCAAGATCTCTCTCCTCCAAAGCTGCACAATTGTTCAAAGTTCTTGGGTCTTTTGTAGTTACTTCCTTTCAATTCTAGGGAACAAAGCTGCCATAAAGCTTTGGCAGAAAAATCAGCTGTTCGTTGACAGAGAAAAAAAATACTTGCTGCTCATTTGGGGGAAAGTTATTTTTCCTTTATGTTTTGTCCCTTTCAATTTCTTTTATTTTCAGATCTTTATTGCTTTTTTTCCTGCCTTTAATTTTTTCTTTGCACTGTGCATAATATTACTTGCTCGCAAGGGAATAACATAATGAAACTTGTTGTACAACTAATAAAGAAATCTGGTCATTCTTTCGAAGAAATTTCAATTCAGATCTTTTGCACCTCAAGAGTTCTCAAGCCTATTACATTCGTTATATTTAATCTATCTGCACAACAAACATTTGTGGAAGAATAAAATGTGCTGAAGTTTTATACATTGACCTGAACACCCTTAAGAAAAGGTAGGATGTAAATGACGTATCTAAATATGAAGATAGACAATAATCAGGAATCGTACTATCCAGGTAAACAGTTGCCAATTGTAGTTGCACCACAATGGATATTACATGCTGGAAATATCAGGATTTAAAATCCCATATCTGGGATGCTTTTGCCTTAATCTGTGAAACCTGCTGAGTGTTTAATAAAAAATTATTTCAGTTCTAATAATCTTAGTAGAACAATAAATAAAGAACTACGTTCTACCAGAAAATGCAGGCACAAGAATGAATGGGCAGGATTGAAGCCTGAGATTAACAAAAATAAGGACTTTCCTTTGAATTAATTTAAATCTTTATAACCAGGTACACTGAATCTTTAGGCTGCAAAAAAAAAAAATGATGGTTTGCTGAAAGCATGGATTTATTAAGAAAAATTATTGCAATTTGACTTCATTTTTTTATCAAGTGAGTTCAGCAGTATATCCGGTATACAGTATAATTTCTACAAATATACAGGGAGTTCTTGATTTACAACCACAGTTGAGACCAAAATTTCTGTTGCTAAAGCTAGACAGTTGATAAGTGAGTTTTGCCCCATGTTACAATCTTTCTTGCCAGTTGGTAAATGAATCACTGCAGTTATTAAGTTAGTAACACTAACATAATATTGGAAGAAATTGGAACTTAAAACTGACTTTAACGTTTTGTGAAAAAGGTAAAGTATTTGGGGGTGATTCTTACAGAAGAAAGTCTAAGTTATATAAAAAGAACTAAGTTAAAATATGGAAGGAGATAAACTTGAATTTAAAACAGATGGCAAAAAGTAGAATTGTCATTGATGGGAAGAATTTCAGTAATTAATGTACTACCTAGAAGGCTATTTTTATTACAGAGTATACTGATATTGATTAAAGATTCTTCTTGGCAGAAAAATATATCTAAATTCATTTGGCAAAATGAAAAAAACCATGAATTAAATACAAGCTCTTATAATATTCTAAAGAGAGAAGAGATCTGGGTTTGCCAGATCTTAGATTATACTATATTTGTTGTTTGGTATGGTTAAAAGATTGGATAACTCTAAAAAAACTCAAGGTTGTTAGGCCTCGAAGGCTCTGATTTGAGATTTGGGTGGCATGCTTATTTGTGGCATGACAAAGTAAAAAATCATATTATTAGGCAATCTATTGGGCACGTACGCTGGAAATATAAAAGAAGACTGGCTGAAAGAGTCCCATTTTCGTTATCACCTCATGAAGCACTACATAGAACAGAGATGTTATTGTGATGTAAATGGATGACATTGGGATTTATTGGTATTTCAAAAAGAGGGACCAAAGATAAAGACAAGAAAACAATTAGCAAGTGATTTATTTGTGATTCGTTTAATTATTATAGAATTTTTGAAAGATTTAAACGTGTTTAAAAAAAGTTTTGTTTTCACAGGCATTAAATCTGAATTGGATATGAATTTATGTTTTGGAGATAGCTACTTGGTTGCAAAAGTATATGAAATGTTACTCAAAATGAATCTGGAAGACATATGTCAAAAATTGTATGGTAAAATGGGCAAAAAATTTAGGGATACCATAACACTAGATAAATCGGAGAATATATAGACTAATGGATTAAAAGTTACTTTGAATTATAGTTTGAAAGAAAATAAAATAATGTATCATTGGTATTTGACTCCAGATAGATTAGCAAAAATGCATAGAGGAACTTCTAACAAATGGTGGAAATATATATTTTTTGGAGTATAAGACGCACTTTTTCCCCCCTAAAAGAGGGTGAAACTTTGGGTGTGTCTTATATGCTGAATGTAGCCCCACCCACCCACCTTGCCTCCTTGCAGCAAACAGCCCGTTTCAGTTTCAGCTTCAGCACAGCCTGATTAGCACAAGCAGCTGATTGTCACCATCAGTTGTTTCAGGCTGCAGGGATTGCCATTGCTGGGAGGCAGAGGCAGATTTTTTTTCTTGTTTTCCTCTCCAAAAAAGGTAGGTGCGTCTTATAGTCCGGAGCGTCTTATACGGTAATCAAAATCCAGGTATATTTTATCATATGTGGTGGTCTTTCAAGTATGTGAAAACATTCTGAATAAACCTAATGATAATGCAGAAAATATCTGAGATACAAAAATTAATGAAAGCTTTTCTTTTAGGTATTATGGATCAATAAAAAAACAATTTGGGACGTTATTTCTTTATATGTTGATGGCTGTGAGGACTGTATTCGTTAAGTACTGGAAAGGAAAAGAGATGCCGATTGAATGGATTTTAAAATTGACTGAATTAGCAGAGATGGCAAAACTGCTTTGATTAGAAGCAATGGACTAGACAGCTTTATAAGAGACCGGAAGCCGTTTGTGGACATTCTATGAATTAAATACAATAACAGATGATTAACAGAGGGTTTTGAAGACTAGTGTCATATTCAGGCTAATCTGTTAACTGTTCTTTTTTTTACTTTATATATATTATGGTTAGATGCTATGTCAATGTGATTATTAGAGATCTCGTCATCTGAAATATTTGTTTATATATTTTTCTTGCTAAATAAGGATGAGAAAGCTTGCAGACCCATTACGTAAGGGGAGGATAATTTATCAGGGGTTTTAAATTTTCTTTTTGGCATCCAACTGGGGTAGAGGTTTTTGTATGTTCAATGTTACTTATTTGATGTTCGCGTCATTTTTTTCTTCTTTGTACATAATTTTTTTGTTGTTACTGTTGGATGTTTGTTTTTCTGTTTTCTGTTTTGTTTTTGTTGATAAAATATATATAAACATATCAACTCATGTTTTATATAATATTCATTCTTCTTTCTTGATAGCATTAATAAAATCGAACAGAACGGTGCAATACATACAAAATAAAATCTCACTGAATTAAATGGAATATACTTTTGCCTAGCTTCACAGAAAATCGTGCTGTGAAACTTCATACAGTACAGAACTGTAATTTGGAAACCTTTTTAAACTTGCTTTGCGTGAAAAAGGCAGTGCTATAATCTGCTTCATTTAAACAGAACTTTTTAATTACCTGAAAGAGAGGTAAGAAGACTTTTCTCATCCTTCGCTCCTCTAGCCTGCCTCGGCAAGCTCCAACTACAACTCCTAGCAAACATTGCTTCCGGAACCTTTGAGGGAGCTGCTGAGGGCAGCTTGGCGATTCTTCCATTTGTAGACAGATTCATTGAACCAAGTCTTGGCATCTTACCCACTACATGCGGAGAAAGTGGTGGTTGTCACCCTCAGTGGGTTGGAAACTGTTGCTGCATGAGCAGCGGCATTGCCGGGATAGGAAGAGATACTTCTAGTTTGGTGAAACTCGGTTTTGTACTCTTGGCGTCCTCATCGGCAGGTTGTAATTCCGTTGCTTAGTCTCTTTGACTATCACATTAAAATCGGTTAAGGTGAGGTAGGTGAGGTGAGTTGCTCATCTGCTACTGTTTTAAGATGTACAAAATGTAGATCAGGTGAGGAAATCTGGACATCTGGCAGACAGACTTCTCTCACACATCTGTGGGAACTCAGCCCTAACACACAGCAAGGGGAGAGCTGGAGTAAGGAACAACTTCCTTGACAACAAGTATGAAATTTCCTATTCCCCGTGTAATGATGTTTTTGGGGGTGGGTGGGGAGAGATCTAGGAGATTGTGCATTACATTGATTAGTTTTGTTATATTTAAACGTGAATGAAATCTCATCATTCACATTACATGTTATTACATAGTTTGAATGTAAGATTTTAAAAGCACCAAACAAGGATATTCTAATAGCAGCATAAATTTGTTGTCTGAATAAGCAGATGGAATATCCTCAATAAAATGCTGCTATGAAGTTCTCCCATTTAGTCTTTCAGATGCTCCCTCTTTTCCGTTCTCCGTCTCTCCTACTGAATTTCCTTAGAATTATATTGTTTCTCTCCACTATCCCATTACTGGATGTTTCAGAGAATATCTCCACTTCATCAGATTATTTTCGATCCTTTTGATAACCATTTATGTGAGCAATTTTAATCAAATGTGTTGGAAGAATTTGAGGGATTGAGTCATTGTCAATAGGCAATTTACTTTCATGCAACATGGCTATTACAGTGGTATCCTTTTGGATCAAATTTATTTCGTATATGTTGTTCTGAAAGACTTGCTATTTTTTGTAGATAATCATGTTCTTAAGTATATAACTGTGATTTTGAAATAAACTAAAGGATAACAAAAATAAATGGCTTATTTCATTTTTATGATTCTAGACTGCTTTCCTGTTACAAGCATGGAAGAAAATGCAAGACTAATCTGAATTCTTATTTCTTTGTTTGAATAAACAGATTTAAATGTGAATAATTCTACAACATAAGACGCACATGTGTGTGTATAGCAGATTCCTGCTTATCGTGAATTTTGTATTTGTGAATTTGCCTACTCAAATTTATTTGCAACCGCAAATCAATACTTGTGGTGTTTTCATCCTCATGCAGAGCAGTGGAAAATTTGAATCTCCTGATAGGCATGTTTCCAGTTGAGGTTTCAATATTTGCTACTGTTTATGGCGATTGTATAGAATGGAACTACTGCAAATACTGCAAATAAGAAAACTATGTTGTTACCTACTACCTACACACAGAGATATGTACATCTAGTTTTTATAAGTAGTTTCACTTTCTCTCTTTTGCGTATTATTTTAAAATAAGTTTTGAACAGTTCCTAGTGCAATCCTTTCACACCAATATTGGCTGCTTAAATTGGCCACTGATATCCTAGTTCTAATTAAATGCAGAAGTCTTTCTCCTGCATATCTTTCATATGACAGGTTTGACTGGTGTTATAGTGAAGGACCCATTTAGTTGAAAACTATTCTTTTTGCAGATACCCTGTTTTCTGCAATTCCCTGATAATAAACCCAATCGGGGGTTTTGAGTGCATGGCAATAAGGCCAAGCGCTTATTTCAGGGTAAAAAAAAAAATATAAGATAGGGTCTTATTTTTGGGGAAACATGGTATTTTTCAGGGCAGTGACCAAACAATCACATCCCACTATCCTATTTTTTCAGAAGTTCAACACTTAACCTATGTAAGCACAAAACTTTGATATTATTTGTGTTATTGCAATTCTTTAAGTCTCATTTCCTGTGTGTATCTTGCACATCTGCATTATTTGACTTACAAATTTTATTAAGTGTTTTGAAAGCCACTCTATCAAGAAATAATGTTAAAATTGAATATAGATGGTAAGCTTCAAATCATCAGCGGGCATTTTAACTCTTCTTCTGCTAAATGGCTACGCAGAATCAATTTGTAAAAATACATATATACATCCTAGAATTACACTGTTCAGTAATTTATTCCAGTCTCAAGGACTGAATTTAGTAATGAGCATCAATGAAAAAAAATCTGCCAAAAGAAGAACAGATATATGGTATATGTAGAAGTAATTTAACAGAACCCAGTCTTAAAACAATAGAAAGATCAGAATCCAATATATCCGGTATAAAATAGCAAGTACCGCACAGAATTTGTCAGAAAAATGATAAGAATTATTGTCAACTCTTAGTAATTTTATATTTTGTATAAGAAGTATCAAAATTTTGATGCATAATATAAAAATTCTAAATACATTTAAATAACATCAAGGGATAACAAGCAAAAAAAGTGGCAAATTTAATACCAATAGAGATCATTGCTTTTAGTCCAAAATCCTTTCTTTGAAAAGCAGGGAAAAACTCTAGTTGTATAGTTACCAGCTAGATTTTAAACTTATTCATTTTTCTACCAACTTTCTACCAACTTTTATTACACAATATTAGAAAACAAAACATTGCATCTCAGCGGTAATCATAACAGAAAACTAACACCAAGAGTAGAAAAGTCCTGCACAAGCACAAAATTGCAGCATCATGAAAACTTTTTCTGATAATATGTTGGAACTATTTTAATATTCTTAATTTCTATCACAGTGCAACAAAAATGGTCTAGGCCTGTTTCATACTTAACATGTGACAAATGGGGGTTTCTTCCATATAAAGTTCTTTTGTTGAAAAAGAGCTATAGCAACATGTAGAGGTAAGTGTGTGTGTTTAGGTAAAATGTTGTCTTCTCAATGGAACATCCCTGGAGGCCATCTGTCTTTCTGCAGTATTTATGCTAAAAACAATAATGGTTGTATTTATTTATTTGTCATATTTCTATGCTGCCCATTCTCCGAGGACTCTGGGCGGCTTACACCAAAGACAGTATACTAAATAGCATATTGCCCCCTAACAATCTGGGTCCTCATTTTATCCACCTCGGAAGGAGGGAAGGCTGAGTCAACCTTGAGCCGGTGAGATTTGATCTGCTGATCTGCTGAACTAGCAGTCAGCTGAAGTAGCTGCAGTACTGCACCACCTCAACTCTTTTTTTCCCCCCAAGATAGAAAGATAAGTTTTCTTTGTTGTCTGGATAAAGCAGAATTTCTGACTGTAATATGGAGTCCTTGCTGAGTTTGGTTGTTTACTTGCAAACATTACTTTACCCAACTAGGTATCATCTGATAATGTTAATACCAATGCTACTACTTGGGTAATGAAAAGTGTGCAAACAACAAAGCTCAGAGAACACCAAGGAGTCTACAGCTCATCCCTGAGCTACACATATTCTCTTCTATTTTAACTGTAATTCTGGCAGAAAAGCAGCTGATTCATTTTACCCAGTGGTTGCGGCCCTTCCAAATGATGATTTGTTACAAAACTGAGAAGAGGCAACTTGATCATTGTCCAAGCTATACCACATTTTTACTATAACCTGTCTGAATTTAAAAAACAAGCAGCCCTTCCATCCTTTGGAAAAAAATTAAGTAGTGCTTTTTCAGTATCAGTCCTTTTTAACATTTATTTTCATAATGAAGTGTAGCAGCATGAGGTCAATCCTTCAGAATATTTTTTCTTTGCACTTTTTTAATTTAGAGGATCTTCTCTTCTCTTTTCTTTTTCTTTTCAGCTAACATACCATTCCCAGGCGCTTATATCCTGATCTGGTGGATAAAAGCATCAGGATTATTACAGTAATGTTCTAGAGTTACGATGCATAGTTATTCCATTTTGATGACAATCCACTAGGCACACTCATTTACTATATCTCGATCAGATTGATTTAATATAAAGCAGAAATGGGAAAAAAAGTTACCATTCTGCAACTGTTGATCAAGGCATCTCTTGGCTTTTTCAGTGTAAACTGTCCATCTTTACCTTCAGTTAACTGTTAGTCCACCAGGATAGGAGACCCAGGCCGGGTTCACTGATAGATCCCTTAATGAAAAATTGTAACAACATTTGAATTAATATGCGTTAAATATATTTTGAGTTGACACTTGGTCTCCAGGCCTATCCCTTTGTAACTGTTCAAAAAGTAGCATAAATATCTACTAATACTTAGGTTCTAGACCATACATATTTCGTACAGTCATAAACAAAAATCTAATGCCTAGCTTTACATTCTATGAATGCAAAACATTTGACAAAACTATATTGTTCAGCTCCATATTTAAGCTATACCTTCACATTCTACTCTCTTTCCCTCCATTCTAAGAAGCAAGCATAAACTACATGGGTACAAAATGTTTTGTTTTTAGCCATTTTGAACATAAAACACCTTTCCCCAATTGCAGAATTGCAACTTGATTGCAGAATAGGAATGGTAGATTCACAGTGGAAACAGGATGTTCTCCAGATACTTCAAAATGAAACGTTTTACACATCGTTATAAAAGCAACTACAATTGGAAATCCTTCTCTCCCCATGACTCATTAAATAAAATTAGAGCTATTTATACTTGAAGGGAAGATCACCAGGAAATCTCAAGTCGTAGACAATACTAGGTGTGTGTGAGCGTCTGTGGATATTCCAGAGGAAAGCAATGTGTATTGCTGCCACCAAAACTATATGGATGGTTTACCAGGCATTAAACTTGATTTGACAGTCTTTCCCTTTTATTTCTCTATTTAGGTATTGGTAAAGCTCTTCATTTTAAAAGGTTCCAAAGAAAAGTACATACCACAATAGTATAGGGTGCTTCTTTCTTCTGTGTCTCCTCAGTGCCACTAGATGTGGAAGGCTCTACAGAGCTTGGGCCTGTTGGGGATGTATCAATGAAATTTTCATCTACCACACGGAAACGAATTTCTTCTCCCATATCCATGTACAGGTCATGAGCTCCTTCTTCAGTCTCATATTCCCAAACCCATACCTGTTCCGTTTCATCACTGGGTACATGAAAATGTTAAGGCAACGTGACAAAAAAAGCAAAGAACTGTTCTCTAACATCCTATAGGGTAGGGCATGGAGTAATGGTTTTAGATGCAGAAGGATAGATTCTGGTTGAGTGTTAAGAAGTTTTAATAGGACTGATAAGCATAGGAGATGTTTTCAAACAAGACTAGGTAATCATATTTTCCTGTGGATTCCAGATTTAATAAATTAGTATCAATAGCTTAAATAGTGTATCTGTAAATTTTATGATACTAAGGTACTCCATTAAGACATATAATATGAAAAAAAGTATTTTGTTAATGTCCCTAAATTCATCTCTACTGCATTTTTACCAGGATAATTCTTGCTGATTTTACTAAGTCTGAGGCTTGAAATAAAATATTTTCTAACGAAGTAAACAGACTTAAAAAAAATTAAACAGAAATAAGCTTGATCTGAAAAGTTTTGTCATTATTAATTTGGTTGGTCACACATTAAACCAGATGTTCAGACTAGATTTGGCATTTTTATCCACCTATCAAGTCCTTCCCAAGGGCCTGGAAAAGGCAGATATTGTTTGATGGTGTTTAAGGTATTATTTCTGGATGTAAGCTGTTCCAAGTAAAGCTGCCTTTTGCAATTGATTAATGGTGACTTTTTAATGCCGATAGCGGTCAAGTGGTGCTCCAGTTGTTTTGCAGTCGTACTCTAAATGCCAATTATGTTTGATACTATCTTTGCCTTCTTTTGCCACAGTCATTTTACTTCTATTTACAGGTCTTTGAATTTGTGATTTTTTCCCCAGTTCTTCCTATTACTGCCTATTATTATTCTATTGGATGTACTGTTTTATAGAACTACTTGAAGGATACAATTTGGCAGGCTGTTGTAGAGATTCTGGAGGAATGAGTATGTCATCAAAGAACCCAAGAGAAACTGGAAAGATCAATTAATGAAGTAGCCACTTAAATACAACATAATAACACCTGCTTAAGCCTTAGATTGCCCAATAATGTATGTGAGAAAAAAAGAAACACTCCTCTAAAAATAATATTGCAGCATTCAAACTAATCAGCTCTGGACAAATTCAAGAATACTACTTAAATACAGGTAGTCCTCATCTTACAACCACAATTGAGCCCAACGTTTCTGTTGCTAAGCAAAACATTTGTTAAGTGAATTTAACTTTTTTATGAACATTTTTTCTGAATGAACATTGTTAAGTGAATCGCTGCAGTTATTAAGTTAGTAACATGGTTGTTAAGTGAATCTAGCTTCCCCACTGACTTTGATTGTCAGAATTTTGCAAAATTCTGTCCCATGATCACATGACCCTGGGACATTGCAACCATCATAAATATGAGTCATTTGCTAAGCATCTTAATTTTGATCACATGGCATGGGGATGCTGCAACAGTCGTGTGAAAAACTGTCATGTCACTTTTTCCACTGTCAAACAATCACTAAATGAACTGTTGTAAGTCAGGGACTGCCTATATCTAGTTAAAACTGCTCAGCTGTAACTTTTAAAGTGCATTTACAAAATAAAACTATATATCAATAAACACACCACTAATTATATAATCTTCATGTAATCTTCTCAACATTATACATAAGGTTACAGTGACTACAGATGTTTGCCACTTCTCAAAGGACAAGATTAAAGAGACATATCTTTATAATTTTACACAAAACCCAATAAAACACTATCAAATAATACAGCAAATATGTTGGTAACTGCTTTCTGATCCAATAAATAGATGTCACTTTGATTCTGCTATCCCCCAAGTTTCTACATATTGGAAATTATTAGACTGATTTTAAATGACAGAAATAAAATTGCTGAAACAGCGGATAAGAAATTAATCAATTAGGCAGGAATCAATTAGTTCCAGATTTGTTTTCATACAAGAAATTCATCAAATCATGATTACCTTGGTTACCCACAACATACTTCCCACTATTTTTTATTACTTTCCGCTACATCTTTGAAAAAAAATCTTTGTAGTAACTATCATAATTTTAAATAATAAAAAAAATAACTTACCATGTACACCTTCAAGACTGCAGCCTTTTATCTCTCCGACCAGAATTTCATCCAAAAATGGATGAAATACAACATATCTAAAATGTACTAAAAAAGCAGCAAACATCATAAATCTGAACAACTCAAGCTTACCTATTGTTTAGTTTTATTACATACTGCAGTTAGCTAATTTAAACGCAGGTTTGAAAGTGCGAAAGTGTTTAACAGTCATTAAACTATCTTTAAATTTGTTCTAATCCACTGATATTGATCCATTGATGTTGTTACACTATTTTGCAAACTTTTCCGTGTCATAGATGCATTTTGTAATTTCTATAGTTTCTTTTTTCCTTTTAAAAAATTAAAGTAATTAAAACTAAAACCAAATTAAAAGATTAAATTAAAACATAGATCTAATATATGAATCAATATCTTTCTTACTGTATTATGAATAAAGGAACTGGCACTGCAAGATAGAACTGACATAGTCATATGACATTGCAGACATTTCTTTTGTAAATTGAAAACTAACCTATTAAATGCCCTTTTTAAAATGCATATTTGTATTAGAATAGTAAAATTAGCTCCATTAGCAAGCTGAATGTCTACAGCATGTGCCAATTTGTTCATGATTTCTCAAACATCAATATCTGCCTTAATAATGATATATAACAGTGATGGCAAACCTATGGCACGCATGCCACAGGTGGCTTGCAGAGCCTCTCTGCAGGCATGCGAGTGTCGCCCCAGCTCAGCTCTGCCGTGCATGCGTGCGCACCTCCTGCTGGCCTGCTGGTTTTCGGGCATGCACGGGGCACATATGGGACACGTGCGTGTATGCATGGGGAGAGCATGCAGGGGGCGGGGTGTATGCAGGGTGTTGCATATGCATTGCATTATGGGTGTGCGCGTGCGCACACACACTTTTAGCACTCAGTGCCGAAAAGGTTAGCCATCATTGCTATATAACATATCGTATTTAATCATAAGCTAAGTCACTATCATACTAAGTTAACAAAAATTGAACTAGGATATATCGCAGGAGGACAAACCATTAATTCTCTAGAATGGAACATATCATAAATACTTTTATTTTATATTAAGGAAAAATGCTACTAAGAATAAAGTGGAGTTAAATATTTTTAATTAAATACTGAGTCTTGTGGTTCTCAGTTTCTCCATAAATCTGAAGAGGTCAAACATAGATATAGTTGTCAAACCTTTTGTGTGTGATGCACCATCTCCTGGAAATATGTAGGAATCCTCCAGTTTTGTAATGTCATATAGACAGATACAGAGGCCAACATTATATACAACCTGAATATAATAGAATGAGGAAGAAGTGGGAGAGGCCCAGAGAGCAACAAATTGCAATTATTAGAAAGTTCATGTAAGCATATGTTCAAAAGAAAAGCTACATAACTGAGTCTAACTTATGAAGTCATTATGTCATTTATATTTCCAAACATCTCAGCCAGGTGATTCCGAGAAGTGTACAAGAATTAAAAACAAACAAACAAAACCATGATAAACAATCCCTGGAACCAGAGATGAATAGAAACATGAATAGCCAATCCTATTTTCCTTCAGTCCCTTTTATGATGAACTGCAAATAATTTCTATAGTACTACTATGTATTAACAGTACTAGAAATGTACTAAACAAACTGATGAAAATTTGGAGGCCGTTTTTCAGTTTTCTAATTGAGGAACATACTTTTTAATGTCCTCTAGTGTTCAAACTGTTATCGCTGATCACTGTTGCTTGCAGCTTATGGGAATTGTAACTTAAAATAAGGATACCACAAGCTTGCCCATCCCTATTCCAGTAATTAACAACTGAGTTTCATAGGTTCTTCAAAATTCACAATTCTATTATGGCGTAAGTTGCCATATACTATAGTTTATTTCATCAAATATATGAATTATCCTGAGACAGAAATATGCATTAATAGTTTGATGAGGCATTTAGAATGAATTTGTTTGAACTTCTAATAATTACCTTATTGGCCAACTTCTTATTTAACTCTTCAGTGATTGCATCATTAAGCTTTCTTTCAAACTGCCATGGAGGAATTCGCACTGTATCTGTCATTTCTACTAACACAAACATGGTGGCCAGCAAAAGCACTATACCTAGATCTAAAAAAAAAGAAAAGAACCGTAAGGCCTTTAGGAAAATAATGAGCATGTTTATTATCTCAACTACAGTTCTACTATTTGTGAGCTTTGAGGGCACTTTTTATCCCTTGTTGGATCAATAAAGTGTTTATATTTTTTTCTCACACTGGTCACAATGGCATTTTCTCAAATCAATACTAGCTCAATATAATTAAGGAAAATGGTGCATTTTCAGAAGTCTAGTTGTGGTTTCATCAAGAGAATTGCCACCATTTAGATTTCTGCTTATTTTAATACAATAGGGAACACCATTCAGCAGAGCACTTGAAAGGAATTACCTCAATGAGTAGCAGTTATATTCTGCTAATCATATATAGAACCCAACTCCATTTAGAAATTAGTTGTGATATTAAGATTGCCAGCTAATTGTTTTTAATAACTGACAAAACTCCCAATATATAAGTCTTCGCAAAAATCAAGAAGAAAGCATAAAACAGAGCAGTATAATTATGAAAAATAGTTCCAAAGTGAGAAAAATTAGATTTCGAAAATTAAAAAGACTTGGGAAAACTTGCAGAACTGACAAATATGCAGGATAATTTTACTGTCCATCTACTTACACCATTATTTTTAAAAAGCATTTATAACATACCGTGATAGAAAAAAAAATAACATTCATTCAATTAAAGCCTATTTATATGGGAAGCTGTACAAACATCAATAAAAAAGGCTACTTAAACTGACAAACGTATCATCCCCTTTAAAGCACGGAGGCACAGTATCAGATTATAAAGAAACATTTTCTAAAGATGAGTTTGCTCTCAAATGGTAGAGCGAAAAGTTGTTGAGGTTGAGAAATGCTGTTTTAGATCATTTGCAATGTCCTGCAGTGTTAGAGCGCTGAAGAAGGGGAACTTAAGATCAAGTTGTCCCAAAGATGCTTTTTCATAAGGCAAAGGCGGTTTCTTGGGGTTTTTTTGAAGATGTTTTGCTTCTCAGCTCATCAGCTCCTTTTTAAGAAGAGATTGGACAATCATTTGTCTGAATGGTTACAGGGTTTCCTGCCTGGGGTGTGTGTGTGTGTTGGACTAGAACAGTGGACCACTGGTGGTCTGTGAGAAAATTTTGGTGGTCCGCAGAAAAATTATTTGCATTTTTTATTTTGCACTAAATTGCACTAAATACTTATCTTTTTAAAAAATTCATATTAGTGGTCCGCGGGATTTAAAATTATGAATTTAGTGGTCCCTGAGGTCCAAAAGGTTGGTGATCCCTGGACTAGAAGACCTCCAAGGTCCCTTCCAACTCTGCTATTCCACTCTATTTGAGAGCTGAAGAAGCTTCTTGGATGAGACGCGAAACGTCTTCAAGGAAAAACAAGAAAGTCCAGCTGCCCCTTGAAACAGCACCTTTGGGACAAGCATGACCTGGATGGCTGAGAATCTCCATAGACATTAAGTTCAAGTTTTTGCTCGTACGTAACACGTGGTAACGTGGATGCCGTTGCGTGCAGGACAATCTTTCACTCAATCTTACCCCACAGATTCCCCAGAAGATCGAGGAGCTCAGGCAGAGGAGAAGAGAGAAGCCACGGTCAGCAGCTCCGGCGGCTCCGTCGTTCCTCCTGGTCTCCACTTATCCCCATCGTCCTATCCGATCCCCGGGGCAACAATTTCTTCTGGGTCGCTGATTCTCTTCCACCACAATGGGAGTAGAGCTGGGTAGTTCCACAGACGACCTTTAGGCGAAAGACAGCCAACCTCCAAACTATCGACCATCAGTTGCACGCCAGCATCTTCTGCTAAAGCGGGGCTACCAGCATGCCCCGGAAGCTGTTCCCAAAGTGAATACGCACAAGCCACCAGCGAGTTGGCGTAACGGAAAGAAAAGACAGGAAGCAAAGCCACGCAGTCCGAGGAGCCCGCCCCCAGTAGGTGTACTCCAGTAGTTTGGGGAACTGGTTTGGGAAATTAGGAGATCCCCCTATCTATACAGAATTTCTAACGTTTATAAACCTCGCTTCATGAAGCGGTGATTATATATTTTTTTTTTCGGTATGATTGGATCATTATCAGCCTGCTTTTGTTTGAAATGCGTTCAGATTTAAATGGATTGGATTCTACATTGGATAATATCAGCCTGAATTTGTTTGAAAATGCGTTCAGATTTAAAGGCATTGGATTCTACATTGGATAATATCAGCCTGAGTTTGTTAGAAAATACGTTCAGATTTAAATGCACTGGATTCTACATTGGATAATATCAGCCTGAATTTGTTTGAAAAAACGTTCAGATTTAAATGCATTGGATTCTACATTGGATAATATCAGCCTGAATTTCTTTGAAAGTACGTTCAGATTTAAATGCATTGGATTCTACATTGGATAATATCAGCCTGAGTTTGTTAGAAAATACGTTCAGATTTAAATTCTCTTTACACCCATGTATTCTGGTACGTTAAACTGATGTATAAAAATCCTAAAACAATGTCTAAAACATTGCCCCCCAAAAAAAAGACAAATCTCACGGGAACTGTGACAAGATGTTTCAATAACGTTGGTGAGCTTTCATCAGTGCAATTCTATTTAATCTTGTTCATTGAGGTATTGCGAAAATAGAATGTGTGCGAGGGAGAAACTTACATGCTACATTAACTATTTAAAGGACAGATAGGCTATAATTTGTTAATCCAGGGGTCTCTATTCCAACCTTGGCCATTTTAAGCCTGGCGGACTTCAACTCCCAGAATTCCCCAGCCAGCTGGCTGGGGATTTCTGGGAGTTGAAGTCCGTCAGGCTTAAAGTGGCCAAGGTTGGACTGGAGACCCCTGTGCTAATCAATATGTTGTTGATTTCTGATGTACAAAATATATCTTTTTTATATAATCGACTTTCTTATCCATACTTTTGAACAAAATGACATATTTTGTGGAGCAATCCGCATCATCGTTTCAGCCAACGAATGAGATTTGCCCCCCCCATCCCCCACCGCTACGTTGCAAGGCTCGTTCAATTTCCCGCGCTTCTATATCAACGTTGGGCCGAACTACAATTCCCAGCATTCGTTACTTCTAGGGCCTTATTTTTTTTTTTTCCTTAATTGTTGGGCATTCGGCTATCTACTGCTAAAAAATTTTTTTTTAAAAAAAAATGTCGGTTTTTATTTAACGAGCCAAAGGGACCATCCGCTAACCGTGCTGTGGAAGCAAGCAGGAGGTGGAATTATTCTTGCACCCTAAATTGGTGTGTCGGAAGATTAATAGCGCTACCGGGCAATCTCAGAGGTTGCCCCGTGTGGAGTTCTGGGCCTTCGGGCAGGAGGAGCGCTGGCCTCGCGTGAGGGAGCGTCCAAGATGTCGGCGCCGTTGGCGGTAATTTCAGGTAGGGAGGCTCGAGGGCGAGAGGAGAAACGGTGGTTTGGTTTCGGGCGTCTTTTTTTCCCCTTGAAGGCGGTACAAGTCGCGCCCGGTTTCTCCCTCATTTATGGGAAACTATTGAATCATTTTAAGGCGACCTTCCTTCGAGATGAATGGGTTTCACTCCCTTTTTTTTTTTTTTTTGCTTCGCGCAATTTTTTTTAATTTAGCGGCTCAAAAAGTGAGTAGAACAGCTGCTTCCAGGAAGATTTACGGGCTTGCTGCTTTTCTTACACTTCGTCTTGGATCTAAACTGTTTACGGCACCGGAAAAAAATAATCCCTTGGATCTAGCAAGAGTCGCCGATTTTACACCGAACTTGGTGCGGCTCCCAATCCAAAAAAATAAAAAATAAAAATCAAATTTATCTCAATCAAGATTTTTTGACTAATGCGGCGGAGAAAGTGGGGAAAGCTACTCTCTAATAACACAGTACATGAAAAACCAACATAAAACAATATAAATAATGGCGACCGAGAGCAGATCTAGAGTTCTTTTTTTTTTTTAAAAGAGGTTGTTCTGTGATGAAAATTCGAATTCTTAAACGTTCTTTGAAGGTTCAGAGGAAATCTGAATTATTGTCCTTGGGTTATTTTGATTGTCAGCGGAACAGTGGTTTTTTTTTTTCCTTGCCACAATGCAGGTAGTCCTTGATTTACAACAGTTCATTTAGTTTCCGTTCAAAATCATAATGGCACTGAAAAAGTGACTTACGACCATTTTCCCCACTTACGACCACTGCAGCATCCCCATGGTCATGTGATCAAAATTCAAACGCTTGGCAACTGTCTTCATTTATGACAGTTGCAGTGTCCCAGGGTCATGTGATCACATTTTGCGACCACCTGATAAGCAAAATCAACGGGGAAGCCATTCACTTAACAACCATGTTACTAACTTAATAACTGCAGTAATTCACTTAACAAGTGTGGCAAGAAAGTTTGTAAAATGGGGCAAAATTCATTTAACAACTGTCTCACATAGTAATGTAAGTTTTGGGCTCAATTGTGGTCATAAGTCGAGGATTACGTATCTGTATACATTCTATCTTGGACATCAGAGAACATAGGAAGGCACTTTTTTATGAGTGGAGTCAATATTTTCATTTGTCTTTGTGTGTGCAATTTTGGAATGATAAAATGTGTAAGGGCTAACATCCTTGAGCTTTGTAGAATTGTAAACCATCATTTGAGACCTTAACTCACACAAATCCTTTGTGTCTGATTTTTCCCTCACCCAATTTTGGAATGTGGCAGTCAATATGTCTGTAGCCAAGTGTTCTCAGGCTGATAGAAGTTCATAATCCATCTCTGAGGCAGAGTAGAGAAAACACTACTGACAAATAATCATAATATTGGGAAGGTGCCACCCTGATTTTACTGCAATATTGGGGTGGTGTTGAGAGCTGTGCTTGGCCACTGCTTTTTTCTGGTTCTCAGTTCAAAGATACGTTCAGAAAACAGCATGAAGCAAGTAAGGAATAACATTCTATATGTCACTTATTGTTGCTTCATAGATAGAGAAGGAATGCAAACCGAAAACAGCAAGACTAAGAAAGGATAGTATTTGGCTTTTGATGTTGCTTATTTTAGTGTTACTAAACTAGATTGTTATTTTGTTATGAATTAGTATGGCAATTGGGGACTATGGCTTTTTTAATCTCTTCAATTCTTAATTCAGGTTGTAGAGGTGTTTTACGTGTTGGTTATTTTCTTTATGGGAAGTAGTTTGGCATAAGATCTGCAAACATGTGCAAATCCCAGTGAAATGCCTGGGATCTTCACTGATGATAGTAATTTATGAGTTTTGTGCTACTTAAAATTCTGTATCCTATTTTTGTTTGTTTGTTAGAAAACAACATGTGAAGTAATTTGAAATTTAAGTTGCGCTCTACATGGGGCTACCTTGAAAAGTAATTCGAAGCTTCAACGGGTTCAGAATGCAGCAGTGCAGATAGTTTTGGAGGCCTCTCTAGTGGTACATGTAACACTGTACTGGTTGCCAGTTTTCTTCTGGGTCCAATTCAAGACGATGATCATTACCTTTAAGTCACTTTATGGCATGGGCCCAAGATATCTCAAGAGCTGTCTCACCTCAGTGGGATTAGCCCGTCCCATTCTCTACTTAGGATTCTATCTGCCAAAGAATTTCAGTTGGCAGGGTCTAGAAGAAGAGCCTTTTCTGCTGTGATCCCTACTCTCTAGAACACTCCTAGCCTTCCAAAGGAGCATTAAAACTTGCTCTGTCAGCTGGCCTGGACCCCCAATAAGATGCTTGGTGGCCCACAGGGTAGAAAGAATATCCCCACCCCATGTCGTTTGTCCTCTTGGGTTTTAGTTTCTTATTTGTCTTAATTTTAATCATTTTGTTTTCTTTTACATTTTTATCATATTGTAAGCCATCCATAGTCACTGTAACAGTGAGATGGCTGGCATCTAAATTCAATAAATAAATACAAATACATCAGCTGACAATTTCCAGGTACTTTGGAAATTTTCTTTTGGTGTGGAAGATTGTGTGGTGGATATGAGCTATCAATAACACAATGAAATTTGTATGCAGGTGGTCTTCAGTTAACTGCTAAAATTGGTCTCAGTTGATGTAATTAAGCAAATCCTGCACCATTATTAAGTGTGAGGTCACATGGTCACCATTTGTGACCTGCTCGATACTCCATTAACTTTACTTGTTGGAAACCAGCAGCTAAGGTCACCCAGATCATGGTCACCTAACTGCCAGGAAGCTGCCACAGCTGGAACTTTGAGGGCTGATCATAAATGCCACTGATTCAGTTCTGTCCTAACTGAACGATTGGTGAACAAATGCTCACTAAGTGAGGACCACCTGAATTTTATATGAACATACCATCCTTTAATGCTTCAGTTACTGGTTTGTGAAGCATCAACTATCCTGTTTATCAATGGTAAGAAAAGCCAAGACAATAATATATAGGCAATCCTCACTTAAAAATCACAATTGGGACTGGCAACTCCGTTGCTCAGTGATACAATCATTAAGCAAGACATCATCTGACCACAAATTATAATTTTACTGGTGGCTTTCTCATCGACTCTGCTTTTTGGCAGCTGGCTATGAATGCACAAATGTTAGTGGTGACTGTGGGATGCTGTGATGGGCGTTTACAAGTTGCAAATCATCCAAAATTAATTACATGTCCATGGGGGCATTGCAATGTTCATAAGTGTGAGAACTGGTAGTAAAGTTCCTTTTTCAGCATCTTTGTAACTTTAAATGGTCATTAAACAGGGCAGTTGTTAAGCAAGAACTATCTGTAATCTCATTTAAGATGTGGCTATTTATGACAAAAGCAATTATTATCACTTATCGTTACTGTTGTTGCTACCGGTATCTATGGGGCAGCTGAACTCTTGCTACTGCCATCACTTATAATTAATGTAATTTAAATGTTTTTTGTAAGTGTTGTATAATGTAGCAATGTTTTATCGTAATTTTATTTAATTGCAACACGTATTATTTTCAGCTGCCAGTTTGTGGGGGCCATACAAAGACATTTGGCAGGCAGTGGTTAATGCTATATGGAAAAGGCAATCTGAAGCAATACATCTTCTTGACCAGATTTTAAAGAAACACAAAGCTGATTTTATATCACTCTTCAGAAATCCGGTAAACAAACTTTTATTTTATTAGCAGGTGTGTAAAAAAGAGTTATGTAGGCATTATTCTTGTTCCTTAAAGTATTCTTTGTATTTTACTTGAATTAAAATTTTATATAATGATGTCAGAATGAAGTATTTTAATAATATTGCAGTGAAGGTAATATTTCTTCATAGACATTTACATCACAAACTGATATTAGATAAGGAGAAGAGAATTTTGGTAGTATATTTAAAGAAGAATGTAATTGCCCAGTGCAGTCAAGTTAAACGGGAAATGACAGATCACTTGAGAAAAATAGATTAGCCCAATAACTAAAATAATGATTTCTGTGCTAAGAAAATAGCTGAATGACCTGTTGAAAAGCAAAATGCTGTCCTATAATTGAGAAGATGGGGCCTGTAGATATGGATATCCATCACCCATCATGATGATGGGTTAGGTTAGCAAAGTTAATCTTAGTTATGCCACATTCAGCATTCCCTGTTAATGACAAAGATACTGAAATGGTCTACGTTTCTACCAAATTTTCAAATTACCCAACCACATTCTGATGCATTCCAGAAGAAAAGTAGACTAATTCAGCATTCCCTAGAACATTCTATCCATAAAATAGTGCGTTTTGCATTTCCTAGTACAATACTTTGCAGCTATATTTTACTAAAAAAATTTTCAATGTATCTTTGAGAATAATTAAGCATTTTTTAAAAATTACTTTGCAGCCAAAGAATGCCCAACAGCATGAAAAAGTTCAGAAAGCAAATACAGAGGGAGTTGCTATCCAAGGCCAACAGGGAACCCGATTGTTACCAGAACAGCTCATCAAAGAGGCCTTTATTCTGAGTGATCTTTTTGATATTGGAGAATTGGCAGCTGTTGAACTTCTCCTGGCTGGTAATGTGATGAGACCCAACTGTCACTTCTTTTATTTTCTGATTCTGTTCAGAATTCCTATAAATGCCAAATGCTCAAGCATATCAAGCATCTTGTTCCAGGTACTTTCCTATGCTGAGATGCAGTGCTTGCTAGGAATAATGGTTTTTTTCTGCAAAAGTAGTAACCTAATCCAGCAACCATGGATTAGAAAATTCCTGAGCAAAACACAGCTAGTATCTCTTTTTTTTAATAACTAGAGCGAGAGATGTTTTAAAACTTTACTAACATCTAAACATATAAAATATTTAATATTTAATGCTTACACTTGTTTCAGTAGAGTGTTTAAAATTGTGTCTGCCCATGCTTTTATTGTATGTACATTATGCATTTTCATATATGATTTTCAAATATTGCAAACTTGCCCTGAGAAAATGTTGTTTTGAAGGGCAGCATTTAATTTTTTCTAATGAAAATAAATACATATGGGTTATGTTATATTATATGTCCAGCTTTAAGTATAGTTAAATATTAACTAGGTATCCAGAAGGAATTGTTGGTTGTATTTGACTCATTGTACTAGTAAAATAAGCTAGGAAGGCTGAGAAGATCCTAGAATATGCATAAAAACTTTTAGATTGAAAAATATTCCCATATAACTTTCTTACCAAAAGCCAGTTACTATTTATTTTATATATTTATACAATTACTTGCTCATGGCAACTGAAGGTGGCTTACAGGATGTAAAAACACAATATAATATTAAAATCATGTGTTTTAATAACAATTTTAAATAATATGTTGCTTTGAAAAGTAGTGACTTATTTTTTTGTGTGTCTTTAAGCCTTAAAAGCATTTAATTTTAGCTTACTAAGAGCAACTTGAAAGTACATGTATAGTGACTAGTGAAATACTAGAGAAAGGCTACTAACTATAGTGAAATAGAGCTAGGATACAGGAATGTTTTACTGTGTAAGCTACATGCTCTATTACTGACCTATAATGGTATTGTGAAGTGCTTAGTTGTCACACTTCCAGTTTTGATGGAGAAATTGGTTGTTCTTTCTAATTTTTTTCTGTAGGAATTGGAAAAAAATACCATGATGCAGAATCAGTTTATACATGGCAGAGAAGAGGTCTGCCCCTTAGTTACTGTTTTTAGAATATTAATAATGGGAACAAAATTGGAGAGGACTGAGTCAGAGGTGAACATGAGCATTTTATTAAGGAATATTCCATATATTCTGCTCCCCATCCCTATTATTTGAAACTGGGTACAGGAGAAATAAGAAAATGAAAAGCATCAGAACTGTGACCTCATATGTGACTGCAACTTTATTTTCCTTTTTAGGAGAACATCAGCAGCCTCGTTTTCCAGGTCTCACTAGGGGTTTAGTAGCTGTTCTCTTATACTGGGATGGAAAGCGATGCATTGCAAATTCATTGAGAACACTTATCCAGTCTCGACGAGGCAAGACATGGACACTGGAGCTCAGGTCTGTCTTCAGCAAAGAGATTGGAAAAATCTTAGATGTTAGCAGCGTATTTATTTTGAACTTGGATTTTCAAAACCTGATTTTTGCAATCGAAGGGAAAATTGCATCTATTTTATATAGTATGCATATGGTATTACGGAGTTATATAGTATATTATGTATTGTTTTGATCTTTTTGTCTTCCTCATAATAGTCTTTATTTTGACATCTCCATTTTGGCTCTATTGTGTCTAGTGTATACATGCAGGAGGCTAATGAGTTAAAAAAGGCTGAGGTAGTACAGCAGTTTATATCATTTTTAAACTATGTGAAGGATACTCAGTTTGAATATTTTCCCATGTGAATTTTCCAACTTTTATCACTTAAAAAGATATATGTGTTCTCTTGAAAGCCTAATATTGTTGGTATAACTTAATTTCTAATGTTCTACAGTACTGAGGAACATTCATCATGCCAAAATAAAGTTAGTTATGACACAACTGTCTCTTTCAATTGCAGTCCTGAGTTGGTGTCCATAACAACACAGTTTACAGATGAATTGATGGAGCAGGGTTTAACTCATAAAATTCTGACTTTGGTATCTCAAATTGATGTGAATGCTGAATTTGAAAAATTACAGAAAGAGCGAGGCCTGGGTAGTGAGAAACATCGCAAAGAGGTAATTAATTTTAAAATACTTATAATACTTTTAATATCAGAATACAATTAGAAAAGCAGCATTAGTTTCAAAATCATTTTTTTTAATTTCAAGCAGTATCAGGTAACCACATTAACATAAATCCAAGATACATGTAAATAGAAAAAAAGATACAAATTAAAAAAAGATCTATATGCACCAAGAGATGGCTACTATACATGTGAAAATTTATTATAATAAAGAGTTTACTAAAGTATAACCTATTCCTATTAAGGTAAACCGAATAATGCAACCAAATTTGATAAAATTGTGGTTCCTGCTTCTGAAGTCTCATTAATTTAATATTAATATTTAATGTTTGTATCTCTGTTTTTATGATGCTTACAAGCTGCTTGATAGTGAGATGGGTGGCATATAAATTTAATAAACAAATGTGGTTTTTCCCCCCTAATGTGGCAATTGAAAAGGTCTTTCTAATTCACAATTGTTATGTTATCTAGAATTTTCCAATATCACACAATGATTGCTTTGCTAAAATTAAATAGGTAACAGTTCTTCATTTTTAAAGAACTTAAAGGTTCTTTACAGGTTTGGCCTGTAAATAAATGCAAGAAGCCTAACTCTGGAGAGCATTCAATTCTTTGTTTAGTGATATTTATCTCTCCCAAAAAAATTAGCCAAAAGGGTGTAATTTTATCATGGTTCTTTTTTTTTTTTTTTTTTTTTTGACAACTTCTCCAGTATTTGGAAGAATAATTTATATACTGTGTGTGTGACACAAACCAACATCAATTTGAAATTAATTCAATGGTTATAAATTGAATACTAAAATCTGTGGTAATTTATATTGTTGTAAATTGTTATCGAGTGACATGACTGCATGGAAGATTCTTGCCAGTTGTCTCTTGCTCTTATAATACGAATGTATGTGTATATATATATAACATACAGATATAATGTTTTAAATATATATTGTACTGTAGATGCAACCCATATATGGTATACTAAATTGCAAATTAGTGTTATACGTTTGAACTTGAATTCTCATACTTCAGTGCCATTGTTATTCTATTAAGACAAAATGTGATACTGCTTTCAATTCCTGATGATTTTTACCATGCAATTTTATTGAAAGTGTCACAGAAATGGTTTAGCATTGCTTTCTTCCAATTCCCACCAGTAGGCTTGTAATACCCCGGCAGTTCCCTTAATTTTAGTCAGAGCCTTTCTTGCTTAGCCTCAGAGATCAGCCTAAGAGATCAGCCTAAGTCACACTGGCTTAACAGTGCACTGGTCTCTTGCTGATCCTGTTGCTCCTTTCTCTGCTATTATGTGTTAAATGCATCTTTGTTAGTTCAGTTATAGAATGGCACATTATAAAATTGCATGTTTTCAAATGTAATAATTGTATATCTATGCAATTGTAATAATATTTTATTTTGAACTAGGTTGCTGATCTTATCAAGGAGTGTCGGCAGGCATTGGCTGAAAGCTTGTTTGTTTGGACTTGCCAGTCATCACTAAGTCGTGATGATATTTTAATCCTTATTAGTTATTTGGAGAAAGTAACTGTAGAAGCTGATGGGTCATTGGACAGAGTAAACTTGGCACTACTTTTGGCTGTTCTGTATAGTTTTGATGTCAGCTTTCTGGAACAGATCACTGAAGATCGAGACGGTAATATTTTCCATTTTAATTGGTCCTGAAAGATGTGCCATTCATACATCATTAATTTATAATTAAATGTCTTAATAAATAAAATATTAATTGCTCACATATTTATCTTAGTTGCTATATTCCTACGAGTCTCTGGTAGGTTTTTTTAAAAAAGGATAGTTTCTCAGATATGAGAAGAATCTTCAGCAACTTTTGCATACTGAAATGATTACTTCCTAACAAGACTAGAGCAGACTATAGCAAGATTTAATGAGATGTAACTCACTTAACAAATGTCTCATTTAGCAACAGAATCTTTGGACTCAATTGTGGTCGTAAGTAAAAAAACTACTTGTACTCTAAATTCCATAATTTGGGGTAAAGAATGTCATTACTTCTACCAGAAGAATATTAGCTTGAATAAATTAACACAAAAACAATAGGGAAGATGGGGGATGCTTTTGATTTTTATTACATACATATAAAACTGCCTAAAGTCTTCTGAAAAATAAACATAATCTAAACTGGAATAATTTATGATCGAATGTTTCATTAGTCAATTAACTTTACAGCGAACTTTTCTTTGGCAGAGAACTGCACTCTAAATTTCAAAGAAGTTTAAATAAGAGCTATGCATTTATTCATAAAACTCCCATTTGTGTTAAAACGGAAATCCAGTGTACATTTTATTTTATCTCTGAATTTAATTTTTTATTGGTTTTGCTTCGGTACCACACTAAGCCATAATGTGATTTGCATGCTTGAACGCAGTCATGATACACATTGAACATTGTTTATCCATGATCTAATATGGTATAAAATTAGACAAATTCAGTATTTTTTTTAAATTTTCAATGGAATTGGACCATTTCATTGGTAGATACTTTTTATTGTTGCTCTAGAACTGATGCGCCAGTTGCCGCTACTAACAGAGAGACAGTATATAGCAGCAATCCATACACGCCTTCAGGAATCTCGGCCTTGGAAACTACCAGGACTTCAAGCTACTGTTAGGTTAGCTTGGGCGCTAACTTTGCGTGGAATTTCACACTTCTCTGATGTGACAGGTAAATTTGATTAAAAGTGGTATTTAATCAAGGAACTCAATTCCACTCCCCTACCTTCATTTCAATGAAGGAAGCAGATCTGCACACATTCCACTGATTAAAATGGCACCGCTAACTGATATTTCCTATGAATTATGATGTGTTATGATGTGTTATATGACATGCTTCTTCTTTCTTCTTTGCAGCATTTGCGGAATTCACTGAAGCTGATGAAGCAATGGCAGAGTTAGCAATTGCAGACAATGTTTTTCTATTCCTCACTGAATCTGTAGTGAGAGCAGAAAACTTTTATCAGGAAGAATTTTACATCCGTAGAATCCACAACCTTATCACAGATTTCCTTACCCTCATGCCAATGAAAGTAAGTTTCATGGGGAGAAAGCTAAGTTAGACTTATCTTGAATATAAATAGATCAAATATTTCAGTGTAATTTCTTTACACAGACTTGAAAAACGTTTTCATGGTCTAAACATCTAAACGTTTTAGAAAAGATTCGAAACAGAAAAAAATGATGATTTAAAAATAGAATGAGAATGAGACATGTCCTTCAAACAATATTCAGGCATAACAATTTATCTGTTATTTGACTATTCATCTTAATATAGGCTTAATTAAAAAGAAAAAATCTATAACTTATATTGAAGGTGTCTTTTCCAAATATATTAAAGTACTTTAAACATTTTTCTTCATCTTTATTTCTTATATAACTAGTCAGAATTTAAGTTCTTTGGAATAACTCAAATTGTTATATTTTATTAATCTATAGTTATAAATGGTCCTCATTTAATGATTATCGGTTCATTGACTCTACAACATTCCTCTTATAATCACTGGAGTGTCTTCAATGGAACCTCCTTGGAACACCCATTTTCACACGGATTTAGGTGACCCTGAGGGCACAGATAAACTCCCAAGTGGCCTTAATGACACTCAAAGAGAGTGCTAATAACCAGATGACTGCAAGGAATATAAATCCTTCCATTCCCCATTCCATTCAGTCAGAACTGAAGAAGCTTCTTGGATGAGAATCAAAACGTCTTCAAGGAAAAAACAAGGAAGTCCACTTGCCTTTTTAAAAAGCTCCTTTGGGACAATCTTTTGGATTATATATAAAATATTTCAGAGATAGAATATTGATTTCAATGGGAGTTATAATTGTATTATTAACTTTCTACATTTTCCACATGTAGAATAGTGTCAGAAGTTTTGTCTTGCCTTATTTATATATAGGGTATGTTAAATGTTCATATATTAATGTGATTTTTACATACTGACAAATACGAATCTCTTTAAAGGGCTCTGGATAAGTGTTAAAGGTTATTGTTCTTAAGGCTCAATATTATTTCTGGGTTGGGATACTAATTGTAGGGACCCAGTGATTGGATCAAAATGCTGGACTCAGCCAGGCCTTAAGCTAATCAAGCAGGATAGTTCTCATATTTAGTTAAAAAAATACTCTTTCCTTTTGTTCATTTATTCTGTCCAAGTTTAAAATGTTAATGGTGGTAAACCATTCAGATTTTTTTTCTTTCTTTATTTGCTTGACCAATTGTATAGGTGAAACAACTGAGAAACCGTGCTGATGAAGATGCTCGTATGATTCATATGAGTATACAGATGGGTAATGAACCACCTATATCTGTTAGAAGGGATTTAGAACATCTGATGCTTTTAGTAAGTTAATGTTCTTGTTTTTAATAGTACTTGTTCTTTTAAAAAAAAAACACAGCAAATGTTTATGTTAAAATTTATTTAAAAATTTATTTTTAACTACATATATTTATGTATATATTATGTATATATAAATATGTATGTTTATATAAATCACTTTTTTATTAACCTAATTTCCTCAGGGCACAACATTTTAAGAATAAAGAAAGCAACAGAAGTAGGTCTTGTAACTAAACCATGTTTTTTTAATTTGTTTCTGGAAAAATTGGTCTGCCCTCTCACCTAGAATTTAAACCTCAGAGCAGACAAAATACCTGATTTCTTTGTTCTTCAGTAAGCAAATCTGTACAAATATTGCCTTGCATTTTTTGCCATAAAATAGTTTATGTAGCTGTGTCTATGAAGTTCTGCTTTAAACAAGTTTATGAATGTGGGCTTGAGTGTCTACAGCAGCGTTTCTCAATTTCAAGATGTGTAAATTTCAGCTCCCAAAAATCGCCAGCCAATAGTAGTTCGTAGTTTTTGTGGCTTTTATTTTTACTATAACCTTTAATAAATTTATTGTAAAAAAGTTTGGGAAACACTACTTCACACCAAGCACTACTATTGCTGTGCTTGGTGTGAAGTCTAACTATGCTTTCCATTCCTATGATTACTTTAGGGAAGAAGAAATTGTTTTATGAACAGCAAAGGGCTTGTTTTTCTTGCTATATATATAGACTACTTTCTTTGGAAGCAAAGTAACATAAGAGGGCTTAATCTCCCCTTTATTTCTTAAAATGAGTTTTCTATATTGGTTTACGGAGAAATGATATGCAATTACTTCTCATTAAGCCAACACAGTTTTCGATTGGCGCCTGTTTCTTGAGGATTTTCTTGGCATAAAACGAATGTGTTATACATAGCCAAAAGAATGGCAATGGAGGGAGATATCTTTCTCGCTTTCTGTTGTATGCTTTTCTTTAGTTTTCCTAGTTTCTCTCATTATCCTTCTCTTTCCTGCCTTTCTCGGTATTGGCCTGTAGAATAACTGAATGTAAGTTTATCCCTTAAACCTAATTTTTTAAGTGTTTTTAAGTGTTTTGTTTATTGTTTTTAATTAATGGGGCCAAATTTATATATGTATATTTTAACTGTATTTTAATATTTGTACTTGATGTTTTTACTTGGCTGTTCACCGCCCTGAGTCCTCAGGGAGAAGGGCGGTATACAAATTCAAAATAAAATAAAATAAATAAAATAAATAAAATATAGTCTATTTTATAAGTTGTGTTAAGCAAATAATAATTTACCTTTATCATAATTGCTCAATAAAATCTGAAAAGATTCCACAGATTTTTAATAATATACCTTTATCATAATTGCTCATTAACATCTGAAAAGATTCACAGATTTTAAAAGAGCATATAACTTAAGCTTAAATGATCATGCATACGAATTACGTTAAATTCCTCGGTGTGGTCACATGACATTATGCTTTATAATTGCATTGTTTAGCAACAGAAATTCCAATCCTAATTGCTGTTAACTAAGGACTATCTGTACATTTGCTGAAATACTTTTTTTTAAATTTTTCTTCCTTTACAGATTGCTGAGTTATACAAGAAAGATCCCTTTAATTTGGAATTTGCTCTTGAATATTGGTGTCCTTCAGACTCTCTGCAGAGCTCCACTATCATAGGATCATATCTTGGGATAGCCCATCAAAGACCACCTCAGCGTCAGGTTAGAAAAATGACTTTTTCATTTGGAATGCCTGTGATTTGAAGTGCCTTCATTTAATTTAGATAGTTTTCTTGAAACATCTTTGTTGACTGTGTCCAGTATTAAAGGAAGAGTCCTGTTGAGAAGAAGTTATTGCACTCCACCTCCTTTTATTGAAATTAGAGTGGATTGCTAACCCCCTTTTCCCACCCCCTCTGTAAATACCAGTGTCTAAGTTTCAGGATTTTCTTAAAGTGTACTGTATTTTTCAGAGTATAAGATGCTTTGGCGTATAAGATGCACATTAGTTTTTAGGGAGGAAAACAAGAAAAAAAAAATTCTGCCTCTGGCTACCAGCATCCATCAGTATTCATCTGGCTAGCGTCCTTGCAGCAAACAGCCTGGTTAGCTTCAACGTGTTATTGCAGCCTGATTTAGCATGAATAGCTGATTGGTGGTTGGATTGGCCTCCTGAAATACTGCCAATCAGCTTTCCAGGCTATGGGAATTGCCAAAGCCCATCGCCGCCTCTATGCGTCACGTTTTTGGCCTCTGCTCATCACTTTTTCGGCCTCCGCATGCCCTGTTTTAGACCCGTTCCAGGCTGCAGGGATCGCCACAGCACATCGCTGCCAATTGCCATCTTTGCACGTTGTGTTTTTGGTCTCCACGCATTATATTTTCGGCCTCCGTGCACCCCATTTTTGGCCTCCGCATGTCACATTTCTGGCCTGTTCCAGGCAGCAGGGCATGCAGAGGCCGAAAACGCAACACGCGAAGGCGAAAAATGGCCAAAGGATGGGGGCCTGTGGGTGGGTGGGTCTTAGGCTCAGTTCAGTATATAAGATGCACCACAATTTTCACTCACTTTTAGGGGAGAAGTGTGTCTTATATTCCAAAAAGTACAGTAGTTATAAAGATTACCTAAAATATTACATAAATGCTTGTAGATTTAGTTTTGCTTACTGTTTTAAAAATAAAATACAACCCAATCTCCAATATAAGTTCAGACCTTTTTTGAGTTTGAGAGAGATAAATGCATACTTAGTATAATCATCTGTATAGTAATCAGAAATATTCAGTGGAAGAGCCATCTTTTAAACCCCTGCTGAGTAGGCACTTGACCTGGTGTAGAGTATATGTGGGTGAGTGGAGACAAAAATACTAGAACTGTATATTTATTATTATTTAGTACACTCCCATCTATCACTTTTCAAGAGTTTTTGAGGGAAACATGAAAGTTTTTGATGCTGTAGATCTACTTCTGGTACACCATTCATTTATTGACATATTATTTATATTCCCATTCCTGCTGCATTTTTGAGGCACTGACAGAGGAAGTTTCTGTTGCATTCTATAGCAGGGGTGTTAAACTTTATTTCATTGAGGGCCGCATCTGGGTTATTGCAACTTTCACAGGAGGCTTCCAACAAAGAGAGTCAATGGGGGGGCGGGAGTGGATTTGCTTACTGATTTGATTTACTTAATGACCACAGTAACTTGCTTAACAGCCGTTGCAAAAAGTCATAAAATTATGGGTGATTCACTTACCAACTACATCACTTAACAATGAAAAAGTTGGTCCCAATTGTGGTCATTAGTTAAGGACTACCTGTATGTGGTAACCAGAGATATTTCAAAACAAATGTCAAGATTTTGTTTGGGTAGGTATTCCTACTTAGATGAATCTTTGTTTATATTGCAGGTTGTTTTATCAAAATTCGTTAGACAAATGGGAGACCTGCTTCCTTCCACAATTTATATTCCTTATCTGAAAATGCTCCAGGGATTGGCCAATGGACCCCGCTGTTCTCATTATTGCTTTACTTTGCTAAAGGGTAATGGTAGTACTCATGGTAAGAAATATAGTACCACATAGGCTGAATGTTTTGATGTCTTATTTCCATTCACTGTAAACACACATAAGCATAATCCTAAAAACAAGTGTCTTCAGGGAAATAATTGTTGTAAACGCTTAGATTGAAGCTTTTCATATTTACAGGTAATCCTCGACCTAACAGAAGTTCATTTGGCACTGAAAAAACCTGACCTGACCATTTTTCACAGTTACAACCTTTGCAGCATCCCCATGATCATGTGATCAAAATTCAGATGCTGGTAACTGGTTCATATTTATGACGGTTGCTGTGTCCCATGTGATCACTTTTTATGACTTTTCTGACAAGCAAAATTGTTGAATGACCACACACAGAAAGGTTGAGGATATATGTGGTGTTTATTGCTTTTACAGAGTGACATTATGTAGTTACTTTCAGCCACAGAGTACTTGTCAGCATGCTATTGGCTCACAAAAGTCTTCCAAGCAACTAAAATCATAAGATCCTTGGTTAACCTTTACTGCTTGCTTGAGCACTTATAATGTTTATCTATAGTTAAAGTCTAACATATATCCCACTTCCTCTTCTCTTGCTCCTCTTATCTATAGATTTATAGTAAATGTTTTCCTACTGTCATTTCCTAGTCTGCTGCTGTGCACGTAACTTTCCTTATCTGAGGTTTGCCGTCCAAGATAGGAAAATTCCTGCACGTATGCAGACTCCTACACAAAATCAATGGCGAAACCAGATTCACTTAACAACCAGGTTACTAATTTAACAACTGCAGTGGTTCATTTAACAAGTGTGGCAAGAAAGGTTGTAAAATGAGGCAAAGCTCACTTAACTTTGCTTAGCAACAGAAATTTTGGGCCCAATTGTGGATGTAAGTCGGGGGCTATCTGTATTATGTTATCACCCTTGACATTTCAAGTTAATGTTTAGTGTATCTAATAAAGTGTTAATTAGGTGAAAATTCTATGCATTTTTAATTAGTATTTTATAGAACATGTTGCTTAAATGAAAGAACCAAATAGATAAAAGTTTAAAGGTACATATGCTATCCTTGATCTTTACAGTCTTTATTTTCTTTCATTAACTCACATTTTTATGGGGAGATCATCATTAAAATCCTTGTTTGTAGTATAATTCCTGAAAGATTGATACTTCATAAAAAGCTTGATTTTTTAAATAATTGGTAAACCAAACATTTTTTCTCTCTCTGTTTTATATGATTTCTGGCTTTTTGCACATAAGATCCAAAACGGGATAATTAGCTCACTTTTAATTATACATTTGCTAATTTTGTTCATATATAATGTCAGTGAACGAGGAGCAGCTTGTAGTGGAGTAGAGAAGAATGATGACAGCTGTTTGCTTTGAGATACTATGGACTCAACTCCATTGAGCAAAAAGATAATTTTTGAAAACCTGCTGATTTTCAATTGTAGGTGATTGGTTGCTGTTTATTAAGTACCGCTGAGGACAAATCAGTTTTCCAGGGAGCTAGTCTAGAGTGGACAAGGAGAACTAACAGACTTTGGACAGGGAGAATCAGTAATAACTAATAATAAATATAAGAGAACAATTACTCAGCTAATCTGGGAGTCTGAGATGGGAACAAGGAGGAATAAATCTCTTTCCATTTGTAGTACCTTAAAAAATAGAAGTGAGTATGAATAAATCTGCCATTCTGATTTGCATTCGTGTTCCTCTTTGAAAATAAGCTGACATATATTTGCAGCATTGTAGCAATGAGTGGTAACTAACAATAGAAGTAAAAAAATAAAAATAAACTGAACAGTAAAGGCCCTAAAGCAGGAGATGATAAAGGAAGTCTTTTTAAGGAAAAGAATCAAACAAGGAAGCAATCTCCTAGTTATTTGGGGAGCTTTAATATGCAGTCCTCCCTTAGAATGGGTTGCTTAGCTTGGGTCTAAATTATTTTAGTCACTCAATGAAATTGAGTTTAAGGAAATGTTTTTTCCACCTGTAATTTATTTAATATAATCTACATTATGGATTTTTTTTCATTCAGCTGAAAACATCCAAGGAGCAGGTGGAAGTCCTGTCTCTTGGGAGCACTTCTTCCACTCCTTGATGCTGTACCATGAACATTTACGTAAAGATTTGCCAAGTGCAGAGAGCATTCAGTATCGTCATCTTCCTCTCAGAGGCATCACACAGAAAGAACAGGATGGATTAATTGCCTTTCTGCAGCTTACTAAGACAATTGTGAAATGGGTAGGTAGTTACTTGACATATGAAGAAATTCAGTTGGTACTTTATTCAATAGTCACTGACATATTTGGCCCCAGAAGTAAATGCAAAAGGAGCTAAGAGGTGGCCATAGATTTAGTTTAACTAAAGGTAAATTTTGTGAAGAATAATGTGCGAGAAAAATAATGTGTAAGACAATGTTACAATTCACAATGTTACAATGGACATTGTAGCTGACAAAGCTTAATCTTATGTATATCATTAAACATCAGTGATAGTTTTTCTTAATTTTTCAGAGTGAAAATGCCCGATTGGCTCTCTGTGAACATCCTCAGTGGACACCAGTAGTTATTATTCTGGGACTTCTGCAATGCAGTATACATCCAATTTTGAAAGCAGAATTATTAGAAACTCTCTCAGCCTTTGGGAAATCTCCAGAAATTGCTGCTTCACTATGGCAGTCATTGGAATACACACAGGTATCTTGTAAGGGGAAGTTTATCTCTGCTCAGTACTTGTCCAACTTAATTTATGTTTTCTAATTTGGAAAATTGGCCTGCAGAATAAGAAAATGTATTGAGCAAAACTTGAGTTCCTGAATGCCCTTCCAACTTTAGTATGTTGTTTTCCTTTATATTATAAATTCCTGCTAGTATATGGGAAGTAAATGATAGAAAGACAAAATATCTGACTGTATAGAAGAAATAAAAAGGATTTTTACGTATTTAGTGGGAAACCTTTTAAACTCAAAATTCTGTTAACAAAATATATACTTAGTAAATACAAAAAAAGTATAAAAAGAAGAGTGCAGGTATTTTAATTTTGGTGCAGGACCTGTCACTAATGGTTTGTACAATCAACAGTAGTTCATTCTTTTAATATTGTATTATTTTGCTAATAGTGACAAACATTTCATTTCTCTCCCATTTATTTTGGAAGATATTGCAGACTGTAAGAACTCCAGGCCAAAGGCAAGTCATTGGTATCGAGGTAAATTGTCTGCACTTAGTCATTCTATTTTTGATGAATATTTGATTATATAACATGAGACAGTTGTTATCTTTCAGTATCTTGATGTTGGGAAATACCCACAGGCAGGGGGTATCAATCATAGATTTAGCCTTGAATTCTAGCACAGTTGCAAGAGGGCCAGGACTGACACTGAGACACACATATACATACACATTGGTTGTTAGAGCTGTATAGAACCTTACCTGTTCACAGGCTTAGGCTGGCAATATGTGGCAATTCCTGTGTAATAGGAATAAAGTAGTAATTTGAACCTTTCACGTGAGGATCTGGTTGCTTGTGCCTGACACTTGAAAATAAACTGCTTTTTTAAACAAAATCACAAAAAGAACATAAATCTATCAAAAATCCATTATATCATTAACTAGAGCCTCAATTTAGTTTAAAATCTAGGATCAATAATCTGATCTGCGCAGATTTAAATATTCCTTATTTTCTGGATACAATGGGATGAACTTGCAAGTATGAAAATAGTGATACTCAAATTGCAGCTACGTCCTTTTGTAATTATTTTATTTATTTATTTGGAAATTTTGTATTGCCGCCAAATTGAAAAAAAGATACAGAGGAGTTAAATACATAGATACAGAGGAGTAGCTTCTGATGTTCTTTACAGCAGTTATAAATACAATTATAAATTACCTCTTTAAAGTTACAACATGTTTCTCTTATTTCTATAATATATAATCTATCCTACTTAATCACCAAAACCCTAAATCAAGTTTATTTTGTCTGTTTTCCTCAAAAAGTCCATAGAGGTTTTTAGTCAGAAATAAACAGAAATGTTGCTTTTTCTCTAATCAAAGAAGCCAACTTAGCCATCTTCAGTGACTTCCATCATCTTCACCAACTATTCCTTCATTATAGGGTTTGCTGACTCTTTTTATCTTTGTGCCTACAATAATCTGATTTTAATTAATTAAAAATATAATTCACATATAAATATAATATAATTCACATTAATTTTGACTTTGCTGTATCCCAGGGAACCATGCCACCCAAATCTCAGGTCATGTGCTCTTAATTCCAAATCTTCTATTTCTAGCACACCAGCTGTTTCATCTTCAAACAGTCACTAAATGAGTGGTTGTAAATTGAGAACTACCTGTAGGTTCAACAGTCCCTTGTTCACAGTGGAACAGCATTTGTAGATTCTGTGAATGACAATAAATTATCTGTCTATTAGATTAAACATTATAGACTGAAATTGTAAATTGGTTTGGGTTTTTTGATGAAGGGCCCTTGAGAAAACTGGAAGAAGCATTTGCATGAACTTATTTAAGAGAGGTAAATGAGATGGTGTGTTGCCATTGTGTTTAAAAAATAACATGTTTGGAATTTGACTTATGTTTTTGGAAGGTTGAATTGAATGAAGTAGAATCCCGGTGTGAGGAATATCCTTTAACTCGTGCTTTCTGCCAGCTCATCAGTACCCTGGTAGAGAGTTCATTTCCTTCTAATCTGGGTGCTGGGCTGCGCCCACCAGGATTTGAGCCGTACCTTCATTTTCTGAGAGAATCTATATTTCTTCGATTTCGGACCAGGGCCTACCGGAGAGCTGCTGAAAAGGTAAACATTGCTTTTTGTAAGGTATATTGCTACAAATCTATGCAAATTTGTCTTTGTAACATCTTTATTTTAATTATGTAATAGTTCTGTAATCTTATTCTTTTGAAAAATCCTATGGCAATAGTAATAACAATAAACAATGCACAGGTAAAGTATATGTGGTACCTTGCTCAATAGTAGTAACTATGAGAGGGATATTGGAGTCCTACTGGACAACCATCTAAATATGAGCCAGCAGTGTGCAGCAGCTGCCAAAAAAGCCAACACAGTTCTAGGCTGCATAAACAGAGGGTTAGAATCAAGAACACGTGAAGTGTTGATACACTTTATAATGCCTTGGTAAGGCCACACTTGGAATACTGCATCCAATTTTGGTCGCCATGATGTAAAAATGTTGAGACTCTAGAAGGAGTACAGAAGACACAAAGATGATTAGGGGACTGGAGACTAAAACATATAAAGAACGGTTGCTGGAATTGGGTATGTCTGGTTTAATGAAAAGAAGGACTAGGGGAGACATGATAGCAGTGTTTGAATAGCTCAGGGGCTGCCACAAAGAAGAGGGAATCAAGCTATTCTCCAAAGCACCTGAGAGTAGGACAAGAAGCAAGGGTGGAAATTAATCAAGGAGAGAAGCAACTTAAAACTAAGGAGAAATTTCCTGACAATTAGAACAATTAATCAGTGGAACAACTTGCCTTCAGAAGTTGTGAATGCTCCAAAACTGGAAGTTTTAAAGAAGATGTTGGATAACCATTTGTCTGAAGTGGTGTAGGATTTCCTGCCTAAGCAGGGGATTGGACTAGAATACCTCCAAAGTTCCTTCCAACTCTGTTATTCTATTCTATTCTAAACTAAACTACCATGGTATTATAAGGGACATTCATGTATTGATTTGATTTGCTCTGTGTGACCTCCCACTCAACATGTAGCTGTGGATGGTGAACAGCAAATTTAAACAATAATGGAATCATTTTTTAAAAAGCCATTATAGAGTTATAAAATCTGTGGTTTCTCAGACCTTGTATTGAAAGTCAAAACTCAGAATATGTTCTGCAGTAGGACTGAAAGGTTGTTATTGCAAATGCTGGGAAATTACTGCTAAACTTTCTAGATATTTTACTGATCTGATTCAACACACTGTTTCAACTTTTAAACTGGAAACTAAAGTTTGAGACTTCCATTTGTTTTTAGCTTGTACAACAAACTAATTGCTCCTTTCCCATGTGTATACATTGAAATCTATATTATTTAAACATTGTAATTTTTGTTATATCTTTGTGACCTAAAATTCACATCATATATGGAAGTTCAAGACTTTTTTCTCTAAATGCAATCCTATACCAGCTAATCTGAAAAAAATGTGCTATTGGGATTTATTTGCACAATAATAAACTGAAGAAATTAATATGTACAATGTTACTGGATTTCATTTTTATAGAATGTGAGTATTGGCCAATGTATGTAGTGGGGCTTGTTTCATTTCTTGTTTCTTATTGGCAGTTGGTTGAATTGAAGATTTTTTTCAATATTTCTTTCAGTGTAACAAGTCTTATATCAGGAAATGTCTCATTAAGCTCCTTCTGTCGGGATAAAAATATAACTTTATAACTATAACTTTAAAAAATCAAATTAATGATATTTTGTACATGGCTTTTTGACAGTGGGAAGTAGCTGAAGTAGTTCTGGAGGTCTTTTATAAATTGCTGAGTGACTATGAACCCCAGCTTGAAGATTTTGTGGACCAATATGTGGACTTGCAAGGTATGCTGTTTGCTGATCTCTGTTTACCTAGTGTTGGTCTTTTGCTGGGAAAGAAAGCCAACAAAATCTCACAGAGTTTTTTTTTTCTGATCTGTTGACGACTGCTAATTATATTCTAAATGCTTCTCAAAATAGAAGCAGGAATATTTATAGTTCAATGAGATTTCCATGCACAATGTTACAGTAGGGAATGGTGCAGATGCTTACATGTAGAAATGTGAAGAAGAATTGAGCTGCAGTGGCATTTTTAATACTGTAAGAGTGTTAAAAAATCATTTTCTGCAATGAAAATTTTAAGAGAGACTTAGAAGTAGAATGGGAAGAGGAGGGATGCAGTGAAAAAGGAAAGCCTTTTAAAATAAGGCTAAATATCTGGAGATGTAATAAGTGATCCCAAGAAAGATTATATGGTTCATATAAAGATGGGAATTCAGTTTTTTGCTTTAGCTCACTTGATTTAAGAAGAGAAAAGGGGGCAATTTAGAGAAAAGGCAAGGTTTCAAGAATAGATGAAAGAATTTAGTGGGAATAGTTTACATGGAAAAAAGGGAAGGAGAAAATAAAAATGACAGTGATTAGATTTACATTTATTCTGGTAAATTGCAATCTCAGAAATAACACATAAATGTACATTTCATTTTCTAGGAGAGGAAGTAATAGCTTATAAACCACCTGGATTTAACCTGATGTATCATCTGTTGAATGAATCACCAATGTTGGAATTGTGTCTTAGCTTGTTGGAAGAAGGAGTTAAACAACTGGATACCTATGCACCTTTCCCTGGTAAGTTGCAAGTTTCTCTTTAATTAAGTTATTGAAATATCTACTTGACTCTAATAAAGGCTGTTGGGTTAGGGTTGGGGGGGAAAACTGATGACTTAAAACTGGCAGTTCTTGAAGGATTTTTTGTTTCTGTTGCCTCCATCAATGTACTTGTGTAAATTCACTGTGAATTATTCCCATTTCCCCACTGTGGGGGAATCATGAATGTGTGATTTGTTTGATTTTTTTTCTCTTCTTTAGGAAAAAAGCATTTGGAGAAGGCTGTACAGTATTGTCTTGGGCTGCTCAATCTAACTTTACAGAAAGAGAACCTTTTCATGGACTTCTTAAGAGAAAGCCATCTCTCTCTCATTGTTACCTCACTAGAACAGCTTCTGCAAGGAATCAACCCTCGGACTAAAAAAGCTGATCATGTAGTAAATATTGCCAGGTAAGTCCCAAAAATTTAGAAAGGCTGCTGTGCCTTTAGAAATACTGTGTTTTTACTCAGAGCATGATATCTTTTTCCACTCATAGCATGAGTGTTTACAAAAATTCCATTAACAGCTGACTTCTTAAAAATAGAATACTGTCCCTCTATTCATCTACAGTAATTTATAGGATTGAGCTGTATATCTGTCAAGAACATTTCTGAACAATTTCTATTTATATGGTGAATAATATTATATTTTAATTTAATTAATTTGATGTTATAATCTGGGCATGTGGCCTGAAGAAATTGGGATTTAAGAAACAATTGAATTAGGAGATAAAGATTTGAATAAAGATATACTTATGTATGCCAGGTACATTGCAAAAAATACAGGTATAGGATTTCTCTGACAATCTATTCAACATTTCTGAATGAGTTTATACACCCAGACCAGAATGGATTTCTACCTAAGAGACAAATTAAATTAAATTAAAAATAAGATGAGGATTATTTGGAATACATTGGAATACTATAAAGCACATCCTGAAAACCAAAGGCGCTGATCTTATTAGATGCACAGAAAGCATTTGACAATGTAAACTGGCAATTTATGTTACTACAATTAAAGTATATGGAATTTGGAGAAAGATTTACTAATATGATCAAGGAGATATATTCCAAACAGACTGTAAAAGTGATTGTAAATGGAGATATGGCAGAGAATTTCAATATTAAAAAAGACACAAGATGTCCATTGTCGCCATTACTATTTATTTTGAGATTGGAAGTGCTAAATAGAAATATTAGACATGATATAGAAATAAAAGGGATGGAAATAGAAAAAGAAAAATATAAATTACAGGCATTTGCAGATGACCTAGTATTTATCATAGAAGAACCACAAGAAACTGGACCCAAACCAATAAGGAAAATAAAAGGTTACTAAGAGAAAGAGAAAATTAAAATACTAGTTTAAAACCTAGTATTAAAACCTTACAGATAAACAGAAAAAAGATCTAATGAAGAAGATAGATATCCAGATAGTGAAGAAAATTAAATTTTTGGGAATTCAACTATCAGTGAGAAGTGCAACTATAAAAGAAGATAATTACTCTAAATTAATACAAATTAAACTAGACCTGGAGAAGTGAAAAACCTGCAACTATCACTGGTAGGAAGAATAGCTACCATTAAAATGAACATTTTGCCGAGATTACTATACTTGTTCCAAACAATTCCAATAAAGTTGGAAAAAAATAATTTGAGGAACTAAATAGATTATAGAATGACAAATAACATCATAACTATGTAGTATGATGGACTGCAGAGCCAGCGCAATGTGTAACATGTTCACACTGGTGCAATAGGACTGGATATTTTGTTAATATGATTTATTGGGTTAGGGATTTTCTATCTTCACTGTGAGTTGTGTTGGAGGGAGGGGTGCACTGCTCAACCAATCTCATTGTACATATGTTCAACCAATCTCATTGTACATATGTTGTGCACTGACAATAAAGATTTGAATTGAGATTAATGTCAAAATTCATTTGGCAAGGGAAAAAAGCAAGAATAAGTTTGAAATTGCTACAAGATTCTAAAAACAGGTTTTGGGTTGCCAGATTGGGAGTTAGATTACCAGGCATCTGCACTTATATGGCTGAAAGAATATATAAATCTGAGATATAGACGATTATTTATTTTGGAGGGACATGACTTGCAACTGGGGTGGCATGCTTTCCTGTGGTATGGGAAAAATAAAATAAATAGATACTTCCAAGGACACTATATTTGAAATGCATTATGGTTAGTATGGCCAAAAATTAGAGAAAAACACTATTGGAAAATACTAGTCTGGCTATCCACGATGGAGGCACTGATACATCTGAATGTGGTTAACATGGAAAAAATCATAAGATGTAAAGATATTCTGAATGAGAAAGGGGAACCAAAGTAAACAGGAATTGAATAGTCAAGGAATTGATTTAGCATGGTGGCCCCATGTACAAATAGAATCGAGTTACGAGAAAGATGTTAAAACATGTGTTTTTTATAAAGAACCTACAGAATTAGATCAGATCCTAACAGGAACAGATGAAAAGCTAATTTAAAAAATTACAACTATCTACTGAGCATTAGAACAGAAGAACAACAAGTAAAGGAAACAATGATAGTGTGGGCTAATAACTTTGGCTACTCAATAGAATTAGATAAATGGCAAAAGGTATGGGAGAGGAATTACAAATTAACAATGTCAACTGCATATAAAGAAAACTTATATAAAATGTTTTATAGATGGCACTTTCCACCAGCAAGACTAGCTAAGATGTTCAAGAATATGTCTTCAAAGTGTTGGAAATGTAACCAGACACTGGGCTCGTATTACCACATGTGGACGTGCCCAAAGACAAAAAAATATTGGACAAAAATACACTCTTGAATAAAAAAAATGATAAAGGAACACATAGACTTAAAACCAGAAATATTTCTGTTGGATATCATAACCAGAAAAATATAATAAAGGGAATATGTACTTAATAATACATGTCTTAACAGCAGCTAGAATTGTATTTGCACAACACTGGAAGAACATAGAGATCCCTACAGAAGAAAATGTAATAAAAAAATTCTAGAATGTGCAGAAATGGACAGATTAACACATTAAAGACAGGGAAGACACTGAATATTTCTTAATATGGAATTGGTTCTATCAATGGTTATCGAGCAGAAACAGAAGTTAGATTAAAAAAAACACAAGAGAATGTCTAATTTTGTAAAAATTGTTTACTAAATGGATAAGTAAGCATATTGTCACTATATGTTTATTATCAATGTAATGATGAGACATTATATGATGACTACTAATGTTATGAATGTTATTGTTATTATGATGATGATTATTACTCAAAATAACTATACCTAGACAACACACTGTTTATATAGACATTGAACTTTTCGCTCTTTCTATAAATAAATAAAACATGAGTTGCCACCACTACTTCTCTATAATGTTGTATTTTAAAGGTACCTTTATCATGGTAATACCAATCCTGAACTGGCTTTTGAAAGTTCCAAGATCCTTTGTTGCATTTCTTGCAATTCTAACATTCAGGTCAAACTGATTGGAGACTTCACGCAAGACCAGGTAATTGCAATTAATTTTTTTAAGCAAGAAAAAAGGGAATGGTTACCCAATTATCAGAAAATGATTTAATAGTGATGTGCAAATGTTCAGGGCTTGAAACATTCGATGAGTGGAACAGCTGGTTTGAGCTAGCCTGTTCTCAGACCAAATCCCATGTTTTGCAACTTTTGATCTATATGTGGAATGGTGGATCTATTTTGCTTGGATACAGACTGAACCATGATTATTCCAAGCAAACGTTTTTTTGGTGGCTGGGAGGAAGCAGGAAAAACCTAGGACTGGATCTTTCCTTTGTGATGCCATGTAAGGACATAAGTGAGTAGCAGAGAGTGAGGGCAAGAGACAATGATGGACAGATGGGGGATTTGTAGTGTGGCACATAAGGCATGAGGAGGGAAGGGAGGTTATGATGCACCCCAGCCTTGCTCTAGTCACCCGATAAAATTATTTGGAGAATTCCTCACATGTTTATTTCAACTGAAGCCTGGAGCAACTAAAATATTCTAGGTTTTGTTTCTGCTGAAACATGGCGGATCTGAAATGATGTAGCAGAACTTTTGTAATGTAGGGTTGGCTTTGAATTTAAGCATATTTCTCATTTTTTGTGTACCGCTATTTACATTCTAGGTTTGTATATATTTTTGTTTATATATCAGTAAAACATCTATTAATCTTATTATCTTGCTTTTTTAAACTTTTAATTACAAATCTAGAGTATCAGTCAGAAACTAATGGCTGGATTTGTGGAGTGTTTGGACAATGAAACTGCAGAAGAAATCATTAATCCTGATGAAGGTATGAAAGTTGTTCATTTTATTTTAATTTTTTATTTTCAAAAATGAAAATGTTTGAGTTTATTTGCAATGTTATTCTTTTAATTTCAGAAGATAGAATAATGATGAAAGATTGCATTTTGAAGTCTGTACCATTTAAAATTTTAGTTCTTATAATTTTCAACAAAATTATAGCTAGCCTGCCAAAAGGCTGCCAAAAAATTACATTTAAAAAGTAATTTCACAATATATATTTGTGTTCTGCTTCCCATAACTTATATTTATAGATGAAGTGATGATTATACAGTTATTTCATAAACAAATTGATACCTTCTGAAATACTTTTAACAATAGCTTTCAATAGCTTGTGTTTCTTTTTGTCCAGTTGAGAAATTTGCAGGTGGTCGTAAATTAGATTAATAAAAAATACATGTGAATTGACTGCATGCTTTCTGGATAATCCCTTTTTAATATAAATGTTTGTGCTTGATTCTAAGAATTTGAAGTTGAAAGGAAGCAAGCACCGATATTCCATGAAACGAGGATTAATATTCTGAACCTTCTCATTGCCTCTCTGGAGTGCAAGCCACCCAATCTTGCTCTGTATCTTCTTGGTTATGAATTCAGGAAGCCTGTCAGCACTACAAATCTGCAAGATCCAGGTACCCAACTGAAAGTGCTCTGATGATATAGAGAAAGAGGGGGAAGTGGCTAGCTACCATCTGGAAAAAAAACCACACTTGGATGGTGATATTTTATTTTAATTTCCAATATAGCATAATATTAATATGGTACACAGAATAAATGTTAAATGTTTTACATGTTAAAATCAGTGCATTGTGGAAAATGCATCTACATAAAAACTCTGCAAATCTGGGTACTATTGGGGTCCCATCATATCCCATTTGTAATAAAATACATTAAAGTACTTTTATAAAAGCAAACTTTGCAACTTTAGATAGTATAGTAAAAAGTACACTAAAATTTCAAACAGAATGAAATTTGTTTTTTATTTTCCATGTGAATTGCCTTATTATGCTTTATACTCTGTTTATCTAAACAAGTGTCTTAAATCTTTAAGGTGTGTTGGGTTGCCCTCGCACTTGCCTTCATGCTATTTTGAACATATTAGAGAATGGTACTGGAACAAGGTCTGATCCCACAGCAGTTCGGGAATCTCCACATCTAGCAGAGTTATGTTATCAGGTATGAAAGAAATTTTGAATAAATTTCAAATTAATATATACAACCAATCAGTTTTCAGTGTTTTTTGTAGCTTTTTTGTAGTTTTATTGTGCTATTTTGATTCTTAAAATAATTTATACCACAGGCCTACGTATGATTACAGAGAAAGATGCCTCTTTGAATTCAGGGATATTTTCTTTTAAATAATTATATATCTGAATCCTTCACTTTATAGTATTGCTGCCTAAGCTGATTTTTACAAATAAGAGCTGTTACATATAAATCATTTAAATCACTGAAGGCAGTTGTAATACTGCATTATTAATAATTCAGCTATGTTTTTTTAACCTAATATTCTTTGTAAAATTTTAAAAAGAGTGCATGTTTTTTGTGTTTATACCCAAACGCACATGATGTGGTATTTTTTTTTTATTATTATTATTAACAGGTGATCTATCAGTTATGTGCGTGCTCAGACACATCAGGACCAACAATGAGATATTTGAGAACTAGCCAGGATTTCTTATTCTCTCAACTGCAACACTTGCCTTTTTGTGTCAAAGGTAACACTTGAAATGCACTCGTAATTGGATGTACTTTATTCTAATTGCTTTGAAACATTTATTGTTTAATTCTAAATTGAAATACTTACAATAAAAACTGTTTTTATTTCAGAATATTAGAAATCTTGTCTTGGAAGGAAGGGAAATACTTTCCCCTTCTTTTGTGGCACTTCATTCATCCTATCCTTTCTTTTTTGCTTCTTTTCCATCTCAGCATTGGGAAAGAATGTGTCAGGAAGCATGACCATTGAGTCATCTCATTTTGGGAGCGTTTACAGTTAACTGGACCGTATTGCAATATGACTGTTCTCAAACATTCTAAGCTAAAGTTTCAAAGCATGTCAGAGTTTTCCCAGTGTGTGTATTTTACTGTGTGTGCTGTTTCTGTCTGTCACTTCTACTCAGAACATGAGATTCCTGCCTTGAATCAGATGTCATGGTTAATGAAAACTGCATCTATAGAATTGCGAGTTACTTCACTGAACCGCCAGCGTTCTCACACACAGAGACTGTTGCAGCTCCTTCTCGATGATGTCCCAGTTAGATCTTATTTAGGTAAATGGAATTTGGCCCTAAGACTATTATATCTAAAGGCCATTTTTTTCTTTTTGGAATTCGTTGTCACTTTCATATCCAGTTGTTAATAACTTTTACCATAACAGTTTCTTGTTCTTCTCATAGAGAGCTTAATGTTATGATTTTAGGAGTGAGGGAAGCAAGTATTACTTAAATAATGGAGACATTGGTTTAGCCAAAGTTGACATATTATTAACAATCAAAGTTTATTCCGTAAAATACATTGTTCTTGCCTATTAACAGAATACATAGCTTTTATTGTTCATTTCTCTCAGTGTAAAATTAGGATTGGGTGGAGTGTATTGCTATCAATATGTAACAAATTTATGTTAGTGTAAGCGAAGTACCTCTCTTCAAAGTATTACAGTTTGTATCTTTCAGTTTGTGCAGCTGCTTCAAAGTGCGCAGACATTTTGTATTTTATTGCTTTAAATTTATTCTGCGATAAAATTGGGTGGCTTATGAATTAATTTTAATTTTTAAAATTTAATTTTCTTAGCTGATGGTGAAGGAGGGATAGAAGATGATAGTCGCTCTGTCACTGGATTCCTTCACTTTGACACTGCTTCCAAGGGTAAGTTATTTGTGAAGACCTACTTTACAGATTGTAATTAAAAATATAGTGATTATTATGTTGACTGCTGTAATAAACCTTTTGCAGCTTTCATGCCTAAGACAGACTAGAATTCAGTCTCCTGGTTTCTATCCTAGTGCCTTCCCAACCTTTTCTATGCCCCACACTCTTACAAAATGATTGATTAATGTTTTCACCCACTACAAAAGTAATTGTGACTCATGACCCATCGCCAAGGGATACAATCCACTCTTTGTCACACCCTGCCATCTCACACCCCCTGGTTGAGAACTGGTTCTCTCTTTTTTGCCTGCCTGATTATTATAATCAGAACATTCAGAAATTGTTAGAAAAACCATAATATACTTCAATTTATAAATGATAAATATATTTCTGTATAGTTATAGAATACATCATTTTTTGGCTTCTGGCATACATATGTTGTGATGTTTATGCACTGTATAATAGGAAGCAACTTAATACATTACAAAGAAATGAGTGGGCATAATCCAGAAATTAATAAATCATTTGAAGTTTTGGGATTTTTCCCTTTTGTTATTTTCCTAAAATATTATGTTGTAGGAGGAGAAGAGGCAGAGTGGGAAGGGAGGAGGAATTAAGCAAGTCATCAGCCTAGAGTTGTTACATTCCCACAAACGTCTAAGTCCAACCCCTCTTGAATTCCATTGAATTTTATCTTCTGCCAATTTAGCAATGAACGTTAGTTGACTAGAATCTTGTGTAAAGGCTTAGCAATAAATCTTCTTGACTGCCACTTAAACTTTTGTCCTGATTCTTTGTGCCTGACAGTAATGTTCAGTATGACTAGCTCCAAGAGCATAAAACTTTTAACAAATGCTAACACACTTACAGTTCAATTTTGTGCATTGTAATTACCTGCTGGATTGGAGCTAAACTGTTTCAGAATTTGAATGTAAGTATACAGTGGTGTCTCTGTCTGATGATGGAGCTTTATTGTTCTTTTGGGATATAGATATAAATAGAAATAAAATGTAGAATTATAATAAATAGAAAAAATTAAATCATAAAGTTTGTCATTTATATTTTTTGAATTCAGCTGAATTCTTTTTTGTCTGATTTCCAGAAATTTCTAAATTGATTTCTAATATCTTCAGTGCATAGGAAAATTTTGAGCATCCTTGATTCAATTGACTTCAGTCAAGAGATCCCAGAGCCCTTGCAACTAGATTTTTTTGACCGTGCTCAAATAGAAGAGGTCATTGCTAACTGTGAGAATAGGACTGCACATGGACCAATTATCTGCAATGTGAAGGTCAGTAAGTTTTGAGAAATGTTGGGGTTGTACAAAAATATGGAAACACACTTTAAGAGCTTTATCCACGAGAGAAAGAGACAGAGACGCTCTTTTAAAGTTATAGTCAGCTTCTTCATATATTGAACTGAGTATTTATTTTTTTATTTAGCGTATGGCAGATACATGGACTTACAGTAGTTCAAATGTTAATGTCCACCCAGCCATTCAAGGACAGGATGCTATGATGAAAAAAATCAGACATTGAGCTGGTATAAACTCTGGATGGACATTCGGACACAATGTGGTGGATATTTTGTCGAGGAGCACCACAGTCACACTGAGGGGTAGAGACAATATCCCACTTCTTCCACACCCGTTTTGTTTATCCGTTGCCATGTATTTAGAGAGCCAGGAGTTCTACAAAGATGTCTGGCTGCCAGCTGTCATTAACTACCAATTCTTCAATGTAGTCTGGCTGCCAGTTACTGCTAGTCGTTTGGTTCACACTACCGTGCTATCCAGAGTGCACCACAAGGAGAACTAGCATCACATCCCATTGAACTGAGTGTTATAAACTGACATTTCATGATGGGTATTGTATTTTTCATGGGTAGCTTCATTAAAGTGTATCATTTTATCTAGGATGAAAGTAAAAATGGACAGAAGTAAAAAATCAATGAAAGGGTGAAAATGCTCCTCACGGTATTTAGTATTGTTACTGTGCATTAGACATGAGCCTTGTCTTTCCTCAATCCTAGCATCTTCACAAAGTTCTGATTGCTGAAGTTAATGCCTTGCAAGGAATGGCAGCCCTGGGACAGAGGCCTTTACTTATGGAGGTAAAGAAATGAAATAACTAGAATGTCTTCATTTTGAAAAAGATTATCAGGATATATTATTATTTGCTTTAGTAAATATTTTATATAATGCTTACCAAATTGGAAGTGATTATAAGCATGTGGTATTGCTAGAATCCCAGTTTTATTATTACTTTTAAAAAATGGGAATTTAAATATATCTAAGATTGTAATTGACAGGGATGTATCCAGTGTTGTCTTCTTTTTTAAAAAATTTTTGCAGGTAGTCCTTCACATATGACCATCATGGAGGTGGTTGTAAGTAAAGGACTACCCGTATTAAGCTTTAATAACAATACTGAAAAAAAATCAAATTAAACTCAAAAAGAAGGGAAAGTAAAAGAAGAATAAATGATATACAGAGAAAAAAGAAAGGATGATTTCAGATAATTTCTAAAAGTGGTTAGAAAGTGAGTGAATGAGTCAGTGTCCTTTAAAACACTTTGCTGCAGTTGAGAGCATGATGGTTCTCTTTATCTCCCAGAACTCAAATCCACAAGAAAGGTCTGTCCTGTAGTCTCTTCATGAGGAACAAGTGTCTGGAGTACAAGTGAATCATCTCCTATCATCTCCTTATCAGTGAGGTTCTGTTAGACCAGTCTGCTCAACGGTGCTTAGGTCTTAGTTGTGGTTGTCTAATTTGGAGATGCCTTAGTTCACCATTCCTCACCTGAAAGCCCCTTCCAGTTTTTTCTATGAATTCTCACCATCAAACATTTTGATGGTGTTTAAAAGGAAATTCCATGAAAATAATATCAATTCCTTTTATGCAACTTGTTTTCAAAATCCCCAAAATATTTCTGACATGAATATTCCCTGCTTGGTTGTAAACTGATATCATAATAGTATAACTTGATTAATTGTTATTTGTTATTATTAGTGAATATTTTTTTCTATTGACTTCCAGGAAATCAATACAATTCTTCAGTATGTTGTGGAAAGGAACAAGCTTCTTCAGTGTCTGTATGCAAAGAAACATGCTCTGGAGTCCTGGAGGCAGCTGGTTGAAATCATATTAACTGCCTGCCCACAGGATCTCATACAATCTGAAGATAGACAGCTTATTATCCGCGATCTATTGCAAGATTTACATGATAAGGTAAACTATAAAGATATATTGCTACATTATGTTATTTAAAAGGAGATTCTTCTAAAATTAAATTATAAAATACGGAGTAAGGAAAGGAGGAATATATCAGAGACAATTTAATAGCAGCTTGAGACTCATTTGTTTTAGGTGTCATATTCTAGTTACTGTCAATCACATCTGGAAAGATGATAGAAACCATGTCACTTATATGACTTAAGACCATTATTTTTTTTTCTTTCCATAAGATTTTGAATGATGATGCAGCTCAAGAGTTAATGCCTGTTGTGGCAGGAGCCGTGTTCACTTTGACTGCTCACCTAAGCCAGTCTGTGCGAACAGAACAAAAGGAGCCATTTGCTATCCCTATGCCTGGACGTTCCCAATTTGTCCTAATGTTGGATGGTTCTTTTGCTACATCACCTGCTTCTGAAGACTTGGCAGTGGGATTTGCCTCCATTGGAGACTCTTCTTTACATATCATATTGAAAAAAATTCTGGATTTTATTCTGAAGACCGGTGAATACATAAATCACTTATTAGAAAGGAATTCCATAAATGCCAATATGGAATTGAACGTATTTTCATTTTGTTTCATTAAATTAAAAATGATACTTAAACTGGGTTTGCACATCTTATTTAACAGTTAGAGCCATAAGCAGTAGAAGATACACGTGGGTTGTACTGACAAAAATAGAGTGGTTGTATTTTTATAATGTTTTCTATTTTAATTTTTTGCTAAGAATGGAACAATTTGATTATTCTTGCTTCAGCTTTTATGGAAAAATAGTTGTTTTCATTGCAAAGTTAGCATTGTACATATAACTGAAGACATGCATTTGTATAATGCTACATGCGTTGGCTTCTCTCTTTCTCTCTGAATAGGTGGTGGGTTCCAGCGAGTGAGGACACACTTGTATGGATCATTGCTCTATTATCTGCAGATTGCTCAACGACCAGATGAACCAGATATCCTAGAAGCAGGTAAAATACAATCTAATTATAGAAAATATGACATTCTACACAGTTGCATATACAGTCTGTCTCTACAGAATAAGCATTATTGTATTCTGTAGAATTATTATTCTACTATAAACATTAGTAGTGGTGATAGGAAGTTCTTAAATTTCTTAAAACGACTTTCAGGTCTAAAGTTCGACATTCCAGTGAGTATCTGTTTTCCACCAGCATTAATACTGTGAAGTTTTCAATTATCTGTTCTTGGGCCTAAGTTCTCAATGCCTTTTGCACAAAGAGATCTCATTTGAAAAGCTAAGCAGACTTGGGCTTGGTTACTACTTCTTTAGGAAACTTCTAGAAGATAATAGGACTATATAGGAAAAGTTACCAAATTTTAAACGTTCCCAGAAAAACTTGGTAAAATATGAAATCACCAGGAATCAAATCTGGCTCAAAGCAACTTTACTCTTGTATGTTTTCTCACCGCTAAGGTATTATCCTTCTACAGTATATATTTTTGCAAAATACAATTTATGATACAGTTTAAAGAGAAAAAAGGTTATTTTTAACACTCTTTGATCTATTTTACAGCCAAAAAGTCCATGTGGGAGTGTTTAACAGCTCCTGAAGATGGTTTCAGTAAACTGCAGAGAGAAAACATGGCTATTATTGAAAGCTATGGTTCTGCCCTAATGGAAGTAGTCTGCAGAGATGCCTGTGATGGACATGAGATAGGACGGGTAAATAAAATTAGACCTATTAATTTTGAACAGACTTAAATCTTTGGGGATGGGCAATTACGTTGCAATAGTCAAAAGGCTATGTATATTATAATAACAAATGATTATGTTGAACTATCAATACATAGTATTTAGGTAGGTTGGTTTTTATACAGTTGTGTTATAAAGGTATAAAATGCAGTAATATATAACCTACAAACTGCATTTATTATAATTTAAAATTGATGAGAGCAATTCAAGTTTAAAGATACAAATCAAATCTTTCTAAGCAGAGACACTGCATTCTTGTAAAGTAATTTAATCTCTCTTTGTTTTTTTAGATGCTAGCACTAGCATTACTGGACCGTATCGTCTCTATAGATAAACAGCACCAGTGGTTATTATATCTCTCCAACAGTGGCTACTTAAAAGTGCTGGTTGACAGCCTGGCAGATGATGATCTCAAGTTGCAAAGTTTACTCATACCACAGCCTCCTTTGCTTAAAGCGCTGTATACCTATGAGTCAAAAATGGTGAGATTCTGTGCAAATTCTGCTTCTGTTGTACTCCAGCCTAAAGCAACCAGTCAGCATTTAGCACTAACATGTAACTCTTGCTATGTCACAAAAATTTCACTTTTTAAATCTCTGTATACACAGTGTCCATATCTGAATGCTCTCTATCTGTTAGCTAGACTAGAAGAACTTTCTATTTCATCTCTAAAGCATATTTTTATAAAATCATTGTTGAAAACAGTTAAAGCCCTGAAGTCTAATCTGTTCTACCACTTCACGTGAGGTTTCTCTTTCTGCTTTGCAATACAAGCTTATTTATTTAAAAGAAGCAAATCATAGCATACTGACCAGGGTGGGTTCTACTTACCTTTACTATGGGTTTGCAGTGGGGCTGCGCACACGCTCGCTTCGCTCGCTCAAGTGCTCTTCTGCGCATGCACAGAAGCATTTTGGTGACATCGGGGTCGGTGGGCAGAGCCTCCCACTGGTTTTATTACCGGTTCTATAGAACCGGTGCGAACTGGGGGCAACCCACCATTGATACTTACTATCTAGCATTCCCACAGCCTTCCCAATTAATTCTCTTAAATTACAACAATAAAAGCTAATAGAAACTATAAATAAAAAAAGAATTAAAAGGGAAAAAATATAAGGTGCAAGAAAAAAAAAGTAGAAAAGAAAAATAAGAGTATAGAAAGAAATACACACATACATACACACAACCCTCCTTCCTGTCAGCAAGTATAAACAATTTTAATAATTTAGCACCTTCTTTTAAATACAGCAAATGATCTCTTCTTCCCATATCTCATCTCTTATCTATAAACAAATCCTTAAAACCTCATCAGTCCTAATTCAGCAATGTTAATTAGAGATAACATATCTATTTGAACCTTCATCAAATAAACCAACTTTATATTCCTCCCTTTTATTCTAATCCATTCAAATAATATCCTTCTTTGTCCTTTCTGACAAAATTCTTCAATTTTGCAACCTCTTTTGCAAATCCAGTATAGGAGAATTATCTAGATCACTCTTGGTTTGTTATTTGTATATCTCTTTCAGTTACTAGGATATCAGACAGTTTATTTTGCATGCCCAATGTGACATGTTTTTCCATTTTTCATAGCATGTCATTTTTAAATTCACTTTCAAAACAGTTCCTTTTACATAACATCTTTTAAATACAGACTGTCTACAGAGGCAGATAAGTCTTAAAATTAACTTCCGAGTTGATTGTTCAAAACTATCCTTCAGTATGTTCAATATAAAATATTTTGGTTCATTCATATTTGTAATTTTAGTTTGAGTCTTTTTCTCCTTTAATTGTAATTTTTAGTTCCCTTTAGTGTCCAATTATTAAAATTCTATATTCTTATGATTTTAAGTAATTCAAAGTAATTCAAAACAAAAGCATTTTCCCACAGGAAGGTTTCTTTATAATTAATTCCAAAATCTTATGTCAAATTTATCTTGACCTGTTTGTGTCTGTTTAGCAAGTCTGTTTGTGACTTGCTAAAATCAATATTTGAATTACCGTTTTGCCGACACAACATCACTCAATGCAGTCTCTTTCTGCAGGGAAGAAGGAGGGATGACCTAAGGAGTGAGATTTAGGAGATGAGCCTTCAACTACTTGCTATATATTCTGATTATTAGATCCTTGTTCCAGTTGCTAACAAATAAAATATTTACTTTTTTTTTCTCAAGGCCTTCCTGACCAAAGTAGCAAAAATACAACAAGGAGCACTAGAGTTATTGAGATCTGGAGTAATAGTGAAACTTGCACAGTTTCAGGTATATGATATGCGGCCAGAAATAGATCAACAAGGGTAAGTTTATACACCAAATTTCCAAAATAACCTCCTGGTTAGGATAAAGCAATGTTTTTTTGTGTTATATGTTTATAGTGCATGTTTTGACTAGAATTGAAATTATTTCACTTACTGGTAAACTTGTACATTTGTTTTAAAAATATAGGGTTTGATAGTTTTATAAACAGTAACTGGTTACATTAATCTATGTTTCGTTAATTTTTTTTAATTTTTTGTTTTAATTGTTTATTATTTTACAAAGATTTGTGTATATTGCAGCCGCCTGGGTTGTGGGCTGAGAAATCATCTATGTAAATCAAATAAATAAATCTAAGATTTCATTCACTTTAATGTTAAATCAAAGCTGAATTTTGTTGGGGGTTTTTTGTTTGTTTTCCGGCCAGTTATTAAATAAATGTATCCATCTATCTAAATCATTACCTCCACTTAAATCTCAGAACAAATAGTAATGCCAAATGATCCTTTCCCAACCATCTGTGCTAGATGGCTCATACCAGAACTACTAATGAATAGTCTCCAGCAGACGTTTTATTGTTGGTCACCTGTCTTACAAAAATCTTGCCAGACTGAATACATTCCCTTGGAATCAGTCTGATGAGGCTTCAGGGATTCTGATAGGCCACTACACTTTCTGCAGTGCAAGGACTCTAAATCCTCCCCCCCACCCTTTTTAAGACCTCTCTCCAATCTAGCTGCAGATTCCACTACAATTAAGGTTGTTACTGAAGGATTATCTGGATTTATATCATGTATAAATCAAGCTAGTACTAAGCTAGATAAGTGTTCTGTGAGTATACAGAGATACCTTTTGTATTTTATAATTGTAAAATGTGTATTGTAGTGAATTTTCAAGGTTTTTTTTAAGATAACCAGATTATTGGTTTCCTTTTTGCTTCTTCTTTTAAGAATATTTGGTATGCGAGATCCTCCAGTCTTCATTCCTGCTCCTGTAGAGCGTTATCACCAGATTCTTTTGCCTGCTCTCCAGCTTTGCCAAATCATCCTTACTTCTAGCATGGCACAACATGCTCAGGCTGCCAGACAGGTAAGATGATAGAAACTTCTGGTAGCAATGGCTGTTCATTTCAATTATTCTTGAAGTTAGATACTATTGGATACTGGATATCATTCTCTTATTTCCAGCTCCCTGAATTAATTACACTTTAACTTTACTTTCCCCCCTCTCCCTCCTTTGCTCCCTCCCCCACTCTCTCTCTCCCCTCTCTCCCTCCCTCTTTCTCTCATAGGTTTTGCAGTTCCTAATATCCCATTCAGATGCTGTCCAAGCAATCTTGCGGTGTCAAGAAGTTAGTGTGGGAGCCTTGCAAGAATTGGCATTACTTACTGGAATAATCAGCAAAGCTGCTTTACCAGGCAAGATATTTTTAGTTTTTGATACAATACAACACACTGTCTTTTACTGGAATAACAGTAAATGTGTATAAAATATATTATAAAAATGTTTCATTTGTATAGAGCAGGAAGAGAAAGTTCATGGAAGCTTTTCATAGTTCATGTAATAGACCCGTGATGGCAAACCTATGCCACGCGTGCCAGAGGTGGCACACAGAGTCCTCTATGGGCACATGCACCATCACCAGCGCGCCAAAACCCGGAAGGGCAGCTGGCCACCACATGCATGTGCACTGGCCAGCTGCTGTCTTCCGGGTTCCAGTGTGCTCCATTTTTGGCACTTGGTGCCAAAAAGGTTAACCATCACTGTAATAGACGTTACAGTCTTGCATTCTAATATGACTTTTAGACTCACATGTTTATTATATTCTTTCAGAGAGTGAATCAATCCATCAAAATCACTATGTGTATTTTGAGAAGTTAGAATGCTAAACTATTTTATTTATGCAGTTCAGCAGAATCTGCTTATTAGAAAAGCTCCTAAAATGGATGCTGGTAGCTTTATTTCTTGATAGACGGACATTGTGCAAAAGAAGTTTAAGTGTATTGTATTTATTGAATGAAACTTGGCTAAGGGTAATTTCATATATTCCAAGGATGTTATATTCAGAGATCCAACCAAACGTTATTAAGGATCAAAGACAAAAGACAAAAAAAAAAGACCAACAATACAAAAAATATAATAAAAGAATTTTTTAAAATTGCAAGACAATCCTGAAACAATTAACAACTAAAAATTAATATGATCCTACTAAATAAAGTGATTTATGAGTGATTACTACAGCCTAACAGAGGATGCCCTTTTAAAAAACAATTTGAATCTATTATGTAGTGTTGTTTCATTAGGTGTGCTGGGTGACTTTGATCTTGATTTCAATGAAGGAATGCAGATTGAATTACAAGGACATATAGGGCGATTTCAGGTAAATTTCTGTAATTATAGCAATTGCTTTTTTTTTTAGTACTTGCAACCACTTGAATCATCAATTCTAAGAAGCTTATGAAGTGTTATACCCATTTTTATAGGCTATGTATATATTTCTTGTCTATCCATCTTGTTTTTTGACAAAAGAATAAATGTTATAATTTAGCTGAGATTTACCATAAAAGTAAACATATTTCCTATGCTGTTCCAAAAACAAAATTAGTTGTGGCATAATATTTATATACAACAAATAGTTTTGCAGAATGAACTTTAGGGCATAAAAGGTGTGCAGAAACAAGGAACATAAAAGGTCCAATTACCTACTCCATTAGGGAGTAGAATTTTGTTAGGGTTAGGGAGCTAAATAAAGTCTGATACTTTCAGGAACAAAATGTTTAATTGCAAATTTTCAGAACAGATAAATCATTGAGAAAAATGGAAAAGGCAAGAATTTTAATTTAATATTGTCAGTTATGCAGAATATGATTTTATATCTTAAACACAACACATTGAATTTTTGTACAATTAATGGTAAACATCTGGAGAACAGAATTAATCATTGGTTTATTTTCATTTGTTTTTAGCGCCAGTGCTTAGGCCTACTCACACGGTTTGGTAGTTCAGAGAGACTGCGCCAATTCAAGTTGCAAGATGATCACACAGATGCGGATAGAGTGAACAAGAGAGATGATATTGAACTAGCCATGCAACAGGTGAGCCATTCAGTGGAATTTGGTGTATAAAATTGAGAAACTAGGTGATATAGTGGTTGAGGTGATGTACTAGGATTAAGAAGACCCAGGTTCTAGTTCAGTATTGGAGAATCTTTTCAGCATGGAGTGCCGAAATGAGTGCGCGCGGGGGAGCACCAGAAAACGGAAGAGCAGCTCCCCAGTGTGCATGCTCACTCTGGGGAGCTGCTCTTTGGTTTCCAGCACTACTGCACATGCAAAGACCAGCTGGCCAGAAGAGCAACAGGCAATGGCTGGCACGCCCAGAGAGATGGCTCTAATCTCCTTCTGGCACGTGTGCCATAGGTTCACCATCACGGTTCTAGTTCATTTTCTGCTGCAAAGCTCCCAAAGGGACTTAGTCAATTCCTCTCTCTTGGGTCAATCAACCCAATTTACTTCACAAGGTTATTGTTGCGGGGATTGTGAAGGAGTACTATGCCCACCACTTTGGCCTCCTGTACAAAAGGCTGGCTATAAATAAAATGAAGAAACAAAGGCTGTTATTGCAACATTTTCAGTTTTTTTTTATTTTCTGTGCCTTATTCATAGCAGTCATTGTATTTTAAAAAAAACCCTTTACATCTATATCTGTAGATCTGTGCCAATGTGATGGAATATTGCCAGCTGCTTATGGTACAGTGTGCCCCTACTTTTGAACACACAGTTTGCCTGTTCACTCCCAGCCTTTCTGAGTCCACCAATCGAGATGGATCTCGGCAGGGTAGGTTTACTTGGGTAACTTAAAAATGCATTCTAGATATTATAGTTAACAATTCTTCCCATATTCTCATGTACTAAGAATGTTCTTTATGTCATGTTTATAAGCCTGCTTTTACATTTGGGAGGTCAAGATTAATGCAGAACCTAGACATTCTGTGCCACAGAGGCTGTTTTAGTTTGTAAAAGCACTAGTTCAGCAATATACTGAATTGTCATGGTTATTAAGTTTGATAGTAAGATTATCTTCCATATAATATGTCATACCATATACATCTGTGTGACTTTGCTCTCTATGTTTCCATATGTAGCATACTTTATTACTTATTGTCTATATGCTTGTATTCTACATGTGGTTGGGCAATATCAAATACATGACATTGGAAGCCACACTTTTGTAATAAATTTACTCTTTAGTCCTTATTTTAGATTAAGTTTGTTTTTCATTTAATGGAATCCAACTTTATGGCAAATGTTCTTTGCTTTAACTTGGATTATTACCTCTTTTAGATACACAAGCACCAGTGATTCCATATTGGCGATTGCCTGGCCTGGGTATTATTGTCTATCTTTTAAAACAAAGCGCTAATGACTTCTTCAGTTACTATGATAGTCATCGTCAGAACGTTAGCAAGTTGCAAAATGTGGAACAGCTACCACCAGAAGAGATAAAAGAGGTAACCTTCCTGTATCCTTCTCTTGCTTTCGCTATTTCCGCTAAGTTTATCCTTTGATTGTTGCATGTAACGTTTTATATAACTAATTACAACAATCAGTGAAGGGGATATTAACAAGGTGTATCAGTACAATGGAGAGGGATGGTATTTACTACCTCTTTAGATCTGTATTGTAATAGTATAAGTTCTGAATAAGAAAGCTAAATATTTTTGCTTTTCTTAGTAGAATAAACATACTTTTAAGTTTTTCTGTTCTTAATAAATCTTTAGAGATTATCAAGTTATTCAGTAACTGATGTCCTAGACATGCCAAATGTATTAAAGTTGCTATACAAGTAATATTCCAGAGTTTCCAATTGTAAAATTTCTCTTGAAGCTTATTTTTTATTTGGAATAATATGTGTGTTTATATGAAAAGTTGGTTTTGTAGAGCTTGAAGCTTGTATAGTGCTTACCTACACGATATTACATGTTGATATGTCTTTGTTTTTTTCCATAGTTGTGCCAGTCTGTTATTCTAGCTGGAGTAGACAAAATTTCTACTACCCAAAAGTATATTTTAGCAAAGCGACGTTTAGTGAAGCTGATCAACAATCGAGCCAAACTGCTTTCTCTGTGTTGCTGTATCCTTTTATCATTGTGTGGAAACTCATTTATTTTTTAGAGCAAACTTCAGAGATCATCTTTTAAAACTTAGGAACAAAATTAAGAATTTAACAATCATACATGGTGAAAAGTGACTTCCTCCACTGCTATCCAACTTAAATGTTTAATTTTTTAAAACAACCTTGCAAATCTGAACATTTTATGATTTTAAATAAGTTAGTCTTTGTTCCAGAGACTGTAATCAGATGTAATCATTTTTTAAATATCAAAAATCTGCATAACCATTGATCTAACATTACAATTTATAACCTTTAAAATTAATTAAGAAAATGAGACAGTCTCTTTTGTGAGAGACTGTTTAATTCTATTAGATGATGAAATTTTAAATGCAGCGGAACCTCTGGGAAGATATTTTCTTTAAGAGGCATTACATGCATTTTGGGATTATGATTATTGTTAGGAATATTAATTGAACTGTCTAAATGTAATTAACTTGCTTAATAATGTTTGAGAAATCAATAAAAATAATTTAAACTGCAACCAGAGAATCTGGTTTTGCTTAAAAATGATAGTATCATCTATATTTATTCTGGAAGAAATGATTAAAATGTGGGGATGAAACAGGTGCTTATTTGTCACTAACTAGCAAAAGTTATGATTAGCTGTTGCTTTATTTTCTTATATACATGCCCAAGAATATGTAAATGTAAACTCCTTTACTAGATATGTTTGCAGATATTATAGAAACCTGTCTTTTTATTCTTTGGCGGCATCTTGAACACTATCTACTACACTGTACACCTGCAGATTCCCAAGCTTCTCTTTTGGCTCCCAGGACTCAGTCAAGGAGCAGAAGATTACAAGGTAATTTTCCTTAAATTTATTTAAATTCCTACATTATGTTATCCCTTGAAGTTTAATCATCAGATTGTGCAACTGTTTATAATCAATTAGGGTTGGAGACGTTTTAATGGATTCTATTGCAACAAAACTAAAACATTGGTTTAAACAGTTTGTGATTAATTAGATGAATGAATCATGCTTATAAAGGCTCCCATTCCAGGGAAGGTTGCAATTGAAACAGAAGTTGTAACTTGCCCCTCGGTAAGGGTTTCCATTTCTTCCTCCAGCAGGAAGCATGAATCCAGAACCCCCAGAATGCAATCCTGTTGTCATGAGGAAGCATAACCCTTCTAGAATAAAATATGAATTTACTCTGGAGTTCAATTTCTAAATCCCACCTCTTGATTTTGCTGAAAATAAGCCTAAAGTTTGTTTCTTCCATCCAGTCAGTTCCTAACAGCCTCCAGGCATTGGGATATAACTTTCATTTACAATTCCTTATTAGCTTAAGGTGGAGATGTATAGTTCGGTACCATCAACATGGTACCTCATACTGTGCTAATAGATTATTAGATGCATGTAGAGATCGAAAAGTAAAGGAGATGGCTGAGCCCTGTGGAACCCACAACTCACTTCCTACACTGTTCAGTAGAATACCATGACCAATGGTATAAAAGGCCCTCAAGATGTTGAGAAAATCATACTCAACATCTCTATCCAAATCATCTTACAATCATCTACATGTAAGTTGTAGTCTTACCTGATTATTGTAATTATTATAATTACTTTTATAATTATAATTAATATTTTTATAATTGTAATTAGTATTATAATTGTAATTATTGTAATTATTACGAGCCGGAAAGAGGGCTGAGAAAATATCTACAGACCCCTTACATTCTGGACATAAAGTATTTCAATTCCCACCCTCAGGATGCCACTACAGGGCACTGCATGTGAAAACACCTTGACACAAAGAGTTTTTCCCCCTGCCATCACTCTGCTAAACACCTAATTCCCACAGCACTGTCTTATGCCTAAGGATAACCCATGTAGTTGGGCTGTATTGCTATTATCCTTCTCATCTTTCCTATTACCTTCTATTATTATCTTACGATTTATCACATTGTTGTTTGTATGTACACAGAGCTTACGCAGTGGAGACAAATTTCTTGAGTGTCCAATCATACTTGGCCAATAAAGAATCTTCTCTTCTCTTCTCTGAAAGGGATTCAGACAATCCTTTTCAACTACAGTGTTCTGTAATTGCTGCCCTACCACTTCCCTAAGGTTAAAAGTCCTCCAAAACATCTGAATGGAGTTGGCTCCTTTAGGAGATGCAGTTGGTATAAGGATCTCAGATTTTCTCAGCCTCTCTATTATATGTACTAGAACAAATGTATCAATTGATAAAATATTTAATTTTTGTTTCCGTGTATAGATATTGTGCAACTCTTAAATAACTTTACATTGTATATTTTTAAAGCTTGCTTTGGATATAACTCGTAGTTTTTAATTCCTACATTCCTTTAATTCAGAAACTAACTTCGATGTAACAAGTGGATTGAGCAGAGTAAGCCAACTTGATATAGATCAGGTAGGATCTTTCAAAGGTTCTTCTTTATAAATAGTGGGCTTGACGCTCTTGTAACTTTTATTAAGTGATTATTGGTCCTTAAAAATAAAAGTTTTGATTAGTTCACTGCTACTTAACTTTGAAATTATTCATTCTGAATGGTCAAAAAATACACAACAATCCAGCATGCTAAATATTGCTTCTAGAACCATACTTCTTGTGGATTATGAATGATACTAGTAATAAAGGATTGTGGGAGGGCTGGTCTCTGAGTCAGTTTTTGACACATAGTGACTGCTTGGACTAGTCTGGGCAGTTTTCTTGACAAGTTTTTTTGGAAATGGTTTGCCACTGCCACCTTCTTAGAACTGAGAGAGAGAGGAGGACCACGGTTACCCAACTAACCTAAACTCTAGAACTTAATCTCCCAGTTTAACCACTACTCCAAATTGGCTCTGTAATAAAAGAAATTATCCAACAGTATTTGCTTTTTTTCCCTCTTCTCCTTTACATTTTTCTATTATAATATTAACTTTAAAGAAAAGCAGAAGCAAATATCGGAATTCTTCTTTTCATTTGTTTTCAATCAATTAACAAAATGTAAACCAACAAAAAGAAAGCATGCCTTGCCTTTTTTCTTTGCAAATTTTACATTATTAAAGAAAAAGCATATTAGCTTTAAAATAAAATAATATGCTTGTAATTAGTGCTGAAGAGTTGGTTTTTTTTCATAAACTTGAGTAATTTGTATTAATATTATTTGTATTTATCATTTTTCATATACAAGAACAGAAATTTAGGGATATTTAAGTTTCTTGGGGGCATCCCTTTATCATCTTTCTCTTTCCAATCAAAATTTTAAAACTTCAAAATAATAATATTGATATAGGCGTCCAATTGTTACAATGTTATAATATCACAATTGGATTTTCAGTCCCTTTTACTTTTTTAACAAGGACATGTTAAATCTAGGCATGGCATGACTCATAAATCTGTATGTTTACTTTTTAGATTTTAAAAAGCAAGGTTGGGTATGTTTCAAATAGGACCCATTTATATAGACCACTGAATCTAAATTAATAATGCATTAAAGGAGGATTTAATAAATAAAGATTATCTTGGTTTTGTTGTTGTTGTTTCTTTTTAGCTTCAGCTAGAGGCAATCAATAATTTTGGAGAATCCCTTCAGAAGAAACTTCTAGATATAGAAGGACTGTATTCTAAGGTGCGGTCACGCTATACTTTCATTCAAGCACTTGTTAGACGTATCCGTGGCCTGCTAAGAATATCAAGAGGATGAAGAATAATGTTTGTTCATTATTGATGTTTTTTGTACAAGTAACATTTTATAAATTATGGTAAAATTATTTTAATATGTTTCATTACAAGAATGAATAATTTTTGTGTGTTCCTGCCATTCATTATTACCTAAGTCAAAAAATAAACTTTTTTAAACAGCCACATTTGTGTACAAGGTTAATTACTTAGAAAAGGAAATAGGGTATAATTCACAAGAATAAAAATTCTGGTATCAGTATATCAGTGTAAACACTGGCCATATTATTTATTTTTTTTAACTATGGCAACCCATGTGAAATTATGTGTGTGTAAAATAATTTGTCTGCAGGTACCGTAGTCCTCAACCTACAACAGTTCATTTAGTGACTGAAGTTACAACAGCACTGAAAAAAGTGACTTATGACTGTTTTTTACACTGACTGTTGCAGCATCTCCATAGTTGTGTGATCAAATTTCAGATGCTTGGCAAGTGGCTGATATTTATGACTGTTGCAATATCTTGGAGTTATGTCATCACTTTTGCGACTTTTCAAGCAAAGTCAATGGGGAAGCCAGATTCACTTAACCTTGTTACTAACTTAACAGCTGCATTGATTCACTGAACAACTGTGGCAAGAAAGGTCATAAAATGGGGCAAAATTCATTTAACAAATGTCTCATTTAACAACAGAAATGTTGGTCTCAATTGTGATCGTAAGTCGAGGACTATCTAAAGAATTGTTGGAAAAATAGTTTCCTCTTATAGCAATAGTCCCCCCCCCCCCTTTTACTTGCTGCAAAAAGCAAATTGAAATTATGAGGCTATAAAAAGTATCCTGAATAAAATATAGATTTTCTAAGGAGAGTGCTTCCTTTTATAATGCATTTGTTTCAACAATGCTATTTCTTAAAAACATTAAGTACCACCTTTAGAAAAAGTGAAATGTAACCAACATGTCATTGTATGAATATTAAACTACGCTGGAAAATCCCAGAATAATTACATTTTGCAGTCTTGTTGCAATTTCCTTCATAGATGTACCTGGAGATTTTCCACTTTGATATGCTGCTGCGCCATCGCGCTTCATTCTTAAACTATGCGGGATGAAACATCGAGTTTAGCAATAAATAGCTAGGACACTGCAGACCCTCAACTGTAGCACTCTTTCTAACTAAAAAAATAGAAATACCATCAACGCTGTTTGGATAACTTAGAACTGCGTCGCTTGCAAGACCTAGGTATTGCATACAAAATTATACATAGTAATGCTTTACCTGTAAATGACTTTTTGTTTTAATTGCAATAATACGTGCGCGAACAACCGCTTTACACTCAATGTAAATCGTTTTAAATTTGACTGTAAAAAATATGATTTCTGTAATTGTCAGAGTTGTCAAAATCTGGAATGCTCTACCTCAGTGTTTCTCAATCTTGGTAGCTTGAAGATGGGTGGACTTCAACTCCCAGAATCCCCAGCCAGCAGCGTTGCTGGCTGGGGGATTCTGGGAGTTGAAGTCCACCCATCTTCAAGCTACCAAGGTTGAGAAACACTACCTGATTCAGTTGTCTCAGCTACAAATTTTCACAGTTTCAGTCACAAATTGACTTCGTGGACCTTACCTCATAACTTAAATGGTCAGCAGAGGGAGTTAACTAAGGTGCCTGTCGTCCCTGTCGTTGTATTTTTTTCTTTTATTCTTGTTCTCGTTTTTGTTTGACAAATTCTAATATATAAATAAATAAAAAGTGAGAACGCTTCCCGCAACTCCCTCCCGCCGCTTCCTTCCTATCACCGCTTTCGCTCAGCACCACGTGGTCCCGGAACTCGAATAGCTCCGCCTCTATCGCCGCCCACCAGCCAAATTCCTCCAATGGGGAAGCCGAGAGAGGTTCTGTCGCTCCGCTTTTGACCGAGCAGATTCGTCGCTTCGTCCTCAGTCGCGGCGACGCCGGTTCGTGTCGAAAATTCTGTTCTTGGTTTGGTCATCATGTTAAGCAGCTGGTGCGCATCGCGGGAGCGACTCAAGCAAGCAGGAGGCGACGTGGAACCTGCTCCTCGCCGACTTCCGGGTGAACGCCGCCGCCGGCAGCAGCAGAGGAGGAGGAGGAGGAGGAGGAGGACTGCCGGGAAGCTGAGCGGCAAACAGCCCGGGAAACCTTTACCGCCATGGGTGAGGGAAGGGAGAAAAGCAGGGCTTGGCTTGAGCGAGGGCTGAGGTGGCGGCCCGAAAATGGAGCGCTTTGGCGGGCGGGGGAGGGGCGGGCGGAGAAGGTTCCGTGAAGAGTTTTTCCCTCATGGCGTGAGACTCCGGGCCTCCGAGGCGCCCTTGTGGTTCTGGGCTCTTTTGGGGGGCTATCGAGCGGTTGAATTCGCTCGCCTGGGAGTTTCCTGGAGGGAAAACTCGGCGTCTCGGTCGGTGTGGTAGAATTTCCTTCACGGAGTCAAAGGCGAGAGAAAACTGCGCAGATCCTCCGAGGGAGCGTGAAAAGTTAAGACCGCAACAACACTGAGGAGATTCCAACTTTTGACGCCTTCGAACCGGCTCCCCTCCCCCTTTTTCTCTTCCCTCGTTCTCACGCGCTCTTCCCCCTCATCACCCCGTTACTCTCAGAACCGTCGGAGGGTAGCAGATAAAATTTCCTCTGCTCGGAGACGGTAACGTGCCCAAGCTCGTGATGTCCAATTTCCCATTCACAAGCTTTACCTGAAGACATAAGGATAGGCCACCCGCGGGGACATCCATATGCGACTGAGCTATAAATTTCAGCTGTCTGATGAGGATGGCAAACAAACTTTTGGACGAAAATTAGGGGGCACCACAGCCATTCCCCACTCCTTGCCTCTAGAACAGTGTTTCTTCAACTTTTTATCCTCAGGAACACCCCCCCTCCCAATTTTTAAAATTATGGAGGACTCCAAAATAGGTTTAGTTTGTATGGCCTATGTTTGTTGTTATTTATCATATTCAAAGTTAAAAACATGCATTCGTGAAACATTTATTGAATCATGTAAAAATAATAGTATCAATCCTGTTGGATGTTAACAAATATTTTTCATAAAAAAAGCCTTGTATTTTAAAATGAGAAAAATGACATTGTTTTAATGTCATCTGACATTAATGTTTAATGTCAGATATTGAAGGTTTTAATAAAACTTTCAATATCTGGCAAATAATTTTGATGTTGTGGACCTATAAGATGGTCTTCCGGGACCCTGGGGGATCCTTGGATTTGCAATTGGAGAAATTCAGCCAATTCTTCCTTGTGCTATGCTAAGACATTTCAAAGAAGAGACTAGTAAGTGGGTGCCTGCCACAACTTTGGAATTTAAAATTGCAAGATTAGTTCTTCCTGTTTCTCTTGGTTTAGGGAGTGTAGAATTGGTCTTAATAAATGATGTAAACTTCAGTTTTTTCTGTTATCTCCCTCAGCAGGGTTTCAGAAAGTTTAGCAGTACTTATTTGATCTTTTCTGAGCTTGGAAGCAAGCAGGATCAGACCTGGTTAGTACTTGGATCTGACAACATTAGGAAATCCTAACTAGGTTGGAAAAATTTAAAAAAAAAACATGCAGCTGTGAAATCATGAAACTAATTTGAAAAGTGAAATTTTTCATTGAAAGATGTTTGGAAATTAGGAAATAGCATTCACGAAAATACAAAACGATGTGTAATAATGCAGAAATTCCAACTTTTAAGATTACTAAGACTTGCTTTTGTATTGCATATGTGTATTTATTTAAAAAAACACATTAGAAAGGACAGGAAAAAGAAAAATTGTTAACATAAGCAGATGTCTTAGAAGTAAAATGTATTTCTCAGGAAAGCTTTAAAAATTATTAATTTGGAACAGTCTGATATTGTAATACATTTCTAATAATGCTTGTTTCTTTTTCTTTCTTTCTTTTTTGTAGGTGGCTTTTTTTCAACAATCTTTTCCAGTTTGTTTGGTACACGGGAGATGAGAATTTTAATTTTGGGGTTAGATGGAGCAGGAAAGACCACAATTCTATACAGGTTACAAGTTGGTGAAGTTGTAACTACCATTCCTAGTGAGTGTTTTTTTCCCTTAAATGAAATATGATTCATAGCATTTAATGCAATATTCTTATCTCTGATACATCTATTAATTGAAGTGTCTTAAAATCTTAAGGCTACTTCACTTTCATTTTATCATATAGGTTGCACAAAAATGTAAATATTTAATTTACTAAATATTACTAAAGGAAATTTTATGTTATCTAATTTTAGGTTCTATTTAATTGGGCCAAACTATGTTATAATAATAATTTTAATTAGCAATTTTATGATGTTTGTGTATCTATATTTTTCTTGACTTTACACCGCCTTGAGTCCTATGGGAGAAAGGCGGTATAGAAATATAACTAACTAACTAACTAACTAACATCTGAACAGAACAAATACTCTATGTATAGGGTAATTTTTTCCTCCTATAAGGAAATCAGGATTTTCCAATACTGGCTTTTCAGCTGTAGAATGAATTTATTTCCTTGTCGGATTTATATGCCATTGGAATCAATGAAGACTGAATAATGTACATTTCAGATATCTATAGATCAGGTTAAACAATAATAAAATTACAATACAAAAATCATAGTACATTCATATGTAAATTCTGGGAACAATAGTTACGTACTAGTATTTTATACAGTTTTTGCAAAACATTTACATTAATGAAATATTTCAAAACCAGGCAACAACATAAAACCTCCAGCCAAGTTTGAAAGGCTTTCTAAAAACCGCTAGGATAGGAACCATTGAATTTTCAGTGGATGCCATTTTAGAAAAAGAAAGCAATATTTGAATTGAGTTTCTTTCATGAGATCTGCTGATGACATTACCCGTCTGAAGGGATATGGAGAGAACCTACATTATAATATCATGAGATGAGAAGATATAGTTGGGAATAAGCAAGCAATTGTATGAAAACAATAGTTGTATGTATGAAAGCACTTAGACACAGTTGCTGTCTGCTCATTGAGCAGGAATCATAAGTCAAGAAGGACCCCTAAATTCTGTATGGGACAACATAACCTAAAAAAGGAATCTGCCTAGAATTGGATGGCTGTTCTGCAACTACAGCTCTTCTCAGCTATCCTGCCCAAATAGGGAAGGGTGTAGGTTATTTAATATTTATTATTTTCATTTATAGTCTCCGGTCTCATTTATATGCATCTTGACTTACAAAAAATTAAAACAATATAAAACAACAGAATAGAAAAGTTTAGAAACAATATAAAAATCATATTGAAATCAATAAAATTTATAAAATTCATACCTGAGGTAATCCTATCCACCAATAACCCTCACTACTTAAGGACAGAGTATAGAGTGCCTCTTTCAGAGAGACAGCAGTCTCTATAAGGATACAATTACCTAGTTCAGCTTCTTGTCACCTCAAAAGCTTTCATCAACCAGTAATGGCAGTGAATCATGACTACAGACTACAGAGTTGAAACCCCCAAATCATATCTATTTCCTCAGGATTTACAAGTTCAACTTCATTCAAGATAATTAATAGTTGTGGTTGTGGTTTGCTCACCTGGTTAGGCCCTGCCCAGATACAAGTGATTTTATCCTGCAGATGTCTTAAAAATTCTTCACACAGTCCATCCTTTCCTAATAAAGTCCAAGGCACTTTTAGAAAGAGTTATATAGATACAGTGAACAACGACATATTGTGTTATGGCTATATTTTTAATAATATGGGTATTCCTTGACTTATAACCACAACTGAGCGCAACATTTCTGTTGCTAAGCAAGACAGTTGTGAGTTTTGCCCCAGTTTATGACTTTTCTTGCCACAGTTAAGTGAAGTTAGCAACATGTTAAGTGAATCTAGCTTCCCAATTGACTGCTTGTTAGACGCTCACAAAAGGTGATAACATGACACTGCAACCATCATAAATACATGCCAGTTGTCAAGCATCCACATTTTCACCATGTGACCATGCATGGTAATTTCAAATGGTCAGTAAACAAATGGTTGTAAATCAAGGATTACCTGTACTGAATATTATTCAATAATAATGAATTTATTTGGAAATTAGAAAATCATGCAATATTTACCATATTCAAACTGCAAATACATTTGGATATCAGTTGTTTTTAATGTGCTAGTTAAATTTTGTTTTCTCTTTTAGCAATTGGTTTTAATGTTGAAACAGTCACCTACAAGAATCTAAAGTTTCAAGTCTGGGACTTAGGAGGACAGACTAGCATCAGGTAAAACGGTTCTGAAACCACAACAAATCTAAATATTTCACTGAGTGTTATGATATTTTCACAGTTTACAAGAAAATGTCTTTATATATCAGAAAACAATTCTTTGGGTTATGCTTTCACACAGAGATTAAGCAGTGAATAGTTGTATCAGTTTCTACAGTTTGCCATTACAGTTAAGAAAAATATTTTTAGGCTGTAAAATACATTTAAAGAACATTCTGAAATTTCAAGTACCTTTTGAAGAAACTGAAGGTGCTAGTTGTTCAGTTGTAGATGAAGGACACTGGGGAGAAACGTTTTATAAGCTTTTGGCTATCTGTGACTTTGATATCAATAGATAAGCTTTGTTTTAAAACTCAAAACTTACAAAGCTTTGATTTTACAACTACTAAGAAACACTCTTGAAAGCTATGAATTCTCTGATACAATTTACATTTTTGTTTTGTTTTCTAGACCATATTGGCGATGTTACTATTCCAATACTGATGCAGTTATCTATGTAGTAGACAGCTGTGATAGAGACAGAATTGGAATTTCAAAATCTGAGCTTGTTGCCATGTTGGAGGTATGAAGTAATAAAATGGCTCTGGATACTGCTTTTAAAATTAGGCTCATAATTATGAAAAGGTGTCTTACCCTGATGCTATTCCTGTTTCTTCATTTTCAAGTAAAAATGCTTTTTTGTTACTAATGCAGGCATCATTTTAGTTCACCCTTTAGATGAGCTTAATTGGTTTATTCTTTTGAAGGCTTTGGATTTATATATATTAATATCTGCTAATCTGTGATTCGTTATCAACAGTATGATGCCCAATTATATCTTTCAACTCTGGGCCAGCCAATTGAGGCTATTGAGATTCTGTCCTAAGGCCTGCAGTCTGAGTTAGGATTGGGAGGTACCATCTCTCATTCAGTCCCATCAAGATATAGTGACGGTTAGTGTTTTGACCACCCAGATCTGGGAATATTCCAACTTTGACTTTTGATAGTGTGGTACTTCTCCATTCAATGGTAGTACAGAGTTTAGGAGTCTTCCTGTCCTCACAGCTCCTGCTTAATGAACAGGTGGTAGCTGTGCGAAGACCTTTGCTCTGCTTCATTTGGTGCACCAGTTGCACATAGATTTGGTTGTTCTTCAGTTACATGCCGTGGTCACATCATGCCTTAACTACTGCAATGTGCTCTATATGGAGGTGCCCTTGAAGGCAACACAGAAGCTTCAGCTGGTCCAGAATGCAGTGGCGCAGGCAGTGATGGACATGCCTCAGTATGCCCATGTAGCACTGGTTGCCAGTTTGCTTCTGGATGTGATTTAAAGTGTTGGTTGCTACCTATAACAACCTACATAACAGAGGTGTGTTTACTTGAGGAACTTCTTGTCTTTTGTAGTATTTTCCGAACCAGTTCAATTTGGCAGAGTTGGCGCGATCTAGTTCCATCGATTAAACAATGCCTTCTTTTGGAATCCCAGAAGTGTATGTCAAGAGGGAATGCAGTTTCTACTGAGACTTGAATAATCCCAACCTTGTTGGTATTTTGAAGGGCCCAGAAGGTCTTAAATCCAAACCTTTGATGAGGACAATTGACTTCCTCTTCCTTGTTCCCATCAGGGTTTGTTTTTCCTGTCATCTGTTCTTTTAGTTTGTGCATAACAGTGGTCTTTTTACTTGAGGAACTTCTTCTGTAGTATTTTCCCAGCCAGTTCAATTTGGCAGAGTTGGTGCGATCTAGTTCCATCTATTAAACAATGCCTTCTTTTGGAACCCCGGAAGTACATGTCAAGAGGGAATGCAATTTCCACCAAGACTTGAATAATCCCCACCTGCCCCAGAAGGCATGGCCCTAAATCCAGACCTTTGATGAGGACAGTTGACTTCCTCTTCCTTGTTCCCATCAGGGTTTATTTTTCCTGTCATATCTGTTCTTTCATTTTGTACTATTTTTATGTTTTTGTGTTTCTTGTTTTTAAACATTTTGTAAACTGCTCAGAGTCACTGGGAGTTTGGGCAGATAAATGTAATAAAATTATTCACTTGATGAATCATATAAGAGGAAAAAAATAGAAATATTGGTAATGTGATTTTCTGTTCTCTGAGGCTAGCAGGGATCATTTCCTCCCATCAACAGCTATAGATTCTAAGGGGAGTGGGAGGGGAGATGAATAAGAGGTCAATTTAAGCTTTATAATCTGCAAATTACTGCATATCATGGACATAGCAGGGCTGATAAGATACCCTTTCCTTTGTTGCTGAAAATGCTGTTGCATGCCAGTTTATTTTGGTGGAACTAAGTCTTTGTCCAATCACACTTGAAGCTAGTGGACTTGATCACACTTGAAGCTAGGAACTCCAATGAGTTCCTCTTCAAACACCTTGGATTATTTCAACCAAATAAGCTCTATATAGGCTTTCAGGACTACTGTACAGGTAGTCTTCGACTTATAACCATTCGCTTAGTGACCAATTGAAGTTACAATGGCACTGCAAAAAGTGACTTATGAATGTTTTTCACACTTTACTGTTGTACAATCCCCAATGTCATGTGATCAAAATTCAGATATTTGGCAACCAATTCGTATTTATGATGGTTGCAGTATACTGGAGTCATGTGATCAGCTTTTGCGGCCTTCTGATAAGTACAGTCAATGCAGAAGCCAGATTCACTTAACAACTGGGTTATTAACTTAACAACTGCGGTGATTCACTTAACAACTGTAGCAAGAAAAGACATAAAATGGGGCAAAACTCAAGAACTGTCTCATTTAGCAACAAAAATTTTGGGCTTAATTGTAGTCATAAGTCAAGGACTACCTGTACTAGCATTCTGTTAAATAGCAGGTGGTAAGATTTCATTGCCTGACAGAGGCTAGTATTCACAAATTTCTTTTCTGATTACATACACAGTACTTTCTCCATGCAGAAATAAGATGATGGGCTTCAGGAAGTTCTGTGGAAGTCATTCAGTGTTGAAATAAATGTCTAGATGCTTGTTAAGTCACTTGAGATTCAGTTGGGTGCTACCTTAATTCTTTGGGGGCCAAAAAATAAATGAAATTGATCCAGAATTTTTTTTGTTCAATGTGAAAATGCAAGAAATTTGTCTTTTAGATGTTGGGCAAATTGCAAATCCCAGATAACTTTCAGTAGAAGTCTGCATTACACAGCGAAGGAGAGACAGTCCAGTGTTGCTATCTATCAAAAGAAAATGTTAATTCTTTTACTAAATCTAACCCAGATTGACTAACCTGTGGATTTAGACAGCCCCACTCGTTATTTAACTGTCTCTTGTCGCCCTGTGATTAAGTGCTCCATGGTGGAAGCATAATTTTGTATTGAAAATCTAATATAATCTTTTGACTGCTTTTTTAGGAAGAAGAATTAAAGAAAGCCATTTTAGTGGTATTTGCAAATAAACAAGATATGGAACAAGCCATGACTCCTACGGAAATGGCAAATGCACTTGGACTCCCAGCTCTAAAAGACAGAAAATGGCAGATATTCAAAACATCTGCAACAAAAGGCACTGGACTTGATGAGGCTATGGAGTGGTAAGTACTGTTGTTCTGGCTCCCTTAGAAGATTACTTATTAGGACTGAAAAGGGAAAAGGAAAAGCTAATTAAGAGCACATGGGGGTTGGCAGTGCTCATGTAGTACCTATCAGCAGTTCCTTGAAGTAGTGTAATCTGAATTCATGATCACAGTAGGAGAGACTGACTAACTTTGAAGTAGCATATTGAGTTTATAAAGAAACTTACAAAAGAAGCCACATTTCATTTAAGGAGATGCCAACAGTACCTGCTGAAGCACATTCCAAACCACTTTTCCCTCTTTGAATTTGGATCTCTGAACAGTCCTAGTGCATATTATAGAAACCCAGAGTACATAAAGATGAATTTATTACTTTATTTTTAAAACGTTTGATCTTTAAATTTCAAAACAATTCATTTTTTTTCAGGCTGGTTGAGACCTTGAAGAGCAGACAGTGAAACAGACGAAGTTTTCTTCATTGGTTATGTGAATAAATGCAATGCTGTAAATAGGATTGACAGATTATCTTTTGAAAAAAAATGGTGTTCCTGTGCAATCATTCTGAAAGTTTGCATACTATATATACTTCATATCTTGTGTAAGTTACATAACATCAATTTTTATGATACTCTATTGAATATTGGCTAGAAAAATTGGAATAAATCTTTATTTTAAGTGTCTGAAACTATTTAACACTAATAAATATTTAACTGTCTACATTTTTGTCTCATGCTAGTTATATATAAGGAATCCCCATTTGAAGGTGAATCAGGGCACATTTTTTGTATAACCTGTTTCTAAAAGTCAGGAATATTGGGTGAAGCTGTGAAAATTTATGTGGGCTTTTTAAAATTGTTAAACCATCATATTATACTTGCCCTGTTCCTTCAGGGAATCTTGTAAGTAAAAAAATCACCTTGAACCTTATTCAGGTAGTCCTCGATTTACGGCCACAATTAAGCCCAAAATTTATGTTGTTAAGTGAGACATTTGTTAAGTGAGTTTTGTCCCATTTTACGATTTTCCTTGCCTCAGTTAAGTGAATCACTGCAATTCATTTAAGTTAGTAACCTGGTTGTTAAGTGAATCTGGCTTCCCCATTGATTTTCCTTGTCAGAAGGTCACAAAAGGGGATCCCAAGACCTTGGGAGAAAGAAACGGTCATAAATATGAGTCAGTTGCCAAGCATCTGAATTTTGATCACTTCATCATGGGGATGCTACAAAGGTCATAACTGAAAAATGGTCATAAGTCACATTTTTCAATGTCGTAACTTTGAATGGTCACTAAATGAACTGGACTCAAGGACTAATTTAATTTAATTTAATTTAATTTATCGAATTTCTATGCCGCCCAACTCCCAAGGGACTACTTATATTTCCTTTTGTTAAATAGTATGTTGCAGAGATATGGGAATGTCTTCCTAGCATTTTCAGATAGAAATTAGATGATTCTATCAAGTATCCCCCTTCATTATACTGAATAACACAGGAATAGAAACCCCTTTCATGGTGTTACAAGTGTTATTAGAAGAAAAGTAAAATGTCCTAAAATATTATAGTTTTTTTATAAAGTGTGTCAATAGTTCAGTTTAAAATAAAAAGCCAAGTTCATAAAGCAAAAAGGAACTTGTTTTCAACTTAATACCAGTGGCACCTGCAGGGTGCATGACCCATGTACAAATGAGATAGCTTGCCTCCCAACACTGCCACTCCTATCTTACCTGTTTTGGCATGCACAGTAAATTCTGCTACTCAGTGCAATGTTTGAATTTCACCATTGGTGGCTTGTTCAACAAAGCATGACTTAGCAAAAACTATGGACTGAATCTGACCTAGTAACTCTAAGCTTAAAATCAGAGAATCCAGCATATGCAAATGTTTTCTATAATGTTGAAAGAACTGGTACAGTACACAAATTAAAGAAATGTAGCTGATATTAAAGTGGAAAAATATAATATTTCACTAATATGCTGTTTGAAAGAGGTAGCCTTCTCATCAAAATAAATTTGATGGAAAGAGATTAAGCCAGTTTCACAATGAGAGATTTTGATTATGAAAAAACTAATGTCATGCTTGCTGGTACGAAATAAACTCTTAATGCTACAAGTAAATCTACCAAAATAACTTTAGCACAGTTAGGAATAGAGTGTTTTAATCAAGTTTAATTAAAAAAAAACACATTTACCACAAGCTGTACATTAATGTACAATAATCTCTGGACAACTGAAATGGCTGAGAACTCACCATCCTTAATCACAAGTTTTCTCACTGAAATGATTGAAGATTTTACAGATTTCTCAATATTACCACCAGCTGAACAGGATTTACAAAGAATAAAAATTATAAATAAATATTTAGTAAGCCCTGTAGGTGTTTCTTTCTGAAAACAAAAGTATGGTTTCCTGAAACAAATCTCAAACCTTAAAAGGCGATGATGTGATAGCCTCTGCTATATACTGCCTTTTAAACCATAGAAATACAAATTCTTAGTTGATAAAAACTGTTGAATCTGTTGTTCTTATTTTGTTAAAATCACATAAAATGTTTTCTGCCTTCTCTTTTAAGCAAACATGAAAAGATTAAATGTTTTGTATAAAAAGGTATGTGATAAGAGTTTTACTCAACCATTGCCAAATCTTTTAATGCATGGCTTCTTTGTTTTTTAGCTTTGTAACCAGGCCGTAGAAATTCTATTTTTCTCTTCTTTGCTTCAATTTTATTCTTATGCCTCTTTAACTTCCTCTTGGCAGCAATCTCAGGATTAGCAACAGCCTATTGGAAAACAAAGAATCATAATATTTTGACAGTCCCATTTCCTCCACACCTTCTGAAATTGCCTGGTTTTAATAAAACCTCTCGTGATAAATGAGATGGTCATTTTTTCAAGCAAATGCAGGTGAAAAATGAAGTAGATACTAACCTGTAGGGCTCTCTGCTTCTTTCGTTTAGCTCTCCTCTGACTGGCTTGTTTTTGCACAAAAGCAAATGAAATTGAAAAGTCCTCCAATCCAACTAATTTCTTCAGTAGTTCTATGATTTCTTGGGAAAGATTCTTTAGAGTTGGATCTGGCAAGGATATGATTTTCATTACTTAAAATCTGAGGACAGAAACTGAAGTATGCTATATATTGTTCAATCTTCTGCATAATTGTCCAGGTGTAGTATACTCTACAAACTTCCATAAAATATAATATTCAAATGAAGGCTATTCAGAAATCAGCATTAGTATTTAATTTTCACGCCAAAAATATTATTTGAAATACACTTTTTTAAAGAGCCATCACTTTTTATAGGAGAAAACAGGCTCTTTTCATCCTCAGCCACCTCTTTTGGTATAGATTAAGTGCAGCTTGCCAAACCATCTGAACACCAAGAGACTGATTACCAAATCATCAATTTTCGATAAAAGTTCAGCTTAAGTAAATCTTAGAATCTGGATACACTAAACTGCAATTAACTTGGGCGAAAGAGGCCTTTCTTATCTCTGCCTGACAGCTGTGCAAGAAGAGTAAAAAGGAAAGAGGTGACTTTACAGTGAGAGCAGAAAATAATTAACTCAAGCAAGGTGGCTAACCTGAGGCTCCTCACATAACATTAAGCCAGTAATGCTTGATTAAAGCCAAATATTTAGTACAGAAATAGATGCACGGGAAACAGCACTGATTGTTTTAGGTTTTGACCCACCAAGCTATTTATATATACCAAGTTTTTGCCAGATACTTGCTTAATCCCTTACTGCAGAATGCAGCCAAACTATCTGAATCCAAGAGCTTGCATTGTAGTCAACTATTAGGCTGTTACAAGGGGCAAGTGAATATATAAAGCAGTCTTTACTGACACACTGTTTTCCAGATACGTTGGATCTCAAGTTTCATAATTCTTATGCAATCTGACTGCTAAGATGCCAAGGAATTTTGGGTTTCAATATCCAATACATGAAGGGGATACAAGAAGAGGTTGAGTCAGGCTTTCGGAGCATAGCAGATTAGTTTTGCATCCTGATACCTAGATGAACCATTTGCCGTATCTCCATAAGACAGTTTAAAAATACACAGAAAATACTGTGTCTCACACCAATTGCCATGTTTAAAAACCTCTTCATCGAGTTACTTTATATGCATTGTAGAGATGAGACACACACAATCACTTCACTATATAAGACCCAGAATGGAATATTGACATTTAAAAGAGCAGTAGCTGCAAAGAAAGAGAACCTCAATAAGAAATCAATCTTTTAGACCAAAAGCAATATATGTAAAGTTGTTGACTCCAAAAAGCATGATTACCTTTTAAAAAAATCAAAATTACAAGTAGAAAAGTTTCATATGATCTTATTTTAAAAAAAATTAGATTTAGCAATCCTACAAGTTTTAAAATTTAGTAATTTATTAAATTTTAAGAAAATTATGTTAATAAGCACCATATAAAACTGTTGCAGGTGTTGCCAAACCTCCTGCTTGCTCCATTTTAAGCATTAATAATAGATCCATTCTACTGAAAAAAAACTGAAAGCTTCCTAGGTGTTTTAAAATATGGAAAGTATAAAATAAATGTTTTTATGCCAACTACCTGAGTGCAAATTCCCTTACCTTGTTCTGCATACGTGCTACTCAGTTCTCTATATAGAGGGGCTATGATTGTTGGAAGATACGGTTTTACCTTCTCTTTCCCAAGGTCAACTGCAATAGCACCAAGAAACTTAAAGATGCAGGTTCTCTGAAGAGGGAAGCACATTTGGTCAACAGATTAGCCCACAAAGCAATAGAACCACCCAAAGATGTTAACTATTAGTGGCAAAGTAGTACTTTCTCAGTGAAACTAAACATCTTCCAGCAGTTCTGACAACAGTTTGATTTGCTCAATATCTAATGTTAAGCCTAATTTGATCCTGCTTCCTCTTCTGTGCCTCTACAGCCCTATTCTCCAAACCTTTCATTTTTGTATCCCTTCTTACAATGCCTGGCAAGGCCAAATGCACTCTAGGTAGCATTTCTCAGCACTCCATAGACCATACCCCTCGAATGCAACTGCAGAACCCAGCAGTCATCTGAAGAAAAAGGGGGGAAAAGAGGCCCTTTTCCCTTTCCCACATTACATTTGCAGGGTGAAAACCCAAATGGTTTCTTTCAGTTTAACTTTGAGATGAGCATTACATGGGCAACCTTGTTCATATTTTAGTACAATTACTAATAGAGTCTCTGTGCCCCAGGTTTTATTAAGTAGGTAATGAAAAAAGCAAGACTTCTTGGATTGGAACAGGTTTCAAAAACCAAAACAAAATAACAGTATAACTTGAGCAAAAGCAGCAAAGAGAATTGAAGCGAGGATCTTTTGCTCATTTAAATTCTGCTCTTCCTATGAAGCTAAGGACAACAACTGATGCTGGATGCCTTCTTGCCCTGAACTGGAAAAATGCTGCTCCCACTTGCATGTCCATTTATGAAAGTCTCCAGCTGCCCTGTTTTTTTTTAATCATTTGCGCTTGTGAACTGTAAAAGTCACTGATACAGTATTTTCTGAGCTGAAGGTGTTATTTGCAGAAGACAAACTAACCTTTAAAGAATCTTTGGGTGAATGAGCAGCTTCTCTCGTTGCCATGACTAGGACTTTCTTCATTACCCACAACAAACTGGCTGGACTGCTCTTTTCTTTTGCCTCCATACCCGAAACCTCTTTCTCATCTTCACTTCCTAAGTCACCCTGATCTTCAGTTTCCCAGACCACATCCTCACCAATCTCTTTGCCATCTTCTGGAGTAGGAGCCAGAAGATACAGTACTTTGGATACAAACAGTAAATTCTTTATAACCTTCAAGACAAAGAGAAAACAAAAGAAAGATATCCAAATGACTTATAAAATGTTTGCAAAAGTTTTAGGGCAGTTTCTCAATGAACTGTTTTTCAGCTACTTGATTAAACTTCTTGTTTTATGACTTCTAAGCTAGTGTTTTTCAACATATTGTCTGGGGTATTCTGGGAGTTGAATCCACATATCTTAGAGTTGCTGAGGCTGAGAAACACTCCTTTAAGCCTACTGCAAAAGCGGAAGATTTAGCATGGTTATCATGCCATTTGAAGCTACACACACAAACTATTACCGATGGGTAGTAATCTCTATTTCTATCTTGCAGAAACCAAAGTATCACTCTTGCCTAAGGAACTAGCATTTCTACAGAAGGGGTTGGAACAATAATTCCTGACATGTAGAACAGTCTAAATTCCTTATGTACTGAATGCCTCAGATAACAGAATAATTGATTAATAAAAATGGCTGTAGGAGAAAAAAAGCCAAAACTGAGAAAATAATTCAGATTACAAACATCCCATTAAAAAGGTTATTTCTTTCTGCTTGAGACTAAACATATCTGGTGGTGCAGTCAGGCCCAGGAACTTGTGACTGCCTTTTGAATGGCATAAAATCTGGCTATCATTTATTAATCTTTCTGATCTTGAACTCTTACACCTGTTTCAACTATGTGTTCTTTCAGCAAATGCATTATAAATACAAAAAAGTTCTACTTAATAATTTACCTGTTCTCCAAGGCTGTCACTGAGAAATTTGGATTTCAGCTGATGGCAGAAAGCTAAAGCAAGTGTTTTCATCTGTAAAGGAACATGCAAGGCAAGATAATATGATGTACCTGGTGCTAAATTTGGACATAAGTAAATCACTCTCCCCAAAGAAGCAACAAATACAACAAAAAGAATAAGCTCTAGCACTGATGATCTATAACTAATGAAACCAATAAATTATATTGAAATTAATATTAATTTCTGCTCCATCCACCAACTGGAATAGGAATAGCACTTAAAATTATACACCACTTCATAGTACTTTATAGCCCTATCTAAGCGGTTTACAGGGTCAGCATATTTTCCCCAATAATCTGGGTCCTCATTGTACCAAACTCGGAAGGGTGGAAGGCTGAATCTTGAGCAGGTGAGAATTGAACTGCTGGCAGTCGGTAGAATTAGCTGCAGTACTGGATTCTAACCACTGCGCTACCATGGCTTAGAATATGCAGCAATGTAAGTAAGATAGTAAGGTAACCTTTTCACTAAGTTCCTCTATTAAGAAAATTGTTGCTGATGGCTCATGTGTCACTTGTTTCTTTTCTGTTTTTCTTTTGCTCCATTTATTAACAAGTTCTTCTGGCTTGTGAGAAGCAAACAGCAGGCCAAAAATCTGAGCAGAAGTCAGCCACACCCAGCTGTGTGGGTACCATAAATGGGACTGGACATGACCTTAAAAAAGGGTGGAAAAAGACATCACTTGAATTATTTATATGCAGGAACATAAAACACGGTTATGCATTACACACTTTTAAAATGCACAATCTTCATAATAAACATGCCAGGCACCAAAGTTTCTTTTTGCAGGAATGTAATGTTGAGAGCCAGTTTGGTGTACTGGTTAAGATCTCAGGCTAGAAACCATGAATTCTAGTCCCATTTTAGGCACAAAGCCAACTGGCTGACTTGGGCCAAACACTTTCTCTCAGCCCTACAGAGAAGGCATTGCAAGCCACTTCTGGAAAACCTTCAGACACTTGTCCAGGCTGTCTCTGAGAACTGGACACAACTGAATGGAAGAAAAAAATGTTACTACTAACCCCAAATGTTGATCAGAATCTCATGGTGTTTGTTTAATTGAATAATGTTGCACTCATTGATTAGTTTAACAAGCAAAGTTAGGAAGCTGAAGAGCAATCTGTCTGCCAGCTTTTCGTCAGTCTCTTCTTTAACCTTAAAGAAAAAGTGAACGTGGAAGATAACAAATGATATTCTGCAGAAACAATAGTGTTCAGGTAATTAATACATCCCTTACTAGTCTTCATAGCCTGATTTAGGTTGCTGCCTGCTGATAATACTAATATCATATTGCAAATTCAATTGCAAATGGGAACAATGAGTCTATAATCTGAAACACAACTGAGCAGAAACAACACGAACACTTTTCTGATAAGGTTCCAATTTCAATTTGAAATTGAAATTTGCAAAGGATTTCCTAGCCAAAGGAACACTAAGAATAGATGATCATCTCATCTGTTTACATAGAAGTCACCATAAACTGCATACTTTGGCTTCCTAATAATTTTTCCTTCTTTTATCCAGAAAATTCCACAACAGTCTCCTTCCCTCTGTTGTTATGGATATAAGGAAAGAGTAGGAAACTTTTCCCTATTAAGATCATGCTATCTCTAAACTGAATCTTTATAGATAATCACCTTAATTATGAAATCCATGGTCCATTCTGAAAATATCTATGTACTAATATGTCATGTATTACCCTGGCATCTTTCATCTGCATCACAAATGGATACGCCATGATTGCTGGCAAAGCTATCACATGCCAGATTTTACAGCACTGAAAATGGAGTTCTTATAGCTCTTACAAATCAAGGCTTATATTCAACATTTCTTAATAGTTTGCCACAACAATCAAAAATAATACAGAAACTCAACCATTCATTTCCTTCATACCCACTGAGGAAGACTATTCACCTGTAGCCTAAACAACTTATAGAAGCTCTTTTCTCCTATTTTACTTTCCCCTATCCTCCTTATTAACAGCTACAATATATTATCTCTTAAAACTGTTTCAAAAAATACTTTTACACTTCTTGGAAAAATGACATGTTTCTGCCACAAATAATTTGATAGATTTCTTTCATGAACTGCCTTCTTATAAAATAATGAAGCATTTTGTCTCATTTAGGTGTTGGGTCAATATTCTCAGCTTTTCAATTTCCCAGAAATATTATTGCTGATTAAAATTCTTACTTCTTCAAAATTTGAGGGATGAATTTCTCTCTCGATAACAGGGAGAATAGTTCCAAGTCTTTTCTCAAATTCAATTTTTTCAGCTTCAACAAATGCTCCACAGGCTTGAGCAGCTAATCTCTTCTGTACACTCTATCAATAAAGACAAACTCTCATAAATAAGACATTTTGCAAAAAAAAAAAAAAAAACCAACCCTAGACAAACTAGTACTATTTGTCACATCTTTGTGGCGAGGAAAGTAAATAAATCAATTTGTGTGAAGGAAGGAAGAGCATCAATTTTGTTCACCAACAAAAGAAGGGTTTTCTGAGTCCCTATCCCTAAAGAATACCAACTAGGTATATAGAAGATGGTAGGATTTCTCTGTTATTGCCAACCCCTTCTCTGGAATGGCATCCTAACCCTGCCTAACTCCCAAGATCAAATGATCCCTAGTGTTTTGGGGTTTTTAATTAAAACCTGACCAACAAGATTTTGAAGTCTAAGAATTGATCCCTCCCTGTCGGGCAAGGTTTGTATGGTTAGTGTCATCCTTGAGCTAAGGTCCTTATTACTTATTGTTATTACTGTTTATTGTATTATGGTTTGCTGTGTTTTATTTTCATTGTAATATCCAAAGTGGTAGGTAAGCCACTTAGAATGAGTTTTGATTGAAACAGCATGTAAACACAACTGAATTCCAATGTATTTCCTCGTTACAAATAACAAATTTAACAGTTCCTACTGTGAGAACTGCTGCTGACCTGTACAGCCATGATAAGAAATAACAGTCAGAACTCAGCCTGTTTAAAAATATGATTTAAATTTAATTTAAAAATATTGTCACTTCTTGAAATCAATGTGTCACATGGTGCAAACGGTATAACCACCTAGTCTACCTGCAGATAAATGAATCCTTTACATGCAAGGAGGCCCAAACTGTTAAGTGTGTTTCCCTTACCAACAACATGCTCAACCATAATTCTGAGTGGAGATTTTAATCCCACAAGAAAATGAATGCTAAATGCCATGTAATAAAATAAGTGTTCTACAAGAAAGTTCTACAAAGAAAATTCAGTTGGTTATAATTTTTCTTTGAATAAAAGTTAAGACACTTCACATTCCCTTAATTTTATTCATGCCAATTAACAGATTAATTGCCAATGACAACCTACACTTCTGCCCCATATACTACCTTTTTACTTGTAAACCACGAAGCAACCAGGGAAAACATCAGGTCTCGGTTTGCAGAACTAATTTTGCTGAGAAGATTTTTGATCGCCAGTGCCGCCATCCTCTTGCACTTTGCTGAATCATCATTTACTATCATCATACATAATGGGACAAAGAATAGGCCACAAAACTCATGCAATAAGCCCTGCAGAAATAAAGTAGGAATCATATAGGTTGCAAATCTCTAAAATGACAGTTTTCCCCTGTAAACCACAATCAAAATACAGCTACTCCTTGTTTAGCGGATACCTCACTTAGCAACTGTTCACAAATACAAAAAATGATCATCATCATTTTCTCACCAATGCACGCATTTAAATTTCTGCACACAACAACAATGTATGCCAGTGTGAGAGTAAGCTATACAAGTTGTCTTTAAATGAGACAACAACCCCCAGTGATCTTTGCAGCATCTGTCTCTCTCTGTGACCATTTTGCTTCCAGTCCCCTAATCATCTTTGTTGCTCTTCTCTGCACTCTTTCTAGAGTCTCCACATCTTTTTTACATCATGGTGACCAAAATTGGATGCAGTATTCCAAGTGTGGCCTTACCAAGGCATTATAAAGTGGTACTTACACTTCATGTGATCTTGATTCTATCCCTGTTTATTCAGCCTAGAACTGTGTTGGCTTTTTTGGCAGCTGCTGCACACTGCTGGCTCATATTTAAATGGTTGTCCACTAGGACTCCAAGATTCCTCTCACAGTTACTACTATTGAGCAAGGTACCACATATACTGTACCTGTGCATTTTGTTTTTCTTGCCTAAATATAGAACCTTACTTTTTTCATCATTGAATTTTGTTTTGTTAGATAGTGCCCAATGTTTAAAAAAAACATTAGAGCAGAGTTCCTCACCCTTTCTGGGTTGGCGGCCTGGAGGGAGGAGGAGCAGGTGCCTTTACGCACGAATGCGTACGTGCAAACGGGGCCACCACTAGCACCCATGCAACACTCGCTAGCACACCCACCCACACAGGCCAGCCACTCATGCAGCCCGGTGGCCAAGAGGCCACAGCCTGGTAATGGGCTGTGACCCACAGCTTGGGGACCCCTGAATTAGAGGGTATTGTATCTGTGAGATAACTGCACAATACCTGAGGGAACGTTTCAAAGAGATAAGCAATCATTTCCAAAGCAGACTCTCTTCCCGTCTCATATTCATAACTAGAGTGAAAACAATTAACAGGATATAGTTAATACTTCCAAAATTGCCAAGATTTTTGCCCAAACAGCATAATGCCTGTGACATTCAATTAGATTTATTCTTACATTCGTGTTTAGAAGCCCCAGATATATAAAACATTAAGCAATATATTCTGATCATACAATCTGCCTATGACACTATTAGATGTGCAGGGTGCTTTTGCTCCTTTAATAGCGAAGAGAGGAAATAAATACACATATATATGACAATCTTTCATTCATAATAAAATGGGAGACAGACTGCTAGCAGCTCTTCCATCATCTCTTTTCAGCTGTTCAGCATAACAAGCTTTTTGCCAGAACCAAATTACCTGGTATATATTTTTTTAAATGGACAGGATATCTAAGCTAAAAACAGAGCTATGCAAATGTCTACATACTACATAAAGTTTTATTTAATAGACGCATCCATGGCTTAGAAAATTCAAGCATTAATAGAAATTTGGCAATCTAAAGGCCATAGGCCAATTTCACAGCTTTCAGGAGGCTCCATATTCAGTCCTTGGCATCTTCTGATAAAGCGGGGCTGGAGAACAATGCCCTTTTATGACTTGTGGACTTTAGCTCCCAGAATTCCTGAGCCAGCCATGTTGGCTCAGGAATTCTGGGAGCTAAATTCCACAAGTCATAATGGGACCATCGTTCCCCACCCCTGAGATAAAGAAATGAGAGAAAAGTTGATGAGAGACGCAGTAATAGACAGAACAAACTTGGCTGGGAAATAAATAAGACCTACTGCAGGATTTTGTTTAGAACACATGCTTTTTCTCTGGGAAAACCAGAGAACAATTACAAAATAATCATTTAAACAAAACAACAGAGCAAATATATATTTATGCTCTCATGGTTTCATTTGAGAATTATATCCACATTACTTACTTAAGCTGGGCAAGGATACACTCCAGGTTGGGTTTTAACTTTTTCCCAAGGGGATAATCAATTATGTATTTCAGGTAAATCTGGGGGAGGAAACGAACAAGGGAAAATAATACTAATATAAATGATTTAAGTATATTCTCCAATTTACAGAGAGGACAACTATCCAAGTGTTAGCAAGCGGAAAATCTTCATGAGTTAATTTCATTAATTTAAATTTAGCAGCCAAAATAATCACTAGCCAATATTGAAAAATGTAATGTAAACACACACACACCCCACACATACACATTTTTAAAAATTGGGGACAGTGGCAAGGGAATTTATAAAACAGTTGGTGTACAAATATGGAAGCAAAAAAAGAATGTTTATATGATTCTAGTCAAAGCACATTAAGAGTCTACATCCCACAGTGGGTAAACTTTCCATCTTAAGTGTGGTCCTTTCTACTGCTAGCAAATACCAATCAATAAGCCTGTTAAGGGTTAGTTTAGCTCTCTCACCTCAGATGACCATTATCTCTGATTTAATAAAATTATTTAAAATATCTTAGTGCTCCTAAGAAAATAATTATGATAATGAAAAGGACGTTTTTAACATGTCTACAAACCTGTCTACATTGAATTCGAACTTGTTCGCTTTGGCCTGTAACGGCAAAATCTGCAACCTTCTGCATGACACCTTCGATTTCTGGAACTATCAATTTTCTAGATAAAATAGCCTTTTAAAAAACAAAGACAATAATGTATAAATATGAGTCAGGGTGAAGTTGTTCTAATCTATCAAAAGCAACTTACAATAGAATTTTCCTTTCTTTGCCCTGAGGATACAAAAACATCACACGCCAGAAACCCAACGATTTAACCAATCTGAGCACAAGGCAACCCTTGAGATATCCAATCGGCAGAATCAAAATTATTTTACGTCCAACCAGCCACTTCGGAAGTTGTCATCTCTTCTGATCTTCAGTCAGATGGGCAAGACTGGAATTCTGCTCGCCTGATGAACAGCAGCTTATTTTCAAAGTGCTAGTGGCTTAGAACTATCCTGTTTGCTAAGATGCAATACAACAAGATGATGCCGAATAATATGCCACAGGAGAAATAGCTAAGCTGAAGATATGATAGGCTGATGACTCATAGTCCAAAAACTTTAGGTCAGTATCAAGAGGAGACACTTACACCTGGCTTCCAATTCCAGGCTGGCTGATTTCAAGAGGGGATTTTCAATGCTCACCAAAAAACAAACAAACAAAATAAGTCATTCGATTTTCAAGCAATAATTCTTAAATGACACTGTGTTACGTTACTACCTTTAAGAGGCCAAAAGCAGTGGTTTGTCGTAATGAGTCATAAATATCTTCTTCAGCATATCCGAGCAAAATTTGCAGTTGTTTATCTGTAATCTGACTCTTTGTATTCCTCACCAGCAGACTTACACACTGCAAATTAAAATTTTGTGTTAAAAACTTAATTATATGCTAATCTACCAAATAAAAAATTTCTTATCTTACTCTATAGATGTGCAAAAACATCATTTTTTCCATGAAGATTACAGTCTTAAACAGAATTAAATAGGGACTAAGCCTCCATTTTTGTTTTTAAAATTAGCAGGGTCTTTTCTCTCTGATGAATTAGACCCACGTAATCCTTTTCTGAGAAGAGATGAAGCTATACCTTTTGAACTTTTTGTTTTCTGCAGCTCAACACTCTTTTTTAATTAGGCATGTTTTTAATTTAATATTAAAATGGTACGCTGTGATTTAAATTCAATTCTTTGAATGTTCAAAAACATACAACAGGCAAATCCGCAGATATGAGGGTACATATAATAAAAATGATAAGTATTAGTGATAGGCAAGTTTTTGAATGATTTCCTTGTTTTGCTTTTTAAGGACAGATGCAAATGGAAATGGAAACAATTCCCACGACCTTGAAACTGGGTCAGATTATTACAAAACACTTCCGTCCCGCCCAGTTTCATTTATCTCCAAATGAGGCACCTGTATAGTTCTTTTTTTCTGCAGACATTGCTGTGTACAGTAGGTTTTACAATGAATTATCTCTTTGGACAAAATGCTAGAAAACAGCTACTGAGATTTCTGCATGCACAAGAGTCTCCTCCCCCAAATCACCAATATAAGTACACTTCAGTACAATTTACTAACATAACAATTTACAAATTCCAAGGAGGCAGCGATACCTTCTTTACCACACAGGTAATATCATAAGACTGGCATAAAACCCATCCAAGATCAACACGGAACTGTTCCTTTGGTTAAGACTTACTTTGAAACAATTGACAACCAAATGAAAATTCTGCCCTTTAACTGTGCCTTGTTTAGCAAAATCCTTCAATAGGAGGAACAGCTGTGTCGTTAACTGTTCCACATTATTATCTATTGCAGGTAGAGGAAACTTTAAAACCCAGAGAAATGATTGGAGAGCACCAGTGATCACCTGGAAAGAAAATAACAAGAATGATTTATATGGCTCCCTGAAATCTTGGTAGGAATCAGAAATCTACTAAGGTTATTGAGTTTTAAAAATCTAGAATTACATGTTTTCCACAAATGATCTCTTGTACCAAACATTAGTATCATATGGGCCACCTATGTATCACCTAAGCTAACACCACATGGGCCACTACTGCTGAATCAATAGTTTAGCTTACTATTACAATCAAAAGGCTACTATACAGATTATAAAAAAACAGACAATAATCAATTGGTATATAATCTAGAAACTAAAAGGGGAAGCAAACTTCTACCAAAGCAAAGCACCTTTAATTTTGCTAACCTTCTGGCTAACATGGAATATACTATGTACTAGAGCAGGGGTCTCCAACCTGCAGGCCATGGCCCACTACTGGGTTATGGCCTATTCGGAACTGGGCCCGTGGGCAGTGGGCCGGTGCACACACACGCAACTCAACTTGTGTGTGGCAGGCCTGTGCATCTGCACATGTGTGCGTAGCTCATCTTACACAGGTCAAGCTGCACATGCATGCACTTGTGCACATGCCAGTCAACCGCTTGGGCACCCCCCGTCCGGCCACCAAGCTGCAAAGGTTAGGAACCGCTGTAGTAGAGTCCAACTCTTGATAAACTTCTAATCCATTGAAACTACAGTCAGATAACAACTTTTAGAAATCGTTGGAGGCTTTGGGGACTGTTTGTAGCCCTAGGGTCTTCAGTTATGTATCTCTATTTTGAAGTCCTCTCTGCAACTGTAAAATCCAGAAATTTTCGTTTAAATAGAAAAACTTGAAGTAAATTTATTTTTCTTCATTTGTTTGATTTCTGTAGCCACCCATCTCAACAACTGACTATAGGTAGCATACATCATAAAATGTAGAAACGAATTCAAAACAATCAAAACAATGGGAAATAAATATATATATGAACACTGAGTGGTACTATTGCCATGGACACAGTCAAGAAACAGGATCTTAACCCAATCAGGATCCCAGGTCCACTAATACAACTAAGTCTTCTCAGGCTTATGAAAGGCCAACAGGATCATTCTAATCTCTAAAGGGAGAAATGCAAAACTCTTGATTTTCTGTACTGTCATCTAAGCAGCGAATATGCATTTTCCCAATTCTATTACTTATCAAAGAGAGCTTTGTTCTAGGGTTGATCTCCATAATCTTGTCTGCAGTGCTATAAAGTTGTAACATGTTGCTAAACATCATACCTTAATATCTGTGGACTGAAGGCAGCTGATAAGCAGTTGTACAAATGGATCCATCATTTCTAAAACACGCTCATCTGAAGAATTTATTTTAGATCTCTTCAAACTCATGTGCAGCAGCTGTTCATAATAAAGAAGTATTAGGAGGCCTTTAATCTAAAATATCAAGTGACTTATTCAGACACAATGGTAATCTCAGATGTTATTTAACATAGTAGGATATTACAGTGATACTTTAGAGAAGCAGCACATTAACAGGGGAGACTGCAAACATGAAAAAGACTGAAGGCAGAAAAGAAATGGATGGAGAGAGATATATTCCTTCTTTCAAGTCTGTTTTACTGTAATGCTGCTCAGGAGTTTCCTCAAAAACAGCTATGTATTGTGTATTTACTACAAATAACAAATCTTTATAGTTTGGCTCAGTTAAAGCAGAATGATGAAAGTTACAGATCCCAATCTCTTAGTGACTTCCAAAGCTTTCATTTCAATTTCGTTCTGCTAATAATATAGAGCTCAGCAGTTAAGATGCTTATTGGCTGGAAAGCCAGGAGCCCAGGTTCAAGACCCAAGCTCCATGTGATGGGGTAAGCTCCTGTCCTCACCCCAGCTCCTGCCAAACTAGCAATTTGAAAGCATACAAATGCACATAGATAAATTGGTATCACTTTGGTGGGAAGGTAACAACATTCCTTGACATCATGCTGGCCACATGACTGCAGAAATATCTTCAGACAGCACTGGCTCATTGGCCTTGAAATGGAGATGAGCAGACACAAACGCTGCCCAAAGGCAATGAGTAGCACAGTAAAATCTGCAGGGTCTCCTATGCTCATAATATATACATTCAAATAGAACGACAAGTCATGATTTACAATTATCCTAAAAAGAAAATCTCAGGATGATCCTTCCATGATGTGAAGGATGGAAAGAGAATACAGTGTTACACACACTGGCAGTTTTCTCAAAACTGAGGGCATTCTGTCCCTTCAACTCTTTATTCTGGTCAAGTGACCCATCTCTAACATACAGGAAGAAACTAGAGCTATGAAGTTATTTCAACAATTTTAAAAGTGGATTATGAGGTTTGATCTGGTTTGTTCATAGTGTTCCTGCACCTGAAACATAAAGGATTGGATTCACTTCATTAGAGAGACTACACATTTTAAAACAGGAAAAAAAAACCCAATAAAAAAGGGAGAACGAGGGGAGATGCCTGGCACTTCTTACCCGGAGCCCTGACTCAACCAAGACATGCATGTTAGTCTTGCTGCTCACAGGCGCTTTTTGACTTCCTCGAATGGGAGTCGGTGGCAGAAGGAGGCAGCTCTCTGGTTGCAAACGAGGATCTGGAGGAACTGCAGCTTTCATTCTAAAAAGTTGTTGAAGAAGAAAACAAAAACGAGAATTTTGGTCTCAACAGACAGTTCTTCTAATCAAAATAAAGGCAAAAAAGGAGAGGAAACCAAAACCAGACATTTAGAATGAACTGATATACTTCAAAGGTACGCCCAGTTATTTAATGAAGCCATTCCTTCTTCAGAGTTTGGAAAAGATCAGTCATATAATACCAATCTCAAAAGATTGCTGTGTGTGTTGAACGGCCTCATTAGAGGAAGAGGAAAAAAAACCTCAAAGAAGGAATCAAATGCTGGTTAAAATAAATTATGGCTTCACTAGAAACAAAAGAACGGCAAGTAAACAAATGGGAAAATCCAAAATGGTAGGCATTGCAGAAACACAGAACCAGAGGTTACTGACTTCTTTGCATTTATGGTAATCATATGGGCTGCTTATAAATATTTGTGCTTCTGTGCGTTTATAAGATTTAGACATTCAGGTATAGATTTTCTATTAGAATTTTGTATGCAGTAATAACATTTATTGGCAAGCAAATAAAAGGGGGAATCAAACTAAATTTAGCTTTCTATAATTGTATTCCTCCTAAACTTACTTTGCTTTTTCTGTTAGCAATGGTAGATTTTCACTAATCAAACCATGGCTGAGGAGAAGAACAGTCTCTGCAGTCATGGCCTTGTTCACTATCAGTCCAGACACAATTCGTCGTAACGTTTCATGCACCTTTCGAGACAGTTTTAGGCTGGTTGTATTCTCCAAAACCTGCAGGACAACATTACAGTACAGCAATCACCTTACAAAGCAAATCCTGGAACAGAAATCTTTTTAGAATGACACTTTCAACACTCACAACTCCCCCTTTCTGCAGCCAAAGCATGTTCTGAAACAGGGGTCTCCAATCTTGGCAACTTTAAGCCTGGCGGACTTCAACTCCCAAAATTCCCCAGCCAGCAAAGCTCTGAATCCCCTAACAGATCCTCTGTTTTGGATTTGGATCCTCTGAATACTCTATCAGACTGCGAAGTCATCTTACAGTAAGGTGCGCAATCTGAAGCGTCAGAACATTAACTTCTTTTATGCTTCTCAGAGCCTCTGATCAATGTTACTGAAAGTCCACTGCTTGTTTCCCAGTATTGTCCCAGATAAAGGAAAATTGTAAATTAAGTCAGAGCGAGGCTTTATAGAGAAAACAACAAAAACCACAACCAAATTCTCTTCTCCCCCCCCCACCCCCCAAAAGGAAGAAATTACTGTCTGGCCATGTCCATGACATGTCCCTTGCCTTGTTCTTTGACTCTTCCTAAAATATTAAACACCACTAGTCCCAGAAGTTTATTCATTTTTGCCTTAAACATATAAATGAGATTAACTGGTAAGCCACATTCTTCTCAGCCAAAACTGGCACAGGAAGGACTAATATATCTGAAAAATTCCTGTAGAGTTATATTTATTTGTTTATACATAAAATGAATACAACATTTTTCATTACAACACGCATACACATATGCCCCACAATGTCCCTAGCAGGACTAATTAGCAAAAAAAAAATGACCACCCCAACGATGCCCTTGAAGTGATGTCCCGATGTCTGGGGGCCGTGCGGATCTGGATGGGGAGGAACAGGCTCAGGCTCAACCCATCCAAGACCGAGTAGCTGTGGTTTCCGATGTCCCGATATAGTCAGTTGACGCCATCGCTGACTATTGGGGGCGAATTGCTGGCCCCCACGGAGAGGGCTCACAACTTGGGTGTCCTCCTGGATTCACAGCTGTCTTTAGAAGAGCACTTGACGGCCGTGACCGGGAGGATTTTTCATCAGGTTCGCCTGATTCGCCAGTTGTGTCCCTTTCTGGATCGGGACTCCCTACACACAGTCACTCATGCCCTTGTCACTTCCCGCCTGGACTACTGTAATGCTCTCTACATGGGGCTCCCCTTGAGCACCCGGAGGCTCCAACTGGCGCAGAGTGCGGCCGCGCGGGTGGTTATGGGAGCAACATGGTGCTCCCGTGTGACACCTTTCCTGCGCGAGCTGCACTGGTTTCTGGTAGTCTTCCAGGTGCACTTCAAGGTTTTGGTCACCACCTTTAGAGCACTCCAGGGTTTAGGACCTGGTTATTTACGGGACCGCCTACTACCACAAACAGCCTCCCACCGGCCGGTACGCTCTCATAGAGAGGGGCTCCTCTGGGTGCCGTCAGCCAAACAATGTCGACTGGCGGCCCCCAGGGGGAGGGCCTTCTCTGTGGGGCCACCCACTATTCTCTGTGGGGGCACCCACTGTGAGGGCCTTCTCTGTGGGGGCACCCACTATCTGGAACTATCTGGAACGAGCTCCCCCCAGAGATACGAGGATCCCGGATCTGCGCACTTTCCACCGTGCTCTTAAGACCCTCCTATTCCAGCAAGCTGGCCTGGTCTAATTTTCTCCCGTTTTAAAATTCTTTTAAATCGAAATTTTAATCTGTTTTAAATTATTGGGATTTTTAATTGTCTCGGGCTAAATTATTTAATCTGGTTTTAATTATGTTTCTAACTTTTGTATCTATGTATTTTATTTTGTGCCTGTTCACCACCCTGAGTCCTTCGGGAGTAGGGCGGTATATAAATTTAATAAAAAACAAAAACAAAAAACCATTTTTATGACCAGGGATTATATTTGGGACCAGAGCAATAATACAACGTGATAGAGGTGCGTCAGGTTTTACGGTATTTTCTTCTCTTAAGCCATTGTTAAACTTGCTTTAGCCATTATGTTATAGCTTCTTGTATCAAAATGGTGAAAAGTTTTTGAAAGAGTGGTCAAAGAGGATCCTGGAATCGAGGGCCAAGGAAAAGATGTTACATGCAGCTCTGGGACTACAATTTACTCACTCTACTCACTCTAGGTATGTCGCTCACTAGAAAAATAGAGTTACTGTATTCAGACACATTCCAGTATGAAGTCCCAATACACTACGCCAATTTTATCTTCATACCTCTTTTAATGGAAGAATAAGCTTAATCACTTGGTTTTTTCCTACATATTTGGCAAGGATTTCATAAGAATCGTAACTTTTGCTTCTACGAGCTTCCATAACTTTGGAAACGATGCCTTTTACTTCTTTTTCTTCAGCAATTTCCCCAAACAATTCACGGTGGAAAATCTTTACAAGAGATACAAGACGAACAAGAATACTTTAGCAACAGATAATAATGAAATAGTTATAGCTGTTTCTATAGTTTTTAGTATAACTTTCCAGACAGCAGTCTCTTTACTTCATTGATGCACAAATTTTGTGGCACCATAAAGATTAATCACAAAAGTCTTATGGAGGGGAAGAAGTCTTAGGGAGAGGAAGAAACCCTAAGAAATACATCAGAAATACAATACCATAAACAAATGCTTCTTCCACTTAAAAAAAATAATAAAAGCAAACCATAATGCTTTGTCCAATTCATAAACAAAGCAATGCAATGTCCTCTCAGAGTGAATGTCAACCTAATGTCTTTTTATGCATCACATATCAACATGGATCATGTATCTGAACATTATGAAAGCCCAGCTAAAGATCAAACAGCTTTCTCTTCCTTTAAGAAAACAGCTCATGAACTGGGTTTCTTCAGAGAGCTAGAATTTTAACCTTGGCGTTACCCAACATAACATTTTCCCTGTGCAAGAGTTAAGTTAAAGACCTGGTGAAATAAACTCATCTTGCATTTAATTTTTTTCATATGCTGTAAACACGTACTTCCATCAACAGTTCTATGCATGGATCCAAATCACCAACTTTAAGTCGCTCGTTGGCAAGACTCTTCAGCAAGAGGTGGACAGTGAAAGTTAACACATGGACCTATATATTTAGGAGAGATCATTATATTGGATAAATGAAAAGAGAACCACTAAATATTATAATTATATTATATTATAAAAATATTATAAAAATATAAGACAAAATGCTACAATGTACTGTATCTTTCCACAATTTTTCTACGGTTATCTAGTAGATCAGTCTTCAAGGTAATATCTTGTAGTCCTCAAACTTTCGAAATAACTTTCTAATGTTATTTCTAATATTTCTAAGAGTTCTTTTTTTAACCTTGAGCAGTCTCTGCAACTAACCCAAAATCAAGTGATACGCTTAATTAGGAGAAAATGCAAACATTCTTGCATATAGTTTTGTAAATACAGTCTGTTACTCTCTACAATAATTATGGATTGGTAATAAAAAGCAGAATGAAAAAGGAATTCCAGCATCCTCCTCAAATCTATTATACTTCCTCCTTACCTGGTAACCAGTGACAAGGATTGACACCATCTCTTTTAAGACATATTGCAAGTATTGTGGCCCCAAAGCCTCTATTATTTTCATCAAGGTGTTACGTGCAACATCCCGGATTTCCTGTGCTCTATTCCTCAGAAGAGAGCAGACTTTCAGAAGAATTCTGGAAACAAAGAGAGACTACAGTTACCTAAAGATGCCAAATAGAAAAATACAAAACACCACTGGGAGAAGCTTCATTTCAACGTACTGTAAACAAAATTTTAATACTATGTTGCCATGCTTTGTCTCCAAAGATTTATATGGTGATATTAATGGAGATTGAAAAGATTTTTATATGTGGATGATTTATGGATTATAGATGTAGATTATAAATATAATATTTACCCTGGCAAATTCTCCTCCATAGCATCCTGAGGAAGGGATTGCATTAGCTTGACCATTGCAAAAGCTATTGGCACTTGTACTACCTCTTCATCATTGACAATCTTGGATTTCACCATCTTGTGCTGTTCATCTCTTTTCACCTGTAGGTATCAAAACAGATATTCCTCAGGAACCATTTTATTATAAGATGCATTTTATATCTTTCTTCACACTGGGAAAGAAATTTATATTCAATCTACCTTAGTGTATAAGCTAAATCTGCCTCCCCTGGATGGGCTTGACCGCAATTCCAATCATGCCCTAGCTAGGAGAAGTATTAAGTATTAACTAAGGGCATTTTAAATCTAAACCTTCTTTCAATCATATAAATCTCTATATCTTTTGCACTCTGGCCTTTCTTGCACTATTATTCTGAAATAAAGGTAGGAGAAATCTCCATAAGGCCAACTTAAGTGCCTCAGAGAGAGAAAAGAAGGAAACGTTAAAATATACCTTTGCAATAAGACACCTGTGCAATTTGGGCAATATATTGCGAGTCACTGTTTCCTGAATATGTTTAATCAGACACTCCAACTCTTCCTTATTCCTGGGCAGGAATGAAGGTGGTTTTGTAACTTTCTGGAAATTCTCGACTTCTTCATTAGCAGGCTGATCAGACCTAGATTCGGCATATTCTTTCTGTTCATTGACACAGGACTGTTCTTCGCTGGTCTTTTGGCCTTCTTCTTCTCCATCACTAAGTTCTACCTCCATGGTTTCATTCTCTACTTCAGGATTGATATCCACAGAGTCTACATAAGTTACATAAAATGAATGAAATCACTATGGCATTAATTAATCAAGATACCCTTTTGGAATAAGACAAAGATATAAAAACCGTAACAAAATACTTTAGGATATTAATAAAAAAATATAAAAGGCACCATAATTTATTTCAAGCAGAACAGATTCCCATGGGCCAAGGTACCCTCAATCAGATTAAGGAATTAAAAAACTTACCTTCCTTTTCAATAATTGAAAGCTGCTTTTCAAGAGTTTCATGGTCAAAATGAAAAGCCTCCAGCACCATTACTAGCACGCTTTCAAGTTAAAAAAAGAAAGAAAGAAATACATTTGAGTTCCAAGTTTCCAACTTTATCAAACAGTTTACAAAACTGTTTACAAAAATTGAGCCACTATTGTCATGGTGAAAATATGTCTGAATTAATAGATGAATCTATGGAATAAATATATGTACAGCAATATAGTATAAATAACAGCTTTATAATCTTAAAGAAATTGAGAGTTAACTATAATGTAATAACACTTTTAAAAATCCTTTGGAATAACTATGACTTGGATGACTGAGAATCTACATAGACACTTTTAAAAAAATATCAGTATAAGAGCAGAATAGTTTCCAAACTTCAAAATCATTCATATTTGTTTAGAGGCCCATAGCATCCAATGGCATTTATTTTTATTTAAGGCAAATCAGAGGTGGGTTTCAGCAGGTTCTGACCAGTTCTGGAGAACCGGTAGCGGAAATTTTGAGTAGTTTGGAGAACCGGTAATATAAATTCTGACTGGCCCCACCCCTATCTATTCTCTGCCTCCCAAGTTCCAGCTGATCGGGAGGAAATGGGGATTTTGCAGTAAACTTCCCCTGGATTGGGGACAGAATGGAGATTTTACAGTATCCTTCCCCGGCCATGGCCTCCAAGCCATGCCACGCCCACCAAGCCACAGAACCGGTAGTAAAAATATTTGAAACCCACCACTGATGCAAATGGTTATAATTTTAATCTTACAACTGGCATTTAATGTACCTGACACCAAGTTTTTGATTGATCTGTCCAGTCTGCAATACGTGGATGAAATGTTTCAAATGGTAGAGATAAGCTGACCAAGAAAGATGTCTGCATACAGCTCCCACCATCTCAACTGATGCAGTTACCATGTTTTCATACTAAGGAAAGAGTATTATCAGGAAGATTAAACGATAGAACATGTTCAACATCAAGTCATTTCTCTAGCTTTTCTTTTTTAATATAAAAACAAGTCTATAGTCCCCTTACCTGGATCAAGATCACTTCAGAAGGTAGGCAGTAGGAAGCAATCTTTCTGAACATGCCCCTTATCTCCATCCCCCATTATATGTGTGAAGCTTCAACACAACAAATTCTCCATAAGAGCTGTGGATTCTACTAAAGATAGTAGAGTCAACTCAATTCTTTTGCTTTATGAAAAGTTACATAAAGATCAGATGTGTTGATAGAGCAAATCATTCTCATGGCAATGAAGCAGAAGTAGTTTCACCCATTTTATGTTCAAAAGCTTACCTTAAGCATTTTCTCATTGAAAATGGTAGTGGTTGCATAAGGCATAATATAATTTTGAAGAGTTTTAGAACTCAGTATGGTTTTGCCTTCCACTAACTGCTTAGCTAGTTTCATCAGAGCTCGTGCCCTTCTGTGAATCTGAAAGAATATAAAAATTATATTAGAACTTGGTTGAGAGATCTTAGCCCACCAAGCATTTGAATAATAAACCAGATGTTTTATATCAATTGCAGATATTTTATATCAATAGAAAAAAGGAAATAAGCGCTATCAGTTGTTGAGGCTATCACTATCAGATAACTCATATGGTGCTTTAAAAGAATCAGTTAAAGCATTTCCTTTTACCTGAATATGCTTCATATTTTCAAAGAAGTCCATCTCTGGATCATGATAATCAGTCAGCTGGACCAAGTCATGAAACTCTGGATGTTCTGAAAATGCTCGAATCAAGTTTGATAGCAATGATGTGTAATCCTGTTGAATGCACTGAAACCGCAAAGAAAATATAAGTATTTTACTTTTACATCTGACATTCTAAACTATAGTCTATAGCAATCTGTTTGAATTTTCCCTTTTAACTGCTATCCTAGGCAATTGTGACCATTTCTAAATACCAGACATTTATTATACTAAAACTAGACTTTGAAGCAATAACAGAAGTAGATAATCTATATAAATATTAGTTTGTTAAATTTATTTGCCATCCATCTTGCTGATGGGCTACTCTGGATGGCCATAGTAGAACCTTAAACTAATAGTAATAATAGTAGGCTAATAGTAGTACCTTAAACACATTATGATTGACAAAGTCTATCTGTTTCCAGCAAAACAGGTTTTTGCATCCAGGATAATATATGCAAGTGTCCCAAAGTGTACCCAATTTAACTCATTTAACATATTTGATATTTCCCATATTCAGCTCACCATGGGCTATAAGGAATGGCCAAGAAAAATAGGAGTCGTGATGGAAACAGATAATGGGATATTTATATATATCTATTGCAAGCCTTTAGTAATTTGAGGATAACTCATATTAATTCAAGCATAAATAACTAAATAAAAGTCATGTTAAAAATAGAGCTGGGATGGAAAAAAAGTCCTCCAAATTACTTTTATTTTAATAAAAGTGAGATCTGCAGACACAGATTTTCAATTCATCCAGATTTTTATAACACAAAGCCCAGGAGTGCTAGGCTCTTCACCTCAATCTTGCTCTTTAGCCCTTTTCTCAAAGAATCCAGAAGTGTATGCTGAATAATTTCCTTGAATTCATCCTCTGTATGCTCAAGTTCAGAAAATCTTTGAATAATGGCAGTCAAGCAGAGAACAGCATTGTCACTTAAAGCCATTTCCTCTAACTGCAAAAGAAAAGGATCAGGACACATGCAATTATAATCATATTAATCCTATAAATTGGAGAAACAGTTAAAACTATGCACTAAAATAAACATAAACCAGATCCCTAATGATAGTTCAAACCAGCTATAAAGTGATTAAAATTCCAAGTAATCTTCATTAGCAGCAAGATATGACCAAAACTGTATAAATTCACTGCAAACCTTTTATAGGCTTCTTTTTTCCCCAGAAAGAAAATAGAGTTTTGTTACTATATGGCTGGCAATCACAGCCCATAAACTTCTCATTCAGAAATTCATGCTGAGGGAATGCATGCTTTCCCTATCACCCAACCATCTCCTATTGCAGTTCATTATTTCCCCTTGTGTCACAGGAAAGTCAAGATGTTGCACAGATAAAAGGCAGAAGAGAGGAAGAAATTAGCAAGAATCCAAAGGAAATGTTTTGCAGGACCAGGCTCCTTTAGCTTGCCTTCATTTCTAACTATTTTGACTATTTCCACCTCCTACTATATTTCTCTACAAGAGATCATTTAAAGGCCCCTGGTACTTAAAAATGCTTTTGCAAGAATGCAGATGGCATCCACATAACTGTAAGCACAACTTTATAGAAATGATACTGGCACAGCTTTTTAGAAAGAAAACCAGATTAGAAAATGGAATGTGATTTGGAGTGTGCATGGCATACCTTAAAACAGTTGCTGTATCCTGAATAAAAGAGCATTTGCTTTAATTAAATTAGAGAAATTTTTAAATCAAAGTTAAAGTACAGTTGGCATCAATTTCATTCAGTTGGCTTTGCAAGAAACTGAAAGAAAGACTTTCAAGGATACCATGGCTGGTAAGTAGATGTATTGTAGAAGAGTTAACAAAGCCATAACAAAAAAAAATACAGCAACTGCTATGTATCTGTAAGGAAATAGATATACTGAAATACTAGAATTAGTAGAAACTTGTTATTTGTTTCCTGCAACATATATGTATGATACTGTATATGATGTCTTTGTATACCTGCATGCTGTAAATATTTGTTTCCTGTGACACAGACATATATATTATGCCCTTTGTAGTTATAACACAAACATACCATATTGACTAACTTCCTGGACTGTTATTGGGGTCTGTTGTGAAGTATCTGGCATTTCTCAAACTATATGTTCCACCTTTTGATCAGAGCCTTATCTCTTCCCTCCCCCCTGCCCGGAATGTATCAGACTGGAGATGCTAACACTCAATCTGTGTTCAGTTCCGTTCTCTTCACGCCAAGGGATCAAGTGGTCAATTGTAAGAACAAAGGAAAGAGGTAATGATGCTCATTAAGAGGCTCTATCCTGTTCCAGGGGATACACAAATCAACTTCCAGGGGATACACAAATCAAAGATGCTAGAATTTGAGGTTTATGATGTTCCTAAACAATATAAAAGGGACTCACATTCCCTCTCTTGTTTGTAGCTCTTACCTGCATGTATCTTGTATATGTTTGGAACAGCTAACCATTTGAGCTTGATCAAGATTAAATGCTGTTATTCAAGCCTCTGTTTAAGTTTCTTGTTTGGCATTTATGAGCTTAAACATATTATTATTGGACCTTACATATCAAATGAAACCTGAATAATTTATTGTGGAAACAAGATTAAAAGTTTTGGGTAACACCAACAATTTCCACTCATTTCTTTTGTTGCTGTTGCTGTTGTTTTAACAGATTAATTTGTTGTTAACAGGACATATGAGACTTTACTCTCACAACTAGGGTGACACATGACAAGCAAGAGAAAGTATGCAAATATTGATTTTTTAAAACTTCATTCAATTGTAAATAAGATAAACAACAATATAAAATGAATATATTTCTAAGAGCCCAATCATAAAGCAAGCTCAGATATTTTCCATATTAATGGGACTCACCTGTATAGTGTAGAAACAGTTATGCATTACCGGGATAAGGTAGTTGACATCTATTTTGTTCATCCCTTTGATATGAGAAATGATGTCCTGGAATGCTGACAAACGGACATCAAAGTTGATCTCATCAAGATGGTGTGGACTGAAAGCATTCAGCTAAGACAAACAAAATGTCTAATCAAGATAAAAATCAAATTGAATTTTTTTAAAAATTAAGCAAATGAGGAATACTGCTACATACCTTGACAGTTTCTGTGATATATTTTATATTACTTTCCAAATGAGATAATGTCTGTTAAAAAAGATTGAAAGTCATTAAAAGACAAAAATTAATGAATAACATAACTTACATTTATTTCATACATTAATTTTTAGGCTGTTTTTAACTTCATAGAAGATAAAAATAGAGCAGCTAAAACTAAATGTATATAGACCATCAGTATGTAAATACACTACACCTTTGTTGCAATTTGATTAAGATTGCATTTGTTTGATCAATATTTGGAGAAATATAGTCCAAAACACCTTAAATATATCAAATTACCTATCTATGACCAGAGATTTTTAATAGAAGCTATCAGAAAAGCCTCTTCCTCCAACTACAGGTAATACTCAACTTACATCCGTAATTGAGCCTGGAATTAGAGTTATAAGTCATGTCAGTTGTTAAGTGGGTCATCGTGTGATCATGGTCAATTTTACAACTTTTGCCAGTGGTTCTTAAGCAAATGAGGCAGTCTTAAGCAAATCCGTTGTCTGCAACTGGAAATAAATAGCAATAGCACTTAGGCTTATATACCACTTCATAGTGCTTTATAGCCCTCTCTAAGTGATTTAAAGAGTCAGCATATTGCTCCCAATAATCTGGGTCCTCATAAATGTCAGTTTCCAGCAAAAAAAAGTCCTAAACTGCATAACTGCAGGCCGCTGCAACAGCCATAAATGTGTGCCAGTTACAAAATGACACAGTACTGACTGCGTGGAGAGGCACCAGCCCTCAGAACTTTGAATCCAGGTTGTAAGTAGCCCTGGGAGGTCTGTTATAACTTCAAACAATGATGGGTCATAAATCAAGGACTACTTGTACTGTTTCTTATGGCAAATAGATAGAAAAGGATAATACTTAAAAAAGGACTTATAAAGGAGTCAAGATTAGCCTCTACTGTGGAACAAAGCAACTCAACACTCTGGATCATAATGTAATAAGAATGTTTTTTTAAAAAAATAAGCATTTATATACAGTAATACCTCAAAAACCCCACAAAGTGCTTGACGAGACAACTTGTTCTGAATAACAGAAAACAGCTTTGCCAAAGGTTTAAGGAAGCTTGCTGGAGTTAAGCAATGTTTCAGTAGATTTTGTACTGTCTCCAGAATGTCAATCTCTGTATCCTAAAAGAAACAGGTACAGGAAAAGGATTACAGGAATGCTAGTTTATTGCTTAAGGTGTAATAACAGAATCTTAAAAGCCTGTCAGAATATCCTAGTGCCACTGCTTATACTGAAAAGACTCAAGGTAGCATAATCTTGAGTTTCTTTCTCATGTCTTCTCTCTTTGCAGGACTAAGTTATCTCTTATTTGCCTTATTGATTCTTGTATAACTTCTTCCTGAAGATTATCCATGCATTCCTCTACGTCAAGGATGTCAAACTGGCGGCCCGCATGCTGGATGCATCATGCGCAGGCCACGCCCACCCCAGCTCTGCAAATGGGGAAAATGTCACAAAACCTCGCATGATGGCAATGTGACACCACGAGTTTGACACCCATGCTCTACATAAATACACTGCAAAGGACTACAATTGACTAGATTACTAAAGTACCTTTATGTGCTCTTCTGCGAATTTTAGAGATACCAAGTAAATTTTGGTTGAATAAACTACAGCAATCAAGGTGCCATCACAAAATGAAGTACCTATCAAGAAGTCTAAATATTGAAGCTCCATCAAACTATCACAAATCAGTAAATATTTTCAACTTTATCTTGTAAATAAACTTAGTATTGTTTTTTGTAGCTAGTCAAACACGACGATCCTAATAGTGGATTTTATTGGCAGAAGGGGAAAAAGTCATCCAGTCTCCAATAGAAAATTCCTTCTATTTCTTTTTATTATCATGTTAACCATATGACATTCCTGAGTATATTATTTTCTTTTATGCATATTCACAATAAAATTGGAGTAAGAACTTCCCAATTAAGGGTCGTGATATTTCAAGATAAAAAAAAGTAAACTAAAATTCTTGATTAGGTTTTTGTCAGGTGCCGACATTCTGAATTTTAAATCAAAAGCACAATTTAAAAGATTAAGTTAAAGAACAAAAGTCATTTCTGGACTTCTTCACTTCTCAATAATTTTGCTCAATAAGAGTAAAATTATTGATTTTGAGGAAAACAATTGTAATTTATCTTGCAACTTTTGGGGAAGTCCTTTAAACAAGGAGTAAAAAGAATGGAAGGAAGGATCAATTTGGGAGGCTTCACATTTTCCCTGTATGCTTATACAAGTGCTATTATGTGGATCCCTGCAAACATTTATGACAAACTTAATGTAAGCTGGTCACCCATGAAGGCAAATGAAGATTTCTTTTTTCTTATGCCAAGATCAGATTTTCTTTTGTTCCCATTTTTTGCATAACCCAGGCAGGGCTGGTTTAGCAAATAACACCAAAATAGGTCTTTTATAAAGCCTTGGTGCTGATTTGGAAAATTGTATTTACATTTTCAAAGATTTAAAGATGATGACTTCAGAAGTAGATGGGGGGGCTAAGAAATGACTTCCACTATTTTTCATATCCTACTGAGCTTCATTCTTTGTTGTAGCTGTTACATAGCCCAGTTACCTTTCAGTGTCAGCCTGAATGCATGTAAAGTCCGTAAGTGCAAAAACATTTAAAATGTCATCACAAAAATAATCTAATCTGAAAGAAAATATTATTTTCCATACACTTTGTTGTAAACATACCTGCGTAATGTTGGTCTGTTGAACGAAAGGGAGCAGGAGGCCAATCAGAATAGAACTCTGGTTCTTATCCTTTATAAACTTGCTAATCCTAAAGACAACAGAAAATACACTTACGTTATATCACAATGTAATGTTTCAGATGTCTAAATTAAAAGCCAAGCTTTTTTAATATGCAGCCTTGAAAAGTTTTGAACTTCGGCATAGAAAGAACATGTCATTGCATTCACAGAAATCTGAGAGATGTAGAGGAAGAAAGAAATTTTTTTGCATCTCTTCTGAGTGAAAATGGAACAATTATCAAAGTCATCTAATTTCTTGCCTTTTGAGAGATTAGGATGAGATTGCTTCTACGATTTTCTATTAATGCTTTTCCCACCAAAGAAAAAGAGCTATTTCTTCACCACCACTTCTACAGCATTAAAATCTCTGTAAATATGTACTATTAGAAAAGATAAGAATCTACTTACTTTGAAAGAATGTTGAGTTCTTTGCTGAGTTGTGCATTATACTTTTTTTTCTTTATCCTATCTACGCTGATCATAGTTTTGTTGAGATACTGAAGAATTGAAGGGACGTGGGGGAGAACTAGCCTTGTCCCCATACTAGGAACATCTAAAATGAAGATGAAGAATATGGCCATTTAAAGTGAAAAACCAAGCCTTTTTTCCCCACACAGAAAACACAAATCCTTACAAAACAGCCTAGTAAGAGTGTTGTTTCAACTTTTTGAACTTCAGGCGCTGGCCTGAAGACATGGCTGTTCCAGCAGACTCCCTGATCATTCTACGAGGTTTTAAATTTGGGGATTTTAATTTTAGATTGGTTTTAGATTTTATTGTTATTGTTTTTTTTATTTATGTAAGCCACCCCGAGTCCTTCGGGAGCAGGGCAGCATATAAATTTTAATAATAAACTAAATAATAAATAAACTTTGTTATTATTTTTATTTATATACATTATGGTGATGATGAACAATACATTTTTTAAAAATATTTAAATTCAGAAACTTTGCAAGGCAACAAAATCTTGCATATACTCCCATTTTTGAGTCATTTAATTTTTTTTTGGTCATTTTTGGCTATCAAAAAGATCATGTAATTGTACCAAACATTGAAAAGGTGGCTGATTTCAGGTGTAAGTCTTAAAAGCTGGCAACTCTGACTACTTTTTCAATCTGTGCCTCATTTTGAAGAGAGGCCCATATTAGGCAACTCTTCTGAAAGAGTTCATTCCAAGCTGAAAAGGTATTTCCTGTAATCACCACACTTCTGATTTCGAATTGCAGGAAGGCAAGTGAAGGATACTTCAATGCAAAGGCTGAATATTGTGGGTCTGGACAACTCTTTAAGCATCCTAAGATAAGATCAGGAAATGTCCTTCAGGTTGTTTACATATTCTGTGTAAAACAGCTTTGAATAAAAGTATATACAGGTAGTCCTCAACTTACAACAGTTCATTTAGTGACCGTTTAAAGTTACAACGGCAGTGAAAAAAGTGACTTTATGACCATTTTTCACATTTATGACCGTCCCAAAGGTGCTTTTTCAAGAGGCAACTGGACTTTGTTTTTCTTTGAAGATGTTTCGCTTCTCATCCAAGAAGCTTCTTCATCTCTTGAAAAAGCATCTTTGGGACAACCATGACCTGGATGGCTGAGAATCTCCATAGACACACTTATGACCATTGCAGCATCCCCGTGATGTGATTTACATTCGAATGTTTGGACAACTGGTTCATATTTATGACAGTGTCCCAGGGTCACGTGATCACCTTTTGCAGCCTTCTAACAAGCAAAGTCAATGGAGAAGCCATATTCTAAGTTACTATTAGTAAGTAATGTTACTAACTTAACAATTGAAGTGATTCACTTACCTTCTGTGGCAAGAAAGGTCATAAAATGGGACCAAAAAAATTCACTTAACATATTTCTCACTTAGCAACATAAATTTTGGGCTCAATTGTGGTCATAAATTGAAGACTACCTGTACTTTGTACGTACTTCTAAAAAGCTGTACAATATACAGTATAATATACTGAAATCACTTTCATTTACAAATTAACACTCTGTCCTATAATCATCTGAATCTTCTTGTCTTTTTAAAAGTTGCTTAGAACTTAGCACTTTCACTGAGAATTTGGGTCCCAATGGTAGCTGGACTGCCAATTATATAGTTTTAATATTATGTGCCTTTGACTTTTTTTATAGATTTTCCTTGTTTTTCTGAACTCCTTCTGCCCTATGGAAATGGACAGTAATGTGATAAACAAAAAGTGCCATCCAATTGAGACCTATCCATTCCTACCTCCCGCTATTTCTTCAACTTCAATAAAGATGCAGTCGGTCACTGTCAAGCTGCTAAACAGGTCATTAGGTTCAAAGTCAGGAATATTGAGAAGATTGTCAATCACATCCATCACAGTACTAGCTGTTCCCTCTCCCAGAGCCTTGGCTGAGAGCACGGCAGATACATTTGATAATATGTCATATTCTGGATGCCCTGGCTTCTGCTTAGCTAGCAAAATGAAATACCTAAAAGCGAAGTGAGAAGGGGGAAAGGGAATTTTAAGAAATAAATTATATGGGATTCAAAACTGAGAAAAAAAGACAAGTTTTTCATATTTCTGGTGCTTCAATTTCTTTTACTATAAAAACATTTATTACCATTTCCAGATATTAACAATGAACAAAAAGCATGAAATCCCCTGAATACTTGCTACCATATTCCAAACTATGACTGGAGTTCAGGAACAGACTATTCTACGAACGTACACACTAGCTTTGGAGATGAAAATATAACTGTTGAGTACGATTCTATCTGCAGGATTAAAAACACTTGAGAAGTTCAATAGATAGAACTCCTGCTATAATAAGACATGGTTCATACATTGTATTAAGACCAGGGGCGGGTTTCAAAATCTGTCACTACCAGTTCGCTTGTGGGTGCGCGCGCACTTGCGCATGCGTGTGACACTTCTGCACATGCGCAGAAGCGTCCAGGCAGATGGGCAGAGCCTCCCACCGCCTCCACTACCGGTTTGCCCGATCCAGTGCGAACCAGTAGCAACCCACCCTTGATTAAGAGATACTGTATTTTTCAGACTATAGGACACTCTGGACTATAAAACACACCTAGCATTTGGGGAGGAAAACAAGAAAAAAAAATCTGCCTCTGCCTCCCAGCATCCATCCGGTATTCATCTGGCCCATTTGCCTCCACAACCTATTCGCCATCGCCGGCAGTTCATCACCGCCGCGGCCCATTCACCGCTGCTACCCATTCACCACGGCCCATTTGCCGTCATTGCCATTTGCTACGGCTCATTCGCCGCCGCCACAGCCAGTTCACCACCACTGCCACAGCCCATTCTAAAACAGCTGATCGGCGCCGCACCAACTCCCCTCCCCCCCGCCGCAATATTCACTGTATAAAACACACAGACTTTCCACATTTGAGGGGAGACTTTTCCACATTTGGGGGGAGAGGGAAAGTGTGTCTTGTACTCCAGAAAATACGGTAATTAAATAATCACATTTGCCTTTTTGGTTGTACAAAACCAGCCACTGACACTTTTTTTTTTTTTTTTGATTTATATGCCACCCTTCTCCGGAGACTCAGGGAGGCTTACAATGTGCTCAGCAATAGCCTTCATCCTTTTGTATATTTATACAAAGTCAGCTTATTGCCACAACTGGGTCCTCAATTTACCTACCTTAGAAAGGATGGAAGGCTAAGTCAACCTTGAGCCTTGGCGAGATTCGAACCTCCAGTAATTGCAGGCAGCTGGTCTTAATAACCATCTTAATAATAGGGTGCCTTAGACCACTGTACTACCAAGGCTCTTGGCCTTGGTAGTACAGTGTAAATCATCGTTTGGGTGCAATGCAAGAAATCACTTGATTTAAAAAGATTGGGACTGAGAAACGTCGGAAGCTGCAGTGACGTCTCCTATAAGCCTCTCTGAATCACAAGCTTGCAATTTACTCTTGTTCACAGCTCCAGGAAAAGAAAAGCAGACAGGGAAAAGAAGAGGACAAAAAGGACGCTATATTTTGGCAGGACACATATTTGCAATACATGGTTCTAACCCTGTTTTGTCTGATCCCAGTATTACAGTTATCCTAACTATTTTGTTTCTACATAAAGAGCACACGCAGACAACTAAAGCTCCCCATCTGTGACTGACATATAATATTTCTGTCAGCCCAATGAGCCATGTGAATAATAAGTGCTAATGGGGGGTTGTAGTCTGTGACTAATGCAGATGGCAAAGAGTTCTAAAACCACAATTGCATGTTAACCTGCAGGGCAATAAACCTTCTGGATTTAAAGCTTTTAAATAATATAGATAGTACAGTCTATGATAATTATTGGACGGTTTTGTTTTTTGTTTTGCTAAAAACAAATAGCTTACCTGGGGTTTTTGCTCCAGATATGAATAATTTTGAGTAAAGGAGTAGGAGAATACTGGCTCTCAGAAGCCAGCCTAGTGATCTGGGGAAAAAAAAAAAAACAATGCAGGAAGATAAAATCAGGAACCCTTAACAAGTATATCATAGGACAGCTATTCAGAATAGAAGAAGCAAGATTATTTGCATCTGAAAGAACAATGAACTATCTGGGCTCACATGCTGTACTATGCCAGTGGTTCCTTTCATCTTGACGTAGCACAACATATGAATCTAGTATGAATGCAACCAATATTTGCTGCAATGCCTTTTGCACCAGAATAGCAAAAGCTGCTTCCATTGACCTCAAGCACAAAAATACTTTGAAGAGTCCAACCCAATGCCTGTTACCGTCAGGCATTGTCTTCAGTTCACCAAGTGAGAGGGGCCTGCTGGTAATTTTAAAGAATAGTCTCTAAGTCCCAGGATCCTAGCTCCAGAGAAAGGTGGATATCACATACCATTTCTGGCTAAATTACAGAAATTTTCCTTCCAGCCTGAGCTAACAAGAAGAAATTTCATATTATTTATATTTAAATATTATACAATATCACATAACTATTATAAATATGGTTTATGTCATCTTTGTTGGTAGAAGTTGGCCTGATTTAAGAGGAAGAAGGTGAATTTATGAACTTCAGATTCCATTCCTACTCCACCGGGATTTAGCCAGTAGCTTCATCTATTATGGAGGCCAATGGTACAAATGAAAACAAGGGAGGATGGAACTCTGAAAACAATAACCTTTGTACAGTAACTCTGGCTAATTTCTGCAATTTTTACATTTCTCAGTTTTAAATGTAGCGTCGTATTTGCTGGTCTATGTCACAGTGATGAAAATTCAGCCAATATTTATTGAACCATATGTTCAATTGATGTGGACACCAATCTCAAGTTACTGACCCTGAGCAGCTAACAACATTAAAAATATAAAAGGAGAAAAGCAAAACAACATATCTACAACAGCAGCCAGGGTAAAACAGCTCCATCAATAACAATTAATACAGCCAAAGCACGGGTTCAACCCTACCTCTTGACCCTCAGACACCTAACAGATCGATAACATTTTAAGTAAAATATAAGCCATGAAAATGTGGACCATCTAAGGGGGATATAACGAAGTGAGATGCTTTATTTTAATATATTATTTTCCTTTTGCCCCAAATTTTACTCTTCTCCCAGAAGATATATGCCAACCTTGGAATCACTTACTGAAAGGAGCAGCCTTACCTGGGGCCACACCACTGCACAGAACACAGCATCAATCTCTTCTCCACTAAAGCTGTACATTTCAAAGTCAGAGAAAAAGTCTGCTATAAGCTTAAGTCCAAGGCGTCTTAAGTTTTTCAGCTGGTTGATAAATCTGAGTTGAATCTGTAAAAGAAACTGTGATGGTTTTTTCTTTTCTTAAGCAAAACGTTTTCAGAAAATTGCATTTTTTATTCATGTATTGGGTCAAAATATTTAAAATTCATTATTAGACATTATTAGCATGCATTATCCACATATTATACCTACTTAAATATGATGATACTTTGGGAAATAGCTTTTTAGATATTTTACTAGTTACACCTTGGGTAACTGCATATTATTTTTTCTCTATAACCTTCTTACTATGAAAATTGTAACTTCTATAATGTGTGAGAGATAAAGTCAACACAAAATTCTGTAACACAAGTTAAGAACTTGAATAGCAGAAAAAGAAAATGTAAGCACCATAGCCACAAAAACATTCAGAATTGCAAACTTTAGGAAATTGTAAAGCTAAGTTTATTTATAACCATACAAAGTTAAAGATTTAACACAAATGGGAACGTTTGTCTGCAATGTATGATTAACACATTCAGAAAACTACCAAGTGAAATACAATTAGGGCTCTCACAGACTTTAAGTATCTTTTAGCTCTTCAATAGATAATGAAATGTTAAATTCAGTTTAACAAATGACAATGGTGAAAGTATTTTTGGGGTTACTGAATTACAGATTTCAATTTCAGTGTTACTGAGTAACTTTATGCAAAAGTTCACCAGTAATTATCTTGCTAAAAAGATCAGCCTTTTCCCAGTTTAATCAGTTGCCTCATAAAGGTCAGAGCCTGAAAAGACGTTTGAGAATCTAACAATGTAACTATTTTCCCCATATCTAAGGATTAGGATTATTGCTCTATGCTGGTTAGCGTATGGAAACTCTATGTTAGACCATAATAAAGATTTGGTTTGATTTTGGTAAAACAGAGGAGAGCTATCAAGACAACTGAATTAAATTTGACAAGCAAATTTAGCGTACTATTATGTAGCACTGAAGTAGTATACTTCATTTAGCCTAGCATGACTCTCTCTGCCAAAAATACACAAGACTGTAACAGGTTATTAATACTATCAATAATCTTTTGTTGATACTATATATGTAAAATATACACCCTGCACATTTTGTTTTAAATTTAGAAACCTAAACCAAATGTTTAATTTTCTAAAAAAAACCTGAAATGCATCCTTGCAAGTCATGCTAATATTCAGTAAGCATTTATCTTTATTACTTTAATTCAAGTAGCCTAAATGTAGTAGCCTAAACACCAAATTAGCTTACTAGCATTCCTTTCTTAATTAATTACACCAAGATTTTTTTTTAACTCTCACATGTCAGCTTAAGTATGCAGCAGCTCTCACCTTTTCTCTTTGCTGAAGAATGTGTGATACTGTTGCTGTCATGCAAAGTAAAATCTGTAAAATCTCAGGCAGGTTCTGGCTGATTAGATGTCCCAGGTTTTTTAGTACTACTTCCAAGCTGTTGAAAAGGCTATGCTGACGGCCTAACGGGAGGACTTGAGATAAATCCAAATCTCGCACAGCTTGAAGCACTGCAGAGTGGCACTGTCCTTTAAAACAGAGAGAAAACATAAAAGAGGAAAGAAGAGAATAATGAATGTATATAGATAAACATTCTACAGAATGGGGATACTGTTCAATATTTTGTATGTGTAAATCTAGATTCAAGATTTGGTCACAATAGTAGAAATTGGCAAATTAAGAATGGTTGTGCTTTAGCTACAAAACAATGCTCAATTTGGGGAATCAAATTTTAAGGTGATATTTAAAAATGACGGAAAACAACTCTAACTAATACAGAAGGAGAAGGCTGTATGTACATACAGTACATGTTAGTCTCAGTTAAATCAATTTTTAATTTCAAAAACAGTATGTTTAGAATTCTAACACAGGATGAATGTTCATATTTTCAAAGTGCAACTGTTATTTCACATTAATCAAGACCTATGAGATGTGATGACTGAGTTCAGTAAATAAAGGCTTAATATTAGGTATACGCAAAATCTCCGGTTCCACTAGATCAGGGGTGTCAAACTCACGTTTGCTGTCATGTGTCATATCGCGACTTTTTCCCCTTCACTAAAACAGGAATGGACATGGCCAGCATGTGATGCATCCAGCCCGTGGGCCGCGAGCTTGACACCTCTCCATTAGATAATGCTGATCCAGCATTAATCTCCAGAATTAGAAAGGTTTCCTTTCCCATAATCAACTGCTCAATCAATTTCCTTAATATAATATTATTAAGTCAACTTTCTCATCTGCTTCATTATCATTGCTGCACAGTGTGCTCATGCTCATCAATTTACATTGAAGAAAGTTGGGCTCAACACAAAATGTCGTAGGACATAATTGTCCTAAACAGGCAGGTTCATGTTTCAAGATTCTGATCAGTCAGCCACAACCTCCTTTAGAATATTAGAGGCCTCATGTAGGCAACACCAAAGCCATGTAATCCTTGAAATCACCGGTTGCAGTTCACGACAATTCAACATAATTCTCAACCACTGTTACCACTGACTTTATCTGTCATCACTACTGTACTTATGACACGGCTGCTGAAAGGCCGCTTAACTCTTAAGAGTATTAGCATTCCGGTAAGAAGACTGAAAATCAACTTTAGAGCACTCTCAGAGCAATTGCCCACTTGACTAAAAGCTTTCATTCTTGCACCACAAGAATTAGCATTAGCTCTGAGAGGTTTGATGGTTCATGACAGAGCCCATCAAAGTCATCATATTCTGAAGTCTTGACCACCCTAACAAATAAAACCAGCAGGCTAAAATCCAAGAGACTATGAGCATTACTTCCGTCTTAGGCATGAAAGTTGGCTGGGTAACTTTGGGCCAGCCACTCTCTCTCAGCCCAACTCACCTCACAGGGTTGTGGTGTGGAAAATAGGAGGAGGAAAGAGTATGTTTGAGTTATTTATAAAAATAATAAAAGTGGGATAAAATATCTAAAGAAAAATGAAGGAAAATGGGTAAGAGACTTAGGGGTGGGGAAGGAAAAGGAAATGGAAGGGAAGCTGTTTTTTCTCCATCGCTATTAACCGGAGTGAAAGTGATTGCAGTCATAAGAATGTGGTATTAACTGCAGCTACCAGGTCACCAGTCACATGGAAAATGCCATGTTCTGCTTTAAATGTTAAGGAATCATGCATGTCATCCAATGCTCCACTTCCCACTCATTCATCTAATTAATTTCTTTATACATTTTTTAAACCATCTCAATCTTGAAATATTCCAGGCGGTACAAGAGAACAATAGCAATGAGCCAATGCAATAATGCATGCATTGAAATAAAATAATATTATTTTGCCATATATATTCAACATTCTGAAGCTACCAGCCATCCTCAATCTTCAATGGGCAATGTGACAGTAGAGACACTTCCCATATGGTTTTGTGTTATGTTTATTTCTACAAGCTTCAGTCCCCTTTAACATGTTGACAGCTCCATTATATTTGCCAACACTTTTTTTTTTCCTATGCAAAACATACCATTATTGAAACGTCTCACAGGCTCAAAGAGCAGATCCAAAAACACCCTTATCTCTTCAGACAAAGAGCCTGCCAGGAATCTCAAAACAATAGCCATACGGGTCCCTGCCGATGATTTCCCTTGTGTTTTGCTTCCAGTTTTGTTTTTCATCCGTCCATACAGAATCCTTCAAGGGGTAAAAAGAAATCATGTTAGCTTTTCAGAAGCAATAGGTCCATAGGCAAAAGGCTCTTTATGTGCTAGTCCTAGCAGAAATTCCCAGCATGCCACAAACCGCAATAATCATCACAAATCAAAGAGGCAGTTTGGTGCAGTGATATGAAGTGCTGGTTTAGAAACTGGGACACAATGAGTTTTAGTCCTCTTTTAGGCATGGAAGCTGGGATCACTGGATAGTCACTCTTCTCAGCCCAATCCACCTCACAGGGTTTTTGTTGTGGGGAAAACCGTAGTAATAAATATCTTGAGATATAAAAGATAAAGATGGGATATTCGTCTGATCAACGATTATAATGAATGTTATTACAAAATAATTCACAACTGAAAGTTCATTCTTCCATCCATACTTACTAGAACTTATTTCATTCTTTGTCCACATTTATTTTATTTATTGATAATTTTATATTCTACAGTCTGGGCTGCATCTCTCCAAGCTTGACTGATATTGGAAAGCTAAGCAGGATCAGGCATGAAACTTTGACAGGACATCACCAGGAAACCTCAGGACTACAGACTACTGGAATGTTGAAAATAACCCTTTCTATATTGTTGCCATAAAATTATGTGGCCAAGTTTGATTCAAATAACCCTAGATTTAATTAAACCCCTTTTTACATGTATATGGTAAACAGTTTTGCCTCCATTTTATTTTTACAATATCTCTGAAATATGTTAAGAGTAGAAAGTAGTAAATAGTTCAAAGTAAACTTCATGACTTAATGGTATTCACAGATAGCCTTTTTTTCCAATCCCAAATCAGCAATATAACTCTTTTACCACATTTGGTCTTCACCGGTATCTACCATCAAGCCCACAGTTGGGAAATCTGTCCTTTGTTTGATTAGAAATAAAGCTAGGTTTTATAATTTAAGAGAAAAGCCACTTTTTAAAAAATAAGTTGTGGTAGTAGTTTTATACAAGAACATGAGTTAAGTTAACAAGTTTATTACAAAGATGGTATGTTTACAGTAAAATCTGGACAATGGATCAGAATTTCCATCTTCTCTGGGAGGTAGGAGGTAATATTTCATTTTTAAACATACATCACAGCATGTATCGTCTGGTAAACTGTGCAGGTAGAAATTTAAAATATTACACTCTTAAGAAGTAAAAATACACATTGCCTAAAGCAATAAAAAGTAAAACAGTATTTATATTAACATATAAAAGTCCCTTACCTCATCAAAACAGGAATAAGTTCTGGTCGGTGCTCTGGTTTTACTATACTGTTTTCTTCAGAAATACTAAAATGAACTATTTCTTCTTTAAAACTCTTGTCTTCCAATAGCCGATATAAATTCTCTCTGTAGGTACATAACACAACTTAAACAAAGATTCTTTACATAATTTATTAAAATACAAGATCACAAACTTTTTAGTACTTGAGAAGATACACGTGAGAGATGCTTATTCAATCAATGACCAGCAAAATTCACAAAATATATAACATGAAAGTAAAATCAAATGCACTGGATAAAATACCAACACAACAAGGAGCCTCTATTCATTTTTAGTATGTTCTATCTATCTTTCTGTCTCATTTTTAAATCGCTCATCTCCCTCACACTCTATAATAAACCTGTAACATAAACTAGTGTAATGATACAGTGTATGTCATTAAACCAGGCAAGTATTCGTCTAAAATATTACAGTCCAAGAAATAAAAATGCACATCATCTAAAGCAATAGAAAGTAACACAATTACAGAATCTACAGTATATATTAAGTCTGAAGCTATATTTGTGAGTGTATGATCATATATAATTCAATGCAGACAAGCAGACATTATCTCTTACTTATAGGGCAGAAGATGTGGATGCTTGTAAGTCATGATACAATCAAGAGCTACTTTTTGTACATTTTGGTCTTGGTGGGTCAGCAGCTGAAAATAATGTTTTAAAACAAACCAGGGTTAAAACAGAGCTGTGTTATAGTAGCGTATTACAATCAATTCTCTTTCACAATTTACACTGTCCTTTTACTGAAGAGAATCCATAGAGCATAGTAATTATGCAAACAGCAAAATCCACAAGCAGGAATGCTTTTGCCATTTTAACAATTGTTCTTATACCTAGAGTCCATGAACTTCAAAAATGTGCACCACTGTAAAAATCTGAAACACATATGTGCTCTCTTATAAGACCATTGATCTTCTAATAATAATACAGCTCCCAACGACCGGTAAGATCCCAGAGAGTTGGTCTCCTCCGGGTCCCATCAGCTAAACAATGTCGGCTGGCGGGCCCACTCTGGGAGGGCCTTCTCTGTGGCTGCCCCGGCTCTCTGGAACCAATTACCTCCTGAGGTCCAGACCGCCCCCACCCTATTGGCCTTCTGGAAAGTGGTGAAGACCTGGCTTTTTTGGCAGGCCTGGGGCCGTTGATCTCGCTGCTGCAATCTTGCGAGACCCGGCCGTGAATGGAGTGCATGGGTTTTTAATTTTTTTTAAAAAAACAACTTTTATGGTATATTGTTCGCATTATTTTTTGTTGTAAGCCACCCAGAATCCCCAGGGAGTTGGGCAGCATAGAAATGCGACAAATAAATAAATAAATAAATAAATAAATAAATATCATATCATCTAGACTCTTAATATCTATCTCTAAATTGTGGTAATGCTTCATATTTCCAACAAGGAATTTGAGAAAGGTAGTTCTAATTACTATAAAATGTTTTACATTCTATTATTGAACTCTACTGTAAAAATTGCACATTAAAAAGAATGATCCTCAAAACAGGAATCTCCAAGAATCAGCTCCTTGTCAAAAAGCATAATCAGCTATTATAATCTAAAAACATTTATGCAATCCCCATACTATCTCGCTTAAATTCTTACTTCTATAAGGCTTTTCCTTTCCCCCAAAAATTCATCATATACTTCAGCATTCCCCAATCTTTCTGGCTTTGATGACTGGCAGGAGGTGAGGGGATGGTTCCGCGCAAGTGGCGGGTGAATGTTCCATTTGTGCCTGCGTGTGCTCACCATTCACACAAATGGAGCTGTGCATGTGCACATAATCATCCCTTCCAGTTCCAAACAGACCACAGCCCGGTACTGGGTCACAGCCCGCAGCTTGGGGACCCCTGATATACTTAACAAAACTCAATTCCTCTTCGACTATTTGACTTGCTGGGATAGGAGACAGCAAGCCTAGATCTTACAGCTGATTTTTCTTAATAAATTGAAGGCTGATTTAAGCTATTCCTCACTACTATCATAATAATTCTACCACCAGCCAAGAAAGATCATAACAGAGCTCAGAAATTATTACTTTCTAATGTGAACATCACAATTCAGTTTATCATGTGAATACATTTTGTTTTTCTTTTTTCCCTTTTTATTTTTCCCTATCTTATGTTTGCTTTACTTTTATTTATTTGTTAAGCAACTAATTGCTTGAGAATAATTTAGTCATTTTCATGCTGGCTAGTAATTCTGGAAGTGGCATTCTCAAGTTTCTCTGGAGACATCAGGTTGGGAACAAATTCTGAAACAAAAAACTTTCCCAAATTATTTCCAAGCTGTAAGATAATAAATATGCATGTGTATTAATCATTTTAATCATTTTTTTAAAATTAATCATTTTTAAAAATTCTTTACCTGAACATATATTTCATTCAATTTGGGTTCTAAATACAAAGCACGGGGATTTGAAAACTGAGTGAAAACTTGTAAGTGACTGATAAGCTGCCTGAAAAACAAAACAGAACAGACCAGCTGTCAGTAAAAAAACCACCAAAAAACAACATTTGACTTTTGAGATGGAAACATTTTAAAACTACAAACCAATTTATCAAATGCTTTCTTTTAAATGTTCTTATGTACTTAAGTTTACATAGCTCTTTGCAAAGATCACTGGGTTATTTTATTGAATCTAGTATTGACTGATAGCCTGTCTTGGTTCAGACATTATGAAAAGGAACAAGCCAGGACTGCACATGTGATTTCAGATGCCTTTGCTTCCATTCTGTGTTAGCTACATTTATGTCACCCAAACCCCATTAACGCTATCCTTAGCTAGTGATTAACAATAACAAAAAAGCCAATTCCATACAGCTTGAAATCTACTTCCATTAATCATATTAAGAATGAGACAGACTAGTTTATCTGGGTTTGGATGTTATGCTAAATTGTAGAAAACTAAACACCTTTTTATCAACTAAAAACAGAAAATTCCAGTCTGATATTTCTTCCAGAGAAGGTAACACTAATGCATTTAATTTGGAAAAATCCAGAGGATCAATTTGTTGGTTAGACACTTCTAGCCCCTCATGACCCAAATAATATCATTATGCCATTGTTATTTATTGCTATTTACTTCTTTGAGTTTTTGAAGCAGACTTTTGGAAAAAGTTATTAGAATTAGAAAACCAATTCTCACATCAGTACTGAACTGAGGGTCTTTGCTCTCTGAACTTGGTTGCTTTCTTGTAGACATTTCATTACACAAACTAGGTAAAATCATCAGTGATAGTAAGCAATGTGGTTTGCTCTCAAGTTTATATTCTAGTGGCTTGACTCTCAACTTCCCAAAACAGCGCCTTCAAACCATCAGTCGATACTATAGATGAGGACAAAATCATAGTCCCATTTGATATCACAGCCCTTTTCACGCCTACAGATTCAGACTTAGCCAAAGAATCTATGACCACATTGTTCCAAAGCACACCTGACTTAACCAAATACACAAAGGATCTCATAATATTGGGTGTTTTAATCTTCATGTATTTGGTTAGATCAGATGTGTTATGGAGCAATGTGGTCATACATTCTTTCTCTGCCTAACCACATACTTCCAATTTGATGGACAAACTTACCAACAAATTAAAGTACACCTATGTGATCACCGCTTTCAGGCCTTTTAGCGGAGGTTGTTATGCAGTGTCTAGAAGCTACAGCACTTCCACAAATACAACCCAAATATGCTTCAGATATGTAGACACCTTCACCATAATAAAAAGGGGCCAATTAAAGAATACCCATAGAACCTCAACAACATCTATAAAGGAATCTAGTTTACCAGAGAAGAAGAAAACAAGTCACTCCCCTTCCTGGACATTCTGATCAGCAGAGATTATAATGGCAAACTGGAAACACAAGTGTATAGAACAACTACCCACAACAAGTGCTTCACTACCAAAGCAACAAACTAATCTCCCACAAGAGAAACTGTGTTTTGGAACTTTGTTTAGACAAGCACAGACTCACTGTAGCAACCTTGAACAGCAGAAAAAGGAAGCAGAGCATCTATGCAACATATTCCAACAAAATGGATATCCACACAACTTTATCAAAAAGCGCCTACACTCAACCCAATACAGCACAACCAAATCAAGCCCTTAAAAGAGTAACGCTGCCATACGTCAAGAACATCTCAGAAACCACCAACAGATTATCACAATCACATGGAATTCACGTACTACACAAGTCAACTTAAAGTCCCAAATAAACAAAAAAACCTAGCAGCCCCCAAAGAAAAAACGGGGGTCATCTACAACAGGGGTCCCAAACCCCCGGGGCCTTTAGCCATTCAGAACTAGATCACGGAAGTGATTAGCGGACGTGAGTACAAATCCCCACTTCCACGAGCAGCGGGCAAGTGCATGTACTTGCACAGAACCATCCACTCTCCATTGTCCACTTGTTTTGGAAAATTATGAACTTTACAGATAACAGCCGTGAGAACTTTGGGGGAGGATTTCTTTGTCTGCAAGCAGCTTGACTTGGGGGTGGGGAGGGGGGAAAGGAATACAACGGAACTTTTAAAATCGGAATAATATTAATTCAAAAAGAATAAAATGGCGCAGGAAATTAGAGAAATGATTAAATCGATGTACTTGTCATGGAAAATGGAAATAAGAGAAATAACTACAATGTTACACGGAGGATTAAAATCTGAGAATACAGAAGCTGAGATGGAGCATACGCAAGTGGGCAAGGAAATGAAGATGGAGAAGCAAGACATAGAGGCTGAAAATAAAGAAGATAAAGACAATGTGATTAAATATGAAGAAGTAACTGAACATGTAGATATAATAATAATAAGGAAGTTTTTAGAGATTACATTGGGATTAACAATGAAAAAAATAAAGAGAATGGAAAGAGACAAACAAGGAAGGGAGGATGGAACAGAAAGAATATAAAGAACTTAAATGATTACACTGGGATTTACAGTGAAAAGATAAAAAAGAGAGAAAAAGGGTGGAAAATAACAGGAAATATAGGGCAAAATAGAAGAGTTCAGGACTTTGAAATACAAAATGATAATACTGGGATTAATAGTGGGATAAACAGTGGTGAAACAAAAAAAGAGAAAAGAGAGGGGGAACAACGTGAAATATAGGGCAAAACAGGAGAGATCAGGATTTTAAGGCACAAAAGAAAAAGGGAAAGAAAAGGGGAAAAATAAAAAGGAAAAGGGGAAAAAGGAAAGAAATGAAAGAGGAATATGATGTATATGACTAGAATTGAAATATGAATTGTAGTAAGAAATAATGTTAAATCGTATGATGGTGAAAATGAATTGAAAAATAATTGGAATAATAATTGAAATGTTTTTAATGGTTTACGGTGGGGTGTGTACAAATGATCAAGTGATGATTTGGAATAATACAGGGGAAAAGCTATATGATTAGAGGATAATAGTTAGAATATTTTTAAATTCAACAAAGGTTTTTTTTCTTCTGGTTCATATATAAATGAAAAAGTTATCTATATAATCAATTGATTTATATTAAAATGTTGGATTGTATTAGTTAAGAAAACGTATGTTATAAAATAAGTGAGTTTATTATTAATATAAGAATTAAATAACTGTAACACCACATAATTAATTAATTTGATGATGGCTATAAAAATTAGATGATAATAGGAAGGGGTTTAATATAGAATAGAAGGGAAAATGGAATTTGGTCAAAATTAGAGATGAAAATGAAGGGTAATATTGGTACAAAATAGATGAAAATAAATGTTATGGCAAAAAAGGAGGTATAGAAATTGTAATTTTAGTTGAAAGGACTAAAAATTGTTTAAATTTGTTAACCGGCCGAATACTTTGTTCAGCAAAAATACATTGTATGTTTGTGTGTGTGTTTGTGTAAAAAATAAAAAAAAACTTTACAAAAAAAAAGGAAGTGATTAACGGACGTGACTACGAATCCCCACTTGCACGAGCAGTGGGCAAGTGCATGCACTTTTCATGACTGTTTCACGATTTCTTGACTACAGTAAATTTTTAAGCTTAAAATGATAAAACTGACCACTATTTCAATTCTGCTGAAATTTCATGGGGTTGGTCTTGCCTACTGAAATAATCTTAATTTTTTAAATATTGAACAATAACTTGTTTTTGTTGCCTTTTTCACCTTCAAAACTGTTCCTTAAATGTTCTCACTTTTTCAATCCAAACTATATTTCTTCTAGTCCAAATTTCTTTTGATATATTCTGCATTTAAGCTAAATAAATAAGAGGACAGTATACAATGTTTGCATACATCTTTCCAAATTTTGAATTATTTAATTGCAACATATTCCATTCTGCTGCTTCCTATTTATCATACACATGAGGAACACCCAGGTTTTTAAAGAGTTATCCACAAACATAAGCAATTTACATAGTCAGTAAGTGAACTCCTTTCACTTTGTCTCTGATCCATCACTGGAATCCCATGTTACATTAAATTATGGTCTTGATTAACAAATCAATATTACTGAACCTGAATTGTGAGCCTAATCAACATATGACTAAAATGTTCTCCTATTACATATTCTAATGACTGGAGAAAGAGAAAGAAAGAATTAAGAAACTCTGCAAGGCATGTTACAATTGAATAACAAGAACCACAGGCTAAATTATATTTAAATGCAGATTTTCTTACAAGTTTTGAAGAAAACCCTTATCATTTTCATTGCAGTTAAGACAAACATACTTTGTTGCCGCCCTTCTTGTTTTCTTTTTTGGCATCTCTTCAGTCATTTGGCCTTCAGAAGTTTGCTTCTCTTCTTCAAAGTCATGTGACTCATCCTCAGTTGTGTCTTGAAGATCCATTTTCTCTGGAAGATCTTTTACATCCTCACTACAACTGCTTTTCTTTCTAAGGTCTTGCACTGGGGCTATTTGTGAATCAGCAGGATAATACTCATTGCTGTAATAAAACAAAATAGAGGAGTTGGTCTTCCTGTCTATCTTTTTTCAATTTATTCTAGTAACTTATTTGTGCCTCAGTAAATAATAGCCCTGTTGTGTCACTGTTACTCTCTGTGGCCCTACCTCTCCCTCTGTTTTAATGGCTGTGTTATGCACACAAGCGTCAGGCACTCTTTACTTTTCCTATTGATATTGTACTTCAAGGAAGACCAACTAGGAAACAAAGCTATAATAAACTACTTTTATTATAGTGTTAGTAACAGAGTCTTACACAATTGAATGCACCTCCGCCAGCCCCCCACCTTTATCTACATGAAAACTGAGGAGGATCAGGTCTGAGGCATTTTCTCAAAACTGCACTTCTGCTTTGGACTTAGATTTTATTTGTCTAATCAATGTCTTGGTTGCAGCTTTTGCTACTGCTCCTAAAAGTTATTCTCACAGGTCACTACACACCATGGTCTGTTTGTCATGAGTGCCTGGAACAGGGGAAGCAGCAAGTACAGTCAGACGTCCTTGTTGATAAGTCATAATATGAATTATTCCATCATATGCTTATATTTTTTTAAGAGTAACCAAGTACTTCCAACAGTGTCTATGAAACATGTATATTTATTATTTATTTATTTATTTATTTATTTATTTATTTATTTATTTATTTATTTATTTATTTATTTATTTATTATATTTCTATACCGCCTTTCTCCCGTAGGACTCAAGGCGGTGTACAGTCAAGAAAAATATAGACACACAAACATCATAAAATTGCTAATTAAAATTATTACTTAGTTTGGTCAATTAAATAAAACCCAGAATTAGATCACATTTAAAAAATCATTCACATGTTCATATGTTTAGCCCCGTCTGTTGGAACATCAGGGTCTTGAGGGCACGGCGGAAAGTACGGAGATCAGGGATATTCCGTATCTCCGGGGGCAGTTCATTCCAAAGGGTTGGAGCCCTCACAGAGAAGGCCCTCCCCCTGGGAGTCGCCAGTCGACATAATTTGACTGACGGTACCCTGAGTAGTCCCTCCCTGTGAGAACGAACTGGTCGGTGGGAGGCTATTGGTGGCAAAAGACGGTCTCGTAGGTACCCAGGTCCTAAGCCATGGAGCGCTTTAAAGGTGATAAATAACACCTTGAATCGCACCCGGAAGACCACCGGGAGCCAGTGCAGCTCGCGTAGGAGAGGTGTTACATGGGTGTAACGAGCTGCACCCATAATCACCCGCGCGGCTACGTTCTGGACCAGTTGGAGCCTCCGGGTGCTTTTCAAGGGGAGCCCCATGTAGAGAGTGTTACAGTAGTCCATACGGGAAATAACTAGGGCATGAGTGACCGTGCGCAAGACGTCCCGATCCAGAAAGGGACGCAACTGGCGGATCAGGCGAACCTGATAAAAGGCACCCCTGCTACGGCCGTCAAATGATCTTCTAAAGATAGCCGTGAATCCAGGAGAACACCCAAGTTGCGGGCCCTCTCTGTGGGGAGCAAGATCTCATCCCCTATTGTCAATGATGGTACCAGCTGACTATACCAGGACGCCGGAAGCCACAGCCACTCGGTCTTGGAGGGGTTGAATCTGAGCTTGTTTCTCCCCATCCAGATCCGCACGGCCTCCAGGCAACGGGACATCACAGCAAGGGCATCATTGGGGTGGTCTGGGGTGGAGATGTATAGCTGTGTGTCATCAGCATACTGATGAACACTCACCCCAAAACCACAGATGATCTCGCCTAGCGGTTTTACATAAATGTTGAACAGAAGGGGTGAGAGGACTGACCCTTGCGGCACCCCACAAATAAGGTGCCTCGAGGTCGACCTCTGCCCCCCTGCCAACACAAACTGCGAACGGTCAGAGAGGAAGGAGGAGAACCACCAAAGCACGGTGCCCCCTATTCCTAACCCCTCCAGCCGGTGCAGTAAGATACCATGGTCGATGGTATCAAAAGCCGCTGAGAGATCTAATAGGACCAGGATAGAGGAGCAACCTCTGTCCCGAACCCTCCAGAGATCAGAGATCATCCACCAATGTGACCAATGCAGTTTCCGTGCTTCCGCGAAGATTGGAGACTAGACGATAATTTGATAATATAGCCGGGTCCAGGGAAGGCTTCTTGAGGAGGGGCTTCACAACCACCTCTTTCAAGGCGGTGGGAAAGACACCCTCACTCAGAGAAGCATTTATAATCCACTGGAGCCAGCCTCGTGTAACCTCCCGGGAGGCCAGTACCAACTAGGAGGGACACGGATCCAATAAACATGTGGCAGCGTTAAGCTTGCCCAGAATCCTGGGCAAATATAAAGCATTTCTTCCATAAAAATCCTCACTTACTTAATAAATCTTAGTAGAAGTGGAGAAAGTTCTCTTGACCTGGATTCCACCCTGTATGCAAATCTTGACATTGCTTTCCAAAGGAGAAACCTAAAGTTTGTATGATCCATTCTCTCGTAACAGCATGTCTGACATTTCAATTGCTCATCATACACAGCTCTGACATGATGCTGATAGATTTCCTCACTTCCAACATCCGTAACAGTTTTTGGTTCTTCTTCTAGCTCATTACGTAGCTCTTTTTCTATGGAAAAATCACCAAAATGAGCATTAAATCCAAAATAAACATCTTTTTAGTCATGCCAGCTAACCTATTATTGCAATTTACAGAAAATCTATTTATAGTCCAGGTTAATAAAGAATTTTAAAAAACTTAACATTTAAGAGTTCCACTTTAGTGAATACTGTTCAATCACTGGGGTTCTGCAGCAGGCCCAGAAAATTGGGTACTTCCAGAAATTGAGGCCTCCTATCAATAAAAAATAATTGTTTTGTGTTCTTTGAGAGAAAAAATAAAAAATAAAATTGCAAGTAACAATTCCAGATCACTGCAAGCATGCCTGTTTTGCCACTGGAACCTGAGGGGGGGGGGTGTAGGGGAGAAAATTCCTGAAGAATACAAAGTCAGGCACTATTCGATTAATTAACAAGCAGCTTTAGCCTTGTCTCCATCATTATTAAGTCTTTTATATGACAATGTCTTACCAGCATAGGATACAGCTTTTTCCAAATGTTCATAATAAACTTTCCAGAATAGTTTGTTTTCCATTTCATCTGCATGGGACCTAATTTAAAAAGGGATTTTATTTTTGAAAAAAAAAAAAGGTAACTGAACAAATCAACTATTAACTACCATAGGCATGTCTTATTTTCTTCACAGAAAATAAACTATTTTGCAATGTTCTTTCCTTAATTTATGGGGCTTTATTCCTATTGTATCACAGTCCAAAATCATTTTGCTCTATTTTTGAAAAACAGAAGCATAAGAAATCTGATAAATATATCTAACTTGCTCATATCATTCCATAATCTGATTTGTTCCAAAACTGCAAAGTAGTTGAACACGAGAAAGATGGTACTGAAATATTCAGGAAATGGTGCTTCATTAAGTCACAAAGAGAAGGGAAAAAAGCCACCATGTTGGGATTATTTCTTAATTCTTTTCTCTTTGAAAAGTTTCTGCTTGTTCAGTTTTCTTTTGCACAGTGAACTGATTTTTTTCTTTTTATTTGTGGTCATTCTTCAGCATGTGCTTAAATTTCAGTGCCAAATGTTTTAGTTCGGCCAGCTACTTCTGAGAGATATGGTACTTATTGCTCACAGCACAAACACAGATCAAGAACTCATTTTAAGGCTTATATAACATCTTGTGCAACTGGGATTTCAGCTCTTTCCTCATCTCCACTCATGGAAAAGCTCTCTGGATTCAGCCTGCGCGATGTTTGTCATATGTGAGCGAGAAAGGACAGCCATTCCACCCAGAAACTCAATTACAGAAAGGGATGAGGAACTTGGTTCTCTACTCTTTGATTGTGCAAGAAGTCCTTAAACTGCACTGCTGCAAACATGAAACTGCACTCCTTCACTTCTCAAACATCTGCTCATTAAGAAAATTTCCTTCCCACAAATGTTTGGCATCATTCATTTTCTCCCGGACTCAAGATGAACAAAAGACTTTGAGGTCACATTCTAATTAATGTCTATGGGTGGAACCAACATAATTCTATAGGACTAAATTCATTTATGAAACAAAACAGTTTAGAACTGTTTTGTTTTGTTAGAACTGTTTAAAACAGGTAGAACTGCAGTGTGTAGATGCGGCAAAAAAACCAAAGTAACGAGGAATGCAATTCTGCAATAGTATCTTCATGATGAATGTGAAAGCTACGATTTTAAGTTAACTCAGGCATTATATACTATCTATTCATATCATATGAATCATATGATTCATAGTATATAAATCATCTATTACATTTAAAAAAAACTCTACCAGATGCCAGAAAATAGTAAGCCGAAAATTAAGAAGTCATATTTCTCATAGGCTGAACAATGTTAATTATCCCCTCCTTCAAAAGAACGGCACATTCAACAGTCTCACCAGAAATAAGACATTTACTTCTTTAGCACATTAAACTAACTCTCCATAATTCACAGGTTTATGATACAATTGATTTTTGTCCTTATTTATAACTACGTAACTTTAGAACTATATTTGCTTTTCTTTCAGCAATTCAAAGTGACATGCACTACAGTCTTTCCTACAACAATTCCCACAACAAAAGTTGGGCTTAGAGGGACTGATCCCATATCACCCAGTGAGCTCCCATGGCTTAGGCCTGAGCTGAATCTGAATCCTTAACCACGATACCCAATTTGCTCTTTTCCTTGAAAAAACAAAGACTTACCTTATAAGCTCAATCACAGGTTCCCACAGTGGACTAAAGTTGATATAAAGCATTCCCAGTAAATATCGAAGCGGCACCTAGAATAACACGCTAAAATGTTTGATGACCTCTTTCAAAATCACCACTATTACATATTTAACAAGATCATTGGCCTACAAAGATATTCTTCTTAAATACCGTCAGTATATTAGTATCCAATGCGTTAATTTTGTGAATTTCCTTAAATTCTAATAAGAATTAGCATAATAGTGGACTTTTCCTGAAATCTTGGACTACATATATTATATCCTCTTTTATTAGGTACACATGTAGCCATTCTTGTATCAACAGCTGTTTTCTTAGAAGTTAATTCTTAATCAAATTTTGGATGACATGCCAACTCATACTAAACCGCTTGACCAGTAACATACTGTGGTTATGGACTGTGATTAATGGCTCTTTCTCTCATCACAAAGGATGTTTCTTTCCAGCTAGTACAGTAACTGAAGCCACAATACCACTAAGTGCTCCATGTAAATGTGGTCTGTGTTAAAAAGGGAAAATGCACTGAATCTCACTTCAGCCTAGTAGCCTATACAATACTGAGTGCCCACCTGCAAACAGGTGACAATTTGACAATCATTTGGTTAAGAAAATAAAAATAGTACTTCAGACTTACCAGAAAGATAAGCTACTATAATTAAATAAAGATAAATGTTTTTGCTTTAAAAACAACAGAATAATTGCCCTTGATTTGAAACCTAATTGCTAACATAAATTAATCATTAGCTGATACCTCCACATAAGCACAAATTTATTTGATCAGAAAATAAAAATAAAGATGGCTATGATTTCTATATACCATGGAAATCCTGGATCTTCACCACTGGTGTGAATTGATTTTGTTTCTCATCACGTTATTAAAGCTATTATGATAATATACAAAAACTGCATGATCTGCTGGTAGGAAAATGCAATTATGCTAAGACTTTTCACAAAGGACACTTTTTTACCTCCTGCAAAGCTCCCTCGGGGATCATGGAGCACACCAAATCATGTCTCAGCTTACTCAGGTAAAGCAGCTTCTCACGATAATCATTGATATTTGCTGGCACAAGTTCAGCTTGAAGCAACATACCAAATAACCCCACATCCTTAGCAAAAAAGAAAAAAAAATGCATGAGAAAGTTTCTTCAAAGCCAAATGAATTCATAGCTTATTTAGCAGAAAGTTTCCTAATCGTTGCTAGAAATCAACTGATAATCCACTATGTCAAAAAACATTCGGTGAAAAGAAATTTAGTGCATGAATATGAATAACATCAAATATAACATCAAAAAAACCCCATCACCTCACTGGTGGGCTGCAAATTTTTTAACAACCAGTTCTCTGCCCTAATGACTGGCTGAGTGGGCGTGGCCAACTCAATGTCACTTATGTTGAGGGGCATTTCACTTCGCCCGCCCTGTCATGACTTTAGGGATTCTGCAACGGTCGTAAGTGTGAAAAATGGTCATAAGTCACTTTTTTCAGTGCCATTGAAATTTTGAATGGTCACTAAATGAACTGTTGTAAATCAAGGATTACCTGTACAAAAATACAAAAAGCTTCTTTGCTTCAAGAAAGGTGCCCTAAATACTAGTCATTAGATTAGAAATGGGGGAACACACACTGAAGATCAATGAGTCACAGCCGTCATAGAAACCTAAACCATTCTGTCTGAATACCTTCCTTTTCCTCAGCAATACCTGCAACCTGGAGTTACAAATCAGGCAGGTTGCCAGAGCACATTGAGAAATTAAAATAGTTAAAGTACAAGGATAACGATCAGCAGCCAAGTTACTGTTGCTCATAAAGTGAAACCCTTTAGCAGAGAGGTCATTTAAGCCCTCCAGAAAGTGGGTGGGCATATTTCGGCTACAAAATGCTGAGCTAGAGACAAATTAACAAATTAACATCTTGAGTGAAGGCTACTCCCATTCTGCCTTTGTTCAGACCTTGCTGCAGGGAATTTTTGCCTATGAATATAGCTATCTATCTCTTAAGTGCTGACATCTTCTTTGGGCTATTAAGGAAGGTGGGGGCTGCTTTCTCTCTCTAAGAAAACATGTTTCTCCATTTCTCATTCAGGGAAATATATTCTTCCTTTTTAATACCGTGTTTCCCCGAAAATAAGACCCTGTGTTATATTTTTTTGAACCCTGAAATAAGTGCTTGGCCTTATTGCCATGGGCTTATTATCAGGGAATATCTTATTTTGGGGGAAACAGGGTATTTCTCAAAATATTTCATTCTTCTAGGAGAGGGGCGGGTGCTAACTTTCTACAATTGGTGCCATGTTACTATGCTATATTATCATGAGAGAAAACTAAAACAATCCACTTATTATCAGTGAGCAATCATGTACCTTGCCCACTCCGAAGCAATGCAAGAGACTCCTGTCCCAAAGGTGCTTTTTCAAGAGGCAACTGGACTTTCTGGAAACTAAGAAAGTCCAGTTGCCTCTTGAAAAAAGCACCTTTGGGACAACCATGACATGGATGACAGAAGAATCCCCACAGACAAGAGACTCCTGTGCTCAGAGAACTGACAAAGCGTAGTTTCCCACCCAGGAGAAGCAATCATTAGATCCATTTGCACCACTTAAAGATACCAGCTAGTCTCACTCACCCCACAAGATATCCTTAGGTAATCATCCAGATTTAAGGAAAGATCACATGCCCCCAGAAAGGCAGTAAAAAAATCGGACAGAATGCCAAGCTTGCATCCTTCCTGTCAGCCATTTCTTCTATGGCTATGCCAATCCTTCTGTAAATAGCTGTTCCAGCCGTGTTGGAAGTATACTCCAAAAAGCTTAAACAACTCTTTAACAATCTTTAAGAAAGTCAAGCCCCAGGAATAAAAGTACCACAAAAAACTCGGGGGGAGGGGGCGGCACTCCGGACAAGCTCAGTCTACAGACAGAAAGTCTGGGCATAAGGTTTACAATGTAACAAGCTTAACCCAGAGGCAGTTTCTGAAAACACTTAAAGCAGCAGGGCAATTAAGATAAGGATTAGGCTAGAAATACAGGCATACCAGAATGTTTCCTTCCTGCCTCCCTTGCAGGATTAGCCCTGTAAAGTGGGAAAAGATTTATTCCAACAACCAGTTCTCCAAACTGCTCAGGAAATTAACTTCTCCCAAACCAGTGCGTAGCAGCCCATCTCGGCATCACCCTAAACTTAAACCAGAACTCTTCCTAGCAATTCATTATTAGTTTAAATCAAGGGTGGTATTCACTTGCCTTTTCTACCAGTTCGCAAATGTGAGTGCACACAAGCGCACTACGCTCACGCACGTGCCTCCTCCACACATGCGCAAAGTCTTCTGCGCATGTGCAGAGGGTCATAAACAGAACATGATGACGTCCGGACGGGTGGGCGGAGTCTCCCGCCGCCGGCGCTACCGGATTGCACTATCCAGATAGAGCCAGCTGAATTTCACTACTGGTTTAAATGGAAAAAAAAAAAGAAATTCTACTAATCTATAAAATATTTTGCAGGAATCAAACCTTCACCAAGTGCAAGTTCTAAATGCACCAAAAATAATGGCATACCAACATTCAGAAATATAAGTTAGAGAACACTACTAGACCTATACTATGGTTTATCTATCACTGCAATTTTAGCAGTTTTAGGAACACTGGAGAAGCCTCTTTCCGCATGAATGCTGTACCATTTGTTGCACTAAATTACTATTTGAACCATTACCTGAGTTCCTGTTGAAAGCAAGTCATCAAAACGACTTAAAATCCGTATGGTTAGCAGTCGCACCTGTTCCAAAGATATCATGCTTCATTAATTCATTTAATAATATATAAGCCAGCAATAGATAACCTATGTCTCCAAATATTTTTCACTTCGTCTTCCATGAGCTTTTGCCAATATCACTAAACTTAGTAATTTTTTAAACTTCAAATTACTTGGATAGGAATAGTGTATTCCGAATACAATACATATATTTCTTTCCTGTTTCCTATCATACTTAAATAGGTTTTTTTTTTGCCGACTGGTGATCTATGGTCACATCTTTCAGACTAATAATTTAATTTATATCAAAATGTGTTACATCAGATGTAGACAATATAAGGAAGTAAAAAAATGAATATCCATTTCTGTATTTTTAAAAAATTGCAATATATTACTATCATGGAAAAAAGTAGTACAATTACAAATTCTGACTTCTTGGAGAAAATATCAAGCTGATAATTTATGTTTAAGATAAAATGGATGAAATCATATTTTAATAGGAATTCATGTTCTACAATCCCATCTTCTATTCACCCCTCAAACTGATTTTCTTGCAAATAGCTATCCTTAAGATCCGTGAATGTGATTATAGAGATTTAAATATCCTCCAATGTTCTGTGTCCTGATTTATTTCTTTTGAGTCATTGCTAAAGACCATTCTTGTTCATCTGGGTAGTGACAGAAGGGATTCAACACAAAGTATTATGTATGTAACACTCATTGACATGAGGGTGAGAACACATTAGATGCCATCAGACTGCTGATCGCATTCCTGCAGTTTTACTGCACCTTCTGCAGCAGTGACTCTTTGTGAAGCAGGAAAGAGTGGAAAAGCTATATATATCAGTTGGGGATCAGCTTACTTTAGGTACACTGGAAGAAATATTGAATTGCAATTTAGAAAATAATTCCATCAGAGTCTCTTTAGACAAGTGTTCGTGATAACCACACAATGCTAATCTTGTAAAATAGAGATCAGCCAACAGTAAGGCAGATGGTTCTGAGGGAAATGTCCTAAGGAAAAAGAAAACAGAAATCAAGATACATTTTAAAAACATGAGTTTTACTTTATTGTACTTTGTTATTGTCTTAACTCAACCCCAGGCTTTCTATAAAAATCATCTTACATTCTTAGTGGTATGGAAAAAAGGATGGCTAGACAGTGCCATTTGTGCAGTGAACATGAATTTGGGCAAACTCTGGGAGAAAATGGAAGACAGGGTGGCCTGGCATGTTATGATCCATGATATTGTGAAGAGTTGGTCATGACTTAGTGACTAAAAACAACAGAGCTGGGGATAGGGAGGAAAAAGGAAAACAAGTAAAGGTACATGGACATTAACTGGTCAGTTTTAATGGAAGGGGCCAAACGAGATGTCAAGCTGGCTGTAGCACCCTCTAAGCACAGAATCTTGTTCTTCAAAGAGCAGTTGAGTATGATAGTCTCCAAGAAGATGGAGGATAAATTCAATCCAATTGTTAGCAATAAGCAAATACAGCAGTTCTGCTGTCTGCTTTCAAATATTTAAGTTCTTCTCCTGCATTACTTCATCTTAATCCTTACAATACCTTTACACAGTTATGGTATGTTTTATCTCTCATATTGCAAATTTAAATGACAGCACAACATGGTTGCTTTAATGCCATCTATTAAATTTATGCCAGGGTAAAACTGCACTTTATTATTTGCATCTTAGTCTTATATCATTTTATCACACTGGTTCTCAGGTTATCAATAACCTATAAAGAACCCATGTCTTATAGAACAATTGTTTTATCTGTTGCTAATGATGTTGATTACTCCCTCACTAACATGCACATCAGTGACAGATATGATGGCAATGACAATCAAACCTAAGCACAATTGATTACAAAATTAAAATAAAGCTCATGCAGCAGCAAGCTGTATGAATCCCATTACGGGATTTGATATAAGCCTCCTGAATTTTGCTCCATATCATTTTTACCTAAAACTTTAAGCTTATGGGAACTGAACCCCTTAAATACACAGATGCAATTTTTCCCAGCACAGCTATATTTCCAACGACCCTTTACAATAATTGGAATTTCTACCATGAAGTATTTTTTTCCAATAGTCTGAAAAACTGTCTGTGATTATTAATCTTGGGAAATTTCTACAGGGAAAGAAAAAGTCCCATTTCTGCTGTATAATATGGAATAAACACCGATTGTGTCTTTTACACATTCCATGTAAAAAAGAAGTTTCAACAGATGTTAAACTCTAGGTCCAGCAATAAACATGTAAATATTAAACACAGTACAAGTAGTCCTTGGCTTATACCCATTTTTTCAGCGACCATTCAAAGTCAGAGGACTTCTGAAAAAAATCCAGCCAATGCAGCATCTCCATAAGCATCGCTGCAATTATGATTGCAATGGCAGCTGCAGGAAGCCATGGTCACATGATTGCTATTTGCGACCTTCCCAATTTCCCACAAGAAAACTGAATAGGAAAACCAGCAAGAAAGGCCACAAGTCACTCTGCTAATTCCCTCCCACTTTTTTTCTTGGTTGCACCATCCCGACTCATGCAAAACTTCACAGGCTCTCCCCCAGCTTCCTATGACTCACATACACCCTGCGCCGGTCCTCCTATGCTCTTCCCTGGCCTCTTCAACCCCATGTGGCATCCCGGTGCCCATTACCTTGGACTTCCACCTCTTCCCACTTAATCACTCACACATCTTGGGGTTATCCCAGCAACTGGGACTGTCCGGGATTGCAATCATTAAGCAATGCAGCCACATGACATAGTGCTTTATGACTTCATCATGTAGCAGCAACAATCCCCGCCCAACTGTTGTCATATCCCAAGGATTACCTTTCATTTCTAATCAATATATATATTTCCTTGTCTCAGAAACTTCAACCTAGTTTTGGGTAACAATATAGAATAAAATAGGCTAACTTCAGCTAGAGTTGCTATTTCATAGGGAAATGTTTTCCTATTATACATACATCAATAAAGTCTTTACGCGTTCCACTGGCAACATATCTAAAATTTCCAAGGATTCCACTAAACTAAGAAGCGTGCTCACAGCTTGACAAGCCACAAACAAGTTTCCTGAGAAAATGAAAAACAAATTGTGTTTTAGTCCATATGCCCATTTCAGAAATACTTTAAAAGTTATAAAAATAAAATATTATTTCAACTTCTTACAAAACATGCACACCACCTGTAAAACATGTATATGTTTATATAAACTTACAGAAAAGATGGATAAATATGAAAAAATATTAACTAAATTTCATAAGGTAAATTAAATGCACAGCAAAAGTCTAACATATTGCTTAGATATGAACCAAGTAAGTATGATTATCAAAGATCTGGACAATGGTTTGAATAAAAAAAGCTGAAGCCTATCATATACAGAGAATAAGTACCAGATTAGGAAAGATTTCTTTCTCTTTCAATATATTTCATGCAAACATCTGCACATCAGTAATGTAGATGTATCTTTCTAGTATGTATCTTCCACAACACAATAATGCACTTAAACAACCTTAGTGTAATAATGCAATCTGTATCAGAAGTTCCCATCATCATCATCAGAAGTATCAGAGTACCGCACAACAGAAATAAGTCGCTATAAGAACAAAGCTTTTTCTCATTTAATCTTGTCCCTGTGTTGTTATTTATTTATCTCAATTGATTAATGCTGTATTAAAAGCAAACTAAAGCATTAAAACAGCAGATTAGGCCAATCAAGCAAATAAAAATGTTTTAAAATAGAATTGCCAAACTTTTTATAGCCAAGAGGCACATTTGGAATTTTGAGAGCATTTTTATCAGTACTTCAAAAATGACTGTCATCATGGTGAGGCTGATCACAAATTATCCATCTATTAGAAGGCAAATTAAAGCATTGGGCTGCAGCCCCCAAATGTTTTTCTAAGAACGATTCTGGGATTCATGCAGGACCAAAATGCACAGTTGTAAATGCAGGCTGTACTTGAAGTTAATGATTACCCTTGAGCAAGCTGGCTACCCATTTTTTTAAAAAAATTAAAAAATAGAAAAATTAAATACAGTATGGGAGGGAACGGGATGGTGCCAAGAAACATGTTGGCAACCGCAGTTACCTCCAGGGATCATGCTGGAAAGGCGAAGTCTTTTAAAAATCTGGACAAATAAGGGAGTGTCAATCCAGCAGCAGTCAAAATTAACCACATTTCTACAAAGGAGGGGGAGGGAGCGGGAAGAGTCCGGGAAGAGTATAGATCATATTTATTTTTACTTGACATTTACAAAGAAAGAACAGGTAAATCTAAAGAGCTAACCTTTGCAGAACTCTCCTTTGTCAAGGCCAGCAAAGAGACTCTCAGAGAACCTTGTAAACACTGGTGTAATTTTTTCTTTCACAAGTGGCCTGTCAAACATGTAAATGCAATCATAAGTTACAATTTTACTGAAGGCTAAGAACTGTGGTTTTATTTTATTCTCCAATGTACCCCAAATCATGAAAAAAGAAATAGAAGTAGTGAATTCTAATTAAGGAGAGAAAATTAGAGAAAATTAGAAGAGGGAGAATTTGTAATGTCAGATGTATCTGGTTCTCTTTACATGCAACTCCAAATTAAGATGTCTATCTTGCAAAATCAATGGGTCTTTGGAAATAACATATTTGAAAAAAAAGAAAGAAATCCAAGTCTCTATTTTCTATTAAAGTTGCTAATTTGTTAACATGATTGTTAGCATGACTGCAAACAGCTTCTGAGTAATAATAGAGGAAACAAGGGATCAATAATAAATCCAGGAAATGTGCTCAGGTATCATTGACAATACTGCAACTGTTGGATTTCTAAATAGTCATTTAACCAGCAAAGTATTTGGGGTAATTTTACTATTTCTAACTTCCTTGTTCTGGTTGATGTTGTTCTAGAAAGCAGAAGAATATGTCCCGAGATCTACACGTCAATTATAATACATGTACTCCAGTATGTGGAAAGAAGTAAAAAATAAGCCAAGGTGATTTATAGTTGCCTTATATGTGGAAGAACTACAAGGGCTGCCCAAGATTGTGAAATATCAGCTGTGTTTCTGCTTGTGGGGGATCTGATGCAAGACAGAATATGATCAAGCACAGTCTTCTCTTCTTTTTCTCCCATCTTCTTACTTCTCAAATATCTTCTACTCAGCCTAAAATAAAATTGAATGGATACTATAGCAGTTACATGAAATTGTTTGCACTATGTTATTTCAAAATTATCAGATTTTAGAGATTATGCTTTCCACCTATGCACTAGCCACTTGCCCAACAAAGATCTCTCACATACATACATACATACATACATACATACATACATACATACATACATACATTAACACAAAAGAACAGATTAGGTTCCTACACTTTTGGAACTTTTAATTTTTGTTATTTTTCTTTATTATAAAAATTTTGATCTGGTTCATAGATCACCGTTTGTTTTTTTTATTTAGTGTGATATACAAACTCATACTAAGTAATAGTTAAAAATAAGCCAAGCCAATATGCTTATTGGGTATGACCAGACCAGTTTAGTCTAGTGGTTAAAGCACCAGGCTAGAAACCAGGAAATTGTTTTAATTTCGCCACTGGGATGAAAGCTGGCTAGGTGACTTTGGGTCAATCACTCTTCTCAACTCAATTTACCTCAAGAGTTTTTGTTGTGGGAAAAATGGAAGGAGGAAGGAGTGTTAGGTACGTTTGCTGCCTTGAGTTATTTGTACAAAATAATAAAGGCAGGATTTAAGGAAATCTAAAAACCAACAACTGCTTTGGGTTTCAACAGAAAGTTAATTTGCATAGTTCTCCTTTCATTATGGAGTTGAATCAGACATGAACTTGCACTCTTGATTCTTAAAGGGTGATATCTGAACTAGAAAGCAGCAACACAACCTGAGAAATATTCTAAAAGGTGGTCCTAGTTAGCAAGTGCCTTGTTTAACAACCATTCACAGTTATGATAAACAAAAAAAGGCAACTTTATGACCACTCCTTGCATTTACAACCTTTGGAAATCTGTAAAGCAAAGGAAAGCTGAAGTAAGACAGTAAGTCCAGTTGTGGTTTCACTTGCAATCACCTCGATTGATCCCAACTGGTGCCTGTCGCAAATGTGGTTGCTAAATAAGGCATTTTAAAATATGAAATTATGACATTGACCCAACACTAAAGATGAATGCATTGACACAATCAATAGTGTTTAAATACTTAAAGGGCCAGATTAACTCTTTATCACTGGCTTAGAACAGCCCTGGCAACAGAGGTCTTCCACTTCAAATTGGGTTAATAGAAATCAATGAATTTTAGTACTGATAGAACTGCAGCAAGATGATGATTCAATTAAAGTCCCTCCTGTTTTAAATGTAGTAATTGCAAAACAACTAAACCAAAATGGGAGTTAAAGAATCTTTATCTGGGTGTTAAAACAGATCATTTGCTTGATTATCTAAGTTTACTTAACAAGTTCTGAGGAACATCATTTGTATAATTCCAGATAAGGTTAAGACATACATACCCTTTAGCTGATTCTGCAAAAACAAGAGGATACTTCTCATACGCCATTGATCCAACAGAGGGAGGTTCTGCTTTCTTTAGGATAAGTCTAGAGAGAACTGCTAATGCTACTTGCTGGATCACAGCATCATCGCTGTAGATGCAGTGCTCAATGTATTCAAGGAGGCTGGGAAGAAATTGCTGAAAAGAAAAGGACAAGACAGTACAGGTAGTCCTCGACTTACAACAGTTCATTTAGTGACCGTTCAAAGTTACAACAGTACTGAAAAAAGTGACTTATGACCATTGCAGCACCCCCATTGTCATATGATAAAAATGTAGATACTTGGCAACTGACTTATATTTATGATAGTTGCAATGTCCTGGGGTCACATGATCACCTTTTGTGACCTTCTGACAAGCAAAGTCAATGGGGAAGCCAGATTCTTTTAACAACTGTTACTAAGTTAACAATTGCAGTGATTCGCTTAACAAGCGTGACAAGAAATGGCGTACAATGGGGCAAAAGTCACTTAACCAATATCTCACTTAACAACATAAAGTTTGGCCTCAACTGTAGTCCAAAGTCAAGTCAAGGACTACCTGTACAAGATTTTTCAAGCTAGGACATAGATACATCAGAATCAGGAAGCCAATTTTCCACATAAACATAAAACTTAGTCTTATTTAATTCTAGCGGCTTACAAAGGGTATGCTATAATCCTCTAAACCAGGGGCAGCATTTTTTTTTTTTAATCTGGGGCTTACACTGTCTATGGAAATGCCCGTGTGTGTGCCATTGGTCGCGTTGGTGGATGATCTCTGGAGGGCTCGGGACAGGGGCTGCTCCTCTGTCCTAGTCCTATTAGACCTCTCGGCGGCTTTTGATACCATCGATCATGGTATCATGCTGCAGCGGTTGAGGGGGTTAGGAATAGGGGGCACCGTTTTGCGGTGGTTCTCCTCCTTCCTCTCCGACCGCTCGCAGTTTGTGTTGGCAGGGGGACAGAGGTCGACCTCGAGGCATCTCGCATGGGGAGTGCCGCAAGGGTCGGTCCTCTCGCCTCTCCTGTTCAACATTTATGTGAAGCCGCTGGGTGAGATCATCCGTGGTTTCGGGGTGAAGTGTCATCTGTACGCTGACGATACTCAGCTGTACATCTCCACCCCAGACCACCCCAACGATGCCCTTGATGTGATGTCCCGCTGCCTGGAGGCCGTGCGGGCCTGGATGGGGAGGAACAGGCTCAGACTCAACCCCTCCAAGACCGAGTGGCTGTGGCTTCCGGCGCCCCGATATAGTCAGCAGGTGCCATCGCTGACTATTGGGGGTGAATCTTTGCCCCCCACAGAGAGGGCTCGCAATCTGGGTGTCCTCCTGGACGCACGGCTGTCTTTAGAAGAGCACATGACGGCCGTGGCCAGGGGGGCCTTTTATCAGGTTCGCCTGATTCGCCAGTTGCAGCCCTTTCTGGATCGGGACGCCTTGCGCACGGTCACTCACGCCCTTGTCACCTCCCGGTTGGACTATTGTAATGCTCTCTACATGGGGCTCCCCTTGAAGAGCACTCGGAGGCTCCAACTGGTCCAGAATGCGGCCGCGCGGGTGGTTATGGGTGCAACTCGTTGCGCCCACGTGACACCCCTCCTGCGCGAGCTGCACTGGCTCCCAGTGGTCTTCCGGGTGCGATTCAAGGTGTTGGTTACCACCTTTAAAGCGCTCCATGGCATAGGACCCGGGTACCTTCGAGACCGACTTCTGCCACCAATAGCCTCCCACCGACCAGTCCGCTCCCACAGAGAGGGTCTCCTCCGGGTGCCATCAGCCAAGTTATGTCGGCTGGCGACACCCAGGGGGAGGGCCTTCTCTGTGGGAGCCCCAGCCCTGTGGAATGAACTGCCCCCCGAAATACGAAAGATTTCCGACCTCCGGGTGTTTCGCTGCGCTCTGAAGACCCTGTTGTTCCGCCAGGCAGGGCTATTAACATAACGTTTTAAATTGGGGTATTTTAAATTTTTGGGATTTTAATTGGAGCCTAATTATTTAATGATTTTAAATTTTAAATTGTTGTTGTGTTTTTGTGTTTTTAAATAGGCTGTACACCGCCCTGAGTCCTTCGGGAGAAGGGCGGTATAGAAATAAAATTATTATTATTATTATTATTAAATCTTCAAGAACCCTTAGGGGTGGATTTGGGGAGATGTATAGAAAACAGATATGCTCTTCCAATGGCTTCAAAACAATTCCCCCCCCCCCACCATTTTAGCTGTCAGAGAGTGAAGGGGGAAAAAATCACAGTCATAAATGGCTGTTGTGCGGCTATATTACTAATGCATTTTAGAGGGAATCTGGGAGTGGCAAAAACATACCTGGAAGGCTACAGGTTGCCCATCATGCCTTATGTGAAGGATGCAATATGTGGGCATCTAACATGTGCTTTCTTCCCTATTTTCTATCATTTATTTATTTACATTAAAAGTTTACACCGGCTGTTTCCTAGCAACCTAATCAGGCAGCTCCATTTCTCATCTTCTTCAATCAAATCTTTCAGGGTCTTAAAAGCGAATTCAGGGAAGTGGCATTACTTAGCCATACCCTACCGGTTTCTAAATGCAAATGTAGGGAGAAGCTAATAAGAAATTCAAAGGCTACAGAACAGACTGAACAATTTAAACAAAAAACCAGGAAAGCTCTGATGGTAAATTATTCTGTTGTCAAGAAACATATCAGCAAAGTTTCCAGGAATCAAACGTGACTCAGAGGAAACTATTTTGATTAAAAATAGTTAAATGAACTACCTTAGCTATTAAAAGCAACCTCTACATTTCAATGTAAAAACAAAATTAAATTAGTTTGTCTCTTAGGGATACATTTATAACTTCTATATCCGTCTCTAGCATTCTTAACCTAATTGCAAATCTGCATGGGTTGCATATTTCATACTCCTCCTCCCACTCTCCCCCTTCATAACACTTTATTCTGCTGTTTCCGTGATGTACTGTTTCACGATAAATGTCCATCTAAACTTTTGTACCCTATGAAATTATGTTCTCTCCTCTAAAGAGACAGACGCACGGCTAAAATTGTAGATCTGAGAAAATTTACTAAACTTCCTAAGATGTAAAGGTAAAAGTAAAGGTTCCCCTTGCACATATGTGTTAGTCGTTCTCGACTCTAGGGGGCGGTGCTCATCTCCGTTTCAAAGCCAAAGAACCAGCGGTGTCCAAAGACGTGTCCGAAGTCATGTGGCCGGCATGACTAAACGCCAAAGGCGCACGGAACACTGTTACCTTCCCACCAAAGGTGGTCCCTATTTTTCTGTTTGCATTTTTTACGTGCTTTCAAACTGCTAGGTTGGCAGTTATTATTCAGGCTATTGAATATTTAAAAAATTGGGTTCATTCTAAGAGCAGCTAAATATATAAACTGAGCATGGGAATTCTGCAATTCATCTCCCACTGAGCTACATGCTCCACAAGGTGTCCTGGTAAGCACTACAGGTAGTCCTTGACTTACAACCATTCGCTCAGTGATGGTTCAAAGTTACGACGGCATTGAAAAAAACAACTTATAACCAGTTTTCACACTTACGACTGTTGCAGCATCCCAAGGGCCACATGATTAAAATTTGGGCACTTGCCAACTGTCATATATTTATGACAGTTGCACTGTCCCGGCCTCATGTAATCACCATTTGTAACCTTCCCAGCTGGCTTCCAATAAGCAAAGGCAATGGGGGAAGCCAGTTTCACTTAATAACCTCATGATTCACTTAACAACTGCAAGGATTCGCTTAACAACTATAAAAAAGAGATTGTAAAATGGCGCACCATTCCTTTAACTGTCTTACTTAGCAACAGAAATTTTGGGCTCTATTGTAGTCGTAAGACAAGGACTACTTGCATCCCCCAGCCTCATCCTATCTGCAATGTGAGATAACAGTGGTATTACTTATTCAGCAGTCCAGGGCTTACTGGAATAATGAAGTGCATAAACCTGAAGTGCTCTTATTACTCACTTCTATGAATGTTTACATACGCTGCATAAAACAAAACATGCTAATGTTAATTAAGTTCATGCATTATATTTAAACCAGATTTTCAAGAATCTAGCAGCTATTAATTTGATAGTTGTGAGCTGTGCAAGTTTCGTATCCAGGATATTCTTTTGAGATTTTGGATCTGGCATAAATCAATTATTTTATTTTTATTATTAACTGGAACACAAGAATAGAATAAATATAAAGCTATCTCAGAACAAATAAATACAGCCCTAGGCACTGGATCCTCTTAGCCAATGGCAGTTAGATGTTGCAGACTATAAACACTATAGGCATTTCTTGAGCTTCTTTCCACATAATCCCCACATTAATTAAAACATGGGTGGGCAACCTGTGGCTGAATTAGAACTCTCTGCATTTGACATTGTTGGAGATGACTGCTTGGACTGAAACTCAACAATATACAGAGATGCTTGTATTGTTTCCCCACAGGTGAAAAGGTGCTGAAACGGTTACCTACCTTTTCAAATTGTTTCATCAGAAACATCGCTTTAGAAAAATTCAAAACAGAATACCATTCAAATCCGCCTCTGAAAACCTATTAAAAAGAAAAACAAAGGACTGGTCCAGATTCAATATGACTTTTCCAAAGGACTCTCAAACTGATTCTGCAAAGTTTGCCCAAAGATAATTATGTCACAAAAGTTAACACTGATTCACGAGGGGCATCTTTTCAGAATTAACTGTATTCATATATACAAGAATCATCACAGATCATGTGATGGCTGAAACGAATCTGACATGTCAATATCCAAAAACTGTGCTCTGTCTTCAGCTCTTGCCCTCCCTTACATATTCAGGCACTGTTTCGAGAAGCCCAACTAAAAGAAAACTAAAACATTTAGCTAAGTAAATGTAAAACGTTTACAAATTTAAAATTTAAATTAAAAAATAAAAACATTTAGAGGAATAATTCTCTTAAGCCATGAACTGCAGATTTAATATTTGGCCAGCCCCTTGGCAAAAATCTTCCTATTGCTATAAAATCTAGTATTTTATTTAACCTGATATTTCCTCCACTGCACCTTGAAATGGCACAATATTTTGCTGTTGTTGAAATGCTTTTATGCATTTTATTTCTACTATATTGACTGTGGTCTTTTATTTAAAATGTAACCTCCCATAAATATGCAAAAAAATGTTTTGCAGGAAAAATTCATAGACCAAAAAGTAGAATTGTTACTGTCCTCTTGTTCCATTTTCCAATGAGTTTTTTATCATTGACATTTCAGTTTTGTACCCATTTATTTTTTTCCATATATATTTGGGCAGTTTTTTCAGTGAAAGTTAGTTATGCTTAACAAATGGTTGATATATATAGTAACTTTCCTTTTGTGGGTGATACACTTTACATTTGATGAAGTAGATTATGATCCATGAACAATTATAATAAATTTCTTAATCCTTAAGGTACCATAAAACTCAAATTCCTTAAATAACACATATCATGCATTTCCCTCCAGTCAATACACATATAGGTCATTTCCATTGCTGAGGATAAATTAAACTTGTCATTTATTATCAGAAATATTTAGATCTATTCCAGAAAAATGCAAAGCAAACATTACAGTAGAATGGGCATATGTTCATTAGATCTTTTACCGAAATTTACATATTAATTTAACTTAGTACCTTATTACCTTTTCAACAATTTCTTTCACCAAAGAATCGGACAATAAGACATTCTCATGAAGAAGCAAAACAGAAATAACTTTAAGCAGGGAATTACAACAAGGCACTGTGAGATCAGATGTATCTATTATTTTTGTTAAAGTCTGGAATAGAAAACAAATAATGATTTTCAAAATTCTAAGACATTCAGGCAAAATAATAATATGCTTCAATTAATATTATTGTTTCTCTCATTATTTCACATATACAGCAGTACACAGAAAGAATCCTCACAATGTGAAAATGTAAACAAAATACTGTTAATATTCCTTTATACCAAAAGGTGTCTATAAAACACTTTTTCTCAGAAAGTTTTCAGCAGGTGGGCTGAATATGGAGACTAAAAAAGAATGACATATTTAAAAAGATAATCTAATTGTATTTAACATTTAGAAACACATTATGCGAGTTTGGCACATTGCCTACATTTCTTTCAATGAAATATTTTGTTCTAATGGCAATTCATTCTAGTATATGGCTTAGGGCCGGGGTACTTACGAGACCGCCTTCTGCCACCAATAGCCTCCCACCAGCCAGTACGCTCGCACAGAGTGGGCCTCCTCAGGGTGCCGTCCGCCAGACAATGTTGGCTGGCGACCCCAGGGGGAGAGCCTTCTCTGTGACGGCGCCCACCCTCTGGAACAACCTCCCCCCAGAGTTACGTACAATAACAGACCTCCGGATTTTTCGTCGGGCCCTGAAAACCTATTTATTTCAACTAGCTGGGCTGGCTTGAGTTAAATTTTAAATTGATTTTAAATTGGGTTGTTTTAATTTACGGCCAAAATATTTAATTATTTTAATACTGTTTTTAAATTTTGTATGCTCTGTTTTTTACTTTGGTTGTTCACCGCCCTGAGTCCTATTTGGAGAAGGGCGGTATAGAAATGGAAACAAATAAATAAAATAAATATATATGGTGACTAATTTTAGTGAGAATTAAAATGTTTCTTTGCTTTCTTTCCAAAATGTGGGTCTTTTAACATTTCTTTCTGAAGCCATGAAGTCTAAAACATTTTTGTTATTTGTTCATCTAAAAATGTTGTCTTATCTGACACCTTATTCAGTGTTTTATTCTATCACACTGTGAGCTGTGCCTATCTCTCAATCTCTCTATTGTCATGTTCCTCTCAGCTGCTTCTTCCTTCTGAAGCAATATTGCCAATATTGCACAACAGTATAGTAAGAGAGTCAGTGAGGTATTAGAAAAAAGAATTACACATTCCGGCAGAGAGAAGTTCCCTGAGGATGAGCTCCAGCACCAGTCTGAAAGCTCAGATGACTAAACCTCTAGTCCTGGTAACTGAACCAGATTGGATCCTGCAACATTAACATGGGACACGTATATTTGCTTTCATTCATAAAAGAGAATCTATCTAGGAATCTTTTTCAGATTGTATAAAATGATTAGTAAGATTTATTCTTCAGAATATTCTTCAGGTTAATGTCATATATCATTAGATATAATCTTTTGACACAACCTATACAGCAGTTAAGTCATACTGCTTGCCTGCCTTTCCCAACCTGGTGCTGGTTAAATATATTCAGACTACAATCATTAATATTCCCAGAATTGTCATTTCAGTTTAGAAATGCCCCCAAGAGCATCAGATTAAAGAGGTTTTCCTCATAACAAACCCACATGACCTGCCCCAATTTAAAAAAAAAAAAAAGGTTAACCTTACCGTACAAACTTCTTCAGGTTGTGAAATTTTTGAGCCATATGCATACTCTACTATGATTAAGTAGACCTGCAATAATCTTTCCATTTGTTCAGAAGCTTCACAACAGTTGTCCTTGGTTACCTTTTCTTGCAACGTAAAAACTGATTCCTGATTTTTTTTTTGACAAAAATAGTTTAATTCAAAGTTTGGATTAATAAAAATAAGACAGAAGATTCATTAAGATTAATGAGATTCAGTGTTTATAACTTTTGTGTTTTTGTCTTCTTCCTTATTTCAGAGATAACTATAGCAGTGGACAGCCATTCATTTCCACACGGGCATATGATACCAATAAAGAGCCTTGGTACTACAGTGGTTTAAAGCACCCTGTTATTAACACAGCTGCCTGCAATTTACTGCTGGTTCGAATCTCTCCAAGGCTCAAGGTTGACTCAGCCTTCCATCCTTTCTAAGGTAGGTTAAATGAGGACCCAGTTTGTGGGGGCAATAAGCTGACTTTGTATAAATATACAAAAGTATGAAGGCTATTGCTTAACGCACTGTAAGCCGCCCTGAGTCTCCGGAGAAGGGCGGCATATAAATCAAATTAAAAAAAAAAAAAAAAAAAGAACCAGTCTCGGTAAGTACAATAATTTTGTTTATCTCTTTGTTTATCTCTGGGGCTCTTCCACATGACTCCAAAGCTGGACTATAAAGATTTCAACTCATACAGTAGCTCCAATATGTGCCACTCAAAAAGATTAATAACAATATACTTATGGAGTCTGGCTCATCACTGGTATCATCAAAGCAGCATTATAGATGGGATGGATTCTGCCCTGCTATTCGCACCGCACTGCTTTATAACACTTAAATGAGGCTGATGTGAAAGAAATATTGGACAAAATATTATTTTCACACAACTTTTGGATGAATCTGTAAACAGTATATATCGACATAGTTGTTTGTGACTACAGGTAGTCCTCAACTTATGATCACAAATAGCCCAAAATTTATGTTGCTAAGTGAAACATTTGTTAAGTGAGTTTTGCCCCATCTTACAACCTTTCTTGCTACCATTGTTAAATGAATCACTGCAGTTGTTAGATTAACAACACGGTTGTTAAGTGAATCTGGTTTTCCCACTTTGTCAGAAAATTGCAAAAGTTTATCACATGACCCCGGGTCATAAATACGAACCATGTACCAAGCATCCAAATTTTGATCATGGGGAAGCTGCGATGGTCTTAAGTGTAAAAAATGGTCATGTTACTTTTTTCTGTGCTGTTATAACTTTGAACTGTCGCTAAATGAACGGTTGAAAATCAAGGACTACCTGTACATCTGCTGTATTTTTTCATCAGTTCAGCTTTCAGAACAGTTTTCCCCAAGCATAAGTCTATAGTAATTGGAACAACTACTCTTATATATCACAGGGAGGACAACCATTTTGGGATGGCTTATATCAGTGGTTCTCAACCTGGGGGTCGTGACCCCTTTGGGGGTCGAACAGCCATTTCACAGGGGTCGCCAAAGCCCTCTCTCGCCCCCCCCCGCACGCCTTCACTCATCCTCACTCTCTGCTCTGTTGGATCGCCGGCCGTTCGCTTACCCCGCCCACTCCCAATCTATTGCTGCCTCCTGAGTCCCAGCTGATGGCTAGAGGAAAAAGACTGTTTAAATTCTTGCCGCGGGGCTTCAAAGGGCCACTCTATAGCCAATGGTGGGATTCTGCCGGTTCTAGGGAGTTCGGCTGAACCGTTTGTTAAATTGCTGGCTCGCCCCGCCCCTTGCCCCGCCCCACTATTTCTTGCCAATAAATAGTGGTGGGCGAGGGGCGGGCGAGCCAGCAATTTAACAAATGGTTCGGTGTTTTTTTGTAATTTTATTGGCCCGCGGAGCTTCAGCATAGGCTAATTAGCCCTTGATTAGATCGGCTCCCGACTCTCAGCTGATTTGCTCTCAGCTGTTTTGCTCAGGGCTCTGCTGCTTGCTGGAGCAGATTTTTTTTCCCCTAGCTATGCTGAAAAACGAAACTGAAAGTAAAGCAGGCTGTTGGCTTTGCTGTTGCTGCAACGTTGGAAAATTAGGCAGGCAGATTTCTTTTCTTTTTCCTCACCAAAAAAGGTAGGTGCAAACAATGGGAAATTTAGGGAAAAAGAGGAGAGTTCAAGATTTTAAAACACAAAAGAAAAAAAAGCTCTATTTAACTAGGGAATTGTAATAATTGAGATACTATTAATTGTATATTGTGTTGAAAGCAGAAATGGTTAAGTTGTGGTTTGGAGGAATATATGGGGGAAATTATTTGGTTTATTATTATTGGTAAATATAATTAATTGATTTGTAAGAAATTGGATTGCATGGAAATAATTGGAATATTCATGTTCATATTGATTAATATACAAAAAAGGTAGTTATATAACTAATTGATTTATATTAAAATGTTGAATTTATATTAAACAACTGTAATATTACATAATTAACCAATGTGAGGATGGATATATAAATAGATGACAATTGGAAGATGTATAATATAGAATAGAAGGGAAAAATTGAATTTGATTAAGATTAGAGATGAGGATGAAGGGTAATATTGGTTTTTTACAAAAATAGATGAGGAATAAATATGGCAAAAAGGAAATATAGAAATTGTAAATTTAATTGAAATGACTAAACACTGTTTAAATTTGTGAACCGGCCAAATACTCTGTTCAAAGAAAATACACTGTATGTTTGTATGTGTGTTTCTAATTATTGTTATTTATTCATATTTGTTCTCTTTTATTCTTTAAAGTTTAACAATTCATTCTTTATCTTAATATCTTTATATTTGTTTGGGGTTGGCTTTCTTCTCTTTCATCTTTTTTATTGTACAGCAATCTTTCTCCTCAAACCTACCACCTCTCTCTTTTCTTTCCTTCTTACTTTCTCTTCCTCCCCCCTCTTCTTCTCCTCCCTACTTCCTCTTCCTTTCTCCTCCTCTCTTCCTCCCTCTCTTACCCTCACTCCTACTCTAATTTCCCTTCCCTTCCTTCATCCCTCTCTATTGCTGTAACCTTTTATGCATATGGGCTGAAAAAGTTATTTCTTACTGGTCCTCGCACTTTTGACCAGTCCTCGAACTTACGACTGTCCTCACATTTTACGTTTTTGCCCTATCTTCTCACCATGGGGAAGAGAAGCAGTTGTGAAATGAGTGACACGGTTGTTAAGAATGCTACAATGGGCATAAATGATGACCAGTCATAAGTGCGAAGACCGATCAAAAGTGCGAGGACCTGTCAGAAATCACTTTTTTCAGCCCTCTGGGTAGTCCTTTTGTGCACATGGACTACTCAGAGGGCTGAAAAAGTTATTTTTGACTGGTCCTCGCACTTTTGACCAGATCTCGAATTTACGACTGTCCTCACATTTTACGTATTTTGCCCTATCTTATCACCATGGTGAAAAGAAGCAGTTGTGAAATGAGTGACATGGTTGTTAAGAATGCTGCACGGACATAAATGTGAGGATGGTCATAAGTGCGAGGACCTGTCAGAAATGACTTTTTTCAGCCCTCTGAGTAGTCCCTATACACATAGCCATGGCCACCTGGTCACATGACCAGCTAGCCATGCCCACCCAGTCACACGACCTCCAAGCCACGCCCACAAAATAAGCCATGCCCACAGAACCGGTAGTAAAAAAATTTAGAACCCACCCCTGGTTGGGGGTCACCACAACATGAGGAACTGTATTAAAGGATTGCGGCATTAGGAAGGTTGAGAACCACTGGCTTATATAGAGTACTCCACTGTTTGCTGGAATATAAAATAATACTAGATCCTTGCTAGTTCAACATAAAACACTTTTCCGAAGTTTTTCATTATGTAATCTTATCACTAATATTAGGCTGAGAGTTGGGACTTCTCTTTGTATTTCAATCGTCTTCAACTCACCTGCAAACATTTGAAAAAGATATCAAAATGTTCCCTATAGATGAATCTAGCAGCTGATTGTGCCATATGTTTGCAAACTTCTCCAATGGAAACCCAAGGGAGTATAACCTCTGTTTCTGTAACTGGTCCCATCTTCTTCAAAATTAACAGTATGGCCTGCAAAAAGAATCTCAGATATATGAGGGCTATTTTCTAAATAAAAATTTTAAACAGTTATTGTCAATAACCTCTACAGTAATTGGTTATTCTATGTGAAATGATCATTATGGAATACAGAAATCAGAAATCAAAAAGTTAAGAGATATAATTCTTCCTTCCATAGCCATGATTTCTGTCCAATTCAGTATTTCAACTAATCAAAGGATAATAATTCAATATTGGATCAAATGTCTAAAAAGTTTCCTTTCAGTCTATGGGAGAAACGAGCAATCTACCACACTCACTCAATAGCACTGCTGAAAAATTTTCTCATATGACCAGATTATGGTAATGTGGTGCCAATCTAAGAGAATATTTGTAGCTCAGAGTTGAAATGAGGGATACTTGGTGCTCTCTGAGCTTAGTTGTTTCCTTGCAGACGTGTCATTACTCAAACTTGGTAACATCATTAGTGTACTAATACAGGTAGTCCTTGACTTACAACAGTTCATTTAGTGACCATTCAATGTTACAATGGCATTGAAAAATGGGATTTATGACCGTTTTTCGTATTTACAACCTTAGCAGCATCCCCATGATCATGTGACTAAAATTCAGATGCTTGGCAACTGGTTCATATTTATGAGGGTTGCAGTGTCCCAAGGTCATGTGATCACCTTTTGAGACTTTCTGACAAGCAAAGTCAATGAAGAAGCCAGATTCACTTAACCAGATTACTAATTTATCAACTAGAGAGATTCACTTAAAAACTATGGCAAGAAGTTATAAAATGGGGCACAACCCACTTAATAAATGTCTCACTTAATTTCAGAAATGTTGGGCTCAATTGTGATCATAAGTCAAGGATTACCTGTAATTAAGTTCAGAGAGCATCAAGAACCCCTTATGGCAGGGGTGTCAAACTCAAGGCCCGCAGGCCAGATTCAGTCCACGAGGTGCTTAGATCTGGCCCACGGGGCCACCCTGGAAACAATGAGGGACCGGACTGCAATGCCTCTGCCAGTGGAAATGGAGCTCGAGAGGGCCGCTCCATTTTCGCTGGCAGAGGGTTTCAGGAGGCAATCGCAGTCAGAAACGGAGCTCGGCAGCCTGTTTTCACTGGCAGAGTGCTTGGGCCGCCACAGCCACCCCCCGACATGAGTGACGTCAAGCTGCCTACGCCCACCCTGGCCATACACATCCCGCCCCGAGGTCAAACACAACCCAGATGCAGCCCTCAATGAAATCGAGTTTGACAACCCTGCCTTATGGTAATGTGATTTTTGTCCTTTACAAAATATAAAACAGATATGTTAACTTCTGATGGATACATATTTTACTAAAATATATATATTTTAAGAACTTTCAAAATTGAATTCCACCATTGGCATTTACTTTCAGCCTACACATTGACCAAGTAATAAGCAAAACATTCTTAAATAGTAGTTAATGGTGTTTAAAAGGTAAACAATCCAAATCTAAGATAACCTAAATATAGCAGATCAGATACTCTATTATTTAATGTATGGTATATCATACATGGAGTAGCATTATCTATTAACATTTCACCTAGATTAGTAAAACACAATAAAATATAAATGTTAAAAAGATCTATGTTCAAATACAATGTCTAGGCCCGTGATGGCGAACCTATGGCAAGCGTGCCACAGGTGGCACGCAGCGCTTTCTCTGTGGGCACACAAGCCATCGTCCCAGTTCAGCTCCACCGCACATGCATGCGCACCTCCCACTGGCCAGGTGGTCTTCGGGCACATGCGCATGCGTGGGGCTGCACACACATTGCCTTTTGGGGGTTCCGGCCCGCTTGCTTTGGGCACTCAATCCGGAAAAGTTTAGCCATCACTAGTCTAGGCCATGAAGCGCAGCACCATCTATATTTTAAAAATCAGATTCTGGACAGGTATATGCCTCTGTTTACGGACAGACACAGTGTGATCATAATTATAGATCTTCTATAAATTAGGTTATATTTGTTCCATGCACCAATAATTATTTACCTTTTCTGCACAGGAATGGAACATGTTTCTAACCCCTTTGCACATCTCAAAAATTAATTGTCCCACACCTTCCACTTTCTCTGGATGCTCTCCCAAGTCAAGGAACATAAGGTTTAAAAGGGCATTTTTGTCAGAAACCTGTGAGACAAAATTGAAGAATGAAAATGTAGTGTTCCACTATCACACTCAAAATTTAGTTAATTCCCAGTGATACTCTTGACTTCTCCACCTGAAATTCTCAACACTGTAGTGCCATTTTACTTAAACTTAATTGGAATAAGTACGTGGACGAACACCATAGCCTATTAGTATTACTATTATAGAAAGACTTCAAATTATAATTGGCTGCCTGACAGTATGTTTATTATTACTAACATTTTACTGTCCTATTAATATTATTGCTTGCTATTTTATTGATTTTATATTTTAATTGAATGTTACTGTTATTTGGTTTTATTTACACTTTAAACTACTGAGTTGGTTTATGTCATCAACATATTAATATGATAAATATTTTATTTTCAATAAAATTCTTTCATTTCATAATGAAAAATATTTCATTAGTTGTTTTATTAGATATCTCATTCTTTTTCTCAGGAATTCAGACCAATTTGGGTTTCAACAGCCTATCAAGTAGATCAAACAGAGCAACTAATTCATGTTTTCCTTGCAATGTAGTCCCTGATGGGAAGAGAAAAAAAGGTAAGTGGCCAGCTGTTCAGCAAGATTTTAAATAAAGCTACCCTTGTTCTAAGCACTCATGATAATCATGCTGCAGAAATGTGCATGTGGGAAAGTTAGTTGACCTGGCGTGTCAACTCAAATCATATTAGCAGCACTTTACCAAATAACATTTAATTATTTGGTAGAAAAAGTAGATAAAGAATCCACAACCGCTTACAGGAACAAAATATGAACAGTTCCTGTAACAGGCTGTTACTACACCAAGGACAAATAAAACTTATCTCCTACACACAAAATAATTACTTCTGGCTCTTTAAATATTGTGGTCAGAAAAAAAGGAGGCATAGAAATTTGAACGCTGATTGCATAAATAAATCTTGTATCTGATAAAAGCTGTATACATCACTGAAATTCTATTGTTATAGCTTCTTAGCTTTACAGCCATAAAAACATATCACGTTTCTGGAATCTTGATTGCCTATTTAATTGTGAGAATCTTGCCATGACAAACCTGCTGTCTTTTTTTGGTCATACTATGTGTAAATTATTAACATTGTTGTTGTTGTTGTTGCGTGATTACCCAGTAAAAGTTACAGCCTTCTGTGTTATATTTCTTTGTTTTTAGTGAGTTGGTTTATTCAGTAATATATGTAGAAAACTGGAAGGTCCTTATGAATGTCACCAGCTAAAAATATTCTTAGGCTTAAGAGTATCTTGGCAAGAACTAAGTTAGTGTGCTAATTATATTATTGATAAGAAAAGAAAAACCTTGAAAAACTCACACAATTATATGGTTTTCAAAATGTCCATCTATGTTCTTCAGGAAAAAACATTCAACACTATCATAAAATGTTATGTTTTCCTTCTTGCCCTGTTCCCCATCCATTTCTGTTGTTGTTTATTACAGTCATTCATTGCCTTAAGATCACTATAGTTGCAATCACTATAATAATAACAATCATACCTATTGATTCTTGCTATCAAGGTCAGATGTATAAGCACAAGCCAAACTTGCACATCAAAAACTGAAACAAAATTTCTTATGCTAGATGATTAAACTGAGACAAGAATCTCGAATTAATACAGAGCAATGCCCATAATTTACCACACTTCCCATTTAATAGTTCATAGTAGAAAATTGAAAAATTCTGAGCTCATGCAGTAGTTTAATTCAAGAGTTAGAAATCCTTGGTTCAAATCGAACTGCAGGCATGAAGACAACTGGCTCAGATATAGTTCTTCCTCTCCCAGTTCTCTAATAGTTTCCCCGAAAAAATACGACCCACCCTGAAAATAAGCCCTAGTGAAGGGGGTGGGCATGGCCAGCACAGGAGGTAGCCTTTCCCTTCCCCAGTCACCTCATGGCTGCTGGGCCCCTTAATCACAGCCCGTGGATCAGCTGATCCAGCAAGGGCTGGAAGTTCTGTCTCTCCGGGCACGTGGAGATGTTTCTGGTGCAGCCAAGGGCCCTTCTCTTTCACAGCTCACCTTGTGGCTATGGAGCAAGTGGCGAGCACAGTTTGCGCTCCGCCAGGCCTGGATCTCGGGTGTTGTTCAGGCTGCTGCTACGATGAAGCAGAAAGTCATGTGGCCCGTCAGAATCGACTCCTGCCCCTCACCTCTACCCAGCTGTTGGGCCTGCTGCACCTGCTGCTGCTGCCCCTGCAAGGGGCTCTTTGCCCTCCTGGCTGTCTTGCTCTCAGCAGCCCTCCTGGGCTGCTCCTGCCTTGCATGAGGCAATTCAGCCCAGATCTACAACCTCCGGAGCACCTCCCCCATCACTGGCCTGGCAGGATCCCCACTAGCAGTCGTGCTGCCCTGAGTGAGCTCCATGGCAGCTCTGCAGCAGGATGGAGGAGGGAGGGAGAGATTGCCCCTTCTTCCTATGCATCCCAAAACCCCACCTTCCCTGGCCACTCTCGCTGGAGCAAGACATGGAACTCAGTTTTACCTCTGGAGGCCTCCCAGTGCAATGCTCTGACGTAGCTTTGGAGCAAATGTCCCCCTTGCAGGATTGCAAGGCTAGAGGCTTTGAAGCCGAGGCAATTCAGCCCAGATCTACAACCTCCGGAGCACCTCCCCCATCACTGGCCTGGCAGGATCCCCACCAGCAGTCATGCTGCCCTGAGTGAGCTCCATGGCAGCTCTGCAGCAGGACGGAGGAGGGAGGGGGAGATTGCCCCTTCTTCCTATGCATTCCAAAACCCCACCTTCCCTGGCCACTCTTGCTGGAACAAGACATGCTACTCAGTTTTACCTGTGGAGGCCTCCCAGTGCAATGCTCTGCCGTAGCTTTGGAGCAAATGTCCCCCTTGCAGGATTGCAAGGCTAGAAGCTTTGAAGCCGCGAAGGGAGCAGTTTGGATGTGCGTCTGCAAGGCTCCCCTTTGAACCATGCTCGCCACCTTCTCCAAGGCCACAAAGTGAGCTGCGGAAGAGAGGGGCCCTCGGCTGTGAGGTTGCCTGATGCCGTGGGGAGGGCTGAGGCTAGCAAGAGTGTGCCGGAAACATATCCAGGCGCCCAAAGAGACAGAACTCCCAGCCGTCGCTGGATCACCTGATCTGCGGGCCGCAATTAAGGGGCCCAGCAGCCATGAGGTGACCACGCTCGCGGCCTCCTGAACCTCAAAAAAATTAAGACACCCCCAAAAAGAAGCACTAGCCATTTTTGGGGGGAGAGGTGAAAAGAAAATAAGACCCAGTCATATTTTCAGGGAAACACAGTATATAAACTGGACATATCTTGGGAAGTTGCAAGTATTATATAATTGTTGTGGCCCGCCAGCAGCCTGCGCAGATCGTGGCTGATCCCAACAATGAGGAGGCTGGTGTGGGGTTGCGCCAGCAGCCGGCGTAGCCAGCGCTTATGTCAGACAGTGAGGAGGCTGAAGAGGATGTGGTGCCAGAGGCAAAGACCTCAGCCTGGGCCTTCAGAACCTCCAGAGGCTCCTTCAAGTGGAGAGAGCGAAGTGGAGGAGCCTCTCCTCAATGCTCGAGCACGCAGGGCTGCCAAAAGGCAGGAGTGGCTACTCAGGAGGAGGAGGTCTCCTCGAGAGTAAGGATTAAGGATAATTGGCCACTCCCTTAGCCTATTTAAGTCGCACGCAGTCAGTAATTTCTTGCTGGAAACAACTTGTAATTATCATCAGAGCATTTTTGGAAAAGTCTTATCGTATCTGTTCTGGGCTGGTTGCCAACCTTTGTCGGACTTTGGTTTATTCTTGCTACTTAATAAATTTGATAAGGACCATTGATGTGTGTCAATATCCTCGGGAATCCGGAGCTGGGGCAGAACAATAATATACATGCATATTGGGAGAGAAGAACTACTCTTAATACTGTGACTTCCATATTATACTTTGAGAATTGATATTACTGCATAGTTATCTAATGAACCCTTGACTAAAACAGGATTATAGCTTCTAACATGTATTATTAAGAAGAGATTATCATTCATGATAGAGTATATGCTCTTCATGAAACAAAAATAGATGTCAGTGCCAAAGGGATCCCTGGCAACTGTTTCCATTGACTTAAATACCATGGCCAACTGGTCTCAAGGAAAACTATCCCTTTCCCATTCATTCTTCCCAGTATTGCTCCCCCTGTCCAATACAACACCTACCTTCCTCATCAGGAAGGTGAAGCTTTCTGCTGCAAAGTTTCTGATGTGCTGTTTGCGATGAGCCAGAAGGGTACTGTACAATCTGTAAACACAATATTTTCATGTACAAAAAAAAAAAGAATGAAAAGTAGCCAGGTCAACTGATTCTTCCAGCAACATTTTGCAGACTCACCAATCTAATTCAGGATAGGTCATATTTTGTTATATGTACAAACAGAACACATACACTAAAGTAGGGTAGCTCATAAGAATGGGGAAAAATTGACAAAGTTCACTTAGGCAGGGAAGAAACTGGTGACACAAATTGCAATGTTTGTTCCTAAGTAGTTCCATGGAAGCACAGGAGTGGGGTGATCAGAAAATTAAAGAAAAATACATTCCTGTTACTATATTCCTATCAACACACACACACACACATACACACACACACACATACACAAGAATGTAACAGAACAGTAATTAGTTATTCATTCATTATACTGGACATTTTTACAACCTTATATCATACACACATAAGATATTAAACAAATACAGATATGAAAGGCAAATGGAACAATTGATGACTAAATAAATAGTAATCTATTAAACCTAAAATGGTTTAAATATCCGCACCAAAGTATTGAGTTTTCTGTCAGGAATAGTTAGATTTTGCTCTCAGCACATAATTGTACCAGGTTGCAGGTATATTTCCTTTACCTTCGATGTACACCCAATTCCTTACCAAAACCACATTCTGTGCCTGCCTGAAATCATAATTCTGAACATGTGAATATTTCTATATTAGATATTAAAGGTTTTCATTCAAAACAGTTTCCCAAGTAGTTTACAATATGATATTTATATGATTAATGTGACAAAATTTTCCTCTTGGGATAGGGTTCTGGTCCATTGTGCATTCTGTTTAAAATTAATAAGTGTTAGAAGAATTTTTATGGCTTGTACCAATCATTGATTTAAGTTTATTTAGTTTTATGGAAAGGTAGTTTATATAGCAGTTAGGGGCTGGACTGGAAAACAGAGTCTATGTATTCTAGTTCTCTCTTAGGCAGAAGAACTGGCTGAATGTCTTTGGGTCAGACATTTTCTCAACACAATGCATCTCCCAGGGTTGTTGTTATGGAAAAAATAGAAGGAGCAAGCATTAGTACACCATCTTGAGTTCTATAAAATGAAGGAGATATGTATGTTTAATCAATGTTATTGCATAGATATTCTTCCAAAGTTATTTTTTAAGATATGTATTTGCTTTTGCATATGGTGAAAGGTTCTAGTACACTAAGGACTTTGGTTAAAATTAATGTCATAAGAATTAGGAGACGTGTTTAAGATTACTGACAGACCCTGATATACGTTACAGTTGAGATTTTCTTCTAGAACTAGATTCACATTGAGTTATGGAGTTAGGGTTCTAGTTCATTAAGGACTTTGGCTAAAATTAACGTTACAATAATTATTAGGGTGCATCTTAAGCTTAGGGTAGACTAACATACATATATATTACTATTAGTATTTCCAGGGCTAGGTGTATAGCATATATTTTGCATGGTCAGTAAAATGAATTAAAGATTAGCACTCAGATGATGGGAGTTAATAAAACTTGTATACAAAAATCCTCTATAGTATTTTTGATCAAAATGCTTACCTGTAAATGTTGGTCATGTCCTTTACCATAAGCCTCCATAAGTATTTGTATAGGTAGGAAAGTGATGTAAAGGCCCATTCTAACAACTCTGTGTCCTGAGTTTCTAACAGACTTGTAATGCAGAGAAAAAAATCTTGAAAATGTGGATAAAAATCTGTCTGAAGATCACGGGCCAGCTGAACCACCAAACTAGATTAAAAAACACATAGCAGAATTATGAATTGATTTGCATGCTGTATTAAGCTATAGTTTGTTTAACTGAGTACCCCTTAATTGGATAGGCTCACACAATATGTTCAGCTTAATTCTATGGTTTTCAATTATAGTAAGTTGCATGGGGTACGAAATCAGAATGAAACAAATAACATTATGACATAGTTCAATGTGTGAACACAGCCTGTAACAAACATATACATTCAACAATAATTATAAATAGCCCTGAAAATTTTTGCTGGCCTATCGTGTGCTTAGAGTGCAATGTATTTATATAATGTATTCTTATAGCTGAAAACATTCCTCAGCTACAGTTTTGAGAAGCAGATATAATTTGTATTATTGCTCCACTATTAAATAGTCAGTTGATTATATTATGCATATGTATGAAGTATTTAATCTGCAGTATAGTCCTTTTTCCAATCTGTTACCCTTTTGATCCATTGGACCAATTTCTATCATCATTTGGTCATAAAAATCTATAGAGAATATATCTGCTGATATCCAATACAGCTGGAAAACATCAGACTGGAGAGGACTATTCTACATTAAAATGTGATGTAGGGCCTATGTGAATTATGTGATTCATACTGACTGGTTACACATTGTACTGTAATTGATTTTACCTCATACTCTAAACCAAAAGTAAAGAGGTCACATTATAGGTTAATGCATTGTGTGAAACCAATCAAAGTGTTGTAAATAAAACAGAAACAATCATTAGGATTAAAAAAAATTAAAGGCACTCAGTACCACAGAATCATACTCTTTTTATTTACAGATAAAAATACTCGCATTCTTGTCTTGTGTCTGAAGAAAATGTATATCTGATGACAACATATACTTACTCCAAAAGGGGTTGAAATGCAAGACTGTTTTTCACTTGCAGGTGGGTTTTCAAGCTTTTTACAATATTATTCTGATAATATACTATTTGATTGAAAGACTGGCATTTGTTGACTACCTGTCTGTAGAATGTCACTATGTAAAAGAAATAAAAAATAAAAATTAGGGAAAAAATTAGGGGAAAAACTGAGAAAGCAAAGTAATTAGTAACAGTTATAAATAATTCAAAGGATGATACTTTTTTGTCAGGGCTAAGGGACTAAGGGCTAAAGCTCTTGTTATATACACTCAAGAGGATGAGTCAAGAAGAATTAACAAGGGTAACTTCTTCATTCTTCCTACTTCTTATACAGAACACATCAGAAATTTTAAAAATTAAAAATAAGTAATTCATTCTCTCTCTCTCGCTCTCTCTTAATAATTGTGGCAAGAAAGGTCGTAAAATGGAGCAAAACTCATTTAACAAATGTTTCACGTAGCAACAAAAATTTTGGCCTCAATTGTGGTTGTAAGTTGAGCACTACATGTACTACTATATTGGTACCAGGAGATAATGATCCTGCACAAATGCAATAGATATTATATTCCTGTCTAAAATGCTTGCTAATAAATGTTGTTAGCAAAGTTATTTAGACTGTAATAATCCTCTATGGTTTATATTTGCATTATGTGTCACTAACAAGCAACATTTCAGTTATTTAGATATTTATCAATTTACAGACAGAGAAATACATTGTTTTGGCCGGCTACTTCTACACAATATATCTATTTAATCTAATGTTAAAACTGTGCAAAACCTGCTTGGTGTTCAATATATATATATATTTACACATATAGGAAAATATGGTTTATTTGATACAACAACCTGACACAAGAGTTGAATGCAATTATTTAAATAAGAAAAAAAAAGTAGTAGAAAGAGAGAAGTTGCATTGCATTTTTAAAATATCCACTCTTGTGCAAAAATCTAAATGGATGAATTAAGGAATGTTGTAGCAAGTTCTAGGGTTAAATTAAGTGAAGGAACCAACAAAGTAATAGTGTTTTTGGTATATTACTGTCCATCCAATCTAAGAGGAGATGTGGATAATGTGGAAATTACTTAACATTTGTTATGTAGCCAAACATAATCCTTCCAGAAAATTCCTGGCTGTTTTACAAGACAACTCTGTTTTTATAGAGGGAGGAGGAAAGCACAGAAAAACTATTTTTGACTTGATGCTAACCAAAAACTGAAGACTTAGTTTAGAAACTGAAAGTAGCAGAAACAATGGGATAAAGTAACCATGTAGTATTGAATTTGTTATTGTAAATACTTGGATTTCTGAGTGAAATGCAATATAAAAAAATTTTTGGGGGAAAAAAGAGTATACCAAAATGCCATGTCAGATTCAGCTCTCTCCATTTCTCAAGTCCTTCATGAAAATAGGTATCAACCTCCTACCAAAATCAAGCATATACATTAATCAGCAGACATATGTATTATTTTTCAAAGAATAAGGCATACAAACAATATTTTCTATGGTAGATCGATATTTTATGGTATATAACAAAAAAACCCTAAAATATTCCAGTGGTTATTATCTTGCATATATAACTTGAAATGATTTGCCAATGAATTACAAAAAGAACTGAAAATCCTAATAAATCAATGACGATGGCAATATTTTATAATCCAATAGTAATGATTTGACAGTAGGAAGCCAAGTGCCAATTTTTGTTACAGTAAGATATTAATTTCCTTCTATTGCTTGTTTTCACTGTTTTACTACCAAGAAAGAAAGAGTGAGAAGAAAAGAGTAAAGAAAAATAGGAACATTAGGAAGAGACTTTCTACAGTTAATGTAAATTGTCACTAAAATTAATAACAGTATTTTACAGCCAGATCTTTCATTACACTACATGAAATCGTAAACATGTCAGCATTATATAAGATAATGGGATATGTATGTAAATTTTCCTTCATTTTTAAAAAAATTGTTTCTTCTTTTTAAAATTAAACAATTGTATTCAGAAGCTGATTTTGACATGATGCAGATCTGCCTAAAATAGGGTCTGCATCTATATTACTGCTGAATTGAAAACAATAGTGTTTATCATAGCATTTAAGAGTAAATAATGAGAATCCATTCAATAAATTTTCTCAATTCAAGGTACATAGCCATGACAACAATTCTTCCATGATGCCATAATTTATATATATATATTTTATGCACATGCGCACGCACACTTGTAATTTGAGATGTGGTACAATGAGGCCCATATGTGTTTCTGCCATAGTTCCTCTTCTGTACAGGGGAGCTACAGAACTTCTTTAATGTATACGTCAAACTTTCTAAACAGTGGCACTCAAGGCAGCTAATTGCATCATGGGAATAATATAAGAATGTACCAAAAAGGGATAGTAATCTTGTTACCAGACTTGGAGAGAGGGAGGACAATGATATCAGCTGAGATGAAAGAATCCTAAAGGGCAGCTATTTCAGCAAGTAAACAAAATAAGACAGAGAACTGTGCCTATCACTAAGGAATATGATATATGGCAATATTCTCACAAAGACAATATGATTTTAAGACTATTGGTCTTACCTCAGCATAGCTTCCTGTTCTATCAATGCGATGTATAATGTCAATGTTTACATTGCTTAAACGTTCTGAAAAAGTGAGGAACTACAAGAAAAACACAGAAGATACTCTGGCTGAATATCAGTAATTCATGAAATCACATTGTAAAAAAAAATACTTTGTCAAATCTGATGCCACTGCATCTTTAAAATATTTTTCTTATAATGGCATGCTTGAAAACACATGGCCTATACATACACTATAACTTTCTGATACTGACACATGTCAATATGAATTAGTCCTTTTTTGCACTTAACCACATGTTCCACATTCTGGATAATAATTAATAGTAAAGTATGCTTTAAGCCTAAAATAGTGACAGTTGGCTGAAAAACTTGCTCCAGTCCCCAAATAGGAGCCTTCCCAATCTAGTACTGTAAATTGTTCTGTCTGGACGAATTTGCTCATTTCACCTAATTGTAGATGATTCCTCTGTTAAACTAAACATTATTATAATGTATATGCTATTGGATGGGCAACCAGAGTGGACATTATTTTCATTCGCAAACTAACGATTTAGATAGTATCACTAAAGACACCTATTAATTTCATAATTCTAAAATGAAAATAGATGTCAGAATTTCAGGTCTAACTCAATAACGTATCCAGGATTAAATTAACAGCAACGCATCTATTAATTCTTCTTTGAGGTAAATCAAATATTAAATTGATCTGGCACTCGTGTCTCACCCGATGCGTGTTCTCAGTCTTATGAGCTGACGATTTGGTCTTCATGTGTTCGACAATTTAAACAACAACAAAGAAGCTATTTTGGGAGACGATGACGGTAAACTAAGCAAGAGATCTTGCAAAAAACGATGTATCGGACACCCGTACAAACATGTGCCTCTTCAGCTCCAGGAGGCTACCATCTTGATTGAGGGATTCTGGGATACGGCCATCATGTGACACGTAAACCGGAAAACAGAAAAGTGGAAGGAAAACTCAGCGCGGTGATGTCATTTTACAAATCTTTCTGGGTCTCTGGGACAGATAATCCGAAGGAGTTTGTGCCTTTTAATAATTTTTGTCAGTTGAAAAAAGCATTACTAGACTCCTAATTTTTGTCGCTATAACTTAAATACGGCTCTTCTTCTGTAGAAACTGGTCTCCGTGTGCATTGCTCGGCTGCGAGAGAGCGTGCTTGGGAAATAAAGCAGAAGGCTGAACCTAATGCAATAAAATAAAACCAAGTAACTGGTGGGTGGATTCTGAGATAGATCCATAGATAGGGCGTCCCTGGAAGTCCAAACAGTCTAATATAAATAAATAATTGGACAAGATCAACACTATAATGGGAATCTTGTACTATTGATAGTCTGATTGATGTCAGTGATGAGTTTGGGGCTAGGAGTTGCTGTGGTTTTTGCAAGTACGTTTCTAAGATAATACTGAAAAATCTACAGTCCAATAGATTTACAGTAATTAAAGCTATAATTAAGCCTCGACCTTGAGGACAAAGGCAGGTTAACTCCTGTTCTGAAAATAAAGTTGTAGGCTGGCAAGGAAGTATTTAGATCAAGATTATGTGGGTGCATATTTGCATATTTTATTTATTTATTAGTTTATATCCCACCTCTATTCACCTTTCTTTTGTACAACTCAAGGAAGTGGATATAATGCTCCTTTCCTCCTCTTACAAAAACTTTGTGGGGTTGGGTTGGGCTGAGGGAGAGCTACTGACTCAAAGTCATCTACTCAGCTTCTGTGCCTGAGGGAGGACCATAACTCACAGTCTCTCTGTTTTTAGTCTAGGACTTTTTAACTGCTGTTAACATATTTTTTACATTACAATGTATTAGACTTTCTCAAAATAAAAAAGTTAATGTATTTGAAACCTGGATACCTGACAACATCATGATTTCAATTAGTTTAAACTGCAGATATATTAATAAAAGTTTTAAATAGAAGTAATAGTAAAGCATGGAATGTTGGTGTAGGAGGAGAAGAAAAACAATGCAGTTTGTCAAACTAAATCTGCCATTTTTGTGACACCAAGATAAGCAGAGGCATTAACCATTAGTATGCTTTTCTGTAACTACTATATACCGTACTACTAAAAGAAAATTATCAATTCTGTAAAAGTAGGAAGTATAATTAAATTCTTGTGTGATTTTTTTTGTACTTCTTTACATAAATTCAGTATAACAACAAAATGTTTAGAAGCCAATATAATGCCACACAATGGGACAATTTTTTTAAAAAAGGCCACGCTCTATCTTACTTGTGAAATAGTATCAGTGAAATAGAGCTCAAGCCATTATCAGAAAGTGAGAGAAGCATATCAACATCTTATCAGATAGTTGGCATATCAAACTTTGAGAACCAGAAAAAAAAACTGTAGAAAACAAATCTTAGAAGACCAAAAGGAACCATGATCACAAATGCGATAATGAGGGCAAAATATTTTATTTTTCAATATAGCTTTGCAATTAGCAGAACACTGTGTTCATAAGTCACTGAAAGAGTCTAGCTGCTTTATTACCTTAGGATAGGGGTGTCAAACTTGTGTCATCATGGCAGCCTCACATGACATATCAGGACTTTTTCCCCCCTTCGCTAAACGGTATGACGCATACGGCCCATGGGCCGTAAGTTTGGCAGCTCTGCTTTAGGGCCTTAGGGAAAATAGGGAAAGGAGTCCTATTGAATGGTGTGTACTTGTTTTCCCCTTAGCTATTCAAAATTAGCTTGTGTAAGATGCCCAGTCACTGTCATCTGTGAATACTTCATCAAATTAAGTGGGAGGAACTTGAGTCTGTGCACAAAGAGAGAAAAAAGGGAGTACTTGGTTAAAAGTGGAACTAATAAAGCCATAGGAGTAATTAGATAATTGTATAATTAGCAATAGCAATAGCACAGACTTAGATGCTGCTCCACAGTGCTTTGCAGTACTCTCTGAGTGGTTTACAACGTCAGCATATTGCCTCCAACAATCTGGGTCCTCATTTTACCAACCTTGGAAAAATGGAAGGCTGAGTCAACCTTAAGCCAGTCAGGATTGAATTCCTGGGCAGAGTTAGTTTGCATTCTAACTACTGCACCACCACAAGTCCACCATTCTAACCACTGTGCCGCCATAATTAACACACTGAAGTGGGTCTATTAAGGATGATGTGCCAGATTTTCCTCTATGTTCTCCTGTTCTTACACATAACATGACGTAGTAAGGTATCAGGTTTTAAAGAAAGTCTCTAAGCTTTTCATTTCCTTCCCCAGTTCCCTCTGGCTATTTTTCAGAGCTTTTTTCTCGTCTTCTGAGGCAGCCTAGTTCAAGAGTATTATCTTTTTTTTTAACTGAGTCATCCTTCTGTGGTATGGAAAGTCTGGTGTAAGAGCTGGTACTGTCTTATAAAGCTTTTGATAGCTAATAGGCAAGACATATAAACTATATATGTTCTTAAGTAGAACTTTCAGTAGTATACTATATAACTTTCAAGTCCTTCCTAAGGCCTTTTCAGTTTGGATCTGATTCCTGAAGAAAGAATATTGGCTATCACTACCCAGGAAAACTTTGCTGTTGTTTGTTGTTGCTTTTGATGAAATGGAGCTCCACTAGCTGAAGATATAAAATATTATGTTCTGTATTCAATTCCTCAACGTACTTGGCTGAACTCACTGATATCTATGGAGATTCTCAATCATTCAGGTCATGGTGGTCCCAAAGTTGCTTTTATAAAAGGCAACTGGTCTTTCTTTGTTTTTGCTTGAAGACATTTCACTTCTCATCCAAGAAGCTTCTTCAGTTCTGAATGAATGGTGGAGAATGGAAGGATTTATATTCTTTGCAGTCATCTGGTTATTAGCACTCTGAGAGTCATTGAGACGCTTGTTTCCTTTATCTCATCGGGCTGAACTGCAAGCTCCATGTTGATTGCTGCTACTGCCTTCATGCCCCAATCCCTAAAGCTGCTTATTCAAACCAGTAGCAAGCAGGAGGCTGCTGCAACACCGCCCAGGTCGGGACCAAATGAGTCCTGCAGGGATGCTGGCTTTGTAGCAGAAAAGCAGCAGTCTTTTATTCAGATGCTGGCAAAGCTGTTATCCTTAGATCCAGGGGTGAGATGCTCTGAAGTCTGCTACTGGTTCGCTGCGTGCATGCATGCGCACCAAATGCGCCAAACGCATGCTTCGTGCGCACTAAACGCTGAAAAAGGAGGCTTAAGAAGCCTTTTCTAAGGTAAGTACAACAGCGAGGGGGGGAAACAGCTGTGTTGCGCGATTTAGATTTGCTAGAAAGGAGGATTTCCTGCTTTCTAGCGAATATAAATCACGCGGCACAGCTGATCGTCGGAAATACCGGTTCATCCGAACCAGTAGCATTTTTTTACTACTGGTTCGCCTGAACCGGTAGCTTTTATTATTACTGGTTCAGGCAAACCAGTCCGAACTGGTAGCATTTTACCCCTGCTTAGATCTCACATTCTTACAGGTTCACCAGCATCTGAGTGAAAGACTGCTGCTTTTCTGCCACGTGGGTCAGCCTGCTCTGGAACTCTGGAAATCTTCAAAAGGTAAGTGAGTGATCGGAAATGGGGTGGGGAGGAGCAAATGGAATCTGTGAGGCTAGCAAAACAGGCCCGGTGCCTTGATGGGGCAGAGTGGGGGAGGAAAAGGCATGGGGCATGTTGCAGAGTCTCTATGATCAGTCATAAGGGTGAACAACCGCTGTGGTGTTCCAACATACATAACTTCGGGATCATGTAGTAAGTACTTTTGGGGTTGCAATTTTGAATGGTCGCTAAGCAAAATGTCGTAGCTCAAGGAATATCTGTACTATCATCCTGGTTCCCAAGAAACCCTTAATCGAGCTGAATGACTACAGACCAGTTGCTCTGGCATCTGTATGTCAGGTTCCGAATCAGGATGAGAAAATAAATCGCAGACAATAGGGTGGATATTGTTCTAAAGTTTTATCTTCCTAAATTTGGCATGCTCCGACAATCACCCAGTGCAATTACAGTGAAATATTGTCAGCTCTAACCTTATTGTGCTTTTCCTTCCCATTTTAAACCTAGCACGGCCCACCCCTTTACTCCTCCCCCAGATTCCACCCCAAATCCCTGTGCTGATTGGAGGGCTCCAGCTGCCTTCCTCTGGCCAGTAATTCAGTGCAATTAGTCCTGGTTCGTTGGGGCCGTTCTGATCGGGATAGGTCTGGTAAGCCTCCATTAATGCTGGCTAACGCAGCCAGCACCTCATCCATGCAAGTGCAGTCCTATCTGCCCTCAGCTGGACGCCCTGTGAACAGCTGAAAGAAAAAGATTCAACTGTCTGTATGCAGGAGGAGGCAAGTGATGGGAAGGCAAGATATCCGGGCAGGAACATGGGGCTACATACTCTGTCTACCTCGGTTCCCACCGGAATGACAGCCCCGACGATGTGGGCTGACACTTAGTCATGAAAACCTTTGAAAGGTTAGTGTTGGCCCACCTGAAAATCATCATGGATCCACTGCTGGACCCCTTGCAGTTTGCCTGTGCAAATAGATCATCAGATTATGTTATTAATATGATGCTACGCTACATCTTGCACCATTTTGAATCCTCAATGTCCTATGCAAGGTCCTTTTTGTAGACTTCATCTTGGCATTCAATACCATCATCCTAGAAATTCTCCATTCTAAACTAACTCAGCTAGCTGTGCCTGTCCACGCTTGTAGGTGGATTATAAACTTTCTAACAGATAGAAAGCAGCAAGTTAAAATATTAGGCAGGAATCAGGTGTGGCTTGGTACGAACAAAGAGGTGGAGTCCAGGTTATATCTCTTAAAACAAAAGCACATTTATTCAGCTGAACAAAGGTGGGTCCTCCCGTAAATTGGAAGAACCCTGAATGCAGTTTGAAGCAAGTATATATAGATTTCTTATTTTTACTTGGTTACATAAGGAAATAAGCACACAGTGAATAAGGTAGAGACGTTATAAAAAATGCTCATGTATACCTTCTGCTGTTTGAATCACATATTTAACCCACAGGCCAGTAGTGGGTTCCACTTACCTTTGCTACTGGTTCGGAATTGTGAGCATGTGTGTGTGCACGCTCGCTTCGCTCACGTGCAGCACTTCTGCACATGTGCAGAGCGTCCATAATGACATCTGGGCAGGTGGGCGGAGCCTCCCACCGCCACCACTACCGGTTCACTTGAACCGGGGCAAACTGGTAGAAACCCACCGCTGCCACAGGCTTATGGTTTGTTATGGAACTTTCCATATCTCTAAAAACCAGTAAGACCTCACCTTTAATTCTGCCATTTCAACATAAGAACTTTTTGACCCATTACCAGAATTATCAAAATCCTGATCAACAAAGTTAGATAAAATCATATTGAATACTTGTTCAACAGCCCCTACCCCCCCCCCCCCCGGGTTGTGTGCTCTCTCTCTCTCCATTACTCTTTTCTCTATATATCAATGACTACATCTCAAAGGATCCCTCAGTTAAAATATTGAAGTTTGTAGATATCATCGGTCTCATTCAAGATGGTTATGAGTCTGCATATAGATGGGAGGTTGAACAACTGGCCCTGTAGTACAGTTGGAACAATCTGGAGCTGAACACACTTAAACTGTAGAGATGAAAATGGATTTTAGGAGGAGCCTTCCTATTCTACCACCTCTTACAATATTAGACAATACAGTATCAACAGTAGAAAGCTTCAGGTTTCTGGGTCCTATAATCTCCCAGGATTTGAAATGGACACTTACAGTAATATTAGAACCATCGTTAAAAAGGCACAACAAAGAATGTTCTTCCTGCATCAACTCAGAAAGTTCAGACTGTCCCAGTAGCTGTTGATACAATTTTACAAAGGAATTATTGAGTCTGTCATTTGTACTTCTATGACTGTCTGGTTTGGTACAGCAACCAAACAGGACAGGTACAGACTTCAACAGATAGTTAGGACTGCAGGAAAAATAATTGTAATTAGCCTGCCTTCCATTGAGGACTTGTATACTGCATGGGTCAGAAAGAGGGCTGAGAAAATATCTACAGACCCCTCACATCCTGGACACAAACTGTTTCAACTTTTGCCCCTTAGAACACCTCTACAGAGCATGTCAAAACAACTTGACACAAAGACAGTTTTTCCCCTTGTGCCAGCACTCTGCTGAACACCTAATTACCACAGAACTGCCTTATGGCTAATGATATTTACCCATATGGTGTGGCTATATTATTATTCTTTTATTCATTAAAGATGAAACTCTTAAAATGTACAATGTTCCGAGTAGCACATTTTTTTACAGTTCCACTGGTGTTATTGCAGGAAGCTGCAATTTCTTGATGTATTTTGCAAAATTCTTGGACATGGTACCAAGTGCCCTGATGACAATGGATATCACAGTTACATGTTTCATACATAATTGCATAGTCGATGGCCAGGTCACGATATTTTGTGATTTTTTTCCAGTTTTTTTTCTTAGACTCTGGCATCTCCTGGTACAGCAATATCAATAAATTGTATGCCTTGGTTTTCGACAACTGTGATATCTGGCATGTTGTGTTCCAAATGACGATCCGTCTGTATTCGAAAGTCCCACAAGATCTTCACCTTCTCATTTTCAACAACTTTTTCCACTTTATGTTTCCATGACTTTTCGGATACAGGTAAGTCGTATTTTTTACATAATGACTAGTGAATTAATTTAGCAACTTGGTTATGTCTAGCTTTGTAATCAGTTTGTACGATTTTGCTATACTCACATATTAAATGTAAAACAGTTTCAACTTTGTCCTGGCAATGTCGGCAGTTTGGATTGTCAGTGGATTTTTGTATCTTTGCTTTCATGGCATTAGTTTGTAGTGCTTATCTTGAGCAGCCAGTATTAATTAAACCTTCTGTTTCTTTCTTGATGGTTCCCATCTTAAGCCATGCTTATGTCAAGTTGTTATTGCATTTTCCTTTAATGTTTTTCAGGTGCTGTCCATGCAAAGCTTTGGTTTTCCATCCATTTAATCTGTCATCCAGCTGTTTTTCCTTATATTCTGTCTTTGTTTCTGTTGTTTATATAATGTTTTCTGTTTTCACAGGCTGCAGCAATTTTTCTGTACTTTGGTTCATTCAAACTTCATTTTTCTTCTTCTACAGTTTGATGGATTTGCAGTAGCCCTTTGCCTCCTATTCTTCTTGGCAAGTACAACCTGTCGATGTCACTTCGTGGCTGTAAAGCATGATACATATTCAAAAGTTTACACATTTTCCAGTCCAGGTTTTCCAGTTCAGCCACAGTCCAGTTGATGATTCCAGCTGGGTAGCGTATCACTGTAACTGCCCATGTATTAATGGCTTTAATTATGTTTCCAGCATTCAGTTTTGATTTTAATATTTTTGCAGACCCTCCTGTTGTATTCCTTTTGCATTTGACTTTTCCATTCAAGATGTTATCTGCTTCCAATATGCCTAGGTATTTGTAAACATCCTTTGCTAATGCTTTCACAATGCTTCCATTTCCCAGTTCTATTCCTTCTATTTTTTTCCATTTTTCCTCATTGCATGTATAGCATAGCACATTTTTCAAGTCCAAAGTTCATTCTGATGTTGCTACTGAACAGATTGTGTTAAGTATTGATTTAAGTTCAGTGGGGCTTTTCGCATATAGTTTTAAGTCATCCGTGTATAGTAGAGGGTTTATCTTGCCATGTTGCCTTGAGATTTGGTATCCCAGTTTTGTGTTTGTAGGATTATTGTTGGTGGAATTAATGCAATGTTGAACAATAGTGGCGAAAGTGAATCCCCTTGGAAGATTCCTCGTCTGATGTTGACTTCACCAATGTTCACCAATTTGCTGTTAGAGCTGTTTTCCATTTTTGCATATTTGCTTTAAAATATGTACAAATATTTTTGCTGATTCCAAAGTTTTCCAGACAGGCGTTAATCCAGCTGTGGGGTGATGAGTCAAATGCTTCTTGTAATCTATCCATGCCATATTTAAATTGGTTATTCTTCGTTTTGCATTTTTTAGTTCCATTTTGTCAATAAGCAGCTGATATTTTGTTCCTCTTGATTTTTTATTGTTTCCTTTTTGTTCTACCAGATACAAACTGTTTTCCATCAAATGATTGAATACTGAATTTCCCAGTGTTCTTGTAAAATGTTTGAACGTTGTTGGCAGACAAGTGATTGGGTGGTAGTTACTTGGTTCTCTACTCTTTTCTGGATCTTTCATTATCAAGTATGTTCAACCATCTGTTAACCATTCTTTGCTTGTTGCATTTTGAAGCATTTCATCAAACTGAGTGGCCATGCGGTGATGGAGGCTGGTCAGGTGTTTTAGCCAGTATCCATGCAGTTCGTCCAGGCCAGGTGCACTCCAGTTCTTGACCTTCTTTACTTGTTTTGCAACCATATCAGTTGTTATTACAATATTCTCTATTTTGTTTCGTGTTGCTTGTTTTTGAATATCTTTGATCCAGGAAGCAGTTTTATCATGTTCCACTGGGTTTTCCCACAGTTGTTTCCAAAAGTTCAAAGTTTTTTCTTTACATGGGTGAATTTGACTTTGGACGTGTGCCCTCTGCAGTTCTATTCGGGCCTCCGCAGGCCTCACCTGGCCCATTGCAGGCCAAAATGGAGCTTCCAGGGGGACAGATCGCTAAGGGAATGCTCATAACCCGGGGATTACCTGTACACTAAGAGGGTCAAGCACTGTGGAAATTGGTAGATTCAGGCAGTTTTAATGAGTATAAAGATTTATTGCAAGTTTAAGCTTTCTACAAGATTCTCAGCTACTAAAAGTCAAAACAAAATGGCGCTACATAAGGGTCAAAGGAATTAAAAGTGGGTTGGACTTAGATATCCTATGGTGTGCAGGGACTCATGACTGAGGACACATTTGACCTCTCCCTCAGGCTCAGTCTGGTCATTTCCTATATTGAGCTTATGCACTAGAGACAAATTCCTTGTATGACCAATTACATTTGGCCAATATTCTATTCTGTTGTGTTCTGTTCTATTTTCTATTAAACGTTAACATTTCATATTAGTTGCCTTGTCCATGAATATTATATTTTGCCATTAAAATTATTCATTTGCTTTGTTCAATAAACTTATTTCAGCTTCTATCACCCTTATGTTTTATTGCATTCCAATGTACAAACTTCACCATTTTATAGTGTCAAATTACATGCAGGGAGAAGACCAACGGAAAAAAGAGCATCAACAAATTTTGCAAGTATAATACTACTAAATCAGATCTTAGTTAAGGCTAACTCTTCAAATGTAATTTGTGTAAACAGACTTCTTATATTTAAAAAAAAACTTTGTAAAACAACAATTCAAGGAAATCAGAAATCATAAGGAATCAGACAGTTCAAAAAACAATTGATTTTCTTTTATTTTAAACACCTTTGATTCTAATTTCTGCTTTTATAAAGTAACTTAGTTATGGGGAAAAGTTAAATAGAGACAATACTGGGAGCGACTATAACTGTCTTAATGTAATCACAGAAAAGCAATAATTTAAGGAGAAAGAAGAACTAATTTGACATCAAGAGTTGGCAAATGAGGACAATCATCAACCTCAGATTAACAACAAAAGGAATTAAGAGAACTGATCTCTATAATTACCTTCTTTGTCACCTCTCTCAGTCACCTTTCTCAGTTCTTTCACTTAAATTAACCTATAGTTAGCAATCTGGTTAAATCATAAATCTGTTTTTGTAAAATTAGAAACCTTAAGCAAACAAGGGAACAGTTTGAAAGCCAAAAGGATAAAGTACAAATATGTGTAACTGATCTCTTGCCATTAAGGTTTAAGCAGCTTTTGAACAGAACTGGATGTGACATTTCAGCTCTTTGCTGAACTGAACACTAATTATAATTTTGGTGATATTCATAAGGACTTTCTAATTTTCTACATATACCAGTATTACTGAATACATTTTAAAAACCAATTCATTAAAAACAAAGGAATATATAACACAAAAGACTGTAATTTTTACTGGGTATTTATAAGAATAATATACATAGTGTATGACAACAAAAACAGTGTGACATCAGGTTTTTCCTAAAAGGATTCTCGGGAAGCAATTAAGTGGGCAATCAAGAATCCAGAAACTTGTGATAATTCAATTTTTATGGCAGTAAAGCTAAGAAGCTACAACAACAAACTCTCGATGACTAACACAGCTTTGTACAGAAGATTTACTTATACAATCAGCGTTCAAATTTCTATGCCTCCTTTTTTCTGACCACAATATGTAAAGAGCCAGAAGTAATTATTTTGTGTTCAGGAGATACAGTTTTTATTTGTTCTTGTTCTAGTAACGGCCTGTTCTAATATGGTTTTCTTTCACTCATGTGAGAACTAACTTTCACAAGAGATCGTTGTCTAAAGGTTTATAAATACTCAGCCCCATAGATCTAAGCAAAACAGTGTAGGCTTTAATACAGATTAATTTTACTTATTAGTAGACCATGTTTACATCTATCAGACATCATAAAGTTGGAGGTAATTCATTTTAGTGAAGGATCGAGCAGAATCCTCCAGCACTGCACATCAGGGAATGTATGTATTTGTCATTCTGGGATGGTTGCATAGATGTTCCATTTATATTTCTGCAAATGTAATGCTCTGGCTAGGGGGCACTCAAATAGCAAAGCACAAAACAGGAAGTTGGCTCAACCAATCAGCACATAGGACATGCTCTTCCACACAGTTGGAATTTGGGAGGTGTGTGCGTTGAAGGTCTGCAGCCTATGCTTACCAAACAACTCCTACATGCAATTGCCGGCAACTCTATATCAATCTTAAGTTCATACGTCATTCTAAACATTGTTCAGAATTGTTTATTAACTAAACCATAATGGCTGAATTTATATAATGTATGGGGCTGTTTAACATAATTTATAGCCTCATCAGTTCATTCACATATATATATATATATAAAATTTGATTTATATGCCACCCTTCTCCGGAGACTCAGGGCAGCTTACAATGTGTTAAGCAATAGCCTTCATACTTTTTGTATATTTATACAAAGTCAGCTTATTGTCCCCACAATCTGGGTCCTCATTTTACCTACCTTAGAAAGGTTGGAAGGCTGAGTCAACCTTGAGCCTGGTGAGATTTGAACTTACAGTAATTGCAGACAGCTTGATGTTAATAACAGTGCTTTAGTCTGCTGCGCCACCAGGCTCCTATATTGCCAACCAAATCATATTGAAAATGTATCAACCTTGCCTTGCAAATATTAGCTTGGGTGAGTGTAATATAAAGAATAATTCACAAATATTCTACCTGGTTCTAGAGAAACCGGGGAAAGGTGATTCATTCCTGCATTGGTATAAGAGGAGGAAATGGTGGAATCAATTTATCAGCAGAGATTAAATAGCAAACACACAAACGAACACCTTTTGAGACCAAAGATGGTATCGGTCAGACAGTTTAAATGAATAAATTAATGGAAGCTATGGATTCTTGGCACTATGCTTAATCCACCGGCAAGACTGGGTCCTGGTTCTCAGGATATTACATTACAACGTGTTGTCCGGATGAAAGAATCCAACACTTGAATAATAAGAGATAGTAGCTGGGCGGGAGCAGGGATGACTATGGCACTCCACGCCCTCAGGTCACCACTTGTATTCCACAGTTGAGAAAGTCTTCCTGGTCTGGACCGGTTAGGGCTGTTCTCTCTTTCCCTCCCCTTTCGATGCTCGGAACGATGACACTACTCCGGTACTGAACCCAGGGATAAAAAGGAGCCTATCCATTAAGTGCCTCCTCCTCAAAGCACTAGAGAGAGGAGCTCGCTCAGTAGGTTTGGTTTCCAATCGCGTCAAAGACAGCAGGCGGGAAAGGCGTCAGGCATCAACATCGGCATTACTTATTGTTGGGCGCCCGCCGAGCAAGGGACGAGGGACGAGCGCCAGCCAGTGGAACCCGTCCAGAAAGGAGCAGCTTCGTCCCGAAGGAGAACAGCAGCAGTTTCTGAAGTTGTGCGAAGCGAAGGTTGCCGGTGAAGCGGCCGTCTCCTCCGCAGAGCGCGCCGAGTTTTGCCGGGCTTTGTGACAAGTCAAAGCGCGCTCTGAGCGAGGAAGCGAAGCCGGCGGTCCAGAGCGCCACTGAGGCGCACGGAGCTCAGCCATGGTCACCTGCAGAAAAATCGGAGGGTTCTCCGTTTGGGACTATGTGGTCTTCGGGATCATGCTGTTTATCTCCGCGGCCATCGGTGTATATTACGCCTTCGCGGGCGGTGGCCAGAGGAGCCGCGAAGCCTTTTTGATGGGGGGCCGCAGCATGTCAGCTCTTCCCGTGGCGCTCTCCTTAACGGCCAGCTTCATGTCGGCCGTGACGGTACTAGGCACCCCCGCCGAAATCTACCGCTTCGGGAGCATGTTTAGCCTCTTCGCCATCGCCTACGCGTTGATGGCGGTTATAAGCGCGGAGATCTTCTTGCCCGTCTTCTACCGCCTGAAAATCACCAGCACCTACGAGGTAGGGAGGGAAGGAGCGATCGGCTAGCCTTACCTCCGCTCATACTTGCTTTCTGGAGAGGCACTCGCTCGTTTCTCCTTGGCTGCGGACTATTGTTTTATCCACATCCTAGTAATTGTACATAAACAATTACTGTCGTATTGTTTTCCCCATTCCATCACTCATTTTCAACTAGGAGGTGTCAGTTGGAAAGAGTTGAAAACGCTCTGCAGCTTGTCCTATAGACTTGGACTCTGCTGATGAATCTCCCATTACCATGTGATCCCAGCAGGCATGAAAAGTAGTTTCAACAACTTGATAGGTGGATGTCAACTCCTAGAATTCCTCAACCAGCATGCATCCACACATCTTAAAAGTTGCACACTTTAAACATTGCTAGCATTGGTTTAGAGAGCACAGAACAGCTTCTGGCAAATGAGTCTGCTTCCTTGTCATATAGCCCCCTAGACTGAAGTGATTGTTTCATTTTATGAAATGGAATTATCTGTGACTCAACACACAAGTCTTACTGGATAATAATAATTGTGAAACCTTGTAGTAGATGCAACAAAACAATTATGTATAGAATAAAGCTTGATGAGGAATGTAGATTTATATAAACAGTATAGAATGATAAAGGTGGGCAGAACAAAACAAGATTAAAGAGTTAGACAACTCTAAAATAATAATTCTTCAGGAAAATGTTAATTCTTTCTTCAAAGTTACACAAATGTTACAAAATATTTGTTTGTTACAGTACCTAGAAATGCGGTTTAATAAACAGCTGCGTCTGTGTGGAACAGGACTCTTCATTATACTAACGGTAGGAAAATTAATTTTATACTTTTCTTAATTATGAGATTTCTAAAGTGAATTGACTCAGCCTGCCATCTTTCCAAGGTTGGCAAAATGAGGACCCAGATTGTTGGGGGCAATATGCTCATATTATAAACTGCCCAGAGAGCATTAGTAAAGCACTATGGGGCCATATATAAGTCTAAGTGCTATTGTTATTGCTATAGCTAAATTTTAATATTTAATAGCTCTGCAGTAGATTACATAACTAAGAAGTTTAATGTAGTGTAAATAATAGTGTAAAATAAAGTTGGTTTTTAAAAACAGATATGTAGTTATGAACTATATTGTTTTATATGGACTAAACTGAAGTACGAAGTAAGGAAAACCTCCATTCCCCAATGACAAAGAGTGTTTGATTGCTTATTTAAGTTGTAATAGATGTTTAAATAAATATACTAAACAGTTTTGAACTAAACATTTTGAACAGGAAAATGTTTTACTGATATTTACAAACTTCTTTATTTCCTATAAAGTGGTATATTTGCCATTTAGTCCTTTCATTGGAATATACCTTGGATTCAAATCTAAAATAATTTAAGGGTGTCTTCAGTCATCTTCTACTCCATTAAATTTTTCATTATCCTAAAAATTCTCTGGCACACCGGAGAATTAACTTGTTTCTTTATTTAATTGATCAAATTTATAGGTCACCCATCTCACTTTACAAGTGACTCTGAATTGCTTACAAGTAATTACTGTTACTGTTACTTTGCCTGTTCCAGACAATAATGTTCTGCATTTTATCATGATTATGATAGCTTCTTATTTATTGATTCTAAAAATGAAAACTATTCTTATTTTATTGGTATTTTGTATAAATATTATTGAAACCTGTCACTTTTATCAACATGTCTGTCTGTCTTATATTGTTTGGATTTAATTCACCATGCAATTCAGTACTGTACTGTTTCCAAAGAGTTCTTGGAAGGCCAAGATGAGCAATCTGCATTGTTTGTTTATTTTTCAGGTACTTTACACTGGAATTGTCATTTATGCTCCAGCCTTAGCTTTATATCAAGGTAACTAAAAAAATAAAATAAAATTAATGCAGAACAATTTTGAGATTTTTTTGACTATCTGTTAATTCTGAACACGTTTATATAACTCAAGTTGCAATATCAGAACAGTAGGTATAATAATGTTGAAAAGTGATATAACTAAATTATGCTACTCAGCTGTAAATAGCTTAGGGTTAATCAATTCTAAATATTAAACAAAGATTCACATGCATTATAAAAGTATTAGAGGTAATCCTCGACTTATGACCACAATTGATCCCAACATTTCTGTTGTTCAGCAAGACAGCTGTCAAGTGAGTTTTACAACTTTTCTTGCCACAGTTGTTAAGTGAGTTGCTGCAGTAGTTAAATTAGTAACACAGTTATAAAATGAATCTGGCTTCCCCATTGACTTTGCTTGTCAGAAGGTTGCTAAAGATGATCACATGACCCTGGGACACTGTAACATCATAAATATGAACAAGTTTCCAAGCATCTGAATTTTGATGACATGATTATGGGAATGCTACAACAGTCATATAAAAAATGGTCATAAATCATTTTTTTCAATGCCATTGTAACTTCGAACAGTCCACTAAATGAATGGTTGTAAGTTGAGAACTACCTGTACAATTAATTCTTTAAAAAATGTGATCAATTCACAATTAATCTTGTGTGTTATATTTGCAATACAATGCATATTTCTGTTATGATTTTCATTCTTATTTTTTTCACAAAAAACTAAATATTTATATTCTACATTACTTTTATAATAGCCTTCAATAATACATATATAATAAACATGTATATTATACCAGTGGTGGGTTGCCCCCGGTTCGGACCGGTTCTATAGAACCGGTAGTAAAACTGGCGGGAGGCTCCGCCCACTGACCCTGACATCATCACAAGCGATCTACGTATGTGCAGAAGCGAGTGCGCGCACGCGATCCCGTTGCGAACCGGTAGTAAAGGTACGTGAAACCCACCCCTGGTATATACATATCAATCTTGCAACAAGAAAATGATTAGACTCACTCTTTAGTTGAGTTTTACTTTTGTTTGCAGATTTAGATTATCTGCATTATTCCAGGAGAGTTTTCTATTCAAGAACATATTGGAATCCCAAATCAGTTAATTTTTAAAATTATGTTGAATATGCTTTGAATTAATCATTTTTGAATTAATCATTTTCTGCTATTTTTATTTTTAAAAAATATTTTGTACTTTTTCTTCTCTAGTTACAGGAATTGATTTATGGGGTGCAGTTGTTGGAACAGGAATAGTCTGTACTTTCTACTGCACATTGGTAAGTCTGCAATTATTTTGAAAATTGCTAAAACTGCAAAGCTTAAACACTTAATTGAACAAATTCATTACTGTATATTCTATTATTTTAAGTACAGATAGTCCTCAACTTACAATCACAATTGAGCCCAACATTTCTGTTGCTAAGTGAGACATTTGTTAAGTGAATTTTGCTCCATTTTATTATCTTTTTTGCCACAATTGTTAAGTGAATCACTGCAGTTGTTAAGTTAATAAGATGATTGTTGGTGCCTTTGTAACTTTGAACAGTCACTAAATGAACAGTTGTAAGTCAAGGACTACTTTTTACCTGCATTAAGTGAAGATATTTGTATGACATACACTGAATGTCTTAGACTCCAATGACTATTATATTTCTTTTAATATTAGTTAGTTGCCTTGTATTTTAATCTATGTCTTTTCTTATCCATCCAGGGTGGACTAAAAGCAGTGATTTGGACAGATGTTTTTCAAGCTTCAATCATGATTGCTGGATTTTTATCTGTGATTATACGTGGTATGATAGTACAAGAGGGGTTTGGAAATATAATAAATGATGCGTATGATGGAAGAAGATTAACATTCTGGGAGTAAGTATTTAATTTATTTGAGCTGGAGAAGAAACTTTCAAATATATATTATTTGTTATGTAGTTAATTTGAACCATTTATATCAAACAAATGATATTTTCCAGTAATAGATATAGAATAAGGCTGATTCTATATCTACTGATCAGAATGCTTAAATTATTGGATTAGGATCAGGAAGATCTCATTAATGAAAAATCACTGTGTAACATTGAATTACTCACTTTTTCTCTGCTCAAACTTTTTCATAAAGTTATAATGGGGGAGATGAAATAAAAAGAGATCTCCAAGTAAATTGCTTTGATGGGAAGGCAGGATATAAGTCAAATAAATGAGAGGGAGAGAGAGAGAAGAGAGAGAGAGAGAGAGAGAGAGAGAGAGAGAGAGAGAGAGAGAGAGAGAGAGAGAGAGAGAGAGAGAGAGAGAGAGAGAGAGGGAACAAGTACAGATTTAAAAAGACTTTCATAAAGTAAAAAGCTTACCTACCTATTGTAGGATGTATCTCACACATGCTTTTGTTTGTTGGAAGAATCCAAAATAGTACAGATAATAAAGAAGACTACAATACTGTAGGTCACAAAAGATGGAAAAAAACAGATTGGATGTCCAATTTTGTGTGAGCTTAAACATTTTTAATACAATGTTAGAATTTATTCATAAGAAATCTTTGCATCTTCAGTGACAAAATTAATAATGATGTACATGGAGGCTCAAGTTATTACTCGTAATGAAGCTTGTCCATTAGGGTCGGAGGTTGGAATAAATATTAAATGATCTGCCTCAAGCAACGACCAACCATCCCTGCTCTACCCAAGGTATTCATTAATCAAATGTATGGGTCATTAAGTGGAGCAAGGGGTGCCTCAGGGGTGGGGCAGATCCTGGGAGGCCTAGTGCAGGCACAAGCCATCTGCCTTGGGACTCCCAAGGCCTCTCTTACCCCCTGAGATATCTCAGCCCCTTGGGAGGCTCCCACCCTTGCCTCACTGCACAATTGACTGTCCTGCTAGCGACAAACAATGGAGAAGAAAAACGCTGGACATGCCTGCCTTTCCTGGTTCTGCCACTGTCCCTTCTCTTGACAAAATGCCCCTGCCTTTCTGGAGCAAAAAAGGACCAGTTCCCTAACCTTTTAGAGCTTTCTGCCCTATCAGCTGGCCATTAGGAGACTGCAAATTTCACCTGGCTTTTTCTAGCCTTAGGAAATCAGACTAGAGGAACAGAGGAAAGGAAGCAAGCAAGCAAAGAAACTCTTAGAGTCTAGCTGGGTCCTACAAGCAATCAGACAAACAGCTAAAAGCTTTGTAAGGATCTCGCTTCTGTCTCATAGATGGCTATACTTTCTGAGCTGACTATTTTTGCTCAAGGCAAAAAGCTGCAGAAAGAGTTTCTTTGCTTGCTTGCTTGCTTCCTTTCCTCTACTCTTCAGCCTGGAATCAAGGTAAGCTTTTCAAAAAGGGATAGAAATTGGAAGGCAGACAAGTTTAGTTTTATCACTGGGAGGAGTGGAGAAAGATTAACAATTCTGTCCCTCCTAGCTTTTTTTTTTGTGTGTGTACTTTATTTATTGAAAAAATAAAGAAGAGGAGAGGAACCCCCTTTCTGGAGGAAAGAGGGGGTTAAAGTAAGGGAAAGGTTTTGGGAAGCTTGGCCTGAAGCTGCTACCTTAGCATGCAGGGTCTGGTTACCCAAAGACTAGCAAGTGCCAGGAGAAGTTTGCAGTCTCACAATGGCCAGCTGACCAGGGCAGAAAGCTCCAAAGGCAGTGTCATTTTCTGCAAGGAATTGTCAGAGCTCTGAAAATGACAGCTGCTTCCAGGAGGCATTGGGAGCAGGCTCAAGAGCTGCAGAGTCATATCATGGCAGGAGGGAGGGAAGGGAGACAGGTGGTGAGGTGCTGCAGCGTTCCCAGGGTCGGTCATAAGGGTGAATGACCACGGGGGCACTGGAGCCATCATAACTTTAAAACAGAGTGGTTTGAAGTATGTGTAATAATTTTGAACATTCGTTAATTGACCTTTTGTATCGGGAGAACTACCTCTATATGATAAGTTTTTAAAATTGTTCCATGCTCTCAATACCTCTACTTAATATTTAACATTTCTTAATATGTTTTCAAATTAAGCTTGAGAAATATTCATTGAAAGAAAACATAAAGCAGTGTTTAATAGACATATGATCAGTTAGCTAATACTATAAAATGCATTTTTATTCAATATAGCTTCAATCCTAATCCTTTGCAAAGGCATACATTCTGGACAATTGTTATAGGTGGAACTTTTACCTGGCTTGGTATATATGCAGTAAATCAGTCTCAAGTTCAGCGATATCTTTCCTGCAAAAGCAAATTTCAAGCAAAATTGTAAGTTAACGTTCTGTTTGTTTGCTTAAGGATTTTAATTTAAATTGCATTCTCAACATCAGTGTCCAATAATGATACAACTTGAATACTTATAATGTAGTATGCATTATAGCCTTTTTTAAATGCAAAACTTTAGTAACAATGAATTTAGCATTACCTATGACATTCCCTTGAAGGGCATAAACCATAACTATAATGATCAATTATCAAATTATTTATTACCAATATTATTAAAATCTCAAACAGGTATGGAACTTTGATTTTGTAAACTCTGTCTGATTTATTATCCATTTATGTATGTGTAAAGAATGTCCTTATGAAGGGCATAATTAACTGTTGACATAGACATTGGAGATTAAATATCCAATCTGTGTTTTAAGCAAAGAACTAATTTTGCTGTTCAAGGGATCTGCTGACAGTGTGATAACAATTAAAAAAGAGCAGCATTTGCATGGTGTTTGGAAATTAGTTCTAACAGATTATATTCCTTACTTCTTGGCAACTGTATTTTAAATTTTCAAAATGACCTGAAGGCAGTCCAAAATAATATGTCATACTGTCCAATATGATGCACATTCTTGTGTGTCCAATCACACTTGGCCAATAAAAAATTCAATTCTATTCGATTATTCATTTATTTGTCTCCATATTTTTCTAACATCTTACACTTGGGGTACGTTTACAATAATAAGAATATTACAATGTTTTAAATCCTTATAAAAATAATTAAACACCAGGAAGAGTTGTTTTAATTCATGTGGGGAAAACCTCCTGAAATCCTGGCAAGTCAGATAGTGATTTTTACATGTATGTAACTGTTTACATTTGCTGGAATATTTGCACAACTTTTTAAGCCAAATAAACCAGTACGTTCCTATCTAACAGAGACTTTTTCTTTTCCTGCGAAAGAAGAAATGAATGCAGGTACAATACAATGCAATGCGTACTTATATAATACTAAAAAAAATATGATATTTCTATACAAAGTAAAAAAAAAAACCTCTTGTTTGTTTCCTCATAGATCTCTTTATTTAAACCTTGTGGGACTCTGGATAATTCTTTCATGTGCAGTGTTATGTGGATTAGTAATGTACTCTATTTTTAAGGACTGTGACCCATGGACAGCAAAATGTGTGGAAGCACCAGACCAGGTTTAGTATTAAAACATTCTTAATTAATGCTAAATAAACATCAGGGCTATCATTTTCAGTTTGCTTTTGGGATATGATTTAATTACAGGCAGTTACTAGGAACAATTATAAGAAACCCTTTTTGAAGGAAACAGTTAAAGAATTAATAACATTACATTTTTGGATAATGTCTCCCAAAGGATGCCATGCATAATTGAAGAATTAAATTAATGTTGTATTTTTATGCCAATTTTGAACCACAAATTTACCTTACATTTAAAAAAAAGCAGTTTGAAAGATTATTTTACACATACTTTTAGCACGTAAAAGTATTTATTTTTTATTGTAAGTGAGGCAGAAGAATGTAAGAGAAAAACCACACATAAAAATAAAAGTATAAAATATACGTGATATTTGCATTTTTCAGCTCATGCCTTATCTGGTATTGGAAATTCTACAAGAGTTTCCAGGAATGACAGGCCTTTTTGTTGCTTGTGCTTATAGTGGAACTTTAAGGTAAGTCGATTCAAAATTCAGTAGACAGAGAAGTTGGGGAGGTTTCAATGGAATCAAATGACAATAGCAACATTATAACAAATGCAGTGGCATACCCATTGAACTCAAGGAGTCTTATTTCTTAACAAAGATGTATGGTTGTATTTGAATGGGATTTCCAAGTAAACAGATGTATATATTTCCCCCTTAAAACCATCTATACAGCCACTCATCCCAGTTCTGCATATAGGATTATGTAGCACAGCTTCACTGTTTATACAATTATTTTAAGTGATTCAGATATTAATTCATCTAAATGTGAGCTGAGAGCACATACTTTATTAGTATGTTAGATTGAACGTGTAACTGTATTTTATGGGAATACTATTGCTCTTTGTCTTAAAATGTTTTAACTAACAACTTTTAGTAACAATAATATTAGTAAATAAAAAGAAAAGCAAACTTAGGAAAATTTTGCAGAGAAATGAAAGTCACTGGATTGGTACATTATGCTAAACCAAAATGTGCTTTTTTTTTAGCATAATCCATTGTGGTATATTCTAATCATGGTTTATTATAACATACAGTATGTTATAATAGGTCAATAATTTTTTTATTATAGAGACTGGTTTCTTTAAGGTTTCATTAGGAATGTCTTTGAACAGAATGGAGAGTGTTTAAATTACGGGCTTTTTTTCTAAATAATAGATAAAACTATTTGAAAAACTAATGTCCTTCAATTATTGTAGGAGCTGCTTAACTTTAACAGCATAAATAATAAGCACTATAGTAACTATTTGATTGCAAATGAAATACACCTTTAAATTGATATGAAATTACATGATTTCTATTTTACCCACCTTAGTACAGTCTCCTCTAGCATCAATGCTTTAGCTGCTGTGACTGTAGAGGACCTCATTAAACCTTATTTCACGTTAACTGAAATTAAATTGTCTTGGATTTCTATGGGAATGAGTAAGTATATATTAATATTTATTTTAAATTTAAGTTATCTTAAGGAGGATAGTGTTTAATTGGTTTTTAAAGTGGTTTATTAAATATTAAAACTTACAATTACTATTTTTAATATATATTAGCTATTATTTTGTAGTGATTTATATAAGCTAAATGGCTATATGCTTAAAGAACAAGTCTGTACGGTGAAAAAAGCATATTATTATGATTGGTTGCACAGTCAGCCAAATTTGACATTGTTATTATTGTTGTTATTGCTGTTGTTATTGCTGTTGTTGTTGTTGTTGTTGACAAACTGTTATTTGACCTCTTTGTGTGCATTATCCACATAGGTTTATTTTATGGTGCTGTGTGCATTGCTATGGCTGCTTTGGCATCAGTTCTAGGAGGATTATTACAGGTATCTTTAATAATTTCTTTGTCAAGAAATCTCTCTGGAAAACAAAGCAACCCTTATTCCTTTCAATGGATTCTTCTTTTTTATACTTTGGACTTACTTTAATTGTAGTATTAGCATTGAATGAACCTCAATAGTGTAAGTCAATGCAGTCAATAATCTTAATTGAAGAGGCCTTCATCCTGTAGTGAATTGATTCAGCATGAGCACAGGATAAGTGCCGTGTAAGAGTGCAGCACAAACATGTGATGTGTCAATAAGACATTTACAAATAAAAGTCAGTAAAAATCAACTAAAAGTCAGCATAAAATTATTTGTTTTTCTTTCTTCTTTCCTTTTCCTCTATTTGTGTCTGTCTGTGTTTATATGCATTATTGTTTTAAAAGCTGTTTTAAGGTGAAGCAAATGATGCAGAGAAAATATAAAGGAAGGGAATAGTTTCCTCATAGGTCATTTCTGCTTTCCAAGGCATGTTCCTTTCAATTATATTTACCTCTAGTTTGAAAAATCAGAACCCAACCAATTCATCATGGGCAATTTGAAGTGGGGAAATGATTTGCAAGGAAAGCAGAGGTGGGTTTCAGCAGGTTCTGACCAGTTCTGGAGAACCAGTAGTGGAAATTTTGAGTAGTTCGGAGAACCGGTAGTGAACATTCTGGCTGGCTCCGTCCCCATCTATTCTCTGCCTCCTAAGTCCCAGCTGATCGGGAGGAAATGGGAATTTTGCAGTAACCTTCCCCTGGATTGGGGAGGGAATGGAGATTTTGCAGTATCCTTCCCCACCAAGCCACGCCCACCAAGCCATGCCATGCCCACCAAGCCACACCCACAGAACCAGTAGTAAACATTTTTGAAACCCACCACTGAGAGAAAGGATTAACTATACCTTCTCATCACCCTTTCCTATTACTAATTGTGCAGTATCTTAATATATAGTGTTTCCTATTTGTAAGTTAATATACTATTGCCTATCTGGTGTCCTACACATGTGCTGGAGAGGATCACAGTTTCCTAAATGCCTACCTACAGCGTATTTGTTAATAGCTATGCTGGCTGAACATTCTTGAGTCCCAACATATCTGCAAGACATCGATTAGGAAATATTCTAACAAATAACCACTATTGTGGTTCTGATTTTTTTCCCAGCAGAAATGGATAAGTGTATTGTAAATAAATATTGTCTTTTCATTTTAACATGAAATGAAAATGAAGCTATTTAGCACTGTTTGTAGATTTTAATCTTTCAAATGTATAATTTAATGTTTTCCTTAGGCAGCGTTGACCATTTTTGGCATGATTGGTGGGCCTCTCCTAGGACTCTTTTCCTTGGGAATCCTTTTTCCATTTGTCAACGCTATGGTAAGACAATCTTCTGTTTACTATTTATTTAATTATTGCCCCATCTTCTTATTCAAGACGTTCCTCAGTCTCCTTGCAAAAAACAAATTAGTCAAATGTATTTGAAGCTATTAAATGTATTGATTCAAACCATGGTGAATTGCAAGGATTTCGGTAAACTTTAGCTTTCTTTTAGTTTTGGTGTACTGTAGAGGCATAATGTTTATCTCAGAAATAATATCAACAGGATGACTTGGAGATACTTCTCTTTCTGGAGTTCTAAATTATATTAAAAAGTTCTGTGGCTGCTTTAAGTTAGGAAAGTAGTATACACAATCCTAAATAACTAATGTAACATCTGTTACATTACTAAAAGTACAATGTTCAGAAATTACAGTGGGATTTCTTCCTTTCACCTGTACTTTTCTTTTAAATGTGATCAGATTCTATTTCTTGTTTTATAGGGTGCATTTATAGGTCTCATCTGTGGATTTTTTCTTACTCTTTGGGTTGGAATTGGATCTCAGATTTATAAACCGCCATCATTAAGGACCCTGCCATTAAATCTTTCAGTTACAGGCTGTAACATCAGCAGCCTAAGCACAGATGTTTATGCAATGGCTTCCACAGAGCTGCCAGCTTTCACCACTGAAAATAGTGAGAGGTATATGCCAAATTTATTAACCATCCACTTAATATGTAACATTTAATTATGCCAGGCACAGTAAGTCTTTTATTTCTAACTAATGTTGTTATTTTTTGCATAGTAGGATTTGAGACCCACTCAAATATTCATTTCTCTGTTCATGTTTACAGGATACCGTAACACTTTGCACATCACATGCAGAGAATGTGATAATTGTTCATTTCCATTCCTATTGATTGTGTGAAGCCATTATTTGTTTAACCATGATTCACTAAGCCACAATTGCTTATGTTATGTTATATATTTGCCATTAACTATGATTGCCACATTTCCATGACTGAATATATTACACACAGTCAAAATCAAATAAACTAACATGTTTAATATGTTAGGTAAACCTGGCCACCATAGTGTGTCTCTTGCAGAGAAACATCATGTTCTAAAGACCTGAAGTCAAATCTTTAGTTACGGTAGATATAATTAGAACAAATCTGGGATTATGTTTTTATTGTGACTGCTTTTAATCTATGTATCATATTCAGATACAGAGAAGAAAAGCACCTACTTTGCTTTGGTTTTCCCTTAGCTTGAAAGTCTAGACTCACTTTTGAGTAATCTGTGACTGTAATCAAGAGTGTGCACAAGAGTGGCCAAAGTCAAGCAGAATGACAAAAAGAACTTTATGCTGTTGCAATGAAACCTCTGCCTGCTTTGTGCATACACAATACTGTTGCGGGCACAAGACTGTTTTCTTTGTATGAATGAAGACAGCAAGAGCTTCTCATTATGACTGCATTACTGCTTTGCTAAACTGTTTTAAATATTTACATTTAATATAACATTGTCATTGTGAGATTTCATATGAATTGTGGAAGTACATCAAAAAATTCTATTTTTGCCCCTCTAGACCCGTCCTGGCAGATTCTTTGTATTCCTTATCCTATCTGTATTTAAGCCCACTTGGAACTCTGGTTACAGTTGGTGTGGGAATAGTCATTAGCCTTTTGACAGGTAATTAATGATTCCTCTATTTTTGCTTTTATTCCAGTATAGATTTATTTCTAGAAGACCATAATGCAAACCCTGCTCTACATAAAATCATATCTAACTTTATAATATCAAGATGTAAGGATTAGGTTTCTGCTTTGAAATTGCATCAATACCTGGATTTTTAGAATCTAAAATTAAATATCTATTGGGAATTGAGTTTTAATTTTTGGTTTATTTATAATATTAATCTTTTAATTTACATTTTTTCCTTCTTCTATAATAAAAGTCTGTCCATATTTCAGAGCCTAGGCAAATAAAGTATCTTATTCATTAAAATAATATACATTGATTTAGAACAATTGGATTTCTTATTGCACAACAATTTCTTTTATTACTAAAGCCTATACACAGGAATCTTCTGACTGATGGTTTGTACCTGGGTGAGAGTAGATAAAGTTCAGTAGCATTCAAGGCAGGGGTGAAATGCTCCCGGTTCGGACCGGATCACCTGATCCGGTAGCGATGGCGGTGGGTGGTTCAGAAAACCGGTAGCAAAAATCCCTGCGCCCCCCCCCATGCCCAGCTGAACCGTGCGATCATCAGATGCTGTTTTTTTTATTTTTAAAAGCATTTTTTCTACAACCTCTTCGGCTGAAAAAAAATGCTTTTAAAAGTAAAAAAAAAAGCCTCTGATGATCGCGCGGCTCAGCTGGGATCGTCAGAGGCTTTTCAAAGCATTTTTTCTGCAACCTCCTCAGCCAAAGAGGTTGTAGGAAAAAAAATGCCTTGAAAAGCCTCTGGCGATCCCAGCTGACTTGCCTGATCGTCAGAGGCTTCTAAAAGCATTTTTTTCTGCAACCTCTTAAGGTTGTAGAAAAAAATGCTTTTAAAAGTAAAAAAAAAAAAAAGTTGGCAACGCCCACCCAGTCACATACCCCACCACCAAGCCATGCCCACAGAACCAGTAGTAACAAATTTTAGATTTCACCCCTGATTCAAGGGAAGTTGTGTCCTCATGTGTCTACTAGGGCAGACTTCCCCACTTTTCCAGTTTTGCTCACCAGCGGGGGGGAGGGGGGATAGTTCTGTGTGAGCGCATGTGCTCGCCTGCTGCCTGTGCAAGTCGGGATGCATGCCCGCAGTCGCTCAACACCTCCATGACCCAGTTCCAAACCAGGGGCGGGGTTCAAAACCAGTCGCTACCGATTCACTTGTGGATTCACATGTGGGTGTGCATGCGCAGAAGCGTCCAGGCAGGTAGGCAGAGCCTCCCACCGCCACTACCGGTTCACCCGATCCGGGGCGAACCAGTAGCAACCCACCATTGTTACAAACGGCTTAAGGCCCAGTAGTGGGACATGCCCCAGGGTGGGGGGGAGGACTGCACTAGGGATTCCCTGCTTGACTCTTCTTTCTGGCTCAGTCAGTCTCTCTCCAACATGGAGGTTGCTTGAATAACATCTGATTCAGATGATTGATGACTGCATACAAATGTACTGTGATGTAAATTGTGCTCATTTCCTACACAATTTGAATTTGTTATTTGTACATCTTTAAACAATTTAGAGCTAGAACATCTAAAGAATGATTGCTGTCCTGTAAATTCCTTCTTTTTTAGATTATGTGGAGGAGTCTTTTCCAACCTGTCACCTTCCGTGTGTTATAGACTATTCCCAGAATTTCCAGTCTGGCTGTGGTGTAACATAGGTTGGAGAAGACTGATTTAGGAAGTGTTTGATAGACTTTGGTCAATCTCTCTCTGTCTGTCTCTTTCTATTTTTCTTCCTCTGCTCATCGTACCTCACAGGGTTATTGTTGTGGGGAAAATAGGAGGAGGAAGAAGTATTAGGTATGTTCATCACTTTAAATTATTTATAAAAATAATAAAGGTAGGATTTTAAAAACATCTAAATAAATAAATAAACCTCTAAACATCCCAGTTCACATGGTTCTTCTATGTCAAAAAGCATGACCTTTTATCTTACGCTTGCACTATTTTATATGAAGTTTCTTATTATTACCTTGATGTCTTTATAGATTCAATGATTTAACTCAACTTGGATATGTTTAACTGAAGTAAATAGGTAGGATATAGATTTGTAATAATGAATAAATAAACTGTACAATTCAAGAAACATTGTTTATTTATTCATTTGGAAGGCAGGGCGGAGGATTTCGGACAATACCTGCATGACAAAATCGCTCAGATCCGGGGGGACTTGGACTCTGACTGGGTAGATCAGTGCAGGGTGACGAGGAATAGTCTTGAGAATGTTATCTGGGAGGAGTTTGATGCTGTGACTCCCGATGATGTGGACAGGATTTTGGGGAGACTTAGTGCGGCCACATGTTTACTGGACCCGTGTCCCTCCTGGTTGGTACTGGCCTCCCGGGAGGTTACACGAGGCTGGCTCCAGGGTGTTATCAACGCTTCGTTGAGTGAGGGTTACTTCCCCACGGCCTTGAAAGAGGCGGTGGTGAGGCCTCTCCTCAAGAAGCCGTCCCTGGATCCGGCAATATTGGCCAACTACCGTCCTGTCTCCAACCTTCGCTTTCTGGCGAAGGTTGTTGAGAGTGTGGTCGCGCGACAGTTCCCGCAATTCCTGGAGGAAATATCCTATCTGGATCCGTTCCAGTCTGGTTTCAGGCCTAGGCACAGCACGGAAACGGCATTGGTCGCGTTGGTTGATGATCTCTGGAGGGCTCGGGACAGGGGTTGCTCCTCTGTTCTGGTCCTGTTAGACCTCTCAGCGGCTTTTGATACCATCGACCATGGTATCATGCTGCACCGGTTGGAAGAGTTGGGGATGGGGGGCACCGTGTTACGGTGGTTCTCCTCCTTTCACCGGTCGCAGTTTGTGTTGGCAGGGGGGCAGAGGTCGACCTCGAGGCCTCTTATATGTGGAGTGCCTCAGGGGTCGGTCCTCTCGCCCCTCCTGTTCAACATTTATGTGAAGCCGCTGGGCGAGATCATCTGTGGCTTTGGGGTGAGATACCATCAGTACGCTGATGATACTCAGCTGTACATCTCCACCCCAGGCCACCCCAACGATGCCCTTGAAGTGATGTCCCAGTGCCTGGAGGCTGTACGGACCTGGATGGGGAGGAACAGGCTCAAGCTCAACCCTTCCAAGACTGAGTGGCTGTGGTTCCCGGCATCCCGATATGGTCAGTTGACTCCATCACTGACTATTGGGGGTGAGTCTTTGGCCCCCACAGAGAGGGCTCGCAATCTGGGAGTCCTCCTGGATACGCAGCTGTCCTTGGAGGAACATCTGACGGCTGTAACCAGGGGGACCTTTTATCAGGTTCGCCTGATCCGCCAGTTGCGGCCCTTTCTTGATCGGGATTCCTTGTGCACAGTCACTCATGCCCTCGTAACCTCTCGCCTTGATTACTGCAATGCTCTCTACATGGGGCTCCCCTTGAAGAGCACCTGGAGGCTCCAACTGGTCCAGAACGCAGCAGCGCGGGTAGTGACGGGAGCAGCGTGGCGCTCCCATGTAACACCGCTCCTGCGTGAACTGCACTGGCTCCCGGTGGTCTTCCGGGTGCGCTTCAAGGTGTTGGTTATCACCTTTAAAGCGCTCCATGGCATAGGGCCTAGCTATCTTCGAGACCGCCTACTGCCACCGACGACCTCCCACCGACCCGTGCGCTCCCACAGAGAGGGCCTCCTCGGGGTGCCATCAGCCAAACAATGCAGGCTGGTGACCCCCAGGGGGAGGGCCTTCTCTGTGGGGGCACCTACCCTCTGGAATCAGTTGCCCCCTGAGATAAGGAGAATCCATGACCTCAGTGCCTTCCGCCGTGCCCTTAAAACTTTCTTTTTTCAACAAGCCGGGCTGGCTTAATTTCTTTTTAAGGGTTTTTTTAATTGTTCTGTTTTGCTTATCGTTTTAATTAATGGGGCCAAATCTATATATATTTTTAAATGTGTTTTAATATTTGTATTTGATGTTTTTATCTGGCTGTTCACCGCCCTGAGTCCTCAGGGAGAAGGGCGGTATACAAATTCAAAAATAAAATAAAATAAATAAAAAAATAAATTTATCAAATTTACATACTGATCATCTCTCTGAAGTGATTCTGGGCAGTTTACAAATAAAGCCATACAACCATATAAAAAAGACATACGCAAAAACCAAGTTAAAAACAGAAGTAAAAACAAGTTAGAAAAATTAGAAAGTGATTACACACCATCTCATGCCACCTCATGTTAATACTAGTGTTACTGTTTTACATAAATAATGATTTAATTATACAAATTCTAAACTGTGTGTGAATATATTTTAACTAACCACATAAATGTTTTTCAGGAGGACTTAAGCAGAATGTGGACAAAATATTCTTACTCAAAAAAGAGGATCTTTTTTGTAATTTCTCACGTGGTAAATTGAAACAAGTATGTATACATTATTTTATTTGACTCCAGACAGATAAGGATTGCAAAGAAACAAAAAGTCCAAAAATGACAGAGGGGTCCACACTACAGTATATAAGAAGAGGGATCTATTAGATACTCCAACTTCAATCCATTTAGTGCTTGAAGTGCTTTGAACAAACCAGTGTTTTGAATTGAGCACAGAAACAGTACACCTATTGACACACTCGTCACATAATTGGATAGATTTGTCCCCTAATTAGTCAGATAATCATTATATTTGATTAAATTAAGTTTTCATATTATCTTCAAAGATAGGTCCAAGTACAATCCATTGCAGAGGTCTACATTATTATGATTTATTTCTATGATATGGTTTTGCTGTTATCAGTTCTTTTTGCCCTCAATATTTACTCCATCAATATTACTCTTGATTGTTATCTGAATAAATAATTGGCTACTGTCAGAATGACATTGAGTCATGAAATATGTTTAATAGGGATATACATATTATAAATGATATTGGTCACAATTTTCTTTGAACAGCCAACTATGTACTTTAATCTCACCACAGAAAAGATTTAATGTCTTTATGAAGACATTTCATATGCTACATATAATTCAGATATTATGAAACAGTATTTTAAATATTAGATAAATTCTGCAGCTTTAAATAGTCACCCCACTTTTGCCTTTCTATATAACTTTATAGTTCCAAGAAGCAGTAGATTAATAAATTTGTTTAAATTTGTACCGAATCTAGCATATAAATAGTAAATTTTATATGTTGATAACCTGTGGGAAAGTAAATTTGATCATTATTATACTTTTCCGGCTATGAAATATTATTACATAGAAAAAGAAAATCAGTATTGAAGAAGTTCTCAATCTTAAAAGTACCTAATTCTTAACTAGCTTTTGTTATAGTGCTGAAGGCACTAAGGATATAACAGAAGAGTCCTTTATCAGATTCTGCTACTATAATGATTTCCAAGGAGGAAGGTCAAAATCTGCAAAATGGAAGGTATAATATAATGATCTAAACTCTACCTCTTTTGTACATGTACTGACATTGCATGCAAGTACAAAAATGGTAGGGCTTTGATTTTTCACATCATACCCACCATTTTCCAGATATTAATACTCTTACCTGGATGGACAAATCTGGCAAGTGGAAATTTTTATTACATTCTCTGCTATATATGAGCACTAAAAAGCCGTCCCAGAAATTATTCCACTCAAGAGATCCACAGTTTGTCAAAATGTTAGATGATCAAAGCCTGGCTCCATGAGTTAGGCTATAGACATTTTTGCACAGTGCTTTCTTTTACAAACAGAAATCTTTTTTATAACATTGTCTAAACCAACCCAAAGTCAGAAACAACTCTTTTTAGGCACTATATCTTAAAAATGAAACTCTTGATTAACTTATAACTTATAAAAATTTATTTACAATAAAATTGATTCTGAAAAGCTGAAATAATTTGCAATTATATTATTAATTACCATTTCTTTATTGGTTATCTTTTATTAAGTATGTGAAAAATTTAGCATTCCTATCTGAAAGCTAACATTAGTGAGGGAATTGTTTATACATAACTTTATTCAAGGAAAGACTTTTGGAAATCTTGTCCCTTCTAAACTTCCAAAAGGATGGTGTTCCAAAGAAAGGGGTGGGGGTGGGCATTGGAATTTTGTATTTTTCTTGGTAAGATACTAGCTTTCAGTTTATCATATCTCAATTAGGACCCTGTTTCAAAATTTATTTGAAATTTATTTATTTATTGAACAAATTTATATGGCTGCCCCAACTCACATAGAGTAATTCTGGGCTGCTTAAAAAATTAAAAATCCATAGCACAGAAACCCACACCACCCTACCTCCACCTCCCCACCAACTTGGTAATAACCAAGAAGTAGGGCCTATCTTTGAGATATTTAGGATTTAGACTTTTTGTTGGTATCTGTATCTAGGTTTTTGGTTTCAGTACAGAAATTGAAAGCCTATGAGGATGCTCCATTTGTCTTATTTACACTTGGCAGCAGATAAACAGATATGTTAAATAGAAAGAACAGACTGTTTTCACTGACCACCTGATAGAATAAATACACATTGCAATAATCTAATGCTGCAATTGTCACTGAATGACATGATCAAATGTTGTTTTTCACTAGCCAATGCAGCTAATGTATTGACCCAAGCAGGTAAATATTCCTGGACCACCACTGTGACTTGGGCATTTAAGAAGAATGCTGGAACCTTCTCAAAACTATCTGATCACTCAGGGGATTATTAAGAAATAAAAAGCACAATTCCCCAAATCTCTAAATTATTTTTAAATTCTGTTTTGTTTATGATTAAATATAAACTCTCATGAGCACCTCATTTTATTTTTTATTTACTTGTATCCTGCTTTTATTACTTTTTTTTACAAGTAATTCAAGGGAAGTGAACATATCCAACATATCTTTCTCCTGCTCTTATCCCCACAGCAACAACCCTGTGATGTAAGTTGGGCTGAGAGAGACTGATTAGCTCAAGGTCACCCAACTGTCTTTCATGGCGAAGGCAGGATGAGAGCTCATGGTCTTCCACTTTCTAGCCTGGTACCTTAACCAAACTGTTTATTCATAAGGTGTGGCACACTGGTCATTTTTAAGTATCATTGAGGAACTAAGTAATTTTGTAATATAAGGAGCGCCAGTTTGGTCTAGTGGTTAAGGTGCTGGCCTAGAATTCATGAGATGGTGATTTCTAGTCCTATTTTAGGCATGAAAGCTAACTGGACTATCCAACCCACCTCATAAGGTTGTTGTTGTGGAGAAAATAGAAGAAGGCAGGAGGATTAGGTATGTTCATTGCTTTGAATTATTTATATAAAAAAAATAAAGGTAGGGTAAAAATCTAATAAATAAATAATTGGTCCCTTCTTGAGTACAATTCAGTATCATGCTATTAATCCTTAAATCCCTGCATGGTTTGATACCCAGATAGCTATAGGAGTTTTTCTTCTCCACCAGGAACCTCTTCCCCAGGATAATTTGCCTGGTATAATATTACTATTATTTTGTCACTAAGCAAAATCACATCTATTTACTGAGCTGTTACATTTATTATTACATTTATTGTTCTTTATTACATTTATTCTAAACATATATTTTGTTTTCCAGGAAGATAAAAAAGTTTTGAATTGCACACCATGCAATGAAGGAACTGACAATCCAGCCTTCAATCATATTGAAATGACGACAGACAGTAAAAGCGGAAATGATAGTTATTTGTGAAAATGTTGGATACTTTGCTAAAGTTGGCAGCTATTTCAAATGTATTAACATGGAATACAACTAAAAGTTTTGGTCATGAGAATACATTAGAAATTTCATCCTAACCCGAATTTTTGCCCATCTATATTTTAACTTCATCCCATATTGGCTGGGACAATGTTAAAGAATACATTATGCAAAAGGTAACTGCAAAAATATGGAAACAATAATATATCTAACATTCTGATTTCAGAAGATATGTGAAGCTCATTTTGGAAATTAATACCTGTCACACAATTGTGTGCAAAATGAAAACTATGTTATGAATATTTTTTTATTATTTCATTGGCTGTTGGCTATAATCTGTGTATTTGGGATTAAGATCAAATAACTCAATGAGACTTTACTTCTGACATGACAATTGCATTGCCATGCTTATTTTCCAAAAGCTTCATTTATTTGTCTTTAGCATCACCCAGGTGGTTACACATTTCTTCATGCTCTGATTTTTGCATGTTAACATGGATAATTGCCCATGTGTAGATCTCATGTGGAACTTTATTCTCCTGGATCCTTTATGGTCAGTGTACTAAAATCGCAGAAAGGCAGGTATAGTGATGGTTACATATAAATTTCCCTATTTCAAATGTTTTTCTTACAGCATCTATCACAGTGCAGTAAGAGCGTTTATGTTATCAGATTAAAACTAAAAACATAGCCCTGCAATTCTTTCAATTGATTTTGCATCCTAATGCAAATTTGTGAGAGATGGTCCAGTGTGAATTATTCAATAGAGATCAGAATGTAATCCTACAAGTTTACTCAGAAATAAGTCCTTTTATATTAAAAGAGAAATGTTTTTATTGCAATCCCAAACTTCTTGATGCTTCTCAAGTTAGCTGTGCCTTTTTATTTAAAATCTTAAAAACTTTTAAAACTTTTTTTTTTAAAAAAACTGGAAAGCAGCAAAGCTACCATCCTCCTTTTCTTTGCCAAAGAAAAGATCTTACAACTCCATGGACTCAGAACACTGAAGAAAAAAAAATGTGGTACAAGTCAAAGATTGGAGCTTTTGGGCTAAAATTGGGAAAGGGACTTTAAAATGCCAATGCCAGTTTGGGAATTCATAGTATTTGTATGATGGAATAATGAGGTACATGGCTGTGAATCTCTGGAAGACTGATTATCTGTGTATGTAATAAAGACTAAAGGTTTGTGAGCTAACCAGAAGAATAAGAATATTTTTTAAGGAATGATGGGTGGGGGTGGGGGTTTATCTCGTAACACTATATGCATATATTTGGAAGAAAAATTACTTGGATATGACCTGTCTATGGAAAATCAATTAATTAATTTCAGAATAATGTATTTAAAGTTATTTTGGGAGCAGGATATCCTTTCTATGAAATAAGTCTTTTCTTAGAAAATAAAACTAAATTGGGAAAAAAACCTGTTCTTGACTATTAATCTCAACAGTATGGCTTTTTATTTTTGAGCAAGCAATTTGTGATGGTTTCTCCAAAACATCTTAAAAAATATCCAGATATAGCCAAGTGTCTTAATATAAATATATATATTGAAGAGCCCAATTTAATCTATTAAAGGGATTTATAATCTACTATCCTGAATTTTAGAATATAAAGTTTAAAAATCACATATTTCCCTTTTAGACTTTCATGAAATATGTTGCTGAATTTGAATACTTCAGCTTCAAGAAACCTGGCTAAATAACATCTTTTTTAATAAGTAGGTATAGATGTTTGCAGCAGTTCCCGGAGCAGGATGAGACAGATTATGTGGTAGCTTAATGTCAGGCAAAAGCAATCAGAATAACTCTGGTCAAAGTAATTTAATGTTGTTCTCCTAATTACAAGAATCTCGCTAGACTAACTGCATTTTCTTGAGAACAGGAGATAAAGGTTTCAGGAGTCTGGCCTCTTCCTCCCATGAAGCGACTGTAAATTAACCAGCCTTTTTACTCCTCCTCCATTCTACCTAGGGATTCCACCACACCTAAGCATACAGATTTCAACTGACCTATGTTCAAGCATTATAGTTAGACCCAGTGGGGTGCTTGCTATACAACATCTGTGCAGTTAAAACTTCATAATGTATTACTAATGGTCAAATTCTACCTTCTACCTGGCTCAAAACAGGTTCCAATTAAACAGCTTATGGGCCAAACTTGAAACATACAAAAGTACCTTTATGCTTAATAATCCCTCTGTTTATGTAATAGTTTCGGATAACCTAAAAACATTGGTTTGGGTTAGCGATGAGACACTTTTTATTCAGTTCCATCAATACCTACAAACTAATTATAATTTCCTATGTATCAACCCAGTAATCTAAATATTCAAAAGTGGATTGCAAGATTGTGTTTATTATAGTTAGCCAACTACATTTATATCTTTTGAATGGATCTATCAGCAATGATTTCTCAGACAAATTGTCCCACTGTGTTTCAAGACTTTCCTTAATTGATTAGACTTTAATCTTATCAAATTCAATAACTTGTATAAAACCATTTTCTACTTAATTGGCCTGACAGAGATCATCTTCTGGTATCACTATTATAAAACTTTTCAACAACTGTTTTCTAGATACACAATCTACTCCAGTTTTGGAAATGGACTGTCAAATGGACTCAGCAATTCAATGAACAAACTTTTCAGCTGCTTCTGTCTGGAACAGCACTGTAATTTTATAGTTAAAAAGAAGTCTGGGAATTCTCTTCTGCACTCACCCAACTGAATTAGTTATTTTAGCCAGCCAATGTTCTCCATCTAGACAGCAAGGAAAAGAAAAAAAAAAATGAGAGCAAGGTTTATCTTTCTGAGCCCTGGTTTAACATGGAATGGTTTCAGACCAAAAATAAACTGAGTAGAAAATCAAATTATATAGAGAACCCAGCTGAACACTCAGCAATTGATAACAGCATTTCAAGCCAGAAATCCCATTATATTCTTGTGCCTAATAGCTTTTTATCCAATTGATACGTCACTTTCATTTTCCCACCTGTTCTTACCTGAATCTGCATGGGAGGACAACTTTATAGCATCGTCTTCACAATAAGAATCTCCTAAATTTGAGTCAAATGTAAATGCTAACCTGCTCCCTTATTAGGCTCCAGTTTTAAGTGCTGAAATAAAAATACTTATAAATCAGCTAAAGTCTGGTAAATCTCCAGGCAATGACTTTATTATTCCTGAAACATTACACAATAATTTGGAATAATGGGCCCCAGTTTTTGTTTCCCTATTTATCTATATTGATTGCACTGTGTAAATCCCAAAAGACTAAAGGTTAGCCTTAATGTAGTGCACATTTCTATAAAGGGCACCCAAGATCTGTCTAATTAGCCTTATTGGCCTTTCAACTATAATAAGCAGGCTCTATAGCAGACACTTAAGACAATAAATTAGTTGACTAAATCAACCTATAGCACATATTGTCAGATGAGCAAACAGGCTTTAGGAGCAGGCATTCTATCTATGGACATGTCCTTATACTTCAACACCTGACTGAAACAATGCACATATAAAGCAGGTTCAATATTATATGCTGCATGTATTGATTTTAGGTCCATATTTGATCTAGTTTCCAGAGCACGGCTATGGATTAAGTTTATGAATTGTAATAGAAAGTGCATCTGCAGGAGTAGTAGGGGAGAGTTTTGGCAGCACAGAAGTCTCCCAAAAAGAGACCCAAATTAAGAGACTATGCAGTCCTAGATTGGATGTTGGAGGGAGGAAAGGATTCAATATAGCCTAGAATCTCTCAGGATATGCCTAGTAGGTTAGAAAGTTATAGCTTTAGTTTGGCAAGATTTTGTCCATTAGGTGTAAGCAAATAGATTTTGTCCATTATGCGTAAGCAGGTGTAAAGGATTGGGCTCAACTGGACTTCACAGTGTCATCTCTGGACTTGGGCCTGATATGAATACTGCCATTGACAGACGGTTATTATTGCTTATAAGAATTCTAGAATCTAAGTTTGATGTAGTATGCACAGGCAGCATACTAATGAGATTCCAACGACAGAGGAATGAGGCAGGGATGTATTTTAGCCTCCTTACTGTTTAATCTGTACGTAAGTCCACGTATGGCAAAAAAAAAATCAATTAGACTATCAACCTCCAAAACTAACAAACAAAAACACATATTGCAACTTTGTTGTATGCAGATGTCATGGTACTTCTATCTTAAATGTTGTTGTTGATGATGTTATCCATTCAGTCTTGTCTGATTCGTGGCAATTCTATAGGCTAGCTTCTTCCACATCTTCTGATCTGGCATTAATTGAGTTTTTCTATGCTTTGGCTGGCGTGGGCTTTAATGATGTCTAGCCACCATGTTCTTTGAACGCCTGGTTTTCTTTTGCCAATAGTTTTTCCAAGCCTAATTGCTTTCCCCAGTGAATTCCCCCATAGGACATGGCCAAAATAAGCAAAATGCAGTTTCATGATTTTTATCTTCTAATGACATGTCTGGAGTTATATGTTTCAGTACTTTCACGATAGTCCCTGTGCTGCCCAAGGAATATGCAGGAGCCTTCTCTAGCACCAAAGCTCAAATGAGTCATTTTTTTTTCCTATCCTGCTTAGTCCAGCTTTTACAACCATAGGGTAGCTATGGGGAACACAAAGTATTGATTAACCTACATTTAGTTGCCAGGTTGATATCCTTGCTTTTTCATATTTGATTCATGTTCATTTCTGCTATGCGATCCAGTGCAATCAGATATTTTATTTCTGGGCTGGATTCACCACTTTGAGCTATCTGCAATACTAGGAAAGTGAATTTTTCTATGCATTCTATCTGTTCACCGTCAATTTCTATTTTGTTTCCATTCCTTGCAGTGATCATGAGCTTGGTCTTTTTGAAGTTCAGAAACAGATCAAAATTCTCACTTTCTTTCTTGATCAGATGTTCCATGTCTTTCTGTTTCTGAGAGTTGTATCATCAGCATATCCAACACTGTTAATGTTTCTTCCACCAATCTTTACTCTGTTTTTTGATTCTCAAGATCTAACTTAACTCATTATCATTTTGGGATACAAGTTGAATAAGAAAGGGGAGAGAATGTAACCTTGCTGCACACCTTTATCTTAAACCAAACCGGTGTCTCAATATAGTGTTTGCACAGTGACCTCCTTATTTGTGTACAGTGATTGCACCAACTTGACAAGATGCATTGGTACCTTCAGGACTTAGAGAACTCTCCATAGCTTCACATGATCAACACAAATGAAGTTTCTTATAGTTGATGAAGCACATGTAAATGATCTTTGTTATTCACAAGTTTTTTCCATTATCCAGCACAGATTCGCAATATGGTCACAGGTGCCACGACAACCCCCCCTTTGGAAGCTGGCTTGGACATCTGGTAATTCTTTTGATGATTGGTGCTAGACATTGTTGAATCATTTTAAGCAGAATCTTGCTGAAGTGAGGGATGAAAGCAATTGTGTGATAATTGGAACAATCTTTAGCATCCCCCTTTTTTGGCAGTGGAAGAAGCATTTGAGAGACAGATATTCTTTGCAGCTGAAAGGTATTTCCAGATCACACTTTAAGTATCAGAAAATTTGCCTGGTTCACAACTCCCTCCAAAAATTGGCTATTTTGCAAAGTTTGGGCAAAGGAAAAAAGGTATAAAGAAAAAAAATAACACAAATCTCAAACACACCATGGGAAAGTATTAGGTAGAAAAATCTGTTCAGCTCAGTTGGGAATAAAGAGCAAATCTGAAAAAGAGAACAGCTGGGCACCAGAAAAACCCGATCTAGGAGGGCATGCTTACAACCAACGGGAGGAAAAGCGCACCCACCGAAGTGGAAAAACAGCCCCGCGCGCCGTTCTCCAAGCTCTGCGAGCGCTTCTAAGCAACGGGGCGCGGAGGCCTAGCCTGGACGGTTGGCAGCACGTGTCTTCCCCGGCGCGCGGCTAGGAGGGCTTGCGTTGCGTTAGGCTGAGGAAGGAAAGCAGCCCTTCAGGTTGGCGAGCCACCGACCTTAGGCCACCCGGGAGGTGCTTTACTTGTGGCCGCTGCTTCTCAAGGGAAGATTCTGTGCCACCTCTTCCTTCTATTTAGCCCAGGATATTGCTAGCCCTCGAGTGGGCCGGATTATCATGCCGGCGATCCGCTCTCAGCCCGATCTTGGCCCTGACGTAGTCAATCAACGTTTCACCACCCTGGACTATGTCATCTTTTCAACAATGTTGCTTTTGTCGGCTATAGTCGGCGTATTCTACGCCTTCGAGGGAGTCCTAAAAAATCACAAGGACTTTCTGATGGCGGGTCACAACCTAAGTTTTTTGCCTGTGGCATTTTCCCTCGCGACCAGCTTCATGTCGGCCTCGACAGTGCTGGGAACTCCGGCCGAAGTCTACCGCTTCGGAAGTGTTTTTCTCCTCTTTGCTTTCTCGTACGCCATCGTGGTGGTGATCAGCGCAGAGGTGTTCCTACCGGTCTTTTATCGCCTGAGACTCACAAGCGTTTACGAGGTCGGCATAGTAGCCCTACTCCTACGCCGTGGCAAGCTAAAATTTACCGCGCACGTTATTACGTCATAACTATATACTTTCTAGTTTAATATTAAAACCTTTCCAGTGTTTTGCTGGAGCTGGACTTGCAGATTAAGATTTCGCTTGGATAATGAGATGGGATGGGCGGCATATAAACTTAATAAATACAGATTTCTGTTTTTTCTCAAGCTGAGTTTGCAAGATAAATGGGTTTATCTATCTAATTTTCATATTGAAATTGCACGGAGACCCAACCGGAAAGGTTTTAATCTTTCTTGGATTTCAACCAGTGGTTTATTTTAAATTTACAAATAGTGAAATGCAAAATGTTTCGGAACTCCTCTATCTAAATTCCTATTTCTTTGAGAGGTCCACCTGTTGATCGTTGGAGCAAGTCCTATGTCAATTGCTATTAGCAATTGCCATTTGTAAAGTATATACATACAATATATACTTTTCATTGATAATTTAAACCTCTCCGTGCTTTTTTCAATTCTATTAAAAATCCATTAACCAACCATTGGCACAATATATGGTTAACTAAATTAACTAATTAGTTAATTCACTAGTTAATCTAATAAATTAACAACAATGCTAAAAAAAAAAACTTGTTTCCAGTTATCTAAAGCTGAAATTAATTTAAAATGAAACCAGGTTTCTTGGAACTCAGTGGAATTTATTATATTGCAAAAATAATACCTTAGAATAATTTAATTTTCTGGCTTCTCTTAAAATAAGTGCTTTAATTTTTGTTCCAAAAGCATAATTTATCAAGATTCCCTAAAAAAAAGATGTCTTCTAAAATGGGAACAGTATGGATATATTATTGATTTCCTTCTCCCAATTGTGTCCTTGTTTAGTTTTTTAGTCATCTCGGTTTATGGGAATAAAATGCAATCTTTTCACATAGCTCCCCATTCTAAAGAAACTAATACTTGATTCTAACCCATACCAGCCTTTGGAATATAGGAGTGGAAGAATCTATTTAGACCCCTAAATAAATATCCTACTAAGGACAATAATCCCAAATAAAGTATTTCAGGAAGAGGGCTAGCTGGCCTCCACTTGAACCATATCCAGTGAAAGGAGCACTGCATAAACTTTTTCACTCTTTCAATTGGAATCTTCCTGTAATTTAAATTTGTTTTTATGTCTTGCATTCTGAAATTAAAGAGAACAGATCTTAGCATATTCTCCACTTTTATCAAGTATGATGTCCAGAAGGACATGCTACTCAAAGTGGGATCTGATCATAGCAGAATAAAATGGGATGATAATTATGTGCCACAATTTGGAAAGTATATTTTTTGTTGGTGATCTTAAAATTGTTTTTGTCGTTTTTCTGGATTCATGGTACACTGTAGTCATTTTCTGCTTATAATCATTATTCCAATATATTTTTTATAAGTACCAAAACCAAGGTAAATATCACCCTTCCTCAAGATACCTCCATTGTAATCTGCAACTATTCAGAAAATGTTTGATACTTCACAAGCAAATTCCATTTTTTCCTCTGATTATTCACTGATAAATTTGTGGTATTTCTTATGTTGGCTTTCGTGTTAAAATTTGGGCATTAGAACTTCTTTGCTCTTTTCCTTTTGTACACTGCATTTTTCTGTACACATTTATTTTGTTTTAATAACTTACCTCTCTTGCAGTACTTGGAGCTTCGGTATAACAAGTATATGCGTATTCTTGGAACAATGATGTTTATAATACTAACGGCAAGTAGAAGCACAAAATGTTATTGATTATCTTTAAATCTTATTTAAAATATTATAAACAGTAGTTTTTAAATGCAGTGTTATTTATTTACAGATAATATATAGATTTGGTATTATAAATGGTATGCTCCTAGTTTAAAACTAAATTGGCTTTTAATGAGAATTTATAAAGGGTCACATTTATAAGAAAAGGCAGGTTCCATATATAATCTCTCATATATAAAAAGTATGGAAATGGGGCACTAAAGGTATATTGAAACTATGGTAATAATTATTCTATTACTATTGGTTCTTAATAATAAGAACTTGTTCTTAAGTCATCATATAAGCTGGTTTCTTCTTTTACTTGATCTGAAGTAAAGATCACCCTATTGTAACTCTTTGGGTACAGAGAATTTACTATAAAAATCAGGTGTAAAAATAACAGTTGTTTAATGAAAAATACAAAGCTGTAATGGGGTCTTACAGTCTGGTTTTTCTTCTCATCTTGAATTAATATTGTACTGGTCAAAACTAATTTTTATTACAGTAAATTTACATAATAATTATTGGTTCATATTATATTCAGTATAAACTAAGATAAAAAATATTTATGAGGATACTTATATGCTCATGCTTCTTTCTTTCTGTTATTTCTCCAGATATTATACACCAGCATTGTTATATATTCTCCATCACTGGCTTTGAATAAAGGTACTGTGAACATTTATATCCACACTAGGATATAATGTTCTAACACAAAAAAAGCTGCATAACCTAGAGATACAACTTTATTGAGCTTGGAACAAAAAAAAAGATGACTATGTAAACAAAACATAGTAGCAAAAAATAATTACTGCAGGAAAAGTCAGAATGTGTCTAATTCACATCCACAGACCTACTTTTGATTTATTATAAAAAAACTTGTTGAGAGAAAAGTTTCCAATTAGTTCATTGTTTTATTGAATTTTATGTAAATTAATTATTCAGATTTTCTTTATTACTTAGAGAACTTTTATGGCTGCCTACTTCATTTAATAAAACAATAAAACTTCACAGCAATCCATAAATTCATAAAATTAACTTTATGTGAAATGTCCATCAGTTATGTGAAAAAAATTGTGTTTTGTGATCAATTTCCCCCGTCCTGTAATACTGTTATATTACATAATTTTATATTAAAATCTATTTATGGATTTCTGCATTTCAAGTTTTACATTACATGTAGTCCACAATATTCAGTGACCATTTGAAGATACAAAAGTGCTGAATGAGTAGTAATTTCAACCAGATCTCAAAACTCTGGCCATCAAGTAATCACCATTTGTTGGCTTCCCACAAGCAAATCCAATGGAGAAGCTGATAGCAAGACACTCCCACACTTTTTCTCTTGAAGATTTCTACAAAGGAGTATGAGATCCCAGGAATCTCATATTTTGTAGTATGCACTCAGGCAGAAACATCCTCTTCCCCCTCCCAGCTACACTCATGTCTTATAGTAGCACCTGTTCATAGCATGCATGCACTTGTATGGTTCTGCAACAGCTTTTCCCCAGTCCACATGTATTTGTGCCTCTCAGCAGCATCCCCTCCATTACCTGTTCACAGTTGCATTGGGGAAGCATCATCTTCTCCCCAGCCTGCACACACTCACACCTTACAGCGGCACCCTCTCCCACTCTGCAAGCACTTGCTCCTCGCCACAGCACTGTCTCTTCAGCATCCCTTTGTCTCTTCTCACTCTAATAAGTTCCCTGCTTGTGAGTCACTCAGAACTTGCAACTTTCTACTGGTTTCCCCATTGTCTTTGTTTATGGGAAGTTTGCAGGAAGTTGGAAGTCACATTCATGTGAGGTCCTCACTTAATAACTTGGGATCCTTGTTTAATGATGACAATAAGCACTGCAGGGATTGCTTTTGTTAAGCAAATACGGTCGTGTGCCATCACACTTTACAAACGCATTGCTTAGTGACAGTCTCTCAAAATAACGAATAAAAGTCTTATGGGAAGGTGGACCGAAGATAAATTTGCCTTTCATTCATACAGCAAAGTCTATGCTTGAGAGAGAGATGTGTACTCAGCTGAGACACTAACTGCCTACCTATGGTCTTCTATTAACTAAGAGGTTTTCAATCTATGTATGCACTACATACACTATAATTTATGGTTTTTCTTATGTGTGTCTGGTTTATCTTTCCTTTAATTAATTTAAATATATTTCTTCTATACTATCCTAGAAATATTTCAAAACTGTCTTTTGTTTTCAGTTGCAGGATTTCGGTTGTGGGGATCAGTAATAGCAACAGGATTAATCTGCACCTTCTGCTGCTCAGTAGTATGTTAAAAATCTCTCTAATTCACATTTTCTAAATTATTAGTAAAGCAATCCAAGTCTATGGAGATTCTCAGTCATCCAGGTCATGATTGTCCCAAAGGTGCTTTTTTCAAGAGGCAACTGGACTTTCTGGTTTTTTTTTGAAGACATTTCACTTCTCATCCAAGAAGCTTCTTCAGCTCTGATTGGATGGTGGGAAATGGAAGCATTTATACTCCTTGCAGACAGCTGGTCATTTGTATTCTTTTAGCAGATCGTTAATAGACCTATTTTTAATAAGGTACTGTATATGATGTCGTATCCCTCCTCCTCTGTTGAGACAGGGCTGTTCAATTTTGACATAGATGGCCTCTTTAGCCCCTCTTTCAAACCAGCGATCCTCTCTGTCCAAAATATGGAATTTGTTGTCTTCAAAAGAGTGGCCTGTGTCTTTTAAATGCAGATGGACTGCTGAATCTAGTGCTGATATGTTTGTTCTCCTATGTTGTGCCATGCGTTTATAAACCACTTCATAAATGCATGGCACAACATAGGAGAACAAACACTGCTTTTAAGGGCCTGAACTTTTCATCATGTAAACATTTCTGTATTATATAAAAATCAATCTATATACAAATATTTTTCTGTATTAATATTGTAATATAACATAATTAGAGAAAAAAGGCCTCCAAAAGAATATCATGAATACAGGAGCTTGTAATTGTTTTCAGAAAAAGAAGCTGGTATTATTTAGAATATGAATATTAATTTATTCAGTTGAAACAAATCTGAATACTAGCATGTTCCGTGTTTCCCCCAAAATAAGACCCTGTCTTATATTTTTTTGAACCCTGAAATAAGCGCTTGGCCTTATTGCCATGCGCTCAAAAGCCCATAAAATAAGCAAAAGTCTTATTTTGGGGGAAACAGGGTAAATGAAAGTTCAACTTTTTAAAATTTTCTTTTCTAAAGGCAAATTGATGTATACATGATCTACAGTATGCCAATACTTTTATATTTAGTGGGTAGCTTGTGCAAAGATCAGATTTCATATGCATGTTTATATAAGTAGAACATATATTTTACTATAGGTTATATCTCTTGTTTCCAACTAGGGTGGCCTAAAGGCAGTAGTCTGGGCAGATGTTTTCCAATATATACTGATGATAATTGGTCTGGGAGTAGTATTTGCAAGGGCTGTGATCATTAAAGGAGGATTTGGCCCTATTCTACATGATGCTTACCAGGGAGGAAGATTAAACATTTGGGAGTAAGTATTCTTTTGCATGGAAACTAATAAAAATGCAACTTTTTATTAAAAATATTAAAAGTTTTTTAAAGTTTATGAATTTGTATTTGAACTAGTGGACAAATGATATGAATCTTACTCATTTTAAAATAGCAAATTAACAAACTAAATAATAATAATATAATAATAATAATGATATTTGTGATACATTTTTAAATGTTCAGTTGGCTGAGTTTCATGTTTAATGAAATAATAATAATAATAATAATAATAATAATAATAATAATAATAATAATAATAATAGTATGATTGATAGATTAACAACAGATTCTACTTTACCCCCACCCTGCCCTTTCCATCTGTAATTGGATCATAGCATTTGCTCGTATTAATTTATTTATGTTTTTAGGATATCTATACTGTATATGTTTTTTATGATTATACTGTAAGCCATCCAGAGTTGCCCTGTGGTAAGGGCTTGTCTCTTCACCTAAATCTTCTATATATGAATGCCAGATTAAATTAGAGAGTGGTCTTTCTTAGTGATAACTGTTTGTATTAAAAGAAATAGAAGATATTCTTGAATAACAACTCAGGAAGAAGAGTTTCTATCTTATTTAGACTATCTGTATATGAGCAATAAAAAATACATCGAGTGTTTTGAAAAGGAGGCTTAGTTATCAAGGTTAAGTATTTTTATTATCCTAGTAAGTTTATAAAGATTGACCAGGAGGTAGGAATTTTTGTTGGACTGTATGAACCATAGCAACAGGATTCTTTTGTTTTGAAATTTAGAAAGTAAAATGTCTAGAAAATGTTAGCAGTAATGCCAAAGCTGTAATTAATTGTACAAAAATTCTAAATCCTTGCCACTGCCCTTTAATGATGAGATGTGACTGACTCAGGTGATTCTCACAGTATGTTGACATAACAAGTATATCCTGTGAAATGCCACAGTCACTATTTCAAGGATTTATAGGTAGTCCCTCAGAGAAAACTTTCTCCCCGAATAGTTTTCAGATCTGTACTGTGTCTTGCGTGCTAAGTTCAGAAATTAGTCTTCTCTACAGCCTTTTCCAGAAAGCCATAAGATATATTTTTGCCAATGCATAGTCCTTCACCTTTCCCGTTTGAGCCAAGTAATATTTTCTCCAACTTGCAACTGCGAGAGAGAAAAAATGGCAACTATTTGGAGTTCCACACCTATCTTTGGGGAACAGAGAATTTTGTACTATTGTAATACGTTATAGGCAAAATAGGAGCTTGTGATAGATGATTGTATTGGTTTGATAGCATGAGAAGTGTCACTTGTAAGACTGACTTTTTAAATTATTTATAGTTTCTATATTTATACTGGGAAAAAAATGAATTTTTATTGTTCAATAGTCCTTTTTTTTTGACTAAATTCTCAAGTTCTTTCAGTGACAATATTTAAATTATTTTCTTAAATTTTCTATGAAGCTTTAACCCGAATCCTTTGAAAAGGCACACTGTGTGGACTGTTGTGATTGGTGGCACTTTTACTTGGGCTGGCATATATGTAACAAATCAAAGTCAAGTTCAACGATACTTTGCTTGCAGATCACAATGGGATGCCAAATGGTAAGTCTACATATTGTAAATGCATTGTTCCAATCCAAACATCCTTGTAGTAATAGGTGTGTGTGTGTGTGTGTGTGTGTGTGTGTGTGTGTGGTGTTTGGATAGCTTAGTGGTTAGAACACTGCCTTTGATGTGGGATACCAGGGTTCAAATCCCTTACCACTAGGTGTCCTTGGACAAAAAACCCCAAACGCTTCATCTTCCTACCTAGAACCTAGAATTGATGGACTGCTGCTACAATAGTAGATTTAATGAGAGAGGATATATAGCAATAGCACTTAGACTTATATACTACTTTACAGTGTTTTACAGCCCTCTCTAAGCGGTTTACAGAGCATATTGCTCTCAACAATTTTGGGTCCTCATTTTATCCACCTTAGAAGGATGGAAGGCTGAGTCAACTTTGAGTCTGGTAAGATTTGAACTGCCAAATTTCAGGCAGCCGACAGTCAGCAGAAGTAGCCTGAAGTGCTGCACTTTAACCACTGTGCCACCATGGCTGTATGAAACATATGTGGGAACTATGGATGGACAGAAGACCTGTATCCACATACCATCTGAGAAACAGCTAGTTACCTAATGCTTTAATATAGTGAAGAGGAAGCTGTTCTCACACTTGAGATAGATCCATTACACATTACATCCCATACTCAAGAAGACCTGGAAAAACAACTGGATGTGCAGCCAATCCCTGAAGCTGGGATGTCACTACCACCCTCTCCATTACAGAGCACAACAGCTGATAGGAAACATAAGATCATGGATAAACTAGCTGCAATCAATCTTCAAGACTGATTGCCAAGGCTCACTGAAAAGTAGTATCGGATAGTATTCTAAAAGAGGCTGTTCTGCATAGGCTTGAACCGCACAGCTAGATAACCACAAGGGCTGGATATGGATATATATTCAAGAGTGCAACTACCATCAATTACTGTCTGTACATGGATGAGTAAAACTCCATCTGCGCATGCATAGGATCCAGGCAGCACACAAAACCACCCGTCCCCATTGTCCGCAGAAAAATCGCCGTCCATGGAACTGATCCCTGGAGCCCAAAAGTTTGAGGGCTGCTAACCTAACAGACATATAGCTCAGTTACAAAAACCCACAGTCACATGAGAACCATGAGGATGAAGCAAAGAAAACAGTAACATCCAAGTATCACCAAAGGATCAGACAGGTTTTGAAGAGCCAGTTCTATGGGAAGAACAACTGTCAACATGTACATCCTGCCAATCATCAGATACCCTGCTGGTATAGTAAGCTGGCCAAAGAAGTACATAATAATTTAAAACTATAAAAGGAAAGCATTAATACTTCATATTTTGCTCAATGTAAAAGTATTATAGCATATAAATGTGGCATACTTCTATGATAGTGTAATTTTAGAAAGAAAATTTTCTAATCTTCCAAACATTTATTCAATTTTATTATAGTGCTCTATATCTGAATCTTGTGGGCCTCTGGATAGCTCTGATTTTTGCATCACTGGATGGATTATCAATGTATTCAATATATAAAGATTGTGATCCATTGACATCCGGAATTGTATCAGCCCCAGATCAGGTTTAGTATTTGGTACAAGTGAAATAATTGTCATTTGGATTTGTTGTATCTTTTCTTTGCATCTCCCATGTAAATAATTTATGGTCATATTATTTTGGAAAAATTAAAATGTTTATACCAAAAATGTACTATTTTATTAGAAATAGATGTAAATCCATGAAGGAAGAGAATGATGTATTCTGGAGTGGGGAGAAACTTAAAATATATGTATTTTGTGAAAAGGGAAAGGGAAAGGGGAAGGAAGGAAGGAAGGAAAAAGAAAGAAAGAAAGAAAGAAGAAAGAAAGAAAGAAAGAAAGAAAGAAAGAAAGAAAGAAAGAAAGATAGATAGATAGATAGATAGATAGATAGATAGATAGATAGATAGATAGATAGATCCAATCTAGGTCAGTCATTGGGACCAGAGGTTTACTCTTCCTCTGAGAAATACCTCTGGTCCTGGTGACTGACCCAGATTGGATTTTATAACATTATCCTGGGACATGTATATTTGCTTCATTTGTGAAGTGTTTTCAAATGTATCTGATGCAATATAACAACTACTGTTAACATGAATGATGGCTTCTCTCTGTTTGGTAGCTAAAATAAATTAAAGTTATATTATATGAATACCTATATATCTTACTTCTTGGAACTAGGTTTCAAATTAACATTGACTTACCTTTGGTCTGAAATTTGAAACTATTCTTTTATACATGCATTTTGCTTTTTGAATAGCAGGGAATAATGGTGACTAGGATGTTTCAGATTAGTTATATCTGATATGTACCTAATATAAATATATATACTGGATATCAAGGATCTTCTCACTATCATTTGTACCTTAATGAATTTATAGATTTTTTTTCTCAGCTACTTTGGAAGATTATTCAGAATTTCGCTTGCACAAAATACCTTGATGTATTTTCTTTCAGCAGCTGTGCAAGGGAATATGTACTATCTATCCTAGTTAGTTCATTGACTAACTATTATTTTTTAAGGCAAACAATTTAAAATGTTTATGGGTCCAATTTTTGGTTTTAGACAAATTTTCCTGATCTTATGCTGGTAGGAACAGACCCATTGTTTTAAAAAAACAAAGAGAATAAAATATATAGATGTAATTTTCCCCTTTGTCACAACAAATATAAACAATTTTAAAAACTTATCACTTTATCTTAAAAAACAATATCTTCATCCCATATCACATCTCTTATTTATAGACAAATCTTTAAATGACATTCAGTCACGATAAGCACAGTTTATTAAGGATTAACAGAAATAATAACATCTATTTTAATCTTTATCAAATAAACCAACTTTATATTTCTTCCCTTTATTTTTTAACAATTTTAGTTTTTAATCCCTTCAAATATTGTCCTACAGTACACCTTTATTTCTTTTCTTTTTTTCTTGTTCCTTTTTATCAAGTTTTTCAAAATTTTTAACAGGTCTCCTTTATAAGTCTAATATAAGAAAATTATCCCAATCATTCTCCAAGTTTGTTATTTGCATGTCCCTTTTAATTATTAAGAGAGCATTTGGATCATTTGTATATCTAGTATTTCATGTTTTTTCCTGATCATTCTTGTAGTCAGTCATTTTTAAATCTATGTTCAAATCTATTTCCATCTTATCTAGTTCTAGATTTAAATCAATGACTATAAATGATAATTATCTAATGCAACAAAGTATAAACATGTCATAAAATCTATAAAAAAGGATTTGTGGATAAATTTTCCTTTTTTGATTAGTGGATAAATTTTCCTTTTTTGATTAGTGGATAAATTTTCCTTTTTTGATTAGTGGATAAATTTTCCTTTAAAATATAAATTACACTCCATTTTTTAATATCAGAATACTGCTGATATTAAATACTGCTTTCCCAATTTTTGTCGAGGTCAACCTATCTAAAAAGGAGCATAATATATGTAGATTAACAACTAGAGAATAATACAAGTTTGTGTAAATCATAATTGTTGAGTTCTCAGATTACATGACTGAAATTAAATATATTTCAATTTTGATTTTCAACTATAGAGTGTAAAGAGCAAAATAAAAATACATGTTTAATATTTATTAATTGTAATTTTTTTAGCTCATGCCATATTTTGTCCTGGATATTCTGGAAGATTATCCAGGTGTACCAGGACTTTTTGTGGCTGGAATTTACAGTGCTTCATTAAGGTAAGCTTTAAGTATCACCTTATAAATCCTTACTGCTAAATTAGTTTTTACTGTGATAAATTAGTGTAACTTTAGTTGTTAAATGAATGGTTTTAAATCAAAGACAATCTCTATTATAAGACAAAATTTATTAAAAATGTAGTATCTTTTAAAAGTAAGAATAAATCCCGCAATCTCACCATTAACAGTATCATCACAGACATCAGCATTAAATGCTGAAAATGTTATAAAAAAGAAGGTACTGTACATTCTATTTATTAAGAAATCAGGGATGACCAACTTTATTTACAGCTCTAAAGTCTTGAATTAATCTCTAGGAAGGGGGATTAGAATCAGGTTTCCTCACCAGGGATTAGAAATTTAAATTCATATCTCTTTTTCCAATAATGATTGAGTAACAGGATGAATGCCTTTTACTGCTGCTCTGTTCAGGGCATACTGAGACAGTAATGAAATATGAGTCTTTAAATGAATCTAGATTGTATCAGCTTATTTAATCAACCAAAATCTGACTTTATATGATCTATAATTCTTTAGGAGTACAATGTAAAAGCAGGTCTGGCAAAACATTGTCTTTAGAATAGTAAACTTTAATAGAGTTCATTTTATCAGCTTCTACTTCCAGCATTGCTGTCACCCAATTATGATCCTCAATATATGGAATGTCCATGAAGGCACTTTCAAAAGTGCAGTGTAATGTATAAGTGAGATAGCTTGGTTATTATTAAAATTCATACCTTTTTTTTGTTACTGCTGGATTTTTCGACAGTCTTTCTATGGTTTTAATGTTTCAGTAATAATGGTAATAGTTTTAAGTATTAACCAGTATTTATAAAATGCCATTGTATAATTTATATATGAGGTCTCCATCCAAAAAACTAACAACTAAATCAGTTCCTAGCAAGAAATAATGGATATTAGGTAAAGGCCCCAAGTTACTGGCACATGTTCAATTTCTCTGTGGGAAATTGGAGTGTCAGAAATTCCAGAAGCAAAATGAATAGCAGTAGTGAGAGGATTGCTTGGAAATTCCTTTACCACTGGGCATCAGTGGTGGGTTGCTACTGGTTCGGTCTGGATCTTGCGAACTGGTAGTAACAGCGGTGGGAAGCTCCGCCCACCCACCTGGATGTCATCACGGACGCTCTGCGCATGCACAGAAGCTTCTGTGCACATGCATGCTCCTGTTGCGAACTGGTTGCAAAGGTAAGTGGAACATGACGAATCAGCTATAGCAGAGGTCCTCAACCTTTTGGACACCAGAGACTAGTTCTGTGGAGAGAGATTTTTCCGTAGACCCAAGGGAGCATGATTTCACGTGCTGCATGCATCCTGTGGATGGGGCTTTGCTTGTTTGTGCGGCCCAGTTACTGGCTTGCTATGGACCAGTACTGGTCCATAGACCGTGGGTTGGGGACCCTTCAGCTACAATATCAACTAAAAAGCATTTTAATTTATTGCTAAAGCAATGTGATTAGATAAACCATTCCATTAGGACCTTTTTCTGTATTACAATTCGGGGATAGCCCTATGCTTGCAATCATGCCAGTGTAGAAAGGAGATAAGAGACAGGAATAACAATCTGCTGAAGCAGAGAAAGATAGAGGCCAATCTGGCATGGGGACTTCCAGTTTCACCCACTTCCAATTTCAATTTCAACTTCTAATTTCACCCTCAGCAAAATAAGCTCCAGATTTCTAGGGCTAACATCTCCTGCCTTGATTCCTATTGCACTACTTTGAGCATTGCTTATTTTAATCTATCCTGGCTGCTAACATTCTGGGATCCTTCTTTCCCTCCTTTGTATGTATGTTCAGTTTGATACAATTGCATAAAACTGTTTCAGCTAACAACTCATTCATTTTTTTTTCTATTGCCAGACCTTTATAGTTTCTGATTCTTACTTGTGGCAAAAATCCATACACAAAGTATTTGCTGAAACCATGTGCTACTACTTTCTAGACTATTTGGACTGAGTATTTGATAAAGGTTTGAATGAGACTCTTATATTAATCTCCTGGGTGCTTGTCCTCTATTTAGAAGTATGCAAAGATTTTAAACCAATTTAGTTTAACTGTGTATAAAGTCTTAACAGGTACCAGTAAATTAATTTTAGTTTGTAATGAAGCAGCTTTGGTGACAGGGCTTTGTGCTGGCCAGACTATCCACAGTATTCTCAGAAGTCTTTTCCAACATCAAAGTTCAAAAACATTAATACTCTTCCTATCCTGCTTCTTCAAAGTCCAAAATTTGTGACTGTGTCACAAGGAATACTGTTCCTTGCACAAATCTGATCTTTCTATGCATAGACAAAGCATTTTAATATACACTGCTCAAAAAAATAAAGGGAACACAAGCAGAAGACATCCGAGATCTGAATGAATGAAATAGCCTTATTAAATACTTTGTTCGTTACATACAGTAGTTTTGTGTTTCCTTTAGTTGTTTGAGCAGTGTATAAACTACTGTATGTAAAGAACGAAGTATTTAATAAGGCTATTTCATTCATTCAGATCTCGGATGTCTTCTGCTTGTGTTCCCTTTATTTTTTTGAGCAGTATATATTTTAAAGTAGCATTAAGCCATCTTGACTTTTTTAGTTTTGTTTTCCTTCATTTGTGTCACAGGGTTGTCTTATGTTCTAAAAATGTAAAGAAATTTAATATTCAATGATATTATTACTGAAACATTTACTTGCTAACATATTTAATAAAAATGAAATTCAGGAGTGATCAATTTAAACAGTAGAAAATAATGATATATTGGAACTATAAATAAAGTTGTATCAGATTTTATTTTTGTTTTAAGTCCTCTAAGTTGGAGGCCACTTCTGTCATTCAAAGGCCAAATATTATAATGTGCAACTGTTATGTAAATGTTTAAATAAATATTGGGGTACATGTAATATTACATGAGTAGTTTTCCATTGAGCAGTGCCTTTTGTGGGGTGCAATAATGTGGAAAAAATACTGTTTTCATTATGAAAGTTGTTTCATTGCTAGATGCACATCATTGCGTGCAATCATTAACTGCTGAAACACTTACTGACATCCTAGAAGAGATATTCATATTTGGTTGACTTTTAATAATGTTCAAGTTCTTTACGCATTTTTTAGTTTAGTTTAGTTTATTTGATTTGTATACCGCCCTACTCCCGAAGGACTCAGGGCGGTGAACAGCCAAACAATAAAATACATAGATACAAAAAATTTAAAAAACCAGATAAAATCAAATTAAATCATTTTGGCCCAGACAGATTAAAACACCCCGATAATTTAAAAACAGATTAAAATTTACATATTTAAAAAAGGGAAGAGATTAGGCCAGGCCCGCCTGATGGAATAAAAAGGTCTTCACAGCGCGGCGGAAGGTGCGCAGATCCAGGATCCTCCATATCTCCGGGGGGAGCTCATTCCAGATGGTAGGTGCCCCCACAGAGAAGGCTCTCCCCCTAGGAGCCGCCAGTCGACACTGTTTGGCTGACGGCACCCGGAGGAGTCCCTCTCTATGAGAGCGTACTGGCCGGTGGGAGGCTATTGGTGGTAGTAGGCGGTCCCGTAGATAACCAGGTCCTAAGCCATGGAGCGCTTTAAAGGTGGTAACCAAAACCTTGAAGCGCACCCGGAAGACCACCGGGAGCCAGTGCAGCTCGCGCAGGAGAGGTGTTACATGGGAGCACCATGTCGCTCCCATTACCACCCGCACGGCCACACTCTGGGCCAGTTGGAGTCTCCGGGTGCTCCTCAAGGGGAGCCCCATGTAGAGAGCATTGCAATAGTCCAGGCGGGAGGTGACGAGGGCATGAGTGACCGTGCGTAACGAGTCCCGATCCAGAAAGGGACGCAACTGGCGAATCAGGCGAACCTGATGAAAAATCCTCCCGGTCACGGCCGTCAAGTGCTCTTCTAAAGACAGCCGTGAATCCAGGAGGACGCCCAAGTTGCAAGCCCTCTCCGTGGGGGCCAATGATTCGCCCCCAATAGTCAGTGATGGCGTCAACTGACTATATTGGGACGTCGGAAACCACAGCCACTCGGTCTTGGATGGGTTGAGCCTGAGCCTGAGCCTGTTCCTCCCCATCCAGATCCGTACGGCCTCCAGGTACCGGGACATCACTTCAAGGGCATCGTTGGGGTGATCCGGGGTGGAGATGTACAGCTGGGTGTCGTCAGCATACTGATGGTACTCCACCCCGAAACCACGGATGATCTCGCCCAGCGGCTTCACATAAATGTTGAACAGGAGAGGGGACAGGACCGACCCTTGCGGCACCCCACATATGAGGGGCCTCGGGGTCGACCTCTGTCCCCCTGTCAACACAGACTGCGACCGGTCAGAGAGAAAGGAGGAGAATCACCGCAACACAGTGCCTCCCACCCCAACTCTTCCAACCGGTGCAGCATGATACCATGGTCAATGGTATCAAAAGCCGCTGAGAGATTTAACAGGACCAGGACAGAGGAGCACCCCCTGTCCCGAGCCCTCCAGAGATCATCAACCAACGCGACCAATGCCGTTTCCGTGCTGTACCCGGGCCTGAAGCCCGACTGGAACGGATCCAGATACGTCGTTTCATCCAGGTGCTGGGGGAACTGTTGCGCAACCACACTCTCAACAACCTTCGCCACAAAATGAAGGTTGGAGACCGGACGATAATTTACCAACATTGCCAGGTCCATCCATTGGGTTTATCCATTTTCATGGATAAACCCAACTGAATTGTATTAGGAATACAATCTTGGGAAAGGATTTCTTAAATTTTGCTCAGACTGAAAGGCAAGATAAGCTACTGTTCTATGTTAATCATTCCATATATATATTGAATTAGTTCTGAATGGAATGCCAACTTGGTAAGTAAGCTGTCTATAGGTTTTCTTACTATATGTTCTATCAAATTGTCTGATTTTAAACTAGTCAGAACTTTTAAATAAAACATATATTCTAAATAAGTGAGACATACATTGAAATGGAAGCCTCTTTCTCCACTCAGAAGAAATTAATTAGCCCTCCAAAAGGAATATAATAAAGGAAAAGCCATAGAAATAGCAATAAAATATTTCTTTGTATGTATACGTAATCAGATCAAGAAAACATAACAACAATAAAATTACCATCAACCCATCAGCTCTGTCACCACAACATAGACACAGGAATATAATTTTGCAGGTTGTGTTTGGTTTTGCTAACCAAAAAGCAAAATCATTATAAAATCACAAATATTATTTTTCCATATTTAAACAATTTATTTTAAAGAGTTGAAAGTCATGGTGAAATAATAGAAAGGCATTCCTTAAAAAGCAGTTCTAATCTTGAGACTTTAATTCAGTCATATACTTTCCAGGGTAGTGTCACTTACTACACTTATTTGCTAACATGATTATGTTATCTGCACTGGATTGTTGATCACTTGATTATCAACAATCCAGTGCAGATAACAAAAGCTGAGAGTTGGTTTGGATTGTAGTAGGATATAAATGAAATAAATAATAGGTCTGTATTTTGCTGCTTCTCAGATTAACTTTATTTTTCTTCTCATTATTGCATTTTTTAATATTTGTGAAATAATAATCATTGCAGGTTAAACATTAACAATGCTTAATTCTATATTTTTTAGTTCAGTGTCTACCAGCATCAATGCATTAGCAACTGTAACTTTAGAAGATTTTATTAAGCCTTATTTTACACTGTCTGAAGAAAAGTTATCATATATTGCCATGGGAATAAGTAAGTTTACCTTTGGTTTTCTGCTTTGAAAATTTATATGTAAATGCTGTAGAATCTTACTAAGAATAGTTTCTATGATGATTTCTTCCCTTTTTAATATGTTGATGATTTGTCATTAAAAAAGTATAGGTAGCTCTGAAGACTCTATGCAAAGCATTTGAAGGCTACAGATGACCCTGAATTTCCAAATTGTGCACCACTGATTTATTTATTTTTAAGTATGTTAGTATGCTAAATTACCATAACAAAACACAGTCTACATTGCTCAGTCAAGGCAAGACACAATTACTGCTAAATAAGCTCTTTCTGGCTTGCAAAGATAGCCTTTGCTGGCTTTCTAACTGTGTTTTGCATCCCTCGGTGTGCCTGTCAGCAGCTGCAGAAAAAGGCAAAAGTAAGTAGACCCAATTGTAGTGTGGGGCAGGGAAACGGCTCCCAAGCATGAAGGGCCATCGCCTGGGCCTCCTGGTCTATGGCAGGTTTCCACTTGCTGGTGGGCTCAGTATCTGGCTGAAGCCTCCTGGCCTGTGGCAGGTTTTCACATTCCAGTAGGTGCCAGGGCTTCCAGGGTCGGGGAGGCACCCTGCATGATTACTTACTACCACAACTGAGAGAGCTGGGATTGCAATTGTTGAGCAAAGCAGTCACATGTCATTTCACTCAACCATCACTTTGCTTAAAGACCAAGAGTTTAGGCTGAATTGTGGCTGTACGTTGAGGACTACCTGTGTAAGTGTAAACCCTCTGCGAGTCATATTGTTCCCCCCTCAGGCCTAGAAATCCTAAATATACTCAAGCAGTCATATATTTGCCTCCAAATGACAATTTCAGGGAATGGAAACGGGTGTCTCCTGCCAGGCTACTCTTTTATTTGTTTTTGTTTTTTTATTATGTGGCGGTAATTATTGCAAAATTTTAGAGGCATAATATTGTGTGTCTGTTAATATTGGTTCCTTTTATATAATATTATTGTAATGTAATGTAATGTAATGCAATGCAATGCAATGCAATGCAATGCAATGCAATGCAATGCAATGCAATGCAATGCAATGCAATATAACATTGTAGATAATAACACAAAACAATATATACTAATAATGGTATCTTTGGTGACTTGTTTATGACAATGCATGGACTAAAAGAGGTTTGAATTAGCAGATTGTCTTTTGGAATTAAAGTTTGTGGATTCCTTACAGAATTGAGACCAGGGGATTTCCCCCCCCCCTCATTATATTATGATAGGCAGTCTTTCTGATTCCAGCAATCATTGGCATGAGGTTGATTATTAAGGCTTTATTTTTAAAATGGTAGACACGAATAAGTATGGGGACAATGATGAGCAAAGACTTGTTTAATGTAATGCCAGGGACCAGCTATGGCCATCCCTTCATGGTTAATTTTTAAAGAAGTTAGTTAAACGTAGAAACTATCGGAGACAGATTTTAAATCTTGGGCCATTTCTGCACCTGCATCTCCAAATAATATCTATCTTGTAACCTCTTAACTGTAAGAGCTTTTAAAAAATCAACATGTTTCAGATGGACTACTGGATAGATCTTTATAGGACTAAATCAATGTCTAACAACTGATAGTTTGATTTTTTTCCCCTTTGCCAAGAGAACATTTTTATTAATTATTCTGGAAGCAACTCTTAATAGTAAATTCTCTGCTTAATAGTGTAAAATAGTTTTTATAAATCATATAAACTTCATATAACTTTATCCATATAGGTCTATTATTTGGTATAGCATGTCTATCCATGGCTGCATTAATATCTGTTATGGGTGCTTTATTACAGGTAAGACTCAATGGCTTCTTACATTAATCTAAAATAAGTTTATATTTAATATGTATTTTCAAAAAAATAATGTTAGTAATAGTTTGTAGTGCAGGCGTTAGCCAGGGGTTCCATTTTCCCAGTGCAGATTTTTGTATGATTTTATTTCTTAGGTTCTTCCATGAATTAGTAATTTATGTTTCATAATTTCTACCAATGAATGATATACATGTTGTCCTCAACTTGCAACCACACCCAAAATTTATGCTACTAAGTGAAAAATTTGTTGAGTGAGTTTTTGCCTCATTTTACGACTTTTCTTGCCACATTTGTTAAGTGAATCACTGCAGTGGTGAAATTAGTAACACAGTTGTTAAGTGCATCTGGTTTCCCCGTTGACTTTGCTTGTGAGAAGATCACAAAAGGTAATCACGTGACTCCAGGATATTGCAACTGTCATAAATGTGAGTCAGTTTCCAAGCATCCAATGGGAATACTGCAATGGTTGTAAGTGTGAAAAACGGTCATAAGTCACTTTTTTTCAGGGCCGTTGTAACTTTGAATGGTTACTAAATGAACTGTTGTACTGTAAGTCGAAGACTACCTATATTAATAGAGAGCCTTTGATGAAGAAAACTCATAAAAAAAAATTAAAAGTCTATGTTTCTTATCAACATGCTTTTTGATATTCCTGTACAATTTTGAAAAGTTCCCCCATGATTTGTTCTCCTGATTTCAGTAGACCTTTCTTAGCCATTTTAGTCTGGAACCATCCCAATGGCTTCACTTTATTGGGTATAGCTTCCTTCAGGATTCCCATTATATGTAGAAGAAATCAATGCTTATTTTCTGTGTTTACAAAAAGTTTATAATTTTCTTTTGTTTCTTTCAGGCTGCATTCAGTGTTTTTGAATTAATTGGAGGACCTTTGTTAGGAATATATTCTTTGGGCATCCTATTTCCTTTTGCAAATTCTAAAGTAAGTGTTAATAACATATCCTATTGTCATTAAATAATAGTATGTCAAATAATTCTCTAAAAATTATTACTTATGTCTTTACTTCTAATAGCTTTATGGGGGACAGATAGTCCTCAACTTATGACTACAATTGAGTCTGGAATTTTGGTTATAAGTCATTGCAGTCATAAGTTACAATGGGCCTGGACAATGGTCATTAAGTGAGTCATTGCAGTGGTTAATTGAATCATGTGGATATTAAGTGAATTACATAGTCAAAAGCCTGAATTCAACTTACTGAATTGGCGTTTTTGCTGGAAAACAGCAAAAAAAGTTTCAAACATGATTGTGGGATGGTGCAGCTGGTCATAACTGTGAACCAATTACCAAGTCTCCAAAATGCAATACATGACCATGGGGATGGTGCAACAGTTGTAACTTTGAGAACAGGTTGTAAGTAACTTTTTATGATCACAGCATACCTCCAAACTTAAGCAACTGGTATAAATCAAGAAGTATCTGTATATCTACATTTTCCAAAAAAAATTGAAACCAGGACTGAAAAAGTCAGGATAATCTACTCCCACTACCATCTTCTTCCTGCATGCAACTTTTTTTTTGTTTCTTTTTTGAAGCAGATCAGAACCAGCAAAATATTTTTACCTTAAAACATCATACAGTAGAAGCCCAGTGTATACAAGGGAGGCAAAAAAATAAAGTATGGGATCATATACTTAAATGTACAGATTACAGAACATTACTCTATGCCCCAAACAACCCAAGAAACTCAAAGACTGTAATAATATTCTGTTTAATTTAAAATACTTTTTTTTTTTGCTAGATGTAAACATTTCTAGAAGCAAGGCATAGTTGGTGAAAATCAGGTTGAAGTTTTTTTCCCTTTTTTCAGGACCAGAGTCTAGATTGTCAAGAGTGAATAATTAGAAGCCTGCTGGCACAATTTCTTTGAAGTAGTAGACCAACCCAAATATGGGATATGTATATATAACATTTCAAACAACATGTATTACTTCTTTCATATTTCCATGGCTTAGAAGATCTTGTAATGAAGCTTCCTGGAAAAAAATCAATTTTGCCTGTAGAGTGACAAATTTAAACATGCTATTTTTTAACTATCAATGTTTTTATTCAATATTAATATCACATTACCATTGCCATAAGGATACTTGACTATAGCAAAATGAAGTCCCACATGCTGGCGAAGAATTCTCCAGGAATAAATAGATTGGATAAAAACCAATATAATAGCAATACTGGTTAAATAAACACATTTATTTATTAGATCAAGCCTATTTACGCTGCAGTTAAAAGCAGGTTTCTAGTACAAAGGACCATGTATTCCTAGGCATATGCATAGATCTTGTGCCTTTACAGGTTTCTTTCTTGTATATCAATAGATGTAGGTAATATTAGCTTCCAGTTATAAAATTAGAGGTATCACTTCTCTTAATGTTACATACACTTGAGTTGTATATAATTTTCTGTTTCTCAGGGTGCATTCTCAGGTTTTATTTGTGGATTTTGTGTAATAATGTGGATTGGAATTGGTGCTCAGAAATACCCACCTGGACCTCACAGGACAGTACCATTACCTCTTTCAATTGCAGGCTGTCAAAGATCCAATGACAGTGCATTTGTATCAATGATTGTTACTAGTCCTTCACTAGCTCCTTCAAGGTAGGCCCAAGAAATAAATCGAGATGAAGTATCTTTGGATGTTTCACACATATACATAATAATTGTTTGGTACTGTATATACTGCATACATATGTGTATTTTTTAAGAACATGTGTTCATTTCTTGGATTTATATTCTGGCTTTTATTCTGGAGTACGAAACAGCATACATATCACTCTCTCCTCTTTATTTTTCCCAAAATGACCTAAACACTGGTCCCAAGTCCCAAGTGAGTTTCTGTGATTGGAGTTCTGAGTGTTACAGCATGCTTGAGCCAGTGGTGAGAGGTTGAAGTGCCTCCCTGGAAGAAAGTCATTGGATGTGTGCCAAGATCATGTTTTCTTTTTTAAAGAAAAGCAGGTGATTTAGCACATGACCAAGAGTACAGTATGTAGGCAGAAAAGGGGAAAATGCTAGAAGACATCTATAGTGCCATATGTATATGTCTGAGTGTAGATATCAAAAGAGCCAGGAAGAGCAGAGAAATGAGGGGTGGTATTTCAGATATTGCAGCTCAGGCTACTGAAAAGGATGTTATCTAGTTAATGTGGAGTGGAGTGGAGCCTGCCAAACATAGAGATTCTGCCCCTCAGGTGGGGAGGAAACCAGGAGGAAAATCCTGGCATTGTTTGTGAAAATGTGGGAAGACATAGAGGACTGATTTTATTCTGACTATGGAGAGTCAGATGCTGGAAAATTGTACATTGTGAGTTAAAAGTTTTCTTAGACAGCAAGACATCCAGAGGAAAACTCCCAGATGTTCCAGTATCCGTAATTGAGATGAGGGGAAGAATAAGCCAAAATAAAGCACAATAGGAGACTTGAGAGGGAGGAAAATTAAACAGGCTAAGAGTTGATTTCTTTGCTTCTTAATGTCCGGAATAAAATTCCTCATTTGTGTAAGTACTGGCTGTGTATTTATATTAGTTGCTATCCTGACTGACTCTCAGTAAGGGTAAGCAGAGGAAACCTCTTAATACATGGCAGTGTAATTTCTGTATCAGAGGTCATTTTCATTTATACCAGTCATGTACTTAATTGCTGAACTGGGAGGATATACATAACATATAATAGTGTTTATCCTGTTAATCTCTTTTGAAATGTTCCCATTCTGGAAATTTTGATTTCTATGCCTAATCTGCCATAGGAACAATATCGTCACCAAATATCTCTTTGTATCTACTTGAGCCCTGTTACTACTTTCTTTGGCCCTTGGAAAACTTTTGCTTACCTATCTCCTTAATATGGAAGAATACAGAAAGGCTCTTGATCTAAATATTTGCCACCATTTGCTCTGCTATAAATTAGCAGTGAGTCTTCTCATATCGTGCTTGAGATTGAAAGTTATGTATCAGGGATTAGGATTAACAATATAATATATAACAATATAATATAATATAGCCAGTCTAGACTCAACACCAGAAATTCTATCAAAAGGAGAAGGTGAAATCAGAAATTGGAAACTTAAAGAAACAAACTGAAGATAAATTTATTGGAGTCCAAACACCAAGGTAAAGAGCACAGCTGAAAGAGCAATCCAAAAATTTAAAAACAGAATATCAAAATATCACGAGAGGAGTCAGGTTTATGACATTTTCAGCATTGACTGCATATTGACCTAAATAATTTATAGTTGGATTTTTCAGCACTTCTCCATTTCTGATGATTTCAGATTAGTGTTTCTCAGAAATTCACTTATATTTCATAATATTGAATGTGGAGGCCACTATGTGTCTTTCCAACATGCAGCTTCCTGCATTTGCGAGATTTCCGGAGAGGACCAGAATCTTCTTGTCGATAATCTTTGGGCTGGACAAAATGGGAAATGACTTTATTACCTAGAGTTATTTGATAAACCAATATTTCATGAGCCTGCCACTCTGCAGAGAATTTATTAAACGTATATCTCCCTATGTAGGTATATGGATTCATAAACAGTATGTTCATATCAGCCTGCTAGCAAATCTAGAATTATACCAGCTTGTTACATGATTGCAACTGTTAATATTCACCCAAGATTGCAATCTGAATCTTTGGATCAAACAGAGATGATTTTTTTTTTGGCAAAGAGCTCTCTTATTAATATGTCCTAATGCTTTTATTTATTTATAACTTTTATATAGGTGCCCACCTTATGGGCAACTCACCATCAAGAAGATAATTAGCTTATCTCTCAACCAGGTGAGGGTTGGTTCTTTTTAAACCAATGATTCTTCAAGTCTTCATTGGGAATTCATCCAACTCTCTGGGTTCTGTAGGATATCTTTTGCCTTCAGGTATGACCTGCTGCATTGGTCATATAGCACAATGTAAACAGAATAGGAGTGATTTTTCTTCGTTAAAATGAGTTCTATCGAAAATGTTCAGTTCTGAGTAGGGAAGCCACATTAATATATTTATTAAACCTAAAGCAGTTTAAATTTGTAGTCTGTTTTAAGTGATCTCTAATCAACAGAACAGGAAATACTAAACTTTTTTTTCTTTCAGATCGTATTTTCAAGAGAACTGGTATTCAGTGTCATATCTATATTTCAGCACATTAGGTGCTTTGATTACATTTATTGTGGGAACAATTATAAGTTTATTAACAGGTATTCTATCTAATTTATATTTATGGAAATTCACATCCAGTTTATTAAAAATTATCTTGCAATCTTTAGTGATATTTGTATTATATCAATTATTTTATACATTACTTGTGTGTTACAATTCTTTTTTTTTTATTGAAAAAGTTTTACAAATACTGATTTTCCCCCCCTTTCCCTCCCTTTCCCTCCCTTACCCTCCCCTACCCCCATGACTTCCCCAGGGTGAAATCCAAATCCAAATCACATTATATAATACTTTACCGCCCATCTACTCTACCCCCTGTGTACTATACATTTCTTCCTAACATACAACTATTCTACCCCATATATACTATACATTTCTACACAATGTTCAGCTAAAAGTTATCTGGTACATCCTGGTTTAATATTTATTCTGCATGATCCATCCATTTCTCCACTCCCATACATAGATCTCTTGGGTCCGGTCTTTTAAATATGCTGAAATCTTCACCAAAGAACTGGCCACCTTCAGAGCCCATTCTTCGATAGTGAACATAACATCCCTTTCCCAATATTAACCAATCAATAACCTAGCTGCTATCACCATATACAATATCAATTTTATTTCACCCAGTAAAAAATCCTTAACTATACCCAATAAAAACAATTGAGGAAAAAAATTGGATTTTTTTCCTCAAAACATTATACATAACCCACCAAATTTTTATCCAAAAAGTCTTCGCTTTATATGATAATATGTAACATCCAAACAATCACCTCAGATTAATCCCTTCTTCCAACAGTATATTTAATGTCTTTAATTACCATCTGCCCCCATCATTGAAGAACACTTCTATATATAAACCCCCCCCAAGTGACTTTATATTTATATTCCGTATGATATAACCAAAAACCAACCACAATGGTCGTCTTTGTGTTTTCTTCTATAATATCTTTCATCTGAATTGTTAATTCCATGAATCGTGTTAGGGTAACAACCAGATCGTCTGCAAATGCCCTTGTTCTGTATTCTTCTTGCCTTATAGCTATTCCCTTCAACGCACTCATAATCCATCTTTCTCAAAGTTTATAATAGAAAGTTTCAATTCACTCGATCACAGGCCTTCTCCACATCCAAAAACACCAGCACTGCAGGGATCTGTTTATTCCTCTCAAAATAGTCCAATAAATCTGTAATTTGCCTCACATTATCTTTCATATATCTGCCTTCTATAAGTCCTGCTTAATCATAATGAGTCACCTCTTAGATAACTGGCATTAATCTGTTTGCTAATACTTTTGCAAAAATTTTATAATCCATATTCAAGAAAGATATTAGTCTAAAATTTTCTGATTTTGTAGAACCTGCTTCCTCTTAAGGGAGTATTTTACCCCCTTGATATATTCAGCTTGGCTCCTCCCATGGTTTCGAGTTTATGTGTTTTTCCCTTGACTCCTTGTATGATGGCTTACCTCTGCTGTTGTTGTTTTTCTAGAATTTGTTTGTAGGCTGAAAGAGTTATACGCTGATCTTTAGCTTTATAGCCCCCTGTGGCTCCTTGTGTTTCCATTGCCTCCATCTCCATCTGCTTTCGCTGCAGTTCAATCTCTTGTTCAAATTGCTTTTCTGTATCACCCTTCTGTATTCCTAACACTGAAGATATACGTGGGGATGTTGGACCAATTTTTAAAAACATTGAGGTAAAATTCTTCCGCTTTTTCAAAAGTATTTAGTCGATATCTCTCTCCTTGATACCTCAATATTATGACAACTGGAGCATCCCATCTAAATGAAATTTGTTGCTTCTTTAATTCAGTCACCAAAAATCCAAAATCCTTTCTGTCTCTTAACATCTTAGGCGGAAGCTCTTTATAAATCCCAATCTGCCTTCCATCCACTTGTAAGGTAGAAACAAAAGACTTTTGCAAGATGTCATTTCTTATTCTTCTATCTATAAAGTAGATCACCACATCTCTAGGTAATTGCCTTTCCCTTGCCACCCACGAATTCACTCTGTAAACCTTGTCAATTTTATACAAAATCTCTTCAGGGCTAACCTTTAGCATCACAGCCAAGGCATCAGCACAAACCCTTCTCAAATCCTCTCTGTTATTTTCCTTTATGCCTCTCAATCTTACAGCAAGCTCCATAAATCTAAATTGCATCATTGTCACTTCATTTTCGATCCTTTGCGTTTTATTGTCCACATTATTATAAATTTTATAATCAACTTCCTTCATTTTGGATTCTACTTCTGAACTAAGTTCTTCCACTTTTTTGTCAATCTGGACAACTACTTCTGAGAAATCAGTCAAAACTATCAGTATATCTTGCTTCACCTTATCATACTTTTCTTGAACCACCTCCTTAATTTCCTGTTGAGATTTTTTAAACTTCTGATCCATAATTTCATCTTGTTTCATCAGAGCCACAACAATAAATTCCTTCAAATCTTCAGAACCAGTCTCCTTTATCTGGCTCTGTGTCTGCAAGCTGGAAGGCTGGACTTGTAACTTATGAGTGGGGGAGCCCCCCCCTACAGCTTTAGTGTCTGTTGTTATTTGCTTTGAAGCCATTCTGCCACGTAGTCTAGCTTTTTCTAAAAAAGGAAGTCTTCCCTCCCTTTTCACCACCACAAAATCCTCTCAAAGATTTCCCCAATTTTAATCAATTAAGGGAAAAAGAATAGATCAAAATCTCTTTAAAAAGGACTTTTCCGTTTTCTTCTAGCCAGCGCTGTTACTTTAAATACTTTGTAGTGTATTGAAACAATCATGCAAATCCACTTTCGCTTTCAGCTTTTCCTAGCGCTGAAGCCGGACGCCATTTTAACAAACTTTCACTCTTTCTCCATTCTTTAGATTCAATCACAGGGCTAGTACAAATACTTGCAGTTTTAAGTTTCAGGTCCAGAGTCCACCCTGTTTATTTTGATAGTTCTCTTTACTTTCGCTGATAAAGTTGGTTGCGTCGTCTAGCTCTGCAAAATGCAGAGTTGTCCCTGGGGTCCGGAGCCTCGGCGAGCTGAATAGGGAGCCTCATCCTGCTTCCTCCCCAGAAGCAAAAAAGGCAATCTGGGGACTTCGCAGGGGGCTCTACCTGATCTCGCCGGCTCTCATCATGGTTCCTGTGGAACTTGGAGTTTTTCGAGCCGCCTCTCAGCTGTAGAGGCGGCTCTTTACGGACGACGGGGCTGGCGGTCTTGAGGAAACCGTCTAGCAACGACGACGGCGCCAACCGGAAGTCGTGTGTTACAATTCTTATGTAGTATAAAAGGCTATTTATCAATTTTCTTGGCTAAGATGCAAATTAGTAATTGCTGACTTACTTGATTTATAAATCAACTTTAAGTAGAAACATGTACTTAAGATGGCTAACAATGTTAAAATAAAAAGTTTAAACTAATTTTTTAAAAAATTTAAACAATTAAAAGCCCAATGAAACTTCTTTCCTTTTTTCCACATTCATTTCTTCAAAAGTCCACTTTTGGCATTAGCAGATGTGTGATAGACTATTATCTGCTAATGCCAAGATAGTATGTTTGGCAACTGGAAACAGATCCCAGGGGTAAAGTGTCTCTTTATTTTGTATGGCATTACTTCCAAAAACATTTCCAACTTTCATTTTTGTTTCAGCATCTTATGTTTGGAAAGTTTAAATGATACAAAGCTCATCGTATCAGTGCTTAAAGTGCAGAATTTTGGTTTATATTATTAAACTTTCTTTTAGGAGGTTTAAATAAAGAAGTAGACCACAGACTTCTGTTTACAAAAAAGGATTTTATGGTGAATATTCAATACTGGAAAGACAAATTTGTAAGTATAGTTTAAGAGTGCTATTGACTTACTCATTTCCAGTTAGATAATATGCTAATAGAATATTTGTAGCTTTAAATTTCAAAGATTCATATTAGATGTCTAGGAGAAATTTGAATTTATAGGGCAGTTCAGTAACTTTTTTCCAAGTATTAATTATCAGTGACTGGGTAACATTTACTAAATATATAGGTGTCAGATTCAAGATGTTTATCTAAACTATACCACTCTACTGAACTTCATGATCAGATCACAAGGCAATTTAAATAATCTTTTTACAATTAGATCACAATGAATTAGAGCAAGTGGAGTTTAGGTATTCTTCAACCTTACTTGTTTCAGTGGAATTTAAGAGTATATATTAATAGAGCTGTGCAGATTTGATTTCAGTAAGATGATTTGAAGAACAAAGGAATGAAAACATAGCAATTAACAGCAACAGACAGCAGTAGATGTCACATTTTTTCCCCCTTGTATCACAGGGTGCTTACAGAGTTCAGCCTCTGCTCAAGAAAAGCATAGTACCTGCTTTAAAAAGTTCCAGAAAAGTACTACATTTCTGAGTTTATATACCTTGATACATTTGGAATCAAATCTGAAATGCTACATATTCCATCCTTTGATATTTTAAAGGCTAGAACCTTATTGGAGTTCTATAAGTCCTTGAAGAATTGGCTTTTCATTTGAGCATTGGGCTTCATTGTAATGATGGAAGTTGTACAATGAAGTTGGTCTCAGTTACTTTACATCTGTTTCCTGCTATTTTTTTCCTTGTCAATTTTGCGGTTTTAGTATTGTATTAGTATTGATCAGAACCTCAGTTTGTAAAATGGGCGGCCACATAAATCAAATTGATAAAGAATGTGGCCTTGGTAAAGGAACAAAGGTGCCTTGGTAAAGGAACAAAGGTTCCTTTGAATAGAATAGAATAGAATTCTTTATTGGCCAAGTGTGATTGGACACACAAGGAATTTGTCTTTGGTGTATATGCTCTCAGTGTACATAAAGAAAAAATAAAATACATTTGTCAAGAATCATAAGATACAACACTTAGTGATAGTCATAGGATACTAATAAGCAATCAAATCATACTAGGAAACAATAAAAACAATATCAGTTGTAAAGATACAAGCAACATGGATATAGCCATAAGTAGGGAGAGATAGGTAATAGGAAGGATGAGAAGAAGAATAGTAATACAGTCTTAGTAAATAATTTGACAGTGTTGTGGGAATTAGTTGTTTAGCAGAGTAATGGCATTTGGGGAAAAACTGTCCTTGGGTCTAGTTGTTCTGGTGTGCAGTGCCCTATAGCATCGTTTTGAGGGTAGAAGTTGAAACAATTTATATCCAGGATGTGAGAGGTCTGTAGATATTTTCACAGCCCTCTTTTTGACTCATGCAGTGTACAGGTCCTCAATGGAAGGCAGATTGGTGGCAATTGTTTTTTCTGCAGTTCTAACTACCCGTTAAAGTCTGTGTCTGTCTTGTTTGGTTGCAGTGCCAAACCAGACAGTTATAGAGGTGCAGATGACAGACTCAATAATTCCTCTGTAGACCTGAATCAGCAGCTCTTTATAAAGATTATGTTGTTTTTAATTTTAGTCTCTTTTTAAAGATTATGTTGTTTTTAATTTGTATTACATTTGCAGTCAGCAAAACAGGTTGCTCCTGAACAAGGCTGATTCAGAGGACAAAACAGAAAAGAAGAGCATTTCTATAAAAAAACTTCTGTAAACGAAACCCATGGAATACAGTAATGTAGAGCATATAGCAATCTCTGGTTTTTATTCAGTGATATTTGAAGTGGAAAAACTTTTTTATTTTTCAATAATTATTGAAATTATTTTGGTTATGTTATTACCCGAATATCAAAGCATAAGCATGTTTTGATAAACTAAATTCTATAGAAATGCAAAAACATTTATTATAAAAGTTAAAAGTTTAATATATAACATTCCATTATTTTTTGAAGAACATTAAATTTGTTTTATTTATGCTTTTATGTAAAATAGTTAATGCTTTGATGAATTCTAAATTTTGAACATAATTTTTACAGTAAATATTGTTAAGTAACAAAATATTCACAGTATAACTCACAAAAAGAATTTGTCCTAGTGTATGTGGGTATTTTGTGTGGTTTTTCTGTTTTTCATCTCTTTTCCAAATAAGCGTTGTAATTTACAATGCATAAAACACATCCCACTGACTATTATGTAGCAGAACTATATGATGGAGGTTTTATTTTTAATGAAAAGCTATTAAAGGAAGTTGCAAATGGGTTTGGAAGACTAGTAGGTTGAAATTAAAATCTTTACCATTCTGCCCATATGCACAAAATATTTTTTTAGATTAGTGCCTTCTCAGATGAAAATTGATGCATGTCTTTCAACTGTCCTTATTAAGAATAAGCAAAAAGCCAGTGTAAATATACTTGGTTTATGTCTAGATTATGGTTTTTAAACTGTTTTCCATGGAACACTGAATTCCACAAGAACTTGCGCCTATTTTGTGAGAAATTAAGAACAAAATTCATCAGGAGTGTCCATAACAATTTTCCCAAGATACAGCAGAAAAGATGGGACATCAACTGAAGTTCTTCCTCTTGATTAAAGGTTTTGGGATTTGTTCATATATTTTACTAACAGGTTCCTCAACCTGGAAAAAAGTTTGAAAATATCCTCTCCCTGGTCCATTTAATTCAGATTTTGCAATATCTGCAATTTCCAATGCACATTTTCTTGAAATATCAAAAATAATGAAAACCGAGTAACATTTTCATTTGTTTTTCATTTCTAACAAATTAATACTTAGGAACCCTTTCCACTTTTTGAGAAAGCCCTCAATATTTTGGAGTATTAATAATAACAAATAAGAGGAACTTTGTAACATTCCACTATTGTATTACAAACAACTAGACCAGTGTAAAACAAAAGTAATGAAGATGCAGTTAGAGGGCAAATGGCCCTTTTGGAGGACTGGTTACTTTGGATTAGTGTCTTCAGTGGGTAAGCATCAGAGATCCCATTCATTCTTCTCTACTAGGTTTGTGGAGTTTGTTTCAGAGAACTTGTATCCTTGTGCCTGAGCCATTTCCTCCCCACCTCCACCCCACTTCCCGAGGAACTTTTCTTTGCAGGGCAACACTTCCCTAATAAGTGCTAATGGCTAGTTAACGAGCTGTACTCTGTGACCTTAATTAGTTGTTTCCTACAAGCTGCCATTGCTGCCTGAAATTAATAAGATCCCTGCCTTGACCTTCATAAGCTAATAGCTGATGGGTTTTGCCTTGCAAGTGTATACTAGGCAAATAACCAGCCTTATCATTTTCTTTTCATGTGAATTCCATATTACGCACCTTACTCACTTGTTATTTCTTCTTTTCCAATGAATGTAAACACAATTTCCTTCCTGTTAATCACATCAGCGCTGGGGTGAGCAGTCCAAAGGGCAGGGAAATGTCACTGGACCGGAGCACTTCAAAGTAGTAACTCACATTAACCATTTTACTTTGAGATGAACTAATCACCTGGGAGAAAGCTTCTTCAAGCTCTTTTTACTGCTTGAGAATAGAAAAGGCGTTGGTCCTACCATGAACGCCCCTTCTCCAATGCTGCGGAATGGTCCAGAAGTGGGTTGATACAGTGCAATCTGCCCTGAGACTGAATCATAATTTTGCTGGCCACACCACCACTCGTGTCCATTGGGCCCAGTTTTCGGCAAAGACAAGCCTAGAAGAAAAACTCAGCCAAAAGTTAGTAATGACCAGCTCCAGGCCCACGGAGCTGGGTAGGGCTGGACCATTCCGCAGCATTGGAGAAGAGGCGTTCACAGTAGGACCAACGCCCTTTCTCCCAATGGACTGCGGAATGGTCCAGAAGTGGGACATACCAAAGTCTGGCTGTCCTAAGGGCGGGATGCCATGGGGACTGGAGACCCTGGGGCCAAATGAACCTGCTGAAGGACTCTCCTTCCAAAGGACGCTTCCGCTGAAGCATGTACATCCAATTTATAATGCCTTATAAAAGGCGAAGGAATCCAGGTGGCCGCCCTGCAAATCTCTAGGGATGCTTGTGTGGCCCAAGCAGCGGTGGTACTGCCTCTTGTGTCGAATGCACAGTAATGCACTTGGGAACTGGCAATAACTGAATTTCGTATGCCCGGGCGATACACGCCCTGATCCAGCGACCAATAGCGGGAGAGGACACCTTGATGCCCAGTGATGTCGGCTGGAAGGAGACAAAGAGAGCCTCAGACTTCCTGGTGGGCGCAGTTCATTTGATATAGGTCTTGAGGGCCCGTCGAACATCCAAGGTATGCCAAGCTTTTTCCAAGGCATGGGAAGGCCGAGGACAGAAGTTAGGCAATATGACCTCCTGTGCTCTATGGAACCAGGAATTCACCTTGGGAATGAACGAGGGGTCAAGTTGCAAGATGATTTGTTCGAATGGAATATACAAAGGTCGGCCCTCACAGAAAGGGCTACCAGTTCGGAAATATGCTATGCCAATGTGATGGCCACCAGGAATGCCACCTTAAGGGTGAGGAATCAGAGGCTCGCCGTCTTAGGGGCTCAAAAGGTGGTCCAGTGAGTGCCTTCAGAACTCTGGGGAAGTCCCAGGTAGGATAACGGTGAACAACCAGAGGACGGATGTTACTTGCACCCCGCAGGAATCTGAGGATGATTGGATGGTGTACCAGCGGCTCCCTGTCTGCAGTTGACAAGACGGTGAAAGGGGCCCGCTACTTGCCTTCTGATGGTGTTGTGTGCTAGCCCTTTGTTGAGGCCCTCCTGCAGGAAATCAAGCACCTGTGAAACGGAAGCTGAGACAGGGTTAAATTGGTGCTGTGTGCACCACGTAGTAAATACCTTTTGTTAGGTTCAGCTTGCAGCTTACTCCTAACTTGTTGGTCAGGCAATATATCTGTTTCTTTAAGAAACAACTGAGCCACGTAATCAGGGTTTGCTGAACCCTGTAATTAGGCTACAGTGCATAAATAAGCAGCACAGAGAAGCGTTCCTTCTTCCTGGTTCTTCCTGCTTCTTCCGGATTGATACCTGATTGTATCCTGTTGCTTATTGTGTCTGTTATATGGTACTGTATACCAAGAGTTACTAAAGTCTGTTTGCTTTGGTAAGGGAAGATACTTACTGGACTGATATTACTGTTTATGACCTTGGACTGTTTTACTTACATCGAGACTGCTTGTTATCTATAAAGTATTTTTCTCACACGAGCTGGACGTTTATCTCCTTCCCTGTGTGTTTCTGCTCTGCTCGTTGCACAAGCAACAAATACTTTTTACACACACCCTAACATTGGTTATGGGCCCAGAACGTTCCAGGGCTCTTTAATTTGTTTTTGTGGAAGTGAGAAGTGCAGGCAGTGGGTGTAGTAGTCAAGATGATGGTTTTTGAGCAAGGTACAAGTTATTCTACCATAACCCGGTTGGATGGTACAAACTATGTTACCTGGTCCACAAAATGCTGTCTACTTTTGCGAAAAGAAGGACTGTGGGACATGGTTAATAATCCACCGGACATAACTGCACTGAATGCTGATGACGAAGAAGATGCCAAAAAGATAGCAAAGTTTCACAGGGACAACGAGCGTGCTTTATGCATCATTGGCCTGACACTGGGAGACCAGCAACTTGTCCATTTCCGGGGCGAAGAGTCTGCTGCGAGGTGTTGGTCAAAGCTAAAGAAGTTCTACGTTCGTGACTCTGTGGGTGTCCATATCTACTTGACACGGAAATTATTTCGCTTACATCTTCAGAAAGGAGGAGACATGATGGCTCACCTGGACTCCATGACAGGGCTTTTCCAGGAGCTACATGAGAAAGACCTTGTGTTTACTGAACTGCAGCAAGTTTATATTATTCTTTCATCATTGGATGACAGTTATGACTCTTTTGTTTCATCATTAGAAGTATTGTCTAGAGATGAACTAACATTGGCCAGTATAACTGGTAGGTTACTGGATGAGGCCAAACGTAGGCAAGAACGAGACCAGTTAAGGATGCAACAGCAACCAAAAGTGGAAGCTGTATATGAGAATGTCAATATTGTTAAACGCTGTTATGCTTGTGGGGCTAAGGGGCACATTGCAAAATATTGTAATAAGAAAGTGTCTGCTAGAAACTCTGCTAAACCCAGGAAAGGGTGTAATTTAGCAACCAGTTCATCTAATAATATAAAAGATGATTGGTGGGTGATTGATAGCGGTGCCTCTCAATCAATAACAAAAAACAGAAAACTGTTTCTAAATATGAAGAAAAGTACTAAAAAGGTCAAATTAGCTAATGGCTGGAATGTGACTGTAGCTGGGGAGGGACTTGTTCAATGTTCTATCAGTAAGCACCCTTTACCCATGCTTTATATCCCTAGTTTGAAATATAACCTTTTATCTGTAAAGTCATTACTACATTCTGGGTTTACAGTAACTTTTAAAAACAACAAATGTTTGCTGGAATGTGAAGGCACTGTAGTTACTGCAGAATTAGAAAACGACTTATTTGTCATTAGGGATAAGTCATTACTGTTAGTTCAGTCAAAAGCTAAATTTGGAAATGTAAAGCCTCATGATGAATGCGTACATTTACTACATAGAAGGCTTGGTCATCTGAATTTCAGGTTGTTGAATTTGACTGTTAAGCAGTCTAAAGGCATTAAGTTAAGGGCTTGCAGCAAATACCTGAACTGTAATACTTGTAACCAGCATAAAAGTAAAGTTACACCTGCAAACCGCTGCAATGGGTTTAAAACAACTAAACCTTTGGAGGTAGTCTTTTTAGACTTAATAGGGCCAAAGAAACCCAGTTTAGGGGGAGCATGCTATATTTTGAGTATAGTTGATCACTTTACCAGATATGGTTTTTGCTACCTTATGAAGTCCAAAAGTGATACGTTCCAATGTATCACAAATTGGCTTCGTTTTGTTGAAAGGAAGCAGAGGTTTAAGGTGAAATGCATTGTTACTGACAATGGAACTGAGTTTACTAACCATCAGTTGGCTAAGTTTTTGAAGGATGCTGGGATACAGCATAAACGTTCTGCTCCTTTTCGGCCGGAACATAATGCATTTATTGAACGAAGAGGCCAGACCCTACAAGCTATGACTAGGACTATGCTGGCTGATGCTTGTTTACCTGATAAATTGTGGGGAGAAGCAATACTATGTGCCAATCATATTTTAAATAATGTGGTGCACTCCTCTACAGGAAAAATTCCTTTTACTTTATGGCACGGGAGGAAGCCGGATTTAAGTTATATTCATACTTTTGGTGCACCAGCCTGGGTGCATATACCGGTTAGTCAGAGAAGGAAGGACCAACAGAGAGCAAAGAAAATGATTTTTGTTGGCTATGAGGCTAACCATAGGTCCTATAGGTTCTGGGAAAAAGGAACAACGAAAGTTTTGTGTAGCACAAGTGCTAAATTCCTAGAACATGAAGGCTGGGACAGGTTAGAAAAAGCAGACTATGGTTTTACAGATGGGGATGTTAAGATGGACCATATTCCTGATGATAGTTCATCTGAGATGGATGATAAACCATCTATTAAGGTGGAAGAACAGGAACAGGAATCAGGGTTAGGGGAGGATGAACCCAATATACCTGATGTTAGTCCTGTTATGCCTAGACGATCTTCCAGGGACCGGCATCCACCAGATCGCTATAAAGCCACAGTGGTTTGCCAAGTAGATATCGAACCATCCAGTTATCATGATATAAAATTATATCCAGAAAAGGAGCAAAAAGCCTGGCAAGAGGCAATGGATAGAGAAATTGATTCATTGAAGAGGCTTGGTGTCTATGAAGTTGTAAGAATACCACCAAATGAGAAACTTATAGGCTGTAGGTGGGTCTATAAGGTAAAGAAAAGTGTAGATGGGGTAGTAACCCATAAAGCTCGGCTTGTTGCACAAGGGTTCTCACAGACAGACAGAGACTATGATGAGGTTTTTGCTCCAAGTTTACGAGCGAGCACTTTGAGGACGATGCTTGTTTGGGCAGCTAGAAATAAATGCTCTATTACTCATATAGATGTCGAGACAGCTTACTTGAACGCTCCGTTAAGGCATACAATATATATGAAGAAACCTCCTGGTTATGATACACAGGATAGAACTGAGTGTTGGAGGCTACAAAAAAGCCTATATGGTTTAAGGCAATCAGGTTACGAGTGGAACCAATGTATAGTGCAGGAATTACATAACATTGGGTTCTATGAGGGCGTAGCAGATAAATGTCTGTTTAAAAAAGAACAGGATGGATGTGTTTCATTCTTGTTACTCTTTACAGACGACATTGCCATAATTACCAGAACTGACGCTGAGGCCAGAGAGATTATCGGTCAGTTGCAAACAAAATTTAAACTTAGAAATCTAGGACATATACGGCATTATCTAGGGCTGGATATCCTGAAAACATCTAGAGGATTTAAAATTTCACAGTCTAATAAGATCTGCAAATTGTTGAAAAAATATGGGATGGAATTATGTAAATCTGCCAAGACTCCTATGGCACAGGAATTCCAACAGGATAGTTTGCAGAGTCCACAGTTCAGTAAAGAACTGTATCAATCATTAATAGGCAGTTTGTCGTATTTGAGCAACTGGACACGGCCTGATATAGCTTTTAGTGTTAATCAACTAGCACAATATAGTTCAGAGCCTACTGATAGGCATTGTCAGGCTGCTAAACGTGTTCTTAGGTATCTTAAAAGAACATTGCATTTTGCTATGTATTTAGAACCAAATGCCAATATGATGTTAAAGGCATATGCTGATGCCAGTTTTGCCAGAAAATCTACGTCTGGAATAGCAATCATGTTGGATAACTGCCTGATTGGATGGAAATCAATTCGCCAGAAACACATCAGTTTGTCTACCATGGAAGCGGAGTTTTCTTGTCTATCACTTACATATACTGAACTGATTTATTATAAACAGTTGATGGAAGATATTGGATTCAAAATGGAGTATCCTATTACGGTTTATGAGGATAACCAGGCAGCCATTAAAATGGCAACAAATCTTGCTGTAAAGACAAGGACTAAATACACTGATATACGCTATCTGAATGTTCGGCAATGTGTTAAGGATAACATGATTACATTGGAATATTGCGCATCAGAGGATAATATTGCCGATAACTTTACTAAAGCGCAAGGTGCCATTAAACACACCAATTGTTGTGAAAGATTTGGATTAAGAATCTGAAATGTAACTGATACCACTGTACAATGTATGATTTGGATGTGTATTTTTGTTTCTGTATCTATTGTGTATATTGTCCTGCCCAATGGGGAGAATGTTAGGTTCAGCTTGCAGCTTACTCCTAACTTGTTGGTCAGGCAATATATCTGTTTCTTTAAGAAACAACTGAGCCACGTAATCAGGGTTTGCTGAACCCTGTAATTAGGCTACAGTGCATAAATAAGCAGCACAGAGAAGCGTTCCTTCTTCCTGGTTCTTCCTGCTTCTTCTGGATTGTATCCTGTTGCTTATTGTGTCTGTTATATGGTACTGTATACCAAGAGTTACTAAAGTCTGTTTGCTTTGGTAAGGGAAGATACTTACTGGACTGATATTACTGTTTATGACCTTGGACTGTTTTACTTACATCGAGACTGCTTGTTATCTATAAAGTATTTTTCTCACACGAGCTGGACGTTTATCTCCTTCCCTGTGTGTTTCTGCTCTGCTCGTTGCACAAGCAACAAATACTTTTTACACACACCCTAACACCTTTCATGTTGAATTGTAAATCCGGATAGTGGACTGCTTCCTGTCCACCTGAATGGTCCTAATGACCTTGTCCGAAAGGTTTTCCTAAGTCAAGAAGATCCCTTCAAGTGCCAGGCAGTCACCTGGAGCCACTGAGGCTCCGGATGGAGCAGGACCCCCTAGCTGAGAGAGATCCTCTCTGGAGGAATCCTCCAAGGCCTCAACACAGACGGACTAAGTCTGCGAACCACGGCCTCCAGGGCCAGTAAGGGGCCACCAGAATGACTTCTGCGCCTTCCGCGATGATCTTGCAAATCACTCCCGGTACCGGGGGAGGGGCAGGAAGGCGTAAAGGAGGCTGGGAGGCCAAGTGCAGCAGAGGGCATTGGTCACTTCCGCCCCCTCAGTTGGAAACCTCATGATGTAGCGAGGGAGATATGTATTCAGACGTGAGGCAAAGAGGTCCACTAGCGGTCGACCAAATTGGATTCAGATGTCCCGAAAGATGTCAGGGTGGAGACGCCACTCGGCGTTGTCCACCGTAGTACTGTTCAGGAAGTCTGCCTGAGTGTTTGTCGTGCCGACGATGTGTTCTGTCTTGAGGGAACATACATTGGTTTCTGCCCACTTGCCCATTTTTGACTGCCCACTTTTGAGTGCTGCTGTGGTACGCATGATCCAAACAGAGGGAATGGGGGGGGAGCAAAAGCGCTTTGCTCCAATAAGCCAGAATCCACTCCGCAGCTGACAGCCACAAGGAGATCGGGCAGATAAGAACACTTTGCAATGGCCGCTGCCTAAATGAGTGGTGCAGCGAGCCCGGAGTCAAACGACTGATCCACAATGGCGGAAAAAAGGTGTGAAAGCTGCCAAGAGGAAATCGGGCGGTGCGAAGACGTCTCGTTTCCAATGGCTGTGCCTGCTGATGGAATGAACGCTGAGGCCGAAGTCAGTTCAGTCGGCATCTAGGAACTGCCATGGCCGCAATCTGCAGGAGAACCATCAAAGCCTCCCTGCATAAGAGGATGACTGGCGGCGAAGCAGCCAGTTGGCCGTGGCGGCGGTCCGGGCTGCTCTAAATGTTCGGTGGCACTGTCAGCAAAGCTGAACCTGCCAGCACAAGACTCCAATCAGGGGCAATGAAACGGGGAAAAACCTGATACGTAAGACTGTCCAGAATGTCCAGAAGTGGATTGAAGCAGGAGCAACGATGCAAACATGTCTCTGTCAGATGAATCAAAAACTGGGCCCAACGGACATGAGTGAGGGCGTGGCCAGCAAAATTATGACTCAGGTCTCTGGGCAGATTGCACTGTATCAACCTACTTCCTGACCATTCCGCAGTCCATTGGGAGAAAGGGATGAATCCCACTAGAAACATTTTCAGCTAGATAAAGACTAAAAGACTGAAGACTGGATATCTTTTCAGTCATCCTGCATAGCAAAATCGTAGGATCATATAATTAATAAAATACAATTTAGAAAAGGAATAGTAAACAACATATACCATTCTTATAAATAGTACATAAACAAGGAAATTAATAGGAGAAAAATAAAGTACCATAAATCTGTCAATAACTATTGCAATTAAGTTTTTTAAAAAATCACCAAAAGAGAAACTACACTAGAAGCCTGGAAGATTCACAGTGGAAAGACATGCTGGAATGACCACCAGATTACAGGAAAACACTGCAATTTTGTGCTCACTTAGGGAATTTTTTTAAGGTGTCAGAGAATGGGTACCTGATAATTATTCTAATTTTGGGAGCAACTGATTTCTTAATATAATGTGGATTTAAATGAGTAATATGTTTTAAAAGACAAAATCGTAACAGACTTTCATAAAATATGCTTTTTATTCTTTGAAAAATAAACACAAAAGCAAAAATTTAATTCATAACATGTTTTAAAATTTATTATATAACTGTAGGAATGCTAAATATAGCTTTATGATTAATGGTATTCTATAAGTGTGCAAAATTGATTTTTATGTTATTTTTTGGTATTTACAAATAAACAATATATACAGTACATATTCATCAATGATATATAGCATTTTCTTTAAAAATCGCAATGCAAACAGTATGTCTAATGTACATAACAGTAAAAAATACTACTATGATACCGTTTCCCCCAAAATAAGACATCCCCTGATAATAAATCCAATCCGGTTTTTGAGTGCATGGCAATAAAGCCAAGTGCTTATTTCAGGGTTCAAAAAAATATAAGACAGGGTCTTATTTACTGGGAAACACGGTATGCTTTTAATCAGTGATAATGTTATATATATTTCTATTTACAAACTCAAAAATGTCAGATGAAACAACACAGAAAAGAGCAATCAGGCTGAAAAATGATCCAGGGTGTATACATTAGGTTTGTTTGTATGTTAGACTTTTTTTTCTAGATTCAAAAGCAATCATATGCAGGCTGCCTCATTATTCCAAATAATAAACTACTTGAAATGTTTTGCCCCATTTGCTGTTTTAAAATTGCCCATGAATTGACATTGCATCATTTCCACTTTCCTGAAGTGTCCTGAAGACAGGGTTCTTAAGGAAATACAAAAAGGAAAAGAATATAGGTCTGCTACTTGCAGATATGAACAACACAATATCCAAACATTATTTTAGATTGCCAGAATACTGCATGGTATCCCTAATTTAAATGAAGTGAATCTTGAATAAAACTTGTCCTCAGGCTTGAGCAACATCTATATGGAAAAAAAACAGTTGCTCTTTCTTTTTCCGGGAGCTTCCATTCACAGAATCTCTTTGTTTGTTAAACAATTAAAAAAAAAAATCCTCCCCAGCCCTACACAGCATAAACAAAAATCAGCTGAGCTCTCATTAAAACTTTTATGTGTTAATAGTTTTTCTTTCCATCTTCCAGTTAAATGATTAGGGTGCATATGCCTTTTCTATATTAAATGTATTAGTTAAATGTAACTAATCCTGAATCCTTAAACTTGTACTATGATTGTAATGATTACTAGAATGCTAAAAAATAAGTTTCAATTTAATTTAAAACTAGATGGTTAATGAAATATATATTTCTCTAATTTTTTTCTTCTAGGTTTTTTTTTTTTTTTTTGGCAGCCTAGGAGACATAATCAGATTGCAAATAAGTATCAAGGAGGTAGGTATCAGATACTACTGAGTATGCATGCCATTCCCTTCTTCCTCTCTATCTTTGGAAGAGGAGGTCCACGCATACACAGCAAACAGGGAGAGTTGGTCATATTTCCAGACCCAAAACATATTGGCAGAAAGATGACATATATGTCAAAGAAAGAGAAGAGAGATGCTAATATCTATACAGTATCCTGGAGCCACATGAAGTAATGTTAATGAAAATCCATCCTTGAAATATTAAAGAATCCACTTCCTCTGGAAAAAGCACAACTACTCTTTAAAAGATTTTAAACGGCTACCTGTGTGCCTGCATTTCCAGCAGAAGTGTGGCCTGGGCATGCACATGTGATTAACAGGCAGCCAGTAAAAAGTCTTCAAAGTACAGGTACTTCTTGTTTAGTAATCACAATTGGCACCAGCCAATCAGTAGTTAAGCGCAAAGCAGTTCTTAAGCGAAACTACAACATTGCTTATGTTTCAGCATTGCTGTGCTTTACAGACCTGCAAACGTCATAAATGCAAGGACTGGTCGTAAAGTTACTTTTTCCATTATAACTTTGGATAGTTGCTAAATGAGGCATTCTCTTAAAAAAAAAAAGGATTACCTTTAGTATGCTTACCCTTTTGCAGAATAGAGTCACTTTAATGCTTCTGAAAAATATATTGCTAAATCCTATCCATAGCTGGATATAAGTATGTTATATTGTATCCTTTAATGAAAATACACTAACTGTGGAAAATGTGCAGGTTACTGATTTGTGTTCAGTACCCCTGTTCAATGTCCTCAAATTACTCCTCTGAACTTCTGATTTATTTGAAAAATTACAGTCTACTGGAGAATTTACTTTACACCTGTATTTAGGTGTAAATACTCATTCCATTAGTTATGGCCATTCCTTATGGTAAGATTTTCCATTTTTCTTCTTCTCCTTTTGTTCTTTTTGGAGGCGCTCAAGTTCGGCTTCATACATCATTTCCTGAATCAGATATTTTTCTCTTCTCATACGATCCCTTAGATCTTTAGGAAGATCTGGGATTAAATAGGAAATCAAGTGTTTTATGCAAAACACAAGGTGCTGTAAAGAAAGTTTTAACAGCAAGTGAGTTTACTAGCATAATAACCTGAACACTTATACAGTAATATTTATTATTAATAAACGTAATGGGAAAAATACAGTTGTCTCCACACAGTCTTTATATTTCTGTATTTCCTTTTTTTAAAGAATCAGTTCATTTCTATTAACATCCTCACATCTCAAAGAACTACCGGTATCTATTCAGATAGCAATGTTAATTGCTAACTGTACTTATTAGTGTCAATTTATTTCGTTCATTACAATAGAAATAGGAGGAGGAAACAATCCAGATACATTTAAGATTTTTTTTTTTATTTTAGTACTAATTAAATTAAATTTTAATACATTTACATTTAGTGAATTATCTGTGCATCCATGGTACTATGAGCCATCCTAGATACAAACAGCAGCTATTTTGAATTAATAGATTCACATAGGAAGATCTTATACTGTGAATGTATATGAATAGTGTTGTGAAAAAAACATTTCAGCAACCTTTCAATAGATATTGGAAGAGAAAAAAATTGAGCACAGGAAACCAGAATTTATTATACAGGGTCAGCCTACCCAGTGTTAATAGTATCAGCATTTTTAAGTTTTACATTTGGAAGGCTGCAAAACTGAAACTTACCTCAAAAACAATAATAAATGCCAATCGTGCAGCTAAGACATGCCAGAACTGTAGTGTGTAACCATAGGGCACTGGAGAATGAGGGGGATCACGATAGTCTCTGTACCTGAAAGGACAAGCGAAAAAAAGATAAATTTTGTCTATTAAAATGCAAAATGTCTACTGAATGTATATCAACACTACTATGATAAGTCTGTCTTGAAGCCTTTGTTCAACATTAAGCCCATTAATAATTGAAATTAAAGGTATTGAAAGATTATGGAAATTCCCAATATACTGAGCTTCTAGACAAACAACAAGATGATTTAAACCATTTATGTTTGCATAATGTTGTTTGCCATTAAAGAGAACAGTATGACAGTTGTAAATAACTGAGTAGGTAATAATTTGAAGAAGAATAGCATACCAATTTTATCTTGTTACTGACATCCCATTCCACTGAGTATCTTTATGTGGGACACATGAAATGATGAGGGAGAAAGGGGACACTTGCCAAACTAGTGAGACCAGTCAGATTAACCATCGCAATCAATGGGTTATGACATCATATGTCACAGGTTGCCACATTTATCTACATAAATATCTGATTTTTAGCTTATTATGTGTGCTTCTTACCTATTTCTTGTGTTTCCATCCCTTTTCTATCTATATCTTCTTCATCTTTTGGTATTAAAATTCAAACACAGCTTCTGCATTACGTTTAAGTGCTGTTATATTTTCATAACAGATTTAATGTGACTACAGATAGTCCTCAGGTTACAATGGCAATTGGAACTGGGAACTCCATCAGTAAGCAACATGGTTGTAAAGTATGACATCACATGATCATGCCATTTAGTGATGCCAATTCTGGCAGTTCCAGTTGCCATTGTTAAATGAAAACCATATGGATTGTTTAATGGGGGCCTCCTATGATTGACTGCAATGGTATGGTAGAATGTCTTTGGGAGAATAGGCAAAATGATGCTGTCTAGGGAACAGTCAGATAAGAGACAGCATAGCCATAGCTGCATAATGGGCAGAGAAAGGCTCAGGAAGGACCTTTCTTAAGGTGATGGAGGGAGAACTGTAGTTTCACACTTATAGAATTCTGTTAATACAATTTTACAATAAAGTAAAAATAGCCTATGTTTCTTGTTGGGTCTACCTGGTAAGACTGACATTGTGACTTCTGACTTCCTGCTGGCGTTTCCATTGTCTTTGCTTGTGGGAAGCCAGCAGGGAATGTTGGAAATTGTGCTCATGTGACCAGCGGGACACTGCAAAACCGGAATTCTGAGGACCTATCCTAGATCTCCCTTATTCAATGCCAGTGAAACTTTGAGCAGTCACTGAATGAATAGTCATAATCTTAACTACCTGTACAAATCACATCTTAAAGGTCTTAAATGGTCTACATAGCTACTAATGTCTCATATCTGTGGGAGGATGTCAGAACAGGCAAGGTGGTGAGGCTCTACCAGTTTGTATATGATTCAGTGTCATGCACAGGGGTTTTTATCATGCTACAGCTACCTTGCCAGTTTGTCCCTCCCTGTGGATGTTAGTGGATAATGTTCTAGCTTTTTCTATAATAAAATGGTATCCAGTCAGCATCTTAGTCCTTTGCTTCATATGCACTATATTGGATAAATTAGTATTTTTACCATCCTAAATTGCTGATGGAAGTTGTGATGGAGACCTAAGAATAACTCAGGAAAACCCTGATTTGATTTCATACGGCATAAAACACTTTTATTTTACTTAAGCAAGCATTTAAAGTTTTCTATTTCTGAAAGTGGATTTTTGTAGCTACTATTGCTTTAGGTCAGGGGTGTCAAACTGGCAGCCCGTGGGCTGGATGTGTCATACACAGGCCACGCCCATCCCAGCTCTGCGAAGGGAGGAAACGTCGCAAAACGTCAAATGACAGCAATTTGACACCTGTGCTTTTAGGTCAATGTTAATTTTTTTTAAAAAAAAGATGTATACTGTTTTGAATAAAAATAATGATGGTAAAGCAGTAAAAATTCTGATAAACATGCAGCATTTTCACATATATTTCTTTACCTGCAATATTTTAAAGATGCATCAGAAAGCTCACTTCCATTTGATGATGGCTCTGAACGATGTTCAAAATCAGACACCAAAAATAGTGATAAACTTGCATTAACATAGCCAACCATACACCTAGAAAGAAAGAATGGTTTTACTCAGAAGTCAGCCTTCTTACACCAGATTCTGTAATAAGTACTCACAAAAACTCAGGTCCATATTACTTAGATTATTTGCTAACAATGAACATCCTAGAAAGAGCTGTTGGATTTAATTCTGAATTGATGAAAATAATACAGAAATTATCTGCCAAGTTTCTGATCATTTACAATTGGGAAAATAAGAGTAAACATCTCTTCCAAAGCATTAGATTGGTTATTTGTATGTTGAGATAAATATACACCGAGGATTTTATTATCTGGAAAAAACACAAAATTGTTCAGTTTTTTTAAGGGCTTAGAGGTTTTTTATTCATAACTTCAAGAGAAAAATACTGATTCTCAATTAAAATATTTGTTCTGCAATCACGTTATGTAAAATTATTTAAAAAGAAATCCCAGTCAATGGAGAACTGCACATGAGATTCTAGTTAGTAATGCAGTAAATGAATACACTTAATTTTGGTCACTGACCAATTTTTAGTTAATTTATTTTTAATACTGAGCCAAAGGGCTATAAGGAAAAGATACTTTTTTTCACAGTTGGAATGAAGAACAATCTTAATAAAATTAAAAAATACAGAATATCCACTGGGCTCAATGAAATCTTAATCAAGGCTAACTTAGATTATATTGATTTCAGTTGAAATGAATGGGATGAACTGAATAGGATACACCGAATACAGTAGGGATCCAACCATTTTTATGTTACTATATTCTTCCTAATAATACTTTTTATTTTCAAACTATTAAAATAGATCTTAGTTAAATATTTATTTGTGAATATGCTGAATATATACTTCTCTCATGCTCATTTTTTTTTGTATTTTCAACTTCAATTGGCTCGAGACAGGTATGATTTTTTTAAACTTCAAATCAGTTTACTAATCCTAGGAAAAAAATAACATATAATAATGAAATGTCATTAAAGACAAATGACAATAGTGTAGAATTGCCTTGTCTTAGAATTACCTTCATTTGTCCTCAGATATAGCATAGGATCACATCATTAGCTACATGAGACTTCATTACTTCCAAGATTTTTTTAAAAAAATGCCATTCCACCCCTAGGTAAAGCCCCTTTCTGCACTGAAATGGAATGATACAAATAACTCAAGCTCTGGAGAGCCCATCATAGGAAGAGGGGCAGCTTAGAATTCATCAAAGCTTTTGCCAGTGATTGGTTGACAGCTACAACTGGAATGGAGTTCAAGCACTTTCTACTGGTCACTATGATGGATTAAATAAATAATTTTATTGGCTTTCTTATAAAACGTGTTGTTTAATCTGCTACATTTCTTCCAGTTCTCACTGCTGTTCTCAATACTAGCATTTTAAGATGAAAAACTTCATATAATGCAGCTTCAAAATGTTTTTCCTCAGAAAAAGCAATGCAGCTATCCATTGCTAGAAAGGATAATCAATAGTTCAGCTCCTTAAACTCAGCTTCCGGCGGTGACATCATCACGATCGGGTGAGGAAACGGAGGCTCCGTCTCTGAAACCCAAATTTCCTCATTAAGTGCTCTTTAGGGGCATTCCTGAACTTGGAGGGATCGGGAAACGAAAGAGGAATTCGCGAAGCCCCCTGGTGTTGCGCTGTCATCAGGGAGGTCGAGCGATCAATCTCTTAAATTGGTGGAGAAAAGCAAGAGAATATAGGCTTTTCCTCTGTAATTAAGTGCCAAATCCTTGACTCATTAATGAATGAGCAGAAATGCATACCCAAAATTATAACTTTGTGTCTTTTATCCTATGACAAAGCTGCAATAACATCCAAATATATTCACTCGAGAAAATTTTGGAAATAGCTTTCTGTATAACAGGAATGCAAAATATAATACATCTAAATGGTTAATGAAACAAATGCTGCCTAGCTTATTCTGATTCAGTCATATAGATATGTGAGGTTTATTTCGTAAAAAAGAAATATCAAAATAGAATAATAGATCTTATTGGTGTCACAGAGGAACATTGTTTTATGTGGTGGTGTTATTTAATATTTTAAAAAGTAGTTATCTTTAATATGACAATCACATGTTCAATAATCTTAAACCAAAGTTATTTGCTTAGTTATTGGCTTCAGAATACTTGTTCTTTCTAAAAAGCTTTGTGGCCTGCTTTCCCATAAATAGCTAATAAAAGCTGGTTGTATTGGTGGTTTAGTCTCCTTCAAATTATTTTAATTATTTTTGCAGTGGAATCAAACAGCAGAATAATTTGGATGCAAAGAAGAAGCTTAACAATGATATTTCTCTTTAAATATCTCATTAAAAAGTTCATAGTCCTACTGAATGAAATCTTAGACATGTTGTTATGAGGTTCTAAAACTGAAACTGCAAAAGATATTTGTATTATTTTGTAGCATATTTCTTAAAAAATTACTTTTGTCCGGCCTCTCCTTGACCTGCACATGGTCCATATTTGTAAGCATAAACAAGCCGTGGGATAAAATCTGAAGTCACAGCAATAACAAATGCATTTGTGATGACAGAAAGAATTCCAATGCCTTCAAGAATTCCATACCAGATTCCTAACAAAAGAAAAGAGGCATGTCAGTTTTAGCTTCTAAATTATTAGCTAAATTGTAGCATTTATGCACTACTTTAATCAACATTATTAATGGCCCAGTTCTAGTTAGGTCTACCAGACTGCCTACAAAATGTCAATACCAAAGATTTCCCCATTAGATGTTTTTTCAAATGAATGTAAAAGATCAGAATCTGGTAGTACCCATTGATGAATCTTACAAGTTTTTGAAATGTGTTAGTTGGAGAAGGTGCTCCCAGGCTCCTTTTAATGTTTGCCACCATAGATTTAGTTGGTTATTCTCCTATGGTGTCTATAAATGAATTAACACTAAAAGCTTGCCACCCTGAGTCTGATATCTACAATTCTTTTTTTGATTTTTTTTTCCTGATGTGAAAATGAGTGAAAATTGTCTCAGAAATAAGCCATTCGGTGAACGCTATTTCTGGAAATTGCAGCTAGGGGGATATATGTATGTTTGAGTCAGTGGTGGGTTTCAAAATTTTTTACTACCAGTTCTATGGGTGTGGCTTGGTGGGCATGGCATGGCTTGGTGGGCGTGGCAGGGGAAGGATACTGCAAAATCCCCATTTCCTCCCAATCAGCTGGGAATGGGAGGCGGAGAATAGATGGGGGTGGGGCCAGTCAGAATTTTTACTACTGGTTCTCCGAACTACTCAGAATTTCCACTACCGGTTCTCCAGAACTGGTCAGAACCTGCTGAAACCCACCTCTGGTTTGAGTAATCTATATTGTTAAAGAAATGCTTTGTACCAGTAATGAGCTGGCACATTTGGATTATGGCTCTACTTATTGCTCAACTAATTACTAACAGTTGATCTTGGCTGATCTTGAAACAAAGCTAAGTAAGATTAGACCCTGTCACTTCTTGGATGAGACAGGATCTGATAGGTTAGTCTGAAAAATATCCCAGATGAAGACTAGATGGTCTTAGATTATAAATTTCAACTTCAATTTGCACCAACACTTTACACCCATTAAAGATTCTGTTTACCAATATCTTTTGCTTTGGAAGCTAATGGCCGTCTCCACTGGGTGACAAATTTATATGCATCAAGGCGTATTTCAATGATATTGTTCAATAAAGCCAGAAGTGGAGCAAGTGGAAAAGCTGCTACAAATATAGTTGTGAATCCAAACTGGAGGACTGAGAAGGAAAATGAGAGAAGGAATGTCATATTTAGCCACGTATATTTTATGTGTATTGTATATTATCAAAGGCCAGTAAAAGTGTACACTAAAAATTAAATTCAGAATAAGGGTCGAATATGATTTCTATATAGAAAAACATTTCTTCTGCAACCCACAACATTAAATACTAACAATGGCAGATTCATAAGATATTCTTTCTGTACAGATTGGAATATCTAGACAGTATATCCCAGAATAAACAGTATATCTACAGATTTGCAGACTACATTGCTGCTTAAAATGGCAAGATACAAATCAAAATGTACAATGTTTTATCATCTCCAAAATAATGAAAAGAATCTAAGATTCTAGATTAAATCAGTTTCTTTTCAGTACCTCTTTATCAATGCTATAGTTTGAAATGCTAGAAGGCATAGTATCTACTCTTAGAGTCAACATGCCTGATTAACCTAATTTCATTTACACTTAGGTCAGTGATGCCTGAGAATTTATATCAAAATGCCACAAGAGATGTTTTTGCTGAAAAATCGCTATCTCTCTGAAAATAATTTTACAAGCTTACAATGGATGCAACATTGTCCTGGAAGGTTTTTTTTTTTTTTTTTTTTTTTTTTTAAAAACACATTATTATATCGGATCATGAGTAATATATAAAAACACCAGAATCAGGCAACAAAGAAAAAATTGTTCATACTCATTTCGAGGTATTCATCAAAGAGTCCATAGGCATTCAAAGGCAGCAAGTTATAGTCTTTTTCCCATTGTGGTAAAGTTGTTTTTTGCTGTGAACCATACTCTTGCCGCAGTCTTCGTCTGGTCCACCAGTTCTGAATTATCCTGCATATGTGAATATTATTTTTACATATTTTTCAGATCACTTAAATTTCAATTTTTTATTTTTGCCATACATTTGGGTTTTTTTTAATAGAGGTACTCATTTTCACACAATTCCAAGAAAAATAGCCACATAACAAAAACATAATTAAAATAAGCAACTTAAAGTATAAAATAAAAATTGGAATAACCAATGTACTAATCTGATTGCCAAAAATGCAAAGTTCCCGTGTGGCGGATCTAGCTGTGAATGTCTGAAGCTGAACTTCTTCTCAGCAAGATGACACTTTGGTCCTTAGCTCCTATTGAAAACACTGGTGGGATGCTGAAAATTCCTCTGGATGGAATAAGAACATATCCACGCCGTAGGCATATAGTTTGAGAGACCTCTATAACTCATCACTGTTGGAACTTCATCAAAATGAGCAGTGTTTAAGACTTAGAGCTATCCTGGAGGATCCAGATGAAGACATCCAGGAAAAGGTGACCCAAGCTCTAGCTGATTTCTTTGCTTGGCAAGTAGATTTCAAAAAAAAAAAATCCATATATGACAAAATATATAGAATTAACACTTTCCAAGAGATTCGTTGGTGCATTTTTTAAAGGAAAGTAACAAGAGAACAAATCCTCCAATGCCATTTCAAATCCAAATTGAAGCTCAACAATGTAGAGGTAATTATTTTGAAAGAAATTCTTATTAGAATCCTATGTATAAGAAAAGACTTTCCTAACTGAAATATTAAAACCACTCATTTTGTTGGGAAAAGTTATAATACATAGATTTTATCTTCCAACAAAACAGATTTAGACTAAATACTATGCAAAAGGCCAGAGAATTTCTAGAGAAATACAAAAATGAATTACAACAGACCCAGAAAGGCACTGAGGAGCGAATATCCAAACAAATTGAGAGACAAGTTAAGTATATAACCAGCATGAAATAAGAAAAAAAAGTGAGGGCTATGGGCACAGACTTTTCAAAAACAGTTCATTAACTATGTAATAAAATGCTTAATCTGGAACATAAATGGCGCCAACTCCCCCCCAAAAAGGAAGAAAAAAAACCTATTTCACCACCTTAAAAAAAGGCTATAATGTGTCTTCAGGAAACATATATTAGAAATAAAGATGTAAAATACTTAATTTACAAAAATGTGTATGAATTTAGCTCAGCAGAATCAAACATGGCAGTGTTCTATACATTGCCCAATAAAAACCATAATTAATAACTGTTCAGGATGGTAAATATGTAAGGGTAGAAACAGAACTAGATGGCCAAAAAACCTGTGTGCTGGGAATTTATGCCCTGAACAATAGAAATACTTTCTACAAACATGATGGACCTAGTGTTAAATCTACCATACCAAAGTTGGTTTCTGACAGGCGACTGGAATGCTATGGTGTTTTCACAACTGGATAGAATATCTGAAAAAATAATCAAAACTACCCAAGGAAAATTGTCAAAGTGCTTCTTGCAGAAAATTTAACATTAGTCAATATCTACGATAAAAAAAAGATAATTCTAGGGAATACACCATTTTTTCACCAATCATTTTCAAAATAGACATAAGAATTTCAAAAAAATTAGTTATTCTAGCCTCAAAAGCTTTCTTTGATCACAATCCAGTTGAATTGACTTTAAGAAAGAAATCAGCAAATTTTAGATGGAAATGAAACTTTATTACAGAAAGAGTGAATAGTAAAGATGTCAAAGAGAAATTAACAGAATTGTTTGACAAAAACCTAAACAAAGGAATAGACAAAAAAGAGTATGGGATGGAAGCCAATTGAAAAAGAAAGCCCAGGAAAAATCTGGGAGATTTTACAAGAAATTAAAAGTAAAGAAGAATTAAAGAAATCAAGATAAACATTCTAAACCAAACTTATTATCTATGTGTTTAAATAATTAGGGAATAAATTGAACACCCTTAAACAAAATAACTTTGAACATGCAAATAAACCAAGAAGGTGTTTGGCCTATATATTAGGGAATGAAAAAGAAAAGATGATTTTGAAAGGAGGATGACGCAGTATAACAAATAATTTGGCAATACAGAAACCTTTGATTATTACTATTCCAATTTATATAAAGCAGGGGTCCCCAACCCTGGGGCTGTGACCCACTACTGAGCTGTACCCCGTAGCCTATTTGCAACTGGACCATGCGAGTGGTGGGCTGGCACACGCATAACTCGATGCACACAAGTGGCAGGCTGGACCGCACGTGCAAGTTGAGCTGCACACATGCCGGCCCACCGCTTGCGCAGCCCGGTTCCCTTCTCTCCCTCCCCCCAGCTGGGCCACCAAGCTTCAAAGGTTAGGGACCACTGATATATTTTATTTATTTATTTGTTTCCATTTCTATACCGCCCTTCTCCAAATAGGACTCAGGGCGGTGAACAGCCAAAGTAAAAAAAAGAACATACAAAATTTAAAAACAGTTTAAAATAATTAAATATTTTGGCCGTAAATTAAAACAACCCAATTTAAAATCAATTTAAAATTTAACTCAAGCCAGCCCAGCTAGTTGAAATAAATAGGTTTTCAGGGCCCGACGAAAAATCCGGAGGTCTGTTATTGTATGTATCTCTGGGGGGAGGTTGTTCCAGAGGGTGGGCGCCGCCACAGAGAAGGTTCTCCCCCTGGGGGTCGCCAGCCGACATTGTCTGGCGGACGGCACCCTGAGGAGGCCCACTCTGTGCGAGCGTACTGGCCGGTGGGAGGCTATTGGTGGCAGAAGGCGGTCTCGTAAGTACCACGGCCCTAAGCCATGGAGCGCTTTAAAGGTGGTCACCAACACCTTGAAGCGCACCCGGAAGACCACCGGGAGCCAGTGCAGCTCACGCAGGAGAGGTGTCACATGGGAGCGTCGCCCCCATAATCCCCCGCGCGGCCGCGTTCTGGACCAGCTGGAGCCTCCGGGTGCACCCCAGGGGGAGTCCCATGTAGAGAGCGTTGCAGTAGTCCAGGCGGGAAGTGACGAGTGCCTGAGTGACTGTGCGTAGGGAGTCCCGATCTAGAAAGGGGCGCAACTGGCGTATCAGGCGAACCTGATAAAAAGCCCCCCTGGCCACGGCTGTCAAATGATCTTCTAAAGACAGCCGTGCGTCCAGGAGGATGCCCAAGTTACGAGCCCTCTCCGTGGAGGCGAGTGATTCACCCCCAATAGCCAGCGATGGCGTCAGCTGGCTATATCAGGACGCTGGAAGCCACAGCCACTCGGTCTTAGAGGGGTTGAGTCAGAGCCTGTTTCTCCCCATCCAGGCCCGCACGGCCTCCAGGCACTGGGACATCACTTCAAGGGCATCGTTGGGGTGGCCTGGGGTGGAGATGTACAGCTGGGTGTCATCAGCGTACTGATGGAACTCCACCCCGAAGCCACGGATGATCTCACCCAGCGGCTTTACATAAATGTTGAACAGAAGGGGCAAGAGGACTGACCCTTGTGGCACCCCACAAGCAAGGTGCCTCGGGTTTGACCGCTGCCCCCCTGTCAACACAGACTGCGACCGGTCAGAGAGGTAGGAGCAGAACCACCGCAGAACGGTGCCCCCCACCCCCAACCCCGCCAACCGGTGCAACATGATACCATGGTCGATGGTATCAAAAGCCGCTGAGAGGTCTACCAGGACCAGGATAGAGGAGCAATCCCTATCCCGAGCCCTCCAGAGATCATCCACCAACGCGACCAATGCCGTTTCCGTGCTGTGCCCAGGCCGGAAGCCGGACTGGAGCGGGTCTAGATAGACAGCTTCATCCAGGTACCAGGGAAGCTGTTGCACTACCACACTCTCAACAACCTTCGCAACGAAGCAAAGGTTGGAGACTGGACGATAGTTAGTCAAAACAGCCGGATCCAGAGAGGGCTTCTTGAGGAGAGGCCTCATAACCGCTTCTTTCAAAGCAGCCGGCAGGACCCCCTCACTCAAAGAAGCGTTAACAATCTTCTGGAGCCAGCCTCGTGTCACCTCCCGGGAAGCCAGTACCAACTAGGAGGGACACGGGTCCAATAAACATGTGGTCGCGTTCAGCCATCCCAGGACCCTGTCCATGTCCTCGGGAGCCACAGGATCAAACTCCCCCCAGATAACATTCTCAAGACCTGCCTCAGTCATCCCGTCCGGACATACCCAGTCAGAGGCCAGCCCTTCCCGAATCTGAGCGATTTTATCATACAGATACTGCACAAAGTCCTCAGCTCGGCCCTGCAAGGGGTCATCCCGCACTTCCAGGTGGAGGAGGGAGCGGGTCACCCTAAACAGGGCGGCAGGGCGATTATCTGATGACGCGATAAGAGCGGCAAAATAGCTAGATTTCACCACTTTTATCGCCACTAGGTAGGTCTTAATATGAGACCTCACCAGTGTTCGGTCGGATTCGGAGCGGCTGGTCCTCCAACTACTCTCCAGGCGTCTTTTCCGGCGCTTCATCTCCCTAAGCTCCTCAGAGAACCAAGGAGCTAGGTGAGTTCGGTGCCGGGTCAGAGGCCGCAAAGGCACGACACGGTCCAAGGCCCCAGCAGCCGCACTATCCCAGGCGGCCACCAGGTCCTCAGCCGAGTCATGAGCCAGAGTCTCAGGAAATGGCCCAAGCTCCATCTGGAACCTATCAGGGTCCATCAGGCGCCTGGGGCGGAACCACCTGGTCGGTCCCGCCTCCCTGCGGCGGGGTGCAGCGGTTAGAAAGTCCAGTCGAAGGAGCGAGTGGTCAGACCATGACAAGGGTTCGATGACTATATCCCCTGAATCAAGGCCACTCGACCACTGACCAGAGACAAAACCTAAGTCCAGAGTGTGTCCACCCGTGTGAGTAGGGTCATGAATTAACTGAGTAAGGTCCATGGCCGTCATGGAAGCCATGAACTCTCGAGCCACCTCAGACGTTTCGCCGACAGATGGCAGGTTGAAATCCCCCATGACTAGAAGTCTGGGGGTACCAACCGCCACCTCAGCTATGACGTTGAGCAGCTCGAGCAGGGCCGTTGTCACGTGACAGGGAGCCAGGTACGTGATCAACAAGCCCATCTGTACTCCACGATCCCACTTCACAAAAAGGGGCTCACATCCGGCTATCTGTGGAACAGTGGTCTCCCCGGATCAAGACTTTCCTTTATAATAACCGCCACCCCCTCCGCCCCTGCCCTGAGCTCTCAGCTGATGGAATGCTCGGAAACCTGGTGGGCACATATTCACGAGGGGAACCCCCCCCCTCATGGCCCAACCAGGTCTCCGTAATACCTGCCAGGTCCGCTCTCCCCTTCTGAATAAGATCGCAAATGAGGGGGGCTTTATTTACCACGGACCTGGCATTGCACAACAGCAGCCGAAGGCTCGGGCCCTGAGAGTCTGAACAGCCTGGGGTGCGAGAAGAGCTATGGGGACCGGGGCGCACCACCGCTCGAAGATAGCGAGTGCGTGCCCCCACCATATGATGCGGCCCCCTGCTCCCGCCATATCTGCCCCTCCCACTCAACACATTGATAGAGAAGCCCTCGACAGAATGGACTCTGATATCCCCCTTACCCCCGGAATCCGCACCCTCCGTGGCCCCACTGACAGCTGGGCCGGACCCCTCCCCCCGTGGGTTAACCCCCAAACCCACACAACCCTCCCGCCCCTTAAAATCCCTTAAAAATCTATCAAAAAGTTTCCCTAAAAAACCCCTCAATCCCCTTTTTGCGGCATGTCACCTCTCGGGGTGCCAAAGCCCGTCATAAAGGTAGGCCCTTGATAAAGTGGAGGGCCACACCTGCGAGAGGGGGGAGTCTCGCAGAATAAGAAGTTCTGTTGGCGAATACATCTAATCAATCAATTAATTAATTAATCAGGGGGAAGTCCACGGCCTGGGGGTAATCAAGATAGTCCAAAGTCTGGGGAGGGATATTCAATCAATTCCAAGTCAATAAATTCAATAAATTCAATAAATATAAAGGATCTGACATCTCTTCACAATAAATAGAATGTTATCTACAAAAGCAGAATGAACAAGTTACATTGCCCAGGAGGTATCTGTCAGCAAGTATTCTGTACATGTTACAATAAGCAAGCATTAATATGTATATTTTTAAAAAGCACATACGTACGGGTAGCCTAATTCCATGAAGTTGTTCCAAGTCTGCTTTAGCACCATTATAATACCCATCTGCATACAGAGATCAATAAGGCATCCACTAGGGTGGCACTGCAGAAGAAGCAGGCAGCAAGGGAACAAAGAGAAGTTTAAGCCATGCTGACTGGGAATTATTGGAAGGAAACACCAGCATTCATACTGAGGAATACTGGGAATACACATTTCACAGAACTCAGCCTTGTATGTATCCTTATTGTATCGTTATTATGTACATCATTCAAACACTTTCTTTAACCTTGCTGTTTAAAATTGCACCATGGTATTTACGGAAGAAGAATTTACATACTGCTGTTTAAATTTATGCATAAGTGCTTATGCTAGGTTGGGCAATTCATAACCAATAGAGGGGTTTTTTGAGTCAAAGAGGCTAGGATATGAGCTTTGGTCCCTGGGAATATCAGTTTAAGGTGATGTCTTGCATTGGCATTAATAACAGAAGCTACAAGGATTGAAGTGGGAAATCAAGGAGATCAGTTTTTATTTGTATGACCGATTGGCTGTAAAGTTTGAAAACCTTCCCAGACCTATTACTGATTAGCTGTGCATTTTCACCTGCTAGGAAAATGATTTCTGCAGAATGGGCAATGAGGTCTTCAGACTGGCCAGTCTGGGAGTGGTCAAAACCTAAGCTTTACTGACATCTGCCTGCTGCCATGGACAATACAAAGCCAGAAAAAGCTTGAACAGTAGCCGTCAGTCAAATGTAGTTAAACTGGATTATTTTCTGAACAACTGTGTACAGTTATTGGATTTAAACTGCAGTGTATCCTTTTATTACAATTCCACATGCATTTATATAGAAGTAGGCCACATTAACTCAATAGCAATTACTTCCAATAAATTGCACCGTTAATTACTTCACACATTATTTTTAGTACATTAGATATATTTTAGATACTATAAAATATGATATACTTCCAGATACTTCTGCATAACTTATTTCAACCCTAGAATGTATGCATGGAAACTTTGTACAATATGCTTCAATATTAATATAAAACACTTACTTCTTCTAGTCTCCATCTGTTTATCAGTCTGAGGTAGGCACCAGGGTGACCTGTAAACCTTCAATATAGGAGAGGTCATCATCTCTTTGCAGGTACGTTTTTGATCAAAACAATAGGAATGTAAGAGGAGAAGATCAAAGACGAGAGGCACAATTGTATTTTTCCATGGAAAAGGGCATTAAATTTGCATTTAGTATTTAGTACTTAGTATTTGAATGTACAATGTACCAATTGTTTTTTAACAATATTTTTGTAGTTTATATAAGAATCTAGATCAGGGGTGTCAAACTCGATTTCATTAAGGGCCGTATCAGGGTTGTGTTTGACCTCAGGGGGCTGGGTGGGTGTGGCCAGGTGGGTGTGGCCAGGTGGGCATGGGCGTGGCCAGCTCAACGTCACTCATGTTGGGGGCACCTGTGGTGGCCCAGGTGCGGCTGGGGGGATCCACTTTTGCTAGCGGTTTGTTTTGCTAGCACTCTACCAGCAAAAATGGAGCTTGGAGGGGCCTGTTCACCCCCTTGGGCTCCGTGTTTGGCTGTGACGGCCTCCTGCAGCCCCCTGTCAGTGAAAACAGAGCCTGGGGGGGCTGCGTGTGGCCCTCCCAAGCTCTGTTTTTGCGGGTGGAGGCGTGATGGGCCGGTCCTTTGCTATTTCCAGGGCGGCACCGTGGGCCAGATCTAAGCACCCCATGAGTCAGATCCGGTTCGTGGGCCTTGAGTTTGACATCTCTTATTTTATTTTTCCTATCTGTGTAAAAACAAGATGTTCGCTAACAATAATAATTTTGTTCTTGGTTTTGATTCATAGATAACTGTTTCAGCTTAGCCATATCAAAATATTCATGATAAAACACATACTGATCTTTCAAACAAAAGATACATTTGATATTTTTCAGGTGTTGGTAAACATCCCCAAAACATTTTATTAAAAAAGTGAAACATTCCAAATGATTATTTGATGTGTTGATGTATTAAAAGACAATAGGGTCTTCACAGTTGCAGTACACTGCTGACTCATAATTAAGCAGTGGTCCACTCAGACACCTAGATATATCTTTTCATTCATCTATTTTTTTTTTATTTGATTTATATGCCGCCCTTCTCCGGAGACTCAGGGCGGCTTACAATGCGCTAAGCAATAGCGCCACCTATTTGTGGAGTTAGTTTGCAACATAATATTTAAACAGAGATCTTATCTAGTGTAGAATAGCCTCAGCACGCTTGGAATAAATCTGGGCTTCAGTTATGCTTGTGACATATTGTCCCAAATATAGGTAGTTCTTGGGTTAAGATGGCAAGTAGGACTGGAATTTCCATCATTATTATTATTATTATTATTATTATTATTATTATTATTATTATTATTATTAATAATAATAATAATAATAATAATAATAATAATTTTAGTGATGCCATTATAAATAATAATTAAGTGATGCCATTATAAAGCATAATATCATATGACCACATTACTTAGCAATCACAGTCCTTGCAATCCTAGTTGTTGCCATAACTCAAAAACTGCAGGGGTCATTAAGCGTAGACTGTCATGTGGTAAGATGGGAAATCAGGTAAGCAGGATGGCAGGTGAGAGCTAAGGTCAAGTAGGACAGTGCTTTGGGAGAGCACTACAGAGTGTGGGAGGGTATCAGAGGCAGGCACTACAGAACGTGCATGACCGGGGAGACAGGCAGGTGTGGTACAGACTATAGGGAGGTGGGTGCCATGGGAAACTGCTATACAGCACTTGAGGTATAAACCTCAAATGGACTAATTTATAGAATGAGTCCAAAATCTGGGACCCATGATTCATGTGGAATTAAAATTTGGTAAATTTTTTAAAATGCAGTATGACATTATGATATAAAACTACCTTATAACAGTTATAAATATAAAATGTCATAAAAGATTCACTGTGCTGATGTTTGACTGTGCTATACATCCCAACATGGGCTATTATCAGTATGAAATGAATGTATCCCAACTTTTCCATTTAAGGCAGTACATTAGAAGCTCTGCCATTGTTGAAGGCACTGAGGAATCTGGTAAGGAAATATCTCTGAAATGATGACCCAAGGAGTTTTAGATTGCCTAGTATTTATTAAAGATGGGGAAAAAAATCGATGGAAAGATTTAGGTTTTGCACATGATGGCAATACATACTGGTAATATGTATGCAAGGAATTTATGTTTATTAAAAGAAGCTAAAATGGCTGCTTATAATATACCTTTTCATCCACTACATTACAAGAAAGCTGTATGAGGAGAAATTTAAAAGGAAGACCAATGCAGTGGGAAAGATTTAATCAAGAAATATTTAGTAAATTTAGAACAGATAGTGTCAAGAATGAATAGATGCTTAATGAATGTGGACTGAATACTGAAAAATGGGTGATATTGTGGAATACAAAAATGGTATATGATTTATTTTTATTAAATTTATATGTTGCTCATCTCACTGTTGAACAACTCTAGGCAGATGTGATGGAAGTAAAACATGCATGGGAATAATTGAAATGCTTAATTAATGACTGAACAGAGAGTAAGATAATATTTCTTTCTTGTTTAACATTTTTATGGATACAGTATAAAAGAAGGTTGTTGAAAGGGCTTGGTTTTATATAGAGAATGAATTATTAAATCACACAAAGAAGATTGAATGGGTTGATAGTAAGAAGAAGATAGACAAAGTGGTTTTGGATGGAACCAAGCTGTGAAATTTAAATAACAAAAGTCAATGGATGAGTTAATGGATGGACATAGTGAAAGAAAGATGGAATTTATTGAAAGATATAGTGAATGGGGGTGGGAATATTTCCCCTATGTTCTACCTTTCATTACTCTTTCTTACTGCTTTTCTGCACTTGCTGTAACATTACTTAACCACAAGGGAATAGCATGTTCTTATGTAAGTGGTATTACAGATAAAAATACAGAAGGTATTAGACAATGTGACTCCCTAAAAGTGTCTTTAGTGATCACAGTTAATCTACATTTATGAACTTTCGAGGGACATACTGTATTCTACTACTTAGGGCATACTTAGCATGAATTCAAAACAAACAACAATTTTACAGAGGCAGATATCATATTATTTAATCTTACCTTCCAAGGAAAAATGCTATATAAAAAGTAGAACTGTTCAGATTAACAAACTGAAAAAGAAACATTTTCAAAGTGAAGCTGTTTTCCCACTCAGATTCAGTACGAGGCTGCTCTGTAATGAAAAAAAAATGGAAATTGTAATCTTTATTGAAATTTGAATGCTGGATTTGGGGAAACTGCATGCACCCTACAAGTCTAGAAATGTCCCGGTAAACTTAGTTACAGATCTTGCTTATAATGCAGGGAAAGTCTAGTTTCTGAGACAGTACTTCTCAACCTTGACAATGTTAAGATATGTGGACTTCAACTTCCAGAATTCTCCAGCCAGAAAAGCTGGCTGGAGAATTCTTAGTATTGAACTCACACAACTTAACATTGCCATGGTTGAGAAACACTGCAGGATAAGTAGTATACATAGTGCAGTATCCACCAGCAGGAACTTGCAGGTTCTGCCTGCTCTCTATACAGAAAGTTTCTTGTTTTCAGTTTTCCCGTTGGAGATGCTTGTAACTGAACAGAGAGATCTGAACCTGGAACCATTCCTGGCCTTTAAAAGTGCGAAAAATGCATGAACTCAATGGACATCAAATGGGATGTGAGTGGATTGACTCATATAGTATTCTCAGCAGCTCAATTGTATTTAGGACCCAAAGAGGCCAACTTTAAATTTTCTGTTATTTTGTGGAGAGAAAAATATGATGATGTGGGAGGAACTGATGTCCAATAGGACTTTCATATACTTGGCCATATGATCTAATTTTAGAAAATAGGAGCTAGTACAAATGTTAGTTGCAACTACAGTAGGTACCGTAGCTGTAAGAAAAGCTACCTGTACTAAGGATCCTATCTGAGTCAGTCATTGGGACCAAAGTTTTATTCTTCTAAGCTTCTGGGCTTGTGCTGCAGCCCATCTTCAGGGAACTTCTCTCTCTCCAGAGTATGTGCATTGGGCTATTCTATGCATTTTATTTTATATGGTACCTGGTTGTATGTAGCTTTTAGTTGTTAATTAGTGTTGATGGCTGGCTATTAAGTCATTGATTTTTATTTCCTTGTGTCCCTCAGCTCCTATGTACTTGATAAATTGGTGGTAAATCTGATTGCATCCTCCAACATTATCCTAGGCCATGTAGATTTCCCTTCATTCGCAAAACTACCAAGGTTATAAACATTCTACTCAGATGACTTGTTACAGAGTTCTAACAAATAAACATTGTTTTACAGAAAGTCTGGTCCCACATGGTATCTTTTGCATTTGGTCCTTTTGTACCAAAGTCTGACAGAACACGTTCTAAAAGGCTGGGCAATAGGTTTCAAAGGGAGTTGTTTGGAGAACTTTCCTTCCTACTGCATATTAATAGTGCCTGAAAAAACAACACTAAAACATCTTAAAGATGCTAGTTGAAAAATTCAAGCACTTAGTTAGGCAAGGCATACCACATAAACACTTGGTTGTAAACAAACTCTGAGAAATAAAGCAGCACGTGTATTGTTTAATGTAGTGAAGGGGAAAATTCAATCTGAAATCAAAGACCTTTTTTTGACATAGCAAAAACAACTCCAGCTTTTTACAAAGTCTGTCTCACACTGATGGTTCTTAAATAGATTGGACAAGTTTAGAACTAGAACTAACAGTCCATTTTATGCTGTTTAGGACAAGTAACATCAGTTACAGTTCAATCTAATCATGCGAATAGAATTTTTGTGCAAAAAATTTAATACATATGCACAGTAGTGGGCTACAACCGGTTTAACAACTGGGTCTATGAGTGTGAGCTTCACGCCCGCCTGCAGGCTTTGCACGTGTGTGTGCCTAATGCACTTGCACGCAGTGTTCAAAATACAGCAATTTGAAGCTCAGCTGCTTACCTTCTAAGGCAGCCCCGGTAAGTAGAACAGCCGAGGCACGGAAATCAGTTGTGCTGTGCAAATCAGCTGAGCCAGAAAGAAGGAAATATAGGACAGGATAGGGCGGGTGCGGGTGGGCGGGGCCAGCTGATTGTCTGAACTACCGGTTCTCCCAAACCAGTCCAAACCGGCAGCAGCCCACCACTGCATATGCAACTGTATCACATAGGGATTCAACTAGTTAACTCTTTTGCTTAGTATTGTCTATTATACAAGGAATTGTTCCAGGTCTTATTTCACTGCATCCTTGCTCTGTAGGATGGAAGACCGGATGAATGGGAAAACTGGCATATAGAAAAGTAAGTTGATTTGTGGAAACACGAACACATACAGATACACATAAATACATACAGTGACACAGAGAAACAAATAATACAGCATACTGTTAGCTCCATTCATGCAGGAAATGAAGGTGCATGATAACCATGAAACATATTACTTCATTTTCATCACTTACCTAAGTTTGTCAGAAAAAGAGCAACCTTTTCATGCAACTGCAAAAAATGAAAAACAGCGTATAATTTTAATGTAATATATAAATCAGATTTGATGAACATTATGTGCTTACTACCTTCATTCTTTATTTCTCTATTCTAGCGGTGATAATGACAGCTTTAGAGGCAAAATCTTACTGACCTTTCTTTTAAAAATGCCTACTGAGTTAGTTTAGAGCATTTTGAATCTCACCGAGTTTGGATATTCAATATTGGTTTGCATTTGTAAAAATCTATATTTCGAATCAAATAAGACAGTGCTTTGGGAAAGGTACATTTGAGATGAATTATTTATGTTTATATTTATTATAAATGCAAATAAGCATTTTGTTTTAAAGTTAAAACTCTAATCACTGGAGGAAAAGCAGGAATAGAAAAGAAGGGCAATTTATTCCTGTTCAAATATTACTATGGCCTTGGTGTGAGAAGAAACAGTGTTTTCATCCAAAAATATGTAAATGCACTAAATTTTTCAATTTAGCAGACAGATTATAAAAGGGCCCATTTTTCCATATTTGTTTCTCCAAGTAATTTAGCATTTATCTAATATTTATACTATAAAGAAAGTCTATGCAGTCACTAGGAGTTGACACCAATTTGATGGCATATAATCAATAATGTATTTATTAGATTCACATAGGATTTACACTGCTAGTATCTAATTTTTTACATACTTTAAAAAAAATATGGCATTGTTCACTTTTCAGCAATGGGACTGCTTTTGATTAAGATACTTTATCTATTTGATTATAAATTGTGCTTAAAAAATCAAAGTGAAGAACACTATTTTTCCAAAATATATTTCCAAACCAAGTTAAATGGAACGGTGGGCTCTATTTTTATATTTTAAATGATTTTCAACCATTACTCTATCTTTAGTGAAATATTTAATAATGTCTCAATTTTTTAAATAAAATGAGCAGCGGAAGAGTTTTTTCACATTGTAAAAATGCTGAAGTCTTATTCTATTGATCTATCTGTCTGTCTGTCTGTCTATCTATCTTATTTGCATTTATAATAAATACAAAACATCAAGTCTCAAATATATCTTTTTCAAAGCACTGTCTCAGTTATTTTGAAATATAGATTTGTACAAATGCAAACCAATATTGAATAGGCAAAATCAGCAGGATTCAAAATGCTCTAACTAGTTCTGTAGGCATTTTAAAAAGAAAGTCAGTAAGATTTTGCCTCTAAAACTGTTTCTATATCTATCTATCCATCCATCCATGTCATACTCTGTTCTACCTCCAGGAGCTTCCCAAAATTAAATATGTAATTTTTGTTGAGATATTCCTCTTGAATGTCTCAAATTCTTACTGTGCCTTTGACACGTTTGATCTATTCAATCTGCAACTTAATTTTGCTATTGTTTATTTTTAAATGTTCACAGTGGATCTCTGTTATGCCAGAAATATGCAGGAAAAGCAATATTGATATAATCAGTGTAATCCTGTATGTGTATGTGCATTTATAAAACATTTTATGATTCATTTAAAATAATTCTATATCAATAATCTTTTTAAATATAAACAAACTTTGGCTAAACCACCATATACTACAAGTTGTGCTATAGTTCTGATAAGGCTATTTCTTATTACAGAAATCTGAGTACAACTAAGAAACAACCTAAACACAGATTGAAATTAATCAAGGTATGAAGAAATTTCCTTACAACATTCAGCAGCATGATGATGCAAAAATTGATGCAAACTGCAGTCCCAGTTGTTGCAACCTGAGAGTTATTCTTGATTAAAGCCCATTTAAAGGCAGCAAAAGTGCTGACAGTCACAACACGATATATAACAATGCCAAAAACAGCGGCGATCACCACACAGATCTAAAGAAAGAGGTGATAGAAAGAACATACAGTATAGCTTACAACGAGTACAGTAGCTCTCAACAACTAAATAATAAATCCAAGTAAGTAATCTATAAATGTATTCTGATTTTCTTAAATGGGACATGTGTGGGGGTTTATCCCTTATCCCAGACCACCCCAACGATGCCCTTGATGTGATGTCTCGCTGCCTGGAGGCTGTGCGGGTCTGGATGGGGAGGAACAGGCTCAGACTCAACCCTTCCAAGACCGAGTGGCTGTGGCTTCCGGCGTCCCGATATAGTCAGCAGGTGCCATCGCTGACTATTGGGGGTGAATCCTTGCCCCCCACAGAGAGGGCTCGCAATCTGGGTGTCCTCCTGGACGCACGGCTGTCTTTAGAAGAGCATATGACGGCCGTGGCCAGGGGGGCCTTTTATCAAGTTCGCCTGATTCGCCAATTGCAGCCCTTTCTGGACCGGGATGCCTTGCGCACGGTCACTCACGCCCTTGTCACCTCCCGGCTGGACTATTGTAATGCTCTCTACACGGGGCTCCTCTTTAAGAACACTCAGAGGCTCTAGCTGGTCCAGAATGCGGCCACGCGGGTGGTTATGGGCGCAACCCATTGTGCCCACGTGACATCCTTCCTGCGCGAGCTGCACTGGCTCCCAGTGGTCTTCCGGGTGTGATTCAAGGTGTTGGTCACCACCTTTAAAGCTCTCCATGGCATGGGACCCGGGTACCTTCTAGACCGACTTCTGCCACCAATAGCCTCCCACCGGCCAGTTCGCTCCCACAGAGAGGGTCTCCTCAGAGTGCCATCAGCCAAGTTATGTCGGCTGACGACACCCAGGGGGAGGGCCTTCTCTGTGGGAGCCCCAGCCCTGTGGAATGAACTGCCCCCGGAAATACGTAAGATCTCCAACCTCCGGGTATTTCGTTGTGCACTCAAGACCCTGTTGTTCCGCCAGGCAGGGCTATCAACATAAAAATTTTAAATTGGGTTTTAAATTGAGCCAAATTCATTTAATAATTTTAAATTATTTTAATTGATGTTGTCTTGTATTTTTAATAGACTGTACACCACCCTGAGTCCTTCGGGAGAAGGGCGGTATAGAAATAAAATTTATTTATTTATTTATTTATTTATTTATTTATTTATTTATTTATTTATTTATTTATTTATTTATTTAATTAATTAATTTCCTTCCTCATTTTAATGTGATCTCTTCCTATTATTAGTGTCACGGCAAGAAATAATGTTCAAGGACTCAAGTGTCAGATTAACAGGGTCAATTATGCAATTTAATTTTCTGAAGATAAAATTCAATGCTTGGAGGACTTTGTGTTTTGTGAGTTTTCACTTCTCAGTGAACTTACTTAACCTTGCATCATATCCAAGGGCTGGCAGTTTTCTCTAGTTTTTTCTGAAGGATTCAGTTAGGCTGAGATTCAGAGAAGCAATTAAACTAATAGTTTGTAAATTGCTGCTCTGATTAAAAGAGGTAAAGAAATTTGCTTAATTGCTCTACTGAAGTGAGATTTGATTACAAGAGCAGAACCTATTATGATGAACCGTTTCTCACAGAAAAGTAAATTAACATTTATCTGCAATAATAAAAAAAAAACCCAACAAGTCTTAGAAGAGAATTGAGAGAAGGAAGTAATGACCATTACCATAAATATGGATATACAATTCTTGGAGTAGTCTCAGTATAGAATAATTATGGAATGCTTTGGGACCTATAGATATTGAAGCATTTATTTGATAGATACTATTGAAAATAAAGGAGATAATCAATAAAAGAAAGGAGATGATAATTTACTGACTTTCACTTGTAAATAGATAAGAAGCAAGCAAGCAACAGTCAAATAAAAGCAGGCTAATAGCTGCTTTAATAATCCCTCAACTTTTGAAAAGTGCTTAGTTCTTATACAACAGTAACAACATAGTAACATTCAATTCCCTGTACTGTAAAATAAATGCTGGCTCCATTATTTTTAATACTAAATGACCCCTATAAAATGAAGTTCAGCTGTTTGAAACAGATATTTTCAATATTTGAAGAATACATTTCAACAAATAATAAGTTTTAAATTAAACATTTCATTAACCTTGAATCAAATAGCAATAACACTTAGACTTATATATCGCTTCATAGTGCTTTACAGCCCTGATTAAGCGGTTTACAGAGTCAGCATATTGCCCCCAAAATTTGGGTCCTCATTTTACCGACCTCGGAAGGATGGAAGGCTGAGTCAACCTTGAGCCTGGTGAGATTCGATCTGCCAAACTGCTGGCAGCCAGTGATCAACAGAAGTAGCCTGCAGTACTGCACTCTAACTACTGCGCCACCGTGGCTCTTATGCTAAAGAATCAGTTTCAGGCTATCAATTATTTTTATTACATAGCTAAAGTTAAGCTCATATAAATAACAGTCAAAATAAAAACTATAAAATAATAGTTTATTGTTTTGAAATTTAAAGTTACTGTAGGCATATGTTTTCTTCTACTTCACATAAGCACATTCAAGAGCAAGGAGACCTCTGTACCATAACCACTACAATCACCTTATGCTGCAGTGGTATCTGCAGGAAGCTATGATGACACTGTACGAAGTCAGCACAACCCCCCACCCCCAGCCCTCAGCAAGGAGGCTTTCTTATGAACAAATCATACACTTCTCTCCATTACCAGGAAAACACTCCAGGCAGTCCCTCCAATATTTAAGTTTTATAAATGAGATACTTTTGTCTCTATTGAGAAAACTGGAGCTTTCCATTCATTATCCATTTACATATGTATTTTACAGAAAACCAGACAGCTCCATTCATAAACAAAATGCCTTCAGTTACAGCTCCCAGAGAAGGCTGAAGCTGATGGGGTTAAAAGCAGAAAAACAGACTCCTAAAATCTACATTCCCTATCCAGCTCCAAGAACAGGGCATGACTGCCCAGCCACAATGGGAGGCAGGCAACAATAATTAGAATACTAAAAGGGCATACTCAAGCATAGGTCAAAGTACATTGCACAAGAACAGGCATCTTAATCACAAAGCCCCATAGAATGTATAAAAACCCACCTTCTCTCAACCCCATTTTGTCAGTCACCCCAGAAATATGTTGCTGTTACTAGTTTCTGGCTACCAAATAAACAGATACTTATTTTCCTGCAACCTGCCTCCTTTTTATTTCCACCGTCTTTCTCTCGGCTTGGAACCGGACCGGATTTTACTTCCAGCAACACCAAATGATATGCATGTCATAATGTCATGGCATGAATGCTGTTATTATTTGTATCAGGTACCCTGACACAAAACCATAATCATTATGTCATTATGTCATTATTCATGTGTTTTCATTTATTCCAACCTATCCCACCCTGCCCCTCATCCCAGTCAACACTCATTCATATAAGTGTTCAGAGGTAAACTGATAGTCAGTTTACAGAATACATAATTCTACTCTAAGAAAAAGTAGATCTGAATTTTGCATTCAATATTAGCTTGAATTGTGGAGAAGTCTTTAATTTTTTTAAAAAAGATATAAATCTATAGTGTGTATGCTTGGAGGGGAAACATATCACACAATAACTTGAATTAATCTGCACTAATATTAGATAGGAACACTTTCCTTTGCTAGATTTCCCTTGTTGGAGCTTTTTTAAAAAACATGCTAGAGTTTTGTTTTATTTTCATTGTTTAAATTGATCACTCCTGAATTTCATTTTTATTAAATATATTAGCAAGTAAATGTTTCAGTAATAATATCACTGAATATTAAATTTCTTTATATTTTTAAGACAAATAAACATAAGACAACCCTGTGACACAAATGAAGAAAAACAAAACTAAAAAAGTCAAGATGGCTTAATGCTACTTTAAAATATATACTGCTCAAAAAAATAAAGGGAACACAAGCAGAAGACATCCGAGATCTGAATGAATGAAATAGCCTTATTAAATACTTTGTTCTTTACATACAGTAGTTTATACACTGCTCAAACAACTAAAGGAAACACAAAACTACTGTATGTAACGAACAAAGTATTTAATAAGGCTATTTCATTCATTCAGATCTCGGATGTCTTCTGCTTGTGTTCCCTTTATTTTTTTGAGCAGTGTATATGATCTCCATTTTGCTGATGTTTTAAAATCTAGTTTTCAGGAAAAACAAAATTAAAAAATTTCAAACCATAAAAAATATTCCAGATGCAGAAACAATCATTCTGCTGCATTTATCTGCAAATGCTTGATAAGGCTCTGGTTTTCCAGATATAGGATTCACTCTTTCTTTCTTGGAATACTTGGCTTCAAACTGGGGGCGTACTTCTTCCTAAAGAATACAAAAGTTAAAAAAAGAATTAGATATAATTGTGTAGAGAGCTTAAGCTTTTAGTAATTTTATGAAGCTTTTATTAATACATTACATTCAGCCAAGCCAGTAGGCCAAGATGTTAAAAATATTTAAAAGCATTGCTAAGGAACTAATAAAATACTACTGTAATCCTTCAGAGAGGGGTAGAGATATCTTTACAAAGCTAAAGGATTATTTTAGTTTTTGACAGGATTATTTTAGTTTCCTGTACAGTACAGGAAAATTCTTCAAAGTTCAGGAAAATTACTGTTTCTTCCCTCGTTTCCTTTCACTATAAAAACATAACAATAGGAGGTCAATTATCATATTTTAACTAAGTATCTTGCAGCAATGCCAAAGAATTAATGTGGTTGGGACAGCATCAAGAGAATCAAAAATCACAAAAGGACCCTTTGTGAGCTGTCCTTAGCTGTCTGGCCTGCTTGATCTCAAGATAAACATCTTGGCCCTACTGCTACTTTTTCCCATTAACTCATTAATTGCACTCACTCCTTTCAATGGCATCTTTCACTCAAAAGCTGCTCTTATTATGGGAGCTGATTCTGAGGTGGTGCTTTGCTTGATTCTGTAATAGCAGTGACCTTAGATGGCCTAAGATAACACTGATGTTTGGTGTTTGCCTCTGGGCAAATTAACATATTGGCAATTACTGCTATAAACAGAATGCTGACCTGGTTCTTATGTGGGGATAGAAGGGTTCAGTATTTCTTTTATACGTGCTTATTATACCAAAATAATTCCAAATGAACACATAATTTAATTTTACACATCCCTTCTGTTATGTAAATAGGTTTGTTTGGCGGGAAGTTCGAATTAACTGACCATCAGCTGATTGGCTGACCACCACAGCTGCAAGGTATATAAAGGGAGCTGGCTCCCTGGGTCAGTTGCTGGAGTCTCACCATATAATAAAGAGCTGTTGTCACTAACTACTCTGACTTGCTGCGTCCTCATTCACCCAACTTAACATTGGCGACGAAGGTGGGATTTTGAGGCCAGAAGCAGAGGAGAGCTGAAGCCACACTTGAGAAAAAGAGCTGAAGCCACGTTCAGAGAGGGGACCGGAGACCGCAACCGAATCCAGCCAGGCGAGCGAGCAGAGCACAGGAGAATCCCGAAACGATGTCTGCCTACACCCCGCCAGCGCCTTTCGACCCCAAGGAAGAGAAGTGGGGATCCTACATGTCTCGGTTCGAGTGCTTCATGGTGGCAAACGACATGCAAGGGCTACCGGACGTTCGAAAGAAAGCCCTGTTCCTGAGCCACTGCGGGCCACGGGTCTTCGACACAGCCGAAGCATTGTCGGAGCCGAATTCGGTCCACAACATTTCCTGGTCGACGCTACAGACCCTGCTAAAAGACCACTATGCACCAATGCCATTGAAGTACGTCCAGCGCTATGATTTCCGGCAACGGCTCCAGCAGGAGGGCGAATCGATCAGCGAGTATGTCGCTGCCCTGCGTAAGGCCGCAACCCAATGTGAGTACCGAGACCTGGATGAGATGCTCCTAGAGCAACTAATTTGCGGAGTGAGAGATAGCCGGCTCCAGAGAAGGCTGCTTGCGAGGTCAAACCTGACCCTGCTCATCGCGCTAGACGAGGCCAGGGTGCAAGAGTTGTCAGTAAAGGCTACAGAGAGACTAAAGAGCTCCCACCTAACCAGAACAACGCAAAAGACGGCGCCAGTGCACCGAGAGGCCATGAGCACCGCGAGCGAGGGGGAGTCTGAAGAAGAGGTCTACCGCACCGAGCAGTCCCACACAGCCCGCAAGGAGCCCAGAGACGGATGCGCCAGCTGCGGAGGGTCCCACTCACGACAAAACTGTAAGTTCAGGGATGCCGTTTGCCATTCCTGTGAGAAGAGGGGCCACATCGCTTGGGTCTGCAGATCCAAGACACACCAGAGCTACAAACCACGTGGCCAATCCTTCCAATCAGAGCCGGCGCCACACCGAAGGCCCAACAGAGATAGCGGAAACCGGAAGGGCGCGAAATTTGAAGACGCTGGGGCCTACACCATACGCATCGCACAGACCTGCACCTCGCCCGGAGAAAAGACCTACACCACGGTCGAGATCGAGGGACGGGAGTGCCAGATGGAGATCGACACGGGATCACCGATATCCATCATGTCTTGGGAGAACCTAAAGAAAGTCATCCCCAGCGCATGCAAGCGACAGCTCCAGTCACAGCAACGCAGATTGAAGGACTACCAGGGGAACCGCATACCCGTCGAAGGAAGAGGCGAGTTCCAAGTACAGTACGGGGAGTTTACCGAGAAACTGCCCCTCACCATCGTCAGCGACAACCTCCCAAGCCTCCTGGGCATGGACTGGTTTAGAGCCCTAGGCATGGGGTTCACCGGAGTAAGGAACGTTCGAAGCACCCTGAAGGAGGACCTGATGCAAGAGTTCCAGGACGTGTTCGACGAAAGGCTTGGCAAGTATGTGGGGACCCCGATTTCGTTTAATCTCAACCCCAATATTGCACCCATCCGTTTAAAGCCTAGGCGGGTACCGTTCGCCCTGAAGCCCAAAATTGACATTGAACTGGACAAATTAATCAAACAAGGGGTGCTCGTTCCAGTCGACCACGCCAAATGGGAGACCCCAATTGTGACACCGGTAAAGCCGGATGGATCAGTGCGTATATGCGCTGATTATAAATGCACAATTAATAAGGCCCTGCAGCAGAGCGCCTATCCAGTGCCCATCGTCCACCATTTGTTGCATTCCCTGGGCCCCGGCAAGATCTTCGCAAAACTCGATCTTGCGCAGGCGTACCAGCAGCTGCCGGTAGATGGCGCCACCGCAGAGGCACAGACTATCGTAACCCACAGGGGGGCCTTCAAGTGCACCCGCTTGCAATTCGGAGTAAGCGTAGCCCCCGGACTTTTCCAAAGTACCATGGAGCGACTACTACAGGGTATCCCCGGGGTGGTGCCCTATTTTGATGACGTGCTCATTACCGCCGACAATGAGCAACAACTAAGAGAAAGGCTGAGGGAAGTCCTAAGGAAATTCAGGGACGCAGGACTCAGAGTGAAACGAAATAAATGCATGATCGCAGTCCCTTCAGTCGAATTCCTAGGATACAGGGTAGATGGCACCAGCATACACCCAACAGAGAGCAAGATCAGGGCAATCAAAGAAGCGCCCACCCCCAAAGACAAGGCAGAATTACAGGCCTTCCTGGGACTATTAAATTTTTACGCCATTTTCCTTAAAGACAAGGCAACAGTGGCAGAACCCCTACATAGACTGTTAACCAAAAAAGCCATTTGGAAATGGGGGAAGGCTGAAGACAGGGCATTCACCAGCATTAAAAAGCTGCTATCAGCTGAAAGCTTTCTAATTCAGTACAACGCAACGCTTCCCCTTGTTCTAGCATGTGACGCGTCCCCGTTCGGAGTGGGAGCTGTCCTGAGCCATAGACTCCCGAATGGCCTAGAAGCGCCCATCGCATACTACTCCCGAACTCTATCAAGCGCCGAGCGAAATTATAGCCAGCTCGACAAGGAGGCCCTCGCCGCCGTTTCGGGAGTAAAGAAATTCCACGAGTACTTGTTCGGGAGGGACTTTGAACTAATCACCGACCATCGACCGCTCCTGCGTCTCCTCGCGGGAGATCGACCAACCCCGGCAGCACTATCGCCCAGGATGACACGCTGGGCCATCTTCCTCGCAGCATACTCCTATCGCCTGGTACATCGACCAGGGGCAGACATGGGCAACGCGGACGCACTCAGCCGATGCCCACTACCCGACAGCCTAGAAGACCCCACACCCGGCATCCCCATCTTGCTGATAGACGTCTTGGACTCTGGGCCCATAACATCAGCCGAGGTTGCCAGAGCCTCAACCAAAGACCACGTGATCCGGACAGTCGCAAGTTGGGTCATGAGGGGGTGGCCGGAAAAGATTGGGAGCGGGGAATTTAAACCATTCGCGGGAAAACGGGACGAATTGACAATGCAAGGGGATTGTTTGCTATGGGGCGATTGGGTTGTTATTCCTTTACGTTTACGGGAAAAAGTCTTAACATTGTTGCATGAGGGGCACCCGGGAATTGTAAGAATGAAGGGGCTAGCCAGGAGCTACGTCTGGTGGCCCAGCATGCCAACCCTGCCAAGAGTCCAGATCAGATCCACCAACAGCACCCGTGAGGGAGTGGGAAAAGCCCCGGGGACCCTGGTCCAGGATACACATTGACTTTGCAGGCCCATTTCACGGACAGACCTTCATGGTCGTAGTAGACGCATTCTCCAAATGGTTGGAGATCAAGCTAATGAAGGCCACTACCACCGACGCAACCATCAGGGAGCTAAGACAGTTATTCGCCACCCATCGGTTACCGGACATCCTAGTGTCAGATAACGGGCCACAATTCACCGCAACACAGTTCGAGGGTTACTTAGCGGGACTTGGGATCAGACATGTCCTTTCGGCCCCGTTTCATCCGGCTAGTAATGGACAGGCTGAGAGATTTGTGAGGTCAGCAAAGGAAGCCCTTTCACGTTTAAGTCCCGGAGACTGGCAGGAAAGGATAGACAAGTTTCTAATAGCTCAGCACTCCACACCCTGTACAGCCACAGGCCAAAGTCCGGCAGAACTATTAATGGGGCGGAAACTCCGAGGAATACTAGATAGGCTCAACCCCAATTACTCCCCAGAGGCCTTCAAGGGGGGGGAGAGGAAGCTTAGAGAGTTCACCATAGGAACACCGGTACACGCTAGGAACTATGGACAGGGCCCGCTCTGGGAGGCCGGGACAATCACAGAAATCACGGGGCCCAAATCATACAGGGTAGACATGGGGGACGGGAGAGTTTGGCGCAGACATATTGACCAATTAAGAAAACGAATCACCACAGACACCGACGACAAATTAGACGACCCCATCTCTGACCACAACTACCAACCAGAAACACAAACTACAAGCCTGAGTGGAGCGGAGGACTTAGCTGAGGAATCTGGTATCCAGCGCCGCCCCATCGAGGTAGTCCAAACAGCCGGAGAAGTCGCCGCCCACGAGGAGGTCCCGGAGGCCTCATTGGCGGAGCAGGGAGAAACAGAAAGTCCCTCCAACCTGCTCGACGCCGCCCCTCCGACTGAACTGTGCAGGTCAACTAGGACTTGAACACGCCCTAGTCACCTGAGAGACTTTGTATGTAAATAACACCCCAAGTGACTTCTGGGAGGGGAGGAGTGTTATGTAAATAGGTTTGTTTGGTGGGAAGTTCGAATTAACTGACCATCAGCTGATTGGCTGACCACCACAGCTGCAAGGTATATAAAGGGAGCTGGCTCCCTGGGTCAGTTGCTGGAGTCTCACCATATAATAAAGAGCTGTTGTCACTAACTACTCTGGCTTGCTGCGTCCTCATTCACCCAACTTAACACCTTCATTTATCTAAAAACCAAACAACTGACACATTGTGTAATTAGGTCCTTATTTTCTTGGAAAAAAATGTATGATTTGCTGCCAGTTTTCTCCAAATTAGAACTATAGAATAGTTGATCACTATACCATTATATGAGTTTCTTCTCTGCAAGAAGTGGTTGTAAGATTCCTTAACATTGCTTGGCCTTTTTTTTTTTTACAGTTGCCCATCATTTTCTGTTCACTGTTTCACATTGGTCAGACTGTTGACTGATTTGTGTCTTCTGCAAGACAGTGACTCAGCTAAAATGACATAGACTAGAATAGCTAAAAGAGATACCAGGAAACAAACTAAGCTCTATGTGACAGGCAATTATCTTCAGTATTTTCTGTTTATATTATAACCGAGTCAGTTAAGAGCACATTAGTATTAGTTAGAATTGTGACATATTATCCATACAAACCTCCTCTTCTTCCCAGTCAATTAAGTCCCAGTCATAAGCAATTACTGCTCGTCTTCTTTTCCAAAATTCCAAAAAAACAGTGGCTACCGCAGAAAAATAGAAGGAAAAATGTATCTGGTCATATTATTGAATGAGAATTTGCAAGTTAGCTCTGTATTCCCCCCTGCAACCAGAAAATGTGTGTGTGTGTGTGTGTGTGTATACATATATACATGTTTTTATATATATAACAATATATATATAACAATTCTTCTGATAAATGTGATTACTATGTTTTATGAAAATGGCAAGTCTGGTGTAGTGTATAATGGAAAAATCACAGAAAGAAGGATGCTTTATTAACTTCTCAGCAATAGTATTTTAGTGCCCCTTATTCTTGGAAATGTAGGAAATGAACAATAAATGAAGGTATTTCATCTAATTTACTCTGTGGGCATGGCTAGTAGTGATAATCCTTCATATTTCAGAAAGGAAATATTTTCACTAAAAAAAAGTCTGCATTTTTTCTGATTATTTTTTCTCTGCAATCCTGACCAGATCTAGGTAAGAATGAATCTAGCCCATTTTCAGTCAATCTTTTTTTGTTGGCTACTATTCTCACACCAAATTTGGTGCTGTTCAGAGAGCTATTCTGCCAATAGCTCAGATCTGTAGACAGACAAATATAGTATTGAGCCCCTTCATATAATTGCAATAGCAATAGCACTTAGACTTATATATCGCTTCACAGCCCTCTCTATGCGGTTTATAGAGTCAGTATATTGCCCCCAACAATCTGGGTCCTCATTTTACTGATCTCGGAAGGCTAGAAGGCTGAGTCAACCTTGAGCTGGTGAGAATCAAACTGCTGGCAGTCAGCAGAATTAGCCCGCAATACTGTATTCTAACCACTGGCACCACCACAGCTCTAATCTCAACATTTTGTTCGGTTGAAAAGAATGGGGAGAAAAGTTTATGGAATACTATATATAATTTGATATAATATTGTATCACCTAGGACTGTGATAGCAAACCTATGGCATGCGTGCTGGAAGTGGCACACAGAACCATCTCTCCGGGTATGCGAGTCATCACCAGTTGCTCTTCCGGATTCCAGCACGCTGGCCAGCTGGTCTTCACGCATGTAGAAGCACCGGAAACTGGAAGAGCAGCCGCCCGGTGAGCATGCATGCGCCGGGAAGATGAACTTCTAGTTTCCAGCGCGCGCATGTGCACCAGCCAGCTGGTCTTCGTGTGTGCACGTGCCCCAGAAATGGGAAGACCAGGTGGCCGGTGTGCATGCATGTGCCGGAAACCAGAAGATCATCTTCCTGGCACGCACATGCGCACCAGGCAGCTGCTCTTCTGGTTTCCGGCATTCGCGCATGTGCGCGTGCCCGTTTCAGCACTCAGTGCCAAAAAGGTTCACCAACACTGACCTACGAATTCTTTAGCAGAGATTCAAGTTGAAAGGATCCTGAAAATAAAGCATGAAATTCGATTGTATTTGATATAAGGAATACATAAATAGAAATATACAAATTAGTCAAAATTTGATCAGTGTTGGTGTAACACGTTTCCACATACTATTTTGTTTTCTGTCAATTTTATTTTGCACTTAAAAAGTATGAGAAAGGAAAAGAAGAAAAATACTATAGATTGCTATTCATGTTTCCTCTTAAAATATGGTGCTTTGTTTAAAACTTTTTCTAATGTGTCAACAAATGTTTTCATTTTCAATAGCAATAGCACTTGGACTTATATACTGCTTTACAGCCCTGTCTATGCAAGTTACAGAGTCAGCATATTGCCCCCAACAATCTGGGTCCTCATTTTACCGACCTCGGAAGGATGGAAGGCTGAGTCAACCTTGAGCCGGTGAGACCCGAACTGCCAAACTGCTGGCAGCTGATGATCAGCAGAAGTAGCCTGAAGTACTGCATTCTAACCACTGTGATACTGCAGCTCTTACCAACAAATCTATTTTAGATACATATTTCTAACATGGTTTTAATACAACATTTTAGGTGGAGAATGATAATTGATAATGTATTCTGTTCAATGTTGCCAATCTGCTTTAGGATACAATCAGAAAAGATCATCTCTTTCCGATCTCTAGTTTAATTATCTGGGATAATTCAATTATGTCCCTTAATAACAGAAGAAACCTACAGTTATCTTGTTGTGCTATACTGACTTCAGGGGAACAAATGGTGAACTGAAAAGCTGATTAGCTCCATGAAAAGCTAATGATGGTAGTGAAATGAAGAACCAGTGAGTAGAACAGTTCTTCATAGATCTGTGTGGTCAGCCCGGATCCTCCTGATCATCTGAAGAGCCTAAAGACCTGGCTCTGCCAGTTGACTTGGAGCTCCAATGGGGGAATATCACAGTGGACGGGGTGGATCAATTAACAATAGATACCACCTTCACCCCATCCTGCTCCCACCCTCCCCATCTTTTAACTGGGCCACTAAGTTCTGGATTTTATACAAGGTTATTTATGTTTTTAGCTTATATAGTGGTTTTTTAATGATTGTAAGCAGTTACTTCGAGGTAAGATGGGTGGCCTATAAATTTTATAAACAAATAGATAAAATAAATGAATAATTCTGCTCTGCACAAGAAGAGAACTTGAGAACACCTACAAGTGCTTCAGACACTTTCTTTTCTGAGGAGACTGCAAGACTCTGGTAGGTTTAGAGCCCTGTGAAATGAGCAAAAGCCAAAGGCACTGTGGTCAGTGCCTTTGAAAGTTTATTGGATTTGCATCAGGGGTGAAATCCACTTACCTTCGCTACCGGTTTGGGAATTGGACTGCGCGGAAGTGAACATGCACCTCTTCTGCGCATGCGCAGAGGGTAAAAAACCGGTACGTAGTGACGTTCCAGTGGGTGGGCAGAGCCTCCCGCCGTCAGCAGTACCAATTCAGCGAGCCGGATAGAACCGGGTGGATTTCACCGCTGATTTGCATACTTCCTTTTCTAATCACTTTTGGAAATTGCTTGTTAATTGTTTTTCAACTATCTATTAGGGATGCTTTGATATTTATTTATTTATTTATTTATTTATTTATTTATTTATTTATTTATTATACAAAGTCAGTGTCAAGTTTCCGAAAGATGCCCTAATTAATTCATGAGCCATGATCCAAACTTCAAAGGAAATATATTCATTTATTAAGAGCACCATTCCGGCAATACAAGCAGTTAGGACTGATCCTACGTAGATTTACGTTCCCCTATGACCCTGTCTCTCCCCTCCTCTCTGGCCATGTCATAAATCACATTCTCCAATTAACCACTTTGGCTGGCTGTGAAACCTAACACCCTCCTGATTGTGGTGAGAAAGAATGTATGGAATTCACTTCAGTTCTCCCTCCCTCCTGCTCATGGCAACTTGAAAGCTTTGCCAGTTGACAGTCACCTTATTGCCTCCACAAACTGGGTCCTCATTTTACCTACCTCGAAAGGATGGAAGGCTGAGTCAACCTTGAGCCTGGTGAGATTTGAACTTGCTGTAATTGCAGGCAGTTGATGTTACTTAACAGCAGTTTAGTCTGCTGCGCCACCAAGGCTCATAGTTTGAGTTTGAGGAAACCAAGTTCCTTCAATCCAAATAGCAAATGAAGTTTTAAATACAAATTTAAGGACTAATTATTTTTATGGAATAAACAGCAAAAGGGTGATTAAATTTTTGATTTTTAGAAAGCTACAGACAAACTAAAGGTATGGAAAAATTTGAAATAAGATTTTGGAATTAATTATAAAGAAGCCTCCATGTGGGAAACACTTTTGTTTTAATTTCTTTTAAAAAATATGATAAGATTAATGTCTTGCTGCCATATACTGTTCCTATTTAGTTTGCAAATATGAGAGCAGATAAAAATAGAAGCGTTCACTTTTAAAGGACAGAACAGAGGAGTAGAAGTACTCCAAGAATTCCATATCATTGATCTAAATCTGCTGAAGTTAAGCATATCCTCCATGTAGTTATTTTAAACAAAATTATATTGATATTATTCCCTTATCATCACTTACCCCATACTGCCATGAAAACAGCAAAAAAAACAGTTGCTCCATTGTCAAAAAGATGTGTTACCTGGAGAAAAATATTTTTAACTTAAATTCATTTTTTTTTTTTTTAATTCACATTGGTTTGTGATTTCTAAACTAGACATAGTCTAAATCAATTTTTATTTCTACCCCTACCTTGGGCTCAGCCTGGTCATCGCCTACATTTTCTATGTACTGGTAAGTGAACTTCTACAAAGAATAGTAAATAAATAAACCTTACTGAAGTTTAAAGCTAAATATTATTTATTTTATTGGAAGGAATTGTTATATAATTTTTCATAGTTCTAAAATGTTTTCACTAGATTCTACTTGTGTGGTTCTCATGGGAACAGAAGAGGATCTTTGCTAATGAGATTAACACCATTCTACCCAACAGGTTGTTTCTTAAAATGTCCAATTTAGGTATAAATCAGAGGATTTGTTTGTGGATAAAGGATTTTCTGGCAGACAGGCCACAGTCAGTAAGGATGGGATCTCACCATTCCTCTACTCTGATACTAAGCACAGGAGCCCCCCAGGGTTGTGTGCTAAGCCCTTTCCTTTATTCCTTGTATACACATGACTGCACCCCATTGTATAACACCAACACAATTATTAAATTTGCAGATGACACGACAGTGGTGGGGCTCATTAATAAGAACAATGAGTCTGCTTATAGAAAGGAAGTACAAGGGCTGACATTGTGGTGTAAAGAAAATAATCTTACACTTAACACCAAAAAAAACTAAAGAACTTATAATTGACTTCAGGAGGAAGAGAGATGTACATTTATCATTGTACATAAATGGAGAGGAGGTGGAGAGGGTTGGTAGTTTTAAATTTCTGGGAATTTCTATCTCGGAGGACCTCTCATGGACTATGAATGTTAACATGCTTGTGAAGAAGGCACAGAAGAGGCTGTCAGGTTTCGTTGCTATCTTAAATAAACTTCATTCTCAAACGCAAAGTCTCTAATGAATCTCTTTTATTTAAGGATAGAAAAAACGACATGCCTGAACTCTGTTGCAGCCAAGATTGGCACCTCCTTCCAAACCCCTCCCTTTCCGTCCTTCAACCCCAATGTCTCATTGGCCACCATGCAGATCCATCTCTTCGTCCCATGCACTTTCTTTTCACAGGAATTTCACCCGTGTAACGCTAATCCCAAGTAACGCTATCTGCTGAAGAGCCAGGAACTAGGTGAAAGTTCATCCCAGCATTAAAGCAGGTCTTTCTGTGTCCTTCATGATTTCATGTCAGCGCTGAAAGAGATCATAATTTGGAACCCTGACAGAGGCTGTACTTCCTGAGAATACTCAGGAAGATAAATCTATCTCAGCATCTACTTCTGTCCTACTATCGCAGCACCATTGAGAGTGTCCTGACATACAGCATTCTTGCATGGAATGGGAGCAGCTCTGTAGCGAACAAAAATGCTCTACAGAGAATCATTAAAACTGCCCAGAATATCATTAGGCTCCAGCTACCAGCCCTGGACGACATCTTTGAATCTCACTGTTTGAGGAAGTTGCATAACATTCTCAGAGACTCTTCCCATCCTGCTTACAATCTTTTTGGACTGTTGCCTTCTGGCAGAAGATACAGAACAATTAAAACTCGGACCACATGTTTTCTAAATAGTTTTTATCCCAGAGCTATAATTGCACTCAACAATGAACTAAAGGGCCACCATCAGTGAGCTGTTGGACAGCATTACTTGGTCTGTTGTGTGGATGTTTGGATGGTTTAGGGGTGGGGAATTTGTGGTGGGTGGGAGTGTGTTTGGGGATTGTTATGTGTGTTGGACCTGGTCTTTGGGTGTTAAGTGAATTTCGTTGTATGGGTATACTGTGTATACACATACAATGACAAGGACTATTTTGTAGGACAATGCAGGTAAAAAATGGGCTTCACAGCACATGAAGGCTCAAATGTAGCATCTGTCTGAAACTCCTTAAAGCAGCTGTATCTTTCCCAGGATCCTGGGGCAAATACAAAGTGTTGCATTTAAACTCTCACAAACTGTGAATTATATTTTCCAAATTATTTCTTAAGTGCAGCACAACTCCTAGTCCCTGTTCAACAATTGCCTTCAAAACCTCACTGAAAGGTTTTAACTGTTTATGAAAAGTCATAAACAGAATCCCTAATCTCTGTCAAGAGGCTCTTGACTTTCAATAATAAAGGCAATATAAAACAGTAATAATTTTATACAACCTTTAATATAATATAGTGACCTAGAGACCATAAGAATTGGACCATAAGAAAGGCTGAGCACCAAAGAATTGAGGCCTTTGAACTATGGTGCTGGAGAAGACTCCTGAGAATCCTTTGGACTGTAAGCCGATCAAACTGGTCAATCCTAGAGGAGATCAACCTGACTGCTCTTTCGAAGGCCAGATCCTGAAGATGAAATTGATATACTTTGGTCACCTAGTGAGAAGGAAGGACTCACTGGAGAAGAGCCTAATGCTGAGAAAGACTGAGGGCAAAAGAAGAAGGGGACGACAGAGAATGAGGTGGCTGGATGGAGTCCCTGAAGCAGTAGGCGTGAGCTTAAATGGACTCCAGAGGATGGTAGAGGACAGGAAGACCTGGAGGAACGTTGTCCATGGGATCACGATGGGTCGGACACAACTTCACAACTAACAACAACAAAGTGACCTACAGACATTAAAAACTTGCTGTTCTCTCCTTATTCCTCACTCATTACATTTATCTATCAGCAAATCCTTTTAAAAAAACTAAGCATGCTTAATATTTTAATATCTTAAGAAGCAAGCTCTTTGAAGTTGTTGCTTTCAACTCTAGATTTAAATATCTAGCATTTTTAAATGCAATGTCTTTATTTTGAATACACACACACACACACACACACACACACACATAGATAAAACTATTAGTAGAAAAAGAAAAGCAGCATTTATTTGTACCTTGGCATAAATGCAGCTATCTGACAACCTCATGAAGGGACAATATTTATCACAAATTGGGCACATAATAATCTCTGTAGCCTGGCAGATTTCTTTACTGTAAAAGAGAAGAGATAATGATTATTAACCCAAGTTGTAAATATTTTGTTTTACTTTAAAAAAAAAACTCCCAATATTTAGACACTAGTGGAAAGGTGGCTTTTTTCTGTAATAACTGCACCAATAAAATGTTTTCTTTTTGGCTTAAAATTAATTTAAAGAAAACATCAATCAATAGTTCAGGACATTAAATTCAACACGTGTACAATTTTTCTCCACATTTATGTACCAATTCCCATCTGTGCATGTTACACATCACTTGATACTGTTCCCTCATTGACTAGTTTCCATAAATATATATTTATTTTGTAGAACCCTGAGATGCTTCCTTATGCCGCAGGCAGGAATAAGGGGGAAACATTTTCTGGGTATGTATGCTTGCTGTATCTTTAAATTTTCTGCCTTCTTTATTGTGACAAGAAGCACTTGGCAATTAGAAACCCTGACAGCACTGATGTTAAATTTTGCTTCCCAATCGTTCTTTTTTGTGTTTCATTGAAATTATTGTAATAAATTCTCCTGGGATGGTTAACTGTTTCGTTATTTAGAACTTTTCAGACTACATTAGCCTATATTAAACATCTTTGGTGTTTCATCCCAGTACAAGTGGCACTTTGGAAGGCCATAGTTTGTAACAAATATATGCATCTTTACAAGTCAGAGCAGGACAAAACTCTTATTTTACCAAAAAATTCTGCATACAGAATAAATAAATCAAGGCAATGAAACAAATGAATCAATCTATACTATTGTAATGCATTTTGATTGCTGACTGACAAGGAATTAACCATTTACAGAATATTTACAGAATATTCTGGAAAATATTTTCCCCATTTTGACTGATAATCATTTTGGCTGATAAAGGAAGAACCTAAATCAATTAAAGCATCTGAGAAAATGATAGAGTATGGGAAGATAGAAGTAGGATAAAGGAACACAGACAAAGAGTAAGATGAGCAGAGTATGAGAGAAAAAAATCTGATTAATTTTCTTAATCATATTATTTACCATATCTTTCAGAGCATAAGACACACCTTTTTCCCCCCTAAAAGGGGGTGAAAATTTAGGTGCGTCTTATACACCGAATGTAGCCCCGCCCACCCACTGGCCCCCACCCTTTGGCCTCTGCCTCGCAGCAGTTACCTCCTTGCAAAACGGCAAGAAAAAACAGCTCCTTTCAGCTTCAGCACAACATAATTAGCACAAATTGATTCCATCGGCCTCCTGACTCTCAGCTGATTTGCTCTCAACTGTTTTGCGCAGGGCTCTGCTGCTTGCTGCAAAGAGGTAAATTGCTGGAGCAGATTTTTTTTCCTTGTGCTAATCAAGCTATACTGAAAATGAAAATGAAAGTAAAGCAGGCTGTTTGCTGCAACGAGGCAAAATTGCTCAGAGGCAGAGGGAGATTTCTTTTTCTTCTTTTCCTCACCAAAAAGGGTAGGTGTGTCTTATACTCCGGTGGGTCTTCTACTCCAAAAAATATGGTAAATTTGGAACAGAACTAGCTGTCTAGTTTTTTTTAAACAGAACATATGGACTCTATAATCAAACTCATGAACTTAAATCAATAAATCAGTATCCAATCTGGGATGGTCACTGGGACCAGAAGTTTTGTCTTCCAAGCTTTCAGATTTGTGCTGGAGCCCATCTTCAGTAAATTTCCCTCTAGTTTGATCTAGAGAGAGAAGTTTCCTGAAGATGGGCTTCAGCACGAGTCCAAAAGCTCGGAAGACAAAACCTCTGGTCCCAGTGACTGACCCAGATTGGATCCTGTAACATTATCCTAGGACGTGTATATTCACCTTCATTCGCAATAAATCAGTGTTTGAGTGGCAGAATTATTCAGTGATTATTGTACAGTATTGAATTGGATTATGACCTGTTAAACAAATAATAGGATTTTTCTGATATAAAGATAGCAAGGTTTGTCAGCAGATGCAAAATACTATATGGTTGGCCGTTGAAAGTAATTTAGGATTCATTTGTATAGCAAGAAAAAAGAGGAAATTTCCATATTGCAGGAACATAACAGCAATATATAATAGGTTAGAAAGGGGAAGTGAGGTAAATACAGATTATTAAAAGAAATCATACGAAGAAAAAAATAAATGTATCTCAGAATGTCAAGACTTTTAGTAACACTACCACCTTCCAGACTACTCATAAGCATATTCTCTACCAACTTTTGTGCCAAAAGAAAAATTAGACATAATATAATAATTTAATTTAAAAAATAAAAAGTAACAATTAATATAATTATTTTAGAGATAAGCATGTTGACTTCACCTGACTTGGCAGTAATTCAATGTGGCTACTCCATATAAAAAGACAAACAGTCCAATGAAGGCAGCTGGAAAGAGCATTCCTGTATACCAGCCTAACCAGGCAAAATATAAACCAATTTTTTCACCAAAATACCGTCTGTTCAAAAATACAAAAACAAATAATTTTATTAACATTTTTGAAGTAGAATTTATTAGTGGTTCTAAATATAAAATAATCCAGAAATGTATGGACTTCCCATATATGAATAAGATCATATGTTCACATTTTTTCACCCTTATTTTTTTTAAATAATATTGTTATATTGATGCAGATACATATATCAATGCAGATAAGCAATACTGAATATCATATTACCACGTGTTTCAAAAACTGATTATCACTCGGGTGGTTGTTTTTATATACATGAGGATATTCATTATTGATGGGGGCAGAAGATGACTGAAGATTTTGAATAAACTGTTGCACTAGGATGCTATGTTACCCTATTATGGATGACGGATTTAATAATCTAGTGGAAAGACATCAAAGAAGATACTAAATGAATTATAAATTTAAAGTTATTGTCTTTTCTTTTTTTTATAAAATGGAATGTATATATAGACATATGTATATTTTAGCAGAGTGGGCAGTGGATTATATTTAGAATTGTAGTGCATGGTAATCTTGCAGGAAACTGGGTTGAAATAGGTTAGTTTAGTGATTGATTAGTTTAAGAAAAAGGATTTTTAAGTTATATATTTCGGGGAGTGGAAGAATTGGATAGAACTGAATAAATGTTAAATTTGGAGAAGGCTGCTTTGAAATGTTAAATTAATATATATAAAAGTAAAGGTTATGTTGTTGTAATAATAATAATATTTTATAAGTTTGAGGGAGGAGAAAAAGGGTAGATTGTGAAAAGCGGAGAAAAGCGGAGTTATAAGAATACTATGCTAAGGGTCAGTATTTTGAGGAGTGAGTAAGGGTATGGTAAAATATTATGTAATTAATTATGAATTAGTTTATTGTTGTGAAGAAGAAGTCACAGGGGGGGATGGGTGGTGAGGGGGGGTTAGGGAAGAAGGGAGGAAAAGGGGGAAAAACTTGTATTCGAAAAACTTTTTCAATAAAAAAAAAAAAACTGATTATCACTCTTCAGATTACTCCTTATAGACTATTAGACCAAGAGTCCTGCCTCTTCATTTATTTAACCTTGTTAGAGATATTTGCTATTAATTTTGACAGATTGAGTTTTGCCACAAAGTATTAAAAACGAAGAACAATTTGTTTCATGAGATAATTTCAATTTCCATGAGAGTTTTGGCAAAACTGCTTCTCAGTTTTTCACCCAGGATCTTTAGAATTAATTTACACAGCAAAATTGATTATATAAGATAAGATTTCTATGGGTATAGAAGACCCTTTCAATCTCAATATTATTCCAGATTGATTTTATAGTGTTATTGCATCCTACTACTTGCCTTGTCAGAATTTGCCATTTTATGGCATGTGATTTCAGAAATTTAACTAGATCCTAGATGTAGAAACCCTGAGAATCCCCAAATAAGCCTCTGCAGAGCTGGATGCAGTGGATACGGGCAAAGTGTCCTTGGGCTGCTTTTTTCACTTGGTTAGCCCTGGTAGAATTATTTAGTAGTAGAAAAATCGTTTTAACCAGTTAGCAAATAAATATACAAAGGGAAACAAGTAAAATTTCTCTCAAAAGGCTGGAAGAAGATCTCCATTCCATATAAATATTCCTTCTATATATTTAATTGAACATGCATCGGTTCCTGTGCTTCTGCTGTAAACCCACTGTTTGAAATTCTTCATTCCACTAACATAGTAGGTGCTAAAGGCTTTCAGGAATCATTTCTCATATTCCTCTCTTAGTGCCACAGTTCTCACAAGAACAACATCTGTCAGAGGAGACCCTCCTAAATGGAGTTTACCATGTTAACTATCACTTTGATAAATCAGAAAAACATATTACACCATTTTGACATATTACACCATTTTGATATGACGTTAATATGCAGATATAACACTTGTTTCATTCCCAGAGAAAGCAGCAATAGGACATATTTTTCAGTTTGTCAGTGAAAAAGTAACAGGGCAGGTTAGTCTCCTGGCACTCACAAGAGTTCTTGAGAATTTCAAATAGATATTGTGAATCGCCTCAAATAAAATCTCACAATATATTTCAGTATTTTAGGTTACCTATACATTCCCAATACAAATGGATTTTTTTTAAAAAAATTACCGTATAAGATCCAAAGGTTGGTATTTATACCAAGCTCCCCATGAGGCCCAGCATTCATAAAGTAGATGCCTGTGGTTTTCTGCCCCATGACTTCTTATGGAATTTTTACTTTTGTAACTACCCTAAAATACAAGTAAATAAAGAAGAATTAGTTAATAGATATTTATAAATATCCATGAATATTTTAGAGTATTAAATTCATAAATATAAATTTAGCATCTTATCACTGAAATTATCTGTTATCATTGAAATTATGATTAGCTTGTGATCTATACCATCTCAGAAACTTAAGAATGAAGCTATACATCTGTATACAATTTGAGAATAAATCTTACTGAACACAATGGAGCTCATGCTTGAGTAGACTCCATATTTCAAAGAAGCAACCATAATTTTTGAAGTTTGCTTTGTAAGAATGGAGGTCTTTAGTTCCAGATCTTAACTCAGTGTAAAAATAAGTGCAGTGTTCATAATGAAAGACTGGATTTGATATTTTGTAGTAAAGCTATACATATTATAAAGTTAATCAAAAAGAGAAAATACTACAGTTAGTTACAAATGTATAGAAACCTTTTTCCAAACTTCTATTTCTCTTAAAATATGTAATTTTGCCCAATAATTACAGGTAAGTCTTTGTCTTATGACCACAGTTGAGCCCAAAATTTATGTTGCTAAGTGAGATATTTGTTAAGTGAATTTTACCCCATTTTATGACCTTTCTTGCCACAGTTGTTAACAGTTGTTAAGTTATTAACATAGTTAAGTGAACCTGGCTTCCTCATTGATTTGCTTGTCAGAAAATCACAAAAGGTGATCACATGATCCCAGGACACTGCAACCATCATAAATATGAGTCAGTTGATAAGCTTCTGAATTTTGATCATGTGACATGGGGATACTGCAATTGTCATAAGTGTGAAAAATGGCCATAAATTGTTTTCTTCTTTGTAATCTTGAACCATCACAAAATGAACTATGTACGTTGAGGACTACCTGTATACAAAATTAAGCTAGGTTCACACAGAACGGCTGTCTTGCATGTGCAGTGTTATACCTATCCTAGACAAAAATGTGGAAGGCCTGATGATTGGGAATGATTGTATATTGAGTTGTTAATTGTTGTTATTGATTATAAATCTTGTACTTGCTGGATTTATTTCTTCTGTAATGTCAGTTAGGCAAGCATCAGAATAACCTATTCATATGTCTTTAATTTCATCAGGAGAAAAGCACTTGAAGAATATATATTGGTAAATTCATGATTTGATTATAAAGGTTCTCATTTCTGTGGGAACACAAGTTGTGAAGAAGATATTCGACAACCATTTATCTGAAATGATATAGGGCAGTGATGGCTAACCTTTTTGCCATCGCATGCCAAAAGTAGGGGGAGTGAGCGATGGTCGCGCGTGTGCGTGCCCACACCCATAATTCTATGCGCCCTGCCCCCCCATGCATGAGACCCCCCCCATGCTCCCCCCGCTTTTGGCATGTGATATGGTGGACCCGGTAGGCCTGTTTTTCACCCACCCCAGGCTTCAGAGGCTTTCTAGAAGCCTGGGGAGGTGCAAACAGCCTTCTCCACCACCCCCCGGAGGCCCTCTGGAGGCTGGAAACAGTCCGTTTGCTGACTTCCGGTGGGCCCAGAAGGCTCGAAAATAAGCTGGCCAGCGTGCGCATGCGTGCTGGAGCTGAACTAGGGCAACGCTCGCGTGCCCACCAATATGGCTCCACATGCCACCTGTGACACGCGTGCCATAGGTTCACCATCATGGATATAGGGTTTCCTGCCTGAGCAGCGGGTTGAATTAGAAGAACTCCAGGGTCCCTTCCAACTGTTATTCTGTTATTTGGACGTAATACCATTCCCCTGAAATTTCCACAGATGATCCTGAATTTATACCTTTTCATTCCATCATTCATTGTTTTTGACTTAAAAAGCTGTAGGTCACCTTTTATGAACATCATCTTCAGACATATTTTCTTAAATATGAATTTATACATCAAACCTTTAAATTACTCTGTCTTTGACTTTTTTTTGTCATTATTTGTTGTGAATTCAAAGGCATAACTTTCTAAAAAAGAATCTGAAATTGCATTTTGTTTCATTTGCCAAATGAGATGACTTAAATGGACTGTCCCCTTAATACAGTGAAAATCAGAATTAATGGTCCAACAATAATGGTGGGAAGTAATTGGATTTAAAAAAATTAAAAGAAGGAATACCTCATGAAGAGAAAATGCAGCTTCATAGGAACCATTAGTAAGCAACCGATTGAGACCTAGAAATAGAAATATTTAACATATAACAGAAAAAGCTGGAATGAATATAATATATAGCATCCAGCATTAATCTAGAGTCAGATGTGCTTAAATTGAATGAATCAATCAATCTAATATAACTGTGCATTCAGAGTGGGCAGTAGGTGTAAGCATGAAAAGATACAACTTACAAATGGTACACACACATTTTAGTATTTTTTTCTGAAAGTTATTATTGAATTAAAAGGTACAAAAAGGAACAATTTTGGTAGCTAATAATTTTATCAAGAAATATACTAGTATCAATAGTCCTCAACTTACAAACACAATTGAGCCCAAAATTTCTGCTAAGACATTTGTTAAGTGAGTTTTGCCTGATTTTACAGCCATTCTGGCCACAGTTATTAAGTGAATCACTGCAGTTGATAAATTACTAACCCGGTTGTTAAATGAATCTGGCTTCCGCATTGACTTTGTTTGTCAGAAGGTCGCAAAATGGGATCACCTGACCTTGGGACATAGCAATGGCCATAAATATGAACCAGTTGCCAAGCATCTGAATTTTGATCACATGATCATGGGGATGCTACAAAGGTTGTTACTGAAAAACGGTCATAAGTCACTTTTTTCAGTGCTGTTGTAACTTTGAATGGTCAACAAATGAATTGTTGTAAGTTGAAGACTACCTGTTCTGTCGCTTCTTTTAACTCTATTCTATATAATAGGAAAGGTTGAAATGGAGTAAGATTTGCAGAAATCCCACGCTTACCGATTTTATTTTTTCCTTCTTCATATTTCACTCTTTGTAAAATATGATGAACAATTCTACTTCTTATAGCATTGTTAAAAAATGTGTCCTTATTGTGAATGATAAAGCTGTTTTGAAAATACAAGCAAGAAAATGCAATTATTGTTTCTGACAACTGAAAAAGTCTCACTAATATTTCTGAGATACAACAGTAAAGCAAAAAAAATATAAATAAAGGAATCTTCTATAAAATTTCTAATGAACTGCACTATTTCTAGAAATATTTTAAATAAAGTCTATTGCTTATTAGAGTTTGTAGGATATATAGTCACAAAGAACTAAATCAGCTTCAGTGATATTCTTTGTAAAATGAAAGGATCATACCAATTTATTTGTGGATGAAGCAAACGATGAGTTCCTTTTTATGCTAACCAAATTGGCCACTGAATCTTAAATCAATACCAAACTTGAATGAAAAAGTATCATGTGATTCCTTACCAGACAAGTCAACATTAAGGCTGTGCTTAGAATACAAAGGTAAAAAGGTGTTCCAAAATACAGGAAAAGCTGCAGCTGTTTTAAGAAATTGTATCCTACATATACTGAAATACCTTTTAGCCTTCAAATCCAAAATGCTTCACACCAGTTAGTATATAACCAGTGGTTGGTTTCAAAATTTTTTGCTACTGATTCAGTGGACGTGGCTAGGTGGGGGGCATGTGACTGAGTGGGCATGAGTGATGTCAAATTGGCCACGCCTACTCAGTCACACGACTCCCCCACCTAGCCACGCCCAGAGGAAAAGGTAGAAAAATTTTTGGAATTTCCACCTATCTACCCCCGCCCTCCCTTCGCCAGTCACCTGTTTTCCCTCCTTTAGCGGCCCCAGCCCTAGCCCTGCTTCCTCCCCCCCCCCGGCTCTTTGTTCGGACTGCTTACCTTCCGTAGCCGCTGGTCCAGAGTCCAGAAGGCAAGCTGACCGGAGTTTTCGGCGGCCCCCAGCAGCCGCTGCTGCTGGAAAGTGGCTGACAAATGTCGCAGGTCGCCGAAAAGTACCGGAGGTCGTGGAAAAAGCTGCTGCCATCGCCATGTTCTTCGTGCATGCACATCCCATTGGACTTGCAAGGTAATGGGATGCGTGTGTGCGAAGAATATGGTGGCAACGAACATGGTGGGTGGGATGAGCGAATGGCGACCGGGGGACAGGTTTGGGGGTGTGGCCAGCCAGCTATTGCTACTGGTTTGGCGACCTTGGCCAAATTTCCGCCAACGATTCGTTCGAATTGGTCCGAACTGGCTGATACCAACTGTGTATATAACCAAATGTACCTGCAAGCTTTGGAAACAACTGAAATGCCTAGCACAAGACAAGTGAATTATGGGAGGACAACTGGATAATGTAACCTGGGATTACAAAATGTCATTTTATTCACTTTTTGGACACATTCCTTTTTAAAAATATTGAATACTAGAAATACAATATTTTCATTTGTTATACGGTAGACTAAGATAGTGGTCGTTTAGATATCTGAAAGTGCTCTCAATGTGACATAAAAAAGCAGAATAGATGTGCAGCACACGGTCATATAAAGAATAGCTTTGAATGCAGCTGGCAGTAAATCAGCCAATTAATTAATTTTGATTTATCTAGATTGGAAATGTTCTAGATAAAAAACCACAGATTTGGGTCAAATGTACTGATTTCCTGTAAGAAAATTTAGGCAAGACATTTTTATCTACTGCAAGACATGCAAAGATAGATTGAGCCTGCTTTACTTTGCTATAATTCTTTCAGAACACTAAGATACATGGCATTATATCAAATAAAAATAGCCAGTTTTAAAAATATCACCCATGTACTATATGGACCAGAAAGGTGTTTAACTAATTTTCTTTTTTGCATTTTGGTGGTAATGGTTAATACAGAATTCAACATGAAATTTCCAAAGATAAGATAATTCAAAATTTATTTTCATATTAAAACATCTATTTTCTTTCAATACAATTGAATACAATTAATTCAAGTACAATTTTTTTCATTTTCCATTTATGTACCTCCTAAATATTGGTAAAATAATAATGATGCCATCTCTGGGCAAATGTAAGTTTCTGAGGCTGATGGTGAACTTGATCCTTGATCTCTATAGGCCTAGACTAAAATCCCAACCACTGTACTACACTAATTCTCCAACTTTTTATTTTTATTTTTATTTTTATTTTAATGTTTCTATAAAATGAAATAAGATCTATATCTTGATCAAGTTAAGGACCTCTTTATGTCTGAAAACTGTTTGTTCCTTTGATAGATGTAATGGAAATCCATAGATGCATTTGTTATTGCTGTTAAATTGTTATATAAAATGCTTTGTAAAATATAGATCTGAATTATGAACTACCGGTATATGCAGAAGATTATAAGCATTTAAGTAGATCAGCTATTGCAGCTTTTTATTTTGATATTTTGGTCTTTATTTCACAACTGATGTATTGATGTTATATTTTATGCTGCATAGGGTATATTTTATATGGAGAAGTTGGATCAAAGTGTAATGAAACAAACAGAACTAAATACATTGCTAGCCTAGTGTTTTTATTTAGCTATTATGCACCCAGCGAATACTTAGATGGTAAAGGATAAGTGGACTTTTTAAGTATATGTTAAGGAGAATTTAGAATTCAGCATTTGAAAAATTCTCAAGCATTATATCCCATTTTTCACGTAAATATAAATATTTCCCCTTTCACATTTGCCTTTTTAAATAAAACTCACTGATGAATCCTTTGTTGACTGAATGGAGCCGTGTAGCAGTCATTTTCTTCCAAATCTGGCAGCCTTTCCTTGTCCAAACTCATTGGCTTTCTAGGTAACCATCCTCGAAACCTGCTTAATTGCTTCTCAATTCTGCAGGAGATGAAAGGGAAGGCAAACTTAACATTTAAGTGGAAATAAGCACTTTCTATACATAAACATTTTATGGATGCAAGGGATATAAAATGCAATAATTTTCCAGACATTAATCATAATTAACCTGGGCAATTAACTGTGTCATGACTAAACAGTCTATACCTGTGTATGTATATACAATCTATATATAAAATAACTGTCAATCTAGCTTGTTTCATAATAGGTAGCATGGAGGGTTCTTCAGATAAATCTCTTAGAATCAAATCTTTGCTTTGATAAAGATTTTGAGAAGGAAAAGCAAAGGAATGAAGCATTTAGATTTCTCTTCCTTTTAAATGTTTCAGTTCAAAAAGCAATTAAGAGCTCTAAAGACTGTTCTAGCTCTAAAGATGCTATGGCAATCTAGTGCTTTATCCACTAATTTTTAGCACAACATTTCAATATGGACCATTTATTAGCAGTTTTATTTTCAAAAGGTTTAACTCTTTGATTAAAAATTTAATCTTATCTGAAAAACTGCATAAAATACAATAAAAACTTCCTAGAATCATTATGAAAGGTTCTGGCAGCAGAACTTTAGGGCAATGATTTCGCTGCCATTTTCTTCCTACTCATATGTCACAAAGAGAACTTTTTAAAAAGCATTGTTATCATAGTTTGTTTCAAAAGTACTTGTTTTGGTCCAGCTAGGTAATTATGAAAAGCTAATCAGGATAATTAGTGTTTGGATAAGAAATTGAGAATAGGCTAGTCTAGGAAAGAAAATGTGGAAGAAAACAATCCCAAATCACTTCCAAGAAAACTTCCTGGATGTATCAATATAGACACCAAGTACTGAGTTTTATCATGCACGCTGGTTTTCCATTCCCAATCCCAAAACTCTGAGTTTATTTTTTAATAAAAGCAAAACAGTTACCAGGAGAGTAATCAGTCACTACATACTGTATCGTTCAATCAAGATTGTGACTGTACAAATAGTATACATAGGCAACATGAACTACATGGCTTGGGATCGGGTTATCTGAAGGACCATCTTTTTCCAAGAGTCTCTACCCATTCAATTTGGTCCTGAAGATCCCACCAGAGTGTTGGTTGACAGGGATCAGAAGATGGACCTTTTCTTTTGTAGACCCTGCTCAGTCAAATATTCTCCCTTTGGAGATTAGAATGGCCCCAGCCCTGTTGGCCTTCTGCAAGGCCTTAAAAACTTTGCTGCATAACCGGGGTCTGTCGCTCTGAATTTGTTAAGGGCCCCATTTCTTGGCTTTACTGTTAATTGATTAATTATCTCAGTTGTTATATATATTTAGTTTTGGATTGTTTTTATTGTTTTAAATATTTTATTGTTTTAGAACTATAAGCTACCCAGAGTCACTTGGTTGAGAAGGATGACTATAGAAAATAAATAAATAGCCAATGTTAATATTTGTTTTCTTGTTACATTGTACTGAAAAGTAATGGCATTAATATAAGTGGCATATGATCTGGTGAAAAGTGAAAAAAACAAACAAAAAAATCTAGAACATACTTGTGGCTGTCTGAATATCTATTCCTAGCTGAAATGTCCTATCTTTATTCTTATTTATCAATGTTTTGTAGGATATTTCATAATATTATTTGGAGAATACTCTGTGAAATATATTTACTTTCATCATAATTTATTTTACAAATAAATCTCTGTCGTTTGGGCTGATCATATATTCAGTGACTCTCTGAGGCAAAGTCTTTAACAGATTATTTGTTTCTTTCAAAATTTTATACTGCTTTTATCTATTATGTTTTCAATCATAAAACTTTGGTTTCTTAGGGGGAGGAACAAAATAACAAAATTAAGATGCACGATGGGAATTATTTTGCTAAAAGTGAAAAGCAGAGACAACAGCTCTATTTTATCTTAGGAACCAGGTGGAAGAAAAAGTTAATAACTCCTAAACTTACTCTCTACCTACAAAGATGTGAGCAGCGCAAGCAACTTATTCCCTGTGACAAGTCATTGAAGTGAAAGTTGGATTTTGAAAAAGCAGGATACAAAAAATACAGATAGTCCTCGCCTTATGACCATTTACTTAGCAACTGCTTGAAATTATGATGCCATTGAAAAAGTGACTTATGATAATGACTGCAGTTTCCTGGGGTCATGTGGTCACTATTTGTGATTTTCCCAACTGTGTTCCAACAAGCAAAATTAATGAGGAAAGATAGATTTGCCTAACAACCACATGATTGCTTAACATTATCAAAAAGTCATAAAATAGGGTGCAGTCATATGATGATTCACTTAAAGACCACATCGCTTAGTGATGAAAATTCCTGAAACAGATCAAACCAGAGTTCTCATTTTAGACAGAAATGACCAAGCTCAAATTATCCTATTTTGAATACATTATGCTGAGGCTTAGCTTCCTGGAGAAGGTTCTAAGGATCTTGAGAGAGGAGGAAGTAAAGAGAAAAAGAGACTAACCTAGTGGTGGGTTTCAAATTTTTTTACTACCGGTTCTGTGGGTGTGGCTTGGTGGACGTGGCATGGCTTGGTGGGCGTGGCTTGGTGGGTGTGGATACTGTAAAATCTTCATTCCCACCCTACTCCAGGGGAAGGTTACTGCAAAATCCCCATTTCCTCCCGACTTGGGAGGCAGAGAATAGATGGGGGCGGGGCCAGTCAGAATTTTTACTATCGGTTCTCTGAACTACTCAAAATTTCCACTACCGGTTCTCCAGAACTGGTCAGAACCTTCTGAAACCCACCTCTGGACTAACCAGTGGCAAGATGGATAGACTCAGTTACAGTAGTATTGAGTGCACAATTGGAAGACCTGAAAGACCATGCCGGGGGCAGTTCATCATGGAGAAAAGTTACTAAGAGCTGACACTGACTTGTGGCATATAATCAAGCAAGCAGCAAGCAATTAATACCTTACCCTTCCAGACTTTAATTTCTATTGGAAATTAATTTCTATTTACTCTAAAAAAATCATTAAAATGCTAATTTCATGAATGGTGTCATATACCATTTCTCTTCAAAGGAATACACCCAGGGGAGTTGCCATTTGATTGGTGCAGTTCCAATGGAATTTGGATTTGACACCAAAAAGCCACTTCAATGAATGCAGGAGCATGAACATAGCCCCTTCCTGCCACTTCATAAAGAATCCATCCCTTAACTGGGATTATACAGCACTGGGAAGCCTTCATAGCCTTGTTATAGACCTTTAAGTTAATGAAGTGGTATATAAATATTATCACCATATTTGAGAAATAAGTGATGATGCCTGGAAGAGCTCAATTAAAATTATAATTACTGCTTTTATGGAAACCACAGTTTGGGTTTTTCTTCTGTGATTTAACTTTTTGATTAAACTGAATTCCCAAAAAATAAAACAAAACCCACTAACTTGTTCAGGATCTTGTAACGTCGATGCAGGTAATAGATTTTTCTCCTGGAAGAACAGCAAAAATGAAGCCAGTCGAGAAGAAAACCCATCGTCAGTTACAGTATGAACTAGCAAGGAAGGAAAGGAGATTGAAGATAGAATCCTGTAAGAAGTGAAGAAGAAACTAAAAAGAGATTAACAATTAGAACCATCAAAAACATCCTTAATCTCTCTCTCACTTTCTCTGTATGTGTGTATACATTCGTGTATGTTCATTACTTTCTTTTTTTCAATTAAGTCATGCACCTTGAAGCATTTTTTGTTCAATAAATCATGAACCTGAAATGAAATAAAATGCTAAGCTTTTATACTGATAATAAAATGCTTTAAATATGAGAATATAAAAGAAAATTGTTCTAGTTATACATGCAATACATGATCAGGTGATGTTGGTGCTAGTGATGCAGTTTTGAAAAGATTATATTCATGCACAATGATACTGAGGCATTTAGTATGTGTTTTCCCTACCAATTTTATATATATGTGATGTGAGTATGAGATTCTATTAGTTAGAATGGCTTTTGCATTCTCCATTAGGAATGTGATGTAAGAAATTCATGGGACAATGCTACTAATTCAAATTAGCATTAGGTATAATTTTTGTTTTGTTCTGAAGAGAAAGTAACAGAATTGATGTTATGGGATTAACTAAATCAAGGGCAAAAAGCAACACAGTAAGGGCTTATTTACACTGCCACTTTGCCCAGTGACCATATGGCCAGCAACCATATTGAGGGCACAAATAAAGGACATTGCTGTGTATTCTCCTTCCCCACCACTCCACAATGCAATCTCTGGGCATGACTTCTTGTTCCCCTCCCTTCTTGCTCCTTGTTGCCTGCTTCTTTCAACTCAAACATTGCTGTCTGGTTTGCTCATTGTGGTTTACTTTATTCTAGGCCAACATTTAATTTTGATTGCCTTGCAGAGACAGGATCATCCTATCAAATGGGTAAATGTTTGTTGCTGTGGATGCATTTTGGAGTTATAGCTCCAAAAGATGATGAAAAAGTGCACTGATACATTTATTAAAAACAAAAATAAATTCCAGTGGAAGAATCATTCAGGAAAAAAAAAGTCATTTAAAAACATTTCTGTTATGAACCAGCAACCATCTATATCTCATACAAATTTTGTCTCTTGCATTATTACTAGTAATAGTTCTGAAACTACTGGAGTTAGAGATCTACAGTGTGGCAATACAGTTTTTTATTTCAGTGTTGATTATTGTATCTGTACATATGTGTATGTATGTGTATGCATGTATACCTATGCACACTGTGTATACACAGCCACTCCTCATTAAACTATCTTACTCATGTGACTGTGATCACAAATATGATTGTAATAAATGGTATAACAAAATTCATTTTTCAACAATGTATGCATTTACAACTAAAGTTTGTGTATCTGACAACAATACATGCTGGAGTCTCTCCCTCCCGCTCTCTCTATCACATGTTCACTTAGCAACCATTTTAATTAAGGACATGGTCATTGGAATGAAATGCAGTCACTAAACAAGAAGCGGAGGTATATACATTCAGTTTAATATTCTATGCATGGAAAATGATTGGCAATTGCTTTTCTGGTACAAACAGTTAGGAGAGCTCAGCAGCATAACAATTGTCCAATGGTAGCCTGCAATCCAGATAAACACCTTGCATGTCAAAGGATCTCAGCTTCTCCAGGATACTCATAAACTGATCTAGAGTAAAGCTGAACAGGCTAGAAACAGAATGGATATGCCCACAAACAACTGCCATTACAAATTCTTTCTAGGTGTATTGGGATTAAAGTTATCATCTTCTTTTACTCTAAATTTATTGGCAGCTATAGTCCAACACATTTAGGCTGCATACCTAGACTGAAGAGAGTTGCTTTAGGAACACAGTGAAAGAACTTCTCTGTTCCTGTTGCTGAGGTGATATGGAATTCTGCTCAATTAAGATTTAATTTAAAATAAAAGCAGAACTATAAAATTGATAATGGTCTTACTATATTAACAATAAGTCTTAAGCTTCAAAAAATTACCTCACAGCTTTAAGGGAAGTATTATTAAGAAAATTGAGATGAAATTTTTCATAGGGCTTAAGGATTATTGTATTTTGAAGTCTATAAGAACATTACATGCTTAACTTAGCTAAGAATTTGGTTATTAGAAGTAGAAATGTCTTTCCCTTTCTGGATGTCAGAATTACCAATGGAAAGGAAAAGCTGCATAATTCATTTATGAAATTCACTACAATAATATGAGATGATAGCTACTTCAGTAGGTCTTATGCAGGAGAACAATTTGCAGAACAAAACCAATTGGAGGACAAGATTGAACAGAGAGGTCTCATATTTGTTGGGCCTGTTCAATTTGAATACATTACTTAGCTTTTCTAATCTGGTGTTGTATCATAAAGATCTTATCATTTGGGGAATTTGGTAGAACTAAGGGAACAGTGTCCCATAGTGACTATATATGCATGAATATATTCATGCATCATATATTCATGAATATATGCACCATCATTCAGCAACGGAATTATCAAGAAAAAAAGCAGTAGAAAATGGACATCACTTTCATATTCCTTTCATAAATTTTCTAAAGCATATTCTGCATTCTTTTCAGATCATTTCCCTTTTTGTTAAAGAATGCTGGAAACAGAATGTTAGCCATAAAGAATTTGGGTCAGCATTAAATTTATAGACATACACACTTTATTACCCAAACTTTTTTAGAATTAAGTTTACAGCTTACAATGAAAATTCAATGCTGAAATCATTAGAGTTTTAATTTCAACCTCGTATATTAACAGAAGGGAGTTAAAATTTTAAAAATCATGTCTTTGCAATTAACTCTGCATATTAATGCCTATTTAGAACACAATTAGATCAGAAAATTCTACATAGTAAGAATTTAATTTTTATTTATGTAGCGTATCCTTCGTAAAATTTAGATTAATCAAATGTCTTTTAGAACAGTCATATAAGTCTAAGATGAACTAAGATGAACTAAGTTACGTGTTATGTTATGTTACTATTAACCACTTTATGTAACATATGCCTAATGTAACTTGAAATACCACATTTCTAACAATATGATATAGGAATCAATTTTAGTCAATTACAATTCTTTTAAAATATTCAATTTTAGAAAAAATATACAGTTAAATATATCAAAATTATGATATATTGTTAATTGTGGATTATTATCACATTTTAACAATTCTTCTTTAATAAACAATAAATATTTAATTTCTCCCATATGAATTCTTGAATGTTTAGGTGAACTTTGTTTCTAATAATGCAAGTTACATCATAGCTGATCATAGCCGCTAAATATGCCACATGGTTCTGACAGACTGGCACTTGGAAGTTTGTTTCCTTTCACTGACTGCAAAGAAGTCCCTTTAAAAAACAGAGGGCATGATTTGGCCTCTAGTAGTGAAGGGGCTAAAGGATAGAATGACCCATGAAACTAGCGGCACTGCAGAACATATCATGTTAAGTCAAAGTCAAAACTGAATCAAAATTGCAGCTGAACCATAATTATTTCAACTGAATCATAATCACATCAACTTCATGTTCATGTTAAATTCTCCACAATTATAATTAAACCTACCTGAAGGGCATTCTTACATTCATAAGTTCTGCAAATTTTCCCAGGACTTCCCAAGGGGCATGCAACTTCACAAAGATGATATCACTGTTTGACAAAGATGACTGCAACAGATAAAAGATAGTAAGTTAAATTCCTACATGTAAAAAATGTAAATTTTTATTTTAAAACCTCTGCAAACCTTGGGAATCTCCCAATTCTTCTGATGCTTTTTTCTCGTGGGTAATACCATTTTAGCTGTTACTAATAGGACAAATTATTCCGAAGCACAAGGAAACATCTGAACAGGGAAAAGTTCTGTTTTAGTGCAGAAACTATTTAAAAAGTAGGAATGTGATGACTAAAAAAATTAAACAGGATATTTTGAAAGTATCCCTCAAAATAAACTGAATGTAAAAATTGATATATTGTTTAAAAATCACAGATTATTTGAAAAATTACTCTCAAATATTCTCTTAATATAAATGGTTAAGTAGTTAAGAGCGTAGAAGGCCAAAAAATATGAATCATCATTTAAGACCCAAGATGAATCTACTTCAAGTGTTTCATTCACAGACTCATTAATGAAATGTATGAAAATCCCATTCAGAACTGCATTTCTGCAAGGTTAGAGATGCAAGTTGTAGAATACTGAAGAGCTTGTGATGATGCTTGTAAATCAGTTTTAGCATAGTAAAAATATTTTTGTGCTTTCCAACTTGTGAATTCACATTTCTTTCATAACTTGATTGCAAAATACTATTGAAATTATTACATATTCAATATGTCTGTGATGGAAGTTTGTATGAAATATCTTTTAAAGGTGCTTCATAAAACTTCGAGTCCACTAACTCTTAGGCATACTGGCTTCCTTTGCATTTGCTCCAAGTCTCCTAACTGGAACAAGAAAAACTGATTGAAATTATAACTGCTTTTCAATTGATCAGATTTACTATTGAATTATCTAGTTATCATGCAGTTATAGGAATCTTCATGTTTGTTAAGTGCAATGCCATAAGCCTTACACACATTTTTTATAAAGCAAAACACAAAACCATAAAGTTAGTGTTCATTGATTCAGTATAAAGTGCGTATTACCTACATGAACAACATAGGTATTGGTTTTGTGTTAATGTTCTTTTTATAGTACTGTACATTAAATTCATGCAAGCTCTAGCCAGAAAGAGACTCAAGCACTAACTACACTTCTTTCTAATGTATTTTAATTCATACTGTATTTATGAAGACCACAAATAGACAAGTGTGGTCAGCATATTTTAGAGGCTTTAATGGAAGACAGATGAGGAATTAGACCCTTTCCAAGAAGGCAACAATCTAAACCAGGTTGTTGTATACAGCATATTGCAGCTTCAAAGCAGTCTTTAAAGAAAGATTCAGACTTTTAAAAAACAAGAAGCTTCAATTTCTGGAAAACAGCCAAAGGGAGATTAAAATATTGATTTTGGAAAATTAAGGGGCTCGATGGACTTGAAAGAATATTTCCTGTGGGTGCTTAAAAATATGTAAGACGATATATGGTCTTTGAAATCAGTTTTAAGAAACCCTTCTACGAGAACGTTTTGTTGTTTGGAAAATAAACAAGATGATAAGAAGAGAATGGAAGGCTGGCTAAAGGGAACCAAAAGAGCAAAGGATTACTCTTGAAGGAAGACAGGCCATTTATTACAATGGATGAACACTATTTGATTATTTTTTTAAAAAAAATAAGGCTGTTTGGGAACAATGCACTGAGTGCACTAAGTTACTTTCAAGATTGTTTAATATTATAGCAGGGAATATACAAGAACAGATTTTATTGGATAAACAGAAATTGAGACTGCTTTCAATGGCATGTGCGAAGATGGCGGCTCGTAGGTGAAGCTCCGATGCCTCGGAGGAGAAGTAGGGCTTACTGAGGACTTTCGGGGGGCCGAATATCAGCTGTTGGCCCCCGCCCAGCAAGAGGAATGTGTGGGCGGCCTGTCGCGAGCTTTTGAGCTCCCCTGGATGATCGGCGTGGGCAGCTGGAGCCGAAAAACGCCGCGAGGCTATGGCGGCGGTGAACGGGAGGCTGGAGCAAGGTCGGGGCGGCGCCGGGTTGCCTTGGCGTCCCCCCCCAGCGGCGCCCCCCCCAGCGGCGCCCTCCCAGTGTTGGCCGGAGTGGGGAGGGGTGTGGGGAGACAGCGGCTCGTTGGAGCATCCCCCCCCCGGAAAAGCACCCCGATATGGTTCCCAGCTGTCAGCAGCGGCCGCGACGGTTGGAGCGGCGGCTGCGGCGGCTGGGGATGAAACGACGGCTGCTGGGGCGGTGCTGGGTGGAACGGCGCTATCCTGGCTGTTTTCAGACCGACTTTAGACTTTTTTACTAGGGTCGGTTATTTACTGCGGAGGGAGGAAGGGAAGAATGCAGTCTAACTGGTTGCTGACTTCTGAAGACCCCTGAAGACCGGGGCTTAAAGGGGATTAGAAGACCCTATGGAGACTGGGGGTTTGGCAAAGTTGGGCGACTGGCCTGCCTCCCCCTGGCCTGTATCCATTTTCCCCTCCCCGCCGCGGCCTGGTTATGGGCGTGGGCGGGGCCGTGGCCATTTGATCTGGACCTTATCTGCACCGGCACTGGACTGCATTGGACTTATTGGACCCCTGACCTGACCTGACTATAATTGACCCCCGGTTTCCGGCTATATCATCAGTCCCAGTCACATTTACAATGCCTTGCTGTGAGGAGAGGCTTAAGCCTGGGTGTGGTCACCGAGGGAGTCACCTTGCTGTTATTGCCACTGAATTAGACCTGTCGATACCAGCCGCCGTGAGAGGGTGGCTTGGTCATTGCTTTTCAGGGCATCGGCTTGAGACTCCTCTCCACTGCCGTGAGAGGACAGTGGAGCCCCGGTTCTGATCCGCGCCAAAATGGTGAACTGTCTCTCCTGGACTTTTAAATGTACCATCATTGAATCCTTAGCCTGACTCTATTTCCCCAAGCGAACTTGCAGGAATGTATTCACCGGCTGAGCTCTTTGCCTTGCGAGACTCCCCCCTCTCGCAAGCCTGGCCTTCCATGTTATCGAAGGCCTACCTCGATGAAGGGCTTTGGAACCCAGAGAGGTGGCATGTCACGAAGAGGGGGTTGAGGGGTTTTTTAGATAAAGTTTTAGCAAATGTCCGGGGGGGGGAGGGTTGGATCAGAAGTAAGGCTGTGGGTATGGGGGATAACCCACTAAGGGGAGGGCCAGGTAAGGCTGTGGAGCACGGCATGGGGGGTGGGGGGCCCGGGGTCAAGAGGGGGGATAAAGTTCATCCAGATAAGGTTTTTACCATCAGTACTGTGGGTGGGAGGGGTAGATATGGCGGGAGCAGGGGGCCATATCGTGTTAGGGGAGCGCGCGCCCGCTGTCTTCGAGCGGTGGCGCGCTCCGGCCCCCAAAGCTCCACTCGTTTTCCAGGTGGCGCAGATCCTCAGGGCCCTGGTCTCCGTCTGATGTTATGCAATGCCAGGTCTGTAGTAAATAAAGCCCCCCTCATTTGTGATCTTGTTCAGGAGGGGGGAGCGGACCTGGCAGGTATTACGGAAACCTGGTTGGGCCAAGAGGGGGGGGTCCACCAAATGTGCCCACCAGGTTTCCGCGCATTCCATCAGCCGAGGTTGCAGGGTAGGGGTGGGGGGTAGCGGTTATTATTAACGAAGGTCTGAGACCGAGGGAGGCCACTATTCCTCAGACGGCCGGCTGTGAATCCCTCCTTGTGAAATGGGGCCACGGGGTTCAGATGGGTTTGCTGATCACATACCTGGCTCCCTGCCATGTGGCAGCAGCCCTGCCCGAGCTACTCAGTGTCATCGCCACGGTGGCGGTTGAGACCCCTAGGCTTATGGTCATGAGGGATTTCAACTTGCCGTCCGTTGGTGAGGCATCTGAGGTGGCTCGGGAGTTCATGGCTTCCATGACAGCCATGGACCTGACCCAGTTAATTCATGGCCCTACCCACACGGGGGGAAACACGCTGGATCTGGTTTTTGTCTCTGGACAGTGGTTGAGTGATCTCGAGATAGGGGATATAGTCACTGAGCCCTTGTCATGGTCTGATCACTCTCTCCTTCGTCTCGACCTTCGAACCGCTACACCCCGCCGCAGGGAGGCGGAGCCGGTAAGATGGTTCCGCCCCAGGCGCCTGATGGAACCGGATAGGTTCCAGATGGAGCTTGAGCCATTCCCTGAGGCTCTGGCACACGCCTCGACTGGAGACCTAGTGGCCGCCTGGGATAGGGCGGCCGCTGGAGCTCTGGATCGGGTCGTGCCTTTGCAGCCTCTGACCCGGCGCCGATCTCATTTAGCTCCTTGGTTCACTGAGGAGCTGAGGGAGTTGAAGTGCCGGAAAAGACGCCTAGACAGTAGTTGGAGGGCCAGTCTTTCTGAATCTGACCGGACACTGGTAAGAGCTCATATTAGGAATTACCTAGTGGCGATAAAAGCAGCGAAATGTAGCTATTTTGCTGCTCTTATTGCGTCATCAGATAATCGCCCGGCCGCCCTGTTTAGGGTGACCCGCTCCCTGCTCCACCAGGAAGCGCGGGAGGACCCCTTGGAGGGTAGAGCCGAGGATTTTGTCCAATATCTGTATGACAAAATCGCTCAGATTCGGGAAGATCTGGATTCCGACTGGATAGTCTCAGGGGGAGGGACTGGGGCAGGTCTTGAGAATATTATCTGGGATGAGTTTGATCCTGTGACCCCTGAGGACGTGGACAGGATTCTGGGTAGACTGAACGCGACCACTTGTTTATTGGACCCGTGTCCCTCCTGGTTAGTGCTGGCTTCTCGGGAGGTGACACGAGGCTGGTTCCAGGGGATTATAAATGCTTCGCTGGGTGAGGGTGTCTTTCCTGCCGCCTTGAAAGAGGCGGTGGTGAGGCCTCTCCTCAAGAAGCCTTCTCTGGACCCGGCAATGTTGGTAAATTATCGTCCGGTCTCCAACCTTCGTTTTGTGGCGAAGGTTGTTGAGAGTGTGGTTGCGCAACAGCTTCCCCAGTACCTGGATGAAATGACGTATCTGGATCCGTTCCAGTCGGGCTTCAGGCCCGGGTACAGCACGGAAACGGCATTGGTCGCGTTGGTTGATGATCTCTGGAGGGCTCGGGTCAGGGGGTGCTCCTCTGTCCTGGTCCTGTTAGATCTCTCAGCGGCTTTTGATACCATCGACCATGGTATCATGCTGCACCGGTTGGAAGAGTTAGGGGTGGGAGGCACTGTGTTGCGGTGGTTCTCCTCCTTTCTCTCTGACCGGTCGCAGTCTGTGTTGACAGGGAGACAGAGGTCGACCCCGAGGCCCCTCATATGTGGGGTGCCGCAAGGGTCGGTCCTCTCACCTCTCCTGTTCAACATTTATGTGAAGCCGCTGGGCGAGATCATCCGTGGTTTCAGGGTGGAGTACCATCAGTACGCTGATGACACCCAGCTGTACATCTCCACCCCGGATCACCCCAACGATGCCCTTGAAGTGATGTCCCGGTGCCTGGAGGCCGTACGGATCTGGATGGGGAGGAACAGGCTCAGGCTCAACCTATCCAAGACCGAGTGGCTGTGGTTTCCGACGTCCCGATATAGCCAGTTGATGCCATCACTGACTATTGGGGGCGAATCATTGGCCCCCACGGAGAGGGCTCACAACTTGGGCGTCCTCCTGGATTCACGGCTGTCTTTAGAAGAGCACTTGACGGCCGTGACCGGGAGGATTTTTTATCAGGTCCGCCTGATTCGCCAGTTGCATCCCTTTCTGGATCGGGACTCGTTACGCACGGTCACTCATGCCCTCGTCACCTCCCGCCTGGACTATTGTAATGCTCTCTACATGGGGCTCCCCTTGAGGAGCACCCGGAGGCTCCAACTGGCGCAGAGTGCGGCCGTGCGGGTGGTAATGGGAGCGACATGGCGCTCCCATGTAACACCTCTCCTGCGCGAGCTGCACTGGCTCCCGGTGGTCTTCCGGGTGCGCTTCAAGGTTTTGGTTACCACCTTTAAAGCGCTCCATGGCTTAGGGCCTGGTTATTTACGGGACCGCCTACTACCACCAATAGCCTCCCACCGGCCAGTACGCTCTCATAGAGAGGGACTCCTCCGGGTGCCGTCAGCCAAACAGTGTCGACTGGCGGCCCCTAGGGAGAGAGCCTTCTCTGTGGGGGCACCTACCATCTGGAATGAGCTCCCCCCGGAGATACGGAGGATCCCGGATCTGCGCTCCTTCCGCCGTGCTGTGAAGGCCTTTTTATTCCATCAAGCGGGCTTGGCCTGATCTCTTCCCTTTTTAAATATGTAAATTTTAATCTGTTTTTAAATTATTGGGGTATTTTAATTTGTCTGGGCCAAAAAGTTTAATTTGATTTTATCGGGTTTTTAAATTTTGTGTATTTATGTATTTTATTGTTGGCTGTTCACCGCCCTGAGTCCTTCGGGAGTAGGGCGGTATACAAATCAAATAAATAAAATAAAAATAAATAAATAAAATGTAGATTTTTAAAAAACCCTGGATTATAAAAGTGATACAGAAAAAGATGTGGTACAAATATAGAATCATAGGGCTGGAAGGAACCTCAGAGGTCCTCTAGTCCAACCTCATAACAGCTTTCGTCTTAAAACATAAAGTATGATTCTTGAGAAAATTTACAAAGGCTGATCCTGAATATAACTTTATTTTGATTTGTTTCGTTGCATATCAGATTTTATGTCATGTTATTATATTCAGTTTCAAAGATGTGGCTTTTCAAACCTCATTTTGGATCAAGTTTTAGGTCGAATCCGGAACCACTGAATTAGATTGAGAGGAATCAGGTCATTGCCTAAATCACTAGATTGTATTTAATCAATTATGTAGGTCAATGGACATTTTAGGAACCCTCTTGAAATCAGCTGTAAATTATAAATTGAATGAAATACTCTTGCTTCCAGACCTCCTACCTCTTTCTCCATCTGAAGTCCTTCTGCTCTAATATTTCTTTCAAATACTTCTCTTTTCTCTGCTTGCAAATTAGATTTTCTGTACACCAAGATATAATCAATGCGACATTTTCCATCTCTGAAGTATAGTCCACTGGATTTATTTTTTTCTGGAATATCCTGTAAAGGCAGTCAGTACAGTTGTCAAATAAAACCCCCAACAAAACGACTAGTGGCTTTAACAATTTTGATAAAAAAAGGATTCAGAACAAAGTATCTGAAAACTACTACAGAACATATAAATATTCATAGCATAGCATAGCATAGCATAGCATAGCATAGCATAGCATAGCATAGCATAGCATAGCATAGCATAGCATAGCATAACACAGCACAACATAACAAAATGACATAACATTTAAATAAGATTTATTAAACTTCATAAGAATTTTCCATGTAATCATGTCATACATAGTTATGATCACCATATAGTTGCTCTCCTATTGCAGTTATTTTCTGAGTGTGCCTATTACATGTTTTCAAAATTTCATATTATCTGTCCCAGTGAATGCTCTGACAGATCTTTCTTTAAAATAACTTGGATCCACTATAATTCAATTTTTAACTATTAATGCACTCTTCCAAAAGAAGCTGATCCAGAACCTGTGGATTCTTTGGAATTATGACTCTTGCTGGAATAGAAGGTAGAAACGATGGTCTGTACAGGAACACTTGGAATGCTTGATACAACTGTTTCTAAAAGAAGATGCCCTTGTAACTGTCACTCATACCCTGATCATCAAACATTCGTAATGTGCTTTACTTGGGGTTGCCTTTGAAAGAAAATGCTGCCTTACTTGGGAACTACAACTGATCCAAAATATTACAGCCTGGCTTTGGAAGTAGGCTTCCAGATACATTTTGAAGTGCTAGTCACTGCCTACAAAACTTTTTATGTCTTTTGTCGTTGATCTGTATGGGATCCCTTCCTCTGAATAGAATCTTCCAAGTGGCATATTCTATTTAGGAACATTTATTAATTGTTCCTTCTGCATAGGTACATTAGGAGATGGTAATACAGAGGCAAGTTCATCTGTAATCCTTTGAAATTCTTTTTCCATGAAGATACAATGGCTCCCCCCATATTTGTTTCAGAAAGAAGTAAATATTATTTTTTTATCATGTCTTCAAAACATAAAATGAATGCTGGAATGCTGGATGTTATGGCTTTCATGATTGGAGGTGATTATTCTATATTTGTTATTTTATTTTTAGTAGGCTGCATATAAATAGTTTTAAATAAATAAATAATTTGTCATTCCATGTACTGTTTTAATATGCTTGTTTGACTTTCTGTCACTCATATGACAAAGCAAATGTTTATTTTCCACACAAGAATGAGCTATGCTGTTAGGGGAATCCAGGGGTGTAATTTTGCAAAATAATCTGCAAAATACAAGAATGATGAAAACACTGTGATTTTATAGTATATTGAACACACAGCTCTATATGGAAAGTAAATTGAGAAGTAGCTCAGAGCCACCTAAAGGAAATCCATAAATAATATTTGTATGAAAATGTCTTACCTCTTCAATAGATTCCAATCTGCTAGTATCATCTGAAGTACTAGTCAAGTTTCCATGGTGAAGCAAAGACTCATCATCTTTGGAAGGGTTTGTTATTTCTTCTAATTCATCAAAAATAATATTGACATCCTTAGCTACTAAAAAGCAATGACAAAGAATTAAAACATTAGTGCTTTAAATAATAAAAAGTCAAAAATTTTAGGTATCTTTTCAAAATTGGCATGGATGAGCTCAGCACATCTAGTAGGAACAAGATCAGTCTGGCCTCTGCAATAATTATATAATGTAAAATAATTATGTAATGTGTATCTATTATAACAGAATTTATTTATTTAGCGTATGGCATCTACAGAAGTCATGCAATCACTGATATACAAATACTGGTATAAGTTTAAATGAAGCATCAGCAAGGTATGTATGTGTATGTATGTACATATGTGTGTGTGTATATATATATCTTTTATACCACATACCATAAAATGCATATGTATACACACACATTATATACATATACACACACATACACACACACATACACACACACACACACTACAATATATAAGATAAAATATTACCGTAAATTAATATAAAACCATAATAAAATCACCATAATATGGCACCATATAATTGCAGTGAGATAGATGTTATAATTCGATATCTAAGGAAGCTAACCATCTAACTGTTTCTGGTGTGGCTGCAATGAGGTCATCCAGGTGCCTAGAAATTTCCTGAGGGGACATTCTATAACTATATGTATTATCTTTGTTCTGGTGCATCACAAACACACTGCAGGTTCAGATTATAACAGATCATGGTATATGAACAAGCAGAGCATCTTCTAAGTGGCAGTGATTCATATATACATGTTCTGTGTTTTGACCTACAGTACAGTTTTTAAATTCATGATAAATATTAGCAGCCATTTAACTTCTTAATATTTGACTGGAATTCCAATGTCTATTATTCATTTTTATATCCACTCTACAGAATCTAATTATTTTCCAAGTCCTATGAGACGTAAACCTATTTTCTTAAGAAAACTTTAAAGCTGTACCCCAAAATATTGTCTAAGTTTTATATTTGGCTAAGAAATACCTTCTACTGACTCGGGTTAAATGATGTAATAATATTTCAATTTATTTTTCATTCAGGAAAGAAACAAAAAACAAGCAAATACCGGTAAATGATCAATATCTTATTTGTATTATCAAGTTGAGTTTGCTACATTTGTAAACCTTTTCATTCCCATCTCCTGGTAATCTGCTTCAAATTTATTAATGCGTATGAAATAAACAATTAATGCGCAATAAAAGTGCCAGCTTGGAGTATATGTACTGTATTTGTACAAACACCATTAGTTTAGAAAAGTGAAAAATTAGCCTTGTATAGAGACAGAGACATATATTGTAGTCACACACATATACTATAGATACATAAAATATATACCTTATGTATATACAGAATACAGATATACACACACACACACACACCCTACAGATGGAATATAATTCTAATGAATAAAAGTCAGGTCTAGTCCTTTTATTCACATTCAGGGATGTATATCTACTGGAATTCATGTGCCAGTATCAGGTAAATATTTAGTCCCGAGGACTATTCTATTTTTGAAAATGACTGTATTATAATGTAAAGGATTTTCTTTTTGCATTGTTAAACAATAGCTATAGCAATAAGAACATAATAATGGTATAAACAGAAAAGAACAAATGTCTTTTGAAATTATATAAAAATAATAAATAATTAACAGTGAACATAAATAAATATCACAAAATTAAAAGGAAAGAGAGTAGAAAATGCATACTATAGGTAATTGATCAAATGACTCATAAATCCTCTTCATAATCGTTTCTTGACAAACTAACATACTATTTCACTTCACCACTGTGTATTAAGGATCTGTGTATTAAGGATCCATAATTAGATATCTTGGTAACTTGGAAATAAAGGAAGAGATGTATGTTTCTTTGCTAATCAACAATCTAAGGTCAAGCTGATAATTTTTTGAATTTCAAAGCAAAAGCCAAGCCGCGTGAGTTAATGTTTCAAGTTTTTTGTTTTGGCTCCCATAGCAACCCTTTATGGAATGTTCTCTGAGGGGATTCAATGTATAGGAAGCAAACTTTTTTGTTGTAGTAACTGCATTTTAAGATCAGGATAGACTATTTGTACCATTTTTAATATAGTTTTTATTGCTTTTAAAATAATAACAGAAAAAGGAAAAACAAAGGAATTATTATATAGAGAACTGTAATTATTATTGTAATGACATTATGCGCTATATTTTTATTTTTACTGTTGTATTTTTCTTCATTTTTAATTACTTGTTCTGTATTTTTTTTATAATGTATGCATCTTTTCATTTTGTTAGTTTACCATTTTTAAAACATCTTGCCACTTTACCAATAAACCATTCAAGCTTATTCTACTTGAGCTCAGGAAAAATGGGAATTATACAGATCCTATGAAGTTGCCTGAGGACTGGCATGGCAATCTGGGAAGGCTTGATCCATAGGTAATGGCTTGTTTCAACGACAATTTTTTTAGATAAACTAGAAGGGCTGAATTCAGATATAATACTTAACCATAAGAAAGCAAACTACATTATGAGTTAGTGTGACATCCAATAATAATGGCTTCATGTTGAGGCAATACAGAATAAGTAGAGATATATATTTAATGAATTTCTCTTTAAGATGAAGACTTCCAACAATTAAGTATAATAAATAACTATATTATTCATAACAGCAGAAGAAGTAGTTTATATTGAAGAGTAAATGTCTTTAGTACACATGTATCATGGTGTAATGGACTCTATAGCTATAATAAAGAAAGCTTTAACAAAATAAATGTTACTTGTTTCTTGTCTACTAAGAAAAAGTTTAATAACAGCAGCCTATAGCATAAAAATCTGGTCCCTGTTTTCTAGAACCATGCAATAACATTAGGAAGATATAAAGAAGGTAACAAAATAATCTCTACAACCCTCACCTTATGAAAGAAAGCAAAAATGTCTCAGTTTAATACTTTATTTTAAAATATATTGAGACGAAGTATATACTACGGTATTTTCCTTCATCATGCTAGAAGTCAGTTTACTCAAATTCATTGGCAGCAAGTTCAAAAGAAACAAATTGAAATATTATTTAACAGGATGCGTAACTGATGCATTGAATCCACTGATACCGAAATCAGTAATGGCTATTAGCTTGAATATCAATAACATCACGAAAAAGATTATCTATCAACAGTTATAACGATGTTGACCAATTGAAACTAAGCTGTTGGCATTTGTTCTGCCCCAGCTACGGACCCCCAAAGAACGCAGCACAAACTCTATACAAAACTTATTTTACTAAAATAACTTAGTCTTTATCATTCAAAGGCTGTTAACGAACTGTCTTAACAGCCTACCAGAATTCTAAGATAAGGTAATCACAGTCTTACTAGAGTTGGCAGAAAGCCCAGAAGCAATTTTGCAGACACGAAGAAGAGTGAACTAAAGTTGTTCTCTACAGTTTGTTGCAAGCGGCGTTCCTTCTTAAATAGGCTAAGTGAGTGGCCAATTAGGCCCAAGCCTTACTCTCAAGGAGACCTCCTCCTGAGGAGCCACTCCTGCCTTTTGGCAGTTAAGCGCCCGTGCATTGAGAAGAGGAACCTCCTCTTCGTCCTCTACACTTAAAGGAGCTTCTGGAGGTTCTGAAGGCCCTGGCTGAATCCCTGCCTCTGGCACCACATCTTCTACAGCATCCTCACTGTCCGACTCGAGCGCCAGCTGCACAGGCTGCTGACGCAGCACCACACCAGCCTCGTTGTCAGAATCAGCTACAATCTGCACAGGCCGCTGACGGGCCACAACAGCATTATGGAAGTGGACAGGATCTCTTGAAGCCTGTTCCCAACCTCTACCTACTATGGAAATCATTATGCTGTAGCTTCAAAAGGCCTGGATCAAGTAGATTACCTGGATCCCTTTCATCAGGTTTTAGACCTAGGCACAGCATTGGCTACATTTGTTAATGACCTGTGAAGGGACCTGGATGGATGTGATGTGCCAGTTGAGCCCATTTCCGGTTGGGGAAACCCTGCTGACAGTCATTCATGCCTTTGTCACCTCACAATTGGATCACTGCAATATAAGGAGCTGCCCTTGATGACCACTTGGAAACTTCAGCATGGATAATTAAGGGCATAATCCAATGGGTCCATGTGATATCTCTATTTTGTGAACTGCAGTGATTACCAGTCCACTTTCTGGATCCAATTCTAGGTGTTGGTTCCATGAAGCAGAGCCAAGCTACTCATCTACTTCCATCTACTCATCTACTTCCAATTATTTCTTTCCATCCAGTAAGAATGGATAAGGTTGGCATGTTCCATTCCTTAGGCAATACCATCTCTGTGAAGCAGGAGACATGCCTTCTTTATTGTCCTAGTGGCCTTTTGAACAACATTCCTCTGAGATTTGTCTGATTCTGAGACGGCCTGCTTACCTTTCAGAAGCTATTAAAGTTCTGACTACTTTTCAAGCATTGGTTCTGGTAAAGGTCTGACTCAGTGGAAGTTTTTTTTCACACGTGTTTCCAGTTTAGTTTATGGTTTTATGCTTAGACGATAAGGAGGAAGGCCTGTCACTTATATTGACATTTTTTTTTTAAATTTGATTTATATGCCGCCCTTCTCCGGAGACTCAGGGCGGCTTACAATGTGCTCAGCAATATTTCAATTATCTTACATTTCAAGTATCTTACTTCTAGAAGTCTTTTCCAGACATTCATTTTTTATCAAACTTAAATATAAGCAGCAACCTTCAATTCTCGTAATTATAACCACTCTAGCTCATTTTTTGAATCACATATATGAACACATATTATATAATTAAGATTCACAAAATAACTTACTTTCTTGTATTGCATTAAGAATCTCTGAAAAGTCCACATGTGTCTTCTGAGCATCAGGCCTTATTGGTATTGGTGTTTCCAGCTCACAACCATGACATTGCTCTCTTCTATCTAAAGAAATTGAAGAGAATTAGGGGGAGTTTGCAACAATTTAGTAGTGACTGCAACAGCAATGAATGGAAAAGATACCATAGCAGCAACTATTGTGTATTTATTTTTGCGTATATAATAGTGCAGGGAAATATCAGTCAAACAAACACTCCCAGCAGCATACATGAATCAAAACAACATGTGAAATTAAGTCATGATACAAATATCATGATTATCAACTTGTGTCATAATATATTTTGTTGGAATTTCTTTAAAGTAATTACACACATGTTATTATTTGCCTTTCTTACCTCTCCATAGACATTTGTTCTCACCGGCTACTTAGAAAGTGACAATATATTTGACTAACTCAGGAGTCAAATGCTACCTGTTTGCTCTGGTTCGGGAAAACTGGTAGTGATAAAAACTACCAGTTCGGGTGAACTGGTAGTAAAAAAAACCCTACCGATTCGGTTGAACTGGCAGTTTATAAAGGTACCGGTTCGCCCGAAGTTAGCTACCGCTTTGGGCGAACCGGTAGTTAAAAAAAACTACTGTTTCCTCCAAACCGGTATTTCCAATGATCAGCTGTGCAGTGGGTTTTAGCTTTGCTAGAAAGCAGGAAATCCTGCTTTCTAGCAAAGCTAAATCGCGCACCATAGCTGATCCCCCCCCTTGCTGTTCTACTTACCTTCCCAAGCCTCCTTTTGGCATGTACTGCGCGTGCACACAGCACACACCAAAAAGAGGCTTGGGAAGGTAAGTAGAACAGTGGGGGTGGGGGATCAACTGTGCAGAAGTTTAGCTTTGCTAGAAAGCAGGAAATCCTACTTTCTAGCGAAGCAAAATTGCACGCCACAGCTGACCCTCCCTCGCTTCTACTTATCTTTCCAAGCCTCCTTTTGGTGTGCACTGCACATACAGCACGCATTTGGTACACAGTGTGCATGCGCGGCCAGCGAACCAATAGCAAACCGGTTAGGATCTCACCACTGGACTAACTGCATTTGCAAATTAAATCGCTGTTCCAAAGCACATCCCTTTAGCCAGGGAATATTGTTTAGCTTTTCTTTGCCAAAAGTATACAAAATGTAGCATTACAATATACAGTATGGAAATTATTTTGAACCAGTAAAAATTGTACTACTTAACAAAACATAACAGAGGCTAAATTATCAATTTTCCAAAATTTATTATTGATAAATCATCTTTTCACATGTGCAGTTTTAATAATTTATGTTAAAAGGAGTTATTTCTGCACATATACTGCAATACCAAATAAATGTAATCAGGATCTAAATTAGTCATAAATATATTGCCCGCCAAAGCTCTGGAAACTGAAGACTGATATATTCCTAATATATAGTTGTAGCAGAGAAGAACTAGCATCAACAAGGTGTCTGTGTGTATCATATATAATGACACAAGCATAATGATGTCATCACACAAAAACTGCTATGCATACTTTGCAAGTATGTCATAATGATGTTTGTGTGATGACAACATTATATGCGTCTGATAATTTTGCCCTCTTTGGATCTATGAATACTGCTTGCAAAGAAGTGAGGTGTCTTGGTCATCATCACACTATCAAGCTTGCCAAATTCATCCCTGGATCTCCAGACATTACTAGAAGTTGTGTAACTCTAGTGCTAATTTAACATTGAAATAATAGCAAGCAGAAGAAGAAAGACAATAAAGAAAGGTAAGTTGCAATATTACATGAGGCTGAGATCCACATACAAAACTGGCACTTATTTGTTCAAACAAAGTTAAAGGGACAAAGAATGGGGACACATAGTTGTAAAGTCAGCACTGCAGATAAGTAAACTATGCTGGCATAACTGCACCCTAATTTCCTTGCCAATGCTATCTATCTGATTCCAGTTTTCTGATTTTTTTTAGTACAAGCCTAAATCTTAGGATCAATTAGACAAAATCTGTATTTTGTTCTCCTTGTTTCTATGAGAACTTTAAACCTTCTTTAAAGTTTAAATGACAAAAAAAACCCTTCCTGATGACAAAAAAAACCTTCTAACTTCCTCTCCTTCTCATTCCCCCCCCTCCCATTGGAGGAGGGCAGGAGCTTAGAAATATAATGTAAGACTCTTTGTGTTCTGATAGACCACTCATTTAAGAGTCAAGAATTAACTTGAAGGCTCCTGGATCTTCTACCTTTCTGCCTTTACAATGAGACTAGGTGAGTGAAACTGAAAGTATAAGGGTTCCAGATTCAGAGAAGCTTTTCAGAAGTTTAGAATTCTTATTTTAAACATAAATCATAATAAAGCTTTGGCATTGGCATTTTATATTCTCTACATTAAGTGATCTATATTCCATGAAGCATTATGAGAATTCATTTTGTTATTGCAAAATTCTGTATAATTAGGTTTATAAATTGTATCACAAATACAATTTATACTAATGTATTAATACTTGTATAAAATGTACAAGTGCACTGGGAAATTAAGACAAACTAATACAGTCAAAAGTGGACCGTCACCCCCTTCCACTAGCAGTATGTATAAATATAATACCAAGCCCAACATTAGGTCTACCAGATTAAGTTTGCAAAAATATGCTCAGCTACTAGGGATAGCAGAAAAATGTGGCCCCAACAGTCAAGTATAATAAATAATTATAAATTATAACAATGAAGTATGATTCATAATTTCCTTAGGATAAGTAGCAGAAAAATTTTAGCACGAAAAATACTGAGGGTTAAATGTCTTTCCACCTGTCCAATGTTCTACTGGACTCCATATCTACAATAACAAAACTAAAAAAGAGAGAAATTTAGTTATGTACTGTATTTCTTGTGTATTAAGAAAATAAAGCAAATAAAAACAGCCTATGAAATTAAAAAATGATTTTAGCTCTAGTAACCATTTTTCTAGAATGATGTCCCAGCATTAGGAAGAGACAAACATGGTAACAAAAAAATAATTTAACTCCTACTTTATAAAAGAAAACAAAAAGTGTCTCAGTTTAGCAAGAGAAATATTGGACATATATTTAATTTATATTGGAAATATAAATTAAAAACACCCTGAGAAAGGATGTATATTTTTTTCTTCATCATGCTAGAAATTATTTTGTTCAATTAAATTGATTTGCAGGAGTTTCAAAAGAAACGAAAGAAAGTATTATTTCACAGATTGTGTAATTGATATATTGAATTTATTGATACTGGAGTCACTACTGGCAATAGCCATTAGTTCAGATTGTAGTAAAATCATAAAAGAGATGTACATCAACAGCTATGATAATAATGGCTGCTTGAAATTTAATATTTGAGTATTAAGTGCAAGCAGATACATAGGATGAGAGGCAGCTATCACTTTCATTGTTACTGTGCTTGTAAGACATTAGTCTTACAAGCACAGTACAAGTTACTGTGCTTCTAAGACATTAGGGCTTTCTAAAAAAAAAACTATAGATAATAAAATGCAGTTGCTAAATAGATTAATTTATGTTCTTTTAATTTATCCTGAAAAATTAATAAATTATTTTTGTATAATTTCCACTGCAAGAAATACTCATTATTCATAAACAGTTTATGATAACAATGCAATTGCTACTGAAAAATGAAAAAGAAAGAATTTTTGATCTGACTCAGTTACAAAATGATGTAACTCAGTCACATTCATATTTTATTATTAGTTATTAGCAATTGTTATGAGCAGTTCTATTTGTTGGGGGTATTCAAAACATGCTGTCCTTTAATAGTTTTTACTTTTTAGAAGTGTTGCATTATAGTATTATCGTTGTTTTGCATATGATGTGGTCATAGGATGAAAAATAGTTAATTGCTAAAAACAAAGAAATGTACTTTTTTCAGTGAAATAAACTATAGCAATATTTTGAACAGGCATTCCATCCAAATGCTGAATCCAAATGTTTTCCACACTGAAACTAGCATACATTCCATATTTAGATGCACAACTAAAATATGCTTCCTGATAACTGCATACTTGACTTTCCAGCATTCTTACAGTAATGTTTATTCCCAGCCAAACTTTCAACACAGTTGAAAATGCACATTTTGCCAAATGGGCTAAATAAGGCAACATTTCTGTTTCTTGCCTTTTTCTTTCTCCTTTACAGTTCATACCAGCAACATATCTCCTAGCAATTGAAGAGGTGGATTTCCTCCAGGTCTTTAACCCCCATTACCTCTATGCAAGATTTGGGCAATGGGAATGCTGCCTATATTCTTAAGTTAAATATCTTTCACATTTGATGTTTCAAATCATAATTGTGATAGAGGAAAATATTTGTACCTCAGCATTGAAATGAAGGGTTCTTGGTACTCTCGAAGCTTGGTTGTTTTCTTGTAGATGTTTCATTATCCAAACTAGGTAATATCATCAGTGCAATAATTTGGTAATGAAATATCAGCAAGAAAACAGAGAGCACCAAAAACTTCTCAATCATAATAGCATCATGGAATATGTCAAAGTTGGATGAAATCAGCAGACAAAGCTGACCTTTCTTCCAGGTTTGATTTAAGTATGTTCAAGGTCTTTTCAATAAACCTATTGAGTTTAAGAGCTTTCCCCCTCTCCTTATCCCTTATGTTATGGGCACCATTATGAAAATGTCATAGAAAATAAAAGATTTCCAGTTGTAACATATAGCTCTGAAAGCTGGACCATCCAAAGGCTGAATTTTTTAAAAAAAAAATGCCTTTGGACTATGGTACTGTAGAAAACAGTTGAGAATACTATTGGACAAAAAGTGTGAATAACTGAATATTAAATGAAGTAAAACCAGACTAATTAATAGAAATACTAATTATGAAGCTAAAATATATACATTTAGGGAACCTAGTGTGCAGGAAAGTAAGAGTCATTGGAGAAGATTCTTGGGAAAATCCAGGGCAGTTGAAAAAGAGATTGATAGAATATTATCAATGATGACCAAAGCACGAATGTAAAAGAGCTCAAAGAAGTAGTTACTGACAAACATTCCTTGCAAAATGATGCTCATCGGGTTATTATGAGTCAGAAACAACCGAACAATGGCAAATGTATAATTGGTAAAAATGTCAAAAGAATCTGTATAAAAGGGTTATGGGAAATTCAAATTTGGTATAAAGGGAGTATTTTTCCCCTAACCCTTATACATTTTAGGATGGGTTGAGACTACATGCATGATGGTGACCTCCAGGGGAAGGGCCTTCTCTGTGGGGGCTCCCACCCTCTGGAATCAACTGCCCCCAGAGATAAGGAGAATCCAAGACCTTCTTGCCTTCCGCCGTGCCCTTAAAACTTTCCTTTTCCAACAAGCCGGGCTGGCCTAACAAATCCTTTTAAATGATTTTAAATTTGTTTGTCTTTTTAAATTTTGGGCCAAATTGAGTTATTTCCTTTTAATCTGTTCTTAATTTATGTATTATGTATTATGTATTTATGTGTTTTTACTTGGCTGTACATCGCCCTGAGTCCCTAGGGAGAAGGGCAGTATATAAATTTGAAGTAAAATTAAAATAAAATAAAATAAATGATAAAGGTGAAATCATAGGCCGTTATTTAGACAGACAACTTAGAACATGTCAGAAAGATAAGGGCAATGACATTTATTGTCTTTCTTCCACTGAAGCCAAAATCACAGAAAATGTAATATAAATATTATATAGGTAACGTATAGGAAGTAAATAGTAGCAAAAGAATTAAACATTCAGCATTTCTATACAAATATCAGGAAAAATTCCAGCAAGAAAGAAATTATTATTATTTCCTATAATTATGACTAGAAACTACTATTTACGAAACAAAACTTTCTCACTATCCCTTCCTATCCCTCATGTCAATCCATGATGATTCAGAAGGTCACAAATTTGATCTAACCGGGACAACAGTTGTAAGTAACCCAGGCAAAATCAAGGAGAGAGAGAATTCCTTGAAGCCTGGTTTTCCACCAATAATTCAATAAACAGGCACATTGACATCGACCCAGTCTACCAATTGCTGAGAACGAAAGAACTACATCAACCATGATCCCAAAGGTAGCATTTAAAAAACGAACAGGAACTCCACTAACACAACAACAAAATTATAACCCATCGTCTCAAAAGAAATCGGTCCACGTCTCAGATGCACCCAGTTAAACAACTCTAATCCTAATCTGCATCATACAGACAGTACTTAAGTTTAGCCCAGCAACAACAGCCAGCCAATCACAGTCCGAAATCAGATCATGACTCAGAAATATCCGAACAAACAACATTCAGACTAATTTGCATCTCATAAAAAGGTATTTAAAGACCTGAATTCTAACGGACGAGCACAATTCACAACACATTGACAATGTCTCCTCAAATGGTGATGAAACATCTGCAACCAAATTGCCAAGCTCAGCTCAAACCAACAGCCTAATTACCAAGCCAAGCTACTAATATTCAAACACATTTCAAAACTTCCTTATGTCTAGCCTCTTCCTCCCAGTTTGGTACTGATGATAAATGGAATGTTTAGAAATAAATGTGCCAGTTATTGGAAACAGGTTTATGAGATTTCAGGAGGTTTCAGATTTAGATTTAACTGATTTTGGACAAGGCTCATTTTGATTCAGAAATTTGTTGGATGAATGCAAAACATACTTCTAGAAAATACCACATGCTTCATAAGTAAAAGTAGCTAGAACCACTGTCCTCTTCACAAATTTAGAAATTTATAAATACTGGAACTATGATTTTAATACTTAAAAACAATTTTTAAAACTTAGCCTCATTTATAGTTCTAATTCATTGCCCGCTGTTGTGGAATCATGTCCTTTAATATCTTTAATCATTTTGAAACTTTAGATTAAATCACACTATGAGCCTTTCTAGGCCAAATGGCAACGTATAAATGCCGTTAATGTTTTTATGCCTCTTGGCTACATCTTCAATTGGCTCTGCATGCCTGGTAGTCATCAGTCAACTGGACAATAATCACAGAGTGAAGTGATATAACAAAGATAGGCAATGTTCTTTACTTATTTGAACTTATACAGACACATCTGGGTATATGAGGATATAATTTAAGTTATTCCTACATAGATTTAAAACACTAGACTGAGATGACTCTCTAACAACTGCACAACAATTGGATGCTTATGAATAGTTTGAGTGTCAGTAATTTGAAAGTGATCTTGAAAGAAAAAAATAAAAATAAATGCTCTTGCTGCTCAAGAGCTCAGAATCGCCAAAATGGCCAGAAAGCCCAATGATATTTCAAAAAAAGATTCCCAGCAGCTACTGTTGTCCTCATTGGTGTGAAAATCCTTTTGATGCATGTTTGAAGTACATGTTGCCTGAGTAATAAGAAATTATAATCTATCAATTAGATTGTGAATTTATCTCTATATTTCAAACATAATATACAGATAAACTTACAATCATCTAATTTGTTTGTATTCAGAGAAGAAATATAGCTACCGTATTTTTCGGAGTATAATACGCACCTTTTTCCTCCCCTAAAAGAGGCTGAAAATTTGGGTGCGTCTTATACTCCAAATGTAGCTTTTTCGAAGCTTTTTTTTTTAGCCCTAACGAGGTGCTAATGCGGTGCTAGCGAATGAAGCGATCTTCCCAACTTTGCCTGCTCCCTCAACTCTCCTCTGTGCTTTAACGAGGCGCTAGCAAGTGAAGCGATCTCCATGCTTTGCTCCGACTCTCAGCTGTTCTTTAGAACAGGAGTCATCAACCTTGTTAGGATATGGTTTGAGCCTAACAGTTGTCCAGGCAATATAAGTGTATTGTAACTTTAAGCTGTATATGTATTATGTGGCTTTAATGCTGAGTCATGCTGTAATCACATAATTACTGGTTGTGAGAATATTTAAGCAAAGCTTCTGTAACGTGTTCAGTTGCTGCTATGATCTGCTGTTGATGAGGAAGCTGCAATGCTATGCTGCCATTGTGTATGAAGATGATGTGATGATGAAGCTGTGATGATAAGCTACCATTGAGAGGAGGTGCTATCTGTAATCATTGTTTGATGGATCTGCAACCATCGTGGTTTGTGAACCAGAGTGAGTTTGTTATTCTAACCAACTACTGTTTGTTGGGTAAGAAGATTCTGTAACTACTGGACTGATTTACTGGCAAAGACTTGGAATTTGTTTAAAGACTATGAGACTGTTTTTCTACTATAAAGTAAGTTTTTGATAAACCAGTTTGCCTATCTCTTATTCATTGCTCTCAGCAACATTTCTCTGTGCAATCTACTCTGCTGGTTGGTAACACAACAACAATAACCTTAACAAACCTTTCGGATCTCAGGGACCACTAAATTCCTAATTTTAAATCCTGCGGACCACTAATATGATTTTTTAAAAAAGATAAATAGCATTTAGTGCAATATAAAAAATGCAAATAATTTTCCTGCGGACCACCAAGATTTTCTCGCATACCACCAGTGGTCTACAGACCACTGGTTGGTGACCACTGCTTTAGAAGCTTTTTTTCAGCCCTAACTAGGCGCTAGCCGAGTGAAGCGATCTCCCTGTGCTTTACTTGCTTTTCTCATTGCTGCTTCCTCTCAACTGTACCTTAGAAGCTGTTTTTTATCCCCAAGCAGGGGATAAATAACCAACAAACTAATGTGCTGAAGCTGACCAGACTAAGGACACCAGCCAGATGAATATGTGGTAGACAGATTTTTTTTTTCCTATTTTCTCCCCAAAAACTAAGCTGTGTCTTATACTCCTGTGCGTCTTATACTCCGAAAAATATGGTATTTTGGCATGGCTTTTTTTAAAATACAAAAGTGGGCATAACAATACTGGATGACAATAATAGAGTATCTTAGAAACAAAATCTCAGTTTCTCTAAGATCTCCCAACCATCTCTGTTCCTGCTCTCCTTATCAATCATTATGACAATTGCAAATAACTGTAGTTTTATCTATTAACTGATCTAGAGATTAATTCTATGGAGGTTGATAGATATTCTAAACACAGTATTTCACAGCAGGGATAATTTTTGTAAAGCTGTTAGGAAAACAATAGAACTAAATACCTGTGTGATGAGAAATTGGTGATGTAACAAATCCAGAAGAGGAAGCTTCCATGTTTATTGAGTTTCTAACTTGTGGAAATGAAGAATGCCTAACCACAGATGGATGTAGCCAATTATTTGCTGTACTTCTCCTGTGGTAGACCCGTGTACAATTTTCAGCCCCATGAATACACAAGCTTTTACCTACCAAAAAGGAAAAGATAAAAGTTTATAGGAGGCAAACTTTGAACAACTAGTACAAATTTTGGTGTAGAATCTGAAATGAAAAGTTGAAAGAAATGCCTAAATTTTATGCTAATCTGGATTCATAATTTAAATCTGAACATTTCCCAGTTTTGAGAATTATTGTTGCAATATACTGTATTAAGTAGGTATACTTAAGTATCACCTTGTTATGAAGGCTCTTAAGGTACTTGCAGATTAATAGTTCCTAATAGTACCAAGTAATGTGCTCTCTTCAATATGAAAAAAAGGGGACGGGAAACTGCCAAAATAACAATAGAGTTTATTTGCTGCTAATAAAATTCTCACAGCTATACAAATATTAAAGATACAAGAACCTGTCTTTTTATATCTTATGATTACTCTCTTAGTGATTTTAAAAGATGGTAGAGGAATAGTTTATCTATATTAGAGGAAAGGTCCTGAAAAGGAGCAGATGAACTTCATTAATAATTTTCTGTTTTACCTTCAAAACTAAATCACTATGTCAGTGTATTTACTCTCCTTATTTATAACCATAGTTATCAAATCAAATTTATTGTAATAATTAAAAAATCAAGATATATATGTGTATCCCTTCCTTCCTCTCCAATTCTTTGATTTCAAAATGTTTTCCTGAATAAAATTAAGTTCTAGCTTATTGATACAATTAGAAATTTATATTATATTAATTATATTATTTATTCTATTTATATATCCTATCTATATTCATACACACATACATATTTTAAAAAGATTGATTTGAATAGCCAATGATAAAATGTCACTTCTTTAAAAAGAACAGCATCACAGTAGTTACAGAGGTGAGCTTTCCTTTCCTTTCCTAATGCTAATGCTTTGAGGAAAAATGTCAAACTATTCTGATTGTATAGTGGAAAATAATTTACAATATTTCTTAAGGGAATGACGAATCTATAGATGTATAGATTAAAAATGGAATTTATGCTTCCATTCACTTTTTATATCAGTCCTTCCCAAAGTAAAGATGCTAGATGTCTTTGACTACAAATCCCATTATTCCCACTAAATCTCTATGGGTTGGGGAAGCTGGTACTAGCAAACTGGTAACAATAGAATCATATGAAGCCTTTAGTTAAAATATTTGCACTGGTTAATCTGAGCCAAACTGAGCATTTTGGAAATTATAACAAAACTGGTTCTAATATATTGCTGCCTACAACTAGGGAATAAATAGAAAATATCTGGCTTCATATATTTGGCCTGGGCTCATTTGGTCCATAGAGGAGTTAGAAACTTAGCATCTACGTAAGTGCTTTTCTTTGAAATAACGACAAGCCGATAGATATTGCTTGAGATTTTAAAAAACTTGAACAAAGACCTCTTAAGGCACCGAAACAAATTCAACAGTAATGAAGATAGGTATTTTTGTGAATTGGCAATTACTAAGAAAACAGGATGGAATGGAGAAATTAATGGGTAATGACTAAAGAAGGTGAGGGGGAAGGGCTAGTGTTTTTTAAATTTGTACACAGATTATCTTGTTTTAGGGCTGAATGGTAACCAGCAGAGATATACAGACCTAAAAAAAATTCAAAAATTACCAATCAAAAATTTTAGAGAACTGAAACAGCTCCCTTATGAAGAAAGATTACAGCAATCAAGGCTCTTTAGTTTGAAACAAAGAAGGGTAATAGGAGATATGGTAGAGATATATAAAACATCAATCACCCCCCCTCCCTTTCCATTCAATTGTGTCGAATTCTTGGAGACTTCCTGGACTGGTCCCTGCAGGAACATGAATACTGATCAGATTAAATATCTAATAATGCTGGTAGCTGTTTACTACAGTACCTTCTAAATTATACATAACCTGTCTTAAATACTGATTGACATTGGAAGAATTTTAGTGTCCTTTAGTCCGGGCTTCCTAATGCATACAAATGTCCTTTGTGTAACACAAAATGCTGGACCAGATAGGCCTATGGCCTGATCCAACAGGGCACCATTTACATTCTTGCTTTTCTATACTAACTTTAACATCTGTGTAGATTTTTAAATGCCATGCTATCTTTATCATCTTCAAAACATAAATAAATCTTTGTAAGACCAAAGAGCTTCCCTTTTTTAAAAATAAAAACAAATGCTTTAACTAAAAATCTGTAGAGATTCTCAGTCATCCAGGTCAAGGTTATCCCAAAGGTGCTTTTTCAGGAGGCAACTGGACTTTCTTATTTTTTCTTTGAAGACGTTTCGCTGAAGCTTCTTCAGCCCTGACAGGATAATAGAGAATGGGAGGATTTATATTCCTTGCAGACAGCTGGTCATTTGCATCCTTTTAGAGGGTCATTGAAGCACTTGGAGGTTTATCTGTGCCCTCAGGGTCACCTGAGTAGTGCTCCTGGTTCCTGTAGTCTGCAATTTTTTCTGATGTGAAGCGAAACGTCTTCAAAGAAAAAACAAGAAGTCCAGTTGCCTCCTGAAAAAGCACCTTTGGGACAAATGCTTTAACTACATGCAATTCCTGCATAGACTGGACGTTGGTCTTACCTGCTACGTTGGTTCTCGCTATGGAGGAAACAGCAGTCAGATTGGGGACATACCAAAGCTGAATGTCCTCCAGGGCGGGAGAGCTCCGGTCTGGAATAGTCAAGGTTGGTGTACCACCTGCAAAACTCGACGGCCGAAGGCAGCATCCCCTGATGCAAATGAGTCCACCGGGTAGTGGCGGATGAAGGGAGTGAGGGCAGTCCAAGTGGCTGCCCGGCAGACCTCTTCCAAGGACGCCCGGGTGGCCCAGGCTGCAGACGTGGCTGCACTCTGAGCTGAGTGCGCCGTTATTTGTGGAGGCACCGGGAGACAAAGTTGTTGGTACGCTGTAGCAATGGTGGCCCTAACCCAGCGTCCCAGGGTGGGGCCTGTGACCGGTGTGCTGATAGAATCTGCTTGGAAAGATACGAAGAAAGCTTCCGTTTTACGGAAGGGACTTGCCCTGGAGATGTAAATCCTAATGGCTCTACGTACATCGAGAGTGTGCCAGGAGCGCTCTAGTCTGTGAATGGGGCGAGGGCAAAAATCCGGAAGAACCAGCTCCTGCGCCCGGTGGAAGATTGAGTTCACCTTAGGTAAAAAGGCCGGGTCGAGGCAGAGGACGACCCTGTCAGTATGGAAGATACACAGATCCTGGCAGATGGAGAGAGCCACCAACTCCGATATACGACGAGCCGAGATGATTGCAATTAGGAAAGACACCTTGAAGGACAAGAAGCGCAGGGAAACCTGACGAAGAGGTTCGAAAGGCGCCGTTGTAAGGGCCCGTAGGACTTTGTTCAAGTTCCAAGTCGGAAACCGGTGGACAACTGGCGGTCTCAGATTTGTCACCCCTCGAAGGAAACTGCGGAGGAAAGGATGTCGGGCGAGCGAGTCCATGGAGCTGCAGGACAACACCGTCGAGATAGCTGTTCTGTCCCTGTCTCACACACACACACCAGCAGTCGACCAAGAGTTAAAATAAACCAGCAGACAAGAATTTCCTTTGATAACAGAATTGGCAGCAACCCAATGGCTGCTTGCCAAAAGTTTTTACTTACAAAGGAGGTTTATCTCCTCCGAAATAATCAAAGTAAGTCCACAAAAGCCAAAGAATAGTCAAGTCCAGTCCAAGAATCAATCCAAGCAGAGCATATAACAAAGTTCCAGAAATGCAGAATGACTTACTAGCTTTCAGTTTTGTCCGTCACAAAGCCTGAATGGCCACCACACCCCCTTTTATCCCCTGTGGGGTGTGGTCCAGTGACTCAGCTTAATCTCTGGCATGCCTCCTTCTCTGCTGCGTGCGCTTGTCTTTCCGACGCTGTCGGGGATCCAGCCAAGACTTATCTCCGTTGCTGTCTAACTGCGGCTGCTAGGAAGTGCCTGGCTCCTGGCCTATCTCTTCTCCTTCGGAAGACACCTGAGGCATTGCCAGAGAGGAGGGTCCTGGAGAGGGAGGCCTTGCCAACTCCTCCCCTTCACTTTCGGAGTCTTCTCCCTCCGATAAGACGGGCTCGGGGGTCAGAGTCACAATAGCTGCCAACTGGCGACGCAGAGTGTTAGGGGCCAGGCCCGCATCAAAACCCTCCTGAAGGAAGGTAAGTACGTTAGCTACTGAAGCAGCGACCGGATCAATATTGGCCCGGCCGACCAGGCCGAGAAGGAAGCCCAAGTGGCCTTGTAGATCTGTCGAGTCGAGGGACGGCGAGCTGCTTGCATAGTTGAAATGACCCAGGCTGGGATACAGGCTGCTGTTAGAAGGCTCCGCTCAGCCACCAAGCGGTTAATTGGAGGCTCGAGGGGTCCGGATGGTGAAGGGCGCCCTGAGTAAAAACCAGCCAATGGGCTGCCACTGATAGGGTTTTCAGGTCCGTGTACCACGGCTGCCGGGGCCTGTGAGGGGCCAGAAGAATGAGTTCCGCCCTCTCGTCCAGCATCTTCCGAATGCATTTGGTGATCAGAGGAAGGGGGGAAGGCGTAGAGAAAGCCGGGGGGGGGCAGGGGCTGCGCAAGGCGTTTGTGGCTTCTGCCCTGGGATCCGGGTACCTGGAGAAGTACCGGGGTACATGGTGATTGGCCGAAGAGGGAAATAAGTCAACCAAGGGAGTCCCGAAGCGGTCCGCAATCGAGGTGTGCACCCAGCCAGACAGGCTGGCGTCCGTGACCAGGGACAGGCGAGGAGGCTCCCGAAAACAGGTGCCCCGAGTTATGACATGCGATGTCCACCACCGGAGAGACACAGAGACTTGGGGCATCAGCCGAAGGCGAATCAGCGACGAACCCTGACCGGCCCATTGGTGCGGGAGCAAAAACCACTGGAGCTGCCTGCTATGCAAGCGAGAACAAGGTACTATTCCGAAAGTGGACACCATCTTCCCCAACAGACGGGATAATTTCAGGGCAGAGACTGAACCTTCCGACCTACACTGAGAGGCCAGAGCCCTAATGCTATCCTGACGATCAGGAGATACCATCGAAGGGATGGTGTCAATGGCTGCCCCCAAATGCACAATGCAGGGACCCGGGGCAAGGTGACTCTTAGCCCAATTTATAGAAAAACCATGACTCTGCAAAAGGGAGAGAACTGTAGACAAGTCCCGGTGGGCATCCGGGAGGGAAGGAGAGAGGACCAAAATATCATCTAAATAAAATTGTAGACGGACAGGAAGAGTCCGGATATGTCCAATTAGGGCGGCCATAACCTTGGTAAATACCCTACGGGCCGAGGAGAGGCCGAAGGGCATTGGTAATGCTCGCTTAGGAAACTGAATTGGAGGTACTGGTGGTGGGGGCGGGCTATGGGGATGTGGAGAAAAGCCTCTGTTAGATCTATGGAGGATAGAAAATCCCCCGGACGCACACACTCGAGGATGGTGAACAGAGTGTGCATCTTGAACCGTCGATAGATTATGTAACAGTTCAAGGATTTTAAGTCAAGAATGGCCCACCATCCCCCCGAGGCTTTCCTGACAACGAATAGACGGGAATAGAACTCCAGGCCCCGTTGCCCCCGGGGCATCCATTGGATTGCCCTGATATCCAACAGGTGGGAGATGGCTGAAACGATCAGTTCCCTCTTGATCCTGTCCCGAGAGACTGGACAGGCGAGGAAAACGGATGGGGGGAGGGAGTGGAATTCTAAATAAAGCCCTGATCTGATGGTGGACAAAACCCAGGCATCAGAAGTAGATGCCTCCCACTGGTGGAAGAAGAGGGACAGGTGGCCCCCAATGGGAGCGTCCGCATGGGGACTAGCGGGATCTCCTTGGGAAACGTCCCTTCCCTCCCCGGAAGGAGCGTTTGGAGAGGAACTTGCCCCCCTGTCTGACCTGGGAATCCGGGTGTTGGGGCCTGGATGGAAAGGGACGTTGGTATCGTGGCTGGTAAGTACCAGACTCGGGAGCTCGAAAGGACTGGAACCGAGGCAGAGAGGAGAAGCGGGAATCAGATCGCCTGGTGACGGAGGGAAGAATCTTGCGACGGTCTCTTGTCTCAACGAGTAGAGGTTCCAGGGGAGGACCAAAGAGACGTCCGGAGGTATAAGGAGTGGATGCCAGTTGCCATTTGCTGCGCAGATCAGCATTCCAGTTCCTAAGCCAGAGGAGGCGGCGAGAAGTCACACTGGAGCCAAGGGCTTTAGCTGCAAACCTGGTGGCGTTCAATGTCGCATCCGCCGAGTATTCAAGGGCTGCAGAAATTTTGTTCAAGTCCTGACGAGATCGAGAGTCAGAAGGAGAGATATGGTCCTGAAGTTGTTTGAGCCAGAGGAGGGCAGCCCTATTAAAGAAGGACGCCGAAGTTGAGGACCTGATGGCCCACGCAGCCGCTTGATGACCCTTGAGCAATGTTTTCTCAGCTCACCTATCCTCCAGGTGAAGAGATTCCTCCGGAGGGCCAGTAGTATGGGAAGAGTTGCAAAGGGCCACAATAGGAGGATCCACAGATGGAGGTTGGAGGATATCTGAAAGAGCGGGTGCAGAATTGTAAAGATGTTTGTCAAGCCCGTTGGGGCTGGGTCCTGCCCCCGGGATAGCCCACTGACGGTGAAGCACATACAGAAACAGCTTGGGAGCAGGAATGGTCTCTGGGTCAACGGTGGGCTCTGCAAACATGGCAGAAGCAGGATCCGAAGAGGTGGTCGATGTAGGATCAGCGGCAACATTTCTTAAATGAGCAGTCGCTATGGCTTTATGCCAGTAAGGAATGAAAGACTTGAGGCCAAAAAAGGCCAATAAATGGAGGTTGGTCAGGGACCAGACCCTCATCGTCAGAGAGAGCTGAGTCTGGCACTTCATCGGCCTCGGAAACAGAGGCCTGGTCAGCTGAAACTGGGGAATCTGCGAGGTCCTGCACAGATATGGAATCCTCCATTTGCACAGGTTGCTGTGTATGAGACACAGCCGTTGAGTCAGTCAGCAAATTGCCCTGCTGCATGCATTGGGCCAGGCCTAGTCTGATGGCCCTAGCCAGGATGATTTCAAAGGCCTCAGGTAGCTGAGATGGAGGAACAGGTGGAGCAGGTGCAGAAGCTTGGACCTCCCCCTGTACTCCGTGAGGCCCCTCAGGAGCAGGCAAGCTTTGAAATAGGGGCTCCATCCCTGGGAAAGGGTTAGGGCCAGTTGCTGCTGGTACATCAGGAGAGAGCTCCCTAACAGAGCTGCCAGCCTGGGATTGAACAGGAGACCTGGCCCTGGAAGGAACATCCTGAGGCAGGGATGGGACGACAGGAACCGCCTGGGATTGGGCCCTGTTAAAGGCCTTCTCTAAAGCCTTATGGCGGTGCTGGTCCACCTTGGAGGATGAGGAGACCTTAGTAGTCTTAGGGGATTTAGGCCGCGATTGAAGGCCAGAGGAACCCTCCATTGGATCATCCTGTGCCTGCCGCTTCCAAGAGGAGCCGGCAGTGATTGAGGCCTTGGGCCGCCTGGCATCCACTATCTTGGATAGGCCTGTAGGAGCGCAAAATGGCTGCCCGGAGCGCGAAGAAGGGCACAAAAGGGATCGGAGGAGGGCTCACCTCACAGGACCGCTGCAGCCAGGTAAATCGCCCAGAAAACGCTGCTCCAAGGAATGCGACGATGGGCGAATGCAGGAGAGCTCAGATTGCTAGCCAAGGGGCTATTACCACGATCGCCGCTGATGGGAGAGCTGTTGACAGCTGAGGCGCCTCCTGAGCGGAGAGTCAGGCCGCCAGCCATCCGGCTGTTACCACAGCAACGAGGTCTTCAGAAAAATACGCCACCGGTCCTGTCCCCAACGGCGCCGGATCGCCAGCTGTCAGCTGTGAATGCGATCGCTGGGACTCGACAGTCCGACTGCAGGGCTGTAAAGCTGCTAGGGCAAGGCCGTTAAAATGCAGCTCGGCTCCCCCGATGGTCGGGGAGCGCAGATGGTAGAATTCGCAGCTCGTAAAAATCAGCTGTCAGCAAAGGGGCTCAGCAAAAATAGATTCAAAGCAAAATAGTCCCAAAGAACAGAAAGCTTTCTAGTTAAGCAAAAAAATTCCAAGATTGACACGGCTAAGCTGGGAAGACACGTCTGTCCAGCATAGACTGAGTCGAAACACTGAGCCAGGAGGGCGGAGCCATGCAAATTTAGCAAACTCGGTCCTATGCTGCATAGAGGTGTCATTCCCAATCTGACTGCCATTTCCCTCCTATGCGGAGAAAAAAACAGGTTCAGTTGCTGACTAGAAAAACTGAGCTATACTGTAACCAAGTTTATTGTCCTTAAAGTATGTTCACGGGTACGTATTGTTGCTCTTTATAAAGCCTGTTTACCTGACTTAAGTTTAATTTGTAATAATTCTGTATTTGTGTAAAATAATATATTAGAAATCACAGTTTATGTCCTTTTTACATTAAATATGGATATTATATGTCTAAAAATCTAAGATGAATTCTAAGTTTAAGAGGAACAACCTCTTCCAAAAAAGGATTTTGTATGCCATCAACCGAGCTACCTTTAGACCCATAACTTGATTTCTTTCTCAGGGACCTACGTAGGTACGATTACCATTCCTGAGATCTGGAATATACTCTATGACTCCTATGACTCCATTCATTTATTGTTACCTGTCTTGAAAAGTAAAATTGATTCAAAAATTGGGGAAATGAATACCGTATATACCATAATTTTCCAGAGGCTGAGTAGAAGACATCGAAGCACACTTATATTCTGAATTTTTAAATTAAAATACTTTCAGAGAATTTTTCAGTTTCTCCCATTTTCAACAACCAAATTTTATTATCTGAATTTGCATTTGTCAGCATTTCCAACTTATAAGTTATATTTCCAACTTATGAGTTAACTTATAAGCATTATTATTCTCCTGTACAATTATTTAGTCTACTAATAAAATAATTTGTAAATAAATCTAGCAGGATTTCCTATTTTTCTAATCTCAGAGAATATTGTTATATTTTACAGACGTTGCCCATTCATAGCAATGTTGTCCATAAATGTTATTTTGCCCCTTTTACATATTGAAATCTTGTCAAAATTATACTCAGATAAGTTAGTTTCTAAAAATATCTTAAACAGTAAATATTATTTAAGTTATGCTTAGTTTTGTAACCCGTAGAGTTCTGTTTGAGCACACCACCAAATTTCAGTTGTACAATAGAGTTTTATCATCACAACAATAATCATAATAACTACTCTGAGGAAAAAAATTCATGAAAATTGTAGTGTAAGCTCTAGAATATGTTTGCTACATAAAAGCAAAGTTAAAGAATTTAACTTTCCTAAAAAGAAATTTGGTCTCCAAATCAAGTTTTTTAGCTCCTCCCCCACAAATAATTTTGTTAGTCATTTATCTCTAGTTCCAGCATTTATCACTGAGGACTTCCGAGTAATATTAATAGGCATTGGGAAACAAATACAAAAAACGGATGGGAAATAATGGGAAATGCCTTTGTCTACAGTGTTCAGTAACAGCTGTTTCAAAGTTGCTTCTTTAGTTCCCCTCCAAAAACCTTCACTAGCAGTAACAAGTTGTATTTATTTTTTGATATGGTCAAACTTTCCCAGTTGAACAGGTATTTGGGACCCATGTCAACTTTTGATGAAAGAAATGAGTGTACAACAGTTTAAGCATTAGATGCTGGGGTGCGGGTGGAGGCTATAATTTAAAATCTGGCCTTTGTACCTCCAAAATCATTATAAGGAGCCTAGTAAAGAGTTTCTAGATACTGTCCAGAAATGCTTGGACTTCCTTTGACATTAAGGAAGAAAAAAGCAGACGTATTAACACAGGGTTCAGATGTACTTCCCCCAATATTTTTACAGTACTTAGAACCAAAAGGTTACTGAATTAACCTTCAGTATTAAATATAGAACTCAGTTTATGTTCAAATTTAACACAATCAGAAGCAAACCGTAATATCAGAAATAAGATTTTATATTTGCTTCATACTGAAGGCTATCAAATTAAAACAGTAATCTCATAAGAAACATAGCATTTCAGCTTGTTTAAGACCATTGAAAGTAACTAGATTTTGGCTAAAATTCAGTCAATTAAGCAAAAAAAAATCTTGGCTCCTTAAATCATAAAGATTTAAAAAACAGATGCCATTTGCAAAATTGTCATTATACAAGATGATGCCAAGATTCTATAACAGCAGTTGATTTTCTTCATAATTTATTCAAAAGTTTATATCATTAATTTTTATTATATTGCAATATATGCAATATATATCCTCTAAGGCAGTGTTTCTCAACCTTGGTAGCTTGAAGATGGGTGGACTTCGACTCCCAGAATCCCCCAGCCAGCAGCGCTGGCTGGGGGATTCTGGGCGTCGAAGTCCACCCATCTTCAAGCTTCCAAGGTTGAGAAACACTGCTCTAAGGATTTATTTCAGTTGAACCATTTCCAATCAGATATTGGATAAAAATTCTGCATTTATGAAATAAGTAAAGAGTTTAGTTTCCATAACATGCATGTGTGCTTTTGGGTCACAATCAAGTCTCATATGTTCAGTGGGAATTACAAATAATTTTGAACAGTATTGAAGTGCTAGGTCTTATGCATATTAGTTCTGTACTCCATTTTTAATTTTTTTTTTCCAAAATCACTTAACATTTTAAGCAAAGGTTTAGAATTACCTGATATTATACCCAAGTATCCAAAATAAATCATTTCGTATTATGCTAAACTTATATGAACATCCACTTAATCAAAAGAGTTGTGTAATTATTTGGAAAAGATACTGCAATATTGTATACTGTTCTCCCCAATTACACTATGGATGAAGAAAGAGGAAAAAGTGACATTATAAGTTAACATTACATTAGTACCTCAAGGAATTTTTTGTTCAGAGACCAGTACAAAGGACTAAAATAAGTAAGTATTTATGATGCTATTGGGCTGCACTAAATCTGTGGAATAGAACTTCTAGAAGCTGATTTCTTTAAAAGAATTTGAATTTTGTCATCCTTACACTCAGGATGCAAAAACAGTTTTTTGCATTTCTATAATACTTACAATTTGCCTTAATTCAAATACTGTAAAATAATCATGGAGACTAGGGGTAGGTTCTACTTACCTTTACTACCGGTTCGCAACAGGAGCACTTGTGCGCGCTCGCACTTCCATGCATGTGCAGAAACTTCTGCACATGCGCAGATCGTACTTAATGAAGTCCGGCGGGTGGGCAGAGTTTCCCGCCGCTTTTACTACTGGTTTTCAAGAACCGGACAGAACTGGGAGCAACCCACCACTGATGGAGACTAAAGTACCGATTAAAAGAACCTATATTGATCACAAATAATAAACACTAAAAATGCACATATTAGCTGCTAGCAATATTTTATAAAACAAGTAATTTAACAAGTATTTAAAATTTTTAGCGCTAAGCCTATCAGAAATATTTGAGCTGATTTCCTGACTTTCTGTCTCCAAAATCAAAACAATAGCTGCTGTTGCTACATATGCTAAGGGCCTGGTTATTTTGATACCACAACTATTTGTTTTCCAAGAAAAATACCTACGTATGTTCACTGAAGATGCAAACAGGCTAGAATTGTTGGCTACATCCTTAATTTCCATGCTGCATTTGTGTCATATTGAGCTGAATGCATCTGCATGGATTTGACCTTTGGGAATACGGCCAAAGAAGAGAGGTTATTTGCAAAACCTTAATCCTGTATGTTTTATTGAATAATTGCAATCTCCAATACCAAACTACGTTCCTCTTGGGCATCCCACAATTTTTTCTTTGGCAAAGAAATGTAAGCCAACTCTCTGAAATTCACACTTGATTCACTTTCTCTTTTGCTGATGCCTACGCTGCTTGTTGATGTGCATTGAAAAAGTCACATAAACATAAGTAGTTATGTTTCCTTATTTGGATAATAAATAGCAGCCTTCCCTCTCACTATACATCTCAACTAGCATTATAAAAACTTACATCTATGATCTAAATCAGGGCTGTCAAAGTGGCAGCCTGTGGGCTGGATACGTCACACACTGGCCATGCCCACGCCGGGTTTGGCGAAGAGGGAAAAAGTTGCAATACATCACATGGTGCCACCGTGATGATGCGAGTTTGACACCCGTGATCTAAACTAAAACCTTTAAAAAGTTTTGTTTTTCATCTTTCTTAGACGAAGCCCCAATATTATTATTTGAGTTGATTGACTTCTGATAATTATGGACCAGCAGTATTTCAATCTCTTCAAATGAAAAAAATTGCATAATTAGGTATTTCCTCAAAACTCTTTTGCAGGAATGGACAACACACATGTAGCTAATGGGCTGCATGTGGCCACCAAGATCAATTTTTACAGTCACAAACTCTCTATGGAGAATCCCTTGGGCCAGTCACTTTCTCTCAGCCCTGGAAGGAGGCAATGGCAAACCACTTTTAAAAACCTTGCCAAGAAAACTGCAGAGACTTGTACAGCAGTCTCTGAAAATCAGTTAGAATTGAATGGAAGAAAGAAATATATAATATACAAAAACTATATAGGGTTGGACACAAGTTCAAATGTTTTCTCTTAAAAATAAGTCCAAATGTGGAAAAGCCTTTCACCCAAATACCCATGCATACGTCTTTAACATTTGGTAGATAAATGTCATTAGGGTCTAATAAATATCAGCCTTTTATGAATTTATTATGATGGCCAATAGGAGATGAAAACTTTCATTTCCAAATCTTACTTTGTATGTATGGTGAATCAAGCTGAATTGGACTGATCTGACAGAGCCTGAAGACATGAAGTCTGACTGTTTATAATGTCATTTCAGTTCAAAAAAGCAAACAGTTTAGTTTGAAAATGCATAATGCTGTTAAAGTGCAAAAATAATGGCTTATACTAAAATACCACTAAAGCTTTATCTATGAAGACAACATCAACACAAATCCCACAATTATTACAAGGGCATTTTAAGCGTGTTCACTTAAAAAGCAAGTCCCACAAGGATCAATTGGTTGTTCTTCAGTGTCTTTAGAATTCTGATTCTAAACTATGAACCAATATAAATTGATTTTTAAAGTAAAACTTGACATTATGCTATTTATTTACAGTGATTTCAATTTGCTCACTGAATGTAAAACATAGTTTTTTAATTATTTCTGTAGCAACAATCTGTGCAGTCTTCAGGCAACTTGCAGAAAGAATTAACACCATGCTGTGCAGCAAAGCACTACCTCATGTGCTGCGAGAGCTAAAACCTACAGTAGGTCCTCTGAAGCTGTCTGTCAATTAAAAGCACTGATACCAATAAATATTTAAATAATACTATTATAGTAACCCCCATTGTTTTTGCTTTTCCTTTCATATTTAATGAAGGCTTATCTCTCAGTGAGCACTGCTACTGATACGGTGTCTGTTATCAGCATGAATTATCATCTCCCTGATGATAATTAGCGACTGGACTAGTGTTTTTCTGCCATTGTCAAACAGAGCATTAAACTCTGTGATGGATGTTCTTTTTACTTTTTGCATTTCCAATATAAAAATAAAGCTACAATACCATTGCAGGGCAGGTTTTATGAAATAAATGCTCTATCCTCATGTCTCACACATTTTTCTAGAGCTCCTGATGGAAGCAGAACCTTAACTGCTTGCTGCTGCTGTTGCTGGATTAAGATCCTATTTCTTCTAGCCTCACTAGCTACCACTTTTCTGTTTTAATTCACTGGGCAAAGGTGGCCTTAAGGAAGAAGCTTAAAAGAGGAAGAACTACCACTTTCATTGACATTTGCCATTTTATTCTAGGTTGTAGCTCCTAAAACAACTTAGTGATCAGTCTCCTAACATAGTAAAACCAAAGAGTACTAAAACCTGGAGTTGGATTAACATATAGAGATCTAATTGATCAACATTTTTCTAGAATATAATGTGTACAATACATACGGAATGAAAGATCTACAGAACTCCATGTATGGTTGATATTTTTTCATCTTTCTTAACTGTTGGTCAGATATGATGGGGCTCAAGAGAATTGGAGTCCAATAATAACTGATTAATTATTATTATTATTATTATTATTATTATTATTGTTGTTGTTGTTGTTGTTGTTGTTGTTGTTGTTGTTGTTATTACTGTTCCTTTTCTCCAGCCTCATTCCCACCACTTAAAGCATACAAAACTATATATTAAGTAGCATTATATTTCTAGAGGCTAGCATTTGAACACTTAAATAATTAAATAAATAATATATACTCAAAGAGCTGGAGTTGGGATAACAATGTAGCACATAATACTAGCTTGTGTCTAGTACAGGTAGTCTTCGATTTACAACCACAACTGAGTCCAAAATTTCTGTTAAGTGAGTCAGTCATTTAGTCTATTTTGTCCCATTTTATGACCTTTCTTGCCACAATTATTAAGTGAATCTCTGCAGTTCTTAAGTTAGTAACTTGGTTGTCAAGTGAATCTGGCTTCCCCGTTGACTTTACTTGTCAGAAGATTACAAAAAGTGATCACATGATCCCCCAGACACTGCAACCATTATAAATATGAGTTAGTTGCCAAGCATCTGAATTTTGATCATGTGACCATGCAATGATCGTATGAAAAATGGTCATAACTGACAATTTTTTCAGTGTTGTCGTAACTTTGAACAGCAACTGAAAATGAACTGTTGTAAGTTGAGGATTGCCTGCACAACTAGACAAAAGCTAGTATTGAAGTAACTGAAGAGTTGTGATACTGAACTAGCTGAAGAGTTGTAATGCCCATTTTTATTTGTTTTGTTGCTTTGTTGATTAATTATATGAGCTGCCCAGAGTCACAAATGTGAGATGAATGACTATACCAATCAAATAAGTAGTGAGTGAAGAGCTGGATTTATTCAACTGTGCCCATAACAATGAACTCCATTTCACAAAACTCAAAAGGAATCACTGTTCATGTTCTTTTTTCAATCCACTCATCTGCCTGACCTGCCAAAGCTTTCTTTTATTTGACAACTCTTCTCCAATCTGGTGCCCTTAATGCATTTTGGGTCACAGTTCCCATAATCTCTAGCCAGCATGACCCATGTTGTTTAGGGTTAATAAGAATCATAGTTTAATCATAGAATTGTACAGGAGAAGGCTTTGTTGTATTGAAATGTAACAAAGGAAGAATCCTCATGGTAGCTGTTAAAAATAGAAACAAGGAGTTTCTTGCTTATATACATACTGCTGCTGTTATACTTATTAGCTGGTCACTACATGCAATAGGAAGAGAACATGTCACAATAATCAGTTTTCTGTCTTTCAATAAATTATATGATAAATAATTTTGATTATATAAAAATAATTTTATTGCTTTTGACAGGATGCTTTGTTTGATCTTGACAATCTCCCGCAGGTGTTTCTCTAACTCAATAATATTTTAATAAAAGTTATACAAAATAGGCTCTGTAGATGAAATTTTATCTGCTACCATTTTAAGATATCATGTTGATGGGTTGTACTTAGTTTCTCTGGGTTTCAGTAATGGAATAAAAATATAGTGATACAGAGCAATCCTTTGAGTATAGCATAAAATAGACATAGTTCACCTGAGCAAAACACAATTTTCATCCCATGCACTAACTGTGAAGTACATAAACATATTTCTTGTTGGGACATATAAGAACTATTCATTTTGTTAGTATTCTGACAAATAAATACACTGAAAATAATACTTTCACACTATATCTAGTGTAAGTTGGCGATACACTAAAATTCTACTAATCCTATTAAACAAACTCCAAAGGCTGTTTTATCTACAATTTAGGAATTGTATTTTAGATCCCTATAGTTTAAAATTTGATTTTTCTGAAGTACATGAACATGCACGCTTAAATTTGCCACAACAGAGGAAGTTCCCATTTTTGTTTTACAAAATTGTTACATGCCTTGCTTACCCCCCACTTTCTACATTAATGTTAAAATTACTACTGCAATTCAGATTTTAAAACATCTCTAATCCCATTTTTCAAGCAACAATCTTTTTCTGAAGAAAAGTTCTTAAAAATAAAACAATCTTATAGTAAGATTAATAAAACATGTTGCTTCAATGTACATTTGTATCCCATTTACAATTATTCAACAGAATAACTGTAAATTATTCAACAGAAAATGATTTCCCATTTACCTGGAATGGCTATGTACCGTATGCATGACACCAGGATCAACTTTTTTTTTTTTTTTAAATTTGATTTATATGCAGCCCTTCTCCGGAGACTCAGGGCGGCTTACAATGTGCTAAGCAATAGCCTTCATTCTTTTGTATATTTATACAACTTAACCATAACTTTTTCAACCCAACCATAAAAAAAATCAGGAAGAAGGCAGGGGCAAACCCATTTTGTAGTTGAGCCAAGAACATGACTTGGATTATGAATATGGTAACCACTAGTTGATGCTAATTAGGAAATATTTACTTTTACCATACAGAACAGTGTAGCTACTGAGTCTCCACAGCACAAATCCAAGAGATCACTAAATGGCAGCAAAGGGTTGGTGTTTTCTGTCCCTTTGATGTCATTTAGTGATTGTCTAAATGTCTGCAACCCAAATCTTGCAACTCTGCCCTAAAGCCTCCAGAGAAAGGAGGGAATCAAACATAGGTAAAATATTGGCAGGCATTTCTTTTCCTAGGTGTGATGTATGCTATCCAAGCTGGCAGCTGTGGTCTTCTGTGAAGCAGCCAGTACAATGTGACCCTCAATTGCCCTGGAGCCAATTATGCTGGTGGAAGAATGATTCATATGAAAAACAATAAATACTTTTGACAGAAAGCACATGGATTTCTACCAACATATCTTTGATCCAAGTACTATACATTAAATTCATAATACCTGAAATAAAGTCCTGGTTTTTATTTTGTGGCACTTTGAGGGTTTATTATTGTTTATATGATCTCATTGAAATTGTTAATACATAGTGGAAAAATATTGTGATATATGATTTCATAGTAAATTATGTACAATTTTTTTATTTTTTTAAACAGGAAACAAGAAGGAAAATGTGAGAGTTTACTATTCCAAAAAACTGCTGTTCTGTACTGTATAATGATTCAGTTCTGCTTTTTACTAAACACTCCTGATATTCAAGTTAAAGTTGCACTAACTGACAAAAGTAGGGTCAAAACAATTACATTCTCCATTATGTACCCTGTTCTTTCTTCATGAAGAGCTGCAACACATTTCAACTTTTCAGATTAAAAACAAAACAACCGCACGATTACAAATCTACACAATCTACTGGATCAAATAACTTTCCTTTCTAATATTGACTTCACCCTTCACTCACACAAACACACACACACACACACACGTCCATTCAATGTCTGTTAAGTCCCCCCCCCCAGATATTTGTACTTAGTACTGCAGCCGCGTTAAGGAACTGTCTTTAATGACAGGGACCAAGTGCCGATGAGAACACGTGTGTGTTTGTGTGTGTGTGCGCGCATATCTGTCTCACCCTCCCCACTTCTTAATGTCCTGGAATTACGCGAGTTGCTTTCCTTCCCTGTTCTTTGCAGCCCGAGGATATTTTGCTCTGGGGAATGGACTGTAATCCGGCATACAGAAACCAGCAGTAACATCCCCCTCCGCTCCGCAAACACACCATTTTATTTCCGCGGGATTTCTCTGTATTGTTCCAGCACAGCAAACCGGCGCTTGTTCCATGCCTCCTCCGTCAAGGACAAAAAGGATTTCGGGCAAGGGGCTTCGGCGGGGTTGCGAGGAACAAAATCAGAAGAGAACTGCATTGACTTCAATCAAAGCACCTGAAGAAAATGGGCCAGCAAAGGAAGAGCGCGAGGCTTAAGTGATCCGGAGGGGTGAGAGCGAGGAGGAGGAAGAGGAGGGAAGGGAGGTAGAGCTAGAGAGCACTGCAGCAAATACACCTCCATCTATACACACCCGCCACTTACCACACGAATCGGAACATCGGAGGGGAAAAAAAGCAGCTTAGGAAAAGGAGGCGTCCTTTAGAAAGGCGATCTTAACGGGACGAGATTCAGGCAAAGCTCCGGCAAATAGTCATCTGGAGGACAAGAGGCAAAGGGAAGGAGGCGCGATGCGAGACTCAACACACACACACACATACACAAACCGCGCGGCAACAGGGAAGCCTTTCCACTATCTACCAAACCTGTCAGCGGCGATTCGCGGTGCGGCAGTGGCCAACGTTGGGCGCAGGGCTCTGCCCCTGGAGCACTGCAGCTAAACGCAGGCAATTGGGTCCTCCCTCGCCGGGACACACGCCGAAGCTCCGCGGTGGGGATTCTCGCTTTGCCCTGCCGCCTTCCTAAGCTCGCGACTATTTGCGCGCGCCTGCGTTTGTCTATGTACGTGTGAATGTGTGTGTTTATGTAGGGGAGAGGCGGAGGCGCGCGCCCCTCTGTGGAGCGGGGGAAAAAGTGGCGGAAACGACCCCGCCAGCATTAGGCTTCTTGCTCGACCGGCCGTTGGCAAGAGTGCTGGCAGCCCGGCTCTGAGGCGAGCACACCTTTCCCAGGCTGGGGTCGGAAGACTGCTGGCCTCCCGAAGGCGTTCGCTGGCTGCCCGCTGGCCCTGCTATCTGAGGAGGGGATCCGAAGCCCCCGCGGTCCGAATGATTTGGTGTCAACCGCACTATTTCTCCCCTACGCGGCAGTCATCCCGGAGTCACGGAGAGGACAAGGTGTTACAGGCAGAAAAGCAGAATGAGCACGTTTAAATATCTTACAGAAAATAAGTACACGTCTTGCAGTAGGGGCGTTAGGCTTTGTTTTTTTTTCTTTTTGCCCTGCAAATACTGTGCAAGTCCCTGCAATCACATCACAACCAGAGATCCAGGGTCATAGCAAACTAGGCATCCTTCAGCCCGGATGCAATATGCATGCCTGTATTTCCAACTGAATTCATCCAGAAAGCCTGGATTCGGTTTAATTCTTATTTTGTACACCATGGAAACTAAAATGAGAATATGGCTTACACATTTGCATGCAAAATAAAATTATTTTTACTGGAGAAATAAGAAAAGTGTATATGTCTTGAATGGAAGTATATGGGTACCATTAAAAAATAGACTTGTTTTTTTTTTAAGTTATCTGATACTTTAAAAAATTATATAACTATAACTACAATCTTGCTTCTCAACTGTAAGGTAAAAGGTTAGAATTTCAGATTCGGAATAACTTTTTACAATATAGTAGCATATTTCACTCACTTAAAAATAAACTTAATAATATTAGCAAAAGTATCTGGATTTAAATCTAAAATAGAATGTTTTGACACACGAAACATAGTTTCCATATTGCTGCAGGTGCAATTCGTAAAATAGTGATTTATCCGTTTCAAAGGCTAATGGAATAATTTTGCAATCAGAGATCTGACACTTAAGAAAATATATTTTAAAATATATCTTGAACTAATTCAAGAGGGGAGAGCAGACCTGGCGGGCCTTACAGAGACCTGGTTGGGCCATGAAGGGGGAGTCCTCCTGGTAGAGATGTGCCCACCAGGTTTCCGCGCATTCCATCAGCCAAGGGCTCAGGGTAGGGGTGGAGGAGTGGCAGTTATTATAAAGGAGAGTCTTGATCCTAGGGAAGCCACTGTTCCTCAGACAGCCGGATGTGAGTCCCTCCTCGTGAAGTGGGGCCATGGGTTACAGATGGGCCTGCTGATTATGTACCTGGCTCCCTGCCATGTAGCAGCAGCCCTGCCTGATCTCCTCAATGTAATAGCCGGGGTGGCGGTTGAGACTCCTAGGATTCTTGTCATGGGAGATTTCAATCTGCCGTCCATCGGTGAAACATCTGAGGTAGCTCCGGAGTTCATGGCTTCCATGACGGCCATGGACCTGACCCAGTTAGTTCATGGTCCTACTCACACGGGAGGACACACTCTGGACTTGATTTTTGTATCTGACCAGTGGTTGAATGGCCTAGATATAGGGGATATAGTCATCGAACCCTTGTCATGGTCAGACCATTCTCTCCTTAGGCTTGACTTTCTGTCTGCTACACCCCACCGCAGGGAGGTGGAACTGATTAAATGGTTCCGCCCCAGGTGCCTGATGGATCCTGACAGATTCCAGATGGAGTTTGGGCCATTTCCTGAGACTCTAGCTCACAACTCGATTGAAGACCTGGCGGCAACCTGGGATAGGATGGCCGCTGGTGCCTTGGATCGGGTTGTGCCTTTGACATCTGACCCGGCATCGAAATTGCCCGGCTCCGTGGTTTTCCAAGGAGTTGAGAGAAATGAAATGCGGGAAAAGACGCTTAGAGAGTAGTTGGAAGCCAGTCGTTCTGAATCTGACCGAACACTAGTGAGGTCATATATTAAGACCTATTTAGTGGCAATAGCAGCGGCAAAATATAACTATTTTTCCGCTATTATTGCATCGGCAGATAATCGCCCAGCCGCCTTGTTTAGGGTGACCCGCTCCCTCCTCCATCTGGGAGCACGGGAAGACCCCTTGCAAGGTTGAGCTGAGGATTTTGCACAATATCTACACGATAAAATCGCTCAAATTCAGGAAGACTTGGACTCTGACTGGGTAAGTTCAGACAAAGTGATGGAGGCGAGTCTTGAGGATGTTATTTGGGATGAGTTTGACCCTGTGACTCCCTGAAGACGTGGACAGGTTACTGGGGAAGTTGAACGCAACCACATGTTTATTGGACCTGTGTCCCTCCTGGTTGGTACTGGTTTCCCGAGAGGTTACACGAGGCTGGCTCCAGAGGATTATAAACGCTTCTCTGTGTGAGGGTTTCTTGCCTTCCGCCTTGAAAGAGGTGGTGGTGAGGCCCCTCCTCAAGAAGCCCTCTCTGGACCCAGCTATTCTAGCAAACTACCGTCCTGTCTCCAACCTTCACTTTGTGGCAAAGGTTGTTGAGAGTGTGGTGGCACAGCAACTCCCGCAGTACCTGGATGAAACTGTCTACTTAGATCCGTTCCAGTCCGGCTTCAGGCCTGGTTACAGCACTGAAACGGCATTGGTCGCATTGGTTGATGATCTCTGGAGAGCTCGAGATAGGGGTTGCACCTCTATCCTGGTTCTATTAGATCTCTCAGTGGCTTTTGACATCATTGACCATGGTCTCCTCAGGGTGCCGTCAGTAAAGCAATGTCGACTGGTGGTTTCTCTGGGAACTTTTCTGTGGGGACACCTACCCTTTTGAACAGGTTACCCCCAGGGATACGAATAATCCCAGATCTTCATACTTTCCGTCGTGCACTTAAGACCTTTCTATTTCACCAAGCCGGGCTGGCATAAATCTCTTCTAATTGTTCTAAATCTTTATGCTGAAGATTCTTAACCGATGAACCAAATTGGCTTAATCATCTTATATTCACATTTTATATGTATGTTATTTTAACTGTTCACTGCCCTGAGTCCTTCGGGAGTAGGGCGGTATAAAAATTAAATAAATAAATAAATAAATAAATAAATAAATAAATAAATAAATAAATAAATAAATAAATAAATATTTGTAATATTTCAGTAAAAAATCTGAAATTATTCTTACCTTCAGGTCAAAGCCTAGAGACGACACAGCGAAATCCAATTGAGTTCAGTCCTTTATTTGCTTACATCTGGACAAAATTTTGTCAAATAAAAGCTTTCTACGCTACTAGATATTTCGTGAGATTCTAGGTTTGTCTACCCTGAATTTCTTTCCCTGTTCCCACCTCCAGATTGGGACTGCACAATCTCTAAATTTGGACTTCTCTCTCTAGGAAAAGCTATTGTGTTGCCAAAAGTCTCTCCCTCTGCTCCTGCAGCTGCATATTCCATCATATTCACATGCAAAAGTAATTAAAATACATAATTTATAAATAAGTGCATGCAGGAAAAGCTAAGATAGATCAATATTCATAATACACATATTCTGGAAATACGCATATTCTTGACTTTTGCTAGAATCAATTTACTTGCTTGGTTGCCTTTAAGTAATAATAATATTTTTAAAAATCACTTAAATGCATAACTGCAAGATTTCAGGGTAACAATTTGAAATACATTGATTTAGATTAATAGTATGCTAGCTCTCTTAGATGGCCATAATATAGTTATGTAGTTAAGTTAAGATAGAAGGTCCTACTCCACTGTTGAACACTTACAGAAACTTTCATAAATATAAATGTCCCATAATAGTATTTTTACTCCTGATAAGTAGTAGATTACAAAATAAAAAGTTGCAGAGTAGGATAGGGAGTATAGACACCGTGGCTATGATAAATCCTTTCTAAACCAGATTTATAATCAATATTTGTTTATTTTGTCTTTGTTTTCATATTAGCATTCCTAGAAAAAGTGCTGAATGCAAACATCATAATATCTAATGAAGCCTAATTTCTGTGCCTTTCCCAATCCATTCTGTTTGTTGTAACTTTCTGAGATTTCCAGAAATCTTTTGATGTTCAACAATTTCTCACTTAATGATAATGTTAAAGTCCCACTTTCCTAAACAGTCACTTTGAGATCTGCTTTAAGTGTCCTGGGAAGTTGAAACACTGTGATATTACTTTATTACTTTTAAGATGCCTGGGAAAGCCAAGGGAAATCATCAAAACTATCAAAAAGCGAAAGTTAGAATGTTTTGGACATGTGATGCAACACCCAGAAAAATACACATACTTCACTTAATTCTCCAAGAAAAGATTGAAGGCAAATGAGGTCCAGGCAGAAGAAGAACATCATGGCTTCAAAATCTAAGGAACTGGTTTGGACAAAACTCAACAGCACTTTTTCGTGCGGCTGTTGATAAAAATAGGATCGTCAACATGATTACCAACGTCCAATGATGGATATGGTACAAGAAGAAGAAGATTACTTTATCCTTGTTTTGAGTCATGATACCAATTTGTGTCCATTAACTATTTTATGCAAGGTTTGCACCATTTGTTCTACATATAATGCAGAGGAACATTCCTGGCAAATTATTGAAAATGTCGCAAAAGCTTATGCCTTTTAAGAAAATTTGTTATTTGGGAACAGTGCTATCAAGTTCTTGATAGAAACAGTGACAGAAAAAATAATGATTGAATGCCACTATGTCATTTTATAAATAATGTTGGAGTTTCCTATATAGAAGAATTCTTATGCCATGCAAATAATGAGCAAATGCATAATTGATTGTTATATCTGCACATATATAGATCCAGAAACAAGAAAGATCCCATACAAATTGTACAGATGTATCTCCATAGCCTCCAGTATATGATAATGTTTGAATGCTATTAAGTATGGTATAAACTCATCCCTTTGTAGTAGACTATGTAATAACCTTTTTCAAAGTTGAATGCAATGCTTACTTTAAATATGCTGCCTTATCAGTTTAGTTTAGTTTAGTTTAGTTTAGTTTAGTTTAGTTTAGTTTAGTTTAGTTTAGTTTAGTTTAGTTTAGTTTAGTTTAGTTTAGTTTAGTTTACTGGATTTATATACCGCCCTACTCCCGAAGGGCTCAGGGCGGTGAACAGCCACAGGATAAAAAGACATAAATACAAACTTTAAAAACAGAATAAAACTGAATTAAACAATTTGGTTTAATTTAAAACACCCCATAAATTAAAAATGAATTAAAATTTGCGTTTTAAAAAAGGAAAAAAGGGAAAAATTAGGCCAGGCCAGCCTGATGGAATAAAGTATCAGTCTTAATTACATAAATGCATTTTAAAGCAAGAAGCAGCTTTTTTTCAGATATGATAATTTGGCAATTAAGAAATTGAAAATAAAATTATTTTGTTCAGGGCTTAAGCACAGAAATGTTGGTGTGCCTGAAGTTAATCACTAAAGGATTCATCACATCTGAAAAGACCTTTAAGAATGATAGTTCCCAAAAGTATATTAAAACATCTCAGAGGATATTTAGCTATTTGTACGACTGCATTTTAGACCAGTTCTAGTTCCAGATGGTCTTCAAGGGCATATGTTGCAATAGTCTAATTGGGAGGTGCACAAGAATGAGAGGTCATGGGCAGGTCCTCCTAGTCCTGGAACTAAAACTCATTGCTTAAGTTAAAGCGTGTTCTTCCCCATTCAGATTCAACAGCTTCTGAGCACTGGAAAAAACATTTTAGGAATAGGGTTGAGCTAAGGATAGTAGCTCACATGTAAATGTTCAAAATAGAAAAGAGTAGCTCAGGGTTGAAACATTGAGATCTTGGTATTCACTAAACTTGATTTTTTATCTTGAAAACATTTATTTATATTAGTTAAGATCATCAGTGCTCTGATAGGCAAGAATGGGGTTTGCTGCCTTTTATGTATGACAGATTATTCTACCCATCTTGGTAGGGATTGTAGTTTATGGTACTTGTTTATGGTTCACCTACCTGAATCAATTAGTTGTATTGGTTAATCTAAGATTGTTTCTGACTGTTGTGTTGGGTTTTACTTATCTATGTATTGTTTTCTAGGTACGTGATAAGGGAAGATGTGTCCCAGAATGTTTTCTTCAGTCTTGGCCTTTGCTTGCTTTTTTTAAAAAAAAATTATAATTAAGTTTATTTCTATATATCTGTTGATGGTTGATCTATCAGAACACCAGACTTCTAGAAGTTCTCTTGCATTAACATTGTAATGGCCAGATAGTTCTGTCAGAAACTATACCAGCATTTCATGTTGTTTTAGCGATAAATTGCATCAATTAATTTGTATATGAAGTAAATTAGAAAAGAAACCAATACAGTTTTATTTATTATACAGAACCTACAAAAGGCTAGTAAACAGGACAGGCATCCCTTCTAATCCATGAAACTTTTCTAGATTTGCCTCAGCTTCATCAGAGGATAAGGAACTGGATGGGCCTACTGGGGTCAAATCAGGTACAGAACCATTCTACAAGCATTTTAGGATCTAAACCAGTATAAAAGCTATTAAAGGAAGGTTAAAATAGGAAAATCAATGAATCCATTAATGGTTTTTCTCCTTAATATTGTTCATATTATTGAAATCAAATGAAAGCTGCTTCTTCCATAAGTACATATAGAAAATGAGTCCAAATATTGGCTGGGTGAAGACTGAACAATTGCATTTGAAAGCTATTTTAGTATAGTGCAACAACTAATACAAATAGAAAAAGTCCTGACTGAGCCACATAATTAGCATTTCCAGTATTTTTTTTAAAATAAATGGATTCTTTTCCTTTATTATAAATGGCATGAAAAATTAATTACCTATGAAAGTCAGGGAAGGGCAGTGATCAGTGGTCTGAGTTATATCCTAGGTATAGCACTTGAAAAAATATTAGTCTTGAGAAGGGGGAAATATGATAACTATAGGAGGGAAAATGCAGCAATGGCGATTTGTGATATTTTTTTTACAGCATTACCTTGATGATTTAGCAGTTAGATCTGAAAAGGAGGAAGCAAGAGCAAAAGGGGAGAAAGGGAGGAAAAGAAACAATGGGAGTTTGGGAGAAGAGGAACAAAGAAATTGAAAATGAAGGAAACTGGTACTAGCAATTGATTTTCCTGCCTAGGGGATTTACAAGAGGACTGGCTGGTAAGAACAAAGATGGTACATAACAGAAACTTTTTGCAGTTAAGCTTCTCATTAGGACTGGGCAAAGAGGGAGAAAAGATTGCAAAAAGCCTTGATTTATAGGCTTCCTTCCAATATTGTTTTTCTCTCCTGTAATAAAGTTAATAGGAGAAAGCCTGTTAATTTTTCTCCTTTACCACTCAGAACAATAAACTGTACTAAATACTGGAGATTAGTATTGTAAAGGTACCAGCTAAATGAAAGAGACAAGATGGACTCTGTTGATTGGTTAACACAACAATATCCTTAACAGACTCATTCCTACACTATGAGATATGAAAAGGAAAGAACATTGACCTTAGCGTTCTTATAATTCTGGCAATAATGCTCTTCAGCCGAAAGATGTCACCCAGAAGAAGGTCAAGACTGATTTTCTGTCATTGCAAAGTGGAGTTATATAGTAATGGATTTATATTACAGGAAGGTAGATTCTAATTTAATTTTGGAAAGAATACCTAATAGTAAGAGGAGTTTGATAATGGAATCAATTGTCCATAGAAGTGATGGCCTCCCATTTCCAGCTTATATTCAAGTGTTGGTGAACAGTCATCTATCTTACAAATTTTAATTTGGATTCCTGCATGAAACAAGAAAACGGACTTGATAATCTAATGTTTAGTCATTTATTCATAATTAAAACATTTATTTGGGAATTTTTGCATTTACCATATTACTTCATGTTTTCATTAGTTGTTCTAATAAGAAATAATAAGCTAACAGGTTGAATGCTATAATCATCAAACTCAGAACTTGTCTCAACAAATCTTAGCACCTTCACAAAACTTATCTGGTAAGATGAAATCTGCCCATAGATATATATCCTTTGTTCCCTTTAAAGACAGAAAATACTAGGGGGTCAGGCTTATTTCTCTTGTGGCCGCACAACGTCTCAAGGCTAGTTCCCCACTTAATGCCACCTCTTTGTCTGGCTGGGAGTTTCCCAACATCTGGTTCCTTTTGGTTTAGGATAATTGTTTCTTTAAATGAAAATTCATAAATAAAAGAAGCTTGGTTTGATTAAGTGTCTGTTTAGAATCAATTATTCTTCTACTGCAGTGGGCTGTATTTTCACATTTTATAATATACTTATTCTTTAAACACATACAAGAATAAGATACAGGACCTGACAGAGCACTCTACTAATGCATACAAATTTCATTTCAATATCTTTTAAAAAGTTTTTGCAAAACCTGACAACTAAGTACTAATAACAGAATTTCAAGAGAGAAAGGCTTCTAGAAAAGTATTTTTATCCTTTTTCTCCATTATGCGCTGCCTTGATCACGAACTCATATCTGGCTTTGTTTGCTTTTCTATCCGAATCATGAAGCTCTTCCTGCTTGATAACTTTCATTCTCCATTATTCCGCTTGTTTTTACTTTCTCTTTGATATTGACAATACCTCAAAATTATCTTAACCAATCATTGTCCATTCCTTGTAAAACTCTCACTTTCCAATAATGATTCACCCTACAATTTATTTGGTCAATTTTAATTTAGGATACAATTTAGGAAGTGGCTCTGATCAATGATGTGCAATCTTTTGTGCATCAAGAACCATGCTTGTTCTTTAGCGGCATGTTATTGAGTGCAATTAAATATCACTAATTATTCCTGGTTTTTTAATAATTTTCTCCTTCTGTAATACAAATAACAATTTTAGGTTATTTCTTGGAGAGACCTAGGAGACTATGCACAAAATTTTAAAGTTCATAAATGAGGTATCAGATTATGTACTTATTCTATATACTTTAAGCCAAGAACCCAATGCCAACATAAAAGCTAAGATCCCTTTCCCCAAATCCTTTTACCTGTGAGGTTTTCATTAAGCGAATCCTCACTGCTGCTGTCACTGTAAGAAGGCACTGGAGTGACAGAAAGTGAAGCTGGACAGGACAAAGGAGCAGATAAGTTGGCCTGTGGGACATAATACTGACATGTGCCAGCCTCTTCGTAGAAAGGGAAAGGGAGAGGATGGAAAGCTTGAGAGCAGGGATTTTTCCAATGAGAAAGTCCAATTGAGAACTGGCCAGAAGCATCAAAACCTGAAAATAAGCAAGGTATGCATTAATATAGGAAGAGCCTTACTGGATAAACAGCCATATTTGACAGAATAGCAGATTTGGGGATCGGGAAGAATTCACCACTCTCTACTGTTTAGAGAGAGATTCATTTAGAGATGTATTTATTTGTGTATTATTATTTGTATTGTGTATTATTATCATTAATACACAATATTATTATTATTATTATTATTATTATTATTATTATTATTATTTTATTTATTTTTACAATAAATCAAGGTTTATTTGTAAAAATAACTCAGGAGCCTGAGTGGCGTAGGAGGCTAATGCCTCCTACTAAGGCAGCATTTAACATCCAGCTGCCTGCAATTACTGCGAGTTCAATTCTCACCAGGCTCAAGGTCGACTCAGCCTTCCATCCTTTCTAAGGTGGGTAAAATGAGGACCCGGTTTGGGGGGCAATAAGCTGACTTTGTATAAAACATGCAAAAGTATGAATGCTATTGCTTAACGCATTGTAAGCTGCCCTGAGTCTCCGGAGAAGGGCGGCATATGAAAATAAGTTAAAAAAAAAAAAGGTGGCAAACATATCTAATATTCTTCTCCTATTTTACCCACAATAACAGCTCTGTGAAGTGAGTTGGGCTGATAGAAAGTGTGTGGCCCAAGGTCACCCAGCTGGCTTTCATGGATAAAGCAACACCAGAACTCACTTAAACACAAGACCAAACTGGCTCTAATAAACCAGCTAGCTAGCTAACTATTTGGTCTTATTTAAAATTGTTTATTTGTCCTTAGAAATGCATAGTGGATATGTCCCTTTTCTATGTTCACTTCTAGATTTGCTCCAGAATAAAAGAAAATAAGAGAAATTTTTGCTGAGTGAACAGAAATCTGCACATGACATTAAATACAGCCTGGAGCATCTTTATATGTGTGCCTAGGAACTGATTTTTTTTTTTAAGCCAGTCACATTTACAATAATTCAGTTTGAAACCAGTTATGCAAAGCAATTTCAGACTATATATGACCTATTATGCAAATATGTGTTCAGAGTCTACAAAAACAATAGAATCTTGTTTCCTACAGACCTGAAGATTAGGTTTTAGAATTCCCTTTCAAATATGTAAATAATTTTTTCAACAGTTCTAACAAGCTGGTTATAAAAATAGTTCTAATTCTAATTGTGATATTGTCACCAAAATAAATCTTTAGTAGTATATATAGAAACCTGGCTATTTGGCTCCTATATACATGGTCCTCAATTTATGATTGGTGCCTAATGACCATCCAACACACACCTCCACAGAGCTACTCACAACCCAGATTTGAAGTTCTGACAGCTGGGTCCCACGCACAGTCATGTGATTACATTTATGGCTGTTTGTAGCATGCCAGGATCATATGACTGTAATTTAGGATGGGGTTTTTGCCAGAAACTGGCATTTACTTCCAATTTCCAGCAAAAAAACCCATTGCTGAAGCTGAATTTGTTTAATAACCACTGTGTTCACTCTAAAACTGCCACATTTGCTTAATGAACACCACAAAAAAGATAATAAAACCGGGCACAATCACACAGTGACCCACTTAATGACCAGCACAATTTAAATCCACAATTCCAGGCTCAGCTATGGTCATAAGTTGAAGACTACCTCTAGTGCAAACACAGGCAGGAGTAGTTATGATTAAAGTTGTAAAATGAACAGAATAAAACTCTTTATAAAAGAGAAAATTCAATAAGGTGACTTAAGCATCCAGTTCTTAAAGATTTGAGATTAAATATACTTATTTATAGAGTTTTGATTAGATACTTCCTCAAACTTTATTATAACAATTATAAAGCAACCTTCTGTCTCAGGTTCTCCTAGAAGCTCTTTCTTCAAAGTGGTTGATTGCAAAAAATATTTGCTGACTCTACTGTTCTCCCAATCACCTAAACCACCCATGTTTTATTTCTTAAGGGTCTTTTTATATCACATTGGCATATCTTCACCTTCTTGAAATTTGTATGGAACCTTTATCGATTGACAGTTTTGTGCTGGTTTTCTAGACAGAGAAGCATGCCTCAGTTTTTGGCTAATTCCTATTTACAGGTATTGGTCATATAAGACATTTGACCAGTGGTGCCAAAGATCTTAAACTTGATACTAACTCACTAAATTTCCACAGTATTAAAACAAAGGACTTCTGAATCTCTGCAAGGGGCAACATGGGCTGTTTGAGCCAAGGATATCTATTGCTTATCTACATGAACCACATCACCAATCAGAATCACTGATCTCACAATCAACACAAATTGTAATGCATTATGTGTCTGGTCCCTACCTAAATCCAAAATACCTTATTCAGTTGTTTAATGACTTTTCTTGAGCTACAGTCACCTTTTCATAGCAATTGTTGACTTTAAAAATTGCAACTGTTTTAGGCTTAATACGGGAAATCAAATCCAAGCTTCGGAAGAAAAGTTACAGTGTAGCAGCTCTCCAAATTCATTTATCTATTTATCTCCTTTATACAATTTTTATAGAATATTAGGCACATTTTTTTGTCACAAAGCTTGTGCATAACATTATTACAATATCTACTGTAAATTAGTAGAATCACAAGTGTCAACATTAATTTTTCTATAAACTAAAAAGAAACAAAGGGTATCCAATTTCTTACCTACTGTAATTTGGCTGATGCAACTATGGTAGCTGGTTCCAACAGAAAGACTACTGCTGCCATGAGAAATATTATTATCTAAAATAAAAATGCAGGAGAAAATATATACAACACAATGGTTGCAACTAAAACTTTGTGAGAATTAGAGTCTTAAGCATTCCTACAAATCCTCTTTGGGCTGCACATTTAGACACTACAATAAAGAGGAAATGCATATATATATATATGCAAATATATAATTTTTCTGTACTTAATATATTTATCACAGAATGTTAAGCTACTCTATTCTTTAAACAGCAGTACTTTCTCCTTTAAATAATGGAATTATGATTATGACAATTCAATTTATATGGTATGTGTTTGGATATGTGTGGATGCCTGCTATCTGCTTTGATGTGAAGGTTCTGGTTTGGACTAATGCATTTCAATCATTTCTGTAATTAATTATACTGCTGAATAATTTGTTCAGAAATCCATTTGTGAAAGGGAAATACTTTAAAATGTAGGGATCAAACTCAACTTTTGCTATAATTAGTCTCTATTTCTTTTTACTGATTATTAGCTATTTGCTTTTCTACTGCTGAGAATCTCATCTTAAATAGCATTTTGTGGATCTAGCACTCATAAATAGTATATCAACATTTATATGCCAGAAAGAAAAATAGCAATTAATAAAACCTTGATTTGTGGAGATGCTGCTCTTCCTTTACTATGCAATAGATACATATACTTTCCAATTCTTCCAAATGATCACTGGTGGTATTTTTAGTCTGGCATTAATGGCACTAATGTTTATAAATGATTATTTTTGACAGATCAAGTGATACCCCAATGTTTTAAATGGCAGCAGATAAAATGTTTGCTGTAAATTTTAAGATGAACTTTTAACAGTACTAATAGAGAAACCAAAATAGCGGCATGAGCCCCAAACACACATTTGCAAAACGTGTATTTACTCAGAAATAAATTCAGTTCTATCCAAAACTACTTCTGTCTTAATATGTATAAAAGTTCAGGCTACATTATTCTTTCTGGAATTCTCATACTCAGTTCTAGCATTTCACTGCATCTGAAACCAAAACTGTAAAAATTGTCTTAAAAGTACAATGAAGCATTTTCTCTTCAGCCAACAAAAGTGAGTCTATCTTAGACATCCAATGGCTGCATTCACACAACATGCTTACCTCATAGTTAGCAAAACATTTAATTTCCTATTTTAACCTAATTTTCTGTGGTCGCTCTACACAGAGAACTCACAGTAAACTGGGCACATGAACATGCTAGGCTAAAATGTGACTGGCTTGATAGTAATGTGCCATGTTTCATATGAACATAGTCATACAGTCTTGAGTAAATAAAAAGACAGCAAGGTGATTTTCCATAATGCTGCTTTTTCCTACTGAAGCAAGGAATCTGGAAACCTAATACTTTGTTGCACACAGACTAAAATATCATAATGATCCCATATTTTTATACAAATGTATAAATATATATGTGTAATAGTAAGAGATGTTTTACCGTATTCAGTCAGGGAGGCCATTCTGCTGCCTTTCTCGATGGTGTTATTGATGGGGGTACAAAATATAGTCACATCTTTCAGTGATGTTTGCAGTTCTGCTTTCTGAATAGTTCCCATTTTGCAGCAGATCTGATTCCTTGTGCATCAGCTTGGTTGAAGTCTTCTCTGCAAGTTCCCCTCTGCTTCTGAAAGTGGCAATGTGCAGAGGGCCCACATTCCAAGCCAAGCTCAATGGTATTGCCCCCTCTGGAGCTGGAAGTTGTTCTTCCTCCAGCATGCTAGCTAACACATGGGCTGATTTTCTTCCACATGCTGCTTCTGCTGCTGTTCCAAAACCAACACTAGGGTGGATTTATTTTTGTATCGTTCTTCGGAATCCTCAGAAATAGCAGGCTTTTAGCTGTTTCAGCTGCATAGATATATGAAGGACAATTAGGAAAGAAAGGTAATCCTTAAGCAATATTCCCAATGTAAAATTCCCCCTTCAACCATTTTTATAGACAGAATAAAAACACACTTGAGCAACAAATCCAGCACAAAGCTCTGCAAGCCAAATAAGGTGGTTTCTTGTCTAGGTAAGGGCATGTTGTATTAAATCATGGTTTATTTAAATGTGGATCATGGAATAAATGCCTAGGTTTATCCAACATGCTAATCTATAAACCATGCCTTATAAATCACAATTAGTAAGGTCACATAACACACTAAGCCAAAACTTAACAAGCTGCAGTATACTGTAGTTTAGCATAAAGTGTGAATTCACTTCACACTTTTAGTATAGTATTACTGTGTCCAATCTTTTTCCTATGCAAAAAGAAAATGATGATGCCATGGATTAGAAACAAGATTTGTTTGCAAGATGGTCACTACGGAGTTTCCATGTAGAGCTCTCTATTGTGAACATAGGTTTTCACAAAGATTAGAAGTGGCAGGGTAGTTTTATTAGAAAAAAGGTTAATCAAGGAAAAAGATCTACCCTAACTAAAGGAATAAGATATTTATGTGTTCATTTATTTTTAATGTATTCAAAGTGCTGGCTTAAAGAGACTCCTTATTTTTGAAAAGTTTACTTTTTATTTTTATTTTTTTTATTTTTGATTTATATGCCGTCCTTCTCCGGAGACTCAGGGCGGCTTACATTGTGCTAAGCAATAGCCTTCATCCTTTTTGTATATTTATACAAAGTCAGCTCATTGCCCCCACAACTGGGTCCTCAATTTACCTACCTTAGAAAGGATGGAAGGCTGAGTCAACCTTGAGCCTGGCGAGATTCGAACCTGCAGTAATTGCAGGCAGCTGGTCTTAATAACAGGATGCTTTAAACCACTGTACTACCAAGGCTCCTTTATATTATTATTTATAAATGGTTAAATATAAATATTTAACCATGTATATGCTAATCTTCAGCATTCAGAGTTCTCATTTACAGCTTCAAAAGAAAACATCAAAATACAAATGCAAACAAATAAGGGAAAAAATCTCCCTGAAAAAATGAAAAATAAAAATGGCAACTTACTGTATATGACTATTATTAACAGCTCTGATACATTATTTACAGAAGGCTGCTTTTCAAAGTTCTAGTAATATCATAGCCATCTACAATATAATGATATGAATAATGATACTGTCCTAAATAGAATGCTGAATGAGACAAGCAATAGCAATGGATTCTTTGCTGCTATGTATAAACTGCAATATTTCAATATTGTTTGCATAACTGTCTACTTAGATCCGTTCCAGTCCGGCTTCAGGCCTGGTTACAGCACTGAAACGGCATTGGTCACACTGGTTGATGATCTCTGGAGAGCTCGAGATAGGGGTTGCTCCTCTATCCTAGTTTTATTAGATCTCTCAGCGGCTTTTGACACCATTGACCATGGTATCTTGCTGCGCTGGCTGGAGGGGCTAGGAGTGGGAGGCACTGTTCTACGGTGGTTCTCTTCCTATCTCTCTGACCGGTCACAGTCTGTGTTGGCAGGAGGACAGAGGTCGACTTCAAGACACCTTATTTGTGCGGTGCCGCAGGGGTCGGTCCTCTCACCTCTTCTGTTCAACATTTATGTGAAGCTGCTGGCTGAGCTTATCCGTGGTTTTGGGATGCAATGCCATCTTTACGCTGATGATACTCAGCTGTACATCTCCACCCCAGACCACCCCAATGATGCCCTTTCAGTGATGTCCCGGTGCCTCGAAGCCGTGCGGATTTGGATGGGGAGAAACAGGCTCCGACTCAACCCTTCCAAGACTGAGTGGCTGTGGCTGCCGGCGTCCCAATATAGCCAGCTGATACCATCGCTGACTATTGGGGGCGAGTCATTGGCCCCCACGGAAAGAGCTCGCAATTTAGGTGTCCTCCTGGACCCGGGGCTGTCTTTAGAAGATCATATGACAGCCGTGGCCAGGGGAGCTTTCTATCAGGTTCGCCTGATTTGCCAGTTGCAACCCTTTCTAGATCAGGACTTCTTAGGCACAGTCATTCATGCCCTCATCACTTCCCGTCTGGACTACTGTAATGCTCTCTACATGGGGCTTCCCTTGAGGTGCACGCGGAGGCTCCAACTGGTCCAGAATGCAGCTGCGCGGGTGATATTGGGAGCGACATGGCGCTCACATAGAACACCCCTCCTATGCGAGCTGCACTGGCTCCCGGTGGTCTTCCGAGTGTGCTTCAAGCTGTTGGTTCTTACCTTTAAAGTGCTCCATGGCTTAGGACCTGGGTACCTACGAGACCACCTTCTGCAACCAATAACCTCCCACCAACAGCACGCTCCCACAGGATGGGCCTCCTCAGGGTGCCGTCACTAAAGCAATGTCGACTGGTGGTTCCCAGAGAAAGAGCCTTTTCTGTGGGGGCACCTACCCTTTGGAACAGGTTACCCCCAGGGATACGAATGATCCCAGATCTTCGTACTTTCCGTCGTGCACTTAAGACCTTTCTGTTTCACCGGGCTGGCATAAATCTCTTCTAATTGTTCTAAATCTTTATGCTGAAGATTCTTAACCGATGAACCAAATTAGCTTAATCATCTTATATTCACATTTTATATGTGTGTTATTTTAACTTCACTGCCCTGAGTCCTTCGGGAGAAGGGCGGTATAAAAATTAAATAAATAAATAAATAAATAAAATAAATAATGTACTCAGAAAAAAACACTCATCCTTAGATGGCTACTATTCTAAGCAATTTTGCAACGGGAAATTCCACAGATCCCTGAAACTCTAAATTATACCTTGGGCAAGTTTAATATACTCTGAACTATGGTTATTTATTTCAGTCAATCATTCCAATCACATCTGATGCAACCATACATGCTTACTTTCAAATACAGTAAAAATATTTTCCTACAGTGGTTCTTAACTAGAAAATGAGCTTTCTAATCATAAATGCTTATTTATGAATTTTTTTAGTAAAGGAGATTTTTCATTGGCCAAACATTAAACATACTGACCTCAGTTTTATCTAGCTTAAACTTCTGTTTTATTATACATCAAAACAGACATTGCCATGAGCATGAAGGAAATGTTTCACTTCTATTATGTTAACATAAAGGTTGAAACATCCATGTGGAGTATATAGTCAACAGTGCATGACAATTGTGAGCATGACCAAATGATCAAAAGCCAATTCCCTTTTGCTTGTGTGTGATACATTTTAAAAGGGGTCAGACCAGTGGTGAAATCCAAATTTTTGTACTACCGGTTCTGTGGGCGTGGCTTGGTGGGTGTGGCTGGGGAAAGATACTGCGAAATCTCCATTCCCATCCAACTCCAGAGGAAGGATACTGCGAAATCTCCATTCCCACTCCACTCCAGGGAAAGGATACTGCAAAATCTCTATTCCCACCCCACTCTGGGGTCAGTCAGAGGTGGTATTTGCCGGTTCTCCGAACTGCTCAAAATTTCCGCTACCAGTTCTCCAGAACCTGTTCATCCTTGGGTCAGAACTTTGATCTTCTGGTTATGCTTGTCAGCTTGACACTTTTGACCAACTTATGCATGTCCATGAATAAAGGTATAGTCTTCCACAACTCAAATCTGACTCCCACTATTTGGACTTGGACATGTTCTCTGGTTGTGTTGCTTTCGTGCCATGCCCTGGGTCATCACAGTTCTCTTGCAACAATATAGAAGCAGCAACTAGTTTTTATCTCACTTGGATCAGCTAAATTCAGCTAAAGCTGGCTAAGTGCTGTCTCAACTGTTTGGGCCACTGTAGCCAGTGAGTACTCCTTTTCCCCAAGAATTGGGAAAAGGTAACTATGAATATTTCAGTCCCAAACTGGGACTCAGCAAAACACAGTACATCTTTGTTTGGTGTAGTTTGCTTTAATTAAAAAACAAACAAACTCTGGAAAGCTTTAAAAGAAACTGGGGCATGAAGAAGTGTTTCTAATGAACTGAACAGAAAAAGTATAATCCCAGAAAATTTTGGAAACAAGTCAGCAAGATTAATTTACTCCCCCCCCCACCCCCATACATCTTCTTCATTTTGGGTGAATAAATAGGTCACAGATGTTTCAGCACTCCACATAGACATGCATTCTGTTCTGAAATAGAAAAGGGATGAAAAATATTTCACTTAGATACATTTAATATAATAAAAAAATACCAAAGCTCTTTTCGGGTACAGCATGGCTGTATACATCTACAATGGACATTCAAGGAGGATGTTTTATTAGTTCATTTTTTATAGCGATTATCCAGTAGTCTAATTTTCTAAACGAAAAAATGTCTTTTTCCATAGCTCCTCCTTGGTCCTCTACACAATCACATTCATTGATATGATTCCTTTTGCCTCAAGGAGCAGCCTGTTGTGATCAGAACAAACCACCTAACAATAGCTGGTCTTGAATTAAAAGCCTGGAAAGCCAGCCTAAGGGGGGAACCAAGGAAAATCAACCTTTATTCTTGGCTTAGAGAAGCAGTGTTCCCTCCTTGTCCAAGTAGCTCTAAAAGGTAATTTCTAAAAGGAAAGATAGAATAAAAATAAAATAAAAAATGATCTGAATATATGAGACTTCCACAAGCAGAAATCCACACATGGAGCATACGGTATCTATTGAAAGGAAGAAAATCTTCACTGCTTGCATTTTGTCCCTTTGCCCCTGGATATCTACTCTAGAGGAGATCTGACTGGCTCCAGTCTGATCATGGGGACCGTGATTCAAAGTTGAAGATGGCAACCACAACACTGCACTCAGAGCTCCATCTTTTTAATGTGTACTGATTGTATTGAATAGTTTTATGATGAACAAAGTGTAGTCATGTTTTACTGCATTTTTATTACAACTTAGAGGAGATAGTTTAAATTTTTAGGTATTTTTAAAACACCTTCAGTACCAGGGAGAGATGTTAGTTCTAAATATTCATAATTACTTTTTACCAATTTTTTGGGGAAAAGAAGTATTATTGGGTACAATAGCCAAATTTTCTAAGTGTAAGACATTAGTGGCTTCATGCAACACTAGTTGCTAGAAAAAAGTTATTGATAAGGAACAGAATGGAATTACAGAAATCATGCAGCACAAAAGATAAAACAGTTCTTCCTTATATACAACAGTGTGGAAGATACGGCACGGAAGTTTAGTGGCAAGCACCTCTTTTGCTCATGCTTATAGATTATATTACAGTTTGATTAGATTATTAGATTATAACAGTTATATCATGCAGTTTGAAAGCATGTAAAAAATGCAAGTAGAAAAATAGGGACCACCTTTGGTGGGAAAGTAACAATGTTCTGTGCGTCTTTGGCGTTTAGTCATGCTGGCCACATGACCACAGAGACATCTTCAGACAACACTGGCTCTTTGGCTTTGAAACGGAGATGAGCACCATCCCCTAGAGTTGGGAACGACTAGCACATATGTGCGAGGGGAACCTTTACCTTTACCTTATATATTATATTAGTTAAATCCATTTCTTTCCCATCCTGCTTATATTAGTGAAATAGTTAAATTATTATTTTTCAATGATACATAGGAAGCTTGGCTTAAGGTAGATGTATGATTTATAGTAAATATGTTTTCTTGCTATTTGGTAAAACATTGCTTAGGTTTAAGATATACATGTTTAAGTTATATAATTTGTGGTAATACATTTCTTATTATCCTTCTAAGAGGCATAAAGGGACATAAAGGAACCATTAGTATTCTGTTTCATTTAATAAAATCCCTGAATTTTTTCCTCAGTTTCTCCTTTGAAGCTGAATTAAATTTACTACCTTACTAAGGCAAAACAATCTGTAATAAAAAGTAGTCACCTAGACTGACACCTAAGCTGAACACGTGTTCTTCTTGGCTCACCTTTTCCTGATAAGCTGCATGCTTACCCATGCTACATCATCATTCTTATCGGAGCAGACAGATCAGCGTCTACTAAAGACTTTTCAGTCTCTCTCATATTTTGAGATCAGTTATTAAATTGCCATTGTTGGTAAAATTTAATGAATCAAAAAGTTGACCTTACATTCCTGATATCAGCCATGAATATTATCAAATATTTTATTCATGGAAATTCTAGTCTGCATCCCAGCAAAATAAATGTAACGTTCACACTGTTTTTTACATGGCACTCTCAAAGTTAATACAAGGACTCTTTGAAGTAGCAAAAATGCTGATAATTTATTTTTTAAAAAATGCTGTGGGTGCAATGCTGTTTTGACACCGGTAATAAGTACTTTTCAGGTATTACAAAGGTTTTAGTTCTGTAATGTGTACGCATAATTTATGATGCTCTTATTTCAATGCTAGACTCAGCAGAACAGAGCTCCATTAGACATACTATTCATCAGAATAACACTTGGTAATAATTATATTTTTCCAGTGGCCATCACAGGACCAATACAGAATGATTCATAGTGTTTTTTCTACAGAAAGATTATTGCATCATTCTGGCTAAATTGGTAGGAACAACTTGAACCCTATCAAATAGATTGATTTGTAATAAAACATTATATGGACAGATAAAATGAAATTGATCTTTGTTTATTAAGTTATTAAAATATTAAAATATTTAGTACCTATTTTTTAAAATCTCCAAGATAGTTTGCAAAGCATCAATAGCTAGAAAATGTACAAATAATATAAAACAGATTCATCATATAGGGTGTAAACCTGGAATTTACTCAAGATAACTTCAGTGTAGAACTCCTAAAGAGAATGTTGATGACTCTGGCCAAATGGTCAGACATGTTGCTTTGTTTGGAAGATGCCTCTCAAAGGATTATTCTGCTTACAAAGTAGGTGCTTTGGGGCAGAAAAGGGTTCCAGTTTCTCTTCATTCAAATAAATCAGGTTTAAATTGTTTAAAGTTGTTTTTACTGTTTTTCATTTTATTTTCTTAGATAACTGCATTCTTCAAGATGGGATTAGATAATTGCTGGCCTCAAAGTGTTGCTAAATTACAGCTCCAAGCATTTCTCCTCAGTGGCTATACTCGAACTGCAAGAAATGCAACAATTCAAAGTCTGTTAGTTGTCCAACGTTAGCATAGCCTGTAACCATAGGTAGTCCTTGACTTACAACAGTTCATTTAGTGACCATTCAAAGTTAGCACTGAAAAAAGTGGATTATGACCATTTTTTATACTTAATACCGTTGCAGCGTTCCCATGGACACGTGATCAAAATTCAGAAGCTTGGCAACTGGCATATATTTATGACTGAGATCATGTGATCATCTTTTGCGACCTTCTGACAAGCAAAATCAATGGGTAAACCATATTCATTTAACAACCGTGGTACTGACTTAACAAATGCAGGGATTCATTTAACAACTGTGGCAAGAAAGGTTGTAAAATGGGGCAAAACTCACTTAACAACTATCTTGCTTAACAACAGAAATTTGGGGCTCAATTGTGGTCGTAAATCAGGTATCATCTGTACTATGCAGTTGTTAGAAAATGTAACTTTTCCTACACTTACTTTTAAATAGGGATAAGAGAAGACAACATAAAGAGTGGCTCATGAACTACTTACTTGTTCTTACTAAGCAATGTCAGGGTGTTTCTTTCTTTTTATATTCTTTTTATTATTCTGAATAATAATTGTAACAGTAGAAGTAAGAGTTGCAGGTGAAGATAGACTTCTTAGTAAAATGTTTTGCTCTACTAGGCTTCACCTTGTCAACAATATACAAGTTCTGTTAAAAAAAATAAGGAAAGCATGCAAAATATGACTTCTAGAATTCTTCCCAATTGTTTCATCACTCTAGTGTTGTCCACTAGAGGTCCCCAGACTATCAAGAAGTTGTCATTTTACTTAAAAAAAACTTTTCAAGCACATAAAGTAAGTAAACAAATTGGATATTTAGTGAGCAAGAAACAGATGACAGCAGAGTTCATTACTAGTTTTGCAATGTTACCGTTATTATTTAGGTAGTATCTGAATGTTTAAGCAATATGTCATGGGCTGTGTATGAATGAAGAAGGTATGAAAATATTTAACGTCAAGAAAAATCTTTCAAATTGCAAGATCAGAACATAGTTATGTTCACATGCTAAATTAAAATTTAGTGCACTGAGCACATGGAAGCATATAACTTTTAGAGCACTCAGTGAACTGAAGCAAGCATCATAGAGTAGGGATAAGTGAAGGGTGCCAGGGCCTTTCTATGGGCAATATCTGTATTAAGCCAATTAAAGGATTTTTAATGCACACTTTTGCATCCCTAAGAATTCATTTTCGGTCAAGATAGTAGACTGAAAAAGGGCTTAGAGGTTTTTTTAAAAAAATCTTAACTTTAGTAGTAAATTTAGTGGTAACTAATATCAGAGTAGACCAAAAGGGCAAAGAAGCAAGGTGCAGAAAACTATATCACCAACTATTATTAACTGCCCAGATAAAACTATTAAAAACCCAAGACTGACAATATTTTAATTAGTGGTCTCTACTACTAATAATAATGGTTGTCAAATCTGGGTGGGAAAAAGAGAGAATGAATTTCAATTAAATATTCATATTAAATATTTAAACTGAGGTCAGGATAAGTTGATAATTAGGAAACAAATATACCAAAATGGCAAAGGGCCCATTTTGCTGATTGTATTCCAAGTCTCAAAAAGGAAGCACAAGCTTTTGTTACATCTTTACTCATATTTTCTCATATAAATATGCAGAAAGTTTCATTGCTGCAACTCAAAAAAGCATTAGGTAAAAAGTGATACTGAAATTACATCAGGAGATGTGAATAAGAGTTGATGATCCACTGGTCAGATGCTAGGTGGCATTGGGTATTCCTAACGTTACTACACCTAACGTAGTAATCAAAGAAGTATATTAGAGATTTTGTACAACTTCAGGAGAGCAAAACCATAGAAGTGAAAAAAAATAATCGATAAGAATTCAGAATGTGCCAATCGCTGCCTTGTTAAATAAGCTACGATAATTGGAGACAAATATCCTGGCCCTAGGCAATGGAGGTTTCACACACACACGCAGACATCTATCCGTATCTATATCTACAGAATATCTTTATACCCATACATATATACTGGTACATAATATACCTTTTGCCTGTAAACTCACTACTAAGCAGTGGAGTTTATGAAGTTATCAACTAATTAATGCCTATTGTGGCTTTATAAAGGATTGCTACATTTTAAAATAACTTGTTGATTTGAGTTGAGCAGGCAATTTCTTTGGAAAAATCATTGAACCCCAAACCTGATTTCTATTCCATATATAGTAGCATCCTACAGATGATCCAGTAGTCCTCTCCTGTTCATGTACAGAATCTGCTTCCTTCCATGTTTTGCAAGAACTACAGTAACAACAGTTATTTTGCAAGAACTACTATAGTTCTCTCCAAGAAAACAAGCAAGCTCAGAAAGCACTAAGGACCCTTCATTTCAACCCTGAACTACAAATATTCTCCTTTATTGGAACTACAGTATAGTTAACCAAGAAAGTCATCACACTGTGGTTTCTAATCACCATGTCATATCATGACTTGGAGCAGAGGTGGGTTTCAGCTGGTTCTGACCAGTTCTGGAGAACTGGTAGTGGAAATTTTGAGGAGTTCGGAGAACCGGTAGTAAAAATTCTGACTGGCCCTGCCCCCATCTATTCTCTGTCTCCCAAGTCCCAGCTGATCAGGAGGAAATGGAGATTTTGCAGTAACCTTCCCTTGGATTGGGGAGGGAATGGAGATTTTACAGTATCCTTCTCTTGCTATGCCCACCAAGCCATGCCACGCCCACCAAGCCACACCTACAGAACCGGTAGTAAAAAAATTTTGAAACCCACCTCTGGCTTGGAGGCTATTCCTTTTAATGTTAGAACCAGCAGATTACTATGGTTTCCCAATTAGCAAGAGTGACACTGGATCACCTATAATTTGAAGATAACTGGAAATAAGAAATCAAAATACAATATAAACTAACATAACAAAATAATCCTCAGAATTTAAAAACAATGAGAGACTGGAACAATAGAAATAATAAGAGAAGCAACTGAGGCCAACAAATAGTACTTCATTCAAAAGTCTTACCTTTCATATATCTCCCTGTTAAATTTGAAGTCTATGTCCTCAAATAGGGTATAATATCAAATTTTGGAGAACTTTCAATCTATATCCAATAAGACAGTACAGATCAGATGCGAGAATTTGGGATGTGTTGCAATAAGAATACAGCAAGCTGTGACTTGGGATCTTTATAGCTCTGATTCATTTTTTTCTTAGCTGTAGATGCAGCTCAGGAGATACAACTGCTCTAAAGAAAACTTATACTGAACAGAGGGTAAATCTGCTGTCTGATGTCCTGTTCCATCAGGGCCATAATGTGTATTCTGGGGCAACTGAATCAATTAAGCTTCTTCAATAAAACCATAGTTAAATAAACGTTTCTTAATGCAAAGCACAGCCTTGTTTCTTCACAGAGGGTTTCTTAGAATTAGAAAATTTAAATAATGGTACATTAATGCATTCTCACCACTAGGTGGGACATGTTCTCTAGCTTTACATTTCTACTTTGGTTTTTTTTCTAATTTTTGTAATCACAATTATTCATTTATATTATTACTCTAACTTCTATATTCACTGATAGCTTAAAATATAACATTTTAGAGCATGAATGGGGAATGAATAGGAAAATTTTGCATGAGGGAGAACGGTGATAAGCGAAGTCAAAGCTGCAAGTAAACTGAATTGTACTGAACTGTATGGAAAAATGGGGTCAGCTGAAGACCGAAAATAGGATAAGTTTAAGCTGCCCAAAAGGCGATAACACATAACTGAATACTGAAGCCTCTAAGAAAATGGCATGTGGCCTGTGAGCTAAAGAATTTGCAAAAGGTCACAAAAGGCTTGTGAAATAAAGAACAGCTGGATGAGTCCCAGGGTGAGCTAAACTGAGTGACACCAAGAAAAGCTTTTGAGATTACAGGTACAGACAGCCATTGAAGGTCTGTACATATCAACAGTTGGAGCACTTGAGGTCATGTATACTCTAACCATGGGGAAAATGCTTGATAATCTGAGGGAAGAATTATTCTGCTACATCAGGGCTGTCAAACTCATAGCCCACAGGCTGGATTCGTCACGTGCTGGCCATGCCTACACCCGGTTTAGCAAAGGGGAAAAAAGTCCTGATATGTCATATGATGCCACCATGACAACATAAGTTTGACACCCCTGTGCTATATAATTGTGTGTGAGGTTTAAGAGAACATTGTTATAAATTGTATCTTTAATAATTTTAGATTTTCTAAATTTTGGGATTGGTCTGATCCTTGAATTATTCAATAGCCTGCTTTTGTAATCGTGCAGTGCAAGACTGATATTCTGGTCTGTGTAGGCTGGTAGATAATTCTTTTAAGTAGAATTGTGTCTTATTTATTTGACATGTATAGCTACCTATATTGTAACCACCCTTTGTGGCACATCAAACAGTAAAAGTACAAACCATCAATATAAAACTCAACAAAAAACCATGGCACCTGGGGCAGCACTCTCCCATACATCCACATACTATCTTATTGGGCTCCAACCACATCCTACTTCAGCCTTTGCGGGGAAAAACCTGTTGAAGCATTCCAGAAGAGATGAGGGTAGGGGCTTGCCAAGGTTCTTGGAGAAAGGTGCTCCACAAGGCAGGGGCAGCTACAGGAAAGGCGCACTTCCTAGGTCCTGCTAGGCAATCTAATTTAAGGGAAGAGACCTGAAACATGCCATCCTATCTGACCCGGTCGGATGGGCAGACATCCTCAGGGAGAGGCAGTCCTGCAAGTAGCCCGATCCCATGCTATTTAGGGATTTAAAGATCATAACCAACACTTTGAATTGACTCATTAAGAAACTGGAAGACAGTGCAATTTGTCCATCAGCAGCGTAACATGGACAAAATGTGGGGTGCCCATAAAGCTGTGCATTGCCACAATCTGGGCAAGCTGTAGTTGCTGAATGATCTTCAAATGGAGGCTCTTGTAGAGCACATTGGAGTAATACAACCGTGAATGACCAGGGTATGAGTGACAGTGAGCAAGCCCTTCTTATATTCATTTTGTGCATAACAATTATGTGCATTACGTTGGTCATATTTACTTGGCTAGCTCTTCTTCATGAGACAATAAATTTCCCATGGGCAAAGATTTTGAACCATCAAACCACAGAGAAAAATAAAAGCTTCAGAGGAATGAGATTTAGATAAAAATGTCACATAAATTATTTCAAAACTTCATAAAGTTTATTTCTCAACACAATGGACATTCATTTAGAAGATAGGATAGGGATGAAAACAAGTCTGATAGGAATTGAAAATGCTGTTTCAGAAGAGACTCGGTCTTCTTAAAGGTAAAATGTTTATTGAAAGATTTTGATGAGATTTATATAAAGTAGTAATTCTACATATTAAAGTTTTTTTTAATGGAAACATTTTACCATCCAAATGATATTCCTGAATTCATAGTATTTTGGTAGAATACTTGTCCAAATCTAACTTAGTGGATATTTGGCAGTCTACTAATCTTTTTTAAATGAGAATATAGTTTGCTTTTTCCACCCGTAAGAATTGTTCTAGGCTAGTTTTTTTCCCCTCTGCTAATTCATTGTTTGATATCTAAAGTTAATGCTTTGATGTAGATGTTATTACAATTTCAGACCATGCTTCTGTGAAACATACAGCTTTTTAAATGGCTCTTTAATGTGTCTTTGTTGAATGATACAAATTGTATAAAGCAGAGAGCAATGCCTTGGTATGATTACTGCTAAAAATTTTATTTATTCATCCATTTTTATTTTAATCCTCTTAGGGTTAAACTCTGGGAGGCAAACAAATAAGAACGAAGAATTACATTAAAGCAAATATTAACTAAAACCACATCATGAAGGCTCAGTAAAAACACAAACTGTTAGAAACTCCCCATACACAACTAACATCCCACCATCAATGTCTGATGGAAAAGCCAGATCTTCATGGCCTTGCAAAAGGCCAATAAAGTAGGAGCCACTCATATTTCAGGGTGAAGGCTAATTCACACGGCAGGTATCATAAAGAGAAGGCATGTTATGGGGGACCAGCTAGACAGTGTTATCTGGAGTACATCTACTCTACCAGAACATTGATATGTAATTGAATTACCACAATGCAAAAAAGAAAGTAAAACAATTAGTATTGTTCAGATCCATTGCTGAATTGATATAAATGTTTGGTATTTGCAAAAAATGAGTTCAACAAGTACCAACATATATTTTCATACTTTGCACAAAGCAACAATATTGTGGAAAGGGAGTAAAATCTATTATTAATTTTCAGGTTTAAAACAAATTAGTAAAATAATATTGTGCCTTCTATTTAGGGCACACAGTGGAATGCGTCATTAAACAAAAGATTAGTTAAGATTTTCTTTTGCACTAAATAGTTTTACCATATTGATATCAGGACTTAGTTTTTAATTCACTTTTAAAAATCTGTTATTACAAATAAACCTATAAAACTGGTGAATAGTTTCCATTAGTTTTGTTAAAAAGTATATCGGACGTTTGTGTTGTACATTGCTAGAGTTGCATGGTAAACCTTTTTCAATGAGTCCCTGACTTTCAAATTTTAATGAGCTATCACAGATATTCTAAATATAGCACGATGTTCTAATGACAGTGCCTCCAACCCACAATACAGGGCTGTCAAATTTCTAACGATATCAGACAATAGCACAAAATAGGCAAGATCCAGAGATATAATAATTTGATAACAAATTATTTGATCTTGGAAATGTGTGAAGTCTATATTAACATGTTATAAATTGCTTCAAAGTTTTATATTTAGGATTGATAAAACGCATGCAATCTCTAAGAGTGAATATTAACCATATGCTCTCTTCTTTGTTAAATTTATAAAGAGTTATGCCCTAAAATGCCCTGTTCTTTTCTTCTACTTTGCCTTTAGAATAACTTGGTTGCATAATCAGAAATTCTAAAAATATTAAGCAATCACAGTGGACTTTGATGTAATGGGTAAGATGCTAGGCAATCACATAAATATGAATTCTAGTGTCCCCCCCCACCCGCTCCTTGGGCATGAGAGTTGGCAAGATAGCTTTTGACTAGAAACTCTCTTCCATACTTGAAAGTAGACTAGGACTTGGATTTTCCTGTTCAACTCCTTAATTACTACACCAGACTGACTGGCTGTGTGTACGTGCATGTGTGTATAAATCTTATGTAATCATTTGGAACTCTTATTTCCCTTCAGAGACTTTGGATGCAGAACTCATTTGTAGCAAAGAAATTTCAACTTGTTTAGCTGTGACACAACAAAGGAAGGATAACTTGCTAACCATTTGAGCCATGGTAGCAGAGTGGTTAGAATGCAGCATTGCTAATTCTGCCGACTGCTGGCAGTTCGATTTTCACCAGCTCAAGGTTGACTCAGCCTTCCATCTTTCCAAGGTCGGTGAAATGAGGACCCAAATAGTTGAGGGCAATATGCTGACATTGTAAACCATTTAGAGAGGGCTGTAAAGCACTATGATGCAGTATATAACTCTAAGTGCTACTGTTATTTGTAACAATTCATTGATTATGTATGTGGGGCCAGGAAGTGGTTGCTGGGGTAATCTGTATATATAAAAGCAAAATACCACTCACGCATCATCACAAAATCTTCAGAATCGTAAAGCCTACAAACTTGAAATTTGCCACGTATGTTCCTCTTGGCTTCTAGGTTCACTAAGAAAGGATTTTTCAAAATGACCATCAAAGCATTAGTATTTCCTATATTATTATTAACACGCTCTGATGCTAAGGAGTTCTACTCCCCTTCCCCACCTGTAAAGAAATCTGTTCCAAATGCAAAACACAAGCAGAGGAGTTGTTTCAGTTTCAGAGCAGCAAGCAGGGGATAAGATAGGATAGGCTTCTGTGGAGCAAGGCCGAGGGAGAGAAGGGGATAAGATAGGGGAGGCTTTTGTGGGACAAGCCTGAGGGAGAGAGGGGAGAGGCTGATTGTAACTACTCATTAATTTTCAAGCTGTGTCAATTTATCAAGCCCGATCACATAGTTTCATAGCGGAGCACAGTTATTCAGCTAGTAAGAAATATTTTTACAATTGTTCTCTTTACAACGTATTTTACAATTACGTAAAATATATTTAGAAATGATTTAAGTTTGAAGCTGATTCTGTTGAATGTATATTTTTATTTCATTAGTTTATCACAATAAAATATTCGCAGACTAGGATCGGATGAGGACTGGGCAGTCAGGATATTTCTCGCTCCATCACTTGCAGAGTGGCCATTTGTTTTTCTTCTTTTTGCCTGACTGAATGTAGCTATTCCAACTCCTCTCCCATCCATTTTGTATATTCTGCCACATTCAATGTCTACAATCCCAGCATCTCAGCTGGATTTTTCTGGATGCTGACTCTTTGGCTGAAGAACACCAGTGTAAATAATCCAGTAGTAAGAAATCCCTTTGGATTTTCTACTCTGGATAGATATTTAATAAAATTCTCAGTAATTATTTTCCTGTTCTGCTATAAAATACAAGGTTAGTACAGCAGGAGGGTCTCATTTCCCTCTCAGCTTCTCAAACTTGAAACTAATTCTATATGCAGAGGGTCATAACCCAATCACACCGCAATTGGTAGTCAATATATTGTAATGATTATTGTTCTGCTAGGACTAGAGAACCCATTTAGCTAAAAGTTTCATGTGTCAATTTTAGCCACTCAAATGAATGTAATGTGAATGAATTTGGTGATAACGTGTTCTTAGAATTCAAAACAGGTAAACATGCAGTTAAATCAAATATATTTTTAATTAGAAAAGGTAATGTGTTTCTAACATCATAAACAATTTATTCCTTTATTATGGCAATAGCTTTTATCATGAATGCAGACTGTTTTGGTTGTTTTCCGAGTTCTTCAGTATAAACTTTAACCTTGAACTACAGGTAGTCCTTGACTTATGACCATTTGTTTAGCAACCATTTGAAGTTATGACGGTGCTGAAAAGAAGTGACTTACAACAATCCTCATATTTATGAGACTGTCACAGTCCCTGTAGTCACATGATCATGATTTGGGCACTTGGCAACCAACATGTATTTACGATAGTTTCACTATCCCAAGGTCATGTGATCACCATTTGCAACCTTCCCAGTCAGATTCCAACAAGCAAGGTTGGTGAAGGAAAGTTAAATTTGCTTAACAACCATGGCAAAAAATATTGTAAAGTTGGTTGAGGTCATGTCATGACTTACTTAACTGCATCATGGTGGAAGTTCTGGTCCCAATTGTAGTTGTTAAGTCCACCACAACCTGTACACTTCCATGGAAACATGCATGGTTTCTAAAATCAAATGTTTAGTTCCCAATTGAAGCCATATAGCCGTTTCACTTAATTTTGCTATAGCTTTTCAATGCTTATTTAGTAAATACAACAATTCTACAACCCCATATCTAGGATTTTTTTATATTTAGCATTGGGAGGGCAGAGAAAGAAATCAGGATAGTGTCTTCTCTGTTTTAAGAATACAGGGACCAACTGTAGCCAGTTTTGAAATTGTTCAAACATAAACCTTAACGCCGTGGCTCAGTGGCTAAGACGCTGAGCTTGTCGATCGAAAGGTCGGCAGTTCAGCAGTTCGAATCCCTAGTGCTGCGTAATGGGGTGAGCTCCCATTACTTGTCCCAGCTTCTGCCAACCTAGCAGTTCGAAAGCACGTAAAAAATGCAAGTAGAAAAATAGGGACCACCTTTGGTGGGAAGGTAACAGCGTTCCATGCGCCTTTGGTGTTTAGTCATGCCGGCCACATGACCAAGGAGACGTCTTCAGCTTTGAAACTGAGATGAGCATCGCCCCCTAGAGTCAGGAACAACTAGCACGTATGTGCGAGGGGAACCTTTAAACCTTAACTGAAAACAAAAATGTGTTGATATACTTTTCTTGTTATAACTTGTTATAATTTGACACACTTTTTTCCCAAATCCATACATTGTTGAAGTGCAAAAATGAATATTTAAAAATCCTTGTATTAGATACAAATTACTTTTGTATGTAACGCTATCCTATATCCAAGACATATGCAGCATGGGCACTGAAATGCCATTATTTAATATGGTTGCTTTCAGGTAAGTAGCTATAAGATTACAATCTCAGAGTAGTCTGATTCAGCTAAGGATATCTGTGTGTATAAGCAAGTCTGGAAATATGGATATAAATTTTCATTGCCTAAGAATATCTGACTGCATGTTTTCCTCTAAAATAAGAATATATACTAAAAAAATGTAACACTTGTCCACATGAATCTCAAGGAACCAGACACAATCTATTTTGAAAATGCAACTAGAGCAGAGCCAGGAAGTTTGCTTAATTAATTTTTTCAACTCTGGCCACAACCAATTCACAATTTTTTGTAGAGGCATAGGGAGGAAAACATTTTCATACAATAAAATTTTTAACTTGATTTTCAACTACTGGCACTGAGCCAAGTAGCATTTTAACCAACAGTGAAATTAAGAAGTTTTTCTTACTTCCTAGGGGAGGGGAACACAAATTTGTTTTAAAACTTGCTTCGAAACCCCATAACAAGTGCAACTGTGCTTAACAGCAGTATATACACACATACATAGTGTATACCCGTCAGAGAATACACAATACTGAATGCAAACCTAAAACTAAAAAAGTACTTTTCCTTCAATGTTAGTTATTTATATTATAAGTAAAATGATTAATGCAATAAGGAATATATTCTACAGCTAAAAATGAAATAGTGTGAAACATAAATATAAAAATTCCAAAGGCAGCTTATTTGAAAGGTTTTCAGTTGTGCTTATGAATATAACCCATTTTTGAAGCTATTCTCTCACTTTCTAAAGACAAGTAATTTCCTAGAAATAAACTGGGGGCTCTTCTTCTATAGAAAGATTGTCTGTCACATTTTAAGAGTGAAGCACTGTGCTGGCATAAATATTAGTCATTTCAGAAAAGCAAACATAAAAAGGTTACACAGTGCCAGTATCATCATTAAATTATAATTGAATGCATAATTTTGTTCATATAAGTCCAGTTGGTAATAGTAGCCCTGAACAAAACCATAATAATTAGAATACACATTTGAGCCATTTTTCAGTCTTTCCTGTAAAACAGCTAACGAAGCACATAATCTGTGAAGGCACTAAAATTATTGTCCCTAAAGCCAAGAACTCTTGTAAAATGTTCTTAGTGTTCTCTGTGCACTGAAAGGTTAAATAAAATTTAGCATTATAGATATTTATTTGGAGTTATTCTTAACTCAAGGCTATTTGACAATTGCTTTTCTACTTAGTAGTATGCACACACAACAGTAGTAAATACCAATTCTCATGCTGATGTTTGACCAAAGCCCTTACCAAAAACAAATATTCATCATAGAGTCAACAAATGACTGTATTATCAGAAGATATCATTTTTCTGGGAGATGTAACTAATAATACAGCCAATTTGCTATGCTGTATTCCTCCTTGGAGATGGTAAACACCACCTTACAATTCATTAAGAAATATTTGCCACATGAAACTGAGCAATAAATAGCCTATTAGGAGCATCCTTATCATCTTAATATCAATGTGAGAAATAGATCCCAAAATATTTATAATTAAAGATTGTGATAAAGTGCCTATTTGTAATCAGTCAACTATTGCACTTGTGGGGACTAGGAAACCTTTTAAACTCTCCTGTTCCAAGGCAGTTAGCATTCAAATTATTGTATTGTTATTTAATGTTAAGGTCCCAGGTATAAGGTGGCTATTAGAAAAACATGTTGCAATAATCAATTAAAATTCTGGGTACTTTACTTTCTTAGTTTCTTATTCCCAGTCACAACAAAGTAATTATCATCCTGTTTTGACTTTACTACGGCATCCTTTAACCTAATCTGTGTCCCTTTAGTTAGAACAGTTGCAGCTTTTCCTTTTAAAATGGGATCCTTAGTGGTTGAATCCAGGTCTTTATCATTCTTCTGGGAGACTTTGACCTGTGCCTGACTTTTGACGTTAGCCTTTACTGTCTTTTTCCTTGTCCCGTTTATGGTCGATGTTTGAGGAAGACGCACAATAGATAAGGGCATACGATCAGAATGTGTTGTTGCATCAGCTGTTCCCTGTATTTTCATCCTACTAGTTTGAACTGGTCTCTTCTTGGCAGAAGAATAATTATTAACAGATGAAAATGAATTTTTACTCTTTACATCTAGTGTAGATGTCTGCTCAGTTGTTTTATCATTTGTAAGAGAGGAATTAGAACTCAGCTGTTTGGGGCTAAGAGCAGTTTTCTGTTTGGTTTGCTTAGTTTCCAATTTCCCTCTGTGCGAGTAAAACTGTGTGGGTAATGTTTGACTACTATTTTGGGAAATTATTTTTGTAGGCATTGTAGATGATGTTTGAGGGCAAGATGGCTTAGACACATGTAAATTTCTGTTAATTGTCTTTGCTGATTTTGCTGAGGTTTTTGAAAGGGGCCTACATTTGGCTACATTTTTGAGCCCAGCTGCACTATCAGGAGAATCATGTTCTTCTAGACAGCCTTCTCTTGTAGCCATTTCAGGCAACCTGGAAAGTTTATTGTTTGAACAACCTAGAGCAGAATGTTGTACAGTTGGAAAGTTTTGGGAACATGCAGGCTTGGTAGATGGTGCAGTACATTTCTGAAGAGATGCTGATGGTGTTAAAGCAGTTCTCCCCTGAGCTGATGATGAGCATTTATTTACAGTTTGTCTATATTTTGAAACAGATGTAGGGTTATGAGAAGGTGGTGCTGGCTTTTTGGAAACCAGTTTTGATGCTTTGGGAAATGGCTGAATGTTATTTACTGATGAATCTTTTAATTTGGGCTGGTTTCGTGTCAACTGGTCTGTAGGTAAGGAATGCTTTGCTGCTTCTGAAGAAGAAAGAACTGTTGGTTGAGATGACTTACATACTGCCTGTTTCCTATTACCTACCTGAGGAGTTTTTGAAACAGAAACCATAGCAGAGTGCTTTGAACTTTGTTTATGGTAAGCATCAATGGCAGATATGGGATTCATGGGTGGAGGCTGTGGAGGTTTAGCAGATGAATCAGAAACCGTATCACCAGATGCACCTTTTTGAAATGACAAAATCTTTTGTTCCAATGTTGCAAACTGAAGCATTCGGCAAGGATCATATTTGAGAAGAAAACCTTGAAGAGTATCCCAGCCTCCACCAACACGTACCATTACATGTTTGCCATGTAACATCTAATAAAAAAGGAGATTAAAAAAATAGTTTGATTATAACTGATTGCACTTAAGCAACATAGGTATTGTATGAAATATTAAAATTAACATTCAGTTTTCCCATTTGCCACCAATCCCTAGAAAAATAGAAGTATTGTACACACATACACCCTAAAAAAAAAGTGCAGACCAAGAGATGCAGAGGAGTACAAGCTGCCCAGTATTATGGCAGCAAAGAGACAGAATGATTGCTGAAGTATTCCCAAGCATCAGTAACAGTGGGACATTTTCAGATAGGCAATGAAACTAAGCAGATGATATCACTAAAGTAAGGTAATGCCAATTAAATTATATTGTCATATCTTGAAAAGTTTCCCACCCAATTAAGATTGATACTTAAGTGACCAAGCAAAATCACTGAAAACTTGTACTTACTCGAATGAATAGTATTTTGTCTCCCAATCTATAGCGCCCTTCAGACAAATACTCAATTGAAAATCTATGAGAGCAGCTACAAGGAGGATCTTCAGCAATATGCTTAACCTATAATGTACAAAAATTTTGTTACCTTCATATAATATATATTAAAACAACACTAAATATGAATTACAGTTTTTGGACCTGCCCCCAAGATGAAGTTCTGAGGCAGCAGAAATGTTTGTCTCCTGATGAGAGACAGCTGGTTTCACCATCAAAGCTGGCTCTTTGGCAGCATGCTCCCCGGTTATAAACGGGGACTACTAGGAATGACTCATCTTGACTCTTTGATGACTATGGACCTACCTGAGAAGAGGACCTAGAAGGTAACAATTCTACATGGAGTGGTCAGAGAGCTGAGTCTCTATCGTTTTTCTGTCCACTGTCTGCTTTTTTAAAACGGCTGGATTTTAACTGCACTTTTTGATTTTTTTAAATATCTACTTTTAAATGTTAATCTACTGTTGAATGCTGATTCAATTTACCCCCCTGCTAGATCTTAAAGTGGCTTTTTAATGTTCTTTTCATCTTTTTATTAGCTGCTGTCAAATTCTGTCTCTTCCGCATGGCTCTCTCCTGCAATAGGTCATGGTCTGACAACAAAATGGTTTCACCTTTCATGCTACTTCAGAGTTTATAAAACCATAAACTTAGTAATTGGTGGATCAGATGTAGTACCAACAAAATTCAACTAATTTGTTTTACTGTAATCTTGACCAACATTATAGCAATAGCACTTAGACTTACATACCACTTCATAGTGCTTTCTAAGCAGTTTACAGAGTCAGCATATTGCCCCTAACAATCTGCATCCTCATTTTACCAATCTCAGAAGGATGGAAGCTGAGTCAACCTTGAGCCGCTCAGAATTGAACTCCTGGAGTGAGCAGTGAGTTAGCCTGCAGTACTGCATTCTAACCACTGAACCACCACAGCTCATTAATAGATAGATTTTTGATTGGAATGAGATTTGTAGACACTTGGGCTAGGTTCACATTTTATACTGAACATGGTTTGCCTGACTATGATTTGTAAAATAAATCAAAATTTGCTGTTTTTGTCTAAATGCTAAACTTTAATTACAGTTAATAAACCACAGTGACTTAGCTTGCATAATATGTTATTCCAAATTGAGCAAACTTGGACCATAGCATGATCTAGTCATTCAAAATATCTAGAAAGTTTACATAGTTCATCACTGTGGTTCTTGGGGTTACAGATTCCAGAAAGATTTAGATTATAGCTTCATAGGCAGAAATATGCATGCTACTTACTGCTTCATGTAATTCTCCATGCTGACAGCACGATTTGTAGGAAACTATAGGGGCTACACTATCAGAGGACATCAACAAAGTTTCTTCCAATTCAATTTCCTTCTCTAACTTTACTAATACTGGTGGTTCAACTCCATGTCTATAAAAAGAAAAATGTATAAAATACTACATTTAGAATTTTAGCAAAATTCTAAGACAATAACCATAGGGCGAGAGTGGCTATTACACTGAGCACTTTTGGGAATAAGGGTAGAACACAGGAATAAAACATCCTATTGTCCTATGGGTTACTGGCTTCTTCGGTAAAACCTGATGCGCTGCTGTGGAACAGTGATAGTAGAGGTTCTTTCATTATCTCACCCAATGGCAAAGGAAGACTTCCTTTTCCACCTGTAGGTGGAAAATGCAAAATATCCTATGACACCTGGACTGCTTTGCTAGGGAATATAGGTTTATATCTGAATGGCTGTGTTTTCATAACACTCTTAACTTAAATGAGGTTTATCAATTAACCCAATTTTCAGAACATGAATACAAAACTGTGAACTAATCAAGTACCAGTTAAAATGCACTAGGTTAGTTTGTAGTACCATGTGTCTCATGAAATCAGCAAATCTCTGTTGCGAAAACTCTAAGAACCTTTGGGGAGACTCACAATGCATTCAAAGCATCTACTTGGAGAAAGCAATGAATACATACCTTGATACAATGCGACCAATTTCCAGTAAGCAAAGGTACACTTGTCTTGGGTCTTTATGCAGAACTTTAAAAAAAAAATTAGTGCAAGTAAGGAAAAAAAAATAATTCAGTGAAACCTAGATAACTTGCCTACATTCAATGGCATGGATCAAAATTTGGAACACATGTAACTCATATGTAAATGTGTAAGTCTGTACCAGCAAGTTCTTTTCTAATCTACTCCTTGGTGTACTCTTGCTTGGCATCCAGACCTTTCTTTTGCTATCATTGATTTGGAAATCTACCAGTGTATGTATGTATGTATGTATGTATGTATGTATGTATGTATGTATGTACGTATTTAAAGCATTTATATAACTCCATCTTCTAAACAACTCTGGGAGGCTCCCAATCAAAGATTGAAACAACATATAAAAGACTATAAAACTATAAAAGTACACACATTACAACATTAAAAACAAAAAAACCCTAATGCCAAGTCAAACTTCTAATGTGCAATCATCCAATCTTACTCCAGTGCTTGGGCGAAAGGGCTTGGAAAAGCATTCAAAGCTTTACGAAAGGAAAGATAGAAGGATAGAGGCCTGCCAAATCTCAGGGGGCAAAATATTCCATAGGGCAGGGGCTCCCATGGAAAAGGCATGTTTCCTAGCTCCCAATACTAACAGCGATCCAATTTTAAGTATGCATGGCATGAGGTTTGTGCTGGAGCCGTACTAGCACTCCCTTTGGGATTTGCTTGGGCAAACCATAAGACCATACCCTAAAGATTTTCCTTCCCTCTGTCCCTGGACAAACTGTCCACAAAGTTTCATTATGTATGCCCTGTGGTGGGATTCAGTCAGTTCACACCACTTCAGGAGAACCGAAGTTAACCAGTTGTTAACTTTCTGAGCAGTTTGGTGAATTGGTTGTTGGAAGAAATCATTAGGGCAGAGAACCGGTTGTTAAATTATTTGAATCCTACCACTGTGTATGCCTCTCTTAGTTATGCCGAAGTGACCTGTGTCCTTTTCATATGTCTATCGCAGAATCTCCCAGCAATGAGAAGGAACAGAATCTAATACATCTCCTGAAAAAAATTTCCCACAATATTCTGAAATATAAGCCAGCAGGGTTAGTTAAAGGCCTTGGTAACAAACCACAGTTCAAGAAGACATCCAATGATAAGGACCATTGTTTACATTTACAATTTCCTACTGGGGTTGGGAGGAATGCTTAAAGCAGAAACCATGGGTATTGGCATAGTGGAACCAGTGTAATTGCCAGGGCCACCAGCTTACTATAAGTAGCCTGGCCGATTAAAGTTTTCCATGGAGGAAGAGGTAGGCTCTCCAATATCCCTCCTTGACTGGACTTTTGGAAAAGCAGGTGGGGAATATAAATTCTTAGTTTATAAGTTCTTCAATAAAATAAGTCCTTTCCCAAACTGTCATCTTTTGAGGCAGAACAGAAAAGCAAGTCCCAAATGTGTTCTAACTTTTCCGTTTATCTGAAACCCTCTAGGAATTCCCAACCCTCACTTTGAGAAATCCTGCTTTATCCTATGTGATCTCTTCTTTCAAAAATTCTGAGCTACAAGGAAAAATGCATTCAGGATGTATAATAGAATAGATGCATATTATTCATAATTTTCATAGATATTTAGTGTACACAGTATAGAATTCTAAATGTGTAAAACAGAAGGCAGCATAATCTGGGCGATACAAGCAGAGGAATGCTTGAGACCTTCAGTTTGTGTTATAAACTTGGCATTATATATATATAGTATTATAATGGCTGGATCAATTACCAGATTTATCTAAGAAATAAACTGCATAAAATATGGATATGGATGATTACACTGAGAATCATCAATCATTTTTTTCCCAGAAGAGTCAAGCTTTCTTTTCCTTTCACCAAAAGGGCAGGTGCAATGAAGCAAGTTTGGACAGTTCACTTTTGAAAGCAGAATTATCAATACTTGTATTTCTTTAAAATAAATTTGATTAATCAGAACTTAAACAGACTTGCTCCGTGAATGTTCCACTCTTGATTACTGTGAGAGTTTGGACAACCTGTGTCATATTAATATGTCTAGCCCCTGTGATGAGGCACATCTCACCCAGCTCAATGTTTTGTACAAATTGCTTATAGCAGGTTTACAACTGCAAAGTGAGCTTAGCCTCTTTCTAAAAGTATAAAGATTCAATGGCACTTGTAACGATGAATGCAGTGAAACTCTTTTGAGACCCATATGCCCCCTACATGAATATTGTCTAGGCACAAACCCACTCTTTATTTCACCCCCACAAGCTTACAAAAGGGTCCTTGCAGATCTTTGCCAAGAACACACAAAGCATATATTCATGCCACAAAACCAGCTACTGTAATCAGTAACCACTTTCAAATATTTTGAATTATGTCCTTAAAACTGCAATATAATACAGGCTTGATGAACCTACACCCTGTTCCTTTATAGAAAAAAATAACTGAATGTAGATTAAAATATGCTGCGTAGGAGATATATGAATCCTATCATTCTTGGATGACATTGTATCTTATAAACCCTGTCCTGTTAATTACATTGAAAAACTGTTTACAAACTGAACATTGCCATACCTTTAACAATACTGAATAATATTTTTTAAATTTAAATATACCCACACCATGCAAAGCATACATAAAGAATACTCTTCAAGAAGGATATACAATACCAAAAATTTAAGAAGTGATTTTATATAGGCGTAGGACTTACAGTTATGTCTATCTATTTTTAAAAGGGACAATGCTAAAAACCTAATTAGCAATACATCTCCAAGCTATTTTTCTTAATGAGCACTACAAGATTTTAGTCCATCTGTAAAAATTTGGTCTGGCAGCTGCTGGTTACAAGATCCAACCTGAAACAACAAGAGGCAGGCAGTCCAATCCTTGACATGCAAACCCAACAACAGATTTTGTTAGGATGAGTAATAAACTGAGGGTAGCAGCATTAGGCATAGTTAACAGTTTGTATTTTTATACAAACTGTTAACTTCTGCCAAGTTAGAAAGAAGTAATAAAGGTAGAATCCAAGACTTGAAGCAAAAGATTAATTGTCAACAGATTATTAACTATTAACATTAAATTCTTCATCCAATGGCATTAATAAAGCCATTATCACATCAACATCTTCCAAAGATATCAGAATAACCTGATACAAATTCACGTTGCAAAAATCAGACAATCCCAACATTTAAAAAAAAAAAAAACCCTCTCAATTCTATTGGAAAGATGTTGCAATTATTAATCTTGTCAAACTAAAATTTAAAACTCTTATAGTAACTTCTATTATCAGAAAGTCCCCCCCCAAAAAGCTGTTTTAATATTTCAGACCATGAAATATTTTGCCCTGTTTAGTATTTGCATTACTACATGTTTTTAACAGAGTTTATTAAACATACAAAGATATTTTTCCAATGCAGAAGGATCTTATTTATGCAAACACCTCGTCTTTTAAATTTAGAAGTGAATAATAGCCTATATAAGACATTAGTTTAATATAATTCAATGCAAAAAAACAAGAGTTACCTAAGCCTTCAGATTCAAAAAGATAAGTCTCATCCACGCCAATGCACCTACACCAATTCAAAAAGTTCGCTGTGTTATCTCTGGCAAAGAAAGATCCTGAAGGAGCATCTTTTTTACAGGGGACTTTTTTCAAAGGGAAATTCTGGAAAGTAATGTAGAAATTTTAACAGGAAACATTCCAAAACATTCACAGAAGCTTTTTCTAAAGTAGAACCAGTAAGGAAAGTGGGGAGGGAGTTCCTTCTCCCCTCCCCCAAAAAAAGATTACATTTCAAAAGAAATTAATTTCAGCTGTATATAAATAAGCAATGGGGAAATTTGTTTAAAACAGGATTGCTGAGGACTCAGCTAAAAGGCAAAAAAAGCCACATACCAAACTTTGTGGCATTCACCTTTAGTTGTTATAAAAAAGTAGATGACCTATTTACTTAGCTGAAAACATGGCTTGAAAGATACAAGAAGGGCAATAACATGTATCACATGAATATCCAGAACAAACCCTCCAGGTTATTTATATACAAAATACTACTTCAGTATTTTAAAATTAGAACAAATCTGTCAGCAGCTTGAACATATGATTCACATTTTTCTAATGAATTTCAAGTCATGTACAATTTTAATCAGCAGACTTTCATCTTCCAAATTACTTTTCCTTTTTCACAGAACCTAATCTGAGGCACAACTTTCATGTACCGGTATTCTGTACCATGTCAAGCCACTGTATGTATTATCCAAATAATATTTTATGTCTGTTTATAATTCTAAGTGCATCTAATTTGTGTAACATTTCCTCCAATTTTTCACTATAGCCATGGTATACATTCAACGATTCTTTCAGCATCCTTTTATGACAGATCACCTGACACCCCAACTTCAAAAGTCCTAAGTGCCAACATCTGTACCAGCTGTAACACTTCCTATTTTCAGAGCTCCTGCATTGTATTTCATGCTTACCAGAAATCTTTCTCAATAAATATCATCCTAAATCATCTGACTGTTATATGTAGATTTCTCAAGCTCTGAAGAACACAAAATGTATTAAGTAACATTAAGCTATCCCTGGGCAAAATGTATGTGGCTCATTAAGGTGGGAATATGTTCATTTACACAACATATTAATCCAAAGCAAACCTAACCACTCATTGTCTTATGAGAACTGAACCAGATCAGTATTCCCAGAATTCTAGAAATGTAGGTGCAGGAGTTCTAATATTCTTGCTTTATTTCCATTAGTTCACATGAGAAGTTGAGATACACAAGCTTATTGTAGTAGGGATGAACTCAGTAGCATAAAGCAGAGGATGAATTCCAAGAATTGCTATCTGAATGCATTACTTGAACATAGGATAACATTAAAATTAAAGTAACTTTGGTATTAGGGTGAAATATTCAGCACCATACTTTTTTTTAATGCAAGAACATTATGACTACCTCCGCACTTTTGAAAAAAAAATAATGAAGTGTCTAGTAATAGAATTTTTATGTTTAACATTCTTAACTATCTTCATTTGTAGAAAAGCAATGTACTATATTCATTTGAGAGAAAGACTAAATTCCTCCCTACTCAGTAATTTATATTTAAAATATGGAAATAATCTTAGATTTGCTAAGCATATATTAGTAGAGTATTTTTGCTAATGTTCCTTTAAAACTTGCATGAAGGATTATTTTCCTTTCAGGTAAATACAAGCACATTTAATAGGAAAATCTTGCTCACATGACTTTTCATTAATTTAAAGAAAAGTTAATTGCTATTTTTTTAAAAAAATGAACTTACTTTTAAATCATTTGAGTTACTTTTAACTATGCTCTGAATGATTCCAATCAAAATGCACAGCAGTACCCCGTTATCAAGTTCTTCCAATAAATGCTCTGCTTTAAGTTCAATACCTATAGAAGAGCCGTGATTTTCATTAGTACAGAACAGATAAAACTCAAACTGATAACTCAGATATAGTTAAGCATAGCTTCAATCTAAATCAACTAGAAAAATACTGTTTATTTATTTATTATTAAATTTACATGCTGACATCTCGCTATTCAGAGCCTCTGTAACATTCCCTTTTATTGTGGTTTATCTGCAGTGGGATTGTGGCAATGTCCAAACTGATACTGAATGTCACAGATGTCACTCATAGAGCACATGATCCTATTGTATTTTAAAGTAATTACTGTATTTTTTGGGGGATAAGACGCACCTTTTCCCCCCCTAAAAGAGGGGGGCCTCTGAAAAAAGCCTCTGAAACGGAAGTTTCAGAGGCTGAAAAAAAAAGCAAGGCGCAGAGTTCACAACCAACGAACCTGTTGCTAAAGTTCACCTCTGGGAACAGCTGATTGGGGGTATTCCGAGAGGCCGATCCACCCCCAATCAGCTTTTTTCTTATTTTCCTCTCCAAAAACTAAAGTCTTATACTCTGGTGCGTCTTATAGAATGAAAAATACGGTATTTATATCTCAAACTGTACATTGGCCTGTAGTTTTAATTATACTAATTAGGAAAAATATTGAACCTCATACTAGTCAATGTTTCAAAAAACACACATGCCTTTTAAAACTGTTTAGGGTAAAGAGGTATTATGTACACTTAACAAATGACTAGACTTCTATAAAAGGAGAAACGGTAAAATTAGTGGTTTTAACTTCCAACAGCATGAACTCTAAATCTAGCTCTACCCCTGTATCTTTTTCTATAGTAATTACATGGTTCTTGAAACAAACCCAATAAGCCAGACAGCCAGATAGCCAGATCCTCTTGCATAGGAATCAAAGTTGCCTCATGTCGGACAGATATCCATTGGTCATACAGTAAAACATCAGCCAGGCCAGGGCCATGCCTTGGAGTCAATGGACTGCGTGGACTAATAGGTAAATCATCTCCAAACCACACCTATGGTACATATCAACAAGACTGATTACAATTTCAGCACTATGGAACAACTGATCATATTTGCAATCCATTATCAATGACTTTAAAAAATGGAAAGTTCATAATATGTTCCCCAAATGATTCACTATTATTTTGGAGCACTGTAGCTCTATTAAAAGCTGAATTTGGCTTGTATAATCCATCTATTTCTACTCTGCAAAATACCAGTATTTTAAAAAACCAAATGTTTTGACAAAACAGGCATAAAATTCCATTAGAGTTGAACATTAAATCAATAGTCAGTTATGTTCTTTAGATACATATCAGAAAGAAGGAAATATTTAATAGATATAGCTGTAATATTTTAGTTTGCCTACCTGAACTGTATGTTGCATGGTAGCTGGATGTTCCTAGGATTAGGAGGAAAAAAAGATACTTTCAGCTAAAAGTGTCAAATTGTATTTTATTTTTCTTCATTTATCTGTAACATTGAAAAGACGGCCAACAGATCAACAAAAAGTAAACCAATCCAAAATTGGGACTTCAATATATTTCCAATACTGAATATAATTTTTTCAATTTTCATGCTCAGTATCTCCATAATCCTTATAACAACATTCCATGTTTTTAATATATCAAAAGTAGATTAACATCTTTAAACCATATTGGCAAATATGAGTAAAAAAATCAAATGGTGCATTACAGTAGACAAGCCTAATTCATATATGTAAATATTCCCTTCCATTTTATATTTCTAGCAAAATGACATTTTTTATTTTTTTATTTTTTTAATTTGATTTATATGCTGCCCTTCTCCGAAGACTCAGGGCAGCTTACAATGTGCTCAGCAATAGCCTTCATCCTTTTGTATATTTATACAAAATCAGCTTATTGCCCCCACAAACTGGGTCCTCATTTCACCTACCTTAGAAAGGATGGAAGGCTGAGTCAACCTTGAGCCTTGGCGAGATTCGAACCCTGCAGTAATTGCAGGCAGCTGGTCTTAATAACCAGCTTAATAACAGGGTGCCTTAAACCCCTGTACTACCAAGACTCTTGATTGCTAGACTTCTTAAACCGTCTCTGGAATGTTCAATGTTCAATGAGCATGAAAACATCCTCCAGTAAAAAAAACATTTTAAAAAGCTCTAGCCATTATTTTATTAATATGAGATATTTCAGCTCTTTTCTTCATAGTTCTTGCAAATAACTAACATCCATATTAGCAATAACTTTCATGTAGTTTAAAAACTTGATTGGTAATCAACTGATTAATACCAATACTTGCCCATGATTTTCTCCCAAAGTAATTGATCTACAGTTTTCAAGCTGGGAAGTGTAAAAATGGCATATGAATAAGAATTGAAATTGAAGAGTCATAAAACAGTTTCCAGTTTTTCTTACCTGGAATGGTTGCCCTCTTTCACTAGGCACGCAACTTCCAGAGGGTTGCAGTGAGAGGAAAAGAGGCCACCCAGCCAGCCAGATCAGCTGAACCAAGTCTGGCAATCAGTGATGTCACAGAAAGATCATTCTCATATTTATTCCTACTCAGTTGCTTGAGTTCCATAAATAAAATGATGTCAAATTACCGTACATGCCCTACTGTAAATTTGAAATTTAGATACCGAAAATCTAAGAGTCTGTGCTTTCCATTGAAAATTATCAATTCTAACAATCTAGTTAAAGTTAATTAAAATGTTAGCATAGGAATAATTCTATCAATATGAAATAACACCCAGTGCTTGCACATTAGTTTCCCTTCCCATACATTTTAACATTGTTATATGTTTACATTTATCTCAGTTTTTAAAAAAATTATATACAGTTGACTCAAATGAAAAACATTTCCTCAATTATTACCAAAGAATAGAAAATTCAAACTGCAATTGAAATCTGAATTGTTACAAATTTCCATAGAAATATTTAAAGCATACAAGACTTCAATTAATTGAATAATTAATACTGTATGGAAAAAAAATATCTACACTGCAGTTGTATTGGAATGCAAATCCTAGTGTATGACAGTATTTAGAACAAAAACCTCCATGTAGATTTCATTTTAAACTAATCTTCAAATCACATATAGAATTCACTTGCCTACCAATATTGCTAAAGTGGTAAATTTAAAGCTACATCAAAAATCTCAGTTCCTAGCCAGCTGGGAACACAGATCCTAAACAAATGCTACCATTTATTACTTGAACATAAGAAAGCCACGTCCTCCTGATATTTCTCTCCTTTATACTACACAAAAAAGACAGAAAGTAGAACAAGTCTTTACTAACTAATGTATTCAGCTTCCCACAGTGAGTACCAGGGAATAAAGTTCATTTACATAAAAAGCCCTTTGTCTTAACAGGCCAAAGTAAGGGGCTTCATTGACATTTTAGAAGGAAAAAAATATGGTGGCAACAGCTACCAGAAATACTGCTCTCATTAAATGATGGAACACTTACACATTTGAACAAGGCCCTTAACAAACCAACTGCCACAATAACAAAAAGACTGCCCAATATGCAAGGCAGCCTATCAACTTGAACAAAGGAAAATATTCAAAAAAAGAACTATTAGAAGAATGTTCAGCATCTTCATTTTTCAAGAATGTCACACAAAGCCTGCCTATTTTGGAGAAAAACTGCACACTTGAAAGAAAATGTCAGAAGATTTTTATATCAGCTCACTTCATAATATTACATCTGTCTTTGCAATCAATTAAAATACAAGTATGAAGCTCACAAACTGATGACTAGAATTTTGCTTCTCACATTATAGACTTAGTAACTGAATTTACATACCAAGTTAAGCTGTGAACTGACTGATTTTTTATAGAATAAGCTAGTGTTTCAGGTTAAAATTCAATAGGCCAAAACAGAAATCTCATTACAGCTCATTATAAATAGTCCTCAACTTACGAACATAATTGAGCCAAAATTTCTGTTGCTAAGAGAGGCCATTGTTAAGTGAGTTTTGTCCATTTTACAACCTTTTTTGCCACAGTTGTTAAGCAAATCACTCCAGTTGTTAGGTTAGTACCATGATTGTTAACTGAATCTGGCTTACCCATTGACTCTGCTTGTCAGAAGGTTGCAAAAGGTGATCACATAACCTTGGGACACTGCAACCATAAATATGAGACAGTTTCCAAGTGTTTAATGTTGCAATGCTCATAAATGTGAAAAATGGTCAGAAGTCACTTTTTTCAGTGCTATTGTAGCTTTGAATGGTCATTAAACAAAAAGTTGTAAATCGAGCACTATCTGTACAATGTGGCTTGCATTTTCTGGCTGAATGGGACGTTTTCTAAACTATGTTTCAGGCTTAATTTGTTTGAATCTATCAAATTGTGGTTTATTCAATAAGTCATAGTTTAACGTTAGTCTTTCGTACACAGCTTGTTTCAGTAATCATATTCTTTGTTTTTCAAATCAAGATTTGGAGGATTGGGAACAAATAAGAAGTGTGTATGTGCCTTTTCACTCTGGTTTTCTTTTCTTTTTTTCCCCTTTGGCCTTTAAAGGCTTTCAAATCACAGATTTGTAGTTCAATAATCACAGGAAATTGTGGTTTAAGAAAACCAGGAAGTCTTCTATGGGAAAAAATAAGAAGAAAAAAGATATACAAGTATTAAGTTTGTTCCTTTTTCTCTATCATAAAATGATGAATGATGTCTGAAATACAAAATACACCTCAGTTCATATATCATAGCCATTGTGATTTATAAATTATGGCTTATGATATTACATGAGAAGAAGGGTATATGGCTTGTTTAACAAATTCTAATTAAAATAAACCATGGGTTAAAATACATAAACCCAGTCATAATATAATCGTGTTCATATACTTGTGTGGAAATGCTACTGAATTCAATGGGCCAACTACAAAACAAGCAGGAACAGGAATGAGCTGCATGTGATAATTTCAGATAATATACTGTCTTGTAGTATTCAACTAAACCAGGGATTGGCAACCTTAAACACTCAAAGAGCCACAAAGGTCCTAACTGGAAGCCCCCCATTCAATTCTGCAGCCAACTGGAAGTCCAGTTCCCCCACCATAGAATCTCCTCCTAGCGCAGCTTCCTTTTTCCTCTACCTGTCCTAACCAAAAGCCCTATCAATTGTGGAGCCGACCAGCGACAGGGAGCCGCAGCAGTGGGATGAAAGAGCCACATGTGGCTCCGGAGCCACCGGTTGCTGACCCCTGAACTAAACCTTTTGAATGCTATTTGAATATTACAAGAGATGCATATTAATTTCTGGTACAATTAAAATACTAGCAATGATCTTTCAGAACCAGGAAAAAAGATATTTTCTTCAGAGGAGTCCTTGTCTTAACAATTTTTCAAGAATAGTTAGAAAAAGGGAGAAGACATTTGGGCAGTTAACCCAACAAACTTATTTTTCCAAAGGACGCACATCTTAATCTTCTGGAAATTGAGGAAAATCTTTTTTAGGAATACATGGCTTTCAATATTTTGATTGTTCTTGTGAGACCCTTCCTGCTATTTTCACACTTTACCATTTAGCCTTCAAATTGTAAACTGAAAAGATATTTTAAATTATTTGGGGTTCACATCTCTGAACCTGTAGGACTGAACGTGAAGTAGAGTTTTACAACCAAACAAAACAACTTCACTCATTTGCTGGGGACGCTGCAGCTGTAGTGAGGGATAAGTGCTTCACCCTCAGGTGAATTATTACAGAAATTATATGCATAATCACATATACAATTATGTATGTGATGTTAGTAACACGCCTTATAATTGCATCCCATTTTTAAGGGTAACATGTAAATCCATAATTAAAAAATAGTTTATTTAAACTTATATCCTACTGCAGTTTATGTTATCATCTCAGCAGTTTAGGATTACTTTACACCAGTAGGTTTCAAACTTCATCCATGCTGGCTGGGGAATTCTGGAAATTGAAGTTCACACATCTTAAAACTTGCCAATTTTGAAAAACACTTGTCTTACATTGTTGAAAAATTACTAGAAGACCATATAACCTTGAATTCAGAACTTGCAAACTCCAAAATCAGCCAGGGTAAGGAACAACTTGCCACAGGCTGTTATACTATGTCACATCCTTTTCAATGTTTTTGAGTTTCAGTATTTTGAGTATTTATGCCCTTGGCAAAATGCGGTAAAAAGTCAGCATAGCTTCTGTTTCAAGTTTTCCCCAAGTTTTGGTTCCCTGTTGGACTACAGTTCCCATTTTTCCAAAAAATACCTGCCGGAATGAAGGCTGAGGTTGCAGAAAGCCGTTTCCTCCGGGCGAGAAAACTGCTGGTCAAGACTGCATGTGCGTCACTGCAACAGACAGCAAGAGCTGAATTGATTTTCTTCCCCTTTTCTGGGTGAATGGCCAGCACTTTTCCATAGCCCTATTTCAAAAGGAAGCAAGGAAACAGCATTAGCGCCTTGAGGTTTAAGGCAACCCATCCCCTTGTATGGAACAGGGAGCTTAAGAGGCTCTAGGGAGCCATAAACAACCCACCAACCACGCTTCAGCCTAGCAGGTTGTCATCAGTCCCAAATCTGCTTGGGGGACCTACTGCGTTTCAGCCAAGAGACATCACACCTCAATCAAACCATCTGCTATCTATCGGGGAAACTTGGAGATACTTACGACGGGGAACCCCAGAGTCAGAACCCTCCACGCATCCTCCGCCTGGTTGGTGGGGGGGGGGCGCACGTGAGATTGCGGCAGCGGCAAGGGAATCCTCTCGAGCTCCAGCGCTCCCTGATTCATTCGGCCGTCTCCGCCCGCAACAGTTCGAAAGGCCCAATCAGCTGACGCGAGGCGGGGCCCAGGCCGGCGAGGCGGAGGCTGGGGCGAAAGGGGAGGGAGAGCGAGTTTTCCGGATGGGGGGGTGTGGGTGCCTTGTGGCGGGCGTCCGTAGCGAAAGGCTGGGGTGGCGATGCTGGTGCTCGGGGAGGATTCGAACGGAGGGGATGCAGTGGTCGGGTGTGTGTGTGTGTGTGTGTGTGTGTGTGTGTGAATCCGGCGGTCGTGTGTGTCAGGTGACAGTCGCCGCGGATTATTATCTGGACCAGGGGTCTCCAACCTTGGCAACTTTAAGACTTGTGGACTTTAAGACTTGTGGACTTCAACTCCCAGAATTCCACAGCCAGCTTTGCTGGCTGAGGAATTCTGGGAGTTAAAGTCCACAAGCCTTAAAGTTGCCAAGGTTGGAGACCCCTGTTCTGGACCGAGTGTTGGCATCTCCTCAGCTGAGGGAAGGCAGGGGACGTTCGGGGATTGGGACAGCGCTTGCTAAGGTTCTGCCTCTCTCTATTACAGCCTGCTTTGGATTTCACCCTCCTCTATGTTTTGTGTGTGTGTGTGTGTGTGTATGTGAGGGTGATTAGAGCAGGGGTGAAATCAAATTTTTTCCCTACTGGTTCTGTGGGCGTGGCAGAGGAAGGATATTGCAAAATCTCCATTCCCACCCCACTCCAGGGGAAGGATATTACAAAATCTCCATTCTCACCCCACTCTGGGGCCAGCCAGAGGTGGTATTTGCTGGTTCTCCGAACTACTTAAAATTTCCACTACTGGTTCTCCAGAACCTGTTAGAACCTTCTGGATTTCACCCCGGATTAGAGGTTGCAACACCCAGCAGCCCTAACTAGAAAAGTCAGTGTGGAGGCAGAGAAATGGATCAGAAGCACAATCAGAGAGGTTCCTTATCTCTCGGTATAAAACATGTGGCAACACAACCCTACACACATTTATGGCTGTTTGCCACAGAATAAACCGTAAGCTTGGTTAACAAATGCACTGATATGTCAGCATCAGTACAGGTAGTCCTCGACTTACAATCGCAATTGGGCCCAAAATTGTTAAATGAGACATTTGTTGGGTGATTTTGCTCCATTTTACGACCTTCCTTGCCACAGTTGTTAAATGAATCACTGCAGTTCATAAATTAGTAATCTGGTTGTTAAGTGTTAAGTTGTTAAGATATTGCTTGTCAGAAGATTGCAAAAGGGGATCACATGGGAGACACAGCAATGGTCATAAGTGTCTACGGAAATTCTCGTCATCCAGGTCATGGTTCTTCCAAAAGTGCTTTTTCAAGAGGCAACTGGACTTTCTTGTTTTTCTTTGAAGACATTTTGTTTCTCATCCAAGAAGAGCTGAAGAAGCTTCTTGGATAAGAAGCAAAATGTCTTCAAAGAAAAATAAGAAAGTCCAGTTGCCTCTTAAAAAAGCATCTTTGGGATAATTGTCATAAGTATGAACCAGTTGTCAAGCATTTGAATTTTGATCACACGATCATGGGGATGCTTCAAAGGTCGTAACTGTGAAAAATGGTCATAAGTCACTTTTTTCAATGCTGTTGTAACTTTGAACAGTCACTAAATGAACTGTTGTAAGTTGAGGACTATTGTATGCTGTATCATTTATTGCCTAGATCAGGGGTGTCAAACTCAAGGCCCGGGGGCCAGATCCAGCTCACAGGGTACTTAGATCTGGCCAGCGGGGCTACCCTGGAAACAATAAAGGACTGGCCCACGGTGCTTCTGCCAGTGAAAATGGGCTCCCGAGCTCCGTTTTTAGTTACCACAGCCTCCTGTGGCCCTCCCAAGCTCCGTTTTCACTAGCAGAGGGTTGCAGGAGGCCGTGGCAGCCAAAAACAGAGCTCAGGAGCCTGTTTTCTCTGGCAGAGTGCTCGGACCACCAGTGATACAAGTGACGGGCTGGCCACGCCCCCCCCCCGCCCACTCCCCCCTGCCCCACTCCCCCCGCTGAGGTCAGACACAACCCTGATGCGGCCCTCAATGAAATCAAGTTTGACACCCCTGGCCTAGATCATTGTATTAAATTATTACATGGTGTTGGATTAGTTTGGTTGGGTTAGTTTGGTTGTGGACTCAAGTGTTGTTGTTTGTTAACTATGGTTCATACCATAGTTTATTGTTTAGTTTAGTTCTATATAGACAGGCACAGCCTACCTAGAACTCACTATCCTATTCTATATGGAGACCATTTTTGGACTTCTTTCTTTAGAAAGAGAGAATAAGTGGTTATTTTATATAGCTTTAGTTTTTCATTTAATTTTTATATTGTCTGTATGTTGTTTTTGTTTTAATTTAGAGTAAGGAGTTATTTTATTATAAATTTGTACTGAAAAAAGTCTAAAGTTGTTTTTGTATTTTTTTCCCTTTTCTCCCTTGATTCCCTCCACGTTTCTTTTAATCTTTTGTTTTTGTTTTTGTTAATTTGTATTTTGTCTTTTTAAACTTAATGAAGTTGCTTTAAAAAAAATCTTTGGGGCTGAAACCAAACAATTCCATGACCTCTGCTCTGGTAAAGCTAACCCACCACAGGATTTAATTGAACATATAGTGCGGAAAAGTCATTGTAGTGTCTCAGCCCTGGTCTGCAGGTTCTCTAAATCTGTCCCATTGTGGGTTGGTTGAAAAGCATAAGCAAACAATATGGCATGTGGACCAGCTTGGCCACTGTTATGAACCAGAAAAAAATATTTTTCAACACTGATGCTAACCATCCTCAGTACACACATTGTGTTATGTAGGTATTGAGTTACTTTATCTAGCAGGAGAAAAACAAGTTTATTTTTACCCAGGCGAAGGAAAAGATTAGTGATAAAGAGAATCATTTAAAATAATCAGGATATATAATTTCCTGCACAAACACGCCTTACTGATGAACAGCAGGGATGCCTTTGAAATTTGCCAGTACTTGGGAAAGATTTAAACCTTTTTTCTAATATTTCCATAGTGTTTTTCTTCTATTTTCCTGCCAAATTACCTGCTTTCCTCCCCTTATCTCTATGTCATTTCCCCCTTTTCTGTCATTCTCCATGCAGCTATTTCTTCCCCTTAATTCACATCCATTCTATTTCTTTGCGCCTTTGAAACCAGGGAAGGTAATGTGTGGTTCTGTCTGTGTAGGAAATGATTAGCTTCTGCAGATGGAGAAGGAAGGTCCATTAAGTTTAGAAATGAGATTCCTCTTAAGGAATTTATTTGAGTCAAATGACATTAATTCAGTTAAAATGAAAGTAGTTATTTGTCCAGACCTTTCCCTGCTTTGGAGTTTGGCTTGTGAAAGATGTACACATGTATGTATGCATACACATATGAATAAATAAGTGAGTCTCAAAGCAGAATATTTATGGGTGGGAGACTGGCTTCACTTAAGAGTTGGTAGACCTAAATTAACAAGGTCGGGAAGTTGGGCACCATTTGAGTTGTCTGTGTTAATTTTTTGCCACATATTCATTTTGGGATCAGGTTAAATTTGGTGCTGTCTTCCATTTAGTAAATAGTGTTATTAGTTTGGTTTAATAGGACATACAAGAAGGGGGCTGCAAAATTGGACCTTGGAGCTTTCTGCATCTCTTTGCTGATGTTTGTCTAGATTTGCATAGCCCAGATATGGCAGTGCTTGTTTAGGAATTTGGTTTTAAAGCCATGTTTAATAAGCCATAATTGCCATAGTATAGCACAGGTTAGTACAAAAAATGAAACATAAATGGATTCTGTATTTTTTATGGAATGGTGGATAGGTCTGAGCCTCTTCTTCAGAGAGATGGTCCTTATTTACTCATTTGATTTATCCCACATATAAAAATCACAAACATAGGTATGGAGCACTTGCTCCTTCTGTTTTCTCTAGTAAGATAGTAAGATAATGCTGAACCCCTATATAACAGGTAATGTAAGCAGAATAAAGATATTAAGAACACTGCTCAATCAGTATTCAAAATTACCCTACCAGACGACTTCTGATTGCTGGAATAAAAATTGGAACAAAGATTTGAAAGATGGCTGACCCTAGCTGTCTAAACATCCTTCCCAGCCTTGATCCACATTAAGGAGAATGATTTGTGCATAGTTTTCCCATGAGATGGTGATATTGGGTAAGAAAGGAGGAAACCCACACGTTTGTCTTTAATACATCTTGTAAATAAGGACAGCAGCATTTGCCAACATTGTATCTACAGCAGAATAGATAGTGTGTTTTTTATGCAGGTATAGTTTCCAATAGTTTAGGACTTATCAATTTATCAACTGATAAGTAGTGGTTTATAAAGAACAAAGATGAAAATAAAAACAAGAAATTGTAGTATACTACTTTAATTTCAAAAGAAATAACAGGAACTTGCTTCAGGCAAATAGAAGTTCACTTTTGTTTCAAGGAACTTAAGAACTATAGCAGATATTCTATGTAAACAGACACAAATGTAAACTTCAATGAAAATGATTTACTATCAATTATTTTAAGTGCTTTAAGAAAATATTTACAATTCAAAAACACTGAATGAATACACTGATGTTATGGATTCAAGTTTGTTGTCCCAGCTAACTTAGTTTACGATCCAGTAAAAACCAGATTTATCACTGCACATCCCATATTTCGCAAAGAAGAGGTGTGAATTTGTGATTGTTAACTCTCCATGACATCAACATATCAGCATGATGGTGGTTAAAAGTCCGTAATTCTGTAAGGCGACCAAGAAGACAAGCAAAATGTTGAGGACTATCCATGTGATGAAGCTTGCAGAATGTTTGCAGAACTTCAAGCAGAGGCTCTTGAAGCCGTTCAACAGAGTCTCTATCCTTTATGTATTGCCGATCTGGTTTTAGTTTTCAAAGAAGATGGGGAAAAATAGTAAGTATTATTTCATATATGTAAATATATGTAAATTATGAAGACCAAAGTCAAATTGCAAGTGAAATACAACATTTCTCTGTTCATAGGCTATTTTGTTCCCATATATTTATTGTATGCAGAATTGCGTGTCTATAAAAACTTGCAGCGTTGATGGGATTAGTTTTACTTATTAGCTTGCTTGATACTACAGATTGTTATAGAGAAGGTTGCACGCCCTGATCCTGAGATAATAGAAATAATTCAAAATCCTATTATTGCTAAAATATTTATCTCTGTTATGCAAATATAGCATAACAACTCTGGAATACTTTGCCTGCAGTAGAGCTGCTTCTTTCCCCTTAGAAAGGCACTCAAAACTTTTATTCTCACAGGCCTTTGGCTCACAGTATTGTGTTAAATATTGCTTCATATTTTGTTCTTAGTAGTAATATTTTTGTACTTTTGCTTCTTGCCCATAATCTTAACAATGGTAGCAATAGACAAAATAAAAAAATAAATATGAGCATGTGTTTTAATTGGTTTTGTTATATTCTTCCTTCAAGGAACAAAGTTACAATCTTATCTCTATAAGATTTTAATTTAAAAAACTATCCCGTGCCTACAAAAATCAGAGAATGATTTTTTTTCCCCCTTTCAAATCCTATTTCTATTTTCTTGGTTTCTGCCTTTGGAGATGGGTCAGGTTGGCCATTTTTAGGAACTGAGAAAAAACAGGTAGTCTTTGACTTATGACAACAATTGAGCCCAAAATTTCTGTTTCTAAGTAAGACAGTTGTTAAATTGAATTTTGTCTCATTTTATGACCTTCTTGTCACAGTTGTTGCCACAACTGTTAAGTAAATTACTGCAGTTATTAAGTTAGTAACACCGTTGTTAAGTGAATTTGGCTTCCCCATTGACTTTGCTGTCTAAAGGTCACAAAAGGGATACTGCAAGCATCATACTTAGGGATCATACACTTAGGGGAAAAGAAATCCTCTGGTAGAGTACAGTATTGGGGGTACAGTCAGTGTTAGAACAATAGAAGGAAAAGGTTTGGGTGTGCTCATAACAGACGACTGCAAAATGAGCAAATAGTGGCCAGGCAGCTATTTTGACAAACAAAATTCTGGGATGCATCACTAGAGGGATCACCAGCAGGAAAAAGGAGCTCCTAATCCCACTATACAGGGCTTTACTCAGACCCCATTTGGAATACTGTGTCCAATTTTGGAGACCTCACCTAAAAGAACATATTGATAAGATTGAGTAAGTTCAGAGATGGGCAATAAAAATCATGCAAAGTCTGAGAAACAAAACATATCAGGACAGATTGGAGGAACTGATTATGCACAGCCTCAAGAACAGAAGGGAAAGTGGGGGCATTATTGAAACTTTTAAATATATTAAGGGTGTGACTAAAGTTCTAGAAGGCAGTATTTTCAATATTAAGGAAAAATCAAGAACATGGGGGCATAACCTCAAACTGACAGGAGGGAAGTTCAAAAGTAATGTGAGAAAGTATTACTTTGCAGAAAAAGTAGTGGAAGCTTGAAAACAACTTCCAGTGGAGTAGTGGGTCTATCATCAGTAACTGAGTTTAAACATGCTTGTGATAAAATTAATAAATAAGAAAACAACCCCCCCCCCCTCAAAGGCCAGGCTTCATGGGCCACTAGGTCTTTTTCTGCCATCCGTTTTATACGTTTCCGTATTTCTAAATACATGCTAGTTGCCAAGCATCTGAATTTTGATCACATGAAAATGGGGATGCTGCAGCAGTCATAAGTCACTTTTTTCAGTGGTGGTTTTGAATGGTCACTAAACTAATGGTTCTAAGTCGAAGACTACCTGTAACACAAATGCCACTAAACTCACAGATTTCTTTTAGCTAGGCCCCTTTCATTTTATGCTGCTAGTAATCATAAATTAGTACTCACTTTTACAAATATATCTACGTGTTTGAAATATTTGGCCATAACTGTCCATTCCAGGGAAAAATAACTGCTTAGATAGCTCCCTAGTATGGAGGCAAAGGGTTGAGTCTTCTACCTGCACTAGAACTCCAAATACCAACCCTGGAGGATGCGGTCTAATGTAACATGTAGTTTCTCTTGTCTTTTGAATGTAAAACAGGTTACTTGAAACATTTAATGCAGAAATGTCTATGATTAAACAATTGCATGTGAACATTTGTAATCTTACAAAGAGTAGAATTTTACAGGTTTCTTTCCAATGCATTTCTTCTAGTACAGGGGTGTCAAACTCAAGGCCCGCAGACCAGATCTGGCCCATGAGGTGCTTAGATCTGGCCCACGGAGCCAGCCTGGAGATAGTGAAGGACCGGCCCATGGTGCTTCTGCCAGTGAAAACAGGCTCCTGATCTCCATTTTTGGCTGGGACAGCCTCCTGCAACCCTCTGCCAGTGAAAATGGAGATCGGGAGCCCGTTTTCACTGGCAGAGCTGCCTGGCCATCACAGGTACCCTCCGACATGAGTTACGTCAAGCTGGCCATGCCCCGTGGCCACGCCTCTGGCCATGTCCCCCACCTCCCCGAAGTCAAATACAACCCTGATGTAGCTGGGGCCATCAGTGAAATCAAGTTTGACACCCCTGATCTGGTAAAATGCTAGAAGGAAATCTCATTCACAAAAGTATACATTTGGATTACATTTGGTATGAGGAGGGAAGCTGGTGAAAGATTGAATTTAAAAATGTGTCAGATCTGGGCAGGGGTGGATCGAGCTTCAAAAAGGGCCTGGTGCATCCCTGAAGGAGGTCTTGAGTAGCAGCTAGGAATACTCCTGAGTGCTCCATTCTAAGACTGTCTTTATTGCATGAACAGAAGAGGAGAGAGCATTTGGACTCTATTTCCCATGCCCATACATGTACATGTGGAGTGAGGCAAAGCGCACACATAGACAACAGATAGGCACTCACTCTAGAAATATTTGCCCAACATACTTTAATAATAGTTACTGTTTTTGTATAAGAAATTAGCATTCTCTTTTTTATGCCTCTTTCTTTTTTTCTTAAAATTTGGTAACATAATTCAGAATTGATTGTTTGGAATATGGTTTTTCAAACCGATGCACCCTAGGGATCTGTGGCCTAAACAAGTTTAAAAGACACTATTCTAAAACAACTGAGAAAATTAATTACCTGGTGATAAGATAACAATTGCTGTAAGCAGAGCATATTCTTCTTGTGTCATCTTGAGTTCCCCAATACTTTTATAGAAATGGAACATAGGCGTTATGTATTCATCTGAGATACCTATAAGGCAATGGGGGAAAGTAGACTTATAATAGAATTATGATGCAATCCCTGGTAATTAAAATTCAGACAATTCAACACCCAAATTATGCAAGAACAAAGATAGAAAGTACCGTATGAAAATTCTTTTACTTTTAAAAAAAAAAAACCTTCCTCTCTAATTCCATATCAGGTTTATTTCCCTTTGTTTTTATTTTTGTTTTTTATGGTTTCATTATAGGATGGCTATATGCTATTTTATTCACAAGAGGGCGCTATTTTCCTGTAATAACATAAACTCTAGCACAAATTCTGCAAATCTCATAAATATCAGTTTAAAAATTCTATATGCCTTTAACGGAACTCAAACACTAAAATAGATAAATGCAGCACATTATTAATATTATTTGCTGTCACAATATCATTATACTGTCTACATTCTTCTATTAATCAGAAATGGGGAAACTACATCGCTGTTGCAGAATGTTAGCTCCCAATATCCTTTGCCATAGAGTAGACCATGCTGATCAGGGTTACTGGGAGTTTTAGGTAAACCACACATGGAAACTCCCTACTGTTGATCTGTTTGAAGAGTTGATTAGAACATGTTTAATCTGAATACAGTTGAAATGGCTTATCTATAGTGACCTATTCAATAGCATAGAAGTAGCACAATAGGGTTTTTGTTATTGTTGTCGCAATATCTTAAATATATTTTGGGGAGCTGAATCTTGTTTTGTAGTGTATACATAAGAATCCTACTATTGCGCTCCTTAATTTCCAAGAACCATACAGGTAGTAGACAAACGTTTCATATGAAATTCCCAGGAAACAGTATGGGAAATTGGGCTCAAATCTAGATATACAGGTTTAACTGGATGTTAAATCACTCTTGAGATCTATGGATTGCATAATATTTTCCTCCTACATAACTATCTTAAATTGATTTCAATATGTGAAATTTTAGGGAGGTTTATCTATATCTATTATATCTTTACCCATACAATAATAAATTGAAATAGCATAGCAAAACAAAGCCTAGAATATTTTTCTCATTGGTTAGAAAAAATCAAGAATAGTCTATGAAAATTTCTTGAACTTTTGACCAAGATCAAATGTAGGTTTCCTATCTGAGAGGCACTTTTTGGTGATACTTTAAATAACCATTCTATGGTCATAGAAATCAGCTCATAATATGCTATAGTATATTTCACTATTTTATTATGAGGAATAGCTGCTTTCCCACTAAAAAAGGGTGTTTATGAAAATAATAAATAACAAAGTACTAAATAGACTGGAAACATTTCATGCTGTGGTAATTAGAGAAGACAGATGTGAATGAGATCTCAAGGAACGTGTTGGAGCAATAGCAATAGCTAACTTCAAGATGAAGGAGTTTCCACTTCTTAAGTAAATATATAATGATAGCAATAGCACTTAGAGTTATATACAACTTCACAGTGCTTTACAACCCTCTCTAAGCGGTTTACAGAGTCAGCATATTGCCCCCAACAATCTGGGTCCTCATTTTACCGACCTCGGAAGGATGGAAGGCTGAGTCAACCTTGAGCCGGTAAGAATTGAACTGCAGAACTGCTGACAGTCGGCAGTCAACAGAATTAGTCTACAATACTGTACAAAATATATGTGAATCAAGTGATAATTGTATTCCAAGTAGATTAGTTTCTACATTATTAATGGTGACTGGATTCATATTACACAAAGCCACAGTTTGGCTAAACATAGTTTATTAATAAACTATAATTGGCTGGGTTTAACATAATGTGGTAAATATTAAAACATGGTTTAAAAATATGGCAGTTGGGTTTAGTCAGGCTACGCTAAAACCAAACAAATTATTCCACTTTACAGAAGTGTAAAATGTGAACACAGCCATTATTGCAGAGAGGAATATCTCCTCTATAATATTTTATTATTCAATTTAGACATTCTAACTGATTCCTAACTGATACCAAGTGATTCACAATATAGTAAACAATAAAAACAAAATGCAAACCAAATAAGCAAGTTGGGATCCAGTTACTCAGTAGAAAAATGTAGACAAAAATACATTCAGCAAGTGACTCCATCCACCTTATCCCAAGGCCTGGGAGAACAGCCAGAACTTCAAGGACTTATGGAACATAATGAGTGCCATAAATATTTCAAGGAGAAATGTTGTTCCAGAAGACAGGCATGATGACAGAGAAAAATCACAATAGATGGTGCTGTTTAATCAAATGAATTCTGAGTCACCAGCTCTGCTGGCTTATACTAGCTGGGTAGAAACCAAGGGAGATAGGCAATCCCACAAATAATCTAGACCCGTGATGGTGAACCTATGGCACATGTTCCCAGGTGGCATGCAGAGCTGTCTTTGCGGGCATGCCAGCCGTCACCCCAGCCCAGTTCTACTGTGCATGTGCATGCGCCCCCCATCAGCCAGCTGGTCTTTGGGTCTCTGCTGCACATGTGTGGGGTGCATGCAGGGGATGCATGTGCGCATGTGCCCATGCATGGGGGTGCGAGGCACATGCATGGGGGGTGCAGATTGGTGCAGGAGGCTTTCCAGGTCCAAAACAAGCTGCCCGCGCCCTGTTTTGAGCCTGGAAAGCCTCCTGCACCAACCTGGAAGCTAAAACAGGGGCCATGCACACATGCGTGGCGGGTACTTGTATTGCATTTGGGGGGTTCAGGCAGTGGTGGGTTGCTACCGGTTCGCCCCGGATTGAGCGACCTGGTAGCGGCGGCAGTAGGAGGCTCTGCCCATCTGCCCGGACCCTTCTGTGCATGCGCAGAAGCGTTGCATGCAAGCACTCACACACCCACACACGAACCGGTAGCAACAGGTTTTGAAACCTACCCCTGGGTTCAGGGACACACGTGTCCATTTGCACGCACACATATACACACCTTGGGCACTCGGCACCAAAAAGATCATCACTGATTTAGACCTATTTTAGATAGGACTTTATTCGTGATAAAGGACTTTATTCGTAACTCATACCTGAGAGCCAGTGATGGGATTCAAATAATTTAATAACTGGTTCTCTGCCCTAATTATTTCTTCCAACAACCAGTTCACAAAACTGCTCAGAAAGTTAACAACCGGTTCTCCCAAAGTGGTGTGAATTGGCTGAATCCTACCACTGCCCAGAGCATATTACAAACCAGTGTAGCTCATGAGTAGAGACATCACATGAGCATATCAAAGCATGCTCACCACCAGTTGAAGTTTCTGAGATATTTTTAAAGGCCCCCTGTAGAGCAGCTGTGAGGTGAGTAGGACATCAGATCTAAAGGGCCTTCCGATCAAAGAAAGGGTACAGCTACCCCACAAAAGGAAGGCCTTTTGGTGACTTCTGCAACGTACTCTGAGCAGGAGTTGTGAAGCACCTGAATTTTGAGAAAATGATTATGGGGTGCAGGAACAGCGGTAACTTCAGGCACAGGTCGTAAGTCCATTCAGAGCGTTATAATTTTGAATAATTGCTGAAGAAATAGTCATAAGTTGAGGACTCAATATTCTTTCTGTGTTTATTATTATTATTTTTAATGATTTTGATTTTCTTTTTCAGGTAAAACTTCCATCTAGAGGGAGTTTCCATTCTTGAAATGACTTGTGTTTTTCCATATGGGAAATTTTTTACTATGAACCAAGTAAAACACAATTTCTGAAAACTATTCTGATATTATTTTAGCAGCTTCATTGTTTAGCTGAATGGTAGATTCAATTTGTATTTGGTTACTGGTATAATTCAAAATTTATGTCTGTTTTCAGACTTGTGTTCTTTATTGTACATCCTATTTTAATTTCAGCAATAAGCATTGTTCAGCAGTAAGCATTCAGTTTATGTATTTATTATAGCTAGATGTTTAAATTAAAAGAAGAAAAACAGCTCTGAGGAAGTTGGTTTGGAGCTAATTAATTATAACTACGACAGCTGTTAATATGGATGAAGAGATCTTTCATCTGGATAGGCTTGAAGCTGCCAGTAGATATTAAATCAAAATGTAAATTAGTTCTTGTGTTACTGAGAAGTAAACACATATTAATTACTCATACTGTTTTACCTCATTCACAGTATCTTATCTATTCAAAGTATTTTCTTAATTCCAAATCTTTCATTAGAGGCTTATTTCAGTTTTTCTGAAAGCTTTCACTTATTATATCAAGAAACTGTCCATTGCTACCAATATATGCCTGTCTAGTATGTGATTCAAGAAAGTATGTGATTCTGTTGGGAAAATTAAAAAACAATGAGTAGGTCACAGTATTTTCTGAACTGATTGTTTTTCATCTGTTTGTTTTTTTTTAAAAAAATCTTGTTAATTCCCTCCTTGGGGTTTTCCACCTGGCTTTTCTTTGCATTAGTTGTAGCTGTCCAGATTTTTCCAAATCCAAATAATTAATCCTTTTTTAAAATGTTTTTTATGACCTGTATGGGCTTTTGGAATTTTATGGAATAGATTTTAATACTGCTGTTTATGTATTGACTTCTTGCAAACTGCCTTGAAAGAGTTTGCAAGTATAAACCAGGACAAAATCCAATAAATACAATTTCACTGCCAAATTATGGTTTTCAAAGATCACATTTGCTTTGATTTTAAAACCAAATGCACCAAACTGTGTTGGACATTCTTTGCAACTAAAATGCATGATTATAAATGAGTATTCAGAGTTACCAAAGAAGTCATTTAAAATGCATTTATTAATGTTACATCTTTTTTTTGCCCATTCCCATGAGTTAGCTTGAGTTTTGTGAACATTAATGAAAATTGATCAATAGCTATAGGCTATTGAAATAATAAGTCCATGAAATAAAGAGGAACTATTGGTACTGAACAAAAGCAGGTGAGAGTGTTGCTACTAGATAGAAACATTTTTTAATCTAATATTTATGTAGAAGAAGTCAGGGCTATTTGTAAGATAGTGTTCCATCTCACAAGTTATTTGGCTGTTAGTCTTACTGCCGCCACTGTCACCAACATTATCCACAGAGTACTGGCTTAACAGAAGGATGCTAGGTAAGAAAGGTCACCACTAAGCTTCCTTGTCACATAGAAATTCAAAATGTCCGTCTGTCTATGAAGGGGAAAGCTGACAACTGTTAAGGGAATTCAGAAGCCTGGGAATCAACCTTGTGGCAGGTGACCAAAATATGAACATCTATTGGCATATTTATATTTTCAGCTTTTGTTGCTGCATTTCACATATGTGGACAATAGGAGCTATCTGACAACTTGACGTTCACTTTCACATAAAAATCATCTCAACAAAAGCCACAGAAATAATCCTCAAGATTTTGTTTTTCTGTCAGCAGCAGTTTGTATTCATTAGACATCTTAAATACATTTATTTAAGATGTATAGTATGCATTCATTAGAATGTGCAACTACATATTAAAACCCCTCAACCCTTAGCTATAATTCTTAAGAGAATTTCAGCGACCTGTCTTCAAGAAAATATTAAGAACGAGATATATAACACATTAACACAGAAAACAAATACTACTAAAACCATCTGATAGTAAAATGCCCTATGTTCAGTGGTGGGATTCAGCCAGTTCGCACCACTTCGGGAGAACTGGTTGTTAAATTCCTGAGCAGTTTGGTGAACTTCTTGTTGGAAGAAATCATTAGGGCAGAGAACCGGTTGTTAAATTAGTTGAATCCCACCACTGCCTATGTTCTATTAATTCTAATTTAATTCTAATACTATAGTTGCTAACAGAGCACAGATTTATATCTTAGAGTCAGAAATACTAAGCAGTAATAGAACCTGTTCCCATATAAATGGGTATAAAATTGCAACCTAACTCCTAGATGTTTATCTTATAACCCCCATTCGTGCCTAGATCATCTTTGAAAAAACCAGCAAGAATTTTCCCTTCTTATCTCCCTCTGCAATTGTTCATTTTGTTTCTCAAACATGTACTTTCCAAATATGAAATCCAGAGCATAGACAATGGTTCAAATGATAAAAACTTATAATGGCTGACATACTTATGTATACTATAACTGTATTTAAATGATAACACATTTTGTATACAGAAAGCAGAGGTAGGTTTCAGCAGGTTCTGACCAGTTCTGGAGAACCAGTAGTGGAAATTTTGAGTACTTCGGAGAACCGGTAAATACCACCTCTGACTGACCCCGTCCCCATCTATTCTCTGCCTCCCAAGTCTCAGCTGATCGCAAGGAAATGGGGATTTTGCAGTAACCCTCCCCTGGAGTGGGGAAGGGAATGGAGATTTTACAGTATCCTTCCCCTGCCATGCCCACCAAGCCACACCCACCAAGCCACACCCACAGAACTGGTAGTAAAAATTTTTGAAACCCACCACTGACAGAAAGGTGCTGTAAAAGTAGTAGTAATGGTAACCAAGCATATCTTGTGAAACCAACCATATTGTTATGGTCCGCCAGCAGCCCGCGGAGCTAGCAGTGGAGTTGGACAGTGAGGAGGCTGGGAAGGACCATGGGCCAGTCCTGGAGTCTGAGGAAGGCCCGGATGAGGGCTCTGTATTGGAGGGAGAGATGGGGCCAGGGCCATCTGGGAGTGATGTACGGACTCCGGAGCCTCCAGAGTCAGACAACAGAGAGGCAGAGAAACAGGAGGAGCCTGTTCCTAGTGCACACATGCGCAGAGCTGCCAGAAGGCAACAGCAGCTAAAGCAAACAGAATGACTCGGGAGTAAGGCCAGGAGATGATTGGCCCCTCCCATAAGGTTTAAAAGAGCAGCAAAGGCTCTTGGGCTGTTTGTAGGAAAGCAACATTGCTAAATCTGTTTTCCAGTCAGCATCAGTGGTGGGTTGCCCCTGGTTTGCACCGGTTCTATAGAACCGATAGTAAAACCGGCGGGAGGCTCTGCCCACCAACCCGACATCATCAAAACTCTTCTCTGCATGCATAGAAGCTTCTACGCTTGCGCAGAAGCGTGTGCGCATGCATCCCCACTGCAAACCGGTAGTAAACGTAAGTAGAACCCACCTCTGGTGGGCATCTGTTGTTTCTGAACTTCCTGCCAAGAAAGGCCTTTGGCAGGGTGCCAAAGAAGATAAAGGTTTGTGATAAGCCGAAGGACTTTTTCTGAAGGATTGTTTTAGAATTAATTTGGACTAAGCTGGGAATGAAGTAATTCTTAGCTATTATAATAAAATAGTTTTGTTTGAGATTAATTGTGTCCTGTAATGACTAAGTGAGCCTAGGTCACAACACATATAGTGAGTATCATACACATCAGTCATGACCAAATATATTTTAGATGAACTAATATCAGTTTTTCCACTCAATCTATTCTTGTTTTATCATTGCCATTCATTTGGATGGGTGAGATTATTTTACTGAGTTTAATGAGAAATGATATATCCATTATTTGATCTTTTACATATCTCCAAATATGGCTTATTATAATAGAACAAATTTATTTTCAGTATTCGTGTTTTTATAATACAATTATAATTCCTTGATAGTCTTGAACTCCAGGCTGATTCCTACTGAATGCTTGAGAAGTTTGACATTCACAAAATGACTGATTTTTTGCTAAACTTTCCAAAGAACAGTTTCTTTTGCTGTTAATTAAGGACACCTACCACTGTTGCGGATTCTTTCTTCTAAGAGATCAGCATGTCCTCTAGGAAGTTTCCTGTTAAAGATTTCAGCTGATCTAAGGAACATAGCTTCTACTGCTGAACCTTTCAACAAAGCAATTTGATCTTCATGATCCAGGATTTGAAAACCTGAAATATAACGTAAGAATATTAAACTAGCAGTCAGAAAAATGGTTGTTAGAGTGACAAAGAAACACTGTAGAATAACTAAAATACATAGATAAATTACCTTTTTTAGCACAAAAAAGAAGCTATTTAATTATAAAGACATATTTGAAGGGTGTATTTGTTTCAGTTCCCAAGCCACCAAACAAGAATTCATCTAGTTTTTTTCATATGTACACATTTTCTTAATCTAATTTAAAATCACAAAGTGATTACTCTCAGCCTAATTAGCATATTACAAATTAACTTCCTGTTTGTGGGTTAGAAGAGAACTGATGTGTTATCAACTTTCAGTATTTAACTGGATACTTTCCAACTCTTTCATTCATTTTTTGTTCTTGCTTTTCCTTTGTTCTAATTAGCTTAATGAAAAGAGACTATGTAAAAGAACTTTATATATAATATTATATAAAAAATAAGGTATCATGTAGTAGGAAGGATTTTTATTTATCAAATTTAGGCACCACCCATTTCAGTCTAAGTTTTCAAATAAAGATCTCCAAACATATATTAAAGGTGAATTATTAACATTGGCAATATTTTAATCAGGTCTGCTTTCTAATTATAACAACTATGATCTGTGTTCTCTTTATAAAAGCACAGAGATAACTGATTAAAACTGTTCTAGCTTATATGCATTTATTTATTTATTTATTTATTTATTTATTTATTTGTCAAGCATATATAAGATAACAGGTAAAAGTATAAACATAATTTGAATACACGAAAAGAGTAAGTAAAAAGAAATATTAGGACAGGGACGGTAGGCACGCTGGTGCACTTATGCACACCCCTTACAGACCTCTTAGGAATCGGGTGAGGTCAACAATAGACAGTTTAAGGTTAAAGTTTTGCGGGTTTGGGGAAGAAACCACAGAGTCAGGTAGTGTATTCCAGGCATTGACCACTCTCTTTTTGAAGTCATATTTTCTGCAATCAAGTTTGGAGCGGTTTACCTTGAGTTTGTATCTATTTTTTGCTTGTGTATTGTTGTGATTGAAGCTGAAGTAGTCATTGACAGGTAGGAAATTGTGGCAGATAATTTTATGTACTACACTTAGGTCAGACCGAAGTCAGCGTAGTTCTAAATTGTCTAAGCCCAAAATTTGAAGTCTGGTAGCATAAGGTATGTTATTGCGGGTAGAGGAATGGAGGACTCTTCTCGTAAAACTAGTCATAAACTGATATAGAAGAGAGCTGTGGTGGAGGCTTGGTCTATCAAGGTGAATGGAATATGTCTTCACCGATCCCCAAGTAAGCCTCCTTAGAGCCATGTTAATTTTCAGTGCCCTGAAAAAATTATGAAGATATTATGAAATCAAACAAACATTTATAATATCTGCCATACTGAGGCTTGGTATAACTAGAGTTAAAATTTATATTTAAGCTAAATACCTATAACCTGATACTGTTTCACTTATTAGTAATTTAGAACAGTATAGCACTACGTTTACTGACCACATTTTATAATATCTACTGCTAATTGTTTCCACAGGTAATTTTTCTTTTTTCTTTTTTTAATAGTAATTTTATTAAAAATTACCATTGCAACAATAAAAACTAACAAAGTAAAAAAAAAAAAAAAAAGAAAAAGTAGAAAGTATAGACACTTTCTGAAAATAAAAGAATAAAAATATAATAATAAAAGCAGAAATATATGACTTCTCTCTTCATCAAAAGTATGCACAATTTTAATAACTTATTACCTTCTCTTAACATACAACAAATCCTATCTTTTTTCCATATCTCATCTTGTATCTATAAATAAATCCTTAAAACTATGTCATTTCAATCCAGATGTCATTAAAAGTCCATTAAGGGTTACCAGAGATAACAACATATTTATTTTAACCTTGATCAAATAAGATATCTTTGTGAGATGTAAATGCCTTATTCCCTAATGTGTAAATAATGTATATATGGGACATCGGGGGTTAACTTATTCTTTGGTTCCTAATGTATTCATAATTCACCACTCCCATTCTTGGCTCCACCCCTTGTATATATAAGGAGCCACCTTCACCATTTTCCTCGCTTCTATCTGTGAATATTCAGTGAATATAGAATGCCTGTTATAATTAAAGAGAAATATATTTAAACCTCTAACTCTTATTATCATTATTGAGTCTGATCCTGAAAATATTGCAACAATCTGGTAGCAGAGGATGGTTAATTGACTCAATAAATACTTAAAGATGTCTAAGAAAGATAGGCCCAACACCAGGGCCTACAGCAAAGAAATAGAAACTGAACAAGAAATAATCAACGAATCCACAAACGCGATTTCGAGAGAATCCGAAGAATACACCACTGAAGAAGAAGAACTAGTAAATGAAAATAATGACCAGGAGGAAATCGAAATAGAAAATAACGAACTCAGGTCAGAGATATTAAAACTATTAAAAAGCCAGAAGAATGATGAAAGCCTCATCGCGAATCTCCAAGAAATGCTGAAAAACAGCGGAGCAGCGAGAGAGAAAAACATTGCTAAAGAGAAACCCAAAGACCAAAAAACTGTGAGTGATATGACTACAGAGAAAGTCGTTATGAAAAAGAAAAGATGTGATCCCGCGCGAAATTTTGAATGGCAGCCATCTTGGTTCCAACAAGCCTCCAAAGTGAGCGAAGCAGAGCCAATCAAAATGCTCAGTTCAAAATTTCTGGCGCGAAAAACGTTATCAGACAACGAAAGCGAAAAGGAAGATTCAAACTCTTCAGAAGAACCAGAATCAGAAAGCGAAGACGACTTAACGAAATCCCAAGTAAAGTCAGCAATGAAGACGCTTTTTGCTGCATTTGGGCCAAAATTAAAAATTTCCAAAGCGACAACGAAGAAGCTAGAGAACAAGCCGATACCTCAAGACCTGCACGCTCCCATCCTGACTTCGAGAGCGACGACGCCCGAGCCCAGAGAGCCATGTCGATTCCGCCCTACACCGCAGACCGGATCAAGTACCAACGCACACAAAAGAAAGAAAAGAGCAGTCGCCGCCATCAAAACTCCTAAAACCGAGCCAGAAACCGACTCGTCTGAAGAGGAGCGGAGCGAGCGAGCTGCAATGGAGAGAACCTTCCACGACGACGCCAAAGAAGAAATGAGCAACGCGCATGTGCGAAACTACGTAGACGGTCCGGAAAGACTTGAACTGGCCAGAGAACCGCGCAGACTCGTTGCGAGCATCCCCATGCCGTTTTGCAATTTCCTGCACTTGCGAGACCACGGACTACCTCAGGTTGTAAGTAATGGACAAAATAATGTGGGAAACTTACCCAGTGACTTCCCAAAACTTAGAGTTGATGGCATTAATTTGCAAGAATGGTATCAACAGCTTCAGGTTGTCTTTATGAAAGAAAATTTACTATTCTTTATCACTAGTCCTCCAAGAAGACCTTGGACTTTAAAAATAGATTGTTTACATCATAGAGCATTTTTCTTAATAATATCTAGCGTGTCTCCTGCAATGTATCATAGCATCAAACCAAACCTAACTGTTTCAGAAATAATTCAATGCATGTTTAATCTGTTTCACAGCGATAGTGTAGCTACCACTACAAGAATGTCTAAGGATTTCTTTTCTTCCAGAGTAAAACCAGGGGTTTCCATAAGTGAGCATTTGATATCTCTAAACAAAATAAGAGCTGAGCTGCATTTGAGGGGGGAAGTGATTTCAGATCAAACAATGAAAAGTGTTATTATCAATTCACTTGATTCATCATGGGATAGTTTTATGTCACACTTAGACACCATCAATCTAGGATATTTATCCATAGAAAGTCTATCTAACAAATTGATAGCAGAAGACAATTCAAGAAAAAATCGTTCCAGCAATCACACAGAACACAAATCTTTTAGGAAGGTAGCTTTCCAGGAAAAATACAATGAAGCTTTTAAATGCCATAATTGTGGGTCCAGGGAACACAATAGAAGAGACTGTCCCAAAATCTCAAAGGAGAGACATAGGTCAGAGTATAGGAGCAAATACAATTATAGACAGTCTTCCACAGATAGACATAAATATAGAAGCCCACCAAATTACAGAGATAGTAGAGGGGGTAGAGAAAATTCAAAAGAGAGAAAATCTGGTTCACTGAATGGACTAAATAAACAAGACAGCACTAAAACACAACAAAATGAGAACAATAATTGGCTTATTGATTCTGGGGCAACCAACCACACCACTAATAACAAAAATATATTGTCTTCATTTACAGAAGATAAATTTGTAATAAAGGTAGCTAATCAAGAAAAGGTTCAAGTATTAGGCAGAGGAAATGTGACCTTGCCTGGCCTAGGAAAAATAGAGGGGGTATTGTTAATTCCAGAAATACCTCATAACATACTAAGTGCCATAAAACTAAGCAGAGATTCTGACATCAATATAGTTTTCTCAAAGGGGAAAGCAACTTTAGAGAAGGACAAAACAAATGTAGGCACTGTGATGATTAAAGGAGGCCTACCCTATCTAATAACAAAAGAAAGATGGTTACATAACATTGATTCAAATATGGAAGATTGTATTGAGGCAGATGATGAAAATGTTAGTAACAGTGACAATGATGAATGTAAAATATCTCATGATCACGCAAATACACACAATGAGAAGAAACCAAGAATAGGTAAACCAATTCATGATGAGTGTGCTCACATCTTGCATAGGAAGTTAGGACATGCAAGTTTTCCTGTAGTACAAAAAATGACTGAACACGCAGAAGGTGTCAAAATAAAAAATTGTGAAAATTATTTGGAATGCTCAGTATGTAAATCCACTAAACTAAAAACTAGTCCCAGACCAAAAAAATCCAACAGATCAACTAACAAAATTTTTGACTTAGTACATATGGACCTAGTTGGTCCATTAACTCCATCAATCACTTATAGAAAACGTTACTTCCTAACAATAGTAGATGATTACAGTCGCTATGGTTTTGTTTACACATTAAAACACAAGGATGAAACCTTTCAGAAATTTAAGGAATTCTACAAACGCATAGAAACACAACATAATATCAGAATAAAACAAATTATGACAGATAGGGGATGTGAATTCATGTCTAAAGAATTCTCCCAATGGTTAAAGGATAGAGGAATGCTACATTTCACGTCTAGTCCATTTTCTGCGTTCCAAAACGGGATTGCAGAGAGAAAGAATTCCACACTACAAACCATGATTAGGTGCACATTAGAGGATGCTGGTTTAGGCAAACAATTTTGGTCAGAGGCCTTACATTATTCAAATTACACTCAAAATAGAACCTGGTCCAGTATTGTGAATAAAACACCATATGAGGTGATGTATAATAGAAAACCCAAATTAGCACACATGCACATATTTGGAGTCACTGCAGACGTACACATACCTAAGCAGTTGAGAAGAAAGGGAGAAAACGTATCCAGAAGATTAAGATTTATGGGATATGAAACTGGCACCAAAGGGTACAGATTCATTGATAATAATAACAAATTTATAGTCTCCAGAACAGCTGTGTTCCATGAACAGGCCAATTGGTCTAAATTACATCTTAATGAAATATTTCCAAATAAATGCAAAGATACAAAATCTTGTGAGGAAGGGACAATAGAAAATCAAAATATCAACAAAAATAAAAACAAAACCAAAACTTGGACAAATAGTCAGCACAAAATAAAGACAGACACATTAACAAAAAAGGAAGCAAGATATTTGCATGATAACCATAGCAAACCCAAAAGAGCTATTAGAAACAATAGAAATCAAGTACCAAATAAATACAGAGATTACATAATGCATATGGATGGTGAACAAATGACACCTAATACATATGAGGAAGTATTAAAACTCCCTCGTGAAGAAAAGGAAAAATGGGAACTAGCTATGAAAAAAGAGATGGAAAGTTTGCAAGGATTGAATGTGTTTACACCTGCGATTGCACCTAAAGATAAAACGATTATAGGTACCAGGTGGATTTATAAAATTAAGAATCTAGAAGGAGGCAATACTCTATACAAAGCTAGATTGGTTGCACAAGGTTATGCACAAAAATATCCGGAGGACTACACTGACACATACTCCCCCACAGTGAGAACAGAGAGTGTTAAAACAGCTCTAGTAGTGGCATCTGCACTCAATCTTGATGTATTTCAATATGACATACAGACTGTGTATTTACACGCAAAACTAGATAAGGAAATATATGTAAGAGCACCACACAGTCAATACACTAATAAGAATGAAATTTGGCTATTGAACAAGAGTCTATACGGATTAAAGCAATCTGGCAAAAGATGGTACGATTGCTTGGTAAAAGTACTTAAGACCATGGATTTCAACGCTACCACTGCTGATAACTGTTTCTTTGTAAAAAAGAGTGATGATCATATTGAATTTGTATTAATTTATGTAGATGATATTTTATATATAGGAAAACACAAGGAGAGAAGAGAAACCTTTGTAAATAAGCTAAACGAACATTTCTCGTTGAAATCTCTAGGTAAGGTAAACAAATACCTTGGTGTACAAATTAACAAAACTAGAAGGGGATTCAAACTTACTCAGAAAGATAAAATCATTGAACTTCTGAACAAATGCAATTTAAACAATGCCAAACCCTGTGACACTCCTATGCAAACTGATTTCCTTAGAAACACTGATGAATCTTCCCCTGAATTCAAGGATAATACATTTTATAGATCAGTCATAGGTTCACTTCTTTATATATCTAATTGGACCAGGCCAGATATTGCATTACCACTCAACTTATTGTCAAGATATGTTAGCAAACCAACAATGTATCATTGGGAAGCAGTCAAAAGAATTCTAAGATATCTGAAAAGTACATTAGACTTTTGCTTAGTATTAGAACCTAGTAATGGTAAAGAACCAAAACTTACATGTTACGCAGATGCGGATTGGGCTGGAGATATATCATGCAGAAAGAGCACTTCTGGTTATATTTTTCTATTAAATGACTGTCCAGTTTACTGGTACACTGGTAAACAAGAACTGGTAGCCACTTCGACCACAGAAGCGGAATATGTTTGTTTGTCCAAAGCTGCAAATAACCTTGTATGGTTTAATGATTTGATTTCAGATGTTTGGAAAAAACCTGCTTTGCCTTTTGTTATGCATGAAGATAATAAAGCAGCCATTGAAATATCCAGATCCGATGCCATTGGACAAAGGTCCAGGCATATAGATATAAAATTTAAGCATGTGAGACAATTGTCTCAAGATGGATTTATCAAAGCAGTGCATTGTGATACCTCTGAACAATTAGCTGACATATTGACGAAGCCTTTACCTTCTAAACAGCACAAATATTTAACATCAAAATTATATGTCTTATATTGTCCTGAATCTGAATGTAATTGGTGTTGTATAGCGAACCGGCATTTAGAGGGGGATTTGTGAGATGTAAATGCCTTATTCCCTAATGTGTAAATAATGTATATATGGGACATCGGGGGTTAACTTATTCTTTGGTTCCTAATGTATTCATAATTCACCACTCCCATTCTTGGCTCCACCCCTTGTATATATAAGGAGCCACCTTCACCATTTTCCTCGCTTCTATCTGTGAATATTCAGTGAATATAGAATGCCTGTTATAATTAAAGAGAAATATATTTAAACCTCTAACTCTTATTATCATTATTGAGTCTGATCCTGAAAATATTGCAACAATCTTTATATTCTTTCTTTTTACTTCTAACAATCTTGATCTTTAATCCCTTCAAATAATTCCTACAATAGAACCTGATTTCTTTCCATTTTTTTCATTTCTCCCTTTTCATAAAATTCTTACATCAAGAACCCTTTATAAATCCAATATAGGAAAGTAATCCAAGTCATTCTCTTGGTTCGTTATTTGCATATCTCTTTTAATTATTAGGTCACCAGCCTTTTGTATGTCCAGTGCAATATTTTCTTCTGTGTCATTCTTGTAGCCTGTCATATTTAAATCCACTTTCAAGTCAGTCTCACTATTGTCAAATAAAATTGGTTCCTCTTCCATAATATTTTTTAAAGACAATCTGACTATGTAGTTTCTTCTAATTGCTTTTAGTATCCAATTTTTAAAGTCTTTTTTTAAAGATGAATTCAAAACAAAGGCATCTTCCCATGGGAAGAATTCTTATAATTAATTCCAAAAAATTATTTCAAATTTATCAGAATGATTTGTAATTCTCTAAAAGCAAAGGCTTAATCACTCTTTTGCTATATATCCCTTCCCTCCAATTTTTAAGGGCTTAAACTTAAGACATCATAAGAAGAAAATGCACAGTTTTATATGATCAGAAGGAGAAACTGTGCGACCATTTTCTCCGCTGCAAAATTAGTACCCATAGACTCTTTCTTTTTTTTATTTTTTTTATTAAAAAGTTTTATCAAATATTACAACAATTTTTCCCCATCCCTCCTCCACCCCTTCCCTCCTCCACCCCCCCCACCCCCCCCTCTCCCTCCAACCCCTCTCCCCTCACCCCGGACTTCCCAGAGCAAATACAGGGTATAACATTTGACAAACATAAACTAAAATATGCTAACTTTCTGTAGGCTCTTAATTCTCTCTTGCTCTTTAACTCCCCTTTCAACTAACAAAACATAATTCAAGAAGAAAAAGTTGGTTTCATTCATAAGCTATTTGAAGCTTTTTAGTCCGATATTTGTTTTGAATATAGTCAATCCATCTTCTCCATTCTGATATATATTTTTCATTTGAATGGTCCTTCAAATACGCTGAAATTTTGGCCATCTCTGCTAAATTCACTACTTTTAGTGTCCATTCTTCAGTAGTAGGCAAGTCTTCCTTCTTCCAATACTACGCCACCAAAAGTCTGGCTGCTGTTATTAAATTTAAAATCAACTTAGTCTCTATAACAGTACAATCTGTAATTATACCTAACAAAAAGAACTGTGGAGTAAATTTTATCTTCTTTTTGAGAATATTTTGAATAATCCACCATATTTTTATCCAAAATGCCTTAATTTTTTTACATGTTCACCATATATGAGAATATGTGGCATCATCACATTCACATCTCCAACACTTAGGTTGCACACTTGGATACATACAGGCTAGCTTTTTAGGATCTAGATGCCATCTATAAAACATTTCATAAAAATTCTCTTTTAAGTTTTGGGCTTGCGTAAACCTCCTATTTCTAACCCATTTTTTCCCCCATGTTTCCATCTTTATTGGTTCTTCAATATTTTGTGCCCACTTTATCATACAGTCCTTAACTAACTCCGTTTCTGAATCTATTTCTATCAATGCATTATACAACCTTTTTATATGCATTTGACTTTGATCTCTAATCTGTTTTACCAAGTTCTCCTCATTTTGCAAAATACCAATTTTCTGATCTTCTCTCCATCTAACTTACAACTGTACATATTGAAACCATGTTTGAATTATCCTTTCTTCTCTTAGTTGATTCAAAGATTTTAATTGTAGTATACCTCTTTCCTTGTTAAGAAGCTTTTTGTATGTAATCACATCTTGTTTTTGCTCTACACTTATATTCTTTATTGCATGTCTGGGTATTGCCCACATTGGTAACTTCTCGTCTAATTTATACTTATACTTTTTCCAGACACGCAATAAAGCATTCCTTAATATATGACTTTTAAAAGTCTTATCCACTTTCTTATCATATAATTAATAAGCATGCCACCCGTAAACCAAATCATATCCCTCAATATTCAGTATTCTTTCTTCTGTTGAGTTCATCCAATCACTCATTGCTGATAGGGCAGCTGCCTCATAATATAGTCTTAAATTGGGCATTTTGAGACCTCCTCTTTCACATGTATCCTGCATTATTTTTTGTTTTATTCTCAGTCTCTTCCCTGCCCAGACAAAATTATTAATATCCTTCTGCCATATCTTCAAATTTTCATCTTTTTTAAGTATTGGTATCATTTGAAAAAGAAACAAAAACTTAGGCAAAACATTCATTTTACTGCTGCTATTCTTCCTAACAAGGATAATTGTAATTTTTTCCAATTTTCCATCTCTCTCTGTATTTTTTGCCACAACGGATCATAGTTATGCGTGAATAATTTTGCATTTGATGTCATAATATAAACCCCCCAAATACTTAACTTTTTTTACTATTTCAAATCCTGTTAATCTTTTTTTTTTTTTAATTTGACTTATATGCCGCCCTTCTCCGGAGACTCAGGGCGGCTTACAATGTGCTCAGCAATAGCCTTCATCCTTTTGTATATTTTATACAAAGTCAGCTTATTGCCCCCACAACTGGTCCTCAATTTACCTACCTTAGAAAGGATGGAAGGCTGAGTCAACCTTGAGCCTTGGCGAGATTTGAACCTGCAGTAATTTCAGGCAGCTGGTCTTAATAACCAGCTTAATAACAGGGTGCCTTAGACCACTGTACTACCAAGGCTCTTTCTAATTCATCTTTTTGATTTGTAGTCATGTTTTTAGTTATTATCTTCGTTTTCCCTGCATTTATTTTAAATCCAGATACTTGCCCATATTGCTTAATTATATCCATTAAACCTACAACGGACTGTAATGGTTGGGTTAAAGTAACAACCAAATCGTCTTTGAATGCTCATACTCTGTAATCATACTGCCTAATTTAAATTCCATTTATTTTGTCCGACCCACGTATCTTACTCAACAAAAATTCCAAAGTCAAGATGAACAATAATGGAGACAAGGGACATCCTTGTCTTGTTCCTTTTTCTATATTAAAAGTATCTGTTAAACTACCATTAATTATTATTTGCGCTGTTTGTTTCTGATATATTGCCTTAATAGATTGTGTAAAATATTCTCCAAACTGCATCTTTTCTATTATTTTCAATAAGTGCCAATTCAATCGATCAAATGCTTTCTCCGCATCAAGAAATATTAGCGCCGCAGGGATTTGGTTGTTCTTCCCCAAATACTCTAATAGGTTAACCACTTGCCTTACATTACTCTTCATTTGTCTACCATTTATAAAACCAGTTTGATCATTATGAATCATTTGTTGCATGACTGTCATTAACCTATTTGCTAGTATTTTAGCAAAAATCTTATAATCTGTATTTAAAAGTGATATAGGCCTATAATTTTTTGGCTGAGTATGATCTTGCTCCTCTTTTGGAATCAGAGAAATAAAAGCTGTCCTCCAGGATGGGGGTACATCTCCTCCAGATTGTATGTTGGTAAATAACTCTTTGAGTGGTCCCACAATTTCTAACTGCAAGTGTTTATAATAAGCAGCTGTCAAACCATCCGTCCGCTTTACCCACTTTCAACTGCTTAATTGCAAACATAATCTCTTCAGAAGAGATTGGTTGATTTAAACCCTCCGTTTGCTCTCTTGTAATTATAGGATTATTCTCTTTCTGTAAATATCTATCTACATCTATACTTTGAATTTTATCACTAGCATACAACCTCGTATAAAATTCTAAAAATGCTTTTTTAATCATATTTTGCTGATAAACCTCTTTACAGTTATATTCTATTTTCTCTATGATCTGTGATTTTTGTTTTTTCCTTAACAAATATGCTAACCATCTCCCTGGTTTATTAGCATTGCAAAAAGTATTATGTTTAGCATATTGCAAATTAGTTGCGACCTGATCTGCCATTAGCATATTAAATTGCCCTCGCAATAAGTTAATTGCCCCTTTTATTTTCTTGTCTGCTGGGTTCAATATCAAAACTTGTTCTTTTTTTTTAATTTCCTCTTCTAAATCTTCCTTTTTTTTCCTGTCTACGTCTATGTTTATTATTCAAATATATCAAAATACCTCTCCTTTATGCTTTACTTGCATCCCAAACCATTTCCATAGATGTACCCTTATGCATATTTATAATGAAAAATTCTTTCATAAATTTTTTACATTCTTTTACATTTTCCTCATATCTAAACAGATTTTCATTTAACCTCCAAGACCTCTTAAATCCCATTCCATACTCTAGTTCCATCCAAACTGGACTATGATCCGTTAAAACTCTTGGACAAATCTTTGTCTTCTTCATCCTAGAAAAAGATCATTAGTAATTAATATGAAATCAATCCTAGAGAAAGATTGATGTCTATCAGAAAAAAAGGTAAAGTCTTTTTTTCAGAGTTCCTCTCTCGCCAGATATCTCTCAACTCCATATCATCCATCATTTCAAAAAACGATTTTGGCAATCTAGCACGCATTGAGATATTTTGCAAGAGCCCCTTCTTATCTTTTTTAGTGCCCAAAACTCCATTCCAATCGCCCAATAAAATGCATGATTTGTAATCCCATTGTAGTAACTTGGAATGTAAAATCTTATAAAATTTTTCCTGTTGTTGGTTCGGTGCATATACTCCAATTAAAAGTATTTTTTCTCCTTTTATTAAAAGTTCAATTGCTATAAATCTTCCTTGATCATCTGCTTCAATTAATTTGGCAATTAAGTCTTTTTTTAGGTATATAACTATACCATTCTTCTTCTCAGGAGCAGATGCAACAAAATGTATACCTAACCTTGCATTTATTAAATATTTTTTATCTTTATTTCTAATATGAGTCTCTTGTAAACAGATTACATCATTTTTAAACTGTTTCAAATAATGAAATATTTTTCTCCTCTTTTGTGGTGAATTTAGGCCATTAACATTCCAAGTCAGAAATCTAGTTGCCATTCTTGTCCCCCTGAAGCTTTTGGACCATCTGCTGGAAATCTCCATGCATTTTGCTTTTTGGCCTTCCTCCTCCCAATGCTTCTGTTTTTGTAGTTTCTTGAATCATCTGAAGTTGCTGCACTCTTAATTCTTCTTGACACTTGGCTGCCGCTCGGGTCTGTCTTTGATCCTTAGGTTCTTCTATCTCCAAGGCTTGAACAGTAGTCGAAAGTTGTATTAAATCTTCTTGAGTAATCAAAGCTCCCCTTTGTGCCTGTGCCAGCAATTCTTCCTTCTCCCCTTTTCTTGCCCCCTCTGCTTCCGTCTTCCTTCTAACTTCTGGGGACTGTGGGCATCCAGCCTTTAGTACATTGGTGTAAAAATCTCTTGCCTTCCACACTGAGTTAAGACGATATCTCTCTCCTGAATAGTTCACCACTAGTCCAGCTGGAACCTCCCATCTGTACTGTATCTGACGGTTTCTCAGTTCTTCCACCAGAAAGGCATAATCCCTTCTGGCTCTCAACATTTTGGGGGGGATTTCTTTCAGTATTAAAACCTCCTGCCCTGCACTTGAAGTTTGTTTTTAAAAGTGACTTGTAGGATTTCATTATGTATTCTCCTTGTTGTAAAATAAACTACAATGTCTCTTGGTAGATGTTTCTGTCTGGCAACCCATGAATTGACACAGTAAATTTTGTCAATTTGCCATTCAAGATTTGCTTTTTGATCTCCCATTATCTGTGCAAATGCTTCTGAAAGAATCTCTCTCAAATTCTCTTGCTTATTTTCTTTGAGGCCTCTTATTCTCAAAGCAAATTCCATATCTCTATATTGTATCATTATCACATCGGCCTCAACTCTTTCCATCTTATTCTGGACATCTCCCACTTTATTTTCCAAATTCTCATTAGACTGCTTAATTTCTTCCACTTTTTCATCTATTGCCTCAATATGGCCTGCCAGATCTTGGACTGTCATGATAATATCTTCTCTAATTTCCTGATTACGTTTTTGAATGAACTCATTAATTTGAGCCGTCTCCTCAGCAACATCTCGAATTTTATCCTCAATCACCGAAGCAATTTTTTTTTCTATAACAGAGGCTTGTGTTTTAAGGGCTTCCTGCAACATTTCAAGTGTTAATATTGGTGGTTCCGTTGGAACAGAGAGAGATTGCAATTTGGACATTTGAGCTGGTGAGCTCCCAGCACTTTTAGGAACAATAGTCTTTATTTCTTTTGAAGCCATTTTTAGTTTCCAGCAAATTTAGTTTAAATTTATTCAGCAACCAGAACAACAAATCCACCAAATCCAGAGATTTCCAGTCTTTAAATGATATCAATCCTTTTTTATAAAAAAAACAACAACACTGCTATAGTCTTTTTAACTTTTAATCTTCTTTCTTTCCAAGCAAAAATCTCTAATTTTAGACCGGGGCTGCCAGCGCTAAATGAAACTTTCCTTTTTAACTTTCGCTTTCACGCCCCATTAAAGCTCAATCGCCATCTTGGTTTCACTTTTAGTAAATCAGAAGGAAGTAATACACATTTGAAGTTAAAGTTCAGTACTTGCAAATCTGATCTCTCCTGAGTTTGCTCAGCCTGCTTCCGAATGATGTTTTATTCCAAGCATTGTTTGCAGGGGTGGTCGCAGTGTCTTCTTCTACTTAAAGCAGAAACATCCCGGAGCCGGAGCTCTGTCGGGCTTCCAGGGAGCTCTCACCCTTCGAGCCCCAGAATTGTTCCTATGGCTTCTTGGGGAGCTCTACCTGCACCCGTCTGCTCTCTTCCTCCTCTTTTCCCGGGGAGAAAGTTTTCAAGCTGCTAGACAGCTGATTTGCGCTGTTCTAGCAGCTTTACGAGATCGCGGGGCTGGCACTCACAAAAGGAGCGTCTTCGGCACCTATGGTGCCACCGGAAGTCCCCTCATAGACTCTTTCTAATGAGAGGGCTGTATGAAGATCTTTATATGTGTAGGAGATGACTAGGCTGAGCCCTAGGGAGGTATCAAATGCATCATCAGTCATGAATTCCCTTGTGCCCACAAAATATCTAAGTCCAGCCCTCCTTGAATTCCTTTCTATTCTTAACTTTCCTTGACCATTAGTACCATATTTTCCGGCATATAAGACGACTTTTTAACACATGAAAATCTTCTCAAAAGTCAGGGGTCGTCTTATACGCCGGGTGTCGTTCTCCTGTAACCAGGCAGACCAGCCGGAAAGACTCTGACGAGCCTTAAATGGCTCTGGCGATCCCAGTTTTGCCTGCTAATCAGGCAACTCAGCTGGGATCTCTAGAGCCCAGAGCCCTGTAAAAGGAAAAAAGTTTTCCCCCTCCAGCTTGCTTACCTTAGCTGCTAATCGCAACGCTTGCCTTGCTTTGCTGCCTTGCTTCGCTTGCCTGAATTGATTCCATCAGCAAGCAACTCGCTGCCTGCAATCAAGCTTTTTCTAAGTTTTTTCCCCCTTTGGGAGCTTTAAAAAAAATAGTTAATTGGGGGTTTTTTAGTTGTTCTTTTTTAGACCTAGCCATTTAAAGTTTAGGAAGTTTTAAATTTAGTTTTCATATAAAAATAAAAATAAAATAATATTTGTGCAGCTTTCTGAGATTTAGTGTGTAGTGTTTCACTCTAACTACACAAACACACAAAATCTCACAAAGCTGTATGTGGAATTTTGTGTGTGTAAAGTGTGAAAGTTGTTTTTTGGGGCTTTTTGTGGCTGTGTGAGATTCCTGCTTGTTGCAGGGGCCATTTTGGATCTAGCACAGCTGCTTTTACATTGTGGGTGACCTGTTGTGTTGTGTTGTGTTGTGTTGTGTGTGTGTAAAGTGTGAAAGTTGTTTTTTTGGGTTTTTTGTAGCTGTGTGAGGTTCCTGCTTGTTGCAGGGGCCATTTTGGATCTAGCACAGCTGCTTTTACATTGTGGGTGAGCCTGTTGTGTTGTGTTGTGTTGTGTGTGTGTAAAGTGTGAAAGTTGTTTTTTTGGGTTTTTTGTAGCTGTGTGAGGTTCCTGCTTGTTGCAGGGGCCATTTTGGGTCTAGCACAGCTGCTTTTATATTGTGGGTGAGCCAATTGATGTTTTTTAATTTTTATTTGGTGTGCGTTGGAAGAGGGGTAGTCTTATACGGTGAGTATAGCCCAAACCCTATATTTTAACAGGAAAAGTTGGGGTCGTCTTATATGCCCAGTCATTTTATACGCCGGAAAATATGGTAGCTCAGATTCTTGTAGAGGGCTTAAGCTTGCAATAAATCTTTATACTCATTTGAACTGCCTGAATCTCCTGATTTCCCAGCGCTTGATAATATGCTGTCAAATTAACAATAGATCTGGTGGGGCTCACTTAAGAATTTATGAGTTAATAAAAGATCACTGTAATTATATACAGGTAAAGAATATAACAGATTTTTTTTTCCATCAATGAAAAACCTGGAATGAAGATGCTGAAATTTATTATTTGATTATTTCAATACATTGGGGCCTAAAATGAAACTCTTTACTCTAATTGCTATAATAACTTATATTACCTGCTGAACAATTTGCTATGCAACAGATCTTGTAGGTCAAAGGTAAGGGCATGAATTATGGAGGGTGGAGGCTGACATAATTGATTTCTGTTTTCCAAAGAGGTTGGTCAAAGGTGATTCTAAGAGGGAAAGAATGTTCTGGAGTGAAAGAGATGCTAGTATGATCAATTATATGCCATACGATATCCCCAATCTATTAAGCAGAAGCATTGAATTTAAAGTGGTTGTTATCCTGAAGTTTATGTTCCTCCTCGGTATTTATAAAACCTATAAAACAACTTTCATCTGTTATTTAATTTTTAAATGTTATTAATATTATTGTTTTACTTTCTATTTTTTTTTAATTTTTTAAATATTTTATTAGGTGCTTTGAGTATTAATTAGATTAGAAGGATATTAAGGAATATAAAATAAAAAATTCTCTCTGACTAAAAATCAAATTTGACCAAACTTATTCAACATCTCATTACCTGGTAATCTTTTAGTGAACTCCACAAGCATTTTAACATGGCTAGTGGCCATTTCTGTTAAAACAAGAAAATTTTCTTCTGCACTGTAGTCCTCTTGTAACTGATAATCAAAACAAAATAATCATTAATTATAACTGATAAAAAAATAGGAATCCTAGAAATGAGTTATTAATTTTTCTTTAACAACTATCTGAAATATATAGGATTAAATATCAAATAGTTGAACAATGTATGAACATTACAGAAAAGTGCTTATTTTAGACCACAATAAGAGAAAATAGATGGAGATAATATAGCAGTTTAAAAGTCTCATAATCCTATACACTGCAGATGGAAAATACAGGATGTTCCACATTCAACATTTTGTACAACAAATAAAAACTTTCTGTTCTGCTTGTTAGGAGATCTGAATCCAAATTCTGTGCTTTCACTTGATGCTTGACCAGACCAAATATAAATAGCAGTACTTCAGCTAGAGTGTCAAAATTCAGAAGATGCCCAAATAATGACAAGTTAAAAGTTTTTTTTTTCTTTTTAAACTTTGTCGCCACCTAATGGCCCTCTGAATTTTGTAGCCAATATGGTACAATGGTGTCAAAATAACCATTAAAACCCCTACTGTTCATTGGCGTCATTTGCACACTACTTTAAGCCAAAAATATTGATCACTAAATCATTCTATGACAGATAAGGCATGTATACTTACAAGCTTTTTGGTAACTTCAGGAGGAATCCGCTGTTTATTATAGGAATCCATTATATAACGAAGAAGATTTTGTTGTTCTGGGCTTAATTTTACTTTCTCCTATACTGGCAAAAAAATTAAACCGTAACTGAGCATGATTTTCTACTTCATACATAGATTTAACTACACACATTTGAGCATCTTTCCTGATTTCAATAATATAATGGAATCATTTACTTTTGCATTATAGGTAGCCCACAATCCACCAATTGGAATTAGAATTTCCATCACTAAATTATACAGTCATAAAATGCAACAGCACATGACTACATTATTTAGCAATCACAATCCCAGCAGTCTCTGTTGTTATTGCAGCCCCAGGACCATGCAGTTTGATAAATGAGAAGAGGTTGGAGTCCCAGGCAAACAGTGCAGGGAGGAGGGCATGTTGGTGCTGTGGGGTGTCTGTGTGCTAGAGTACTACAAGTACAAGCAAGTAGACAGGGTCCACAGATGGTTGATGGGTTTGCTAAGGCTGCAGGTAGACTTAACAAAATATAGATGGACTGGTAGGAGCTATGGGAAAGTGCTATAGAGAGTGGATCTGGTGGAGTGGTGCTACTGAGTATGAGATCCATAACGGTATTTGGGAAGAAAAAGTGGCAAAAGCAACTGATGGGTGCAACTTGCAACCTTCCCTGATATCTTCTCCATTGACTTTGCTTGTGGGAAGCCAGCAGGGAAGGTTGAAAATGATGATCAATGACTTCAAAATGCTGCAGTCACCATAGGTGTGAACCGGTTGCCAAGTGCCCAGATTGTGATCATGTGAACTTTGAAGACAAGTCATAAGTATCACACATTCAGTATAGTCAGAACTTTGAATGATTACTAAATGAGGGGTGATAGCTCAAGGACTATCTGTATATATGCAAAAATCAAACAATAAATACTTCTTTTCAATAATGACTTAGACATACATATTTTTTCAAGGGATTCAAGGCTATATCAAGCTAGTAATAATAATAATAATAATAATAATAATAATAATAATAATAATAATAATAATACATTGACTAGTCATTAGTCCACATCAGAATATAAAATGTAGAACAGAAGAGTAGTAAGATCATATGCTATACAAACTATGTGTATATGATGGGAACACCCTATTGCAACCAAGATAAAACTTGTCAGATCTGTAATTAATTAATTCATTGTGCCTTAGAGTCCTGGGGATTGCCTGGACTAGTCTTTACAATTTTATTGGCAAGATTTCAGAAGTGTTTTGCCATTGCCTGCTTTCTGAGGCTGAGAGAGAATGACTGGTTCAAGGTCATCCATCTTATTTTGTGCCTAAGTCAGGACTAGAATTCATGGTCTCCCAATTTCTAGCCAGGCAGCTAAACCCCTACAGTGAATTAGCCCCATTTGTTATTGCATCAATACTCTAGGTCAGTGGTTCTCATCTTTTCTTCATCACTGACCCTCTTAAATACCTTTTGACCCCCAAGACTTAACTCAAGATTTAAATCATAAGATTTCTTAAGCTTTCATGGACCCCCAGTGGTCCACAGACCACAGGTTGAGAAACCCTGCTCTAGATGGTTCATATACCATTCTAAGCCATGGTTTGCTTAATCATGGTTTACTGAATAAATCACAATTGGCTAGTTTCATACCATGATCTATGTTAGAACTAGATAAACAATATTTTTGGGGTGATCATCACACTGAGTATATCATAGTATAAACTGATATACTCTCAAGGCCATCAATGACACTTTTTTCACATAAATAACATCTAAATTATATTTGTACAGTTACTGTATATGGTTTATTCCATCAAACAGAAGACTTACTTATTTGCATTATTTAAAGTTCACCTTTCTATAAGGTAGTAGAAATTTCCTTGTCAGAATTCTTATTCAGTCTTCCATACATACTAAATATATCATACTATAGAACTACAGTAATTTTATTACCTTATACAATTTAGTTGTAGATGACACTTGCTTCAGGTCAGATCTCTCAGGATCTTCACTAATAGTCTCCTCTGGAGGCTGTAACGTGTTTTTTCTTAGTCGTTTTGACTTGCATTGGATTTCAGTTAACAAACCTGAATATGAGAAAATGAATACTTATAATTTGTACAATTGTCACTTATTCATGTTGGTAATTCCAAAAGTAACAAATAAAGACTCAATGTGCAATTACAATCTCCTATACCATCTTTTTTTAAAATTAATTCACATGTTCAGGAAAACTTGTCCAGGGGTAGATGCAACTACATCCATTCCTAGACAAAGTTAGTTTGGCAACTAGGGTCATATGTCCCCAAATGCTGCTGGATGATTCTTCCTATCATTCTGAGGGAAAACAGGAGAAGAAAGATTTTGCTAATTTAATCATCTTCTTGTTCTATGAGAGTCCCTTCTTCCTGGGTGGACCAGCTATGTGAGGCTATAGAGAGAAAGGCAAATCTATGTCCCCAGAAGTATTTTTCATGATGCAGAGACCCAGGTTGAAATAGCTGGGTGGAAATCAAGAGCTCATTTGACATATTATATTAAAACTTAAATCAATTCCAAAAATACATTCTCAGAAAAATTAAAGAGATATTCACTTACTGACATTATTTCAACAAATTATCTGTTCTATTAATACTTGAAACATGGTGGTGGAAACAAAATTGTAAAGTTATTGCCAAAGCTGGATCTATGTCATTCCTCCCACCTATAACAATTGTTCAAAGGAATATAGCCAACTTCGGTCAACATATTTCTCTACTCAGAATATTAAAAATGTAATCTTACTATATCAGTTTAAGAAGATAAAATATTGTTGTCCAACAATACAGAAATGATGATGCAGGGCTATAGCAACCATAACAAATGGAATACTTTTGTGTGTGTGTATATATAGAAATACATTTTTTTCACCTGGGAGAATGAATAAAAGAGACTAAATATTGTTGAGGAAGATATCTATGAAAATGCTTAATTCAGCAATGAATAGTTTTAATATCCTGTATATCATAAAATCATGCACCACAGAAATCAAACTTCCTCTATTACTGAAAGAAGAGGAAATTTAAGGGATTAAAATAACAATTCCACATAATATCTCCAAAGATTAAAATGGCATTTAGAATCACAACATAGGCACTAGACTTAGTGCTGACTGATTGTTTCAGCACTGAGCAAACTGGCATTCTCCAGATGTGTTTAATGTAAATCACATTATGAATACTACCAAAGGGTGACGGTTGCTTCATATGCTAGAGGAAAAAGACATTTTCATATATCCATGAATCAGAAAACACATGGTTATACATAAACCAGGGCCAGATAGCTTATTTCATGCATTCAGATGGATGTCTCTTGTTCTAAATAACAGTACCAAACAGTACTGAACAGAACAACAAATATCTGACAAATGGTTTTATTGTATTAGTTTTCCCCCCCATTTTTTACTGTATTCTTTTATGTCTTTTACTGTATTACAAGAACAGCCATATATCCTTCTAAGCCATTTAATAAAATCTCAGAATTATTTCCAATGACAGGCTTGTCTTTCCAACAAAGCATGAACCCGATTTGAGTGAGGATCACTTTCTACTTTTTGAGCTTAGAAACGTATCTCTAACTAGATCATGATGATTCAGGAATGCACAAATAAAGTAATAAAAACCGTAAGATTGCCCCCTTTTTTGCAGCATAGCAACATTTTACAGGAATAATTGCTGTACTGTCTTATGAGTAAAGGCTCAAAGTCCAAGGCAATGTTAATTTCAAAGAGATCACTTTGCTTAAAGTCAATTTACAAAAAAGTTACAAGTTTAACTATCCGGCAAACCTTGAAGGTTGTTTTTAAACTAAAAATGAACAGCACCACTCCTTATTCGAAGGTAGTTACAACTTGCATGATGTCCTCATTCCTGTACTTTACAAGAATCTGCTTATGTTTAAATTATGAGTTATATGACTCTCATAGTAACAAAGTACAAGTTTCCATTTCAGAGGGAGATTTAAGTCACGGTGCCTTATTGCTGGCCTTTGCTTCACTCAAGACTATCTGAGAAAATGGCCAGCTGGTTTGAAAGTTTCCATTTCCTTGGGCAGCATTAGTTACATTGCCCTATTTTTTCCTGTTTATTTTATTATCAGATACTGAATTACTGACAGTACTGAAGATACACACATTCCCTCTTTCTCTGGGAACAACTTGACTTTATTTTTAAGAAAGCTTATTTTTATGGCAAGCTTACAGATTCATTGAGGGGGGTCTGATCACCGTGGCAGCCTCATTTGTTTGCCTGCTTGTCCACTGAGGGCAGAGAGGGCATATTGCAAGATCTTTGCTTTTAAACTGACAGCATGAGGGAGTCAATTATACTACAATTTTTTTCATTAATTCTGAAATGCTAATAGAGTCTATTGTTTTCTACAAAGCATAAGAGTTGATATAGCATCTAGTGATCAGATTGGGAGGCATATTAAAAATTCAGAGTAGATTAATTTCCGGTATGAACTTAAACTGGTTTGATACTGCAATTATGCTAAAATAACTGAAGCTATCAATAGAAAACACCCAACAGCTTGAATCCTATCCTTGCATATTTACAAAACACAACACATGCCAAGAAAGTAAATTTTAATAAAATACAATTATAAGTCTAATGTTAATTAAGTACAATACCCACAGTGAATCTGATCTTCACTTTTTTCCTAAATGGGTGAATGCAAAGACCATATAATCTTTTCCTAACTATCCATAGCTCCTATATTATATATTTAAAAAATGAAAATAGCTGTATACATACATTCTGCCAGCATTCCTACTGCTTTGCACTTTTGTAGACGGCACTTCTGACATTTTCTCCTCATATACATGTCCATCTCACAGTTTCCTCCATTTTTACACTTATATTCAGCATTTTTAGTGATACTCCTTCTGAAGAAACCTGATGATATATGCAGAATAATATTTCAGATTTAAAACCAATACTAAAATGATTATTATATGAATACCACTAACTTCAGCACTAATTTCAGCAGGCTGGCCTGGCCTAACTCTCCTCTTTTAAATTTTTAATTCGGGATTTTATAAATTGGGTGTTTTAATCTGTGTTTCGGCCAAAATATTTAATAATTTTAAGGGATTTTTAATATTTGTATTATCTGTATTTTATCTTGGCTGTTCACCGCCCTGAGTCCTTTGGGAGTAGGGCGGTATAGAAATTTGATTAATAAATAAATAAATAAATAAATAAATAAACTTAAGATGCTTCTAGTTACACAAATAGATCACAGTAAAAGTTTCTAGGCTGAATTTCTAACGAGTATAAATGGTTAGTTCTAAAATATTGCATATTCTGTTATCCTCTAAGTAGGTTCATATGTCATGCTAAGTTACAATCAACTTTTTTGTTAACCCATAAGCCATCTTTTACCAACCACATAGGCTGAAGTACATATATGAAGTACCAGTCATGGTAGTTTATCATGCTATTTGAACCAAGTTGGCTTACATGTTGTACTGCATTGCAATGTAAATTTGTTGGCCTTGGCTTAGGGTGTTCTGTCATTCCAGTCACAATAACTTGTCATCTTTGGTACATAGTTCCAAACATGTGGTCCTGTCCGATTGGGGCTAAAAACTAAATAAACTTTTGAAAAAAAAAACCTTTGAACAACCATGACCTGGATGATTGAGAGTCTCCATAGGCAAACCCCAACTAAGCAGTAGATTAATGCACTAAATAAGATTTATAGTTGAATCCATCATGTAAAGGCAGCAAAGAATTATCTCTATTCATTACTTAACATCCTTAACATCCTTACTTAACTTAGATTTATTTATCTTAACAAATCGATTATTATCAGATCATTCTGTGTTACTTCTTTGACTATAACTAACTATTATTTTACAGTTTGTACAGTATACTGTAGTTTGTTTTCTAATCCTTTTTAGATATTTTAGAACTCCCCCTCCCTTTTCCCCCTAATTAGTTGGGACTTTTTTTATTTTCTGATTTGTGACTGAATAAAAATTGATTAAATGATTGGTTGATTGCAAAGGCAGCATTTTCAGTTTGAGCAAGGCTTTTGAAAACTAAATTTCCTTAAATACAATATTCTATACCATATATATAGGCTTCTAAATCCACAAAGATATTTTCTGGAGAAATATATTTTCACCCAATTTAGAGTAGAATGCTTGCTACTCTGCTCTGATTTGTTACAGAGTGTTATTTCTAACAATGTTCCTATATATATGCATAGAACAATGTGATACTTGGAGCACACATCTCTCAATCTTTCAATTGTGTGACCAGATTATTGCATGATATTAAATACAAAAGCTATTCCAGGTAAGGAAATTTTCTAGTCCTAGCAAGATAAATGCACTAGAAAGGAATTATAAGATCAATACACCTGCCCTGGTATTTGATTGCATTTCCAACATTTAGCAGGCATGTCTTTAAACATCTTTGCTAGCCTTGTTGGTGGCAAATGCCACCTGTAAAACATTTTATACAGGTTTTATTTGTAGGTAGTTCCCATTGTCAATTTATAATTCCTATCCCAAAGTTTTTGCCATTTATCTAATTCTATAATATATCCAAAGTTTTTTGCCCAAGCTACCATTGTTTCTTTCACTTGTTCATCTTCCCTTTTAAGACTTAATAAATAGCTATATATTTTCTGTATTAATTTTTCATCCATTGCTAGTAGTATCCAATCAAGTGTTGTTGATAGAACTTTATAGAAACCATATATCTTTGCATCTTTCTCATATCTTGATTGTATTTGCAAATATGGCCACCATGCTAGTTCTACCCCTTGGTTTTGTAATTCCTGTTTAGTTTTCAGTTCCCCTTTCTCATTCAAAATATGTTATGTTTTTTCCCCAAGTTTACAACATTTGGATGGATCAGTGCTTCCATTGTTGAAAGCCTGACTGGTATTTTCATGTAATTTTTATTTTAGCTTTTTCCCATACTAAGAGTAGAGCATTCCTTACATACAGTAGTGTCTTTGAAAATATCTATGTATTTTATTCTTTTTATACCATAAAAAGGCATGCCATCCCAATTGAAGATCATGTCCCTCCAGCAATAACAGTCTTCTATTTCTGAGATGTATCAATTCTTTCACCCAAGTTAATGCAGAAGCCTAGTAATAAAGCTTCCAATCCAGCAACCCAAAGCCCCCATTGTTTTTTGATTCTTGCCCTCCTTACTTGATAGTGAAGCAAACCTACTTCTGAAGCTTTTGTTAAACAGTTAATGATCTTGTCACATAGTTCCATCTGTTGACCTCTCTGTAATCACACAACCTTATTATAGTAATACTACTGACAGACATTTATGAATCTAAACAGTATTTCTCAACCTTGGCAATTTTAAGGTAAAATTTGTCCTACCTTTGCAGCCTTCACAAGTCAGGGCATTATAGTGGTACCCAGAGGCCTTGTCACCACAGACAACACACAGCTCTTTATCTTTTGTTCTTCCAGAGAGTAGATCCATCCGAGATTTCTTGGCTACAGGAATGTCTACCAGATCTGTCTCCTTGGTTTGTAAGTTATTAGAGGACATTTTTCCAAGTTCATACATTACAGGGGAGTGCCATTCTTCAGATTGTTGAGGATGAAGACTAAAACTTGAATAATAAGGTGGTAAAGTGATTGGAGGCTGCATTGGGCAAAAATGCATAGAGTTGTACTGTGAGTAGGATGACACATCAGTATCTTTTGCTGCAGAAATCGTTGGATCCGGATGTAAACCTCAATAAGAACACAACATATATTTCTAAGTCAATCTTCTAAGAACAGTTATTTTCACTAAAAATAATCATTGTCATTTTTTCCTCTTGTACATGCTTCGAGAGTATATTAATGTTCAACCATTCTGAGCTGAGATTGTTCAGTGTGCTTCGATGGGTCTCATTATAGTGACACCTTAGATTAACAAATTTGTGATATGAGATGGATGCTTACTTCATTTAGACAGCCCCCTGATTTTATAGATTAAATGAAGGTGTTGCCCTTTATACTGAGTTTTTACTGAATATGGCAGGAGTTTTGTCAATTACATGATTTTACAGAGTATTCATATTGATGAAAATGACAGATATGAATTTAATAGAAATTTTACATTAGTGGATACCCTCTCCCCTGAATGGTCTATTAAATCGAGATTCTACAGCAGGGGTCCCCAACCCCTGGTCCATGAATGGCACTGGACTGCGGCATGCCAGAAACGAGACTGCGCAAACAAGCAAAGCCCCATCCGCGGGATGCAGGTAGCACATGAAACCACGCCCCCTCTGGTCTGTGGAAAACCCTCTCTCCACGGAACCAGTCCCTGGTGCCCAAAAGGTTGGGAGCCTCTGTTCCACTGTGATGGATCTACAACATACATTTTTTAAAAATAAATGTGTTTCTTTTTTCTCATTAACTTCGCTGGATGCTCATTCTTTTTAGATTTGATTGGGTGTCTGTGGATATGTATATAAACTTTATGCAGGAAGATGTGTATGCCAGATGAGGGGACTATACACATATACAACACATATGCCAATTAGTGGTGGATTGTAGGGCTGTGGTAGGGGCTATGGAACAATTTCTATATTGCATATGAAATGTTTCCCCAGGATTCATAGGCTTGCTTTTCCATATAGAAGGCACTCTTTAAAAGTAGACGGGAAAGATGCAATGGAGATTGCTCTCTTGTCTCCTCCCTTCCCTAGGTGAGAGACTACTTAGCTTTCCAAAGAAAAGCCTCTCTCTTTCCCCGTCCCTCACCGCTCCTATCCCAAAGATATTTACATAGTGGAATAAAAATGGTTGTGTGTCCATCTAGCTCTTGGTTCTAAATATTGAACTGCCAGTTGCTAAAACTATATGAGTACATTTGCTGACAAAATCATGTATAAATATTGCTAGACTCCAATGTAGGTGGCTTGTATTGTGTGAACAGAATCAATGAGTTTGAAATTATGATTAAATATTTCTAAGTGAACTCAATGCAAAAACAGTTGCTCTATTCATTTTTCAGTATAAATATTCATAGGAACCATTTTAAAAGTACAGTGCTGAAAATCTGAAATTACTACTTTCTTACAGTTGTTATTTTTCTTTTCAATGAAGGCTGCAATTTGATTCAACCAATAAAACATTTTTTTTTACTAAATAATCAACATTCTATCTCTGTCTTCCCTAAATTTATCTGATACTTTAAAAAGCCATTGAAACTAGTAGCTTTGCTAAATAAAACATTTCAATAGTCAATTATAAATCTTACATAGTGGCATTACAAGGGTTAACAAATGCAAATTCCTTCAAGCAATATCAAATCAGATTATTTCTATCTGATTTTGGTAGCCTTTTCCTCTGTTTTTCCTTTCCCAGATATCCTCACAAACTAACCCAGCCATATTTTAGACTAGAACGAAGACCAAAGCTGTATTTAGAATATAATCAGTATAATCATATAAACATTGGGTTATTTAAGCAAATTATGGTCAAATGAATGAGTAAATTTATTCTGAAAACACAATAAATAAATGATACAATATTGTTTTTTTAACAATTATCTTAAATTATTTTACTTTTTCTCCAATACAGGTGGGAGGAGTTTTCAGAGGAGTAGGACTGAAGAAATATGAGATTGGTGTTTATCAGGATAGATGTATATTATATATGTAACTTTTTGTTACATCATTTGCGTTCATAAACAATACTTTTTGAATATAAGCTATGGACTACAAAAGAAAGATTGACTGATTTCTAAAGAACCATTAAATGCTACTAGCTTATTAATTTATTAAATAAGATTATGTAACAAACACTAGTTTTATCTAGTTAGTAAGCGTCCTTGGTTATCCTTTTAAAATCAAATAAACATTGTAATAATGATAATACTATTAATTACAATATGGAGCATGATGGCTCAGTCGTTAATTATGCTGAATTTGTCAGCTGAAAAGCTGACAGCCTGGGTTCAAGATCCAAGTGCTGTGCAAGAGGGTGAGCTCCCCTTATTTGCCTCAGCTCCTACCCACCTAGCAGTTCAAAAGCATGCAAATGCAAGTAGATAAATAGGTACCACATAGGTGGGAAAGTAACAACATTCTGTGCGCCTCAGCATATAGTCATGCTGGCCATATGACCACAGTATCTTCAGTGTCTTCAGACAATGCTGATTCCCTTGGCTAAGAAACAGGGATGAGCACCGCCCCCTAGAGTCAGACGTGACTGGAGAGAGGAAACCTTTTCCTTATTAATCACAATGTTATTCACAATTGGAATGTTGTATTATCAAATTATCAGAAGTTAATATACTTGAGTCTTAATATTATATTTCAATTTCTCAAACCAAATAGTCTACATGTTTTAGAGTATTTTCAACCTACCTATGCTGATTGGGGCAAGATGACAGCTGTAGTCTAATACATCTGGAGGATACCAGGAAGGAGAACATTGGTCTACCACAAATCAAAAACAAGAAGAACCAAAATCACCATATTAGAAATTATTGTGTTGAGTAAGAAAATGCTCACTAGGTAGTTCCAAACTGAATCAGTTATACATACAAAAAGAAATAATAGTATTTGGATGTCTTAGGTCATAAACAGCAGTGTCTAGGCATGGTTTCACTATAACTGCTATAAAATGATCTTATCTAGTATTAAGAATAGCAAATGAGTAAATTGGCCTGATATCTTACCTTTTAAGAGCACACCACTTTGACAATTTAAGTAGCGTTCCTGACAATTTTGTAATTTTGTAATATGGTTTTTCTTCTGCTTTCTTAATTTCCAAACCTCTAATCACAAATGATAAGTAAAACTTCCGCTGAGACCAGCCAAGGAAACAGTAGGGCAGAGGTTACACAGTTTACTGATTAACTTTATCATGAGAAATAAGTTGAGGAAATAGCTATGACAAGTGTCCAGCCCAATTTGGTGAAATTTAGAAAAATTGCTCTCAGAAGAAGCATTCATAACTATAGGCTTGCATGCTGTATTATTTCTTATGTATTTCTTGTTTTTTTAATGAATTATAAAAATACTGCTTGATAAAATAAGCCAATCAACCAATATAATTCACAATGGAAAAAAATTATATGAAAATTTATTCTATCCCTATGACAAGGACATCTGAAACCATTACTGAAACTGCTGTGGGAAATGAACTGCTTCATCAAGATGCCTCATTGTAACAGCCAGCAAGTCAATATGACAGTATTGTAAATAGGTCGACTGCTTGATACCAAATTATATTTTCCTCTTGTATTTGCCAGAGTTGTTTCTAGAGAAGGACTGCTCTTTGCCTCATAGGGAAACACATGTTATTCTTTCCCCTCCCCCCAAGATAAGAGATCTATTGGGAGAATCACCTCCGTGTTAAAAATATAAATGACTTGATTGAAGCATGTTTATAAACAAGGGAATTCTGGAGGAGGTTGGGGGCTTTTCATCATGTCTCAAGTTGGCCAAATGCTTTATGCTGTTGCTGGCCATCAGTATATTCCAATCAGCTTTTTCTGCAATGCAGTCCTGCTACCAGCTGGGCTCCTCTCATTTCACTGGCCAATGGTTCTGAATCCAAGTTGAGTGATCTGCTGCCATGTGGGAATATACCACATTAGCTGCCTGCCACTGACAAAAGGTGAGGGAGAAATTAACTCCTACCAAAAAGAATCAGCGTTCAAAAAAACATGGTGAGGAATACTGTGGAGTTACTGATTACCATGGCAAAGATATCCAAATAAAATTATTACATTCATTATATAGCTTATTTGTTGTACACATATGTCCAAATAATGCTAACTATGTAATATATGAAAAAAATCACTATTTACTCAAACTATTTTACTGTTCATTTTATAAAAAAACAGTTGTATACTGAAAGCAATACACACACACACACACACACACACATATATATTGTGTTAAATTTATATTTACTGACAAAGAAATAAAGGGAGGCTAGTATAGATCTATTTCAAGCTATTTAGCTCTCATCATATATATATATATATATATATATATATATATATATATATATATATATATATATATATATGTAGGTCTTTGGTTATTCGGGTCTTCTCCCACGTAAAATTGGAAGTGTCTTGGCGACGTTTCGACGAAGTCTCATTCGTCATCTTCAGGCTGGTGTTCTCGGCTTCGTGCTTCCAGGAGCAAGCAAGTGCTCCTGGAAGCAAGCAAGTGCTCCTGGAAGCACGAAGCCGAGAACACCAGCCTGAAGATGACGAATGAGACTTCGTCGAAACGTCGCCAAGACACTTCCAATTTTACGTGGGAGAAGACCCGAATAACCAAAGACCTACATACAAACACCCGCGAAAACCTGAGAAAACATATATATATATATATATATATATATATATATATATATATATATATATATATATATATGTGGATTGTATTTTATACACTCTCAGAAAATCTTTTCTATTCTAAAACCTGATGTCACCTGCTCATTGCTTGCAAAACCCATCTAGTCTTATCTTTTGGCTGAGCTGATGGGATGCCCTTATATGCTGACAGCTGAAAACAGAAAAGCTGTGACAGACAGACTAAAGGAAGTATTATGAGGAAGATGGAAAGATAAACAGCTGAGGGGAAGAGGCAGAGAGCAGGAATAATTCAGACATTCAAAGAATGCAGAAGAATCGCAAAGGAAAAACAGTTAACACCCCCTCCCATCTTCTCCATGGTCAAGACTTCACTCCAGATCACCACATTCTTTCATCTATATTTTCAAACAAAACAAAACAAAACCTACACAAGAGTTTATGAATTTCTCACATGATATATACTTTGACTAAATGTAAATGTTGCTGAATGATGGGGAAAGACATTTGGACAGAGCCAAGAAATAGAATTGGTTGAACCACAGAATTGATTGAAGAGAATACTTATGGTTCAAGGCTAAACTGAGGGTTACTTGGTACTCTCTGAGGTTGGTGGTTTTCCTTCAGATGTTTCATTGCCAAACTAGGTAACATTAACAAAATATTTGCAAGAAAACCACCAAGGTCAAAGACCATCAAGAACCATAGAATGGTTGAACAGCTGAGGAGTCTGAATTCTTGAATGTTCAATAATTAGACTGTAATCTTTTTTATACTGAGCAAAGCACTGACTGATATTTGCTATCCAGAATTTCAGACAGGAACTTTTTAGTGAAGGACACTAGCTGGGATCTTTTTCTATACAGCAGGGGTGTCAAACTCGCGGCGTCATATTGTTGTTACATGATGTATCGCAACTTTTCTCCCCTTTGTTAATCTGGGGTGGGCATGGCTTCCGCATGATGCATCCGGCCTACAATCCGTGAGTTTGACACACCTGCTATACAGTATATGTGTTCTCCTATTGCATTAATAGTGTGCTTTACCATTGAATTGCCTTTTTTTCTTTAATTTTATTTAGTTATTTACTGTGTTATTATTCATTCATTTTATAGCATCAACAAAAACTAACTGGGGCATTTCTAAAAATAGTCAATTAGTTAAAATTATGGAGAACTGTATTTTATTTATTTATTTATTTCCTTTATTATTTTTTACAGATAACTGAAGCTGGCAAATATATCCAAGATACCAGTGGTGGGTTTCAATTATTTTTGCTACCGGTTCTGTGGGCGTGGCTTGGTGGGCATGGCTTGGTGGGCATGGCAGGGGAAGGATACCGTAAAATCTCCATTCCCACCCCACTCCAGGGGAAGGATACTGTAAAACCTCTATTCCCTCCCCAATCCAGGGGAAGATTACTGCAAAATCCCCATTTCCTCCCGATCAGCTGGGACTTGGGAGGCAGAGAATAGATGGGGGCGGGGCCAGTCAGAATTTTTACTACCGGTTCTCCAAAGTACTCAAAATTTCCATTACCGGTTCTCCAGAACTGGTCAGAACCTGCTGAAACACACCTCTGCAACATACCTTCCTCCTCCTATTTTCCTCACAGCAACCACCCTAGGAGGTACATTGGGTTGAGAGAGAGTGACTGGCCCAAGGTCACCCAGTCGGCTTTCATGGTTAAGATAGGACTAGATTGACTGTCTCTTGCTTTCTAGCCTGGTGCCTTAACCACTAGACCAAACTGACTCTCTGTTAGCTTTCTTTCATTATAAATATTGTATTTCTATTAATGTAAGTTCTGATTTACCAAATAAATTAGGACCTTCAGAAAGAAAAAATCCATCTGGTGAAGATAGCTGGGGATGGTTGATCAAGTTCATCTCTGATGCCATAGAATCTTTAATGTAAGATTTGCAAACAGCGATGAAACCTAATAAAAAATAATATTATTAGTAAAAAAAATACAAAATACTGGGACTTGCTGATCAAGGTTGAATGCTTATGGAAAAAGAAATTTATTGTTATAGCAATTGTGACTGGAGTCCTTGGACAATACTTAAAGCTTATCTAGAAATATTAAATTTATCAGACGTTAATTTTACAAAAACAAAACAAAAGCCCACCACTCGGTTTGGAACTGCCTATATTCTTAATAATTCTTAGAACCTTGGTTAGGATTTGACAGCAAATAAAAACAAACCTTATAGTCTTCCATGTGGATCATCCCATGTATGTAATACTACAGTGTGATTGTTTTCAGGCTAAGAGACTTCCCATTTTTAAAATAGATACACTTGCCTAAAACTCATGCTGGAAAGTATTACTGTCAGGACCCAAATTGTTGGGAGCAATATGCTGACTCTGTAAACCACTTAGAGAGGGCTGTAAAGCACCGTAAAGCGTCATATAAGTCTAACTGCTATTGCTATATTCATTAAGTCTTTGTCCATCCACAAGTCATATGCCATTATCCATGAAGGCATTCTCATACTGCTATTGGGGGCAGTGTTGAAAGAGAGCTGTTTTAGATTATGATAGCCCCAAAATTAGGAATTTGGTAGCACTTTTTTGACACATTTTATTTAAAAATAATAACCTTTCAGGAGCTGTTGTTTACTTCATCAGAAGCTTAGTCCATATTAATATAACATGCTTCAAATAGATTCATATTTTGGTGGAAATATTCCACATTTTGAACAAACTCATCTATTCATTTATTATTTATTAGCCTTCATCCATGGGCTACTGTATTTAAGGTGTCTCACTGTCAAACATCAAAGTATTGGAAAATACAAAGTTATTGGAATTGTTTTAGTGGACATTAAAATGTCTGAACTAAGATATAATCCAACATACTGTTCACAGGCTCTCTTCTGATAATATTTATCTGACATTTCCAGCATCATGTATATATACTAATATTATATTAATATTGTATTATTACATTCTATGTATTATAGAGAGCAATTCAATCATATTTATACATTTTGATCACATGACTAACTTTATCTCATTGTAAAGGCAGGGTAAACAATAAATTAGCAAATATTCTGAAAATAATTCCAAGTATTCATTATTTCCAAGATATATATTTATTGATGATCAAGTAAACTCTGTAAAATCAACTAGTCATTTCTACATAAGCATAACATTTCCCTAGATATTAGTGTTGCCATATTCAGGCCTTTTTCAATCTTGCATATTTAGCTGTATATGAATTACAATTCCAAAGCTTTTGCAATCTTGGAAAAAAAAATCTGGGAAACCTCACAAATTTGAAGACACATGATTTACAACGTACACATGATTTACAACGGCCATGTACAGCTATTTTATATTAAAATTATCAAATTAAAATTTAAACTTGTATTATTATACAATTGTCTATTAATACTGTTTAGATAAAAGAATCTAATTTCTTTGCATAATTATTTATCTCTATGCAAGCTTTCTATTACTTTCCTTATATGAATCTTTATGGCTTTTGCATAGGAAGTAAGGCCAAATTCTTATTTTGCATCCTGGTTTGTTTCATCACTATTAATCGAATTAATCTCACTTGGCTGGGTCCACAAATTATGCCAAACCAAAGCCAGATAAGCTACATTATGGCTTAATGTAATGTGTGAATTGAATCCATATATTTCAGTTTTGTTCATTGAAATTTATTGAAATCAATACTGTTAGAGTATGCAATCAAATTCATATTTTTATCTTTGGATAGAAATATTCATCAATTAAGCATTTGTATTAAAACATTTATTAGAAAAGGTTAAAAAAATGGCTATTGTACTTAAAGTGACGCACCGTCTTATATGTACTGAGCATTACAATCATTGCCTTCATTTGTGTTCTGATATTTTATTGCAGCCTCTATGTATGGTGTTGTGCTGTTGCCCATATTTTTAATTTTATTTTGAAGTAAGATAAACCCATGAGAAATGAATGAATAAAGAATGACACTCTCTTAGAGTATTTGTACATCCAATTAAATGTGTCCCTTTATCAACCAAAGTAATAGCACTGCCAGGTGTCAGGCCTATGTGATCATTATCAGATCAATGCCAGCCCAGAGATTCTATGAAAAATGTTTATACTAAGAAAGTAATGTAAAGACAAGTTTTATATTTCCTCTTAAAAGAGAAATAAAATCATACAATGAAGAGTAATGATGAGGTACTTAGTGATATTAATGTCAAATTCTCACAAGAATTTTTTTAAATATTGGAAGAAAGAAAAAGGATTATCAGAACCACTGAATTGGAAGTGGCTGTTATAATAAAGAAAATTCATTTCACCTTTGTCAATAAAATTAATGCTAAAAAGAATACGGAAAGGTGATTTTGCATCGCACAAGATCCTATGCTTGTAAATCCGTAATAATAATTAATTTTTTCTGTTTTTTTTTTTCTTTCATATTACACACCATGGCAAAACTTCACATTTTTGGATCTGCAGCAGAAATATAAAACAAATATCAAATTTCATCAGGACACTTGCTAAATTTAATGAAAAAATGATCATAAGCCAATTTGAAAGTTTATGTAATTATTAATTAATATTTAATCAATCATCAATATATTTCAACAATGGAAAAAACAGTGCTTTGGCAGCTAATCCCCACAGATTAATGCAAATTATAATTTTTTAAAATAGGAGTCCTTTATCACACACTAAATAAATAACAATGCCCTATTTTTCACTTTATTGCAAATTCTTGTACTAATTCATGTGTTAGTCAAAACTTCCAATTAGACAAAATGAATGAAATTGCAGAAAACAACGCACTCAAAATTATAAATTATCCAAACTACAAGCATTAAGCAACCTGTACCTGATATCATGTGTTCATAGAATCGGCGATTTTGCTTTGAATTGAAACTCCTAATGATTTTTCAGCAGGAACATTTTTGTTTTGATTTTCACTTTCACAGGATTGTTCAGTGAAAACATGACCACTTTAGCGGAGTTCTCCCCTCTCCATTGACTCAATTCTGCAGTAGACAAAGTTTACTCATTAACAGTACTTTCTATCTAAACAGGCTTGAAATACAGGAACTTTATAAACTGGATACAGCACAGTTCCTGGGCAGGATATGTTGCTTATCGTGATTGGTTGAAGATTCTTATTGGGCAGTAACTAAAAAGTATGTTGACAAATGCCAGTTTATGCTTCTTTGAATAAGACAACCAAAAGGTGTATGAGATCAAGGCCAATTCCAGGTATTGAAAACGGCAGGAAAGTGCCAGAAATAGTGCAGCTATGTTTATGCCTTTTTAACAACTATTTAATTGTAACTTAAATATTCTGAAAACAAGTTAATTATCATCACAGTGATAATCTGATATCATCACCAGAAATGCCAATTAAAACTGCTACAATTCCCATCCACATAGCCACAGCTAAGAAATGTACACATTCATCTTGCACTGAGATTAAGAAAGATTTAGCCTAACAAATGTTAGGTGAATGTTTATGTACATTTATTTATTCTTGCAGAATTTATTTATTCTTTAAACTATTTCTGTATGAAATGTGTTATCAGAACATCATTTGGCTGAATCAAACCAAACACGGATTATTCCAAAACATAATTGCCAATTAAATGCAGGTCAACAGGACATGAGCAAAATACCCTTTTACTTCAGATCTCAATAAAGATCTGTTATTGAGAACAAATCTTAATAGATAGAGCTACTTCCTCAGAAATCTATACAATTCATAATTTTATGAATGAAATCCACGAACAGATGCATACACCCTCTCACACACCTGTTAGCATATGAGGAGACAAGAATTATAGGGAAATTTAGCTTGATAACAGTAATGCCTGTTTCTTTCTGATATGTAAACTGATAAGATGGAATACATTGGAATAAAACTCAAAGAAATCAAAATTATATATCAAAATAACATTTTAAAATATATTTTGGCATCTATCATTCCTACCATTTTGAAACATCCCTCTATAATTTTAAATGTTGTCTGCTTTTACACCCTGTTCTATCCTTTTTTCATATGAATGCAGTTAGTCTGTTAAGTTTCAGATGAATTCCAAATCATAACATAGTATTATCTTTTAAAATAAATAGCTGTTTTATTTCAAATGGTGCCTACTATAAATTACTGATCCCATTACTCTCTTTCATTCCTTAGTCATTACATCTGATATCAGCTGCTTCTCAGAGTTTCTATGAGTTTCTCATCTCCCAATGCTGTACACATAATCAGAATGTACATTTGCAAGACATTTTGTTTGCAATCTAATCTATAATTTATGAATTATTATTAGGAATTAAATATGATAGTGGTAGTATGTCGTATATGTTAAAAACTGAAAGGAAATATTGTGCAGAATGTTGGCTTGTTTTCAAAGATAAAACCGTTTATGACTTTCAAAAATAAGTGTAACATAAAATCTCTTTTAAACATTTACTGTATATGCTTATTTTATTCATTTAATCATTGACCTAACTATTGCTCCATCTCTTCAGTACTTAGGCCTTTAAAGTCAACAGATAATAATGTGAAATAAATAAAACCTTTGTCACCCACTGCTACATAAGATTTTACGTAACTCCCCTAAAAATAAGAAACCTTTGTACAGCCTGCCAGTAATATACATTGTATCACAAAACAGGTAATCAAATTTAATTTGGAAAAACCATGCTGTTTACAGAAATTGGCTAGATATTCAAACCTCTTATGAAGGGAATTGTTTAAGTCTGTGTTTTATCATTGTTATTATTGTTGTCTATCACACATTCGTCTACTTTTTATTTCCAGTTTTAATAGTTGTGTGATATTATCTTTGTTTCTTTCTGTGCTGCTTAATTAATTTCAATACTATTTCTAATATTTTCTCTGGAGTATTCTAGTCCAGTGCCTTTATTTTATTATTTATTCATTTTCTATACCCGTTTCTTCAAAGTCATTTTATCAAGTATTCTCAACAGGCAAATCCACCCAAAGATCAATGGTGTTGCTAGTTTCATGGCTTGATGTTGTTACACTAACAATTACTTTTTAAAAACTTTTTTACATCAGTCTATAAGGAGACTGAAGGCATGTTATGAAAGTCATCTAGAAACAAAGAACTTAAAGCCTTTGGTTCTAATATGAAGGCAGAATGATCCTACCATCACTGTATTTAATTTATAATGAAACAAAACTTAACAGTGGTTTTAGTGATACGGATTAGAATGGAATTTCCAGTGCTGCATATTTATTTATTTAAAAGCATTTATATACTGTAGCTGTTCGTTTTAAAACCAACTCTTGATGGCTTACAACCCATAAAACAATATATACAATCATAAAACCAACTATATGACAAAAACAGAAAAACCATATGGCATATAGTCCCCAGCATCGGTCACTTCCTCTTGGAACAGAAGTGAATATTTCTGTTTTAGGGAGAGGAGAAATATTAAGACATGGATGTCTTAAGCATCTTAACTCTCCCTGTCAGGGAAATCAAGAGGTTGGGTTTGTTGTACATTGGCAGAGCTTCTAGGTCCATACCTCCCTGGAACACTGCATTATGAAGGACAGAACACAAGACCCTTTAGTCAAGGTTTATCTGGATGAAGGCCCTTATGAAGAAAAGAACATTCTGGTGCATAGAGAAGGTTAGTGATAGAACAGGAAATATATGAATCTTTGCTTCAGAGGAAATTGTTTTTGATACACAGAACAATATTTGGTCTCATTTGGTCTGAATGAAGGTATTTGACTTGACTGGTATTTGTCTCATATAATTCAATCTCAAATTAATAAATTTGTGTGTGGGGGGTGTATCCTTATGCACCTTAAACCACAGTGTGCTGTAAGTACTTGTAGTGGCTTTTAAACTGTGAATTTAACTCAGGTGATTGCAGTCTCCTTTATATTGATTTTTTTTAATGATCGGTACATTATTTAGTATTTATATTATTGAGAGTATTGGGTTGCAGGATCCTGGGACACATATATTTATCTTCGTTCGCGAAAGTACTGGGTATTTTACCTGGAATAAAGTGAGTACTGGAATTATTTGTTACATATTTAACAGTCAATTAAATTGAGATTTCAGTCATATTAACTGTGTTAGTGAGGAATTAAGAGCGGAGACTATTGAGGGGATATTCAAAATATATCTGGCCATGTTTCCTTCAGCATTTTAAAACCCCTTTTCATTTTGTTCACATACATTCTTTATTCCCTCCTCAGAGATCAGAAATTTTACCAGATAATATTTCATTCATGGATTGTTATAGACAATTTAACTGTCAGCATAGATCCTATATTTATATAGATATAAATATAAATACATATTTATATCTTTGTAACAGTATTAATTCTTGAATAATCTTTCTACAGTAAATAAACTGTATGTTCACATTGCAACTCAACTGATTATTGCTTTGGCTTATCTCCATTATTTCCTCTTCAGAAGTCTGGAATAAGAAAGAACAAGCTTTGATTCTCTTATATTTGACATCCTTTCAGATATTTAAGAGTGGTTTCGTGATCACTTATTAATATAGCAATTATTTTCACTTTTCCTTCATTTTTCATAGGCCTGCTTCTAGTCCTCTGATCATTTTCATTGCCCTGCCTTTCCCTGAACCCTTGGGGGGGTCTGATCAGTGCAGAATACTTACATAGGAACTTTTAAAGTGGAATTATTATTTCTTACCATTTGGAAATTATCTTTAAGTTGATGCAGTCTAAAACTGGACTTGATTTTTTTTTTTTTTGCAATTATATCACAGTGTCCACTCATACTCAGAATGCAAAAAATGGTTATTGACCATTTCTGATTTTTCCAAAGTTTTCAATTTGTAGGCCTATCATCTGGTTTACAAACTCTTGAATGAAGTTGATTTTAAAAGGCCATTATTATAGATTACTTTTGAAAAAAAATAAGAGGCTCAATCCTATCATGGGAACGTTATAAAGGTAACCCAGAAAACATAAAGAAAAGAACTTCTGATTGACTCAGGTGACTATATCCACATAGTTTTCTTGGCAGAATTGTGGCAGTAGTTCTGGAATTTTTTTTTTTTTTGGCTTCCCAATTTAATGTATAGCACTGGACTTTTCTGATAATTTTCCATCCAAGTCCAACCCTGCTTAGCCTTTTGGAGCAGAGTCAAGATCACCTCGGTTTTGCCAAATGCTGTGAATCTATTATAGTTAGGACTTAGCACATTTTCATTATGCATGGTTTGCTTCAATGGCTTAAAAAAAAAAAACAATAGGACATAAAGAAGCACCTGATTTTCACATTGTAGAGGATGTTCATTAATGGTATTTTTCTCTATTTCACCATAGTATAAAAGAGACCCCCTTCACCAACCAGTCCTAAAAAACAGATAGACCTGACTGATGAAACATTGCTACATAATGTAAAGCTGTACATTTGTACCCAGAAATTATTGCCATTACATTCAATAGCATGTCTACATGAGGGAATATAGGGTGGCAGCTTTACTGTATGATCAGTGTATGAGCAATTCAAAAAATGAGCAAGCTATATCACTCACAATGAAACTTTATTAAAGGCTATATAACAATAAAAAGATTGCCATCATTTATTGTGCAGTGATAAGAAGTGTGAGTACTTTAAAATATTTGGCTATACAGTGCATCCATTCTGGCATTTATTAAGAGACTTGTCATAAAGTAATTTGCAGTCCAAGAGATTACTGAAAAACTCTTTGAGGCACTACTTTAACTCGGTTGTGGGTTTGTGTCTTCTGAGAAAGATGAGAGCTAGATCATTTCAAGCTGGAAAATAAGATCAGCAAGCTAAAATCAGATGCCAGAAAATTAGAGCAGATTAAAGAAAAGCAGCTGGAGGAGAAGAAGAAAACCAAAGAATACCTTGAGTAGAAATATTATCTGGAAACAATAAAGATTAAGGAAGCACTGGAGATAATAAAAGAGCAAATAACAGCTATAGACATACAAAGCCAGAATTGAGAAGATAGCTAGATAGCTATTTCTTGCAGATTTCCCAATGCACCATTATTACTACTTAGTCATCCAATTGCTAGTAATCAGTCTGTGCAATCTTCTTACAGCAGCTAACTAGGTAATCCACTGTTTCTTCAGCTTCTTTGTAGGGAAGGTATTTGCTATCTAATGTCCTCCATGCAAAGAAGCTGTAGAAACAGTGGATTACCTAGTTAGCTGCTGTAAGAAGATTGCACAGACTGATTACAAGCAATCGCATGACTAAGTAGCAATAATGGTGCATTGAAAGATCTGCAAAAGTACCACATGCCTACAAGCAAGAACTGGTGGGACATTAAAATAGAGAAAGTCATAGAAAACGAAAAAGCTAAAATGATCTGGGATTTTAAATTAAAAAATACAAGCACCTGTCACATAACACCCCAGACTTAACAATTGTCAATAAAAAAGACAAAAAAAGTCTGGATAGTGGATATGGCAGTACTTGGAGACAACAGAATAGAAGAGAAAGAACTGGAGAAGATAAAAGACCTATAAATAGAAATAGAACAACTCTGGCAAAAGAAAGCAAAAGTAATACCAATAATAATAGGTACTTCGTTTGTAATCCCAAAACAATTGAAGCACCATTTGAACACCACTGATATTGACAAACTCATCCTCAGTCAATTGCAAAAGGCATCTTACATCCTGTGATGATACCTTTAACACCATCTGATTTCCACATCTCTCTATCCAAATTCTTGGGAAGGACTCAATAGGTGGATAAAAATTCCAAATTCAGTTGACTGTGTGATGAACCATAATATTCAAAACCAAGCTTTGGCTATCACTTTTATTTCGTAAGGATAATTATGAGATTTACGTAGAATCCAGCTTTTCTTGGAAGTAAAAGCAATCTTGATGCTAGCAGTTTGTAGCACTGTTTATTTTTTAAAAATATAATAATAATTCCTTTTTAAAAAAACCACAAAAGCATTTGAATCCTCGCAGGTACCTAGCCAAAAATTACTAATATGTTTCCTAGCTCCAGATAGGAGATGCAAGACTTAGAATGATATGTGACTGAGTGTCCCTACTGGATTTTATTTCTACTTCTCATTCAATCCTATGGACACTTGGAATCTATTCCTATTATCAGTTACTTCTCAGCTTTACAAAGATTGAAGTCAAGGTGAGCCTAGGTTATTTTGAAGATCAGGTTGAAAAAATATATAGACATGATTATATTTGAAAAAGTAGAATGCGAACTCAATGTATTCTTTAATGGAACATAAAGTGGAGAGGAAATTTATTGGGGTTGGGCAATAGTATTGGAGTATTTTAAGTTTCCATTTGCTCAGGAACAACATTTGATCAGAGGGATTTGTTGTTATTTTGTGCTTGCTCAAAACAATTGTGTCAGCTTTGTCCTATTATTCCATGTTCAAAACCAGTTTAATCTGAACAGTGGGGAAAGGATAGTATTTCCACTTCAATTTAGGGCAGCAAGCTATTTTGGAGATGCAGTGTTCAGCTATATAGCATACAGTTTTCTGCTACAGATGTCAGTCATTCACATTTGCCATTATAAATTACGGCTTTGTATTTTTTTTAATGGTAGGGCTGGTCATAAAAAGCAGGATAGTTATGTAGTTAATTTCCTATTATTCATATCATTAACTCTCAGATCCTTTTTAAGCTTAATTCTTATATACGATCTCTGCTGTCAGAGATATTCCAGTGCCAGTTTGAGAAGTCAATTATTCATAGATAGAAGAAAGTGGATATCTCAGTTTACCCGAGTCTTTTTCTTTTTCTTTTTCTTAGACCCTTACCACATTTGCAGACAGCAGGGAGGGAGGGAAGGAAAGAGATCTGGATCTTAGGAATGGGGCATAAAATCAGCATATTTCTGAAGGCTATGCGAGACTGGTATCATTAGCCTAGGATTCTGCTACAGGAATGGACTATAAGTCTGAAACTTATAGCATTATCTGAAACTAACAAATAACCTAATCTTCACATTTCTCAAGAAACAAATTCTGATACGTTCCAGAAATGATATAGAACATGTTTCAGAGTTTGGTTTGTATTTAGACACCTGCTCTCTCTGTTTCAATTTTATATCCAGTTGTGACTTCTGTATTTCCATTGTTGCTTTTTTTCTTGTTCTTCACTTGAGACAATAAACATTCATACTGCATGGTATTTTCTTCTTTCAGTCCAGTCAACTACCAACTATAACTGAATCTTGAATTGTACAATGTTTCCAAATTCTTAATGCTTTAGCCCCTATCCCCAAACTACTACTTTTAAGTCTTTCAAATTAATTTAATTGAACTCACAACCTTGACAACATTCCTTCTCCTCCAAATACATACTTCAGTCTCATCTTGTTTTTAATATTTCATCTTGGAAGATAGCTCTTTATTGTTTCTCATTGATTGCTACTTTTATGTTGGCATAATCTACCTCTCTTCTATTTTCTCTCTAATTTCTCATGGCAATGGTGACTGTGCATTTGGGAAACAGCAATTCTATTCCAAATATTTAGAATGAGGCAGTTTTGAATTAAGATATGCTATTTGATAAGACAGATGTTCAGTCTGATGAGAATAAATAGGTAAATGGCAATTTAAATGAGGCCTCATTTTAAAACAATATTGTATTAGAAAAGAAGTACATTCCGAAGGATGAAAAAATTACTTGGAACATTTGAGTTTAGCAAAAAGCTAACAGATGAAAATTACAGACAATTTATAAATTTATGTATGCTATTGAGAGAGAATAGTGGAAAGTTTTCTCTCTCACTGAAAATACTAGAACCTGTGATTTTTCTATGAAACTGAAAGATGAAAGATTTCAGATAAATAAAATGAAGACTTCTTCACACAGTAGTACTCACTATTATACTACATACTGATGCAATGCTACTTTAATAAATTCTCCACTTTCTCAAAAAGTTTAAAATAATATCACAAAGCTAATTATGCTTTTTTTCCTCCTGCACCTGATAATAAGGCTTACTTATTATAAAGAAATAATGCTCTAGTTTTTATTAAAACATTTTTGACAGTTTAAGTGACTCAGTACATGATATTTAACATTTTTATTTTCTAATTATGATTGAAAACATATAACTCTACTTTTTCACTGCCTATCCAGGATTTTTCTTGAAGAGAATGCACTTAATTACCATTTATTTTCAAACATTAACCTCAGAATCCACTAGAAATCACATAGCTTCTGATACATTTAATTTAAGTATTTCAGTGGAAAATATCTCTCAGTAAAAACACTTTTAATATAATAAAAGTAGTTCCAGACAAGTTTCATTATCATCCGAAGGGCATTTCATTCCTTTTTGAGGAAAGTGAACTCTAATGCCTTCAGTATCAAAGACCCCTCCAAAAATTAGTGGTATCCCCAAAGTATGGAAGAATATATAATTAGGATGTTATATCTCTGTTGTCATGTTTTCCTATACCTTAAATATTGTTAAAACAGAACAATTAAACAACAGGGCTCTCAATAAAATACACAATGTAGCAGAATATCCTCACTTGCAATTTTACTGATAGTGATAGCAGGAAAACAAAATCATCAGGTTAGAAGTCATGCAACATGCTTCCTGGATATCTCTCACAGATTATGAGGAAAATTCTAAAACACCAAGTCTTTCAGGTGTATTGCATGTAAATCCGTTATAAGAGCTATAACAATCAGCACATTATTTTTTAAACAATAAACTCCTGCAAATACATTGACTGCTTACATAATGTCAAGTGAATGGGAAAATAATATGTATAAATCCTTTGAGAGAAAAGCAAAGGGCCCAAGAACACATTTGCTGTTTGTACTGTATGAAGGGATAATTTAAAGCAACTGTTCCTTGGGGCCCCTGCTATTCATGTTTTTAGTTTGCAAGAAAATATATAAGAAATGTATAAATATGTAATTCAGAAACAAAGAACACTATAAATTCCCAAAATGCTTGTTCTTCTCCCATGACTGAATTGTCAGTTATTACAGGTAGGTCTTGATTAGTGCTGTGAAATGATTGCATTATTTGAATTCAAATAATTATTGTATTATTAGATAATAAATAATAATAAAGTAATAAGTTTATGGAAAATATAACAACTGGTTGCAGCTCAGTGGAAACAGGTAATGAAAAATGTTTAACATAATGTTTCATATGTATGTTTCTAAAACAGTACAGTAATGGATAAAAAATAATATACTTATAATTTGAATTTAGGGTTAACAAAAGTCACAGGGTGGTTATCGAAAGCAAAACAAAAACAAATTCTACTGCAGATTCAAGTATTCCAACATCTTTTCCTATTTTAGTATTGCTATGACGACCCTCATGTTATTTAAACTGGGAAGGCAACATGACAAGAAAAGCATTTTTTTGTTCCAATGCAAGTCTCTTCTTTCTTAAACTTGTGCTGTTTTCCTGTAATGGGAGCTTCCTTTTCTCCATTTTCCACTCACAAAGATTAGCAACATCTAAAATTTGAACCACCTGTGCATGCACTCGCCTCAATTGCACATGCATTAGACTCACATTAATTGAATTTTGGGTAGCATTAAATACAGCCTGGTATCAATTTACAGTCTATGCTAAATTGAATATTGCATTATTCGAACTTGCACAAATTGCAACCTCTCTGTATCTGTCCTGATTTGGTATCTACTTAAATATCATTTATCTAAGGGGTTATTTTTGTTCATGTTGGCTTCCCAGTTTATGAAGTACAGGATAAAATGACATACTTTAAACCTCATTTGACAAAAGTCTTTCCAATCAGGGCATGTAAGGACTGTACTTGGAAGAATGGTCTGAGTTCCTCCTATTTTCAATGGCTGGCAAATAACTGATATATTTCAGGCGGATTTGGTATGGAAAAGATACGGTATAATGCAGGAACACAATTTTATTTGGGGGGGGAGAGTGTGAAAAGTTGGCCCATTTGACCTTTGAGAGGAGATCTGGAGGATACATGCAGACCATGGATGTAACCAGAGCAAAAAGTAAATGATTTAATTTATCTTAAATTAATATTAATTTAATATGTTTTAATCATGATCCCCTTCGATTATACTAAAAATTATAATTTAGTGACAATTTTTGGGTGGCTCAAAGGGTTACCTTCAGATTCTTGAAGAAGCTCAGGATTTTAGGTTTGCCTCAATGACTTCAACATAATTGAATGATTAATTATGCTAATGAGTTGATCTTCATTTATAGTTGTGCTTGGTTTATTTTTGTGTATAATTTGAGTTTGAGGTTGTAATGTGATAGTCAGGTAGGATAATGGATAAATGTTTTAATAATAAACTTACAGATCTAAAATTGTGGACCAATGGCAAATATATTTTTATAGTATAACAGGTATATATTTTTGGAGATGGTCTAAAAATATGTATCTCATTGGAACTGATTACATAAAAAGTTAATAGATGGCAAAAAAACCCATACAGCAGGCTTTTAAAAGCTGCATCTAAACAACTACTGCAGGTATTCCTCATTTAATGACCACTCGTTCAGCAAGTGTATGACAGCACTGAAAGAGTTATTGTTATGACTGGATCTTATACTTATGGCCATTACAGCATCTCTATGGTCACATAATTGCAATTTTCAACCTTCCCTGTTGGCATCCCACGAGCAAAGCCAATGTGAAGCTGGCAGGAACTTGGAAAGTTGTAATCATGTGAGGTCCTCACTTAATGGCCTGCATGGTCTTCATTTAACAACAGCAACTGGGATTGCTGGAATTGCAGCAGCACATGATTTTTTAAATTATATGTCACTCAACAACAGTTTCCAGTCCCATTAACACTTTGCATTGTTAAAGGAGGATCACTATCTGTACAGTATAATTTCAACTTAAACACAGTGCATCCTCCATTGTATACCGTGTTTCCCCGAAAATAAGACCCTGTCTTATATTTTTCTGATCCCTGAAATAAGCGCTTGGCCTTATTGCCATGTGCTCAAAAGCCCGATTGGGCTTATTATGAGAGGATGTCTTATTTTGGGGGAAACGGGTATTACTATGGAAATGAACTGAGTAGAAAATTCTGCTTATGGGATTTTTACATGGTTATAATGTTTGAGTCGTGACTATGATTGCATTGCTGAAGTGTGGTGTATTAAAAATGTCATTACTAGCAAAGCTCTCCGTATTAAATGACCGTGGCTTTGCAAATCCAAGGGCTGATCAGATACACATATCAGATGTATTTCTATTAATCCATTTCCTGTAACACAAACTGAAAATGACTATGTCTTACAGCCAATCATTTGGCAGGATTAGCCACAATATATAATAAATTCAGATAGAGCTTGCTTGTATACACTGATGGTAATGGTCACACAAACCATGAACACATTTACAATGACTCTTGAAAGTTTCCATTTTCATACTGATAAACAGTCTGTTCTTCGACATTGTGCCTCATTTCCTTTTCCTTCTGCAATTCTTTCCTTGGTGCTTTATCATGCTGAACAGTAGCGCCATATGTTTTCTTTGTGTTAACAAAAGTATCATTGTTCAGTTCAGTCTCTTCAGCCAGTTCATCTTGTTCAAGTATTCCACATTTCTCTTCATTCAGACTTTCTGGATCAGCCCATTCCTGCTTCTCACCAGAAGCAAAGATAGCATAAAATACCACTCCACTATAGTGGACTAACGCAGCTATTAGAAAGACATTTTGCCATTCTTCACGAGTCTAAAGAAATGACATGGGACATATTTCATGTAGATTAAATTTGCATTCCATTTTTCCACCAAAAATAACATTTAAAAAGTTTAAATTTAAAATATATAAAGAAAACAGCAAAGCTGTAATTAAAATATTAAAACTCAGGAACTAAAAACTTATCAAATAATATAATAAATAACATCACCTTAAAATAACTTGATTTTATTAGCAAGATCTCTTTGGAGCCAAATAAAACTATTTTTATGCCAAAAGAAAGCCTGGGCTACTTTAGCAGACAGAATCTAGGAGCATCTGCATAAAAGGCTCCTTTCTTTTGTTACTATCAACTATGGCTGTGGTAGTGGAGGAGCCAACAGTCTGGAAGGCAAGAAAATGTTATATTTCAAACCACAAAAAACTTGGAGCTAATAACCAGCACTCTGAATTGAGAGAGACCTGTGGCGGTGCAGTGGTTAGAATGCAGAATTCCATCCTTCTGAACCTTCCATCTTTCTGAGGTTGGTAAAATGAGGACCCAGTTTGATGGGGGCAATATGCTGACCAGTGGTGGGTTTCACATTTTTTTACTACTGGTTCTGTGGGTGTGGCTTGGTGGGTGTGGCATGGCTTGGTGGGCATGGCTCGGTGGGTGTGGCAAGGGAAGGATACTGTAAAATATTCATTCCCACCCCACTCTAGGGGAAGGTTACTGCAAAATCTCCATTTCCTCCCGATCAGCTGGGACTTGGGAGGCAGAGAATAGATGAGGGCAGGCCAGTTAGAATTTTTACTACCGGTTCTCTGAACTACTCAAAATTTCCGCTACTGGTTCTCCAGAACTGGTCAGAACCTGCTGAAACCCACCTCTGATGCTGACTCTGTAAACAGCTTAGAGAGGCCTGTAAAGCACTACGAAGCGGTGTATAATCTAAATCTAAGTGCTATTATTATCACTATCCTGGAGACAAACCAGTAACCAGTGAAGCTATTGTAACATAAGAGTCACTTTCTGTGGCTAGTTAATAATGTAACCACATTTTGAATCAGCTGGAAATTGTGGAAACTTTTCAAAGAGAACCCAGTGTAAAAATTGTTTTTGCTGAAATAAAATCTCATATGCCCACCATGTTGTTCAAAATGAACAGGAATTTAAAATAGCGAAACTAATGATGGTTTAATAACAATAACTGACTGCCATGCATTTGGAAGTCATTTAGGGAAAAAATAAATCTGAACATCATTACCTTATGTTTTGTCATTGCACCAACAATGAGAGGGCAGACCATGCCTGACAATGTCCCAACTCCATTAGAAATGCCCATGAGAATGCTGGCATACCGAGGTGCAATATCCAAATGGTTGACGTTAAATCCTGTAACACAAAATATTACATCAACAGGGTGTATTCTGTCAGCATGAGAATGATTCAAGCAGCTGAAAACGCAACTGCTTCTTTTAGGCTGATCCAAGACTTCACTGTCCTCTGGAATTTGATTTAGTCCCTGAGAATTTCAAACCTGGTTACCAAATAAGGCATCAGAAAAAAGGGATTAAATACATTAGGGCTAATTGTGTTTATTAGATTTAATTTAATGTCAATGTAAAATTAATTAAAAATATTTGAGTTTGGGTCCAAGCCTCAGCTTATTTTTTTTAAATGTGGACTATGCGCATAGCCCTGGTTTCTCAAAGAAGGAAAATTATAAATAAAGCATAGAGAAAAACCATTATTTTGAAAATAAAGCACTGAAAATATCATAACCTGTCATATTTCATAGACAATTCAAAGGTTTTAACTGTCAAGATGAAGTTATATTACTGATTTTGAATATTTTAAACACATAAATAATAAAACAAACATATTTAAGTAGTCAATCACTTACTACAGCATAATTGTGCTTCTTTTTAATTTTTATGAAGTAAAGGTTTCATTACAAATTAATCAGTTTAAAAAGCCATTTAAAAATGTCAGAATAGCCTTTAATTAAAATTAAAAGTCAAGAGCCAAGATAATCGGTAGCCTAGGGATGAGGATACCCGGTATAGAAACAATAAATTGCAATAATAATCCTGTTGATATTAAAATACAATGTGTTTAACAGTTTATGTTTTACCTGAAATAGCAAATCCACTAAAGCCTACTGCTAAAACCAAGAATGAAATAGCCACGCCTCTCGTGTGAGAATATCCAACCACCAAAAGTAAAGTAGCTTCCATCCCAAAACCTGCAAAGGAAATGAATGGAGAAGGTTATTAATTCTTCAAAATACACCGCTTCAGGAAATATCAAAACAATTTATTTATTTTTGATGCTGTTTTTATTTTATTTTTCTTTAAAATTAGTTCCAGACCCTAAGTACATACAGATTGGTTTCTAATTTTCTCTGCTTTTATAAAAATGTCATACCTCTCATTCTCTGTCTCTGTGTGTGTGTGTGTGTCTCTCCTCCCCCTCTGTCTCTCTCTGTCTCTGTCTCTCTGTCTGTCTGTCTGTCTCTCTCTCTCTTTCTCTGCATATGTGCACATGTAGGTGTTCATGGGCATTGTCATTCTTGCATACATTGTTTGATATTTATGAATTGCTTAGATTTTGTAAGATTAAACTGACATAAAAGTCACAATAATTCCTTCCTCCCTCCCCCCCTCCCTCCCTCCCCTCCTTCCTGCAGTCCCAACAGATTATCTCAGAAGGAATGAAACTTTTAGCAAAAAAAAAAGAAAAAAGTCTGTCCTCATGTCCTCATATATTTTGATAATTCAATCCTCCCTTTCAATGTACAATATACAAAATACTTCAGATTTTGCATTTATTTTTAAAATCAGCAAATCAGTCTGATAGTTAGGTAGTAACATATAAATCACATATAAGATCTAAGCATACCTCCACAATTCATGATTTTTCTGACAGCAGTAGTTGTTAAAATTCTGCTGCTGCGCAAGAAGTCAGCGAGTTGGCCTCCAATGGGTACAATAACAGTCATTACCATGTGCGGAACTGCAGACAAAAGGCCAACCTGGAAGTAAATAGATACAATGGAAATCACGAGACCAAAAGAAATATGTTTTTTCTCTCAATATATGAAGTTAATTAAATGAATATTTGAGCAGCACATCATTCTTTAGCATAGGTGAATTTAGTATATTTTGCACTAGAGAATTGAGCTGACAAATTTCCATTTGTCATCAGCCACTAAAAGTTATGGTGACATCTACCATAAAAGGAATTGTCAAAGTGATTGTTAAAAAAATAATAAAGGCTGCTCAATGGAAACAGCAGACAAAGGGGTGTAGCTCAGAAATCCTAACTAGCTACCATGCCCTCCTATGTCTCAGATATAGTTTTTCAACCAACAAAGTACATCTTAATTTTCCAACACAATTAATAGGTTTATATGAACATTTGCTATAGATAAAAATTAGTCAAATATTGTACAGGCCTCCAGTTTAACACTCAGTACTCAAACACCAACAGTTCAATTAAAAATACACAATGTTTGTATACATATACAATATGTTGGGAACAAACATCCAAAGAATTTAAGGACTGCCTCCAAAGACAGCTTATAATGCTGTTATGGAATGTACAAGTCATTGGATAACAAAACATCATTTGTATAAGGTGACCAGATTTTAACATTGGTAAAGAGGGACATTGTGGGCGTGGCTTATTTTGTGGGTGTGGCTAGCTGGTCATGTGACTGGGTGGGCGTGGCTAGCTGGTCATGTGACCGGGTGGCCATGGCTATGTCTATAGGGTAAGGTGAACAGATTTTAACATTGGTAAGAAGGACACCATTGTGGGCGTGGCTTATTGTGTGGGCGTGGCTTGGAGGCCATGTGACTGGGTGGGCGTGGCTACCTGGTCATGTGACCGGGTGGCCATGGCTATGTGTATAGGGACTACTCAGAGGGCTGAAAAGTCATTTCTGACAGGTCTTCACACTTTTGACTGGTCCTCACACTTATGACCATCCTCACATTTATGCCCGTGCAGCATTCTTAACAACCATGTCACTCATTTCACAACTGCTTCTCTTCAACATGGTGACAAGATAGGGCAAAAATGTAAAATGTGAGGACAGTCGTAAGTTCGAGGACTGGTCAAAAGTGTGAGGACCAGTCAAAAATAACTTTTTCAGCCCTCTGAGTAGTCCATATGCACAAAAGGACTAACCAGAGAGCTGAAAAAAGTCATTTCTGACAGGTCCTCGCACTTTTGACTGGTCCTCACACTTATGACCATCCTCACATTTATGCCCATGCAGCATTCTTAACAACCATGTCACTCATTTCACAACTGCTTCTCTTCACCATGATGACAAGATAGGGCAAAAATGTAAAATGTGAGGACAGTCATAAGTTCGAGGATTGGTCAAAAGTGTGAGGACCAGTCAAAAATAACTTTTTCAGCCCTCTGAGTAGTCCATATGCATTAAAGGATTACAGCAATAGAGAGGGATGAAGGAATGGAAATTAGAGTAGGAGTGAGGGTAAGAGAGGGAGGAAGAGAGGAGGAGAAGGAGAAAGAAAGAGGAAGTAGGGAGGAGAAAAAGAGGGTGGGGGAAGAGAAAGTAAGAAGGAAAGAAAAGAGAGAGGTGGTAGGTTTGAGGAGAAAGATTGCTGTACAATAAAAAAGATGAAAGGGAAGAAAGCCAACCCCAAGCAAATATAAAGATATTAAGATAAAGAATGAATTGTTAAACTTTAAAGAATAAAAGAGAACAAATATGAATAAATAGCAATAATTAGAAACACACATACAAACATACAATGTATTTTCTTTGAACAGAATATTAGGCTGGTTCACAAATTTAAACAGCGTTTAGTCATTTCAATTAAATTTACAATTTCTATATTTCCTTTTTGCCATATTTATTCCTCATCTATTTTTTAAAAAAACCAATATTACCCTTCATCCTCATCTCTAATCTTAATCAAATTCAATTTTTCCCTTCTATTCTATATTATACCCCTTCCCATTGTCATCTATTTTTATATCCATCCTCACATTGTTTAATTATGTAATTATGTAATACAGTTGTTTAATACAAATTCAACATTTTAATATAAATCAATTAGTTATAAAACTATCTTTTTTGTATATTAATCAATATGAACATGAATATTCCAATTATTTCCATGCAATCCAATTTCTTACAAATCAATTAATTATATTTACCAATAATAATAAACCAAATAATTTCTCCCATATATTCCTCCGAACCACAACTTAACCATTTCTGCTTTCAACACAATATACAATTAATAGTATCTCAATTATTACAATTCCCTAGTTAAATACAGCTTTTTTTCCTTTGTGTTTTAAAATCTTGAACTCTCCTCCTAAATTTCCCATTGTTTGCAGTTTTTCACCTACCTTTTTTGGGGAGGAAAAATAAAAATAAAAATAAATCTCTCTCTGCCTCATTTTGTCACGCTGCACCAAAGACCCTGGTTTCGGTTTCATTTCTGAAGCTTAGCTAGGGGAAAAAAAAACTGCTTTACACTGATTGCCTGTAGGGCGGCCCTTTGAAGCCCCGGGCAAGAGTTTAAACAGTTTTTTTTTCTTCTAGCCATCAGCTGGGGCTCAAGAAAAATCGGGACTTTTTTGAAACGCCGCGGGACGCGGGACAAATTGCTCAAAAGCGGGACTGTCCCGCCAAAAGCGGGACGTCTGGTCACCTTACATTTGTATCAGTGATGGGTTGCTACCAGTTTGCCCCGGATCGGGTGACCCAGTAGCGCCGGTGGTGGGAGGCTCCGCCCACCCGCCCGCCCGGATGCATGCACAGAAGCGTCACGTGCCCACGAGAGAACCAGTAGCGCCGGGTTTTGAAACCCGCTCCTGATTTGTATCATAGCACAATTGATATACAGGTTAGCTCTTTTCTCTCCTGTCAAACAGTCCTTGATTTTTATTATGTCATTGGTATGTTAAGCAGCTGGCACTGACTAACAGTGAGCTATATTAAGAGAAGATTCAAACATGCCAATTTATTAGGCATAATCAAATGAAAATCATTGAGAACAATCAGCAATTTACCACCAGGCCTTTAGAGAAATTCCTTGGGTTTATATTTTTACCTTACTTATTGCAAATCCAAAGACTTCTTCAAAATAAGCAGGCTGACTTATGAGCAGCAAGTAGAAAGTCCAGCTTCTGCAAAAGTTTGCCACAACAATTGCATAAACCGGCATCGAAGTGAAAAACTGCTTCCAAGGGGTGCTAAATCTCTAGAAGAGAGAATGCCAAAGCTTTAGAATGATGGGAGGCTGTAGTTCACTTTAGTAATGTTAGGCATCAATTTAACATTCAATTTGTCATTCATATGTATTATTTGGGTGAAAGTATTTTCATTGTAGAAAACAATATTTGAAAAACAAACATGAATAAGTAACCTCTCCTTTTGTTATCTACATAATGAAAAGGACAAGATTCTGCAGCAAGCAGCATCAATCCCACTCTGTTTAGCATGTCATTACCAGCCTGGGAATCCATGCTCAGCCCCTTTGTTGTTATCCTCAAGCAGACATTTGAAACCGGCAGGCTGGGTGGCCTTAGATTTTGGCCCAGAGATGCAACTCTAATTCCACTACTAGCTGAAGGGCAAGGGGAATTCTCCTCTAGCTTTTCTCCTTGGCTGACACTCCCCCGCCTATTCGCCATGGCAGTCAGCCATGGCCCCTCCGTCCCACATGCTTCGGCACAGCCTATTCGACGCCACACTGTTTGTCCTGGGCTTTTAGTCTCCCAGGATGATTAGCCGCCAGCCAATTAGCTAGTTGCCAATGCTGGCAGCCAGAAACCCAGGGGGACAGGTGGAAGGGAAGAGCAAGGATGGGGGTGCGGATAGTAAGGCAGCTTCATCCAAAGGAGTTTTTGTTTTGGGTGGGTATCCTAGCCTTAGAAAGAGAGAGGGAAGGAGGAAGGGAAGGGAAGGATGGAGAGTGAGGGAGGGAGGGAGGGAGGGAGGGAGAGAGAGAGAGAGAGAGAGAGAGAAGAAAGAAAAGAAAGAAAGAAAGAAAGAAAGAAAGAAAGAAAGAAAGAAAGAGAAAGAAAGGAAGGGTGGGGAGGGAGGGAGGAAGGGAGGGAGGGAGAGAAAAAGGAGAGGAAGGAAGGACCACAAACCCCCCCTCTCTCCTTTCCCTTCCTCCTTCCCTCTCTCTTTCTAAAGCTAAGATACCCACCCAAAACAAAAACTGCTTTGGATGAAGCCGCCTTACTATCCGCACCCTCACGCCTGCTCTTCCCTTCAACCCCTCCCCCTGGGTTTCTGGCTGCCAGCATTGGCAACTAGCTGATTGGCTGGCGGCTAACCATCCCGGGAGGCTAAAAGCCCGGGACCAACAATGTGGAACAGTGTGGCGTTGAATGGACTGTGCCAAAGTGTGGGGGACAGAGGGTCTGGGGCTGATTGGCTGGGGCGAATGGACGGGGGTGTGTCAGCCGAGGAGAATTCCCCCAAGGCAGAAGCCTGGCGGAGAAGCAGGCGCGGCCAAGGTAGGAGGCGAAAAGTCCCATTCCGCCTGAAACATCAGTAATCCCTGAAATCACAATTGGTGGAGAAGAAGGCATTCTGATAGAAGTATCCCCTTTAAGGCCTGCTTTATAGTACAGCCTTATGCATATTTGTGGAATTCAGATTTAATCTTTCTTAAAAATAAACTGAATTTAATGCTAAAATGCAAACTTGATCCAAACTTTCTTTTTATACAAGGAGCCGTAGAAAAAAATTAAAAGTCTTTATATTACAAGCTTAGAAACAAGAAAAGAAACATTGTTTCCCAACTTGTTTGATTTATACCAGAGGTGTCAAACTCCAGGCCTGCGGGCCGAATCCGGTCCATAGAGTGCTTAAAACTGGCCCGCGGGGCCAGCCTGGAAATAGCAAAGGACCGGCCCAGCCTGGAAATAGCAAAGGACAGGCCCGTGGTGCCTCTAGCAGCCAAAACAGGGCAAGGGGGGGGCCCTTGTGGCTTCCCTGCACCCCATTTTCGGCCTGTGCGGCCTCCTGCAGACTCTGGCAGCCAAAACACCTCTGATTCAGGGATGAAATCCAGCAGGTTCTGACAGGTTCTGAAGAACCGGTAGCAGAAATTTTGAGTAGTTCAGAGAACCGGTAGCAGAAATTTTGAGTAGTTCGGAGAACTGGCAAATACCACCTCTGGCTGGCCCCAGAGTGGGGTGGGAATGGAGATTTTGCAATATCCTTCCCCCAGGACTGGGGAGGGAATGGGGATTTTGCAGTATCCTTCCCCTGGAGTGGGGTGGGAATGGAGATTTTGCAGTATCCTTCCCCTGACATGTCCACCAAGCCACACCACGCCCACCAAGCCATGCTCACAGAACCGGTGGTAAAAAAATTTGACTTTCACCACTGCCCTGATTTATACCATATTATGATTTCAACAGCCCGAGATGAGAAATGGGAGACTGGAAACTGGATCTACATCTCTTTCTCTCTCCGTTTACAATTACATATTACGTTTTTGTTGCTGAATCTAAAAATCATATCAAGCAAAATCTGAAATCTAACAAAAGGCTTCAGGGTCAAAGCATAAAATAGGGTATTAAATCAACAAGCACAGAACAAGAGGTAACTGGACTTTCTTGTTAATCTCTGAAGATGTTTCACTTCTTATCCAAGAAGCTTCTTCACTTCAGAGCGAAACATCTTCAAAAAATAACAAGAAAGTCCAGTTGCCTCTTGAAAAAAGGGACAATCATGATCTGGATGACTGAGAATCTCCAGAGACAAAAAGCACAGAAGTTCAGTAGTAAGATTTTCTTGTGTTAGAACCTTCACAAACATTTAGTTACTGTAGTGATCTGACAAAATACAGATTTGTTGTTAATTGATGTCCCAAAGGTGTTTTTTCAAGAAGTAACTGGACTTGCTGGCTTTTCTTTGAAGATGTTTCGCTTCTCATCCAAGAAGCTTCTATGGCTCTTCAAGCTTCTTGGATGAGAAGCGAAATGTCTTCAAAGAAAAACCAGAAAGTCCAGTTGCCTCTTGAAAAAGCACCTTTGGGACAGCCATGATCTGGATGACTGAGAATCTTCATAGACATTTGTTAGTTGATGGTTTCTACAGTAATTTTGGACAATAAATCATTTCTAAAGAGAGGGAAAAACTATGAAGTGAAGCTACAAGTAACTTACACTGGTATTGATTAAGTTGGCTCCGCCTATACTAGTTTCTATGTAAATTCTTTCCTCAGTGCTTATTGTTGGATGAACAGCTGGGCTCTCATATGCTTGCAGCAGCCAGAACATATACCAGGTTATTCCAAAAATTCCTTTAAATGTAGAATGAAACAGGATTTTGACAACAGTTAAAATATTTAAAAAATATTTGTCAGCATTATTTCAACATATATTACTTTATCTATAATATTTTTTCTTCACTGGGCAACTTACCATATGTATAGAAGACAGATGACCATCCTATATATTGCACCAATACACCTGCAAGTGGCATAGCAACTACTGCCCCAGCATAAGAACCTGCAACAAAAATCACATATGTATGAGTCAACAGTTGTGTTCCAACATACCTAACCCATTATATCACTAAAAATAAGTGGTCTGTTTGGAAAAACACTACATTGCTAACTAAAGTTTTATAAGCCCAGAGTTGCTTCAATAGTGAGATGGGCTGCTCATAAATTTAATAAATAAATGAATACACCCAATTTTGTAGTAAGAGAGATGAAAAATTTGTACAAAACTGTTGGAGTCATGGATTCTTATATTATGGAACACACTTGTTCCTGTTATTTTATTTATTTTATTTTATTTCAAATTTATATACCGCACCTTCTCTCGAAAGACTCAAGGCGGTGTACAGCCAGATAAAAACATACAATACAAACATTAAAAAACAATTAAAAGGATATATATTAATTTGGCCCCAGTTTAAGATAACAAACCAATTAAAAATTAAAAATATGTTAAAAAATATGTTAAGCCAGCCCGGCTTGCTGGAAAAAGAAGGTTTTAAGGGCACGGCGGAAGGCACCGAGGTCTTGGATTCTCCTTATCTCTGGGGGCAGCTGATTCCAGAGGGTAGGTGCCCCCACAGAGAAGGCCCTCCCCCTGGGGGTCACCAGCCTACATTGTTTGGCTGATGGCACCCCGAGGAGGCCCTCTCTGTGGGAGTGCACAGGTCGGTGGAAGGTCATCGGTAGCAGCAGGCGGTCTCGAAGATAACTACGTCCTATGCCATGGAGCGCTTTAAAGGTGGTAACCAACACCTTGAAGTGCACCCGGAAGACCACTGGGAGCCAGTGCAGCTCACACAGGAGCGGTGTTATATGGGAGTGCCAGGCGGCTCCCGTGATTACCCGCGCGGCCGCATTCTGGACCAGCTGGAGCCTCCAGGTACTCCTCAAGGGGAGCCCCATGTAGAGAGCGTTGCAGTAGTCCAGGCGCGAGGTGACGAGGGCGCGAGTGACTGCACAGGGAATCCCAATCAAGAAAGAGCCGCAAATGGCGAATCAGGCGAACCTGACAAAAGGTCTCCCTGGCTAGAGCCATCAGATGTTCCTCCAAGGACAGCTGCATATCCAGGAGGACTCCCAGATTGTGTGCCCTTTCCGCGGGGGCTAAAGACTCGCCCCCGATAGTCAGTGATGGAGTCAACTGACTATATCGGGATGCCGGGAACCACAGCCACTCAGTCTTGGAAGGGTTGAGCTTGAGCCTGTTCCTCCCCATCCAGATCCGCACAGCCTCCAGGCACTGGGACATCACTTCAAGGGCATTGTTGGGGTGGCCTGGGGTGGAGATGTACAACTGGGTGTCATCAGCGTACTGATGGTACTTCACCCCAAAGCCACGGATGATCTCACCCAGCGGCTTCACATAAATGTTGAACAGAAGGGGCGAGAGGACCGACCCCTGAGGCACTCCACATGTAAGAGGCCTCGAGGTCGATCTCTGCCCCCCTGCCAACACAAACTGCGACCGGTCAGAGAGAAAGGAGGAGAACCACCGTAACATGGTGCCCCCCATCCCCAACTCTTCCAACCGGTGCAGCATGATACCATGGTCAATGGTATCAAAAGCCGCTGAGAGGTCTAACAGGGCTAGAACAGAGGAGCAACCCCTGTCCCGAGCCCTCCAGAGATCATCTACCAACGCGACCAATGCCATTTCTGTGCTGTGCTCAGGCCTGAAACCCGACTGGAACGGATCTAGATAAGACGTTTCCTCCAGGAATTGTGGAAACTGTCGCGCGACCACACTCTCAACAACCTTCGCCACGAAGCAAAGGTTGGAGACAGGACGGTAGTTGGCCAATACTGCCGGGTCCAGGGAGGGCTTCTTGAGGAGAGGCCTTACCACCGCCTCTTTCAAGGCTGTGGGGAAGTAACCCTCACTCAACGAAGCGTTAATAATTCCCTGGAGCCAGCCTCGTGTAACCTCCCGGGAAGCCAGTACTAACCAGGAGGGACACGGATCCAGTAAACATGTGGCCGCACTAAGTCTCCCCAAAATCCTGTCCACGTCATCAGGGGCCACAGAGTCAAACTCTTCCCAGATAACATTCTCAAGACTATTCCTTGCCACCCTGCCCGAATCTACCCAGTCAGAATCCAAATCTTCCCGGATCTGTGCGATTTTGTCATACAGATATTGTCCGAAATCCTTGGTCCTGCCTTCCAGGGGATCCTCCCACACTCCCGGATGGAGTAGGGAGCGGGTCACCCTGAACAGGACGGCCGGACGATTCTCTGATGATGCAATAAGAGCGGAAAAGTAATTAAACTTTGCCGCCTTTATTGCCACTAGGTAGGTCTTAATATGCGACCTTACCAGTGTTCGGTCAGATTCAGCGAGACTGGCCCTCCAACCACTCTCCAGGTGTCTTTTCTGGCGCTTCATCTCTCTCAGCTCCTTGGTATACCAAGGACCCACGAGGGATCGGCACCGGGTCAGAGGCCGCAAAGGCACGACTTGATCCAAGGCCCCACCAGCCGCCCGATCCCAGGCAGCCACCAGGTCTTTGGCCGAATCGTGTGCCAGATACTCAGGAAATGGCCCAAGCTCCATCTGGAACCTATCAGGATCCATCAGGCGCCTGGGGTGGACCCATCTAATTGGCTCCGCCTCCCTGTGGCGGGGTGTCGCAGTTCGAAGGTCCAGATGAAGGAGTGAGTGATCTGACCATGACAAGGGTTTCATGTCTATATCCCCTATAACAAGACCACTCAACCACTGGCCAGAGACAAAAATCAGTCTTGTTAGACAAGACTGCAGTTATTAGTATTGCTGAAATATAGATAACTGAGAATGCACTTTGAAATGCTACAATCCTTGTCTCCCAACATTAATCTAACATGACCTCAGATTTTTAAAAAATCTATCCTCATTGTTTGTTTCTTGACTTCATTCAATTTAGGTACCAAACCAGCCCTGGGCAACTCACAGTATAGCAAAACAAGATAAAAACACACAATACAAAACAGACAAATGGAATCTGTCTGTATACAAAAAACACATACAACTTGCATTGACCAACTCTAAAATTCCCAGGATTGTTGTTAGTCTGGGAAGTAATCATCATCATCATCATCATCATCATCATCATCCTGAGAAGAAAGCCACAGCAACCGAATTCCATATTGTTATGAACGGTATAGGACCAGGGAATCTTAGAGCACACCTACTTGAACTAAACACTGGCTGTTCAGCTTGGGTGATGGGTGAATAAAAAGCACTATTCCTATTATGTGGAAGATTCCCTCCTAGTATGAGGTTCAACAGGAAGAAATTGAGGCAGACATTTTGGGAGGCTATTCCCTTTCTTTGAATTATCTGTTCCCTGATGCAAGGATTGCCCCCGCCCCACCACCCAAATTCTTAGGGCCTGCCAGAGAATAATTAAGACTTAGCTTTTCCAAGAGCTCTTTGGTGATTAAGCAGTCAGAGGAAGATCTGTGCCAATATTGTTTCTCATTTTATCTGGTTTTATTGTTTTCCATCCTATTATTCTTTGTACTATGCTTTGATACTGTACATGCCTAGAGCTTCTGGCGTGAGATCATTTATAAGTCTTATTAATAAAACAAAACTTCATAGTCATTTCCTGGAATCATCATTGCTCAAAGAACACTTTATTGGGCGAATGCTTTATTTGGAAATATACACATCTGCCCAGAAAAAGGACAAAAGGGTGTGGATGTGGTAAAATCCATCCTGAAATGCTAGAAGGGGTTCAGTGGAGGAATCTCAATAGTTTGTTTTCTGGTAAATGTGTATTTGTACACATATATGCACATAGACACACATACATACAAAAATACTGGCTGTGCCCATTATGTCTTCCATTATGAGAAGTGTTTATATATTACTCCCAAAATTTTAACTGTGCCTTTTGGTCCTGAAAACTGAGAATGCCTTTTCTACAATATTATAACATGAAAGAATAAGGACATTACTGCTGTAAATAGTATGATGTGATGATTTATAGGAAAATATGCTACTGGTAAATGGTTAAAAAAAATAAATGGCATTTGGATCCTATTGAGAGCTCATAAAGACAAGCCATGAAATTTTATTTTGGCATTTACCAGTGTTGCTAATTAATTATTCTGGTAGATGCGTAGACTCAGGTGTTCTTTTTTCCTCATTTGAAATTAGTTTATATTATTTAATAGACAGTTAACTTATGTATGAACTTTTGGGCATCTTGAGAACATTGGAACTCTTCTTGGAATAATTCATTAGCAAACTAGTTCAAAATGTTTATCCAAATTGTACCTTAAAAGAAATTTTCCAACAATTCTTTTAAAACACTATTTGAATCGAATATAATAAATTGCTTAATGGTTTTTAGGTAATTGTACTGACTTCGATCAACATTCAACTTGTCTGGAAATAAATAAAAATTTTTAAAGAATAATAAATATTTGTTTAGGAAAGGCAGCCTAAACTCAGAAAAGGACTGAATTAATGATATCAATTAGTTATAGGATGGCTGTATAAGTAGGAATTAAGTTTGATTATTGATTAGTATATTCACACAACACATGGAATCATGAACTAGCCAACTACATTAGCTTAGCATTTGGTAGTGTGAATTGAGCCTTGCAGTTACAACTGGCCCTGTGATGCAGCAAAAACAATTTGGAGCTGAACATGCTTAAAACTGTAGAGGTGAGAGTGGATTTTAGGAGGAGCCTTCCTTTTCTACCACCTCTTACTATAGTATCAACAATACAGCTTTGGGTTCCATAATTTCCCAGGATTTGAAATGAATATCCATCATTAGAACCATCATTAAAAAAGTACAATAAAGAATATTCTTCCTGCATCAACTCAGGAAGTTCAGACTGCCCCAGGCAGGAGCTGTTGATTCAGTTTTACAGAGGAATTATTGAGTCAGTAATTTGTACTTCTTTAACTCTCTGATCTGGTACACCAACTAAACAGGTGACAGTACAGACTCAACAGATAGTTAGGGCTGCAGAAAAAACAATTGCAATTATATTGCCTTCCATAGAAAATATGTATATTATATGGGACAGGAGAAGGGCTGAGAAAACATCTACAGATCCTTCACATTCTGGACATAAACTGTTCCAACTCATGCATGCTAAAACAACTAGACACAGGGACAGTTTTTTCCCTCGTGCCATCACACTACTGAACACCTACATCTCACAGTAGCGTTTAATCTATCTATCTGTCTGTCTGTCTGTCTGTCTGTCTGTCTGTCTGTCTATCTATCCCTCTATCTCTATCTCTATCTCTATCTATCTATCTATCTTTCTATCTATCTATCTATCTATCTATCTATCTATCTATCTATCTATCTATCTATCATCTACAGTTTCTATCTATCTATCTCTATCTTTACCTCTCTATCTCTATCTCTATCTCTATCTCTATCTCTATCTCTATCTCTATCTCTATCTCTATCTCTATCTCTATCTCTATCTCTATCTCTAGGTCCCTCCCTCTCTCTCTAGAGAGAGTGTATATATATATATATACACCCCTATTGTATGGCTGTGGAATTACTATTCTTCTTCTTATCTTCTTTACTACCCACTCTTATTTGTTTTATGATTATTATTACTCTGTTGCTTTGCATGTACACTGAGAGCGTCAGCACAGAAGACAAATTCCTTGTATGTCTAATCCAAATAAACCTATTCTATTCTATTCTATTCTATTCTATTCTATTCTATTCTATTCTATTCTATTCTATTCTATTCTATTCCATTCCATTCCATTCCATTCCATTCCATTCCCTTCCCTTCCCTTCCCTTCCCTTCCCTTCCCTTCCCTTCCATTCATGTTTCTAAACCTCAAAAATTTACTTGAATATGCAGTACAACAAATAAATAAGTGGTATAAACAAAGTCACTATCTGGTTGATATGAGTAACTGGGTTTATGTTAAAGAACCAAAAATCTAAGCATTAAAAGAAAGAAAAAAATTTTCTTATTGAAATTGCCATAGAGAAAGTAGAAATCATATGTGCAGAAATGTATCAATTTTACAACAGACACAAATAGCAATAATATATGTCCTTCAGATATTAAGAAAGTTTTTTTGGCAACTAAATCCTCAAATGAAAAATAAGTGAAAACCTCGAAATGGGTAAAAATCAAAGAAAAACACTATTTGAAAATACCAGTTTGGCTCTCCACGATGGAGGCACTAACATACCCAAATGTGATGGATATGGGAGAAATTGTAAGATACAAAGATATTTTAAATGAGAAGGGGGAATTGAAAAACAAACAGGAATTGAATAGCCAAGGGATAAATTTAGTATGGTGGCTGCATGTACAGATACAATCTAGATACTATAAAGATGTTAAAACTTTTTATAAAGAACCAACAGAATTGGATCAAATTTTAATAGTACCGGAGGAGAAACTGATTAAAAAATTCTATAATTATTTATTGACTACTAGAATGGAAGAGAAGCAAGTAAAAGAAACTATTATAGCATGGACTAAAATTTTTGGATATTCCATAGAATTGGACAAATGGCAAAAGTTGTGGGACAGAAACTATAATTTGACAGTGTCCACTGCATATAAAGAAAACATATACAAAATGTTTTATAAATTGCACTTCTCTTCAGCAAGATTAGCTAGAATGTTTAAGAATATGTCTTCCAAGTATTAGAAGTGCAACCAAATCCCGGGCTCATATTTGGACATGTCCGAAAGCAAAAAAATACTGGATTAGATTACACACCTGGTTAGAAAAGATGATAAACGAACATATAGATCTAAAACAGAAAACATTTCTGTTGGGTATCATACCAGATAAATAAAGTAAAAGAAATGTATACTTAATAATACATGTGTTAACAGCAGCCAGAATCACGTTTGCACAACATTGGAAGGGTGAGGAAATCCCCACAGAAGAAAAGATAATAACAAAAATTTTAGAATGGGCAGAAATGAATAAACTAACATTTGAAATTAAAGAAAAGGAAGTCACTGAATATTTTGAGGTATGGGATCTGTTCTATTGATGGTTGGATGAGAGAAACAGGAGTTAGAACTTCAAAAACTACAAGAGAAAAAGTAATTTTATTATTATGTTACTGTAACTTATTAATTTTGATTAGTCTTAATAATTAATATTATGAGGGAAAAGCACTGTTATATTATGAGATTACTATTAGAGAATGCTATTATTGTTACTATGATGAATGTTACTTAAAAGAATTGTAACCAGACAACACACTGTTTATATGGATTTTGAACATGTTGCCCTTTTTATTTATATTAATAAAAAATAAATAAAGAAAAGAAAAAGAAGTGAATACCTATTGTTTTATAATCAGCATAGTATTTTTCATTAAACCCATCATGCAGGCATTTTCTTAAAACAAAAGAAGAAAAACCAACATACCACAAAATGAAATAGTTGCCAACCTGCTTCTTTCCATTGGAGGAGCCCATTTACTCCACATTCCATGGCATGCTGGATAAGTCACCCCCTAGCAAATTTTGCACAGCATTAAATTTTTGCATTTAAACTTTTCATTTGTGCTCACATTTTTATTACATGCAAGTAATTGGTCTTATTGTTTTAGACAGGAATCATCTGCAAAAGGAAGCCATCTCACTTAACACTAAGGGATTGACTTCAAATGTGTGTTCGTGTATATAAGTGCATTTGTACATACACATATGTATATAATACAGTACAGAAAGGAAATAATGATTCTCAGGGTAGAATTCTGTTTGAGTTTTGATTCCTTTATTTGCACAAGCTTTTCTATCTGTATTTCCAGAGACATAAATATCACAGACCAATATCTGTGAAGCTATTTTATTAAAGTCCTAAATAGACCAAATAAATCCTGCCCTAGGGATAAAACTTTGTTTTAATAGATTTTAATAGTTTTAATAGATTTAAGAATGGAAAGGATTTGAAGGATCCAGTTACTTCAAATACTGATTTTCTTCAATGGGAACCTACTTGTTATTAGTTGAAGCTGAAACTATTAGTTGAACTTGCACTTCTCACCTTTTGGCATTCACATGGCTGAAAATTAAACTTCAATTCATTTTGTTTTTTGCAATTTTACAATAATAGCATATTTCCAAAGGCTTCTGCCAGCTCAGATGCTTTAGTCAAAATGATGAAACCATTATTGTGTTGTTGTGAATGAGCTTCCCCTTCTGCATGTGTGACATCACAATGAGTGTACAAGAGATGGCACTTGTATTGCTATGGTGTGAGGCTGCTTTCATCACTTGTTTCCCTCCGACCTTGATACCCATCATAGATGGATCTGCAAGTTCCCCTCCTGTTCTTTGTCACTAAGCTTTCAAATATCAACAAATAAGTATTAAAAGGTAACCAAGAGATTCAATTTTAACACAGTTGCAAAAAATTACTTGCTCTGGAATGATGCAAACATTATTTTAATGTTTGTATTGCTTACATGCAATTAATGAAAACTTAATAACTGGTGCAAATAAACATCCACATTGGTACTTACCTCCACAAGGCCTTGCAAAATTCTTACAAACATAACACACCCATAATGTACTCTGGCAGCTGCAGGAATGAACATGTTTAGAGTTGAAGTTAGGAAAATTGCTGCTCCAAACACCCTAAAAAAAGGAGAAATATAATTTTCCCCTATAATTTCATATTGCCATAATGCCATGATACTATATATTGAATTGAGAAAAGCTGGCCTAAACAAAAGTTCAAAATTATCCAGTGATCAATTTTTTAAAAAAGGACAAACTAAACTTTCATTGAAGACTTTATATTCTAGAATTGCACATAGCCAGCTGATATCATCTGAGCAATTTAGTTGAACACAGATTAAAATACATGATATTTGTAGTTATTTGTTTTGTGAACATTTTTATAAATGTTACTCTCAAAATGTCCAATATTAAAAACATTTAGTTCATACATTTCTTTACTAAGTTCTTCTAAAATTAGCATCATTATTTTTATTTCAGAACACCAAGATAATCTGACAAGCTTCAATTAACATTAGCTATCGGAGAAACTACTGGTAGTTGTAGTTTCACAGTAATGAACTATTTTTATGCCTCATTATAGAATAGAATAGAATAGAATAGAATAGAATAGAATAGAATAGAATAGAATAGAATAGAATATTCTTTATTGGCCAAGTGTGATTGGACACACAAGGAAATTGACTCTGATGTATAACCTCTTAATGTATATGCAAACAACAAAGTAATATAATCATAAAATACCATTAGTAGAAGGTAGTAGAAAAGATGAGAAGAATAATAGAAACACGGCCATATTACATGTAAATACACAAATGATTATACATTGTTTAAAATGTTGCATTCTAGAAAAGTAACACTATATTTATACATATTTATTACGTCATGTGTTTTTCTAAATTCTGTATTGCATTATAATATATGTGTATATTACCTGTTAGCTGCTAGTTTATTTGCAATGAAACCTCCTGGAATTTGTGTAACAATATAGCCCCAAAAAAACGAGCCATGAATGAGTCCTACTACTTCTGGATCCCAGCTGAATTGAGCTTTCTACAAATAAAACAATATTAAATAGTAACACATAGCTAGCATCTTGATGTTTGTAAAATATGTTTTACTGCAAAATCCAGATATTGCAGTTATCATTAATCAATATTTGTCCTTTAAGAGCTTTAAAAATGAACTTATTTGATGGAAGTGGAAAATTTTGTCAGTTCTTTTTTATTAATTAATATGCTTAGAGTATTAAATAAATTTGTTTAATTAATTAGTTAATCGGCTAGTATGTTCTCAAATTGATGGACTACACAATTTTTTTTTTACATCTGAGTGTTTGAAAGCTTTTGCTGATATACCTACTGCCCACAATCATATTTCAAAAACAAGAAAGAAAAATACCTGAGGCATTGTTATTACAGCTATTCACCTAGCTGAATAATGCCTTTGCTCTAAATACAGGTATCTTCCCCAGTTATGCTACAGTTGTCCTTGATTTAGTGCATTTTTTGTTAATGTATTTTCATTCAGATTGTAATTTGCAGAATATTTCAAGGGCACCTTTCAACTGGAGACCAGTACATGTTACAATGAAGCACATATTGGTTTATTGACAGAACTTGCTTAGGCAAAACAAGCCTAAAAAGGTGGTGGGGTTACAGTCCCTCTTTACAGATTTATGTGCATTGGAATATATCCAGGTATTTTATTGGATATAACACGTCATGCACCTAGTGAAAACAGTGAAGCCTGTAAGGTGAAAGAAGAGAAGGCTGTTATTCCATGAATATAATTTCTTTCCAGGGTGTTACTTTCTTTCATTCTCCTTGTCTCCCAGTATCTTTTCCCATAGAATCATGACCTCTTGTCCTTCTAAATGTTTTGTGGCTGAACTAACAGTTTTAGTTTCCAGAGAAGATATAGTAGGATTAGGATTGTTTATTTTGGCCCCAAGAATGCTTCAATTCAATGATATTGCTTTCGGTTTAAATTTCCATTTTTACAGTGCAGTAAGTGCTTTACGATGCTCTTTGTCCCATCTAGGACTATTTACTATCTGTCAGCCTGATCTACTTCACAGGGTTATTATAAAACCTGAGTATTGGCATATGAGGAGAAATGTGTATGCCACCTTGAGTTCCTTGGAAGAAAAACAGGCTGTACATCTAATGAAAAATCACTATGGGAGTTAAAACATAATATTTCATAAATACAACTAAACTTTTAATAGAAAGCTAGTTTGGTATAGTGGTGAAGGAATTAGACTAGAAACTAGTCCCATTTTAGGTACAATACCTATTGGGGCAACCACTCTCTCTCTCAGCCCTAGAAGAAGGCAATAGCAAGCCACCAGCTGCTGTGATCTAGAGGTGGAGCTCTTGCCTCACAATCAGGAGGTTGTGAGTTCGATCCTAGGTAGATGTAAGGTCTCCTGCTTGAGCAGGGGGCTGGACTAGATGACCTGCAAGGTCCCTTCCAACTCTGTTAATCTGTTAAACTTCTGAAAAGCTTTGCCAAGGAAACGTCAGGGATTGTCCAGGCAGTTATCATGAGTCAATACTCACTGGGAGGCACACACGCTCACACACAGAGACAAGCTTTAATATCACCGTATCTCTCTATAGCACAAGTAGAAAACACTTTCTAGTAAGAGAAATAAACATAGTACAATATATATCTTGTGAGCCAAAATTTCTGTCTGAGACTTTGGAGCACTGATTTATCTGAATAGAACATTCTGTTCTATATCAATTACAAAGACCCTAATAATCTTATACTATCTGAACAGCTGCTAATGCCATTGACGCATTGATTAGCATTAAACATGCTAATGTTTATTGAAAAAAAAATTGAAAAGAAAATGAAGAAAATAAACTTTTTAATCTGATCTCTTCTAGAGTATTATGGTATTATTTTTCTGTGTTAAAATAATATATCCTTCTACCTACCTCAGTCTCTGGTTTTCCATTGATGTAGACTGTGTTGTTATTAACCATTTCCACAATAGCAACACCAAGATTGCATCTAATTCCAAAAGAAATGCAAAATCCCAGACCACTCATCATAGCAATAATATAGCGTTTAGGTAATCCACAGCAATAGCAATCAAATAAAGGCGGTTTGGTTGTTGCTTGCATAGGTCTTCCGTCTTCATTCAGCTCTATGGCATCTCTTTCACAGTTGGTTCCATCAATTTTTCTAAAGCCATGTAAAACAGAGGCAAGGTGTGTTCAGAGAAAAAATATACTCTCAGAAGTTACTGATACGCACTTAAAATAACTAAATACTAAAGTGCTTTTGTTACATTCCCATATTAACTGTTCCTAATAAATTAGGTTTAAATAGCATGGAAAGAAAGAAGGAGCCAAAGGGTTTATAGAGTACCAAATTTGCAATCTGATGCCCAAAATTACCAAAACTGTAAATCATTATCTCTGGATGGCCCATAGAATATTCTGGAAAGCTAATATAGTGACAGTAGCATTTCCAATGACGCAACCGCAAATCTAGTTTATCAAACCATCAGGCAGACAGTCATAGAATAAAACCTGCAGTGTTAGCAAGTGAGTCCTAAGAGTACCATTTATTTTATTTAAAAATGTGTTTGAATGTGATATTACTGAAAACATGGATTGGGAATCTGTTGTCTGCCCCCCACCCCCCACTGTTGCTGAACTACAAAAATCATACTCTTCTAAGCTTTGTTGTTCAGTAATAGCTTGAAGCTTTCCACCTCCATTTTAAATCGAAGGCTTGTATGATTGAGCATGGAGAATAAGATTCCAGAACAGAATCCGTTGCAGAACTTTATGTAGAGGTGCTTTGAAGAACTTGTAGAATAAAATGCAATATAAATCTCATTAGCAAGTCTATTATCAGAAGTATGTTTGATCTTCAGCTGTTTTAGGAACTCACGTATAACTTTGATGAGGATTGTATTCTCTATAACTCTCATTAAACTAATCAGATTTGGCTTTTTTTAAACCTGAAAATATACTATACTGTCAGAAAACCTGACAGTTCTTAAACAGTTAAAAGATGATGATGATGATGATGATGATGATGATGATGATGATAATAATAATAATAATAATAATAATAATAATAATAATAATAATAATAATAATAGCCTTTATTGTCATTGTACATCATGCATACAATGAAATTGCTGGAAAGAACTGTATTTCCTACATACCATTAAGAATTACACTAGTAACAATAGCTCAAATTAGAATATATGCTTCAGTAAAATAATACTATAAATATGTATTTGTATTCTGAGCATCGTATGTGGTACCTTGGTTTTTGTACTGGATTATGTTTAACTATATTTTCTGCTCTTTTTATAAAAGTTTTCATATTGTTTTTCTTGTGAGTTGGCTTCCTAGATGCTTAGAATTATGTATTTAATATGGGTGGCCAAATAAATTTTCTAAATAAATAAACATTTTCTAAATAAATAAATAAGGAATGCAAAGCCATAAGAAGTTTCAGAGCCAAATCCAGGGGAGAGCTAGAAGGGCAAATAATGAAATGTGAGTTGTGCTATCACAATGCAAAGCCCATGACTAAGGACACAAGTAAGGACACAAGTACAAGTGGTGTTTGCACTGTGATATCGCAATACACGTTTGTTAGTTTTTTTCATCATTTCCGTTTGTACCAGAAACTTGTTTTTGATTTTCAAGAACAGATTGTGGTGCATGTTTCATACGGAGATTTTCCATTTTAGGGAAAGGAAGAGTGTATTCCTTTATAGTTTTTTATTACGGACAAAAACCTTCTTTTGTCCTTCTTATTAAGGACAAAAACCTCTCATAACATGTGTATTTGTATGCTGTTTTCTATTTATTCCAGGAGAGTAAAATATATTAATCATTATATCTTTTTTACTTCTACTCATATTACTTATGTTTAAAGTAAAATAAAATACAATATCATCACCAGCAGTAATTCTTAAAATAATAAATGTCATCTGAAACAATTACAAGCTTTTTATCTGCTTTACATCCTAAGGAATTGGATATAAGAGAATGAATGGATATCCTTCCAAGCACAGTGTTATATGCATGGGTATTTAATGTAAATCCACACAGCATCATAAATAAAATAACAGAATAACAGAGTTGGAAAGGACCTTGGAGGTCTTCTAGTCCAACCTCCTCCTCAAGCAGAAGACCATATACCATTTCATACAAGTAGTTGCCCAATCTCTTCTTAAAAGACTCCAGTGTTGGAGCATCCAAAACCTATGAAGGCAAGCCATCCCACTGATTAATTGTTCTGTCAGGAAATTTCCCCTTATTTCTAGGTTGGTTCTCTCCTTGATTAAATTCTATCCTCTTCTTTGTAGCAGCCCCTTAATTATTGGAACACCGTTATGTTACCCCCTAGTCCTTCTTTTCATTAGACTAGACATACTCAATTCTTGCAACTGTTCTTCATATGTTTTACCTTCCAATCCCCTAATAATCTTTGTTACTCCTATCTGCACTCTTTCTAGTTTTGACATCTTTTTAATATCATAGCGACCAAAACTGAATATAATATTCCAAGTATGGTCTTACCAAGGTATTATAAAGTGATACTCACATGACCTTGATTCTATCTCTCTGTTATGCAGCCTAGGACTGTGCCAACTTTTTTGGCAGCTGCAACACACTGCTGGCTCATATTTGAGTGATTATCCACTAGGATTGTCCTAGATCACTCTCACAGTAACTGCTACTGAGCTAGGTACCAGCTGTTCTATAACTACATTTCATTTTTCTTGCTTAAGCATAGAACCTTTCTTTTCTCACCATTAAATTTTATTTTGTTCGATAGGGCCCAGTGTTCAAGTCTCTTGAGATCCTTCCGGATCTTGAGCCTATCCTCTGGAGTTTTGGCTATTCCTGCCAATTTGGTTCCATCTGCAAATTTAATCTTCATCACACAAGGAATTTCTCAGCTTTAGAGGCCAGAATTTCCAGTCCTAATTGCCCTACCGGATATCTTTTCTACTGTTGTCTGCCAGTCAATGTTTAAGTTCAGTGTGTCCTTTATGATAGGTTCAGTTTAAAAGTAAAAGGCAGGAAGGGACAGAGAGGAAGGGACAGAATAAAATAAGTAAATCCCTGTGTGTGTGTGTGTGTGTGTGTGTGTGTGTGTGTATTTGTGTATGTGTGTGTATGTATATAATTCTTATATAATATTGCTCTTTCAATCAATGTTTTAAAAGTTCAGTAAATAATATCCTGTTTTTACTACCCATATTAATCCAAAATGAAAAAAGGGTGATGTGGATAAGGTAAAAGGATAGACTGATAAGAACAATACAAGAGAATGTTGAAAAACTCTGATTATAGGATATACTTCAGATAAACAGAATCATTCTAAAAAAAACCTTGAGAAAGGACATTGCTACTGTTTTCTAATTTATATGGCAAAAAGGCTGCAAAACTGAATTTTGCAATTTAGTTTTAAATTTAAATTAATTAATTAATTAGGTAATTTTTTTTACCAAAAGTCTACTTGTACTTATGAGTTTGAAATGTGAAAAGAGCCTTCTTTTATAAATTCTTACTGTCAAATGGTGTCACTAAAAAATTTTACATGATTGTTTTTCTTTTTTAAATAAATGCCTTTCTTCTTCTTTTTTAAAATCAGGTTTATGAGTCAAAATTAAGTTTCCAAGGGTTCAGAAGGACTCTCAATATCTGGTTGGGATGACATATAGTATTGAGTCTATTACTCTGACATGCTCTGTGGATTGTTTCCTACTGTGATATGGAGATTTCTTCTCAGCATACCTGTCACATTATTTAACAGAAGCATAGAAATCAGAGTTTCAACCCAGGCATCTTGCAATCTAGTCCATGTTCAAAAAAGAAATGTTCTGTATGTCTAATTTCAGAGCCTTTCTTGTGGGGGATGCAGCTGTCCTATGCCACACTCATGGAAGAACTTCAATTAAAGATATTGTTCATTATTATTTGAAATTATCAGGCAGATCAACAGTTTTAATTCTAGCAGTAAAACTGTTTAAATATAATCCCAAAAGTAATTTTAGAAGCTTAGATTTCCATACACAGAGTTGAAGTCAAGTTATTGGAAAGAGACTCAAAAGGACATTTTATTTATAAAACTTCCACAGTTCTAAAAATTATTGAGTACTTTTAATTTAGAAAGACAACTACAGCATGATTAATTTCTCATCAATACTGGGCAATATCATTTATTTCATTTAATTATAAGAATTATAATCCATTCATGCAATATAGTGCACCAACAAATAATGTTGATATTTTGTAAATAATATTAAATAAACATTAGGTGCATGGTTTAAAAATATTGCCTGGTGGTTCGTCACTCATTACAGAGTTTACTAAATATTTTAGGCAAAGGTAATCTTTGTGTTAGATTGTCTAGATGGTCTCATAGAGCAATGCTTCGTGTGTGGGTTTTTTTGTGGGGGGCAGCAAGTTGGAGAATCTATCTTATCTATCATATTTCTATTTTTACGTCCATAAGCAAAAGAATTTTTTAAAAAAGAACCAAGATGAAGATTTTGGCAAGCCGTTTGGCATTACAGTATCAACATTGTAACAATCTACCAGGATACAATGTAAATTGCAAAATGGATATATGGAAAATAATTCATATATATAAATTTCCTTATATATATGAATCTGAATGGAATTGAAATAGAATTTAGAAAATAATTCAGTAATAAAAATATTTCTATTTTTGCAAGAATGCCAAAAGGCTTGGGTCTCATCTATGCACAACTGAAATTATTTGTCGATATTTGTAGATATATCTTCATTTAAATGAGACAATAAATATCACACTCAGAGATGTGATATTTATCAACAATAGAAGTAAACTAAGATTTTGGAAAAATATGAAGAAATATCAGCTTTGGGCTAATTTGCAGGCGGCTTTTCAATTTTCATGAATTAAAAGTAATTTTCCCAGGAAATCTAGAAAAACATTTATTGTTGGTGCTCAAATTTAAAATGTCTCCCTCATTAAGCCTGCTTTGCCTCTTTATGACTCCACAATTCATCCATGTAGTTTTCTTAACCACATTGCAGAAATGGTTTGCCTTTGCTATCGTCTGGGAGAAGTGGTTATTGTTATGACTTCACAATATAAACGCTCATTCTGCTGTTTTTCTGGAGATCTCTCACATAAACCGTTTAGCTTTTTGAAAATAGTCAAGTCAAATGAATGAATGAATGAATGTGTATATTACAGACAAAATAAGGAGATGAAGTAGTTTGTTCCTGATAAAGAAGGAAAGCATGGATTGAAATAGTTATTCAGGACAATACAAAAAAAGTACAGAGAAGTTGTTTTTCTGCAGTTATGGTAGTATCTGCAATTAATACTGTAACATAATTCTATGGATGTTTATATAGAGAAATGCTCTCTTCCCTTGAGAGATATTTAATTGTGGTTAAGCACATTTGATGGCAATTTTGATTGTAGGGCAATTATATATAATAGTATTTTACATTATAACAATAATACATTACTCCTGTTTATGCTTTTGTAAAATATTGAAACATTAACAGAAAATGTTTTGTTACAGGACAGCACATCAATGACATAACTGCTGCTTTCAGAAAATGAATAACACAAAAACATGCCAATTAGACATTGTAGGCATTTTTTTTCTTGTAAAAAGTTTACTGTTTGCATAAAAATTAGTTTCCATAGGAACTTAATAAAATATTCTTTTTTAACATGCAAGACTTCTAACTTTTGTTATGACAATTTAACACTGTTCTTTTCTAAAATATATTATGAACTTTATACTTTAAAATATATTAGAATGATTAAGTAAAAAAGCACATATTTTTATTCTAACATAGAGTACAAAGGTAAGCACATATTTGTGGATTTAAGAGTCTTTAAACACAATGAAGATGAAACATAATTGCTGTTCACAATCACAGCAGTGTAGCTAAAAATACTTCATGATTTTAGCTGTACTAATTTAAAACTACAAAAATAATTTTGTTTTATCAATAACATTAAGGTGCCTAAAATTATGTTTCCCCCTCCCCCCACCTGATTTAGTAGGACACACCTAATGAGTGATTGTCCTTACTTTCAGCTAAGGTATATCCTTGTATATCCTCTTTTAGTCATTTGTTCCTACATATTTCACTTATGTATTTCACTTCATAATTTTACTATAATCTTTGTAGAAGTTAACAGTACATGAAACTGTTACCTTTGCAAGTGTCCTAGAGAGTCACTTACAGTATTCTTCACCTCTTCCTTCCCAGGCTTTAAAAGTCTCTCTTTTAATGAATTTAACACTTCAAAAGGCATCTTCTGTTCTTTCTTAGATAAATCCTTTTATGTAAAATAGACTTGTCATCATCAATTTTTTTTCAATTCTAATAGTCTTTTTTTTCCTGTTCTGTTCTTTTTTTTTCTTTTCTTCCTTGAGAGAGTGATCTGGCAGGTATGTTAATCTTCCAAATAAAATAACCACACCGAAATTATCAGTAGATTCTCCCAAAGACTGTCAATAATTCAGTGTAAATTGCAGGAGGTCTGTTTTGCATCTCTTGTTATTCTGCAGTCTTCAAAGGAATAGACCTGAAAGTAATACTGGACCTGATGTTAAGCTTATGCGTCTGACTAAAGCACATTATAACATGCTGCTCATCCTCTTTCTAGGCTTTCTTCACACATGTGCTCAGTGATGCTATAGTAACGAACACAATACTGTCTCTCTGGCCATTTGAGCTTCTCCCTAGCAAACTTTATTAAACATTTATGCATTTTCTCTCCCAATTTCAAACCATGGCTTTTGCTCCTATTTTGCTCTCCATTTTCCTGCTGAACCCCAAATAACAATATTGCCTGACTCACAGAGAGACAGACAGATGGACACACACACACACACACACACACACACACACACACTGATATTCCACTTGTAACTGATTAATATCTCCCTAATACAGAATCACAATATACTCTACAAATGGTATTGGATACAAATTAGGTCACACTGCAAGTTAGTGGAGAAGAAAGGAAGAAACTGATATTGAGTTGCATCGAAATTTAAGTGCTTCCAAACCGAGTTGGCATAAACAAACTGCTCAATTCTGTCGTCTTTGTAAAACAACACACACACACACACACACACACACACACACACACACACACACACACTGATGTCAGACCTTCTCATTTTGTTTAAATAAGTGTGGGGATCCAATTATACCAGTTAACGTAATCTTAATGAAATGTGACTTTTGTAGATGTGTAGAAAATACAATGATTCAGATATTACAATAATATTGTACCAGAGGCCAAGTGTTCTCTTTGCAGGAGTAATTATAGCCGATAGTTAGAATTTATATTTATTATTGTTGTGAATGTGGCAATTTGAATTGTATTACACATGGAGAAACGGAAAGCAGAAAATGAAGATATGTCAGGATAAGCACTGAGGCGGTTAATAAACTAAAACCTAGGACTCCATTTAATAGATAATTAGAAACTTTAAAGGAAAAGTATGATCCAGTAATACCATTGCAATCTCTTGTTTTCTTCTCCCAAACTACATTAAAAGCTTCTGAACAGTTTAGGTAACCTCTATAGTGGACCTGGTTAGTATTTGAATGGGAGATCACTATAGAATCTGCAAATCTAAGCAAAGAAGAAACCCTCACACAAATCAATCTGTCTATCCATCCATCCATCTATCTATCCGGGTCAAGACAACATTGCACCAAAAGAACACAAATGCAGTAAACAATGACTAAATCCACCACTATGTAGTTTTGTCCTGATATCTGATTTATTTATTTGTTCAACTTGTATGCCGCCTTTCTCCGAAGATTCAAGGCAGCTGATGTAATTAACATGCAGTTTTATATTGTGACATCATGGCACATACTTTGTTGTTCCAGGATTTAACATGTTCCTTATAACAAATTATAAGAGCCAATTATAAAACTATTGCTGGAATATACTAAATTAGATACTCAAGAGTACAAGAAGTATGGAATAAGGAATTGAAATGTCCAATCTCTAAAAATCAAGGACAAACTATCTGGTTAATTACTTAAACATTTGGATAGTATAGACAGTAGTATTTTGTATATTATTAGTTGCCTTTTTTCCTATTGTTCTGCAGTTATATAAATGTTAACATTGATATCACTAATATATATGTGTAATTAGTGTTTATTTAATATATAAAGTATACGCTTCGGTGAGTGATTACATTCCTTTTTTCTTTACAAACAAAATAAAATATAAAATACAGTGATGCATAGACATTTATATATATATATATATATATATATATATATATATATATATATATATATATATATATTTGTTTATGTAAGTTTTCACGGGTATGTATGTGTGTATAGTTAATATTTCTATTAACAATATTTAATAATATTGTTAATAATAATTAATAATATCTAGCCAGATATTTAGCAAAACATCTTCAACCTTATGCAGAATCTGCTGCTTCATATGTACAGAACTCATACCATTTCATACAAATAATAAAAAAGCAACACATAAAAGAAAGTGACCTTGTAAGCTTTGATGTTGTATCACTATTCACACAAATACCTGTCAAAGAAGCCCTGTCATCAATTAAAAACAAATATCAACTACCAAAACATATCACAAACTTAACAGAACATTGTTTATCCAACACATATTTCATACACAGAGGACAGAGATATAAACAAGTAGAAGGTGCACCAATGGGATCACCATTATCACCAGTCATCGCTAATCTTTTCATGGAAGAATTCGAATCCAATGCCTTAGAAAAAACTGTTAACAAACCAAAATTATGGCTCAGATACGTTGATGACACCTTTGTGATCTGGCCACATGGAAGAGATAAATTGGAAAACTTCTTAGTATATTTGAACAGCCTCCATCCCAAAATAAAATTCACCATGGAGATTGAATCAGAAAACCAGTTACGTTTCCTCGATGTATTAATTTATAAAAAATCTGATGGCACCTTAGGACATACCATCTATCAAAAGAAGACACATACGAACCGCTATCTCAACGCCAAATCACACCACCATCCAGCACAAATAAACTCTGTTGCCAAAACATTAACCACAAGAACTAAACGTCTGGCTGATGAAGCACATTTACAAACAGAATTATATACACTAACTAATGTACTGACATCAAATGGGTTCTGTAGAAATAAAGTCATCAATATGATCAAACATACAACACCAAGACAGAATAAAAAACAACAAGAGGAACAAAACAATCGGAAAGCCATCTTGCCCTATATAAGGGGAACAACAGATAAAATTAGCAAAGTACTACATAAACACAACATCAAAACCATATTTTGCACAGATAGAAAGATATCGTCCATTCTGAGAAACCCCAAAGACAAAATAGAATTAGAAGATCAAGGCATATACGAAATCCTGTGTGCTTCCTGCCCATCAACATACATTGGACAGACCAACAGAAGAATGAGTGTGCGCATCGAGGAACACAAAAACTCAATACAAAAGCAAGAACACACATCATCATTAGTTCAACATATACAGGTGAAACTTGAAAAATTAGAATATCATGCAAAAGTTCATTTATTTCAGTAATGCAACTTAAAAGGTAAAACTAATATATAAGATAGACTCATTACATGCAAAGCGAGATAGTTCAAGCCTTGATTTGTCATACTTTTGATGATTATGGCTTACAGCTCATGAAAACCCCAAATTCACAATCTCAGAAAATTAGAATATTGTGAAAAGGTTCAATATTCTAGGCTCAAAGTGTCCCACTCTAATCAGCTAATTAAGCCATAACATCTGCAAAGGCTTCCTGAGCCTTTAAATGGTCTCTCAGTCTGGTTCAGTAGGAATCACAATCATGGGAAAGACTGCTGACCTGACAGTTGTGCAGAAAACCATCACTGACACCCTCCATAAGGAGGAAAGCCTCAAAAGGTAATTGCAAAAGAAGTTGGATGTTCCCAAAGTGCTGTATCAAAGCACATTAACAGAAAGTTATGTGGAAGGGAAAAGTGTGGAAGAAAAAAGTGCACAAGCAGCAGGGATGACCGCAGCCTGGAGAGGATTGTCAGGAAAAGGCCATTCAAAAGTGTTGGGGACTTTCACAAGGAGCGGACAGAGGCTGGAGTCAGTGCATCAAGAGCCACCACACACAGAGGGATCCTGGACATGGGCTTCAAATGTTGTATTCTTCATCAAGCTGCTCCTGAACAACAAACAACGTCAGAAGCGTCTTACCTGGGCTAAAGAAAAAAAGAACTGGTTTGTTGCTCAGTGGTCCAAAGTCCTCTTTTCTGATGAGAGCAACTTTTGCATCTCATTTGGAAACCAAGGACCCAGAGTCTGGAGGAAGAATGGAGAGGCACATACTGCAAGATGCTTGAAGTCCAGTGTGAAGTTTCCACAGTCTGTGTTGATTTGGGGAGCCACGTCATCTGCTGGTGTTGGTCCATTGTGCTTCATTAAGTCCAGGGTCAATGCAGCTGTCTACCAGGAGATTTTGGAGCACTTCATGCTTCCTTCCGCAGACAAGCTTTATGGGGATGCTGACTTCATTTTCCAGCAGGACTTGGCACCTGCCCACACTGCCAAAAGTACCAAAACCTGGTTCAGTGACCATAGGATTACTGTGCTTGATTGGCCAGCAAACTCGCCTGACCTGAACCCCATAGAGAATCTATGGGGCATTGCCAAGAGAAAGATGAGAGACATGAGACCGAACAATGAGAAGAGCTGAAGGCCGCTATTGAAGCATCCTGGTCTTCCATAACACCTCAGCAGTGCCACAGGCTGATAGCATCCATGCCACGCCACATTGAGGCAGTAATTGATGCAAAAGGGGCCCAAACCAAGTACTGATTACATATTCATGCTTATACTTTTCAGAGGTCCGATATTGTTCTATGTACAATCCTTGTTTTATTGATTTTATGTAATATTCTAATTTTCTCAGATTGTGAATTTGGGGTTTTCATGAGCTGTAAGCCATAATCATCAAAAGTATGACAAATCAAGGCTTGAACTATCTCACTTTGCATGTAATGAGTCTATCTCATATATTAGTTTCACCTTTTAAGTTGCATTACTGAAATAAATGAACTTTTGCATGATATTCTAATTTTTCGAGTTTCACCTGTAAATACAACAGGACACAACATTAATTTTAATAAAACAAAAACAGTTGCAAAAATAGAACATCTCAATGGCAGAATAATCAGAGAAGCAATAGAAATAGAAAAAAGATCATATTGCATGAATAAACGGGATGACACTTCACGTCTGCCTACTATTTGGAAACCTGCTCTCATAGATAGACGAATCTTAACACCATATATAAAACATAGACCAAACATTAAACAAAAAAATCCCAACCAAATCATATTCAAACCAGCCACAAAGATGAAGCCCTGCCACCTAGTGGAGAAAAACCGACCATACACCCGAAGCCAAGCCAATAAACACATACTGGGACTCCCAACCAATCAGAATGAAAAGGTGGAGCCATCCCAGAATACCAGCACCAGATTTGAAATACCAACGGCAGTTAGTGCAAAATGACTGCTGACATAAGCCTGATGATGGCAGATGGGATTCTGCCGAAACGTCGCTTCTACCCTTTTAGGGATATATCCACAATTACACGGGAAGAAACCCGAAATATTAACTATACACACACACACATATATATAGTGTAAAAAACTAAGTAAAATTGTAACTATATGATGATTTAAAAATTTCAGCTCTAGAGAATAAATAAATTTACTAAAATTCTAATGCATTTGGAGTGTGCATTTGTTATTAGTTTACTAAATTTTGTAAAAAAAGCAAACATACTCCTGACCACAGGAACATCTAAGATAGGAGGAAGTAGCAGAAAAAAAATCTACCTGTAGTAATCATCCTCTTGTATGAATTGAACTTCAGTTTAATGAACTTCAAATCACAGATGATTTAGAACTTCAAAACATAGGTGATATGTATGTATCAGAGGTAGGTTTCAGCAGCTTCTGACCAGTTCTGGAGAACCGGTAGTTGAAATTTTGAGTAGTTCGGAGAACCGGTAGTAAAAATTCTGACTGGCCCCGCCCCCATCTATTTTCTGCCTCCCGAGTCCCGAGATCAGGAGGAAATGGAGATTTTGCAGTAACCTTCTCCTGGATTGGGTGGGAATGGACATTCTACAGTATTCTTCCCCTGCCATGCCCCCCAAGCCATGCTCCCCAAGCTATGCCATCCCACCAAGCCACACCCACAGAACCGTTAGTAAAAAATTTTGAAACCCATCACTGGTATGTATGTATGTATGTATGTATGTATGTATGTGCCATGTTTCCCTGAAAATAAGACCCTGTCTTATATTTTTTTGAACCCTTAAATAAGTGCTTGGCCTTATTGCCATGCGCTCAAAAGCCCGATTAGGCTTATTATCAGGGGATGTCTTATTTTGGGGGAAACAGGGTATGTATGTATGCATGTATGTATGTTATTATAGCTGCCCATTTCTCAAATGTGACTCTAGATAGCATTCAATAAAATAAATAAAAATAAAAGCAATTAAAGCAATTAAAACAACAGTTAAAGATATACAATATATCAATAAAATGATAGGAGAATAGATTAGTATCTTACATACAGTGTAACCATCTCAGGCTCCCTATTTTCTTGAGATCCCCAAACCTGTGTGAAAAACCATGTTTTGAGTGATTTCCAAAATGCCAGTAGCATTTATCCTTACCATTACCATTACCATATCCTTACCTAACCCTATCCATTAAAAATGGTGCATGTACTAGATCAGACTATTACTAAAATGCACACTAAAACATGTACGCATAGGGGGAAAATTACAATTAATTCAGCGTCTGAAAAAGGAATATTCGGCACTCTAAGTGAAGGTAGCCTTCACTTAGCTACTGCCTTGGACAGTGACTGTTTGCAGTTGGCACAATGATGAAAAAGTAACTTTGTATAAATTTTGTATAAACTTTGTATGATTATTCATATTGTCACAGCTGCTAGACTCTCCTATGCTAGATATTGGAAAGAGAAAAGAGGACCAACCGAGGAACAGATAGTCAATAAGATACTTGACTGCGCAGAAATGTGCAGATTAACGTATGTATTAAATGGAAAGGAGGATTCAGAATTTTATACGATCTGGGATTTGTGGTATAGGTGGTTGGAAATTAAATGCAAAAGTTAATACTCATGAGGAATAATGCACAACTATTAGTTAATCCTATATATTATTATACTTTAATTAAACAGTAATTAATTTCATGTATAAGAATTTTTGTACAAACTGTATAATTAATTAGATAATTGATTAGACACTGCACTTGTAAATATACAATATGACTACACGTTGCCGAACCATATAGTTTGAATTGTAATATATTCTTAATTCAATAAAATTTCATTAAAAAAAAAAGAAAAGAAAAAGTAACTTTGTGACCAACATCTTTGGCAGCATATCTCTCTCTCTCCCTCTCCCTCCCTCCCTCCCTCCCTCTCTCTCTCTCTCTTACATGTTTACATTACAATATGCATTGTCCTGTGTAAAATTGTAATCCTTGTAATTTTTCACTTAATTGCTTAATGATCTAGTTGCCTGTCCCAATTGAATTGGTAAGTGAGGATTACCTTTTCACCCATTCTAAGGGTGTTATAGAGTTGTCAGTATGAGGAAAATAGGAGGCAGGAATATTAGGTATATTTGCTGCCTTGAGCTGACCAATATATTCTCCCTCCCACTCTATCTGGATAAAGCTATGAGAATAAGAACAATATTTAAACAAACAAGTACCTACGACATAACACCTCAGACTTAACAATTGTCATTAAGAAACAGAAAAATTGTGGATTGTGGGCTTTGCAGTACCTGGTAATAGAAAAATAGAAGAGAAACACTTGAACTACTCTATTGGCATTGAGAAAATCACCATCAGTCAATTGCAAAAGGTAACTTAACTTGGAATTGCTTACATATACAGCAATACCTTTAAAGAATTTCAGCCTATCATATTTCCATGGGAAGGACTCAATAAGTGGATAAAAGTGCCACATTCAGTCTAACCATCCGACCGGCTGTGCGAACAACCATAATAAAAATAATGAAAATTTTTATCCTGAGGAAGGCTAGTTTGTTAAATTCATACTCTATAAGTAAATTCTCCTTTTAAAAGCAGTGTTTCTGTGGATTCTGTTACATTCCTTATTTTACTTTAATAAAAAACTATTTCTGAAACCACCAACATATTTTGAAATGAACCTAGAATCTTTAAAAAGCCAAAGCTCAGCTAACGTTATTTTGTATTTTGGGAAAAAGTGGTATTAACCTAGTAAGGTCTGCTTTCTTGTGGTTCAAGTTTGAAACATCACATGACAAAAAAACATTTTCAAATTTCAACCATTGTCCTCAATATAAATGCTGCTGCTAAATTTATTAACTTTCTTTTGACACTGCAGATTTCCGAGAGAACCTATGCAGCGTCAGTGGTGTTGTAGACAATTATTCCAATGGTTTCTAAAACCTGCATCATTTTGCATTAGTGTCACTCAGCCCTTGAATCAATAATACCACCTTCTGGATTTTTTTAAATTTGCAGTCTCTGAAGACTGCTACACTATGGCTACCCAAATGCAAGGTATATTCTGATATTTGTTTGTCTTGCATAAACAATTATTATTCCATAATAAAGATAATTATTTCATTGCATCTGTCAAGAAAAATATATAGGTTATAATTTTTAATGTTTAATAGTTTTAAAAAAATCTGTTTGAAGGTGGGTTTATGGGTAAAAGTATTTTGTGTGTCAGTTTCTGTGTGTGTGGTTGTCTTGGTTCTTAATTTTATGTCACCTAAAATTACAACAGTGAGATGGGCTGTGTTATATATTTAATTAATGTAGATCTGTAACACAATTTATGAAATATATACAACATGTGTTTATTCAATTTATAGCCACTTTTATGTACAGAAGCTTAAAGGGATCCATCTGTCCATCCACCCATTTCTCTCTCCTCTTCTCTCTCGCTTGCACTCTGATCTATCTCTACCTCTATTTCAAAATCATGCAGTAGTCTTCTCTGGCAGAGAATGAAGTAGAATATGCGTCTCACCAGTCCTGGTCTGTTAATTTAACTGCACCACTGATTCTGTGCCTGTATGAGTATATTACATTATGTTGCATATATGTTGTAATATTATATTATACATTATTACACATATTAATATATATGTTATATATGAATATAAACTCTATAAAGAAAACATAGATCAGGGGTAATTACTCCTCTTTTGCTTGCTGGCAGAACAGTGGTGGGTTTCAACTGGTGTAACAACCGGTTTGCTTCATGCACGCTCCGCACAAGCTCATTGCATTTCAGAACAGCTGAGCTGCGGCAATCCGCTCTGCCGCACCTATCAGCTGGGCTAAAAATTTTATTTATTTTATTTTATTTTATTTTTCAATTTATATACCGCCCTTCTCCCTGAGGACTCAGGGCGGTGCACAGCCAGAATTAAAAACATGAAATACAAATGTTAAAAACAATTAAAATCTATATAAATTTGGCCCAAAATTTAAAAAACCACAAACCAATTAAACATTTAAAAATTTTAAAAAATTTCTTCCTAAGCGAGCCCGGCTTGCTGGAAAAAGTGGGTTTTAAGGGCACGGCGGAAGGCACTGAGGTCTTAAATTCTCCTTATCTCTGGGGGCAGCTGATTCCAGAGGGTAGGTGCCCCCACAGAGAAGGCTCTCCCCCTGGGGGTCACCAGCCTACATTGTTTGGCTGATGGCACCCTAAGGAGGCCCTCTCTGTGAACGAATATAGGTAGGTATAGCGCAGGGGCAGACAGGAGGGCCCAGCTGATGGTCGGAGCGAACCGATTCACTCTCAGCTCACCATCGGTGCTACCGGCTCATGCAAACCGGGGTGAACTGATAGAAACCTACCACTGTGGCAGAAGAATAAATACATTTTTAGCAGGTTACTGTTTACTAAGTAAATTGCACTAGTTGCTGAGATGGGTTATGCAGAATTTAGTTGAGTTTATTTATCATATTTATGCACCACCTAACACATAAAAAGGTGACTCTGAATAGTATACAATCAAATAATATGAACAATAGTTACAAAAATACTGTAAAATGAAAACATAAATACTATTTTAATTAATAAAATATAAACAAAAGATAGGGAGTGCATAGATATTACACACAATGTAGCCAGCTGATTAAATCCCCTTTTCTGTCAAACCTCTTAAGCTTGGTGACATAACCAAGTTTTAAGGAACTTCTAGAAGGACATCAAGGAGGGGGAACTGTCATATCTTGGGGGCAAATGATGCTCCACAGGGGGAGGGCCATAGCAGAAAATGTCCGTCTCCTGGGTCCTGCCAAACAGTTCCTTAGCATATGGGATCCAGAGTATGCCTCTTTTGAGATGTGTAGAAATAATCAGGAAGAGGCAATTATCAAAGTTGGCCCCATGTCATAAAGGACTTTAAAGTTCAAAATCAGCATTGTGAATCGGATCTGAAAGCAATTGGCAGCCAATGCAGCTTGCAGAGCAGAGGCATAATGTATGCCATTCTAGGCCACATATTGGTTGTGTTTCTATTTTTTTCTTAACTTCCCAGTTTATAACAAATGGTGGTAGGAAGGGCAAGATTTATTATTAAGAGTATTTCTATGCCACCACAATAAAAGAGATTGCAGGCTGTTTACACATACAAATACACATTAAAATATCCAAGGTAAGAATAAAGCAACTACAAAGAGAGTAGAAAAATAAAAAGCATACAAAGAAGAAATAAAATAAAAGTAGAGGTGGCAACATTCACATCAGGGGAAAGTCATCAAGAGCTTCCAAAAACCAATAAGGAAGGAACCAATCTGATCTACATGGGAAGGTTGTTCCATAGAGTGTTGGCCTTGCTACAGAAAATCAGGATGATTGCATCTTGCCTCAGACTTTCAACTCGCCCAAGGGCAAGATTTGCAGCAGTTTCACCCTGATAAATCCAACTGGTTGGGCTCATATTGTTCATATCTGCTTTAAATGTGCAATTGTTATTTAGCTGTGGCATCATCTTTTTTGTTAATGTTTAAATAACTTGATTAGGCATATATGTAGGTAGTTTGAAAATTAATTTAAAACAAACTCTTATTCTAAATTTAGAATGTTGAAATTAGTTTTTCTATAAACTGACACTGACAACATAATAGAATTAGTTTTCTGCCAGATTTTTTAAAGCGGGGGTAACAATAATAAAACTCTATGCATGAAGAATAAATTGTGGAGGATCCTGAAAAAAGTACAGTAAATCTCATTAGTTATATACAGTGAAGTTATATATACAGTGAAGATCAGTGAATCTTATTAGTTATATACAGATGCAACCAAAAGTACAGGTAGTCCTCAACTTACAACTCTTGGTTTAATGAGTGTTTAATTACAATGGTACTTAAAGAAGTGACTTATGACCATTTTTTCAGGCTTACGACTGTTGCAGCATCCCTATGGTCACATGATCAAAATTTGGACACTTGGCAACTGACTCTTATTTATGACAATTGCAGTGAACTGGGATCATGTGATCACCTTTTGCAACTTTTGACAAGCAAAGTCAATGGGGAAGCCAGAGTCACTGTTACCAATTTAATAACTGCAGCTGATATTATCACTTAACAGCTATTTTGCTTAGCAACAGAAATTTTGGGCTCAATTCTGGTCATAAGTCAAGGACTACTTGTATTGATACTCTCAATTTTTCCTCCCTAAGAATTCCAATTTGCCATGAAATAAGTTGAAACTAACACAAGTAAATGGCACCCACCATTCTTTGATCCATAGACCATACAGCAGGCACTTTACTTTTGATGTATGACTTGAATGGAGTCATACATCAATGAAATGAAAATGGAAAGCATTTGCTGTATGGAATATGGAATAAAGAATATGTTAGTTTATATTTATTTCTTGGCAAATTGGGATTCTGTGGGGGAAAGAGGGATACCAATACATTTAGCCAAGTTGCTATAATTTATTATATTTTATCCCAACTTTATTACTTTATAAGTAACCCAATGCAGCGAACATATATAATACCCCTTCCTCCTATTTTCCCCACAAGAGTTAAACTGTAGAAATTATGAAAGGATCACTGGCCTGATACAATGAAATCATTAGGAATTTCCCCCCAACATTCCTGTAAGTGTTGTTGGGCAAAAGTTCATTTTCTACCAATACATTCATATTTTTAAAAATATTTTTCTAGGTCAGTTTTTCTCAATCTTAACAGCTTGAAGATATATGGAGTTGAACATCTTCAAATTGCTAAGGTTGAGAAACATTGCAACGTACTCATTCTGATGATATTTTATTTTCTTTGCTTTATGGAGGCATGGTTTTAAAATTAACTGGCATCACAAACAGCTGGCTACTAAATAAGATTTATTTTCTATTTATTAATTTAATTTACTAATAAAGTTCAAATGTTCTTTTCAATTAGAACATCTTCATAGCCAATTGTGTAAAACCTTTATTTTCCATCTAAACACGATCCATTCTCATTTGAAAAATCAAATATATGGAAAAAACACAAAACTTTTATTCCAATAAAGCGGTATCATTGACTATTTGAAAACTACAATTATTCATTCACAGTACAAAATGTTAGGAATTTCTTATAACCATCACTGTACATTTTACATATTTTAAGTGTTAACAGTTTTAATTTTGATATCAATATATTTGTTTCAAAGAACAGTAAAGGTTCAATAAATCAAAATAGAATTTCATGTTCCAAATATTTATCTCATACAAACCACAATGACACTAGAGTAATATCACTTTACACATAAGAATTTGAGTGCTGTATAATTTTAAACATAGAAATTAATGCTTAAATAAAAACTGAACAATTAACCATCAAATAATTTCAATCAGGCCTGAGTCCTCTGTCTGTCTCTCTCTATTTATATATAAAAACACATATACGGAACCTGTATATTTTTAAGAAGTTGATTGAAATCCAAGAAAGTTTAGGAGTAATTTTAGACTAATAATTCCTATCTATTATATACAATGGTTTTGAGTTCAGGATAATGAATCACACAATGAAAGAATCCTTATATATTACACCAACAAAAGCTTAATCTTTTTAGGATTGCTAAATGTGTTTTGAAAATTATTTTTTAAAATCTTGTGCTGCACAAGCTCATCAATATTTAGAAAATATCCACAAAGTCAAATTGGAAGTATGCCATTGGAGTATTATTTTATTTTAAATATTGTATCTGCCTTTTGTTGGTTACATTAGACTGATATAGCTAGAACATGAACAGGTTCAAGCAATTATTTTTTATATGGATCATCCCTATGGATAACTATAAGCCTGTTGTCATACATCACTGTACAGAAATCAAATATCAGAAGCCTTCATTAAAGTATATATGTTATTTCGTAGATTTATTTCTTACTATAGTGTAAGACCAAAATATTGGATGTATTTTAAAAGAAGCTTGTTTATCCAACTCGAATCTAGATATACCTTCTGTGTTTAAAATAAAACACAGACGGAAGAAAAAATTGAATTTTATAATTTTAAGTTCAGAAAAACATGAGAATGGAAATGTTTACTTATTTTATCTGTTACTTTCTTAAATTTTGTTACTCTCTAACCTTTCTGAGCGAGGTCGGCATCCATTAGACTGGTCCTCTTCTTCTGCAGAGAAAAGATGATTTCTTTCCTTTCATACACATTTCACCTGGATTATTAACTAGGCAGACCTCAAGCTTTCTCTTATGGCTGTGGCTCAGTGGCCTATTTTATTCATAAATTTTAGCTCATGCCAGTAGACAGAACTTGATTCTACTTAATGAGATCAGAGTTAAAGTTGGTGTTATCTAAATATATTTTCCTTCCAAACTCCTGAAACCATTTTTAAAAGCACGTTTTTGCATTCTAAAAAAATTGAGATGAAAAAAATCACTTTATTCTGATTAATGAAATCATTTTTAAAAAGGAGAATTTATGAAGTATTTCCTGAAGAAAAATGCTTCTTGACTTTAAATGGCTTTTTAAATTCCATGCTTGTGTTAATATTCATTAAAGGTTGACAACATAATATCACTGATACAATCCAAGCATCCTCTTAAAATAATAGCAGTTCATTTGTTTGACTCACTGTAAAAGAAAAAAGTAATCTGCTATAAAGGCAGCTGCATCTATTCACAGGCCAAAATATCTTTTAAAAAGCCCCATAATAAATCATTGTATCTAAATTATTTTTAGACAGAGACTCATAAAAGAACTGAACAAATATTCTTTTTTCAGCAAATCAGTAAAGTGTTCTCTTTGAAATTAAGGTAGTTTACTATTTTGGAAACATGTAAACTTTATTAAAGAGTTATAATAGCGAACTATTCATATGCCATATTTTTTTGTGTCTTATGAAAACTAGTATAGTATTTGGTTATACAGTTATATGATATTGGCCATGTATAAAAATGCTTCAAGAATTTTTATACAACTGAGGCATGAAGGCTCCCTTCCCATTATTGTTTATATTCCATGTAGTCTTACATCAAATGAAATTTCCACTGTACAAACAAACAAACAAACAAACAAACAAACAAACAAACAGTAAAACACTTGTATCATTAGTTACTATCAAAGCTTTGCAAGTTCCAATGATATAACATTGGAATGCAAGTTTTTATTAGTGAGGTGAAGTTAAAGCAAACTTCACCTTTTCTATAGCTATCTTAAGAAATTCAGATTATATTATAAAAGCTAAATTTTTAACAAACAACAGCATTGTATACTGGTATTTTACATTTTTTGTAAAAGTTTTTCATATATTATAGGAAACTTGTATCTTCAATATATTTACTTTATCTTTTTTAAAAAATTGTTTTAATATTTGGGAAATCCTTCTAGGCCATAAATAAGAAATTTAAAGAAACCTGGAACTATACAAAGAACTGCATATCGAGCATTCATAATTTTTACACATGTGGCTAATTAAACATACCTCAACAAAATATTGACTGTACATAAATAGCACAAATGATTTTTTGTGATAAATAATATTATTACTGGTCCAAAGATACAAAATAAAAGTACTAAGACAGAAAAATAAAGCAACTCCTCAAGATATATTTAACACCATTACTGTTTATAACTGAAAATATAATTTAAGAAAATACAATTCACATTCACAGCATAAGCACCTTTGGTTTCTTAAGCAGCAAATGGAAACAGTTTAATCAATGAAAGGTACTGAAAATAAAATGTTAGCTTTCTTTCCAACAAAAAGATTACACATCTTCTCAATATAATTTGCTACATTCCAAAGAATTGTGTATAATAGATCACCAATGTTCTGGAAAAGAAATAATAGAAGCGGGGGGGACTTCTCATTTCCCCTCTAAAGCAGAATTTACTATTGGTTTTTACTGAAAGCAAGCTTTTACATTGAGAACTATATTCAGATGAAAGTTGATTGTTTTCTCCAAGCTGATGTTAAGTTTATTCTTCTATATATTCTGACAGGGCCTCAATGAGAAAAAAAAACACATTTCAGTAAATAATATTGTCTTATTTAAAGCTCATCTACTTAAATCTGAAGAAACATAAAGGCTTCTGCCAATGGCAATCAAATCCGATTCCCTAACAAATATTGATTTACTGCTTGCATTTTAAGTCAAGAAAAATTACCAACTTTGCTGCTCAATTGACTTCTGTTCATCAATATGCAACTTATTATTTTAATGGTTGGATGTTAAGTATAATAAGCACGATAAAATTAACTAAGTTTTTTAGATAACATTTTTAAAGTTTATGCCAAAAATTTGGTGCTCTGGTTGGGCAGACTTTAGGTATTAAGAGGTAAATCAGAGCATTCATAGTTTGCAGTATTTTTCAATGTAAAAGACCGTTATTCTACAAATATTTTCAAAACGCTCTCTATTGGGGAAGAATGCTGTAGGGTAAATAATTGTGGTTTTTTACACCAATCTTAATACATTCAACCACAAGTCATCTTTATTTCTAACTAGATATCATATCAAATTCAGACAAAGCAAAATTCAAAAGCCAAGGTGTAGCACATACTTTAGATGCATATGCTAGACTCTGGATTGCTGATAAATCATTTGCTTGTATTTGTACAAATATACAGTAATTAGGATATCAAAAAGAAATGTAACAATTGGCCTGCTCTGCTGTACAACAGGTGATGTAGTATTTATAGGGTTATTGGATGACATATTTGTTGTTGGCTACACATGTTGACAATTCCAGTGAAATTAGCAGTAGTGAACAAATTCTGGCTTATGTAACGATTTCCATGCCAATTCCAGAAAGCTGAAATCCCACATTACTACCTAGTCTATCTCACTTAATGCACCCATTTTCAGGTCTTGTGCATTTGGAACAACCCAGTTTGCAACTGGATTTAAATTATCTGACTATATTTATCAGTAGAAGATAGCAAGAACAACTAGCACATAAATGTCTAAAATTGGTAGATATGCAGTCTTTATTTATTAATCATAACTCTGGATGCTCAGATTGATACAACCTGATTTAAAAACAATGAAATTAGGGGCAGAGGCTTGTAAATACTTAAGAAAAGTAAAACAGATAGACAAATGAAATATATTAGTCACTGTGGAAATATTTTTCTCATGTTCATTTCATTATATCAAATTTACCCAAATCAGCTTTTTAACAGGCATAAAACAATGTTAATCATCTTGCTCAGAATTAAAACTATTATCCAAAGAGGTCATTTAAGTCCTTGCTAGCTGAGCTGCTGTTTACCATGCTGTTCGTTGGTTGTGTAAAGTTCTGAGGATTAAAGAAAGGATTTCCCTGTAAGCCAAAGCCAGTTTGTCCCATTACATTCATCTGTGTTCCCAAAGGACAACTGTTGGTACCCTGAGGAGGTGCAAATTGATTAAGCCATTGGTTTGTTTTCTGTTGTGACAATTGATTCATACTAACTTTGGGTTTTTGAGGCCCAAATAGACTATCTAAAGCAGACATATCAGGTTGCCTGCTTTGCTGCACAGCTGGTGATGTAGTGTTCAAAGGGCTATAAGATGGCATGTTTGCTGTTGGCAACATATTCATGTTAGCCATTCCAGTGACACCAGTATTACCAAAGAAATTCTGGCTTGTGGTAGCAATCCCCATGCCAAATCCAGAGGGCTGAAACCCCATATTAGCATTTAGTCCATTTCTCTTAGTGTTTTCAACAGATGATGAAAATCCCATTCCAATACCCACTGAAGAAAAGCTACTTGAAGAAGGAACTTTAGGTTTGCTGATGGGTTGAGTGGTCAATGAAGCTATGTTATCTCTCAGAGTATCAGTCAAGTCCTTTGTCTAAAAATACAACAGCAGACAATTAAAATTATTTTACAGCAGCATCAATTGTTATCAGTTAAATTATAAACATCAGTGAAATGATTTTATTTTAAAAACTATAGACATAGTTCTTGACTTATGACTATAATTGAGCCTGCAATTTCGATGGTAAGTTGTGATGGTCATAAAGCAGGTCATCACATGTCCGCACCCAATTTTATAATTGCAGTGGTCTTTAGGAAAATATGGAGGTAACAAAGCAAACACATTGTTATGGAGCATTTTGTGCCAAAACCAGGAAGTAAAGACTGGTTTCTGTCAAAAACATCATAAATTGCAGTCAAATAATTCTTGGAAGCTGTAAATGAAGGTAAATGCTGGCTGGTTACCAAGCATCCAAAATGTGGTCATGTGACCATGGGGGAAGGGGCGAACATCAGAACTATGAACCCAGTTATAGGTAGCTTTTTCAGGGTTTGTGGTAAATTTGACTACTCATTAAACAACTGGTCATATGTCAAGGTCTACCTGCATATTATATTGTGCAACACAAAGGCAGATTTACAACATCAGCATGTATAAGTGTTTCTTTAAATAAATGTTTAGATGATATTACATTCCAACTGAATAAAACACCCCCTCCTCTGCTCTAGCATATTTCTTGGTCTAATGTTTTAAATGTGCTATACTTACACAATGTTTTGTTTTTACTATGTGCCTCTTGAACACAGTCTAAATAACTGTGTATGTTATAGTGTGGCTGCTACTGATAGCTAGAACTCATGAATTACTGTTGGGAAACTACGGGCTCCTCATCCATTGTCTGTAAAGAAGGCTAGTATTTATAACTTTTCTTGAGAAAAGATCACTTTACCAAATGTTTACATTAAGATTAGGTGGACAACAAAGAAGGACTTTATGATCTATCTCTACTTTTAGGGGAGTTTGCTGGTATCTCAATATCAGGTAAAATCACTTTCTGAGATGTTTAAACATACCTGCTGAATTGGCTTTCTTTAATTGCTACTAAGATTTTACTGCTTCTTCATTTTCACTTATTTGCAGTCCAATATATTTATGAAATCAATCATATCAATGGACCCATACCTGTTTCACTGGTGCAATAACTGCATGAGGCTGGGGTTTAAGCGGCTGTTGATTTTTCAGTTTTTGTGCTTGCTCCTGTTCCTTTGCTAACTTCTGCTTTTCTTCAAGTGTAAGTGACCCCTTCAAAAGAACACATTTGTTTACTTTTATTGCCTGAATTATTATAACAGATTATTGGGAATAACTTCCATTTTATATAAAAGTCTATGAAAATATGGATACAAGTAAACATGATAAACATGATAAATATGATAAAAAGAGCCTGAGTGGAGTAGGAGGCCAATGCCTCCTACTAAGGCAGCATTTAACATCCAGCTGCCTGCAATTACTGCGAGTTCAATTCTCACCAGGCTCAAGGTCGACTCAGCCTTCCATCCTTTCTAAGATGGGTAAATTGAGGACCCAGTTTGTGGGGGCAATAAGCTGACTTTGTATAAATATACAAAAGTATGAAGGCTATTGCTTAACGCATTGTAAGCCGCCCTGAGTCTCCAGAGAAGGGCGGCATTTAAATCAAATTAAAAAAATAATAATATAAGAATATAAGAATCCCTGGTTACAGGTCTGGCTAACAGATATCATTGCAATTTATTAGAATTATGAACAATGCCTTGTAATATAAAAAGCATTGTTTTCAAGTTTTGAAAATTCAGTTGCACTAGGATACCAGCTACATAAGGGCTTCTGTATAACTTCCACATGGCAGCTGAAATGTGAGCCTTTCCACAAAGATAAAAGGACACTGTCTCCCCCTTTCCCAGAGGAATCCCATTATCAAGTCAGCTGCTCTTAGCCAAGAACATTGAAACAGAAAAATATTTGCCCTCTACTGGAGATGGACATTATTTGTCTGATTTTTAAAAATTTGGGAGATTGGTGCTGTGTCTTTCTCTTTAGTGGGAGTAAGAGAAGTAGAAGAATTATGACAAGATAAAAAAGTCAATGGTCTCATTCGAGATGAGCCTGCATATAGACGGGAGGTTGAATAATTGATCCTGTGGTGCAGTTGGAACAACCCGGAGCTGAACATGCTTAAAACTATAGAGATGAGAGTGGGTTTTAGGAGGAGGCTTTCTATTCTACCACCTCTTACTATATTTTGATAACATAGTATCAGCAGTAGAATCCTTCAAATTTTGGGGGTCTATAATCTCCCAGGATTTGAAATGGGCATGCAACATTCACTGACTGTGTAGGCGTGGGTAGCTGGTCACGTGACTGTGTAGGCGTGGGTAGCTCGTCATGTGACCGGGTGGGCGTGGCTATGTGCATAGGGACTACTCAGAGGGCTGAAAAAAGTCATTTCTGACTGGGCCTCGCACTTTTGACCGGTCCTCACACTTATGACCATCCTCACATTTATGCCCGTGCAGCTTTCTTAACAACCATGTCACTCATTTCACAACTGCTTCTCTTCACCATGGTGACAAGATAGGGCAAAAACGTAAAATGTGAGGACAGTCGTAAGTTCAAGGACTGGTCAAAAGTGCGAGGACCAGTCAAAAATAACTTTTTCAGCCCTCTGAGTAGTCCATATGCATAAAAGGATACAGCAATAGAGAGGGATGAAGGAAGGGAAGGGAAATTAGAGTAGGAGTGAGGGTAAGAGAGGTAGGAAGAGAGGAGGAGAAGGAGAAAGGAAGAGGAAGTAGGGAGGAGAAGAAGAGGGGGAGGAAGAGAAAGTAAGAAGGAAAGAAAAGAAAAGAGAGAGGTGGTAGGTTTGAGGAGAAAGATTGCTGTACAATAAAAAAGATGAAAGGGAAGAAAGCCAACCCCAAACAAATATAAAGATATTAAGATAAAGAATGAATTGTTAAACTTTAAAGAATAAAAGAGAACAAATATGAATAAATAACAATAATTAGAAACACACATACAAACATACAATGTATTTTCTTTGAACAGAGTATTTGGCCGGTTCACAAATTTAAACAGTGTTTAGTCATTTCAATTAAATTTACAATTTCTTTATTTCCTTTTTGCCATATTTATTCCTCATCTATTTTTGTAAAAAACCAATATTACCCTTCATCCTCACCTCTAATCTTAATCAAATTCAATTTTTCCCTTCTATTCTATATTATACCCCTTCACATTGTCATCTATTTTTATATCTATCCTCACATTGGTTAATTATGTAATATTAGTTGTTTAATATAAATTCAACATTTTAATATAAATCAATTAGTTATATAACTACCTTTTTTGTATATTAATCAATATGAACATGAATATTCCAATTATTTCCATGCAATCCAATTTCTTACAAATCAATTAATTATATTTACCAATAATAATAAACCAAATAATTTCCCCCATATATTCCTCCAAACCACAACTTAACTATTTCTGCTTTCAGAAATATACAATTAATAGTATCTCAATTATTACAATTCCCTAGTTAAATAGAGCTTTTTTTCTTTTGTGTTTTAAAATCCTGAACTCTCCTCTTTTTCCCTAAATTTCTCATTGTTTGCACCTACCTTTTTTGGTGAGGAAAAAGAAAAGAATTCTGCCTGCCTAATTTTCCAACCTTGCAGCAACAGCAAAGCAGTTTCAGTTTCGTGTTTCAGCAGAGCTAAGGGAAAAAAAATCTGCTCCAGGACTCTTTGCAAGGAAGCAGCAGAGCCCTGAGCAAAACAGCTGAGACAAATCAGCTGAGAGCCGGGAGGCCGATAGAATCAAGGGGCTAATTAGCCTATGCTGAAGCTTCGTGGGCCAATAAAATTACAAAAAAACACCAAACCCTTTGTTAAATTGCTGGCTCGCCCGCCCCTCGCCCACCACTATTTATTGGCAATAAATAGTGGTGCAGACGGGCGGGGCAAGCCAGCAATTTAACAAACGGTTCAGCTCCTAGAACCGGAAGAATCCCACCACTGGCTGTAGGGCGGCCCTTTGAAGCCCCGTGGCAAGAATTTGAACAGTTTTTTTTCCTCTAGCCATCAGCTGGGACTCCGGAGGCAGCAATAGATTGGGAGTGCGCGGGGTAAGCGAACGGCCGGCGATCCAACAGAGCAGAGAGTGAGGGTGAGTGAAGGCGTGGAAGCTGCTTTCTCCATCCTGCTCTCTTGCGTCCGGAGCCGGTGGGGAACCACGTGGCAGCCCACGTGGATCCCAGGCAGCGGAACTCAGGCTAGGGAAGGGGTGGGAATTGTGGCTCTTTTACAACCTGTGGCCTTCAACTCCCAGAATTCCTGAGACAGCGAAGCTGTCTCAGGAATTCTGGAAGTTGAAGTCCACAGGTTGTAAAAGAGCCACAATTGCCTACCCCTGGCTACGGTAGGCTGGCGCCGCGTGGGTGGGAGGCGAGGGGCGGGCGAGCCAGCAATTTAACAAAGGGTTTGGCCGAACCCCCTAGAACCCCCAGAATCCCACCACTGTGTAGGCCCCTCTTGATCTTGAGGCCCTAGGCTGAAGCCTAGTTAACCTATAGGAAAATCCGGCCCTGGCAACATTAGAACCATCATTAAAAAGGGACAACAAAGAATGATCTTCCTGCATCACCTCAGGAAGTTCAAACTGTCCCAGGAGCTGTTGATACAGTTTTACTAAGGAATTATTGAGTCTGTCATTTTTACTCTATAACTGTCTGGTTTGGTACAGCAACTAAACAGGACAGGTACAGACTCTAACAGATAGTTAGGATTGCAGATAGAACAACTGCAACAAGCTTGCCTTCCATAGAAGATATGTATATTGCATGGATCAGAAGGCCTGAGAAAATATCTAGACCTCTCACATCCTGGGCATAACTCCTTTCAACTCCTCCCCTCAGGACACTATTATAGGCCACTGCATGCCAAAACAACTAGACATAGGGACAGTTCCCTCCCCTCCTCCTGCTATCACTCTGTTGAACACCTAATTTTAAATATAATTACAGTACCCATGTTGTATGGCTGTAGAATTACTATTATCCTTCTTATCTTTTTTACTACCCCCTCTTATTGGTATCATGATAATGATGATTATTATTCTATTGCTTTGCATCTACACTCAGAGCTTCTTCACTGGAGACAAATTTCTTGTGTGTCTAAGCACACTTGGCTAAGTATTTTATTGTATTATTTGTGTAAAATATTCTAATCTGTAAAAATACTAGCTTCTTCAGATCCGCTGTCTGAAAGAAACACTAAAAGACAACAACAGCTAGGCCTGGATATAATCCAACACTTTTCAAAGTGAGAATCTTCTGTGCTTTTCTACCTTTGGTGAGATGGAATGGCCGCTGGTTGATAAAATGAACATGATGATTGATATAGGGATAGAATCTGTTCTCATCTCTCCCTCTTCTACAAAAATATTTTAGTATTTTTATAGAGTATTTGTTTATCATTTAAAACCGAGTCAATGGCGTTAAACTTAACAAAATTATTTGTTATTTCAACAGAGCCAGACTGTTTCCAAAGGACATTCACTTTATGCTTGATTTATGCTTTCAGATTCTGACTGTCTTGAATAATAATCTCCCATCTGGAAGCCAGCCTACATATCTATCACACTATTTGCCTTAAGATAAGTGACACATTGCAAAGCATCAAAAATGTGCAATAAATAGTAAATTGATGACATGATACAAGATTATTAATCCTAACTTGCAAAGACTAGTATCAGTATTCTTAGGATAACTTTGGGTTATTGGTTGTTTGCATTTATAGCATATTGAAAAAATGGGCCAAAACTGCTCAGTACTTGTTAGGCCAGCAGGGAATGTGCACATAGAAGAGATACAACTTAGATCACAGAGTCTGCTCTTTTTCTATCTTATTAAAAATATATTATGTGAAAGCTATGATTAACCAAAGCCATGATCAGTGAACAGATCAGTATCAATAAGCCCATCTAGTAACAACTATGGTAAAGAAAGAACTGTTGTTTAGTATGTCAGAGAAGCAAATGGTAAAGAGAAGGGTAAAATGAAATATAAGATTAGCAAATGAAATGAAATAAAATTTGTATGATATTAATATAATAGTTCTGAATAATGGTAGTCTGATCTTGTTGAGCAGAGTTGATGAATATGTTCAAGGAAAGTATATACCCTGTTTCCTTGAAAATAAGACATTCCCTGATAATAAGCTCAATCGGGCTTTTGAGCACATGGCAATAAGTCCAAGCGCTTATTTCATGGTTCAAAAAAATATAAAACAGGATCTTATTTTCGGGGAAACACAGTATTTAGTTAAAAGTTTACCCTGTAGACAATAAAATATGGATTCTTTCCATCTCTTTGTTTTTGGTCATGTCTTTTATACTATAACTATCAGCCCTAGATCAGACTAGGAAACTAAAGTCATACTTTTATTAGGTTACAGTAACAAAATCTTGAAAATATGAATTCACCTCCTTCCCTCTTCCCTTTATCTTTGCTAGAACTAGGGAGAGCCTTGTCTAAGACACTTGTTTGGATCAAATCTTGTCCCAAACCAAATTGCTTTTATTTGATTGTCTTGGTAGTCCTCCTGTTCTTTTTGCCCATTACAATGACCCAATAACCAGAAACCATTTTGTTTTTTAAATTGATTTATACTCAATAGACTACAGTTACCATATACAGCAAAATCTTTATTTGACGGATCAATTCTGTCTTCCTGTCTTTCTAAAAATTCCAGGTTGTTTTGCACTAAGTTAAAACCCCATTAAATAAAAAATAAATAAATAAAGCAGGCCACATAACAACATTCAAAATTAAAAACTCCAAACATTTAATAAAACAGCATTGTCTTAAAAGCTTTGCATAATTCTAAAAAGGAAGTGCCAGCCACACCTCATAAAACAAGGTATTCTGAAAAAATGGGAGCCACCACAGGGAAGAAGTGTGTGCAGGACCATATCCTCTGGAATTCCCTTATATATCAACCCCTAAGTTTTCTCTCCCTGACTGCACACAGATTGGTCCTTCCTAAAGTACCCTGGAGCTAAGACAAGTATAGAGTCCTGGTGGCTCAGTAGTTAGAATGCAGTATTGCAGGATAATTTTGCTTACAATCTGGAATTCGATCCTTATGGGTCAAGGCTTACTTAGACTTCCATCCTTCCGAGGTTGATAAAATAAGGACCCAGATGATTGGGTAATATGCTGACATTGTAAACTGCTCATAGAGTGCTGAAAAGCACTATAGAGAAGTATATAAGTGTTATTCCTATTGTTTTATAGATAAAAACCAGCACTGTGAACCATATTTGAAAACCTACTGGTAACTGCAATAATTGGGGAACTGGTAGTCTATTACAATAGCATTCTCATTTGCTAATATCCTAACTGATATAGTTGCAGTTTTTAACCTATATCAGTTTCCAGGTTGTTTTCAAAGGAGGACCCATGTAGGGCATTTTACAGTAGTCTAAAAGGAGATTAATAAAGGCTTTGTTTTCTGTTGCCAGAGTTTCATAATTCAGGTAGGTCGACAATTGCTGTTTCCTATGAAGTGATTGTCCATGGTTGATGACAGATCTTTTTAAAAAACCAAGAGCCTGTGATTTAGTTATCATGTTTAAAAATGGGGGCTGGGGATAAGGCAAGTCCATTGCTTTCAAATATCTGTTAAATTGAAAATTATATTATTCACAGCAATCTATGTCATTTGTGTAATGATTCACACACTTGTTTAAATATTAGAATAAATTTAACTGTCTTATCCAGATTGCTTCAGATGCAATGGATTTGTCTATAATTTTAGGGAAATCTCCAGACAGTTTTGTATCTGAAATCATTTAAATGGAGGCACGTTAAGTGAAGGTTTCATTGCAATTGTTTTCAGTAAATTTAAAAAAATGAGCATCATATATATCTCTTCTATGCATATTCTTTATAACATTGGACTGCTTGATCTTCCTGGCCTTATCTTATATCTCATTAAATATATATAATTTATATCACTGTATCTTATAACTCCTTAGTTTGCATTAAAACTATGAAGATAACACCCAAAATGAAGAATTCTATCTGACCAATCCATCATATTGAAATCTACCATGGATTACAGACTCAATATGCATGCACACACACGCACGCACACACCCCTCATTATTAAAGCTTACCTTTCTTTGATTTGTCATCAATCCATTCTCTTTACAATCAGGTCCGCTAGTTAACATTCCTATATTGCTAAACGTTTTGTCCACCTGTTTGAATTAAAACAAGATTATTTTTTTTTTAAAAAACAGTTACTTGAAACCAGTATTATATTCATCTAATAAACCTAGTACCAGCTGGATGCCTATATTTCAATCACTCGCTCTCAGCCCAAGTGATCTCACAGGGTTGTTATTGTAGGGAAAACAGGAGGAAGAAGGAATAATATGTATGTTTGCCACCTTGAGTTACATATATACATACATACACACAGATATATACATACATACACCTTACTTGATTGCCTGTACTGCTGACTTTTGATTCTTCAAGTGGTTTCATTTGATTAGTTATATCCAAAGATCTGTAAAAAGGTAATTATAATAATTTATAGTTTCAATCTCAAAAACAACCTAGAAATACATTCCAACAGAATGTAACAGAAATATATTCCAAATGTTATCATTACAAATTAAAAATAATTTGCTTTGAGTTTCTTTTTCAACATAACAATATTAGTAATTATATTATTGTATAGAGGTCACATCAGCCTCTATATCACAGGTTAAATCAAAGCACATAAATTCACAGGTTAAATCAAAGTAATAAAATAGAATTAACACAACGGGTTCACTGTACAATAGACCACAAACAAAGGATGGCTGGAAAAAAAATCAATATTCAATCCTCCTCAGCTTTTGTCTGCCACAGCAATTTAAAAATTCATCAAAGTTGATATAGTTTTTCTTTTCTATTTTGCATGCATGCTGGAACAATTAAAATTTTTCCTCCTTCTCTTACTATCATCAGTAAGATAACTATGCATGTGTATTATTTTTATCTTTTCTCTGCATGCAGAATAATTTTGGGGGGAACTCCGGAATGCCTCTTTTGTTCCCAATACCACATGTCTATACTCAAAACAATCTCTTAAAAATAATAAAATAATATTTTCACTATTGTTATTAAGTCACTTGCATTAATAAACTATAAAATGTTACCCCATTTAAATTATATGAAATGCATATAACAGAGTATAGATTCTTCCAATTTCTCCTGTTTTTCTCATTTAACTATATAACAGTATTGAATATAAATTGAAAACACATACCTATAGTGTATTCAAATTCTATGACAGACATCATGCCCAAGATATCTTTTAATTTAAACACACCATTGGTTCAATTCACAGATTATACTAACCCATGGTTTGTTTTAACAATGCTGAAGTCATAACTCATACATAATACAAATCCATACATTTGTGTGGCTAGGTTTGCACACCAGCTCATGAACTCAAATCAAATGATTATTGTGGTTTAACATGTACTAGTCCAGCCATTATTGAGTGTGGTTTGGTGTAGAATACTAAATTCCTATCCAGGATGATGAAGATAAAGTTCATAGTCTGCTTATATGGAAAATCTATTCCAAACTGTTCAACTGTGAAGATGAATGGCAGTTAGCTAACTTTATAGGACTGTGAAGAAGTTAAGAAAAGTATCATAAACCTCCTTGCAGTAGAATATTAATAGCCAGCTAACCTATTAGTATATACTATTAATAAAGTTTATCTAGTTCTTTAGACAGAAAAACTTAAGAGAACCAGAAAATTACCTAACAAAGCAAAGAGATAATATGAATTCATTATGACAAGATGATGTTTCACATACTTACTTTTGTTGTTCCTGCATAACATGGATTTGTTCAAGTTTGGTCTTGTGTTCAGCTTCCAATTTATTTAACATCTCTTTTATGACTGAAATAAAGGAATTAAACTAGAAGAGAAATATATTTAACATGAAGAAATATGAAAAACAACAGTCTTCTAATATAGTATATGCACCAAGAGAAATCTAACAAATTAAAATGGGCACCACAAAACCATTATGTGAGGAGCACAGTGTGACATTCAGCAATCCTATGCACACTTAATTAGAAGATATGCTGAATTCAGTGACTTTATTTATATACTTACTGCAAAGTATATGTAATATAAGAACATGTGCCTTATGGGCTTTTTTTTTATATATATTTCATTAAATTTATAAGAATTGTAGTGATGTTAAAGGTGTGTTGACTAGTGAAATAAATGAATCTGTATTTTTTATAGATAGATGCTGCTATGTTGTTGGTTGAGAACCTGAATATGGTGAAAAAAGAAGTATGGGAATGAAAATTAATGTACCATAGAATGCTTCTTAAAGATGGGGAAATGGCTAAAAGAGAAATATTAGGATATGCAAATGCTAGTAGAAAAAAATACTGCAAGGAATGAATGTTTATAAAAGAAGTTACCATTTCTGCATATAAGCCTGTACTTCTGTCCACTTTGTTATATGGAACTGAAGCTGGAAAAAAGAATGAGGATCAAATTGCAAAACAAAAGAGGAAGGAAACAAGAAAATAATGGTTGGATGGAATTGATAAGAATCTCAAAAAGAACTGAAAAAATTCAAGAAAAAAGTAACATACTAATTGAGGTATGGATGTCATAAAAACAAGAATGGTTTGCAAGGACAGAACTGTATAGTGTCATCACAAATGTTGGTACAAACTACTGTTCGACTTCCTTCTTTTTTTCTACTAACATCTCCCTCCAATTTCTTTTTTTTTTACTATTTCTTTTTTCCCCTGCATTTTGCAAAACACTGCTTATCCTAAAAGGGAATAGGGTGATGGGTACACATGCATATATGTGTACACAACACTGCAGTATTAAGGTCTAAAATAGTACCATCTTAAAATAATACAAAATAACAAATGGCCTTGTGAAACTGTCCCCAAAGTACATTTAAATTATTTTCTGTACTTAACATGATCTATGCATGTAAATGTTTTATATTTATATATTTATAAATTTATATATTTCATGGGAAGGAAGAAAATTCCGAATAGATTCTATAGAAAAAGCTCAAGACTTTGCCGACCAACACCTAGGATATGAAGGAGAACAGGAAAGCAGAGAAAGTAGAGAAGAACAAGAAATAATTCAAACACATTTGTACCCAATGTTTTTTTCTCTCAGTCTATGTGTATGTGTGAGTCTCAAGCAGCTCTTTTAACATTCCCCTAGACAATTGCCCCTTCCAAAAGCCCTCAGGCAAATAAATTTAATGCTATTACTCAATAATGGGATAAAACAGTTCAGTACACTTGGATCCTGAAACTTTATTAGTGATTTAAATATTAGGACATGGAAATGAAGTTTGCAGAAACTGATATATTTCTCGTCAAGTTTTCCATAAAAAGTGGATTTAAGTAAGGACAGGGATGGAGGCAAGGGTTTGTTGTTTTGTGATTAACAGTTCTAGTCTCTTGATCACAATAGATAATTTTTGTCAGGTATCACAACTTTGAGGATATAAAGCAATATTTCACAGCCTTATTCCTATGCTTTGTGCTCTTTATAAGCTTTCTTTCACATGTTTGGAAAATGTTGGAAATCTAATCAGGTCACTGTACTTTCTGTAATATTGTTGCCAATTGAGCAAAAGCGAAATAAAGAAATAAAATAAATGAATGTTTTATTAATTAAAACGTTTGAATCCTCACATTATTTTACTGAAATTGTCCAGATTTATTTGCTAGCAATACACTTTTCATTCAAATCACCAACCCCCTCCAGTTTGCAGCTTCTTTTTTATAAACACCATTGTATTTGTATTTCCTTAGTGAGATCAAAATATATTCATGGGCATTTGCAGGGAGGGAACAAATGAATGCCATCCCATGATGGAGCCACTACAACTTAAGACACAGGTGTCAAACTCGCGTCGTCACGGTGGCGTCATGTGATGTATCGGGACTCCCGGGCTAAACCGGGCTTGGCCAGGGAATGACGCATCCGGCCTGGGAGCCGCGAGTTTGACAGCCCTGACTTAAGATTTGCATCAGACATCAGCTTGCAAGTATATAAGGGCAATACTGATGTCACTGTATATTGTCTCTTTGGCATAATTGTACTTCATTGTAGAGACTATACATATTACCTATGCTGAAAGTTATTTTTATAATTTCCACCATCTCAAAAAACCAAAACAACTCAACTGGTGCAAGTTAAGTGTGAACTTTTCTTTAAAGAAGGCTCCAAATTGGAATGTCTGCTCCTTCACCAAAAGAAATCATGGGATGAAATCAAAAGCAATTCAGTCCCCTGTCTTTTGCAGAATTGCATTCAAAATAGCTTTAATGCAACATAGTGAAATATAAAATGAACATCTCATCTGTGACTCAAGTTTGGATTCTTTATGAATAACTCCAATATTACATTTTTATGCTGAAAACATATGATTAATCATCTCACCTGATTTAGATTAAGATTGTTCTCAATGCTAAGAGGAATCAGATGTGGGAGCACTTTTCCTGCAAGTTGTTCTTTTGTAATTCCCAGCTTTTTGTGACTAAATGTACATTTGTAAATGCCTGTTATGAAACATTAATGGTTAAGCTATTTATCTTGTTATAATGAATCACAATCATTATATTTTACTCTGAGCACAAGACTAATTTCAATTAAATGGAAACTTTCATTGCAGTTTATATATATAGTTGCATACAAACATATCAATAAACCCCAGTCAGTCTACATGCTTCAAAAGAATAGAAACTGATATATAACATAAAGAACTATTAAAAAAAAAGAATGAGTGCATACCTATTATTTATCTGCAGTTGCTTACAAAATCAAATAATACTGTATTGAATATGACAAGAACAAAAATTTGGCACACTTCCAAATTAATCACATTAAAGTTGTTAATAAGGCCCCAAAAGATGGTGACTCACTTGCTACAATTACCTAGGTAAAGATGAATACTCTGACACTTTTAACGTCTCAGGTTGTGGGTGTCCTATTTATTTTCAGCCACCATGATCTCCTCTAGACATCTGTCTGCCTATTTGAGAATGAAGATAATTTATGTTTATAAAGCAGGGGAAATCTGTTAAAAAGAAATCTCTAAACACTTTCTGCTAGCCATTTCAGTTGCAAGAAGTGTTATTAAGAAACAGAAGCTACTGTAGTTATTGAAGTCAAGGCAAGGAAGACCAAGAAAAATCTCTGCTAGAGCTGTTCCCAAACTGGTAAGATCTAGAAAAATGGAACTCACAGATCACTATAAAAAAACAACTGAAAAGTTTGGCTAATTCTAGAGTAACTGACTAGAGCTTTTGCTTACATAACAAAGGTCTATGTGTTCAAACAGATTTGTTAAAATTGGGACTTCCTATTTGGTGCTGGCATTCAGTAATTTAGTAGATTTAGATTATTCCAGGGGCTTTGAATTGTTTCAGTGCATTGTAAAATTGCCAATATCAAAAATGACACTGGAGCCCAGTTTGCTAATTCTTCTGGGCCAGAGACTGGTTTCTTAAACTATCACTAAACTGAGTTCCGAAGTACAGTATTTGGCCATATCTCTGAGTCAGAATGTAGAGAAGTGTCTTTTGGAATAGCAAAGACTACAAAGTACTAGAATCCTTTGGGGTTTTATAATCAGTGAAGAAAATGAAGCTGGTAACAATCAATCATAAAGAACTTGCAGAAAAGTAAGACAAAGACTTTAACATGTACTTTGCAGTTCCCAGACTGGAATGTTACTGAAAATCTGCAAGGAAATAATCCATTGTATATAACAAGACCTTCCTGAACCAGTAGACGTCTTCAAGAAAGAGTGGAAAATCTTCCAGAAAGAAAAAATAGAAAGCTGGCTAGAGGGAATTTTGAAAGTTTTTCTGCCTGCCAAATGAGATATTACAAAATACTGACTGAAAGAGCAAAAAATGGTGGCAAAAAACCGGAAGGACCTTTTTATTAAAAGACATCAGATGATTTTGTGCACTGATTGATGTAGGATTTAAATCGTGGTGAAACAGAAAGTTTGGGGGGGGGGGTAGACTGGTTATGCTAATACAGGTTAAAAGTGAGACAGATACCCAGATAATTTTGAATCTGTAAACAACTGCATATAAACAGAAGATAGTACAAGACAGAGATTGGTGTTAGCTTCTGTTCATTCAGGGATTCATTGAAACTTAAATTTGAGCAGGGCTGACAAAACTGTTGCATGCAATTATAAATGTATAAACATGTTTTATATTTCTTTTAATTTGAGGGGATAGGGAAACAAGATGTTGAAGTTGATTATTTTTTCAACTAGATATAATAACATGTTCCTGGGTAGTTAATATATGTTGATACAGAGTTTGAACTTAAAAGAAAATATTGGGAAACTAAACAAGTTATATACCTCTGAGTCATATTATAAACATATTGTTTTTGAATCAGTACACCGAAAGTACTGTAGAGGAATTACAGTAGAGAACACAAAAAATAAAAAAGAATATTACCTAAGATTCCCATAAGGACTGCAGGTTCTTTGGAAGGAATTTGTTGCAAAAAAGGCAGAATATCATCAAGAACAAACCACTTATCCAAGTATTCCAAAATTTTTCCCAAGCAGACTAAGGAATTTACACGCACCTAATAAAAATATAAACAAATCCTCTGAACGTTTATCAAAGGTGATTTAGAATGAAATTTCATAAACACGCTATTTAATAACTTAAAACCTACATATACTGTACATGGGATGCAATTCCTATATTTCCTTTCCAGACTTAAAACGGTGTGGGTTTATGTACAGAGACAACTTATTCTTACATGGGAAGTTTCAAAAACAATCTAATTTTAACAATTTGTTGCATGCAAAATATAATAAAAATTCTGCAGTTTTTTTAAAAAATCAGTCCACCTATTACCTAACATGAAGTAGGCAAATTCATTTATTAATTAAATTGTCTTATTGTGGGGCTGTTCTAGGAGGTTACAAAAATAAAAAGGAAGAAATGAAAAGAGTGTAAACAAACTACAAGTAAAATAACAGAATAAATAAATAATGAAAAAACAAGAATATATCAATGTAAGAAAAAAATGGATGGGTGGACAGAAGAGAGCAAGGGAGAGAAGTGGAGTCTGCCATCAAACCAGCAGCCATTTCAACAACAACAACAATAATAATAATGCTTATTTATAAAATGCATATGCTATACAGACCTTAATGGCTCAAGATGACTTACAAAAATACAAAACTGTGCTAAATTGGATTTAAATCCAAAGTGAAATGGATCATAACAATCAATTTCATTTAACAACTGCGGTAGCTGTAAAGCTGCTGTTTGGTTAATCAGCTTACCTAAATATACCATTTGATATCAGCTGATAGTTGTTAAAATTAGTCCAAATATAGTTTATTAAGCAGGGATCTCATCTCTGCTTTTTTAAAGTTTGGGAAATTCTGACTGATGGGCAAAACATTAATAGTTTGGATGATCATTGATAGGATAGATCTTTGGAAATTTTTAGAAGCCAAGTCAGGATTCAATATGCAGGTAATGATGTGAACAAATATAAAACAATATCCACTTTCCTCAAGAGACTAATTATGAAACTACTCAGACAAATATTATTAAATGGTACAGCAGACACATTAAGGTACAGCTCAGTGGTGAAATCTAAAATTTGTTACTACCGGTTCTGTGGTCGTGGCTTGGTGGCGGGGTAATGTGACTGGGTGGGCGTGACCATTTTTTTTTTTTACTTTTAAAACCATTTTTTCTACAACCTCTTCGGCGAAGAGGTTGTAAAAAAATGCTTTCAAAAGGCTCTGACGATCGCAGTTGAGTTGCCTGATCATCAGAGGATTTTTAAAAAACCCTCTGCCGATCAGGCAACTCAGCTTGGATCGTCAGCTTGGATCGTCAGAGGCATTTAAAAGAAAAAGTTTTTTTCTTTTAAATGCCTCTGACGATCCAAGCTGAGTTGCCTTGATTGGCAGAGGCTTTTTAAAAAACCTCTGATGATCAGGCAACTCAGCTTGGATCGTCAGAGCCATTTAAAAGAAAAAAAGCCTCTGATGATCGTGCGGCTCAGCTGGGCATGGAGGGGCAGGGATTTTTGCTACCAGTTCTCCGAACCACCCGCCTCCATCGCTACCGGATTGGGCGATCTGGTCTGAACCGGGAGTATTTCACCCCTGATACAGCTTCAAGTGACATCTGAAGAAACATGAATTTAAGTAATTTTGTTCTTTAAGAACTATCATAATAAAGCTTAGACAAATCCTCATGCAGCCAAAAGTACTGAAGATCAAATCACCCAATAATTTTAAATAATTCCCTTGGATGATTTCCTGCAGATACAGTTAGGGATAAGACCAATGCCTCTGCTCCCTCAGTACTACAAAATAAAGCTTATATGGATGCTACATTGTATTCAGAATAACAGAGTTGGAAGGGATCTGGGAGATCTTCTAGTCCAACTCCCTGCTCAAGCAGGAGACCTATATCATTTTAGACAAATGGTTGTCCAATCTCTTCTTAAAAACCTCCAGTGATGGAACTGTCCCACTACTATAACTACAATCATCCTAGAGCAGGGGTCCCCAGCCCCCAGTCACCGGGCTGTGGCATGCCAGAAACCATGCCCCATCCATGGGATGCAGGCAGCACATGAAACCAGACTCCCTCTGGTCTGCCAACCACTTCCAACCATGGAAGTGGTTGTGGTGCCCAAAAGCTTGGGGGCCAGTGTCCTAGAGGTCTGTTCTTGTTATTTCATCCCTTGTATCTTTTGTTATTAGTATACAAATGAGGTAGCAGATTCTAAAAAGCCAGTGTACTAAGCACTTGGGAAATGTCCACTAAAACATGTCCAACTAGTACAACGGTATCCATCAACCTCTGGAATAGATTAATCTAATTTGATTCCAACACCAGGAGGAAGAAATATGTTGTCTTAGTCCATTAATATATCTTACCTATCCACTGAATTAGAATTACTAGTAATCAGGAAGTAAAATACAACCTAGATATCAGCTACTTAAAGCTTTTAATTTTAAATCAGTAGAGCAGCTGATGAATGAAATAGAGAAATGAGAGAAATGGATGTAAATTTAATAATATAATAATCAAGTAAAGATAAGTTTAAAGATAAATGGGAAAATTTAATTTATGATCAAACCTTAATCTTTCCTTAGAAAGGCATAGGACTCTAGAGTTCAAATTTTGTAGGAAGTAACCATGTTCTGATAATTAATCACTTTAGCCCTGAGCAATGTTTGTGTCAAAAAGAAATTTAAATTTAGTCATTGAAATTGTTACATTGATAATTCCAGCAATCCTTAAATTAATAAATTCTGCTTAACATTTTATACAGAATTTCCTCATATGTAGATATCTAATGCAATTTGAAAAAAATCTCAACATCTGTTTGTTTAATACATATCTGTGTATACCAATTCCAATATGTGAACATTCAGTGGAAATTGAAAAATTCAGGAATACAATAATATGGTTATGTGAAGGGTCCCTATGCTATTAGAAATTCTATATAATTGAGACTGCTTTGTATGGAGAATCTAAAACGTAGTTCTTTTTGGAAATGGGGGCATAATGATGTAAGGGTGAGTAGTAAGCTCCCATTTCACTCTTCAAATATTAGCTATATACAATCAAAACAATTTTGGGCAAAAAAACAAAAAAACCCCCACCCCCACTAGAAATCAAGTAATATTGTTCAAACTAAAAAAAAGCAAAATACAAACAATTATAAAGAAGTTTGTTTTAAAACTTACAGCAAGAGATGAAGTTTGTAAACATGCATTTTTAATTCTTGGTATCAATGAATTTTTCATTGACGGATAGTCTATAAGGTTGGCAAATGTGGGAATTATATTTAAACAGAGTTCCTGCAAATAAAAAGACCACAATCGTCATATAAAAATTGAATAAGGTTAGAGTTAACTTTTTTAAAAATGTAATTTTCAAGCCATTGTTTTTAATTTCTGTTCACACTAAATGATAAATATTTTAAGACAAAATTTGTACCTAGGTCAAAGATAGGATGAAGGATGGAGTGTGGGAAGCACAGTTGTGTAAAACATTTTGAGGCTGGATCACTCTCACCTTACCCGAATCACAAACTTAATTTGGAGCTCTATTCAGTCACAAAATAAGCTGATACTGAAATGGGACCTTCCAATTGTGAATGTTCAGAATGACCTGCTTTTAAGCCAAATGCTTCCATTAAAGTTGTAACGGTATGCCCTGACTTTGGAATGCTTTTGTGAAACTAGAACAGAGAGCATTTGAAAGCCAGAATGATACATTTAGGATCAGAACTTTTTAACCTCGAAACATTTTATACACTTCTAGAGAAAAGAATATTTATTTGTTCATCCTACCTTTTGACCTGAAAAACTATCAGTTCATATAGTTAATGTTGTAAGAAAAAGTGATATTCCAAAATTAAAGAAATGGAAAAATTAAAAATTTATCATACTGCTTTTTAAATATTTTTACTACTTTGTAAGACCTTGTTCTAAAGACTGATAGAAACAAATACAAGAAATAAAGATAGGATAACAGCATCTTTCAAAGATCCCAAATACATTTCAGTTATAACAAAAGTTGAACAAAATATATGATTGTCAGACCTGTATTTGAATTGATGGTGCTTCTAAGGCTCTATAAACCATTGGCAGAACACTGTTCTTTATTTCATCTGGAGGTGTTTTGGTAAGCAGTAGATCCATTTTTTGAAGAAATATCAAGAGAATCTGTTTATGAAATGTAAATTTTTAAAAATTACTTTCACTTATTTTGTTAATCAGACTAATATTTCAGAATAACTTTCAGTGTAACATTGGTACCAATCTGTATTCAAATGTCAGTATATATAGCAAATATATTCACTTACCATGTTGCTAGCCTGGAAGCATGGAAAACAAGAACATCAATTTTAAAATAGAAATTACCAGTACGTACTTATTGGAATGTGGAGCAGAATGCAGTAAATCCACAAAATGCAATATACTAGACTTAGAAACTAAGTCTGCTCACCTGGCAGAAATCTATTCCAGGGAATTCCATCTAGGATTCTGAAATAAACTATGGCTGGAACTTTATAGACTGAATACATTTTTTGAAGGTACAACAGTTCTATCTTTTCTTTTCAGCATGTCAGTGTAATCTGACTTTAAGGCACACATTTTTGTCAATATTTAATGGGAAATACAAAATGTTCAATAATAGGAAACAAGACTAATGTTTAAGATATAAATGTACCTGGATTGGTTCCTGTTGTCTAAAGACAGGGCTGAGGTCAGGTAGAATTAGTTTAATGTATTCTTCTTTGGTACATTCCTCCGCAATGAGCAGAACATTAGGCAGAACAAAAGGTACCATGTCTGGATTTACAAATTCAGATGTTAAGCAAGGCAAAATTCTTTGCACTATAACACGCTGAAAGAAAATAGATACCTTACTTTTCAAAGATATAATAAGATTTTTATAATTAACCTTAAATATTACAAATAAAAATGCAGCATTTTCAAAAATAATTTTATAACTAGTGCATCCTAGAACTCTCTTTTGTAAAACATGTGAAATCAACAACATTTATTAATCCCAAAAGGAAATCATTAGAATGCACATTTCATTTACAATATACAGCATTGTGCAAGCATTTATTAAGATATTTGGAAGTTGCTAACCTTAGGTAGTTTTGGTAAAACTTTTGGCAGCCCTTTGAAAAACTGTGATTTTTGAAGATTATCCCTTTGGAATAAAGAATCAAAGTATTGTAATGTCATGGCCCCAACATCATCAAAGAATGGTATCTAAAAAAAGATAAGAAAGGATTATTTAGATGATAAATAGCTTATATATTTGGCTTATCAAAAGTACAATAGCATTTCATTTTAATTAAGATTAATAGGTTATTTTATGAATTGTCTTGAGTGTCTGGGAGTAGGACAGTATACAATTTAATAACAAATAAATGAAATAAAAATTAAAAAATAAAGATAAAAATCGAACATCAAACAGACATTTTTCTTGATGTATTTCGTAAGTATCACTTATTTCTAACAATCTACAGTCTCTAAAAAGATATTCTGCCAAAAAAAAAAAAAAAGAAATTCTAGGGAATTACTGAGCACTAGCTCTGTTAATAAGAGAAATGTAATCACTTATATTTCCCATAATCCCATAATCCAGGGTATTTTAACAAAACATTTTAAAACTCTATATTCATTGTTTGTTATAACAATTGAAGACTTATGTTCTGCAGTTACTCACTTTAGTCATTTGGTCTGCATCTGGTCTGACTGCAGGAGTGACATTTAACAACAGTTTCACATGTTCACGGACATCGTCTGGGATGTTCTGAAGATTACTGGAATTCAACCGACTAAGCTGTACAGAACACATGCCATCCATCATTAACAACAACAAAAAAATTCCTGCCTGTAATATGTGCATTATATAAAAATCTTTCAGTTTAGAATTTCACCATATACAATATACATTTTCATGCTCACAAATCAAGTCTAATATCTGAAATCAGCCATTATAAATCAATACAAACAGTCCTTGAGATACAACCATAATGGAGCCTGCCCATTACAGTTGCATGTCAGTGACCTTTAAGCGAAATAGCCTCACTTAACCATCCCACTCCTGGCAAATAAATGGGGAAGAAATGGAGGTAGTGATAGATTTTATTTTCCTGGGCTCCAAGATCAACAGAGATGGGGACTGCAGCCAAGAAATTAAAAGACGCTTGCTCCTGGGGAGGAAAGCTATGGCAAATCTAGACAGCATATTAAAAAGCAGAGACATCACCCTGCTAACAAAAGTGCGTATAGTCAAGGCTATGGTTTTCCCAGTTTGCAATGTATGGCTGTGAAAGTTGGACCATAAGAAAGGCTGAGCGCCAAAGAATTGAGGCCTTTGAACTCTGGTGCTGGAGAAGGCTCCTGCGAGTCCCTTGGACTGCAAGGTGATCAAACCAGTCAGTCCTAGAGATCAACCCTGACTGCTCTTTAGAAGGCCAGATCCTGAAGATGAAACTCAAATACTTTGGTCACCTAATGAGAAGGAAGGACTCACTGGAGAAGAGCCTAATGCTGGGAAAGATTGAGGGCAAAAGAAGAAGGGGACGACAGAGAATGAGGTGGCTGGATGGAGTCACTGAAGCAGCTGGTGTGAGCTTAAATAGACTACGGGGGATGGTAGAGGACAGGAAGGCCTGGAGGAACGTTGTCCATGGGGTCACGATGGGTCGGACACAACTTCGCAACTAATAACAACAAACCATCCCACTCCCTTGTCTCCCTGATGCAGCTATTAAACAAAGCTGAAGGTGTTAAATGGAGCACATGGTGCCTCAGGTGGAGGAGATTCTGGGAGGCCTCTGCAGGCCCACGATCATCTGGTCCATACCTCCCATGGCTACCCAAACCCCCTGAAGCAACACATATTTGGCTTCTCATCCCATGGGGTTCCCACAGTCCTTCAGCGTTCTTCTCACCCAGCAAGCAAGGGAAATCAAGCCAGCTGGAACTTGCAAGCTTCCAGTGGCCTTCCCACCCAGCAAAGACGTGGAGATCAGGCTGAACAGGGTTTTCAATCTCCAACATGCAAGGGGAGATTAATCCATCCAGAGCTTGCAAACCTCAATTGAACAATGGGAGATCCGACCCAAGGACTCTTGTTTGCTCAGCAAGTGCAGGACTCTTGTTTGCTCAGCAGTGCACAACTTACCTTTTTGTTTTTTGCATCTTCAGAAAGAGACACCTGGCCCAATATAGCATCAGTTTCTTACAACCCCAGACTCATGGCAAACTCCTGCTATTTTGCAACAGGTTCTATTCTCACAATACTTAAGAGTTTTGTTTTAAGGAGGCTCCACTTTTTAAGGAGACTCCATTTGTTTGTGGAATTTATGAAGCCTCCTTAAAAAGGGAACTCCCTACAGATTTGCAAGAATAACACCTGCTTTGCCAGGAGGCTAAATCAGTAAGAAAGCTGATCCTTTATTGGGCTGGGTGCCTCTCTCAGAAGCTGCAAAAAAAAACCAGAAAGGTGAGTACTGCTGGGCTGTGAAGCATGCCGACTCCTGAAAGTCCTTGAGTGGGAAGGAAGCTATCAAGCACCAGACAACTGATCTCCTCTTGCTTGCTGAATGAGAAGGCTGCTAGTGATAGCTTGCAAGCTCCAGCTGACTTGCATCCACTTACAGCCAGCCTGATTTCCCTTGGATGAATGAGTGGCTGAAGGGTTCCAGTAGGGTGGATGAATGCTGCACCATCCCTGCTTTCAGCCATAAGGGCAAATGACTGCAAGAGTGCTGTAGCCATTGTAACTTCGAAATCAGGTTGTAAGTAACTTTTGGGGAGTCTGTTGTAACTTCAAAAGGTTGCTAAGCAACCAGTCATAAGTTGAGGACTTATGTATTTGAAAATACGTATTAATAGATTTAAATGTACCTGATCCAGCTGTCTGCTGAAGCTTTTATATATATCTTGTTTGTTGACCTCAAAAATTGGCTTCCCATTATTAAATATAGCATATATAATTGCCCCTAGAGAATACATGTCACTAGCTGTTTCACAGCTTACTGAAAGGATGTATTCTGGTGCCAAATACTGAGGATTTGGAAGACACAAAGATGGTAAATTTGGATCCCATTCTTTAGAAGAGAATTTGAGCTGCAATAAGAAGTGTAATCAAGTCATATATTTTGAAACGATAAAATTTAAATCAAAATAAAATATCCCCTGATAATAAGGCCAATCAGGCTTTTGAGCGCATGGCAATAAGGCCAAGCACTTATTTCAGGGTCCAAAAAATATAAGACAGGGTCTTATTTTCGGGAAAACACGGTAAATATACCATCATGCTTAATTTTAGGGTTGTTAGATACCTAATGGATGAGGGATAATAAGCTTCAACCATGGCAAGATCAAGTTGCTGGGAATTTTAAGGCCCCCTTACTCTGGGGATTTTCCATCCTTAACTCTGTATGGGGATGTATTTGAGAATCCTTTTGAACTCTCAGGTCCCACTTGAAGAACAAGTGACAGCCATGGCCAGTGGGGCTTTTGCACAGGTTTGCCTTGTACGTCAATTGTGGCCATTTCTGGATTAGAAGACCCTGCTTATAGTGACTCAAGCCTTACTCACTTCCCAACTGGATTATTGAATGCATTCTATATGCCTTTGAAAAATACACAGAAGCTGCAACTGGTCCAGGATGTAGTGGTGCAAGTAGTGTTTGGTATTTCCTGTTATGACTATAATACCAGTGTTCTATGAGCTGCCCTGGCAGAAGACTACCATTATCTATAAAACCTCCATGGCACATGACAGGCAATCTGTAGGACTGTCTTCAATTTTTTTTTTTTGACTCACCAGATCTAGTAGATAGTCAGATTTGCTCCATGTCCTATCAAACAATGCCATCTTGCAATAGTGATGAATATCTGTGATCTTGTTGGACCCCAACTCTCTTAGCCTTTCACCAACCAATGAAAACCTGGCAGTTTCCCCAGGCATTTTGGGTAGATGAGTTGTTACTACTGATTGTGACTGAGGCTATTGTTTATCCTTGGGCACTAGGCAATTGTTTGCAGTAGGGTTTTGTGTTTTTATTTTATAAACTATCCAAGTCATCTTTGTGAGTTGGTGATTATATAAATAATATAAAATAAATAAATAATTCACTAGCCTGTCCTCCATAACCTCCTCAAAAATCCATAAAATCTTAATTTGTACTAAAAAGTACAAACCACAAATCTTATACAAAATTATCTATGATAATATCATGTATTTGTCTATCTGGTAAAGTAAAGGAACTATTGTGTATTGACACATTGTAAACTTTTAAAAATTTAAAATCAGCTAAGTATTAGACTCTTAGTTTTTCAGCTGGGCTTCATTTAAGAAAAATAACACATTAAGCAATTTATTACCTCTTGTTCAGATGGATTTATTGATTGAATGCAGAAGTCAAATCCCATAATTTTCCATGCACCACTTTTATTCAAAATTATGTTTTCAGGAGTAAGGTTGCCATGGACCATTTTCACGCTGCTGTGTAGAAATGACAAGCCTTCTGAAACCTGTTGGGAAGGACAAGTTATATTATTTATTTATTTATTTATTATTTGGGCTTGTATGCCGCCCTCTCTCCAAAGGACTCAGGGCGGCTCACAACAATAAATACACAAATTTAATTATAAAATATAACAAATATAAGAACCCGTTAAAATCACATTTAAAATCCCTTCAGTCCAATCTGGCCAGGCCAAATAGCCATGTTTTAAGATCACGGCGGAAGGAGCGAAGGTCGGGAGGGAGCCAATTCCACAGAGTAGGTGCACCCACAGAGAAGGCCCGCTCCCTGGGAGTCACCAGTCTACACTCTCCGGCCGACGGGACCCCAAGGAGACCCTCCCTGTGAGAACGCGCCGGGCGAAGGGAAGCTGTTGCTGGCCGCAGATGGTCCGCCAGGTATCCTGGGGCTAAGCCATGTAGGGCTTTATAGGTAATTACCAGCACCTTGAATCTCACCCGGAGGGCAACCAGTAGCCAATGCAGGTCCTGCAGGAGGGGTGTAACATGAGAGTGTTGGGACACTACCCGCGCGGCCGCATTCTGCACCAGCTGAAGCCTCCGAATGGTCTTCAAGGGCAGCCCTATGTAGACAGCATTGCAGTAGTCGATCCGGGAGATGACGAGCACATGAGTGACTGTGCGTAAGTCATCGCGGTCCAGGTAGGGGCACAACTGGTGCACCAGACGAATCTGCGCAAATGCCCCCCTGGTCACGGTCGTTACATGATTGTCCAGAGTCAACCGTGAATCCAGGAGGACACCTAAATTGTGTGCTCTTTCTACAGGGGGCAACACCTCACCCCCTATAGCCAACGATGGAATATTCTCCCGGAACCGAGATGCCAGTACCCACAGCCATTCTGTCTTGGCAGGGTTGATCTGAAGCCTGTTCGTCCCCATCCAGAGCCGCACTGCTTCCAGGCACCAGGACATCACGTCGAGGGCATCACTGGGTTGATTCGGGGTGGACATAAAAAGTTGGGTATCACCTCACCCCGAAACCACCGATGATCTTCCCCAGCGGCTTCATATAGAGGTTGAACAAAAGGGGAGAGAGGACCGACCCCTGAGGAACCCCATACGTAAGGGGCCTCGAGGCAGACCTCTGCCCCCCCGCCAACACCGACATTATCACATTCTTGTGATAATGTCTTTTCCCCTCAATTTTCTGAAACTTAATTATGATGGATTATATTTTTGCTTGCAACCACTATCTCAATACTCCACACAATGTAACCAAGACATACTCGCTCATCCAATCAATTGTAATTAGGTCTTTAAGCCCTTATTGGTGAGAAATTTTTGCACAATTTACACAAAAACAACAATTCTAGAACATAGACAGTAGCATGCAAATGACCAAGATATCTGAACAAGATAATCTCTTGAGGGGTTCCCAAAAATCTTTTAAGAACCGAAAGCAGCTGAGGACTGAAGTTTTTAACCATCTAAAATGTGTGAATTCACTTGCAGATTATTTTACAACATGCAAGGAATTGATGTACAAATTTATTATAATTTTTATTATAAACAATACTTTTTATTGTTTTTTTCTTTCTGTAGAAGGAAAATAATGTGGACTAAGTGCCTCCTTTATATATGGAATACATTAAGGTGTTCGAAAATAGAGCACAGCATGCAAAATATTACAAGATCCACTTCTTCAAATATGTTTACTTTCATATCTTTAGTCACATAATGGTCCTCCTGCCTCCAAGTGGTAAAATTAGAATTCATCTGCTCATTTATAGACACACACACACAATTTTGAATGGATTACAATTATGATGCATCATAATTGATGTAAGTTATAAGTCAATGTATACCTGAAGTAAGCCATATTTCGTTTCCACATCATACAAGTTATATTCTTTGATGTCAGATGGTAAGGGTGAAGGAAGATTCTCCCAGTTACCCAGTATATTAGCCAAACTTGCACTAACTGGTTCTGTACAAAATGCTAGACAATCTCTAAAAGAAAAAAAGAATAGTTTTACTAAACACTCCAAACATTCAATTTAAAAAAAGAGATAGGTATACTAATGCAGGTAGTTTATAGGCTGTATAGCACACTGGCATCTGGAAAATTCACAAGACGTTATGATAAGTGAATATATTTCTTATATATTCTTAACAGCAAGTACCGAAATCCCAACTACATAAATCACCATTATTTTGCAAGAATAAACATCAGTTAAAATCCTTTAAAGCTTCTCAGAATTACTGGAAAAAGAAGAAAATGAAATTTCTGAATATTTTAAATAGATCCCTTTGAGTTTTCCTTAAGAGACTCTCTTGCATTCATAGAATGCAAACTGAATTAAATGCATGTATTTCATCACCCATTATACCCAGGGTATAAAATATTTGAAAAGTATTTAAAATATGTGTTTAAGTTGTAAACCCTTGCTTTATTTAGAAATCTATGTAAGTTTTTGAAAAAGAATTCAGTTTTTTAAAAATTCTGTATGCTATACTGCACTTTGGTCGTCTATTTTCAAAATTCATCAGAATCCAATTATTAGACTGTTTTGACTTTGAATCTATTATTACTTTAACATCAGAATTTTTTACCGGGATTCTTCTAGTGGATGCTGCACAGTTAGCAGCCGAGGATGTCGAAGTCTTGTCAACTGCTGAACTCCGCGTTTTAAGCAATCAATAATTTGATCCTTCTCAAATTTCTGATATTTATCCATAAGTTTTTTATCAAATACGAAGACTGCCACTTCCTAAACGTAAGATATACAAATGTAATTAATGAACCAGTTATATTTTGTGTATCTTACTAAAGAAAACTACATTTAATACTTTACTTTAAAATAATTCTTCTTGATGCCTTTTAATTGAAAACAAGTCATTTCACCACTGTAAGAGAATTGCCATCTTGTACAGGTGGTCTTCGAATTACAACCACAATTGGGACTGGAACATCTGTTGCTAAGCAAGACAGTTATTATGAGTCGTGCTCAATTTTATAATTTCTTTTGACACAGTTAAACAAAACAATGCAGGTTTTTAAGTGAATCATGCAATTGTTAAGTGAATCACATAGTTGTTAAGCAGATCTGACATTTGCCATTGACTTAGCTTGCTGGAAGTTGGTTAGGAAGGTCACAAATGGTAATGATGTGATCCTGGGATGCTGCAACCAGTAAATACATGTTGATTGTCAACTGCCCAAATTTTGATCATGTGACCATGGGAATTCTGTGACAGTCATAAGTACAAGGACCAGTCATAAGTCACCTTTTTCAGCACCATTTTAAGTTTGAATGGTCATTAAATGAAAGGCCTTGAGGACAACCTATATACAAACCACACTTAAACTACTATATCTATTCAGAATTTTCAAGCTATGTCTTAAGTAAAAAAATAAGCTTTATGTTCAGGCACCTGATGGTGTCATATTCTCTTTACATGTGATAGAAAGATTTTATTAAAAGTAGAGTTTTAACTCTATTACATAATGGTGCTGAAAAATTCACTGGAATATTAACACAGTAAGTACAATAGAACAATTTTCCTGATAAGTGACATTCAGCCAAATCTAGCAGAAGAAGAAAATAATAGAGTTAGGTCCTTGGAGGTAGTCTAGTTCAACCCCCTGCTCAAGCAGAAGACCCTATACCATTTCAGACAAATGGCTATACAATCTCTTCTTAAAAGTCCTTGAAGTATTTGAGTCTGTTCCTGGGATCACACTCATTATATAGCACAATCTTGGGAAAAGGCACATTTAAAGTGTCACTGACTACTGACTTGTGTACCTATGCATGCTTTGAAACACCTTTTCTTCGGATCCAATTACATAGCACTAAAATGTGAGAAAAAAAATCAGAAAATATACATATATGAATGATAGATAAAAGCATTTTTAAAGCTTTAATAAGGCTCAGAATACCTAGAGAGATTACCTAGAGAGATAATGAAAGAAGGAGTAGGGATAACATGATAGCAGTCATCCAATATTTAAGGGGCTATTACAAAGAAGAGACAGTCAACCTATTGTCCAAAGTACCTGAAGGCAGGACAAGAAGTAACAGAAAGAGATCCAACCTAGAACTAAGGAGAAATTTCCTGACAGTGCCAACAATTAATCAGTGGAATGGCTTGCCTTCAGAAATTGTGATGCTACATCACTGAAGATGGAGACCATGGTGGTGAGAGCAACTGTGGTTGGAATGCGCTGTAGCTTTGTGCCATATTGCTGCAACTAGGCTTTGTGCTGTAGCTCAAAGGCTGCTTTTTACAGCCCAGAATCACAAAGTGTCAAAAAACTGCCTTGTGCCATGCTACTGGCTCTGTAGGGTGGGGTGAGTTCCTGGGCATAGCAAGCAGCCCCAGAGCCATGCTATTCTGCTCCTATTTGCTATACACAAGAGTGTAACAGCCAAAAGGGCAGAGATGGGTGGGGGAAGATTGATGGCTGGGGAGAATTGGAGGCAGTCCCTTACCTTACTGAGACTCAGGGCTGGGAAGGACCAAGCCTGGAATGGTTGGAATCGGGGTAGGTCTTTGGCTGATGACTGGTGGAATTTGCTTAAAGAGGGCAACTGGGATTGTCAGGATTGTAAGCAATGTGGTCACATGATGTCTCGCTTTACAACCATATTGCTTATTGTTGGTCATAAATCAAGGAATCTGTGGTAGCATGTCTATGGAGATTTTCAATCATCCAAGTCTGGATGACCAAACTGATGGAATTGAAGAAGTTTCTTAGATGAGAAGCAAAATGTTTTCAAGGAAGTCCAGCTGCCATTTGAAAAGCACCTTTGGGACAACCTGTGGTAGCACCTACATCAGAGTCAATGTAAGTATAATCTATTCATAATTGTTTGATCATCTAGCACTACAGGAAACAGAACAAGATCTTTGTTACAACAACACCTGTCAGATACCTACTACTCCAACCTAAGAATTTCTCACACCTTCCTCATTCAATCAAAACAAGTCTACTAAATGCATAGACATACAGTCCTCCAAGTAACAAATTGCAGAAATAATAAAATCAATATAACAATTGATTTTATATTTGTTTCTCAGGTATCCATAGGCAGATCATATTATATGGTCTAAAAATAATTGAGGTGAAAAAGAAACAATAATCACAACTATTTAAAAGACACTAATCAAAATTAACACAATTAAATTTACCAAAAGCTTGGTAAATTAAATGAAAAAGGCCTTCATTATATCTTAGCAGTAACGGAGTAACTGATGGAAGATTGTATTATATAATTATAGTTCATCTTTTTTGGTAATAGAATGTACAACAAACCTAATAAGAACAACAACTGATGGACAGATTTATGCAAGAGATGCTCTTTAGATATAAAAGCCACATTGCAATTTATACATAGTAATCCACTCTTAAAACAGTTGGCCCAAAACTGTCCAGGTTAAATAATGTGAATATTTTTTAAAAAATATTCACATTATTTATTTTAAAAGGGTAGAGCTAGAACAACAAAATAATTACTAATTAAAAATTACATATGACATGAAGTATCTTATTTATAAATCTATCAAACTCATACATAATCACTCTCACCTACCAGTATTTCTGACAACAACCCTAATTTGGACTGGAATTTCTATCACCAAGCGTAGCAGTCATTAGGTGATCATTTTGATAATGTGATCATGGGGGTATTGCAACAACTACATTATCGCAGGATTAATGCAATAATCCCACCACACTAAGGTAAAGATATATTCAAGTTGTCTTATTGACATCTGAATACTCAATAGTAATGTAAGCACACAGGTCTGAGATAGTTTAGGATAGATTTCATATATCTAATTACAGATAGACAACCTCCTTAGATTGAAATCTAAGAAGTTATAGTATATTTAATTCTCTTTAGTTTTCTCGTAACTTTTAAATATTGAGACATTTTAGAAACCTAACAGGAACATATATGAACACCACTTCCACAAATATTATAATGTTGAGCATAGTCAGCAACTTTTATTCTGCCATTGTAAACTACATACTCTCTTTTGAAATACCACTCTGATTATATAGATATCTTTCTCAAAAAGCTTACCTGTTTTGTTGACTTTTTAAAGCCATTAAAAATTTTCCAAGCAAGTTTGTTGCCACCACTAGCAATGTGCCGACCAACATCAAATTCCCTGGTTACAGGATTTCCCATGACTGCACTTGTGACATCTGCAGTCACTTTTGTAACAGTGCTCTTCAATTTATTTAGCATCAACTCCATTGTTATGGCAATTCTGCAGTATGTTTACCTATAAAGGAAATTATTAAAATTGTTTTGGAAATTTTATTAATACAAATAGTAAAATATACATCATTTACTCACTAAATGTTACTCACTTTCATTATTTAAATGAAAGCTTGATGCCACAATAATAAAGAATTTTAACATTTTTGTATCCCTTTTTGAATTTGAACAATGACTTTTCTCTACACATTTTCCAATTTCTCAGCATCTTTCTTGTATTGTGATAACCAAAACTGGACACAGTATTCTAGACCCAGTGCAGCGTAGAAGAGAATGATCATTTCCTGTAATCTCAACATATATCCCTGTGATGCAGCCAACCATCACATTGGATCTTTTCACAACTGTCTCACACTGAAGAAGTACTCCCTATTCTATCTTGTAGTGTTGATATATTGACTTCAAATTTGCTAAAAGACCAGTTGTCTAAAAAAATATTGAAGAGCACTGGGTCTAGAATAGAATTCTGAGATGTCCCATTGCATACTACTCTTCATGTAGACACAGTCTCATTGATTATCTGCCATCAAGTCATTGGTGACTCTTAGTAACTTCACACATAGATTTTCTCTATGATGAATACCTCCACCAAAGATTACATATTGGGTACAATTTATTATTATTATTATTATTATTATTATTATTATTATTATTATTAAATATACATCCATATTGTGTGTAGAGTTAGTTTTGGGTGTCATTCATATTAATCCAATTCGCAGTAACAATATTAATAATCTCTATCACATTTATCAAATTTAAGTAATCCTCATTATATTGTTTAAACATACATTTAAAAAAATGCCTAACATCTGTAAACTTCTAATCTTTCTATTATTTTTATTCATTTTATAAAAAATTACATTCTAATATTTCCCCTATCTAATTTTATTCCTGCCTCTTTCAGCTTACAATCAGGCTACTTTAATATTTAAATGGCAATTCCTTCTATCTGTCATCTCTTCTTCTGTTTAGTGCTTCAATTCTTATCCATTTTTTAATTCGCCTCCCACATTCCTCATCTTTGTCTTTATCTTCATCTATATCTTTCTTGTCCAATCTAAACCTTTCTCCCAGTAGAATCTTATACTGCCACTTCTCCCAGATGTCTGCCCATGTCCCAATCTCCTTATCAAAGGTATCTTCCTGTCTCTCCAGTTGTCGATTTGTCTTTTTATTTTCTTCGGTCTTTCTCCCTTTATCAGCTGGTTTGTCAGTCCTATTTTTTGCTCCAGGCCTTGATTTATTTGTTGATGTGCCCAATCCATCTGTTCTCTTCGCTCCTTTTGCTTATCATTTATCTGGTCTTCCTCTTCGTCGAGCTGTTGCTTCATTTGCTGGTTTTTCTGATCCATATTTTTTCCCTGTTTGTATTCAATTTGCTGTCTTGAATAATTCATTTCATCTAGACTTTCTGTTGCTTCCACCAGTTCATGGGCAGTTTGATCTTTGTTCATTGTAAAATGTTTTCCATTTTCTCATCTATACCATCAATTGAATCCATAATATTTTGTAACAACAAAGTGATCTTATTAAAATGTCCTCTCATTTCCATAGCTTCAACTCCAGTCATAATAGCAATAAAAGTGAAATAAACAACAAAATCACAATCTAGTTCAGAAAGAGTCCAAATTTCCAATCATTAGTAAATGGGGCTCTCCTCTCAAATTTCCATGCTGCCTTTTTCCAGCAGGTATTTATGGATTTACTCAAAATCCATTTCTTTCAAAACAAAGTCTATTATTTAAATGAGTCAGTTCCAGCATTTACTCAATACTCTGATAGTCCAAGGTATTTTCCAAGTTCTTTAAGTCTGTTCTGTGGTTTTAGTCTTTTATTCTAGCTTTCCAGAGTCTCTTTTATAAAATGTTTTTCTTATTTCTACCTCTGGTAAGCATAAGGCAATAGTTAAAAAGTGACAACCACCAAATATCAAATATTCCTTTCCTCTTCTGTAAGTTTCCAGAAGTCTAGGAGTTGCTTTTCCCTTCGTCAGAAGATGGTGCTTTTGGCTTACTTTTCAGCATAGATCTCTTTATCAAATCTCTTTTCTTTCGCCGCTTAAACAGTTATATTTTTAGAATCTTTTCTCTAGGATTTTTTTTTGTTTCCTTGGGGTAATTTTTAAAGAAACGAAAATTCATCTCACCCAGAAACAATCTCTGTTCATTGTTCTCTTTGCTCCTGCACTTTCTTATGTGTTTTGGCTGTCCCCAGCTTCATGGCAGCCATGTTGACGGCCGCTGCTCTTTGTCTTCGGATGAGGGGGATTTATCAAGCCAGGGAGGAGAGATGCAGCTCTCTTCAACCTGTAAGGTGCCCCCCTTTACTTCACCAGCCCTACAGGGTGGCTATGGCTCCTTTTGGAGCCCTCTGACAGGGAGAGCAGAGCGGGGCTGCAGAGCTCGTGGTCCTTGCCTCCAACGCCACCAGAAGCACAGCCGGAGGTCTACATATTGGGTACAATTGTTCCACCAACTGCAAATCCATTTGGTAGAGGGACAATCCATCTCACAACATTTCATTGCATCAAAAAAGAGGCTGCAGTCAACTGTATCAAGTGTCTCACTGAAGTTTAAGTACAGTAATCTGCAGCATTCCCTTGGTATACTAATTACTTTGTAAAAAAAAAAAAAAGTAAGATTGATGCTAAACCAACAGATCTGTCATTTCTATTTTCCTTTTTTAAAAGTATGAAATAATAGCCTTTCTCTAATCTTCTGTTACTTCCCCTGCATTTTAGGAATACTCAAAAATTAGTCAATGATTCTGAGATTACAAATTACTTAATTTTAACTATAATATTCTCCTTACATCAGTGCAAGAAATTATTCTTCTGGCAATCCAGCAACATTTGAACAGACAGTTCAATTATAAACAGATATGGATTAGATTATTTATAGGGCATCATATTTTGGATGGTTGAGATTGTATTTATGTATTTGATAATGGACTAGGGATGACATAATAGCAGTGTTCCAGTATTTGAGGGGCTGCCACAAAGAAGAGGGGTGTCAAATCTATTTTTGAAAGCACCAGAAGGCAAGACAAGAAACAATGGATGGAAACTAATCAAGGAGAGAAGTAACCCAAAACTAAGAACAATTAACCAGTGGAATGGCTTGCCTTCAGAAGTTGTGGGTGCTTCATCACTGGAGGCTTTTAAGAAGAGACTGGACAACCATTTGTCTGAAATGGTATGGGGTCTCCTTCTTGAGCAGGGGGTTGGACTAGAAGACCTCCAAGGTCATTTCCAATTATATTATCCTATGTTCTGTATAATCTATTTCCTCCAATGTACACAAGCTTTTACTGTAATTTCATCATCAAATCTCAGCTATTTTAATTCCAGAATAAAAATATATACATTATATCAATTGTGAACTTTGCTTTCAAGAAACAGTATTTTCTTATCATATTTTCTACAGAAATGATAAACATGTCCTACACAGAACCATCTGTTTTGAGAATAAAATCATTGATAACATTTCTATTACATTCCATTTGTATTTAATAGAATACTGTCACCAGTTATGGGCTTTCTGATATTCAATTAGCTAACATTGAACTAAATGCTTAAATCATTCTTAGCATGGAAATGGAATGCTACTGCTTGGATACCAACATTGACTTGTGATGAGATGGATGGCAAACAAATTTAATAAATAAATAAATAAATTTGATAAATGAATAAATATACATTCTCAAGAAATCAATTAACTGCATTCCTTTTTATAAGGTCTGCACATGGTATTGAAACAATATTGTTTGATGTTGCAGCTGACATATGGTGAGACATTGATGGGAATTTTTCACACTCTTAGTCCTGCTACATCTCACAGCAGCTAAAGACAGGACCATTTTATTATTTGGGTCACTTGAGAGAGTTGATTACGGGCACTGTTTGGCAGTGGTTCTGTCCCTTGTTGAGGGGACAAACTTGTATGGTGTTAGTGGAGGAAACTGAATCTTTGGGTAGTGTGGTATGATGTACCTCAGGGTACAGTTTCTCCATTTCTTTTAAACACCTACATAAAGCTGTTGTGAGATCATCATTTTGGGATTTTATGTCATCATGATGATGATGAATCTCAATCCTAAACCAAACAGGAGATGCAGTCTTGATCGAGTGCATACAGGCAGTGTATGTCAGCCCTACAAGGTAGACCAGGCCAAGAAACTGGTGCCACGAAGACCTAAAACTACTTTCATTGAGATTAACTACCACAACAGAATTTTGCAAGTCTGAATATGCTTGTCCTCCTCCTCCTTTTATTTATTGTGTGAGTTAGGATGGTGCCTATCTAAGATGTTTTTTATACCCCTCCTCCTCCATCTGGCCTTCTGCAATATTTATTTGCTTGTTACTTTGGTAATAAATCTTCGTCGGTGGATGTTTTCTTTAATGTACGACTGAACGAAGTTGAACAGATTCATACTTAATCCTAACAAAATGAAACTGACTTTGTTACAAAGTTGTTCTATATTCATGATTGTTCCATTTACTGCTTTCAAAGATGCGGTAGTGCTGCCAAAGAGCAGACATGCAATCTGGGGATTCTCCTTGACATATGATTCCTGATAGAAGAGCAGGTGGAGGCTGTGGTCAGAAAACCTGGTTATCTGACAACATTTACCTGATGATTAATATTTTGATGTAACAGAAATTGGAATCAGCTATATTAGTTTTGAAAAAATCTTTGATATTTTTCATATTACTTTTATGAAGAATGGCCTGCCCTAAAAGGTTATGGGTTTCCATCATATTTTTTTCACTATATTACAATTTTATATCTTCATGAAGCAGTTAAAGTTATTTTGAATTGATTTGTCTCAACCTATCAAATTATATAAATGTTTTCCAACCTCAGCATCTTTAAGATGCGTAGACTTCAACTCCCAAATTCTCCTGTCAACAATTCCCAACCAGCTGACTGGGGAATTCTATGGAATGAAAAACTGGAATACTATATCCACTTCTGGAGAATCAGTGATTCCAGTTGTTAAGAAACAAAAAAAAATATGATTTAAAATGAAATTATTTCATCAGATGAAATAACTAGGCCCTTTAGAAGGTTTAAAATGGAAGAAAATGCAGTTTTATTGATTTCAATATGTCAGCAAAATTTTTGGGAAGAAACGTTATTAAGGATCTTAATGAGAAATGGAACTGTATTTCTGAAACATGGATTTTGTCATTTCAGACAGAACTTTGGCTATATTGAGCCTGGAAAAGAGGATAATTTTATGAAACTGTAAATAAGGATTTTAAGGAATACATCTATAAATAAGACTGTTATCTATTTTGAAAAGCCTACATTCCAAAAATGAGAAGATGAAAATATATTTCTATGTGGTCTAGGTTAATTATTAGTTTAAGGACAAAATTAATTTTGCATTATTACCTATGTTTTGCCCCTTTTAAAGATTTTCTTTCTTTACAGCATACTCTTTTCCTCATCTCTGCTTTTTTAATGTTTGTGCTGTACCTTTTTGTTATTTTACTATCTATGTGTGCTTTTTTTTCTAGAGCCTTTGGACAGTTCTAGTTGGATTACCAGATGTGACTTTTCCAAATGAAAAGACAATGAGGTTAATGACTCTAACTCTTGTCCCAAAGCTAGACAGTGGTAATTTGGTCTACGTGAAACTGCTTTTGAAAATGATCTATAATCTGCAGCTGATACAAAATGCAGCTGCTTCCCTATTAAACAGTATTTACTGATTTAATACGGGAAAAAAAAAACCTCATCCTAGAAGTGCTGATTACTAGCAGGCTTTGGATTTGATTCAAAATCTATTAACTATGAAATCTTATATGATTTAATCTCTTGTAAATTTCAAACAATCTGTTCTGGTGAAATATACCTACTCAATGGGTGGGGAACTATGAGTATCCCTCTCCTGAGAGATTAAGGGGACAGGCGCCCATAAAATGGCTTTCCCAATAGCACTATCCTCATTCTAGAATACAGTACATCTGCCTCCTGAGATCAGAATGTCACTTTCCCCTTTTGACATTTAGGAAAGAGTGAAAAAGCAAATCTGGGAATTATTGCTCTGCTTTTTTAAGCCTGGAAATAAGAATCAGTAGCATTTTGGATATGTGTTAAAGGCAGTAATTTCGATTTAACTGCTTCCATATCTCACAAAAAATTACTTTTAGTGAGTTGTCAGAAAAAGGTTCATAAGACCCACAACACATAAAAAAGTAAAGAATTTAATTCTCCGTGAAGCAGCACTCTTCAAAACAGGGCAATCCCATTAAGTGTTTTGGCTTAGACTTCCCAAGCAAGTTTTCTCAGACGGTGCAATAAGTGGACAATTAAAACAGATGAAATATACTCAAGCCCATATTATTTTTATGCTCCGTTTGGCATTTCAATATACATGCAAACTTTTAAATATGCTGTAATATCATTTGCATTGTCCATTTTAAGAATAGATTAATCAACTATGGGATCACTTAAGAACAAAAGTGCTTCTATCGTTGGCATTTTTTGAGATGTCAGACTAAATGTACGAATAGCAGCCCATTCTTTCGGGTAAGTAAACGCCTAAAACAGATACGAGATTTTCACCGTGTAAGCAGAAGGTTGAAGCAGCCCTTCCTCTTAACCGGAAGAGCCTGTTAGCTTGCTTTTATTTCTCTTTTTTTCCGCCACGTCGCTCCCGACAGATCGAGAAAAACACCTTAGCAGAAAACACGGTGGAGAGGAATAACGTCACCCAACTCTCCCTGTCCCTGCCTGCCCAGATTACACCGTTCAGGCCCTCCTTGCCATTCGGAGGGAGAAAAACGGGGCCCTTCCCCACTCCAAGATTTTAAGGCCACTCGCCGCCCTCAACCCGGCTCACCTCTCCCTGAAGAAACGATCCAGCCCCACTGTGGGGCGTGGTTGACCAAGTGCAGACCAGGCTCGGCTACGCCATGGCGACCACCTCAGCCGCCCAAACCTGACCCGGTTGCTCCTTCCCCTCAGCTTCCGCCGCCTGCCTCGCTTGTTGTCACTGCGAGAGAAACAGGAGATGGGCTCAGGGCCGGAAGTTGTGGCGGAGGAAGCTCCGCCCACCGCTTGCGCCGCCAACGGTAGTCAGGGGAGCTTGACTGGTCTGTTCAGGTGGTCGGCTCTGGAGTGAAACGGCCGGGGAGCTGCTGGTGGCTGTTATGGATGCGTTCCATTCCCCCAGGCGAGCGTTCCTCAGGAGCGCTTCAGCTGAAGCTTTCAGACCGAAGACGCTGCAACTTCCCTTTCGGTTTTGGCCTCTCCTTTGATCTCCAAGGCTGACTTCACCTGTTGCAATATAGGGCAGTTTTAGCTTACTGTGTGGTGGCTTAGTACAGGGGTCTCCAACCTTCAACTCCCAGAATTCCCCAGCCAGCAAAACTTTAAGCCTGGCGGACTTCAACTCCCAGAATTCCCCAGCTAGCAAAGCTGGCTGGGGAATTCTGGGAGTTAAAGTCCGCCAGGCTTAAAGTTGCCAAGGTTGCAGACCCCTGGCTTAGTATATTGCATGAGCTCTGCCAGTGGAACAGGTAATCCTCGATTTAGAACAGTTCGTTTTGTGACCGTTCAGAGTTAACGGCACTGAAAAAAGCGAGTTATGATCATTTTCGCACTTATGGCCATTGCCGCATCCTCATGGTCACGTGATCAGAATTCGGAAGCTTGGCAACTGGTTCATATTTATGACCCTTGCAGTGTCCCGGGAGTTATGTGATCACCTTTTGCAACCTTGTGACAAGCAAGATCAATGGGGAAGCCAGATTCACTTAACAAGCAGGTTACTAACTTAACAACTGCAGTGATTCACTTAAATGTGGCAAGAAAGGTCGTAAAATGGGGTGAAACTTAACTGTCTCGCTTAGCAACATAAATATTGGGCTCAATTGTCGTAAGTTGAGGACTACCAGTACTTTATTTAATAAACAGCAATGTATAAATTGTGGGCATCCAAAGGAACGGGAAGAGCAAATTATATATGCTTAATTACCTCATCACACACATTATCTGTTTACATACTGTGTACACCATCATGAAATTACATAAACATACTTTACAGAGTTATCATTACTCGTATCGGCTGCTGCCACTTGTTGCAGAAATTGCTGATACAAAACTGATTTATATATTCTCTGATTCTGAAGATCAGCATGAGAACTGATGTACTATAATAGAGTTATGAGAAGATTCAGGTTTTGTGGATCATGGATGTAAAGTCCAAGATGCATAAACATCTTGGCATTTAAAAGACTTAACGGTTACTTCTCAATATAATCTTTTGTCTTAGTATTTTTGAGGAGACTGCTTATTTTAGCATGTACTCTAAGAAACATTCCTGCTTCATCCTAGTGGTGACATTGACAACAAACAAGGTTACCATAGACTCAGATACTTTTTCAACCATAGCTGAATTACTCTACTGTCAAGTGCTCTAATCTGTAAGCAAGTTCTGAAGAAAGTAATGCTCCAGATAAATTATTCCTGTTTCTCATGTGCATGCCTGAATCCTGGAAGGGATTACATGATCCATTTCATTTTAGATCTAATTAATTCCCTATAATTGTAGAATCTTGCTCCAAAAGATAATTTTGAAGACAAGGAGTCATCGAATACAGTTGGATAGAAACAGCCTCTTCAAAAGACAGCACATTACCATTTCTTTTGAGGCTAGTGGCATTTCACCCTCCCTAAGAAAAAAAAATATCTCCTGACTCCCAGCAACATGCATCCACAACCACCCCAAGGAGCCAGGTTATACATATTTATTCCTATTATAAGTAAAACTTATGTATGAAAGACAGAATACTTGGTAGAGTACATCATAGAATATTGTTGGAACAAATATCCAATTGAAATAGATCAGGCATTGAAAATTTTGTCAATCCCCATCACAACTACTTTTCTATATTCAGATTTGAACTCACTTTGTAAAGGATTTGGAGAAATTATCACAAATTTATAGAACAGCAATGAGGGTTAGAACTATAATGAAGACTACAAATTAAATTCTATGAGGAGACATTAATGGAGCTAGATACTTACAACCTTGTGAAAGCTGAAGCACTACTGTATATTATAGCACTTTTCTATTAAACTCCATAGAAGAGGATCTGGATTTAAGTTACAAAAAGATATATTTAAACTGAATGTTAGGAAAACCTTACTCACAAGTAAAAACATGGTGGGGTCTGGAAAGTTGAGAGTTACTCTGTGATGTTTTCTAATCCAACCAGTACCCAACCTGTCCAATCTTTGCCTTTTGTTAATATGAAGGCTAGATGGTCCGAGAGAATTGAAACTGAATTAAGTTTCAATTGAATCAATCTCTACATTAAGGTCTAAACTCAATAACTTGAATGGCCCCTTCCAATTTTAATTCCTTGGAATATTTCTCTATTTGACACTGCAGTTTGTTACCTTTGTCTTCAGCTTAGTAGCTGCTGCCCTTTTCTTCCACCAGATCTAATAAAAAGGACTTCTGGATAAAATTACCCATTTATTAAATTGATCAAGATTAAATATTTTTTAAAAAATGAACTAGCTCTTACATTTGAGTTATACATCATTATCTTTCTAGAATCCAAAAAAGTTTCATATATACATTAAAGTTTCATATGTACTGTACATTTAAAAATTTGTAAGTCATCTCTGCCACAAAATATTCTGATATATTAACACTTCCTTTAATTTCTAGTTATTTTCAATAGAATTCATATATTTATCATGAATTCAGTGATCAGTAATAACAATATATACAATACATTTGTATACTCATGTACACAAATAAGTATACACACATAATCAGTTCATAAATATTGGTTATTCTAGGACACAGCATCAGCTTACAACATATTGTCACTACAATGAACAATCTATACAACACTCATATGGAAGTAATCTATTTAAATATCAAATTTTTCTTCACATATGCTATGTCCGTTTTCTTCATAGTCTTCTCTTGTTACTACCATATCTTCGAAATCATCATTTTCAGAAATCAACTTTCCACCTTCCCAGGAATAAGTAATAGGACTGAAAATAAATAAAACAGCCTTTTAAAAAGCAAGCTATATAAAATTATGAATTAATATTAGTTTACATTAACCATACTAGGAAACATTACTTGTATAATGCATGTACAATGAATGTACTGAAGACCAAGTTGGTTATGATTAATTCATTTCCACGGGGGAAATGAATGGAATGATTACAAGTTATGCCTACCCATGTGAGGAGATAAAACCAGAAAATCAGAGCAAGCATATGAAATTGTGTACCTTGATGGAATATTTATTAAATGGATGGAGAAGTTTTAACTTACATATTTGCTTAGAAATGTCATGAACAAGACAAGGTTTATAGTGAGGGATGAATCTTTGTTGGAAGAAACAAAAATGGATGTATGTGTGCCTTTTCCAACTTCATAAACTTTCAATGGCGTGGGAATGATTTATTTTAAATGTATTTGTGGGCTCCTCTTTATTGGAAAGGTGTGAGATGCCTCAGATATTTTCTAATCTAACCTTTGCCCAAGACACAAATCCTTTTATCATCTTGGGCAAATGGCTATCCAAACTTTACCTTTTGTTAACATGAAGGCTAGACAGTCTGAGATAAATGAAACTGGATTGCTAAGTATGGTTTAAACTCAATAACTTGAATGGTACCTTCCAATTTTGATTCTTGGACTATTTCTGTATTAAAACATTTGACACTACAGTTTAATATCTTTGCCTTCAAAAACAAAGTGTCAAGTATAAATGAATACAAAGTGAGTCATCAATATGAAAGAAGTAGGTTGGGGGTCCTTGGTTTATTTACGAAATATCAATGAAGACGTAGTCACAATAGAAAAATAGGAACCTCTTGCCACAGGATGTAAGAACCGCCTTCTCTTAGTTTTCAGTAAAAGCCTTAAAACCTGGCTATGACAGCTAGCATGGAGTCCTGAAGGAGAAGCTATTGGTAGAGGTGGTTGGTGCATTAATAGAGAATTACCTCCATCTCTTCCCTTCAAAGCCTTGGTTTTTTTAAGCTTATTTTAGTTTTTGTAATGTTATTCTTTTATTTATAATTATCAGATGTTTGTGTGTTTTATCTTGTCAACTCTCAGAGTTGCCAATAGGACAGGAAGGCATATAGAAATGTAAGGAATAATTTCAGTCTTTCTTTCCTTTTCTATTATATTCTACTTTAATGTTTTGCCCACTACTTCTTTTTTATAGGTAGTATAACACTGTTTACACCTAAAGGAATAATATGGTGAGTACGTATATATATCTAGCCAACAATGCCAGAAAGAACCAGAATACATTCATTCCTAAATTATGGGCCTGGTGGCTCAGCAGACTGATAGCATTGCGATTAACACCAGCTGTCTGCAATTACTGTAAGTTCGCATCTCACCAGGCTCAAGGTTGACTCAGCCTTCCATCCTTTCTAAGGTAGGTAAATTGAGGACCCAGTTTGTGGGGGCAATAAGCTGACTTTGTATAAATATACAAAAGTATGAAGGCTATTGCTTAACGCATTGTAAGCTGCCCTGAGTCTCCGGAGAAGGGCGGCATATAAATCAAATTTAAAAAAATAAAATAAAAAAATTAATATAAAAATTGAAAAATTATATTTAAAAATTAAACTCTATTTGTAAATTGAAGACTACTTACTTCTCTGGTAGTACAACTGAAACTTCATAATCTGTTGGAGTGAGGCATCGAACCTCAGAATAAACACGATCTCTAAAGCCAGGGAACAGAGAATTCCCACCTGTTAAAACAATATTCTTGAAGAAATGAGGCTGCATTTCTGTGGAAAAATCAGATTAATATAATTTAATATTCTGAATTAATTTGTTTGGTTTTATGGTAAAAGAAAAAGCAATTGCCAGTTTAAATTTGCCTCAGAGGTAGAAATAATTCAGATTTGTCTTTTTAAAAGTCTTCAAAAAAAGTCTCCAAAAAAAAGAACACAAGTCATGGGTCAGGACGTGGATTCACCTCCCTGTATTAATCTCTACACAAGAACTGGAGGTCGTCCATGACTTTGTGTACCTCAACTCAACTATCTCTGACACTCTCTCTTTAGATACTGAGCTGAATAAACGTATTGGTAAAGCGGCCACCACATTTTCCAGACTTACAAAGAGAGTATGGCTTAATAAGAAGCTGATGGAACATACAAAGATCCAGGTCTATAGAGCCTGTGTCCTAAGCACACTCTGATACTGCAGTGATCCTCTACGCATGGCAGGAGAGAAAGTTGAACACCTTTCATATGCGCTGTCTCCGATGAATTCTTGGCACCACCTGGCAGGACAAAGTTCCAAATAGCGCAGTCTTGGAACGTGCTGGAATTTCTAGCATGTATACACTATTGAAACAGCGACGTCTATGCTGGCTGGGGCATGTGAGAATAGCTGATGGTCGGATTCCGAAAGATCTCCTGTATGGAGAATTAGTGCAGGGAAAGCGCCTCAGAGGGAGACCAAAGCTGCAATATAAGGATATCTGCAAGAGGGACCTAAAGGCCCTGGAAATGGACATTAACAACTGGGAAACCTTGACCTCCGATCGTTCAGCTTGGAGGCTAAAGACGCAGCATGGCCTTCTCCAATTCGAAGAGACACTTGTTCGGCAGGTTGAGGCAAAGAGGCAGTCCCGGAACCAGCGAAATCTGGGGGCTGGGCAGGGGACAGAATGTATCTGCCCTCAGTGTGGAAGGGATTGCCACTCTCGAATTGGCCTTTTTAGTCATACTAGATGCTGTTTTAGGACCTCTTTCCAGAGCATGATACCATACTCTTGAGACTGAAGGATGCCAATGTCTTTTTAAAAAATAGTAATAACTGGGATTATTGCTGATATTATGGAATTCTGTAAGTGTAACAGGAACAGATATGGTCCTCCTGCTAAAAGGTCTTAATCTGAGCATAACTAATGCATACGCCTGTCATTCCCTTAATAGCAGCCACCTGATAGGATTAGGACTGTGTTGTTAACCTGGAATAAATACATGAAGGCACTCCTACCATCATCTTAATATTTATGTATTTTACAAACATAATTGCTTATTTCCACAAAAGGCTAAAGCCTCTATTTCACAATACTTGATATCTTTAATTTACTTTTGTTCAGCATTCTTGAGAGCGCAGAGGTAATGACAGCAATTTTACAATATCACATTAATACTAACAATGGTTTCCTATGTAATGTGTCATTATATTTTAACTAGATATTTAATCATTTTTAATGTTTTTATTAAATTTGATACCAGAGAAATCAGAACAGGAATTCTTGTATACCAGAAGCTATATTTATAGAGTAAAATATATTGATTTCTAAATTTCTCTACTGTAAATTTTATAGATGTAGCATCCTTAATATAAATGCAGGTAGTCTTAGGGTTACGATGACAATTGGGACCGGAATTTCTGTAACTAAGCGATGCAGTCGAAAAGTGTGATGTCACATAACCACATAGCTTAAGACCATTGACATTGTTAAGTGAGGACTGCAGATCATTAAGTGAGAGCCTCCGTGCAACTTCCTGCCAGTTTCCAATAAGTAAAGTCAATAGGGAAGTTAGCAGAAAGTTGCAAGTCCCAGGTGGATCACAAGTAGGCTGACACGTAACTGGTTACAGTGGGATACAGGAAAAATGCATGGGTGGCTGTCATGCAGTCTGAGGGATGGCTGCTGCCTAGTGGAGGAATGTGCACAAATGGCTGTTGAAGGTGGCATGAACATAGTAGGGACTGGCTGTGGCTGCAGCCAAGTGTGTGAGGATGCTTGAGTGACTGTCAAGGCATAGCACAAATATGGCAAGGCCAGGGTTGGCTGCTGTTGAATGAATCAGCAACCATTGTTGAATGTGGTGCTGCAGGGGGAAAAGTGTGTGTGAGGGTGTGTTGGTGGTGGTTGGGAGGAGTGTGTTCAGGTACCACAGTAAGGCTCCTAAGAAGAAAAAGGCACTGGAATGTGAATGACTTGCGATTTTTCCTGCAAGCTTCCCCATTGATTTGTGTGTGGGAACCCAATAGGGAAGATCACAAGTAGCAATCACATTTGTGGGATGCTGCAACTGTTGTAGTGTGAGCTGGTTACCAAGTATCCAGTTCATGATTGCATGATCATAGGGTTCCTGGGACAGTCAGAATTGAGGACCAGTTCAAAGTATTACTTTTTGGTGCCATTTTAACTTCAAATGGCCACTGAACGAGTGATCATTGATTGAGAACTACATGTAATTATTGCAAATATTAATATTAAAAGAGTTGTAGACAATGAAGCCATTGCCTTTAAAACTGTAAGCTACTTAAGCAAAATAAAATGTTTTGTTGTGCAATATACTTCACAGATGGATCCTTGAGAATGCAACACCATTTTAATAAATGTACCTTCTGGCAAATTCTGAATTGAATAAACAATGGCTTCAGGAATTCCCATTTCTTGAATGCCAATATCCGAAGGATGGAAGAGTATTTCTGGAACTGCAAATCGCTCATTTGTAAGACGAAGTATTTGTTCACCAGTTTTGTACTTTCCACTTAATACCATTTCTTCTCTTGGCTACATCAAACAATTATAAAACACATAGTAGTAAAATCTATATTTTTCATTAAGTGTTATTCAACTACTGTATTTAATATGCAAACACAACATACAACAAATTGACAAATGTTTGTCATTTACTTGCACATACTGAAAACTTTAAACACAGTTATAGTGATTTTATTACCTTACAAAATCCTTTTTTTATTGTGCTGAAGTCTGGTAAAACATAGTCCAACATCACTGTATTCTCTTCTTTTAACCTGGAACAGAATTCACTGAGAATGCATTAAGTAATTTCTTAAAGTTTCTCAAAACAATTTATTCCACAGCAATTTTTATACTTTAATATAATGTATAGTAACTTGAATATTCTTGAAGAATGAAATGGGCTTTTAAAATAATTATTAGGTAAATGCTGGAGGTAGAAAAAATGTGTAGCACATCCTTGATCTTGAATATCATTTCTTCTATTTAAAATATTTTAGGTCACCTTTATGGGCAAAAATGTCTATTTAAAGTGGACTAGAAAATGACATCTCTCTTCTTCCATGGATCAGATCACAAACTGAAATCCTAATCAAAGGTCTTCTCAAAGATCTTTGTCTCTCCTTCCAGATTTGTATGATGGGGCACAGAAGATAAAATAATTCCATACATGCTCAAAAGAATATCTTTTTAATTACAAAAATGTCAGCCTAACCAGGTGGCATGCTTTTTTAGGATCAAGCCCTATACATTTCTAAACTTTAATAAAATAAGCAACACTTAACCAATATATTTAAAAAGACCATACTTGGCAATCTCCATATCCTTGAAAAAGTCTTGTGAAACATAACATACATCTTCTTTCACTTGATTAATCACATGAGTTTCATCCATAACATGGAGCTGCCTAGAAAAATTACATGAAATTTTTTAAAAAGTTATTTATTCTGTTTGCTTTGCCAGTTTATTATAAGTATTGAAGGAAATTTACTTAACTTTGTATTTCGTAGTCCACTGCAAGATTATGGAAAAGAACATTTAATGTTCTACAGATTTAGGTATGCTACTAAATTTAATGTAAATTGAGGAATTAAAATCAGAATCATTACAGTAAGTTCTAGTTAAGAATTTGTTGGGCAACACTGCTAAACTTCATAACTCCTTGAATCTGAAGGACATGGCATTTCCTTTCCAAGATTGCTCCAATGAGTTAATAGGTAGATAATCAGAACTTGAAACAGTTTTAGAAGTCATCTGTTCCAATCTCCTGCTCAGCGCTGTATTTCCTTTCTTATAATTTTAGCTATTGGTTTTGGTTTTGCTCTTAGGAACAAGAGAAAATAAGTCCCACATTTCCTTCTATATAAGATCTTCATATATTTGAAAACTGCTATCTTTTTGGAATACTAAACATAACCAGATAATTTAACTCTTTCTCAGGCTTGCTTTGCATACTCCCCCCTGGATTTACTTTGCCACTGTCCATTTTTGATCTGTAGTGACCACATTTGAATAGTTTTGTAAATGGAACTTGATTTGTGCAGAATAGAACAATTACTCCCATGATCTGGACTTTTCTCCCATTTAATGTACATGCTATCTATCCTTGTTAGCAAACAAATTGAGACTGGCAACTTGGTTATAAGTGATCACCAAGTGAAACCATTACTGTGCTAATGATCTTACTTCAGCGTTCCTTAACTTTATAGATCTGTGAAGGTCATAGTGTGAGATTGGTCATAAAGTTATTTTTTATCACCCTTGTAACCAGAATGGTTGCTACATGAGGCAGTTACTAAATGAGGACTATATACTTTAAGATAGCATTTGCCTTTAGTAACTGCACTGCATTCCTGGTTTATGTTTAACTAGTGGTTAATAACAACAACAGAAGAGAATCTTTGTCACATGTTTTATGGCAAAGACAAGTCTCCAACCTATATTTGTGCTATACAATTTTTCCTACCAAGATGCAGAACTTTATATTTCTCCCTGTTAATATCAATCTTATTAATTGTAGTCCACTTCTCAAGATTTTCTAGATCTTTGGATATTGTCATTCAGTCAATTATCCATCTAACACCAGAATCATCAGCCTATATTTTACTATTTCATTAAAGAGAATATCTTGAGACATTTTGTCAAAGTTTTGTTGAGGTCCAGATACATACAGTATGACCACAGTATCCCTCTGATTAATTTAAGTAGCAATTCTCCCAAAGATGATAAACTTAATCTAGCATGATTTGTTTGATGATGGGGTTCAATAGGGTACTTTTGTAGAGTCAAAATAAATGCTTTACCTGTAAGAGATTATTTCCTTTAAATGATTGGTTAAGAGTTTTCCTCCAACATTAATTCTGGAAATTAAAAACAAAGCTTGAAATTTTCATATATTTTTAAAATAAAATTTCTTTTTTTATGAATGCTTAAATGTTTTACCTTATTATTGCTTCTTTCTTCTTTTTACTTCTACAGTAAGGCACAATGTGTGTAAAAGAATATCCACTGTCCACAATAATACAACACAATTCTGATGGGTTATCTCGGAAATATCTATGGGCACTAAGAGCTCCAGCTGAAATATAATATGCCATATTATAGCTATTTTTATTAGCAGACTGACATAATAATTTTTAAATGTGTTGAATCAATGTCAGGATGAAGAGCACCATACATTTTCTGGACAGTGAACAATGTCACTCACCATTTACTCTGAGAACTGCTTGGAATTGGTATTCTTCAAATAATATTTCATTCATAGACTCTTGAATTGAGCTAAAGTTGAAATAAGGTTCTGTGATGATTATGTTAGTATCAACAAAATCTACCTGTAAAGGAAAACATTTTAAGAACTGGAAGTAGTTTTAAAATAAAACTTGAGACATAACAACTTTCTGATATTAATTCAAAATCCATATTAAAGCTATATTTTATTTTTAAATTGACCCACATAGTCCCACTAAGTTACTGTTCTGAGCAAGTTTTAGATTGTATCTAGGATTTTCCCAAAATTGCTGAATAAAATGAATGAACAACCCATTTTAAATATATTTTCCACAATAAATTAATATAATTTATCAACTGGCAGTCCATTTTCAATATTCAAGAATATCGACAATGATCAGTTGCATGTTTGGACACAGCACGTTTGAAGCTTTAAAACTGAATGGTATCCACAGATTATCCAAATCAAAACGTATTATCAATCATTATGATTGTAGCAAATGTTTTAAATACCATGATTAAATGCCTTTTGCAGCTGTCTTACTTCTATATTCAAGATAAAGAAAAATGCAAGTTACCTGATACATTTCTTTTCCAAAAAGATAATCCCATACTTGTCTCTGAACATCCCAATTAACCAAGTATCCCTATTTTTAAAAAAGAAAAAAATATGACACTTGCATAATTTTTCAACCAATATTTGTTGGACATACTGTATTACTAAAAGAAATTAAAATGGAAATTCATTAAATTTTGATGAAAATGTAACTGATCTTCCTTTTTTCAGCTGAATGAACAACCATGTAGGATGAAGTTATAACTATTTTAAAAATTAAGTGGAAAAAATTATGTATATTGAGGCATATTTCTAGTTACCTTCTGAAAAGGGAGAATATAAAAAAGTCCAGACGGATCTTTAATTTCATCCAATTGGTTAGCTGTAAATGTTTTCAAACGAGCAGTCTTTGATCTGAACTGACAATTGGGAATGACACTGTGGGAAGGAGAAAAAATATATATAATGGATTCCTATATATGTATTTAAACAAGCTGTCATCTGTAAGTGAACAAAGCAAATAATAAAATACTGTCAATATCAAAACACTTTTCAAAGGAAAAGCTCTATTAAGTTAAATCTATTAAGATGAGCCTTGGTAGTACAGTGGTCTAAAGCACCCTGTTATTAAGACCAGCTGCCTGCAATTACTGCAGGTTCGAATCTCGCCAGGCTCAAGGTTGACTCAGCCTTCCATCCTTTCTAAGGTAGGTAAAATGAGGACCCAGATTGTGGGGGCAATAAGCTGACTTTGTATAAATATACAAAAGGATGAAGGCTATTGCTTAGCACATTGTAAGCCACCCTGAGTCTCCGGAGAAGGGTGGCATATAAATCAAATTTAAAAAAAAAAAAAAATTCATTAGAGTTGGAAGCAGTAAACCAATGTCTGCAACCAAAAAGGGGCCTCTAAAACTCAATAAAGTTTCATATATTTAAGTCAAATTCTCAGTTCAATATTTTTCAAGATTTCTCAAATCATTTACGCATATTTTCTGCAAAAAAGCCTCATGAGTTTACTCGCAGAAAAGCCATAAAAACACAAATGAAACTTAAAGGAGTCTCAGGATTTAAAATACTATTAACTCTTATTTTGGGCACTACACATAGACAATTATCCAGAATCTAGTTGGAGGATTAGTTCCTGTGCATCAGAAGGCTCAAAATAAACTAAGTATGCTATGAGGTGTATTTGCGAAAATCGTTGATCCATCTGTAAATAGAAAACAGATTCTTCCAAATTCCCTTTGGTGGAAAATATTTTATAATGAACAACACAGTTCAAGAAATGACGTTTTCATAGTTTAAAAAATCTGGGCGTTTGTTAAGGAACGTGCAGTTTGGGAATGTTTCTCTCCATTCACGGGAGCAATACATCCTGATCCAGCCCTATATGAAACATGTAAGAAACCCCATAGATTAATCGTAAATTGTCCTAAAACGATGTCTCTGAACACAGGCTTCCATTTTGTCCATAACTGTTTCGAGCGAAAAAACCAACCTCACCTGACATGAGCATGACTGTACCCGATCTTGGCATTATAAGCGCCGTTATCCAGCACGAGCGTCGCCATTTTTCTTTCATGTCTGGGTCCTTCGACTCCGCCCCATTGCCTAGGAAAAAAAAACTCCCAAAACCTCCGCATCAGGCGAGGAAATTTCTCTTCCCTGGTTGTAGGCTACCATTGCAATGTTCCCACGAATGGGAAAAGACCCATATAGATACGAAAATCGCCAAAAAGCTGAGATACAGGCATATAAAAATTATTATTCTAATTTATAGCCCTTCCGGGCTCATTGCTTTAGTTCCGGGGTGGAGGTGAAACTAGTCCATTTAAACAAGACGCGGTAATCTATAAAGCGGTTCTTCATTCTTTATAATGTATGACTTACTAGGAGTAATGATTATATTTTTTTAAAAAAGCTCGCACATTCAAAAACTCCAGGTCATTGCCATTACACTGGCATGAGAACAGGAGAATATAAAAGGGGTTTCTGCGAGCGACTTCTAACGAAATTTAAATCGGAATCAATCCTATCTTTACAATAACATCAATGCTTTGTAGATTGGCGGAGTTTGATTTTTTTTTTCCAGCTCCGCAATTCCGAGTAAATATATATTTTATTACACAGAAAGGCTGGGGTGGTCAATTACTTGGGGCACGATTTTGGCAGGTTTGTTTTCCCCAAAAGTTAAAATATATTTCTCCATTACTCTTAGTATAAGGAACTCAGTTTACTACCTGATGTTTGTATTTATAAACAGCTACAAATAACCTATACAACGAAGTGTTTCACTCTACCCTATATTTCTCTATTTATACTCAGGTAAGAACAACACATTCCTATTTAAATTAGCTGCAATGAGCTTAAGCTATTCAACTGGATCACACATGTGAATCACCATGTGATGCACGTTGCAGATTTTAAAAAATATTTATAATTTTAAATTGTTTAATGGAAAGTCCCACTGGATTTTTTTAGAGCCTTGTAATAAACAACAATCCCTTTCCTTGATTATCTTCAATACAGGGAGACTAATATTGGGTAGCTTCATGTTTGTAAGCTAACAACATGTAATATAATATTATTGACTAAACTGGCTGAATTTCAGAAGGTGACTCTACTTATAAATCTCTACAATTAGAAAATCAAACTATAAAAACAGGAATACAGTAGAGGTGGATGCAGTAGAGGTAGATTATAACTTGGAAAATAAAACTGATTCTAGGAAAAGGTAGAATGAGTTATAAACAAATGAGAATAACATTCAAAACAGTAATTGTCTACAGAATTATAGACTTATTGCATCTTATTGCATTAAAAGAGGAAGGCACTCTTTTATTTTATTTATTTTATTTTATTTCAAATTTATATACCGCACCTTCTCCCGAGGGACTCAGGGCGGTGTACAGCCAGATAAAAACATACAATACAAACATTAAAAAACAATTAAAAGGATATATATTAATTTGGACCCAATTTAAGATAACAAACCAATTAAAAAATTAAAAATATTTAATTTTAAATATTTAAAAGTATGTTAAGCCAGCCCGGCTTGCTTAAAAATGAAAGTTTTAAGGGCACGGCGGAGGGCACCGAGGTCTTGGATTCTCCTTATCTCTGGGGGCAGCTGATTCCAGAGGGTAGGTGCCCCCACAGAGAAGGCCCTCCCTCTGGAGGTCACCAGCCTACATTGTTTGGCTGATGGCACCCCGAGGAGGCCCTCTGTGGGAGCGCACAGGTCGGTGGGAGGTCATCGGTAGCAGCAGGCAGTCTCGAAGATAACTAGGTCCTATGCCATGGAGCGCTTTAAAGGTGGTAACCAACACTTTGAAGCGCACCCGGAAGACCACTGGGAGCCAGTGCAGCTCACGCAGGAGCAGTGTTATGTGGGAGCGCCAGGCGGCTCCTGTGATTACCTGCGCGGCCGCATTCTGGACCAGTTGGAGCCTCCGGGTGCTCCTCAAGGGGAGCCCCATGTAGAGAGCATTGCAGTAGTCCAGGCGCGAGGTGACGAGGGCGTGAGTGACTGTGCACAGGGAATCCCGATCAAGAAAGGGCCGCAACTGGCGAATCAGGCGAACCTGACAGAAGGTCCTCCTGGCTACAGCCGTCAGATGTTCCTCCAAGGACAGCTGCGTATCCAGGAGGACACCCAGATTGCGCGCCCTCTCCGCGGGGGCCCCCGATAGTCAGTGAGGGAGTCAACTGACTATATAGGGATGCCGGGAACAACAGCCACTCAGTCTTGGAAGGGTTGAGCTTGAGCCTAATTTTAATGCTAATTTATTGTGGAAAGTATATTTTAAACATTCATTTCATTCAGAAACTGTAAGAAACTCCTAGATATTTTTAAGTCTCCCAAAACATTACAGAACTAGAAGCAGTTCTAATGAATTACTAGAATTGATCTGGCCTCAAAATATCTAGGTCTTTTTTGTCCATTATATTTCAAGACATTTTTGGTTTGAAGAATATTGCTATGTCCTGAATCATCCCTCAGAATGGCGTTTTCTAGACTAGAGGAAGTTTCACCTGAGAGAAACAAAACATTCCAAACTTCTCCAAAATATTTGATCATTTTATTGATTCATTTTGTTATTTATTTGTTTATTCCTTCCTTCCTTCCTTCCTTCCTTCCTTCCTTCCTTCCTTCCTTCCTTTATAAAATTTATTGGCTGCCAAGGTAACTCTGGGTAACTTGAAATTTTAAAAGATAAAAATTGTATAAACTAAAACATAATACAAAAGCAAACACTGCAGCCCAATTAACGATGGGGAAGGCGAGAGCAGGATGGGGGTGGGTGGGATCTGTTGTTAATCTATGCTCCCCCATTAGAGCCCTTACTCTGTGGTGGCAAGATGTCCCAGAGGGCAGGTGCAGCAACAGAAGGCCTTTCTCCTGGACTCCACTAGCCAGAATACTTGGGCCAACAGGGCCCTCAACATGTCTTTCCTGCCAGCACAGGTGAGGCTGGTCAATCCCAGTAAGATGAGACAGTCCCTCAAGTGGCCAGGACCCATGCCATGAAGGGCTTTAAAGGTGATTACCAACATCTAGAAATGCAGCCAGAAGCGGACTGGCAACCAATGCAGCTCACAGAACAGTGGTGTTACATGGGCCATTATTTGGGCCCCGAGAACTGTCCATGCTGCTGCACTCTGCCCCAGCTGTAGCTTCTGAATGCTCTTCAAGGGTAGAGGTCTACCCCTATGTAGCGCGCATTTCAACAGTCTAATTGTGAGATGAGTAGGGCCTGAAAAACATTTTGTTCATTGCTGCCTCAAGTCGAACTAATTTATTGAATCAATGAAGCAGCAGAAAACCTATATTATTGCTTTTTCTCCATTTTCCATCTTTCTTGGGAATGATAGCCTGCATTCACAATAACTGTTTGGCAGACTGTTCCAAGAATGGCAGCCTACTTGCAGGACTAGGATTTTACAACTCTCCTGTCTGATGCAGCATCTTCACATGGGAGTGATGCAATCTTCGTCATATACAGATTTGACCCAGCTCCTCCTCACCATAGAAAAAAAGGGTTAGTCTTTTATTCAAAATGGGTAGGAAAATTCTGAAAAGAACAGAAGGAAGAACCTATGAATAGGCTTTTAAAAACCTGAATGACAGCTAGAGGGCAGCAAAGAAATATACAAACTCTCTTGTATTCTGCTATAACTTCTAAAGTTCTCTTCCAGAAAAAACACTATAATGAACAAAGCAAATTGTTCAGTTCTCATCTTTGACAAATGATTGTGTCATTTTGAATGACAGGCATATTAAGATGAGAATCCTCTAAATTCTTGACTTATTTTATTGTTTGTTTTCAATATTTAAAAACTGCTGACTCAAAACTCTTAGCTTACAAAACACTGAACGCATTTAAAACATTAAAATTGTGGGAAGAAATATCCATCTGGTTCAGTTCCAGTCTGAGAGAATGACACTGGAAACATGGAAGCTGATTGGAAAAATGGTTTATTGATGAAGCAGAACCACATAGGTTTATGGTTCTGGGCAGCTGACAAAATGGAGGTGAGAGGGGGGGGGCGTTATACCAGTGGTGAAATCTGAACCGGTTTGCTACTGGTTTGCTGGCCGTGCATGCGTGCTATGCACGCGCATGCGCAATACACACTAAATCCGCTCTGTGAGCGCATGCACACTACACAACAAAAGGAGGCTTGGAAAGGTAAGTCGAACAGCGAGCGGGGGAATCAGCTGTGGCGCGCGATTGTGGGAACCTTTTTAAAAACTTTTCTAAAGCATTTTTTACTAACGGTTCAGGCGAATAAGTAGTAAAAAATGCTTTAAAAAAGTAAAAAAAAAGGTTTTGATGATCACAGCTGTGCCGCATGATCATGGGAACTGCTTTTTTTTTCCTTTTTAAAGCATTTTTTTACTACCTATTCATCCGAACCTGTAGTAAAAAAATGCTTAAAAAGTTAAAAAAAAAATTCCGACGATCAGTTGAGCAATGTGCATTGCTCAGCTGATCACTGGAACTTTTTTTTTTACATTTTTTTACTACCGGTTTGGGCAAACCGGCCCAAACCGGTAGCATTTCACCCCTGGTTTATATCTTCTTTGGGCTTTGCACTTGAGCTTCCTGTTCCTGTGCAAGAATATGTATTCTATTGACTGTTGTCAGATTCATATGGGGTCTTGTAGGGGTTTATGTAGGGGTCGTAGCTGGCTCTACAGGCAAAAAAAAAAAAATGCAAATCCTAGGTATTTGAGGTAATTTTGTCAACCTTTTGTTTGTTCCTTATCTGAGTTTCTGTCTTGGCCCAGTCTCTCTGAACGGATTACCCAATCTGCATTTCTAAAAGCTAGCCTGAGTTTCTGCTTGGGGCAGGGAAACTGGGATTGGTTTCTGAATAGGCTGGCCCAATCTTTCTTAATGGGTACAAAATATCTGCTGGGGGCTATTAAGAAAGACTTGGGGACTGCTTTCTGTCTCCAAGAGCATATTTCTCCATTTCTCCTTTACGGAAATACAATATTCTGCCTTTTTAATATTTCTCAAAATATTTCATTCTTCTAGGAGGGTGGGCGCTGACTTTCTACAAAATCAATAAAAATCATTATCATATTACATCTGAATCGATATAAAGCCACCTCACAATTCATAAAAGTAAGAATTAGTTTTAACCTCTGTCGAAATGCTCAGTTTTGATTGCTATAATAGAAGGCAACAATGAGATCTGGTGATTTCTATTTAATAATTAATAATAAATAATAATTTATTTAATAAACTATTTAAAAGGAGTAGAGCACCATGTTTCTTACCTCCTTTCTGGTTTTATGCTATTGAGACAAAGAGCAATAATAATTCTGCAATTATAAATACAACAGCAATATCAGAAATAACAGAGTATCAGAATAGAATAAAAACTTAATATCACTTAAATTGGAACTCTTAAGCTGCAGTTCTCAAATCACAAATTCTTTCCAGAGTGTTTAGGCATCATAGTTATAAAAGAGAATTCTATGATGCCTAAACACTCTGGAAAGAATTTGTGATTTGAGAGTTGCAGCTTAAGAGTTCCAATTTAAGTGATATTACATTTTATTAAAAAGGTAACAATTATCTGTCCTACATTTGTTTACGAGTGAGATGTAATTTCTATTTTTGTCTCTAATCTGATTTTAATTGTAACCGGTTAATACTGTACCTTAGAATAGAATAAACATTTATTAAAATGGAAGGTAGGAACTCTAATGTTCAAGCATAAGAGTTGAGTGCAATTGTATGGATCTTTTTTCTGATTTTCAATGGAAAAAGAACATTAAGATCACTTTGAATCTTATCCTTAGAATGAACTGGTATGTTTTATAGCTAGTACAGTACTCTGGTTATGATTGATAAAATGATTGATTTTCTTCTGTATGGGGCAGCAATGTTGCAGAATTCAACATTACTGGAAATTAATTCATCATTCGCTTCGTGGCGAAGGTTGTTGAGAGTGTGGTTACACGACAGTTCCCACAATTCCTGGAGGAAACGTCCTATCTGGATCCGTTCCAGTCGGGTTTCAGGTCTGGGCACAGCACGGAAACGGCATTGGTCGCGTTGGTTGATGATCTCTGGAGGGCTCGGGACAGGGGTTGCTCCTCTGTTCTGGTCCTATTAGACCTCTCAGCGGCTTTTGATACCATCGACCATGGTATCATGCTGCACCGGTTGGAAGAGTTGGGGATGGGGGGCACCGTGTTACGGTGGTTCTCCTCCTTTCTCTCCGACCGGTCGCAGTTTGTGTTGACAGAGGTCGACCTCGAGGCCTCTCATCTGTGGAGTGCCGCAAGGGTCGGTCCTCTCGTCCCTTCTGTTCAACATTTATGTGAAGCCGCTGGGCGAGATCATTCGTGGCTTTGGGGTGAGATACCACCGGTACGCTGATGACACCCAGCTGTACATCTCCACCCCAGCGATGCCCTTGAAGTGATGGCCCAGTGCCTGGAGGCTGTACGGATCTGGATGGGGAGGAACAAGCTCAAGCTCAGCCCTTCCAAGACTGAGTGGCTGTGGTTCCCGGCATCCCGATATAGTCAGCTGACTCCATCGCTGACTATTGGGGGTGAGTCTTTGGCCCCCGTGGAGAGGGCGCGCAATCTGGGTGTCCTCCTGGATACGCAGCTGTCCTTGGAGGAACATCTGACGGCTGTTGCCAGGGGGACCTTTTGTCAGGTTCGCCTGATTCGCCAGTTGCGCTCCTTTCTTGATCGGGATTCCGTGTGCACAGTCACTCATGCCCTCATCACCTCTTGCCTGGACTACTGCAACGCTCTCTACATGGGGCTCCCCTTGAGGAGCACCCGGAGGCTCCAACTGGTCCAGAATGCGGCCGCGCGGGTAATTATGGGAGCTGCATGGCGCTTCCGCATAACACCGCTCCTGCGCGAGCTGCACTGGCTCCCAGTGGTCTTCCGGGTGCGCTTCAAGGTGTTGGTTACCACCTTTAAAGCGCTCCATGGCATAGGACCTAGTTATCTTCGAGACCGCCTTCTGCCACCGATGACCTCCCATCGACCCGTGCGCTCCCACAGAGAGGGCCTCCTCGGGGTGCCATCAGCCAAGCAATGCAGGCTGGTGACCCCCAGGGGGAGGGCCTTCTCTGTGGGGGCTCCCACCCTCTGGAATCAGCTGCCCCCAGAGATAAGGAGAATCCAAGACCTCCGTGCCTTCCGCCGTGCCCTTCAAACTTACCTTTTCCAACAAGCCGGGCTGGCCTAACAAATCCTTTAAATGATTTTAAATTTGTTTGTCTTTTTAAATTTTGGGCCAAATTGAGATATTTCCTTTTAATCTGTTCTTAATGTATTTATTATGTGTTTTTATTTGGCTGTACACCACCCTGAGTCCCTAGGGAGAAGGGCGGTATATAAATTTGAAGTAAAATAAAAATAAAATAAAAAATTTTCATTTGTAAAATGGAACAAATTTTGAAATTAGTTGCAATTCCATTTTAACCTGATCTTTTTTCTTCATCAAGTCAAAACTTTACTCAAAGCACATTGAATTGGCATTTAATATTACAGGTGCAAGGGTTTGATATACTTTTATTGAAAAAATTTCTAATCCTCGCTGAAGAAAAATGGTTAAACTGTAGGAATATGCTTCAACCTAAAATGGCTTCATATCTTTAAATCTTATGTAAAATTAAATTGTGCTACATTCTGAATTTGGAGTCTAGAGTTTATATTTCAATGTGATATACATCCTACACATTATTTACGGTATCTTTTTAATATACTGTTTACAATATACAGCTTTTTCCCCCTCTTACTAATTTCAATTGTGTTAAGCAGATATTTTTACAGTTCAGCTAAAATATCTCTGAGCCAAACATTGGGTATGAAATGTCTTATATTACCTTAAGTGGATGGTAAGAGAGTCAGTTTGTAACTAGGACACTATGCATTCTAGTTCCATCTTAGGTAACCAGCAGGATAACTTTGGGCCAGACGTTACTTTCATAAGTGTCTCTAGATGGCTCACAATATAATATTGCTTATCCTTTCCACCTTTCCTAACTATATTCTACTATCTTATAAACATGTATTTATAAAATAATAAATAAAAAATAAATAAAAATTTACTCTTTCCTGAAATTATAGCAACACCTTTGTAAAAGGTATATGTACTTTTTAGTTTAACAGGGCTAACTTCATTCAATTCTAATTTGTGTTTATTTTACATACATACATACATACATACATACATACATACATATATAGTATAGTCCTGAATTCATTAAATATGGATTTAAATTCCAGTTTAAACATTTCCAGTGCAAATTTTATTAAGTGAGCTTCATGGCAGAATCAGTAATCATTTCATAAACTGAATATGTTCCTAAAGGTCAATGAAAGCATCAGAAATATATTTGCCAAATCTCCCTTTAAATTAGAATGCAAATTATTATTTGTATTTCTGTAATAGAAGTGTTCTGGTTTGAAATAAGATTAGTTTTTTTAAAAAAAAAAATTCTAGGCTTAGGATGTCCTAAAGAACATCTTTGTATTTTTGGCCATTGTTGAAAAGGTAGCTAAGTTTAACTGATCATGGGGAATGCTACAAAGCTACAAACTGAAAACTGGTCATTTCACTTTTTTCAATTGTACTTTGAACAGTCACTACACAAGTGTTGTAACTCGAAAACTATCTCTATTGAACGATCCACGTAGTGATAATTGTACGTTGTCCTTAAGAATCCTTTCCGATATTTTCAGTATTTTTGCTTACTAAGAGTACTTATATAGAGAAGCAACTCCGGTTTTAACTTTAGCGGCGCCTGTGCGTATGCAATTGCCAACAGGGTGAATCAGGATTGCGTTGCTCGCGCCGCAACGCTTGTGAATTCGTTCAAGTCACTCCAAGAAAGGCGCGCGAGACAACTCCTCGCGCCCTTGCTCTAAGCCAGGAGCGTCAGCCGAGAAAGGGGCGGCGCACCCACCGTCTCCGCGCCTCCCTTGTCCCCGCCCCAGTCAGCTCAGCCTGTCAGCTGGCTCTACTGCAACCAAGGTGGCGGCGGGGCCGGGAAGAGCGTGAGCGAAAGCGGCTGCGCTGCTTCTCTCGGGGATGGAGGAGTCCCGCGCGGGGATGGGCCAAACAATCGCCTCCCTTTGCTTTCCCTGAAGAACCGGGCGACGAGCCGAAAACCATGGCGGGCATTATCAAAAAGCAGATCCTCAAGCACCTTTCCAGGTCGGTACCCTGGGCGCTTTTCCTCAGAAGGGGCGGATATCGGTGTTCTGCCCCCCCCCCCCCCCCCCAGTGCTTGGCAGGACGACTCGGCAACGGAACAAGCGGAAGGGGAGCATCCATTTTCTTCAGTCGCCAGGTTCAGAGTCCTGGGAAACGTCTGAAGGGGCCCTGCGGAGGTCGCTCTTCGCTCGTTCCTTGGTGGCTTTGCGAGTGCTAGAAAATAAAAACGCTGGGTTTGAATTGGCGGGGGCGAGAGCAATGGCGCTTGGTACCAGGCAGCTGAGGGGAGTAATCCTGGGGGCGGGGAAGATGCCTTTCCATAAAAGTACCCACCGGGGGCTTTTCTTGCCGCACTCTAGAAGGCCTTCGCGGCTCGTTCTACCGGTGCAGAGAGGAGGTCGAGATAAAGCTTGGTTGCCCGAGTTATGTAGCCGTAACCTGTCAGTGCGACGGGGCGCCGCAATTGAACAGCTTGTCTCTAGAACACCGTGGGTCCAGGAAAGCGCACGGGGGAGAGTGGGTGGATCGTTAATTATACTTGACACGTTGTCCGTAGGAGGAGCGAGCGGCGATTTAGCTGATGTCACCGTGAATATTTTCTCTTAATGCCATGTTGAGATGACCGCTAGCTACCCTGTTGGAAAACGCGATGCCTGCTAAGGGTTGTGATTCAGCACTGCGCTCCCTCCCTGCTCCCTTAGTTGTAGCTGAAAGGAGGAGAATTGCTGAGCAGTTTTTATTATTATTATTATTTATTTTATTATTTATTTAATTTATATACCGCCCTTCTCCCCAGAAGGGACTTTATAAATCTGAGTCCTTCGGGAGTAGGGCGGTATAGAAATTCAATAAAATAAATAAATAAAATAAATAACGCTGGCTAGGCGTTTGAAGCGATGATGTTTGTTTATTAGATTTATGTGCCGTGCCGTGCCCTCCATCTCAGTGTTGGGGTTGACTGAACAATGTCTCTTTACAGTAGTATAACACGGTTCAGAGGTGGGCATGATAGTGAGTGAGGTAATTTGATGCTGCTTTTCGAAATGCTAGGAACAGTGGGAGAGGGATGTACAATTATATATCTATATCTGCAAAACTAAAGAAATGTATTAATAAGAACTAAGTATTTTTACATTTGGTCAACTGATTTGTACTTTTGTCTTGGTTGGGTTTTACAACAATTTCGTGACTGAAAAACTAAAGATGCAAGTTTTGAATATGCTGTTGGTGTAGAATAGAATCCTGTATATCCGCTTAAAAATAAACCTCATGGAATTCAGAGGGACTCTTCATTTATAAAAAGAATAGCTGGTAAAATTAGAGAAAACTGAGGAATGAGTGTGTGGCAAACATGGGAACAATTATCTATTTTACTGACAATAGTGAAATTATGTATATTAATAGCCAGTCAGTATTTTGATTGGTTCATATGAACTGAAGATCTGGAGAAAATAATGAAGTAGTTTTCTGACTGACTGGCAGTTTTTCCTGAATGCATCAGCTTTTTGATAAAGCAAAGTGAAATATCAATAAAAATTATATAAACAATAATGGTCAGGATTATTTCCTAAGCATACATGCCTTTGTTAGACTGAAGCAATTCCAAGATGATCAAATGTCTTTTTCCCATGAATTATGAGTTTGACTTGGTGTATTGTACACCCAGAGACACATAGCAAAAATAAATGCATTGTCCTTATTAATTTGTTTTCAACTTAAACTTTTAAAATGAGGTTCTTTTAAAATTAATCCAAAACAACAGTATTTTAAGAAGCATTTTTAATAAAAAGAAAACACTGAAAATTTGAAATACTTATATATAATTATGAAGAAGCTATTTTTTTACTGTGTTTAAGACAAAACTGTTTAAAATATTTGGCTTCTGTGTTTGTTTCAAATATTCCTTTATGTTGTGCACTTCATTGTCTTTGTCATTCTGACTGTGTTAGACTAGATCATATGAATTTAGTGGAGAATTCTGCATGATCCAAGGAACTGGATGTGATGATTTTTGTTCATTCTGGTTTTTTCCTGTGAACAATTATTTAAATAATAAAGTGAACACTGTTGTAATGTTTTATGTTGCTTTATTAGCATGCAGGTTAAATGATGACCCATAATAAAAAGTAATCTGTGTTCTTATGCTAAGGGTTATGCAGATACTGTTATGTCATGATTTCCATAGTGAAATCAGGCAGTCCCAAAAATGATCTGACTACTGACCTTTAGGTTTCAAGGCAGTTACGGAAATTTTCATAAATTTACTTGACTCATAATAAGGTCAAAATGTCAGTTTCCCACACAACACATTCAGTACTCTTTCATTTAGAGTTAGCCTAACTATTGCCATCTTCAAAATCTCTTAATATTCAAGAATGATATCTAACTTGGCATTTTTTGAGTTAAATTCTCAGGCAAGCCTTATTTCCCCCGTTTTCACATTCTGATCCTTTTGTGCAGAATTCTGTAGTTTATGTAGCATTTAATTTTAAAATATGGAATTATTTTAATCTTTTCCATCAACATGCTCTACTTAAAAGTGTAGCAGTACAAATATGTATCTGCTCAAATATAACAGACATTCTATGTAAATTATTTTAATCCATGTCATCTATTTAGAATCACATTTGACATAAAGATTTGCAGTGATGGCCCCAGTTAAAGGAAAAGACAAGCATGCTCTTAAATGACGGAATATAACTAAACTATTATTGAATTTCCCAAATTACTGTTCTGCAACTGTTCAAAATAGAAAAATGAAGAACTAAGAGGACTGATACAAAGATCTATGGAAGATGTTTATGTTTGATAATGTAAAATGAATATTTTAACACTTTTTGGAAGCATCTGTCATTCAGTGATTAAGAATTTTTATTATTTTTTTCTACTTAGATGTTGACAGAAGATCTGATAACATTTAATTCAGAAAGTGCTTTTTGTTCAAATAACCCACTTGAATTACTGTATCTTATTTTCTTTTGGCCAATACAGCATGCAAACACATGCTATTTCTGTGTTGGCCAATACAGCATGCAAACACATGCTATTATGCAAAATGTAAACAATGAGTAATAAGTAGTGAGCAGAAGAAATTAAAGATGGGAATTAAAAGAAAAGGAAATTTAATTCAATATAGTTTCATGCAACACTGTTTACCGTATCTGTTAATACTTTCTATCCTTGCAAACACTAGTTTTCACCATTCCCTCACTCAATCATGCAATTTTTTTGTTCATTAAACTTCTTACTTTGGTCATCTTAAAATCATATCAGTTCCATTCAAACATAAGGCGTGGTGGCATAATGGTTAGAATTCAGTACTGCAGGCTAATTCTGCTGACTGATGTCTTCCAGCAGTTTGGCAGTTCATTTCTCACTGGCTCAAGGTTGACTCAGCCTTCCATACTTTCAAGGTCGGTAAAATGAGGACCCAAATTGTTGGAGGTAATATACTGACTCAGTATCAATAGCAGTAGCACTTAGATTTATATACTGCTTCACAGTGCTTTACAGCCCTCTCTAAGCGGTTTTACAGAGTCAGCATATTGCCCTCAACAATCTGACTCCTCATTTTACCAACCTTGGAAGGATGGAAGGCTGAGCCTGACACTTAAACTGCCAAACTGCTGCCAGCTTGCAGTCAGCAGAAGTAGCCTGCAGTACTGCATTCTAACCATTATGCCACCACGGCTTATGTTTGCACCACCATGGCTCAGTAAACTGCTTAAAGAGGGCTGTAAAGCACTGTGAAGTGGTACATAAGTCTAAGTGCTATTGCTATCTCTGTCTTCAGCTTTCTGTCTATCCTTTTTCAGATATTTGTTTTATTATTTGATCTTCATTGTAATAAAATAATAAAAAATAATTAAAGGATTTTCCGTGTGCAACAAAAAATAATGAATTAGTTGAAATGGTTTTGAAATGTATATCTGTTTAAAGTGCTAAAGTAAATGTTTAATAATCATAATATTTTCAATACTTTTTCAGAACACTTATTTATAGTATTCATTTATCTGTTTACATTTCAGTTCGGTAAATTATTTAGGGAAGTAACTTTGGTGTCTATGTTTATTTTTAGGTTCACCAAAAATCTATCACCTGATAAAATCAACTTGAGTACATTGAAAGGTGAAGGTCAGGTAACCAATATAGAGCTTGATGAAGAAGTACTTCAGAATATGCTAGACCTTCCCACTTGGCTTGCCATCAACAAAGTATTTTGTAATAAAGCTTCTATTAGAGTGAGTAAATTACTATTCCAGCTAAGGAATTTGGACAATTTTTATTCATGTTGCTCTTAAAATACTTTGAATCTAGTATTTGAAATAGTTTTAAATCTTTTTTAAGTTCAATAGGCTGTAATAAATGAAACTGTTTATGAAGCCTTCATGTCAGGTATGCCTCCTTTCAGTACTCAAGAAAGAAAAACCCTGACTCCATTTTCATAGAGAAAGGTACTTTTACTGAGTATGAACTGAATGCAATCAAAGAAAAGCAAGGCAATAGGCGCGAAAATCACATATAGAAAGCATCCTTAAAACCCTCCCCCCAATGGTCCAGTCCGGATTATCCAATCCACATTCCCTCAAGGTCATGTGGGGTGCAGCTTCCGATGGCTCCATCCTTCTGGTATGCCAAGACGGTTGACCTTGAGTGGTTATCAGCGTGTCTCCCAGCTGCAGAGAAACGCTGAGGAAAACTTTCTCCAATTTACTCCACCAGCTCACTTCCCCCCTCCCAAATATCTAGACAGCTCCCCTCTCCCCCCATTACAATGGCAGCCGAGCAAGCAAGTAATATAAAGGCGGAGGCTGACACTTCAATTTTGAGGTAAAGTCCAGGATTCTTTCAAAAGAATCAAACTACATTCTTTCTACTTTTATCACATTTTTCTTCTTCTGTCTTTCTCTGGTAGCTTTTTATCTGCCATTTCCTTTCTCTGTCACTCAATATGTCCACCATAGACACCAAACATTTATAGAAGGAGGGCATTTAGGGACTGGAAAATGAAGTCTGTAATAATAGAGATATTACTGCATAGAATAAAATGAAAGCCATTTTGGTCTAGCGCAGGGTTCCCCAACCTCCCGGCTGCGGCCCACTACTGGACCGCAGCCCATTCAGAACTGGTGTTACAGATTATTTGAAGAAAGAGCTAACTCTCCTGATGGATTTTTGAATCCATTTCCCCTCACAGATCCATGAATAATATGAATATCAGCAGGAATGAAACCCCAGAAATTAGCTGAAGAGGACTTTTCCCCGTTTTTGTCTGTATAGAATATGATGTTCCCAGAGATCAGATTCCTTCCTTCCTTCCTTCCTTCCTTCCTTCCTTCCTTCCTTCCTTCCTATTTTATCCTGAAAAATGATAGAGATAATTTGATTTTGTTTTTATTGATGTAGACAAAATTGTATGTTCCTTTTACCTCATGTTCTTTCTTTTCTGGAGGGAAAGTTCATTACTGCTTAAAATATTTTCTCTTGTATTTGTTTTCCATTACAGATACCATGGACAAAGTTGAAAACACATCCAATCTCTTTGGTGAGTTTTGAATACAGCCACTTCCTTGTGATTTTTAAAGTAATATATATATAGCTTATCATTTTCTGGAAGTCACAAAAATAATTGAAAGAACATTTGTGTTACAATAGCACTCATGACCATTCATTCAGCAACTGTTCAAAGTTAATAGTGGTGCTGAACACATGGTGATTATGACTAGTCCTCACAGATCTGACTATCTCAGCACCCCCACCATTTGTGACCTTCCTGACCAGCCTCCCCAGAAAAGTAATGAAGCCAATAGGGAAGGTTGTAAGTCGATGAGGTTAGTGTCCCCCACCCTCGCACCCTCACCCAGTCTCTCCTTTCATGCTACACTGGCCATTTGCGCACAATTATGCACCTCCCCTGAGCCTTGCCATGCCTCTCTTGCATCCTAATACGTGCACCCCTTCATATCCATGTGCACCTCCTGAGACCTTGCTATACCTTGCTTGCACGCGCGCACGCACACACACACACACACACACACACACACACACAGAGAGAGAGAAAGAGAGAGAGAACTTCATCCTGCTTCTCTCGCAACTTCACTCACCATCATGCACCCATGTATGCTTTCCCCAGCCCTCCTTGCATCTCCCTCATGTCCTCTGCATGCTTACACATTCCCGTGCACCCTCCGTAAGCCTTTCCACATCGCCCTCACACTTTTGCACACTCACCACAAGCCTTGTTACATTGTCCCTGTAGCAAGGGACAGTTATTCAATTACTGTTGTAAATTGAGGACTGCCTGTATAATTACACTAAGAAGGGAATTGTGGTCAAAATAGCTGAATAGCAGCAGTACAGATAGTCTTTACCGTACAATCACAATTGGGACTGGAATTTCTATCATTAAGTGATATGATTGTAAAATGCAACTACATTGCTTAATGATGGTAATGAAATTGCCACCATTAACTGAATCCCACAGTATTAGATGGGGCAACTTCCTTCTAGAATTCCACAACCAATTCAGTGGGGAAGCTGGCAAGAAATTGCAAATCCCAGGTGTCTTACAAGTAGGCTGACAAGCAGGTAAGTGGCTGCTGCTGAGTGGGGGAAAGTGCAACAGGTTGCATGAGGGTGTTAGACTGGCACAGCAAGGTTCAGGAAAGGCACATAGGGATACAAGGGTGTGTGTGATGGTGTGAGGGAGGGTAATGGAGAGTACACAAAGAATATGCGAGTGTCTAATTTGGTATGAGTGCAGAGAGATCTGGGGAGGGTGTGCAGGCTGAGGAGACTTAAACAGCAATTTGTAGCCTTCCCTGCTGGTTTCCCCACTGACTTTGCATGTGGGAGGCCAGATAAATTTTACATGAAGCTTCTCCTTTAGGATTTAAAATTACTTATTAATGCATGCAGTAGCTAAATTTTCTGTTGCTGAGATGAAAGTAAAACATAATTGGTTAAAGGCATTAATAAATGGTTGTTTTAAATACTACTTTTGGTTTGATACATGTTACATGTTAACTTATAAATTGTTAGAGTGTGTATGTATATATGTGTGTGTGTAGACACACACACACACACACACACACACACACACACATACTATAGTAATATATATAAATACCAAGATCATCATCATGGGGGTACTAGAATGGGTGTAACTCCCAGGACTGGTTATAACCATCATTTGCTCAGAAATTATAAAAGTATATCTTTGCAATTGCAAATTTCTCCTTTTAGCTTGCTTCTTATTCACCTGTGGTATTTGATAATATTTGAGTTCTTCAATTTTAAGAGAGGAAGTTGAGCCTATGTGTTTGGGGAGGGTTTTTTTTTAAACTGTTGTCTGATAAATTGCTATATATTGCCTATTGAAATATTATTTCTTAAAAATTAGAGTAGCAAAATGTAGTCTTATCACAGTATAGCTGCCAGATTGATGAAGAGTTTGACTGTACTTAGTAGCCTTAAAGTGTATGTTATGACAGACTCTCAATGGCTATATACTGAATTAGGCTTTATTTAAGACGAACAATACAACACTATTTTGGTTCATGGACATCACCATTTTATGAATTTTTAGAAACCCAACTTTGTACCTGGTATTGCTATCAGAAATAAATTATTGCAAGTGATAATATAACAGGACCCAGGGAACCATTGTGTATTTTAGTGTTTCCATTCTGTATGGTGTTGGCTGCATAGATGACATGCATGGAATGCACTTTGAAATGTATTTCAACTGTGGATATTGAGCATTTCTTTAACATATTTAATTTAACTGAAGTTAGTTTGCATACAATTATTAAAAACCTAGCAAATTACTATCATAGATGGGCATAATATTGTATAAAATTTGCATGTTCATGATAAACAAGTTGAACAATTGCTGTAATTAGGTTTCTTTCTTAAAAAAATATTCGGTACAGTATTACATTTTTCTTGACAACCTGCAATATTTAGAGAGTTTTATGATATAAACTTTACCCAGCCATTATACATAAATAGATTAGGTAAATTGATTAAAAAATCAAAACAATTCAATTTGTATTTTTTTCCTGTATTTCTCAGTCATTGGATAAAGTAATAATGGAAATGAGTACATGTGACGAACCCCGTGCTCCTAATGGACCATCACCTATAGCAACTGCATCAGGACAAAGGTAAATTAAAGGCTGCATCAAAATTAACTAAGAAAAGATCAAAAACCAGATACACATGCAATAGTAAGTGTTCTTTATGTGATTGCTACACATGAAGAAAACTCCAGGGTGGAGATATTGTTGTCCTCTGAGAATAGTAAATATTTTTACTAGCTATCAGAACCATAAGGTATTTGAAAACCAATAGAATGACTGAAAGGACTGGGTATGGTTAGTTTGTGAAAGAGAAGACTGGGGGGCCGAGGGATATGATAGTGGCCTACAAATAACTAAAAGACTATTCCGTGCAAGAGAAGACAGATTTATTCTCTGAAATAGAGTCATACCTTGTTACTTGACTGCTTTAAAACTCGTAGAATTTGGTAGTCAACTCATTTTGCCGCAAAATATTTGTCCCAGTACTTATCATTTATTTGGTACTTGATGCATAAACTAGAACGTGTCACTGTCTGCTGCCTTGCTACCCTTTCCAGATCCAGCATCCAGAGTTGCATGTTAACTCATGTGGTTTGTTTGGTACTCATAGTTTTTAGTACTTATCACACCTCCTGAAACCAATTAATGATGAGTAACAAGGTACCACTGTAGAGAGGAATAAAACCAGGGGTGAAATGCTCCTGGTTCGGACCGGATCGCTCGATCCGGTAGCGATGGTGGCGGGTGGTTCGGAGAACCGGTAGCAAAACTCCCTGCCCCCCCTCCACCATGCCCAGCTGAGCCGCATGATCATCAGAGGCTTTTTTTTTTAACTTTTCAAAGCATTTTTTCTATAACCTCTTCCGAGGTTGCTTTTTTGCTTTTAAAAGTAAAAAAAAAGCCTCTGATGATAGCGCAGCTCAGCTGGGATCATTAGAGGCTTTTCAAAGCATTTTTTTCTGCAACCTCTTGGCCAAAGAGGTGGTAAAAAAATTGCTTTGAAAAGTCTCTGACGATCCCAGCTGAGTTCCCTGATCGGCAGAGAGGCTTTTCAAAGCATTAGAAAAAATGCTGTGAAAAGTTAAAAAAAAAAAAAATTGGCCACGCCCACCCAGTCACATTACCTCCCCCCACCAAGCCACGCCCACAGAACAGGTAGTAACAAATTTTATATTTCACCCCTGAATAAAACCAAACTAAGACTGGAATTGAAAGATTCAGGCCAAATATTATAAGGAATTTCCTTACAGTAAGATCTTAATGGTGGAATAATCTGCTCAAAGCAGAAATAGAGTAGTAGTGCTCTGCAGATCTAAGGGGGAAAAGTCTGCATTCCTTGAACCAAGCATATATTTTCCTTAGTTCACTCAGCAGTTATTAAATATAGCTGTGTGTAATTGGAAAAAACACTGTTGCTTTGAGAATGGTAGACAGATGGTATGTAAATAGGCCTATATATTCTCAAGCATCCTTTTGTTTTTTAACCTAAAGGGATGCCTGATCCTAGTGTATGTCTTATTGTTGCAGGTTTTCAAATGGGAACTTGATGGCAACCTATCAGAGATAATTTAGATCATTCTAATCAATGGCTGTGGTTTATTTAGAATTCTGGTACAGGTAATCCTCAATTTACAACAGTTCATTTAGTGACCGTTATAAGTTACAACAGCACTGAAGAAAGTAACACAACCATTGCACCATCCCCATGGTCACATGATCAAAATTCTAACACTTTGCTACCGACTTACATTTATAACAGTTGCAGTGTCCTGGGGTCATGTGATCACCTTTTGTGGCCTTCTGACAAGCAAAGTCAACGGGGAAGCTACATTCACTTAACAACTGTGTTACCAACTTAGCAACTGCGTTGATTCACTTAACAGCTGTGGCAAGAAAAATCATAAAAACGGGCAAAATTCACTACACAAAATGTTTCACTTAGCAACCAATTGTGGTTGTAAGTTGAGGACTACCTATATTTGAAACCCACACATCTAAAGGTTGGGAAGATTGGGAAACTATTCTATAGGACTGCTAAACTGAGCAAGGAATTAAACTGGATAACCTTTAAGGTCCCTTCCAATTCATACATGGCTTCTCTATATCCTTGATTACTTTGATCAATATAAAATGTCTGACACCAACTATGGCAGTGGTTATGTCTTCTGTTATTTGAACTTCTTATGTTGCTCTAAAGTATATAATCTTGTTGATCCAGGAAATCAAAAATATAAACTGCCTTTATACAGCAAGCAATGAAAAACCCTTGTACTGTTCTAGTATAATATTTTCATGAAACACAAGAAAATGCAATTCACTATTTTAGTTATTGGACTCCTTTGAATTGGATTTTTTAGCAATCTTGAATCTGTTCTGGATTTTGTGAGGATCTGAACTCTTATCTACATCAGTACATATATTGTCTTCATTTTGACCAATTGCTAAAATGTTTCATTCATAAACACTGAAGTCTAATTTAAATCCCTGCATTTTATTTTGGCAGCGAATATGGTTTTGCTGAGAAAGTTGTAGAAGGCATATCTGTTTCTGTAAACTCCATTATAATCAGAATTGGAGCAAAGGCTTTTAATGCTTCATTTGAACTTTCTCAGTTGAGAATATATAGTGTAAATGCAAAGTGGGAACATGATGATCTAAGATTTACTCGATTACAAGAATCACAGCGTGGAGAGGTAAATCTTATTTTTTTTTTCTTTCCCCTCTTGTACAATGAGACTTTATTTTTCACATATCTATTTCACACATAGAAAAATAATTCTAGCAGAATCCACTTTCTTTATTTAGTATTATATAAATACTAACATTTAAATAATGTCTTTATAGTTTTATTTAGCAGCTATATGTTATCATAATTGACTTCTGGGATTTTTTAGGATTTGCCAGTTAGCCTATAACCCTGGTATTCCTGGTGACCTCCCTTTCAGCCCTTCTTAGCTTGTGAGCCTAACCAAAACTGATCAGTATTTTATATGGTTATTTTGATATTAAAATTATATTGTAGTGGCTAACGATTTTAAGTCAGTTGCTACCATTTATATATGAGCACAGCTTTGAATCATATACTTGCTACTAATTCAATTATCTCACGCCATTTGCAATTTGTGAAAAAACTTCTCATGTGGTTACAGTATAATTATGCTGTTCAAATTCCTGATTCAAGAGAGGACTATCATTTCTTGGTTTAAGAAATACTTTGCTTGTGAAATTATGCTTGTGAAAGCCTTTAATGGGGCTGGACAAGTATGTAGGAAACAAAATAAGTTGTAAACGGAATCTCAGTGTCATAGAAATCAGGACTATAGAGCATCTAAATGTCTACATATAATATCCTCCATGGGTGGGATTTAGGGAAATTTGTTGATAATCTGGAGAAAATAGTAAACATGAAGACTGAATCTGTTGCAGCAAATCCAGGAGCCCAAACCTTTGGAGTCAGTGGGCTCATTTAGATTTGGAGCAGATTAGGGATACTAATTGCTTACCATTGTGGTGGTAAAACCATTCATCAAAGAAACTAATTGCAGTCCTCCACAAGAAACTTTGATCACAAGGCCAAAATGCCAAAAATAAATAAATAAATAAATTCAGATTCTAAATAATTCTAAAGGAGAAAATGGAAACAACCTATTCCTGGAACGTTTCAAACTCTATTTCCTATCCTCATTCTTAATATTTCCATTTAAAAAAATGGGATGAAAAAAATTGAGCCACTCCATTTCCAGTGACATTGCTGTGCCATTTCAGCCGTGATTATGCATAGTGTCCATTTGGGGGTGTGAAGTTTTGTGTTGCCATTTTTGTTCAGGTGCATGCCCAGTCTGATTAGGATGAGTTACAATTAAATAAACATACAAATTCTAGGTTTTCAGAAGATGAGGCTGAGTTGCAGCTCCTATACCCTCAAACATTGGTTATCATGATTTATCAGAATTCACCATTTTATTTTCTAAGATTCTCTGGGATATATGTGGGTTCCAGAGGCATTGCTGGAAATCCAGGTTATGCTGGAGAGTACTGGATTGCTTTGAAACTTTGATTTCCGCTTTTGATAAAATAATCTTAAAAAGGATGAGCCAATTTTCTTGACAGGGGTCAAAGGCTATGTAAGCAGCACATTATTACTTTTGGTGCCACTGTGGGAACATACTATACATTTAAATCCTGACATAAGTTATTTTATTGAAGAAAATTAGGCTTAAGCATCTGGAATTGCAATGTTCAGATATATGCTCTTATAATCATAGATTTTAAAAAATTGGTAGGCACCTTAGAGGTCATCTGGTCCAAGCTACTGCTCATTGCAGAATACACTAGCATCTTTTTAAAATAATCATTCAATCTCTTTTTGAAAACTTCTAGTGAAAGAGAATTCACTGACTCTATTTGTCAGTCTATTTCACTGTATGATCAAACATCAAACTCCTGTATGATAATGTCTAGTCTGAACTTATTTTCTTGCAGTATTTACAAACTGATTCTGGTCCTGCTTTCTGGGGCAATAGCAAATAAGCCTGCTCCCTGTTTTTTGTGACAACCTTCCAGACTACTGTTCTACTGTATTTCCCTCAGTTATATTTTCTACAGGTTAAATAGATCAGTCTCACCAGGGCTTGGTTATCATTTTCCTATCCCTCTTCTGATTGTGCTAGAATATGGCACTGTACTTTTTGAATTCTGGGTCCCAGAACTGGACACAGTATTCCCAATAACCTTTGGCTAGAACAGAATAGAATGGATTATTACTTCCCATGATCTGTGGAGTTATTGGTGTTCTCTGAGCTCTCCCATGACCTAGTATTGCATAGTTCATTCAATACTTCCTTTCAAGCTCAAATGAAGCCAATAATGAACACTCTTTGGGTGCAGTTGTTCAGCTGATGCTGAGTTCATGTATCAGTGTGTTCTGTCCCAGCTACGGACCCCAAAGAACGCAGCACACACAAAGTCTGTACAAACCTTAGTTTACTAAATTAAATCAGTCTTTTTCAAACAAAGGCTGTTAATTAACTTTTTTAACAGCCTACAAGAATTCAAAGAATAAATAATCGTAATCTTACTATGGTTGGCAGAAAGCCCAGAAGCAATTTGCAGGAAACTGATAAGAGAACTAAGATCAAGACGCGAAGGAGAGTGAACAAAGTTGTTCCCTGCAAATTGCCTCAGTCATCATCCTTCCTTAAATAGGCTAAGGGAGTAGCCAATTAGCCCCAAGCCTTACTCTTGAGGAGACCTCCTCCTGAGGAGCCACTCCTGCCTTTTGGCAGCTCTGTGCGCCCGTGCATTGAGAAGAGGCTCCTCCTCTTCTTCCTCTTCACTTATAGGAGCTTCTGCAGGTTCTGAAGGCCCTGGCTGAATCCCCGCCTCTGGCACCACATCTTCTCCAGCCTCCTCATTGTCTGACTCGAATGCCAGCTGCACAGGCTGCTGGCGCAGCACCACACCAGCCTCCTCGCTGTTGGAATCAGCTACTAGCTACACAGGCCGCTGATGGGCCACAACACAGTGGTACCTTTTAGCCCATATTTTATCATTTATTAAGGAGAAAGTGTTGAAGGATTACATTTAAGACTTTGCTAAGGTCTGGGTTTACTAAATCTCTGTTATTTCTGTGATCTACTAAGCTAATAATTCTGTCAAAGGAGATATGGTTAATCCGGCATGATTTGTTTGTGACAAACACATGCTGGTTCCTCCTAAATGCAGCTTACCTGCCTACAAATAGTCTGCTCAACAAGTTATTCAAGGATGTCTCCTACTATAGATATCAAACTGAGAAATCTGTTGTTTCCTACATCCCCTTCCTTCACATTTAGTGATGACATCTGCTTTTTTTCAATTTTCCGGAACCTCATCAGTTCTACAGGAATTTTCAAAGATTAATGAGAATAGTTCTATGATATCTTCTGCTAGTATGAAGGAATATAGAGCTGACTTTGAGGATAGGGAAGAAATGAGCCAGCTGTTGGGGAAGGGGGGGGGACGACTTTCAAAAAAAATTACACAGTCCAGAAAATGAGGAAAGCAGAGAAAGAAACTGAAAATTTATTTATCCATCCATCCAATTTCTATAGCCCACCCAACTCAACCTATGACTCATGGCAATTGTTTTTATTTTATTTGGTAAAGATGGCAAAGTGACAAATGTGGATAGGCTTTCATGATTTTATTATTCTATACTATAATAAAGAGCGTTCCTGGTGTGACTGTTTCATTATCTTATTTATTTGAAGGGCTATCAGCTAGTCCCTTCAGCACCACACAGTGTAATTTACCTCACACTAGAGACTTGAATTCCTTTAAATTAGTTAAGCTGTCATTTACCATATTTTGACATATGGATAAACAGTGAATTTGCATGTTTGCAAATTATATTATTCATCTTAATAAAATTAAAAGTGATTATGAAGAGCTTTGGAGCAATTTCTTTAAACTTTAGTAAGCACAAAATGATACATTTTGATGCAAATTTCACATATAGATTGATGGGATCAGAATTGTCTGAAACTAACCAAGAATAAAATTTGGTCATAGTGGATAATTTAGAGAAAATGGTGACTTGACAACTATGAAAAAGTCAAAAGAGTATTAGGAATTTTGTGAAAAAGACTGAAAGTAAAACTGCCAATAATACACATTAGTACAACAGATCAAGATTAGCTAATGAAGTTGTTTGGAAGGAGATTAATAAAGATTAAAGAAAATATTTCTTCACTTGGTATATAATTAACCTGTGAAATTCATTACCACAATTTGTGATAATCGCTAAGATGGTTTTAAAAACTGGTTGGACAAGTCTCTTCATTGTTGAACAAAATTTGATGTTGAGTGGTAGAATGCTTTTAGTTACAAGAATATTATAAGAGAGTAACATTCATGCTCACTGATTTCAAAGATTACAAACATACTTAGGTATGATCTAAATAGAAAAAAACGGTGTAGACAATTACTTTCTCTTGCTTTCTCATATGTATATTTGAATGATTGATGTTCAAAAATCTATCACACACAGTTTCAAATTAAAATATATTACCGTGTATTGTACCCTGCCACAATCATGCATAGACTCTTCTGCAACATAAAAGAAAAATAATAATAACCATTAAACTGTTACAAAATAAATCCAAAAGTCAAAATACACAAACCTACACATTACATTCTTAAACTTGCTTTTTGTTGACTTGATTTAGGATGTGATTTTTTTTCTTTTTAGTTATAAATAATAAATTTGAGTTTTTAATCTTAATGAATGAAAAGCAGCTATGCCTACTTTATACATACACAAAATACACATACATACACACACTTAGACAAACTCTACTTAATGTTTAATTAATTTATGTATGTTTTATTATAGGTATTGACATTTAAAGAAATCAACTGGCAGATGATCAGAATAGAAGCAGATGCAATCCAAAGCTCTCAGCATGAAATCATGAGTGCTCCAGTTCGTCTGATTACCAACCAGTCCAAAATTAGAATCATACTTAGAAGAAGGGTAATTCTCAAACTGAGTTGAAATCAGTTTGATTTTTTTTATTCAAATAAAAATAAATAATAACATAAATAATGTTAATTTGATTTATGAGCATTTTAATAGCAGTGGATAAAATGTTATTAGAAAGGACCTAACAAGTCATATTTCTGGTCAATGTAGAAATCCACTGAACATTCTGTGGCAGATTTCCAGTTTCATATTATTATAGTAACTCTTCTCTGAAAAACTAGTTTTTCTCTTTTAAGATACATATATAAAACTGAATAAAGTACTCCAATGACAGTCAGCCTAGTGCAGAGTACAGTGCAAATGTTACTTCCTGGATCAGTATGCTATTCTTCTGTTTATATGGCACACAGTTACAGTATATTGGCCTTTTTAACTACTTAACTGTACTGCTTCCTCAGGCTTAAGTGGTGATTCCCTTTGATGCTTTTCGAATGTTATATAAAAAGCTGCAAATTCTCTGGATCCTCTTCTCCACATTTATCCACCTTGTTCACAAGGATATTTTTTAAAAATTGGGTGAAACCCTTTGCTTGTTGCTTTTTTAACTTTCATTTTAGTCTAGAAGTAGATTGAAAAATCTCCTTTTCTCATAATGAATATTGGGGAGAAAAGCAGTGAGAATCTTGCTTCTTTTTTCATTTCCAAGATTCTGTTTGGAGTCCCAATCCCTCTATTCAGATACTATGTTGGATCTCTGATCTGCCCTCAATCAAGTCTCTTTTTGAAACATCCTGACCATTGATATTTATTTACTTAGCTAATGTATATGGACACCCATTTCGTAGAATGGCATGATCCATGATGCAAAAGGTAAATGATATGTTCCGATTCTAAAATCCTGTTATAACTGTGTTCGCTTAACTTGACCTGAACACCTTGGGAAATAGCCAAGTCTTCAGAGTCTTAAAAAAAAGAATAGAGTTGGACTTTGGGGGATACTGTCCCATGCTGCCTTACTTTTCCTTTTGTAAGCACACCTTACTTTTCCTTTTGATGAAATGGAAGAAACTTCCTCAATTGATTTGTTAAAAAGCTGGCCTTATTTTTTTAAAAAAATGTCTTCAGTACAAGAAGCTAGTTCCTTCTATAAAGAAATTGGGGACAAACCCAGTTCACCAATCATCATCCCTGCTTTAACCATTTGACATTGGTTGGGCAAGGCTATTAATATCATTTAAAGCAGATTATAGCCTAAATTTTATATTTTACCTATTTTGTATTTATTTAGTACATTGCTGTATGCATATTTCATTTTGTTAATTGATTATAAAGGAGAGATAAGTAAGGAATACTATTTTATTTCTGAATGAAACATTTTTTTGTAAAAATTCTAACCAAACTACACAAAATAATTCTTAAAGAAAACACCAGTGAACCTCCCAGTTGTTGGGATAGAATAAATAATAATTTAGATTTCAAACAGACAGGTAAGTTCCACATAACATCCCAGACTTAACAACTACCAATAAGAAAAGCAAAAAAAAAAAACATCTGGATTGTGAATCTGGCAGTACCTGGCATACAGATAGAAGAGAAAGAAATTGGGAAGAAAATACAAAGACCTGCAGATAGGAATAAAACAACTGTGGCAAAAAAGCAAAGGCAGTACCAATAATCATACACGCCTTGGGTGCAATTCCCAGACAACTGGAGCACCACTTGAACATCATTGGCTTTGACAAATTTACCATCAGTCAATAGCAGAAGGCAGCTTTACTCAGAACAGTTTACATCCTGCGACGATACCTCTAACAGCATGAAACATCCACATCTGCGTATCCCAGGTCCTTGGGAAAGAGTCAATAGGTGGACAAAAATGCCAATTCGAGTATGAACATCTGGCTTACTGTATGACAACCACCACTACCAATAATAATAAGCTTACTGATTACTGGGGAGACCAAAGTAGTCTACAAGAAAGACCAAATGAAGACCAGAAGGTTAGAAGGATTAGAAATGAATAAATCAAGAGAGTGAAGATGATACTCCAAACTCAGTAGAGGAAATACCATCAAGGCAATCAGCACCTGGGCAATTCCAGTCATTAGGTACACAGCTGAAATAGTGGAGTGGAGTGAAGCAGAACTAAAGGCCCGGGATAGGAAAACCAGAAAAATAGTGTCAATGAATCATGCCCTTCATCCACGCATTGATGTTGAAAGACTCTATTTACCAAGGAAAATGGGTGAGTGTGGAATGTTACAAGTAAATAAGATGGTTGAAGAAGAAAAAATGGTATTGGAAGAATATCTGAAGGATAGTGAAGGAGATGCAATGAAGCTAGTATTCAAGGAAAGCCTAGTGAGTAAGATGCCCTACAAGAAGGACCAAATGAAGAACAGAGTGGAGGCATGGGAAGACAAAGCATTACATAGCCAGTACTTTAAAAATATAATGGGAAGCAGATAATACCCTGTCAATGGCTAAGAGCAAGAAAGTTGAAGAAAGAGAGAGAAGGCTAATTCTGGCTGTACAAGACCAAGCCTTAAGAACAAATGCATGCAAAAACCAGAATTGAGAGGATATCAGCAGATAGCAAATGCCACCTCTGCAAAGAAACTGAAGAAACAGTGGATCACCTAGTTAGCTGTTACAAGAAGATCACACAGACTGACTATAAACAATCGCATGACAAAGTAGTAATAATGCTGCATTGGAAGATCTGCAAGAAATATAATTTGCCTGCAAGCAAGAACTGGCAGGACCATAAAATAAAGAAAGACATAGAAAATGAAGAAGCTAAATTGCTCTGGATCTTTAGCATTCAAATAAACAGGCACCTACTACATAACACTGCAGATTTAACAATTATTAATAAGAAAAACAAAGAAGTCTGGATAGTAGATGTGACAGCACCTGGAGACAGCAGAACAGAAGAGAAAGAACTGGAGAAGATAACAAAATACAAGACCTGTAAATAGAAGTGAAACAACTGTGGTAAAAGAAAGCAAAGATAGTGCAATAGCAATAGGTATCTTGGGTGCAATCCAGAATAACTTAGACACTTAAACACCATCGGCATTGACAAAATCACCATCAGTCAATTGCAAAAGCAGCTTTACTTGGAACAACTTACATCCTGCTATGATACCTTTAACACATCAAATAATATCTGCCTATCCAAATCCCTTGGGAAGGACTCTATAGATCAGGGATGTCAAATTCAATTTCATTGAGGGCCGCATCAGGTCTTTGGTTGATCTTAGGGGGGCGGCCAGACATGGCTGACTGGGTGGGTGTGGCCAATTGGGTAGGCGTGGCCAGCTTGACACCACTCCCCAAACTGCTGGCATGTTTCCTTTTTGCATTGGGTAGACTGGACCGAAGCTACGCTGACTGATCTTTCCTCTTCGCACTGGGTAGACTGGGCCAAAGGTATGTTGGCCTGATCTTTCCTCTTCACACTGGGTAGACCGGGCTGAAACTACGCTGGCCTGATCTTTCTTTTTCACACTGGGTAGACTGGGACAGCTCCATGGGCTGGATCTGACCACATTGCAGACTGGATGCAGGCTATGGACCTTCAGTTTGACACCCCTGCTATAGATGGATAAAAATTCAAAATCCAGCCTAAACATCTAGCAGACTACAACCACCACCACCACCACCACCACCAATTATAAGGCTTAAAATTCATGGGTGCCTATGGTGTTTATTCACTGTTTATTAAAGGACTTTCCATGTAGGACGTGGAACAAAAATTCTAGTTTGTAAACTAAAGTCTTTTCATTTTGTTTAAAATTTCTCCCATTACCTTATATAAAATATAACTTCCAAACTGATATGGTTAACAGTATTTAAAATTCACTGGCAAAGAAAAAAATCAAGAATTGAATATTTATTCTTGTGGGTTGCCAAAGAAAGAGGTCTGGGTCTTTCAGATTTAAAATTGTATTTTGAAGCATGTTGTTTGGTCTGGATGAAGGAATGGGTGATCTAAAGAGTAAAGGATTATTGAACTTGGAAGGTAATAAACTAAGTTTGGATGGCATGCTTATTTATGGTATAATAAACTTAAAATGAATGCAGATTTCAAGAATCATTTTGTGAAGTGTGCCATTTATAGAGTAAGAAATAAATGCAAAGAAAAGTTTTTCTTTAAAATACCTCTTTGGATGTAACCCCAAGAAGCCTTATTTAAAGGAAGAAGATGACAGTGATCTCTAATTGATGGATTTAGAATGAAATAATGAAAATTCATTCAAAGTGAATCCTCTCCCAAATCAAAAGAAGACTTGGAGCTAGAAGATCGTACATGTCATTGGTTTACCTATTTGCAATTAAAAGAAAAATGTGGTTTTGAAGCTGCTAAAATGAATTTGAAATGTTCATCATTGGTACAAAGTATCATCTTAGAGCTAAGGTTTATAAAATCCAGTTACAGTTAAACCTGAAAATGAGTATTTTAACACTGTATGATTCAGTGGGCAAGAAATTTTGGTTATAATGTTAGCGCAATGGGAAAACATGGACTAAAAGGCTGATATTCACATTGAATTATAATCTTAATGAGAGCTTCTGTAAAATGATGTACTGGTTATATTTGATGCCAGATAAACTATCGAAGATGTATAAGGATGTTTCAAATATTTGTTGGAAATGCAGCTGTAAGGAGGGTACTTTTTATCACATGTTGTGGACATGTTACATTTTGTAGACTTTCTAAATACAATAATAGATTGCTTATAGAGGGATTTGAAGTTTAACTTTGCTGTTCTTCTTCTTGTGCCATATCCGTCATTGGATGTTGGCGAACTTATTTTTATCAACAGCCGCACGAAAATGTGTTGTTGAGTTTTGTCCAAACCAGTTCCTTAGATTTTGAAGCCATGATGTTCTTCTGCCTGGATAACATTTGCCTTCAATCTTTTCTTGGAGGATTAAGTGAAGTATGCCGAATTTTTCTGAGTATCACATCACATGTCCAAAATATTCTAACTTTCACTTTTTTATGATTTTGATGATTTCCCTTGGCTATCCCAGGTGGCTTATTACCTCTTCATTTCTGATTTGGTCAATCCAATTTATATGTAACAGCCACCTGTAAATCCACATTTCAAACTTTGCTGTTAACTATCTTTTTTATAAATAGTAGCTAGTTAACAGGCCAATTGGTAGCAAACAGATTTGCAGAAGTTTATAAATTGTGGGCCTGCTTTGCAACAGGGAAAAACTACATAATATATTTATCAGTATTTGACTTTTTTTCCTTTGACAGTTAAAAGATTGCAATGTGGTGGCATCCAAACTAATTTTAATACTGGATGATTTACTGTGGGTTTTGACTGATTCCCAATTGAAAGCTATGGTACAATATGCTAAATCTCTTAGTGAAGCAATAGAGAAATCAGCTGAACAGAGAAAAAGCCTTGCTTCGGAACCTATGCAGGTAAGCCAATCGGGTATTTTATGTCTTAATATTATTGATAAAAATTTGTTTAGAAAACTCTACACTATGTGCTTCTATGGGATTTCAAACATTAGGTTTTTTTTTTCCAAAATTGGTAGCATCAATTTTAATTATTTAAGAAATAACATAACAAGGGTTAAATATTTTTTTAGTTTGCTGTGTAATATTCCTCTAAGAAGAACCAATTGTTATGAACATTTGTTATTAGAATAGACAGTGTAATAACTAGTATATCATAGTGGACAAAGTTAGAATTAAATTAGTTTTGTATATTTTAGTATTTTCTGCTTTGAATCTCTTCATAACTTAATTGCACTAGGTGGCAAAGACTTATTGGCCAGACTGCCATCTTGTAGTTATTCTTATTTTTCTTGTTCTTAATTTATTTTGTATTCATTATTCATATTGTATTTTATTGAAGTTGTATTTTAAGCTGTCTAGCTTAAAAGCTGTCTGGAGTCAGCTGCCCAAATTGAATAAATTTAATTAAGTCAAATCAAATTAAATAAATTCTAGAAACATTTTGAATACTACTTTGAAAAAAATCTGTTTCACAAGATCTTGAATTTAAATTGCTGCATTTCAGCAGTGTCACCTTGTTGCTATTCAAATTAGTAGCAATAACTGTGCCAAATAACTTTGTAGATTAAAGTATAATTTATATTCTATTTGAAAGTATTATTTCATATAGAAGCATGATTTTATGTTATGGTGTTTCAGTGAAGTTTATGTTGTGCTTAAATTGTTTCAGAGTTCCACGTCAGCATACAATTCTCAGGAGATGGAAACTCAACAGTCTTCAGCAGCTTCTGATCAAAATGATGCAATTGTAAGACTATTCAATGATTTTGATGTTAAGGAAACATCTTATCATCTAGCAATTTCTCATTTGGATCTGCATATCTGTGATGATATTTACACCAAAGAAAAGGGCAAGAGTTTTATTTATTATCTTTATGATTGACCAAAATCGTATGACTCTATGTTAAATTACTATATATTTCCAGTTTATTTTGCTTGTACAGTTTTAGGTCTTTGCACTAGTTCTTAAATATCAATTGGTGCATAGCAGTATCTTATTTGTTTATTAATCCAATTTAGATTTCTGCTATCTCCCTGAAGACAACTCTGAACAGAGCAAAACAAATGGATAAAACCACATATGAAACTACAAATATAAAAATCACTTTAAAAGCAAATATTATGAAAACAAAGAATCAGGTTTAGGCAAAGAGAAGATAAAAATAGTCATGGAGCTGTTTAAACATGTCTTTGTTCACTGGGAGTCCCTGTTCTGTCCCCAACCCCACGCACACACACCAAACCATAGACATTACACATCACTATGAGAATTAGGTGATCAGCAGAATGATGTCCAAGGGGAAAATTGTCTCTGTCTAGTTGTTTTGGCCTGCAGTGATCTGTATCTCTGTCCTGAAGGGAGGAGTTGAAACATCATGTCCAGAATGTGAGGGGTCTGCAGATATCTTCTCAGCCGTCCTTCTGACCCGCACAATGTACAAGTCTTCTATGGAAGGCAGGCTGGTTGCAATTATTCTTTCTGCAGTCTTAATTATCCATTGGAGTCTATACCTGTCCTGTTTGTTTCCTTTACCAAACCAGGCAGTTGTAGAAGTACATATGACAAACTCAACTTTTATAGAGTTTCCTCTATAAAATTATCAACTTTTAGAGCATTATATAGTACAAATAACTGCAGGTTTCAATTTAAATTGATGGAAAAGAAAAGATGCAGATTTATTCGAAGATATTTAATCAATGCTTCTGAAGTAAGTTGTGTCACTTAACAATTCTAGCTAAGTAGTTTACTTTTGCAAAAATTGAAAGGAAGAGATGCATATGCAAGGGAACCATTAATCCTGTGGCTGGCAATTCTAAAAATGCTGTTTTTTCTATTTTTCATAAATTGATAATTATAGTTCTAAGAATTACAGTTCTTAGAGAACAGGAGGACAACTTCAACAAGAATACATTTTCCCCCTCAATGCTCATATATGGATATAGGCTAATAAGGGCTAGTACCATAGAAATTGGGTATCTCCCTGTTAGTGATACTCAGGCTGTTCTTAATGCACTGTGTGTTATACCTTGTGTCACAGGTTCAGATTTGCTCTGAGAGTGGTGGTACTCAAATATTCTTAAATGTAAGGAATTTTCACAATTCTGGAAAAGTTAAACAAAAGAAAAGGCCACAATAGAAATTTACATAATCTTTTGTTTTCCTAAACAAAATTACAGTGCAGCAGATTTGAGAGCCACCAAGAAGAGACGCACGTTGTTTCAAATGAACCACAATACTTTCCTTCCAGATGAAATAAATATGAACGATGACATGTAATATTATTCATTGTATTATTTTACAGATGCAAACAGGCGTGTTTCAGGAGGTGCTATGCAGCTGTCCTTTAGTCAGTTAACTATAGACTACTATCCATTTCACAAAGCAGGTAAAAGTTGAATTCTGTTTTCTGGTTGCAAAACTGCTTGATCAGCACTTAATTTATCCACACTAAATCTTACATATAATACGTTATTGACCAAAGTGAATTGAGGATGCTGCAGATATGAAACTTTGCACAATAGGTTATATTGTACGTTATCCCAATTCAAAAAGATACGTAAATGTTTGGAAATAGTTATTTATAGTGTTCTGAGAATTTCAGTTATTCTAAGCAGCTCTTAAAAACAGTCTTTCCCAATCTGTTGGCATCTAGATGTCTTCAGTCAATACACTCATCATCCCCAGCAGCAACTCCAAGGTTTCCAAGCTGGAAAGGATTTAAAAAGAATAATAAAAATCAGTAGGTTTGAAAATAATTACTATAAAGAAAGGCTTTGATGTTTGGGCCTTTCTTGTTAAACAAGGGTAATTATGATGGAGTAGTGGCAGTTGTGGTCATTACAGTGGTGCATAAAATTATATATAGAACGGAGAAAATTCTATGGAGGATTTTTCCTCTCTAAATACTAGATATAAGTTATCCAATAGGGATATAAGGATAGGGATAAAGTTATCCAGCAAGAGAGTCATTTAAAAAAAGTATTTCTTTACACAACATGCACAGCTAATACTTGATTTATGACCACAGTTGGGACCAGAATCTTGGTCGCTGTTGAGCAAAGCGATCATTAAGTGAGGTGTCACATGACTGCTTCACTCATTGGCCACAATCCCAGCATTCCCGATAATGGTAGCTAAGTGACAAATGCTGACAAATGCTGGATTAGATGGATCTTTGAAATGATACAGTAAGGCTTTTCTTAAATTCATTACATCTTTACAACCATAATACTGATGTTAGGCAATTACAAACTGGAATCTAAATAAATAATTTAAATAGTTTCAAATATTTTAAAATACATCAAATAATTATAAAAATATAAAAATATTATAAATGGATTTAAGTAGGTGCTTAAATTCCTTTTCATTTTTATTAAATATATGCAATTGTAGATGAGAGCTGCAGCCATTGGATGCATTACAGTGATGCTACAAAAACCAGAAGTGAATGGGCAAAAGAACTGCTTCAAGAGTTCAAAGGAAATGTTGAATTGCTTAAGCAGGCTGTGAAGGATCACAAATTAGATTCTCCAGTTAAATCCCCATTCCAGGAGTCTCCACAGCATATGCAGATAGGTATTTAGGATTTTTCATTTACTTTTACAATCTGTTTGTGGACACAGGTCTTATTTATTTGATTTGATTTGATTTGATTAGAAACACCAATACATTTGCTTTGAATAAATTTGGCTGTCTTTCCTTATATTTTGGTAATCTTTATTCATACTATATTGTAGTCTCCCATGTAAGTATAAAATTAATTTGGGAGATTGATGCTTATAATATAAATAATATTTATTAGTGAAGATAAATAATGTATTAGGTTTCCAATCCTATATGAATTGTGCAATTAATGAGTCACTTTATACCATTTCCTTTCATTGCCTTCTCTTATTGAAATTTTAGTTTATTTTAATTATTTTTACATTATCCGGCAACATGAATAGAGGGGATTTTAGAAGGTAGCCTAAACCATATGTGTTTTTATGCTTTTTGTTTCTTGTAGGCAAGGATCAAATGTCAAAAGGAATTTCTAAGACTTTTGTGTCATCACAGCAGCCAAAGGAGAAATTGATGTCTAGCCCAGTGGTAGTTAGACTTGCCGATGTCAATATTTATCAGGTACATTTAAATAATGACTGCTACAACAAATTAATATTACTCTTCTTTTATGTCCCAAATTATGAGGTTCTTAATACAAGTGTTAACTTTCAATCAAAGTGTCACAGATTTTGCCAAACTAATTGTTGGCATAAAGGGATATTTTCTTATGTGAAACTATTTGTTAGTTTTTAATCTTATAATTGGCAGGAAAAAATATTTGATCAGATTAAGTGGACATTCTGTCATCTGCCATTACTTTTGCCTTTCCAGTTTATAACCTATCAGAATGAAAATCAGGAACGATTTGCTGATTAATTTTTTTAATTTTTTTTCCCCATTGCAATTTAATTGGAGAGTTGGCCCATTTCTTAAGTTTGATTTAGACTTGCCCACTACTGTTCATAGGCATTGATGCATACCTATGCTGGAGGGGGATGAGTATAGTTTGCAGATGATTGCAGATGGTCCGATGTACACACCATCCAAATCTCAATTATATATTGTATGGAGAGGTATATCTGCATCCTGATTGGCTGATCCAACATCCTATTGGGAGGCAGGCAGAAAGCAAGGCACACTGAAATAACAAAATAGAGGGTTTAAATGGAAATGCAACAGCTAGGCAACCATCTCCAAATGACAGGTGCATACATTCCCTGATGTGCAGTGTAGCAGAAGTCTGCTCCAGGCTTCATACAATGCTCAGCATGCCCCTTTGAAGATTTCTGAGGTCAGGAGAGGTTTTTTAAAAACAATATTATTACGATTGACTGTATCTTGAGCTTAAGTTATAATTATTTATATTCTAAACCACGTGTAGAACTTTTATGAATAATACATACCACTCCATATCTGGTTGTAATAAGTAAGCAGTTCTTTACCGTATGATTTTGTTGCATGATGAAAAGTATCACAGTTTATGCACAAAATAAGTATATTTTGGATTATCTTGTTTGAAGAGGTAACAGGTTAATTTTTCTGTTGTGCTATATATAAAGCTTATTAAACCACCCATCTTGGGATATAATAATCTGCTTCCAGAGGATATATCTGTTATAGGATTTAACTTTCTGGCATGAAATTTCTGTAGCTGATCTCAGAAGGAAGAAGAATCTTAAAAACATAGTTGTCCTGGGTAAACAGGACTGCACTTAGTCGATTCTTCTTAAACTGACTCATTCTTAATGATTGTATAATGTTTGCAAATTATAGTATTAGAAATTTGGATGTTAATATAAATATTTTTTATCTTTCTAGCTAATGCTTTAAATGGTTTCTAGAACCTTTGTATCTATTTCAGGCAATTTCATTTATTTTTCTCATTTTTCTTACTTGATTTGATTAAATATATAAAATGTATGATAAAACAGTAAGTTTAAATACATGTTAATTTATAGTACATATGGTACATACACAAATTATTAACATTAATTTTAAGGTATTATATTTTGTATCATAATAACACATTTTTAAAACTCTGATTTTAACATCATTGGAACCAAACTAAGCAAAGGGCTTAGTTATACAACTGTTTAAAATTAAGAAATAATTATTGAAATGGTACAGCATATTAAGAATGACATTTCCTGGTATGCTGTCTACAAATCCAGTTCCATGCATCAAGGGTCATAAATGGCCATAAAAATGATGTATTTGTTTTTTGGAGGAGGGTTATTAAAATGAAAATCTGCTTCCTAATAACTGTGAAAAGTGACAGGTGAGAAGCTGTTCATATTGGTATTTCACAAAACCTAAATGCTGAATTTCTTATTTTCAGGTCTCTACAGCAGACCAGTGTCGCCGTTCTCCTAAAACTCTTATTTCTTGCAATAAAAAATCTCTGTATCTCCCACAAGAAATGCCAGCCATTCATATTGAATTCACTGAATACTACTATCCAGATGGCAAAGACTTTCCTAGTAAAATGTTTTCTTATCTTTTCCCCTTTGTTAAAATATTGTAGCTGTTTTGAAAGTAGAGTGGGTCCTCAGTTTAATGGATTCATATTTAGCAGTCTGAAGATACAGTGAATCATATTTCTATTTGGAAATCTCCTTCAAATAATGCCAATCCCTTTGAATCCAAAGTAGTCTGAATAAGACAGTTAAATTTTGTCATATTTTCTGCAGCAATATAACATAACAGAGATTATGTTTTTTTAAGTAATTATGTTGGTATATAAAAGATGAAAGTATTACTGAAATGTATTTGTTAATTACTTTCAAATTAACAGACATTTGGGAATAATGGATACTCCTACTTCCTACTCGAACCATTAAAATAAAGTTTCTCCTATATTCATGGCAGATACATCTGAGAAAAAAAATAGGGTTAGGTAGATATTGATAAATCAGATGTAGGTTTTTCCTAGTTTTTGCAAAACATAAAAAAACATTAAACAACTATCTAGTGTTAGATAAACTGACTTTCTACTGCTTTGCTATACCTAATCCCAGCATTTCAGAATTAGAATTCCTACTTATATGGAATGTACTAATATTTTTTTTTCAGTGACATGTTCTATCTATTGCAACCTAAGAAGGGAAGAGAAGTGGAGGATTACATCATAGGGCTGGTTTGACAAACATTTCAGAAGCAAAGTTTAAGACTATTTACTTAGCACCACATATAACACATTTATCTTGTTTAAAACAAGATTTTCCAACCCCCAGACTATGGGTTGGTAGCAGTCTGCAGCATGTTGGGAACCAGGCTGCATAAGCCATGTGTGAGGACACGAAGCACCATTTGCGCATGTGCAGGATTAGGTTGCACGTGTATTACCATCCCCCTCTGCCACCATAGCTGGCTGCTACCGCTACTAGTCCTCAGAGCCAGAAAGATTGGGGACCACTGGTTTAAAATATTAGATATATGATTAAAAATTCAGTCTAAAAATAATGCTTCATTTTTTTCACTTTAATATTGTCAGGGCTCTTCTTTAAAACTGTTATATTATTGCCCAATGAAAAATTATCCATGCATGGTAATATGAAGAATGCTTTCACTGTAGAGAAATCATTATAAGATCGTGAAGCTAAAATAACCCTACCTTTATAATACTCTTTGTCCAAAGATGCAGCCCTGTTTACCACACTAATCAAATACTTAAATGCTGACACAGAAAACTGAACTGTTTAGTCTTGTTTTTTTCTATTGCACATTTACATTGATTTTTCAAATAGTTGCAGATGCTATGTCCAGCTGTTAATGCACCACACTATTGCTTTTGCCATGTTCTCGGTTCATTATAGCAAGTAACTATGTAATAGTCATGACAAGTTGATTTTTTTTCCTAGAACTCCTTTATACAATATTATATCAGATACTTATCAAGTGGACATTTGTATAAATGATCTCTCACTAGTAACAGGCATTTAAAGCAGAAGAAATTATCTAAGTAGTGGTTAGATAATTACCAGACTTTTCCCCTTCATAGTTTCTGCCTTGGTGTTTGCTTATTATTTTTTTCTTTTTTTCTTTTTATTAAAAAGTTTTAACAAATATTACAACAATTTTTCCCATCCCTCTTCCCCCCCTTCCCTCCTCCAGCCCCCTCCCCCCTCTCCCTCCAACCCCCCTCCCCCCACCCACCCACCCCCAGACTTCCCAGAGCAAAAACAGGGTATAGCATAACAAACATAAACTAAAATAATCTAACTTTCTGTAGTCTCCAAACTCCCTCTTGCTCTTTAACTCCCCTTTCAACTAACAAAACGTAATTCAAAAAGAAAATATTGGTTTCATTCATAAGCTATTTGAAATTTTTTAGTCCGATATTTGTTTTGAATATAGTCAATCCATCATCTCCATTCCGATATATATCTTTCATTTGTATGGTCCTTCAAATACGCTAAATTTTGGCCATCTCTGCTAAATTCACTACTTTTAGTGTCCATTCTTCAATAGTAGGCAAGTCTTCCTTCTTCCAATACTGCGCCACCAAGAGTCTGGCTGCTGTTATTAAATTTAAAATCAACTTAGTCTCTATAAGAGTACAATCTGTAATTATACCTAACAAAAAGAACTGTGGAGTAAATTTTATCTTCTTTTTGAGAATATTTTGAATAATCCACCATATTTTTATCCAAAATGCCTTAATTTGTTTACATGTCCACCATATATGATAATACGTAGCATCATCACATTCACATCTCCAACACTTAGGTTGCACACTTGGATACATACAGGCTAGGTTTTTAGGATCTAGATTCCATCTATAAAACATTTTATAAAAATTCTCTCTTAAATTTTGGGCTTGCATAAACTTCACATTTCTAACCCATATTTTCCCACATTTCCATCATTATTGGTTCTTCAATATTTTGTGCCCACTTTAACATACAGTCCTTAACTAACTCCGTTTCTGAATCTATTTCTACCAATGCATACAACCTTTTTATATGCATTTGACTTTGATCTCTAATCTGTTTTACCAGGTTCTCCTCATTTTGAGAAATACCAATTTTCTGATCTTCTCTCCATCTTGCTTGCAACTGTACATATTTTAATTATAGTATACCTCTTTCCTTGTTAAGAAGCTCTTTATATGTAATCACATCTTGTTTTTGCTCTACACTTATATTCTCTATCGCGTGTCTGGGTATTGCCCACATTGGTAACTTCTCGTTTAATTTATACTTATACTTTTTCCAGACACGCAATAAAGCATTCCTTAATATGTGACTTTTAAAAGTCTTATCCACTTTCTTATTATATACTAAATAAGCATACTACCCGTAAACCAAATCATATCCCTCAATATTCAATATTCTTTCTTCTGTTGAGTTCATCCAATCATTCATTGCTGATAGGGCAGCTGCCTCATAATATAGTCTTAAATTGGGCATTTTGAGACCTCCTCTTTCACATATATCCTGCATTATTTTTTGTTTTATTCTCGGTCTCTTCCCTGCCCAGACAAAATTATTAATATCCTTCTGCCATATCTTCAAATTTTCATCTTTTGTAAGTATTGGTATCATTTGAAAAAGAAACAAAAACTTAGGCAAAACATTCATTTTTACTGCTGCTATTCTTCCTAACAAGGATAATTGTAATTTTTTCCAATTTTCCATCTCTCTCTGTATTTTTTGCCACAACGGATCATAGTTATGCGTGAATAATTTCGCATTTGATGTCATAATATAAACCCCCAAATACTTAACTTTTTTTACTATTTCAAATCCTGTTAATCTTTCTAATTCATCTTTTTGATTTGTAGTCATGTTTTTAGTTATTTTCTTCGTTTTCCCTGCATTTATTTTAAATCCAGATACTTGCCCATATTGCTTAATTATATCCATTAAACCTACAACCGACTGTAATGGTTGGGTTAAAGTAACAACCAAATTGTCTGCGAATGCTCGTACTCTGTAATCATACTGCCTAATTTTAATTCCATTTATTTTGTCCAACCCACGTATCTTACTCAACAAAAATTCCAAAGTCAAGATGAACAATAATGGAGACAAGGAATATCCTTGTCTTGTTCCTTTTTCTATATTAAAAGTATCTGTTAAACTACCATTAATTATTATTTGCGCTGTTTGTTTCTGATATATTGCCTTAATAGATTGTGTAAAATATTCTCCAAACTGCATCTTTTCTATTATTTTCAATAAGAATTGCCAATTCAGTCGATCAAATGCTTTCTCTGCATCAAGAAATATCAGCACCGCAGGGATTTGATTGTTCTTCCCAAATACTCCAATAGGTTAACAACTTACATTACTCTTCATTTGTCTACCATTTATAAAACCAGATTGATCATTATGAATCATTTGTTGCATGACTGTCATTAACCTATTTGCTAGTATTTTAGCAAAAATCTTATAATCTGTATTTAAAAGTGATATAGGCCTATAATTTTTTGGCTGGGTGTGCTCTTGCTCCTCCTTTGGAATCAGAGAGATATAAGCTGTCCTCCAGGATGGGGGTACATCTCCTCCAGATTGTATGTTAGTAAATAATATTTTGAATGGTCCCACCATTTCTAACTGCAAGTGTTTATAATAAGCAGCTGTCAAACCATCCGTCCCAGGAGCTTTACCCACTTTCAACTGCTTAATTGCAAACATAATCTCCTCGGAAGTTATTGGTTGATTTAAACCCTCCCTTTGCTCTTTTGTAATTGTAATATTCTCTTTCTGTAAGTATCTATCTATAGCTATACTTTGAATTTTATCACTAGCATACAACCTCGTATAAAATTCTAAAAATGCTTTTTTAATCATATTTTGCTGATAAACCTCTTTACCTTTATATTCTATTTTCTCTATGGTCCTTGACTTTTGTTTTTTCCTTAACAAATATGCTAACCATCTCCCTGGTTTATTAGCATTGCAAAAAGTATGTTTAGCATATTGCAAATTAGTTGCGACCTGATCTGCCATTAACATATTAAATTGCCCTTGCAATAAATTAATTGCCTCTTTTATTTTCTTGTCTGCTGGGTTCAATATCAAAGCTTGTTCTTTTTTTTAAAATTTCCTCTTCTAAGTCCTTCCTTTTTTTCCCCTGTTTACGTCTATGTTTATTATTCAAATATATCAAAATACCTCTCATATATGCTTTACTTGCATCCCAAACCATTTCCATAGATGTACCCTTATGCATATTTATAATGAAAAATACTTTCATAAATTTTTTACATTCTTTTACATTTTCCTCATATCTAAACAGATTTTCATTTAATTTCCAAGACCTCTTAGATCCCATTCCATACTCTAATTCCATCCAAACTGGACTATGATCCGTTAAAACTCTTGGGCAGATCTTCGTCTTCTTCACCCTAGAAAAAAGATCATTTGTAATTAATATAAAATCAATCCTAGAGAAGGATTGATGTCTATCAGAAAAAAAGGTAAAGTCTTTTTCTTCAGAGTTCCTCTCTCGCCAGATATCTCTCAACTCCATATCATCCATCATTTCAAAAAACGATTTTGGCAATCTGGCACGCGTTGAAATATTCTGCAAGAGCCCCTTCTTATCTTTTTTAGTGTCCAAAACTCCATTCCAATCACCCAGTAAGATACATGATTTATAATCCCATTGTAGTAACTTGGAATGTAAAAGCTTATAAAATTTTTTCTGTTGTTGGTTCGGTGCATAAACTCCAATTAAAACTATTTTTTCTCCTTTTATTAAAAGTTCAATTGCTATAAATCTATAAATCTTCCTTGATCAACTGCTTCAATTAATTTGGCATTAAGTCTTTTTTTAGGTATATAACTATACCATTCTTCTTCTCGGGAGCAGATGCAACAAAATGTATATCTAACCATGCATTTATTAAATATTTTTGATCTGTCGTTCTAATGTGAGTCTCTTGTAGACAGATTACATCATTTTAAAACTGTTTCAAATAATGAAATATTTTTCTCCTCTTTTGTGGTGAATTTAGGCCATTAACATTCCAGTCAAAAATCTAGTTGCCATTCTTGGGCCCCTGAAGCTTTTGGAGCATCTGCTGGAAATCTCCATGCATTTTGCTTTTTGGCCTTGCTCCTCCTACTGCTTCTGTTTCTGTAGTTTCTTGAATCATCTGGAGTTGCTGCACTCTTAATTCTTCTTGACGCTTGGCTGCCGCTCGGGTCTGTCTTTGATCCCTAGGTTCTTCTATTTTCTCTAATATCTCCAAAGCCTGAGCAGTAGTCGAAAGTTGTATTAAGTCTTCTTGAGTAATCAAAGCTCCCCCTTGAGCCTGTGCCAACAATTCTCCCTTCTCCCCCTTTCTTGCCCCCTTTTCTGCTTCCGTCTTCGTTCTAGCTTCTGGGGACTGTGGGCGTCCAGCCTTTAGTACATTGGTGTAGAAATCTCTTGCATTCCACACTGAGTTAAGACGATGTCTTTCTCCTGAATGATTCACCACTAGTCCAGCTGGAACCTCCCATCTGTATTGTATCTGACGGTTTCTCAGTTCTTCCACCAGAAAGCCATAATCCCTTCTGGCTCTCAACATTTTGGGGGGGATTTCTTTCAGTATTAAAACCTCCTGCCCCCGCACTTGAAGCTTATTCTTAAAAGTGACTTGTAGGATTTCATTGCGTATTCTCCTTGTTGTGAAATAAACTACAATGTCTCTTGGTAGATGTTTCTGTCTGGCAACCCATGAATTGACACGGTAAATTTTGTCAATTTGCCATTCAAGATTTGCTTTTTGGTCTCCCATTATTTGTGCAAATGCTTCTGAAAAAATCTCTCTCAAATTCTCTTGCTTATTTTCTTTGAGGCCTCTTATTCTCAAAGCAAATTCCATATCTTTATATTGTATCATTATCACATCGGCCTCTGCTCTTTCCATCTTATTCTGGACCTCCCCCATTTTATTTTCCAGGTTCTCATTAGACTACTTAATTTCTTCCACTTTTTCATCTATTGCTTCAATATGGCCTGCCAGACCTTGTACTGCCATGATAATATCTTCTCTAATTTCTTGATTTCGTTTTTGAATAATCTCTTTAATTTGTACTATCTCCTCAGCAACATCTCAAATTTTATCCTCAAACATTGAAGCAATTTTTTTTCTGTAACAGCGGCTTGTATTTTAAGGGCTTCCTGCAACATTTCAAATGTTAATATTGGTGGTTCTGTTGGAACTGAGAGAGATTGCAATTTAGATGTTTGAGCTGGCGAGGTCCCAGCACTTTTAGTGACAATAGTTTTTACTTGTTTTGAAGCCATTTTTAGTTTCCAATTTGAATTTATTTAGCAGCCAGAACAACAAATCCACCAAATCCAAAAATTCCCAGCCTTTAAATAATATCAATCCTTTTTTTAAAAAAGTCACTGCTGTAGTCTTTTTCGCCTTTAATCTTTTTTTTTTTTTTTTTGAAGCAAAAATCTCTAATTTTGAACAGGGACTACCAGCGCTAAACAAAACTTTCCTCTTTAACTTTCGCTTTCACGCCCCATTAAAGCTCAATCACCATCTTGGTTTCACTTTCTCCCCTTAATGAGTCAGAAGGAATGAGTCAGATGGAGTTAAAGTTCAGTACTTGCAAATCTGATCTCTCCTGAGTTTGCTCAGCCTGCTTCCGAATGATGTTTATTCCAAGCGTTGTTTGCACGGGTGGCTGCGGTGTCTTCTGCTTAAAACAGAAACGTCCCGGATCGGGAGCTCTGTCGGGCTTCCAGGGAGCTCTCACCCTTCGAGCCCCAGAATTGTTCCTGGGGCTTCTTGGGGAGCTCTACCTGCACCCGTCTGCTCTCTTCCTCCCCTTTTCCCGGGGCGAAAGTTTCCACTAGACAACTGATTTGCGCTGTTCTAGCGGCTTTACGAGATCGCGGGGCTGGTGCTCGCAAAAGGAGCGTCTTTGGCACCTGCGGTGCCACCGGAAGTCTCCGTGTTTGCTTATTATTCATACCATAAAGAACAGTAAGTATTTAGGTGATAGCTCATTGTTGTAAAGGAAGTGTTGTGGCCTGCCAGCGGCCAGCAGAGCTGGGAGCAGATTCGGACAGTGAGGAGGTTGGGGAGGAACATGGGCCAGTCATGGAGTCTGGGGAAGGCTCGGACGAGGGCTCTGAGTCGGAGGTAGAGAGGGGGCCAAAACCAGCTGGTAGTTTTTTGCTGTCTCCAGAGTCTGACATCAGCGAGGCAGAAGAACAGCGTCAGCCTGTTCCCAGGGTGCACATGTGCAGAGCTGCCAGAAGACAGGAACAGTTAAGAAAACAGGGTCAATTTGGGAGTAAGGCTTGTAGATGATTGGCCCCTCCCATAAGGCATAAAAGAGAAGCGAACTGGACATGAGCTTTTGCAGGAAGCAATTAGTTCATCTGGTCGGTAAAAGTTCTGGAAAAGCTGTTTGACTCTGTGCTAAGTTTGGTCTTGCCCTGCATTTGGCAATTAGTTCTCTGGCAGCATTCTAAGAGAGATAAGGTGAGTGTTTGTAAACACTCCTCTGATAGACTGTTTGAGAAGCATTTCGGACTGGGAATGACAATAATTCACAGCCATATCAATTAAAGAGGTTTGCCGGGACTAAGTTTGTGCTGTATACTTTCTAAGGAAGCCTAGGTCAGAACAGGAAGATTAGACTGCTCAGGAGAGCCTCAAGCTTTGCAGAAAAAAAGGTTTTAAGGACTGTCTTCCTTAATATAATAAAGTCAGAATGTGCTCAACATCACAAGATTTTTAACATCATTAAAGTGGATGGTAGAATAATTACAAAGGAACTGAAACTAGAATTGGAATGAATATCCTAAAAGGGATAATAGCTATATAAAAAGCTATGTATTGAAATTTTTTTGTTGTAAATTTCAATGGTGTTTGTTTTTTTTTCAAATCTCAATTCTACTATGGCAATTATCAAAATATTATTGGAGGGTAAAATCTAGTGTCACACTAAGGAAATCACTGCCATGCTAATAACATCACTGTTGTCCTTGTTGCCAATATTCTTCAAGCAGCTAGCTTATTATAGTCATAGTAACTCTACTTTTAAAACATTTTAATATAATAATTTTGTTTTCATTTCCTTTAGTTCCAAATGCAAACTTGTATATTCAACTAAATGCACTACAGTTGACTTTGGATGAAAGAAGTATTCTTTGGCTAAATCAATTTGTATTGGATATGAAACAGAGTCTCAGTCAGTTTATGGCCATGTACAAGTTAAATGACAATTCAAAATCAGAAGAACATGTTGATGTTCGAGTTGATGGATTAATGATAAAGGTACAGTTTGCAAAAGCATAACATAACATTGCTAAGTGTTTCTTTCCTATATAGAATGATGCATGATAACAGTCCTTGTTTTGAAACTCTTTGAAACTGGAGCTGTTTTTAAATGACATCATGGACAATGTGCCAATGATTGCCTTGGTTTCTAACTTTTATAGGACATTTGGACCTTTCATGTTTTTAAATTTTCAATTTTTTAACATAGCTGAAAGAACCTACATGTTTTTGAATATATTTCTCAGTATAACACTGATACCAAACAATATTTCCAATGCCTGTGATTGTATATTATAGATAACATTGATTATTAGCTTTTTATAAAAGGTTCTAACAGTTGTGGGAGAATACACAACATTTAAGAATATGTATTCTATGTTCATAAATTAATGGTAATTTATAAATTAGCCTCCACGCTATGGGGTTGGAAGATTTAAACTTCCCCCACTCATACACAACTATGGGCAGCTTCTAAATATTAAAGCAGCATATAAATGCTTGCGGCAAACAAATCAAATAGGTGGACTGTTTGAACCTAAAAAGAATGACAGTATAATAGGCACATCAGAAAAAAATATTCAGAGATTCAATGATGTATCTGTAGTCGTGGAGATCAATTTATAAATAAATAGCATGTTGGGGATAGTAGTTGTTTGATAGTCAAGGGCATATGGACTCCTTGGGCATAGAAAACTTTAAAGGAATACATTCCTCTGCAGAATTACAGCAAACTGAGATTTATTATTACTTTGATTTAAAACTTGACCAAAAATCATAAAACAGGGCAGGTTATAAGTAGTCAAAATATAATAATAAAAGGAGTAAGATGAAAAAGAAAAAAACATTTAAATAAATCAAAATACTTCTGCAAACAAAAAGCCCTTAACTAGTACTAAAAAAATGCAGTAATAGTAGTATTTATGTTTACATGAGAAGTTCCATAATTGGAGACTACAAGAGAGAGGACTTGCTGCTATGCAATGTATCCAAGCTATTTTAAAAAATACTTTCTGACCATATTAAACAAGGACTGGATATTATAGCTAGAGATGATCCTTCAACTATTTGAGATGGCTCAAGGTTTTAAAGATCGGCAGATCCAACTTCTTTAGACTTAGGCCAGATCCACAGTTACTGTTTGCTCCATAATCAGTTGTCATTCACATAATCAGTGTCATTCACCTTATCCTGAGTGCACGAACAATCCTCCACCTAGTCCAAGCTTACTGCAAATACAGTCCCAACTTCCGTTTTGAAAAGTACTTCAGAAGTATTGTTTTACATTTGAAGCCATATTAAGCCATTTTGAGTATTTAATCAACACTGCTTTATTCCTGTTTAGTGACATCTGCAACTCCAATTGCCTGTAGTGCTTGACTTGCCCATTGTCTCTGGTGGCTGATGATTTTTTCACAATGAGTTGCTATGGTCTTAGCTAGTCAGCTTCCCTTTTTTTTCTTTCTTCCAGTTGATCCAATGGCTCATAAACATCATAGAGTCTAATATATTCATTCCATTCCATTCTGTGGGCAACCTTATATTTCCTAGCCATCCTCTTCTTTCTTTCTTACATTGTGCTTAATGTTCTGCAATGATCCTTCCTCTCCCTTAATGTTCGAACAATATTATAAAATATCAGTGAATGGTACTTCCTTGCTTTCTTGAATTTCAGCTATCAGTTCTTTATTGACACAAAATTTCTACCCAGCACAGTGGAACAAAGGAACAATTTGTTCCCTGTGTTTTAACAATTGAAGCTATGGTGCAGTAACTTCGAAGGAGAAACATGGAAAAGATGTGTGAAGCCATTCATGTATGTAACATCTGTGAAACAAATGAACAGGAACTAGTAAAGTGGCAATATTTAAAAGGAGAAGGCAGGAACTTGTAACACCACCAACACAGGAGCCAGGTAGCAAGGGTTGCCTTTCCTATTTATAGCCAGACAACAAGGATTGCTTTCCCTTCTTGGATGGAAAGAGCAGATAGTGGACTGATCAATCAGATACTGTGGTATCACCATACCTCTCTTCTCTAGGCTGGAATTTTTAAATCCTTTTTTCAGGAACAGGTGAGAGAAGCATGGGAGACAAGCAGGATAGGTTTCTAGGTAGAATTGCTTCTAAAGGAAATGAGTAGCCAATACAGTTCCTTCAGAATGGATATGTTATTCCATTTGACTACATTATTCATAGTAGTAGCTGTTTTAGTCTGAACTAGCTGTAACTCACACATTATCTTTAAGGCTTTTTTTATATACTGCTTGTTAAAACTAAATAGTCAGTAAGTTATTAGAGTATAAACTACCATAGCAAGCCTTTTCCACCGTGGTCCCTGCTCTATGGAACATTGTCCCTTTGGAGGTTAGAATGGCGCTGGCCCCGTTAGCCTTTCATAAGGACCTAAAAACCTGGCTATGTTCCAGTGCCTAGGATGCTGAATGTGTTAAGGCCCCATTTCCTGGTGGTCTTATTAAGTGGCCAAGTATCTTAGTTACTATGTGTATTTAATTTGGATGTTTCTGCTGGTTTTTATTGTTTTAAAATGTTTTTAGTATTTTAATAAATTTTTGAACTTTAAGCCTCAAAGTGTCATTGACTGAGATAAGCAGCTATAGAAATTCAATGAATAAATTTAAAAAAATTAATTAGCTTGACTATTTTATTAAGTCACAAGGCATTTCAGCCTTTATTAGCCATATATCCTAATTTTCCTCATTCTCTTGTTTAGCCGTTTCGGGGATTGTACAACCCACATTTTGGGGAGCTACATATATTAATAACTCTTATGTGTATTGATCAGGTATATTCCTTGGATAATTTACTTTTCTTTCTTGTTCCTAACATTTGAAGAATATTTATTCAATGAATTCTGTTTGATCCTCATATACGTTTACTTTTTTATCATTGTAGCTCATCATTCCTTCTGAAAGGAAGCAAAAACATAAAGATGATCCATATGCAATTTCCATTCAAAGTTCTGAAATGATTGCTACAAATGCTAGACATTCAGCAAACTGTAGACACTCTGATTTGGAAGCAGCATTCCAAAACTTCAAAGACTCTACATTCTTCAGTAGAACCTTCACAGAGTTTCCCAAATCTTCTGATTGTTTTAATCTTTTGCATCCCAATTTTCAAAGACATGCCCATGAACAAGATACAAAACTACACGATATCTATAAAGGTATTATTACTCCTCAACTGAATAAATGTGCACTTAAAACTTCAGCTGCATCAGATGTTTGGGCAGTGCATTTTTCTCAATTTTGGATGGACTATGAAGGAATGAAGAGTGGGAAAGGACGGCCGATAAGCTTTGTGGATTCATTCCCACTTACATTTTGGATTTGTCAACCTATGAGATGTGAACGGTCACACAAAGAGCCTTTTTGCAGTCAGGACTCTCTCAACATTCTGAAAAGTGAATCTTGTGACCTTGCTAATCGCCTGCAGCATAAAAAACGTCTGAAAGAGTATTATAGTACTGAGATGGAAGCCTTCCCCAGTGGTACTGAAAATTTGTGCTCCACTAAAAGCACTTCGGGATCTCAGTCAGCATATGTTGCAGACATTCATGTTTTACTTCATATTCAAAAACATGTAAGCATGCAGATAAATCATTACCAATATCTTTTCTTACTTTACCTACAAGAATCCCTTGCGTTACTCCTGGACAACTTGAGAAAGGATGTAGAGACTGTGACAGGGAATCCAGCAAAAGAGGCAAATGTCTGTATTGGGATCTTATTGAAAAGTGCTGACATAGCTTTGTTGCTTCATCCACTAGTGCAAGGAAGCATGTGCAATCCTCCTATTTTAGAACAAGGAGGTCCAGGGACATCAGATCTCTTACCCATGGAAAACAGAGAAGCTTATGAATCAGAAAGCAAGCTAGTTTCTACTTCTACTACACAGATGAACAATTTAGATATTAATGTTGTAACCAACTCTGGGTCTCTGAATACTAATCTTAATCTTCTGATAGATCCAGTTTTAAAATCAAATAGTGACATGGATTTGCCAAGCGAAAGTTCGTTTTTGAATGATGCAGCAGAAAAACTTTGGAGGAAAATCAATGAAGAAAGTAATAGTGGGCTTTTCAGTCATAGTGATTCAGAAGAAATTTGTGAGTCACTAAGTGACAATTCCTTTCCTAGAGAATTGGCTGATATGTCAAATTGCAGAGAAGATCCTATCAAAATGCTGATAGGCAAGGAAGAAGAGAAAAGTGGTTTCTCAAATAACAAAAGTAAAGCAGAATGCTCAACTGTTAGAGTCATAGAAACTGAAACTGATTCTGTGGGACAGTCTGAGAAGTTTGAAAATGGCAAAGAAAAATTGAACACAGCAAAAATGCTTGCATTTCAGTCTTCATTAAGGTACAGAAAACATTCTACAAATTAACATGGTTTAGATCCGGGACTTAAGGTCAGTAGAGTAAAATTAGAGGGATTAAAGGTGTTCCAAATCTTTAGATTATTTGTTGATACTACGAAGCTGGAAATTGGCTCAAAATTTTAATGTGTTTTTTTTTAGTATATTTCATTGCATCTGTTCTGTACTGTAGTCATAATTTACCAAATTAATCACTTAAACCCTGTTTTCAATTCATTTCTTTTGGCAGCAGCTAGCATACCTATAAGAATGCTCCATGTAGTTCTGAATACAATATATTGGAACAATAATCAGTATGCAGTTGGAGCTGGAGAAAAGTCCCTTGTGGTTGAAATAAATCAGAAGGCATCATTGTTTTTTCATACTCCTATCTATTACATTCTTATGTTACAAATTCATTTATAAAATGGTGGTGGTTGTGAACATTGCATGGATTTCCTACAATACTTACTTAAGGAAATTTATGAAAAATGCAGTTGCCTGCTAGATAAAGGATTTTCTCTTTATCCGGGATCACTTGTCAGCTTAAAACAAAATCACAAATCTATCATCCCATAATATGTACATAGGCTGTTGGTGCTAACTAGTTACAGGATTGTAATATGACTACTGAATGCCAGTGTGAACATATTACTGGGTATAATTACTACTTGTGATTTCAGAATATATTTTCAGAATATTTTTTTCAGAATATATTTTCATCAACATTTCTTTTAATTACATATTTTAAAGGATTTTATTTTATTTTGTAATTTTTTTCTATCTTAAGTAATGATTTCCTAATATCTTTATATCAAAAAGTGGAAAGCCTAAGGAATCGTGCCAGTCCAATCTCCCTGCATTCTCTGTTTCTTATAAGAACATGAAGAAAAGTCCATCACAAGCCTCTTTGGATACCATTTCTACTGACAGTATCTTCTTTGAGGAGCACTACTTGGAAAGTGATGGAAGTGACAGCCAAAGTTTTTTTGAAAAAGGTGTTCAAATTTTCTGACACACTTTTGAATATAAACAATATTATCTCTTTTCTTCACAAGTACAACTAACTTTAGTTCGTGTTTTAAAAAATATTTTATAGATTTCAGATGTATTGTTTTGGCCTACAGTACAATAAACAAATTACCATAATTAGATATATGATAATATGATATATTGATGGCTCTTTCATTTGTTTGATTGGTTTAATATATCACCAGAGAGTCTGAGTTTCAGATAACTGTCAATATGATTGTAAGCCTATAATTTGCAAAGTTATGGGTACTTGTTTATTTACTGTTACATTTTCAAAACTTAAAAACTTTAGAGAAGTTTTAGATAAAATGCAAGAAAGAATTCAAACAATCAGGTTTCTTTGTAGCTTTATAGCAGAAATCTGTATCCTATTTTGGTTAAATATTGTGCTGAATCTTCCTGTCTATTTGCAGTTTCCCTACCTATCAACTAACTAGATGATAATGTGATATCCTTTTTATGTCTCCATCTCAGCTTAAATAGCAAAATTTAATCAAATTAAATTATTTAAAATCAGTTTATTATATAGTTTGATGTGCAACTAGATTACGATACCTTGAATATATGCATGTGAATATTCAATCTTTATTCACAAAACATCTCTTTTTTCATAATGTGAATATGCCAGCTCTCTTATCCAATAAACCAGTGGAAAATATACCTGATGAATGCACAGAGAATGAGAATTATGGTGAATCATCTCCAGATGTCCTCAGTGCCAATTCAGAGTGTACTCAGGATGCTAGTGAAGAAATGGTAATGCTCCAAAAATAAAGAACACTTTTATATATCTAAACAACTCTTTGCAAAACTAAAATACTTTTTTTAATTGTAGGGGGGGTATTAATGCATAGTCTTGATATTAAAAAAAGGTGCTTGCCAAACAAAAATTCAATACAATTTACTACTTTACTGTTATCATAAAAGTTAAATAAACTTCTAATTTGTACCTCAGACTCTACTAGATGATTAGAGTTTCAAAATGCTTCAGTAACAAACAATAGAATAAAACGTTGCTAATCCCTAAAGAAGAGGAGGTGTAGGAATTAGCAGATTTAATTAGTTCACAAACAGTCCCCTGTCTTTTCTCCAGACAATATGGATATCTTTGGTTGGTAGAAGGGCTATTTGGAAAAATTGGCTTCTATGGGACAGTCCTATTCTTCAAGAGTTACTGTGGTGCTTTAAAGTTTGTGAAGCCTTTTGATTTTCAATGTTCCTGCATAAATATGCCTAAAATGTCATCTGTTGTCTACATATATTCTAAAACTAGATAAAGAGAATACAATTAAAACAAAGAAATGAAAAACATTACATTTATTCATTTATTTATTGAGCAAAATAATCCAAAGCTACATATTTGTATATGGCACAAGTATGTGAGCCTTTGCTTTTAATAACTGATGTGCCCTGCTTGAGCAACAATAACTGCAACTAAACATTTCTGATAACTTTTGATCAGTCTTACATATGGGCTTGGAGGAATTTTAGTTGATTCCTACGTATAGAACAACTTCAGTTTAAGGAGGTTGGTGGGCTTCCTCTTGTGGATTACCTACTTCAGGTCCTTCCACAACAACATTTCTATAAGATAAGGATAAGGATAATTTTATTTCTATACCGCCCCTCTCCCGAAGGACTCGGGGCGGTGTACAGCCAGGTAAAAACACAATACAAATATCACAATTTAAATTTAAAAATTATTAAAAGTATTACATTTAAGGCCAATTAACTAAAAAACCCAAAAATTTAAGAACTCCAAATTTAAAACTCAATTATGAAGCTAGCCCTGCCTGTCGGAAGAGCAGGGTCTTAAGAGCACAGCGGAAAACTATAGGGTTAAAGTCAGTCAGGACTCTGACTTGATCGTTTCAAAACATTAACTTTTTTCTACTTTAACTACCGGTAAAACTTGTATGTTTTGGGTCATTGTAAGGTAGTCAGCAGAACTGTCTAGGAGCCATATTTAAATTCTGGATTTCTATTACAGGTAATCGTTGATTTATTACCACAATTGAATCCAAAATTTCTGTTGCTAAGCAAGGCAGTTGTTAAGCAAGTTTGCCCCATTTTATGACCTTTCTTGCCACAGTTGTTAGGTGAATGACTGCAGTTGTTAAGTTAGTATTGCGGTTGTAAAGTGAATCTGGTTTCCCCATTGACTTCAGTTGTCAGAAGATCACAAAAGGTGATCACATGACCCCAGGGCACTGCCACTGTCATAAATATGAGCCAGTTACCAAGGGTCTGAATTTGATCATATGACCATGGGGTTGCTGCAACGGTCGTAAGTGAGAAAAATGGCCCCAACTCACTTTTTTCAGTGCTGTTGTAACTTCGAATGGTCACAGAACGAAAGGTTGTAAATCAAGGACTACCTGTACTAAATGGTTGCCTTGCCTAGCCTCTGTAAGCCTTTTTTTTTTTGCATCTGAAAACTTTCAGTTGCATTGATTCTGTTTGAGGTACTATATTGCCTGTAACAAATGTTTTATAGGAGATCATTAGGATGTATTACACATCTATACATAGATATATATATTTGTAATTTGATGAAAATATAATTAGCATATTTGATTTAGCAAAGCATCTTTTCAGTATCTTGTAACTAGAAATATTAAAAATCCAAACAAATGTGAAATACAGACTATAGTGTTTGCTATTAGCATCTATAATACTTCTAACTTAGATCAGATATAAACAACTTTATTTAGAGTATACAGAAAATTTTGAGATCAAAATGTTTTGCCTAAAAACCCAAAAAATTGTCTCAAGCTATTTCACCCATCCTGTAAAGTGTTTTGTTTCAAACTTGAAACATTTATGTAATGGTGGGAACAATACATGTTAAACTTGAAACAATTGTTTTTAACTCAAAATGAAGTATTTCAAGTTAGAAACATTTTGAATGTGAAACGTTTTATACATCTCTGATTCACAGAGTGAGCAGCAAAACTTCCTAAAACTACTAAATTATGCAAAGTATTTGAAAAGGAAAAAAACTGTCTGAATCTTAAGAGATTATTTGCTTTTTGTTTTGTTGACAGATGTCAGTGGTAGTTTTTAAAATATTTGGTATTAATGGTGAAATCGACATCAGAGGTGAAGACACAGAAGTATGCCTTCAGATAAATCATGTTTTACCAAATCAACTGGGCAATATCAGTGTTCGACATTATCTCTGCAACCGAACAGCAGGTAAGAAATAACACAAAAGGGCACTAACAATATTTTCATTTTAATAACAGTATCTTGAACAACTGCTCTTTTTGTTAATGGATTATGAAAAATACATTATCGTGTTGGACACATATAGTTTAGAGACCTATAAATATGTATATGTACTTTAAAAAAAAATCTGAAAACTGACTGCTTTTTTTTAAACTTCAGAAATTGAAACCACCATTTATCTTGTTGAGCACTTGCATCAGCTATATATACCGTAGTTGATATTGTAAAATGCAAGTTATTTGTCATCATAGAACATGGGTGTCAAACACGTGGTGTCACATTGCCGTCATATGACTTTTTTTACAGAGCTGGTGTGGGCATGGCCTGTGCATGGCCGGACCGCAGGCCACCTGTTTGACACCCCTGCCTTAGAAAAGGGAAAAGAAGATTCCAAAACAGTAACAGATACAGAGTGCCCTGCCTTCCCAAAACAGACAAGACCTGTTTCCTCTATGCTGAAAAAAAATGCAGGGAAATTGATAGTACTTTTGCGAGCATTGATTGCCCCACCTCTCCCTCCCTCCCTCCCTCTTTCTGTACAAACACACACACACTGCCATTTGAAAGTACAGTACTTGCTACAATTTTTGTATTATAATCTTAAACTTCTTGTTGGGATTTACTGCTTTAATCTAAATTGCAAAGAGGGAAGCTGGACAATACTATTGTCAATACTTAATACTATTCAATACATCTTAACATGAAGAGATTCTGTGGAGTTTGTAATATTGGCATTGGGAGAAATGACTTTAGACAAATAAGAATGCATGAAAGTGTGAGAGGAAGAACATACTATACCTTATTGATCCTTTGAATTTCTATAGGGATTAACTATTTCTACTTATAATGTAAAATTATGGAGGCAACCATTTATCAAAATATAGATCTCTTTATTTGGACTGCTTTCATATCATATTAAAAATAGGGTCTATAGAGATTCATTTAACAACCTATAAAGTTTAAACCTATAACCTAATTCCATATTTAATTTTATAACAGGTTCAGATCCTAAATGTGCACCTGGGCCAATTAAACCAACTCCTGAAGTAAGACTAAGATGGGAAAGTGGACCCAGTGCTTTAATACATTCATTGCAATCTGAAAAAACTGGGTTTCTACAATGTCATGTAGAAGATTTTACTGCTGACTTCCTAACTTCTTCACTTATGAACATTCAGCGTTTCTTGGAAGATGAAATGCTTGCAGAAGTGATGCCTATGAATGTAAAAATTTCTAATACAAAAATCAACATAAAAGTAAGTCATTTTTAGTGAGCTTGATACTGTATTTGTTCAGAGTTTGTATACACTATATGAATAGCCTAACTTTTATAGAAACTATTTCTTTAAAAAATTACTTAATAAGTCCCATAATTGAAACCAATATGTGCATATTTTTAAAAAGTGTTGTTGGATATAAACTGACTTTCTCAAAATTCTCCAGATATATAGTACAATTGTGATTCAGTAATGAAGAGCTTTTTTCATCTGAGTGAATATTCCAAATAATGAACAATATCAGAACTTGACACCTGTGAAGATGAATTCACAGTAAGAGTGGCTAGAAAGTCAGGTGTCTATCTTCTCCTCTCAACTGTTCATTTTTTAAAGTGCATCTTCGTTTTAACATCACTTTTTGAATTTCTTTTTTTTAAATTTACATTGTAATTGTTAATTATCTCCTTGAATGCTGAACTATCCTAAATTCCCTTACTGTATTAAAGTTATTTATTATTGTTTATTTCTGGAGTTACAAAACACTTTTACTTTTTCTCCATGGAAGTCAATGGTACTGGAACTGAAAGGTAAGGCCAACAATTTTGGCCTGCAGACACATTCTAGAGACAGGGAAGATGAAAAACGGGCACACAAACAGTCATTTTCGCCCATTTTTGGCCTGCAGAATGCTTCTGGAGGCGGGGGAGGTGAAAAATGAGACACAAAAATGCCCCAGGAGGTCAAAAATGGACTGTTTTTGCCCGTTTTTGGCCAACAAACGGGCTGTTTTGCCTGTTTTTGGCCTGCAGAGATGATCTGGATGTGGGGGACATGAAAAACAAGGCGCACAGATGCCCCGGGAGGCCAAAAACAGGCCCATTTTCTAGCTGCTAGATAATAGCTACTGTAACTAGCTAGACAGATACATATAGACATATCTATAGTAGATATATCTACTATATAGGCCAGTGATGGCTAACCTTTTCCAGACCGAGTGCCCAAAGTGCGCCTGAACCCCCAAAATGCAATGCACACAGCCCCCCCACATATGCAGCAGAGACCCAAAGACCAGCTGGCTGGCAGGAGGCATGGACGCATGTGTGGCTGAGCCAAGCTGGGGTGATGGCTCACGTGCCCACAGAGAGGGCGCTGTGTGCCACCTCTGGCACTCATGCCATAGGTTCGCCATCATGGATATAAGCCGTAGTATTAGTATTATTTATCCTTTTTACTTACTTTACTTCCCTTTTTATTGGTAAAATTATTATTCTGCTGCTTTGCATGTACAAAGTGCTTCTGTACCAAATTCCTTGTGTGTCTAATCACACTTTTAATGTTCCTACATGATTACAAGTTCTTACTGACCTTGTCACCTGAAATTTACTTTATTGCCAGAAAATACTTCTGCATGCAGAATTTAGCCTTAGCACATGTTAACAGTTTTTATATCTTTTGTATTTTCTAGGATGATAGTCCTCGTGATAGTTTGTCTGCTCCTGAATCAGTCCCAGTAACTGTGTATATTGATCTGCTTAGGATACAGAGGAAAGATGATGGCTCATTTTACATTACAGGTAGAACTTTTCTTCCCTTCCCCATATTTAATACTAGCAACATTCAATGTAAATGTTCTAAAAAATTGATTAAAATCTGCAAGATTTTTCTAAATCTTAACATTTTCATAGTAGTAATAGATAGCAAGGGGTGAGGAAAGCAAACAGAGCCATTTTTAAAGTTTCAAACCAAGTTCTATAAGTTCTGTGCATTTGTGATTCATTTTATATTTTTGGTTATTATTTTTTTAAAAGATGTATAATGAGAGTCAATCATTAAATATTTTAAAGTATTAAAATATACAGGAAGTCCTTGACTTATAAACACAAGCCCAAAATTTCTGTTGCTAATTTCTGAGACAGTTAAATCAGTTTTGCCCCCTTTTATACCTTACTTGCCACAGTTGGTAAGTGAATCCCCACAGTTGTTAAGTTAGTAACATGGTTGTTAAGTAAAACTGGCTTCTCCATTGACTTTAATCAATCAATCAGAATAGAGCTGGAAGGGACCTTGGGGGTCTTCTAGTTCAACCCCCTGCTCAACTTTGGTTGTCAGAAGATCACAAAAGGTAATCACATGAACCCAGGTTAGTGCAACTGTCATAAACATGAACCAGTTGCTAAGCATCCCTATCTGTAGAGATAGTACTCACTTAAATCTACATAATTGGAAGCAGAATTTCCATTGCTAAGTGAAGCAGTTATTAGGCAAAGTATCAGGTATGCTGCAGTTCCAGTAGTCCAGTTGAAGTCATTAGGTGCGCACTTCACATTTCTCCAGTCCTGAGTCCAGTATGAACAGTCAGCTCTGTCCCACTGCCTCTTCCCCAGCCAGACCTGGCAAGCTCCGTTTGGCAGACAAAGCTCCACTGTCCTTCTGCACTTGGTGAGCACGTCCTGGAGCTGTGCACTCATTCAGTGGATTATGGCCACAGTGGGAGGAAGAAAACAGCAGAGGTTATCTGGAGATGAGGAGTGGTACAGGTAGATTGTGGCAGAGTGCAGGGCAGCGCAAAGGGCAGAGTGGGGAAGAGATTGATGGGGAAGAAGTACATGCTGCAGTCTTAAATGTAGGCCAGTTGCCAAACAGCCAAATTTTGATCCCCTGCAACTGCTGTAATTTTGAGAACTATCAATAACTACCATTCATTCACTTTGAATAGTCACTAAACAAGTAGTTGTTAAGCAAGGATTACCTATAAATTTTAGCTTTTGTTTTATCCATACTGGGTTTCAAATAGGATATTCAATTGAATTGGAGACTGACTAAAAGTACAGAAAGTCACAATGAATATAAAGAACAAATTAAGAAGTGAACACCAAAGGATATTTGTGGTAATGATTTACCCCAAATCAAAATAGCTGAAAATCATTATTTACTGTTTGTTAATTTGAATCTCAATCTGGTTAGAAATAAGGCAAATCACATTCCTGAGGTAAAGCATTGTTATTGTACTTTCTCCTAACAACACATTTTAATGAGCAGAACAAAATCTCATTACTAAATATTTCATGTTTTTTCTGAACTTTTTAAGTTATCTCTATTTAATAATAAAATTTGTTATGTTAAATGTATTAGCAATCTCAGTTAATGAATAACTGCTAGTTGCAAAAATAAGTATAGTTGTCTACTGATTACTTGTCAAAAATAATTTTCTACCTATGTTGCATGTTTATGCATTTCCTTGATATAATTCCCATTGCATAGCTGGACTTACTTTTAGAAATCAAATTAAGATTGCATTACATTAACCACTAATTTTTTTAAAATGCAGTTCCAGTTCCCATGTTTTTAGTCAACATCATTTGGCAAAGACAGCATTACTGAATCTGTTTTTTTCCTGTTTTTATTATATTACTGTAAATCTTAGTATATTATTATATTGTTTGGCATAATACTTGTACAGTATTAATTAAAATTGACATTTTATCACTTAGATAACTTAGAATATTTTTTATCTTTACTTTCTAATACTCTTTTGGTATTAATTACAATTTAGAATATTAGTCTTGCAAACATAAAATTTATTGACCTTTTCATACAAATTTAAATATGTCAGGAAAAAACGGCTGCGGATTACATCAAAGTATTTGTTATGTAATAAAGATTTTGATCTTGAGTTAGCTAGTTAGTATGGAAACCTCCACTGTAAAATTGCTTCATTCAAACATGTGCGTGCGCACACACACACATCATGTTAATAAAAAGAAAAAAGTACAAACAAAAAACAATTTAACAAGAAAAATGCAAATAAGTCATTTAAAATAAGGAAAAAGAACTATTCGTTCTCCCAGAAGGCTGCAGAGTGGGTCAGGAGTAGGATGATCCAGTTGGTCTGGCCAGTCACTGAGTTGAATTGTTTTGGCCACACCTCCTCGTGCCTCTGTCGCCTCCAGTTTTTATTCGACTCAGTGGATCTGACCAGACGGTTTTTTTCTGAGTCCTCTCACTCCTGACCATTGTTCAGGGTTATTTTCTACATTTACTCAACTTCTACGATTTCAAGCAATCCTGCGCTGAGCGAGCTGGCCACTTCAGTCTTAGGCTGAAAATGCCGTGGCCGCCCGCTCTACACCTGATTGGCGCTAATGCTCCCAGTGCTTCGCCGCTTGTGGAACAAGCGCCGGCCGTTTCCTCAGCCACTGACCGCAGGATCGCGTCATTGGACGTTCCACAGCTGCTAGCCGCAGAATCGCTTTGCTAGCAGCCGCCATTATCGCGCCATTACCATTGCGCCAACGGCCGCCATTTTAAAAACGGCATTTCTTCAAAGTGCGAGCGCGAAGACAGTGGCACTCCTCACATCAATTGAGATCAACCCCAGGTAACAATCTATCGGGGGGTTTTCCCTTACAGTTGCGGGCGGCCATTGCAGCATTGTGAAACTGGGCGGCCAATTATTGCTTTTGTAGCGGCCCCTTTTGATGCCATTGCGAGTACGATCCTCGTGGGTGGCCATTTTGGTCCATTTGAGATGGCCATTTTGATTGCACTTCTCCATGTCCGGTGGCCATTTTAACTGGGGCAAGAAAAAAAAAATTGCTCCAGAACTCAGCGATGGCCACATATCTGCTCTGCAATACAAACCTCAACGCTGTTATCTTCAGGCCCCTTTCTTTAGCCGCTTCTGGTGCTGGCATACCCCAGATTTCTGGAAAAGCCGCCCATTACTCATCAAGAAGCACAGGCTATTGCCCACATCCTTCATCTGCTCTGCTCCACTATGGTGAAACGGTCATCTGACAACAAAGCCGAGACTGCAACCTCTAAGTCTGCTTCAGGCAGAAAGTCTAATCACAGAACGAGCTCAAAGACCTCCAACGACGCCAAAGGGCATTGCAACAACAACTTTTACAAGCCGAGCAGGAGAGAGCTGAACATGAGGTCGACACCACAACGGCCCAATCTGGCTCTTAAGACCAGGATACCAATGATGACCTTGACCTCTCCGGGACTTTGTCTCCCGAGAGAACTGACCAGCAATGTGTTTGTTCTCCACCTTCCAAGGCCCAGCACAAAGGGGACCCCTTTACTTGTGCAATTACCCCTCAAGACCTTCACCTGCACAGAATTCTAACCTCTTGGACCTGCAGGTTCTGCCTGAGGCGGTTCAACATTTAATTGCCAGAGCCAGCTTGCATGGCATTGCAACGGGCATATGAGAACACCGCTCAGCTTGTGGTCTCAGAAAGCCTTCATTCACGGCGCACCCGAGTTTCACCTTCTGCCAGCCTCACTGGATCTCCTGAAAGGTCCACTACGAGATCAAAGGGCAGTGCTGACCTGGGCCTGGAAGACGAGCCACAGAGAGACACCGACCTCTCAGATGACAACGGTGCCCCTCCGGATGTTCTGGCCTTCACAGGCCTATTTCCTCAAGAGCTGTTCAAGTCACTATTACACAAAGTGAAAGTCACCTCAGGCCTCTTGGATCCTGCTACTGATCCTGCCTCAACCTCGACTGGCCATGGTATCTTCTCGGAACCAGTTACCGAACGACTTTTCGTCCCGGCACCCAAATTATTCACAGACGTGGTCCGCAAACAGTGGTCCAATTCGGCATCTCTTTCAATGCCCAGCGGCACTGACTGTCGCAATTACAATATGGAACCTACGCTAGCTACCATTCTACACGTAGCTTCAGTGGATGGCCCTGTGGCTGCCCTTTCTTCCCCTTCCCCCTATCTCTCCAGAGACACATCTGAGGGCCTTAAGCCTGAGGACAGGAAATTTGACCTGTCCTTCAAGAAAGCGCACCAGGCCTCAGCCTGGACTATACAGGCCGCTACTGTGGCCTCTTTCTTCACCCGCTCCTCCCTGTTATGGCTCCAACAGCTGCAAGCTCGTTTATCTGCCCAGGAGGTCCGAGTCCATCAGGACCTTAACAAAATCATTGCAGCTACTCAATTTGCCTCCGATGCCACGCTCAACGCAGCCAAGTACGCCTCTCGAGCAATGGCATCATCAGTCACCTCGTGACTCCTATTATGTCTACGCGAATGGCCAGCCGATCTAAAAGCCAAATGGCGTCTCGCTTCAGCCCTGTACACGGGGTCTAAATTGTTCGGTGACTTGAGCCTTTATTGGTCGAGGACAAGGATAGGAAGAAAGTTTTGCCTTCCGCCACTAGAAGGGCGGATCGCCGGGCAACCCCCTACTACCATAGGCAGCCTTCCCGCTTCTTCTCTCAGGAGAGCACTAGCCAACGCCCTTACTCTCAGGGCTTCTTTCGTCAGGACAGGGGTTCCTTTCGGGACAAGCCAAAGTCATACGGCCCTAGTAACGGTCATTTTGTGGAACTGGCAACCACCAATTCCGTCGTCAGAAATGACTTACTCCTCAATGCCCCCATAGGAGGCAGGCTGACCCTCTTTGTAGACAGGTGGGCCCGTATTACAACCGACCAATGGGTCCTCCATACCATCGAATTCGGACTTCCATTGGAATTCTTTCTAGCCCCCCGAACCACTTCGTACCATGCCCTGTCTCCAACTCCCATCGCAAGCGCAGTCTCATGGAGCTTGCCATTCAACATCTCCTAGAGATCAAGGCTATGGAGGAGGTTCCTCCCGACCAATGGAGACAGGGATTTTACTCAGTCCTATTCGTGGTACCGAAACGCTCTGGGGGCTGGAGAGCAATACTCAACTTAAAATCATTGAATGCCCACCTTGTCTACAGGAGGTTCAAAATGAACACTCTGAAGTCCATTCTAGAGGGGATCAGGCCTGGAGACTTCCTAGCCTCCATAGACCTCTCTGAGGCGTACCTACACATCCCTATCTCGCCGGCCCACCAGCGTTATCTCAGGTTCAGCTACGCGGGACAACACCTTCAATATCGTGCCCTCCCATTCAGCCTGGCATCGGCCCCGCGCAGCTTCACAAAAGTCTTAGTGGCTCTGGTGGCACATCTACGGTCCGTCCCGGTATGGCTCCAAGCCTACCTGGACGATATCTTAGTCCAGGCCCCCACCCTCCTAAGGGCGCAGGCCGACCTACAACTCACCAATAGCCAATTAGAACCCCGCTTAACACATCTTGGGGCAATAATCGATACCCAGGCGGGACAAGTATTCCGCTCTCACGAGAAGAGAGGCAATCTCAGGCTACTCATCCATCAAATCCTCCTGGAGCCGACGGTGACCAAACTCACCCTCTCAAAACTGTTAGGGAAACTGGCATCATGCATAAACATCGTGCCTTGGGCCCGACTCCATGCGCGCAGTCTCCAATGGTTTCTGCTACTGGACCAACGAACCAAGACTGCTGCTTCCCAAACCAAGGTCAGGGTTCCTCTGTCAGTTCGCCGGTCATTGCACTGGTGCCTCTCTCCAGCCCTGGACAAGGGATGTGTATTCACAGACAATCAACCAATCGTCATTACAACAGATGCCAGCCTACAAGGGTGGGGAGCACACTTGAGCGGATAAGTAGCTCAGGGTCGTTGGTCCTCCAAGGAAATGCAGTCCAGCATCAATCTGCTGAAGCTTCGAGCAATCTGCATGGCCCTTCTAACCTTCCAACAGACAATACAGGGGCACCATATTTTAATACTTACCGACAACGTTGCGGCAAAAGCCCACGTAAATCGCCAAGGAGGGACGAGGTCCAGGACACTGATGCAGGAAGCTCTCCAGGTCGGGCGGTGGGCAGAGGCCCACCTCATCTCTCTACGGGCAGACCACATCGCCGGCAAAGACAACCTCCAGGCGGACTTCCTCAGTCGGACCATGGTGGAACCGTCAGAGTGGCGTCTCCACCCCGATCTCTTCCAAGACATTTGTCTCTGGTTCAGACAACCTCAAGTGGATCTGTTCGCCTTGGCAGTGAACGCTCATCTTCCACGCTTCATCATTCACTTTTCATCTCCGGGAGCGGGGAACATGGATGCTCTCCGTTGCCCTGGCCACCGGGGCTAGGGGTGGAAGCACCAGCGCTTCCACCCCTAGCATTAATCCCACAAGTGATACGCAAGATAATAACGGAGGAAGTGGAAGTCATTCTCGTCGCTCCTCATTGGCCAAGGAGACCTTGGTTTTCGGACCTAGTGGCCCTTTCAATAGCACGTCCTTGGCGGTTCCCTCCAGAGAGGGTGTCTCTCAGCCAGGGGGCAGTCAACCAACTGGAGCCCCAGTGGCTCAACATGACCGCCTGGCTCTTGAGGGGCTCCTCCTGAGGGAGGCGCTCTACTCCGACGACGTCATCCGAATCATGCAGGCGGACAGAAAGCAGTCCACCATCAGACTCTACAACATCACCTGGAAGGTATTTATCTCTTGGTGCTTTGCGCGCGAGATTAATTCCCTTTTAGCTTCTGTCCCGCAGGTCCTGGAGTTCCTCTATGATGGTTTCCGTAAAGGACTGGCACTCAACATGCTCAAACGCCATGTTGCTGCACTCTCCACTGTATTGTCACCTAGGGATAGAGCACCGCTGTCTCGTCACCAATCCATTCACAGGTTTTTATGGGGGGTCCGAAATCTCCATCCCGCCGTAGTCCACCGGTATCCCACCTGGGACTTGCCATGGGTACTAAAGGCCCTCACCGAACCACCATTCGAGCCTTTACGTACATCGAGCCTCAGGTACCTTTCTCTAAAGGTTGCCTTCTTGGTGGCCATTACTTTGGCCCGCCGCATTTCGGAACTGGCAGCCCTCTCCATCTGGCCTGACCTCTGTATCATACACACGGACAGAGTTGTCCTCCGCTTGGACCCGTCCTTTGTTCCAAAAATTAACTCCCGATTCCAACGGGAACAGGAGATTATCCTTCCCAATTTCTGTCCCAAACCAGCTCATCCATTGGAACACAAATGGCACACTCTGGATGTCCGCAGAGCTATTAAGATCTACATCTCGCTGACTGCCCCTTCCAGGCGTTCTGAGGCTCTATTCGTATCATTTCAGCCCGCCTCGTTGGGATCTAAGGTATCCTCGGCCAGCATTGGCCACTGGATCCGGGCTTGTATTGCCCGGGCATATGAAACACAGTCTATTCCTCCACTGAGGCGTGTCACTGTTCTCTCAACTTGCAGTGCAGCTACCACCGCTGCTTGGGCCATGCAGGCCTTCCTCGAGGGCAGCTACCTGGACTACTCCTGTCCCATTTATTAAACACTATCGTTTGGATGTCTTCGCTTCTGTGGAGGCTTCTTTCAGCAGGAGAGTCCTCCAACAGGTACACGGGGCCTCGAGGCTTCCCGCAGGGCTGACAAGCTTGGCTATGTCCCATTCCTGCGACCCACCCGCAGCCTTCTGGGAGAAGAGGCGTTGGACTTACCGTGAACGCCGTTTCTCCGGGGGCTGCGGAGTAGGTCAGCCCCTCCCGCCTGCAATTTTTTCCACGACTTCTTGCTAACTGTTGGCAGAGGCTGTCTTTTAGATCTGGATTCGTCAAACAAAACTGGACACGACGGAGGCACGAGGAGGCATGGCCAAAACAATTTGACTCAGTGACTGGCTAGACCAACTGGATCATCCCACTCCTGACCCACTCTGCAGCCCCCGGAGAAACGGCGTTCACGGTAAGTCCAACGCCTGGTTTCTTATTTCCCCTATTTTGTATATCTGCTATTTTAACAAATTTATTATTTTAAGCCCCTTTAGAAGCCAGACTGAAATCAATGATATTTTACATGCAGTTTGGTATATTATATCTATAGGAACCATTCTTGCTTAAATTTGGTTAAACTTCTATTATGTGCATATGCTGACTCTGTTAAAGTTTTAGATGTACACAAGATCAGATTCAGAGCCTGATTCAAGAGTTTAGAAGATGATTGCTTTAAATCAATTGAAAAGGCATATAGTCCAATTCAGCACTAAATATGAAGCAATTTTTGGCTTTTGATTTCCAGTGACTGTAAAGTGATAATCTAAAATTTTTGCAATGACAAAACCATTAAGTGGAATGAAGCTTGGCAGCTTTAAACCAATTAGTGAAGGAAAGTCATTGGCTTTTTTTTTTAAGTTTTAGTGCTAGATTTAATAAAAAGTATAAAATAGAGTAAGCAAAACATTATACAAAATTGAGTATCTCTTATCCAAAGCGATGCAATTAAAATGTATGGTGACATTTTTTCTTGTAAGTAGAAGTTAGATTTTTCATTCGCATTGTTTCCCTCTTATTTCCATATTTTGAAAAATAGAAGCAACTTTTTTATTTTTTGCCAATACATAAGTCAGTTTTTTTTTGCAGACCACTGAAGTGTCAGAATACTCATAAACTCTTATTAGATAGCCTACAAATTATTGTAAATACCTAATTGGGGAATTTTAATTTGGTTCTATTAATTTCAGACCTAATTGTGTTTTGTCTTGAAAACCCAATAAATCCAGGTGGAACAGGCAAATTGATCAATTTGTCAAATGAATCTACATCATTAAAACACATTTGTATTTTCTTTGAGAATATATTCAAATAAAATGCACTGCGAATAATGTTCAGAAGTTTAAAATCATTTCAATGTAAAAATAGGTGATTCATCTGTTTAAATCTATGAGAAGTAACAAGTCTGTTTAGATTATCTATATTGTTAAGAAAAGGGTTGAGGGTTAGAATAAATTTTAAAAAGGTAGATTTTGGGGGGAACATTTCTTTCTTTTTAAAATAATATTTTTTGAAAAATAAGTTTGATCTGAGCTCTTGCTACTTGACTGATACTATGTTAATGTTATATACATTTAACAACAATATTGGTAAGAGAGCATTGAAAGTATTTTGTGCCATCTTTTATCAATTTCTGCTTGATATAGTTTATATTGATGTGATGCATTTTACTGAGTTATTGATATCAGTATCTTTGTATAATCCTCTTAATTCTCTGATTTATCTTAACAGATCACCAAACAGTTAGTAGTGATTCACCAAAGACACAAAGCAGAACAGGCAATCAGGATGCTGAAGCTAGTACGCACAAGAAAAAAAATTTTCAGTCCCGGTCCACACAAACATCTCCAGAAATTAACACTCCCCAAGAATTTATGACTTTACCCATAGTAATCAAAGAACAGGTAATGAAAAATCTACTATATTTTTTTCCTTCCTTCCTTCCTTCCTTCCTTCCTTCCTTCCTTCCTTCCTTCCTTCCTTCCTATAAAATTGGTTTTATAATGGCAGTTAAAGATTTTATATTGTAAAGGACAGCAAATTCTTTTGAAGAAAACTGGAAGACAAATTTGGTTTTCCACAAGTATTTTACAGAGTGTTGTGGAGGATACATTGTTTAGAGTATGAGGTTATAAATAATAAACAAAAACTTTTTTGTTACATAAAATGATGACCTCCTATTTATTGGAACAAAAGGTTTCATAAATTATAGCAGTCAAAGCAGTTTCAATATGAAATATCTTGATGGAAATGTGTCCAGATAATCAGATGACAAGTATACTTTTATTATATGCATAATTGTAAATTGTGTACACTTTAAGGAAATTAAATAATGAATGTAAGTTAAAAACTTTAATAAACAGAAATTTATAGCTGGAAATTGACAAACATATTGTAGCCATTCATAATTGAAAATTACTAATATATAATTTAAATATCTGAGAAAGTACTGTACATAAATGTATGAAAAAGATGGATATAATTTTAATATGTCAGGTGAAATAGATTGTTTTTTTAAAATGCATTTACAGAAATTGTAAAAAATTAGGTTAATATGTAACACTAAATTACGAACCATGGCTCAAAGCAAAACAGTAGATTTATAACATATTTTTAAACCCTTGCAGTAGAATACTTTTTTCCCCAATACTAAGGTTAGTTCAATATGTTTTTGTGTTAACTAAAGTCATAACATAAACAGCGGTCAGCTGACAGTGCCTGCTGAACAGGTTTATGCATATGTAGTAAATGATTAAATGATTTCTGGTAAATCTATTCTATCCTTCACAAACCAGCTGATGTGACTTTTTTTACATGTCTTACAAGTGGTTTTTTAATGTGTGTTAATATGTAGCACTATCAGAGTCTTCTGTTGTTAAATTAGTGAGGATAGATGAGTAGTTTACATCCAGTTATAAGTAATGCTAAAGGCCAGAATTGTATTGCAGAGTAGTAATCTTGAACTTAGTAGTAGTGTTGAACTTGAAGTTGTTATACAAATCTACATTTTATCAGTCTAGAGAATGAGGGGTTTTTTTTAAAAAAATGACATTAAAAATGCTGTAAGTGTATTGCAAAGCACTGAAAAAGAAAACCAAAAAAGAAACAAACAAAAAACAAATGAAAAGCATAGAATTCTTTCATATAAAGTATACTTTGTTTATAAAGCTGTTTATAAAATCTTATCCAACTTAATTTGGCATTTTAAGATTAAAATTATTTATTTACTTATTTATTACAGCTTATAGAAGAAAATGAATGTCTAAAACAGGAATTAGCCAAAGCCAAGATGGCCCTTGCTGAAGCTCATTTGGAAAAAGATACCTTGCTTCACCATATTAAAAAAATGAAAAATGAAAAATGTTAGCAGACCCTATACATTAATGTGAAAGAGGAAAGGACACATTTTATATTATTTTTTGTTTATGGAACTGAACTCAGAACAACATTTCTGCAGAAAATGCACTTGTAAAAAGGGATAAGAAAAATTAGATTTTTTTTTCTTTTTAAACTCTCTTAAGTTGCAGTGATGTGAAGAAGAACAATTGCTATTATACATCATTAACTTGTGAAATAACTGGTAAATGAATAAAATATTCCTTTGTCACTGATAGGATAACTTCATCTTCATTTGTGAAGATAAAAAATCTTCATTACAACAAAAGGACTGTTCAAGAGATATTAAATTTGCACTACACATAAAACGATCCATTATGAAAATATGTAATAGTCATGCAGAAATAGTTCAGGCACCAACAGGATGTGCTTAAAGATTGGCACCTTCAAATCTCAAAATATATAACTACAGCATGGGAAAGGATAATATGGTGCTGTATGTTGGGAAAAATTGGAAATTGAACAATCAGTTGGACGATTTCTTATTAGCTCACAGAATAATAGGGTTGTTGAATCTGAGCTCTTTTTGAGGATCATTAGTCATTTTTTTTGCTTTGACAATGAATCTCAGCCATTCTTAAACTTTTACATTTTTAACAGTTGAATGTTCTTTTGTAAATTAACATCGCTGTATATTAAAAACAGTTATATAATTATTTGAATTTGTAACACTTTAACAAAATGTAAAGTTGCATTTTATATCACAGATTATGTGTAAAAATTAAACTTTAAATTTTCAGTTTAAAAATTTCTGTAAATAAGTAAAGTATACCAACCTGTGCAAAAGATTCTTAAATTTTTAAAATAATAACTAAATCCCTGATAGAACACATATCAGGATGATAACAGTATATAGGCTATTCAATGATCTTTCTCTATCATTACTTGAAGACATTGTAAGGGGTATGTATTTGCTATACTTGAACTGTAAAATAATTCAGGGAATGATTGATTTCTTTTTTAAAATAAAAATAAGAGACCAAACAATTAAAATCTGGTGACTGAGTTACCAAATTGGAAATAAAAAATAATAATTTGAACTGAAATTATTTTAATCAAAGTTTATCTGATGTAACTCATATTTACTGGATTAAAATAATTGAATTTTTTGCAAAAAGATGACAAATCAAGATCAAGTTATGTAAAACAATTATATATGCATTTATTTTAAAACATAATAGTCTTAATTTTATGAAGATCAGCATACTTTTCATCTCCTATTTCTTTCAATTGAAATTATCATTTATCTTTATTTCTTCCTAAATATTATCTCACTAGTTCTTTATGCTTTCTTCTGCCACTTTAATTAGTTTATCAGAAACAAAAGTTATATATCTCCAAATCTCCAAAATACTTGACTAAATAAATGCTTGTTAAATCCAATTGATTTAAATGATAAGTTATTTTCCAGATTATTTTTGTACAGGTTATGTATAGTCCATTTTAAAAGACTACACATAACTAACCACCATTTAAATCAGTATTAAGATTCACTTAGCTTTCTGCAGTTTTATTTCTAAGTAGGCATATGTAAAATTATATTACAAAATAAATATATACAGGTAGTCCTTGGTCAATGATAACAATTGGGACTAGAATTTCTAAGGTCAACTTATGTAGTCATAAAGAGTGTTGTGACCGTACCGCTTAGAGATAGCAATTCTGGCAATTCCAGTTGCCAATGTTAAGCAAATTCCACAATGTCACGTTGTTATTTGTGACTTGACGGCTTCCCCATTCACTGTGCTTGTAAGAAGCTAGCTAAGAAGCTGAGCAACCAGATCAAATGACATGACTGTGTGGACACTGCAGAGACTGGAACTTTGAGGACTGGTTGTAAGTACCATTTATTCAGCACCATTGTAAGACATGTAAGCACTGTAAGGTGGAAATTGCTTGAAATTCATACTGTTCTCTTATTTCATGCTTGTCATACTATGATATCATAGCAACGGTTTGGTAAAAAAATAATAGAATGTGGTTTTGCTCGTTTGAATTCACTGAACAAATCTAGTGCTGTAAGTCTGGGCTATGTAGACCAGACAGGAAACACAACCAGATCAACTAATTCTACTTTACTATAAAGCTACATGAACAGAAACTTGTAAATCTGAAAGTACAATTCTCCCACTGTCACCTTTGTAGGCAAAGAACTTAGATTCCCTTTTGAGCTTCTTGCTCTACCCACTTTAAAGCTGTGGGCTATATTGTCTCTTATCCAATTGTTCCCTAGGCAGCATCTCTTCACCCAGTCTCTCAAGATCTTTTCCACAGAACATTAGAAGCTACTATTTTATACACGTCGCAGTTCTTTATAAGAAAAAGATTTTTGAGTTAACAATTTTTAAAGCATAGAATTGTCATTTTAAAGCAAAGAATATTTTCATTTTCTGATTCAGTTTTTTAAAAAATCAATTATTGGTGCTGTGAAAAATAATCCTTCAAATACTAAAATTAAAAATTGTATTAATAGATTCCTATGAATGAATTAAGGCCTCTTACTTCATGCTTCCCAATTGGTATGGAAGAAGTGGATTGGACTTTGCATGATCATATCATCTTTTTGTTATTTATTGCAACATGCATTTTTTTCAGGTTTTAGTACATGCCTGAAAAAGAAATGTTGCTGCTGAAATGAATTGCATAATTAAAGCAGTATGTATTTAATGAGATTCTTAATGTGGCTGCATCTTTTTTCAACTTGTGTGAAAACCTAAAAAAGAGAAAGGTGTGTTTTAATAAATTGCCCAGTGGTCTGAAGCACATTCCATAAATTATTTTGAATTGTACATATTCTTATTTCACATTAAGTAAAACCTTATTTAGGAAACCACACACACACATTTTTTCTGCTCCCATTCAGAATACACAGAAATTCATTATTTATATCCAAGTAACAAAGTTCATCTCTTCAGACCTATCGGATAAACACATGATGAGTATAACTCAAGCATGACTCAAATATCTATGGAAATTTTGCAATAAATAGATCAACAGGCCTTCTATAGCACATCAAATTCACAATATAATAAAACAGAATACCACTTATTAAAAGCCAATTCTGGATGGTATTTCCTTTCATAGGTCTTGCATGATGATCTATAAGTAGATATCGTTTAGTGGTCAACCATAGTTGCTTATAGTCATTCAAGTTAAATTGTCTGTTAAGCAGCAGGAACAGCAGCACATCAGATTACAATGGATTGAATGGATCCAGATGCCAGTTCAAACTAATCGTTCTTCAGTGCCCAAATTACAATGGAGGCTATGTTTGCAGTAATCTGCATAAGTTTTCTTGTATACATAGAGCCATATTACATGTGAGAAAAATATCACAGCAATCTTTTAACTTGTATTAGGCAATTATTTGTGCTTCAATTTCAAGTAATAAAGTCAGATTAAAATTACCTACTGTAATTGCAAAATTGTGCTTACCACATTATTTGGGAAATGATTTTCTCTGCCATTGTGAGTCTTAAGATGATGGGATTTTTCTCTGCGTTGGGGTGAACCTCTTTCTGTATATATGTCAATTAGGGCCAATAATGTGGATTCATTGGTTAAAAACACTGAAAAGGAGGAACAGACTTTTCTTTTTAAAAAAATAGTGATAACAGATTTTACTTCATATCTCAACTTTGATAAATGGCTTATTTAAAATGAAAACTGGAAATTATGAATAGATTTGTTTATTTATTTGCATTCCGCTCTTATTCTGGGGAAACTGATCTTGCCTTTGACCTTGATCAAGTCCATATTTGCACTTTAAAAATTAGTATACAACCTTATATCGTCCAGAATACTTGCTTATCCTCCCTATAATATATGCCACTTTTATTAGCAATTCCACACTGCAGTAGAGATATACTGCCCTGATCTCTATGTAATACAACAGACTTAGAGTATATTTGACATCAGAACTATCAGTATACAAAAATGAGGGAACAAATATCTCAATTTCTATAGGTCATTGTATTATGATAATCTGATTTGTAAAGCAATTATAAAAAGTAGTTTCACTGCAAAGTATCAGAGAAGCAGAGATTTTAACTTCCTTAGGGATTAATGAAAAGCTAAGGCTATTTATCAGACAACACATTACAGCTATGCAAAGTATTTGAAAAAGGGTGTTTTGTGTAATTGAAAAATTTAAAGTTGTGCATCTTTCAGAACACTCTAATGCTTTAAAGTCTTTTCTTGCTCACTTCAAGGATATTTGTAACTATTTCATTAGTGATTTCAGGGGATATACTATCTGTGTATGCTTGCACATGTGGAAACACCTAGAAAACACCTTTTAAAGGGTATGACTGTTTAAATGCTTCAAGAAAGAGTGCTTCACTTATAGAACACAATTTGTGAAGAAGCCTTTTCAAATATTTTGCAGAACCCTACTACATAACTAGTTAGAACAGGGGTATCAAACTCGCTGCCCATGGGCCAGATGTGTCACGTGCTGGTCTTGCCCCTGCCTGGTTTAGTGAAGAGGGGAAAAAGTCCCGATACATCACATGACGCCGCCATGACGACGTGAGTTTGACACCCCTGAGTTAGAATGTTTCTATCACATTTTATTATTTTAAGGTCACTAAATATTTTCTTTCTTGGTACCTGCAAAATATTTCTAAAATATATTTATTTTTATCCCCACTTTATTATTTTTATAAATAATTCAAGATGGCGAACTATATCATATTCTTTCCTCCTCCTATTTTCCCCCACAACAATAAGCTTGTGAGGTAGGTTGGGCTAAGAGTGACTTGCCAACGTCATCAGATGGATTTCACACCTAAGGCAGGATTAGATGATCCACAATAATGTCTATGCTTAAGTGCCAAAGTTGTTTCAGTAATGTAAATAAATCAATTTCTGCATCAAAATATTCTATATACTTTTATAATGAAAAAAATAACATAGAAAATCAACAAATTTTGGGGAGCAGGTAAGGACATTTGGAGTTTTTGAGAACGTCTTAGTGGGCATTGTTAAAGTTTATTGAGAATAATTCATCAACCAAAGAATATTTTTCTTATCTATATTTGATATAATAGTGTTAATCCAGTGGCTGGCACAGTGGCAAGCATATAACAGTATCTTTGTTTGCTTTGAATATAACAACAGTAATGAAAGTAGAAAACAACTAAGACTTCATTTTTCTTAATGACCTTTTTTAAAAAGGTCCTGCCCTCACAGTCTTCTTTCCTAAGACCATTTTGGTAATGAAGTTTTGCACAAGCTATTTAAATAAACTTTCCAGTATTAATCATGGTTTTACTTATAAAAATGTCATATCTAATGTACTTTAGTTACTGCATTTATTCTATGCACAGCTTCACACTTTCATCTATATAAATGTAAAAATAAATAAACTTCAGCTCTCTTTTTCAGGTCATTTCCAATAGATCAGTCAAGTATTAGAAAGTATCATTCTAATGTTTAAATGTCAAAAATCTCAGATTATATATTAATGCTAATCCTAACTTCAGTCTATGACATAATTCATTTGATCATATCATTTCAAATATTTCTCGGTAGCTAAATAACTTGTTAGCTCTACATCATCAGTATACATCACTCAGCAATAAAATAAATAAATAAAAAACAGTATAACTACTGATTCAATTGTTTCCTAAATTTGAAATGGTGTATTCCAGAATTATTTGAATATATTTCAGTTATGATAATATATCCAATAGCTCCTTTAGAATTGGTACTATTTACTCTTACTTCAGTTATAGCCAACTGAAGGAGGCGTTTACTCCTATAATGAGGAATCTATGAAATTGGTCCTGGGATTTGGTTATTTATATCCTACTTTCCTCTAAAAGCAAAAGGCAGGCTTCTGAGACAAGCCAATGGAACGTTGTCCTTTTTAATGTGCATCACACATGTTGCATGCACATAAAAATGGGGGTGGGCAAGTTTCAATTGTCTGATTTTGAATCCAATGACACACTGCTGCATACACTCCTGTGCTAGCAAATATATGAGGGTAGCATATTCAGTGATAGCCTATATTTTAGTTACAAAGTTTGAAGCCATTGATTTAATTTAATCATCAACTGTTAAGATAATACGGTAGTGGATTTAATAATAAATTAATTCAATTATATATAATAAAATAAGATCCCACAGTCTATCTTATATAATTAATGGTTTCGGTTTTTCAAAAGCCGGTTTAGCAATTCAAGCCACATACCAAATGACCATCAAATTGTTTCCAGTGAAATTGGTGTCAAGCTCACAAAAAAGAATTTAATTCCCAAACACTATACAGTTTTACTAGGCTTAGGTTCAACTCAACTGAAAACTTGTGACTTTACTAGGCTTAGGTTCAACTCAACTGAAAACTTGTGAAGCTCTGCAGTACAATAAAATCCAGTATGGGGAAAAATAAATATGACAAACTTAGGGCTCTTCCCAACACATTCATTGGTATTCTTTTCTCCCATCCTTTAGAAACGTGGTTGTTAGGGTGTGTGTAAAAAGTATTTGTTGCTTGTGCAACGAGCAGAGCAGAAACACACAGGGAAGGAGATAAACGTGCAGCTCGTGTGAGAAAAATACTTTATATACAAGATAAGAAGCAGTCTTGGTGTAGGTAAAACAGTCCAAGGTCATAAACAGTAATATCAGTCCAGTAAGTATCTTCCCTTACCAAAACAAACAGACTTTAGTAACTCTCGGTATACAGTACCATATAACAATTCAGTCTAACACCAATCAGCAGAAAGACACAGGAAGCAACAGGAACAGGATCAATCAGGAAACAAAAAACGCTTCTCTGCGCTGCTTATTTATGCACTGTAGCCTAATTACAGGGTTCAGCAAACCCTGATTACGTGGCTCAGTTGTTTCTTAAAGAAACAGATATATTGCCTGACCAACAAGTTAGGAGTAAGCTACAAGCTGAACCTAACATTCTCCCCATTGGGCAGGACAATATACACAATAGATACAGAAACAAAAATACACATCCAAATCATACATTGTACAGTGGTATCAGTTACATTTCAGATTCTTAATCCAAATCTTTCACAACAATTGGTGTGTTTAATGGCACCTTGCGCTTTGGTAAAATTATCGGCAATATTGTCCTCTGATGCGCAATATTCAAATGTAATCATGTTATCCTTAACACATTGCCGAACATTCAGATAACGTATATCAGTGTATTTAGTCCTTGTCTTTACAGCAAGATTCGTTGCCATTTTAATGGCTGCCTGGTTATCTTCATAAACTGTAATAGGATAGTCCATTTTGAATCCAATATCTTCCATCAACTGTTTATAATAAATCAGTTCAGTACATGTAAGTGATAGACAAGAAAACTCCGCTTCCATGGTAGACAAACTGATGTGTTTCTGGCAAATTGATCTCCATCCAATCAGGCAGTTATCCAACATGATTGCTATTCCAGACGTAGATTTTCTGGCAAAACTGGCATCAGCATATGCCTTTAACATCATATTGGCATTTGGTTCTAAATACATAGCAAAATGTAACGTTCTTTTAAGATATCTAAGAATACGTTTTGCAGCTTGCCAATGCCTATCAGTAGGCTCTGAACTATATTGTGCTAGTTGATTAACACTAAAAGCTATATCAGGCCGTGTCCAGTTGCTCAAATACGACAAACTGCCTATTAATGATTGATACAGTTCTTTACTGAACCGTGGACTCTGCAAACTATCCTGCTGGAATTCTTGTGTCATAGGAGTCTTGGCAGGTTTACATAATTCCATCCCATATTTTTTCAACAATTTGCAGATTTTATTAGATTGTGAAATTTTAAATCCTCTAGATGTTTTCAGGATATCCAGCCCTAGATAATGCCGTATATGTCCTAGATTTCTAAGTTTAAATTTTGTTTGCAACTGACCGATAATCTCTCTGGCCTCAGCGTCAGTTCTGGTAATTATGGCAATGTCGTCTGTAAAGAGTAACAAGAATGAAACACATCCATCCTGTTCTTTTTTAAACAGACATTTATCTGCTACGCCCTCATAGAACCCAATGTTATGTAATTCCTGCACTATACATTGGTTCCACTCGTAACCTGATTGCCTTAAACCATATAGGCTTTTTTGTAGTCTCCAACACTCAGTGCTATCCTGTGTATCATAACTAGGAGGTTTCTTCATATATATTGTATGCCTCAACGGAGCGTTCAAGTAAGCTGTCTCGACATCTATATGAGTAATTAGAGCATTTATTTCTAGCTGCCCAAACCAGCATCGTTCTCAAAGTGCCCGCTCGTAAACTTGGAGCAAAAACCTCATCATAGTCTCTATCTGTCTGTGAGAATCCTTGTGCAACAAGCCGAGCTTTATGGGTTACTACCCCATCTACACTTTTCTTTACCTTGTAGACCCACCTACAGCCTATAAGTTTCTCATTTGGTGGTATTCTTACAACTTCATAGACACCAAGCCTCTTCAATGAATCAATTTCTCTATCCATTGCCTCTTGCCAGGCTTTTTGCTCCTTTTCTGGATATAATTTTATATCATGATAACTGGATGGTTCGATATCTACTTGGCAAACCACTGTGGCTTTATAGCGATCTGGTGGATGCCGGTCCCTGGAAGATCGTCTAGGCATAACAGGACTAACATCAGGTATATTGGGTTCATCCTCCCCTAACCCTGATTCCTGTTCCTGTTCTTCAACCTTAATAGATGGTTTATCATCCATCTCAGATGAACTATCATCAGGAATATGGTCTATCTTAACATCTACATCTGTAAAACCATAGTCTGCTTTTTCTAACCTGTCCCAGCCTTCATGTTCTAGGAATTTAGCACTAGCGCTACACAAAACTTTTGTTGTTCCTGTTTCCCAGAACCTATAGGACCTATGGTTAGCCTCATAGCCAACAAAAATCATTTTCTTTGCTCTCTGTTGGTCCTTCCTTCTCTGACTAACCGGTATATGCACCCAGGCTGGTGCACCAAAAGTATGTATATAACTTAAATCAGGCTTTCTCCTGTGCCATAAAGTAAAAGGAATTTTTCCTGTAGAGGAGTGCACCACATTATTTAAAATATGATTGGCACATAGTATTGCTTCTCCTCACAATTTATCAGGTAAACAAGCATCAGCCAGCATAGTCCTAGTCATAGCTTGTAGGGTCTGGCCTCTTCGTTCTATATATGCATTATGTTCCGGCCGAAAAGGGGCAGAACGTTTATGCTGTATCCCAGCATCCTTCAAAAACTTAGCCAACTGATGGTTAGTAAACTCAGTTCCATTGTCAGTAACAATGCATTTCACCTTAAACCTCTGCTTCCTTTCTACAAAACGAAGCCAGTTTGTGATACATTGGAACGTATCACTTTTGGACTTCATAAGGTAGCAAAAACCATATCTGGTAAAGTGATCAACTATACTCAAAATATAGCATGCTCCCCCTAAACTGGGTTTCTTTGGCCCTATTAAGTCTAAAAAGACTACCTCCAAAGGTTTAGTTGTTTTAAATCCATTGCAGCGGTTTGCAGGTGTAACTTTACTTTTATGCTGGTTACAAGTATTACAGTTCAGGTATTTGCTGCAAGCCCTTAACTTAATGCCTTTAGACTGCTTAACAGTCGAATGCAACAACCTGAAATTCAGATGACCAAGCCTTCTATGTAGTAAATGTACGCATTCATCATGCAGCTTTACATTTCCAAATTTAGCTTTTGACTGAACTAACAGTAATGACTTATCCCTAATGACAAATAAGTCGTTTTCTAATTCTGCAGTAACTACAGTGCCTTCACATTCGAGCAAACATTTGTTGTTTTTAAAAGTTACTGTAAACCCAGAATGTAGTAATGACTTTACAGATAAAAGGTTATATTTCAAACTAGGGATATAAAGCATGGGTAAAGGGTGCTTACTGATAGAACATTGAACAAGTCCCTCCCCAGCTACAGTCACATTCCAGCCATTAGCTAATTTGACCTTTTTAGTACTTTTCTTCATGTTTAGAAACAGTTTTCTGTTTTTTGTTATTGATTGAGAGGCACCACTATCAATCACCCACCAATCATCTCTTATATTAATAGATGAACTGGTTGCTAAATTACACCCTTTCCTGGGTTTAGCAGAGTTTCTAGCAGACACTTTCTTATTATTACAATATTTTGCAATGTGCCGCTTAGCCCCACATGCATAACAGCGTTTAATAATATTGACATTCTCACATACAGCTTCCACTTTTGGTTGCTGTTGCATCCTTAACTGGTCTCGTTCTTGCCTACATTTGGCCTCATCCAGTAACCTACCAGTTATACTGGCCAATGTTAGTTCATCTCTAGACAATACTTCTAATGATGAAACAAAAGAGTCATAACTGTCATCCAACGATGAAAGAATAATATAAACTTGCTGCAGTTCAGTAAACACAAGGTCTTTCTCATGTAGCTCCTGGAAAAACCCTGTCATGGAGTCCAGGTGAGCCATCATGTCTCCTCCTTTCTGAAGATGTAAGCGAAATAATTTCTGTGTCAGGTAGATATGGACACCCACAGAGTCACGAACGTAGAGCTTCTTTAGCTTTGTCCAACACCTCGCAGCAGACTCTTCGCCCCGGAAATGGACAAGTTGCTGGTCTCCCAGTGTTAGGCCAATGATGCATAAAGCACGCTCGTTGTCCCTGTGAAACTTTGCTATCTTTTTGGCATCTTCTTCGTCAGCAGCATTCAATGCAGTTATGTCCGGTGGATTATTAACAACGTCCCACAGTCCTTCTTTTCGCAAAAGTAGACAGCATTTTGTGGACCAGGTAACATAGTTTATACCATCCAACCGGGTTATGGTAGAATAACTTGTACCTTGCTCAAAAGCCATCATCTTGACTACTACACCCACTGCCTGCACTTCTCACTTCCACAAAAACAAATTAAAGAGCCCTGGAACGTTCTGGGCCCATAACCAATGTTATGGTGTGTGTAAAAAGTATTTGTTGCTTGTGCAACGAGCAGAGCAGAAACACACAGGGAAGGAGATAAACGTGCAGCTCGTGTGAGAAAAATACTTTATATACAAGATAAGAAGCAGTCTCGGTGTAGGTAAAACAGTCCAAGGTCATAAACAGTAATATCAGTCCAGTAAGTATCTTCCCTTACCAAAGCAAACAGACTTTAGTAACTCTCGGTATACAGTACCATATAACAATTCAGTCTAACACCAATCAGCAGAAAGACGCAGGAAGCAACAGGAACAGGATCAATCAGGAAACAAAAAACGCTTCTCTGCGCTGCTTATTTATGCACTGTAGCCTAATTACAGGGTTCAGCAAACCCTGATTACGTGGCTCAGTTGTTTCTTAAAGAAACAGATATATTGCCTGACCAACAAGTTAGGAGTAAGCTACAAGCTGAACCTAACATTGGTCCTTCTGTTCGCCCTACCCAGGGATTCTGCTCCTGCTATCAAGGGAAAAAGAAGCCACCTTTTCCCCTTCCCTGCTACCTGCTTGCCTTCTCCTGTGGCTCAGATCCTTTGCTACCTCATACTGAGGAGCTATTTACCTCTGTGCTTGCTTCAGAGCGCTGCTGGTAATGGTGACCCTGGTGATAATGTGCTTTCCAGGAAGCGTGGAGGGAGGCAAAGGCACTCTGGTAGTCAAATCCTAAAATGGGTATAATGGCAAAAAGCCCCACAGCTGAATGAGAGAGGGTGATCCTGCAGTGAGTCAATTGGAAACCTGCAGGTGACTGACCTTCTTCAGGCTTTTCTTCCTCAACAGAGAGCATTTGTATAGAGAAGGGCTTAATCCATTTTCTACTGAAAAATATTAATTTCATATTTCATCTCTTGTTTGGCTTCACCCTGCCTCAGTGGCAGCCTGGCCTCGAAATGGAGGCTCCAGCCGGAGGACATGTCATCAAGGACTAGTAAGCAGCCCATCTCAAAGCAATAATTATTTAATGTATTCAAAAGAGTCATATTGATGAAACCTGGTGTTTAACATAAAGACAGACAATTTAATGAACATTTTTGAAATAAAATTATTGTGGTTGATTATTGTGTAAAGTTCAAAGTATGAAGAATAATCCAGAAATGATGGAAGTCTATTGAAGAAAATAAGGAGAAGCCGACTAGTTCTATTTGTTAGCACCCTAACAACTCCTAAGAAGTATAAAATTAGCATCTTGTATGAGGTCAATCTGACATTTTGCTGTTGAAAGAATGAATTATCTGACATTTAACTGAACACAATATAGTTATGTTCAACTGCATGTGAATCCTTGAATTTAGCCAGCTTCTCAGTTAGTAGAAGGGTTACTTGTGATATAATTTCCAACCAGTTAAATTGAGAGATTTATTAACTGAATTATATGAATACAATATTTTTTATCATTTTTCCACCAGAAAATAAACTGTAAATATATATCAATCAAGGATGATGTATGTAATTGTAAATATCTATTTTTAAACTAGTTATACCAGACACCATAGCCTGGTATAATTATGTACCAACATCACTTTGATAAAATATTAAGTCATAACAATGTAAAGACACTCTAACATTGTAATGTAGGGGCAAATAGTCCCTTTTCCTTATGGTTTTGGAGTGTACATTAGATATAGCAGATGACTCTGCCAAATGACTCTGGGTGAGGGGCGGGAGAAACTGTTAACAGAAACCAGGTTGTCACTTTTTTCTTGGTGTGAAAATATACATTATATGGGTATAATATGAGCCAATTTGATGCAGTAACTAAAGGCACTAGGATAGAAACTTGAAGACTATGAATTTTAGTCATGTCCTGATCACATTGTTTATGTTACATAGTGCTAATATCAGTAAAAAGAGATGGGCTTTGAGCCTTTGTAGGGGTGTGGAATTTAGATGCACTGGTCTAATCATAGTAAGGGCAGACCTTACAGTGTAGCTGTAAAGGTCATATGATGATTTATATTGCTTTATTTATCACTCCTATGTAACATTTCTGGGGTATATAATCCATAACCTTACTTAGTTCAGGGCTCTTTGGCATTCTTTTGGCTTGAAGCCCAGGGATATCTAATTTATTATTTTTTATTTATTTTATTTTATGGTGCATGCCAATAAAAGATACTTTGTTGCATCTATCTCAAAATGCTTTGGTTCCTGATTTAAAATGGACATTTTTCCCACAATAGAAAGCTGGATCATATATAATGCTGTTTTAAACCAAAATTTTCCATCCGTCAGTTGAACTCCATGTGATATTTTAATATATTCTTTGTGTAATTTTATGCCAAGGGTTTTGTTTAAGAAGTACGATTGACTGATCCAGTCCCAGCTTTTCAGCATCTTACTTGAGAACCTCAGTTTATGTAATTTGTCAATTATTTGGAATTTCCAGGAAAAATAATATTTATCTGATAAGGTAAGATATAACAGACTTTGGGATGAAAAATAGCTTTTAGGCAATATCTGAATACATACAACCATGCTCTTCTTTTGATTTGTTATAAACCTTACCTCCAAACATACAGCAGAGTTAAGCACATATTTTGCTATCTGAAATTCTTAGGAAACTAATTTGAGCTGTCTCCAATTTCTCATAGTTGACACCTGGATTTAATTGTACTCCATAGAAAACCTATGCCAATGTATTGGCTTCAAAAGCTTCACAGCAGCTAGTACATATTGGGCTTTTCTAGTGAAAAAGAGAGGATTGCTAGGAAACTCCTCTGAGTGTTCAGAGCTATCTGGTTAATAGGAGTATGTTGCTTCCCTGAAGAATGCAGTACAAATCCCAAGTATTTAAAATGAAGGATTTGTTCAATAATATAATCAGGGGTGGGATTCTACCGGTATGGACCTGTTTGGGCAAACAGGTAGCTCCAACTATCAATTGGGCACGAACCAGTTTGTCCCAACATTCAGATGGATCCACCCGCCGCCTGCGCTATTTTCCGACCTTTATCTTCTCAGCTGATTTGCGCAGTAGAGCAGATTGCCACGCGTATCAGCTGTGTTACTCCTCCAAAGAAACTAGGAAGTGAAAATTTCTTCAAACTGTGCACGTGTGGCAGCAAATTGTGCAATCACCAAATAGGGTAAGCAACTGTTTATCAATTGTAGATGTTTTGAGTGTTTCTAGAGATGGAATCCAAGGCCTGCTTTAGATCTACAAACAACGGGAAAAGGGCTGACTTAGATGGTTGAATATATTTTTCTTGAGCATATCTAGTTTTGAGCCATCACCAAGCAGTCTCTCTGAAACCTTACCTGTAATTTTGATAGGAGTTCTCTTCTAGCCCGTTTCTTATAAAGATGGCACAGATCTTACTCATTAGGCTAAAGATGCTCACAGGGCACCAAGTGGCTGGATGATCTTTCATTGTCTTCTTCTAGTTAGCAATAATTATGGCTGTTCCCCCGTTCTGTTAAATGTGCTTTGTATTAACAGTATTAAATCCTGCCTCTGTAATAATGTATGCAAATAACATCACATTTGAAGGTAAATATATTGGATCATGATTTTTCTTTCCTCAAATGTTTTATGTTCTTAGCCATTCTTAGCATATTTTAGGCAATAAAGCAACTCTGAAATGTCATGCATTACAAGCAATTTGGAGAAATAATTGGAAGCAATCTGGTTTTAATGATAAACAGGAAGGTTGTAAAAGTACATGTATTTAGAGCACAACCCTCCTTCAAGAACTACTTATGAATTTTAAATTTTAATTTGCTAGTAGCAAGTTATGATTATTATACTTCTTATGTATTAATTATATTAACTGGTTTACTTAATTTAAATGAAATGTAAGTTTTCAGAGCAGCCTCATTCAATTCTTTAGATTGGCCTTATTTTCTGGAGTGCACTCTCTAAAATACCATTCATATGACAATTCGGGCCCTTTTCTTACCCAAGAAAAATACACAATCCTGCAATGTGCTTTCATATTTATATGAAAATTTGGATGTTATATGCCATGGTGTTTAACTGGCCAATTTCCCCCTCTAATCCTTGGCTTCTTCATACGTCCCAAATACAATCTTTTTAAAAACAATTGTCTCCCTAAAACGGTTCAGAAGGCTCATCTTCGAGGTGACCAATTACAAAAAAAAGGGGTGGGTGGTGGTGAGAGGAGGGGAAAAAATCTGGAAGACTGAGATAGTTTCTAAGATGTAATTCATTAAAAGGAAAAAATATGCAGGGTTGCAGCCAAAGGACCTTCGTTCAAATGTATAGACGTGCCTTAAAATCCCAAATAATTTTATAATAACTCTGAAAAATCGGAGTGGTCCTCACTTCCTTTTTCGAACCGCAGCCAATGCTACCCTTCCTCGCCATTCCCGTCACAACGTTAAGTCGTCGCAATAGCACATCGATTCTTCGTTGAATCATTTTTGTTTACTTTCCGGAGTAACCCTCCCGTCAGAGAAACGCTACCGACTCCCATCAGAGACTCTGCCGGCGCCACTTCCTTCCAGCCTTCTCCCTTCCTCTCCATCACCCGATTCACCCCGCTTCCTAAGGTGAAGTCTTGCGGGGAGGGAGAGGGAGCGCGCGCAGCTCGCCACTCGGGCAGCTGTTCTCCTTCAGCGCGCGCCGGAAGGCCCGTAGAAGCGCGCGCGCGCGCGCGCGACACCGCAGTAGGGCGCGAGGCGGGCTGCTCGTCGCTGCCACCGCCGCTCTTTGGGAGGGCTGGCTACCTCAGCCAGGGCAGCAGAATCCCCATTGCGTCAGGATCGAGGGCAAGGGCACGCCAATGGGAGGGAAATAGGGGAGGGGGCGCAGTAGGCCGGCCAGCCATTCAGAAGCGGAGAACTCTTGTCTCCTCAGCAACCGGCCTAGATAGCCAAGGCTGCGCCTCCCACATCACGCCCTGCTGGTCTTCCATACCTTCTTCATTCTTAACCTGCTTCAGCCTGGCTGAGGAGCTGAGCTCTCCATTCCTCTTCGCTGAGCTAACGTATCGGCGGAAGGCTCCCGTAGCTTCTTTTTCCTTCTTCCACGCTCCACCCAGAAATTGTTTAGCGAGGAGTGCTTTTTTTTCCCCTCTCTCTCTCCCCTCCTTCCCTTTCTTTCTTTCCCTTCCCTCCGCTTTCCGCTAGTCGGTGAAGACTGTGGGAAATATCCTCATTGCTCAGTCCGCTTGAATGGAGAGCGGGGAAGATTGTTTTTCTGGCGAGGGTCGCTGAATGGGGAGACGGGGGTAACCGCGCAGCATTTCTGGAAGGGTTGCGGGGTGGGCAATAAGATTCGCTGATGATTCCCGACCATGGGCAAGGACCAGGAACTGCTGGAAGCGGCTCGCACTGGGAATGTGGCTTTGGTGGAGAAACTCTTGGCTGGCAGAAAAGGAGGGCTCCTGGGCAGTGGATCTGGACCTATTCCTTTATCCAACTTGCTGAGGTAGGGATACCTTTCCCACCAGGACTGGGATAGTAACCTTCTCATTGTCATCATCATCTCCATCACCTTCCTCTTCATTCTGGTCTCTTTATTATTCATAGTAACCTAAAAAAAAAAAAACCCCTGTCTGTCTTCTGAGCATGTTCAGGTGTGGAAAGAGGTTTGTGTCATTACCTACGATGACATTAAGGCAAGAGTCTTTGGGTTTCTTTCTGCCAATGCGTCAGAAAGTATTTGATTTGGTGGGTTTCTTTCACTGCTACAGAACTTCGGCATGTATTGGGCACTCTAATGTACACATTGGTATTATTCCTTTCATTTTTTTTTAATGACCATCCCTCCTCCCCTTCTAAAAATTACTCAATCTCCCTATTCATGTAGGACTGCCAGATCTGGACTGCAAAACTCTGGTTGACTTCTAGATGTCAGAAAAGACATAAAGGTTTTCTGTATCCCCTTTCTGCCATCTAGAGGTCATCCAGATTTTTGCAGGCCTGATATGTAGACTTAATGTTCGTACCTGTAGCAAATCCTATGCGGATGGCATTTCCAGGATAAATCAGGCATACGATATGGCATATTGTGAAAACATTTGAACTCTCAACTGAGACGCTGCCTGTAAAAAATGGTGTACATTGTGTGCAGCAGGTGATCAAGGTTTCTAGAGCTATGCAGAACTGGATTAGTAAGCATTTTTTAGAAGGAGGCAACAAACTTTTAATTCAGAAAGACTGTGTAACATGCAGGGTTATGTTAATATCACATATTAATAATATAATGCTAAATATACTGTTGGTAAATCATTTTTCATAGATGTTTAACTAACCAAAAGATTTCAGCACACTTTTTAAAAAAATTAGAATTACACTAATGTCATATATTAACCTAAAGTTTTAACTAATAATTCAGGTGCATCCTCACAACAAATAAAAATACTTTGAAGTAATGAAAATTGTTTCAGTAATAGGCAAAAAGAGCATTTAGTTTTCAAGGATTCTTTGCATTTTGTCAACCTGTCCCTATCTCTATGAATAACAATGTTTAAAATGGTTTTTAATTGTTTCATTTTTAATTATAAGCAGTAACGGTTTAGTTAGCTGTGCAATTTTTCAGAGTGGCAATAGCAGAATTTTTCTTAGCATAAATGTAGCATGTTATAGATAACTTTAATACAATATATAACATAAGTATTGGGTAATATAATGTGAGCAATTTAAATACATTTTGAATTTATTTGTAGCATTTGTGTTTGTATGTACACATCTACAATTTTTATATTAATGTTCCTCATTTCATAGTAACTCATCTATCTTTACTGTAATTATTATTTGCATAAGATTTGCTTTAATATAACAGATAGCTGTACAAATCTTTTTGTTTACGTGTTGAAAGATGGAAGAAATATATTTTTACAAATTTTGTGTAACTTGCTATTAAAGAAAAGAGATGATTAATAAATTTAGAAAAATACTTTATTTACTATAGGCATTTTTAATTAAACCCACAAAAAAGTTTTGTTAAAGTAAACAATTATATATTCTCTCCTTTGGCATTTCAAAACAAAGTATAGCATAAATTTCACAAATTTATATTTCTAAATACGTATATGTATTTAAAAAAACTATTTCTAATCTCTTAAGTATTCAGATAATAGTAAAGCAAATATATATTCCAAAATCAACATGTTAGGTGGTGTAATAATTTTTCTATGTATAATTTATAAATTAATTAGAATATGTATTGATATAAAAGTGAATTATATTTCACATTAATTTAAATAAACTTTAATGGTTTTAACTTTCCTTGGTAATATCACTATTTTAACAGGTCTGTCTTTTCAAGATCAAAAAGCAATTTGCTTTAATGAAATGAAAAGATTTCAGCTGTGTCTATGAAGATTCTCAATCATCCAGGTAGAGTTGTCTGAAGGTTGTCTGAAGTTGTCTGAAGGTTGAATAATTGCAACTGGACTAATTTTTTGTTGTTAGTTTGAGAGATGTTTCACTGCCCATCCAGGCAGCTTCCTCAGCCAGAGCAAGGTAGTTGGGCAGTGAGTTGTTGGAATGTACTAACTCCTGCTACACCAAACTCAGGGGTTTCTTTCCCCAAGGGAAGGTAAAGAAATTTTTCAATGCACTTTGGGAAGGAAATCCCTGAGTTTAATGGGCAGGAGTTGGTACATTCCAATGGCTCTCTGGCCAACTACCTTACTCTAACTGAGGAAGCTGCCTGGATGGGCAGTGAAACATCTCTCAAACTAACAACAAAAAATTAGTCCAGTTTCAATGATTCAAACTTCAGACAACCTTCAGATTTCAGCTATGTATTTGAATATTGACATCCATGGAAAAATCAAGAGGGAATATAATATATTTCCTTTTATACTGAATTCAGGTTCTGCTGTAAGTACAAGATTAATAAAGCCAGTAATTTGGAACACAAAATACCTTACAAAAAAAGTTAAACATGCCTTAACCAAGAGGTTTTGATTTTGGGAACCTATGAAACATTATAAACTATTGATCTATGGCAGTGATTGCTAACCTTTTTGCCATCGTGTGCCAGAAGCAGGGGGGGGTGCGGCATGTGCCCGCACCCATAAGTCACACGCACATGGCCCTCCCCCGTGCATGTGCGCATGACCCTCCCCGCTCCTGGCCCCCAATGGCACGGTAGGCCCGTTTTTTGCTGTCCTCAGCCTCCATAGCCTTTCTAGGAGTCTGGGGAGGGCGAAAACGGCCTTCCCCACTCCCCCAGAGGCCCTCTGGAGTCCGAAAACGGCCCATTTGCCAACTTCCGGTCCCAGAAATTGGCCGTTTCTGGCCTCCGGAGAGCCTCCGGGGAGTGGGGGTGGGGAAGGCCGTTTTCACCTTCCCCAGACTCCTAGAAAGGCTATGGAGGCTGGGGAGAGAGAAAAACGGGCCTTTCCCACCACCCTCTGAGGTCCTCTGGAGGGAGGAAACAGCCTGTTTCCCTCCTTCTGGTGGGCCTAAAGGCGTGAAAATCAGCTGGCATGCACCGGAGCTGAGCTTGCGTGCCCACCAATATGGCTACGTGTGCCACCTGTAGCACGCGTGCAATAGGTTTGCCATCACAGATCTGTGGAATACAGATTATATCACTGGAAGGATGGGACAGAAAATTAAAAACTGATCAAAGTGGCTTGCTCAAATCTCTAGCAGCTGATAGTATAAATCCTGGAAGCGGGAATGATAATAATACCACAATAATACCTGGAACCTTTCTGAAAGTTACTGAATTTTAAGCAGGGTGTAATTAAAGGGGAGGCACTCTTTTTTCCTTTCTCAAGACTCTTAGTACTTTTTGCTATATATAGAACAATCAGCTCCAAAACAGAATTCTTAACTGTTATTTAGTGTACCACAGGTAGACTTCAGTGAGTTGAGGTTTCCTGCCTTTGCATGGAAAAAAAAGTAGAGGTTTCTGAATCTCATGGATTTAGCAAAAATTATTGTGTACTCTAAATGGTGTGTATCAATACCATAGCATAGCCTATAAAAGTTAAGAAAAAATTTCTTCTAAGTACTATCATCTTTTCAATGAAAGAAAATTACATAATCCCTGCTCATGGAAATAACTGATGTAATAAATATTACACATAAAAGTGTATAGCTAACTATATGTGTCCTGTATTTTAATAGACAATTTAACCGTCCACTTTCTTCTTTATAATCATTTTTTAGATACGTTGCATGAAGCATTAAAGTTTTCAGGAGGCACAGAAACAATCCAGATTAGTTTTGAAGATTACATTCCTGGTCCTGCTTGAATCTCCTTTGAAATTTGAGGAATTTCTCAACCTTCTTAATGCCGCGACCCATTAATACAGTTCCTTATGTTGTGGTGACCCCCAACCAGGGGTGGGTTCTAAATTTTTTTACTATTGGTTCTGTGGGCGTGGCTTATTATGTGGGTGTGGCTTGGAGGTCATGTGACTGGGTGGGCGTGGCTAACTGGTCATGTGACTGGGCGGCCATGGCTATGTGTATAGGACTACTCAGAGGCTGAAAAAAGTCATTTCTGACAGATCTTTGCACTTTTGACTGGTCCTCACACTTATGACCATCCTCACATTTATGCTCGTGCAGCATTCTTAATAACCATGTCACTCATTTCACAACTGCTTCTCTTCACCATGGTGATAAGATAGGGCAAAAAACGTAAAATGTGAGAACAGTCGTAAATTCGAGGACTGGTCAAAAGTGCGAGGACCAGTCAAAAATAACTTTTTCAGCCCTCTGAGTAGTCCATGTGCACAAAAGGACTACCCAGAGGGCTGAAAAAAGTGATTTCTGACAGGTCCTCGCACTTTTGACCGGTCTTCGCACTTATGACTGGTCATCATGCCCATTGTAGCATTCTTAACAACCGTGTCACTCATTTCACAACTGCTTCTCTTCACCATGGTGACAAGATAGGGCAAAAAAGTAAAATGTGAAGACAGTCGTGGGTGTCGAGGACTGGTCAAAAGTGCGAGGACCAGTCAAAAATAACTTTTTCAGCCCTCTGAGTAGTCCATATGCATAAAAGGATACAGCAATAGAGAGGGATGAAGGAAGGGAAGGGAAATTAGAGTAGGAGTGAGGGTAAGAGAGGGAGGAAGAGAGGAGGAGAAGGAGAAAGGAAGAAGAAGGAGGAAGGAGAAGAAGGGGGGGAGAGAAAGTAAGAAGGAAAGAAAAGAGAGAGGTGGTAGGTTTGAGGAGAAAGATTGCTGTACAATAAAAAAGATGAAAGAGAAGAAAGCCAACCCCAAACAAATATAAAGATATTAAGATAAAGAATGAATTGTTAAACTTTAAAGAATAAAAGAGAACAAATATGAATAAATAGCAATAATTAGAAACACACATACAAACATACAATGTATTTTCTTTGAACAGAGTATTTGGCCGGTTCACAAATTTAACCAGTGTTTAGTCATTTCAATTAAATTTACATTTTCTATAATTTCTTTTTGCCATATTTATTCCTCATCTATTTTTTTAAAAAACCAATATTACCCTTCATCCTCATCTCTAATCTTAATCAAATTCAATTTTTCCCTTCTATTCTATATTATACCCCTTTCCATTGTCATCTATTTTTATATCCATCCTCACATTGGTTAATTATGTAATTATGTAATACAGTTGTTTAATACAAATTCAACATTTTAATATAAATCAATTAGTTATATAACTATCTTTTTTGTATATCAATCAATATGAACATGAATATTCCAATTATTTCCATGCAATCCAATTTCTTACAAATCAATTAATTATATTTACCAATAATAATAAACCAAATAATTTCCCCCATATATTCCTCCAAACCACAACTTAACCATTTCTGCTTTCAACACAATATACAATTAATAGTATCTCAATTATTACAATTCCCTAGTTAAATAGAGCTTTTTTTTCTTTTGTGTTTTAAAATCTTGAACCTCCTCTTGCCCTAAATTTCCCATTGTTTGCAGTTTTGTACCTACCTTTTTTGGTGAGGAAAAAGAAAAAGAAATCTCTCTGCCTCATTTTGTCACGTTGCAGCAAAGACCCTGTTTTACTTTCAGTTTCGTTTTTCAGCATAGCTAGGGGAAAAAAAATCTGCTCCTCTCTTTGCAGCTAGCAACGGAGCCCTCTGCAAAACAGCTGAGAACAAATCAGATGAGAGTCCGGAGGCTGATCAAATCAACTTATGGTAATTAACCTATGCTGAAGCTGAAAGGGGATGTTTTTTTCTATTTTTGAAGGCACCGGTCTTCTCATTTGTTTTCTTTTAACACTGATCAGCTGTAGGGCGGCCCTTTGAAGCCCCGCAGCAAGAATTTAAATGGTTTGTTTCCCTCTAGCCATCAGCTGGGGCTCAGGAGGCAGCAATAGATTGGGAGTGGGCGGGGTAAGTGACCGGCGATCCAACAGAGGCAGAGGGTGAGGGTGAGTGAAGGCATGGGGGGGCGAGAGAGGGCTTTGGCAACCCTGTGAAATGGCCATTCGACCCCCAAAGGGGTCGTGACCCCCAGGTTGAGAACCGCTGCTTTAGAGTTAGGGGAAAGGAGCAAAATGAAAAAAAAGAAATAAAAAGAAATCCTACAGACAGCATTTTGTGTCATACTTTCTTTTTATATCTTGTCATAGGAAGGACTTTCAGCAGGCATTCCCAGATCATCAAATTGGTTGGACTGAATCTATCTGGGAAAGGTGTTTTTTTTTTAAATACCATATAATATAGGGCTTTATAGGTAATGACAATACCTTGAGCTGTACTTAAAAATACTAATAACCACTGCAGTTTCTGAATGATATAATGTAGGCATACCAAGACTGCTCAGTATGCACTTAAGCTGCTGCATTTTAGACTAGCTGAAGTCTCTAGTGATCCTCAAGGGAAGTCCCATATAGAGCGAGTTGGAAGTCTAGTAATCCAGTTATGAGATTAGAAAGGTATTTGTGAGTGTCCTCAATGTATCAGAAGGTACATCAGAATGGAGGCAAAGGCCCTCTGGGTCAAAGCTTCTGTTTCCTCTTTCTGAGAGAGCACAATCCCATTGAAAATCAGTTGGTATTATTATGGAATCCACAGGCTTCTGAATTATTAGTCATTCCATTTTGCTTGAGTCTAAACCTGTTTCTCTTTGAGTTCTAACAGTGTCCAGGCACTGAGAAAGGATTTCTATTGCATCCTCTATTTTTTTGATGACATACACCAATGGTACATCATTTTCTAAACATTCTCTTAAAGATTATAACAATGTACATTTCAGTTCTTTCAACCACATATAGCTCCAGCTGTATATTATAACCAAAATTTTTATCCCACTTTATCATACTTGACTTGGAATGGTATGTGAGAAAGACCTTGAGAAACAAGGTGAGAGATGCTGCTCAGGGAACAATCTGATAAGAAAGGATACAGTCTGCAGCAGCCTAACGGGTGGGGAAAGAGGCTCAGAACCCTAACTTTTCAAAGACTGTAAAGGAAATGGCAAGAGATTTATACTGTCAGATTTGCAAGTTTCTGTCTTATAATAAAGTAGAAGTAGCTCAAATGGTCTAGTTAGGAAGCTCACACTTGTTCTTCTGTTTCAAATTTCAATGGAAGTTTATACATTTTAGAAATTGCATTTTTACATAATTGCATTTCAGGCTCAGTCTTACAGTGTTCAAAACCATAAACTCTTGTCTGTTTTAAATCTTTCTAATAACTGTAAATAAAGCCATTGGCAAGTACATAATCAGATTTTGTCTTGATTCTATGTTATATTCCCATATGTGTTTGCCTATTGTCTATAAAATGCTTCTTGTGCTGAGAGCTACAAAGGTATTTTTAGATACAACCTGGATATGTATTTATTCCATATTCTCAATATGGTATATCTAACATAATGATTTTTTTACTAAAATAAAAAATAGAAAAGAAAGTATTGTAAAGAAATAAATAAAAAGACTTGATTTTCATCTTCATAACAAGCATAAACAATTTTACCTCCTCTTAAAATACAACAAAGATGTCTTCTTTTCATATCAATAAAACTTTGTTTAGTCCTGGTCAGCAGAACTCAAATAATATCCTAGAACTAGATTTCTTCTAATTTTTTCTTTGCCTTGTCTCACAAAATTCTTCAAAACTATAAGAAATCTCTTTGGTAAATTCTGTATAAGAAAATTATCAAGGTCACTTTTTTGGTTTGTTGATATCAGCTGGTTTCATTTGTGTACGCAGTGTAGGATATCCTTCCACATCATTTCTGTATTTCATCAGTTTTAAATTTACTTTCAAATCAGTTTCAGTCCTATCCAGTAAAACGTGATCTTTCTCCATATAATTTTCCCATGATATAATGGCAGACACTCTTAAAATTAACTTTTGGATATTTATTCACAAATATCTTTCAATATGTCCAATGCATTCAGTCATTCTACATCTGGTCATTTCACGGTTGGACTATTGCAATACGCTCTACATGGAGCTATCCTTGAAGAATAGCTCCATGTAGAGTGTATTGCAATATTCCATCTTCTGAAATATTGTGCCTCCCAAGGTGAAATCTACACCCACCCTTTTGGCCTGACTGCCAACTAGCCTGGGACCACAAAAGGGAAGTGACATCCTGGAGTTGGTTAAAAAATTAACAATAGCAAAAGGACTTAGACTTATATAATACTCCGGAGTGCTTTATAGCACCCTTTGAAAAGTTTACATCATCAGTATATTGCCCTCAACAATCTGGATCTCCATTTTACTGACCTCGGAAGGATGGAAGGCCGAGTCAACCTTGAGCCAATCTAGATCAAATTCCTGGCAGTGAGCAGAGTTAACTTTCCAAAATTAGTGTTCTAATTGCTTTTTTGCAGTTTATTCCAAAAAGATAGATTTTTAAAAATCCTTAATGTCCTTCTTTCACTAAGGACTGAAGCGTAGTAAAACTTGCTGTTATGGAGTTTCCTAATATCTGAAAAATAGTTAACAAGCAATTTCTGAAATGATGAAGGAAGTATGTGGACTCAGAGTTTATAAAGGTGCCGACTGCATTTTGGTCAAAGATGATAATCTCTTGTCTTCCAGAGCAATAAACCTGCTAGAGATCAGTGTTTTACAGTCTCCTTATTGGGAATAACTGTCTGGGGCACGTGTGGGTGATTCCAAGTCCTTTCCTTATCCAGAGAAGAATCCCAAAAATTCTTGTCTATTTAGGCCAAAGTAATTTCTTTACAAACTAATCCTAACAGTTATATTATCATGTTTGTTATCAGTACTATGATATCACAGGGTCTTAAAATTGTGTTTGTGTTTGTGTGAATTAGAGAAATTGTTATTACTTTCTGTTTTTCATGACTGTGAGGTCTAAGGTCTATGAACAATTCATATTTTATTTAAGTTGTAAAAAGGAGATAAAGGTCTGATAAATGAAGTCTTGTGAAGAGAGATTGAAGAGATGGGTATATTTAATCTTGAGAAAAGATAACTGAGACAGATTATAACAGTGCTTTGAAATGTCTTAAAACTGTCCATATTGTCCACCATTCCAGAATTTTTTTAAAATATGTTTTTATTATAGATGATGGCAAAGATGACAGTTATATGGTATTAATATACAGTATATCTAGGGTAGTCCTTTAAGATGTTACTAAATCTGGACTATATAGAGACATATTTCTCCATCTTCCCACTTTTAAAATATAATGATATTTCAAAAAGCAACTCAACTGTTGAACACATTCTTTGACAGTTCAAGCTTGTTTTCTTTATATCTATGCTGTTTAATTAACTTTGCTGAGTTCTAGGCTCAAATCAGGCATTGATTCTATATTTCTGGAATTTAATTCAGCATCCATTTACAACTTTAATTATTTTTATTTCCCAAGGAGACATACAACTTCAGGGTTGTTTTATTAGATAAGATTATCTGATGCTAAATATAACAGGGATATCAAACTTGCATCGTCATGATGTTGTCACGTGATGTATTGTGACTTCCCCCCCTTTGCTAAAATGGTGGGCGTGGCCAGCGCGTGACGCATCTGGCCTGTGGGCCACAAGTTTGACACCCCCTATCTTACTCATCATCAGGGCTAGATACAATGAGTCAGAGCATCATTAAATCTTCTACAATGTGCCCCTCCAAACATTTTTTAAAACTTTTTTTGGGGGGTGCAATAAACACAGAGCAAAACCTGATGAACTTACTTCATCCTTTGCTCATAAAAAGTATATTTAACATCTCTTAAAACTTGTTTCACACAATACACACACACCCCATGCCTGTGAAGCTGCTGGAGCATCTGAATCATGTTGTTCATACTGTCAGGGAAATAATTCTAAATTACATTCAAAACTTAAAATTCTTAAATAATTACTACTAACCAATTGATTCAATATATTAATCACTTAATTGGCCCAGAAGTTCCAAGGTCCATTTTCTGTGACCTTCAAATTAGATTTACTTTACAGTGTCAGTTTCTCATGTAAATCTAGCTGAAAGTTTAACTGCTTCCTAATTCATGCCCAGTTATGTCTAGCTGGAGGAATCAGACATTGTTCATTATAAATTGACCCAAGAATTTTGCCAGAATTTCAGACATGTTTATTCTTAAAATGGGCCCTAAAAGGGTAATAATAGCTTTTAAAATTCATTACACATCAATATAAATGTTAAAATAAAAGCCAAATGATAAAGTTGAAAATCTGGTGAATTTAATTCATCCTCATAAGACAACTTCTCTTTAGCTGGAAAAGATTGGGAACTTATTCTGACATAAAAATCTTTAATATTTTACCAATCTGTGCCAAATTCAGATCATAAAAACTTTCTAAAAACTATTGTTTTCTAAAAGACTGAATAAATAAAAAGAAAAATGCTACAGATATATAATATCTATAAATTGACAAAATAATTACTAAGATTGTACAGTTAGTATTCAGAGTATTTTAGATATTAATCATATAAAACATTAAATTATTTTAACAATGTAAGTATTTAAAACTCTGAGCTAAGTGCTTGAATTCTTCACTATTGTTTAAAAATGTAAAAAGAAAAAACCCACTGAAAAAATATAGATAAATATTATTCAATCCTTATAATTCAGAACAATCTAGGGGCTCAAAGATAATTTTGACCAATGAGTTAATCCATTAAGTAAGCAATGGTTTAAATCCATATAAGTATTTAGACAATTTTAATTCAACATTTTGAGGTATTTGAGGAGAAATATAAAGTGTAAAACCCACTGTAAGTTACAATGAAAGAGAATATATGTAGCCCAAGGCTGAACTGTGGATTGTTGATATTTTCTGAGCTCAGAGAGCACCAAAGACCCCATAATCTGAGGTTATTTATAATCCCAGTGGAAGCAAATTATATTTCTTCCAATTAATGATATATCCTAAATATTGTACAATTTCACTACTTAGTTACTATACTATATTTGTGTTTTTGTGCAGGGATGAGAATTACAAGTCAAAATAGATGAGGAATTGGTAAGGGAACACATATTTGTTTTGAATGAATTTAAATCCCTGGAACTGATGGTTTTCATTCTAGAATGCTAAAGTAATTGATGGATGTGATCTTAGAACCACTGGCTGTAATTTTTGAAAATTCATGGAAACAATTATGTGCCAAAAGATTAGAGAAGGTGTAGTAACTATTTTTAAAAAGGAAGAAAAAGTGGAGCTAGGAAACTACAGACTAATTCCCTTGAGATCAGTACCTGGAAAAATTCTAGAAAAGAGTAACAAGGGAACAAAGTGATTACTAGAAGTCATCATAATTAGCAGATCAATTGAGGTCCATTATCAGAAATAAAATATTTAGGGAAGTACTATGGAAGAGATTCAGAAAAAAATGTGAACACGGAAAACCCCAAAATAATAGCACTTAGCAATAGCGCTTAGATTTATATACCGCTTAATAGTGCTTTTACAGCCCTCTCTAAGTGGTTTACAGAGTCAGCATATTGCCCCCAACAATCTGGGTCCACATTTTACCGACCTCAGAAGGATGGAAGGCTGAGTCAACCTTGAGCTGGTGAGATTTGAACTGCCAAACTGCAGCTAGTAGTCAGATGAAGTAGCCTGCAATACTGCAGTCTAACCACTGCGCCACCTCAGCTCTCTACTAATAGCAGAACAATAGGTGAAACTTGGATTATAATAATTGGAAATAAGGAAACAGCTTATTATGAACAACAAAAATGATAAATTAGAAGAAATAAAAACAGAAAACAAACCAGCACTGAAACAACCTATGAACTGACCCTCCATCATGAAGATTTAAGAGAAAATTATGGCATATACAGAATTACCAGCGGAAAGACAAAGACTGGCAGCATTGAAAGTAGCGCTACACACACACACACACACACACACACACACACACACACCAGTGGTGAAATCTAAAATTTGTTACTACCAGTTCTGTGGGCGTGGCTTGGTGGGGTGTGTGATGTGACTGGTTGGGCGTGGCTATTTTTTTTAAACTTTTAAAACCATTTTTTCTACAACCTCTTCAGCGAAGAGGTTGTAAAAAAATGCTTTCAAAAGGCTCTGACAATCCCAGCTGAGTTGCCTGATCAGCAGAGACTTTTTTTCTTTTAAATGCCTCTGACGATCAGGCAACTCAGTTTGGATTGTCAGAGACATTTAAAAGAAAAAAAAAGTTTTTTTCTTTTAAATGCCTCTGACGATCAGGCAACTCAGCTTGGATCGTCAGGCATTTAAAAGAAAAAAGGGTTTTTTTCTTTTAAATGCCTCTGACGATCCAAGCTGAGTTACCTGATCGTTAGAGGCATTTAAAAGAAAAAAAGTCTCTGCCGATCAGGCAACTCAGCTTGGATCGTCAGAGGCATTTAAAAGAAAAAAAGGGTTTTTTCTTTTAAAAGCCTTTGATGATCCCAGCTGACCTGCGTGATCATCAGAGGCTTTTTTTTTACTTTTAAAAGCATTTTTTCGGCCGGAGAGGTTGTAGAAAAAATGCTTTTAAAAATAAAAAAAAAAAAGCCTCTGATGATTGTGTGGCTCAGCTGGGCATCGGGGGGGGGGGCAGGGATTTTTGCTACCGGTTCTCCGAACCACCCGCCTCCATCGCTACCGGATCGGGCGATCTGATCTGAACCGGGAGCATTTCACCCCTGACACACACACACACACACACAAATATATTCTTCATCTAGACCAAAAATCTGGTATGTTATCCCAAATTGGATTCTTAGACTTAAACCTGGTGCAAGGTAGAGAGTTTAATATTTTGTGTATCAGTATATATCTAGTAATTGATAGCCTGTTTATCTTATTCCCCTCTCAGCTATGTGATAACTAAGTCAAGTCAAGCTTATTCCTCTCTCAAACTGTTTGTTGTTGTCACCTAAGATCAAGAGGGAAAGAAAAAAAGAATGAAAATGGAGCCATGAGAGTGGTGTGGATTTAAGGATTCCAGATACTATTCTCACTGGATTATTAAGATGAAAATCAATCGTGTTGGTATGAAATCTTCTTCCCCATACAGGTGTGCAGTGTTCGGTGACACAGTATATGAAATGGTGGTAGACTTTAGGAGAAACTCTTCCATACTTCCACCTTTCACAATACTAGACAACACAGTATCAACAGTAGAGACCTTCAGATTTCTAGGTTCTACCATATCGCAAGATCTAAAACGGACAGCTAACATCAAAAATGTCATCAAAAAAGCACAACAAAGAATGTTCTTTCTGCACCAACTCAGAAAGCTCAAACTGCCTAAGGAGCTGCTGATCCATTTCTACATAGGAATTATTGAGTCTGTCATCTGCACCTCTATAACTGTCTGGTTTGGCTCTGCAACCCAACAAGACAGACACAGACTTCAGAGGATAATTAGAACTGCTACCAACCTGCCTTCCATTGAGGACCTGTATATTGCACGAGTCAAAAGAGGGCTGTGAAAATATTTACAGACCCCTCACATCCTGGACATAAACTGTTTCAACTCCTACCCTCAAAACGACACTATAGAGCACTGCACACCAGAACAACTAGACACAAGAACGTTTTTTTCCCGAATGCCATCACTCTGCTAAACAAATAATTTCCTCAACACTGTCAACTATTTACTAAGTCTGCACTACTATTAATCTTCTCATTGTTCCCACCACCCATCTCCTTCCACTTATGACTGTATGACTGTAATTTTGTTGCTTGTATCCTTATGATTTATATTGATATTGTTTCCTGATTGCTTATTTGCACCCTATGACTATCATTAAGTGTTGTACCTTATGATTCTTGATGAAAGTATCTTTTCTTTTATGTATACTGAGAGCATATGCACCAAGACAAATTCCTTGTGTGTCCAATCACACTTGGCCAATAAAAAATTCTATTCTATTCTATTCTATTCTATTCTATTCTATTCTATTCTATTCTATTCTATTCTATTCTATTCTATTCTAAACAAGTTTTATTGATTTTTTCTCCTCTCCCACATTCACCCACATCTTCTTTTTTTCTGAACAGTGTTGGCCGTTTCTTATCTTATACAATTAATCAAATTCAAATATATTTTACTCAATTACAATTCTTGCCAAAATCGTCTCCCCCCCCCTTTTTTAAACATATCTCAATATTTCTATACTTGCATACATAAACACCATCTTCATTTGTCCCTAAATTCTAACTTTACTGCATATTTATTCTCTTTTATTCTTAAACAGTTCATTCTTTAATATATTTATATTTGTTTGTTCGGTCTTGCCTTTCTTCCACTTCATCTTTTTTATCGTACCCTCTCCCTCTTCCCTATCCCTTCCTACTTTCTTTCCCCATCCTCTTCTTCTCTTCTCTACTTCCCCTTCCCTTCTCCTTCTCCTCCTCTCTTCCCCCTTGTCTTTACCTTCTCTCCTACTCTAATTTTCCTTCCCTTCCTTCCTCCCTACTCTTCCATCCCTCTCTCTCCTTCTTCCTCCCTTCCACCTCTCTTCTCCTTTATCTCTCTCTATTGCTGTATTTATTTTCAATTTAATATTTTCCACTCTGGACTCCAAGCAGCCCTGATCCCTTGTCCTTTTAATTATTAACAGTATATTTCATCTTGTTTCCTTTTTTCTTTCAGATCTTTACTCAAACAATCTTCTAATCCTTTGTCTTTTTACTTTTACCCATGTACTTTTTCTGCTTTACTTCTTGCAAATATAACATTTAAATCATTTTTATCATTTCAATTTCATTCAGTTTTACATTCTATTTCAATTATTGCATATATTTCTCAAAATATCTTAACAATATATTTCCACTTATTCAAATATATATTTATAGAGTGCATCTTAATCATTTCTCATTTTACCCAATCCAATTAGTTCTTAAAATATTCTTAATTTGCCTTCTTTTCTCTTTTTGATTATGTTTCCAATACACAGTTTGAAATATTCCAATTATTGCATTTCCCTCAACAAGTTTATTCATATTATTAAAACCTATCATTCTATAGACCTCCAATCTTATTAAGCATATGATATTTATTGCAGTTTCTCCAGTTTTCAGTAGAGCATATTTAAAACTTAAAATATAGAGTATGTCTTATTCCCTTTATTTCATACAACTCTATATTCCCCTTATTTTAAAATCACTTAATTAATATCACTGTTTTATCTTTTTTTCTGACATTAAACTCATCTATTAAATTTTACAGTTCTGAATATATTTTCATTTCTTTCTGTCTTTTTGTCTTTCTCCTTTTCTGCCCTATATTTCCCATTGTTTTTGCTTTTCCTTTCCTTTTCATTGTTAATCCCAATGTACTTATTTTGTGTTTTAAAATCATTAAATCTTTACCCTTTATTTCCCATTGTTTTCCATCCCTTTTCCCTCTTTCTCATATTTCCACTGTAAATCCCAGTGTAATCATTTATGTTTTTAATATTTTTTCTTCTCCTCCACCCTCTTTTCTTTCTTTGCCTTTTCTTTTTTCCTTCTTCTTCCTTTCTTTTGTATTTTAGAATTCTGCACTCTCCTATTCTGCCCTATATTTCCCATTGTTTCGCCTTTCTCTTTCCTTTTATGTGTCTTTTATTGTTAATCCCAGTATACTTATTTTGTATTTTAAAATCATAAAATCTTTAATTTTGTCCTTTATTTCCTGTTATTCTCCATCTCTTTTCCCTCTTTCCTATATTTCCACTGTAAATCCCAGTGTAATCATTTAAATTTTTTATATTTTTCCTATTCCACCCTCTTTTCCTTTTTTGTTTCTTTTCTTTTTGTCCATACTTAATATTACAATTGTTAAATTTTCCATAGTCAATCTCTTTGTCTTTGTCTTCTTTGTTATCCATCTCTCTTTCTTGTTTCTCATTGGTCCTTTCCTTTTCATCTTCAGTGCATTCTAGCTCAGTCTTTACATCCTCAAATTTTGATTTTCCATGCAAATGAATAATCATATCCTTTATTTCTAAACACATTGTCCTTAGTTCTCGCCAGTTATCGTTTTAAAAGTTCAAGGTTTATTTTTTTTTCCTTGATTCTTCAAAGATTTCCTCAAAACAGACAATTCCATGTCATGCTCTTCTTTCTCCTACAGATGTCTCTCTATAATCCACTGTTCCACTGAGCTAATTAACAAATCGCCATTTTATTTGTAATCCACATCCGTTTTTACTGAGACAAAAAAGAGAAAAAGCCAGTTTTCCCGTTCTTCTTTCACCTTTATATACAACCAATCAGTTTGCAATTCAATCCAAATTAGATCCAAGTTCCAAATTTACATTTCCATTTATCAATCACTTTTAATTCTTTGGTTGGGATTCTTCTATGGCGCGCTTGTCATTCCCACTTTCTCTCTCCATCCGCCATCTCCCCCCGTTGATATTTAGCCGCTATTTCCATGCCGGGGTAATTTTAATAATTTAAATATTTGAAGTTCTTTTTATTGTCTATGAATGGCCAATCACTCACCCAGCACCAACACTCTGTCCAAATCTTCCCTCCTGCACATCGCTTGCTCCAGAGGCTCCATCTTCATGGCCATTCACCCTGATCGCCACCCCCGTCATTGGATCGAAGAGTTTCTCGGGCTATCCAAGGGACTTGTCTGTCCCTCTTTAGCCACCGAGCTGCCTCTCCTTCTTCACTGTCCCTATAGGACAGTTTCGGTCCGAAGACTGTTCATCTGGCTGGATGCCAGTGACTGTTCGTCTGGCTGGATTTCGCCAAGCTTGTCGGAGCCCGGCATTTTCCCAGCCAGTCACGCCATGCCGCTTCCAGATTTTCTATTCTATTCTATTCTATTCTATTCTATTCTATTCTATTCTATTCTATTCTATTCTATTCTATTCTATTCTATTCTATTCTAATTGTGCCACTATATGCAATGTCTTTGCTTGAACTCCCCAGCCTGTTCCTGCAATTTTCCTAATTAAATTATTCCCAGTTTTCAATTTTTGTCCAATTAATTCAAAGTGTTTTCCAAATATAAGGGATCGGCCAAAGATTATTCCAAGACAGTTGGCAGTTGTGTTTTATCCTCTTGCCACAGCAATATACATTTAACTCTTTCTTTGCTGTACAATTGCTTAGATGGAAGGCACATACTTAGATTTTATTTATGTTAGGGTACAATCCCCAGTTTTCATGATATTGGCTTAGGTTTTTAATGCAAGGATTAAAATAGCATCTATCAAGCAGACCAATCAGCTTGCCTGCCATACAGCAACATGGTTATAGACGAACTGGCTGTTAAAATTAGAAAATCAAAACCAAAATCATATTCAACCCCAAAGTGGAAGATCAGACTAGAGGCCAGGATAAAGAAATTAAGATCAGATGCAAGTATTGTGAACAATATGCAAGACCAAAAACTGAAAAATGAAAAGTAAAAGTGCTACACTCAATTTGCCAACAAATTTGGAAAACTCAATAGTGGAGGGTAGAGCCGAGGATTTTGTTCAGTATCTGTATGACAAAATCACTCAGATTCGGGAAGATTTGGACTCCGACTGGGTAGTCTCAGGGGGAGAGACAGGGGCAGGTCTTGAGAATGTTATCTGGGATGAGTTTGATCCTGTGACCCCTGAGGACGTGGACAGGATTCTGGGTAGACTGAACGCGACCACTTGTTTATTGGACCCGTGTCCTTCCTGGTTAGTACTGGCTTCCTGGGAAGTGACACGAGGCTGGCTCCAGGGGATTATAAATGCTTCGCTGAGTGAGGGTGACTTTCCCGCCACCTTGAAAGAGGCGGTGGTGAGGCCTCTCCTCAAGAAGCCTTCCCTGGACTCGGCAATGTTGGTAAATTATCGTCCGGTCTCCAATCTTCGCTTTGTTGCGAAGGTTGTTGAGAGTGTGGTCGTGCAACAGCTCCCCCAGCACCTGGATGAAACGACGTATCTGGATCCGTTCCAGTCGGGCTTCAGGCCCGGGTACAGCATGGAAACGGCATTGGTCGCGTTGGTTGATGATCTCTGGAGGGCTCGGGACAGGGGGTGCTCCTCTGTCCTGGTCCTGTTAGATCTCTCAGCGGCTTTTGATACCATCGACCATGGTATCATGCTGCACCGGTTGGAAGAGTTGGGGGTGGGAGGCACTGTGTTGCGGTGGTTCTCCTTTCTCTCTGACCGGTCGCAGTCTGTGTTGACAGGGGGACAGAGGTCGACCCCGAGGCCCCTCATATGTGGGGTGCCGCAAGGGTCGGTCCTCTCGCCTCTCCTGTTCAACATTTATGTGAAGCCGCTGGGCGAGATCATCCGTGGTTTCGGGGTGGAGTACCATCAGTACGCTGACGACACTCAGCTGTACATCTCCACCCCGGATCACCCCAACGATGCCCTTGAAGTGATGTCCCGGTGCCTGGAGGCCGTACGGATCTGGATGGGGAGGAACAGGCTCAGGCTCAACCCATCCAAGACTGAGTGGCTGTGGTTTCCGACGTCCCGATATAGTCAGTTGACGCCATCACTGACTATTGGGGGCGAATCATTGGCCCCCACGGAGAGGGCTCGCAACTTGGGCGTCCTCCTGGATTCACGGCTGTCTTTAGAAGAGCACTTGACGGCCGTGACCGGGAGGATTTTTCATCAGGTTCGCCTGATTCGCCAGTTGCGTCCCTTTCTGGATCGGGACTCTTTACGCACGGTCACTCATGCCCTTGTCACCTCCCGCCTGGACTATTGCAACGCTCTCTACATGGGGCTCCCCTTGAGGAGCACCTGGAGGCTCCAACTGGCGCAGAGTGCGGCCGCGCGGGTGGTAATGGGAGCGACATGGCGTTCCCATGTAACACCTCTCCTGCGCGAGCTGCACTGGCTCCCGGTGGTCTTCCGGGTGCGCTTCAAGGTTTTGGTTACCACCTTTAAAGCGCTCCATGGCTTAGGACCCGGGTACTTGTGGGACCGCCTACTACCACCAATAGCCTCCCACCGGCCGGTACGCTCCCATAGAGAGGGGCTCCTCCGGGTGCTGTCAGCCAAACAATGCCGACTGGCGGCCCCCAGGGGGAGAGCCTTCTCTGTGGGGGCACCTACTATCTGGAACGAGCTCCCCCCAGAGATACGGAGGATCCCGGATCTGCGCACCTTCCGCCGCGCCTTAAAGACCTTACTATTTCACCAGGCCGGCCTGGCCTAATTTTCCCCCTCTTTTATAAAAGATTTTTAAAATTTTAAATATCTTTTAGTATTTATATATTCAATTTTAAATTGGTTTTAAAAGTTTGGGGTTTTAAATTTGTCAGGGCCAAAATTATTTAATTTGATTTTATTCTATTTTTTAAATTTTGTATTGCATGTGTTTTTATTGTTTGGCTGTGCACCGCCATGAGTCCTTCGGGAGTAGGGCGGTATAGAAATCTAATAAATAAAAATAAATAAATAAATAAATAGTGGCCATAAGATTGGAAAAGGTCAGTTTACATTCCAATTCCAAAGAAGGGCATTGCCAAAGAATGTTCCACCTACCACACCATTGCACTCATTTCACATGCTAGTAAAGTTATGCTCAAAATCCTACAAGTTAGGCTCCAGCAGTATGTGGATCGAGAACTACCAGAAGTACAGGCAGGATTTTGAAGAGGCAGAAGAACTAGAGATCAAATTGCCAACATACCCTGGATCATGGAGAAAGCTAGGAGTTCCAGAAAAATATCTACTTCTGCTTCATTGACTATGCTAAAGCCTTTGACTGTATGGATCACGACAAATTGTTGCAAGTTCTTAAAGAGATGGGAGTACCAGACCATCTTATTCGTTTCTTGAGAAACCTATATGCGGGTCAAGAAGCAACTTGAGAATTTGACACGGAATCACTGATTGGTTCAAAATTGGGAAAGAAGTTCGGCAAGCTGTATATTGTTGCCCTGCCTATTTAACTTACATGCAGAGGACATAATGAGAAAGGTGGGCCTAGATGAATCACAAGTTGGAATTAAGATTTCCGGGAGAAATATCAACAACATCAGATATGCAGATTATATTATCTAATGGCAGAAAGTGAAAAGGAACTAAAGAGACTCTTGATGCGGGTAAAGGAAGAAAGTCCAAAAGTTGGCTTGAAACTCAATATTAAGAAAACTAAGATCATGGCATCCGGCCCTCTCAATTCCTGGCAAATAGATGGGGAAGAAATGGAGGTAGTGACAGATTTTATTTTTCTGGGCTCCAAGATGACCGCAGATGGGGACTAAAACCAAGAAATTAAAAGGCATTTGCTCCTGGGGAGGAAAGCTGTCTAGCAAATCTAGACAGCATACTAAAAAGCAGACACATCACCCTGCCAACAAAAGTGCGTATAGTCAAGGTTATGGTTTTCCCAGTTGCAATGTATGGCTGTGAAAGTTGGACCATAAGGAAGGCTGAGCGCCAAAGAATTGAGGCCTTTGAACTATGGTGTTGGAGAAGATCCTGTAAGTCCCTTGGACTGCAAGGCGATCAAACCGGTCAGTCCTAGAGGAGATCAACCCTGACTGCTCTTTAGAAGGCCAGATCCTGAAGATGAAACTCAAATACTTTGGCCACCTAATGAGAAGGAAGGACTCACGAGAAGAGCCTAATGCTGGGAACAATTGAGGGCAAAAGAAGAATGGGACGATGGAGAATGAGGTGGCTAGATGGAGTCACTGAAGCAGTCAGTGCGGGCTTAAATGGACTACGTGGGATGGTACAGAACAGGAAGGCCTGGAGGAACGTTGTCCATGGGGCCACAATGGGTCGACACGCGACTTCATGACTAACAACAACAAACTACTCACAGGCATAGTGGGCAACATTGTAAGCCGCCCTGAGTCTTCGGAGAAGGGCGGCATATAAATCAAATTTAAAAAAAAACAAACAAACATCCAAGATTATATTAGAAGAAAATAACATCCTTCCAGTAGAACAGAAAGGAAATAAAAGTATAGTAGTATAGTATAGCCTTTATTGTCATTGTACATCATATATACAAACAAAATTGGTTTAGCCTCTCTGGTGCAATCCATAACAGAAAATACAAAACAGAAGGAAAAATAGAGGCACAAAGGATTAACTTCTAATTGATAAAATAATTTTACAAAAGCCAAAAAACCAATTTACATATGTTTTGAATTGATGATAAGACATTTAATTCATTACCACAAAATTAGATTATCACATGTTTGGAAACAACTGATGTCAGTTAAAACATTACAATGTTTATAGAAAAAGCAATGAGGCAGTGGAAGATAGAATTCGTGGTTGGACATGAAAATGTCAACATTAGGAGAGGGATCTTCCAGGGTGACTCATTTTCACCCTTATTATTTGTCATTGTATGAAACCACTTTCAGTGAGTTTGAAAAAACAAATCTTGGCTATCAAACAGCGAAAATTGCTAATAAAACCCCAAATTTGTTTTATACAAACTATCTGAAGTTTATGAAAAATCAGAAATTGAAATGCAGTAATTGACAAATACAGTAAGAATTTTTAGCACAGATACAGTACAACAGTGGAATTTGGCCTAGAGAAATGTGCTATAATAGCAATAAACTGGAGTAAAACAAGAGTAATGGAAATGAAATGCCAAATGGTCAAGCCAACAGGAGCCACTAGAATGAAACCTACAAGTAAGTAGACATTTTACAGTTGGATAACATCAAACACTGATAAGTTAAAAATGTGACTAGTTAAAGAATAAATCCAAAGAGAGAAAATTTTATTAAAGACAAAATTGAATAGTGGAAAGCCATTAATACCTGTACTGTAGCTGTTTTACGGTACTGGCAGTGCTTTCAGTCTATTCTGGTAAATCATGGGAAACATTCTTTCTATTAGGAATTGTAGTTATTTACATTTAACTTTATTGTTGAGAAACTAGACTACTTGATATAGGAAAGTCATGGCAGAACTTTTATGAGATAAAACCCCTTCTCATTTCTGAGCCAATTTTTGTTTTTTGTTTAAATAAGCGATATATAATTCAGGATGGAATAGATTCCTTCAATTATTATGCCAGTTCTCTGTCTTTTCCTTGGTTGCACCTGCTGCTTTTTATCTGTTGGACCCCAATCAGAAACTCTATATGAAACTCTACATGAAAAATAGTGGCTTTTTTCTCAATCACTACAGCATCAATGTTTAACACTTGGAATAATTTCAAAAATTAATGTTAGTTATCACCTTTAAAGCGCTCCATGGCTTAGGACCTGGGTACCTACAAGACCGTCTTTTGCCACCAATAGCCTCCCACCGACCAGTTCGTTCTCACAGGGAGGGACTACTCAGGGTACCGTCAGTCAAATTATGTCGACTGGTGACTCCCAGGGGGAGGGCCTTCTCTGTGGGGGCTCCAACCCTTTGGAATGAACTGCCCCCGGAGATACGGAATATCCCTGATCTCCGTGCTTTCCGCCGCGCCCTCAAGACCCTGATGTTCCAACAGGCAGGGCTAAACATACAAACATGTGAATGATTTTTTAAATGTTATCTAATTCTGGGTTTTATTTAATTGACCAAACTAAGTAATAATTTTAATTAGCAATTTTATGATGTTTGTGTGTCTATATTTTTCTTGACTGTACACCGCCTTGAGTCCTACGGGAGAAAGGCGGTATAGAAATATAATAAATAAATAAATAAATAAATAAAGAAAGAAATAAATAAATAAATAAATAAATAATTTGCTAAAGTTTCAAGTTAACTATAATACATACCACAAAATCCCACCCCTCTCTTATTAGTTGTATTTGAGGGTAGACTTGAGGGGAAAAAACTAATCAGGCTATACAAACTTAATAATTTGAAGTGAGTTTCATATACAGTATAAAAAGGGACATGCAAAAAGAAAGGAAGTAAGCTGCAGGAAGAACTCTTCATTCCAGCTCATGCAAAACACAAATGTAACAAGCTTGCCATTAATAACTAAATAAATATGAACATTATATTATAATTACATGTTTTACTAGCAATCTGTCCTCTGAATTGTTAACTCTTTTCTATTCAGAACCTTTCTCCCCTATTCTTGGGTAAAGAAGGAAAATAATAATAATTCCTTAGTAATTATAAATAAAGTAACACAGGAGTTTCTTTTATACTGTAAGGCAGAGCCCAATATTCTTGAGAAAAGAGTTTTATTCCTCTTTATTTATTCCTGATCAACAAATTCTTCAATTTACACTCTTGGATACAAAGTATGTATTTCAGGTAGGAACATGAAAATTAATAAGTTTTTCTGAGAACGGCAATTTTTTTTCCTAGGATTGCCATCAGTATGAAAGTTTCGATGTATAAACTAATTATAGCTCGTTTTTCAGAGTTAAAATTAAAACATTACTCTTTATAACAAATCTAATGTTTATTATTTGTTCCATATTAATCTTTAATCATTTTAAAATGTTTGTACCTTTATATTGTTACAGTGGAATTTATTCCTTTTATTCATATATAAAATATATCATGTTTTTAACTGTTAAAATTAAAACTTAACTCTTTTACCTTTATAACAATTAAAATGTCATTGATTCATTGCAAAGTAATATTTAATCCTTTATTAAATATTAGTAACTTCATACTGTTATAATGGAGTTTGTTTTTTATTTTCAGCATATGGCGAGGACCAAATATAAATTGTACAGATAGTTCAGGATACACTGCTTTACATCATGCAGCTTTGAATGGTCACAAGTAAGTACTATATTACTATTATGTTGGAATTAGTTTGTATTGCATGTTTGTATTGATGCTAGGCTGCATAAAATCATCATATTTTTGTGTTTATGTTGATTTTAGCGGAATACTATTCCAGTTGTGCAGTTGAAGAAGCCTACTGTAGCAGGATCCAATCCAATGATTAGTAAAGTTCTAATAGTGACTTTTTAATGAACAACACATGAATAACGTACAGATATGGACTAGGTTGTTGAATCAGTAAGTTTTTAGATTTTAAACTTACATTTTTTATAAGTGATTAGATTTGACAGGATAGAGCCTCTTTGAGACAAAATAGATTTCTAATTTATTTTAAATAGCAGTAAAAAGACTTATTTATATTAAAAATTGATCTCAATAATCTTCAATCTTACATTGGCATTTTTATATAACCTTCTGCAGTTAATAATAGTTAGACAATACAGCTGCCATTGGGAAAAAAATGATTTGTGAGGGCCATTCTTCAACCTAATGGATGGATTGTGTTAGCATGAAGCTGGAGACATATGATATTGTTGTATTATTTCTGGAATTTTGGGTGGCTTCCCAATAGCTCTTGATACCATTAAGTATTTGTTGTCCTGGACTGATTTTTTAAAATATATTTCAACACTATTATTTTGTGATTATTGTTTTTTTGAGTTGGTGAAAATTAGGTTTCAGCAGCTAGTGTTAGGTGATCAGTGCCCTTCCCAAGTCTATGATATTTCCCGAAATACTTCTGGTCTTTTTTATTTATTTTATTTGTTTATATTTATATACTGCCCTTCTCCCGAAGGATTCGGGAGGTGAACAGCCAACAGATAAAACACAAGAAAATACAAAATTTAGAAACAGTATTAAAATCCAATTTTTTCATTATATCTGTGGATTTGCAAATATACTAGAACTGTAAAAGCTTCTTTCATCCTCTATTTTTTTTTTATGCACTAGCAGCATAATTGGGAACATTGTCTTGTTCATTTGTTGAGGTGGTTAGTTGTCTTAGAATTTCGCTACTCTTTTCAAGCCCTCAGCAATTGCTCAGAATCAAGAAAGGTAGCTTTTCAGTGTCTTATTAACCCAATTAACTGAAATAAAAAATAGGAGTTATCTTACAGAAATCTTGGTGACCTCATACATTTATGGTAGAATTCCATTTATCTCTAAATTCATTACAATAGGGATGCCTCAGTCTTTTTGCTAATCGTGTTGAAACTGCTGGATTTTATTTTCGTTTGATAAAGAAAGAATGTGCAGATGTCCCAAACTTGTAACATTTCCCAAACTTCCATCCTATTTCCAATCATTATTATTATTTTTTATCCTTCCTTAATTTCTGGTTGTTTCCTCTTTTGTTAATGCTTTTTTTCTCATGCTAAGTTTGCATCTGATCCTTACTTGCTTCTGGTTTATAGGCCAAACTGTTCTACTTTGGAAGTTTTCCAACTCCAGGAATATTCTATGAACATTAGCAGAATTAAACTTGATACTCTTGCCATAAATATATCCTCTTACTTTGCAGCAATCTTGGTAAGAAAACCAGTTCAGTGAGTGATAGTGTGGCTAAACAAGTATGACATTTTGTCTTCAGGCCACCATCTACTCAAAACTGATAACTTTCTTGCCTGGCTATATATTCTAGACTTGGAAAAACAGGATCAATTGCATACGATTTTGGAACTGAGGAGACTTTTCAGGTGTCCAGCATTGTACATTAACTATTCTATCACAGACTTTGCTTTCAGTTCCATTATGAATTTCAACTTTGGTCATCCTTCTGGTACTATCTTCAGTATTAGTAATGCAATGTAAGTTGTTAGGCTGACTTACGGCAATGCAGAGAAATCAAGTCATTTGTCAGTCTTGTAGTCTGAGGCCAAGACTATTTCATTATTCTTCTGTACTGCTTAATAATGAAGTAGAACAAAACAAAAGGAAACAAATTGCATATAAACATGTGTACTAGAATGGACATTTTCTTAATGGCAACATTTTCAGCACTGACAACTTTAATTCCTCTTATAGCAGCATTTAAACTGCAATTCTTTTGTCATGAGTTTCATTTCCGTTCTTTTCATTAATTCCAGTGCTTGATAGGATTTCTCCAGTCCTTGAACTTTCACATTTGAATAAAAGTCAGCCTATGAAGGAGAAATAAAAATAATAATTGATTGCTTAGCAATTTCCCTCCATTTCTATGGTCTTGACTTGCTCACTTCATTTGATAGCTCATTCTAATGTTTTTTTTAATTAGAGATTATGCCCAGATTTGTTATACTTCCCTAGAATCTTACTGTTCATATTATTTAGATTACTAGATTCTGAATTTGGGGGGGTGAGGCAGGGGCAACATAGCAGGGACAAATGCAACTTTGCTTTTGTTGCTCTTCTTCTCAGAGCTGCTTTTCTCATTCTCCTTCTCAGAGCTGGGGCTGAAGTTCTGCAGGCATTGAGAATTGAAGAGATACTGCCCTAGAGAGTACTATGAGTCCTATTCAAGATGTAGGTAAGGCTGGTAAAAGTTGTCATGATCGTGCTGACATTCAGCCATAGACATAAGGTGGCTTCACCTTTATCCAGACTGTTAGCATAGATCACTTTGATCAATCAATTATCTTTATACTTGTCTCCAAAGGAGTTTACCCAGGAACTGTCACTGGTGTTTCATAATGAGGTCTGTGATTTAATATTTTGCTACAGTAAATTGCTAATAGCAAGTTCTGCAATTTGGAGAAAATGAACAGACAAATGAGCTGAAAGTAAGATATGATAATTGAGTTCATTCCAAAATGAATCCCTGAAAATGGTGAGATAAAGCAGCACCTTCCCAGATTAGGTCTTTCGTATGGTTTACTTCTGAGAACATTTTTAATCTTATATAGTTAACCTGATTAATCGTTACTGTAATTAACTAAATTTACAATCTAGATTTAGTTCTCTGCTGATAAAAGATACTGCTAACAGTACACACCAGAACAGGTGCTTAACCTTAAAAACTGGTTAGGGCAGACAGATCACAGATTTGAGCTAAACTATACCAAGAGTGTCTAAGCTCCTTGCAAGAAAAGGAACATGAGAGAGAATATAATTGTTTTGAGAGAATCTGATGTCCCAAACAGGTTTTATACTTAAGGGCGCATATGGATATGTCTTCAGATGAGGAAGTGGAAGACAATAATCCTGGATTGGGTGATTCCAGCAGTGTTGGACTCCATTCTGGGTCAGACAAATCCAGCAAACCCCAAGGAATTCTTCCCTACCCCTACAGCCTGCTTCTAGATTCTGCAGTTCAGCTACTCAGTCTTAAGAAGAAGTGTGTGATAAAGATCCAGTAGCAGAGATTGAGTTTCATAGGTCAGAGGCTTGTCAAAGAGCAGGCCAACAGAAAAGCCAACACTAATGAGGTTGTAACTTATCTGTACATTTGGGTGGAGGCTTGTCATTGCTGATTTATTGGCCTCAGTCCTTGGGAGAAAATGCAAAGAACAACTTTCCAAGTCTCAGATTTATTGGGTTTATTTTGCTGTGCTATGCTTGGAAGTCTAGATTCCATTCCATCCTGTTTCCTGTCTCTCCCTTCAGATTTGTTGCTTGATTACTCAGTTCCTTGTCTTAACCTATATTAAATCTGTTGACTACATTTACAGTTGCTGTTCTAAGATACTGGTAAAGAGGATTTTTTGCTTCCAAAAGATTGTTTTGTCTGAATTCCTTTATTGCTCAATTGTGGCAAGAATCCAGCCTGCTAGCTTGTTGGCTGGCAGCCATCAAGACCAGCACAGAAAAATAGGTTAAATGTGTTTAAAGTAGGTGTACATTCCTATTCAAGTAGTAACTGTCACTGCCTGGAATAGAATGGAAAAGAAGAGACTTCTCATTAAGTTCTGCAACCTCCTTCCTTACATATTAAAGCTATATCTAGGTGCTGCCATTGTCTGTCTACTGTGATCTTTCTTATCTTCTTTGGAGAACGTTTTTTTATTTTGTTTATACGTATCACAATATCATGTGGAACAGCTTCTTCATAAATAATGGATATACTGTAAAGTTCAGTTCAAATTTTCTTGCCAGCACATTTTGTTCTGGAATCTGGTATTTTATTCCTGCTTCAGGAATAAGCAATATAGTACAATTAATTCCATCAGGTGGTAGACCTGAACCATTTGAATTCTAGCTACTTAACTATCCTAAAGAAGTTCAGTGGTTAATATTCTATCCTGGGTATAAGGGACATGAACATTTTCCTATTTACATAAACATTTCACAGGGTGACTCCGGCAACCAATTTAGATATATGTGGTATTATTTATATAGGTAATGCTAAAAAGTATTTTCTTTCATTTATTTACTATGCTGTACCAAATATATTCCCTGTAGTTTTTTTTTATTTCTGTTTCATGGTAGTCCATCAGAATATATTAAAAATTACTAGTTTTTCTATTTCCTGGAGAAACCTGCATCTTGTCAGTTGTGCTCATTCTATACCAATATCACATGAATACAAAGAACTAATTTCAATCAAGCTTCTTAGCAAAGCATTATTTTTTAGGAACTTTCCTGTTCCTTGTGGATCAGTCTGTTTTTGTCTTTTCTGGCTTCCTTTTCAGCCATTGAATCTGCTCAGGGCTATCCATTTATTGCTCAGCAATCGCCTTCTCCTCCTCCTCCTCCTCCTCCTCCTCCTCCTCCTCCTCCTCCTCCTCCTCCTCCTCCTCCTCCTCCTCCTCCTTCTCCTCCTCCTCCTCCTCCCATGAGAATGCTCTATGATAGAGTTACTGACAGTCATAGTATTTAGAAACATAAAAACTTAGAAAACTGATAGCAGAAAACTATGTAGTGATCCATCTATGCTCATCTGGATGTTGATTGCTGGTGGCAAGGTGTTTTGGTCTTTTTGTTCCCTTTTGGGCTTGTTAATTCTCTCTTTTGTACAGTATGTAGATGTTGTTTATGTCTGTATGTCTATTGGTGGCCAATTTGTTGGAGTGCCAAGCTTCCAGGAATTCTGTAGCCTTTTTGGATTGGGCTTGGTCTAGAGTGGCCACAGTTTCCCAACTGAAACTATGCTTAAGTCTGTCCATACGTTGTGACTATGTAATATTATGAAAACTCTTTAATTTCACAACATATGAATATAGATTAACATAAGAACAACAGTTAAGAAGTAAACAATACCCCAACCAAGGAACTGCCAAAAAGGTAACAGTAAACAGCTCAACCAAAGAACATCCAAGACCCCTCCAACCAACCATAACAGGAACAGCCGCTAGAATATAAATTAGGGCAAACCCCACTCCTTACTAGCACTGATATTACCTAGTTTGGGTGATGAATTGTCTACAAGAAAATAACCAAGCTCAGAAAGTACCAAGAATCCCTTGTTTCAACCATAAGCTATAAATACTCTCCTTTATTACTAAGCCTAGAATATGGTCTCCTCTTGTTGGGCATTTTACTAACTGTTTTAGAGAGGCACCTTTTAATGCCTCCAACATATCCCTGATCCTGATGTGATAAGTCACATACAGGACTTATTGATGTTCAACTTAACCATACGATGAGGCTAATTACTGGGTGCATAAAATCTACCCTAGTTACTGGCTACCAGTTCTTAGTCACATACTTCCCCCGCACTTATGACGACAAGAAGCTCTCATTCGGGAGTATAGTAAGATCCTGTTAAATTCCTCTCTACCTATTCATGGCTACATTCCTGATCTCTTAAAATGCCGATTAAAGTCAAGAAATCCACCACTCTTGACAGCGCTTAAGCTGCTGGCCGATCATCAGAACACCACACAAAAGTGAATAGAAGCGTGGAGTAGCTATTCGCCCCAAGATATTTTTTAGCATATTAATCCTAATAATATACCTCTAGGATTTAATCTACCCCGACACACATGGGTGACATACAATAGGATTAGAACGACTCATGGGGTGTGTGCCGACTCCTTGTATAAATGGGGAAAGACACCTTCAGCGCAATGTGATTGTGGGGGCCCCCGATAGACTATCCAACATATAGTGAGGGAATGCTCTAACAGAAGTATCCAGGAGATTATAGGGACTTCCTCTGCGTAACAATGATAGCTACTGACTGGTTCTCCAAACTCGACATTAAACTCTGAAATGTTATTTCTGTTTTCCTCTTAGGTTTTCTTATTGCTTTTTTAAAATTGTTTTAATTGTTTTAACCTGTAAAAGTGAAGTGTTTTAATATTGTGTGTGACCAGCCATACGCTAAATAAATAAATAAATAAATAAATAAATAAATAAATAAATAAATAAATAAATAAATAAATCCCTGATCCTGCTTGCAAGTGCAATTGGAAGATTCTAGATAAGATTAGGCATGTTGAATTTTAAATGTTTGAATCCTCCATGATCAGGCTGCTTAAATAATATTGCTATCATCTTTTATCTGAACAAGCAATATCCAGAATTTTGATGGATTTAGTCCAGGATGTCTAAAATGAGTATTACCATGCTGTGTGTGCTTATCATAGTGCACTAAAAAAAGAAAAACCTTTTAAGCTATACCCATATAATATTTTCTTGAATTTGTCAAGAATGGAAAAATCAGAAGTCCAAGCAGTTTAAATGAATATAAAGGTTTATTGCTTATGCTGTTTACAAGAATCTGAACTAGTAATGGTTAAAGCAAATTGGGGTAGATAAGTGTCAATGGAATTCAAGGTGGACTGGATTTAGATTTCTTGGGGCATGAAGGGACTCAAGAATGATGGTGTGTTTGACCCCTCCCTCAGGCTGAGCCTGCACATCTACAGAATTATTGCAAATTATTGTGAATTATTGAATGATCGTAAAAGTAACTTCCTTGTCAGAATTCTTGCCATTCACAACAATGCAGTCTGCAGACTCAAGTCTTTTCAATAGCCATTCCCATGAAGAAGAAATGTTCTTGTCACGTACACAGTTTACCACAGACCAATGCTTTGCTGAAAACAGAAAAGCTAATGCTCTTTTAAAATTACAAGTAAAATGCCGGAGAAATAACTGGATCAAGATTGGAAAAAAAACATGTTTATCATTTCTTTGCAGCCTGTGATTCAAGCTTTGAACCCCAGAAAAAGAAAAGTCCAAGTAAAAGCAAACAAGTTCTTTTACTTCAAAAGGATTTTATACTGTAGCTGTAGAAAAAGATACAACATTCTAACCAGGAATCTGCACTTGATTTGTAATTTGTATTTCTGTGTCATGCTAAAGTCTACAGATTTTTTATCCATAAAGGTTGACTGAAAGCATATTCAAAAAGGTATTCTTTTTTGCCTCTAGGATATTCTTGAGATATATAATACTTTGTAATAGTCTTAGTAAAGAACATTTACTTTGTAGCAGACTAGTGCCATCTTGTGATCTACCTGGAATACTGAATTTTCTTTTTTGGGGAAATTTTGTTTTACCAGTAGAAGAGCTAGTTCTAGTTACTTAGTTGGGTAATGAAACATCGGTAAGAAAAGAACCAAGCTTGAATTTGTCTACTCCGTAAGATCTAGTAAAAGAGGATTGCTACATTCCCCATATTTGGGAAAATGTCATCTACAATGATCCCTTGCTTGAGCCTTCTTAGAGTTGTCTTACATGTCTGAAACTATTCTCAGGTCAGATGGTCATTGGTTAATGACTACTCATTCAGCAGTGGTTCAAACTTGCAATGGCATTGAACAAATGATATTTATGACTGGTCCTCAGAGTTCCATCCATTTCAGCTTCCTTGCAGTCACTTGGTCAACATTTGTAACCTTCTTTGCTGGCTTCCAACAAGAAAATGTGAGGAAGTTGACAGGAAGTCACATAATGACTTTGTGACATTTGCACTAATGGCCTACAGTGATTCATTTACCGGCAACATTGAGTGCTGGAATTGCTGTTGCAAAATGATATACAGTCATGTGATGCCATGTTTTAAGACCACATTGCTTAATGATGGCAATTCTAATGCCAATTACCATAGTTAATTAAGGACTATTTGTATTAAGATCATATACTTCATGTTATGTTTTTGAACTGCTGACTGTTCATGGCTGTTCAGAGAAACATTTGGGTATGCTTGAAGATTCTTCTGTCAAACATTAAAACATCAGGGAGGCATATTTTTAAATTTAATTTAATTTTTGTTATTATCAGTAAGCTGTTAGTCTTTAGAAATCTAATAACATATAACTTGAATGAATGGACTATAGTGGAATCACTGGCTAAAGTACAGGGGGCTCCTCTAGGGGGAGTAAAGAAACATTCCAGTTTGGAATTGATTCGGGAGACGTAATGTCTATGGTCAAGACAGATAGTTCTTGTAATATAAGTGATGTACAATAAAATATCTATTTGGGCCTATGCACAAATGGTTCTGGCTGCAGGTATCTGACATGGATGGATGAATGGATGAATATTGGTTTTTCACTGTCTTTCAGAAATAAATTTGAATGTTTTATTTAGCATATTTTATTTGCAATGTACTCTCTTTTGGTACATGCAATCCTTTTATCTGCTACTGCTCATATCAAATATTTTCAAAATAGAACTTCATAGAGAATCTAATATAGTTCTTGAAGGGTACCGGAAGAAAAGATAGTGAAGAAAAATCTGGTACTTCAAAAGATCAAAGAAAGGGAATCAAAATGTGATTAGGGAATTAGGATCTTGGAAAAAAAGAAGGTATATGCAATGCGGAAGTAGAGTTGGAATATCAGAGTTGAATCATATGCAGCTTGTCAGCATGAGATAACCATCAAGAATCAACAATTGTACCAAAAAAGAGTAGACAATAGATAAAACTAGTTTTCAAAGCCAGGGAAGTAGTAAGGAACGAAGAATAGGCCAGAATTTATTACTATTATCGAACAATCAAACTATATAGGAGCACACCAAATCTGATAAAAATTATGTTGCTCAGGAGAGGTTCAACAGGAACGGGAACTTTTTCTGTAACCTTTCTTTTCCAAGAAGATTCAGTGGCCAGTAATAACATAGGGCAGCCATGCATGCCTTCTGTATGTGATATCCAGAATTCCCAGCAATTGCTTATTGCAGGAGTCCCCAGCCCCTGGTCTGCAGTCCAGTACTGGTTCATGGCTTGTTGGGAACCAGTCCGCAAAAGCGGCAGGTGCCTGCATGAAACCATCTCTTTTCCATCCTCCCATACTGCTGCCATCGCTGCCAGTCTGCGGACCTGGAAAGGTTGGGGACGTTGAGTTATGGTGCCTAGTTATAAACAACTATTTGAAATTCAGTGGTTCATGAAACAAAATTCCAGTCTTAGCAATTCTTTGTAGCTAGGGAGATAGTTCACAGAACTTATAAGAGTGACCTTTTTTTAACTATTATATGATTGAAGGAAGATAGGAGTTTCAAAATCTTTAACTGTGAACTTCTAGTATGAAACATTTCTGTATTTCCTATGATTTATATTTGTTTTGTAATATAAGATCTAGCCATTAACTACCAACTTCCAAATTAAAGCATGTCTCAAGAGAGTAAACCTTTTATGAATATATAATTCCTAATCTCTCATTCAGTGATGATTTAAAGAGTATGATGATTATAATTGTTATAATCATTTCTAAATTTCTTAAACACATCTGCTTCCTGCTTTTTAGCATTGATGACAGTGTTGTAAGAATAATTTTGTGGTTGTTTTGGTATATTTTGTGAGCATGTGCTATAAATTCAGTTTTGTAAAGGAATCTGTCAATCCTTAGTGCATTTTTAAAATATTTTTCAGGGATGTAGTTATCAAATTACTTCAATATGAAGCATCCACTAATGTGGCAGATAATAAAGGGTATTTTCCTATACACTTGGCTGCTTGGAAAGGAGATGTAGAGATTGTGAAGATTCTTATCCATCATGGGCCATCACATTCCAGAGTGAATGAACAGGTGATACTATTAAATTTATTTGTTTATATCTTCAGCAAACACAAGTAAGTATCCTTTTGTTCTTACAGAAATATGACTGGATTCATATGAAGTTCCTTCATGGCAAAGCATTATTTATCTGGGTAAGGGTTATATGGATGAGAGGTTTTATACAATATAGAACAATTTTGCAAACATCTGAAATCAAAATAGATTTTTTTTTTTTGTAATTACTATGGTATTGTATTTAGTTCAGTCTTCTTTTTTAGCAGATCTTATTTTATCATTGAGATAATAAAAATAATATTTGGAACAAGTGCTATTGATTTTTATAGATTGGTTGTGCTTCAGAGAATCATTGTAATTCATGGTTTAAATGAATAGCAAAATTCTATTGTTATGCTAACAGTTTTGCATCTTAAAATCAAAAGAGACTGAAGTAATATTAAGAGCAGGTCTATTTAAATTAATAGTGGCAAATTATTTCTGTAAATATTTTTTATGAAGAATTTTAAAAACTGGGAACTTGTAACAACTTTCCTACTATCTTTAAAAATTTGTAAGCTCTGCAAAATGTTAATTCCCCCCAACCATCTTATACACAACAATATTGAATATTAAACACTCTGGTAGCATTTCATAAAATGAGATATGTATACTATTCAAATCTACATTAGATTTGAATTTATTTGAATGGCTGCTTATTTCATTTAAGTGACTCTGGGCAACTAGCAATAGCTTAAAAAAATCAAATAAAATAAATTAAGAACCAATATAAAGACATATAAAAATGATCTACAATCGATTAAAAACATGATCAGCAGTATAATTCATCATCATATCTGTTGTTGCTCAAAAAGTCTTGACCATTATGTACAGTCTGATAGAATGGTCTATTAGATTGCAGCAGATATAATCCTAGAAATATACTACCACTTCCATGTAGTCCCTTAGAATGATATTAAAACAGCAAAAATTCTTACTGGCTTTTCTCTCTTTCCAAACTCTAAGTATTATCAGACAATGTACTCTAGAAATGCATGCCATTCCCATTACAGTATTGTTTTCTAAAGAGTTTGCGTCTAGAAAATATTATAGGCATAATAGGATGGCAAAGGGTAAGCTGTTACTACCTTAAACTGGTGAAGAGAAAAAGAGTTGTTTTTTTGCATCTGTAGCTATTACTGTGTAAGACCATTAAGAGGCAAGGAAACCGTTCTAATCATCCTTCTTCCTTTCTCCTAAAATATATTTAGGAAAAGCTAGAAAAAATAAATATACTGTAAATCTGATGAATCTAGAGAAATTTTCAAGTATATTTAATATAAATGAATTTTACAAAATGGAAAATTTGAGTATTTAGCTTGTTTGTCAGATTTCTAATTGAAAAGAGCATAGAATGTATGACCTTTTAAAATAACTTTTATTTCATTGTTAAATTGGGGAAAAAAAGGATTCAGAATATTACTTTTACATACTGTATTTCCTATAGTTTTGGTATAAGATCATCTTATGTAGAGTTTCAGAATGTTGAAAATAACATTTATTCCCAGGAATTGTAGCCATAGAATATAGTAGCTGCTTTCTTTATAGGCATGTTTATGAAAAAGAAAGAAAGAAAAATGTATGAAAGAAAGTTACTGTATTTGAAATTATAGTTTACCTCTGGTTGCTTTTTTTTTTAAATCGAATTGCTCAATTGCAAGTACTGGACAAATTATAAATTTAAAATCAGAAAATTGGAGTGATAAGTATTACTTATGACAAAGAGTGTAATGTTAGAATAAAGAAATAACAGTATATTCATAAACAATCATTGGGTAGGTGACTGTGATGTTTACTTGGCAAAATGTTATAGTATATAACTATAGTAATATAGTAAACAACTACGTGAATAGGCAGAGAAAGAAAGTTATGTGACGTATAGAAGGATTTTCTTGGTTTTTTATATGTAAATGAGGAATCAAGTTTAAAAGTAAACTTGTTAAACAAGTATTTGAAGTTGACATTTTAAACAATTGGTTAGAAATTATGTTGAAATACAATCCCTGATTCACATATAACAAGCCAGGAATCTGTTAAACATATCAGGATTTGTTACTTTTCTGGAAATATGGATGAAAAGAAACAAGGTCCTTGTTTGTTGTTTATTTTATTTTGTTTGTTTATATATTGCCAAAACCATAAGGACTCATTGTATAAAACTAAATATAAAGCTATTAAAGCTATAAAATTAGTAATGCAACTTGATAGAATCAGCCTAGCATCCATATTAACTGAGCATGCAAATTCTTAAAAATAATAAATCTTGCTAAATTGTGAGATCTGTGGGAAAACTTGGTTCTTAAGCTTTTCTAAATATTATCCAGGAAGGTGCTGTCCAGTTTTCTGGGGATAAAATAAAACATAGGAATGGGATGACATTTAAAAAAACCCAAGCTTTTCCCCCCACTGTCATTTCATGGAAGGAGATAACTTCAGTGGTCCTTTTTACAGTTTACATTTATTTCTGAAGTATTTTGGAGATACTTACAGGAAAATCACAACACATTTTAATATACCCATTGAAATAGTTTTAGCATGGACATTATCTTAAGAACATGTGTATATATAGACCAGTGTTGGCGAACCTTTTCGGCACTGAGTGCTGAAACGGGAGCGCGCGCCTATGCGTGTACACGCCAGAAACCAGAACAGCAGCTGCCCTGTGTGCATGTGCGCACCAGGAAGATCATCTGGTCTTCCTGGTCTTCCAGTTTCTGGCGCACATGCACACACAAAGACCAGCTGGCTGGTGCACATGTGCATGCCAAAAACCAGAAGAGCAGCCGCCTGGCGTGCATGTGTGCACCGGGAAGATCTTCTGGTTTCTGGTGTGCACATGCGCACTGGCCACCTGATCTTCCAGTTTATGGCATGCATGCGCATGCAAAGACCAGCTGGCTGGCGCGCATGCACGTACCGGAAAGTGGAAGAGCAGCCACAACTGCGCATGTGCGTGCTGGGAAGATAATCTTCTGGTTTCTGGTGCGTGCATGCGCACTGGCCAGCTTGTCTTCGTGCATGCATGCAAGCCAGAAACCAAAAAGACCAGGTGGCTGGTGCGCATTCGGGTCAGAAACCAGAAGATCATCTTCCTGGCGCGCACATGCGCACCGGACGGCTGCTCTTCTGCTTTCCGGTGGTCCCGCGTGCATGAAGACCACCTGACCGGCGTGCCAGAACCCAGATGAGCAACAGGTGGCAGCTCATGTGCCCTCAGAGATGGCTCTGTGTGCCACTTCCGGCACGCGTGCCATAGGTTCACCATCATGGATATAGACTATAAAATATATAAGATAAATAATGAACTGATATTAAGTTTTTAAAAATGCATTAAAATCAAAACAGCAATAACCACAATCCAATAATAGGGGAACGGATGTTTACAGAGAACAGTAGGACATATCCAGGCTGGAATAATTAACTCTCAAATTCAAGAATTTTCTATCTAGCTCTGAAAGGCATTTTAACAGCAATTTGATCTCTTGAGATATGGCATTTCAAGTAAAAGTGCCACATCTTGTTTATTATCTCAAACATAAAGAGAGGTAAGCAAGATCTTCAACTAAAATAAATTTAAAATTTAAATTTATGTTTATTTGAGAAGAATTATTACTCTTTTTAATAAATAAATATTAATGCAGAATTATATTCTGACTTTAAGCCTTTTATAATCTCATTGACATATGTTTTATGTGAAGAATCACATAAACTGGGTTCATATCATAATAATCTTTAATGTATGAAAATATCAAAAAGCCATATGGAAAGTAGAGAAGTTTCAAAAACTGTTTCCTGTTTTCTATTCTTTTCTTGTCCTTTGTGTGTCTTGTTCTGTAAATCTGTTGTTTTCTATCTTCCTTATTTCTGTCTTTCTCCTTGCTTTCTACTTTCCCTTCCTCTTCCTTTTTCTCTTAGGGTCAACTCAGCAGTTGCAGTAGAACTGCAACAGAGGGGTTTTATCAATGACATTGACACAAGATTGAAATTGACTAGACACTCTCAGTTGTAGTCAGTTTCAATCTGCATCTTGAGTCCCAGGTAAAGTCATCCTGAATTTTGCTGGAACATGCTCTTTGCAAGTATTTTTCATGTACATTGAATTGGGTAAAATGTATAACCCAAACTCAATGTGTGCTTTTCCAGATACATATTTTAATTCCTGTAATTTATGTACATGAATTATCAAAATAACCATCTATGAGAAATTGAATACCTCATTGCATATTTAAATTAAGCAATTATGCATGCATGGCTTATAAAATATATTCATTATGCTTGTGGCTGAGACTGTTCTACTACATATTTTCTGGCAAAAACCTATATTGCAAAAATATAATTAAATTGGGAAACCCAATACTTGTATATGAACACAGTACTTTTTGTTACTTGTGTTAAATATAATATCTATCCAATGTAAACAATTGTAATAACACAGTTGAAATGATAGGACTGAAATAAAGTTTGTTAAGATACTAGTTGTCATGATTTGCAATTTTTAATATCTTTATATTGAAAACTGATTAGAAGAAGAATGAGAATTTGATATTGGTCTTCAGAGAATTGATGAAATTAAAGTATAACTTATTTTTAAAATATTTCTATGGATTAAACTATAAATCTGGATTGTTCTTTTCCTGGAAAATAATGGCTGATCACTGTGTGTATATTTCAGGGGTGAAATGCTCCCGGTTTGCTCCTGGATTGCCCGATCCGGTAGCGATGGAGGTGGGTGGTTCAGAGAACTGGTAGCAAAAATCCCTGCCCCCCCCATGCTCAGCTGTGCCGCACAATCATCAGAGGCTTTTTTTTTTTACTTTTAAAAGTATTTTTTCTACAACCTCTTCGGCCAAAAAATGCTTTTAAAAGTAAAAAAAAAAAAAGCCTGATGATGGTGCAGCTCAGCTGGGATTGTCAAAGGCTTTTAAAAGAACCCCCCCCCTTTTTTTTAAAAAAAGCCTCTGCCGATCAGGCAACTCAGCTGGGATTGTAAGAGCCTATTGAAAGCATTTTTTACAACCTCTTTCCCTAATGGTTTTAAAAGTAAAAAAAAAATGGCCATGCCCACCCAGTCACATTACCCCCACCACCAAGCCACGCCTACAGAACCGGTAGTAACAAATATTAGATTTCACCACTGGTATATTTGATTATATTTATAAGTGACCCCCCAACACTACCAGCTTCCCAACACTAAGAAATTATTTCAATATATGTGAAACTGAAAATATAATACTTTTCATATATCTTTTTGTCAGTTCATTTCCTTAAAGAGACATTTTAATTCTAAATTTGACAAGTAGAAATATTTATCTACTCATCTAGATTTTTAAAAAAATATATTACTGTTACTAGTAATGCTCTGGAATGAAAGATGTTTCTGTCTGCCCTAAATATTAAGCAATATTTTTAAAATTTGATATTCTAAAATAGAACCAGCATCAATAATGTAGTGTTTCAAGCAAATCAGATCAAGGTTTTTTTAAATTATTTTGGAAATATATATAGCCACCTATCTCACCAAAGTGGCTTTAGGCAATGCACAGAAGGTTAAAATCAAAATCATAACCAAACAGTTAGTATTTAAAAATTTCAATATTAGAAAAACAGTGACAATAACACCCACAAATAATCTGATTCTGTGCCATGTAGAAGAGCTTTACAGGTGATAGCCAGCACCTTAAATTATACCTCACCTTGTATTACACCTAGAACCTAAATGGAAAACAATTCAGCTCACAGAAGTATTAAATTGGCATATCATGGCATGCCCCAAACCGCCAGCTATTATTGCACTTTGGACCACTTCCAGTTTATCAAGGGCAGACCCATCTAAACCACATTAATGTAAAATCCACCAAGAAGTGCATATGGCATTAATGACTGTAAATAGGGCATCCAAATCCAGAACTGGCCTCAATTGGTTCGCAAAATGAACCTGTGTAAAGACCTTCCTAGCCAGACTACCATCTCCCCTTCCAGCGGGAGTGGTGAGTCTGGGAAGACCCTCAAATTGTGCTCTAGCTCTAAAGATGGAACATCTGTAGATCCAAGAGTCAGGTCTTAAAACCCATAATCACCAAATGAACTGAAGTATGTTCTTCTCCATCTAGGCTTCCATAGCTTCTGGGTACCAATAGCATCATTTAGTCAGTTCAGGGCAAAAATATATAGTTGAATATCATTGCTGTATTAATGACACTTCACCCAGTTTCAGTGGATGACCTCTCCAGGAGCTCATGGAGAGGTTAAATAGGAACAAAGAATGAATAGAGCCCCGAGGAACCTTGTGAAGCAGGGCATTCAGCCATGGAACTCTTCCCACCTACCAGAGTGATAGGAATGAGTCCTGAAGAAAGGAGAACTGGTGCAAGAGCATATGTTTCACTCCCAATCCTCAGAGCAGACCCAGAAGGATACCATGACTGATATTATCAAAGGCCACTGGGAGACTGAGGGCCAGGATGGATACATTACCTCCATCCTGAGTCTATCAAAGGTTGATAAATATTGTCTGTATGCTATTACCAGGACTGAATCCTGATTGAAAGGTGTGCAACTAATTTGCTTCCTCCAGGACCATGAGGAGTTACGAGACAACAAACTTCTCAACAACCTTTGAGGAGATGGGCAACATATAAATTTAATAAATAAAATAAAACTTGAAAAAGGAAAATTGGAAACCAGATGAGAATTACCCAGTTCTGTTGGTGTCCAACAATGGCTTCTTTAAGAAAAAGTGAATGATTGCCTCTTTCAAGGCACACCTTCCACAAAAAGGCATTCACTACCACATGGATTCAACCAATTACTTCCTGGGATGTCTTGACTAGACAAGAGGAGAATGCATCAGATTATTTAAATAAATATTGTAATTAATATTGGACATTGACATGAGATGGAGAAATATACCTGATAATATTTGTTTGTTTGTTTATTTATTTAATCAGTTAACAGAATAACAGAGTTGGAAGAGACTTTGGAGGTCTTCTAGACAACCCCCTGCTCAAGCAGAAAACCCTATACCATTTCAGACAAATGGTTGGCCAATCTCTTCTTAAAAACCTCTAGTGATGGGGCACTCACAACTTCTGGAGGTATTCCACTGATCAATTATTCTAACTGTCAGGAGATTTCTCCTTAGTTCTAGGTTGGTTCTCTCCTTGATTAGTTTCCATACATTGTTTCTTGTCTTGGCTTTAGGTGCTTCTCGTCCGTCTTTTCCTTAATACCAAATTCCTGTAACAGTTCTTCATATGTTTTAGCCTTCACTCCCCTAATCATCTTTGTTGCTCTTCTCTACATTCTTTCTAGAATCTGTTTTATTTTGTGGCAACCAAAATTGGATGCAATATTCCAAGTGTGGTCTTTCCAAGGCATTATAAATTGGTATTAACACTTCCTGTGTTCTTGATTCTATCTCTCTGTTAATGCAGCCTAGGACTGTGTTGGCATTTTTGGTAGCTGCAGGACATTGCTGGCTCATATTTAAATAATTGTCCACTAGGACTCCAAGTTACCTCTCATAATTACTACTATTGAGCCAGGTACCACCTATTCTATATCTCTGCATTTGGGGTTTTTTGCCCAAATGTAGAAACTTACTTTTCTCATCATTGTTTTGTTTTGTTATATAAGGCCAGGTGTTCAAGTCTGTCAAGATCCTTCTCTATCTTGAGCTTATCTTTTGGAGTGCTGGCTATTTCTGCAGCATGATGTTGTCTGAAAATTTGATGTGTTCCCCTTCTATCTGCTCATCTAAATCATTGATAAAGATATTGAAGAATACTGGGCCTAAGACAGAGCCTTGGGTTACTCGACTGCACATTTCCTCCGTGTATTGCAGATGCTGTTCCATTAAAGACTAAATATTGTTTCCATTAAGGTCTGCACATTGGTCTGTCGTCTGTTGGTCAGCCAGTTATGAATCCCATTTATTGGTGATGCTGTCTAACACACATTTTCTATCTTATCAAGTAGTAGGTTGTGATTTACTTTATCAAATGCCTTATTAAAGTCCAAATAAATTACCTTTCTCTGCTCTATTTATTTTGTCACATTGTCAAAGATTGCAATAAGATTTGTCTGGCATAATCTGTTTTTGCCAAACCCATGTTGGCTTTTGGTTATGACTTTGTTTGCCTCTAGGTGTTCCCAGATTCATTGCTTGATTATCTTTTCCAGAACCTTCCTAAGTATTGATGTCAGGCTGACAGGTCTCCTGGATCTGTTTTTTTCCCTTTTTTGAAGATGGGAAATACATCAGCCCTTTTCCAGTCATCTGGTAGTTTCCTGATGCTCCAGGAGCTTTGAAAGATATGGTTCAATGATTCTGAGATCACATCAGCCAGTTCCTTTAGAACCTCAGGGTATAATCCATCTGGTCCTGGTAATTCAAATTAGTACAGAATGGATAGGTGTTCTTCTACCATTTTCTTGATTATTTTGACTTGCATTCCTAATCTGTATTTTAATTTTTTTTTTATAGGTTGGACTATTTTTTTCCTTTTGTGTAAAGACAGATGCAAAAAACGAGTTAAGCAGTTCTGCTTTCTCCTTGCTGCTCTTTACCTTCTTGCCATTTTCTCCCATTAATGGATCAATCATTTCCTTGACTTTTTGGGGGTTTTTTTTACATGATGAAAGAAGCTTTTATTGTTATATTTGACTTTTGTCACAAACCTTAGTTCATTTTGAGCTTTAGCTTTCCTGACTTTATCTTTGCAGGTTCAGGCTACTTGCTGATATTCTGCCTTGGTGATGTGCACCTCTTTCCACTTTTTATACTTGTCTTTTTTGTCTTTCAGTTCATCATAGAGTTCTTTGTGTAGTCAGGCTGGTTTCTTTTAAGATCTCTTATTTTTCTTTTTCATTTGAATGCTAGACAGGGCTTTTATAATCTCACTTTTCAAAGTTTTCCAAGCTTCTTGAGTTGTTTTGCCCTTGAGGATTTTCATCCATGAAATCTTTCCCAAAGTCTCTCAAGTTTGTTGAAATCAGCTCTCTTAAAGTCCAAAAATCTAGTTTAACTTTCTTCTATTGCTTGTGCTTGCATAATGTTGAAATCCATATTGCATGGTCACTCCCTCTCAAGGTTCCTGTAACTTCAACACCACCTATCTTTTCATCTGTTAGTGAGAATTAAGTTCAGTATGGCTGACCTCCTAATTCCCTATTCTATTTTTTGGGAGATAAAGTCATCTGCTAGGTTTGTCAGGAATCTGTTTGGTTTTTCACTAGGTGCAGAGTTTGTCTCCCAATTGATGTCAAGGTATCAAAAATCTATTTCCTCTGCTTGGTTAGGTGTTCTGTAGTGTACACCTATGGCAATGTCATTCCCCACCCCCTTTTATACTGACCCAAATGCATTCAAGGCAGTTTTCATCATTGTTCTATTGTATTTCTATAGAGATATAGTTATGTCTTATATATAGCTAGTCCTTTACTTGCAACAGTACATTTAGTGACCATTTGAAATTACAACAGCACTAAAAAAAAGTGACTTATGACCATTTTTCACACTTACGACCATTGCAGCATCCTTATGGTCATGTGATCAAAATTCAGACACTTAGCAACTGACTCATATTTATGACGGTTGCAGTTTCTTGGGGTCATGTGATCACCTTTTGTGATCTTATGACAAGCAAAGTCAATGGGGAAGGTGGATTCACTTAACAACCATATAACTAATTTAACAACTGCAGTGATTCATAAATGTGGCAAGAAAGGTTGTTAAATGGGGCAAAACTCACTTAACAAATGTTTCACTTAGCAACAGAAATTTTGGGTTCAACTGTGGTCGTAAGTCGAGGACTACCTGTATAGCACAACTCCACCTCCCTGCAATACTGCATTCTAACCACTATGCCACCAGGACTCCTTTAATACCTTTTAATTGATTTATTATTTGTAATATTTGTAAATTGTTACCTTGTGTTGCAAGGTTTTATTGCCTGTTCTACAACTGTATCAGTATGAAATTATGAATGCAGTTTTTTCACACAAAAAATAATTCTTTTTATAATATAAATATGAATTATAATTAATAGGAGGGTAATGAATTCTAATGGGTAGGTGTGTAATTTTAACAAGCACTAATGCTACAATACAATGTACTTCTTTAAAAATACTATAAAAAACATGAGTATTGCTTATCTAATTAAGAGATATTTGTATGAGGTTATACATTGTGTTTTGGTTGCATGCAAATGTTTTCTTTGAAATAAAAATGAAAAATGGCTATACTTATTTCTATATATTTCTATAGTAATCTGTAGGAATGAGATATATGAGATATATGGACAGTTCACATGAATGCATTTTAGATATACTATAGATGGACTTGTCTGATATAATAGTTTGGTTTCACTTTAAATATCCTGTTGTGTAATAGAAAGCACTTCAGCTTATGATTGTATCTTCAATCCTTATTATCACTCAAAAACTGGCATCTAAAGATTTGCAGTCTGTCCAGTGTGAGTTTTAATGTACTTACGGAGAAAATTAATGAATCTTTGTGTAAGCAAAGGAATTCTGTTCATGCAATGCAATTTTAAGATCCAAGCAGTAGAAATAGGGTTACTTTGAAGACAATCTTCAAAATTGTATAATTAAGCTTTCTATCAGTCAATGGGTATTGAATTGGCAGAAAAAATAGCTTTCAATATCAGACAATAACCACTGAGATTAATAATAAAATGAATATCTTTTGTTTTGATTGTTTACATATACAAGTAGCCCTTGACTTACCGCCATTTGTTTAGTAACCATTTGAAGTCACTGAATGTCACTGTCACTGAAAAAAGTAACCTATGACCGTTTTTCACATTTACAACCATAACAGCATCCCGATGGTCATGGATCAAGATTCAGACGTTTGGCAGCTGGCATGAATTTATGACAATTGCAATATCCAGGGGTCATGAGATTACCTTTTGTGACTTTCTGACAAGCAAATTCAGTGGGAAGTCAGATTCACTTAAGAACCATGTTATCAACTTAACAACTATAGAGAGTCACTTAACAAGTGTGGCAAAGGTTGTAAAATGAGGCAAAACTCACTTAACAACTGTCTTACTTAGCAACAGAAATTTTGGGCTCAGTTGTGGTCTTAAGTCGAGAACGTTCGTCATGCACAAATCCTATCCTGATAGCAGTAACTCAGAATGTGAAGCAATGCTTTTGTTTATGTTTTACGATTTTTAATTTTACCATTGAGACAGAATATATAAGAATGGTATTGGAAATAGTTAAGTACAAATTACATTTGAGCAAAATATGCAGATACATTTTCAAGTGAAACTTTATATACAATCAAGATTTGTGTCCCTCTTTCTAATGAACAGATTGCATCATTTAGAGAACAAGAGAAACTGAGGTAACAGAACTAATTCATCTAAAGGCTATTAGCAAAACTAATTTTTGATTTGCTGCTAGATCTGCTCAATGTGTTAAAAACATGCCTCAGAAACTATTGTATTGTATTATAGTATTCTGGAGAAGGCGTTTAATTTTTTTCTCTTTTAACAGAACAATGAAAATGAAACAGCTCTTCACTGTGCTGCCCAATATGGACACTCAGAAGTGGTTGCTATTTTGCTTGAAGAACTTACAGATCCCACAATAAGAAACAACAAATTAGAAACTCCATTGGATTTGGCAGCTTTATATGGCCGACTACGGGTGGTGAAGATGATAATCAATGCATATCCAAATCTGATGAGCTGTAACACAAGAAAGCATACTCCTTTACATCTTGCTGCACGTAATGGTCATAAAACTGTGGTACAAGAGCTACTAGAAGCTGGAATGGATGTCAGCTGCCAAGTTAGTAATTTTTTAAAAAATGTTGCACTATTAAAATAAAGGATGGCAAATCATATGACCCTATAGTTTTACATTTAACACATTCATAATGGCAAATAATAAGCACAACTTATAACTTGTAGTTTGGGCATAACAAATGGCTTTTGCCCTCAACTAAATTATGTTTCCTAATATTTTTTGAGGGGGGCAAGCTCAGTAATACTTGGACTCCTGTAAAAAGCAGGTTTGTGACTCAAATCTGATTCAGGAATGCACTATCCATCACTCTCTTAAAGTGTCTACAACAGCCACCTGGTGCTAGATAATTAAAGTTTCACAACTGTACTAAAACTTGCTGTCCTGATTAATCATTTTCCCAGCCATTTAGAGAAAGCTTTTAAAATTAATCTTTATGGTGACTTATTTCTCCCACAATATTGATAGGCAGGCCATAATTTTATTAACAGTTAGAACCATTCTCGGTTGCAGTTATACCTATCTCTACAGCATAAGACATTATTAAGGGCTCAGCTCTAGATTTTCTTTAGCCTTTTTCAAATTGTTTAGAGCAAAGAAGCAGATAGCCTGGCATCATCTTTCAATATATTAGATGTTCTCTGTGATTCTGGCTCAGCAATAGTCAGCTTCCAGGGAACAGTATTGGCTTGATTTGGCTGCCAAGGATTTCTTGCCAGTTATGACTAAAAATCTTAGCTCTCCAAACCCTGAATCTTATATTCAAAACCTAGCTTCACAACTAGGGTAAAGAACAGGACATGACTAGGACGTTCACTGCAGCTCTGATTTCCATTCTTTGTTAAGACAGGTTGGTTAATTGTAATCTTTTTGTATGGAGAGGAATCACCTGTTCATTTTAACAACCATGTTTATATCTGTCCTGTTAGGCACATGTTAGTTTTCCCCAAGATTCTGTGAATTCTTCTTGTGGTAGAGTTCATGTAATTTTTTTCCCTTGTGCTCCTGATTGTTCCTTTCTACTTTAGCACTTTAGAGCTTCAGATTGGTTCTTCCAATCTTATTGTCCAATCTTTAATAGCTGCCGAATTTCTGAAGGCTAGGAGAACATCTGGAAAACTGCAGGGGCATAATTAGATCAGAATACATATACAAATGACTTGTAACTTAATCCTTCTAGAACTGAAGCTAAGAGTGCTAGATGGATAATCCCTGAATGAACCTAATTCCCTTATTTGAGAATAAAAACATATGAAGGAATGGTAGTACAATGTATTTGTTCTTGGAATCTTCCTGGAAAAATAGCATTATAGGGAGGGAAGGAAAAAGGAAGAAGTGAACTCTTGTAGAATTTAGGATGGGAAATCCAGTGAATTTAGATGCCTCAGACCCAAATCTTCCAGTATATGCTTGACTCTAGCGCCTCATAAATCTTTAAGTAGTTACCACCGTACATTTCCACTATATCTGCCAAGGGTTCAAATATTTGTCCTTGCTCTAGAATTTGGGCTGAGAAAGTTTGTTTACCAGCCCCATCCTTCCAAACAAACAAGAAAAAAAATGTACCAAGAGAACCAGGCACTCTGTGACCACCTGTTAAAACTAGCGATTGCAATACTTAATAATCAACATACCTGAAGAATCTTGATATTTTTGGTATCATGTTGCCCCATAGTGCTTTCTGAGAAGTTTGAAGGATCCTTGAGCTATTTGCTACCTTCCTAGTATAATATATATAACAGCATGCATCTAAAAGTTTTCCTTTGGAAGTTTATAAAGTGGGATTAATTTTAACTTTATTGACAGGTTCTGCAGCTAAATAGGCCAGCCTATGCCCTGTAGCTGAAACTACCATCCTAGAGAATTAGAGAATCTTCATAGAAGAGATCTCTCATACTTCTAAAAATCTTATCAACATTGATAATGCACCACCTATGCCAAGGGTGATACAATACCTCTGGGCTCAAACTAATAACAAAGGGCCTAGAATGATACAGAACTTCTAGATCAGTTCGAGGAAGGATTGTTAAATATAATCTTGGATGACCTGGTTTGGTCCTACTACATTATACAAGCTGATCCAATTTTGTGTAGGGATTCCTGGCTGCCTTGAAGCACACAAGGTATAGTGGATCCACACAGGTTCTGTCACCAAGTCTTAGTAATAACCATTAGCAAGAATTAGAACTTGCCCAGTGAGTAAGGTAAAGGTGTCCCTACAGGTTTTACCCTCTAGTTCTGACCGACTTTAAGGGGCAATGCTCATCTCTGTTTTGTAAGGTAACATTGTTTGGAGACGTTTCCATGATCATGTGGCCAACAAGAATCATGCCACAGCACAAAGCATAGGGCAAAAAACAGAATGCTGTAACCTTCCTGCATGCTTATATGTGGTACCTATTCATCTACTTCAGTAGTGGGTTTCAATCTTGGCCATTACTGGTTTGCTCATGGGTGCGCTTGCGTGCTCATGGGCATTCATGTGCTCACATGTGCACTGCTTCTGCACATGCGCAGATGCTTCTGTGCATGTGCAGAGCCGTCCGGGCAGGTGGGAGGAGCCTCCAGCCACCGCTACTGGTTCACCCGATCCAGGGCGAACCAGTAGCAACCCACCACTGATTTACTTGTATTTGAATGCTTTTGAAATGCTAAGTTAGCAGGAGCTGAGAAAAGTGACAGTAGCTCACTCTGACTCATGGCACTTGGGTCTCAAACTGCTGAGCTATAGACCTTTAATAATCTAAGATTCAGTGAGTATCATGTAGCAAATGTAAAATCATCCATACAATTTAGTAGCAGTCACAGTCAACTAACTGAATCTGAGAAGAACCAACAGCATTAGATAAGTGTCAAATGCCAAATTGGTACTCTAACAGTATACCCAAAAGTATTTCAAGGAGCATCAGGTGGCATCTTCCCTGTCAGTCTGAGGCATTAAGTTCAGGCATGAAATCGACAAACCTGAATAACTTCCAGATCCCATTAGAGCTATAGGTTCCATTATTGCCTGATCCAAATATATACAACCATCAGTTCTAGAATATTTTGCAGCTTCATTAACATTGCCTTTATGGACCAGGGCAGAATCCCTATATGCATAATACTGTAGTATCAGTCAAGACTATTGATGGATGCTCCCTGCAACAGTGATCTTGCATACGTAGCAGCACCATGAACAGTTCCAGCTCTTGGTCACAACAGCTGTTGACTTCCAGCTTATCTTGAAGCCTCTATGGTTGACCCAATGATTTCCTTGTCTACAAACACATTGGTATTCTCTGTCAAATGATGCCAAAAACATATGGAATCTTGTAGGCCACTCAAAGAAACCAGAGTCTCTGTTGGCCAAATATATGGTGTTCCATGATGCTTTTGCCAAGGTGGTCAAGCATCTTCACCTTCACTATTTACAGAACTGTCTCTCCTCAATTGTCTTTACCTGTCTACTCAATGTAGCAAGAGGAGCATGCTCTGAGTACTATCAGCTAAGGAGAATCAGTTTGCACAATATTTTGGTTAATCCAATGTTTCTTCTGTGTTCAAACATTAATTAGATATTACATAATAATTTGAAAGTAATGGATCAATCTGATAATCTTCATGATTAGTATAAACTCATTAACAGTAATTCAAATGGTATTTCATTATGATACTTTGTCATGTTCTTCTGTATGCATTTCATCTAACTTTCAAATTTATAGTACAGTAACTGATATTTATAGGCTATGTCTTTGTTTAACACAAAGCAACACTTGTTCATCAATTTGTACTGATTCATATTAGTAAGTTTACTATATAAAAATTTGTGGAATATTTTTTTGTATCACAATGATGTATTTTTAGACTAACTTAGTGGAACAAGGCAGGGTTAATGTCCAAAATGGTCCCTTCTATTTCTGTGATTTTATAAGTCTTCCACTAAACATTGCAGAATCTAGACTTATTGTAGTAGTCACTTGTTTGGACTGTCTTTTGGACTATGCCTTACCAACCAATACTAACTGTTGTGTCCTGCATACCTATTTTTTTGGAGGGGGGGGAGTAAACATATTTGGTCTGCGTACATATATTTGGAAAAGTGCATAATGAACAACTATTGCTTTGGTTGTTATGTTTACATGTACAGGGACTAAAATAATTTTTTTAAACCCACACAATTATTTTTATTCAGGGTGAGAGTAGTACTTTAATTTCACCATGGAAACAATTCCAAATTTTGAAAACATTGTACACTAAAAGGCAGAAAATATTCAAATCTTGACATGCACTCAATCCTTTTCTGCCCTGCTTTGGTGTTTACTACCTGCTGCCACTGTTAATTGTCTTGCTGATACCATAAGCATCATAAGATTAACGTAATTTATGTTACAAATAATAAAAAAGAAACTGTCTACAGTAGTTTGAGTAAGGAAGTAAACTACTGCATTTTTTTTTTTAAAATCTACAATACAGCTTGATTAAATTCTGCTGCATGACCAGTCAGGAGAGGGAGCCATAGAAGGAAAGTTGATGGTGTAGAATATTTATGTACAATTTCTGTTCCAAGTTCAATTACTTCCATTCCATTTTGCTCACTATGGCAGAAAGTCTGATTGTTACTACAATCATAAAATTGCTGGCATACTGCTTTTCATGTCTTCCTTTCATTCAGGCAGTTCTTCTCATTCAAAAATAGGAACATTATATTATAAAACCTTTTAAAAATCATCCAGAAGTACCATCTGTCTCTACATGTTGTCCTTTCTCTATCTCACAAAGCTCTCAAAGTAAGCTTAACATAGTTTTTAAAAAAAGAAAGAAAATAACCATATCTTTAAGAACCTGCCATTTTAACTATTTCACATTCTATCTTATTGTTAAATGTGATGGTCGGCATCAAAAAGTTATTCTAAATAAAATCAGGTATCAGTGAAGCAGTTGATAATTCATATTTTGAATGAGGTTTTCATAAATATTGATATTATCATTCCATTATATTGATTCTCATGGGTCATATTCCAGAGTTTGTATTATTATTTATTAAACCCCAGTGAATGATACCTCTGTAGTTAATGTTGATCATTACAGTTATTTCTGATTGCCGTAATTAGATTATTTTACATAACAATTTCTATTAATGTTTCCTTTTTCTAGACAGAAAAAGGGAGTGCATTACATGAAGCAGCTTTATTTGGAAAAGTAGATGTTGTACGCATTCTTTTAGAAACAGGTAAATAATGATTGCCCAACTGATTTTTAGTTATTTTTAGTTATTTCAAAATGTTTAAAAATGCTATTTAAACTTCTTTGAAACCAGTTTTCAGTTTTTATCCAGTTCCAAATGATCTCTTATACAATGACCTGACTCTCATACAGGAATTTTTCTTATTCTTAAATCAAATAGGTATTAGATATTAGGAATAATCTGTTTGTTTGTTTGTTTGTTTATTAAATTTATATACCATTTGACTTTCAGTGGCATTGGATGGCCTGAAATTGTTAAATATTATAGCAAGAAAACAACACAAAACAAAAAAGAACAAAGGTGGTAGAAATAACAAACCTGGATGGAAACAAAGAAAAAGAAATAGAGGGCTTCAGTCACACTTACCAGAGGGTTGCATGTTGTAAAGAGCTAGGCCTTCAGGCCCTTTGAAACTTTAGTAGGGTGGGGATCATTCAAATATCCTGGGGAATCTCATTCTATAAGGCAAGTGCTGCTACAGAGAACCTGTACTTTGTGTTTTGGTAGATGGTATTGTTTAAGCAAATGACACCAAAATATATCAAACCTGTCCAATCGGACGAGGCAGGCAGATACTATGGGAGACAGATGATCCTTCATTTTAATCAGGCCCTATGCCATATAAGGCTTTATAAGTAGCGACCAGCACCTTCAGTCATACCCAGAAGCAAACTGGCAACCAGTGCAGCTCATAAAGCAAACATATTACATGGCCAGTTTGGCATAATAGTTAGGGTGCTGACCTAGATTCCCTTAGACAGGAAAGCCAGCTGGGTAAATAGGAGGTAGTAGTATTGGTATGTCTGCTGACTATGTATACTGACTCTGCAAAATAACAACAACAACAACAACAACAAGGCATGCCCATCACTGCCTGCACTGCTGTATTCTGAACCAGCTGAAGCTTTTGGGTGGTCTTCAAGGGCAACTCAGGTAGAGCATGTTGCAGTAGTCAAATCCTAAGGTGATCAGGACATGAATGACTATGAAGAGTTGCTGATCTTAGAAGGAGTATAACTGCATATACCAAGGCTGGTGTTTAGTTACAGTATGTTTTAGGTGACTTAACGTAATAGAATAATGAAGAGATTTGGAAAATATTTAAATTTTGTATTTAAATATATGCATTTATATAGTTCATAATATAACATTTGAGAAGGCTAACTAATTATATGTGCATGAGCCAAAAAGTACTGTTTTGAATGTAGTTGTTGCCTTTTAATTAAATAATCAGGTATTTAAGTTTATGTTCGAGAGAACATTTATTTCAGAATAATATAGAGCAAATAGGAAGGGTATTTATCTAACAATTCCAAAGTCTGGCTAGTTTAGCTTGGGTAGAGCTGAATGATATATGTATTATCTGTGTTTGTGTTTCTGTAAATGCATATTAATAGTTTATTTTTCTTAAATTACTGACAGTACTGTTTGAATACCCACCCAGTTGATTTTAATGCAAGGGAAAATACTGAGAACAGTTCCCACATGATAGGACTGAAGATAGGAAACCAAGTGGCTTAGATCCAGAGGAGTTAAGTCATCTCTGTTCCCCAGGATATTCAAGGCCTGTTGCTGGCAAAAACAGCAATGCCTACCAAGCACAGGTTTGGACTAACTGGAGAGATCTATCTGTCTGTTGGCTGAATTCCTCTCTGTTGATCTCATATTTTGTTCAACTTGACTTAATCTCCTCACTATCTAGGCAGAAAATTTGGATTTTAGGATTGGAATCTTAAATGTTCCATATTATATCCCTTTTTTCCTATTTTCTATTCTGTATATTTGTTTCAGGAATTGATGCCAATATAAAGGACAATTTAGGCAGAACAGTTTTAGATATTCTGAAAGAACATCCATCACAACAGTCACTCCAAATCGCTGCATTGCTTCAAGGTCAGTCAGTTACATCATGTAAGTCATATAAAAATGATTAAATTACAAAAATCTCAATTTTATTTGTATTATTTTTATTTTCATATTATATATTAAAATTACCACTTAAGCATATTTGGTACATGGTACATTTAAACTCATCGATTTATATGGTTAACATTAAAGTAGAAATAAGTTTGCTTGAGAGCCTGTTTGGTTTGGTGGTTTTAAAATTCCAGGCTAGACATCAGGAGACCTTGAGTTCTAGTCCTGCATAAGGCATGAAGCCAATTGGATGACTTTAGTCCAGTCCTTCTCTCTTGGCCCTAGGAAGAAGGCAATGGCAAATCCCAAAAATGTTTCCAAGAAAACATTATAGAATTGTCCAGGAATTTGCCAGAAGTCAAGATAAACCTAGAGCCATGATGGCGAACCTATGGCACACGTGTCACAGGTGGCACGCAGAGCCCTCTCTGCTGGCACGTGAGCCATCACCCAGCTCAGTTCCGCACTGCATGTGCACACGTCTCCCACTGGCCAGCTGATTTTTGGGTCTCTGTCGCGCATGCGTGGGGGGCCTGCATGCGGGAGACGCATGCACATGCCCGGGGTGGAGGTCACGCGAGCATGTGGGGGGGGGTCGCATGCACAGGTGCAGAGGGAGCATAGATGAGTGCGGATCACCCCCCTCCGTGGCCCGTTTTGGCCCTAGCAGGCCTCCCTGCAGTCTCCTAGGACCAAAATGGGCCGCGGTGGGGGTGCATACATGCATCGGGGTCACACAGGGGATCATGCGTGCATGCACAAGGGAGCACGGGGGATCATGTGTGCGAGGGTGTGCATGCATTGCATTATCGGTGCAGGCATGCGTGCGTGCTCAGCACATGGCAACAAGAATGTTAGCCATCACTGACCTAGAGACACACATTCAAAGTATTTTAGTATAATTATTAAACATATGTATAATTTCCCCAATGTTATCACTATGAAGGGTTATGTGTTTTCTGTTACTTTCTCTGGGTTAGACTTTGCAGGAGATGAAGATTTACTTCATGATTATTTTTGTGGCTTCTTTGAGTATCTATTTATGCCTTTGCAAACTACTACTGTTTCAGTAGATTTCAAAGTGAGTTTTCAAAGCAGGACTGCTCTATGCTATCTACAGAATACTGTCAAATTCTGTAGCTTCTCTTTTACTTCCACAACATCATGAAAAACTCTCCAACTCTTCTTTCTTCAGGCACTATTGGATTCTGTAGTTTCTTCATTCTTTTTGTTTATTTTCCTCTTTATCTTTTTAAACTGTTTTCCATCTATGACTTCTAACAGGCATGATCTGTGTTGCCTTTGTTTGTATTAGGATCAACAGATATTGTGATTATTCCTAGAATTTTATTCTATAATTACATTGTAATTGTTCAACCATGCCTTAAACCTTGCTTTTGGAGCAAGCCCTATATTGGTTGTAGATTGCTTTCAATTTTTGAAACTGTGATATAAACGCCATCACTTGGCTCCAGTTCTGAATGCTTTCCTATTGAAATAGTGCTGACTCATGCTAACATACCAATAAGGATATGTTTTCTCATTTGAACCAAATAACTACAACTCCCTTCATTCTAGGCTCAGCATTCTCACATTTCCAGTGAGTTTTAATCTGAGCTGCCCTTAACCCTGGTCTAAAAATTCAACTGGTTATGATAATATTCTAAGAAGTTTCATGCTAAGTGTGATTTGGGATTACCTTGGGCTTCCTCTTCTATAATCTGTATTTGGGATAATCTCCCTTGGATTTGATCATTATCTCTGTCTGGTGGACTTTGTTTCCAGGATTCCTGATATCTTGTACTCTCAAATCTTCTGAAAAGGACTTCAATATCTAATTGATTAGAATTATGTCTGAAGGGTTACTTGTGGGAGAACATAGAACTGGTGCATGGTTCACAATTCCTCTGTCAATTCTAGTCATGAGACCCATAGAAACCTGGACCAATAGACATAGTAGGAAAAGATAAAGGAGTAGTGTGCAAGTCATGCAGATAGAAACTTTATGAGACTGGAGAATCTCCTGCTGCTTCAGAATTATGAATAGCTGCATCAGCATGATGGCCTCAGTATATAAACATTTCCTTTCCAATTCCTTAGTGCCACAAACAATTGACGCTTCCTGCTGTTTTATCTACTCTCCATGTTTGTTATGACTCCAAACATGTGGAGTCCTAGGTGCTTTCTGACCTTAGTTGTTTGTTTGGAGATATTTTATTACCTGCCTAGCTAACATCATGAGTACATGATGTTGAACCGATGATACTATCTAATTGAATTGTAATGAAACATCTGCAAGCAAACAACCCAGCTAGAGAGCACTATGCACTCCACAGTTCAATCCTGAACTATGTCTATTGGATCCAGAATGTGTGATCTGGGACATTTTCGTCTTTTGACATTTTGTATTATTACTTTGATATCTGTGTATTTAATTGTATTTATAAATTGTATTTATATATATTGATCTGTATTTCTCTACTTTTGTGAGTCTCTACACTACACAGTTAACTTGGCTTTGCTTGTTTTATCTATTCAGCCTGGCATCTGCCTTACTCTCTTCTCCAAGAAAACTGTACCAAAGGATTCTAATCTAATTCCTAATTATTTTATATTTAAAATTAAGTAGTTCTGAAAATTACTCAGTTTTTTGATCTAACACTCTATTTCTTTCATTGCTTGGTTATCACGAAACTGCAGATTGCCCATTAATGGCAATACTGGATGACCTGATATGTCCTCTCCCTTTAATTTTACTTTAAGAAAAAGCTTTCTATATGTGCATTCCAACATACAAATACAGAGATAGTGGGAAGGGGCTGTGGACACTTAAATAATCCTACCTCCCTATATTTACATGTCTTGCTGCCTTTAGTCAGAGATCCTGATTTGATCCCCAGTAAGCATAAACAGGCTTATAAAATCCTATCTTTACAACTCAGTCGGTTTGCAGAAAATGACCCAATAATCCTTCTTGAACCTTCTCCAATCCTATCTCACATCCTTGTATAACCTTCCTGACCCTTCCTGAGCAACAAATGCCTCTCATGCAGTCCCTCACACTCTCACACGCCCTCTTTTATCCAGGTGACACCATTCACATATACTTTTGATTATACACACCCCTCATGAACCCTCTGTTGCACCCTTGTGCATCCTCCCCAACTCATGCCATGTCTCTTCTGCACTTTCCTGCATCCTCCTTTGCTGTACTGACCAATGTAGCACCTCACATGTACTCCCTCACAGTCACATCCTTTTCATACCCTCTTGCTCCTTCCTCCACCCAGTAGCAGTCACTTACCTGTCTGTTGGCCTGTGACTTACAATTACCCACTGGCTTTCCCAGTGTAAAAAAAAAAGCTAACAGGAAGTTCCTCATTTAATGTCAGAGGGAGTCGGTTAATGATGACAGTTAGGACTGCCAGAATTGCCACTGCTGGGTGAAATGGTCACTCTTTATATTCCCATCTCTTAGTGACAGAAATTCCAATCTCAATTGTTGTTGTAAATTAAGGACTACCCATAACATTTGTTTATAGAGAAGTAATACTGGGATAGAACTTTGAAAACTTAACTATACTACTGAATCAAATTTTCTAGAATGAAGTTTTAATTTATTTAGTGCAGTAAAAATTTTAGTTGTAGATATATTTAATTGTAACTCATCCCCATTAAAATCAGGAAATATCATAGAATTTGCTGTATGAGTTATGATTGCCCAATATAAGTTAAGTTACATAACTTAAATACAACATGAACATTACATGAAAACATATGAAGAATTCCAAAAATATTGTCAGATGAATTTGCAAATTTTATTTATGGGATGTATTCTTACCATAGATTACATAGAAAAAGGAAATTCAGAAATTCCAGAGGAATCCATAGAGGAATATTTAGTATCAGATCACCATTCCAGTGTTTTATCCCCAGAAGATTCTCCTATACAAACAAGTAAAAGTAAATATTCTATTCTCAATAGCTTGTTGTGTGTTAAATGTGTTAAATTACTAAATGTTAATAATAAAAAACATAGTCAATATGATATTGTACCTATTTTGCAAATTACTAGAGATGTAGTAAAAAAATTAAATATATCCTTCTTTGCTTATAAAATGTTAACTTTTGTAAAAATATTACATAATTGGCTTTTTAAGTATTCTAAGGTATATTTTAAGTCTTTAAATAATCACTACTGATTACCAAGTACTATATTTTGTTACGTTGTAAACCTAATTTATCATACACTTCTACTAAAAACCTTTCTATATAGTCAACAAACTTTTTTCACTTATACAAAAAATTATGTTTATACCAGTACAGTCTTTGCTTATGAGCTGTATCGTTTTAATAATGGGTATGTTATGGCAACATATTTAGTGCACGTTGGACATGTGCCAACCATCTTCTCAAAATCAGGTTCTAAGGAACTTGTTATAGTTTCTAAAGCTTGAATTTAAAGCATTTCTCCCATTACTTAGAGTTCTTATGGCTATACCAGTGGTGGGTTGCTCCCGGTTCGCACCGGTTCACAAGAACCGGTAGTAAAAATTTCTAGTAGTTCGGAGAACCGGTAATAACATTGGCTGGTCATGCCCCCAAACCGGTCCCCGGCCCGGTCGCCGCTTGCTTACCCCGCCCACCTCATCAGAGCCTTTTTTTTTTTTACTTTTAAAAGCAGTTTTTCTACAACTTCTTCGGCCGAAAAAATGCTTTTAAAAGTTAAAAAAAAAAAAGCCTCTGATGATCGCGTGGCTCAGCTAGGATCGTCAGAGGCTTCTAAAAGCATTTTTTTCTGCAACCTCTTTGGCCGAAGAGGCTGTAGGAAAAAAAAATGCCTTTAAAAGCCTCTAGCGATCCCAACTAAGTTGCCTGATCATCAGAGGCTTCTAAAAGCATTTTTTTTCTGCAACCTCTTAAGGTTGTAAAAAAAAAATGCTTTTAAAAGTAAAAAAGTTGGCCACACCCACTCAGTCACATTACCCCCACACCAAGTCATGCCCACAAAATAAGCCATGCCCACAGAACTGGTAGTAAAAAAAATTTAGAACCCACCCCTGGGCTATACCAATATCAAAATCAATATAGCCTGTTTAAAAATTTAAAATACTGTAAATAGCAATATATACTGCTTCACAGTGCTTTGCAGCCCTCTCTAAGCAGTTTACAAAGTCAGCATATTGCCCCCAACAATCATGGTTCTCATTTTACTGACCTCAGAAGGATTGAAGTCTGAGATAACCTTGAGCCTGGTGAGATTTGAACTGCCAAATTGAAGGCAGCCAGTAGTCAGCAGAAGTAGCCTGCATTCTAATCACTGCACCACGATGGCTAAATTATGTTTCAAAAAAATCGTAGAAAGCACCAAACAAACATAAATGTAGAAAAGCATATTGAATGCTTTTGAAGAAATGAAATAAACTATCCAAGTCACCCTATACCCGAGCTAAAGTATTCACCACTATTGCATATCCAAATACCTATCCAGCAACATATGCAGACTTCAAACATGGAAAAACAAGGAAAGTCTTTCAAAAGAGCTCTGAACTCAGAAGGAGTATTCTGAAAAATATCAGTGGACAAATAGTAATTGATTCAAAGGAGGTAAAACAAAGATGGAAGGAATATACTGAAATATTATACTGTATTAATATCAACATTAAAGATTCCTTAGAAGATATTCCCAACTTATAAGAATCTTTAGTACTAGAAAATAAAGTTAGAACAGCGCTTCGATCATTACCCAATTGGAATGCTACAGGAATTGATGGAATACCCACAAGAAATATGGTAAGCACAGAAGAAAAATCAGTAAAAGTTCAAATCAATCTATGCCAATAAATCTGGAGAACAATACAATGGCCAATTGATTGGAAGAGGTCAATATACATTTCAATACCAAAAAAGGAAACGTAGCAGAGTATGTAAACTACAGTATAATATTCTTAATTTCACAGTAAAATAATGCTTAGGATCATCAAATATAGATTAGAGCCCTGGAGATGCCAGATATTTAAGATGGCTTTAGAAAAAGCTGAGGAACATCGGACATTAATGCTGATATATGCTGGATAACTGAGGAAGATAAAGAGCACCAAAGAAAAATCAGTACGTGATTCATTATAGAAAGGGCTTCAACTGATGATGTCAAGCTGAGGAATATGCTTAGATAAAATGGAAATCCTGGAACATTTCATTGTTCAGACGAGAAAGTTGTATACAGGTCAGATGGTCTTAATATAGACAGAACATGGTAAAAAGACTGACTTCAGGTTGGCAAAAGAGCACAACGAGGCTTTTATATTCTCCTCTTTTTTATTCAGTCTAAATGCTGTATATACATTATGGGAAATTGAATTAGAAGAAGACAAGTGTGATTTTACCACTGGACGAAGAAATATCAGTAAGTTTGGTTATGCTGAAGATACTACTCTAATAGCTGAAAATGCAAAGGATCTGCAAGTAATAAAATATAGTAATGAAATGCAACGGACACAGTGAAAAATGGGACTAAAATTAAATATAAATGAGATCAAACTAATGACAATAGGTACAAACTGTCAGTTGTCTTACAACTGACAACAAAGATACTGAAGTGGTGAATAGCCTGTTCAACCATCAACAGTAAAGTAACACACTGTTAAGATATACTCTACAGACTAGTACTTGGTCAGGCAGCTAGGCATGTATTGGAAAAGATATGTATATGCTTTGATGTGTCTAAACTTACAAAGATCTGAATAATGCAAGTAGCGCTGTTCCTTGTGACAGTTGATGAAAGCAAAATTTGGAGTTTAAAGAAGCAAGATAGGAAGAGTATTGATGCCTTTGAACTTTGGTGTTCGAGAAAACTCTTGAGAATACCATGGAAAACCAAGAAAACAAACAAATAGATCATAGAACAAATATTCTCAGAGTTCTCACTAGTGTTACTAGAAGGTCAAATTATCTTACTTTGGATACATTATGAGAAGACTGAGCTTGGGGGAGAAGGCTCTAATGCTTGGAAAGGTCAAAGAAAGAGAAGAGGATGCTGAGCAGTAAGGTGAATGGACTCGGTTACAGTGGTGATGAATGCACCATTAAAGAGCTCACAGAACAGGTTAGGCACAGATTCTAATAAGGAAAATCTGTTTATGTGATTGCTAAGAGACATTGACTTGATAGCATCAATAATCAATCTATACAAATCACACAAGAGGTATTTTAAATCCCAAGACTGTAGTTGACTAAAGAGTGAGAATGAGCAAAGGAAACCCAATAGCTCATATCTGCCTCTGTTTGAACTTATAGTTAAATATATTTCACTCATATTTGAATATAATTGACATAACAGAAGAACTGGTTTTTAAGAAAATAATTGACAACAAAACAATAAAATCTACAGTATTATGATAAATACACTCTCTCTATCTATTTGAAAAAAGCAGGAAATAGACATTTCAACCTGAAAGCTGTTCAATAGCTCCATTTTGGCTTCCCAATTTACTTATTGACCCATACACTAATGGATAGATGTGTATGAGAACTTTGCCTTTGTGATTATTTGTAAATGATCCCCAAAATGCCAAATCCGTATAGAAATACCAAATAATGGTAATAAAGCAGTATTTTAATGAAATTTTTTTGAAATGGATTTCTGAAAAATTAATTACAGAAAAAGTGAACATTGATTTAAAATTTAGTATTTAGAATTAACAACTAAGCAGCATTCATATTACAATCAACTACTATAAGCATGTATGATGGAATACCTGTATAAATCAAATGTATTCTACAGAATGACATTATTTAATCATGTTAGTCCCCAAACTTTTGATGTGCGTAATATTACATCAAATAATATCAGAATAACACAGATAATATCCACATAAAAGAGAAAAAGGAGCATGCTGATTATGAAATTAACTCTTCACCTGCTTCTGCTCTTTGATTACACCAAGAAGAACATACTTTGAATCTTAAATTGACTTATTTTCTTTTACTAGTGACTGATTATTATATTTTGGCTCTTGTAAAGGTGAAGCTGTGACTGGTGAATTATCAAAACTATTAGATGAAATCAAGCTGTGCCAAGAAAAAGATTATTTAGAAGATAAGAGCCATACTATATCAGATGATTATCTGGATGATGCTAGCAAAGTATCAGAAGAAGAAACAGTAGCAAATGGAAACAGAGACAAGTCTAATATAGTAAGTGAGAAAGAGTATAGTTTAAATTCTAGCGATTGACAGTATGATTTAATTCATATGCTGTGTATTAAAATGTTTATATGCTGCAACACTTATTTCCTGCATAAAATAATATAATTAAAAATTATATAATAAACTGAAGTAGCAGTGGCATAACAAGACTCTTCAATATTTCCCTGAAATCATTATATTGGTTGAGGGTTTTTTCCCAGCTAATTACTGGGAATTTATTGCCTATTTATTTTGTTTTTATAATTTTGTAAATTCTCTCCATCTTTTTTTTTTAATTAAATCCCTATACTTACCATTTTCCTTCAGCAAAGATATTTCAAACCATAATCGTAGGTCTAGAATTGACCCTGATATAACTATAGCAAGTAATAATTCAACACCTATTTTTCTCTGTTGAACAATGTGGCGTTCTAGTGAATTCTATCTTTCTTCTGTACAAATCATATGTATTTACTTAATCATTAAACAAGAATATTTAAGTATATCTAAATTTGACAATAAACTTATGACTAAAACCTAATTCATAATTAAAGTATTACAATAGTTAGATTTTGTTTTTAGGTATCCATCTTCCAGTAGATGGCAGTATGGTTCAGTAAAGAAGAGTATCAGCCATTTTATACAATAGAATGATCTTCCAAATGCATGTTTCTTGGTTAACTTATTAAGAGTGGCTGGAAGGTTTTGGTATGGATCCAAAAGGACCCCTGATGATTGGACTCCAAATACCATGCATTGACAGTCTCCTATGGACTGTGTAATCTTTAGGATAGCCAATAATACCATAAATTATTAAATGAATTCCAAAAGTCATAATCAATTTTTTATAAAAAAAATTATGCTAATTATGTTTCAGATAATAAAAAAAGAATCAGTTAATTATTTATGAAAATTTGGTACATTACAGTATTAAATTAAGTAAAAGAAATTCAAAGAGTTCAGAAGGTAGCATGTTAAATTCAATGATAAAAAAATGAAGCAGGAATTCAAGAAGTGACAAGGAGAACATGGGAGTTTCCAGAAATGATTTATTTAATACAATATTCACTTATTTAAAGGCAGCAATTTCTAAGTTATTCCAAATGCATAACCACCATGTTAACATATAACATCATTGAGAATAATTTTAGAGTTTGGAAATACTGCTACTCTGTCCTCAGAGATCATCTTCCACAAATCTGGAACAAGCAGAAGAGGAAGAAGAGGGTGGAACTGAAAATAGTTGTGGACCTACAGGTTTGTGGGAAGCACTGACACCTTGCAATGGATGTAGAAATCTTGGATTCTCCAGTCTTACACAGGTATTTATCATTTTAGATACAAATCGTGCTTGAGTATCTTCCCATTAATATATTGGAAAATTTTACCATGAACCTTGTTCTCTAGAAAGTTTAGACAAGGACAATGGATGCCATTGCTCCCAAGTGGCTCTGTCAGATTACAGATCCCAGTGGTCGGGTTCCATTTTGCATAAAAATACATCCATAAAAAGAAATACTCCCTCTTAATGGCCTTTTGAGGTATTAAACATGCCTTTGACTCAATTTCCAGAAATTAAAAAATTCAATGTCAAGGTCCTCAATCCCTACAGTTCTCTATGCAGATAATGCCACCACAATTTCCCAAACATATATAGCAAAATCAATATTAGCAATATTTTGATATTGCAGCAAATCACCCAATGGCAACCCAATAATCCTGGACAATAGGAGGGCAAAAAATAGAGCAGGTTACTTTTCTTTGAGGTGGTTACCCCTCTAAAGGCACCTGGAATATACACCAGAATTACCAATAGTGCAGATACTGCTTAGATTTTCAAATGTTGTTAAGTGCTTCTTCTACACAAGTGGAGATCAGTTAATTCCTGCAGCATTAAAACTTTTTAAGGTCAAGTCATTGGCCCAAACCCTTTATGGTACACAAGTTGGAATTTATAGAAAAATATTGTAGAATGATGCACTGGAATCAGTGTAAACAAAAAATTGGAGATCAATCCTCACTGCACCCAATGGCACAGCAAATGCTCAGTTAAAGTTTGAGATAGGCATGCTTGTAATCCTGGCAAAGGCCTGGAGGACAGTGATAAACTATTGGCTGAAAATCCAACTCTTTCCTTTGGACTGACCCCTGTAGTTTTAACAGACAATTTTCCTTCTCCCTGGAAATAGGCTGTAGAGTGAAAGTTGGCATTATATGAGTTTTCTTTACTACTCCCACTTTCTTTAGAGAATGACTAAGCCAAACAACTACTCACCAAAAAGGTGTGAAGTTTCAGGTGAAAGTTAAAAAGTTGGCCCAACATGGCAAAAAATGGATAAATACACTTGGGAACCAGAAAAATACCTTAAGAAATCCAACTTTCCCCAAGTTCAAAGTCAGGGATAAGATCTTAGCAGAGGTGGGTTTCAGCAGGTTCTGACCAGTTCTGGAGGGCCGGTAGCGAAAATTTTGAGTACAGAGAACCGGTAGTAAAAATTCTGACTGGCCCTGCCCCCATCTATTCTCTGCCTCCCGAATCCCAGCTGATCGGGAGGAAATGGGGATTTTGCAGTAACCTTCCCCTGGAGTGGGGAGGGAATGGAGATTTTACAGTATCCTTCCCCTGCCATGCCCATCAAGCCACGCCCACCAAGCCATGCCACGCCCACCAAGCCACATCCACAGAATCGGTAGTAAACAATTTTGAAACCTATCACCGGATCTTACCCTCTGCAGTGTTGCAAGTTAATTAATTGTGTGTTTCTGCCCATGGGAGATTGAAACAATTTTCTATGTATTATTACAAGTTATATAGGGATATCAAGCCTGCTTATTGTCTTCCCTTAATATGTTCATTTCCAGGAAGGCCAGACAATTTCTATATGAAACAGGAAAAAAATTCACTTATGCAGTAGCCAAATTTTGTGTTGCTTTGTTGAAGCCATAACTGGTCACAGAAATAACCACTTCTGTTTTATTCATCACTTCAGGTTTAATGTGGTAGCGATCTTGTTTTAGGTGATACGTATTTTTCCTTTGTTGACAGTAATAATTCAGATTTAGACCTACACATATAGTAGCTATATTACATTTTATCCTTTTATGGTAGTATTTCATTTTGTCTATGTATTTAATTTTATGTTTGTGTTATATTTTTAAATATTGCTGATCATTGATCAAATAAACTACAGTAGTTCTTGCCTTAAAACCACAACTGAGCCTGACAAGGACACGATCAGACCTGTTTTTATTATCTTTTCTACAGCAGTTGTTAAGCAAATGCTGTGACTGTTAAGTGAATGCTAAATAGCAAATACCCATTGTTTGCTATTGGGCAGTTTTTGCCAGAAATCAGAAGTAAACTGCTTTATTTTACAGTGGTGGGGTTTCTGGAGCCTTTTCATTGATATAATATAGTCATGTTAGTGTGATTAATAAGCCATTCTGGCCACTAACAAAAGAAGGACTGCTATGTTGAAGTGCTTTTACTTATTGTTAGAGATTTTAATCACATGGCAACTACCATCTGCCCGCTTGGTTTATCACTGTACTTGTTTATAGCACAGGTTCTAAGTTTCACTTGATTAGCAAAAGAAAACTGTCTGGTATAGGCTGTTGACAAATACATTGAAATCATTTTCGAGATAAGTGCCTTTCTAAAAGAAATTTCTAGCCTCTGTTAATAAAGTCTTGACCATCTTTGCTATCTCTTTTGTATCTACTTAAATTGTATGGAAAATAAATTGTAGAGCAATATAAAGGGATGAGATATAGTTTATAGTCTAGTCAACTTCATATCAAGAGACAGCTTTAAGATCCCCAGAATGAATCCAGTAGCACATTTTAAGGCTAATAAATATTATTAAAAGGCATTTTGAGAATTACAGCTCACTTGATCAGATGCATAAAATATAAAATTGAAATTGGGATGGTAGGGAAGAATGGAGGAAGACAGGTGGTTTTTCACATGCAGAATACATACAGGACACATTGTAAGTATTCTATAATTAACAATTGTAATGTGTTTAAAAAAAACACCATTTCTGAGGTAGCCTGAAACCTAAAACCTGAAACAAACCTTTGATATCAGCAGTCTGTTGGTCAATTGTGCTGGTGAACTTTTTTGTTCTGAAACAGCTATTATGAAATCTGTCATGGAATGTCCTGGTTGGTTAAAACACTGTGACACATTATTTTATTGTTGTTTTGAGTCCTAATGTGAAACTTGCACTTTCTGACCTCTTTATCTTATTAGCATCTTTTTCAAGTAAAAGTTTGAACTGCTGTTATTGTTGCCTGACTATAGACAAAACATTTAGTAATGTGTTCTGGGTGGAGGTTGGAAGACTATAAGTATGCATCACAAGTATGTTTCCTGGATAATATAGTATTTATGTGTGTCCATTGTTTTACTGTGACATCAAAGAAGTGGGCTTATTCTGTCTATAGCTCAAAGCTAAATTTATTGGTGGGGATAGAAATTAAGGTCTTGATGGAATATGATGAGAAACACATATACATATATACACATTATCTGCCCTAGTTGAATATTGATAAATTTATTACAATATTAGTTTCTCCCATTGAGAAACTCCCATATATCTTTTTTCAATTTGATCTGTCATCTATCTACTATATATAACAATAAAGTAGTTAACAGGTGAACCAACAGCAAAGTAAAACTTCAATGCCGTCTGTTAACAATCTATTGTTGAATTTAACTTGTAGAAAGTCCACAAAATCTTCTTATTTACCACAAATCACCACAGTCATTATCTGTGATTAGGATATTTGGGAACAAATATCCTTGTTTGATTCTTAATAGAAAAACTTTTTCTTAAAATTTTGGTTGAGAAGAGGGCATTCTTTACTTAAAGGACAAATGAAATTACTTCAGAAACTTTCTTCAGGGAATTTGTCGATATCAGTGACTACTTCTCCAATAACTTTTAGAGAATATACGACATATCATACTTCTGAAATTGTAAAAATGTTTAATTTAGGACACTATAACTGAAAGATAACTTGGAGACTACTAGATTTCAGCAACAGAAATACATGAGAAAATGAACTAAACCAAAATGAAACAGACACATAATATATACATATACAGTACACATATTGAAACTCTGAGGACATATTAAACTAATTGAACTAAGTAGCCTGAGCAAGGTGATGGATAGGGACTGAGGATTACAAACTGGAGATGATGACTTACTCTCCCCCTCAACTGTCCCTCTCTCCTTTATCAGATCTAGGTCTATTACGACCACTCAGCATTAACTTGCAATCTTAGATCGATCTGCAGCTTTATTTACCACCTATTCCCCAAGATTACCCTGATTATTTAACCCTAAATACTTTGTCCAGTGGCTCTGCCTTACTTTTTTGATCTAATCCTCGGCCATCGCTGGTATCAGGACTGGAGGAGATACAGACATTGAGAGTCTTGGATTATGGGGAGATAGACCATCTTCTCTTTGTTTGTTTCAAATGGTTTGGTCCCTGTGAGAGGATGACCCTTTGAGACCTCTACCCCCACCTCCTTTGGATGGACTTACTACAACCACAAGACTTCCCATCATCGTGAGAGGGCGATGATGTTCCGATGTATTGACATTTGTAACATACTGGTCTTCCTTTAACATCTATTTCCTCCCTTATTTTAAATTACCTGTCTTAACCATCTCTAACACTCTTAGAAGAAAATGATCCTTCATCTCCTTCAACTCGCTCCTATCTTTGATGTATTCAACTGCGGAGCTCCTTGCACTGCGAGATTCCCCCCTCTCGCATGTCTGGCCCTCTCAGTTATCAAGGGCCGCCCTTGAGGACGGGTTTTGGAACCCCGAGAGGTGGTTTGCAAAAAACCGACGGCTTTGGGGGTTTTTAGATAAATCTTTAAGTTCTATTTTAAGGGGTTCTGGGAGGGATTGTGGGAATGGATCTGGGGGGATCCATAAATCCACTGAAAGGGGTAATGGGTCTGATGATCACGGTGGGGAGGATGGGGACAGAAATCTGACAAGGATGCAGGGGGATGAAGCGATGGGCATTAGTATAGTAAGTGGGAGGGGCAGATATGATGGCTGCAGGGGGCCATATTATGTTTCGGGAGTGCGCACTCGATGTTTACGAGCGATTGCCCACTCCGACCCTCAAAGCACTGCTCGTTTCCCGGGTTGTTCAGAGTCTCAGACCCTGGGTCTACGGCTGATGTTATGTAATGCCAGGTCAGTGATAAATAAAGCCCCCCTCAGTCATGATCTTATTTCAGAGGGGGGTGCTGACCTGGCAGGGATTACGGAGACCTGGTTAGGCCAGGAGGGAGGAGTTCCCCTTGTGAAAATGTGCCCGCCAGGTTTCCGTGCATTCCATGAGCCAAGGACTCAGGGAAGGGGTGGGGGAGTGGCAGCAATCATTAGAGAAAGTCTTTGCCCGAGGGAGGCCACTGTTCCTCAGATAGCCAGATGTGAGTCCCTCCTTGTGAAGTGGGGTCGGGGGATTCAGATGGGCCTACTGATTGCGTACCTGGCTCCCTGCCACGTAACAGCAGTCCTGCCTGAGCTGCTCGACATTATAGTCGGGGTGGCGGTGGAAACCCCCAGACTTATTGTTATGGGGGATTTTAACCTGCCATCCGCTGGTGAGATGTCGGAGACGGCTTGGGAGTTCATGGCTTCCATGACAGCCATGGACCTGATCCAGGTAGTTCAAGGCCCCACCCACTCTGGACTTGATTTTTGTATCTGATCAGTGGCTGAATGATCTAAGAATAGGGGATATTGATCTGTCCCCGTACCCACACACCCACCCACACAGCCAGTCGAGGGTTAAGGAAACACTTTGGAACGCACCCAGGTCTTATCTCCGACTTGGCAGCGATAGACACACCGTCTGCCAAGGGTCTTTATTTTCACAAACAGACAGATAAGATACGAACGTTCAAGAAAGTCCAAACAGAAATAATATTCCTCCCAGCAGTTCCGGACGAGGCTTTAGTGACTCCAAGGTTTTGCTTTGTTCGTCACAAGGATCCTTTGACCACTACCCTCTATTATATAGTCTCTGGGGTGTGGTCCAGTGACTCAGTTCTAATCCCTAGCACGCCTCCCAAGCTGCTGCAAACGTTTATCACGCCTTCGGAGGCGTGCGTCCAGGAATGATGTTTCATTATCACTTTGACTCGAATCAGCTGTTTCCTCTCCCTCAGCCGGCACTTGAAACAATGCCAGAGGGGAGGGGCCTGGAGAGTGAGGCCTGGCTGACTCCTCTTCCTCATGCTCGGAGCTTTCTTCCTCCGATGGGACAGGCTCAGAGGGCGGGGCCACAACACTATCCCCCACCGCAGGGCCCTTCCCCCGGGTCTGACGGTCGGGATGGGGTCGGGACGGGAACTGTTCGTGGAAAGCCCGCACCAGGTCAGGGGCCTGAACGGCAGATGCGTCCACCCAGGTGAAATCCTCGGGCCCGTACCCCTTCCAGGCAATGAGGTATTGGAAGCGCCCCTTCAGCCAACGGGAGTCCCGGATACTGTCCACCTCGTACGTCGAGGCATCGTCCTCGTCGGCTGCGACTGGGGGGGCAGGCGTCGGCGGGCGGCGGAGATGGCTCGCGGGGGCCTCAGGGACCAGGAGGGACCGATGAAAAACAGGGTGGAGCCGCATGGAGCGGGGTAGAGTCAACCGGTAGGCCACCGGATTGATGACCGCCTCGATAGGGAAGGGACCGATAAAGCGTTGGGCCAGTTTCCTCACCGGCCGGTCCGTGGGGAGGTGTTTCGTGGACAACCACACCCGATCTCCTACTTCCAGCGGTGGCGTCGCCCGGCGGGCGCGATCGGCGAACCGTTTATAATCCTCTTTCGCCCGGATCAGCTGCCGCCGCACCAGTTGCTGCACTGCCTGCAGCTCCGAGAGGAAGTCCCGGGTCTCGGGAACAGGGGAGTCCATGATGGTCAACGGGAAAAACCGTGGATGGTATCCGACGTTGGCATGGAACGGGGTCATCTGGGTGGAGGTGTGTTGGGAGTTATTAAAAGCGAACTCCGCCAGGGGAAGGTACTCGGCCCAGTTGTCCTGCTGCTGGTTGACAAAACAGCGGAGGTACTGCTCCAGTATGCCGATGACCTTCTCCGTGCCCCCGTCAGTCTCCGGATGGTGCGACGATGACAGGCACACCTGCACCTCCAGCGCGGCCATCAGGCTTTTCCAGAAGCGAGCCGTGAACTGGGCCCCGCGGTCCGAAACCACCCGGTCCGGCAGGCCGTGGAGGCGGAAGATATGTTGCAGGAACAGGCGAGCCGTGGTGCGGGCCGAGGGCAGGCCGCGGCACGGGATGAAATGTGCCATCTTCGTGAGCGCATCCACCACCACGAGGACGGTCGTGTACGTAGCGGACAGGGGCAGGTCTGTCAGGAAGTCCATGGAGATGGCTCCCCAAGGTCTCTCCGGTGTCGGTAGCGGCTGGAGGAGTCCGGGAGGGGGGCCGGACGCGGCTTTGGCCTGTCGGCACGTCACACAGGACGTCACGTAGGCGTGCACGTCGTGCCGTACCCGAGGCCACCAAAAAGTCCGCGTCACCAGGTTCAAAGTCTTAAAGAAGCCGAAGTGCCCCGCCGCGGGGTTGTCATGACACTGGTTCATGACGAGGGCTCGGAGCGGACTCGTGGGCACGTACAGCCGACCCCGATGTCTGAGCAAGCCCTCCTCCACGGTCCATGGGGACGCGGGGCCGACGTCCGCTCTCCGCTGCTGCGACCAGTCGTCCCGTCGCTGCGCTTCCAGCACCCGAGCCCGCAGGTCCACCGGTTCCTGGACCGCGGCCAAGGAGTCCGCTGGCAGCACCGTCCGGGGGGGAAGGGAGTCCTTGGGGCAAAAGTATTCCAGCTTACGGGATAGCGCGTCCGCCCTCTGGTTGAGGTTGCTCGGAATGTAGGTGACGTGGAAGTTGAACCGGGTGAAAAACAACGACCACCGGATCTGCCGCTGGTTCAACTTCCGTGCCGTGGTGAGGTGCTCCAGGTTCCGATGGTCCGTCCACACCTCCACCTGGTGTCGGGCCCCCTCGAGGTGATGTCGCCAAGCCTCGAACGCGGCCTTGATGGCCAGCAACTCCTTTTCCCAGATGGTGTAGTTGCGCTCGGAAGGGTTGAGTTTCCGGGAGTAGTATGCGCAGGGAAAAAGAGTGCCGCCATCCACCGGAGCCTGTAGCAGCACCGCCCCAATCGCCACGTTGGACGCGTCCGTCTCCACCACGAACGGACGGTGTGGATTGGGGTGCCTCAGGACTGGCTCCGTGAGGAAGGCCTGCTTGAGGACCTCGAAGGCCTGCTGCTGCGGGGGCCCCCACTGGAACGGGACCTTCTTCCGAAGGAGCTGGGTCAACGGCAAGGTCAGGGTGGCGAAGCCCGGGATGAAGGTCCGATAGTAGTTGGCGAATCCCAACAGACGCTGGACGTCCTTCACCCGACGCGGGGGTTCCCAACTGTGCAAGGCCTCCACCTTGTGCGGGTCCATCGCGATGCCCTCGGGGGTGATGATGTGCCCGAGGAACTCTATGGAAGTCTGGAAGAAGTAGCATTTCTCCAACTTCGCATAGAGCTGGTGCTCCCGCAGGCGCTGCAGGACCTGGCGGACATGCTGGAGGTGACTTTCCGGGGTCCGGGAATAGATCAAAATGTCATCCAAGTAGATCACCACGAACCGATCCAGCATGTCCCGGAACACATCGTTCATCAAGTGCTGGAAGACCGCGGGGGCGTTGGTCAACCCGAACGGCATGACGGTATACTCGAAGTGTCCGTACCGCGTGCCGAACGCCGTCTTCCACTCGTCCCCCTCTCTCACGCGCACCAGGTTGTAAGCCCCTCGGAGATCGAGCTTAGTGAAGATCGAGGCCTCCCGCAACCTCTCCATCAGCTCCGGGATCAGCGGCAGGGGGTAGCGATTTCGCACTGTGATGGCGTTCAAGCGCCGGTAGTCGCAACACAGGCGCAAGTCCCCCGTCTTCTTTTTAACGAAGAGGACCGGGGCCGAGAGCGGGGAGGTCGAAGGCCGGATGAACCCACGGGCCAGGTTCTTTTCCAGAAAGTCCCGTAAGGCGGCCAGCTCGGGCTCCGACATGGAGTACAGGCGTCCCGAGGGCAGGGGCGCGTTGGGCATTAGGTCCACCGCACAGTCGTAGGGTCGGTGCGGGGGCAAGCGGTCCGCCTCCTTCTCGCTGAACACGTCGGCGAAGGGCGTCAGCTCCGGAGGCAAGGAGACGTTTGGGGCAGAGACGTCCTGGCTGGCGCAGGTGTGGCGAAGGTGGTCGACACACTGCAGGCTCGGGAACGAGATGGCGTTTCTCGACCACGCCACCTGAGGGTCGTGCGCCCGAAGCCAGGCCATCCCCAGGACCAAGGGAAAGTGCAGATCCGCCGTTACGTAAAACTGGATCGCCTCCTCGTGGTTTCCAATGGCGAGGCGCAAGGGCTGGGTAGCGGTTTTGATGGGTCCCGCCACGAGTTCCCGCCCATCTATAGTTTCAACCCTCAACGGAGGGTCCACTGGAACCAAGGGGACTTTGTAATGGGCCACAAAGGCCTGGTCCATAAAGTTCGTGGTGGCCCCCGAGTCCACCAGCGCGTGCGCCTGGAGCCCCTCCGACCGGTTAGCCAACAACACCCGGGTGTTCAAAATCAGGTGCCGAGGGGGCTCACAGTCCACAGCCGCCGACTCCGGCGGGGCATGGTCACGTGCCTGACCCAGAGTTTCCCCTAGGCCAGGCCTGGCCCGTTTCCCGGCAGGTCACGCCGAGACTCCAGAACAGGCTTGAGCGGTCCACTCCGCTTCCGGGGACACGAGGCGGCAAAATGTCCCGCCTCGCCGCAATAGAGGCACAACCCCCCTTGACGTCTCCGCATCCGCTCCTGGGCCGTCAGTTGAGGTCTGGCTGCTCCGAGCTCCATAGGCTCCTCAGCCGTCGCCACAAAACGCTGTGCGGTCCGGAGCGCTGTTGGTGCGAAACGCGGGGGTGCCGACGCTGTCGATGGTTCCGGAAGAGCCCGACGGGGCCGTCGCCGTTGCAAGCGGGCGTCGATGCGCAGGCATTGGGTCACCAGCGCGTCGAGGGTCGGTGGCGCCTCCACACGAACCAGCTCGTCCTGCATCTCGTCAGAAAGGCCATCCTGGAAAGCGTCCATCAGCGCCACCTCATTCCAAGCCGAATCCTGGCCTAGCAGTCGGAACTCTGCAATATAGTCCTGCAGGGGGCGCTTGCCTTGGCGGAGGTCCTTGATGCGCCTCGCTGCCGTCTGCACCCGGAGGGGGTCCTCAAACATGGTGCGCAGGTGTTGTAAAAAGCCCTGAAAGTCCAGGAGCAAGGGGCTATCTTGCAACAACAGGGGCGTGGCCCATCGGGCGGCAGTGCCCGAGAGGGAGCTGATAACAAATGCCACCCGAGCCCGGTCATCCGGAAAATCCTCCGGCCTCATTGCCATAAACAGTTGGCATTGTCCCAAGAAGGCCGGAAACATCTCCTGCTGCCCAGAAAACCTATCTGGCACATTCACTGGGCATCTCGGACGGGGAGGGGGAGGAGGTGGAGCTGCAGGAGCATTTCCCAAAGCAAGTTGGGCAGTTAGCTGTGCTACTTGCTGTTGCAGAAGCTGATTGGCCTCCAGCATCTGCTGTATCTGCTGCTGCAGCTGTTGGTCCATCGTGGGTTAACGATGGAGTATGTGGTGACGAACAAGATGATCTGTCCCCGTACCCACACACACACCCACACAGCCAGTCGAGGGTTAAGGAAACATTTGGAACGCACCCAGGTCTTATCTCCGACTTGGCAGCGATAGACACACCGTCTGCCAAGGGTCTTTATTTTCACAAACAGACAGATAAGATACGAACGTTCAAGAAAGTCCAAACAGAAATAATATTCCTCCCAGCAGTTCCGGACGAGGCTTTAGTGACTCCAAGGTTTTGCTTTGTTCGTCACAAGGATCCTTTGACCACTACCCTCTATTATATAGTCTCTGGGGTGTGGTCCAGTGACTCAGTTCTAATCCCTAGCACGCCTCCCAAGCTGCTGCAAACGTTTATCACGCCTTCGGAGGCGTGCGTCCAGGAATGATGTTTCATTATCACTTTGACTCGAATCAGCTGTTTCCTCTCCCTCAGCCAGCACTTGAAACAATGCCAGAGGGGAGGGGCCTGGAGAGTGAGGCCTGGCTGACTCCTCTTCCTCATGCTCGGAGCTTTCTTCCTCCGATGGGACAGGCTCAGAGGGCGGGGCCACAACAGATATAGACATCAAGCCCTTGTCATGGTCTGATCATTCTCTCCTTCACATGGACTTTCAAGTCACTTCCACCCACCGCAGGGAGACGGAACCAACCAAATGGTTCCGTCCCAGGCGCCTGATGGACCCCGAAAGGTTCCTGATGGAGCTTGGGCGATTTCCTGAGACTCTGGCTCACAACTCGACTGAGGACCTGGTGGTCGCCTGGGACAAGGTGGCTACTGGGGCCTTGGACCGCGTTGTGCCTTTGCGGCCTCTGACCCGATGCCGATCTTGTCTAGCTCCTTGGTTTTCCGAGGAGCTGAGAGAGATGAAGCGTCGGAAAAGACGCCTGGAGAGCGATTGGAGAACAAGCCGATCTGAATCTGACCGAACACAGGTGAGATCTTATATTAAGACCTACCTAGTGGCGATAAGAGCGGCAAAGTCTAGCTACTTCTCCGCTTTTATTGCATCAGCAGAGAACCGCCCAGACGCGCTGTTTAGGGTGACCCGCTCCCTACTTCAGGTGGGGGTACGGGAAGATCCCTTAAAGGGTCGAGCTGAGGATTTTGTACAATTCCTGCATGATAAAGTCGCTCAGATTCGGGAAGGCCTGGACTCCGATTGGGTAGATCCAGGGGAGGAGACGGGGGCAGGTCTTGAGAGCGTTATCTGGGAAGAGTTTGACTCTGTGACTCCTGAGGACGTGGACAGGATTCTGGGCAAGCTTAACGCTGCCACATGTTTATTGGACCTGTGTCCCTCCTGGTTGGCACTGGCCTCCCAGGAGGTTACACGAGGCTGGCTCCAGGGGATTATAAATGCTTCTCTGAGTGAGGGTGTCTTTCCCGCCGCCTTGAAAGAGGGGGTTGTGAAGCCCCTCCTAAAGAAGCCTTCCCTGGACCCGGCTATATTATCAAAGTATCGTCCAGTCTCCAATCTTCGCTTTGTTGTGAAGGTTGTTGAGAGTGTGGTGGCGCGACAACTACCCCGATACCTGGATGAAGTTGTCTATCTGGATCCATTCCAGTCAGGCTTCAGGTCACGATACAGCACGGAAACGGCATTGGTCGCGTTGGTGGATGATCTCTGGAGGGCTCAGGACAGAGGTTGCTCCTCTATCCTGGTCCTATTAGATCTCTCAGCGGCTTTTGATACCATCGACCATGGTATGCTGGAGGAGTTAGGAATAGGGGGCACCTATTCGGTGGTTCTCCTCCTTCCTCTCTGACCGTTCGCAGTTTGTGTTGGCAGGGGGCAGAGGTCGACCTCGAGGCACCTTATTTGTGGGGTGCCGTAAGGGTCAGTCCTCTCACCCCTTCTGTTCAACATTTATGTAAAACCGCTAGGTGAGTTCATCCGTGGTTTCGGGGTGAGTGTTCATCAGTATGCTGATGACACACAGCTATACATCTCCACCCCAGACCACCCCAATGATGCCCTTGCTGTGATGTCCCGTTGCCTGGAGGCCGTGCGGATCTGGATGGGGAGAAACAAGCTCAGACTCAACCCATCCAAGACCAAGTGGCTGTGGCTTCCGGCGTCCCGGTATAGTCAGCTGGTACCATCACTGACAATAGGGGATGAGATCTTGCTCCCCACAGAGAGGGCCCGCAACTTGGGTATCCTCCTGGATTCACGGCTATCTTTAGAAGATCATTTGATGGCTGTGGCCTTTTATCAGGTTCGCCTGATCCGCCAGTTGCGTCCCTTTCTGGATCGGGACGCCTTGCGCACGGTCACTCATGCCCTAGTTACCTCCCATATGGACTACTGTAATGCTCTCTACATGGGGATCCCCTTGAAAAGCACCTGGAGGCTCCAACTGGTCCAGAATGTAGCCGCGCCGGTGATTATGGGTGCAGCTCATTACGCCCATGTAACACCTCTCCTACGTGAGCTGCACTGGCTCCTGGTGGTCTTCCGGGTGCGATTCAAGGTGTTAGTTATCACCTTTAAAGCGCTCCATGGCTTAGGACCTGGGTACCTATGAGACCGTCTTTTGCCACCAAAGCCTCCCACCGACCAGTTCGTTCTCACAGGGAGGGACTACTCAGGGTACCGTCAGTCAAATTATGTCGACTGGCGACTCCCAGGGGGAGGGCCTTCTCTGTGGGGGCTCCAACCCTTTGGAATGAACTGCCCCCGGAGATACAGAATATCCCTGAACTCCGTGCTTTCCGCCATGCCCTCAAGACCCTGATGTTCCAACAGGCGGGGCTAAACATATGAACATGTGAATGATTTTTTTAAATGTTATCTAATTCTGGGTTTTATTTAATTGACCAAACTAAGTAATAATTTTAATTAGCCATTTTATGATGTTTGTGTGTCTATATTTTTCTTGACTGTACACCGCCTTGAGTCCTACGGGAGAAAGGCGGTATAGAAATATAATAAATAAATAAATAAATAAATAAATATAGAAAGCTGGGGTTTTATTTTACTATTTTAAAATAATCTGTAGCCTTGGATGAATTTGTTGAAATTGAGGCTGAAATTCCTCAATTTTTATGAATTCTGATTGGTCAGACTAAACAAAAAAACAGACAAACAAATATTCTTTGATCACTAGAGGGAGCTAAGAAGATGTCCAAATTTGAGCACATTTTAAGGGAGGTATTTAAAAATATTCTACAGAAAATTATTCATTTTATAGACTGATTAGGTTCTAAATATATAAATAATATAGACAATATTAAAAAAGAACAAGAGCTGCAATTATATGTAGAGAGCAATCAAATTACTGAGGCAATTTCACAAATATCTGACAATGTAAAGGATTTAACTGCAACTTTGGAATATAAACCTGACACCAATTTTTATTATGATGGTAATATAATGGTTTGATGATACGATGCTTTGAATATAACCCTCTCAGTACAACTGAAACAAGAATTTCAAGCAAATTCACAACTCTCAAGGATACTAACAAAGTACAGAATTATTTGAGAAAAAGAGACTCAATAGATATTTCAGAGAATGAGGATGAGCTCCAAGCAAATCTACAACTTTCAATAGAACATGTTTGGGACTTTTTCTTCATGGATATTAACAAGGTTGAGTATTCCTTGAGAAAGAGAGACTTCATAGACATTCCAGAAAAGAAAAAGATTTTATTCTATGAGGTTAAGCTGGACGGAGTGACTTAAATTTAATGAGTTAATTGGAGTTAGGATGGATTTTTAGAAGTGTAATGTAATTGAAAGAAAGCTCTAATGTAGTTTTGTGTTTATCAATTGGGTTTCAAAATGTTTTTTTCTTCTGCTTTTAAAACAATGTTTGAGTAATTCCTAAAGTTTGTAAAATATTACTGAAAGTAAATTTGAAATGATTAGAAATATTTTAAGAAAAATCTGGAGTTCTTAAACGGATGCTTTAAAAAAAAGTTTTTGTTCTCTAAGGTTAAAGAACTTGAGAGAGTGTAGTAAATTATGTTAATATAAATGATAGTTTATAAAGATTAATAGGTATAAACAGAAATATATATTATTTCCCACAATAAAAAGAAAAAAGGAGAGATGGTTAAATCAATTGTTTTATTTAAAGAAAAGAATCTACCTAATTTTGTTTCCATTTGGAAATTGTTTCTGGATTTTGTGCTTGTGATGGAAACAATGAAACTTTGATTTTGGTTTTGCTGATTAGATAGGTTTGTTGTTATCGAAATGGCTAGTATATATCATTGTGTAAAAGTATTATCTTCTACTGTGCTAAAGAGAGTCAAAAGTCAACACCTTTTTTCTTTTTCTCCTTTTACTTATTTTTTTCCTTTACCCTTTTTCCTCCCTTAATATCCCATTATTTTCATTTTCTTTGTATTTTATATTCTGATAAAGTAATAAAAATTTTCAAATCTCCAGAGACACAGTGAATTATATAACTATAGGGCTGATAACAGGACCAGGTCTGGGCCTCTACTTTCCCAAATATCTGTGCTTAGTTCAAATGTTTGGAGTAAAGATTGGAAATCTTCTAGAATATAGTCAATGGAAATGACTCCATGCAGCTTATGAGTGGTGCATTCAGTACAGTTGAAGATGTCACTGTGGTCTTAATGGATGTTAGCATGATGAACCTGAAACCCGTTCTTAGAACTAATGAAAAATTCAAGTAGGAAGTTAAATACAGCTGAGGGGACTCTTGGTGGTTATAGTTAGTGAGCTGTAGTTGTTTAATGTCTCCTGTAATTGGACTTGAACATAAAAGCCAGCCATTAATTGTTTCAACCCTAATAGGAAGATGGGAATGATTTTGGGATACAAGACCATAGCTTAGACGATGGTCTGATAAATGATATTTGAGTCTAAACAAGGAGGAGTGGCAAAACTATCTCAGAAGGGACACTTTCTAGTTTTCAGATCAGTAAAAGTAGGGACAAGAAGTGGTACTTTCACACAAAAAGATAGACGGGAGATGGTACTTTCAGACCTTACAAGACTAACAACAGGCTAAGTTGATAGAAAATATTTGCATGCAACAGTGATATTGACAATAGTACAAAGTGTGTTAAAATTTATAATTAGATTAGTTCAAGATAATAAATGGCTAACTGATCAGTAACTACTGTATGCTTTGATATTGATAGTTCCTTTCTACACATCTGAATCGGCACCAATGATACTCCAAGCATAATTTCCAGCATATCAATAGTAACTATTTAGGAAGGAGGGAAAAGTTCTTTGGGGCCTGAGTGATGTTTTCATCAGTATGTTGAAGACAAAAGTTCAGCAAGGGAAAGGACAACTAGACTGTTGGTATAAATGTGGAGGACAAGTTAGACATTAAGTTTAGCCATTCCATGTATCTGGTGACACAAGCTGTAGCTCACAAAAGCTTATGCATTTTAATAAAATTTGATAATCTGAAAAAGTGCTACCAGACTTCTTCAGAATTTTAGCTATTGATTTCACAGGAGTTATGGAACCTATATTTTGGATGCAATTTGTAAGTTAGCCCATTTGGGGTAACTTGGTTCAAAAGGTTTTGCTCTATTGTACACCATTTCACTCAAAAGTTATGGGAATCAGAGTTTTAGTGATATATAAATAGACAGATTAACACAACACTTTCCCTCCTATGTATACAGCATGTTATTTTGTCCAAATGGATTGAAAAATAGAATTTGTGTCTAAGGAAGACTGATCAACATACTAATGTTTACTTGATTTTGTTTTTTCTGTTGTCAAAAATACAAGTCTCAGGAACCATAATTTTTTCTGCTGAAATAGTAATAACAATTTTTTAAAAAAGTAAAACCTATCTTTGCCTAATATGAGCTCAAAAACTGGAATATATAACAAAAAATCTGCAAGATAGAAAACAAATTGCAGATTAAGAAACCGAACAAACGAGAACAAAAAAGAATAATGACACATGTCCATTGTATCTCTTATGTCACTAGAAAGCCAGTTCAAAGACTGAGAAAAAACACATTTCTTCAGTTCAGGTTTTAATTCTGCTGTTGTTACTTTTCCCAACAATGAAAATTTATCTTTTTAGCACTCACCCCAGCTCAATAAATTGATATAGGGTAAGCGAGAAGCAATCTTGATGGATAAAAGAGAGAACTAGGCGATGTAGGCATAGTATAATAGACTTTGATTAAGTGCAGTTGGCAAAAATGAGTGAAAAAAAACTTAAATGCCATTATGTAGGAAGAAGTGATATTGTCAAATTCATTCAGCTCTGCATTTTGACTTGTTCCCAAGCAATAAGTGCTCTTCTGGGGAAGAATAGAAAAATAGCTTTGTACCTGGTGTTAGTGAGTGGGACTTCTGAAAATGAGAAAAGGTAACTGCATATTGGATACATATGTAGTTTAAACTGGATAAATAGAGAAGTGTGTTTTTTGTTAAAGAGCTAGAAATGCTGCTTTCCATTCTGGTGATGCGCTACAGTATAGCGAGGCAAGAGCTAAATCAAAAAAGGGTGTCAGGGATACTAAAGCTACGTACAGATGGAGGATTGCACATCTTTCTGAGAACTCAGACTCTGGTTGGGTATGGCAAGGCCTGTGACAAATCACGGGGCAGAGCAATAAAAATAGTTTATCTAACAGTAGTGACTCTGGCTGAGCAGCTAAATAAATTTTTCAGCCGTTTTGAGGTGGAAACAGGAACAACCATCATTCCAGCATTTACCTCTGATAGTACACCATTAACATCTACCATTGATAGACAACCATTTCTACAGCAGATCTCTGATGTGAGACGCACTTTCCAGAATATTAATATCCAGAAGGCAGCTGGGCCTGATGGAATCATGGGATGAGTTGTTAGGGACTGCGCTGCAGAGCTAGCTGGAGTGTTCACGGATATTTTCAATGTATCCCTGTCACAGTGCTCTATCCCTACCTGCCTGAAGACATCTATTATAGTGCCAGTCCCTAAGCAGACAGTAGTGGTCTCCCTTAATAATTATAGATCAGTAGCTTTAATATCTGTTGTCATGAAATGTTTTGAGAGGCCGGTGTTGAACTATATTAAGGCTAGTCTTCCATCTACTTTGGACCCATACCAATTTGCATATAGGAGTAATAGGTCAACTGACGATGCTATGTCTATTGTTGTCCATACTGTATTGAAACATTTGGAACAACAGGGAACATATGTGAGGCTATTATTTGTGGATTGTAGCTCTGCCTTCAATACCATTCTACCCAACAGGTTGTTTCTTAAAATGTCCAATTTGGGTATAAATCAGAGGATTTGTTTGTGGATAAAGGATTTTCTGACAGATAGGCCACAGTCAGTAAGGATGGGATCTCACCGTTCCTCTACTCTGATACTAAGCACAGGAGCCCTCCAGGGTTGTGTGCTAAGCCCTTTCCTTTATTCCTTATATATACATGACTGCACCCCATTGTATAACACCAACACAATTATTAAATTTGCGGATGACACAATAGTGGTGGGGCTCATTAATAAGAACAATGAGTCTGCTTATAGAAAGGAAGTACAAGGGCTAACATTATGGTGTAAAGAAAATAATCTTACACTTAACATCAAAAAAACTAGAGAACTTATAATTGATTTCAGGAGGAATAGAGATGTACATTTACCATTGTACATAAATGGTGAGGAGATGGAGAGAGTTGGCAGTTTTAAATTTCTGGGCATTTATATGTCGGAGGACCTCTCATGGACTATGAATGTTAACATGCTTGTGAAGAAGGCACAGAAGAGGCTGTACTTCCTGAGAATGCTCAGGAAGATAAATCTATCTCAACATCTACTCTGTCCTAGTATCGCAGCACCATTGAGAGTGTCCTGACATACGGCATTCTTGCATGGTATGGGAGTAGCTCTGTAGCAGACAAAAAAGCTCTACAGAGAATCATTAAAACTGCCCAGAATATCATCGGGCTCCAGCTACCAGCCCTGGATGACATCTTCGAATCTCGCTGTTTGAGGAAGTTGCATAACATTCTCAGCGACTTTTCCCATCCTGCTTCCAATCTTTTTGGACTGTTGCCTTATGGCAGAAGATACAGAACAATTAAAACTCGGACCACATATTTTCTGAATAGTTTTTATCCCAGAGCTATAATTGCAGTCAACAACGAACTAAAGGGCCACCATCAGTGAGCTGTTGGACAGCATTACTTGGTCTGTTGTGTGGATGTTTGGATGGTTTAGGGGTGGGGAATTTGTGGTGGGTGGGGGTTAGGGTTAGGGTTAGGGTTATGGATATGACACACGCAGGCCGCTCCCACCCCAGTTCTGCAAAGGCAAAAAACATTGTGATATGTCACAATCCGGCCCATGATGCTATTGAGTTTGACACCTATGGATTAAGGAGATGTACTGTAAGGATGTACTATTTTTTTTCCTTCTCTCCTTGGACTTACATGCCAAGAGCAGGATGCTGATGGGGAACTAAATTGATTGAACTTGTCAGCTAGATGAACTACGTGGCTGCTGAATGTTGAATGTTAGAGCTGCCCTTCTTATTGGTTGGTAATGAGATGAGTATAGTGGGGGCCCTGGTGAGTAGGGGCAGGGATTGGGGATGATGGATATTGTTAGGGTTAGGGAGACAATCAGTGGCCTACTCCTGTCGCTTGCAATATTTCCCCATGCCTGTCATCACTGTGAGCTTACTATGAGGGAAAGCAGCCGTGCTGTTTGGTATCAATATCAGGTTCTAGCCCCCCACATAACTCTGATAACTTTTATTGTCAAACAGTCTACTATTGTTTTCTTTGTTATGTGCACTATTAATATGATACTTTTAATATTAAGTACATTTTTGGGAACTTTCTACTATTTCTAAGATAGAACTAGTTTAAATTATTTATTACCAAGTAACTGATTTATGATAACATATTTTTTCTGCATGCAATCACAGATAGCTTTGACATTTCAGATTAGTTTGTAGAGTTTGAAAACTGAATCATCCCTAGTTGAGACTAAAATTAGACTGATGGATGTCAGAATTTGAGTTTCAATATATTACTCAATTATGAAACAACAATTAATATATTCTTGAAAATGTAATATATTTCTTTCTCCTCTCATCCAACCCTATGCAAACTTTTCAAGATTACTGTTTTAGCCAAGAAGCAGCAATCTTGCTAAAGACTGAAAGTAGGATATAACTATTCATTTTTCTCTTTTGCTATTATTATTAGTAGTAAAAGTATTAGTATTATTATTTTGCTATTATTAGTACTGGTAGTAGATGATGTAGAAAAGTGATTTTCTGAATTTCCAGATGCTCAGCTGATTATAGATCAGTTAGCTGGCAGATAAAGCCTTGTGAGACTCCCAAGATTACATAAACTAAAGAGAGAACACAACAACTTTAAATGGGCCATATAATTCTATATGCATATAGAATTTCCATTTATATCAGCAAGGTATATAATGATAACTTTCCGCATGGAAATAGAAAAAGTTCTAGAAGATTTGAAGACAATGTCCCTTTGTCATTTTCGAAGAAAGGCAAAATGTCCATAGCTTGTTGAGGCAGTGATATTTGAATTGAATTGAACTGAATTGAACTTTATTTGGCCAAGTGTTATTTGACACAAAATAAATTTATCTCGAGTACAGAAACACTTAGTGTACATGCAAAGCAACATCATCATCATCATCCCCACAATAAAAAGGGGGAGCAAATAAGATAATAAGAAGGATAAATAATGATACTAAAGCCACGCTACATGGGTAAATATACATAGACATTACACAGCACTCTAAGAATTAGGTGTTCAGCAGAGTTGTGGCACAGGGGAAAATATTGTTCTGTGTCTAGTTGTTTTGGCATGCAATGCCTTGTAGAGCTGTCCCGAGGGGAGGAGTTGAAGCAGTTTATGTCTAGGATGTGAGTCTACAGATATCTTCTCACCCTCCTTCTGATCCGCACAATAGTCTTTTATGAAAGGCAAGATGGTTGCAATTGTTCTTTATTTACATATATGTTTATGCAAATAATAATAATTTAATAGTAATTTTTATTATTAAGATGCATTAGTAGGTAGCTTTTTAAATACATTTTTGTTTCAAAGATGTACTTGCAGAGCTCTAAAAACTAACTTTAATCTTAAATTATTTTTTAATGGAAAGTTATTTTAAAAATCCTTATAATTGTTGTAATTGACTTTCAGTAAATATGATAGTGTATATATGACAATTATAAATAGCTTTCTTTTCTGTCCTCTACAAGGCCAACTCTATTATATAATTCTATTTCTATATTTCAGGAAGCCTTTCCAAAGAAGAGAAGTGCTACACTGGAAGCAGTGCCATCTGTTTCTTCAGAAACATTTCCTGTAGAAAATGAGAATGGTCTCTGTGATTTTCTTGATACAACAGTTACGAAGAAACCTTGTTCTTTAGAAATAACAAGAGGAGTTTCATCAAAAATAGGTGTTTTTACTGGTTTTGATTTTATAAGTATTACTACTTATGCTACCTAGATTTTTGTTTATACTATTAGCTGATTTTGAGAAATATGCAGGAATTTTATTACTTAATGCTTATCTGTGCGGGAAGCACAAACAAGCATTAAGGACAAATCCAGCTGAGTTGTAGTTGCTACATAAATATGGCATTTAGAGAGAAGGATAATTTCTCCAGACCATCTTCTTGTGAGAAAGAGTAAACCACAACAAAAAGTTGTAGAGTTTCTATTGCTGCTTTTAGCTGCCTAACCTGAGGATGTTTTAGCACATAACAAATTCATGCCACTCCCAAATATGGTCCCAAGATAAATTTGAAACTAAAAGAGGGCATCCCTAGCTTTCTTGAGACAGATGTTAATTCAGTCAAAGTTGTAATAGCACACAGTGGATATTCAGCTAGATGTCTGCGCCTTTCTAAAAGACTAACTTCCAAAAATATTTTATAGTTTTGAATTCCTGTGAAAAAAAGACTGGGTTCCATATTCTTCCTCTCCAATACAGCTTGCAATGCTTTTTTTCTGTCAGAATTTCAGTTTCCATTGTTCTGTGATACCTTCATTCCTATTTCTAGAACAATCCAGACCAAAGTATATAAACTTTCAAGATTTTTTCCTGGAGTGAAAAAATTGAGGAGCAATAAGGAGGTGATTGAATTTCAGTGTCTGAAATTACTATACATATGCTATTTTTCTCATATAATAAACTCTGCATTATAGTAATCTTAAAACTGTTCTGGATTTTTTGTCATTTATTTATATATTTATGTATGTATGCATGCATGTATTTATTTATTTATGTATTTATATTTTTGCCATATTATTTTTATAATTGTGGTAGCTTCTCCTATTTCATATTTTAAAAGAAAAATACAAGTATTTGAAGGAAATGTCTTTTATTTATTTAAAATATGTATATAGCTGTCCATCTCTGGGATATTTATAACCAAGGGATAAAATCTAATCTATGTATAATGAAAATATTTAAACCAAAGTCATTAAAGCTCAAAAATATTAAAACCAAAACTTGTTAAAGAGTAGGTAAGTCTTTGACTGTATAATGGTACGTAGGCCCAATTTGTAGACTCCTCACAGTTTCTGCTCTCTAGATAATATCCAAGAGTGTCAGTATAATTGAAACAGTTTTTTTCTACTACAGTAAATGAGAGAACACTGATTTTTGAGCAATCACATATCATAATGCCTCAATATCAAGAAGAAAAGAATTATGCATACATAAAATCCAGTTGAAACTCATTTGTTATCCAAATGAAACAAACAAAATGTTTAAAAGTTATATTTATGTAGTTATTTACCAAGCACATCTAAATTATATTAAAGTAACCAAAATATCTGTACAATCCTCAAGGCATGTCACAATTTTTGAGCACCCCTAATGTTTGGAAAGTTGAAAAATTTGACACGCCCTATAAATATTCAGCATTCCAGATGGCTGTAGCTTGCAGATAGTATTTAAGGACAGCCATATGTATAGAATGTTGCAATAGTCCAAATGAGAATTAACAAGGACATGAGTGGAATGAGCAGGAAAGACCATAACTGCATAAAGCTGGATCTGCACAATGTCCTGCTACCATCTGCTCATCAGGCAAAAGTTATAGGTCTAAAGAGGATTCCTTGCTTATGCTTCATTTTAAACAAATGGCTACTATTCAAGCCTGTAATGGAATTCGTTCTGACACACTTCCCATTCTTGAAGCCTCCCATTTTTCCAAGAACAGAATATTTTCTTGTGTCTCCTAAAAGAGTAACTGAATTAAGCCATTGCCTCCTACAAGCATTCTGCTGGTGGTAATTTCCCTCCACCACATTCAAGATTGGAGACCACATCTGATTTTCATCTAGATATTTCCACGAGACCAAGTTTATTAGATCATTTTTGGCATTTGCATATATAGTAATCTCACTGGCAGCTTCCAGCTATTCTGAAATGCCTTGCCTTTTATGATTCTGTCCTGGTCCTGGACTTTCCTTTTGCTCACTAATTTTGAGGTAAAATATACTTGGCATAGGAAGGGAAGAGTGGCATATCTGACACAGGAATGCAAATGAGGAAGCAAGACAACAGTTTCCAAAAAAAAATGAAGAGTTTTGGAGAATGCTCCTACATAATTCCTGATTTTGTCTAAATGAGGGAGCTCCTCTCTTGAGGAGTTGTATAGGTCTCTGCTGTCATTCATCCCTCTTTGGTGGTGATGTGTTTTAGGGCTTAGTATTCTTTTGAGGTCAGGCTCTAACTCCTTATATGAGTCAGTAGCTCCCTGTGCTGGGTTTGATTTATCACTCACAGGTGCTGACAACCTATTAATTCCTCAGCTATAACCTGACAGTCTTCTAGTTTCAATTCTTCAGGTATAGAATCACAGGAATCCATAACAGATACAGTAGATGAATATGAAGCAGAAAACACTTTGTTGGTTGTAGTCAAGGAACGATGAAACGGGGGAAGAGTTGCATGCCCTTCTAGGTTTCCATGATGAAGATTGAAGCTGGAGAATTCTTGGAGTTGAAATCCATGATCTTAAAATTTCTGAGAGTGAGAAACACTAATTTAATGAAAAGGAAAGAGAGTGATTCTTCCACACCTTCTCATCCTCTTACTTTTTAAAACCAACTCTCTTTTGACTTTGAAAGAACATTATTCCCTACAAGTCCTTCCTCTCAAATAGGGCTACATGTTTATTTAAGACAATTAATCCTTCCAATTAAGTGTGCACGTATGTGCTAGTAATGACAATATACAGTACGTGTTTGCTCATTTTTATTGTCATTTTTTTTCTGTGAACACACTAGCACATATTAAAAAAAATGAAATTCTAATGCCCTCCCTCAAAAGAAAATAAGCCAAAATATTGAAAGTCCACCTAAGCTAGCAACAGTATTCGGGACAGAATGCTTTAACCAAATTTCCATTGCAATGATAACACAGCAGTTTCTCATTTGCCAGTTTGTTATTAACTCTAGCTTCGTGTAATCCATTTTAGGCTTTAAGGAGCACATTAGCAAATAGATGGTAGTGGCACTCTATATTGATTAGCCTTTAGCCTAGTGGTTAGCCCTCCATGTTTTCCTCATTATACTCACCACCTATAAGTATATACAAATTAAGTATAAATTAAATATTTAAGTATATACCAATACTTAAAAAGAGCTTTTATATATCTTAGGGTCAGTAGTTACATCTGGACTGTATTCCTCTGTATAAAATTCCCACTTAAGACCATATCTAGGCAGTTAATTTGACTCTTATATTCATTTGAATGATGATAGTGATGATTTTTTTTTTAGTCATTGAATTGGTTGGTGGGGCAGTCCAGTCACCAGTTCACATCCTAATAGACAAGCTGATTTTCCCACAAGTGAGTTAATACCACCTGTTGGAACTTAAAAAGCCTTTAGTATATTTCTCCATTCCTATACAGAAGATATCAGAACTATAATTTTTAACCATCTATCCATTTTTAAGTACAGTAAGTATCATACTAATATTCCTAAATTCCTAATTTTCCTCTCACACTTCCAGTTTCCTCTCTAGTTTTGACAGGCAACCTATGAACATAAACCTTTTTCTGCACATGAATAGTTTCCTGCATTGAAATGCTAAGCATTAGCTGTGATCAGTGACAGGCTTTGTAGAAAACAATAAATGAATATCTCAACCTGAATGCAAACAATATGAATTATAGATCTAATAATTATAATAAATTATAAAATACTGAATCATTTGTCTTTAAAGCCATTTTCTGTTTTCACAGTATATTCTGTGTAATATTGTGTAATCACCAGAACACTATTTTTATTCATAGATAATGCACCTCAAGTAGCAATTACTGCACCAGGTACCGGTAACCATAGAAACAGTTCAACAGGCCCAACACCTGACTGCTCTCCTCCATCACCAGATACCGCGCTGAAAAATATAGTAAAAGTTATACGACCTCAGGTGAGTAGTCATAAATAGATATTATTTCATTTGAGTTTATCTGAAAACAATTTTTTTCTCTTTCAGGTTTCCAATATGAACATTGTAATATGGCTTGTTTAAAGACTTTGAAATAGAATTCCTAAACATTGCAGAGAGATGTATCTTGTTTGGATACAAAGACATGAATCTATATTATTGCTTTAGTGTTAAATACATTACACCTGTGTGTCTGACAAACCAGTTAACAGTTAAAGAACAGCCAAATCAGGGAACCACCAAGACCACTTCCAATGCTGATAGGGCAAGCCACTAGTAATGTACGTAGTTGTCTACATTGCCATTCTTTGGTAGATATTAGAAGAGAGTTTGTGGGCAACAACACCTGGCATTCTGTGCCTGAGCAGCACAGAGCCCAATTAATGTTCCCTTGCTCTTTTGTTTTCAGTGGAAGAATAAATCAACTTTCAATTCTTTATCTAGTGCTTTGCTTGCTTTTGCATGTGAATTATTATCATTTGTGGAATAAATTAAAGTCAATTGGTTAATAAAACAGTAAAAAATTGGAGTTTGCTTAACTGGTCTGTATAGAAACCATATATGCTTTTAAATGCTTATTCCTGGATAAATCAGAAATCCAGCAAAGTGAAACCAGAGCAATCATTTCTGTACACTTGTTTTCATGTATACATATAACATTAAACTATGATTTGGAATTGTATACATTCTTAACTTTGGCAATTTTATGTTTAATTTTTAGTTTTATTTATTGCCTCACAGTCTCCAGGCACTGAGCAGGACATCAACAGCACTACTTAGTTTGCCAGGGAAAGAGACATACAGCTAGGTATCATCAGTATACTGATGATTCCTCACCCCACAACTACAAATGAACTCAGCCAAGGACTTCATGTATATGTTAAATAGGTGTGGAGAGAATACTGAACTCCATGGAACACCACTTAATATGGGCCAAAGGCAAGATTTCTAACTCCAAGAATCAGTATCCAGTATTTAGACTTCTGGGAGGGGTAAGGCTGCTGAGATGCTGCTGAGAGCTAGGATAGATGCACTACTCCTGGGATGGTGGACCTATGGCACGCGTGCCACTGGTGGAACGCAGAACCGTATCTGTGGGCAAGCGAGCGTTGCCCTAGCTGAGCTCCAGTGTGTATGCTTTTCAGCCTTCGAGGCCCACCAGAAGTCGGGAAATGGGCTGTTTCCAGCCTCTGGGGGGTGGGGAGGCCATTTTCACTCTCCCCAAGCTCCAAGAAAGCCTCTGGAGCCTGGGGAGAGCGAAAAACAGGCCTTCTGGTCCCACCGGAAGTTGGGAAATGGACTGTTTCCGGCATCCAGAGGGCCTCCGGGGGGGGGCTGTTTTCGCCCTCCCCAGGCTCCAAGAAGGCCTCTGGAGCCTGGGGAGGGCGAAAAACAGGTTGTCATGCCCCTGTTGCAGTCTGAATCCGAAGAGGAACAAGAGCAGCTAACAGGGAGTGAGAGAGTGGATCTGTTGGCTGTGGAAGAAATTGGGGAAGTGCAAAGTCAGGCTGGACAGAGCAGAGGACAGGTAGAACAAGGGAGAGGGGGTTCAGATGAAGACCAAGCCCCACCCCCTCCTCATCCTAGGCAGCGTAGGAAGGAATGGAGAAGAGAGCAACGTGGGTTGCATGGGTTACGACGGAGGAAAGGACCCAGTCCTATTTACAAGGCACAGCTACTGATGGAGTTTAAAAGGAGAGGCAAATGGGAGGAGTGGTTGTCGGGAACAAATGCTGAGTTCATCTGGTGTTTATCTGAGTTCCTGGCATCCTCCCAACTGGTTTGATTTACTGCCATGCTACTTCACTTCTGGAATTCCCTATTTTGCTTGCCCTTGCCCTTGTCATTACCTTGTCTTGCCTTGTTGGATTTTTAGTTGAAAGTTTTCTGCTTACAACGTTTGGAACTGAAGTACTGTCAGCCAAAGACTATTACAGGTTAGTGGAAGAGCTTTCTCCAGGCTGGAGAGTTGAAAGGGACATTGGGGGCACAGTTGGTGATAATAAAGGGACTCATATCGGTTCTCTGGCTGTGTTGCCTTTGTGTCACACCCGGGGTCATCTGGGCCCATTGGGCCCACTGGGCCATCACATGCCAAAAGTGGGGGAGCGCGGGGGATCGCGCTCCCCCCGTTTTTGGCACATGATGGCAAAAAAGTTACCTATTACTGGGCTACTCCATGCTTCTGGATCATCCAAAAGTGCAACCAATGATATCTCCATTCCATGCCTGGGGAGTGGTGGTTTCATGTGCAATCTATATCCCATGCGTGCATAGATAAAGCTTTGCTTGCTCACCTGTTGCTTGAGTGGTCCAGTTCCCAAAGCCATGTACGGTACTGGTCCACAGCTGGGGATCCCTGCACTATATGACTGCAGTCCCCAATCTTTCTGGCACCAGGGACTGTTTTCAGAAGAAAAATCGTCTTCCACATTTAGCTTCAGTAAAGCACTTTAAATTCTAGCATTGTAAGTGATGCAGAAAAACATTCTCTACCCAAATTGTGTTTGGGTGTATGTCTCTCAGTGTGTGTGTGTTTTGTGTTTGGGTGTACATCTCTCAGTGTGTGTGTGTCTCCTTATATCATGTCCCTCAGTCTAGCTTAGTGCATTGGATATACATGTATCAAAATAATTTTATTTTTAAAATGATGAGTAATCTTCAAGGTTGATAATTAGGTCCTTATTTCATTATTTCATCCACTCTTTCAAAAATACTGAATGATATAATGAATGATTAGCTGAGTAATGTTCTCTAAGTGAATCCAGTGGGAATCTTGCCACTGACTTCAATTAAGTCCAGACATTGAATTAGTAAAAAAATAATCAAAGATTATGCTATCCAATGCTCTCCATCCATCTGTTGACAATTCCATATTGAAAATAGCATTTAAAAGCTGTTTCACATTATCACACAATAGCTTGTTCTAACAATAATTTTTATGCTTCTTTGTTTTTATGCTTGCCAGCCAATGGATGAAATATCTGTACAGATAGACATATGGCGTATACAATTGTTACAAAGAGAGTAGTAAGAAATCTTATAGAAATAAAAGGAATTTTTCAGTAATATAGCATAAAAGCAAATAGTATAAATATTGGATTCTGATTTCTTGAATATGATTGTATTCTGAATTTTAATACAATAGTAAAATCTTAATATAAATTGAACTTAGAAAAAGAGGACAATGGAAAAAAGAATTAAAGTGGTAGAAAAAGAAATGAAAGAATACATTAAAGAAAAAGAAATAAAGAAGTGACTTCCAACTTTCATCACAATAAATATAAACACATTTAATAACTCTTCAATCCCATAAAGGAACATATATGTTTCTTCATCTCATATCCAATATTTTATCTATAAACAAAGCCATAAAACATAAACTTTTGAATCCTGGTGTCAGCAAAAAAATCCATAAAGGGTTTCCAGAACTTGACCAAAAAAGTAATATTTTAACCTTGATCAAATAAATAACTTTGTATTCCTTCCTCTTACTTTTAAAAATCTTAATCTTTAATTCAATCAAATATTATTGATTCATAAAATTTGATTTTTCTTCAATTCTTTATCCAATCATACAGATGTCTTTAACATTTTAACAAGCCTCTTTTGTAGGTCCAATAAGAAAACATTTTCCAGGTAATTCTCTTGGTTCATCATTTGTATTTTCCTTTTTAATTTTTAAAACTTTGAATGGGAAACCATTGTCCTATGGTCTCCTCAAAGGTGCAACTATCTGGAGCACATGTGAGGGGCATCCCATCTTCTACTTCTCTGGAGAAGTTTCAAGGAACCAGTCTACTCACTATCCCAAAGGTGCTTTTTTCAAGAGGCAACTTGACTTTCTGGTTTTTCTTTGAAGTCATTTCTCTTCTCATCCAAGAAGCTTCTTCAGCTCTGACTGGATGGTGAGGAATGGAAGGATTTATACTCCTTGCAGACAGCTAGTCATTTGCATTCTTTTAGCAGGTTGTTAAGATCACCTGGAGGTTTATCTGTGTCATCAAGGTTGCCTGAGTTATGCAAATCAGTTTATCTGTGTCATCAGGTGACCCTGAAGACACAGATAAACCTCCAGGTGACCTTAACAACCTGCTAAAAATGCAAATGATCAGGTGTCTGCAAGGAGTATAAATCCTTCCATTCCCCACCATCCAATCAGAGCTGAAGAAGCTTCTTGAATGAGAAGCGAAACGTCTTCAAAGAAAAACCAGAAAGTCCAGTTGCATCTTGAAAAAAGCACCTTTGGGACAACCATGACCTGGATGACTGAGAATTTCCATAAAGTCTACTCACTAGTTCCTTGATCTTGGCCATGATCATTGGTTCTGCTTTTGTGGAGCTATCTTTGATTTGCCATACCTCCCCCAGAAGTCTAAATACTGGATACTGATTCTTGGAGTTAGAAGTCTTGCCTTTTGCCTATATTAAGTGGTGTTCCATGGAGTTCAATATTCTCTCAAAACCTATTTAATATGTACATGAAGTCCCTGGGTGAGTTCGTTTATTGTTGTAGGGTGAAGAATCATCAGTATACTGATGATACCTAGCTGTATGTCTCTTCCTCTGGCAAACTGAGCAGAGCTGTTGATGTCCTGCTCAGTGCCTGGAGACTGTGAGGATCTGGATGGGAAACAACATGCTTCAGTTGAATCTTGACAAGATTGAGTAGCTCTTTTGGGTCTTCTGGAATCTGGTAATTGGATGGGGTGTCATTGCCCCAGATAGATGTGATGCTTGCGAAGCAGGTAGAAGTCTTAGTTAAGAAGGTGTTTGCATGACTTTATGTTGTGTGTCAGTTGTGCTCCTTCCTGGAGAATAAAGTTCTACTTACAGTTACTGATACCCTGCTCAACTCCAGAATGGTTTACTGTAACGCGTTCCACATAGGGCTGCCCTTGATGAGTATCCATAAGCTTCACTTGATGCAATATGTGGCTGTTTAGACAGTTTTGTGTGCCCCAGGATGACCCATGTTATACTCTGTCTACAAATTGCATTGCAATTGCATTTGTTTCCAGGTGTAATTCAAGGTGCTGGTTTTAATCTTTGACTACAGTGAGCCTGCAAGGTAACTATATGAAGTGACGTGACTGTTCTCTGAAATCTTGGGGGTTTTATGTTTTGTTTTTCATCTGCCTTTGAGTGTTTCATGATTTTTAATTGCCATGTTTTTATTGCCATTGCTGCTCAGAGTAATCTTTTGTGTGGTGGGTGGCTGTATAAATCTGCTAAATAAATAAATTGAATTCACTATAAGTGTGGGATGAAAATTTCACTTGCAGTTTCCAAGATTGCAAAGAAGGACTAACATTAAACATGTGTCAATGAAACCTTTTAATTTCAGGATCAATCAGCCTTTTAAGATTGTTTATTTAAAATAAAAAAAATATTTTTAATTTTTTAAAAAAATGATCCCTGTTTTAATTTTTGTATTATCTTCTTTTATGATAGATATTTTGTGGTTGATTTTTTAATCAAATTATTCCTTTTTTATTGTTCTTTTTAATATATTATTCTAGGCTTCTTCAGGATGAGCAATTGAAAATAAATTTATATTAATTGTCAAACTATGGAATTTGTTGCCATTGATGTGGTTCTGTTGTTGTTTGGCAGCTTTCGATTCTTCATGATCCAATCATTTCATCCAAATTGTAAAGCTATAACTGTGGTTTTTTGGGGGGTTGTTGTGAGGTCATTTTGTGTCATCAGTAATAATACCTAATAACCTTGTCTTCTTTTAGCCTCTTTTTCAATTGCCTTCCATTTTTCCAGGGACATATATTTTCCTTAGTTTTTTTGAACTTTTTGTGTCCAAAATATTTAAGCATTAGCTTCATTATTAGTACTTCTGCTGCAAATGTGGTTATAACTATCAATTCATTATTTTAAAAATAATATTGCTTTAATTTGTCGAAAATACCAATGTTTTATAGTTTTGATGGTTACATGCTGCGGCTTGAATCATAAGTTGAATGTGTTAACTATCCACTATCCAAGAGGAAACTGGGTAATGTTGTTTTATTTGGGTCATTGGCTGATCTCTGATCTATCAGGAATTTTCTTACTTTTATCTTCCCATGTTGTCTTTTAAAGCTGAAAAGAATTTTGAAACTGCTAATATTAACCTTTTTTCATTAGTGTATATACCGTAATTTTCAGTGCAACTTTGGTTATAGAGAATAAGTATTTTATAAATAAATATTTTGATATGTTCCAAGAATTGGATTTTTTAAAAATTGGCATTCAGGTTGTTTTTGTAGAACAATGAATAATGTTACCTTGATTTTGTATTTCTGATTATAATACATTTCTTATTCTGGGTGTATTTAAAGAAGTTGATAACAATTGTTAGCATCTGGTTTTAAAAACTGAACAGAGGAAGTGAGCTGTACCTGTAGAAAAAAATAAAGTAGTGTCTACTTCTAATTAATTTATTTTTGCAGGCCAAGCAACGTACATCAATAGTATCAGCTTTTGAATTTAATCGATTAAATCAGAGCCACAACTATTTTGAAATCAACTCCTCTGTAAGATACACAAGCTTTAATTCCAGCTCTCCAGTTAGTCCAGCCAACTGCTCCACTGTGTCTGTTGAGGACAGTATTGAAGAAAATAACATACCAGGTAAACAAAGATTGAAGTTTAAAACTGTGGGTGCTGATGAAAGCTACAATCCAGGTCGCTGAATAATTATTTTATGAGTACCAAAACCAATACAAGTAGTCCTCATTTATTGATCACAATTGGAACAGATAAGTGAAAATGCAACTGTGCTTATTTTCTTACTTTAGCTTTCCTTTGCTTTTAAAGGATTGGTTATAAGGTTTTGCAGCACTGTCATAAATTCAAACACTCATTGAACAAGGAAGTCATAAACAAGAACTACCTGCTGTATATAAGAAATTAAGTGATACATTTATTTATCTAACACTTATAGTTAAATATTTTATACGGTCTTAAAAATTAGCCAAGTATACACACACATATATCAAAGTATTATTATTATTATTATTATTATTATTATTATTATTATTATTATTATTATTATCATCATCATCATCATCATCATCATCATCATCATCATCATTTATTTGTTTTTAATTCTTGCTGTATAAATTGTCTGAAAATATCTACCAATAGTATTTTAAAATTTTGTTTGACAAAATCCTTCATCCCTAGTCTTTCCATTAATTTCATCAGTGCTAATTCATTTGAATTAGAATGAGAAGTAAACATTTCTTAAGTCTTACATTCTTTTTTGTGTATAATGAAGTTGTCTTTTCCAAAAATGATTTTCAAAATGTGTATATTTGCATATCACCCTTGCAGTGGTGGGTTGCTACCGGTTCGGTCCTGATCTTGCGAACCGGTAGTAACAGTGGCGGGAGGCTCCGCCCACCCGCCTGGACATCATCACGGACGCTCTGCGCATGTGCAGAAGCTTCTGCGCATGTGCAGAAGCGGCACGCGCAAGCGCGCTCCCATTGCAAACAAGTAGCGAAGGTAAGTGGAACCCACCCCTGCACCCCTGTCTTAAGTTTATTCATCATTTTTGCCTCCTCACAATACTCAATATTTTCCATAAGCCAACCACTTCTTCCTCTGCCTGACCAATGATGGAATGCAAAAATTGGTATCTGTCTGGAGGATGAAATTTCTTCAACATTTCTATGGTCATGATAGCCAAAGATCAGCATAGTAAGAGTGTATTTGTAAAATAAAAGGTTGTTGAGATATGAAGAATTTGGCTTATCCCACTGCCAGAAAATATGTTGTACGAAAAATTGGGCTAAGTAATTCTAGTGAAGAACAAATAGTTCTAATTGAATGAGAAGTCTTATTTAACAGATTATAAACATGGTGTCATTTTTTTGTATTATGTCTAACTTTAATTTACATCCTTGGTTCTTCTAAATCTTGGTAGCTGCTTCATCCTCTTTTCTATACTGATTTCGTTTTGTATTCCATCCAGCAGAAGAATTTTACATTATATTTGTGCTTTAATAAACTTGGTTATTTTGTATCTGTTCCTATGCTCATTTCGAGATCTGTTTCCTGAGAACTTTTTTTTCCCCAGTCTCCAGCAATTAGTGCTGACAAATTAGCAATAGGGAAAGACATACAAGACAAAATGAATGCAAAGCTTTGTCTCCTAAACCCAATTAAAAGAATTCTGGTCAGGATTGAGATAAAAGGTCAGAGAGTTTAGGAAATTTTCTTAATGAACCATAAGGAACTAAGTACATGCCTGGAGATGCAACTCAGCTCAGCATTTATCAGTTTATTAGAAAAACTATTTAAAACTTAGGTGGTAAGCCTGGAAATGAAATGGAATACTGTAATTTAAAAATAAATGGTGGTTTCTACATATCAGTCTTAGCTGAAAAATGATTCTTTTGGGAACTGTATTTGCTTTCTCCTACATTTTATAAAATTGCTCTCATCGTGTGTTGAATGTTCATTGAATATATTATATATATTTAATGTATTTGTTTTTATTTTTAAAAAATTGGACATTTGTGTGTGTATGTTTCATACTACAAGCCACATAAAATATTTCATGCTAACAGAAAGGCAACAGGAAATCAAGTAAACAGATATACATAAGTACTGTGGTGGAAGTTGAAGGAGAAGAGGTGCCTCTAGGGAGAGAAAAGAGACATTCCAGAATGGAGTGGAAAATTTGGGGAGAAAATGTCTAAGATCAAATCTTTAAGACTATATTTGCCTTTTCCCAGTCAGTCTGGCAAGATTCTTGTAAATAATGTTCAACAATAAAGAAATTGCTTCGCCTATTCACAGATTTGTTCTGATTGCTTATCCCTGACAGGTATATTTGTATTTAAAACAATGCCTTTAAAAATAACCCAACTTTACTCTTATCCAGTGAATTCCAGGACCTATGTAATGCTGTAACTGATCTTTTGTCTCAACTACATTTCATATAAACTGAAGACAGTTTTACTGATCACCAGATCATTTTACACGTTGCATTCTGTGAAATAGAGTCTATCAATAAAGTGTTACATTTCTGGCCTGAATGTCTGACAGATTATTTCAGTAAGAAGCATAATAATTTTACAGGCTTTATAGACACCTTTAAGTATTAAATTACTGTCAGCACCTGTGAGTATATTAAACAATTGATAAGGTCTAATAAAATTAATTATTGCCTATCTTGTGGAGTTCTTGATGCTCTTGAGCTTGGTTGCTTGCAGACATTTCATTACCAAAATAGGTAACATCTTCTAGAGTGGAGTGGGGTTTGCTCTCTGTTTATATACAGTAGCTTGTCCTGTCAGTATTGATGATGCTGTTGTTTTCTCCTTGGTAGTTTGTTGATTACGTTGTTGTTTATTGTTCGCTTGTGTGTCTGCCTTAATCCTGGTGTTAATTCCTGCTTATCTGGGTATTGATTACTGGCGATGTGGTATTCTGATCTTATTATTTCCTTTTTAGCTTTTTAAAAAAAAATGTTGTGTAAATGTTGCTCATTGTGCCTGTTGATGGTTAATTTGTCTGAGGGTCAAGCTTCCAGGAACTCCCTAGTGTTTGGGGATTTAGCTTGGTTTAGGATATTCACAGTGTTCCAGTTGAAATTATTATTATCCATTTATTGTGAAATTAAGGAGTGTTCATTGGATCTTGAATGTTGATGTTTTGGAGGGCTTGGGTTGGTTTGTGGTGCTGGATGGTTGTAATAGTCTTTTGGTTCTAAGTTGATTTTGATCAACTGATTTTGATAACTATGGAGTTATCCCTTTTGTAGCTTGTGTTTGTTGTGCTGTAGTGAGTTAAATGGTCAGGCACTTTCTGATAAAGTTTTGTGGGTAACCATTTTTTTGGAAGATGTTATTTAGGCTTCCTTTTTCTGGTGTTATGGGTTGCTGCAGTCTGAATAAAGTTGTTACACTTTATAGAAAATTGTTATAGAAAATTGGATTGTAATTTTGGTAGTAGAGCACTTGGTTCATATGGGTAGTTTTATAATAGACATGTTTCTAATTTGCCGCCACTTCCTCTGTTGATAGGAATATCCAGGAATGATAGTCTGTTGTTGCTTTCATCTTCCCTTATGAATTTTATTCCTTTGAAGATGTTGATTGTTTCATGTGTCTTCTCTAGTTATTATTTTTATATTATGACAAAGGTGTTATCTACATTTCAGATCCATACTTTTGGTTGCAATGCATAGGAGTCCTATAATTTCTGGATGTTGCATTACAGTCTCCGTTATATGTCCTGAGCCTATCCTCAAGAGTTCAGTGTCTACCCTCAATAGATTTAAATTCAATCTTGAAGAAGTTGCTGGTTAAAAGATAGATATGGGTAGCACATAGCATATAATTGTAAATGACGCAAATGGAGAATCTGTAAAAATAAGAATTCTAAGTACTGACCATTTGAAGAAATGAATATATGCATTATGTGAAATATTAGTTCCCTTAATTACAAGTGCCTCATTTCCTTTCCCTTTTTTAAAAGAAGCAAGCTGTTCATTTTATTTCTGTTCTCAATTTCGATCTAATCAAGATTCATCTAATACTAACAAAAAGTTTTAATTCCTCAGTTGCTACATAATCTGTTATATGCTCATCAATCTCAGTGATTTTTAGTTTCTTACATATTCTCAATATTTTTCAAAAAATGGTATATATATATATATAGAAGATATTCCTAATAGTTTTAAAAACAATAAAGTTAGTTTAATTATATAATCACAATATTTAAAAGGTAAGAATTTTGAAATATTGTTAACAAGTTATTTTTTTACCTGTGGTTTCATACTGTTCTTCGTTTGGGCTCTTCTGAAACTTAATAGAATAAAATATTTAACTTCATCAAACAATAACTTCTATGAAGTTGTTGAATTAAAAAGCTAAAGTGCTCTGGGACTTTAAAATTCAAGTACCTGCCACATACACCAGAGACTTAACAACTGTTGTTAAGAAGGACAAGAAAGTTTGTATAATGGATGTGGCAGTATCTGGAAATGTAGAAGAGAAGAGAAAAAACTGGAGAAGATAACAAAAGCAAAGATCTGCAAATACAAGAAGAATGTCTGAGGCAAAAGAAAACAAAGACAGTATCAATAAAAGGTCCTTGGGAAGGACTTAATAGGTGGACAAAAATGCCAAATTGAGTTTGAATATCTGTTCAATGAACTATAACAATAATGATGCAATATACAAGCTGGACTGGACAGTTTGGACCAAAAAATCAAGAAAGCTAATGACTATTCAATATGCATAACAACAATAACAAGAACAACACACCAGATATCATGGTTGTTGAGGTCCAAAGCATACAGTTTATTGATATTGCTGTACCAGGAGACTCCAGAGTAAAGGAAAAGGAGCTGGAAAAAATCACGAAATATTGCAACCTGGCCATCGAAACTACACGGTTATGGATGAAACATGTAACAGTGATACCCATTGTGATCGGGGCACTTGGTACCATGTCCAAGAATTTTACAAAAGACATCAAGAAATTGCAGCTTCCTGCAATAACACCAGCGGAACTGCAAAAAACTGCGCTACTCGGAACATCATATATTTTAAGAAGATACTTGGTTGATACCTAGGACGCTGGCAGCAACCCATATCAACCACTAGCACCAGTCAAGGTTATTTGTGACACATTTTTAAATGTTCAGTTGACTGAGTTTCATGTTTAATGAATAAAAGAGATAATAATAATATTGATAGATTACACCTTGGATGCAAAGGTTTACTTCAAATAAAAGTTTCAAAGAAGAAAAGTATGTATTAGCTGATCACATAAAAGATGATCAAGAATAAGCACCAATGCAAATTAAAAATTGGAATTTATATATGTGCAGGAAACAAAATATGAATAATGAAATATTGTAGTAAAAACAACAGAATTTTGGCAAGGAAGAGCACTTTATATGGTCAATTTCTTTTAAAAAAACGAGGGAAAAGTGGGTAAAGGTAAAACCTGGTTAATGGCTTACAAATGAATCATGAAAAAGAAAAAAAGAAATTAGAGGTTTGATTTTGACTTCTCAAGAGCATATTATTTAAATTAATGCAATCAAGGCCAGAATTGAAAAGTTGTCGAAGTATTCAAAGTGTGTATTGTGCAAAAAAGGTGGAAGAAACAGTAGATCATATACTCAGCTTATGCAAGAAGATTGCACCAACTGATTATAAACAATGACATAATACATTCACCAAAATGATTCATCGGAACATCTGTAAAATTACCATGTGCTAGTAATGAAAAATTGGTGGAATATAGTTGAAATAGTAGTTCAAAATTAGGTTAAAATATTGTGGGATTTTTGAATACAAAGTTTTGGCTCAAAACACATCAGATTTAATTGTGGGTGAGAAGAAGAAGTGGATGTGTATAAGTGATGTGCTGATACCAGGGAATAGTAGAATTGAAGGCAAAGAATTGGAGATCAGGAAAAAAACTAGATCTGAAAATTGAAATTTGAAGATTATGGCATAAACTGGCATGGAGATCCCAGTGCAGGTGTCATACCCAAATATTTTTTTATGATTTTTGTACTTAGAAAATCTGTGCATTGACATAATTTCTATATGTCAGTTACAAAATACCACACTGCTTGAATATGCACATATATTATGCCAATATATTAAAAAATCTCCAGTTCTTGAGAAGAGCTCAAGGAGTATGAAGCCAATACCGGCTAAAGAGTTAGCAGCTGTGATTTCACATTGTTTTGAAATAATATAATAACAAACATTTTTGTGGTTATTATTCATAAAACCATCATGAGAATCTGTGATATGAACCTTCTTTCCATGTGAATTTGGCAATTCATTAGTTCACTGTCAGATACCTATTCCTTGTCCCATTGGGATATAAGAATGTATTTTATTAGTAATACTTTAATTACAAAATTTCCCCTTGAGTTGTTTTGTTGGCTCTTTCTTTAAAGAGCTTTTGGCAATGGTGAAAACTTTATTATTTTGTTAGAAAATCAAGTCATTGTAAACTACTCTCATCTGAGTAGATAATTTTAATAGTCTGTTGAATGCACATCCCCTCTCTCTTAATATACTTTATAATTGTAATATGTTTTTATTATGTAAAAGGATCTGGGGTAACTTTAATAACAGAAAGGCAATAAATAAATAGATAGATGGCGAGAATTGCTGTTCAAAAGCAATTTTAATTTGCTTTCGCAGATCAATTTGAGGAAGAAGGGAAATAAGAAATATCAAGTATTTAAACAATACAAAATGAAAACTACATTTATTCTGTTAACTGAAAATATTTACTATAACACCCCTAGATGAATAAAATTATTTTATTATGGAATAAATATTCCTAACCTGTAATGTTCTCAATAATATCTTTTTCTGTGAAGAATATAAAGTGTATAATCATTATTTTACAACTGCATGTAAAAGAATCCTTAACTAGATTAATAGGGAAACAAATTTTTGAACTAATCTTGATTGATGGAGCTGAATCATTTTATGTAGGCTTTATTTTGAATGCAACAATTTAAGGAAATTTGCTTTAAATCATTTAGGTGAGGAACATTAATTTTGAATAGTGTTTTTAGAATTGGGTCTTATGTCTCATTGCCATGATTAAAAACATAATACAATTATCCTAATGGATGATGGATCAATGATCATTTTTTAAAGAGTGAGAGAAAAAGATTTAGAGAGAGACAAATATTTACCCTCAAATCTTTTAGAAGCTGTTTAAAAAATAAAAATAGACAGAAATACATTATCTGAATAGGGAATTAAGTTTCTACAAATTAATTAGGATACACTGAATGGCATATTATAAATATGCAAGAATATAAATAAATACTTGTAAAAATTATTTTTATGTAAAAATTATGTAAAAATAAATACTGACCAAGAATTATCATCAGTATCAACATGATTTTTGTTAGCATAATGCAATCCATATGAAATTCAGAACTACTTTTATGTAAAATAAAATAAAATAAACCAGTGAAAGTAACATCATTATTGCTTAATGGTAGGATACCGTATATACAGCTATAATTGCATGTGGATAATCTATATAATGAAAATTGTGAATTAATGTACTGTACTTTAGTGACAAAGAAACAATCAATTTCCTGTCACCTGGAGAAAGAGTAGGAAGAAAACATTGAAGGTAATTTAGCCTAACTATTGGAATTGAAGAAAGTAATGACAGCTATGAAAATATGTATTTTTATTGCTAAAATGTACATAAAATTCCAAAGAGCAATGTAATACTGTAATAGTGTGTGGTTCTAGTCAGTGAATAGAAGAAAGAGGAAGCCTTACATGGCAAGGAAGAACCAAAAATAACAGAAGCAGGCATTATTTGAAGAGTGATACCTTCTGCTAGAGCAAGCACAGTTTAACTGAAAATCTCAGTTAAAAAGCATTCTACTTTTATGTTTTTATTGTTGTGATTCCATTACCCTCCATTTTGCTGCTATTTTTAATGTTGATGCAATGGGCATCACTGTAAAAAATATTCCACTTCAGCCCCTAAATGTAATTTGGTTTTTCAGCTGCTTGAAAATTCCCACTGCATGTACTGAAAATTAGTCTCTACTTGCATACCTTTTTATATCTTTATTTTTGGCTTTCTTTTCTTTGATGACATGAAAAGTGGACTGGTGCAAAATAAACAAACATAGGCAGGAAAACAATTCCTTTCTAATAGACACAGTGTGAATTCTCTAAATAGTAATGCCCTAATGTGTCCATCTATTGAAGACATAACATGCAATAGTGGAACAGATTGTTTCTCCCCTTCATCCTGCACAAAGTCTAATGAGCAATTAGAATGGTAAACACATTACCACCTGATGTGGTGCAAGAAATAAAATAGGCAAAGCTGCAAGATGTTAACCATGTTTGCTTGAAAGGCAGCTCCACTGAAGCAATTATACAAGGTGGAATTATGGGTTTGCTTTTAGCAAATTATTAATGGAAATGATAGTCATACTTTAGAACAACTTATTTATTGTTCTTAATCCAATAATTAATCCAATAATCCAAATGCCACATATCCAGTCCTCTTGCAAACTGTAGGGAATAATCAGCTTTTTTTTCTTTCAAAAGTGGATATTCAAAGGAAAAGCAAATTTTAAGAACACAATGGAAATAGTTATTTCAGAACAGAAATTATTTTGATTACTATTGAACAGATGCTTATTTCAAGTAAAGTAGAATGAACTAAGTAATTTGTTTTTGCCAGCCATCTGCTTTATTGGGCAGATTATGCCATGTTCACAAAAGCCAACCTGTAGTTAAGGATGGTCACACAAAGAAAAAAAGATGTTTTTCTATAAATGTTTTCTTTAACAAAACATGGTATCATAGAAGGGACCTCAGAGGTTTTTTTTAATGCAAACCTCTGCTCAAGGCAGGAATCTTATACCATCCCATTTTATCCCTTTTTGTGATCAGAATTACACTTTAATTAGAGTGAGTGCCAAATTTTACTTTATTTGGTTTGCATCATATCTTGGTTTCTTATCTGCTAATAGTGTAAATGAATGTATTTATAAATCACTATTGTATTGATACAACAAACACATTGTTTTTTATGTTGCATATTTATGCATGTAAAGCCTTGTCCTGGCATAATGAGTGCTAGGGATTTTCTGATAGATGCTTGACAGTGAAATCAAACTAATACAAATTTCAAAGAAGAAATTTTAAAAAAATTAATCACATATATTAATAAATAAGTAGAAATTTACCGATTTGCTCTGACCTAGATGAGATATTTCCTACCTCCTACTAAAACTACTGATTATGCCATGTATATTGGAAAAACAAACAAACAGCAAAATTCCTTTTATGGGGAGCAAACAAGATTCCCTTGGGTTGAAAGAATTCTAGCAGCTGTATCTCAGTGCCTGGGACTGAGGCAGAAGAATTCTCAACATGATTGCTCAAGCAGAGATAGAAGGGAATGAGGATATTTAAGCTTATAGAAAAGAAAGGTTATTTCTGTCTATTTGCTTTATTGTTGCAACCTTTGTGATAAAACAATATGAATTTGCTAGTATTTTATTTTTTTTTAATTTAATTTAATTATTTTATTTAATTATTTTTATTTTTTATTTTAAGGATTTATATGGTTGCCCACTCACTCTCAGTGACTTTTAGTGGTTTACAAACAATAAATAGTTATATGTTATACAATAAAAACACAAACGATAAGTCAGGTTATAAGGATTTAAAAAGTACCTATTAACAATAGTTGAAAAAGTTGCAATAAAAAGCAAGGAATGTTAGTTTTATAAAAGGAGGGAAGAATATACCGGTATTTATGTGGTTGAGATACTTCACAGGCAAATGCAAAGAATGGTTTTTAAGTTTTCAATCAAAATTCAGACTTATGGTGATCTTGTGTGCTTTCATTTAAGGAGAGGATCCAGATATTTGGAGCAGGTAGCAACATATATTGTACAGTGAAGAATGTACAATGTCTTCTAGATTTCTGTTTAGGCAAGGGAAGATGTGTGAGAATAAGAAAATTATTTGTAGCAGTTGTCAAATATAGTAGAGGGCATTTGTTGCATCTGGAATTCTGTTAAGTTAAATTTTATATTTTACTTATTGCTTACATTCCACTCTGGTTTTTACTATTGCATACCTGGGGATAAGTTTGTTAGGGTTACAGTTAGGGTTAAGACCATAGGATAAACCATATATCCTTGTTGTTTTTTTCTTGTCCTTCTCATTGTTCAGAAAGAAAAAGTTTTTGTTTTATTTATTTATACATGAGACTTAGAAACTTGTCCATAGAGCGACTCTGGGCAGTTATGCCCCAAGGCTTTTTTTGTGTGTATGAACTGTGTTCTGTATTTTATTTTTTATTCAAAATGTACCTCTATGTCTGTTCATCTTGAAATATTATATACATCGCTATTTATTTTGCAATACAGATTGTATTTATTTATGGATTTTTTGTACCATTTTACAATAAAATAACATATTTACAGAAGGAATTTGCAATTTTGGGGGGGGAGGAGCCAGAGATACATAATTCAAAAATATTGATCATGCATGATTATTACTGTAATGATTTTATGGGATGTTGGTATTTTATTATTCATTACTCTGTTTCAACAGAGAAGTATAGAGGAGGTCAGGGTGGAAAGGGAAGCGATCACCTTGGGGATGTGGGGTAGAGCAAAGCATTAAAGTGGTGATGGACATGAAGTGCTATGGGAGCCAAAGGACAGGTCATTACAAGGGAAGATGCCCTTGATGTGATATACCAGGGGGTGTTCTAGCCATGTTAGCTGATTCCCAGGCCCTGGACAGCATACTCTCAGAGGCCTGGAACTTTGGCTGCTGCTGATGAATGCTAAGTCAGTCAATATCAAGCCTCCCCTTATTCAAGATCTTATTGAGGAGGAGTGAGCCAACTTGGCATGCATCACTGAAAACTGGTTGACCAGGAAAGAGGGGGGGGTTTCTCCTCTCGGAGATATGTCGAGACAGATGTCGAGACAAGTGGCAAAACTGAATGGTTTGGGTACATGAAGCTTTGGGTACATTGCTTAACGCATTGTAAGCCGCCCTGAGTCTCCGGAGAAGGGCGGCATATAAATCAAATTAAAAAAAAAAAAAAAGCTTTAAGATCCAGGACTTTGATATCTTTAGCTCAGGATGGAATGGCACTACCACAGTCAGACCCAATCTGCAACTTGGGGGTTCTCCTGGACTCATAACTCCAGTTGCAGCTAGGAAAATCTTTGCACAACTTCAGATTGTGTGCCAGTTGCTGCCTTTCCTGGCTCAGGAATCCCTGTGCATAGTCATTCAAGTCCTGGTCATCTCACAATTGAACTACTGCAGTGAGCTCTACATGGCGCTATATTTGAATAGCATTCAGACACTTCAGCTGCTACAAACTGCAGCAGCACAAACAGTCCTTGGACCTCTAGAGTGGCCCATGTTACACCACTGTTCAGCAAGCTGCACTGACTGCCAATTTGCTTCTGGTTGCAATTTAAGGTGTTGACTATTACCTATAAAGCCCTGCATGGCAGGGGTCCAGGTTACTTGAGGAACCATTTCACTCCCTATGGGACAGGCCCACCCCACCCATGCCAGCAGAGGAGGCATGATGCAGATTCCATCAGTCAAGGAATTCTGGCTGATGGGATCCAGGAAAAGAGCCTTCTCAACTGTAACCAAGGCCCTTTGGAACATCTCAACCCCGAGGTTTGTTTGTTTGTTTGTTTGTTTGTTTGTTTGTTTGTTTGTTTGTTTATTGGTTCAATTTATATGCCGCCCTTCTCCGGAGACTCAGGGCGGCTTACAATGTGTTAAGCAATAGCCTTCATACTTTTGTATATACCTGCTTAATAGGGCTTTTGGCTCCCCCTAAGCGGTGTTCTTTTTTATACAAAGTCAGCTTATTGCCCCCACAATCCGGGTCCTCATTTTACCTATCTCGAAAGGATGGAAGGCTGAGTCAACTTTGAGTCTGGTGAGATTTGAACTTGCAGTAATTGCAGGCAGCTGGTGCTATTTAACAGCACTTTAGTCTGTTGTGCCACCAAGGCTCTTTTAGATTGGGTTTAGGTTAGATTGGTTCCCATCCTTCTGACTTTCTTCCAGGCTGAAGACCAGGCACTGCCAGCTGGCTTGGGGCCACAAGGTGGGGGGAGTATCATGCTGGAGGTGTTTGATCAATTAATAGCAGTTCCTACTTCCTCCCATGTGTGGCGTTCCTTTCCCTCCATATTTGAGTTTTAGTTATAATTTGTGTTTTTATTATGATTTTATTGTGATTTTATATGTTTGTATGTTTGCATGGTTTTATTTTGATGTTGGAAGCTGCCCAGAGTTGCCTTGCAGTGAGATGGGTGGCAAACAAATTTAATAAGTAAATAAATAATTTTTAAAAATTCACCTTCCAATTCATATTCCAATAACTAGGAATTATATGCAGTATACACACACATACACACACACACAAATACACATATGTACATGTACATACACATTTGTATTATATTAAATTTACATGTGATATATATATATATATATATATATATATATATATATATATATATGCATATTCTTTCTAGCCAGGTTTTACCTACATAAGCTAAGATGTTCTACAGCCCTAGTTATATATATATATATACTCATATAGTTAGGTATTTATTATTAAAAATAAATAGTTATTTTTTATTTATTATAAATAAATAATAACTTTGGTATTTTTATGTTTATAGAAACATCTGTTTTTTGTAGTTAACAGTTTTTATTTCATAGGATCATCTATCCAATTTTATTTGTTATTTAAAGAGAATGATGAATCTGTGCTGTTTATTCATGAATTTATTACAAATATATACGTATATCCTATCCCTTCATTAAATTCTATAATCTCTTGTGAAATATTTTTACCTATTTTATGAATCTTACTTAGCATTTCTCATTCATATAAATAATGTGATGTATGATGAATTAAGACACCTGTTCACTGCTTTGTACGCATCAACATTTTCTTCAACATACCTTGGATAAAGCATCAGCAACTTGCTGAATGCAATGATTGCACATTATATATTTTTAGAAATATTTTTAGATTTTTATTACTAATATTTCCTTCTAAATCAAGTATAAAGATAATTTAAGAAGATTAGCAGCACAAGTGTCATAATGTGCTTGTTACCATAGCTATGGCACACATTTGAAACAAGATATTTTGCTTCATACTAGAATCCTTTGCTATGGCAACCACAGGGCTTATTATTGATATAATATGATATAGTTTTTTTACAAGTATTATTCATCTAATAATTTGAATCTCAATGTAAGCTTTGCAAAATAATATTTCACTTAAAATAGTATTTCAAAATATATAACAGTAATATGTATGCGGATGTGGATGTGTACATGAATGTTTATGATATTGTTATATAGCTTTAGTATATAAAACTAATTAAACAAGAATAAATACAGTACAGTAAAATTAATGAAAAAATATAATCTCAACCTTAAGAATCCTAATAATAAATGACTGAAAGCTTTGGAAATTACTATATAAACCGAAGAACTCCAAAATCCTTTACCATATTGCAGAACAGTCTTCTTCCCTACCTCTCTGCTGAAAATAAAAGTTAACTGAAATATTGACAAGACATCCTCTATCAATATTGCTGCCATTTGGGTTTAAATTTGTCCCTTCAGTGTTGTTTAATAATCATTTTGTCAAGCTTCATGCTCCTGAAAATTAGCATTCTTGCTATCTTGATTTTGTTGAATCCACTTTTTACCACACAAATTTGTGATTTTCGCAGTGAAAAAATCATACAGGATATAATTGCTAAAGTACTGAGAATTTAACATTATTTAATGTAATTTAATGGAACAGATGTAGATGGCCAGTAAGAATGTAAATCAACTCCACAGTTAATTTATTTTAATTTTACCCTGTATATTCTAGACATTGTTACTCAATTGTCTTCATTTTTATAAACCTGTGATCAATTCAAATTTACAATCTGACAATAATCCTCTGAAATTTTATAGCAAGATAAGTAAAGAAGACAAATCCTAATCTAAAACCTTAGTCCTATTACTTTGCTGGGTCTTCTAAAAGTTAATTCTATAAATGTTTTCAGAAAGTCTAATTACATTAGCAATAAGTACTAAAATAAAATTAAAATTATAGAAAGAAGGTATCTTTGATGTGTTCATAAATTTTATCAAGGAGGAATTATACAATTAATAATAATCCATGATTTAAGGTTTGGATGAATTATGTCAGTCTAAAATATAAAACTTTGGGGAAATTCCAAATAAGACAAAACTGTTTCAGAAACTTCTAAGAATCATATCAAAACTTTTTAAAATCCAACTAAGTTTAGCTGTGGTATCTTGTCTGTTTTTATTTAAAAGCATGAAAGCAAGTAAAATTCTCATATTTGAATATACATTTCATGACACTGCATAAATTGTTAAAAGACATCTCTTGTAGTTAAGAAAAAAGTATATATCTGTGAACATTCATAATATCAGAAGTCCCAAGATTATATATATCCTGCTTTACATAATTTTGAAATTTTACAAGTGATTACAGAATTGATTACTACAATTTTATGCAAAATGTCAGGCACTCATTTTGCATAAGTGTGTAGTGCACAATTCAACTTGCATGAACATTGTTTTACAAAAGGGTTCCTGGATTGAAATCTTTGTATAACTTTGGGACTATTTGCATCAGAGGTGGGTTTCAGCAGATTCTGACCAGTTCTGGAGAACCGGTAGCGGAAATTTTGAGTAGTTCGGAGAACCGGTAGTAAAAATTCTGACTGGCCCCGCCCCCATCTATTCTCTGCCTCCCAAGTCTCAGTTGATCAGGAGGAAATAGGGATTTTGCAGTAACCTTCCCCTGGAGTGGGGTGGTTATGGAGATTTTACAGTATCCTTTCCCTGCCATGCCCACCAAGCCATGCCATGCCCACCAAGCCACATCCACAGAACTGGTAGTAAAATTTTTTGAAACCCACCACTGGTCTGCATGCGAAAACCAACAGAGGAATTGTGAAAGGGATTTTCATTACAAAGTTCTTAATATTCTTCTGGAGGAAGAAGCAGTGAAGAACAGATTAGATATATTTTTTAATCTTTCCAGACAAAGAAAGATTGCACATAAGTGCTTGAGACAGTTACTCCTTGTGAGAAGACTGTAAGATAATGGTCTCTAGTGGATGTGGAGCACTGGGAGATGAATGAATAGCCATGATCAGCATCTTTAAAAGGATATTGGTTTTACACATTTCCTTTTCTAATCACAATCAGAATTACTTATTAACTACTTTTCAGCTATTAGAAGCTAATCCTGCATGAGCACACTTCACTCTCTCGCATGCGCATGCTTCTGCGCATGCACAGAAGCTTCTGCACATGTGCAGATCACCCTTGATGACATCGGGTTGGGTGGGCGGAGCCTCCCACCAGTTTTACTACCGGTTCTATAGAACCGGACAGAACCGGGAGCAACCCACCACTGATACAAGCATAAACACTTTGTTCTAGAAGATTTTACATGGATAAAGGGTCCAAATACATTTGAAATAAGATCTGGAATTAATTATAAAGACCCCTTCTTGTAGAAAAATGGATTTGTTTTATTTTTTTCTAAGGCAAAAAAGATAAACTGGACACATAAGGGAGCTAAAAACTTTAATTAAAGGAAAAGAATATATAAACCAAATTAATAGATACAGAATAATGCAAAATATTATAACATTGAAAATAATGAAGGATACTTTTGAAAAATAGAACCTGAAATTAATAATAACAATGTCAATAGCATTTTTGCTTTTATGGATAGAGTATGTCCAAAAGATATTTTAGAAGAAATGACAGAAGAGAACCAAGTTTTATCTGATAAGACAGAGTTGACACTGGAAATGATAGGCTATCAGAATGACATGGAAAAAATATTTTATTGGACACAATAACAATAAAAAATGATTCATGCTTTAAAAAAGAGAGAGAATTACAAATAATAAATGAAGAGAATGACCTGGATAATATTTTTATTTGATTTACAAAAAAAGTTTGTTAAAGTTTGGCTGAATCTTGTGAGAAGGGGTAAAAAAAGAAATGAAAAAGTATCAAAATTTATGACATTACTTGAATAGACTAAAGATTATGATTGTTAGAAGCAAAAGGAAGCAATATAAAATTGATTTACTTGATGAAGATTCAAATAGATATTTATTTTTATTTATTTTATTTTTATTTTTATTAATTAAAGTAATTGCAGACAGCTTGATGTTAATAACAGTGCTTTAGTCTGCTACGCCACCAGGCTCTCATTTTCTTTAATACGACTATCAGATTTTTTTCTAATTGTGCAAGCAACAAAGCATTACTGCTAAAGAAATGTAAGTTTTCTGTTTAAAATAATAAAACAGCAAGGATCATTATGTTTTACAGGAACCCAGCAAACATCCATTGACAGTGATCATCTAGAAGCACACTCTTTTGAGCAGTTTGCTGGACTTCTTCATGGATCGTCACCTGCTTGTGACCCACCAGAAAATCCGCTTCAGCTCTACAGAAAAATTTGTCCAAAGGATGACTTGAATCAGAAAATTAGTTTGAACCTCACTATTTTGAATCCACAACATTCTCTGCAAGAAAATAGCGCTGTTCTTCTGGTTAAAAAGAAAAAACCACCAGTTTTAAATAGAACTATATTCCCTTCTAAAAACATTCTAGGAGAAGCTAACACATTGGCTGGTATCACAAGAACTGGAGATCAGTGGGTAGTTAATGCTGCAGGAATTGTAGAACGTGCTTGCACACTTGGACGAATACGATCTTTGCCAAAGACACTTCTTGACATTCATTTATCCAAATACATTTCCAAATCAGATTCAAATCTTGTTTCTTATCCATCTAATGATCACAAAGCAAGACAGAATTGGAATGAATCTTCAGCTATCCAAGAAACCTCTAGAAGAAATTCTGAAAGAACACCATCATTTACTTCAGAATGGGAAGAAGTAAGTATTCATGGGGAAAGAAGAGTGAATAACAGAACTGCATTTCAACCCTTGCCATGCCTCCCACAATATCCTCCCACATTATCCTCAAATCTTGCCACATCCCTCATTCCTTCACTCACTCAACAGCAGATAATTACTTACCTGCCAGTCTGGGACTTGCAATTTCCTGCCAGCTTCCTCACTTACGTGGGTTTTGGGAAATCAGCATTTTTGTAACAGTCTAGGGACACTATCTAGCAATACTAATAGCAACGTGGTCTAAGAATGCCAAGAGACAGAGCAGCTTACTCTTATTCTGCAATGCCTTTCTTTCTAGCCCAGGCAGGGCAAGGTATCCTGTGAACTGCAGGGAGAAATGAAGGTGGTAAAGTGGTTTCTCCCAGCTTGATTTCTCCCAGCCTCCCTCAACATCTAGCTTTCTGCTTTTAGCTTTAATAACCACTTTGGGGAGAGAAGAGATTGGGGGGGGGGTGTCATTAAGTGAGGTGATCACATGGGCACTTCACTTAACAGCCATCACAACTTGTGACCATAATGGGCAGGCTATTTAGGACTACCTGTTTAGATTAGTCAAAAAGACTAATGCTTACTTCCTACGCCATGATTGTTATCGGAGGGGGCCAAACATCTTGATCTATACTAACTATCATAGTTTTAGTTCATCAAAACATTCAAGTAAGGCATTTTAGTAAGACAAAGAAAGAATGAACTAAGTTACTAGCCTTAGTTGTACCCATATCACATGCAACTTTCCCTGATTGTGGTCAGTTTGGGTATATTGTGGTCAGGATGCCACATGTGCAACCAAATCTGAATTTTATCCTAAGGATGCTTGTGTTATTCAATGAAAGCTGGGATCTTTGCAAGAGACTATCTTTCAAATATACAGATGGCCATATTCCATCAACTATTAATATCAGTAGAGTAGTTTTAGGATACTTGTCAGTATCTTGACTTCTTTTTCTTTTGAAATACTTATATGCAAATCAAACTTCAAATGGAACTATCTCATGTGAAGGAATATCTTTTTATTTCACTTAGTAGCGTTCCAGATCAATTGACAAAACATTTGAACTTGCTAAACATTCTGAAAAAGACATCAACTGAAATTTGTGAAGCTAAGACATTAGTTGTGATGCAGTACATTTAGGGAAAGTCAATAAACAAGTGTCTGTATATACCCCAAGTTGAGAAAAATAAATAACGTGTGCCAATAATGCTTTTTTCCATGCAAAATCTCTGCACAGAGCATGTAGAACAAAGATGCATGTAGAACAAATACATAACAAACAATTTTATAAAATATGCATACCTTATACTTGGCACTTTCCTAAGAAAAAGAAAAGGTAAGGAAATTGGTGAAATACAAGTACCGTGTTTCCCTGAAAATAAGACCCTGTCTTATATGTTTTTGAACCCTGAAATAAGCGCTTGGCCTTATTGCCTGCTCTCAAAAGCCCGATTGGGCTTATTATCAAGGGATGTCTTATTTTGGGGAAAACTATAAATCATTCAAAGTGTGCTTGCATTTGAGAAGATTAAATATTCAGATTTCATGTATCATTTTTTCTTCCTTCCTTCCTTCCTTCCTTCCTTCCTTCCTTCCTTCCTTCCTTCCTTCCTTCCTTCCTTCCTTCTTTCTTCCCCCTCCCTCCCTTCCTCCTTGTTGTATAATAACATCCATTGAAGACCTTTTTAGGTGGTCATTTAAATACATATTTAATGAAATGTTTCCAACACTGTGGATGCTATATTATGATAAACTGAACATCTTTGAAATTCATATTAATAATAGTTCAGCTTCAGCTATTCATTTTGTATTATTTGTAGATGTGTGTATACTTTATAGTAACATTTAAATAACAAAAGTAATTATTTTGCCTCTACAAGTTTTATTGTATACAATTACATGTTACTTTACATTACAATACATCTTTTAAAAATCCCTATTTTTCCTTGCAGATTGATAAAATAATGAGTTCCATTGATGCTGGTATAACTACTGGACTTGAAGAGATTAGTGATGGTACTGCAAGTAAGAAACAAATGCTTTATTTCTTTTAAGATTATATTAATAAGTTAGAAAAATAGCAAATTATACCAGTTTATTCAAAGTGTCTTATATTTATATTGGAGTGTATTTCTGACCACAATTAATTTCTTTCATTACATTAATTGAAGTGCAGGGTTTTCTGGATATAATTAATCAGTCAATCAAAAAGTTGAATTATGTGCCATCAAGTAATGTTGACTTTTACTGATCACATAGATTTTCTCTAACCTAGTCCTTCAGGTCTTTTAATGGCATACACAATGATGGGATTCAAATAATTTAACAACTGGTTCTCTGCCCTAATGACCACCTGGGTAAGCGTGGCTGGGTAGTCATGTGACTGGGTGGGCGTGGCCAACTGAACATCACTCATGTCAAGGGGTGTCTCGCCTCTCCTTACCATGTCCGGCCTGTCTCACCCCTCCCCTCCCACTTACTTCTTGTCATGCCTGGCAATGTCTTGTCTGGCCTCTCCTCAACTTATGACCTCAATTGAGCCCAAAATTTATGTTGCTAAGTGAGAAATTTATTTAAGTGAATTTTGCCCCATTTCATGACTTTTCTTGCCACATTTGTTAAGTGAATCACTGCAGTTATTAAGTTAGTAACACGGCTGTTAAGTGAATCTGGCTTCCCCATTGACTTTGCTTGTCAGAAGGTTGCAAAAGGGGATCACATGACCCTGGGAGACTACAACCATCATAAATGTGAGACAGTTGTCAGCCATCTGGATTTTGAACACATGACCGTGGGGATGCTGCAATGGTCATAAGTGTGAAAAATGGTCATAAGTCACTTTTTTCAGTGCCATTGTAACTTTGGATGGTTACTAAATGAACTGTTGTAAATCAAAGATTACCTATAGAAAAATACAAAAAGCTTCTTTGCTCGCAAAAAGCTGCCCTAATATCAATCGTTAAATTAGAAATGGGGGAATACACACTGAATATCAATGACAGTCACAGCCATCATGGAAACCAAAACCATTCTGTCCAAATACCTTTCTTTTCATCAGCAATACCTGCAACCCAGAGTTACAAATCAGACAGGATGCCAGAGATCTTGAGGAATTAAAATAGTTAAAATGCAATGATAATAATCAGCAGCCAACTTTTGCTCATAAAGTGAAACCCTTTAGCAGAGAGGTCATTTAAGCTCTCCAGAAAGTGGGTGGGCACACTTGGGTTACAAAATGCTGAGCTAAAGAGACAAATTAACAAAGTATATAGGGGACCCAGATTCAAGTCTCTGCCCTCCCAAACTTGTCAGGATCACAATAAAATTAGTACATGCCACAGATATCTAAATAAATGTCAAGTCTGGTGCCATGTTATCAAGCCTTATTACCATGAGACAAAACTAAAATGAATTGGAGGGAGGATCTACACCCCTACCCCCTATTTTTTAAATCTTAATGTCAGTGAGCAATCATGTGCCTTGGCTACTCGAAAGCAATGCAAAAGACTCCTGACCCAAAGGTGCTTTTTCAAGAGGCAAGTGGACTTTTTGGAAACCAAGAAAAAAGCACTTTTGGGACAACCATGACCTGGATAACTGAAGAATCCCCATAGACAAGAGACTCCTGTACTCAGTGAACTGACAAAGCACCCTTTTCCACCCAGGAGGAGCAATGCTTATATCCATTTGCACCACTTAGAGATACCAGCTGGTCTCACTCACCTCACAAGATATCCTAAGGAAATCATTACAAATCCAGGGAAGAAAAAGGTCCGTGATCACCCCTCCCACCCTTAATTGGGGACAGAGGAGGCAAGGAGTGGCTGGGAGGGGATTCAGCTGTGTTGGAAGTACACTCCAAAAGGAGAGTGCCAGAAACCACTAAAGCAGTGTAAAAAGCTTAAAACAACCCTTCCCCTTTAAGAAAGTTAAGCCCCGATATAAAAGTACCAGCAAAGGAAAAAAACTCCAGAGAAGCCACTCAGGCTATAGAAAGTCTGGGTGTACTGCCAAGAACTGTTAACGGCTGTTACAGTGTAATAGGGCTTAACCTCAGAGGCAATTTCAGAAAACACTTAAGCAGGGCAATAAAGATAAACAGGATTAGGCTAGAAACAAAACACAGAGGAACACCAGAACACCTCCTTCCTTCCTCCCTGACAGGATTAACCTTGTAGGTGGGACAAACAAAAGACTGTTGAAAGGAGATTTCTTCCAACAGCCGGTTCATCGAACTGCTCAGAAAGTTAGCTACCGGTCTTCTGAACTGGTGAGAACTGGCTGAATCCCACCACTGGGCATACCCAGTGGTGGGATTCAGCCAGTTCGCACCACTTCGGGACTTGTTAACTTGTTAACTTTCTGAGCAGTTTGGAAAACTGGTTGTTGGAAGAAATCATTAAGGCAGAGAACCGGTTGTTAAATTATTTGAATCCCACCACTGGGCATATCCATTGCTATTATAACTGTCCATCATCTTTGCTGTTGGCTCACTTCTTTGCAAAATGATCTTTTTGCCAGTACTAAAATCACAAATCTGATTTTCTGATATTTCACAGAAAAATAAACCTGACATGCAAATTATGTGTTTAAATGCTTTCTTTCTTTCTGTTTTTTCTATTTCATATGAAAGAAAAGTTCAGTTTAAAAATAGTTATTGAGACTGTTCATTTATTTCTATAAAACCTTATAATTCTTCCTAAAATTGTAAATAGATCTAGAGAATTTTCCCTATTAATTGCTGGAGAATGTTAATATAGATATGGTATTTTTATGTGTTATATTACATAATGACTATATGGGTAGAATTGTTGTAGGAAGTAAAATACAGAAGGAATGAACAGAAAAATTGAGACAGGACATTTTGGTAGAGAATTAAATTTAGACAGATTTTAATAAAATTGACGATGTAGGTTAAAATTAACGCTATAATACTGGCCTGGATACCTTTGGAAACCATAAATTGTATTTAGTTATCTTAGAATGGTCATATGGGCATGCTCATTAGCATATAAACCTAAGTATTATTATTTAAAATATTATTATTCTGCAATAACAATAATAGAACAGTGAGTATGATTCCATAATTTTAAAATCTTGTCTTATATTGAAGTTCACTGTTTTATTGTTGAGGAATAATGAACTGAAAACTAGATGTTGTGCATATACCTGAAGAATTTAAAACTTCTCTAAATTCAATGTCATAATAGAACTCAATTATAGGTTGCATTAAATTAAATAAATTCTGTAAACTTCTTCAAGGATTTCTCCATACATATAAAGTACAAATACTGTTTAACACATACACATTTAGTAGATGTTGGAAATAAATCCTAAAATTGCATTTATAATTAATTTATTTTATTTTCTGGGTATCAGTTATTATTAGAACTAGCCAACAATTAAGTTTTATTTTGTCAGTACGATTGCTGCTAAAAAATCACTAAACCTCTGAAATGCTTGATAACATACATGCAAGAACATGTAACAGAAATGCTGCATTCTGCTTATTTTTGAAAGGACATTTTTTAAATCAATGAAAGAAATGACAGAACTGCTACTGATATTCAAAAATGAAATTTCTATGAGCTCAATGGATCCAAGAAAAGGAGTAGTATGTAGTAGTACATACTACTCCTTCATACTAGTAGTAGTATGAAATACTTTACAAATGCAAAAATAAAATTCATCTGTTCACCTAAAACCAGGGGTGAAATCTAAAATTTGTTGCTACCGGTTCTGTGGGCGTGGTTTAATTAGTGGGCATGGCTTGATGGTCAGGTGGACGTGGCCAAGTCGACATCACTTCTTTGCCCCCTTTTAACCTACAAAACACAACACAACACAACTGGCTCACCCACAATGTAAAAGCAGCTGTGCTAGACCCAAAATGGCCCCTGCAACAAGCAGGAACCTCACACAGCCACAAAAAGTCCAAAAAACCAACTTTCACACTTTACACACACAAAATTCCACATACAACTTTGTAAGATTTTGTGTGTTTGTGTAGTTAGAGTGAAACACTACAGAAACACACAAAATCTCAGAAAGCTGCACAAATATTATTTTATTTTTATTTTTATATAAAAGCAGCTAAATTTAAAACTTCCTAAACTTTAAATGCTAGGTCTAAAAAAAGAACGACTAAAAAAACTCCCAATTAACTATTTTTTTTAAAGCTCCCAAAGGGGAAAAAAAACTTACAAGCAGGCAGGCAGGCAGGCAGGCAGGCAGGCAGATAGAGCTGCTCACCGATGAGCTTGATTGCAGGCAGGGAGATTCAGTTGCTTGCTGATGCAATGGATTGCAGGGATCACAGCAAACGAAGTAAGGCAGGCGTGTGAAGGTAAGCAAGCTGTAGGCTGTGGTGGGGAGGGATTTTGCTACCGGTTCTCCGAACTGCCCACCACCATCGCTACCTACTCACCCGAGCCGGTCCGAACCGGGAGCATTTCACCCCTGCCTAAAACTGTACCATCTAAGTGAGATTTCTGGCATTTCTAAATTATATAGTTATATATCTGCAATATTTCATTATAAACAATTGAGTCAGATCTTTTATTTAGATATGAAGAATGTTAAAGAAAAAATTAGATACAGATACCTGACAGACAGACAAATGCCTGAGGGAATATCTAGAACTTCACTGGGGAGTCTTTGGTGCTCTCTGAGCTTGATTGTTTTCTTGAAGACATTTCATTACCCAAACTAGATGAAGTCCAAGATTAACATCAGACCAACAATGAAATAAACAATACCCCAATCAAGAAACTGCCAAACAAGCCAACAATAAGAAACCCAACCAAAAAAACACCAAAACCACTCCCACCAACACCAACACCAACAGAGAAAACTACTAGAATATGGAATGAGACCAAATCCCACTTCTTACTTGCACTGAGGATGTTACCGAGTTTGGGTGATGAAACATCTGCAAGAAAACAACCAAGTTCAGAGAGCACCAAAGACCCTCATTTCAATCCTGATCTACTAATATTCTTCTTTATTGTTAGAAATTCACTGCCTTGTGAAAGACCATGCATTATGTTTTTAGTCAATTCACATTCAATCTAATGAAACAAAATACATCATAGTATTAATCATCTTTAGTTAATACTGCAGGATCCAATCTGAGTTGGGCACTGGGACCAAAGGTTTATTCTTCCAAGCATTTAGTTAATACTATATTACCACTGTACCCCAAAAAAGGATGCATCTTATATTATTGCATGCTAAATTGCAATAGTATAATACGTATCATATTGTTGCATCTTATAATACAACAAAGCAGTCTTTTTTTAAAAAGGAAATGTGTAGGCGGATCAATATAAGGCATAATTACAGAGTTGTTTGTTGCATATTCTGGGATAATTTATTTCTGGTTTATTCGGTTAATTAGTCACTGTAACTGTTGTCAAATATAGATGTTAATATACTGTTTCAGTCTATAATGAAGAAAGATATGAATGTCTCATAAATATGGTAGAAAGAAACATGGTAATAACGCTTGTGTTTATATTCATATATTATGGCCATATATAACCTCAATTCAGGTTTCTCTTCATGTAAATTTGTTTTATGAAAATTATCTATTATGTGCTTGATCATTTCTGATCAAGAGATTGCTTCATGTGATAAAAAATACACTGTTATGTGATTTGTGTAAGCATTGACAATTTATATCAAAAGTCTGGAAATATGCCAAGAATTCTTCCTACCAAAACCTCTTAAACATTTTCTTTGCCAAAACCCCCTTTTGCCCTCATTTACACATACACTGTTCTGTTGTGAAATTCAACTAGGGGCTTTTGTGGCCATTTTCATACCTTCAGTATTATTATTACAATGTCAAAACAACCCTTAATATCTGTTCTTCAGAATGGAAAAGGGAAAGGCCTTTCTAAAATTATAAAGAAATTGTTCATATTGTGTTGCTTCGAAACTGGTGACGGACCCTTCAGTCTCAGCAAGGACTGAGCTTGGGCGAGTCTAATATGCACAATGTAACAAAGAGCTAATAGAATTCACAGAACCACTATGTATTCTATCTCTTTGTTTGTCATGATAACCACACACATTAGAAATTCATCTGTAGAAAAGTTGGGGAAAATACTTTCACTGTATGTAGTACCCAAGACTAAGAAGCAATCATGTTTGAGTGATGTAGTCCTTAAGAATAAGGCTTTTAAAATTTATGAGCACATTTATCAGTGCATTTCGTTAAAAAAAATGACACTCTATCCTACAATTGTGTCCTGGATTGCACAGAGTCTCAGGCCCTGGGTCCTCGACTGATGTTATGTAATGCCAAGTCGGTAATTAACAAAGCCCCCCTCATTTGTGATCTTATTGTGGAGGGGGATGTAGACCTGGCTGGAATTATGGAGACCTGGTTGAGCCAGGAGGGGGGATTCTCCTCGTTGAAATGTGCCCTCCAGGCTTCCGTGCATTTCATCAGCCGAGGGCCCAGGGGAGGGGTGGGGGAGTAGCGGCAATTATTAGAGAAAGTCTTTGTCCGAGGGAGGCCACTGTTCCTCAGATAGCCGGATGTGAGTCCCTTTTTGTGAAGTGGGGTCGTGGGGTGCAGATGGGTTTGCTGACTACGTACCTGGCTCCCTGCCACATGGCGGCGACCCTGCCTGAGCTACTCGATGTGATTGCCAGGGTGGCGGTTGATACCCCCAGACTTATTGTTATGAGGGATTTCAACCTGCCATCCATCGGTGAGACGTCAGAGGTGGCTCGGGAGTTCATGGCTTCCATGATGGCCATGGACCTGACCCAGTTAATGCAAGGCCCCACTCACACAGGGGGACACACTCTGGTCTTGATTTTTATCTCTGGTCAGTGGCTGAATGATCTTAGTAGAGGGGACCTAGACATTAAACCCTTGTCATGGACAGATCATTTGCTCCTTCACTTAGACTTTCAAGCCATTTCCCCCCGCCGCAGGGAGATGGAACCGACTAGATGGTTCTGTCCCAGGCGCCTGATGGATCCCGAAAGGTTCCAGATGGAGCTTGGGCCGTTTCCTGAGACTCTGGCACACGACTCGACTGAAGACCTGGTGGCCGCTTGGAATAGTGCGGCCGCAGGGGCTTTGGATCGCGTCGTGCCTTTGCGGCCTCTGACCCGATGCCGATCTCAATTGGCTCCTTGGTTCTCTGAGGAGCTGAGACAGATGAAGCGTCGGAAAAGACGCCTAGAGAGTGTTTGGAGGACTAGTCAATCCGAATCTGACAGGACACAGGTGAGGTTTTATATCAAGACCTACCTAGTGGCGATAAAAGCAGCAAAATCTAACTATTTTTCCACTCTTATCGCATCTGCAGAGAACCGCCCAGTCGCTCTGTTTAGGGTGACCCACTCCCTCCTTCAGGCGGAAGTGCGGGAAGATCCGTTGCAGGGTCGAGCTGAGGATTTTGTGCAATTCCTGCATGATAAAGTCGCTCAGATTTGGGAGGGCTTAGACTCCGACTGGGTGAGTCCGGGGATGAGTCTTGAGAATATTATCTGGGAAGAGTTTGACCCTGTGGCTCCCGAGGACGTGGACAGGATTCTGGGTGGGCTTAGTGCTGCCACATGTTTATTGGACCCATGTCCCTCCTGGTTGGTACTGGCCTCCCGGGAGATTACACGAGGCTGGTTCCAGGGGATTATAAATGCTTCTTTGAGTCAGGGTGCCTTTCCCGCCGCCTTGAAAGAGGTGGTGGTGAGGCCCCTCCTCAAGAAGCCATCCCTGGACCCAGCTGTATTAGCAAATTACCGTCTGGTCTCCAACCTTCGCTTTGTGGCAAAGGTTGTCGAGAGTGTGGTGGCAGAACAGCTACCAGCTACCAGCTCCAGTACCTGGAGGAAGCTGTCTATCTGGACCCCTACCAGTTGGGCTTCAGGCGGGGGTATAGCACAGAAATGGCATTGGTTGCGTTGGTTGATGATCTCTGGAGGGCTCGGGATAGGGGTTGCTCCTCTGTCCTGGTCCTATTAGATCTCTCAGCGGCTTTTGATACCATCGACCATGGTATCATGCTGCAGTGGTTGAGGGGGTTAGGAATTGGAGGCACCGTGATACGGTGGTTCTCCTCCTATCTCTCCGACCGCTCGCAGTTTGTGTTGGCAGGGGGGCAGAGGTCGACCTCGAGGTGCCTCGCTTGGGGGGTGCCGCAAGGGTCGGTCCTCTCGCCCCTTCTGTTCAACATTTATGTGAAGCCGCTGGGTGAGATCATCCGTGATTTTGGGGTGAGAGTCCATCAGTACGCTGATGACCCAGCTGTACATCTCCACCCCAAACCACCCCAATGATGCCCTTGATGTGATGTCCCACTGCCTGGAGGCCGTGCGGGTCTGGATGGGGAGAAATAGGCTCAAGCTTAACCCTTCCAAGATTGAGTGGCTGTGGCTTCCGGCGTCCCGGTATAGTCAGCTGGTGCCATCGCTGACTATTGGGGGTGAATCTTTGCCCCCCACAGAGAGGGCTTGCAATCTGGGTGTCCTCCTGGACTCACGGCTGTCTTTAGAAGAACATATGATGGCCGTAGCCAGGGAGGCTTTTTATCAGGTTCGCCTGATCCACCAGTTGCGTCCCTTTCTGGACCGGGAAGCCTTGCGCACAGTCACTCACACCCTCGTCACCTCCCGTCTGGACTATTGTAATGCTCTCTACATGGGGCTCCCCTTGAAGAGCACTCAGAGGCTCCAACTGGTCAAGAATGCGGCCGCGCAGGTGTTTTTTTTTTTTTTTAATTTGATTTATATGCCGCCCTTCTCCGGAGACTCAGGGCAGCTTACAATGCGTTAAGCAATAGCCTTCATACTTATGTATATTTATACAAAGTCAGCTTGTTGCCCCCACAAACTGGGTCCTCATTTAACCTACCTTAGAAAGGATGGAAGGCTGAGTCAACCTTGAGCCTGGTAAGATTCGAACCTGCAGTAATTGCAGGCAGCTGTGTTAATAACAGGGTGCATTAAACCACTGTACTACCAAGGCTCCTACGCCCATGTAACACCTCTCCTGCGTGAGCTGCACTGGCTCCCAGTCTTCCGGGTGCAATTCAAGGTGTTGGTCACCACCTTTAAAGTGCTCCATGGCATAGGACCAGGATATTTATGGGACCGCCTTCTGCCACCAATAGCCTCCCACCGACCAATCCGCTCCCACAGAGAGGGTCTCCTCAGGGTGCCGTCGGTTAGACAGTGTCAACTGGCGACCCCCAGGGGGAGAGCCTTCTCTGTCAGAGCTCCTGCCCTTTGGAATGAATTGCCCCCGGATATTCGTAACATCTCTGACCTCCAGGTCTTTCGCTGTGCCCTCAAGACCCTACTGTTCCGACAGGCGGGGCTGTCTAACTGAATGATTTTAAATTGGGTTTTAATATTGGGTTGTAAAATTTGGCCAAAACTATTTAATGATTTTAATTAATTTTAGCTATGATATTGTATATTTATGTTTTTAATCTTGGCTGTACACCGCCCCGAGTCCTTCGGGAGAAGGGCGGTATATAAATAATAATAATAATAATAATAATAATAATAATAATAATAATAATAATAATAAGAAGAAGAAGAAGAAGAAGTTAATCTTTAGTGAGATTCACAGCCTTTGAAGCTGGTTAATAGCTCAGCAGCTCGAGTCCTAACCAAGGACCTAGGAACTGTTAAGGTATCGTCGGAGGATGTAAGCTGTTCCGAGTAAGGTGGTTTTTTGTAGAGTCAAAATGTTCAGGTCCGGCAAATTTAGAATTTCTAAATAGCGTGGTAGCCCTTTGGGTATTGCTCCAAGGGCTCCAATTACAATCGGGACAACACATGATTTCTTTTTCCACAGTCGCTCAACTTCAATTTGCGAGTTCCGGTACTTTGTGATTTTTTCTTGCTGCTTATCTTCAATCCATGCATCACCAGGTATTGCAATGTCAATGAACCATACTTTTTTCTTTTCAACTATTGTTATGTCAGGTGTGTTGTGGACCAAGTGCCTGTCAGTCTGAATCCTAAAGTCCCACAAGATCTTGAGTTTCTCATTCTTTAAAACTTTCTCAACCTGATGTTCCCAGTGGTTTTTGCTGTACTCAAATCCAAACTTCTGGCACAATTTCCAGTGAATGATCTTAGCAACACAGTCATGGCATTGTAGGTAGTCAGTTTGTGAAATTTTGCTGCATCCACTGATCAGGTGGTCGACTGTCTCATCTTTCTCATTTCAGAGGCGGCATTTGCTTTTGTTGGTAGGGTTAGGGTTAGGGTTAGGGTTAGGGTTCCTTTTTCCACTGGTTCAGTGTGTCTCACTTTATGGGCATTCATTTATTCAATATTTAATTTAATATTTCTACTTAAAGGCTACAATGACTCGAGGTGCATTAAAAGGAACTTAAAAGAAAATAACTGATATAAATGAAAAGGAAATACAAAAAACTCCAAAACTGACCCCAAAACACAAAAGGACCAAAAGGACACCAAAAAGCCCAAAGGAGTTCAACCACCATTTAAACCCAAGAATACCAGATTTTCAACTATTTGTGAAAAATTAGTAAGGTGGGAACAAAACAGATATTCAGTGCAATATAATTTCAAAAGACAGGAGCCACCACTGAAAAGGTATGCTTCCTTAGTACCATAAGATGATACTGCTTAAATAATTCTGTTTTAATTAACATTAAAGTAGAATTAACAGAGAAGATTGAAATAAAATCGTAAGTCATGATTGTGTGATGTTTCATTTAATGACTGAAACAGAAGTGAGATTATAAATCCATTAGGTCATGATATAATTTCATTTAGCAATTACTGCATTTAGTGATGTACTTGCACAATTGGTCCCAATTGTGATCACTAAGCGAAGTCTACCATACAAATATCTGTGGAAGATATTAACGTTTATTTTGCATTTGAAAGAGGAATTTAGTTGTTCTATCGCTAGAATATATGTTGTGTATTTCTCATTAGACCCTTAACCAAGCTCTTTTGAGGCAAAGAACATATACAAGATATTGAAACTAAGCAATAATATACATGAGTTTATACCTCTGGAACATATAAGCCAGCAACATCAAAGCTATAAGGAATTAAGTAAATTGTAAGTCACTTCCATTATTTTATTTAATAATATTATATAGGAAGTTGGGGATCTAATGAAAGCATCAGGCTTATTAAAACATAATCAGAATATATAGAACTGATGTTACCTAATCTGTTTCAAGTACACTTAGTTTTATCCCCTGTATGTACCAAATGCATAGTTGGCAAACTAAAAATAATCTTTGAAGATCTTTGTGCAGCCCATCATAAATAGTATAGATATGATCACTGCCAATCTCCCCTCTATTCCCCACTGCCCATGTTCCCCATTGCCCACATAGACATAAAAATATTTACATACTGTACCATTCAAAAGAGACAATCAAAAGGCCAAAAGGGAAACAAAAAAACTAAAACCTTACCAATTTACACCCAAATAAGCAGATATTAAAACCAAGATTAATACTAGACCATCAAGCAGTAAATAATACCCAATCAAGGAACTACCAACTCAGAAAAACAAGCTAATAGATACAACCTAATAAGCACTAAGAACACTCCCACCAACATTGGTAGGGCAAACCACTAGTACATAAACTGAAAGTAAAGCCTAATTCCTTTTAGCACTGATGATGTTACCTAGTTGGGTAAAGAAATGTCTGCAAGAAAACAACCAAGCTCAGAGAGCAGCAAAGACTCCACAGTTCAGCTACAAATATTCTCTTCTACCAGTTATATAAGCATCCCTGTAAACTTAAATATACCCTGCATGCCTTTGTGTTTTATACTTATTTAATTTTAGCAGATTTTATTTTTAATTCTGATCTGTATAAGTCTATATAAATTATATGAGTAGAGACATCCTAATGAATTATCTTCCCAGTGAAATTGTGCTCAATGAGGTTGTTTATAAAGCCCAAACTATATTATTCATACCATTACATTACTTCAGTGTAATAGAAATTCTTCACAGAAACTCTAGTTGTAGGTTATCCACAACAATGATTAATTCAATGAAGTTGGATGTGTAGGGATTCCTGACAAGCAGAATCAACTGATCGTTGGAGAACAAATTTTCCTCAAAAGTTTTGTTTCAAGCTGGACACAAATATAATTTCAGAATGACTGTATCCTATAGATATCTTGGGGAATATGAAATTAACTATTAATGAATATAATGTAATTAATTGCATAATATTTCCACATGCTGCATGAGTTCAACGGGGCCAAAATGTTTTGCTGCTGATTTTCATTTGTACTCAGTGTCTGATGCATCTCACTGCAGTGTCCAACATTAGACAGCCAGCACTGAGGAATTCTATTTGCTCTGATACTCTTTTTGGAAATGTCCTGGTGAAAACTTTCACTATGTTCATCACTGATTGCACCTAGATTTTTGGAAAAGAAGTCCAAATGTGAATGCAAAAAATGAATTTTCAGTGACATGTTGCACTTTATGGTTGTATTTGCTGTAAGAAGTTTGTCAATCAGTTAAATGCAGTTTGGTAGCTCTGTAGTTGCCAAGAAAATTCTTGATGACTTCCTTGAATGCTTTCTAGGTGATTTTCTCTGGCGCCACTAACAGATCTTTGACCCTCTTGTCATTAATGATGTATCTGATCTGTGGACCAACATAAATGCCTTCTTAAACTTGTCATTAGTTATTCTTGGAAATATCTGCCTCAAATAATGAAAAATTTCAACTTCCTTGTTCATTGCTTTCACAATTTTTTTCACCTATCTGAAGCAGAGGCAAAAATATTTTTGTCAGATCAATAAGTGGTTGCTTTGTCACATTTTTCTGTACTAGAACCAAATTCTTATTTTTAAATTATTTTTTGTCTTCTATTAGCATGCACACTTCAAATAATTATGGACTTGTTTTTAAAAATACGAACCTCTCTTAAATATTAATGTTTTCATAGTTCACTTATAAGGGTATGTTCTCAAGCTTTTGCTTGTTCTTTTTTTGCAGCTTGGGTAGTTTAAAATTCTTCGATTCAATCAACGTTATTTATTATTGTTATTACACATTTGCAAAACTGAAGGTCTGAAATATTTATTTGTAATTCTCATCTAGGAAAGGATATATGCATTTTAAATTTTAATTAAATAGCTGTAAATTTACTGTGCTGACTGCAGTATTTTTAATAAATTATACAAAGAATATATAAGCAATGTCTTACATAAGCTTTCCTAATTTTTCATATCAATACTAATGTTTCCATAATATGGCATAAACTTTCTTATTTTCCCTTATTCCCATTGCTGGAAACAGGCAGAGATAAAAAATATGCATAGTTTTTTTCATAGATGTCAACTGCCATTTATAAATAAGAATTCCCGTGTTTCTACTATGTTTACATGAAAAAAAATCAAGATATAAAACATGCTATATGAAAGCATGTTGTATTGTATATGACTAATTCTGAAAAAAGATGTTCCTGAAAAAGACATATCACTTTTTTTCTTTATCCATCATATTTTTCTTGTTCTGCATCATGTGTTTTGTTGTTTTACAGCAATTATTGGAGTGGGGCTAGTCACTTAAAAAATACCCTCATTAATGTTGGAATTACTAAATGGATATGGAGTCATTGAATCAGTTTTCATGATCCTATCGATCATATTGGCCTGCTATATATGCTTCATCAAATATTATCTTATAGATTACATTTCTAAAATATAGATTTCTGGGTTAGCATATCTTGTATTCTAGCCCAGAATTGGTCTAATCAATTTAAGTTGACCTTCAACAGTTGGAAAACTGCTAGGCAACTTTGGCACAATCATTCTTTTGCAGACCAGTTTATTGCATATTATAGTTCCTGTAGGGAAAAATGGAGGTGGGAATGTTACCTACACTACCTTGAGCTCCTGAAGAAAGATGGGATATAAATGTAATAAATAAAAAATAAGTTTGAACTGAACTCACATTTCTGTTGTTTATCAAGAGCCACAAAAACAGAAACATTAATTTATGAAATTTATATGCCACCCGATTCCCAGTGATTCTGGATTGGACTGTAAACTTCAGGAACAGGAGTGCAAAATGGAAGGAGGGATGTATTTCTGATCAGTTCCACAAAAATAATACGTTAAGACTTTAATTGTCTATTCCCCATTGCACAGGAAAGACAATTAGTGTTCACACATTTACTTTAAGTCTGAAGCATAAAATTGTTGGGAGGAGATGTCTGATTCATAAAATAGCACAAAGCAATTACTCGGAGTCAGTTATCTTTGCTTTAAAGCAGCAACCAATTTCACAGAAAAGAGGGAGGAGAATGCAGTACTAAAAATGAATAGAAATATAAATAATAGGATAAAATATGTTTAAAATTTAAAATGTAATATATTCCATAAAATAGCTTCACTTTTTAGATAATAATAAATAATAGGGCATCCTATAGATATCAATGTTGCACTGACATGCTCAAAACAAAAGTCAAGAAGAAAAGTAATTGTCATGCCCCCATGATAACCCTGAAAGGCTATGAAGAGGGTAGTCAACTCCAAATCATTCATCCCAATTGAACTGCTCAGAACTATTCCTTTTTAGGTCTTTCCATCAAGGAGAAATAGACTTCTATCTGAGAACTGAGGATGATTTTTCTATACCATCTGCATTTTCCAGTAATGAAGATGAGTGAATTTGCTAACTTGGAATCATCAGAAAATGGGGTGGACTGAAGGTATCATCTGTCTTGCATACCCAGCTTAAGTTGTCTGTTGAACATAGACAAATAATAGTTGTTGTCAACTTGCAAAGCTTCAAGTTGCCATGAGCAGGAGGGAGAGAACTTGACAGTTGTCTTGTTTAGTATTAATCCAGTATGTAAACTCATGCAATGATCTCTCTAGGGTTCTGATATTGTTGGAACCTAAATATTTTTGTATGTGGAAAACAGAACAACCAATTCCTAGCTTGTTTTCTCTGTGTTTATAGCCAGATCAGACTATCTGTTAGCTACTGCTTTCTTTTAATCACTGGGTGAGTACAGATTGACTGTATTGCAGTCTAGATTCTGACTGTGGTTTCTACTGTTTGAACTCATATTTACATATAATAACACACAGTTCTCTTATACATATATAGAGGCCAGCAAGCATATGAAGCTCTTGTGCATGCTTGCCATTTAAATTTATCACATGTTTACAGTCAGAAACTCAAATATAATGAATTCCAGATCACCCAAAATTTAGGGAGTGCCTTCAGTGTTCTGCTTTGTGCTATTTCAGACTATGGATGCAATCTTTTGGTTATCTGGTAACCCAAACTAAGATTATTTTTCCATAGCTTCTGGTTTGTTAGCTACATAAATGGCCATAGTTTTTTTAGGTTTACATTCAACAGCAAACAAGGGTAAAGCTATAGAGCATTCCAAAATGTAGAATAGAGGTTAAAAAGTTGGATTTGGACTGGAATGATCCAGTTTCAGTCTCCACTTCACCATAGATCTTGTACATGACTTTGAATTCCAAGAGAAAAGTATGGTATTAGTGCAACACCAATTATTTATTTATTATTTATTTATTTATTTATTTATTTATTTATTAATTCAATTTGTATGCTGCCCCTCTCCAAAAACTCAGGACGGCCCACAATGCATGTAAAATCATTTTAAAAACATTTATAATTATCACTCAGTTTTCCTTAAGGTTTCAGCTGATGATAGGTGGGAATTGATAGTACAACTTTCATGGTGAACTGTGCAAGGCCCTAGATCTGGATGTAACCTTTTCCAATTCAATTAAAAGAAACTGAATATATTCACTAGTCTCTATACAAAAGCTTGTATCTTGTCTTTTTGAACTGACAATGTGTTGTTAGCTTTGGTCTTAGAACACTGACAAGAAATTGAAGAAATTGAAATTTATAAAAGTTATTCATAGTGAAAAATCAATATTTCATAAGTTAGTTCAACATTTCAACATTCAAAAACAATGTATGAATGACTGTTAGTGAATACAGCATAATACAGATTATCATGAATAGCATAGGTAGAAATAGTCTTTGAAATGCAGAAAATATTCTCACTTTCCCATCTTTAATTCCCAGCAAAATTAAGCCCTCTGCCTCTGAAGTTCTCTAGAATCAAAGTTCGATGCAGTATGCAAGGTCACTATGCTAATGAAATTCTACCCTATAGAAGTGTAAGGCAAAGATGCATTCTAGCTCCTCTGCTGTTTAATCTCTATAAACCCACTTGTAGCTCAATTAAACTAATTAGAGCACCATCCCCCAAAACTAGCTACTAGACATATTACATCCCTGTTGTATGCAGATGATACACAAGTGCAAATTAGACTTACACAAGCCTTGAAAGCTCTGGCTAGTTGCTGCTCTGAAGAGGCCTTTGAAATCGACTATAGCAAAACTAAGATCATGATCTTTGCAAAAAGATCTAAATTGAATGCCTGGCCAGAACATTGAATAAGTCAAATCCTTTAAATCCTTTAGTGCAACGAAGAGTAACTAAGATGATAAAGGGCCTGGGGACAAAAACATATGAAGAACAGTTGCAGGAATTGTGTATTACCAGTCTAGAGAAAAGAAGGACTAGGTATGACATAATAGCAGTATTCCAGTATTTGAGGGGCTGCCACAGAGAAGAGGGGGTCAACTTATTTTCCAAAGCACCATAAGGCAAGACAAGAAACAATGGATGGAAACTAATCAAGGAGAGAAGTAACCTAGAATTAAGGACAAACTTCCTAACAGTGAGGACAATTAACCAGTGGAACAACTTGCCTTCAGAAGTTGTGGATGCTTTATCACTGGAGGTTTTTAAGAAAAGACTGAACAGCCACTTATCTGAAATGATATAGGGTCTCCTGCTTGGGCAGGAGTTTCGACTAGAAGACCCCCAAGGTCCCTTCCAGCTTTATTTTGATTTATTGATAAATATCTGGGTATAGTTTTCCATAGCTCTACTAAACACAATGCAGTGGTAGCGATTCAATCTTTTTTTCCCAGAGGAGCACAATATATTCCAGCAACACTGAAGTTATATTCAGCTAAAGCTTGTGCACAACTACTCTTTGCTGAGACCTTATTTCTCTTTTACTCCTCTGGAAAAGGTGCAGCCCAAATTCTTACCGATAAGAGCCATATTTCAGGTAGCACACTGCTACCTGAATGTAGCACTAAGGAAATGTAGTACTAAGGAAGGAGGCAGGACTAACTAAAATCGAAACAGGTGCATGGATTTACATTTCTGCACATCAGTTAAAACTACTTTTTTCCACCTAAAGGTTTGAGTTCTGTCTTAATAGAAGACAATTTTGAATCAGTATGGTTCAGGATCAGGGGTGGATTCTAAATTTTTTTACTACCGGTTCTGTGGGCGTGGCTTATTTTGTGGGCATGGCTTGGAGATCATGTGACTGGGTGGACGTGGCTAGCTGGTCATGTGACCGGGTGGCCATGGCTATGTGTATAGGGACTAGTCAGAGGGCTGAAAAAAGTCATTTCTGACAGGTCCTCGCACTTTTGACCAGTCCTCTCACTTATGACTGGTCATCATTTATGCCCATTGTAGCATTCTTAACAACCGTGTCACTCATTTCACAACTGCTTCTCTTCACCATGATGACAAGATAGGGCGAAAAACGTAAAATGTGAGGACAGTCATAAATTCGAGGACTGGTCAAAGTGCGAAGACCAGTCAAAAATAATTTTTTCAGCCCTCTGAGTAGTCCATATGCACAAAAGGACTACCCAAAGGGCTGAAAAAAGTGATTTCTGACAGGTCTTCGCACTTTTGACCAGTCCTCTCACTTATGACTGGTCATCATTTATGCCCATTGTAGCATTCTTAACAACCGTGTCACTCATTTCACAACTGCTTCTCTTCACCATGATGACAAGATAGGGCGAAAAACGTAAAATGTGAGGACAGTCGTAAGTTTGAGGACTGGTCAAAAGTGCAAGGACCAGTCAAAAATAACTTTTTCAGCCCTCTGAGTAATCCATATGCACAAAAGGATACAGCAATAGAGAGGGATGAAGGAAGGAGAAGAGAGATGGAAGAAGGAAGGAGAGAGAGGGAAGGAAGAGAAGGGAGGAAGGAAGGGAAGGGAAATTAGAGTAGGAGTGAGGGTAAGAGAGGGAGGAAGAGAGGAGGAGAAGGAGAAAGGAAGAGGAAGTAGGGAGGAGAAGAAGAGGGGGGGAAGAGAAAGTAAGAAGGAAAGAAAAGAGAGAGGTGGTAGGTTTGAGGAGAAAGATTGCTGTACAATAAAAAAGATGAAAGGGAAGAAAGGCAGCCCCAACAAATTTAAAGATATTAAGATAAAGAATGAATTGTTAAACTTTAAAGAATAAAAGAGAACAAATATGAATAAATAGCAATAATTAGAATCACACATACAAACATACAATGTATTTTCTTTGAACAGAATATTTGGCCGGTTCACAAATTTAAACAGTGTTTAGTCATTTCAATTAAATTTACAATTTCTATATTTCCTTTTTGCAATATTTATTCCTCATCTATTTTTTAAAAAAACCAATATTACCCTTCATTCTCATCTCTAATCTTAATCAAATTTAATTTTTACCTTCTATTCTATATTATACCCCTTCCCATTGTCATCTATTTTTATATCATCCTCACATTGGTTAATTATGTAATATTACAGTTGTTTAATACAAATTCAACATTTTAATATAACTCAATTAGTTATATAACTATCTTTTTTGTATATTAATCAATATGAACATGAATATTCCAATTATTTCCATGCAATCCAATTTCTTACAAATCAATTAATTATATTTACCAATAATAATAAACCAAATAATTTCCCCCATATATTCCTCCAAACCACAACTTAACCATTTCTGCTTTCAACACAATATACAATTAATAGTATCTCATTTATTACAATTCCCTAGTTAAATAGAGCTTTTTTTCTTTTGTGTTTTAAAATCTTGAACTCTCCTCTTTTGCCCTAAGTTTCCCATTGTTTGCTCACCTTTTTGGTGAGCAAAAAGAAAAAGAAATCTCTCCCTGCCTCATTTTGTCAGTTGCAGCAGAGCCTGCTTTACTTTCAGTTTCATTTTTTCCCTAGCATAGCTACTCATTTGTTTTCTTTTAACACTGATCAGCTGTAGGGCGGCCCTTTGAATCCCCGCGGCAAGAGTTTAAACAGTTTTTTTTCCCTCTAGCCATCAGCTGGGACTCAGGAGGCAGCAATAGATTGGGAGTGGGGCCAAATAAAGGGTAAGAATAACACGGGGGGGTGGAGGGGCGGGGGGGGAACCAGTTCGGTGACATCATATCGTCACCGCTACCAGCTCGCGGGAACCGGTGCGAACCGGGAGCAACCCACCACTGAAATATACCTTTTCCTTTGCAGCCCCTGGCTTGTGGACACTCTTACCTTTACATTTTGGTAAGTCCCTATCCTCCTAGCTTTCTCCCTCAAATGCTGGGATGGGGTGAGATGGATAAGAGGATAAGAGGATTTTTTGTGGAATTCTAGATTTTAGGCCAAATTCCTGCAGTCTGCGCTGAACAGTCCTTGCACTCAACTTCACATTGCATTGCACCATTTCATCTTGTATACACCCAGATGATTCTTCTGTCATGTAGGCACAGTCTCTTAATTCTTCTATCATCACTTGCTGTTGTGCACCTTTTCCTGCCTTTACCAGTGTGGTTTTGTAGTGACTGAGTCTCCTTATACCTCTTCAAAAACTTAGAAATGCCACCTTTCGTTAAATTTCCACCAATTTTTCTTCTAATTTCTTTATAACTGTAGCCTTATTCACTTAATACTATTTTACATCGCTTTCTGGGTGACCAGTCAACTCTTTGAACCATTACTTTAATTTTATTATGTTTTACAAGCTCACTAAATGAAAGAGTACAAAAAAACCCAACCAACTTGATAGTGATCACATAATACACTGACAAATGTCCTCCTCTCAGCTTCAATACATGACATCAATAACGGAATCTCACTGTGATCTGACTGGCTCATTGCCAAAACAAGATGACACCTGATTGGCTCTCTAAACACTCATGCTCATTGGCTACAATCAGATGAAGGAAAGCTACCTGATATCAACCTAAGCAAGTTGTGCTTCCTTTTTCTGGTTATTTGGCTATAACTTTTCATAGAATACAGATAATTGAACAAACTTTGTTGCATTACATTCTTGATTAAATTATCTTTCCATTGATATATAATTTTATGGTGCTACTCCAAAAAAAAGTGGTGTTATTGGCCATCAAACCTCAAAAATACACTTTTCCCAAAAGGTTTCCACAATTTTGGCCACTATTGTATATCAAATATTGAAAAGTATATTTGAAAAATATTGAACTTGAAAGCTTAGATAACCTTATTTTCCCTCCAAATTCTCTCTTCGCCCATGGCCTTCCCAGTTAATGAAGTACCATAAATCTTCTCGTCTGCAATCAAGTATCCAAGCTTTGTTTTATCCTTGTATTCCTCATCTCTGTTGATCTCTAATATCATGGCAGAATTTGAGAATGCTAGATGGTCCAGAAGATCTGGTTTTAGAAGAGAAAGGTGGAATATATGATGAAATGAAGCCAGAGCATTAACATCGCAGGGTTGAGATGGGGAACCACTTGGTGATGGGATTAACAATGTAATGCCATCCTGTTTCCACCTTCCAGGTCTTCATTAGTCAGATGTTTCATGTACAACCAGGGTTTCTGTCTTACTTTAAAAAGTTTATCTATTTGCCATCAATAGTCCATAATATATTTGTAATTCTTTTAGTTGTTTCAATTGCTCTTGTAAAACCAGATGAACAGCCTAGAATTCATGGTTTACTTCAGATATGGAAGAAAAGATACTGGGAGACTAGAAGGTTGTCTGCTGAGGGGAAAAATCCTGGGAATTGTTGTATGCTGTAAATCAATTCTGCTAAGAGCAGCACCACAATCATCTTTTGGGTAACTGATATTGCACCCTTTAGTATTGCTTTAAAATGGCATTAGTCTGCTCTGTTGAACCAGCTGACTGAGAATGATATACAATGAACAAGTTCATTTCTAGCAACTGGAACAAGTTCATCAAAACCAAGCATTGAATTGGGCCTTTCTGTCCAGAATTAGATTTGGCAGGTTGTGTAATGTGAAAACATGACGAGAGGAAATAACTCATTTTAATAGTTTAATTACCATCTGGTTGATGCTATGACTAGCAGACTGTTTGAAATATAGTTAGAGTATATCATCTTCAAGAGATTAGAGAAAGTTGATAAGATCATCAATAACCCTGATGACTTGTCTGCTGGATCTTTAGCTTCTACCAATGAGGCTGCAACAGCCAAAGCTGAATGCCACCAAGGTCTTCTGTTAAAGACTTCAGTGCAGGTAAGTTCTGTTACTTGTTCCCAAAAGACTAAATTATGACCAATACTGTTGTCAACTAAACTCTCCAGCTTTTTAGTCATGTAGTGATAACACCAGGTTGCATAAAGGCTTGAGGTGTATGTAGCTTTTCTGTATTCACTTATTCATTCAGGATCTTGTCAGTCAAGTGTACCTAAAATTGGTTCCTTAATGTGGACTGACTTCATGTCAGATCTTGATTTACCAGTCTAAACTCACTAATAAATTTGTCAGAGGCCTCAATCCTTTTCATAGATGTCCCATGCATGTCTTGGCAATATCAATTTTCAGAGGGTCTTCAAATATTGAGCGCATTTTTCTTGTGACTCCAGCACAGTTTGGAAGCTATTGTAAGTTATTATTTTATTCATCGAGATGACTTGAGCATGATCACCTAGAAATTATTAATTACATAGTTAAATAAATAAATCCTTTATGTTTGGAGTCTTATGAAACTCTCTGTATTCCCATAATATTTTTAAAATGGAAAAACTGACATTTTCAGACAGATGAAGATTTGGATACAAACAGATTTACATGAGTTTGTATCATTGTGCTCTTAATTACATAGTTTGACCGTAGATTGTTTGGTTTTTTTTGTGCTAGCCTCTCCATCCTACCTTTTGCTTTGGCTGGAACAGGGTTAATAAACAGAATAGTTGTAAATCAAGACTACCTACTATTGTTCTTGGTGTAAAACAGTAAATCAGCTTTTAGCCTTTCATCATGAGTTGTAAGGAGTCAGACAGTAGCAATGTTCAAGTGTCAAGGTTCCTACAAGCAACCTATATATAGTGTTAGGGTTCAAGAATTCCTGCCCGGGGATTAAGGAATTCACATTAGCACAATGTACACAGCTTCAAGATAAGGCTGTCACTGAATTTTTCTAGTAAGAAATTTGACAGCTGAGGCACATTAAGTACATTCCGGCTTTCTCCACTCTGGTGCAGTTGAAGTAAAACAGCCCTGATTTTCTAGAATCTGTTTCTGTGAAGCTTCTGAATTGCTTCTAAAGAATCTAATGGTTCTCCACCAGATACTGCCTGCATTCTTGAGGACTTTATTTTATTTTTATTTTATTTATTTCGTCAAGCATGTATTTTATGACAGATACAAATGTAAACATAATTATAAATACATGTAAAGAATACAAATAAAAGAAAACATTAGGACAAGGACGGTAGGCACGCTGGTTCATGCTGGATCACATATCTAGTTTCAAGTTGTAGTTTCTGTATCAGTGTCAGAAGTGGTGGTGCTTGCATCCGCTTATTCAGAAGCTTGGCTTCATGATTATTGGGTTTTTTCTTCTCCTGCCACATTACAGACATTCATCCTCTATACATTGGGGGAGCGTGGGGACAAAGGAAAACTCTGGGGTTAGTATCCCTTCGACTGGAATATACTGTTGCACATGTTTATAATATTGAACAAACCTAAAAGTTATAATCATATTTATCTGGGAGTGAAGACTATTGAATTCTAGTTTATCTTCTTTTATTTTTTGTTTAACTCATCTACATTGCATTTTATTTCTGTCCTTCCTCTTCCCTACTCAATGCAGCTACTCCTTCCATCCATTTTTTCTTTTTCTTTACTTTTGTAGTAGTAATAATATGGATATGTATTTGTGTGTGAGAAAAAATGGTTTGGGGTATATAGGCAGATTGGGCAGCAATTAATTTTACAAATGAGACATCTTACTTCAAATACATTTTACTTTAATCATTATTAGTTCATTTAATATTAAATTAAACATTTTGTCCCAAGTCTTTCCTGCCTGGAATGTGGCATCTGACCAGTGTCTACACACACAGCATGCCCACGGAGGGGGGGGGGCAAGGTGCATCACACCAATATCAGCAGTGTTACTGAACTGTGCTGCAAGCCCCACTTTTTTTCTATGGTGTCATGATATCACATAGGTGCTGAACAGGGTTGAATTTTCTCTGTAACATTGCAATTTTTATTTCATCATTATGACAAAAGTAATAATTTTCTGTGAATGCTGTTGACCACACACAGAAACTCATATGCAAGTATATTATTTTTTTAGGGAATGGAATGTCTAGGATTGGTTTTACCTGAAATTGGCAGTGCTCCCTTGACAAAGTTGGGAGCTGGACATTACAAAGAATAATCCTTTGTTTTTATTTTTTAATTCCAAGCTTCTTTTTTCAGTCTCATATTCACTCAGGTAAATACAATATGTAACTGTTTTCATTGTTTCTGTAAATCACATTTTAAATATCATTCAAATACTATATAGAAATAGTATTTGAAATAATCCTATGTAGTTAACAAATCATCATTTCAGGTATTTTATATTATTCTCCTCTGTTTTCAATTTGGAAATGCCAGAATATATTTCTCTATTGCACATCCTCCCATCAAACCAACACAATCCACCATTTTTTGTGTGATTTTGGTTCTCTGTAATTCACAGATTCAACAACTGTGCATTGATAATATGTTACATGAAATGTCAGGGAGGGGGCTCTGTATTTTCTCTGAAGAACACTACAGTGCCTTAATTAGTTGTTGTTTTAAATTTGCATCTTGTTGAGTTGGGTTACCCGATTCCTCAGATTTATTGATTAATCATAATTGTTATTTTATTGCTTTTGATTGAAAACTGACAAATATTAATTTGTTTTGCCAGTGAAGGGATATAAATTCGCATCCAATTTAGATAGTTACAACTTGTAATTCCCTTTATATAACATTTCAGAAAAAAAGGCTATTCTGTATTTTAGTCATAAGTGGGTTGATGCCCAAGCATAGAAGAAGAATAAAAAAGAACTGTAATCTGAAGACTATCAAAATACTAACTTCCTTTATGAATTCTTTTTTAAAATTTGTTAATTGCAAGTTGGCAGATTGAATGCAGATTGAATGTAGATATTATGATGTACATTAAATTTAACTTTGACGATGAGAACTGCAGTCCTTAAAAATCCTGCAGTCTTGTACAGAATTAAGCCCTTCAGTATCAGTGATCTTATATGTATTTAGCTTTTCATAGGACCAGATTATTACTGGAAAGTAAATTTTACTTAATTTACTAAACTTGTTTGAATAAATACACCCATGTTTTGCTGAATTTTACCTTGCACTTTGATTCCCTAAGATCTTTTCACAAAGAGTCATTCTTTTTTTCATTTTAGTGAATTGACATTAATAAATATAAGGAAGACAGCCAGCCAGCCAGTCCTAGTCAATTCTATTAATTTGAAGTCTTCTATTAGCATTTGCCCATTCAATAATGCTTCAGTGAGATATCAATAGGTTCAATAGTAGCAAGGTTGCAAGATTTGAATATGATATACAGAGTAGCCAAGAGCCTTTCTTTCATTCTCAGAAGCATTTCTTGTATTTCTAATTTTTACATATGTAACTGGTGTACAGATTTTGGTTGAGGGATTGTATACACCGATTTGCAGTGTGTGTCTGCCATGTAACATGCTTGAACTGATTAAAAATACTCTGAACAAAGAAAAGCATATTTATCTACCAATGGATGGATCTTTTTAATGAAAAATAATTTCTCTACATATATTTAGAGTGGTATTTGAAATACCCTTCTGTACTTTCCTTTCTGGATTGCCAAACATGCAAATTTAGAAATGTTAAATGTTATTTTTAAAAATTATAATATTTCTATGGCATCCTTTCAGTCATGCTTCAATTCCTGTTTTAAGAAGAATGTGTGTGTCTTTGTGTGTGTGCATGTGCATGTATGTGCATCTCTCTTTCTCCAAAACATGAATGGTTGAATTTTAGCAGATGGTATTTTATTTTCTGATTGTGCACTGTAGCTGAAAAATCAGAGAGATGAAGAAATAATTATTTGAAATGTTAAAGATGTTCTACAATTTAGATTTTTTTCAATTTTAAGAAAAATTGACCAGTTTTTCATAATTGGATGAAAGATTAATAATAGGAACAACGGTTTAGGATATATTGTGAGCAGAGCAAATCTCAGTGCAGTTAAAAAAAAAAAAAGCAAATAGCAAACTGTGACACAGACCCCAGTTCATGCTTTGCAATGCCTGATCTCCTTTGATACATGAACAATTTACAACAAGCAAATATCTCTAATGCATACCAGACAAAGGTTCTATTCAGATTTTAGCATGTTAGCTTTCCTCTGATGACCCGCTATTTTCTGCATTTGTTTTGACTGCTCCCATCATTCAGGGTTGATGCTTGGATGGGTGTGTAGGTGGAAACCGCAGCAGCAGCAAGCTTAAAGCTTGCAGACAAAAAACGTTCTTGCCTTTTCTGATAGCTATTATTGAAAATGTGAGGTAGAGCCTAGGCTGGGTAATAAAGGCAGGCAAGCAAGGGGGAGCAAGGAGCATAGAGCTGCATACTGATGAGTGTGGGAGCACGTCATGAAAGATTCCTTGCTGCTAGCAGATCGTTGCTCATTGTGGAGTATTTCAACAATCACATATAACGGAAAACAGCTTAGCTGACAGCTTGATATGTTTTCCCCCCACTGTATGACGTACCGGTCTGTAGTACAGATTAATGCAGATGAAATGTTCACTTAGGAGCAGTTCTTACTCTATAGTGTGCCCCGGAAACTATGTGCTACTTCTGACTTTTGAATTTACTGGAAGCATTAATTGGACAAGCTGGCAGGTTCCTTTGATACCAATTTTGCCCGGAACACAATGTGGCAATGCCACCTCTCAGCCCAGGACCATCGCTATTATCCTGTGGATGGATATTCATTGCTTAAACGCCTCCCTTCTCAAACTCTTTCAGCACCCAGATGCCCTGTCCAGACTGTGGGACAATGGTTGGAAAATATTGGGCTACCTCAGTATGAAAACCACTTGCTGGCCAATGGATTTGACAATGTACAATTTATGGTAAGTGTTCTTTTCTGTGTTTATAGCTTATGGTGGTAAGTGAGTCTTTGCTTCTCAAGAGTCTGTACTGAATGGAGTCTGTTTTATGATCTGCAGTGTTTAAAATATACATTTTACAAAATTGTATCTGTTATCTATATGAGCAAGGGACATTCTCTTTGCTTCATACAATAGGTAATTTCCAAGCATTTTTACATGAAAATGAAGGAATAGTTCTATTTTGTCTATTCTTTGACAAAATAATCCTTACAGTGATGAAAACAAATATCACTGTAGGAAACATATCAAATATTTACAAAGGTTTGCTATTTATTAAGATTAAATGGTGCTTTTTTCAATAATTCCAGTTTGAATTCTGCATGTTCTAACAAAGAAGTGCTAAATTTTGAGCTTTCAAATTAGCAATTTTCCCAATGTTTGGAAATAAATGACTGTTCCTTTAAATATTAACCTAAAACTATTTTACTGTTAAAGAGTTAACAGACATAAACATGACAGGTATCTTTTGCATGTAATATATATATTTCAAACCCATGAGAGCTTCCTATAAACATAAATATGAGCAAAAGATAACGTTGGTTATCTAAAAAAACAGTTTCAAAATATTAATCTAAAACCATAAATAAAAATAAAAATACTTATTTTTTTAAACAAATATTGCAAGACAGTTTTTTACAATTTAGTCTCTGTGTGTGTGTGTGTGAATCCAATACAGATGTAATAGTACCACATCTGTTGCTTAGAATCAGAATAGATTTCACTGTCTTCCAATTTTTCTGCAGTATTGTTGTAATGTATACATAGAAAGCTTAGGTATATTATATGACATTGAATTGTGCAGTTATATGTGTAGAAGGTTTCAAAATATTATCTTTTAAAAATGGTTAAATGGGATCTTTTTATTACATTACTGTTTCTGCTTTATTGACTAAAATTTTTTAACATTTAAATTTAACATTTAAAGCAGATTAACCTTATTCAAATCTAATGGTAGTACTACCTGGATTAGGGTATTGTACCTTTTATTCAAGCTTACATAGCCATGAAAATTGAAATCAATTAATATATATGGAAATAAACCTCACAGTGGAGCAATCAAAGTTCCAGTGGGATGGAGTTCTTAAGTAGACAAGTATCCATGTGGTAAAATTACTAATATGTACTCGAGGAAACATAAAATTCAGTTTATAAGAGAATATAAACTGTTGTTAATCTAAAATAATGATTGATTGGACTCCATGGAAAGTCATGAATGGGTTTAGAGTGAGAATCTTTGTCTTTTAGTTATGTATCTGTAGAGATTGCTCATTTATGTAAGATATTTTATAAAGAAGCATTAGATGTAGAAAGTTATTCAGGATGTATATGTCCTTAAATTGTTTCCAAACCTTTGTATTATAACCAGGTTCATGATGAATAGCACATTTATGATTTACTAGAAGAGATACAGGTGGAATATTATATTATTAATAAATTGAAAATCACAACTGACTAAATATATATTTTAGCAGTTTTATTGAAAGACAAAGCAATATCCTTCACTTTCTATCAACTGATGTTAAATTATTTATTCCTTTTTTAGTTATAAACAGTTAATCCCTTTATGTTGACATACTGAAAAATGTATTATTAAATCTTAAGGAATTTTACATATGTATACACCAAAGAGGAGCTATATAAGTAACAAAGATCACCTTGACCATAGTAAATATAGTTTTTTGGCACTAACTTCCATTCACAACATTTTGTGAATTATAGTTTTATACATGAAAATCAGGTCTATGTTAAATGTGATTTAGTGCCAAGTAAGCTTGTATAAGGTTCTGTGTCCACCAGCCCCATTGAATATGAGACTTAATTCTGAATAGACGTCACTGAAACTGCACTATTCATTGATTTATTCAGACTGCTTTCATCAATGGGATATTAAACCAGTTACAGTATTTATTGATACGACCATTCTAGTGTTATACCAAGACAAGCAATATCGTTTTAATATTTATGTTATTTTTAAATATGGATTTCAGCTGTTGTTTTCTTAGAAATACATTCTGTGCTTATTTGTTTTCCTGTTACCTAAGCAACACAACCTCATGTCTGTTTAAAATTAGTATTACTGTATTGTTTTGCTAGAACTACCCTTGCCTCAGGAGAAAGCTCCGCTAGAAAAGGAGACCTCTGACAGAGAGTATCCAGTCTTGCCCTCCCCATCATCACTCTTCTGTCACACTTTGCAATAGCTGGGGATTCTCTGCTTCTTTGGGTTGGGTGGATAAAATTATATTAGATGGGTGGTGTCCAGGCCCTGAGTAATATATATGGTTTTAGAGGTAATAACCAGAATCTCATGATTTGCATGTGAAACATATAGTTAGCCAGTGTAGTTTCTGCAGCAAGATTTATCATATGGCAGAAGCAAGACTCCAGGGTCTTTTAAAATAAAATTTTAGTATACAGTTGAAGAAAGGACACAGATGATAGCAACAATTTAACAACGTAATATTTAATGTCTTATTTATCTGAATACTAAGATATTCTGGCAATAAAAATACCTCATAATTTCATAATAAAGAATAAGTGAATTGGCATGATTTTTTTCATTGTTAAAAATCTAATACACTGTAGATTTTATAGACACTCAAACAAAGTAGTATAAGATATCTGCCTAGAATAACGTTTGAAGTCAGAAAGTGTAAGAGTGGCATCTTTACATATATGGATAACTTTGCATCAAAACCTAGACAGTACTTAATAGAACAATATTCTCTATTTAGTGTACCCTAAACAAGCCCATTTAATTTTGGGCCCCCACATGTAGGTAGACATACTATGAACTTGGCTTGGAAGCATTTGCATTGTGATCTGGAAAGCATTACTGCTAATTCTTTGCTATGATTGAGATCACTTTCTGATCCTGATGAGTGTGACCCATGACTGCCACAGGACATGTATACCAATTAGAATAATCTGCCCAGATGTCTCATGGTTTCTGATGGATTCCTGATGTTCTTTGGAAAGGTTTCTTTGATTGCTACTGTCAGATCCCCTATGTGGCTCTCTCTGTATGCCAATCCTGGATGAGTTATTGATTTATTGAAGAGCCGCAGGAGATGAAGTGGCAGAAACAATGTCTAGAAAGCAATGAAGACTACAAGTGCATGCACATTTCAGGTTATCACTCTGGTATAAAAAAGCACAATCACTTCTGTATTATTGTGTAGCCAAGCTGCACAATAATACAGTCATCTTTGTTTAGAAGTTTCAATTATTTTGGGGGGAGGAGGCATCAAACAGAACTCTTAGCTGGTTCCCAAACTCTTGATTCATGAATGGTATTCAGTATTATAACTACCATGTTTCCCCGAAAATAAGACCCTGTCTTATATTTTTTTGAACCCTGAAATAAGTGCTTGGCCTTATTGTCATGCACTCAAAAGCCCAATTAGGCTTATTATCAGGGTATGTCTTATTTTGGGGAAAACAGGGTAGGATAATATTTTACCATGTTACCTAGAATTTGTTTTGGTTTGTGGATTCTCTGGTATTTCTTCAGCTACTTAATACTTGGATCAATGCTCTCTGTCCTTCTTCAGGGTTTCGGAGTGCATGATAATCTGGCTCCAGATTTATTTTTAATGCCTCAGTTTGGGATGGGGTGATACCTGCAGATTTGAAATGAATTGTATGACCCCCTCCTTAGCAAGCTATCCCTAGATCTTGACAGTCTTACATACAGTAATTTCTCTAATCCTTCCTTTTGGGGAGAAGATCAATAAGGCTGTGGTTTCGGGGCAACTATGGAATAAGATAGAGTAAGTAGTTTATCTGGATCTTTAGTTAGCATTCAGTCAAGGCATGAGATAGTGTTATTTGTTCTTGTAGGTAATCTTTGTCAGGATTGAATGGAAGCTTGTAGTAGTACCACTTATTTTATTGAATAATTTCCTAATAGAAATTAGGTTGGACCTTACTGTCCTGGACTTGTGGAAATTTCTGAAAACTGGTTGGCAAATCTATGGTGAACATAAAGTCAGACAGATATTGATTTTAGGATATTTATTGGTTTTTAAATATTACCGTAGTTCCTATTATGGATGTTTTATTCAAATACTTTCATAATTATTGTAATTCTTCAACTCTCACAATTGTACTCAGTGTAAATACAATGAAATAAATAAGCAATACCGATATATGGGCAACATTTATTTAATGTATAAGATATTGTGCATTCTGTTTCCTTCAGAAATAGTTTCCCTCAAAACTTCTAGAACCTAATCTTATAGTACATATAATAGGTACACTCACATACTGTCACAAATCTTAGGCAAAATTCCCTCCTAGTCGAACTACATTGCCTTGATCTTATTTAAATCAAAAGATATTTTTGAATATACAACATCAATATTATATAAGAACGGAATATAAGGGAATATAAGAACCTTTATAGTTCTATTCTTTCATCCTTTCCAGTCAATCATTATGGGAAGGATTAAGTTTAAAGGAAACCCAATCCCTCATCCAAAAGATCACTCTGGGGATATTCAAGCATCTAATGAAATGGCTCCATTATTGCTATCGTAGTCTAAGAATAGATTAGACTTTTAATGTGCCATGTGTCTTTTACTGTGTTTTTAAAAAGGAGCTAGATTCAGGAACAATGAGCCAAAGTTATTTCAGAAAGGGAAGATATGTTCTTACTTTGCTTGGAATAGACTGTCAAGAGGATAAAAATTTGGCATACAAACATATTGTTTAATCCAATTTTTCTTCCCTTCCTTGTGTTCAGAATTGCATTCTCCCCAAAAGGATTAGCTTTTCTTTTGTATTGCAAAAGATCATTATGAGAATGGACTAAATTCAAAAACAATCTAATCCTAGTACAAAGAATTGGAGCAGGAAGCCCATGACTTGAGTGGTCCAAAAGTTTCCATATCCATATTCCTGTATTGGACAAACAGAAAACATACTGTGATACCCTCAAGAGGCATGAAGAAAAACATACATGATCATTCCTAGTGCCAGGGGCATTTTATTAGGGAGATGAAAGTCATTCTCCCCCAAAATTATGAACTAGGAAATGTGTCACGGAGACTTTCCCTGCTTTCTTTTCCATTTCCATTCTTTTCCATAGACAAAGCTATTGTTAAAGTTGATAGTTGAACACATTGTCCCAATGCACACGTTTTTGTTTGCAAAAAGATACAGTTCCTTTTCAATTGAACTCAAGTATTGGTGACTAAACCTATGTGATTTTCTTGGCAACAGTACAATATGCAACTGCCAATGCCTTCTTCCAGGGTTTTCTTTTTAATTTTTTAACTTCCCAGTCTAATTTACAGTTCTGAGATTTCCTGCTGATCTGATGTCAAGAACTAAACAAGTCTGAACTTGGTTAACATTTTCCAGATCACCTAGGGTTAGCTTTTTCATAATATATTCATATTTTATCTCTATTGTTCTATTATAGCACTATTTTATGTGAACATTTTTTATACATTTTATGTATTGCAAATTGAAACAGAACATTGTGAAAGTATGGATTTTAACAAATAATATGCAAGCAATGTTTCAGCTTGCATTTGCTATTGATGTAGCAAATTTCTGTTGAAATAGATATTATTCCACTTCAGTCACAGAACATTCTAGATATTTGACCAGACACTGTAAAAGCAGGAAAACAATAGAGAAAGAAGTAAAAATAATAATTCATATAGCATCTCTGTTAAGCAAAACACTGAATGATTATAATGAAGAGCCCTGGTAGTGCAGCAGACTAAAGCACTGTTATTAACATCAGCTGCCTGCAATTACTGCAAGTTCAAATCTCACCAGGCTCAAGGTTGATTCAGCCTTCCATCCTTTCTAAGGTAGGTAAAATGAGGACCCAGATTGTGGGGGCAATAAGCTGACTTTGTATAAATATACAAAAGTATGAAGGCTATTGCTTAACGCATTGTAAGCCACCCTGAATCTCCGGAGAAGGGCGGAATATAAATAAATAAATAAATAAATAAAACATTGAGATGTGGTTTTATCAATACATAATGAAGTATAAGTACTTCTTAAACAGTTAAATCTTTATGACTGGAAAAGAAAACAATGATTCCAGTTTATTTATTTATTTATGTATTTATTTATTTGTCAACAAATAAGAAAACAAGTAACAGAGTAGACACAGACATGGACACATGAACAATTTTTGGCACAAAAAAAAGGATATAAATTGGCAAAACATAGCCATAAACACATAGAATGATTACATATAATTGGGAACAGTAGGACAGGGACGGTAGGCACGCTGGTGTGCTTATGCATGCCCCCTTAGGGACCTCTTAAGAAACATGAAAGGTCCACACAGGGGTGAAATCCAGCAGGTTCTGACAGGTTCTGGAGAACCGGTAGCAGAAATTTTGAGTAGTTCGGAGAACTGGCAAATACCACTCTGGCTGGCCCCAGAGTGGGGTGGGAATGGAGTTTTTGCTGTATCTTTCCCTTGCCATGCCCACCAAGCCATACCCACTAAGTCACACCATGCCCACCAAGCCACGCCCACAGAACCGGTAGTAAGAATATTTGGATTTCACCACTGGGTCCATGGTAGACAGTTTATGATAAAAAGTATGGGAATTAGAGGGACTAACAACAGGATCAGGTAGATTGTTCCAGACATTTACTTCTCCATTAAAAAAGTCATATTTCCTACAATTAAGATTAGAGAGAATTACATTGAGTTTAAATCTATTGATGACCCTTGTATTATTATGGTTGAAATTAAAGAATTCATTTACAGGTAGAACGTTTTGGTAAATAATCTTATGAACTAAGCATAGGTCGAAACATAGACGACGTAGTTCGAGGCTTTCTAGACCTAAGATTTCAACCCTGGTGGTATAGGATGGTATAGGTTTAGAACATGTGATTTCTATCTATGGAGATTCTCAATCATTTAGGTCATGCTTACCTCAAATACCAAGTTTTGCAAAAAAATAATAATCTAAAGACTAGAAAAATTAAAATGGAAAGATGAGGTGATAACCCTAATAATTTTTATTTCTGTCATTTTTATATATCTAGGTAGCTCTAATTAAATTATATTGGGAACACCTTTATATAATGTGCACAATCAATAATACACATCAACAAATTTGATTAATTTAAAGAAATGTGAGAGACAAAGATTTGGAAATTGGAATAAATTGAGAGCCTTTAATCCCATAGGCAACCAATCATTTGATTCTTGGAAAAATCACAACTTTCATTCTAGTAACAGAGCTCATAGGCTTTGTATTTAAATTTAAAGGTAGCCCTATATTTGTATTTAATTTAACAGTATTAATTTAACTATCCTACATGGATCAACTAATCCAACTATCAAATCCAATAGCTATTATACATTAGATTCTATAGATCATTAATTAATGCTAATTTTATTTAATGGACCAGATTCTAGCATTGCAAAAAATATCTTTCTCTCTTCTTTTCTGCATCTTTAGTATAAAGATATTCTTTTCTGAAGTCACATGACCAGAATTTCAAACAATATTTCAGTTTTATAAATAGTAGAAAAAGCATACTGGACAAATTTCCTGTATGTATATTTCCACTGGTTTTATGAAAACATGAGGGTACTCAAGCTACTCTCTCTCTTTGTTAATTGAGAATTTAATAGTGGGTTTGCCCCATTTCTCCACTACTACCATCCTTTAAATAATCTCATTCAGAAAGATCTATGTTGATAACTGAAAATTATTTCCTGATCTTATCCTCCAGACCAAGGCCAATATGCCTAAATCTGTGGATGAACTCAGCTTTTTATTTATTTTTCCAGTTTTTCAAACAAGACGGAATTCCTTTAAGCCGTTCTGATAATAGTAAAACGACCTAAGAATGTTTTATGTGTCATTATTACTCACGTGTTCAGTAATACTTGTTATTATTGTGCTTGCCACTTTTCGAAGGAAGCTTTTATTAGGCATAAATAGTATAATTGTTTTCCAGCTTGGGATAATAGAGCAATTTGGAGAATTTTTAATTCAGTTAAGGCAGGATGAATATCTCTCCACTTTGTCTCTGATCAAAATCCTTCTTGAAGTTCCTCTTCAATTATGTAATTCAGAAGCTTTGCCACTCTACAAAGAGGTCGCTATGGTAACTGTGCCTTAAAGAGAGGATACAATTTAAACTGTTTTGTCACTTGACTATGTAAAATGCCTTTGAGGATAGTAAAGGAGCGTGGGATTCAGTGATCAATATATCTGTCCTAAAACCAGTGAAAACACTGCAAAATAAAGACCAGAAACCAGAGTGAGAATTTACAAGGCAGCAGTCAGGCAAATCATGCAAGAAATGGTTTGGGAGTGATGATGAGAGCAAAATTTCGCTGTATTCAAAAGATGTACATACTAGGATTGCTGTGGTGCATTGTGGGGGGAGATTTAAAATTATGGTCTACCCTGGAAAACAATAGGATCATAACCTCCTAAAGAATGGCCAGAGGAGCATCCAGATGGGCATTGGGGAAAATTTCTTTTCTCCTGTTTTTCTTCACCTGTTACTAGGCTGCTCCATTTCTTACTTTTCAGAGCAAACTGTGGTAGTGCTGTAGTTGTAAGCTGTTATAGTATGTAATTGTTATACACATACTTGGGCATAACATGTTTGTTTCACTGTATTATAGTTCATTGTATTATTGTTGTACTTTGCTTAGGTATTACTACTCAGTGCCCATAACTGGATGCAATATTCCATGTGCAGTCTGATCAATACATCATAGAGCATTGAGACTTGCTCTCAGACAACATGCTGCAAATGGAGATGCTTCTGAAGGAAACTTGGAAATTTTAGCAGGCTTCTGTTAGATGTCTCCTGGTAGAAGCATGTGACTTCTGTTCTGTCGTATCTTGGTATACTGGATACCATAGATTTCCAGATTAAATTCAAAGTTCTTGCTTTAAATATAAATTCCTAAATTGCTTAAAGTTCTTTCTTAAAGAAGAATCTTCCCCTGAATATTGTAATCATCTTAAGGATCTATCATGTGTATCAATCTAAAGAGAAACTCAGTTGGAATTCTCTAGGATAACAAGTTGACTAGAAATCAACTAGAGTAAGAACAACTAGAAGTATGGACTGCTGTCTTGCTGCTTTGCTTTATGGAAAAACTAGAAAGTTTAAATCTTTTTCTTCTAGAAATCTGTTTTTATGTCTTTTAATCTGATTATCTCATGTTTAAAGTTATGAATGTTAAATAGTTTATTTTTATTGTTTTTTTATTATTTACAATATTCTGTAATCTGTAGCATTTATTGGTGATGTGCCTTGATATGTAGTGTAATCTGATATAGAATGGCTTGCTATAAAAAAACTGGGTTCTAAGTATTTATTTATTAGATTTTGATAGCAGCTCATCTCAGGTGACTTTTGTACATTAAATAAACATTTTCCTCCTCCCTTTTTTAGCAAGCTTCTTGTTTATTTGAGGGAAACACTAATTCCAATGTTTTAAGTGATATACTCACACATATATTCACACATATATATTAAATAATCTCCCCTTTTTTCTTCTTGTAAACAAATGTTTGCTTGTAAGTCTTATTCCTATCCATCTGTTCCAGTTTAGAATTAGCTATCTATGTCCAACTTATTTCCTGTAACAATCTGACTCCCCAAACAAGCAGGACAAATAGAAGATGAAAGAGGAAATGATACAATCAAAGGGAGAGCCTGATCAAAGTCTTCTGATCAAGGAAGAGGGAAGGTGATTTCTACAGGGAAATTTATTTTATAAAGTGACTGCTTCTTTTTTGAAACTGGTGGGTGAAAGTGAGGCAGGACCAAATATTGAGAAAAGAAATTTTCTCTGACTACAAGCATAAGATGAATTTCTGCCTACTCTGTGAAGGGTTCATAATGAATGCATAAATTAGCTGCCCAAGTCAAGATCTGACAATGATGGTTACCTAGAGAAACTAACAGATTGCTCACCACAACCTAACTGCATATAACCCCAAAACAGATAACAACCATTTGCAAATACAGTAATAATAAACAGTAGTAAAGGGTAGTAAAAATCATTTTCTGATTAATGGTATATATGGATGAACTTGGGGGATGAGGGGGATAGATGCTGTATAGGAAACAATCAGACAAGAGAGAGTCAGAGGAATAAACTTAGGAAGGACCTGCCCTAATTGATCTAAAAGTGATGGCTAAAAGTGATGGGAAGCTTCTACCTTCAGACCCATATTTTCCTGTTAATATAGTCTTACAATAAAGTAGAATTGGCTCTTGTAATTGTGTTTCCTGTGCAGTTTACCTGGGAAGGCTGACACCCAACCACTTACACCCAAATTTCCATACCTGACTAATGAAAAAAAGGACTAGGGGTATATGATAGCACTGTTCCAATATTTGAGGGGCTCTTACAAAGATATGGGGGGGGGTGGTTGTCAAACTATTTTCCAAACCACAAATAAGCAAGACAAGAAACAATGATGGAAACTAACCAAAGAGAGAAGCAACCAAGAACTAAGGAGAAATTTCCTAATGGTGACAGAAATTAACAATTGGAATAATTTTCCTTCAGATGTTGTGAGTGCTCCATCACTGAAGGTTTTCAAAAAGACTGGGCAACCGTTTGTCTGAAATGATATAGGGTCTCCTGCTTGAGCAGGGGGTTGGACTAGAAGATTGCTGATGAACATGAGGGATAGACTTGACAACCACATTTCAACTTTATGGTCAGAGAGTAAATCCAATATGAAAAAGACAGTTTATTAGTATTAGCTACATTGAATGTAGTATGTTGCCCCAAAATTGTACTTGATCTTAAAGGGTGGCCATAATCTTAAGGGGCCAACATCAAGATCATTCCAGCAGACATCAAATTTTCATCAATAATCTTGTAGACAGGTTATATGCATTTACTGGATAATTTCAGTAAAAAAAAGGGAGGAGCAAGCTAGCCTGGTCTGGAACTCCATCTAACTACCATTTCAATGTTGGCTGTTTGAGCAGCAGAGGCTCCTTATAACATGGCAAGATACCTAATTAGGCCATCCTTTGACATTTGGACTGAAAGATTTTAACTAAGATGGTTTCTGTGCTTCAGCTGTAACTTCATGGTTAACATCTTAAGTGAAGAGAAATCAGATTTTGACTTAAATGGTTTTCTCAGAAAAGATTTTAATTTTTTTATTTTACTTTTTATTTGAACTTCAGAAAGAATTACAGCTAACTGTTATTTTTATTAATGAATTTGAATAACAATATATAAGACTAGCAATAAAACTGTATTATTTGTACTAATGTACTATACATTAAAAAGATGAAAGAAAAAATAAAAACTGAACATTAAAATACATTAAAGAAAAAGAAAAAGGACAGCACCACCCCCAGGATGTGACAAAAGAAGCCTACATTAAACTAAAAATCAAAATCACAAAGCAAAACACTGAAGTAGCTAATTTACGTCTTTTTCAAAATATGGGGCAAAGGTACAGATATGGGGATACTCTTGAAGTAGCATGAATATGTAAATTATCATAATCTTTTTTCTTTGCCACATTCCATGCACAATACATTCAAAGTTCTTCCTAGTCAGAAAAATTACAGATTTTGGGGATGTAATTTAACAAAATTGATTTATTTAACCCATAACTGCCTTTGAAGAACTGGTTCAACATAGTACAAATAATAATATTTAAATATTCTGGAATTAAAAGTGGACATATTTTTTACATATATTCCAACTTCCTTTAAATTTATGACATCTCCAGCATAACAAGGAATAGAACCAACTTTAAAAAAAAAACAGGTTCTGAGGATCAAATAGACTGTAAAAACATTGATTTTGATGAATTTAGCCAAATTTTTAGGCTATAAGAAATATATATGTTCTTTAAAGCCTGCAGTCATTGACTGGATAATGTAGGATATTCCCATTTACTATTCCAAATAGCTTGGATTTTTCAAAAAAAACGTTTTGATTTTTTAAAATATGACAATAATGATTGTTGGCTTAAATTTTATGAAAGGCATGTCCAACACTCCTAAAACGTCCAATGTTTCGGAGATCAGAAAGGCAACAGGGCCAAACAATTATGGATAATATTTTTTTTTTAAATTAAGGTATTTTAGTTCTAGATAAAATATATTATATGGATAATAATTTTTTTTTAATTAAGGTATTTTAGTTCTAGATAAAATATATTCCTGTTGTAGAATTTCAAAAGTATCATTACTTAATAGCAGACTGAAGATAATGATTTCATTATGACCCCATGATTTACAGAAAAATGTATTATTTTCTAACAAAAGTTACTCCAAAATGTAATTTTCTTCTGAGAAGAAAAATAAAATCTAAATTTTCTGCCCAATAAAGCCCAAATATGGTTAAATATGTTTAACCATGCTATAAAAATAACCAATTTCTTACTATTATCAGTGCCCAGCAATTGAAAGGTTATAAGGATACTGAGTAACAACTCTCAAGCTGAACCCACAATAGCAAATATTCAATATTGTTTCTATTCCAAAACATAACTGAAGTTAATAGTAAGTACAATAATATTGTTTAAAATTGGAAAATTAAAGCCAGTCTCAAAATATGATAAGCATAACTGTAATGAAGAAATCATGGGTATTTATCTCTTCCATAAAATGTTAACCATTAACTTATCAATCTATTTAAAATATTTAAGTGAAACCACGCAGGCAATGCTATCAAAATCAGTCATGATGCAAGATTCAGTTTCATGGCATTAATTCTTCTCCACAGGCTTAAAGGCATTCTTATTCACTTCTTAATATCCTCTTTCATGTGGATAATAGATTCTGAAATGTTCTTATCAGCTAAACCAGATATTTTCCTGGAGATAATAATATCCAGGTAATTAATAATTTCTGGACAATAAATCACTCCCACTATCTCCATCTTTAGAAATCTTCTTAGCAATTGACATGATATTTTACTTACTCCAATTAATTGTGTACACAGAATATTTACCATTACATACAATTTCTACAAATTTGGTTAAAAATGTTAATAAACATAAAAAACACATACCAAAATATAATCTGCATAAAACAGAAGCATGTATTCAATTTGGATGGGCACTTTCCTATTCAAGAGAAATATGCAACTTGGGATCTTCCTGGATTCACAGCTTCTATTCATTGAGTGTGGTGTGCCACTTGTGCTCTTTTCTAGATTGGGGACTTTTCAGACAGTCACTCATCCTTTGAGTGACCTCATGGCTTGAATATAGAAGTGGGTTCTACATGGGTTTGTTCTTGAAGACCATCTGGAAGCTTCAGCTTGTCTAGAATGCAGTAGCATGAGCAGGGATGAGCATGCCTCAATATGCCTATGTAATAATTCTGCTTTCCAAGCTGCACTGATGGCCAATTCGTTTTTGAATGAAATTCAAGCTGCCCATAAAGCCCTACATGGCATAGGACCTGGTTGTCTCCCATCGTATCTGCCTGGCCAATACAATCTGTCAGGGTTGGTACACTCCGGGTTCCTTCAAATAAGAAAAGCCATCTATGGGGACCTATGAACAGTGGTGGGTTGCTACCGATTTGCCCTGGATTGGGCAAACTGGTAGCGGCTGCGGGAGGCTCCGCCCACCCACCTGGATGCTTCTGTGCATATGCAGAAGTGTTGCACGTGCACATAAGCAAACCAGTGGCAAACTAAATTGAAACCCACTACTGCTTATGAAGTACACTTTCTTTTCTGCAGCATCTGTCCTGTGGAATGAGATTCCAAGATTTGATCACCTCCCCAACCCCTGTTGGTGTTTAGAAGGGCCTGAAGACCTGGCTCTTTGTCCAGGCCTTTGGAGAGGATAACTGGAAACTTCTTTGCTTTTGATTCCATCCAGTTTGTCACTCTGCCAACTCTACACATTTTTGTTTCTTGTTTTTTTTTATTGTCATGTTTTTAATCATTCGTTAACTGCCAGACTTGCTGTGCATTGGTTGGCTAGAAATTTAAGTAATAATAACATTTTTCTGAAATTTGGAGATAACCTTCTGAAACCCTGCCAAAGTATCTGGTAGAACCTTAGCATCAACATTTAAAATAATATTAGAAAATAATTTGTGCACTGAGTAAGTCATTACTGGCCTTCAAAATTACAGTAATATAAGCATGATAGTATGAAACTGATGGGACTTTATTTTCATAAGATGTCTGAAATATCTCAGGAGTATAGGATCTACTTTCTCCTGAAATTTTCAATATTATTCTGTGGTTATTCTGCCTGGTTCAGGTTTTTTCAATTCCATCATACCAGTAAAATTATAGATTTCCTGTAAAGTTATGTGTGCAGCTATCTCCCCCAAATGAACATCTCAGATTACTGGAAAACATTTTTCTAACTGTTTACCTGCAGTTATACCTACATTTGTAGAATATAATTTTTACAACAATAAAAATTAATTTAATTATTTAAATTAATTATTTAGTTAATTATTAATTATTTAGGAATTATTGAGTCTGTTATTTGTACTTCTATAACTGTCTGGTTGGTTCAGCAATCAAACAAGACAGGTACAGATTCCAACAGATAGTTAAGACTGCATAAACCCACCGGCTTTTCATAGAAGACCTGTATATTGCATGGGTCAGAAGGAGGGCTGAGAAGATATTTGCAGATATCCCACATCTGGACATAAATTGTTTCACAAATGAAGGTAAATATACATGTCCTGGATAATGTTACAGGAATGAAACATTAGAAAGTTGAAAAATTTGACATGATAATAATAATAACTTTATTATCATTGTATGTGTATACACAGTATACCCATACAATGATGATCCAATCTGAGTCGGTCATTGAAACCAGAGGTTTAGTCTTCTGAGCTTTTGGACTCGTGCTGGAGCCTATTCTCAGGGAACATCTTTCTACTGGAATGTGTGTAAAAATTGTTCCAATTCCTCCCCTTGGGATGGTGTTATAGGGCATCACATGCCAAAACAATTAGACACAGGGACAGTTTTTTTCTCCCTCGTGCCATCACTTTGCTGAACATTTAATTCTCACAGTTCTGTCTAATGTCTATGTATATTAACATATATAGCATAGCTGTAGTATTATTTTTTTTATTTTTCTTATCATCTTTACTTCCCTCTTTTACTAGTATTATTATTTTGTCTGTTGCTTGCATGTACACTGAGTGCTTCTGTACTGGAGACAAATTCCATGTATGTCTAATCACACTTGGCCAAATAAAGTATTCAATTATAATAGGTGTCGCAAAAATCTTAAAATAATACTTCTAATAATTCTTTCAGCCAAGAAGCCAAAAGTGTTTCACATTTTCCTCCCTGTTCACTTCTAGCATTCATTTTAAGAAATATTCAGTATGGTCTAACTCCATTTGGGTAAATCTTAAGAGCATGATATACTTTATGAGTCTATTCTGTGGCATTCACTTTTAATGTTTTCATTGTGATTCACAAGTCTTTTTCAGCTATGGGGAAGAAGTATTTTACCATAAACAAAATGCTTTAAATGTAACTCAATCTATCACCTAGTTGAAGTTATTTGAAAAAAAAAGTATTTCTTTTGTAGTTCCACAAATTCCAAGTCTTCCAGTAAGGAAGTATTAAAATATCATCACTCAGCATCTGGGTATTTTCCCCACACTCAGCGATATTACTATATTAATTCCTGCATGGTCAGAAATTATAACTAGACTAATGTAATATTTTGCCACTAAACTGACCAACGAACTTATCTGAAACCTAGTCAAATGAACCTAGTCTAGTTCTGAACAAGTTCCATCTGGGCTAGATTAAAGAAAAGTATATGATACCAAACTGGTGAGAATTGCTTTGGAAGACAGACTCAAGATTCAGAAGGATCTTGATAGACTTGAGCATTGGGGCCAATCCAACAGGATTCAATTGAATGGTGAAAAAATTAAGGTCCTGCACTTTAGGCGGAAAAAACCCAATATGTACAGGATATGTACAGTAGTTCCTGTAAGAGGGATCTAGGTTCCCTGTTGGACCAATGCTCAAGTATGAGTCAGCAATGTCCTGAAGCAGCCAATAAATCTAACACAGTCCTAGATGGCATCAACATAGAAATAGCATCAAGATCATGGGAAGTAATAGTGCCACTCAATATTGCACTAGTGAGGCCACATTTGGAATGCAGCATTCAGTTCTGGTTGTCGGATATTTATCCTACGGTTGGGTAGGTAATATATAGAAAAACTTTTGTGCCTTTAAATGATATAAGAAGAATGATTGGCTGTGCTATTATCAGGCAGCCATAAAAGTAGACAGGAAGCCTGGGAGCTCCTGCTCCTGCTATTTGATGATTGATCTCCTGAAGAGGGACTGTGTGTGACTGAAGAGAACTGTAAGCAAACTATGTTTTGTGTTGGAGAGTGATTATTCGAAGACGTGTTATCATCATTTTGAGAAACCAAGTTTGTTTTTTCACTAAGAGTAAAGAATGTTTTTTTTCCACCATTCAGAGTCTGTGAGTATCTGTGTGTTTAACCAGCAACGTATCTCTTTGCTGTCCGGTCCGTTGCCTACTATGCAGAGGGAAGTTTTACCCTCAACACTGGTCACCACAATATAAAAAGATACTGAGGTCCTAGAAGGAATTCAGAGAAGAGTACAGAGATGATTAGGGGTTTGGAGGCTAAATCATATGATGTTTAGCATAATATAGAGAAATTTAGAGAAGACATGATAGCAGTCTTCCAATACTTGAAGAGCTGTGACAGGGAAGACAATATCAATTTATTCCCTAAGGCACCAGAAGAAGAGGACAAAAAGCAGTGGGGAAAGCTTGTAAGAGGGAGATCCAACCTGGAAATATGGAGGAATTTCCTGACAGTGAGAATAATTAATCACTGGAAAGCTTACTTCCTGGAGTTCAGGTGCTCTATCACTGGACGTCTTCAAGAGGGGATTAGGCAACTATTTGTCCAGGATGATATAAAGACTCCTGCCTTGGATATGAGACTAGAAGACCTCCAAGGTCCCTTCCAGTCCTATGATTCTATATTCTTGTCTGTTTGGACTAAATAGTTTCCATATATCCATTGTCACCTGTAGCTGCCCAGAGTTACCTTGTAGGGGATATGGGTGGTACAAAAATACCTATCTAATAAAATATCCAAAACTAAATTAAATCAAATAAATTGAAATCTTCAATGATGATTATGTGATCAACTTGTAACCCCAAAAGATTACAGAACAATTACATAAATCATTTGGTTTGTTCATTCCAAAGAGACAATAAAAAAGCTAAAAAGGAAATAAAAAGATCAGAGCACCTCCTCGTCAGCAATCAACATCCAGACAAGTGAGTGTTAACTCCAGGATTAACATCAGGCAAACAATCTAGTTAAAATAAACTTTACCCAAATGAAGGAGTTATGAACTCAGACAAACAGTTGAGCAATAAACCACAACCTAACAAGGAACTACCAAGGAGAAAGCAATACCCCTATCAACACTGAAAAAGCAAGCTATTGTATATAAACCCAAAGCAAATCTCACTCCCTTCTAGCACGAAAGATGTTATCTAGATTGATAGTGAAATGTCTGCAAGCAAATAACCAAGCTCAGGGAGCACTAAGGACTCTACAGTATTTGTTTTAGTTTTCTCTGAACTGTAGAAATTTATTCATACCATTTGAAGATTTCCATAGTTAATTACTAAAAATATATAATGACTTTCAGAATCTAAAATTGTTTAACTATAAAATTAGGAGATACTCCTCTGGCAGATTTTGAATTTTCCATGTGGGAATCTGTTCAGTCTATTTTCTTGCCAAAAGTTTTTTCTTTTCAATCTAATAACATTCAATTCCATTGAATTCACTTTAAATAGAATATGTCTTCATTTAGGTTTCTTTGCCACTCATTTAATATTGCATAGCACAAAATTCTTTATCATTTAAAAGTTCTGAAATACGTGTTTATTGCCATGGATTCAAACAACAGAATATTTCTAAACATTCTATGGCAAGTTATTGCTAAATAAATTGTCACATAACGTTAATATAGTATAACAGTCCAAAATGGAAGAAATAAAACATTTTAATTTATGTGTAATTACAATATAATTTTAAAAAGTATTATTGAAATATTGATATGAAGAAAATGGGGAAAATAAAAATAATTAAAATTAAAATCAAAACGTAGGAAGAAAAAGGTAAACTTAATGTTAATACTTCTGATAGGGACTTGCCAATAACACAGACTTTCTTCTTCTTCTTCTCTGGGCTGCAAATGGAAGAGAAAAAGAGAAGACACCAATAAAAAAAAATCTGTATATTTTGTAAACCTCTTACCCTGCAAACCATAGATCATTATGGAATGGACAGGCATGGAACACCTACAATTCAGTACGTGGCCTTCACTTGATCAGATAATTAACAACTTGTTCAGAATCATTAAATTTCTAGAGAAATTCCATGACAACAGGATCAATACATTATAAAGACTTATATCTAGAGAGGGTGCCTCAAAAGATTTAGTGCAGTCTATGTGAAACATATTAAAAAAACTTTTTAATATCTTCTATCAAAGTTTCTTTATGCTGTTGATAGGTGAGACCAAGCAAACATTTTTTTCTGTGTTCTTGACCTTGAATATAGTCCAATGATCCTTAGCAGGACACCAGCTCACTGTTATCTTTCAAGCAATTAAAATAGCAATACATTTCTCATTTGCTTCAGTCTTAAAGTCTTGTTCTTGGTCTCACCGCATCTCTTTTCAATCTTTTCAATCTTATCGTAAATCTTTAAAAAATATATTCTCAGTAAACTTAACAAAATGAGGATCTCAAAACTATCTACTTCACAAAGAATTGCATCAGATGATAAAAATAGATCTCTGTGTATCTCCAGTTTCAATTGGGGTTTTCATCTGGCACAAAGGAAAAGATAGTCTGCCACTTGAAGTCTCACGTACCAATTCTACTGGACAGAAGCTAAGACTAAAGTAGAGAAGGAGACTGTACTGTAGGAGAAGAAGAAGGATGCTTGAGATTATGAGACATTTTTATCTTTTCTAATTACTAAATGTGGCAGAAATTTAGATTGTCTGGTCACCAGTTTCTCGTCAAATACTGCCCACAAGTTTTATTTTTGCAGCTGATGGAGAATCAAGAAAGAGAATAAACTGCATGTTGCCATTTTGCTTGAAATACTAACTCTTTTCTTAGAAAAGATCCTAAAGGAATACCAGTAAAAGCTGGATTCCAAGACTGAATAGTCTTTGTAGCTTAAATTCTCATTTGAGACATGTACCATATACAGCCCTTGACTAATAAATAAGCATTTCTGCTTGGCAACCTGGGCAACTCAAGGTGAAGGAGAGCATCACCAGCGATGCTGCTCTGAAGTTTATGATTGTTCATGTAAGTGATCCAGATTAGAGAAAAAATATTAGGCCACATCCAGGAAGAATGATATGGACCATCCCAAGAAGAACCAGCAGCCAGGACTGGAATTTCAGTAGGGATTCTCCTTGGTAGACAGAAGAATACTAAATGTAACTTAGGGAAGGATACTCGATACTGCCAGGGAGAAGAGAAAGCTCTATTTGTTCGGCTAGTAACTTTGAAGGCTCCATTCTATGTTACCTAAATAAATTAGAGGAAAATGAGACAATTATTCTGCTCTTTTTTTGGATAATCAATGTGATATACAGTATGATGTTAACCCCACTAGATAGACCAAACCATGAAATCAACTTTAAAGGAAAAACTACCATACTTTCATTGTAGTTAGCTATAATAACCTATAATAGCTACAACAATCTTGCATGTCTGATTGTCCTCTTCCTCCTCCTCCTCCTCCTCCTCCTCCTCCTCCTCCTCCTCCTCCATCATCATCATCATCATCTAGTTCAGGGAATTACGGAAATGTCTGTCTGAGCCACTTCCAAATGTCATCTGGATATTCTAGAGTTAAAAAAAAATACTTTAGCCTTTTTGCCTACGCACCAACACCTGCATATCTCCATCTTATTCTCTATATCTAGCAATAGGATGAATTACATCATCCTGCCTCCTGACCTGTGGAATATTCTCCCCCTGAGGTGAGGCAGCCCTCCCCTGGCCTTCCAAAAAGGAATCAAAACATGATTCTGACTTTGCATGGGGAACCCAGAGAAGCACATAGCCATGAGTTTGGCTGGTGCCCTGAGAGCTTTTTAAATTAATTTTAAGGTGTTTAATGATCCTTGCAACATTTTTAATTTTTATAAACTGCCTTTATATTTTAACATCAATGTCAAACTATTTACTAAATCTGCACTACTATTAATCTTCTCATCGTTCCCGTCACCCATCTCCTTCCACTTATGACTGTAACTTTGTTGCTTGTATCCCTATGATTTATATTGACTATTTCCTAATATGATTTGATTGCTTATTTGTACCCTATGACTATCATTTAGTATTGTACCTTATGATTCTTGATGAACGTATCTTTTATGTACACTGAGAGCATATGCACCAAGACAAATTCCTTGTGTGTCCAATCACACTTGATTGGATTAAGTAAATAGAATAAAAAATTCTATTCTATTCTATTCTATTCTATTCTATTCTATTCTATTCTATTCTATTCTATTCTAACATTTTATTGTATACCATCCAGAGTCCCTCTTCTGAGGGCTTTGGGTGGTTCAAAAATGTGAAAAATAAATAAAAAACAAATAACTGCTTAGAGAGATACAGTACATATCTTGTCTACTATCCAGCACCCTAAATGAAAGAAAGTTCTTCAGGAAAGGTGATGTGCTCCACCTGGATATGATTTGATATAGCAATTTGTTTTCCTTAAAATGAGTCTCTCCTTGCAAGACTTTCCCAACTGCCACTAGATGGAGAAAACGGGAAGACCGTATCATACCACCAACCAACTGCCCACATATTAGTTGGTGTTGTTTATGTAAAACTAATTTGTGTATTCGTGCGTATGTGGAAAACTAATTTCCATAGAACACTAGTTCATCAGGCTCAATGACAATCACTGATGCATTTGATCAACGGTCCATCCCATCATATGGAAGGGGAGGTTTGGTTGCATGGTCATACTTCCTCTCTTGGCCTTTTTGTTTTATCCCCACTATATTAACTCCTTGAACTATTATTAAATCACCTTTTGCCCACTCCTACTCCCCACCCTGCCTCAACTGTACATACAGACCTCAACTGTATTTTTGTTCTGGTAGGAGCTATCAGTATATGTTTTTACGAAAATAATACCCTTTTGGAAAATAGATTACTATCAGGTAAGAGAAATAAATTTTCATTTGCAAATGAAGCAGAGCAGAATGAGCTGATCTTCTTCCAGATGTTAATGAAGCAGATTGGATTCCAGAAGGCTCTGGAGAATGTTTTCTCAAGCCTGGCTGATCATTCTGTCAGTGATTTATTTACTTATTTATTTGTCAAAAAATAAGAAAACAAGTAACAAAGTAGACACAGACATGGACTCATGAAAAATTTTGGGCACAAAAACAAGGATATAATTTTTTTTATTTGATTTATATGCCGCCCTTCTCTGAAGACTCAGAGCGGCTTACAATGCGTTAAGCAATAGCCTTCATACTTTTATTTATACAAAGTCAGTTTATTGCCCCCATAATTTGGGTCCTCATTTTACCTACCTTAGAAAGGATGGAAGGCTGAGTCAACCTTGAGCCTGGTGAGATTTGAACTTGCAGTAATTGCAGGCAGCTGATGTTAATAACAGTGCTTTAGTCTGCTGCGCTACCAGAGGTTGGCAAAATTGGCAAATTGGCAAAACATAGCCATAAATACATAGAAGATTACATATAATTGGGAACAGTAGGACAGGGACGGTAGGCACGCTAGTGCACTTATGCACGCCCCCTTAGGGACCTCTTAAGAAACATGAAAGATCCACGGTAGACAGTATATGGTAAAAGATATGGGGATTAGAGAGACTAACAACAGGATCAGGTAGATTTTGATATTTATCAATATCAGGTAGATATTTGGTTGCAATATGAAACAATGAAAGCTCCCAAGTATTTGATACAGTAGCTATTAAGCATTCTCTGTCCAGTGTCATAACTCATAATGCCTCTTGGTGTATGGAGTGATTGGAGGTCATTTTCACAGCCTTACTAGGCTCTAGTGGAAAGTAAACATGGATGTCATAAATCAGAAAGACACACATTTTTGTACTTGGTTGTAAAGCTGTTAACCATACTTTAGCTTTTTTTTTCTTGATGTACAAGGGATCAGACAGTAGAAGTGTTCTGAGTCAGTCAGGAGTCAGATTTCCAGCAAGCAATCTGAGTACAACAGTCAAATTGTACTTGTTGTGTTAACTAGAAGTCAAGCGTTTACCCAGCCCACATGACATACTGCTTTAAGGTATGATATTGCAGAAATAGTTCTAGTGACCATTACTTTATCTTTTATCTTCTGACTCTTTAAGTGCTCCTGCCAGTTTTCCTGAGAGGTTGAGAACTCTTAATTCCTAGTCCAGGTCCAAATCTTCTATAGCAAATTTGGGAAGCATTCCTACCTTTATGCTTTGTTGCTGGGGATTGGATCCTTGCATTTGGGATTGCCAAATTCATTGACATAGATTTAGGCTTGGAATAACTTTATTGTCACTTTGAATGTACACTAATCGGCATACATTAAAATGAAATTCCATTGCATACAGATCTCAAATGGTCTCCACCTCCAATACATAAACATGAGAAAATAAATAAATACAAAAAATATGCATATACCCACATATATGCTTATTGGCTTATTGGCTTCCAAAACTCTGGACTTGAACATGAATAAAGTATAAGGAAAATGGCTTACAGTGACAGTGGTACTGTAGGTATAATGATAATGTGCCTGCAGCACAATTACATGCACCATTACTAAATATGATCTGGAATAAAAGAAGCAAAATTTTCTGGTATATTCAGAGATGGGTTAGCCTAAATTTCAGTTTGGTACTATTTGAGCTGTACAATTTGTGTGTTCTTTAATGCATAAAAGAGTCGCTCTGAAGGGGAGATAGGTGGCATAAAATTTTAATACATAAATAAAAATGAATAAATAAAATAGTTCCTGCTGAACTATATTCATATCATACCTAGAATATCCATTATACCATCTGACAAAATTTATCTGACAGTTTTCTTCTTAACTCTTAAGAAAATAGATAAGATTGATGGATCAATTTGTGTCTATTTATAGCAGGTAGAATTCCCGCTTGCTTGCTTGTTTGCTTGCCTGCTTGCCTGCTTGCCTGCCTGCCTGCCTGCCTGCCTGCCTGCCTGCCTGCTTTATTTATTTATTTATTTATTTATTTATTTATTTATTTATTTATTTATTTATATGTGTATATGTATTTATTTATGTGTATATTTATTTATACATTATTATTTATTAATTATATATGTTGCCTATCTCACTGCCCCAAGTGACAGCGAGAGACGTAGTAAGACTAAAAAGGCCACCATTGAGCCCAACTCCTATTAAATAAGTATAGGTCAGTGTATTTCTGGTAAAGAAAAAAGTAGTGTTGAAGAAGAAAAGAATTATCTAAAGGGTTTCCATCCAGAAGTAAGTTTGGATCTGGCACAAAAATGGTTTTGGTTATCATAATGCAGGGTTTCTCAAACTGAGAACCCTAAGTGGGCTTGTGAGAGACTAAGGGCAAAAATAGTTAGGTTTCTATCACTAGAGCTTTTCCTCTTGCTCAAGGACTCCAAGGGGCCTGAAAAAATGCCTTGTCCCAATGATTGAAGCATATCAGGAGGTGAGAAGTGCAAACTTGGTGATACTTCAGGATTTCTTATCAGTTTTGATACTACTGACCATTTACCAAGATATAGTCTTGCAATTACAGTAAATAGAACTGCAATAAATAAACTGATTGCACTGCTACCTGGAAGATAAAGACTTTGGATTGATGGTACATACATTGGTAAACTCAAAATTGGATTATACAGTGGATTGTTTGTGATTTAGCCCTTTGAAAATAGTCCAGTGATTTTAGCAATCTCAGAACGTGGCACCACTGGTCATAGCTGGTACCTTTTGGAAATGCCACTTCACCTTCGTATTCAGACACTGGTTGCAGCGGCTTTATAATATGTGTGTATGTATATCAGTGTGATAAGTGTGATTTAAATTGTCAAAATAATGTAGGAAACGGAATAAAGATTACAGTCTCCACATCCCCAATTTTCTCATTTAAAAAACAGTCCCCATTCCATGGCTAACAGAGTAACAGAGGAGAAGTGGGAAATTTAATCATGTTTATCCAGCAAAGCTTTTAGTATGGAAGCATTACTGAAGAAAACAATTCATAAGAATGGCTCTTAAGTCTAAATCACAAATTATATTTAAACGTAGGCAATACTTTTCTTTAAACAATACTGAGAATATGTGAAAAACATTTTTCACTACTAACTAATGTATATTTTTGTTAATATTATAAAATAGATGTTTTTAAAACATTCTTAGTTCAAGAAAACGTGCTATAGCAAAGGTTCTACTCATATATATATATGAAGCATATGTGATCATATCACAGCAGTAATCTTGTTACCACAGTAACAAGTCTGAGCTGGCTAAGTAAGCTGTCACCACCATTACCACCACCACCACCACCCTAAATTAGAAAGAAAAAGGAAAACCCAGCCTTCTTCCTGTGTGAAATAAATTGCTGGAACATTCAGGAAAAAACAAACAAAGAATTTACCAAGTATGAAAAATTATTTTCATATTTTTAGGGATGACCAGGTGGGGTGGAGAAAATGAGGAAGATAGCTATAGCAAATTAAGCCAAGAAAATTATATAGACATGGCCACAAGGTCACCAGGAGTCAAAGAAAGTACTATTTTTATAAATCTTCAACAAAAATATTTACAGAATGGGGCTTCCACATAACTTAATAAAGTACCTGTAACAATGTCTATGTTATTACTGTATTATTAAACATGGTCTTGCTTTGTTGAAGAACCCAGTCAATGGAATCAGACTACATCAACATTTTGATACTATTTTGGGGTTCAGCATATATTTTCAGGTTGAGCAAACAATCTTCTCCTGCCAGAAGCCTATAAGGCAAAGATGATATATCAGTTTGATCCATACAGCTCTATCCCTATCATAAATTAGAGAAGTGTTTTCTTTATTGATACTCAAAATAGCAAAAATGGTAATAATTAATAAATAAGGTAATTAATAAATAAGGTATTTTTTTTTGTTGCCACACCCTTTAAATTACTGAGGCTGGACTACATGCATTGAACACTCAAATACAGGTCTGACTTGATGTCTAGAACATGATTTTACCAAATAAATCATATACTATGTATAGTAAGCAAAAATAATTTCAATAAATATGATTATGCATAGTAATCCTTCGGCTAACTACTTTTTGGTCAAACTGGCAACTAACATAGTACAAGTCAGTCATTTTGAGAAACAGAAGGAAAAATAAGTAAAAGAAATTGAGAAATGTTTAAAGACTCATTATTTCTACTTATCTCATTCAATTCAAACATGTATTATACAGTTTTTATGCATCTGAAAGTATGCAATTGTTTTATGGTATGTATATCCTTATTTGAGAGTCCAACTTCAGCCAGAGTCACATAGTCAATTATCTGCAAGGCAGGCTCTTTGAAAGCCCATAATAACTCATAGATGACAACTGCAATCCATTTCCCCTCCTTCAGGAGCACATCTGATGTCAAACATAAAACCCAGGTGGGTACTTTCTGATAACAGACCTGCCTCCCTTCTTGGTACACCCAGTTTTTGGGAAAAAGCTAGGTTAAACACCTCACCCACTAACAATTCATGTATGAGGATAATTTTATTATGGTCTGACCCAGTGGTGAAATCCAATTTTTTTTACTACTGGTTCTGTGGGCGTGGCTTGGTGGGTGTGGCTTGGTGGGCATGGCAGGGGAAGGATACTGCAAAATCCCCATTCCCTCCCCACTCTTGGGGGAAGGATACTGCAAAATCCCCATTCCTTCCCCACTCCTGGGAAAAGAATATTGCAAAATCTCCATTCCCACCCCACTCTGGGGTCAGCCAGAGGTGGTATTTGCCGGACTGCTCAAAATTTCCACCACTGGCTCTCAGAACCTGTCAGAACCTGCTGGATTTCACCCCTGGCCTGATCTGGTGTTCAATAGCATGCCAAGGGTAATCTATATGAAGGTGGGAGGGTAACAAAATTAGCGTGCTTTCTTGGAGATTTCTGAGTCCTGGGTTGCAAAATTGCTCTCAAATAGATTATCTGTTATCCATAATAGCAGCTTATCCCAAGGATCCTTCCATATCTTTCTGTGCCTATTTTAGTCATCAAAATAGACCCGTTCCAGGTTGCCAGGATTGCCACAGCACATCACCGCTGATTGCCACCTCCGCACATCGTGTCTTCAGCCTACAAGCATCACATTTTGGCCTCTGCATGCCCCATTATTGGCCTCAGTGTGTCACATTTTCAGCCGGTCCAGGTGGCAGGGATCACCTCCACTGCTACCGATCCCTGCCATCTGGAACCAGCTGAAAATGCGACACGCGGAGGCAAAAAACAGGGCATGCTTTTGATGTGCTGTGCTGTGGCGATCCCCGCAGCCTGGAACGGGTCTAAAATGGAGTGTGCGGAGGCTGAAAATGCGATGCGCGGAGGCCAAAAACAGCCGAAGGGTGGGAGCTGGCAGGTGGCCAGGGCTTCGGCAACATTTGGTGTATAAGATGCACAGACATTTCCAGCCACTTTTGTGTGTGTGGGGGGGGAGTGCATCTTATACTCCAAAAAAATACGGCATCTAATGTGTAATATAAATGAAGCAAATGCTTCTCAAAAGAGATATTTTGTCCAATACTTAAAAAGATTAAAAGAGGATATCACTTTGTACAAGAGAATCATATTACTAAGAGATAAAAAATGATATATAAAAATTTGGATAAAGAATTTATTTTAGTAGGAACAAAAAAAAAATGTGCAGACTTTGGGTTAAAGGGTTAAAATGCAGACTGTTGGTTTAAAGGGATGAAGTTGACCTGAGAAGATCTAAATTCAGTTTCCACCCAACCAATCAGAAAATTCATTGAGCCCTACCTAACTCTTAGGGTTGTTGTTGCATGCTACCTTTAGTTTAAAGAAAAAAAATGAGATACTGACTAATTAATTAATTAATTCATTCATTCATTGCTAAAGGAAACTTCAAACTGGATCTACCTGGGGCAAAACAATCTAAAGATCTCATTTGAACAAAAGCATGTTTTTAAAGCATAGTCAATTTCTTATTAATTTAGACACTCTTTCTTGCATGAAGAGTCGAGTCAGAGTGATCAGGCAGTATTTCCTAGTATACTTGCTTGATTTCAAATATAGTTCCTACCCCCCATTGTTTAATTAGTATATCAAAGAACATTATTGAAAATGCTATAAAGTATTTTATGTCACATGTTAATAGCAATTACACTATTTTTATAGTGATTCATTTTGTACCAATTGTGCCAAATTATATAAGTAGAAAAAAAAAGGAAAAACTTAAAAGTGCTTCATTCAAATAATAAGTGCCTATCAGCAACCACCTTCCATTAGCACTCTAAGTCTGTTAATAAATATAAATAAATAGATTTTATTTTGTTCAGTTTCTCATTTTTTATAATATTGTTTATTCTAGACCCACTCTCATATCTGTTTACATTTTTTTTCCAGTCTGCATAAAAACCCACATGCAGGTCCATACACATTTGAATGTACAAATTTTTGCATTTTCTTTTCATATTTACTCCAAGTTATTTTGGAAATAATTTTATGGCTGTTTTTCCTAATTTCAAAAATGGTTCTACCACTTTTTTGTTTGTTCAATTAACTGATTTAAAGTGGTTATTGTTATTTATAAGAGTTAAATTTCAACAAAAACTATGGATAACAAAACTCCAAATAAAGAAACTTTTATTCAATGCCAATTGGGGAAAGTTAGGTGCCAACACCCATGATCATATTTTTTCTCCTCCAATCTTTCATAGCAGTTGTCTGTGAAATATATCTTTATTTGCTTCTTCTGCCTTGGTCATGGCAGAGCTTACTGGGTCAGCCCAATCACAAGGCTTCATGGAAGCTGTTTTTCATTTTCATCTCTGCTCACAGTGGCATCACTGCTCTTTAAAGCTCTTTCATATCTATAATGGAAGACTCTGTCAATCATGCTGCTGGGCAGCAGTGCTGCCCGCAGACTGCTTGTGGGCTGCAAGCAGCACTAGCATCCAACAGTGTAATTGAGAGATCCACAGGGACATTTTACAAACTACACAATTTTTTAGGACGAAGTTAAGAGGTTCCTTTACTGAGATAATGAAAGATGTACAAAAGCTACTATGAGTCACATGGTGCAAATAGGTTGATCTCATCACCAATCAAATGAGTCACTCCCAAAAAGCCACTAGGTAATCAGGCTAACTCAGAAGGATGCATCACAATCAGTTTTGTGCAGACAATCTAATCCTAGCCTTTAACCTAATCCTAGCCTTAGCCTTTATACTTTACCCATGCACAAAAGTCTACCTACCACTTTGAATATCTGTGAAGTAAACAAGGCAAAAACTATTGATAACTATGTATAAACTTTTACATGTATATTGCAATCTGGTCATTATTAATCATAGACACATAAAACAACAGTTAACAAGATCATGAATAATGAAGATGATCTATACGTTGATGTATAACTCTTTATGTTCATGTAATAACAGTTTGGGAATTGTAATTTTTTATTTATTTTCATATTGTTGAACTGTCTGTCTTCCTCAGAAGTAAATGAGGTAAATATGTACAAAAATGTGTTAATTCAATTAATATCTCACCTATCTTTACATCTATCTGAGCACTATGAACTTTAAGGATAAAACATAGTTGAACCATACATTTCTCAAATTTCACAAACCTATTAAATCAACTGCAAGCACTATATTATATCAGATATTTGAACATTATAAACTAATATTTTTTCATGTTTTTCTCTTTTCAAACTTTTTCTAGACACTCACAGAGAAAACTATATACCAGTTCCTGACTTCCCCCTAACACTCCTAGAACTAGAGGAAACTTGTCAAAATTGTATCTTATGTATATTTAATTTTTATTTAATCCAATTAAGACACTCTCTTACTCTAAATCATCTGGACAGTTCACAATATAATAAACAATAAATATACAACAAAGATCAAAACATGATGGGATCCATTCACTTGGTAGAATAATTTAAACAAAAACACATACAAGAAGGCGTTCCATCCACCCTAACCTAAAGAATGGAAGAACAACTAGATCTCCAAGGCTTTACACAATGCCGGTTGTAAGGGAGATTTCAGGGAAGATTTCATTCAGAGGACAGGTGCCACTTCCTGGTTTATGATAGTTGGCATTGTTTAATTAAAGGAATTTGGACCATGCTAACTGGAATGTACTAGCCTAGCAGAAATTTTGGGATATATGGTCTCTCAAACCCAGAGTCCCTTGGGAGTTGGGTGGCATAGAAATATGATTAATTAAATTAAATTAAATTAAACCTGGCCCTATATTTTGTTGGGCTTTTTAGATGGTGACCAACACCTTGAATTGTATCTTAGGATGTTGGCAGCCAGTGCAGCTCCCAAAGATGCATTGCTCAGAAGTGGCTCCCAAAGGTGCTTTGTATTCATACCAATGAATACTCATCACTGCCTGTTACACTGCATTCTGAATTGGTTGAAGCTTCTGAGTGGTTTTTAAGAGCATTATCACATAGAATGTGTTACGGTAGTCAAGTTGTGAGGTGACTAGAGCATGGATGACTGTAGGAAAAGCCACCTGATTTAGGGAAAGGTGCAACTGGCACATTGGATGGACTTGTGCAAAGGCTGCCTGGCCATATCTGCCACCTGTTCTTCAAGAAAGACCTCTGAATCCAGGAGTAGCCCCAGCTTCATATGATGTTAAACAGAAAGAGAAAGAATATTGAACCCTGGTGTAACCCACAAATGCCTAAGGGACAGCCCACCAACTTTGTCTGGAACTGGCCATGGAGGAAAAGGGAGAGAACCATTGTAAAATGGTGGTTCCTGACCCCCATAGCTGGTCCATAATGATACTGTGGCAGTCATATTGAAGCCACTGAGAGTTCAAGGAGGACAAGGAGCGATGTGCCCATTCCATCTATGCCTCAGGTCATCAGCAAGTATAACTGAAATTGAATCTCAGCCTGAAACCTACCTGAAATGGCTCTAGATAATTTAAGTTATGCATGAAGATTCAGGTTTTGCTCCTCTCTATCAGTAGAGACATTGAACTAACATGTGATTCTCCATTGTTGGAAAATGAAGAGCTGGACAGCACAGCAGCTGTAAGCAAGCAATTTCAACAAATGCAAAATGCTCTGTAAAGTAATTTTTTTTTCTATTTTTGGAACTTTCTTCATTCTTAAATCTTATTTCCTTTTCAAAAATGCAGTGCATATATCGTAATATTGCCCAGAACTAAAGTTTGGATTTAAAGGAATACTGTGTTTAAAACTCATAATATAGTCATATTCTACAACTTGGCAGCTATTTAATATCGAGTACCTACTTTATTGCCTAACAAATATGGGAAACTAAGAAACAAAAAACATGCTTGTGTTTGCCAATAAATTTATCATACATCTATTCCCAATTTTAGAGCCTTGATCACACAGTCACCATCTTATGAAAAAAGTTTCTATATGTTGTATAAACTGCAAACTCAATGAAGTAACCAAGTTTTCTAAAGATTCTACTAGAACAGACATAATTTAAATTAGGCTAAACTGACCAATGCTTAAATGTTGTAAAATATAACTTCTATACATTTTAATTTGATTCCACCTCACACATGAGGGGAATTGGGAGTATTGTTAATTGATCACTTCATCTTACTTAAAACCTTTAGGATGATAAAGTCATCTTTTGAAAATCAGATGTAACATCCAAGGTTATCTATCAAATGCTATATCAACTAGGAAGGGAAGAAAACAAGATTGCATTCTGTCTCTGCTTTTGTTTCAGATTAACAAAAACAACATGATGTATTACTTTAATAAATGACACTTTGATCTTTCAAGTTGCTCTGTTCAGATATTCTCATAATGACAGACTGTTCATGTGTTTTATACAATAATGCAGGGAGGTTGGCTTGGAAATAAATTAAAATTTTGAGTTGTACCAGAGATGAACTGCTGGCATGTAAATAGATAATCAAGTGGTTTTCAAATTTCAAACACTTATGAGTGTTTTTCCATATATATAATGGTAGGAAGACCACTCCTTTATTGCCCAAAATGCTCAGAAGAAGATAACTGCAATAATTTTTTTATGTTCAAAAGAATGTCGTATAAGCAGCCTTTAAATTATTTTTGGCCCTGAAAGAATTGTTTTTATTTCAAGAGAATTACTGACAACTTGAATAACTTTCAAATAATTACTGCTATTGTGAATGTAATTTTTCCTATTTTTTGCTTCTGAAAATAACTTGCAAACTTTTCGTTTCAGTCATCTTAAGATAATTAATCAGGATTTAATCTGTAATTATTTAGCATGGCGTTAAATATGGTTTGTTAAGAACTATGTAATTTGAAATGTAATATTATTACTTTTTAAATGTATTAAAATATCTATCAATATTGTTTGTTGTTCACTTTAGGGAAGCAATGTTATGGAGGATCAGGATCTCTTGGAAATTGGAATACTTAATTCTGGACATAGGCAAAGAATTCTACAGGCAATTCAGCTTCTTCCAAAGGTATCTTTGTCGTTACAATATCTGAATTCATTAAAAAATAAAATAACTGACGGTGTACAGTGATGCCTCAGTACTCAACTGCTTCAAAACTCATCCAATTTGGTACTCAGAGCATTTTAATGCAAAAATGTTATTTCAATACTCTTTGTTTGTTTGGTACTCAACACGCTATGAAAGGAGAACGGACAGGAAGTTGGCCATGCCGGGAAGGTTGCTGCAAAAGGAAGAGGGGACTGCTATAGAGCGTGACCAGGAAATTGGCCATGCTGGGAAGTCTTAGTCTTCATTGTAGATTAATATATTAAAAAATTCAAAATAAATTTTACTGTGGATTTTGGTGTAGCTGTTTCACTGGGCCATTTTGATTTAAATGTGGCTGTTGTTTACTTGAGTTTGGGATTTTTAGACAGCCATATTTTCACTTTTCTTCATTAAAATAACTTTAAAAATTATCTTTTAAGAGAATCATAATAATTCTGCACAGTTCTAGTAACAATAACTTTATTACTAGACACATGCAACTTAAATGTTTTATGATTTTAATATTTTTGCGATTCAATAAAGATGCATTTTCTCCCAAATACTGTTGTTGTGTATTTACAGATTGGCCCAGTGAATTCCTCCAATAGCTCATTTAGTATCACCATGTCTTGCTTTCTGATGTACAAATATTCCTTGTCCAGTCCTCTGTTTCAAAAATCTTAATTTTTCTATTGACCAATCTATGTGCAGTCTTAAACAAAGGAAGTATTTTTCATCCTATTCTACATGTTCCCCATATTTCAATAATTTTAGACTCTTTAATCCAAAAAAATAATGTTTCATCAGATTTGCTAAAAATATCTTGATCTACTAAATATCTAGATGCATGATGAAAATTTTATTACCACATGAAGAAAGGCAGGACAGAAGTTATTCCTTATTTATTTGTACAAATCTAGCACCATCTGAGGGGGGGAGCGGGGAAAGAAAGGGGAAAGTATTAGCATACTTGGGAAAGTTATTTTTTTAAAAAAACACAAATTTTTAGAAAAGATTTTCAGAAAAAGCCTTATAAATAGAGTATCCTGTAAATAGGCTGACATTGTTTCTAATTATCAGCTCTTGTATTTGTTGTTAACATTCTGAACTAGATGCAGCTTTTTCTGTGTTTCTGCTGTCCTGATTCTTCTGTTTTCCATTCATGATAATGTGTTCTGCTTTTAATAGCCTTTCTATATTTTTAATATATTTAAGTAATTTTGTAATAATTTAAAAAATGTATTGCTTTTAATCTAATTATGTACCCAATGGTTTTGCCACTAAATCTGTCAGACTGGAGATACTCTGAATCCTATCAGTAAAACAGCAGGCCCCAGGAACTGTGCCTTCTCTATCATGGTGCCCATCTTGTAGAACAACATCCTCACAAGATGTGGACAGCCCCAAACCTCTTGGCTTTTGGGAAGACCTGGCTTTCACCTGAGACATTGAAGCCAGGATATTAATGGGGCTGTGGTGGGTAATTGATTTTGTTTGATATGCTGATGTTGTGACTTTTAGGGACCTCAACCCAGTTGCTCTCAACTTGATTTCTATAGATTGATGTTTTTTTTTATTTTTGTTCCCTACCAAGAATTTCCCTGGGTAGGTTTGTTTGCCAGGAAAAGTAACACAAATCTCTAAAATGTGTTACATACATAAAATTCAACATTCCATATCCCAATTTTTAGTTGTAACAAAATCTCACCAAAGGTATGAAATGGTTCAAATATTCAAATGTAAACATAATAAAATAATACCAAAGTTTAACATGACAGAAATAAACCTTTTTTTTTGACAAAAGACAAGCTCTAATATGCAACATTTTCCCATTCCAAATACCAATTCCAAAGAAAACCACTCTAAATAGCAATTTATCCTAATCAAATAAGCATTCCATAACTTTAAACTATAGACCAGGGGTGTCATGAATCTGGCCCACAGGGTGCTTAGATCTGGCCCGCGGGGCTGCCCTGGAAACAGCGAAGGGCTGGCCTGTGGTTCCTCTGCTAGCAAAAACAGAGTGTGAGGCCTTCCTGAGCTCTCTTTCTTGGCAAAGGGTTGCAGGAAGCCATCACAGCTGAAAACAGAGCTCGGGAGCCTGTTTTCTCTGGCAGACCACTCAGGCCACCACAGGTGCCCCTGACACAGTGAGCTGGCCATGCCCACTCTGTCCCCCAAGGTCAAACACAATCCTGATGCAGCCCTCAATGAAATAGAGTTTGACACCCTTGCTATAGACAAATAAAATAAAATTTAACAAACAGTTATAATCTCTCTTTTACAAAGATCACCAAACTTCCTTATTTTCAATATAGACAGTTAATACAAAACCACTTTGCATACTATGTAGTTAGGATACATTAAGTAATCATAGACAAGAGAACTTAAACACCTTATTAAGCAATTCCAGTATACCACATTTTTAAAATCAAAGATATCTGCAAATCCAAAAAGAGGCAGCCAGAATAATACATCCTATTTTATTCCTGATCAAATAAGCAAATTTGGTACTTTTTTTGTCTTCTAAACAGAATAATCTTTATCTTTAATCCAGTCAGATTTTTTCAGTGCTTTAAACAATCTCTCTTGCAAATCTAACAAAAAGAAATTATTCCAATTGACCTCTGGGTTTGTTATTTTTATTTTCTTCCTAATTTTTATTTTCTTCCTAATTTTTATTTTCTTCCTAATTTTTAAAACCCTTTCAGTGTTCTCTTTGTATCTGATAACAAGTTCTTATTTAGAGTCTCAGTCATGTTTTCCTTGGGTAAATTTTGTGCATATTTTGTTCTGTAACATCTTATTCCGGGAACATACTGTTTCCAAAAAGAGGCAACATAGCTGACATAATTAATTCATTCTGGTTCTTGAAGATATCTTGGATCGTTATTTTAAGTTACTTGTCTTATTGCGTTCCAATTTCAAAAAACATTTCTCTTTCCCATAAAAATGCAATTACTCTTTAACAATACTTTAAAAATCCAATATTCTGATGTTTTCTGAGTCCTTAATTCATTTTAAACTTTTTGTAGCCAAAACCTTGTCTCACTTTTTGCTGTTTATTTTAAATTCTTAAGGATTATAAAATATATCTTCATATTCATAAATTAAGAATAGAAACGACTCATCCAGTTTTGTTTAAATTCTTTGTGGCAGTTAATAGATAATTAAAAGGTAGCTAGCAAGGGAAGTGAGACGGGGGGGGTTTTCAAAACCCGTGGCTACTGGTTCGCTCATGGGTGCGCATTTGTGCATGCAAAGTGGGTGGGCGGAGCCTCCTGCTGCCACCGCTACCGGTTCACCCGATCTGGGGCAAACCGGTAGCAACCCACCACTGAAGTGAGAGAACTTTGAAAAAGGCTCCATTGGCAGCTGGAGCAATTTTGGCACACTCCCTTGTCTGCCAACCCCCCTCCCCCGAGATCACTCTTGTGGTTTCTTTGTGAGAAACAACTGTAAGGAGAAACAACTTGGGCAATATTGTGTCCTCTCTTTGTCCAGAGAGGATTGTAGGAGCTGAACTACTCATCAGCCTCCTTATTTATGGCCACATCTGCTGTGTTTTGCACAAGTTGTCTTCAACCCCATTAATCACAAGTTACTTGGTCTTTCCCTTTCACTTGACTCCTAATTCTTCCGTCATATAATTGGTTGATTCCTTCTCTCTGTATGACACACTATCTTAGTAGACATTTGTACAGTAATTTTCGTAGTCAGTTTACATTCCTAGAGGGCCCATTCATTCCTGACCATGTCTCTTCTTGTTATATCACATACATTTCTTAATTACTCAGTTTCTATTGAATTCAAGTTATACTTCTTCTAACATACTAATTTCCATATAATAGTCTAGGTAAAGACACATTTCTTGATGGCATCATATTTCTCTGAAGATTAATTATTAATTAATCATCATTAATTATCATTAGATGTCTATGTAGTTACACCAGTCATTTCAAGAATTTAACTAACTAACTGCCTTTACATGCAGTCCAGAAACTTAAAATAAAACTAGTGGCTGTAGTAATAAAAACTGCCTTTTACCACTTTTGGCTGATACACCATCTGTAATTGTCCCTGAACAGGGACAATGTAGCCCCAGTATCTGTGTCCTTATATACTGCCCTTATGTATGGCCTTAAATCTTCAGATGTCAAATGGAGCAACTCACCACATCGGTACTGAGTCTAGCCCTTGGCACATAACACCACTGCCTAAAATGCTTCCCTGGCAGCATATTGTAGTGTCTATTCAGACACATATCAGTTAGGCTATATTTTGCTGTCATTCTATAGAACACTAAATAACTTGGCAATTGGATCGAAGGACTTTTGTCTCTCACAGAGATTTGCCAAACATAGTCATTAGCAGAGATCCTGCTAGTTCTGCTCACATAACCATTCTTTCCAGATGGAAATTTTCACTCATAATTTTTTTTAGCAAGTTTAGAGGAAAGGTATTTTAGAACTGCAAAAACAGTATTACAATGAATTTTGACACTTTCTTGTGTTGTAAGGATTTATTGTTTTGTACTATCAATGAACATATGCAAGTGAACATACATATATTCAACATTCTTTCATAAGCATGTTTACCTAAACATCTAGAATGTCAATACTTTCATGTAAACAATCTTCTTTAATCGGGGGAGGGTTTCAAAACCTGTCGCTACTGATTCGCTCATGCAACACTTTTGCGCATGCGCAGAAGTGTCTGGGCGGGTGGGTGGAGCCTTCCGCTACCACTGCTTTGCCCAAACCAGGGTGAACCAGTAGCAGTGAACCCACCACTGTTTATTATTATTATTATTATTATTATTATTATTATTATTATTATTATTATTATTATTATTTCAATTTATATACCGCCCTTCTCCTATTGGACTCAGGGCGGTGCACAGCCAAGGATAAAAAACATACCAATACAAAATTTAGAATTAATTAAAAGAATTATACAGCTTTGGCCCACAATTTAAAACAATCCAATTAAAACCCAATTTACACTTAAAAAACTAAAAAGCTAAAAAGAGCTAAAAAAGAGCTTAAAAGGGAGGGGGGGTTTCACGCCAGCCCTGCTTGATGGAAAAGAAAAGTTTTTAGGGCATGCCGAAAGGCCTGGAGATCTGGTACCCTTCGTATCTCTGGGGGCAAATCGTTCCAGAGGGCAGGTGCTGCCACAGAGAAGGCCCTCCCCCTGGGGGTCACCAGCCAACATTGCCTGGCTGACAGCACCCTGAGGAGTCCCTCTCTGTGGGAGCATACTGGTTGGTGGGAGGCTATCGGCGGCAGAAGGCGGTCTTGCAAATACCCAGGTCCGATGCCATGGAGCACTTTAAAAGTAGTAACCAACACCTTGAAGCGCACCCGGAAGACCACTGGAAGCCAATGCAGCTCACGCAGGAGAGGCATCACATGGGAGCGCCCACTTGCTCCCATAATCCCCCGTGCGCCCGCATTCTGCACCAGTTGGAGCCTCCGGGTGCTCCTCAAGGGGAGCCCCATGTAGAGAGCATTGCAGTAGTCCAGGCGGGAAGTGACGAGCACCTGAGTGACTGTGCGTAAGGAGTCCCGATCCAGAAAGGGATCGAATCAGGCGGACTTGATGAAAAGCCCCCCTGGCCACGGCCATCATATGCTCTTCCAAAGACAGCCGTGTATCCAGGAGGACGGGTGGCCACACGGTTGGCCGTGTATCCATTGGCCACCCACGGAGCCCTCTCCGTGGGGGCCAATGATTCGCCCCCAATAGTCAGCATTGGCACCAGCTGGCTATATCAGGACGCCGGATGCCACAGCCACTCGGTCTTGGAAGGGTTGAGTCGGAGCCTGTTATTCCCCATCCAGATCCGCACGGCCTCCAGGCACCGGGACATCACTTCAAGGGCATCTGTGGGATGGCCTGGGATGAAGATGTATAGCTGCGTATCATCAGCGTACTGATGGAACTCCACCCCAAAGCCACGGATGATCTCGCCCAGCGGCTTCACATAAATGTTGAACAGAAGGCACTCCACAAACGAGGCACCTCGTGATCGACCTCTGCCCCCCTGCCAACACCGACTGCAACCGGTCAGAGAGATAGGAGGAGAACCACCGCAAAATGGTGCCCCCCACTCCCAACCCCTCCAACCGGTGCAGCAAGATACCATGGTTGATGGTATCAAAAGCTGCTGAGAGATCTAACAGGACCAGGATAGAGGAGCAACCCCTATCCCGAGCCCTCCAGAGATCATACACCAATGTGACCAATGCCGTTTCCGTGCTGTACCCAGGCCGGAAACCGGACTGGAGCAGATCCAGATAGACAGCTTCATCCAGATACCCAGGAAGCTGTCGCGCCACCACACTCTCAACAACCTTCGCCAGAAAGGGAAGGTTGGAGACCGGACGATAGTTAGGCAAAACAGCCAGGTCCAGAGCAGGCTTCTTGAGGAGGGGCCTCACCACCGCCTCTTTCAAGGTGGACGGCAAGACACCCTCCCTCAACGAAGCGTTAATAATCCCCTGGAGCCAGCCTCACATAACCTCCCAGGAGGCCAGCACCAACCAGGAGGGACACGGGTCCAGTAAACATGTCGCGTTCAGCCGCCCCAGTATCCTGTCCATGTCCTCGGGAACAACACTTCTATACATGCATATATATATACTGATATTTACTTATAGTCACATAAAATCTCATCCGTAAATTTATACATAAACATTTTCTTGGATACATAAACATAACTTTGATATTATCCCCATACTGATGTGCTGCAGAAGAGGAACTCATTGTTTATCAGAGGCAAACGAAGACAAATAAATGTAAGTTTAAAGAGCATCAATACTACAAAGAAACAATTATTGGACAAGTAATCTCTCAAACAACACCTGGAAGCATGCCTCTGGTCAGGCACTTTTTGATAAACATTTACAGGAAAGCAGAAAGAAGCCTACATCATCAGCTAGCACTGCCATCCATGAGAAACATTTCAGAAAAAGCCAACAGACTATTAAAACCACACGGTGTCACTATAGCAGGCAAACCAACTAAATCTCTCAAAACGTTTTAAGTAAATTAAAAGACCCAGTAGCCCAAGAAGAAAAAACAGAAATCATCTACAACATACAGTGTAAGGACTGTAATAGCCAATATGTAGTACAAACAGGCAGAAGACTAGCAGAGTGCATCCACAGTTAGCAGTCAGAAGACATGAAAACAGTTAATGTTTTAACACATGGACAGACTCAACCATAATTTCAACTGGGAAACTGTCAGCATGTAGACTAAGCTAAATTAAAAAAATATGAGGGAATTCCTCAAAGTTTAGTATACAGATAAGTCAGCATCAACAGGCACATAGAGATAAACAACATTACACACCATTTCCAACGAAACAATAAAAAAGCTAAAAAAGGAAACAAAAAGACCAAAAGACTATTGCAATGCACTGTATATGGGGCTACCCTTGGAGAGCATTTGGAGGCTATAGCTGGTGCAGAAATAACAGTGGTGCAGACAGTTTGGGGGTCCCAAGAATGACCCCTGTAATACCACTGCTCTGTGAGCTACATTGGTTGCTGGTCTGCTTTTGGGTGCAATTCAAGGTGTTGCTTGTCATTGCATTCTTTTATTTACCAGCTGAGCTCTCATTTCTGGATTATCAGACTTTCCGTAGTTTGCCAAGAATCCTTATCAGTAAACTAAACTACGCATGTCATCCACCCACATTCCTTCTTCACACATCTTTCCTTTCTTCTCCTGCCAAGAGACATCCGGCTGAGAAATAGCCGGCACGAACTTTTGCAAAAATGTAACAATTAATTTTCTTAGTTAGTGAGATGTTTTATTTTCTTTATAACAAATAAATGAGTTTAATTAGAAGATATATCTTCGGGTTTTGTTTTCTTAAAGTATGCTGGCAAGGAAAAGTCTCGATCCACTCCTCTTAATCAAGGTGCGATTATCCCAAAGGCAGAATGGGATTAATCAGCACCCTGACACCTGATAGCAGAGAGCGGTTTGAATTATGGCTTTTTCCTTGCTTTGTTACTTTGATAAGACCTCTAGGCTAATTAGACAGATGATTATTTATTTTGCGACCGAGGAACGCTAATTAATTGTCTGCTAAGATGCCAAAAAAGAAGAAAAAAGGAAAAATGAAATTAAGACCACTCTTCATAAATGATTTGATTGATTTTTCAAACAAAGAAGAGGCAGAAAAGAGGCTTTCAAGTTTCCAGCCGCTCACCTCAGCCACCCGGCTAGAGGGAGCCATGGGAGGAGAAGAAACGGATGAAATGCTCTTACAAAGAGTTCAGAAGGAAGATAAAGACAGAGCTGCTTTTGAAGGTGAAGCACTACGACTGAGGTCAGTAACGCCCCCTTCTAATTATGCAAGCTCTCAAACTGTCTCCCCAGAACCTTCTGAATTTGTAAGCTTGGTGCAGGGCCAGATTTTCTACAAACGGCCGAGCATTTTCACCCCCACGCAGAGAGAGAAATAATTCATCATTCTCCTCAAAGCTCTCAGCTCGCCCTGGATGAGCAAACTATAAAAGCCTATCGTGACCAGATAGAAATTTTTGAACAGAAGCTATCTCAAACAAAAATGGCTTTATCTATGTTTGAGCAAGATAAGAGAGTGTCTAGTGTTTTCAAAATCTCTAAAAGCGCCATTTTGGCTCCTTCTTCTTCAGAGCCAAAGACACACCCCCTGGTGGATTTTGTGTCAGGCCAATCAGAACAGAGAGCTGTGCACACGTCACATGTCTTACATAATCACTCCTATTCTAAGATTAAAAGTGCCACATCTGCAGAGAGATTAGCTGAGCTGCCCGAAACTAAAGGTGCAACACCATCTGCTGGCAAAAGTAATTTACTAGAGAAAGCTGAAAGGCATCGCAGCCTACATGAACATTTTGAACTATTACAGAAGACTCTATTAGAGATGTCTTCAACTCACTCAGAGATTCAGGCTGCAATGCAACAAGTGTCTCCACAGGCTCAATCTCCAGCACCCCCTGGTGGTGCTGCTGTCCTTTTAGATGGAACACAACCACGCTTAATGCAGCAAAGGCAAATGACTGCATCTCCAGCAGGTCATGTTAATATTGCAGCTCAAATGCCACAGCAGCCACAAATGCATGCACACGTGCCTCCAGCTGTACAACCAGGGCCAGCTCCTGGTCCACCTCCAGCGCAACAAGTGCCTTTACTTCCACAGCCAGCACCTCAAATGCACATTCCTCAACAGGCATCTTCTGTTGCTCCACTGGCTGGTGAGTCAAAATTAAAGATGTCAGGACAGAATTATAAGGCCTGGGTCAGTGAGATTGGATTGTTACTTCGCAGAGAAGGCACTCACTGTATGATTTTTAATCCCCCTACTCAGTCATGGTCCCCTTCAATAAGAGATTTAGAAACTAAAGCTTGCACAACATTATTGATGTCCATGGATACTGAACTGCAGGTTACATTTTCGCCTGATGCAACAGCCCAACAAATTTGGGCCCAATTGGAAAATTGCTACAGGCCTGTCTCAATTGAATCTTCATGTTTGCTCATGTCTAAATTCCATGGTTCGAGATTGAAACCTGGTGAACAAACTGGAGGACATTTGACCAAACTGAAAGGACTGAGAAAAGAATTAAGAGAAAGAGGCTATAATATTGATGATATTCAAATGATCAGCATTATTATTAACTAATTGAATTATGAATGGAAAGATGCCATTACAAAGATTAACCAAGTCCCTATTGCTCAACGCACAGTGGACAATGTATGCAGACTTTTAATTGAAGAAGAAGCACTCATGTTAGCCATGCCACACTTGAGAGGACCACCCACATCAAGAGCTCCAGCTAGGCGTCCCTTCCGAGGAAGGACCTACGCTCCAAGGATGCCAAGATGCTACATCTGTGATCATGTGGGACATGCCACCCGGGATTGTCCCCAATGAGTTCCAGCTCCCGTCACGTACCAGCCCAGAGGAACAGACTCCAGAGGCAGAGGCAGAGGCGGAAGACAAGGTCGTCGTGATCCACAAACTCCACTCGCCACATTGGCTTTAACCAATGATCCACAACCTCAACCAGAGTACGACAGACAACTCCTGTGGACTTTGGACAGTGGTGCAGCTTTGCATGTTACCTACAGAAAGGAACTTTTCACGAGCCTGAACCTGAATTATGTGAACTTTATTCTTTTTCAAATCATCCTTGTCAGGTCAAAGGAAAAGGAACTGTTTATGTTGAAGAGCTCGATGCATTCATTCCTGATGTTTATTATATACCAACAGCAACCAGTAATTTGCTTAGTCAGTGTCACTTGTCTAGAGCATTAAAGTTCCAGGTTCACCACCTCGAGAAAGCAAGTTACATAGTTAAAGATGGAGATATTGTTGCTGAAACCATATTAATTGGTGGTGTTTATTACTTAAAGCCAAAGCCTAAACCGCAAACACAGGCAAGTATACAAACTCCAAAAAGGGAGAGCACAGACCCAGAGAGAGATGCTCCAGTGAGAGATCCTGTTGCTGCTCCAAAGGCTCCTAAAGCCAACAAAAAGAAAATTGGGAAACAGGTTGCTCAGAGCAAGCCTGAGGTTCCTCATAAAACTATTAATGTTGAGAATTCACTAACTGGTAAACCTTTGCATTCTAGGTGTATCCATAAATGGCATAGAAGATTGGGGCATGCCAGTTTCCGTGTTCTTAGGAAGATGCCGGAGTTCGCAAAAGGTTTGGATCTAAAGGGGTGTAAGGTGTTTTTGGATTGTGCTGTCTGCAAAAAGGCCAAATCCAAAGCAGCAGCCATTCCCAAACGCGCTACACACCTGTCAACACGCATTTTTGATTTGGTACACACTGACATAGTTGGTCCTTTTCCGCCATCTTTTGGTGGTAGAAAATATTTTCTAACAATTGTTGATAATTACTCTATGTATGGATATGTATATCCTATGAAAGAAAAATCTGAGACCTTTCAGATCTTTAAAGACTTTGCAGCCCTTGTTTCTACCCAACACCAAGTTCGCATCGCCAGAATCCAGAGTGATTGTGGTGCTGAATTCATGTCTCAGCGTTTCCAAGACTGGATGCATAAGAATGGAATTCTTCATCAGACTTCGGCCCCTTACACACCGGCTCACAACGGAGGGGTACTGCAAATCATGATGCGTTGTCTCCTAGAAGACACCAACCTTGATATGATATACTGGGGTGAAGCTATAAAATATGCAAATTACATTGTCAACCGTACTTGGAGCAGTGTAATAAATCAGACTCCTTTCTTCATGTTGTATGGCTACAAGCCCGATCTTAAAAACATTCATATTTTTGGTTCATATGCTATGGTGAACATTCCCTTAGCTCAAAGAAGAAAAGGAGGTCCAACAGCAAAGAGACTGAGATTTATGGGTATTGATGATCCCTCCACAACGATATTCTTGGCAACTGACAAAAGCATCCTTGCCTTTGATTTGCAATGTTACACTTCCACCTGATAATTTCACACAAATCAAGCAGCTTCCTGATTCAAAGCAAGACAAATGGTATGATGCAATGCAGGTTGAAATGGACAGTCTAAAGAAACTTAAAGTGTTTACACCTGCAAAACCTCCAGCAAACCAAAAGGTCATTGGCACTTGATGGGTCTACAGAATCAAAAAGAAGCCAAATGGTGAGTCATTGTACAAGGCCAGACTTGTAGCTCAGGGTTTCGCTCAACGTTATCCTGAGGACTACACAAATACCTATTCACCGACCGTCCGAACTGAGAGTGTAAAAATTGCTTTAGCAACTGCAACTATTCTTGGTTTAGAAGTTTTCCAGTTCGATGTTGACATGGCTTATCTACATGCAGACCTAGATGAAGAGATCTACGTGAGAAGTCCTCCAGGATTCCGACAGCAAGAAGGGGATACCTGGTTTCTAAACAAAAGTCTTTATGATCTGAAACAGTCTGGTTTAATGTGGTATTTATGTCTTACTGACAAACTAAATTCGATGGGCTTTATTAAGTCCGAAACTGATGAGTGTGTGTTCACAAAAAGATCTAACAATGCATATGAGATAGTTCTTGTTTATGTTGATGATATTGTTTATATTGGTCCAAATAAGCAAATGAGTGAAATTTTTGCCAAAACTTTGCAGCGATACTTCACATTGAAATCATTAGGTCACATTAGCACTTATTTAGATGTTCAGATTGAAAAAACACAGAAGGGGTTTAGTCTTTCACAAGAAGATAAAATTGAACAAATTTTGCATCATTGCAACATGAAAGATGCTAACACAACAAAGACACCCATGCAAACAGATTTTCACAACTTGACACAAGAAGCAAGTCCTGAGTTCGAGGATCAAACACTTTATCGTTCAGTTATTGGGTCACTGTTGTACATTAGTAGTTGGACCAGACCCGACATTGCACTTAGTGTTAATCTCTTGTCTCGACACGTAGGTAAGGCAAAACAGTTTCATTGGACATGCGTTAAGAAATTATTGAGATACCTAAAATACACTAAACACATGAAGTTATTGTTAGAACCAACACATACTGATTATGCAGAATTATGTTGTTATGCAGATTCTGATTGGGCAAGTGATAAGAAATCACGTAAAAGTACTTCAGGTTATATGATGTTCTTAAATGGATGTCCTGTTTATTGGCAAGTGCGTAAACAGAATTTTGTTTCTTGTTCATCTACTGAAGCTGAATATGCTTGTGTTTCAGATGCATGTAATTCTCTAACTTGGTTTGATGCTTCAGTCACAGATATCTGGACACACCCGATCCGACCGATTACCGTGATGGAAGACAATGAATCGGTGGTTTATATTTCTGAATCACAGTTCACAGGTTCTAGGTCCAGACACATTGACATCCGTTATCAAAACATAAAACATTTAGTGAAAAAAGGTTTTGTTAAAATGCAGTATGTATCTACACATGATCAAATTGCTGATATGCTCAACAAACCCACTTCCAGCAGCTCAACACGAGTATCTGCGTAAGAAGATGTGCCTTATTTGATGATGTACCTGATATTTGTTCAACTGGCAAAAGAAGGGGATTGTCACTGCATTGTTTTATTTACCAGCTGAGCTCTCATTTCTGGACTATTAGACTTTCCGTAGCTTGCCAAGAATCCTTATCAGTAAGCTAAACTACGCATGTCATCCACCCACATTCCTTCTTCACACATCTTTCCTTTCTTCTCCTGCCAAGAGACGTCCGGCTGAGAAATAGTCGGCACGAACTTTTGCAAAAATGTAACAATTTTCTTAGTTAGTGAGATGTTTTATTTTCTTTATAACAAATAAATGAGTTTAATTAGAAGATATATCTTCGGGTTTTGTTTTCTTAAAGTATGCTGGCAAGGAAAAGTCTCGATCCACTCCTCTTAACCAAGATGCGATTATCCCAAAGGCAGAATGGGATTAATCAGCGCCCTGACATTGCTGATCACCTTTAAAGCCCTTCATGGCATGAGTCCACATTACTTGAGGGATCATCTCATTCCATTAGGATTGGCCCATTGCACTCATGCCAGAAGAGAAGGCATGCTATGGGGCCCATCAGCCTGATTATTCTGGTTGGTGGGAACTAGGAGGAGGGCCTTCTCTGCTATTATTCCTGCCTCTGGAACATCTTGTCCCCCAATGTGAGGTTGGCCCCTTTCATAAAGGCTTAAAGTCCTGGCTCCCCCAGTTCAATGGGGGAAACACACAGTGGTGCAGGTTGATCGAGTACAACCTCCCCCCAATCTATCCTGCCCTCCCCCTGTATCCTTAAAGATTAATCTTTGCTTTTAATTTATTTACATTGTAATGTAGATATATTTTATAAGCAGAATGTAAATGTTTTAAATAAATAAGCAAATAAATTAAGGATAGAAATGTATGCATGTAGGAAGTACAGGTAGAACCCGACTTATGACCATAATGAATCCTGCCAATTGTAAGTCATGCTGTTGTTAAATGAGTTGCTCATGTGATTGTCTTGCTTAATGATCAAAATTTGTGCTTTCCCTGTTGCAATCATTAATTGACTATGTGCGTTTTAAGTGGAGTACAGGGACCTCAGGAGTTGAGGATGTCCTGAGAGACCTGGTGCAGGCCTAGGCCCGCATTGCAACATCTCCTTCACCCCTAAGTCATTCTGTGGTCTGCTTTCAGTCTTGCTGGGTCCCCAGAGGTCATGGGACTGCTTCCTGCCTTGCTGGGTCTCACACCCTCCTCTCCCCTCCTTTCTGAAGATTGCCTTCAGGAAGAAGCAGCCAAGCTACCACAGAGCCTTTCTATTTAGAGGCTGTGTAGAGTGATGGCACTGTTGCAGAAGTGGGTTCCATTTTGGAAATGACCACAATTCTCACAATCTAAGAACTGTGTTTGCTCTCAAAATGGGGCCTGCTTCTGGGATGGCATTACACAGCTTTTTGGTATGGAGGCCTCAGGGTGGATTCCACCTTCTTCCACTTTTTAAAGGTGATCTCCCAGACTCCATATAGAAAGTTGAAGACTACCTATAAAAAGACATATTATTTTGACAACATTCTATATAAATGTATTTGACAACATACACAGGAAGGGAAGATGAAAACTTCTTTCAGTTGCCTACCATGAACTCTTTGGTGTGTATGTATCTGTGGTGGGTTGCTATCGGTTCACCCTGGATCGGGGGAACCGGTAGCGGTGGCGGGAGGCTCCGCCCACCCACCTGGATGCTTCTGTGCATGCAAGCACGCATGCGCCCACGAGCAAACCAATAGTGACGCGATTTGAAACCCACTACTGGTATGTATGTTTGTATGCATCAATTCCATATCAATGCTATGTATAATTTTACACCATATGGCACAAGGTCATGCAATTTAGAGCATATTACAAATATGAAGAAATATTTGTAATATGCAAATTGAAGAAATTTAAAAAGTATTATAATAGAAGTACATTTTAGTATTTTTCTAATTTAAATATTCTGATGTAATGTTCTTTTTATTTTATTTATTACAACAAATCTAATAATGATAATACACTTGAAAATTATTTTGAATATTTTTATATTTCAGATGAAACAGACAGGCAGTGATGGCTACAACCCCACCTCTGTAGCAGAATGGCTAGATTCTCTGGAACTGGGAGATTATATCAAGCCCTTTTTGATAAATGGCTATACATCAATGGACCTTGTAAAGAAAATATGGGATATTGAATTAATTAACGTAAGTTGATGCATTTCTTTCTTTTTTAAAATATCTCAGTTGTAATTCTAATGGATGAAAAATGTTTTACTTTTTCAACATAATGTGGCTAATGACATCTGTGTTCAGAAAATGCTGAGGCTCAGCAGTTCAGAATTGCTTCTTCTACTTAAGCAGATATACTAGGCTATTCCTGCTAGCCCAGCTCTCCAATGTCACATCCTTTTTTCCCATTCAGTCATGTCCAATTCTTGAGGACTACCTGAACAAGTTCCTGCACTTTTCTTAGCAAGATTTTTCAGAATTGATTTGCCTTTGCCTCCTTCTTAGGGCTGAGAGAAACTGACTGGCCCAAGTTCACACAACTGGCTTACTTTTAGCTGCACACAAACATATTCATACTGAGACCTGTTGCACACTTGTCACCTAAAACACTTTCTTGTTGCCATTTTACAACAGTATAAGAAAACAAAAAATACAATTATAAAAGTATTATTTTCTTTTCATGATTGCTTTTAATAAGTGATTATTACCATATATCAATTGTCTCACATCTTTGTAAAATATTTGATTTCATATTACATAAGCATTCAAATAAGGCATATATAATGAAACTATTTTGTATGCCCAATGAGTTGGTATTTCAAATAATATTCAGTTGAAAATTTAAATGTGGATTCCAAGACTAATTTCAGAGATACAATAGCAACATTATGTTCCTATCAAACTATCAAACAAAACAAAACAAAAACAAACTTATTGGGACTATCTGGATTTTAATTGGAACAGTTTTGTTTTTAGTGATAAGTCATACAGATTGTATTGGCTTTGTTTGAAAGTATTAAAGTATTATTTTGTGTCTCTCTTGAAATTTTAGGGAAATCTTATTAATATTAATATTAATATGATAAACTTATTATCATATTCTAGTATGCCAGTTTATGGCATACTAGAAAATGTCTACCATTTCTATCAAAGTTTTTCTCCTGAAACAAATGACTATTCAATTTTTGGGGACAATGTATTTAAATGAGGATAGAATGCATTTTGCTCTTTTCTTCTGGCCTGGAGAACGTCTTTTATGAAAAATACTACTTTTGATTTATTGAGAATAAATGTAACTACCTAAGGGGAAAAAGCAATCTTCTTGTTCTACTTGCTACTACTCTCCTAATTATCCCAAATGATACTTTCAGGTTAAGTACCAAAAATTAATTCTTTTCATTTACTGTACTTCAGATATTCCTTCAGGTATGGGGAAATTATCACACAGACAATGAATCATTTATGATGAATCATGTTATTACTTAACAATTTATTACAGGGTTAGTTTATAGTTCCTCATATAAGCCATCCAATCAACCTTGATTCCTGGAATCTGCCTGGATTACTTTTCTTAGAAAGACTTTTGGGAGTGGTTTGCTATTGCCGTCTTCTTTCTGAGTATAAGAGAGGGTAGCTGGTCACCCAGCTAGCTTTGCTGCCTAAGACAGGACTAAACCTTAGAATATCCTGACCTCTATTCTAATGGTTTTTAACCATTATATCAAACTGGTTCTCAGATGATGTTGCTTGAGTATCATCGTTACACTTCAAAATGTTACAATATACAACTTTCTACTTTTGTTTTTAAGCGAATAGGCTAACATACAACCATATCTAAACTGCTATCACATTTCCCCATTTTCTATGGTATTTCACTTATACTCTTAGGCAGAAATAATATGACATCTAAAGAATTTACAACATTCTACATTCAGGCAATTCAGATTCTCAGGATTTTGGTGGTGGTTATAAATCCAGAGCTTTGCATTGGGAGCCAGTATAGTGTGGAATAGTATTGAAATGGAAGTGGGAAAACCCTGGTTCAAGTCCTCCTTCAGTCACAGAATCTCCATGGGTGATTTTGGGCCAGTTATTATCTCTCACCCCAAACTATTTTATTTGGTGGGACAATAGTTGTGAAGAAATAAAAGGAGGAAGGGTACTGTATACACTATCTTAAGCATCTATACAAAAAGTGGAATATATATATCTAACAAAAAATCATAAACAGAGAAAAAGGGCAGTAGGAGACCGCTACCAGCATAAGTCATAAGATTCCAAAACCAAAAGACAGTAAAACCCATTATTATATGCATGAATTAGACTGTTGATCCCTCAAATGCTTAGAAGAAAATGAAACTAGATTCTAGGAATAATAGTTAAGGACATTTGTCTGTAATTCTTAAACATAAATACTATATTATCGTAGGGTATCTAGAAAAATTAAGTTCTAAAAGCGTCTAAGCCAAAAGACATCTATCCTCAGCATTTCAAATTGTGCACTAGTGATGGGGCAACTGTGCTACACATTTGTATTAGGCCTAACTTGTGGTTATATGCATCTGTATGTAAACAACATGAAACTATTGAAGCTGGGTCTAAAAAACAATATCAAAATGTTTGCTTTTTTTGTTTTACTTCACCATTTATTAAAAATACATTTGTTTGTCCTTATACATGAATTTTAAAAAATTAAAATTTCTCCTGATACATGTGTTCTGAAGTTTATTTTTATTTACTTCTTGATTTATTTAACTGAAGATTTAAAGAAAGAACAATTGACTTGCATTTAAAAGTGCTAAAGAAAGTGATTTTTTTTCTATCAGCATATTTAGAAATCTTATTTTTCCTTACTAGAATCAAATCCAAACCTAACTGTTCCTTTAAACATGCTCCCATTGCAAGCATCTTAAATCTAAAGAGATAATTATAGGTGAAATTAATCTATCCACTAGACCTTGATCTTTATACAGAGTCTGAAAAATATCAGTTATAATAACGATTTCAAAAGACAATTCTTTAAAGACAATATAGGAATAATATGAAATAATGTATAAAAAACTCAAAACTTTCAAATATTTTTACATATAAAAGAAGTAGGAACATATATTATAATGCAATCCACTTCTAAGGAATACAGAGGACAAGAGAAATATACGTAGATGCATACTACTTTAAAACACATGTTTGTTATATTTTAAAGAAACTTTTATGTGAACTTGATTCTTTTTTCTTGATTAGACAGAACCTCACATATGTATATGCTTTATAGATTATTATATAGCTAAAACTTGTGTTGCATTATAATAAATTTATTTAAAGAAAATTATTGTAGAGATAATTAAAAAGAGCAAGCCCCCAAGACTAGTTTTGCTCTGCTTCTTCAATATATCATAAGCTAATACCAACAGAGTGCTGTACTGAATGGTATATCATTTCTTCCAAATTTGTGTTAATCTACAAAGACCGAAAAAGCAGCTAAAATTCCCATTTTGTCCATATTGTCTCTGTTTTCTTCCTGGAAAAAGAACTTTGTGGAAATTCAGCACATTTGGGGGTTTGCATTTAAGGCTATTCTTAGGATAAAGTAATGTGAATAAAGTGGTTAAATGCTGTGAAAGAGACAGGGTATACCAGCTTTTCAATGTACTTTAGAAGCACCTAGTTTGAAATTCTGGTACACTAATTTGGAAATAAGTTTGACTAGAGCCTTCCAAATAAATAAACATAAGAAATAAAATAGTTTAAAATATTTAGTCTCATTCCCTAACATTTTTATTGATACAAAGAATTCAAAGAAAACTAGCTGTCCCAATTCCAAATGACACAACTTCAGAGTATAGAAATAAATTAAATGAAAACAGATATTTGGTAATATAGTGTATGCTATTAAGGATATCAATTAGATGTAAAACAATACAAGACATCCATTTGCGGGATCTTTCCATAATAAAAATAAAATAAAAGGACTGACATTGTTTTATATGGTAGACATTGTGGATTATGACATTGTATCATGACATTGCATCAGTTGAAGTTCACATTGCCCAGTGGCATAGCTTTTTCTAAGCCACATTGCCCAGTGGCTTAGTCCAGTCTGGAGCTAACAGCTTTCTCTATACAGCTGGATCATATCTGGGAAGGGGGATTTGTGGGGAACAAAAACCCTATTGTTCTGTGTGCATTTGTATTGTATTGGATGTAGGCCATTAGATTTTTTTTAAAAATTATTGTTGCTCTCTGTAGCTCTCTAACCAGTTCTGTTTTACTTTGTTCTATTATTTGTAGAATTTTCTGTGATTTGGTAGCATTGGTGGTATAGCTACCCTGTTTCCCCCAAAATAAGACATTCCCTGATAATAAGCACAATCGGGCTTTTGAGTGCATGGCAATAAGGCCAAGCGCTTATTTCAGGGTTCAAAAAAATATAAGACAGGGTCTTATTTTCGGGAAAACATGTTATATCTGTTTTTATTTTTACTATTTATATTTTGCTAGTCCAATTCTAGTCATTCAGTAATCATTCTAGTTACTGAAATTATATGTTGCTGTTGTTGATTTATTCAATGGAGCAGTTGCACTAGATATATTCTTTCTTAATCAGCAGAACTGTAGAACAAAAAAAGATTATTGAACAGATTAGTCTGTTGACCCATATAGTTGACCTGTATACGTGATAGATTTCCCCATTTCACAAATAAATACACTGCGATAGGAAGACATTTAAAGGAATAATCTAAATAAAATGAAAACTAAGGGAATTTAATATCACCTCTTATCAATTACCAGGACCTACAAACAATTCACTGTATCTTTTGATCCCTCTTCTGTTTCCTTTGTTTTTCTTCTGAAATGTATTATACAGTATATTTTTAAAGACTGAAGAATAACAGGTGAGTTTACAGGTATGCAACCAGTATTTTTTTCTTTCTCTTTCCTGGAAAAATGTAACACTGAAAAATTATGCTAGGTCATTGACTGGCAGCAATATTACGCTCTAGCAATCAAAATGGAGTATTCCAGATGCCTTATGTTTTCTGCTTGAATAACAATATCCTCATTCTTGCACACAGTTCCTGTTTCCCAGTTGTCTCCAAACACAGTATCTTTTTTAGAAATATCTTAATGGAATATGTCATTGTTCCACAAATGAATTAATCTGATATACAGTACTGCCTAATGCATTTTCATACATTTTGCTATTTGGGTACCCTGAAGGATATCACTCATTTAGAAAAAGGGCTAAAAAAATTAGGCTGAATATAGAGTTTCTACTGTTTCTGAAGAAGCTAAAACAGCCTCCCTCTATAGCACACAATCCATCATACAACAAACTGATAAAATAAATAGTCTCTAAATGTTTTGTTGCCCTAGGCAACTACTGTACTGCCTACAGCACATCTGAACATCTTTGAATATCTTTTTAACTCTTTCGTAGTAACATACTATGTGGTTCTATCAAAGACAGCCATGTGCCACATATTGTAGATAACCATCCATATACCAGTTACCTGAGTTATTGACAGTTAATCAGAGGCAAATTTCTTACTATGATTTTTTTAGAAATCCATATTAATAAACATTGAAATCATAACTTAAGTTGTGATTTTAAAAAGATATTTAAAAGATATGGTTGCCACAATGTAAAAAAGAAGTTGACTCTAGAAAGAGTGCAGAGAAGAGCAAAAGATATGTTTAGGGGACTGGAGGCTAAAACATATGAAGAACGGTTGCAGGAACTGTGTATGTCTAGCTTAATGAAAAGAAGGACTAGGGGTGACATGATAGCAGTGTTCCAATATCTCAGGGGCTGCCACAAAGAAGAGGGAGTCAAGCTATTCTCCAATGAGGGCAGGACAAAAAGCAAACTAATGGAAACTAATCAAGGAGAGAAGCAACTTAGAACTAAGGAGAAATTTCTTGACAGTTAGAACAATTAATCAGTGGAACAACTTGCCTCCAGAAGTTGTGAATGCTCCAACACTGGGAGTTTTTAAGAAGATGTTGGATAACTATTTGTTTGAAGTGATGTAGGGTTTCTGCCTAAGCAGAGGGTTGGACTAGAAGACCTCCAAGGTCCCTTCCAACTCTGTTATTCTATTCTATTCTATTCTATTCTATTCTATTCTATTCTATTCTATTCTATTCTATTCTATTCTATTCTATTCTCCCAGATATCAGAACCTAAAACAAAATTTATTTATCCCTGTAACTGAGGAGGACCAATTCCTGTCTAGGCATCAGACAGCCTACAACAGAAGCAGTTGGAGCAGTTATAAAGGACATTTTTTCTTTCTCTTGTTTTTCTGTTTTTATTATAAAATCTCTCTTCTCACCCCCATGGGTAGTATGTGTCTTTCTCAATTTCGGGACCTCTATAAAAGGCTTGGGAATGTAAGAGTTCTGTGCAGGATCTTAGCTGTTTCTAGTACTACACTCTTTTGGACAGAAAGCTCTGATGTTTTTTCCTGAGATCTGCTGGAGCCATTCTCCAAGCTCTGGTGTCATAGCCTCATTGGGATCACTTTGGCCTATTCTTTCCACATAGTATAAAGTTCCTCTTTCAGGCCCTGGTACTTTTCTAATTTCTCATATTCCTTCTTCTTGATTTTGCTGTAACTTGGCATTATTACATCTACCACCATTGCTGACTTCTGCTCCTTGTCTACTAGCACAACGTCTGGTTTCTTGGCCAGCACATGCCTGTCTGTCTGGATCTGGAAATCCTGCAGGATCTCAACCCAGTGTATACACAAACACTGTGCTATATAAAACATTATTTATGCATATTGGTTAATACAAACCAGAGCAGTATGTGTCTGTCTAGATGTCTGTCTATCTCAGAAGCAGTAGAAAGTCAGAAAAGAACAATTCCTTTCTTTAAGGAACATATCTATGTAATATAGTTTAGAGAGTTCTTATTATTATTAATCTGATTTGTTGAACAGTCAGCTGGATTTGGCATTTTTATCTACACATTGAATCCTTCCCAAGGACCTGAGATAGGGATATGTTGTTGTTTGTTTTTTAAAGGTTTTTTTTAAAGGTAGATGTAAGCTGTTCCAAGTAAAATTGCCTTTCGCAATTGATGCTGGTGATTTTGTCAATGCCAATGGTGTTCAAGTAGAACTTATTTTTATTATTTCACAGTACTCAACAAACTAATTTTAATCTCTCTCACCCACTCTACCATGATGCTTATTATATATTTTCATAGGCTTGAATAAAACAATTCCACCTTTCCTCTTTTCTTAATTTTTCTAATGGCCTTATTCCCTTTAATATTCTCTGGAAGACTCACCTACTATCCATTGTAGACTGAATGCAATTAAGCCCTATTCAGAAATCATTAAAAACAGAGCTCTCATCATGTGAACAATTTCGATAAGCACTCCTACCTCTAGTGTCACTCAAATAATATCTGTAGGAGGAAAGCTGTTAGATACACTCTATGTGTACAGAGTGATGTGTAAAGTCATGTAGGATGCATGAAAGAATCATATCATTTGAGTGAAAGGAGAGATTTCTCAAAAGTGTTCACTATAAATTTTATTTTATTTTTACAAAATGAACTAATAACTGTTGAAATAATGTGGAGCACTGAACAGATTAAGATATGTATTTTATATTTATTTAAAACATTTATAGTATATGCCACTTTCCATCAAATATTTTGAAGTGATACACATATTTCATTTCCAACTCTGAAAAGAAATCTTGTTACTCAAATGAGAGTATCAAGGTTCTCAAAATTTCAGTGAAAACGTAACCTTCAGTTTGGCTGCTTTTTTCCTCTCTCTCTTAGGATAGCTAGTTTATTTTTTAAATATTTATTTGTCTCCTCAAAATGGAAGTAAGCTTAATTGACATTTATATTTTGGAAATCTCCAGATACAAAGTTCATTTTAAATAACAGATGTGTTGAAATATATGTAAATATAAGTTGAAATAATTTAAATTATTATTCATTGACAATGAGGTGCATTCTTAGTATTTGTTCATATGAATAAAATCAAATTAAAGCAACATAAATTATAATTTATCGCTAATGTTATTGGGGGAAAATTATCATATAGACTATGATTTTCTAGCTATTATTATGGTTAGGTTACATGATGACTTAAATAGACAGATATGCACCCTTTAAAACAATATCCACAGTTGTTTTTTCCTTCACTGCAGCCTACTCCTTGCCACTCACAGAGGAGTAAGCTGGTGATTCTGTGCCATTTATAACCATCAACTTCATGCACAGGAAGAATCTAGAATTTAATATCCAATTTTCTCTTTTGTGCCCTGTGATTGCAAAACGATATGGAATGACATGGTAAGAAAAAAGAAGGGACTTTCTGGGTGAATCTGGAAATGTGCATATACATCCTTACATGTATGATCGTTTAATGAGCTGCTGATATTCTCTATACTTCCAGATATAATATAGAAACATAGTTTCCATTCACCAACTTCTGGCATTAAAAATGTAGCAAATGCATGTTTGATGCTAATGAAACATGAATGAAAAATAATTTGGGATTAATTATTTTAGTTTTATTTAGTGTTTATTAAGTGAAATAAATATGCAATAAATATTCTGTTTTGTGCAGATCCTTAAGATTTTATCATTTTTACTATGGATTTAGGTTATCCTAGTTCAGCTTTTAATCTTTCATTGGTGTTACATAAGTCATTTAAAACTTTTCTCTCCATGCAAAACAGAAGTAGAATATTATCTGAAATCTTGATGTGGAAGATATATTATTTTGTCAGGAAGACTCAAAATAGATGAGCAACTTGCAGATGGAAAAGAGGGAGGAAATTTTTTAAAGTCAATCTCCTTGAATTCTATGGATAATACAAGCCTTGGACGTAGTACAGAAACAACCAAGTTATCGATAAGAAAATCTAAATTTAGATAAGCCAGGATGAAGCTGAGATGAAAAATTATACTAGAAATAGATAATAGATAACTCACGCCCTTGTCACCTCCCGACTGGACTACTGCAAGGCTCTCTACATGGGGCTCCCCTTGAAAAGCACCCGGAGGCTCCAACTGGTCCAGAATGCAGCCACGCGGGTGGTTATGGGCCCACGTGACACCCCTCCTGCGTGAGCTGCACTGGCTCCCAGTGGTCTTCCGGGTGCGACCACCTTTAAAGCGCTCCATGGCATTGGACCTGGATACCTTCGAGACCATCTTCTGCCACCAGTAGCCTCCCACCGGCCAGTTCGCTCCCACAGAGAGGGTCTCCTCAGGGTGCCATCGGCCAAATTATGTCGGCTGGCGACACCCAGGGGGAGGGCCTTCTCTGTGGGAGCCCCTGCCCTTTGGAATGAACTGCCCCCAGAAATTCGTAAAATCTCTGATCTCTGTGTATTTCGCTGTGCCCTCAAAACCTTGTTGTTCTGCCAGGCTGGGCTATCAATGTAAAGATTTTAATTGGTTTTTAAATATGGTTTTATAATTGGGCCTATCATTTAATAATTTTAATTATTTTTAAATTTTGTCTGTCTTTGTGCTTTTAATCAGGCTGTACACCGCCCTGAGTCCTTCGGGAGAAGGACGGTATAGAAATAAAATAAAATAAAATAAAATAAAATAAATAAATAAATAAATAAATAAATAAATAAATAAATAAATAAATAAATAAATAAATAAGAAAAAAGAAAAAAGGAATTAATAACCAACGCTTCAAAGTAGAAAAAATAAGCCATGATTTCTTGACTAATGAAAGTTCAATAATTCAAACAATCCAGGATCAATATATTCTGGTACGGTGTTAATCCTTGACATAAGTACAACAATGTAAAACAATTATTATATTATAATTATTATAATAGATAAAAGATAGGAATCCTGAAACAACTTGCCAGAAACAAAGTTTGAGGCCCATTTTATAACAGCAATGAGCAGTGAACCAGAAAGGTGTTAATTATATTTGTAATATTTTCAACTAGCTGGATACCCGTGCTCTGCTACAAAACTATGTGATCGGGCTTGATAAATAGACACAGCTTGAAAATTAATGAATAGTTACGATTGGCCTCTCCTCTCCCCTTCTCTCCCTCAGGCTGGCCCCATTGATCCTCTCCTATCCCCTTCTCTCCCTCAGGCTTGCCCTACAGAGGCCTCTCCTATCTTATCCCCCTTCTCTCCCTCAGTCTAACTCCTTAGCATCAGAGAGTTCAGGTGGGGTGAGGGAGTAGAATGTCTAAACTTCCAGCCCGCAGGCCGGATGAGTCACATGCTGGCCACACCCATGCCCAGCTGGCAGTTGGAACAGCGTTCTTTTCAGGTGGGGAGGGGGAGTAGAACATTTGACTCCTTAGCATCAGAGTGTGTTAATAATAATATAAGAAATACTAACGATCTGATGGTGATTTCGAAAAATCCTTTCTTAGTGAGCACCTATAAGCCAAGAGGAACATATGTACCAAATTTCACATTTGTAGGCTTTACTGTACTGGAGATTTTGTGATAATGCCTGAGTGATATTTTGTGTGTGTGTGTGTATACATATATATTAAGTGTTTTACCGAGACATTTTATCAGATATATATATATATATATATATATATATATATATATATATATATATATATATATATATGCTAGGTGGCAGTAAAATGATTCAAAAAAGTGTAGGAAATGAGAGACAAATTGCTTGATAAAATGGCTATTGTCATCTGAATATATTATTCCAATATATGATACATATTTGTATTCATCTGTACATATGGATCCATAATCAGTTGATCAGAGATTTAACATAGCTGAGGATAGTACAAAAAGATTTATCTTAAGGAGAAATAATAGGGAATTTATAATTATATCTGGCACCAGAATGATATTGGTGGCCTTGACCAGTGATATGAATATACTATATATTTTATTGGAGAAAGTGGATTTTTATAGCTAGTTAATTAATTGGACTTTATATGTTTTCTTAAAGATATCTGTTTATTCTATAGGATTTCTAATGGTTCTCTTACACATTTTTAGTCAGTCTTAACTTCTTGTTTGGTTGAATATAATATATAATAAACATAGTAAGAATGATTTAGTGTACGTTATCTGTTTTATACTCTGTACAAAAGATTGAAGGCTTTTAGTCTGAACTCTTGATATCCCTAATTTCCACATACCATTGATTTTTACAAATTGGTACAAAGTTAATGTAATAAAACAAAATTCCACTAGATGGATCTGGAGTTCTTTAAACAGGTATTCAATTATATTTAAAATGGTGTCATGTAACAGAGGTATTTTACCATTGCATATCTTTGTGTGAGTATAGATTAAATAAATCTTCTCTAAACATTTCTTCAAGTATTTAATTTGCCAGTAATATTTTAAGAAATAAAATGAGTATATTTAGTAATAATGATCTTTGTCTAAAATCTGAAATGTTTGTTTAGCAAGGTGTATGTATTTGCACTTATATCACTGGACGTTACTATTTTAGTTGGTAAGAAATTCTTTGTATATCAAAAATACAAAATTATATGAAATAATATTATTTGGAATGTTTTTCCTTGATATAGTACCGTAATAATTTCCAAAAATCCAAATTCTGTCTCGCTCTTTCTTCATTCTCTTGCAAATTTAAGTCTTGCAAATTTAAATTGTTGTTTTTGCAGATGTGTTGGGTAATTGCATTATTCATTTGATATAAACAATGCACAAAGTGTTCATGCAAGTTAGGAAATGTTTTTTGGAATACTAATGCCCAAAACATGAATTGATCATTTTTTATGTTTTTATTTTAGAATAAAAATGTGCTAGCTAGATATTTTCATGGGGGAAAAATCAATATGTCATTGTGTTTCAGATTTAGCAAAACCTAATTTGCTAACACCTACCTAATTTGTGTTAATCTCACATTTTACACTTTACTTAATAATCTGAATATATCAATTCTATTTGTTTATATAGGGAAATTTATTGAGAAGGTTGCTATGAATAAGTTGTGGAGGATTATAGAAGAAACAGATTATCTGAATCCCTTTCAGCTAGAATTCAGGCCCAGACATGGGAGAGAAACAAAATTAGTCACTGTAGTACTGTAGATGCCTACATTGGACCCTGGATGAAGTGTTTGCTTTTTTCTGAGTCCATCAGTAGTCAGTACTAATTATAATATCCTTCTGGAATAGGTAGTTTCAGTTGATAATCTGTTGATAGGGTCACAGAGGGAGTCTATATCTTGGAAGTCCTTCTGGATATATAATTCATGTCTTCTGCTTAAGCAGTAGGGGAAGGACATAGTCATCTTTAGCTGCTGCATCGCAGACCTCTTTGAAACAGGATGTTTGGATGACAGCAACGCATGACGTATTAAACAAACAACTGGATTGTTGCAATATGTTTTACATGGAGCTATACTTACTTTCAAATTCAATTTTAAACCTTTAAACTGATATATGGCATGGCACCAGGATATATGCCAAGTATAATTCTGCACATCTGAGAGAGACTTGCTAGAAATCTCATTCCCACTGAAGTTAAGGAAGCTTGCATTAGGACGTATGTCATAAATTTCCCTCAATATGTTTTTTGGCCCCTATACTTTTCTGTTCATGAAGTCTAAGGGGCTTCGAGTCCTAAGGTAATAGTAGATATCCAGTTATTAGTATGATGATGATGATGATTTATCATTATGGTTGTTTTAAAATACTTTGAGATACACTTTTTATTTATTCTTTTTTGCTTCATATTAGTATGATTTAGATGGCACATAAAGGCTATAAGACAAATATATACAATTCTTGTTATATTTTTTTAAATAAATGTTATCCATTTCGCTTGGGAATATGTATTTTAAGCTTTGGCATCAGTCATTGCTTCTGCACTTATTAAAACAAAAAGTGACAATCCAATTCTCTATTCCTTCTAGTTCACTTCAATGAGTAACTGAAGGGTGATAATTAAACCAAAAGTATGTATAAAAATCAATTCTGGATGAATTAAAATGCTGGGGAAAGAAATGAAAATATGGAATGAAGCGAACCATATGACATGAAGATGATTAAAATGTTAAAAATAAAATGATTAAAACAATTAATGAGTCAGATAACATTCTATTGATTAATATTTGAGAGTGGAATAAAAGAAACCTTAATTCTGTCAGGCAATATTGAAGCACAATATAAATCCACAAATATTGCTATAATGGAGCTTTAAGGATTTTTTGGTTGATTTCTCGATAGGATGACAATTTCGCTTAGAGTTTAATATTATCCAATCAATAGCACAAAGTATCCTCCAAAGTTGAAAATTTAAAAAAAACATACATTTTCAAAAAGAGAAATTAAGAAATAATACCATAATGGAGATAATAGGCTATTATATGAAAAGTGCAGGCAAAGAAAATAATTTCTTTCAATAAATAAAGTCATGAAACTTTATAGGCAGAAAAACTTTAGAAAGAAACAGAATATTGCAGTAAATAACAAAAGATTATCCAGCTTGGAAAATCCAAAAATGACTTGCCTGTGCTGAATTTAGGGAGAAGATGATACTCCTAACTATAACAAGTAAAAATAAAAACTGATTGAACACAGTATCTTCTATTTTTCTAATAATATTCCCTTATGTATTACTAGTTGAATTTAGAAAAACCTTATTATTCCCAGTTAAAATTAATTAGGAATAAAATTAACGCACTATTGATGCATTTCCGTGCCTAAAACTTTATCTTTGTGTCTGCTCCTCAACTACTCACCATGTTCTATAAATTTTCTTATAAAAACTTGAGGCATAAATATGTCTAATCCAAATACATTTTTGTTACAGAAATTGAATAGACATATACTCCATAAACCTGTTTTCCAATCATTAATTGGAACAGAACTAATATTTTAAAGTATTGTTTCAAATTGGAGTTTAGTATAACAATGTATCAATAAACCAGTACCTTTATTATTAATGCTAATGATAAATTATATGAAATTATTAATAGCCCTAAGAAAAAAGGAAATAGCTGATTCATGTAACACAGTTATACAGTAAACCAGGGTTGGGCCCCTCTTAGCCGAGATTCAGGTAAGCCCAGCTGCTATTTTGTGCCCCCAAATATTCCTCAAACCATGCCATCAAAATGATTTTCAGTGATGCATTTTTTTTATATAAATAAAAAAATTAAAATTTTTGTAAAACTAAATGCATTCAATTCTGTCCTTATTTTTAAGGCTCAAAATGTTCTACCCATTCCCACCTGTACCATCAGAGAGATTTCCCCTGCATCTCATAGTGGAGGTTTTTTTCAGCGCATTATCTTTCAAGGAATTAAGTAATTTTCTGTAAAGGGGAAGACCATGGTCTAAGAATGTTTGTCTGGAAAAAGTGCCCTAGTACTGCACATGAATTAAATGTTTAAATTAAACAAACAAACAAAAAATCAGCTTCTAGCAAGCATCCTTTTGTTTGAATAGGGGAATTAATCATAGCTTCTTAAAGCTAGGTTTGTCTTATTCATGATCACAGCACCTCTGTGTGTAGTGTGCAGGCTAATGCACAACATTCAGCAACTGTAATACAAGCTTTCCTTTAGCAATGATACTTTGAAAACATTTTCTGTAATAAAGGCAACTGTGTTAAATGCAACTAAACTAAAATTGTGCCCATGGCAATTGCTTTGACTTTTTTTTGATAAGGCTGCAGAAAGAAAAGATATTGTTCCCTTTGTACTCCTTTCCCGACAACAGGCAGGTTGCATCCTTTCATCATATCCTCTCCTTTCTGTTATTATTTCAGGTTTTGTTCTAAGCCACTTTCAATTCCCACCTGTGCCATTCTCCTGACACAGTTGTTAACATCAAGCTGTAGTCTGTCAGTAAACCACAATCCTCCCTCTACACTCTTGTGGTAGCTATCTAAATAGACAAAAATAAAAATGGAATGCCTTTGGCCCCAAGGATTCTCATGAAGACATCCCTTTTGGAAGTTGCCTCCTTCTTTATCCCTTTGTAGGGAACCCATAAACAGAGGAAGCTGTTCTCCACCAGTAGAAAATAGGCAGCATGCTATGAAATAGAATCACTTCCTTTCTGCTATCCTGGACCAAAAGGTATCTTCCTTCTAATCATCTCACCTCACAGAAATGTGGGACTATGAGCAGCTTCCCACTACAGAATCTGATGGGTTGGGCCAATTCTGGTTTAAGCAGGTCGTCCTGGAAGTTATGCAGGTGTCAAACCATGAAGGGCTTTGCATATAACTATCAGCACTTTAAATTGTACCAAGTTACAAATTGGCAAGCAGTGCAGGCCTGCAGAATCAGAGTCAGGTGCTCCCAATATCTAGAGCTGGGAAATTGTACCAAAGTAGAAAGACTGTTGCATTTTGGACCAGTTGCAGGTTTGGAGTAGTCTTTAAGGACAATCCCATATAAAGTGCATTGTTGTAGTCCACCTCCATCTAGAGCAGGACTACAAACTCCTGGTCCGCGGGCCAGATGTGTCATGCACTGGCCATGCCCACACCAGATTTAGTGAAGGGGGGAAAGTCCTGATATGTCACGTGGTGGTGCTGTGACATGAGTTTGTCATCCCTGATCTAGAGTCACAATAAGAAACGCAGTCACCTTTGTCAATGCCTCTCGAGCCACAGCCCCCACTTACTATTCAAGTAGGAGTTGTGAGTCCAGTAAGACCTCTACATTCTGGACATGCTCTTTTACCAATTGTGCTCATCTATCCAGAGATAACAGTAATATTGACAGAAAACCCTGATATACAAACAGGAACTCTTTATGTGTCCAGGCCCTTTAATGGCAAAAAACTTCCTTGTTTTGGGAAGTTCTATCTAGAACTTCCCAAAGCACCAAGTGCCCAAACCGGAGCGTGCGCCACAGCCCCGGAAACTCAAAGATCTGGTCTTCTGGTTTCCAGCACTCGCATGCGCATTGGCCAGCTGGTCTTCGGGTTTCTGGAGCTCCGGTGCACGCGAAGATCAGCTGCGCACTGGAAACCAGAAGACCAGCTGGCAACGGTGCACGTGCCCACAGAGTGGGTTCTGCAGGCCACCTCTGGCATGTATGCCATAGATTCGCCATCACGGGTCTAGAAGCTGTAGAAAAACATGTTTCAGTAGAATATTTTGATCTTCTTGAATGAAGAATCATTAAAAACAGAAATAGTTTGCTATTATCCATCTTTTCTTGTGATTGGTCCCAGTTACCATTGTTTCTTTGCCTTTTTTAAAAAAAAATCTGGCAAAACTGTGAAACCTTGCTCAGCAGAAATGAGAATCTTTCACAGGAAAAAAAAAGTTGTCTACATAGTTGATGAAGGCAGCTGCATTTGGATGAAAATTTGCTGTAAGACATTCCTACTTTGTGAATCATGTTTGGGGATTTCCCAGTTGCTGTAGGAATTTTGCAGATCTTATTGACACAACATAAAATCAGAGGCAGTAGACCAACTTTCAAATGTATTTGCATAGAAGAATATGTTTATTGTGATCTCTTGAGATTATTATGAACTAGTTTCAAAGAAGGAATTGTAAATATGCTTCAATAGTATTTTAAAAATCCATGTAACAAATTTCTGTAAATTATATGACTCACTTGCTTCCTGGACCTTGCCTCCTGGAGTTGTGGGTGCTCCATTGCTGAAGATTTAAAAAAAAAAATTAGACAACCATTGTCTGGGATAGTATAAGGTCTTCTGCCTTGGGCAGGGATTGGACTAGAAGATCTCCAAGGTCCCTTCCAGCCCTATTCTTCTCTTCTCTTCTCTTCTCTTCTCTTCTCTTCTCTTCTCTTCTCTTCTCTTCTCTTCTCTTCTCTTCTCTTCTCTTCTCTTCTCTTCTCTTCTCTTCTCTTCACAATAATCTTCAAGCGATATCAGCATCAACTACATTACTTGAATGATCAATGTTTTTCATTTTGTTCGAGTCTTTTTAGTCATTTCATTTATTAATATTTGCTAAATTTATGTAGCACTATAATTTCCAAGGACTTCTGACAGGTAAAACACAATAGAAAAAAAATGAAAGAATAGGTAATAAAATACCAATGGTGATATTTTCATCAGTTACTTCCAAATGTTTTTTGTTTTTCACTAAGTTCCAAAGGGCTACATTGAAAGGAGCAAATCTAGCTTCTAGTTGGCTGTTCCAGATGCCATTACCAAGAAAAAACTCTTTTTGTTATGCTTATATTTCCAATGAAATATCTGCAATGCTAGTTTAAATCAAATTATCAGGGAAGTGATGATTCTTAAGAAACTTATATTTAAATATATTTCAAATTGGAAGATTGTTTCACTATAAAGTTATAACATGACACATATCTAGCTGTATGTTTTACTTTAGCATTCAGTCTGATATTTGAGACAGACAGATTCTATTTGCATATAGACTTCTGCATCTATGTGCATGTAAATTCAAATATTCAGCTCAAATTCAAAAGTTTTGGTTTTATTTGGCAGGTACCTCTTGCACTAAATGAGATGTAGCATATCTAATTCTTGCATTGTGACTTCTCTCTACATTTATTAAAACAAAAGAATAGCGTTTACATTCTGTTTACCTTTTTATAAAAATACTTCACAATATTCTTTTTTTTTTACAAGTGACTAACAAATTTATGTGTTAGTGACACCTAAGATTCAAAAGATGATATTAAATGTTGATTAAATAATTGCTTTATTTGAGAGATTCATAGCTTACTGTCCATGACATTCAACTACTGAATATCAAACATCATACTGTCCAAGGAAGATTGTACTGCTGGCAACCATGCAAATATTCCTGGTGTAGTTATTTATGGTGGCTTCTTCCAATTGAAAATTTGGTCCAGTGACCAAGAATAAGAAGATTTAGTGGAATAGGAGAAAGAAAAGTGGTGCAAATTATTTCCTTCCCTTCTTCCAGTGGAACTGCATTTCTCATTACATGTTATAATTTTTTTAAAAAAAACACATGTAAGAAAGTTATGGTCAGAGTGCAAATAAGGTAGCAGATGTATTCTTTAATATTTTTCAGTGGGAAACCTTGAGATTGTTTGAGCATTCAGTGTAATATTAAAAAAACACAATGCGTGAGGGAAGCATGCCAACTTCACAAGAAATAAACATAATAGGTTGATTCACATAGTTCCAAAGATAGACAAATTGGCATAAAAGAACAAATATGAGCTGCACATTAAATTAGGTGAACCTTAATTTGTTCTGACAACTTGTTTGTCCTTTGGCAGCCAACGGCTCCTAACCTGGCCAGTATATTTGATCAGTTTTCTATTATCTCTAAATTGGTGTTTATACAGTCGGTTCTGTTTTGTATGATCATGTCATTATTGTTTATTTTGATTTGCTTTCCCCGCTTTTACAGGGTACACTTTTCTTGAGATTAGGGCTGCATTTGGATTTTGGGTAGGATAATAGGCTATAGTCCAACAAACAGCAGTGAGTGACAGCAACAGAAAAAGCACTAAAAAGTGCTTCCTTTTCTTGAACCATTTTACATTAAATCATATTGGTGAAATGTAAGTCATCTTTAGTAATATTTTATTTATTAGCTCTTTAGAAAAAAGAGGAGGTACTTAGTAATCTCCACAGCATCATCCCCACACAAACAAACATAGTTCACTAGTCTGTGAGAATATCTGATAGATGCAGCAGGACAATATTATTTCATGCCTGAATTGTGGCTCAGGCAGAGAATTAGAGAATTACATCTATCCAATCTAGTCTTAGGGACAAGATTAGTTTTGCATGATGAAATAATTGTCCTTGCCTCACAAAGATGCATTATACCTTATTATCATTATTTATATTTCTCCTGTTTTTTTTTAAATGACTACATTTACATTTAAAAAGAGTTCTAATTATTGTACAGTATAATACAGTATTCACATTTGGCATACCTTCCCTCAGATACTAATACAATCAGTGTTGTCTTATTCATATTTAAGAAACATTACATCAGTGTATTTTTAAAGGAAAACGGATAACAAAATATAATTTTTTTGGGGGGGCTTTTATGATAATTTTCTAGAATAAATTTATTCTATTTATTTAACATTAAAAAGTGGCAACCAGGTTTTAAACAATAAAGGAAAGCTAAGAGAAGGACATTGTGCCTGAATTTAACATACAGTAGCCGTAGGGAAGAACACATAAAAGTAATTTGTCAAGTAATATGCATAAATTATTTCATATTTAATATATACATACATTCTGAATATTTTCTCTTCAAAATGCATTGAATACAAAATTTGACAAGTTTCAAAGCAGTCAAGTACCAAGGGTACTGTGACAGTGATACTTGGTATTCAACTACTTTGAAATTTGAATTTGGTACTCAACAGATTTTGAGGAGAAACTTTTATCCCTCTACTTGTTATTTGTTTGGTACTTGATGTACAAGTTAGAACTTGTCGGTGTCAGTTTCCTCATGACATACTACCCTTTCCATCCAAAATAAAGGGTCATGTGTTAGTCACGTGGTAATTCTTACCCTGTGCACATCTTCTTGTGATCTTAGCTTCTGTGGTCATTATGTGTATTTTTGTGCTCTTTTTTTTTTTATCAAGTGGTTTTTATTTAACTTAATTTAAATATTTATTAATTTTTAGGTTTATTTCTCATGTAAAGTAACAATATACAATCCTATCTTTTTACATATTGCCTTAAAATGTACATTGTCACATTAAATTTATTTACATTATTCCTTATGGGAAAAATTTGTTTGGAACCCGTTGTTTTTGGAACTCGCTGCACCTCAAGGAACCAGTTAACAAGGTACTGCTGTATATTAAAAATACCAGGTATAAACCTCAACTCGGCACATTAAAAAGCATGAAAAAGCACTGTAAGCAACAATAATGATCAATAGATTAAGACATCTGTCATATGTTGATAGTTAACCTATAACTCAGAAGACAGGCAAGGAATGGAGAACCTGAAGTTGTTTATGGAGTTATGTATGCTGTAAAAATATGAATACAGAAGACTTTGTCTTTTCCTCCCATAATACTTTCCATGATATTAGAACTCAGGGTCACCCCATGAAGCTGAATCTTTGACCATTAAAGATTAAAGATTAAAGACTCAAAGAAGATAAAAGCAAGTATTATCTCTATACCACACATAGTTAATATGTGGAATTTGCAACCACAGTATGGTTAATACCATAATTTGAATGGGTTTAAAAGGATTTCAGTCTGATTCACATGGGGAAATGCTGTAAATAGCTAATATTTATGAAAGATTTTTATATATTGTCAGCAGTTATTTAACTTAAATGACTCTAATTACCCATTTCTGAGGATCGTGAACATTTCTATTGTGCTTCTTTGTTGTTTTACTTTGTTTTTATTTTATTACTAATTTATGGTCAAAGATCAAAAAAGAAAATGCATTACACAACAAAAAGCAGATGATAAAGGGATGGTAACATAAAACTATTAAAATAACCACGCAGTACCCACAAAGGTAATATACTCCAGTGTTACTCATTCTAGCTGCCCTCCTGAGATTCTTTATGTTTCTTTCACTGATCTGAAAATGGTCTTTGAGTCAATCTCCTGTGGGCATATATGGTAGAAATTAACTGTTATTTCCATCAATCAGTGTTTATTGTAGCTTATCGTCTAAACATAGTTAAATTCAAATTAAATACAATGCCAGTGGCATACTTGTATCCTCTATTCTTGGATAGAAGGATATTAAGCAATGCTGTATTTCCCCCCTCCCCTCTTTTATTTAATGTTAATGTCAATGGCTCACTCACGTTCTAAGCAAGAACTTCATCTCCCTTCTCCCTTAAACAACAGTATAATTTCCTTGCTTCTTTTTTTGCAAATGACATTGTTGTCTTCTTTTTGTCAGAAGTAGGTCTTTCTTGTAAATTATGGGCTTTAGGTGCTGCTTGTGTAGGATCAGTCCCATAAACATCTACAGAAGTTGGCCATTATGCTAGAATAGGTGGCCTCTGATCCAGTGGTGAAATCCAATTTTTTTGCTACCCGTTCTGTGGGCATGGCTTGGTGGGCGTGGTGTGGTGTGATGGGCGTGGCTTGGTGGGCATGGCAGGGGAAGGATACTGCAAAATCTCCATTCCCACTCTATTCCAGGGGAAGGATACTGCAAAATCGCCATTCCCTCCCCATTCCTGGGGGAAGGATAATGCAAAATCTCCATTCCCACCCCAACCTGGAGCCAGCCAGAGGTGGCATTTGCCGGTTCTTTGAACTACTCAAAATTTCTCCGAACTGCTTAAAATTTCTGCTACCAGTTCTCCAGAACCTGTCAGAACCTGCTGGATTTCATCCCATTCTGATCTGATCAAACCAGTGGTGGGTTGCTACCGGTTCGCCCTGGATCAGGTGAACTGGTAGCGGTGGCGGCAGGAGGCTCCGCTCACCTGCCCAGATGCTTCTGCGCATGTGCAGAAGTTTCATGCACATGCACGAGTGTGCACACACCCACAAGCGAACCGGTAGCGACGGGATTTGAAACCCACTACTGGATCAAACCCTCTTTTTACCTTTTTAATGAACAAACCCAAAATAATAGCATTTTATTAAACTGCATTTTCTTTCAGAGAGGGTCATAACAATTGTAGGAATAAGGAACCATCATGAAAAATAAGTCCTTTCACTTGTTCATTTCTAGTGAGGGAAGTGAGAGAAGAAAGAAATGCTGCTAAAAAAAAGCTGCAGTTTCAACTTATTTCAGTACTTCTTGGTACTTAGGAAGCGGGAATCTGCATTAGATCATCTGAGATGCCTAAGAAAACACAAAGTGAAGAAAAGTGAAGGCTGTTAAGAAGAAAAAGAGATATAAATAAAAAATATAAGAAATAAAATAATTTTAAAATATTAAGTGACAGGATTATCTATGCACATAAATATTAAAGCACTGAAGAATGTTGCTGGTTTTTTATGGTAAACATTTTTGTACTTTTTATATGTTCCTGTTTTAGTTACATTTCAAATGAGGGAAGACTTCCATAATTTTTTTTTTGGGGGGGGGGGGAGAGGAGGAAGATTAAAATATATTATAAAAAATTAAAATTAAATCATATTGAAGTTAATTAATTAAGCTTATTGAGACTAAATCAACATACTTCACATGCTACAGATAGTTCTTTTAGGAAACATAAATGTAAGGTTGAGATTCCTACCAAGAGGTGTCTGATTGTGCAGTCCATAACCCATATAGGGAATCTCAACTGATTTGCTCATAGATGCAAAATGCCAGCTAAAAGAGGTGGGAAATGAGATGATCCATTGTTAAAATAAATTGGAAATTAATACTAAGCAATGAAACTTATAGCAAATTAAGTCATATGTTCAGAAGGCTGAATATACATTACAATTATATTAAAGTGTTTCTAAAAGTAAAATGGAAAAGGATCGCATGTTTCAAACAAAAAGATAAAGAAAATGATAAGAACAATCTAAGTACACTATTCTGATTCATGCTATCCATGGGAATTAAATCATACTCAAAATAATGAATTGCATCATTATACAAATTTTAGTTCAGGTTAGGCAGTGTGTAGATCTTTTTTCTAGTTTGCCCCCAGCCCCCCAAATAGCTGTTGTGGGAAGTCTTATACGTTCAGAAAATAGACACCCCCATGGGCAATAATACCCATGTATTTATTTTTAGTTATTTCTAAACCTCCAGAGACATGGTGGCTCAGTGATTAGGGTTCTAAATCTTAGACCATTAAAAGTCTACAGCTCAGCAGTTTGAGATCCAACTGCTGCAAGATAGAGTGAGCTCCCATCACTTGTCCCAGCCAGCTCCTGCCAACCTAAATGCTTGAAAGCATGCAAATGCAAGTAGATGAAAAAGTACTGAATATAAACATGCAGGAAGATAACAGCATTCTGTGTTTTGCTGTACATGTTGTGCTGTGGCATAACGCCATGCCAGACACATGATTGCAGAAATGTCTCTGGATTCCCTGGCTCTTTGGCTTAAGAAATGGAGATGAGTACTACCCCCTAAAGTCGGTCACAATTCGGGTTAATCACAATCTTTATCTTTACTTCTAAGACTCCAAGATTCTGTCTATCATCCCAGTTGATCTTTATTATTATTCTGAACAGGAAATCTACTTCCTATAACCACTATATAACCACTCACTATTTTTCTAATAAATGGTTGTGATGCCTTTCTGAAACTTCAAAGCATTCTTGGAAATAAAGGCTGGTGCTTGCTTTGGGCTTATATGTTTTCTGTTCAATATTAAATTATATTGAATAAAAATAACATAAACTATTAAAATCAAGTAGGTCAAGTGATAGGTACTTTGGATACAAAAAAACCCCACTCTAATGTACTAAACAAGGCTAATCTTACCTAGATATTAATTGTGTGTTAAAAAAATTAAATAAATAAATTACTAAACCATAAGTCAGTTTACGTAATAATAGTTATCAAAAGGAAAACTAAACATGTGACTTAATGTGTTCAGGCTAAATTTTTTATGTAATTTCTAACAGTAAAATATGTTCAAATGCAAAAAGAACAATACATTCATCAGATCATTGTGCAGTTAATGGGAAATGGATGTGGTTTTATTTATTTATTTATTAAATTTATATCCCGCCCTTCTCCCCGAAGGGATTCAGGGCGGTGAACAGCCGAGAATTAAAATAAAATGCAATATAAAAGTTAAAATAATTAAAAATAAATAAAATTAAACGGCCGCCCCAATTTAAAACCCCTAGCAAAATAGTTTCACTATTTTTTCAAAAGAATCATAATAGTATAATTAAATCTATTTCCATTCTCTGTGCCTTAGCTTCCAAATTACTAGCAAATAATTCAAAATAACCTTTTATAAAAGCCTAAATTGATATGTTAAATTACATTCCAACAGTTATTTTTTTCTCTAATTTTGTATAGAACCCAGGGTTCATTGGAGTTGGGCAGCTAATAACGTTAAATAAATAAATAATAAATAATAATAATTGCATCATACGAATTAAGAAGTCTGATTTTGAACATTATTATTTCTGACAATGATTAACCTAAGAATTTCCCTGAAAAACCACAAATGTGTCTAATAATTGTTGATTAATTAATTGGAATCCTAGGTCTAGACAAATGTGACATTTGTCTTGTAATATTCATGTACTCTAAGTTCTTATCTTGTGGCTTCCAATATTCTTGATAGTCAGGATTTATTTTTAGAAAAAAATCATACAACTTCCATGAAAGTTCATAAAGTTGAGCTGCTGACACACATTACAATAGAAAATTATAACTTGTTTTATTATATAAAAATGTATAATTTAGAGCCAGCTGGAAATCGCATAACATTCTGACATGAAGTAATTCTTTTCAATATATTCATGACATTTTTATAGCACTAGTTTTTTTATATAATTTTGCAATAATTTGTCCTTTTTTTTTTTGTTTTTATCAGGAGCTGGATATAAAAATCCCTTCAGTATATCAGGGATATTAGGCAAGCAATGTTATGAGAAAATGACACATATTCTGACTGCGAGACTTAGCAGACCTACATGTAGCGTTGTCACTGGCTTTGGCTCCTTCTCTCACCAGCCTACTCACCAGCTGATCCCTCGGCAGGATTACCAGGAAAACAAAATTAGATCAGAATCAGATATAAAGGATTAGAAAGAAATTCAGACTATGTAGCATCAAAAAAGAGAACCTAGCAGCAGCCATGTTTTATAGGATTTGTTTCAGAAGAAAATATCTCACATATTGATAAGGATGACTAATTAAAATTATTTTTCTAGTCTTGGCTCATGAGGAACAGTTAATATGAGCTGGTTAGCAGGAATTCAATAACTAAGAGGTTTTATAATCTACCTATGGAGTTAACATAATACAGCAAAAGAAGGAAACATTTTGGGGAGCCATTTCTTGTCTAATGAATTCTTAGATAATTATTCTGAACCTTATTATTATACTTGAACAGCAAGGAACAAACTCCAGTCTCTCCACAGCAATTTTACATGCTTTGTAAAGGTAAAGATAAAGGAGTCCCTGCAGGTTTTACTTGCTAGCTGTAGCCAACATTGGAGAGCAGTTCTCATCTGTGTTTCTTTAAGCCATTGAGCCAGCGCTGTCTGAAGATGTTTCTGCAGTCGTGGCCAGCATGACATCATGTTGCAGTGCCCAGCATGTGACGAAACACAGAGCACTGTTACCTTCCCACCAAAGTGGTACCTGTTTATTTACTTGCATGCACTGTGCACATTATAAAATGCTACAATATGTATACTTAACTTGTTTGAACTGTTTCATTGGAAGAGTCTGACTTTGTCTATTCTGTTAAACAGAAATTTTGAAAAGTGGTACCAAATGAAATATTAGCAAATCACTGAAACATGTGAAAGTTGCTCAGCTTGTCTAAAACAAGATATCTAAGTGTCAGTGTCAGCTTCAGTAAGAATTAAGTCTCCCCCAACCCATTTCTATAACTGATTTGTGTGAATCAGGTAAAATAATTAAATATCACTATATTCATATTTAAATATGAAACATATTTCAAGCATTATACTTTCCAGTTCATTCACATTTTCATAAATAATAAAGCCATTAAAAAAATCCTGCTTACTCATTGAAATTGAGAATGAAATATAGTCCAACACACAAGATAAACATTAGGAACATTATCGTGCTAAAATAATACAGTTAAGGAGATAGAAATTATCACATTAAATTTAATTTATAAAAAGTGAAATACTTTTGTTTAATAACATTTTTCTTCTTATTTTTTTAGGTTTTTATTTTCCTGCTCTGGACAGCTATTCCTTCCTTTTCCAAATGCATCCCCCCATCCTGAAGTTTCAACTTATTTTTATTTATTTAACAGTAAAATTAAAACTATCCTTGAGTTGCGTCTGAACTACTTTGGCTCGGATCACAATAAAGCATTTTATTTTAGTTATTAAAAACAAATCTAGATACCTTTAAGAACAGAAGCTCTTTGCAGTTGAAGACAATGTTTTGTCTGCTATTGAAAGTGTTATATTAATAAAAGGTTCATATAACACATGAACGTTTTCATTCCCTTCACTACTATCTTTTGAGGGAAGAGATGCCTACTAAACATAATGTGCAGTTTACCCACTGTTCTCTGCAACTAAAGATAAAGCCTTAATGAGCAGAGTGACGTTCATTTCATGGATACGTGAATATATGATATTAGAATACAACACATGGATGTTAATTCTGAGTTGGGATTAAATACACTAACAGTAAGGTACAGTTGAGGAAATTGAATTTGAAGTGAGTGACATAATGATGAACCTGTATTTGGAATAGATGACTGCTCCTTAAGAAAAAAAAAGATTGAGTATAAAGTCTCTTTTCCAAACACAAATTATTTTGATTTGTTTTATCCAGTTTAGAGTGTAGTTAAGAATATCTCTGCTATTTTTGTCCTTTCTTTGCTACATGGTAGATACATTAAATTAATTTGTAATATTTTTGATAATTGCAGAGGTTGCAAATGGTCGCTACATGACATCCTTGCTTAATGATGATGCAAAAGCTTAACAATGGCAACCAGGAATTGCTGGATCTATTATCTTTAAGCAAAGTGACCATATGATGTGCTTTATGACTGCACTGCTTAGCAATGGAAATTCTGGTCTCAATTTCTGTCATTAATTGAGGACTACTGGTAGCTGTATAATAATTAGCTACAAATAGGTTTGAATTCGCTAATAGCAAGTTTGAAAGCTTAATTTAGGACACAAAAATGGAAAAAAGGATTTAAACTTCATTTCACAAATGCTATCCTTTAGCTAAATTTGGATCATGAACAAAAGCAAATATATGAGCTGCAGGATAATGTTGCAAGATCCAATTTGGGTCGGTCACAAGGAGTAAAGGTTAGTCTTCTGAGCTTTTGGACTCATGCTGGAGCCCATCCTCAGGGAACTTCTCTCTCACCAGAATATGTATTGAGAGAGAGGAGAGATTCTATAGACAGTTGTTCCCTAAGGATGGGTTCAGCATGAGTCAGAAAGCTCAGAAGACTAAGCCTCTACTCCCAGTGACCGACCCAGATTGGATCCTAAATTTTGATCTTCCAGCACAGGTTTATTCATATTATTTGGTTTTGCTGTTAGTGCTTCATTCTTACTAAAAATAATTGGAATTATTTCATTTGTTTATTTTAAGTATTTTTATTTATTACATTTTTATTCTACTCATCCCACCTACAAGGTGACTCTGGCTTATTTTTTAGTTTAGTTGGTTAATTAGTTTAAACCAATTAAATTAATTTAATTAGTTGGTTAATTAACAGAATGAAACACTGTTTTCATTTGGAAATGTAATTGATTTTGAATTATACTTTACTTTTACAGCCTTTCCTTCAATTTCAGTCTTTACCACTACTTCATTGTATAGTCAATCCATTATTCTGGAACATTTTAAAAAGTGTTCAGTTAATTAAACTTTGTATCTGAAGGGATTATCATTCATTGACCATTATTATAAGAATTTATTGAAAGCAATAAAGATGAGAAAAAAGGTAGGATTAAAAAAAAAACAATGGAGAGAGAAGCTGACCCACTGAGAAAAAAATATTGTAATTCTTACTTCAAAACAACTCATCCCCTTTCTAATAACAATTGTTTATATTTTTAACAAGTTCAGAAATGCCTCTTCTTAATTTTCTTTTATCTAAGGTAAAAAAATCCTGCTTCTTGATTTCTAAGAAAAATAAGTGATCTAAAATGTAGTAAACAATGTGACATTGCACTGAAGTATTCTAATGGCTGTTTTCACTAAAAAAATTTAACAAAGGACAATTGAACACTATAGATTAAAAATATCTGGTGATATATGTGTTACATGCAGTTGAGAAAAGAATCTGTATCATAATGCCAAACTGGAAAAAAGGCTGGGTTCAGCATACATTTTAAAAAAATAAATAATTTTTAAATTACCAAATGTACTTAACATAAGAGTTCATCTTCCAAGGAAACTGACATCCCAAACAAGTTAGCACTTAAAATATCAATAACTCAAGAAGCCTTCATGGAGTCCTTTCTGCTTGTGAACTTCAGAGGCTCCCATAAAGAACTGAAAGACAGAAGGATGCAGTCAGTGGTTCTGCCAGAACCTCTGTCTCTGCTCTTCATAGTGGAGTGGCGGTGTGAAAGTTCCTAATTGCCCATGGATCAAGCAAGATGTGTACTTTTTAAATAACAAGATCCTTTTTAAAAAAAAAAAAAATCAAAAATGGAATAGTTATTCTGAAGATTGAGACTGTAGTTTGTGAGATAGGCTTTAACTGTTCTCTTGTTTTCTCTCTTTGAAATTCTAATTGCAGTTACTTACTTACTTACTTACTTACTTACTTACTTACTTACTAGCTTTATATCCTACCTTTACTTTGTGCAATTCTAGGCAACATATATAATGCTTCCTCCTCCTATTTCCCTCTCAACCACAACCCTGTGTGGTGGGTTGGGCTGAGAGAGAGAGTGGCCGGCTGTTTTCCAAAGTACTTCTGTGGTCAACTAATTTAGGATTTGCAGGTCAGATATTCAAGATGGTGGACAATATATGTGGTGCCAAGACCAAAACAGCATCATTTTTATTTAAATTGTTTCCATTAATTATTTACAGCAGCAGATGGGGAGAAACAAGCTCAGACTCAACCCCTCCAAGACCGAGTGGCTGTGGTTTCCGGCGTCCCATCATAGTCAAGTTGGTTCCATCACTGACTATAGGGGGTGAAATCTTGGCCCCCTCAGAGAGGGTTCGCAACTTGGGTTGGATTTAATATGGACTGGACTTGACAATTCTGTGGCTTTGTGTATTTGTTTTGGTTTATCTGACAGAGAAGGAACACCTCCCTCTGTGAGTAAAGTTCTTGGCAAGCAGCTACAGGGTTGCTGCCGATCCTGTTATCGAAGGAATTTATTGTCTGCAAGTTTTATTTAACCCCTGGCTGACTGTTTGTGTGCGTGTGTGTGAGACGGGGACAGAACAGATCTTGTGAGACCCGGCCACAAATTGGAGTGCATGGGTTTTAACGATTTTAAAGTTTTTAATGTTTTAATGTTTTTCTTTTTAACATTTTTTATGGGATTGTTTGCATTGTTTTATTCTTTGTTGTAAGCCGCCCAGAGTCCCTTGGGAGTTGGGCGGCATAGAAATGCGACAAAATAAAATAAATAAATAAATGGGATACCAGCTCAATATTCCCTGGCTGGCTTTCATGGTGAAGGGAAACTGGAATATTTGGTCTCCCTGATTTTAATCCAATCATTTAACCACTACGACAAATTTTATGATATAGAACTTTATAATTTTATGACAAATTATAATATTGGAAAGGTATATCTTTTATCTCTGAATGTAGTATCACATTTGTGGAGTCCTTGAGCTCTCTGAGCTTGGTTGTTTACTTGTAGATATTTCATTAACCAACTAAGTAGCATTTTCAGTACAGAGCATCAAGAACTCCACAGTTTAACCCCCGAGCTACATGCAGTATATTCTCTTGTACTAATTCACATCATCTCAATTAGGAAATATATATACTCATACCAATAATTTCTCACACAATGGTTGCCGAATAATCAAGAGTTGTTGCTTCAGATAATACTTAAGTACACCTACAAAGGGATTAGAAGAAGACTAGCATAAAAACCTATAAACTATTATCTATAGTTTGATATATCTGTTTGTACCAAAATTTATTAGGTATTTTTGTTGTTTCTGGGAATAGGTAATAGTATAGGAAGGTAGCTGTGAAAATATCTAATTTGTCCTTTTCTTCTATGTAAAAAGAGGTTTCAGTATAGAAAGTTGCGTTGTTCATCTACTATCATTAATGTAGTGACTTTCAGAAAAGAAAGGGAAGGGAAGGGAAGGGAAGGGAAGGGAAGGGAAGGGAAGGGAAGAACTTTATTGTAGTACAATGATATTCACAAATCATATGTTCCTAGATGTCCCTTTTTGACAATTCAATCCCCCTCCCAAAAGTAAAGGAGGAGAAAAGGGAAGAAAAGAAAGATATCCACAAGTGCATAACCCTCAGATATTACTAAAATTAATCATATACACTCATATTTTATTTATTTATATTTATCCTGCTTTTATTATTTTTGTGAATAACTCAAAGCAGTGAATATACCTCATACTCCTTCCTCTTCCTATTTTCCCCACAACAATAATCCTGTGAGTGGGTTGGGCTGAGAGAGTGACTGGCTAAAATTTACCTAAATGGCTTTTATGCCCTCAGGTGGGACTAGAATTCACAGTCTGCCAGTTTTTAGCCTGGTGACTTGACCACTAAATCAAACTAGCTATATTATATGTTATAACACTAAATTACTGATATAAGCAGTAATATAAGGAAAGAAGCAATCCATGATTAGTGGCCAAGGAATATGATTCATCCTTGGGCCTTTGATTCATTACCCAAATTCCCTTCTCAGTACCAACCTTGGAAATAGGGAGACTACTTTCACACTTTTAAAGTGGCTTCCACTCTAAAATCACAAAGTGTTTGTAGCAAGCTCTCCTACTTTTGCTCCATTCTGTTCTGCTTCAGAGCGCTCATCTTGAAAACATGAGCGATAGAGACATTCATCAATGTATTTCATGCGGTTGGCAACCTACCACTACCCTATAAAGATCCTACATAATACCATGAAAAACAAAATCTTGGAGTGGTCACCTAATTTGAAATAGATTACACTTGATTTGTTTTAATAAGTGAAGAAGTCTCATGCAGTCTTCAACTTTGAAAGCACTGCAGAATCTGCCCCAATTACTATAGGTAGTTTACTGTTTATGGTATCAATGGTGTTTCAAAGAGTTATATTGTTTTCAAAACGCTGCCCTCAAAAATCATTGAAGACTTTGCTTCTTGCATCTACGATATCAGTTATGTGGGAAGTAATCCATTGTGCTAAACTATTGGCACAACCTATTCATCATGCAGAACTGGCAGTTTTTATTCTGCTGTCACACATGGTGACCTGTGGCAGCCAATTGGTGTACCATGGGGCTTGAGTGTACATGCATTTCAATTAACTATTGTGCTGCTGTTAATTTTAATCAAATATGACCTGCACCATGGATATGACTGATCTTTTACTGGAATTTTGGATTTGGGGACTATATGTTATAAAACAACTTGAATTCTCTCTTACAAACTTGTAGGTGAAATATAGTTCTCATACATGTTTAATATCTTACCATAATGTTCAGCAATTAAATAATGCTTTTAGAAAACAAAAAAAATTGGGAAAAATTGTTGTAATACTTGTTAAAACTTTTTTTTTTTTTTTTTTTTATGGATACAGTTGAGCATAACTTTTCAGCTTTAAAGACACTGAATCTAAGATTTTGAATTTGATTTATGGTTTAAACACTGCAAAGAAATAGGATAATTTTTCTTTTTCAGTGATATAAATGCCAAGTGAGAGCATGGCGAAGTAAGAACAATAAGGATCAATTCTTTAATTATAGGAAAGAAAATTGTGTAGTATAAATACAAGGAAGGCAGTTAATTGTGAATTTATTGAGTCAACTTACTAATGTAATTTGCCATTTTTATACAGCTTTGTGGGATTCAAACTGAAAAGAAGCTTCTGAATTTGGGTAAAATAAGAAAGAAAAGGTTGCATCAGTAGGCATCCACATGCTGCATGCTTTTAATTGTCTTGGATCTTAGCATCATGGGTAGAGCCTGTTGCTGATCCTAAGTTATCTAACCAAAGTTTTTGCTCAGTAAAGAAAATGCAGTGCAAGATGCAATGTAAGAAAGAACATCAGAAAATAATTCAGTTCTTTTTATTATGCACCAGTGGTATTTTGGTAGCTAGTGGTGCAATAAATTTAAATAGAATAGCAACAACAACTCTTTTGCATGACTTTATAGATATTTGAGACCACTCTAATATGTCACTTAATCTTCTCTAGGATATCCGCTCTTCTGTCTGCTCTCTTGTAAAATTTACTTCCCCTCACCATTCTTATTGTTGCTCTCCAAGTATTCTCCCATTTATCAGTGTTCTTCCTGAAATGTGGTTCCTAGGATGAGACTAAATATTCCAAACATGGCCTAATGCACAACAGAGCAGAACTAATAATTCTGTAAACATCTGTTGATACAATTTAAAATAATGTTTATTAGACTGTTGGCTTATATTTAATTTGTGACTGACTAAAGCACATGTATTACTGGAAACATGGGTTTCTTACCCTATATAATACTATTTTTGAAATACAATGTTTTATTTACATTTGTTAAAAAAATATTTTTAAGTTTGTTTGTTTTTTTAATTTGTCAACTCAGGCTAATTCTATCTTCTGTCAATTGGCTCTCCTGGTTTTGTGCCATCTGCCTATTTGAGATTCCTGAAAGCCTTGATTATAAACACTTTTCAAAGTTATTATCTGAATGTATTACCGGTAATTCAATTTAGTTTCTTTACTGCAAAAAGATAATATTCAGTAGAGGAAATAGATCTGTACAATGAAGGATGAGTTGGATATTTCCCCTCTTTGTAAATCAAAGAGTAGGTTTATGGTGAAGAAATACATGAGGTATCCCAAAATATATGAAGTATCCCATACACGAGGTATCCTAAAATATATCAGATATATTTTGAATACTGTTGACATATAAATCAGAAAAGTAAGAAAGGGGAGATGGGAACTGCTGGTAGCTGATCAACCAACTCCAGTGTGAAATTCTTCCACTTGGGCTCCAAGTCAACTGGCAGAGACAGGTCTTCAGGCTCTTATGGAAAGGAATAACCCCCACATCACCATTCCTTGACTCAGAAGGGAAAACCATGTCTTCAGTTATTTAAAGAAGACTCTCAAGGTCAAAGGAAATGATATAGAGCAAGTACTATATCACAAAATACTTTCTTCCTGTGTTCTATCAGGTGGCATTCTCTCATTGATGGAATCCACAACATTGATGGAATCCAATGCTGGCTCTGATGGATGGGCAGACATAATTGGGGAAAGATAATTCCACAAATAGCATAGCCCCCTGCCTTTAAATCAGGTCATCATCATCATCTTAAATTGAATCCAGAAGCAAACTGGTAGCCAATGTGGCTTGCAAAGCAGAGATGTGTAGATCTAGATGCAAACATAACTGCCCATGTCACTGCATTTTGCACCAACTGAAGTTTGTTACAGGACCCCCAGGTTGTGTACCAAGTCTTGTATATTAATAATTTGATACATAGAAGCCTATTAGGATACATATAGAGAATTTTACTTCACTTTTCTTAGTGTATGGTAGTCAATGTTTAATCAACTAGTTTCCTATTTCAACAAATTCAACAATTATGCTTGCCAATTGCAAAGCAAATCATGATTTAAAACTGCAACTTAAATTTGGATTAAAATCCTGGACCTCATCTACCCAACCATCATCCACCCCCACCCCTGATTCTGAAGATTCCAACTTGTTATCCGTTGAAACCTGGTTCTTCTCCAGATGCTAAAGCCAGGATGCTAGCTGAGTCCAACCTGTCTAGATAAAACAGATATTTTGTTTGTTTGTTTTTTTGTACATCTAGGCATACCATATATTTTATGAATGTTTTAGATGATTCTGTTATTACTATAGTTCTTTTAATTTTTGCTTTTGAATTTTGGGGCGCTTTTAGCATCCCAGAATTATAAGAACACTGTAATAAATAAATAAATAAATAAATAAATAAATAAATAAATAAATAAATAAATAAATAAATAAATAAATAATGAACAAACAAATTAATAAATAGCATCAAGACTCAGGCTTGTTACAAAGAAGCATTATTTTTCATAGATATATTTGCTTCAGTCAGCACAACTATGCTAATTAGGAACCTGAATCAAACCGCTATAATTAAATCATTTTGCTAATCATAGGAGATATAATATTCTCTTTGCCAAAGAAACTCTGTACAAATTAAGTGTGAATTTATTCAGTAGGAAGAATTTTGTATTTTAATTGTCTGAATAAAAATAAAAATTACTGAAAAAAAAAGGAAGAAGATTGAAATATAATATTTAAGGTCAGAAAACCGATACAGTGCAAGAAAGATGATTTTGAAAAAGTATTTTTCAATTTATTCCATAGTGAATACTTGGCTGTATATTTTTTGCTTTTTAAGGAACCTGGTAAAAGTTTAGTAGGATTGTGTCTCTCATATGTATAATTATGTCAATCTTGCTATGTCAATAAATGATTGACAGAAATTGGTGTATTTACTGATACAACTACTGAAAGGGCGGGTGATGAAAATGACTCACTCAGTGAGGCCCCACCATCACAACTGAGGCTGAGTTATTGAGAGGAATGCCCTGGATTGTTGGTATGGAAAATTAGTAGCAGAGTTAAGAGACTTACCCATTTTTAACCAAGGAAGATATATAAAGCTCTTACTGTAAATGGATTTGACATTATTACTTTCCCAGTCTGTGCAGATGTTCTCTTTAATGGATGACTTGCTTTCTAAGCTACCTGTGCATAATACTGTACAAATTGTGAAAGATAGAAGACGGATGTGACTGACATTGAGAGTTATTTTCTTTATATATTTCTGAATTTTCAATGGAAATTTTTTTGTTCTTAAAAGTATTTTGGGGCAGGAGGATTACCGGTACATAATAATTCAAAATAATTAACAGAGCAAATAACTCCAAATAATTGAAAAAATGGTATATACCAAACTGAATTATACTCAAGGGGAAAAATGAGAAAAGGAGAACCTGAATTCAAAATGTTGTCTTGAGAGTGTTTCTTCAATCAGCAGTTAATAGTTATGCCATCTGCATCAAACATTTATTAAAGAGGAAAAGGTTCCAAAAAAAGACAGAATAAAATGCAATTAGCTCTATTTGTTTACTAATGAATAATTATAGATTAATTCTTGGAAAATTAAAACTGCTAATATAGTTTGGGCTGTGAGAGGTTTTTTTTTTTTTTGGTTCTATTTTTAAAATGCTTGAGATGGGAGGTTATGAAATGTTTCACACGAAGTTTTTTTAAAAGTTGATTACCTAAGGAGCTTCAGAACTCAAGAGGGAATGTTTTGAAGGAAGAAGGGTTTAGATTCGTTACATACAATGCTCAGCCTGACAGATACAGACATTTATTTATTTATTTATTGGTTCGATTTATATGCCGCCCTTCTCCGGAAACTTAGGGTGGCTTACAATGTGTTAAGCAATAGCCTTCATATTTTTGTATATACCTGCCTAGTAGGGCTTTTGCCCCCCCCCCCCCAGCAGTGTTCTTTTTTATACAAAGTCAGCTTATTGCCCCCACAATCCGGGTCCTCATTTCACCTACCTTGAAAGGATGGAAGGCTGAGTCAAATTTGAGCCTGGTGAGATTAGAACTCGCAGTAATTGCAGGCAACTGGCAGCTAAATGCTATTTAACAGCACTTTAGTCCACTGCTCCACCAAGGCTCTTTTATTTATAGGTTATTTATAGATAAATAACCTATACAGGTAGTCCTTGACTTACAACAGTTCATGTAGTGATCGTTCAAAGTTACAACGGCACTGAAGAAAGTGATATGACTTTTTCACACTTACAACTGTTACAGCATCCCCATGGTCACGGGACTAAGATTTGGATCAGGGGTGGGTTCTAAAAATTTTTACTACTGGTTCTGTGGGCGAGGCTTATTTTGTGAGCGTGGCTTGGGGGTAATGTGACTGGGTGGGCGTGGCCAACTTTTTTTTTTTTTTTTTTTTTACTTTTAAAAGCATTATTTCTACAACCTTAAGAGGTTGCAGGAAAAATGCTTTTAGAAGCCTCTGACGATCAGGCAAATCTGCTGGGATTGCCAGAGGCTTTTAAAGGGATTTTTTTTCCTACAACCTCCTCGGCTGGAGAGGTTGCAGGAAAACATGCTTTTAGAAGTTTCTGATGATCAGGCAAATCTGCTGGGATGGCCAGAGGCTTTTAAAGGGATTTTTTTTCCTACAACCTCCTCGGCTGGAGAGGTTGCAGAAAAAATGTTTTCAGAAGCCTCTGAAGATCCCAGCTGAGCTGCGCGATCATCAGAGGCTTTTTTTTTTAACTTTTAAAAGCATTTTTTCAGCCAAACAGGTTGTAAAAAAAATGCTTTTAAAAGTTAAAAAAAAAAGCCTCTGATGAGGTGGGAAGGGTAAGCAAGCGGCGACCGGGCTGGGGACCAGCTCGGGGGCGTGGCCAGCCAATATTATTACCAGTTTTCCGAACTACTAAATTTTTTTACTACCGGTTCGTGCAAACCGGTGCGAACTGGGAGCAACCCATCACTGATTTGGATGCTTGGCAACTGATTCATATTTATGATGGTTGCAGTGTCCCAGAGCCATGATGTGATCCCTTTTTGCAATCATCTGAAAAGCGAAGTCAATGGAGAAATCAGATTCACTTAACAACCATGTTATTAATTTAATAACTGCAGTGATTCACTTAACAAATTGGAAAGAAAGTCGTAAAACAGTTGTAAAACTTAACAAATTTCTCACTTAACAACATAAATTTTGGGCTCAATTGTGGTCGTAAGCTGAGGACTACCTGTACTTAGTCATCTCAGTATCTATAGTATTTATAAGATTGTTTCCCGTCTCCCTTTTGTTCTTGTGGCTCTTTGTTATCTTTCCATTTTTTATAGATTTTTCTTAAAATATAATTTCCAGAATTATTGTAAACATATTACTCAGGGAGAAGGCTGACCACTAAAAAATACAGTACAACTATTGCTTTCAACGATTTGGAAACTGTCTAAATATTTTAATCCACAATGGTATTTTCTTTTTAGCAGCCATATCACCTTATTCTCCTTCTATTCATTCAAGTAATTAACAAAATACCCATATCAAGACTGAACTTTGTGACAACTAGCTTGATGTCCCCTCCTTTGAGTTTGCTGGAGATCTCCCGATGCACATTCTTTACATATGGCTTTCCATTTGCTATGAATCCACCTAATACATTTGTCTTTGTTTGAGGCATAAGACACAAATATGTACAAGATTGCCTACTAACAGAGGTGAACTTGTCCCTATAAAACATTATTGTTATATATGAAACAGCAAAAGTCACCCATAAGCTCCGTTTTTTCTTCAAATGATATGTATCATTTGCCACAATATTTATTTATTAGTTCAATTTATATGTCGCCCTCCTCCGAAGACTCAGGGCGGCTTACAATGCACTTATAGGAATAGCCTTCATTCTTTTGTATATACCTGCTTATTAGGGCTTTTGGCCCCCCATAAGGAGTGTTTCTACAAAGTCAGCTTATTGCCCCCACAATCCGGGTCCTCAATTTACCTACCTCGGAAGGATGGAAGGCTGAGTCAACCTTGAGCCTGGTGAGATTTGAACTCACACTAATTGCAGGCAGCTGGCAACTAAGTGCTACATAACAGCACTTAGTCCGCTGCACCACCAAGGCTCTTATATATTATATATCAATATATAATTGATATGTTACAATAATGGTTACAGACTTCTGGAAAAGAAAGAAACCAACAGATTCTAGTCAGAAACGTGGTTTTGGCTTGAGCAAAGGAACCAACAGCAGGCAAAAAGCTTAGAAATAGGAATCTAAAAATGTCCAGCACATAGGCAGAAATAGGTAAATTTCTGGTACAAACGCAGAAAGCATAAATCTATGGCTAAAATGTGCAAAGTTACAAAAACAATTCAAGAACAGATACAATGCCAAAAAAGAATGAATCTGAAGATTATTTATAGGTTCAATTAACATGAACAGGGTAAGTCATCACGAGAGGCTGGATTGAAATAATACCTATTAATGGAATCACCACCACCTATAAAAATGGATACAGTACTGCTGTACAAGTCTTTCTAATAACTGAAAATAGCTGCAAGAAATTGAAACCTAAGTTAAACCAGTACCAAGAAGCCATTCATATCCAGCCTTTCATTGAAGACCTAATAGTATCACAAAGTAGCTGTTAACTCACTTTGAAATGGTAAGGCACTCGATATGATAGTAACAAATCCACAAAGAACCATCCTCAACCTAAAACCATGTAAAAAATTACAAATAGTCAATTGTGTTGATTCAGGCATATTGATGGTTCCATATTATCACAGAAAAATGCCTCCATGGTTCAGCAGATATAAAGAATCTTTCATGATACTGGGTATCATGTAACTCTTAGTAAAGATGCTGCTATACAAATTACACAGAGCAGATGTGTAATCAAGAAGCCAAACAGAATAACTAAACAGAACTGTGTTGGCCGTTGTATAAATAGGTTGTTTTATTTAGAAAGAGAAGGATATAAGAAAGTCAGTATTTAGCAAAAGTTGAACTTACCCTTTTTGTTCCAGACCAGATTTGAGTCCAAACTCTTAATGAACACTATCAATTCATCTTTTGTATCATTGTTTGAACATAAATGAGCAATATACTTACCCATTGCATACAGAAGTTAATATATAATGAAAGTATCTACGGAATAGCTAGGGGCATTTTATTAAAATAGATTGAAGGTAGAAAGACTAAATATTTCATAAATCATTACAATAATGTGATCTGTATTATAATAATTACATTATCCTCAATGTGTTCTAAACTCAGGCTTTTTTAATCTCTTGGGATTTACATTGGGTTTTGCATTTTGTCATTTGTTCTATAGTACTATATTTCATACAGAAAAAAATTAGATTAGATACATTTTAAAAATATTAAAATTTATTTATTTATTCCATTTATCTCAGATACAGGACTCTGAGTAACAATGATTAAAAACAAGATAAATTATTATAACAAACTAATAAATAACATATAAAGGTAGTCAACTTATGACCACAATTGAGCCCAAAATTTTTGTAGCTAAGTGAGGCATCTGTTAAGTGAGTTTTGCCCTATTTTACGATCTTTCTTGCCACAGTTGTTAAGTGAATGACTGTACTTGTTAAATGAGTAACACAATTGTGAAGTAAATCTGGCTTCCCCATTGACTTTGCTTGTCAGAAGGTGATCACATGACCACGGAACACTGCAATCGTCATGAGTCAGTTGCCAGGCATCTGAACTTGATCACATGACTATGGGGATGCTGTAATGGTTGCAAGTATAAAAAACAGTCATAAGTCACTTTTTTCAGTGATATGATAACTTCGAACAGTCATTAAATGAACTGTTGTAAATTGAGGACTACCTGTATAACAGCTAGATTAAAAGACCAACCAATACAACAATTAATACAACCATGACATGAACTCAACTCTATTGTCACATCCCTATGCTTAGTAAAAAATCCAAAACAAAAGACCAATAGGGTTGGGGCTAATCTAATTTTGGGGGGAATGTTGTTCTAGAGAGTGGAAACCACAACTGAAAATGTTCCCAGAGAATGCCTCTTCTGTCAGATCTGACAGGATGGGTAGACACAACTGGGGACAGAGAGTCCAAATACAAATACAAATCTAAAGCAACCAATTTTCTTCAAATAATCTCAGACCTGGGAAATTCCCATATTATAAAACTACCGTATTTTTCGGAGTATAAGACACACCTTTTTACCCCCCAAAAGGGGGTGAAAATTTAGGTGCGTCTTATACAACGAATGTAGCTCTGCCCACCCACTGGCTCCCATCCTTTGGCCTGTGCCTCGCAGCAATTACCTTCTTGCAAGCAAACAGCAAGAAAAAACAGCCCCTTTCAGCTTCAGCATAGGTTAATTAGCACAAGTTGATTAGATCGGCCTCCCGACTCTCAGCTGGTTTGCTGTCAGCTGTTTTGCGCAGGGCTCTCCTGCTTGCTGCAAAAAGTGCTAGAGCAGATTTTTTTCCCTAGCTATGCTGAAAAAATGAAACTGAAAGTAAAGCAGGTTCTTTGCTGCAATGTGACAAAATGAGGCAGAAAGAGATTTCTTTTTCTTTTTTCTCACCAAAAAAGGTAGGTGCAAACAATGGGAAATTTATGGCAAAAGAGGAGAGTTCAAGATTTTAAAACACAAAAGAAAAAAAGCTCTATTTAACTAGGGAATTGTAATAATTGAGATACTATTAATTGTATATTGTGTTGAAAGCAGAAATGGTTAAGTTGTGGTTTGGAGGAATATATGGGGAAAATTATTTGGTTTATTATTATTGGTAAATATAATTAATTAATTTGTAAGAAATTGGATTGCATGGAAATAATTGGAATATTCATGTTCATATTGATTAATATACAAAAAACATAATTATAACTAATTGATTTATATAAAAATGTTGAATTTGTATTAAACAATTGTAATATTAAATAATTAACCAATGTGAGGATGGATATAAAAATAGATGACAATGGGAAGGGGTATAATATAGAATAGAAGGGAAAAATTGAATTTGATTAAGATTAGAGATGAGAATGAAGGGTAATATTGGTTTTTTTAAAAAAATAGATGAGGAATAAATATGTCAAAAAGGAAATATAGAAATTGTAAATTTAATTGAAATGACTAAACACTGTTTAAATTTGTGAACCAGCCAAACACTCTGTTCAAAGAAAATACAATGTATGTTTGTATGTGTGTTTGTCTAAAAATTTTAAAAAAAACTTTTTAAAAAAAACAACAACCAAAAAAGGTAGGTGCGTCTTATACTCCGGTGCGTCTTATGCTCCGAAAAATACGGTATATGGCTAACTGTTGTTATTTGCAGATATTAATTAACTATATGTCACAATGGACAAATAACCACTGTTTAAGACTTTGGTAAAAAGACTACCACACAATATTTTGACAATCCTTTGTTTGCTGTTATAATATGAATGATTGGGAATCCAGTATTTTATTCATAGCTTTATTTCTGATCACTTCATATGTTTCATCAGAAGGCAGAAGTATCTGATGTCAAATTAAGTTAATGTAGAAGATATTGCAGGCTTTGAAATTGCATTGAATGCAGAGTTTTAAAAGTGAATGCCAGCATTTAATTTGTACACAGAAATGAATCTGAGGCCAGTGAAGTTTGTTCAACGTTATCTAATATGCACCATTATGATCTAGTCCCAGATATCTCTTGAAATAATGTCTTGGAATTGCCTTTAAGCCTGAGCTAGAAGTCCAGGTTGTCAATCTAAGTGATTTTTAAAACTGAAGAGTGCTTTTCAGATTTTGAATGAAAAATGTATGAGAAAAATAATGGGTCAAAGTTTATCAGTGTCAACAATAGATCAGAAAATACATATTTTATGAGTAATTAAATTAACCAATGTGCTTTTCATAGTTTTCTTGATTTATGTATACAGAAGGTAATTTGGGGGTCAAGGACCTGATGGCTTTTATTTGAGGATAAAATATTGTATTTTGCAATTTAATCTAATATTATTAACACTGTTGGTCCAAAGTATAATATTAAATGGAAAACAAAAGTACTTACCAATTTTTAACTTTTGTTGAGATTGAGCTTCAAATAGTTGAGAATTCAATAGTCGACAATTATTTTCAATCATTTTTAGCATTATTTATCTGAATATTATGTAAAGGAGATCTAGGTGATAAAAACATAAGGAATTTTCCTGGACCCAGCCATAGGTCTATCTAAACTAGCATTGAACTTTATAAAGTAAAGAACTGGAGGCATTTGGGAACCTCACAAGCCTGGACTGGAAGGCAATAACCTCTTTCACTATCACTTTCTGGAAACCAATATTTAAAGGACATTGCATGATTCAGAAAGTAGTAAAGTAGCCACTGATTGCCTGGTCCTCTTTGTATCTGTAGAGTCCCTCTTTAAAACTATACAATTGATTTTAATAATTGTAACTGTTGGTAGCAAATTCCACAGATTAGTTATGAATCTTGTAAAAAAAATGTCTTTAGTGGGCTCTGAATTCCTCTATTTAAGCTCTCAATAGTGTGACAAAAGGGAGAGGAAAAAACTTCATGTACAGTATTTACAAGTATTTATCTGTTTGTTTGTTCGATTTCTATAGCAGTCCACATGACATCTGACTCTATATGCCTCTCTCATATTTGCCCTTACCTTCCGCCATTTCACACTGAAGAATCTCAGTTGTTATAGGCCAGTGATGGCTAACCTTTTTGCCATTGCGTGCCAGGAGAGGGGGGGCAGGGAGGGTCGTGCGTGCACGTGCCCACGCGCATGCAACCCCACCCACCCCCACTCCTGGCACATGATGGCCTCATAGGCCCATTTTTCTTTCTTACCTGGTTCCAGATCCTCTCTATGCATCTGGGAAGGGAGAAAACAGCCTTTCCCACTCCCTTGGAGGCCCTACGGAGGCTGAAAGGGCCCATTTCCCAACTCTCGGTAGGACAGAAAGTGACCTTTTTTTGCTGTCCCCAGCCTCCAGAACCTCTTTAGGAGTCTCTTGGAGCCTCTCTAGGAGTCTCTGGAGGCTGGGAACAGGAAAAAACGTCACTTCCTGTCCCCCCGGGAGTCGGGAAATGGGCCCTTTCAGCCTCCGTAGGGCCTCCAAGGGAGTGGGAAAGGCTGTTTTTGCCCTTCCCAGATGCATAGAAAGGATCTGGAGCAGATAAGAAAGAAAAACGGGCCTTCCCCACTCCCCCAGGCCCTCCAGAGGCGGGAAACAGTCTGTTTCCCTACTTCTGGTGGGCCCAGAAGGCCCGAAAATCAGCTGGCTGGCATGTGCATGCGCCTCAGAGCTGAGCTGGCGTGCCCACTAATATGGTTCTGTGTGCCACCTGTGGCACGTGTGCCATAGGTTCGCCATCATGGTTATAGGCTTTCTTTGTAATGGTATTGTTTGGTCTAATTGATTTTGTGGTAGTTTTTTCTACCTTTACTTCTATTAAGGTATTCCAGGTGTGGTCTTATCACAGATTTATAGACAGTATTTGAGTTGTATTGTGTCAATGTCAATGTCAGCTTTACTTCAGTTCCCTTTGCGTAGCTCTTTGGGTTAGATGTATGTTTGATATTCCTGCTAAGTTACAGTATTGTAAGTTCAAAAGTCATCTACATATAAAGGGAAATATAGACTTGTTTGGAGTGGGGGGACAATATTTATCACTTTACACTTATTTATATTGAACAGATTGGGTCTATGAACAATTACTTGCTTGCCTGAATTTTCCTATTAAAGATGTTACAGTTGCTAAACAGAATATATTTATTAAAATAAGTAGAGGTAGTCCTCCACTTACAACCATAATTGGCCCGGAATCTTGGACATTAAGTGAAGTGGTCGTTAAGCGAGGTGCCACATTTGCTTTGCTGAACAATGGCAATCCTGACTCTCACAGTTGTGGTTGTTAAACTACCATACAGATCATTAAGTGGAGAGCCTGGATCTCTCCCTGCCCCAGTGGGAAGAATGATGGCATTTGCTTGAGCTTTTCCAAGACTTAGAGTTCTGTTCCTCAGTGTGTTGGATGAATGGACCTCAAATATGGTCAAAACATTAGTGAACGCTATTGTTTTGAAAGATTCAGAATGCTGCCTTTTGCTAGCATTTTCCCCTCCGAAAGTCAGCATTCTGAAAGTCATAAATTTATACAGTCATAAATGCAAATAGTTTGCCAAGCACCCAAAATATGGTCATGTGACATTTTATGACAGCCAGAAGTACTTTACAGGCTGTAAAGCACCTGTTCTGAGGCCACTGTTGACTGTAAACTGTCATTAAATGATCAATCATAAGTCAAGGGTTACCTGTAGCTCTGCGGGATTTTTACTTGTAGCTGTTTAATTGTTTAATATTACATGTCCAAAGATTTATATTGAACTAAAGAAAAATATTACATGAAGACATCCTGGACAAAAGTATATAAAAAGTATAAATCATGACAACTGGAGCAAACTTTATTAAGCTGAGATGTTTCGTTACTCATCCAAGTAGTTTCTTCAGTCAAAATGAAATTTTTTTGGTTAGGCATAGAGTCAGAGCATTATTGGAATGTATTAACTCTGCCATACCGACTGCAAATTTTTTTGGTTTAGGCATAGATAATAGTTTTCCTTTTTAGATACTTTTGGCCTGAAAATCAACTTTTCATTTTACAAAGTGCGTTTCATTTTGGGGAGAAACTCCCTGTGGTCAGTAGGGCAGAGTTAGTACATTCCAATGACCCTCTGATTCTATGCCTATCCAAACAATTTTCATTTTGACTAAAGAAGTTACTTGAAGAAGTAACAGAGCATCTCATCTTAATAAACTTTGCTCCAGTTGCCGTGATTTAACCTTTTTAGATAATGAAAAATATATTGGGGCTTTTGGAGAAAAGATATATATTTCCTTTGCATGCTTATATTCCACCATCATCTCTTCGGAGGATTCTCTTTGGAGGTATGCCGGTGTGTGTATTAGCATTGTTGAAGCCATATTTTTATAGACATCTTAATAAAGTGAATCAAGGAAGTGCATAACAACTTAAAAGCAAAAGTGAAAAATGCACCCTTTTATCCTTCTGAAAGTTTATGAAGAATAGGTCTTCCCACAAGCATTGGGCTAGGAGGGGGCTGAGCTAAATCAGGGTGTCCATGATATAATGAGAAGGGTTGATTTGTTTGCATTAATATTTATTGTTGTGAGGCCCCTATCACTGGGTGCAATAGGCAGTGATAAGTCTTGTAAATAACCAACCAACCAACCAACCAACCAACCAACCTAGGGTCTCCAGTCTCCACCTGATCGCTGGCCTTCTCTTAGCTGCTATACATTAGTCTACTGAGAGAAAACAGTGGGGACCAGGTAGCAAAGATCTCAGAGCATTATTTCCTCCTTTACTTCCTCCTCCCCTGGCTTTTTTCTGTGGCTAGGATAGTTGTGCTCTGGATTGGGTGGTATTACCAAGAATCTCTTTAAATAGCAGGAAATTTGCTCCCTGCTCCTTAAACTATCATCCTGCAGTTCTGGAGAGGAAGAAACATTCCTCTATTCCCCATCTTCGGTTTGAGTGTGTTCGCTGCGCTATGAAAGTGTATGTATTGAAAAACGGTCTAACGCAATTTCCAGGGGGCAGGACTCTTCTTATGTCGTTTTTTTTTTTTTTGGTTCCTGTTTCCTTGGTATATCAAGAAATGGGCACCATTTTTCCGCGGTGCATCAGATGGCTATTTGCTTCCTGCAATCAGGAGAGCAAAAGAAAGATTGCATTGTTACTGCAGTGAGGTTCCCTGAAATAGGACGCCCTGAAGCAGCAAATACACCCATCCTAGAATAGGGATCGGGACGCGGCAACGCGCCATAACTCGAACCGGCTACCGTACTGCAGAACTCTGCCGCTGGTTTTTAAACCCGCCGGTTACTGCCGAGCGATGCCAGGCTTCCCGGGCGATTCTCAGTTAGGATGAGCAACAGGATTAGGGGCTCAGCAACCGCAATAGCCCAAACTGTCGGGGGGGGGGGGCTCGCGGCTAAAGACCCATCCTCCCCTACCGGTCGGAAGCTCCGAGGTTCCCCTTTGTGCCTCGACCTAGGGGCGTTCTGCGCGCTCTCGCGTTTTTGAGGAAGCGGGAGCGCCAGCAGCTCCCAGCCTTCTTTCTCCCGGCTCAGGCTCGGGGAAGCAGCCGGTGTCGGCGGGACAGCAACCAAGCAGCCTTGCGGGGGCTGAGGTCGGGCAGAGAAGCGGCTGTCGCCGCAGCAGGAGGGTCATTTAAGCGGCGGCATGTGGGCGCCCCTCGAGCAGCTCCTTCCCTCTCCCTGTGCAGGCGGGAGCGGAGGAGACACTGGGAGAATATCCATAGTAACAGGGGATGCGAGAGGAGGGAGGCGCGGCGCTGCGCAGCGGTAGTTCGGCAACGTGCCCTCCCGCAATCGGCGCGGCGTGCTCCGAGACTCCTCCGCTCCGCACGGGAAAGCCCGGTGAGTGATGAATGGCCGAGGCCCTCGGCGGGACAAAACGGGGAGTCGGACGGCGCGGAACGGCTTCTGGCTCAAGCGCGAGCGGGCGGCGGGAGCGCGGAAAAGGAGGACCCGAGGACGCGCGTTCGTCCTCCCCCTCCTTTTTTTTCGTTCTCCTTCCTCCCTCGGCTGTGGCGGGCAGGAGGTGTGGGGGGCCGATATCTCGGTTCGGTTCGGCTGCGGCGCCCCTGCCTAGGTCGCCGGGAAGGAAAAATGCATAAAGGCGGAGAAGCATCGCTGCGGAATAGAAATATCCCCGGCTTGGCTGGCGGCCCCCGCCTGCTCGCGCTCGCCTCGCTTCAGTCACGGCAGCTGCCGCCGCCGCCTCGCTGCGCCTAGGTGAGAGGAGCGGCTGATGAGTAAGCGAGGGCGGGATGGCTGCCTCTGCATGCGCGGCTCGCAGGGAGGGCTGGGCCCCAGGACAACCTGAAAAGGGGACCCGCGGTGAGGGGAGGGGAGTCCGGCTGGAAGGCACCTGTCCCGTTGCCACCTGCCACCAGTTCTGGGCTGTTGCGAAGTGGACGTCAGCTCCTGGTGGCAGTTTCGGGCTCTTTCTCTCTCCCCCGCCCCCGTCCCCTCCGAGCGCCAGGCCTTCAGGAATGTCGCGGTGCCTAAAAATAGTCCTTTGGAAAGAAAGGGGGGAAAGTGGCAAAATGCAGAGAGACAAAGGCGCCGAATATGCGTGCCTCTCCTGCTCTTCTGGAGAGCGCCTGAACTGAGGGAAGGCGTCTTACTAGGAGTGACGTGCTGGAGGGGGGGGTTTCGTCGTCTCGGGGTGCAATGATGCCGGGGGGACGACGACGTTATTTTCAGTGGGTTTCTTGCCTGTATTTTAAAGCTATGGTTAAAAGCGGGCATGCACTTTTCAGTGGTTGAGCACTGGAGAGTCTTAAGGGGAAGTTAGATTCCAATATTTATTTATTTATTTATTTATTGCTCCGAGCTATTCTCCGTTGTTAGATTGTAAAGTTTCATGTTGTCGGCTTGCCTAGGACTGCGCGGCTTTCAAAGTTCCCAGGAATAGAGGCGTCCGATGCAGAAGTGAGTCTCAGACTTGTAGAGTTGCTGTTCCTTTTTGCTCTTATTATTTTCAAAGGCATGGGGGTAATGACTTGATCCACAGGTGACATTCTATAGATTGAAATCAGAGATCATAATTAACCCAGAAGGCTTATTATCTCAAGGTAACAGTGAGTTCAGGGTGCAAACCTTTATAGTGTAACCACTGTCTAGTAGAACGGTGGCTAAGTGGAATACTGCTGCATTTTCAAAGATGGAATACTTTTAGGTCTCCTAAACTATTATTTTAGAATATTACAGTTCCACTTAATTCAGTGGGATTAAGTTAAGTAATTGATGAGCTTGCTTCTTAGTTGTAATTATGTGTCAGGTTATGAGCACGTTTACTCGTAAAAAATATTCTATACACATATATTTGCAATATATTTTACTGCAAATTGTATTCTGCAAATATTTTTCCTCCACATATTTTCCCTGCAGACATTTGTAATCAGAAAGGATATATGAAGCAGTTTCTATTTTTTTCAAATAGTAAACATACATAGAATTTGTAAGAGTTTGAATATATAGTATGATTTGACTAGTGAAACAAATTTTCACTTCTCTTGTATGAGCTGGAGTGACTGATTTTTTTAGTTGTAATGAAAACAAGACATGGTTTATACATGAAACCAATACATTTAGCTGTATTGAAAGTAATATGAAAATTCAAAGCAATATTTGAGCAACAAGAACAAATACACCAATCAACTGCTGGGAAGTAAGGAGAAAATGGTATGAGAAAAAAGTGTTCTTTATTGAACCAAAAGTCCCAATATGTTTCCAGGGACTACTTCTACATCAGAACACTAGAAAAACAGTTGAAATGATTTGCTTACAATAAGTGGAATTAGTTAGAAATATACATGTATAGAAACAATTACCTAATGTATACAGATACAATATAGAAACAACACATGTAGTATGAAAGAAAAGGCAAAATAATATGAAACATTTAAAAAGAATGCAAATATATATTTTGACAATAAATAAAATAGATGATGCATACTTTCTAAAGGAAGCACCCTGATGTCTTACATTTTACATATGTTATATATCTATTTCTAATTTGTTTAATTAATTGTAAAATTATTTATAGTACTTTATAGTTGATGATCTTTGGCGAGAGCAGAATGGGGGTAGTGCAACCATCAATCATGGCAACCTTTTGGGTTGGCTATGGGGCTGGGGCTGAATGGCACAGTCTTGCACTGGTTTGGCTGGTCCCAATCAGTGTTAATAGGAAGTGAGAGGTCCAGCCCTTGGCTGCTATCTTGTGGTGTGCCACAGGGCTCGGTATTCTCTTCATTCCTTTATAACATCTATATGAAGCTGCTGAGTGAGATTATCCGTCACTATGGGGTGAGGTATCTGCAGCACACTGACGATACCCAACTCAGTATTTCCACCCCTGGTGACCAGGTGATGCTGTTGCTGCCCTCTCTTGGTGCCTGGAGGCTGTGGGGCTGGATGGGGGACAACAGGCTTCAACTGAACCCCGACAAGACCAGATGGCTTTGGGTTCACGGGACCCTAAAATCTGGGACTTTGCCATGTTTATTTCTGAATAGGATGACACTACCCCAGATGGATCCAGTCCACAACTTGGGGGGTTCTCCTTGAACTTGCCATTCCTGCTCAAGAGGAAGTGGCAGTCGCAGCTAGAAGACCTTCATGCAATTTCAGGTTGTGCACCAGTTGCAGCCTTTCCTAGATCAGGAATCTCTGCGCTCAGTCATTCAGGCCCATCATCTCACAGTTGAACTATTGCAATGTATTCTACTTGGGGCTACCCTTGAAGAGCATTTGGAAGCTTCAGCTGGTGCAGCGTGGGTGGTTCTTGGGGACCCAAGAATGGCTAATGTAACATCACTGCTCTGTGAGCTGCAGTGGCTGCCGGTCTGCTTCCAAGTGCAATTCAGATTGTTGGTAATCACCTTTAAAGCCTTTCATGGTATGGAGCCAGACTACTTGAGGAACCATTTCATTCCACTGGGATTGGCCCATTCCATGGCAAGGGAAGCATACTGCGGGCCCTGTTGCCCTGAGTATTTCAGCTGGCCCCGTTCAGGAGAAGGCCTTCTCTGCTGTTGCACCTGCCCTCTAGAACATCTTGCCCCCCCGCTAATGGGGTTTGCTCTCATTTTATATACTTGTAGCTTACCTTTTCAAAGATGGTGGAAGTGGTTTTGGTAGTTCCTTGATTGGATGCACTCTGCTAACTTTCTGCCTGTTCTACATAGTTTGCAATATGTTGTCTGTATATTGTAGACAATTCCTGCTTTTTCTTCTGGGACTTCTGAGTCTTTTGGTTTACTTTGAATGTTTTGGAGGGCTTTAGTTGGTTTGTGTGCTACCGTGATGCCATGTTGTTGTAATATTCTGTTGGTAGTTTCTGAGATGTTTTTAATGTATGGCAGTGTTATTCCTTTCACAGCTTTTGTTGATTGTGTTATATTGGGTTGAGTGGTCAGGCATATTTTTTATAAAATTGCGTGGAAATCCATTTTGTTGGAAGAGGTTGTATAGATCAGGGCCCCCAAACCTTTTGGGTACCAGGGCCTGGTTCCGTGGAGGTGATTTTTCCACGGACTGGGGGTGGGGGTGTGGTTTCACGTGTTACCTTGATCCTGCACATGTGCAGATGAGGCTTCACTCACTTGCACAGCCTAGTTCCTGGCGGGCTATGGACTGGTGGTGGTCCACAGCCCAGGTTTTGGGGACCCCTGGTATAGATGATCTATTTCCTTTTTCTGATTTTCAAGATTTCTGCAGTGTGTTTGTGCTGGTCTAAATAGTATTCTTACAGAGCTCTTGTGGGAAGTGGTAGTGATAGACTTGTGTTTCCAATTTGCCATCACTGCCTCTGCTGATGAGGATACCCAGAAAGGATAGCATGTTGTTTTCTTCTTTCCTAGTGAATTTTGTTCCTTTGAAGATATTGTTGATGGTTTTGTGTGTATTCTCTAGTTGGTCCTTTTTTATTATGACAAGGTTTCAGCAGAGGAAACAAGCTGCTTAAGGTTGCATTGCGGAAGAGCCCAGAAAGAAAGAATGACAATTTCTGTGACACTTAGTGTGTATTTTATTTTATATACATATAAATAATTTTACGTAAAGCCTTCTTTTTCTTTAGCCATGCACCATTACTTTTAATTCCTGATGTTAGTGTAGTTGCAGGCGAAGATAAACAGTGTGTGGATGGCTTATTTATTTAGGTTTTTGTTTGTTGTAGTCAAAGACTTTGCATGTTATGGTCATAACAACAATCATAGGGTACAATTAAAATTACATAACATAAACCATAAGCAGCAGTCCCCCTAATTTACACCACATATAAATAATGAAATAGCCAACCCCAAAGCCTTAAAATAGAGGGTGATATCTATTATTCAAAGATTCTCTACAATGAATATGTGTTTAATTATTTCTTTAAACCTAACAAGCTAAGAACTGATTGCATTTCAAGGGATGTTAAAACATTTGTGGGCCTCCATCCCTCACAGAAATGGAGTACTAAAAGATTCCCTTGGAGCTCTGCAATGGATGGTTGGAACTGAGTAGAGGAGACAGTCCTAACAAGGCGTTTATATTTTGAAAAGTAAAAACAGCATGTTGAATTGTGAATGAAAGGTAACAGGAAGCCAGTGCAAGGCCCAGAGGGTAGGTGTGATAACCTCATGTTTGTAATACCTGTAAGGCAGCCCCACCTAGAACACATTACAAAAATCGAGTCCAAAGATGGTAAGAGTAGGAGTCACTATTGTGAGTTTTTCCTATCTCAGGTAAAACTGCAACTGACATTAGCCAAAGTTGAACAAAGTGTCCTCTGATCATGGCCTTTACCACCACACAGGCAGTGTGTCTGTTTCTGTGTTATCCCCAGTACTGAGAACAACATACTAAGAATTTAAATTTGGAGAGGCATGGAGATTGACTAAATGACAAAAACAAAATATTTGAAAAAAAAATCTACACCTGATTTGCTATTAATGTTATATATATATAGTTTCTAAATAATTATGTATTTGTTTACAGAGTGTCAAGGGAAAATACTTCTGAGCTATATGGCAGACGTTTTTAGACTTATATTTATATTTATTACATATTTCCAGATCTTTTTCTTTCCACCTCTTTCTTTATTTCATTTTAAAAAATTACTATGCTGTTAATTCATAACACATTGATTCTTTAATGCTGTTGTTTGTACTGTTGAAAATGTGTTTAGTATAATATTTTTTAAAAACATGGCCAGTGGAAGAAAAGCATAATTACAGTATAATTCCAATTCCACAAAGTAGGTGTAATGGAGGGCAGTAGAAAAAGCTGATAAAATTATAGAAAAAGCACAAAGAATATCTAGAGGCAAAAAGGCATATAGAGAATGTGGAAAGAGGGTCAAGTCACAAAGGAAGAATATATAGACTAGACTAGAACTATAAAGCTGGTGTCAGGAAAGCAGAAGTTCAAAATGAGCTGAGGAAAAGTTCTGAAAACTACTCTACATATTAGTGATAGGATCTAGTTTTATGTAATGAACTCTTTATATGAATGGATATCATCATAATCATCATCATAATTATCACCATCAAACATTTTACAATCTTATTTCAGCCTTCCTCAATTTAATTTTCTCCAAGTATGATGGACTACATACCCACAGTCTCCAAAGCATATCCAGTAAGAATTATAAGTTGAAGAAAGGACTTCCAAATCTACAAAGTATATTCTGAACATTTGAATGAACTACTTAAATGTAGATAATTTCAAACATTATGTTGACATTAAACCAAGCTTGTTTTTGAGAGTAGCAGTGAAATATTTGTTGCTAGGTAACATGGTAGAGCTATATTGCTTTATTTAGAGAAAGAACAGATTGGTTGCTCCTAGCAGCAATGACATATAAAAAGTATAAGAAGTTTATATGGGGATGGCTTCTTCTGTTTGTACAAGTAGACAATTGTTTTTATAACGTATGAAAGGAGGTACTTTTCAATCTTGGATTATAACTTTCTATTAGTGTCGAATACTACAAGAGGCATGGATACAACTAAGACTATGAAAATAATGTTATGTAAAAGCTTTGCTTGACCAGAAACAGGATGGACAGTAAGTAGAGACAATATTTACGGGTGCATCTGTTGATGGCTGTGACATATGGAAAGATTAGGACAGGGTATGTAAGAGACGTGTGGTAAAGTACATGAATTAATATATGAAATAAAAAATATGTTATTTGTGAAAAAAATTCTTGAAATATTTAAGAAAAGTGAACAATGTAATAAATCTGAATTAAGATGCTCTAACATAGTTGATGAGATTGTGTGCATGGGAAAAAACATAGTTTTCAAGATGTCTGAATGAATGAAATGACTAAAATAGTATTAAAGAATGAACAGATTGCGCTAGTGGAGACTAAATGTTGAATTGTTGGATCCTTAGAATTCTCTAAGCTTGGTTTTGTTCTTGCGGATGTTTCATTATCAGATTAGGTAACATCATCAGTACTAAAGAGTAGTTTGTTGTTTGTTTGTTTTATAGCCTTGTGTAAGTTTGGACACGATGTGTTGGTTGGTTGGTTGGTTGGTTGGTTTTGTTTGATTGGCATATTATTGCCTGGTGTTTATTATGATCAGGTGCTGGTTCTTATCTGGGTATTTAATAGGTATGTGATAACAAAAAATGTGCTCCAGACTGTTTTGCCTCTCTCTTTAACTTTTGATTCTTCCTTTTGAATGGTTCATGAAAGTGAGTTTTTTCCCCCTGCATGTTGATAGTTAGTGGAATGCAAAACTTCTAATAATTCTCTTGCATTCTTAAAAGTATCTTATTTAAGATGTATACAATACAGCTTTCTAGTTGAAAAGGTAATTGAACACTTTCTCTCCTGTGAAATTAATTTTATAATGTTTTCTGATTGCTAACTGATGTTTATGGATGCATTCTGCCTGTTTGTCCTGCGTAGTATTTTTCATAGTAAATGATTGCTGTGAATAACTCTATTTTGCCTTTAATTACTGAATTTATAAATTTGCTTTGTTGTTGTGTAGGCTAGGGTGATGCCTATAAAGGGGTTGTAGCAACCTACTGGAGGTTTCTGAAATGTTTTTGATGTACGGAAGAAGTATCCTTTTTGTAAGTTGTAATGGTTGATTGGTTGATTGATTAGTTGAATAGATAGACCCTTTTTAATGAAGTTGTGTGGGTATTACATTGCAAAATGTTATATAAATAAACTGCTTTCTGGGGTTCTGGGTTACTGCAATGCATTTTTGCTTATTTGAATAGAGTTCTTATGCAGTTTCTTTTGGTATTCTTGGGTTGTTGCTATGGTAGTTGAGTACTTGGTTAGCGTGGGCTGCTTTATAAAGGATTTGGATTTTTGGTTTGCCATTGTTTTTTCTGCTAATGTGAATATCCAAGAAGGGTAGTCTTTTGTTCTCTTCTGATTTTGTGAATTCATTTACATTAAAGGTGTTGTTGATTGTGTGTGTTCTCTAAATGTTCATTTCTTGTCATTTTATAAGTAAATGGTTGTGGGTATATATGAAATTAGAAATTCAAAGCTTGGTGATAGTTACATGCTACTGTCAAATCAATGGTGAAAATTCCCCACTGGTATTTTGGGGAAAAATTGTACTGTACAACATTCAGAATGAATCCAGGAAAAATGTTATACTGGTAGGTGACATGAATGAATGAGTGGGATTGAGACAACAGAGTAGCGATAAAAGTGATTGGGTCATTCAGAGATCCAAGAAGAAATTTTTAGTTTAAGTAAATGGCTGAGGAAAACATCTGCTGTTTTAAAACATATGATTTAAATGTAAATTTGTTCATACACATACATGACTGAGAAATGAATATGAAAGTATGATTTATTGATTTAGTTGTTTATGATGAAAAATTTAGAGAATTGCTGAAAGACATAAGGGTGATGAGAGGTTCTGAATATAGCACTATTAATGTATTAATGTTAAGGATGGACCTTTGAGGAAAAATAGATATGAAAATAAAATTAAAAAATAAAATTAAACAAAATAGTATAAATAAACCAAGAAATAACATCTCCTGCTTCTGAAGATTTTATAGAATTATAAATAAATCTCAATACTTAAAGGCACAAACATTTACAGGCTACTGATGACATGAGGTTACTAAATAGCCCATATGACTAGCTAGAGAAGTGTTCCTTAATCTGTTTGCTTTTTGTTGATGGTACTCTAAACTTAAATATGCTATGTGCCAGTTTTACAGCTTGCTTCAGGAATTGTAATGGTAGGTAGAAATGACTTTGGAAGATGAGAGAAGAGCTGAAGGAATATGGTCATGACTCATGACAAGTATCTCAGAAAGTTTCGTGTGAAGGTGAAAGGAAAATATACTTTCAGACTTGCAAGATTCTGTTAACATAAGCTTATAATAAAGTAGAGCTAGTTCTGCTGGGTATACTATTTGTCCTGACTATCCTGCAAGGGTGATAGTAATGTTTATGTTAGCTATAAATTGAATTATTGGATATAATGAAATGTATAAGGATCTAACCGTACGTATTTATTTTAGGAAGACATCTTGTTGCAGTTATAACTTCAATAAATATCTTTAAAATAAATTAGCAACTTTTAAATTTGTTTAATGGTTAAATATACTTTATTGGCATATTTCCATTATTACAAAATAATTGAAGAATCAGAAATTTACCAGGATTTAATTTCTCTTGTCATCAAATGGAATGCCTGGACTTAATGAGAGTTACATAGTCTTTTAATGTTAGGCAGAGTATGGATACATTCTCACCTTTTGTCAACCGTCTATAACAGTGATGGCGAACTTTTTCAACACTGTGCCAAAAAGGGACTGTGCACGTGTGTGGCACCAAGTGCCGAAAAGGGAGCACTTTGCGCGTGTCAGGGTTGTGACCAGGAAGAGGAGCTGCCCAGGGGGCATGTGCGCTGGCTAGCAAGTCTTCTGGTTATTGCCATGCGCCAATCAGCTGGCTGGCGCACATACTCCCGCCAAAAAATGGAAGTCCAGCTCTTCTGGTTTCCGGCACTGTCGCACACACAAAGGCCAGCTGACCGTTGTCTGTGCATGCACGCCAGAAATCCAGAAGAGGAACAGGCGATGCTGCACATGTCAGGCAACATGGCTCCGCATGCCGCTTCGGGCACGCGTGCCATAGGTTCGCCATCACGGGTCTATAATATCTTTTTTACTACCCAAACAGAAAAGATGTTGAAAATTATATTGGGACTACTAGAGCCCTTTTTTCAATCCGAGGGTACAAGTAGTCCACACTTAGTAACCATTCGTTCAGCAACCATTCAAAGTTACTATGACAAATGCTAGTTATGATATTTGCTGCGTTCCCATGTCATGTGATAAAAATTTGAGCACTTGGCAACCAGCCGCCATTTATGACTGCTACATGCAGCCCACCCACCCATCAAGACCAGGGACCAGGAACTTCCCATTGTTCTCACCGACCATCCCTGGAGTGGAAGCCAGGCACCCTGAGGTACTATAGCTTCTTTAGCTCTCAGCACCGTCATAGTACCCAACTGCCACTTCCTAATGGAAATTAAAGCAACACCTTAAAAACTGTTGTTATATAGCTTTAGCAGCTCTTGTCCACCAGTAGGCAGACCACTACATTTAGTACCAGCTGTGGTTTCTGATTAGTCTTCATATGCAGAGCATTTTAGGGTTTTCTATCATTGAGGTATAAGGAGATGAACTACTGTTGTCAAGGCTTGTTCTCAAAAAAGGGCTGCAACAGCTAAAGCTGGGAACACCTTCCCTAACAGCAGCCATGGAAATGTACTCTTATACTGCGGATCTGGTCTTTTAAAGGAAGCACCACCCCATCCAGAGCAAAAACACTCTTATAGCCTCATCACCCAATTAACTCAAGTTCAGTTTTTAATCTATAACAGTATATTTTTCATAAGTACAATGATCAAGCCCGGTTTCCTCCATTCTATACCTCTGTGTTTGAAGTTTGATTCCTAAGTGAAGAATTTTGCACTTGTTCTGTTAAATTTCATTCTATTATTTTCAGCCAATTTTTCTAAAATTTACCACAATCATATTGAATTTTATTTAGCTTTTCTAGGATTTCAGCTATCCCACCAAGAAGTTGTGCCCCCTGCAGATTTGATGAGTACTTCCTCCAATTCTTCATTCAAATAAATGAAAACATTGAAAGATAAAAGATGAAAGTCTATTTCTCATAGCACCCAAGTTAATATATCTTTCCAATTTCATGAAGAACTATAGATGAGCATTCTTTGAGTATAATTTTCAGGACAGATATGCATATGTTTGATTGTCCAATCATCCAGCCCTTACTCAACTAGTTTGCTAAACAGCATACCTTGGAATACCTTGTTGGAAGCTATTTTGAAGATTTCAGCATCCCCACAATGTCGTAAGTTACCTGATCAAAAGTATAAGATAAGGTTTATCTGGCATGGTTTGTTCCTGAACAGTAATGGAAATTACTGCACTGTTTTTAATCTGTATTAAAATATCCCCAGAAAGTAATGTTGATCTGATTGTACTACAGTTTGTTGGCTTTTCCTTCTCACCCTTTTTTGAGTAAAACTAAAGATTTCCCTGTCCAATCATGTATGACAGAGTTCCCCAACCTTTTTGGCTTTGCAGACCAGCGGGGGATGGGGGGGAGAGAGGATGGTTCTGCGTAAGCGATGGGCACACACACATGTGCAGCTCCATTTGCACGAATGGTGTGCCTGAGTGTGCACTGTTCACGCAAATGAAGCATGTGCGCATATGCTCACTTGCTGCTTGTGCAAGTGGGGGTGGGTGTGCATGTGCTTGCCTGCCATTTACGCATCGTGGTTCCGAGCAACTCACGGACCAGTATTAGGCTGCAGTCCAGGGGTTGGGGACACATTATGTTTGACTCAGGCTTGGTGCTGATCTCTGCTTCTTGGCCAAGGGAGCCAGTGTTGTCCAAATACATTTTTGTGGTCATGTGGCCAGCTTGGCTATATGCCAAAGGCATATGAAACACTTACCTTCCCACAAAAGTGGTACCTATTTATCTACTCACATTTGCATGCTTTTGAACTACATGGGCAGGAGATGGAGCAGGGATGGGAATTCATCCTGTTGCACAGCGCTTGGGTCTCAAATCTGGGCTGTCCGCTTTCCAGCTGACAAGTTCAACATTGTTAACAGCTGAGCATTTGTGCCTCCTACCTTTTTTTTGAAGACAGGGGAAATATTTGCTCTCTTCCAGTCTTTTGGGCTTTACAAATTCTCCAGGATTTCTCAAAATTTAAACTGTAAATTATTGGTAGTACACAAGAATGTATTTAGACTTAAGGGTCCCTTAAGGGTTCTAGAGGATATCTTTGAAGAGGTAAACCTTTCCTAATTGTACATTTCATACATCATGCCAACTTTCTGACAGTTGTTTTGAGTATGTTCATTACATTCTTTCAAGATTATGGAATGAAGTTTAATTACTAAAGAAGATGATCTATTTTGAGATGTGTATTAAGTGCAGACATAAAGAATGCAAGTTTATTCAGTATACTGGCTTCTGCTAGAAGAAGGTACGTATATAACAATTAGGGCTGTGCAGTAGTTTGAATATCATCTGGAAGTGTTGCTACACAACATATGGGAACATGAAAACAGCATCTGCCTAAGAACTACACAATCATTAAAAATGACATGTTTCCTTTCGTAAGTCATAGACAGTGATATGTTCTGCCTAATCATGATTTAAATTTGCAGGGTTAAACTGAATTGCTAATAATCATTTCATTCTTCCTAGTACTATTACTATTTCCTTTCTTCTCTGTGCTATAAGTTTGATTTCATTTTCTTCCTTCCCTTAAATAGGTTCAGTGCAGATAAGTTGTGAATTCCAATTGAATTGCTCTAACTGTACAGAATGGAACAAAATAAAGAATAAAATGGACATAATTCAAATGAGTTATAAGAAAGGGAATCTATGTGGACTGTTCCAACTGAGTACGAAAGAAAAATGAAGTGGAAAAGAGTAAGCAACTTGAAAGAGAAATGCAGAATTGCATAGATGAGGAACAATGAAAGATGAGGAACATTTGAAATAACTGATAGTTGATGAATTTTTTAATATTTGCAGTCAGTAAATTCAAATTAATACTTTGGCTGGCATAAAAAAAATCAGTTTTCTTAATTCAGTTTGTTATATGCACATATTGATTAATTGCTATCTTGCAAAAGACATTATTATTACTAAGTTTTATTCAAAGCAGAATTAATTATACCCAAGAGAGTTTTGAGAAATCTTTGTCTAAACATTATGTTTTCTGACTATCACTGCCTAAAGATAATCCGTGAGGATATCTTATAAAGATAATCCAGGATAAGATACTATGATACCTTCTTAGCACCACTAGTATAAAACTAGCAGTGGCAGATCTAAGAAGAAATTGTAGTAATTTATGCTGGCTGGAGAGGAAAGGATTACAATGGAAGCAAAAATGACTGGATTTCTTCTTCTTGATTGTGCCACATGGCCCAACAAGGGAGAGGCCTTCTCTACTCTGACTTCCTGAGCTTGTCAAAATGTAAATAAGCGAATGGTGATGGGGTGGGGTATGGAGAAAGCCCATAGGGCTTTGGTGAAACCAAGGGGCAGGAGGCAGAGCATGGGATATCTTAGAGGGTGGGGGAGGCCTTCCGGGAGTGCCTGTGCCTACACTAGGCCTCCCTCGGTTTCTCCCATGAGTCACCCCATGATCTACCTACTGACCCACGCATTCATTTAACGAACGCATTGGGGAAAGCAGGGACAGGGAGGTTGTTAGCTAGGTGCTTCATTTAATGCAGTTCTCGACTTCTGACATGAATGGGTAGACTCCATTAATGTCGTAAATCAAGGACTACCTGAATTAGCCAACTTCTGTGATTCTTCTGATGGACTCATAGAAGTATAAATCATAGAAGTATTAAGGTGTATAAATCCTTCCATTTCCCACCATTCGGTCAGAGCTGAAGAAGCTTCTTGGATGATAAGCGAAATGTCTTCAAAGAAAAACCAGAAAGTCCAGTTGCCCCTTGAAAAAAAAGAACCTTTTGGACAACCATGACCTGGATGACTGAGAATCTCCATAGACTCTTCTGATAGATGAACATTATTTCCAGAAATCACTTGTCCAATCTTGTTCATTTCTTGCTTTTCTTATTTCTTTATAATAGCTTGCTTTCATGCAGGGAAATTCCTTATCCTGATTAACATTAGCTTTGCCTTTTGCAGTTGGGCAGCCTTCTTCTGAAAATGTAGTAATTGATATGGATTGCCCAAAAGAATTTAGAAGAAGAGCAGTTTCATTGTCAAACAAATATTCCAGTAGAGATTCTTTTATTTGGCTATGGCTCTTATAATCAAGAGAAGGTATCTTATGTATGCAACACAAGATGGCTAACAATTGCCAATATTTAATATATGGCAGACAGGACAAAAATGCTTTAAATTGCTTTGATAAACTGGTTTCTTTATACTTTAAAAATTATTCTTATTTGTCTTGGAGTCATTCCACACACACATTTTGTACTTTTGTGGCATTGATTTTGCATGTTTCCCATGCCATCCTCAAACTTACTCTTTTCCTAGGTTATATTGCAAAACTTCTACTTTGATTTACGGTACTGAAGCTCTGTGGAGCTTTGAGCCAGGCCATTTCCCTAATTCTAAAAATTGCTTCACTCATCATCCCATTGCTTGAATTTGAAGATTTCTAGTATGTTTCAGAGGTAACTTTATCAGTGAACTGATCTTACACTTTTTCACACAATTGACTTTGTTCTGCCTACTGTCAGTATGCAGCAAAATCTTGTGTTATCCTACCTCTGTTTCTAGGATTGGTTTAGTTGTTCTTTGATGGAAGAATGCCTGCAAAGTAATAAAGTTATGCTACATTAGAACTTTAAGTGAGAATTGATATACAGAGGGAATGACGCCTTGAAGGCCATTGAAGGTCTGAGCAAAATTTTCTTCCAAATAACATACAGCGTGAATTGAATATGGAAAAGGCTGGTGATTTAGTTCTCCTTTTTGTGTGAAGTGGATCCTGAGAGGACTTTTGATTCAGGCGATGGGACACTGTCTAATGAATCTGCACTCTCCTGCTGGCTGGTTGGGGACAGCAATGATTGCCTCATAGTGTTCTTTTTGTATTTGCAGCAGTCTGAGTTTGAAAGGTATGATGGATTCCATGTAGAGATTTAACATATTTTGGAATAATTTGCAAGTAGAGAAACAGAATAGTGTGGATTTATTGTTTTTAAGGACTGTAGGTATTTCAGAAAGTTGGAACATTTTAGATTTTTCTTTTTTCTTAGATTGAAATGTCTTCCATTTCAATGATACAAGGTTAAAATGATGTGAACAGTTAAGTAGTTGCACTAATAGCTTGTTTGTATGAATAAAGGCAACATTTTCTCTAAGAGGACCTGCCCATTTCCCACTGGCGTTTTCTTTGCAAGTCTGTATGAAACTTGTATTGAATAATGCAAATTGGATATGTGCTAACTAGTTCAATAATTGCCCCCTAATTAATGGAGCCCAGCATTAATTTACTTTGCAAACAGAACAATCAATTTAATGTTGCTGCTCATAGGAAAATTATGCATACATAAAATCTTAAGAGGTAATATTGAATACTGAATTAATATCTAAATTACACTGTAAATTTCTCAAATCTAATTTATTATTAATCACAGCTCTAACAATGAATTTTATATTGTAGTGAATAATTTTGAGCCATTCTACTTTACACTCAGGAAAAGATAATATGAAATTTTTTATAGATGTTATTGATTAATTTCCCTCTTACTTTTGATTATATAATCTTAATAAAACTGTCAGTTGCCCATAGTGCATCAAGAATGAGTGCATTTCCCCCTTTTCCTCTAAAATACATTTTAAAAATATAATTTTCAGTCAGAGCATTGATTTTGTGGACTGTAGAAATTAGAGCTTTGCATACATATGACTCTGTACTTCTGTAGCCTTGCCACAAATTCTTATTTTTTAAAAAAATAGTATGTTGGAGTAGTGAAGTACAGGGTATCTTTATTATTAATGAACTCTTCTTCTCTTATCTCTGACCTGTTATGGATTTGGGTTACACAAAATTGAATGGGAATGTGTATTCTCATGTGAATTAAATGGGTAAAAATGAGTTGAGCGATATGGTCCATAGAAACAATACCTGTACTGAAGTTATTGCTGTTACATTCTTCCAGGGTATTCATCTCCGTATTCCACCATAAACAATCAAAATGTTTATCACAGGTAATTAGAGCAAACATTTTGGCACAACACGAGGAGTCAAGCAGGATGCAGTTTCTTCCCTTTAGGCATAGAGGGGACAATAATAAGAGTTTCAAGTCCACTCAGTATTTTATTACATAATATGGCACTATTTTGTCTATACAATGGCAACAATTTTTATTCAGTATCATAGTGCATTTTGTAATAATATGACGTGGACTTAATTGGTCAAATTGTAGTGTGAGATAATGCATTTCCTCCCCCTAAATATTATATCTTTTTAAACAAGTTACCCTTATCTCTTATCTATAAAAAATAAATACAGTTCATTGCTTTTCTCATATTGATATATTTTAAATCTTTGACTTTAGGAGAGCAACACGGAAAGGAGAAAATTGGGAAGAGAAATTTGGGGAAAAGTAAAAGGGCTGTACAACATACATGTAGTCCTTGACTTATGACCACAATTGAGCCCAACCTTTCCATTGCTAAGCAAGACAGTTGTTAAGTAAGTCATGCCCCATTTTACAAGCTTTTTTTGTCATGGTTGTTAAGCAAAATACTGCAGTTAAGTCAACATTAAGTGAATTTGGTTTCCCCCATTGCTTGTCAGAAGCCAGTTGGGAAGATCACAAATGGTGACCACATAACCCTGGGACACTGCAACTGTCATGCCTATACATGCCAGTTGCTAAGCATATGAATTTTGCTCACGTGACCATAGGAATGCTGCAACGGTCATAAATGTGAGAACTGGTCATAAATCACTTTTTTCAATGCCATTGTAACTTTGAACAGTCAGTAAATGAATGATTGTAAATCAAGGACTACATGTACTTGGATACTGTCATTGATCTGCAAACTATTAGACCACATTTCATTCTATCCGTAACCCTAATCTCTGGGCATGGTCTCCAGATTTATTACTGAAGATGATATTTTTATTCTCTCCTTTCATTCACTATAAACACTTATCAGTTCAGAGTCCTTTAATTTTTCATGTTGTGGAATTCCTATTGAAAACTACAGTGTGTTACTGTTTTCTTACAAGCTGTTTTCTGTTATGTTTGAATGTAACATTCCCATCCTATCTATTACTATCATGTGTTCACTATGTTCATCTTGAAACTGAACTCTTACAGAACCTTCATTCTTAAGTAGTTTGAATGATATTGTATCACAACCAGATTTTTTTATTAAGTGATTGAATGATATTGTATAATATGTTATAACACTTTCCAGCAGAAATATGATTTATAGATTTGTTTTTCTGATTTCCTAAAATTTTGGATATAATTGTCTAATTATATTTAGAATTTGCATTTTTCTCTAGAAATAACATAGTAACTTTCATTGTTTGCTCTTTAGACTGATAACCATATAGTTACTAGATCATAGAACTAGATATCAGTTAAATAGTCTATAATAAGGAAGCAACATTTCATGTGAACAGATCAATCCCAATTTGTTTTCTTGACTTGTTAAGTGCACTGAACATTGTAGTTTTTTGGGTATGTATCCAAGTCAAAGAGTAAATTCCTTTTACGTTTTGCCAAAGTGTTCAGTATGAATTTTCTTTAGATGAAAGACTGAAGTTATAGCGTATTTTTCTGTGAATTCAAGTCTGTCTTTGATTTAATTATGTTTAATATTCTATAATAATTTCCCATTATTCTTGAGCTTTACTCTAGATTGATTGATTAAATATGCATCATCAATTTGATTTTGACTGTCTGTGTGGTCACTAGGAGTCAAAAATGACTTGATGATAGATACTCAAGAAGAACCTCATTTTGTCATTCCAAGCAATTTTCATTCTGTTGTATGCCTTTCTTTTTTTAAACTTCACTTCTTTTGTGAAAATGATCCTAATTACTTATTTATCCAGGTACTAACTTCAAAACTCTGTTGTTACTACTTTGCCTTTCTGAAACGGCACATTTTTCAACCTGCTTGCCTTCGTCTCAGTTGGTATCTTGGATTTTTCTTGGGATTTTTCCCATAAGCAGATATTCTTAAGCATAAATATATGCCACACTTAAACACTATGGATTATGTGGTTGTAGTTCGCTATGCACACTTCTATAAAAAGTTCTTAATTGATTTATTATTTTTAAAACATTTATTTTACAGGTTTTAAAAATCAGCTTGCTTGGCCATAGAAAACGTATTTTGGCCTCACTGGGAGACAGACTTCACGAAGACCCACCTCAGAAACCACCACGTTCTATCACCCTCAGGGTAGGTTCCATCAAATCCTTGTAATATCTGAAGCATATATTGTAACTCATAGTATCTTCCAACACAAAGAGAGATTATTTAATAACTGATCTACCACCATTCAGACAATTATTACATTTGTAAATTTCTATAAGGGTGCTTCGGTTTATAGTCAACAAAACTTGCTTTGTGAGATGAGATGAGGAGGGAAAAAATGATGAAAATCACAATTTGGGCTTTTAAAAAAATCAATTTTTTGCATCTTCATAATTAGCTACTAGAATGCTGTATATAGATAGTCCTTGTCCCACATGACTTGACCTGATTTTTCAACTCTTATTATGTCACTCATTAAGTGAATAATGCAGTCCTAAACCTTGAATCACATACTCATTAAGTGAATCATGCAATCTGAATCCACTTTCCTGACTGGTTGTTTTTTTTTTTTTTTTTTGCTGGAAACAGGCAAAAAATAATGGAAAACAGCAAAAAAAAAACCTCTAGAAACCAGCCCAAAAAATCCATAAAATTCAAGTTTTACTTCATTCATTCATTCATTCATTCATTCATTTAAATGTCACCTATTGTAAAACTTTGGGTGGCTCAAACAACAGTAGAAACAAGACGAAAAAAATATGGAAATAGTAAAATCAAAATCTGCTGCTTCAGCAATCCTTGCTCAACCCATTCCTCCGCAAACCAAACCTGGGCTCCAACCTGACCCTATCCCAGTGCTTGGAGAAGAGCCAGCTCTTTTGTGAGGTGGTCTCACAAATAAACTGGCCCTATTCCAAGTAGAGCTTTAAAAGTGATAACTAGTACCCTGAATTGCATTAGGAAAGATACAAGATGACAGTATAGCTCACACAAGGGTGGTATAAGATGGACAAACCAAGGGACATTCAACACTGCTTGCACTGCCACATTCTGGACCAGTGGACCATATTCAAGGGGAGTCCCATGTAGAATATGTTACAATAGTCCAATTGGGAAGTCATTAAGCATTAACATAACTACTTAGAATTTTTTTGTGCACTGTATTAAATAGTCAGTTAAAGTCAAGTCTTCTATTTTCTTTATTTTTATTATTACTCTGATTTGTAACCTAGCCTTATTTAATATCTATGTACTGCCAAGCCATAAAACATTATTTTCTTATTTCATTAGCTGATATTTCTTATTTGATGCAGGAACCTAGTGGTAATCACACTCCTCCCCAGTTGTCTCCTTCGCTCAGCCAAAGTACTTATACTACTGGTGGTTCCCTGGATATACCACACATTATCATGCAGGGAGATGCAAGGAGAAGAAGAAATGACAGCTATTTTGACGATATTCCTCGGTCAAAACTGGAAAGACAAATGGCTCAGGTAAAGTTGGAAAATTCCAAGTTCATTAGAAATGTATTTTTAAACATCTGTTTCCCTAGCATTGTCTTTCAGAAATTGGTGTTTGATTTCTTTTTCAGCTGAATTTGCCTCTTAGTTTTTATATTTTTAATTCTTTTCAGAAAAGTACACTTTTCCTAGTGCTTTCTGTAAACTTACAGTTATTTGTACCTGAACAATCCTGGGAGATGTGAATAAAATGAATGTGTAAAATGAAAAAAAAATCTACTTGTCTTTGAATAAGAGAACTACTTTTTGTTCTTCATGATGGAAAATCTATTTCTCCTTTGTCTGAATGATACAGCTAAGCCATCTGATAATTGTTGGTCTGGAAACTAGTCAGAGGTGCACCACCGTTTTGTAGCATGGAAGGTTAATTCAGTAATTCTTATCCTCTTCCACACTATTTTACTCCACTGCCTTCCCCTCTGGTTTTGTTCTTCCTAGTGATATGAATATTTCACTGACCCATTTTGCTTTATCTTCATTCTTCTTTTCTTCCTTAAGATAGTGGTAGTTAGTGGTGATGTGTGGTGGTTATCAGCTTATCATGATGATTTATTCTGATTCAAACATATAATATACTTCACTCTTCTATGTAGATGATGTAGTTTTTTCTACCTAAGGAGAATAGAAGTAATTATAGAATATAGTATTGTCCATCTCTGTGAAATATTTTTTTAAAAAAATTTGTAGCAATAAATTTTCATGTAAGTGAAAATTTGACAAGATTTGACAAGCTGTAGAATGAACCTGTTCTTTGCTGCCTACATGACTGTGTGTCATGTAGGAATGGGTGTCACACAGTACTAATAATAGAGAGGTGGACTTCTTTCAGTTTGAGTATGCTATGGTTATCAAGAAAAGGGAAATATTTTCTCCACATAGAAAAGACTTTCACATAGTGAAATAGGCTAGTACAGCTGAAAATCACTTGGGAGATATAGTGACCATTTCTCATGAATTTCTTGTGAATAGTTGGAACAAATTGCAATCTAATTGCAGTTCAAAATTCTTGACTCTGTTGAGGTTGTGTAGGTAACCTGTGATAGCTTTTGTATTTTTTAAAAAAATCAATATTTTTTGATGGAAAATAACTTCTCAATTAGTTTTTATAATTTAAACTATTTTTAAAATAATTTAGATAAAGATTTTACAGTGGACAGGCCAACAGAAATGTAACCAGCATAAAAAATAAAAATCATCCTAAGGGAACTGCTAAGCTTTCAGAAGACATAGGTTTAATTAAGAATATTGTCCTTTGGTAAATTTGTTTCTTATATTAATTTTTTTAAAAAAGACACCTTTATTAATTAATCAGCTCTGAAAATCTATTCAGTTCTTATTGTTTGCATTTTTTGTATTTTTAGTACGCAGCTAATTTACAGCTAATTTGTAAAAATCCACCTTTACCAGTGGAAATGTTTTTTGGATAGAAATATTTTTTATAAAATTGGCATACAATAACAGAAAATTAGTATTTTAGAATTAAATTGCAGAGTGCCTCGTTATCTACACTTTTAGATAATTTGTGATGGGATTTGTTGAAGCCTTCCTAGTATATATAATAAATTATTTATATAAAATCAGTTTATTTTCTAATCTTAAACTAGATATGATTAGTCCATTAATGACAATAAAGCAAACATATAAGTATATGATCAAACAATGTTCCAGATTTCTATCTAAAGGATAGTATACTTGAGTTCCTATTTGCAAAACTGCCTTTGGATTATGTAGATTATTGTTTGGTGGTGCATAGAATGACAGAAGTCCTCTACCATGAACCATATTGTACCCATCAGAAACTATGAACACCTTAAATAGATGTGAGGTCATAGTTGAAGTCACAAAGTTTGATGGTGACTTGACCTGACATCTAATGTTTGTTCAAGTAAACTTTTCTGTGAACCTTGATTTTATTGTTTTTTATCTCTCAGTTTTCAAAAGAACAGTTTATTTTCTCCTGCTGAATTGGATTTTCTTTTAACCTTTAGTTGAAAGAACTGGAATAATCTGTCTAGAATATAAAACAGCTTTAAAAACTGCAGAGAAAGTACATTATTAAAAACGCTTACACATCAGTTAAAGAGTTTGAATATGAGAACTGCCAATGCTTTTAATAATTTATTTTTGTAATTAATCATTTTTGACAACTGAATTTCTTGCTATTTGAAGAAATATTGCTCATAAAATATATAATATATAGGATATTTTTTTAAAAAAATGGGTATTGAATATAAATGGATAGATCTGAAAGCATGTTCTGACCCAGCTCCCCACACACGACAAACCCTCTGAAGTTAACTCAAAGATTCCTTTATTAGGAGCTCCAGCAACCTCGACAAAAAGTTTCTTTCTCACCACAAGCTAACAAGTCCGTCCGGCAGGGAGATAAAGAGTTGTCTGCAGGGTGGATTTGATTTAAATAGAGTTGATTTAAATCACAATTTAAATCATGATTTAAATCACTAGTAAAAAGGCTTGATTTAAATCAACTCGATTTAAATCATAATTTTTAAAGAGCAACTATCATCTCTGCTACTCCTTTGACCCACTGTTGACTCACTGATAGTCCCAGTGTTGCAGAATATACAGCCTCATGCTACATAACTGAGATCCATTTCATGCTGAATAAACTAAATTATTTATATATCTTAAATAGAAAACTATCTTACGATAGATTTTTACCCCAAAAGTTTTTTATTAAAATAAATTCGATAAAAATAAAAAAAAAATCTGATTTAAATAAAAAAAATCTGATTTAAATAAAAAAAATCTGATTTTTTTTTTATTTTTTTAAAAAAAATCATTGATTTTTATCCACCCTGGTTGTCTGCCACATCTATTCATCTCCGCCCCCTACCTTTTATTCCCAGAGCTAGGATGGGGCTTCGTTAGCAGCGGTAGCTCTTCCTTCCCAAGGATCGGCACACAGATTTCCACTCCTCTCCTCTGCCTTCTGTGCATACACGCATCAGGCACTGGACCCAGCTGTTCCTCCTCTTCCTCATGAGCCACCTCCAGACCTGGGGGCTGTTGACTCTCCATCTGAGGGCTGACGGATGGCCCAGGCTCCGCCCCTCTCTCTCTTTCTCTGCCAGCTCCATTCCCTCTTTCCCCTCAGAGCTCTCAGGTTGCCTTGATGCTGACCCTGACACCCATGCCTTTTCCTCCTCTGATTTGGCTGCTTAAAGGACCGCCAGCCGCCAGGCCACAACAGCATAGTTCAGATTTTAAAAAGGGCTTCCTAATATTACTTAAGTTTGATATTTTTGAAACTCTGAAAAAAGCTGAACAAATCTTAGTGCTAAAACCAGGAATTAGGAAAATCTGACCAGATGTCTTAAACTTTATGGTCAGACCACTGTCATTAAAATTTATGTATCATGAAAATCACTCACTATGAAGCATATTAAGCTATATAAAAGCTATTTACATAGGCTTTCCCAAAGCAAAATCAAATTTAAAAAGTATATTGGCTATGGTCTTTTGAATTCCAAAAAGTATGTTGGCTATGGTCTTTTTAACTTTAACTATAAATACTTGGAAATCAGAATAATATTTGTATGCCGGAAAAAAAATTATACTGATACATTCTCTTGATTATTTATTCTTTAGTTTTTATAGTTCTTAGCTGATTTCTAACTCTTCTGGTTCTCTATTTACAAAATACAGCAATGCACTAACAGATTTTGAAGGAAGTTATTGTAACATATGCTTTGTCTTTTGCAGTATTTTGCACCCAAAACAATAATTTTGGAAATACTTTGACTATAAAGTGCACATTGTTATTTTTCTCTTGTTTTCCTTCTAAATTCATGAAGCTGAGTAGATCCCCTAAAGAAAGAAAATATGCATAATCTAGAGATTCGTTTTTAGAGGAGATATCTGGGTCAAAACAGAGAGGCTATGCATAAGTATTTACGGAGTCTATTGTTATCAAAATAACAGCTGTGGAATGCTCAAAATGGATGAAGTATCCACAACATGGGAGGGTGTCAGATTCTGACATACCAGGCTACAATCTCAGTCAAATGTGTATATTCAAACTCTCTGAAACTCTCTCATCCTGAGGCAAAAGGATGAAAATTATGCTTTACTCAACACAGGATACACCCTGTCCTTCTCTCCAATTTTAATTGTGTTTATAAAACAGGCATGTAAAATGTTTTCACATATTTTACATATTTTCATTTGGGACTCCTTCTGTGCTGTTGCCCTGAATATGGTAGATAATACAATTCATTTTTGGCACTTGTATGCAAAGCTAGCTTGGGTGCTTCTTTAATATAGTTTTCCTTACCAATAGAAATAGCAAGTCTTAAACCCTTTTTCATCCATAGTTTAGTTTTTCTTATACAAAATTCTCATATCTAGTAATTGAAACATTACAAGACAGAAAACTAATTAAGGAGTAAAATAAACCCCTGGGCATGACAGTTGTCAGACTAAATTATTATCAGAATCCTACTAGATCTTCTTTTAGAACATTTCAGATCTCTTTAATTTTTATTTTAATTTTTTTTTTTTTTTTTGGAAAAAAGGATCTAATAATGCTAAAAGTAGTAAACAGCTATCTGAAAGGCAATTAGATTTTTTATTAGAAGTATAATCTGAGCTAGGAAAAATGCCTTTTTTGTTATGATCTAGATACCGGGTCTCCATGCTGCCTTTGTTCCCCACAACTGGCTATGAATATTGAAATTGGACTGTTAGGGTATTTGCACTGAAAATTTTTGTGTTTCAAACACTGAGAAACTATGTTATTCCACAAGCCATCAGTCCTTCTAAAGCAATATCCCTTGCACATTATAAAGTGCAAATTTAGGCCATGCTTTCGGCAGACTCCTTGAGGAGAACTGCTGAATCTGGTATGTTTATCTATTTTTGTCCTCAGGCTTTTTGCTGCCTTGTTATTTTTTTCCCCCTATCCAGAAGGCCTCTAGCCTGTTGCAATCTTTGCCCAGATTAAAATCCAGGTAACACTTGATACCCTTGCTACATCTTTCATTTTCAAATCTTATCGAAGAAGCAACCACTTCATAATCTTACAAAATTACACATAATGCAATACTTAATTGCCAATTATCCGATATGTGTAACTGGTAAATGGTTTGGACTGTTTGTTGCCAAAGTATCTGTTTTGTTGAATAATAATAATTGCTTGATTGTGATACAAATTCTTAGCATTGAACTGTAGGATTCTTTCTGGGCAGTTCAGAGAAAGTTAGTCTCTAACACCCTCAGAATGTTATTAATGATGTAATTTATTAGTGAAAGAAGCTCTGATTTCAAAGACGAAAATGCATTTGAAGTGAGATTTTCTCACAGGAAGCTGCGTCTGTTTGAAATCCAGTCTTTATTTAGATACCAGTATTACATTTGCGCTCTTTGTCTTAACTGCTGGCTGTGCTTTGTATACTGTGGTTAAGCTATTGATGTATTAATTGCTACCTACTTCCAAAGAATGCAGTTGCATTTCTCATCTGTTTAAGGCCTTTCATTGTTGTCCACTCAGGAGACTGCAGGTAGCTACTATATTAGGTGCTTTAGTTGCTTGGCTACTATGAACTATTATCTTGGAGTCACTTGTGGTCTCCAAATAAGGAAAAATACATCAGGAGTTACTGTCTGATGATAGAAAACTGATTTTCTGTTCTTTTTGACACAGTTGCTGCACTGGGATCTTTCCTGACTGGCTGTAATTATACTTCCAACAAATTGTAGCATTTGAACTGCTATTTTACAACTATGAGTGCAGTTTTTACTGCTAATTATTGCAGCAAATAAAGTGTGGTGATCTATTCCAAAGAGTTGTCCTCCCTTTTGGTGACTTACCCATTAAAACAGCTGAAGTTTTGCTTGTACTGCAGTTAATATCCCAAATGTTAATGCCTTTTGCTCAGCAGTGACATTTGTTTGATAATTTATTTGATTGTTTAAGGTCCTTCCTTCCTTCCTTCCTTCCTTCCTTCCTTCCTTCCTTCCTTCCTTCCTTCCTTCCTTCCTTCCTTCCTTTCTTTCTTTCTCTCTCACACCCACCCACTATATTGGAACTGCTCAGCTACGGAATAAAATTAAAGACTGGAGTGTGACAGGAAAACTGGATTTCTCTACTGTGAAAGCTTTAATCCATAATCAGGGAATAATTTCATTGTTCTGAACTGGATTATGCTGTGTTTTATTGTTCTGTAATGGTTTTATCAGCAATTACATTAAAAAGAGTATTGACAGCTCCAATAAATTAATAGTTCTTTTTAAAAAATTTTGCAGTTACATTTTATGCTCTGTGCAATGTTTTAATTCTTCTTTTGTTTAAGGGATTATTATTATTATTATTATTATTATTTATAAGATGAGATACAGTTTTCTATTTATATCAGCAGTCGTCTGTCTGTGAAATATGGACCAACCAGAATGCAGGATATCCTTACTCAGCAGTTCATCAGGTTCATAATGTAAGATATGTCAATAAATGGTTTTGTTGTCACTGCATTGCTGTTCATTGTGCTGTTTTGGTGTTGATATAGGTGCGTTGCTTTTTGGAATTCAAGAGGCAGTGTGTATTTCTAGTAATTTCCAGGATTCTGTTTGTTATGTATTTGTTTTTCATAATGTGCAATTAACATGTTTGAAAGAGGAGGGTGAACCTGAATACTAGTTTTTAGTGCTGCAGTGTGCAATGTCTGATTTTTTTCAATTCCTTTATTTGTATTTCAGTTTTTGTTTCAGGTGGGGCTGTCTTTGTTCATCTTTAAAGTCAATAGGTGTAAACTACATACATTTTGCAATTTGGCAGTATTATGTGTCTTTGTGGTTTACTACCCAGAATAGTCCTCTTTCTAGTCTGTCAAGACTTTTTCTCCAAATGTCAACAATAGTTAACACAGTGTACTTCGTAGATAGTGTCTTCTAGTACATACTGGTATTGGTCCCTGTTACCCATCTTAAAATTTCCTGATTTATATGCAAAGTAGATAGTACTGGATCTCCTGGTCATATTCATAATACATACTTTTTCCAATGGAAATACTCATATTAGTATAATGAAACAAAACATGGAAATAACTTCCTTATTATAACAAAAATAGGAGGAAAATTATCATGTAAATATCTGTCCATTTTTACAGCATGGTACATTACTTCTCATTTAACACTATCAATTTTGACTGTTCTTAATATGACATAATAAAAATTTATTATATAATATTTATTAATGCAAAAAATTAAAGATGACTTGTTTACTACAGATAGTCCTCAACTTACAACAGTTCATTTAGTGACCGTTCGAAGTAACAACAGCACTGAAAAAAGTGACTTAAGACTATTTTTCTACTTACCACTCTTGCAATATCCCCATGGTCACAGGATAAAAATTCAGACACTTGCCAGTTGATTCATATTTATGACAATTGCAGTGTTCTGGCATCATGTGATCGCCTTTTGTGAACTTTTGATCAGTAAAATCAATGGGGAAGCCAGATTCACTTAACAACTGTGTTAATAACATAATAACAATAGTGATTCACTTAACAACTTTGGCAAGAAAGGTCATAAAATGGTACAAAATTCACTGAACAACTGTCTCACTTAGCCATAGAAATTTTGGGCTCAACTATGGTCTTAACATCAAGAACTACCTGTACTATAATTGAAAAGAAAGGGGGAATGCTATCGGAATCAATTCCTACATTTGTCCCAATAAAGAATTAGGTTGGAGAAAGAAAGACCAGAAAGTAAAACAGATCAGTATCTTATTTTTTTACTAGGTCAAGGCATGAAGTAGGGGGCATCCATATTTTATTTTCTTTCTACTTGAAAGGAAAATGGGAATGTCAATGGTTGAGCTATAGTACAGAGCTATAGTAGAGAAACAAGAGATTCTACATCTAATTGATAAATGACATCCCAACAGATCAGGGTTTCTAACACAATTCAGGTGGAACAACATAATTAGGAGTAAGCAGTGTGTAGTTTTTTCCTGGATAGCCAAGGAATTTTTAATATCATAATTAATTCTTATCCTGTTAGTGGTACCTCCTTCTCCTAAAGCATAATCATTTTTCAAATACATATCAGCATTGGGAAGAGCTGCTAAATAAATGTAGGTTTAAAATTAATTTGAATTATGATATTTTTTGATATCAATATAAAATGGTAACATCCTCCCCCCTGCTAATCCTCCTCCCTCCTCCCCATCTTTTAGTTATGGCTGATAATTTGGATTTTTATAGATTTTTATAGTATTTTATACTTATTGTATGAATGTTTTTGTATTGTTTTATTTTTTTTTAACATTGTAAGCTGCCCAGAGTCACCTACTGGTGAGATGGGCAGCAAACAAATTTAATAAATAAATAAATCTAAAAATGTAACATTTTAATAAGGCTGTGTAGACTTTCCATATCCATTGTATATACTGGATTTCTTTTACTTTGCTATATTGTCACTTTCTAGTTCTTGAAGTGGAAACAATATGAATATTTTTCTTATAATATCTGAATAATAATGCTTCCCCTTGTATCTGCTTGTAGTTATGCAGCTTATCTACAATAAAAAACTAGGTCGTGGCTATACAGCTGGCTATAACTGAACAAGGAAAAGTTCAGTGAAAAAGAGAATCATTATTTCATTGGTCTCTGGGCTTCCTGTCTTGATCTGTGGTTGACTCAGGGAGAACTACAGTAGAGAGAGAAATCTTTCCATCTTTGCCTTTGGCTTTTAAAAACTATTTTGTGGATCAAACCTTTAAAACAAGTGCTACCTTGAATGTAGCCTTGACAAGCTATTCCAGTAAAAGCAAAATCAAAAACCTCTGAAAGCAGTTATATTTCTTTGAGTGAAATTAATAAAATTACTTCAGTAAATGGACAATACAATTGCATCTTTTATGCTTGTTGATAATATTAAATTGCCATTTCTGTAAACAGTTCTAATTACTGAAGTATATAAATGTGTGTGAAAAATTCCAAACTCAAATAATTCTAATGGGTGGATTAAATTTATTTATTTATTTGATTTGCTTGCCGCTCATCTCACCTTGTATGCTTAATTATCTTAAGCATAGTTTGGTTTCTCATAGTCTTTCTGACATAAATAAGATGTAATGCATCTTGCATCTCTTAATTAAGAGTTGGACTTGGTGGTGTTAACCAGATTTCCAAATCAGATCTTCCAGTCTTCAGGGTCTGTCATCAGTGTGTATTACTGTACTGGCCAACTAGTGAAATGGCAATCATTTTCAAGAAATGTTCTCAGTGTATGAGTGGCAGGTAGCATGGCCGATCAAATACTACCTTTCTAGATACATGACCAACAATATACTGGATCAGAGATGGTCTCACTTCACTTAGTCTCCAATATTTTCTTTTGTCATCCTACTTCAAGGACAGAGTTTGAATTTTCAGCTGTCTGCTGATTATGTACTCTGTTCTCAAACAATTAAAATGTTCATGGCTTCTGCTATGTAAATTAGATAGCCAACATTTGGCATATCATTTTTACAGTGCATGCTGATAATGTAAAAGATACACCTGAGGTAGAGATAGAGAAGTCAAAGAAGAAGGGACAACCTTAGTAGCAGAAATGGAATCATGTAATGGGAGAGTGGGGTTAGGAGATAAGAAATGAAAAATAACAAAAAGGAAAGAGGACATATAAGATAGAGGAGAATATAGTACAATTCCCCAGGCTGGCTGGGAAATTCTGGCAATTGAACACACATTTTAAAGTTGCTAAGTTTGAGAAACAGACATAAAGTGGCATAATACAGCTAAAATAATTAAGGTGGCATTCCCTAGAACACTTTTGCCCAAATCCTATAAACCTTTTTTATAGTAGCACTAATATACATGTGGGAAATGATTTGTATTAAAGGTAAATAAGTTTCAAAATGGATAATTCTAATGAGTGGAATCCAGATTTAGGCAAACAAAACAGGTTTTGTAGAAGTAGCTTTACATCTCTCCTCTTCTCACAGCAGGCCTTCTAAGACCATAAACTACTACTTAGACATTTTGGTAGCTATGCTGAATAGAAAGCCTGGAATGACACAGATCCATACAAATTGAGGAGATTTTCCCTCAGGGAATCAGAGTTCCAGTCATAAATGTTCCCATCTTATTTGGTGAAAGGGGAAGGTAGAGAAAACTGCTTTTGCAAAATCAGTTGTATGGGTTTAACATTTGATTCAGTCTAGAATTAATTGCCATTATTAATACTGAATACTATTAATATTTGTTACAAATGCATTACTCTGCATATATTTGCTATATTGCACAAGAAATGCTGGCAGTGCCCAGCATTAAGAATGATAAAGAGAAAAATGCATCTGCTCCAAGGATGGAGCGACTTATTCACTACTGCTTTATTAGTCGCTTTTCTTATTAAAAAACAAACAAACTCCTTTCATTTGGAAAAATGCAAATGTTGAAATAGCTATTCAAGATATTTTAAAAGCACTTTTAAGAAAAGAAGATGAATTGCAGCCTTCAACTAAAATACAGCAATGTTGGCACAAAGCTGTTTCTGTTTGCTTCAGTTTCTGTAGTCTTGCTTCAGTTTCCACCAAACAAGAACATTTTGGTGCCTTCAACTTTATTTTGTGCTTGTCACTGTAGATCTGTAAAAACTTCTGTCTTTGTCTTTAATGTGGCTCATAAATGTGAGAGATACATATATGTATATATGTATATAATGTTTATTATGTTTGCTTTGTCCTGACTTGAGAAATCAAAGCACACTTTCTTGTGACCAGAATTCTTAGTAAAAAATATGCGTTTCTGTTGCTTTTGCTAATGTGTTATGTTTTCAAGTTTAAAAATGATTAATAAAATGTTAATGATTAGTTGCCATTTCTGTCCATCCAAGAACAGTTCAGCAGGAACAAAGAACTTAAAAATGGACTAAGAAATTATTTTTAGCATTTAATTTAATGTGTTGTTTTAGTAAGTGCCTTTTAAGTGTAATTGTTGTGTGAATTAAAAGAAAACCCTGTAGATTTGCTCCAAAATTAATTCCATTTTATTCAGTGAGGCTTACTCCTAAGAAAATTATACTAAAATGTTTATTTATTTCCTTCTGTAAGAATATTAATTTTGTAATGCTTAGCAATTTTACTTACTTTTATCCCGCTGGGGTTTTACAAAATTTACTTTTAAATACTTATAGGGTGGTGCAATACTACAGTACTAATAGGTTTTCTTAGGAGTAAGTCCCACTGGACAAAATAGGATTTTCTTTTCCATGAACCAAGCCTAGTTGTAGTGAACATTGTAGGTGTTTACTTTCAGGTACTTTGTTTAATTGAATTTCCCATTTTGAGCCAAGTATCTGAAACTGTCTTTAGTTTCTCCTGTAATTATTATTATGTCAATAATCCCCCCCACTTCCATTCAATCCTGTCCGGTTCTCTGAGACTGCCTGGACAGGTCAATTTTATTAGCAAGGTTTTTCAGAAGTGGTTTGCCATTGCCTCTTTCCTAGGGCTGAGAGGAAGTGAGTAACTCAAGGTCTCCCAGCTGGCTTTGTGCCTAGGGCGGAACCTGAACTCACAGTCTCCACAGTTTCTAAACTTGTCTTAATGTCAGTAATAATTTCCTTTAAATAATGCTAAAGTATTTTGGACATTACCTGCTGTTTGCCAGAAAATTCAGATGAAACATAGTATTGTAATATGAAATGTCCCCATAGCATTAGTGAATTAGTTTATTAGTTTATGACACATGCAGTAAATAATATTCAATTTCAGAATCAGTTAATAAAAACTGATTACAAATGCAGAAAAGCATAATTACCAGCTAACCTTCCTATAGCTTACTTTGTTTTGGAAATGTGTCTTATTTTCAGACTGGAGACTGGGGTGAACCATCGATTACATTGAGGCCTCCTAATGAAGCTACAGGATCAACACCAGTACAATACTGGCAGCATCATCCAGAGAAACTCATTTTCCAGTCATGTGATTACAAAGCATTTGTAAGTTAATCAAACAGAATGTGTCCATTCAAACAGCTGAAAATCGCTCAACTTAGGGGAGGCAATTGGATTGTCAACAAGGTGGCTAATTAGTTTCTCTCCCTAATATAAACTGTAGCAGTGACTAGGTACAGGTAGTCCTCGCATTATAACCATTTGTTTAGTGATCATTTAATGCTTTAGTGGCAATGAAAAAAGTGACATGACCTTTTTTCACAGTTAAACCACTGCAGCATCTCTGTGGTCGCTTGATCAGAATTTGGACCAATAGCAATTATCATATATTTATGATGGTTGCAATGTCCCAGGATCATGTGATCACGTTTTGCAATCTTCTGACTAGTAAAGAAAATGGGGAAGCCAGATTCTGCTTAACAACCATATTACTAACTTAACAACTGCAATGATTCACTTTAACAACTGTGGCAAGAAAGGTCATAAAAGAGGCAAAACTCACTTAAGAACTGTCTTGCTTAGCAATAAAAGATTTGGGCTTAATTGTGGTTTTAAGTCAAAGACTACCTGTATTGCTTGTATGATTAGAATGATTTCAACAAGAATTTCCATATTATGAACATTCAAAGTTCTAGAATTATAAAGTTCTAAAAGTATATGTTTGGGGGAGAGATGGTGGGAAGTGTGTATTATTTATTTATTTAGCAAATTTACATATCTGCTTTTCTCACAAAAGTGACTGGGTAATATACAACAAAACAGTTAAAAACAAATATAAACAACTATAAAAAATTAAACATAAAAATCAAGATTGATGGAAAATAGACACATTCTAAGCACAATTCAAGCATTCTGCAAGTTCCCTGCTCCCATGATTGCTGGAAAAACATGTTTAAAAGACTTTATGGAAAGCTGGTAGGGATGGGGCTAACCTCACCTGGGGATTACTGTATGCACCGACATGACTGAAAAGGATATTTTGGGGTTGGTTAACTAGCCAAATCAAAGTGAAGGAGTAGCTATGCAGGGAAAGAGAACAAAAGTAGGGAACAAAACTAGTTGAAGATGAGGCAAGGGAAAGGGCCAGGGGAGAGAAAGACATCTTGCTCATATATTACAAAAAAGTTGAAATTTACCATTTCAGATCCATTTACCAATTTGGTAGTTCGGAATATTTGGAGAACATCATGATTATGACCAACATGAGCTGCAGTGGTGCAATGGTTATAATGCAGTACTGCAGGCTACTTCTGCTGACTACCGCCTACCTGCAATTTGGCAGTTCAAATCTCACTAGGCTCAAGGTTGATTCAGCCTTCCATCCTTTCGAAGTTGGTAAAATGAGTACCCAAATTGTTGGGGGAAATATGCTGACTCTGTAAACCTCTTAGAGAGGGCTATAAAGCACTGTAAAGTGGTATATAAGTCTAAGTGCTATTGCTATTATTCAGTACAAAAAATGGAATAGCAAATTTGCATCAAAACTTAAATTATTTACACTGTTCTTAACTAAAGAGAAAAAATATTTGTGTATCCTTTAAGTATTTAGGTTCTATGCTGGTAAAAGAATTAAGAGGTACAGAATCTACACAAGATGCCTGTGCAAAGATGAGGGTGAGTAAACCATTACTTTTCCAAATGATTACAGGAGACAAATCTATAATTTGAAAAGATATCATCATCATCATCTTCATCATCATCATCATCCTTACTACTACTACTACCAAATCTACATCCCACCTTTAGTTTGTACAATTCCCATTGATGTAAATAATGATTATTGTGATTATTTTATACAGAGAGATAATGATGCCATATCCCCCTATTTTCCCCATAACAATATCCTGTGAAATGAGTTGGGCTGAGAAACAGTGACTGGCCCAAAGTTAGCTAGGTAGCTTTCATCCATATGGGAAGACTAGAACTTATTATCTGCTAGTTTCTAGCTCAGTACTTTAACAACTACATCAGTAGCTGTTAAAGTACTCTCATGCTTAGGCTTCACTTAATTAATTTTTTTCAGATTAAACAAGATGTGCTAAATACCAAAGTAGCTACCATGGTGATATCAAAGCCACCATGTCCATTTTACCCATCTAGGTTGGCAACACTGGCATTGGAGATAAGGATGGGTAGTTAGGCTGTAGATGAATGGTGATGGGTAGTTTAGTTCAGGTGCTAAAATGATGACAGAAACATTTAAATGAACTATGAGTCTCTATCTAGTCTGTGATCATTCAGATAACATAAACCGGTGACTCATCTCAGCATAAGCTGCTGAACGTTTACTCCAAATGAGCTGCTGCCTGAGAGAGAACTACCATACAGGATGGTGGGAAGATAATTTCTAATAGTATTAAGCATGAATGAGATATGTGAGGAAAGTTCAGCAAGAGGAAATTACCTTAAGAACTCAACCTTGAGAGCTGGGATATCATCATTTCAAGAGTACATCCTTTCACTGAGGATGCTGATTGATAGGCTGTTTCATTATCTCATCTTCCTTGAGTAATGCAGAATTGAATGTTTTATTATCCAACTCAACATGCCAATGAACATGATCTTCTTTTCCTTTTAATAATGCACCAAACATATTATCCCAAGAGAAGTCTGACCTGCTTAGTTCCACCAAAGAGAATCTTGTATTTGAAGCACTGGCTTCTGGACATGTAAGCTTTTCCTCTTGGATAAACTTACTCATTTTTCCAATATCTGATTCACTTCCACAGCCAGGAGCTTTTCTATCAGGGGAAATTGTAATTACTAATGATGTTTTCCTTCAGCCTTTGCTCTTACATGCTGGTAAGCATGAATGCTTGCAAATCATTTAAGAGTTTCAACCAATGATTCAAGAATGAAGTTAGGGTCGGTTATGTTAGCTGAGGTTGCTGGAGTTCTGTTTCAGAAGTATCTGGGATGAGATAAGTAGTTGTGCTTGTATATTAACATCATTTTCTTGACCTGATGAATGATTGTTTACTCATTTTTAGATAGTTATTTTGCAATGCCTTAATTAGGTAAATTATAAATATTTTAAACAAAAAACAAAATTTACTTTCATCTATAGAAATTCTTATATAATCCATCTATATAAAACTATCTATAATGCTCTCCCTATAGATTTCTGTGATTCTTCATTGTTTTGTATAAAAGGATCAGTAATAATATTTTGTATTGTACTCCATTAAATATGTAACCTAGAAAGCTGACCAGGAGTCATGGAATGTTTTAGACCAGGGGTGCCAAACATGCGCCATTACGTTGTCATGACATGATGTATCACGACTTTTTCTCCTGTTGCTAAACCGAGGTGGGCGTGGCCAGCACATGACACATCTAGCCTGTGGGGCATGAATTTGACAGCCCTGTTTTAGACTAATTTTCTTTCATGGGTGAAGTCCATCCAGAGATAGTGAAGCCTATCCTTGAAGATCATTCCTGAATGGTGGTGCTGTGAAAATGATCTTTTTTAACAGTAAAAGTGACACAAAGCATAAATCTGAAATGCCCCTCTTTTCGTCAGGTATATCATTGTTTTATAATAATAGGAAAAGACTGATATAAATGATAATGGAGAACCCTCCCAACACCTGTCAGACTTTACACCAAAAGGCTTCTTTCTTAGAAATTTCACTATCAGGTGCTTATTCTGCTAAAATAAATATATTTAAAGGCATGAATAACAGAGTTGGAAGGGACCTTGGAGGTCTAGTCCAATCCCTTGCTCAAGCAGGAAATCCTATACCATTTCAGACAAATGGTTGTCTGAATCTCTTCTTAAATGCTTTTTATTTATCATACATTTATCATAAATTGTTAAATGGCAAATAATTGCATTTTGCCAGATGTCCCAGCAAAAAATTAATTTCAAAATAGTAAACTTTGCAGATCTAGAAATCAAACATTTTAATGTAAGCACAAAATAGAATATGTTGATTCAATAATAACTCTTACTTTCTTGTTCAAATATTCTTGCTGTTAACAGCTGTTAACAGAATTAGGGCAAATACATTCAGTTGTGTATTATCTTCTTGCATGAAAGGAGACATCCTCCATGCACACTTTTAAATAAATTAAAAGTAAAATAATTTTTTTCCTCTAGCATCTGGTGGGTATACTTCGACTATTTTCGTATAGCTACAACAGATCATAGGTGTGCAGTGCTTCAGATGCACAGAAAGCAAGTGCTTTGAATGAACAGAAGTTCAAAAGTAGTACTTGTTTACAGTTCCTGAAAGCAGCCACGCCTTTTGGAGGGAATTGTATGGCTGCCTTTCACATCTGCCCCATAATCACAACAAAAGGCAGATTTGGTTTTGTTTGTTGCAGATAGCTACCACAATACTTGTCTATTTGCTCTGAAACATTTTCTGTCTTTTGAATGAAGCACTGCACAACCATAGCAGGTAATGTATTATTTATCTTGACGAGAAGAAATGAAATAACAGAGTTCCCCAATCATTTTTACATTTGTTTTTAATTTCAGAAGTCTACCGAACAAATGAAGAAAGTTCCTACTATTGTTCTATCTGTCTCCTACAAAGGAGTAAAATTTATTGATGCAACAAATAAGGTAGATATCATTTCTTATTTCATTTTAAGTAGTTGCAAATAGCTGCTCTCCATGCCTTTCAACAGCAAATGATTCTCATTACATTTTGAAAATGATCAAGTTTATTCTAGGTGAAGCTTTGATAAGCTATGATGCTTTCATCAGATGCATGAAATCATAGCCTGAGTTACAAAGATACTGTTATATCAATATTAATGAGAGAATGTGTTCTCTCATAGGCAGTGAATTTTGTATTAAAGGTAGAATAATGTAAGTATTTGTGTCATTCAATACAAAATCAAAATCAAAATGGTCAGGACAAATCCAGAATTACTTTCTGTCACTGACAATTCCTTGCTAGTATATTTTTCAAATCTACCAACAATCATTGTGCACGACAGTACATTCTATCATAGGACTTTAGTAGAGGACTTTTTTTAAAGAGAAACTATCTAACTTAAATGCGCGCGTGCGCGCACACACACACACACACACCCCAATGCAGCCAAAACTACAGATACCCCTCCACTTTCCCAAAGAATCCCAATTAGCCATGAAATAAGTTGAAATGGACATAAGTAAATGGCAATCAGCCATGCTTTATTTCATAGTCCAAACACTTTGCTTTTCATGTATGTTTGAACATACTATAGAACAATTGAAAATGGTCAGTACCAATAATTATGTCTACGCCCTTTTCATTTGTTTTATTTTTGTTTTGTTTATATTCCCCTTTGTGATGTAGCTGTCTAATTAAAATCACAGGTTAAACTTTTCATTGTTATAAGAATGTCTAAGCTATCAGACATAAGCAAAGATATTCATATTTAGTTAACAAACTATATTGATGATTTTTGTCATGTTTTAACCTCAAACGATAATGGTCTATTCACAAGTTGACTAATGTTGCAGCAGTTTGGCTTAAGATAAACATTTGGCTTTGTCCATTTTATGTATATTTGATCAGTGAATATTGTCTCATCCAAGTGATAATTTTACTGTCCAATACTATTTCTTTTTTAATACATACTATCCGGGCCAGCTTCAAAATAAGATGCATAAGGTATTGAAATTTCATGAACCTGCTTGTGTCTATGTCTGTTTCCTTGAAATAATCACAATTTTTATATACATTTCCAACTTAAGTACAAATGGAGCTTATTGCAGCTCTTTAATTATTTCTTTCCTTTCATAATTGAATATTTTATATTACCTTGAGGAAAATAAGATTTTTTTAGGAGTCTTCATTGTAATTTCAAAGAAGGCAAATCATCTATTCTTTTAAAATTCATGATGCCTCTGGGAATCACCTGAGAAACAGGGAAGAGTGGCATGATTATAGCAGTAATCCAATAGATATACAGAAGGAAGGATAAATGGCTAGGTGCACAGCCATTTGGTCCACAGTTCATTGCAGACTGGTGTACTGTATATTTTCTTTTAACATGGCTTTGATTGCATTTTCCACTTTATGTTCTTTTATGATCAAACTGGCATTAAAAACTAGCCATTGCACTCCAAAGGCCCTCCAGAATAGCAGAAACTATTGGGGAATGGCAGTCCCTAAGAATTCATATAGCTCATACATAGGTGTAGGCCAGCACCTTAAATTCCATTTGAAACTAAGCACGTGTATTGCTCTGTTGCAACATTAGACACAAAGATGATTAACTATGGGGCGTTAATGAAAGGACAATGATTTTCTCTGCTTTTTAGTAAAAGTAGACTGCATATTTTATTCATTTATTTAACTAGCTTTGGTTCTCTTTATTGAAGTTTCTTATAATATAAAGTACATGAAAATGAAAATAAAGATTAAACAACAGGAGAAAAGGGAGAGGCAGAATAAAAAGAAAAGAAAAAAAGAGAAAAAAGAGACTCCTGACTTTTCCCAGTACAATAAAATGCTTACTATATTTACGGCCTCCATGTTTTGTTATTACAAACCATTTCTATACTACACAATTATTCAATCTTCAAATTTAAGTCTATTTTTTTTTCTGTTTTGAGCATAAAAACTTGAGTCAATTTCCCCAAGTTCCTGAGAATCAAAGCAAATTGGGAAATTGCCTCTTAACTTGCTTTGGTTCTAAAGAGCGCTAGGTAGCATATAACAGTAAAAACAAAAGGAAAAGGAAAAAAAAGGACTACATTTACAGTTCTAAATCATAGTTTAGTTAATTTTACTTTTATTGAATCAAAACTAGATTTATGAGTTCCATGCTTTTAGGGGGAAGAGAGGGGATTTGAACTAAAGAATTCAAATTTTAACAGATCTTTCAGTGAAATAGAACTAAGTTGGAAATGTACATTAAACATGACAAAGCTTATTAAGCTATTCCAGTTTCTGGTTTTGGCACAAATACTTCTAATTCCCTTCTGAGAATATTGAAGACTTTTTCTTAACAGTATTGCTATTTTAGGCAAAAATTATGGTTACATTTGCAGAAATATATTATATTCAGTGTAAACATAATAGCAATCCATAGTGTTTTAATCCAACAGTTTTGAAAGTAGCAATAGAAGGAATAAAAAAACCCTGAAATACTGTTTTGCCAACATAGCATAGAATTAAGTAATTTTAATTAAAATGTTAGTTTAAAGAATTTTAAAATTAAAGCTTATTAATGTGATTGTGATTTTTTTGTAGGCAAAATATATGTAGAATAATAGTTACTTAGCTTTAATGAAATAAGTGCATATTTTTATGAAAAATACTCATAAAATGGATATAATAAAGGTGTGTGTGTATATATATATATATATATATATATATATATATATATATATATATATATATATATATATATATAGTTTCTGGGCCTTTTTTCTGCTGACAAACTGACAAAAAAAAAAAAAAAGATACATTGTACCTTTACAGGAAGGATATCTGAGAAGTGGGTGTGGCTCACTGACGACGCCTTAAAAGGCAGAAATAGCTATCTGAGTCTCCCAGAGAGCAACACAGAGTTGCAGTTTGTCAGCAGAAAAAAGGCCCAGAAACTTGTGAATGAGATTTCACAGAACCTAGGGCTGTAGAACAACTAAGTTTACGTAGGTAAAACCTGGCTAGAAAGAATATGCACATAAAAGCCTACGAAAAAGAATATATATATATATATATATATATATATATATATATATATATATATATATATATATATATATATATATATATATTAATATTAATAAAACTGGAGTGCTTATGCAGATCCTTTGATGCCAGATTCAGTTTTATTTATATTGGTTTATATTTTCTAATGCATGTTGCAAATCATCAAGAGTCCTATTGGATTGAGGTGGTATATAAATTTCATGAATAAAGTAATAAAATAAATAACTATTTATGTTACAGTAATCTGGATAGTATCACTAAGTTTATATGGTTCAGTAAATTGTCTTCACACTCCTGTTAAATATGTATGTCTGGCACCATAAATTAACTTCTATAGCATTTTATATATTCCATTTACTGATTCCTAAATTTAAAAAAGAAAGTCTAAAGAAAGATTTTGTATCATTTACTCTGATAACAGAATATATTTATGAACTAATACATTTTGACTTTTATCTAATAGAGGAATTAAATATTAATCACTAAATTGGTACATGAATTCTATTTGCATATTAACAACTAGTAACATCTGTAATATAATGCTGTTTTTTCTTGTACCATCAGTAATCAGTAATTATCTACCACATCCTTTCTATTGTCAGTATCATTAGAACAGGTTAAAACTTCATGTTCAGTAACTAATATGCAAAGAAAACCTTTTTTAATAGATATTTCTACAATATCTTACTATTTTTAAAGATATTTTAATTTTCAATATCAGTTGAGAGAGGAATAATGATTTAATGAATTCAGCTATAAAATTAAATGTTTAGAATCACAGAACACCAAAGGAAACAACACATTTTGCTTATTGCTGAATTTAAATACAGCTACATCGCTTGCTTATCATTTTATTTGTATTAGCAACAATGTAAAACCTAAGTATTATAAAATATTGGGAACCAGATTGGATCATTAAATATATACAATTATTTCTTTTCTTTACATTTAGAATATTATTGCTGAACATGAGATTCGTAACATTTCTTGTGCCGCACAAGACCCCGAAGACCTCTCAACATTTGCTTATATTACAAAAGATTTGAAGACAAATCACCATTACTGTCATGTGTTCACAGCCTTTGATGTGGTTGGTCTATAATTTTTTTTCTATGTAATAGCTAACAAACCATGACATTTCCTGTATAATTTCAGTTATGAAGAAGGTTGCTGTAGAACAGTTCTGGTACCGATGAGTAAATTGCATAATAACCACTATTTAAAATTTAATATAAATGATTCATATCATTGTGATGTTACAACTAAGTGCTTTTTAAAAAAGTAATATATTGCAACTATCCCATGAAAGCAAGAGGCTAATAAAAAGTTAGGGAGTTTAAACACCTACATTTTCAAATGACCATCTAGATGCTCATGAAAGTTCAAAGTACGAAGTGAACATAATATTTTCCCAATAACTAATGTTGTATAAAGCATACTGCTTCTGATATTAGAAATAACATTCAATCAACATCTAGTGAGCCATATGCACCATTAATCTCCCTTGAAGCAAATGCAGACATTGCTATATATTGGGACAGCAGATTCCATAGCAGACTGAGGTATTTTGTCATGAATCATGCAGCAAAATGTGTACACATCTGCAATTACAGTCCTGTGCACCTAGAGCAGAGATGCCAAACTCAATTTCATTGAGGGCCGCATCAGGGTTGTGTTTGATCTCGAGGGGCTGGGGGAGCATGGCCAGCTCAATGTCACTTGAGTCAGGTGCACCTTGGTGGCCCAAGCATTCTGCCAGTGAAAATGGAGCTGGAGAGGGCTGTGTGTGGCCTTCCAAAGCTCTGATTTTGCTGACAGAGGCACAATGGGCTGGCCCTTCGCTGTTTCCAGGGCGGCCCCGCAGGCCAGATCTAAGCACCCCACAGACTGGATCCAACCTGCGGGCCTTGAGTTTGACTCTCCCTGACCTAGAGGGTCAGACAACAGAGAAAAGGCCTTAAAACCATTGCACTGAGTCCTTTATAATATATGGAACTTGTTATTCCTTTGAGGTAGTCCAAAGAAGAAGCACTACCTGGACTATCAGCATTATCTTTATTGTAAGGTAACAACAAACAAAAACTTGCAAGTCTGAAAGCATTTCTCCCTTTGTCTCTTTTTAATCTCTGGAAAACTAGGGAGGACCCCTTTTGAAATGCTACCCTGATTTTCCTTCAGTTACCGACTGAGCTGTCTCTAATCAGACTGTTGCCTAGGCTATGGGTTTTCCTCCTGTCTCCCAAGGTCATTTCCATATACCACCACAACACTTCAAAACTTTAAGTAATGGGTTTAAATGAAGTGCATAGCACTAGTCTGTGTACAGAGCCTCCATCCTCTCAAAGAAAATTGAATATATAAAACTAGAAATTTGAAAACTTGAAAACATGATCAGGGGAACCATGTGCATTCTATTATAGGGATGGTGGAAATATCTGAGCTGCATAGTCTTCTGGTACCTCAACACTTTACACAGATGATGTTTGCTAATCATCAAATTAGGGGTGAAATGCTCCCGGTTCGGACTGGATTGCCCGATCTGGTAGCGATGGCGGCAGGTGGTTCGGAGAACCAGTAGCAAAATCCCTGCGCGCGCCCCCATGCCCAGCTGAGCTGCGCGATCATCAGAGGCTTTTTTTTTTTTTACTTTTGAAAGCATTTCCTCTACAACCTCTTCGGCTGAAGAAATGCTTTTAAAAGCCTCTGATGATCAGGCAACTCAGCTGGGATCGTCAGAGGCTTTTAAAAATGCTTTTAAAAGCCTCTGACCATCCTAGCTGAGTTGCCTGATCATCAGAAGCTTTTTTTTCTTTTAAAAGCATTTTTTCTGCAACCTCTTCAGCCGAAGAAGCTGTAGAAAAAAATGCTTTTAAAAGCCTCTGACGATCCCAGCTGAGTTGCCTGATCGTCAGAGGCTTTTAAAAACATTTTTTTCTGCAACCTCTTTGGCCGAAAAGGCTGTAGAAAAAATGCTTTTAAAAGAAAAAAAAGCTTCTGACGATCAGGCAACTCAGCTGGGATCGTCAGAGGCTTTTAAAAATGCTTTTAAAAGCCTCTGACCATCCTAGCTGAGTTGCCTGATCATCAGAAGCTTTTTTTTCTTTTAAAAGCATTTTTTCTGCAACCTCTTCAACCGAAGAGGCTATAGAAAAAATGCTTTTAAAAGTTAAAAAAAAAAAGTTGGCCACCCCCACCCAGTCACATTACCCCCCCACCAAGCCACGCTTACAAAACTGGTAGTAACAAATTTTACATTTCACCTCTGCATCAAATGGACAAATTTTAGATTAGACCTCCCTTTAAATTGTAATTGTAAGGATGGGGGCCTTTTGATGGTAAATAATCTCATTCTTAATCAGAGATGTAGCTTTTCCAGGTCAAAGTTTTTCAGGTAAATTTAGCAGCTTCACAGTTGTACGATACTTGCCTCACAGGTGTTCAGTCTAAAATAAATCAAAAAGCAACAGCAGCAGGGATTTCTGTTTCCAATGACTGGAATGGCTTAGAAGTAATCAGCTAGAGAAGCTACAGAAAAATCAAGAGACAAGTAACTCTTGTTCTTCTTTAGCACCCACGTGGACAAAGTATGAACTTCCTGCAGGCCAAAGGCTGCTTCACATGTGTCCTCTCTTGATCTTGGCAACTCAGTTATTACCCTGGGTAATGGGTATCCTTGAAAGGGACATGTGCTGGTAATCCCCACCTCAGGCCTGAATCTCACACAACAATAAATGTATGGCATTGTTATGAAGAAACTATTTCAGGTAAGAAGAAGATTGCCCAGAAGAATATTCTAATAATATTACAAGGATGAAGAAGGATTTAAGATAATGCAGAAACTTTTGTAAAAGAACACACATCATTTTTGTTTCTGAAAAGCGAATAAAATAATGGGACGAAGAAAAATCATCTGAAAGAAGCCTACATCAAGAATCCTATGTAAGTATATTGACTGATATTTGCTAGGTTATTTTAATTAATATTTGATTTGACTAAGCAGTGGTCCCAGCACTTATGACTTACAAAATGATTTTAAAAAGCAAATGAGAAATTAATTAGATTATATAAAGTTAAGTCTTAATCCAAAGTTTTTTTTCTGGCTGGCAATAGCATGGATTCCCTTGTTACATTTGACCATAGAGTTGAACAAAGAGATTATATAAAAATCTCATACTCTAGATGAGTTATGTGGTGTAGATTGTGATGTACAGTGTTTTCTTGATGTAAAACATAGAAACAAAGCTTGCTTACTGCAGCTATTTTTTTCTTCAAATCATTCTAATGGAGGGAAGAAACAGATAAAAATATTAATCCCTTTGCTTTATTGCAGGAACTTGGTAACGCAAGTAATAATTTGAGAAATCTTGAACTTCAAAGATTAATCACCAGATGTACTATCCATGGATGTACTATCCATTTTAAGTTCATGTCAAGATGGTCAATTGACCTTTATTGAAAAAATGTTAAAAAAAGATCAAGGAAAAATAGACAAGACAATGGCTAGAACTATATTTGCAGGCAGCGAGCTCCTGTTGTGACTGGAAACCATTTCTGGAAGGAACATTATGACCTAATTTGCCCATCATATGAAGTGTCATCTCTATTGTTCTACTTTACTGCTCTATGTTTGTTTCTAACATTCCAATAAATTTTTTTCTCTACGTATTGATGCTTTTAGTTTATTTCTATGTAAAGGTTGAAAATTCATAAAATAGACTAAATGAAATATTTTTTAGATCAAATAGTGTACCCCAAATGCTACGGTAATGCATATTAGGGAAATTGAGACAAATGTGCATAGAAAAAAAAACAGTTTTATTTCTTTCTAGAAAATGCACATCTCTCTCTATCCTTCCTCATATATCTCTAAAAATGACCCAGAATCATGCCAAAATGAATAAAATTAAGCTTTGTGGTTTTGTTTTTGTGAATCTCTCTCTCTCTCTCTCTCTCTCTCTCTCTCTCTCTCTCTCTCTCTCTCTCTCTCTCTCTCTCTCTGTGTGTGTGTGTGTGTGTGTGTGTGTGGCTTAAGGACTCCAAAAAGTGAACTATTTCTGTTCCCAGGCATCAAAAATAAGCTAAAAATGTCAGTCACATCTGTTCTAATGTTAGTATGCTGTTAATCCCTATGTTGGTCTGGTAAATTATTGGATTAGGGAAGGATTGCTGGATTTATTAAGGTAATGCATATTTGAGTCTTTATACTTAGAAATATGTACTAATGTGATGTTATGAACATGAGAAAGCCTTGTTAAAGAAAATTGATACTCTCATAAAATAGATGTTGTACAAAAGGGTTTTTTTGCCTAATGATTGTGTTAAGACAACATGTCGTCATTTATTTTTCCCATATACTAGTAGTAAGTTGAATCTATCAGGATACATATCTTGAGAATTCAAATTTATATTTTAATGTTTTAGAAATCTATTTTCCATCAGGCAGAGCCAGTGCTATAAACTGTCAATAATGAGAAAAGATGAATGCATTATAAAATATTGCATTAAAGTCTTCCTGGATAGTTGTGTTGGACAAATTTAATTAAATATAGACAGAATATTTGCAGGACAAGTGTGCCATGAACTTCAGGTTCCTCAAAATATGTTTTTCCAATAAATATTTAAAAATTAGACAAGGAATATTTGAACACCTTTCTTTATTATGAGTTACTGCTTCCCATAATAAAGGAGGGTAGGAATATCTGCCTGTGTGTCTTAGCTGTGAATCTCCTAGAACAAAATCTGAGCATATGAGGAATAATTTTAAAGCTCCAGTTTTACAAAGAATATTTTATGTAATTTTTGCTAGCTTAATATTCAGATAGCTCCTCTCTCTTTCCTCTATGCTTTAGTCATTAACTGAAATTTTAAAAGTAATCAGGCTTTGTCTGAAGCTCTCAGAACTCATTACCCAAATAAATGCAACTGAACAGGCCATTCGGTCTGCCTGGCACAGGCATGATACAAGCTATTTTTCTTACGTACTTCTACGCCACAGGTCCCCAACCTGCGGCCCACTGGCCCTGTGCTTGGCTGCAACACCTTCGGCTGCGGAAGAGGTGGGCAAGTGTGTAAGTTGCATTTGTGAAGCAGTGCACAGGCACACAAAACGATCCCCTCTCCCCTCTCATACCACTGCTGCCGCCGCTGGTCTGCCAAGACACAAAAATTGGGAAACGCTGTTCTATGCAACAAGTCATCCTTTTAGAATCACTGTGGTTAGAAATGAATATTTATGGGCACATGTTGAAGAAACTTTGCTGACTATTGCTGTTTACATACGATTCCGTACAAGTGAAATAATCCAACTGAGGATTTTTATGCATAGGCAGAATATCTTGAATAAGATTTTCATGCGTGTACTTGCCTGAATAGCCAGTTTATATAATATTTTTGAAAATTTTGAAAAATTATATTTTAATGATACGGTTTGAGAAAAACTTAAAAGAAAACATAATGTAACACATATAAACATAGGGCTGGATTTTATTGGGCTCACTGACATTTCAAACCACGAGTTTTATCGGGCACAGGATAAGGAAGAAGCTGTCTAAAGCTGCTACTACTTCTCTGGTTGGGTTATGGTTAGGTTGGGCTCTCAGCGGAAGCAGAATCTGCAACCTCTCAGACCTTCTTGCCAAGTGGTTTATCCTGTAACTAATTTGCTGCTTCTTCATGACAAAATAACTGGGAGTTAAGAGTTATTGTCAATTGCAATGAGCAACTAGTAACCACCAGTTCTGCATATGGTTCACAAAGCTCCATAAATTCAATCTATCCAAGCATATAGAGCTGTATTCTGGGACAAATAATGATTAGTTCAAAATTTTACTGTATTGACAAAAAAGGATAAAGCAATATTTTCTGTGAGGTAAGCATTCTAAGCCTTTTAAGACTTGTATCTCAGCTTAAACCCAGTGAAATTTGCCATAACTATATTCCTTAAATGCTGATAAAATGTGAATTTTTATCTTTGCAATAGTGCTGTTTATCACTGGCTATCAAATAATTTGTGAATTAAAATGCTGGGTTTTTATTAGTATTCCTGTGTGCTGTGGGCAAATTTTCAGTGTGCCTAAAACTTGAAAAATGAGTTTTGTTAATATTGCATTTACCAATCTGATCTAAAGCATATAAGCTATCATTTCAGATGTGTTTCTGCTGTAAGAATTGCAGCCTTATAATGCAGACATACATTTGGAATTAAATTTCAACAGTAAAATGAACTATTGATTTTTAATATATATATCTTTTTATCACATATAGATAGAAACTTTGGAATTTCAGAGGATGTTACAATTTCAGATGTTTAGTTTAATTAAAATAACTGCTAGTGTTGTGGATTGTGATCTGAAAAGCATGAGCTTTAGAAGCTCATAGAATGTCGGCTTGAAACATTTAGAATGATTTGTTATGGTTCCCCCAACATTATACTGTAGTCAGACTTCCCGCTGAATTTTCAAGTTTATTCTTCACTTCCAGGCTGCTGTAGAACATTTTAATCCAATAATCAGTACATGAATATGTCAAATAATATTTTAAGTAGTATGTTGCCAGAATGGATCATCACATTCCAACAAATCATGTGTAATTCCGCAGAATAAGCTTCATAATTGGCTGAATAAAAATACCAATAAAATACATACAAATATATACCACCTACATCAATATTTGTAAACCTTGTCTATCACAACTGGCTGAGAACGAAATGCAAATACTATTTAACAATGTACAATTTTATAATCACTAGCAAAATAAATATTACAAGACTAGTAGGCAAGTTTGCTGTTGCATAGTTTCTTCTTAAAAATCTATGTCAAACATACCAAAATAAGAAATCTGGATGATTAAGGTTCAAGAATCCTTCAGCTTGGAAATTTAGTGGATAACTTTGGTCACTTATTCAGCTCAATCTGTCGTTTTATTGTAGGGAACAAGTAGAGGCAGGGATACTACATATGATTCTTTTCACATTAAGATGTGTAACATTATGTGGGAAAGACTTGGGAGACTGGGCAAAGATATGCTACCAAGAGAACAATCAGATAAGAGACAGCATAGCCCGCAACTGGAGAGTGGATGGGAGAAGAGGCTCAGAAGAGACCCTCCTTAGTTTCTTGGGCTATAAAGGAGACTGAGGGAAGGAGGAAGAATTGTATTTTCAGACTTACAAGATTCTTACAGTGTAGCTTTACAATAAAGTAGAATTTGCTCACCTGGTTGTGATTCCTATCTGGTTTACCTCAGAAGGACAAGAGAAAAGTTATTAAATTAACAGATAAATAAGCAAACCTACATTTTAGTAGATAGTTTTAGTAACTAATTTATGGAGTCTGCTTGTTTCATTCCCTGATGTTAATGATTGGACAGTGATAAAAGATAAATTGTAAAAACAATTGCTGTCTCTTTTGCAAGATTAATCCAATTTACAAAAATATCTTTAAAAGTTTCATTTGGAAGTATTACTGGTTTACAAATAATGGAAGTTTCAAGAAGGCAGATCTCCCATTTCATGGCCAGTGTGAGGTCAGCATTTATGAATGGATTTATGAGTATTTTAAGATTCTTATGAAGTAAGCCAATGTACAGTTGCTATCTGTGTAAAGGATTGAAAGTTTGCAAAACATCAAATCTTTTATCATTCTGTTATTGTCTGCATTTCAGTGTGGATTATGATGTTTTATGTTATGCAGTAACCTATAAAAATGAACACATGGTGATTTCAATCGACGTGACCAAGTAAAATAGATTGTTTAAACTCACAGTACTGTTCTTAAAGTGATAATAAGTATAAACAAATAGGAACATGAGTTTCTCTTCCCTTTTTACTTACCAAATAATTAGGAGGGAATTATCTGCCATTAACTGGTAATAGAGGATGCTATTGAAAATAAAGAAGTAACTGGGAAGAAGTAATTAAACTAGAAAGAAATGAGAGAAACCATGTTTATACTTCAGCTCTTCCCCTCACTTTCTCTCCATTTAGTTTTGTTTTGTTTCCTTTTTCCTTCCCTTCCCTTCCTTTCCCCTTCCCAATGCAATTTTCCCTCCTTCTCCATATTGTCCCTTATCCCTTTGTCTTTACAATTTCTGCTGGAATCAGGAAGGGGAATGTGGTGTATACTTGTGAGTTTCTGATTATGACAGTATTAATTTTATAAATGCGACAATTAATTTTAAAGACAATATATTTGTTGGTTCTGGCCTTACCTATTATTACAGTGTAGCTTCTGGCAGATACAGTATACTCATACATGTATATACATATGTGAATGACACATAGACAGACACATTCACATTGGTGCAAGAGTGTTCGCCAGAGTTGCTTTTAGAAAGAATTGGCAGTCCTACGTTGAAAAGCTGGTGGAGCTGGATATTGCACAGAATTGTTAGGTTTCTAATTTTTTCCCATGTACTCTTCATGGAGGAGGGTGCATTTAGAATTCAGAAAGAAGTCCTGTTTCTTCCAGGTAAATACAGTATTGTTTGCAGAATTCTGTGTATTCAGTATGTCCTACACCCATTATCTTGCTACAGACTGAGTGATTGAATATTTACATTTAAATGTTCAATTTATTGTAGGTGAGGGAAGAAATCAAGTATGTTGTCTCTACATTGTTTTTTTTAAAGTGTCAGTAGTAGAAAATGATAAAATACCACCCATGCGCAAAAAGCTATTAATATAGCCTTTTCACAATTAGTCAAAGCTACCCTATATTTAAGATTTTCTTTTAAACTTATATTCATAGCTTAATCCTGCTGTTTGTTGCTATTCCAGAATTTAGCCTATGAAATAATTCTCACATTGGGACAGGCATTTGAAGTAGCTTATCAACTGGCACTTCAGGCTCGAAAAGGAGGCCATTCTTCAACACTTCCCGAAAGCTTTGATAATAAACCTACCAAGCCAATCCCAAAACCACGTGTTAGCATCCGAAAATCTGTGGTGAGTAAGAAGCATAATCCATATAGAAGAAACTTGATATCAATGTGTGATAAATGCTCTTGGCCTGTGTTTGTAAATTTTACTCCGAATATGCATTTACTGTAACTAGCTAGATTTTTTATTTTAGTTTCAGAAGTTTGATATTAAAGACATTCTTGAAGGTAATTCTAACGATACTACTTGTAAAGTCTTTAGCAAATAATTGATAATTATATCCAGTATAAGATTATGCCTCAATATATCTGCTGTTCTTGGTTCAATGATCAGTAAGTAAAGTAAAAGAAAGGCACTTCAAGCTCAACTCCTGATGACTACATGGACACATCCATGTAGTTTTCTTAGCAACCCTTTTGCCGTTGCTTTCTTTCAGAATGTTCTCTTGACTTTTTGTTCTGGCTTGCCGCCCAGGTGTTTTAATACAGATCGGTAGATGCATCTCTCCAGATATTATTGAATTCATGATCCCTATAGCCATATTTTTCAGAGTTATTATGACTGAAGGGGTAAAATGAAGAGGCATGACCAAACTCATAGAAGATTTGTAACAAACCAAAAAGTATCCATCGTCAACCTGTAGATTGGGGAGGAACTGAAAATTTTTTTAGAGAACTGACAGAAAATTAACTTCCTAAATTGTTATAAAGATCAAATTGTGAGAAATTAATGCCTAATACTTACTAGTTATTAGTATCACTTATACCCATTTGTAACATTTATTGTGTATGATTTACAATAATAGGTGTTATATCAATTACAAAAAGATAAAAATAAAACAAAATGAAAATCAGAGCATCTTATAAATAAAATCCGGAGTAGTAGGAGATAATATAGTTGGCCAATCTGATCAGATTGGTATCTCCCCATGTGAAGGTTAAAACTGTACGTATGAGTAGAGTGGTTTTTCATGCCTTACTTTCCAATCACTCCACTCAGACTGTTGTGGGAATAACACGAAGGATGATTCCTAGGTAAACCTGGAGATCCTTACCTGGCAAAAAGGCAGGAGGAGGAGGACAGCTATATAAATATTTGATTCAATGTATTAAAAAGTCCATATGATTGGAAACAAGAATTCAAATTCTATCTTCATCACAAAATTTATAGGAGGGATGGGAAAACCCTGTCTCCTTTTAGCAGCCTAGATATCCCTCTTTTCATCTCAAAATCCAGGAAGAACCAAACATGTGATATTTAAGTTTATTATGTGCTCACTACAACAAATATTGTACTACTTTCAGCCACAGGAAAGTTTGCCAACATTGAATCTTAAGTATTTGTGAGTTTTCATGAAAAAACCTTTATGTTTTGGTAGTTTTATGATTGTTGGAGTTTATTTTATGATTTGAACACATGAAATGTTGTAATGCATACATTACAAGCCAGCTGAGGAACACTGTTCACTATTTATGTTTTATATGCACCTCTTTCAAATTGCCTGCTGCTTTTTGTGATATTGACTAAACAGTTGTACTTTGAATATATGTACTTACAGTAATTTCAAAGTCAAAAGAGAATGTGAGTCTTGCAGTCCAACCTGCTTTTCAAATCTGTAAGCTTCACATGCTGCATCATGGTGTAAGGTTATTCTACAATTTCAAATTTAGTGTAATGTGTTTCATTCCAGCAACACAATTTTGTGAGGGCAGTGAAATTTAACAATCAGTGTCCTACTGGATCATCAGTAGGTAAAAACCAATATATGGTATCCAGGTAATGTACCATGTTGACAAACTTTAAACATAGTTTTAAAATTCTGTAATTTAAATAGATAAAGCATTCCTGTGTTTATTTGTTTCAAAGCAGATAGATCCCACTGAACAAAAGACTCTTACCAATCTACCATGGATTGTAGAACCAGGACAAGAAGCTAAAAGAGGAATTAATACCAAGTATGAAACTACAATTTTCTGATAATGAATTGTTCATCATTTCTTGTTGTGCCTTGCACTCAAAGCAGTCACAGCACAGCCTTTCCATGATAAGCAACTCTTCAATCTAACAGAGAGGAAGACTGCACTGAGTGGCCTTGAAACTAGCAAAAACATAAATATATATAAATAAATATATATATAAATATAAAGGCTGCTGGTCATTTCTGGTGATTGTTCTTCCTGCAGCGTTGACAGAAGAATGACATGGGATGAAGACTTTTCAAAGAGCCCACAAGAGGAGTGGGAGATAGTTTTCGTGCACGCAATTTTCTTAGGACTTTGCCACAGTGCTTTCTTTGATTTCATATTTTAATGTTCTACTTTTACAAAGGTCTCTAACATTAATGCTGCTTAGTAATACAATGTTCAGTTATAGTTGGGTTTCTTATTTGGCAAATTGAACATTGAAATAGACCCAGATTATTTAATACAATATTTGAGAAATTATGAAAATTCTATAATTTTTGTTTTAATACGTTTAAAAAATAATAATAGCAAGTTATTAATTTCCTTCATTTGTTAGTTGCTGTTTTTTTGTAAACTACATGCCATTTAATCATCTGGAGAAAAGAGGTTCTATATAGCAGTGTGTTAAGATTGATAAATGGTTTTAAGAAGAGGAATTAATAATAATGCATGAAAATGCACCTTGTATTAAATATTTTTGTGTGACAGAGGAAAAATTATATGAAAAAGTGTGAATATTTATGATAAAATCATTAATTATGAAGAGAATTTGGATTTAATTTGAAGTTAAACTGCTGCTGTACTGTTTGCAACAGTGGTAACAGTGGTGTCATCTATAAACTGGATGCTTTGTACTTTGGAAGAATAAAATAAAAGCTGCCAGCAATTGCACTAAGGTACATGCAACTGTACACAGTTTTTCAAGTTATTATAGCCATGCATTTAAGCTTATCAATGTTTCAAAGATGGTTTTAATCCAACTGGAATTTTTATTAAATTTTCTGTCGCAGCTGATTTTAATGAAAAAGTTCAATTCAAAAGATTTTTTTCCTAAATAAAGTTTAAAAAAATCCAAAGTAATACATTGTTTCCACAAAATAACCTGTTGAGCACTGGCTTAACATGGAATTTAATGAAATTTGCTTACAGTTTTGTTTCAAGTATTTTAATTTTTTAATGTCTTCGTGGAGTATTTGTACAATAACATTTATGTATATTTCAGTGGAACTGAATAAATTACAGTAAAAATATTGATCATAGGCGAAAAACAGCATTTTAAATGTATATTCTATCCAGTCAAATTGTGAATCATTTTGGACATCATTATAGAGATATTTATGAATAGTGTGGTTGACTTCAATGTTTTTTATTCTTCTTTCATATCTAACTGAAAATTCAGTTACACTCAATGGAATTTTTAGCAAAATTGATAATGAAACTCGATTTAAAACTGAAAATTGTATATGGTTTAGTTGATCCTAATCATAGCACTGGATGACAAAAGAACCTTTTAATACAATATACTTGAACCAATTAGTTCCTTGTATATATTTTGCCTATCATTGTTGATATGTATGTAGTAGGCTGATATTAAACATTGAAAATAGTACCCAAAGGAACATTGTATAGGAACAAGCAAATAGTAGCCTCACTGCAACAAATTCTTCTCTGTAAATATGCTTGGGCTTCCAGTTATAAATTTTGTAATTTTGGTCATTATTTATATCCTTCAAAAGCACACAAAATAAATTGAAGTTGTACAGTCAGCATTGGCTTTTTCACAATTTAGTAAGGATAATATTAAATATCAGGCATTCTGAAATGACAAGGAGTATGGAAAACATAATGGTCTAATGGCCAGTGTAATCTGAAATTCATAGTCTACTTTTAGTGCAATATGATAAAAAAAAAACCTAACAGTAAAAAGAGGCTTTTGTTTTTAGGAATTTATTCTGTTTCAGTACAAAGCAATGGAAGGAGAGATGTTAAAATGGAAGAAGGAATAAAGCTAGAATATGGGCCTATATGTATTTCTTTGGTTCAATTTTGAAGTAAAGAGTTCATGAAAAAAAATTATAGATTTGGGAACGTATTTCAAATACAGGTAGTCCTCAACCTATGACTATTTGTTCAGCACCATTCAAAGTTATAACAGTGCTGGACAAATGGTGGTTACAACTAGTCCTTGGCATTCCAGCTGTCCCAGCATCTGCATAGTCATATGATCATGATCTAGGCATTTGGCAATTGGTTTGCACTTATGAACCAGGTTCCAACACTCATAAAATTACAAGTGCCTTTTGTGACTTTTCTTGCCAGCTTCCCCACAAACTCAATTGGGAAGCTGACAGGAAAGGTTGCCTGTTGCTGGGTTAGTCTGCTCCACCTGTGCACTCTCCCCCAGTCCTTCTGGGCTTCTGCCATGGTTATTTTCAAAGGGAGACTCACAGAAAACATGTGTAACCTGGATGAGTAGCAATGAGAGTATGGGTCACTGTTTTGAGATCCTCCCACTTAGGTAGCTGCTGCGACCATCACAAGGCATAATCAAGGAAGCAAGAATTATACAATAATATATTTAATGTAAGTATTATATAAAGTACATGATCTTGGAAACATCAACAGAACTTCATTTTTTAGCATGCTAGGCAAAATCATTATAGAAGAGTGCTCTAATTCACAATTCTCACAGATGGTACAGAAAGATACTGGAGCTATGGTACTTAAGCCTGACAATAGCCCTAATAGGGCTCCAGACAGCAACATTCCTCTCATCCAAGCTCCAGGAAACGTCATCAACCAGGAGAGCCAATGATGTTTCAGTCACATACCCATGCTTGAATCCAGATTGAAAATGTGCCAGATAAATCTTGTTTCTTCCACAATACTTTGAAGTTGATTTTCCAGCACCCTCTTACTCTACCAGCAAAACAGAAGACTGGAAATTGGCAACAGTGTCAAAAATAGAGAAGAGTTTGTAATAACCTATTTCACAAACAGCTGCAGACTATCCTCCAGATCCAGCAAATATGCTTTTTCCAGACCATATGAATCAAGAGGGACAGGAAGCAAGCCCAGAGGTAGCAGAGATCATACTTCAAAGTATCCTTTTTACTCCATAGGCTAAAAGAAGTCTCAAATATAATGTTTTCTATTTCAGCACTCATCCCATCAAATCCTGCCCCTATAGAGTCAAGATACTGATGGATTTGAACATTATTGGTGAAATGTCATATAAACTAGCTATAGTGGCCTGGTAGAGATCTACATGCTAAATCCTAACAAAAAGAAAGTTTTGTTACTGTTGGCCAACAGCCCACCAACACAAGGGAGCAGTAGAGATGTTTCACCTCCCTTATCGGCATAAAGTAGACTTGAACATAAGCCCTGCCTTGTACTTAATCTGATTCAGTTTTTGTATTTAAATATTGGTGCTCAAGGTATGGCTTCCGCTGTTTCATCCTTCAAAAATCTTATTGAAACAAAGCTGCTATCTGGGATGAACCAAGCGCCTCAGGAGAAATTACACATAGGTACTCATACTTGTCACTCGAAACCACTGTCCATTTTCTCCATTACTTTACCCCCCCTTGGGGCCTGTTACTAATGAGTACCAGCTTAATATCCAAACCTTTCATTGCAGGTGAGGACCATTCTTCTACAACCTCTTCTTCCACTCAGTCTACAGTCCAATCCCTGAGAACTTCGTCAATTGCCACAGGCCTTTTCTGGCCCTCTTCATGTCAGGGCTTGGGCATCTCAGCTTTTTTTCTCCTGTTCCAACCTGGTTAAGTTGTACAGTAATTCTTACTATGTCTGTTGGGCCCGCCTAGATTGAAGAGATATTTAGATATTTTTGTCTGGAAGGGCATTTTATTCTTGCCCAACCTGTTTCAAAGACCTGATGTTTGCAAATGACTCAATGTCAGTTTGGGTGTTAATATCTTAAGACTCTGTTAAAATATTGCCTTGGCCTGATATCCGACTGAAAGTAGGCGTGTTGAGAGTCAAGCTGCCAAACTGCTTTTGACAAGTTGGTGCTCCATATGGTGGAGGAAATGTGCCTACCTGTTCTTCAAGGCATATTTTTGGTAGCCTTTGGGTTCCATTCAGAAAATGAGCTAAAAAGAGACAACTAGAAATCTAGCAGAAGTTTCTAATCTGCCTATCAGCACAACAACAATCACATGAGTTCCTCCCTCTTCACTTTCCATGTTGTTATTTGTATTTGTGCACATATGCACCCCAAGAGAACAACTTAATTATCAATTTTGTATCCTGTGTATACCTAATCATCAGTCTCAAATTAGTATTAAAGGACAATAAACAACTTATTTGAAAATATGTCATCTAAAGAAGAACATTTTAGCAGATAAATTTTATTTAAATATTCATAGACAAAAACTAAAAGAAATACAGGCTAGGAAAAAAAATCAAATATACTTTATTTTTTAAAAGGAAACAAGAAAAATGCAAAATAATCTTAATCATACATTATCTTTAAAAGTGAAATATTCTTCCTAATACATTTTTTGTAGTTTTAATACAATTAACTGTCAGTGACATTTTAGCCTGATTCAAAATGGAATATGTTAAGCCAACATCCAAACTTTTGGAAAAAAATTATCTTTAGAAAATTGTATTGTGTTTTTAAGCAAAGAACAAGACTGAAACATGTGCTCTTATATTATTATCTTTGAAACAGGACAATATCAGTAGGCACTTTATGCCATGGATATTTTCAATTATTCACATTGTGTATCAAGACATCACCTGTCAATCCAAAGGCATCAAAACAAAATTACAATAGTAAAAAAAAAATCTAAAACAAAATCTTGGCGTGGCAAATGTGCTTATGATTTAGAAACATTTGCTATTAGATCAATGACTGCATTATCACATATTGCTCTTTCTGGTGATCAAAGTATAGTGTAATTATATTCAGTGCAACTTCCAAGAGCAAAATATATTAAAGAACAAAAACTGCATTTTCATTCTGATCAACCACATATTTTTTTTAAAAGGTGCTGATTTGGAAGAAATTACAAATGTATCATGTATAGTAAAAAAATCACAGTTTCATGAAAGTTAGAAAAAAAATAAGGAAATGATTCACTTCTGGCTCAAAAATACTATAAATATAAAAGAGATTACAACTTAAATTTATTCCATAATCCGTAGCACATAAAGAATGCCTAGATTATCCAGTGTCACACATGTTTTGAAATCAGGGGACACATGCAGTGATTTGAGATTTGTTCCATTTGTGTAGAAAGTTTGTAAGGATTGATTAGTATCCACATTCCACCACTAAAAGGAAAAGAAAATATATTTATAATTAAGAAAAATAAAAATCTGACAATAACCTATAAATACACCACAACCAAACTGTGGCATACTCCTCTTGCTGTGCTACACATTTGAAAAAAGGGCAGTATTCATAAGACTCAAATTTCAGAACACAAGGATTCATATTACCTATACAAATGTAGATTTCAAAATCTGCCCTAAAACATGATTATTTTCTTGAAATTTACTTCCTATATTAGAATTTCACAGATCTCTTAACTGAGAGCCTTGGGTAAGGTACACAAGTACTTCTAAATTGTCATCAAATTGTAATCTATGGGATAGAATAGGCAAATTGTAGAGTTATTGCATAAAATTCTAAATTAAAGATACATACACAAGAGATAAGTTTATTTTTCCCTAATTCAATCATATACTTAAGAGATGGTTTTTAATGACTCTCAAAAAAGTTGTGCACTCTTAGCTTATATAATAATTATAGAAATTGCACTTTTTACAAAATTTTATTGAGCTTACCTTGATGTATCCTCCAGAAGAAACAAGCACTTTACCATCAGGAGAAAAATGAAGGCCTGTCACCCAGCCTCCATATGCTGATCCTCCTTCATTTGTTGTGGCAGAAAAATACAAGTGAAGTAATTTACCTGTTGATATGCTCCAAACCTGTAATACAAATGCAGCAAAATATTACATACAGTTTTAAATTTTTGTAAGCTATCTTAGAGAATACAACTAAATGATGGTGTTAAAATAGAAACAAAAAATAAATCCAGCTACAAATGTTTCTGGAATTCATAAGGCACAATATCTTGTAGATTAGTCACCTCCATAACTTCCTAAATGTATTATTTTATCAAGCTAAATAGACCAGTCTTCCTTTTAAATTAATAAGAATCAATGGCCTTCCTTTGATATTAAAATGCAAATAACTTTGGAACCAGAGAGTCAGTTTGGTCTAATAATTAAGATGCCAGTCTAAAAACCAGGCAACTGTGAGTTCTAGTCCTGCCTTATGCATGGAAGCCATTTGGGTGACTTTAGGCCAGTCACCCTGTCAGACCATATTACCTCAGTTATTGTTGGAAAAATAGGAAGAAGGGAAAATATTAAGTATATTCACTGTCTTTAATTATTTATAAAAATAATAAAGGCGGAAGTAAAAAAAATCTAAAACCAGTAATGGATAACAGGCACTGAAGTGTATATTGCCTATTGTTTTAACTGGAATGTAAAAACACATTAAAAATTATGTGGCATAACAGGGCGATGGGGAATTTGGAAATGTTGGCTTTTTCTTCCAATGTACAGGTAGTTCGCGCTTATGATAGCAATTGGGACTGGGATTTCTATTTGCTAAGCAATGCAGATGTAAAGTATGACTGCACCGCTTAGTGACAGCAATCCCGAAGTCCCAGTTGCATGATTAATCAAATCCCACAGTTATTCAGTGAGGCAACTTCCTGCCAGTTTCCCACAATCAAGTCAATAAGGAAGCAGGCAAAAAGTTGCAAGTCCCAGGTTCTCAGGGAAGTAAGTGGCTGCTGCTGTAGGGGGAAAGGAGGGAGAGGATTTGCAAAAAGGCAATGGAGGGTGTGGCACCAGTCAGCGGCTGGTGAGGCACAAGGCCCAGAAGGGATAGGGAAGGGTGTGCATAAGTAGGAGACTTAGGTACATCGGCAACCTTCCCTATCAGTTTCCCAATGACTTTCTGGGGAAGTCAGCAATGAAGACTGCAAATGGTGATCACATGGTCATGGCAACCAATTATAAATGGGAACCAGTTGCCAAGTGCTCATACTGTGACCATATGACCCTGAGGTGCTGGGACAGCCAGAACTATGAGGACCAGTACTAACTACCATTTGTTCAGCATTGCTGCAACTTTGAACAGTGCTCATAGGTCAAGAACTATTTGTATATATGACTACAGATAGTTCATGTTAACAAATACTGAAAACTTTTTTTTGCTACAGAAAACATGTTCCTGAAAGACTACTTTTTAAAATTAAATGTTTATATTTCACAGAATAAAAACTACAAAATTAAGAAAAGTATAAGTAGTAAAATAGTAAGAAAGAAATAAAAGAAAAAGACACAAAAAGAAAAAGATATGAGGTAATGTCTAACCTTCTTTACAGCGGTTATAAATGCATTTATTTTGTTCTCTCTCTCTCTCTGTTATATCATAGCATCCCACTTTCCATATTTTACCCTAATCATCAACCTGTATCACTACTTCATTTTTTTCTCTTGTGTGAACAATTGGATTCAAGAAATGATTCATGCCCCCTTGAGGAAGGGGATTATATCTGCTGGTTTGAAGGAGGAAAAGCTTTCATCCCTCCTTGAGGATATATCTCTTGTTCCAACAGTGATGGACAAGTTTCATTCATTCATTCACACTTACCTTTTTGAGAATGTATTAGAGAAAAAGTTGCAATTACAATTAGTAAAAAAAAAAAAATCCTGCATGAAATTGATTATTTTGGAAAAACCTGCATTGGTTATTCCTGTAGATAACCTGAATTAGCAATTGGATGGGTATGCATGTACCTTTCCTTGTCCTATTAGGTTTCATGCAACATCTGATATTATTGTATAAACCTGTGAGATTAGAAGTTGGAAGTATTGTTTTGAGCACTTCTTTTCATTCCTGAGCCAGTGGTTCCAACTGTAACCATGGGACTAGTTAGATCCTGTCATCCTGTATGGGACAACACTGGACTTCATGCTCATTCTTATGTTATTTAATGTCTATATAAAACCACTGGCAGTGATCATTTGTCAGTTCAGGATGAGAAATCATCAGTATGCTGATGATGCTCTATAATACATTTCATCCTGGCTAGGCAGGGAATAGAGTGGATGATGTAGCTCATCTAGACAGTAAGAGAATAGATGGGAAAAGACAATAGAAGGCGGAATCCCAGCAAGATGGGGATGTTCAGAAACTGTTAGGCTTGCCATCATCCCTTACACTTGCTGTGAATGGGATCAAGCTGGTCTTGCCAGCATCTTGGTATTGTGATAGAACAAATAAAGTAAAAAGGGTCTGTTGCTCATGTCACATGATCTCCCAAATGTACATACTTTGAAAAGTGCAGACTATAAAGCTGACCTGGAAAAAAATGTTAATAAGCAGTTAGATTTGGACAAGACCTTTCTCAGATGGAAGAAGTGAAAAGGGGCTGATGTGCTGGCAAGAAGATAAAAATTAGTTTATCTTGGAATGAGAATTGTTGAAGTTTGAGGAGGAAAAGAAAATGTTAGACAAGATGGGAACATACCAGAGTGTCTCAGATGACTACTGAAAATGAGAGACAGCCAATGGAATATTCTTAATGACTGACTCTGCAGTGGACAAAATGGCAACAAGCCAGGATAAAATTGTTTTGCTAATCTTAGAGACAGCAAGTAAAATATAATTAATATCTCTAAGAACAGAGAAGGAATTTGAGCTAGATATACATCCACATGCGTTCAAGTAGCCATTCTACGTTTAGAAAAGGCTTTAGCTTGCATAATTAGCTCATGCATGTTCTGATGACATGTTCACAGTAGAAAATGCATTTTTGCACAGCTCAAAACTAAACTGAACTTTTCCTATATCTGTTGATGATAAAAGATGTGGGAAAGAAATATATATATAGAGAGAAAAAATCATGTAGTACTGTATACTTCTACATTTATATGTTCTACAGGAGCAGCAGTTGGGAGTTTGTTAGCTAGCTTTAGTTTATCTGCTAGCTGCAATAGAAAGCCTACTGACAGTGACTCATGCCATCACTACCTTGAGACTGCATTATTACAATATAGCTTAACTACTGCTGCTCCTGAAGACCACCTGAAAACTACAGTTGCTACTGAAGGCAGAGCTGGCCTGCAGAGCTATTTTAATGATACAAACTCTGTCTTGTTGAATGAAGACAGGGGAGAATTCTGCAAATTTTTTTCACTGTAGAAAGATTATTTCAGGGGTGTGGGGGTCTGCTACTGAGAAAGCCTGTTTCTAGTTTCCACCCACTTTCTTAGCTATCTTATAGAGGTAAATGCATTCTGTATTCCTAACATTTTTGTTAACAGAAAAATCCTTGAAATCCCTCTTTACCACTTTAATATTGTTGCTTTGAAGTGATAGCAGAACCACCCAAAAACTCATCAATATAAAAAATATCAATCCATAGCAATTATATTATATTATGCCAAATATTAAATAAATAATGAAAAAAAAATACCCTTATTTCTCCATGGTCATCTCCTGTGGCCAATAATTCATTATTAAGAGAGAATGTACAGCATCTCACACAATCTTTGTGGCCACTCAAAGTATGAAGAGCTGATGAACTTCTGAAGTTCCATATCTGAAGATTTAAAATATTAAAATATTATATTAAACAAAATGTTTAATTTACATACAAACATGAACATACAAATAATACTTACACCTTATTCATTCAGATACCAAAACTGGTATCTGAATTTCATAGATAATTTAGGGTACAATAAAAACTGTAAGTGTAGAAATGTGATCAGAACAGAATAAACTAAAAAGAATATTTGTAAGAGCTGGATTTAGTTCTCCAAGGCCTAATTTTGCCAAATACATATTTGATGGCATGCATAAATGAGCAGCAGCAAGCATATTTCCTAAAAACAGTCTGTGCAAGTTGAAATTTGCTTCAAACATATTTTCTCACATAGGGGCTAGGAACATAGACCTCAAATTCTCCTTTAACAATCTGATAGAGTACCTTAACAGGAATGGTGTTATGATATTATCTCCTGATGCAGAAGAATAACAGGTACAACTGCATCTTATCTAAACAGACATTTACAATGATCAATGCTAATTTGTAGTATTCGGCAGTAGGTACATTTAAGTTCTGATTCATATAAATGAAAGAAAAGCCAATGTGCAACTCTTTCACTGAAATCAATATACAGTAATAAAAAAACTACTTCTCACTTCAAGGGAAGAAATGGTGAACTGAAAATGGCTCTGTTCTCAACTGAAAGCAGAGCTGATGACTGTGGTGGAATGAAGTGCCAGCAAGTGGATTGGCTCTTTGGGATTCCTCTCTAGACAAAGAGAGGTTGGGATTGTTCTCAAATGTTTCAGACAGTTATTCTTCATGAGGAGACCACAAGACAGCAGTCCCCAGCGATTTAGAACTCTGGGAGAGGAGGGAACACCAGCTTTGCCTAAATTGCAATCGGACACAGGGTTTGCACACTTCCTTTTCTAATTCCGTTTGGAAATTGCTTATTAATTGCTTTTTGAAATGACAAGTTTTATAGCATTGGGTGAATCTCCTTTGATACATCCAAAAAGAAGTTTTAAATACAGGTTTAAGGACTTTAAATAATTCTCTCTTTTTTTGGAATAAACAGCAAAAGGATGATTAGAATATTGATTTTGGAAATTTATAAATGGACTAAGGATCCAGAAGGATTTGACATATGATTTAAAATTAATTTTAACAATTCTTCCGTTTTTTTAAAAAAATGACAGAATGGAACTTTGGACACTGGAGGGAACCTGGAGGAACTAAAAGTTACAATTAAAGAACACTTATATTTGACTGAATGACAGAATGGAGCAAAATACTTTAACATTGGATGTATTGAGGGATATTTGTGAACAATGGAATCAGGAGTTAATTTTAAGATTGTCTACATCATAGACAGACTGTCTTTAAAGATGTCATGGAACAGGAACAGATTTCACCAGAGAAGACAGACTGATCTGAAAGCGGATTTAAAAATTTCAGGCTACAAGTATGATATAGAAAAATATGCTAAATTGGATGTAAAAATGACACTGCATAGGTATTTCAGACATTGGATAAATCATTTTACTTTAAAAATCAAACTGATGATTCCAGAAGAGTCTATCTGGCAGAAAAATATTTTACAATTTGGAAGAGACAATGGTACTATTTTATGTTATATGCTCATGAATGAAATATGTAAAAAGGAAAGGGTATAAAAGATAGAATATTGAAGCTACATCAGCTTCTGGCAAAAAAACCCCCTAATTCCTCTTTACATGGCTGAGGTTCAGACACACCTGAAACACTTTATAAGTCTTGATGTATAAATGAATTAGCAGTGATTTAATTATAAAGCTGTATTAAACAGCCTTTTTGTTTAATACAGATCAAACACTCACTACTGACCTTGGCAGTTTTGTCAGCAGAGGTAGTAGAAAATATAGTGGCATCAGGTGAAACAGCACAAGAAAGAACAGCATCTTCATGACAAGTAAGATCTTTTTCTAGTACTCCAGTAAGTATATTCCAGACCTGAGAAATATAGTGAAATACACCAGTGATGAATGCTGATTGTATGTGGTTGGTAAGCAAGACAGACAGACACTTATGCGAAAGGAAGAGGACCCTGAATTTAAGTTGATTCTTTTCCCAAAATGGAAGTGTATGTCTTCATGAATGAATCAAATGAAATGTTCAGCTCCGGATAAAACAAATCCTGAAGATCTCAACTTTCCCACTACATATTGGGATATATGTCTATATGTGTATTCATGTACACATACACACCCAAACATACTTTATGTGTCAGAAATCACATTCCAAAAAAAAGGCAGGATCATGGTGTGTAGGTGTAGTGATTAACAATTACCTGTAAATCAGATATCCCATTTATAAAATTAATGGATTCACAAAAGCATGTACAGGTAGTCCTCGACTTAGAACAGTTCATTTAATGACCATTTGAAGTTACAACAGCACTGAAAAAAGTTTTTTCACACAACTATTACAGCATCCCTATGATCATGTGATAAAAATTCAGATAATGGGCAAATGATTCGTATTTATGACGGTTGCAGTGTCCCAGGATCATGTGATCATCTTTTGTGACCTTCTGACAAGCAAAGTCAATGGGGAAGCCAGATTCACTTAACAACCAAGTTACTAACTCAATGACTGCAGTGATTCACTTAACAACTGTAGCAACGTGAAAGCAACATGCTTTCCGCCGTGCCCTCAAAACCCTGATGTTCCAACAGGCGGGGCTAAACATATGAACATGTGAATGTTTTTAAAATGTTATCTAATTTTAGGTTCTATTTAATTGGGCCAAACTATGTTATAATAATAATTTTAATTAGCAATTTTATGATGTTTGTGTATCTATATTTTTCTTGACTGTACACCGCCTTGAATCCTACGGGAGAAAGGCGGTATAGAAATATAATAAATAAATAAATAAATAAATAAATAAATAAATAAATAAATAAATAAATAAATAAATATAAATAAATAAATAAATATTGCAAAATGGGGCGAAATTCACTTAGAAACAGAAATTTTTGGCTCAATCGTGGTCATAAATCGAGGACTACCTGTACTGACCATTTTCTTGTATATACGCAAATTAGCCTCATAGATAGAAAAAAACATGACAAATATATATATTCATTCTTAAGTTCAGTAGGAATGGCAAAGGAGGAGGGGGAGGTGCAAGAAGAGAAGTGAACAATGAAGGGAAGAAGAAAGAGAACCAGTTATATCCCTCAGATAACCCCCCAGCCAACCCAGCAGCAATTAAAAGCAAAGGAATCATGCTTTTCAATAACAACTTCTGCAGCCATAGGCATCTCCATCCATTGTCACATTTATTGTTCGCATTAAAATAATCCCTACAATAAGGACTGCTAGGGCAAAAAAAATGTTTTCCTATAGAATAAATATGCAAATGTAAAATTACATTTAGAAATAGTAGCAAATGGATTTTTCAAAATTTAATATTTTTAAACTGTAAAATAACTATTTTAAAACAGTGTTTGGATGTATCTAATTTAATTTAATTTACTTTCTATTTAAATAGCATTAAACCAACAGATAGTTCTATAAAAGAGTTTCAGATTGGTTCACTGATCAATGACAACATGATCACTTTACTCCAACTCTTGTAATTTAAAAAGTTACAAAAAAAAACCCACACCATGATTGGGAGTGGGGAAAAAAATCTCCAGAAAATTCAGGCATTCTTAATTTTCTGTTTCTTCATCACTTTATCAGTGGAATTGCAAAGTTAGTGTCTTTTAGATGTTTTGGACTAATTCCGTGAGTCCTACTAGAATGAATGAAAATGTTTTGAGGGCATTATATTGTCTATAAGTGCTACAATACATATATGTATTTGTGATCTATTAAATACTAAAAGAATAGAAAGAATTTAGAAACAGTGCCATCAAAAAATGAAACAGCTTTTCTTCCTATTTATCTCTCTATTTTAGCCTGATAAAATGCCTGCTTGTTGACATTTATCAAGCAAAATCTGATGACTTTTATTATTTGTAAACCAAATACAGTACAAATTTCATACAGTACACATTTAATTTATAGACACTAATCTAAAATAATGAGTAAATTGCTTTTATTTACTTTAACTGTTCCATCAAATGACCATGAAAGGAGTCTTGATTGCTTCAGAAGATGAAAATTCTTGACAGGTTCTTTATGTCCTTTCAGAATAATGCATTTCTCTGACTGCCAATTCCATATCTAAAAAAGTTTAAACATGTATGTAAATAAAGATATCTATGTGTTTTGAATAACAGCATTGATTATCTTGAATATAGAAGATTTTTTTTATTGGATAAATATCCTAAAACACTTGTGAAAATTAGTTAATCTACCTACATTGGTCTAATGCCCTGTTGGCGAACCTATGGAATGCGTGAATTGGCACGCATAACCATCCTGCGAGGGATGCGCGGCCTCGCTGGCTCATCTGTGTTCCTATGCACACATGTGTGCCAGTCAGCTGGACTTTGTGCATGCAGGGTCATCAAAACCCGGAAGAGCAACATTCCGTTGTGCATGTGCGAGCTGGCCCCTGAACTTCTGGGTTTATGTCGCACGCATGTGCGATGGCCAGCTGTTCGTCAGGTGCGCGTCTATGCCGGAAACCGGAAGTTTGGGTGCTGGCTTGTGCATGCATGATGGAACACTGCTCTTCCAGGTTTCAGGGTTCCCGCAAAGGCCAGCGAGGCTGTGTGGTCCAGGCGGGATGGTTTCGTGTGCCATTTCCGGCACGCAGGCCGGCATGCGGTGATGTAAAAAGTTAGCTATCACTGGTCTAGTGGTTAAGACACCAGGCTGGAAAGATGAAGACTATGAATTCCAGTCCTGCCTTAGTCATGAAAGCCAGCTGGGTGATCTCGGGCCAGTCACTTTCGTTCAGCCCACTCACCTTACAGGGTTTGTTGTTGTGGGGAAAATAATAGGAGGAAGGTCTACTGGATATTTTCGCAGTCTAGAGTTATTTGTAAAAATAATAAAGGCAGGATACAAATAAATAAAAAGAAAATACAACTTGGGTGGCATCATGGGAATAATTCTATTCTCTTGAGGAATATTTATCCTCTGTGATAAATAGCATGTATTCATTCCTGACATACTTTACAATAGACAAATTTCCATAATGAAATACTGCAAAATATTAAAATGCAATGTTTATTTTATTATGAGTAAATTATTACTAGAATGCTCAAAATGTTTTGATTAAAAAAAAGTACATGGATAGGATAACATGGATAATTTCATGGCTATCTCCAAAATCTGTTTTCTCTGAATGTTAGCTTTTCAGAAATATGAACTGGAGAGCACTACTGCATGCATGTTCTGCCTGTAAGGTTCCTAAAAGTATTTGATCATACTGCAAGTTTCTTACTCTTTTTAATCTCCACATAACTGGCAATATAACGATATATATTATCGTTATATTATGCATATGCATATATAGTAAATGCATATCCCAGTAATAAAACAGGATTTAAATTTGAATGTATCTCTCTTAAGACAACAATCCAATTACAACTATAAAAGTTCAGAAACAGTTATAGCTTGTAAACTATCATTTTTCCTATTCAACAGCTTTTTATTTTTTAAAATACCGATCCTTCTGAAATGATATAAAATTAAAAACGTAGAATGGATAAACTAACTAAATTATATAAATATATATATTTATAACAAACCGAAACAATTTCAGAAAAAAATATAATTTGAAGAACTGCCTGCCAAATTTTGAGCAATAGAGTCAGTTCCTAAGCAAAACTTGTAGCATTCCTGTACCTGTATAGTTGAATCATCGGAGCTTGAAATAAGAGTTTTTCCATCAGAAGTAAACTGGCAGTGCTGTACAGCTTTCCTGTGTCCAATTCTGGATTTTAAAACACTCCTATCTGATACATTTAAAACCTGTTGAAATGAGATCAGGCATTAGCATGTTGTGAAGAATTCAATATGCATGATTTTTTAAATCCTGAAAAATCCTGAAAAACGAAAAATATATTTTTAAACCAAATTTTGTGACAATCTTCATAGAATATGCTGTCATTGGAACTAAGAGATCAGGCCTTGGACTACAACTTTTTCACAAACCATATGCTATTTTAATAGCTGCATTGAAAGGAACAATTTAACATTAAATAAATTCTGGATTTATTTCAGATCTGAAGAGTTTCCAGCAAAAATAGCTAAAGTGAACTGAATTGAAAACACAACACACACACACACACACACACACACACACACACACAGAGGTGGGGGGGGGAAGGAAGGGAAAGACTCTAAAGTCCAAAACACAAAATAGAAATGTACAATATCCTGAGTTTATATTTAAAAATCAAACGAAAAGAAAAAGATTACAAAGCAAAAATAAATAGTGAATTGTGCCTTCTCTGCTGTAGCACCTGCCCTATGGAACATTCTTCCCCCTGAAATTAGAATAGCTCCTTTTGATATTTTGGAAGGTGCTTACAATCTGGTTTGGGATTCCTAGGGAACTAGAGACACACTTAGATGGTGTAATTGCTGAAGTAGGTATTGTTATCCTCTCTTTACCACTGTTTCTATATCTGTCTTTTATACTTTTTTGTTTGTTGTTTTTTAATTTGTTGCTTTATCCACTTGCGCACTGCATAAGTGGGTGAGATGGGTGTCTATATTATATATATATATATGATGAATGGATGGATGATCACAGGATGGTGATGTACCATCAACACCATGTCAATATCTTGCAGGCATATAGATTTTCTCCTGCTTATATTAGTTTAGATTACAAGGTTATTATGTTATCATAAAATATAAAAAATTCACTGGGTAATTTTCTGTAAAAAGAATGTGTCCTCTTAAACTGAAACACCCAATTATTTTGCTCTGATATTGGATGTGTATATCTAGAGGTTAAGGCACCAGGCTAAAAATCAGGAGATTATAAGTATTAGTTCTGCCTTAGGCATGAAAGCTGGCTGGATGACTTTGGGCCAGTCACTTTCTTTCAGCCCACAATGTCATGCTCAGGCAACAAGCCACTTGGTCAATTCCTGTCACAACAAATGGATTGACACTCACTTAATCCAAAACTGGAAAAAAGAAAAACCCAAATCTTGCACTTATGGACAAATGCTAGGAAGAAAAACTTTGATGGGTAAACCATTTTTTCTACAAAAAAAAAAAAACCAAAAAACCCCCACCAGTTAAATGTGAAATGAACATCAGAAAAACGAGTGTGATTCTAACATTGGCTTTAGAAATATATTCTCATTATTACAAACTTGTAGTCACTATTAGGAAAATATATTCAATTGTCCTAAAATTATTAAAACAGAATCTTCTCAAATTCATTCTCTTACTGATTTTGACTTGTATAATGCTTCCAATAATTGGGGAATGAATTCAAAAGTCACTGATTCAAAATTTAAATTCTGGTACTTCACCTTTACAATTCCATTTTCATCTCCATATGCAGCAAATTGTAGGTCTTCACTCAAACAACAGCAGCAAATAGAAGACTTCTGTTCTTCAGTCAAATAAACAGCATCGCCAGATCCGTTAATTAGCTATAATGCAATAAATAACTGGAAATTACTGAGCACCATTTAATATCTGCTTAGGGTGTTTTAAACCCCTTCCCTCGTCTGTTTTGTGTCTGCTACTGGAACTATCATATTGGTGCGACCATAAAGAGCAGGGACTGTCATCTTTAACCCCCGGATAAACTGACTGACTGAACTATAAATCACTCTCTCCAACCTTGGGACAACCATTGTGGCAACCACTGAGGGGGTCGTTTCTCTTACATCATGAACTCACCACCGGATGGATGGAGCATTTCTATCTCTAGGGCTATTGAAGGGCCTCCCGCCGTGAGAGGGCGGGCTGGATGTCATTCTCCGTTTGGCTGAAACTGTGAAAGACCCCTCAAACTGTCGTGAGAGGACAGTGTATTTACCAGTGGAGCCTCATGGCTGTGTGTTACATCTGATTTCGGGATTACCAAATGGACCCCTGATTACGATCTCCGCCTCCCTCGTTGTAACCTAAGATGTATACTACCTGTGATCTTCTTGCGCTGCGAGATTCCCTCCTCTCGCAGATCTGGCCCTCCACATTATCGAGGGCCTACCTCAAGGACGGGTTTTGGGACCCAGAAAGGTGGCATGTGAAAACCAAGGGGTTGAGGGGTTTTTTATCAAATTTTTTAATTAAACTTTTAAGGGGTCCCAGGGAGGGGGAGGGTCGAATTAGAACTCGGGTTGTGGGTTTGGGGGAAAACCCACAAGGGGGAGGGTCGGGTTTGGCCTCGAAGTGCGGCAAGGGGGGTGGGGGACCTGGGGTTGAGGGGGATGTCAGAACTCATCCGGATAGTGTTTCAAACATCAATACTGTGGGTGGGAGGGGTAGATATGGCGGGAGCAGGGGGCCATATTGTGTTAGGGGAGCGCGCACTCGCTGTTTACGAGCGATGGCATGCTCCGGCCCCCAAGGCTCCACCCGTTCTCCAGGTTGCATAGACCCTCAGGGCCCAGGCCTTCGGCTGATGCTATGCAATGCCAGGTCCGTAGTAAATAAAGCCCCCCTCATTTGTGATCTTATTCAGGAGGGGGGTGCGGACCTGGCAGGTATTACGGGGACCTGGTTGGGCCAGGAAGGGGGGGTTCCCCTCATTGAAATGTGCCCACCAGGTTTCCACGCATTCCATCAGCCAAGGTCACAGGGGAGGGGCGGGGGGTAGCGGTTATCATTAAAGATGGTCTGAGACCAAGGGAGGCCACTGTTCCTCAGACGGCCGGCTGTGAATCCCTCCTTGTGAAATGGGGTCACGGGGTGCAGAGGGGTTTGCTGATCACGTACCTGGCTCCCTGCCACGTGGCAGCAGCCCTGCCTGAGCTACTCAACGTCATCGCCGCGGTGGCGGTTGATACCCCTAGGCTTATGGTCATGGGGGATTTCAACCTGCCGTCCGTGGGTGAGGCGTCGGAGGTGGCTCAGGAGTTCATGGCTTCCATGACAGCCATGGACTTGACCCAGTTAATTCATGGCCCTACCCACACGGGGGGAAACACGCTGGATCTGGTTTTTGTCTCTGGACAGTGGTTGAGTGATCTCGAGATAGGGGATATAGTCACCGAGCCCTTGTCATGGTCTGATCACTCTCTCCTTCGTCTCGACCTTCGAACCGCTACACCCTGCCGCAGGGAGGTGGAGCCGGTAAGATGGTTCCGCCCCAGGCGCCTGATGGAACCTGAAGGTTCCAGATGGAGCTTGGGCCATTCCCTGAGGCCCTGACACACGCCTCGACTGGAGACCTAGTGGCCGCCTGGGATAGGGCGGCCGCTGGAGCTCTGGACCGGGTTGTGCCTTTTCATTTAGCTCCTTGGTTCACTGAGGAGCTGAGGGAGTTGAAGCGCCAGAAAAGACGCCTAGAGAGTAGTTGGAGGGCCAGTCTTTCTGAATCTGACCGGACACTGGTAAGATCTCATATTAGGAATTACCTAGTGGCGATAAAAGCAGCGAAATGTAGCTATTTTGCTGCTCTTATTGCGTCATCAGATAATCGCCCGGCCGCCCTGTTTAGGGTGACCCGCTCCCTGCTCCACCAGGAAGCGCGGGAGGACCCCTTGGAGGGTAGAGCCGAGGATTTTGTTCAATATCTGTATGACAAAATCACTCAGATTCGGGAAGATCTGGACTCCGACTGGGTAGTCTCAGGGGGAGGGACTGGGGCAGGTCTTGAGAATGTTATCTGGGATGAGTTTGATCCTGTGACCCCTGAGGACGTGGACAGGATTCTGGGTAGACTGAACGTGACCACTTGTTTATTGGACCCGTGTCCTCCTGGTTAGTGCTGGCTTCTCGGGAGGTGACATGAGGCTGGTTCCAGGGGATTATAAATGCTTCGTTGGGTGAGGGTGTCTTTCCTGCCGCCTTGAAAGAGGCGGTGGTGAGGCCTCTCCTCAAGAAGCCTTCCCTGGACCCGGCAATGTTGGTAAATTATTGTCCGGTCTCCAACCTTCGTTTTGTGGCGAAGGTTGTTGAGAGTGTGGTTGTGCAACAGCTCCCCCAGTACCTGGATGAAACGACGTATCTGGATCCGTTCCAGTCGGGCTTCAGGCCCGGGTACAGCACAGAAACGGCATTGGTCGCGTTGGTTGATGATCTCTGGAGGGCTCGGGACAGGGGGTGCTCCTCTGTCCTGGTCCTGTTAGATCTCTCAGCGGCTTTTGATACCATCGACCATGGTATCATGCTGCACCGGTTGGAAGAGTTAGGGGTGGGAGGCACTGTGTTGCGGTGGTTCTCCTCCTTTCTCTCTGACCGGTCGCAGTCTGTGTTGACAGGGGGACAGAGGTCGACCCCGAGGCCCCTCATATGTGGGGTGCCGCAAGGGTCGGTCCTCTCGCCTCTCCTGTTCAACATTTATGTGAAGCCGCTGGGCGAGACCATCCGTGGTTTCGGGGTGGAGTACCATCAGTACGCTGACGACACCCAGCTGTACATCTCCACCCCGGATCACCCCAACGATGCCCTTGAAGTGATGTCCCGGTGCCTGGAGGCCATACGGATCTGGATGGGGAGAAACAGGCTCAGGCTCAACCCATCCAAGACCGAGTGGCTGTGGTTTCCGACGTCCCGATATAGTCAGTTGACGCCATCACTGACTATTGGGGGCGAATCATTGGCCCCCACGGAGAGGGCTCGCAACTTGGGCGTCCTCCTGGATTCACGGCTGTCTTTAGAAGAGCACTTGACGGCCGTGACCGGGACGATTTTTCATCAGGTTCACCTGATTCTCCAGTTGCGTCCCTTTCTGGATCGGGACTCGTTACGCATGGTCACTCATGCCCTCGTCACCTCCCGCCTGGACTATTGCAATGCTCTCTACATGGGGCTCCCCTTGAGGAGCACCCGGAGGCTCCAACTGGCGCAGAGTGCGGCCACGCGGGTGGTAATGGGAGCGACATGGCGCTCCCATGTAACACCTCTCCTGCGCGAGCTGCACTGGCTCCCGGTGGTCTTCCGTGTGCGCTTCAAGGTTTTGGTTACCACCTTTAAAGCGCTCCATAGCTTAGGACCTGGTTATCTACGGGACTGCCTACTACCACCAATAGCCTCCCACCGGCCAGTACGCTCTCATAGAGAGGGACTCCTCCGGGTGCCATCAGCCAAACAGTGTCGACTGGCGGCTCCTAGGGGGAGAGCCTTCTCTGTGGGGGCACCTACCGTCTGGAATGAGCTCCCCCCGGAGATACGGAGGATCCCGGATCTGCGCAGCTTCCTCCGCGCTGTGAAGACCTTTTTATTCCATCAGGCAGGCTTGGCCTAATCTCTTCCCTTTTTTAAATATGTAAATTTTAATCTGTTTTTAAATTATCGGGGTGTTTTAATCTGTCTGGGCCAAAATGATTTAATTTGATTTTATCTGGTTTTTAAATTTTTTGTATCTATGTATTTTATTGTTTGGCTGTTCACCGCCCTGAGTCCTTCGGGAGTAGGGCAGTATACAAATCAAATAAACTAAAGTAAATAAACTAAACCATTTTTTCCTCAGAGTTAAAAATAAGAACCAGTAACATTATTGTTAATAATATATAAAGTCATGTACAGATAGATTTCATATATTAATATAAGTGGTAAATGTGTATGACTAACACATCTTCATTATTGCCTTGGTAGTGATGCCTAAACTTATTTTATAAGTCTCATTTTTCTGACAACTATATAGAAGCACATTAGCAAACACACACTTATTTAACTTTAAAATTGATTTTCCACGTCAAAAAGAGCTTGTAATGATCTTTTCAATAAATTCTTTAAGTATTCAGTGCTTTGTGAAAATGAACACTGCCATAGCAGAACTACGCCCTTTTCTGTTTCTTGCTTTCTGTTTCCATAGCAATATAATATTTAAACTGAAAAAATGAACAGGAAACAGCTTTACATTATCCTTATTTATAAATAATTTTAGAAAAGGATGACCTTTGTAAAGATTTAACCAGTTCTCCAATTTTCTAACCCCAATAAAGGGCTAATGAACCCAAAAAAGTTATTTTTATTTAAAGAAAAGAAATCTTTTATACAGGTTCTCTTGCGATGGAAAAGTGCTGCATAGTCTAATCTATAGAATTCTTAGAATGGGATGTGTCACAATCCACCAGTAGAGGGGGATATAGCACACATACATTTCATATATGAAATGAATTGATAACATCACCAAAAGTGGCTGAGACAGCTATTACACTGATACCATTATCTTTCTTTGGAGCATCATTAACAGGCACAAAAATACAGATTCCTTCAGAATACTGCTATAATACTAAAATTGGAAATGATCACCCATCTGATATTGGGAGTGCATCAGAATGATAGCATAAAATTTGGAAAGCAAGCAAGCAAGACAATATCCTTATTACAATAAAAGTTAGGGGTCTGTTTATTTATTGATTATATAAATTTTCACCAGACTTGCTAATAAACCCTATCTCTATGTAGATAGAGCAGTTTTACATTTATAAGAACCCATATTTAATAAGTTAATAATGTATTAAAAGTTATTAAATCATATATACCAGTGATGGCTAACCTTTTTGTCGTCGCGTGCCGAAAGCGCGACCATGTGCCCTCACCCATAATGCAATGTGGGAGACCCCCCGTGCCTCCCACCCCTCATGCATGTGTGTGACCCCTCCATGCTCCCTGCCCATGCGCAACCCCCGCACATGTGCCCCCATGCTACCCCTGCATGTGCCCCGCCCCATGCATGCACACAAGACCCCTGTGCATCCACATGCAACCCTGCACATGCGTGCGCGAACCCCTCGCCCCTTCACACATGTATGTGCATCTCCCACATGTGCCCCACCCTCCGCACATGCATGGCAGAGACCCAAAAACCATCTGGCCGGTGGGAGGAGCACGCGCATGCATGGTGGAGCTGATCTGGGGCGACAGCTCACGTGCCCGTAAAGAGGGCTCTGCGTGCCACCTGTGCCATAGGTTCGCCATCATGAATATATACTATTAAATGCTGTATGTCACTTTTTACATAATCAATTAGACTTCAAAAATGATTTGGAATAGTGGTTTAGAACTTCCATAAGCACAGCACTTCTTGCTTATTAAAATAGCACTACTATTGTCACAGTCATATTACTGCATATGAAGTAAGTAAATAAATACATGAAATCAATATCAAAAAATTGAAAATCCCTTTGAGCAAAGATGGTTACAGATCCTATCAATAGTTTATATGGTGAGATATAACAAAACAAATTTGAATTAAGTAATATCTTTCTGCAAATATAAAAAAGAATTTTTAACATTTTTACTGTTATGTCAGTTATTAGGAAAATGGTAAAATATCTGCTTAGATCTCAGCAAATCTTTGAAAGAAAAAAATGATGTTTTCACTAAAGCTAATAAATATGAAGAAGAACTGTGGAGGTTCTCTGAAGATCTATAGTTTTACTTTCTCAAATTTTACTCAAAGCTGTTTTTAATAACCCTGAGGACGTATCACATGAAGTGTCAAGATTTTTTTTGTTAGCAAACAGCAAGAGACACTTAGGAAGTCTCTTGCTGTTTAGGTCAAAAATACAGGCAGGTTTTGCTTAAATCGTACAAGAAAACTGAAATTCTATTCTGAATAGAAAGCATCAAGGTGCAGTGATATCACTGGATGTTAAAAAAGCCTTTGACAATTTTTTTTACTATTTGTTTCAAATGCTTACTTTAGATTACATGTTATTTCATATTTCTTTAGAAGTTATAAACTAATATTATATGCAAACAGTATTGTATTATTTATGTCTATACTTAATGCTTTCATTCCAGCTTTGGGAAAACAGCAGGATATTCAATTAACAGGTCCAAATCAGAACTGATGTCAGTAGTTAAAAATCCCTTCATTAATTCAATAAGTAGTTATCAATTTCATATATGAAATGAGCATATTGGGGTATGTAGATTAAGCATATTGGAGTTATAACATCTTCTAATGTATCATAAGTTTTGATAGATTTAAACCTTAAATTTTAATAGATTTAAACCATATTTAAAACTTACCCCTTTGGGCAAGATTAATACTCTTAAGAATATGTCTCCAATATCAGTGATTCTCAAATATTTTAATCTTAGAACCCCTTTATGTTATTAAAAAAGACCGAGTTCCCCCAAGAGTTTTGGGTTAAGTGGGTTACATCTAGAAATGTATTAGAAATTACAAATCAGATATTTTAAAATATTTATTTAGTTGACTCTCTGAAATGGCCTCAGGGACTCTGAGGGATCCCCAAACCAGATTCTGAGAACCAATATACTATACCAGGGGTCCCTAACCCCTGGGTTGCGGCCCACTACCAGGCCATGGCTAATTTGGAAACAGGCCACGTGAGCAATGGACTGGTGTGCACATTCAGCTCGACTTGTACGAGCGGTGGACCAGCGTGTATGCATATGCAGTTCAACTTGTGCAAGTCGAGCTGTGAACACATGAATGTGTGCACCGGCCCGCCACTCACGGAAGTTGAGCTGTGTGCATAGGCCCACCGCTCACGCAGCTGGTTTCCCTCTTCCCCACACGCCGGACCACCAAGCCACAAAGGTTGGGAACTGCTGTCCTATACAATTACATATTTAGTGTGGGAATTGAATGAAAATATCAAAAGATCACCTTTGAATGAGACTGTGTCCAGGTGGTGGAGGAATAGTTGAGCATTGTTTTAAATTGTCCACTTTATACAGACACTCACCAGTAATTATTATCTACATTACTAAACAACCTGGTTGCTGTGACTTGTTTTATCTTCAGTTATCAGATCATATCAGATTTTACTTCTCTGACCACAGCTAAGCACAGTTCTATAGTTTGTATGCCATAGTATCTTTTCTAATTCTAATTCTAATACTTCTCAGATAATTTAGAACAATTATTGTTCTTTCTTTTTATCCTAATTAATTGTGATATTCTTGTTTTATTTGGTCTATGACCAAATAATAATAAAAAAAGCTTGATTTAGTGTAGTTGCTATATATGATAGCTTAGATCAGTGATAGCTAACCTTTTTGCTGTCGCGTGCCAAAAGCGGGGGGAGCACAGGGGGGTCCTATGCATGCATGCCCATACCCATAATTCAATGCCTCCCCCATGCTCCTCCCCTCTCCCCATACATGCACGTGCAACCCCCCCCGCGCTCTCCCTCTTTTGGCACACAATGGCAAAAAGCTTACGGGTGGGCCTGGTAGGCCCTTTTTTTGCCCTCCCCAGGCTCCAGAGGCTTTCTAGGAGCCTGGGGAGGGCAAAAAACGGCCTCCCTCACCCTCCGGAGGCCTTCTGGAGGTTGGAAACAGCTCATTTCCTGACTTCCAGTGGGCCCGGAAGGCCCGAAATTCAATTGGTCGGCGCGCTCATATGTGCTGGAGCTGAGCTAGGGCAACACTTGCGTGCCCACAGATATGGCTCCGTGTGCCAGCTGTGGCACGCGTGCCATAGGTTCGCCATCATGGGCTTAGATGGTCGGTAATTCTGAAAGGATGTCCTCCTGACCTGACAAAATCCAGTTGGCCTACCAAAATCCAATTGATTACTACAAAGCAGAGAGGATTTAGCATACTCTATATCTCTGCAACCATATAATAGTTGTCAGGGGTTTTGCAACCAAGATATGGTAGCCCTAATCATTCATCACTTAAGCTGTGCCAAACCTGCTAACAATTTTCAATATAAATGAAGTATCTAAATATTTACCTGCAAATGCTTCAGACTTCCTATTGCCAGGATGTTGACTTTATTATCCAGAAATGAAACATCTATTTCACGATTTAACACAATAGCAGAGGACTTGCATACTTTATTTGTTTCCCATATCTGTTGGAGAGAAAATGATGATTAGAAGCTATGTCACCCAAGCTGTAAAAGTTTGAGCATAGATAAATTAAACTGTAAAATTTAGGGCTATAATTAGAAATTAAAAATAAACACCAGTTTCTTTTATTTCCATGTATAAAGTTGTTTAATGAAAAATTTATCTGTGTGTCCCAAAGATGCTTTCTTTCAAAAGGCAACTGGACTTTCTTGTTTTGTTTGAAAAAGTTTCGCTTCTCATCCAGGAAGTTTCTTCAGTTCTGATTGAATGGTGGAGAATGGAAGAAGTTATATAACAGGGAAAATGTAAATCCTTTCTATTCTCCACCATTCAGTCAGAACTGAGCAAGCTTCTTGGATGAGAAGTGAAATGTCTTCAAGCAAAACAAGAAAGTCTAGTTGCCTTTGAAAGAAAGCACCTTTGGGACAATCATGACCTGGACGACTTGTATCTCCATAAAAAATTACCTGTGTATTTTGTGAAATCACATATTAATCAAAGTCTAGTTCTTTTATTCAATTCAAAGAAGCAGGCTTTGTTCCAGGTTCCATCATTTGTCTTAACAGAACAGTTAAAATGAGTCCTTCTCCATCTTAGCTTCCATAACTATGGAGTTTTTCATCAAAAGGTACTCATTAGATTTTCATGTTAGCACAGATATTGCACATTTCCACTTGCTATGATTGTGCATTATTGTTACTACTGCTTTGTTTGTTTAGATGTAATATATTTATCCTATTTTCTAAATTGACTTTAAAATGAAGGGTTTTTTAATAATAACCCATCTTAAGACTTTTTTTATGTCATCCAAACTTTAGATAATAACTTGTTATGCCATCCATTTCCCCATAAGACTCTGGGAGGCTTAAGAGAGTTTAAGAGCTATGAATTATATAAATGTACAGATACAGTTTCATATGTAAAAGTATTACCTATGTAAAATGTAAAAGTATGTAAAGTATTTTTCCACAGCATTGAATTTAAAAACAATGGAGGATAAAATATACAATGCAACTAATTCAAATATGCTAAAAATCTGTACATGTTCTGATAGCTGCAAATCCTCATTTGACCCATTATGAAATCAATGCATATATCCTGAACTTCTACTGCTGGAAAATATAACATTAAACAATTATTTTGCTCTCTTTTAAAAATGTCCAGCAAAGAACTGAGGGAAAAACTTACCCTTATTGTTTGGTCATCAGAAGACGTGACAAAAAAAGACCCATCAAGAGAAAAATTCACAGAATGTACCCAACTCATATGTCCTAGGCACTCAGCTATTTTTGAAATGGAGTCGATGTTCCATATCTAACAGAATTTTTTTAAAAAAACTTTTAATATCAGAACATAAGTCTAGTAAATCACATCAAAGAGTGACAAATCATGGTCTCCCAGTCTATCAATATGCCCTGAGAGGTTTGCAAAAGGCATAAACACTGTTATTTCCTGGTAATTGGTACTCTATTTAGAATCAGAGCTTTCATCCATCAATGGCCAGAATTTGCAGAATTTTTTTTAAAACAAACATTATAATTAAAAATAGCTCACATTCAAATTGCTTCCTTTTAAAATGTTAGGCTGTCACCAGCAACTACAAAATTACAAAAAAATGTACAATAGAGATGTAAATTCTATAGAATTTTAATGTATAGTAATATATAATGTACAAATGTATAGAATTAAAAGTCCTTGTATAAAAGTAAATGAAATTGAAGATTAGATTTTAATTGCTTAATTCTGCTATTTCAAGAACTCTTTGCTATTATCTTAAGGTAACTGGAACCATCATAGACATTAAACAATAGATATGCATTAGAAGTATAAGATATAAAAATATAAATAAATAAAGATTTAGTAGCATACAAACAATTACAAACTGTTAATTTGCTTTTTTGAATTCCCAAGCAAAATGGTTTATCAAAGTGTCATATGGACCTTAGAGTTTCACTACTATTTTTCAGTAATAATCGTGACATATTCCCCTGGAATTTTAATTTTGATTTCAAATACTAAATTCAAAATTATAGATATGTAGATCATTGATTTAAACTGTTATAACTGTTGTATAATAGTTTTATTTCGATTTTACTGAAAAAACCAGTAATGATTATTTGCAAGGATCATTATTCTGAGTGTTAATATACTGCCTCTATCTGCTAGCTAGTGGGATTTAAGCAAAAAGATGATAGCTTATAATAGAGATGCTAGCTAGTATGGAATAGCATAAACATGGTATTCTTTATTTCATTGCAGGGGGTGATAAAAAGTTACAACAAACTGTCATCCTAGACAAAAAACCTATATTATTTTGGTTTGCCTACAGTTTTTCTTTTGCTTCTGAAGTGACAAAATGCTTTTCTTGATGATGTTGCTCTATTTCTAATTGTTCTTATTGTACATATATTACGGAGTAGATTTGATATTTGCTTAAACATTTGCTTAAAATTTAACAATAATCTCATTTTAAGATTCTCAATTTTACAGAAAGTTACTCTTATCTCTTATCTTTAGCCATCAACAAATGTTTAGCTTTTAGCAAAAGTGAAAATTAATTTTCAGCAAAATCTGAATTAATTCAAATTGGTAAGATGATTCTGAATCCATACAAAAGTTCAAATGTTTACATTTATAAATCCATGAAGCTTCTTTGTGCAGAATTATTTTCAATTGTACTTCCTATGATCAAATATATATATATTACTAGCTGTTTTCAGATATGCTTGGAGATGCAACTGGATTCTTCTGCTTTGAAAAATTAACCATGCAACCACATGCACACAGGAACAGCTTGGAATAGCTTCCAAACAGCTGTGGTGAACCTTGCAAACAATGTGGCTATTTTAATTATATGAAAAATAGCTCTTCAGTATGCCTTAAAAGATGCTACTTTGCCCAATTATACTATTTACACTGAGCGGTGACTCATTCCTATTGTGAACTAATACATTATAGCAACAAGAAATTTGAGGATGGAAATAATATATTTACTTACTTCAACAGAACAATGTGAAAAAGCAACTGCTACTATTTGACTATTGGGACAGAAGTCACAGTACTGGATTGTGTTGTGGTGGCTCAAAAGAGCCTCTGCCAATAATTCCTTGGTTTTAACATCCACAAGCTGTAAACATAATAAATATTTTTAGACATTTATTTCCCATGTTATTTGGAAAGTTACAGTTACAGTTACATAAAGTTGCAGCTGTGATATTTATGCATGCAAGCAAGCATGTGTGTGTGTGTTTGTGTGTATGTAACCATCATAATAAAAAGGATAGATTTTTACTTTATAGCTGTAATATTCAGGAAGGTCTCCCATCTATTTTCTTTCTATCTATCTATCTATCTATCTATCTATCTATCTATCTATCTATCTATCTATCTATCTATCTATCATCTATGAGCATGCACACAACATTAATGATTTATTAATGTAAATATCTTAGTCGATTCACATAAAAAAACACTTACATGTTAACTGACTTCTTGATGGTTTTCAATATTATTGACTGTGGCATCAAGAATTCTGACCTAGGCTTCCTTAGAAAGCATGAAGCAAAGTCTTAATCCCAGTAAAACCTCTTTTAACATGACTCTGAATTCCGTTCATTCACAGTCAACAAGGCTTTGGCAAACAGTCTTTCAGAGGAATGTTTATCAACCCTCACCTTATCTCACTTGAAACACTGCCAGAGAACCAATTTCCAAATGCAGAGCAAGGCCAAACTTGGCACTGAAGTCAATTAGAGTCACAAACAGAACTTTCCAATCTTGAAACAAGATGAACTAATTGCTTCCTGCAAAAGCTCACATCCCGTTCGCTTCTCTTTTATGTCCTATGGGAGGGGCAAATGATTTCCAAGGTGTGGCCTTACTCCTAAGTCTACCCTGCTTTCTTAATTGCTCTTGTCTTCTGGCAGCTCTGTGCATGCGCACACTGGGAATGGGCTCCAGCTGTTCTTCTGCCTCACTGCTGTCTAACTCCCTCTCTGCCTCAGATGCAGAGCCCTCATCCGAGCTTTCCTCAGCCCCCAGGACTGGCCCAAGTTCCTCCCCAACCTCCTCACTGTCCAACTCTGCTGCCAGATCCACAACAGGGATGGTGAGAACAGTTTGTGATGGTTTACCTCCTTCCTCCAGGACCAGGCCCAATCAATCTTATCAGGGAGTAAGAGGTCCACCCTACAGCCCCTGCTTTGTGAGGTGCTGCAGGTTTTGGTGCTGTCTCTATTCCTTTTTAAGATCTACATGAAGCCACTAGATAAGACCACTCATCACCACAGGATGATACCTACGTGTACATCTCTGTTCCCTTCTTTCAGCCACTCATGTCCTGGTTATCTCCTATATGGATTGCAATACGCTCTACTTAGGGCTATCCTTGAATAGTATCCAGAAGCTGCAACTGGTGCAAAACTGCATGAGCGGTTTTGGGGGTCCCTACTGTAGGGTTGCATATAACACATCTGCCACTTCAGCAAGTCTCCAGTAAAAAAAGAGGGAAAAGAAAATATTCATACAGCCATTGCTATATGGTATGAAAGATCTGATTATAATATCAAAATATGGTCTCTGGGCCACGATGCAGGCCTACAGTATGAGCTACACTATGCATTACTTTGTGTTATTTTAGACGAAATAAATGTTAGGGTCACAAAAAGGTAGAGAATTGTTCAGATTCAGTTTGGTGTCACATATACTATAGCTGGAGTATTCTCTCACAAAACAAGCTGCTGCCATCCTAAAAGTCTAGGGGGAACTAAAGCCTTGGTCTCTCAGGGTATGTCCTCCTGCTATATGCTGATACTGTTCTTGAAGCTCCCTTGACTATTTAAGGAAACAGGAGAAGTTTTAGAGAAGTTATCCCCAGATTCTGAGATAGATCAGTAGATGCTTACCCCCAGGCTGGAAAATAGAAGGGGGTTTCAAGGATTCCCTTTTTAACAAACTAATTTCAGACTCTGCTTCACAGTATTTATGTATTAACATTATATACTGCCCATCTCTCCAAGAGGTGACTTTAGGCAACATTCCTGAATGAACATACAATATGATGTGGCATGACATTGTCCTCCTTTCACTTTTTCTACCATATAATTTAAAACAAGTAATACTGATTTCTAAAGTCATAAAACTATCTGAGCTGATAAAACACAGAACTATTTTCTACCTAAAAAAATTAATTTGTTAACACTGGTATCTCAAAAGAAGTTTAAAAACAAAATGAAAATACATTACCAATATATTATTAAATACTTACAAAAAGTTTATTTTTAGCTGCTACTACTATTGCTGTACCATTAGATGACCAGGAACAACACTTCACTAACACTTCCACTTCATCATGGTATCCATCCCCATTTTTGAAGAAGTCTCCTATATTGATAGTTTTCAGTTCATTTGCTGTCTGCACATTCCAAAGCTTTAAAAAACATTTTCTGATTAGTATTACTGTCAGAAAATAGCAACATATTCAAATCAAGCAGCTAAGTTGATATAAAATTTCTTATTCATTCAGATTGATTTATTCCTAATATTGCTATTTCAGAACCATTTCAAAAATACCTTTTGAACCATTTCAAAAATACCTTTTGCTAGATAAGATGATTGTAAGTGTACATGAATAATTTTATGTTTAACCAGTACAGAAAATATATTTATTTTATAGTCCATTTATTCAGTATAATATCCAATATATATTTAAGTTTTCTCATATAATAATTTTAAAAAGCACTGTTTATTTTAGTTCATTTTTCATATAGCCATTAAAATTATTTGTATAATGGATGTATTCTGTTTAGACTCTGACAGAAAAATCAATTCATATCAATCTGTATAAATTAAACATTTTCCATTTTGCTTTTCTAATTTATTTATTTATTTATTTATTTATTTATTAGATTTTTATACCGCCCCCTCTCCCGAAGGACTCGGGGCGGTGCACAGCCAAAAGTTAAAAACATACAATATAAACTATTAAAATACGTTTAAAACAGAATTAAATCTACAATGGCTCCCCAATTTAAAATGCCTTACCCATACCCCTATAAAAAGACGAATTTAAAATTTAAAAATTTAAAATTCCCACATTTAAAAAGGGGGAAGATTTAGGCCAGGCCAGATGATTTTAATATACAAATTATTCTATTCATAAAGTCCAAACTCTGCTTGTATTAATGTTAATGAAATCCATTTCATAAACTTCCAATATGGAGCTATAACTTATGTTGTTACTGTTAATAAAAAAAATGTTTAGTAGTATATACTACTAAATATATTTCAGAATCTCAGTTGCTGGATTTGGTTGATATATTATTTTTTTATAAAATTTATCTCTCTATAAAGACTTCAAACTCAAATTATATGCCTATTAGAAATGGAAGATTGTTTGATTCTTTTTTTCTTATAAAAAACCAAACAACTGTGTCATATTACAAAATGCAGTTGGAGTACGATCCTACTTACTGGTAAGTTATACTTCCCACTTCCCACAATTACAAAGGCTCTGAAAGGGTGGTTACAGTTTGTAAAGGACTTCTGGATATCCTAAAATGTCAAAACTGCCCCCTCCCAGTGGTCATTTGATCATGATCTGATCTGGGTGATCAAGATTTGGGTGCCTGGCAAACTGTTTGCACTTACAACTAGTTGCCAAGCACCCTGTGATCACATATTCACCACAATCTTTTCTGTCATCTTCCCCAGAAAGTCAATGGGAAGCTGGCAGGAGAGATTGTAAGTTGTTGCTACCCATAGAAGGATTTTCCCTCCCTTCTGTGCACATGGATGGTGGTAGTGGTGGGAAATTCTTTATTAAGTAGCAGAAATGAAGCTCGGATCTTTGGTATTCATTTCTCCAGCCAAGCATACAAGTTTTCTTCCAAACACAGAAGGGAACTTTCTGCCCTTCTTCAGCAGGTAACTCTTTTGCTCTATCCATTTAACAATCTGCCCAGTCCCTTAACAACTGCAACTGGGAGAATCAGGATTACAATCATTGAAATAAGTGATGATATGAATGTTTCGCTTAACAATTGTTTCACTCAACAACTGAGATTCTGTTGTTGAAAGTTGAGGGTTACCTGTATTTTTGCTGATAATGAAAAGGCTTTTATCATACAGAGTACAAATCATCTTTTTTCTTCATTTTAGTCCAATTTTAGGGTTGCCATGCTAATCCTTCTTTGTTGTCTATATAGGTAGTTCTTAGTCAACAACTGTAATTGGGACTGGAATTTCCACTGATAAGCAATGCAATCATAAATTAACCATTGCCATTGTTAAGCAAGAATGTTGGGACTCAAGCAGTCTGGCAGACAGGTAAGGCATGGTGGGAGTACAGTGGGGGTGGGAGTGGTTACTGCCAGGTGGAGATGTGTGACTGGCCCAAGAGGTGTGGAGGAACTGGCTGAACTGGGGGGGGGGGGCAGTGCACAAGTAACCAACAAGTAATGGTGTGGCTAGTGGCGGCTTCTGCAGATTGAGAAGGCTGCGTGAGTGGCTAAAGAGTGCAAGTACAGCGGGGCCAGGGCTAACAACTGCCAGTCAGAAAAGGATGAGTGACTTACCAGAGTGATTTGTGAGCTTCTCTTCTGGCTTCTCCATTGACTTTGCTTTGGGAAGCGGGCAGGGGGAGTTGCAAATGGCAATTATGTGACTATGAGATACTGCAACTATATTTAAGTCCAAAATGGTTGCAAAGGCCCTGGATTATGTTCATATGACCCTAAGGATGCTCTGACAGCCAGAATTTTGAGAACTGGCAATAAATCTCCTCTTTGAGCACCATCATAATTTTGAACAATAACTGAACAAATGGTTGGTAAGTGACAATTAACTATAATTTAAACTTTTGCTACTGTACATGGTTATTGTTAGATCAGAATTTACTTTATTTATTTATTTGTAACCTGCCTTATTTTATTTTATTTTATTACAAATAATTCAAAGCAGTGAACATATCCAATACACCTTCCACCTTCTATTTTACCTACAACAATCCTATGAAGTGGGTTGGGCAGAAAGAAATTGACTGGCCCAAAGTTACTCAGCTGGCTTTCATGCCTAAGGTGGGACTTGAATGCATGGTCTCCTACTTTCTAGCCTGGTGCCTTAATCACTGGAACATATGGTCAAATATACATAGACAGATCATATTCTATGGAGTTCAAACCCTATAGAGTAGGGGTGTCAAACTCGATCACGTTGCAGACTGGATCATGACATATCACAACATTTTTTGCAAAGGTAACATGCACTATACATGAAACATGCTCCAACAATAATTTAGAAGAGAGCATGTATGAGAGTATTTCAAATTAGGGAACTGACAATAAGGAAAGTATAGAATGCTTTTCTCAAATATTTCCTACTTCAATCTGGGTATAGTACTACATGCAGAGCTGAAGCAACAAAGGAAGTCATCTGATCAGTTGTACAGGTTCTCTGGATCAAAGGTCCCTTATTTCTCCTAAATAATTAATTAGCCAATTTTTTTAAAAAAATAAATTTACAGCTAGCTGTCAGACATTTTGTGACAATTTATTTTTCACTAGGTACTTGCATATTATAGAAAGGAATGTATAAAGCCTCACTTCAGTGAACTCTACTTAATATTCATTTTTTTGGAATTTGCAGCAATACAGTGGGAAAGGAAGGAAGAAAGGAGGGAGGGAAGGAGGGAGGGAGAGAGGGAGGGAGGGAGGGAAGGAAGGAAGGAAGGAAGGAAGGAAGAAAAAGAAAGAAAGAAAGAAAGAAAGAAAGAAAGAAAGAAAGAAAGAAAGAAAGAAAGAAAGATAATAAAATTATTGTTTCTAGGGTACAAAATACTGAATCAAAAGGTGCTACCTACAATAATTCAGTCTCAAGACATACCTTTAAAGTTCCATCAGCTGAACAACTAGCCAAGTATTTATCATCTGGTGAAAATCTGCAATGGGTTACAGATCCTTCATGACCAAACAATGTATTGCGACAATACTTACTATTCAGGTCCCAGAGCTACATTTAGGAATAGGACAAAGAAACCAAGAAGAAATGAATTAGTATTAAAATTAGTTGAGAAATATTTTGCAATATTCGTATCTTTTGTGTAGCAATGAAAACAAATTTGCAGCTTGCCATTTTTATTAGGAACCCCAGACTGTTTTGTCAAACTTTATTTATTATATTCTATAAACAGCTATAGAAACACAAGTATTTGGGAAAATGGAAGGTTATTCGCTATGCTGTCAATGTGCTTCAAAGGACAATTCTAACCCATTTTTGCAGTTTAGCATTACCTAAATGGCCTCCAGTGGCTAAAAGTGGGAACAAAGTAACAAATCAATGCATTTCAGGAGTCTTCCAAAAATTCTCTACTATGAAATATCCAGAAACATAATTATAATTGTAGCTACATCAAAATATCAATATGATTTCATTTACTACTTACTTTGATATAAGTATCATTTGAACATGTTGCTAATAAATGATGACTAAAATGGCAGAAGTTGACCTGCTCTGTATGTTCTTCGAATTCACACACAAGTTCACCTATTCTTGAGTTCCAGACCTAAAACGTTATATACAATAATTCAAACATTTAAAAAGATATTTATGCAGTATGTATCAATTTCTAATCTAAATACTAGGCAACGTTGAAATATGTTCAATTTCTTCTATGTACATAAATATTCCTTAAATTTTAGTTGAAATACTAAATTTGAACTTGCAAATGTAAACTACAAATAATAAGAATTCAAATTCCAATTTTTTTTTAATATAAACTATCTCATAGGTTAACTAAAGGATCTTTTTCTAGATTGGGAGATTCTTCAGACAATTACTCATACTCTCATCTTCTCTTGACTGGATTACTGCAAGGTGATGCTGCCCTTGATGCTGCCCAAAATACCATTTGGAAGCTATCATTGGTCCAGAATGCAGTAAGGTGGGTAGTAGTAGGCACATCACTTTGCACCCATGTGTCATCTCTGCTTTGCAAGCTGTACTGGTTGCCATATGGCTACAAGAACAAGATTACCATTGGTTATCACCTAAAAAAGGCCTACATGGTATACAATCTGGTTATTTAAGAGACTGTCAATCTCTGTTAACTTCTGCCCTACCAATGAAACCAAGCAGAATGGACATGATGTAGGTCTCCTCAATCAAACAATGTCATATGTCAGGGCCTAGCACATTCTCTACTATATGATGCCTGCCCACTGGAGTCATATGGCTCCCTACCGGCAGATGTTCCAGAAGTAGTTAAAAACACAACTCAGTTCCCAGGCCTGAGATTAGGGTCAATGCGAAGCATTTGTTAGTTGTTACTAGTTTGGGATATATTTAGTTGTTTTACTGTTTGAAACGAATATATTTTTTACGATTCTTTTCTTTGTATTGTACGCTGCTCAGAGTACTTTGTGAGCTGGTTAATCTCCAAATTGAATAAAATTGAGTAAAAATATAAGATGTGACATGCTAGAATAATAAAGCATTCATTCTTAAATTTTAATCACCTTTGGAAATATAGATGGCACATAGGTTTAATAAGTAAATAAATAATCATAATACAACAACAAATCCTGAAGAGTCAGCTTCTGTGGTCCATGGAACATTGTAATTACATTATTAAAGAGGACAAGACTGAAATATTAGAGCTTTGGTACTTAATTTTAAGACCAAATGTTTTAGAACTTGTTTTAATAAAAATAATAATAATAATGTTATTAGTATGATTTTAGAGAACTTTAAGGGCTGCAAAAAATGGACATTCTTTTAATGTATTACTAAAATTAATTATTTTATTGGTTTCAATTAAAAATACCAGGTACTCGTCACTTAATTACTCTAATTGGAACCAGCAAATCTATCACTAAGCAAAGCAGTTAAGAGAAACACCATGTTCTGACAGTCCTAGCTACAGTCATTAAATAAACTTGATCTTATTAAGCAACCCATCACACAACTATAATTTACAACCTCCTGCTGGCTTTCCCATTGATTTTGCTTGTCAGAAACCAGATGGGATGCTGTGATCATTGTAAATACACAACAGTTGTCAAGCACCTGAATCATAATCACAGTAATTTAAGGGACACTGCGACAGTTATAAATATGAGCACCCGTCCTAAGTAACTCTTTTTAGCACTCTCATAACTTTGTACAGTCACTAAATGAACAATCATTTAGTGAGGCCTACCTGTATTATTAATTCAACTGATATTAATTAAAGTTCAAGAGGATGATTGATTTTTCATAATATGCTTACTTTTACTTTTTTATCCATTGAACAAGTGGCTAGAAATCTGTCATCCATTGAAAAAGCACAGCAGAGCACTTCATCATCATGAGCTTTTACTTCTAGGAGCTTTTCTCCACTTTCAGTTTTGAAAACCTGCAATCAGAACAACAAAATATAAGAAAGTAGAAGAGATATAGGACTGTTATATCTGTATACAAAACTGTGTGTGTGTGTGTGTGTGTGTGTATTACAAACATATATTACTGTACATAGTCGTGATTCTATTTTATTAATTCTCTTGTCTATATAATTGAGTTTTTGTTAGTTCAAAAGGAAAAAAATGGAAAGAGTTTATTAACTTTCAAGCCAACCCCAGCAATACTAAATAAGAATACAGGAGAATATTTGTAGATCAAAGTTGAAATGAGGAGTGCTTGGTGCTCTCAGAGCTTGGTGTTTTCTTACAGACATTTCATTATCCAAACTAGGTAACATCATCAGTCTAGTAAGGAGTGGGGTTTGCTCTCAGTTTATGTTCTAGTGGCTTGCCCTGTCAGTGTTGGTGAGGGTGGTCTTAGAAGTTCTTTGTCAGATTCTGTTCTATTCACTGTTGGCTTGTTTGGCAGTTCTTTGATTGGATTATTTTTTACTCGATTGTTAATCTTGGAGTTAATCTATGTTCATTTGGATGCTGATTGCTGGTGGGAAGGTGTTTTGGTTTTTTTGTGCACTTTTTTGCTTGTTGACTGTCTTTTTGTTGAGATTCTCAGTCATCCAGGTCATAGTTGTCCCACAGGTGCTTTTTCAAAATGCAACTGGACTTTGTTTTTCGTCTCATCATCTTGGTTGAGAAATGAAACTTCTTCAAAGAAAAACAAAGTCCAGTTCCCTTTGGAAAAAGGACATTTGAGATCTCTTTTGCATAGTATATATATTTTGTTTATGTCTATGTGTCTATTGATGGCTAATTTGTTGGAATGCCAGGTTTCTAGACAATAAGGGTTTTTGCACTTGGCTTGGCCTAGGATGGTCATAAACCAAAAAGGGAACAAAAAGACCAAAACACTCCCTACAAGCAATCAGCACCCAGATAAGCATAGATTAACTCCAAGATTAACATCAGACCAACAATCAAATAAACAATACTTCAATCAAGGAACTGCCAAACAAGCCAACAGTAAGGAGCCCAAACCAAAAAACTTCTAAGATCACCCCCACCAACACAGGCAGGGAAAGCCACTAGAATATAAACTGAGAACACCTTACTAGCACTGATGATGTTACCTAGTTTGGGTAATCAAACGTCTGCAAGCAAACAACCAAGCTCTGAGAGCACCATGGACCCCTCAAAAATGAGAACTGACACTTTTTATAACAAATGAATATATACATGTTAATCAATCAATAATTTTGAAAGTTTTGGAAAAACAGAACGTCTAATATCTACACAAAAAATATATATACTAAAGGTAGTCCTCAACTTATAAAAGTTGATTTAGTGACTGTTCAAAGTTACAACAGCACTGAAAAAAGTGACTTATGACCATATTTCACACTTATAACCTTTGAAGCAACCCCATAATCATATGATCAAAAATTCAGATGTTTGGCAACTGATTCATACTTATGACCATTGCTGTGTCCCAAGGTCATGTAATCACCTTTTGCAACCTTTTAACAAGCAAAATCAACGGGGAAGCCAGATTCACTTAATACTGTTAGTAATTTAACAACTGCAGTGATTCATTTATCAACTGTGGCAAGAAAGATAGTAAAATTGGACAAAACTCACTTAACAAATATCTCGCTTAAAAACATAAATTTTGGACTCAAATGTGGTCGTAAATTGAGGATTACCTGTAAATCACAGAATAGGTAACATTTCAAAAGCAAGGAATACATGGAAACCTAAGCACTGGACAACTGTAACCAACCTGCAAACTTTAGTTACATGTAAGGACCTGCTGCCAAGCACACAAGATAAAAAACACAAGGGGAGTTAAACATATGATACAAATAAAATCTGATTGTTTCTCTAGGGTTTTTTTAGAGAGTAAAAATTAATACTTCTTTTATTTCAAGCATCTTGAACATGTATCAATGTATTTTATGCAGTTTAAGTTGGTAGAAAGTGGGTAACACTGCAGTATATCTCTGGAACAAGATGGTGTTCTAGACCACAAAACCACATCACGGTATACATTTCATTTAAAATAATCCAAATGGAGGGCTCCTTATGTTACCAATTAAACAAACTGGGTAACTCTTCCATCTTTCCTTCCTTAATGTGCAGAATAATTGATAACAAAAGACCTATCAGGGACAAGCAACCAGAATCACTCATGAATAACAAAGTCAGTAACTTTATTACCTATTACCTATGTTATAATAATCTCACCAGACTTTCTTCCCCTGGAATGACCAGATAAGGTCTCATGGATTTTGGGGGAGGTCAAGCTTCTGCCACTTGCAGCTGGGCAAAGACTCCAAGCTATGCCCTCACTTGACCCCTCCTTCTAGCCCATCTGGCAGTTTCGCAACAAGATCAATTTGAAAATATGATTTCTAAAATATGCATGTATTCAATTGATATGTAATATAATTGATATCTTGTTGTGCTGATATGATAAACTTTTACCTGCAAAGTTTTATCAGCTCCACATGTAGCTATTCTTTGATGGTCCTGGGAAAAACAAGCATGGTAAACGGTAGCTGTATGTGGATGCACAACCAAACGGTACATGTTCTTCACTGATGTTTTATTGCTAGATTATAGAAAAATAAGAAAGGTATTATTTTACTATCTTTTTAACATTAGATATACATTATTAATACCTTCAATTTATCAAATCATAACAAGCCATGCAACACATGTGTAAACATATTTATGTTCTGTAAATAACTATTTGTTTATTTTTGAAGGATTGTAGTTCCTAAAATAATAATTTATTTTCAAGGACTCAAGGGTTGTTTTAAAAATGTTACTCTTTTTTAATTGACTTGAACATTTCACATAATCAGCAATCACTTTTCTATATTTCTTGGGTATATATAATTTTAATTGCACGTAAAATTGTACGTACATATCTCAATGGAGAAAAAACAAATAGAACAGTAAAATAGATGTACAATTGATCATCATGTATGACAATCTATCTGTAGACTGAGAAATCTGTCCTCCTTATTGTCTAATATAGAAATACTATACATACAAGAAATCTATGTGCACTTCCTGGCTGAGGAATTCTGGGAGTTAGAGTTCACACAACTTAAAGTAGCCAAGGTTTTAGCAATTGAGTCCTACCCTCCTTAGTGCAGGGATCCATCCCACCATCTCTTTAGGTAACAGGTTCCACTTTCAAATTACCCTTTTCAAACATGAATTGGAATCTAATTTCCTCTAATTTAATTCCATTATTCCATGTCTTGCAGCATCCTCATTTGGGCTATATCCACAGTTCTGAAGAACTGCTTAAAATATTCTCCCTATTTAAACCTAGACAATATTTAAATGAGTCAGTATCCAGACAATCTAAACGATCTGTGCTAAAAGCAAGCATTTTCTATTTTTTCCTCAACCAGAAATTCAGTGTCCTGCATTAAAAAGTTGGTACTGAAATATTTTGAGAAACAAAAAAAGAGTTTTAGCAGCCAGTTTTTATAAAGCCTGAATAGAATATTTTGTATTAAAATACAGAATATAACTTTTAAATGCATGCCTACAAAGTTTGCTATTGACTTGGGATCAAATATTTCAATACTGTATCTGTTTAACAAACTTGGAAAGAGACATAAAAAAAAGATATATGTTTACATCCATTCCACATAAAGAGATCCTTCATTAAGTTCTTGCTGAGCTCGCAGTTTTGCTTGTCGATACACTTCTGAATTTTCTGGCTGACACAGTCCCAACTGTATAATGTCTAGAAATGGAAGATGTCCAAGGAGATGCCCATTCAAGGACAAAAATTCCTGGAAGTTTTCACGTGCATTAGTATCCTGTGAATAAGAAATATTGTTGTATTAAAACGGAAGTGCAAGGAAAATTGAATTAGATGGAACCTTTTAATGATTGCATCAAAGCATTTACCCTTTCTTTCCTTTCCCCACATTGTTGTTTTTTCTAACTGTTTATGTATAATTACAAATGCACTAGAGAGAGATATTTTTATTTTCTTTATCAAAAAAATTCAGAGACTCATCTGTACCGTTTCTACATAAAGTACTATAATAATCATTTACAAAACATCCTTGGGAGTTTTGTGTTCATGAATCAAGTGACAAATTTTATTCAATAAAACGTAAAATAATTTTAACTATAAAATTTCTGTTGAATTTAACTGGTAACTTATCAAAGTTGAACAAACAACTATTACAAATTATTTTACATATCATATTATACCTTCTGATCCAGTATTTTACTGTATTCAACATATTCATGAATCAAATGAGCAGGCCCTATTCGTTCTGTTTTTATTTTAATCCAATCTAATGAGAACATGAGACCACATAGCTCCTGTTAGAAAAATGTAGAGAAAATATGTTATATTCAAGAAAATTTTAAACTGTTAGGTAACTTAATATTTTTAGGGAAAAGAATGAATGTATATTCCCAACATTCCTTCACGAAGTACAAGCAGGCTTAGAAATATAACTGAACTTTATTTCATTATTCATATATGCCAAATGACTAATTAGACTTTATTGTATATGTACATTTTATCATATCTAATATATTAAAATCATTTGGCTGTGTGGCCTTAGAAATTGGATTAATAACTTTATAAATAATATACAAGGTAGTCCTTGATTTACAACCACAGTTCAGAATTTTGGTTGTGATGCCACATTACAATTTGCTCAACTTTGGCAATCCTGGCATTAACAGTTGCGGCTGTTAAGCAATCGTATGGTTATTAAGTGTCCAAAGGCCCGGGTCAGGCACAGACCCTGGGCTATGGTTGAGTACTGCTATGCAGGATACCCTAGATGTGTTGGGGGCAGGGGGGAGATAGTCATTAGAGGGAGTTGGAGCATCTCCACAGTTCTATGAGCAGGCATGCTACCAAGCACCTAAATTTTCATCTTGTAACTGTGAGAGCGATGCAACATTTATAACTTTGGGCATGGGCTGTAATTCACTTTGTTCAGCATTGTTCTACATTCAAATGGTTGGTAAGGACTACCTGTACACAATTACTTTATATTTATTACATTAGTAAACAATATAGTTGCAAAACTTAAGCTAGTGTTTTCAGATTGTTATTCTATATAGGTTGTCTTTGACCTATGACCGTAATTAAGTCTGGAATTACAGTAAATTATGCTGCTCATTAAGCAGTTCATTACGGTGACCACACCCAATTTTATGACCTTTTTTGTAGCAGTTGCTACATGGTTGCTACCACTAGCATCACAGTTGTTAAGCACACACATTATACCCAATGACCGATTTCTGCTGGAAACTGGAAGGCTGGTTTCCAGCAGAAAATTTTGTATACTGTGGTCATGTGTCTGAGGGATATTACAAATGGCCGTACATGTGGGTGGCTGCCAAGTGCCCAAAATGCATTCATGTGGCTGGGGCTATCATGACCATCGGAACTTTGGAACTATGTCATAAGTAACTCAAGGGAAGTCCATCTTAACTTTGAACAGTTGCTAAACAACTATTTCAATTTTCATAGAACCTATTATATTCAAATTCATGAAATTAGTGAAATACTCAAACCTTCTTTTGATTCTGCACTGATTCGAAGCAAAAAATATTTCATTTTAAGAAATGCAAATGAGAATACATATAGAAATGCAAGTATAGAAAAACATATTTTGTTTCTTGCAGGTATAGAAACAAAAACATATTTCATTTAAGCTATAAAACATTTTACAAAGTTTCACAAGAAAATTTATTCCCCTAGAAAAAAACTATTTTCTTATATACAAGGTTATAGAAATAAAAGTCAGTGCAACTTACATCATACATATTGGCACCTGCCATATGGTAAGCCAGAAAATTACACCAATACATGCAGTCCTCCTCTGATGAAATAGATATGTAACACTTATAATGTTTCTTGAACTGATGAACTACTTTTTTATGTAGATCCTACAAAAATCAAATATCTATTAATACAATAACGGCATTCAAACTAAAATAGTCTCACTACTTTGCAACACTATATTAAATTAAAATCTTCCAAAGATATACTGTTATAAAAATAAAGTTAAGTCGGGCTTTTTTTGCCATATTCACAAACTGAGAATGTTATGTTCTGGTGAAACTCTATTACTGCATGAAATTAAAAGCAAAACCAACTGATGTCTAGTCCTTTTAACTCTAACTTGAATGCTTGTCTGGATGTAAATATGCACAGTATTCCAAGCTTGTAGTGTAGCAGGCTAAATTCACATATACAACCAATAGGAAGATGGCCCATTGAACAAAATATAACCAAAGCTGACTTTATTAAGAAGTATTTTACCAGGCAACATCAGAGAATCAAAGAATAATTAAAAAAAAATCTCTGGCCACCACCAGGAATGTTTGACATCTACTTTTCTGTAAACTGAGGAGATCTTATGATGGCTTTACCTACTGAGCCATGTATCATCGCTCTTCTTTGCAGATTCAAAGTGATATATAGCTGAATAATCTTAACCCACTTCTCTATTGCTCCAGGCCTATAGTTCATTAAAATTCATATCAGAATTAAAGTACTTTTCTCTCTTTTTGCTTGTATCGACCCATGGCTAGTCCATGTCACAAGGATCTATTAATAAATAATTTCCAACATGAACAAAACATATTTATAGAGTACAATTCCAGAACTATCTGAAAAGATGAATTAATATCAAATTAAAAATAATGTCTTCTTTGAGCTATTGATTATATTTGTTTGTGTATATGTATATGTATATGTACACTATTACCATATATAATGGTAGCACTATGAAAGTGGTTTGCTTTCTTCCCAGTGCCAAGTCTAGCTATACAGTAGTTGTGGTGCCTGGTGATATCCCATCTAAATGCTGACCAGGTTTCTCCCTCCTTAATTTTTTGAAATCCTAAACAGCAGATGCTGCCACTAATAAGTATAAAATAGGAAGTGCAATTACATGAAAATGAATTCTAATATTATATTAATGAATTTTATATACTGATTATTATTATACTTGGCTTCCTAAATAAATCATTATTCAAAATTAAAACATACTTGAAGCTCACTGCGATTCTTCTCCATAAGAAAATCAAGTTGGAGAGCATGCAAATAATAACAGAATGATTTTCCATTTCGATCGCAAAATAGGAGAGATTTGTTAACAAATTCGTGCAGTATGTCTTCAACTTCTTCAATCTCCATATCCCAAAGAATACAAAATACCTAACATGCAAACAAACAAACAAGCAAAAATAGGTGAATGCAATGAATAAGCAGATTATTAGTTTTCCCTTCATTAGGTAAAAATAATCTGAAAAATTCAATAGAATATAATGAGATCTCATTTGCAAGTAGCGAAAAGATAAGATTATTAGTATGGAAACCATTCCACAGACAATATACAAGCAAATCCTGAGTAAGACTATTTTCAATTTCCTAAAATTGTTACTATGCTATTTATTTTGTTAAATATTGATTGAAATAAGCATTTTAAAGAATATTTCTCTACTATTGAGAGAATAGTGACCGTCCTTTAAAATAAAAAAAAAAAAACTCAAATTTAAATTTGCAACTCTGATTTCAGAAATGAAATGAACTAGCACATTGAATTGCTAATTATTCACAATTTTCCTTAGATATTTAAATAATATACAGGGAAGCAGGAATAATGTTTGTGGTATGATTATCAATATTGCAAATTTTAATATATACTGGTAAAATTTATACTATGACGGAGTTATTTACTTTTTGCTTCAAGAAATTTATAATCCTAAAGGATTTTAATTAAATTACTTTAAAGTGTTTAAAATATTGAATAAGATATCTAGATATTTATACAGCAAGCATAATAAAGTTAAATATTGTTAAGATTGCAACCATATTCATTCTTAGGTTGAAATATGTACTAATAAATACAGTAGAAATCCTATTGAATTCAGTGGAAGAATGAATATAAACTAATCTTGCACAACAATTTTCCAGATAGCAAATATTATTCTGTCACTGCAGCATTCGGTTAGATTTGCTAATAATTATTATTATTTTAAAAGTCATTTTATCTGTGTCATCTTAACTGTTAACCAGCCCTGCACAACTAGCACTGTGAAGTATCTATGGAGATTCTCAGTCATCTAGGCCAGTGGTCCCCAACCCCCGGTCCACGGACCGGTGCCGGGCCGTGGAGTACCTGGCACCGGGCCGCGCAGCGGCCGGGGGACATGAACGCTGCAGCGCAAAGGCTCCTGGGCCGTGCGCAAAAGCTCCTGGGCCGTGCGCAAAGGCTCCAGGGAAGAGAGCCCCGCGCAGGTACGCACGTGTGGCCCAAAGCCCTCACCCCTGCGCGCGCTCAGCAGGCCACGGTAAAATTATCAAAGGCTGATTGGTCCGCGGCGATAAAAAGGTTGGGGACCACTGATCTAGGCAATGGTTGTCCCAAAGGTGCTTATTCAGGAGATAACTGGACTTTCTTGTGAAAGTCTAGTTGTCGCTTGAAAAAGCATCTTTGGGATAGCTCTATGAAGGTACATAATGACTTGTTAGTCAAATCTGAAACTTCTGGTTTTTTACTGAAGGAAAAGAAATTAAAAACCACAAATTAGTAATAAATGCCATGGTTATAAGACAGATGAAATATGCTCATGGATGGATATCTTTAAGCAACCAGGTTTCTTTATAATGCTGTTCAAAAAACTTTTAGCACCTTAAATCATGCTTTACCTTCAAAATACTGTTTTAAACTGTATTTTACCTTTGAAGGCACTTTAACATCCTTTGGAAGAACAGAAAGATCTCTGTAATAACCTTTAAAATTTTCTGGCAACATATCAACACTTATAGACATTGCTTCATCAAGTGCTTCATAATCATAAGATGAGGATTTCCTTATTCTTTTAAACTGTTTGTTTTGAAGTTGTCTAAGGTAGTATTCCCAGCGATTGGGAAAGACTTGTAATAATGCTCCTATTAATGATACCACGAGAGGAGAACCTAAAATAGAAGAATAGGTAAAAATAAAACTGAACAAAAAGAAATCAAATTGCTTTTTGAAGGCATTATTGAAGAAAAATATTAAAAAAAATAAAAAATAAAGAAGTTAAAAAATTCCCTAATTATTTCCCATCGTATGAAATTACCCTTTTCATCTTTCAAAAGTATACAATCAATTAAGAACAATTGATTGAATTAGCAGACGGCAAAATTAACTGCTTTGGTAAGAGACAATGGACTAGACAGCTTTATAAGAGACTGGAAGCCATTTGTGGATGGTTAACGGAAGGATTTGAAGATTAGTGTAATATTTGGGCTAACCTGTTGACTGTTTTTTTAAAAAAATTATATGTATATTTACGTGTGTGTGTGTGTGTGCGTGCGTGTGTGTGTCTGTGCATGAAGTTGGTGTGTGAAGTTGGGTCGATTTGATTATCATATAGAGACTCTTATCACCTGGAATATTTGTTTATTTAATACAGTATTCTTGTTAAATAGGGATGGGACAGCTTATAACTAAATGTAGGCCTGTTATGTAAAGGGGAGAAGAATTTATCAGGGTTTTTTTTGTCAGCATCCAACCGGGATGGATTCTTTATGTTTAATGTTACATTTATTTGATATATGGGTCATTTTTTTCCTTTCTTGTACATGTCTTGTACAAGTTTTTTTCTTTTTTTGTTGTTGTTGAATATAGTGTTGAATGTGTTTTTCTCTTTTGCATTTTATTCTTGTATGTGTATATATAATAGATATATATATCCATTCCAAAATAGTAATTATTTCTTCTGTCCTTTAAAAATATAGAATTTTAACATTCTCAGGGTTTATTTGCAGCCTCCTCCTTTCTGACTTTAGGCATTTGAAGCTAGATGCAAGCACAGAAGAAACACAAAGGGAGTTTAAATAAGGCTTCAAGAGTAATGCAAGTACAAAGTTTATGAAGACCAGAAATATTTTCCAGAATTTTTTTTTGCATGTAGTACAATTTTTTTTTTTTGTATTTTCTAGTTATTAGAATAGATATTGAAATTCTGGAACGGCAAATCATACAGGTTAAAGTAGCAAATAAAGCTCAAGTTGCTTTGTCTTTTAAAATTTAAAAACACTAAGTTGCTCAATGACTACATTTCAATTTTAAATTAGCATATATGCAGTTACAAATATGTTGAAAATCTATTATTTTTTTGATGCAGAGGCCTATTAACATAAAATGAAAAAGTTTACCTTTGCATTCTCTAACAATATGATCAGCTTTTTCCGGCAGCTCTGTTACTTTCATATTAACGAACAGGGATAATATTTCAAGTGCTTTTTCATGTGCTAATCCACTTTCTACAGAAACTTCATATTTATTGCCTGAATACAGCATCAGAAATAAATATTTGATTTAAAGCATAAATAAGAGTTTCTCCACAACTTAATTAAAATGCTAGCCACCCATCTTTGAATCTTTGTATTGCCATGAGGTTTGTTTCCATTGCCAATTCTTGTCTTGCCTCAGTTTTCATTTACTTTGAATAGTTCTGTTCCATGCATCCACGTGCAATCATGGTAAGCAAAGCAACTGGTTTATCCTATAGGCTTTGCTTTGTTCTGTCTTCTGCAAGACACTAATTGGCATTTAAAAAAAATCATCTGCCAATCATTACATTGGAACAGGAATTAAACAGTCTGGTTATTTTCATTAGTTTTTGATGTTTAAGGAAAATGCTACATTTAAGGCTGGATTCTGTTAGCATTTTCTTATATAACTGTTTCATTTTATCAATTTATACAGAATTAATAGGAGGTAATATTCATTATTCAGTCGCACTGTGTATTTTATAAGATTGCATGATATATTGTTTGTATCATCCCTAAAAGAGTTTGGGATTGTTTTATACTAAAGCTGAACATGTTATTCTAAGTTTCCAGAATTCTTTAGATTTCCAATTTCCATTTATACTTTACTTCTTACAGAATATATTTTGTTTTTAATATTTAAAGGCACACTTTTTGACTAATTTTCCCCACAAATCTCAAACATGTAGGTTACATTATTCAGATTATTTTCTATAATTTAAACATAATGGCAACAAGATAATCTTTCCTCTTCCAATCTCTCTGTTACTACTAGTAATATATTGTACAATTTTCTCAAGGTAACATTATTTTTTGGTTTAATATAATGGATGTATCACTGCATAGCAACAAAACTCATACCACTATGAAAAGTAACATACATAAAGTAAATTAAATAAAAATTTATAGTTTATGCAGGGGAGGAATAAAGGAAAACACAACCCTTACCAGTTACAGAATCTGCTACACTCCTGTCTCTACTGGTGATAAGAATCTGACACTGATTATCAAAAGCTTTTAAAACCCAGGAATCCCAAATATCATCAAGTACCAAGAGAGATCTGTTACAAAAAAAGGATGATAAACAGAACATTTACTTTAAGAAGGTTCTTCATATGTAACAATACATTTCCTTTTTTAAACAGGGGCCCTATGTAATTCCAGAAAATAATAGCAATATTTTACGATGTACAAACAGGTGGTATATACCCAGTTTCCCACAAAATAAGACATCCCCTGATAATAAGCCCAATCGGGCTTTTGAGCACCTGGCAATAAGGCCAAGCACTTATTTCAGGGTTCAAAAAAATATAAGACAGGGTCTTATTTTCGGGAAAACACGGTATACATTCCTACATACTTTGAAGCCCCTTCTGAAATCAAGTCCAAAGCACTGTGTAATATTTTAATTTCATCCTTCATAGTATTTGAATTTAACTATTTTAAACTTTTGTTTCTTTTTTAATCAAAAAGAGTCTTACAGATTAATGCATTTTTTAAAGATAAATTTGGCATTTGGGTTTAATGGGGGGGGGGAAGGGAGAGAAGACAAAATAAAAAGTAAATATTAGTCTGAATATTTAAAAAGCATATATTTTTGCACATTCACAATTATATTTCTCAGTATTGTTATGATATTCTCTTTCTGGAAATTTTAAATCATTTTTTCCAAATTGTAAATCTTCAACAAAACACATCAGCAAAGAAAGAATGATATATTCTTAGTACTATTTTTTATGCATAAATCACAGCAGACCAATCAAATTATTTTGACTGATCTTTCAAATGAATCATGATTTATTTATTTTTAAATTTATATACTATTCTCCCTACAAACAATAATATTTTAATATTACTTGGCCTGAGAGAAAGAAATTGGGCCAGTGGGTGTTTGTGCCAAATAGAGGACTATTACTCATGGCCTGCTGGTTTCTAATCCAGCAATTTAACCAGTACATTACACTGTACTGTGTACCTTAAAAGTCTGAAGAAGAGAGTCAAAGCACTTCAGAAAATAAGCAATTATAATTTAAGTTGATAGATACTAATGAGTTTGAAATTTACTTATGCAGAAAATAACATACTATTGATTTTAATTCAGAATCCCTGATAATCAAGCGTTAGACTCCAAAGTTGTTCAATGAAAGAATATATAAACTGTGCTTGCTAGAATTTTAAGCAACATAGAATATTTATTGGAAACCCCTATAAATGTAGGAATTTGAAAGAAGCAATTTTAATCAAATTTATTTAAAATTAAAGATATCAAATGCAACTCTGTTCTATTGATGTTACCTTGGGCTCGTGCGCAACAGCAATAAACGAAGGCGATCTTTTGCTTCCTCGATATTAAATGGTGGCCTTTGTGAATAAGTGAAGTCCTTGTCTAATTTCAGGCAAAGATTTTGGAGTTTCATTAACAGACCTGCTTTATCCTGTTTTCCAACAGAAACCCAATGCACTCCTCCTGGAAAGCAATCTAAGAAAAAATGCATGTTAAAATTAAAACATATTAGTGAACATTGAAGAATCTTAAGAGAAATCCCCAAATATAGTGAGTTGGGGGCCCCAGGGGTGCTATTCAGTAGGTTCTGACAGGTTCTGGAGAACCGGTAGCGGAAATTTTGAGTTCTACAGAGAACTGGCAAATACCACCTCTAGCTGGCCGCTGAGTAGGGTGGGAATGGAGATTTTGCAATATCCTTCCCCCCAGGTGTGCGGAGAGAATGGGGATTTTGCAGTATCCTTCCCCTGGAGTAAAGTGGGAATGGAGATTTTGCCGTATCCTTCCCCTGCCACGCCCACAGAACCAGTAGTAAAAAAAATTGAATTCCACCACTGGTTGGGGCTATATAAAAAGGTGACTGAACAATGACAGTCATTACTTTCCTCCGCTTTTTTGTCTTCCTTAGTTATTACTTCTTTTTTTATAAGGTTAAACATTGAAAACAGAGGCTGTCTTCTTTATAAGAACATATACATAAGTCAAATTATCCTCAAAAGGAACAATAGCATGAAACTCCTAAATATTGGATGGCTCTATGAGGCCCAAAATGCTACATGTATCAAGCTATGTAATTCTATTCTTATTATTTTTACAGTTTTTTGCAGCATTTTATTATCCTGGCTGATACTGTAAATGCAAGCAAGTTTGAGATCAATTAGTACTCAAACAGGAGAAAAGCACAAACGCCAGAAGTAGAAAAAATAAACTGACGGTAACAAACTACTTCCATTCTGTTCCCAAGCTATGATCCTACTGAGAATTAAAACAGGAGTTTAGCAGGCAACACCATATTTTTGTTATTCTTCATAAAAATATAGTGTCTAAAGGAAATGATTTCATGATCAGCAAAGGTTTATTCTCCACTTTCCATTTATTGTTATATTTCTGTATATACTGAGGATTTTAGGTGCCAAAAAGAGATTCCAAAAATTGGATTCAGCTTATTCACGGCTAGACTTATTCACGAGTATGTACAACAATACTTTTAAAAAATAACAAAATATCTTATATATCTCTCTCTGTGTTTGTGGATAAGCCTAGCAACAGAGGAGCAAACCCTTGAATTTTTAATCAAGTACCATGAAAAATGTGCCACCTCCAGATAAGTCAATCATTGACATTTTTGTGCTTTAATTTTCATAGTTGGCTTATCCATCACTGGTACTTTCCACAGTATTTTGGATAATACCTGAGGGTCGGCTTCTACATAGAGAGGCTTACATACATACAACTCTATACAGGATACTGTTGATATATTTTACTATATAAACTGCCATGAGTCTGTGGAGTTGGTTGTAGTTCTCAACTTACAACCGTTTGTTCAGTGACCATTTGAAGTTATGATAGCACTGAATAAATGATGGTTATGACTTGTCCTTGGAATTTTGACTATATAAGCACCACCATAGTCAGATGATCACTATCTGGGCACTTGGCTAACAATTTGCATTTACAACCAGTTGTGGCGCACCTGTCATCAAGTATCACCATTTGTAACCTTCCCTGCCAACTTTCACAGAAAGTCAATGGGGAAGCTGGCAGGGAAGGTTGCAACTAGGGTAAGGTAACTCTTGCGCCCACTTTCTCAGCATCTTTGCGCTTATGTGAGTCACCTGAACCCTCCATGCCTCCCTCATATCTTCCCTGCTCACACCCTCACCTCTTATGCACCTCATTAACCCACACCTCTTGTTCACCCCCTCGTAGCCCTGTGAACCTTTCCCAACCTGCACCACACCTCACACAGATCCTTGGTCCCTTTCCTACCTGGCAGAAGCTACTTATCTCCCTTACTCATATTCCAAAATTATATTTTGGTACTGTATGTCATTTGGGCACTATAAGATTATTATACAACATGTTCAAAACTAAATTGGAAACTTCTGTTTGAAGTGGATTCTAATTTGAAGATAAATTGCAATCTTCAATAAACCGTGAATGTGAATTAGGACACTACATTAATAGAAAATATATAAATACCTTTTAAAAGATTGTGGTTACGTAGAGTTTCTGCTGCCAAAACAGATTTTCCACTGCCAGCCATGCCATAAATAATCACCCATCCTGGATCATTTCTTAACCTGCATAGCTTCTGCTGTATTTTTTTTAGTAATTCTGGACGAGTAACAAATACTACTGGCCTCTGTGGAACTCCACCTTCACATAGGGTAGTCTTAACTGAAATTCAGAAAGGAAAGATAAACAAAAATAATAGCAGCCAGTATCTTAAAACGGTACAGAATAAAGAAGCAAAATAATTTTGACTTTAATATTTATACTATCTTCCCCTCCACTATGGCTGGTACTGGCCACAGGGAAAGGAGTCATTGCAGTCCCTCTTATGTGCAATCCCTGGAGATGGTCCAGCAAAGTATCATTGGACAGTGGTATTGAAAACAGCTGAGAAATCCAGAAGACCCAAGATGGGCAAACTATAGCTCTCAAAGATTATTCACAAATGTGACCAATGCAAAATTTAATTCACGTGTTTTCATGCTTTATTGGTGTGGGACTATAATCACTTTAAGGTGAAAAGGATACTATATTAGGAAAATTGTGAATACTATTAACAATTAAACTAGCTAAGAAATTGGAATAATCCATTATTTTGTTTCTTTATTTATTTATAAGAACAACACAATTTTATGTATCAATATACATAAAAATACAGTTTTTGGTAGCTTAAATTCCTATACATTACTCACAAAATTATTACAGTCCATTATAAAAAGCATATAAAGAGCCAGTAAATGTTAAATCATTTGGAAATGAAAAATCATTTAGAAATGGAGATTATGTTGTAATTCAGTGTTTCCTGAAATTGTAACTTGTTTTGTTGTAATTCAATCAAATTTAACTTAAAAATATGACTGAGTCAGTGAGAAACACTTTTAGGTAAATTTTACAAACCTCCCACTCTTAATAATTATTTCTGTGAAAAAGTACACATACATACACCATGTACGAAGTCATGGTGGGGGGCAGCATATAATTTCTAGTAAATAAAAAAAATAATAACTAACCATATGAAGTTATACCATTCTCAGAATTTGTTTTATTTGAAGGTGAAATAAAAGGGAGGCCATCTTGAAGGAGAGCAGCAAGATCTTTGTATCCTTCCTGTTGTAAAGCATTATAAAAAGATATATATGCATAATTGTCTTTGGCAATAATTAATTTTAGAAGCATAGATGCCCGTTCTTTTTGTGTAGTCTAGAAAAGAATAAAATGAAGATTTAGTACAATTTATTTACCATTTCAGCTCTAAAATTCTACAATTTCAATATGTACTAGAAAGTGATATGTTACTAAAATTGTTTATACTTGTTGTGAAAACAGAAGTTATTTCTGTGTTTTTCATTTTCTTTAGAACATTCTTAATTTTCCTTTCCTTTCTATTTTTATTTTTTGCACTTTCTTTTCTTTTTATTCTTTTTTTTAGTTTGTATTAGTGTTTATTGTTGTGTACCAAAGAAACCCTTTCAGTATGCACTTGATTTTTTTTTTCTGGACTGATGCATCAAACTTAATCAAGAAAATATGACAAATACTACATTATTTAAAAAAACATTGGAATATACTTCCAGGTGAATGTTCACAGATCTGTATAGGATTATTGGATTTTTCTTAGTATAATTATTAAGCACATAATATATATATATATATATTATCTTCACCTGAACATACAATTGTTCTTATATGGACAACTGTTTATAAAGCCTTAATTCCAAAAAAAAATTGTATGTCAAAAATATTCAGGCAAGGTAGCCTTGGTAGCACAGTGGACTAAAGCACTGTTTTTAACATCAGCTGCTTGCAATTACTGCAAGTTCAAATCTCACCAGGCTCAAGGTTGACTCAGCCTTCCATCCTTTCAAAGGTAGGTAAAATGAGGACCCAGATTGTGGGGGCAATAAGCTGACTTTGTATAAATATACAAAAGTATGAAGGCTATTGCGTAACGCATTGTAAGCCGCCCTGAGTCTCCGGAGAAGGGCAGCATATAAATTAAAGAAAAAAAAAAAAGGTAACCTCTTTAAAGAATTGCAATCCTCAAAGTGGGAAAATTGAAAGAATAACAATATAGAAAAGGCTTTTTATTTGAAAGATGTATAATCAACCCTTTTGAAGAGCTGAATGCAGTTTAATTTTATCCTCACACAGCAACCTATTAAGTAGCTTGGGCTGAGAGAGACAAACCGATCCAAACACACCCTATGAGCATCATGATTACACTAGACATGAATTCAGATCTCCAGTCTTAGTCTAGCACTTTGATCACTACATTATAATGACTGATTCAAACAGAGCATATTTATTTTGTTTATATACTTAGATGTAATTTGATTGCTATTAAGAGTTATTATAAAGCTACAACCCATTACTTAGATTCAGAATGAGGCTGCTATTCTATATTTACTAATTCAGGGAGTCTGTCTTTGAATTCTGCTGCAGAGGGGGGATATTGTATAAGACAAGTATTAGTGATTCCTGGGGCATTTTGATAAGATGGTTCCTGTATATATTTATTTTTAATTCTGCATCAGGTATGAATGCTATTTACTGTCAATTTAAGACTGGAGCAGCATACCAGATCAGTAAGTAATAAATAATAGTAAGTAATTAAATAATTTAATTAGAATTATAGACCAGTCACATCTTGAGAAGACATACGTAAAACTACTCCAAAAAGATTATCCTAATGAAAAGTAAAAATATAAATTCCTAGCTTAATTCCCACTGAAATGTGCAATTAATTTCATATGTAACCCACCTAATGTTGTTACTAAACTTCTATATATTTTTAATAGATATTTTTTGTCAAAAAATATCTAAAAGCATTCTGACACTCAGCTTCAACAAGCTGTTATATTAATACAAATGTAAGCTAGAAAAACTTTAGAACATGTAATTGTAATTATTTGCTATTTCACTTCTGCAATATTTATTATATCTAACCCCTATTTTGCTAATTGTTGTTACATTAACAGACTAATAATTACTAGTACTTTTCTGTTCTTGTATCTTCTGAGTCCCTTGTATACAGCAATATTTGTTTTAGAGTGAGATACACCCTTGAGTGAGAGGGGTTATAGGTTATCCCTGGAGTCTATACCAAAAATCTGGGTGCAGCCACGTGTAGCCTCAAGTCTCACATCATGCCCCTCTGTTCTAAAACTTTATGTATTAACAATATTTCTATTCTAACATAAACAAAAGGACAAAAACCTTTAATAACCTGAGCTTTTACTTTCTCCTCTTCCACCACTGTCAAGGTATCATCAGCAACCATATGATCCATTATATAAGATGTCTTGATATCTGTTTCCAAAGCTTGGCGGTTCTGAAGCAAATAACTTCTAGCTCTCTCATCCATGTTTATTGTTCCTTTTAGCTGAGTAATCCTATGAGCTAACCAAGACACAGAAATTTCACAGTTATAATGTCTGACTATTACTTATATGTTACTTTTAAAATGATAATACAGAACCTTGGATTACTAACATTAATCAGTATTTCAACTTGCAGTAAATTCTTGAACAGTTGTCAACTATTTTTGGACTTCAATACTGATACCTAGCCAACAGTGAAAAATGATCACCTTTTGTGATCTTCTGACAAGTGAAATCAATGGGGCAGCTAGATTAATTAACAACTGTGTTATCAATTTAACAGAAATTATAACAGAAATTTTGTCTCCAGAACAGAAATTTTGGGGTTATTAGTCAAGGACTACCTATATACAAATTATTCAGTTGATCAGACATTTTTTAAGATGCATTATCCAATATTTTATTTAGATCAGGTGGATAAAAATTGATTTTTTCAAAAAAAAATTAAAAAATGAATTTTTAAAATTTAAATTGAATTTTTAAAATTTAAATCGGATTTTTTTATTTTTATCAAATTTATTTAAGATTAATAATTTATTATTAATTAATAATTAATAATTTAGTTTATTCAACATGAAATGGAGCTTAGTTATGTAGCATGAGCCTGTCTATTCTGCAATATTTATTTTATTTATTTTATTTTATTTTATTTTTGAATTTGTATACCGCCCTTCTCCCTGAGGACTCAGGGCAGTGAACAGCCAAATAAAAACATCAAATACAAATATTAAAACACAGTTAAAAAATATATATAGATTTGGCCCCATTAATTAAAACGATAAACAAAACAAAACAATTAAAAAACCCTTAAAAAGAAATTAAGCCAGCCCGGCTTGTTGAAAAAAGAAAGTTTGAAGGGCACGGCGGAAGGCACTGAGGTCATGGATTCTCCTTATCTCAGGGGGCAACTGATTCCAGAGGGTGGGTGCCCCCACAGAGAAGGCCCTCCCCCTGGGGGTCACCAGCCTGCATTGTTTGGCTGATGGCACCCCGAGGAGGCCCTCTCTGTGGGAGCGCACGGGTCGGTGGGAGGTCGTCAGTGGCAGTAGGCGGTCTCGAAGATAGCTAGGCCCTATGCCATGGAGCGCTTTAAAGGTGATAACCAACACCTTGAAGCGCACCCGGAAGACCACCGGGAGCCAGTGCAGTTCATGCAGGAGCGGTGTTACATGGGAGCGCCACGCTGCTCCCGTCACTACCTGCGCTGCTGCGTTCTGGACCAGTTGGAGCCTCCGGGTGCTCTTCAAGGGGAGCCCCATGTAGAGAGCATTGCAGTAATCAAGGCGAGAGGTTACGAGGGCATGAGTGACTGTGCACAAGGAATCCCGATCAAGAACATTTACATTTTTAGTAAACTCATTTAATGAAACCAAGCTCTGCAAGCTGAGATAACATGTACTGCTTTGATGCATTCACACAATTTCACAGTCACTATGAGATAAATTATAAAACAAAGTTCAGGAATATTCCTTTATCCCATTATTTTGCAAATCTATGTACAATACAAACTTTATGATTGATTGAAGAGAAATGCATCTGTATTACTCAGCTCTAAGTATGAGGAGGAAGGGCAAGCAGTAAAAATGAAAGTGAAACTTTCTAAGCAGCTTATAAATATAATATTAAAAAACACCTGTCATTTCAGATCCATCATGGCAGCGCCTGTTAGCAGGCATTCACTCACCTACTACCTGCCATGTCTCTCACCTTGTTGTGTCACTGCTGTAGTCAACAGCGGGTCAGAGGAGCCGCTCAGGGACAGAAATAACAGTTGCTCTTTAAAAATTATGATTTAAATCAAGTGTTTCTACTAGTGATTTAAATCATGATTTAAAATGATTTAAATCAACTCGGTTTAAATCAAATCCGCTGATTTAGATGCAGTTCTTACCAAAGTATTTTAGCATTTATTTAACAAATTATATAAACTAAATTAACTTCAAGTATAAATTTGCTTTAAACAAAGATAAGAGTCTAGTTTGATATCTTTACGTGATATCCTTGCATTTCTAGAATATCACATATACAGTATTTACAATTGAAAAATAAAAATATTTATTTTTGTATTAAATTTATTTCCCGCCCATTTCATCACAAAGGGCTTACAATGTTAAAAGGAATAAAACTATACAAAAACATATATATAAGAATAAAATACAAAGTTTATAACCATAAGAAGCAAGGTTCAGAAATAAACGCAATCAGAAAGTTAAATGTTTAACACAAAATACTATTTAGCCTAAGACACAGAAACAGGTTTACGGAAACAATATAAATTAATAAAATATGCTATTGCACAGTATTCAGTACAAATTTTATATAAAAGCAAGTTAAAGCAATATGCAGTAACATTTTGAAATTTAAGCGCAAAGTATTAGAACCTAACTGCACATATTTTAATGTACATTATCAAACACCAGAACTACAAAGATAGTTTAAGTAAATTAGATATACTCCAATTACACAAAATTGCACATAAAACATATACTGTTACATTGCTTGCACTATGACTATTTAGCTGAAAAATGTATGCAACATAAAAATTTATTTCTTCAACAATACCCTAACTTAAACCTGTTCTAGGTCAATAAAAAGAGAGAAAGTGACATCTAGAGGATAGAGTTGTAAGTTTTTATGATTGTGTAGGTTTAATTTGCCCCTATCAGAGACATATCAACAAATTTGATGCAACAAAACACTAACTTGGAGATTATCTACTTGAAGTTCATTAGGACTGTCTTGTACAGATGTGTTTACTGCTGTACGCGACTAATTTCAGGAAGTTAAATATTCGACGGAGGAAAATTCTTGCCTCTACTTCAAACATGCACTTTACACTACTTCATGCTACTTAAAATGTTCAATATCCAAGACACCACTTGCCTTCCAAAAATACGGGAGTAGATTTTTTCAACACAGAACCTGTTTCTTTACGTAGAATAGTTCTATCCAAACTAAAACCGAAAATACAAAGGGCGACTTTCCCGATCAACCTATTTAAGGAAAGGTGACATCCTGCTGCTAAATTCTCTACTGCCCGCTCCGCTCCTATAGTTAGCCCGTACTATTTTTTACCTCGATGGCCCCTGACCTCTCCAACCCACCCTTAACGCGCTTTCATTTTTATTTTCCCTCTCTCTCGTTGCCTCGTCTACCGACTCCCCGCCCTCAGGCTCGCTGCACGGTTACCTGAAGCGTGAGCAGTGTTCGTGTGAAGGGAAGGGGGCGACCCAGATGAAGCCCTTGGTTGGCGCCCCTCAGCCTTGAATTCATCCCATCTCAGTTGCCCCCGGGACGGGCACTCGGCGACTAGCAGCCACTTCCTCTTTCGCGAGGCGAACCGAGGAGGCAAAGGGCGAGAGGGGCGGGGTAAAGCAGAGGCGAGCCTCGGCTAAATTTCTTCGGGGAAAGGGAGCTGGGAAGAAGCGGAGCGGCTCGCCGCCCGGCAGCCACGAGGCTCGAGCGAACAAAGCCGACGTCTCGTGCCCGAGCCACTAGCTCACCGTCTTGGCTCGGCTCGCGCCTGGAAAGGCAAAGAGAGCGCTGTGGCAGCCTGCGAGCGCGCGCCTCCCGGCCGCTCGCGCCGCGTTCATCTCGTCACTCCCCCCCTCCCTCCCCCGCAATCCGCCTACATTGACTAGCAAGGGCCCCGCGGAAAGAAGCGATGGCGGAAGGGGAGGGGGCGCGCATCGCCGAGCATGCGCTTGGACGTGGCGGTCCATCTCGGAGCGGCGGTGGCGAAGGAATTTCCCATAAACTTCGAGTTGGGCGCTGGGCTGGAGTACGATTGGGAGGGTTACCATTTAAAGTGTTTCCACTTTCTATTGCGGAGGTACTAAAGTGTGTGTTTAACTAAACGGGATTAATTTCTAGATAAAAGTTCAGGGTGTGGGGAATGTAGGGAGCTTCCTTTGGAGGAAAAACTATTAGGAGATTAACACACTTCTTCAATTCAGTGCATGAATCCTGCATCAAGACATGTCCGAAGTCAAGCGGAGGAAAGGAAACATTTCCAAGCCAAACGAAGATGAACAAAAGAAAGACGTTGTCAAGAGTACCAAATCCGTGAGGATGGATCTGCAAACAGCTTCGAGTTTGTTATCTCTTGTTGCCAGTCTAGGGCTAGCATGGTAAGCAAAATTACAGAAAATCTGATACTGTACAGTTCTGGTGAAATACTGTTCGCATGATCGCTAAGAATCAACTCCTCTTGACAGCTCGTAATGAGCCAATGGGAAAAGACAACAAAAGTGTTACTTCTTGATTTTGGCTGGGTGGTCAGCTTTTTGAAACAGAAAACTGATGGCAGAAAAATGCCTAGAGGTCCACTGAGTCTGCCCTTTGAGATTTTGTGTTCTCTTTCTTATTTTTATTTTTAATTTTTTGTCGTATGATGGACGTGTTATCCCAAGAGTGTTTAAACTCAGTTACTGATGATTGGAACCACTACCTCTGCTGGAAGTTGGTTCCAAGCTTCCACTCCTCTTTCTGTGCAGTAACTTTCTAACATTACTTTTGAACTTCCCTCCTGTCAAATTGTGGTTATGCTCCTGTGTTTTTGATTTTTGCTTAATATTGAAAATACTGCCTCTAAGAACCTTATTTGCTCTTAATATATTTAAAAGTTTCAATCATGCCCTTCCTTCTGTCCTCCAGGCTGTATATACTCAGTTTGTCCAATCTCTCCTGATATGTTTTGTCCCTCAGACCTTGCACCATTTTTGTTGCCAATCTCTGGACTCGCTCAATCCATATCTTTTTTTAGGTGAGGTCTTCAGAACTGGAAACAATATTCCAAATGGGGACTGACTAAAGGCCTTTATAGTGGGGAAAAGACCTCTTTTTTCCTGCTAGTGATGACTCTAGTGATGTATCCCACAATTTTGTTTGTCTTCACAGCTGCCTGGCCATACTGCTCATTTTGCAGTCATCTGTTATGAGCACACCTAAACCTTTTTCTTCTGTTGTTCTGCTTAACACTGTGCCCCCAATACTGTACTCTGCGGAGGATTCTTTTTCCCCACCACATGATCTTACATTTAGAAACACTGAACTGCAGTCTTACATTTTTGATCAATTTTCTAGTAATGCCGAATAGTTTTTCATGTTTCAAATACACCCAGGAATGTCAACTCTATTTCATACTTTTCTATCATCAACAACAACAACAAAAATTATATTTAAATAACCTTTTTATAACATGATGTTAATCTTCAATTTGTACTTATGTTAAATGTTACATTTATAATTCAATTATGAAGTCAAGATGAAATAGTATTTTTTAATTGCTTGGAAGTAAAAATCTAGTGTTATATGTATAGAAGTAGGCTGTCTAAAGAGTTAAATAACCAGATAAACTGACATAGAGGTCAGTTTATCTGGTTATTTATGTCAAATTTTATAGCTGATCACTATTCTTGAAAATAAGATTTAAATGTTAATTGAACAGCAGAAGCAGGTGTTAATAAAAATATTTGTACTTAATAATGACTGGATTAGCTTGTTTGCTGACATTTGATCAGCATTTTCCTACAATTTTCTTTCTCTAGGCACCTCTGAAAACCTGCTCTTGTAGATTAATGCATGCATCTGTAGCAATTAGCAAATTATTGTTTATAATCAGCAAAAACATTTCTGATTTGTGTAAAACCATCATAATTCTATTTAATTATATATTTTTGTTGGATATTAGGGTATAAACAATTCCTTATATAGGCTTTTGTGCAGATGTGTTAAATTGTTACTGCAATTTATCCTAAAATTGGGGAAGCAACAGTTAACTTTTAAATGTTTTGTTGCTAAACATTTTATTTTTCTACATTTTTTAGGTTTCTTTTTCAACAGTCTGTTCAGTTGGCTGCTGTGGAAAAGAAATATCGCATATTAAAGGAAGAAGCTGTAAAGTTTCAAGATATGGAAAATAAAATTAGCATAATCTCTGAAAAGGTAATAATTCATATATTGTAGATATTACTATAAAACTTGGTATCTACTATCTGAAATCTGCAAGATACTTTGCATCAGACATTTACAGTCTTAAGGAAAATCTGTTGAACCATTAACTATTCACATCTAGGTTGAAAATTAAGTTTAATATTCAAATCAGTCATTTGATTGAAATCTAAATAGTGAAATATACCAAAGACACTAATACTATATATACTTATTTGGAAGTAAATGCCATTGGATTTAGTGGATCTTTTAAAAGTAAGTGTACATAAAAATTGATTTACCTGCAATCCTATTCTAATTTAGAAATAACTTCCACTGAATTTAGCTAGCGTCAATTTGAATCAGTAATATATTATTTGTTAAATATATAACTTGCCTTTCATTGAAATCACTGTACATAGCACTCACTCTTCCAATTTTTCCCACCAAGAGCACTGTGAACAGTTTACTACATAATAATTTAAATCTGATTTAATGGCATGTTTAGAATGATCTAGCATCTGAAATTTTCAGTATGGTTTTAAGAATAATTTTTGGAAAATCATAGTCAACTGATTAGGAACATGAATGCTTCCAAACGCAGCTGTGTTCTGCTCATCAGTTTTGTCTTTTGAAATAATGTTTGTTTCAGGGAGTAATTGCCATAATTAAATATTATAAAATAAAAACAATATCTTTTATTTTTCTTCCTTCACATTGTTAATATAAACTCTCTTCTTTGTAGCCCTATTAGTTCTATTACTCTATCTGCCTTTCTGTACTTAGCACTAGCTTGTTGTTTCTTTCATTGTTTCTTTTAAAATAGTAATGATTTTTGCTTCGTATTTATCTTGTTTTAATGTTTTAAATTATTTCGATTCTCCTCTGTCCTTTTGCAGTTTGCTTTTGGCATGCCATTCAAAGGTTCATAGTCAGATAAAATTTAAATACACTGTATATACCTTGCAAACAGTAAGTGAAGATGGACATTGTTTTGTGTTAAAAATGCAGTTTGCATCTTCGAGCGTCCTGCAGGAGGCTGCTTCATATGTTTCCATGATAACCGATTATGAGCAAGAAGTGTCTAGCCTTTATAACTTCATAGAGGATATTCAAAATAGTCAACGGGCATGTTCTAAAAAGTTTCAGACTCTTAGCAAAACCTTTCAAAAAGTGGTAGACTCCTGGAAGACGAGCATGTCTGAGATGGATACAAATACCAGCAATTTAAGATTGGATACCAAGATTTTACATAGTGAAATAATTTCCCAGATCAATACAATGGATCAGGGACTGAAAAAACTTTCTGAAAGACTGAAAGATCTAGAAGACAGTACAATAATGAATCTTAAAACATTAAATGGGCAAGAGGAAACTGAACTGCTAAGGATTGAACAGCAGCTGCAGTTGGATAAAAACACAGCTGAATTATTAAAAGAAGAGCACAACAGTCTTTTGGTCAGAAGTAATGATCTGTACCAGAAACTTGTATTTTCTGAACACAAACTGCAGGAATGCAAGACCTATTTACCAGTAATCGAAAATGCTATTTATTCCATTCTTAGACTATCAAGTGAGCTTGTTGCTGCAGAGATTAAAAAAGAAGACATGATCACAAAGGTAATCAGTGTAGAAAATGAAATAATGAAAGCTACTACTGAAATAATGAACATACAGAATACTCTTGAAGACATGCAATCTGAAGATAGCTGAATAAAAAATAAAGAAGCATCTTAATATCACAGAATCAACCATTAATGTTACAAGCAAAGCTTAAAGATTTTGCAAAAGTAGCAGAACAAGCCCACCATAGTGTGAACAGTATTGATATTGGCAGCTGTATAATCTTAATGTTTCTTTGGCTATCTTTTTTTTTTTTTTGAGACACATGTATACAAAGAAAATAAATACTAGAAGATTTGATAAAATTGTTAAAATTCATACTGGAAACATCTCATATATTTTTTATAGACATGTTGCAAATAATTTGGTGAGTATTAAGGTCATTATTTTGGTTATATGTTATTGAGTCAGTTTCGATCACAAAGATCTTCAGGATGATTTGTCATGAACTTGATTCTTCAGGACTTACAGTTGCCATTGTAATCAAGCTCTTGCTGCAGGTTGACCTTCCACCTGTCTCAACATTATAGATTTCTTAAGAGATATAGATCTTTGCATAAAATATCTAATAGCTGATAATTTTAGTATGGTTATTTGTGCCTCGTGAAAGCTCTCACAGAGATTTTGTGTATGATCCATTTGTTTTCCTCACTATCCATGGTATTCTCAGGAGTCTAATCTCACATCAAAATTCAAAAGCATCCGTACTGATTCTACACTACTTCAGATCCAACTTTCGTTTCCCTAGAGCAGGGGGAAAAATTGCCTGCATGATACATCCTGGCATTTGAGTATCTTTTCTAGGCCTTCATTGCTGCCTTATCAAGTACTGCACAGTGTGTATAAATAAAAATTCTGGTTTATTTATTAGTGATATAAAAGGCAGAAATTATCTATTACCTCAATGTTTTCACAGTCACATTCTAAATATTTATTTTGATTTCTTTATAAATTATAATTTTTTCACTGTTCCTTTTATTAGAAAGAATCAGATTACTTGCAGATCATCCATATTTTCAGCTATCAGAATAGTGTCATCAGTTGTGTGCAGCTTGTTGGTGTTTCTTAAGCCCATCCAGATGGTGGCTTTTTGTGCTATGTACAAATTACGCATGAGGACCGGGATGATTCCATTTTCTTAAGAATTACAAGTCTAATTTGGTGAAAGAATGCAAAATGATACTGATGGTAAACTTGATAGGCTCAATAAAGTATTTGAAATTTTACCATTCTCTAACATGCTTGAATTTAATAACTTATTATATCAGTATCAGTTGACAACTCTGACATGTTGAAAAAGTTGAGAATGAGACTTATTTTGATGGAAGTGAAAAGACTAGGAAAAGGGGGGGGGAAATTCTACAAAGCAGATTACAAACCTCTTTTGTATGTTGCCAAAGAAAAGTGTAGGTAGTCCTCAAGTTACAATGGCAATTGGAACCAGAATTTCTGTTTTGAAATGCTGCAGTGGTAAAGTGTGACATCACTTGACCATACTGCTTAGCAACAGCAATCCTAGTAGGCCCCGTTACTTGTTAACTGAATCCCATCAGTCGTTAGCCAAACCATTCCAAGCTTGGTCCCTCAGTCTCAAGCCTAGATAATATAAGAAACTGCCTCGTCTTGAATTTCCCCCACCTGCTTATCTCCCCTAATCTTTTCCCCTTTTGGTTAACAGCCTACTTAATCAGTTGCTCCTGCCACCCACTGCAGCCTGCCGATCTGTGTGCCATCACTGTACCAGCTGGGCCCTTTTTCACACCACATTTTGCACCAGGGTTTCTCTTGCTCCCTACCTGGGCTGCCATTCATGCCTTACTCAGTACCTCCATTTGTGCACCAACCAGGGTCTTTTTCAGAAAAGTACCCATCTAGAAGGCTCCTTTCATTAAGTCTCTCTAAAAAGGCAGAGACGTGAAAGGAGGATCCTTCTACCTAGATCTTGTTTTTTTGCAAAATAAGGCCTGGTTATGTGAATTGACACCCAGAGAAGGTGCAGAGACGCTGGGCAAGGTGTAAGAGAAACCCCAACAGCACTGGTATGAAAGAGGGCGGCATGAAAAAAAGACCCCAGCTAGTACAGTAATACTGTACTGTGTAGTGGGTGCATGGATGGGCAGAAATGGGTGGTGGTGGCAGCTGGCAATATGTGCTCAAAATGCAGTTATAAATGCCAGCAGGTCTGAATTTTGTTCATGTGACTAGGTGCAATGCAATAATCAGAACTTCAATAATGTTGTGTAAGTCATTTTGTTCAATGCCATTGTAATTCCAAATGGTTGCTGAATGGATGGACTTTCAGCAAGGACTACCTGTACATGAAAATGTACAAGTCAAGCTTGATTCTATGATACAGATGAGGCAGCTGTGTAAGTAACCAGTCTAGTGTAATAGATAAGGAATTATGATTGAGACTAGGAAAACCAAGGTTCAGGTAGCATGGTAGCTACCTGACCTCAGTCCAAGCATTTTCTCTTATCCCAAAATACATCACAGGGTTAACCATGGGAAAAAATAGCTGGAAGAAATGCTAAGTATATTATTAAGTTTTTTATGTGTGTGTTTTAATTTTATGCTTTTTAAAAATTAAACGCTTATCTCACTCTCAATCCAGTAAAATTGAAAAAAGATGCCAAATTGCTTTTATGCTGGTCTATGGTGCAGTGATACTTGCTGGAAATCACATGAAGAATGTTTAACAACAGTCAGCGGGGGCTTCTCATAATTTTTACAGAAACCACGATATCCAAGTTCTGTAATGTTAGCATAAAAGGCTCACAAACCTTATTCTTTATTTAATAAGCTAAGGAAAACATCTAAGAATATTCTCCTTTTCCGACAGCTTTCTGATAAAACTGGAGAATTTTAAATTACTTTTCATTGCAGGAAATCTGAACATTTTAAATTTCAATATAATATCATCAGACTTTTTACTTTTTAGTGTCAGATGGTACCAACTTTGACAAAACAACTGGAAGATCTTAATGTAATTCCTCAGATGAAGCATCTGCAAAAGGAAATTAGCATCATGCAGATAAGATCCAGTCGGTTAATTCAAGAAGAGGAAGAGCTCCAGCAAAATTTAACATCTCTCTCTGATGCAGTTGCTAAACACGAGGAAAAAACTAAGGGCATCTCTGTAAAAATTGCAGATGTGAAGACTGACATTAGACGCATTTCAGGTCTTCAAACAGATATATCCTTATTAATAGAGAATCTAGAAATTCTAGAAGACAAAGTAAATAAAGTTGAAAAGGCCATAATACAGAATATAGGGGATCTGCTCACTAGTAGCATTGACAGGACTACAAAGCTACAAAATATTGCATCTGAAAATACCAGAGAAGTAAAGCACATTAAGGCAAAATCACTTGAGTTGAAAGCTGACTTTACCAAGCAATTCAATAAACTTTTAGAATTGGAAAGTGATCGAGCTAAAGTTCGGACAACAGTAGCCTTTGCAAATGAGTTAAAACCTAAAGTCCACAATTTAAAGAATGATTTGGCACATTTGCTACTTGTATTAGATGAATTAACATTGCGAATTGGAAGACTACTTGGGGATCTATTGGAAAGCCAGAAGGAACTTGCTCTCCTGAATAAAAAGCTATCTAATTTAACTTCAATTCAAACTCAAACTGAGTGACAACTATTTCAAATAGGAACAGATCTAAGAATATTTTAATTCTAACAAATCAGAGTACCTTGTTCTAATAAAGTTGTATGTTAAATTATAAAATTTTAAAAAATAATCTGCATTTAATTTTCAATAATCTTAATTTAATTTTCAAACAGGCAATTTTGTCTCATGAGACATTTAAGTGAAATTACAAGTTTTAAATTAGTGAAAGTGCAATGTTGCCTTTAACATTGGTGAAAATCAAGACTCAGGTTTTAGTGATTAAGACAATCATTTTTAAGCATTTTCATATTAAAATATTTTCCTGTGCCTGTTGTAATTCATTAACATGAGATGGGCATAATTTTTGATATGGTAAGATGCTTTCAAACCAACCTCAACAAAAATGTAGACTATTACTGAGCCTCGGCTCATTTGGAACCGGGCCAGCTTCACTTGCCTGAGTAAGGGGTGCTCGCGCTTGCGTGCAAAGCTCCATTTGTGCAAGTGGTGAACATGCCTGCAACTCATAATAGTACATACCTTTCTCCCCTGGCCAGCAAGCTGAAATGTTGGGGACTACTGACTTAAGAAATGTAATCTTATATTTATGATTTCCAAAATTTATCTATTTACTTTTGAAAACTTAGTAACTTTTCTCTTTAATTCTGAACTTCAGAATCAATTTTAAATATTCTAATTTCAAATATTTTGATAGAAGATGATACTGTATAGATTCATACATAGGATTCAAACTGAATGTTTGAGGTAGGTCTAACCTGGAAGCAGGTATATTTATAACATACATGTGCAATTTATTCTTACTCTATTAATTTGCTTGTGACAGCCTTAATGGTATAGGATATTTTCCTGCCTAATGTAGTTTTTTCTTTAGCAGTTTCTCTAATTAAAATATTTTGTTGTATTGCACCATTGATAGTATACATGATTATGATTACTCATTTAGATCACAGTTGCGAAACCATTTAATTCATATTAGAACAAATTATTACATATAAATGTAAAATTAAAATATGTGCACTTTTCCTTTCCTTTCAGATTTAGAAAGGTTAAAGGTAGAACTTAGTAAATAAAAGACCGTTTTCATAAATATGTTGTTTCTCTTTATTAGGATGACAGTATTTCCTCCTGTCAGATTTAAAATTATGAAACAAAGTCTTTCTAGTTATTCTTTATTTTGACCACCAATGACAGCCTGAGCCAAGCATGTTTCATTGTCCTATACTGCCATGAGAATAGAGTTTCACAATGTTTCATCATCAGCCATTCAGTCCATCATTCATCTACTCAGTAAGACCAAGCTTTTTCTTCAAGGAATCTGGCATCTCAGGTGGAGGTGGACGAGGAAGCTTGAAGTAAACTTTCACAGAGTCATAGATAAACCACTGTAGTGCTGTCAGGGTACCAATCATAATGATACGGGCAAACAGACCCTTCCATACTCCTGATGAGAAAGACACCAGTGTTAGTAACCAAAAACATTCATTGATTTTCTTTTTTAAACAAACTTTTATTTTGATACTTACCTGTGAATCCCAGCCTCTTCAGTACTGCCAGAGCTGAACTGCCTTTTTCTTTGTTCAACACAGATACCACAGAATCAGCAGGATGTGAGACAATGGCACAGAAGACACCAGCTGAAAAGAATTAATTTTCAATTTTTTGTTAGTGCATTATTACAGGTAGCCCTCAGATTATGACGGAAATTTGGATCAGAATTGTCATTGCTATATAATGTCATAAAGTGCAATGTCATATGGCTGCATTGCTTAATAATGGCAATCCCAACAGTCCCGGATGCTGTTGCCACCACACAACTGTACGGGTCATTACCCAAGAGGCAGGAATGTTTCTGATGTTTGGCCAGGCTGGCAAGGGCCACAGGTAGTACTGGAGAATAGGTGGGCCAACATGGGTGGGAACTGGGGAACAATGGGGGTCTGGCATGAGCAGATGAAAAGATGCTATGTGGATGTAACCAGATGCTAAGGAGTGTCGGTTGGGGGTTGCAGACGGGTTTACCCTATTGAGTACAAAATTTCTGGGATCTTTCTCTTGTATTCCATTGTAGGGCTCCTTGGGAGAAAAAATGGGTGAGAATGGCTTCTAGAAACAACTTGTAACCTTCCCTGCCAGCTTCCCCTTTGAATTTGCTTGTGGATACCCAGAAAGGAATGATCACATGACCGCAGCTTGTTGCAATGTCTTTATCACAATATTGCCGCAGCCTGTCATAAATTCCCCATATTCAATAGATATGTGTAAGTGGTGCAATAGAAGTTTTATATTAAGATTAAATTCCCCTGTAACTGCAACAAATATTCATCCTAAATTATTAGTCATTAGCCAAACTGAAAATTAGCACATTCTTGTTGTATCATATTGAAAAAAACTGGTCTATTGCAACTACTACCACTATCACCACCATTTTTTAAAGTTGAGAAATGTTCCTTACCAATATAGCCTGCTACAAATGTAACAACCAGCTGTTCTCCTTTTGAACATTCACTTCTTGGTTTGGGAACAACATATTTGTAAAGAGCTTCCACAGTTCTTTCAAAGCAGGCAAACTTCATCATTGTGTATGGAATCTGCCTCATCCACAGTGGAGCAACTCCTTTGTAGAAACTGCAGAATAATCAGAAATTAGGAAATTTTCTTGAGCTTTTATTAAAGGGAATGGCAAAAAAAAAAAAACATGGTTCACTTCTATTACCCTAAAATTAAACTCCTAAGAGAAGAGGTGTAAATTTAGATATGGATACATTTGCATTCAAAATTAAAAAGGAATATACAGCAACCAGCAATCAACTCAAAACCTTTAGGTTCAGTGAGCAAAACCATGCCAAAGGTGGTAAAATTCTAGTTTTAGTAGTCTGTTGCAGGTCAAATACCATTCAGGAGTTTCATAAAATTAGGTGATGTTAATTTTTAGAAAGGTAGAAAAAAATGGATATAGATGTCTTTCCTGGCTTTAATTGCAAAAACCATTTAGCTGCCTTTTATAAATGTCCACACTCCAGCCAAATTCTGATAGGAGAAAATGACATACAGTACAGCCATTTCTATCAGAATATAAGTGACTAGAATGAAGGTATATTATTCTTACATGCCAATGACTCAAGCATCTTTGACTGTGCAACGGTAAAGTTGCTGATCCCTCTTAGCTGGAGCTACTCATGACAAAATCTATAAGCAGAACTCAGCAAAGAGATATCAAACAAAGATGGATCTAAGGAAGCATGTTGGCTCATGCTGTTTTTTTAAGAAATCTTGCAGTTCAATCTGAACATGTCTTAATTTGCCTCTGTAAGAGAGTTAATAAGATATAAAATGGGTCTGTGCAGGAAATTTCAAATACTTACGCCCAAATACCTTCTTCTGCATACATTTTGGGGACTGCTTGCCTCAATGTATTAGCATATCCAGGCTGTGTCTGAATGCGAACCTTAGCAGCTTCCATTGGAGCCAGAGCAATATCAGCAAAGAACTCTGCACTGGCAGACGCAGCTAAATACAATGATGTACGCCACAAATATGAGTTTTCCTAAAACGTTATAGCAAATCAGAAAGTCATAAAACTTCTACTGAACAAATAAGAAAAAAATGAAGCTAAGCTAAGAAGTGCAAGAGCTTACCTCTCCCAACATGTTGCCATACAGGATTTTGAAAACTTCATAAAAACCAAATTTGCAAAGTCCTTGCATGGAATAGCCAATAAAAGTTGGAGCCCATCCCTTTCCCAAGCCACGAACACCATCTTCTTTCAGAGTGACTGAAAATCCTTTGAAGATACTCTTATATTTTTGAGGATCCACCTAAACAAGTTTTTAAAAGTTAAAATAAGCATTATAAATAATTGCTTGTTGAATGACCATTCGTTTACCAACTGAAGTTATGACAATACTGAATGAGGGGTATTTACAACAGGTCCATTTAGTTGTGGTCGTTACAGTGTCCCTGAATCACATGATTGCCATCTGTGACCTTTACTACTGGCTTTCGAAAAGCAAAGTCAATGGAGAGGCTAGCAGGAGGTTGCAAATGGTTGTCATATGACTGCGGGATGCTGCAACTGTGCAAGATTTGCCTAAAGACAGCAACTGGGACTGCCAAAACATCGTGCAGTCACTTGTCACACTTTACCACCACATTGTTTAGCGACAGAGTTGCTGCTTTCAATTATCAATGTTAAGAGATATAGTTTATATAGTTTAAATGTGTACATATACATACCACATAAATGATAGAAGTCTCATTAAAGAGCAGTTAGAATCTGTATTCAAGTGGCTAACAGACTAGAATGAAGGGGAAAATCAAGCAGTAATGTTTAGTTGCAAGATAAACGTAAGAGTCATTAGGAAAGTAAAGGTTCTGTTGAAATAGAGAATAAAAAGGAAAAAAACTATGTGAAAAGTATTAGCAGAAAGTACAGTTTCCAAGTTTTGATGCTGCTAAAATATATGAAATATAAAATTTAAGTAAGCAATTTTAACTTGTGTCCTAATTGTTTTATCAGCATGCTGCAATATCATGTTGTTGTTCAAACAGTGGGCAACAGTATGTTGGTTTGCAAGGTAATTTCCAGATTCGAGATCCTTTTTTATATATAATAATGTAAGCTTGCTTGAGGTAAAACTGGACTTTGTATATACTGGCCAAAATTGACCGATATTCTTAGTATGAGTAGAAAATGATGAATGTCGTGAGGGTAGCTATGTTAACTAAAAACATTATCTGCCTAAAGACAACTAGTTTATGTGAAAATCTCACTAAATCAAAACTATTACCAGTATTGATGGACAATACTTATAACCCTATGTTCTGTGGAAGACTGCAATTTGGAATGCAAAAGGCTAAGGTAAAGAGAGTGAATTTCTTTCATTAAATTAATGAAATGTCTATGAAATTTCTGTGTATGAAATTAAAAGACATCTTAAAGTAATTTGGTATTACTGAACTAACACATCCATGAAAGTAATGTTTTATTATGAATTAAAAAGTTAATTTCTATATTATCTAGAGTGTTAATGCATAATGAAAATATTTTATTAACTGGTGATAGCTGCATATTATTATTCTATTGAATGATAATAAAATAACCAGGAAAGTATTTGGGAAAAAACTGACAACATTCTGAATAAATGCAATCTGTGGAATTTATTCATCACATGACATGACTGGATTGGTAGGAACAATATAAGATAGCACAGAAAACCTACCATTCCATTTTAAAACCCCGAAATGAATGGCAATAGTGATTATTTGGTGAGCATCTGATTAGAAACAGGTCTAATCTTTTATTCTTTTAAGGAAAATCTTCATTCAAAGACTATACATATAGTAAGCTTTTATTACTGAAAGAATATATTATTTTTTTAATAGAAATAGTGTTAAAACAGCAAAATAGATATGGAGCAGAAGCACTAAGAGAAAAATATTATTCCTGATATTTGGGAAAACTGCATAAATTCTTAAATGCCATGAAACAATGAAAATTTCTTAGCAGTTATTCTTGGTTTACCTAAATATGATAAAAAGTTAACTGTTCAATAATCCTAGAATATTTTATTAATAAAACATAGTAATTTAGAAATTCAGTCTCTCTGTTCCTACTTTCCTACCTCATGTCGCCCTCTACTGACTTGTTCCATTTCACTTTCCTCTTACTTTCTGGCTTTTCTGACTTCAGTATAAACAGGATTACAGTTTCTGCAATATGTGTTTGGATCGCAAAGTAGTAAAAAAGATTCCTCAAGATATTTAACTGCTTTAGAAAAACATAACAGTTGTATTTAATTCTCTGAAATTAAATTCTTGCAAGATTTCTAAGCAGCTGTAGTTATCATTTAATGCAGGGATGTCAAATGGAAGACCTGTGGGCCAGATCTGACCCGTGGTGCAGACCTGGAAACAGCAAAGGACCAGCCCGCAATGCCTCTGCCAGTGAAAATGGAGCTCAGGAGGGCCACACATTTTCGCTGGCAGAGGATTGCAGGCCATCACAGCCGAAAACAGAGCTCGCAAGAGCTGCAGGTGGCCCTCCTGAGCTATTTTCACTGGCAGAGGGCTACAGGAGGCTGTCACAGCCAAAAATGGAGCTCGCGAGTGCTGCAGGTGACCCTCCCAAGCTGTTTTCACTGAGGGTTGTAGGCCGTCATAGTCGAATGGACCCTGATGCGGCCCTCAATGAAATTGAATTTGACACCCCTGATTTAATGTAATATTATATAACCACATCATTAGAAATAGATATTGATTCATGATTTTAAGAACTAAAATTTATCCTAATTTCAGCATTGGCATGATTATTATGGAATTCATCTTTCTTACCACCTCAAAATTGGCAAGATTTATTCAAATTTTGATGCTCCCCCAGTTCCAAGCAACTCTGGGCAGCTCAGAAATATTATTTTCACAAGGAAGATGATTATCCTTTAAACTGCATTTCAGTTACAGCTGCAGTGTTTAACTTGAAAGCATATATCCAAATAATGAAGTGATAAAGGTTCCAACTATTTATGAACCTATCAAGAACAAATAGTAAATATTACTATTTCGTCTTTTTAAAAATGACATATTGCAAATTTGATTCAGTTCAAAATATTATGAGAAATATTTTTAATGCACAGTATGTTTAAAATGATTTATGTAATTGATTAATATTATTTTATATCTTAGTATGCCTTAATTACATTTATCAGAGTTAAAAGAAATAGAAGTGGAAACTGAATGGAATTCAGTATCTTATTCTTATTAATATTCTAAAATTTGGCAATATACAAACCTGCATGCGACATTTCACTAAATCCAAAGGTACGACTGCTGTATGTGTCAGACCACAACTTAATATTCCACCAAAGCCACAGAGAGCATAAAACTTGAGTGATCCATATTCACAACTATATTCTTCTGTAGTAAAGAAAAGACACACCATGCTGTTAAGGAAATCACATGCAAGGCTGAAACTTCAGTGAAATATACATTTTCATCAGATTAGTAAGATCTCACACATTAGCATGCTATATAATTCATTTCATCTGACATGCAAATCCAACCTGAATTCGGCATTTAACAAGATCTAAGGGAACCAATGCTGTATGTGTAGTACCACAACTAATAATTCCACCAAAGCCACAAAGAATGAAGAATCTGCCAGAGCCATATGCACAGCTATATTCATCTCCTTAAAAAGAGAAATAAAGTTTTCAAGGAAAATGATCAAATAATTTCAATAAGTGAATACAACTTAAAATATAGCTATAACTATCATTTATGAAAAAATAAACATCCATTTATTTTAATGCAGTGCTTTTCTGTTGTATTCCCCATACCAGAAAATACTAAGATTAGGACAATATCCAATTAGATGAATCTAAAATTAGATTAAATTAAAATCCAATTAGATTAAACGTAAAAATGAGGTATTTGTTTCATATTTAAAACAGCCTTACAGATCTTGAGATCTAATTCTGTTGTAAGATCTTAGCATTTTTCCCCATTTTTTAAAGTATACCTATACACGTTCATAGGTACTTGGAGCATCAAGTGAACAACTCTTTATCTCTGCAATTATTTGACTATAGCCTGATTATTTATTCAATAGTAGTGTTCAGAAAGTTCTGAGTTACATGCAATAGTGACCCACTGAATATCTGAGTATAACATAGCCCAGGGGTGTCAAACTCATAGTGTCATGTTGGTGTTACATGATGTATCACGACTTTTCCCTTTGCTAAATGGGGGGGGAGCATGTGATGCATCTGGCCTGCGGGCCACAAGTTTGACACCCCTGACATAGACTATCTGATTAATATTAATCTGGTCAATAGCCATATACATATCCCTCTATAAGTAATATTGCCTCATCCTGAAAAGGAATAGTATAATAGGTATGTATGAAATGTTATGCAGAAGCAGCAATAGGTTGCTGTAGTGATAAAAATGCTGCACTGATGCTGAAGAGATCCAAGTTCAAATCCGCTCTCAGCCACAGACATTTACTCATGATTTGGGCCTTTCATTCTCTCCCAACCAATCTATCTCCAAAGTCATTGTGGGGAGAAATGGGAAAAGGCACCATGTATATAATGTGAATTCTTGAATAAAAACAAGATACAAATCAATTTGTTTCACAGTAAAAAAAATTATAGTATAAAATACAAAGTAGAATGAATAAGATGCAGTTTTTCCCTTTTTTTCTCATTTTGCTTCTTAAAACATGTTATAAGAAGGAGGGCTGCAGAGAAAAGAGTAATGGAAGGGGGGACATAACTGAGTTCAACTAATAGATCTACAGGAGAGTCTTAAAACATGTTTCTCTTTAGGTTGAATATTTTTTAATCTCAAAGGATGAATCTTTATTCTCAATCAAGAGGCATACAATTCATGGATATGTAAACCAAAAGGGAGGGCGCTATACAAGGTAGTATGGGCTGTGAAAGTTCTATAAACCAAAATATTTAGACTCCAAACTAGCACTGCTATGAACATTCACGGTGACAAACCACCAATAAGATTATTTTACATTACTTTTTATGCAACATGTATATTTTTAAAAAGTACAAATGCCACTGAAATGAATGCCTCATGCATCTGACAACAGTTCTGTAAGTCTTTAAAAGTCACATGAGGGGGGCTGAAAGTTTCAACAGGTTTGCTTTAAGAGTAAGATGGATGACCTTTGAAATTTAATAATCGTAATCTGTAATAAAGGCTGTAATCTTTAGTGTAAGTGAAACTTAGCATTTATGAAAATAAACATTTTAAAATACGAATTTAGTGCATTAATAATGTAATACATATTGACTAGGGTAAAACATGTATTATGAACAAATGTAGCACTTTTTTCAACTCCTCCTCACAACTCAATATCTTTTATCATTACCATTATCAATTTCATTGTGACCTCCAAAATCATGTTCTTTGCATTAGGAAACCTATGCTAATTAGTTACAGTAAAAGCAAATCATTTTCTTCCACCCAGGGATTAGGGTTTTTTTTTTTTTTTGGAGTATTATCCTTTGAAATTATTAATTTCCTGAATTAAAACAGGTCACTCTCAAGGTCACAGATTAATGGTTCTAAAATAGGGTCGGGATCCTAAATGACCCACCCAGGCCTTCAGCGTCAGAAAGGCAAAGCAATTGGATTTTAAATTAGGTTTCACAAATTGATCAAAGGCTCGGTGACCTTACTTGTCCTCAAGGAGATTGCACATGGATTCTCCTACTAACACCGTGCTACCCGAAGGATCAGGCGCACGAAGAGACGGCTGAGACCCTTCCAAGGAAGGAATTGCCCTTCCCACCCATGCCTCACCTTCTGAGGAAGCGGCTGCCAGGCTCCGACGAGTGCAGGAGGCCTCTTCCGATTCAATAAGGCGCTTCCTCGGGCCGCAGCTGTTCTGGTGTAACTCGAGTTGAGGAGCATGGAATGGATTAAGCCGCACAAGCGGCGCGATAGTCGAAAACATGACGGCAGGAAACTTCAAATGAAAAAAAAAATACAGTATTTAGTATCAAATCTTCTCCTGCAGAACATTCACCCTGGCTCTCCCATGGACAAACTCTCACTCGCCACAGTGGGATGAAAAATAAGAAATATTAGGCCCCCTGACAGCCCCCTCAGCACTTTTACCTCCTAAAATGGCGGAACACCCGGCCTCCTCACCGACGGGCGACTCTTCTAAAAGGCCGAAAATCAACCTTCCTCAATGACTTTGTCCCTCTCTGACGCAACGGGCGGGGCAGCCTCCCGGAAACTCGCGCTTGCGATTGGGCAAGCAAGGACCTGGAATGTACGTCATTTCCCCGTCTCAAGAATTCCTCCTCCCATTTTGCTTTCGGTTCATCCCGCCCTGAGTACAGCGGGTACTCAGAATATTGGTAAAATTGCATTCGACGTCATTTAGAATTTGACCTAGGCTTACAAAAGGTCGGTTGGCCCTCGGCTCTAACCATGTCTCGGAGGAAAAGGGTTGGTCAATCCTGGCCTGACGCCTGTCACAAACTCACTTCCTCCACTGCTCCGCCAATACCAATAACCTCCGTCAGGGACAAAGTCATTGGGAAGGTGGGGAAGATGGGGAAACCGTTCCTCCAGCGGCGACGAATTCCATTCCTTCACACCGGAAGATGTGTCCGAAGAAGGTGGAACCAAAATTGAGGCGGAGCGGAGAAAATGATGCAAAATTTCCAGGACAACACAATTTACGTCGGGGGAATCCCTGACTGCCGCGGTACCGCGAAGGATGCAGGTAACCGCGGCTCTCAGGATCACAAAAGCTGGAAAATTTGTCGGATCCAGCGAACTGATTTATCACAGCACGTTTACAAGAGCCATACATCTGTTAAAAAAATATGGATACAGCCAATTAAGGTTATGGATTTAATTGGCTGTTTGCTGTAAAGTCACTACAGTAACCCTAGTATCAGATACAGTATTTTCATTTATGACCCATAGAACATTGTGTCAACCTTTATCTTACATACATATAATACGTATATACTGTACACCTCACGTTTAGTATATTGTGTTACGTATGCACACACCAACTTTACAATTTATGTTTGTGTATATAGTGCTCATGGTGGCATAGATACAATTGTGTGCTTTCCTTCTAAATACCTTGAAAATGGGATAAACTTAAGTCATGAAATTTGTTTATGTGACTAGAACGCATCTTTTGGGTTGAAATCATATCTTTGCAAAATGTGCCTTTTTCTTCAAATTGCTTTGAACACTCAAACTGACCATTCTTTAAGTGGATTGTGCAATAAAACAATTTTATATGATCAATCATTATTCATGCAAAGTTATTTTGTTTTTCCCTTGCTGTTTTTGAAAAAGAGTATAATAAAGTGAAAAGGCTTGAATGAATTGGAAGGTTGGTCGCAAATGTGATAAAATAGATGATGAAAATAAATGGATTATTTAGTGAATTCTTTGCATTAAAATCGCAGAATGTACAGTGTGTTGGTTGGGAACATTGCTACATATATTTTCATATGCAGGCAATGTCCTGTTGAAAACCAGTGATTATTAGACTGAATAATCTGAACATTGACGCATTAAAGAACAAGATACGGTACTTATATTTGGTAAAGAAAATGTGAATATTACAAGTTATACATAATTTTTAAAAACTGTAAGGGGAAGCCAGTGAATTTTGTAAACAGTGAACCTTTCTTACAAAACAAAGAAAAATTGGGACATATTAAGATACAAAATGCTTGCAGGTTAAAGATAGCATGTGGTGTATTATACAGAATGTTGAAAAAAATGTCTGTGTATGAGTGTTTCTGTCTACTTTGTTAAATCAAAGTAACAAGTGTGTCAAGAGTCACTGGAAATTGGGCAGCATATAAATGTAATATAATAATCAAAATAGTCTGGATAGTCGATATGTCAGTATCTAGAAATAGCAACATAGAAGAGAAAGAATCGAAGAAAATCACAAAATACAAAGATCTGGAAATAGAATGACTGTTTATTTTATTTTATTTTATTTATTTTATTTTACATTTATATACCGCCCTTCTCCCTGAGGACTCAGGGCGGTGTACAGCCAGAATTAAAAAAACATGAAATACAAATATTAAAAACAATTAAAATATATATAAATTTGTCCCAAAATTAAAAATACAAACCAATTAAAACATTTAAAATTTCCTCTTAAGCCAGCCCGGCTTGCTGGAAAAAGTGGGTTTTAAGGGCACGGCGGAAGGCACTAAGGTCTTGGATTCTCCTTATCTCTGGGAGCAACTGATTCCAGAGGGTAGGTGCCCCCACAGAGAAGGCCCTACCCCTGGGGGTCACCAGCCTACATTGATTGGCTGATGGCACCCTGAGGAGGCCCTCTCTGTGGGAGCGCACGGGACAATGGGAGGTCGTCGGTAGCAGCAGGCGGTCTCGAAGATAGCTAGGCCCAATGCCATGGAGCGCTTTAAAGGTGATAACCAACACCTTGAAGCGCACCCGGAAGACCACTGGGAGCCAGTGCAGCTCGCACAGGAGCGGTGTTACATGGGAGCGCCATGCTGCTCCCATCACTTCCTGCGCTGCTGCATTCTGGACCAGTTGGAGCCTCCGGGTGCTCTTCAAGGGGAGCCCCATGTAGAGAGCGTTGCAGTAGTCAAGGCGAAAGGTGACGAGGGCATGAGTGACTGTGCACAGGGAATCCCGATCAAGAAAGGGCCGCAACTGGCGAATCAGGCGAACCTGACAAAAGGTCCACCTAGTTACAGCTGTCAGATGTTCCTCCAAGGACAGCTGCATATCCAGGAGGACTCCCAGATTGCGAGCCCTTTCTGTGGGGGCCAAAGACTCGCCCCCAATAGTCAGTGATGGAGTCAACTGACTATATCGGGATGCCGGGAGCCACAGCCACTCAGTCTTGGAAGGGTTGAGCTTGAGCCTGTTCCTCCCCATCCAGATCCGCACAGCCTCCAGGCACTGGGACATCACTTCAAGGGCATCATTGGGGTGGCCTGGGGTGGAGATGTACAGCTGGGTGTCATCAGCGTACTGGTGGTATCTCACCCCGAAGCCACGGATGATCTCGCCCAGTGGCTTTACATAAATGTTGAACAGAAGGGGCGAGAGGACCGATCCCTGCGGCACTCCACAGATGAGAGGCCTTGAGGTCGACCTCTGCCCCCCTGCCAACACAAACTGCGACCGGTCGGAGAGAAAGGAGGAGAACCACCGCAACACGGTGCCTCCCACCCCCAACTCTTCCAGCCAGTACAGCATGATACCATGGTCGATGGTATCAAAAGCCGCTGAGAGATCTAACAGGACCAGAACAGAGGAGCAGCCCCTGTCCCGAGCCCTCCAGAGATCATCAACCAACGCGACCAATGCCGTTTCCGTGCTGTGCCCAGACCTGAAACCCGACTGGAACGGATCTAAATAAGATGTTTCCTCCAGGAATTGTGGGAAATGTCGCGCGACCACACTCTCAACAACCTTCGCCATGAAGCGAAGGTTGGAGACAGGACGGTAGTTGGCCAATATTGCCGGATCCAGGGACAGCTTCTTGAGGAGAGGCCTCACCACCGCCTCTTTCAAGAAAGCGGGGAAGTGGCCCTCACTCAGCGAAGCATTGATAACACCCTGGAGCCAGCCTCGTGTAACCTCCCAGGAAGCCAGTACCAACCAGGAGGGACACAGGTCCAGTAAACATGTGGCCGCACTAAGTCTCCCCAAAATCCTGTCCACATCATCGGGAGTCACAGCGTCAAACTCCTCCCAGATAACATTCCTCGTCACTCTGCCCTGATCTACCCAGTCAGAGTCCAAATCCCCCCGGATCTGAGCGATTTTGTCATACAGGTATTGTCCAAAATCCTCCGCCTTGCCTTCCAAGGGATCCTCCCGCACTCCCGGATGGAGCAGGGAGCGGGTCACCCTAAACAGGGCGGCGGGACGATTCCCTGATGACGCAATAGAGGCAGAAAAGTAATTAAAGTTTGCCGTCTTTATCGCCACTAGGTAGGCCTTAATATGCGACCTTACCAGTGTTCAATCAGATTCAGCGAGACTGGCCCTCCAACTGCTCTCCAGGCGTTTTTTCCGGCGCTTCATTTCACTCAGCTCCTCAGTGAACCAAGGAGCCGCACGGGATCGGCACCGGGTCAGAGGCCGCAAAGGCACGACTCGGTCCAAGGCCCCACCAGCCGCCTGATCCCAGGCGGCTACCAAGTCCTCGGCCAAGTCATGTGCTAGAACCTCAGGAAATGGCCCAAGCTCCATCTGGAATCTCTGAGGATCTATCAGGCGCCTGGGGCGGATCCATCTAATTGGATCCGCCTCCCTGTGGCGGGGGGCAGCGGTTCGAAGATCCAGGCAAAGGAGTGAGTGGTCTGTCCATGACAAGGGTTCCATGTCTATATCCCCAATAACAAGACCACTCAACCACTGGCCAGAGACAAAAATCAGGTCCAGAGTGTGACCTCCCCTGTGAGTAGGGCCATGAACTAACTGGGTCAGGTCCATGGCCGTCATGGAAGCCATGAACTCCCGAGCCACCTCAGACATTTCATCAGCAGATGGCAAGTTGAAATCACCCATGACTAAAAGCCTGGATGTATCTACTGCCACCGTGGCTATCATGTCGAGTAGCTCAGGTAGGGCTGTTGCCACGCGGCAGGGAGCCAGGTACGTAAGCAACAAGCCCATCTGAACCCCATGACCCCACCTCACAAGGAGGGACTCACATCCGGCTATCTGAGGCACAGTGGTCTCCCTCGGACCCAGATCCTCGTTAATAATAACCGCCACCCCCGCCCCTCCCCTGGGCCCTCGGCTGATGGAATGCTCTGAAGCTTGGTGGGCACATTTCGACCAGAGGGACGCCGCCCTCCGGGCCCAACCAGGTCTCCGTAATACCCGCCAGGTCCGCTCCTCCCTCTTGAATAAGATCGTGAATGAGGGGGGCCTTATTTACCACAGACCTGGCGTTGCACAGCATCAGCCGAAGGCCCAGATCCTGAGTATCTAAGCCACCTAGTGTCCGAGCGGAGCCTTGGGGATCCGGGCAAGCAATTGCTCTCAGATAGCGAGTGCGAGCCCCCGACACATGATATGGTCCCCTGCTCCCGCCATATCTGCCCCTCCCATTCACCGTGCTGATGGAAAATTCCTCCTCCGGATGGTCCTCCAGCCCCTCCCCAATCCCTCGACCTGCACCCTCCAAACTGTCCCCCTGTGCCGGGCTCGGCTCTGACCCTAGTGGGTTCGTCCTCCCAAACCCCTTGGTCTTCCTCCCGGTTTCCCTTAAAAAATCATTATTCCCACCCCTTAAAAATTTCATTAAAAATTTACGTAAAAAACCCCTCAACCCCCTCTTCGCTGCATGCCATCTCTCGGGGTTCCAAGACCCGTCATCAAGATAGGCCCTCGATAACATGGAGGGCCAGGCCTGCAAGAGGGGGGAGTCTCGCAATGCGAAGAGATCAGCGGATGAATACATCTTAAGGTTCCAAAAGTCTGTCTGGGGAAGATGGAAAGAGGCCAAGGATTCTTAATGATGGTTTAAAGAAAAGTCCAGGGGAGAGAGTCCACCATTTTGGCCAGGGGTCAAACTCCACTATCCTCCCACGACAGTGGAGAGGAGTCTCAGGCAGCTGTCCCAGAAGGCAATGACCCGGTCACCCTCTCACGGTGGCCAGTGTCAGCAGGTCTTATACAGTGGCAGCTGCAAGAAGATGACTCCCTCGGTGCCCCCGCCCAGGCTCACATCTCTCCTCACAGCAAGTGGATGTTAATGTCAATAGGGCAATTCAATATTGCTTTCTTTGCAAAAGAAAGCAAAGATACTATGAATCGTGATAGGTATGCAATCCCAAAACATCTGGAGCATCACTTGAACACCGTCAGCATTCACAAAAATCCCCAGCAGTCAATTGCAAAAGACAGCTTTGCTTGGAATAATTTATATCCTGCAACAATACCATCAACACCTTTTTAGATCTTTGGGGAGGACTTGATAGGTATATAAAAATACCAAATGCAGTCTAAACATCTGGTCCTTCAGGTCTTGAATTACTAAATGTCCACATCTTAGACTGTGAATATGATTTTAGATTACCCACACATAATAATATAAATCAAATGCCATGTTAAAATAGTCAAGAATAAATGAATGCTGATTTATGCTGATTTGAGCATAATGATGAAACAACTGTATAAATGAAATATGTTGTGGTTTGGTTTAACAGAAATGATTGAATTGCAAAATAAATATTGAAATGAAAAGGTAAATGGGTTCCGAGGAAGAGTATTGCAGAAAAACTCATGACTAGATGAAATTTAGAAGTGTACTGTAAAGTACAAAACAATGCATGGAATTGTGTATAGATTTTGAGGAACTATATTTTGAAGGTAGAAAGATACAAACAGGTAGAGTGAACGATAAACTACATTGCTGTAAACTATTTGGGTGCATTTCCTAGATTTAAATACATTTGCACATGACTTTTGTGTTATATCTCTACTAAATGCTGACTATAAAATATTCACCTTCAGCCAAAAGACTGAAGAGATTTTTGAAGGAATTCATACACTCCAAAATGGCTTTCTACCCTAAAGGCAGATAAGAAACAATATGAGACACATTGGAATATTATGAAACACATAGTGAAAAATAATTGGCACTGTTGTTTTTTAGATGCTCAAAAGGCGTTTGATAACATGAATTGGAAACAACAATTAAGATATATGGACTTTGGAGATAAATTTATAAATATGTTTAAGGCAATATACACAAAGCAGATAAAATCTCTTGATTGATGTATGTGGAGATAGATCATGGTAATATCTCTGTTTCCAACTATCATGCAGGCATTTATGAAGCCGACAATGTTTTGAAAATGTATTGAAAGATCATCTCAGTCACTGCAGCCTTAATGATTATGTGGACTATAATTGTCATGCAGAATTCCATGTTTGTAGCTCAGACTGTAGTACCAGGCCTATCTTAGACAGTTCTACATGACATCCAGCTTAATGGGATGTAATAGCATTTGCTGTTTGGCAAAGAACTGCTTGATAAATAGTTCTTATCTTTCAGTTTAAAATAGACTAGCCTGTTTTACTTCTTAACACACTTTATCTTCGCTTTTATATTTTTAGATGCCAAATGGCTAGCAAAACAGATTCGTATAAAATTAAACTGCAACAGGAATTTTTTTTAATTAAAGTTTTATCAAATATTACAATTTTTTCCCCATCCCTCCTCCCCCCTCTTCCCTCCTATATGTACTGTAATAACTAAGTAAAAGCCCATTTCTCAGTAGGAGAGTAAGTTAACATCTGTGCATTGTTTTTAATAAGGGATCTAATTTCAGGTTCTTGTCATCTGACATGATCTGTCTAATCACATATTTCTTGATTAGGAATTTAGCAATAGTTTGAAATATTTTAGATGTATTAGATTCAGTACTTAAACTTTGAAAAATATGATTTATATGTGGAATATTGAATTCTGTTTAAGAAAGTATAACATTGTTTTGATACTACAAAAATTAAAGTTGCATAGTTTTCCAATTATTCACAGAAGAAATGGAGATTTTTTTTAAAGCAAATGTGTAGTTTCTTGATTTTAAAAGGGAAAATTATGCAGTTACTTGGCAAAATACCATCTTAATCAGTATTTCTCTATTTTTTTATGCAGGGGAAATTTGCATAGGCTGAATAGGCTATGCTTATTTCTGCATGGAAAGATGATTTTTGAAAACTGAATTAAAATTACTTAAATTTTGTGTTACAGATCTGTGACTACTATGGAAAACAATGAGCTTGTATAGATCTAGTTGATATATTTTTGAAATTAGAAAGCAGAACAATCTACCTGAAACCCAAATGTTTTCATTCTTTGGCAATGTAGACAAAGAATTATTCCCACAAGTCTGTTCAATTACTGAAAGATGTTAAGGATAAGAAACAGGAACCTGCTAATCAAATACTTAATCAAAACAAGAGTTACTCGGTTTTGAAAAAGCTACAAAGATAAAAAAAAGTAACTTGATTTCATTGACGGCTGCATCAGGGCTGTTTGACTTCGGGGGGCGTGGCCAGGGCCAGCTCAACTTCACTCATGTCAGAGGCACCTGTGGTGGCCCAGGCGGGGGAGGGGGGATCCATTGTCTCCAGCAGAGAAAGGCGAGATCAGGGAGAGCGGCCCTCCCAAACTCTGTTTTTGCTGGCAGAGGTACTGTGAGTCAGTCCTTTGCTGTTTCTAGGGCAGCTCCGTGGGCTAGATCTAAACACCCCATGGGCAGGATCCGGCCCATGGGCCTTGAGTTTGACACCCCTGTTCTAGTACATGTAAGCCCAGCTAAAGTAATCAATAGTATGCAACTCAAAATCCTGGAATTGTGATTTTGTTGTTAAGAAGCATGGGAAAAAAATCCAGTGATCATATCTAAGATTATCAGATTCTAATAAGGACCAATAGGTCATAAAGAAAATGTTCCTTAATCAATTTAGTACCATAAGCCTTACTGAGAACTTTTTTGCAGTTCTAGACAAATCAGTGCTAATACTTACATTTGTGCAGCTTCAAAATGATGGGAAAGTCTCAAAGGAATGACAAGTCCGCAAAAATAGTTCCATTAGCAGATTAAATGCTAATATTCCTAGTTGTCTCATAGTCCTCAGATGTTTTGGACCAGCATCAATGATCACTTGTAAAAACTGGAAATACTTTTGTAAAGCTCTATTGCACATTGAATATTATTTATCAAATGTGTATGTCACCTGACTCCCAATGACTCTGGGTGGGTCATAAATAAAACAAAAAAAGTACTATTCATAAGAGGTGAAAAATAAAAGATAGCAAGAACAAACTGGACAGGTCCTAAGCAATTACAAAGTACAATTTTCAGAAATTAGTATGAGGAGTATTTGCAGCACTTGGACTTCAAATGTCATATGGACATTAAATAGCATACTATGGATATAATATTGTATATCTGGAGTTTTCATATTACTGGAATTAATACCTGGGTAGGTATCCAAAATGCCTAGGTAGATGGCATTTTGTAGAAACCCTGTATTTCAAAGAGCAAAGCAGGGTCAGTGCAGGCTTGTGACTGGATGGAAAACAACCAAGAAATCTCACAACTGTAAACTATACTAAAATTTGCTGATAGAAAGCAATGCCAAACAATTTCTGTACTGCTGCCAAGAGTAAAGAATTACTCTTGATTAATGAGACTTTAAAATTAGGACTTACATGTAGACTAAATACATTTTAAGGCAAGAATTTCTATATAAAATGTAAAGAACTTCTGAGTGCATGAACACCAAGTCAGTCAGAGGAGAGTGAAAGTTATGGTTTAAAATAACTTTATTGCAATTTTGTATTGAATATGCTGTAAATTGATACATTCATTTGATATGTAATAATCCACAATAAAAATGAATGTTATATCATTGGAAAAAGCAATTTGGGACAAGTCATGGTGGACCAAAATAATTGCATCGTTTAAACATATTGATGGGCAACATGTTTAAGTTTTGTTCATCACACACACACATGTGTGTGTGTGTGTGTGTGTGTGTGTGTGTGTGTGTAACAAATGGCCTTTATATACCGTAAGAATTATAGCTTTTGTAATATCAGTGTTTTAAATAAAATACCATAGAAAAATATGAAATCTAAAAATGTAATTCATGCTGTGGTACATGACTCTTTTGAAATAAGTCTGCAGATAAAAATGATTTCACATTTAGTTAAGTAAAAATAAGTAAACCAATTTATTTTATGTAAGCTTTATTTCAAAAAACTATACTAATAAATATTGTTCTAAAACAATAGTCAATTAGATCAGGAATTATAGATTAAGCACTAAAATAGGTAACTATGATTAAAAATTAAGGATAAGTTCAAGTATAATTACAATTAAAACTAAGACAGATGTATACAATAAGTTTACCATTTATTTATTAGATTACAGTATTCTACAGAAAATGCTGAAACCCCTTAAAACTACACTGCATTTAGCTGCAGTTTTCACAAAATGCATTCAAAAATGCATTTCCTTTTATCAATGTCTCTCTTTCCACCCCCAATAACATATGAAGTAAAGAAAATTTCAGTACAGTATCTTAGCCTGAAGTAAAAACATTTAAACACATCTTCACATTTTACTATCACTTCTGCCCATTTTGAACTTCCAAGTTTATAAAATCAAATATACAATCTCAAAAGAACATAATGAAGTCCACATTAAAAAAATAAATCCTACAAGTAGTTCCAGAGAAATATAAAGATACTACTTATGGCACAGTGATCTCCTAATTTTGAAAGAAGTTGGTGATGTCCATTTACTGTCCTGTTTTATTCCAGTTTTCAGTTTCAAGATGAGGAAAGATGAAGTCATCTCTATAATTAAAAATAGGAGACCCAGTTGTATGTGCCACAGAAAGAAAAATTCAATTTGTTGTTTTCTGTGGACTCTCGGCCGTAAGGAATTTGGAGAATGGATTTCCTTGATTGATTTCCATGGATTGATAGACGAAAACCAAAAAGATTGCAACAACGAAAAAGAGCAAAAATTTTATCCACAAAGGAATGGAGTGTTTTTTAATTGTTTTTTCTTTTTGGACTTCTGCTGAGGCAACATATTTAGGAATATACTTTGATGAATATGTTTCTTCCAGCCGGTAATCACTGAACTCTATAGGTCGCCCAGCAGCGCCTTTGATTGGTCTGCGGCAGCTTGCACTATAAAGTAATATGTTTAAAATTAACATTAAAGTGTGCTAGAATACATCATATATATAGTACTTACTAAAGAAATCACAGTAGCAATTATCCAAAAGAGGTCTGGTGTCAGGTAATTCCAACTTGCAAGTCAAGGTAGGCCAGAGTGGCTTCTTGGGAGGGGGATTGTGAGGAAACTCCCGCAGCAGATATCTCATTAGGCCCAAGTTCTTATTAGTTCAAGCTAGTACCTTGCTGGCTCTAAAAGCTCCAAAAAAGGACACTTGTGTGTTTTGATAATTCACTGCTAAATTTGATATAGTTAAGTATGTCATAATTGCTGTTGCTGGGAAAAAGAAAGGCTAAGCTAGGTGTAGCTAGACTTGGGAAGGAAAAAGTGTTAATTATGTATATAATTATATCATCCAAAAAGTGTTTGTTTTTTATTATCTAAAACAAATTGCCATATATCATATGAACTTGCTTGTCCATTTCTTTATATGGAAGTGAGAGCTGAGTATGGCTAAAGAAATATTGAATTTAAAAGGAATTTAAAAAATAGCAATGTATGAAACAGCAAGAAAAAATAAAAAGGCACGGAAGGGTACAATAATTGGTGTTAGTGTAAACTAATTTTAAATGTGTTGTTTTATATGTTTCCTGTTTTTAATTTTGTTTTACTGCTTCTGACTTCTGCATAACATGGCTAAAAGGAATTATTTCTTGGATACTGACATGTTCCTATTTATGCACTGTTACTGTTAATTTCAAAATAACAGAGGTAGTCATCACATGCAGAAAACAAGGTTGGCTAGTTGGGCATGGATAAAAGGAGTAGCAATACTGTACAAAGGAAAGTCATCTATAAGGTTATGACTAGGGATATGCAAAATGTTCTATGCTCAGATTAGCTGGTTTTTGACACACCAGGTGCAAACCAAAATATATGAGTTTGGGAAGAAAACAGGAAATCCTAACATTAGCTAAAGAGTTTTTGAGAAGCTTGGGGGATTAGCTGATTGGATCTGCTGTGCTTGACACTAAGACTTGTAGCTGAAAGGATAAGAAAACGAAGGTGCTAGGCAGATCAGTGAGCAGGGTACTGGAGAAAGAAGGGAGAAACAAGATGCGCACCAGGTTTACTGTACTTATCCTGTAAAACCCACATGATTTTGTTTTAGTCAAAACTTGGAGCAATCAAAATATTCTAGTTTTGGCCAAATTTATGAAAGCCTGTTCTATATTCAAACAAAACATATTTTTTCCATGCAAAGAATTTCAGAGGTATTTAAGAAAAGCCTTCCTGGATCAGGCCAAATACATTCTATATCATAGAGTTGCTAATCAGAGAGAGAACCAGGCAATCGTGGACAGGAAGGCAATAATCCTGTTGTGGAATATTATTTCTAGTTTGCAATTAAAATATGCCAGCAAGAAAAACCTTATTTTTATTTTAACTTAATCACTGTCTTCTACTTGTTCTCCAGAAGCTGCTGATATTAAAGACCTGCTGCCTTTTAGTAATTTATTTATTAACATTTATTTAGGCATGCATCTCACAAAAGTGATTCTGGGCAATATACAACAATTAATATATAAAAATAATCATTGTTAAAAAAATTTTAAAAACCATAAGGCACAAAAATTAGCATTAACCACAATAGTAAGCCATTTTAGGGTTTCACCAATTTCCTGGAATTCCCAGGCCTGATGATATAGCCAGATCTTGAAGCATGCTTTTCACATATGTGCATCTTTCCTCTGCAGTATTAATTAAATGTGGGCAGTTAAAGTCAGATTTCTGGTTAGGGTTAAAGAAATCCAATATACATATCTATTTGAGAGTTTGCTATTTTTTATTGAATTCTTTTGTAGGGGGTCTTTATATATATGTATGTAATCTAGTTATTAGTAAACTAGAATTATATAAGGGCATCCATATACATTTTCCAAATAAACATTTTGATAGTTAAAATGAATCTTGGTAACCTTGGTTTTAGGAACTGAGAATACCACTTATTTTGCTTCTTCAGTTGTCTTTTTAACCATGTAAAGAAATTTTAAGAGAGTCTGAATCAGAACACTGAAAAATCAAGACTTTTCAGCTGCCACTAAAAATCAGGAAATTTGCAAACTAGCACAATATTGTGTAACACTTATTTTCAAGACTTGATAGGGCAGTGAAATAAAAATATTGCCTTGTCAAATCCAATGTCTTTTCAGGCCAAAACCTGAAAAATATTCATGCATACGAAGAAACAAAACAAAAAAATAGCTACAGGTACCTAATTCCTGTGGGTGTTGATGCTTCATATGGAAACATTTCTTTAAGTATATCTCTTTCTAATCTTGTATCCTCTGTAGACATTTTCTCGATGACCTACAGTTAGAAAATGGAAAAATGATAATCTTACCAAATTTCATTAGAAGCTGTACTAAAGAAAATAAGGGAGAGGCAGAGTGCAGCCATGTTCCGGTGTCATTTCGAATAGTACACCCATGAAATCTAAGAAGACTCCTTCATGGGGTTTAGCTGTTGATCAAAATTTGGTTACATTTATCTATCTAGTAATTTATTGTAAATCCAGATGTCTCCAGCAAATATCCTTTGTTCTTTCAAGATGAAGAATAATGCTATTTTATAAAGATTAATGTGATAAAAACCTAAAAAAGATATTTTCACCACTTCTAATTGAATTGATCAGATACTGGTGATAAGGATGAATATTTTCATTTTATATCCTCCCTCTGAAAAAATGTAAGAACCATTTTTAAGCAAAGCATACAATAGTTTTGCTGTGGAATATTCAATTATTTTAATAGCACACACGGCTGATATAAATTTCCTTTAAAAATAGAGCTCACTTACTTTAGATTGTTCTAGTTATCCTGATTAAATTAGATTGGGAAACAGATTATTTACTTTAGATATTCCAGATCTGTATATACCCAACACATGCAAAAAAAAAAAAAAAAAAAAAAAAAAAAAGCTCTGAGAAGGAATCTGAGGCTAGAAAAGTCCTAAAATATATCTGCTATCATAGTTTTAATTAAAGATAAGTTCACCCTCCACCCCTTTCTATCCACCAATCTATATTTAATTCATTTACTTCAGCTGTCATCAATGGTTTCTTTGGTGTTCTTCTTGGCAATTCTGAGAAGTCACTGATTGACAGTATAGGATCAGCATGCTTGGTATTTCCAGGTACCCTATTGACAACCTGCTGAAATTCAAATTGTTCAGACTCAGAATAAACAGAGGAAATTACAACAAAAATCTTAACCAAGCCAGGCAGCTTACACATGAGATACTAACTATCCTAAATGGTGAATATAGTCTTTTTTTAAAATGATAAGTTGCTTTTAGTATTTATAAGTATTATCCTGTAACATATATATAAAGACAATTTTTGACACACAGGGAAAAAACTTTCAGAAGATCCACAGTAACTGAATATTGCTCCTTCTGCCACTTAGTTGCTCTTGGTTTGCATTAGACTGAAGAACAGCAGCCCAATGTTTGACTTAAAAACCTTTTTTTCCCCAAGAAATAAAGGTTTATTCAAAATTCTTCCATGAGAAGAAAATGACAGAATACCACCTAATGAAAATTCAGAATATTTACTAGAGTCTCGTTGCTTGAAGCCACTACAGCTATGGGAGTATTCTCTGATATTACTGGATCATGTACAGGAAATGGAACTGTAGTTTCAACCTGTTTGTTTAAAAACAAAAACATAACAAAATAAGTGTATAACTGTTACTAGGGCTCTGAGAATGTCAAAAATAAAGATCTAAATTAAAAAATAGCCTTGCGTCACCCTTTTCCTTGGTGTTCTTCTTGAAACTCTTGAAGATTCCCTAGACACTGCCTGAAGAAATCCACTTTTTGAAGATCCACTTCTCCAGAATGTCTCAGTAATGCCATCCTTGGATATTTAAGCATTAAACATATTAGCAAACATGAATGCTCTATCTTGAAATCAGATTATCCCACCTAATGCCATAGCGTTTTGCATGAAAATTGTGCATAATATGTATCATTCTATGTTCCTATTTTGGGTAGAAAAGCATATTATTACAGAGAAATAGTGAACACAGGATAGATATTAATGACATGCCATTAAAAATAAGTACACACTTTGATGTGAAAGACATTTCAGATTATTAAAATGTATGGCATCTAAATATCTGACCCCTTTTTTATCTTTTATTAACTACATTAGCTGATATCCTTTCTTGCACTGGTACTTATTTTTCAATCTCAGATAAAGAGATTCTGATTCTGACATTATATATGCCCTTACTAATATAAGTTCTTTAAATGGCTCTCTGAAGCAAGTGATGCTACATTTTAAATCTGTTACTAAATTTAAAATGTTCAGCATCTTATCCATATTCTACTTAGATTTAGAAGTTTAAATTTGACTGGTAATGATTGCAAATCCCTTTTCCCTTAAAGCTGAATGGGACTGCAGCCTTCATTCTGTGGAAATTAGTGTATTCTTAGTATAAAGATTACAAAAGGAGGGAATAACCTTGCAAGCGTTAAATCTGTCTGATAGCTTAATAAGATTTGCTAGTCAGAAAGAGATTCTAGGGCATAGCATAATGGGCAATCAAATTATAGCTAATTATTATATAGATGAGACAGTAAACCCTGAATTCATAGATTAGATGTGGCCATCTACCAAAACACAGAAATGGATAGAAAATTACTTTCTATCTTTTCTATAGATAGAAAATTACTTTCTGAAGTCTATATTGGTATGTTAAGGTGAACAAGAAATATTCTTTTGTCTGGATTTAATAATAAAAAAATTCAGAGATGTTGGGAGGTTTCCTGAATATAATTGATCCATGTGTAAAATATAAGACAAGCTAAATTTAAATTTAAAAAATTAGTGCCTCATATTTGGTTTTGAACTTTATTTTTCAATTTTTAATGAATATTTTAAAAATAAATTTTTTATTTATAGCAGTATAATTCATTTGAAAATGAGGTATATTTTCTTCTTGATACTTAATTTTTAATTACAGTAGTCCTCACTTACCAAGTACTTTGTTTAACTACCATTTGAAGTTACAATGGAAAAAAAATCCAACTTTATGATTAATCCTCACTTTTACAACCGTTGTAGCATTCTGCAGTGATTGGCATTTTGTGCTTCACAACTGGTTTCCAATAATAGAGAATGTTAACTCACAAGTTGCAATCACATGTCTTGCTTAACGACCATGGTGATTCACCTAACGACTGAATGGGAAATGTTGTCTGTTGTGGTCATGTGATTTTCTGCTTAGTGACCAGAGTGCTTAGCAATATTCCTGATACAAATTGTGGTCACTAAGAGAAGAGTACTTAATATTTACATTTTGGCAGAAACCAAAAGTAATAATTTAATTATAGAAGTTTCTTGAAAACATGTCCCAAAGCATTCCCAATTTTTTTTAATAAAAAAAGTATCTTCCTTCCTTTTAATGTTCTAAGCAGGCCATAAAATTGGGATCTCTTTGGTAAACTGCCAACTTTGAAAACATATCCCTAATGTATTGTATTATTTTATTCACTATATAGTAACATGGTTAACTTAGTTAGTACATACATTACTGCTGAATACAGGACTGGTTCCAAAAAAAAAAAGGAAATTTCAAAGGATCCCTTCTCCTATTAAGATACTAAAGGAGAGGGAGAAGGCGGCGAATGGAGTTTTTGTAGTTATTTTTATCTCCTTGATTGTTTTCCTTAGATAAACTTATCTACATGAAACATTTCAAAAGGCTGATTTGCTTCATCTCTTTACCTGGCATTCAGGTTGCATTGCATTATGAACTCTTTTGCAATCCTGTTAAAACTGCTGCTACAGTTGTGCTCATAAGTTTACATACCCTGGCAGAATTTATGATTTCCTGGCCATTTTTCAAAGAATATGAATGATAACACGAAAATTTTTCTTTCACTCATGGTTAGTGTTTGGCTGAAGCCATTTATTGTCAATCAGTGAAAGAAAAGTTTTCGTGTTATCATTCATATTCTCTGGAAAATGGCCAAGAAATCATAAATTCTGCCAGGGTATGTAAACTTATGAGCACAACTATAAATTATTTTTTTTTCAGCTAAAACAGCTCTTCCTCGTAATAGTGTTTCCACATTAGATTTTATTAAATGAGAATGGCACTGAATAAAATTAAACTAGTTTAGATCACAAATATTGTCCTTATTTTGAACAAATTTTCTTTGGTGCCTGTAGGTTTATTATATTACAATTAGGAAGAAGTTATTCAAAACCAGCATGAAAAAAATAGGCGGGGTTCAGAAACTTACAATTTCCCCCCATCGGCTCCTTTATTACATCAAAATGCTAGCTAGCAATTATCACACTCTGCCATAAGTTCTTTGTATTTCATTTTTTTTCCCCTAAAGGATCAGATGTGTGCTTTATTTTGAAGTAAATATTAACAACACCAGAAATATAAACTTTTAAAATGTCATTTTGAAATATACATTTTAACAATCTTTTAAAGAAAATTATTGTGGTACCTGGTTATTTTCAGCAATTCTTCTTTGTTTAAGTGATAATGAAGTTTTTGTTTTACTCTTCAGTGGTTCTCGCTTGTCAAGTCTGAACTCTGTTTTAGGATCTGTAAATAAATATATTATTCTTTTGCAGCTAAAATGTCACTACTATTAATCAATGCTATTAGAATCTTTTAAGAGTGTTCAATTATTTTTCCAATTTACAAAATACATTGAAAACTAGTAGCAATAAAGATTAAGTTCACAAAAGGTGTGTTCTGAATGGAATACATCTGAATGAAAAATTCAAAAAAGTGGCATCTTGAATTCTTCATGTCTGTCTGTCTACCTACCTATATTTGGATTAACCTCTGGGAATATTTTTAAAAAATCAGTTTTATTTAAAAGCTTTTTAGTAAGTAAGATTTATTTTTTAAAGAAAACACAAGACTGTACTATTGCAGTAATATAACTTGCATTTAAAAATTAATTAGGGAACACAATGTTGCTCCTATAATTCATAATTAATTCATTTTAAATTATTTCAATTTGGCTATTTAAATATAGTCCATCATAAAGAAAGTAGTGGAATTTATATCTACTGCTCCTAATTTCACTGCACATATTAAGGCCAAATATGTTTCCACTCTCATTGCATACAAAAGGTAAAAAATAAAATTGTTATATTTTTAAATCTATTTAGTCATCTTGCATTTTATTATACCTTCTTCATTGTCACTGAACTGATCCGAATCATCATTTCCATTCTGCTTATTGTTTTCTGCTGATGAAGAAAATGTTGGTGTAGCTATGAAAGAACTTAGCTCTTGGGATGGTTCTTTCAGTTTCAGTAGCTTCTTCTCATACAGATTTCTTGTCGTAGCTGCAACAGAGCAGGAAAAATTGGTTACATGACTTAGACATTTAGTGTCCTCTATGTGCATTTATATTATTACTACCTTACTTATCAAAATATGAATATAGTAGCAACTGTATTTTAATAGAATGTAAAACTGTTAAAACCTGTTTCCTTCCATTTTTATTTTGAAATTTTTTTAAAAAATGCTACAGTAGACCTGACAAAACATGAGACAAGCTATAAAGGAAATAAGAATTGCCTATAACCATTGCCTAAGTTCATGAATGGTTTAGATGTGGGCAAACAAACTAAAATTAAACTCCAGTAAAATACAAGTACTGTTCCTCAGTAGAAAACTACCTTGTTTCCCCTAAAATAAGACATCCCCTGATAATAAGCCCAATTGAGCTTTTAAGTGCATGTGCTAAAATAACTCACCCTCCTGAATATACCCCTCCCCTGAAAATATTTAAATGCATGCGCAGCCGGTCCCCATTTCCTCTGGTTAGGGTTGGGGAGAGAGAACTGGAAATCAGATAAGATGGCAAGAGGAGCCCCGTCCTGCTCCACGCGCCCCAAAATAATAAAACATCCCTGAAAATAAGGCCGAGCACTTATTTTGGGGTTCAAAAAAATGTTAGACAGGATCTTATTTTTGGGGAAACACGGTAGCTGTGTACTGCAGTTCAACTTTTCTGAACAAAACTGCACAACCTTCCCCTATGAAAGGGGAAGTGTTCTATTAGAAGATGCTCCTTAAACTTTGTTTCTGGATTCCCAGGTGACAAAAGTGACACAGTTATGTTTCATAATTCAATTACAGCTGTTCCTGAATGAGCTATAATTGCCAATAGTCAATCCTGCCTTGATATCCTAATTTGACTCCTGCATTATACATTATATGGGATGATCCCAGAACTGAAATATTAATTACAATTGGTACAAAATACAACAATAGTGTGCAAGCCTGTACAAGTTACAAAAAAATATACACACCCTTACACTGAAATCATTTACCAGGTTTAATTTAAACTATTTATTAATCTTAAAACTATAAAGTTTAGGACTAACAATCTGTAGTAATTAAGATCTATAGGAGAGATCATTGGTATTAATAGCTGTAGGAGAGACCATTCTGAATAGGTTCATAGGTAGGAAATTGTTTATCTGGCACATAAGGGAGTGATTGTTTCTGCACTGCTTCTATTGTTATAAATACTCTCCTTTTGGAGTTGTGTTGAGTTAGTTTTGATCTGAGAAGTGCAGCCAAGTTACATCTCTTTTGCTATCTTTTTAAAGGATAATTTATTAACTTGTATTTAAATTTTAAATATTATATTATGTATATTAATTCTGTTAATGGATAATGTAGAAAACAGAATATAAGATAAAGGAAAATTTTTGATGTGCTACAGCCAGGCAAAGCCTACTTCAACCCACTTATGTTTGTTGCGTAGAACTCTAGCTAGTATAAAAAAAGTATATGGGGTATACAGTACATATAATAAATTACTAAAAGTAATGTTTTAACTTATTTAGCAAATGGTTACTTTCCATCTGTAGTTAAATAGTTCACTTTCATATTATTGGTAATGTATCTTAATACAATTGTATACTATGTTTGTCAACAAGCAGTTTCTTATTTAAGTCCTGATGATTGATTCCGTAAAGCAGTTTATGCTTCTACTGTATTTGAAAATAGTTCTTAGCAATATGTGAAATAACCTGAAAGGATAAATTATTTCCTACTGTAAACTTCTAATCTTTATTATCATCTAAGATGATCAGCACAATAATACAGATGCAAGTCAAGCTTAGTTTCAGTAGTTAATAACAACATGGATTTGGGCAATTATTATTACTGAGGAAGTGAATGTAACCTTGTGTCATAATCCACAAAAGAACAATATTACTTTGCCTACTGAGATTTCAAATATTTAAAGAATGCAGATTGTCATCACTTTTTCATCTACATTTCTTTTTGTCTTCAGCTTTTATATTCATATTCATTCATTCATTCATACACATACAAAAATATATTAGCATTTACTATATTAACTTACCAACAATAGGACCTGGATTCACACCATATCTCAGGAGTTGCTCTTTGAGTTCTTCATTACTGAGTTCTGCTATATCTATATCATCCTGTTCAAGTCTTGACTTATCTGTTTTCTTTGTTGCTTTCTATAGAGAGATATATTTTAACAGTATTATAAAAATGTAATGCTAAGATATATATGTAAATAAAGATTTTTAGAATACAACATAACCATGAAATGCATAACTCCATATATTTGATGTATTCTTTTGCAAAGTTACAAAGTATTCCATGTACCTATTGTTCCAAGAATGGAACATCTGGTTTTGGATTAACTGTCCCTGAATTAAAATTCACATCCTGGATATTTTGGTCCATGCTGGAGTGAAATGGGGCTATATTATAAGGAGTCAAAGGATGAACTAGTAAGATATACTATACTATGACATTGGAAGTAGCAGCAGCTGAGGAAAGGGACAAAACTAATTGGCTAACGGTCAGGACAATCAGTGATATATGAAACACTGGACTACTGACGGAAGGAAGGATGATATGTACCAGTATTACTCTACTTGCTACATGTTTTTTAATTGAAAAACTGGAATAACCAAAATAATTCAAATTTGGTTTGGTTGTGAGATGGTTAATGCAATGATTTTGGCAAAACTTCTGAAATGTGATAGTTTTCCCATTTGAAGAAAACATTTTTTACCTTCAGCCTGCTTCCCATCTGCTTACTATTTCAAATTACACAACAAATTTAGAAACGTAACTATCTGAAAACACAAGGTGTCCCCTATTTTATAGTACATGAAATCATGAATTCCTTGAGTACTCTCTTTAAATTATTAACTGCAAATTAGAAAAATTACATTTTAGATTATTTTTATAGGTATATAAAGATAAGAACTTATTTACTGCTGTCCCTCTCCGGGGTTTCATTTTTTTAAATTACAACCTATACAACAAAACTGAGAATTTTACTGGCGATTTTCCTGCTTAATTTTTTTGAATCAAGAAAATATAGGCGAATGTTGCCACCTAGCTGCAAATGATGTACACTGAAAATATTATCTCAATAAACATTTCAAAATACTGTCCTCTATTTTTTCTAGCTTATTCATTTACATAAATAATAATTCTTTTCCTGGAGTAGTGTCTCTTTAAAATCTAATCCCTGTTCAACTTAATTTCCAAACATCACAAAGAGAGTTTGGGCCTTTTTTGCACTAAAGAGGGTCATGGTGAGAAGGTCTAGTTATCCATAAATGATGCTGTGGATGAAGAACTGCTGAGGGACATAAGAGGAAATTGTTTTCTGCTTTCATCCATGAAGTCATTGATTTAAAAAGAACACTTTCTTGCTCTTAAAAAAGTTGTATTTTCAGACAAAGTAGCTACACACACAATGTCACATATTGGAACTCAGGAAGCACACTTGAGATACTTTCACAGATCTGTAAGGCTTTCACACTGGGATGGTGTTTTGGAAAGCCTTAAAAACCTTGCTATTCTCCTAGCAAGGTTTGCGTTGGGGTGGAGTGGAGTGGACCCATTAGCACCTCGTGTTGGGGTGGAGTGGACCCATTAGGTGAGTTTCTGTATTTGCAGTGTATTAGTTGGACAGATGCTACCTTGTTTATACTGTATTTTTAAACTTTTATTTGATATTGTGAGCCACCAGAGTTGTTTTCAATGAGGTGATAGCTAAATCCAATAAAATAAAAATAAATATATTTAAATTAGATAACTTCTCTTTTACTCTCTTCCTATCATGAACTAAAGTTTCCTCCATCTATTCTAGAAAAAAGGATTGACAGCTAGAGCCTTGATTGCCTTCTGAGAAAGACACATAAAATACTAGTTAAAAGAGTTTTTGAGATATTTTAGAAAGTTCTCTGTGTAGCCATAGTAATCTTTGTTCATAATACAAAATGTTTGGTGGCACCTTCTGGATCTCATTTTGCAGGGCATGGTCCCAGAAATGAAACTTTCTTTCATTGTACTAACAATTACTAGGACTTTAATGGAAATAGGTAAAAACTTTTCTCCTTCAGCATTGCAAACCTTTGGATATGACCTATCTTACATCTGAGTACCTTCCAACCAGCTCTTCTAAAAATAGAATGGAAAGCCAAATTTCCATAAATAAATAAATAAATAAATAGAAATTTTCTGACAGTGAGAACGATCAACCAATGAAACAGCTTGCCTTCAGAAATTGTGGGAGCTTCATCACTGGAGGCTTTTAAGAGATTGGACTGCCATTTGTCAGAAATGGTGTAGGGTCTCCTGCTTGGGCGGGGGGTTGGACTAGATGACCTACAGTACAAGGTCCCTTCGAACTCTGTTAATCTGTATCTAAATACCATTAATTTATACTATATATATAGTCATGGATTAGCTAAGAATTTTAGGTGCCAAAATGCACTCAAAAATCAGGTTAAGCTTATCCATGTGAATATTTGGTAATTTTTTAAAAAATGTACCTGTATTTCCTGTACAAATATGCTCTACCTCCATCCACAGATAAGCAGAACCTCATCTTTTTAACCAAAATACCATGAAAAATGCATGACAGCTTATCTGTGGGCAGCACATTTTTTTCAAAATATTTTGATTTTAAAAGAATGAGGATCTGTTTATCTGTGGACTTCATCGGCAAAAATATATGGTACTTCACTGGTTATATTTTTATATGTAATGAAAATTTAGCATTATCAATGCTTGTGGACCCTGATGTAGATTTTATCTACTTCCATCAGGGCAATTGTTTTGTCATCACATAGTTCAGTAAAAGAAAATTTCAGTTCTGGGACCATAAGTAGCTAAGTTTGGGCCCTATTGGGCTGTAAGACTGGATTTTGATATTGAGGTCCATGAAAATTTAATTTTATGGAAGACCTCCATTTAGAGGTTGTGTGTATGAAAGAAGAGCAATCATGATTTAAATCACTAGTAAAAAGGCTTGATTTAAATCAACTCGATTTAAATCATAATTTTTAAAGAGCAATGGTCATGTGTCCTGCAGCAGCTCCTCCTGACCTGCTAAATTAAAGTATTTTTAATAGAAAACTATATTTAGATAGATTTTTACTCTAAAAGAATTTTATTAAAATAAATTTGATAAAAATAAAAAAAATCCGATTTTAATTTTTTAAAAGTCCGATTTTTTTATTTTTTTTTAAAAAACCACCAATTTTTATCCACCCTGAATAAAAGGAATTTATTGGATCTGCCTCTTGGCAGAGCTAATTTTCAGATGTGAAGAAGCTGAAATCTATGGTTAGTCCTTAGATTATGACCATACATTCAACAACCATTCCTTACAATGCACCTTAGTGCATTGTAAGCCGCCCTGAGTCTCCGGAGAAGGGCGGCATATAAATCAAATTAAAAAAAACCAAAACCATTCAAAGTTATAACAGTACTGAAACAGTGCTAAATGAGGTGGTCCTTAAGAGTTCTGGCTGTTGCAGCAAACCACAGTCACATGATCACGATTTCCAATGTTCCCTGCAGCTTTGCATAAACAAAGTTAATGGGGAAGTCAAACGTCATGATCACATGATTAATGAACTATGTGGTCCTTGTTTAACAATGACAACCAGGACTGCTGGAATTGCTGTCGCTAAGCAATATGGTCACATAATGGTTAACAACAGAATCCCCAGTCCCAATTGCCACTGTAACCTAAAAACTACTTGTAATATTTTCGCTATCAGGCAACTTTTTGAATGTTGAATTATTTTATAGAAATGCTTCATTCATATCTTTTACTTATCTAGGCTGACTATAATAAACTCTCTCAACATTACTTTTCTTTCTCATTTTATTCCAACCTAAATTCTCGTAACAGTATTTCTATGTTCCAATTTTGTGTAGTTTCCTGCCTGTATCCACCCTCTGCCTGTATGCTTCTGCCTTTGACCCCTGCACTAGAGGTTCCAATTATTTATAGTATACTTGGTTCTAGGTTTTTGCCACTTTTGCCTTTTGCTCTTGACACTCTTCTGATGAGATTAAGACCTACCAAATATTTCCTCCCTGCTTTTAATGAAATATAACTCTTCTACTGCAAAGAATCGCTCATGTACATGGCTCAGTTCATGGTCTTAGCAGCAGCATCTATGTGACTAGTTCAATTCCAGGACCTTGTGCTCTCTTTTTGTACTATAACTCACCTGCAAGAACTGGCACTACTTGAGCTCTCGATTCCTTAAACTCTATGCCCAAAGACTCATTATCTTTCTTTTCTAAATTATCTAAAGCCTTTTCTGGCAGTGTCATATAAATAAACCTAAGAAGAGGGATAGCACCATATCCATTTTATACAATGAACTTAATGCATAAAATGTCATACTCTACTAGGTTCTATCATCAATTAAGAGATTTCTCCTTGACTGTAGTATTTACAATATGTATTTGTAAAAGGTTCCACTTTATTCCCCATGCTATTTAATAACTTCATGACTGTGCTAGTAAGATCATTTGGAAGTTTAGAGCAAATGTTATCATATGCTAATTGCAACCAGCTCTACCTTTCCTTTCCACTGGATATGCTGAAAAGGACAGCAAACGGACCAATTGAAGATGGTTAATGAAAAAAAACTCTGCTCAGGCTGGACAACAGTAATAATTAATTTTAGTAGTAAATTACTAGTTAGTAAATAGTTAATCAGCTCATAGTAGAGGAATTCATTATGTTCTGGATGGAGTTACACTGTTCCAAAGGATCAGTTTCACATTTTGGGGATACTTATGGATGTATCTTTGACACCAAAGATATAAATAATCTGTGTGTGAAGCACATTTTACCAGCTTAGACTGGTATGCCAGTATGATCATACTAGAGACAGCCTTGTTACAGTAACTTATTTTGATTACTGTAATGCACCATAAATGGGGCTACCTTTGAAGACAGTTAATAAATTTTGTTTCAGATTTGAATTTGAGGTGCTAGTCTTAATGTAATTCATCATAATTTGGAACCACATCATCTGAAGTAACATCTTTCCCTATAATGTAGGGAATAATGTCCCTCCCAATAATGTAGGATGACTTTTAGAGCCCTTACAACCACATGGTAGATGGCTATGCAGCACATCCCCCCCCCCACCCCTTATTGGCTACTTTCCAGTTTAGAGAGTGACATATGCCTAGTGCCATCTTTATTTTTCTGGAGCTAACCTTTTTTATTATCTCAGTGCCACTTTGCTGTTTTTCCCTCTGCTTTTTCTTGTTATAGCTTTGTTATTTTATTATGTATATTTTGTAAAAAAGAGTAATGTATATGTTAAATGTTCTAATTGTTTTAATTATCTAATTTACTATAAACTGCCTTTAAATATGCAGCAAATATTTAAATAATGCAGAACACTCTGAACCTGCTAAAAGAGCTTCAGAAAGATGGTATCATGAATATGCCCTGTCCCATTTACAACCAAAGCAGCAATACGTTCCTTACAAGCCAAGGACAATCAAACATTAATAAACAAAAAGCAGGTCAAAACTAGGTAGGCAAGAAAATTGGTTCATTATACCAAAGGAATCCACAATGAAGATCCAGAAGCAAGAAATGGAAGCAAATCTGATTAAATGAGGGCAGTGATTGGTAGAAATTATGGGTGACTAAACAAACAATTGCAGTTGCTGGTGACACTGGGAGCTGTTACAGTTTTAACATCATGTTCAAGGTATTTCTGTAGGAATCCAGATATTGTTAACTATCTGAAACTATGGGTAAATTCTTAAACCTGCATGATCTGTGTCTCAATTGCTCACTCCATTTTGCCTCTTCATTCTTTAATATCAGTAGGAACTGAAAGAATAGAATGGATATACCCACAGCTCATAAGCTACCATTTAGATACGAACCTGCAGTTGCTTCAATCTTTCCTCACCTAACCTTGAGATATGCTTCCACTACTCCCCTTCTCAAGGCCCCATTTTTATAGCGGGGTAGTAGGTATGGAAGCCCAAATCAGCAAGTCTCCACACATAGTACTTCTAATCTATAAAATACTAAAGATCATCTCGGTGTTTCTGGGAATCCAATGAGTTCAAATTCTCTTCCTCTTCAATTAATTTCAATAGACTATAAGGCTAGCTTTTGAGTATGTTGCGATATAGGCCTGGAGATTGCACTCATTTCAAAAACACAGGCTGAGTTTGGAACTCTCCATGACTCAGTAATTTGCAAGTTAAGGTACTCCTCAACTTACAACAGTTCATTTAGTTACAACTGCACTGAAAAAACTGACTTATGATCATTTTTCACACTTATGACTGTTGCAGCATCCCTATAGTCACATGAGCAAAATTCAAATGCTTGGCAACTGATTCATATTTATGACAGTTGCAGTGTCTTGGGGTTAGCTTCTACGATCTTCCAACAAGCAAAGTCAATGGGAAAGCCAGATCCACTTAACAATCTTGTTACTAACTTAACAACTGCAGTGATTCACTTAACTGTAGCATGAAAGGTTGTAAAATGGGGCAAAATTCACTTAACCAATGCCTCACTTAACCACAGAAATTTTGGCTCAATTGAGGTTGTAAATTGAGGACTACCTGTAGTAGTATGGTGAAGAGTATGCCAAGTACTGTACAACTCTTCTTGAGATAGCTGGACTTAGTAATTTACACTTAAATCTTCACTGGCTGTCAATTTTCTATAGGGCACAATTTAAGATGATACTCTTGACCTTTAAAGCCAAATGGCTTGAGGCTTTAGCTGTGGAACCATATTAAGATCAGCAAGAGAGGCCTTCCTTAATATGCTTAAAATCTTTTTAAAAATTAAATTAATTTGCTGATTAAGTTGAAAAGCATTATTACATTTTATATAAGATGTTTTTATTCTTATACGTATACCCTATTATAAGTATATAATATAAGTATAAGTATTCTTATAAGTATACCCTATTAGATAAGCAACAAAACAAGAAGAAATTCAGTAATAAGCAACGATGCTATTGGCCTGCACATGGAGAATGCAAAAGGAACAATTATAAAGTAAAGCAGACTTCCTCAATCTGATTTTATCAAGTATAATACACTGAAAGGCCTATCATTTCCTATAAGTATCGATAAGCTAAGTGATGGGAATTACAATGAAATGCGGTGGGGGGGGCAGGGGTACATATTGATGGAGACAAGGATAGGGTACAAATAAAAATGACTCTGTGAAACCGTGCTCTCCCTCACCAATTTTAAATTCTGTAAGGACTGTATTAGCATCGCTACAACAAAGGCGGCAGGTGTCTATTAGGGAAGATTACTTCAGTATGCATTTCACCATTACAAGCTATTAGGGCCTCAACTGCCTTTTTTCAGACTTCTTAAATGTATCGAGGGTCCACATAGCCTGCTTAATCCAAGGCGATTGAGTCAGGCTTTACCCACGGCGCAAGCACCGTTTCTCTTCTCTCCCCTCCCCACCCCTTCGGTCAGTGACAAGACGTCGCGCCGCCCCCTCAGAGAAAGCGGGAAAACTCTACCGTCCCCCCAAGCGGGGAAGGCCGCGAAGAGAAAAGGAAAAGCCCGTTTGAAATTCGCGAAATAAAAAGAATCGCTAAATCGCTTACCCGGCCCACAGCGACGGCAGCAGCGCTACCCCCTCTGTTCCTGGCGGCAACCGGGGTCGACTCCCTCTCCTCGTCACTGGAGAAGTCCGGCTGCGCGGTGTCTCCAGGCACGTTGCGAGCGGTGAGGTGCTGAAGGTAGAGCTGCACATAAACATCCTTACGCTGCTCACCTCCGGGCAGGCTCACGTTATTAGCAATCAGTTCGTTCTTCAGCTTCTCCTTGGTGAGCACCGACGGGTCCGCCAAAAACTCGGGCATTGCCACACTCCGACTCTTCCCTGAGGCAGCAAGAAAAGGAACGGCCAACAAAGCGGAGGGGAGGGGGGGGAACCAAAGGGAAGAGAACAATCCGCACGACGCTCACCACAGAGCGGACAAAACAACGGACAGCTTTGCCCACATGCCAATAAAATGTATTCTGATTGGTCGGCGGAAACCCAAATCGGTCCTGGGATTGGCTGCCTGGTCTAAGAGGCTGCGCGCGGGTTCCCCTCAGAGCCCGTACGTTGAGTAAGCCTCTCAGTCGCGTAATTTAAAATCGAGTCAGGCGAGAGCGGTGGGAGGTTGGGTTTTTTCTTTCTTTCTTTCTTTCTTTCCTGGGGCTCAAGTTAGTGAGGGGTACCGCTACGTTACAGATAACCGAGTCTAACGATTAGTAGTTTAGTATAATATATAGAAAATCATTTTGAGAAAACGACAGAAGTTCTGATTTCACAGATCATCTCGACCAGAAAGAAGAGCTGTTAGTTCTGTGAGGGGAGAAGTTTTTTATTGAGCACAACCATTCTTCGACAGGAAGCTGTCGTTTGTGGTTTCATGAATAAGTTGTGCGAATGATTTATTGAAACATGTCACGGCCGCCTCCTGTTTTCCTTTAATAATTGTATTTGAAACACTGTTTCACTTACCCTTCTGGATATGGTAGAACCTGTTTGAAACCGCAAAGCATTTTGTATACAAGCTTATGTAGGACTAACCCAACTTTTTGCAAGGTAGCTTTTTTTTAAAAAAAAAGTACATTAATTGAATGACTAGCTCTTAATTTTGTTAAACTGGCTTTGGGATGCTTCATTAGCGTTATTTTTATTTCAATTTAGATGATTGACAATTATGAGTCTGACTAACAGCAGTTAAAAACACACCAATAATAATAAATCCATAATTAGTCATAATCATAAACTTTAACATGACCAACTTACAGGATCTGCCACATGCTCCTGCTGTCCTGTCTGGTGACTTAATCACATCTTCAGAGATTTTAGAAATGATTTGTACTATTGTATCCTAATCTCCAAGGAGATGATGATCCAAAGAGACTATTAAAAAAAAGTCTCTTGGGTATGGCCAGATGGCACTCTTTAATACACAGGATCCGTGGTGGTGCTCCCCTGCTGGATGTGTACAATTGGAGAGAGTCATTACCTCAGATACCCTGCCCGATGCTATGAATGGATTTATAGGTAATTACTATAAATCTGGAGGCTAATATATATATAAAGAATAGATGCTGTAATTGGGTATGTCTTATTTAATGAAAAGAAGGACTGGGGTGAATGATAGTAGTGTTCCATTATCTCAGGGGTTGCCACAAAGGAGGGAGTCAAGCTATTCTCCAAAACACCTGAGGACAGGACAAGAAGCAATGAATGGAAACTAATCAAGGAGAGAAGCAACCTAGAACTAAGAAGAAATTTCCTGACAGAACAATTAACCAGTGGAACAACTTGCCTCCAGAAGTTGTGAACTCTCCAACACTGGAAGTTTTTAAGAAGAGATTGGAGAACCATTTGTCTGAAATGGTATAGGGTTTCCTGCCTGAACAGGGGGTTGGACTAGAAGACCTCCAAGGTCTCTTCCAACTGTTATTCTATTCTTCTATTCTACTAATACCTTGAAACTGGAAGCACACTTGCAATCAATGCAGCTCTCAGAGTAGAGGAATATAGGCATCAATCGAGCACACACAATTTGCCTGTGCTGCTGCATTTTGAATTAGTTGCAGCTTCTGCATGTTCTACAAGGACAGCCTCATGTAAAGTGCATTGCAGTGGTCCATTTGGGAGATGACTAAGGCATGAGTGCCTGTTTTGTTTTAAAATGATTGGATTGTGATAAGATAAATATCTCCTCTGAGGTAAATCCAAGTCCTGATAATATGTCCAAGTTTTTCTTTTCTTGACAATAATATAGAGGTGGTTTGCCATTTAGTTCTCAGTCTAGTTTACAAACATGAAATTTTGATGTTGCGTTCTAGTCCTAACCAGATCCCAGCTGTGGATCTTGGCAGTCTGAAATCAACCAAGGTCTGCAAAATAATTTATTTTACTATTTACTTTGCTCTTAGAAGTTGGAGGAAGGAAAGACGATTATTCACTCTATTAATTTGTAGGGGAAAATTGTGAAAGAAGTGGCAGTAGCCAACACTTTGGGAGAAAGTAGCTCCACAGTTGAGAGCCAGTTTGGTGTGATGTTAACATACAGAAGAAAAAAGAAAACTGAGTTCCAGTTCAGCCTTTGGCACAAAGCCAGCTGGGTGACTGGGCCAGTTACTCTCTCTTATCTCCACGAAAAAACTGGCAAACCAGTTTAAAAAAAAATATTGCCAGGAAGGGACCAATCCAGGCAGATGCCAGTAGTCAAGACTGACTCCAAAGCAACAACCCCGCCCCAATTATAAGTGTTAAAAGAAACTAAAACAATATAGTTAGATACATATTTTCAATTTCAAAACCTTTAATGAGGTAATATAAGTAATAGGATTCTATGGCAGACAAAGCTAATGGAGATAGGAACTTAAGGTTAGGTGGGAGGGTGGAATAATAACAGCACAATTGCAAATAATTATAATGAAAATAAGTTAGACATTAGAAAAAGAATCAAACATGCCTTTATAAAAAGTGTGAAGATCTGAAAAACAATATATATATAGGAATAGAAAGAGGAACCAATATACCAAGGAAGTGTGAACGTCTGAAATTGTAGAAATAGTTTCAGAAAAGTTAAAACTTAGTAAAAACAGCTTCTCAGTTCCGGTTTTGGTTCAGTGTTTTACAAGGAGGAAATGTATTGCACAAAGCGGCTGTGAATAACAGATAAAAGGGTAGGAATGGAATTTGCATCTGATTGAAAAATGGCCTGGGAATACTTTTGTATTCTGAATGACTATAAGTTTCCAAAGTCTGTTTAGGAAGTAATAGTTATTTGATGCTTTGTATCTGATGCTTTGTAATAAGACTCCATTCACAGCATCCTTCCCCAGTGTGTTATCTTTCACCTAGATTACTTATCACCACAAAGCAATCTCTTTCTCTAAGTAGGTAAAGGTAAAGGTAAAGGTTCCCCTCGCACATATGTGCTAGTTGTTCTCGACTCTAGGGGGCGGCACTCATCTCCGTTTCAAAGCCGAAGAGCCAGTGCTGTCCGAAGCCATCTCCGTAGTCATGTGGCTGGCATGACTAAACGCCAAAGGCGCACGGAATGCTGTTACCTTCCCACCAAAGGTGGTCCCCATTTTTCTACTTGCATTTTTTACATGCTTTTGAACTGCTAGGTTGGCAGAAGCTGGGACAAGTAATGGGAGCTCACCCCATTACACGACACTAGGGATTCCAAACGCTGAACTGCTGTCCTTTTGATCGACAAGCTCAGCGTCTTAGCCACTGAGCCACCGTGTCCCTTCTCTAAGTAGAGGAACGTATATTTTCTTCCCACTTTGTGTCTAGAAATAAAAATTGCCAGTATTTCACTTAGGCCAATTTGTTTGTTTGTTTGTTTGTTTATTTAGCATATGGCATATTATACATGGACTAGCAATATATATTAACATTTCATCTAGATTAATATAACACAATAAAATAAAATATAAATGTTACAAAGATCTATATTCAAATACCAATGTTTAGGCTATCTACCCATTGAATCATGGTGCACTTGGATAGCGCAACAGCTAGCAACTGCTGGCAGCCAGACTATTCTGTAGACTTTCGTAAAATACATGGCAACAAAAACAAAAACTGGACTTTTCAGGCCCAAATGGCAAGAGAGACCAGGAATATTATTCGAATTTGCCAAATCAATGTCATGGGGCTCAGCAGATCCAAGAGCCAATATGTTTCCAAACTTTTTTTGGACAGTAACATAGACATGGTCATCCTCCAAGAAACTGAGACCATTATAAAGGTAAAAGTTTTCCTTGTACAGCCATGTCTGACTCTAGGGGGCGGTGCTTATCTGTTTCTTAGCTGAGGGAGCCAGGGTGGTCCAATGACCCTTCTATGATCATGCTTGACTATATGCCAAGGAGCATGGAACCGTTACCTTCACACCAAAATGGTACCTATTTATCTACCCATTTGCATGTTTTCAAATTGCTAGATGGGCAGCAGCTGGGACCAATAATGGGAGTGTTGGAAGAAACATCCTTCTGGGTTCTGCTCCAAGTGGGGAAACAGACACTGGAAACATGGAGACTGCTTGGAAAGATGGTTTAATGGTGGACAGGATCACATGGCTTGAGTTCCTGAACAGAAAAAGGGGCAGATACAGCAAATCCTTGGGTTTTTATGCTCTCTCTGGCTCTGCATTTCTTGGGGCCCCAAAAGAGTATCCTGATTGGTTGTCAGACTCCCAGGGGGTGGGGGCCTTGCTGGCTGATGGTCACATGTGCTTCCCAGGTCACATGTGGTGAGTTTCTGCTGCTATTGTGTAGAGGGCTAATCCCATCTTTGGCAATTCCTACTATGGCTCTGCCTGAAGGAGGCAGATCTTTGTTATGTAGAATAGACTGGCCCAGGCCTTAATGGCCCATTGACAAAGGGTGGGGGGCAGGAAGGTGGGAGCTGCTTTGTCTGTAAAATATGCTTCTCATATTTCTCATCCAGGGAAATATAATATTCTGCCTTTTTCATATTTCCTAAAATATTTCACTCTTCCAGGAAAGGGGTGGGTGCTAACTTCCTACAATCCCTACTCTTTTTTTTTCAAAACGTGAGTTTTGAAACAAGTTCTTGGCAAAAGATTAAAATTGATCACATCAGGGAGGCTTAATGGGTGCTTTTAATTTTCTAATGCAAAGGGGAGGCATTGATAGAGGCAACAGAAAAGGATTCCTTCAGTGGCTTCCAAAAGCTTTCAACCATGAAGGTCTAGCAGCCAGGAAAAAATTTCTGGTAAGAATTTTACAGTATCCAATTTTCCATGCCAATTAATTTCAGACTTCAAATATTACTTTCTGTGAGCTTCCAGTCAGGTTTCAAGCAAGCACATGTCCCAAAAATTTTTCACAGCCATAGTTTTCCTTTAAATTACAGGCTGCCCATTTCATGGGTTGGTTACTAAACCTGCCCTAGCTCTTAGTTTAGTGCATCCAGGATTTGTGAGTCCAAATTGAGGTTAGCCAGTGTACAATATCCATTCTTTTTTTTTTTGGTGTTACACATAATGAGCCCTGGGATTTCTACTCATGAGACCACCAGTGCAATATATCTTCCTTTACTGGGCAACTGGGCAGCATCATTTGTGAGTCAGTCAGGGCTTGGGTTTTGGAGATCACTTTTCTGCTATCTCTTCAAGTGAGGGAATTGCCTGAGGGGGTGTTGCTTCCTTCCCCATGGAATTAGCAGGGAGGTAAGACTACTTGGGCTTTTAGTGCTACAGAGCAAAAACCAACCTAGGAGAAGCTTTGTGTAGAGGTAAGTGAAGGAAATAGTTTCAATCTAATTCTGAATGGTGTGTCTCTCTGTGTGTGCATGTGTATGCAGCTACTTTTACAATACAGGCAATACAAACATTTTGGACACATTTCTCCTCCCCCACTAGACAGAAATCTAGAGTGTACATAACTTGCTGTGGCAACCACTCTCAAATACAATTCTTACAATAAACTGATTACAATATAAATGAGACAAGAAAGAAAACTTTACAATGAATTTCCACCCTCCACCCATAGTCTTTCCAGCTGTCTTCTGAGGATTGAAAAGAGTCTTTTGGTCTTTACTTGTACATCTCAGGGTCTTTTCTTTCATATCTGCTGGTAAAATGCTTGGTGGTAAGGCTGGTCAGTCAGGCTTGGAAAGGTCTGCTCCACTCTGGTTGCTGTGCTGACTTTCAGTGGAGACTGGATTCAAACCCAATTCCTGGTTCAATCAGATGGAAGGTCTCCTTTGGAGGCAGCATCTGGATCCATGTGCTCTGCTTCCACAGTTTGCAGAGTCCTTTGTGCAGGGCTGAAAGACATGAGAACAGGGTCCCCTCCCCCTTTTTTGTGGGTAATCTTCCCAGGAAAGGCAATGTAACAGGATTAGAGATGGGGGGGGGGGGTTTGCAGATAGCTTGCAAAGTTTGAAAAGAAAGAACACAACAGTATTGCAGTTACTAAACAGATGATACAGTTTCAACAAAATGGAGACACAACAGATAAGAAAAAACTGGATTCACATGCTTCAGGAAAGAGATGAACAGGTAAACCCATTTAAACACATACAGTAAATGCAAGACTGATTTTTTTACTTGTAAACAAACTTAAAACGTTTCCTCATAAACTTGAGTTGTTACTTTAAGATACAGAGAGAGAAGGAGAAAAAAAAACCCAGAAATAGAATGTCTCCCTACTCTGTTTTTGTTGGCCAGACAAACACAGGGCAAAGGCTCTTTCCTTCTTTCCTTTTTTTTTTTCTCTCTCCTCTCTCTCTCCCATTTTTCATTGCTTCAACCTTTTTTTTTTTCTAACAATTTAAAATTCTTGTCTCTAGAGATCAGATACATTTTACAGTTACAATTACCTCGAGGGCGCACAAAGACTTAGACACACACACATAAAACAGGGAAGACAAAAAGAAGAAAACAGAACTCTGAGATTTACACACACACTGATCATTCCCACATAAATCTCAGTTAAATTAGGGAAGGCACAAATCTTAAACATACCACGTGGTTGCATAGAAGACAGAGAGACAAACAAACAAACAAAACAAACAAAACAAACAAACAAAAACCCAACATTCCTATTTATATATTTCCCTTTTCTTTTAAGTACCTTTATTTAGCCAAATTTGTCTCCCGGTGTTATCTCTTAGCAAAGCCCACTTTTGACACAATTTTTCCGCTCGTTTCCGATCCATGCCATTTAAAATGGCATCCGCCTGGCGTCCCAGGCCTCGAGCACTTTTTCCAATCGGGGTTCCTGCCACCCGCGAACTACCGCTACCCATGACCCTGTCTTTTCGCCTGAAGGATCACTTCAGCTTAGCCGGGTGGCCCGCCTCAAGTTTGCAGAGAAAAAGCTCTGGGAAGGACTTCGATTCCCTTACGAAGTACGGGCCCCTTCCGTAGGGAACTCGCCACAGTTTTCAGATCCAAAAAGGGGATCCGGGAGGACCTGCTGACCCCAGCAGTGAGTACTGGCCCCTCCTCACACTATCTCCGTGTCTGGGCTGGACACACCGGGATTCCCTTTTACAATTTTATTACCCCCCCCTTCACACGCTTGGCTTTCGCTCGGCTTCCATTCCTTTTAAACACAAAGTTCCACATTTGGTAACCCCCCCTTGCTTTCTCTATCCTACCGGTCATGGCTCGCTGGAGCTAGCAGTAGGCAGAGGTGCGGCTAGAGGTCACTCAAAGAGGTGAAATCAGACTGTTTTCCAGGTGGAATCCCACACACACACTTCCTCCTTCCCTTACAGAAGGTCCTGTGCTCTGGCAAAACCCCCATGCTCTCCAGACTGTTAGTCTTTCTGCGGTTAGGAAATGCACAGAGGAAGCAAAATCCAGCTGTGATTGGGAGAAGGGCCTTCACTACACACATGCAGGCATACACAAATTTCCCATGCTTTTCCATACTTCAAAATTAAAATTTAGAGGTACTCACCTTCTTTCCAAGCAGCCTTTGAGCTCAAACTCAAAACCCCTTTAAAACCTAGTTCCAAATGGCCAAGGTCCAGGAAAACATACCCACAGACTCAATGGGTCTGCTGCTAGCAAGGGAGGCTTACCTGGGCCTGGTCCATTGGTTAGGTTAGCTTGGAGTCCCACTGGCTCGCCAATTGTTGGAAGAAACATCCTTCTGGGTTCTGCTCCAAGTGGGGAAACAGACACTGGAAACATGGAGACTGCTTGGAAAGATGGTTTAATGGTGGACAGGATCACATGGCTTGAGTTCCTGAACAGAAAAAGGGGCAGATACAGCAAATCCTTGGGTTTTTATGCTCTCTCTGGCTCTGCATTTCTTGGGGCCCCAAAAGAGTATCCTGATTGGTTGTCAGACTCCCAGGGGGTGGGGGCCTTGCTGGCTGATGGTCACATGTGCTTCCCAGGTCACATGTGGTGAGTTTCTGCTGCTATTGTGTAGAGGGCTAATCCCATCTTTGGCAATTCCTACTATGGCTCTGCCTGAAGGAGGCAGATCTTTGTTATGTAGAATAGACTGGCCCAGGCCTTAATGGCCCATTGACAAAGGGTGGGGGGCAGGAAGGTGGGAGCTGCTTTGTCTGTAAAATATGCTTCTCATATTTCTCATCCAGGGAAATATAATATTCTGCCTTTTTCATATTTCCTAAAATATTTCACTCTTCCAGGAAAGGGGTGGGTGCTAACTTCCTACAGGAGCTTACCCTGTTGCACTCTATTCATGTCTAGAGTTGGGCTGTCAGCTTTCCAGCTGGCAATCTCAGTGTCTTTAACTGCTGAGTCATTACACCCATCTAGCCATTATACTACATCAATAAAATGCTTAATTTAACTACAAGTTTTTATCAATCCATGCTGTTTCTATAATTCTATTTAATTTCTAAAGGGACATGTTAAAGGGCTGCTTTTAAATATGATCGGGGGAAAAAACTTAGAAACTGGTTTATACTTCTATAATTGCTCCAAGAATTACTTCGTAAGAATAACTACTGCTAGATCCTTTAGGTTTTTATTTTAGTTTGTAATAAAACTTGTGCAGTCACTATGAAGCTAAATGCTAAATCTAACAGTTATATCTTTTCCACAAATAGATGATTTTTCTTTGGTGCAGAGAAACAAAACAAGGAATAAAACCAATTTTATTTTTTGCATTAGTATACCAGTGGGTGTTAGCAAGTGGAAGTTATAGACTAGGAAACTCAACTGACTGCTATGTAAAATTTATTTTGAACTGCTTTTCATATTTTTATGACAACCAGTCTTTTTTTTCTTTTTCCTTCCCCATTGCTGAATCCAATAACCCTTGATAATTATTATCCTGTCTCTAACCTTTTCTTTTTAGGAAAGGTGATGGAGTGGGTGGTCCGGATTTCTATATTCTCTCCCTTTCTGTTTAAATCTACAGGAATTTCTGAGTGAAGTCATCCATCAATCTGGGTATCAAAAGTATAGTGATGATATCCACTTGATAAACTTGACCTCAGGCTGACCAAGACTGACTCGGCCATTGACGTCTTAGCTCAGTACTTGGAGGCTGGGCAGGTCTGGATGGGGGAAGAGCACACTCAATCCTGACAAATCTTAGTGCTATGTCTGTTTAGTCCCTCCTCCCCCATCGAGATATTTCATTATTAACTCTTACTGGGGTAGTATTTCCCGATTCAAGATCTGAACTACACAATTTAGCGGTCCTTTTTATTCATGAGCAGGTACCAACTATAACCAAGATGAATTTTGTGCAGCTTGTGAGTCAACTGTCAATTGTGAGTCATATGATCCTGCTATTCTGTGAGTTTTACCAGTTGCTGGTGTAATTTAAGGTGCTGGTTATTGCCTTTAAACCCTTTGTGGCATGGGACCCACCTGTATGAAATATTGCGTTTCTCCCAATGTTTTTTTTTTTCTATCTGGGGTGATCAAGCAGGGAGGGTGCTTTCCAGCTCCCATGAGGAGCCTTGGTGACGCAGCGGACTAAAGTGCTGTTAAGTAGCACTTAGCTGCCAGCTGCCTGCAATTACTGCAAGTTCAAATCTCACCAGGCTCAAGGTTGACTCAGCCTTCCATCCTTCTGAGGTAGGTAAAATGAGGACCCGGATTGTGGGGGCAATAAGCTGACTTTGTATAAAAAAGAACACGGGTTGGGGGGGGCCCGAAAGCCCTACTAAGCAGGTATATACAAAAGTATGAAGGCTATTGCTTAACGCATTGTAAGCCATCCTGAGTCTCCGGAGAAGGGCGGCATATAAATCAAACCAGTAAATAAATAAATAAATCTGTTAAATAAGATTTTGTAGAACGCACAAGACATACATTCCTGGTTGCACTGCCTATCCTCTGGAATTATATTCCCTCCAAATATAAATAGTATAATATCATTATAAATGCCTCCCTAAAATAGTGTAATACATTTAGAGGCAAATATGAATAGAACAGCAATGAGGACATTGTTATTCAATATAGTGAACTTTACTGGAGTGTTAGCAAAATATTACAAATCATGGTAGTATCTACTATGATAGTATATACTGTACTGTGGAGCACAGAATTACCTTTACAGTACCTTAGACAACAGCGATAGATGCAAAGATCTTTTAAAAGTCTGCTACAGAAAAAATAAAAAAAAGGGTACAAACTTGGATTGAATGACTAGGTGAAGCATCTCTGTATTTTACTGAAAATTACTGGGAGCAATTTCTAGTTTAGTCTGCACCCAGTATATGCAGACTTATGTCCAGATCAGTGCAAGCACATACTGTATGTCATTCACTTCAGCTAGCAAATAAATATAGCATCTTTATTGAATATCAGCAAAGATCAAAACAGTTGAATTACAAAACAGGGCAAAAGGCATACAAAAGGGGAAGAGGGGCATGAACAATAAATGGGCATAGAATTTATCTGTGTTATCTATTATTTAAGGTACTATACAGAATTTTCCAGAGCTACTAGAAACATTATTGTGAGCAATTAGGATGGATGCCCCAACAGAGTTTTTAGCCTTTGGTTATTCCAGCTTTAGCCCTTTTATGTACATAATTGCTGCAGAATATACATGGAAAGTAGAACACGCATGGATCCATTTTTTATTCTGCACTATGATGGGAGATGTATACAGTATTCCATAATCCCCATGCACTGAATTCTGTACTATGGTGAGTTCTGCTACTGTGTACTGTTTCAGCATTGTGTCCCAATATTTCTCCGCCTAAAGAAGCACTTCTTGCAATGGCTTGGCAAGTGCATCTCCACCATATCATTCAGTTTTCCTTGCCCCTTTTGTATGTCCTTCACATACTACACTTCAACATTTACATGTTTCACATTGGATCTTGTGTTGGCTCACTGATCATTCTTTAAATTAGTTTTTATTAAAGAATTTTACACAATTTAAATGCAGTACAATTTAAGAAAACAAAAAAGTAAAGAGTGAATATATATAGAAAAGAAAATGAAAGAAAAAGAAGAAAAATATAAAGAAATGGATCCCAATCTTCTTTAAAGTAGTTACGAATCATTTTTTCATCTTCTTCCTCTTTAGGGATATATCATAATTCCCTTCTTTCCCTATTTTACTCTTCTAATCATTAATTCTATAAATTACCAGTTCACATTTTTCCACTTTCTCCAAAAAGTCTATAAAGGGTTTCCAGTCACATAAATGTAAGTAAATGACACTTTTAATGTAATCTACCAGATCCTCTGCATGGATTGTCCCTGTGACTATGTAGGACAGATGGGGAGCAAGCTAACCATCAGATTGCAAGAACACAAGCGAGTGATCAGAAGACCCAAACTCGTTGGTAGCCTCATATTGCAATGAACAAGGGCATACATTCAATTTTGCAGCTATAAAGATGGTTGGCCGTGTAGATACAAAGATAGCCAGGAAAATGATTGAAGCCTGGGAAATGGGCCCCTTGCCAGTCAAAAGTGCTGATTTACCACTAACTTATCAGGTACTTAGGGGTCGAGAACTTGGCAGCATAAGGAAACAACAACCAATCATCAGCCATCAACACACCAATCAACTAATAAGAAGACACCACATAAATATGACACATAGTTCAAAGCGCATATTTTGGTAGAGAGAAATTTCCTGAGGATGGGCTCCAGTTTGAGTCTGAAAGCTCAGAAGACTAAACCTCTGGTCCTGGTGACTGACCCAGATTGGATCTTGCACCTAACAAATGTACCTATTGTCTTCTGCCTAATATATCAAGTCAAACTTTCTACCCTGACAGTCCAGATGTATTCACAGATGCTAACTTCAGTATTGTTTGGGGGCGGGGGTGAAATTTAGCAGGTTCTGACAGGTTCTGCAGAACCAGTAGCAGAAGTTTTGAGTAGTTCGGAGAACCGGCAAATACCATCTTTGGCTGGCCCCAGAGTGGGGTGGGAATGGAAATTTTACAATATCTTTCCCCCAGGAGTGGGGAGGGAATGGGGATTTTGCAGTATCCTTCCTCTGGAGTGAAGTGGAATGGAGATTTTGCAGTATCCTTCTCCTGCCAGGCCCACTAAGCCACGCCCACTAGTAGGGGAAAAATTTGAATTTCACTCCTGGTTTTGTGGTTGGGAGTGGGAGGCATTCTATTGTGTTGGTGGTTGTCCTAGTTCTGAGTGGTTGGTCTCAATTAGTATTGACAGGAGAGATGATGCCCACAGCATGGGTTACTATAATGTGCTGTACATGAGGTTTTCTGTAAAGACTGCCTGGAAGCTATAATTGGTTTTAAATGCAAAAAACAACAATTGGCCCATTACATTGCATTCATGTTACCACTGTTTTGTGAGCTGTATTAATATTCAGTACTATAGACTTCCAACTGCAATTTTAGATGCTAGTTGCCACCTATAGGTCCTTTCTTAGCACAGAACTTAATTACCTGACGGACCACCTATCTTCAATTGTTTTTACCTGTCTCGTCCATTAAAGTATAGTGGAGACATTCCAGATCTCTTCAATTAAATGTTGCTATCTTGTGGAATTGGGGAAACATGCTTACTCTATTGTGACCCCTGTCCTCTGGAAAAGCATGCTCCCAGAGATATGGATGGCTCCTACTCTCCTGGAGTTTGGAAAAGCCTTTAAGACCTGTTTTTGTTCCAAAGCCTGTGGTTACTGTGGTATTGGAAGGAGCCCAGTCTTAGTTTTGTAATGTTTATTATTCTAGTTGTTTATGTCTGGGTTACTTGTTTATGTGGGTTTTAATTTTTGTACTTACTGTTTTTTTGGGATTTTCTAAGCCACCCAGTTTTCTGGAGTGGGTAGTCATAATAAATCTAATACATTTGTAGGAAATTACCAGGCTGAGCCCAAGGATGGGGTCAGATGCTTCGGGTAGCCATCAGAGTGGTCCTTCTACATGAAAGTAGTGATGCCTGTTGCCCTCTGGCTTTCTTCTTGAGCTTTAACCCTGCCACAACAGAATTATTTTTAACAAGGAGCTCTTGGCAGTAAAATCTGCATTCTAACAATGGAGACACTTCCTGGGAGGCGCACGTTTTCTGATAGACCATAAGAATTTATATGACTTATAACAGGCCAACCCACTTTCGCCCAGACAAATTAGATGGAGCCAATTCTCCTCATGCTTTGATTTTTACATCCAATATATCCCAGATATGAAGAACTTGATACTCTTTGTAAGAAGCCAGAGTATTTTCAAGCCCAACATGCTCCACTAGTCACCTCAATTTTACAAGATTCTTATTTCTGGCCACCACCATACCACCACACTCTGAGAAGTTGGGGGCAACCCAGTTGCACCAGCAGAATCAAACCAAAACAACTTCTGGCCCACTTCTCCTGGGCCCGGATGGATTATCTTAAGGAACCACATTAGGTTCTGTATCCCTGTTCATTATGGTGGGAGAAGCCTTGAAGTACAAGGCTCTGTTAAGGATATGGCTCATAACCAATGTTGTGGGTTATTGAGCATAGTACCTTTTGAGTAAACACATGAAAAGTGACTGGGAGTGGTTATGAACAATCATGGTTAACATACAAACACACTGAGTTCTGGTAGTCTTTTACTTTTAAGAAAAAGTAAAGCAAAGTCCAAAATCAATCCAAGTCATACACAGATAAGACGAGAGTTAAAAGATCAATCCAGGGATATTTCAAGTACAAAGTCTTCTTACCAGTTGTAGTCATACACAATAAAACAGTTCTTGAATTTCAAAACAGGAACAAGTTCAATATAAAAACATTCAATAAATAGTAGAAAGCAACATGTAGCTATGATCAAACAGTGATCATACAGAGAGATCAGATAGAGAGTTACAGCAAGTAAGCAGGTAAAATGGTGTAGTATCCACACAAGCCATGATTCAGACTTCCCTTAAGTACATTGGCTACAGAGCTTAGCCAATCAGGATACAAGATGATGCAATACAGTCTTAAAGCAATATAATACCTTTCTGACTGTAAACATACATTGTCGGTTTATATATTGCCTAACCAACTGGTTAGACAAATAGCCATTTCCTAACAGGCTCATTAGTGGTCTTCCCCCGTTGCAGAGAAGAAAGTTTGCAGCTTTGCCACAACAACCAAACAGAAGGGCTTAGGAGAGCATTCAACCTCTGCACAGAATATTAAGAAGTTTTGGCAGCCTAAGATGGCAGCAGACATTGAGGTCTATGTGGCATCTTGCCACACATGAAGAAGGGCCAAGTCCCTCCATCAGAAGCCGACAGGCCTCTTATAACCGCTTTCCCCTCACACATACTCTGTGGCATACATCTCTCTGGACTTCATTACTGATTTAACCCACTATTCCTGTCCAAGACCTCACAGTCATTTTGGCCGAGATAGATCTTTTCACCAGGATGGCTCACTTCATACCTTGCAGAAGTTTACTCAATGCCAAAGAACCAGCCCAGCTTTTCCTAGATCACATCTTTTGCTATCATAGAATGGTGTCAATATTAATTTCAGAAAGAAGCCCGCCATTCCAATCCAGATTTTTGCAGGGCACTGTTCCAGCTCTTGAATGTCCAAGTCAGCCTATCTTCAGCCCACCACCTACCCACAAATGATAAGGCAGAGAAGACTAACCAGCTTCTCCAATAGTATTTAAGGTGTTATATACATCCAAGACAACTGGCCATCGTTGTTGCCTCTTGCAGAATTTTGTTATAACTTTCTCCATATATTGATTTCAATGACACCCTTTCAAGCTATGTATGGCACACTCCCAAAAGCATTACCAGACCACCCTGCACTAAAGTCATCTGTCCCAGGAGCTGCTGACTTCTTACAGGAGTAACTCACTGCCCAGGCCCTATTGAAGCAGCAGCTTGTCCAAGCTAAGCAGTCTTACAAAAAGTCTGCGTATGCCCACCAACTGGAGGGATTGCCAATAGCAGTAGGGGACAATGTCTGGCTTTCTACCAAGTTCTTACCATCTTCAAGTCCTTCCAAGAAGCTAGATGCTAAATTTGTGGGGCCATTCAAGATTCTCCGACAGATCAATTCTGCTGACTTCCATCTCCAATTGCCTCCCTCTGTGAAAGTGCATCCAGTCTTTCATCGATCTTTGCTTTCTAAAGATGTCCCTCCAAGTGCTCTGCAATCCCCCCCCCCACCACCAATCAAATGCAGCAGCAAAGGCATCCAGTATTTGATTCATTGGAAAGGCTGCCCTGTTTCTGGGAGAATGCATGGTATGTTCATGCCCCTGATTCAGTCCACTAATTTCATCTGCTTTTCTCTGAGAAACCACGACTGGCCAAGGTCCCAGGCCCCCAAGCCACTCTGCCTTCTCCATCAATGAAGGAATTAACCAACTTTTCTGAATTGCTCCGGGGGGGAAGCAGGTTTACAATGGGCTTTCTACCTCTGATCTTTATCACCCAGGTAGGGGAAGGAAGGGAACTTCTAACGCTGTTTCTGTATTTCAACAACTACCACCTGGTTCACCAGTCACTTCAAAAGAGGAGAGGAAGATTGTTTTGAGACTGCTGCCCTTGCCAAGTTCTCATGAGAACCCAGGCTTGAAGGAGGTGGAGAGCAGCTCCGAAGAGCCCAAGGAGGAGGTGGGGCAAGTTGGTGGTGGTGGGGTGTGTGATGTAGGAGATGACCATGCTAAACCTGGCCAAGCACATTATCAGTGTGGTCTTACTATGCTCTCACAAGAGACCTAATCCAGCCCACCCTTCCATTGATGCTTATCTAGTATCAATTTGCCTTGACCACTAATAGCTAAACATCTGTTTTCCTTTTTATTCTAAGTATGTTTAATTAGAAAAAAATAATTAAGGACTATATTGTCAGTGAAGGAATATTTAGAATCTACTGTGGTTTGATATTACCCAAACTAATATCTACTACCATTTTAATTATGCCAGTCCGCCCAAAGTGAATCAAGTTAAATGCTTAATTAAGATTCTTATATAATTATGATAATGATCCCAATGAGTTTAGACATACATGCCAGAGTTTTGCTTAGAGCCAGTAGTAAGGTAGTTCAGAAGCTAGTTGGAGTATGAGGTAGTATCATCCTTCACAATGCTTTTCTTGAGAATGAATTACCCTGAGCTTTCTGAAACCTGGAGTAGACCTATGATTTCTCCAGCAGCATAACCTTTGGAACAGATCTTAGATTGTATACAATTCTACAATTGTACATAATATAGCCATTTAACTAAATGTGCAAATTCTCAACAAATCTGGATGTATTATAAGATATGGGCTACAGATCTATACAGAATTTATTATAAAGTTCAAAATAAAACAAATATGAATATGCAAAATAATAAATTGTTAAAATTGGTAGTAGGTTTTTTCAGGGTCTAATTTTACAGGCAGTAAAACAGAATTTGTCTATTATCAAGGAAACTAAATCATACTGATCTGAAAGCAAGAACTGTACATAACAAAATCAGAACTCCCGCCAGGTGTTTTACCATAGTAAGAAGTTGTAAGGTGGGTCTTTAGAATCTTTATAGAGTATAAAGTATAAGAGGACATCAGCTGTAATTTCAATAGCCCCTTAACTGCAGAAGCAAAGTCTTAGCTCATAAGGAACTTTTTTATATTACCCTTTCAGGACTGCTATGGGGAGGAGAATGTTGAAAAATATACCCGTGTAAGATTTCACAGCTGCTATCCATTAGGGTTCAGGGTTTGGTGACTATTTTATTTCATTAAATTATATTTAATTATTTAATTTATTAAATTACCATTTTTATTAAATAAAATTTGAAATATGAAACCTGATATTACCATTTCCTCATTCGGAAGAACACTAATTTGGCATGATACAATGCTCTTGTTGGGCAATGTTGGATTCCAGGGTTCCAGGAGAACAGATTTCCTGATATTTTACCAGCAACTATAGCTGGTATCTTCAGAGGCAAAGATGCTGGCCACATTGCCAATGAAATGGCAGGCTCCCTTGGCAAGAGTCTATACGTGAGACAATATGCGTTGAATGCTGCCATAGGCATGCTCATTATAGGAATTCCTTGACTTAACAACAGTTCAGTGACACTATCAAGTTACAATAGCACTGAAAAAAGTGACTTATGATTGTTTTTCACTCTTATGACCCCTACAGCATCTCCATGGACACGTGATCAACCCTGGGCAGAGGTGAAATCCAGCAGGTTCTGACAGGTTCTGAAGAACCGGTAGGGGAAATTTTGAGTAGTTTGGAGAACCGGCATATACCACCTCTGGCTGGTCCCAGAGTGGGGTGGGAATGGGGATTTTGTGGTATCTTTCCCCTGGAGTGGGGTGGGAATGGGGATTTTGCGGTATCTTTCCCCTGGAGTGGGGTGGGAATGGGGATTTTGCGGTATCTTTCCCCTGGAGTGGGGTGGGAATGTGGATTTTGCAGTATCTTCCCCCTGGAGTGGGGTGGGAATGGGGATTTTGCAGTATCTTCCCCCTGGAGTGGGGTGGGAATGGGGATTTTGCGGTATCTTTCCCCTGGAGTGGGGTGGGAATGGAGATTTTGCAGTATCTTCCCCCTGGAGTGGGGTGGGAATGGGGATTTTGCAGTATCCTTCCCCTGGAGTGGGGTGGGAATGGAGATTTTGCAGTATCTTCCCCCTGGAGTGGTGGGAATGGAGATATTGCAGTATCCTTCCCCTGGAGTGGTGGGAATGGAGATATTGCAGTATCCTTCCTCTGCCATGCCCACAAAGCCACCCCACAGAACCGGTAGTAAAAAAATTTCACCACTGGTCCTGGGACTGTGTGATCACCTTTTGTGACAAGCAAAGTCAATGAGGAAGCCAGATTCACTTAACTGTGTTACAACTTAACCACTGCAGTGATACACTTAACAACTGTGCCAAGAAAAGTTGTAAAATGGGGCAAAAGTCACTTAACAAGTGTCTCACTTAGCAACAGAAATGTTGGGCTCAGTTGTGGTCATAAATCAAGGACTACCTGTACTGTCCACTTTCAAATCCTAGCCATTTTTTTCTAGTTTAAGAAAAGGGAGGTGTGGTAAACTAGGGAAATATGGTGTAAAATCTATATGAAGGTTTTATTCCTTCACTCGATATAACCTTTATTCGATTAATTATCATTAACGACGAAACAAGTTTTCAAGAAGGAAAGCGATCAAGAATTTTAAACCCACGAGCAGAATAGGCTAAAAAGCTGACCCCGACGTGATTCGAACACGCAGCCTTCTGATCTGGAGTCAGACGCGCTACCGTTGCGCCACGAGGTCCTGCGGATTTGCACCAGGCAAAGCTGTACAACTGGCTGAATGTGACTTCTTCGCGTTTCCAAAGCAAAGTTCTCTCGCGGTTTTGCAAGAGCAGAGCACCACGAAAAAGGAGAACCTCGGTCAGTCTCACAATGAGACACGAACGTCTGTTCCGATATTCCGAATTTTCCCCGCAGGGGCTGGCTTCGAAAAGCAGGCAGGGTGAACCACTATGGAAGTCTTCTCCCTACTTTCGGCTCCTAACAAAACCACCTATTTTATTTACCTTTCTGTTCCTTTGCTGGGTTTCTTGAATTCAAGCAGCCTTTTAGGAAAGCGGTCACATTTCTACGCGCCGTCCATTTGCTTAGTAAGGTAGCAGACTTTTAACCCAGAGGTCTTCAAACTAGGCAGCTTTAAGACTTGTGGACTTCAACTCCCAGAATTCTCCAGCCAGCTATGCTGGCTGGAGAATTCTGGGAGTTGAAGTCCACAAGTCTTAAAGCTGCCTAGTTTGAAGACCTCTGTTTTAACCTAACAGTGCCTTTCCTTTCCCGAGCAGACGCCGCTCTGTGCGGCTTCGACTGCTAATGCGTTAGACTCTCGCTTTGTTTGACTCCAACTTCTGGTGAGGTTTCTAATTAAAGCTGCCTGGAAAATGTACATAAAATTCAACCCACTCAAATTACAGCACGACCTTTAAAAGCGATATGGGTGGGAGAAAAAAAAGGCGATATTATCCACCTCCTCGTTAGTATAGTGGTAAGTATCCCCGCCTGTCACGCGGGAGACCGGGGTTCGATTCCCCGACGGGGAGAATGGGATTTTTTTGCTTCAATCAATTTACGAGCTGATTAGCCCCACTGCATGATTTTTAAATGCTTTTTGGCCAGTTAAAAGTGAGGGGACAACTTAAATTCAAGCCTCTTTTTTCACAGCCAGGGCTTACTATCGCTACTCTTTGCTTGCGTATTTTTACTTAGTAAAATTGCTTTTTGTGCCCATGGTGCTGCAATTGTCATGCAGATGTTAATCAAAATCTAGATAAATCTTCCCAATTTAGTATTTTCCAGATGTGTTGGATTTCAATTCCCAGTAAATCAGCAGCAGGATGTCTGACATCCTGGCTGGGGAATTCTAGGAGCTGAAGTCCACACACCTTAAAGTTCCCAAAATTGAGAAATCCTGATGTAATGACTGCTGTTTCCTTTACTGTCCGTTGTTGATCTTAAAAGGCAAAAGCTACTCACTTCTCTTCCTTGACAAAACTCTTCCTTGTTAGTTCTAAGGCCAGTTGCTGTATTTGTTACTAATTACGTCTTCTTTACATTTGATCTTAGTTCCATTTTTTTTTCAGTGCTTTTTGTGAGTTTTATTATGATATCCTTTTTCAACTATCATGATTATATCAGTAGAGCATTTTATTGATGTTTATTCCTGCAATTCCAACAGAGTGCTCATCTCCTGCCAGTCTAAGTTTCTTCAATATATATTTGGCACATGCTTTGAATAAATAGAGAATATATAGCTCTGTCTCATACATTTGCTGATCTGTTTTAATGTTTTCCATCCAGAATACAGCACCTTGTCCTATACAGATAGTCCTTGACTTATGATTGAAGTGTAGGAAGAAATATCCTTCTGGGTTCAGCTCCAAGTGGGGAAAAAGACACTGGAAACATGGAGACTGCTTGGAAAGATGGTTTAATGGTCGAGAGGATCACATGGTTTGAGTTCCTGAACAGAAAAGAGGGCAGAGATACAGTGAGTCCCTGGGTTTTATGCTTTCTCTGGCTTTGAACTTCTTGGGGCCCTGAAAGAGTATCCTGATTGGGGGTGGGGGTCTTAGCTAGCCTTGCTGGCTGATGTAATCTTTCCAGGTGCCATGTGGTGAGTTTCTGTCCTAGATGGGTCCTACTGTGTTGCAGATGATGTCCTTTGACAAAGGATTGAGTTTCTGTCTCTGGCCCATTAACAAAGGTGTGTGTGTGTGGGGGGGGGGGGGAGGCAGGAAGCTGCTTTGTGTTTAAAACATGTTTCTCCATTTCTCATCCAGGGAAATATAATATTCTGCCTTTTTAATATTTCCTAAAATATTTCATTCTTCCAGGAAAGGGTGGGTGCTAACTTCCTACAGAAGTTATGACAGTCCTTCCCAAAAGCTAGTTATTATGGCCTTACATACGTTATGGCCTCTGTATTGCTCCTTGCTTGTTCACCCTTCTGACCAACTACAGGGATTCTGCAGTGCCCCCCCTCCCCAATCTCCTTCCTCCATCCCACCAAGTGCCCGCAGACCTTTGGCCTGTTCCCAACCCAGCCAATCAGCCAGCTCCAGGACCCAGCAGCATCTTTATATGCAGGGTCCTTTTTAAAGGGGTTCCCTTTTTAAGGAGACTCCAGAATCACACATGGTTGCCATGAGGCAGCCTCTGTAGGAAAGCTGAACATCATATAACATTGCATCAAGTGGGAATCTCTCTGCAAAACACAGAAATATAAGTTGCTGGGCTGTGGATGTGACTAAGGAGCAGGCAGAGTCCTTCAAATCCCTGGTTGGTTTCTGCTGCTGATTGTAGGCTTCCTTGAATGGCTGGGTGGATGGGTGGGAAACAAACCATGGCCTATGGGGACCTGATGAGGGAGAGACCAGGCTCAAGGCTGCTTCCTCTGAGGGGTGGGAAGCAGAGCATGGAGTGTCTCAGGGTTGTGGGAGGCCTTGGGAAGCCTAGGGCAGACCAGCGTGGGCCTGCGCTAGGCCTCTCAGGGTCTTCCCAACCACTGAAGCACGCTTTATGACCTGTGCCATTGTTTAATGATCACATCATTAATCTCACTTAACAACAACTTGCAACTATAATGGGCAGACTCCATTACTGTAACTTTAGGGCTATCTGTATATAAGATTTGCATGAGGACAATGAGATGTTCTGGGATTCTCATTTTCCATAATTTGACATGAATGATATAGTCAAAGGCCTTTATGTAGTCAATGAAGAACACATGGAGTTCTTTTTGGTATTCTCTGTGTTATGTAAATAGGTTTGTTTGGCGGGAAGTTCAAATTAACTGACCTTCAGCTGATTGGCTGACCACTACAGCTGCAAGGTATATAAAGGGAGCTGGCTCCCTGGGTTAGTTGCTGGATTCTCACTATACAATAAAGAGCTGTTGTCACTCACTACTCTGGCTTGCTGCGTCCTCATTCACCCCACTTAACACTGTGGCTGTCTCTATTTTTCAGCATGCATCAGTACTAATACCTTTTGTTTCTCAGTCTTCACGAAAAGCAGTTCAAGCATTTGGTCATTTCCTTTTCCATCTAAGGCTCTAAACTATATTGGACGATTCTGAGCATTATTTTGCTACAATATGAAATTAAGGATATTGTTTGCACAATCTTTTAAGTCTCTTTTCTTTGGCATTGATATGTAGACTGATACGTTTCAATCTTTTGGACATTGTGTTATTGTCCAAACTCCTTAACTGATTTTTCTTCTGTTCCTTGCAAGATTTTTGTATGTATTCCATCAATTTAGTCTTTGGACTTGACCACAGCATTGATCTAACTTCCTCTTGCAGCAATAGAGCCTCTTTCAGGTAGGGAATATTTTCTAAGTTACCTTGGATATTACCATCTCTGGTATATAGAATTTAAGTATATTCCTTCCATTTTTGTTAGAACTTCTTTGAATCAGTTACTGTCTGGCTTTTGACATCCTTGAGTGTACCAGTTCAAGGTTGGAACTTTCTTTTGAGTTTGGAGATATTTTAGAAACCTTCCTTTGTTTTTCTGTGTCTCTTTCAATCTTCCTTTTATAGATATCGTTTTAATATCGTTCCTTGTCTTTTCTAACATCTTTCTGAAATTCTTTGTTAAATTCCTTCATGACAGCTTTATTTTTTCTTGGCTTTAATTTCTATCTTCATGGAAGTTTCAATTCTCTGTTCTATCATCCAGCTTACTTTCTTGGTCTTTTGCAGTCTCTTTCACATTTATCCTTAACTACTTCTTTGTTTCCATTTCACAGTTGTTTTGGTTCTTTATTAATGAGATTTAGGGCTTCAAAGTAATTCATCATGTTATCCTCAAAAATGGTAGGTCTATGCTTAAGATCATGTTGTAACTTGTTTGCTTTGCTCTTCTGCTTTAGCTTGACTTGGAACCTGCATATAAGCAGTCAATAATCTGTTCCACAAACAGCTCCTGGCCATGCCTGTGCTGTTATATCTGATCTCTTTCATCTCCTTGTACTAATAATATAGTCAATTTGATTCCGCAGGGTTCCATTGAATAATGTCCACATAGATAGGGATTATTTTTGTTGTTTGAAGAATGTGTTAGGAATGAAGAAATAACTGGACTGGCAAAAACTGATAAATTCTCATGCTTTCTGTTTCTTAAGAAATACAATTCAACTATGTTTTCCTGCTTAATATTGCCAACTTCGGCATTCCATTCTCTAAACAGAAGCAGCATATCAAGCTTGCATATTTTGTTGATTTCAGATTGTAAATGAGTGTTAAACTTGTCAATCTCCTTCCTCTTCATCATCAGTGGCTGGGTGTAAACCTGAATAACCATTATATTAAAGGGTTGTCCATGAAGTCTAATTGATATTACCTCATCATTTGACAGCTTTGTACCCAACTACTGTCACTGTATATACTTCCTGTCTATGAAGGCAAGACTCTTCCTCATTGTTTTTCATGTCCTGAGTAGTAAACAGTACAATCTGACTGATAGCATCCAGGTCCAATGCATTTTAATTCACTAATATCTGAGATGTCAATATGTATATATAGTCCTTGTTGAATGACCATTCATTCAATGTTTCAAGTTACGATGGCAATGAACTAAGGCAGGGGTGTCAAACTCTCGTCACGGCGGTGTCATGTGACATATTGGGACTTCCCTCCCTTTGCTAAACTGGCCGGGGGCGGGGCCAGCATGTGACGCATCCGGCCCACTGGCCATGAGTTTGACATCCCTGAACTAAGGGATATTTATGGCTGGTCCTCGTAGTTGAGGTCATTTCAGCATACTCTATGGTCACATGATTGCAATTCAGATATTTGACAACTGATTTACAATTATGACAGTCACACGAACCGCTGGTCGCATGATCACTATTTTCAACCTTCACTGTCAGCATCTGACAAGCAAAGTCAACGGGGAAGTTTGCAGGACATAGCAAATGGCAATCACATGACCACAGAATTGACTGTGCAGAATTCACGTAACAACAGCAATTGGAATGACAGCAACTACTTTCATAAGTTGATGTTATCATGTGACATTGTGCTTTATGACCATGTTACTTACCAATTATCACTGTTAAGTGAGGACTACTCATATCTGACTCCTTTAATATTTCATTTTATTGAGCTTTTCCATATTTATGCTTTAAAAGTTCCATATCCCCACTGTAATTTTGTCTTTGTAGCTTCAGATGACCTTTTCTGCCTAGTAATTTAGCAACCAGACATTCCAAAGGCTTTATGTTGAGTGCCATTTCAATTGAGGGTTCCATCATCCAGTAATGTATAAAAAATTTATATTGTCTATCCATGTGCTTTTCTTAGTAAAATACAGGAATGGTTTGCCATTGCTTCTGCCATTCAGTTTGAAATAATAACTGTGTTGCTGTCTCTAAAGTTATCATCTCACCCCAGCATACTTTTATACATATCTTTACCTGATACAAGTGTGTGTTTGCTGTACCTGGCTACTTACTGGGAATACACATTTTTGATATATATTCCAGGCAAGCTTCACTTATCCCTGTCAGGAAACCCCACATCACCATGAAGAAGCACCATAGCAGGATTGGGGTTATTATATAATAATGTTATACAATAATGCATGTATCATCGAGACAGTAATCATGATAAAAATATTTTAAAAACTGAATCCATGTAATAATAATAACAGAACAGAATAACAGAGTTGGAAGGGACCTTGGAGGTCTTCTAGTCCAATCCCATGCCTAGGCAGGAAATCCTACATCACTTCAGACAAATGGTTATCCAACATCTTCTTAAAAACTTCCAGTGTTGGAGCATTCACAACTTCTGCAGGCAAGTTGTTCCACTGATTAATTGTTCTAACTGTCAGGAAGTTAGGAATGTATCAGTGCCATTTGAAGAGTATGTATCTGGCATGGAAATACATATTTATGAATCAACTGTTGTTAAAATCATTCATGGATCATTTAGAACATCATTTACAAAACATGACAGATGTCAACATTTACTAACCTAACCTAAACCAGCTAACAGTAACTGCGTATTAGATTTTCTCTCTGATCATGGGAAAAAAAACCTGAGACATGTCAGTCACGGAGATATCTAAACACATTTTGTTTTATTTCCTGCAGGCAGGGAAAATTGAGCATATTTTTGAGAGTGGTTTTTGTGTGTGAGTTACCTCTTTAATAGTCATCTGTTATAAGGATGAATAATGGAAAATAGTGCTTGAAATCCTTATATGCACTGCATGTAGATTTAGTAAATGATCTTCCCCCTCCTTTTTCGGTATAGAACAAACTATAAAAGCAATTAACAAAAATCCCAGTAGTTACACTGTGACAAATTAAACATTCTGATAAATGGACTCTGTGTTACTATACTTAAAGCCACAAGGGGGAGCAAGTAACACACCTAAATATTCTGTTCCATACAAAATTTCTAACTACTTTTTTGTACAAGTTAGGTGAACTGTCTGGAGAGAAAATATGATGCTGTTTAAAACAACATAAATGCTTGGCTCTCTCTTTCACACACACAAATTTTATATATACAAAAATCCAGCACAATTGTTTTTCATTATTTCTAGAAAATATATACAAAAATCCAGCACAATTGTTTTTCATTATTTCTAGAAATGAATTTCAGTTCACCTGGCTGGTAGTCCAGTTGATCTGTTCATACAGTCAGGTCCAGAAATATTGGGACATCGACACAATTCTAACATATTTGGCTCTATACACCACCACAATGGAGTTGGAATAAAACAAACACAATGTGCGTTAACTGCAGACTGTCAGCTTTAATTTGAGGGTATGTACATCCAACTCAGGTGAACGGTGTAGGACTTACAGCAGTTTGTATATGTGCCTCCCACTTGTTAAGGGACCAAAAGTAATGGGACAATTGGCTTCTCAGCTGTTCCATGGCCAGGTGTGTGATATTCCCTCATTACCCCAATTACAATGTGCAGATAAAAGGCCCAGAGTTCATTTCAAGTGTGCTATTTGCATTTGGAATCTGTTGCTGTCAACTCTCAAGATGAGATCCAAAGAGCTGTCACTATCAGTGAAGCAAGCCATCATTAGGCTGAAGAAACAAAACAAACCCATCAGAGAGATAGCAAGAACATTAGGCGTGGCCAAAACAACTGTTTGAAACATTCTCAAAAAGAAGGAATGCACCGGTGAGCTCAGCAACACCAAAAAACCTGGGAGACCACGGAAAACAAGTGTGGTGGATGACCAAAGAATTCTTTCCCTGGTGAAGAAAACACCCTTCACAACAGTTGGCCAGATCAAGAACACTCTCCAGGAGGTAGGTGTATGTGTGTCAAAGTCAACAATCAAGAGAAGACTTCATCAGAGTGAATACAGAGGGTTCACCACAAGATGTAAGCCATTGGTGAGCCTCAAAAACAGGAAGGCCAGATTAGAGTTTGCCAAACAACATCTAACAAAGCCTTCACAGTTCTGGAACAAGATCTTATGGACAGATGAGACCAAGATCAACTTGTACCAGAGTGATGGGAAGAGAAGAGTATGGAGAAGTAAAGGAACTGCTCATGATCCTAAGCATACCACCTCATCAGTGAAGCATGGTGGTGGTAGTGTCATGGCGTGGGCATGTATGGCTGCCAATGGAACTGGTTCTCTTGTATTTATTGATGATGTGACTGCTGACAAAAGCAGCAGGATGAATTCTGAAGTGTTTCGGGCAATATTATCTGCTCACATTCAGCCAAATGCTGCAGAACTCATTGGACGGCACTTCACAGTGCAGATGGACAATGACCCAAAGCATACTGCAAAAGCAACCAAAGAGTTTTTGAAGGGACAGAAGTGGAATGTTATGCAATGGCCAAGTCAATCACCTGACCTGAATCCCATTGAGCATGCATTTCACTTGCTGAAGACAAAACTGAAGGGAAAATGCCCCAAGAACAAGCAGGAACTGAAGACAGTTGCAGTAGAGGCCTGGCAGAGCATCACCAGGGATGAAACCCAGCGTCTGGTGATGTCTATGCGTTCCAGACTTCAGGCTGTGATTGACTGCAAAGGATTTGCAACCAAGTATTAAGAAGGGAAAGTTTGATTTATGATTATTATTCTGTCCCATTACTTTTGGTCCCTTAACAAGTGGGAGGCACATATGCAAACTGCTGTAAGTCCTACACCGTTCACCTGAGTTGGATGTACATACCCTTAAATTAAAGCTGACAGTCTGCAGTTAAAGCACATTGTGTTTGTTTCATTCCAACTCCATTGTGGTGGTGTATAGAGCCAAAGATGTTAGAATTGTGTCGATGTCCCAATATTTCTGGACCTGACTGTAAGTACTGTATGAACAATGGGTTTTTCGCCAATTCAAGAGCAAAGGAATAAGGCCATTCCAGATATTTCCTTCCTGCCTTTTCTTTCCAGAGAGAGTATTCTCAATGAAATGAACAGACTATAACTACATTTGACTCTCCATAAGGGAGTTTCTTTAGAAATTGGCATTGTCACAGCATGGTTAACTCTTGCCAATTCTCTTTTCAACACCTGGTAGCTTTTCTTTGGAGCAAAGGAAGCAGCTGTGTTTCGGGTATTCTGTGGAGAATTAATGGATGAGGGAAAAAAACCAATAGCACACAACTAGAAACAGACATTGGTTATAAGCCATTGGAAGAAAAAAGTCAAAGGAGCCATTATATATACTCACAATTTTTGATATTTTAATTGTACTGTTAGTTTTAATTCTTTGATTAAAAAAAAAATCTCTGGAGAAATACTTAGTGCAGACTAGAAGGAATCTGACTGTTTCTTTGACTTTTATATTTGATAAATTTTTATCATGTTATTAGCGATTCTTACATTCTTTGCCTTTTTGTATTCTATTAATTGGCTTTTTTTTTCTTTTAATGAACCTGTAATCACTTGCATCAGGGTGGAGTCTGGGCAACTGAATGGAATGAGCATTTACTGGCCAGATGTTCTTCCTGATGCCTATGCAGAGTTCACAGCGATATTTTCTCTTTGCGCCCAGAAAGAGAAATATCTGCCACTACCTAGAATCGTGATTGCAAAACTATGGCACGCGTGCCGGAAGTGGCACACAGAGCCCTCTCTCTGGGCACGCCACCCATCGCCCGTTGCTCTTCTGGGTTCCGGTGACCAAATGCATGCCAGCCAGCTGGTCTTTGCATGAGTATGTGCCCCAGAAACCGGAAGCTCAGGTTCCCTGTGTGCGCATGTGCACCAGGGAACTGCTCTTCTGGTTTCCAGCACTCCCATGCATACATGCCGGGAGCTGCTCTTCCGGTTTCTGGTGCTCAACCGCATGCACCCCTGTGCTCCCATTTTGGCACTCGGTGCCGAAGAGGTTCGCCAACACTGACCTAAGATCAAACTCACAGGCTCCTGATTGTGAGGCGAGAGCTTCACCTTTAGATCACTATGCTGCTCCAATTGATGGTATTCAGTACAACATATCAAATAATAGAAATAACAAAGTTACTGGAAACAAATAGCAGGCCAGAATCACTCAGCAGTGAGATGGATGGCACCTAAATGTAATAAATAAATAATTACATTTACCAAAAAAAATGAAATTAACAAACATCTTTTTGAACAAAACAATAGTATTAGAACATGGCTTCGAACCTTAGCCTTCAGAAAATATAATTTCTAAATATTTTGAATATAATTCCAGTCAACCATCAGGAATAAGGTGATACCTGGAATATGGTGGGAATTGTAATCAACACAACTGGAAGGGGCTGAGATAACTGCTATGAAAAAATTTAGAATTACAGCATATATCATCTTCGAAAGATCACACCATTTATATAGTCATGTTGATTTTAAGATCGTTTAGAAATACAGCATTTAAAATAGAAATGCAGCCATGTTAAGTCCCTCAAATGTTTACTGATCGAAAGATCAACAGTTTGCTTAAATTTGGCAATAAATTTGTAAAATTATTCAATTTTATCTAGTTTCGTATTCTTACTGTACAGCTAATTATTAATTTTTAATATTACAGTTCTCTGTTCAAGCGAAACTCAACTTCATTTATCTTTGTACTTGAATTTTGTTGATTATTTTGTTCTAATTTTCATATTGTGTGTAGTACAAATTAAAATTAATTAGATTATTAATAATGTTTTCTATTCTTCAGTTCACGTTTACCTTGATTCATTAATCTGCCATCATCAAACATTTGATCTTATTCCCTCTCAGGAGGGAATTCTACCTTTGTTAATGATATGAACTTGAATGGTTTTCAAATATTTATTTTAAAATGTCTACTTATGAAAATTTTACAAGGGTCCAGATGCTGTCATCTTCTATGTGTTATTCTCCTCTATTTTTTTCCACTACTTTTTGCAACTTTTATTCTTATATCCAAAATTCATTATTAAAGAAACAAAATGAGAGCGCTCTAAACTGCTGTTAGCTAAGAGTTGTCTACCTAGAAACACTTCTTGCTTCAGTCATGTTCTTTGTGTGCTCATGTTTGCAAATTATTCCTGTTCATGTTCTTAGGTGTTCTAAGCTCCAAGTGTTGGGCCAAAATAGTCAAAACAACACAATGAAGGTTGTTGCATTCTGAATGAACTGAAGTTTCCAGATGGTTTTCCTTAGCAGGTTGCGGCAATCTAATCTTATGTTAAAAAAGACAGGAGTGAAAGTTGTCAGAGCCACCCATTCCATAAATGACCACAACTGGTGCATCAGCCAAAGCTGAGCAAAGTTTCCATGGCCTAGCCTCCCCTGTTTGTTCATCAAACAAAGGCTGTGTTTCTAAGTTGCGGACTTGCTCCTTCAGAATGAATGCAATTCCATGCAGGGCCCATTTAGGGATTATTGCTAAACCTGATGGCTTCTGAACAAACAGCAACTATGTCTGTCTAGAATTTATTTTAACTTATTTCATTCTACCCAATTCCATACCTAAAGTAGATGCTGGATAACAACTTTCAGTGTAATTGTCAAATCCAGTGTGGAGATATATAGCTGGTTATCGTCAAGAAACCAATTATATCTCACTCTAAATTGGTGGATATCTTCATCCAATAGTTTCAGATAGATGTTAAACAAGATGGGGTAAAGAACTGAGATCTGTGGCAACCCATATAGAATGGGTTGATTGCTCATTCTCCATTACTATTGACTGAACCTACCTGCTCAGCTCTGAAAACCATAGTTGATGATATCAAACATGCTGAAATAACTATGTGTCGAGCCCAGCTGCACGCTCAACAACGCTGAAGGGGAGAACGGGACAAACCTGCATTCACGAACGGTGTGAGTGGCACTGGGTGTTAGGCGGTCGTGTGTGGGGTGGGGGGGAAGGCGGATATGGCGGGGATAAGTGTTATAGTTGTTGGTTCACTGCTGAAGTCCCGAGGAAGGAGAACTGACGGACGCCGTTTTCGAGCTGCATCCAGACCAGGAACTGCTTGTTACGGGGCAGGGGCGTGTTAATAAACGTGACGCACATGGGGCAGGTTATTTAGTTGTGCCGAGCCGCACAACTGTAGCGCTAATTTCGCCTCACTTTTGAGATCTCAGCGTGTGCCTGGAGCGAGCGTGCAATAAACCAACATTGAAACAAGCTGAAAGGACTGGTGTTTGTGTTTTGCTGCATTTCACCTGGGAACCCTGAGACTATGGTAACATGAGAAAGCTCCCCTTCCTTTATCTAGGTCCCAAAGGTCACCCACAAGAACAACAAATACATGCCTGAAACCTGACTAAAATGGAACTACAAAAATCTGCTTCATTCAAGATTCTTTGCACCTTCTCCCAAATCTTCTCCAAAAGAGAAACGTTGGAGACAGGGTAAAAATGATCTAGCACAGATTGGTAGAGAGATGGCTTCTTCAGGAGGGATTGCATTAACAACTCCTTTAAGGAAGGAGGTACAGTTTCCTCTCCCCCAAATGATAGATTTACCACTGCTTGAATCCAGTTGCTTCCTCCAGCAACACTTAAAAGAGCCAGGTGGGACATGGATATAGTCTGCAGATGGCAGAACTGAATTAAATATAATACAGTATATATAATGTATACTGTATATATATAATGAATATAATAATAGAAACTTGGTATGCAGATCCTAGGATGCTTTTCTGCCATGTAGACAGAGGGGAATGTGAAGGAGTACAGCATCCTTTCCCAATGTAATATCTTGCAGATGTGTTGGGACTGCAATGCCCATGGCTGAATGCCATGTTTGCTGGAAATACTTGGAGCTGTAGTCCCAGTCCATCTGGAGAGACTATCAGCCTGGGCAGACTTCTCTCATGTGTTCTGTAAGGTTGCCAATGTTTCTGTTAGTCCTGCTTGTAGTACACCAAAGCAGGGCAGAGAAGTAGAGTGAAAAAGTTCTTTATGATGGAGTTACAGTGCCAGGTAAAAGTTTATTAAATGGCACCAATTGCACGTCAGGCTGCTTTTAAAAGTATAGGAGAAAAAACTTTTGGAAACCTTAATTCCAGGTGGTTAAAAGTATCAGTTGAGCGTGTGTGAAGTTGAATGTGCATATATCAGGGGTGAAATCCAGAAGGTTCTAACAGGTTCTGGAGAACCGGTAGCAGAAATTTTGAGTAGTTTGGAGAACCGGTAGCGTAAATTTTGAGTAGTTTGGAGAACCGGCAAATACCACCTCTGGCTGGCCCCAGAGTGGGGTGGGAATGGAGATTTTGCAATATCCTTCCCCAGGAGTAGGGAAGGAATGGGGATTTTGCAGTATCCTTCCCCTGCCATGCAACCAAGCCACGCCTACCAAGCACACCACACTCACCAAGCCACACCCACAGAACAGGTAGTAAAAAAAATTGGATTTCATCACTGACATATATGTATGTGTAGATGTACATTTATATGTATATTTATATATACGTGTGTATTATTACTCCACACTTTTGCTTCAATATAGAGGTGCCCTAATTAGGGGTAATACAAGTTTTAAGGAGGGCAAAAATAGTTTTAAAAATATAAATAGGCATCTAGGAAGATGGAGAAGTAACCAGCAGGAAGGTGAAACCTGAGGAGTATTTTTAATTACCTTTTAATGTGATTTAGTCCAGAAAGTCAGAAAGTTTGATTAGGGGCTAATTAAGCATAAACATACATTATGTGTTAGGGGCAAAGACTGCATAAATCAAGTGTTCTTGGAGAATTACCTCAGGATGCAGTGAAAATGACTAGTTACTTTTTGTAGTTATTTTCAAATAGCACATTTTCCCAGCAGTTCTCCAAGGGAGAATATCAAAGCATGACATTGAAACAGCATCAGTCTCTCCATTCTCCTAAATCGTATTTCCCTTCCTTAATTGGCTCCTGCCTGCTTTAATAGCTTCATAAATGATGCAAGGGAATAATTAAATTGTACATTAGTTGAAGCTGCAGAGAGCATCGAACTAGGAGGGATTTGCAAACATGTTGGAAAAAAGAGCCATGAGAAACTCTCCCAATGACATTTTCCAGGCATAATCAAGCCAGCAAGACCATCATAAAATGTAGTGTCACAACTACAATGTTCTAGAAAAACTGTGGTAAAAAGATCCCCTCTTGTGTTCATCACATTAGTTATTTTCTTGCATGTAGTCATATGTTCCCTCAAGAGTGACTAGAAGTTGATTTGTCCTTTTAAGGTGAGATATATTGTCAATCAATGATCCTGAGGACACCCTTTATTTCTTCTTTCCCAAGTAGACTTGTGTTAGATCATAGAGGTGATGACAGTGATATGGTGATGATTGCTGCAGATGTTCTTCATGTCATTGTGTTAGCTATATGATTGTGGGATAGAAGTTTCATATGCAGAATTATGTTATATTTTACCTGAAATTATAAAGGTCTGAGAATGATAGTCTGGAGGAAAGAACTATGTTAGAAATAATCCTGTAAATGTGTATGTTTTGTTTTAATGATTGCTAACAAAGTATATTTGCAAAAAAGTGCAAGGATAATATGATGCAATTTAAATGCATTTGTCTTTAGCTTCTCTTCCACTAATGGGTTTACTGCTTAGAGAGAAACCTAAGAATGGTGTCACCTTCATTAATGGGTCTAATAGACTTAATAGCAGGCTGTGGTGGATATTTATTGTTGAAATTTTCCTAAATGCTCCTGAATGTAGTATTGCTCCAGGGCATCGTAGCAATTTAAATTGTCAACTAGACTCAGCCACCTAGAATCAGGTCCAGACAACTAGCATAAGCTGAGCTTTGTACAATAAAAGATAATCAAAGAATTACAACATGCCACATGATGAGAACGAGGGATTTGGTGGTCGAGGTGGGAGGCAGAACAGACACCAAGGGATATTCAATCAGCATGGAACTGTTTTTATAAACCTTATTTGAATTCAAAGTAATTAGCCCAGTTTCACAATACAGATTGGAGACGTATTCCAGTTCAGAAAAGACATTCTTGAATTATCAGTTTAGAATAAACAATTAGCACAAACATAAACATGCTTTATTTAATCTATTATTTTATTTTGAATTAAACTTTATACCAAATTATTTCCTTTTCTCAGGGCTTTTTTCCTAAACAATATGAATTTTAATGCTTGAGTTTCCAGGCTAGTCTCTGAATTACAGATGAATCATTTCAGAATTTATATTGATAAGTTTAGCTGTGCTAATGATGTATTTCAAAGTGCCCATGAGCTAAGATAGCAGAAACTGGGGGAGGGAGGGAGGGAAAAGGGGAATGCTTTAACAATGAATATCGTATATAAAATTCAGCCTTTGTTATGCTACCATTCTACACAACTCAGTAATTATATGTCAACAAGTTACTGTATTGCAGTGGCAATTGTTCCAACTTTCGCTTCATTAAAGAACTTCATAGCTATATGTTGTTTCTTAAATTCAGCTATGCACACTCAATTAAATAGGGATAACAATTGCGATGTGCCATCTTATTAAGGAATATTTGAAGCATTTAAGAAATGGATTCTAAATGATATTTTTAGAGTACAAACATACAAATCAATTCTTCTGATATATAGTTTTAGTTTTAGTTCTTCTGACATTTTAGTTTTAGTTTTTAGTGTGTTCTGTTGGAAGAAATGTCCATCTGGGTTCAGTTCCAGGTGGGGACAAAGACACTGGAAACATGGAGACTGCTTGGAAAGATGGTTTAATAGTGGACAGGACCATGTGTTTTGAGGTCCTGGGCAAAAAGAGCACATGGGTGAGAGAGGGAGAGAGATTTATACCCTTTCTTGGGTCCCGCTTTGGAGCTTCCTGTTCCTGTGTAAGGAATGTACTCTGATTGGTTGTCAGACTCCCAGGCCTGGTTGAATCTTGCTGGGTGATGATGTAATGAAGGGACTTTGGGCAATTCCTATTATGGCTTAATGGCTTTGTCCTGGTTTGGATTTTGAGTGAGGGCTAATCTATCATGTCCTGAGGGCCGTGTCTTTTGTGTTATAGATAAACTGGCCCAGCCTTTGTCTTGTCAATAGATTGGCACCAAAATATCTGCTGGGTGCGGGGGGAGAGGCAGCAGGGAGCTGAGGCTTTGAGTTTGTCTTTAGAAACATGTTTCTCCTTTAGGGAAAATATAATATTCTGCCTTTTAAATATTTCCTGTAATATTTCATTTTTCTAGGAGAGGGGTGAGTGCTAACTTCCTACACTCCGAAAAGTAAATAAAAACAATTTTTCCTAAAATTTTCTGAAAAAAATCACAGTACCACAAGAATGCAGGTTGATGGGACACGTAGTTTACTGATGTAGTTTGGTTGACTAGAAAAAGAAGGAAGAGCCTATGACCCCAAAATTAATTGTTTTATGTTCCCGTCAAGTATTTGTTATGTTCTTCCCCCGTGAATCCAAGTGCTATTTAGTCTTTTCTGTAGAGCTTAAAAAGCAAACATATTGGTGATTATCTCTCTGTATTATTGTTCACATGCTAGACTGTCTTGTTTGTTTTGTCCACATGGGGGAGAAATAAGATTGATTACTTCAAGGGGAGCAGAAATAAAGCCAAGGACTTGCAATATTTTGGAGCAAGTTAGAGGTTGATGAAAGGATTAACTCTTTAGTCCTAACCTATTGAAAAAAATAGGGTTCCTAGGAAGACTCAAGCAGATATATTACTTTCAAAAGTTCCTAAAAATGGAATGCTTTTCCTAGCCAAAGCTGTGTTTTATTAGGTGTAAGAGAAGCATTAATGTTATTTTTATTTTATTTATGAATTTATATGTCACTTCAATTGAAAGACATATACAACAGCCAGGGCTAAGCTAATACAACAGTAAAACATATAATGTCCAGCGAAATCTAGTATATCACAAAAGAGTTAATTCACAACATGCAAGTCCCAACAATCTTCTAAAGGTAAAGGTTCCCCTTGTACATATGTGCTAGTCGTTCCCGACTCTAGGGGGCAGTGCTCATATCCATTTCAGAGCCGAAGAGCCAACACTGTCCGAAGACGTCTCCGTGGTCATGTGGCCGGCATGACTAAATGCCAAAGGCACATGGAACGCTGTTACCTTCCACCAAAGGTGGTCCATATTTTTCTACTTGCATTTTTTACATGCTTTTGAACTGCTAGGTTGGCAGAAGCTGGGACAAGTAACGGGAGCTCACCCCGTTACGCGGCACTAGGGATTTGAACTGCTGAACTGCCAACCTTTTGATCGACAAGCTCAGCATCTTAGCCACTGAGCCACCACATCGCTTTTTAACTATCTTCTAGAACAGCCAAATTTTAACAAGTTGATCTGTCCCCGTACCCACACACACACCCACACAGCCAGTCGAGGGTTAAGGAAACACTTTGGAACGCACCCAGGTCTTATCTCCGACTTGGCAGCGATAGACACACCGTCTGCCAAGGGTCTTTATTTTCACAAACAGACAGATAAGATACAAACGTTCAAGAAAGTCCAAACAGAAATAATATTCCTCCCAGCAGTTCCGGACGAGGCTTTAGTGACTCCAAGGTTTTGCTTTGTTCGTCACAAGGATCCTTTGACCACTACCCTCTATTATATAGTCTCTGGGGTGTGGTCCAGTGACTCAGTTCTAATCCCTAGCACGCCTCCCAAGCTGCTGCAAACGTTTATCACGCCTTCGGAGGCGTGCGTCCAGGAATGATGTTTCATTATCACTTTGACTTGAATCAGCTGTTTCCTCTCCCTCAGCCGGCACTTGAAACAATGCCAGAGGGGAGGGGCCTGGAGAGGGAGGCCTGGCTGACTCCTCTTCCTCATGCTCGGAGCTTTCTTCCTCCGATGGGACAGGCTCAGAGGGCGGGGCCACAACACTATCCCCCACCGCAGGGCCCTTCCCCCAGGTCTGACGGTCGGGATGGGGTCGGGACGGGAACTGTTCGTGGAAAGCCCGCACCAGGTCAGGGGCCTGAACGGCAGATGCGTCTACCCAGGTGAAATCCTCGGGCCCGTACCCCTTCCAGGCAATGAGGTATTGGAAGCGCCCCTTCAGCCAACGGGAGTCCCGGATACTGTCCACCTCGTACGTCGAGGCATCGTCCTCGTCGGCTGCGGCTGGGGGGGCAGGCGTCGGCGGGCGGCGGAGATGGCTCGCGGGGGCCTCAGGGACCAGGAGGGACCGATGAAAAACAGGGTGGAGCCGCATGGAGCGGGGTAGAGTCAACCGGTAGGCCACCGGATTGATGACCGCCTCGATAGGGAAGGGACCGATAAAGCGTTGGGCCAGTTTCCTCACCGGCCGGTCCGTGGGGAGGTGTTTCGTGGACAACCACACCCGATCTCCTACTTCCAGCGGTGGCGTCGCCCGGCGGGCGCGATCGGCGAACCGTTTATAATCCTCTTTCGCCCGGATCAGCTGCCGCCGCACCAGTTGCTGCACTGCCTGCAGCTCCGAGAGGAAGTCCCGGGTCTCGGGAACAGGGGAGTCCATGATGGTCAACGGGAAAAGCCGTGGATGGTATCCGACGTTGGCATGGAACGGGGTCATCTGGGTGGAGGTGTGTTGGGAGTTATTAAAAGCGAACTCCGCCAGGGGAAGGTACTCGGCCCAGTTGTCCTGCTGCTGGTTGACAAAACAGCGGAGGTACTGCTCCAGTATGCCAATGACCTTCTCCGTGCCCCCGTCAGTCTCCGGATGGTGCGACGATGACAGGCACACCTGCACCTCCAGCGCGGCCATCAGGCTTTTCCAGAAGCGAGCCGTGAACTGGGCCCCGCGGTCCGAAACCACCCGGTCCGGCAGGCCGTGGAGGCGGAAGATATGTTGCAGGAACAGGCGAGCCGTGGTGCGGGCCGAGGGCAGGCCGCGGCATGGGATGAAATGTGCCATCTTCGTGAGCACATCCACCACCACGAGGACGGTCGTGTACGTAGCGGACAGGGGCAGATCTGTCAGGAAGTCCATGGAGATGGCTCCCCAAGGTCTCTCCGGTGTCGGTAGCGGCTGGAGGAGTCCGGGAGGGGGGCCGGACGCGGCTTTGGCCTGTCGGCACGTCACACAGGACGTCACGTAGGCGTGCACGTCGTGCCATACCCGAGGCCACCAAAAAGTCCGCGTCACCAGGTTCAAAGTCTTAAAGAAGCCGAAGTGCCCCGCCGCGGGGTTGTCATGACACTGGTTCATGACGAGGGCTCGGAGCGGACTCGTGGGCACGTACAGCCGACCCCGATGTCTGAGCAAGCCCTCCTCCACGGTCCATGGGGACGCGGGGCCGACGTCCGCTCTCCGCTGCTGCGACCAGTCGTCCCGTCGCTGCGCTTCCAGCACCCGAGCCCGCAGGTCCACCGGTTCCTGGACCGCGGCCAAGGAGTCCGCTGGCAGCACCGTCCGGGGGGGAAGGGAGTCCTTGGGGCAAAAGTATTCCGGCTTACGGGATAGCGCGTCCGCCCTCTGGTTGAGGTTGCTCGGAATGTAGGTGACGTGGAAGTTGAACCGGGCGAAAAACAACGACCACCGGATCTGCCGCTGGTTCAACTTCCGTGCCGTGGTGAGGTGCTCCAGGTTCCGATGGTCCGTCCGCACCTCCACCTGGTGTCGGGCCCCCTCGAGGTGATGTCGCCAAGCCTCGAACGCGGCCTTGATGGCCAGCAACTCCTTTTCCCAGATGGTGTAGTTGCGCTCGGAAGGGTTGAGTTTCCGGGAGTAGTATGCGCAGGGAAAAAGAGTGCCGCCATCCACCGGAGCCTGTAGCAGCACCGCCCCAATCGCCACGTTGGACGCGTCCGTCTCCACCACGAACGGACGGTGTGGATTGGGGTGCCTCAGGACTGGCTCCGTGAGGAAGGCCTGCTTGAGGACCTCGAAGGCCTGCTGCTGCGGGGGCCCCCACTGGAACGGGACCTTCTTCCGAAGGAGCTGGGTCAACGGCAAGGTCAGGGTGGCGAAGCCCGGGATGAAGGTCCGATAGTAGTTGGCGAATCCCAACAGACGCTGGACGTCCTTCACCCGACGCGGGGGTTCCCAACTGCGCAAGGCCTCCACCTTGTGCGGGGCCATCGCGATCCCCTCGGGGGTGATGATGTGCCCGAGGAACTCTATGGAAGTCTGGAAGAAGTAGCATTTCTCCAACTTCGCATAGAGCTGGTGCTCCCGCAGGCGCTGCAGGACCTGGCGGACATGCTGGAGGTGACTTTCCGGGGTCCGGGAATAGATCAAAATGTCATCCAAGTAGATCACCACGAACCGATCCAGCATGTCCCGGAACACATCGTTCATCAAGTGCTGGAAGACCGCGGGGGCGTTGGTCAACCCGAACGGCATGACGGTATACTCGAAGTGTCCGTACCGCGTGCCGAACGCCGTCTTCCACTCGTCCCCCTCTCTCACGCGCACCAGGTTGTAAGCCCCTCGGAGATCGAGCTTAGTGAAGATCGAGGCCTCCCGCAACCTCTCCATCAGCTCCGGGATCAGCGGCAGGGGGTAGCGATTTCGCACTGTGATGGCGTTCAAGCGCCGGTAGTCGCAACACAGGCGCAAGTCCCCCGTCTTCTTTTTAACGAAGAGGACCGGGGCCGAGAGCGGGGAGGTCGAAGGCCGGATGAACCCACGGGCCAGGTTCTTTTCCAGAAAGTCCCGTAAGGCGGCCAGCTCGGGCTCCGACATGGAGTACAGGCGTCCCGAGGGCAGGGGCGCGTTGGGCATTAGGTCCACCGCACAGTCGTAGGGTCGGTGCGGGGGCAAGCGGTCCGCCTCCTTCTCGCTGAACACGTCGGCGAAGGGCGTCAGCTCCGGAGGCAAGGAGACGTTTGGGGCAGAGACGTCCTGGCCGGCGCAGGTGTGGCGAAGGTGGTCGACACACTGCAGGCTCGGGAACGAGATGGCGTTTCTCGACCACGCCACCTGAGGGTCGTGCGCCCGAAGCCAGGCCATCCCCAGGACCAAGGGAAAGTGCAGATCCGCCGTTACGTAAAACTGGATCGCCTCCTCGTGGTTTCCAATGGCGAGGCGCAAGGGCTGGGTAGCGGTTTTGATGGGTCCCGCCACGAGTTCCCGCCCATCTATAGTTTCAACCCTCAACGGAGGGTCCACTGGAACCAAGGGGACTTTGTAATGGGCCACAAAGGCCTGGTCCATAAAGTTCGTGGTGGCCCCCGAGTCCACCAGCGCGTGCGCCTGGAGCCCCTCCGACCGGTTAGCCAACAACACCCGGGTGTTCAAAATCAGGTGCCGAGGGGGCTCACAGTCCACAGCCGCCGACTCCGGCGGGGCATGGTCACGTGCCTGACCCAGAGTTTCCCCTAGGCCAGGCCTGGCCCGTTTCCCGGCAGGTCACGCCGAGACTCCGGAACAGGCTTGAGCGGTCCACTCCGCTTCCGGGGACACGAGGTGGCAAAATGTCCCGCCTCGCCGCAATAGAGGCACAACCCCCCTTGACGTCTCCGCATCCGCTCCTGGGCCATCGGTTGAGGTCTGGCTGCTCCGAGCTCCATAGGCTCCTCAGCCGTCGCCACAAAACGCTGTGCGGTCCGGAGCGCTGTCGGTGCGAAACGCGGGGGTGCCGACGCTGTCGATGGTTCCGGAAGAGCCCGACGGGGCCGTCGCCGTTGCAAGCGGGCGTCGATGCGCAGGCATTGGGTCACCAGCGCGTCGAGGGTCGGTGGCGCCTCCACACGAACCAGCTCGTCCTGCATCTCGTCAGAAAGGCCGTCCTGGAAAGCGTCCATCAGCGCCACCTCATTCCAAGCCGAATCCTGGCCTAGCAGTCGGAACTCTGCAATATAGTCCTGCAGGGGGCGCTTGCCTTGGCGGAGGTCCTTGATGCGCCTCGCTGCCGTCTGCACCCGGAGGGGGTCCTCAAACATGGTGCGCAGGTGTTGTAAAAAGCCCTGAAAGTCCAGGAGCAAGGGGCTATCTTGCAACAACAGGGGCGTGGCCCATCGGGCGGCAGTGCCCAAGAGGGAGCTGATAACAAATGCCACCCGAGCCCGGTCATCCGGAAAATCCTCCGGCCTCATTGCCATAAACAGTTGGCATTGTCCCAAGAAGGCCGGAAACATCTCCTGCTGCCCAGAAAACCTATCTGGCACATTCACTGGGCATCTCGGACGGGGAGGGGGAGGAGGTGGAGCTGCAGGAGCATTTCCCAAAGCAAGTTGGGCAGTTAGCTGTGCTACTTGCTGTTGCAGAAGCTGATTGGCCTCCAGCATCTGCTGTATCTGCTGCTGCAGCTGTTGGTCCATCGTGGGTTAACGATGGAGTATGGGGTGACGAACAAGATGATCTGTCCCCGTACCCACACACACACCCACACAGCCAGTCGAGGGTTAAGGAAACACTTTGGAACGCACCCAGGTCTTATCTCCGACTTGGCAGCGATAGACACACCGTCTGCCAAGGGTCTTTATTTTCACAAACAGACAGATAAGATACGAACGTTCAAGAAAGTCCAAACAGAAATAATATTCCTCCCAGCAGTTCCGGACGAGGCTTTAGTGACTCCAAGGTTTTGCTTTGTTCGTCACAAGGATCCTTTGACCACTACCCTCTATTATATAGTCTCTGGGGTGTGGTCCAGTGACTCAGTTCTAATCCCTAGCACGCCTCCCAAGCTGCTGCAAACGTTTATCACGCCTTCGGAGGCGTGCGTCCAGGAATGATGTTTCATTATCACTTTGACTCGAATCAGCTGTTTCCTCTCCCTCAGACAATGCCAGAGGGGAGGGGCCTGGAGAGGGAGGCCTGGCTGACTCCTCTTCCTCATGCTCGGAGCTTTCTTCCTCCGATGGGACAGGCTCAGAGGGCGGGGCCACAACACAAGTTTCCAAAAGTCTATATGCATGAGACCTTCTTTCATTCCTGGGGTTGAGCTGCTTCAGAGAATGGGAGCCTCCACAGATAATGCTACAATCAGAAAGACCCTTAAAAGGTAGCTTTTTGATTTCTTCTCTTTCTACAAAGTTTGAAAAGGTAGCTCATGCACATCTCTTTCAAGGAGAGTAGCAGAGATGTCTGTGAAGGCTCAAAGGACAAATGATGAAACAAGAATTGCATTGTCATGATGCAATCGTTGCCTCTTTTGTAAATGTGTCCTGATATTGTATTTATCTATGAAGGGTCTGAGCTTCTAGGGCAATATTCATCATGTCATTTTGACAAAAGAATCCTATCCTGTAGATTCATCTGGAGAAAAGTGCAGACTCTATTTTCAACTGTTAAAGAAGAAGCATTAAAAAAAAAACCATATCCATTCATATTTATGTTTCAATTCTAATATATTGGGGAAGATGCAAATTTAATACTGTAATGTAAGGTATCTTTTCTTGAGCCCAGATGCAGCTATTTGATCAAAATTGCAGGAGACTCAATCCTGCAAGATCTCTGTCTCAAAAGAGAGTTAGCTTTCCCTACCAATCAGAGAAGAATGACAGGCATCATCCAGTTAATATACTGGTAGAACTCCCTAATTTTGAGGAAGGCTGCTTTGATCATCTGGGAGCTGTGCCTTGGCTGTTTTTTTCTGGATCTTTATTCAGCATTTGATCTTCTTCCTCCTTCATCAGTGGTAAGCATGACATTTAAGCCTGGCAAAAGCATCTGAAAAAGTTCATAATCTGCCCAAATTTGCCAGAATCTTTGACAGAATGATTGCTGGTACTGAAAGCTGAGAACTGCTGCTATAAGTTCTTGTTTTCAGACTAATGGTTTGTGATTAAAACTACTGTTTCTTAACTTATTTTAATTATTTTAATTACTTTAATAACATTTTTTTCTTTATGCCAGAGTTCTAGAGAGTTGAAAATTCATACTTTATTACTCATTGTTGCTCTGAGCTAAGTCAACCAAATTATTCAAACAATAAGGCAAGTTCCTTATTTATTGGTTTTACCTGACCACTGCTTAAAGCAATTAACCATAACAATTTACTCCTCACATGTGTATATCCTATACTCATGGAAGATACTGATTATAACTGATTAGTCTCAGTTTTGTAATGCCTGGTGGTCAGATTTTTAATAATAATTCCCCTATTGCTTTTCCTCTGCACCAAAAAAGGACATTAAAGACTTAAAAAACAGTGTCTTAAGACAAAGCTTGGGATCCTATCCTGCAGGATTTTAAAAGACCAGGTTTTTTTGGCTGCAGATTGTTTGTTTGTTGGACTGTACAATACCATGGAATAGCATAGTGCATTAGTGCATGTGAGGAAAAGTAATACCGTATGTGCTATACATTTTTAAAATAAGGTTTCTGCATTTTCATCTGATTGGTATGGGAACAGCAGAATATTATGTATGTTAACTTAATTTATAATGGATACAGTATGGTGTCTATGGACACTAATGAACCAATAGTGGGTTTCAAATCCCAGTGCTACCGGTTCGCTATCGGGAGCGTGCTCGCTTTGCGAGCGCACAGCACTTCTGCGCATGCACAGAAGCTTCTGTGCATACGCATAGTGTTTTTGATGACATCTGGGCAGGTGGGTGGAACCTCCTGCTGCCGCCACTATCGGGGTGAACCGGTAGCAACCCACCACTGTAATGAACTCCAAACATCTGCCTTAGACTCCTAGATTCCCTGTCTAATCTGACTTAAAACATATATTCTTAATAAAAAATTACAAAATCGAAAGCTAGCATATTTGCACATAACTGTAGGAGTGCCTGTGGGTTTCACAAAATCTAACTTGTTGAAAGTCCATCTCTTAAATGGATAGTTTGTGATTGGATTTAAGTAGATTTCATTTTTCAGCTAATGGATTCATATATTACAATAAGCCATAATTATTTAACTGTGATTTGTTGAAAATCTTGAACTCCAAATCTGTAAAACTTTTACACAAAAGTAGGTTTTATTCTTCAGATTTGTGTAGTTTTTAAGATCTGCATTCCTTTTTAAAAATAACTATACTTCCATTCAATCATGTCCAATTCTCAGAGACTGCCTAGAAACATTTCTGCAGTTTTGTTGGCAAGGTTTTTCAGAAGTGGTTTGCCATTGCCTCCTTCCTAGGGCTGAGAAGGTCACCCAGCTGATTTTGTGCCTAAGGCAGGACTAGAACTCCCAGTCTCCTGGTTTCTAGTTTGATGCCTTAATTACTATACCAAACTGGCTCTCAACTGTGGAGTAACTTTCTCCAAAAATAAGGGCTTCCACTACTTTTTTGATAAATTATTCTCTATAAGTTGATCAAGGTGTTAGAAGAAATATCCATCTGGTTCAGTTCCAAGCTGGAAGAAAGACACTAGAAACATGGAGGCTGATTGGAAAGATGGTTTAATGATGAAGCAGAACTACATGGATTTGTGGTTCTGGGCAGCTGACAAAATGGAATTGAGAGTGGCAGGATTTTATATCTTCTTTGGGCTTTGTATTTGAGCTTCCTGTTCCTGTGCAAGAGTATGTATTCTAACGGCTGTTGTCAGATCCCTATGGGGTCATGTAGGGGTTATGTAGGGAACATAGCTGGCTCTATAGGCAAAAGAGGAAATATAGGTGTTTGTCTGAGCTCCCAGGTTTGGTTGAAGTTTGGACTGTTCTGGGTGGTCATGCAATGTCTGAAATGCCCTTAGGAGATTGTGCAATGTAATGAGCTCTGTGTCTTCTGCTAAATGGTAGTGGGTTGATCCTACTATGTCCTGAAGGATCATGTCCTGTTCTTAATCCCATCACTCTGAAGTCTTGTTCCTGCCTCTAAAAAACCATGTTTCTCCATTTCTCATTTAGGGAAATATAATATTCTGCCTTTTTAATATTTCTCAAAATATTTAATAGGTGCTGACTTTCTACAAAAGGTAGCTGATCCTCTTTCCTTTCTCCAACTTCTATGCTGAAATTAGTTTTTCAAAACTGATTTTGAACTTGTCTTAAATTTAAAATTTCTATCCCTTTGTCCAATATAGAAAGCTGTATTTGGAAGGCACTTTGGGAACACAGTTCACAGTGGAAAGAAGCATTCAGCTTTTATGCCTTTGTAGAATGCATTCACGCTTCAGCTGTGATTTGACTAGTACTATAATTCATTGTATCAGCTTGGTTTAGGGGGATTTGGTAAAGAAAATGAAGTATATTTTAATAATAGATGTTGCAGAAATTACAAGAAAAAGATCTACTGAGAATCTGCTTTTTATTTCATAGGTTCATAAACTGCAAATACTACAACTTATCATGGAGGTCAATGTCCAACACCTTACCCAATGCATAAAACCATCTCATCAGCACCTCTAATAAATTACCTTCAGGCTTCTATTTAAATACTTCCAGTGAAGGAAGTCTATTCCTTCTTCAGACAATGCATTCCATTGCTGAATACCTATTAGGACATTTTTCCTGATATTCAAGCAAAGCATATTTCCTTATAATTTAAATTTTTTATTTCTTCTTCTGGCTGGTAGAAAAACTCTGAGTCGTTCTTCCCTCTTTTCTTTATACCACTCCTTCAAATACTTGAAGATGTCACCCTGCTGTCTGCTCCAGTGCTTCCACTGTTTCTCATGTTTTTCCTTCCTGGTACTTTATCATCTTGATTTCTTGCCTGTAGACATCCTCCAGATTGTCAATGTCTTATTTAAAATGCATTGCACAAAATTGCCTTCGAGTTCTCCTACTCAGTTGTAGGGCTAGATATTTTTCCCTATTGGCACTGCCTTATATCAAAATAAAATATACATGTTCCACAGAATATGACGTACATATGGAAATGTATGACTAGGTTTTTTTCCTAACTACTTGTATAAGGATTATTCTTTATATTATTCATGTTGTTTTATATTCTTGTATGGACTGCACCAGTAGAGGCTAGATCAATTTAGTTGTATACATGATATACAATGACAATAAAGGCTTTGAACTTTGAACTTATGTTTGCTATTCTACTCCTCAGATCTGTGTGGTTTGCATATGTGATTACTATATAATACTTTTTCTAATCCAAATAATTTGTAATTCATATGGTACACAATCTAGTATGAAGTTCTACTATGGGATATGAACATACCAGCTCTGCATCCACCCACTCAACTTGAGTACTTTCCTTGAATCTTATAGGAAATTTTGGTGAATGTGGTCAATAAACTGATAAAAAGGGAAAGGAAGGAAGAAGAAAGAAAGAAAGAAAGAAAGAAAGAAAGAAAGAAAGAAAGAAAGAAAGGCATAATTTATTTTTAATAAATTCAGCATGGCTGAGCAAGCAATGGATTTATTTTTAAATGCTCACAAATTAGCTACATAATAAACTGTTCTCTGTAGTCTGTATTTAACCAAGTCCTCCCTTTTCTCCTCTCTGAAGATAAGGACATTTAATCTTAATCTCCATGCTTCACAGAAAGGAGCTTCAGGATACATTCCTTATCCATACATTTCTTTAAGATTCTCAGATGATCTCATATTTAAACTTGCTTGTGGTTGCTAGGGCTTCTTAATCATCTCTTTACTTACTTTGAGTTGTCACTGTCTTCTCTTTTCAGTTGTTTTGCTTAGGTATAGATGAATTTAGTTTCCCTTTTGGGAAAAAAGAGTGAATAAAAGTAGACAACAAGGAGCTCTTCCATCTCCCAGGCCATTTCCAGTTTCCTTTCCCCTGTACTATACTTCACAGGGTGCAGAGGGTCTTAGCATGCAATCTCTCTCTCTCATTGTCTCCCAAAATACTTTATGTCAGTACATTTTTCTTGGGATAAGTGATCTTGTAGATAACCAAGCCCCAAGTCTTTACAGATGGTTACCTAACCCCTCAACTGCATGCAGAAACAAACTGGCAGCTAATACAAACCCTGCAGTACAAGTATTATATGGGTATATTGAAGCACTCTTCTCAGTGAATTAGTTACTGATGCATTTTGCATCAGTCTGGAAAATTTTAAAGGGTAGTTTCAAATAGACTAACTTGTAGTAGTACAGGAGGAAGATAATGATACTGATGACGATGACATGATTTACTACTACCAATGCCTTCCAGGAATGACAACTGGAGCAACAGCAGAGCAAAGTCTATCCTGACCACAGATTTCAACTATTGAGAACCTGGAGAATCCCCATTTTATAGATGAAATACTTTTGTGGTGGCACAGCATCACCTGACGTTGTTTAAATTGTCCTGGTCTTAGTTTCTGAACGAACAGTCTCTCTGTCTTGTTGGAGATATGTTGCAGTCTGTTCCTTCCTCCTCTTGGTTTAAATTTCTATTACATCTCCCATTCATTTTTGAATGGAGATGCATAACTAGGCATCATCTGTGTATTGATGATACCATGCCCTAAATTGTTAAATAAGCTCAGTTCTTAAACTATTCTGGCAGCTTCATCTAAATAAATGGAAAAGTGAATTGAGCTCTAAGGTTTAAATTCTGATTCCTACAACTTTGACTGGGACCATCTACACAGGAAGAGGCATAATCACCACAAAAAGTTTCCAAGCACCAATTCTCTTGGATAATCCATAGATACCATGGTCAATGTATCAAGGCTGCTGAGAAATCAAGCATATACTTTCTTTCCATCGGTCATTGATAAGGATGAACAGTTTTATCCCTTGTCTAGGCTGTAAGACTGACTAGAAAGAATCAAGGATCAAAACTCATTTTTTCTAGAGCCTTTTGAAGCTACAGCAGCTACTGATAAGATTATATATTTTATTGATATCACTTAGCCTAACTACAACAAGGTTAAAAACTGGGAGATCCAAATTTCAGTCTTCATTCAACCATTTGTCATTAAGTGACAAATTTAACTATTTAATTGTGATATCACTCCTTGACATTTCATCCCAAATTAAATTTCTTCAAAAAAAAGTTCTTGATGGGATAATATTATCTTGGAATTCTGCACGGATTTTGAGCCATCTCTTTCATTTCAATCATCTTTAAAGCCACATCTGGAAAAATATCAGCCAGCATACAGGGTAAATTGCTATGAAAATTGATGCCACTATGTGGCAGGCTTCCTCACAATTTTTTATTATTATTATTATTTTCAAGAAGTTCAATAATGATGGAGCTACAGATGCTCATTTAAAGAAATCTTTTTTCAGCAGTATTTGATTCCATCTTTACTGTCTTATCTGATTGAACTGATAGACATATTATAGGAAAGCTATTTTTACGCTTGCTTGTGACTGCAGTTGCAGTCCATCTAAAATCAAATCAGTAAAGAAGCACATTCTTTCAGAAGGCTAAATATGATAAATGATTAAAAGGTAATGTTAAACTGCCTCAAATACATTTTAAAAGATGATTGGGTTTTTAATGATTAATTATTTCAGTTTTTTACATGAAGAAAAATATAGTTCTTTGAGGAAACCTAATGTTACAGCACTTTTGAAAAGCATGTACTGCATATTTTTTAATGCTGTGGTAAATCTAACTCATAATTTGTCCCACAACAGATATGATTGCATGTCGAAAATAAAAATGCAATCTTAGGTTTTGAATAGAGCAATCCTTTACATTTCTTCCCTTGATCTTTTTTCTCCTGAAAATAGGACCACTTTTGTTAGCTTGTGATAGAATTCTCTGTTCCTTTCTATGGCAATTAGAAATTCAGGAAGCAATATAATTCTTGAATGAAAAAATAGCAGCTGGGAAAGTTCTATAGTACTTATTTCATTTCTAACCGTTTATGTACTCCTGGTGCATAAAATGTTGCAAATTATTTCTTGAAGTATGATGTGAATAAATACTGACTTTCCTACAATCTTAAGGTAAACCTCACAAAAACAGAAGAGTGATCTTTCAATGAGTGGAAGGCCCATTCAATATAGTTTGGACAGTGAAGGCCATAGGAGGCCTAGTGATAATGCAAGGGGATGAGACTATGCCACATGTGAGAAGTTCAGGCTTTTCTTGGTGTTTTTCCAATTTAGATTATGAGATTAAGAATACCTCCCTCCCTTTTTAATATGTAATGTTTATTTTTAGGCTGTTAAGAGTGAACACTTACTTCATGGCACATAATGATCTGCGTTAGGTCATATTGTATCATTTGGGATGTTTGTTTTACGTGATTTCCACCTTATATTTGTACACAGCTTTCCCGCTGACTGGAAGAGACATGAGGAAATTTATTTATTTATAAAATTTATTGTCTGCCCATCTTACCTCAGGGTAATTCTGGGTGGCTAACAATTATAAAAATCTGTCTCTGTCTTTCTCTCTCTCTCTCCCTCTCCCTCTCTCTCTTTCTCTCTCTCTTTCTCTTTCTCTCTCTCTCTTTCCAAAAATAAATAAGTTAAAACCAACCATTAAAACCCATGGGGAGGGTGGGGGCAGGGTAGATAGGAATCACAAAGAAAGAGTTTCCAGGGTTGCACCTTCCTTCCTTCCTTCCTTCCTTCCTTCCTTCCTTCCTTCCTTCCTTCCTTCCTTCCTTCCTTCCTTCCTTCCTTCCTTCCTTCCTTCCTCATCTACCCTATAATTCTGGGTGGCTTACAATTTATGAAACCAGTAGAAAAAAATAATTTAAATATTAAAACATCAAAACTACACATATTAAGATTTTAAAACTATACTGAAACCAGAACTAAGAGATGAATGGGATGGGGATGAGGTCTTCTTACCCCATCAGCTAACCAAGAGTGCTGCCCTGAGGCTCCAGGCCAGCCAGCAAAGCCAAATTTTATATACCTTTCTGGAAGGCCAAAAGGGTTGGTGGAGTACTGACGTCTGGTGGCAATGTTCCACTCTAATGTAAATAAGATAAATGTAACATATCAAAGTTGCGATAGTTTGGGACTTTTGATTCTGCCTCTGCAGTAGGCATTTTGTCTTAGTATGCAAATGACTAGTTTTTCCCATGGCATTATTTGGTTGGAACATACAGCTGGATTAGAAGTCTGATCATTTCCCAAACCTAAAGGAGCTCCAGTATATGCCTTTTTATATTCTGTAGCTTTAATAGTGAAATGACTTTGAAGACTATTCAAGAATGCAATATACAAGAGCTCAGTATTTGGCTCAGAAATGTAATTTTATTGAGAAGATGTAAAAAACAACAGTTATTACATTGTTAAAGATGAGTTAAAATGACAAGGGAAAAAAGACAAAGGAAAAATGATGTTGCAGTGCAGTTGGATTGGTACAAATTGCTTTAGTGTCTTAAGAAAGAGAGTGGAAGGGAATTGAAGTTAAAACTGAAAAACTGATGAGATAGTGAAAGGACGAAAAGAAATACAGTTAAACTGAAAGGTTTGCAGCAGCATTCCAGAGTGCTGTGTGGTGGGTATACAATGATGAATTGGCCTTCACAGTGCAGGTTAGAGGCTGCTATAGTTGAATTTCAGGAAAGTCTTTTGACATTAACTCACTTGCACATCTGCTATACTTTGTTTTATCACTGAGGCATTTGGAGAATGAGGGAATGTTCTGGAGCTCATGATTGAGGCTTCTGAGGTGCAGTTGAGCCTTGGTCATCATCATTTCATTTGAACCAAGCCAATTCTGCACACAGGAGTTGATCCAGTCTCAGATTGGTGCCATGTTCTTGTGTCTGCACAATGCCACCTGTCTTTTGAAAGCACATCTGAAGCTGGGCTAATTAACTTGTGGTTCAAATGATGCTCTGGTGAAAATGCAGCCGAGATAGTTTTGAGCAGAAGAGTATCCCTGATGCTTCCCCTCCTATACTATGGCTATTCCTTTCCCCCCCTTCCCTTTTTATTGTGAAAAATATGTAAGAATGAATGGAAAGTATGGTCCTTCCAATATTTGGGTAGACTAGGTTGCCCTGATTTAAAAAAAACAACAACACTTAATCTCTCCCCTGGTACAGCTGACAAAGTCAGGAGAACCTGTGGCTTAGGTTTATACAGCTACCTAATATGCAAGCCACCCAGGTTTGAATCCCAGAAGAGCATGGCTATTTGATGAGAGCGAAATAACTTGAAATAGATCTATACTAGTCTCTCTTTATTTCTTTGTCAGTAAATATAAATTTAACATGTAAGAATGAAGATAAGGGGACAGCATGATGCTAGTTTTTACATTTTGTCATTGGCTAATTGGAGAGAAGACAGATCAGCTTTTAAGAGAATAGCAACAGTGATGACTCTTGAAAGATAACATGAGAGACTTCAGGGAGGCTGGAAGATAAAATCAAATGTTATGAGGATATACCCCCAAACATGCTCAATGTTAGTACTGATCAGTAGGAATTAGCAGAATTTAGATTAGGTTTCAGGGAAACCTGGCCACTAGTTTTGTTCTAGCTAAAAGCCCCAAACTAAACCTGAACAAGCTCTTGAGGAACTCCAACATTTAAAGAACACTATTGTGTTCTGTGAGTACCATGAAAAGTGGTCTTTGAATTGTTCCAGGACTCCAGCAGAAAGTCACAGTGCCCCTTCTATAAGAAGATGTAAGTCTAATTTGTTCAAAATATCACACAATATCCTAATTGCTATTTTCAGTGCAGTAATGAAACATATGCCAGATCTGTCTGCTAAACAGCTTCTTAGATCCCCATTTCTCAGTGCCTCAAAGAAAAAGTCAAGATATATTTCTGAACAGTGATCTCTGTAGGAGATAATTATGCAGGAAGAAACAGATCCTTTATATTCAGCAGCGTTGCTTCAAGTAAAGTGCAGAGATTTATAACATTTGAAAAAATGCTGTTTAATCTTTCTCGCCTCTCTGTGTAATAAAGATTAACGGCCTCCTAAGCAGCAGAATGCCATCATCATTTGTTGTAATGTTTTCTTCTAAACCCACTTATGTGCAGAAGCAAAGGTTTAAATGCAATGTTGCTGTCAAAAGCCAGCCAATGTCCCCTGAAGCTAGGATGAACAAAAGGACCAAGGTCTGTAGAAATGCTACAGTCTTTTGATCTCTAAAAGCCACTCTCTCACTGACAAGCAGCTGTGCTTCTATAGATCCAGTTGCTCATCCACTACCTAACTTGTTTTTCATGGCTACTAGCCAAGATTGTCATTGTCCCTTTTGTAAGACAACGCCATAGGGAAGCACCATTATCCTTTGAGTATGAAAGAACTACTATCAAAATGGTAGTGGGGCAAGGCTGCTGAAAAAGCACATTAGAATTAGCTTAAAGTGTATCCCGTGAAGTTAAACCCAGTACCAATTTGAAGTCCTGTTTATATTTAGTGTTATATTTTGAGATGCATGTGTTTATCATGGCAATTCCAAGGTGCTGCAATGAAGGGCCGAACAGCCAGCCAGCTGTAGTTTGTGTATGTTTGTGTGGCTGGGTGCACACACAGATATATTCACACACATAAATAACAAGATTTTTATTTTAAAAAAATACAGACAAGAACAAATTATAGCAGAAATCTACTTGTTTCAGTTTTTTTAATGACAAGGAAAATCTGTCCATTGTTGTTGTGAGTGATTTAACCAGGATGTAAAATTGGATGAGCATTGGGCTATTTTTTCTATACAAATCCTAGTGAAAACAAAACAAAAGAAAAGAAAACAGCATCGTACAGCATATTTTCCCATTTCTCAAACCAAAAAGTCATAATCTTACAAGTTAAATGTAAAATTCATTCTTGAATCTCTTATTTAGGACAGTCAATAAACAAATGTTTAAACTAATAAGAACGAATGCTTTCATATCCATTTCCAAATTAAGGCTCATATAATGGTAAACCAGTTATGAGTTATTAGAAAAAGAATTTTAGAAAACCAGTCCTTAATGATATAATACTTTGCTTTATCATAACCAAAGGGTAATAAAAGCACTGGAAGAAAATTAAAATATATAATTTAGAATTGGATATTTTCATCCAGAGATAATTAAGCCATTTGTATATGTGTGTGTTTTATAAAATTATACGTGAAAAGGAGAAGTGGAGGTATGACCAGTTCAAGGATTTTTCATCTCTAAGTCTTAATTGTCTATTAAGGATCAAACAACCTCCCAAATACTATGCATTACAGGAACAGTTCTCAGCAATATATTGTTAATTGGAAAATCTGACCTTCCCCCCAGCTCAACAGCTCCTGCAAAGATTGCACTAAGCTTACAGGAACAGGGAAGATTGAATGGGATGGCAGATGATGTAATTGTTCCTGCTAATGAAAATGGTTCTTGAACCCTTTGAAACAATCATATCTATACTGACCCAATCAAGTGGAACTGACCCCAACAAGCTACACAGATACCAAAGAGATAGTGCTTGAAATGAAACTGCATGAAGAAGGTTATGGCATTATGGAGTATTCATTCTATTGTACAGCTGTTTTCACTTCTGCTTTCTCAGTTTACCAGGTCAGTTTCTGTAAGACAGAAATATTCTTGTTCATATCTTTCTGTTATGTATCACCCTTGTAAAACAATCATAACCAATTTTTAAAAAGCCAGAAAAAGAATGAATAATCATCTCTGCCTAAAAAGAAGGCTAAAAGCAACCTCTTCCATTCAGATGTCCTTTTTAAAAATGTTTTATTATTTTTTTATTTTTAAATATACATCAATATCAATACATGAACAGTGTGGACCCTGTTTCTCTATTTTGATGGCTTCCATGATTATTCTCTTGTTGAAGTGTTCAGTTTTGGAGATTAATTTGGTTCCTTCAAAGTCAATTTCATGTCCTGTTGTTTTAAGATGCTGGAAAAGGGAAGAAGTTTTTTCTTCTTTTCTGATTGCATTCTTGTGTTCTGCAATGTGTGCATTTATTCTCCTATTAGTTTGTCCAATGTATGTGGCTGGGCAGATTTTGCATGGCATTTCATAGACTCCTTGGTTTTCTAGCTGGATCTTGTCTTTCGGGTTTCTTAAGATGTTGACTATTTTTTGGTCAGTGGAGAAGGCTGTCTTGATATTGTGTTTGTGGAGAATTTTGATGATTTTATCTGTGGTGCCTTTGATGTAAGGGAGGAGGGCGATGCCATTGTCCTGTTCTGTGTCTTGGTTCTTGGGGGGTGTCTCCCATTGGATTAGGTTGGTAATTGTGTTTCTTTGGAATCTGTTAGAGATTAATACGTTTGTGAGAGTGTGTAATTCAGTTTTCAGGTGGTCTTTGTCGGCTAGGCATTTGGTTCTGGAGATGAGAGTCTTGGCTACGGAGTTGATCTGTGCAGGGTGGTGATGTGATTGTGCGTTTAAGTAGCGATTGGTGTGTGTTTTTTTCTGGTAGATGGTGTATCCTAGGGAGCCATTTGGTTTTTTGTAGATTAGGATGTCCAGAAAGGGGAGTTGGTTGTTAGCTTCTATTTCCATAGTAAATTGTATTTTGGGGTGTAGGCTGTTGATATGTGTGAGGAAGTTGTCCAGTTTTTCTTTTCTGTGTGGCCAAATTATGAAAGTGTCATCTATATATCTAAGCCAGAGCTTGGGTTTGTATTCACACCTCCCCACCAGTATTTATAGAGAGATGGCAGCTCCGATCAGGCTTTCCTCGCACAAGCATGAAGCTGAAGACACCAGCCTGAAGATGACGAGTGAGATCTTGTCGAAACGTCACCAAGATACTCTCAATCTTACACGGGAAAAGACTCGAATACACCAAAACTTGCATACCTCTATCCGTGAAAATCTACGAAAACACACACACACATAAACACACACACATAATTATCTCCTTTCTATCCATCATCTCTCAAAGTTTTAATACTTCAATTTTTATTCATTTTTTTGGCTTGCCTCCCATACACCTCTCTTGGATCTTTATCATCTGTATCTTCAACATTCAGACTAAATATTTCTCCCATCCCTATCCTCCTAACTTGCTAAGTCTCCAGAATATCCACCCAAGCCCCTATCTCCCTTTCAAAAGTATCCTCCTTGTTATCCAATTCCATTTTTAAATCTCTTAAAGTTCATTTATTTCATCAGTCATTATTATCTTTATCATCTTCTTCCCATCTTCTTGCTTTGTTTGCTGGTTTGTCCATTCTGTCTTTTCTTCCGTTCTTTCTGCTATTCCCTCTCTTGACTGGGCTATTTGATCTTCATTCATCATCAGTTGTAGCATATTTTCTATTTTCCCATATATGCCTTGCGGTACTTTATATCTCTGTGATTATTTCCATAGTACCCCTAATGCTTTGAAACATCAATGTCATTTCTCTTGAAATCTCACTTCTTTCCCCTGATGCATCCCTTGAGCATCTTGTCTTAATTTAATAAGTCCTGCTCTTACTCAAGTCCAAAAACAATATATTCCAGTCCAATGTTACTCCTCAGAAAGTTCAGTAATCAAAGTCCTTTACATCTCAGAATTATTAATCAATTTCATTTACGTAGTCCATGAAGCTTCTGCAGGTCAAAAATCACTTTGCTTTACTTAAAAGTCTTCCTTATTCTCATAATAGAGTCTCCAATAATCATAAAGTAACTAGTTATAGAACAGTAAGAGTCACCATAATCCTCCAAATGAATGTTATTTATTTCTCTCATCAAAAAGTTTTTCTAAACTTGTAGGGGTCTGGTATATTCCCTTCACCAGTAGATGGCGCCCTCAGCTTAGGTTTCAGCGTTGTTTCAAATCTTATAGATTTAATTAATCCAAATTTAGTTTCAGTTTATGGAAGCAAAGTCAACTATTCAAGTAAATTCAAGTATTTACCAGCATTTTTTAATGCCTTTCCAAAACAACACCTGCCCAATTTAAAAGTCCAATTTTCTATGTTTTAAAAGGTCTTTAGCTTTTCTCCCCTTAGTTCCTTTCTTTCAAGTCTAGGATTTTTCTCTGTATGGTAGTTTGCCATTTTAAAAAATAGTTCTAAGAGTCTCTTTTCCCGGATTTTCCTCTTTCTTTTTTTCTTTAAAGTTAGGGTCCAAATAAAAAGGAATCTTCTCACCCAGCTCCAATCACTGTTCATCTGCAGTGCTCCTGCACATTTCTTTGTTGCCTTGGCTGCCTCAGCTTCATGGCAGTTATGATGGGTGCCTCTTCTCTTCATCAAGAGAGAGGGAAGAAGCCCTGATTCCAGCAGGAGAGTTGCTGCTCTCCCCGAACTACAGGGCAACCCTTTTCTTCACCACCCCTGCAGGGTGGCTTTAGCTCTTTTGGAGCCCTCCAACAGGGAGAACTCAGCGTGGGAACATGGCGACCTGCTCCTCTCATCCAATACTGCTGTGACATCAGCTGGAAGCCCATTCAGATGTCCTTTAGAGGTGTTTGATTCCCATAACTGATTATTTCCTTTATAGTCTTTGTCATTGCTGTGATCTATATCATTAGCAATAGCAATAGACTTATATACTGCTTTACAGTGCTTTACAGCCCTCTCTAAGTGGTTTACAGTGTCAGCATATTGCCTCCAACAACTGGAATCCTCAACTTACCAACCTGGGAAAGATGGAAGATTGTATCAACCTTGAGCCGGTGAGACTTGAACTGCCGAACTGCTAGCAGCCAGCAGAAATAGCCTGCAGTACTACATTCTAACCACAACACCATGTAAAATCAGGGCAGCATCATTGGGCAACAGGTCAGAACTGTCCAAGAGAAAAAAAGTACAACAATTGCCAATGTAATCAAGAAATCCATTCTGCAGTAGGCAAAGGCCATAAGAAACTAAACCAACAAATCATATTGTCAGGTTTCGGTGCTATCTTGAATAAACTTCATTCTCAAGCGCAAGCTGTCTAATGAAACATTTTATTTTTAAGCATAGCAGAATCCGACATTTCTGACTCAAATTGCAGCCAAACTGGCCCCTCCTTCCAACCCCCTCCTCTTCCGCTCTCCAGCCCCAACGTCCCATTGGCCATCATACAGATCCATCTCTACATCCCGGCACGTTCTTTTCACAGGAATGCAGCCCCCACCCTCGTCTCCCAGGAAACCCTATCTGTATATACAAAACTAGGTAAAAGTTCATCTCAGCAATAAATCAAGCTTCCGCTCTTTCTGCTTCAACTTGTTATGTCAGCGCTGGAAGAAAGCCTAATTTGGAACGCTGACATCCGGCCCCTCTCCCTTCACTTCTGCGACATCACCTATCCCATAGGGAAAACACAACAAGATTAGTCTCATCAGCCCCTCCCTCTCTGCCCTCTCCTCTCTGTGCTGAGCTCTGGAGGGCCAGCCTTGGTGTTGGTAGTCCTCTGCCTCGTCTCTCATCCTGGGGTGGGGAGGTGCTGCCTTGTCTGGGCTTCGCTGCCATTCCCATCCCCAGCTCGCCCTTCCCAATTCACTTAGGGGTTTTTCTTTATCTTTTACCTTTGTATTTTCCAAATTGGCTGGAATCACGGCCGCTTCTGCTCCTCCCGTTTCTTGAAGCAGGCTTTCCTCCGAGAGCTTGGCTTCAGCCATAGTCCGTCCGACCAGATGTCTGGGAGGGAACGGGATGATTTAAACTCAGCCAGCCTGGATTTGGAGGAGAGTTTGGCTGTCTGTCAGGTTTCGGTGCTATCTTGAATAAACTTCATTCTCAAGCGCAAGCTGTCTAATGAAACATTTTATTTTTAAGCATAGCAGAATCCGACATTTCTGACTCAAATTGCAGCCAAACTGGCCCCTCCTTCCAACCCCCTCCTCTTCCGCTCTCCAGCCCCAACGTCCCATTGGCCATCATACAGATCCATCTCTACATCCCGGCACGTTCTTTTCACAGGAATGCAGCCCCCACCCTCGTCTCCCAGGAAACCCTATCTGTATATACAAAACTAGGTAAAAGTTCATCTCAGCAATAAATCAAGCTTCCGCTCTTTCTGCTTCAACTTGTTATGTCAGCGCTGGAAGAAAGCCTAATTTGGAACGCTGACATCTATAAAATATCTTTATATGGTCTTTGACCAGCCTTTACAATAGGAAAAGAGAAATGGTTTAGTACAGCCATAGTTATCAGGGAAAAATAAAATAAGACAATACAACGTATCTTATTAGAGGTTTTATGCATTTGTTTGACTTAAAGGAGATATTTGGCCATCTGGTATGCAAGTATAGGGTTAACTTCCCTTAAAATGTAATAAATCATAACATTTATTAATGTGACCCTCAAATTTATAGATAATTGGGGAGATCAAATTTATAGATAATTGGGACAGTATAAAAAGGATATCATATCAGGACATGGATGAGAATTTCTGTCTCCTTGGGTCCATCAGGGCAATGTCAGTAAATTATCCTATTATCCTATTCTCTTTGTGCAAATGGAAGAAAATAACACGTACATTGCAACAAAGAGTTTGGAATCACTGAGGAGGAAAAAAATCATAAAGGTAACTAGTACTATTCTAAAAAGTACAGGAAGAAATAGATAGAAGTCCTGCAGTGTGAAGAAGTGTTTTGATGATGAGGATAGGATAACCCTCTTACTGGCATAAATTGGCCCATTTAATCACAGCAGGCTTTGTTAAGGCAGGCAGTTTAGTGATCTTTAATCCTTGTTAAATGTGGGATCATATTCTATCCAGTACTTGGATAAAAATTCATTGGTTTTCAGGGAAGGATGTACTGAGAGAGATAAAACTGAGAATATGAATTTGATGAACTATTATTATCATTAAATTGTTTCTGTAGACATTATATGGTGCTATTTAGAATTGTGACCATGAGTTAGAGAACTGTCCCAGCACAAATTTTACCATCAATTTATTATCACTAGTTATATTTGAATGAATTGAATGCTAAAGCGTTGTGTTCCAATATGAGATCAAGATACAGTGCAAAGTCTGCCCCTTATTTGCTGGATCATGTGAAAAATTGTAAGTGGATGGAGTGTGGGGAAGAGAGTGTGGGGAAGAGAGTCATATATGAGGGCTCTATCTCTACCTCCTTTTGTTCTGACACTTTTTCCTTTGCCAATAAAGCAGATTTCTAAATCACGTGGGCAGTTGTATTTATGAGTTCAACTTTTTCAGACGTTCTTATTCAACATGTAGAGATTGGGAGAAAAAGGCACATAAACAGAAATATGTGATGGTAAGGAATTGAGCCAGCCCTAAACAGCTTCATTCTCTATTTGCTTATTAGTCTTTGCCTATAAGTGAGTGCCAGAATAAGAATATACACTTAGAATGGGGTAGAAGTTGACATTCCTCTGCTTTAATCTGCATATCAGAGATTAGTTGCCTGGGTCATCTTAGCCTTAGTTGAATAAGAACAAGCTCAAAACCTTCGGTTACTTATAAAGGTGGTATAATGATCTAATAATCTGCCTGTTGCAGGTCCTTGGGAAGGAATAGGTGGATAAAAATGCCCCATTCAGTCTAAACATCTTCTTCTAGTGCCATATCCATCATCGGACATTGGCGATCATGTTGGCAATCCTATTTTTGTCAACAGCCATATGAAAAAGTGCTGCTGAGTTTTGTCCAAACCAGTCCCTAAGGTTTTGAAGCCATGATGTTCTTTTGCCTGGACCTCTTTTGCCTTCAATCTTTCCTTGGAGGATTAAGTGAAGGATGCCGTATTTTTCTGGGTGTTGCATCACATGTCCAAAATATTCTAACTTTCACTTTTTAATGGCTTTCCTAGGTGGCTTATCACCTCCTCATTTCTGATTTTGTTAACCCAGCTTACACGTAACAGTCATCTGTAAATCCACATTTCAAATGCTAAACATCTGGTTGTCTGCAACTAATCATAATAATAAGACAGCCGAATAGAAGTGAAAGAACTGGATAAAAAACACAAAATATAAAGACCTACAAATAGAAACACAATGACTGTGATAAAAGAAGGCAAAGATAGTACCAATAGTAACAGGTGCCTTTGGTGCAATCCCAAAACACCTGAAGCACCACTTGAACACTATCGGCAATGACAATCATCATCAGTTAATTGCAGAAGGCAGCTTTACTTGGAAGAACTTGGAAGAACTGAAAAGAGCCTTGGTGGCGCAGCAGACTAAAGTGCTGTTAAGTAGCACCAGCTGCCTGCAATTACTGCAAGTTCAAATCTCACCAGGCTCAAGGTTGACTCAGCCTTCCATCCTTTCGAGGTAGGTAAAATGAGGACCTGGATTATGGGGGCAATAAGTTGACTTTGTATAAAAAAAAACACCGCTTGGCGGGGGTGGCAAAAGCCCTACTAAGCAGGTATATACAAAAGTATGAAGGCTATTGCTTAACGCATTGTAAGCTGCCCTGAGTCTCCGGAGAAGGGCGGCATATAAATTGAACCAATAAATAAATAAATAAATAAATATTTGATACCTTTGATACCTTATGATATACCTTAACACCATCAGACAACAAACTCTCCCTAGCCCACATCCTTGGGAATTACTTAATAGTTGGGTGAAAATGTCAAATCCAGTCCTAAACTTTGGCTGACTGTGCAACATACTATAATAAATTATTTCAAAGCTGTTTTTACATTACTGATAAATGTACTTTTTACACTATTGTCAAGCAAATAAAACCACAGTATGCTCTAACACCAATTCTCTAAATTTTTTTTAAAAAATCATATACTAAAAATAATACAACTCTAGATTCCATTAGAATATCTTATCATTCTAATGAGCTTAAACATCTGAAAATAAAAGAATTCTGATTCTGAATTCTGAAAAGAATTAGTGCCATTTTATTTTTTTGATATATATTGCTGACACTCAAGACAATGTGTAATTTCATCCAGAGGTGGGTTTCAGCAGGTTCTGACCAGTTCTGGAGAACTGGTAGTGGAAATTTTGAGTAGTTTGGAGAACTGGTAGTAAAATTTCTGACTAGCCCCATCCCCATCTATTCTCTGCCTCCCAAGTCCCAGCTGATCGGGAGGAAATGGGGATTTTGCAGTATCCTTCCCCTGGAGTGGGGTGGGAATGGAGATTTTACAGTATCCTTCCCCTGCCATGCCCACCAAGCCACATCCACAGAACCAGTAGTAAAATTTTTTGAAACCCACCACTGATTTTATCATGTGCCTAGTGATGTGCGAATCTATACAGATAAAACCTACAAAAATCAATATTAGGGATATTTAGGGATTCTTTTACAATTCATTGTTTATTTCATTTTTTTTTTTAAAAGAAAGCCACAGTCCACCTCTTCGCACATTGTCAGGTAGACTGGAATCTCCTTATGTTAACTTTTTCATCTCTTCCACTTCCTCATCCCTCTGTTAATATGTGTCTATTTCTTATCACTTTGCAATGCACATACTTTTTTCATTAAATTTAAATATTTATAAATGCCTTCTGGGCTAATTTCTCCTGAATGGGAGAAGGCATCTGCACTCTTCCTTCTCAGCTATGCACAATGAAAATTCTGAATAGTTTTGCTGGGATTCTGGACCATAGCGAGCCTGGGAAAAGAGGACAAAAGGGCACGATGTATTTTTCATAGGGATCCTATCCCAGATGTTAGATTCTCTGAGGAAGAACTGCTTAGAAATAAGAGATCAATCACATTTCAGATTCCTAGGAAAAGGCAGCATTGTGTCAGGTATCACACAGGCATAGCTGCTCTCCATCTGCTTAAATCCTATTCAGGATTTTGCTTAGTACTGCAGTATGAGTCTCATGGAAACTTAGCAATATCAGTCGTGTTATAGCAAATAAAAATGAAAATCATACACATACAGAAATGAAAGCTCTTGTATATTTACATTTAAGATTTTTTTCATCCTATATCCTACAGAGTTAACAGATAACACAATGTTTTCTTGACGGCCTTAGAAAATATCAGATTTGAATTCACAGTACAATTCTCTCTAGCGTGGGAACTTATTCATTCTTTACCAATAGCTAAAATAGATCTTTGGTTTAGATATTATGCTAACTGTTAGATCCTCTACTCAATATCTTTATGACCATATCCATACTGATGAATTATAATGCTCTTTCCTTTTCAGTATAAATTTAGTAATTACAACAATTCTTAATTTCTAACTAAGAAAACTGTTCAAAAACATGCATTACATGAATACCACTAACACAATATTGTTATTTCAAGCTTCAGTCTTTGGGATTCCTGATTGTAGGAGTTCTTGATTGAAAACTAACTGCAGATTTTGTGAAAGAGCTGATGACAAGAAATGTGTAAACTGTTAGCGTGAATGGAGTAGAAGTTTGTCAGTTTTTGTAAAAGTATCAAAAATACTGTAAGCTTGAGGCTAGGGTAAAAAATAGCAGAAAAATTCTTGGAATCTGTACAAAATGTACAAGAATCCTGAAGCAAAACATTTAGATTTTTAACTGTAGAATATAAATATATGCCATATGTAAGCTCTTTCCTATGTATACAAAACCCAACAGATGTTCACTATATTGGCAAAACATAAAAAGAGCCATATTTTAACACAAGTGTAAATTAAGCTATTAGAAGAAACCTCAATGAAATTTTCACGACATAATTTGACACTTAATTTATGAAACAAGAATCTTTGCCAAGATTTCCTGACAATTGTAATTTCAAACAACTCTTAGAAGCAAAGAAATGTATTGTGAGCAAACATGATAAAATATAGGCTATATGTATTTTGTCTTGTGTATGCAGCCCATTTTTTTCATTGAGTCAGAGTTATAATATTCTTAACTTTGATATGTTATTCTAAAAACTAATAAAATATGAATATTTCAAATTAAGCAAACTGAATCACCTTTTGAAATAAAAACCCTCTTTATATTCATTTGAATTCATTTGCTGAATAGTGCAGCATCTTCCACTGGGAAAGTTTGACTCAACACTGCAGTTTAGTTGCATACCAATTGCTTAACTAAGAATCACTGTTTTGGAAAAAAATATTGAAAATATGATAGACCAGGAGATTTTGGACCCAAATTACAGCTACATTATATTCATTTGTAGCAGTTGTGGCCTCAAAAGAGTTGAAAAAAAAGTTCCATTTGTTTTACAGTGCTCCTTTTCTTGAGAGTTGATGATAATATGCTATATATAATTTAGGACCAAGGAAAATCAAATGAGGGTAGGCTTCTTTTTACATAGAAAACAAATGAATAAGACCATTTTGTTTGTTTTCTAACTAAGACTGTACAAAGACATGCATTATATGAATACTATTTAATGGTATTCATTAATTTATTCTGAATTTAATATATATTGGGGCCAGGATGGGGTGGTGCTAGAAACCTGAGAGAAATATTCTGAGATTCAGAAGGACAGATTGCCATTATTCTAATTAGGCTTTGTGCTGTCAATATGTACAGAGCATTCAGAAAGTATTCAGACCCCCTTCATTTTTGTCACTTTGTTATGCTGCAGCCTTTATGCAGTTGTTGAAATTCATTTTTTCCTCATTAATGTACACCAGGGGTCGGCAACCTGAAACCTTCAAAGAGCCACAAGGTCCTAACCGGAAGCCCCCCGTTTAATTCTGGAGCCGACCGGAAGTCTGGTTCCCCCACCATAGAGTCTCCTCCTAGTGCGGTGTCCTTTTTCCTCTACCTGTCCTAACCAAAAGCCCTATCAATTGTGGAGCTGACTGGAAAACCCGCCCCTTGCCATAGAGTCTCCTCCTGGCATGCCATGCTTTCCCCCTAACCAGGAGCTCCTCTCAAAATTGTGGCGCCAACCAGCGACAGGGAGCCGAAGCAGAAGGATAAAAGAGCCATATGTGGCTCCAGAGCCACGGGTTGCTAGCCCCTGATCTACATTCAGTACCCCATAATGACAAAGTGAAAGCAGAATTTTAGAAATGTCTGTAAATTTATTAAAAAGAAAAAAAAAAGATAGAATCAGGCTGCAGCATAACAAAATTGGTAAAAGTGAAGGGGGGTCTGAATACTTTCTGAATGCACTGTATATACATATTATTGGTTAAATGCTTATTCTGTTTACCCTGAATTGTCTTTGTAACACCATATACTATTTTCAAATCTGTCTGCATGTAACATTATAAAACCACACTGTCTAACTGATCCCTGATTAACTAGATACTAGTTAGTCCTGAATAAGAACTTTGTTGGCTGTTCATGTTAGGATATGGTTTGAGCCTAACAAGTTGTCCAGGCAATATATGTGTTCTGTGACTTTAATATGAATATGTATTGTGTGATTTTAAAGTTTTCCTGCTGATTCATTGTAGTGCTGAGTCATGCTGTAATTAGGTAATGACTGGTTATAACGTATTTAAGCAAGGTACTATAACGTATTCAGTTTGATGAAGATGATACGATATGCTACCATTGTGTGAGGAGTTGCTATGATATGCTTCCATTGTGTGAGGAGTTGCTATCATTCTGCTATCATCAGTTGGATGGATCTGCTACCATCGTGGTTTGTTACCAGAGTGAGTTTGTTATTCTAACCAACTACTGTTTGTGCGGTAAGAAGATATTTGTATCACTGGACTGATTTAACTGGCAAAGACTTGGATTGATTTAAAGACTATGAGATTGTTTTTTCACTATAAAGTAAACTTTTGATAAACCAATTTGCACATCTCTTATTCATTGCTCTCAGCAACGTTTCTCTGTGCTCTACACTCTGCTGGTTGGTAACACAACAACAATAACCTTAACAGTTCATATAAGCACCACTTCTACCGAATAAAAAAATAGTAGCTGAGCATAGACTATAGGCAATAACCCAAAAGAGCCTTGGTAGTACAGTGGTCTAAGGCACCCTGTTATTAAGCTGGTTATTAAGACCAGCTGCCTGCAATTACTGCAGGTTTGAATCTTGCCAAGGCTCAAGGTTGACTCAGCCTTCCATCCTTTCTAAGGTAGGTAAATTGAGGACCCAGTTGTGGGGGCAATAAGCTGACTTTGTATAAATATACAAAAGAATGAAGGCTATTGCTTAGCCCATTGTAAGCCGCCCTGAGTCTCCGGAGAAGGGCGGCATATAAATCAAATTAAAAAAAAAAAAAAGGTTGGAAGCAGGGGTGGGTTATATTTACCTTTATTACCGGTTCGCAACAGGACCACATGCGTGCACACGCTTCGCTCACTTGCTCGCACTTCTGCACATGCGCAGATCACCCATGATGATGTTGTGGCAGGTGGGCAGAGCCTCCCGCCGGTTTTACTACCGGTTCTATAGAACCGGACTGAACCGGGAGCAACCCACCACTTGTTGGAAGGGAAGTTACTGAAAATTGCTAAATATAGGCCTGAAATGTTTATTATTTTATTAACTAAAGCAACCTTATGCAGGTGGTAGTGTTATAACATACGGAATAAGTCTTGGTATACTAGTGGAAGACAGGTCTGACAGCAGATCAGCCAAAATGGGGCAAAGTCATTGGCAAAACTAGACACTTCAGAAGACGAATGAATAGCAAATATGCAGGTCTTCTACATAGTTCCTCCCAATAGAAAAACTTTCTGTTAGAAGAGAATACCAACCATATCCACAATGCTGAACATTGATAAAGACAGCCCAGTGGAGATGAAGGTAGGGCATAAGCATGGAGTGGCTACTCAGGTATCAACACAACTTTCTTTGTAAATATCAATTGCAGGGGAACATCAGCAGGAAAGGTCTTAGGTTCTTCCTTGCTTTGTTTAATTGGCAACCGTGAAAAACTAAGTACTGGACCTGTCCTGATCAAGCAGACCTATTTTTATATTTTCATGTTTTCTCTTTATTCACAGCCTTTCTAAAACACCTACAGTGTCTCCAGGTTCTGGGACAATGTGATCCTGCTTTTGCAACTATTCTCCAGAGGTATACTACTTCCATTAGTGCAGGATCCTGTTAATTCAGGCTTTAGCTACTCTCAACCTGTGAACCTGAAGGAGCCAAACAAGAATTGGGCTCAGGCTCAGGCTCAGGCTCAGGCTCAGGCTCAGGCTCAGGCTCAGGCTCAGGCTCAGGCTAAAATAGAATAGAATAGAATAGAATAGAATAGAATAGAATAGAATAGAATAGAATAGAATAGAATAGAATAGAATAGAATAGAATAGAACAGAACAACAGAATAGAACAAAACAGAACAGAACAGAATAGAATAGAATAAACTGGAAGGGACCTTGGAAGTCTTCTAGTCCAACCCCCTGCTCAAGCAGGAGAACCTATACCATTTCAAATAAGTGACTGTGTAGTCCAGGGGTGTCAAACTCACATTGTCATGGCAGCGGCACATGATGTATTGGGACTTTTCCCCCTTCGCTAAACCAGGTGTGGGCATGGCCAGTGTGTGATGCATCCGGCCCATGGGCTGGGAGCTTGACAGCCTTGGTCTAGTCTCTTCTTCATCCAGTGATGGAGCACCCATGATTTTGTAAGATAAACTGTTCTACTGGAAATTAGATGTGTTTGTTGACCAACTGACCATGCTTGTCTTATTCATTGAAGAAACATGTACGGCTATGACTTCAAATGGGATGGATATTCTGTAGAATGTTTGAAGTAGTGGCTAGCTTGATGCATTTTCCTCTTCTCCTTGGCATATCTCTAACTACCATTGCTTATCACAGTCAGGGCTGTTTCCTGCTGTCTGAGACAGGCAGGTTATAAAAATTATAACATAGGTCCAACATGATCTGAAACTCAAATCTTATCTTGCTCCAAATCCATGAAAAAAAAATAGAACAGTCTGGTTCTACTTTGGTATGTGATATAGTCCCAGCAATTCTGCATCCACCTTAAAAATGGAGTTGAATTTCAATAAAAACCATCCATGTTCCAGTAAATGTCAGACACTTATAAAGGCATACTTCCTAAGCAAGTATACCAAATATCCTTTTCTGTCATAATGTATATCTTATATAATATTTAAAAGTTTTAAATTGAATATTTAATTTTTATAAATGTAAAACCAAAAATAAATTAGAAATACAAGCCATCCCAGCTGATATTCTTGAATAACTGTATGCTACTATAGAATTTGTGCTATAGGTTAAGTCAAAGCATCAAGTGACCCAAACCCATTGCAACTGATCTGTGGCTAAAATAACCCCTTTTCCTCCTCAATCTTCACTTTCCAGAAGTAATTGGTACACATCAGCGAAGCAGGGGCCAGGAAGGGAAGAGAGATCTTTTTTGTCAGATTAATCTAACCTTATAAAATACCATATATAAAACTCTGGGGAACTCCATTTAACAGAAAGACAAAACATTGAAGATGAGAAAAACAGGGAGGAAAAAGATGAAATTTGTCTAGTAAGGGCAATGAATTCATTTCAAGAAATGCCATCATTATATTTCTGTCTGTGGCTAAACTTTGAAAGGCCAATTTCATTTCCACAAGTGGAATCATATAAGCAGCATCTTTTTATTGTCCTGTTGGAAAACAAGTATTATATTCTCATTTATACTGTACTTGAATTGGATAATTTCAACCTCTGCTTATTTCCTGGATTTCCATTAACGACACCCAGAATTGTAGCTACCTAAGTGACTCACCTACAGTTTCATAAGCTGCCTGATTATGAATAAGCAAGCACTCATAAGAGGGAAATATCCACAAATTATTCTTTAAATTTTGCAAAAGAAAATCTTCTACGTTAACAAGGTTTTAGAGGTGACATTAAAAATGCTTAACAATACATACCTAATTATTTGAAATAAAATCATTATCTTGTTTCATTTACAGTATCAGACTCTGTTTTCTTTAGTTTACAGATGTCAAACTCAATCATGTCACGTGACCTACTGTATTGTGACTGATCGTGCCGTTTTTTGTGGAGTTTGACATCCCTGCATTTGGTTAAGACCCTCTAGCCTGGAGAAAAGGCTCCAGGTAAGATGCACTTCTTACACTTCTGTGATGTAATTTCCCCAAAAAGGTAGCATAGAGAGCCATTGGACTTTCTCACATAGGTTTACAGTGATCCAGAACGCCTTCTATCATGTCAGTATATTGATGCATCTAGCTCAGTATTGCTAACACTGATAGAAGTGTATAAGTGTTTCCAACAGAGAGACTTTCTAGTTCTACATAAGCTCAGGAGATACACTGTACTATGATAACTCTTTGTGTTGGGCTGCTGTTCCCATCATTGTTCTGTTGCAACTGTTAGGTTGTTATTTCTGCTTTCTGGGGAGGCTGTAGAAAACTTAACTGAACACTTCATGGAGGAAAGAGATGGTGGCAACACAAATGTCAGAATTAAATAACAGAGCTGAACCTCAAAAGATGTTTGGAATGGCTTGTTGATTGGCATATTTCAGAAAGTTTTTCCATAAGTATTGATTCATAACAACAACTGTGTTCTGAAGGCCATTCAATGCCATCAAAGGTCTGATTCTTTAATCATGTTAACAAATATGCTAGCAGAATGTTTGCCTCATATATATTGTAAGGCACACCCCCATGTTAGCACAGTGCAACCAGTTAAAATGTTATGAAATTGCTGAAGATTTATGAAGCATAAGAACCCAAAGGCAAGCAATCACCTTTGAAGGAGAATGATTTTTTGTGTAAAAAACAGAAAATGACCATTGTCTTTGGCAACTTCTCAACTACTTCAGAATTTTTAATTGTCTTTTTTCAATGTGTATTAATTTGAGACCAGTCATACTGCTAACAAGCATTTCATCTGAATATTTTTAGTATTAGAATGTAAAGATTTCTTCTTTGCAGAATTAAGTATTGCTTAGAGAATTTAAATTAAGGTAATTATACAATGAATTTGGCATTGTCTGCTGTAGAACATTAATTGTTTTCCTTAGTTCACTATTTCCTTTAATCAGAATTATCACACTGATATGCAAGAGATCTACAGGATACCTTCTTCAGAGCTCATCTTTTAATAAACCCCATCCTCTGCCAGTATAGGAGCTCCTTTCTATTACTGAAAACATCCAAATCATGCACTGCTTTTCCCATTTTGCTTTTCTGAACAGATGCTCTATGTCCTTTTCTGTTAGCTCAAGGGTATCACTCCAAGGGCTTTAAGGTAGTGTTAGTAGGAATGTGAGCAGCCTTATGGACTATGTGTATTAATAAATTAATTAATAAAGTTCAAGAGGCCTAAGTATATATACTAATAAAGCAAAAATAATTATAATTGGAAGTACTACCAGGCTTGCAATAAGCATTTTCACCTTATTAAATAATACAGAAATAATCATCCAGATCTCAATGACATGATAATGAGGATCTAATTTAATCAGGGTTTAAGTTAAGTTACAATATTAAGAATCTCTGCTTCTGAAATATGGCAACATTAATGATTATATAATGGTAGTAGAATCAAGCTTATTGTTCTTATTATTAGGAGCTGCCTAATACACTAAATCTTAGAATGCATGTCTCAAGGTTTTTATACTATTCTGCCTTCATTCTGTCTATCGATCCTCCCATGCATTGACATTGTGTGGCCAAAGAGTTATGCTTTAGATAGAAAAGTTTGTACCCAGTGGTGGGATTCAAATAATTTAACAATTGATTCTCTGCCCTAATGACCGGCTGGGTAGGCATGGCCGAGGAGAGGCCAGCTGTGCCCAGGCCTTCTGATAATGCCCTGGGCCAAGGCAGAGCAGGTAGGTCCCAAGGTGTTGTGACCCAGGCCCAAGTAAGTAGTAGGAAAATCAGTCAGTGAAAAAACAAACAAACTTTATTCGAACAGCTGAGAATTACTTCATTCCCAGCGTTGTTCAAGTAAATTAAAGCAAATTCCTCCCAACACAAATTCCTCAGTCCTATCGCAAACCTTGTCCAATTAGGCAAATTGCCAAAGGCCTTTCTTGGCAAATGTTCAGAAGTCCCAGATACAAAAATAAATACAAGATGTAGACGACGAAGAAGGCAAAGCTACCAACGTTGTTTTCGGCAAAGCCCAAATGCCATTGCTGGTCTGTTTTAAGCTTTATGGGAGGGGCCAATCATCTCTTAGCCCTACTCCCGAGTTGTCCTCTTTGCTTGAGCTGCTCTTGCCTTGGCAGCTCTTCTCATGCGTGCATTAGGAACAGGCTCCTCCTGTTCCTCTGCCTCACTCCTATCAGTCTCTGGAGGATCTGAAGTCTGCACCTCACTTCCCGATGGCCCTGGCCCCATCTCTGCCTCTGATGCAGAGCCCTCATCCAGGCCTTCCCCAGCCTCCAGAACTGGCCCATGTTCTTCCTCAGCCTCATCGCTGTCCAACTCCGCTGCCAGCTCCGCAGGCTGCTGGCGGATCACAACACAAGGTTCCTGCTTGGAGGCTTATAGTAGGACTTACAATAAGTGGTGAGGCATGCTATTCAGCTGGTTCGCTGAACTGCACAAAAAGTTAGCTACCGGTTCTATCGAACCTGTGGAAACCACCTGAATCCCACCACTGTTTGTACCATAGAACAGCAGTGAGTTGCTGAAGACTGAATTGAAGGCTGAAGTGTAGGAGAAGACAATGTGGACTTTGGACTTTGCTATATCCTCATGTTGCTGGAATGTATATTTTATGAGTATAATGCTGAAAGCATTATATCCTTAGCCAAGAAGGTGATCTTGAGGCTGTGCTTGTATTTGGAAAAAACCTGCAAAGGTCCATATCAAATCCTATGAAAGTATTTTATCTCCAGAGGCAAAAAGAGTTATAGTTGTAAAGCTAGATGTATGTGAAATGTAATTAAGAAACATCTTTGCTGTAATTTCTGTGTTAGCATGTAGGTGAAGCCTTTTCCTTTCCTCTCCTCTCCTCTCAATATTGTCATAATATTTTGCACAAAATGGCTTTATTACTAATGTGCTGTTTCCTCACTACTGTCTGCTGCAGGTTGAGACAATTTTGGAAGCCGAATTTCCTAATCACTAGCATCACATTAAGTAGCAAGAATTGGCACATCCAAACTAGGCTGCCTTTCTTACTTCTTGATAATACTCATTAAAGGGTCATTAAAATGCAAATAGAGCTATGATTTTAGATGACAAATTAACATTACCAGTTAGTCATGCCAAAGGTCATGGCAACTGTATAACTTAATTCCTTAGATAAATGTGTTCAGCTTTCTACATTTTATTTAAAATTCAAAATTTTATCTTTAGCCAAATACTGGCAGTGTCAGTAATTGGCAGTGGTTTGCATATATGGTCTGTCCATTGTTATCTTTATAAAAAACAAAACAAAACAAAAAAAACTCAGAAGTTGCATGTGTATGTGCACTTCTGCTATCATGTCGCTTGGAAAAATGAAAAGGCTATTACTAATCTATAAAGGGATAGAAGAATAGTTGGCTTGCATCTAATAAGTTTGCTCAGTATGTTCTATAGGAGAAGATGAAAATGACAAACTATAATATGTGTTATAAGATATGTGTTATAAGAGAGTTTTGCTCAGTTTCATTCACTTAGGACCCTCAATGTCATTGCAATTGCATTTATTTCCTCTTGTGTTGTTTTCTGTTTTTGAATTGTTAGTCACTCAAAGTCACTAGGGTGAGATAGGTTATGTTATAAATTTAATCAATCAAAGCATCCAGAGTCACTAGGCTGAGATGGGTAAGGTTATAAATTTAATCAATCAATGTCCTATTTTCCAATGACTAGGGAATTCCAATCAAGATAAGTATATGGAAAGTATGATAAAAGGCACCTAGAATTCTATCACAGCAAAGTGCATGCAAGACTCTTTCCATATTTTGCTGCCATTTTGGCTGTCTCCTACATATAATAGGGTTGGTAAGTATGAAAATATCTTTGATGTTATTTTGAAAAAAAAAATTAATGTTTAATTAATTAATTAATATTAATTTAAAATATTAATGTCAGATTTGTGACATTGGCCTCTCCAGTGCTTTAAAATGCATTGGTTCCATCAAACACCTCTAATGAGCCTAGAAGCAAAACTTTAATTTACAATTTTCACTGAAATAGTTGTATTCCACTTAAGAGTTCTCAGGGCATTTATTTCTCAAATGAGAAAGTTATATTTCCTTGTGTATATCAGAATTTCCAATGCGGCAAGTTTATGAATGAATTTTCCCTGCTTGAATTTCAGCTTGGTGAAGTAAAAATAATTTGATACTCCCTTTTCATTCTGATTTTAAATGAGAATAGTTTTATATTTACATTCTCAGATTTCTCCATTGACATCTTCCCGCAGTATGGGAAGATCCACAGCCATCTCTTGGGAGTAAACCACAGGAATTATTGTTTTACAGATTGCTTTTGAGTTGAGCGACTGGAAGTCAGAGGTGTTCACTTTATTCTTAAAGTATTTTTAAATATAATTTTAAAAGCTTTTGAAAATATTGTTTTATTAAATAGCAAAATGATACTTAAAATATGGATTTTAGAAAGTTTAACAAAGGATTAAGAGCTGGGATGGACTTGGAATTACAATTTTAAACTTGTGCAAGAATTCTTCCTATTGGAAATTGTCATTATTTGCCTTTTCTGAGTCAAAATAAAATAATGAGACTTTAAAAGTTGGATACTAGAAGGAACTAGAGGATAATGAAAGAAAGAAATACTCTAGCCTGCCTCCACAATTTTGGGATATTAAACTTGGCTATACAGTTATTCATCAATTGCAGGAGCCACTCCATAGTACAGAGACCAAAAATTACTGAAAGTATTTATATATCAAAACTAATAAATATTACATAGTATATCATTATGTACTGTATATTATATACCAATGAAAATATCCATTGAACAGCACCAGAAATACAAACCTATATAATCAAGCAAACCAATTTTGCATTTTTTTTTCTTCTTCCTCTCAGCAATCTTTAAGTCCTGTATATCAAATTGTAATTTTTTTTGTTATCTTTATCTCTTCTCTCAAAACCCTTGTCCTCTTTATGAAAATCCATTTACACTTTCAGTATAACCTCTCCAGCAGATCTCTCTTATTTCAATTTAAATGAATACTCCAGATCATTCTTCTGGTATCTTATTTATATATTTCTTGTTTTGTAAACAGTCCTCCAGTTCCATTTGTAGATTGAATATTTCCATCTTTCTTAAGGGTTAAAATGTTAGTGTCCTCTATAATATCCTTTTTCAATATTATTCAAAGGAGCTTCATTCATTTCAACTATTTTTGATTGCAATATAGAGTTAACTAATTCACAAAGTTATTGGGTCCACTGGTTGTAATTTTTTTTTTTAACAAAGCCATCTGGTGTTTTTCTAATGAGTAGCCTTCAAAGCCTTTTTATCAGCAATTTATAGACACAGATATTCTTTCCCACAGGAGAGAATATTTTTAACTGCCTTCCACATCTTTCTTTAAAAAACAATTTCATCCAAATTCTTAGTATTTAAAAACTAAAATGAAACTACGGTCCTTCTTTACTGTATATTACAAAAAATAAAATCTTATAGAGCTGAAACTGCCTCCTTTTCTTTCTTTCTCAACAAATTAAGGAAGTATTTTATTTTTTTATTTTTCCACTGAATTCAGTAATCTACTGAATACAAATCTTGCAAATTCTGAAGGCTTTTCAATCTTAAAGAAGTAGTAAAAAAATTAAAGTCCAAGGTGATTAAAAGAGTGAAGCTAAGTCAAACTTTGAGTCTTTAAAAAGGGCCACATTAACATCTCAGAGCATGATGGAATCTACGATTCTCTGCTGATTACAAGTGGCTACAAAAACCTCTGTTTCTGCTGTTGACTCTGCTGTCTACAAGCAGAATAGAATACATGTGGGTGATCTCAATATCTCTCTTTATTCCAGAGAGAATTATTAGCAGTCTGGTTCTCAAATCCAGCTGCCTTTCAGCTGCAATGTCCTCCACAAAATGCAGAGCTTCTCTTCGCCTGCTTCACTGGAAACATCTTCAATACATAAATTGTTAAGAATGCAATGGAAAAAAAAAACAAACTGTTTCTTCAAAACCTCCAGATGGTGGAACCCATAGTCTCTAAAAAGCTGTCAATTCCACTGTTATAGTGCATATTTTTTTTATCAAGAAGGATTTTTTCCCTTATATTTAAATAAAATTTAGATATCAACAGAAAACCAGTTTGATGTAGTAAACTGGGAAATGTAAATTGTAGCCCTGTCTTAAACAAAGCCAGCTGGTTGACCTTGGGCCAGTCACTCTGCCTCAGCCCTAGGAAGAAGGGAATGGCAAAAACTTTTGAAATCTTGCCAATAAAGATTTGTAGGGACTTGTCCAGGGAGTTCTAAATTATAATAACAACAATCCTGCAACATATAACTGTTATTCCCAATCTTTCTATGCTATGAAAAATAATTCTTGGCTATCTTCCCTGTACCTTTTCTTGATGTTTTCTTGTGATCTGGCGAGATCCGGTCGTGAATGGCGTGAATGAGTTTTTAATGTTTTTAATTTTTCAATGTTTTTTTATAATTATTTTTTAAAATGTATTGTGAGCCGCCCTGAGTCTTCGGAGAGGGGCGGCATATAAATTTAATTAATTAAATTAAATTAAATTAAATGTTCCCAAACATAGCTATCATGTTTTACTTAAGTCTTCTTTTCTTCAGACTGAACTTTCCAAGTTCCTTCAGTCAATACATATAATGCATGTCTTCAAATCCCCATAACCTCTTTGTTGCCCTCCTATGAATTTTTTATAATTTGTCCTTATCTATAAAAAATGTACCTAGAACAGAACAGAATAACCGAATTGGAAGAGACTTGGAGGTCTTCTAGTCCAACACACTCCTCAGGCAGGAGACTGCATACCATTTCAGACAAATGGTTGTCCAATCTCTTCTTAAAAACCTTCAGACCACCCACAAATTCTGGAGGCAAGTCATTCCACTGATTAATTGTTCTAAGTGTCAGAAAATCTCCTTAGTTCTAGGTTGATTGTCTCCTTGATTAGTTTCTATCTTTTGCTTCTTGTTTTGCCTTCAGGTGCTTTGGAAAATAGATTGACAGCTTCTTTGTGGCAGCCCCTTAGATATTGGAACACTGCTATCATATCACCCCAGTCCTCCTTTTCATTAAACTAGATACCCAATTCCTTCAACCGTTATTCGTATGTTTTATGAAGATCATACTTCAAGTGTGGCTCACCACTGCCAAGTGGAGAGAATTAATGATATAATGTAGCAATAGCAATAACACTTAGAATTATATACCACTTCATAGTGCTTTACAGCTCTCTTTATGTGGTTTACAGAGTCAGCATATTGCCCCCAACAATCTGGGTTCTCATTTTACCGACCTTGGAAGGATGGAAGTCTGAGTCAGTCTTGAGCCTCATGAGATTTGAGATTTGAACTGCCAAATTGCAGGCAGCCGGTAGTCAGCAGAAGTAGCCTGCAGTAATGCATCCACTAGAACTCCATGTATTTTGATTTGATATTCTGATACAATCCACAATTTGTTATGCCTTCTAGCAGATGTTTCCTGCTGAAGCATATTCCCCTTGTCAATGACCACAATCAATTCTTTCTCAGATGTATGCAAGTCCTACATTTTTTCCTTATATATAACACTTTATATTTCTTCCTGACATTTTTTTACTGTCAGCCAAATCTTCCAATCTGTACAGATTAGACTAAACCTTGTACTATTATTTTGAATATTTACTAGACCTCCATTCTGTGTTATCTGCAAATTTGGTAAGTATCCTATCAGTTTCATCATCCAGGTCATTATAAAATAATAAATAATCCTGGTGCCAAGTCTCATTTTTGCAGAATCCCATTGCTATCCAGAATCCTGAATTGCTATCCAATTCAGTGTAGGCTAACTGCCACTTCTCCAACTGCCCTGCATAATCGCGCTGCAGCTTGCTTCAGGTAGCTGCCATTTGGACTTCCCCTGCCCGCCTTCCTCTGTCTTCTCCTCCTTGAGTTGAAGCCTCGCGGCGTGACCGAGGCTGAGGAGGGGTGGGATAGTAGCTGCACGGATCCCCTGGTGCTGCCTGTGTCCCCTGCCCTGCAATGATGAAGCACTTTGCCAAGGAAAGCTGAGTCTCAGGCTTCTCCTGGAGCAGCAAGGAGAAGGAGAAGCTGCCAGCGGGGAGGCGAGCTGCCCCAGGAGGACCGGAGGAGAGCGCAGCTTCTCACTCATGGAGATCTACCAGTTGGGAAGTGGGCGTGGTAAGAGGTGCGCTGACCATGAAGCGGTCATGCTCCCTGGCCATAGAGGGTTGCACAAACCTTTGCTGGAGTGAACATGAAACCCTCTCCTGCCAGGGACCAGGACCACTTCCTGGCTCGCGCATTTCTTACCGCTTTCCGCGACCATTTCCCCACCGGTGGATCTCCATGAGTGAGGAGCTGCACTCTCCTCCAGTCCTCCTGGGGCAGTACGAGAACCGCTCTTGCTGGGGACAAGGGGGGTGGTGGTGGCAGGAGCAGCAGGCCGGGCCTTCCCTCCGGAGGCCTGGGGCTATGCCAGAAGTCTTATCGGGCGGGGAGACAGGGAAGCCCTGGACTGCCCTTAAAATAACGACTTTCCAGGCCCAAAACAGGGCGGAGGGGTGCCCGAAGTGCTTGTGCAGGGTGCACATGCACAATGTGGGGTGCATGCACGGGGAGGGTCATGTGCGCATGCGCATGTGGGAGGGTTTGCATTGCATTATGGGTGCTGGCATGCACAGGAGCTGTTGCGCGCGCACATACACACTTCTGGCATGCCACGAGAAAAAGGTTCGCCATCACTGTTCTAGTCCAACCCCCTGCCCAGGCAGGAAACCCTACACCACTTCAGACAAATGGTTATCCAACATCTTCTTAAAAATTTCCAATGTTGGAGCATTCACAACTTCTGCAGGCAAGTTGTTCCACTTATTATTTATTTATTTATTTATTTATTTATTTATTTATTTATTTGTTTGTTTGTTTGTTTGTTTGTTTCAATTTGTATACCACCCTTCTCCAGCAGGACTCAGGGCGGTGAACAGCCAGAATAAAAAACAAAACATACAAAATTTAAAAACAGTTTAAAATAATTAAATATTTTTGGCCGCAATTTAAAACAAACCCAATTAAAATCAGTTAAATTTAACTAAAACTGTGGGATCAAGCCAGCCCGGCTAGGTGAAATAAATAAGTTTTTAGGGCCCAAAGAAAAGTCCGGAGGTCTGATATTGTACATATCTCTGGGGGGAGGTTGTTCCAGAGGGCGGGCGCTGCCACAGAGAAGGCTCTCCCCCTGGGGGTCACCAGCCGACACTATCTGGCGGACGGCACCCTGAGGAGGCCCTCTCTGTGCGAGCGTACTGGCCGGTGGGAGGCTATTGGTGGCAGAAGGTGGTCTCGTAAATACCCCGGCCCTAAGCCATGGAGCGCTTTAAAGGTGGTCACCAACACCTTGAAGCGCACCCGGAAGACCACCGGGAGCCAGTGCAGCTCGTGCAGGAGAGGTGTCACATGGGAGCGCCCCATTGCTTCCATAATCCCCCGCACGGCCGCATTCTGGACCAGCTGGAGCCTCCGGGTGCACCCCAGGGGGAGCCCCATGTAGAGAGCATTGCAGTAGTCCAGGCGAGAGGTGACGAGTGCCTGAGTGACCATGTGTAGGGAGTTAATTGTTCTAACTGTCAGGAAATTTCTCCTTAGTTCTAAATTGCTTCTCTCCTTGATTAGTTTCCACCCTTTGCTTCTTGTTCTGCCCTCAGGTACTTTGGAGAATAGTTTGACTCCCTCTTCTTTGTGGCAACCCCTGAGATATTGGAACACTGCTATCATGTCTCCCCTGGTACTTCTTTTCATTAAAATAGACATACCCAGTTCCTGCAACTGTTCTTCATATGTTTTAGCCTCCAGTCCCCTAATCATCTTTGTTGCTCTTCTCTGCACTCTTTCTAGAGTCTCAACATCTTTTTTACATCGTGGCGACCAAAACTGAATGCAATATTCCAAGTGTGGCCTTACCAAAGGCATTATAAAGTGGTATTAACACTTCACGTAATCTTGATTCTATCCTTTGTTTATGCAGCCCAAAACTGTGTTGGCTTTTTTGGCAGCTGCTGCACACTGCTGGCTCATATCTAAATGGTTGTCCACTAGGATTCCAAGATCCCTCTCACAGTTACTACTATTGAGCAAGGTACCACATATACGGTACCTGTGCATTTTATTTTTCTTCCCTAAATGTAGAACCTTACTTCTTTCACTGTTGAATTTCATTTTGTTAGATAGCACCCATGACATGTTGAAGTCTGTCAAGATCCTTCTGTATCTTGAGCCTATCTTCTGGTGTGTTGGCTATTCCTGCCAGCTTGGAGGAGACACAATTTGGACAAAGCCATTTGGCTGTTAGCAATCATGGCACTGTCTTTAGGATGCTCATAAATTGCTTGCTTTATTACTTGCTGTAACATATTTCCAGTCTTAAATGGACTCACTGATTAATAATTACTGGTATGTTCTTTTCCCCTTTCTTGAAGAAAATCCATATTTGCTCTTCTCTAAATCATTCTCAAACATTTTTAAATAATGTTTCCAAGATCTAGCACTCCTGAGTTCTGTGGGATTGAATCTAGCAAAGTTATGGCTGCTTCAGTGCCACCCAGAAAGGGAAGGTTGCATGGCACAAAGAAACATAGGAGGAGTCTATCCCTACCTTCTTTCCAGTATTCCTCTGGCCCCTGTACCTAATCGGATGGCTGCAAATGATAATTGGCTGCTTTGGAACCAAGGCCAAAGTTTGAAATCTCTTAATGGTGGTGGGTGATGACGGAAAGTTAAAGCTGTGACTCTCCTGCATGTGGGTGAAGTAGGCCTGGCTTGCAGTCTCCAGCAGTCAACAAGAGAGCCTTCTTCCTCCATGCAGAGAGAGGATCTTTGGGGATATGCCAGACAGGAAGTGGGGGTGCACTTTACTCATAATCTGAGGCTACCTTTGTTTTCCTTTCCCTTCCAACAAAGTGAAAAGCAATTCAGTGGATTGGCTGAGGAGAAAGAAGAGTGATTTCCAATGCTCCCTGCCAGCTTCCCATAGGCAATGTCAGCGGGGAAACCTGAAGGAACTCAGAAGTCACTTCCACTGCCACTATTTTTTTTTTTGCTCACCATTCTGTTTCTTTGTTTAGGTAAAGAAATCTTTCTGAAATGATGACCCAATGGGTCACTGGTTGTCTAGTAGTACCTAAGTGGGTATGCCAGAACAGATAGATTTTTTTTCAAACAATAAGCTTTTTATAGAGATTGTATACTTTTTAGTTCTGAACAGTCTGATTAATAATTTTATTATCACTGCTTAGCAAATTAAAAAAAATCTAGCAATTAAGTCAGGATTGAGACATTATTCTAACATAATTAAACAATACTTTAACTGGTATATCTTCTATGTTTGTTTAGCTTTGGATTATACATTCTTTTGGATAGGCATATTTAATACCTGACTACACAACTGTTCTTTGCTTCACTTAGCTTTAAATGTTGTCCTTAAAGGGGGGGGGGGGGGAAATGGGACAGGATGACTGCCAACTGTAAAATGAGTATAATATTTAAAAAGTACCACAATAATGTGAAACAGGTATACAATCAGAGGTGGGTTTCAGCAGATTCTAACCAATTCTGCAGAACCAGTAGTGGAAATTTCGAGTAGTTCGGAGGACCAGTAGTAAAAATTCTGACTGGCCCCGCCCCCATCTATTTTCTGCCTCCCAAGTTCCAGCTGATCAGGAGGAAATGGGGATTTTGCAGTATCCTTCCCCTGGAGTGAGGTGGGAATGGAGTTTTTACAGTATTCTTCCCCTGCCATGCCCATCAAGCCACACCCACAGAACCGGTAGTAAAAGTTTTTGAAACCCATCACTATATACAATGGATATTTTATAATTAAAATGTGCAGATATTGCATAAAAATATGCATGAATAAGCCCAAATTCTGAGGTTGAGTTTGACCATTTTTTGCAGCATGTTTATCAAGATGTAGAATATGTGTGTACGTGAGTGTATGTGAGTGTGAGAATATGTGAGGGCATTCTTCAGATTTTAAAATATTTTTATCTTTCAATTCTTCACCTCTGCTTTGTAACTATGACAGATGGTTTACATTTTTAACTTTTAAAAATGAGATTACCCAGTTTATTTTAATCAGTGGCACACTTTAATCATAAGAATTGGGAAGCCCAATGGACTGATTTACAGGTAGATTCTGCTTGATGAGTTTTAGACAAGTATCTGAATAAAATCTTGAAGTTATATTACAGTATTTTATAAACTAAAAATAGGCTTTGCTTTATAATCTAGGGATTTCTATAGTACAGCCATTTATACCTTTGGATATAAAACTTTGTTAGTGAAACCTGAATTGACTGGTTTGATTCTTGTTATACACAATATAGAGAAGCTATTCATCCACTTGAGGGCAGTGTATCCTAGGTCTAGTATTTCAGTACCTTTTGCATAGAATCTGACATTTTTCAGAAAAACACTAGATCTGTAAAAGCCTATTCAAAACACAAATGCTAAAGATACTAAAACTACCTTAATTGAATAATATGCCAACTCCACTTCAATCATCTTATCCACCAAGGAAAATCCTATTATAAATTACATTTTGAAATTATCTCAGAATCTTTGCATCCAGAACAGAAAATGGAACATTGATAAGATGCCAGATCTAAGTTAGGGATTAAATCAATGGTGGAAGAAGAAAAATATACCTTCTAGGTTATTACAGGTGTGTGGATTTGTAACTCCATTTCAGGTAACATTTCCATTTAGTTGCACAAATACAGATTCAATCCAGTAGTCTTTAAACCCATATTGATGATTTCAATTTGTTTCCTGCCTTTCTATCTAGAGGACTTTCAATATAACAGAAACATTGAAGGTTATCTCTCTGAAGATATTCAGAATGCATTTATTTCAGAAATAAACAAAGTTAGCTTGAGAGTTCACTAAGTTTTGAACAGCATGCTGAGGGCCATATGCAAAAGGGTGTGATTAAAGCACCCATTTTACCACTTAAAACTCCAGAAATCACAGGCACACCCCCACAATCATATTTCCTGGTCCCACGTGTGACCAGGAAACACAATTGTGCATGTGCATCTGTGATTTCTGGAGTTTTAAGTGGTAAAATGGGTGCTTTAAGTCAGTTAGTTCTTTCACTTCACAAAAACACCAGAAAAGAGTAAAGGTTTTGGACCTATCATTCCAAAGAGTGCAACAGATTCTTAATAGATTTTGTGCAAATTTATTTACCTTTTTACAATCCATATTTATTTCCTAATTGCCATTTTGGCAACAAGCAAGAACATTCTACTATACCATTTCTAATGTTTATTTGGAGGCTCAATATGCTCAGGTAAAAATGTTATTTAAAATTAACAATTTAATTTACAAGTATGTTCAAAATGCTAGCTGTATAAAGGATTAGCTGAAGCAGTGGTGGGTTTCAAAATTTTTTGCTACCAGTTCTGTGGTTGTGGCTTGATGGGTGTGGCATGGCTTGGTGAGCGTGCCTTGGTGGGCATGGCAGGGGAAGGATACTGTAAAATCTCCATTCCCTCCCCAAAATCCCCATTTGCTCCCAATCAGCTGGGACTCAGGAGGCAGAGAATATATGGGGGCGGGGCTAGTCAGAGGTGGTATTTACTGGTTCTCCGAACTACTCAAAATTTCCGCTACTGGTTCTCCAGAACTGGTCAGAACCTGCTGAAACCTACCTCTGAGCTGAAGGTATCTTGAAAAATTCTTACAAAATGCCTGTCTAGTTTGTCAGGAAGCTTGTCAAATATATTAAAAATAGTAGCAGTAACTCTTAGGTAAAGCGTCATTGTCTCTGTGCCTAGTGGCATTGTGAAGTTTTAGTGTTTTGAATCATAGAAATCAACTGCAGTCTGATATATAGGAGAAGAGTTGAAGATTAGTATTTCTATGTTAAGACTTCCTAGGCTTTGATATATGAAGTTTAAAAGTCATGTTTTCATAGGAATATTTTAGTGAAAACCGCAACAGTAATTTCCGTTCTGAAGTATTATGTATTATGACTCAGTCCACTACATATCTCCTGGTAGGAAGAATAAGTTGACTTAAAGGTAGTCTTTTGATTAAAGAACTTCACTTGCATGAATATGCTTTTGGCTCATGGCCAAAAAGGTGGCCATACTGACCAGTATTATCCTTATCTATGTCATGTGCAAAAAATACTTAATGTGTCATACTTATTGCTAAGTCCATTTTTAGTAATATACTCTCTCTTTTTCATTATTTTACTAAAACCATTATGTGAAAACTTGGTAGATCAAAGGCCAAATAGTTTATGAAAGTCAATATTTATAGGCCTTCTTGGTGACATATGGAAGTTGGCATATGGAAGATTGTAACTTGGAATAAAAGAAAAATAAATGATAAAAAGCCTAAATTAGTAAAATGCAATGAAAAATACTTTTATGTGTAAAACTAAGATAAAGGGAAAGAATGTAATCTAATTGAATGAAAGTATTTGATCTTGTGGAATGGAACTGATAAATATGAAAGATTAAGTTATGAATGAAAGGGAGGATATATATGTGAGATAAACTGGTGTCATCTAGATTATTGAGAATGCATATGAAAATATCAGTTTACAGAATGTGATGTGTTCCAGTGAAGAATTGTAATGGAATAACTAGATATGAGTTTTGAAATAAAAACATGCATGGTGGGGGATGGAGGTGGGATATTAAACATTTAGATAATTTGAATGTATGGATGGGAACAGGATGAGAAAATGTGGGATGAGTGATTGGGCCATTTGAAAACTCAAAGATGAATGAGAATGGTTACTAGTGAGTATGTTTAGATAAATTTCTGTCTATTCTGAATATGTGTTGTTTTGCATAAGTCTATTAATGTGAACACTAGGAAAAGGAATTAACAAAAATAATTAGAATTGATTAGATTAGAAGAATGAGAGAATTAGTGAAGGTGAAGTTGGGATAGACTATTATTTGGTAATATCAAGTATGGATTTGGGGAAAGATGAATATAGAAGCAAAGGAAAGAGCTGAAAGAAAATAAGGTGAAAATAGAACAGCTGCAGGAAGACAAATATGAAGCTTCTATAAAGAAATATCAGAGGATACATTAATCTAACAAAAATGAATGGTAAGTGGGTGTAAGGAAAGAAAATGTGGAAGTTGAAGTGAAAAAATGTCAAAAAGTGCCACAGAATTGTGTGGAGGTATGCTACAATGAAGGATTAAAAAAAATGAAAGCAGCTGAATGAGGAAAAAATGTATATCAGAGACTGATTGCCTGAACTTGATGGATGAAAAGGAAATCATACATGCTCTGAGAATATTGAAAAATGTAAAATGTTAAAATAGGGATGTGGTTTGCTAATGGAGTGGTTGTGCAGCTTCTTTAACATTTATGTGTAGACTGAATAAAACATAGTAGTGCATGCATACAATAAAATGCAGCAATATACTGTATACAAAACAGGAGGAATGTCATCTGCAGCTTCTGTTGCAACTTATAACAGAAGAACAAGCATTGGTCGGTTCCAGAAACCAGATATTGACAAACTCATGTTACTGCACAGCACTGTTTTCTAATATGCTGTAGGAAGTCTTCTATAGCTACATATATTTATGTAGGCATTTATCCAGAAATGCCATAGGATTTTAGTTTTAGATATTCCGTGCCTAAACATTAATAAATTGTTAATGTTTTATGTAAAAGTGCTTTAGTAGCCAAATGATGCTACAAATATTCGTTGAACATCAGCCTTTTCAACCTGAGTGCACCTGAGATTTGTAAACTACAATTTCCAGATTTCTCAGCAATGATCTTATTGAATAAGGAATTCTTGTACTACATTCAAGTTGAGAAACTTGCAGAGATAGATCTCCTTGATTTAGGGGTTCAATCTTCACCTACTCATGGTTGACTCAGCCTTCCATCCTTCTAAGGTTGGTAAAAGGAGGACCTAGATTGTTGGGGGCAATATACTGACTCTGTAAATTGCTTAGAGACGGCTGTAAAGAACTGTGAATGCTATGGCTATTTTCTATTTCTGGCTTCCTTCCCATTGAAATGAGTTGAGACTACAACCACTACACTGGGAATTCTGGAAACTGCAATTATGTAACACCTGAAGAATATCAGGTTAGCTGTGGAAGTTCTCAATATAAATGCCAAGGGGACTGGTTTCTTTAGTGCTCATTTCAGAATAAAAATATCATTGTTTATATTGCAATCTATTTTCACATTGGTTTATTTGCATCTGTACAAGAATATTATCAGAGATAGAACTTGCTCAATAATGTGATGTAATGTCACAGTTCATTACTTGTATTACTCAAACACAGATTAAAAAGCTATCAAGCCACAATGTATGGTAGCATTAAGGAGAAATGTGTGGATGAAGAGTAACTGAAGAAAATTAATTTTTCAAGGGTGACCTTAAAAGGTACTAGCCAGTCATAAAACCACTTATTATGTTAAGTAGTTATTAAATGGAACCTACTATAGAGTATTTATATTCACTGTATTGTGTGTAACTATAATTTCAGTTTCTATGTACTGAGTTTTATTTCAGGGTGATAAGATAAAATGGTTGATAAGAAAAATAAGTTGATTCACATTCCAGAGGTTTAGAAAGAAAAGCACATCTATATGATTTCTTGGAAAAAAGTTAAAAAAAACAGATCTTGATTTCTAGAAATTAATCCTCCTGTCAAATGACTTGTTTGCTATATATGTGATTATGTTATCTAAATTAGCTTTCCCAGTTTGGTGTGGAATTTAGCTCCTGGTATCCTGTATTGCTAGGAAAGCAGAGAATTTTACAAGTCGATGTACACATAAAATGTCTAGGAGGTTGCTGGACTGGAAAAGGCTGATCTAGATGTGTAATTTATCATTAAGTTGCTGAACTTCTTTGTGTAACGTAATGAGATATTTTGATCAGTTATGTCTTATCAGGTGTTCCTTGGGTGTATTAGGTCTGCAATATCAAAATATACGGACAATGTCATGTTGTAGAGGCCTGTTTCCAATTACTTGTTGTTGTGGGTGACACATTCAATCCATCTATAATATTTTTACTTATTCTTGTTGATTACTTAGAATATTTGATTCCCAGGGGCTGAGGCCAATTACTGGGTAGACTGCATAGATCAGAAATCATTAAAATCTTACAGAATAAGGATTGTGGTGCATAATTCTTATTGTTCTTTCTGTTGAACAAAATTGTATTTGCTAACCCTAACTGAACTTGGCGAGTCCGCCAGCTGATGATAAGTGTGGGCTACTGATGCAAACCATTCATGGATGAGACAAGAGAGCCTGGATTGATGGAATGCTACTACAACTGCAGACCTAATGAGAGGGAAATTATGAAGTATATAGCAATAGCTTTACAGTGCTTTACAGCCCTCTTTAAGCGGTTTATAGAGCTCATTGCCCCCAACAATCTGGGTCTTCTTTTTACTGACCTTGGAAACATAAAAAGCTGAGTCAATCTTGAGCCTGGTGAGATTTGAACTGCCAAATTGCAGGCAGCCGGTAGTCATCAGAAGTAGCCTGCAGTACTGCATTCTAACCACTATGCCACTGCAGCTCATATGAAGGAATTATGGAGAGAAGACCTACATCCACACTAATTGCAAAACAGCTAATTACTCAATGCTTCAACATAGTGAAGAGGAAGCTGCTATAACATTTGGAGATAGACCAACTACACATTTTATCCCATACTCAAGATGATCTGGAAGAACAACTAGATGTTTAGCCAAAACCTGAAGCTGGAGCACCATTACCTCCTTCCCCATTACAGAGCATAGGCGAGGCATAAGGTAATGGGTAAATTAGCTGTAATCATCCCTCAAGACTGATCACAAAGGCTCAGCAGAAAAGTATAATCAGATAATATACTAGAGGATGCCAATAGAGCCCTCATACCGAACCGGGAGCATTTCAACCCTGTTCTTAGCCCTATTATTTTCCACAACTTTCTGTGGTATCTCCCATCTAGACTTAGAAGGGTCTAGCTCATATTAAGTAGATATTGAGAGTTAGAAAGAGTGCAAAAGATACAAACACACATACACACAAACACACACACAGAGAAAGACAGACAGACACAGAGAGAAAGAGACAGAGAGACAGAGCAAGAGAGACAGAGAGACAGAGACAGACGGAGAGAGAGAGAGAGAAAAAAATAAAGGATTAAGACAGCTGCTATACAGTGATTGCCTATGCACATGCAACACACAGGAGCAAGAAATTTTTTTCATGAATGTTTCTATAAAGAAATCATGTATAATTGTTGAGAATTCTTTACAAGGATGGAAATCTGAAATAAAAATCTAGTCGTCCTATTCAAATCCCAGCCATTATGATATTCCAGCAATCTGATTAAAACACAAGACCTGCAATTGCTTTCTTCATAAATGTAGAGCTTCTTTGAAAAATAAAAACTCCTAAATCTGTCCTTGTTGATGCCACTATGGCTCACCAAAGGTCAAAGTTAGAGTGTATGCAAAGTATTTTCAAACAAATTAACTTGTAAGTCATTGGCTAACAACACATATGAGTACCTCCTCTTATTCATAATAATTAACAACAATAATCAATCACTCACTCAATCATGGCTCTCTTCATTGCTGATATCCTAAAATTGTCAACAAAATCAACCCATTTCAGCCAATAAAAGTGCCAACATTTTCTTTTTGATTATCATCAGCTTGGGAAAAAAATGGACAAAAGAAAACAGTACCAACCCTGCACATCTATACACCCACACAAAGATTCAAATCAAAAGTGACTTTTGTGATAACTGAGTTTGTGATGTGCCTATTTTTTCATCAGACCTTGAAAGAAGGTTGACAAGCGGATTTTTGCGCTTCACAGATCATTTTCAGAACTTCAGCAAAATGATGTGTGACAAAGTGAACCATGAAAGCCTCCACATAACCTTGTCTGTTTTTGAGATGACCAACAATGTTGATTTCAATCTGAAGAAAGAAACAATTGTTAGACTTATATTGTATGAGTTGTATGGTTTGACATAATGACTTAGAAGTGACTTAAGTGACTTAACCCACTTTGGGTTGCCTAATAACATCTATATAGAGATTTTTTGAAGTGTGTGGAGGTTCTTTCCTTTCCTTCTTCCTTTTGTCTCTACTCTATTTCCCAGGCCAGGCCAAAAAATTGTAAACCCCAGTTCCTAATTTTAATAAATATTAAAGAATTTGGCAGAGTGATTTCCTCTGCTGAAGGACTATTTCTTGACCTGAAGGCAAAACATATTAATCCAACATTTTAATTTTTGGTTTTAATTTGGGATTAATTTCCAAGATGAGAAAGTCAGATTTATTAATCCTTCATTGAATGACATCCTATATTTTTCCAGATGACTCCTACGGTACATGTCTTAATGGGAAAATGAATTTGAGATGTGGCTACCTAAGCTTGTGGATTTGTTGTTTTCAGTAATATCTTGTCTGAAAACTAATATCTAGTGTTCTGACGAGGATTAATAAAACTCATAATAAAAATAGAAGAAGGTAAGAACCAGGAAAGGGAATTTATCTTTCACTTAACATAGAAGGAATGTCTTGAGCTAAGTTAGTCTTAGCCGTAAGATTTCCTGATGATTTCAGAATGCTACGTAGATATGAATCTGCTTGCTTTTTTATCAGTTAAGTTCAGCTAGACAATGCCATACTTTGTAACAAAAATGGATAAGTCTATTTCTTTACTAATGATTAGGGTTATATTGGAGTTTTCAATCAGGCTTTACATTAATTACAAACAATGCAAACTTAGTCACATTTAATCACTTGGTTAGACTTACTGTTTAGTAAGCATTTTACAGTTGTAATTTTCCTGCATTTTCCAAGTGTTTTGGAGAACATAATAGGAGAACTTCATAGTTAAAAATACAGTGACCTCCACTGTTGAAAAAAGAACGTTCTGTAAGCATGTACCAAATATGTTTCAAACTCCCAGAAGTATAAGGATTTGAAGAAAATACAGCCCACTTTGACTCTATCTGAGTGACAGGTTGATACATTGAATTCAAATCCCAAATCTGAAATGAAAAACCAAAACTTGTGGGAAATCATAAATGGCTGTATCTTCTATTTTTTAGGAGATTGGATGGAAGACTCTCAGTAGACTGTTCTGAGAGATGAAGTTTCCCTACTTTCAGTTAAAATAATCTTAAAATGATTAGAGCAGGAAAATTATTGCTGTATCTTCTTTTGAAAACATTTTATAACTAGTATGATTTTTGTTGCTTACTAGAGTTCTCCTCCAATTATAGTTATCTTTTTTTAATTGATATTAACCCTACAACATTTCAAACAGGATACTTTCTGCCAGCTACATGTTTAAACAAACTTCTGTAATTCCTCCTACTATTTGGTTGGCAACTATGAAAATCAATAGCTTTAAGAAATATGACAAATTTTAGAAGGATATGTGTAAAAGCTTTTGTGCTTAAGACTTTGTGAACCTTGATAGAATGATTGATTTAAACAGAGATTTTAGCAAATCAACCACTCACATCAAATTTGCAGAGCTCATTTAAGTTATTGAATTCAACTATAAGGCTTTGATTTATTTCAGAGAGATTCAAGGTGATTAAGATATTAGATAAAGTTTCATAATTTCCAGATTTTCAAACATTACTGCAGATTTCAATAAAGTAATTTCAAAAATTACTGCCTATTTTAACGGGTTTTTTTTAAAATTCCTCTTCATGATACTATGCTGGACAGTACAGTTTTATTTATACTCTTAGCAGAAAATATTTATCTAATTAACCTGGATATGGTAAAAGGAGTGAAACAACTTTAGATTTAAGGACTTATTTATTTTAATTTTAATACACTTAAGGACTGTATTTATTTCAATTTTAAAAACTTTAAAAACATTTTCTTAATGTTAACAAAGTTAATGATCTATGACTATGTACATTTATTAAATGTAGAACATTGTTACAACTTTATGAAAAAATAGGGTGGGGAAGTGTTGATTTGTGCAATGAGTACATGCTATTGATTCAAATAGCCAATTAATAACTTTTGTCATCTCTATAGATCCTGTTTATCAGAAAAGTTCACCATTTACATTTCACTCTTCTATCACATTTTAAAGGTAGATTTATTTGTAAAAAGAGAAAGAAAGATTCTGCTGGTTTCTTTTTTTTTTTTTAGATTTGTTTCTCGTTTGTTCCTCTATCTTTCTTTAAATTCATACCCTTTTATTCTTTAGCTTTCCTTAACTTTCTGTCTCTTTATTTGATCTGTGGTACAACAATCTGTTTATCTAGTCTGCCTGCAATATTTCAGCTACTTCAGACCCTCCTATTTTCCTTTTATTTTTATCATTCTGAAGGACAAGAAGGAGGAGGAGGAGGGGGAGAAAAGAAGAAGAAGGAGGAGGAGGAGGAGGAGGAGGGAGAAAAAGGAGGAGGAGGAGGGAGGAGGAGAAGAAGGAGGAAGAGGGAGGAGGAGGAGGAGGAGGAGGAGGAGAAGAAGAAGAAGAAGAGGAAGAAGAGGAAGAAGGAGACTTCTATAACTGTCTGGTTTGGTTCTGCAACCCAACAAGACAGACACAGACTTCAGAGGATAATTAGAACTGCAGAAAAAACAATTGCTACCAACCTGCCTTCCATTGAGGACCTGTATACTGCACGAGTCAAAAAGAGGGCTGAGAAAATGTCTACAGATTCCTCACATCCTGGACATAAATTGTTTCAACTTCTACCCTCAAAATGACACTATAGAGCACTGCATACCAGAAGAACTAGACACAAGAACAGTTTTTTCCCGAACGCCATCACTCTGCTAAACAAATAATTGCCTCAACATTGTCAAACTATTTATTAAGTCTGCACTACTATTAATCTTCTCATCGTTCCCATCACCCATCTCCTCCCACTTATGATTGTATGACTGTAACCTTGTTGCTGGTATCCTTAGGATTTATATTGTTATTATTTCCTGATTGCTTATTTAACCTATGAATATCATTAAGTTGTACCTTATGATTCTTGATGAACATATCTTTTCTTTTATGTACACTTTTTTTTTTTAATTTATTTTATGCCCGGCGAAAGTTGCTGTTAACAAGCCGAAAGAAGATTAATACACATTCAAACGCGCATCATATTTTGGGAGAAGAGAAGGAACAGCGAGAGTTGGCGGCTCACGCAAGTAGTCCTCGACTTACGACCGCAATTGAGCCCAACATTTCTGCTGCTAAGTGAGACATTTGTTAAGTGAGCTTTGCCCTCTTTTTACGACCTTTCTTGCCCCAGTTGTTAAGTGAATCACTGCCGGTCGCAAAAGGGGATCAGAATCATGATGATGTTCCCTACTTGGGTCGTGAAACGTCCCCAAGGAAACCACCAAGCACAGAGGGCACCGAGAGCCTCACAGTCGTCCTTCCTCCTCCCCTTCTACTCTGCAAGCCTCAATTTCTTTTTTTTTAATTGAAAAAGTTTTTCAAATACAAATTTTCCCCAGTTTTTTCCCCCCCTCCTCCCTAACCCCCCCTCACCCCCCCCTTCCCCTTTGACTTCTTCATAATAAAACCCAAATTCATAACAGATTATATCATGCTTTACTATCCACTTACTCCATCTCCATATACTGACCCTTTCTTTCTAATAAAATTATCATACCCCCCTTATACTATGCTATAATATGCATTTCAAAGTGACATTCTATTATAACAATGTCTAATAACTCCTAATTTAACATAATAATATTATTATACCTCCCAATTTAACAATTTCCGCTCGTGATCTACCCCTTTACTACCCCCCATACAATATAACATTTCAAAGCATACTTCCACTCTAAGACTATTCAATAAATCCTAATTTAACACTTATTCGATTCAACTACCCATTTCCTTCCCCCCCTTCATTACATATATTCACATCTAAACATAATATCCCTTTTCTTTAAACTAACCAATCCATAACCTAACCTATCTCCACCCACTTTCCTACAAAATTACCATAATTATTCTTAATATCTTTATTCTTCTGCCCACTCCCCTAGAAAAATATTCCCTTATGTAAATAAAATCCTAAAAGAAAAAAAACTTTAAGCTTGTAATCCATATAGCATCTTCTGTAATATCCTTCAACTGGATGATAAACTCCATCACCCATGTTAGGGTAACATCGCATCCTTATTCCAGCAGTATTTTCAGTATCTTCAATTACCATCTGCCCCCATCAGTAACAAATATCTTCATATTGGAAGAAAGAAAAAAAAAAACCCCGACAACCACCCGAGTGACTTTATAATTATATTCCGTATAATGTTTATGGAGGTGTCTATTATCCAGATTATTAATTCCAGCCATCATAATAGGGTAACAACCAGATCTTCTGCGTGCCCCAATCCAGTAAATCTCTTGCCATATAACTCAACATACACGTAATATATTTATCTGGAAATCCAAAAAACAAACAAGATGTTTCCAACCATTCGATTTAAGGCCTTTTTCACATCCCAAAATAATTCAGCACTGCAGAGATCTGCCCTATCCTCAGGATAAAATAAACCAATACTTTGCCAATTATCTTTTCATATATTCAATCCTCTCATAAGTAACTGGCATTACACTGCTGTCTAGTTTAAAAGTTTTTATGTTTGTGAGACCTACTTCTTCTTTTCTTGACTTTTTGTGGGTTGGATCTCCATCCTAAATTCCTTTCTGTAGGTTGTGTGTCAACTATTTGGTTTTGCTGATGTATAACTTGATCCTGTTGGGTTTGCTTTTGTGGCTGAGATCTTTCTGGTTCTGTAAATTGTATATCAACTAATTAACTTCCATGCTGGTTTGTGGCTTGACAAATCATTGCAATAGGATCCGGAACCGCCTCTCTTATATTAAATAATCCAGCTGAGACCTCTGAAGGAGAATCCAAAAGCGGCTCATCTGTGGAGACCTCTTTAACTTGTTGTTTCTTCATTGTCTCCATCTCCTTCTGCTTTTCTTGAATTTCTGTCTCTTGTTGATTTTGCTTTTTAAGTACCTTATAATAGAATTCTTCTGCTTTTTCAACAGTATTTAACTGATATCTTATTCCTTGATATCTCAGTATTATACCCACTGGGACATCCCACCTGTATAGAATATTTTGTCTTCTTAACTCAGTCACCAAGAGCCCAAATTTCTTTCTATCTCTTACCATCTTAGGCGGTAATTCCTTATATATCCAAATTTTTCTCCCATTCAGTTGTAAAGTAGAATTAAAAGATTTTTGCACGATATCATTTCTAATCTCTTTATCTGTAAAGTAAATCACCACATCTCTAGGCAGTTGCCTTTGTTTTGCAATCCAGGAATTCACTCTATAAGCCTTATTAATTTTACTGAATACCTCCTCAGGATGAACCTTTAAGATCCCAGCCAAAACTTGAGCAGATGTTTTTCTTAAGTCATCACTGTTATTTTCCTGTAAACCTCTGATTCTGATCGCAAATTCTGTAATCCTGTATTGCAGCATTACAACCTCTCTTTCAATTCCTTGCTTTATATCTTCTGCATTATAAGTCTCGTGACCAGCTTCCTCTTTAGACTTTAGTTCTGAGCTATTATCTCGAATATTTATTAAGTCCTTTTCAATTCTTAATATTTTATTATCCAAATTATCAATTTTCTCCATTTTAGACTCTAGCAATTTAATATTTGTATCCAACTTTATAACAACTTCTGAAAAACCATTAGTCACTGTTACAATCTTTTGTTGCAAATTATCATACTTTTGTTGTATCATTTCTTTAATTTCCTGCCTTAAATTTTCAAATTTCTGGTTCACAGTCTCATAATATTTTGCCATTTCCTCCTGGATAAATTCTTTTAAATTAAAACCATTCTGCAAAGTCTGTAGGCTCAGAGCTTGTTCAAACAGTTGCGAGTGGGGGAGCACCCCCCCTTTCTTGTCTATCAGATTTTATTAGTAACGCCATCCTTCCAGCAAACTGTTCTTTTTTACCCCCCAAACAAGATCAAGTACAAATCTCCAAGAAGAGAGGAACTCAGAATAACTCTTTTTCTTTCAAATTGTAGCCAGCACTATATATTCCGCTACTTTGTATCTGTTATGGAAGGACTCTTACTTTCAGCTTTCTTCTACTTCCCAAGCCTCAGCGGCCATTTTAAAGCTTTTTTTTTTTCCTCTTTCACTTTAAAATGCTTGTAAATTCATTAAGGATACTTGCGATTTAGGGTCCAAAATCCATGTCTCATCTTTTTTAATAAATCCATCTGTTAGTTTCGTTAGTTAATCCGGTTCCAGTGCCTAGCTCTGCAGAAAAGCAGAGTGCACTCGATGCCCGGAGCGGCGGCAAGGGACAATAGGGAGCTCCAACCTGCTCGTCCCCAAGAGTTAAAAAGAGACTCTGGGGACTTCGCAGAGGGCTCTACCCGCCCCCGCCCGCTCAGACTCACATTTCCATCAGGAAATGGAGTTTTTCGAGCCGCCTTTCAGATGTAAAGGCGGCTCTTTTACAGGCAATGGGGCGGCGGTCACGAAGGACCGTCTGGCGGCGCCGGAAGCCAGACAGGAAGCCCTTTTATGTACACTTTTATGTACACTGAGAGCATATGCACCAAGACAAATTCCTTGTGTGTCCAATGACACCTGGCCAATAAAAAAATTCTATCTATTCTACAAAGACCAGCAAAAATAGAGCAACTGAGGCCAAAGAAAGCAAAATCACCATAGTCAATTGCAAAAGGTAGCTTTACTTGGAACAGTTTACATCCTGTGGCAATACATTCAACACAATCAAACATCCATATATGCCTATCTCAGGTCCTTGGAAAGGACTTGATAGGTAGATAAAAATGCCAAATGCAATCTGAACATCTGGTTGGCTATGTGATGAATCATCATAATAGAAATCCCCCAGAAAGAAACTATTTTGACATGGTTGTGGGGCTTGTGTGCTCTGAAAAGTTGAGAGCTTAATATTGAAAAATATATTGAAGCTATCCAGCAGCAACTTTTTTTTTTTTATTTGATTTATATGCCGCCCTTCTCCGGAGACTCAGGGCGGCTTACAATGGGCTAAGCAATAGCCTTCATTCTTTTGTATATTTATACAAAGTCAGCTTATTGCCCCACAACTGGGTCCTCAATTTACCTACCTTAGAAAGGATGGAAGGCTGAGTCAACCTTGAGCCTTGGCGAGATGCTAACTTTGAAATGCTAATGCCATCTAAGGTGACAGCCATTCTATTTCCCCCATCAAAAATATGAAGATGCACTCACTTTAATGCTTCCCCATTATAACTTATTGTTTAATATTTTCAATAACAATAACAGAATAATAAATAACCAGATCAGATTCTGTACTTCACATTGGCTTGAACTGAACCTCCCCATCAATTTTGCATTATCATTTTTTAAAGCCATTTGCTATTTGCGCAACCTTAATGCATTCTCAGTATTGATTTTAGGATGTAAAGAATAAGCTCCAAATAAATGCTCTATTAGTACCAGAAATAAACTGATTTTTAGAATTATGTGACTTGAGAGACCATTATCAAGGAGGAGAAAATAATATAGAGAAAAGTTACCAAACCTCTCTTTGAAAGCAGTATGCTTGGAGAGTTTCTATTGAATTGATCTCTGTGATTGGGGGGTAGAGTTATCAGTTACTGTATTCTTCAACCAAGATATTAAGCAACATGGTGGGGATGGTAGGAAACATATCATTTGCTTTTTGCAGTCACTAAAGGAACATACCAATCAGTGCTCAGTTTGGTTATAGTCATTTCAAAGGGGAACTTGATTTGTATAACAAAATAAAAAAAATTGTCCTAAGTCACTAATTCAATTCCAGATTTTGGATTTGGTTGGATCCAAGATCTATATCTTTGCAAAATACAAAAAAAGATAAATTATTACAGATCCAGCAATTGTCAATTAATTATAGATATTTATCTAAGATATCCCACTTTTCAAACGAAAGTCAGTTTGACTACAATGCAAATTCATTAGTGCAGAAAATAAAGATTTCTTTTCATATATTATTTATTTTTGATATACATTTCAGTTGTGATGAACTGAATACTTAGAGACCTAGGATCACCTATACATTCCATTAGTTTTAATAAAGATTTCAGCATCATTCAGGTCTAAGGTTTTTCTCTATTTCAACAAAATGAACTCTTTGTGGCCTTTTCAGTTACAAAGTTTACTTGTAATTCATCCCTTTGAGAAGGCTGGAGCATTTTTCTGTGCAAAATTGGGGACATGTCAGAAAAACAAGACAAGTTGATTTCTTCTGCTTCTTTCAGCCGAACACTGTATTTTATTTTTGCCAAGCACTAATATCACATCAGATATCATCATCTTTAGCTGTGACATGAAGCATGTGACATGACTTCTTCCTTTCCTGCTGTAGATTTAATTGTGTAGCAAATTATTCTTCCATTTCCTCATGTACACTTATAGTTAGGGGTAAGCTTTCTGCTGGTTATCTGTCCAACTGCAATCTTTAATAAAATTATTATAAAAAGATAGATATTATTTACAACTTACTGCTCTTCTGAATATTGCTACCAATATTCTGGCTTGTCAGATTTAACCCTCCATTTATTAGCTGAGACCCTCAATGACATTCACTATAGTGTTTGGATTTTACTCCTTCTTGTGATATTTACAATGCTCTCTGCAAATGAAGAATTTTTGTTTGCCAAGTTGCAGTTGGCACTGCAAAAGCAGTAGCAATTCACAGTGTTAACTCAGCGGCCACATAGCCCTTGGAAAGGAGGCATGACATGTTGCTTACCCTCAGCAAGTTGACAGGGCAACAGAATGAGATACAGGATCTGAAGCCGAGATGCAGCATTTCAAAAGGTATGCCACAACACTGAACAAATGGAAAACTTTTTCTTTTTGATAGAGTAGAGAGGAAGAAATTTCTTTTTCAGCACAAAATTGAGGGGCTAGGCAGAAGCTCTTGATTAATGACCAATATTAAAGGCTTGGCTAAAGATTATGAGTAGCTATCCATTCCTTGAATCTGGGGAAACTGAAAATAGCCTAGCATTGGTGACAGGTAAGTTATAAGCTAAGTACACGAGGGAGCATTGAAAAGTCAGTGAGTGCACTGTGAAAAGAAAAAAAAACCCCTCTCATTACCTGAGAATGGAGGAATATAGCCGGTAGCCATATTAGATATAGCACATATGAAGCTTCTGCACAGATGTGCAGAAACTAGAAAGATGCAAATCACAGAATCTAAAAGCAGACCAAAACATCAGCTTGCTCTGCACTATGTAACATCTTTCCTCAGCTCAATGGCAGCCGTGCCATCTTAGCTGTACTTCGAGGGTATGACATGGGACCAAATTATTTGAGAGACTGCCTCTCCCTAGATATATCTAACCTGAATACAGCATCCGGACTGGTTGAGGCATGTTGCTGGTCCTGTCTATGAAACTCTCATCTGGCAGGACCAAAAAAGAGAATCTTTTCTGCTATGGCAACCACCTTGTAAAACATTATCCTCCTGGACCTTAGATTGGCCCCAACTCTCTTGGTCTTTATGAATGCCCTGAAGACATAGCTGCTAGCAACTGGTGGGTCTAACAATGATGGGGAACACCTAAATTGCTGTAATGATTTGATCTAGAATGAATTCTTCTGATGATAGTGATTTTATGTTTTTTAAATTGATTATAAACAGTTTTTATATGTGTTTTTAGTTTGGTTTTTTAAAAATTATTTTTGACCTGTCATGAGCAGCCTAGAGTCTCTTAGATGAGATTATTATGGTTGAACAATCAGCCAGACGTTTGAAATGGATTTGGAAATTATCCATTTCTCAAAGAGCCTTGGTGGCGCAGCAGACTAAAGCACTGTTAAGTAACACCAGCTGCCTGCAATTACTGCAAGTTCAAATCTCACCAGGCTCAAGGTTGACTCAGCCTTCCATCCCTTCGAGGTAGGTAAAATGAGGATCCGGTTTGTGGGGGCAATAAGCTGACTTTGTATAAAAAAGAACACTGCTTGGGGGGGGGGAAAGCCCTACTAAGCAACAAACAAACAAATAAATAAATAAATAAATAGATCCCAAAGATCTGGGAAAGGCAGATGACTGCTTATTTTTTTTTATTTTTTTAATCAAATTTATATGCTGCTCCTTGTGTGGTTCGAGATGACTCTGAGCGGCTTACAACATAATAAAATGTATGGAAGTAAAAATAATTATAACTATAAAAACAAAGTAAAATTACAAAAGATTGAAACAAACTAAAAGAAACCATGGGTTTAGAGTGAAGAGGTCTCACCTCCAGCCAACAGCTTCTCCTTCAGGGTCCATACCATCCAGGATTGCTAGATTTTAACTAGCACTCATTTCCTGAGTGAGGGGGCAGCCCTCACCTCTTGTAGCAAGTTATTCCAAGGTTTAGGGGCTATGTCAGAAAAGGCTCTTCTCCTGGACCCCACCTGCAATTTCTGTACTGATGGAGTCCACAGTAGGCCACTTCTGCCAGCATGAGTGCAGTAGGTATCCCATTGGGTAAGGTGGCTCCTTGGATATTTATTTACTTACTTACTTACTTACTTACTTACTTACTTACTTACTTACTTACTTACTTACTTACTTACTTACTTAATTTATTAGTTCGATTTATATGCCGCCCTTCTCCGGAGATGCAGGGCGGCTTACAATGCATTAAGCAATAGCCTTCATACTTTTGTATATACCTGCTTAGTAGGGCTTTTTTGGCCCCCCCAAGCAGTGTTCTATTTTATACAAAGTCAGCTTATTGCCCCCACAAACCGGGTCCTCATTTTACCTACCTTGACAGGATGGAAGGCTGAGTCAACCTTGAGCCTGGTGAGATTTGAACTTGCAGTAATTGCAGGCAGCTGCAGCTAAGTGCTACTTTAACAGAAGTTTTAGTCCACTGCGCTACCAAGGCACCAAGACCTATGCCAATTTATTGATTTATATATTTATATTGATAAATATAACATCGTTTTATGGAGTTAATTAAAAGTGTGGTTGTAGGATGTAAGCTGTTTCAAGTAAAGCTGCCTTTTGCAATTGAATGATGGTGATGATATTCAAGTGGTTCTCTAGATGTTTTGAGATTGTACCAAGGCACCTATTAGTAGTGGTACTATCTTTGCTTTTTTTTGCAGAAATCATTTATTAGCAGGCCTTTGTACTTTGTTATTTTCTCTAGCTTTTTCTCTTCTGTTCTGCTGTCTCCAGATACTGCCAAGTTTGTTATCATAGTTATTATTTTATATATAATTTAAAATATCTGTAGGCTGACTATGCAAGAAACCATAATAATTTTACCTCCCACATCCCTGCTCCTTCCAATATTAAACCTAATAGACGTGGGCTGTAAAAATCCACATTATTTAGATGATAGCAAAAAAATATAGAAAATACCAACTCTTTGGTGAATGTAGTAGTCATCCAATTGTTTGCATCCTCAAACCCCTTGCTTCAGCAATATTGCTTCCCCCAGTCCAACTCATAACCTCTAATACAGTTATACAGTTGGAATCAACATAGGTCTTGCTGACAGGATGGCTGGAATTGGATATTTCATGAATTAAGACTGCAGACAGGTAATGAAAGACGGAAAGTTCCAGAAATATAAAGAAGAAGAAGAAGTTAGAATGATAGAATGGAGAAAAAAAGCTCAGAAAGGAATTTTGGAAATGTAGACTAATACAGTATCTTTGGTGGTTTGGAGAAAGTTAATTTCTATAAACTCCAGCCGTTGCTATAGCAACCTTAAGGACACACATGTTATATGGTTTTGAATCCCTGGTTTGCTCTAGGGGCATCTTCAGAGAGGGTCAATGTGCCAAAATATGGACAATTAAACCTGTGAAAAACCTGGAACATTTATTGCTCATGTTGCAACCATAATTTTGATACTATTTACTCTCACACAAAAACACGCCTTTGGTTTGTACATGGTATGTTTTGTTTATAACAGTTGAGAGGCAGACGTATCATAATTAAATCATGATATAGGATTTCAATTGAGAAACAAGATGGACAGAAGATTTGCCACCCTTTCCTTCACCAAGCTATTTGCAGCATGTACTGAATTACTTTTCTTCTTTCAGGAGACTTCTGATTGCTATTTAGTTTTTCTTACTGTGGGTTTTCCATGCGATAGCAATCACATTTGCCAGAAATACTAAAACGAAATGTCAGTTCTAAAGAAAAGAAAACATAAAGGCTTACAGCCTGTTGCAAATCCGGACACTTTACAAATCTAAAGAGACATTCCAGTAGCAATGCAACAAATGAAGTACTTTTGGACAGAAGCAGCAAATGACCATTGCAAAGTGATTAACTTAGTACTCTTTTTTTTTTAACAAGAAGGAAAAAAACAACAACAACCTTCAAGCAAGAATAATGGCAAAAACTAAAACAGAAAACAGGAAATTGGAAAGGGCTTAAAAAACAAAATTAGTAGGGAGAAAGGGTCCAATCCAAATAATTACTTTAAGGAAGTACTAGCAGTTTGTGTGTACTTCAGTGGGTTTGAAATTGCAGGTACCCATGCTAGGTAATATTGGTGCAGCTAAAATTCCAGCTGATTTTGCAATGAAACTTCTCTGTGCTGTGCTAAGTTGTATGCGCATACAGAACTAGTTGTGTGAATTATAGCCTTGCATTCCATCCATAGACCAGTCTTTAGAATTTTTTTTAAAAAATTTGATTTATATGCCGCCCTTCTCCGGAGACTCAGGGCGGCTTACAATGCGTTAAGCAATAGCCTTCATACTTTTGTATATTTTATACAAAGTCAGTTTATTGCCCCCACAATCTGGGTCCTCATTTTACCTACCTTAGAAAGGATGGAAGGCTGAGTCAACCTTGAGCCTGGTGAAATTTGAACTTGCAGTAATTGCAGGCAGCTGGTGTTAATAACAGTGCTTTAATCTGCTGCGCCACCAGGGCTCTAATTTCTAATTAGAATTTCTAATTACAACTTTCAATTTGATGTGCATAAATATCTGTATCTAATTCTATTAAATCTAATACTCAACTTCTAAAGTTATCCCCCCAAATCATGATAAAATTCTACAGGAAAAGCAACTAGGTATTTCCTTCCTTCCTTCCTTCCTTCCTTCCTTCCTTCCTTCCTTCGTTCCGTTTATTTTGGCTCAAAACATTTTTATTAAAATGAAAAACATAGTGCTGAATATAATATAATTTCCCAAGCTACACTATATTTATAAAATCTACCCTATCATATCCAGCAGGAAAAGCAGGCACTTTGATCAATGTTGAACTAGGTTAATTATTATGTGTATAACCATAGGCCATTGTTTATGATAACACAAAGCAAAATGAAAAAGAATCAAGTTCATCTTCAGTTAGTTAATACAGAATATTTAGAATATTATGTGAGGGAATTCCATTTACAGTAAATTTCAATGACATTCAAGCAGATTACCTGTTAAAGTTGCTGCGGTGAAAGAATTCATACTCATCTGATCACAATAAATGGTAGTTTGTCCTCATTTTAATACTGATCAACCATATTCCACATATGTGGACTTCAACTCTACAAATCCACCAAGAAACAAATAAAGCAATAGCAATAGTACTTAGACTTATATACCGCTTTACAGTGCTTTACAGCCCTCTCTGAGCAGTTTACAGAGTCAGCATATTGCCCCCAACAATTTGGGTCCTCAATTTACCAACCTCAGAAGGATGGAAGACTGAGTCAACCTTGAACCTGGTGAGATTTGAACTGCCAAATTGCAGGCAGCCGGTAGTCAGCAGAAGTAGCCTGCAGTACTGCACTGCACCACCATGGCTCACCATGCAAACATGGTTTAATGCAGTCATCATGTAGGAGATGTTTTGTTGTACTACCATGTTTCCCCGAAAATAAGACCTGGTCTTATAATTTTTTGAACCCCGAAATAAGCGCTTGGCCTTATTTTCAGGGAGGTCTTATTATTTTGGGGTGTGTGAAGCAAGGTGGGGCTCCTGATTTCCAGCTCTGCGTTTAAATATTTTCGGGGAGGGCTTATTTTTGGGGGAGGCTTATTTTAGTGCATGCTCTCAAAAGCCTGATTGAGCTTATTATCAGGGGATGTTTTATTTTCAGGGAAACAGGGTAGTTCATCTTGTATCTCATCAGTCAATTGTCCTTTGAATTGCTCTGTTAAACTTCCTTCATTCCAGGCCACATCTTTTGTCAGCAACTGGACTATTGTAACTTATTTTTTTTATTGAACAGCTATCCTGCTGGGGGAAGTGATTCTTACAGGTAACTGTCACTGGCCTAATAAGACCTGCAACATTATATTTTTAACATGCAACAAAGTGATCATAGTTTTCCAAATCTAGACTAGCCTGGATCAGTAAGAGGCTGGCTCCTTGGCCTATCAACCATGAAGAAAACTGCAGGGAGATGATGGACGATTCTGCACAGGATGGGAATTTGAGGATGTGGTGCACCAAGAGTGTTCCCTGCAAGTTTCAGGACCTTCCCAATTGGGATCCCTTCAAAAGGGTTGGAGATTTTAAGAACTACTAAACATCTCCAAGTTTCGATATGCTCAATCTCACAAGTGGCTTGAATTTCAGCATCCCATGGTTTCCTTGATTTCCTTTATAGAGAAGGTATTGCTATTTAATTAATAGGTGTAGCTAGGAAAAATCACATCAGATACCTGTACAATTAGCACAGGAGTCCCCCCCCAGCTCCCAGGGCTGTGTGCTCTCTCTCCACTTCTCTTCTCTCTATATACCAATGACTGCATCTCAAAAGATCCCTCTGTTAAAGTACTGAAGTTTGCAGGTGATACAACAGTGATTGGTCTCATTCGAGACAATGATAAATCTGCATACAGACAGGAGGTTGAATAACTAGCTTTACGGTGCAACTGGAACAATCTTGAACTAAACACACTCAAAACCATAGAAATGTGGTAGATTTTAGGAGAAACCTTCCTATGCTACCGTACTAGACAACACAGTATCAACAGTAGAGACCTTCAAGCTTCTAGGTTCTATCATATCTCAAGACTTAAAATGGATACTAACATCAAAAACGTCATCAAAAAAGCACAACAAAGAATATTCTTTTTGCGCCAACTCAGAAAGCTCAAACTGCCCCAAAAGCACTGATTCAGTTCTACAAAGGAACTATTGAGTCTGTCATCTGCACCTCTATAACTGTCTGGTTTGGCTCTGCAACCAAATAACAGATAATTAGAACTGCAGAAAAAACAATTGTTACCAACCTGCCTTCCATTGAGGACCTGTATACTGCACGAGTCAAAAAGAGGTCTGTGAAAATATTTACAGACCGCTTACAACCTGGACATAAATTGTTTCAACTCCTACCCTCAAAACAACGCTATATGGCACTGCACACCAGAACAACTAGACAGAAGAACAGTCTTTCCCTGAATGCCATTACTCTGCTAAACAACTAATTCCCACAACACTCAAACTATTTACTAAGATTGTATTACTATTCTTCTTCTCATTCTTCCTATTACCTCCCACTTATGACTAAAACCATGTTGCTTGCATTTTTACAATTTATATTGTTCTTTTTGTTTCCTAGTATGATTTGATTGCTTATTAGTAAGCTATGACTATTACTAAATGTTGTATCATGATTCTCGGTGAACTTATTTTTTTTCTTTTTTTTCTTTTTATGTACACTGAGAGCATATGCACAAAAGACAAATTCCTTGTGTGTCCAATCACACTTGGCCAATAAAGAATTCTATTCTATTCTATTCTATTCTATTCTATTCTATTCTATTCTATTCTATTCTATTCTATTCTATTCTATTCTATTCTATTCTATTCTAGAAATCCTTAAGTTTCCATCCTGTGGAGAGTCTACCAGCATCTTCAATAATTCATCAGCATCCTCTTTATCAAGGTGGACCAGACCAAAATGTCCCACTCTATCCCCCCCATTAGAAAAATGCTGCTCAGTAAAATAGATCACCCCCACCTCTCCTTTCTTACTAGTCTGTCAATTGCACATTATGTCAATACTGATAACTGTCAATAGCTATGCAGAGCAGTCACAGTTTGTGTCTGGCAGTAAGGAGATCAGGGAGAGAAGTGTAGATCCAGCCCCTCCTTACTACCAGACACAATTCTGCCATATCAAAATTATAGTGATAATTAAAGCTTCTGCAACAATTTATATTTTGTTTATGTGTTCCCCATTTTTTCCAGAACTTAATGGAAACCTGCTTTACCCTAGTCACAATCTACATTAAGAGGCAATTGTTTATTCACATTCTCTACATTTCTTTCCTAAGAAACGAAATATTGGTATTTGGTGACCAAAATCAAATACTGAGATACACCATGTATCACTTCCCTTGATTTCTGTAATTCACAAAATGAAGAAGAAAAAAATTATATATGATGGTCCATATCATATATGTCCCTCTCCCACTTTCCTTTTCCACTCAATCTTTCCCCCCCTCCCACTGGCATTCATATAATTGGCCTGTAAGTTATGTCCTTTCAATGTGATTTATATTTTATCAATAGTTGCAGTCACCCAAGCAAATTCAATCTGGTCAGAATTTTGTTTTATTAGTAAATGATGAAATGTCAACGACTGACATTTCACAATAGATCAATTACAGTTTGAAAATGGATTGAGTACTGATCAAAATTTACCAAGAAGCAACTTCTTAGCCTGTATATTCTATTTTTAACTTGATGATTGGTGGTAGAGAAGACTGATCTTCGACTGAATACTGATTCAGTATGCCACAGTAAAGTAACGCCTTTTCACATTTTTTTCTGTTACAAAACTACGGAAATCTGCCCTGAGGATCATTATAATCCCCTGGAGGATTTTATATGACTTCCTCAAAAAAACCCCACATATTTCTATTAATGGCACAATAAATCCTTTTTACTTGCAGAATGCACATTACCATTACGATAAATACATGCATGGCTGGCACAATACTTTTTTTTTTTAAAAAATGTCTTGTAAATTTACTACTGTATATAGCTATATATAGCTATATAAAATTTCAGAAAGGTCAAGAAAAACTTTCTAATAGGGCTGCAAATCAATAAAGAAAATTTAACCAATTAAATTATTGTTGATTGAATTTTCAGATTTCTAAGTACAGCAAGAGTTCTCATCCAAAGTTTATGACATCATGCTAGAAAAGCTATTTATGAGCAAAGACAAAATACCTTTTCTGTTGGCATTGTCCTATGTCAGAAAGTTAAAATCCCTTTTCCAAGATGCTATTTATCATCTTCAGTTTTTAAAATAAGTACTTTTTAAATGTATTTTAAAATCTGCTGATTAATTGGAACAACTTTTGCTTAATTTAAGCTTTTAATTCATTACCTAACCAATCAATCAATCAATCAATCAATCAAACAAACAAACACTTTCCTATTATTAATCAATTCACAAAACAGGACAGAATATGGAAAAAAGGGACCAGGAGATTGACCAATCAATCAATCAATCAATCAGTCAGTCAAGTGTTTGATGTCCTGTTTTTTCTATATTCACAAAATGACAAAATATCAAAAATAAAATATCAGAAATGTGACACTGACATAAAGATTATCAAAAATATTTTGGCCACATTATTAAACATTTGATCAATTTAAAAAGTGAAGTAGCTTTTTTCATGATGTATATTGCTAATATATATGGAAACAGACTATGTCAGGATGTGAATTCAGGAAGAAAGCTTTGACAAGTTGAATGATTTGGCCATTTATTTTGATTTAATAAGTTTTGAACAGATCCAATGAGGGAAAAAAGTGTTCTTATCAGCACTGTTGATGTTACCTAGTTTAGTAATGAAACATGCACAAGCAAACAATCAAAGTCAGAGACCACCTAGAATTCCAAAGTATTCTATATATTTTTGTCCTAAGTTGCCATTCAAAAAAGAAAAATCAGTATTTAAATACTAGCTTTTAATGGGAAATTTCTTTTTTGCCTTAGTTTTAAGCCTTAAGTGCTCAATTCTTTAGATTAAAAATAATGAGATTTTAACATTGTATGTTTTAACACTAACGGGATGCGGTGGCTCAGTGGCTAAGACACTGAGCTTGTCAATCAAAAGGTTGGCAGTTCAGCGGTTCGAATCCCTAGTGTCGCATAACGGGGTGAACTCCTGTTACTTGTCCCAGCTTCTGCCAACCTAGCAGTTCGAAAGCATGTAAAAATGCAAGTAGAAAAATAGGGGTCACCTTTGGTGGGAAGGTAACAGTGTTCCATGCGCCTTTGGTGTTTAATCATGCCGGACACATGACCATGGAGATATCTTCGGACAGCGCTGGCTCTTTGGCTTTGAAAAGGAGATGAGCACCACCCCCTAGAATCGGGAACTACTAGCACACATGTGTGAGGGGAACCTTTACCTTTACCTTTTTATGTTTTAACATTGCAAACATACATAATTTTAGAAAGCTATACACGTGCATTTATTTAAATCAACATCACCTGCTTCTTTGGCTGAAAACATCCAAGATCATATTATAGGCAGTGGTGGGCTGCTGCTGGTTGTAAGAACTGGTTCACCCAGCACCGAAAATGTGAGTGCGCGCATGGCCTGCTGAAAGAGCCATGTTTGAAAAGGTTTGTGAAAAACTAGCAGGATTGGGAATCATCTGCTATCAGGGAGAAGATTGTTTCAGAAAAGTGGGAAAAAAGTTAAACAACCTGCCTCTATAAATCCTGCGGATGACATTCTCTAAGGGTCAACACTAGAAAGAGCCTACTGTTCTTCCTCTCAACAGGTAGGCAATGACCATTGGGGAAAGTGATCCCATAGATCAGAGGTCTTCAAACTTGGCAGCTTTAAGATTTGTGGGAGTTGAAGTCCACAAGTCTTAAAGCTGCCAAGTTTGAAGACCTCTGCCATAGATATTTAGGCCCTGAGCTATTGCTTTGGAATTCATACATAAATTATCTAGAATGATTTTCTCTGCAATTATTTTCTGTAAAACATTTAAGTAGATTGATCTTGATGTATTAGTAAGTGAATGGAGAATTCATTCAGAATTTGTACCCCCCCACACATTTTTGTTGAAATACATAATTTTTTAGATTGAAATAGTGGTTCAAATACTTTGTACTTTGAAAACTTTGTATTAAATATGTAATGTCATTTTCTAAAAAACAATTATTTCTAACTCTTTAATGTTGATGATAGAAAACAACATCCTTCGATTCACTACGAAGAAAATGCCATAATTTCACCTAACAGCGTATCTTCTGTGTATCTGGATAAATTCAATTAGGTATTTTGTGAAGTATTTAAACTAGAAAGGAGATCGGTAATCTCATTAATTGTGACAGGCAAGTCAATTAGCAAGCCAACTGAAGAATGAATGATGTTGACAAGAGATCTTCAATTATGTTTGCAAAACAGAACTTTAATTTCTTACCCAAAATTCTGCTCAACAGTTTGTTCTTTTTCAGGTAATTGCAGCAGTCTTAAAACTGTTTACTGTGATTGCACAATGATCAATATTATTGATTTCTTTGGGACAACTAGTCTAGCTATCTCTGCTATAATCAATAGCTCTAAAAACATACCTGACAATTACATTTGTGGTCCAGATATAATTCAGGCAATTGGGAAAGGCAACATATACAGCTATAAGTTTATAACCATTGTTTGGAAGATTTTGTTTACCGGTAGTTTCTAATTAAGGCAAAAAGTGCTGGTGTTAGTACTTAGTTTTTTTTCAGGTTTTAATTTTTTTTTCTCACTAAGGAATTGTGTTGAATATTTTTGTTTAGTGAATTATCAAAATCCCAGCTGAGATTTAGGAAATATCAGTTAATATTTGGAAATTTGGTACTTCTATATGTTTCCTAAACTTAAGCTGAATGAAATGTAATACCTAAATCATTTTGGATGTGGAAAAGATATTATATTTCTTTTCTTAACAGAATAACAGAGTTGGGAAGTATCTTGGAGGTCTTCTAGTCCAACCCTCTGCCCATTCTGGACAAATGGCTGTCCAATATCTTATTAAAAATTATTTTTAAAAACTCCAGTGATAAGTGGAGGGCAAGCTGTCCCTCTGATTAATCGTTCTATCTGTTAGAAAAAATGAGAGGTCTTTTGCAGAAAAGGTTTGCAACCTTGTAAGAAGAGGCGCCGCATAGCAAAAAGCAACATAACCCCCCAAACAAGCTCAATTCCTCATTGTGTGCCATGCCAGCTGCAGAGCCAATTGGGAAGAGAAGGTTGATATCCACACAGCTCATGGGGAAGGACTTGTATGCATGTATCCAGAACCCTTTCCATATGCAAAGGCCTAACCCAGGGGTGGGTTCTAAATTTTTTTACTACCTGTTCGGTGGGCGTGGCTTATTTTGTAGGCGTGGCTTGGAGGTCATGTGACTAGGTGGGCATGGCTAGCTGGTCATGTGACCGGGTGGCCATGGCTATGTGTATAGGAACTACTCAGAGGGCTGAAAAAAGTCATTTCTGACAGGTCTTCGCACTTTTGACTGGTCCTCACACTTATGACCATCCTCACATTTATGCCCGGGCAGCATTTTTAACAACCATGTCACTCATTTCACAACTGCCTCTCTTCACCATGGTGATAAGATAGGGCAAAAAACGTAAAATGTGAGGACAGTCGTAAGTTTGAGGACTGGTCAAAAGTGCGAGGACCAGTCAAAAATAACCTTTTCAGCCCTCTGAGTAGTCCACATGCACAAAAGGACTACCCAGAGGGTTGAAAAAAGTGATTTCTGACAGGTCCTCTCATTTTTGACCGGTCTTCGCACTTATGACTGGTCATCATTTATGCCCATTGTAGCATTCTTAACAACCGTGTCACTCATTTCACAACTGCTTCTCTTCTATTTCCTTTTTGCCATATTTATTCCTCATCTATTTTTTTAAAAAACCAATATTACCCTTCATCCTCCTCTCTAATCTTAATCAAATTCAATTTTTCTCTTCTCTTCTATATTATACCCCTTCCCATTGTCATCTATTTTTATATCTATCCTCACATTGGTTAACTATGTAATATTACAGTTGTTTAATACAAATTCAACATTTTAATATAAATCAATTAGTTACATAACTATCTTTTTTGTATATTAATCAATATGAACATGAATATTCCAATTATTTCCATGCAATCCAATTTCTTACAAATCAATTAATTATATTTACCAATAATAATAAACCAAATAATTTCCCCCATATATTCCTCCAAACCACAACTTAACAATTTCTGCTTTCAACACAATATACAATTAATAGTATCTCAATTATTACAATTCCCTAGTTAAATAGAGCTTTTTTTCTTTTGTTTTAAAATCTTGAACTCTCCTCTTTTGCCCTAAATTTCCCATTGTTTGCAGTTTTGCACCTACCTTTTTTGGTGAGGAAAAAGAAAAAGGAATCTGTCTCTTCCTCATTTTGTCACGTTGCAGCAAAGACCCTGCTTTACTTTCAGTTTCGTTTTTTCAGCATAGCTAGGGGAAAAAAAATCTGCTCCACTCTTTGCAGCTAGCAACAGAGCCCTGCGCAAAACAGCTGAGAGCAAATCAGTTGAGAGTCAGGAGGCCTATCTAATCAACTTGTGCTAACCTATGCTGAAGCTGAAAGGGGCTGTTTTTTCTATTTTTGCAGGCACCAGTCTACTCATTTGTTTTCTTTTAACACTGATCAGCTGTAGGGCGGCCCTTTGAAGCCCCAGGGCAAGAGTTTAAACAGTTTTTTTCTCTCTAGCCATCAGATGGGACTCAGGAGGCAGCAATAGATTGGGAGTGGGTGGGGTAAGCGACCGGCGACCAGCCGGGAACCGGTTCGGGGGTGCGGCCAGCCAATCTTATTACTGGTTCTCCGAACTATTAAATTTTTTTACTACCGGTTCTTGCGAACCGGTGCAAACCAGGAGCAACCCACCACTGGCCTAACCCCAGGGGTAGGTTTTAAAATTTTTTACTACCAGTTCTGTGGGCATGGCTTATTTTGTGAGCATGACTTGATGGTCATGTGACAATTCTTTAGGATTTAGCAGATGTACTGGTCCACCAGGCTTTTAACTGCTTGCAGAGCTGTACTGGTCTACTCATTTGTTTTTGGAGGCACTGGTCTACTCATTTATTTTTGCAGGCACCGGTCTACTCATTTGTTTCTGCAGGCACTGGTCTACCCATTTATTTTTGCAGGCACCAGTCTACTCATTTGTTTCTGCAGGCACCGGTCTACCAGGGCACACTGCCTTTTAACACTGATCAGCTGTACGGCGGCCCTTTGAAGTCTCGCAGCAAGAGTTTAAACAGTTTTTTTCCTTCTAGCCAATCAGCTGGGACTCAGGAGGCAGCAATAGATTGGGGGTGGGGCCAAATAAAAGGTAAGAATAATGTGGGGGGAAGGGGGGCAGAACTGGTTTGGTGACGTCATATAGTCACCGCTACCGGCTCGGTGAACTGGGCGGAACCGGGAGGAACCCACCACTGCCTAACCCACATCTGCTGCTAAAAGCCACAAGTGTCCCACTTTACTTGGCTCCATCAGGAGAGTTTTAGTAGTATCTGGATAATGGTTTTATTGCATGTATCACAAAGAAAGAAAAAGTAATAATACTTTAAGCAATGTTAAGAGTGTAGCAGAAATTGAAATAGAAGTATCTTAAGCAGAAAAAAGCATTGTTGTTTATTGATGCTTAACATACATCTTCTTTCTGCTGGTAGACTGAAAGTGAATACATTACTAAAAGTAGTTTTAAAACATACAAAAATGCATTCACTCTATCATCTTGACTTCGTCCCCTACTAGTGGGAGCAAGCAATGAGAATCTTTTCTTCTTGAAGGCAGAGAAAAAAAGAAGGCTTCCCTAACTTTAAGAGGCACAGCAACTTTCTGTAATAGTAAAATGTTCCTAAAAGCTTTTAGTGTGTCTACAAGATTGTCTGAGTGAGCTACGCTATTGACTGGAGGACTGTGCAGATAGAAAGCAAAAGCACTCTCTCCGTATGTTTATACATATGTGGGACGTTTGACTAGTCACTGCTCAAATAAAATTGCTGATACAATTTTTTAAAATTTGAAATCATACTCACCTCGTGTTAGTAGAGAAAATTTCATATAACTTGCCAGGGAAAAAAATATTTATATTCTAGAATGGCTTTCTTCACCTTTGAAATGTTATTGATAGTATAGCAGTAGGAACTGTAGTTACCATAATCAAAATACAACTTTTTTTGTTGTTGTTTGTGTGTGTAATGCTTTAGCATATTGAAAACATCTCTGCTATGCTCTGGGGCATGATGGGAAGCAAATGCATGATCTATTAAAGAGTTTTAAATACGAGCAGCAGAAGGGAGTGATAGAAAAACCACGTTCTATAAAACAAAAGCAAAAAGAGGCTCTGTATGATAGTTTATTCTACTCTGAATATTTCCTTCATTTGGTTCCATTTGTTATGCATGTTTGACTTATTTCCAGTTATCGTTACATTTATAACTTCCCTTTTTTCTGGGACCTCAAAATGGCCTATGTAGGGTCTTTTCAGTTTTATCCTCAGGCAACAGTGCATGGGATAGAAATTATAGTGTGAGCGACTAACTAAATCCAAATCACCCCCAAGAGCTCTTTGGGGGAAAAAATATTGTGATCCACTAATATGGAAAAGCCACCTTGCATCATATTAGGAACTGGCTCCTTTTCCATTGAACAATTTTCTTCCAGTATGAAGAAGTTCTGCTACTGCATTGCTAAGTATTATAAGATCAAGTTTTATATTTCACCTAAAAAGAAACCTGTTTTTCCAGTACATAACAAAATGCTTCAATCTTGTTAAGCTCCTTCTCTGCAGAACTTTTCTTATTACGTTCATCATTTTCCCAAGGCCAGATGATCAGAAATATCACCTGTGGTTCATTGGTCATGGTCTAATAAAAATTTCAGTCACAATTCTTTCACACACAACTAAGAAACTTACCCAGTTGATTCAGTTTGTTTCTTTGATAGTCAAGTTGATAGTATTTTTAATGGGATGAAAATCGATATTTATTTAGCTGGAAGTGTCATCAGAATAAGGAAAATTAATCACAACCTTTCAGTTTCTCACATCTTACTTAAATCCGCTTTACTGCACCATTTAAAAATATACAGTTTTGTTCTGATAACTATATCAGATTATAACATGATAGATGATTTGTGGATTGATGCCCTTTTGATTTAATGCATGTATAACTTGAGATATAGCATCTGCTTATGGAGGTTTCACAAATCATTTTTCTCTTTGAAAGTACTTTCCCTTCCATTCTCTGAAGCTTGTTGTACTGAAAAATTGCCCCAAATGTTTTGTGGGGGGTGGGGTTGTTACTGACCAGTCTTCTGTAATCTATAGTTCAGCAAGACATTAAGTACATGGCATTTATTTCTAAACAATTCAATCTCTAAATGCTACTGAAAATTCAGCAGGACATTTGTGCATTTGTAGTTTTGGCTATCTGGAACTCAACATGAAAGACATTTGATTTGTCTGCTAATGGAACATGTCATAGAATAATAAAGTCACCTACTGTGTTAAAAAAATTAGTTTGGATTGAAGTTACATTTTTTAAACAAGAAGTATATAGGACTGTATAATATCTATTATGAAGTTGTGATAATCTCTCTATCCCGTGTGCTTTATTTCCCTGTTAAAATCCAAAGAGAGATGTTTCAGTGGGAAAGCAGTATGTTAAAAACTGTTTTTTTAAAAGCTCATTAAATATAATGAATATTTTAATCTAATTCGGAGTATTAGATATCTGTTAGTAGCAAACTGTAAACATGCCTTATGCAAAATATTGGAATCCGGGGCTCAGAAAGTGGGACAAATGTTATTTATTTATTTTTGGAAATTAAAAATAGTTCATTGCTCCTCCCTCTGGACCAGAAGATATTGTGCCCCTTATTCCATTTCTATTTCTCCATCAGCTTGAAATATCAAATTCTCTCCCTTTCACATTTTTCTATTCCCCCTGTGGAGGGGAATTTCTATTTCTCCAGTCCATGCTGCTCTTCTTATTCTGAGAGTGAAAAATAGATTCCACCTCCATTTTTTTCCTCCTGACCAAGATAGGAGGTAGTGTTAGGACATAATGTGCAAGAGGGATGTTTTATGACCAGAAGGGAATGGAAGAAATATGGATGTATCTTCTGTATGGAAGCTATAGATGACATGTTAGAGGATTTACTTCTGCAAGTATAGAAATTAATATGTAGAAAGAAAATGTAGTAAAATGTAGTAGAAAAATCAGCTATGGTTTCCAATAGCAATTATGGTTAGGAGATTGCACATGTGAGGCCTTGGCACAATCTATTTGATCACTGAAGAGGTGTTGAACCACCTGAGGTTCCTGGAGAAAACAGAAAGCCTTTGAAATAGAGAATGGCAGCAGGTGTGTATATGTGATAACTTGAAAGGTGACATTAAACAGAGGCATAAACTTGTTATAACTAAACTCATCCATAGGTAGAGGATCAAGCCAATTGTCTTGATAGTAGTTTACTATTAAGGAGCAATGAAGTATTGCTTTCGGTTTTCACCTTTTCTCCACCTGAATTTGGAGAATGGGCAGAAGGAGGGCTGATCTTATCATTCAATTACTGAAATAGAACTTTCTAGGAAATGTGCTATGAATCTCATGCCTTTGTCAGAAAGCAGCTGCCTGGACAAGCCATGTTCTGAAAATCTGAATGAACAGATCAGCTACCTATTCATTTGTAATGAAATGGGCCATCTTAGAGAAAAATACAAGCATCAACAATATCCAGCCACTCCTCTCCTCTCCTCTCCTCTCCTCTCCTCTCCTCTCCTCTCCTCTCCTCTCCCCTCCCCTCCCCTCTCCTCTCCTGCAAAGTTCTAGTTCTTGCTCTTCTAGCGGCCTCAACTATTGGTAACTTATATTCAGTGGTGGGAGTCAAGTAATTTAACAACCGGTTCTCTGCCCTAATGATTTCTTCCAACAACCAGTTCACCAAACTGTTCAGAAAGTTAACAACCGGTTCTCCCAAAGTGGTGCGAACTGGCTGAATCCCACCACTGCTTATATTGTTGTAGTATGTCTTATCTCTCCATCTTCTTCTAGGTCTGCCTTATGTTCTTTGACCTTCTCTTTTTGTATATGCCTTGTAGGACATGGGATTCCTCAACATCCTATCTGGTTGAACTTTATTTGTTTTTGTCTGTAGTTTAAGATTGGTTCTATGCCAATTATTTCTCTTATGGTCTCATTCCTGATTTGATCACTTCTGGTCTGTTCTGTCCCCCGTCCTCACACAGACAAATGCAGTATTAAACACGCCTGCCAATAATTTATTGTATAAACAGACCAGAATTCCTGGCAGACGAGAGTTCTGGCAGCTAATTGTAAAACGCCTGCCAAGTCCAATTAGTACTCCCAAAAAGCAGGAGAGGCCTTATCTGCAGTCCATTTCCAGAACGACAAATTATCCACAAGAGTTTAGTCCAAAATATATCTGAGCCGAAGTGCAGGATTCACAATGTGACTCTTTAGAGTTTAAACTTTTGTCCGTCACAAAGTCTGCTGAGCAATCACGCCCCCCCTTTATCCCTTGTGGGGCATGGCTCAGTGACTCAGCTCAATCTCTGGCCCTCCCACGCCTCTTCCTTTGCTGTGCACGCTTCTCCCTCCAACGCTGCCTGGGATCAAGCCAGGATTCATCATTATCATTCTCTATCAATGGGTGCTCTGAAATGCTTTCCTCCTGGCCCATCCCAGGCTCTTCCTCCTGGCCTTGAGATGGAACCTGAGGCATTGCCAGAGAGGAGGGTCCTGGACAGGGAGGCCTTGTCAGTTCCTCCCCCTCACCTTCTGAGTTCTCTTCCTCCATGAGGACAGGCTCGGGAGTCGGAGTCACAACATGGTCACTCCAGCAGCTTTCTTCAAATATTTCATTTCCATGGTAACTAACTTTAATTTATGTTTTATTGTAAGTGTCCATGTTTGGCACTGGTGATATAGAGTGGGGATAAGTATGCTTTGTATAATATACTTAGGTGCAAAAATTGCATCTATGCAGCTTCTATTTCTTCTAAAACCCATCTGCTCTTCTGCTAGTGGTGGTTCTATAACTGGTTTAATCTCATTTCTATTATCTTGGTGTACAATTTTCATACCTGGCTCAATAGTGTGATGCTTGATGTTGTGTGCATTCTTGTTTCCTCTCTTTCTTTTTCGACAGCGGTATCATCCAAACGATCAGTGGAATGACTTTGCCTCCAGAAGTTGTAGGTGCTCCAACACTGATGCTTCTTTCACCTGCTGTTTGAATTATTTCTGTTGGTAGCTCAGTTATTTCTGGTGCTTTGTATTTGGGTGACTTTTTAACAACAGTTGCCAGTTCCTCAATCAGTGTTTCTGGCTCTAGCACTATTGTTACCAGGTTCTTCATATGTGGTAAGTCAGTAAAAAATAAATCCTAAGGCTCATGTGATGAAGAGACAGTTAGGATCCAGCTGGCATGGTTAGCGAGAGGCTTGTATTGATGACAAGTATGGCAAGAAGAAATGTAGGCAATTGTTGGCTTAAAATGGGGGCTAAAATGAAAGAAGGTGGCAGGGAATTATCATACTGATAAAGAGGTTGATAACATTTGTGTATTCATTGCTTAGTGCAGGGCAGCTGATATTCTCCGAAGGAATAGATTGCATTTCCCCTGCACTAAAAGTATGGAAGAAATAAAGGTAAACTATTTTGAATGGTTACATCTATATAACATATTTGAAATTAAGGTGGTTAGAATTTGTGTGCTTAAACTACTCTCAATAAGACTAATTAATCAGAATTTGACAGCCAGTTTGGTGTGGTAGTTGAAGTGTCAGGCTAGAAACCAGGAGATTGTGAGTTCTAGTCCTGCCTTAGGTGCAAAGCCAACTTGATAACTTTGGGCTTGTCACTTTCTCTTAGTCCTAAGAAAGAGACACTGGCAATTAAAAAAAAAAAAAACCCTTGCCAAGAAAACTGCTGGGATTTGTTCAGGCAGTCTCTGATAAGTGGATACAACTGAATGGAAGAAAAAAAAAATCAGAATTTAGAAAGACCTGTTTCCTTGGTTGATTGTTTCCTGTTCACTTTGTGGCTATGTAATTTTGTTACATTGTTACAATACATTGTTGTGTTATCAGACAAATTCAAGTACTATGACAGCATTAAACCAAGTCTATTGGGGAGTCAATGGAAGACCAAAGGAATCGTGACAGACTTTGAGTAAGGAGAATATTGCTAGTTTCTTTCTTTCTCTCCTATCCTCTTCACCCCATGTGTTTTTCCATTAAATGTATAAGAAAAGTTATATTAACATATATATATGATCTATGTTTATATTGTGGACAGCCTAGCGAACTTACACATAAATATCCTATTAACTATCTCTTAAAACCAAAAATACTTATGGGACTTGTCGGCAAGGGTGGCACTTTTTCAAGCAGTTACCCTAAACACTCCAGATCTGGTTTGATGGAAAATAAATGGCTGGTCTTCAAGATCTCAGAAGTTGGGAAACTAGAAATTAAGACATTCAGAAGTACATATTAACACTTAATCATTTGGTGCTATTGGCAACTTTATTAAATCCTCCATTGCACATAAATGTTCTCTGCCCACACAGCTTGTCTCTTTAGGGTTGAAATTATTGATGGCTGGTTGTTATTCAGATTGATTGATTTAATTTATGTAGCCACCCATGCCAACAAATAACTCTGAACAAATCTGCAAATAAAAAAATCTCTAGCTTGTAACTCATAGCTGGAACTTTATATAGCCAAGAAATCTATAACTACTACAATATCCAGGCCAAGGCTCATAAACTGAGGATCCATTTGTAAAGCAAGGAATCAAGAAAGAGAGGCTAATAGTATGTAGAACTGATAGTGTCAAATTATTTTCAACAAGGGCATGAGATCTGGAGCACGTTCTTTTATGACTAGAGTTCCTGGCTTTGCCATTCTATCTCTACCTCTTAGACCTCTTTACTATTGATGCAATTTCTCCCAAGGTGAGGCTCTGACTCCTTGCAATCTAATCAGAAGCCATCTGTATTAAATCAGATTCAGAGATGGCTGACTGAATTGCAGTCAGTTCCCTGAATGGTTACCTTGTAATGTGCAAATCTTAGTTCTGCATTTATTTAATTCCTCATCTAGCACTTAGCTGAAGACTTGCAGATATGACTGAATTTGATTATCTCATATTTTTATTTTACAACACGTGTATTCCATTATTATGGGCTGCTGAGGCTGAGACAAGAAATAGCAGAAACTCTGCAACCTTCAGCCTCAGAATTGGAGCAGTCCATAATAATGGAATACACACATTGTAAAATAAAAATATGAGATAATCATATCTAAAAATCTTCAGCTAAGTGCTAGATGAGGAATTAAATAAATGCAGAACTAAGATTTGCTGCCAAACCTAGCTATGAAATATAAATTACAGAATAGGCTAGTAATTGCACTCTTATCATATCAGGTTTACTGCATTTCTATGCTTTCTTACAACTTCGCCCCTAATAATGGCTTTTTCTCCAATAAACAGACATTAGCAATAGCACTTAGACTTATATACCGCTTCATAGTGCTTTACGGCCCTCTCTAAGTGGTTTACAGTGTCAGCATATTGCCCCGAACAATCTGGGTGCTCATTTTACTGACCTCAGAAGGATGGAAGGCTGAGTCAACCTTGAGCCGGTGAGATTCGAACTGCTGGCAGCCAAGAGTCAGCAGAAGTAGCCTGCAGTACTGCATTCTAACCATTGTGCCACCACAACTCTTGCTTCATGATTCTTAAGTTTTTAAGAATATTGATACTAAGATCCTTCCTCTTTTACCTACATGAACAAACACATACTTAAGAAATGATGGACATTAGCAAGTTTGCTACACTGAATGGAAGTTCTTCTTACTTACTGGTCAAAGATCCCAGGGAAATCTACTCAGGGAATGGGTACGGTTTGCTGGTTTCTCTATTTGAAGGTGAGTTGGGTTATAAGCAGTTTATTTTAAAGTTTCCAAATGTTTATAGGGCTTCAACAGACAGAGTGATGGTAGGTGCAAACCTACACATGTACTACTGTAGCAAAGATAACAGGAAAAATATGTCATGCCTTTATTAATATAAAGCCAGATCACAGCACATTGCTCAGAAGCAGCCCAACAATCTAACAATCACAAAAGGTGATCAGCAGCACACAGGATTCAGAAATACAAAAGTATGGAGCAAAATTGGAGTGTTTCCTCTTTTGCAGACGATTTCTGTTTGGCTCTCTAGAATTCATGGCACATTCTTAGATTAGGCAGTTGCTCAGCATTGAGGCCTTTATTATCTGACTTGTTCTGCATCCGTTTCTGAGCGGCGGAGTTAGCCTTGGGTATTTGATTGTTCTCAATTGCTGATTGTGGCATTTATTCAGAAGAGGCTTCTCCATATTGGTCCTCTGGTTCTGAGAAAACATAACACCAGCATACACAAGACCTGGATATCACAGAAGCAGTGAGAGGAACAGAGCCCAAATTCAGCAGCAGAGGTTCCTCTAAAGACCTAATTCTCTTAAATTGGATTTTAAAATATCCATTTCAAGATTTTAATGTATTCTCTTACTCAGACTGACTCACCAAGACTCTCAAAGAATGCTATCACTTCTGAATTTCAAGGTACAACTTGTGATTGGTCTGTTCTTATCAGTTTGTGTGCAGTTTTGTAGGTATAGTGTATTGTCCAGCTTTTAGGTTTACCATTGAATATATCAGTCCTATCCCTCATTCTGATCCTTCTGCTGGGTCCTGAAAAACACACTTTTGAATCCATCTTGCATACAGTATTTAAGCTCTCTTTTACCTAATTCCCAAATGTGCATGAATGCAAATAGCGTCTGCCAAACTAATTGAGTAAATTCTACAAGCTTTTATAGATTAGCTGAAACCTGAATCAATATGCAAATCTTGCATTTTTGTTTCAAATTTTCCATCGTTACTTCTGTTAAGCAATGTGAAGAATAATTAATACAAAGTGATCAATAATGCCACTAAAGGTGGACCAGTCAGTAACTTTGCACTTAATTTCTGTACATAGCTTCCCAAGTTATATGTTAATTTTAAGTGCTTTCATTTTAGTGGTGCAAAATCTGTGGATAATCAGTATTGTAGGCGCAGTGTTGCAACTAAAGCTGCACCCCTTTTGTTCTCATTTCACACACACACACACACACACACACACAGAGGGAGGGAGAGAGAGAGAGAGAGAGAGAGAGAGAGAGAGAGAGAGAGAGAGAGAGAGAGACAAAGGGATGGGGATTTCATTGCAACTCTGCCTTCAGCATCTTACATTTAAACCTTCCACTCTGGTGTATTCTATTCTATTTAGTTCTATTCTGACACATCATGCAATAGTTCCATAACTTATTTGGTTAATAAGTCCATTTTAAAAATAGGGCTTCAGTCCTTTCGGAATACAGTAGAAACTATTGTTCTGCCCCAGCTCTGGATGTCCGAGGATATTGACACACACTAATGGTCCTTATCAAATTTATTAAGTAGCAAGAATAAACAAGACCAGAAAAGGTTGGCAACCAGCCCAGAAAGCAAGATATAATAAACCAAAATACTCTGATTATAAATACGAGTTGTTTCCAGCAAAAAAGCACTAGCTGCGTGCGACTTAAATAGGCTAAGAGAGTGGCCAATTATCCTCAAGCCCTACTCTTGAGTAGACCTCCTCCTCCTGAGTAGCCACTCCTGCCTTTTGACAGCCCTGCATGCTCAAGCATTGAGGAGAGGCTCCTCCACTTTGCTCTTTCCACTTGAAGGAACCTCTGGAAGTTCTGAAGGCCCTGGCTGAGTCTCTGCCTCTGGCACCACATCCTCTTCAGCCTCCTCGCTGTCTGACGCGAGCGCTGTCTGTGCAGGCTGCTGGCGTGATCCCTCTTCATCGGGATCAGCCATGATCCGCGCAGGCTGCTGGCGGGCCACAACAACTATATTAGATTCTGTTTAGGCTAAAATTATCTGTAATTTAAAAGGCTACTCATATATTACTGTTGTCTTTCATTTAGAGATGCCACCATTCTTTTGAGAGACTGAGAAAAAATAGCTGGATTGAATAACAGTGGCAGCTTGTTTGGAATTGTCTTGGCACAGTGGGAATAAAGTCTGCTGCACACTACTGTCAAAGAGATCCATTGGACACCAGGCATATTTCCTTGGCCTATCTTCTTTTCCAGTGGGCAGATACGTGCATCATAACTGACATAATGATGGACACAACTATCGCATAGGTCACAGAAGAAAAAGGTCATTGCAGCCAAACAAGAAACAGCAAATCACCAGTCTGGGAAACATTGTCAGGGAAATGTGTCTTGAAATGTGCATCTCCTTATGATTCTTTTCTAGTTTCAGGTTGTTATCCTCATATTCCCCAGCCTGCAGACCTGAAAATGCTTGCTGTTGCTCTGTTGTGACTAAAGATCAGGGTCAGTTTCAAACAAAACTCCCAGGCAGAGCAGTCACTGCGAGGGAAACCTTTTAACAGCAAAACAATGAAATCTTGCAGAAAAATAGCAACAGGGGTTCTGAGCAGAGTGAAGAAAAGAAATGAATATCGATGCTTGGAAATTTAAAGCTCCACAAAGTGACCAAGGGACACTTAGCAGTGCAAAAGAGAGTTAAAAGAAATGAGATTTAAGATAGAGCTCAGTAGTTTTGTTTACTAAAAAATGTATAATATACCTTTAGCACAAAACAGATTTCTTTTTTAGAAAAAGAATGGAAGAAAAACTGGATGTACATTATACTGAAGGGGAAGCAAGGAGAAAAAACAGTCATAGAAATAACCATGGTAATACTGAAGCTGGTTCAGACATCTGTTATCTTGTAAATCAAATTCAAAGGTTTATGACCTTTGATGTAAATTCAAATTCAAAGGTTTGTCTGAAATGGTATAGGGTTTTCTGCCTCAGCAAGGGGTTGGATTAGAAAACCCTTCCAACTCTGTTATTCTGTTATTCTGACTTGCTGTCCAGGGGTGAAATCCAGCAGGTTCTGACAGGTTCTGGAGAATTGGTAGAGGAAATTTTGAGTAGTTTGGAGAACTGGCAAATGCCACCTCTGGCTGGCCACAGAGTGGTGTGGGAATGGGGATTTTGCAGTATCCTTCCCCTGCCATGCCTACCAAGCCACCCCCACAGAACTGGTAGTAAAAAAATTTGAATTCCATCACTGTTGCTGTCCCTTTATGCTACACCTTGCTGTAAATTGCCTTGTAAAGTATCACATAATCCTCAATAGAGCAGTTCAATGGATTTCTGTATGTTCAGATCTCCATAATCCACAAGATTTTGATCTTAGAAAAAAACATATGTAGCTGCCATTGGACTGGTAAATGTGACAAAAAGACTACTTTGAATTTTATCCCTTTGTAAAAGACATTAATTTTTTTCAAGGACATTTTTGATATTTTCATACTAAGTTTTCTTGATGCCAGGAACTGGTTGGGTTGTGTATTTTCAGGCACAAAATGCACAAGACCTGTCCTCTAGTCTGAAGGATAAGTCAAACTAGATTTCCTGGATCACCATTATGCAGCTAAGAATTACAATAAAACAAATTCAGAACTATCATGATAGCTGTAAAGACTAGATCATCTTAGAACTTAATATTCCTTCTCATATTTTTCTGGGCAAAGAAAAAGTTGATTCAGAAATGCCCAAAGTGCAGTACTTTATAGAATTAATATGATTCCAAATTCTTTTCTTTGGCTTTGAAGCTCTGTTGTTAGTAAAGTTAACCAATGAAAAAACTAAATATAATCCAAAGGCATAGCAGACTAAAAGACACTATATATCAAATAGCACTAGTTTTTTTTTTATTTACGTTCAACATTGGCTACTTAATTTATAACCAAGTTCACATATGTTAAAATTACAGCTATTGGCAGTAATGACATTTTATTAGAGATGGGTATATTTAGAACTGAGGCTAGTCTTTTGGCCAAACTGTTTAATAACTATGGTATCTTTTAGTAGAACTCTTCAGCTGATTTTTAAGTAATTAATTTGAGGGAAATTGACTAAAATAAAGCTTCAGGGATATTGTGGCCTCTAAGGAAACTCTCATTTGACAATAAAGGGCAGCACAGTAGAACTAGCTACACACTGTGCCTCTTTTGCTGGAACCTGTAGAAAACAGTGATTGCAGTATATCTCAGTTGATCAATATTAAACAAACAGAGCAGAATATCAAGGAGAAAATTATTTGAAGGGGTACTAAATTCCAGTACTAGTTGAAAACGTTTAGTCTCAAAATGGCAACGTTATAACTAATAATTGCTATTTAGTTTTAAGTAATGAAGCAAATCAGAAATATAAAAGTGCTCCATTGCTCTTTAAATGGAGCTTCCTGTAATGATACTTCAATGTTTGTATGAGTTTAAAGCTTTTCCACTTCAGATCTTCATAGCGAGCCTTGGTAATTTCATCTATTGTGGGGAGAAATGAAAGGCATCGAAAAATTCCATTTTTCATTAACAACATATACATGAAACAAAAGAGAACCAAAGTTGTAGGAATTAGAGGCATAATTGACTAGAAGTCAGGGAATCTTACTTCCCAATCCATCTTTCCTGCAGGTAAGGGCAGGATCAGGGTGAAGCATTTCCTTTTTCCCTGCCCCTTCCCACAGTGAGAAAATGTATCATTTATCATTGTTTATGAGTCCTTTGTCCTTCTGAAAACCTACACAGATCTGAAATGAAAAGAGCAATTTCTGCTTTCAAAATGAGACTGACACATGGTCTCAAAGATAATACAAGGAAACAAATCTTCTCTCTTTTCTTTTTCATACAGTAGGAACTGAAATAAAGCACAGGGGTGAATGTTAATGTCTTCCATTTGATGCCTCATAGGATTTTCGACTCTTCATTCAGAATACATTTTTAAATAACCATCTTTTGTTTCTGGGATTATTGTGATATCTGATTGGTTTGAAGGACTATGGATCTACAGTAAAGAATAAAATTAACCTTGAAATCTGAATGATAAAACATAACACATGTGAAATGCAACCTGAGTAATAAGAAACTTGGTGAAAAAATTAAATTTATATCCTTCTAAACTGATTGTTTTATAAAGACCATAATAGACTGATCTTCTTCTAAAAAGTGCTCTAAGACCATCTTACTAGTGTGACTTAGTGATTCTAAATATTTTAAGTAGATAAAACCCTGAATTCCTATATTATCTCAGCCAAAGTGCAATGATTGATGCAGTATGAGGGAGAATATAATGTTGGTTCCATGTGAAGATTTAAAATGTATTCCCTATTGAATCTAACTGTCAGAGACCACTCAATTTATGAAATACCAAAAGAGGATTCTCTCATAAGGTATATAACCAGTAGAGACTCAAGACATCACATGTCTTGACATGTGATGAGAATGTGGCAGCAGATGAATACTTTGCTTCACTATTTTGTTAATCTTGTTTCTTTGGCAGCATTAGTTTTTAAGTTCTTGAAGCAAAAAAGCATTTCACTGGCACTCTAGAGCTACAGAGAGAATATATCTATTATATTGTATATCCTGCATATAGTAGCTATGCTATAACAAGATAGTCTCTGCTAAATTGCTCTGCTGAAATAACCAGATTCTTGCCATCTTAAAATCATTATTACCTACATTTAGCATCTGTGCAGCACACATTCCATCTGGCACTGCAGGTAATTGGATATGATTAAAGGCTCAAATAATATTTTGGTCAATGACTCATAAATTTAACCCTTGGATTGCCAAATAAAACCAGATTCAATAATTGTTTTTGTGTGTGTTGTTTTATAGAATATTTTGCAGAATATTCAGATTCTGATTTGAGCATCTACTTGGGAAAACTTGGGATCCTCATCTGAAACATAGATGAACCCCCCTCCCATTTTCTCAGGCACAGTTAATATATAATATAATGCATAATACATAAAAGGTACTGTATTAACTCAAATTAATCAAGCACAACACTATTAACAAGACATATTTGAAATTAGCCTAATGCAAGAATTCATCTAATTTACATGAAGGTAAAATATTATGGGAAGGAGGCCAAGCATCCCAATAGTTTTATTCTTCCTTTGTTGATGGAGGTATGAATAAAGACTCATATTTCAGATTCATATTTAAAGAAATAAATGAAACAAACAACCAGGAAAATATTAACCCTTCATTTAGCAGCAGGGACTATAAATGGCATGCTCATAAAGGAAATGGTCACCTAATCTATTTGAAAATGGTTGAAAAGAAGAAAGCTCTACAAGTGAAGAACAATTGCAGGAAATGTCTAGTTTAGTAAAAGGAAGGACTGGGGGTGACATGATAGCAATGTCTCCAATATTTAAGGGGCTGCCACAAAGAAAAAGTGGGTCAACTTATTTTCCAAAGCACCAGAAGGCAAGACAAGAAGCAATGGATGGAAATTAACCAAGTAGAGAAGCAACTAAAACTAAGGAGAAACTTCTTAACAGTGAGAACAATCAACCAGTGGAACAGCTTGCCTTCAAAAGTTTGGGATGCTCCATCACTAGATGTTTTTAAGAAGGGACTGGACAGCCATTTGTCTGAAATGGTACAGGGTCTCCTGTTTGAGCAGGGGATTGGACTAGAAGGTCCAAGGTCCCTTCCAACTCTGATGTTCTATGTTTTAAATCTCATTATATGAATCTGGAATTCATATAAGAACAAACTCAAAGTTGTGCAGATATTTCAAAACAGCTATATGCCATCCATAATGCCAAATCCTTTAACATTGACTTTGGATGCTATTTTCCATCATTAAATACAAGATAGCATTAGGAAAAACATACAAGAAATTGAAAGCCTAGATGGAAGTTAACTCTTCAAGAAGAAGAATGTTTCAGACAATTTCGTAACTACATTTTTCCCTTGAAAGGATACATTATCAATACTTGCATCTTTGATGGACATACATATAGGAGAAGTGCTGCTATATTTTATTGGAAATTGACATACCTTAACCTCCAATAGCTTTTTCTTTAAAAAAAAAAAAGAACAAATAGTGAAATAAAAAGAAATAAGTTAGAATTGGCAGCCAGAATGGATTAACAATCTATGAAAGAATTACTAGAGAGAGAATTAAATAAACCTGGATTTCTCTATCAATTTACAAAAGCAAACTATTCAATTCTAAATGTAACTGCGAAAGTGTGAAAAGTTATTTACAGGTCTGCAGCCATTTCTGATTCTATTAATTTATTTTCTCCTCTCTGTTGTCATTACTCACTTCTCATGAATCTCCCTGGACTGTTTCTTGCTTTAGGAGGAAGAATATCAATAACCTCTTTGTTCTTCAGGATGTTTCCTAGTGACAACATGCAATACTCTCACATTTCAATCTTACTCTATTTACATTATCACCATTGAATATACAATAACAATTTTAATGTAGAAAGAAAAACAAGAAAAACTATAAAATAATCTAAGAAAACAGAAATGTAACAATAGTGTAGAAAGGCTTTTGCATAAGAATATAACAAGTTGTATAGGAGTATGATTGAAAAAATAACTGAATTCATTAGCTTTCTATTTGAATTCAGAAGACTGTTATTATCATGCAGGAATGTTTTAGATTTTGAACAATTTCTAGATACTGCAGGGAGATGGAAAGTATTTTAATGAATATTAAGACCTTCATCCAAAACTGTATTTATTATAAGTGTCTAATTTGATTTTCTTTTTAAGAATATGTTTATACTTTATGATTTTTTTTTGGTTGTTTGTACTAAACTATGTTGTGAACTTGTAATATTTTTCAAAGGATATGAGTAAAGATATATTCATGACAGATCATTCTAAAGTGAATTTAGTAGAGAAATAATGTAGAATGGAAAATTTTATTTTGGTATATGCTAAAATAGCCTTTAATCAATGTTATACTTAAATATATTATTTCATATAAAATGAAATGGGCTGGTCACATAGCAAGAAGAACTGATGGCAGATGGACTAAGGGAGTCATAGAATAGATTCCACTTGATAAAAAAGCGTCCACAAAGGAGACCTAAAACAAGATGGAGCAACGACATCAGCAAGTATTGCTGGCCCAACTGGCAAACGAAAGCACAAGACCGTACCGCTTGGAAACATGCAGAAGAAACCTTCATCCTGAAGCAGATAGACAATGGCGAGAAGGATAATGATATTATTTCATATGTTGGGAACAGGTTTTTGCTGATACTCTCATTGTTTAGTATTGCTTTATGCTTGAATAGTGTGGCTTTTAACAAAGTAGATTTATTTGTAGAAAGATGGGATTTGTGGAAATATTTTCTTGTAGCAGTGATTAGCTCTCTCTTGCTGTCTAAGCCTATGTGAAAAATGAAGCTTAGAATACATACATACATACATACATACATACATGTATGTGTGTGTGTGTGTACATGAGCACACACACACACACACACACACATAGTTTCCCTCCTGATTTTGCTCTGGACCTACCTATCCCCATGACAGTTATTTTGAGAGCTCAGGGAATTTTTTTTTTGCATCCATGCCCAATTGTTTGAAATTGGATTTGGTTGTTTATTCATGCCTGTGATAGTCTGTTTTTCTTATTTTATTATGTTCTAGTTTGATTGATTTGCATAGTTCACGGGGGCTAGACAATACTCAGCTATCTGCCTGATATTAATCCTGGTCAGCTTTGCTATTCTCATCAAACCAAGCCTAAGCCATGGTTATTTTTTTTTTGCTTGCATAATTAGTGAACACCAAATTGTACCACCTCACCTCTCACTTAGTGTACTCACTTCACAACTATTTATCTCCTCCTCATTCCCCCAAAAACTCTACACTAAAACTTACAGTTCTTATATCTGTAAGTCTTGCAGTATATAGAATGACACTATCTTATTTAAGATGGCAAAAAGCAGAAAATTTTCACTGAAAATCAAATGAATGGTGCCTTTGCAGCTAAACATTTATAATGGAAAACTTGAGTAGAAAAGAGTATATTAACGATTTATTTTCTTCTGAGTAGTCTGACAAAGTTTTGTGCACATGTGTGTGTATGTGTGTCTGAATGTGGACTGTAGCTCAGCTGTAGGGAGTGCTGATCAATTCATGGTATTTCCAGCCTATTTCAAAGCTAGCAAAAGTCAGTTTCAAATTGGTTTGTGAAATATTGAAGGATGAAAATAGAATAAAAACCGAATGAGATGGAAATGCTTTAAGGCAGTGAAGTAAAGTAAAGTAAAGGAATTCTAGACACCTGTTTCCTCATCTCCATTAGTTGGAGAAAGAACTTTATCCACGTCTCAGGAATATTGCTACCAGAGAGGTAAAATAAACAACATGCCTCAGCTGAAATCTCAACTGATTTGTTTCACTTACAAGAATGCAATAAACAATCTTTCTATAACAAATGATTTTTTAAAAAAACCTTTTTCTGCTCTAATGGAATACGACTTGGTGTTATTTGCACTGTTATATCTGCTAATAGAACCACAAGCCCTTCTTCTCTGTAATAAATGTTTTGCTTTTCAGACAGTGGCTGCAGAATAGCTTGATTATAAGGATGGTGTAAACTGGATGCCAAAGATTGGCCTCCATAGCAGCCTGTAAATTCCATCTATTTTAGAAGTGAAGTGCACATCTCTGGTATCCAATCTTTAAATATTTATTCTGCGGTGTATACTTCTGATGGCATTACCAGGAATATATACAGCAGGATTACTATTTAAAGATTTAAAGATTGTACACTAAAGATGTGCACATCACTTGGATGCCAAAGGTTTGCGCAATCCAGCAGGAGCAAGCTAGCAATATTTTAACGGAATTATTGCTAGATAACTGTTGTGTCAGGCTTAATCACTGAATCAGAACTCTTTGCTGGGAGCATGTATCCTGGGATAAAACCTGAAAAAATAGGAATAGTTAGCACAACTTTTCCTTTTAGCTTTAAATTTAGGTAAAGTTGGTGCAGTGTTATTGGTGAAAAGTTATGAATTAATCTCTATTCATTGTCCTCTAGCATTGTTATGCTATGCAAATACACAGATTTAGTAGAAACTTCAGAGAAAAATTAACTACTTTACACCTAAGGTCAGGCTGGTTGGGAATTCTGGGAATAGAAATATCATCCCATTTGCAAGATATCCTGCTGTGGAAGGTTGTTCATATTCTAGAAGTTAGACCAAATGATTTATAGCCAATCTAAATATAGAGGAAAAACCACTGCAGACACCCCTTCCACAAGACTGTGGAAAATTACAGTAAATGCATAGCACAGAAATATTGTTTAAGGAGCTTCATCAGTAAAAACATGTTGTGAAGGCCAAACAGAAATTAAAATTGAATGGGATTCACTCTTGTTTTTTTTTTAACTTCCTAAGGTACATTTGAAACAGTAAATATTACATAATGTCAGGGGATAAACTAGAAATGAAACTAAAGTAAAGTAATTGAGTTTCTATTATCTTTACAAAACCTCTAATCTGATAGTCAAGATTGAGGAAAAAAGACGGAGAATTGTATTAAACTGTAGATGGACTTAATAATAAAAAGGTCTGATGTCTATCAGTGTTGTTTATCCATGTGACAAGTGAATAAGCAAAAGAGTTAATTTAATATTTTCCAGATAGGATAGACAAAATAATGTTTTTATTATTTTATCTGAGCATAATATGCTCTCAAAAGTGTTACAGACAATAGCCACAAATTCACCTTTAGATTCAATGAACATGTGGAAATATAGATCACTTCATGAGGAATTAAACTAAGACTTTCCATGATAAATTAAACTGAAACTGGTCATCCATTTTCCATGCTTTTACACTGCACCTTTAAATGAAATCATATTTTCAAGTTGTCTTTATTATTTTTGGATTCACGCTGAGATTCATAGCACTTGCATCATGAGCATAGCTATATTTTTGTAAGTATCAAACTTACAAAAGATCATTCAATCTTTGATATCTGTCAGCTAGCTAATAGCTACCTGTCCTTTTTGGCCACTTGCAAAGCCCTCTGCTTCGTATCCATCTAACCTTCCTCTGGCAGTTCCTTAGCTGGAGTGGTTTTCTGCAAATGCACATGTGCAGAGAACTCCCTTTGAACTACTGGAACTGATAGAAGAAGCCTCAAATATGAACCAAATCATTGCTGTTTTATTCTAGAAATAAGTAGGCCACATTGTCTATTAAATCAGCTCTGGATAGATACTTTACATGAAGTGATCATACTTTCAAAAGATTTCATAGATCTACTGTTTACATTGAATTGGTGGTGTGCAACAAAAATGGGGCTACAACTTTTAGAATATTTTTAGGATATGGTATTAGAATGTTTTATTTGAGCATTTATACTTTTATTAAACACCATGTCTCCTTTTGGTTTACTTTAAGATTTGAAAGCCTTCTCACATTTCTTTGTCCAGAAACCTTGAATACGTTTATCCAGGGAAAAGAGATAAGGTATAAATTCCAAGGATTTTACTTAGATAATTATTCTCAGGCAATGAGAAGCCCTGGCAAGCGTATGTGGAATAATGTGTGATGGGAATTGAGTGACTAGGTAAGGGGATGGTATTCTATAGGAGGAGCTGACTGTAATGTAAACAAGTTATGCTCCAGCGGTCTCCAATCTTGGCAAGTTTAAAACTTGTGGACTTCAACTCCCAGAATGGTTGAAGTCCACAAGTCTTAAAGTTGAAGTCCACAAGTCTTAAAGTTGCCAAGGTTGGAGACCCTGCTGTAAGGAGTGAAGCCACGCACCTAATAGTTTGCTGTCATCTCTCTTACATGAAAAATAAAGAACTTAATTTCATGCACCTGCCTGATATTCTTTTATCAACCTAACTCAGGTTGAATTGGGCAAGGAATAAAATATGCCAAAACAACATGATTACCTGGCACCACAACTGGAAACAGGAATTGTTCTAAGTATACGAGGGAGAAGTGAAAGAAGATCAGTTAAAATGCTCAACACATACTCAGATTCAGTAGCTCCAAAAACACAGTAGCTACTGGTATGCATTTTATTGGGTGGAGGCACTAACTGCAAATATTGTATTGGCTCCAGTTTTATATAGAAATGAAATGTGGAAATTGTACATGGGAGCTGAAAGCCAAGTACAGTAAGAAAACTCCTTGTCAGGAAACAGACCATATACCCCCCACCCAAAAGAGTCGTTTGTAGTCAAAGGAAGGAAATACATCCTTTGGATTAGATTGGAATGATGCCACTATCATGAAAACTCATGATAAGAAAGCTGTGATAATATGAAAAAAGTAAGTAAATTGATGATGTGGCTGAATAACTGTTGTAAAAGAAGTCCTTATACACAGATGCTAGTTTAACTGGTAAAAAGCATATATGGGGTTCTTTTTTTGTTGCTGTTATAATTTATAGAATTATCAGCAGTGGTGCTATTCATCTGGTTCTATCCGGTTCGGGCAAACCGGTAGCGCTGGCTGCGGGAGGTTCCATCCACCTGCTCAGACATCATCATGTCCTGTTTTTGACGCTTTGCACCCGACGCTCTGCGCGTGTGCATGCACGGAGGTGGTGTGTGCACTCCCATTTGCGAACTGTTAGCGATGGTAAGTGAATACCATCTTTGATTCTCAGGTCTTGGGAAATTTAGTAAAATCCTTCAGTGTCTACAATCCGGCAAAGGGAAATGGATATATTAAGATTTTAAAAACCCTTTGTTTTTCATACTGGCTGATGTATTCAGTTGTCTGCCTTGACTTTTTTTTTTTTTTTGGAAAGAAACAAAACTGACTCATAAAATTTCAACAAAAAATTTTTGGAAGCTGGTAAGAAATTCATTTATTTATTTATCATTTACCATTTAAATTTGTTACTGCTGCCCAGTTCCAGTGGATTATGATTGGCATACGATCCAAAAGACAGTAAAACAAGTAAAAACAAAGAACCACACAGACAGCCCAGACTAAAATGATTATGAAGGCAGCAGGAAACCACAACAGCCCCCAATACATTAATCCCAGATTTATCCAATTTTTAAAAGATTGTCAGTTTTCTTTTAACAGATTGCTATTCAAAATGTACAAAGTCCTTGCAAATAAGTCAGTAATGAAGATAATGGTGTTTGATGCTTTAGTTAGAATAATGAAAGCAGTAATGCAGCATTGTGCTGTAAATTTGCCCTTTTCATGTGTGAGATGCAATGATGCACACACAAAAGGGGGTACAATTTGTATTTCAACACTGATATTTTCATTGTACTCCATTGTCATATTAAGTAGCCCTGATATTTAGGTGCAAGGCATGACTGCATTTTCAACAAATTTCCTCTGACCGCAAATGCAGAGAAAAGTTTTGAAAGAATTTTGTGAGTGAGTGAATTGAAAAAAAGCTATTTAAGAATAGTTCTGAAATAGTTTCTTCATAATACCAAGAGAGAACTGATATTTAGTCTCACGCCTTTTGCAATATTGGTAAAAAGAGGACATTAGTTCCATATTTAGTTCACAACAATTATTTTTTAAAAAGATCTCTACCAGAACATTTGGTGGGAATGAATTTAGTTGCCACTCTCACTGGGCATCAAACAAAGTCAGTATGACATGTGTTTTTTTCTAATAAAACAGAAATTCCAGAAGTGGATTCCATTTATTTTATGATATTTATGTTTTTGACAAGAAGTTTCAGGCCAGGTTTTTTTTTTTTTTTTTGTATACAAAGCAGGTGCTCTACCACTGAACTACATAGCCTGTTGTGAAGAAAACTCATCTGCATTAGTTTACTTTACTTACATGTAAAGCAGAATTTTAAAGATAATTTGGCTATCTTTTAAACATCATTAAAAAAGGTAAAGCAGTCATTGTGGATTTTATTCTGATAGTCGTAGCTGACTTTAGGGGGTTGTGCTCATCTCTGTTTCTAGGCCACTGAGCCAGCACTGTCTGAAGACATTTCCGTGGTCATGTGGCCATGACAGCATGCCACAGCGCAGAGCATGTGGCGAAACAAGGAACACTGTTACCTTCCCACCAAAGTGTACCCATTTATCTACTTGCATTTACATGCTTTCAAACTGCTAGGTGGAAAGGAGATGAAGCATGGGAACTCACTTCAACATGGGGCGGGAGGGCGGCGGGCTTGGGTTCAAACTGCTGGAGTATAAACCTTTTCTGATATTTTTTTTTCTCCTTCAAATTTTTTATTTTATATTATATATACATATCAATGTGTGAACATTTCAGTACAGATAAAATAATATTTTATTTTATTTATTTAACAAGTATTTATATGCCGCCTTTCTCCCGAGGGACTCAGGGTGGTGAACACAAATTAAAAAACATGCCATAATAAAATCCCGCTAAAACCTGACTAAAAATTAATCATAGTTATCACATTCATCCAGTTTATATACAATATTTCTAGTAGTAATGCACATTTATATCAAATTATAATCTTTCATTATTTCATATTGTTTAAACATTCTAAATCTCCCTCTTATCATTGCACTTATCTTATTTTATAAAAATGTGTGTGCTAATATTCCCCCTTTCTCTTATTTCTGTCTTTATTCTAACTTTTATTCAGGTCACCATTATATTAAAAGACGTTTCCTTTGTATTACAATAATATCCTTCATTATTTCATTGTTCAAAATTTAAATATCTAATTCTAATACCAATCACAATATTATTTAAACATACAAATTAATTCTATTCATATTCTTTACATTCGTCCAATCTATATGATTTCACTATTAATACACCTGTTTATATTAAAATATGTTCTTTCATCATTTTATTATTTATTATTTCACAATAATAATTCCACTACAAATCATAACATTATTTAAACATACTCAATAATACCATTATTCAATCTCTAATTTCCCCCTTTTTAATAGTTCTTATTCATATTTCCCATATTTCACTCTTCAAATCTATTTATATTAAAATGCTATCCTTCATTGTTTCATTATTCAATGTTTCAATATACTATTCTAATGCCAATCATGATATTATTTAAATATACAAAATAACTCTATTCATATTCTTTGCTTTCATCCAATCTATATGGTTCTAGTATTAATGCACGTTTTTATTAAAAGTTCTTTTCATTATTTAATTGCTCAGCATTTACCAATCACAATATTATTTAAACTTACTTAATAATACCATCATTCAATCTCTAATTTCCCATTTTATTATTACTTTTGTTTCATCATGTAAAGGTATATGTACAAGTAACCCTCAATCTCTTATTGAACACATTCCTATCTCTGTTCTAATTTCTCCTCCTGCTACCATTATAAAAAAGGGAAGAAAAAAAATTTCTTTCTTCTTTTTCTTATCTGCCGTCTATCCATCATCTCTTGCCTTCCATTGTCTAGCTTTGAAATTATCAGCCCAGACCCCTGTCTCCCTTCCTGAAGTAGCTCCTCCTGTTCTATTTTCAGATCTTTTAGAATGTTTTCCCCCTGATTTGATTCATCAAACATTATTAATTTTATTGATGACTCCTTGTTATCTTCTTCTCGTTGATTCCTCAATTCTGTTTTTCCCTCTATTCCTTCTGCTAGCTCCTTCCTTTCCTGGGCATCTTGGTCATTACTCATTGTCCTTTGTATAATATTTTCCAATTTTTGATCTATGCCATTCATTAATTCCATAATCGCCTTATATTCTTTCTGTATAATATCCTTTATGCTTTGAAACATCAAGTCCATCTCATTCAAAGTCCACTTGTTTCCTCCTTATGTTGCATCTTATCTTGTTTTAATAAATTCCACTTTTGGCCAATAGCCCAAGAACCCTTTGTTCAAACCTGGGGTTACTCTTCAAAGTATACACTAAATATTTTCACAGTCCTTTAAATGAGTATTCCCAGGCTTGTATATTTTCCTTTCATCAGCAGGTGGTACTCTCAGGTTAATTTTAAATATTGTTACTACAAGTCTGATTTTAATTATTTTAAATTGTAATTCAATTATAGAAGCAGTGCTAGTTTTTAAAATCTGTAATTCCAGCATTTTAAATTGCCTTCCCAATGTCATGTCTTCCAAATTTAAGAGTCCAATTTCCTGTGTTTTTAAAGAATTTTTTTCTCTTTCTTTAATCCTTTCCTTCCGGTCTGGTAGTTTTCTCAAAGTATTTGATCGCCGCTTTAACAGATAGTTCTGAGTAAATCCTAGATTTCTCTTTTGGGGTTAACTTTTGGATTAAAAAAATTCTCTCACCCAGTTTCACACTGTTCACCAAAGTCCACTCCAGCTCAAAGCTTAGATGGTCATCGGCTGTCCAAGCTTCATGGCAGCCATCTTAGGCTGTCTCTTCTCTTCATCATGGTTGAGAGGAAAAGTAAGCCCCAGGTCAGGCAGGAGAGCTGCCACTCACCTCTCAGGGCATCCCTCTTTGCTTCACCACCCCTGCAAGGCGGCTTTGGCTCCTTTTGGAGCCCACCAATGGGGAGAACTTGGCACAGGAACATGGAGACACTCTCTCCATGTCCGATCTCACCGTGTCGTCAGCTGGAAGTCCACCTTCTCTGGTGTCTTTTAAGTCAGTGAGCCACTATGCCTCTTTAAACATCATTAGAGAGATCTGCACATTTTTAATCTTTGGTGACTTAATTTCAGAAAGTTTATACTTGCAAGTGGCAATTAATAAAGTCAAGAAAAGATGAAATGGCAATGGATGGAAACTAATCAAGAAGGGAAGCAACCTAGAACTAAGGAGAAATTTCCTGACAGTTAGAACAATTAATCAGTGGAACAGAATGGACAGCCATTTTTCTGAAATGGTATAGGATTTGCTGTCAGAGCAGGGGATTGGAGTAGAAGACTTCCAAGGTCCCTTTCCACTCAGTTATTCAGTTATTCTGTTTTTTTCTTAGCATATTGAACTTGCTATATTTTAACAGGGGTCTCTGCAACCATCAAAGGCAAAACAAAACAAAGCAAAATTCAAAATGTAATGTTTTTACAGAATTCTGATTGCCTTCATTTCTCATATATTTGGGCAATATAAATGTAAACTGTTTGCACTTACACCTCATACCAATCAGATTTTTTAAAAAAATCATTATTTAAACAATTAATTCAGAATGCCCTCAAACATCTTGCAGAATGATACTAAAAATTAAAATAAGGATTGTAGGATAGGGCAGAAATAAATTTTAAACAGTGTTCCTGAAAAGCTGCTTATAGTAACATGTCGGTCTTGTGTGTGTGTGTGTGTGTGTGTGTGTGTGTGTGTGTGTGTGTGTGTGTGTAGTTGAACAGTAATCTCTGGATATGTTTTTGGAAATCTAATTTATAGTCAAAAAGCAATATTTATTTCAAGATAGCTTAGTGTGCAAAGTCAAATGAAATCTATGAGTTCTTTGAGATATCGTCATAAAAAGAATAGTGGCAGTTATTATTGCAGGCACCCATTGACAATATGAAATTTGTTCTTTAATGCTTTCACAGAAAGAAAAAGTTTATTCTGTAGCTGAAAAAGTTGTATCATTGGGAAAGAAACTTTTTGAAAGTTATATATGTATAACAGTCTCCTTCAACCAATTCTTTTGTTCCCACAGCTTGCAAACATAGAGAAGCAGAGGTCATATCTTCTTTTGTGTTGGTTCTGGGGCTGGCAGATTGTAAGCGGAGCTGTTTAATAATAGATTAGATAATAAAAGGAAGTTTTGAAGTGTGTATTACAAGCACAGGAAAATATAAGATATTAGATACATTTCAGTGATCTACTTTATCTGAATTTTATCATAATGATGCCTATTATCACTTCAGATTTTGTGAACATGAACATGAATAGTTGAATTCTGAAAGTGTAAGCCACAGTTTATGCAGGGAATAGATTTGGAGCTGGGTATATATATATATATATATACACACATACATACACACACATATATACATATATACGTATGTTTGCTTAGAAATATGGACACATGCATTTTGTTTTAATCACTGTATAATCTCTGTCCTGGTTTTGTGGCCAAATAAAAATTCATTTCAGGCATTTGCCAGGGAAACAGCCTCATCTGCATTCATTGAGTCACCCCCATTGCAAAAATCTGCGATAAGGCTGTCCCCTGCTTTCTTGGCCTCATAATTGTTTCTGAAGTAGAGTTATAGATTAAAAAATGGAAATTTTGGGGAAAGGAATCTGCAGAATTGATAGATATAAGCATCTGTTCTAGGTTGCTAAGCTTCCATTGGAAATGCATCAACAACACTGAAAGGAAAATATATGGTTATAAAAGGCCCTGGGCAATGTTTCTCAACCTTGGCAACTTTAAGATATAACTTTAAGATATGTGGACTTTAACTCCCAGAATTCCCCAGCCAGCATGCTGGCTGAGGAACTCTGGAAATTAAAGTCCACATGCAGTATCTTAAAGTGGCCCACGTGGGAAAAACACTGTCTTGGCGTGTCATGCTTCATAATATGCAGCTATGGTCCTGAATAGAATGAATGTAGAATTCTGAATTAATATCATTATGGTCTTTGTGTAGGACCTTAGCATTGTCTTTGCACTAAAACTGTTCCAAGGCAGAGGGTATTGTATATTTGAAGACTTTGAAGACTATTAGCAATTGCAGTTAAAGTGAAGCACGGAAGCTTAATTTTTTAACTGTACTTCATCATGGATATCAGTGTTCCCATCTTTAATGTTTTCACACAAAACCACAAATGTGGCCACTTTTGTTTATTTTTCAAATTTTGATGCAGTTCAAATGTGGAAATAGGGAACCCAATCCCTACCTCGTCTCTTAACTTGTCACAAACCTCACAAAATGTCCCAAATATGGCATTTTCCTGGCCACTCACTAATCTGGGGAAGGTTGTGGAGATTTACTAGCAAGGATGGGAGTAGTTTGCTCTTCTATGGACCATCACTCCTATCTCCACTCTTATACCACTCAAAATATTAAATATAACAAAATCATTTTCAGCTGCCATCCCTCAAGTGATATCAATGGCTTTCTTTAGAACTTTGGATAGTGAAAAGGCTGATTTGAAATCCTTAAACACTCAAATATTACCCTGTTTGTGTCTGGGTTTATCCAAATACTTTTTTTAATCTGTAAAGACCTATAAAAGGCCTTCTCATAGACAAAAATATATACTTATATACATTATGTATGCTGTACTTGAGATTTGATGTTACATGTTAAATGCCTTGGATTTTTTCTTCCTGAAAGGACAGAATATTTTAAATGAAAATAAATAAAAATGAAACATAAAAGCAAATACCTTTTATTAGTTGTTGTTGTTGTTGCTTAAGTTCACATATTATGCTAATTTATAAAATGTTTGGCTCTTGTTTACTATGACATATAAAGCCAGACTTTGTACTTGTTAATTGTGTTTTTTATGCTTTGTAGTCACGGTCGGGTGTAACTTATTGTAGTCTCCATGGTGAAGAAATCCTTGTAAAAGCACAATATATGTTGTGCCTTGAAAGAGGCGGTGTGAGGCCCCTCCTCAAGAAGCCCTCCCTGGACCCGGCTGTGTTAGCAAATTATCGTCCTGTCTCCAACCTTCGCTTTGTTGCGAAGGTTGTTGAGAGTGTGGTTGCACGACAGCTGCCTCAGTACCTGGATGAATCGACTTATCTAGATCCGTTCCAGTCAGGCTTCAGGCCCGGGTACAGCACAGAGACGGCATTGGTCGCATTGATTGATGATCTCTGGAGGGCTCGGGACAGGGATTGCTCCTCTGTCCTGGTCCTATTAGACTTCTCAGCGGCTTTTGATACCATCGACCATGGTATCATGCTGCACCGGTTGGAAGGGTTGGGGGTGGGGGGCACTGTTTTACAGTGGTTCTCCTCATTTCTCTCCGACCGGTCGCAGTCTGTATTGACAGGGGGGCAGAGGTCGACCCCAAGGCCCCTTGTATGTGGGGTGCCGCAAGGATCGGTCCTCTCGCCCCTTCTGTTCAACATTTATGTGAAGCCGCTGGGTGAGATCATCCGTGGTTTTGGGGTGAAGTACCATCAGTACGCTGATGACACCCAGCTGTACATCTCCACCCCAGACCACCCCAATGATGCCCTCGAGGTGATGCCCTGGTGCCTGGAGGCCGTACGGATCTGGATGGGGAGGAACAGACTCAGGCTCAACCCATCCAAGACCGAGTGGCTGTGGTTTCCGACGTCCCGATATAGTCAGTTGGCGCCATCTCTGACTATTGGGAGTGAGTCGTTGGCCCCCACAGATGGGGTTCGCAACTTGGGCGTCCTCCTGGACTCGTGGCTGTATTTAGAAGAGCATATGGCGGCCGTGGCCAGGAGGACTTTTTATCAGGTTCGCCTGATTCGCCAGTTGCGTCCCTTTCTGGATCGGGACTCGTTAGGCACAGTCACCCACGCCCTTGTCACCTCACGCCTGGATTATTGCAATGCTCTCTACATGGGGCTCCCCTTGAGGAGCACCCGGAGGCTCCAATTGGTCCAGAATGCGGCCGCGCGGGTGGTGACGGGAACGATGTGGCGCTCCCATGTGACCCCCCTCCTGCGCGAGCTGCACTGGCTCCCAGTGGTCTTCCGGGTGCGCTTCAAGGTTTTGGTTACCACCTTTAGAGCGCTCCATGGCTCAGGACCAGGGTACTTACGAGACCGCCTTCTGCCACCAGTAGCCTCTCACCGACCAGTTCGCTCCCATAGAGAGGGGCTCCTCAGGGTGCCGTCGGCCAAACAATGTCGACTGGCGGCCCCCAGGGGGAGAGCCTTCTCTGTGGGGGCACCTGCCATCTGGAACGAGCTCCCCCCAGAGATACGGAGGATCCAAGACTTACGCATCTTCCACCGCGCCCTAAAAACGTTTTTATTCCAACAGGCTGGTCTGGCTTAACTCTCCCTTTTAAATTGGCTTTTAAATTGGCTTTTAAATGTTTTTTAGATAAATTGGATATTTTTAATTTTTTGAGTCTAAATTATTTAATCTGTTTTTAATAGTTTTTAACTTTTGTATGTCTCTGTATTTTATTTTGGCTGTTCACCGCCCTGAGTCCTTCGGGAGTAGGGCGGTATACAAATATGATAAATAAATAAAATAAATAAATAAATAAATAAATAAATATGTTCCCAGTCTTACTCAAGCTATTCAGTTGATTTTTAACAAGCTTGTTAATTGTCCATTCTTCTATACTGCTTGTTCTCCATTGTCTCCATAAAATGCACATGGTGCTCATTGGCCTTCTGTATTAAATATCTAAGCTAAAATTCTGCACAATAGTATGAAAGTGAATCCCATTGACAGGATTCTGGCAGAAGGAAGGAAGGAAGGAAGGAAGGAAGGAAGGAAGGAAGGAAGGAAGGAAGGAAGGAAGGACAGACTGATTTGGATAGTCCATTGTATTAAAAAGTTGGGGTAAATACATGTTAATTTAATTATATAAGTAACACCCACAACCACTTTTTAAAATGGAACTAAGCATTTCCATCAAATATTAAAGTACTTTGACATTCAAAATACTAAACTGAATTATTAAACTATTATATGGATTGGTTGATACTTCATGTTAGACGTGCCCTCAAACACAACAATTGTATAATTGTTTGGAGGTATTATGAATAGTATATATTCAAATTAATTTTTGGGAGTGAGTAAACATGCATATTCAAACCAGATGCAATGTTTCTTAAATGATACTGAATGATCATACCCAGTTCTTTTGCCAATGTACAAATCTAATCATTTATTTTCTAAAGCAATTTTGAAGAAAAAAGAAATGCAACCAACTGTTAAATCCTACCTATTTTAAAAATGTCCTTCTACCTATCAGAGGCAAACTGTTGCTTTGTATTGAAAGGATTTGTGCCTGTGATTATGGAAATAAATCTGAAGCACATTTTAGACCAGTGGTCCATTGCAGCCAGCTCCAAGTTCATTGCTCTGAAAAACAATGACAGTCATTTTATGGGAATAAGAGATTATAAATCATTTGCTTTGTCACTTCAATGCTTTTTTTCAGCAGCAGCATTTTTTCATTCTAACACAGCTGGTCCAGTAGGACCCACTTGTTTGCTGCTAACTTTTCAGAATGTTGTTTTTCTCCATCTTTTATTTTAATGCTTCCCCAGAATCTTTAAGTTTACAGATTCCAACCATCTTACATTTAATGCCAGCATTATTTCACCATATAAATTATAGGATGACATAGTCTCAAATTTTTATTCAAGGTATTATCAGTTTTTCCATCAGCCTTTCCATAGTCAAACTAGCCTTTTTTTCTTTTTGAAATACTATCTGGAAATATCAACTAATGTTTTTTTTGTTAGGGGTTATTCAGATCCAAATTCAAATTTGTTAATGTGAAATGACTTGCACTCATGGAAGATAATATTTGTAGGCCAGGGTTGAATTGTGGAGTCCTTGGTGCCTTCAACAATGGCAGAGTTTCTAACATACTGCCCTCATTGGAAACATTTTTAAAAATTCAAGGAAGACATTTCAGAAATGAATCTGCCTTGAAAAAAGCCCATGTTGAACTATGTATTGCAGTCAAACATCAGGTTTTGACTACAGGAAATGTTTTGTGCACTTTGTATTATGCTATAGCCTTGTCTAAAGCAATACACAAAGTTTGAAGACAAAGTTCCTTTGCCTTGGTTATTTTGCTACCAATAACTCACTCCAAACCTGAACCTTATCACGATGTCTGGTGCCTTTTTACAGTATATCCTACTGGCCACCTTCCCTTTCCCCAGTTAAATCTGTTAAGTTAATACAATAATTTGTGATATTGCCAATAATGGTACCATTGCTGAATATTGCCTAAGGAAGCTATGGCTGGAAAATGCCACCCTCTTCATCCTTTGATTATGTCACTTCACTTCGGTGGCTATAAGACAAGCCAGTTGGAGAAAAGGTCCTCACTGAAGATTTTACTGAATTTTTTTTTCAAAGCAAAATTAATTAGAGATAGAGACAAAATACAAGCTGGGCGGATACGACCTCGTAGATGATCCTCACTGTCAAGGACCTTGCAGTACTAATCTCAAATGATCTAAGTGCCAGAACTCACTGTAACAGCATTGCCGAAAAGGTATTAAAAGTTGTTAACCTAATCTTGTGTAGCTTCTTCTCTGGTAATATTGTACTACTAACTAGAGCATACAAAACATTTGCTATACCAATTCTCGAATACAGCTCATCTGTCTGGAACCCACACTGCATATTGGACATTAATACAATTGAGAGAGTCCAGAGATATTTCACGAGAAGAGTCCTCCATTCCTCTGCTCACAATAAATTACCTTATACCACCAGATTTGAAATTTTGGGCTTAGACAATTTAGAACTACGCCACCTTCAGTCTGACCTAAGCATAGTACCTAAAATTATCTGTTACAATGTCCTACCTGTCAATGACTACTTCAGTTTCAACCACAACAAACACGAACAAACAATAGATACAAACTTAAGGTAAACAGTTCCGAACTCGATTGCAGAAAATGTGACTTCAGCAACAGAGTGGTCAATGCCTGGAATGCACTACCTGACTCTGTGGTTTCATCCCCAAACACCCAAAACTTTAACCTTAGACTGTCGACCTCACCCCATTCCTAAGAGGTCTTTAAGGGGCATGCATAAGCGCACCAGCGTGCCTACCACCCCTGTCCTAATGTTCCCTTTTATTCGTATCCATTTCATGTATTCATAATTATGTTTATACTTATATCTGTTACCTAATACATGCTTGATGAAATAAATAAATAAGTAAATAAAAAAATAAATAAAATTTGGCACAAATACAAGTAGTGCTAAAATTTTACACAGTAGAAAAACTAGACTACATTTTCTACTGCTACTACTACTGATTTGCTTCTTCACATCAACTATGAAATCAAGCAAGCCAGAAAAAAGCCTTGCAATGGAAATAATATAAGCCATGTGGAAAGACCTCTGCTATTTGGGCTCTTCTTTCCTGTATTCATATGTATGTTCTTTTCCTTGTTTTGGAGAAGTCTAACTGTTTTTATGATTATACCAGCCATCTTTAATATGAATCCTAAGATAATTTCTACCCTATCTTTATTTTGTATTAAATGCATGCAGATACATAATAGGTTTAAATAGTTTATAATTGTTCTTAAAAGTTGCCCCAAAGACTATTAAACCAGTTAAAGTCAGAGAATGTACTAAAAAAGAATGAATCATATGACTGTTTATCTTCCAGATTTTCTATCATTTTCCTCTTAAATAACTGACCCTAGTATTAACAATACAAATGCAAAGATGTAGTTATTTACATTTTCACCATCATTCTCTATGAAAAATATTTTCCAAGAATCTTTAAAAAAAAAAACCCACTCTATTCCTCAGTGATGTCTCTAAGAGCTGAAATCACTCCTGCAATTCTCTCTCTCTCTCTCTCTCTCTTTCTGTCTTTAGAACTAACTTTTAATGATGAAGCAAGGTGTTATTTCTCTTAATTAACTTGAGGGAACTTGGTAGATTGTTCTGCAGGTCTGACACTTGAAATATAAATGTTTACTTGCTTGAAACTCTATTTTCTATGCAGCCTCCTGGGTAACCAAACTATTAATGAATCAGTCACCCTTTGTATGTAATGATTAATGACTTTAGAGACAACATCCATTATCCCATTTCTAAAAACCCTCTTGACTGTGTGCACCACATATTTTATCCTACTCTCAGGAAAGGGAATGGAACAATCTTCAACAGCCTGCTCTGGAGGCATTTTAGTTACAGAATCTTGTTTTTGAAAAAGTTTTATTTCAAATTATAATTGAGATTTCTGGTATGTTTATTGAAGTAAAAAAAAACTCAGCTTGTAAAAATGTCATTTGTTGAAGCAATTTGTGACACTGAATATGTATAAGGCAATATTTCTGATAGGAAGCAGTAACTGCAAACTGAAAAGACAATGAAAGAAAACGGATTACTTTTTCTTTTAACTTGGCATTGTAGTTAACAGTGAAAATATATATGAACTTTATAAAAGGTCAATTGCACTATAATTTGCACAGCCATTGAAGAAATTCAGGAACAATATTTTTCATCACTAGAAAAGAGTCACTATAAGGTAGAGTTCACTACGGTGGGTTCTATTGTACAATGAACTAAGCCAGAGGGAAAGGTTGACTGAGCCAAGAGTCAGCTTTGAAATGCCTTGGATTCCCAGAAACAAAGGTTGAAATCCCAGCAGGTATAGCTCAATGTTTTGTAGGAGATAAATGGATTTCTGGTGCATGTTACTATGTAGAGACCATTTTGATAGTGGGAGAATTTTAAAAGACAAAAGTATTTTCTGAACATTAGAAGATATTGGAGCACCTTTCTGAAGAACAGGGTATTTTTGTTTGAAAGTTTCACTCAAGTTTTCCATTCTTCAAAAAAAATAAATAAATGACAGTTTGATGAAAAGCTCTGTCAGATAGGCAGCTCCTCTCTAACTTAAAGGTGAGATGGAGTTCAGCAAGGATGCTCATACTCAAAACTTCTTAAATAACTTTAGAAATATTTGATAAAAATGACAAACTATTATTGCCCAGTATATTTAGTAATTCATATACATTTTATGTAAGTAGGTTCAAAGGGTCATAACAATTGGTAGAGACAATGTCCAAGTTTGTTCTCAATCAACGAGACAACTTGCATGTACTTTCACGATGGTTACTTATAATTATTTTGAAGATTGTTACTTTATGCTGGATATCTGTAACTCTTTATAAAAACCCTTTATGTAACAATATATACATAAGCTGAATCAGAAACTAAATTATCCTTATATCTTGCTGTTTAATATGCAACACTTTATTATTTTATACATGAAAGTATGTGTGCATCTATGTGGCAAAGGAAAGCCCACTCCCGACAAAAAGACCCATGTTTTATATACTATGCAAAAAGTTAACCCTACCTACTTTTACTGGAGTTAAGTCACCCAATAATTGGGAAGTAAAGGAGAAATGAAGCACATAAACTGGAGGTGTAGAGAGTGATTGTGATTTGCTGCAGTCCTTTGCATCATTGATATGAAATGAGGTGATGCAATTCACCATATGGAGGCAGGGAGGCAATGCAAACCTTTCCAATGGCTGTTTAAAGGAAGACAAGTGTTTTATGACTTTTCTCACATTTTGCAAATCACCTCCTCCAAAGGATTTGCACATTCTACAATGTAATTATAAGGTTACATGAAACATGATTGCGTATGCTAAATTTCTGACTAAGGTTATCTCTCTTCCAAAGAAATGTAGCTCCTCTTACACTGAAGGATGAAGATCCATCTATGTGGAAGCAAAAAGCAACATCTGGGGGGGGGGGTTGTCCCAAAGGTGCTTTCTTTCTTTCTTTCTTTCTTTCTTTCTTTCTTTCTTTCTTTCTTTCTTTCTTTCTTTCTTTCTTTCTTTCTTTTCAAGAGGCTTTCTGGACTTTCTGGTTTTTCTTTGAAGACATTTCACTTCTCATCCATGAAGCTTGTTCAACTCTGATTGGATGGCAGGGAATGGAAGGATCTATACTCCTTGCAAACAGCTGGCCATTTGGAATCTTTTAGCAGGTTGTTAAGGCCACTTGGAAGTTTATCTGTGTCATCAAGGTCACCTGAGTGGTGCAAAGTTCGTCTTGGAATGCTTGAAAAGACCATATTGTAGATTGGAGATAGATGATGTTGTATCCTTCCCCCTCTGTTGAGAGAGAGCGGTTCATTTTTGACATAGATAGCCTCTTTAACCCCTCTTTCAAACCAGTGGTCCTCTCTGTCCAAAATATGGACTTTGTGGGGGGGGGTTCTTTCTTCCCATTTACCATCTCTCTTTAGGTAGTAAGCAAGTTTATAAAGAATACACTATTTAAACAGATGTATAAGTTTATGCTAAATATTATGTAATGAATGTGGAGTACCATAGTGATTTAGGCAGAATGCCAAATCTTCAATTGATGAAAGCGTAAGCTCAATTGCTGCTGCTTTTGTTACAACTGAAAATACCCGCTCATAAAAGGATTTTCATCTTGCCTCACTGCAGTTCTCTCATTTTGGCGGCGCTTGACAGATTCTTCTAACTGTCTCCTTGCAATAACAGGCAAGTTGAAACCATCAAACATAACTTGATCAGCATTGATTCTACAGAGACAGTTGCAGCATTGGTTTTTCCTCTTTTACTCTCTAGACTTCAAGAGTGCTCAGTTCATCTAAATTCATTACTACTTTCTGACAATGGTTCTTCCATCACCTATTTTGCCAGCTTCTTTGCAACAGCATGTGCATTTCAGTGGGAAGTGACAGATAAGAAGCATAGATCTGGTCTGACACAAAGCAATATTGTCTCTCGGTTCCATTTTTTGCTACTTTAATTTTATAGTTTATAATATTTCAGTTTGTTATTATTTTTCACTACATATACTACAGTTTATAACTATGATCTTAATTTTAATTAACTATTCATTTTAGTTATAAACAATATATATTATCTTACTGATAAGAATTCTGCTATAATTGATATTTTCCAAGTTATCACAGTATGCTGCATTACTATTTTTTTATTTTATTAGTCTAATTTGGGATCCTTTAGGCATTTACTTTATGCTGATCAAAGAACAAAATAAAACCATTGTGGCATTGACTTGATTGTCTTGAGATTCTGGATAAATATTTGTTAATTTCAACATGACTTTATAGATTCCAAGTCATATAAGTTTTAGTTAACAGTGCAACAATTAGCTTTTGGTAATAGGGTGATTACTTCTTCCTGAGTAAATGGACACTACATGAATTATAAGATGACCAAGTTTCAAAAAACAATGGTTTATGAATAGTCTAACCATAAAACCTGGTTTATTATCACATTGGCTGGATTCACCCATCCTTCGTGTTTGTTCCTCTATTTAATAAAGCAATAATGTGGAATTTGTATTAAGATTAGGATGTGAGTGAAAAGTTTTATGAATTACTCATTGAAAGCTTTCTGTAGACATCAAGCAAATTAAACAATTTAAAACACCCATTCAGAATACCATTAAAGGCATCATTCGGAAGAATATAGTAGCTGGAAAGAGAATAATGCCTTTAATGTTACCGTATGGGTTTTTTCAAATTGTAAATTAAGTTAATCTGCTTGATGTCTACAAAAAGTGTTCAACAAGTAATATTTAGGAAATAAGAATAATTGCTAATAGTTGCTCCAATTGTAAATCCTAAAAAACTAATTGTAAAACAAATTAATATTACTCATGAGAGTTTCTGAATAAAAATGGTACTTCTAAGACTAATAGGATCTCTGTAAGTTTCTTTTTAACACCTTTGCTTATGATAAAGAGTTCTTGAAACTTGAAATCTTTCACACTCTTTTGTATCATTTGGCTAAGGCTAATAAAGGAATTATCCTGCTATGGATTTCAGGTTTTTTCCCCCTGTTGGGTCAGCATGACTCTAGTTGCTTTTTAAAAATCCAGCATTAGCCTTTGATTTAGGAATATCCTTTTAAATGGACCTAATTTAAAATTTCATGTTGAACTTTTTTATTTGGTTGGGCTTATACTTTGTAACAAGCTAGATTTGAAAATTTTTGGTTTAGTGAAAACCATTTGGCTAATTGTCTATGGAGATTCTTAGTCACCCATGTCCTGATTGTCCCAAAGGTGATTTTCCTAGGGGCAACTGGACTTTCTGGTTTTTCTTTGAAACATCTTTAAAGGAAAGTCCAGTTGCCTCTTGGAAAAACACCTTTGGGATATTTGGCTATTTTCATATTGTTTAACTGTAGTTTGTTTACATCTCCTGAAAGATATAATATATGGGATTCAAACCACAATGACTAGATTTACACAACACTAGAAACCAAAACTGACAATCACATTATTTTAACAAAATAAGTAACCCAAGTCAATATATAACATATTTGCTAAAATAGTCAATAATCTCCTTTCAAGTAAGCTTATAGATCTATTTCAACAACTATGCTCTAATGATCTTACCAGACTTCAGAACTATTTTCTTGGTTTCAAAATAGATCTTCATATCTTAAAAACTATCAAGATTTTTTTCCCCTGACAGAAGGTTTCTATGCAGTGTTTGTAAAAATGTATTATGTATTATGTATTATGGACCTATTCAATACTTTACTTCTTAAGAGATTTTTCCTAGAAAATAATGCAAAATTATGTTGAGGTTTAATTACAGATTCATGCCTAATAAATTGCATTAATAAGACATAGTGTAAAATATCCTTCATGTTTTGACGTACCTAACAAATAGGTATTTTAATATTAATACAATAAAGTAATTTCAGAACATGAGAGCATTCAGAGGAGAGAAGTTCAAATTCTGACAGCATCTATTTGTAGGTTTAAGTAGCAGAAGATGAGGAGAAAGCATTTTAGAGAGAGTGGCCTCCACTATTTTGAGAGTTGGTCATTGTCTAAAATATATACTGGTAACCAATCTCTAATGTATTTATTGTTTTACCTATTTTAGGGCCCCTTTTAAATCCACTGCAAAACTGACAACAGAAATTGAATAATTGAGACAGAAGAAGACTACTGGCTATAGCTATGTTGTGGTGGAAATAATTGAAGCAACACAGAGAGAGACTCAGACACAGCTGTTATTGTGAACAACTATTGAAAGTGCTGACAAAAACTCTGCCCAACAGCTACAGTTCTTTCTAAATTACATGAGCTGCACTGGTACACAGTGCCCCTAGCAAATAAAACACTCTTTCTTTCTTAGTTAACATAGTTTTTCATCTACTGAGGAGTAAAGTTTTCACAACTGGCTTTCATTGGTGGATATATAAGTTTCAGGGAATTTGAGGAAAAGGAAACAATGGTTGGTATTATCCTGAACTGCCTCTAGTGATTCTTCAGAAAATAAATGGCAGACATTTCAAATCCAGAATGCTTTGAAAATGATAGTTCTGGTGAGTATGTTGTTGCTATTTCACTATTTGAAGAACAACTCAGTTGATCAATGTGATGATGTCATCCTGCATTTTGAAACCAGCCCTGATACTATTGCTGTTGTCATGATGATGGTGGAGGGAACACATCTGGTCTGTTCCATAGTTGTTTGCAAAGAAATGTTCATTTAACATAAAATAAAAAGGATAACCTGAAGAACAGTATCCAAGCACTTCCCTGCTTGATGTGCAAATACTATTAGATATGAAGATAATTAAAATGTTTCCCCATAAGTAATTTGTAAGAATTGTGAAATATAAGTAAAAAAAAAAAAGAATGTTTGATTCTCTAGTCATTTCCTTAGGAATGATAAGTTATGATGGGTCAGATGAGTACTTCCTATAAAGTCCTTGAATTCTATTGTCTATTGTCTATTGGCTATTGGCTAATGGTGTTAGCCAATCTATAGATTGCAAACAACTGAGACAATGCAATTTATTCCCATGAAAAACTATTTTAGTATTAAGACATTTCTTTGAATATTCAAGCAAAATTTAGCCCAATAGCTTAAGTCCATTATGATAGCCATTCTGATAAAGAGTCTTGTTATTGCTGTGCATTCTCCAAGCTAAAAATACTTCCTTCAGTTTTGTGCTCTCTCTCACACAATTTTTCTGTACATAATTTCCAGCTACAGCTTGTTTTATTGATCATCAATATAAGAATAAGAGTTCAATAACAAGGATATGTAAAATGTAAAAAAAAAAACCCTCCAACATTTAGAGGATGGTTTTACACAGAGAATTTACCTTCAAATTATTGATATCAGTAATGTTAATAGAACTTTGGACCTCAAATTTTAAGAAAAGATTGTGAGGTCTTGAAACTCCAGAATAATTGCTTTTGAAATAGTGATTTTTAATCAATATTTAAATTACTTAGTAATAGCTATTGTTTGCAGGTATGTCTTACTTGCTGCTGCATTTTATTATTCATCTCACTATGCCATGCCTATAAAAATGTAGAAAGATGAATGTTTGATACATAAAAAGAATCTTAGGACATAGCTGTTAGCTTAGCAACATTGACATAGTCTTCGACCAAACTTAACTTCAAAATCTCTTCTGCATAGGGCTATCAGACCTGAGATGCACAAATGTGGACAACTGAATAACATCAGAAAATGGATGCAAAACACCTTGTTATAATCTAGTGGTTGTACAGATTATTGCAGCATAGTTTTTGCACTCCCATTTCTGGACTAAGGAAGCAATTATAATTTACAGTTCTAGATAATTTAGAAGTTGTTAGTGGAATTGCCAATTAATCTGATTAAAATTCTAGGAAGAACATTATCTTCATTTCCTACCTCAATAATTGCAGTGCTAAAGCAGCAAAACTTTTCTATGAATAGCATTTTCCTTTTTCCTGAATAGCCAGATAAATATATTCACCAAATTATGATATAAAACTCACCTGATTGCTTCTTCTCCATGACTCTTATTAAATGCAATTGCTAGAATCAGCTTTTTTATCCGGATCTACATGTACAATAACCAATTATGAATCCATTGTAACAGCTTCATTATTTTCAGTTTAAGTTCACCTTTAGTTACTGTCATATTTTACCTCCTAGGCATGGGTGGATTCATTTTCTTTTGAAATATGTCTTGTTACTCATGTTGCTAGTTTATTCATATCCTAAGCAAATATGATGTCCTTCCTATAATCTCCATGGTCTTGAAAACCAATATATTAAATGATATTAAAACTGATCAACTCAAAAGAAAAGAAACAGGAAAAAAAAAACAAAAGTCATACAATAAACGCATCTGTGATCATAGTGACAAGTAACTCCAAGTTGCTATTATAAGAGCTGTTTACTCTTCTGTACACTTATATATTTTCAGTGTAAGTACTTTCACCATCAATATTAAGTACTTTGATCAAACAACAGGAGGCATCTACAACCACAAAACTGGCATGTGCATATGACAGCCATTTATAGGCTGCATTGTAATTCCTAACAATCATTCTTGCATCATTGTTATACTGTTCTATCATTGTTGTAATGCTTAGGAACCTCTTTTAAGAATTCATTTTCTTTTCTCTTGCAAGAGAAGAGATGGAAATGACTCAGAGTACAATTGGAACTGCTGGTTAAGAGAGAAAAGACAGGAACAATGACAGCTCTCTCCCGGGAAGAGGCTTGCTCATTGGCTTTCATTGAGGAGAAGCTCTATAGGAATATTTATTTAGAGAAGAGTTACTGAGCACATAATTTTTTTTGTTATTGCAATCATTCTGCCAAGTTTATTTTTGATACAAACATCAATGAGAAAATATATTACTGTTTAATAGAAATTTGTTGCCAGATTCCATTGGCCCAGCATTAGCTGATCCCATCAAACTTCTGCACCAGCTGAACCAAACCTAGCAAAAATTCTGGATCAGAATCAGTTGTAGCCTGGCATTCACTGTTTATTACTTTGATTTCAACTCAACAAGTGTAGCCATGTGGTTCTACTGAGTGTGGTGCTGTTTGGAATATCAGAAAGCATAAAGGTATTGAAAGGGAAAATGCCTTAGAAATGAAAGTCTATTCTTAGCAGGCCTGGAAGAATTCTTCATGGGATGCTCTACAATTATAACCACATTGCAGAGACATCAGCATCCTCAGAAAACACAGCAATCAGGACTACTGTGGTTTTTTTCCAGCTCTTATAGTAGAAATTCTTTTCCACTAGGCTGCCAAAATACAGATAGTCATGAGATGGCAGAAAATTCACTACCTCTTATGGCCATATGGATTTTGGCAGTCAGAATCTGATAATCCTATTTCAACAAAACATCTCTGGAAGTCTCTGATAATAACAAAGTACAGATAAGAATGGTGTCACGATTAGTGAACTGTAGTGGGTACAACAGGACTTTCCAATCATATAATTTCCTTTTCATAATTTAATTTGTAGCTATAGTAATGATAACAGTATTGGATGGTGCCCCATTTTATATGTATTTCTTAAAATTAAATGTACCAATCCCACTGATTACTGTTATTAGTAGTAGATGTTGGTAACTGACTATCACTTATTCCCATATATTGTTCAATTTTGCCTAGCACTACATCACCATTTCAGATATGAAAAAAGATTTCAGAAGGTTAGAAAACCATAAATACATCTTTAAAAAAATATTCTATTTATATGCAACATTATTGGAAATAACTCAGTTTGTTTTTTTGAATCATCTGTTATAGAACCACTAGACCTCAATAAACGCTTTAATAAGCATCAAATCTTGAAAAGCAATCATTTCTGGTTATCTCTTTCTAAAAACACATGTTACTGGCATTTATTTTCTATATTCTAACAGAATATATTGCTCTAAACAACAATGTCCCTTTTTTTTGAGAGGCCATACTTGTGAAGGCACTGACATAGCAGAATGAATTTATTTTAATTAAATAAAAAGGGCAATCAGGAGATATAATTGTTTTTTCCTTGGGTATTTCTTTCATTCCTAGTTGTCAGTTGGAGCAAGAAATTCTAAATTTACAAAAAGAGTATTATTATGTATTTGCAATTCCATTTTCTGTATTTAAGGTTGGGGTTTTTTTTGAATTTTTTGTTATTTTTTTTTAAACATACAACATAAAATACATCTTTTTAGAGCAAGGATTTGATCCAGTATAAAATAGATACAATTACTCACATTCCCTCAACCAATTTTGTTCCAAATTTTTCCATTTACATCTTTAAAAAAATTGAGGTTGTTTTTAAAGTAATAGCAATCCTGTATTCTGTTTTTACCATGGAAATAAACAATGGAAATTACCATGGAAATTACCATGGAAATAAACTATACAGTAGTTTTGTGTTCCCTTTAGTTGTTTGAGCAGTGTATAAACTACTGTATGTAAAGAACAAAGTATTTAATAAGGCTATTTCATTCATTCAGATCTCAGATGTCTTCTGCTTGTGTTCCCTTTATTTTTTTGAGCAGTGTATAACCCATCTTAAACCTGTTATGGATTAGTTTTCTTTTGGAGTTCCTCATGACTCTTCAATTTAACATCCAGCAGTCATACTTATTATATACTGCCTGTGTTGACTCCAAGATAAAATTATACACAGAAGCCATTGTTCTTTATATTGTATATCTCTCTAATGGTATGGGAATCTAGTAACTTTTTTATGCATGTCTAAGTCATGCATCACCAGGACTCAGATGCCTATACATTAATGCTCAAAGCATGAAGAACAAACATGGCAAACAAACTGGGTACACAAGGGCAAGAACAATATTGTTGCCATCAGTGAAACTTAATGGGATGAAACCCACAACTGAAACTACACAAAACCAAAGATGAAAGCTTACATGAACACATTTGGGTTAATATAAAAAGAAAAAAGAATGATATTGCCAAATGTGTATGCTACAGGCCACCCAACCACACAGAGGAAATAGATGAACTTTTTGCTAATCAGTTAGCTAAGGTATGCAGGAAACAAATCACAGTCGTATTGTGGAACTTTAACTACGCTGACATCAACCTGGAGACAAACTCTGCAGCAAATGGGAGTTCAAACAACTTTGTCATCCAAAAGATAGAAGAGAGAATTAAAGGATCAGCTATAATCCTCTAATTCTTACTAACAGAGATAAAAGGATAGAGGAGGTTGAAGTTTCAGGAACTTTGGGAGCAGGATCGTGTCATACTGGAATTCAACATAATGCAGACACAAGTAATTGAACAAAGTCAAACTAGTATCTTATTCTTTGAGAGAGGTGACTTCACAAACTATAAGAAAGTTTAGGAATGATTCCATGGATGGAAATCCTAGAGGGGAAAACAACACAAGATTCTTGGGAAATTTGGCAAAGTCCTATCTAATGCAATGCTACATTGAAAGAAAAACAAGACTCCAGATGAAACTATGTACCGTGTTTACAAAAAGAACTCTTGGACAGACTGAAAGACAAAAAGAACAAGTATAAAAATTGGAAAGAGGGACACATAACTAAAACAGAATACCAGCAAATAGCCCGAATCTACAAGGACAGTCAGGAAAGTTAAGGCTCAGAATGAACTCAGAATGAATGTAACAAATTGCAAAAATAATAATAAAAAAATTATTTCAACATATAAAAAACAAGAAAAAAGTCAAGGAAATGATTGGTCCACTAGTGGGAGAAGATGTCAAGGAGATGATGGGTAGCAGGGAGAAAGCAGAACTACTTAATTTTTTTTTATTTGATTTATATGCCGCCCTTTTCTGGAGACTCAGGGTGGCTTACAATGCGTTAAGCAATAGCCTTCATACTTTTGTATATTTTATACAAAGTCATCTTATTGCCCCCACAATCCGGGTCCTCATTTTACCTACCTTAGAAAGGATGGAAGGATGAGTCAACCTTGAGCCTGGTGAGATTTGAACTTGCAGTAATTGCAGGCAGCTGATGTTAATAACTGTTAATAACAGTGCTTTAGTCTGCTGCGCCACCAGGGCACAGATACTTTTTGTATATGTCTTGATGCAAAAGGAAAAATAATAATGAATAATACTGAAGTAGCTGGCAGATATAATATCAGAGCCACTGAACAAAATCTTTCAGAGGTCTTGGAGCATGGGGGAACTACCAGAGTACTGGATAAGAGCCGATGTGATTCCAGTTTTCAGAAAAGGGGACAATAGATTTATTTATTTATTTTATTTATTTGATTTATATACTGTCCTACTCCCGAAAGACTCAGGGTGATGAACAGCCAAACAGTAAAAAATACATAGATACAAAATTTAAAAAACAAAATAAAATCCAATTATACAATTTGGCTCAGACAAATTAAAACACCCCAATCATTTAAAAACCGATTAAAATTTGCATAATTAAAAAGAGGGAAAAGATTAGGCCAGGCCCGCCTGGTGGAATAAAAAGGTCTTAAGAGCGCGGCGGAAGGTGCGCAGATCCAGGATCCTTCGTATCTCTATCGTTCCAGATAGTAGGTGCCCCCACAGAGAAGGGTCTCCCCCTGGGGGCCATCAGTTGACATTGTTTGGCCGAAGGCACCCAGAGGAGCCCCTCTCTATGAGAGCATACCGGCCAGTGGGAGGCTATTGGTGGTAGTAGGCGGTCCCGTAAATAACCAGGTCCTAAACCATGGAGAGCTCTAAAGGTGGTAACCAAAACCTTGAAGCGCACCCAGAAGACCACCAGGAGCCAGTGCAGCTCGCGCAGGAGAGGTGTTACATGGGAACGCCATGTCGCTCCCATTACCACCCGCGCGGCCGCACTCTGCGCCAGTTGGAGCGTCTGGGTGCTCCTCAAGGGGAGCCCCATGTAGAGAATGTTACAATAGATACAGGAAATGATAGGGTAATCAGCTTCACATCAATACCTGGGAAAATCCTGAAAAAGATAGTCAATCAGTGGACTTGTGAGCACCTAGTAACAAAAAAGGTGATTACAAGCCAGCATTGGTTCATTAAAAACAGATCATGCAAAACAAACCTTATTGCATTTCTTGAAAAAGTGACTAAATTACTTTTAGGATCAGGAAAATGCTGTGCACAAAGTTTACCTAGTCTTCAGTAAGAGTTTTGACAAAGTGGACCACAGTCTACTTTTTGGTATGATAGAACAATGTGGGATAGACCATACTAGCACCAGATGAATTCATAATTGGCTGATCAACCATATCAGTGTGTAGTCTTCAACAGAACAACATGTACATGGAGGGAAGAATAGAGAGATGTATCTCAAGGTTCTGTCTTAGGCACACTATTCTTCAACATTTTCATATGATAGATAAGGAGATGGAAGAGGAAGTCATCAAATTTGCAGACCACACCAAGCTAAAGGGGAATAGCTAACATTTTGGAAGATAAACTTCAGAAGGTTCTTGACAGATTTAAATCCTGAGCTCTATCCAACATAAATGAATTCAAGAGTGAGAAAAATAAGGTCCTATACTTACACAAGAAAAACCAAATGCATAACTATAGAATAGGTAGTAATTGTGAGAGGTATCAAGATATCCTAGTGGAGAACCACTTAAGTATGAGCCAGCAGTGAGTTACAAATCCCAAAAAAGCCTTTACAGCCCTAGGGTGCATCAACCATGGGATAGTATTAAGATCATGAGTGATCGTGCCACTTTATACTGCACTAGCGAAACCACATTTGATATTTAATATTGTGTCCAGTTTTGGTCATCATGATACAACAAGATGCTGAGACCCTAGAAAGAGTGCAAAGAACAACACCAAAGATGATAAGGGTTCTTTAGGCTAAACCATATAATAAACAGTTGAAGGAACCAAGTATGTACTAAGGAGCCATGGTGTGGCAGTAGTTAAAATGCAGTGTTGCTGGCTAACTCTGTCCACAGCTTGGAGTTCAATCTTGACTGGCTCAAGGTTGACTCAGGCTTCCATCCTTCCAAGGTTGGTAAAATGAGGCCCCAGATTATGGGGGCAATATGCTGACAATGTAGCTGCTCAGAGAGTGCTGTAAAGCGCCAGGAGTAGTATATAAGTCTAAGTGGTATTGCTATGTCTATCAAATGAAGCAGAGGACTAGGGATAATATGATAGCAGTCTTCCAGTATTTCAGGGGCTCTCACGCAGAAAAAAATAATCAATCGATTCTCCAAAACACCTGAGGGCTGGAGAAACAGTAACAGGTGGAAAATAATTAAAGAGAGATCTAAGGAGAACTAAGGAGAAAATTTCTGACAGTGAGAATAATTATGGATACTCCATCACTGGAGGTTTTCAAGAGGGGATTAGACAACCACTTGTCTGGAATGGTAAAAGATCACCTATTTGAGCAGGGGTTGGACTAGACTTTTATGGTCACTTCCAACTCTGTTATCTATGTCACATTATGATTTTTTAAACACAGTCTGTCTATAGAGGCTGACATTCTTAAAATTATCTTCTGGGTCCATTGTTCACAAATATCCCTCAGTACATTCAATATTAAAACGATTAGGAATCGATGATTGAGTGACTTTACTCTAATTTTACTACCGAACAGGTTTTTTGGGAACATATCCATAAGTCAATATCCATATACAACTTTCCTGAAATAAATTACAAATGTAGACTAGGAATTGGTATATGTGACTAATATGTTGGAAGGCTTTTCAACTTCTGTAGCTAAACCACATGAGATAAAAAAGGGGAATTACTTTATATATTAGCAGGATAAACAGATTAGAGTTGTTATGATTAGGGTTTTAAACTCTATTTTCATATATCACCACTAGACTGATCTTTTAAAAAACCCTTCATGAATAAATAAATACCATTTTATTAACCTACCTTGTATTGAGCCGAATCAATACTAAGTCTCCACTGAATAACTATGCAACTTTATATGGGTGATGGTGACCATCTGCATATCTTCACTGTATCCTTAGGCTGTTCTGTGCTGGTGCTAACTGGGCTCTACAACATTTTGTTTCAAATAACACTATTTTTGCATTGGTATATTTTGGTAGTGATCTGCCAGATGTCCCGTCTGAACTACCTGTTACTGCATTAGATAGTTCTCCTGCTGTTATGACATCCCAAATACTTTGTGAGGGCTGGTCATACTGGAAATAATATACTTTTATATGTGTGTTTGTATATGTGTGTGTAGATAAATATGCAGAGATAAACACAGGTATACAAAAATAAAGTACAGAAAACAAAAAGCATAAAATTAAACATATATGGAGGCACAACAGCAAGCTTTAAAATAAAAAAAAAATTTATAAGAACCCAATGGAGGGCACTGATTAGAACATTTGGCTGGCATGCAGAACATCACTAACAGAAACATTTTTTTAAATTACTATTTTTATTTCCTTGATCTACCTACTTTACCTTAAAAAAAAAAAAACTGAATTGGGGCTTGGGGGAATAGTAGCCAATCCAGCTCTTTGCATAGACAATGGTAAATGACAGGTGGCAAACTGTATGCTTGAGCCAGCCCAAGCCAGAAAATGTAATGACATTCATTTAGAGCAGAAAGGTGATGGCATTCCACCTAAGGCTAGAAATGAGTAAAATAGGGCTTAATCTGCTCTTCAAACTCAGTGATGGGCCATCTCAGAGAGTGAAACTACATTATTAAGACTGGTCTCAAATAATTTCAATTCCAGGTATGGTATTGAAGGCATAAGATAGCAAATTACATCGTATGAAGACTACACATTTATTTTCAAAAAATTGTCCAAATATCTCTTTATTTGCTAAACAGTTTTATTGGAACCGTACATGGGATAATATTAACATTATCTTAAAGGTTTATCAGCACACTACCTCCTTTCAGGCTTTTAAAAAATGTCTTCGGAATAAGAACTTCAAAAGGAAAATACTGGGTAGAAAGGAGAAAAGAACAGCTGGCACTAAAAACAGGTTATAAGGAGAATAATAGGTGTAAGTGGCTTTTTCTATGAATGAGAAATGCTACCATGCAGCACAATGTAGCAGAAATTTCAGGATAAGCACTGGAAAATAAAACATCTGATACAATCAACATAAAAGCCAAAAGCAGTTCAGTATTTGGTAAAAATAAGACAAGGGGCAGGTTTAATTTATGTGCTGAGATATGTTTTGGCTGATAAAGAAATGAAGAATAATTCGAAAGCATCTTATTTTACATGGTAGAGGGGTTCATCACAGAAGAATTTTCACTGGCACATGAAGGGCATATCTCATAACACTATTTCTAGAGCAAAAAGTGTAATGAGAACAGAGTACGCTGTTCTTTTCCATTCTTAAAACTTTTACAATTCCATCTGAAGTGTTGATACAGTATTTATCTTGGATGGCTCCATGAACTTCTCTCTGAAACTGATCACCCTTTACTGACAAATTCTCTGTGCACCTAAAGAAGTACTGAACATAAAGAAATTAATTCACCAGGGCAAATTATGGATCTTGTTATTTGACTATTACATAGTTGTTAAAGTCCCCATGTTAAATAGTAACAATAGAAATTTTACTAAGTAGAAAAACAGAATCCATAGGGGATTGAGTCCTGAGTCCTTTGGGAGAGAGGGCGGCATGTAAGTTTAATAAAATAAATAAATAAATAAATAAATAAATAAATAAATAAATAAATAAATAAATAAATAAATAAATAAAATTGCATTTATTATATGATTTTATAGAGGCTAGAAGGAATGAATCGGGACATCTGAACTCTGAAAGATCTCATAGAGGTTTATTTACAGAACTGCTTACCATTAGTCTATACTTAAAAGGATTTAAGGATGATTATCACATGCATTTTGATGTCTTGCTTGATGGGCACTTTAAAGAGACAACATAGATATGTCAATAGATAATTACCATGCATGTTTTTATTTCCAGATAACTTTCCAGGAAGCCGTTTTTCTATTTATAATTTGCAGTGCCACATTCACACTCCCCCAACAGTATTTATGACAAGATTTTGGGGATTTACAGCCTGCCTGCTATTGGTGATCTAAAACTCTTATCTGCCCCAGCCAGTATTATCACTATTGGAAGATGCTGGGGGATAATTTAGCATCTAAAGATCATGATTAACCCCTTCCCTGGCTTATAGATGAGATTTTATCCTACTAAATTGCTGGATTTGATCAAGTGTCTATCACTTGTATATTCTTAAATTTAACCAAAACACAAAGGAATTAAGATTTTTAGAAAAGTACATTTAAATGCATCTGTAAAGCCTTTTACAGATAACAAGTTCTTATTAGAGGAGCCTTCTCACAAAGCCTAACTGGTGATACTCCACATCAATAAGGTCATAGAAAACTTTGCAGGATTGATCTTTAAGAAAAGAAATTGTTAATACCTAGGAAAGATCAATTTCATAGTTTAGAGACTCTAATTCAAATTCTCACCTTCCAGAGGGAAAAGAAAAGTTAGAGAGTGAGATGGCATTTTATAGATAAGCTTGGTTAATGGTGACAGGAACAACCATCAGTCAAATACTTCATATTGATTGGCTACATCTGTCTCCTCAGTTGAAGACAGACTCCCTCAGGTAATGCTGATTTATAAAGGTGATAGCAGCTTTTAAGCATCTTTATACAAAACAGTCAGTGTATCTATAAATCAGTATAAACAAATTTGGATGATAGTCTTATGTTATATAACAATGACTCAGCTCCAGGAAACAAATTTAATTAGTCACTGAGGTTCTGTGCTTTTCCATCTTGAGGAGAGTGGGCCTGCCTTCCTTCTGGATCTTCAACAACACTTCTATATGCAACACAAGGAGATTTTAACACACTAACATTGTTGTAAGAGCCAGTCCATTTTTCACTGTAATTTTATTTTTCTATAAATCTATTTCTATATAGTTAGAAAACTATATAGTTACAATTCTTAAAAATAAAATGCCATTAATTTTTTTTTAGTACATGATATTACAGGCCAGAAAAAGGCTGCAATGTGACACCTGTCTCTCTTTATAAAAATGCTTATTTTCCTCTATTGGGGTTCACAAATTTCAAAGTTTTATAATTATATTAATTCCTACTGATTTGTAAAAGCTGTAATATAAAAATAAAAATAAATGACAATAACAGGAAGGAAGGATGGATGGATGGATGGAAGGAAGGAAGGAAGGAAGGAAGGAAGGAAGGAAGGAAGGAAAGAAGGAAGGAAGGAAGAAAGGAAGGAAGGAAAGAGATAAAGGAAAAGGTATAAAAAACATAAAAGAGTAAAACTGGAGCCAATGTACCAGTGAAAAGTAGATCCAATTTAGCAAATAGTATTAACGTAATATTTTTAGAAATGATAAATAATTCAATTCTAGTCTTTTCAAATAAAAGTTAAAATGAAGGAATATTTTTAAAAATACAGGGATATTTTTATATTGGCTGATGTGTGCATAGCTTTACATGAAGCCAGATATAATTTATTGAAATTAAGATTGGAATAAAATATGTAAGAGTACATGGAAATATAAAAATACTATAAAACACCTATCGGTTTCATTTCTAATATAGGGTAAATATGCCTTCTGCAAATAGTTTTGAAGACAAGTTGAAAATCAAAGTATCTGCTGTCTCTCAGGTCTGTTGTACTTCAACCTTCATAATTTCGAAAATCCAACGAAGCCTTTGATCAAAAGGTGAGCAAAGCCATATTATATAAGGTATATATAATGTAAACTGTATACTGCATAAATATTTTTAATTAAATAAACTAGCATAAAAACAGAGAAGACAAAAGCCAAATATCATCCCCCTGCTCCCTCCCTTCCTTCCCTCCCTGTGTTTTTTATTTTTACAAATAACTCAGGGCAGTGAACATATCCAAAACAACTTCTTCTTCCTTTTATCTCCACAGCAACAACTATATGAGAGAAAGTAATTGGCCCAAGTAACCAAGCTGGCACTCATGCCTAAGGCATGACTAGAACTCATTCTCTTTGGTTTCTAGCCTTAACTACTAAACTAAATTGGTTCTTCTCTATGTGACTGCTGAGTTCTGCTGATGAGCAGTCCAGATGCTCCTAACCTAAGAAGATGTTTATTCTTATGAATAACCACACTCTAGTGACTGCAATTTGTTCCTTAATTGAAAGTTATATGGGCTCTAAGGAAACATGTGACCCAGAATGAGATGGAATGTCAACAGTAACACTGCAGCTTCCCAGGGAGGAGGCCCAAGAGAAGAAACTTCACAGTATTAAGGTGGATAGAAATATCTATAGCACTTAGACTTATATACTGCTTCACAGTGCTTTACAGCACTGTCTTAGCAGTTACGACAGCATATTTCCCCCAACAATCTGGATCCTCATTTTACCGATCTTGGAAGGATGGAAGGCTCAGTCAACCTTGAGCCAGTCAGGATCAAAGGAATTGAATTCCTGGCAAAGTGAGCAGAGTTAGCCTGCCATACTGCATTCCAACCACTGCACAACCATGGATGGGGGAAGGAGGGAAAAAATCTGGGTAGCCACTCCCTAGAACCTCCCAAAGTTATAGCTTTAGTTTAGTTTGGTAATATTCTGTCCATTTGGTATAAGCAGATAAAGAACTGGACTTGATTGGATCTCATTGTGTTGTCTTTGGGCTTAGGCCTCACCAAGAGAGAAGCTGTAAATATCTTTGATTGCTGTTGTCTCATTTAGATAAAGTTCTCTTGTGTAGTTATGTCAGTGTTATTTTCACTCCAGTGTGCATTATTGTCAGGCACAGAAATTTGGTCATAAGTGCCTGCATTGGTCAGAAAATGATGTTTTAAGATAGGGCTGTCAAACTCCCGGGCACTGGCCGGATGTGTCATGCACTGGTCACGCCCATTTTAGCGAAGGGGAAAAAAGTCCTGATACATCACATGACCCTGCCGTGATGACGTGAGTTTGACACCCCTGTTTTAAGAATTACCATCATATTTGCAAATGGTTGCAAATAGCTACTGAACAAGGAGTGGCTGTAATATCTCTGCGGAAAAGGCAATTTCTGAATGGGTAATAGTTGCCACCTCCTCACTCATAGCCTTCCTGTTGAGTTTTTCTTTAGGAGTTAGAATGTGATTTATTTGGTTATATAAATTCACACAATGAATTGAATTCACACAATCTGCCAAGCCCTAGTTTCCTTTAAATTATTCTTAAAGGATTATATACTGGTTTATCCTTTATTTATTTATATTTATTTTTGCATTGTTAACAGTAAGAGTAAGAAACATAATATTGCTCCAAACATACAAATGCCAAATTTATTTTTTGATAGATTAATCTTAGTGTTAATTATATCATTTGGATTATTTGAGTATATTGAATAATATATTAATATAAATATATGCCAAATAAAATTTAAATCTGAAGGAACATGGAAAACCGCATGGACATTTGCATCAGAAATTTAAAAAATTAAGTCGGTTTAACTGTATAGAGACAATTTAATGATTAGAGCAGGGGTCAGCAACCTGCGGCTCCAGAGCCACATGCAGCTCTTTGGGCCCTCTGCTGTGGCTCCTTGTTGGGTGATCCACTACTAGTTGGCCCCACCCCTCGCCAGTCCCCTCGCCTGGCTTGAGAAGGTAAGGGTGACAGCAGGGGATGGAGAAGCAGCCAGGGCAGAGAGATACAGAGAGAGAGAGACATAGAAAGATACAGAAAGAGAGAGGGAGAGAGAGGGGGGAGGGAAGGAGGGAGGAGAGAGAGAGATATGTCAAAAGGGTTTTGTGGTTCCTGGTGTTTTTTTAACAACAGGTTCTCTGCTGTAATGACTGGCTGGATAGGCATGGCTAGGGGGTCATGTGACTGGTGGAAGTGAGTGACATCGAGTTGGCCACTCCCACCCAAGTTTTGTGGCTCCCGGTGTTTTCTTTTCTGTGGGAAACGGATCCAAATGGCTTGAGGTTGCAGACCCCTGGATTAGAGTCACAAAATTAACTTAGTAAAGAAATAAATGAGAAAATTTAACAAGACTTAACTTTTGAACTATGACTTTTAGCTAAAAAGCAGATGTCAGCAATGCATTGCTACAAATCATTTGTAGATTTATCTTTCCAATGTTGCATAATAATATTTTATGTTCTACTTACTGTGTTTTAAATGTTTTTAAAAAGTGGAGTAATAATTTCTAAGATAATGCGTGAAAGTAATGCCTCAGAAGCTGGGAAATACTATTTAAAAATAAATTTAAAAGTCTCAGACCTATGATTTATTCTTAGTATGCAATGAACCTTAACAAATGTAAAAATTTCAATCTGTGATTATTTTGAAGGGGAAAAAAATCCTTTCCAGGGAAAATGTAGTTAGTAGAATAGCTATCTAAGAATATCTTTTCTTTGAACTTTCCTACTTGCAATGTGGGCATAATATTATAGCAGGTTATACCCAGATAGACTATTTTTATATTTGTTATCTCCACTTATTTAGAACATTTCCCATGATGCTCTCTCTGTCATATCTTGGTACCCACACATTTACAGTTATGATAACATAATATGTACATTTCTACAATATTAATAACAGGCCATTTTTTTTTCAAAATCTGGGTAGAAACAGATGGGATGTTTCTCACCTTGGTTGAAGTGTGACTTCTTATACAACTTCACTCGCAGCATTATCCTTCCCCCATTTTTATTTGTCTTGAATTTCATATTTGTTATCCTCAAGCTTGACTGTACAGTCTGGAATTTGATTGCATACCACCTTTTAAGCCTACATTGAACGGTTGCATGATGAAAGATATAAAATACTTTACAAATGTACATGCTATCTCCCTTCAGTATCACATGATGCACATCATATCACACACATCACATCATATTTCTTCTTAATTTTGCCCCTTTGTTGGTGCATGCAGGTAATCCTTATTCAATAACTGTCATGTACAATGACCATTCACAGTTATGATGGTGATGAAAAAGTAATTTTGCTACAAATCTTCACATTTACAACTTTTGCAGGTTTGTAAAGCAATGGAAAGCTGAAGTAATAATATATATCCCATTGCATTCCATTTACTTAACAACTGAGCTTCCTGTCCCAATTATGATCACTAAATGAAGACTACCTTACATAGCTGAAGCATTGTAGACGCTCATGGGCCTACATTGTAGACCCACGAGTGTCTACAATGAAGTACACTTAACATGCAAAACTGCAATGTGTTTTATTCGTTTTTGCCTTAGGGTACTTATCACACAAGGAGGTTCTGCTGCTTCAGATCAGTTTTGGATTAGTGCAGTTGCATGACATCAACTAATTTTGAATGCTGAAGCATTCTTTTATGGCTCCTAGACAGTTTATGTGAAAGTACAGCTAATAATTTGATGCCTTTTCAACAATCATAGAGATAAATGCACATGTTAAATTCTATTAGACTTTAACTTGGTGAACTTTCAGTCTCTTGAATCCCTATGTTCTTAACAGTGTTAAGTGTGCAGGAGAGAGAGAGAGGGAGAGGGAGAACATTAAAAACATTAAGAGGCTCATACCTTATTAGAAAAGTTTATGAAGACCCAGACACCTCATTTTCTTCATTTGCTGAGAAAGCAGATATCTTTTCCTCCTTTGTTGCCCCACTTTGGAATCTATCTATCTACCTATCTATCTATCTAACCCCCCCCCCTCTCTATCTCCCCATTTCACCAAAAGCAACACAGCACACAGTAATTGCTGGTTTGAGAACACCTGTGGATATCTTTAGGGGAAAAGATAACATTTTTAAAGTCATGTATTGCAAGTGGAACAGGAAAGAACGGGATTGTTCTTTTTCATTTATCTATGTGTGAAGAAAGGTTTGTTTCTGAAGATGGGCAGTGGCTGGGAGGCAATAATTGATGGTGGAGCTCTTCTGTTGGTTAGTTGGAAAGAAAAGGGATTGATTCAGTGGTGAAATTCAATTTTTTTTACTATCGGTTCTGTGGGGGTGGCTTGGTGGGCATGGTGTGGCTTGGTGGGCATGGCAGGGGAAGGATACTGCAAAATCTCCATTCCCACCCCACTCTGGGGCCAGCCAAAGGTGGTATTTGCTGGTTCTCCGAACTACTCAAAAATTCCACTACTAGTTCTCCAGAACCTGTCAGAACCTGCTGGATTTCACCCCTGGATTGGTTCTTAATGATGTTTGCACGTTCTCAGCCTTTCATGGCCAGCCTATCACTACAGGAAGTCTTTGAACCGCTACTGTTTTAAAGGGTAGAGGTGAGTGGAACCAGTTCTGATGTGGAAGTGTTCTAATACGATCTATCATTAACCAAAAATATGGCTCTTATAGGTCACAAAACCAGTTTCTATTTAAGCTCTTGGGAGGGGTGAGCAATGAGTGGCCTAATGTGTTAAAACCTGATCTGAGCAATCCGTTCAGATTTCTGGCAGGAGCCACTTATTGCTTTTCTAGATATCAACTGGGCAGAATGAAAGGGATGGTGATAAGGAGACAGAAAAAGTAGACTTTTGGTTGTGCAGTCATTTTTAAGCTGGCATTTACTGTTAAACTCCCTGACACATTAATCCTGAGGAGATACAAACCTTAGCAGGAAAAAAAAAAACCTCATTGGAAACCATGCATTTCTTTTATCTGTTCCAGGACCGTAGCTCTTAAAGTCCAGCCAAATCGTTTACACAAACCATTATATAAACCCATAGTTAAGTCAAGAACAAAACTGTCTAGAAAAAACTCAGTCCATATAACCCTTTCAATTGCCAGTTTGGGTAGGAAAGCACACTAAGTATTGCATCTGTGAATAGGGTAGTACTGCCTTCTGAGCAGCCCGTATGTAATAGTTCTCCTAGCGCTGAGCTATTGGAGTTCAGTTCTATCAACAAAGGACCAAACTGTCCAATTGATAAAATCTTCATTATATAGGAGAATGTCATTCTTGTACATTAAATTATTGTCAACATGTTGTGGAAAATACTATTTATCTGTTTGTTTAATTTACATAGCAACTCATCACAAAATAATTATTCTGAGTGCCTAACCAAAAAATAAAAAGCTATATAAGAAAATTGCAAATAACAGAAATATCAGCTGAGAAAGAACCCACTATCACAATAATTAATATAACCATACAACGAAGTCTCCCACATTTCCACGAGTCCAGGCTCAACAACAAAACCAGATTATTAAGGCCTTGCAAGGGGCCAGCTGACCTGGAGTGAGTCTGATCTCCAGGGGAATGATGTTTCAGGGGGTAGGCAATAATGAAAATAATATTTTGTGTTTCTGGAATATTGCATTCTAAAACTTATTTTCCCCACAGCACTATTAGTGGTCTATAAATGATATAGTTGTTTATATTTAAATCCAGATTTTTTTTCAGATTTAATGGCATTACACTAGAAGCACTATTATGAACATAAGTACACAGATGCTTTGCATCAATTGCTTTGCGTCAATGCTTGGAAAATTAACAGCATCCCCATTATCCCGGACAGAACTGGAATATTAATGAAGGACAGAAATGACAAGCAAATTGACCTCTAACTTAATGAGAAACCAAAAATCTGAAAACTTCGTTACAGAAACATTTAGTTTCAACCTGAATCAAATAGCCAGAACTTTGAGAAGAGCAGATTTTTCATAATATGAAACAATGATTTCTTAGCCTATCTTAAGCACAATATAAGAACCTAGTTTGTACCATAATATAATCTTATATCTATTTTTCATGTCATATAATAAAAGAAATTCAAAATGTTAAGAAATTATCCATAGGGAATAAGAAAAAAGTCTCCATTTCTCACAAAAAAGCATTAGAAAAAGATTAAAACTTCTAACCTTCAAATTGGATTTTCATCTATAAAAGTCCAACTAGGAGTCCTTAGGGAATCAAGGAATCTTAAGGAATCAAGGTTCAAGTAAAGTATCATTTGAAAATGCCTTTGTGAAATGCTATGAAGCCATGCTTTTAACTGAATGGAACAAAATGTTGGCAGCATATACTCATCCAAAGTAGTTTCTGCAACATGCATCAGCACCCTTATCTGTTAAAGCAAAGTGGGAAATTGAGGCAGACTGACCCTGCCTTAGTACTGTGTGGAGAAGCTCCTGATCTGTCCCCGTACCCACACACACACCCACACAGCCAGTCGAGGGTTAAGGAAACACTTTGGAACGCACCCAGGTCTTATCTCCGACTTGGCAGCGATAGACACACCGTCTGCCAAGGGTCTTTATTTTCACAAACAGACAGATAAGATACGAACGTTCAAGAAAGTCCAAACAGAAATAATATTCCTCCCAGCAGTTCCGGACGAGGCTTTAGTGACTCCAAGGTTTTGCTTTGTTCGTCACAAGGATCCTTTGACCACTACCCTCTATTATATAGTCTCTGGGGTGTGGTCCAGTGACTCAGTTCTAATCCCTAGCACGCCTCCCAAGCTGCTGCAAACGTTTATCACGCCTTCGAAGGCGTGCGTCCAGGAATGATGTTTCATTATCACTTTGACTCGAATCAGCTGTTTCCTCTCCCTCAGCCGGCACTTGAAACAATGCCAGAGGGGAGGGGCCTGGAGAGGGAGGCCTGGCTGACTCCTCTTCCTCATGCTCGGAGCTTTCTTCCTCCGATGGGACAGGCTCAGAGGGCGGGGCCACAACACTATCCCCCACCGCAGGGCCCTTCCCCCGGGTCTGACGGTCGGGATGGGGTCGGGACGGGAACTGTTCATGGAAAGCCCGCACCAGGTCAGGGGCCTGAACGGCAGATGCGTCCACCCAGGTGAAATCCTCGGGCCCGTACCCCTTCCAGGCAATGAGGTATTGGAAGCGCCCCTTCAGCCAATGGGAGTCCCGGATACTGTCCACCTCGTACGTTGAGGCATCGTCCTCGTCGGCTGCGGCTGGGGGGGCAGGCGTCGGCGGGCGGCGGAGATGGCTCGCGGGGGCCTCAGGGACCAGGAGGGACCGATGAAAAACAGGGTGGAGCCGCATGGAGCGGGGTAGAGTCAACCGGTAGGCCACCGGATTGATGACCGCCTCGATAGGGAAGGGACCGATAAAGCGTTGGGCCAGTTTCCTCACCGGCCGGTCTGTGGGGAGGTGTTTCGTGGACAACCACACCCGATCTCCTACTTCCAGCGGTGGCGTCGCCCGGCGGGTGCGATCGGCGAACCGTTTATAATCCTCTTTCACCCGGATCAGCTGCCGCCGCACCAGTTGCTGCACTGCCTGCAGCTCCGAGAGGAAGTCCCGGGTCTCGGGAACAGGGGAGTCCATGATGGTCAACGGGAAAAGCCGTGGATGGTATCCAACGTTGGCATGGAACGGGGTCATCTGGGTGGAGGTGTGTTGGGAGTTATTAAAAGCGAACTCCGCCAGGGGAAGGTACTCGGCCCAGTTGTCCTGCTGCTGGTTGACAAAACAGCGGAGGTACTGCTCCAGTATGCCGATGACCTTCTCCGTGCCCCTGTCAGTCTCCAGATGGTGCGACGATGACAGGCACACCTGCACCTCCAGCGCGGCCATCAGGCTTTTCCAGAAGCGAGCCGTGAACTGGGCCCCGCGGTCCGAAACCACCCGGTCCGGCAGGCCGTGGAGGCGGAAGATATGTTGCAGGAACAGGCGAGCCGTGGTGCGGGCCGAGGGCAGGCCGCGGCACGGGATGAAATGTGCCATCTTCGTGAGCGCATCCACCACCACGAGGACGGTCGTGTACGTAGCGGACAGGGGCAAGTCTGTCAGGAAGTCCATGGAGATGGCTCCCCAAGGTCTCTCCGGTGTCGGTAGCGGCTGGAGGAGTCCGGGAGGGGGGCCGGATGCGGCTTTGGCCTGTCGGCACATCACACAGGACGTCACGTAGGCGTGCACGTCGTGCCGTACCCGAGGCCACCAAAAAGTCCGCGTCACCAGGTTCAAAGTCTTAAAGAAGCCGAAGTGCCCCGCCGCGGGGTTGTCATGACACTGGTTCATGACGAGGGCTCGGAGCGGACTCGTGGGCATGTACAGCCGACCCCGATGTCTGAGCAAGCCCTCCTCCACGGTCCATGGGGACGCGGGGCCGACGGCCGCTCTCCGCTGCTGCGACCAGTCGTCCCGTCGCTGCGCTTCCAGCACCCGAGCCCGCAGGTCCACCGGTTCCTGGACCGTGGCCAAGGAGTCCGCTGGCAGCACCGTCCGGGGGAGAAGGGAGTCCTTGGGGCAAAAGTATTCCGGCTTACGGGATAGCGCGTCCGCCCTCTGGTTGAGGTTGCTCGGAATGTAGGTGACGTGGAAGTTGAACCGGGCGAAAAACAACGACCACCGGATCTGCCGCTGGTTCAACTTCCGTGCCGTGGTGAGGTGCTCCAGGTTCCGATGGTCCGTCCGCACCTCCACCTGGTGTCGGGCCCCCTCGAGGTGATGTCGCCAAGCCTCGAACGCGGCCTTGATGGCCAGCAACTCCTTTTCCCAGATGGTGTAGTTGCGCTCGGAAGGGTTGAGTTTCCGGGAGTAGTATGCGCAGGGAAAAAGAGTGCCGCCATCCACCGGAGCCTGTAGCAGCACCGCCCCAATCGCCACGTTGGACGCGTCCGTCTCCACCACGAACGGACGGTGTGGATTGGGGTGCCTCAGGACTGGCTCCATGAGGAAGGCCTGCTTGAGGACCTCGAAGGCCCGCTGCTGCGGGGGCCCCCACTGGAACGGGACCTTCTTCCGAAGGAGCTGGGTCAACGGCAAGGTCAGGGTGGCGAAGCCCGGGATGAAGGTCCGATAGTAGTTGGCGAATCCCAACAGACGCTGGACGTCCTTCACCCGACGCGGGGGTTCCCAACTGTGCAAGGCCTCCACCTTGTGCGGGTCCATCGCGATGCCCTCGGGGGTGATGATGTGCCCGAGGAACTCTATGGAAGTCTGGAAGAAGTAGCATTTCTCCAACTTCGCATAGAGCTGGTGCTCCCGCAGGCGCTGCAGGACCTGGCGGACATGCTGGAGGTGACTTTCCGGGGTCCGGGAATAGATCAAAATGTCATCCAAGTAGATCACCACGAACCGATCCAGCATGTCCCGGAACACATCGTTCATCAAGTGCTGGAAGACCGCGGGGGCGTTGGTCAACCCGAACGGCATGACGGTATACTCGAAGTGTCCGTACCGCATGCCGAACGCCGTCTTCCACTCGTCCCCCTCTCTCACGCGCACCAGGTTGTAAGCCCCTCGGAGATCGAGCTTAGTGAAGATCGAGGCCTCCCGCAACCTCTCCATCAGCTCCGGGATCACCGGCAGGGGGTAGCGATTTCGCACTGTGATGGCGTTCAAGCGCCGGTAGTCGCAACACAGGCGCAAGTCCCCCGTCTTCTTTTTAACGAAGAGGACCGGGGCCGAGAGCGGGGAGGTCGAAGGCCGGATGAACCCACGGGCCAGGTTCTTTTCCAGAAAGTCCCGTAAGGCGGCCAGCTCGGGCTCCGACATGGAGTACAGGCGTCCCGAGGGCAGGGGCGCGTTGGGCATTAGGTCCACCGCACAGTCGTAGGGTCGGTGCGGGGGCAAGCGGTCCGCCTCCTTCTCGCTGAACACGTCGGCGAAGGGCGTCAGCTCCGGAGGCAAGGAGACGTTTGGGGCAGAGACGTCCTGGCCGGCGCAGGTGTGGCGAAGGTGGTCGACACACTGCAGGCTCGGGAACGAGATGGCGTTTCTCGACCACGCCACCTGAGGGTCGTGCGCCCGAAGCCAGGCCATCCCCAGGACCAAGGGAAAGTGCAGATCCGCCGTTACGTAAAACTGGATCGCCTCCTCGTGGTTTCCAATGGCGAGGCGCAAGGGCTGGGTAGCGGTTTTGATGGGTCCCGCCACGAGTTCCCGCCCATCTATAGTTTCAACCCTCAACGGAGGGTCCACTGGAACCAAGGGGACTTTGTAATGGGCCACAAAGGCCTGGTCCATAAAGTTCGTGGTGGCCCCCGAGTCCACCAGCGCGTGCGCCTGGAGCCCCTCCGACCGGTTAGCCAACAACACCCGGGTGTTCAAAATCAGGTGCCGAGGGGGCTCACAGTCCACAGCCGCCGACTCCGGCGGGGCATGGTCACGTGCCTGACCCAGAGTTTCCCCTAGGCCAGGCCTGGCCCGTTTCCCGGCAGGTCACGCCGAGACTCCGGAACAGGCTTGAGCGGTCCACTCCGCTTCCGGGGACACGAGGCGGCAAAATGTCCCGCCTCGCCGCAATAGAGGCACAACCCCCCTTGACATCTCCGCATCCGCTCCTGGGCCGTCAGTTGAGGTCTGGCTGCTCCGAGCTCCATAGGCTCCTCAGCCGTCGCCACAAAACGCTGTGCGGTCCGGAGCGCTGTCGGTGCAAAACGCGGGGGTGCCGACGCTGTCGATGGTTCCGGAAGAGCCCGACGGGGCCGTCGCCGTTGCAAGCGGGCATCGATGCGCAGGCATTGGGTCACCAGCGCGTCGAGGGTCGGTGGCGCCTCCACACGAACCAGCTCGTCCTGCATCTCGTCAGAAAGGCCGTCCTGGAAAGCGTCCATCAGCGCCACCTCATTCCAAGCCGAATCCTGGCCTAGCAGTTGGAACTCTGCAATATAGTCCTGCAGGGGGCGCTTGCCTTGGCGGAGGTCCTTGATGCGCCTCGCTGCCGTCTGCACCCGGAGGGGGTCCTCAAACATGGTGCGCAGGTGTTGTAAAAAGCCCTGAAAGTCCAGGAGCAAGGGGCTATCTTGCAACAACAGGGGCGTGGCCCATCGGGCGGCAGTGCCCGAGAGGGAGCTGATAACAAATGCCACCCGAGCCCGGTCATCCGGAAAATCCTCCGGCCTCATTGCCATAAACAGTTGGCATTGTCCCAAGAAGGCCGGAAACATCTCCTGCTGCCCAGAAAACCTATCTGGCACATTCACTGGGCATCTCGGACGGGGAGGGGGAGGAGGTGGAGCTGCAGGAGCATTTCCCAAAGCAAGTTGGGCAGTTAGCTGTGCTACTTGCTGTTGCAGAAGCTGATTGGCCTCCAGCATCTGCTGTATCTGCTGCTGCAGCTGTTGGTCCATCGTGGGTTAACGATGGAGTATGGGGTGACGAACAAGATGATCTGTCCCCGTACCCACACACACACCCACACAGCCAGTCGAGGGTTAAGGAAACACTTTGGAACGCACCCAGGTCTTATCTCCGACTTGGCAGCGATAGACACACCGTCTGCCAAGGGTCTTTATTTTCACAAACAGACAGATAAGATACGAACGTTCAAGAAAGTCCAAACAGAAATAATATTCCTCCCAGCAGTTCCGGACGAGGCTTTAGTGACTCCAAGGTTTTGCTTTGTTCGTCACAAGGATCCTTTGACCACTACCCTCTATTATATAGTCTCTGGGGTGTGGTCCAGTGACTCAGTTCTAATCCCTAGCACGCCTCCCAAGCTGCTGCAAACGTTTATCACGCCTTCGAAGGCGTGCGTCCAGGAATGATGTTTCATTATCACTTTGACTCGAATCAGCTGTTTCCTCTCCCTCAGCCGGCACTTGAAACAATGCCAGAGGGGAGGGGCCTGGAGAGGGAGGCCTGGCTGACTCCTCTTCCTCATGCTCAGAGCTTTCTTCCTCCGATGGGACAGGCTCAGAGGGCGGGGCCACAACAGCTCCATTGTGTCGACAGTGAACAATGAGTTTAGTATAACTACGGATTGTACAGCATTAGAGACTAAATTGATTTTAAATTTGATATCAGCAGCTAGGCTGTTGGTAGCGCAATATTGGAAGAAGGACTTTTTGCCTACTATTGAAGAGTGGACGTTGAAAGTAGCGAACCTAGCGGAAATGGCAAAAATTTCAGTTCAGTCCTTCAAGTAACTTCAGTTACTTGAAAGACTGTACACAAGAAAGATATGTTTTGGAATGGAGAAGATGGATTGATTATTTCAAAATAAGTATCAGACAAGAAAATATCAAATAGCTTATGAATGAATGTTAAATTTTAGAAGTATTATGTTATCTATAGTGGAGTTAAGGTTTCAGGGGGTGATTTGGCAGTTTAAGAATAGATAGGTTAATTTAGCTTATGATTGTTCATTTCATTTTCATTTTTCATTTTATTAAATTTGTATACCGCCCTACTCCCGAAGGACTCAGGGCGGTGAACAGGCACGAAATAAAACACATAAATACAAAAGTTAAAACATGATTAAAACCCAATTAGATAACTTTTGCCCGAGACAATTTAAAACTCCCAATAATTTAAAACGAATTAAAATTTAAGTTTAAAAATTTAAAAGAAGGGGAAAAAATTAGGCCAGCCGGCCTGCTGGAATAGGAGTGTCTTCAAAGCATGGTGGAAAGTGCGCAGATCTGGGATCCTCTGTATCTCCAGGGGGAGCTCGTTCCAGATAGTAGGTGCCCCCACAGAGAAGGCCCTCCCCCTAGGGGCCGCCAGTCGACATTGTTTGGCTGATGGCACCTGGAGGAGCCCCTCTCTATGAGAGCGTACCGGCCGGTGGGAGGCTGTTTGTGGTAGTAGGCGGTCCCGTAAGTAGCCAGGTCCTAAGCCATGAAGCGCTCTAAAGGTGGTAACCAAAACCTTGAAGTGCACCCGGAGGACCACCGGGAGCCAGTGCAGCTCGCGCAGGAGAGGTGTCACACGGGAGCGCCATCTTTCTCCCATAACCACCCGCGCGGCCGCACTCTGCGCCAGTTGGAGTCTCCGTGTCAGGGCATTTATTAATCCCATGTTTGGCTCTGGGACTAATTACCCTGGTTTAGAGGAGATGGGTCGTGGCTTAATCCAAGTTGTCAATAATCTGAAAAGAAACTCGAGGAAGGTTTCTAATAAAACTCATTTATTTGTTATAAAGAAAATAAAACACCTCACTAACTAAGAAAAGTTAAATTGTTACATTTTTGAAAATAATTTTCCTGCCGGTCCAAAGACGGACCTTGCTGGCAGGAGAACAAAGGAAAGAGAGTGAGAAGCAAGTGAAGGAATGTGGGTGGATGCGGAAACACGTAGCTTACTGATAACAATTCTTGGCAAGCTACGGAGGGTCAGATAGTCCAGAAATAATTGGCTCAGCTGGTAAATAAAATAACGCAGTGACACTCCGGGTGCTCCTCAAGGGGAGCCCCATGTAGAGAGCGTTACAATAGTCCAGGCGGGAGGTAACGAGGGCATGAGTGACTGTGTGTAGGGAGTCCCGATCCAGAAAGGGACACAACTGGCGAATCAGGCGAACCTGATGAAAGATCCTCCCGGTCACGGCCGTCAAGTGCTCTTCTAAAGACAGCCGTGAGTCCAGGAGGACGCCCAAGTTGCGAGCCCTCTCCGTGGGGGCCAGCGATTTGCCCCCAATAGTCAGCGATGGCGTCAACTGACTATATCGGGACGTCGGAAACCACAGCCACTCTGTCTTTCATTGTTAACTGAAATACCCTGTATTTTGCTCTGGGAAGTCTGGGGGGGAGGGTGGGATGGGGGGAAGGAGTGTGGGGGGTGGTGGGGGGAGGGAAAAAGGGTGGGGGGAATATTGGGAGAAAAATTCTTTTTTTGTAAAACTTTTCAATTAAAAAACAAACAAACAATGAGCTTTGTAATCTCTTTGTAAGAAGGCTCATGGTACACTCAATGCAATATTTACTTCAGTTTAATACTGCCAAACACCAAACAGATTCTTAGGGTTTTTAATATTACAAAAAAACATACTGACAAATAGAATAAAAAATACATGACAATTATCCAAAATATCAAAGTTATGCTAGTTTATCTTCCCACAATATGACTTTGCTATTAAAAGCTCTCATTAGCAAATCTGTTTCTATTGCTTCATAAATTTTCAGGAAGAAGAGCTCCATACAGATTTTGGAAATGTTGCTTACAAGGAAAAGTCCACCAATGAAAATCATTGACTCATTCTTCTGAAATTCTTATGTGGTGAGGATGGGGGTGAACCCTCAGTTATCCCCACATAGGATGGGTGAATAAGAAGATTTTTATGCAAGAAAATACTCCACCTGATACCTGTGTCTCTCCATCCACACCATCAACTACTGTGAGTGCAAATAGCAGCAAGGAAAGACCAGCGTGATACAACAAGGTTGGCTGTATTGGATCAGGGTTGCCTTTGTGGGATAGACTTTATAATCCCCCATTCTTTTCCCTAATCCTGGGAATATCCACTACAGTCTGGGGAAGATTAACTAGAAGAAAATATTAAAATAAACATAGTTTATTTTAATAGATTCTGTGAATAAAGAAGAGGGGGGACACAATTGGGAATACACAAAGAAAGTTGCAGATTAGCCCAGGCTGTTTGCCTCATTAAGCTTCTACTGGCAAAACATGAGCCATACTGGAGGTGAAAGTGGTAAGCAATTAACTGATTAAGGTCAGAGTGGGGATCTTATGAATTCATGGCTCACGCTTAGTAAGCAAGGAGTGCACTGTTCAGGAAAGCAAATAAGAATCCTAAATAACATTGCAAGATTCTACCTCCATCATCTCTTCAGATCCTGTCCATATGATTTAAGATTAAATTTAAGTGATTTTATCTCCATGCAATAGCACCAAATAACTTAATCCAAGCTAGGGACAACTGCTGTTCTTTTTTTGCTCTTCAACAAGGAGACGGTCACCCTAAACAGGTTTGCTGGGGCATAGACCATTAGCACAATATGGGAGGAAAGTAATTACATGCACAAAAGTAATTGTGGAAGCTTGATACAGTGCATAATTCAAGCACTCTAATGCAGGTATGTGTTTTGTTTTTACTTAGTACAATGTGGATCCATCCATTATGGCTTAGTATGATTCTATGGCATGTTTAATTGTTAAAAATCTTGGTTTAGTTTTGTGTGTGAACCAGGTCAGAAGGAGCTTAATAAATGTGAATAATTTAGTTCTTGGGATCTTCTTATATAGTTAATTGTCAAGAAGTAGTTTCTCTCGCCTAAATTTTAATTGATTAGTTAATTTTTTTCTGGTTCATAATATATTAGGGATAGTAGATAAAGAGTGTCGATAAATTAATTAACAGAAAGCAGCTAAAGTTTTGTGAAGCCTTGTAAATAAATGAAACACCTTTTTTTTATTTGTGAGTTCCTAAACCTATCCAATATTTGACTAAGAAGAGAGAAATTTAAATCTTTCAGATTACAGTTTTCTATTAAATAGTATGCATAAATATTCCACAGTGGTCCTAATAATATTCATTGTTCTCCTAGATATGATTACCTTAATAGCTTTATTTCTCTCTCTTTTTTACTGTCTTTAACTGATAGCAATACTAATTTCAGTATGTTGGAATTAAGATTTTATATGTCCCCTGGTATTCATGGAAAGTTACTATTAAGGACACCATAAAGAAGATGAGAATGAATCTGCTATAATTATAGCTAATATATTATGTCAAGTTAAATGAAGCTGAAAACTCATTGTTAATGTATCCTTCTTTCCGTAAAGATAATCTTTAAAATATGTAATGCAATGCAATTTTAAATAAGCAAGCGAAAGAAAATGGCAACATACAGCAATTACTAATAAATATATCTATATTGACAATTCATACACTACTCTATCTCATAATGTGATTTCTTTGCCTTAGTTTGTTGCTTAAACCCAGCCATAGGGGATTAAAATTTTAGCTAAATGCTTAATGTGATTGCAAACTCAGCTAATAGTGGCATATTTTGCCTAGAGTAATGTACAATGCAATAATTATCCTTTATTTTTAGGCATTGTTTTTTTTTTTAATTTGATTTATATGCCCCCCTTCTCTGAAGACTCAGGGCGGCTTACAATGTGTTAAGCAATAGCCTTCATACTTTGTATATTTATACAAAGTCAGCTTATTGCCCCCACAAACTGGGTCCTCACTTTACCTACCTTAGAAAGGATGGAAGGCTGAGTCAACCTTGAGCCTGGTGAGATTCGAACTTACAGTAATTGCAGACAGCTGGTGTTAATCACAATGCTATCAGTCTGCTGAGCCACCAGGCCCTTTTCAAACTGAGTCTCTATCACTATTTTTTTAAAATGTATTTTTATTTTTTCAAATATGTGTACTTTTTGTTTTAATTTTTTACAGTTTGTTTTTTAAATATTATATGGAAGGTGTTTGTATCCCTTATTATTCCAGAAACAGATGGATGGGTTTTTTTGGCTTTATGAAAAATGGCTATCTAACTTTTTATGCAATAGACTGGCAGAGAAGTGAATCTGTTGGAATGGTAGTATGATAAGGCCCAAGCAGCCACCCAGAAAGTGGCTAGCATACCTGTCCTGATATCTGATAGGACAAATTGGCTTGGGAAAGGCCTTGGGGTAGTGAAAGAGAAGAGAAAATATCATATTCATTTAAAGCAAAACAGAAGGTCTTTTCATATTGGCCCAACATTTGAAATGGCTTCCCATCTGTCAGGCTGATTGCTACCAATTTAGAAAGTCTTAAAGACCCCAATTACTCTTGAAAATCATTGCTTTTCTTGAGACTTACCTTGTGTTAGCTTATCATTGTTACTTATTTATTATTTATTGAATGTTACTTTCCTTGTGTAAGCTGCCTTAAAGACAGGCTAAAACTATTAATAAATAAGAGATAGTGACCCTTTCCTCCTGGTAGCTCTTTCTAAATTCCAGCCAAACTGATTTTTGCATTTTATTTTATTACTTTATTCCCTTTAAATATATAGGTATTTTTGGTGTCTTCCATCATTCAGGTTAGTATACAAATAGGCCAAAATCTACTATGTATTATTTAGTCTTGAATATGCTGTGGTTGACAGTTAAAAACTTTGTGAATGTTTTTTGATACATTAGCAAATTGTTGAGGGAAGCTAAACAGGTTTTAATCTGTTATGTATAAAGATGTTTCTCACATCGGCTACATTTTTATGAGTCTGGAGAGATGTTTTGACATTTAGCTCAGTTTTCCAATAAGAAGATAATTATGAAGGAAATTTTGAACAAGACACCTGTTAAGCAAAATGTGAAAGACATTACTTGGTAAATAACTATGGTAATTAAAGCTTTGTTTGTGCTGATTTATTTTGCTACATCTTCCCTTCCTATTTTTATCGGTACACAGTGCTGAATTTTTGTGCAAGCTACCAGTCATGCATGCTGTGAAAAAGACCTTTAAAAGCAATAAAGGAGTCTTTTCAAGTTCCATAGTTTTATATTTATTTCATCCAGAAGCACTTGCCAATGTTTTTAATGTGAAGTATTTTAGATTTAAGGTCCATTTATAGGCCAGTATAGTTCTTATCTGACATGAGGTAGATAAAAGAAAGAGACAGTAAAATCATGAACAATCCCTCTTTAAAGAGCTTATTTTTTTCACATTTTTCCTTAAATGCTGTCATTTCACTGTAAGTTTCCATGGTGGAACAATTAGAGCTCGCTGCTTCATACAGAACCCCTGTTGCAGCTAGTTCCAAGAGTAGTCTTTGTCCACTGACTCGCCCGCTGATTCAATACGTAGTTTAACAATAATTAATCTTTGTGGCTCTGAGATGTACTCCTGCAATCTTGTTTCCTCAGGAAAAATTGTACAATTTCCTTCATTGCTAGAGACCACAGTACTCAGAATGTCTTTGTTCACCACTTCAATCTGCCACCCTACTGTCATCAGTGACAATGTAGTCTTTTGCCTACACAACCAATAGGAACTCTCCTACTTCGAACTCTCTTCATCCTCTGACTCATCTCCACCTTATCTTTTGTCCTTTATCTTTGCTATCTACCTGCATGAAACCTTCATTCTTCACCCTCAGCTGCCCTAAGGTCTTTTAAACACTTAGTCAATTGCTTCTTCAAATCCTACATCACTTTTGGAAGCCTTCATTTAAGTCTTTCCTCCATATCCTCACAACAAAGGAATAGAACAATCATTCTTTTGTATTATTTTACACATGTTTCTCATGTGAGTAGTTTTAGAGAAAAACACTAAAATTATTAATTTGACTTTTAAAACATTTCTACCCCTTTAAACTGTTTGGAGCACCTAAAAAGTACATTAACAGTATAAATTAAAAATACATTTGAAAATGTTTCAGGAAATCTTCCTGAGTAATTGCTGGGAGGAATAATGGCCATTCCATATATTAATGACAATGGCTATGTGTTTTCCACAATTACACTTCTTAGCTAACCAGATTCAATTTGAAAGAAAGAAACGGTCCTTAGATTATTCTGCTAATTGTTTTGGAAAAATTGGTACAATTGCAGAAGATTGCTCTTGCAAATATATATTTTGAATCAAATGCTACTTCAGGAAATACAAATTAGTTAAATTGATCCAAAATAGAAAAAAAAAACCCTCACAAGCTCTTTTTCTTAATCATACTTTAAAAAATATTATATATATATAGTACTTTCATCCTGAAGATTAAACACTGCACATGAAATTATATTCAGATAATCTGTGACATAGGTTAGAGTGAAAAACATCCAGGGTTGTATAGTGAATTCCATAACCAAATGGACACCTGAAGCTGTATCTTATCAGTTCCAATTCAAAATTTAAAATACTATTTCACATTGATAGGATGATAATTGTAAAGTTTGCCTGAAATTGGTGAAAGTCAGGAGGCTTTTTTATTTCAAAATTAGTTGTGAATAGCCACAAAAATATTTCTTTGTGATTTAACCAGGATAACCAATTCTTCTGATGTCAGATTTCAATCAGAACTTTACAGTTACAGAGCAAGTACACTCAGGAATAGTTACAGCATGATATTAAATATAATAAAAAAGTGTACTATTTATCTAATTGAATATTTAAATATTTTATTATATTACCAAATCTTGAGAGAACTTTTTATCAGACTCTGATAAATATTTGATTATATTAGAAGTGAATATGATAAAATTTTGATAAGTATAGTTAGAGTTAACAATTATATTACTATGGTAAGAAAAAAAAGGTAAAAATTTCCCCTGCCAGTCATGTCTGACTCTAGGGGCCAGTGCTCATCTCTGATTCACAGCTGAAGAGCCAGCTTTGTCTGAAGACACTTCTATGGTCATGTGCTGGCATGACAATAAACCATGGTGCATGGAACACTGTTTCCTTCTCACCTGAGTGGTACCTATTTGTCTATTTGCATTTACATGCTTTTGAACTGCTGGCTGGAAGAAGTTGGGACAAGTCACAGGAGCTCACTCCATCACATAATACTTAGGTCTCAAACTGCCAACTTTTCAGTTGGCATGCCCAGCATATTAACCAGTCAGCTGTCATGCCTTTCTACTATAGTAGAATCTAGTACTCAACTTGTAAATTCAGGTTCATCTGCCTTCTGGATAAACCTCCAAAGAAAATTCCATTTTATATATGAAGATACCATGTAAAGAATGGAATTAACTAGATAGGTATGCTAATTCTGTTTGAGTATTTTAAAAATCATAAAAATCTGCAGAGTATCACTCTCTTTTGTTGAAATAGGAAACTTCTGGGGTTGGGATCACCCAATATTGCATGAATGTATATTCTATCTATTTGCTATGACAAATAGTTCTAATAATATACAAGTAATCCTCAACTTATTAACACATTGAGCCCAATATTTCTGTTAAGTGAAACATTTGTTAAGTGAAACTTGGCCCATTTTACGACCTTTCTTGCCACAGTTGTTAAGTGAATCACTGTAGTTATTAAATTAGGAACACCATTGTTAAATGAATCTGGCTTCCCTATTGACTTTGCTTGTCAGAAGATTGCAAAAGGTGATTACATGACCCCAGGACACTGCAGTGATCATAAATATGAGTCAGTTGCCAAGTATCTGAATTTTGATCACATGATTATGGGAACACTGCAATGGTTTTCAGTGCCGTTCTAACTTTGAAGGCTCACTAAATAAACTATTGTAAATCAAGGACTACCTCTAGTACATAATAGAAATTACCATTGTGTGTTAAATACTGTTAAAGAAATACTTATAATAGTTGAAGATACCTAAACTTAAGCTTTCTGTATCAGTTACAATCCCTCTGAAATTGCAGGTAATCAGGTTAAAGCATCCCATTTTCTTTAATTCTTATGATGAACTACATGATGCATATTAAATCTGTTTTACAATTGTATCTCTCATGGAATTGCAGAGAAATGTTATTGCAACATTCCTTATCTTTACTTTATTCATCAGTCGGAGGAAGGTATTCCCTTTTCCCTTTACCTATGCTTACTTTTGTAATTTCATTTATGAAAATAAGTCATCGCCATTAGTCATGGGTAGCCTATGTGGCCTCAAGCAAGATATTCTCTCAAAACTCTAGTTCTCATTTGGAAAAGAGATATAAGATAATCTACAAAGCAAGATTGTTCAGAGCATCAATGTGCTTAAAACTTATTAAATAGTCTTTCCATTATGGCCTTAAGGAGTATGTGGGAATAGTCAAATAAACAAAAAATACATCTACAAAATGGTTTTAGATTTTATTTTGCCAGCTAATGCTTCATTTCTTTCAAATAGAAAAACAATACTTTGAAAAGAAAAGCAACCTTTCCAATACATCCTACATGAAAAGACCAATTTTTTTCTCAACTGCTGAACCAAGGAAAGCAATATCTGTTAGTCTCCTTTAATAATGGAAAGCATAATAAATACTTCTATTTAACTATTTTAGAAGGAATGCATAGATTAGTTCTCTGCAGGAGTCTAAATGGTTTGCATTCTTCCATAATGTACATTGTTACCATTCTCTTTAATTTATATGTGAATTTTATTATCTGCAGAACAAACCTGATCATATCCGGCAGACATAGAGCAAGAATTTGATAGAATTCAGCAAGAGTATCCCCTGTTAAAAGGCAAATTAGTTTTATGTCTCATTCAAATATGCAGTACTTTGTGTTATAAAATTCCTATTCATGGGGAAAAAAATCCTAGTTGCGAAATTAGAACTTTTAGAACAAGAAAAAGGTCTTTTCAATAACACCTACTATTGGAATAATTTATTTAAAAACTGACATTTAATGCACATTTCTGCTAACCTATAAAATGAAATTAGTCCAGTTCCTAGAACACTGCCTATAGATTCATGTTTAATTTGATTATTGAAATAATTTGAAATCTAATTTGCTTATTAATGTTTAAAAATAACCTGGCATCTTTATTTTAATTATTATTTCTTGTTAAGCTTCATCTGGGAAGTTCTTCTCTGTATACAAAAATGGTGTGCATGTTTCTCTGTGTGTTATTATTTGTGCTTACTGTCACAGGAGAATGCTAATGTTCTAATAAATAGTTAACCACATATATTGTTTATAATTAATATTTGTATTATTTATAATATATAATAGACAATCTAATACCTAAATATATGCATCAGTACAGATATAATGCAAATGAACAGAAAGGTATTTCTTTTCAAAATAGCAAATTTACAAATTGCTGTTCTAAATATAATTTCTCTATCGCTCATAAATGGCAGTAGCTAAGATTACCAGTCTAGTCATGTCCTTGTTCTTGTTGGTGAGCAGCTTCCATTTGAGATAAGATGTAGCGAAGACAAACTCATCTCAGCAAAGTTTTAGGGCATTGCCTATCAATTCTTGATATAAGATCAGTCAGAACCCGGCCGTGCTGTGGCAGTTATCCACATGAGGGTACTCTGTTTCTTGCTGTCACTCACTGCCTCCATTCCATCTCAAACAAGAATGTATGTTACTATGATTAATCCTACAGAATTACTTTTCTACCTCTCCAGAAATCCAGCAAGTGTACCGATTTTCATCAAGTTAACAGGAGGGGAAAAATTATCTAATTTTCACTTGAGCAGCTGGATCAGGATTTGAAAAATACAATTGCTTTAGATATTTTATGATCCGGGACATAAAGCTTTATATTAAATATAATGAAAAAGATAATCATGGATGTGTCCTACTACACAATTATTGCTTAGAACCCCTCCCAACCCATAACTAACCTCTCTTCAAAATCGTCTGCCAAGTCACTCTTTCTAAAGATATAAAATTGCCAGTATTATATTTTTTATTTCCCTCTATGATACAGAACCTCAAACATCATTAAGAACTTCTATCTATGTTAAATATAGCAGTTTGTTTTGATCCTAAATCAGCTTAGGATCATTTGTTCAGTGGCTGTTCAAATTTATGACAGTGCTAAAAAAATGGACTTATGACCCGTGCCTGAAGTTATTGCTGTTACAGTGCCCCTGTGGTTATGTGATCAACATTCAGGCACTTGGAAGCCTGCTCTTACTTAAGACTACTGGGCTTAACAATTCCCCCCATCTCCCCCTATATTTCTGCTCTTTTGGCTGCCCTGCACCTCACTTGTGGGGCAGCAAGCAGATCCACAACCATGAAGGAAGCCTCAGACACTCCAACCCACCTCAGCAAGGCCCAGCAAGTGTCCAATTGCCTTCTCTCCCAGATCTTTGCAATTACTTTTTACCTTTTGTGCCCATCTACAAGCAGAAAACACCTTGCCGTCTTTGCTGTCTCCTTTTCATTGCCTTTGCTATCTCTTTTTTGCTCAGCTTGCTGTTTCTCTCCCACTGACTTTGCCACCTCCATTCTGCTCCCTTTGCTACCTCCTTCTGCTCCCTTTGCCACTTCCTTTTCAGACGCAGCTGCTTCACCATATACGTATTTCTTAGATATGTGGCTAAAGCTGGACTGCATGGCTTTCTGAAGACAGCACAGCTTTAGTCACATATATAGGAATTGTTCGTTGAAGAAGTTTGGTCCAGAAAGGAGGCAGCAAAGGGAGCAGAAGGAGGTAGCAATGGCTGTGTTAAAAGCTGGATCTAGCCCAATAACTCAAAGACAGACTTCGATTCTTTTCTGTAACTTTATTATAGATTTAATGGTACTGGAGGTCACTGACCTTGTACCTTTCTCTTTCAGGTATACATCTGGAATACCCTGTGGACCGCGTGGTCGGAGCCTTTATACCCAGGAGGAGGGGCAAAGAGGTAAGGAGTGGTTACAGGGGTTATGGGATATGTGGTCAGTTAACCCTTGCAGGTCTGGGTGATCAGGGAGATGTAGTAGTTAGACATTTACCATGACAAAACCCCCTCTAAATGTCTAACTGGGTACCTGGGGAAGTGGTTGTATACATATAGAGAATATACAGGCACAGGCACGAATTACATGTAAGCACGCATTTTAGACATGAGGTACGCATGCTGTTTATGTGGTAGGAGTTTAGTGAGAATATCTGCTGTTTGCTCCTCTGTGTCACAGTGTACTGCCTTAATGAAACCTATTTCTGAAAACTGCCTGACGTGTTTGTATTTAATGTCAATGTGCCTAGACCGCTGACCGATAGCATCGGCCTTTGAGATCTCTATCGCTGCCTTGTTGTCTTCGTGGATGACTATGGGATATGAGGGTTTAGCCCAGATGTTGCAGAGCAGGTCATCGAACCATATTAAGTTGTTTGCGGCCTTGGATAGGCAAACAAATTCTGCTTCCGTAGGCCACCAGTTTTTGCTTTCCAGTGTACCAATGGATGGGGCAATTGTTGAGTAGTAGCACGTAGCCAGAGGTGCTTTTTCTGCACTCTATGTCCCCAGCCCAGTCAGCGTCAGCATAGCAGGTTAGCTTTGGTTTCTCGGATGTTTCTGGCTCTAGGCAGAGTAGGGCATCCGCACTGAACTTTAAGTATCTAAGTAGTCTTTTGATGGCATTCCAGTGTGTTACCGTGGGTTTGCTTACATGTCTGGACAGTAGATTGACAGCCAAGGCGATGTCGGGCCTGGTCCAGTTGGAAATATACAGCAGTGACCCTATCGTTGATCTATACAACTTATTGTCTGTGAAGGGTTCAGATTCCTCGTACATGGTCTTCAGGAACTCTGGTTGCATGGGGGTCTCGCTGGGTTTTGCTTCAGACATGTTGCATTTGGATAGCAGCTCGATGATCTTTTCTCTCTGGGAGAGGTGGAAACCCTTGTTGGTTTTTATCACTTGGACCCCTAGGTATTTATCGATCTTTCCAAGTGACTTTAGGGAGAAGTGGCTACCCAGCTCAGTGGCGAACTTGTCACATCTGTCCTTGTGCTTGCTGATGTACAAAATGTCGTCCACGTAAATGAGCACACCTTCGAATGTGTTGTTTTCTCTCTTTGTGAAGAAGCATTTGTCGGCTGAGGTGGCCTCGAAGCCCATGGATCTGAGAGCTTTGGCTAGGCAGTCATACCACCTTTTGTCCGACTGCTTGAGCCCATACAGGCTTTTGTTCAGCAGCTAGGTTTGGTTCCCGCCCTCGTTGTACCCAGGCGGTGCTTTAACGTATATCTCTTTGTCCAACTCGGCGTGCAGGTACGCTGTTTGTATGTCGAATTGGAAAACCTCCAAGCCCAGGATGGTGGCCACCACCAGGGCGCTTTTGACGCTCTCCGCCCTGACGGTTGGCGAGTAGGTGTCTGTATAGTCTTCGGGGTATCTTTGGGCGAAACCCTGCGCGACTAGTCTTGCCTTGTACAGGACCTTGTTGTCTTCTAATGTCTTAACTCTGAACACCCATTTGATTCCTATTGGTTTTTTGTCCTCTGGAATTTGGGCAGGTGAGTATACTTGGAGGTTCCTTAGGCTCTCCATCTCCTTCTCCATGGCAGACATCCATTCTTCTTTCTCTTTCTGGGGGAGCCCGAGGATGTCCTCGTATGAGCTGGGCATGAAATGGGTGTTGTGGATGGCCATAACGTAGTCCTCCAGCTTCCTTGGCAGCTTGTTTCTGGTTTCTCTGATTGGCCTGCTGGGGGTTGGCTCGGTTTCCTGCATGTTGTCTGCCTCTTTGTCTGTCAGGTCATCTATCTTCAGGAAAGGGTGCCCTTCTTTCCACCCTTTGATGCTCGCCTTGCGATTGTTGGCTTTATGCCCTCCGACCTCTCTGACCTCCTTTTCCCCTTGGCCATGTTCAAATGTGACCCTATTGGTGGGAATGTCGTTGGAGTGTACCCTCGACCAGTTTGCATTTTCGTGGAAACTGGCTGACCTGGAAACCACAAAACGGTTGTTGTTGTCGACAAATCTGTAGCCCTTTGTGCCCGGTTCGTAACCCACGAATCTCAGTCTTTTTGATAATTTCTCCCCTTTCTTTCTTAATTGTCTGGGGATGTGGACATCGGCTGGGGCGCCGAATATGTGTAAGTGTGCGATGTTGGGCTTTCTGTTGTATAGCATCTCATATGGTGTCTTATTGATAGAGCTTGACCACAGTCTATTCAGGGTGTAATTAGCATAGTGTAGTGCCTCTGACCAGAAATGCTGCCCCATCCCAGCATCCTCCAGGGCGCACCTCATCATGGTTTGCAATACTCCGTTCTTTCTCTCTGAGACTCCATTTTGGAAGGGGGAGAAAGGTGAAGAGGTGTAATGCGCTATGCCCTGTTCTCTCAGCCACCTTGTGAATTCCTTGGCCATGAATTCTGAGCCCCTGTCTGTCATTATCTGCCTTATTCTCATGTTATGTTACATATCTACTCTTCTGTGGAATTCTTTAAACCTTTGGAATACTTCGTTTTTGTGTCTGAGGGAGTAGACATACCCGTATCTGGTGTAGTCATCCATAATCGTGACGAAGAATCGCTTCCTATGCCCTACAGAGGGTTTCAATGGCCCTACCAAGTCCATATGCACCAATTGGAAGGGGGACTCTGTGGTTCATTTGGATCCCCTGGGGATGGCCTTAACCTTGATCTTAGAACGCTTACAGACCGAACACTCCAAGTAGTTTTCGCAGTTCTTTACTTTGAGACCCTCGGTACATTCCGTCATTTTCTTTACAATGGGGAAACTTATGTGTCCCAGCCTCCTGTGGAGGAGGTGGGCGCAGTTATCATGCAATGGCTTACCGATAGATACAGACTTGTTGGCCTTCTCATGGCCACTTCCTGCCTCTTGCTGCACCCCCTCTATTTCTGGATACTCATCTACTTTGTGGTTCGTGTTGGTATCAATGCCTTCTTCCTCCCTTGCGTTGGGTGTGAAGTAGGGAAGTCCCTCGTGTATGGTTACCTTTCCTATCTCTTTCCCTTGCTTGATCAAGTGTGCCTTTCCATCTTTGAATTTTATCTCTATGTTTGTGTCCCGTATCAGCTTTGTGATGGCTAGCACATTGTGGGGTATCTCTGGCACGTACAGTACCCCTTTTAAATCCCCTATCTGTGTGATGTGTACGTTTCCTTTCCCCACTACTTTGACCTTGCTTTGGTTTGCCACCTTTATTTCTGAGTCTACTTCTGTGAGTGAGTCTAGCAGCTCTGGGTTACAAGTAGTGTGACTTGTGGCCCCTGAGTCCAGGAGCCATGTGTTTCTCTCTGCCTTATGTTTGTCATTTGGGTCATCGTGCCTGATCCCGTACATGGAGCCAGAGTTACTGTCCCTGGAGTGGTCTCTGCGCTCGTGGTGTTTCCTGGGGTTGGGTGACCACCCTCGCCCCCTTTCCTTTGGGTACCTGCATTCAGGTGACCTCCCCCCTCTACTGTCATGCTGTCCCCTGTCCCTATGGTTCCTGGGGCAATCCCTCTTTAAGTGGTTCCTTGACCCACAAGAATAACATTCTGAGGTATCCCTGGCCCTATCTTGGAAATCCACCCTCTTCGTGGGTCTAGGATCCCTTTTGGATAGTTGGCGTTCCCTTCTCAGAGTGTCCTCTGCAACGAGCTGACTGGTCAGTGCGCCTAGTGTTAGGTATTGCAAGCTGAGGCTATTTAGTTGGGTTATGAAGCTGTCCCAACTGCTATCAAGAGAGTTTATGATTATGCTTATCATGCTCTCTTTAGTGATGATTTCCCCCCTCTGCATGAGCTCTGCCCTTGTAGCATTCATCTTTAAAATGTGCTCACTCATGGGGACCCCTGCCTTGTGCTTGGTGGAGTGGAACTCCCTAGATATTCTAGTGGTAGTGGCTCTACTCTGGCTATAAAACAGGTTACATAGTTTTTGCATAACATCATAAACAGTCAGATTGTCCTCAATAGATGGATACATAGCAGATGGAATGGAGGTTAACATGATACAAAATGCCCTGTGATGAATACAGTCAATTTCCAGTGACCAGGGCTTTTGGGGAGGTCTGTTAGCTAGGAACAGTGCATTCTCTCTCATGAGAGCAACTCTTAATTGTTGACTCCATTCTATAACATTACCCCCATCTAACTGTAATTTTGGCAAATTGGCATAATTTGCCCCAGAAATGTTAGTAAGGTTACTTACTGGGGGGAGCTGTCCATGGTCCAAACTGTGATTGAACTCACAATAAGGCTTTGGGATGTCTGTGGCCATTCTGTACTTGCTTGGATCTATGTAGCTTGCTTCTCTTGTTACAGGCAGGTACTGGGCATGCACGAAACTCATTCTGCGCTGGAGTCCATCGGGTGAGGTTCCTGTTGCTGGAGCTCCCAGGCCTAGGCCTAGGCCTGTCGGTGGGAGGCTGGACCCACCCCCGGTGGGTCCGAAGATTCCTCCTGAAGGTGGACACCACTGCTGGATGGCCGGATCCCCGGCGAAGAAGGGTAGAAGGTGAGGAGGCGACACGGTCGTAAGTCGAGGACTTCCGCGGGTCGGCGGCACGGCAGCAGCGGAGGTCATAGGTTGAGGATTCCCTGCACCCAGTGGCTCAGCGGTAATGGCGGTGGCGGTGGCGGATCCTCCCTCATGGTCGCTGGTCCCTGGTCGCGTGGATCGGCCTGGTGGATGTCGTGGCGTTGGTGAGTAGCCGGTTCTTCTCTTCCCCCTCGGGCCTCACGTAGTTGGTGTAGCGGGTGGTGAGTTCGAGTCCTGTGGTTGATCCTTCCTGCAGGTGGGCGGTCTTTTGTGCCGGTTGTTGGTGTGCGCGGTGTCTTTAGTTGGCTGTGACTCGGTTGCCTGGTCGTTGTTGGTTGTCCTGGCCTTCTTGTGTTTTCCAGGATTTTTCTTTGATTTTTTGAGTGCTGCAGGAGGCTCGAAAGCGGAGCCCAGGGCAGCGATGATGGTCTCGATTGCCTTTTGCAACTCGAGATCGGTAGGTGTTTTTTCTTAGTGATTGTAGTTTCTTCGTGGTCGCTTTCAGAGTTGGGCTCTTCGTTGTCGCTTTCTGAGTCCCCCTCGTCTGTTTCGCAGTTCGGGCATTTTCACACCAAGGGATTCAAATCCTGGCTTCCCATTGGCTGGTGCTCGTCCCAAGATGGCCGCTGGGAAGAGGGCGTGAAAATGGATTCTGCCAGCTCAGGATCATCGGGTTGGGGTGGCTTACCCTTTTTTGCTGGCTTTTCTCTCTCGGTGGTCTTTGGGGCCTCAATCGCTGCTTCTTGCTGCTCGAAGAGGCTTTGAAGGTCCGCGATGAGGTTTTCTTTGTCGCTGCTTGCCTCCATCAGTTTCAGGATGGAGAGTTTGAATTTATTCATTTTCTGTGCTGTTTCTTCTTCCAGGGCGGTGATCTCCTTGGATGGCCCCTCTTCATCTGATTGTGAGTCCAGGCTGGAGTCCTGTTCACTTCCAGCTTCTGTCTCCTCCATGGCTGTGGCTTTGGTTGCAAGTTTCTCAGCCATCTTCTTGGTAAGAGCTCTGGTCTGTACTCTGTCTGCTTCTTCAGGGTAGGTGTTGGGTTCAGTCATTATCTGGAGTTATGGGCAACCAACCTCTGCTACCATTTTGTTAAAAGCTGGATCTAGCCCAATAACTCAAAGACAGACTTCAATTCTTTTCTGTAACTTTATTATAGATTTAATGGTACTGGAGGTCACTGACCTTGTACCTTTCTCTTTCAGGTATACATCTGGAATACCCTGTGGACCACGTGGTTGGAGCCTTTATACCCAGGAGGAGGGGCAAAGAGGTAAGGAGTGGTTACAGGGGTTATGGGATATGTGGTCAGTTAACCCTTGCAGGTCCGGGTGATCAGGGAGATGTAGTAGTTAGACATTTACCATGACAGGCTGCTATTCTTGAGAGATCTGGTACAAGAGGCATGTCAGGGTCCTGTCCATTAGGGGATGGCATCTGACAGATCCCTGGATGAGATTCTTTTCTGTTATGGCACTTGCCCTCTGGAACATCATTTTTTAAAAATTAGTTTTGCCTGATCCTAATGGTTTTCTATAAGGCCCTAAAAACTGGTTTTGTTGTGAACTTGAAGTCCAGGTTATGTGATTGAGCCAGTATCTTGGTTATGTTAACTCTGTTTCTGGTTTTATCCTGACTCCTATATTTGTTATTTATTGTTATGTTGTTATGATTTTATCTTGTATTTATTCTTTGTTTGAAATAGGCATCCATATGAATTGAATAAATATTTTTCACAAGTTCTATTTACCAAGCCAGATATTCCCTATGTTATACCTGCACATCTGTTATCCATTTCTCAAGTGAAGAATTTTATACTTGTCTTTATTAAAAAATTGGTCTGTTATTTGTATCCCATTTCTCCAGCCTGTGCAAATAATGTTGAATTTTTTTGGTGCCTTAGTATATTTACTAACTTAACCAATGTTGTGCCTGATGTTGCAGATTTAATAAGTATTCCTTCTACCTTGTCACTCAAATTGTTAATGAAAATATTAAGAGTATATTGAAGAAAAGGGGACCCAGCACTAATTCTTATGGCATCTACTTGATTACACTTTCCAAATTGATAAAGAATCATTTACAAGCAATCCTTAAATACAATTTTCAAGTCTGTTATGTATACTCTTAATTCTCATGTTATATAGCCTAAAATTAACTAACTTGCTAGTTTTAAATTCATGGGATACTTTGTTGAAGGCAAGGTATATTATCTCTATGTTATTCCTACAATCTATCAAGAAATTCTGATCAAAAAGCAAAATGGACTATTGCAATGCACTCTACATCAAGTTACCTTTGAAGCCAATTTGGTTGAATGAAACTATGGTTGAATGATTAAATAAATCCATCTATTGGCACCTGAAAAGCATGTCAGCACCTGCCCTGTGGAATACTGTCCCTTTCAAAGATCTATATGGCTCCCAGTTTGATGACATTCTGAAAGTCCTTGTAGACTTTCAGAATGGAGGAGATAGTGAGTATTGAATTCCCCAGTCAGTTTTGTTTTGTTTTGTATTTGTTTTAATGTATGTTTTCTGAATGTGCATAATTCTTTTTTGGCTTATTTTATGATCCTCTTTTATTTTAATTGTAAGCCACCCAGAGTTGTTTGGAGTTAGGCAGCCTTTAAATTTAATAAAATAAATTAATAAAACTTTGCTGTGACAACAATTGATCTTACCAATTAATAATGTGTAATTCATTTCATATTTAGTTTGAATAATCTTTCTCCCATTCTTTACTTCCAGAATTTTCTCACAGAGAATTAGTTAGTTAGTTAGTTCATCTGGTTCTAGATGCTTAAATGTATTTAAAAGAGAAAGAGAGTGAGGTGTGAGAGAGTGAGATGTGTGTGTGTGTGTGAGAGAGAGAGAGAGAGAGAGGGAGGGAGAGGGAGGAGGGGAGAGGGGGGTGGTGGAAGTTGCATGAGCATGTTTCCATCAGATTTAAGATTCAATTCTTCCCCTTCACTGGATCATTGCAATTAAATTGCACCAGTGTTTTGTTGGAGAAACTGAAATAAAATAGGAGTTAGAATCTGACTTTTTTTTGTTATCTATTAACATTCCAACATCTACACTGAGCAGCTGATAGACTGATTCTTTTCCTTTTATTTTGAACATATCTAAAGAATCCCTTTTTCTTACTTTTAGTAAAGTTCACTAACTTCAGCTCATCATCTGAGCTTTGGCTTTCCTGACACACTCTACTGTTTCGGCCAGTCTGTATTTTTCTCCTGAGACCTGGCCCTTTTTCCATTTTCTGTTTGTATCCTGTTTTGTTTTCAGATTCTGGTTAAAGGGTTTTTTTGTTTTTGTTTTTTGCTGCCTTCCATTTTTCATTTCTTACTGAATATTTTTTGTACCCACACTCACATAAACACACACAATCACACATAAACACACACACACAAAACATATTTATAGAAATTCTTTGCATCTAATTTGAATACATCCTTATTTAGAAATGCCTATCCATTTTGGTCTTATATTCAATTTTTGGTATCCTGTCATGGAATACTCTTAGTTTATTAAAATACTTTTATATTGTTAGTAGGGGAAGAAAGCTGTTAGAAAGTTTCCAACAGTGATGTTGGAAACATGGGAAAAAATATGGGTTCAGAATGTTAAATTTACACAGTCGCAGAATTTGAGGGAAAATTTTTATAAAATGTTTTATAGATGGCATTTAGATCCTAAGAAATTGTCGTGCATGTACCCTAATGTTCAACCAAAATGTTGGAGATGTGATTGCTTAGATGCCACATATTATCATGTGTGGTGGACTTGTAAGAAAGTGAAGGCTTTTTGGATAAAAATTTGGTGGGTTATGCAGAATGTTTTGAAGAAAAAAATTCAATTTTCTCCACAATTGTTTTTATTGGGTATAGTTAAGGGTTTTACATTGGGTGAAACAAAATTGATATTGTATATGATAACAGCAGCGAGATTACTGATAGGTCAATACTGGAAAAATGAAGCTATGCCCACTATTGAGGAATGGACTTTGAAGATGGCCAGTTTTGCAGAGATGGCGAAGATTTCAGCATATCTAAAAGATCGCTCACAAGAGACTTATGAATGGGAGTGGAAAAAGTGGATAGATTATGTGCAGAACAAATATCAAACTAGGAAGTATCAAATAGCTTTTAACTGAAAGTATTATATAAAGATAGAAATATTTGAATTTTGTGAAGATGAAAAAATATATTGGGGGTGGAGGGGTTCAAGTTTTATAAAAAGGGGATTTTGATTTGGATTATATTCTGTGGAAGTCCGGGGGGGAGGGGTGGGTTAGGGAGGGTTAGGGTGGGTTGGGGAGGGTTAGGGAGGTTAGGGAGGGATGGGGGGGGAAATGGGGAGAAAATGTAATTGTAAAACTTTTCCAATAAAAAAAAATACTTTTATATTAAAAAAAAATACAAACTGAGTGTAGGACTATGATGAGTTTTAGTTTGGCTTAAAATCAAGGACCCCAGCACTGTATGGCAATTTCCACCAAGGTTCCTAGTACTTCCACTCTCTCATCTAAGTATTTATGGTTGATTAATGCTGGCTCTAGGTTTTGTCTGCATTCATTCACTCTCTGAATGTTTCTATTTTCTACAGTTTCCATAGTAGGATCCTTATTCTTATCCTATACAGGTAGCTTAAAATCTCTTCTTTCTCTTCTATTTTATTTAAACCTAGTTTCTTTGAATATCTACTTTACTTTTGAACATACTCAGTTATACTCTTGTTCTGTGGCTGTATATCCTAGACCACTTATATACATTTTTTTTTCTCACTGCATTATAATTACAGGCTGTTCAAAATGGCTCTTTCTGATCCCTGTGGCTTCAGTAGCTGATGTTGACTAGGGTGCTACTTTTTCTGGTTTAAGCTTTGTTAGGCTGTGACTGCTTTGCTTAATGACTGAGTTGCCAGTCCCAATTGTGATCACTAAATAAGGACTACCTGTAAAACTTTCTAACAGCTTTCTTCCCCTATTAACTGAAATGTTTATGAACCATTTCAGCTATTTAGTGTCATCAGTTACCAATGTAAGAACAGTACATTTTAGATCTCCCCCTCCCCATCGCCCATTAGTGTCCAATTCTGCAATAAGCCTCTGCAGTTTTTGGCGAGGTTTTTCAGAAATGGTTGGCCATTGCTTCCTTCCTAGGGAAAGGATTGTAGATTGTAGGGAGAGAGAGTGAATGGTCCAAAGTTACCCAGCTGGCTTTTTGTCTAAGGCGTGACTAGAAATCACAATCTCCCAATTTCTGATGATGTAACTACTACAGGGGCGGGTTCCAAATCCTGTCGCTACCAGTTCGCTCATGCGCGCTCACTCGCACAGTGCTTCTGCGCATGTGCAGAAGCGTCCGGGCGGGTGGGCGGAGCCTACCGCCACCGCTACTGGTTTGACCGATCCAGTGCAAACCAGTAGCAACCCATCACTGAACCATGTCACCAAACTTGCTCTCAGATTTGATTGATACATCCAGTTAAAAGATACTTTATTCACATTCTCCCTGCGTGAAATAGGAATATGTGACCCTTATTTATTTATTTATTTTTTAAAAAAGCTGCTTTCATATCTATTTATAGACAACTTTTCATTCTTAGAAATAGAAAAGGTTCAAATGGTTCTTATCTTTTCTTTAAAAGAACCTGGTAATTGGAAAAAACAAAATCCCTTTGCCAACGTATGGTTTTTCTCTTCTTACAAGTGAGATTAAATAAATTGTTGTTTTCCTATATTTCAGTAAATGATATCAGTGACAGCCATCAGGTGCTTTGATTTTAATTGGTATATAGACAAAATGGCTGTTCTGTGTGACTGAATCAACCTGGAGCTAAAAGATGGGGAATCGTGCTTTCCCTAAAAGAAGAAGAAAATCTTGTCTTTGTTATGTTGACTTTCTAATCCTAATACCATTTGTAAACTCTCTTAGATATTTTTAAAATGATCCCCCAACACGTATTCTTTATTTAACAGAATAAATTTCTGTGCAGTAGGCACAGGAAATGGTTAAAGATAAAAGTAAGATTTAAAAAAAAAGATGTTGACTATTTGGAACTCATAGGATTTGTCTTCTGGGGCCTAATAAATGTTCCTCTACCTGTTCCTTCATGCCTTCACAAAACAGCTCTCCAAATTTCACAGGAAAAAGAGTGAGGTTTTAAAACCCATATACTGTAAATACAGTAAATACTGTATATATATTAGCTCTCCTATGTTGTTTTTGAAGGATGCCTGTAGAATTTATTGCGGTAAACATTTTTCTTCTTGTCAAGAACAGAAACAGCAGTGACAAGCTTGTCTCAAATACTATCAAGAGAATTTCTAACAGTTAAGGAAACTGTAGAGAATACATAAAACTGTTTTAAGTAAGGGTATTTTTGAAACATAATTTAATAACATTTCTAAGAGTATATAACTATAGAAGTGAGCTTGATGTTTTGACATTTAACTCTGTGATTCTATACAAGAAAATAAATTGGCTATTTAAGGGCTTTTTCATACTTGGAGTTAATTTTTCTAATCATTCCAAATCTTTAGATTTTTGCTACTGAATAAATACAGAACACTTTCTTATGTATTTCCCTTCATTCAGTTTCTGGCAGAAATGTTGAGGTAATCCTCAATTTACAACCATTTGTTTAAGTTACCATTTGAAGTGAAAATGCCACTGAAAAAAGTAATTTATGACTGTTTGTCACACAACTGTTGCAGCATTCTCATGGTCACATGATCAAAATTCAGATGTTTAACAACTGGCATGTATTTATGACAGTTGCAGTGTCCTGAGATCATGTGATCACCTTTTGTGACCTTCTGACGAGCAGTCTATTGGGAAGTCAGATTCACTTAACCCTATTACTAACTTAGCAACTGTGGCAAGAAAGGTCATAAAATGGAGCAAAACTCACTCAACAACTGTCTTGTTTGGCAGCAGAAACAAGCAGGGCTTAGTTGTGGTTGTAAGTTGAAGACAAACTGTACCTTGGTTTTATGTCACGAGAAATTTGATGCTTAGTATAACAAAACTATTTCCATTATTTCTCATTTGAGAATTTCCCTATCACCAGTCAATGACAGTCCTGGACAAGATCCCCTGCTCTGATGACCAGGAAATTTCCAGCGCATTCAGGAATCCCTTGGATTTTGTAAGTCTAAGAGGAAGATGATTTAAATGAATGTTTATGGCAAGGGTTTGCTATTACCCATCTAAATGAGAAAGTGAGAGAAAAGCCAGAGAGAAAATGGTCATTAAACCAGGGCCAGTAGTGGGTTGTCCCCGGTTTGGACTGCTTCACAAGAACCAGTAGTAAAACCGGTGGGAGGCTCCACCCACTGACCCAGATGTCATCATAGGTGATCTGCGCATGCGCAGAAGCGCACGCATGCAAACTGGTAGTAAAGGTAAATAGAACCCACCCCTGACCAGGGCCGTCTTAACAGCATTATGGGCCATGGGCAAATCAGTGTACTGTGGCCCCTATGACAACTACTCACAGGAATAAAAATGTAAATGTTCGATAAAATTAAACGTATATTTATTTTATTGGCACTTCCAACAAAATCGGTGTTGAAACATTAAAAACATGCTGTGCAGCAACAACTAATCAATATGATAAACATTTGAACAATACACGAGGCTTGAAAAACACTCAGTAATATTCAGTAAGCCATACAGTTGCTGTATTTATATTATACAAGGTACATTGAAATGTTAACATACACAAATTAGTAGGGGGCCCCAATGCTCGTGGGGCCCATGGGCAAGTGTCCATCAGGCCCATGCGTTAAGACAGCCCTGCATTAAACCATTTCATAAACCAGCCATTTTCTGCCTAGTTGCAATAATTAGATTCCAGGAGTAATCCGCCATACTGTATATTAATGATGAACTGAATGACACGGTGTCATGGTGACCATGAAGCCTGAATTATCATGGGAGCTTCAGTATGGTTTTTGAAGTCTCTTCAAAAGGATTAAGGATTATTCTAATATGGAAAGAAAGAACCGATAAACTTTTCTAAGAATCTTGCTATTTTCTGTTGTAAAACATAAACCTTAATAATGTTTTCAAACTTCTTATATTAACATCATACATTTTAGTTTTTGTTTTTACAAAAACCCAATGCTGTGTAGTGTCATGATTTGTTTTAATGAATTAGCAGCTTCACAATTTCTTTATGCTTCCCTATGGAACTGCAGCAATTAAAAAGTTGTGCTAATTTAGTTTCTCAGTAAAGGGGTTATTGGAGTCAAATCTCTGCATTAGGTTCTACCAGCAACAAACAAATCACCTTCATTGATTGCACAACCAGAGGGTATTTTTATAGCTGTACTTGGGGAATCTGTGATTAAACTGCATCTTTATTTTTATAAATTATATTTCTGAAGTGGCTGAATGAGTTTCTTTAGACATGTCCTTGATAATTTTTAATGCAGGAATTAAATGATTAAAATAGAATATGTTTTATGCTATACACCTCAGTTCCGACATATTAATTAGACATCTTAATTGTACCCTCAAGAAATACCGTATTTTTCGGTGTATAAGACACACCTTTTTACCCCCAAAAAGAGGGTGAAAATCTGGGTGCATCTTATACACCCGCCCACCCGTGGGTCCCCACCCTTCGGCCATTTTCGAGCAGTTCCAGGCGGCAGGGATCTGGGTCGGTGCACAGCCTGAGGAACAACCCTCTTCAGGATGGTCTTGGGGGGGGAATCTGCCCGGCAGCTTCGGGGAACTAAGTAGGTGTCACGATTTGTGGCTGGTCACCCCTCTGGTTGCCCAGCAGGCAGCTTAGGGCAGGCAATGGCCGCAATGACTTCACTCCCCTGCAATGTAGGAGCTTCCACCTAAGCCCTCTGGCCCGTTAGGAATGTGCAACAGGAAAAAAAGCACTTTCAGGTGGAAGCGCTGCAATCCCCTCCCCGAATCCCAAATGGTTCCCAGTTCCCCACTGCACATTGCAGGGGAACTGGCCACCCGCTGCCTGAAGCGTGACTCTGATTATTGCATTGGGGAATCCGGGCAGCGATGGCTGGAAAGGAGGGGCATTTTTCTTTAGGAGCTCTCATTCGGCTCGCTCGGCTCCTGGGCACAGAGGGCTTAGGCGGCAGCTCCTACATTGCAGGGGAGTGAAGTCATTGTGGCCATTGCCTGCCCTAAGCTGCCTGCTGGGGTGACCAGCCACAAATTGTGGCATCCGCCTTGTTCCCCAAAGCTGCCAGGCAGATTCCCCCCATAGCGTTCCAAAATGCTGGTAGGCAGAGGTAGAATTCTTGTTTTCTTGATTTCTCCCCCAAAATTAAGGTGCGTCTTATACTCTGGTGCGTCTTATACACTGAAAAATATGGTAATAAAAAATGAATGAAACTATACTAATTTTACACATAGTCCTCAATTAATGGCCATTCGTTTAGCAACTGTTCAAAGTTGTGACAATGCTAAATAAGTAGTATTTACAACTGATCCCTGAATTTGCAGTTTAGCACCTCTTCCCTAGCACACACTCACATGGCCCCACAACAAGCCCTCCTCAGCCTGCATGCACTCACAACTGCACTTCCCCATCTCATTCCTAACACCCATTCTCTGGCCTGCTTATGAACCACCCCGGTCTTGGAACTTCCAGCCATCTTCCCTATTGACTTTTATTTTTTATTGCAAACCAACAGGAAGTTGCAGCCAAGTGAGGTCCATGCTTAATGACTCACAATTTTTCACAATTTTCTTTTAGCAATAGCAATGGGGACTGCTGATTGGCATCACTAAGTAATGTGATGATGTGATGTCGCACTATATGGCCACATCATTTAATGATGGAAATTCTGTCCCAATTACACTTGTTGAGTGAGAACTACCTGTAAACCAAATCTTTAATCCAATACAAGAGTGAAATTAATTGAAAAAATTTGGGAACTATTCAAATCAAGCATTTCTGAATCTGCATTGTCCCTATAAACTGTATTAATGATTCAGAGAAGCACAGATAATCTGTCTCTAACAACGACAACATTTTTCTGAGATACAAATATAAAGTTTCTTTCAGTTGGTCCCACTTCTGGTGACTTCATGGACATTGCTTTTGTTGGCTACCGTACAAAAATGAAATTTTTCTAGGAGATTTCTAATCTCTTAATGAAAAGAGTTGGCAACGTATTTAGCCCTCGGGCAACACTGTGCAGTTTCAGATCTTGGCTGTAGTCTTTTAAAAAATAATTGAAATCCTGAAATTATTGAGATTTCAGAAGATTTGAGAATCTCATTCAGTGATTTCACCTAGGGATGTTCTAAAGGGCAGATAGATGGATAGATAGAGATAAATCTAATTCATAGCTGTAAATGTTTGTTTTTAGATTGAGGATATATTGTCAATATGATCTGTATACTCAGATTATTATACCCACATATACTGGTAATTATTATTTGGTTGGTTTGAATATTGATTCATTTTATTTCATTTCATTTATGTCTTTTCTTTCACAGAATGATGTCATTTTTTTTCTTGCTCTTTGTCTCCACATCCATCCAGCTTTAAGACAAGTTGAACTGAGAACAGAATTGGTTCGCAATCAGTACATGGTTTCTGTCTGAATGGAGATAGGGAAGCTTTTGTACACATTGCATCTCTGTAATGGGAAAAGCTTCACTTAATGAATTTGAGACTGTCACATCTGTGTTAAAAAGCTTAGGGACTCAACAAGCCTTAACAATATATGACAGCATTGACTAAGTGTTTAGCCTGAAGATTTTTATAAATGATTGCGCAGAAGAGTGATTTTTTTATACATCATCATTGTACTGACCAAACTATACAAACCCAGCAAAGATTCACAAAATTAACCTTCCGTATTGTATAATATTCAGGATGTGCAATAGATGAGTAATTGTGAAATAACACCAGAAAGACATTAATTTTGAATAAGGAAACATGGTCCATAGAACTGTCCTTCTATGGAAAATATCTTGAAATATATTGTATTTTAAAACTAAATCTAAAAATAATGTTTTCTGATGTAATTTCAAAAATCTTGGTAAAATTGTGTCTAAAATTATAACTGGAAAGCATTACTATTAATTTTTTCTTCTGGCCTTTAAAAAAAACCCAACGAGCCTGAAAAACTAGGCAGTTTTATCTTTTACAGAAGTGCCACACATTTAAACAGAAACAACAAAAACATAAAACATCCACTCTTGCCATTTCCATGGCAATTGTATATAACTTTCAATATCATCACTTTATATTTAGTTTCTTAATCTATCCTACTTGTAACCAATTACTGAAATATCTAAAATATAAATATTTACTCTCATTTGAAGAGTTGTACTTATCTGATCTTGTCACTGTAGCTCTCAGCATTTTCTGTTGCTTTTGAGACTAAGTCTTTTTTTAACATTTCTTCAGGGCTTCGTTTCAGAGAACTTGAGTTTCTGAGAAACATTTTGAGAAAAATGTTTTTCTTTCTTTCTTTTCTTCTATGTGATCTGGAAGAGTAAATGTTTTGGTTCTCAATGATATGGACATTTTATTTAATGAATTATGGGGAATAGCTGTCTTTCAGTCATAGGGTTATTTTGAAATTATTAAAAAGTACTGTTCTAAGCTTAGAGTCCTGAAAATATAAAATAGAAATTGCTTTGTTTAATAAAAGATGTTGATAGGGAAGCAGTTCTTTGGCAGGACTTTTATGTCATTTCTTCAGAGCAAATGAAGGAAGAGAAGAAAGGCATTCTTGAAGGATAACCATACATCAGTGGTTAATTCGGTATACTTTTCAGAATTCATCTGAAAATTCCAATATTTTTTTTTTATTTGATTTATATGTTGCCCTCTGCTTGGATAATTCCAGCAGTAAATGGGGGAGAGGCTGTAGAAAATAATATTTGCTTCCACCTTTTTGCAGTATCAAGTCAATGAAAATCTCCTTTGGTGGAGCAGAGGGATTTCATCGTCGTCTTCTTCAGCTGAAACACACATTAATCTGGTGGACCTTGGGTGGACCAACTTGTTTGTCTTTGCAAATAACATTTGGCAAGAGCTGGGACCTTTTCTTTTTCCTTTTCATATGATTGTTGTTTGGCTTTATGGGATTTTTTTTGGGATATAATGGAAGAGTGGGCTACACTTGGACATCAAAACATCAAAATACTAACTGGTGGGACATTATGTCGAGAACTTGGCCATTGCAATGAAAAGGGGGTATACTGGTAGCTCTGATTTCTTGCAAGGAAATCTAACAAGGAAGTCCAGATGGAAACTGCCACTCTAATGCTTTTTGAAGGCAAGGTACTTAAGAAGACAGTGGTTGATCATGGGGCCCAGGGGAGAGGGAAAATAGAGAATTCCTTCTTGAATGTCTCAGTGACTTTTGATAGGTTTGAGCAGGCTGTTCAGCTGAACCAACTATCTGGTTTAGAAAAATACACCTTATTCAATAATTTAATTTAATTTAATTTAATTTAATTTAATTTAATTTAATTTATTTAATTTAATTTAATTTAATTTAATTTAATTTAATTTAATTTAATTTAATTTAATTTAATTTAATTTAATTTAATTTAATTTAATTTAATTTAATTTAATTTAATTTAATTTAATTTAATTTAATTTAATTTAATTTAATTTAATTTAATTTATATGCCGCCCCTCTCCGAAGACTCAGTAATTCTTCTGCCTGAGTCATCTCCACAAGGTGACTTCAAGGAACATCTCTTGGTTCTAAGATTTTGTGGTTCTACAAGGGATTCATTATTTTCATGGCTGTATTTGACTTATGACCACAACTGAGCCCAAAATTTCTGTTGCTAAGCAAGAAGTTAACTGAGTTTTGCCCCATTTTACAACTTTTCTTGCCATAGTTGTTAAGTGAATCGTTGCAGTTATTAAGTTAGTAACAGGGTTGTTGTGAATGTGGCTTCCCCATTGACTTTACTTGTCAGAAGGACACAAAAGGTGATTACATGACCCTGGGACATTGCAACCATCATAAATATGAACCAGTTGCCAAGCATCCAAATTTTGATCATGAACATGGGGATGCTCAAGTCACAACTGTGAAAAACAACCATAAATCATTTTTTTCAGTGCTGTTGTAACTTTGAATGATCATTAAATGAACTGTTGTAAATCAAGGAATACCTGTAGTTTACTGCCTATACAAAAATGCTGAGTGAGCTCATCAGGAGATTTAGAATGGGGTACTACTAATATGAATTGTATCAGACTTATAGAAATTCAGTTTTTGATAACAGGGGATATAAGACAAAGGCCACTAAAATGAATCTGAAAACTAGCAAAATGGTTTGAGAATTGGATGTAATACTGGTATAGCACTAGAGGAGGACAATTGTGTTTGTCTATGATAGCTATTCTATGTATCAAGTGAGCTGCAGCTCATGAAAACTTCTGCCTTTTAATAAAATTTGTTAATCAGAAAAAATGCTACCAAACTCCTAATTTTAAGGTGTAACATAAAATAAAAGGGATATTGCATATTATATTCCAGATTGAAGTCCCATGATCCTAGTTTAGTTTAGGTATATATTTAAATTCAGAGGGTTGCCCTTCAACATCATGACTCTGAACAGTTAATAACAGTTCAAAACACATATAACAACCACACAAACAAATAAGAGCCTCTGTGGCGCAGCAGACTAAAGTGCTGTTAAGTAACACCAGCTGCCTGCAATTACTGCAAGTGTCAGAAGCAATTAGCCCTGTTACCTTCCTGGGGTAATTGCCTGGATCGTGGTATTTTCCTTGTGTATACTTTTGAAAAATAAAACCGGAATACATCTTCTAATTAAACTCATATTTATTGTAAAGAAGAAAATAAAACATCTTACTGATCTAAATAATTAAATTGTTACATTTTGATAAAGTTCCTACCGGCTACCTTTTTGCAGCTGGACTTCTCTTGGCAAGAGAACAAAGAAAAGTGTGAAGTAGAAAGAAAGGAATGCGGATATACGTAGTTAGCTTACTGATAACAAAATTGGCAAGCTACGGAAAGTCTGACAGTCCAGAAATAATGAGCTCTGCTGGTAAATACAAAAACGCAGTGACAGCAAGTTCAAATCTAATCACGCTCAAGGTTGACTCAGCCTTCCATCCTTTCGAGGTAGGTAAAATGAGGATTGTGGGGGCAATAAGCTGACTTTGTATGAAAAAGAACACCGCTTAGGGGGCCCCGAAAGCCCTACTAAGCAGGTATATACAAAAGTATGAAGGCTATTGCTTAACGCATTGTAAGCCACCCTGAGTCTCCGATGAAGGGTGGCATATAAATCGAACCAATAAATAAATAAATAAATAAATAAATAAATAAATAAATAAATAAATACATACATACATACATACATAATTGGCAGCCACAATAAACACACAAACACATACATCCCAATGCTATCAGTACAATCATTCCTACAGGCTCTGTAATACCTTTCTCTATAACTAATGATACCCTCATGACTGGTATCCCAGACTCGCTTTCTATATTCTGTTTTGTTGGCTCAGAGGTAGACAAATATAGACTGCATTTTTTCAAAAATGTATATTCTAGATTGTATAATCAATAGTTTTCATAGGAATAGTCATGCTTAGTAAACTATTTACTAAGTCTGCACTACTATTAATCTTCTCATCATTCCCACCACCCATCTCCTTCCACTTATGACTTTATGACTTTAATTTTGTTACTTGTATCCTTACGATTTATATTGATATTGTTTCCTGATTGCTTATTTGTACCCTATGATTATCATTAAGTGTCATAGTACCTTATGATTCTTGATGAACGTATCTTTTCTTTTATGTACACTGAGAGCATATGCACTAAGACAAATTCCTTGTGTGTCCAATCACACTTGGCCAATAAAAAATTCTAGTCTAGTCTATTCTATTGTTGCAAAAGAACAGTTTTTTTTTAATCACTGTAAAGATTAGCAAATCTGCTAGCCATCAAGGCACACATATAGCTATCTATCATAGCACTCAGCTGTTCATTAATAGGAAGCATTAGATCTGAAGACTACAGAAGTATACAGGCTATAATATATATGTTTATTTCACACAATAATGATAATATTTAAGTGCTAACTTTATATATATATATATATTTGGCAGTAACTAATATTAATCCACTTCCAGGTACCTTGTTCTATCTTTTCTAAGTTCATATGAATCTAAGAGTTGTCCACATTTTAATTTGATTTATGCTCCCTTTAGCCCCATAATAAATATAAGTTTATTTATTTAACTTATTTCTAGGCACTAGGGAAGGGACAATGTATGATTAGATTAAAACAACCTAGTGGCATGTTTGTTTAATTTCCATACTAAATACTCCCAGAAGTATAGAAATGTAATCTCTGGATTTGGTTGGGGTAGCTAGATGTTATTTTAATTAAGTATATTTCATAAATTCATAAGTGAACTTAGTCAATTACATTTATGAACTGTGCCTGCAGTGACAAACCTCTACTTCATTCCTTTTGGAATCTTGTATGTGGGACAAGTTTTTGCCAAAAGTTTAAGACTTGTAGGAGAATGTCTTATAACTTATCAATGCTATATGTTGGCAGATTTTAATACAATGAAGTAAGTTTTGGAAGAAAACATCAACATATTGGTGTTGTCAGAGGAATTTCTATTCCAGATTTAATGAGAAGAAAATATGCCAGATGCATCTCATTAAATGCTTACTGCTATATTTGCACTTTTGATTAATTCTAAATATTGAAATATAACTGATGAGGTATGAATTTAAATCCTTTTCTCTAAAAACTAAAGATTTAGAGAAATGTCAATGAAATGCAAATTGAATGGATAGCTTTATTGTTTTTCATTGTACTGTAGTCAGTAAGAACTCAGGGATAATATTTGCTTTTCCAACTTCATAAATTGACAACAAAAGAAATTGGGGTTTGAGGATAAGCCGTTCTTAATACAATGCTATTTTAGATACAGCAGTTCTACTACTACTGTTTTCCACATAAGAAATCTTGCATTCCTATTTCAATTTAAAGATAAAGGGATTTAAATCTATCAACTGTGGTTTATAAGCTGAACTGAAATTGTGCAATGTATAGAAAACAAAATTGCAGCCAATAGATCATAAGAAAAATGTATATAGTTTATTATATATTTGGTTAATTATCAAAGAAAGAAAGTATTTAAATCATACACCTTTTAATTTTATTAAAGTGATTTATTCTTTAAGAAATAGAGTACTTTTTTTGTGTGTCTGAAATTTTTGGGAAAAAAGTTACTATTTTGCTCTCAGGTAATGCTCATAATTTTTGCAAGCTGTAAATTAGAATTAAAATTACCAAAAAAATTAAAAATCTTTCCCTAATGTTTAAAAATAAATTACACATACAACATTGATGTCTTATGGATACTAAAATGTGAAATATTTTTCTGACAGACATAAATAAATACCATTTTACTTATAATACTAATTTTTTTGCAATTGTAATACTAGAACTTTAAAAGAAAACTGGAAGAATGTGCTATATACAATTTAAACAAGTATATACAAAGAGGTCTTTAAGAGGAAAAATAGTAAATTCTATCAGTGGAATTTATTGCCAGGATTACACGAAATTCTCTAAGAATTTTAAATTATAGTTCCCCTGTATCTATAGAAATCCCTTCTGAGAAATGTAATGTATTTCCATTCCTGTTGCCATTAGGCATGCAAGGAAACAAGAGTGAAGTCAGTAGAAAAATGTCCCAAATTAGCAAATTACAACATGTAGTAAATTAGAAATCCTCCACCTCAGTCAACATCTCCTGATTCTTAACAAACTCCTGAGTAGCAATAGCAATAGACTGATATACCATTTCATAGTGCTTGAGTTATGAGCTCAGTTTAACCTGGGATTTTGATTGTAAGGCAGTGTGGTAGTTAAGCAGGATTTACAACCATTTTTATAATGGTTATTAAATGAATCACATTGTCATTAAACAAGCCATGTGGTCATTAAGCAAATCCAGCATATTCAATGGGTGTTTCCGAAGAAGTGTCCAAGAAACACTGCAAATCACAGTCATGTTACTATGGGATGCTGCAATCAGTTGTAAATGTGAGCTGGTTGCCAAGCACCTGAAATAAAATTATGTGACTGCCAAGTATGTATATGACAGTTGTAACTATGAGGATGTATCATAGTAACTTGTTTTGAGTCTATTGTGACTTTGAATGATTGTTAAGCACCGTCATTAAGGAACAACTACCTGTACTGCATTCTTTGATATTCTTTTTAAATGTTATTTGCTATTAATTTTATTAATTGTGCAGCTCATCAGGTTAAGGTGCTTTGAAGCATGAAAATAACATTTGTTTCTAACAAGCATACTTTATCCCAGGATAACACTACAGCAGCAGAAGGAAGCTATGTAACCCTGGGAACAAACACAGCTGCTGATATGTGTTAGGTGTGTTCCACCTGCTTTGACGCACCTTTGAATCCAAACTTCTGCATAGCTGCATTGTTTTTACTCACATTGTAAACAAGCTTGGAAAAGTTTTATATTGAAAAGTAATCTGAATGAATGAATAAACAGCATAAATAATGAACAAAGCAGCAAATCCTGTGTCCTTTGGACAGTTTCATTAAAAAAAAAAGAGGAGAGCAGTAGTTTGGAGTGTAGAAAGAGTCTAATGACATAATCAGGATGTGAGATTGCTAAATTATGTATTTAGTTTCCCTCTTTAGCAAGAGAATAGAGAGGATTTGTTGCAGGCTGTGAGCCTGATGTATTGGTAGTGTGTCATAACTTTTGAAGATGTAATATACCGAGTAATGTAAAGGTAAAGGTTCCCCTGCATGTACGTGTTAGTCATTTCTGGCTCTAGGGATGGTGCTCATCTCCGTTTCTAAGTCAAAGAGCCAGTGCTGTCCGAAGATGTCTCCATGGTTATGTGACTAGCATGACTCAATGCCAAAGGCGCACGGAGCGCTGTTACCTTCCCACCAAAGTGGTCCCTATTTTTCTACTTACATTTTTTACGAGGTTTCGAACTGCTAGGTTGGCAGAAGCTGGGACAAGTAATGGGAGCTCACTCTGTTATGATGCGCTAGGGGTTTGAACCATTGAACTGCTGACCTTCTGATCAACAAGCTCAGCATCTTAGCCACTGAACCACCACATCCCTATATACAGAGTACCACTGGACAAATAGTATAGATAGTTGGAAAAGAATGTGAAAAATAAAGAAGATAGCTAATTCTCCTCCAAGCATTTGGGAAGTATACCAATAGGATAAAAATCTTCTTGCAAACTTTCTTGAAAAAAGCTACAACGGTCATATCTAAATGTTTGTAAAATATTGTCTGGTGCTATTCCATGTGTTTGACTTCAGTACTGCCCTGGCCAGAATGGTTCATGCTATTATTTGACATGAGAACGAGGCAATAGGAAATAAAGAATGTATCTCATTCTTTTTTCAAAATCAAATAAGTCATTACCTCTATTTAGGCCAACCAATATTATCAAATAATGTATAAAATGTTGAGTTCTCCAGGACTTTTCATAAGGCATTTTAGCAGCTAAAAGCCAGTGATGTGAGGCCAATGAAGATGTTCCAGCTGCATTCAGTTTACAGAAGACTTGTTAAGTAGGATTTGTTGGCATGAAGAATGTATAATATTTGAGCCACTATTTCTGAAAAATAACACAACAAAGAAAAGCTTTAACTTTGGGAATTTCCATTTAGCCAATATATTGTTAGCTATCTTTCATTTTTATTTCTCCCATCTTTTTCTGATTGTATAGATAGGATTTCCAGTAATGGCCTGCATATTACAACTTCAAAGGCTAATGACATCCTACCAAGATACCAAACTCACAGCTTCAATATTTCCTCCCTGGTTGAGAAGAGAAAGAAAACCACATAATCTCTAACACAGTTTTTTAAAAAGGAGGATTAGGGAATGTGTGGACCACTTCAGTTTCTAATCTCCAAACATCCAAACATCCAAAAACAAAACAAATCTCATCTTCCTTTTTGAAGAAAAACATCTTCTTTTTCTACACATAATTTACAAGTATAAGTTTTGGATATATGATATATAGTACAGTGGCAAGCCATGGGTAACATCGCAACTTCAAGTAACAGAGAATACATATTTTTGTCCACCCGGTGTTATCCAAAAATAGATAAAGAATTTTTAAATTTGAAACAGGCAGGCAGAAATTCAAAGTAGTAGAATGCCTGTATTATTTTAATGTTTACTTTATGACTATATTTGTATAGTATATACCATGAAAGAAAGCACTGAATTATAGCAGAATAAAAATACAGCATATTGCTTTGAAATATCCAAGTGGCAATAGAAATAAGTAAAAAAGAAAAAGAAATACAAGGAGATGGAAGTCCTTAAAATGTACATGCTTTATAAATAACAGAAACTCAGAAAATTTATTTAAAATTGTATGGTTTCACAATAAAATTTTAGATGATGTTTTCTAAAGTAAAATGTTTAACAATCAATATCACCTTGAAAAATAGAAGAAAGTCAAAGGATTTTGAGGACTTCTGGAAACGGAATATACTGGTTCATTTTTACTATATATTGCTTAATATGTTGATTATCCAGCATAGTCAGTCCACAAAATCCTTTGACTTTTTTTTATAATTTGTAATTTTGTTATACACATATACGACATTCACATAACATACAACATATAGATATCTTATCATTTTTAAGCATTGAGCATCTATCCATAAAGAAATGGCCAATAAATAGAAAGGAAATCCTTTGACTTTGTTGATACTGGATTCAACCAATCCATTTCATATAAGAAGGAACAATTTTCTTTTAATGAGGACAATTGGCCTGCTCCACAGAAAGGGCCCTTTAGGAGCTAAATGAATGTTATGCACCAAGGGCGTTAATTCCATAAATTAAATCTTAATTTTTGCTTAATTTTCCATTGAATGAAGAAAAATATAAGAATACTCATGGAACATAATACACGACCGATATCCAGTCTATTTTGGCCTCTGTATTTTACATTGACATTTTAATTTCTTTTCTTGACATTTAGCAAATCCTTAGTGGGCTTATATAAGGTAATGAGAGAAATAAGATTCACAAAGATAGCAACTTGAAATTTACTTGTGATGATGTCTTATATATGTTTATAGTACTTATATCTGACTATGCTTATTGAAAGGCCAAATATTATGGGGGAAGCTGCAGTTAGTGGCATAATTCAACCAAAATGTACTCCACACTTTAAAAGTTTGCTGAAATGTACAATAGTATATTTATAAACTTCTGCTCTTATAATATATAATATCCTGAGAAGTTGCCAAATGTTGTCTTTCACATATACCTAATAAAGAGCTGAAGCAATGGCATTACACTATCTTTGCAAATATTATGCAATAAAATTGCATCCTTGCCAACCACTTGTAATAAATCCTGAACAATTATGAAGGCTTCTTATCCAGTTGGCATAATGGAATATGGAAATTTTGCCAATACTAATATTGCAATATTGCAAATGCAATATTTAGCCAAGAATGTTATCACCTAGCATACAATTAGTTGGTAGCAGAATTTTCCAATTGACCCTTGTGAACTAAGTTAATTTGGCCTCTTTTTAAACTAGAATTTCTGAATGGATTTTTAAAATAATGCAATAAAAAGAACATATGATACATAAGATATTAACAAATAAATCAGATTAATTTTATCGCTGGCCTTGATGATTGATGAACAGTCTGTGTTTGCCAAGACCCCTCCTCATCCTTTGACTCTCCAAAACAGTGCAGGAATCTGATTCCTTTCATTCCAAGTTTGGAGCTAGAAAAGTGAAAAGAGGAATGTCTTTGAGATTGCAGTTGATGGAACATTAGCATTCAAAAGAAGGCATGGAATTTGTACTGGCTGTCTGTTTTCATGGATGTCTGCAGGGTATGGTAAAAAAATGTCAAATGGCAGTTGCAATTCTGTGATTTAAACTTTGCTTTTTCTTATGATTGGCCACTAGCCTGGCTTTTTTTGACCATGCCCTGCAGATAACCCTACCTGCTTTTGAAAAGCTTTCAGTGTCTCAGAGTGGAATCTCAAGTTCATAAAAATGATGGAATAAATGCCTGGTTATGTCTGCTCTGACTATAACTTAATTTTCTTTTTGGCTGCTGTATTGGGGCTTAAGCAATGAATTCAAATATTTCCCGATCTACTGACTCTGAGGATATCATTGGAAATTCCAATTTTATAATTGCTATGACAAAAAAACCCAACAAAATGCTGTGGGCTGGTGTGGAGATAATAATCGTCTCATTTATCTCTCTGATCGAACCATGAAAAGATTAGATGCTGTAGGGAGATAATAATAATGGACATGATTCTGACAGAAACTGTTACGTAAGCAAAGGAGTAGAAGGATGGATGCACCACATCATCCCAGCTCTGCCATAGATCATCAACATCATTAACATTATCACTGGGACTCAAGGGATACAACAATGCCTTAAGGAAGGAACTCTGAATAGCTGTATCATATGTTCTGCACTGTTTCAGTGTTTGCTTGCTTGTTCTGGCATGTCTTGTATCAGAGAAGGGAGGCAAATGGTTCCATGGCTACTTTCCCCTCTTCAAAGCGTTCGTTATGGCCCAGAAGCTCTCCAAATATTGCCTTGGAATTGGACATTTAACTACAGTAAGAGAAAAGCTCTCAAACACATGAAGAGTGATCACTGTAAGTAGATTTAATTGATTTTAAATTAAATTTTTACATTGAATTAAATAGTGTTTTCTCTGGTCCCCATCCCCTATTTGTATGATGCTCAAAGGGTATCTGCACTCCTTAACCTAAAAAGGTTTCTCATGCCTCCATGAAAGAATCATCAGAAAATTGAGAAAGTTTTCCCATCAGTGGAAAGATAATCTGTACAGTACTACAGGTAGTCCTCGATTTACAACAGTTCATTTAGTGACCATTCAAAGTTACAGTGGCACTAAAAAATGTGACTTATGACTGTTTTTCATAGTTACAACCTTTGTAGCTTCTCCATGATCATGTGATCAAAATTCAGATGTTTGGCAACTGGTTCATATTTATGACCATTGCTGGTCCCAAAGTCATTTGAACACTTTTTGCGACCTTCTGATAAGCAAAATCAATGGGAAAACCAGATTCACTTAACCAGTCGGTTACTAGCATTAACTGCAGTGATTCACTTAACAACTGTGGCAAGAAAGGTCGTAAAATGAGGCAAAACTCACTTAAGTGTCTCACTTAACAACAATTTTTTTGGCTCAATTGTGGTCATAAGTCAAGGACTATCTGTATTATTATTATATTATTATAATCAAGAAATGTACAGGCTGTACCTGCTTCCCTTTTTTATTTTGTTTGCAGCTCATACTTGTTTTGTTTTTATGGTTTAATATGATATAAAAATAATCCAAAGTAACAATAATTAAATGGATGAAAGATGATAATAAATTACTTCAAAAAGATATAAAATATAAAAATAAAATTCTTCAAGAAAATTTATCTGTTTCAGGCAGAAATGGCATATTAAACTTTCACCATCTTGTCCTCCTCCAGTTCTTCGGATACCTAAAGCTGCATATGGTCTCTTCATCAATCTGTTCTATATGGACCTAAGCATCTTTTTTCTCTCCTTTATTGCCTATAACTACACTAAGGACATTATCATATCCACTACTAGACAGAAAAGAATCAATTGCCTCAGTCAGCAGTATGGCAACTTCTATCTGTTGGAAAATAGAGCTACCGTATATGTTTCAAAATGTAACCTAGACCTGCTAAAGTAGTTTAGTGATTTAGACCAATAAATACAATTTCATGACAAGAGAAGCTAATGAGAAAAAAAGTCTCAAATGATTGTGAAATTGTAAAAAAGAGGTACTGGAAATTGAATAACAAACAGTTACAAGAAAGTGAAAAAAGGAAGACAATGAAAGATACTACTAAGATTCATAATTTAAAAAAATAAATAAAGAAAATTCAGAAAGCAAAATTAACCCAAATAGGAGAATCAGGGATAGGCCACCAAGGAAAAGTACATAGAGGAATCCTAAAACTGTAAAGATGGTGTCAAAAAGCTCACAATAAGATGAAGTTAACATTATATAATTAAACATATATCAGGTGAGTTCAAAATAAAAGGAATACAAAAAAAAGAGAGTGTACACTACTCAAAGAGGACACAAAAATATTAAGAGGTAACAAGGAAGAGACAAAGCTCCTTAAAACCTACTTTGTTCAGCATTCACTAATAGAATTTGAATTCTATCAGGCCATTGTGAAGGGCAGGAATGAAGAGCAGGATTGCAGCTTGTGCTTGGTAAAATAATTGTTGAATAAATAGAGACCTTGGATGAGCCCAAATCACAGCCAGTTGGATTGAACTTCTTCATTGGATATCCATTATTTTGAATTACCAAATGACTGGAAGAAAAGTAATATTATCCTTATCTTTTGAAAGCGCAAAAAGAAGGCCCCTGTGTAGTCAGTCTGATATCAATACCTGAAAGGTTCTAGAACAAATCATATACCAATCTGTAAGCATCTTGATAGCAATACAGCAATTCTTGGAAGTCAGCATAGATTTATATGAAGTAAATATCATCAAGCTAATCTTATTTTTTTTAAAATTAACAATGTCCTTAGTAATTTGTGGGAGTGTTGAGGATACAATATTCTACAATTTCAACTATGTATTTGACAAAAACTCCATGGTACAAAACTAGTTAAATAAAGTCTGGGTGATGTATTGGATCCACAGCTGGCTTGAAAACTATATTCAAAGTTCTTGTATCCAGAACATATTTAAGTAGTTTAAGGTGTTGTGGGAATAGAAAAGGGATTAAAATTAATCCAGAATAGGTCCAATTATGCTATGGTTAAAGACTTTATCAGACATGCTCTGTTGACTGACTTTGCATATCTAGTCCTCCAAGAAAAAAAGAGTTAGAAAGAAATTTAGTATTCACTGTCAATGTGCCTTATTTCTCTAGAATTTTGGGACAAAGCAAAATAATAAAGATGTTAGAATAGAATGGAGAATGTGACAGAGAAATGAGTGTTCCATATATCTCTTACAGTAGACCAATCTAAAACCCCTTGCTTCTTTACGGAGATAGTTTTGGCAGATTCCAAAAGTAAATAATCTGAAATAGAAGTAGATCAGAATATCCCAGATTTGATATTCTGGATCAAACTGTAGGTTTTGTATATGCCTACAAAATTATCTTCATGGATTAGCCAAATGGACTGAGAACAAGTTTAGCAGACTGTTTTCTTTTGTGAGGAATCACAGTTGGAACAGAATGTTTATTTATATAGATGACCAAATACTAGTCAATAGAATTAATGCATGTTTTGTCAAGTTCAATATAGTATTCCAGTAATACAATACTATATCATTACAAAATAAATGAAGGGAATATTATTTCAGCCTCTGAGCAGGTTATATGATAATCACTTATGGACTTACAAAGAATAATTAGATTTTCAGACTTTAGTTCTGGAATCCTCATTTCTAATTTAAGATTTAACACTTTTATCTCAGAGTCAGAGGTGTAAACTGTAACTTTGAAAACAGAATTTCATTAACATGATTATATTTTAGATTCAATAGGAAAAAATAGTTAATGCAAGAAATACGTTTTCCAGACATAGTTATACAAGTACAAAAATGCCTAAATAAATGGCTTGCTTATTTTATCATTTCATGTATGGGATGGAAGAAAAGTTTCTTTTCTTAGCTGTCTGAAAGTCAGCCTCAAAAGACCCAATGGATTTAGTATGTCTATAAGTCACATTAATTTCTTTCTGCTCTTTTAATACCTTGAGGTACTTGTTCTACTTTCAAGAAAATTGCCCCTACCCAATCAATAAAAGTATAAACAGAGAATATGAATCTTTCAGAATCGATGGTGCATATAATTACATGAGTGATGGCTGAAAAGTTTGGTCAGGGAAAACAATACAGATAAACTCCAAATCTTTACAAACTAGAAGAAAAACATGCACACTTACCCATGCTTTTTATATTTATGAGGCAATATCAAGGTTAGATATTATAGAGATAGATTAAAAATGAAGTTTAATCCATTTCTACAAGTACGAAGAAATTTTTGATGGGCAAAATATTAATTTGATACAAAATGAGTATATGTGAATCCCCCTGGGTGATTGTTCACATTTTATTATGAGGTTTCAACTACCAATCTTTAAGAGACATTGGTGGCAAGTGATATAGCTTGAAAATAACTCAGTATGGAAACTGTAGATTTGATATAATTGCAGTCTTTGATAAGACATTTCTTTGACAAATCTCCAGTAAAGTTTCTCAGATGCTTTATCAAAGAGACAGCTCAATGAAATATTGAATTTGTGCAGTGACCATCAGCTTCAGATGTTTCAAAAAGTGGCAATAAGTAACTTTAAAAAAAAACCTTGGCATTTCTACTGCCTGATCTTCCAGTATGATGGCTGAAGTGGAATATACAAACTGTTCACATTCTCCCATACACTTTCTGATTTGAATATTAAGGTAGAAATGCAAAAGGTGAAACATAATACCCTCCTTTGCTAATGCCGCTTGCAATGCCTGAAGCCATGTGTCTGATCTTGGTGTCACTAGCCTTCTGACATAATTTAATTCATCTCCTCTCTTCCTCATCAACCTATTTATGGTGCTCAGATATTCACAATATCAGGATAGTTTTAAGTATAACAATGTTTCAATGTTTCTAATACAAATTTATTCATCCAGATATTCATTTACTGTATGCAAGATATTTTGGATAAGCGAATTTACCAATAATTTGGAAGTAATCTAGGATATCACTAACATGCTTTTTAAAGTTATTCTAAATTCTAGAAATATGCAATGTTTGAAAAAAGTGTTCTTTGAAACAAATATTGGTACACATATAACTCCTATCAGTAAAATCAAATTAAATCAAATGTACCTTTTCTAAGAATTGTATACTAGAGGGCACTTTTGCAAGTCACAGATTCTTTAGGGAATTGACAGCAGGTGCTACCTGATTGACCACTCATTCCAAGGCATCTTTCTGCCTTTGAATCCAAAGAATTGCATAACTATTACATTTTGTCTGTATCAATATATTATTTTATGTTCTATTAATGTTTTTGCATTTTTTAACACTCAGGAAATCCACTTTCATTGTTCACTTATTTATTCGTCTCAATTTTCTTTAATATGCTGAAATGAATGAACCACAAATAATTTTGTACTTAGTTTTCCCTAATGTATCCATTTTAAAACACCATAGCCTTAATATATTCTTCTCTGTGAAAACATTGAGCTAAATATAACAGATGCTAGCAGATTTTGTTCACTGCTGCATGTCTGTGTATGAAGAATTGCTTTTATTAAATTGTCCCATCCTGCTCTGTTGAAATCATTTGCAAATGTCTTTTACATCAGAATACAAACAAATGCTCAATCCGTAAAACAATGTTTACTCTGACCATCCAAAAAAGTAAATATCACAATTGGAAAATGAAAGGGAAAGCAGAATTCAATTAGATACAGATAATCCATCGCAATTGCATGGAGAGACGAATCACTATCTTAGGACCTCGTCACGATAGCATAACCCAGAAACAATATTATTTGATTACCTCACCAAAAGATCTTTATATTAGGTCTACATAAATGAAAATCTGCCATTTTAAGAGCTATTGTTTTTCTCATTTTGATCTTTGTGTTCATGGTGAACACGAAGATAATGAAACACTTTTGGCCACTTGCCCATTGCTCTTGCTATTCAGCAAACATGGCTTTTCTGTTGGTGCTAATCCACCAACAAATCAATCAGTTTTGCTAATCTCAATTATCTGCTAGGAAGGGGTTAAAATATTGCCTGCTGGCTCCTCTGTCTCTTGTGTTTGGGTCTGATTGTTCAGCCCATGCTTATTGCCTTCTAACAGTGCTACCCCTACAAGGTTCAACCACACTGACATTTTCCTAGCTACCCTTAAACTCTTTTCCAATACTAGAGTGAGACAGGTTTCCATTCCAGCATTGTGAATTATATTTCCAAATCTTGCCATCTTTGCTCATGGTCTCCATCAAGTTCAGTTACTTTCATTTCCATCCATCTTCTCTGTTTCCTTCCATCCTTGTCCCCTAAACTTCTTCAGCTTCTGTTAATGGACAGGTGGCTATATGCCAAATGGTCAGCCATCAAAAGGAAGTGGTATGCTCAAATCACTTTAAAGTGGGGCCACTTTAAAGATCTCAAGGAAGGGGATGGCAAGCCATTTCCTCCTTCCATACATCTTGCTACCTTTTTAAAGGCTGAAGAACCGTTTTTATCCTTAACTTATGTTCCTTCTCATTTTTCTTTCTTAAAAACAAAATGTCTTTGCAATATTGGGATTTTTTTAAAAAAATCTATTGCTACATTCTATTTTCCTCCTTAGTGGATTACCCTAAACTTGTAGAGCTGGATAGATAAATGACAATATATAATAAGCTTATTGCTATCTTTCATTTGCTGTAACTAAACAAGATGGTTTATTTTAACAATCAATTCTACAGGTATATTTATACTGTTTCTATAGTACATTTTAAGGGGTAAACATCCTTCTCAATAGTTTTGTATTGTTTATCTATAAGTATTAGTTTCCTGGAAAGACAAATTACTCGGTAAACCTCTCAATCATACATAGAATAAGGATGTATATGAGAATTAGTCATCCTATTTTCTCACAGTGAATGAAAACCAACATAATAGAAAATATATTGGTTATAAAAACCAAGGGTGAAAAGAAAGGGCAAATGACAATTATATAGACAGGAAGAAAAACAAAACACAATAAGATTTTAATGCCATTTTATATATTGTACATGGCTAGTTCTTGAATCATGGTAGTTGCTGAAATTCTTTTGTTATGGTTCCTATTATTTTTTCTGTATTTTTTGTGACCTTACCTAAGTGGTTTATTCCTGCTTATGTTCTGAAGACTGACAATGGCATCTAATCCTAAATCAGAGGCAGGTATTTGAAGAACAAAGAGCCATTGAAAATTACATCCCTTCAAACCTGGACAGCTTTTTTAAAATCATGAAATGCCATCTGACAGTATGGAGTCCACTGAACATGTTTAGGTTCCTTTTTTTCTTAAAAAAAATCAAGTCTGTAAGAAGTTGAGCTGTGATGGAATAGTGAACATATAATGACTCCAGTATACTACCAATCCTAGGAATGACTTTGTGTTTGTCGGATACAACCTAATTTTACCTGTTTTGATTTTATCTGGTTTCCCCTAGGAATTTCATTGTTTAAACCCAAAGTAATGCTCGGTTGGATTTATAGTGATCTATTTTGCAGTTTGGTTAGAACTTTTCCTGAGTGTTTTAAATGACCATCCCTGTTATGCTACATATGATAAAGTCATTTGAAGAGGGCTCATACCATTTCCTTTAGCCTCACAATATTGTACCGTTAACTTTGGTAAGAACTCCATGTAAACCAAAGGGCATTTTGATAAATTGAAAGAGTCCTTGGAGAATGACAAATATGGTATTTTCTCTGGGTATATTTAACATAAATAATGTTGGCAAACTCCAATGTAGATACTGTAGGTATTGCATTTTATTTAATAAATCATAACCTTCTTAATTCTTGGTGTGAGCTCACTATCAGACTGGGCAATTTAGTAGCATACAGAATCTGATTTTGCTGCTGTATTTTGGTATAAAGCTATGGACACAATTTACTTTCATGAAGATTTGTTTGTTTGTTTATATTTGGATGTCACCCGACTCTAATCAACTCTGGGGAGCTCACAGCAACAAAATTATTTGGAAAACAACAAAATACAAAAAAATCAAAATCAAAATCAAGCAAGTACAAAAACAATCAGAAAATGGCAATCCAATAACAAGGCAAACATAAAACATCACAATTGCATGTATCCTCTTCAAGGTCTGGATAAATAGACAGGTCTTTAAGGATTTTCATAATGTCACTGCGTTATTTTATTTGCCAGCTGAGCTCATTATTTCTGGACTGTCAGACTCTCCGTAGCTTTGCCAACTTCTTATCAGTAAGCTACGTGTTTCCGTATCCACCCACATTCCTTCACTTGCTTCACACTTTCTTTCCTTTGTTCTCCTGCCAGCAAGGTCCGGCTTTGGACCGGCAGGAGATCTCACTTGCCAAAATGTAACAATTTAACTTTTCTTAGTTAGTGAGGTGTTTTATTTTCTTTATAACAAATAAATGAGTTTTATTAGAAACCTTCCTCGAGTTTCTTTTCAGATTATTGACAACTTGGATTAAGCCACGACCCATCTCCTCTAAACCAGGGTAATTAGTCCCAGAGCCAAACATGGGATTAATAAATGCCCTGACAACTGATAGCATGAGGATGGTCTGATTTATGGTTTTTTTCCTTGTTTTGTTACTTCTGATAAGAGCGCATAGGCAATTAGTTTTTAGCTACTGAGGTACGCTAATTATATTGCTAAGATGCCGAAACAGAAGAAAAAAGGCAAAGTGAAACCAAGACCACTCTTCATAAATGATTTGATTGATCTTTCCAACGAAGAGGTGGCAGACAGGAGATTTTCAGATTTCCAGCCCCTTACTACAGCCACACGCCTGGAACAAGAAAAAGCCGTGGGAACAGAAATGGACAGAGATAAGACAGAAGCTGTTTTTTGAAGATGATGATTTACGACTGAGGTCAGTAACATTTTCTTCTGATCTTCCAAGCTCTGAAAAAGTCTTCCCAGAACCTTCTGAATTTGTAATGCTCAATGCAAGGCTAAAGCACTATCGTGACCGTATAAAACTCTATGAACAGCAGCTATCCCAGGCAAAAATGGCTATATCTATGCTTGAGCAAGATAAGGGAAATAACTCAAATTTTTCAAAAAGCGCCATATTGCCTTCTTCTCCGGAGCCAAAGACACTCCCCCTGGTGGATTCTGTGTCAGGCCAATTAAGGCAAAGAGCACTGCATACGTCACATGAAAGTCTCCCTGATCAAGTTACACATGTCTTACATAACCACTCCTACTCTAAAGCATACAATGCCCCGTATGCAAAGCTGCCCAAAGGTGCAGCACCATCTGCTGGCAAAAGTAATTTACTACAAGAAGCTGAAATGCCACAAGTGTTTCCACAGGCCCAAACTCAAACACCCCCTGGTGGTGTTGGTGTCCTTTTAGATGGAACACAATTAAACTTTATGCAGCAAAGGCAAATGACTGCATCTCCAGCAGGTCATGCCAATATTGCAGATCAAGCACAAATGGCAACTGGAACACAGCAGATTCCAGTGCATCAGCCACAGCAGCTACAAATGCCTGCATATGTGCCCCAGCCACAAGTGCAAATAGGGCCACCTCCTGGCCCGCCTCCAATGGCACAACCAAGACCATTTTTAGGTCCACAACAGGCACAGCAAATACCACAGGCATTTCTGCCAGCACAGCCAGCATACCAAGTGCAGGCTCCTCACCAGGCATTTTCTGTCTCTCCACTAACTAGTGAGTCAAAACTAAAAATGTCAGGACACAATTACAAAGCCTGGGTCAGTGATATTACACTATTGCTTCTTAGAGAAGGCACGCACTGTATGGTATTTAACCCACCTGCACAACCATGGGACTTTGCAATAAGAGATTTAGAGATAAGGGCTCGTACAACATTATTGATGTCCATGGATACTGAACTGCAGGTCACTTTTCCACCAAATACAACGGCCCGACAAATTTGGGCTGAATTGGAAAATTGCTACAGGCCTATCTCAATTGAATCTTCATGTTTACTCATGTCTGAACTCCACGGTTCGAGATTGAAACCCGGTGAACAAATTGGAGGACATTTGACCAAACTGAAAGGTCTGAGAACAGAATTGAGAGAAAGAGGCCATAACATTGAAGATATTCAAATGATCAGCATCATTATTAACTCTTTGAATTATGAATGGAAAGATGCTGTTACAAAAATTAACCAAGTCCCAATTGCTCAACGCACAGTGGACAATGTTTGTAGACTTTTAATTGAAGAAGAGGCATTCATGCTAGCTACTCCACACTTGAGAGGACCACCCGCATCAAGAGCTCCAGCTAGGTGCCCCTTCCGAGGAAGGACCTATGCTCCAAGGATGCCAAGATGCTACACCTGCAATCGTGTGGGACATGCCACCCGGGATTGTCCCCAACGAGTTCCAGCTCCCGTCACGCACCAGCCCAGAGGAACAGATTCCAGAGGCAGAGGCAGAGGCGGAAGACAAGGTCGTCGTGGTCCCCGGTGTGATCCACAAACTCCACTCGCCACACTGGCTTTAACCAATGATCCACAACTTCAACCAGAGTACGACAGACGACTCCTGTGGACTTTGGACAGTGGTGCAGCATTGCATGTTACCTACAGAAAGGAACTTTTCACAGAGATGCACGAGCCTGAACCAGAACTACGTGAACTTTATTCTTTTTCCAATCATCCTTGTCAGGTCAAAGGAAAAGGAACTGTTTATGTTGAAGAGCTCAATGCATTCATTCCTGATGTTTATTACATACCAACAGCAACCAGTAATTTGCTTAGTCAGTATCACTTGTCTAGAATGTTAAAGTTCCAAGTTCACCACCTTGAAAAAGTAAGTTACATAGTTAAAGATGGAGATATTGTTGCTGAAACCATATCAATTGGTGGTGTTTATTACTTAAAGCCAAAGCCTAAAAAACAAACACAGGCAAGTATGCAAACCCCAAAAAGGGAGAGCACAGGCCCAGAGAGAGATGCTCCAGAAAGAGATCCTGTTGCTATTCCTAAGGCTCCTAAAGCCAACAAAAATAGAATTGGTAAACAGATTGCTCAGAGCAAGCCTGAGGTTCCGCATAAAAATGTCAATGTTGAGAATTCACTAACTGGTAAACCTTTGCATTCCAGGTGTATCCACAAATGGCATAGAAGATTGGGGCATGCCAGTTTCCGTGTTCTTAGGAAGATGCCGGAGTTCGCAAAAGGTTTGGATCTAAAGGGGTGTAAGGTGTTTTTGGATTGTGCTGTATGCAAGAAGGCCAAATCCAAAGCAGCAGCCATTCCCAAACACGCTACACGCCTGTCAACACGCATTTTTGATTTGGTTCACATTGACATAGTTGGTCCATTCCCACCATCATTTGGTGGTAGAAAATATTTTCTAACAATTGTTGATAATTACTCTAGATATGGATATGTATATCCTATGAAAGAAAAATCAGAGACCTTTCAGATCTTTAAAGACTTTGCAACCCTTGTTTCTACCCAACACCAAGTTCGCATCGCCAGAATCCAGAGTGATCGTGGTGCCGAGTTCATGTCTCAGCGTTTCCAGGACTGGATGCGTAAGAATAGAATTATTCATCAGACTTCACCCCCTGACACATCGGCTCACAACGGAGAGGTACTGCAAACCATGATGCGTTGTCTTCTAGAAGACGCCAATCTTGATATGATATACTGGGGTGAAGCTATCAAGTACGCAAATTACATTGTCAACCGTACTTGGAGCAGTGTAACAAATCAGACTCCTTTCTTCATGTTGTATGGCTACAAGCCTGATCTTAAAAACATCCATATTTTTGGTTCATACGCTATGGTGAACATTCCCTTAGCTCAAAGAAGAAAAGGAAGTCCAGCAGCAAAGAGACTGAGATTTATGGGTATTGATGATAATTCAAAATGGAGCAAATTTATTGACTCTAAACATGCAATTGTGATTTCCCAATCTGCTAATTTTGAAGAAGATATTGACTGGTCCAGGATTCATTCAAATGATCCTGGAGTTTATTTTCCCAGAGATGATACTGCTGATGCCACGCAGATTGATGATCAAGATTTCACTGATTCTTCTCAACCCGATGTTCCGTCTTCGCAAGCTGCGGATGCTGACGCTAGCGACGAAAGTGAGGACGAGGACGAAGCAGAAGAAGACTGGACAGTTGTTCCGAGACGTTCCAAGAGGGTCACAAAAGGGATCCCTCCACAACGATATTCTTGGCAACTGACAAAAGCACCCTTGCCTTTGATTTGCAATGTCACACTTCCACCTGATAATTTCACACAAATCAAGCAGCTCCCTAATTCAGAGCAAGACAAATGGTATGATGCAATGCAGGTTGAAATGGACAGTCTAAAGAAACTTAAGGTATTTACACCTGCAAAACCTCCAGCAAACAAAAAGGTCATTGGCACTCGATGGGTCTACAGAATCAAAAAGAAACCAAATGGTGAGTCATTGTACAAAGCCAGACTTGTAGCTCAGGGTTTCGCTCAACGTTATCCTGAGGACTACACAAATACCTACTCACCGACAGTCAGAACTGAGAGTGTAAAAATTGCTTTAGCAACTGCAACTATCCTTGGTTTAGAAGTTTTCCAGTTTGATGTTGACACGGCTTATCTACATGCAGACCTAGATGAAGAGATCTACGTGAGAAGTCCTCCAGGATTCCGACAGCAAGAAGGGGATACCTGGTTTCTAAACAAAAGTCTCTATGGTCTGAAACAATCTGGTTTAATGTGGTACTTATGTCTTACTGACAAACTAAATTCAATGGGCTTTATTAAGTCCGAAACTGATGAGTGCGTGTTCACAAAAAGATCTAACAATGCATATGAGATAGTTCTTGTTTATGTTGATGATATTGTTTATATTGGTCCAAATAAGCAAATGAGTGAAATTTTTGCCAAAGCTTTGCAGAGATACTTCACATTGAAATCATTAGGTCATATTAGCACTTATTTAGGTGTTCAGATTGAAAAAACACAGAAGGGGTTTAGTCTTTCACAAGAAGATAAAATTGAACAAGTTTTGCATCATTGCAACATGAAAGATGCTAACACAACAAAGACACCCATGCAAACAGATTTTCACAACTTGACACAAGAAGAAAGTCCTGAGTTCGAGGATCAAACACTTTATCGTTCAGTCATTGGGTCACTGTTATACATTAGTAGTTGGACCAGACCCGACATTGCACTTAATGTTAATCTCTTATCATGACACGTAGGTAAGGCAAAACAGTTTCATTGGACATGTATTAAGAAATTATTGAGATACCTAAAATACACTAAACACATGAAGTTATTGTTAGAACCAACACATACTGATTATGCAGAATTATGTTGTTATGCAGATTCTGATTGGGCAAGTGATAAGAAATCACGCAAAAGTACTTCAGGTTATATGATGTTCTTAAATGGATGTCCTGTTTATTGGCAAGTACGTAAACAGAATTTTGTTTCTTGTTCATCTACTGAAGCTGAATATGCTTGTGTTTCAGATGCATGTAATTCCCTAACTTGGTTTGATGCTTTAGTCACAGATATCTGGACACACCCGATCCGACCGATCACCGTGATGGAAGACAATGAATCGGTGGTTTATATTTCTGAATCTCATTTTACAGGTTCTAGGTCCAGACACATTGACATTCGTTACCAAAACATAAAGCATTTAGTGAAAAAAGGTTTTGTCAAAATGCAGTATGTATCTACACATGATCAAATTGCTGATATGCTCAACAAACCACTTCCAGCAGCTCAACACGAGTATCTGCGTGAGAAGATGTGCCTTATTTGATGATGAACTGATATTCGCTCAACTGGCAAAAGAAGGGGAATGTCACTGCGTTATTTTATTTGCCAGCTGAGCTCATTATTTCTGGACTGTCAGACTCTCCGTAGCTTTGCCAACTTCTTATCAGTAAGCTACGTGTTTCCGTATCCACCCACATTCCTTCACTTGCTTCACACTTTCTTTCCTTTGTTCTCCTGCCAGCAAGGTCCGGCTTTGGACCGGCAGGAGATCTCACTTGCCAAAATGTAACAATTTAACTTTTCTTAGTTAGTGAGGTGTTTTATTTTCTTTATAACAAATAAATGAGTTTTATTAGAAACCTTCCTCGAGTTTCTTTTCAGATTATTGACAACTTGGATTAAGCCACGACCCATCTCCTCTAAACCAGGGTAATTAGTCCCAGAGCCAAACATGGGATTAATAAATGCCCTGACATTTAAGGATTTTCATAATGTCAGGATGGGAGCCATACAAATCTCATGATAGTTGTTTGTAATCTTTTTGGCACATGACAATGCTCTATACTAATTGATTTTGTAATTCTAGTATCAGCTTTGTGTTTTACTAATGGTGTAAACTGTCATCATTATAGTAAATTGTCTAAAGTGCTTCTAAAAATATTTTAGGTTCTCCTAAATTGTACCTCACTGACATTTTGAATTATTGGTTTTCATGTGCTTGATTTACTAATTCTTGATCAGCTTTGCTGAGGACCATATGGGTGGAATTATGGCTTCTGGAATAGAATTTCCTCAATAGGTTGGCAGAGAAGACATTTTCTTTGTCTGTTTCCAGATCGACTTTTTTTTTTTAATTTGATTTATATGCCGCCCTTCTCCGAAGACTCAGGGCGGCTTACAATGTGCTCAGCAATAGCCTTCATCCTTTTGTATATTTATACAAAGTCATCTTATTGCCCCCACAAACTGGGTCCTCATTTCACCTACCTTAGAAAGGATGGAAGGCTGAGTCAACCTTGAGCCTTGGCGAGATTCGAACCCTGCAGTAATTGCAGGCAGCTGGTCTTAATAAGCTTGATAGTTCAGTTGATCAGCTTCTTAAGGATGTAATAAGAGCCTTGCCATTTGTCTTGTAATCTTCACTCAGGGCTAGGTAGGAAAAGGAGGATTTGACCTTCTACCCCAGAAGTTTTTTCTTGAGTGTTCCTTTCATACCAGCTTTCTGGGTTTGGAAAGCTAGGATTAAACATTTTTGGGCAATCTCAGTTAGGCTAACTTTTCTCTCAGGATGAAAACATACTTTGTAAGGGCTTTAACTTATTTGCTTCCACCTTCTTTAAACATGTTTAGGACATTAGTGGGTTTCAATTCCCGGCGCTACTGGTTTGCTACCGGCAGCGCGTGTGAGCATATGAGCGTAAGCACGCGCATGGTGCTTCTGTGCATGCGCAGAAGGTTCTGCGCATGCAAAGAGCATTTTTAATGACATATGGGCGGGTGGGCGAACCGGTAGCAACCCACCACTGGTTTAGGACCCTTATGGCTATTTTCCACAGAATAACTTAAAAGCTAAACCCAATAGATACCAGGCATACCTCTTTGTAGGCAAACAGAACTGGGTGTCTCAGTATCTTGAGTCTGGTCTAGCATATTTTTCAACATGTTATAAAGATTTGATTCATTTCTCTTGTTAGCCCATCTTTCTAGCAATGGTGTAAGATAGTTTATTCTTCCTTTATTCTCAAACTTTCTTGTAGATGTTTCAGTAATTCAACTGGAAACTGCTCTCTGACTAGGAGGATTTAATGAGAAATCCTCACTTGACTAAGGATTTGATTAGATTATCTACTATTCCCTTTGTCATGCTGGTCTTCAAATGATGGCCTCCACATAGCTGCAGACCACCAAACTATATTGGCCCCTTTATTAGTTTTGGGAAGAGTTTTGCTGGTATTCCTGGCCACATATCTTTGGCAATCCCTGGTTATAAAAACCAGTTTAATGTTCAGCATGAAGTCTATTGTTTCCCTGAATGTCCTGCTAACAGATGTTCATGTGCTAATTTTAGAATACATTTGTGAAGTACCAGCAAATATTCTATTCTCTTTTGAAAAAAAAAATTGAATACAATACAGAATTCCATTGAAACATTCATAAATGGGCTTTGTACAGGTGGTGCTTGACTGATGACCACAACTGAGCCCATCATTTATATTGCTAAGTGATAGTTGTTAAGTGAGTTTTTCCATTTTACGATATTTCTTGCCACAGTTGTTAAGTGAATCACTGGAGCTATAAAGTTAGCAATACAGTTGTTAAGTGAATCTGACTTCCCCATTGATTTTGCTTGTCAAGAGGTCACAAAAGTTGATCACATGACCCCAGGACATGCAACTCATAAATATGAGTTAGTTGTCAAGTATCTGATCATGTAATTTTTGTAATGCTGCAATGGTTGCAAGTGTGAAAAACAGTCATAAATCATGTTTTTTAGTGCCGTTGTAACTTCGAACGGTCACTAAATGAAATGTTGCCAGTTGAAGACTATCTGTATTCAAATTCCTTATGTCCTGCTTTATTGCTCTTTAACCCCTTATCAGAGGGAGCCAATTCTTTATATTGCCTTGCTATCAATCTCCCATTTGAGGGTCATCTCTCCTAATGCTTTTCTTCTGAGCCTATCAGCTTTTCTAAAAGTATTTATGGAGATGGATGGCAGGCTAAAAGGTGGAAAGCAATATACCAAGGGCCATTTAAAAAACTCCGGGGAAGGAGGTAGAGAGTATTTCATTCTTTCAAAGCCACCAAGATCTGAATTAAATTAAGGATATTTGATTTTTTATAATTTTATTTACACTAGCAGAATATATCATGGTTCATGATGTTCCTTTGGCTATTGAGTAATTATTCTTTGGCTGTTGAGTAAGAACAATCTTTAATTTGAAGACATTCCATCTTTCATTTTCCTCTGATATTGGCATAGATCTGTGTTTCCTTAGATATATGTCTCTTTTACACACCCACCCACAATCTATATTCAGTACAGATTTTTTCGCAATATTACTGTTTTCTAAATTATATTTGAAGAATCCATTAGACCATAGGTTAATGAGATGTAAAAAGTGTAGGAAGAAATTGCCCTTGAAACTTTGCTATGTATGTTGTTGTGGCCAAGTTCAAAGCCAGTTAGAGGACTATAAACAAAATTCAAATTAGGAAAAGAAGACACTGACAATGATTTTTCTTTGAATATTAACATTTCAAAGTGTCACATTGAAAGTTAGTTTTATCAGCAGGAGCCTTCATATTTAGATTTCAAATCCTGAAGAAGATGACTTATTCAGGACTTTGACAGTACCTTGTTCACAGAAAGATGTATTTCTTGGGAAAGAAAAAAGGAAAGGGAAAAAATTGCTTTTCAGGTAAAGTGAATATGACTATATTTCTGTGTCCTTGAGCTGCTCACAAGACTGATAAAATCATTTAGAAAAAATGAATAATATTTATACATGTTTCTGTAATTCTATTATTTCCCTCCCCATTGCTATACAAGGATGGCACTTAAAAACAAAGAAGCATTCAAGAACAAAAACCACAATAGAAAGAGAATATTGCAGTACTGCTCTATTTTGTATACAGTGAGGCAAAAAAGTATTTAGTCAGCCACCAATTGTGCAAGTTCTCCCACTTAAAAAGATGAGAGAGGCCTGTAATTGTCATCATAGGTAGACCTCAACTATGAGAGACAAAATGAGAAAACAAATCCAGACAATCATGATTTGGAAAGAATTTATTTGCAAATTATGATGGAAAATAAGTATTTGGTCAATATCAAAAGTTCATCTCAATACTTTGTTATATATCCTTTGTTGGCAATGACAGAGATCAAACGTTTTCTGTAAGTCTTCACAAGGTTGGCACACACTATTGCTGGTATGTTGGCCCATTCCTCCATGCAGATCTCCTCTAGAGCAGTGATATTTTGGGGCTGTCGCTGGCAACATGGACTTTCAACTCCCTCCATAGAAAAAAGGTTTTCTATGGGGTTGAGATCTGGGGACTGGCTAGGCCACTCCAGGACCTTGAAATGCTTCTTACGAAGCCACTCCTTCGTTGCCCGGGTGGTGTGTTTGGGATCATTGTCATGCTGAAAGACCCAGCCACGTTTCATCTTCAATGCCCTTGCTGATGGAAGGAGGTTTGCACTCAAAATCTTACGATACATCCATTCATTCTTTCCTGTACACGGATCAGTTGTCCTGGTCCCTTTGCAGAGAAACAACCCCAAAGCATGATGTTGCCACCCCCATGCTTCACAGTAGGTATGGTGTTCTTTGGATGCAACTCAGCATTCTCTCTCCTCCAAACACAATGAGTTGTGTTTCTACCAAACAGTTCTACTTTGGTTTCATCTGACCATATGATATTCTCCCAATTCTCTTCAGGATCATCCAAATGCTCTCTAGTAAACTTCAGACGGGCCTGGACATGTACTGGCTTAAGCAGGGGGACACTTCTGGCACTGCAGGATCTGAGTCCCTGGCAGCGTAGTGTGTTACTGATGGTAGCCTTTGTTACGTTGGGCCCCAGCTCTCTGCAGGTCATTCACTAGGTCCCCCCCGTGTGGTTCTGGGATTTTTGCTCACTGTTCTTGTGATCATTTTGACCCCACAGGGTGAGATCTTGCGTGGAGCCCCAGATCGAGGGAGATTATCAGTGGTCTTGTATGTCTTCCATTTTCTATTATTGCTCCCACAGTTGATTTCTTCACACCAAGCTGCTTGCCTATTGCAGATTCAGTCTTCTCAGCCTGGTGCAGGTCTACAATTTTGTTTCTGGTGTCCTTCGACAGCTTTTTGGTCTTCACCATAGTGGAGTTTGGAGTGTGACTGTTTGAGGTTGTGGACAGGTGTCTTTTATACTGATAACAAGTTCAAACAGGTGCCATTAATACAGGTAATGAGTGGAGGACAGAGGAGCCTCTTAAAGAAGAAGTTACAGGTCAGTGAGAGCCAGAAATCTTGCTTGTTTGTAGGTGACCAAATACTTATTTTCCACCATAATTTGCAAATAAATTCTTTCCAAATCAGACAATGTGATTGTCTGGATTTGTTTTCTCATTTTGTCTCTCATAATTGAGGTCTACCTATGATGACAATTACAGGCCTCTCTCATCTTTTTAAGTGGGAGAACTTGCACAATTGGTGGCTGACTAAATACTTTTTTGCCCTACTGTACATATTTTATTCAGATATTTATTCCTGAGATTTGTTTGGATGCAAATACTATTTCTAGAACAAGCTGTGCCATTCAATAACATTTGTTAGAAAAGGTGCTATCCTGATTTTTTGCCACAATAGACTATGGGTAGTTCTTGACTTATGACCACAATTGGTCACAATTGAGATTGGAATTTTTGTTGCCAAATGATCTGATTGTTACACGAGTCATGTGGCTGAACCCGATTTTACAACCATTTTTACCATAGTCTTTAAGTGAATCATGCAATTGATTAGTGAATCACATGGTCATTAAGCAAATCCACCTTTCCCCTTTGAATTTGATTGTCAGAAGTTGGCTGCAAATTGTGATCATGTGACCCCAGCAACTGGGTATTTGCAACTGTGCAAATACAAACCAGTTGCCCAACATCCAAATTGTGATCACCTGACCATGTGGGTGCTACAACATTGTGACTTTGAGGAAAGGTCAAAGTCACATAAGTCACTTTTTTCAACACCATTATTTCTCTGAACTGTTGTTAAGCAAATGGTTGTAGGCTGAAGACTACCTGTAACACAGCCCTTGTCCTATAATGTCTTAGAAGAGTGGTTGTAGAGGACAGGGGAAAAGAACATTTCCAGGTGCCATCATGTGATTTTGCATAAAAATACAATATATTTTAAAATGGTAGAAATGTTGTTCTCCACGTACTAAAGCAAAGCTGTCAAACTCACGGCCCATGTGTCACACACTGGCCACGCCCATGCCCGGTTTAATGAAGGCAAAAAAAATCCCAATACATCATGTGACACCACCATGACAACGTGAGTTTAACACCCCTGTACTAAAGTGTTGCCCATTAACCAGTCATTGGTTGTATTGGAGCCAAGTACTGTTTTCACAATATCCTTCTTAAGTATAAAAGCAATGTCATTTCTTCTTTGTTCTTCATGCCCTGAGTAACCAATTATCAGCCCTTCCAGGTAAACCAAACAGGATCACTTATTCTACTTTATTGTAAGGCTACATTAACAAAATCTTGATCTTCAGACTACAAGTGTCAAATCCCAATCCATCTCAATTCACTGATGCCTAAAATGTCAGGTTTGTAGTTGTTTCATTTCATCCTTCACTGTGTCAAGTTTTCTCATGTACATGCTTTTTGTGTTCATGTGTTCGTGTTGCTTTTTGTGTTCATGTTCACTGTAATTCTCCATCCCAGAGTGGTGAAAATATAAAATTTATAATAACAGGCACTTAAGGTATCTTTTAAACCAGTTATATTTACAGGTTAGTTTATCTTTCTTAATGGTAAAGGTAGTTCTTATTTCACCTTGAAAACTATTGGCCCAGGTATAATATTAAAAAATGGAATATGTTTCTATTTTATTCTAAAAAAGTCATACCATACTCTCTCTCTCTGTGTGTGTCCTTCAAATAAAATGTTTTGTATAATTTTAATCTATCACATCAAGAGGACAAGAAATGAGGTTTTAATGCACTGATAACTTACAAAATATGAAAACCTAAGTTATCATGGGATTGAAATCCCTGTCAATACAGTTTATTTCAGCACAGATGCTAATTGCAGAAGAAAATCCAAAAGATTCAAAGGATTTGTATATGTGTGGGTGTGTGCATTATCATATTGTTATTCAGACAAATAGCACGCCTGATTGCAGAATGTGGGGAATTAATATTTGCAAATCATTATTGTACAAAGAAGTGCCAATAATGAAAAGTAATATTATTTGCAAACATTGTTTGGGAACACCAGCTCTAATAAATACAATAGCAGATGGGTCTAGATTGAATATAAGTCACGAAGAGACTCCAGAGGCTTTGCTTGTTTATGAGCAGCTGCTGAACCTTAAGAGGAAATTTTACCCTGGGTGTCTTCTATTATTCTAAATGCTGGATTTAAAAAAAAAACAAAAACCAGGGGGGCAGGAGACATTGTACTTTGTGTGTGTAGGGAGGTATTGTTTAATATCTCTGATCATCTTGCTGGATTTTCTCTTTCATTTTACTTGTCCCTTTTCGGTGATAAAGCTGGCGTTGGAGATCTGAGAGTTGAAATGCAGGACTCTACAATTTAGAGAAGAGATAATTAGCCATGAAATGGCAGGAAATAAGGCCAGTATTAATTCTTGGCCTGAATTATGTTGTTTGCTGCGGCATTTTTTAAATCATTGTTTTTTAAAATACACTTTCAAATGCTGATTTTTAAAATTATATTTATTCTAAGATATATAATTCTTTACAACAACAAAATTTTACCTATTCCCAAGAAATGCATTGCATTTGTATATCCATTGAGTTCCAAATTTAAAATTAGGCAGCTACATCATTTTATGTTATGTTATTTGATCTGAATTTGCAAATTTCTGTAGATTTTCCTTCAGGTACAACCTTCAAATTAGAGCCAGTTTGGTGTAGTGATTAAGGCATCAGGATAGAAACAAGGAGCCCATGATCCAGCCTTAACAAAGCCAGTTGGGTGACCTGGGAGAGGAAGCCAGTCACTTTCTCTCAGTCCTAGGAAAGAGGCAATGGCAGGCTACTTCTGAAAAACCTTGTCAAGAAAACTACGGGGACGTGCTCAGATATTCTCTGAGAATTGAACATGATTGAACAGAAAAAAAGTGAAACAATCTTCAAATCCCTAAAGTGTTCAGAAGAATTAATAATTCTACTTGCTGAGATACCACCAGCTTTTATTATGTAACCATCTGATCAATAAAATTCTGGAGGATTAAATCTTATTTTAGTTAATATATTATTAATTACTATTGATTCAGTAAAGAACTGAAAAGTTAATGGCAACATCATTTATATGAGACTTAATCCAAATGACAAGTGCATAATAGAGATTCTTGTGAAATGGTTTCCAGGGATAATTAGAGAAAGGAAAAAAAGAAAGATTGTTGACTATTTTATTTTTTAAACAAAAAAATACATTAAAAAGAAGTACTCTTATGATGAAAGTAAGAGTTAGAAACTATCATGGAAAATATACACTGCTCAAAAAAATAAAGGGAACACAAGCAGAAGACATCTGAGATCTGAATGAATGAAATAGCCTTATTAAATAGTTTGTTTGTTACATACAGTAGTTTTGTGTTCCCTTTAGTTGTTTTGGCAGTGTGTAAACTACTGTATGTAAAGAACAAAGTATTTAATAAGGCTATTTCATTCATTCAGATCTCAGATGTCTTCTGCTTGTGTTCCCTTTATTTTTTTGAGCAGTATATATTGCTGATGAAGAAATTCTTAATAACTGAAAATAAAAGAGGTTATTCCAGACACTGAAATGAATGAACCTTACATTTTCATGCTTTGAGTTTATGTATTGCAAATCAGGAAATTATTAATTTTACCATTTGCATAATAGGCAGAAGGACAAGTTGGTGGATGGGAAGAGAAGCATTAATACTCAAAGCTTAAATGGTGGTATTTTTACCTAACCTGACATATTTGATTCATGGAAATCAAACAAATATTAATTTATGTCTATGAGTTAATGGGTGGGTTATTAAATTAATGAGTCCAATTTATATGTTGTTACAAAAATACTAATGAAATGTTAAAGGTAGTTAAAATCTAAATATATATATCTTTAGAATACAGACGATTGAAAAAAATCTTTGTAGTAAAAGCTTCTTATGTACTACCAGTAACTTCTTTCCATTATTGTATTATTGTCTTAATACAATAGAGAATTAAGATTTAAGATTAATCACTTGTGCAGCAAAGCAGAAAACTGTTTCTTCCTTCTCCCAACTGAAAGTAATTAAATTAAGAAGAGGGGATAGCAATTTCCATCCCAATACTTATGATCCCTTCTTCCTGATATACTGATTTAGCATAAAACACTTTATTTTATTTTGCTTCAGATATATCTATAATTTATATGGAATTCACTAGGAGTTTTAATGGAGTGTAATGTTTCTGATAGCTGACAATTTATGAAAGATTCTATGCACAAAAAATGGAGATTAAAATGGGTGAAATATTCATCTGTCTCTGTTTTTTTGTGAGATACAATATTCATAATGCAAAATTCTGTGGCAAGTATTTATGTTTATTTTCATTTTTTCCATGGAAGCCTTATTTGGAATGGCTTTTAATATGTATTAGTGCCTTAGAGAATTGAGTCATGGAACAACTCAACTAAAACTTTCTCATATTGATAAAGGAGTTGAATTCCCTTATCTCTTATATTCAGGCTGATACTGCTTAGGCCAAGTAATAACAAAGTTGTTTTGCCCTTTTTATTGTTCTTTGACTTCATGGTTTCAAAAGGAAGGAAGGAAGGAAGGAAGGAAGGAAGGAAGGAAGGAAGGAAGGAAGGAAGGAAGGAAGGAAGGAAGGAAGGAAGGAAGAAAGAAAGAAAGAAAGAAGTTTGTTAAGAATGATTACATAAACAACAATAAGAGTAATTTATTAAATTTATATACTGCCTGATTCCCAGCCATTCTGGGTGCATCTATATCAATGTATTATACTTGTTTGTCAATAATATATTTTTACAATTGCTAAATTGCTAATTCTATAAAGTAGTCTTTCTTTCTTTCTTTCTTTCTTTCTTTCTTTCTTTCTTTCTTTCTTTCTTTCTTTTTCATTCATTCATTCTTTCTCTTTCTTTTTTCTTTTTTCTTTTTTCTCTTTCTTCCTTCCTTCCTTCCTTCCTTCCTTCCTTCCTTCCTTCCTTCCTTCCTTCCTTCCCTTATATGGCACCCCATTTCTAAAACAGCTCACAAGAAATAACATTAACTTATTAGAGCCTTACAAGACAATTATATAAACTTAACGAACAGCAAGGTCCTGTACGGATATTTGAGACCTCTACCAGATCTCAAGGATAGGCAAATACAACTTTAAAAAATTGTCTGAAGGATACCATGTCCCTGAGCCATGTAGGACTTTGAAAGTAATAGTCGGTACCATGAATCACACCCAGGAGAAAATATTGTTCTGCAGTATAAATATTTCTGTTTTCATAAATTTTCATTGGTCACATTAGTACCCTTTCCTTATATCCAGTAACATTCCTTAATATTAGATATTCAGTGGCACGTATACATCTCCTCATTATCCCTCAACCAGTCTAATGGTGATCTGTCTTATGCACAGTCAAGACAATTTTTAATCCTTGTTTAAATTTGTTTTTACTTTCAAGTTTTCTGATCCTTCCTTCTGCATTGCAAACAAAAATGTTTTGCCTACTGTGATTTCAAGATCCTTTCAATCTAAAATTTTGAAAAGCCATATAAATATTCACTCTGGAAGAAACACCCAGATATGGCATCTAAGAAAGACAAATTAATCTTAATTTGGTACAGGTTATTTCTTTTAAATATTTTTAATATTTAATATTTTTGAATCAAAATACATTTGCACATTGTTAGCATTGTCCTTTAAATAGATAAGGAAATTGTCCACATCACAATGGCCTGTGGTTTAAGGTTTTTTTTTTTTACTATATGAGAAGGGTACCAAAAGAAACAAACAGAACCTTATCACCACTTTGTAAATAGATTATATCTGGCAGATGCTTTCTGTATTGTGTTAATTTAAATTGTATTCAAATAGCCAGGAAACCACTGTGGGGACCATATTGCAACCAAGCTTGTCTTCTTGACTAGTGTCATATTGGTGTACATATTGCTAAAAACCAAGACAAACTTTGAAAAAAAACGTTTTTTATAAATTATGAATGTTACACCATCACAATGACAATAAAATCATGCAAAAATAAAACATATTCTGTTTGTTCTATCGATTCATTTCAGGAAGAAGGAGGGACCTTCTACTTAGCACTAGACCAACTTGTTCACATTGTATATAAAATGTACAAAGGTACTAAAAGGAAAATAATGGCTTCCTGATTATGTTATTTTTAAATAAACATATATTTTCATTGAAGTGTTCATGTTCCTATGGGAAAATTGTAGCATATTTATTTAGTTATATACCACCCAATTCCTAAAACTCTACATGCTTTACAATTTATCTATTTAAAAACCATGGACATTAACTCAACAAAAAACAGCAGCCCAAGGTTGTATAGTCATAAAGGCAATACCACAAAAGCAATTACCAATGCCTGCTAAACCGTTAAATGTTCCTCCCTTGCCTTGTGCATATGGGCTGGTAAGATCCCTGCAGGTATTTGGGAGCCAAACCATTTAGAAATTTATAGGTCAAAACTCATAATCTATAATCCAATGTGTGTCAGATGCAATAAACCAGGAACCAGGCTAGAATTCAAAAATATATAAGTTTATTTCATGGTACCTGTACACAAGAATCTGATCTATTAATGGTCAAGGCAAACTGGTGCCAGATAAGAGTCAACGGACTTCAAGGGGTGCTAGACTTAGATCTCTTATGGGGGCATAGAGACTCCAAACTGCTGATATGTTTGACCCTCAGCCTGGTCACCTTCTACAGTGTGGGAACTAAGAATTGGCATTATATTGCAGTCTCCTAATGTATTTTGTAACTGTATTTTGTAACAATTATAATTTTTAGGTCACATTAGATACAGTTGCATACAGAGTACGTTATTATAATCTAAGTGCATGAGGATGAAAGCAAGTCACTGCAGCCAGGGAGTCACTATCTAAATAAGTCTGCAATTGGTGTAGCAGCAGTGGTGGGTTGCTACCGGTTCGCCCTGTATTGGGTGAACTGGTAGTGGTGGTGGCGGGAGGCTCCACCCACCTGCCGAGATACTTCTGCACATGCGCAAAAGTGTCGCACACACAAGCACACGAGTAAAACGGTAGCAAACTAAATTGAAACCCACTACTGTGTAGCAGCCTACATTGGGCATTTCCCCATTCCTCAGTAGATTTTGCCTGCTGTTCCAGTTGGTGTTGTGAGTCCAGGAGGCTTGTAGATCACTTTATTCAACATTTTTAAAGTTGGCTTGGTAGAACTGCTTCAGATGAAACTGAGCTATTTGAGCTAGTTCAGAATATGTTCATTGTGTAAAAAAAGGAAGAAGACCAAATATGCGAACTGTAATTTATGCAAATATTGCCATTGTTGCACATGTTTTCATTATAAATGTTTCCTGCTTTTTCTCTATCTTAAACGACTGTTTTTTTTCTCTATAAGTGAAACATTTCTCCTTCTCCCAGAATCAAGCTATTGTTCAATGTGAGATATCACAATATGTCTTTGTCATAATATATCTCTGAGAACAAAAAAAAATTAACCTTATTGGAAGAAATCATATCATTTTGACATTCATCATTTTTGTTGAGTATGTTGAATGAGAGAGAGACTAAGGGGGTAGGAGCGGGGGAAGAAAGCCCTGAAGTCAAAGGGAACTGTTAAACATTTTCCTTGTCATCAAAGTAAGCAGATTGTAGCCCAGCAACACTTTTGATTTCATGCCTGAGTTATGGATTCTCTCTTTAACAAATCAACTATAAACAACCCACACAGTTGGTTCTAGTAATTTTCAAAATATGATATACATACATTTAACTTTATAATCTTGTGATCAGTGCCACCATGGGGAAAAATAATAAATCAAGTTCTATTGTGCTGCTTTATATGCTGCTGGAATGCGTAGCTGCTGCGCAGATATTTGATTGATTTGTCACACATGGATAGGGATACATGGATGGGGCTTATCAGTGTCACTTTTGGTTTTATAAGCCTACAAGGCAGCCACAAGCCTCACACCATGCTGTGATATGTTTCTTCCTGACACACCTATTTATCTTTATTTATTGAATATCCTCAGGTTGCTTCTGGGAAGAATCTCTTGCTTCCCTCTCAGTGTAAGAAGAAAGCAGATCGAGTAAAGTTGATTAAAACACACACACACACACACACACACACACACACACACACACACACACTATAGCCTGAAATCTTTTTTTTTTTAATTGAAAAAGTTTTACAAATACAGATTTCCCCCCCTTTTTCCCCTCTCCTCCCTAACCCCCCTCCCCCTCCCCTCCCCCTGTGGCTTCTCCAAAATAAAACCCAGATTAATAACAGATTATATAATACTTTACCATCCTTTTACTCCACCCTCCATATGCTGACCTTTTCTTTCTAACAATATTATTATATCCCCCTTATACTATACATTTCAAAGTAACATTCAGCTGTAAAATTATATAGTAAATCCTAATTTAGCAATTTCAACTCATAATCTACCCTTTTCCTCCTCCCCCATGCATATATCTCTTAATTCAAATCTTTTACATATATTAATATAACATAACATCCCTTTTCTTAAACTAAACAATCAGTAAACTAACCTATCTCCACCCACTTTCCTACAGGTCTACCATACATAATATTTTTAATATCTTTGTTCTTCTGCCCACACCACTAAAAAATATTTCCATATGTAAATAAAATCCTCAAATGACTTTAAGCTTGTAATCCATATGATATCTTCTATAATGTCTTTCAACTGGATTGTTAATTCCATCACCCATATTAAGGTAACATCAAATTCAAGTTCCAACAGTATGTTCAGTATCTTCAATTACCATCTGCCCCCATCAATAGTAAATGTTTTCGTATATAAAAAACCACCCGAGTGACTTTATATTTATATTCCATATAGTGTCTTTTGCAATGTCTTTTCATCTAGATTATTAATTCCAACCACCGTGTTAGGGTAACAACCAGATCTTTTGCATGCCCCAATCCCATAGTTCTCTTGCCTTGAAGCTCAGCATAAACGTAATCCATTTGTCAAAGAGTCCAAAATAGAAAGTTCCAATCCACTCAATTTAAGGCCATCTTCCACATCCCAAAAGTACAGCACTGCAGAGATCTGTCACTCTCCTCAAAATAGTATAAACCAATACTTTGCCTCAACTACATTTTCATGTATTCAATCGTCTCTTAAGTAACTGGCATTACACTGTTGTTTAGTCTAAAAATTATAGCCTGAAATCTTAATTAATATCATTTTGTAAGCCTCACTGAATTTAGTGGCATTTACTCCTGTATATAAATATTTATAGAATTGGACTTTGTAAAGTGTCTATTTCAAATCTTTATCGTAATTGAAATTGTCATATGGTAAATTTCATCTATTGGGATGAGCAATATTTTGATGGAGTCACACTTAACATCTGTGGACAGTACTAGGTACAGAACTAATGCAAAGTGGGTGCAGCTGTGCCATGTAGGTGGATATGACCATGGTAGTAATTGTGATGGTGGTGATGCCTGGTTGAGGTAAAGAAGGACACGAGAGTTTTATTGTTTTTGAAAGGGTTAATGCTCTTTTGGCCTAAGCAGCATATAGCCAATCTAGGCTGATCTTGGAAACTAAGTAGATTTGGCCCCAGTTAGTACTTGAATGGAACTCCAGAACTGAACACTGGAATGGGAAATTGGAGGAAAAAAAATCTATAAAAAAGCAATTACTTCCATAACCCTGTGAAGAAAATGGCTTGGAAGCTGTTACCTAGGCATCAAACACAGTTTAGTATTTCTTTACCTTTTAAAGCCTATTTTAGGATTTACATTACAATTGTTCTGAAACTCTTGTTTCAAAACAGTATGAAAATGTACTTCCCATTTTCAATAGTAGTGTCAGAATGGTTTTGGGTGCCACAAAAAAGGGAAGCAACATAAATGCACTTGATTCCTTGTATTTCATCTCTTTTGTGAAAAAGAGTGGGGATAAAACTCTGGGTTTTGATTCAAAATAAATTGCAGTTTCTTTAGTTCAACTAAATCTGGGAAGCTGTGGTCTGCGCAAGTTAGTTAAAGCAAAATGTCAAACTCCAATTTGACTTCCATTTAATACAAGATGGTTTGGATTATAATTCATATGCAGAAGCAAATGACAAGGAAATTGTGTAATGGGAATTGTTTTCTGATTTTTGGCATTTATTTAGCTTTCTGAATGTTTGTCATTAAATTTTGACAAACAAGATCAACATATAAAACAAAGGCTGCATATCAAATAGAAGGATTTTTTTTAAAAAAATATGTTTGCCTTTTTTGGAGAATGCTATGTATTATAAGATCTGTTCTGAAGACATAGTATCCTTTTTAACTGTCAGGTATTTTGTCATATTATATTTTTGTCATTGTAGCTTCTCCAAAAAAGGTATACAGGATGTTTTGGTATTTGTATTATGTTTGAGACTAATTCAAAGAGTACATTAAAGATAAAAAAAATGTTTCAGAAAGAAGAATCTGTTTCTCTTTTAACAAAAGCATCACCAGTTTATTCCTGTATGTCACAAAACACTTAACACTTCCTGCTCTTCTTGAAAACATTTTGACATCTTTGGTTTTAACAGCCCTTTCATAGAAAAGGATGTCCATGCTTATGCAATGATGCATTTTTAAGCTTGTTTCATAATACCTTCTACATAGTTGACACATATATTACCAATTGTTAAAATCAATCTACAATTTTATTTTTTTATTTTATTTATTTTGATTTTTATACCGCCCTTCTCCAGCAGGACTCAGGGCAGTGAACAGCTGAGATAAAACAGAGCATTCAAAATTTAAAAAACAGTTTAAAAAGTAATTAAATAATTTCGGCCCACAATTTAAAACAACCCAATTAAAACCAATTTCAAATTAAAACCGAATGGATGGGATCAAGCCAGCCCGGCTAGATGAAATAAATGAGTTTTCAGGGCCGAACGAAAAGTCCGGAGGTCTGTTATCGTGTGTATCTCTGGGGGTAGGTCATTCCAGAGGGCGGGTGCCACCACAGAGAAGGCTCTCCCCCTGGCGGTCGCCAGCCAACGTTGTCTGGCGGATGGCACCCTGAGGAGGCCCTGTCTGTGCGAGCGTACTGGCCGGTGCAAGGCTATTGGCGGCAGAAGGCGGTCTTGTAGATACCCTGGCCCTAAGCCATGGAGCGCTTTAAAGGTGGTCACCAACACCTTGAAGCGCACCCGGAAGACCACTGGGAGCCAGTGCAGCTCGCTCAGGTGAGGTATCACATGGGAGCGCCCCGTCGTCCCATAATCCCCTGTGCGGCCGCATTCTGGACCAGCTGGAGCATCCGGGTGCACCCCAAGGGGAGCCCCATGTAGAGAGCATTGCAGTAGTCCAGGCGGGAAGTGATGAATGCATGAGTGATCGTGCGTAGGGAGTCCTGATCCAGAAAGGGACGCAACTGGCATATCAGGCAAACCTGATAAAAAGGCCCCCGGCCATGGCCGTCATATGCTCTTCTATAGACAGCCGTGCATCCAGGAGAATGCCCAAGTTGTGAGCCCTCTCCGTGGGGGCCAGTGATTCACCCCCAATAACCAGCGATGGCACCAGCTGGCTATATCGGGACGCCGGAAGCCACAGCCACTCGGTCTTGGAAGGGTTGAGTCGGAGCCTGTTTCTCCCCATCCAGACCCGCATGGCCTCCAGGCACCAGGACATCACTTCAAGGGCATCGTTGGGGTGGCCTGGGGTGGAGATGTAAAGCTCGGTGTCATCAGCGTACTGATGGAACTCCACCCCAAAGCCACGGATGATCTCACCCAGCGGCTTTACATAAATGTTGAACAGAAGGGGCAAGAGGACTGACCTTTGTGGTACCCCACAAACAAGGCACCTTGGGGTCGACCGCTGCCCCCCTGGTCAACACAGATTGTGACCGGTCAGAGAGGTAGGAGGAGAACCACCGCAAAATGGTGCCCCCCACCCCCAACCCCTCCAATCGGTGCAACATGATACCATGGTCGATGGTATCAAAAGCCGCTGAGAGATCTAATAGGACCAGGATAGAGGAGCAACCCCTATCCCGAGCCCTCCAGAGATCATCCACCAATGCGATCAATGACTTTAAGAATATGAGAAAATACATTGCAGGGTATTTTTTTTCATTTGCACACCTATAAATCGCTTATATTAAGTGATGTTTCCTCCTTGAGGAAGATGGGCCACACAGAAATGTGAAAAATAAATACATTTCAATTTCAATGTGAAAAAAAAAAAGAGACTTTGGAAAAAGTGCAAAGAAGAGCAAATAAGATGATTAAAGGCCTGGAGACTAAAACATATGAAGAACGGGTGCAGGATTTGGGTTTGGCTACTCTAGTGAAAAGAAGGTGTAAGGGGGACATATTCCATATTTGAGAGGCTGCCACAAACGGGAAGATGTCAATTTATTTTGGCTTTTGACCTGCAATGGTCTTGTAAGTGATTTTTGCTTAAATATCAGTGAAATCCTTTGCATAATCTAGAATCATCATAACACAGAGTATTGGTCATGTGATCATTTTTAAATGCATGCTAGCAAACATTAGAACAATCGCATAGTAGATACAGGGGAAGCCAGAATCATTTGGGATAACATTTGATCCCAATCTTCTTATTTAGGCTCATACTTTAGTTAGTCAATAGGGCTGCTGTGACTATTATAGACTTTATATTTGCTTTTCTCCACTGTATTTGTACGCAATAAAGGTATATGTATGCAACCATAACATATACCTTTATTCAACTTACAGCAGGCAACATCCCCACCCAAGTTGTGGAACAAGAAATAGGTCCTATACTTCTAAGTCTAATTTATTTGCTATAAAAGTACTTTCGAATGAATTCTGTTTTATCAAATTCATGTATTTTCCCTTCTTATTAGCTGGAAGTTAACAGTCAGTTTGGAATTTTCATCAAGTCCCTTCCAACTCCATTTCATATTGCTGTATTTTTTCGCAAAATGGACAGGTATATGTTGTAACACTGTGCTTCAGGCTTGCTTTCATATTGCTGAAATTTGCTACACCGTATAAACCTTTATTCCTATTCCTATACAAGGAATCGTGTAACTGTTCCTGTTGTGATGGAGAAAATGAAGAATTATAAAGACTAACACCACAATTTAACGCTTCACAGAAAGAGTGTATACCATTCCTTCTCTGTGGACAAGCGCACTAATTAATATTTATTGCACCTGTCATACCTGTAGCCGTGGTCAATCCATTGCTGCAGCAGCTCAATGGAAGGCTGGGCACCGTCTCTCTCCTTGGCAGGCATGTTTAGGTCATCAACAAAGGCAAAAGCTCTTTTCCCTAGTGGAGTGCTATCAAGCCCTCTTCTTTCTCCTGCAAAATTAAACCATTAATTTTATTCACGCTAATTTTCACCCAGGCCTGGAACAGCAGGGAAAAAACAGAATGGAGAGAAAGATATATAAAAGGGAAACCTCTCTTTATAGAGAAACTGCCAGGCGTTACTGCTACAATTGGCTCTTCTGGAATCCATGACCTTTGATTTTTATCGGCTGTGCCTTAAAGGTCAAGGAAGCATAGGGAGAACATAGTTATAAATCCACATGGAGTTTAATCAAAGATGGCAAGCTATCCTGAAGTAAACAAGCTAATAAAACCATTCTAGTTTAAAATGCTTGTTAACAAAGTGTCAACAAAAGCATGCTGTCATTATGTGGATAGGAATTGAATTCATTAAGCAAGAAAAATAAAAATAAAGTGGCCTGGTTTGTCTCAAGCTAAGGAGTATTTTCGTACCCTGATTTAAACCCTTTGCTTTAAACTAATGAATAATATTCTCCTCATGTTCTTTTTCTGTTTCCTCCAATTTGGTTTTTGTTTATCCTATCTATCAGTAACAACAGTTATAACAAGAACAACATCGACCCGTAGAAGTCTTATAGAAAGCTAGATTTTTCTCCATTGTTTATTCAAAGTATTGAGGGAGAAATGCCATCCTAGTTTTGCCAACTATATGTATAGAGTTTATCTGTTTCTCTTTCCCTCTCTCTTTTCCTCCCTCTTCCTCCCTCCTTTCCCTCCATCCCAGGTCTTTATCAAAAAAATAAAGCATACATCATAACCTATAATAAAAGCTCCAGGTTTTCATAATTCAATCATGACATCACAAACAATGGTCAGAATTTACATTGCAATGTTATGACACAGATTTCATTACTTGAATCCCCTTGTTCCTCCTGATGATGTCTATGTGTCTATCTCTACCAACAGATGGTTTGAGTTTCAGAGCTAACTGGATCAGTACTTAAATGAAGATATTAAAAATATTTTTTAAAGAATATAGACAATATCATAACAGAAATAGGACAAAGTTTGAAAAAATTACATAAGAAGTCTTACCAGTCCTCACAAATTTTGTTTTTAGAAATCCTGTAATTTAGGTGACCTGTTAAAATCAGCTCAGGAAGTATTGGTACTATACAGTAAACTGTTGCAAAAGTGCAATGCTATTATAATGTAGTAAATTAAATGTATGGATTAATTTTCAAGTATCAGTAACACTTGGACAGTGCAGCATATACTGAATGTTTATTTTTGCATTAAAGACAAAGAAACATATTTAGCTTTCATCGGTACAAGCCAGTACCCTGAAGAGAAAATTATTTGCAATTTAGGGAAGACAAATATTATTCACATTGTTGTATTCTATCAGATCTGAATTCACATGTGTTAATTTAATAAGGAAAAGATTATAGCACTAGCAATAGCACTTAGACTTAAATACCACTTCATAGTGCTTTACAGCCCTCTCTAAACAGTTTACAGAGTCAGCATATTGCCCTCAACAATCTGGGTCCTCATTTTACCGATCTCAGAAGGATGGAAGGCTGAGTCAACCTTGAGCTTGGTGAGATTCGATCTGCTGAACTGCTGGCAGCAGAAGTAGCCTGCAGTACTGCACTCTAACCATTGCGTCACCGCGTCTCTTATACAATGTAAGAAAGCAAGAAGATATAAACTTGGAAGATACTGTAATAAAAATTTAACAACAATGAATGGATTTGATAAAATATGCTTACACACATATAAGGTTATGCATAATAGAGCTTTGTTCCCTAAACTGTAGAGCTTCTTTATCAGCTGACAAAATCCTTCCTTTTTACCTAAAATAAATAATGTTATTAATATATTTTCAAATAGACATACATAAAATAATATAAAATAAGAATTAAATTTCATCACACACAAAAGAAAGTGGTAAAAATTACAAAACATGTCAATACATAAAAGAACAACCATCATCTTTTTCTCTGTAAATAAAACTATATCCCAAACTCACCTGATTTTGCAAATATTTAAAGGAAAACTATGCTCTCAATGCTGACCAAAAAGTTTTTCCAAAAGAAGAGATAATATAACACTTTTCTAGTTAACCAAGTATACAATTTCCTCAAAAAGTGCTAAATTATAGATCTCGGATATCTAGATCTTTATGCCTAAAATTCCTAAGGATTATCATATGGAAAAAAAATCTTTATTCTGAATATATTAAATTGCAATTGTAATTTAATTCAGTGCAATGTACTGTACAGGTCTTTAAAAACCAGGATTTTCTGGGTAATTTTGTCATTTCTTTAACATTACTTCAAAAGGAAGAACATGACCACACCAGTGGTGGGTTCCTCCTGGTTCGGTCCGGTTCGGGAGAGCTGGTAGCGGTGACGATATGATGTCACTGAACCGGTTCTCCCCCCCCACCCCCTACCCCCCACCCACCCACATTATTCTTACCTTTTATTTGGTTCCACCCCCAATCTATTGCTGCCTCCTGAGTCCCAGCTGATGACTAGAGGGAAAAAAACTGTTTAAACTCTTGCCGCGGGGCTTCAAAGGGCCGTCCTACAGCTGATCAGTGTTAAAAGCACTCAAATGAGTCGGGTCGTAAGTGTGAGGACTGGTCGTAAGTACGAGGACCTTCCAGAAATGACTCTGACCAGCTAGCCATGCCCACCTAGTCACATGACCTCCAAGCCACACCCACAAAATAAGCCACGCCCACAGAACCGGTAGTAAAAAAATTTAGAACCCACCCCTGGATCACACCATATAAGTTATGTGCCCTCAACTTTCTTGTAACACCAACACAAATAAGCATTAATCCATCCTTTATGAAACAGAGAGAGTGTAGAGATATCAATCAATCTATCAATCAATTATTCAACCAACCAACCAATCAATCAATCAGAATAGAGCTGGAAGAGAACTTGGAGGCCTTCTAGTCAATTCCCTGCTTAAGCAGGAGATCCTATACCATTTCAGACAAGTGACTGTCCAGTCTCTTCTTAAAAACCTCCAGTGATGAAGCACCGACAACTTCTGAAGGCAAGTTGTTCCACTAGTTAATTGTCATCACTTTTAGGAAGTTTCTCTTTAATTCCAGGTTGCTTTTCTTCTTGATTAGTTTCCATCCATTGTTTCTTGTCTTGCTTTCTGGTGCTTTGGAAAATAAATTGACCCCCTCTTATTTGTGGCAGCCTCTCAAATGCTGAAATACTGCTATCATGTCCCCCAGGTTCTTCTTTTTTCTAAACTAGCCAAACCCAAATTCTGCAACTGTTCTTCATATGTTTTAGTCTCCAGGCCTTTAATCATCTTAGTTGCTCTTCTTTTCACTTTTTCTAAAGTCTTAACATCTTTTTTGTAATATGGTGACCAAAACTGGATGCAATATTCCAGGTGTGGTCTTACTAAGTCTTTATAAAGCAGTACTAATACTTCATGTGATTTTGATTCTGTGCCTCTGTTTATACAATCAAGGATTGTATTAGCTTTTTTTGGCTGCTGCCACACACTGCTGACTCATGTTTAAGTGATTGTCCACTAGGATTCCAAGGTTCCTGTTGTGTTTTACATGGACAAACACAGAGGCCAGACTGCTAAGGACACCAACTTTATTGATAACACTGAACGGAACAGGAACAGTCAAACCCGCGTGCAGTAAGCAAGAACAAAGAACTCGCCGCCTGACAGCTGCTTAAATAGCGAGCTGTCAAATAGCGTGAACCAATCCATGAGCCAGCATTTCCCCCTACTTTAGTTGCTTGCGTCTGCACCAATCTGCGCCCACTGGCAACACAGCCAGCGCAAGGGAAGTCATAACTGTGAGGACTCAACACTCCTTCCCACCCAGACCGAGCACGCGTAGTCAGCCAAATACGCCGGATGACGTCGGCACCGCCCAGACCGCCTTAGTTCAGGCATGGTCGCTGCCAGGGGTGGAGCTGGAACTTTGCTCCCTGGAGCTATGGGGGACCCTATGCCAGCCGGAGATGGAATACCAGCATCAGCATCAAACTCGGGGACCTCCGGTAAGCCATCCGACGAGAACGATTCGGTCGGGAACGGGTGGGTTGAGTAAGGCCGGCCTGGTTGCACTCCCGGGGCCGTGGGCATTGGTGAACTCAGTGGGTCCTGAACAGGTTGCGGGTCAGACACATCGGCTACTCGTTGTCACCGCCATACTCGACCATCAGTAAGCTGGACCCTATAAGAATAGGGCCCAGTTAATTATATTATTTGCCCTGGGAGCCACCTTATGTCATGGTTGAAGTTCAGAGCGAAGACCAGGTCACCCACAGCAAATGTCCGTGCTTGCAACAATTCCCCCGGAGGCGCCTCGTGGGTATAGTTAGGATGCAGGCGATCCAGGGTGATCCAGAGTCGCGTTCCTAAGAGGAGCTCGGCGGGGCTGTGCTTGGTGGTAGCAGTAGGAGTTGTGTTTTGAGCCAACAGGTATTGGTAGATTTTATGGTGCCAATTTGAGGGCCCCAAACGGTGGACCTCACGGCCCTTTCTGCCAAACCATTAGCGTCCAGATGGAAAGGAGCCGTTTGGGCATGGCGGATGCCCAGCTTAGTGAGAAACAACTGGAAGGGTGCAGACATGAACTGCGGGCCATTATCAGTAACTATGGTGTCCGGCAGGCCATGGGTTGCGAACAAACCCTCTAGGACCCTCATTACAGCCTCCGTGGTGGTGGATGACATGAGTGCGAGGTCCACCCACTTTGAGTAGGCATCCACCGTGATTAGGAACGTGCGGCCGAGGAAGGGGCCCGCAAGATCCAGGTGCACTCTAGCCCAGGGAGCTCTTGGCGACTCCCACTCTTGAACGGGGGCTGTGGGGGAACTGGCCTAGATTGTTGGCATTGGCAACACCGAGCCACCCACCCCTCTATGACCTGGTCGATGTCTGGCCACCAGACATAACTACGGCCCAGGGCCTTCATATGTACGATGTCCGGGTGGGCATCATGGAGGCAGGACAATACACTGGATCTGAGGTTGGGGGGGACTACCACTCTATTTCTCCACAAGAGGCAGCCCGACTGCACAGACAACTCGTGTTGTCTGCAAAAGTAAGGTAAAAACTCAGGCGCCGTGTGTGTGTGTGGCCAGCCCCTGCACACCCAATCCAGGATCTGGGACAGAACAGGATTGGCAGCTGACTGGGACCGAATTTCGGCGGCGGTCACTAAAGGAGACAACTCATCCACTAGAAGGATGGAAGCCGCAGGGACCGGGTCTTGGATGGCCAAAGGAAGGGGACAACGGCTGAGGGCATCAGCGTGCCCAATGGCCTTCCACAGCTTATATTGTAATTGGTACGAATAAGCCGCCAAAAACTCCACCCATTGGGACATGCGCGGTGACAGTATTGGAGGAGTTTGACGGTCCGCCACCAGCAACCCCAACAAAGGCTTATGGTCGGTGACAAAATAAAAAAACCTATCATAGACGTAATTGTGGAATCGTTTGATTCCCGCGACGGTCGCCAAAGCCTCCCGATCTATCTGACTGTAATTCCTCTCAGCCACCGACAAGGTGCGGGAATAGTAGGCGATTGGGGCCTCCGCACCATTGGGCAACAGATGGCTCAGGACAGCCCCAACCCCATAGGGGGAGGCGTCACACGTCAAAGAGAGAGGCAAGCTGTCATCGTATTGAACGAGGACGGCATCAGAGGTGAGATCGTCCTTAACTGCCTGGAAGGAGGCGGCCACCTTGCGATCCCAGTGCCATGGCGTTTTAGTCTCTAGGAGCCTATGGAGAGGCTCTGCCAGTGAAGCCTTATGAGGCAAAAATACCGCATAAAAATTGAGGAAACCGAGAAAAGCCTGTAATTCAGCCCGGTTGGAGGGCATAGGAGTGTTTTTTATGGCTGCCACCTTGGCCGGAGCTGGGCGGATACCGCCAGAATCAATCAGGAACCCTAAAAACTCAACTTGGGGTACCCCAATATGACACTTTTCAGCTTTAAGTTTAAGCCCTGCCTGTCTAAAACGGGTGAGGACAGCCCTAAGCTTAGCGATGAGGTCCACCTGATCCGCGGCTGCGATCAGGATGTCATCGAAGTAGGGCACAACACCCTGAAGCCCATGGAGCAGCCGCTCCATGAGGCTCTGAAAAATGCCTGGGGCAACACTAACCCCAAACTGGAGGCGGGTACATTTGAACGCCCCCCGGTGAGTAACAATCACCTGGGCCAGGGCAGTGGCCTTGTCCACTGGAAGCTGTTGATATGCTTGCGCGAGATCCAGCTTCGCGAAGACCCTCCCCTGGCCCAGCGAATGTAATAAATGCTGTACCACGGGGATGGGATAATGGTTAGCCTGGAGTGCCCTATTGAGGGTTGCCTTATAGTCTGCGCAGATTCTAATCAATCCGTCGGGCTTGAGGGGATAACTATGGGGTTTTCCCGCTTAGAGTGATCCACCGGTTGAAGGACCCCTTGTACTACCAATTTGTCCAACTCCTGGTCAACCCTGGTCCGCAGTGCAAGTGGCACCCTTTGAGGCTTCAGCCAGATAGGAGCCACCTGGTGATCCAAATTGAAGGAAATGGGCAGCCCTGTATATTTACCAAGTTGGCCATCAAACACATCTGCGAACTCGCGGGTCAGCTCAGTGGAGACATCGGAACTGGTTGTGTGGATCCCAGACACGCCCAAATGCAGAGCAGCAAACCAGTCTAGCCCAAGCAGACCGGGAAGACGGTCCCTCATGACAATCAGCGGCAGGTGACCTGAAAAGAAGCCATAGACAATGTGGAAAGAGCCACAGCCTAGAGTGGGAATAGGCTTTCCCTGATAATCCTTCAGTTTAACAGGGCAAGGCTGCAGACACCGCTGGGAGAATGTTGGAACTAATGCTTTGAGGGTAGATCAGGTGATCAAGGACTGGGAGGAGCCCGTGTCGACCTCCATCTGACAGGGCGCACCTTCTAAATGGACCGTCAGGTAAATCTTGCTGGCAGAACAAGGCGTGGAAGCATGACTGATGCCGACAGCATCAACCTCTGCATCACGAAACACATTGACATGGTTCTTGCGGCATTCGAACCGCTTGGCCTTCTGTCACTTGGGTGCAGGCTCTCCCACATCATCAGGGAGTGGGAAAGTCACTCAGCATATCTTGGACAGGTGTCTGCGCTTCCCGCAACGGCGGCAGGTGGCGGACTTGAATCTACACTCAGCTCGGTTATGCTGTCCGCCGCACCCAGACAACTGCCCTGGGAGGTTTTGACAGTGGCCGACACTCTTGGCTTCCAAGTGGTCTTGAGGCGGCTCACCCCTCCCTCCGTCTCGGGAGCGACTTCTCATCCGACCCCTCATAGTGGACAGACTGGGGGGGGGAGTAGGAAGAGGGGCCCCTTCTGCCTGGAAACATTGAATTTCTGCCGATGACTGGGCTGACATCTCGGAAGCCCTGGCCTCATCCATGGCTATCGGGAGGGTTAGGTCAGACCAGGCTAACAGCCTCCGCTGCAGTTTCAGATCCTGCACTCCGCAGACCAACTGGTCAAGGAGCATATCATCCAGCTCTCAGAATTCGCAGTGGAGGGCAGCCATTTGCAGAGAAGCCATATACTCGTTAACAGATTCCCTTGCCTTCTGAGACTTCTGATGAAACGCATGGCGCTGGGCTGTTTTAGAGGGAGTGGGAGAATAGTGGTGTTTCAACTTCTCTAACAACGTCTCCCAGGGCACCATAAATACCAGCTGCAGGGCAGCCAGAGCCCTGGCTGTTCCAAAGATTTCTCGCCTACAGGAACTCAAGAAGTACCCTCTCTTCCTAGCGCTGGACAGATCGATCAGATTGTTTGCTTGTAAAAAACATTCGAACTGCTCCAGGTAATCATCTCAGATCTCAGAGGCTGGCTCAAACGGCGTGAAAGTCGGAAGGGCGACTGCCATTGTCACTGCTGCTGGGAATGAGTCCGAGACTAACAGGCACCAATTGGCTTCGAGTGCCTCAGTTCAGTCGATGTTCTTAGGCAGCTGTTGCCTCAGGTGGATCCCACCTTCATCTCCAGATGTTGTGTTTTACGTGGACAAATACAGAGGCCAGGCTACTAAGAACACCAACTTTATTGATAACACTGAACAGAACAGGAACAGTCAAACCCGCACGCAGTAAGCAACACAGCCAGTGCGAGGAAGTCGTAACTGTGAGGACTCAACAGTTCCTCTCACAGTTACTGTTTTTGAGCTAGGTTTTACCAAATCTGTACTTGTACTTTTGTTTTTTTCTTGCCCAGGTATACAGCCTTGCTTTTCTCAACATTACATTTCATTTTGTTGGATAGGGCCCATTGTTCAAGTCTGTAAAGATCTTTTGGGATTGTGAGCTTGTGTTCTGAGGTTTTGGCTGTTCTTGCCAGCTAAGTGTCATCTGCAAATTTGATGAGTTCTTCTTCTATTTCTTCAGCTAAGTAATTTATGAAGATATTGAAGAGTACTGGCCCTAAGACAGAACCTTGTGGTACTCCACTGCTTACTTCCGTCGATGTAGATGTAGTACCATTAAGGACTACTCGTTGAGTACAGCTTGTCAGCCAGCATCTGGTAGTGATTCTGTCTATCCACATTTTTCTTGCTGAACAAGAAATAGGTTGTGATCTACTTTGTCAAATGTCTTGCTGAAGTCTAAATACACTATGTCCACAGCATTTCTCTGGCCTACTAATTTAGTCACTTTGTCAAAGAATGAAATAAGATTGATTTGGCATGAGCTGTTTTTAATAAACCTGTATAGGCTACTAGTTATAACTTTATTTGTTTCTAGATGTTCACAGATCTGTTTTTTTTAAATTATTTTTTCCAGTATCTTCCCAGGTATTGATGTTAGGCTGATTGGTCTGTAGTTTCCTGGATCTGTTTTTATTTTATTTTTTGAAGATAGGAACCACATCAGCTCTTTTCCAATCCTTTGGTAGTTCCCCAGTGCTTCAACATTTTTTAAAGATATGACATAATGATTCTGAGATAACATCTGCTAGCTCCTTCAGAACTCTGGGATCATCAGGTCCCAGTGATTTATATTCATCAAGGTCAGACAGGTATTCTCTTACTGTTTTCTTGCTTATTTTAATTTTTATTCCTAGTTTGTCTTTTATGTCTTTTTCTGTGAAGACTGATGTAAATAATAAGTTAAGCAGCTCTGCTTTCTCTCTATTGCCTGTTACTTCCTTGTCATGTTCTCTCTTTAAGGGGCCAACTGTTTCTTTGACTTTTTTCTTATTATTTATATGTTGAAAAATAATATTTTCAATAATATTTATATTATTTATAAATTTATATTATTTATAGATATTTACAATTTATATATGAAAAATAATAAATCACAGGTATTCTTCAAAATTTGAATCCATTGGTTGAAAAGAACCAGAGTTCACAATTTTTGTATTATATTTTATAGATATTTTAAATTGTTCTTTTAGCTTTTAACAGAAGCTAAAAGTAGGTTTAGTTTCTGAGATTAAATTCTTCAGGATAAGTAACATTCCAGGTGTTTTAAAAGATGCTAAAGCAGTAAGTGTAAACTGAGCTGTCAAAGCATGTTTAAACAGGATATATCTCAATTTTTGTGTTGATGGTAAAAAAAAAATCTGTTTGCAGTTGCTGAAAAGACTAAAAGTAATAATTAAATAATAATTAATTCACTGTACTTATGTCCTTTTGTTCCCATTATTTTCACTAAAACATCTTACCACTTATTTTTAAGAGTAGAACTATGCCAGTGAGTTAAGTATTCAAAAGGTTCTTTATCAAAAGTATCACCTAATAGGGCCCAAATACTATTGGCAGAGTTGGAGGTGCTAAATTATTCCCAATAAACTAATATGCCTGGTGATATTAGGGAAATATGAAAGGTTAAAACTCCCAAGTATCATAAACAAATGTAACTTAGGAAGGGAAATTCTAGGTGTTTTTTACCTTCCCAATTAAATTTTCCCAAAAGCCTATCAATATGATTAAATTGGGATAGAGGCATTTAGGAATAAACATAGGTATCACTCTTAAAACATATAAGTCTAGGAATTATATTCATTTTAATTACATTTATTTTACCTGACCAAATTAAGGGTATTCTATAACATCTATCAAAATCAAATGTAATTTGTCTCAGCACTATTTGGACATATTAATTTGGACAAATGTTAAAATGTATTTAGGAATTCAGTTTAAATCCACTAAATATTTAATAACATTAGTAGAATTCATAAATCTGTCATTGACACATGGTTCCATATGACTAAACTTTACTTATTAGGGCTGGTAATAAAGAAGTACAATTACTAAGTATAATCAGCATATCACTGACATAAGGAAAAACCTTGTGTTCAAAAGAACCAGTCTTTATCTCACTTATATCTGAAGCTATTCTAATTTGTATCACTGCTGGTTCTAAGACTAAATTAAAAAGTAAAGGAGATAATGGATATCATGCAATTTGTAATAATTCTAACAATAGTTGATGCTTAATATATTGATCTCTATCTAATATGGATATTGGGAATCCATATCTAATCATGACCTGTTTCTAAAAATTAATATGAATTGTATCAAAGACTTTTTAAACAATTAATTATATTAACACTGAATTATTTTGCATTATTGTTAACAAAGCTTGTATAAATTGTGGAAAGTTAGATTGAGTTGAGTGAAAAAACTTTGTCACTATGTGACAAAACTTTATTGTAATCTTATAGCTAAAGATTAGAGTAGCAGTTAAGAATTTAGTGTCTATATAAATTAATGACATAGGTTTATAACTAGTATATTGACTGGGATCTTTCCCTGGTTTTAAAATCTGGTTATAGATTTCGTAAAATGAATCTGGTAGTGTTCTGATTTTAACTGCTATATTTAAAAGATCCTATAAAAACAGATGCACAAGATCTTTGAACTCCTTATATCATTCTACAGGAAATGCATCTGGGCCATTTCCCATCAGCTGAAATAACTCATAAATATTACATTGCGGTCCTTCCTAAAATCTAAACAGCTGTGTTCTGAAGATGTTGACAGCATAACTTACAGAATAGTATTTTGCTTATGTTTATAAGAACTGAAATACAATCTATTGCCCAAATAATGGATAGATCGAGGCATCCATTGTGGGAACATATCTAATGAGACTTCTGGATTAGCAATAAAATAAAAAATCAGTTCACAATGATTTCAGTAATTATTTAGCCTTCATATACCTTAGAACCACAACTCATCAGTTCAATTGCTTGCCTCTTGCTTTATTAGGGGAAAAAAATCATTTCTTTTTAAAAGATGTACAATTTTTGTAGCAGATGAATGTCTGCTTGAGGTAACAAGGTGGGAGCTACACACATGATGTGTGTTGATGTAATCATAGTAATACTGTTCCTTAATGGTATCAGACATTAGGATACAAGTAGGGGTGGGTTCTAAATTTTTTTACTACCAGTTCTGTGGGCGTGGCTTATTTTGTGGGTGTGGTTTGATGGTCATGTGACAATTCTTTAGGATTTAGCAGAGGTACTGGTCTACTAGGCTTTTAACTACTTGCAGAGCTGTACCGGTCTACCCATTTGTTCTTTGAGCTTTCCGATCTACCCATTTATTTTTGGAGGCATCGGTCTACCCATTTGTTTTTCAAGCACACTGGTCTACCACATTGCCTTTTAACACTGATCAGCTGTAGGGCGGCCCTTTGAAGCCCCGCGGTAAGAGTTTAAACAGTTTTTTTCCTTCTAGCCAATCAGCTGGGACTCAGGAGGCAGTGAATAGATTGGGGGTGGGGCCAAATAAAAGGTAAGAATAACACGGGGGGGGGTCAGGAGGGCCCAGCTCCCGAACAAAGAGAACCGGTTCGGTGACGTCATATCGTCACCGCTACTGGCTCGGCTGAACCGGGAGGAACCCACCAGTGGATACAAGTACATAGTTGTGGCCTCACCTTGCATATGTAAGGTGAAATCACAATGAATTGCACCGCTAACTTGGTTGATCATCATCTCTGTAATGCAATTATTTAACTAGCCAGCAATATTAGTATATGGGTTAAAGGCACTCATTTTGGTGACCTAAGAGTCTGTCCCCCTATCAGTTTAAGCAAGTATGTATATTAGCCTGCCTCCCCATTGTTTAACATCTACATTAATGATATTATTGTAGTTCAGATCTCCATCCTCCATCCCTCTCTCATTATCGAATCACAGCTCTTTTTCATAAGGATGATGCAGCTTTTATTCAGTTTTATTTTTTCTAGAAGACGCTCTGATAATGCATCAAGCTAGACAGTTAATGGTAAACTCACCGAACAAGTGAAATTCTTCAAATTACTAGCTATTCATTTCTGATCTTCTATTAAGACATCTGATCATAAATTAAGAGAATTACATATGAAAGCTCAAAAATACCTCTAGCATTCAACACATTTGCTAGTTGGTGGGTGAACAACCTTATCCCTGCAGCAATGAAATTATTAAAAGATGGAATCCTTAGCATTATGCTATATGGAACTCATCTGCATTTACAAAAACTTTTCAGTTCTTCAATGAAGAAAATAAAATCTTAAATCAGTAGCACATTTTTTACCTGACCTCTAATGACATCACCAGATTAGAGATAGTTGCCACTCATTTGAGGACTCATTATGTGACCAGACCCAATTTTATGACCAATTTTATTGCAATTAAGTGATGGCTAAGCAAATCACGTGGTCATTAAGGGACTCCAGCTTCTTCGATTTTGCTTGTTGAAAGGTGACGAGGAAAGTTGCAAATTATAATCAGATGACTGCAAGGCACTGCAATTATTGTAAATCTTTGTCATTTGCCAATGACCTAAGCTTTAAATTCTTTCCTCAGATTTATTTTATTCAGTACTGGGTGTAGAAAAGGACATTAACATCATCAAAAACTTTGTGTATCAAAAATGGTACTTTTTTCTTCTTATTGATGTATTCCTGCAGCTATTAAAAATCTGTTGTTGTCCTTATTATTTCCCCTGACAATATAAACCCTTTGATCCATATGTATTATATTTGGAAAATGCTTTTTTAAATGTTCAGCTAATAGTGTAATAAAAAAATTGTAATCAACATTCAATTGATTTAAATGATTTTGGTTTCTTCTTGATAAATCAAAGTTACTGTATGTAGGCCTCTTCCCAGGTTTGTAGTATTCATTTCTATCTAAAATTCTTTCTTTCTTTTGGTGGTTTTAGAAGTTCATTTTGCGATTCTTAATAATATTGAGCTTTAAGCCCATCTGGACAGGGCACCTTCCCAAGCTTCATTTGTTTTATTGCTTGTCTTGAACAATTATAAGGTTACATAATATTTTTCTAATATTCTTCATTAAATTATTTTGTTAATATGAACATGTAATTTTTTGAAGAATTCTACAATTCTACAGAATTCTTCTGTAATTTCCAGATTACTGTATGTTAATTTATTCTTTATTGTGATTACTGTCCATCTTTCATTTTCTTTTCTAATCTCATATGCCAAAATTTTCCCGGGATTGTTTGTACTCCAAAATTCTATGTTTAGCAAATGTTAACTTTTGTAGTCTTCCCATTTTCAGGAATTCTAATTATTACTTAAACTTTTGCAATTTTTTGATTTGCCTCGTTGAATTGGTCCTATGAATCTTCTTATTTTTTTTCTTCCAGTTGTGTTTTCTGTCTATTATATTCATTTTTCTATTTTGCCACAATGTTTATAAAAAGTTTTCTTGTATGAACTTTGCCTAGTTCCCAAATGGTTGCCTCTGAAATTCTTGGTGTTTGTTTGTTTGAATTCCTCTTTTCATTTCTGCAGAATGCTTTTGTGAAAGAGCAATCTCACATTCATCTTCCATCTAAAGGGTAACTTTTCTCTAAGGTATCATGTTATTAATGGTGGATTGTGATTAGCATACAGTATGTCATAGGAAAAAATACATATTTTGATGGATGGTGATATGACCTTGGAATTCCAGCACATATCAATTCTGTATGTACTTGAAGACACAGTATAATATGTGTCTTGCTCAAACCCCTCTCCACAACTAATTTTGAACCTTGGTTTTTAACTTAAACGTGTAGTATGTTTTCTGGTTATTGATGAGCATGGAGTTAAACTTATACTTTGTATATTATGTTCTATTACTATTTATAAAGACACAAACATTTTAATGCATTTTAATCTATGGCTATAGTGGCAATTTATAAAAAATGTTTTCATGTGAATTATATTTGCACGTATAGTGGCTAGTAAAATTTACTAGCAGTGCGTTTTAAACTGAATGCATAATATCTTTTATTATTTGCCTGTCAGAAACAACTAGATTACATCATGGAAAACTTCAGAAGAATGGACATGACATGGCAAATAGTTATTCTAATATCTCTAAGAGAAAATGATCTTCCTTTTCTGATGGTTTTTGTGATTGCAGCATTATTCATCCAAATAATAGCAATAGAGTAGTAAACGTCTGGAACACTCAACCTGATCCTGTTGTTAGTTTCTCTAACCCCCATACCTTTTACTTTAAACTGTCTACCGTGGACCTGACACGTTTCTTAAGAGGTCCCTAAGGGGGTATGCATAAGTGCACCAGCGTGCCTACCGTCCCTGTCCCCCCATTTATGTGTTATCATTTTATGTGTTTATGGCTATGTTTTTCCTATTTATATCCATTTATTTGTGCCATTTTTTAATGTGTCCATGTCTATGTCTATACAGATACTTGTTTCCTTGTACTTGTTGAAAACAATTACTGTAAATAAATAAATAAATAAATAAATCCTAATAAGATGTAGAATTGCACCTAGAATCAGATGCTTTCAGGAGAAGCAACTTCCCATTTTAATACTAGGGCTAAAGTCATATAAACACATAATAGGTTTATATTAAATATCGATATCAAAGGTTGTGCTTAAGTAAAAAAAAAAAGTAAGTAAAAAGGAATATTAGGACAGGGACGGTAGGCACGCTGGTGCACTTATGCATGCCCTTTACAGACCTCTTAGGAATGGGTTGAGGTCAACAGTAGACAGTTTAAGGTTAAAATTTTGGGGGTTTGGGGAAGAAACTACAGAGTCAGGTAGTGCATCCAGGCCATGACCACTCTGTTACTGAAGTCATATTTTCTGCAATCAAGTTTGGAAAGGTTTACCTTGAGTTTGTATCTATTATTTGCTCATGTATTGTTGTGGCTGAAGCTGAAGTAGTCATTGACAGGAAGGACATTGTGGCAGATAATTTTATGTACTATGCTTAAAATAGCTAAAGTAGAACTTTAGGTTCAGTATCTAAGATACTTTAATTTTGACTGAATTATAAATCATAATTTACATGATTTAATATTTCTTTTATTGTTGATTTTTGGTAAATTAATGTTTCACAGCACCAGGTGCAATATAAGTGCAAGAATAAAATTGTTTTATACATTTAAATGTTCAGTGTGATGTGGACTAATTATGCATTTCTCAGATTTTTTAAAAAACAAACAGCCTACAAAATATTTTAGTAAAGCAATCGTTCTGTCATTCCTTGTAGAATAACTATGATATCTTCAAACCCATGCTGGAAAAGAATTACCTTAACTTAATATCTAAAAGAGGATTGGAACAAATCTCAGATATTGGAACTTCTTCTGTCACTTTGCATCAAGAAAATAAACTCCTAAATACTAAAGTGCTTTGAAGTTTCAAATGGGTGATTTGATGTGGTTAATCATATCATGTACCTTAAAAAACTTTAGAGAGATTTGAAGGTGATTTAGAAATTTGTTGGATTTCCTGATGCTTTGAGCTTTGTAGAATCTTGCAGCTTTTCTTCCATATAAGGATAAAGCTGGAAGGAAGATCAGTGATGTGATGAACTTTCTGATATTGACATGAATAGCTGGCCAGTGAGCCATGCCAATAAACCTGCCAGCATGGAAAAGCAAGCCAACAGAGGATGATAAACTCTTTGATCTTTACTAAAGCTTACTTTTTAAACAATTTTTTAAAGTTTTAATTTTTAAGCCAGAAATGTGACTTTCTTCAATGGTTCAACAAAAGACCTCCATGGTTCTTTCTGGAACAATTTAGAAGATGTTGTGCTGTCCTTTTCTACTCCTTGATATAATTGCCTAAAAAGAGATGCAAGATAATTATTTCAAATATTGCGGTGAAATCCTTGAAATTATATGGCTGAAACTGTGAAGAAAGTTGGTGAAAATAGTCTACATTCTGTTGTTTTTATTCATGCCAATAGAAAAAATAAAAAAGAAACTAGTAACACTTTCTTATGATAATGTATGCTTGTATCTTTAATCATATTGAATCTTGTTGCTTTTAAATCTCAAGTTTGAATTGAATCTTGCCACCTTTGGACATTAACTTTTGTATCTGAATCATATTTCAATTATTTTACGGACACCTAAAAAACACCAATTAAGAATCTCAAAGATATTTTAAAATATCTTGAAAATTGTATAGAAAAATATACATTTTTTTACAGGAAAATTGCAGGATAAATTTTGTCACTATATATATGCATTTACATTAAGTATTTAATCTATTTATATATTTCTTTCACATGTATCAGTCAACCTTGAAATTATAAATATATTTTTCTATGGATACTTATATTAGTAGTTTCATTAACAATACTTTGTCATATCTCTATGTTCTAATCTAGAATTGGTACTCACAAGGAATTATTCACTTAAGATTGCATGGAAACTCATTACACATAATCAATAGCTGAAAAAACATTGGCAGTAGGATATTTGCATCTCTCACCTGTTCAGAAATGAAAAACAGATGGCATGCATGTCATAAAGTAAGGGATGAAATCCAACGCCCTCACATTGTTTTTAACAAAACTTGGCAGTACCCCAAACTGAGTTTATTTCCTCATTACTTGGTCATTCATACACAGAACAAATATAACTATATGACTTAAAATAGATGAATACATACATATATTGTTCCTATATTTCTATATGATATTAATTGTAAACCTAGACGGAGAATGGACAAGCTTATTCCACATTGTACCTTCAATACAAGTGAAATAAATATTTGTTCCTTTACTTAGTTATTGTTGCTGTTGCATTCGTCTATGCTATTTTAGTTTTTGATCTTTATATTGTATTTTATGCTTTATTTTTCATTAGCCATGCAAAGTTCGTTAGAACTGGAAAATAAATAGGGATAAATACTGTAAATAAACAGGGAAGCCCGAGTCCCCTAATCAGCAAAACCTTCTGAGCAGGCTAATTGCAGCCTCAGCCAAGAGCCCCACCACCAGTGTCATGTGTGTTCTGATACTTCTAAGGATGTAAAGTCTGCTTGAGGAGATGCATTCTGGTGGAGGAGCCCACCACTATATGCCTCACCACAAAACTTATAGCCAATGCCAATCCAATACAGATTGTGAGAAAAGTTAAAAGTGGCAATGAACTTTACATTACTAGGCTCAGAGATTGACAGGGAAAGAAACTGAAGATACGTATTTTACTCGGAAAAAGACTATTGCAGATATAAACAAAATATTAATGTCCAGAGGCATAACATGAAGAAAAAGGTACATATAGTCAAGGCCACAGTTTTCCCAGCTGTAACATCTGGCTTTAAAAGCGATCATCAGAAAGGCTGAATGAAGAAAAATTGATGCTTTTTTAATTGCTATGCTGGAGAAAATTGTTGAGAATACCTTGGATCTCAGGGAAGGACAAATAATTTGAAAGGGAAGAGAAACAGATTGCTCCTGGAAAACAGTAACAATAAAACTAAAACTGAAATATTTGTGAAACACAATGAAAAGGCAGAAGAACAATTGAAGACAGTAAAAAAAGAGGCCGACAGAAACAAAGGTAGCTAGATTCTATCACTGATGACGCATGTATGAATTTACAAGATGCTGTTACTAACAGACAATTCTGGCAAATGATATCCATCAGGTCATAAAGATTTGGAAACGATTGACAGAACGACAATACATCTTGTAGCCTGGGAATAAAAAATTCACATTATATTAAAAGCATAATGTATGGTGGCCCTTTGACCCCCCCCCAACTTTAGTATGTGTTGAATTTCAATTCAAATAAGGATTATTGCAGGAAGTTTAAACCTTCCTTCCCTTTGCTCCAGCTTTGATTTTCATAATCCTTTGGGTCATTGACCAGTACAATCATTTTGTTTCAGAATTGTCACCTATCCAGGAAGAAATAAAGAAAACAACCAAGTTCCTTTGTTAGCAAATGTTAAGCAAGGAGTATTTTCATATAATATTTGGCATATTTTTTAGTCCATGTCTTGCTTCACATACCTCTTCTTTTAAATGTTTGTAATGGCAAAATGTTGGTCTGTAAACTATCTGGTGATTTCTTTTTAAAATTTTTAACAGCAGATTGAATTAATAATAGGAGTTTCTCAAATGTTGTTAAACTGTACACTGTACATAATTTTATAAGAAGTTACACCGAGAACATGTGATCATATCCTTAATTGTGTAAATAGATTTTTTAGGCTTCTCTGCCTCCGTGTACAACAGCGCTGTATCATCTTGTGAAGGTGAAAGATAAAATGCAATATATTGGGACTGACCATGAGATTCTCAAAGTGGGATTCCATTTTTCCTGTTTTTAGATGGAGAAGTCCTATTGCATTTTAATGGGGTTGATCTAATTTTTTTCTCTCATTTTCCTCCTGTGCATATATATTTTTGATAATTTTGCCACTCAGTTCAACTGTGGGAACAGGGATCTCAAAAAAAAATAGAATGAGGTAGTATGGAGAGCTGTTGTACGACATTAGTTTCTGTAATCTGACTTTCAAAGAGTCATCAGTTGAAATCTGGAGAAGAATAAATAAATTAGACCAGCCTTTCTTAGATATGTTGCTCTGAAAATGTATTTGACTACAATTTTCAGAATTCCTGACCAAGCTTGCTCCATTTTAGGAGAAAGTTGTTCCCATGTTAAAGGATACTTAATTCAGGTAGATATTCTATCATTTACAGCTTTACTGTAATATTTTTCTTCAGCCTTCATTTTCAGTTCATTAAAGTAAAAATTTTGAAGTCAAAATTTAAACAAAGATTAAAATTGATCCATTATAAAACTAGATTATTGTACAAAAAAAACCACAACCTTCTATCTGGAGAGTGAAAAATACAGTGATTTTTTTAAAAAAAGTTTCAATTCATGTTGCACTTGTTTTTCTGCCATGTGATAATTTAAAAATGTATGAACTGGATACAGAAAATGCCAGACACAGTCCCCTAGACATTGCAGTTCTTTCTGCTGATCTTTTAGCCCTCCCTATATTGGCAAGGACCATCTATAGTCTATAACTCTAAGCAGCTCTAACAGATGGTTCTCTTTAATACTCCCTATACAATCTGGCAATTCCAGATTAATATGTTTGAGACTTGATGACTTGCCCTGGATGAGCAGTTAATTCATTCCTCTTCTCCAGTAAGGATAGTATAAAGAAATAGTTAAGTCAACACATTTCTGAGTTTCTACACAGCCTATCAATCAGAAGATTTGTCAGCATCAATTAAAATATAGTTTCCTCAATCATGAACAGTATAAAGAAAGACATATCAAATTTTATTTATGGTCTGAGAAATTGAAAGTGATAACTTTATATTATTTTATAGTAAAGCTCTTTGAGTAAGCATAATTATGCAACTGTTTCTAATTAAAACGTTGGGTGCTTTTCAGATTTTGTTAGGAATGTATTCTGGGTCTGATTAGTTGAGACCTACACTGAGCAATTACTATGACATCTAACATATTTTTCATGAGTTTGCTGTCATAGAATACTATCTCTCTTCCCAATGCCCATGGTATTACAAAAAGTAACATCTTTTCTCAAGTATCCTATTTTTCAGGAAGTATATCTACACAGCAGCTTTGAATAGGTATAATAAAGCCAGCAATCTCTCAGTATAAAAGAAACCTCTCCCCACAAAAATTGTTTGTAAAATATATTTAATTGACTAGAAATATACATAAGAACAACTGAATTACACCAAAAAGATGGTTTAGACCATGATAAAATTCTGGAGAACATTAAATTATAGTGGGAAAAATTATATAATATACCTACCTACCAGATTATTACTTTAATGTGACGGGAGGGTTTCTTGGTAACCTATCTCTGAGAACAATACCAGTTGAAGTATGAAATTGTAGTTGAATCTTTGCTAGTAAGGTTGAGCGGAAGGAGGTAATCCACAATTGAGGTAAATTATGAGGGGCGATGCAGGCATCAGACTAGCAATCCCATTTAGGAGAAAGTACTCCAAAATCAAATTTTTATAGAAGGCTTTTCTGAACTATGAGCAAGAAAACTGTATGAAATAAAAGGAATGTAGCAGATGATGAGAAGGAGGGAGAGAGGAAGGAAACAGGGAGGGAGGAGAAGTGAGAAAGGAAAGATGAGAAAAATGAAGACAGGAAGAAAGAAGACAGAGAGAGAAAGAGAGGGAAGGAGGGAGGGAGAGGGGAAGAGGGGGAGAGAGTGGGTGGAGATTTCCAACACTCACTGCTAGTTTACAACAGGGAAACTTGTTGGGGAATCCAACATGGAGATGGAAGTTGCTTCTGCTCCCAGTGATTTTTTGCCCACTTAAGGTCATTATATTTTTCTGTTTAGGTAAGGGAATATCTCTGAAACAATGATCCAATGGGATGATCCAATAAGCACATGCAGGAATAAAGGAGTGTCTTTTGGCAACTTGGTGGTTTCCCGGATTAAGAAACTATGCAGTCCCAAACTGAAGGTGGGGAAATAGATTCAGTATAGCCACCCTAGAATTGCTTAGTATTTATATAGTAGGTATAGCTTTAGTTGGCAAGATTCTATCTACTAGATATAAGCAAATAAAGAATTGAACTCAATTGGATTTCTATTTCTCATCTCTAGCTTGGAACTGATATGGATTGTCTAGTAGGCTTTTAAGAAGCATCATAGAAATACTTTTACTAAGAGTAAAAAAGGAGTTGAATAAGAATTTATAAGAAGGAAGAATTACCAAGGAAAAGCACCATCAAATGTTATATATCATTTCTGATATTTGACGTATGCCAAGTCAAAAAAACACTACAGAAATTCCAGAATTCTATTTTATTCTTGAAGGTATAATAAAAAGAATCTTAAAAGCGTGTGGCTAAGACACTGAGCTTGTCGATCAGAAAGGTCGGCAGTTCAGCAGTTTGAATCCCTAATACAGATCTCCTGCGTGAACAGGGGGTTTGACTGGATGACCTCCAAGGTCCCTCCCAACTCTGTTACTGTTACTGTGATGTCCAAGCTTCTGTCTGTCCTAAACAAAATCAAGACAGAGGTGTTACATGGATCAACCTTGCTATACCTGGACTAGTGAACACAGTGATAGAGAACTATAGACACAAAAGTGGAAATTTTGTAACAAATTGCAAGAGACACTAAATACAACACAAATAAAGGACATAACACTACTGATGGGAAATTGGAACGTAAAAGCTGAAAACTAGAAGAACTTGGAATTAAAGTAAGATTTGGAATGGTTAAATGCAATTATGTAGGAGATAATTAATTGAATTTTGCCAAGGGAAATCTTCATTTATATCCAGTACTAGCTTCAAGCTGCATAAATGGAGACTCTACATATTTATATCATTGGATAAACAACGTAAGAAACAAATCATCTACATCTGACCTAACTCTCCCTTTTAAATTTTTAATTCGTTTGATTTGTTTTATAAATTGGGTGTTTTAATCTGTGTTTAGGCCAAAATATTTAATAATTTTAAGGGACTTTTAATGTTTGTATCATCTGTATTTTATCTTGGCTGTTCACCGCCCTTAGTCCTCCGGGAGTAGGGCGGTATAGAAATTTGATTAATAAATAAATAAATACATACATACATAATTAGTAACAAAAAATGCAGAAATACAATCCACTCAGCTGGAACATTTCTAGATACAGATAACCGAACAGACCACGAATAATTGGTGTTAAATACATAGTGAAAACAGAGTAGGCATACTAGTAAAATTTTAACCTGGGGGATGTATATAATTGCTCTAGTGTTGGACATTGCAACATAAATTCAAATGGTTTGGTCTTTTCCTACTATTCTCACTTTTCAGGACAAAATCAGTAGAGTTGTTAATATCACTTTAGTCCAGTTGCCATGTGTGCGTTTTTCACTATATCCTCAGATTTGGAACACAAGAACTGTGAATTTTGGAGAAATGGAAGCTGGATAAGAGAATTATCATTCAACAATGTAGGAAAAATCTATACCTGATTTGAATCAATGAATACAAATCAGGTCAACATGGATTCCCCACCTCCACCCCCCCCCCGAAAAGTATAGAAGAAGACTTCCAAGCAATGGAATAATTTTGAGTCTGTTTAAAACATAATTTGGCATCATCTTTATGATTATTATGTTTGAAGTTACATTAATTCAATAATTGGTGGGGGAAATGGGTATTTCTCTCTAATCTTGATTAACTCAGCAGTATACTTATTTAAAACACAATCACTCTAAGGAACAGGTTTTGTGTACTGACTTTTATGGAAAAAACCTGACGAGCCATGAGAAGAGATATGAAAATTGAAACAGTATTTTTTTCTTAAAATTTCAAAGAACTAAAGATCCAAGTGGCTTTCAAAACAAATTATCTTGATAGCCAAAGAGAATGGATGAAAGCCTTTGGCAACAAGGACATACAAAGACTGAATGCAAATTGTCAACATCAAGGTAGAATGAACAAAGAAATATACAAAGACTCTTTATTTATTATTCCATTTGTACACTGCTGAATCTACCACAGCCTCCTGGTGGTTTACAATAATGAATAATACAATTAGAACATCCACATAAATTAATTTAAGCAAAAACACCAAAATGCCACAAGAGTTAATACTAATAAGTAAAAACTGATACAATTAAAAGTATCATCATCTTATTGATTGACCAACCATTACGAAGAATAACTACATAGCTAACAATGGCACGTCTTTATTCTGAAGAGTTCTATCTTGATTAGTTTCTGAAACAGCTTATCATATGGTGCAAATTAGCCTTATAAGAGGAAACAGTTCCATAGGACTTTATGACCAAAAAACAACATTTCTGGGTCACTAGCCTCCCCCCCCCAATTCTGTTTCCTCCTAGAAAAAATATATGGAATTGGCTGAATCTGGTTGGGAAAGGCTGTCCTGCAAGTACATTAATTCCAGGCCATATAGACCTTGACCACAATGAATACTCTGAACAACTCTAGAAATTGACCAGTAACCCTTCACAATTGAGATTCCATAGATAAAAGCATTTTTACAAACAAGTGACATTCAGGAGCCAGCTCCACTAGAAAACACAGAAAAAAAGGCCAATACTAAACCTCTAAACTGTTTCAAACTCTGGAGAAAACTGTTAAAGTGCAAACTTTTTCACATAAAGAACTATGAAACAAGACTGTGTATTCTAGAACTGAAAAATATTGGTATATATGCCATATTGACAAAGAGAGTTGAAAGAGAATGAGCAAATTATTGAATCACTGTGCTAAATCCCAACACAAAAGGCATAGACCTGACATCAAAAGCTAACATAAGTTAGACAAAGGAAGAGAGCAAGAGAATTTGCTTTATTGATTCCATAAAGATTTTATGTAAATCAAGCCGGAATGTGAAATATATTAAGGCTAATTTGTGGGCCAGAACTTGCTTATTCTTCTGAATGACCTTTACAATGAACAAAATACAGAACTGAAACTGGGAAAAATGTGAAGCAAGGAATATACACTGTACTAACATCTGTTTAATTTATGTAGTAAATCTATTATACGAATGGTAGGATTGCTTTTTAAATCCTGAACTGATGTTATATGCACCTATAAACTGATGTAAACATTTCATACTGATGTAAAGGAAAGACTTACCAATATTTAAATAATATGTTTTATTTTAAAAAGCATTTTAAAATGCAAATAGATTTGCATTTGACATTACCTATGCTTTTTTCCTTATTGTTTGTCCTTCAATATATTTTTGTTTTACTTTTTCTATGTTATATGTATATTAAAAGCAATAAAAAGGAATGTCAGAATTTAAAAAAAGATGAAAACTGGATTCAAAATAAAAGTTTGAAATAGTAGCTGTTAAAGAAATATACTGTATTTTTCAGACTATAAGACACTCCAGACTATAAGACGCACCTAGCTTTTGGGGAGGAAAACAAAAAAAAAATCTGCTTCTCCCTCTGCCTCCCAGTAATTTGCCTCCTTGCAGCAAACAGCAAACAGCCTGGTCAGCTTCAGCACAGCCTGATTTAGCACAGGCAGCTGATTGGCAATTGGCTCGGCTTCCCAGAATACCACCGATCAGCTGTACCAGGCTGTGGTGATCACCGCTGTCCATTGCCGGCCATCGCCGCCACTGCCTATCACCGCCTCCATGCACCCTATTTTCAGCCTCCACATGTCCTGTTTTTGGCCTCTGTGCACCCCATTTTTCGCCTCCGCATGTCCTGTTTTTGGCCCATTTCAGGCAGCAGGGATCGCTGCCATCACTGCCTATCACCACCACCTGGAATAGGCCAACAACAGGACACACAGAGGCCAAAAACGTGACACACGGTGGCTGAAAACGGGACACGCAGAAGCCAAAAATGGGGCACATGGAGGCGGTGATAGGTGGCAGCTGCAATGGGCGGTGGCGGTGGCAATGGGTGGCCGTGATCCCTGCAGCCTGGAACAGCTGATCAGTGATATTCTGGGAGGCAGATGCAATCGCCAATCAGCTGCTCATGCTAAATCAGGCTCTGCTGAAGCTGACCAGGCTGTTTGCTGTTTGCTGCAAGGAGGCAAATTGCTGGGAGGCAGAGGCCGAAGGGTGGAGACCGGAAGGTGGGCAGGGCTTTGGCAACATTCGTTCTATAAAACGCACAGACATTTCCACCCACTTTTTTGAGGGGAGAAAGTGCATTTTATAGACTGAAAAATACAGTACATAATAATATTTTTGCAAGCTGAACTATTTTATTAGTTTCAGAAGTGGAAAATAAAAAAAATGAAAAGTAAAACAAAATTGGGCCAATGCTCAATATGTAGAACATTATTATTATTATTATTATTATTATTATTATTATTATTATTATTATTATTATCATCATCATCATCATCATCATCATCATCATCATCATCATTATCATTATCATTATTCACAAACTTAACAGTATACACAACAAACAAGATAACCATGCTGGATTTCATATCTCAAATCACTAGTCGAACACTTCCCAAGCGTTTAGGACTGCGTGATGTATCGGCAGATTATGTGAGCAAATCCCAGTAAGGTGGCTTTCTGCAGCTGACCAATGGTGATCTTGTCAGCGCCAATTGTTTTTAAGTGCTTGCCTTGGTCTTTAGGCACAGCACCCAGTGTGCCGAGTACCACTGGAACCACCTGCACTGGTCTATGCCAGAGTCTCTGCAGTTCGATTCTCAAGGTCTGATATCTGGTGACTTTTTCAAGTTGTTTCTCATCGATTCTGCTGTCACCAGGTATGGCAATGTCGACGATCCACACTTTTTTCTTCTCCACAATCGTGAAATCCAGGGTATTGTGTTCCAAAACTTGTCAGTCTGTATTCAGAAGTCCCACAGTAGTTTTGCATGCTCGTTTTCAACCACTTTTTCAGGCTATGATCCCACCAGTTCTTTGTTACAGGCAGATGGTAGTTGTGACACAAGTTCCAGTAGACCATCTGAACGACTGTGTTGTGATGCTGTTTGTAGTCAGTCTGAGCTATTGTCTTGCAATATTATTATTATTACTGGTTAATCTTTAGTGAGATTCACTATTATTAGTATTAGTATTAGTATTAGTATTAGTATTTTATTATTATTATTGGTTAATCTTTGGTGAGATTCAACAGCCTTTGAGGCTGGTTAATAGCTCAGCAGCTCGAGTCCTAACCAAGGACCTAGGAACTGTTAAGGTATTGTCAGAGGATGTAAGCTGTTCCGAGTAAGGTGTTTTTTTGTAGAGTCAAGTCCGGTAGATTTAGAATTTCTAAATACGGGGTAGCCCTTTGGGTATTGCTCCAAGGGCTCCAATTACAATCTGGACAACACACAATTTCTTTTTCCACAGTCACTCAACTTCAATTTGCAAGTCCCGGTACTTTGTGATTTTTTTCTTGCTGCTTATCTTCAATCCATGCATCACCAGGTATTGCAATGTCAACGAACCACACTTTTTTCTTTTCAACTATTGTTATGTCAGATGTGTTGTGGAACAAATGCCTGTCAGTCTGAATCATGAAGTCTTGAGTTTCTCATTCTCTAAAATTTCCTCAACCTGATGTTCCCAGTGATTTTTGCTGTACTCAAATCCAAACTTCTGTCACAATTTCCAGTGAATGATCTTAGCAACGCGGTCATGGCATTGTAGATAGTCAGTTTGTGCAATTTTGCTGCACCCACTGATCAGGTGGTCGACTGTCTCACTTTCTCATTACAGAGGCGGCATTTGCTGTTGATGGTAACATGTTGAATTTTTGCCTTCATGCAGTTTGTGGCTAGGGCTTGTTCTTGACCTGCCAAAATAAAGCTTTCTGTTTCTTTTTTCAGTACTCCTGATCTTAACCAGTTCCAAGTTAGTTTCTGGTCAGCTTTGCCTTCAATACGTTTCAAGTATTGGCCATGCAGAACTTTGCTTTCCAATTTTCAGCTCGCTGCTCAATTACTTCTTTCTTATATTCTGCTTTTGTTTTAGTTGTCTTTAAAAGGCCTCCTTTATTTACTTCCTTAATCATTGGTTCTTCACTTTTCTGGATGTAATCATTCAAGCTACATTTTTCTTCTTCCACAGTCTGCTTTACTTGTAGCAGTCCCCTCTGCTCTTGGTAAATATAATCAGTCAACATCACTTTTAGGGTGCAAGGCATGATTCATTGTCATAAGCTTCCTTGTTTTTCTGTCCAAATTGTCTAAATCCATCTGGGTCTAGTCAATTATTCCTGCAGAGTATCGAATTACAGGTATAGACAGGTAGTTATGGCTTTTATGATGTTTCTTCCACTCAGTTTGGACATTAATATCTTACGAATTCGCCGAATGTACTTGGCTGAAGTTAATTCCTTGACTTTATTATGCATTAAGTCAAAGGCCTCTAAAATCCCCAAGTACTTGTAGCCTTGTTCTGATTTTACTGCCTTTATCATTTCTTCATTCTCCGAAGGAAAGAAACATCAGTCAGACTGGGGAAGACTCCCTCTATGCAGCATGGACTGAGTTTGGCAAATTTGCATAACTCTGCCCTCCTGGCCCAGTATTTCAACTTGGTCTATGCTGGATAGACATATCTTTCAGCTTTTCCAGTGGATTCTGCATTTAAAAGGTCCTTTTTCCTCCGATTCTCAATTGGATCGCTTATTCTGCCACTAGCCGGGGCTCCGGCTTGGATTCTGTCAGCTGACAGCACTTTGTGGCACTTTGACTGTTATCTCGCCTCCGATCACCTCAAACGAGCCATGCTGCATTGTAATGGCATTTAGCCTAGCAGCTCTTCTTATTGGCTGGAGCCTCCCTTGCTGATCTCTTTATCGCAGTAATAGCCTTGAGCTAGCGATTACGAACCCGCTCGACTGGTGGAACTTCTACAGGTGGAACGGAGGTCAAAAGAGGACTTACGGGCGGCTGTTTCAGGAGCAGGAGCTTTGGGTTTGTGAGTCTCCTTCACTTCAGTGGCCATTTTTAGGCGCGCTTTTAACACAGTGGCCATTTTGTTCTCGGTTTCTTCCCCTGAAATGTCAGAATACTCTAAGGGATGTAAAGGCCAGCTAGCGGCTTCCTCCGCTGGCCACAGATGTCGCCCCTCAGGTCCATTGGAAGGGGCTTCTGGGCATTCTCCTCCAGCAAAGAGGGCTAAGGCCAGTAAGGCTTCCTCTTGCTCAGCCATGCTCACCTCGTCCAGGGAGGAGCAGTGTCGCCATAAGGCGATAGAAAAGGCTTTCTATCATGCTACAGCCTCTGCCCCTCCTCCTCCTCTCCTCCTCCTCCTCCTCCTCCTCCTCCTCCTCCTCCTCCTCCTCCTCCTCCTTCGCGGCCTCCTTCACATTCTGGATCCCTAGCCCAGGATGATGCCCACAGTGTCAGGGAGCTCTCCCTGGATCGTCCCCTCCCGGTGGGCCTGGTTCCACCTCCAGGAAAGGAACTCTTATTTCAAACAGGCTCTGAGGCCCTATCATTTCCCGCCTTTTCACTAGCCCCCGCCCCATTGGATCCTCCTCCCCAGGAGGCTACTCCCCAGCTGCCTGTGGCATTTGAAGTCCTTTTAACCAGGGCCATTCGGGAGGGCTTTGCACAATGTTTGCAGCAAGTGGGATTATCGACGGGTTCTCAGGTGACTGCTCAGCCTTTCCAGCGTAGAGCAGTGGATGACCAGGCCTCCGATCACGAACAGACGGATTATGTTTGCTCTGGGGCACAGGCTTCTGTTTTGGAACCGGATGAGGCTCTGGACGCAGTGGACTCGGCTCTCTCAGAAGATGAAGGCTTGCTTCCCAATCAGTCTCCATTCATAGGTCTTTTTCTCCCTCAAATGTTCCGTTCTGTGCTTTTTAAAGCTATTGCTACCACCCGTTTGGGGGAGGTCCCCCCTGCTGACATTCCCCTTCCTTCCTTGGATCCGGCGTCAGCTTTATTTGCGGAACCAACGGTGGCACCTGAGACCATTCCAGCTTCCAAACTCTTCCTAGACGGTCTTCGTCAACAGTGGTCTCTCCCTGGTGCGGGGCCGAGCCCCAACAACCTAGACAAGCATCTCTATAACTCTGCAAACACCATGTCGGATCTTCTTCAACCTCCTACCATTGATCCCCCAATTGTGGCCTTGGCCAATTCGGGCCATCCAATGGGCCCTCCGAAAGATTCCCTTTGGCCAGAAGATAAGCGGGCTAAGAAAACTCTGGTTAAAGGTCATCTGGCCGCAGCCTGGTCCATCAGGACTTCCTCTTCAGCATCTTTCTTCAATCACGCTGCCCTTCTCTGGCTGAAGCAGCTTCAAGACCGCCTTTCTCATTCTGACATCAGAGCTCAACAGGACATCAACAAGATCACAGCGGCCCTAGAGTATTCTGCTGATGCTACGCTAAATGCCACCAGATTTGCTGCCAAAGCCCTGGGTTCCTCAGTGGCTTCGTGTCATCTCCTGTGGCTCAGGGGCTGGCAAGTGGACATGCGCAGCAAGTGGCAGCTAGACTCTGCCCCTTACTCAACTGGCAGCCTGTTTGGTCCCCCCCCCCGGAGCCTCTTCTGATTGAGACAAGGGACCGGTGCAAGATCCTTCCTTCACAGCATCGACAATCAGACACTCGCTACTCACCTTACCCTCGGACCCAGTCCTTTTGAGCCTCCAACTCCAACTCCATTACCAAAGCCCGGCCCCACCCAGGTCACAGCAGTTTGACTCTCAGGTCAGATCAGGGGGCAGGTACCCACCCAGATGTTCCTTTTGGGGAGGAAGGGGGCACTTCTCCCATAGAGGCAGATAGATCTCTTCAGGATCTCCCTATAGGGGGCTATTGGCCTTTTTCTATGACTAATGGCGGTCTTCTGTAACTGATTCTTGGGTTTTATCCACTCTCAAATCTGGTCTTTTATTGGAATTTCTCACCACCCCTCCCCCACGTTTCCTCTCCTGTCCCACTTCCCATGACCCTGTTAAACAGGCTCTCTTTTCCTCTGCTATCGACCATCTTCTCACCATCAGAGAAGTACAGAGGGTGTCTCCTGATCAACGGGGTCGTGGGTTCTACTCACGCCTCTTTATTGTGCCCAAATCCTCGGGTGGCTGGAGGGCCATTTTGGACCTCAAAGCCTTGAACTGGTACATAATATACCACCGGTTCAAGATGCACAACCTTTTCTCCATTTTGGAGTGCCTTCGCCCTGGGGACTACCTATCTTCCATTGACCTTACGGAGGCCTACCTCCATATCCCTATTCACCCTTCCCACTGCCAATTTCTCTGCTTTCACTTCATGGGCGCCCATTTTCAGTACAGAGCCTTACCCTTTGGCCTGTCCTCGGCCCCTAGGGTCTTTACTAAAGTCAAGGCCACTCTAATAGGCCACATTCGCACCATTCCAATCAGGCTTCAATTTTATTTAGATGACATCCTTCTCCTTTCTTTCTCACTCCCTTCTGCTTATAGTCTCTTTTTCAGACTCATGGGTTTTCGGTTAACTGGCCCAAAAGCCACCTCACCCCATCCACTCGCATAATTCATTTGGGGGGGCCGCCATTCTTTTCAGGTTTTTCTTTCCCTGGACCGCCAGGCCAGTCTAAGAGCCTTAGCCAGCCTATGTATCTTGGAGGGTTCTGCCTCTATTTTGAAGCTATCTTGCCTGTTAGGCAAAATGGTTTCCACATTCGGCATTGTTCCCTGGTCTCGCTTGCACTTCAGGGAACTGCAGTGGCTCCTGCTGCCCCACCAGCGTTCCGGCCAAAGCTCCTCGCTGTCCCGACTCCAGCTGCCTCACCCGGTCATCTCTTCGCTCAGGTGGTGGACTTCGGATGCTATCTCCAAGCACAGCAATTACAGGGAACCTTGTCGTCTTGTCCTAATGATAGATGCCAGCCTGACGGGTTGGGGGGGCCCATCACAAAACCTCATGACACAGAGTCAATGGTCCATTCGGGACCGTCAGCGAAACATCAACTACCTGGAGCTGCGGGCGGTTTGCCTGGCCCTCATCCATTTCCGGGCTCAGGTGGAGGGCAGGGACATTCTCGTCCTGACAGACAACATGTCCATGAAAGCCCACATCAACAAGATGGGGGGCACCCGCTCCAGGTCTCTTCTGGTGGAGGCCATTCTCCTTGGCCGTTGGGCCGAAGCCCATCTCTCCTCCATCAAAGCAGACCACATCTCCGGGGTGGAGAACGTTCAGGCGGACGCATTGAGCCGCACTCAGTTGGACCACGGGGAATGGAGTCTCTCCCCTCTCCTGTTTCAGGCCATCATGACCCGGTTTGGGTGCCCGGTGGTCGACCTTTTTGCATCCTCAAAGAATCACAAGCTGCCCAGGTTTTTTTCCCGCTACCCGGATCCTCGAGCCGAAGCCACAGACACTCTACGCAGCCCTTGGCTGTCTGGCCTGCTGTATGCATTCCCCCCCCTTACTGCTAATTCCCCAAGTCATCTGGAAAATGCTAGATGAGGGGGCGGAACTCATCCTTATAGCCCCTCACTGGCCCCGCAGGCCATGGTATGCGGATCTCATATCTCTGTCGATAGCCGCCCACTGGCGCATTCCGGATTCCAGGATCGAACTGACACAGGGATCCCTTCAACATCCAGATCCCTCATGGCTCCAACTAACCGTTTGGAGACTGAGCGGCTCATCTTAACATCAGGTAACATTTCAACTATCCAAGCCACTCATCGCCCTTCTACTACCCGTATTTATGAGGTGACATGGCGCTCCTTCTCCAACTGGTGTGGGTGTTCCTCCATGAATCCTCTGTCTGCTTCGGTTATCCAGGTTCTCTCCTTCCTCCAGGACGGTTTCGAGGCCGGGTTGGCCCCGACTACACTTCGACGCCAGGTGGCCGCCATTGCATTGGTCCTCTCTTGTGGTTCTCCAGATTCTCTGTCTCGACATCCGTGGATCCGTAATTTTCTGCATGGAGCTGTCAACCTCCGCCCGCCTGCTATTCATCGATATCCTACATGGAACCTTAAGAAGGTGCTCACGGCTCTGACTTTGTCTCTGTTTGAACCTCTGCGTCAGGTGTCCCTCTGTTTCTTGTCCTTCAAAGTTTCGTTCCTCATCACCATTATGTCGGCTCGTCGGATATCAGAGTTAGCGGCTCTCTTGATCCGCAGTGACCTCTGCATATTCCACAACAACAGGGTAGTTCTTCGCCTAGATCCGGCGTTCCTTCCAAAGATCAATTTGCTATTCCATCAGGCACAGGAACTCGTCCTCCCGGACTTTTGCCCGCGCCCTGTCCTGGCATTCCCTTGATGTCCGCAGGGCCCCTGAAGATTTATATTGCCAGAATCGCTTCTATCTGAAAGATGGAGGCTCTCTTCATTTCATTTCAGCCGGAATCTATTGGCTCCAAAGTTAAGAGCGCTACTCTCGGCCGCTGGATTAGAGCCACCATAGCTACAGTTTACCTGCAGCAGAAACTTCCTGTGCCTCACAATATCACAGCACATTCGACCAGGAGTGCAGCCACGTCAGCTGCGTGGGCTACCCAAGCCCCTCTGGAAGAAGTGTGTCGGGCAGCTACGTGGACGTCTATTTCCCCCTTCATCCGACACTACCGTGTGGATTCCTTTGCATCATCGGATGCAGCCTTCGGCCATCAGATTCTACAGAAAGTCCTTCACTCCTAGAGTCTTAGGACTGGGGTTTCCCTCTCTGGTAGACATGTGGCTTTGGTATGTCTCCAGTCTGACTGCCGTTTCTTTCCTTCGGAGAATGGATGTTGGTCTTACCTGATACGTCCTTTCTCGATCAGAAAGACATGGCAGTCAGCCCTACCCTTGCTTCTGGCCCTGAGGGTTGGCTGGGGGAGGGGGGTTGGATATTAATTTTTTATCGTTACAGGAAGACACGTCAGTCTGCGCCAGCGCCCTTGCTGAAACACTGGGCCAGGAGGGCGGAGTTATGCAAATTTGCCAGACTCGGTCCATGCTGCATAGAGGGAGTCTCCCCAGTCTGACTGCCGTTTCTTTCTGATCGAGAAAGGACATATCAGGTAAGACCAACATCCATTCTCTAGTTCTATTCCATCCTCTTCCATGATCTTGCCTTCTTAGGTTGCTATTGTTGCACATTTGTCAATTCCAAACTGCAAACCAATATCTTGGCTGAATTCTTTTGTGTTTTCAATTAATAAATTCAGTTCAGCTTTTGTTTTACCAGACAGCTTCAAATCATCCATGTATATCAAGTGCGAGATTTTCAGTCCTTTCTTTGCAAGTTCGTATCCACAGTTCATCTTCTTCAAAATGATTGTCAGTGATAGCATTGAGAGTATAAAAAGTAGAGGTGAAAGGGAATCACCCTGGAAAATGCCTCGTTTAATTTCAACTTCACCCAGTTCTTCTTCATTAGCCATAAGTTTCGTTTTCCAAAGGTTCATTGAAGATTCCATGAATTTTTGTATGTTGCTGCTGATGTCAAAGATTTCCAGGCATTTCTTGATCCAGCTATGGGGAACTGAATCAAACGCTTTCTTATAGTCTATCCAAGCCATGAACAGGTTGGTTCATCTTTTCTTTGAGTTCTTTAGGATTAGCTTGTCAATCAGCAATTGATCCTTTGTTCCTCTTGAGTTTTTGCAGCATCCTTTCTGTTTTACAGGAAGCAAGTTATTTCTTTCCAACTATCCATAAATTTGGTTTGCAATGATAACAGTAAGAAGCTTGTATATTATTGGCAAACAGATGATTGGCCTATAATTTCCAGGGTCCTTTCCTTTTTCTTTATCTTTTTGGATCAAAAATGTCCTTCCAGTTGTCATCCATTCATCATTTTAAGGTGTTTTAAGGATCTGGTTCATTTGGGTTGCCAATCTTTTGTGCACACTTGTAAGTGTCTTTAACCAGAAGCTATGCAGCTCATCTGGTCCAGGTGCACTCCAGTTCTTCACTTTTCTTGACTGTCTTTGCACCATGTCTTTTGTTATTTTCACGTCTTCCATTTTATGCACTTTAATAGAGTCCTCAACCTGTTAGATCCATTTTACATTTCTGTTGTGCTTCTTGTTCTTTCCCACAAATTCTTCCAGAATTTCAGAGCTTTCTCTTTATCAGGCTTTTCATTTGTTGTTACTCCGTCATTTTCTAAGCTCTTATAAAACTAGTGCTGGTTTGCTCTGAACTGTGAGTTTTCCTTGAACTGAGTTACTCGGTTTTCATACCTTTTAATCTTTTCAGCGATGGCAACAACCCTCTGCTTCAGCTCTTCAATTACTACCACAATCTCCTTATTCTTCAGATCGTATCTTGCTTCCAGGCTGCTTTTGACCTGCTTGTTCTTTAGCTACCTTGTCTTAGGTTCTTTAAATTGCTCAAATCTCCACGTAATTTTTTGATCTTCAATTCTAACCGAATTTTCCACTTAGGCTTCCCCTTCTTGCCTCTTTGGTTCTTTTGTATTTTCAAACCCAGTTCTTTGGTGGTTATGACAGCTGCTGCATACATCAATTGGTTTGTTTTGGCTAATGTAGTAGTTCGGATAGTTTGCACAGCCTCATTGACCTTTTTTAGTACATTTCTCAATTCTTTCGGTTCACTTGGTTCAGCTTTGGCAAACTGAAGATTCTTTCAGCATCTTCCATTTGATGCTTTATTTTTCCAGCTAATTGAGCACTATCTGTTGGTGTTTGTTCTTCAGTGCTTCCTTGTTCTTTATCTTCATCCATTTCAGTATCCTCTTCCTCCCTTTCTTCCTCAATTTGCTTTTGAGTCTGCAAATCATTCTTGATGTTACTCTTCTTTGTTGGTGTACTCAGACCATTAATTGCTTTCTCTTCTAATGCTATTAATTCTTCTGTAGTGAAAAAATTGTGGTTTAGGATTACACATCGTTGGTCCATTAACCTTTGTTCACTGGTGTCACAGTCCGTGTGGTTTATCTTCCAAATCCAAAACATTCATTTTTGAAATCCATGTTTTGCTGGCTCAGACTGATAGTAAGCTTCCATAATAGAGATGTTTTCTTCCCTAGTCCAGATTTTTCGCTTTTTGGGTTTTTCTTTCAGTAGGTTGTCAGCTCCATGCCCTGGTTGCCTAGCAGAGGGCGTTGAGCCCTGTAACTCATTTTGCGTAGAATGCACAGGAGCAATAGCATACAACAGAACCCTTGTTAATCCAGGTGACGGTTCAGACGGCATAGATTTCATTTTTTTCGTATTCACCATGTTTGAATGGGTTGTGGAGCAAATTTTGTCTGGCTCTTCACCTAAGATCTGTCTGATATGGTTGCACCTGTTCAGCATAGCCCTTAGGATCACTAGAGCATGCAAGCCCCTCCACCACGACAAGGTAAAGCTCCTCAGAGGGGTTGTTGTTGTTGTTGTTGTTGTTGTTATTATTATTATTATTATTATTATTATTATTATTATTATTATTATTATTATTCCATATCAATGGAACTGCATGGAGGGAAGTATGCAGTGGAGTACCCCAAGGCTCTGTTTTAGGCCCAGTACTCTTCAACATCTTCATCAATGACTTGGATGAGGGGATAGATGGGAAACTCATCAAATTTGCAGATGACACCAAGTGGCAGGAATAGCCAACACTCCAGAAGATAGGCTCAAGATACAGAAGGATCTTGACAGACTTCAATATTGGGCGCTATCTAACAAAATAAAATTCAACAGTGAAAAAAGTAAGGTTCTACATTTAGGGAAGAAAAACAAAATGCACAGGTACTGTATATGTGGTACCTTACTCAATAGTAGTAACTGTGAAAGGAATCTTGGAGTCCTAGTGGACAACCATTTAGATATGAGACAGCAGTGTGCAGCAGCTGCCAACACAGTTCTGGGCTGCATAAACAAAGGGATAGAATCAAGATCAAGTGAAGTATTAATACCACTTTATAATGCCTTGGTAAGGCCACACTTGGAATATTGCATTCAATTTTGGTTGCCATGATGTAAAAAGATGTTGTGATTCTAGAAAGAGTGCAGAGAAGAGCAACAAAGATGATTAGGGGGCTGGAGGCTAAAACATATGAAGAACGGTTGCAGGAACTGGGTATGTCTAGTTTAATGAAAAGAAGGACTAGGGGAGACATGATAGCAGTGTTCCAATATCTCAGGGGTTGCCACAAAGAAGAGGGAGTCAAACTATTCTCCAAAGCACCTGAGGGTAGAACAAGAAGCAATGGGTGGAAACTAATCAAGGAGAGAAGCAACTTAGAACTAAGGAGAAATTTCCTGACAGAACAATTAATAAGTGGAACAACTTGTCTGTAGAAGTTGTGAATGCTCCAACACTGGAAATTTTTAAGAAGATGTTGGATAACCATTTGTCTGAAATGGTGTAGGGTTTCCTGCCTGGGCAGGGGGTTGGATTAGAAGACCTCCAAGGTCCCTTCCAATTCTGTTATTATATTCTATTAATCTGCATGCTTAGTGAACTTCTAGCTGACAGCCAAGGAGAGAAGATTTTAGACAGCTTTGTTTCTAGGCTCAAGTATAAAGGTACATAGTATTTTGATGAAGAAAAGGATCAAACCATTCTAGATAAGTCAATAACATGAAGACCATTTTTATGACAGTAAAGATAAGAATGGTTAAAACAGTAGTTTTTCCATGTCACAGTGTATTGGTAAAAGCTGAGATAGAAAGAATAGGGGGAAGGTGGGGTGGCGGAAAGAAATATAAATGTTTAAATATGGATTTAGAGAAGCTTTTTATGAATATCATGGATTATATGAAAAACTAATCAATCAGTTCTGGACTGGAGAAAAGATTGACTGTTCCTTTGAGGCAATGATCAGCAAGCAGAAACACACTTACTTTGGTCATGTGCTGCGAGAGGATAATGAACTATTAAAATATTTACTCTGCTTGGGAGACAAAATTAATGAATAAAAGGGATGAGCATAATGTGATTGAAAGAGCTACAAACTATTACCTGAAGCAGGGGATGTACTTTTCAACACAATTCACAGAGATTGAGCCTCACTCGATGGCATCTAACTAAGTTTAGATTATAAAATTGATGAATCATAATATAACTTGTTTGGAAAATTTGATACAAGAGAAGAATCAGATAATTAATCCATAAAGCATTAGATGATATATTGGGTGGACTCTGTTAACTGAACACATTTTTATGCTGCCAGAGTTATCTGAGATAGGCTGCCTTATAAATATGATAAAATAAATAAAAAGTTCAATGTGCAACCACAGGTTTGCAACCACCAAAACAATCAGAAAGAAATCTAATGCCATAGGAATAGCAGAAAATACTTTTGCTGATTTGACTTACTTTTTCTGCCTTTCACACTTTAAACAAAAAGCCAAAAGTCTTTATTTCACAAATAAAAAGATAAATATTTTTTATCTTGGACTAACATACTGCATCTAACTTACTTATTTTAGTGTTGATTGTATCATTTATTTTCCAAAGGATTTGCTGGTGTACTCAAATTATTTCACAGATATGAGGGTTTACAGTGTAATGTTTCTTATTGGTTATGTTGTTGAAGTTCATAAAAAATGTGTTGTATATTTAGTGTTCGCTAATGTAAATGGAATAAGAACAGTAAGATGTAATGAAGCTCATCTATGCACATCTATGACCATAATAAATATTCAATTTGATTTGAAGCTCATCATTTCCTGTAATAGGAGAATAAATGTGAGATTTGTGAGTTTCCAGACTGTTGGAAATGTTGAACTATGGGAAGACTGCAAGGGCAGAAAATATTCTTTCAAAACTCTAAAACTTCTGGCTGGGAATTATGGGAGTTAGTTCACAACTTCTCTGGGAGGTGATATGTTGGGGAAATGTGCTATAAAATATATTAAATATTGGAAGAAAAGACTTTCCTGGCTATTGGGCTATGTCAGCTATGAGAATAAAATAAAATAAAATCTAAGAGAAATATTTTAGAAAGAAAAGAAATGACCAATTAATTCCTATCCTATTCTTTAGTGATTTTTTTTTGTTACAATTCCCTTGCATCCTCATCTCTTAACTTTCTGTCTGTTCCACCTTAACACATTCAAGTTTATAGATGTTCACACTGTACAGACTACCTAAATCAACAATTCATACTAGTGAAGAAATTGATCTGAGGCAAATGTTAGGAAGGTTTAACTACTAAATCATTGCCTGGACATTCACTGTATTTTTTGCTGAACTGAATTGCTGTTTCAAGTTCCGTAAAGTATGGAAAAAAACCCCTCAGCACGCAAAAGCAGTAACCAAGTTTGTTTATCCTGATATCGGTACTAACTGACCACCTTAAAGTGTTACAGAAAGGAATCTTCGTTGGAGCTGATGCTCCGCGCTTCCCATCATCCTTTAAGCAGCATACAGGTCCATCCCAGTGCAATCACTCCATTATCCAATTAACCTGTATCTGACCTCTCCCTCCCCAATCCATTGCAAGCCACTCCAGTTCTGTGCTTCTCCATCTTTCCTTAAAGTGATGGATGGTGAGAAACTGCTTCAGTGCATGCCCCTGAAGTCATCTAGCATGTGGCTGGGGAGTCGAAGTGAAAGGCATACCTCGGGGCTGATGACTCAGCAGAGCAGGCACACAGGAAGGGTCATTGGCGAAAGCATGCAGCAGCGGAACGGCAATCTCCACACGAATGGCGGCCCCAAGTACCATCGCAGGGCTGGGGCTGACATGCTGCTCAGATGTTCACTCAACTATCCTTCATGTCAAAGTTCAAAATAATATGAGAAATCTTTTATGAATACAATTACTACCGTGGTTTGATAAAATAATCTCTAACAGAGCTGCCAATTCTGTTTCCTTCTTTCATACTGTCAAAAGAGTCTAGTGTATTGTCTATTATTCTCTTCATGGGGTAAAATGAAATATTAAAAACTTTACTTAAACATTGATAAGGTATGTTATTGTGTCCATCGCCCCCCACCCGGAATATTAAGTCATTGGGAGGGGAAACATAATGATATACCTTATTTTTATAGCTTCCATTTGTTTGTACATAAATAAGGTAAAGTATCCTTAAGATGACATTTTATTCCTATGGAGGAAATTAAAATTGTTAAATTAAGCCCTTTTTATTTTCTATTTTGTGTGGTCCAAATACTAGGAAGCTTTTATATCAATCGATTTTATATTCTTATTTTATGTAGATGGAATATTGCTTCGGGTTCCATCAATTAAAAATGGCGTATTATGGGATTCCAGAGACACATCTTGCTTCTTGCAATTTTTGCCCTTTAGAATTGTCTCCCTTTTGAAGTTCATAGAGTCCTGTGCCTGCTGGTTTATAGGAAGTTACTTGACTGTTCCTGCAGGTTTTGGATTAGGATCGTAAGTGGCCCCACTAGCCATTATGTTAAGTATGCTCATCTAATTTAGCATGGTGAGCTCTTAATATTTTGGGGTATTTTATTCACTGTTTTTAAGCCTTTGTACACCACTCAGAATCATGGTGATTTGGAAATTGACTAAATATATACAAATAAATAAATTACGCTATATACCAATAATTGTAATAAGAACAAAATAGTTGAACAAAATACATAACTTGCATCTGTATACTGGAGCCTTTCTAATTTCTGTATAAAGGGGATATATGATATCCTATATTCTTTTGCCTTTGCTGACCTTCTAAAGAATAATTGTGCTTTATATGAAAACTATTCCATTGCAAAGCTCTGAACAGATTCCCACAAATCATCTGTCTTGAATAAGTGCAATACCTAGATCAAAAGAGAAAAACATATATTTTAAAATAATTGTAATGGCATAGCCTCAAATATGAACTATCATGGCAAGGGACAAATGGGATTTAATATACAACTTCATTTTACCTCTTCATAAAGTCTTTCAGGCTAAACTTGTTCCGATCATGCTCTATGGTGCCGAAATTTGGGGTCTTACAGAGGCCCCCATATTGGAGAGAACTCAAAATAATTTGTTAAGGAGGATGCTTGGGGTAAACAATTCCACTTCAGCTGCAGCCATCAGAGCTGAATTAGGACATTTCTCACTGTACACCTATACAATCACTAGGGCGGTAGCCTACTGGCTAAAAATGACTCAAATGGAAGCCAGCAGACTCCCCAAAATCTGCCTAGAGGAACAGCAGATTTCAAATCCTCAAAGGTATTCCTGGCTAACCCGGCTGTCAGAAATATTGAACCGATATGGTGTAGGGTTCCTGTTGTGTGACACACTGAAGCAAGTCAAACAATGGATTAAAGATATACATGGGCAGATGGATATGGCAACTCTTTCAACAAATCACTCCCTTAAACTGCTGACAGCAGTTAAAACAACTTTCACTCTGGAAAAGTATTTACATCTAGAAATGCCATCAGTGGAGAGACAGTTATTTGTTAAGTTTAGATTCGAACTTCTAGATACCAACGTTAAATTCGGCCGCTACCAGAAAATCCCGTATGACAAAAGAACATGCATATGTGGGATAAATGCCGTGGAGGACACGGTGCATATAATATTTGAATGTAGGCTGTATGAGGAAGTAAGGAAACAATATCTGTCCCCAATTATAAATAAATTTCCCCACTGGAATATAAGGCATAAATTATCATTTCTGTTGAAGGTAGACTCTCCTCCCCTGGTAAGGGCCATCACCCGCTATCTTAAAAGGATGACAGCAATACGAGCCAGTTATATCAAAAAGAACTTCATTGATTGTAAGAAAGATGAGCTGAGTTAGAGAGGAGCTATCTTATTTGGTTTATCTAGTCTTGGCAACTTAGCTATTGAAATTTGATATTGTAAAATTTTAATGTCATATATCATATATTTTTAGATTGTTATTTCTGTAACTGTTTTGTCTTTTCCCTTTTTCTTTTCTGTTTTGTTTGAAAAGGCCTTCGAGCTATTCAATAAACAAATACAATATACAATATACAATTTCCACAAAGATTGAAAAGTTACAAAATTTGGAAGGCCTTGTTGCTTGTTATTTGTTTAATATATATATTTCTGCCAGGACTTCTGGCTGATGTCACAGCAATATCAGATGCAGGGAACAGGTTTCTGCGTTCCCTGTGCTGAGTTCTCCCTGTTTGTGGGCTCTGAAAGGAGCCAAAGCCGCCTTGTACAGGCGGCAAAGCTAAGGAGGGACACCCTGAGAGGTCACAGGACACATCGCAACTCTCCTGCTGAACCCCGGGCTTTTTTCCCTCTATGCCATGGTGAGGAGAAGAGGCAGCCTAAAGATGGCTGCCCCAAAGCTGGGACAGCCGAGAAACTTCTAAGAAGTGTACCGGAGCGGAGTTGGTGAACAATGTCTGGAACTGGGTGAAAAGAATCCTTTTTATTTAAAACTCAACCCCAAAAGAATATCCAGGAAAAGAGAGGCTCACTGCTATTGTTAAAAGCAGTGATTTAACATTTTGAGAAGAATTTCAAAATTGAAGGAAAAAGAATCAAAGGTAGAAAGGCAAAAACCTTTAAAAATAAAGAAAATTGGATCTTTAAACTGGACAGGTGTGTTTTGGATAGACATTTTAAGATGCTGGAACTATTTACTTAAAAAACGAATATAATCTTTATATTTTGGATTGATACTATCGAAATTGGATAAAACAGGTTAATATTGAAATTTGACCTAAGAATGCCACTTGCTAACAAAAAGAAGGCATAACACATTTCCAAAATCTTGGAAATACTTGGATATTGGAGATTTAAACATGAGAATAAGGAAGGCACTATTATTAAAGTGACCCCTGAAGGCTACAACACAATTTATGAATTTATAGAGGGACCTATGAAGGTTCTGGAAAAATTCTTGGGACTATCCAGAGGAACAGGTCAATCAGCTTTGGGATATAAAGATTCATGAATATTGAACTTCTTGAGAAGTGACTTTAGGTTTGAATATATGGTTTTTACATTATTGGACAAAAGAGGGACAAAATAAAACTGAATGAGATGCTCCATCAGCAAGAAAAGAGTGGAATTTGGGGGGAAACGGCATCGTTAATTCAAAACATTAAGGATACTTTGACAAGAAGCTACAAGGAGATTATGAATAAAATTCAGAGCATAGATGGAGAGCTGGAAAACATGATACAAAGGACTGATCAAGATGCCCAGGAAGAGAAGGAGCCAATTGAAAGAGTAGATGAAAAAACAGAACAGAAAAACCAACAAATAAAACAAGATGACAAGAAGGAGATAACTACAAAAACAACAATGACTGATGAAATAAGCCAGGGGGAGAGTATTTTAAGGGAATTAAAAAAAGAATTGGAGTTGCAGGAAGATTTTTTGGGAAGAGAGATAGGAGCAAGAGTAGATATTCTGAAAATTAGACAATGGAATAGGGCAGAGAAGGGAGAAATGTTTAAAATGATCAGTCAAGATAGAGACAAAGATCCAAGAGAGAAATATGGGAGGCAAGCAAAGAAAAGAACAATTAAAGCATTAAAGTGGACAAGAGACGATGGATAGAAAGGGAATATTTTTAAATATAATAGTGGCATAATTAAAAGTTAGAATAGGGATGCAAACTAGAGCGAGGGGGATTAATGGAATAAGATTTAATTATAATTATAATTTTTATATAATAAGGTGAAGTAATAACAAGAGGGGAAATCAGAATTTGAATGATGGTATTATCAAGTATGTTTGAATATAATGATTGGCATAAAAATAACATATTGAAATATTGAATAATTAAATAATGAAAGATTATAATTTAACATAAATATGTGTACTATTACCAGAATTATATAAGCTTGTCAAATGTAGTAAATATGATAAATATTATTTTATTTGGAAAATGTAAGACACTCAGGTGCCGCACTGTTCACACATTGATATGTTTGTAAAAAAATAATATATATACAGTGGGGCAAAAAAGTATTTAGTCAGCCACCAATTGTGCAAGTTCTCCCACTTAAAAAGATGAGAGAGGCCTGTAATTGACATCATACGAGAAAATGAGAAAACAAATGAGAAAACAAATCCAGACAATCTGTAGCAGGTTCTTGCTGGTTCTTCTCATAACCTAGATAACCTACAAGGTCCCTTCCAACTCTGTTAATTTATCTATCTATCTATCTATCTATCTATCTATCTATCTATCTATCTATCTATCTATCATCTATCTATCCTACCCACCTACCTACCCCTGCATCCATTTATAATTTGTTGTGCTTTCAAGTCAGTCTGGCCTCCTGACCAGTCCTGACTCTTTGGCGTGGCTACTGGCTGATTTCCTTGGCAACATTCATTTTTGTTTTTTTTGCCATTGCATTCTTCCTAGGTCTGACAGAGAATGATTGATCCGAAGACAACCAGCTGGCTGGTGTGTGACTAAAACAGAACTAGAACTCACAATCTCCTGGTTTATAGCCCAGGGCCTTTCACCATTACACCAAACTGACTCTTATCTGTTGTTGATTGGATATCAAAATACATTTTTTGCTACTAATGACAAACATTTTATTGCAAAGGTATATAAACTCTGTTTGAAAATGAACCAGGAAGACAAATATTTTTTGTATGTGATTAAATGGGCAAAAAGCTTTGACTATAATATTATGATTGATCAAAGGAAAACTTTGTGGATTATTGGATTGAAGAGATGTTACCTAGTTTGGTAATGAAACATCTGCAAGTAAACAACCAAGCTCCGAGAGCACCAAGCACCCCACTATTGAAAAAAACCATATAGCACTATTCAGTGGATGAGGTCCAGAAGCTGAGCAAGAATACTCAAACCAATAGAGAATTGGGGTTGTTATAGATGAATATAGAGCAAACCTAGAAGGAATACAAGAATAGTCAGGTAAACCTCAACTTAAGAAAGAAGATATGCCGCCCTGAGTCTTTGGAGAGGGGCGGCATATAAATTGAATTAATTAAATTAAATTAAATTAAATTAAATTAAATTAAATTAAATTAAATTAGGGTGAAGAATAAACTTAAGATAGCTCTTAATATGAGAGGAGGCAAAGCGGAACTCTGTCATTATGCTCTACAACAATGAAGAAGGGTTTCAATAATCCTTGGGATATCTATCTTTTGAACTGCCCTTCCTGAAGGGCCAACAGTTCCAGAAGAGCATAGAACATCAGAACATAAGAAGTCCAAAGATTTACCTAACAAGGGGAGACAGTAGACAATGAGAAAGAAGAGAGAAAACGGCAGTTAATCCTCAACTCTGGAATTAGGACCAAGGAATAAGAAAAAAATAATGCATGCCTTTGTCAAGCTTGACAAGTAGGATTGGACTCAGAAGTTTAAATATCCCCTTCCAATTCTATGGTTTTATGATTCTAACATTGTTTGGGCTTATCTTCCATGCAGACAAACTTGATTTAGCCCCCAGGCTACTTTATTGAGAAATACATGTCCTGAATAAGAATCAACAAAACTTGGTAGCTAGTAATGAGGAACAGCTTGTTTAGTGGAGAAGAGAGACAATGCATAAGTGTAATAATCACAATTCATTTAACTTTTTAGTTTAAATGTATTTTATTATCTGAATGGAAATATATTCCCAAGAAACTCTTATTTCTAAATTAGCTGTCCTTCCATCTAATTACAAAAAAATCTAGATCTTTAAAGATTATCAAATAAATATCTAATTTATTAGTCCATTATTTTGACTGGGATATTCTGTTCATAATTAACAGTTAATAAAATGGAAGATCAAATAAGACATAGAAAGTATAATTCAGTTGAAAATTTCCATATAGAAATTTTGTATCGACATACAATATACAGATCTATTCTTTATGGATATAAAATTATATTATTGTTAATACAACATGCAAAACCTCCATATCCCTATGATATCAGAACTGATTCATGTAATTGTTTAGTAGGAGTGAGGGAAATATTATAGCATTTCTGGATTTAAAAGAATAAAGGACATTGAGTGTTTAGCTAGCTTTTCTGAATTAAAAACAATATTGCATAATAAAAGCATTTTATTGCTTGACAATATCCAAAGTTCTATATTTGAATGTTTAGCTTTTGGTTTGGAATTTCTGAAATTTATCCAAATATCTTTTAAAAAAAAAATAAGGATAATATTTTAATTTAGGTTTTGAATTATAATCAAAAGTAATTATAATATTCAATGTATATAGGTCCTGCTGAGTTTAATCCAGAGAAATTTAAAACAATTCAAGTATGTTTCATGAAACAACCACACAGTAACATCATGTGGATATCTGAGCCATATTGGCATAATGAAATGCTAATAAAATGTGTATATGCCACATAGTCACAATAAAAATTAAAATGCTTTCACAAATGCAACCATAAAGCTAAAGGAATACACTGATGCAGTAATATCTAAAAAGAAATGAATGCCCTGGTACTATATTAATCTAGAAAATACAATCAAAAATAGATGCTATTTTTACTCATTTTAAAAAGTACAATTTTTAAGAAAATTGCTAAATATTATCCCAAAGTGTATTTAACTGATTATATACTGTATGTGCAGACACCAATTCATATGGATACCCTTATAAAAAATCTAGCTTGCCTATTTTTCTAATTTCTAATGACTGTAATTCTATTTTTCCCCAGATAAAATTACGTTTCATTTTTGCTTAGTGCTGACAATTTCATTAGTTCTACTGAATGGGGAATCCGTCAAATAATAATAAGAAACTTAAGCATACTTAGATTGAAACATTTAGTCATTGTCAGTTCTTAGTCTTCAGGCTACTTGTACTTCAAATATTTAATTTTATATAGATTTTAATAATAATATTTCTGGTGCATATGTGGTTAGGAAGGAGAGGCTAAAAATTCTTCCTCTTGTATATCCAGATTTCTAGTGGAGAGCTTTTGGTTATATGCTTTATATGGCTTTTGGTTTTTGGTTATATGTTTTATATGGCTATGTTCCTACAGAAATACAGAAATTTTACTGTCTATTTTTGTTCCAGATGCTTCATTGTTATAAGTATTTAAATTAACTTTATAAAAACATTAAACTTCACTTCAAAATATTATTTATTACTTTTTAGATTTATACTCCATCTTTTATTTCGTGGAATCCAATGCAGCATATACAAATCTCAGTTGCTTCTATGTTCTGTATCAAAACAAACCTGTGTGATAAGTTGGGTTGAGATAATGACTCCCAATATCCCCTATTCAACTTCATAAGTACTGAATGGTGCATAATCTTCTTGAAAAAAACAAAACCTTACTTTTTTCAGACATGCTATTTTCTGTGATTTTTTTTTAATGAAATGGAATGGCTTTTAAGTATATGTTGTATCATTTATTTAAAAAAATGGGTACAGTGAAAAGTTTATTCATGTAGTTTGCATATAACCTCAAAGAAACAGACAGAAATAGATACTGTGAAGTCAGAAGCCATTCTTTTCCTTTTAGGTTTAAAAAAGGTTGACAGAACAAAAATGAGAGAACATAACAAATTACAAGGAAAAGCAGTGTACGAATAACTGAATAACACAGTTGGAAGGGATCTTGGAGATCTTCTAGTCCAATCCCCTGCTCAGGCAGGAAACCCTATACCATTTCAGACAAATGGGTGTACAATCTCTTCTAAAAACCTACTGTGTTTGAGCACCCACAAGGCAAGAAGGCAAGTCATTCCACTGATTAATCTACAGTATATCCTGCATGAATGAGACATGGTTTCACAGTAAATGCCTCCTGTGGATGCACAAAGTTTCTAATTAATTTGTGGAGGGAAATATTTTGGGTGGAGATGTAAGAATGACATTCAGTGCCTAAAGATTGAAAAGGAAACTTGTGTGATATTAGAATACCATCTAATGTATTGCTTTTTTTTAAAGTAAAGAAACAACTGCTTTTAAAAAGACCCTGATTAAACATTAACATAGCTCAATGGGCAGAAATTGATACAAAACGATTGAAAAATTTAGTGAGCATACCATATTCGTTTAACTGGTTATACTATTTTAATTAGTTTCTGTTGATTTTGTAAAAAGACTTCTGAATAGAAAACCATAAAGTTATGCTTCTGTGTTTGAGAACATTTAAAATTCAATTAAATCTAACTACTTGCAAATTATATGTGAATTGCCAATTATTATTATTTGGGCTGACTATGAAAAATATAAAACCCTTAATCAATTCTCCCAGCTTTGTTGTTTACAATACAATAGGTTTTTAGGAAGTAGATACATAAAATAGATCATTAGATCAGTCTAAGAACCTACCTTGAATATCTACCTCTTGAATATTCTCTTCCTACAGTTGCCAACAAGATATTCATAAGGATCCCACAAACTGTAAAAAAGTACTTGAACTGACAGTTGTAACAGTGAAAGTATATAGTCATTATGGCAGTGTGAAACTTCAGCTCAGAGATTCAGTTCAAGGTTGATTTGATTTATTTCTTACCAAGTTGACTTTCTGAATTGAGTCAGACAATTGAATCAAATCTAATGTCTCCAAACTAGTTTGGTGCTTCAGAAAAGTGCAAAAGCCGCCCAAAGCTCTAAATTGTTTCAAATCATCAAATAGGCCTGAACTGATGATCTAAATCAAGATGACAGTTCAAATTGGATCACAACCAATCCTCACACTTCTATTGATCATGATTAATGGTCACTGATTGTTTTAGTCTCTATAATTTTATTTACTTCCTTTTTAAAACTATTCCGGTCATTGGCTACTGAATTAGGGATAGTGAACCTCATTGTTTAAATACATATAAGCAAAAATGTCCCTTTATCTGCCTTGAATCTTTAGGTTTGTTGGATGATGACAACTTCCTTTTTTTTTTTGTAAAAAGTTTTTCTTTATTTTTTACACATACACACATACAAACTTACAATGTATTTTTGCTGATCAGAGTATTTGGCCACTTAACAAATTTAAACAATTTTTAATCTATACAACTAAAATTACCATTTCTATACCTCCTTTTTGCCATAGTGTTCATTTTCATCTACTTTTTTACCAATTTTACCCTTCATTTTCATCTCTAATTTTAACCAAATTCCAATCTTCCCTTCTATTCTATATTAAACCCCTTCTTATTGTCATCTATTTTTATATCTATCATCAGAATAATTAATTTTATGATGTTACAATTGTACAATTCTTATAAGAATAGTGAGCCCACTTGTTTTATAACTTACATTTTCTTAAGTAATACATTTTAATATAATCAGTTATTTATATAAATATCTTTTCCATTTATATATTCAAACAGTTAAAGAAAAAGAAAAAAAAAGAATATAAACATAGCTATTCCAATTAGTTCCATTTTCATACATCAAATAATTTCCCCATATGTTCCTCCGAACCACATCTTAATCATTTCTACTTTCATCACAATATACCATTAAAAATATTTCATCTATTACAATTTCCGTAATTAAATTTAAAAATATTCTGACTGTTATCCTCTACTTGCTTCCCCTATGTATTGTTTCAAATCCTCACTTAATCATTTTTATACACACCACCATAAACTATTAACAGTATTTCAATTATTACATTTTAAACTTATTCACATTTCTCAAAAAAGAAAAAAAGAACAAAACTCATCATTATCTAGATAAATGATAATATTCCAATTATTGTACAATTCATTTTCACCATCATATACTTTACCATTATTTCTTGCTACAATTCACATTTCAGTTCTAAATGTATACCTCAAATTCCTCTTTCATTTCTTTCTCCTTTTCTCCCTTTTCAATTTTATTTTTACCTTTTTCTTTCCCCTTCTTTCCTGCATTTTAAAATCCTGATCTCTCCTATTTTGCCCTATGTTTCCATTGTTCCCTCTCTCTTTTCTCTTTTTTTTATTTCACCACTGTTTAGCCTTCTGTTTAACCCAATATTGTCATTCTGTATATCAAAGTTCTGGATTCTTCTCTTCCGACCTATATTTCCTATTGTTTTCCACCCTCTGTCTCTCTTTTTTATTTTTTCACTGTAAATCCCAGTGTAATCATTTAAATTCTTTATATCCTTTCTGTTCCACTCTTCTTTCCATGTTTGTCTCTTTCTATCCTCCCTATTTCTTTCATTGTTAATTCCAATGTAATCTTTAAAAACTTCTTTTTTATTATTACTATCCATATATTCAAATACATTTTCACATTTGGTCTCATTTTCTTTATCATCTTTATCTTCAGCCTCTGTGTCTCGCTTCTCCCTATTTGTTTCCTTGTCAGCTTGCATATGTTCTTTCTCGTTTTTTATGTCCTTAGATTTTGATTCCCCATGTATCATTGTAATTATTTCTCTTATTTCCATTTTCCATGACAAATACATCGCCTTAATCATTTCTCTAATTTCCTGTGTCATTTTATTCTTTTTAAGTTGATATTGTTCCAATTTTAAAAGTTCAATAGTATTCCTTCCCCCCACCCTCACCCCAAAGTCAAGCCCCTTGCAAACTAAGGAGTCCTCCCCAAAAGTTCTCACGGCTGTTATCTGCAAAGTTCACAATTTTCCAAAACACTAACCAAGTTACAGTGTTCCTTTTTGCTCCTGATGGTGTCTCTCTGCAATCCACAATTTCTGGTTATCTAACAAGTATCCATTTTGTTTCACTATATTAACAATCTTAACCAGTTTCTCTTTTTTTTTTAGCTTTAAGAATACCAAGTCAATTTTTTAGTCCAGTCCAAATTTAAACAGCTCTTTTCATATCTTATTTCCTTTTTCCTTTTGTTTATACAGCACTTCTCTTACAAGGCTTATTATCCATTTTCTTTTTGTTTTTCTTAAAGTTCATGAGAAAGAGGAGAGAAAAAGGATCTAATTATTCCTTTCCAATCCTTTAATAAGTCTTGGGGTAATTTATTTCATTTCTAAGATTTTCCACATTATTTTCCAGATCGTTTTGTTCAAAAGTCAATTTTCTATTTGGGTTTTTGGGTTTTTTTGTCTCTTTAAAGATACGCTCCAATGTTCTCTTTTCTTCCCCCCATGCTTATTAGCTGCCATTTTCTCGCTAGGGGTCTTCAGGTTTAAATTTTTTTTTTCCTTATTATGAGTTGGCTAACACTCCAAAAACTCTGTTCAATTCACTGCTCCTGCTCCATGCTTAGTCTGGTTGCCCCAGCTTCATGACAGCCGCAATGGCTGCCACCCCCACCACCAAATTGTAGAGAGTAACCTCTGACCATCGAGGAACTTGCCTGTTCCTCTTGGTCTTCTGAGGTGCCTCTCCTTCACCAGTCCAAAGACCCCTTGGCGATGGTTCGTCAGTCCGGGTTTTTGTGGAGCTCATCGGAACCCGCAAATTCCCCGACTGTCTCGCTGCAACACTTCCGGTTGAATCCCAACTTCCTTTTCTATTAATCTTGATCAAGTTGTCCAATAACAGCCTTTTTCCTAAGTTAAAAAATAAATAAGCGTTTAACTTAAATTAAGAAGCTTGAAATCGGCAGAACACTTTATAACTGTAGCCTCCCCACTTTATTAATAAACATATTCCAAGATAGAAGATTAGAGGTAGCATGGTATTTGCTACCTCTACATTGCATCAATGCCTGACCTCTTAAGGAGCCTGACCTCTTAAGGAGCAGGTGAACCAGTTTCTCTTTAAAGACTTCTGGCTTCTTTTAGATACCACTTATTTTTATTTATCCTCGTTTTTTTATTGTAATGGGAATAAGAAAGCGAGGATAAATAAAAATAAGTGGTATCTAAGCCAAAAAAAGGGGGGTTAGGACTCCCAAATATTAAATTATATTATGTCGCTGACAGGCTTAGACATGTTATAGAGGCAATTTTAGGAATAGGGGAATTGGAATGGTTGGAAGATAAATCTAAAATTAAAACCAAATTAGAATGGAAGTTGGAAAATATATTTTTTATGGAAGGTGGAAAGAAATGGGCTGAGAGTATAAGCAATTCTCTCTTGAAGTTTCATTGGGAAATTTGGAGTAAATATAAAGGCAGTTTGCTTCCGAAGAACTCTCCATTATCACCGGTAGTAATTTTGGAAAAGTTCCCAGGGAATTTGAAGAATAAAGTGAATGAAATTCTAAAAGAGAAAAATAAAATGAAATTAAGGGAATGGTTAGGAGGAATGAGGACACGTGGGGAATTGGAAGACGTTCTAGGAGGAAAACGGTTTTCTTGGTTAAATTATAGCCAAGTGGAACAATGGACTAAAAATTGGATAAGAGAAAATGGAGAGTATAGAGAGTTAACGAGGTTTGAGGAATTAATTGAAAAAAATAAAACTGTAAAGGAAGAAAATAAAGGGATAAAAGGCTTAATGAGCGGAATCTATAAAATATTGTTGGAGGAAGAGGAGAGGGGAAATTTAGGAAAGATGGTATGGGAAACCGATTTGAAGATACAAATAGGGCAACAGAGTTGGGACAGAATTTGGCAACAAAGAGTGTTGAGAAATATGTCAGTAAGAATAAAAGAGAATTACTACAAAATGGTATGGAGGTGGTACTTAACTCCGGTTAGATTAAGCAATATGAATCAGCACTATTCAGATAACTGTTGGAGAGGTTGTGGGGGAAAAGGAACGTATTTACATATGTGGTGGGATTGTAAATTTGTGCAAAAATTGTGGAAGATGGTGTTTAAGGAGATAGAAGAAATTGTAGGAATAAAGGTAGAAGAGGCACCAAAGGTAGCATTACTTTCACTATTGGAAGATACAAAATGTAAAAAAGAGACTAAAGAATTGATAATAAATTTGTTGACCGCAGCAAGGTTAATGATTTCTAGGAACTGGAAGACACAAGGGGTTTATAGTTTAGAAGAATGGTACAAGGAAGTATGGGATATTGCCATAAATGATAAACTGACTTGCAATATTAAAGTAAGGAGGGGCATAATGAAGGTAAACGAATTCAATGGAATCTGGAAACAGTTCCTAATATATGTGTTTTCTGGAGGAAGAGGGATACCACCACCAGAAGAAGCCTTAAGATTCTGGAAGCAGGAATGATCCCGAAGGGTGGGTGAGCACTCGTTGATTGTTTGTATTCTGTATATTGTTATATATTATATATTATGATTCATGTATGTGATGTATGTTAATTTTTTTTTATATGTTAATAATAAAAAAAATATGGAAAAAAAAATAAAGACTTCTGGCATCTTCCCTTCTCTCAAAGACACATTAGTTATAGCCCAGACCCAGTTGCCCTTTTCCTCCATGGCCATTTTAATTAGATAGATGGTATAAGTGTCTTGGAGTAATGCAGCAGAGTTTAGACTGCAGTTTAGACTCTTCTTTTACTTGGGATTCAGAGGTTCAAAAGCCTGTGATAACACCACCTCTGTCATCTGAATATATTATCTTAATCAGCTTCCAATTCAGTGTGAATCCAAATCATTTTTCTTCAATATGCTTTACCAGAGGATCATAACTTATACTGGCTTGTTCTTTCAGCCCATCCTTTCCAAAAAGGATATGAAACTCTTAAAATAGTATAGTGACCAGCATTTAACTCTATTCCAGTTTGGCTCACATTTCTCATTTAAAAGGAAAGTTATTTTATTTTATTATTTATATGCCATCCATCTCACCATCAAGTGAAATGATATCCATTTATCTTTGCTTTTCATAGCTTTCCATACATTAGATCTATATTTTAATTTTGTGATCCTCCATTAGCCGTGGTGGTGCAGTCATTAGAATGCAGTACTGCAGGCTACTTCTGCTGACTGCTGTCTGCCAGCAGTTTGGCAGTTCGATTCTCACCAGCTCAAGGTTGAGTCAGCCTTCCATCCTTTTGAGGTCGGTAAAATTAGATTGTTGGGGGCAATATGCTGACTCTGTAAACCACTTAGAGAAGGCAGTAAAATATTGTGAAGTGCTATATAAGTCTAAGTCCTATTGCTATTGCTATTAGTCCAAGATTTCTTTACTAGTAAATTTATACCAGTTGAGACAGCCAAGTGTATACATTATAAAGCTAGCAATTCCTTTTTAATCTCAAAATGTATTCCTTTAAAATTGTTTCAATATTGGAGTACCCTTGTAATTTTAATGCCTGCTATTTCTTTTTGAAGACAGCTCAAATGCTGTGATGTTTCTATATCTTCAAAGATCAAAATTGTTTCAGCCATTGTTATTCCCTGTGGCACTGTATGGAAACAAAAGTTAAGAAGCAAGATAGGAAAGTATTGATCCCTTTGAACCTGGATAATACCAAATCCTAAGACTATCATGGACACCCAAGAAAACAAACCAAAGAATCAATGAACTAATTATCTTAGAGTTTTCATTTGAAGCACAAATGATCACCCTCAAATTTAGCTACTTTGAACACATTACGTCAGGCCTGTGAAACTGGCGGCCTGTGGGCTAGATACGGTCCATTCAGGCCACGCCCATCCCAGCTTCGCAAAGGCAACAAACATTGCAATACGTCAAAATATGGCCTGCAATGTGATCGGGTTTGACACCCCTGTATTACATGAAGGCTCTAATAGTGGGAAAGGTAGAAAGAAAGAGAAAAAGAGGATGACTGGCAACAAGGTGGCTGGATTCAGTTGTCGTGGTGATTAATGCATCATTGGGAGACTTGAAAGAATAGTTTAGGACTGAACTGTGGAGTTCCTGATGCTCTATGAACTTGATTGTTTGCTTGCAGATGTTTCATACCCAACCAGGCAACATCATCAGTGTGAATGAGTGTGGAGTTCGCTCTCTGTTTATATACAGTGGCTTTTCCTGCCAGTTTTGGTGGAGTATAGTTTCCTTCTTTGTAGTTCCTTATTACAGTATTGGTTTTTGGTTGATTATTTGCCTACTGTTAATCCTTCTGTATCTGAGTGTTGGCTGCTAGACAAGATGTGCTCTAGTCTGTTTGTTTCCTCTTAATTTTTTTAATTCTATCTTTTGAATAGTATGCAAATAAAATGTATTTCTGTGTGAATAGAATAGAATAGAATAGAATAGAATAGAATAGAATAGAATAGAATAGAATAGAATAGAATAGAATAGAATAGAATAGAATAGAATAGAATAACAGAGTTAGAAGGAACCTTGAAGGTGTTCTAGTCCAACCTCCTGCTTAGGCAAGAACCCCTATACCATTTCAGACAAACGGCTATCCAATTTCTTCTTAAAAACGTCCAGTGTTGGAGCATTCACAACCTCTGCAAGCAAGTTGTTCCACTGATTAATTGTTCTAACTGTCAGGAAATTTCTTCTTTATTCTAGGTTGCTTCTCTCTTTGATTAGTTTCCATCCATTGCTTCTTGTCCTGCCTTCAGGTGCTTTGAAAAATAACTTGAAACCCTCTTCTTTGTGGCAACCACTGAGATACCAGAATGCTGCTGTCATGTCACCCCTAGTCCTTCTTTTCATTAAACTAGAAATATCCAATTCCAGCAACTGTTCTTTATATGTTTTAGCCTCCAGTCCCCTAATCACCTTTGTGTCTTTTGTACTCTTTCTAGAGTCACAACATCTTTTTTATCTTGTGATGACCAAAACTGGATGCAGTATTCCAAGTGTGGCCTTACCAAGGCATTATAAAGTGGTAGTAACACTTCACATGTTCTTGATTCTATCCCTCTGTTTATGCTGCCTAGAACTGTGTTGGCTTTTTTGACAGCTGAAGCTATTGCTGGCCATATTTAAATGGTTCCACTCACAGTTACTACTATTGAACGAAATACCACATATACTGTACCTGTGCATTTTGTTTTTCTTGCCTAAATGTAGAACCTTACTTTTTTCACCATTGAATTTCATTTTTTTTTTAGATAGCACCCAATATTCAAGTCTGTCAAGATACTTCTGTATCTAAGCTTATCTTCTGGCTCTTCCTGCCAGCTTGGTGTTGTCTGCAAATTTGATGAGTTCTCCATTTATCCCCTTGTCCAAATCATTGATGAAGATGTTGATCATCTTCATCAATGGGCCTAAACAGAGCCTGGGGGTACTCCAGGGCATACTTCCCTCCATGTAGATGCAGTTCCATTGAAGAATACATGTTGAGTGTGGTTGGTCAGCCAGTTATGAATCCATCTGGTGGTTATGCTGTCTAACCCACAATTTTCTATCTTATCAAGTAATAGATTATGGTCTACTTTATCAAATGTCTTACTGAAGTCTAAGTAAATTATATCCACCCACATTCCTCTGGTCCACTATTATGTCAAAGAATGCAATAAGATTTGTCTGGCATGATCTATTTTTGACAAACCCATGTTGGCTTTTGATTATTACTTTGTTGGCCTCTAGGTGTTTGCTAATTCATTGCTTGATTATCTTTTCCAGAATCTTCCCAGGTATTGAGGTCAGGCTGATAGGTCTTTAGTTTCCTGGGTCTATTCCCCCCCACTTTTTTTTGAAGATGGGAACTACATGAGCTCTTTTCAAGTCCTCTGGCAGTTCCCCAGTGCTCCAGGATCTTTGAAAATATAGTTCAGTGGTTCTGAGATCACGTCTGCCAGTTCCTTCAGAACCTTGGGGTGTAATCCATCTGGTCCTGATGAATTGAACTCGTCTAGGGTGGACAGGTGCTCACTTACCATTCCCCCCCCTATTTTAACTTGTGTTCCTAATCTATTTTTTGCGGTGCTGTTTTTGATAGGTTGGACTGTTTTTTCCCTTTGTGTAAAGACAGATGCAAAAAATGAGTTAAGCAGTTCTGCTTTCTCCCTGTTGCTTGTCACCTTCTTGCCAATTTCTCCCACCAATGGACCAATTGTTTCCTTGACTTTGTTCATTTGTTTGAATCTCAAGCTTCCAGGAATTCTTTAAATCAAATTTTGAATTTGATTATTCTAAGATGCTAAAGGTTTCCTAATTGAAATCTTGGTTGAGTCTGTCCATGTGAGATCAAGGAGTTTCCTTGTTTCTTCTGATTGCTAGATACACTCTGCTTGTCTTCTGTCTGTCTGTCCTACACAGTAACTGTTCCAGGATTTATTTCTATGTTGTAGATAATTTCTGTTTTTATTTTTTGGACTACTTGGAGGGCTTTAGTTTGTATGCTATTGTGATCCTCTGTGGTTGTGGTAGTCTATTGATTGTTTCTGAGATATTTTTAATGAATACTAGTGTTGCTCTTTTCACAGCTGTAGTGGATTGAGTGGCCAGGCACTTTTTGATAAAATTGTGTGGTTATCCATTTGTGAGAAGATGTTGTATAGGTTATTTGTTTCCTTTTTCTACTCTTCTGGATCGCTGCAGTGCATTTGCACTTGCCTGTGTAATGCTATTACACAGTTCTTCCTGTGTGAAGTTGGGTTGTTACTTTGGTAATGGAGCACTTGGTGGGTTGCTTTTTGATAAAGTTGTGTTTCCAGTTTGTGACTGCATCCTCTACTGATGAGGATATCCAGGAAGAGTAATGTGTTATTACTTTCTTTTTCCCTTGTGAAATTTATTTCTTTGAAGATGTTTGCTGCTGGAGCTTGACTGCTTCTACCTATCTTAAACTTCCATGATCAAATACCAGGTTGAAGCTTGTCCTTTTTCACACTTTGCTTCCTGGAGTCAGATAAAAGGAACAATGCTTTGAGGATGAGAAGTTCTATTACTCCAGGAATAGAAACTTAGTTAAGAATATGCCACAATCAAGCCTGGCTTTACTGATTTTTGACATGGCATTAAAAATGTTCTCCGAAACCTTTAAATAAAAAGGAAATATAATAAACCATAAATAAGAGCTGGGCTACTTGAAGCATCTTGTGGTTATGATGCTTATTTTATCTATGCAAGCTTCTTTGTGTCAATGATGTTAAGATGAGTTCTTGAAGAAAGTTGCCTGTAGGAATATTGTTTGTATGAAAACTACCCTGTTGGGCTCTTTTATACTTAAATGTTTATATATTTTAAATGAATTATGACAACGTAGTGTAATTTAATATGTTTATTGTATGTCAGCTGTCTTTTGCTTGAACTTTTCATAAAAACTGTGAAATTAAATAATTAATTCCTAAGTCTTGCCCAGGAACAAGGAGAGGAGCTTGAACTCACTGACCTAAGTGGCCTTTTCCAACTCTTATTTTATTTGTGTTAAATAATTCTTCTCTATGTGCTAATTATTATTCGCAAAATAAGTCTGATAGACAGAACTATCCATTTGTAATGTGATTATGTAGTAAATAATATGTCACATTTTAGTAAAATATCACACTCTATTTTTATTACTATATCACACTAATAATATATAACAGTTATTTTATTCAGAAAAGAGTAAGAGGCTTGTGATTATGAGGTTTTCCATGGAGACATTATAAAAATGAACTACATAGATTACATTCTAATCTTCTAGTTCAGAGACTATTTTTTAAGAATTTGTTATTTTTCTTAAAAGATCATCAAGTTTACATTTAAGTTATTTATGATTTGGTTTCAATTTTAGTTTGTGTTTCCTTTGCTGCCTCAATTACTCATAGTTTCTTCTTCAAATTACATTCGTATTTGGTATTTGTTCAGCATCTAAGAATGCTAAGCAGGGCTGTTTTTCCATCCTGAGAAGACATCCCCAGATGCAGCTACTGGTTTTGAGTAAGCTGGGAGGGAAAGATGATTCTCCTCCAGGTCTGACATACAAAAACAGATCACAAGCTGTAATTCGGTGAATTCCAGTGAGCATTGGTGGTGCAGTGGTTAGAATGCAGTATTGCAGGCTGACTCTGCCCACTGCCAGGAGTTCAATCCTGACTAGCTCAAGGTTGACTCTGCCTTCCATCCTTCTGAGTTTGGTAAAATGAAGACCCAGATCGTAGGGAGCAATATGCTGACTCTGTAAACTGCTTAGAGAGTGCTGTAAAGCACTATAAAGTGGCATATGTCTAAATTCTATTGCTATTACACTATAAATGCTTTTTTCTTATATGGGATTGGGGTAAATGTGGTTGGGATGATGGAAAGGAAGGAAGAAGGAAAGGGAGGGAGGGAGGGAGGGGAGGGAGGGAGGGAGGGAGGAAGGAAGGAAGGAAGGAAGGAAGGAAGGAAGGAAGGAAGGAAGGAAGGAAAGAAGGAAGGAAAAGCAAAACAATCTAGTTTGTTTTTCTAAGAAATAGACAGAAAGCTATATAGTTGTGTTGAATTATTTTTCCTATTTGGCTGACAATACTTCAGTAGTAATAATTGTGATTAACGAGTGATAGAAAATAAGTGCATTTTTATCCAAGAAGCTGAACTATAAGTGAAAACAGGAATTATATCCAGGTTACATCTTTAATCTTTTTCCTTAAGACGGGAAGAATGCATTGCTAGATGTAATTTCACCTAAACATTACAAAAAATGTAACGACAGTTGTTATGTATCTAATTTGTAAAACAAAAAGAAAAGATGGCCTTCTAAATTGCACAACTTAAAGATGTAAGAAGTCTTGAAATGTTTTTTTTTAAATGGCATTTCTAAAGAAATTTGGACATCATGCAAAAAATGAGGTTTTCCTACAGAGATTTACCTCAGTTCTGCACCCTAGTTTAGATAGTTACATCATGAACTATATTTAGAAAGTCTCCAGTGTAACCATGGAAACAGCTTCTTAGGCAGCTGCATTAATTCATTCAAGATAAGTTAAGGATATAGGAATACTTTCAAGCGTGTATAGAATCATTTCCCCCATTGTCAATACTGGAACAATTATATGTGGACAGTTTCTAGTACATTTTTCTGCATTTATGTTAATGTCCATGTCAGAAAAGAAAGAATATTGACATTTTACTCTCCCCCCAGTATATCTTGACAACAGCTGGTATATGCTGTTAATCACCAATTTGGGGTTGGTGGTGAATAGCAGGTGGTGAATGTTGATAATATCCATTAGTGACATTTATGAGAAGATGTACAATGCAGTCACATAGATCCAGAGGAAATAGCACTTGTCCTAATGGCATCAGTTGAGTCTGATTTGTTCCAAAGCAATGGGTCTTGAAGATGACTACATTTATTTGGGTATTTATTTATTTACTGTGAGATTGTCTTAAAACTGTAAGCCAGTGAAAGTAGAATAATTAAAAGTTAAGAAGACTGTTTAGGAAAATGTAAAGGCTATAAAATGTTACGGAAGTTTATAACAGCAGATCGATTGGTTATAGCCTCAGGGCTGTGGATAAAATAGAACACATGAAGCACCAGTACAGTTCATGTCTCTTAATTCAGGTGAAGAAAGAATAGCTTACAAATCCTTTGATTTCACAGTTTAATCCTACTGCATAACAAACGTCCAAAACTCCTGAATAACTATAGTATTGGAACAGGATGATTCTACATGGTTTTTAAAAATAAACATTTAAAGAGTATCACTAAGATGAGTTATACATATCTGTGTGAATTCTTGAATAAAGAGTTGCAATTTCCTATATCTCAAATAAATGGCTACAGAAATACTAAAAATGTTTTTATGATATTGATATGAGACTTATTTAACTAAAGATTTACTTATACATCTACTGGATACTTCAGAAAATGCTTAAATGGGGTTAGTTGTTATCCCATTGCATTGGAAATGTAAAATGAGGGAGGCAAGATTTAGTTAAATGATATGGATTCTTCTTAAAACAAATTACATTACAATCACAATATGAAGAATTATGGCTTTACAGAGCAGAGGATATAGCAAAAGCTATTACACTGCAATGTTGGGAAAAAAAACAGCACAATTTATGATTTTGGTTTATTGATATGTGTTCATATTCAGTTTATGATGTAGTTCTCTATTGACTTAATTGAAGGACTGATTAATATTAATGTACCTTTTCCAAGATTCCTTTATCCTGTTTCTATGAATATGCAGCACACAACATGTATATTGTGGAGGAACTGGCACCTCCTCACTTGAGAATGGAAAAAGGCTCCCTTTAGCCTGCAGTCCTTCTCCTTTTGGAGGTGGGGGGGGGTTAATCCCATATTATTTCAGGAAATCTGTTGAATATATATATATATATGCTTTAATTTATATGCCGCCCTTCTCCGGAGACTCAGAGCGGCTTACAATGCGTTAAGCAATAGCCTTCATACTTTTGTATATTTATACAAAGTCATCTTATTGCCCCCACAATCTGGGTCCTCATTTTACCTACCTTTGAAAGGATGGAAGGCTGATGGAAGGATGGAAACCTTGAGCCTGGTGAGATTTGAACTTGCAGTAATTGCAAGCAGCAGATATTAATAACAGTGCTTTAGTCCACTGTACTATCAGGCTCTTAAAATTGTTCAACAGGAAAGATTTCAACAGGAAGCACAGGAAGTAAGAGTCTTTGATAAATTGAGTTTGATGCAAACATCTGAAAGATAGAAAGATAGAAAGATTCCATTCATTCATTCATTCATTCATTCATTACCAGTTTCCAAGCAATTCTAGCAGCTTACATTTTAAAACTAAGATGCAATAGAGATACAAAGCATATGCATTAAGAAAAAACCCTCTCAAATAAGCAAACAAAACATCATACAGGGTCTCAATAATCACATTACCCTAAGGCTTAGGAGAATAGTAAATTTTGCAATGGCTTTCTAATCATTATCATTGGTGCTGGGAGTTGGGGAGTTGCCACATCAGAGGGCAGTCATGAAGACAGAGAAGGAAAGCTTAATAAGATGCAATAGATGGCTTTTGAATACAGATCCATCTGTAGTAAATCTCCCCCCATTCACAACTCGGTGCATTTTATAAAGTTGGCATTCAGAGGCATTATGAATAAGGGCCATGAATATTATTTGGCATTTGATACCAGGTATGGCAAAATTGAATACCTTTGGATTCACTAACTGTCCAGTGATATATTTTTAAGATTGTTAAAATATTTTCAATGTTCTGGAAAAATATATTTTGGTGTACTTGGCTGATATATTGATCTTTTAGGAAGAGTCACCTCTCTATTATATTCATGTCAGAAATATTTTAGAATGACTCCACAAACTTGGAAAAATATGCATATCTTTTTTCTTTTCTCTCTCTCTCTCATGGCTTTTTGTGCCATTTTTAGACTTCGATGTGTTCACTTATAATCCTCCCATGTTTTATTTATTCCTCTTTAATTTTAATTTAAACCAAAGCATTTGGTTGCCCTATTTGAAGATACAAATAGGGCAACAGAGTTGGGACAGAATTTGGCAACAAATTTTGTTGAGAAATAAGTCAGTAAGAATAAAAAAGAATTACTACAAAATGGTATGGAGGTGGTACTTAACTCCGGTTAGATTAAGCAATATGAATCAGCACTATTCAGATAACTGTTGGAGAGGTTGTGGGGAAAAAGGAACGTATTTACATATGTGGTGGGATTGTAAATTTGTGCAAAAATTGTGGAAGATGGTGTTTAAGGAGATAGAAGAAATTGTAGGAATAAAGGTAGAAGAGGCACCAAAGGTAGCATTACTCTCACTATTGGAAGATATAAAATGTAAAAAAGAGACTAAAGAATTGATAATAAATTTGTTGACCGCAGCAAGGTTAATGATTTCTAGGAACTGGAAGACACAAGGTGTTTATAGTTTGGAAGAATGGTATAAAGAAGTATGGGATATTGCCATAAATGATAAATTGACTTGCAATATTAAAGTAAGGAGGAGCATAATGAAAGTAAACGAATTCAATGGAATCTGGAAACAGTTCCTAATATATGTGTTTTCTGGAGGAAGAGGGATACCACCACCAGAAGAAGCTTTAAGATTCTGGAAGCAGGAATGATCCCGAGGGGTGGGGGAGCACTTGTTGATTGTTTGTATTGTGTATATTGTTATATATTATATATTATGATTCATGTATGTTATTATGTTAATTTCTTTTTTTTATTTGTTAATAATAAAAAAATATGGGGAAAAAAATTTAAACCAAAGCAAAATATTCATTTTTAAAAACCTTTTCAATTAAAACCCCATCAACCAAAGCTCACACAGTATTTTTGAGAAGAAACATTGCAAATACTCCCAGTAAAATCCATAAATTTGGCAATAAACAATGTAATCACTCTTATAAATTTCTTCCTTTCAGTAATATAATTCGGGAGGGAGATTCATTCTGTTGATTAACAGTTGTGAGCCAGGTATTCTTTCTGATTTACCACAAATCACCAAGAGCTCTACTAGTAGATCTTTATGCCTATTCTTGCCAAACTGACAGAATGTGCTCAGAGAATGTAGTGTGCATAATTGAGTAAGTATGCTGACAGTTAAGATATGATGAACATAAAAAGGAAAGGAACTTCTTTTTAATTAAACCCAAGGGAAAGCTGACAGAAACTGGAAGTGTCCAGGTCAGGAACATGTGTCCCTAGAGAATTATGATGATGATGCTCTTGATAGTCCAAATGGGCATATAGTCAAAAACAGTCAAAAAGTGCAAATTCATTCATCAGGAATATTTGGATAGAGATCATATAGCATTATTTTATGCTAATTCTAAACAATTACAAGCCAAGATAGAGCTTATAGATATGGTGGGCACAACAAGCAAGAAAAGGAATGATAGCATGTCCAAGAAGCTAGAAATGTTTTAAAAAGATGCTTGCATAAAATCTCGGTGGATATTCAGCTATGAAACATGCTCCTATATAGTGACACAACCAAACTGAACATCTTTAGGATTAGCAGAAGTATGGAGATTATAGAAAACGTTATAAACACGTTTTCTGAATAGTTTTTATCCCAGAGCTATAATTGCACTCAACAATGAACTAAAGGGCCACCATCAGTGAGCTGTTGGACAGTATTACTTGGTCTGTTGTGTGGATGCTTGGGTGGTTTAGGGGAACTGTGGTGGGTGGGAGTGTGTTTGGAGATTGTTATGTGTGTTGGATCTGGTCTTTGGGTGTTAAGTGAATTTTCGTTGTATGGGTATACTGTGTATACACGTACAATGACAATAAAGTTATTTATTTATTTATTTATTTATTTAAATATTAGTTATTTATTATGGTCACAAGCTATTTGATTGTCGGGACCAGATCCATGGGTGGAAGGCAATGCTATAGTGTTTCAATTGCATTATCAAAAATAAACATTGCATATTTAAAACAGCAGTCCGATTCTGAAATATCCCATTTCATAACTTATTTGAAAGTAGAAGGATTAATTGGGTGTTTATGGTCTATATATATGTACACATATATGTATGTATGTATGTATGTATGTGTCTATGTATAATAGATACATTTTATATAAATCTAAATTACTATTTGCAATGTTTCATAAATGATATATTACATTCATTTCTCTGTCATAACTGTACACTTATATAAGTGGACTGCTTTCTGATTTATAGCAATCTGTTAATAAAGTTTAATAATTAACAATTATTAATATAATACTTATGTCCACAGAAAGCTCTAGACTATTGGCTAAGCTGTCTTAATGTTTTAGGTAAAAGATGTTCTTAAGTCCTGCATAGCATGCATTTACTGAATGTATTTCAGGTTATTCAGAAAGTATAAATTGCAAGTTACTAGGCTGCAGCTAAAGTAATAGACACCAGTGATCACTGTTCCATGTATTTTAGGTTGATATTTAAGACCTCTAGGGAGCTCAGATTTGTATGACTCATTTTTCAGTATTCTATCTGCCATGGGAATATTTTGCCATCAGTTATAAGTTGTTTATGATCATACAGAATATAATAATCTCAGGATAATCATAGTTTAGATAATCATGTACAGATGACTAGACAGATATATTGATAGGTAGATAAACAGACAGATAGGTTGTCAAGTTGATGCTGACTCTTAGTAAACATAAGGAAGGTTTTTCTCTATCAAGATCTGTCCCTAACTATTCCTTCAGGTCTTCCAACGGTAGACCAGTTGCCACAATAACTAAGCTCATCCACCTTACTCTTTTTCTCTTTCCTTACACCACCTATAGCATTAGAACCTTTTCTAGAGAGCTAGATCTTCAGATATGTCCAAAGTAGGAAAATCTGAGCTTGGCAATTTGTGCCTTGAGAGAAACTCTGGATTGATTTGTTCAATTATGTCTGCTTTCTTTGTTGTCCATGATGTTAACAGGAATTTTCTCCAAAATTAAATTTCAAAACTACTCTTTCTATTCTGCTTCTTCAAACTGCAACTTCCACTTCTATAGAATGTCACAAGGAATGTCGCTTCTTGCAATGTTCTGATCTTGTAATGATGGACACATCATAGCATCTAAATATTTTTTCCAAGCTTCCATAGCTACTCTGTTAAATGCTAGTTTGTAGTCTATTTCTTGACTGCATGATCTTTTACTATTAATGGTTGATCCTAAAAGATAGAGAAGCTATCCATCACTTAGATGGCATCATTATCAGGCAATAATGTCTCATGTTCTTCAGGCATTTCCTAAGGTCAGCTAGAACATCTGGCAATTTTTTCCATGCAGAGCTCTAATCTTCATTGGATGATCTTAAGCATTATTTTGCTGTTGTGTGAAATTAAGGATATTATTTGATTTCTATTATTTAAATTTCTATCTTTTTTTGTATTGGAATGTTGATTGTTGATACATTTTCCTTCTTACTGTTTCTAACTTTGGCATCCCTGTTTCCAATAGAATAGAACAACAGAGTTGGAAGGGATCTTGGAGGTCTTCTAGACCAACCCCCTGCTCAGGCAGGAAACCCTATACCATTTCAGACAAATGGTTGTCTAACCTCTTCTTAAAAACCTCCAATGTTGGAGAATTCACAACTTCTAGAGGCAAGTTGTTCCACTGGTTAATTGTTCTAATTGTCAGGAAATTTCCTGACAATCACGCATCACATCTTGCTTGCATGTTCTGTCAATTTCAAATTGAACTTGATGATAAAACTCATCAAACTTCTCTTGTTCTGTATCAATGGTTGCTACATAAATGTGGATGATTGTCATAATAAAGGGTTATCCATGAAGTCTAATTGATATTTTTCAGTCTTCACTAATGATCTTATAGCCAATTACTGTTTTTGTTATTTCATTCCCAACTATAAAAGCAATACCACTTTGTCTTTATTTTCATATCCTGTGTAATAAACACTGACCTTCTGATTGAACATAAAAATCCTCATCTCAATTCACTGATCTCTAAGATGTCAATTCATAGTAATTTAAGTCATCTTTCATTGTACTGAGGTTTACTGTGTTCATGCTTCTTACGTTCTGGGTTCTGGATTCCCACCGTGAGTCTGTCTTTGCAGATTTGGATTTTCTTTTCCCCTGTGGCAGCGTTGACAACTAGATGTCCCAATAGCCACATCATAAATACCATTAGTTTCTCAGCTCTTCTTCATTAGCATATTAAGTGCCATCTTACATGAGGGGCCCATCATCCATCATTATATTATCAATAATTTTATATTTTCCATCCCTACAGTTTTCCTGGGAGAAGAACAGGAGTGGCTTATGGCCTTCTCCATGCAGTAATTATTGATGCCTTTGCCATAGTCACTATAGTGACTAACTGCCTACAGCTTCTTCCTACATTATTGTTGCCCAATATAAGTACCTGCTTGCTTGAGCTGGGCAGCTGGAATGACCTTCATGCCTTGGTTGATTCTATCAGTGGAGATATTCCCAACTTTTTGTCATTGGCTATGGCCCTGAAACACTGTGTTCCCTGGAGCAGTCACTTTGGAGCCAAGTCCACAGTTCTTTTAAATAATATAATGTTAGATTATAATGCTAAACAGCTTTAGTATTCTAGTTTAATCTGATTTTGAAAGGTAATGGAAGACATTTGTTAACATAATGCCCCTGGAATATGAATCATTCTCAGTGGAAGAAGAGGAGCAGTTGAAATACTAGGGAGATTTGATTTTTAAAGGCCATTTGTGGGGCAGTATCAGACTCTATTGGTCTTACTTTTGCCCCTAGAATCTTGGAGCCTGGGTCAGAGTCTCAGCCACTCATTCCACGGGAAAGCCATTGCTACCATTAGAAAGGTGCCATATTTCATGATGAGATGGTTAAACCAATTACTGTTTTTGAGTAGCCCAGCTCTTATAAAGTTGATCCAATTTGTAGATTCCAAGTTAAATGTTGAAACTTAACTTTTCCAAGACATGTTAGTCTTTTTGAAAGCTTTGATCTTATGCCTGATAGTTGATAATGACTTTTCATTAGAAAAAACTAATCAGGGTTTGCTTAAGAAAAGAAAACTTAACATGCAATTGGAAAACAGTCTAGGATAAATTATTACAAGTTGATTCTATTTCTTTTGAAGGAATGCTGTCTTTTTAATATGGACAATTTACTCACAGTATCTCCCTTTCACTAGATTGAATTTCATTCTTGTTTGCCCACATCCACTGATGATATGATTTGTGATGGATAGAGAAGGAATATTAAAACTAAGAATTCTGCTTTATAATTACATGAAAGTTATTCCAGAATTTTAAGGATTATGTTTTTATATAGTCCCTTGCCTTGGCACTGGACAGTTCTATATCCAGAAACTTGATGGAGTAAAATGATAGTATTTGTATTGTAAGAAAAAACCAGTTACAAGTGGATTTCTCTTTCTGACTGGTATTTAAAGTATGCAGATTTGCATTTGCATCCCATATAAAAATGAGTACCATACTTTGGAATTTAGTCAAGGTAACTACAGTTTCCTTTCAGCTTGCAGAAGCTAAAACTGTGGATTATTTCCCATTTTTATAATGTGCATTGTGCAAGCCAGAGAAAATGTATTTACATTCACTGTGGCATTTAAAAAACCCATAGGAAATGAAAAGAGAATATTTGAGAAAGACCGTTTGCATACTGTGTCAAATTTTTAATTGGCTGTTTATGTTGTCTATGTTCATACAGTTTTATTATTTTCTCCATTTATTGGCATTCAGCAGAACATACTTTTTAAATGCATAATTTATTTGCATGCAAATAAAGTAGTCATGCACACAAAAACATTTCTACTATGTTTACTAGGTATTTTATTAGTTATGATTCATCAATCACAGAATCAGAATTATGGAGTTTAGAGACCGACAGGAGTATTAAATCCAAACCACTGCAATCTGCAGTAAAACCAACAAAATCATCCTCAAGAGATGGTTGTACAGGCTCTTGTTTAAAACCTTAAGAGATGAAGAACTTTCTCTCCATAGATCGAGTATTCCACTATTGTACAGTTTCCTGACAGAAGATTTTTCTTATATTTAAATGAAATCTAAGTAGCTCAATTTATAACTGTTGCTTCTGGTCCTAATCCTTTTTTTTTATATCCCTTAACAAGGATATTATATATTCTCCCAGAAGTCTTTTCTCCAATCTGAACATCCTAAATTTCTTTAGCCTATCCTCAAGTCCCCCTATCATCCTTTTCATCCTAATCTGAATGTTTTCTAACATGTTGACATTGTTCTGAAAATGTGGTGGCAGAATCATGCACAGAATAAGTAGGCATTTTAATTTCTAAAGATGTAGGGTTTTTTTTTTTAAAGCCTCTTCTTTTTTCCTTTACAAGTAATATGTACTTAATGTTTTTTCAGGTCTACAAGTGATTTTTTTTTTTGAAAAACAACATTCTAACAGCTCAATGTCCTTTTTTAACATTTTCTGTTTCCTTTAAAGTGTTTCATTTGTCAAGATGTTATTACTAATATGGTCCTTAAAATGCCTTATTGCACCTTAACTGAGCTACATCTATTATTGTACTTTTGTGTTTCCTTGTTTTATTTGTAGAGTTATAGAACCCTTCCTCGTTGCCTGTGCTGTGTCATGGCTCAGTACTTGATAATTCTTCAAGCGAAATGACAGAGGGCAGTAACTTTATACTGATGCATGCTGAACAGGGAATTCAGATACATTTGCCACTTGTAGATCTCTCCCTTCTGTGTTGTGAAATTCAAACACCATTGCTAATCACGAAAAGCTCAAACCCAGCATGTCTGTCTTTGAAGTATATCGCATAAATTCAGTGTGAGATCAAATGGAACTACCTTTTTTTCTTGAAAAGCATAGAGAAAACTGAAATAAAGATCATTATAAAGCAGCAAAAAAGTTATTCTATCCTCAGTAAAATAATAAATAACTGAAATATATTGGGGTGGTAGATGAAAAATTGGAAATAAGTGCCTATTATTTATTATACATACATACATACATACATAAATATTGTATCCATCAAAAGCAAAACCTATTTCATTTTAATGCTATATATTACATTTAGAAAGACTGTGTAGGTACACATAGACACACATAAAATTTAAAGTTAGTTAGGTGCCACTAAACAGATGTACGGATGAATGCCCTGCCTTTAGGAATAATTTGTAGTTCTGCCAAGGACATTCCAATAATCTTAATGGCCTTATCTATTTTCCTTTTCTGCTTCCTTTGAGCTTGCTTTCCCAAGTTATTAGAAAATAGTTTTCTGGTTGATATGGCACTGGAATATGTTTAAACATTACAGTCATGTATGTACAATGTGTAGTGTGTTATGCTACCTTTTTTGTGTTGGAATTTATTTCACAAGGCAGGCTGGCTTCCCTCAGAGCTATAGAATCTGTCTCATCTCTACTGCAAATTGTTCTTAGCTTCCCTTTCCTTCCCTCCCCCCCCCTTTTACTTTATTAGCAAGAGTGACTTGCTTCCATTGGTATTACTTTTATGGCCTTTGGAACTACTGAAGTTCAATAAGTCAAGATGCTAATGTCCACATAGGAAAACTTTTAATATTTTGCTAATATTTTGTAACTGTCTTCTTGTGGCTTAAATAGTCGTGTACCATCAGATTTAGGTTAATTGAGATTCCTGTTTTCACACTGGATGGTGGATCTGTCTTTTTGGCATTACTGTGCAGAATTTACCTCTAGATAATGGATGGGGCACTTCCTAGATTACAACCTTGCTCAGCTTGTTTCTATACACAGCATTGTTTTGATCGAAAGAATTATATGGCTGGAAGGAACCTTGGAGATCTTCTAATCCAACTCCTGTCTAATTCAGGAGTCCTCATATCATCTTGGATAAATGGTTGTCCAATCTTTTCTTGAAAACCTCATGTGATGGAACACCCACAACTCTAGGAGGCAAGCTGTTCCATTGCGTAATAGTTCTTACTATCAGGAAATTCATTCCCCAGTTGGATTCTTCTCTCATGAGCTTCTAATGCTACTTGTCCTACCCTCAGGTGCTATAGCAAATGCCCTCTCCCTCTGGCAAATCTTCAAGTATAAGAAAATTGCTCTCAAGTCATTCCTCAGTCTTCTGTTCATTAAGCTAAATATGCCTAGTTCCTTTAATATTTCTTCATAGGATTTAGTCTCCAGATGCCTTATTGTCTTTGTTCTTCTTTGTACTTTTTCTAGGACCTCAGCATCCATTTTGTATTATAGTAAACAGAACTGGATTTGAAATATATTCATAGTGCAGTATAGTGAGAAGTATCACTTCCCTTGATCTTGTTGCTATCTTTCTGTTGATGTAGCCTAGGACTGTGTTGGCTTCTTTTGGCAGCTCCAGCAAACTGCTGATTCATACTTAAGCAGTGGTCCATGAGGACACTTAGATCCCTATCGCATGTACTACTGTTGAACAATGACTATCCTTCTAGGAAACAAATGCAGAACTTGGGTGTCTAGTCAAAAAAAGGAATTAGCCTAGGGTTTCTAAGTAGTCACATAGAGACTACAACTCCTCTTGAATTCTGTTGACCCTTACCTTATGCCAAGCTAGTGTTAGCCATCAGTTGAATAGATTCCTGTGCATAAGCATGACTAGTAATAAACTGGAACTTCACATGTGGTTCTTGCCTTTCGCATCTGACAATCCAGTACCTGAGTATCTGCTTTTTTCTGCCTAAAGCAGGACCTTACTTTTCTTGACATTGAACTGCCTTTTGTTGGATATGGGCCAATGCTCAAGTCTATCAAAATCTTTCTGAAAATCTTGAATCTGTCTTCCAAATTATTAGCAATTCCCCCCAGCTTTCTCCAAAAAAATATTCAATATGCTTCTTATTCTTAAGATCTGCATCTTGAGTTAGTATCTGTTTTTTATTTCTTTTCTTCCCAATTTTCTCTACTATTGTTCAGAATGAAGCACACACACATTAACTTTTTTTCTCCCTATTGTTATAGGCTGCTTTAGCCAGTACCCAGCTGCCTCATGCATACTTCAAACAAATGGCTACTGAAAACATGTTAACTCAATTAGATTATCATCAAATTGTGCTTGGGACTTTAAAAGTAAATATTTGGTGTGTGTTCATCTCTGCAGTACATAACTCCTTTAGAATCATGCTTTTGAAAATATTTTTAAAGCAAATATAAGTTTCATTAGAAGATGGAAAAATAAATTGGTAAGGTGACAGAATCTATGATTTGATGGAAGCTCAATTATAAATGGATAACATAATATAACAAGTGCACATGAAATCCTATTAAGGTCTGAAAATCCAATATCTCATCTCTATGACTTTTAATTGATCTTTACACATATTGTCACAGCAGTCAAATATTTGAGATGATTCCTGTACACATAAACAAATGTAAGCACATTAACCTGGTTAATAATTTTAACAAGCAATTTGTATTTCCCATTAGACTGTCTTATATTTTGCTTTAGTATAATTAAAGATATCATCACTGATAAACCAGATGCAATATTCAAAGTAAAGCTCCTTCTCAAGATTTATTTTTATCATTAACTGCAGCTTGATAAGATGTGCATATGCCACTAAGAAATTACATTTCATTTTCCAAGCAATGGGGAAGAATGGCAGAATATTCTTCTTTATTTTGTTCTCATTTGTATATTGCTTGTGAATATTTCTCCATTTTATTTATGCATGATATCCCAGTTTTATTTTAATTAAAAGACCATCCACTTGGCCCAAATAATTTTTTCATTCAGACCAATGACCTGAAAGACACCATGCAAACTTTATGGACTGCAACCACTGGGAAATACATAACCAACTAGCCTTTAAAGAATATAATTTTGAATGACTTAATTATAAAAGCTGGGCATGCAAGTAATTTAAGAATTTGAAAATAAAAATATAGGAGTTGATAGTCTACAGACTCAAATTATCAAAGCAAAAATATTATTAAAAAGGCAATCAAATTGTGTATTTGCCTAGCCCAGAGCAGGTTAAAAAATACATCACAAAGGAAAACACACAACACCATATTCCCAACACTCATGGCATTATTGTCAAGCAGCATCCATTAGCAATAACACATGATGTCATATCACCAACATGCTCATTAATAAAAGTATACAATGCATTGCTGAAGGTCAACATTCATAATAGCTTCCTATTACATTTCTTACCTCCTTTTACAGAAACTGCAAAGAGTTTCCTTTTATCATGTGCTTTATCTGCAGTTTAAGCATCTCAAGAATAATAAACTGTATGAAAAGAAAAAGGAAAGAAAAAGAGAAAGAAAAGGAAAAGTCCTAGCTAAGCCATTACCAAAAGATCAGTTTCAGGACTTACAAGAAATAGTAGGAATCACAAATCAATGCACTAGGAAGTGAGATGGTGTGTTGGAAGAGACACTTCTGATGTTTTATTTAGATCATTGTATCTCCTCAATATATTGACCACTGAAGACAAAAGATCTACAGTAGTCAACCTGGTGTAGGAATTTCTCTTTGACATTCCTTTATATCCTCTGTTTGAGATTAACTAGCATGTCTTTAACTGGCTAGGGTGATGTTCTCAGGCTGTTGTTTTTTTTTTATCCTTTCAATTTATCTTTTTCCTCTAGTAATGGTGTAAAAACCATGCAAGTCTTCATGGCATTTTACTCTTTTATTTAGAACATAGCTATATGTTATACGTGTTCTATCTAAATGTATTTTTCTAAGAAATATTTTCTTTTCTTCATCCTTTCTAGAAATCCTTCTGTGAATTTCTCTTTTTCTTGGTGCAGAAAACTACTCCAGTAATATAAGCCTACTATACCTAGACTGCAGAAATCTAGATAACCACTAGATGTTAACATAGAGGTAGTTTTCTATTTCCCCCAAAATTAATTGATGCCTATAGACATAATAATGCTCCTTTCCGTTTAACCTATGTGAAAAATCTATACAAAATTCATTAAAAATGAAAAAATCAGGAGTCTGGTAGCACTATTTCCAACTAGCACATTTTATATAAGGTGTAAGTTTTCATGAGCTATAGCTCAGTTTGCCAAGTAGATAAGCAGATGTAGGCTTTGAATCTGATAAAGTGAGCTGCAGCTCATAAAAGCTTCTGCCTTTTCACAAAATGTGTTAGTTGGAAAAGTGGTACTAGACTTTTTCTGATTTTTGGGTACCATAGATTAATATTACTCTCCTACTTCAGGGTCTACAAAGGAATAAGAAAAAGACATGGATGCATAGCTGGCAACATTTAATTTTATTCACTAATGCAAATAATTCCAGAATCTTTTGACACATAATAATTGGTTCTTTACAGAGAACAATAACTAGTTCTAATAGAATAAGAGCTGTAAATGTACGAGAACATAGTGTTATCAAATTGCTTTGACTGTGAGTCCAATTTGACCATTTAACTGCAAGATTAGATCATGTTCTAGATTGTATATAAATTTCTAACTTAATTTTGTGGCTGAAAAAGATAAGACTGCTGGGAAAAGTATTTCTGCTGAGAAATTTAAAATATGTACTACTTGGTGGGCCTCCAATTTGGCATCTCTGTATACCTTATTTCAGGGCTGTCAAACTCCCGGTCCATGGGCCGGATGCGTCATGTGTTGGCCACGCCCATGCCCGGTTTAGCAAAGGGAAAAAAAGTCCCGATACATCACATGACGCTGCTGTGACAACATGAGTTTGACACCCCTGCCTTATTTACTTATGCAGATCATACAATGTACAAGATAATGAATCTGATCTGTCATCATACCTTTCTAAAGAAAGAAACTATCAGGACAATTGTTGCCTAAGTATGTTAACAAATCATATCAATCACATCAAAGCTACCAGATCTGTGCTGTAAAAATTCAAGTACACACAAAACGGCAACAAAGATACAGAAAACTCAAGATTGCATTGTTCAGACTTCCACTTTGTCAAAATTTACTAGATTGCTATGCATCTCTTTTCTACTCTTTGGTGATCACTCAGAGTTTTGCAGGCTCGATCTATTAGTTTTAATGGCATATTTACTGGAAACTGTTAATAGAAGAAGATTCTGACTGAAGGAGCAAACCAGATTTAGGAAAAGGAAACCCACAGTAAATAAGTGAAAATTTGTTTTCTGTTTACTGCAGAATATATTAGTACTTTAACATGGTATTAATGGACTTAAAATCAGTATTTGCCTTGATTCCCAGAGATAAACTCTGGTGGAAAATTGGAACTTCTTTTCATTAATCAGTGCCTGAGATCATTAATTTATGTATTATATGACAACATCTCAGTCAGATATCAGGTTGGATATGGCAGAAATACCTGTTATCCCTATCTAAAAAAGCACGACCAAAGGTTGTGTTCTAGTTCTCCTCTGTAATATCGTTGTTGAATCCATAGTGTCAGCACTAACAAAAATCCAATTTCATTCCCCAAAACTTGCTCAGACTGTAATAGCAGTGAAATGATGAGATTGTCCTCTCAACAGTAGAAATTGGCTAAAGAGGAACTGCTGGGCATTCAGGAGCAATACTCAGAGGAAAACCTACAGTACCTATTTGGAGAGAAGATAACAGCTTGCTTGCCAGTTCTCTTTGCAGGACTAAGATTGCTGAAATTGTGCTCATCTGGAATGATTTTGCACAGATTCCATCATCTGTTCCCTCAACATTAAAGAATAAATGTTTCTCTAGCTGTCTGACTTTTAATGGCTAAGATGACTTCAAACTGAAATGACTGATCAAATCAAAGATGACTGAGTTGACTTAGAGACTTAGCTGTGAATTATCTCATCCACCATATATATATATATATATATATATATATATATATATATATATATATATATATATATATATATATATATTTTAATTTGATTTATATGCCGCCCTTCTCTGGAGACTCAGGGCGGCTTACAATGCATTAAGCAATAGCCTTCATACTTTTGTATATTTATACAAAGTCAGCTTATTGCCCCCACAATCTGGGTCCTCATTTCACCTACCTTTGAAAGGATGGAAGGCTGAATCAACCTTTTATAAGTGAATCAATGGTAAGTGGTTATTACTACATCTTCTGGCAACAAATCCCACAACTTATTTGAGTGTTGGATTTCATTTTTATTTTAGCTCAAATCTATTGCATTAAAGCAATGTTTTTCTTCAAAAAAAGCATTCGGGATGAAGAAAAGGAAGATCTACTTGCCATCCTTTAATAGACAAAATAGACTTTCCTGTTGAGAGTATACTAGGCTACCAAGATCTGAATTTTTGTTGTTTTGATTACTCTGAGAATTGAGACATTCCATGAAAAGAAATAATATGTTGCATGTAGGTGGGTTTATGACTAGCTTTGAATAATGTATAAATACAAAAGGAAGTTTTGTTTATTTTATAATACCTCACATTGTTTACATTTAATCCATGTTTAAAAATATCCCTCCTGGGACATACTTTAAGTTCATATTCAGGTGATTTATACCTGTATAATATGTATACAGGTAAGTATAATAAATTATTAATATTATAGACACACCCAAGCTTGTTATGTGCAATTTAAATAATTATATTCTAAATATGACTTATCCAAGTGAGTTAAAAACAGATACAATTATATATTTTTCCATCTTTAATTGTGAGCTATTTGCTCATGATCCAAATGTGACATTTTGGAACTTTTGTTAGATCCCTACAACACAGCCAAGTTGTAAACAAAGGCAACTTTTAAGACCAGCTGTGACCAATCCATTGCTCAAGTTCAATAAGCAGAACAAACACTGATTCACCAACAGCTGAAATTATTATGCGAGCTTGAAGAAAAATGTTCTGGGTGAGTGAAGCTAATATGCAGGTATAGAGAAATCTGTATAAGGTCATTTGTTTCCTGGAAGGTCTGAAATCCTTAGATAAAGTATGTGCAGAAAAGAAAAACAATTTTACCATGAGTAAATATTTTTTCAATTTGTTTTTATTTCAGTAATTTAAATATATTCTTCTAATGATGGCTCACAGAAAGTTTAATCATTCTATTGTGTTTTGATATAGTACAATCAAGCAGGAAATGGCTTAACCCCAAATATTTAATGTTTTGATTCTCTTCTAACATAATAACTTGATAACAAGAACTGTTTAACTTTCAGAATGACAAGTCAGTAGTTCTTTTTTTTAAAATATATATAAAAAGTTTTTTATTTTTTTAAAACAAACATTACATCATTTATCATTCAGTGTGTCATCTGGGTATAAATTTTGTGTCATCATAATATTTATATTTCTTTGCTTTTACATTTCAATTTAATATATCTCTTGTTAAAACATTTTTCTTCCGGATTTATTTAATTTTGCACTGCTTTATGTTCATATTCATTTTCTATCCAATAATAAAATTGCCCCCATATGTTGTAATATTCCAATTCTTCCTTCCCTTTAATTGCTAATGTTAATCTATTCATTTCTGCACATTCTAATATTTTCTTAATTACCTCTCTCTCTGTAGGGATTTTTCCACTTTCCAATTTTGTACAAATACAATTCTCGCCGCAGTTATTACATGAATAATCAAATATACATTTTCTTTACTAATTTTCTCAGGTAAAATACCCAACAGAAACAGCTCCGGTTTTAAATCAATATGTTGCTGAGTCATTTTCTCTAACCAAATCCTAATTTTTTCCCAATAATTTCTCGCTTCTGCACATGTCCACCACATAGGGTAATACGATCCCGGTGTCTGGTGACATTTCTAACACTTAGTTGATTTATCTTTAAACATTTTTGCCAATCTTTCCGGTGACATATGTCATATTTTATACAAATTTTCTTTGTATGCTGTTGCCATTGTTAACTTATAGTTTCTTTTCCATAGTTGCTGCCATTTATCTAACTCTATTGTGTATCCAAATTTTTTGCCCATGCTATCATTGTTTCTTTTACTTGTTCTTCTTCTAATTTAATAGAAAGTAAGTAACTATACAATTTTTTAATCATTCTCTCATCTGTTCCTGTGAGTATCTCATCCAATTCTATCATTTCCAAATAAAACCGTATAACTTTGCATCTTTTTCATATCTCGATTTTATTTGCAATTGTGTGTACCACTCCATATTGATCCCTTGTTCTTCTAATTCTTGTTTTGTTTTCAATTCCCCCTTTTCTGATAAAGTATCTTATATCTAATAATAAGCCTCGGAAACTCAACCACCAACCCCGATATGGCATCCAGCAGTCCGGGCATAATATTGCTGCCTGATAATATAATTCCCAATTTGGTAGTCCAAACCCTCCTCTGAGTCTTGCATCTTGTAACATTTTTATATTAATTCCCTTGCCATATATTAATAATAATAAAATAAAAATAATAAAATTATTATTTTATTAAGATTTTCAAAATATTATTTTTCTATTTTTATCGGTATTGTTTGAAATAAAAACAATAATCTTGGTAATATATTTATCTTAATTGCTATTCTCCCATTAATGATAATTGTAGATTCTTCCATCTCTCCATATCTGTCTCAATTTGTCTTTTCGATTTATAGTAATTATCTTCCTTAATCGTAATACACCTTGCTGTTAACTGAATTCCTAAGTATCTTACTTTTTTAGTAATCTGAATATCCAATTTCTCCATTAACTCCTTTTTCTGTTTCTCTGTGATATTTTTCACCAATATTTTCATTTTTTCTTTATTGATTTTCAACCCTGCCACTTTTCCATATTCTTCTATTTGTTCTATTATTTTGGCCCAACTGCTTGCAGCTCTTCTAAACTAAAGACTAAATCATCTGCAAATGCCTGTAGTTTATATTCTTCTTTTTTAATTCTAATACCTTTTATCTTTTCATTTTGTCTTATATTTCTATTTAACACCTCTAATGTCAACACAAATAATAATGGTGTTAAAGGACAACCTTGTCTTGTGCCTTTCATAATATTAACTTCTCTGTCATATCTCCATTTACCATCACTTTTGCTGATTGTTTATAATAAATTGTTTTAATCACATTTATAAATCTCCCCCCAAAATCCATAGTTGTTTTATCATATTCACGTTGTCAAACGCCTTCTGTGCATCAAGCAACCTCAACGCCATTTGTCAGTAGTTCAATATCATCTATCAAGATTAATTTCTTTTATATTTTCAAAAGAGAAAGCCTTGTAATTAACAAGACAAATACAGGTGAAACTCGAAAAATTAGAATACCGTGCTAAAGTTCATTTATTTCAGTAATGCAACTTAAAAGGTGAAACTAATATATGAGATAGACTCATTACATGCAAAGCGAAATAGTTCAAGCCTTGATTTGTCATAATTTTGATGATTATGGCTTACAGCTCATGAAAACCCCAAATTCACAATCTCATAAAATTAGAATATTGTGAAAAGGTTCAATATTCTAGGCTCAAAGTGTCCCACTCTAATCAGCTAAGAAAGCCAGAACACCTGCAAAGGGTTCCTGAGCCTTTAAATGGTCTCTCAGTCTGGTTCAGTAGGAATCACAATCATGGGAAAGACTGCTGACCTGACAGTTGTGCAGAAAACCATAATTGACACCCTCCATAAGGAGGGAAAGCCTCAAAAGATAATTATAAAAGATGTTGGATGTTCCCAAAGTGCTGTATCAAAGCACATTAATAGAACGTTATGTGGAAGGGAAAAGTGTGGAAGAAAAAGGTGCACAAGCAGCAGGGATGACCGCAGCCTGGAGAGGATTGTCAGGAAAAGGCCATTCAAAAGTGTTGGGGATTTTCACAAGGAGTGGACTGAGGCTGGAGTCAGTGCATCAAGAGCCACCACACACAGACGGATCCTGGACATGGGCTTCAAATGTCGTATTCCTCTTGTCAAGCCGCTCCTGAACAACAAACAATGTCAGTAGCATCTTACCTGGGCTCAAAAAAAAAAGGACTGGTCTGTTGCTCAGTGGTCCAAAGTCCTCTTTTCTGATGAGAGCAACTTTTGCATCTCATTTGGAAACCAAGGACCCAGAGTCTGGAGGAAGAATGGAGAGGCACACACTGCAAGATGCTTGAAGTCCAGTGTGAAGTTTCCATAGTCTATGTTGATTTGGGGAGCCATGTCATCTGCTGGTGTTGGTCCACTGTGCTTGACAATGCAGCCGTCTACAGGAGATTTTGGAGCACTTCATGCTTCCTTCTGCAGACGGGCTTTATGGGGATGCTGACTTCATTTTCCAGCAGGACTTGGCACCTGCCCACACTGCCAAAAGTACCAAAACCTGGTTCAATGACCATGGGATTACTGTGCTTGATTGGCCAGCAAAATCGCCTGACCTGAACTCCATAGAGAATCTATGGGGCATTGCCAAGAGAAAGATGAGAGACATGAGACCAAACAATGCGGAAGATCTGAAGGCCGCTATTAAAGCATCCTGGTCTTCCATAACAGCAGTGCCTCAGGCTGATAGCATCCATGCCACGACGCATTGAGGCAGTAATTGATGCAAAAGGGGCCCAAACTAAGTACTGAGTACATATGCATGCTTATACTTTTCAGAGGTACGATATTGTTCTATGTACAATCCTTGTTTTATTGATTTCATGTAATATTCTAATTTTCTGAGATTGTGAATTTGGGGATTTCATGAGCTGTAAGCCATAATCATCAAAATTATGACAAATCAAGGCTTGAACTATCTCGCTTTGCATGTAATGAGTCATATATTAGTTTATGAAAAATTAAATTGCATTACTGAAATAAATGAACTTTTGCACGATATTCTAATTTTTCGAGTTTCACCTGTATTCTACATCCTTGTAAGCAATCAAAACTCACTATGGTTTGTACTACAAGTGGGGTTCTGTTGGACTATTTAGAATTCAAAAAAGGCCCAAGAGTAAATCTCATTAAATGTCCTAAAAGGTTTTTTTAGCTTGAGAAAGTTGGTAAGAGGATCAAATAAAAACCCAAAAGCTAACAGATCAGACTGTTACTGTATATAGCAAGTCATTTTTTTTTCACTTTGACACATTATTAAACAATACATATTATTTTTTGATTAATAATATCATCAAGGCAATGCCAAAATATAGTAGGGTTTGTTTTCCACTAAGCTTTTCATGCATGTTTCAGTATACGATTAGAGATATGAAATAATGTATAAAGAGAAAATGGATATGTAGCTGTACTTGTCTTTTCTCCTCATTTGCAGCTCCAGTTCCTAGCAATGATGCTCTGATCTTGTCACAATGTCTACTGTAAACTACTGCTGAAGATCATACAATTTGAATAATTAAAGGAAAAAATTGGAACAATTATTTTCAGCTACTTCTAATGTTTTTGATCATATCTTCTCTAGTCCAAAGATATGAGAGAGAGAGATATTTTAATTATATGGCTTCCCATCTTGCCAAGTGAATTTGGGCAACTAGCATAGAAAAGTATCCATATAATGCACATAAACCCCTCAAGCAAGCAAAACAAAAAGGAAAAAATGAACTGCACTGGGTTTGTATCCGGGTCTAATTCAAGATGTTGGTCATGACCTGGCATAAGGCTTTGCTCCATGTTATCAGCCCAGCTCAATCAGGCAGGGAAGGTATGCTGAGATTGCATCCATCAAAGAATTTTGACTGGTGGGCTATAGGAAGAGAGCTCTCTTTGCTACTGACCCTGCATTGTGGAACATCCTGCCCCCACAGATGAAGAAAGCCCCAAATCTCTTGGCCTTCCAAATGTTGGTTCTGTAGTCTTGTGGGGTGGGGGGATAGAGGACCACTCAACTGTGGTCCTCTATATCCCCTCTATAACTGTCCTGCCTTGTAATAATATTAAATGGACATCTTAGGATATTTGCCCTTTTAATATTTAATTGTTAGTCTATAATTTTAAAATTTTAATCCTAATTAATGTTAATATTAATGTTAATATTTATTGATTGATTATATTACATTGTACCCCACACAGAACCCCTCTCTGAGGCAGATGGGTGGTCTAAAAATATGCAATATAAATAAATAAATATACAATGGACTTGTGTTGCTAAATTAAAAATAAGACAAGGGAATATTTAAAGAAATCTATGGAGAAGCATCTACTTTAGGCTAAAAAATGCTTGAATTCAGTCAGTGGGCAAAGAAGACATTTGATTTAAGGATATCTTAGCTTCATTGTGGAATATAACTATTCTTCATTAGCAGTATTATATGGCCACACTTCAGGTTTACTATTTTTTTTCAGAAATATTATCATGTTAATCATAATCAAGCCTTTGATATATAAAAAAAACCTCCTCTAACAGGCATAAATGATGTGATAGTTTATTGGTCAATGTACTGCTAAATTTAATTATTTAGAAAGCAATTTACTGATATTTCTCTCTACTGAGATTCGTTATTTTCTTCACCAAGTACATTTATCAAACTATTAATAGCCAAGGATAGGGCTGAGTACAGCAGTACCTCTGGAGTATTTAAATATTTATAGCATTGCATACAATTAAAATAAACCTATGTTTTAACAAAATACAAGCTGCAAGGTCTGAGGGAAACTTGTGGGAGTAATAAATTGCCTTTCATATCCTTATTGGAGTTTATAAAGATCATATATGATATGATTAACAGGCATTTCAAAATAGCAAGTATAATGCAATAATAACATTTTAACCTTTCCCCAATTTACACTTCTTAGGGTTGCTTCTTAAAGTTGACACTAATAGAATTTGAGTTAAATCCTAAATATTCTGAATATCACTTAGGGAGTCATTTTTCTCTATGTCAACATTCAGCTCGAGAATCCAAATAAAACTCTAGTTCATTCTGTTTCCAAAAATCTTGCCATTTATTGAATATACTGCATGGTAATGTCGAACCAAAACTAATTCTGAGATTCCCAGACACAAGTTCATAGAACTAAACAATAATTTCTCCAGCCAAATCCCCAACCTGTCACGTAGTCCACATAAGACTACGGAGTTGAAGTAGACGGTTATGGGAACCGTCTACTTCAACTCCACACCTGCTACGATGTCCTTGTAAAGTAGCGGTTCTCAACCTGGGGGTCGTGACCCCTTTGGGGGTCAAACGGCCATTTCACAGGGGTCACCAAAGCCCTCTCTCCTCGCCCCATGCCTTCACTCACCCTCACTCTCTGCTCTGTTGGATTGCCTGCCATTCGCTTACCCCGCCCACTCCCAATCTATTGCTGCCTCCTGAGTCCCAGCTTATGGCTAGAGGAAAAAAAACTGTTTAAATTCTTGCCACCCTATAGCCAGTGGTGGGATTCTGCCGGAATTATTGCCAAAAAATAGTGGTTCGGCGAGTGGCGGGTGAGCCAGCAATTTAACAAATGGTTCGGTGTTTTTTTGTAATTTTATTGGAGCTTCAGCACAGGCTAATTAGCCCTTGATTAGATCGGCTCCCGACTCTCAGCTGATTTGCTCTCAGCTGTTTTGCTCAGGGCTCTGCTGCTTGCTGGAGCAGATTTATTTTCCCCTAGCTATGCTGAAAAACGAAACTGAAAGTAAAGCAGGCTGTTGACTTTGCTGTTGCTGCAACGTGGGGAAATTAGGCAGGCAGATTTCTTTTCTTTTTCCTCACCAAAAAAGGTAGGTGCAAACAATGGGAAATTTAGGGAAAAAGAGGAGTGTTCAAGATTTTAAAACACAAAAGAAAAAAAGCTCTATTTAACTAGGGAATTGTAATAATTGAGATACTATTAATTGTATAGTGTTGAAAGCAGAAATGGTTAAGTTGTGGTTTGGAGGAATATATGGGGGAAATTATTTGGTTTATTATTATTGGTAAATATAATTAATTGATTTGTAAGAAATTGGATTGCATGGAAATAATTGGAATATTCATGTTCATACTGATTAATATACAAAAAAGGTAGTTATATAACTAATTGATTTATATTAAAATGTTGAATTTATATTAAACAACTGTAATATTACATAATTAACCAATGTGAGGATGGATATAAAAATAGATGACAATGGGAAGGGGTATAATATAGAATAGAAGGGAAAAATTGAATTTGATTAAGATTAGAGATGAGGATGAAGGGTAATATTGGTTTTTTACAAAAATAGATGAGGAATAAATATGGCAAAAAGGAAATATAGAAATTGTAAATTTAATTGAAATGACTGTTTAAATTTGTGAACCGGCCAAACACTCTGTTCAAAGAAAATACATTGTATGTTTGTATGTGTGTTTCTAATTATTGTTATTTATTCATATTTGTTCTCTTTTATTCTTTAAAGTTTAACAATTCATTCTTTATCTTAATATCTTTATATTTGTTTGGGGTTGGCTTTCTTCCCTTTCATCTTTTTTATTGTACAGCAATCTTTCTCCTCAAACCTACCACCTCTCTCTTTTCTTTCCTTCTTACTTTCTCTTCCTCCCCCTCTTCTTCTCCTCCCTACTTCCTCTTCCGTTCTCCTTCTCCTCCTCTCTTCCTCCCTCACTTACCCTCACTCTTACTCTAATTTTCCTTCCCTTCCTTCATCCCTCTCTATTGCTGTATCCTTTTATGCATATGGACTACTCAGAGGGCTGAAAAAGTTATTTCTGACTGGTCCTCACACTTTTGACCAGTTCTCGAACTTATGACTGTCCTCACATTTTACGTTTTTGCCCTATCTTGTCACCATGGTGAAGAGAAGCAGTTGTGAAATGAGTGACACGGTTGTTAAGAATGCTACAATGGGCATAAATGATGACCAGTCATAAGTGCGAAGACCGGTCAAAAGTGCGAGGACCTGTCAGAAATCACTTTTTTCAGCCCTCTGGGTAGTCCTTTTGTGCACATGGACTGCTCAGAGGGCTGAAAAAGTTATTTTTGACTGGTCCTTGCACTTTTGACCAGTCCTCGAACTTACGACTGTCTTCACATTTTACGTTTTTGCCCTATCTTGTCACCATGGTGAAGAGAAGCAGTTGTGAAATGAGTGACACGGTTGTTAAGAATGCTACAATGGGCATAAATGATGACCAGTCATAAGTGCGAAGACCGGTCAAAAGTGCGAGGACCTGTCAGAAATCACTTTTTTCAGCCCTCTGGGTAGTCCTTTTGTGCACATGGACTACTCAGAGGGTTGAAAATGTTATTTTTGACTGGTCCTCGCACTTTTGACCAGATCTCGAATTTATGACTATCCTCACATTTTATGTTTTTTGCCCTATCTTATCACCATGGTGAAAAGAAGCAGTTGTGAAATGAGTGACATGGTTGTTAAGAATGCTGCACGGGCATAAATGTGAGGATGGTCATAAGTGTGAGGACCAGTCAAAAGTGCAAGGATCTGTCAGAAACGACTTTTTTCAGCCTTCTGAATAGTCCCTCTACACATAGCCATGGCCACCCGGTCACATGACCAGCTAGCCACCCCCACCCAGTCACATGACCTCCAAGCCACACCCACAAAATAAGCCACGCCCACAGAACCGGTAGTAAAAAAATTTAGAACCCATCCCTGGTTGGGGGTCACCACAACATGAGGAAATGTATTAAAGGGTTGCGGCATTAGGAAGGTTGAGAATCACTGTTGTAAAGGTTTCAGGCTCTTGTAGTCTTCAACGGAATTGTTTCTCCATCTAGCCCATTCTAAAGCAACTCTGTACTCTAATTGCAAGTTGAAAAGAAGAGGCACATAGCTGCTAAAGTTTCATACTTCACACTCTAATGGTTAAGACATCAAACTAGAAACCAGGAGACTGTGAGTGCTATGGTAGTCATGCCTTCAAAATGAGAGTCCTCTGAGTTAGTTTGGGTCAGTCACTTTCAGCCCACCACATAAGACTTGGATAACAAGCCAGTCAGTCAATTCCTACCATAACCAGTGGATCAACACTCAGACCCTGCATTTAGAATAGAATAGAATAGAATTCTTTGTTGGCCAAGTGTGATTGGAAACACAAGGAATTTGTCTTTGATGTACTGTATACGCTCTCAGTGTACATAAGGAGAATAAAATACATTCATTGAGAATAAAGGGATTTATTTGCAGGAAAAACGCTAAGAAGAAAAAAATATATTAAATATTACTTGAAAATCCTAGCAGCTGTTCTGAAATTGACTCTGTTTTCCTTAAGTTCACCATGCATTTATTTATGAAGTGAATCATTGATGAATTTTTACTCTTGAAAGTGACATTTTGTAATCTCACAAGACTTTAAGCTATTTTATTTGAAAATGTACTTTCTCTAGTGCAGGATACCAATGCCCATGTCAAGTACATGATTTCACATCCTAAATGGTACAAGTTCTGAAGTTGATTCTCAACTCAATAAAATACAATATGCATTGTGTTATTTTATTTTAACAAGTACAATTGTATCTTAGAGATGTGGGAGCTCATCATTGAAAATGAAAAGAAGCTAAGGCATGACACTACAGGCAGAATGATGAGAAGGAATTAACTTTTAGAAAAAAATGGCAAAATAGATCTGTAAATAACAATCTGGACAAGTCCCATTTTTAAAATGAATTTTAAGCAGATTTCTCTGAACTTTCTCTCTTACCTTTGACACACATGTGCACAAACACACCATTCACTTGGTACAATGGCTACAATGAGGAGCATACTAGACTTGATTATTTCATATAGTTATGTTTCAATACATTTATATTTTCTACTCTGCTCAGGTTTTTGGTCTGGGTGATTGAAGCCCCCTTCTGGACAGTGTGGTTTTGCTTCTTTTTGTTGCTTGGTTCCATCCTTTGTTCCTTATTTTTACTATTGTATTGTTTTCTGTATATTTATCTATAGACCACACAGAGTCACTGGAAGTTGGTTAATACAAATATTACATACATACATATGTACACACATATGTACATACATACATACATGTATATTGTTATTGTTATTGTTATTGTTGTTGTTGTTGTTGTTATTATTATTATTATTATTATTATTATTATTATTATTATTATTATTATTATTATTTATTGAATTTGTATACCGCCCTACTCCCGAAGGACTCAGGGTGGTGAATAGCCAAATAAAATACATATAATATAAATGTTAAAAAACCATTAAAATACAATTAAATAATTGGCCCGGAAAACGAAATTTAAAACACCCCAAATTCATAAGACAAGTTTAAAATTTAAAATTTTTAAAACATTTTAAAAACAATTTAAAAGAGAGGTTAGGCCAGGCCGGCCTGCTGAAATAGAAATGTTTTGATGGCACGGTGGAAAGCGCGTAGGTCCGGGATCATCCGTATCTCCGGGGGGAGCTCGTTCCAGATGATGGGTGCCCCCACAGAGAAGGCTCTCCCCCTGGGGGCCGCCAGTTGACACTGTTTGGCCGACGGCATCCTGAGGAGCCCCTCTCTATGGGAGTGTACTGGTCGGTGAGAGGCTACTGGTGGTAGAAGGTGGTCTCGTAAATACCCCGGTCCTAAGCCATGGAGTGCTCTAAAGGTGGTAACCAGAACCTTGAAATGCACCCAGAAGACTACCGGGAGCCAGTGCAGCTCGTGCAGGCTGGGGGTCACATGGGAGTGCCACGTCGCTCCCATAACCACATCGCTCCCATAACCACCCGCGCGGCCGCATATGGTTTAAGGGAAAAAAATACCTTTCATTAGCTGGAGATATATAGACTATTAATTATTTTAACCACTGCCACATTAATAATAGTTCTATTTTAGTTACAAGAAATATTCCATGATCCCAGTGAATCATTCCACTATGCACAACATGAGCCTGGAATTTCTAATTTCCTTTATTTTCTGAGGATTCTCAACAGTGCATGCACCATAATGAAAGAAATGGGATGTCCTTTCCACATACAAATTACAGTTCCTATGTAAAAGATTGACAGTGCAATATGCAAGCTTTATTACTCTTTATGTGAAGTGATTTTTTTGTCCTGTGGTTATCACAATGTTCCAGAGATGTTTAAGTAACCAAGATTTTATGTAACATAAAATGTTTTTAATGGGTAAGATTTAAAGTATATATCAAAATATCCTTTTAAAAATGATGCCTTTCATCTGTCAGGCAATTCAATTTGTTTCTCTGTTTGAAAAACTTTCAATTCTCTTTCCTGTAGGTTTTCCTAGTGCCTATATACCACTTGCCTTTATTTCACTGCCTTTCTATAAGGCCTTTCTTTCTAGAACCCTGACATAATTTGGAGATTTCCCTTCTAGATTTAAGAAACAGTTTTGAAGGAGATGCCAGGATCAGAAATAAACACTACTTCAGTCAACCTCAGTGGCCAGGATTCTGATAACAGAAACTCAATCAGGAAGGGATAAGAATGAAAACAGATTTCCAGATAGGATTCATGGTGAACTAAAAATCTCTGAAGGAAAGGGGATGGCATTGTGGGGGAGATTGGCAGCCGGAATGTGGATTCTGGTCACTGCAGTCTGTCCAGAAAAAGGAGCAATCATGAGATTGCCCATATGTACTCTGAACAGCTCCTTTTCATGAGTAGTTTGCAGGAACTCAGGTCTTTGTGACTGTCTTGTGAGCCAAGTGGCTGGGAGTTGAAGCATTTCAATCCTGCTCACAACTGTAATGTAGCCTATCCGGCACAACTATCTTCATCTCATTTCTTAATCATGCTTGGAAAATACTTTTTAAGTGCTTTCTAACCATTAGGAACTTTGAATTCAACAGATTTTGTAGTATTTGCCAGGTAAATTTCCTTCAAACCTTAATGGAAATAGTTTTAAATACAAGTCTAAGGACTTAAAAGAAAAAAGATCTTTAAAAATTAAACAGCAAATGAATCCAGATAGATTTGAATTAAGAGTTTGACATTAATTATAAGAATCTTCCCAAAATGTGGTTGTTTTGAATTCTAAACAAATAAGCAAACATGATAGGATGAGACTTTGAAGGTTGGACCTTATACAGAATCAAAATAAATTAAAAATTACAATTAAAGGAAAAGAACATATTAATTGCACTTGCACAGAAAAAATAATTTAACATTTGATATGGTGAAGAATATTTCTGAAAAGTTCATTTTAAGATTATCTGCTGTTACAGGTGGGCTATTTTTAAAAGATATTATGGAAGAGGAGCAAGTTTTACCAGACAAGACTCAAACTAATTTGAAAGTGGATTTAAAAATGACAGATTACAAGAATGACATGGAAAAAGATGCTACACTGGATACAAATAAAACTTGTTGATATCTTAATAATTAAAAGGAATATAAAAAATAACAAACCAAAACAGTACTTTGGATAACATTTGTATATTCAGTTTACAAAACAGACCTGTTATATTTATAAAGGATTTTGTGAGAAGGAACAAAGAAAAGAAAAGAAAGTCAAGTTCTAGGACATTATTAGAAGGGATTAAAGCTTGAGATTGTTAAAACTAGAAAGAAGAAATATAGAAGTTGGTCAAAATAGATATGTTATTTCTCGTTACCTTTAATTGACTTCTGCTGACCAGGTTTGAATCATGAGGCTTTAAGGATTTTTATAGATAAAAAATAAGATATGGGAAAAAGAGATCATTTGTTATATTTTAAGAGAGGTATGATAAATAAACAATGATAAATAATTGTTTATAGTCATGATGCACAGCAAGTTGTTTCTTTATAACTTTTTTGCTTTTTTCTTAACAGTAGTCTTTTCCCCCCCTATTTCTTTCTATTTTTGCTTCTTTTCTGCATTACTTTTTCTTGTTTACTGGTATTCTTTAGTTTGGTTAAGTTTATTTTTTTCAATTGTAATGTTTAATAAAAAATATTTTAAAAAGACAGGGTTGAGGTGGGAAGGGACAGAAACAGTAAGGTTGATCTGGGAATAGTTATGGATTTAAAGATTTCAGGACTATTTTAGCTCCCCAGTGCCAAATTGGGGGATAGTTTAGATTTAGTGTTTAACTTGATAGTGGAAGGAGATTTTTTAAAAAACCTAACAACATACCTATAGAAGAAAATAGAAATCTGCTTTTAACATTGGAGCACTACAAGAAATGGCTTAGGATGTCCTTATCAAAATTAAAGAAAACTATGACACTGCTAATAATTATGTGGTCAGAAAATGAATTTTACAAAACTTTGATGCTTGGTTTCTATATACATACTACAGTAATACCAAGTGTCACTTTGTTTGTTCATGCACCAATGTAGGGTTTTTCCCCTTGTTTGTTGAGGGCACTTTCCCTGAAATTCTTGCGTATCTAATTCAGTGCAAGAACATGCACAAAAATATTTGAAGTTGATGTTAATTTCCTCAGTAAAATTTACACTGATTATTGGGAAGTGCATGAAGAGACAAGCTAATCAAATAATTTTAATTTGCTGGTTATGTTTTTCTTTTATTTGAACCTGCAAATGTTGCTGTTATATAGTGCTGAATCTTATGTTCCTGAGTGTCTATAAATTTGGCAAAAAAGATGACAGCTAAAACAAAAGGTGATAAAAACAATCATTCCTTGGTGTAATAAAATGAAAAACATGCAGGTGGTGCTATGGGAATTACTTTTGAAGGGTAGCATAAAATATTTAATTATGAAGAAAGTATAAGTTAAATGAGGCAGAGATGAAATAAAGCAGAAACAAAACTCTTTGGAATACATAACTATATGTTTTCTAACACAAGCCAAGAATGCTAATAAATACAAACTGCATCTAAACAGTTTCAGGAACTGTTTATCTATCACCACTTAAAAAATAAAAAGTTTCCCTTATTAAATAATCAATTATTATAGTGTGTAATTCATTAGAAGTCTGGAGCCTAAATTTTGTCTCAAACACACATAATAAAATAAACACATTTTAAACAGGAATTTGGGGAACCAAGATTTCATTATTCCCTCAGAAAGCCACGGACTATTTTAAATTGATACTGGAGAGATCGGGAACAAACAGGGTGTCTTCCCTGCCGCCTTGAAGGAGGCGGTGGTGAGGCCTCTCCTCAAGAAGCCTTCCCTGGACCCAGCAGTGTTGGCTAATTACCGTCCAGTCTCCAACCTTCGCTTCGTTGCGAAGGTTGTTGAGAGTGTGGTAGCGCGACAGCTTCCTCAGTACTTGGATGAATCGGCTTATCTAGATCCGTTCCAGTCGGGCTTCAGGCCTGGATACAGCACGGAAACGGCATTGGTCGCATTGGTAGATGATCTCTGGAGGGCCCGGGACAGGGGTTGCTCCTCTATCCTGGTCCTATTAGACCTCTCAGCAGCTTTTGATACCATCGACCATGGTATCATGCTGCACCGGTTGGAAGAGTTAGGGGTGGGGGGCACCGTGTTGCGGTGGTTCTCCTCCTTTCTCTCTGATCGGTCGCAGTCTGTGTGCACAGGGGGGCAGAGGTCGACCCCGAGGCCCCTTGTATGTGGGGTGCCGCAGGGGTCGGTTCTCTCACCCCTTCTGTTCAACATTTATGTGAAGCCGCTGGGTGAGATCATCCATGGTTTTGGGGTGAAGTATCATCAGTATGCTGATGATACTCAGCTATACATCTCCACCCCGGACCACCCCAATGATGCCCTTAAAGTGATGTCCCAGTGCCTGGAGGCTGTACGCATCTGGATGGGGAGGAACAGACTCAGGCTCAACCCATCCAAGACCGAGTGGCTGTGGTTTCCGACGTCCCGATATAGTCAATTGGTGCCATCACTGACTATTGGGGATGAGTCATTGCCCCCCACGGAGAGGGTTCGCAACTTAGGCGTCCTCTTGGACTCACGGCTGTCTTTAGAAGAACACTTGACGGCTGTGGCCGGGAGGTCTTTTTATCAGGTTCGCCTGATTCGCCAGGTGCGTCCCTTTCTGGATCGGGACTCGTTAAAAATGGTCACTCATGCCCTCGTCACTTCACGCCTGGACTACTGTAATGCTCTCTACATGGGGCTCCCCTTGAGGAGCACCCGGAGGCTCCAGCTGGTCCAGAATGCGGCCGCGCGGGTAGTTATGGGAGCAGCATGGCGCTCCCATGTGGCTCCCCTCCTGCGCGAGCTGCACTGGCTCCCTGTGGTCTTCCGGGTGCGCTTCAAGGTCTTAGTTACCACCTTTAGAGCGCTCCATGGCTTAGGACCGGGGTACTTACGAGACCGCCTTCTGCCACCAATAGCCTCTCACCGCCCAGTACGCTCCCATAGAGAGGGGCTTCTCAGGGTGCCGTCAGCCAAACAATGTCGACTGGCGGCCCCCAGGGGGAGAGCCTTTTCTGTGAGGGCACCCACCATCTGGAACGAGCTCCCCCCAGAGATACAGAAGATTCCGGATCTGCGCACTTTCCGCCGTGCCCTCAAAACATTCCTGTTTCAGCAGGCCGGCCTGGCCTAACTTTCCCTTTATATTGCTTTTTGATTTTATTTTAAACTGGGATGTCTTGAATTATCTAGGACCAGAATATTTAGTATATTTTAATTGGTTTTTTTATTATTAACGTTTGTATTACATGTATTTTTATCGTTCGCTGTTCACCGCCCTGAGTCCCTTAGGAATAGGGCGGTATATAAATTTAATAAATAAATAAATAAATAAATAAACAATAAGCATCAAATTGTTTCATTTAAAACAGGAGTAAAACAAGGGATTAAAATACTGTATTATAATTATACACAGAATACAATAATTTCTGCACTTAAATATTCATTCAATAAAACTGAATTTATAATAAACTTCATAATGCAAACAGCCTTGTTTATTTGTGCCTATTACTAATTTCATTTATAGGAATGAGCTAAGAATATGTTTTATAGAACAAACATATTATTTTTAATAGTACCTTCCAAATATTTCCTGTACCTCTGGGGAATTTTCTAGCCTGTTCCTCTTAATTTATGAGTTTTGACTTTCTCTTTTTGTTCCATAAGTATCATAATGATTTTTTTAAAAAATGAATGTTTTGATGATATTTCATAACACATTTGGTGAGGTTTCTTGCATGAGTATTGATATATTTAAACACAAATTAACATTTAGAATATTTGTGAGTCTTTCTCATTTACTTTTAGAAAAAGCATTAACCCTTAATCAACTGAAGAGGATGTTTGTTCTAAGAAACCAAAAAGTTGTGCAATGTCTAGAATTCCTGCTAGGTTTCTAGTTGAACTAAAATAACTAAACATTGATATCTACAATTCCTAATTAGCCTCATAGATGGATCTCTGAATCACCTGCAAATGCATTGTTAAAATGCTTTCGCTTGTTACTTTCTTATAGAGGCAGACACCAGGCAACAGAGTGCACCTCTGAATTTCTTTTTCATAAGCTAAAAAAAATCTTCAATTTTGGAAGAAGTTAAGAGTTTTGAATGTAAGAGATACCTTTGTGAGATGATGCAATTATTTTTTAAAGGATGGGAAAATATTGGCCTTTATCTCTGGATGCATTTATGTGTGAATATTTATAGATAAATTGCTTTTATATACTACATCTCCAGAGCCTTTCTGAAAGATATCTGTTCTGAACCTCTACTGAGAAACTCTTCCACCAATATAAAGCCCTTCCTTCTCTGTCCTTACATATCTGGGGAAATTTCTACATATTCACTTGGGATGACTGTGCAGGATAAGTTAGTTCTATATGAAGAAGGTGGTCTTGAAGATACCTGACAGCCAAACCATGTGAACCTTTAAAGATTAAAACCAACATATTGAATTGTGCCCAGAAAACTACTAGAAATCAATAAAGTGCCTATAACTTTTGTATTATGTGGATGCAACAGCTCTGATCTGCCAGTTTGATCTTCATAGTAAATCTGATGTAAAGCACATTTCAGTTCTGTAATACAGCCTGGATTACGGTTGCCAGGTAGGACTATAAATGGCAGAGCAGCTGACACTGAGCAAAGACTGGAAACCATGCAGTAGCCACCAGATTAGTGACAGTTAAAATTGGTGCAAATAACCAAGTGCTTTGGGGATTCAATGTCAGCCTGTTCCAACCTATCTTGATTTCTACAGCCTCCAGAAACTGAGTCAAGACCTCTAAGTCTTTTCCAGAACAGGATGGGTATACACAACTGGGTATCATCATTATACTGCTAACAAATTGATGGATAATCTCTCCCAGCAGTTTTGCTATTAAAAGGTAAGAGTGAGATGGCTGGACTCTTGTCCCACAAGAGAATGCCCACCAGCAAACCTCTGTTCCTCTACCAATCATTGGAAGCACTCCGTAATGCCTCCTACTTCCAACCCTCTCAGGAAATTGACCAGGTTACTATGGTTTATGGTATCAAGCACAAATTCCCTTGCAAAGGTTAATATAATCCACTAGAAGAACTTTTTTCATGCTTGGATTTGAACCCAGACTGGACGAAATCCAGATAATCTGCTTCCTATAAATCATTCTACAGCAGAAACTTACATCTGAAAAAGATATAAGATTTGAACCATGGAGTTGTTATATTTCGGATTGTAATTGGCATTCTCTTGTAATCATGACTTTTCTAGTACCTGTAATAAAACCAGTTTATCGTATAAGTGTTTTGAAATCTCTAACTACTAACCTTCAAGTCTGATGCCTGGGTGAATAATAAAACTTGGAATCTTGTTTCATTGACCCTGTGGCATCTCTGGATAAGTAATTACAAAAAACACTGGAGGTGTTATGACACCATTGGGGCCCCCAAATTTCCTTATCTCAGGGTAAAAGCCAGAACATAATAAAAAAAAGAAAACTTTAAAGAAGAATCATGTTTTGCTTAATTATTTTTTTTTTAATTTGATTTATATGCCGCCCTTCTCCGAAGACTCAGGGCGGCTTACAATGTGCTCAGCAATAGCCTTCATTCTTTTGTATATTTATACAAAGTCAGTTTATTGCCCCCACAACTGGGTCCTCATTTCACCTACCTTAGAAAGGATGGAAGGCTGAGTCAACCTTGAGCCTTGGCGAGATTCGAACCCTGCAGTAATTGCAGGCAGCTGGTCTTAATAAGCTTAATAACAGGGTGCCTTAAACCCCTGTACTACCAAGGCTCTTTAATAATTATGAACAAATCACTAAGTAAATTATTTAAATTCTGTTAATTTATCTGACCAAGTATATGAAATAAGGAAGCTGTAGAATAGTTTGACAATATAATCGTATTGATGTATCCTAGAAATTAAGTCTTCTTATCTTAATCATATCTGCTTCTGTATGAGTACGTGTGATGTTGTAGCCTAGTTTTCTTAGATATCATTATTAGATATCACTAATAATTTCTCGGTATTTTGATTGTATTTTTAACATGTCTGTGTTAAATGCAAATTCTGATTATACATAAGCCTTCATTTTCTCACTGAGTATGACCTCTGTATACCAAATACAGATGGACACTGATCACACAGGAAGGCTGGAAGAGATACTTATTGTTGGGGGAACGAAATAATATTTTTTTTAAATTGGCAGCAAAAATAATTATATTTCCTGGTGAGAGCTGGTCACCGTTACAGAAAGTGATAAATAATAAGGCTCTTGGACAGGATTTTTCTTCTTATTTTTTATTTTGGTACCCTCACAGCTGTAATCATGCTTCTTGTCAGGTACTGCAAAGATAAAGACAAATGACCTCCATAGCTATACTGTCAATGCATTTTGATATAAATTGAAGAATAGCATGTTTTTTAGGAGGGAGTAATTCACTGATTGTCCTGTTGTAGCCAGAAAAGAAAGAGCATCTTGTTGCAACAAGGTCCTGAGGGCAGAAAACATGTTTGGGGATTGTGCTATTTCTATTCATTTTCATATTCACTGTATATGAAAGTACTGCAAGCAGAACTGTATCAGGAATCAACTTCCAATGTCCATCCATACTGTTTGTTTTAGAATTATAGTATGCATGCCTTGGAAGGGACCTATAGGTCATCTGGTTTCATTTCCTTCTCTTAAATCATTCCTGATAGGCAGTCATTCATTCCTAGCCTGAAATTCTCTAAGTCAAGAAAGATCTGTTTGTGTTTTAGACAGACTATTCCTCTGCTTAACAATTCTTACCCTCTTGGAATCCTTCCAGATATAAATCCTGAATCTGTTTTCTTTTTATTTCAAATCTTTGGGCACAGAATGTAACAGTTAGAAATGACCTTAAAAATTTAACTTTCACCTTATTCCAACTGTCACTCAGTACAGAAATACACTAACTGCCCTCTGTTTAACATGTCCTGCAAAGAAGTGTCCACTGTCTCATAAAGCAGTCCTGTGACACAATGGAATGTCTTCCTACAGGTAGTCCTCCACTTACGGCCACAATTAAGCCCAACATTTCTGTTGCGAGACAGTTTTTGAATTTTTCTCCATTTTACCTTTCTTGCCACCATTGTTAAGTGAATCACTGCAATTGTTAAATTAGTAAGTGAATTTGAGTTTTCCATTGACTTTGCTTGTCAGAGGTTTGCAAAAGGTGATCAGTGACTTCAGGACACTGCAACTATCATAAATGTGACCCAGTTGCCAAGTGACTGAATTTTGATTATGTGACCATGGGGATGATGTAATGATCGTAAATAGAGCCTTGGTGGTACAGTGATTTAATGCACCCTGTTATTAACACAGCTGCCTGCAATTTCTGCAGGTTCGAATCTTACCAGGCTCAAGGTTGACTCAGCCTTCCATCCTTTCAAAGGTAGATAAAATGAGGACCCAGTTTGTGGGGGCAATAAGCTGACTTTGTATAAATATACAAAAGTATGAAGGCTATTGCTTAACGCATTGTAAGCCGCCCTGAGTCTCCGGAGAAGGGCGGCATATAAATCAAATTAAAAAAAAATAATAAAAAAAATTTAAAAATATGAAAAATGGTCATGAATCATTTTTTAAATGGCGTTGTAACTATGAATGGTAATCAAATGAACTGTTGAAAGTCATAGATTACCTGTATTAGAATGTTTTCCTGTGTTCCTGACAAAATAGGAATTTGTAATCTTGTACATCTTGTAATTTAAATCTTGTAATTTAAATCCTCTGTTTCTTTTTCCTTCTTTCTTTTCTTTTTTCTTTTACTTTGGACTAACTTGAAACAATACTGCCCACTTTTCTGCCTGACAGCTCTTCACATTATTGAACTCAACCATCATGTTTTCCCATAATGTCAGGCACAAGCAACTAGATCCACTTGTGAAAGGTCGAAGTCAGCTACTTTATTGTGTTCTACCTATATTACAAAAACCTCTCCAGTCTGCTTGCCTTCCCTTGAGAACAAACAGAAAAAGTCCCATGGGACTTGAGGGGAGGGGTCAGGCTTATGCCTTTTGCAGTTTTGCAAGGCTCAAAGGTAGTTCCCCATTTGACCCATTCTCTTGCCTGGATGGGAGATTTCCAACACATCATCATTTATTCTTCAGGCTACATTTAGCCAGTGCCTTCAACAGTTCCTCATAACGTTTTCCTTCCAGGCTCTTTATCATCTTGGCTGTTCTCCTCTTGGTCTAATTTATGAAGGTCCTTCCTAAAATGTTGGGCTGCAAACTGCAATATTCTAGATATTGTCTGACAAATAAAAAAGAGACAGAATGTTTGACTTTTCTTAATCCCAACTACTTGCTTTTGTTTGTTTGTTTGTTTGTTCACAGTTCATCACAATGGTGGTTCATATTCAACTGATACTCCACTCATATTCCTGGATTCTCCTGACATGTACTTCCAAAGCTAGGTCACTCCATTCAGAATTTAGATATTTAATGTTTTGCTACCTAGATGCTTAATCTTCTGCTTGTCAACACCATTCTGTTGGATTTGGTTCATTATTCATTCTGGCAAATTCATTTTGAATTGTGATGTTTTTCTCTGCTTTATTAGCCAATTCTCTTAACTTCATGCTATCTTCAGCTTGACACTCCCAATTGATATTTCCCTCCAGGTGATGCAGAATAATTTATGAGCATTGACTCAGCATAAATTTTCTGGACTGAAAATAATATTCATATTATTGTTGCTACTGGAAAATGGAGCTAGATTTTTTACCATGTTTAATTAATAGGGTCCAGTGCCAAAAGCATTTGGCATGGATGTAGGAAACTCAAGTTTAAATTCCAACATAGCAGTGGCACGACAGAGAAATCCCTGAATGATTTTTGAAGAGTTGGAATATGAAAAGTATCATACTGGTAGTTTAAATCACAAAATTATTACTGTTTGAGAATCATGGACATTGAAAAGTCAATCTTCTGCAGTTAACATGGGAGAGGTATTGTGATCTTTCTTTCCTGTTTGCCCAATTATATTTTTATTACATTGAAATGTACTTTTACAATTTGAAGTTCATGAAGCTATATAGGAACTTTGCCATTTAAAACTTGTTATTTTTCATATTCCATTTTTGAAATGTTAATTGTAAGGCACTGAACAGGTTTGAATAAGGTACTTTTTCTGACCTGTATTGTATGAATCTTATGAAAATAAGTTGTCACTCTTGAGTTTTTCACACATAAACAAATCAGTTAAATCAGCCAATGGAGAAGATAGCATGCTAAGTCTGTCACTCTCCCAAGTTATTTGGCAGATTTCATTCTTCTAACTTAGCTGGACTCCTGCTTTGGAAGACCAAACAGAAGAAAAATATCAAGAAAAGAAGCCTTATGTAAAGGCAAAAGAATTACAGACTATCTCAAAGAATCATAAATATGTAAATCTTAGAACTCTTCCTCACAAAGAACAAATCAACAGTGAAGGTATTGAAAGTTAGGCACCTTAGGTTTTTGTGACTCTTGACTCAATCAAGTGTTTGATCAGATAACTCAAGTAAGAACTTAAAATGAAAAGAGAGAAGTCCACAACATTTTAAAAAGAGGACTTAGCAAGTATGTCTGACAAATCTTAATAAGCCGTTTAAGGAAAATTTAAAGCAAATGTGTGACATAGCTCAAAAAGTTATAACAAAACACCTCCTCACCAGCAATCAGCATCCAGATAAGCAGAGATTAATACAGGATTAATAGCAGGCAAACAATCAATCAATCAGTAAACAATAGCCCCATCAAGGAACTACCAACTCAAACAATCAAATAGTAAACAACAGTATAATCAATGAACTACCAAAAAGAAACCAACACTCACACCAACAATGCCAGGGCAAGCCACTGCATATAAACAGAGCTCCCACTCCCTTCTTAAACTGAAGATATTACCTAGTTGGGTAAAACTACTAGAAAACAACCAAGCTCAGGGAGTACCAAGATACATGGAAATTATAATTATAATACAATTTGTAAAAGAGGAGAACATTTTGATGCTAAACAGATAAATTGATAATCAAACTGTAATATTATTGCTTAAAATAAACTGCTTAAAATAATTTAAGTAAAAATTCATTTTCTAGAGAAGCAGATGAGAATGATGTCAGTTGTTAAACTAAATTGCCATATGGATATGAAATAACACAAAGCCAATTAGTTAACATTAATTTTAATAGGTTTCATCTTGTTATCACTACTATAGTTGTCATGATCATCTGCTTGATCATCCTGCTTTCAAGAAAAGCATAGTCTAGGATACCAGTGATAACATATGGGATAAAAATAGACTTTGCTACCTGATTTTAAAAGCAAAAACACAAAAGCCTTGCAATATGATCACTTTACTGCTTGAATCCAGTGCTGGGCACTTAACAAGAGGTAGAAATATGTTTTCCCTTCCATGAGCCATATTGAGACCCTTATTCCTAGCAGAACCAATAATGGAATAGTGTCCCTACATCCCACCATGCTGATCAAAATCAGGCACCAGAATGACTGTATACCTACTGTGCTAGTTGTGCTTCCATGTATGCACCAATAGGATCAGCAACCTTACAATTGTAAAGTCCTGATTTTAAGTCATTCAGACCTCTTCCTGGTGGACCACATATTCTTTTCAAATTAATACCAAAATTCAGCAGGAGCAAATTGTGGCTGAAGCACAATCATGGCCATGAGCTTCTTATCTATACCAGGTGACAGATGACACCTTTGATGCTAACTTTGAGTAGCATCAGCTCCCAACTTGACTAGTCTTTATGGTGATAGAGTTTATACAGCTTCCCAAAAGTCACATTAAGCTAGAGTTAATCAAGTCCCAAAATTTGAGTGGACTTTTCTGTGTTATCAGCAGAAATAATATATTATTCTCAGTTAGCTTTAGATGGTGTTTATATGTTAGTATGGATCAGATTTAGGAATCACATGCTCCACCTACCAGGTACCTTGGATAAAATGCAAAAACAAAAATAGAAGTTTAAATATTACAAGAAACACACACACAGAATACAATCTGGGAATAAAATTAATATTTCAGAATACTAAAAGCCCTGTGGAACGAAGTATTTGCTAACTATTTAAAGTAAAATAACAAAGGAGCAATCTTGAGTCATTCAGGTGGGTTGCACAAAGTTCTTTTCTTGTGCTTGTAAGTTTGTGTCATGTGAAAAGGAAACAGCTAAAAAAATAACTTATTTAGAGCACAGTTGAGGAACAAAACAGGAAAAATACACATTCTTTGGTTGGTTCAAACAAGGCCTTCCTATACTGTTTGAAACATGGACATTTAACTATTTAACTTTAGCAGTTATTTGGACTGCTGAGTGGTAGAAAATAGTGTACTCCTATCTATTTCTATCATATCAGCTTTCCATAAGATTATGACCTGCCCATAAATACATGTTTTACTATTTCCCTTTGGACTAAGCAATATTTATGCAAAGTGCAGTAAAAATGAGAAACAGTGAGTGAAGGAATTTAAAAGCTGGGGGTAGAAGGAAAAGAAAGAAATCTAAATTCAGTTTTTAGCAAGCCAAATCACAGTGTCTTTCCATAATTTTTTTCTTTGTTGTCCGTTCTTGCCTCCACAAGCCACAATAGTAATTTCTTCACACATGTCCCATTTTCAATGAACATTCTACCAAGATTCACAAATTCATCTCTTTTCTAATTTTCCACCATTTATGTATAATTTATCATCAGTCCTTTTTCCCTATCGAAAAACACGGCCTTAATTTCAATACATTAATTTATATTTTAATAGAGCTCATTGTGTCATACAATCTTAGTCAGTCAGTTTATTAGTCTTAGACCAGTACAAAAATTGCATCCATGAGTGATGTGTGAATACTTAAAAATATATCTAAAGAAATCAGAAAATAACATTTGAGACAAAATTAAAGCACATCTATAAAACAACCTTATTTGAACCCATGACTAAGGTCCAACATTGCATAATCTAATATGTGCAGCACCTCATTAGGAATCTCTGCCAATAACACAACATTATCTGCATACAAAAAAACCACACATTTTCATATTCCTGACCAAGATATTTGTACATCGGTTCATTCATAAATTAAACAAGCAAGGAGATATCATAGATCCTTGACTTACTTTCTGCTTAATGTTGAACCATTTTTAAGCATTCTTTTTTTCCTTATGCCTCTACATAAACAATGTTCCATATGGCAAAATGTATCATACTTTAAGCATATCCATTTTTTAAATTGTATGTTTCTTTGATTTAATGAAATTGCAATAAACTGTTTTAATCAATTATAAAGAATAAGAATGAAGAATAAAAAAGCCTTGTCCTTTCCAAATATGGCCAATTGTAATCACTCACTTCCTTTTGATCAGAATCTTCCAAACACCTTTCCAGGTATACTAATGTCCCTCTTGTTTTTATATTAACCTTGCCTATCTTTCCCTTTCTATAGGAAAACAATAGTAGCATTCTTTCAATCATCAGAGGTATATGCAGTTGTCACATACACATATACATTAAATTGGTCAGACAGCTATTCTATAAATAATCCACCCCCATCTTTTAACATTCCTCCAATTTTACTGTCTACACCTGAAATCTTATTTTCAACATTTTACAGTGTTTATTGCTTATTTTTCATTAATATTTTCTAGAAGACAATCAATTACAGTATTTGTTTCAATTCTATTATCTGACTTCTCACTATAATTCTCATAAAAATATCTCTAAAATACCCTATCCATCATTCTCTCACTTTAATTCATCCCAAGTCTTTTCATCGCTTTTATTTTTAATTGCATTCACTCTGTTGGAGGCTCCTTGTTTAGCCCCTTTCACTCACTTTGAAAACAAACTTGAGTCAATATAGATCTCATTTCTACCTCTCAAAGGGGAAGGTTCTTTCAGATGAAATCTGTAGCAATACGTAAACTCTGCTTCTGAGTTCTTTTGTGAGACTTTGCATTTGCCGACTCTTAGCCCACGTAGTTGTGTAACCTTTTTCCTTTTGATAGAATGTGCTATGATGGATATGTTTTGTTTCTGCATCTGTTTATCTAGGTGGATAATGTGCAGCACTTCCTATTTGGGTATATATACACCTTGTAGCATGTGGAAAAAGATCTTGAATATATCAACAGTTATAAAAGAAAGATGTTCACCCTGCAATTTAAATACTTTCACAAAATAAAAACAGAAAAAGAATGAAATGAGTAGTTTAGAAAAGGAAAACCACAGCAATATATTTCATTAAAAATTGAGATATAAATTTACAGATGCTTGGAAATGCAAAGGCACAGTTGTCACTTTTGCTGACACTATGGGGTCTGACATAATGTCAGTCTTAACTTTGAATTACTGGCTTTGGTTGGCTCATGTTCTCACCGTGAGGCACAATTTAAATGTACTTTTTGTCTGCAAATATAACCATAGCTCTTATATTGTCAATAATAATAGGCTTCTTTTTGGCCCCCTTAGGGCAAACACTCAAACAAATGGCATGTGAATCAATAAATACCTTAGACTGCTATATTTATTCATGAGATGTGTATCTCTTTGCAAATTCCTTAGGGGGGAAAAATCCTTAATTCTTAATCTCATCATATCGGATTGATTGTTTATCAATTTTAAATTAGACCTGATTTCTTACCTGAAAATGAACCTGGAGACGAGTGATATTGCTTAGTCTTTCTGTGTCTCATTTGATTCCTCTTTTCCCTCTTTTTTGTTTTCTGAACAGCAGCATTCCAGGTAAAAGAGCACATGATAAGCATAAGGCATTGGCAAGCCTATTGAAAAAAAAGCTTGCATATATCAATTTGCTTGCATTTGGATGTTCTGTAAGCCGAACTGCTATCTGCATAAGAAAGGCTGTTCTGTAACCCCACCAATGCTTGGCTTCTCATCTGATTGCCTTTGTTTCCTCCACCTCTCTCTTTTGTTTTATTGCTGGCTCATTGGCAGCTGCTCAGGGTGTAGAACAGGCTGGTTGAACTGAAGACAATTATTTTTCTAGGGCAACAAAGGTACTTATGAACCCTTAAGCATAACCAATGAACCTGATGCCATTGATGCCCTTCTTATAGCTTCCGTCCTAGAAAATTCATGAATAATATTTTGCTTGGGGCTCATTTGAATAGTCTCCCCATTCATTAACTACAGCTGTAAGGCAAGGAATGACAGAGTTCAAAAAGCAAACCAAGGGAATATATTAGTAATAAAATTATCTCACGGCCTTCAGGCATCTTCTCAATCTCTCTTTTCTCTTCACCTAAATTCATAGCACCATTAGTTAAAACAACAGCTTTTGTCATTTGCAAGTACTAGAAATACTGAATAAATATTTCTTCTGTTCAGGAAATGTGCATGTATATGCAATATCTGCATCCCACATCTCTGAAAATTAGCAAGGAATAAAACTCTGAAATGTCTTGGATATTTTTCACCATGAAATGTATTGCTACTGCAGAACTGTCAACCCAGAAAGTGTCTGTAAATCTAACAAATTGTTTAGATTGTTTTTCCTGGACATTTAACACTGATACCTGTATATTTCTACAGACAACAAACAGTGTGAAAATGAAGCATTCAGTGATGCAAATGAGCCTGCCCTTTGCCCACTTCTTCCTATTAGAACCTAACGAAGAAGCACATTTGTATTTGCTATGCAAATGACAATCATTTGCCCATTAAAAATGTATCTTTTGTCACACAGGTGACATGGTCTGAAAACCCATCTGCTAATATGAATTAAAGCAAGCAGTTAGCATAGGGGTATACTGTTGTGTTTAGGTTGTACAGTGTGAGCATGCCAAAATGCTTCAGGGTTACCAAAGTGTTGACATGTTTAGTATAATTTTCATCACTGTCTTTGCTAAATAAAATAAACTATCTAACAAGACTCTGGAGACTGAAATACTGCCCGCCCTTCTCTACAAATCAAGAATATTTTTATTCTTTAATATTTATCAGCTACATCCAGAATGAAATATATAATCTTTTTCATTGCTACAATATGCATTTTACCCTCAATTCAGAAGACAGGTGATTTCTTGAACAAGCAGTTATTTACTTCCTATATTTATATCTTTACATGCGTAATACAAAGAATTTGGGTAATTCATGGAAAGAAAAATATATTACACAAATGGCAATAATATGAAACTGAAATGTCCATTTTGTTTTCAACAAAGAGCATATCCCAAGCGTTTAAGATGGTCTCTAAGAATTGCTGATGAATATACAATAACTAAGATACGGGCCAGGTTATTTATATGAGATATAGCTTATCATCTTTGCCAGCAAATAAAATATGCTAAAAAAATATTCATGTTTCTTTCTTCAGCAGCAGGTACAAAGATCGAACATATAACTTATTACTTTTAACTATAAGAAAGTTAGAAATGAATTTTAAAAATGTAGTCAGTATTACTGATGATAGAGGCCCAAAATTTCTGCAAATCATCATATGCAAGAAAAAGATTTAGCACATGGTTGTCCAACATTTTGGCTTGCCTGGGCCACATTGTGTGAAGAGGAATCATCTTGGGTCACATGTAAAATATATGATATAATTAATCTATATAAATAACAAACTTCCTTTTAAATTTTTTATTATTCTCTTGCATTACTAGTTGTTGAGGGTTGCATGTGGCATGCAGGCCATGAGTTAAACACACTTGGAATAAGGCAATGTGAACTAATGTGACCAGGGGAAAAATGGAAATTGTATATTAACATTATTGAATACTATATAATTTTACATTCAGATACACTGTACCATTTGTAATATTGCTTTTGCAGCAGTTGGCTTGGAATCATTCTCCACTGGAATAACCTAATAATATAAAACAAAAATTTTGAGTTGCACAGGTCAAACGAACTGATGTTTCAATCTGACATTAAAGTGCTAGGGAAACATTTCACCTTTTGCTTTTATGAGCACCTTTTTAATCCTTATAAATCTGTCATCAAGAGGTATAACAATCTGTTCATAGTTCCAGGTCTCACAGTTCTTACTATATATTAGAGTTTGAAAGGGAGCTGCATGTTATGCTGCAGCCATATCTAATGAAGGTCACCCTACTATTATGTTTTGAAAAGCTGCTTTCAACCCCGGGTAACTTCTTGAATTCATTGTAAATTAACTGAGTAGTTGAAGTTAATAGGTTTATTGGGTCCAAATTTGATTATATTAAAATAAGCACTAAAATGCACAAATGGCATAAATGAGAGTCCATTCTTAGGTACAATTTCCCCTGTCATTACAGTACTTTACATGGAAGAATTGGACAGCTATATGAGGTTACAAATATAATTTGGTCCTGAAAGGGGAATTGAAGTATGGTTTCTTTACTTCAAACTTGCACCTGATAAAAATAAAAGCAACACAGGTAGTAAATAGTCAATGAATATTGAATTTTTACAATAATCATAATAGCAGGGATTGTGTCTACCCAAACTAGAAGTGGTAATAGATTGATATTAGCATTAGTAAATCAATATCATAATCCTAGTGCTACGTATATTTCACCTCTAAATGTAATGTAGCATCTATGGCCTACACAAAATAATCTGGCTAGTCTTATCATATTCTAGTAAAATATATAACTATAAAGGTAAAAGTTCCCCTCACACATATGTGCTAGTCGTTCCTGACTCTAGGGGGCAGTGCTCATCTCTGTTTCAAAGCCGAAGAGTCAGCGCTGTCTGAAGACGTATCCGTGGTCATGTGGCTAGCATGACTAAACGCCGAAGGTGCACAGAACACTGTTAGCTTCCCACCAAAGGTGGTCCCTATTTTTCTACTTGCATTTTTACATGCTTTTGAACTGCTAGGTTGGCAGAAGCTGGGACAAGTAACGGGAGCTCACTCCATTACGCAGCACTAGGGATTTGAACAGCTGAACTGCCAACTTTTTCTGATCGACAAGCTCAGCGTTTTAGCCACTGAGCCACCGCATCCCTTAAAAATATATAACTAACTAATGTTTTAAAAGGGGGCACAATGGCTCAGCGGTTAAAGAAGCTGAACTTGTCATCTGGAAAGCTGATAGCCTGGGTTCAAAACCTGAACACTGCATGACAGGGTGAGCTCCCATTACTTGCCCCTGTTCCTGCCAACTTAGCAGTTCAAAAGCATGCAAATGCAAGTAGATAAATAGATATCACTTTGGTGGGAATGTAACAGCATTCTATGTGCCTTGATATATATAGTCATTTTGGCCACATGACAATGATGTCTTCAGTCAACACTGAGTTGACTCAACTGGACAGGCTAAACCTTTACCTTTATAATGTTTTAAAGCTGTTGAAAGCCATATAGAATTTTCAGTTCATCTTTTGTCCCACGTATTCCTGTTTCCATTTGTCACTGAATTGCTGACATAAATGTTAGGGAAATCTGATTTGGTGAAAAAATTATTAACACTTATTTGGCTGTAAAATTCTGAAAATGACTGCATGAATGTACAGAATTTGGTTATAATCTCACTTTTCCATTTTATGCTCACAGGCAAATAATTCCCATAATAATGATGTTCTTTCCATTTATCTTGCAAGCTTGTTTGTAGTGGTGCTATCAGTTCCACGTTTATATCATAGCAAACAAACTACTCATTGAGTTGGGATGGTAAAAAGTTTAATACTGAGGCAATATCCTCTGAGATCTATATTTGAATGTTTTCCTAAAAATTTGGCAGAAAGAGGATTCTGGCACCAACCCTAAAATCTTCATAAGTAATAGAGTTACTATACATACATTAGTTTACTACAACTCTTCCTTGCAGAATTCCTCCAACCCCCCCCCCAATCTTTATTCATTGTCATATTTTTCAAGTTAAAAATGGTTTAATTTTAATAACTCATTGCTTTGCCATTGCTGGTTTTAGTTTAATCTTTATTCTATTTTGAATTTTCTGTATTTTTGCTTTTTATAAGATTGCTGATAATTGAGAATAGATATCTGCCCCTTGGGGGGCTTCAAGAAAATAGAACAATCACATGATTATTATTTTTTTTCTTCAGATCCATTATTACATACTATATATATTTACTTTCCTTCACAGCAGCAAGCAGATAATTTAACAAATATTTGATTATAGGAGATATGATAATCCAACATGCTACATATCAGGTATGACAGCAAAAGGCCTACTGTACTTGAGATCATGCAGATATAGTTGGTACACTAAGGTCCAAAACTATTTTGAGTCCATTAAAAAAGTGACAGATGTGTTAGTGTCTGAGAATGCAGGGAAAGCAAGTAGTCAAACAAAAACATTCAAAGCAGATTAATATTAATAAATAAAAATATACTGTAATTAATTGATTCTGCTGAAATAAGCACAATGCCATGAACTGTAAGATTAACGAAGTAACCTTTAAAACTTAAAGACACAGAATTGTAATTATCGTTGTGTGATTAATACTTATAAAATTTGGATTAGACTCTCACTGATTTTTAGAAGGTGATTTTGAAATTGGTAGTGCATGAGATGAATCTCATCTAAGAGTTTTTTTTCTTTCAATCTTAGTGAATTTCTTTTATATAACTCCAAACAGTTTGTGCTACTAGAAGTGGGGAAGAAAGGGTAAGGAAAAAAAAAGATTTGTTTCAAAGAGCATTAAATCCATTGAAAGCCATGACATGATCTCACTATAGTATAAAATTGAGCTATTTTTCAGCATTTTGTATTTAGTCCACCTATTTATATTTAATGTAGCTGCAAATAGAAAGCAAGAATGTTGAACTGCTAGAGAAATGATTCATTAGAACTGTCAAAAACATCCCAAGGTTTTGCAATCCTGGCATCTTTAGAGCTCAGATGCTGGGTTCAGAATTCTGCAGTGAAATGAAATCTCTTCACTCTCTATTCTTCGTCTATTAAAAACCTTTAACTGTTAGGTGGAATGGAATGATAACTATTAGAGAAGGGTTCCAAAAGCATGTTTTTCCCTGTAGCCATTTTAAGCTATATATATATATATAAAATCAATTTCCTATCAGCTTGCTGTAAATTCTAATTTAACTTTATACTTGGGTTTATTCTGGCTCAATACTAAACTTTTCCACTGATGGCCAGCTATTGCTTCTGCCTTTTTATCTACCAGAATTCCATGTTGAACTAAGATGAACCCCAAAAATCATGGTTGACAGACTTGCCTACCAAACTGCTAGGAAACTCTCCAAATATCTTTCCTTACACCTTCCAGATTGATCAGATTCCCAGGGTGAACTATTCCAGAAGATGTAACAAATCTGTGTAGGTCCTAGATAGTCTGAAGCAGTGGTGGGTTTCAAAATTTTTTACTACCGGTTCTGTGGGTGTGTCTTGGTGGGCATGGCATGGTTTGGTGGGTGTGGCTTGGTGGGCGTGGCAGGGGAAAGATACTGTAAAATCTCCATTCCCTCCCCACTCCTGGGGGAAGGATATTGCAAAATCTCCATTCCTACACCACCTTGGGGCCAGCCAGAGGTGGTATTTGCCGGTTCTCCAAACTACTCAAAATTTCTACTACTGGTTCTCCAAAACTGGTCAGAACCTGTGAAACCCATCTCTGGTCTGAAGTGGCAATCAGTTTTAACTGGACCAAGAAGTGATTTTACTATAGCAAAGGGTTTGATACATGTAGAGGGTTCTCCATTATTTTTTATCATAGTAGAGGTGCTTGAAGCAAAAAATAAGATCCGGTGTAAGTCTATTGACATGTGTTTGGCCAAAGTACTCGATGGCCATGAATTTTATAAACTTTCCTGACCCATACTCCAGAATATGAAAGTCCAAGTCTGCCCAAGCCCCAAGGATGAGGACATTAGATTAAGGAGCCTGGTGAAAGGAATTCTTTGGGAAGCAGAGCAGGAAGTTTATCAGAATGTGTAGAGAAAATGAGGTTGATGAAGCTATTGCTGGTGAAGCTAATGCACAGAGCTATTGCTGCTTGCAGGATTTGCCTACCACAATTTAGTACATTTCTTTATTGGCATATCTTTGTTTTAGGACAACTTATTGCTACCATCCCACATGTTGCCTTTGATATCCCTGAATCTGCAATTCCCTGTGTATTTCTGCAGAAGAGAAAATGACAGTGTCTCTATTAAAGAGGCAGCTTGTTCTGGCAAAAGCAACAGACAAGTGGGCCACAGACACACTATGATTGACTGATGGATACTTTTTGTAAACTTCAGCTCAGCATTCGGTACCATCATTCCAGGAATTCTTCCCTCAAAACTGATTTAGTTCACTATGCCTGTTCATATTTGTAGGTGGATCATCAACTTTTTGACAGATAGGAAGCAACAGGTGAAGCTAGGGAAAAGTACATCTAGTACCTGGGCAATTAGCATAGGCACCTCTCATAGCTCTGTTCTCTCTCAGCTGTTGTTCTCTCTCTATACCAATGATTGCATTTCAAGGGAACTCACTGTTGAAGTACTGAAGTTTGCAGATGATACAATGGTCATTGGTCTCATTCAAGATGGTGATGAATCTGAATATAGATGACTTTGTGATGCAGTCAGAACAATCTGGAACTGAAAATGCTTAAAACATGTAGAGATGAGAGTGGATTTTAGGATGAACCCTTGTATTTGACCACCTCTTACTTGCATCAGCAGTTGGGTCCTTCAAGTTTTGGGCTTCTATAATCTCTCAGGACTTGAAATGAATACTTAATATTACAACCATCATTAAAAGGGCAAAAAGTGTTCTTCCTGCATCAACTCAGGAAGTTCAGAGTGCCCCAGGGGCTGTTGATACAGTTTTACAGAGGAATTATTGAGTCTGTCATTTGTACTTCTATACAAGTACATGTTCTATACTTCTATTCTGTATCCTGGTTACAGCAACCAAGCAGGATAGTTACAGACTCTAATGGATAGTTAAGACTGCATAAAGAACAATTGCAAAACAGCCTGCCTTCCACAGAAGATCTGTATGTTGCTCAGGTCAGAAGGAGGTCTGAGAAGATATCTGCAGAGCCCTCACATCCTGGACACAAATTGTTTCAACTCTATCCCTCAGGACTGCACTATAGGGCATCATATGCCAAAACAGGGAACAGGTTTTTTTCCTTCATACCATCAATCTGCTGAACATCTAATTCTCACAGTCCTGTCTAATGTCTATGAATATTTACCCATGTAGTATCACTGTAGTATTATCATTTATTATGATAATTTTAATTATTAATTAAATAATTATTATTTATCCATTGGTCATTGCTCATGTGAAAGTGCCCCCACCTCTCACATCTATACATCATACATTATTTTTATTACTACCAACCAAAACCTTCTCTCTACATGTTAATCCATCCCAAATTAAAACTATTTAGTGTTTAGTTATTTTATTTTTTTGTTGTTGTTCTATAATGTGTTCGTTGATGGATTTTGAAGGTTTAAAGAAATTGCAAACCCCAAAGGAAGTAAAAGGAAACTTCTCTGAATGTATGTTATTTAATTTTTCTGATATTGGTTCATATGACACTGATCCTTGAGGGAGAGGGTAGTTTTGCCCTAAACAGCCATAGAACTATGTTATGCAAAATACTTTCCTGATCCATTTAGGTTTGTCATGTGGAAAGAAGAAGAATAACATGTTACATTTGAGAGAAAACAACAGTAGCTGTCTCTCAGAAATATTTGATTGTCCTCTGCAGAGGATTTCACCTCACTGAATCTTGTCTTTAGTACCAACTTCATAATCACTTCTGTAGCATCTGATCCAACTTTTCATTATTTAAAAACATCATGGTTCTATAGAATATAGAGTAGTACAAGAATGTCAATTGGATCTGTGAAGAAAACAACTATAATTCTCCATGAGAAAATCATATTATTCATAAATTTGTAAGTAAGAGGTGTATATGTGTATTTTAAGAAATCATAAAAATAAAACTTAGTATTTAAAATAACATAAAGTCACCAAGATTTACTATATTATAGCAGATGAAAAAGCTAATTCAATAAATAGAAATTAATAAATGTTGGGAAATGCTTAAAACACTTTTTTCACTTCTTAGTAGTGCAGCCAATCAAATTATTTCATAAATATGACCTAGTGCTTGAAATCCTGAAGACAAGGAGAAATGCTTTTGCAATAAACAATATCATTATCATAAAGTAAACTTGATTAGGCTGGCTCTAGAGGAAATCAAAACTGGTTAGGAAGGCTTTCAACAAAGGATCCATTTAATGACAACTGTCAGTTTAATAAAAATCTTCTTTGCCAGTTAATGAGCTACAAGGTCAAAAAATAAAATCTGAAACAATAAAATAAAGGGATGAAATAAATGCTGATTTATTTATTATATTATCAACATATATGAATATGAATTCTTATCTACATAAATGCTAGATAAAACAGATAAATGTTATATAAAGTATTCAGGTGTTTTAGCTGATCAGTGACACATACTACTATATATTGAAGAGCTCTGATGGAGGCCCAAGGCCATATATTCTACACCATAGAATGTTCTTTATGCAGTTGTGAAAGTTAACTAGTGGATGTCCCATAATAAAACCATTGTTTTAAACCTATTTTTTCAGATAAACTGTCATAATTGATCTTGATCTTGAGTATAAGACTTTGCCAAGGACTTTCCATCTTCGCCCCTGGCGTGACTCATAGACTGACTGATAGACTGATAAATCTTTCTTCCGACCATGGTCAGCCAAACTGATGCAACTGTTGAGGGGTCCTCTATTACATCATGACTCTTGTCTATGGGAGAACTTTTTCAATCTACGGCCCCGTGGGGTTCCGCCGTGAGAGGGCGGGCCGGAGGTCACCCCCATTGGAGGAGATAATTTAGGACCCTCCTGCTGTTGTGGGAGGACAGTTGAGATACCAACAGCACATCGATGAACAATTGGCTGTGTTATATCTTTTGTGAAGTCCCCTGTCTGAGCTTTGGGCCTGCATTTTGGAGATGTATACGACTGCAGATCTTCTTGCGCTGCGAGATTCCCCCTTCTCGCAGATGTGGCCCTCCTCACTATCGAGGGCCCACCTCAAGGAAGGGTTTTGGGACCCAGAGAGGTGGTATGTGAAAACGAGGGGATTGAGGGGTTTTCTAACAAAATTTTTAGTCAAATTTTTAAGGGGTCCTAGGGAGGGGGAGGGTCAGATTGGAATTTGGGCTGTGGGTATGGGGGATAACCCACAAGGGGGAGGGTCAGGTCTGGCAGTGAAGCGTGGCGTGGGGGATGGGGAACCCGGGATCGAGGGGGGGTTAGAGCTTGTCCGGATAGTTTTTTGAACATCAGTACTGTAGGTGGGAGGGGTAGATATGGAGGGAGCAGGGGGCCATATCGTGTTAGGGGAGTGAGCACTCGCTGTCTACGAGCGGTGGCGTGCTCCGGCCACCAAGGCTCTACTCGCTCCTCAGGTTGCATAGACCCTCAGGACCCAGGCCTTCGGCTGATGCTGTGCAATGCCAGGTCCGTAGTAAATAAAGCCCCCCTCATCTGTGATCTTGTTCAGGAGGGGGGTGCGGACCTGGCAGGTATTACGGAGACCTGATTGGGCCAGGAGGGGGGGTTCCCCTCGTTGAAATGTGCCCGCCAGGTTTCCAAGCATTCCATCAGCCGAGGTCACAGGGGAGGGGCAGAGGGGTAGCGGTTATCATTAAAGAAGGTCTGAGACCGAGGGAGGCCACTGTTCCTCAGACGGCTGGCTGTGAATCCCTTTTTGTGAAATGGGGTCATGGGGTTCAGATGGGTTTGCTGATCACGTACCTGGCTCCCTGCCATGTGGCAACAGCCCTGCCCGAGCTACTCAACGTTATCGCCGTGGTGGCGGTTGATACCCCTAAGCTTATGGTCATGGGGGATTTCAACCTGCCGTCCATGGGTGAGACATCAGAGATGGCTCGGGAGTTCATGGCTTCCATGACAGCTATGGACTTGACCCAGTTAATTCATGGCCCTACCCACACAGGGGGAAACATGCTGGATCTGGTTTTTGTCTCTGGACAGTGGTTGAGGGATCTTGATATAGGGGATATAGTTACTGAACCCGCGTCATGGTCAGATCACTCTCTCCTTCGTCTCAACTTTCGAACCACTGCACCCCGCCGCAGGGAGGCAGAGCCGGTAAAATGGTTCTGCCCCAGGCGCCTGATGGAACCTGACAGATTCCAGACGGAGCTTGGGCCATTTCCTGAGGTTCTGGCACATGCCTCGACTGGAGATCTGGTGGCCGCCTGGGATAGGGCGGCTGCTGGTGCTCTGGATCGGGTCGTGCCTTTGCGGCCTCTGACCCGGTGCCGATCTCAATTGGCTCCTTGGTTTACCGAGGAGCTGAGGGAGTTGAAGCGCTGGAAAAGACACCTAGAGAGTAGTTGGAGGGCCAGTCTTTCTGAATCTGACCGGACACTAGTAAGATCCCACATTAGGAATTACTTAGTGGCGATAAAAGCAGTGAAATGTAGCTATTTTGCTGCTCTTATTGCGTCATCAGATAATCGCCCGGCCGCCCTCTTTAGGGTGACCCGCTCCCTGCTCCACCAGGAAGCGCGGGAGGACCCCTTGGAGGGTAGAGCCGAGGATTTTGTTCAGTATCTGTATGACAAAATCACTCAGATTCGGGAAGATTTGGACTCCGACTGGGTAGTCTCAGGGGGGAGACAGGGGCAGGTCTTGAGAATGTTATCTGGGATGAGTTTGATCCTGTGACCCCTGAGGATGTGGACAGGATTCTGGGTAGACTGAACGCGACCACTTGTTTATTGGACCCGTGTCCTTCCTGGTTAGTACTGGCTTCCCGGGAAGTGACACGAGGCTGGCTCCAGAGGATTATAAATGCTTCGCTGAATGAGGGTGACTTTCCCGCCGCCTTGAAAGAGGCGGTGGTGAGGCCTCTCCTCAAGAAGCCAGCACGGAAACGGCATTGGTCGCGTTGGTTGATGATCTCTGGAGGGCTCGGGACAGGGGGTGCTCCTCTGTCCTGGTCCTGTTAGATCTCTCAGCGGCTTTTGATACCATCGATCATGGTATCATGCTGCATCGGTTGGAAGAGTTGGGGGTGGGAGGCACTGTGTTGCGGTGGTTCTCCTCCTTTCTCTCTGACCGGTCGCAGTCTGTGTTGACAGGGGGACAGAGGTCGACCCCGAGGCCCCTCATATGTGTGGTGCCGCAAGGGTCGGTCCTCTCGCCTCTCCTGTTCAACATTTATGTGAAGCCGCTGGGCGAGATCATCCGTGGTTTCGGGGTGGAGTACCATCAGTACGCTGACGACACCCAGCTGTACATCTCCACCCCAGATCACCCCAACGATGCCCTTGAAGTGATGTCCCGGTGCCTGGAGGCCGTACGGATCTGGATGGGGAGAAACAGGCTCAGGCTCAACCCATCCAAGACTGAGTGGCTGTGGTTTCCGACATCCCGATATAGTCAGTTGATGCCATCACTGACTATTGGGGGCGAATCATTGGCCCCCACGGAGAGGGCTCGCAACTTGGGCGTCCTCCTGGATTCACGGCTGTCTTTAGAAGAGCACTTGATGGCCGTGACCGGGAGGATTTTTCATCAGGTTCGCCTGATTCTCCAGTTGCGTCCCTTTCTGGATTGGGACTCATTACGCACGGTCACTCATGTCCTTGTCACCTCCCGCCTGGACTATTGCAATGCTCTCTACATGGGGCTCCCCTTGAGGAGCACCCGGAGGCTCCAACTGGCGCAGAGTGCGGCCGCGCGGGTGGTAATGGGAGCAACATGGCGTTCCCATGTAACACCCCTCCTGCGCGAGCTGCACTGGCTCCCAGTGGTCTTCCGGGTGCGCTTCAAGGTTCTGGTTACCACCTTTAAAGCGCTCCATGGCTTAGGACCCGGGTACTTGTGGGACCGCCTACTACCACCAATAGCCTCCCACCGGCCGGTACGCTCCCATAGAGAGGGGCTCCTCCGGGTGCCGTCGGCGAAACAATGCCGACTGGCGGCCCCCAGGGGGAGAGCCTTCTCTGTGGGGGCACCTACTATCTGGAACGTGCTCCCCCCAGAGATACGGAGGATCCCGGATCTGCGCACCTTCCGCCGCGCCTTAAAGATCTTACTATTTCACCAGGCCAGCCTGGCCTAATTTTCCCCCTCTTTTATAAAAGATTTTTAAAATTTTAAATATCTTTTAGTATTTTATATATTCAATTTTAAATTGGTTTTAAAAGTTTGGGGTTTTAAATTTGTCGGGGCCAAAATTATTTAATTTGATTTTATTCTATTTTTTAAATTTTGTATTGTATGTGTTTTTATTGTTTGGCTGTGCACCGCCCTGAGTCCTTCGGGAGTAGGGCGGTATAGAAATCTAATAAAATGAAATGAAAATGAAATAATTCCTCAATTCAAGCAAAATGACAACCTTAGTTAAAAATGGTATCCTGATCTGTATCTCATATACCAAACCTCCCAAATATTTTGTAAACAGTGAGAGATGGATGTATGAACAAGTCAATTTTATACTGTATCATTTAAAAACTGCCTTTTTATGACCCTGTAATCTCTTAATTCAGGGGAGAGTTGGGGCAACTGAATGAAGATATGTGTTTGCTGGCCAGCTGCCCTTCTTGAGACTACATGGAGATTGCAGCAGATAATTTTTCTATATGCTCTAGAAGAAAAACATCTACTGTTATCTAGGATTGAACACTTAACTTTTCAAATGGGAGACGAGCGTCTTCAGCACTAGGCCACCATGGCACTCTAATATACTAACAATAATGGTTTATTGTACCATTAAAAATACATAAAAACCTATGCTCTAAGCCAGGCACAACATACACCCAGAACGCCACATTGTCTGCCAAGCAATCTTGTATAACCCAGCAGCATTTTAAAAAAACAATTAATTGCTGCGAAGCACCACTGCCACCAGGAAGAATCTGCTGCCACCACCTAAGTTTTTGCCATCATCTCCACCTCAGAAAACACAAGTGTCATGAACACCACCAACTCCATTGTTGTCACTGTGCTACCAGCTGTTGAACAGTTGATTGGCATGCCACCTATTTCTTTGTGGCCCACAGTTTTTAAAAAGGTATTAATCTGGCTCTTTCCCATCTATGAGTTGTGCTGGCCTTCTCTAAACTCTCCCTTCTGGATGAATGAGGAAAACAATGAATAAAGTCTGACTCAGTGTGACTGATGGAACCATGTCAAAAATGACAGGGGTTACTGTCTCCATACTAGGATAACTTAGTGATAAATTACAGAAACCTAGACCAGAGAAGCATGCAAATATTGACTATATATTTAGATATATTTAGATCCTTCTGGATATTTTCCAGAATCTAAGCGTATGTTGTATCAAACAAATCACATAAATAATGATAGTGATAGACACCATTTGGTATGTATATATTCTTGAAGGCAGAGGCTTTCAATGTCTCTTAGTCTTGGTATTACCTTGAGTACCAGAAGGCATTTACTTCCTCTTACTTCTTGCTAGTAAACATAAGCAAGGACCATTTATTTTCCTGTCAGTCCATCGCTGTTCTTGCTAGAGAAATGACTATTAAGAATATCTGAAAACAAAGCACTGAATTAGTCTGCACCAAATTAGCTTCTGTCTATATCATGCTTGACTTGTATGTTCTGCCAATTTTCTTTTTGCCCCAGTTGCATATATTTAGAGGATTTCTTAAGGGACCAGTGGGAGATGAGGGTGGGTGTTTTGCTTATATAATACCATGGGCTGTCAACTGGAAACTGCTAAATCTGTGTGTACATAGTGCATGAAATTCATAAGGGATCCTTGCTTACATAAGTTACTTGAAATGATAAACAAATACAAATACACCACGTTAAATTACTAGTGAATGATAGAGTATGTAAAACATTACAATATATAGAATACACACATAATTTTTAATGATTATCATTATAATATCCTTAGTAGGTTTACCATTTCCTTCAATAGTTTTACCATTTGTTATTTTTTTTCCTGCTTGTATCAAGCAAACAATGTTATTTCTCACCTCAACACAGCTAAGTTGTTTTGTCCTGTTAGATGGCAAACCAAGAAAAGGCCAGTTCAGAGATACTTAGATATCTCTCTTGCTTTTCCTCAGCGAGGTGCCCGGATTCTCAGCAAGTAATCTATAGTTATATTTCTTTTTAAATGTGTGGGATAATAGTAAATAGGTACCCAAATTTATCAATTTAATATAATGTGAATGTGAAAGTTTCAATCAGCAAAAGTTGGCTTTGATCAGAACATAGCAGGAACATCTATCCAAAGCTTCTTTTTCTGTCTTCTGTATCAAAGGGAGTAATTAGTTGATCACCAGTCATGGAGAACTTATGCCTCTCCAAATTTTCTTCACTGCAATTCCTAGCATTGTTCTCCACTGAGACAGGGCTGCTGGAATATCTAAAGGGTTACAGCTTAACCATAAAGACAGGTAGTTTTGCAAGCACCACGGACCCGGTATCTGTTAGAATAGCAATTTAAAGGGGCTATTATCTTATTCAGCAGGAACTCACTGAAAAAGAATTCTCAATCTGATAAGCCAAGCAAAGCCATTTCTACAGCTTTAGAACAATACCACACCTGTGCGTAGAGATCTGCTACATCCTGCTGTCTCTGAATCTCCAGACCAATTTTTTTTCCTGATGATACCACTGTTGAAAAAGGCATTAAAAGAACGGAAGCAACTAAAAGCAGCAGCCAACTATCATGCAGAGCATAGTGCTTTGTAACAGGAAAAAAATGGAGAGGAAGTAATGAAAATAGAAAGAAAATGGAACAATGGGTTATTTACCAAATCCCTTCAGAACTGTGATTAGATGATTCAAAAATCTGAAATTTAAAGAAGAATTCAACAGAGGGGATTTTCTAGTTTTTTTGTCAATAGATCCCATGTGGTTTATGCATTAGATCCCTGATATTATCCCATAGAAATACATGCAAAACAACATTGTGATAGCAACTAATGCTGCCCTTTAAAAACTTGCAATTAGAGTGAACACCAACCAAGAAGTTCTATACCCAAAGCTTCCTTGGTTAAATAAAAAGCCATTGTCACAGTCTAATCCCCATTTTTTTCAGAGAATGGTCAGAGAGATTAGCCAACTCTTTCACCTTTTCCTCTCTTATCATTGCCCCCAAGTGAATGATGGACTTACACAATTTAATACTTTTTTATTGTAGAACTTTTTAACATTTTTGTGGTGCAATGGCTTATTGGTGAAGATGCTGGGCTTATCAGCTAAAAAGCCAACAGCCCAGATTTGAGACCAAGTGTTATATAACAGGGTAAACACCTGTCCGAAAGTTCTAAAGCATGAAAATGAGAGTAGATAAATAGAGATGTGGGTATCAATAGGTACCACTTCAGTGGGGAGGAAACAGTCTCCATGACACCATGCTGGCCATATAACCAACCACAGGAACATCTTCAGACAATGCTTTGAAATGGAGACAAGTGCTTCTCCTCTAGTTGGCAATAACTAGTGGAGTAAAATTCTCAGGGACCTCTTTCCTTTTTGCCTTCTTTTTAACATTTATTATTATGCGTTACTGCATTACTGCATTACTATTACTATTAATCTTCTCATCATTCCTATCACCCATCTCCTCCCACTCATGACTGTATGACTGTAACTTGTTGCTGTATCCTTACAATTTATATTGATTGTTTCCTAGTATGATTTGATTGCTTATTTGTACCCTATGACTATCATTAAGTGTTGTACCTTATGAATCTTGACCAATGTATCTTTTCTTTTTATGTACACTGAGAGCAAATGCACCAAAGACAAATTCCTTGTGTGTCCAATCACACTTGGCCAATAAAGAATTCTATCTATTTACTATGATTTTCCATGGGAGGATACAATGTACTCCTTTCTTTGATAATGAAACCAAATTGATTTTTGTATTGGCCACATTAAGGTCAGACATGAATGGTTATATCACAGAAAAATGTTTAGCTACCTCAGATGATGAGCCAAGAATTATTTATTTATTTAGCATACGGCAAAAATGTTAAGAAAACACCTCACAATTACATTCTTGATAAGCAAATATGAAACTACTTACTCTGTTTACATATTCAAAGGTAGACTATTTATATAGTCAATACATGATGGAATTGCATACAGACAGTCTCTGGAATTCCCTTGATAGGTGCTCTGACGGCATTTTCCCACAGTGTGACGCACTGTCTTCTTTGGAGAACATTCCCAAGTTTTTCCCATTTACAGAGGAGGCTAGTACACCTGCCATGTTGAGTCCTAATCCTATTAAGGATTGACTAGGTCTGTCAGAGTAGATTGAGTCCTTTGGTTCAGCTGTGAAGCAGGGAATGTTGTACACTCTGGAGGAGCAATAGAGGACCATTCTTGCAGCATTCAATTAATGTGGAAAAAAGTAATGGTTATTTTCTCTTAAAATAAAATTACTACATTTTAATAATTTTAACAACCTACAATTTGCTAACATTTCATTCAAAATTAATATTTGACTTGAATTATTTTCTCTTAATAGTTAATAACCAAAAGGATAAAATAATACAACTGCTTATTACCCTATAAAAAGCCCTACAAAATATTTTTATATATTATCCACATGCTATAGAGATCACTTGTCCAAGAAATGGGTCATAAAACTCAGAAAATTGCTTTCTTCTTAGTACCATCAATTTTCTTTGGCTAAAGAACTACACAAACTTTAAAGCATATCCCAAAATATAAAGGATTAAAGGATTTCTTGGATTTCAAAGAAAATATGTGTGGTTTACGTAAGTTAGCTACATGTCTTTGCAGTTGTTGTTCTATAAACACACCCAACTTTTTGCGACCTGATGGACATCATGTTGCCAGGACTGAGACTGTCAATAAATGTTTTCTGTAGCTCATGCTACATCATCAAGGATCATATCTAGCTGCCTTCTGTCAGTCTCTTTTTCAAGTGTCTTTTATTTTTCTTCAGGGTCTTTACAAATGACTCATTCTTTCACCTGAATGTGACCAATGTATTTAAGCTATACTTTATTTCCACTGAAATCAGTGGGAAAATTAATTATAACTAATTTAGAGGTGGTTAATTTAGTCCAGTGTTGATGGTCAGGATTGAGAAAAATACCAACAGTGAACTTCCCAGGGTGGGCGTCAGTCAATCAATACGATGACCACAACATGTGATCAAAGCCCTGCTCTTTTTACACAAGTTGTATTGGGTATGGGTTCACATAGGTCACATAGTTGTGGTTGCCACCCTGACAATTTTTTACTTCCTCCCTGGGCAAATCCTTGAAAATTAACTCTGCCCAATGAGAGCAATAGGCACCTGAATCCAGCATTTGCAGTTGTTTCCATTTCTTAAGAGTTGGTCATACATTTAGTTAAGAGGTACAGAGACTATACTTGCAACATTATAGGTAGCTATGATAATACGAGGCAGAATTACCTGGGCAATTAGGCTCTTCTGGTATCCAACTTGGAGTTGAATGCATGTTTTCAATCTTCCTTTCCTCACTCACACACAGTTCTTTGTGCCAGTTCGGCAGGCTGCTAGAACACAAATTGCAGGCTATAAATCATTCACAGCCAGAGATAAGCATGCTCAGGTTGTTTCACAGTTAGTATAAAACATGCAGCCTTTGAAAATATCCTTTCAGAATATTTTGAGGTCAGAATGTGCTCCGGTCCAACAGGTCAGGCAAGGATCAAGACTGGTAAACAAACAATCAGATGATGAATCTGGAGGAAAGGCAAGAGACATGGTGAGGCAAAGATGTGGTAAATCAATGTACATGAAGGCCACAGCTGAAGTTTGAAGAGGGAGATAAGCCACAGTAAAACTCTGCCTAGTGCATAGGTGAACTACAGTAACCATGAATTGCCAAATCTGCTGCCCTTTTAATTAGCCTCTCTCTGTGTGCCTAGGACTGAAGAGTTGAACCTCTGAATCTGAGAGACTGTCAATGGGGGTAGTTAAGAGTATCCTGGAAACTATCTTGATCTGCTAAAGGTAGAATGGGGACTATTGGCTCTAGTACTGCTGCATCTCCAACAACAGGACTGTTACTATAAGATAACCCAACCTCCTGTCTTCCAGCATTAATTGTGCTATGACCTGTCAGAAGGTCATATTGTTTCATATTTACTAGTGATTTTTATCAATGTTCTGAGATCACTCCAATGAGATACTCATATTTAGCAGCTGGAATTGTTAGTTACTCCACAACACCAAGAAAACTCATCTGAGTATTAATTTTGTGTTATTTCAATCGTCCATTTAATTTTCTGATATGTAGCCATATTGTAAATATGTAAAATATACCCCTTTTCCTTTTATCTTCATCTGAGTGTAATGTTTAAGAGTCAGACCAAGTGAAATTGTTTTGCTTTTTAATTAAGTTAAATAAGTTAAATAAGAGGTTTCAATTAAGTGTTGGAATTTGATACACATTAAAAAAGTCATTATCTTAATCTAAAACTGAAGAATGGGAAGATAAGTAGGAAGAAAAAAGGAGGAGAGGAATAAAGAAAGGTTCTTGGAAATCTTCCAAAGAGACTTTAGGTACAAGGGTTGTTTTTCTTGATTCTTTGTTTTTTTTTTTAGGGCATAACTGGATCAAGAAATTATGCTGGTAGAACAGGAACCAATAGGCTAACCATGTTTCTGAGGTTATTGTTTTTTTCTGATATAACTCTCTTTAAAATTTTTAGAATATGTTGTCATCTTTCTAGATCAGGGATCTCCAATCCCCAGGCCTGTTCGAAAGTGGGCCATGCAAGTAGCTCGTTGGCACACATGCGCAAGCGCACAGTTTGACTTGAGTGAGTGGCAGGCCGGCAGACATACGCACAGCTTGACTAGCACGAGCAGTGGGCCAGTGTGTATGTGTGCGTGTATGCTGGCCCACCACTTGCACAGTCCAGTTCTTCTCTCCCTGTCTGGACACTAAGCCGTGAAGGTTAGTAACCACTGTTCTAGATAACTTATTCTATTTGATCTTTCACCATTTCTTATACAGATCATTCTGATAATTTTCCTTTGCTCTCTTCAACTTTGCCATAAATGTGTGACTGCCACTGGCTGTCTTTATTAGCATCTTAGTTTTGCATCTTTCCCCTATTGGCAGTTAATGGTTGATTGCAATTTTCTGCTTGCCTAGCTTCTGAGTTTTATGCTAACTTTCTACACATATTATTGTATGTGATTAGCTATCAAATTCTTGCAAAACATTATTTCTCCTGCTAAAACTAAGGAAAGAAATAGGGGAGTACAAGAAAGACAAAATAAGAAGTCCTGCTATCTAAAAATAAAGGACAAAAAAGCTTCATGTTTAATACGTGAGTATAAGCAAGAGCTCTAGCACATTGCATCATTCTTCAAACAATGGAATTTTTTAAATTTTGGAATGTTATTATTTATGACCTAGAGAAGATTTTCTCAACTTGCTATCCTATAGCTAGGTTGGATTCTAGACTACAGAATCATGATCCTGGAGAAGACTCACTCACTTAAGCCATTCATATCCACAAGAGTTACTTCATCAGCACTTCATTTTGAGAGTTGACAAGACTGCTCCTTGTTGATAACTCTTCAAAGTCAGTCATTTGTAATATTGCATATTTTACAAGTTGGTACCTCAAGGTAACTTAATAATTTCATTTCATTTCAACTGAAACCATAATATGTGAAGTGAACATTAAGTTAAAATAATAATTTTTGGATCATGTGAATATAGAGATTCATTGTATTTTTAAATCCTTATTCATGGATGGTTAATACTGTTCTGGCAACCACATTTTAGCTAAATGATTCAACATATCTATCCTTCCTTCCTTCCTTCCTTCCTTCCTTCCTTCCTTCCTTCCTTCCTTCCTTCCTGTCCTTGTTATTTTTATAAATAATTCAAAGTGGCAAACATACTTACTACTCCATCCTCCTTTTATTTTCCTCTCTATTGTCACACATTCAGCCCAGTCCTGCTCTTCAAGAGTATTCAAAGGCTACAATGATCCATATTGGTGTAGCTGACATACAGATATGGGCATATCTTAACTGCCCATTGATACTAATTTTGAGAAGTACAATTTGAGTGGAATTTAAGGTACTGTTATCATCTTTAAAGCCTTTCATGAGTATCTGTCAAACTGCCTAATTCTATTAGTATCTGCCTATCCATTTCACAGAATCTCCTTTCATACCTTTAGAGCATGCCATCTTCAGGGTTCTCAATTGCTGTTCCTCTTATGTAGACCAAGACTTTCTCTGACACCTTCTCTACTAGACTATATGGTCATCCTAACAGGCCTTGGAGATTGCAATGTTTTGATTTGTATTTTATGTTTTAACCTTATTTATACTGGTTGTACTCTGTCAGTCATGTTAAGATTGGAGTGGCCTATAAGTCCAGGAAATATGAAAGTAAGTAAATATTAAGCCAAAAATGAAATACTTGTATTCTATTTCTCCAGACACTTCCTTTCAGAATGCTTAAAAGAGCTAACTGAAAATGTCTTCTCCTATCTAAAGGCAAGTGCATCTCAGTCCTTTCCACTTGTAAGCATATTTGATGTTGTATTATTAATTATTGAAACAGAAAAGAACAAACTATGTATTTTTCTATATCATATTTTGATTGCAATTCAGGATTTTTCCTGGGACTTTTTTAAAAAAATCTGGGATTAAAAACTCAGAGCCTTTATTCCATGAAGGCAATTCATATAAAACAGGCAATAAAACTTAATATGTGAATATAACAATGCATGTAGAAACTAATCCAAGAATGCAAAGGTTTTCATCAGTTATTCCCCCTGCTTCTCCCTCCTACCCACCATACAACAGCATGTGTTCTGCCAAAGCACAAATTAATTTTATGGCTTTTGTGAAGTGATTTATTCTAGCTGAAAGAAATAGCAGTAATTTATCATGAAATTCAACAGTGTAGCTTATAGAGAGAAGAATACCCTTAATGTTTTTATTTCTATTCTTTTTATGCTATCCATTACCAGGGTGTGCAGCAAAATTATATTTTTTCTAATTTGGTTATATCAAAAGTTGGACTTGTCTTGAAATAGACGTACAAATAAGGAAGCCTTTTAAATTTAGCATTCATGCATACTGGCAAATTGACCAAGGAAGTTGCACCCAAGATACTCAAATAATGGGGATTCTGGGCAAGCTATGGCAAACTGAAGACAACTCAGTAGAGATCAGAGCCAATGACTGTAGCAGAATGAAAAGCTGGAAAATGGATTGCTCCTCAGAATTCACATCTGGATAAAGGAGAGGATCTGGGATCACCTACAAGCATACCATATAGTGGGTCCCCAAGAAGAAACAATAAGACTGTGGTTTCCAGTGGGTTTTAGAGCCTCATAGCCAAGGCCACAGTTTGCACCTTCAAAAGGACACTGGAATTGCATACTTCCTTTCTTAATCATGTCTGGAAATTGCTTAACAGTTTTTGGGATATTAAGAACTTTAGGAATGTTATCCCAATGGTGCTTTTTCAAGACACAACTGGATTTTCTTTATTTTTCCTTGAAGACATTTTGCTTTTCATCCAAGAAGCTTCTTCAGAAAACAAAGAAAGTCGAACTGCCTCTTGAAAAAGCACCATTGGGACAACCATGACCTGGATGACTGAGAATCTTCATAGACATTTAGGGAAGTCAAGTTTCACTTCACTGAATGAGAATCCTTCAATCCTTGGTGGAAGATGGCCTCCTCAGGGTGCTGTCAGCCAGGTGACCCCCAGGGGGAGAGCCTTCTCTGTGGTAGCACCCACCCTCTGGAACAATCTACCCCCAGAGATACGAGTGATCCCAGACCTCCGGACTTTTCGTCGGGCTCTCAAAACCTATCTTTTTCAGTTAGCCGGGCTGCCTGATTTTATGATTGGTTTTAATAAATTTTGATATGGCTTTTAATTGGAATGTTTTAAATTAATGGGCCAAATTTATTTAATTATTTTAAATTTATTTTAACTTTTGTATATAAGATGTTTTATTTCTGGCTGTTCACCGCCCTGAGTCTGAAAGGAGAAGGGCGGTATAGAAATTTGAATAAAGATTTATCTTTATAAAGAAGATTTATTATGCAAATTTAAGGATTTAAGGACTTATTGTGGAACAAACAACAGAATGATGCTTAGAAATTTGATTTTGAAACATTAGAAAAGAACTAAGATGGATTTGAAATAAGAATTTGAAATTAATTATAAGAATTCTTTTTTGTTTAAAAGGATTATTTTAAAATATATGAATATTTTGAAATTTAAGTTTTCATAGAAAACTGTTATGGATTAGAGGAAAATATAATAAGATAGAACTTTAAATATTGGATACTAGAGAGAACAAAAAATTTAAGTTTATAATTAAACAAGAAGAGACCCACTAATATAAAGAAGAGCAAAAAATATTTTAACTTCCAGGATATTTGGAAACAATGCACTCAGAAATTTCTGTCTACTACTATAATAATGGTTTTAGAAGAGGAGATAGAAGATAATAAGACTGAGGCTAAGACTCTTTGGACTATGAGTTTAGAAATCACAAATTACAAGAATGATATGAAAAAAGTTGTTGCACTGGATTTACAAATGAAACTGATTGATGTCTTGATAAATAAAAGGGATACACAAATAGTAAATCATAAGAGTGATTTGGACAACTTGCTTATCTTAGACTTTCAAGATAATTTTTTGTTAAGGAGTTCCTGAGAAAAGACAAAGTTTTAAAACCAAGTTTTAAAAACAAATATAAAATTGTTGTTTTTCTGATAGCTCTTAATAGATTTTTTAAAATCAGAACCAAATGATGACTTTGAATAATTGTTTATAGATAAGAGCAAGATACGAGAGGAAGATTTTTTTTGGTTGTATTTTTAGGGAAAGTGATAAGTTTTGGTATTGAAAGTAAAGAAATATAAAGTTGGTTTATTTGATTAATAGGTATGTATGTATATTGTTATTTCTAGTAATTCATAATGAATTTTTGCTGATGTGATGGATTATAGCAGGGGTGTAAAACTGGTGGCCCACAGGTCAGATGCATCACATGCAGGCCATGGCCACCGCATCTCTGCAAAGGCAAAAAAGTCACAATACGTCACAATACGTCACATGACATCACATGACGCGATTAAGTTTGACACCCATAGATTATAATAATGCTGTAGGTTCCCAGGAAACAAGGAGCACATCCCAAAGAAAGGGGTGAGAGAAGAGGCAGCACAGACAGGATTTGAATAATGGGAAGAGGAAGAGATTTAGTATAGTTCCTCCCTAGAATCTCCCAAGGTATATCCATTAGGTTAGGGTAGAGCCATTTAATTGACAAGATTCTGTCTATGAGGCATGAATAGAAAAAGAACTTAATTTTGGCTGGATTGTTTTAGTTGTTCTTGGGCTAGATCTGACAGCTAATTAGGATAAAATGTTGAGGCTCTAAAATGTGCTTATAGGTAAGAGAGGAGATACAAGAAGAAGAAGAGACCTTAAAATATCTGAGAAGGCGACCAATTCTGAAATTGTACATGTCTTGAAGAAGGAAAAAAGTCATTTTTATATTTCTTTTTTTTACTATTTTATATTTTTTTATTCTATATTTCCTTAGTTTGTACTAGTTTATCTTTTAATAAAAATATTGCTTAACATGAAACTCAGATACAATTATCTTAGTGAGCACATTCACATTTATACACAATAAAGAATAATTAGCTTAGACAGGTGTTGTCATTCAAACAGATGAAAAGATAATTTTATACACACAGGAAAACAAGGAAGCATGGAGAAATGATCTTTCAATTATAAAGAAAAAAAATGACTTTTTAGCCTGAGAACTTGCATAACAATTCTGTGTATCCTAAAACGAATGAGTAAATATGCCAAATATGGTCATTATCAGAATCTGCATGGCAATATAGACCAGGGGTAGGGGAAATCACTGAAGGAATAGGGGAAACATTCCAAGAAAAAAAATAGGTGAAACAGAGTGAGCATAAGTTTGAAATTACCTGTGTTGCAGAAGACAGAAAGCAAAAGGATGAAAGTACAATTTTGAAAGAATTATTGCAATCAAGCTACATATCAGAATTTTAAATCAAGCAATTTAAGGAAATTCAAAGATACTATCCCTAGAAACATAAACTAACTCTCAGAATAAAAGGATATGATGCTAGGTAAGAATACTAAAGATCTAAATAGATCGTGTTCTGGACATGAAATGAGTCTGAGAAGGAAAGGAGAAGTATTCCAGGATGACTATAGTTTCTGGACAAAGAATTCAAGTGTCATAATAACTATGGATATTTCTTATATCTGCAAGAAACAGGAACTGGATTAGGAGAAAGAATCTGACAAGATTACTCCTTGAAGACCCAAGGTCTAGTTTAGTGGTTTAGTTGAATCCATTTCCACTGTCTCTCATTGTGCAAGCTTACACTTAGACACAGAAACAGGTACACAGTCACAAGGTGTGTGAGAGGATTACTATCTCCATGTTGAGCTCCTATGAATAGAATTGAAGAACTGCCAGATTGCTGGGAAGAGTGCTTTTAGTAGCGGACTATTCAGAAATATAAATTTATCCCTAAGTAGCCCACCTACTTCATTTCAGTCCAAGAAGCAAGAGCAGTACTTGGATAGAGTCAAGGATTTTTTTTCCCTGGGCTAATTCAAATCCCAAAACAAGGGTTATAATAGCTTGGTTTATCTTACTTTATTCCTTGTGGCACTTGCTTCTTCTAGCTGTAAAACATGGTCAGAATTTTGCAAGAATTTTGCAATGCTTCCCAGGTTACCCTCTGAATAAACACATAGTGGAACCTTTGGCTCTAAACTAGATCCTCATTTTATCCCAACCTTCATCTTTGTGGTAAAAAATGAAGATAAAAAGTTTTTTATTAATAATTCAAAATTAAAAACATTGGACATAGCTATGACATCACTGGTCCCAAGCATCTTCCAACACTTTAAGTTAATACATAATATACTAATGATAATATAATAATATATTCCTTACATCTTATATTTATTTAAACATAGTATAATATTAGTCATTTATACCTTATTCCTATACAATTATACAAGTATATCAAATTCTTAAGCATTTGATTGTAATAAGTTAAAACGGGTCCCACAATCCATTTAGTTATCTGGTACTGGAAGGTCCATCAGTTTAAGAAACTTTGACTAGAAGGCTGAAGTCTAGAAAAGATTACTGGTTGAAAGTAGAGGCTATGCTGCTGAACAAGTCTGTGCCACAGAACTCATTAATTTCTTCATAAATGCTTTATAAGCCCCCACCCCCCCAAAGTTTCATACATCTTTGTATGTGAATAGTTAAAGAATGCCTTTCAAACCTGACTAGTCAGGTTTTACACACATTTAGGTTGGCACCGAAAGCCAGTTTTGGCTTGGTCCCACAAAGAACTAAACATAAAAGAAAGAAGATAGAAACTCATTAATGCCAATAAAACATTCCAAGTAATTATATGAAGGTACAAAAAAGATCCCTGTGTGGATAAAGTAATATCCTCCCCAACCCCCTACAAATTAATCTAGCTGAATTTCCAATGATGCAAATCCTCAATCATCATCTCCACTGCAGAAGATTTGGACTAGGAGCTATCTTTCAGTTGCCATTTGGGAATCATTTTTCAGGAAACAAATCTGAAGTAAACAAATGGTCTCTTGCCTGCCCAACATTTATGACCATCTGTTTGGAAATCATCAAACCTTTTCAAAGAAAGACCAGAATCTTTCCACCCAAAATTCATTCCATGTCATGAAGATTTGGGGTGGCATTTAGCCAAATGCAGAATTGTCACTCATCCAACAAGAAGAATCTCCTTGTTATGAAGAACTAAAAGTCAATTCTCCTTTTTTTTTTTTAAGTTGCAGTTTAACCCTCAGCTAAGGCAAAAACAGTGTGAATAAAGAAAAATGTATTCCTTAGGTAATATATATTGTTCAATTAATAAATGTTGAGATTGCTAGTGAAGGTGTAAGTTTTTTATAATCTGGGTTATGATTCTTGTCTATGAGCATAAGATGATTAAAAATGGCAATGCTGGATCAAAATAATATCAAGTTTATCACCATCAAGTGGATTAAAGATTTTTAAAATATGATGCAATAGCAATATACTTTTTTCTTGCAGATAGTTCACAACATTTATGACCCCATTATAAACTTTCCCTGAAAATGGACACATGCATATTTGTTTTGATGGATAGCAGTTACAAACTCTTCTATTGTGTGGCTTTGATTTAACTATATCTAAATGCAATTGTTGAAATAGGGATCCTGTTTGTTTCCAGGATGTATCACTTGGTAAATGTCAGAACATCTACTTCTCTCATGTGTAATTCTCTGAAATTATCTTTGAAGATCTTTACATTCTCTTTAATCATACTCAGAACTATGGACTTTTGTGTTTTTCATGTCATCATTTAACAGCTTTAGTTTTGTTCAGCTATGGTACATCCAAAATGGCTGCTGCTTCTGCTGCTTCTGCTGCTTCTCATCAAGCTAAGACAACAGAATTAAAAAGGGCAAGGTTGTCCCATTCTCTTTGGAAGGGCAATAACCAGGAAGCTAAGATTTTTGTAAGTTATTGTCTTGGTTGTGGAATTTTCCTTTTGGGTGGAGTTGGGATGGAGAGATTTTTGCTGTTCCAAACCCATCTCATTACCACCATCACTATTTTTCAGTGTCCTGTTCAGTAGCTGTTTGATTGCTTATCTTTTCTCCTGACCTTATCGAAAGGAAATAATTTGTGGAAAATGAAACTAGAATAACAAAATAGAGATAAGGTACATATCATTGGGGATTTTTGTTCCCAAACTTCACTGAGCCATTATTTCTTGCAATCCCCATTAATTTTAGTAAGGCTTCTTCAGGAGACACTGCCAATGAATTAAAAACTTTAGTTTTCTTTATTTAGAGCATCCTTTAATCCTTCATCTACAATTAATAAGAATTACTATTTTAAAAAGTTCACAAGAATCCTTAGTTGTTACTGAAACATAAAAGAAAACGTCTGGCCTTTCATCATCAGAAACAAGTATATAAGACTTTGGAAATCAAAGTTTCTTTTTATTCATATCAAAGGAGACAGCTTTGGAAAAAAAAGAACCCTAGCTGTAGTTATTTGTCTATGGTGAAAAAAGAAAGAAGAAAAGTAAAGCTGACACCCAGCATTGTTTGAGACAAGACAAAATGTTCAGGGCTGCCAGCTTGCGAACACTCCATTAGACTGGGCAAAATGAACAGAGATATGTTCTTTTCCCCATTTTTGTGAAAAATTGAGAAATTCTTTGTGTGTCTTAAAATGCAATTTTAAAATATTTTAACACTAAGCCATAGGATTTGAACGCTTATCCATCTTGGTGTTGCTCTAGCTAAGCCAACAAGTAGGGCTTCTTCTATAAAGACTTTCCTCTTAGTCTGCTGGTTTTTGATGGGCAAAAGCTACTAGTATACTAGTACTAGTATACTAGTTATACTAAAAGCTACTATATTCAGTTGCAAGAGATGCCGCTTGCTTGTTCAACATAACAATCACCATAAATGTTTCATTGAGGTTCATACTCGAGTAGACCCTGTTTATTATCATGATCCTTCATTTTGGGATGAAATGCATTTTTCTCTCATTTCACCAACCAAATCTTTTTCTTTTTTTTTCTAAATGTAAGCAGCAATAAAACGTATAGTTCTGAGGAGTAAGTGAAGGACTAAAAGAGTGGCTGCAGATTTTGAAAATTGAAATCATTATTTTTTTTAAAAAAATGTATTTATTGAAATGATACAATGAGTGATCTCATGATGAAATGTAATATGAGAAGTCTTGGCTTCTAGTGGATATCATACCTAAATTAAATGTATTAATTTATCCACTGCCCATACAATGCTACTATTTTTTTGCAAAAGGTTAACCAATATTTCAGATATCAAAAGAATTATTTTAGAATATGGGATTCCTTTCCTGATAGGTTATCTAAATTAATGTGATCTGGTTGATGCTAAAAAATATCCAATTTGATTGTTTTTTAAAAAATAGGAACCTTACTGCAGAAAAATTACATATATTCTTTTGAATCTAACACCCCAAATATCATTATTAAAGAGTAGGTAGTCTCCAATGAAGAAGAATTCCTTGAAATTATTTAAATATTCTGTCAAAGTCAGCAAAAGCAAAATCAAGGGTGGGGAAGGCCTTTCAGGGACAAAACCAAGTATGAGACATTCGTCTTATATCATGGGTGTCAAACTCGATCGCATCATGTAACATATCATGATATATCGTGACTTTTTTTTTGCCTTTTTTGCCTTTGCGGAGCTGGGGTGGGTGTGGCCTGTGCGAGATGCATCCGGCCCATGGGCCGCCACTTTGACAGGTCTGGTCTGTATTGAGCATTGTAAATAAAACTTAGTCACAGGTGGATTTTAAAGAGGCAGTTAGGAAGTAGGAATTAATAGCTATCCAAAAACTCTTTTCTATCTATCTCTTACTAGGACAAGTTGAAAGCTAGTCATTCCCCACACTTAGCTTTCCTTTTTTCCTTCCTTTCGCCATAAAAATGTCAAAATATTTTAAGCACTTATCAAATATTTTAAAAGGGATTATTATAACAGTTCATTCACACAACTGCATATTAATCCCATTGGAACAAAGGTGGTATTCAGCAGGTTCTGACCAGTTCTGGAGAATCAGTAGCGGAAATTTTGAGTAGTTCAGAGAACTGGTAAATACCACCTCTGACTGGCCCCTCCCCCATCTATTCTCTGCCTCCCAAGTCACAGCTGATCGGGAAGAAATGGAGGATTTTACAGTAACCTTCCCCTGGAGTGGGGAGGGAATGGAGATTTTACAATATCCTTCCCCTGCCACACCCATGCCCACCAAGCCATGCCACGCCCATCAAGCCACGCCCACAGAACAAAAAAAATAAAAAAATTGAATCCCACCACTGCACTGGAGGCTTTATAATTTATTTTGGGCTGATCATTTTTTCTATCTGTTAAAGAAATGGGAATATAATACTCTTTTATTAGCATTATTAAATCATCTATTCTAAGGGTTATCTTCAATTCTATACAAAATACCAAATGAATACAACTCTAACTAACCAAACTATTTGCTTACCCATTAGTTACCATGCTTGTTGTATTCTCACTGTATCCTTTTTTTTCATTTTTCATTTGTTGTTCTATTATTTTACTTTTGTTCAATTCACACTCCTTTTATTTTCTTCCTTTTTATTATTGTAAGCTGCCTAAAGTAACCCCACAGCGAGCTAGGCAGCAAATAAATGTAGCAAATAACTAAAGAAAAAAAAAGAAAGAAAATGCGCATTTTAAAAAGTTCCAGGGAATGTAATGGACACCTAATAGAATCATGTAGCAAAGTTAAGTTTTAAAAAAGTATTTTAAAAGATCCCTGATTCAAGAACTTTAAAACATTTCAACATATGTTTAAGTTGTAATTTCTCATACTATCGTTTGTATACCATGTCAATAAATAGAGCGTGTTCTAATTGTCTCAGGAAAGAGGCAATCTTCCCTGGTTTTACAATCAAGTAAAGTGCAGCATATTCTTAATTCCTTTCGGTCAGTTGTGCACTACAGCTACTTAATAAAAAAATAAGACAACAAAGAATTTAAAAAGTGGAAAAGAATACCAGCTAAAGAGTTGGAAATTAGAAATGTCTATTTAGAGAATAATAGCTGAGCTTTAGGGCTAATTATAATGCTCTAGTATGCAGGCTGGATGCTCTATTTCATTTACGTGTATTATAGGATGCATTGTTCTAAAAGATATAAGCTTTTTTTCTGGACTGTTCAGCCGAAATTCTTGCAAAGAACCAAAGGTACTTGCAGAACACATAATTTTCACATTCACTTCATTGTTAAAAAATGTTTTTCTCACTCAATTAAGACTATTGCCTCCAAAAAAGGCCTTCTTGGTAGAAGAGATCCAGAACATCAGTTTACCATTAAGAAGTCTAGTACAGTTACACAAAGGAAAAAAATGTTCCACGGGAGCACTTTTTCTTCCAAAATAAATTATATTGGATCATGGAGTTTCAATGGCCCATTGAGATCTTTGAGTTGAACATTCTACTTAGTGCAGGGATCCAAATTAAGGCATTCTGGACTGCTATCTGCATAGTATCTGTTAAAACCATTCGATGAAGGGAAAGTCATTACTTCTCTGCTCAGCTGTTCTAAATGTTAGAAAGTTTCTTCAAACATTTAATTGGAATCTGCCTTCTTGTAGCTTAAATCCATTCTTCCATGACCTGCACTGTGAAATGACAGAGAATAGCACTTAACCTTCTTCTATTTGATCTTGTTTTGCTTATCTGAAGAGTGCTATCATATCCCCATTCAGCTGCCTTTTCTCAAGGCTAAACATACTGATTTCCTTTAATCATTCCTCATAAGGTTGAATTTCTAATCTTCTGATTAACTTCATTGTCTTTCTCTAAACCTGTTTCATTTTCTATGCATAATTTTTAAAATGCATCTTAAGTTGGACTGCACCAAAGTGGAATGATTACTAATTGTGACTTGGAAATTAAATCAATTGTAGCAAAACGCTGCATTTGCCATTTTTGTAGCCACATCACACTGCTGGCTTCGGTTTGTACTTAATTACTATTCTTACTTAAATACCATTACCAAGCCAGATAGTGCTCCATTCTATATATATGTTTTTTTTTAATTTCTGATTGAAAACCTTTTCATTTGTCTCTGTTAAATTTCATGTTAATTATAACCCATTTCTAATTTTAAATTTCCCTTCTATTTTCTAGAGAATAAGGTATCCCAACCAATTCTGTGTCATCTGCATCTTTAATATGCATTCTCCGTCACTTTATCAAAGATATTAATAAAAATATCCAATATTAGAGAGCCAGGGCTAAACTTTGCAGAACCCAGAAAAGAGTTAATAATTCTACCTAACCTGATGTGGTATTCAAATATGATATGTTTTTGATTATCTATCACACTACTCAGAAAACATTTAATTAGCTTAATAGCATGTCATGAGGTATTGTCAAATTGCTTAAGTTCACATACATTATGTCTACAGCATTTCTACATTATATTCTACATAATCAACACTACTAGATTAAAGAAAAACTGGAAAGATTTGCTCTTCAGAAGTCCCATCTAGTAATATCTGCATTGTTTCCAAGGTGCTCATGATCTATTTCAGCATCTTCCCATCTATTGATGTTAAATTCTCTGTAGCTTATTAAATCTCCCTATCCTTTATTTGAAGATAGGAACATCTGCTCTTCTCCAGTTCTATGACACTTCATTAATTCTCCAAAATTTCTTAAGGATAATACATAGACCAATTTGGCTAGACCTTCAATCCCCCCCCCCCAGTATAGAATTCCTGTGATTTTAGAGATTTAAACTTATTCAAAGTAAGGACAAATTACCTGACCACATTTTTTTCAGTGTAAAACTTCTGTACAGCCTCTACATCCTGCTCTTGATAATATCTATTGTAACATGTATTTTTATATTGAAGAAAGTTGAAGCGAATTAAGAATTGCACAGTTCTGCTCTTCCTTGGTCACCAGGTAATATTTTATAGCAAAAATAAAATTATTATTTTAATTAATTTTATTTTAATTAATTATTATTTTAATTAATTTTATTTTGATCATGAGAAAATGAAAAAATGATATAGCAGTGGGATAACTTTGCAGAATTAATGCGTCACTCAAATATAAAAAATCTCTACTATCTTATTATTCAATTCTTATAGATGCTTTTTCTGATTTGTAACATATACACTGATTGTTTACTTAGTTGCCTTCAAGAAAGTGTTTTTCTTTCAACTCCAAGTAAATCACAGTGATCATAAACACCTAAGTTTTTCCATACCAAAAACAAATAAACATTTTTTTTTCATTTTTCCTAAAAATTATCTTCAGTTGTTTGTCAGTAAATTCAGTTTAGTATGTTTTGGTTAAATATCCTGTGTTCAAAGACCCAACAGAGGATAATATTATGGGCTCTCATAATCTACTAGCCCACAGAACCAATACTATAAGTTTCTAATTATGGAAGGAAGATATGAAAAAAAATATTTGTGGGTTTGTTATTTTCCATCCACAAGTAAGTTAAATTCATCTGGATTTTCTTTGAATAAAATGTTTCCTCCATATCTTCAGGGCATTACTGTTTAATAAAACACAGAGTATATAAAATAAATATTTTGATTTTGAAGTATATAAATATACCTAGGAAACAGTATAATATGAAGCCCTTCAGTGGTGTCCATTAGTTTTTATTAGTAATTGTGAATAATTGTGAGAGAGATCTTGGAGTAGACAATCACTTAAACAGGAGTGGTCCAGCTGCCCAAAAAGCTAATGCAGTCCTAGATTGCATTAACAGAAGGATAGAATTAAGATCACATGAAATGTTGATACGACTTTATAATGCCTTGGTAAGACCACACTTGGAATTCTGCATCTGGTTTTGACTGTCACAATGTAAAAAAGATGTTGAGACTCTAGAAAGATACAGAGAAGAGCAACAAAGATGATTAGAGACTGGAAGCTAATATATATGAAGAATGGTTGCTGGAATTGGGTACGTCTAGTTTAATGAAAAGGACTAGGGATTCCAGTATTTAAGGGGTTGCCACAAAGGAAAGGGAGTCAACCTATTTTCCAAAGCACCTTGAAAGCAGGACAAGAAGCAATGGATGGAAACTAATTAAGGAGAGAAACAACTTAGAACTAAGGAGAAATTTCCTGACAGAACAATTAATCAGTGGAACAACTTGCCTCCAGAAGTTGTGAATGCTCCAACACTGGAAGCTTTTAAGAACAGATTGGACAATCATTTGTCTGAAATATAGGGCTTCCTGCCTGAGCAAGGGGTTGAACTAGAAGAATTCCTTGATCCCTTCCAACTCTGTTATTCTGTTATAATTTTAGTTATAAATTATCAGAGCTTCTCACTGGAGAAGAGCCTAATGCTGGAAAAGATTGAGAGCAAAAGAAGAACGGGATGACAGAAAATGAGGTGGCTGGATGAAGTCACTGAAGCAGTAGGCCTGAGCTTAAATGAACTCCAGAGGATAGTGGAGGACAGGTAGGCCTAAAGGAATGTTGTCCATGGGGTCGCGATGGGTCGGACACAGCTTCACAACTAACGTCACAATTTGTTGAGGTCATACCAATCAAAAGCCTTTATATAGAATAAAGCTGGCATTTTATTTTCTGAAACATTCTTGTCTATTCCATTACTGATTGTATATCAACAATGAAATATTACAAGTAGTCCTCAACTTATGACCACAATTGAGCCCAAAATTTATGTTGCTAAGTGAAACTTTTTAAAGTGGATTTTACCCCCTTTTACAACCTTTCTTGCCACAGTTGTTAAGTGAATCACTGCAATTGTTAAGTTAGTAACACAGTTTTTAAGTGAATCTGGTTTCCCCATTGACTTTACTTGTCAGAAGATCACAGAAGCTGATCACATGACCCAAAGGCACTACAACCATCATAAATATGAGTCAGTTGCCTAGCATCTAAATTTTGATCATATGACTTTAGGGATGCTGCAATGGTCGTAAGTGTGAAAAATGGTCATAAGTCATTTTTTTCAGTGCCATTGTAACTTCAAATGGTCACTAAATGAACTGTTGTAACTCAAGGACTACCGGTATATGGGCCTACTATTTTAAATTTATATATATAATTTAAATCATATACACACACACACCACATACACATACACATATACATGTTATACTCACAGTTGCAGTGCAATAACACGGTAACAGCATAACCGTCAACAGCAGAAACCAAACAGTACTGGAAGGACATAAGTAGGAAAAAGAAGACACATAATACTAGTGCAAAGTGGCTGTAGGACCTGAGAGCAGACCACAGTAATTTCCCAGAATAGGAACCAGTCACCATCAAAGTAGCAGACATCCAACAATGAGCTAAGAACACAAAGACAAGACAGTACCTGGTCCAGGCATCATCCAAGCTACTGGCTAAATAAACTAACAGCAGTGCATGAACCCCTAACAGCACAGATGAACCAGCTGCTAGCAGTGGGCTCACACCCAGACTGGCTAACTCAAGGAAGGACAGTGCTGGACCTTTTGGGCCAGTAGATGAGCACAGCTCAGGGGCTCAAAACCTCAGTTGTTCATAGATAGGGCAATTGTCCAAGTCTCAAGTTCTAGACACACCAATCTGAGCACAGCCTAGATTGACTAGAAGGAAAATTATGACTCAATGAGATACACATAGCATGCCACACAAATGTGGATGCCTGGCGCTATACAAAATCAATGGGACATTAAGAACCTTCCTCAAGAACCCAATAGGACTGTGAAGACAACACTAGAAGTCTTTTAGTTTTGGATCATGGTTCTGACATCTTATTTACCAATGGTATACATATCTTTATAGTACTGAACTTTCATTTCGTTTCTGGCAACATCTGCAAGTACGGTCCGTTCAACTTTAATCCAGTTTATCATAACATCATAACTACCAATATTATTGTAGTTGCCTTTCTGATCTCCCCAAAATAGCTTCTTGGATACCTGCAGATTTAAGTAATTCCTCTCTCACAATGTATGTGTCATGCTGACTTTGCTCTGAATCTGAATATCCATCTGCTTTTCTTGGCAGATTATTGGCTTGGACTGCAATTTACTTTTCCACTGTATTTACCTTACTGTATTTACCTCTGATCTTTCATTACCCCTCATTGTTGAGGTGAAGTATATTTAACACTAAAACAACTCTAAGGAATTTCTGGTTTATGTTTAGCTTATACTACTAAGACTTTATCTTTTAGTTTCACGTCACTGTGGCTGATTTTGGTGTACTAAACACATTTCACTTTTAGTGGAAAGCCAAAATGTTGCCACTTTTAAAATTATGTCTCTATTGTACCTTCTTCAGCAAAGCAGACAATAAATCAGCTACTAGGATATTTCTAGATTAATGGCTCTAAACCTACCAATAGAAATACATTTCTGCACCTTTTCCCGTCTTTCCAATTTAAAGATTTTTATTGTAGGAAAAAAAAGATGGAAAGAGCAGTAAAAAAAGTCATGAGGCATATTAATAGAAGACTATAATATCTGATCCATTTCACAATACAGGTAGTCCTTGATTTATGACCACAATTGAGCCCAGAATTTATGTTGCTAAGTGAGAAATTTGTCTGGGAATTGTTGGAGACACCATTCATAATCCATCCATTTATGAACTCTTTTAATTTGTTGCCTTGAACTCATCGAGATCGTGTTGCTACCATTGTGTCTTGAACCCATTAAAGTCAAGCTGTCTTCATTGTGCCTTGAACTCATTAAGACCATGTTGATTTTGTTTGAACCCATTTATGCCAAACTGCCTTACTTGTGCCTGGAACCTGCTAGAGTTGTATGGCTTTCATTGTGCCTTCAACTCAAGGCTGGGTTGACATCTGTGGGGCTGGCATCCTGCTGGCATCATTCCCGTGCCTTAGGTGCAAAAGAGACTGTGGCCAGACTTGCCCCCATTGCCTTTATTACATCCAGTTCATTTGAAATGGACTTTAAAGACTGTCACATGGAATTGGGACCTCGGGAATGACTACAGGGTTGGTTGTGTGAAATAAACACATTTACTCCATTCGTGCTGTGTATGTGTGTAGACTGGGACAGAACACATATAAGGTTGCTGTCAGAAGTTAGTTGTCAAGGTCTAGATGGGACAAGAAAAACAGAGAAGCAGTTGTTTAGCTGATGGTTCTTAAAAATCCATTTTTTTTCCATTGTGCAAATCAAAATGATCCTAGAAAACAATACCCAAAGATCAGAGAGAAAAGAAAGCCTGCAGCAGCTTCAGGTAACCAATAGGATCTGGGCAGACCCAACTTAATGTTTATTTATTCTCATTGTAGAAGCATTGGGCAAGACCTGTTTCAGAAGAATAGGTAAAACTAGTGCAGTTGAATTTGAATGTATCTATGTAAGGGTTGGGGATGAAATGAAGTAATATCATGAAAACATGCCTTAAAAAATCAGTAAGTGTGGTATTTTCATGCTGTACTTAGCAAAATGAATACAAGAGTTGAAATGAATTTAATCAGTATGCCCTCAACTCTCAAACTGCAAACTTGAATTGACTCATGCCATCTTCAAATTTCAGATCTCTAATATTAATTGAATCAGAGCAGACTGACATAGGCATATAAAAGTCAATTATGTGCAGTATGACATTGGCTTCTGCCACAGAATATGAAGAGAAAATTGCTGTTTTGTAAAAAGATATTAAATAAATTGACATTTTAAAACTGAGGACTTATATTTTTATCAAGTGTATAATGGTGTAGGGCAAGGCACCTAAACCATATTGGGATATTCTTGGGCAGGTTCACTTAAGCTTGGTGATCTGGAGTTTTTATCAACTTCACTTCTGATCGTATCTTCAAAATTTAATAGTGAACTCTAAACTATATGCATGTCTCTATGCATGTCTCTGTGTACATTTGTGTGAAGGAAATTAAACAATTTTGTCTTTATAAGACTTTGTTATAATTAATATTTGATATGCCAGTTGCGTCCCTTTCTGGATCGGGACTCCCTACACACGGTCACTCAAGCACTCGTCACTTCCCGCCTGGACTACTGCAATGCTGTCTACATGGGGCTCCCCTTGGGGTGCACCCGGAGGCTGCAGTTGGTCCAGAATGCGGCCACGCGGGGGATTATGGGAGTGACGGGGCGCTCCCATGTGACACCTCTCCTGCGTGAGCTGCACTGGCTTCCTGTGGTCTTCCGGGTGCACTTCAAGGTGTTGGTGATCACCTTTAAAGCGCTCCATGGCTTAGGGCCGGGGTATTTGCGAGACTGCCTTCTGCCGCCAATAGCCTCCCACCGGCCGGTTCGCTCGCACAGAGAGGGCCTCCTCAGGGTGCCGTCGGCCAGACAGTGCCGGCTGGCGACCCCCAGGGGGAGAGCCTTCTCTGTGGCGGCACCAGCCCTCTGGAACGACCTACCCCCTGAGATACACACGATATCAGACCTCCGGACTTTTCGTCGGGCCCTAAAAATACACTTATTCCATCTAGCTGGGCTGGCTTGATCCCGTCCTCTCAGTTTTAATTGATTCGGTTTTAATTTGGGTTGTTTTAAATTATTTGGGCCAAAATTATTTAATTGTTTTTAAATTGTTTTTTAAATTTTGTATACAATGTTTTATTTTGGCTGTGCACCACCCTGAGTCCTGCGGGAGAAGGGCGGTATAGAAATAAAAATAAATAAATAAATAAAATAAATAAATAATAATATTTAACTAACCAGAATGAATTAATAATCTCAATTAAGAGAGCAAATACTTTATTATTATTATTAATAATAATAAATATTATTTAATAATAGTCTGAGATTAAGATTATTTAAAATATCAGAAAATTCTTATTTAATTTTACCATTCATGATCACAATGTCTTCTTCCTCCTAAATATTGCAACTGATAATATTTTATTAATCAGGATTAATGAACAAAAAAACAGACTAGGTAAAAAATCTCACAGTGCAATAAAACATGTGTGGTATCTTTGACTTCTCCTTTACTACATATACACATACATGTTCTGCTATTGGGGTCTTGTTATATCTGTCTTGGAGGAGTGCTGAAGGGAGGATGTTAATCTGGCTCTGAAAAATGCTATTCTATGTTTCTGGAAGATCAGGTCCTCTAAATATCTTGATGGTTCCCACAACCCCTGGTTAATTCTGTTCCTACTATGGAGAGGCAACCTATTAATTTCTGAATGAAACTCCATGGCTTTTATTCTATTAACGACTATTTGCTTAGTTTGGTCAAAGCCTAGGGATATTAAGAATGCTGGGGAGAACCCATAAGAGCCCAGCTTGTGGTCTATCGCCTGTTTCCAAGGGGAGGGGAAGTTATCTGTCAACATTAAAGGAGTCAGTCCCTCTGGGAAGAAATGAATTTTTAGCCAATAAACAAACATCAGCTTCCAGACTCTTACCTGAATCTGAGGCATACCTGTCTCAATCCTTAACTGGGCATTTGGTGTTCCTTTGGGTGCAGCTAAAATGGCTCGCAGGAATTTTGTTTGTATGATTTCTAGCGAGTCTATTTACAAAGATTCCTGTTGTGTCCCATAAAGAATTTGCACCAATTTTTTGGCCTGAAAGAGTTTTAATATTTGATAAGGACTAATTGTCCTCTGCCCATAAAGAAGAAATGTTCAATGGCATTTGAAGACCTGAGGGCTGATTGCAATGTATGATCCAGGTGAGGCTTCCATGTACTTTGTGAGTGGAAAACACCCCCAAGGTATTTCAATATCTTAACCTGTTCTAAATTACATCCTTCTATTTTCCAGGAGTATTGAATAGGTCTTTTAGTGAAAACTAAAATTTTCGATTTGTCAAAATTAAGGACCAACTTACTTCTGTCTGCAGTATCCTAATGTTGCTGTGATTGCTCTCTTCAGTCCAATGGGTGTTTGTAAGATAATAGCAGCATCGTTGGCATATAAGAGTATTGGGATTTTACATTGTGCTAAGTTAGGAGAGTGTATTTCAGGATTCTGCAAAAGATCGATCAAGGGGTTGATGTAAAAGTTAAAGAGGGAGGGAGGGGGATAGAATACAACCCTGCCACAATCCTTTTTGTGCTCTTACTGGGTCGGATAAAGTTCCTCAAGCGTTACACCTCACTTTCAATGTGGAATTAGCATATAATTTTTGTATGAGGTAGAGAAGGCATTTATCAATGATAGTGAACTTTAATTTCTCCCAGAGGGTATTTCTGGATATTGAGTCAAAGACCTGCTTAAAATTAATCCCATCATGTAACCAAGGGTAAGAGCCATACTGTTTGATACTATGTATTTTATTATTATGGATGTTATTTATTATTATTATTTATTATTATTATTATTATTAATAATAATAATAATAATAATAATAATAATAATAATAATAATAATAATAATAATATCTTTTAACACTATTGTAAACAGTGAGGATTTTGTCTATTGCTGGTCTGTGACCGTAATGATGATGATGATGATGACGACAACGATGATGATGATGATGATTTTCCAGACTAGGTATGTATGTAGTTGGTCTAATTACCTTTAACAGTTTCCAGAATGCAGTGGAAAGTACAAATGAGATGGTGATGAAGTTCACTTGGAATCAGAAAAAAGAATGGCAGCATTTGACAAGTTCTGTGCTGATTTTGAAAGCATCTTTTCTAATAAGTTTGTTGAATCTTCTCAGATATGGATTTTATGCTGTGAATAGATTATAGGGTGGTGACTGAGACTTGTCTACCTTTGATATATGATCTTTAATTTGTTCAAAATGAGGATACAGACAAATTGAATGTGGGAGCCTACAGTTGATTTGTTGAGCCAAATCCATCCTGCCTTGTAAAAGCTGTCAGAAGGGAATAGAGTTCGAGTGGTGGAAACTGTAAATACTTCAGGCGGCCAATGCTTATAAAGGAAGCTGTAGTAAGACCTGTGTTAAAGAAATTGTCTTTAGATTTCATCATCATCAATCATTATTGGCAAGTCTCTAACTTCTAGTTATTAAAGTCCCAAAGCTGATGATGTCAGCAAAACTCCAGGCTGTTTTTGTAGTTAGAGACCATCAGCAGATGGCCAATGGTGATAACTAGAGAATTGTGTCCTCTGAACGGTATTCAACACCATCAATAATAATATTGTTTTTTAGGATGTTTGACTGTATGGAACTCAAGGGCACCATATCACCATATCCATTCCCAGAAAATGGGGGCAGGGACATTACTGCTTTTAATATTGATTTGAGATTTCTCCAAGATTTAATACCTTTTGTTTCCCATTTCAGATTTAGGTATTGAAGAGGCCAAAACTGAAAACTGATTCAAATTTCCTATTTATTGTTTAGATGTAAAATTGCATAAAGGGTCTTTATATAGAGAATAAATTTGTTTTTTCTAAATTTATCTTAAACATGAAGTAGATCACAAGGGCAGAGGCGAAGGCAAATAAAGCTGTTTTTTATTGATTTACTTGTGACTAAGTTTATGGACAATTGAATAGGATTTTTAAACCAAATATTTATAGTTAATTGTTAAAAACCAAAATTACTGTGGCAGAACTTCAGTAAGTTTCTTCACTATACAAAAATACAGTCTACTTAATGTTATTTATTGTTGCTGTGGAAAGAAAATTATTCAAGGTCTATGCCAGTATGCAATTTGTTTTCATAGTTAAATAACAAATTGGGTTACGGGATATGGAAGCATAAGAAGTATCAGCATGCCCAGCTTACCAATACATCTTAATACAATAGTTACAAAAATCTGAGTAGAGCTCGGCTGATGATAAGTAATACAATGGAAAATATAAAGGAATATGCAGAAGTATTCACTATTTTTTTCTTCTAGAATGCTTTTTTAAAAAAAACGAGTCACTCTTCAAGTATATTCAAGTAAATAAGAAAATATTAATAGCAACTCCTGACACATCTATTTTATCTCATCTGTTAGGTTCAATTAGAACTTAGAGCTTAGAATAATTTTATTGTCACTTTGAATCGGCATACATTAAAATGAAATTTTATTGCATACAGCTCTCAAAGGGTCACCATCTTGAATATACACTACATAAACATGACAAAAATAAATAAATAAATACAAAATACCTACATATATTATATGGCACAGAAAAACAACACAGTCTAGTCCGGATGTATACATGTACATGGAGAGAAAACCAAATCTTGTGAGTTTACCACACAGATGCCATAGGGAACAAAGCTGTTACAGAAACTGGTGGTCCTGCTAGAAATACTTTGAAACCTCCTCCCAGAGGGGAGCAACAGAAACAGACCATAAAGTGGGTGTTTCTAACAATGCTTTGAGCTCTAAGCACATAGCCCTTGTAAGCAGTATTCTGAATGACAGGAAGCGAGCTTCCTATAATCTTCTCGGCTGTCTTTACCATTCTCTGAATGGACTTTCTCTCTGAGGCACTGCAGCCACAAAACCAAGCTGAGATGCAATTTGTTAAAATGCTTTCAATCATGCCTCTGTAAAAAGTGGGCAGGACAGAAGGGGAAAGATGTACTCTCCTCACCCGACGCAGGAAATGCAGACGCTGGTTTGCATTTTCACTAAGGATGACATGTGGAGAGACCAATTCAGATTGTTAGTTATCTGTGCCTGCACTTTATCTGCAATTTAAGAAGAATGTGCATTCCCCCCACCCCCCATCTCTCTGTTGTGGCCCATCAGCGGCCTGTGCAGCTAGTAGCTGATTCCGACAGCGAAGAGGCTGGTTCTCAATGCACAGGCACGCAGAGCTGCTAAAAGGCAGGAGTGGCTCCTCAGGAGGAGGTCTCCTCAAGAGTAAGGCTTGGAGCTAATTGGCCACTTCCTTAGCCTATTTAAGGAGGAACGCCGACTGAAGAATTTGCAGGGAACAACTTCATTCATATACCTTTGTGTCTTGTATAGATTATTTTATCAGCTTCTTACAAATGGGTATTCTGCCAACCACAGTAAGCTTTCAGTATTATTCTTTGAGTTCTTGGTGACTGTTAATGCAGTTAATTAACAGCCGTTTGTTGTAAAAAACTGGTTTATTTAGTAAACTAAGGTTTGAACGGACTTTGTGTGTGCTGCGTTCTTTGGGGTCCGTAGCTGGGGCAGAACACTCTCATCCTACCCTGGAAAGAGGGACTGTCTACTATTATTTCTACCAGAACCTCCCAAGATTTAGTTCTAGGCACAGGTGGGGTGTGGACTAGGGTCTATTGTAGGATGAAATGAGTATAGCCATGAGAAGCATGGTGGAGAGTTAGCTTTCTGAGAAGTCAAATTTCATCCATGACTTTGTGGTTACAGAAAGCAGTGGCAACATGCAACAGGCAGACTGTCAGACACAATGATTTACTTCATATTATTCCAGAACTCTCTTCCTATATTTCTGATTGTTTGCTGAAGTGACACACACCACTCCAGTGAAACAAATGTTGTTATTGCTGCTCCTCAATGACAAGCACTGTGTTACTGCCATGGTATGAAGTACACTGTCAAGTATTGTTTGAAGCATGGCTCTTTTGGACAGACTAAAGTTACTACTGTGAAACTCACATTTTAATACCAGGTAAATATTAACAAACTATATGATCTAAATTAATTAAAAAATAAGCATCATATCATGAGTTATGCCATGAGATTAAACAAAAATAAAAATCATAAAAATCATAGATTAAAATACAGTAGAGTAGGAAAAAAAATCATATTGTTTAATAGGATTCTTCCTTAGAGTTCTGTCAAAAAATTTCAAATATTGATAAACAGTGAATTTAAACAATTTAAACAATCCATCCATTACAGTACTGCTAATGAGATCTAGATTTAACTTTTAAGTGTTGCATTATACTCCTTTTGTCAATAATTGATGAATTCCAAATAATGGAGATACAGCCAAGAAGAACATATGCATCTTTAACCAATTCAACACAGTAATTACTGAAATATCATGTTAACAATCCTATAATAACAATCCTATACGTTTCAGATTAAAAGTATGGCAACACGAGTTGTAGTGTTCTTGAGTATAGTGATACCTTGGTGCTCAACTGCTTTGAAACTCATTGAACTCAACACATTTTGATGTGAAAATTTTGTCCCGGTACTCATCTTTTGTTTGGTACTCAATGTACAAGCTAGAGCTTGTTAATGTTGACTGCCTTGTGACTCACTACATTATTCCTTATGGGAAAAATTAGTTTGATACTCATCATTTTTTGGTACTCATTACACCTCCCAGAACCAATTAAGAAATACTGAGGAACCACTGTATTTATTTTGTCTGATATGAATTTTTAAAACATATATCCCACATTTTAACTGTTAAAAGATATCCTGAAAGTGGAATAATGCAATTTATTGTTAAATAAATTTAAATTTAAATAAACAATTTAAAATGATTATTATTCTCCTTCAACTGCCTATTATAATAGTGCAAAATTAACAGAAAATGAGCAAATTATCTAAATAATAAAGTAACACATAAGGCAGAAAGTTTCTAGTATTCTTCTTTCCTCTCAGATCTACATTAATGTGGAATCATGCAAATGATCAACTGAAAGAGTAGATGAATATTTGAATGCAGGTTTGGAGAAAAATTATGAAAGATCATCCAAAAGTAGATGCACCTCAAGGTTAGGTTGATTTCCAAAAATGGGAATCATGGAAATAGAAGAAAAATTCTGAATATTAGATTAGGCTTTTGGCCATATAGACCAGCATTCTGAGTCCGAAGTGGTCAACCAAATTCAGGAAGCTCACAATCAGGGACAAGCAGGAGATAACTCTTGTAATAACTCATGTTCAAGGATTCATCCCAGGATGTCAAGATTAGCAATCAACTATAAAATCAAGTAGATATTGATAGTAGTGTTTCATAAATTTGCCCAGTGCCTTTTCAAATCAATTCCCATTGGTGCTGTCGCCAATTTGATAACAACAAATCCCATAGATTAATTATGCATTGTTTAAAAAAGTATTGCTTATATTGGTCCTGAATGTTCTGACTTTTAGTTTTGATAGATATTTCTAAGTTCCAGTATTGAAAGACAGATAGAAAACCTACTTGCATAATCTTGTATTTCTAGCATATCTTCCCTTATTTGCCTTTGCTGGAAGCTGAAAAATCTCAGCTGCATAATCAATCTGCATCAAAGATCTGACCTATTCCCTAATCATTTTGGGGGTGGTTGTTTTTTGTTCTTTTTTTCAAGTTGTTTTCCAGTTCTCTTATTTCAGATATGGTGACTAGAACTTTCCATAGTACTTACTATATTGGCTGCTTTATTTTCAATACTCTTCCAAATTATTCTAAGCTTGAAACTTGTCTTTTTAATAGCAGCTACATGCTGTGTTGACATCTTCATGTCCAATCCTCCATTTTCTTAAACAATTATTTCCAATTCAGAACTCATTAATGTATTAATAAAGTTGGGATTTTATGTGCCAAGATGTATCTTTTGGGCCTAATTACAGATTTGCATTTATCACTTTGATGCCCACTCACTCAGTTTTAGAGCTTTGTCCAATTCTTTTTTTTCCCTATCTCAAATAATTTGGTACAATTAGAAAATGTTACCATTTCATTGCTCATTCCAATTCTAGATGGTTTGCAAATGAATTAAAAAGCATTGTAGCATCATTTATCCCTATGGGACCCTGAACAGAATAGCTTCCCCAGCTGAAAATTGTCCATTCCTTCCTATCTTCTGTATACTTTTCTTTACCAGTTATTAATCCATAACAGCTTCATTCATCTTATCACATGTGTTTGATCTGGAGCCTTTGGCGAAGGTCTTTGTCAAAGACTTTGGAATTCTAAATATATAACGTCAGCTGGGTGATCCTATGCCACATGCTTGTTGACAATGAGGAAAAACTATAGAAGTTAGTAAAAAAACAAAAATCCCTTGTAGAAATCCTGGCAGATGTCTAGGGGAAAGCAGCAAATATTAAAGTATTGTATAATTATCATTCAGTTGATCACTAAGACTGAGGAGGCACATGAACAACATAAGGCCAGCTAGTTTCATTAAGGCTCCCAGTATTACCTATTCCATCAAGTGGTGTTCTGCAGTATCCTGTAACTGCTGTACAAGGATTACTGTAATAGCAGTAGTAATCTCTTAGCAACAAATTTCCTCCCATTTATGACTGTATGACTGCAACTTTGTTGCTTGTATCCTTACGATTTATATTGATATTGTTTCCTGATTGCTTATTTGTACCCTATGACTATCATTCAGTGTTGTACCTTATGATTCTTGACAAATGTATCTTGTCTTTTTATGTACACTGAGAGCATATGCACCAAAGACAAATTCCTTGTATGTCCAATCACACTTGGCCAATAAAGAATTCTGTTCTGTTCTGTTCTGTTCTGTTCTGTTCTATTCTATTCTATTCTATTCTATTCTATTCTATTCTATTCTATTCTATTCTATTCTATTCTATTCTATTCTATTCTATTCTATTCTCAAAATATTTAAAGCATCTAAGAAAATACATATATGAGCTATTTATCTCCATAAAGTAGGATTGTGAGTTTGCAATTTTATACTTGCTTGTGTAAAAGTAAAGTTGATGGAGTGGAATTTTAAGTGTAAACACATATAAATTGTTCTATAAGCAACTCTTAAAAAGATCTAAGATTGGATTCGGACACAGGCATGATTAGGATTGATCAAATATAAGCCCTGGTATTAATTTGCTCCATTGAGTTTTGTTAAACTCAATCATGAACCATGATTAGGTCTGGAGCTAATATCTTTATGAAAAAATTAAAAGAAAGTATTTTCTCATTCAAATTTAGTTTGTGTTAGTTTTTTTGCTGTTGCTTTCTTACAAAACCTAAACACAGTTAACCTGCAAACAACTTGACATCTGTGTTTCTGAGGAACAAGACATATTTTCAGTTAATTAATTCTAACTATTTCACACTTACAAAACAGAGAGACAAAAATAACAAAAATACAAATTAAGTAGGTAAACAACAAACATCTCATGTTACTGAAACTTAATTTTTTCCCCAAGCAAGGACTTCAAAATGTATATACCATAAGAAATAATTACTTCAGATAAGTGCTTTTTTGTTTTGCAAAGGAGAAAGGGAGGAAGGGAGGAAGGTCAATGAAAGAAGGACCTAGCAGTAAATAACCTGAAACAGAACCAACTCTGGCTGTGGCAATAGGACAATTACCTGACTTTTTCACTGTCCTATATGTTCTGCACATAGTTATAAAACAGCAAGACCAATCTGCATAATTCATGACTAGGGACCAAGAAGGTTAGCATCATGTACTGAATCAGCCTCAAAATAATGAAAATTGTGCATATTATATAACATCCCTCTCCCACACTTGGTAGATGAAGGTTTTAGGTAAAATTCTTCCTGATCTGTACTGAAAATGTAAGTCAAAAGAGCCATACATCTAGCAGATGCTGGTTTCCCAACTCTGCCTCTGATCCAGAGATTGTTCACAGACCTGAAATTCTGACACTCTTGGGGCAAAAGAGGGATACATGTTTCAGAAACAAATAAACATAAATACGTAATTGCAAGTAGAATTTTGTACATGCATGCCATAATTTACAATCCATATATTTGATTGGGTTTTGCCATTGAAAAGAATGGGGATACCCATAAATACAGGACACAACGGATGTATCTACCTGTGATTACACATAAATTCAATTCATGTTGTACTCATAATATATCAACTGTGCCCCTTATTTATAGTCCATTCCACCAATTCTAAATGAGTATATTCTTTTCATATGAAAATAATACATGAAATTATATAGTATGTGAATAATGTGCTAATATATGAACTATGTGAATAAATGTACAGTTTTAATAAAGGTATGTCAGAGACAGTAAAGTTTGGTTGGTTGTAAATAAGTTAATTCACTTAATAATACCAATAACTGGGATCTTTGCTTGTGAAGATTTATGAGACAGAAATTACAAGTTAGAAACAATTTGACTCAGTGCCCACTAATCTCTCCATTTGTCTTCTAATGCCAAAGATTTTCTTCAGACAAAAACTACCAAGTTCCATGCATCCGGGCAAGAACTACACAGGTTTCTTGTAAAAGATAGGATCGCTTTCATGCTAGTCCTGGGTAAATATAAAATCTTTGAAAACAAGAGGGATTTCATTTTTCTGAATTATTCAACATTTCTTCCCAGGTTTCTTATTATCTGGGCTAAGTTGCCATTTAGGTCTCTTGACTGTTTATGTCATCCTGGCTGGGAAATTCTGGGAGCTGAAGTCCACACATCTTAAAGTTGACAAGTTTGAAAAACACTGATATAGATAGGAGTTTTTTTCATTTGTGCTTTGGAAAATGATCTTTGATGGATTTTTGTAAGCACTGTTGATTTTTTTTCTAAATAATAAACACTGCATATATTTGTTATGTCTGCAAGTTACTGTTTGGAAGCAAGCCTTGAAAAAGTATACTGAGACTCTGCTAGCCACTCCTGCTATACCATTGCTTTTAAAAGTAAAAAAAAAAAAAAAGTTGGCCATGCCCACCCAGTCACATTACCCCCCCAACAAGCCACACCCACAAAATAAGCCACGCCCCCAGAACTGGAAGTAAAAAAATTTAGAACCCACCCCTGGTTTACTTAGGTTGTTTTGGAGGGCTTTAGTTGGCTTGTGTGCTTTGCTGATTCCATGTGGTTGCAATAGTCTGATAGTGGTTTCTGAGAGTGTTATTCTTTTTACAGCTTGTGGTGGTGGTGCTATATTGGGCCGTGATCAGGCACTTTTTGATAAAGTTGCATGGATATCCATTTTGTTGGAAGATGTTGCATAGAAGCTCTATTTCCTTTTTCTGCTATTCAGGATTGCTGCAGTGAGTTTGTGCTCATCCAAATAAAGTTCTTCAGAGTCTCACACTTCAGTGCTAACCCATTCAACATTACCTTCTTCATCTGAGAATACTGAAGACATTGCTCCATTGCCACCAACACTGGAAAAAATTATTAATAAACTTCAAGACTTCACAATCAGAGAGTGTAGTTTCAACTTAATACTTACCTGAAGCCCCACAACCACCAATGTCACAGTTACCACAGTCAAGATTTAAACTTACGTTCACAACGGAGCCCCTTTAAATCTGAGACTCTTGTTTCAGATGAGGAAACTCTAGATCCATCGCTTACAACTCTAGTGAGTCATTGTTTATTTTGAGACAATCAACACCAGGGTCTCCTTCTATCCCAGTATCATTTGGTCTGAAGTGAATTGTATTAAGGTCATTCTGTCTTCAGGAAATATCTGTCCCCAACTTAACTTCTACTTCTTCACATTTGCCTTTTGTGGCTTCTTGAACTAACAATTTGATTATTAGGATAAAATTCCAATTTATAATTCTTATTATCTCATGTAGTGTCCTAAATCACATTCATCTGCTTTAATATTACTATCCACTTAGCTATAGCTTTCCTACGTAATCCTTTAACTGGCAATATGACATGCTGACACTTTCACATAACCAAAATTACTGTCGCATTGCAACTAGAGGAAATTCTTTTGGCAGAGTCTTAACATTAAAGTCCATTCCCACATGGCCACTGTTCTGAAGTTGCCAACATTGAGTCTTCCTCAGGTACATGATTGCCGATAACGTCTTAGAACAAATTTCCCTCCTGTACCTCTTACTGTATCTAAAGTAATTTATCAAAAGGGAGGACTATCATTCTAAGGCTTCTTGGATCCTATTAGCTTATCAACCAATGTTCAGTTTGTAGATCACAGAGCAAGATTTCCTTCAAAAGTGCTATTACCAATTTTAGTTATCACATACAGCACAACTATACTGCTCAAAAAAATAAAGGGAACACAAGCAGAAGACATCCAAGATCTGAATGAATGAAATAGCCTTATTAAATACTTTGTTCTTTACGTACAGTAGTTTATACACTGCTCAAACAACTAAAGGGAACACAAAACTACTGTATGTAACGAACAAAGTATTTAATAAGGTTATTTCATTCATTCAGATCTCAAATGTCTTCTGCTTGTGTTCCCTTATTTTTTTTTGAGCAGTATATATGGTAGCTTTAGAATCTCTGGACATGAAAACAAAATTGAACATATTATAGTCCAGAGAAGTCCCATAACATGTGCTGGGTCTCACTATTCACTGTGAATTGAAAGTACTGTATATCCCATAACTTGCTTAATGTTCTTCCATGACTAAAAGATGAGAATGTTTTCCAGGTATTCTTTCAATTAAGAAACATGTGACAAGCCATCAAACAAACTAAGGTGCTTTTGAAATACCAACAGCAATGGTATTTTCTAGTATCTGTTATTGTTCAGTTGAAAATCTTGACAAAAATTACAGGACGCAAATTAAATTGAAATAAGAATGTATCTTTGAGAAGTATATAAAAGGCATATATTAAAGATCCTTGAATTAAACATATGTATATATCTTTAATGTAAAGGTATAAAAATGAAGTTTGTTTTAAAAAGCATACCTGAAAGAAAATCATATTTAGAACTTTCTATTTTATAGAAATATATGAAATGAATATGGCAGATTTCTCTCTTAGAGAAAGCAGTAAACAACAAATGGAAGTGGATTTTCCAGCTGATAAAATCCAGTTGGCAGACCATATGAATAGTTGAAAATCTACAGCTCTTACACAGACTGAATTTATACTTATTCACACATTCCTAATAAAAGCTAGGGTTCCCAGCTGTCTACCAATTATATCTGCATTCTCATCAATGCTTGTGGTGCTTGCCACTGTTTGAAAAAAATATTTTGCTAAACTTCACTGGCTGACTTTCATATAGCTGATCTGCATATACAGTGAAAAATTATTTTCTTGCTGCATTTATTTATTACAGGGTATAAAATGCAGGTGATATTCTTAGCTCAGATTGTGCACGGGAAAGAGCTTTTGGGCTTATGAGAAAGAGAATCCAATTAGAATAACAATAAAAATGCAAATGCAAATACATATAACTTTTTAGTCACTAAAAAGAATAAGAGGATCAGGTAAACTTCTTGCCAAGTCTAATGCAGAGATCTCACTACGCAGCACAAGAAGAACATCAGAATGGGGATAGCTACATGAAATTCTTTAGTGTAGGTTTAGATGGACGACTACTGGCTTTGACCTAGTCCTTGTTCTAAAATATAATCCACAACACCTGAACAAAGTAATAACAAGCTAGCTTGCTGTATGCAGATTCAAATATATTTATAGAATATATAGTGTAGAAACTGTGAGTTCAAACATAGCTGTAAAACAACAAAAATATAATGAACCTTAGCTTCATTTAGAGCTCTGTTGTATCTTCTGTTTAATGCTATATTGGAAAAGACCATTTAGGGGAGAAAAAACCATAGTGTATATAGAGGAAAATTGATATCTGCTTAATTTAAAATTGGGAAGTTTACTAAGCAAATTGATTAATTATTCAGAACATTAGTGAATTTATCTTAGATATCCATGGGTCATAGATGGAATAGATAGGCATTCTTTGTGGTTTGAAAAATCACTATCTCTATATTATTTGATTCCCAGTTGGGTTTTCTTGTTATCCAACCGTATGATGACCTGTATCATTTTCTTGCTTTTAGGGTCACTTTCTTTCCTATAATTACAACTCTATCAAAGATTGGCCTTTCTTTGAACACAGAGAAAAAAGCATAGTCATCTTATTATTTGGCAGCAAGTGTGAAGTGAGTTTTGTTCTGTCACTAGCTAAAATGTGAAGACAGATCAGCTTTAGAGTTTTTGACACAAGAGATATTCCTCTCCAATTATAAAATCTAGAGGCACAGTATTGGTCAGGAAAATCCTTTACAGAGCACATGAACAAAATCTGGGTGGAAAAGGTTATACTTTTATATATTTTTTAAAAAAGAATAAAGGAATTACGATGGAAAAATAAAATAAAATAAATCTATAAAACGATGAAGGAGCATACAACAGTTCTTGGGATTAAATTCTACTCTATTTGTTTACTAGGATTGAAATAACAATCAAGTAAATATCAGATAATATTTTTAAAGATAGCATGTCACAATTGAGATGCCATCATTGATGAACAATGAAAAGGGCGTAGCCAACTAGCTCAATACAAATGGCACGAACACCACATAAGATGGTTGAGATAGCATTTCTTGCAACTCCATACTGTATTCCTCTAGTAAAAGAAAATCTCCACTTCAAACCTACTTCAAAATAGAGCTCAATAGATTTTGAAATAAGATATTCACAATCAGATCCTCATTGAACCTACACTGTAATTTATCATTTCCCCAGCCACTACACCTGGAGCTTTCAACAGGCTCTGATGTGCTATATGAAAGGAGAATTTCATTATACACTGGAATGCTGCTGTTGTAGAACACATTTCTGGAACTAAACACCATTAAATGGTCGTGGACCTATTTAAATGGACCTATTTCTGTATAAGCATGCATAGATGTGTACATCAATACTACTAGCACCTTGAAAATTGTAAATGCATGATCGAAATGTTCTGATTTGTTCAGTATTGATACATCTGGGCTTGAATAACCTAAATAATCGCTAAACGGTACCTGTGCAGCTGTCTATGGGGGACATTTGGATTTTTGCAGTGTAGCTTTAGTTGCTCTGTTCTTGATATGGTGTTCTGTAGTTTATTTGTTTTAGTGGGAAAAGTTGAACTGTCTATTCGTAGCTTTGAATATTGGAACTTGATGTTCAAAGTAATATGACTTTTTCCATAACTTAAGATTCTTAAACATTTGGATGGGGTGAACCTGATAGAGCAAAATATCAGGGTTGATAGTATACAGTATTGCATTCTTTTCATTCTATATATATCCTTATATAAACAAACAGCATTTTCCAACTCTTGAGCTAAAGTAAATCAGTCCTTACTGGAGTTTTTCTTTAAAACTCAGAAAGCATTCTTAATATCTCCAGAAATCTTCTTTTTGTGTGTGTAGTTAGATATATAAACAGCAACACTCACAGTTAATATGCTATAATATAGGGAATCACTTTATGATATTAATAATCATTAGGAGACATGCATATGTATGACATTCTGACAAAATGTTTACAGTGCAACATGGAGCATTAAAAATGGCAGAAATAATTGTTACTACAATGTGCATCATTAACTGAATGATGTAACCTTTCTAGAGCTCTTACATTTAGTTAAGAGGAGAGGGGAGGATAGAACATTGTTCCCGTTAACCCTTGTAACGGGACCGGCCATCGTGAGAGGATGGTTGGCTATTAGCCTCTGTTGGAGAAAAAGAACATTGGACCTTCTCCCTGTCGTGAGAGGACAGTGGAGTCCAGCTCTACAAATGGACATTTTTGTGATCTGTATGTTCAGTCACCCCTTTGGACTATGATAGACCCCCGGACTGGCCTTTTTCCCATCTTGGTTCGGTTGATGCTCCAAAAAGCCGACCTTCTTGCGCTGCGAGACTCCCCCCTCTCGCAGGCCTGGCCCTCCACATTATCGAGGGCCTATCTTGATGACGGGCTTTGGAACCCCGAGAGATGGCATGTAGCGAAGAGGGGGTTGAGGGGTTTTTTAGGAAAATTTTTTAAAAAAATTTTAAGGGGACCCGGGAGGGAGGGGGGGGGTTGTAAAAGCGGACCTGGGGGGGTCCAGATAGCAACCGAGCGGGATGATGGGTCGATTAGTTGCAGCAGGAGGGTCGCGAAAGGAAATTCAACCGGGAAGCAGGGGGATGACAGGAAGGGCTGTGAAATTGAAATAATGAGTGGGAGGGGCAGGTATGACGGACGCAGGGGGCCATATCAAGTGTCGGGGGTGCGCATACGCTGTTTACGAGCGATTGCGCACTCCGGCCCCCGATGCGTGACTCATGTCCTGGGTTGTGTAGAGTCTCAGGCCCTGGGTCCGTGGCTGATGTTGTGTAATGCCAGGTCGGTGGTTAATAAAGCCCCCCTCATTTGTGACCTTATTTCGGAGGGGGGTGCGGACCTGGCAGGTATCACGGAGACCTGGTTGGGCCAGGAGGGGGGGTTCCCCCTCGTTGAGATGTGCCCGCCAGGTTTCCGTGCATTTCATCAGCCAAGGGCCCAGGGGAGGGGTGGGGGAGTGGCGGTGATTATTAGGGAAAGTCTTTGTCCGAGGGAGACCACTGTTCCTCAGATAGCCGGATGTGAGTCCCTCTGTGTAAAGTGGGGCCGTGGGGTGCAGATGGGTTTGCTGACTATGTACCTGGCTCCCTGCTACGTGGCAGCGACCCTGCCCGAGCTACTCGACGTCATTGCCGGGGTGGCGGTTGATACCCCCAGACTTATTGTCATGGGGGATTTCAACCTTCCATCCGCGGGTGAGGCGTCAGAGGTGGCTCGGGAGTTCATGGCTTCCATGACGGCCATGGACCTGACCCAGTTAGTTCAAGGCCCCACTCACATAGGGGGACACACTCTGGACCTGATTTTTGTCTCTGGTCAGTGGTTGAATGATCTTGGTAGAGGGGACCTAGATATTAAACCCTTGTCATGGACAGATCATTCGCTCCTCCAACTAGACTTTCCTACCGCCGCCCCCCGCCGCAGGGAGACGGAGCCAACTAGATGGTTCCGTCCCAGGCGCCTGATGGAACCCGAAAGGTTCCTGACGGAGCTTGGGCCGTGTCCTGAGACCCTAGCACACGACTCGACTGAAGAGCTGGTGGCCGCCTGGGAAAGGGCGGCCGCTGGAGCTTTGGACCGCGTCGTGCCTTTGCGGCCTCTGACCCGATGCCGATCTCAACTGGCTCCTTGGTTTTCTGAGGAGCTGAGAGAGATGAAGCGTCGGAAAAGACGCCTAGAGAGCATTTGGAGGACTAGCCAATCCGATTCCGACCGGACACAGGTGAGGTCTTATATCAAGACCTACCTAGTGGCGATAAAAGCGGCAAAGTCTAACCACTTTTCCGCTCTTATCGCATCTGCAGAGAACCGCCCAGCCGCCTTGTTTAGGGTGACCCACTCCCTCCTCCGGGGGGGAGTGCGGGAAGATCCCTTGCAGGGTCGCGCTGAGGATTTTGTGCAATTCCTGCACGATAAAGTCGCTCGGATTCGGGATGGCTTGGACTCCGACTGGATGAGTCCACGGGAGGAGACGAGGGCAGGTCTTGAGAATGTTATCTGGGAGGAGTTTGATCCTGTGACTCCCGAGGATGTGGACAGGGTTCTGGGTAAGATTAGTGCCGCCACGTGTTTATTGGACCCGTGTCCCTCCTGGTTGGTGCTGGCCTCCCGGGAGGTTACACGAGGCTGGCTCCAGGGGATTATAAGTGCTTCTCTGAGTGAGGGTGCCTTTCCTGCCGCCTTGAAAGAGGCGGTAGTGAGGCCCCTCCTCAAGAAGCCTTCCCTGGACCCGGCTGAATTAGCCAACTATCGTCCAGTCTCCAACCTTCGTTTTGTGGCGAAGGTTGTTGAGAGCGTGGTGGCACGACAACTTCCCCGGCACCTGGATGAAGCTATCTATCTAGACCCGTACCAGTCGGGCTTCAGGCAGGGGTACAGCACTGAAACGGCATTGGTCGCGTTGGTGGATGATCTCTGGAGGGCTCGGGACAGGGGCTGCTCCTCTGTCCTAGTCCTATTAGACCTCTCGGCGGCTTTTGATACCATCGACCATGGTATCATGCTGCAGCGGTTGAGGGGGTTAGGAATAGGGGGCACCGTTTTGCGGTGGTTCTCCTCCTTCCTCTCCGACCGCTCGCAGTTTGTGTTGGCAGGGGGACAGAGGTCGACCTCGAGGCATCTCGCATGGGGAGTGCCACAAGGGTCGGTCCTCTCGCCTCTCCTGTTCAACATTTATGTGAAGCCGCTGGGTGAGATCATCCGTGGTTTCGGGGTGAAGTGTCATCTGTACGCTGACGATACTCAGCTGTACATCTCCACCCCAGACCACCCCAACGATGCCCTTGATGTGATGTCCCGCTGCCTGGAGGCCGTGCGGGCCTGGATGGGGAGGAACAGGCTCAGACTCAACCCCTCCAAGACCGAGTGGCTGTGGCTTCCGGCGCCCCGATATGGTCAGCAGGTGCCATCGCTGACTATTGGGGGTGAATCTTTGCCCCCCACAGAGAGGGCTCGCAATCTGGGTGTCCTCCTGGATGCACGGCTGTCTTTAGAAGAGCATATGACGGCCGTGGCCAGGGGGGCCTTTTATCAGGTTCGCCTGATTCGCCAGTTGCAGCCCTTTCTGGATCGGGACGCCTTGCGCACGGTCACTCACGCCCTTGTCACCTCCCGGTTGGACTATTGTAATGCTCTCTACATGGGGCTCCCCTTGAAGAGCACTCGGAGGCTCCAACTGGTCCAGAATGCGGCCGCGCGGGTGGTTATGGGTGCAACCCGTTGTGCCCATGTGACACCCCTCCTGCGCGAGCTGCACTGGCTCCCAGTGGTCTTCCGGGTGCGATTCAAGGTGTTGGTTACCACCTTTAAAGCGCTCCATGGCATAGGACCCGGGTACCTTCGAGACCGACTTCTGCCACCAATAGCCTCCCACCGACCAGTTCGCTCCCACAGAGAGGGTCTCCTCCGGGTGCCATCAGCCAAGTTATGTCGGCTGGCGACACCCAGGGGGAGGGCCTTCTCTGTGGGAGCTCCAGCCCTGTGGAATGAATTGCCCCCCGAAATACGAAAGATTTCCGACCTCCGGGTGTTTCGCTGCGCTCTGAAGACCCTGTTGTTCCGCCAGGCAGGGCTATTAACATAATGTTTTAAATTGGGGTATTTTAAATTTCTGGGATTTTAATTGGAGCCTAATTATTTAATGATTTTAAATTTTAATTGTTGTCGTGTTTTTTGTGTTTTTAAATAGGCTGTACACCGCCCTGAGTCCTTCGGGAGAAGGGCGGTATAGAAATAAAATTATTATTATTATTATTATTATTATTATTAGTTTCATTGATAAATGAATTCTTCTCAGATAAAATGATGCAAGATAATTTGGAAACTAGATTTCCAATATGGTGCTTAAGAGGGAAAGCATGTCTATTGTGAAACAGTTGTTAATAACTTGGTCCAGAGAGTTTCCATAAGATATGCTGGGTCTCACTAGTCCTTGTTATATTTTTAATCTTTTTTAAATTAAAAACCGGTCCAGTATGCACAGGCCACAGGCAGTGTTGGGAGCAGCATGCTATGCTTACATGGTCACTGCTTTGTGAACTGCATCGGTTTACCAGCCAGCTTCTGGGGAGGCAATCATTTTTTTAAAAAAAATTTTTTATTAAAAAATAGGAAAAAAAAAAACAAAGGTAAACATTAATACAAGGTAATATAAAGTAAGGGAGAAAAGAAAAAAAAAGAAAGAAATCAAAGTGCTTCTACATGCAATTCAAGATCTTAGTTATCACTTTTAAAGCCCTTCATGGCATAGGGCCTGCATGACAGAACACATGTTTTTAGTTTCTTGCTCATCTGATAAAATCAAGTGGGGTAGCTATGATCTGGATCCTATCAATCACTTGCAGGAAAATTCATAACTATTCAGTAAAAAGAAATAGCTATTACTGATATTCTAATTATTCTGCTAATTATACTTCCTTCTTTAGTCTGTAGAGAGTCTCAGTCATCCAGGTCATGGTTGTCCCCAAAGGTGTTTTTTTCAGGAGGCATCTGGACTTTCTTGTTTTTTCTTTTGAAGATGTTTCACTTCTTATCCAAGAAGCTTCTTCAGCTCTGATAGGACAGTGGGGAATGGAAGGATTTATATTCCTTGCATACAGCTGGTAATCTGCATCCTTTTAGAGGGTCGTTGAAGCACATTGAAGAAGTGAAACGTCTTCAAAAGAAAAGACAAGAAAGTCTAGTTGCCTCCTGAAAAAGCACCTTTGGGACTTCCTTCTTTAGTTAAGAAAGTAAATGACTGTTGTGGCCCGTCAGTGGCCAGTGGAGCTGGCAGCAGAGTCAGACAGTGAGGAGGTTGGGGAGGAACTTGGGCCAGTCCTGGGGGCTGGAGAAAGCTCAAACGAGGGCTGTGCGTCAGAGGCAGAGAGGGAGCTAGACAGCAGCGAGGCAGAGGAACAGCTGGAGCCTGTTCCCAGTGTGCGCATGCGCAGAGCTGCCAGAAAACAAGAACAACTCAGAAAGCAGGGTCAACTTGTAAGTAAAGCCACACCTTGGAGGTGATTGGCTCCTCCCATAGGAAACAAAAGAGCAGCAAACAGGGAGTGGGCTTTTTCAGGAAACAATGTGTTTGTTCCGTGACTCTGAGAGACTCTGTGCCAAGTTTTGCCTTGTACTGAGTTTAGAAACAAGTTACGTGGCAGCTTGCCAAGCGAGATAAGGTGTGTTGATAAATATTCCTCTGAAAGACTGTTTGGACAGGCCTTGCTGACTGTGAATGAAAGTAATTCACAGTCATGTAAATAAAAGAGGTTTTGCAGGGACCAAGACTCTGCTTCCTGCTTTTTAAGGGAGCTAAGGTCAGAACAATGACATTCTTTGGCAGGCTTTGAGAAATGAGAAATAACATTTGTTGACCTACGCAAAGCAATTTTATAGAACTAGTTTCTCTATTGGTGCTGGCAAAATTAATTAGTAATATACTTTTAATATAAAACCTCCGATCATATAACCAGATCTGAGTGGCTCCCAATCAAAAGTAAAGATAACATAAAAAAGCATAAAAAACTATAAACATAGAAAACAATACAATCCTAGTAGGACCAAGTCAATAGTCACTTATCTCAGTGCTTCAGGAAAGGCCAAGTCTTCAAAGTTTTACAGAAGGCTAGGAAGATAGAGGCTGCCAAACTTCAGGGAGCAGAGTATCCCATAGGACAGGGGCTGCCACAGAAAAGGCACTGCATCAGATACCAATATTTAAAGGAAGGGACTATGTGCATGGCCAACCTAACTGACCTTTTAAGACAAGTAGATGTCCTTAGGCAAAGACAATCTGGCAGATAAACTGGCTCTGTGCTGACCAGATGATGACCAGCACCTTGAATTGCATTTGGAAAGATACTGGAAGCCAGTAGAGTTTGCATAACAGAGGTGTTACATGGACAAACCTAGTGGCCTCCTTCCCTTCTGTTTTGACAACAGAAGCAATAATTTGCTTCTCTGTATTTTGCACTGAAATTAATACATGAGTTTATTCATCTGAATTATGCATAAAATAAGCTAGTTGATGAAAAGAATTTATGTCAGACAGTTGTCATTTATTTAACAGGCAAGAGCTTATCAAATAGTGCTACTATGAGCTACCACTTTTTTCTCAATTGCTTCAGGAACTTCAGGTTTTATTGACTACTTAAAATATACAAAGGTTGCTGTCATTTTGTGACGACTATAGTATATGCAGCATAAAAGAATTTCAGAGTTCAAAAACTCATAGTGCAAAATGGACCAGGTTATAATATTCTTGTGTGGATATTTAATGATATCTGCAGTTTAAGAATGTAGGAAATTAGTTTGAATGCCCAAATCAAACAGAAGATAAATAAAAAGAATTTTATTTATTGAAGTATCTGCCTTCAAATTTTAGCTAGGTTTAAAGAAAACAGTTAAAGCAGAACTCTTCATGTTTCCAGGTTGCTAGAAAATGAAAGTGTACTCTCATTTTCTTAAGACAGTGAGTGGCAGGTTGTATTCCAGAAAATTTATTGATTTATTATTCATATTTCTATGCCGCCCACTCTCTGAGGACTCTGAGCGGCTTACACCAAAGACAGTATACTAAATAGCGTATTGCCCCCAACAATCTGGGTCTTCATTTTACCCACCTCGGAAGGATGGAAGGCTGAGTCAACCTTCAGCCGGTGAGATTTGATCCGCTGATCTGCTGAACCAGCAGTCAGCTGAAGTAGCTGCAGTACTGCACCCTAACCACTGCGCCACCTTGGCTCATAAGAGAAAATAAGAGATCGTGCCATTAATCTATCATGAACAAAATGTTACATCTCTTCACTGTCTTCCCTTTGCCATTGTGTTAAAAGACTGCAACGGCAATATATTTCCTCTGGATATATAGAAGAAAAGATAGCAACATTTGAACAAAATGCAAAGGTGCAAATTTAACAGCAGTTAAGCGTGATTAAACATTTTTATTTTTCTCCCCACTTAACCATGAGCTTTAGTCAGTATTGTTTAATGTCAGCGCTGTTAATGAAGTTGTCAGGCTTGTAATTTTCATTGAATGCTAGTTTTGCCAAGAAGCTGGTCCTACAATTACCTCCTGCTCTATATGATTAAATTCATCAAAGCACACCAAGACTCCAGATTGTGCCAGACCTTTGAAGGATTTCCCCATGGTTTTGTAGACATTGCTACTCGGAAAATTTAACATTGCTCCATCAGATAAAAAAGGAAAGGAAAGGAGGAGAGATAAAAGAAGAAAATAGCTTCTAAATCTGTTTCCCCAGATTCAAAATGCACAAGAATTCTGTAGTGTAATTGCTTGTGTAATAAAACCCTTAATAATAGTCCTTAATAATTTTTTTTTTTTAAATTTTTATTGTAAACAAACATACACATATAGACATAAACATTAAAACAAACTGGACATAAACTAACTATACAATGAAATCAAGTCGCATAACTTGAACTTTGAAAGTAGAGCTACTTCGGTAATTATATATCAATATATCTATATATATTATCTTTCATCTTGTATCAATGTTTATATAACGATATTTCCTTTTATTTCCTTATTTTTGTGTTATTGGGTGGTAATCTCTTATTTCGTGTCTTTTTTGTCTAACCATTTGTACCATTCTTGCCAGATTAAGTAAAAATCTGTATCTTCTTTTCCTTGTATTTCTTTGGTCAATTTGTCCATTTCTGCACATTCCATAATTTTTTGTATTATTTTTTCTTCTGGTGGCGTGTTTTCCAATTTCCACATTTGTGCGAAGACAATTCTAGCTGCGGTTAGGATATGTATTATCAAATATTGTGTCTCTTTTTTATAGTCCTTTGTCAGTATACCTAATAGATAAGTTTCTGGTCTGAGGGGTACTTTTTGGGCGGTAATTTCTTCCAGCTGACTTTGAATTGTTTTCCAAAATTTTTTGACTTTGGGGCATGACCACCACATGTGGTAGTAGGTCCCCTTCTGTATTTTACACTTCCAACAGTTCTGATTAGTATTGGGAAACATCCTTGCCAACCGTGCAGGGGGGAGATGCCACCTATAAAACATCTTGTACGTATTTTCTTTGTAGGGCACGGACATTGTCAGCTTAGTATTTACTTTCCATATTTTTTCCCAATTCTCTAGGTTAATATTATATCCAAAATTTTTGGCCCAAATAATCATATTTTCCTTCACCACTTCTTCTTCCAATTTGTATTTTAATAGATAGTTGTATATTTTAGTTATTAATTTGTCATCTGATTGCATTATAATTTTATCTAATTCATTTCTTTCTTTTTGGATTCCAAATTTTTCCATATCACTTTTATATCTTGATTTTATCTGTAAATACGGCCACCAATCAATATCCGTGCCTTGTTGTCTCAGTTCCTCTCTTGTTTTCATATCTCCCTCTGTGTTCAACAATTCGTCATAGGTTTTCATCCTGTCTGTGTCCATTGTGTTCGGGTAGATTTGGGCCTCCATGGTTGATAGGCATCTTGGGATTTTGTCGTAGTGTTTTCTCCTTATTTCAGTCCAAATTTTTGCCAGTGCTCCTCTGATATAATGTCTCCTGAAGTGTTCATGTTGTCTGGGCTTTTCCTCCCATAGAAATGCGTGCCAGCCTTTTGACAAGTCAAATCCTTCTAGTGCTAGTGTTCTTTTATCTTTGAGTGTCATCCAATCCTTAATCCAAGTTAAAGCTGTTGCAGTGTAATAGGTTTGCCAATCTGGTAGTCCCAGACCACCCCTTTCTTTAGTGTCCTGCAGGTGTTTCAGTTTAATCCTGGCTCTTTTTCCTTGCCATAAATACTTTAATATCATTTGTCAAGGTCTTTGAAGTATGATTTTCCTGGGTTTATCGGTATTGTTCTAAATAGATATAGTATTTTTGGTAGAATTGTCATTTTAATTGAAGCGATTTTGCCTAGTAGTGATAATTTCAATTTACTCCATACCTCTAAGTCCTTCTGGATTTGTTTGGCCAATTTGATGTAATTGTCTTCTTTGAGGGATGATATCTTATTGGTGAGCCAGATTCCTAGATATTTTATTTTTGTTGTTGTTTGTATTCCTAATGTCTCTTCCAATTCTTTCTCCTGGGTTTTTGTCAAATTTTTGGTTAGTAGTTTTGTTTTTTGCCTATTAATTCTCAATCCTGCCACTTCGCCATATTGATCTATCTTCCTTAGTAAATTCAGTCCTGATTGTTTTGGTCGTTCTAAAATGAATACTACATCGTCTGCGAATGCTTGTAATTTATACTCCTGGTTTTTTGTTTTTAATCCTTTTATTTCATTGTCGTTCCTAATTTCATTCAACAGTGGTTCCAATGCTAATATATATAATATAGGAGAGAGGGGACATCCTTGTCTCACTCCCTTAGATATTTTAAATTGGTCTGTTGTCTCTCCGTTTATCCATATTTTTGCAGTTTGGTCTGAGTATATTGTTTTAATCATATTTAAAAATTTGTCGCCGGTTCCCATTTTTTCTAATTGTAATATTAAGAATCCCCAGTTAAGATTGTCGAACGCCTTTTGTGCGTCAAGGAAGAGTAGAGCCATCTTTTCATTCGATTTTTGCTCATAATATTCCAGTATATTTATTATTGTTCTTGTGTTCTTGTTAATTTGCCTGTTTGGAATGAATCCATTTTGATCAGGATGGATGTAATTCACGATAATTTTCTTCATTCTCTGGGCCATGATTGATGTAAATAGTTTATAGTCTACGTTTAGAAGTGATATAGGTCTGTAGTTTTTGGTTTGGGTGAGATCTGAGTCTTCTTTGGGTATCAGAGTGATGATTGTTTCAATCCATGATTTGGGAATTTTGGCTTCTAAGATTGCTTCATTTAGGACTTGTAATAAAATATCATCTATTGGCTGGTATTCGATTTTGTAAAATTCCGCTGGGATGCCATCTGGACCTGGTGTTTTATTGTTGTTCAGCTTCTTCTTTGCTTCCATTAATTCTGACATCGATATTGGTTTGTTCAAGAGTTCTCTTTGAGTTTCCTTTATTTCTTGAATGTTGGATTTATTTATATATTCTTTCACTTTTTCCAATTGAATTTCTTCCTGTGCATATAGTTCCTGATAAAAATTTCTTACAATTCGCTTTTTTTCTTCGTCCATGTGCTGTAATTGCCCTTGTTCATCTTGTAGTTGGTGTATTATTTTTTTTTCCTTTTCTTTCTTTAGTTTATAAGCCAACCAATGTCCTGTTTTATTTGCGAATTCAAATTGGTTTTGTTTTGCCATTTTGATTTTCCTAGCTATTTCTGTTGTTGTTATTAAATTTATTTCATGTTTGATGAGATTTATTTTCCCCTTGATCTCTTTCTTGTCAGGTCTGTTCTGTAATTCTGCTTCCTGTTTTCTGAGCTCCGTCAATAAATCGTTTCTTCTTTGTTGTTTCTCTCTGTTTTTCTTCGCCTTAAATGAGATTGTTAATCCTCTTATATATGCCTTTGTAGTGTCCCATAGGACTTGCAATGATGTTTGTTCCCTGTTATTTATTTGGAAAAATATCTCCATCTCTTTCTTTATCATCTCTATGTATTCTTTATCTTTAATGATCTCTCTATCCATCATCCATCGTCCCCTTTTTGGCTGGCCTTTCCAGACTATTGTTATAGGACTATGGTCCGCCCATATATTCGGTGTGATTTCAATTTCTTTTATATTTTCTCTTAATTCTGCAGTCATCTGCAGTCATCTGCAGATCTTCTCCTTTTGTTTCTGCAATATTTTGAAATCGTAAAAAGAATGATGCTTTTTCTAATTCTAAATGGGTAATTGACTCTTCGAGTTCTCTAGTTGACTCCATTTGATTTTGTTCGATATTGTCCATCTTTTTCTCCGTTAGAATCATTTTGGCTTCCATGTTTTGGATTCGTTCTTCGTTTTTGACTATGTTTTGTTGTATTCTCTCAATCTTATCGTCCATTTTTTTAATATTATCATTTATTTGTCCTACTTCTGATTTCAATTCCTCATGGTTCTTTTTTGTTTCTTCGTGGTTATTTGCAATTGTTTCTTGGGTTTTGTTCATCCCCTCCTGAATCATAGCTAGTATAGACTGTATATTCTGTATGCTGTGTGCACTGGCAGCTTTTTCTTTGTCTGTAGTTAGCATCGTGTCTATAGTTTTTTGTTGTGCGGGTGAAGATTGTGTAGGTATTGGGTTTGTTGTTAATTTTTTCCCTGATTTAGTTATTGTTAGTGAAGATGTTGCCATCGTTGTCTTTTGTATTAATTTTCCCCAAATTTTCATATACTAATTGATTGGGGGTGGGTGAAATATCGTTATATAAGGATCAGGATAATTAATTTGAAGGAGTTAGGGAGAAAAAACAATATTTTAACAATTCATTCTTCTATTCTTATCCCTAAACAGTATAATGCAATTAATACTTAAATACTGAATAATCACAATACTTAAATTCACTTTAAAATTAAACAATCTCTATATAACCTTTCTATGATGGATCAATGGGATTAAAGTTCTCTATAAATCATCTACAGTATTCTATTGAGTTATATCACCGTTACCAATATATGCTACCTATATTAATTATTACAATTATTATTCCTTAATGATATCTATAACAATCTCTATGCAATGTCTATATTAATATCTAACTTTCTAGTCAATATGCAATATAATTCCACTTAATCAATATATTATTTTGCAATCTATATAGTTGTTTCAATAGGGTAGGAAACAGTAAGACAATAAGAGAAAAGAAATAATAATAATAATAATAATAATAATAATGTTAAATCAATTCCTTATTATGTATTATAATAATTTCAAATTTGATATTAATATTCTTTAAGCAAAATTAAGTAAGTTTTAAAATAGATGAAATTTAGTAGTTTAATATTTAAAGTTCTCAAGTATATCACTCTCAGAACTATTGGGGTTGCTTCCTTCTCCTTTCCTTCTTCCTTCGTTCTTCAGTTCGCCCTCTTTTCACTCAGCTGTCCCAGTTCTATTTCAATATCCTCTATTAAATCCGTAAGTAAATCAATTGTTCCAATATTCCTGTGTAGCAGGTTGTATCTCGTTTGGCAACAGCGTCAATGTATCTAATGTCTCACTACACGTCTCGTGTCTGTAGTTGAATTTATTATTGTCGCTGGATACAAAGTGAAAGTTTCCTTCTCCAAATCCTCAGTCCGCCATTCGCTACTGTTCAGTTGGTTTCCTTCCGCTCACAACGATCTTAAAAAAGTCTCAGTTCTTTAGGTTTACTTTCTACAATCTTTCTCTTAAATAATCCTTTTTTCCTCTGTTAAGTCAAATTGTGTTATTTTAAGGTTATAATCCACCGCTTACTTATAATCCTCTTTGTCTGTCACTCGTTCCTTTCGCCTGTCAGATCTGCGTTGTCATTGTGTGTATTGAGCTTCGCTCCGATCACTGTCTCTCGCCGCTTGCTTGACGATCTTGCCGCCGCTTTTTGGAGTCCTATTCTCGCCAATATATTTAGGTCCTTATGATTATACCTTTATATCTCAATCTACTTAGTCTTTACCGATGTTTCTCTTGAATCTTCGCTTCCACACTTATCGGTTGACAGCGCTCCGGCCAGCCAAAATGGCTGGTTTTTTTCCTGGCTGGAATTAGGAGGGTTTCCTCTGAACCTTCAGGGTGATTGCTGTCACCCCGAGGTCCTAGAGAGTCCTCCTTTTTCTGTCGACCTCTCCGTGGTCGATAGTGCCAAAAACGGCTTCCAATCAAGAAAATTGAAGCTTCGGGGACGGAGCCTCGTTCCCCTTGCTCCTTACACGCTGACGTCACCGCTGGAAGTCAATAGTCCTTAATAATTTTTATGATTCCAATCAGGTATTAAAAATGAAATAGTGTATCAAGTATATCTATAATAATTTAATAGTTCTTCAGTGCAGGCCCCTGGACTTTAGGTGACAGTTTGGAAACTAAAATTCTACTGTATAATTGGCATGTATTCAATCTCCTAACCTGGTATGTCCTTATATCAGTCCTCAAAAATATTCCATGGAGGCACCTAGATGATTGCAGCCAGTGATGTAATGAGACCAACAGTCTCCCTTCCACAGAGTCTCATGTCACTCAACTCTGACAAATCAGTAGGGTAAGCAACCTTCATCTCGAATACTTGCCAGAGTAGTAAGATTTTGCTTATCTCTCTCAGTGATTTCACTGAGGACCTGGCAGCTGTGCCAAATAAATAATTCACCAAATCAATCAATTTTCTCCTAAAAGTCCTTATGTCTGACACAAATTCCCAGTTATTAAAAGCATCCCAACATTCTTACTTAGACCCCCAAAACTGCCCATTCTAGTAACAGAGCAAGGAGAAACATTCTGGAAAGGAAAAAAAATGGGGTCAGCCTTGTATATTGTGCTCATATTGCCCTTTTTGCAATCTGCAAATTTAAATCCAGAGTTATGTGATCTGATCATATGATTAAGACAAGTGGCTAATCAGTTCACTCCTATCCTTAAATTATGTTGCTTAATCAGGATGTTTACTTATTGTCCAGGCTATGATGTAATCTATTCATGTGCCAGGCAAACCCCCAATAATGTAAGAAATTATTATATGTTATTATCTTAAATTATGCCATATCTAAGCAGTAGAAGTAGAAAGAAATGGACAGACTTACATTATGATGGAGCACAGAGGAATATCTTCATTCAGAACTCATCCTGCCTCAGGGCTAAAAAAATTGGTCAGCACTAAAGTGGTTGTTTCTCTTGGTAGAACAAAGACTCCAGTTCCTTTGAGTTGCCTTCTGACTGACTTCATCATCAATGTTATTCAGCAAAAGTATTCTCTTCTATTGAACACAAGCAGTTATAGATCTTTTCTCCTTTTGCCTTTTTTTCTAAAGGCACAAAGACATATAAGTACCTAAAAGTAATAATAAAGTTGAAACCTTAGTATTAAGGAGTATAAGAGCCTTGATAGTACAGGGGTTTAGTGCACCCTGTTATTAACACATCTGCCTGCAATTTCTGCTGGTTCGAATCTCTCCAAGGCTCAAGGTTGACTCAGCCTTCCATCCTTTCTAAGGTAGGTGAAATGAGGACCCAGTTTGTGGGGGCAATAAGCTGACTTTGTATAAAATATACAAAAGAATGAAGGCTATTGCTTAACGCATTGTAAGCCGCCCTGAGTCTCCGGAGAAGGGCGGCATATAAATCAAATTAAAAAATAAAATAAAAATAAAAATAAAAAGGATTAAGATAAAAACCTTTATAATTGAGAAAATAATATAAGCATTTTGGGCATGTTTATTATTGCTGCAGTCAGCTCTAGATGTATGCTTACCAACATCTACATTTTAGAAAGTATAGCTAATATTTACATAACTCCCTTTTTATCTTTAAAGGTTTAAGTTATCTAGAGTATTAATAATCTGTAGACAATACTGTATAAATGCCACTGTATATAATATAATATAATATAATATAATATAATATAATATAATATAATATAATAATACCTGTATTTTATAGTAATGCAATAAAACAATATTAAAAAGTAGTAGCAGTAGCAGCATCAGTTATGGATCATTTCCTACCCTCTGGATGAAAAATAACGGGCTTTAGCTCACACTTGTCAAGACAGAGGAACTATGGGTTTTATATACCTAATAATTTGCCATCTTTAACTTTGGCTGTGTTACCAGTCAGAGATTTCGTGTAATCTAAGCTTTCAGGTCTTGCACGAAGAACATATTGCAGCTGTGGCCTAGAGAGCTATCTAGAAATCCATCGTGCCCTTTCTTAGTTCCTAGTGGGAGGTACTATTTAAAGTTACTCATGTCTTAATCACCTCCTAATTGAACTATTGCAACATGTTCTGCATGGTTCTGGCCTTGAAGAACATTTGGAAGCTTCAGCTGATCCAGAAAGCTGAAGGGTAGACATGCTATGAGTCTGATCAATGAAACAGCACACCTGGTGGGCCTTTGGATGTGTGTTCTCTCTGTCATGGCACTCAACCTATGGAACAATGGAGATATACATGTTCCCAACTCTGCTGGCTTTCAGAAAAGCATCACAGCCTTGACTTTTCCCCAGGCACTGGAGCCAGGATGTTAATGGAGTTGGTATGGTGTGAATGATTTATGATATGAGTTTACTAGGCCCTCAAAATTGTCTTTTTTGCTTTAGTAGCATTATATTTTTATTCTAGGTTTGTTGCTTAGATAAACATCCATGCAAATTTATTGTCACTCTTTCTCAACAAAGCCCATTTTACATGGTTGCTGTCATGGAAAAATAGGAGGAGGAAAGAGTATTATATATGTTTGCTGCCTTGAGTTACTTAAAAGTAATAAAGGCCAGATAAAAATCTCATACATACACACACACACACACACACACACACACACACACACACACACACACACATACACACACAGAGTAGTCATTAGTTGTAGCAAATGAGATTTGCAGCTACAATGGTTGAGATGCAGAATTACGCATCTGCAATAGATACACTATTTCAGATCTTATAAAACAGTTCAAATTGCTATATTATTTTTGGAGTGTAAATACCTATAGCTTAGTTAACTTTACATATGCAATAGTCCAGATGACATTTTTAATATTAGTGTGTGAAAAACATTTCATATTTGAACAGTTTTGAATTTAAAACATTGCGATTCAAATGCTGAACAGGTGCATTTTAATCATTTTGAAAGTGGCTCAGTAATATATTACAACTGAATAACAATTTGTAATCGTACGGTCTCTAGTGATTGTCCTGGGGGGTTAGGTTTTATTTTGGAACTCAGTCTTTGAAGCAGACTGAGAGGTTTAATTCAATAATAATTTTTAATGAATTCATAATTCTGTAGATGGCTATTTTTATTTCTGCGAACTCCCAAGATCTCCAAGATTGCAGTAATTTAAACATCTAACACCCAATAAATGAAGCCATTCTTTTGCTCTGTCCAAACACCAATTCCTCTGAACATCTGATATTAAGAGATTGATCTTCAAGTTCATTTCATGTCTTTCCAGGAAGTTCAAGCTTCCAGTTGTTCATCCTTAACAACTAAGCAGTAGACATTCTTAACAGCTAAAGCTGAGGCTCTTTGGTTTGGTCTTAATGTTTTTTAGAATGTATTCTTCCAGCCAACTAAGCAAGAGTGACCAGGAATTTTTGATTGATTTGTTGTTGTTGACACAAAGAGTAAATGTTCAGTAGGATGAAAATTGCCTGGTAAGAATGATCCAAATATCACCTGTCTTCTTGGGCAAACGAGCATTTATTTACTCCTGTTTCATAATGTACTCACTGACCTTTAAGGGGATGGGAATTGAACACGTGCCACTACTTAAGAAATCAAGTTCAGCTATTTGAAAATTAGGCTAAAGAATATAAAAGAACTCTGAAGAAAAAAATATTAGTTTAGTCAACTTATTCATATAAATTATTGCAGTATGTAAAGTAATCTCTCTAACTTGCTGAAAAGTATATGCAATACATTAAAAGCATAGTTATCTTAAAAGCTTAAATGACTTATTTTATGTCCCATATTAAATATGTGTGTATGTGTGCATATGTGTGCATAGTTCTTCAGACAGAAATATGCTTAGAGGCTTAAAACAGATGTCTTGTAGGCAGTAATTCACTTCATACTTAATTGAACACAGTGTTTAGCAACACACTTTCCACCTGTCTGAATATCCTAAGGGTTTCATGTACGAATAATAAATATAAGGTCCATTGTAAGATGTTATTTTCACCTTGAAAAGAGTAGATAAAATAAAACTAGTCTTGCATAACTTCAACAAGCTGCTACCTACTCACATTGGTATGCGCTTAATGATAATTACTTTGTATAAAAATTTATGTCTTTTACATTCAACTGAAATAACAAAATAATAAATGTAAAATTAAACTAAAAAGATCAGCTTCCTAAGTTAGGAGTCATATGTAATAGAATATATTCACAACAATCCATCAGAGCTTGTGTCGTGCAGTAAATATGCTGCTCCTGCCTGCATTTTACAACCTGCCACTACACATTGGACTGTCTCTGAGGGCTCTCTACATAGTCTGCACTTGGGTCTTCTGTAGTGTGATAGACCCTGCTTCTATGGATCTGGTACATAGTGCCTGTTCTTGTACTGCTATGATCAGTACCTCAGTGCTGTCTTTTAATCCAGCCTTTTCCAGCCACTGGTAGAATTTCCCAATATCTGCCACTTTAACTATCTGTTCATGGTACATCCCATGCAGAGTCTTGTGTTGCCATGGCACGTCCTCTGCCTGATCTTTCTCCCATGTTTGCTGCTACCTCAGACATTATCTCAGCAGCTCATCCTTGAGTGTCATCTTTCTGATGCATTCCTGGGTTTCAGCCAGGACAGTGGCTTTCACACTAAGCAGACCCTGACCATCATCTTTCTGTCTAGTGATTAGTCTCTGGGTTTTCGACTGGGGTGAAAACCTTTGTGAGAAGCCTCTTGGTTTTCACATCCATATAGCCAACTCACTATACCAGCAGAGTATCTCGTGACTGGCAGGGCATACAAGTTGTTGGCATGGATCTTGTTCTTTCCATTTAGCTGTCTCTTAAGGATCCTTTGGTGATACTTTGATGTTGCTGTCTTCCTTGTCTCCTCATGTTGGAGGAATTACCTGCTGGTAATTCCACTCTATCAGTCTTAAGCTTATGCAGAACAGATCAGTGGGAACAGAGCTTCATTTTATTATGTGCTGCACTTGATGACAACTTGTGTGAACTATCTTGAGTTGACTTCCAGTGTTGTCTTCCACAGTTTTTGGAACTGTTCTTTTTTGAAGAAGGTTCTTAATGTCCTGTTGACTTTGTATGGTGCCAGACACTCACCAATCCATGTGTATGACTATTTGCTTTCCTGTGGTCAATCCAGGCTGTACTCAGATTAATCTGTTTAGACCTCAAGTCTTAGGCAACTGCTCTATATATGAGCAATTGGCATTTTGAGCCTCTGGTATTCTTTGCAGTGCCTTTCTGGTCCTGTAACGTGGTGGCTATTTTTAAAGTAGTTGCAGTTTTCACTCATTGTTCAAAAGAAGTCTCATGTGTTATATTTAACAACAGTGCACTTCAGTGGTGGGTTGTCCCTGGTTTGGACTGGTTCGCAAGAACCAGTAGTAAAACCGGTGGGAGGCTTCACCCACTGACCCGGATGTCATCAAAGTTGATCTGTGCATGCGCAGAAGAGCACGCAGGCGTGCTATGAACCGGTAGTAAAGGTAAGTAGAACCCACTCCTGGTGCACTTAGTTATTAAGGCATACATAATTGTGTTTTTAGAATACAGGTAGTGCTTAACATATGACACAATTGAACCCAGAATTTTGCAATTGGTAAATTGAATCACCATGACACAGGCTGAGTCTTCATTACTGTTTTTATGATGGTTGTTAAGTGAGTCACCATGATTGTTAGGAATCACATAGTCAGAAGTATGAATCTAGTTTATCCAATGGGCATTTTTTGCTGGGAAAATGAGGAAAAACTCACAAAATGTGATCCCATGATAGTGGGACATTGCAACTGGTCATAAATATGAGATTTACATTTTATCTGAAATGTAATCTGATTACATGATCACAGGAATGGTGTGGCAATTGTTACTTAGAGGATGGGTTGTGATTTCTTCAAGCCTGTTGTAATTCTGAAGTTGTTAAGGGACTGGTTGTGTAGATCAAGCCTACAGGCATACATTATGGTATTCTGTTTTATCCAAGATGTATTTGCTTAGTATTCTATTGAAAGCTGATGGGAGGAACCCCTAGCCAGAGTTTTGTACTGGAAGGAAAGTCATGCCAAGTACGTAGAAGGTGCAACCATGCAAAATAATACTATAATATACCCCTCCATTTGAATCCTTTCAATTATTTATGGCCTCCATTTCATTATTACTACTGTATTATTATAATGCATTCCAAATGGAGCTGCCCTCGAAGAGTATCTGGAAGCTTCAGCTGGTGCAGAATGCAACAGCCCAGGCATTTATGGGTGTTTCTAAAGAACCTCTACTCTGCAAACTGTATTAGTTACCAATTTCTTCTGCAGTGTAGTGCTTTAAAGGCATGGGACCAGGTTATCTGACAGACTGCCTCTCCTCAATGATGTCTGCCTATCCCACCAGATCAAACAAAGGAGGAATGCTGCAGGTCCTGGTTGGTTGGTAGGGAACTTTACTTGTGGGTCCTTTTCTGCTATGGCCCATGTTTTATGGAACATTCTTCCCTGCAAAGAGAGACTAGCCCCATCCCTTTTAAGGTCCTGGAAGTCCCTAAAGACCTGGTTGTGTCATCAGCTTGGGGATCCCAGAGGACTGGTGAAATATTGAGATAGCTCCAATATAATTAATATCTGCTCTTTTCCCCTCACCAGCAAATAGTATACCTGCATAGATTTGTTTACGTTTTATACAGCTGTCCTACAGGTCATACACAAAAGTTCCTAGCATGTTATTTGTATGTTGATTGGAAAAAGGAAGATTTTTTTTAAAATGTGAGTAATGCACAGAATTGCTTTCAACCACAATAAAACATTATTTTTCACCAGACCTATAAAAAAATTCCATTTGCTTTAATTTTTTCCCAATGAACCTAATAGAAATGGATTAAACTGTAGAGGTGATGACAACATAAATTTTATTCCTTTCATTCCATGTAATATTAAGGGTTGTGTTTTTTTTTTCCACTGTAATCACCTCTAGACTTCAGCAAAATTGAAAACCTTTAAATAGCCTTTCACAAGCTTTCGCTATAGTAATGAAGTTTTAAGTGCTCACCAGGGATATTTTTTTCCAGTTCAGAAATATATAAGCTAGAGCAGGTATTAAAATCGAATGTTTACTTCAATTCCTTTAAAGCCTAATGTTTTTTTCCATGACAGTTTAATTTTTAAAAAGATTGGGTTTCATTTATTAATATACTATCTTCACCCTAGAATTCTTTTTTTCTTTAAGGGGTCTGAGGGGAACCTTTCAGCCAAACCTTGGTATCATACCTTAATAATTGGAAAAAGCAGAGAAAAGAAAACACACAAGTTACCACAAGCTACAGCAAAGGAAGATGGGAGTGAAGAATCATGATTTACACTCTACAGGAGGTAAAAAACAAATTAAGGGTATGGGTTCCCTGCGTGCACATAATTATAAGTAGTGAGTCATTGAGCTCAGCACAGTTTTTCATCAGTTCAAAAGACTATGTAGGAGATCTCTCAGAGCTGGGAATAGTAGATATTTGTTTTCTGTTCCTATTGCAGATGTTAAAAAGAATAACTCTAGGATAGAAAAGGGAAAGGTGGTTTCACACTTACCACACAACTGCTGTCTAGTCATTCAAAGATAATTTCTGGAACGTAGTGCAGTACATCTCACACCAGGTAAAATAAGCCTCATGCATTTTAAACTCCCTAGGGTAGTTTTAAATTGGTTGGCTGCTTCCTTTTTGTATGTGTCTGTGTCAGTCAGCTCTGATCATCAATCCATGATGTGGGATAGTACATTTGTGCTTGTGCACATACACCTGCATACACAGAGACACATGGTGTGCTTCTTGGAAGTTATATTTAATGACGTAAGAATATAAAGGCTACATTATGCCAAGTTAGATTGTTGGTCTCTTTAGCTCGCTGATTGCAGTGATTTCCCACAGTTTCAGAAAAGAGTCTTCCTAACACAGCGGCTGAACCTGAAACATTATTGCATACAGAGATGGTAGTCTGTCGGTGATCTGCTATTCTTGTATGTTAGGGTCCATCTGGCTAACTGCAAATTTTGCAGTGCTGGCTAGGATTCCAGTGTGATGATAATGAAGAATGTAAGACATATGTTCAGTATCTGGCAGTGGCCCCCTCGAATATTTGGCTGCCCTTTAGAGTATAGAAATGACCAGGTAATTGACATAGTCACACCTGAGAGTTCTCACTCAGGGTGCAGTACTTTTTCAGTATACACTGTCAACAGAAGACCCTTAAGCAATCAGATAACTAGTAGAATGCAGATAGGAGGAAATTTGCCTCAAATATAAAGTTATCACTAATAAGAGCTATGGCAGAAAAGGAAGTGAAAAAGCAGTATTGTTTTCCTCTGCTATTGTTTCATCTCAGTATTACCTTGTGGGACTTTAAAATCTTGTATGAACTGGCCCATACAGGATCGTGAATTGTTGGTATTTTCCTGAAATATGTTGATTATGCAGTTCGAGAATAAAATCAGTCAAAGTTGTCGTGACCTAGGGCAGTGATGGCTAACCTTTTTGCCATCATGTGCCAGGAGCGGGGGGAGTGTGGGGAGTTGCGTGTGCACGTGCCCACACCCATAATGCTATGTGCCCCGCCCCCACACATGCGGGTGTGACCCCCCCACTCCCCATGCTCCTGGCACACGATGGCCCGGTAGGCCCGTTTTTCTCTCTCCCCAGGCTCCAGAGCCTTCCTAGGAGTCTGGGAAGGGCAAAAATGGCCTTCCCCACCCCCCCAGAGGCCCTCCGGATGCCGAAAAAAGGTCCGTTAGCCAACTTCCAATGGGACCAGAAGACCCGTTATTCTCTCTCCCCAGGTTCCAGAACCTTTCTAGTCCCACTGGAAGTTGGCAAATGGGCTGTTTCTGACCTCCAGAGGGCCTCTGGGGGAGGCCTGGGGAGAGAGAAAAATGGGCCTTCCCCACCACTCCTCCCGAGGCCCTCAGGAGGCAGGAAATAGCCTGTTTCTCTACTTCTGGTGGGCCCAGAAGGCCCCAAAATCAGCTGGCATGCGCTGGAGCTGAGCTCGCATGCCCGCCGATATGGCTACATGTGCCACCTGTGGCACATGTGCCATAGGTTCTCCATCACGGACCTAGGGTTTGCATTCTTCTGGTTGGATTATCTCTAGTACAGAAAACTCACCATTTCTTGAGTTCAGGGACAGATGGCAACTTCTTCTTCCCACATTGCTAAATGCACCCAGGTCCTGTGTATTGTAGCTTCTATTCAAAATTGTTGCATTGTCTTAAACCCTTCAGAGTGGATGGTCTCTAGTATTTCATTCAATACAAATGGCTGCCCCAGCTGTAATTGGCTGCAGTGCCTGGCACAACACGTTCTCTCCAAAGGCTGATTGTTACAGTAGTTGTTGCTGTAGAGCACTGACCCTACCTCTATTGTCAGCCCACTGCAATCTGGACTGGTATTACTGAAGTTGGCTTAACTTGGGAGCATCATAGTAGAGAAGCAGCTTACATTGTCTTTAGGCTATAATTTTGGCTGTTCAGTTGATAGCAATGTCCTTTGTTCCGGTCAGATGTTGTTGGATGAATTTTAGATTTTAAGGCTTGATGAAGTGGAGCAAGTCTTTAGTCAGGTTTAGGAATAGCATGTTCACTTACCTCTTACACCTGAAGGTTTACTATCCTAGTAGGAACAGCGTGGTCAATTGTGCCCAGGAAGTCATTAATCCCTTTCTAGATGAAGTCAAGCCTTATACCATAGAAGGAAACTATAGTGAGACCACTCTTGGGGGAAAATCACTGGATTTGAAAGATCTGAATAAATATAGACTAATAGTTTGCTCAGGGTTGCTTCTGGATCTTTCTTTGATATTACAGAGAAAAGTGGCCATTACAGCTTGAAACACATTTTATTAGCCTAGACTGGTATATCCCTGCTTAAATAAAGATAGCCTTGCTATAGTAAATCCACACTTGTGGCTTGTCATTAAGATTACTTCAATGCATTATGCAGCATATGGGAATGTTTGTAAAGGTTCAGAAGCTTCAACTACACAAAATACTGCTTTTGTACTTAGGATGGGTGGCCATATAAAGTTTCTAGACAAATAAATACCAGTTCTTTATTTCTTTAATTGGCTCTTAGGTTTTTCTTATACCAATTCAAAATGCAAGTATTCATCTCTAGGGACCTTCATGCCACACCATACAGTATGTGCTTGCCCTTATCCTGAGATTGGCATCAAAGTTAGCTCAGCGGTGGAGATTTGCTATGTGAGAGTTGGCTTTGTGCTAATAGTTTCTCCAGCTTTGGAATATTTTTCCTATGTAGGTATTCTCAGTATTGCCTTATTTATTTATTTATTTATTTATTTATTTATTTATTTATTTATTTATTTATTTATTTATTTATTTATTTTTAATTTGATTTATATGCCGCCCTTCTCCGGAGACTCAGGGCGGCTTACAATGCGTTAAGCAATAGCCTTCATTCTTTTGTATATATTTTTATACAAAGTCAGCTTATTGCCCCCACAAACTGGGTCCTCATTTCACCTACCTTAGAAAGGATGGAAGGCTGAGTCAACCTTGAGCCTTGGAGAGATTCGAACCAGCAGAAATTGCAGGCAGCTGTGTTAATAACAGGGTACATTAACCACTGTACCATCAAGGCTCTTAAATATTTATTTATTTATTTATTTATTTGGCACAGAAATGATTTTTAAAAATTTTTAAATTAAGTATTAAAGCTACTGCACTGTTTTTAACTTCTTTACTGTTGCTTTTACTTACCACATTATTGTTTTACTGCTTATTTTATTGAATATAATTTAATGCTTCTATGAATTGCTTTAATTTACTGTTTTAATTATTTAGTTTTTACTGTAAACTGCTCTGAGATATTTTTAAATGAGAAGTGTTATATAAATTATTAAATAATAACTTTTTAAAATATTCTAACAAATTACCTAGCTAGCAAAATGAAAAAGGGGAGATATAAATAGCACACAAAAACAGTCAAACAACAAAGAACTAAATGGTGGTATGCCATGTGCAGTAAATCATTCAGCTTAGTTTTTAAACAAGTTATTTAACACTGATATTGTTACATAATATCCATCAGTTGGTCTGTAATGTCAGCAAAATGCCCAGTCATAAACAGAAAACAAATATCTGAATTCCACTACTTTAGTTCTGGTATCACATCACCTCTCTAACACTGATCTGTTTCACTGCCCCTCGTGATACATTCCAATTCCTTATACCTAGTCCAAAAATATATATTTTCAGAATGTATTGAACTTTGTAACAATGTATTAACAAAGTTGTGCTTATAAATACAAAACGGGAATAATAATAGATATGCTATGAGTAAGTGTCCCCTCATCCGTTTTACACTTCCAGCATAACAAAGTTAAGCAATCTTTTCTAAATGTTCTCTGGGTGTCCAATAAACATGAAAAATAAACTTTAAATGAATGCAACTGTCTTCTATTCCCAGCTCCTTATCAGCTGAGTGCAGGGATTTAGCACAACACTTGTTTGAATGTCTCTGTGGATGCAAGAGCATATGAAGAGACAACAAGAGGTTTGGCTCTTTTCCTGACAGGCCTACCCTCAGTCTTTAGTTGTTTATCAAACCCAGAGATACAGGTATGCACCTATTCAGCAGCTACACCACTTCCAGCCAGTTCAGCTGTTCTCTTTTCTGAATCACAGTGGTGTTCTGACTGGATTTGAAATGACTCATACTTTCAAGAAGTAGCAGTTCCAACAATTTTTCATTATTTCAAACTTCAGGCTATACCATTTGACACAACAAACCTAGATCTCTCTGATGCAGTGTTTCTCAACCTTGGCAATTTTAAAATGGGTGGATTTCAACTCCCAGAATTCTCCCACTAACCTGCTAACTGCTAATGCTTTCTTCAGCTAAGGGCAGGAAGAAGTTTAATCACTTCTTCCTGGTTCTTTTGGCCATCAAGCCTAGGCTGTTCTTTCCAATCTTGTTTTCAATGCCTTTTTCATCCTCTAAAAGATTAATTTTAATCTGGCTCCGGGCATTGATTGCATCCCCACAATTCATAGTTTGGGTTAATTTTCCCCTTGGAGCTTCCATACTAGCTGTCTTCATTCCCCTTCAGGAAAAGACAGGCATGATGGTGTTTATTGCTCTGTTTGAAAATGCTCTGCTCTGACAGAGCTTTATTGCTCTGTTTGAAAGACTCCCATCTGCATAATTTTTGAGTTTTTCATCCTTTTTATACATTTAAAAGGATAAAAAAGTGAATTCAGCTAAGCATTTTCTGAACAGTCAAGCACTTCCAGTGTCCTGACTTCAAACCTCACTGATACCTTGGTACTCATTGTTAGTTGGTTCTGGAAGGCACAATGAGTACCAAAAATGATGAGCACCAAACAAAATTTTCCCATAAGGCATAATGCAGTGAGTCACCAGGCAGCTGACACTGACAAGTTCTAGTACAAAACAAAAGATGAGTACCGGGACAAGATTTTCATGTCAAAATGCAATGAGTACCAAATTCAACAGGTTTCAAAGCAATTGAGTACCAAGGTACCACTGTAATTGTTTTGCATTCTTTTGTGAAGAAGTTCCCCCCCCCCCGCTCCCACTGAGATCTTGATGCTGAAGTACAAAACAAACATTTATCTCCTATTCTTATAGCCTTATTATCTTGTTCAGTTACAAGTTTCATTGAAGTGTGACCATAGCTTATAGGCACCCCTTATGTTGCTTAACTACAAGAACAACTCCTTACAAGAACTACTCCGATAAGAAAACAGGCTTACTAAGCATTGTAACAAGCTTTCTGTCTCTCTTGGTCAGATATAGCGCTTGGATTAATGATTAAGAAAAATCAGTACCTGTTAGAGGACCAAAGGAATGGGGGCAACACAGAGTTTTTCCCCCTAGCTATCATGCCATTAACTTTTTCACTGTCACATTCAATTTTCATTTTCAGCTCTTAATGTGTTGTCACTTAAGCAATGGGATGACAGAGGGGTAATATTGTTGGTCTTTCCTTAGGGCAACAGCAATCCAGGTCTGGTCAGATGAGTTAGCAGCTGGCCTGGATTTATCTGATTGCCTTTGTCAGGTAAATCTTTAATATTTCGTAATCCCTCTTATCTTTGGCACAGTCCCCATGTCATCTCTATTGTTCCCTTAGATCCTATGGCACTTATCTTCTTACATAAATTTCTTCTGGGTCTCAGGCTCAAACAGTTTCTGGAACTCAGGAACAAATCAACCTTCCACAGTACAAAAACTGCCCAATTCATTTTAGGACAACTATTTTTTTTTTTCAAGATTAGGACAAACATCCAGTAGAACCATCTAAACCCATTATAGCAGTTTTAGTTGCCTGCCATCTCCTCCATGACTAACCTGTTTCTTCCCAGAATTTTCTCTGTACTTAACCTATTTTGTCGGATATTTTAAGACTTCTTCCCTTTCCCCAACTCAGGATCTTTTGCTCCTATCTTCTTCTAGGAGTACTATGCTCAGTATGAAAATATAAATGATTTTCATGCTAGCTCTGTGTCACCCAACTGTAGTACAGTGAATTAGAATAGAGCTTGTTCAGATGTCTATAAAAAGAGTCCAGGAAGATGATGCAGTAGAGGTTAAGTTCATCACATATAAATAGCATTCTTAATATTCTTTAAACTCCTGATTTATTAATATGGGGTATTTTAATTTCTACTCCAATATTCTTTTATCTAACTTACTGATACCTTAAATTGCTTATTTAAAAACAACATAACTGTAGAATAATCTAAAATATGTACCAATACTTTAGATTTCCTTTCCATGTCATCCCAGATTAACTCCTGTCTCATAGTGTTTAGATTTTAGTTACCATTTTAAGGCAGCAATGGAAGGTATGATTTGGCGAAAGATGGAGGTTATAGAGAAACTTGTTCAATACTTATTGAATAAGTATTAAGGACCTTCTTTTTCCTTTCCTTATATATATATTTTTTAATTATTATTATTATTATTATTATTTAATCTTTAGTGAGATTCACAGCCTTTGAGGCTGGTTAATAGCTCAGCAGCTTGAGTCCTAACCAAGGACCTAGGAACTGTTAAGGTATTGTCGGAGGATGTAAGCTGTTCCGAGTAAGGTGGTTTTTTGTAGAGTCAAGATGTTCAAGTCCGGCAAATTTAGAATTTCTAAATAGCAGGGTAGCCCTTTGGGTATTGCTCCAAGGGCTCCAATTATAATCGGGACAACACACAATTTCTTTTTCCACAGTCGCTCAACTTCAATTTGCAAATCCCGGTACTTTGTGATTTTTTCTTGCTGCTTATCTTCAATCCGTGCATCACCAGGTATTGCAATGTCAATGAACCATACTTTTTTCTTTTCAACTATTGTTATGTCAGGTGTGTTGTGGACCAAGTGTCAGTCTGAATCCTAAAGTCCCACAAGATCTTGAGTTTCTCAACTTTCTCAACCTGATGTTCCCAGTGGTTTTTGCTGTACTCAAATCCAAACTTCTGGCACAATTTCCAGTGAATGGTCTTAGCAACACGGTCATGGCGTTGTAGGTAGTCAGTTTGTGAAATTTTGCTGCACCCACTGATCAGGTGGTCGACTGTCTCATCTTTCTCATTGCAGAGGCGGCATTTGGTGTTGGTGGTAACATGTTGAATTTTTGCCTTCATGCAGTTTGTGGCTAGGGCTTGTTCTTGAGCTGCCAAAATAAAGCTTTCTGTTTCTTTTTTCAGTACTCCTGATCTTAACCAGTTCCAAGTTAGTTTCTGGTCAGCTTTGCCTTCAATACTTTTCAAGTATTGGCCATGCAGAGCTTTGTGTTTCCAATTTTCAGCTCGCTGTTCAATTACTTCTTTCTTATATTCTGCTTTTGTTTTAGTTGTCTTTAAAAGGCCTCCTTTATTTACTTCCTTAATCATTGGTTCTTCACTTTTCTGGATGTAATCATTCAAGCTGCATTTTTCTTCTTCCACAGTCTGCTTTACTTTGTAGGAGTCCTCGACCACCCTCTGCTCTTGGTAAATATAATCGGTCAACATCACTTTTAGGGTGCAAGGCATGATTCATTGTCATAAGCTTCCTTGTTTTTCTGTCCAAATTGTCTAACTCCATTTGGGTCCAGTCAATTTTTCCTGCAGAGTATCTAATCACAGGTATAGCCCAGGTATTTATGGCTTTTATGATGTTTCCTCCACTCAATTTGGACATTAATATCTTATGAATTCGCCAAATGTACTTGGCTGAAGTTAATTCCTTGACTTTATTATGCATTAAGTCAGAGGCTTCTAAAATCCCCAAATACCTGTAGCCTTCTTCTGATTTTACTGCCTTTATCATTTCTTCATTCTCTAGTTCTATTCCATCCTCTTCTATGATCTTGCCTGCTTTGGTTGCTATTGTTGCACATTTGTCAATTCCAAACTGCATACCAATGTCTTGGCTGAATTCACAGTTCATCTTCTTCAAAATGATTGTCAGTGGTAGCATTGAGAGTATAAAAAGTAGGGGTGAAAGGGAATCGCCCTGGAAAATGCCTTGTTTAATTTCAACTTCACCCAGTTCTTCATTATTATTATTATTATTATTATTATTATTATTATTATTATTATTATTGTTGTTGTTGTTGTTGTTGTTGTTGTTGTTGTTGTTGTTGTTGTTTTTGTAACACAATATAACAGTACAAGACATACAACACTTATAAACAAACTCTCTTTACAGCTATTGCATGGTGGTCTTCTTTGTTTTTCACAATTTCTCCTTCTTTCTCTTTATGTTATTCCAATTTACTACTTGTCCTCAACATTTTGATTGCAATATATACAATGTTATTCTCTCATTCATATCAATTTCCTATTTTTTATACTTTAACATATCCTTTCTTTATTTTTTAACATTTCTATCCTTTCCTTATATTTCAAGCCTGAATTAAAATCAGGCATTATTTGCTAAATCAATGTTACAGAATAACAGAATTGGAAGGGATCTTGGAGGTCTTCTAGTCCATCCCCTGCTCAGCCAGGAAACCCAATGCCATTTTAGACAAATGGTTGTCCAATCTCTTCTTTAAAACTTCCAGTTTTGGAGCAATCACAACTTATGGAGGCAAGTTGTTCCACTGATTAATTGTTCTGTTAGGAAATTTCTCCTTAATTCTAGGTTGCTTCTCTCCTAGATTAGTTTCCATCTATTGCTTCTTGTCCTGCCTTCAGGTGTTTTGGAGAGTAGCTTGACTCTCTCTTCTTTATGGCAGTCCTTTAGATATTGGAACACTGCCATCCTATCACCCCTAGCCCTTCTTTTCATTAAACTAGACTATCTAATTCATCAACTCTTCTTTATATGTTTTCGCCTCCAGTCCTCTAATCATCTTTGTTGCTCTTCTCTGCACTCTTTCTAGAGTCTCAATAGCTTTTTTACACTGTGGCAACCAAAACGTTGATTGTGTATTTGGCTCTGTCATCAGAAACAAGCAGCAAACTGTCTTACTTTGAAATTTTGACAACTTTTCCTATTAGACCCCATTTCTGTGACAAAGCAGATGCTATTCAGAGGTTTTCCATTAAACCCCCACTTTCTGTAAACACGCCTTCTGAATATTTTTCTCTCTGAAATTTGTTTGTTATTTCAGAACATATATGCTATCATCTTTGCCATTACTAACATAAATCAATTGATATCAAATAACCTAGTGGAATATCTATTAACTTGTCACCAGGAGTAAAATGTATTCAAAACTTAAAACTTGCTTTATTTCATAAAATGCTACCCACTGTAGCAGTAAATAGTATATATTCGTTTAATAAAAACACTTTTCAAGAACCATGGTGAGAAATCCAATCTACTTACTCTTTATAAATGAATTAAGATTAACATACCATAGCTGTGATATGATATTCTGTTTGTATTTGCTTTGTTGCCTTTCATTCTTCAGCAGGGCATGGAGATTAGTTTAGTTTGTGCCTTGTTTCTCCAAGCTACTTACTATCCTTTCAAGCAAAGAGTAAAGAGAACCCAATTCATCATAATGCTAATTATATGATCAATTATGTATGAATTATGAACCACCTGAGTTGGGAGAATCATTAATGTAGAAATATTCATATTTCTAGAAATATGTAGAAATGAAAGTTGCCTTTTTTCATAATTGTAGAAATAAAAGTCACTTTTTTTTAAAGGCAAAAATCAGCAATGTCAAACCTGAATATTGGAGAGATTTTTAAAAGGTCCAGTTTCTTTGGAAGAAAACAGTGCTGATTCCTTTGGAAAACAACTCCAAATAGAAAACAGAGGTCATATTTTAATGCATTTACAAAGCTGTTCAACTGGAAAGGAGACATGTTGCTCTATTTTTCTACTCTGACTACCCCCTGCTGTTAGCTTCTCCTTTGAGATATGTTGATTTGGCCATTTAGCAATTCAGTGTGCATCAGAAAGCTGCTGATTTCCCTTATCAGCCTGTGATTCATTTGGCTAGTAAAATCACTATTGAAACCCATTTGCATCATTAACTGTTATTACTAAATCATTCAAAAGCCTGAGAAAATGCAGTCACAGGAAAGGTTGTATGCCCAATGTGAAGAACATTTGATAAGCTCTTGGAAATAGAATTCTGGCACCTCAATCTATTGCTTCTGTCAATGGAACTGAGCACAGAAATTCAAAATATATTTGATATTCGCATGTATTCTTCTTTTAAGAACATAAAATCCCATCTTTCTGTATTTTATTTGTTGGTATATTTGTTTTATCTAGGTTTCCATAACCTTTTAAATAAATTTTATAATGAAAGGCCATATCAGCTGTGACCTTCATCTAACGACAATTATGAAAGCAGCATTGTGCTTCAAGCCTTGCCCTTTTGGAGGTGCATGCTATGTGACAACACATGTACAAAGGGAGTTGCTTTGGGACAATGCTGCTTTTGCCAAATTGACGTATTCTGTGGATGTTGCCGCACCCAACCCTTTTTAAGGCAACAATCTTTAAAAGAAAAATTTGAACCATTTCTCTCTTACACTTTTTGCACATAGAAGCCTAGAAAGAGAGAAGAAACATAAGTTGATAACAAATGGTAAAAACAAAAACCCTTTCTGGAACATTACAACATTACCATATATGTGACGTTTTGGAGAATATTGGTGTCCTAGCCCAGTGGTGGGTTTTAAAATTTTTTACTACTGGTTCTGTGGGTGTGGCTTGGTGGGATGGCATGGCTTGGTGGGCGTGGCTTGGTGGGCATTGCAGGGGAAGGATACTGTAAAATCTCCATTCCATCCCCAATCCAGGGGAAGGTTACTGAAAAATCCCCATTTTCTCCCGATCAGCTGGGACTTGGGAGGCAGAGAATAGATGGGGGAAGGCCAGTCAGAATTTTTACTACCGGTTCTCCGAACTACTCAAAATTTCCGCTACCAGTTCTCCAGAACTGGTCAGAACCTGTTGAAACCCACCTCTGTCCTAGCCCTGAGAAACTCTGTCCTAATGCTTAGTTAAGATTTATAAATCTGCATTGGGGTAGAAATGGAGATGGGGGACTAGTAATGACTCTTAGTAAGAAACAGGAGTTCGGAATAGTTGGCTTGAGGAGTACACTGGGAGTTGAAGTCTACATATCTTCAAGACTAAATTTGGGCAATAGGTTCTGCCTATCTTTACTGGTAACAACAAGAACAACAACAACAAACTTTATCTTGAAGCAAAGGGAAAGGAGATAGAAAGGCATGTGAAGAGAAGAGAATCTTCAGGGAGCAGAGAGTAAGAAATGCTTTGAAGGGAAGGTTTCAAGAGGTTTAGATGGACAGCATGGGCTGTCTGGGGCCTGTGACAAGAGCAGAGATCAGTATCTCTGGCTAGAGGTAAGTGAAGGCATCAAACTGTGACCCAGAATGCTCTAGAGAGTCAACAGGAACCAAGGAGAGTGCTCTTGAAATTTAGATTCAAGGTTGTAATCCATGGAGTCACTGTCCAGCTAACTGGAAAAGAAAATTCAGGAGAATTATCTCCTCTTTGAGGTAAAATAAATTTTTATGTCGAGATTTCCACTCAGATGCCTTATTTAGGAGCTCTAGTATGCTTTATAGAATTTGCTTTTGATATTTTTGTCAAAAGTTTACTGTCATTGTACAAACTATTCTTAAGCATTTTGTTCCAGCTAAGCTACTTATGTCCACTTTCCCTGGAGCATTGTATGCAAGGCTGAGCATTTGAAGCATTGTTAGTGATCTTATCAGCGCTAAATGGATATTTCAGCCAAGTGAGACTGTTTGGGCTTTTGATTATCTTAGGGTAAAAGAAAAAGTGCTTTTTTATGTTTATTAATAAGAAAATACAGAAAAATAAAATAGTTTTTGAACCTTGAGATTAATGCTTTTGCTTTTCTCTCTTCAGAAAGAGTTAGTACACAGTTCAAAGCTCCTGGAGCCGAAAGGTGACACTAAAGAGTTTACTTTTCCTTGTTATTGTCAATTTATGAGCAATTAAGTGTCTACGCTGTCTCACAAATTGGTGGTGTTAAGGAGGAGGAGCCTTCACTTCCTTTATCTAGAAGAATGCTTCTCAACATCAGCAGTTTTAAGATGTGGAGACTTCTGGAGTTGGAATCCACAGCTTAAAATTGCTGAAATTGAAAAAAAAATACTGATATAGAAAGATGGATGCTGCCAGTTAGAAAAGTTCTATAATACACATAAACAAGATAAGCCATACTCCTGGGCAGGAGGTAGGTGTGGTTTCAGGGTACATGCAGGACATTCAAGACTACTACATACCCATTGTTATCCATCATTAATAACAATCTATGTGATGTTTACCAATTTCTTCATCTTAAATTCTACTGCTTTTATACTACTCATGAAATAATTCTGGTGTAGCTTTACAGGTTTAAGTTATTATTCCTCTCCACTAAATATACAAGACAGCTTCTCAAAATCATTTGACCAGGGCAATGTAGAGCTCAAATACTGACCTGAATAATTTGCATCAGATATTGAAGATCTGAGCATGACTTCTTCAAAATATTTTCCCAATTGACTTTTTTACTTGAAAGGAAAACAATGACCTGGAATAAAAAGTAGTTGTTGCACTAAAATACAGCAGCCACTGCATAAGTTTTGATCTTAATATTAAATATCTTAAGTAAACTCCAATCCATAGAGAAATTAAATGCAACCTAAATATCAGACCTTAAATGTAGTTAATTCTCTTGATCAAATGAGACATACTATGCAATGTACATAGAATTTTATTCTAGTTGTACAGTTCAAATTAATTCATAATATTTATTTCAGTAGTGGGATTCAAGTAATTTAACAACCGGTTCTCTGCCCTAATAATTTCTTCCAACAACCAGTTCACCAAACTGCTCAGAAAGTTAACAACCAGTTCTCCCGAAGTGGTGCGAACTGGCTGAATCCCACCACTGATTTTTTTCCTATTTCATATACATAGAAACTCCCAATCTGTATTCTTCAGATTGCAAAACTCCCTTGTAGTATCAGCTTCTGCAAACAACTGATATGTTTGTTTATCTTCATTATCCTTTTATTTCCATACCCCTACCTTTCAGTGCCATTTAACCCATTTAATTTAGATTCTTAATTGTTTTGCCATTCAATTTCCCAACTTTCTTTTGCCATGCCTGCCCAGAACTTGCCCATTATTTCCTTATTTATCTTATTATGTTACCAACAAATAAGACTTCTTAGTGGATTACAATAATTGCTTCAATGCTCTCACTTTTTCTTCCTCTGTGTTTTCTTACATTTTTCTTTTCTATTTTTTTCTTGAAATATTTTTGTTGTGTTTTTTGCTCACATTTCCAATCTGTATGTAGGCTTCCCATCACTTTCTTGCCTTCTGACTCACCTTATAATTCCAGAATTAATCACTATAGTGTACACTTCTCAGGTATATATGATGCTTTCCATATGAAGAGAAGACAAGAAAAATTGGGAATTTTAGTTCCATTTTTTCTGTCATCATCTTTCAAAATTGGAGCCAAATATTTGCTGTGTAAAATTACTTCTCATATTTCCCAGATTACAAAACAATTGGGAAGCATGTGTATGTAGAGAAGATATCTGTTTAAAATACTATACTTTCAAATAGAGGAGGATAAGTCAGCCATTGGAAGAGGTGGCCAAGGGCTTGCACTAGATGTTAGGCAACTCTATTGTAAGTTGTGAGCATGGCGTTTTCCATTTACATAAAGAAACACAGGAAATTGTTTTATATTGAAATGGTTTATTAGCCCTTTCAGCCCATGATAACCAGCACTGACAAGAAATGAGTTTCTACGGACATTATAAGGATTGAATGTGAAATCTTATGCACACAAAACTTGCTTCTTATAACTCCCCCTTATGTGTGATGTCTTTTGGATTACAAGATTGGAAGTAAGAACGGTTTTATTGTGAGCCCATTTTGTAAAAGAGCCAGGTAAAAACCTCAGATAAATATTTAGGATATTCAATCTTAATACATCTATTAAAATGTTTACCACTAATTAAGGTGAATACTGGTTAATTTTAATGTTTATCATCAATGAACTAGTTGTTCTTTCTGGAAAGCAGTATTGCCCTGTACCAATCAGCCCTCTTTTAATCAGTTGCAAAATTAAAGTGATGCTATTTTCATGACAAACATTCTATGTATTTGGCATTATACTTCATATACAGTATATCATTTTGTTTATGCATTCAATATTAATGCCTAGTCAAGCCAGCTGCATTTGAAAACAATTAGAGATAAACTAATTGTTCAATTTGTTTTCTTAAAATATTATATTTAATTTAAGATGAACTTTTAATTTAATCAATAAGGCATGACAGGACATACATTATAATAAATGCAATATTAGGTATTTAGCAAAGCTAAAGCTCTCCAATAAATCAAGAAGTGTCATTTTTTTCCCCCCTAACACTTACATCCTCAAGGGTCTTATTGAAATAATATGTTCTGGCATCCATGATATACTGTCCTTTTCTATTCTTTTGATAGATTCTCATTAGACTTTAATGATTACAAAATGAGCATTAGGAAGGAATAATTTATTATCATACTATTATTGAAACTTTCTTTATCTTCACTTTTGAACAAACAAGTAATATGGGCATTTATTCCTATTTATGTCTATTTATTGTACTAACCAATAAACAAAATGCTAAATTTTTACTTTTAATAACCAAGTTTTGAAATTTTCTTATTATTGAAATAGAAATTGATGGGAACATCGATTAACTGAATTATCTGTTCACCCAAGGCAATGCTGGTGAATTGTGCTGAATATACTGTAGTTACAGCCTATTTGTCAAATATTCTTCATTGACATGGTGAGGGGAAAGCATTGGAGTGGAAAGGGCAGATGTAAAGTGGTTAGGATCATAGGATGTTTGAACTGCTGCTGAATTAGAGATTACATTTATGTTATTCTTTAAAGCTGCAACAAAGACAATTTACAATAAGTTTAAAATATAGAAAAGGGGAAAAAATCTGTTGGAACATATCTAGTTTTATATATTATTATTTATTAAATTTATATATTACTTCTGTTATACATTTTTTATTTATTTCAAATTGGAAATAAAATATAGAATAAAAATATGAAACAAAAACAAAGATAAAAACTGTATAAAACAGAATATTAAACATACATATAAAATTCCCTCTGGTTTAATATTTCAAAAATAATAATTCTTCAAGAATAATAATTTCAAGAACATTTCAAGAATAATTGTTCCTTTCCCTTGCAAAACAGGTCCACAAGAATAATATTTCAAGAATAATAATTGTTCTTGCCCCTTGCAAAACAGGTCCACAATTTATGAACTTCTACATCTATATTTGCAATATTGCTACATAACATTAAAACATGTTACAAATATAGAAATCTATTATCAGTCACCCAATTTGACCTACCATCTATTTACTATAAAATAACAGGTAATCCCAACAAAAAAGATAAACTTTAAAGACCTCTGTTAACAAGCTGTTATTGTATTTAACTCACAGAAAGTCCACAAAGCGACTTCTAATCTCTCATTAGAGACCCATTGTCTCTAATTCACCCAGGATCATATAGCATCAATTGATTTTTAATAATAAAAACAACTCCCTTAAAGTTTATTATCTTTTCTTTAAAATTAAAAGTGGAATCTTTTCAAACAACTGCTTCTTATTCCTCAAAAATATAGGTCTCCATTGAGAATATCTCTATACAGAGGTGGGTTTCAGCAGGTTCTGACCAGTTCTGGAGAACCAGTAGCGGAAATTTTGAGTAGTTTGGAGAACCGATAGTAAAAATTCTGACAGGCCCTGCCCCTATCTATTCTCTGCCTCCCAAGTCCCAGCTGATCAGGAGGAAATGGGGATTTTGCAATAACCTTCCCCTGGAGTGGGGTGGGAATGGAGATTTTACAATATCCTTCCCTTGCCACGCCCACCAAGCCATGCCCACAGAACCGGTAGTAAAAGTTTTTGAAACCCACCACTGTCTCCATAGCACTCGTTCAGTAAATTTTCCTACAAATTGGGACACAACGTCTCTTGAGAACTGTCTTCTAGTTGCATATAGTAGCTCTATTACACAAATTCCATCAGTTTTCCATAGAAGGTCCAGTTTGTTAATGCTCCCTTCAGCCTCCTCTAGCAAGTCTCTTAACAGCAAATCAGTTTCCAGTCCATCCAATTGAATGGCTGGTTTAAATACTGTTGCCTGTATCATGATGTCTTCTTTAGGAGGATCTGAAACTTTTATGAATTCATCATACCTTTTATCCAATTTTTGATTTAAAATGTAAGCTGCCAAACATTTTTTTCAAAAGCTTTCAGAGGGGTTTTAACATTAAAAACACCTGAGTCCCATCTCTCTCTTATGTATCTTTTTTGAAATATTGTAGAGAATATATAATTTATAATATTCAAACTCCTTAATTTATTGTTGCTTTGTTTTTAATATAGTCCAAATTTCTTATGTAGCCAAGCTTTTGCAGCAGAGTGAAAACAGTTCTTTTCAAGGACAAAGAGAATAAATGTTCCATAACAGAGTAACAACAGAAGAAGCTGACATAATAATTTTCTCAGCTGAAAGAAAAAGAATTTTAAAAGGGGTGGGGGGTGGGGAATGTCTTTTTTTAAAATGAGAAAGCAAAAATATGTACAAAAATAAAACAAAGCAATGGAGTTCTTTTGGAGAAACAAGTAAAATACAAAATCATTAGAATAAAAATCTGGTATGAATCAGATCAAGTCCTTTTTCACTGAAAAAAAAAGCCCTCATACCACCAATTTCTTTGTAGCGAAAAAGAAAGTACTTTAAAACTATTGAATAAAATGATGAAAATTTACATTTGTAATCAAGCAAAATGGTATTAAGCAAGCAGCTTTGGTCCTGGCTATTAACTGACTTCAAAAAATGATATTAAAAACAGAGGCATACCTAAAAATACAAGCAGCAACTGGGGAGGTGACCATTCCAGCCACCCTTACTGAGAAGCACAATCCTCTGGATTCTCTTCCCAGGCAAGTACTCAGTCATTCAAGGATCATGATGAATCATTCCCACTTACTCCCATTCAAATCTGGGGAGCGCTACCAAAAAATTGGCTTTGGCAACAAAGTCAGCTATTTGTCAGCAGGAAGAAAAAAAGCACCCGCTGCTCAGTAAGCCATTTTCTGGGGATCTCTCCAGCTTTATATATTACTATTGCATTAAAAAACTCAGATGGCTTTGCCTTGATTTTAGTTCACCCCAGGCTCAGGGGTGAAATCCAGCAGGTTCTGACAGGTTCGGGAGAACCGGTAGCAGAAATTTTGAGCAGTTCGGAGAATCTGCAAATACCTCTGGCTGGCCCCAGAGTCGGGTGAGAATGGAGATTTTGCAATATCCTTCTCCCAGGAGTGGGGAGGGAATGGGGATTTTACAGTATCCTTCCCCTGGAGTGAGGTGGGAATAGAGATTTTGCAGTATCCTTCCCATGCCAGGCCCACCAAGCCACACCACAGCCACCAAGCCATGCCCACAGAACTGGTAGTAAAAAAATTTGGATTTCACCACTGACCAGGTTCATAAGAACTTTTTAATTTCATGACAATCTGATGAATTTGTCTCATTTGAAAATTCAATTAACATAGAATAAGATCTTGACCCAAATACAATTATTAATCATATTGTTGATCATATTGTTGATCAATCAACAATATGTTGCTCTTGTAAAAATATAATTCAACACAATAAAGCAAAATCAGGTAAAATGCATAATACAGTATTTTAAATTTGTCTTTAAAACTGGACGAATCCCCTAAGCATATAATAACAGTAGAAGAAGACAATGATCTTCATTCTTCTTTACTATTTTGTTTCTATGGTATGGGTCAGTAGATGTCATATTAACAAGATTAGCATTTTGCATCAAATGTTATCATATAATGTTTATAGCGTTGGCTTTAGCTGACAGCAAACATTGGTTAATTCTAGGTCAGCCACTAAATTCATTGGATGACCTTTTACAACTCTTCTTTTATATTTTATGTTTCCTTTTTTGGAATAAGATGCCTACCTAGAAAAACCACCATAACATTTTCTTAAAAGATGAGATATACCTTCTGAATTACAGAAGATTTTCTCTTTGATTTATTTTAACAGAATTACTGTGAGGATTAAGTAAGGCAATGCTATATTTATTAAACTACTAAGTCTTTGGAGTGGTGCAGTAAAAAAACAAAACCTAATAATAATAATATTTAAAAAATGAAATATCAGATCAGTCAAGCATGATCAGATAACATTAGTAATTACAAGTGAAAAATTCATTTAAAGCTTTCATCACTAAATAGAATGATACTGTCAAACAGTCTTTTCATCTCTTAGGGACAGCTACCATTACAGGATAAAAAGACTTTTCCATATTAATATTATCACTAGGAAGAATAATATTTTATATGAAATAGAAGAAAGGAGAGCTATACCAAGATGCTCTCAAGATATCATCAAGATGTCTATCATCTTTGGGGCAATAATCCTTGTAAGGACATACACACTAGAACTCAACATTCCTTCCGGGTCTACTGAAATGGCTGACTGAAAGTTTATATGAAGAAAGTGTTTTAGCTTGTATAGTTTACACGAAATAAATGTTAAAAGCAATCCTCAGAAACAGTACAATGTATTGTTACCACTGCAGTAGCCTGGGATCAGGCAAAGAATTATCTATCACACCCTATTCTAAATACAAGACATGGCTAACATCTCTTTGCCCCTAAAATAATCCCCCAGGAGAGGGGAGAGAGAGAGAGAGAGAGAGAGAGAAAGAGAGAGAGAGAGAGAGAGAGAGGGAGGGAGGGAGGGAGGGAGGGAGGGAGGGAGAGATGCCCATCTCATGAAGACGTATGAAATAATTAAATGAGTTAGCGATTCAGGATGGTATATTTTCAGAACATCTTTCATATTAACTATATTCCTGAACCAAAATTCCTTTTGATAAATTGCATCCTAATCTTTATGTCTATTATGTTGCTATTGCTTTTTGCCCATAACTGTGAGGAACATGGTACTCATTATCATCATGAAGAATGCTGTCTATCTTTTTTCCACTACCACATTGGGGACATAACTGATAGACACAATTGATCTAATAATATTGTCCAGTGTATCAATTTCTGAGATTTCTAGCTGTTTTTACCCATTCAAAGATTAGAAAACACATGGTGAATTTAGGTCTATTTGATATATTTCTGAGAGAGACAAGTAAATGAAACAGCAGTAAAAAATGTTTTAAAATACAATTTAGGCTATTTAAATATTTCATGAAAGTAAGATATTTCTACAAGAACATTTTAGATTCTCTTTCCTATTTGCATTTGTCTTCTATTAATAAGCACTGAGAGTGGGTAAAACAAAAAATACAAGTGACTGGCATTTATGTAAAAGGAAAACAAAAAGGTAGGAAAATCATTGCATTCTGAAAAATCTAAATCATGATTACACAATCTTTTTACACATATACTTCAGAAGTGTAACAGTCAGGTTGTGTGATAATTTTAGGCCTGGAGAATAAACAAAATTCTGAAGACAGTTCTAAATGCTCATGCAGCTAACTCACCCAGAGAAACCTTAGGAACAGAAACACAAAATGTTTTATCAAATAGAATCTTTAAATGCCAAATTTATTCATACTTTATAATTTTAAGCTATAGAAAAGGGATAAATTGAATGTATATTAATCCTTTGAAATCCATAGAGCTTTCTCAGTGAAAAATGTCACTCCCTTTGTTTCTTCATTATGTAGATAGATAAGCTTTTCCTTAAGTCATCAGAGGAGGTCATCACACAATTGCCCTTGTGGAATACTCATTAATCTAATAATTAATTTGAAATGGATCTTCAAAACATTATTCTTTTCCCATCGTTCTCTATAGATTAATTTAAATGCCTTATGTGTATAATGATTAACTTGATGGTTAATTAATTGTAAAAATCTGAATTAAAGCTTACTTAGAAGATGAATTATTACCTGACAGAGATAAATGTTTCATTCCCTTTTGCTTACTTGAACAGCTTACCAATTTTGAAAAAGTGCAAAGTCTGTGGACAAGATAGTCATAGATTTTTTTTGGAAGGAAAATAAAGGAATTGTTATTTTTATTTTTAATGTGATTGATTGATTGGTCAGTCACAATTCTAAAGCCATCAACTTCTGCAGAAAAACACACATTTAAAACAAAAAAACCCCAACAATTAAAAAAAAGATGGTTAATCCACTGACACTTTCCACATAAACATGTGGAATGAAACCTTTTACCTAAAAAGGGACGAAACTTTCCACATAAAGTATATATCTGATCCCAGAGAAAGAACTAGATCCTCAAGACTCATTTAAAGGTGTTCTGAGCCATTTGAATATCTGGAGGGTTAGTGGTCTTCAAAGGGAACTTTGTATACATGTTCTGTAGAAATTCTCATGCAAGATAAACATAACCCAGTGGTGGGATTCTACCGGTTTGGACCGCTTTGGCCAAACTGGTAGTTCCCACTTCCCGCTGAGAGCAAACTGGTTCTCTGTTGCTGTGTAAGTGGCCCTGCCCGCTCGCCCCAGAGTTATTATTTTTGCTTCTTTATTTCCGCTTCTGAAACCCAGCTGATCAGGGGTGGCAGATTGAATTGGCCCTCCTCAGCTGTTTTCTTTGCTCCTTTCCTTGTTTGAAACGCAGAAGTTCAATTTTATGGAAACTGCGTATACGCGCACAGCGCGTGTCTGGCACACTCACTCAGCAAACCAGTTGTTCAATCGGTAGGCTCCCACCCCTGCCATAACCATAGTCTGTGAAAAGGTGCTCATGGTCCAGGAACAGTTGCAATTGGTGCATGAAATGAAGGCCTCTGGCTGCAACCATCACTTGTTCTTTAAACAGGACCTGAGAATCCAGAAAGATCCCAAATTGTGTACTATCTTGACAAATATAATCTCATTGAAAACTAGATTGAAATATCCCTGAATCTGGAAAATCTATAGGTCTGTGACTCAGCATGATTAGGGTTTGCATTCCTTTAATATCATCGATAAGCATCCAAAATAAAACAGATAAAATGATATTACAAAAACGTGTTAAGAATTTTAATGTCATATAATCTCAAATCAGTCTAAGATTATTTAGCCTTATTTTTTATTATTTATTAGCTGAGAATGCCTAAAAATTCAATAAAAATAAAAAGATCTAGCATGCAGTAAATATATTATACCAGGTTAAAAGAAATTATTTTTCAGACCTCAAACCAATAGGATCATAGCTGGTTGCTAATAACTATACACAAGGATGAAAGAAACAATATAATCTACAAAATCAGCTATAACCATTGAAACCAATTCTATGTGAGACAAACATAACATCCATTAAAAATCAGGATCCACAAACAGCAGTTGGCAGTCAAAGACCACAATCCCAAGTCCTTAATCCCTACCGACACTGACACCAAACAGCACCAGTTTGATTGGAGCAACACAAAAATCATCAGCCACGCTACCACTTGCCACACTTGTGAGTTCATTGAAGCCTGGCACTCCGCAAACAATTCTATCGACAGACACATTGATCTACAACCCGCCTACGAACCCCTCAGAATCCAAATCAAGCATACAGCCCACCAGAGATAGCACCGATCCTCAACCAATCCACGCAAGCTACCAAGCCTGATAACAAAACATTCAGAAACCAACCCACAAGCTCAGAGAACAAACCTTCACCGTCAGCTGTACACTTCTTTTAATTGCAGGGAAATATTTTGCTGTTTGCTCCACATTGGATTTGCTTGTTTATTTATTTGATCAGACAACTGATATAAGGCATAGAATTATTTAGACCTCCCTGGAAATGGAATAAACAAAAGAGCTGGAAAAGAGTCCTGATGTTTCTACAATAATTACATTTAAATAGGATGTGCTCCACTCTTCCAGCTTGTCCCAATTCACATGGATTCTTAATTCCTATGGTATTTTGTTATAACATACTTCAAGGGCCATTGATAGTATGCAATTAAAGATAAATGTGTGTGTGCGCACACACATACACAATGCAGTTTTGCTCTTTTTTTATAAATAGAAGAAAATGAAATATTGCCATAAATGAAATTCAATAATAAATAATAAATTTAACTATTCCATATGGTTCTGCAACCATACTCCACTTCTCGCTTAGATAACAGCTATCAGGGAAAGTGGTGAGTATTGTCCTCCATTTCTAGTCTCAAACCTTGGAGAATTGTGGAGAGGGAGACATGGTATTTATACTTTTGTTCATGTGAATGCCCTTTACTGCATTATTTGTATGTTTTAAGCGAAGCAACTGAGAAAACTGCATCACTTCCTGGTAATATTATCTCTGCCTTGTGGAGCTGAGTTGGATGGTCTTGAAGGTAGTGTTGTCAACATCCATATTGTAGCCATAGATAGTTAGTTCAGGATTTCATGGCTAAGGAGGATTTAAGAGCCTTTTTCCATGGTGCCATCTCAGCTTTTGAATAACCTTTACAAAGACATTTGCCAGGTGCTCCATTTACAGCTTTTTCTGTCTCAGCTAAAGATCTTTCTTTTTCCGCAGTCTTTTAACCTTAAGTCATCCCTGCTGTTTTTAAAAAGTCTTTGCTCTCTATTTTCTTTTACCATTTTTAAAATTTTTACTTGCTAACTTGAAAAGTTGGAATATTTCTTTAAATTATTTTCATTTTTGTTTCATTGTGTGTGTAGGATAGAAAATATAGATCTGGATGTATGTATGTATGTATGTATGTATGTATGTATGTATGTCTTCTCAAGTTTTCGCGGGTGTATGTAAAAAGTTAAAATCTCGGGTGTTTTCCCACGTCATTAAAAGTCTGTTAGTTGAAATACTTAAAATCCTGGCTAAAATCCCAGTTTAAAATCCTCCAAAATCCCAACAAAACACTTTGTAAGGTCTTTTGAAACTCTGGCTAAAATCCTAACCAACACTTTAAAAGTTTTCTTTTTGGCAACGTTTCGACAAGCTCTCTAACTTGTCATCATCGGGCCCCTACTTTCAGTTTAGAAGTTGTGGGTGATAGCTAGCAATGATAGCTAGCAATAGGGAAAGAGAGAGAACCGAGCCAGAAGATAGGCTGAGATCTCAACAGACAATCAGCGGTGTTGTGATGCCTACCAGAATCCTTCCCTCTTTGTAATTGACAGTTAGTAATAGGGAACCAGAGAAAGCTGGGCCTTTAACATGCAGTCAGACTGCAGCTAGGATAATGAAGCAGGAGAAAAAACTGCTGCCCTCCAATCAGGACACAGAGTTGCAGGCCAACCAGCATATGACAGCAGCAGCGAACATAGAAAAGCGACAACTCCGATTTTACAGCATACCCACAGCTTCTAAACTGAAAGTAGGGGCCCGATGATGACAAGTTAGAGAGCCTGTCGAAACATTGCCAAAAAGAAAACTTTTAAAGTGTTGGTTAGGAATTTAGCCAGAGTTTCAAAAGACCTTACAAAGTGTTTTGTTGGGATTTTGGAGGATTTTAAACTGGGATTTTAGCCAGGATTTTAAGTATTTCAACTAACAGACTTTTAATGACGTGGGAAAACGCCCAAGATTTTAACTTTTTACATATACATGCATACATACATACATACATACATACATACATACATAAATACATACATACATTATAGAGTGTTATATAAAAGATACAATTTAAAACATAATTGAATTTTGTGGAATTTTTAAAAAAATATGCATAGGATCATTCAGCATACTTCTACTAGGGGCTACAGCTGCTCTTTTTTTCCCTTTCATAGTAATGGTGGGGTTACATTTTACAATATCTGACATTTAAGCAATTAAGCTCAGGATATTTTAAAGTTGCAATTTCTCTGTAGAATGTCCTGGGATATAACCTTTTATGAATCCGTGTTTGCATCCTGTTGCACTTTTAACCATTATGCTGGAAAATGTTAATTGGTTTACAAGCCATCTGAATTTGTCCAACTTGCGGGGGGGAGGGAGAAAATCAGAATTTTGAAATCTATAATCCTCAGTATAGGACTTGTTTTATCTCACAGATATTAGTCACTGCCCAGCAATATCATGATCATACTTTTAAACTCCATGTTATGTTTACCCTAAACATCTGCTTGACATCCTTTCTCAAATAACTTTCATTTGTTTAGAAATGTTGTTATTCTTAAAACAGCTATGATTGAGCCGATGAAAAATATGTGTCTTCCTTACGATGTCATAAATTGCAGCAATATTTAGAAAGCAGTAAAGTGGATATAATCATCTAGTATTAAACATAATGACTCAGTTTCTTTGTTACTGCTAAAGTGGTTGTTATCAAATGTATCATTTGATAAATACCTGCATAATTTCCATTATAGGGCATTATATAATGTCACAAATCATTTTTAGATCTTAATGTAACTTAAATATCAGGACTGATCCATAGTAAATAGTGTCATGGACTAAAATAAAACCTGTCGTGGCATTGATGGGCATGGAATTCATGTATATGCTTGCATCCATTTTAAAATATACTACTCAAAAAAATAAAGGGAACACAAGCAGAAGATATCCGAAATCTGAATGAATGAAATAGCCTTATTAAATACTTTGTTCTTTATATACAGTAGTTTATACACTGCTCAAACAACTAAAGGGAACACAAAACTACTGTATGTAACGAACAAAGTATTTAATAAGGCTATTTCATTCATTCAGATCTCGGATGTCTTCTGCTTGTGTTCCCTTTATTTTTTTGAGCAGTATATTTTCTCAGTCCCATGTTTGCATTTTTTTTATATCAATGACTGAGCAAGTATAGTGAAAAATTGTACACTTGTGACTGAGTGTGATATAGACCCTAGTCCATTTTGCCATTGTATAGGAACATTGATCTGAAAGAAAGTTTAAGGCAGGCAAGATAAGTGTACAATCAGCTCTTCAAAATTAATGGATTCATAGATGCTTGTGGTTGCATTGTTTTATCACACTTTATTCTTTAAAAATTATTTGTTCCCCCATTTTTCAGGCACAAGGAACCAAGAACAACACAATGGATTACTCAGATTAGTTTCTTTATTGCTGTTTACCAATAGACAGGATTCACATCAGAATAAAGCACACTCTGTATAACTATCAGAAAAATCCGATGAAGTTTTAGGGAGGATCCCTTCTGGGTCTCTTTCTGTATATCAAGAACTCAGTGCTGATTTAACTCTTAGCTCCTTGGGAAAATGCCCCTCTTTTTTTGCAATTCAGCACCAGATTTCATTCCATCAGCTCTGTTTATGCCTTTCAACACCAGTTTTTGTTAGCTATCTCTACATATATGACCAACTTAAAAGGTAAACCGCTCCAAACTCGATTGCAGAAAATACGACTTCAGCAACAGAGTGGTCAATGCCTGGAATGCACTACCTGACTCTGTGGTTTTCATCCCCAAACCCCCACAACTTTAACATTAGTCTACTGTTGATCTCACCCCATTCCTAAGAAGTCTGTAAGGGGCATGCATAAGCACACCAATGTGTCTACCATCCCTGTCCCACTGTCCCCATTTATCTGTATCCATTCCATGTATTCATAATCATGCTTATACTTATATTTGTTATCTTATACATGCTTGACAAACAAACAAACAAACAAACAAACAAATTAAAACTTTAAAGCCAACCATTCCTCCATTATATATTACAAAAATCTTTGTATCTTTGTGCATACAATAATCTTACAGATTATCAGATGCAAAAACAAAATAACATTTTCCCCAACTGTTCATCAGTCCCAAATGAAAACATCTTATTTATTTATTTATTTGTTAATTTAATTGTTTGTGAACAAGTACAAGGAAACAAGTATCAGTATAGACATAGACATGGACACATGAAAAAAATGGCACAAATAAATGGATATAAATAGGCAAAACATAGCCATAAACACATAAAATGATTACATATAATATACATTGTGTATATTAATTTTTAAAATCTCCTGTATCAGTGCATATATTTCTATCCAAATCTTTTTAGCTTTCTTACAGGCCTACCAAACATAAAATGTCACATTTACAACATGAATTTGAAGTGCCTTTATATGTATCTAGACTTTGGCAACTTGAAGTCATGCTGATTGGGGAATTCTAGGATGTCTGAAGTTCATACATCTTCAGATTGCCAAGTTTGAGAAACACTGTTCTAGACAATTTCTCTGATGATATATATTAAAAAAAAACATTATTTAAAAATATTTTAATTATAATTTTAATCATATAATCATTTTCACTTCTGTACATTTGCCTAGAAAAATCTGAGGTCATTTTTTCCATATTGAAGAATCCCAGATATATTCTATACACTCTGCTTAGGGATACATGCTTATAATAAAATGCCCCTGCTTAACTTTTTGTTCATCGTTGATATTTGCACTTATGTCTTGCCTATTTGTCTCACTGCCAATTTGAATTTTTATCTGCTTCACTAGAAAATCAGTATAGTGTAGTTATTCATGGATATGCTTGTTATTACTGGGACAATTATCCTGCTGGATACTATTATGTCATCTGTTTTATTACTTTTGGTTTTACTGTATCAAATTTATGTACATTAAATAAAATATTACATTGTTCATTTGTTCAATGTGTGTCTTGCCAAAAAAGAAGAGAAATAAACTAAACATTTATTACTGAAATAACATGCCATTCCAGTTAATCTAGTATACTTTAAATTTTCAAAAGTACAAACAATTTACCTGAGATTAAGTTTCACAAAAAATTCCAAGTAAATATACTTAGAGCTACAGTGTAAAGTCTACATGCTAAAGTCTTTCTGGCTTCTATATTCAACAACAGAATATGTGTGTGAGTGAAGTAAGGCACATTATTATCTGTATACAGTTGTAAAATGTATATTCAGCATATCAGAATTAATTTGAGGTTTTATAGCCAAAGATTCCAATGCTAAGACAAATAACAATGGGGACAAACAACATTACTGTTTCCTGGCTCTACATATAGGAAATGATAAGACTCAGATGAATTGATTGAAAGCTAAATGAAAGATGGTTGATAACAAAAAATTTAATGATCAAATAACATTGTCCCTTTAATTAAAATTGTTATAGTGCAGTTAATACACAGGGCCATCACATTCAAAATCTTTATATGCATCCAAGATAATAAAGACCAATGAATGTTTATTTTTTTCCGTTGGGTATGAAGACATTAAAAAGAATTTTAATAGAGTCTAAATTTTATAGGTAAGATGGCTAATCTTTTTGTATCCACATTTAACAGATAATTAATCATTGCTTAAATAGAGAAGAGCATCATCACCAACTTTCAAAATCATTTATCTTGGTCTCATTAACGAAGCTGGGAGAATATTATTTTAAATAACTTCATTATACAATTCAAATAATATAGCTACACTTTTTCTAAGTCTTTTTATAGCTTCAGATTTCCTTAACTAATAGTATTGTGAATGGAATTTGTGACTTATATTATCTAACGTGAGAACGTTTAAAGGTTAGTTAGAACTAGACTTCAGATATACATCAGTAATTATATTAGTATGGTAGAAATTATTTTTCTCTAAATGTATGGGGCTTTTTGTATTGTACAATTTGGCAACCTGTTAAGAAGCAAGCAACTATTTAGATAGGACACCGGTATATGTAACTAGCCTCAATTTCTGCTGCTTAAGTTCTTCAAGCTTTTTAATAAACAAGTCAGAAGATTATTGGATAGCTCTTTGTGAGTTCTTTGTAAATGCCGTTTTAATTTATTAAGTTTCATAGTCTCTGTTTAAACAATTATCTAACAAATAACAGAGAAAGGTCATTTCTCATCATTCTTAAGAATACTTGTGAAGCTAAATGTTAGGTAACTGTCAACATACTTTCTTGTCTGGTATGTACTTCGAAAAACAGCTCTACATATAGCTATGGCATCTTCATCTTTTCTTTTGACAGCTGTCAGAAACCACCCATTTTAGCCAACAGGACAGTTTCTGTGATGCTGTTGCATAGACTTTGTAGACCCCAAGACTGAATACCTGCAGAATTCCAACTGGAGAGTAGTAAAATAATGAGCTAAAAGATATAAACCTGAAACTTAGCTGTCTAAGGCTTATACAAAACTTGGGACCCAGATGACAAAACAATGTTTCTGACGATATAATTATCATATTTTCAAATTTAAAGAAAATGAGAAAGCTATTGACACATTCTTTTAATTGTTGTTCTAATTAGGTTTTTAAAGCATAAAAAACAAACACAAGCAACAGTTGACTCCAGAGTCAATGTTTTAATGGGATGAGGATTTGACTGATTTTATGACTTCTCTACTCTTGATTGCATGCAATTATTTTCATGAAAGAAATTTGTTTTGGTTGAGCTACTATACATCCCAGACATAAATCCTTGCCTTAGTTCAGTTTTTCCTAACTGGTCATAAAATGCTGCAGCTGACAAAACACAAGTAGAAGTAAGTTGCTTTTGACTCTCACTTCCACTACGGCGTCTCAGAGATAACATCACAAATGCATCTCCTCTGTCCCTTCCTACTTTGTGCATGCTGTTTGCTTAGTAAAATGAAGCACTGGGCTGCAAAATATTTAAAAATAGGTCTCTGAAACCACTAGGATCTTAAGCCTGTACAAATTCTATTAGCTGTATAAGTAACTAATTGTTCTTCCTGCAGCTACTGACCATTTAAAGATTTATTCAGTCTTCTAAAGGCCTACTAGCTGCAGGCCTGGATTCCTGGAAAACGGAACTGGAACAGATATTACTCTACTTGAAACTCTTAACCAAGTTTCGTCAAGGATTGTGCTGGATACTGGTTACAAATAGCTAATGTGGAAAGATCTTCCTTATTTGATTGTGCATAAGTTTTTTCTTTACCTTTTTTTGGTTTACTCCACCTCCTTTACAATCGGTTGAGATTTGTATGACCCTTCAGAACTTGGCTTGGTGTTTGTCTTATCCAGGTATTTTCCCTTCTTCAAAGATTTGCTACTGGGGGTTCACAGAGAATGTGTGAGTTAAAATCAATGTGAGGATTTAATCTGTTTTGAATATTTTACCCTGCTCAAACCCTACATTAATAATATGCTCTATTGCCCCACTCAAACCTAAAGAGAATGTTATCACTGCTGACATTCCATTTTTCTTGGTCTCTGCGGTTGTTCCTCCACAAAGTGTCAGGTCAGAGCTTTGTAAAAGAGCTTCTTTCCAGTATTCTCTTTTGAAACGAAAATATAATGTTCTTCTTTTCTTTTTTAAGAAAAAGAGCACCTCCAAAAGAACACCCAGGCTTCATGGCAAGTTGAACATAAGTTCTGTTTTGAGAGAAGTTTCTGAAAGTTTGTCATATCCCAACACCCAACTGCTCTCCTATAACTGAGGTAATACAGTCCAACATCAATCTTGTTAGGTGAGCAGGCAGAGACTCTTTGGGATGAAATGTTCCAACTCCTAAATCCTTTATCCTAGGTGGGTTGTTAAATGTGACCTCTCTGGTGAACCTGCAAAGTGGTCTTAATCTTTCTGGCGACTGATGAAAGAGCAGCATAAAAAAATAGGGGACAGGTTGTATCTGAGGTCTCCATCTCTACTGAGGAAAGGATTTTCCACTCTGGCAATGGAGGAATCCATTTATGCCTAGCTAGGCTCCTCAATTTAGGCTGTTCTGTCTCATCTAAACTCTTAACAGCCTTCAGGCACCAGAGCAGGAATTATAAGGAGTTAGGTTTAGGTTTATTAAATTTGTATACCACCCTTCTCCCGAAGGACTCAGGGCGGTGAACAGCCAAGATTAAAATACATGCAATATAAAAATTAAAATAAATTAAAACAGAATTAAATCAAATTGGCTTCCCAAAATTTAAAACCCTTTGCCCATAAAATAACCCATTAAAATTTTAAGCCAGCCCAGCTTGCTGAAATAGGAAGGTCTTCAAAGCTCAACGGAAAGTACAGAGGTCTGGGATCAGTCGTATTCCTGGGGGTAGCTTGTTCCAGAGGGCGGGTGCCCCCACAGAGAAGGGTCTCCCCCTGGGGGTCGTCAGTTGACATTGCTTGGCCGACGGCACCCTGAGGAGACCCTCTCTGTGGGAGCAGATTGGCCGGTGGGAGGTTATCAGTGGCAGAAGGTGGTCTTGTAAATACCCGGGCCCTAAGCCATGGAGCACTTTAAAGATGAGAACCAATACCTTGAAGAGCACACGGAAGACCACCGGGAGCCAGTGCAGCTCACGCAGGAGAGGTGTTACATGGGAGTGCCATGTCGCCCCCATAATAACCCGTGCGGCTGCATTCTGGACCAGCTGGAGCCTCCAAGTGCTCCTCAAGGGGAGCCCCATATAGAGAGCATTGCAGTAGTCCAGGCGAGAGGTGACAAGGGCCTGAGTGACCGTGCATAAGGAGTTCCGATCCAGAAAGGGATGCAACTGGCGTATCAGGTGAACCTGATAGAAAGCCCCCTGGCCACAGCCATCATATGCTCTTCTAAATACAGCTGTGCATCCAGGAGGACACAAGTTACGAGCCCTCTCCGTGGGGGCCAATGACTCGCCCCCAATAGCTAGCGATGGCACCAGCTGGCTATATCAGGATGCCTCAGCCACAGCCACTCGGTCTTGGAGGGGTTGAGTCAGAGCCTGTTCCTCCCCATCCAGACCCGCATGGCCTCCAGGCACTGGGACATCACTTCAAGGGCATCGTTGGGGTGGTCTGGGGTGGAGATGTACAGCTGAGTATCATCAGCGTACAGATAGCACCGCACCCCAAATCCATGGATGATTTTACCCATTGGCTTCACATAAATGTTGAACAGGAGAGGCGAGAGGACCAATCCTTGCAGCACCCCACAAACAAGGTGCCTTGAGGTCGACGTCTGCCCCCCAGCCAACACGGACTGCTACTGGTCGGAGAGATAAGAGGAGAACCACCATAGAACGGTGCCTCCGACTCCCAACCCCTCCAGCCGGCGCAGCATGATACCATGGTCGATGGTATCAAAAGCCGCTGAGAGATCTAATAGGACCAGGACAGAGGAACAACCCCTGTCCCGAGCCCTCTAGAGATCATCGACCAATGCAACCAATGCCGTTTTCGTGCTGTACCCAGGCCTGAAGCCGGACTGGAACGGATCCAGATAGATCAGGAGGTGGCACTACCTAGTCAACCTTAGTTGATATTAAAAGGCTAAGGAGGATAGGATCTGGTTACTTTCTGGATGGAAATGTGTGGGGAAATCCTACATCTATAGAATAGAATGTGAAGTTAAAGAAAAAAAGGAAGAAACTCCAAAAGAACACAGTCACAACAACTTTTGTATTGAAGGTAAGGAAACCACCTAGATATGTAGTAATGATCTCAATTGAAAGTAGATTTTATATATATATTTTTTACATAACTGAAAATTAATGTAAGAGGAAGAAGAGAGGAAGAAGAATATTTAAAAACAGAACTTAATATTGGAAACTGAAACAAGGACTATATATGTCTTTTATCACCTTTCCTACTTGAAATACAGTCTTAAATAAAGGCTTGGATGTATCCTACACATTCTTTCCCAAATGAATAGTAGATATATCAGAAGAAGTGAAGGCAGAGAACAGTGCAAATGCAGGATGTTAAGTATATATGGTGCCATAAATGCATAGTTTAGTTTCAGAGCAGTATGATTGTTAATACTAATTCCAATTATGTGTCAGTTTTGCATATATTCATTTTACAGTCCTTTCTATCTTGCTCATGTATCAAAAGATTATTTTCTCTAAAACATCAATAAAAAATCCTAAATGAAAATAGAACTAGTGTCATAGCATGTGAATTCATACCCTCAACTCTTAGGCCAAAATATTTTAGCCTTAGGTCTCTTAGATCACTCTCTTAGGCCAAAATGTATTCAGGCCATTATTTTTAGGGTTTAAAACATTTTTATTGATCATTCTTATTTTATAAAATTTATATTTTATAAAATTCTTTAGTTTTAATACATAATTTATTTACATTGATGCCAATTAGAGTGCCATTCCATTCCTCTGGTATGTGACACTATAAAAAAGAAATCTGTTCTAATGAATATTATTTTTTTACTTGAACGCTTTACTAATAGCGGTAACACTGACAGATCTAATGAAGTTTTTTTAAAAAGTGCATGGTGGAGAAAAAGTGAATACAGTTCCTTAATGTCATTTGTAAAAATAGTAAACTTTTCCCAAAACAAAGCTTGCTCAGAGTTGGCATTTGGGTGCTGGTTGCCAAAGCGAAACCACTTATAAAAAATAAAGAGTAAATGCCATTTCAAGTGAAATAATGGATGAAATTTTTTGGAACTGGCGATGCATTGTAATTGGCAGCTCTTCTGGTGTTGCCTGGTGCAGAGACCTTCCTGTTCAATGAACAAATGCCACATTTGCATTTCTGATCAGCGTTAACATGCCTACCTTTCTTGAACACTCTTTGTTTAAGAAGAATAGTCATGGCATGCTGTCCAAATTAATTTATTAAGCAACTTTAATCACATAATGACAAAAGTGCAGAATTTTTTATAAGATTCTTGACTAAGCATAAAGAGTCATCTGGGGTCTGAAATAACTAAGATATCAAAAACATAGGCAGTTGAGATGAAAATAACTGTCTTCTATTAAAACAATTACTGTGTAAAAAAATCCACAACATAATTTGTGCTAACAAGTAGGGTGTATTATACAAAGCCTAATACTGGGAATGTATGTACAATGGGAAACCAGTTTTAAACACATTTCAGACCTAGCTGTACTGTCTGTCATAATATACACATTTTTATTTAATAAATAAAACCAAATATTTATTTATTTATGAAAATTTATATGGCTGCCTATCTCACTCTCAATGACTCTGGGCATCTTACAAAGATAAAGCCCAATCTACAAACAACAAAATTGTTTGTTCCCTCCCCCATGGGACCAACATTAAAGAGCCATTTGATAGGTGCCATCTCACTCTCAGGTCCCCAGGTCTGTTAGCAAAAACAGGTCTTCAGGGTGTTGCAAAAGAGTGTCAGAATAGAAGGGCAATCTTATCTCTACAGGGATGATGTTCCACAGGGTGGAGTTACCATAGAGAAGGTCCTTCTTCTTGATCCAGCTAGATGGACCTAGTATTCTATGCCTCTCCACTTTCGTGGGTCAGGAGGTTGTGAATGGGAAAAGACATTCAACAAATAACCTGGTCACAAATCATGTAGGGCTTTGAAGGTGACAACCAGCACCTTGAATAGGACCTGAAAGCAAATCAGCAGCTAATGCAGCTCCTGCAGGAAACATGACACATGTGCACAAAAGCATGTGGACCATCACATTTTGAACCAATTGAAGCTTCTGGAAACTTTTCAAGGCAGCCACATGTAGAGCACATTGCAAAAATCAAGTCAGGAGGTGATTAGAAAGTGGATGGGTGACATGAGCAGGGATTGTTGATCCAGGGAAGGCATAAGCTTTCCAAGCAGGAGTCATGAATCCAGGAGAATCCCCAGATTATGCACCAGGTTTTTCTGGGGCGCCACATCCAAGTCCAAATGTGACAATTCTCCATAAACCAAAGAGCCCCAAACCCAGATCCATTCCATCTTGACAAATTTCAGTTTCAGCCCGTTGCTTCCCATCCAGCCCTTAACAGACTCCCAGCACTCCAAGAAGGTCACAACATCGCTTAACTCACCAAGTCAAATAGCAGGGTGTCATCAACATATTGATATAGACACTGGGTGCCTTGCAAAGGATAAATCTGTTTGTCCCTGGGCAATGTTAAGAGAGAGCAAATCATGATGAACAAAAGCTTTTGGTAGGATTATCTGTAGCACTTTCTAAAAGGCCCTTGTAGCCTTTTTGCCTATTGGTGTCCTTCAGTGATGCTTGTAAACATAACTGATATTTTAAAATGCATCAACATGATACATTTGTGAAATATGCTTGTAAATGAAGTATTGGTTAATAAAAGTTTGCTGAACCTGCCTATGCAAATTTATCTATCAATGGGTAAAAAAATTTTTTACCCATTGAGATTTTAATATTACTGGTGGGCAAACATGGAATAAAACCCCAAATTTAACCAGAAACAGCAATCATCTATCAATTTATTTATAATAAGACCGAACCCAATAAAAAAACCAGCATAAATATAACAAATATAAAAATAAATTTTAAAGTTGCAAGAAAATCCCAAAACAATTCACAGCTAACAATTTAGTAGAATGAGGGAAGAATTACACGGTTTTTACCTGCTATAGCTATTGATAAGAATTTTACAGTCTTAGAGATTTCTGAAGAGTGAAAACCCAGAGTGAAAACCCAGTCTTCAGTCTAACATTCTTCTAGCTGCAGTGCAAAAGCAATTAGAGTTATTAACAATTGGAAGTATTAAACTTGATTGTCCCTGAATATACAATGGACATTGTAATAGCATGCATGAGACAGATCCTATTTTCAAATGTGAAGAGAAAACAAGTTTGGCTTTCAAATGAAACACTTACATATCAAACTACTAGATACTCCTTAATAGGTAGTGCCCCAATTCGGGCCAAAGTAAATAGTCTCCTACGTGGCACATATAAGATGTTAAAAGAAATATCAAGGGACAGATCAGGTAGGATGAGTGATTGTGCTACAAAAGTAATTGGAACTTTGACACTCTGGTTTTGGATATCGAGATCCCAAACCATCTGCATTAGCTCAGCCAGGATTTTATCAAGTCTCAAAGCAGATAGTGCTGGCAGGATAATACAATAACATGCCAAATTATCATTAATTTGTCTTCTTAGGTTGGAAAAGAACCTGTCCAGCAAAGTGACTTGTTTCAGCCAAGACAACAAATGCAGCCTAATTCTAATCATGTTCAAGCACTGGCAGTTGAATAAGAAACTTATAGTAAGATATTCAAAAATTTTGATTGGATTGCTTCTCAACTGGGAGATTTCTTATAAATACATAAGTTAGAAAGTAAAAAAAAAAATGCAAGGGTAGTATTACTAATTATTTATGGTCAATATCTAGATATCCAGAATCCTGCACAGTCAGATTAAAAAAGAAGAAAGTCTAATATAAAATTATTTGAGCAATTAATGAAGTAACGTATTCCTTATCCAGGCAGCATACTTTAAAAGAATCAAAACTAAACTGATAATCATATTGTAAAACTACAAATTTAGCAATCCCTTTGGAGATTTGTAGAGACAAGTCAGCTAACATGAAGGGTTTACCCTCCTCATCCAGTCTGGTTAATGAAGAACATGTCAAAGAGGGAGTCCTCAACTTACAATAGTTCATTTAGTGACCATTCAAAATTACAACGGCACTGAAAAAGTGAGTTATGATCATTTTTCACACATATGACCTTTGCAGCATCTCCATTGTCATGTAATCAACATTCGGATGCTTGGCAACTGATTCATATTTAAGACAGTTGCTATGCCCCAAGGTGATGTGATCACCTTTGGCAACTTTCTTACTAGCAAAATCAATGGAGAAGCCAGATTCACTTAACAACCATTTTACTAATTTAATAACTGCAGTGATTCACTTAACAACTATGGCAAGTAAGGTTGTAAAATGGGGCAAAATTTAGTTAGCAAATGTTTCACTTAGCAACAGAAATTCTGGGGTCAGTTGTGGCCATAAGTCTAGGACTATCTATATTCCCATGCTTGAAAAAAAGAACAATAGCAATAACACTTAGACTTATATACCATTTCACAGTGCTTTAAAGCCTTCTCTAAGCAGTTTACAGAGTCAGCATACTAACCCCAACAATCTGGGTCCTCATTTTACTGATCTTGGAAGGATGGAAGGCTGAGTCAACCTTGTGCCTGGTGAGATTTGAACTGCCAAATTGCAGGCAGGCAGCAGGCAGCAGAACTAGTCTGCAGTACTGCATTCTAACCATTGCACTACCGCGGCTCAAAATGGATAACATAGTAAAACATGGGGAATGTATTTGTCCTCTTACAGATGGGCACATCATTATAACTCTTTCTGAAAGTGGCAAGACATTAACTATGACCAGGAAAAAAGGTCTTCTTTACAGTATGGAGAAGGTATCATATAAGGTAATTTACTTATATTATGGTGAAATGCAATTTTAAGAAGTGATTACTGTACATGTTTTCTTAACAAATTTCATGTTGAAAAGTTGTAGTGTTGCAATGTGTAGAATCCTGCTTGGAAAAAAAAATCCCTCACTTTATTTCATTTGTCCATCTTCGTTTAATCTGGTACCCTTCAACTGATGTGGATTTCAGCTCTTCAAATTCTCAGACTGCAAAGCTAATGGATAGCACCAAATTGTTTGAACTTTTTGGTAGCTAACTAGGCTCTGCGCCACCATTCTTTCATCAGTGTTCTTGGCATTTGAACAGAGTAGAATATTTTTCCATTTCAGGAATTAGATTTACATGAGTGATTTGGACCAACAACAGCAGCACCAAGTGCCAATGTAATGTAATGTAATGAGAAAGTATGTTCAGTGAGGCAAGAGTTCAATCACAGATGTTTTGTTGATGGTCTTTGCACAATATAGCTCAGAAAGTAAGTAGATTGTAAACCTAGCCTTTGGAATTCTGGATTGCTTGATTGTTTACCCTAGAAATGAGTAGAATTAAATAATGGTTGATCAAACACTTTTGCCCTCATAATGGCTGAAGAAAAGATATTCAGGCTAATTCTACACAATTAACACTTTTCAAGACCAGATATTATTACTTTAAATGTTGAATTACTTGTTTAAATGTTTCAGTTGAGATAAATTTTCTAGGCTAGCTTATATGACAAAACTAGAGAAATTTGCACATCCATTGTCATTACTATAACAAGCAAAGTGACCTTTCAATGCACTTCCATAAATTCAAAATAATTTGTTCTTAAAAGTTCAGATTTGTCATGCAGTTAAGCTTGAATGAAGATAAGGGCAGTTGAAACCCATTTTTTAAAGTTTTAATATTTAAGTTCAGTAATATTTGCGGGAAACTGTTATAAACTATGAATTTTTATTACATATTTTATTTGTAAAATTTTTATATCATTTCAATTATTGTATACATAATCTACAAAAAATATAATACAATAGTAATAGTACTTATAAAACAATCAACCATTATAATACAATATTAAGCATAATTCCAGATATTGCTTCCCCCCACCAAAAAAAAAGATCTAAAGTAAAAAGGATATAACAAATTTTTGGAAAATCGGGAGGGAAAGGACCACTTTGGGTACTTGGTGTCAACAGGAAAGGGAGCGCCTACAGAGAACGGGTAATTTTAGATTCTATGTCCCTTTTCTGTGAAATATCTCCATAAAAAGGAACACTCTGCTTGCTTGCTTGCATGCATGCATTGGATGGACAGAATCTATGTTACAGATCAAGGTGAATATATATGATTTGGCAATATATATATATACAGTATATTTCCCAGGATAATGCTGCAGGATCCAATCTGGGTCAGTCACTGGGACCAGAAGTTTTGTCTTCCGAGCTTTTGGACTTATGCTGGAACCCTTCAGGGAACTTCTTCTAGAAGAGTGTGTACTGTTCTCTCTGTGTTACATATTTTTCAGAGTATAAGACGCTCCGGACTATAAGACACACTTTTTTGTGGGAGGAAAACAAGAAAAAAAATCTGCCTCTGCCTCCCAGCAATTTGCCTCCTTGCAGCAAACAGCAAACAGCCTGTTTCAGTTTCAGTTTCAGCACAGTCTGCTTAGCACAAGAAAAAAAAATCTGCTTCTTCCTCTCAGCAATTTGCCTCCTTGCAACAAACAGCCCGTTTCAATTTCAGCTTCAGCACAGTCTGATTAGCACAAGAAGCTGATTGTCAGTTGGATCGGCCTCCTGAAGATCAGCTGTTTCAGGCTGCAGGGATTGCCATAACCTGTTGCCACCTCCACGCACCCCATTTTCCAGGGGGGCAATGGGTGGGTGGGGTTACATTCGTTGTATAAGACACACCCAAATTTTCACCCTCTTTTATGGGGGAAAAAGTGTCTCTTATACTCCAAAAAATATGGTATATAGTGCCTGTTGTATGTGGCTTTTTAAATACCGTTTAGGTTGTATTGATGGCTGGCTTTTAAGTCACTGGCTGTCATTTTCCTGTGTTGCCCAGCCCTCACCTTCTAAGTACTTGATATACTGGTAGTAAATCAGCACTCCTATTGACTGACAAGGGGCTTGTTTCCCAGGCTTCAAACACTTCCCTGGCTGTTTTTGTGTTTACTCATCCAACAATCTTAGTAGCTGCAAAGTTGAATGTGTGTCCTTGTTCATTGCAGTGTGAAGCTACCAATGAGTTTGGGTCTCCTTGTCTGACTGCTTACTTGTGTTCCTGTAATCTGGTGGTTAGCTTCCTCCCATCTGTCCTATGGAGTCACAGGGACAATCCATGCAGGGGATTTGGTAGATTACATTGGAAATATCTCCCACCTCCAAGCAATCTTTACAATGCATAATTTGTCCTTGTATGGTAGCCTCTGGGTGCTGTATTATGTCCACTTGAAGATCTCGGAAGCTGCGTTCTACAGCTTCCAAAATGTTTTTGATATATGGCAGAGTGTGCCATGTGATTGCTCTTATATTTATTTATTTTATTTTATTTTATTTTATTTTATTTTATTTTATTTTATTTTATTTTATTTTATTTTATTTTATTTTATTTTATTTTATTATTTTATTTTATTTTATTTTATTTTATTTTATTTTATTTTATTTTATTTTATTTTATTTTATTATTTTATGCAATTTATATTCTGCCCTATCTCCGAGGACTCAGGGCGACTCACAACAGTTAAAATGCATAGTTCCTCATTAAAAGTGATATAAAATTAAAGTTCCAATTTAAAACAATTTAAAATTCATTAACACCCCACCCCCCCATCAGTCCAGGCTGTGGAACAACCAGGTCTTCAAATCGCAGCGGAACAAGCGAAGCTCAGGGGCCATTTGGAGCTCCAAAGGAAGTTGGTTCCAAAGGGTGGGAGCACCCACAGAGAAAGCTCTCCCCCTGGGGGTCGCCAGCCGACACTGTCTGGCTGACAGCATCCTAAGGAGGCCCTGTCTGTGGAAATGCACCAGGCGATTGGGGATTGTCGCTGGCTGCAGGGGGTTCGACAAATATCCCGGGCCTAGGCCATGAAGGGCTTTGTAGGTGATAACCAGCACCTTGAACCTCACCCAAAGGGCAACCAGTAACCAATGCAAGTCGCGCAGGAGGGTGTAACATGGGAGTGTCGAGACGCTTCCTGACCTTTTAAAAAGTTATGTAAAGGATTCCATCATATCAAATCAAACATCTAACAAAAATGAAGAACAATTTGAGATTTAGTTACATGGTTCATTGTTACTAAAAACTCTATGAAACAAAGAACTATATTTGAGTGTTACAGTGAGAATAAACAGAAAGTGATGTACTGTTTTGTTTATTTTCTTTAACCACATATTCTAACTTTTCTCTGATGGCCAAATCTAAAGCTCATCCATACTAAAATTATTTTGGTGTTCTCAGTCAAATGGAAGCTTGATGAAGGTTTCATTACAATTTCCAGAAACTTCCTGCCAGCACAAATCAGAGAATTTTTATAGTATATATATTATAAAGGATTCATGCCACTACTTCAACTGAATTATAGGTTGTGTAATGTACTCTGAAAGCTCTGCTGAGCCAATTGCGTCTCTTACTGCTTGTATCACAAACACAGTACCTGTAAATCTGCTAAAATTATAGCTTCAGGCAGTAGGCACTTTCCATGAATAGTTTGTTTAAAAATAAAAAATTATTATAATCAAAGATCAGCATACAATGTGAAACACCAAAAAACTAACAGCAACATATTCAATGTTATATAAACACAGTGCCAATCTCCATAATGTTCTAAGGGCTCAATAATTTAAGCAATAAAATATGTTTATGTGTGCAGGTAATATGTTAGAATATGTAATATTATACTGTGTTCTGGGCATTCATAGCTTGTAGACTGCATAAGCCTCTGCCGCACCATTGGAGGTTCCAAAATATATCTGAATAAACAAACCACTACTTTATTGTGGAATAAAGTTGCTATCAGTAATTGTGTTATGCACATAACTGTTGGATGTAGTAGTAAGCCCAGATTTACATTTGGAATATGAATTCCTACATTTCTTTAAAAAATTAGTATGTAAGCAATATCTAAAAAAGAAACAATCTTATGAATGGTATATAGCCTAAGACTGAATGGCATTGTGTCTGCTTACTTTAAATATCAGAATTTCACAAGAGATGAAGATACTATTTTAAATAACTGTTTACTCAGACTTTTACAAAAACAAAGTAAGATGGAATTCTATCAATTAATAGGCCACAATTATTATTGGATGACCACTTTTAAAAAAAGAATAAAAAATTAATAATAATTACAATAGTAACAACCACTAATTACCAAACAGAATACAAAAATCAAATAGTAAAAACTGAGGCGTATATGTTTTAGATGTATGAAAGTTCAAGCTGAGGTACTTATATGCCTTTCTTTATATTTTGTGTAAGGGACTGAGTATTTATAAACCTCCAGAAGTTATAGAAGTATTTCTTCCAGTCTGTTATTGCTGCTAATTCTAGTTACTGCTGCTTACAGTTGTAAAAACAATAGGAAGGTCACAGCACCCATTCCTGCTCTGTTCCCTAAATTATTCTGTTTCCATACATTTTATGTTTAATTATAATGCAAAGTTGAAGACACAGTTTTTTAAGAAAAACTTCAGTAGGACTTACTCCTGAGTAAATACAAAGAGTTTGCTCTGTATATGTGAAAATAAGTACTCCATGAAAAAGAAATGTCCAATTCAAATATGAGTACCCAAGACATATGGTTTTACCTTCAGATATTCAAGGGGGTATCATTTTTCTCCTAATTGTTAGCAGCTATTAATATTAAGAAATAAGTATAAGAAACTGCCCTATGTAGTAAATTTTATCATTACAGCTTTTCAGTGAACTGCCTTTGGTTCACATTGGTTTTTGGCTCTTTGCAGGCAGGAAAGAGTATAAAAAGTCTTCCTGCTAAAGTGGAATTTTACTGGGATAAACAAGTTCCAGTCTCTCTTACGTTTCTGGTCTTTGATTCTGTTTTCTAGTTTGACCTCGGATCCTGATTTTATTTCCAACTGCTGATGACTGGATAACTGCAATCCAACTTTGACATTTAGATAGTCATGTAATCATTAAATCTAATCCTTAGAGAGTTGTTCTGAATGGCTCAAAGGCTACACATACACACACATGCACGTTTTACTTTAATTTGATGGGCCCATTTTCTATACTTCAGGGGCTACTGCTGGCTTCAGCCACTACTGGTTAGCAGTGCTAGGGAAAGTTAATTTCAGAGTGTTGAACTATTGTGCCACCTTTACAGATGTCAATAGGATTTTTAAATATTGGTGGAATATCAGGTTTCTGTAAACAATTCTCTCTTTTTTTGCCAAAATGTGGTTGGTAAAGGGCACTAGTGTTATTAAATGTTTGTGAAATGAAGATGTAGAGATTTTTCTGACTTTATTTGTTTATATACTTTTTGTCAGCTAGAAGAGCACTGATTGGCTCATGCAATTTTCATAGGGTTTCTAGTATTCTGAAGATTACGCAAGTCAGTTTTAAACTATTTTAGAGGAATATGAGAGAGAAAAAATGCTTTATGGAAGCAATTTATTGCTGCATTTCACAGACCTCCCAAATGAAAATGCAAAAATGTTCAAAGGATGTTTTAGGTCAAATATGTAATTCATAATATAGTCTGTAGATACTTTCAAGCATAAATACCACTTAAGTATGAAGTTTTTATGGAAAAGAGATAAGAAATAGACAGGAATAATCATTATGAGTAGGGGTGAGATGGCTATGGGGTGATCCCCACTGGCAACAACAGAATTACCTGATTTTCTTTGTTGCCATCTAGTAGTCATCTGGATTTTTGAAGCCCAAGCTTTATGACCTTAGCTGATTCCAATTTATTATTGGTTTTGTTGTCAGGACAATACCCATCACTGATGCATTGGAAGGAAAATTTTACAGTATATATATTTGTTTCCTGCAAACAGTAAATAAAATAGACCTCTGCCTCATATTTGAATGCTTGAGTGATGAGACAGGATGTGGGGGGCAGCACAAACCAAAAAATACTGAGGCAGGGACACAGAGAACTGTCTCACTTCCTACATTTGACAATAATGATGTAAGCTATAAACTTCAAAAGGGATAGTGAGTTGTAAAAGTGTTTAATAGAATTACATCCAGGTTGTAGTGGAGAACAATTAAATAAGGACTGTGCATCATATATAGTTAAAATAGATTTGCATTTTGAGTCAATGTCAGTATTCGGTTTCAGTGACCAATATGAGTTTTATGAATATTTATTGATTCTTATCATTTCTATTGTGTTTCATTATTCGTTCCTTAAGGACATGTGTGTATTTTTCATTACACATCATAGTGATAAGAATGCGGTGTGCTGTATGTATTTTATTACTGTGCACAACCAGTGATTAATAGTGTATAGTTGCACCATTATACTTAAGCAAAATATGAAAGTGTAGTGTAATGGCAACAAAAGATCTTTCTTGGGACAATAAAGGAAAGGGTGTAGCTCCTTTGGGCTGCCCAGCTGAACCCCCTGTTCTGCCTACAATAATGTGCTAGTACAATAGTGTAAACACAGCTCTGAGGCTACCATTACAGACAAACAAATTTCCACTGTTAGCAGAGTCCTTTCGCACATTGGCAATAGGATTCTGGAGTCCTGGCAGTCACAGCTGTAGAGCTGCAGGAAAAGACAGGATACACAACTTCATTTTCTGAGGGAGATAGGCGGTTAAGAAATATGAAGTAGAAATAAATAAATTTTAGATATTGAATAATATATCAATATCCAATTGTTGCTTTTAAATGCAGTTAGTGATTCATCCTGTTGTAATACGATTGAGCATTGATCTAAAACATGCAGGGCACTATTCTACAACACTGATTGATGTTAATGCTAAATGATCCATTGAGTTTCTAAATATAGAAGTGCCAATGGGAGCCCTTTTTCAATTGCTATGTGCACAATTCACCCTCTCTTCCCCATATCTTATGTTTTCTGGCTCTTTCACTATTGCTGCATTGCAAGCTATATTTATAATCTTTTGTCATCCTCAACTGTTGACTACATTTTTCTTTCAGTATTTAATAGTGTTGGTCAAATAAAGAAATATTTCCTAACCATTGATGTGCATTTCTTTGTTTACAAGATGACATAAATAAATAAATGGAAAAGATGGCTCTGCTTTTCTCTTACTGAAATATTAGCAGATTGTGTGTCGTCTGCTGCAGCAATTCGATTTTGAAATTGGTTTCATTGTTACCCTCTTCACCTCATTTTTATGAGGGTTTAGTGTCATATTTTGCCATTGATTTGTTTCTTCTGACCCTAGAAACATTGAACGCACACTTAGATCCTGCTATGATTTTCACTAAAGCTCAGATTTATATTCCAACTTTTCTCTGGATCAGTAGAAAAGGCAATAAACTCCGTAAGGTGTAAAAGTAAGCAGATACTAAGTAATAGATGCAGAAGAGCTATATAATTTCAAGCATTCTCCATTCATCAAATCTATCATAAATACTTAATAATTTAAATATTGGGGTTCTCAAATTTAAGCATGCTCTGACTGCTTAAAAATAGTTAATAAACTTGTATGACTTATCATGTATGATGATGATGATGACGATGACGATGACAATGATGATGGTATCAACACCCACGATAAGCATTAAACATTCTCACTATTGTCAGGTTTTCACTGGGAAATTCTATGTAGAAACTAAAAAGGATCCAATCTGAATAGGTCAATGGGATCAGATATTTATTTTTCCATCTTTCGGACTTGTACTGGTGCCCTTCCAAGGGAACTTCTGTCTCTATGTGTGCACTGGGCTGTTTTGTGCATAATATTTTTATAGTGCTTGGTTGTGTGTGGATTTTAGTTGTTAATTGGAGTGCTGATGGCCAGCTATTAAGTTGTTGGTTGTCATTTTCATGTGCTGCTGAACCCTCGGCTCCTAAGTACCTGGTAAGCTGGTGGTAAATCAGCACCCCTGTTGATTGATAAGGGGCCCATTTCCCAGATTTCAATTGTTTCCTGGCTATTTTTGTCCCTGCTCAGCCAACAATCATTGTAACAAACATGGACACACATTCAGTTTCGCAGCTACTAATATTGCCCCTTGTTTGTCAACAGGTATGCTGATTTACCACCAGCTTATTTAGGAGCTGAGGATGCAGCAGCACAAGGAAACAACAACCAACAACTTAATAATGACAAAGTGAAAACAGAATTTTAGAAATGTCTGTAAATTTATTAAAAAGAAAAAACTGAAATATCATACTGACATAAGTATTTAGATCCTTCACTCAGTACTTTGTTGAAGAACCTTTGGCAGCAATTACAACCTCAAGTCTTTTTGAGTATGATGTGACAAGCTTTGCACAACTGGATTGGGGGATTTTCTGCCATTTTTCTTTGCAAATCCTCTCAAGCTCAGTAGGTTAGATGACAACCATCAGTGGACAGCCATTTTCAGGTCTCTCCAGAGATGTTCAGTAGGGTTCAAGTCAAGGCTATGGCTGGGACACTCTAGGACATTCACAGAGTTGTCCTTAAGCCACTCCTCTGTTGTCTTGGCTGTGAATTTAGGATTGTTGTCATGTTGGAAAGTGAACCTTTGGCTCAGTCTGAGGTCCTAAGTGCTGTGGAAAAGGTTTTCATTGAGGATATCCCTGTACTTTGCTCCATTCAGCTTGCTCTCAACCCTGACTAGTCTCCCAGTCTGCTGAAAAACACCTCCACAGCATGATGCTGCCACCAGCATGCTTCACTGTTGGGGTGATATTGAGCAAATGATGAGTGATCCCTGATTCCTTCCAGACATAACATTAAGAATTGAGGTCAAATCAGTGGTGAAATCTGAACCGGTTTACTACCGGTTCGCTGGCTGTGCATGCGCACTGCTCACCAAACACATGCTGCATGTCCGCATGCGCAGTGCCCACCATGCACCAAATGTGAGGTGCGCACACACACGTGTGCGCAGTACACGCCAAAAGGAGGCATGGGGTGGGTAGAACAGTGCACAGGGTCTGTGTGTGATCAATTGTGGTGCGCGATCTTTGGAGCCTTTTTTTTTACTTTTAAAAGCCCGAATACATTGTAAAAAAATGCTTTTTAACGCGCAGGACAGCTTTGATCGGCGGAGCCTTTTTTTTACCTTTTTTACCTTTTTAAAGCATTTTTACTACCTGTTCCAGAGAACCGGTAGTAAAAAAATGCCTAAAAAGTAAAAAAAAAAAAAATTCCGATGATCATCTGAGCAACGCACGATCTTCAGAACTTTTTGTTTTACTTTTTAAAGCATTTTTAACTACCGGTTCTGGAGGACTGATAGTAAAAAAATGCTAAAAAAGTAAAAAAAAAAGTTCCAACTATCACGTGTCGCTCAGCTGATCATTGGAACTTTTTTTTTATTTACATTTTTTACTATTGGTTCGGTGAACCAGTAGCCTTTTTTACTACTGGTTCGAGAGCATTTCACCCCTGGGCCAAACAGTTCAATCTTGGTTTCCTCAGACCAGAGAATCTGGTTCCTCACAGTCTGAGAGTCCTTCAGTTGCTTTTTTGCTAACATCGGGCTTTCAGGTGTTTTGACTGAGGAGAGGCTTCTGTCTAGCCACTCTGCCATAAAACCCAGATCGGTGGAGGGCTGCAGTGATGATTGTCCTTCTGAAACTCTGTCCATTTTCACACAGGATCTCTGGAGCTCAATCAGAATGACCATTGGGTTCTTGGTCACCTTTCTTACTAAGGCCCTTCTCCCATGATTGCTCAGTTTGACCAGGCAACCAGCTCTTGGAAGAGTCCTTGTTGGGCCAAACTTCATCTATTTACGAATTATGCCACTGTGCTCCTAAGAACCTTCAGTGCAGCAGAAATTTTATTGTAGCCTTCCCCAGATCTATGCCTTGCAATAATTCTGTCTCTGAGCTCTGCAGGCAGTTCCTTTGACCTCTTGGTGTTTACTCTGCTACGGTCTGCCTTGTCAACTATGAGGCCTTCCATAGAGAGATGTGTGCCTTTCCAAATCATGTCCAATCAATTTAATTTAAAAAAGGTCAGCTCCAGTCAAGGTGTAGAAAAATGGTCAAAAGAAATAGAAGACACCACTTAAATTTTAAGTGTTCTTGCAAAGGGTCTGAATACTTATGCCAATGTGATATTTCAGGTTTTTAAAATAAATTTACAGACATTTCTAAAATTCTGTTTTCACTTCGTCATTGTGGGGTACTGAGTGTAGATTAATGAGAAAAAGAATGAATTTCAACAACTGTAGAATCAGGCTGCAGCATAACAAAATTGACAAAAGTGAAGGAGTTGGAATACTTTCTGAATGATTTTATACATATATATATATGTTGCGATATTTTCAGGATCAGACTCAATAAATGAATTAAGAGTTAGATATTCAAATAAAGCACTGTTTATTTACAGAAGGCATTCTATATTCACTGAATAATCACAGATAGAAGCACTGAGAGAATGCATACAGCTCCTTATATATACATAGGGTGGAGCTATATATGGGAGTGGTTAAATATGAATATATTAAGTAGTGAAGAATAAGTTAACCCCTGATACCCCGGTCATGTACTATTTACATAATGAAGAATAAGGCATTTACTTGTGACAAATCCCCCTCTAAATGCCGATTCGATATACAACAACAATTACATTCAGATTCAGAACAATATAAAACTTGTAACTTAGAAGTCAAGTATTTGTGCTGTTTAGAAGGCAAAGGCTTTGTTAATATGTCGGCTATTTGCTCTGATGTTTCGCAATGAACTGCTTTAATAAATCCATCCTGAGATAACTGTCTCACATGTTTGAATTTTATATCTATATGTCTGGACCTTTGTCCAATAGCATCAGATCTAGATATTTCAATAGCAGCCTTGTTATCTTCGTGCATGATAAATGGTAATGAAGGTTTCTTCCAAGTGTTTGACAATAAGTCATTAAACCATACGAGGTTATTTGAGGCTTTAGACAGACAAACATATTCTGCCTCAGTCGTTGAGGTGGCCACTAAATCTTGTTTACCAGTGTACCAGTAAACTGGACAATCGTTAAGGAAAAATATATAGCCAGATGTGCTTTTTCTACATGTGGTATCGCCAGCCCAATCCGCATCGGCATAACACGTGAGGATGGGCTCTTTGACATTATTAGGTTCCAATAATAAACAGAAGTCTAAACTATTCTTTAAATATCTTAATATTCTCTTGACAGCTTCCCAATGATATAATAATGGTTTGCTGACGTGCCTAGACAATAAGTTGAGAGGCAAAGCAATATCAGGTCTAGTCCAATTGGAAATATATAGAAGGGAACCAATGACTGATCTGTAAAGTGTATTATCTTTAAATTCGGGGGATGACTCATCTGTGTTCCTTAAAAAATCAGTTTGCATGGGACTGTCACAGGGCTTAGCATTATTTAAGTTACATTTGTTCAGAAGTTCTTATCTCTTTGAGAAAGTTTGAACCCCCTTTTTGTTTTACTGATTTGAACTCCAAGATACTTATTTACCTTCCCTAATGATTTCAAAGAAAAATGTTCATTTAGTTTTGTTACAAATGTCTCTCTCTTCTCTTTATGTTTACCTATATACAAAATATCATCCACATAAATTAACACAAATTCTAAAGAATCACCCTCTTTTTTGACAAAGAAACAGTTATCAGCAGTAGTAGCATTGAAATTCATAGTTTTGAGTACTTTGACTAAACATTCATACCATCGTTTGCCAGATTGTTTCAATCCGTATAAACTTTTGTTTAACAACCACGTTTCATTTTTGTTTGTGTATTGACTATGAGGTGCTCTTACATATATCTCTTTATCTAATTTTGCATGTAAATATGCAGTCTGTATGTCGTATTGGAATACATCAAGGTTAAGTGCTGATGCTATAACTAGAGCTGTTTTAACACTCTCAGTTCTTACTGTGGGAGAGTATGTGTCTGTGTAATCCTCGGGATATTTTTGAGCATAACCTTGTGCAACTAGTCTAGCTTTGTATAAAGTGTTGCCTCCCTCTAAGTTTTTGATTTTATATATCCACCTGGTGCCAATAATAGTTTTATCTTTAGGTGCAGGTGTAGGTGTGAATACATTTAATTCTCATAAACTATCCATCTCCTTAGTCATGGCTGATTCCCACTTTTTCTTTTCTTCGGGGGGAAGTTTTAACACTTCCTCGTATGTGTTTGGTGTTGATGTTTCTCCATCCATATACATTACATAATCTTTGTATTTGTTTGGCACCTGATTTCTGTTACTTCTGATCGTTCTTTCTGGTTTACTATCATTGTCATGTAAATACCTTGCTTCCTTTTTTGTTAATGAATCTGTCTTTATTTTGTGTTGACTGTTTGTCCATGTTTTGATTTTGTTTTTATGTGAGTTGTGATTGTATTCTTCTCTAGTCATTTTATCTTGATGTTTAGTGTCTGGATTAGTGTTTGGGAATATTTCATTAAGATGTATTTTAGACCAGTTGGCCTGTTCATGGAATACTGCCGTTCTAGAAATTATAAATTTGTTATTATTATCGATAAATCTGTACCCTTTTGTGCCTGTTTCATATCCCATGAACCTAAGTCTTCTGGATACGTTCTCACCTTTACGCCTCAATTGCTTAGGTATGTGTACGTCTGCAGTGACTCCAAATATGTGCATGTGTGCTATTTTGGGTTTCCTACTATACATTACTTCATATGGTGTCTTGTTTACAATGCTGGACCAAGTTCTATTTTGTGTATAATTGGAATATTGTAAAGCTTCTGACCAGAATTGTTTACCTAAGCCAGCATCTTCTAGTGTGCATCTAATCATGGTTTGTAATGTTGAGTTCTTTCTCTCTACCACTCCATTTTGGAATGCAGAGAAAGGGCTAGATGTGTAATGTAACATCCCTTTGTCTTTTAGCCATTGGGAGAATTCCTTTGACATGAATTCACATCCTCTATCTGTCATAATTTGTTTTATTCTAATATTATGTTGCGTTTCTACACGTTTGTAAAATTCTTTAAATTTCTGAAAAGTTTCATCTTTGTGCTTTAATGTATAGACAAACCCATAACGACTATAGTCATCCACAATGGTTAGAAAATAACGTTTTCTATATGTGATTGATGGTGTTAATGGACCAACTAGATCCATGTGTACCAAGTCAAAAATTTGGTTAGTTGATCTTGTTGACTTTCTTGGTTTGGGACTAGTTTTGAGTTTTGTGGATTTACATACTGAGCATTCCAAATAGTTTTTACAATTTTTTATTTTAACACCTTCAGCATGTTCAGTCATCTTTTGTACTACAGGAAAACTGGCATGTCCTAATTTCCTATGTAAGACATGAGCACACTCATCATGAATTGGTTTACCAATTTTAGGTTTTTTGTCATTGGATGTGTCTTTGTGATTATGAATTATCTCATGTTCCTCATTATCACTATTACTATTGTCTCCATTATCTATGTCATTGTTATCTTTCATGTTGGAATCAATGTTGTGTAACCATCTCTCTTTTGTCATTAAATAAGGTAGACCTCCTTTGATAACCACAGTACCTATGTTTATTCTGTTTTTTTCTAATGTTGCTCTTCCTTTTGAGAACACAATATTTATGTCAGAATCTCTGCTTAGTTTTATTGCACTAAGTATGTTATGAGGTATTTCAGGTATTAATAATACCCCCTCTATTTTTCCTAGACCAGGTAAGATTATATTCCCTCTACCTATGACTTGGACCTTTTCTTGATTAGCTACTTTAATTACAAATTTATCTTCTACAAATGAAGATAATATATTTTTATTATTTATAGTGTGATTAGTTGCCCCAGAATCGATAAGCCAATCGTTGTCCTCTGATTGTTGTATGTTGGTGTTGTTATGTTTGTTTAACCCATTCAGTGAACCAGATCTTCTATCCTTTGAATTATCCCTGCCCCCTCTATGTTCTTTATAGTTGGGTGGACTTCTATATCTATTTCTATCAATGGATGACTGTCTGTTGTGGTATCTATTTCTATGGTCTGATTTTTGTCTTTCCCTAAGGAATTTAGGACAATCTCTCCTATTATGTTCCTTGGATCCACAGTTGTGGCATCCAATTGGTTCATGATATCTTTCTTGAAATGCTACCTTCTTATATTGTTTATGTTCCATGTGGTTGTTACAACGACTCCTCCTTGAATTATCTTCAGCTATTAGCTTATTAGATAGATTTTCTATGGATAAATATCCTAAATTGATTGTGTCTAAATGTGATATATAGTTATCCCACGATGGGTCTAGTGAGTTAATGATAACACTCTTCATTGTTTGATCTGAAATTATCTCCCCCCTTAAATGCAGTTCTGCTCTGATTTTGTTTAAAGATATTAAATGTTCACTTATGGTAACCCCTGGCTTTATCCTAGCTGAGAAGAAATCTTTAGACATTCTTGTTGTAGTGGCTACACTTTCACTGTGAAACAATTTAAACATGCATTGAATAATTTCTGAGACAGTCAGATTTTGCTTAATACTATGGTACATGGCAGGAGATATACTGGAAATTAATAAGAAAAATGCTCTATGGTGTAGGCAGTCCAATTTTAGAGTCCAAGGTCTTTTTGGGGGGTTAGTAATAAAAAATAATAAGTTTTCTTTTAGAAAGACAACCTGGAGCTGTTGACACCACTCTTGCAAATTAATACCATCTATTCTCAGTTTTGGGAAATCATTGGGTAAATTCCCAATATTGTTAGATCCATTACTTACAACTGGGGGTAGTCCGTGATCTTGTAAATGTTGATAGTTGCAGAATGGCGTGGGTATGCTTGCAACGAGTCTGAATGGTTCTCTCCGTTCCTCATGTCCTCCGAAGCTGTCTGCGTAGTCTTGCACATGCGCGTTGTTCATTTCGCTCCTGAAGCCGTCGTGAGAGGTTCTCGCCGCTGCAGCTCCCCCGCATCGCTCCTCCTTCGAGGAATCGGTCTCCGGCTCGATCTTGGGAGTCCTGGTGGTAGCTGGCGCTCGCTTTCTTTTGTTGAGAACGCTGGCCCCTGGGATCGTCTGTGGTGTGGGGTGGTATCTGCAGGGCTCTCTGGGTTCAGGCGTCGGAGCTCTCGTCGTTTGGATAGAAGCGGGTAGATTCTGAGATGTTTGCTTGCTTGCTTGTCTTTTCTTTATTTTTTGACTGTTGTCTTTTGTTGATTCTTTTGTGATTTTCAATTTTGGTCCAAATGTTGCAAAGAGCGTTTTCATTGCTGATTCTACTTGCATTTCTATTGAAGCTTCTTCGATTTCTGTGTCTGATTCTTCTGAGGTGTAAATTTTCTCCCTTTCATTTCTTGCATCGAGTAAGGCTTTTCGCGCCAGATATCCTGCTTTCTGATTGGCTCTGCTTCGCTCATCTTAGGGGTCTGTTGAAACCAAGATGGCTGCCATTCAAAATTTTGCGCGGGACTGTTAGTTTTCTTTTTCGCTGTATTTTTATCTGCAGGCAGATCGCTCACCGTTTTTGAATCTTTAGGTTCATCTGTAACGATGTGTTTCTCTCTCGCTGCTCCGTTGTTTTTTAATATGTCTTGGAGGTTCGCGATGAGATTTTCATCGTTCTTTTGGCTTTTTAAGAGTTTTAGTATCTCTGACCTGAGTTCGTTGTTTTCTATTTCGTTTTCTTCTTGGTCATCAGTTTCATCCATTATTTCTTCGTTGTCTGTAGTGCAGTCTTCAGATTCTCTCGATATTGCAGTCGTGGATTCATCGATCATTTCTTGATCTGCTTCCATTTCTTTACTGTATGCCCTGGTGTTGGGCCTTTCTCTTTTGTTTCTGGAGTTTTCTCTCTCAGACATATTTAAAGTTTTATTGAGTCAATTCAACCATCCTCTGCTACCAGATTGTTGCGATATTTTCAGGATCAGACTCAATAAATGAATTAAGAGTTAGATATTCAAATAAAGCACTGTTTATTTACAGAAGGCATTCTATATTCACTGAATAATCACAGATAGAAGCACTGAGAGAATGCATACAGCTCCTTATATATACATAGGGTGGAGCTATATATGGGAGTGGTTAAATATGAATATATTAAGTAGTGAAGAATAAGTTAACCCCTGATACCCCGGTCATGTACTATTTACATAATGAAGAATAAGGCATTTACTTGTGACAATATATAATTCAGAAATATGCATTATACACACACACACATGTTTGTTCATTTGTGTGTTATATGTGCATATGTATAAACTTGTTCATTTGGGTTATATATGTGCATATGTAGATAGATTGGAGAAAACTTGCAAAGTTTAATTTCCTTTTTCCTCCTAATACCTTAACCCCCCCCTTTTTTTTTCCTTTTTTTTTTTTGCTGCTTGGGTTATAACATGAAACTTCTCAGGAGATGGAGTCTCTTCATGTATTGGTAAAATAATTAGAATAAAGGAACCTGTTGTGAAGCTGCCTGGCCCTGCAGTGTGTTGGTTGGAGAGCAGAACTTGGAGACAGACTCCATGCAGAGCAGGTAAGGTCACCCCTGCATGTACCAGGCCTAAGGACTATTTCATCTTGAACATACCCAGCAAGCTAATTTACTTCTTTGAAGAACAGTCTTTTTACTCTTAAAATATAATTAGAGCAATCTGTATTTAAGACTATTGATTTGAAATTATAGCTTCCTCTTTCATTACATTAGGCAATATATCCTTTTAACCTTGGTGACAAATATGTCAGCAACAAGGCTTATTTTACAAACAGCACGATTAAAGCATCTTGAACAGTGAACGAGATTACTTTAATTGCTCTTAATTACTCTTGTGAATAAATAAATATAGGAATTCAGCTACTGAATCAAATTTTAAAAAGGAAGAAATGCATGTTTCTGTTGTCTAAATTAGTTTCTATTGCTGTGATGGCCTTTTTTCTTAGCGATTACTGCTACTATTATTTTTTTCCTATTACTTCATTTGCTTACTTTACACATTTAGAATGATGTTTATTTTCAAATTTAAATCCTGCAATGTTTAATGGTTGATTTTCTTTGTGTGACACTGTTTTTACATCACTCTTCTAAAGGGCTCTGGATGTTCATTTTAAAAATAAAACATTTCTTTCACAGAATAGCAAACCACTTCCCTCTTGATTATTGTTTATTTATGCACAAGGGATAGATAATATATTTTTTAACATTTTCCTCAGTTCAAAAATATATAACTTTTGATATAGCCTTGTAGTTATGTAAACTTTCTGATTTACATCAAGCGTATGTGTTCAGTTCTGAAATTCACCCAAATGTCTCTGGACATTTGTTTGTGATAGTTTATTTACTTATATGCTTATTTAATTGGAGGCTAGTTGCATATAATAGTCTCATGCCTTATAATTATATAATTACATCATAGACTGGTTATGGTATTTGTAATACATGATCTGCAATTCATTTTGAGGGTTAAATATGACTCAATTTTTTTTCCTACCCAAAAATTTCAATATGGAACACTAGAAAGAGTGATATTTGGGAATTAAATTATAATTTGCCAATCTTTGACAATTTTCATTACCCAGTTGTGGATTATGTAATTCTGATTCATCAAAGTCTTTAGAACTATTTCATCACTAGCAAATGGCCAGCAAAGGATTTTCTGGGATAAAAAAATTCTGATCTCTACTGTAGAAGCTTATATGAGATCCTTACATTGACTAGAAACTAAATCCACTGATCTCTGTAGAATTTATTTCTAAGTAAACATAAATATGATTGTGCTGAAAGTCATACAAAAGCCCTAAACACATTCTTGGTTGGGCTTGAGTAAGGACATATCCACATTTAGCATTTAAACTGTTTCTCCTTGTGTTAATGGCAGCTAAGATTTAAACCACTTTAAGAAAAGCATATTGAGACTGAGATATTTTAACAATTAGAGAAAAGTATTTAAGAAGCTGGTACATTTCACTTTATTCTTCTAAACTGTTGTGCACGCCCTTTCCCCATTATAAATATTTTCATTAACTTTTCATAGCACAAATGAGCTGTAAAGCCTTTTGTTTTTATTTCAAATGTTATATTAAAATATTTCAAATATAAATACAATGCCCATTTTTGTACATTTTCCTAATCCTTTACATTTCTGTTTATTATATGCTTATTTTTTGTTTTGTTTTGTTTATAATTATGAACAAATTTCAACTTTTAATTTATATATAGATTTTGTAAACTCAGTAAATCCACATTCAATTTTATTCAAATTTCTTCTTCAACCATATAAACAAATAAATAAACCATATAAATAAATACTTTAAAATTTTCAGTGGGAAATATTGAAAAAATATGCTAATAATGAGCACAAACATTGGAATGTATCATCAAAATGGTAATGTTTCTTTTTTATGGAATTGTGAGGAAAAAAATAGTGATATTTCTTCCTTGTTTATAAGCCATGGATTTACATGGGATAAAGTCTTTACATTAGATTTTCATAACTTAAGGGATATTGAACAAACATCTACTACATATTTTTATCAAAAAATTTAAAGAGTTAATTAGATAAATTTGTATGTGTATGCAATATTAGTTGAGGAACTAAAAATGAACATGAAAACATATTTTGTATGTGGACATTGTCAAATATTTTTGTGAAGTCTTGAGATATTATGAACAAGAAATGAAACTTGTTGAAAACTGAACAAACAGTCATGAATTTAAGGAGCCATGATATTTTTGGATTTTTTTCCAAGTCAAAGCTGAATGAAAATGCATGTTGAAGTCATAAATTCAGAGGCTTCATAATAAGATGTCTGGACCATAACATGCTGATATGAAGATAATACAACAAGATATTTCATAGCAGAGTAAGATCAAAGAAGCTAGGTAATGGCTGAAAAGCTACAGCAGCATCTGAATAACTTTTTCCATGAAAATGAGCAATTAAAACTTATATCTGAACTTTTCTGGTCTGATTGTGGAACAGTGGAAAGCTAATTAGAATTATGCTTAGTAAAAAGAATAAATAGCATAGTTGGGAAAGAGTTTTTAATTATTTTAAGTTAAATCCATTTATCTTTGCATAAAATTCATAGCTGTGTTGAAGTATAATACTCTGGTATGGAGAGTCTTCTTTTGAGGAATGAGTGATATAGTATTAAAATATATGGTATTAATTTTGAAAGTTCATAGTTTTTTGTGTTTTGATAGCTAACCCATACCACATAATATCACTTGTTTTATTACCGTATATCTATGGGTATGGTCATTTAGAACACAGATTTATAGCCACAACCAGATTGTTCTCTGCCAAAGAGAGTGAGAGAGAGGAAATATACTAAATAGAAGAAAGAATGAGAAAGTGAGAGAGAGAAAATATACTAAATAGAGAAAGAATAATGCAAGAGTGGTTCTGTTTAATGCAAAATAGATGGGAAGAACCAACTGAGAACAAGAGAAATCATTCTCATGATTTTGCATATATTCTATATTCTCCTGATACAGCCAGTTTTTGAAGTTTCTCTCTCTCTCTGCAACTTGTTTTCAAATGTTTTTGGTAAATCTTGCTTAACATCAGCAGCTTAATATCTATTAGAAGTTATGATGTATTTCAGTAAAGTCTGTCTACTTACTACTGTCTTCAAAGTTTGCCGTACCCGCAAGCCCCTGTCATGTAATTGCATTTTGAGTCCTTTCTAAGGATCTGAGGTAATCAGATTGGTGTTTGTGATGTAAAAGAAATAATCACAGGATGCATTATTATTTTTCTATACACAAAAGTGTGAGCTGCCAGCTCTTGTTTTTTTAAAACTGGTATTGGCATTCATATGCATCAATTTCTTACCAAGAACTTAGAATGTTGTAATGTAGTAACATAGTATATCTGTGGATCCAAGCACTGTGGCGTTTTGTAATGGAGAGAAATTTTGTCAATGCGCAGATTTTAAAAGTGCTACTCAAGATTTTATATCAACCTCTTTCACTTGCCAATTTTCAGTTGTCATAGGCTAGAATCTGATCATGTTAAGTCATCTGAAGGTCATAGGTTGAAAATATTGTAAATAACACAACAAAATCCATTAAACAGCAACTGGCAATAGAATGCAAAAATAAAATTCTATACAAATGTGTGTTCAATTCTCTTTGGCTAAGAAAGTTTTCTTTTAAATACAGTGAATAACACTGGTTGCACCTCAGAGAGGTGCTAAGGGACCACAAGCAACAAAATGAAAGACAGCAACTTGGGACACTCTGATTAATTATCCATCGCTAAATAGAAAAATCTGGAAATCTAAAGAGCTGTTCAATAAACAGCTAATTAATTAACAGTTAATCAGGTCTGATCAGAGATTCATGAACAAAGCAATTACTCTTGAATTCCAGGAACAAAGGATGTTCAATGAATAGTATTTTAAAAGAAAAGCTCCTGGCAATTTATATTAGTCACTTATACATATATGTTTTAATTAAAATATTACTTAAGGTGCAGTGTTATAGAAGCTTGTTAACAATCAACAATGTTAGTTATTTCTCATTATGAAGGTCAGGGAATGTAACTCAGGAACTGTTTTAAACACACAAGAGATTATGTATTTTCATCTTAATTCTTTAGCGAGATGAAGGAATTAAGAATCAGCGCCAAGTAGCTAAAGTAAGATCAGGGTAAATGGCAGAAAGATTCTTATGAAAGTGTTTCATCCAGTAGAACTTTCCACAATGGAGATGCTGATCTGCCTTTTTTTTTTAATAAAATAGTAACATCCGTCAAGCTTATATTTGTGCAAAATAAATAGATTCTTACTCCATTTTAGACTAGACACATCCAGTCAAAAGTCTTCTGCAGTGTGGATAGACATAGACATACAGGAGACATAAAAAACATGACATAAATGAATTTTGAGTCAAGCATTGAATATCAAAACTAAACAATTTATCCCCAAACAATTATTTTTCATCTATTACCTGGGAAGCTGTTGATGTTTTAAATCTATCTTTGACAGTCATAATGTCCCAATGGGAAAAAAGGTAAGTCAGGAACAGAATTTCAGGATGACTTAAATAAAGTAGTATTTCCTCTGGGAAATATGGTTTGCATGCTAGGATGTGTCTGGATTCAGCTTTACACTTGGTAATCCAAAGGAGGTTCAGGATGGTGGCTGCAGCCGAGACTGATTTTGCTCAGTTTAAGTGTAGTGCACCATAATGAACTGTATTCCATCTATTTACACATAGTTTATTTTTGATTTTTGAACATAAGGATTTGTTAACTTTGATTTTATTGTTTCTACTATTTCTATTTTATACTTAGCATTCTGTGTTTATTTTACAGAGTACCTGGGATGATATTAAGGAATGATATCAAGAAAATGAAGTATGACAGTAGTTAGGGACAGTTTTCACATCAAAGTCCACCTCATTGGTTCCTTGGAATTACTCTCCAAATCAAAGAGAGGACAAGGATTGCCCACAAGTTTTATCCATGATATCCTTGTGAAAAGAACATAAAACAGTGATCTCCAAAAGTTTTGAAAGTAGGGGGTGGGGGTGAGGTAGTAAATCACCCTTTTTAACCTGTGATTCTACACCTTTCATAGAGGCATTAGGTTTATCTCCTTTCTCTCTTAACTATTTGAGGAAGATGCTATTATTGACTTCTTTGAAGTTAAGAATCTTATAAAGGGCAAGTTTTATTAAGTTGCTGGAGAACTTTCTTTTACCCTAGATGAAAAAAATCTCCAATAAATTTAAGGATTAAAAAGAAAACCTGTACTTTTTGGAAAACAGCAAAAGGGCGACTAGAATGTGGATTTTGGAAGGTTAGGGACTAGATACCTTTCCTATGGAGTGTTTAGAAACGTATAAAAGAATATATAAAGATTTTGAAATTAATTGTAAGAAATTCTCCTGTGGGGATATTTTGTTCATTGGAAAACAAATAGATGAAAAGATGGGACTTAAAAGTTGACTAGAGGGAACTAGAGAACAAATGATTATGTTTAAAGGAAAGGAAACCCATTAATATAATGGAGCAATACTAGTTGACTATAGATGAAATTAAGGGAACAATGTACTCAAAAGTTACATTGATTGTTTGATAGTATAGCAGAGGAACAACAGATTTTATTGGATAAAACAGACTGAGACTAATTTGAATGTGGATTTGTAGTTTTAAAAAATGTTGGCTTATAGAAGGGATGTGGAAAATGATGCTGTGGATCTGAAAATGAATTTAAAAATGCCAGAGTGTAGGAGTGATATGGAAAAAAGATGCCAGAATCAATTTACAAATGAAACCAGCTGATGTCTTAATAATATGCAAACAATAAAACAATAATTACTTAATAATATGCAGACAATAAAATAGGAAATTATTTGTGAGAGGAAACAAAGAGGAATTATTTAAACTGTTCCTGAAAAGAGACAAAGAGAAAACAAAAATAAACCAACTTGTAGGACATTACTTGATGGAATTAAAGATCAAGCTTTTAAAAAATAAGCAAAAGGTCTATGAAATTAAATCTATTTAATGAGAATTAAAATGTATATGTTGTGGATTTTTGAACCTATTAATGGACCTATTTCTTTATAACCAGGATTGGATGATGAGGTTTTAAGGATCTGTTTATAAGTGGGTACAGAATTTATCTGCTTTATTTCTTAGAGGAGCTGGTAAATTTGGATTAAAAATTGATTTTTTAAAAAATTAAGATTAAAATATGTATGAAGAGTAATCTTTCATATGATTTCTTTTTCTTTCTTTCTTTCTTTCTTTCTTTCTTTCTTTCTTTCTTTCTTTCTCTGCACTATTCTTCTCTTTTTTATTTTTTATTTTCCTTAATTTGCATTAATCTTTTGTTTTGTATCTGTAAACTTTAATAAAATTATTGAAAAAAATTAAGAAAGAAGACAAAAAATACAAGGTTGCAAATGCTGCTAAATCTGCTCACCTTTTTGGTCTGCCAGATTGGTCTAGTGGTTTAAAGCACCAGGTTCACCAGGACACGGTCAGTTCTAGTGCCACGTAAGGCATGAAAGCCAGCTGAGTGCCAGTCATTCTCTCTCATCCAACCCACCTCACAGGGTTATTATTATGGGGAAAAATAGGAGGAAGAGGAAGGACTATATTCAGTATGTTCACTACTGTTAGTTATTTATTTAAAAAAAGAAAAGAAAGGTAGGATAAAAAATAAAATTAAATAAATAATTTAAATCCCTTCCTATCTCAAGTAGATGTGTTGATGTTGAAGTCGGAGTCAAGTTAAAGATTCTCCAACAAAGCTATCTTTTGAATTCAGGGAAGATAATATTAAGATAATATCTTACCTAAAGTAATCACCACTCTTTGAAAATACAACATAAATTTATTAAGCATGTAAACAACAACGGTGTTTAGCAACGTTTAGCAAAGCATTGGCAATTTGCTGAGCAACCTTGAGCAGCCCTGAGTAAAAGCAGAACCACAACTTATATACCTTTGGCTTTTAGAAAGGCGAGATACAGAAAAGGCAGTGTATATTACAACACTTGAATATTTTTCATAAACACATCTGGATAACTTCCCTCATTCTTTCCTACTAGGTTAGCATGCCAGCCAGTGATGGGATTCAGCCAATTCGCACCACTTCGGGAGAACCGGTTGTTAACTTTCTGAGCAGTTTGGCAAACTGGTTGTTGGAAGAAATCATTAGGGCAGAGAACCCTAATGATTTCTTCTCAACCCTTCCAAGACTGAGTGGCTGTGGTTCCCGGCATCCCGATATAGTCAGCTGACTCCATCGCTGACTATTGGGGGCGAGTCTTTGGCCCCCTCGGAGAGGCCGCACAATCTGGGAGTCCTCCTGGATACGCAGCTGCCCTTGGAGGAACATCTGACGGCTGTAACCAGGGGGACCTTTTGTCAGGTTCGCCTGATTCGCCAGTTGCGACCCTTTCTTGATCGGGATTCCATGTGCACAGTCACTCATGCCCTCGTCACCTCTTGCCTGGACTACTGCAACGCTCTCTACATGGGGCTCCCCTTGAAGAGCACCCGGAGGCTCCAACTGGTCCAGAATGCGGCCGTGTGGGTAATTACGGGAGCTGCATGGCGCTCCCACATAACACCGCTCCTGCGCGAGCTGCACTGGCTCCCAGTGGTCTTCCAGGTGTGCTTCAAGGTGTTGGTTACCACCTTTAAAGCGCTCCATGGCATAGGACCTTCTTCTTCTTCTTCTTCTTCTTCTTCTTCTTCTTCTTCTTCTTCTTCTTCTTCTTCTTCTTCTTCTTCTTCTTCTTCTTCGAGACCACTTGCTGCTACCGACAACCTCCCATTGACCCGTGCGCTCCCACAGAAAGGGCCTCCTCGGGGTGCCATCAGCCAAACAATGTAGGCTGGTGACCCCCAGGGGGAGGGCCTTCTCTGTGGGGGCACCTACTCTATGGAACCAGCTGCCCCCAGAGATAAGGAGAATCCAAGACCTCGGTGCCTTCCGCCATGCCCTTAAAACTTTCTTTTTTCAGGAAGCCGGGCTGGCTTAACATGTTTTTAAATATTTTTTTAATTTTTAATTGGTTTGTCATTTTAAACTGGGGCCAAATTAGTATATATATTTTTAATTGTTTTTAATGTTTGTATTGTATGTTTTTATCTGGCTGTACACCGCCCTGAGTCCCTCAGGAGAAGGTGCGGTATATAAATTCGAAATAAAATAAAATAAAAATAAAACCGGTTGTTAACTTATTTGAATCCCACCACTGATGCCAACTATGCTATCTTTGAGATATGGTCAGTGAATATAAACACTCTGTTGCTGGTTGCCACTGGTTCCTGTCTGATACAGAACATCCCCTGTTGTCTAGCTCAAGGTTACTTCAGATTGCTGCGAATGTTTTCTTACAAGAGCATTTTAAACAGTTCATATGTATGTGGCTTCTTAGAGGTTTGTTAGTGAATGCAGATCAAATGTGTATGGAAGTACATTTTATCACCACAATAGGATCAATGGAATGAATTCTTATTTGTTAATGTGGCTGTCCCTGACTTCCATTACTTGAATTGATGGTTCAAATTCTTCACTATTTCAAGATGTTGAATAAATTGTAAAGCATCTTACAACTAAACAGTGTATTTTTGAAGCATGGGCTAATTGTCAGTTTGGACCAATTAATCACAATCAGTAAAGAAGGAAAATAGTTAACATGAACGTTTAATTCTTTTATTTAGAAAAATAGTCTCCCTACCCCATCCCGCCAAAACCTATAAACATATACATTTTGTGTGCTAATCTGTCAACTTGGAGGTATACCAGGTGGACAAGCTCAGTTTGAGACCTTAGCAGCAAACAATCATGGAAAAGCAGCAAAACGTAGGTCTTGCTTGCTCACTTCAGACTAATCAGGTCGTGCTACATATTTTACTCATCATAATTAACATAGGGTGTTGGCTCCAAAGAACACTTGTATATTCTTGAGCCAACTCCATAATTAAATAAACAGTCTAATGCAATTTAAATAGAAAGATTTTATTACCATTCAGCCATTGTGGGGTTTTTTCCTTGATGAGATGTTTTGCGTTGTGGAGGCATGGATATGATGCACCTTATTCCAGGAGCAATCTTTTGTCCAACAGCTGAATGAGGTTTCTCTCCCAATGTTATGTTGGAAGTGTTGTAGGAGGTTATCAAGCAACATGGGAGCTTTTCTTTTTTAGAAATGGGGATTGTGTTGTGAAGCAGTATCAAAGAAATGCTTTGCTCCAAAGCATCATTGAAGCAAAGTGATCTTTGAAGCTTTGCATAAATCTATAATCAACCCTTAATTATGTTTAAGCTACTAAAGATCTAAATCTTTCTGTCTTTCAAATTTTTATAATACATGTATTTTGTTATTAAAATACATCTGCTAATTAGTTTATAGTATTTATTTATTTATTTATTTATTTATTTATTTATTTATTTATTTAATTGGAGGCTAGTTGCATATAATAGTCTCATGCCTTATAATTATATAATTACATCATAGACTGGTTATGGTATTTGTAATACATGATCTGCAATTCATTTTGAGGGTTAAATATGACTCAATTTTTTTTCCTACCCAAAAATTTCAATATGGAACACTAGAAAGAGTGATATTTGGGAATTAAATTATAATTTGCCAATCTTTGACAATTTTCATTACCCAGTTGTGGATTATGTAATTCTGATTCATCAAAGTCTTTAGAACTATTTCATCACTAGCAAATGGCCAGCAAAGGATTTTCTGGGATAAAAAAATTCTGATCTCTACTGTAGAAGCTTATATGAGATCCTTACATTGACTAGAAACTAAATCCACTGATCTCTGTAGAATTTATTTCTAAGTAAACATAAATATGATTGTGCTGAAAGTCATACAAAAGCCCTAAACACATTCTTGGTTGGGCTTGAGTAAGGACATATCCACATTTAGCATTTAAACTGTTTCTCCTTGTGTTAATGGCAGCTAAGATTTAAACCACTTTAAGAAAAGCATATTGAGACTGAGATATTTTAACAATTAGAGAAAAGTATTTAAGAAGCTGGTACATTTCACTTTATTCTTCTAAACTGTTGTGCACGCCCTTTCCCCATTATAAATATTTTCATTAACTTTTCATAGCACAAATGAGCTGTAAAGCCTTTTGTTTTTATTTCAAATGTTATATTAAAATATTTCAAATATAAATACAATGCCCATTTTTGTACATTTTCCTAATCCTTTACATTTCTGTTTATTATATGCTTATTTTTTGTTTTGTTTTGTTTATAATTATGAACAAATTTCAACTTTTAATTTATATATAGATTTTGTAAACTCAGTAAATCCACATTCAATTTTATTCAAATTTCTTCTTCAACCATATAAACAAATAAATAAACCATATAAATAAATACTTTAAAATTTTCAGTGGGAAATATTGAAAAAATATGCTAATAATGAGCACAAACATTGGAATGTATCATCAAAATGGTAATGTTTCTTTTTTATGGAATTGTGAGGAAAAAAATAGTGATATTTCTTCCTTGTTTATAAGCCATGGATTTACATGGGATAAAGTCTTTACATTAGATTTTCATAACTTAAGGGATATTGAACAAACATCTACTACATATTTTTATCAAAAAATTTAAAGAGTTAATTAGATAAATTTGTATGTGTATGCAATATTAGTTGAGGAACTAAAAATGAACATGAAAACATATTTTGTATGTGGACATTGTCAAATATTTTTGTGAAGTCTTGAGATATTATGAACAAGAAATGAAACTTGTTGAAAACTGAACAAACAGTCATGAATTTAAGGAGCCATGATATTTTTGGATTTTTTTCCAAGTCAAAGCTGAATGAAAATGCATGTTGAAGTCATAAATTCAGAGGCTTCATAATAAGATGTCTGGACCATAACATGCTGATATGAAGATAATACAACAAGATATTTCATAGCAGAGTAAGATCAAAGAAGCTAGGTAATGGCTGAAAAGCTACAGCAGCATCTGAATAACTTTTTCCATGAAAATGAGCAATTAAAACTTATATCTGAACTTTTCTGGTCTGATTGTGGAACAGTGGAAAGCTAATTAGAATTATGCTTAGTAAAAAGAATAAATAGCATAGTTGGGAAAGAGTTTTTAATTATTTTAAGTTAAATCCATTTATCTTTGCATAAAATTCATAGCTGTGTTGAAGTATAATACTCTGGTATGGAGAGTCTTCTTTTGAGGAATGAGTGATATAGTATTAAAATATATGGTATTAATTTTGAAAGTTCATAGTTTTTTGTGTTTTGATAGCTAACCCATACCACATAATATCACTTGTTTTATTACCGTATATCTATGGGTATGGTCATTTAGAACACAGATTTATAGCCACAACCAGATTGTTCTCTGCCAAAGAGAGTGAGAGAGAGGAAATATACTAAATAGAAGAAAGAATGAGAAAGTGAGAGAGAGAAAATATACTAAATAGAGAAAGAATAATGCAAGAGTGGTTCTGTTTAATGCAAAATAGATGGGAAGAACCAACTGAGAACAAGAGAAATCATTCTCATGATTTTGCATATATTCTATATTCTCCTGATACAGCCAGTTTTTGAAGTTTCTCTCTCTCTCTGCAACTTGTTTTCAAATGTTTTTGGTAAATCTTGCTTAACATCAGCAGCTTAATATCTATTAGAAGTTATGATGTATTTCAGTAAAGTCTGTCTACTTACTACTGTCTTCAAAGTTTGCCGTACCCGCAAGCCCCTGTCATGTAATTGCATTTTGAGTCCTTTCTAAGGATCTGAGGTAATCAGATTGGTGTTTGTGATGTAAAAGAAATAATCACAGGATGCATTATTATTTTTCTATACACAAAAGTGTGAGCTGCCAGCTCTTGTTTTTTTAAAACTGGTATTGGCATTCATATGCATCAATTTCTTACCAAGAACTTAGAATGTTGTAATGTAGTAACATAGTATATCTGTGGATCCAAGCACTGTGGCGTTTTGTAATGGAGAGAAATTTTGTCAATGCGCAGATTTTAAAAGTGCTACTCAAGATTTTATATCAACCTCTTTCACTTGCCAATTTTCAGTTGTCATAGGCTAGAATCTGATCATGTTAAGTCATCTGAAGGTCATAGGTTGAAAATATTGTAAATAACACAACAAAATCCATTAAACAGCAACTGGCAATAGAATGCAAAAATAAAATTCTATACAAATGTGTGTTCAATTCTCTTTGGCTAAGAAAGTTTTCTTTTAAATACAGTGAATAACACTGGTTGCACCTCAGAGAGGTGCTAAGGGACCACAAGCAACAAAATGAAAGACAGCAACTTGGGACACTCTGATTAATTATCCATCGCTAAATAGAAAAATCTGGAAATCTAAAGAGCTGTTCAATAAACAGCTAATTAATTAACAGTTAATCAGGTCTGATCAGAGATTCATGAACAAAGCAATTACTCTTGAATTCCAGGAACAAAGGATGTTCAATGAATAGTATTTTAAAAGAAAAGCTCCTGGCAATTTATATTAGTCACTTATACATATATGTTTTAATTAAAATATTACTTAAGGTGCAGTGTTATAGAAGCTTGTTAACAATCAACAATGTTAGTTATTTCTCATTATGAAGGTCAGGGAATGTAACTCAGGAACTGTTTTAAACACACAAGAGATTATGTATTTTCATCTTAATTCTTTAGCGAGATGAAGGAATTAAGAATCAGCGCCAAGTAGCTAAAGTAAGATCAGGGTAAATGGCAGAAAGATTCTTATGAAAGTGTTTCATCCAGTAGAACTTTCCACAATGGAGATGCTGATCTGCCTTTTTTTTTTAATAAAATAGTAACATCCGTCAAGCTTATATTTGTGCAAAATAAATAGATTCTTACTCCATTTTAGACTAGACACATCCAGTCAAAAGTCTTCTGCAGTGTGGATAGACATAGACATACAGGAGACATAAAAAACATGACATAAATGAATTTTGAGTCAAGCATTGAATATCAAAACTAAACAATTTATCCCCAAACAATTATTTTTCATCTATTACCTGGGAAGCTGTTGATGTTTTAAATCTATCTTTGACAGTCATAATGTCCCAATGGGAAAAAAGGTAAGTCAGGAACAGAATTTCAGGATGACTTAAATAAAGTAGTATTTCCTCTGGGAAATATGGTTTGCATGCTAGGATGTGTCTGGATTCAGCTTTACACTTGGTAATCCAAAGGAGGTTCAGGATGGTGGCTGCAGCCGAGACTGATTTTGCTCAGTTTAAGTGTAGTGCACCATAATGAACTGTATTCCATCTATTTACACATAGTTTATTTTTGATTTTTGAACATAAGGATTTGTTAACTTTGATTTTATTGTTTCTACTATTTCTATTTTATACTTAGCATTCTGTGTTTATTTTACAGAGTACCTGGGATGATATTAAGGAATGATATCAAGAAAATGAAGTATGACAGTAGTTAGGGACAGTTTTCACATCAAAGTCCACCTCATTGGTTCCTTGGAATTACTCTCCAAATCAAAGAGAGGACAAGGATTGCCCACAAGTTTTATCCATGATATCCTTGTGAAAAGAACATAAAACAGTGATCTCCAAAAGTTTTGAAAGTAGGGGGTGGGGGTGAGGTAGTAAATCACCCTTTTTAACCTGTGATTCTACACCTTTCATAGAGGCATTAGATTTATCTCCTTTCTCTCTTAACTATTTGAGGAAGATGCTATTATTGACTTCTTTGAAGTTAAGAATCTTATAAAGGGCAAGTTTTATTAAGTTGCTGGAGAACTTTCTTTTACCCTAGATGAAAAAAATCTCCAATAAATTTAAGGATTAAAAAGAAAACCTGTACTTTTTGGAAAACAGCAAAAGGGCGACTAGAATGTGGATTTTGGAAGGTTAGGGACTAGATACCTTTCCTATGGAGTGTTTAGAAACGTATAAAAGAATATATAAAGATTTTGAAATTAATTGTAAGAAATTCTCCTGTGGGGATATTTTGTTCATTGGAAAACAAATAGATGAAAAGATGGGACTTAAAAGTTGACTAGAGGGAACTAGAGAACAAATGATTATGTTTAAAGGAAAGGAAACCCATTAATATAATGGAGCAATACTAGTTGACTATAGATGAAATTAAGGGAACAATGTACTCAAAAGTTACATTGATTGTTTGATAGTATAGCAGAGGAACAACAGATTTTATTGGATAAAACAGACTGAGACTAATTTGAATGTGGATTTGTAGTTTTAAAAAATGTTGGCTTATAGAAGGGATGTGGAAAATGATGCTGTGGATCTGAAAATGAATTTAAAAATGCCAGAGTGTAGGAGTGATATGGAAAAAAGATGCCAGAATCAATTTACAAATGAAACCAGCTGATGTCTTAATAATATGCAAACAATAAAACAATAATTACTTAATAATATGCAGACAATAAAATAGGAAATTATTTGTGAGAGGAAACAAAGAGGAATTATTTAAACTGTTCCTGAAAAGAGACAAAGAGAAAACAAAAATAAACCAACTTGTAGGACATTACTTGATGGAATTAAAGATCAAGCTTTTAAAAAATAAGCAAAAGGTCTATGAAATTAAATCTATTTAATGAGAATTAAAATGTATATGTTGTGGATTTTTGAACCTATTAATGGACCTATTTCTTTATAACCAGGATTGGATGATGAGGTTTTAAGGATCTGTTTATAAGTGGGTACAGAATTTATCTGCTTTATTTCTTAGAGGAGCTGGTAAATTTGGATTAAAAATTGATTTTTTAAAAAATTAAGATTAAAATATGTATGAAGAGTAATCTTTCATATGATTTCTTTTTCTTTCTTTCTTTCTTTCTTTCTTTCTTTCTTTCTTTCTTTCTTTCTCTGCACTATTCTTCTCTTTTTTATTTTTTATTTTCCTTAATTTGCATTAATCTTTTGTTTTGTATCTGTAAACTTTAATAAAATTATTGAAAAAAATTAAGAAAGAAGACAAAAAATACAAGGTTGCAAATGCTGCTAAATCTGCTCACCTTTTTGGTCTGCCAGATTGGTCTAGTGGTTTAAAGCACCAGGTTCACCAGGACACGGTCAGTTCTAGTGCCACGTAAGGCATGAAAGCCAGCTGAGTGCCAGTCATTCTCTCTCATCCAACCCACCTCACAGGGTTATTATTATGGGGAAAAATAGGAGGAAGAGGAAGGACTATATTCAGTATGTTCACTACTGTTAGTTATTTATTTAAAAAAAGAAAAGAAAGGTAGGATAAAAAATAAAATTAAATAAATAATTTAAATCCCTTCCTATCTCAAGTAGATGTGTTGATGTTGAAGTCGGAGTCAAGTTAAAGATTCTCCAACAAAGCTATCTTTTGAATTCAGGGAAGATAATATTAAGATAATATCTTACCTAAAGTAATCACCACTCTTTGAAAATACAACATAAATTTATTAAGCATGTAAACAACAACGGTGTTTAGCAACGTTTAGCAAAGCATTGGCAATTTGCTGAGCAACCTTGAGCAGCCCTGAGTAAAAGCAGAACCACAACTTATATACCTTTGGCTTTTAGAAAGGCGAGATACAGAAAAGGCAGTGTATATTACAACACTTGAATATTTTTCATAAACACATCTGGATAACTTCCCTCATTCTTTCCTACTAGGTTAGCATGCCAGCCAGTGATGGGATTCAGCCAATTCGCACCACTTCGGGAGAACCGGTTGTTAACTTTCTGAGCAGTTTGGCAAACTGGTTGTTGGAAGAAATCATTAGGGCAGAGAACCCTAATGATTTCTTCTCAACCCTTCCAAGACTGAGTGGCTGTGGTTCCCGGCATCCCGATATAGTCAGCTGACTCCATCGCTGACTATTGGGGGCGAGTCTTTGGCCCCCTCGGAGAGGCCGCACAATCTGGGAGTCCTCCTGGATACGCAGCTGCCCTTGGAGGAACATCTGACGGCTGTAACCAGGGGGACCTTTTGTCAGGTTCGCCTGATTCGCCAGTTGCGACCCTTTCTTGATCGGGATTCCATGTGCACAGTCACTCATGCCCTCGTCACCTCTTGCCTGGACTACTGCAACGCTCTCTACATGGGGCTCCCCTTGAAGAGCACCCGGAGGCTCCAACTGGTCCAGAATGCGGCCGTGTGGGTAATTACGGGAGCTGCATGGCGCTCCCACATAACACCGCTCCTGCGCGAGCTGCACTGGCTCCCAGTGGTCTTCCAGGTGTGCTTCAAGGTGTTGGTTACCACCTTTAAAGCGCTCCATGGCATAGGACCTTCTTCTTCTTCTTCTTCTTCTTCTTCTTCTTCTTCTTCTTCTTCTTCTTCTTCTTCTTCTTCTTCTTCTTCTTCTTCTTCTTCGAGACCACTTGCTGCTACCGACAACCTCCCATTGACCCGTGCGCTCCCACAGAAAGGGCCTCCTCGGGGTGCCATCAGCCAAACAATGTAGGCTGGTGACCCCCAGGGGGAGGGCCTTCTCTGTGGGGGCACCTACTCTATGGAACCAGCTGCCCCCAGAGATAAGGAGAATCCAAGACCTCGGTGCCTTCCGCCATGCCCTTAAAACTTTCTTTTTTCAGGAAGCCGGGCTGGCTTAACATGTTTTTAAATATTTTTTTAATTTTTAATTGGTTTGTCATTTTAAACTGGGGCCAAATTAGTATATATATTTTTAATTGTTTTTAATGTTTGTATTGTATGTTTTTATCTGGCTGTACACCGCCCTGAGTCCCTCAGGAGAAGGTGCGGTATATAAATTCGAAATAAAATAAAATAAAAATAAAACCGGTTGTTAACTTATTTGAATCCCACCACTGATGCCAACTATGCTATCTTTGAGATATGGTCAGTGAATATAAACACTCTGTTGCTGGTTGCCACTGGTTCCTGTCTGATACAGAACATCCCCTGTTGTCTAGCTCAAGGTTACTTCAGATTGCTGCGAATGTTTTCTTACAAGAGCATTTTAAACAGTTCATATGTATGTGGCTTCTTAGAGGTTTGTTAGTGAATGCAGATCAAATGTGTATGGAAGTACATTTTATCACCACAATAGGATCAATGGAATGAATTCTTATTTGTTAATGTGGCTGTCCCTGACTTCCATTACTTGAATTGATGGTTCAAATTCTTCACTATTTCAAGATGTTGAATAAATTGTAAAGCATCTTACAACTAAACAGTGTATTTTTGAAGCATGGGCTAATTGTCAGTTTGGACCAATTAATCACAATCAGTAAAGAAGGAAAATAGTTAACATGAACGTTTAATTCTTTTATTTAGAAAAATAGTCTCCCTACCCCATCCCGCCAAAACCTATAAACATATACATTTTGTGTGCTAATCTGTCAACTTGGAGGTATACCAGGTGGACAAGCTCAGTTTGAGACCTTAGCAGCAAACAATCATGGAAAAGCAGCAAAACGTAGGTCTTGCTTGCTCACTTCAGACTAATCAGGTCGTGCTACATATTTTACTCATCATAATTAACATAGGGTGTTGGCTCCAAAGAACACTTGTATATTCTTGAGCCAACTCCATAATTAAATAAACAGTCTAATGCAATTTAAATAGAAAGATTTTATTACCATTCAGCCATTGTGGGGTTTTTTCCTTGATGAGATGTTTTGCGTTGTGGAGGCATGGATATGATGCACCTTATTCCAGGAGCAATCTTTTGTCCAACAGCTGAATGAGGTTTCTCTCCCAATGTTATGTTGGAAGTGTTGTAGGAGGTTATCAAGCAACATGGGAGCTTTTCTTTTTTAGAAATGGGGATTGTGTTGTGAAGCAGTATCAAAGAAATGCTTTGCTCCAAAGCATCATTGAAGCAAAGTGATCTTTGAAGCTTTGCATAAATCTATAATCAACCCTTAATTATGTTTAAGCTACTAAAGATCTAAATCTTTCTGTCTTTCAAATTTTTATAATACATGTATTTTGTTATTAAAATACATCTGCTAATTAGTTTATAGTACTTTATGACCACCAACAATCCAAAATGTAGAATGTTTTACTGTCAGATAATGTTCTGATTGTTTATTGTAACCTTAACAAAGCAGAGTTCAAGTAGATATTCCAAAGCATATCCTGAGTGATTTAGTAGAAGTCATATTAATTAACACTTCCAATGGATGAGCCAGTATGAAGTTTTATCAAGGTCATACGTAGAGTCATTTCTTTTAAAAAAATCTTTAAAGTATTATGATCAAACTGCTTATACTCCTTTGCCTCTGGATTCATTGAGAAACACAATTAATTCTTCTGGGTCATCAGTCCTTTCAAAATTGAAGAATACAGATTTTTTCTGTCAGACTTAATGCTACACAACTTAATATTAATGTAGTCCAAAAATCTATACAAATTCAGACAGTGAATCAGGAAGAAACAATGAAGCGAAATAATAAAAAAGGGAACCAAATGGAAGCAAAATGTTCCAACTAGGCATACACTAAATCAACAATGCAGGTGTCAATAAATCCATCAAGCCAAAATGCCATTTTTCAAATGAAAAGACAAAGGAAAAGGGCTGGGACAGAAAAAAGATGATGATCATAGAACACTGATGATTCATCTCGGTCTCTGATCCTTCTAGAGCCACCTATTTGGGAATGATCTATTCTTAATTTACTGAGACCTGAGAAATTGGGCAGGCAGTGTCACTAATAAAGATAAATAAGTGAATAATTTGTGTTGAAATAGGAATTAGTGGAGGAGATTCCTATGAGGAAGATTTGGTTTCAAATTGTTGCCTGGCAATTCAGGTTCCAAACCAGCACTGTTAATTATGATCTTTATTACAATATTTATTACTATATTTCTGGATGAGACTGTAGGATAATGATCTTAATTGTTACATATCATATTTATTTAAAATCCCACTTCGTGAAAAAGAGATAGGCTTAGTGGAGACAAGTTGCTTCATTTCAACAAAATTGTAAGTCTCTGTAATTACTTTGGATAAAGCTAAGTTTCATCTGCATTGATTGGTCTCCTGGTGACTATATGGACACATATATGTTGGGGGTTTGTTTTGGCAAAAATACAGAAATGATTAGCCATTGCCTAATTCATGTTTTTTAAACTTTCAACCTACAATTTTAAAATTTCTCCAATCTTCTTAGGTTTGTTAGGCACTATCATCTGGCATACATGCAGCAGTTGGCCAGAACTACTATTATTAAATTTAATATGTATAGTTGTCAACCTATTGAATATCCCTCTCATTCCCAATGTATACTTCTTGACCACAATTAAGTAGAACAAACAAGTATACATGTGTGTATGTGTTATGCTTAGCATTTGTAAACAATAAAGCTTCTCTAGATTAATAGAGACCCTCTGTCTACTGCATATTGTGTTACCATTTAAATCCCTGAATTCCTGTATCACCACTGAAAGTTTGTGAATGTTCCCACCAAAAAATTCCACCTCCAACTTTGACCAAGACTCTGCATCCCTAAGCCTAGCTTCCTCTATTTTGCCCCAAGATTGTGTGACATGTGTCTCAGCAGGAAGTTTGAAAGTAGAAATAATCAATTAAGTATAAACAGAGGATTTTGTAACATTTTCATGACCTATTCTGACCCAGAAACAGATTGAAGAGGATGGCACAGTACCAGCAGTCTGTTTAATTTGTATAATTTCTCTCATGCAAAAAAAAAAAAAAAAAAAACTGTTTGTCAGTTAGATGTGTTATGGTCCAGTTAAATGTGATGATATGGTACTTTCAGTGACACCAATTGGACTGAGGATTGAAGTCTGTTCATCTATTAGATAGAGGAATACGTAAATGTTAAATTTTGGAAATCAATAGTAACAATCTTTGAAAACAGTCTGGTTCAACATTGGCAAATCAATGGGACTGGAACTGAACAGATTATGCTTTTGAAGCTAAATCAGTGGTCCAGTTGCTTTTTTTTTTTTTTTTAATTTATTTATATGCCGCCCTTCTCCGGAGACTCAGGGCAGTTTACAATGTGCTAAGCAATAGCCTTCATCCTTTTGTATATTTATACAAAGTCAGCTTATTGCACCCACAACTGGGTCCTCAATTTACCTACCTTAGAAAGGATGGAAGGCTGAGTCAACCTTGAGCCTAGCGAGATTCAAACTTGCAGTAATTGCAGGCAGCTGGTCTTAATAACAGGGTGCTTTAGACCACTGTACTACCAAGCTTTATAGGAGTCAAAGGTTGTAAAGGCTACCTTCATAGTTTCCCAATGTATATTGAATGTATTAGAGTTCCAGTCATACAGATATAGTGATCACTTAGTTAATTTTGATCTAACCTATTTTTTTTTCCTAAGAATTGTGCTCCTTTAATCTACAGGACAGTTTTTTATTTATTTGGAGATCATCGGCTGAAAGTTTCAAATTTATGAATTTGTATATTTTAGTGTTTGGGGGCTTTGGTAGTACTAAGCTGGCTCTGGCTCTTAAACTCTGCATGTAGGATATTCAATTTGAAATAGATTGCTTAATTTGGGGAGGGTGGAATTAGAATAAACTTCACACTTGTACACGAAGTTAAAAATGATGAACAATGTGAAATGGACAGATAGAGATGGTGGACATATATTGTTAATTCTTTTAAAAGGGTCGTGCTCATGTATTTAACCTCCATACCACAACAAAATTATACCAGACAAGCGTGTACCTTCTTATTATCAGAAGAGATTTATTTATTTGTTTTAAAAACATCATAATATTTATTATGATGCACAAGTGACTTGGAAAATGATTGAATATACAGTTTTATGCTTATTTTATGAAGCAGTGATTGTAATGGCTATATTATATGTACGGTATATATTTTGTTTTTATTATTTTATTACTGTACCATAATAAATTCACCTAACACCTAACTGAGAGAGGGAGGGAAGAAGGGAGGGGATGGATCAGTACTCTGAATAATTCAGTCTGAGATGTTTCTAGATCCAGCTTTATATCTGAAAACTTACAAAGAAATTGTAGCCAGGAATGCTTTTGTTTAGTTTCACGTGGGTCTTCTTAATGAGAGAATCAGAGACACTTGCTTAATTATATCAAAGTGAATGATTTGGTTATATCTTTAAAGAATGTTCACATTACAGCAATGGGGAGATTGCAGGGAAGGCCGTATAAGACACAGGAGGACCTTCTCAGTGGTTACTTGGAACATCTTACCTTGGGAGCAGTGGTGGTATTCAGCTGGTTCTATCCGGTTCAGGCGAACCGTCCGGACATCATCACATTCTGTTTTTGATTATCTGCGCATGCGCGGAAGGCCCTGTGCATGCTCACATTTGCAAACCGGTAGCAAAGATAAGTGAATACCACCTCTGCTTGGGAGGCCAGGCTACCACTTCCCTGCTGAAATTCAGAAGCATAGTTTTTGAAACCAAGTTGAATTGTAGAAGAGGGGACCTCCCGTTTCTGCTCATTTTATCATTTTAATTAATAATTTTTGAAATTATTTTATGAGTATTTTAGTATTTTTATGTTTGTCACTTAAACATTTTGCATTTATTTAAAAGCTTGCTGTCTGTTCAAATGAAGAATAAAAAATATATAAAATAAATATATTGCTGGGGTGTCATGGATAAAACACATATTGATAAACTGCATATACAATTTAGCGCTGGGGGGGCAGTCCTAGTCATTTCTCTATTTGAACTTTAAAATTCTTTTGATTTTAAACATACATTTTTCACTGAAAGAGTAAAACCAAACATTAAAAACAGCTTCTCATTACAGTTTCTTCAAACCAATTATTAAAATTAAGGACTTGGTCTTCTACATAGTGATGACATCAAACCACATTTTTAGTAAATTATTCTATTTTAAGACAAATGCCAACAGTTTTAATGTCAGATTTAGGAAAGACCAAGAAATAAAAGTATTGCTGAATAATCTGCAGGAAGATGCAAAATCCTACTGTAATATTTTTCTCTTTGATATTTTTGCCATTAATCATCTACCTATCTCTTTTCTATTTTGTTCTTTTCTTCAAAATATCTATAGGAAATAATTTTGTAAAAATAGTAATTTGCTTCTATCATATCAGGCATTTCCTTTATTTTCTCCTTATCATTAAATCTTGCTTTTCTAAATACATACTGTTGATTTTCTAAAGAAAGAATAGCTGGAGAACCCAGAAATAGTGCTTCTTAACTAATATGCACTAGTGCATGGAGAACTATCTGAGTGGATCTGGTAACCAGACAGACAGCATTTCCAAGGAAAATAATATCTAGCTGTGTGTGTGTGTGAATATATGTATAAGGTGTGAAGAGTCAACATCAGCTTTAATTTTAATATATTGCACTGTGTGAAACTTTTAGAAGACAAGGATTCTAAAATTCATATAACCCCCATTGGTGCTAACAATGCTATCATAAGAATATTATAGGAGAATGTCAAATTTCCAGTTGACGGGAAAAAGCCGAAAGTTTTAAGAGCATCAAGACATCTTCAATCATCATTTTCATCTTTCTGGAGAAGTAGATTTACCTATTAGGTGCAGGAAAAACCTGTCATTTCACAGGGTTATATGATTGCAGGCAACTTTGCCTTTCAGGCTGGGTTTTTATGAGCTAGCATGAAATACTCTAAATAGCCTTTAAAACTGAAAACGGAAAATGTGAAACTACAATCCAGCCTTAAATGCTCACTTTAGCAGTGATTGCACCAAAATCCAGGAGAGCTCTATTCCATTTCTGGGGTATTATTGTAGGCTTCAAAAAAAAAGTGCTATATTGCAAGTGTGTGGTGAGTGAACTTCTAAAAATTATGTAGCAATTTATCCTTGAACTGTTATACAAGTTATATTGAGATACCATGATTAGCATCCTATTTACCAGTAACAATGTCATTCTGTGACAATTGATCCTAATTTAACCAATATGACACTATTCATACCCAGAAAAAGAGGTTAAGATTGGAGAAACCTCAAAAATTGCATAAGTGCAATAATATTTTAGAAGAAAAGAAATCCAACTATGTAGGGAATTATGCTTCTCAACACCTAAAGGCCTGATGTAAGCATGGACTATTGATCTACTGGCCAGGATAGTAGCATTGCAACTGAAGGAAAAAGAAAGTTTAGTTATCTAATTAGCACTCTCTGTGGACTTGAAAAAGATGCAAAGGGTTTAAGGAATAAATGTGAGCCTTTAAATTGTGTCATCTTTTTGTCAAGCTCATGTGAAAACCTGAAAAAAAATTAAGAGTTAGGAGTTTTAGTTCAATGGCAAGCAAGCACAGAAGTTAGTGTTTTAGCTATTGTTAAGTACTGCAAATCTTACATGATGGTGAGATTCTTTGTAGAGCCTATTCAATATCAACATTTGAAGTTATTTCTGAGATAAATAATAAAAGCCAAACTTCAATCTTCAGTATATACAGCAGGTGAGATCAATGCTTTTAGGTTATTCAAAAACACCTATCTAGTCAGCATTGGCAAAAGATTGTTGCATTAAGTAAACATTTTCAGATATAATCAGATTGTTTGATTTATTGACTGAAATTAAGACTTGTAGTAGTGTCCTGCTGTAGCTAAAAAGAGAAATACTGTTAGGTCTGGACTTATTCCAAAATTTTCATGAGAAAAATATTGTCTCCAACCAAACCCCCATCATTTATTCAATCTTTTTTGTTGTTGTGTTTGCAGTTTATTTCACCACTTTTATATGTAATATGAATGTATGATTTGTCTCAAATCAAGGGATAAATTGAATCTTCTCATAACCACCCATATGTCAATTCATTTGGTAATACTATACAATGTCTAAGTTAATACAACATTAATCTGACTTTAGAAGTAAACTGTTTTTATAGGTTTCCCTAATCTATGGCCACTAAGATATGTAGAATCTGATCCTGAATTTGTAACCTGGAGGGTACTAGATTAGAGAAGCTAATTTTATATTACGTACACTATTAGCTTCAGTTGCTTTGTGGCATGTTGAGTAGAAGGTGGGATAAGGCAAACTTCCTTTCTCTTACAGGTTCTGACCGAGCACAGAGCTAGCAATTGCCACCCAATTTAATATTATGGAAAAGTAACGTGAATATTTGATTAAAGACAGACAAAAAGAGTTGCTGCCTGAAGTGAAACAGAGAGTATATAACTTCCAGATTTAATCACACTGACATTTAAAAAAAAAAAAAAAAAAAAACCTCTATCCAAAGTGTTTTTACCATCACCAAAATCTGTTTCTGTTGTAGCATAGGCAAAACAAGTCACTTGTTACAATAGGAAAGAACTATGAGGACAGAATTAGAGTATCTTGAAGATTTTTTTAATAGTAAAATGAAATAATAAGCCCTTTTTGATTATCACAGTGAATAACCCAATTGTCTTCAAGCACTCTGAACAAAGAAATGATGGAAAGCAAGAAATGTGGCTGATTTTTGAAGAGCCCAGTGTTGAACAGTAAGATTTCCGGTGTCTCCGATGAAAAGTGTATTTGAGGGTTGTTAAAAATTCAAGTTAAAAAGAAGAAGAAAGATAGCAGGTCACCTTCTCTCCTAGCTGTGCTTAATGCAAAAGCAGAGTCACTTTGTTCTAACAATAATTTCATGACATTTCAATAGGTGGCTTTCAGCTTTTTCATAAAGAACTTTTCTCTAATTAATGGATTGTTAACTTGGCAGCTATGTCTAGCCTTTCTGCAGAACATTTTGTGAAGGGAAAAAAAGAAAGATTTCTCTGAGCATAAGAACTGCAAATGATATATAGTATAAATGGTAATAATCTTACCTTACCAAATAATACCAGAATCTGAAATATACCACATACCCAGTGTGAATTTCAGATTTACCAAAGCAACATAGTCCAAATACAATGAAATGGAATGGAATGAAATGGAATTAATTACATAGAGACATTTATACTCATTATGTGGATCTTAATTGGCTTGGGAAGGTTATGTTTAGTTCTTTTAAACATTACAAGATTTCACTCTTTTTAAGCACACAAAAATATTAGAAAAAAAAGATTGACTAAAGCAATAGATGTGAATTGTATTAGAAAAACACAATATAGTATTACATTTTAATTACAATAGGAGAACTGCCCAATAAAAAAGAAAGTGGATATATCCCGCCCCGCCCCCCCATAGAAAGTAAGAAAAGGAAATAACATAGCTTATTGGATTCTACACATTTCAAATTTCAACCCTTTAGGAACAGTATTTTGTACCACTGGTCTATATTTTTGGTTTCTCCTCCTCCTCCTCCTCCTCCTCCTCCTCCCATGCATGTCTAGATCAAACTTTACATTGCCAGAATGAAGGCACCTTCTTAACTTTGTCATTGGTCAAAAATAAGTCAGTAAGTACATGTTTCTGGTAGTAGCCAACATATCAGTAGATAGGCTGCCTCTGTGTCTCTCCCCATTCAGCTGCATAATTGTTTTTACAAAAGAGCTGAAAGCTAGTGACTCAAATTGAATAAAAGTTAGTTTTCTTTTTGAAAAAAAAGGTATATACATTTAAATATGAAAAAGCATATTTTGGGACCCTTCCTCTTTTCATCATCTTTGTTTGGTGTCTACTCATTTTTCCTTTCCTATTTATTAGAACCAAGTGCTCTTCCTTGATCATGTTTCTGATTGTGTTCTTCCAGATTATTCCCTGTCATAATTTGCCTTGATGAATACAGACTCCTGGATTGAAATCACATGTTGGAAAAAAAGGATTCTGCACTTGAACTGGAAGAATAAAGAGGTATTCACTTTTTTTACTCAGCAGCTGATTTTTAAATTATGTTGCTAATTGTTCCTGACAGTTAAAAGCCATCAATATGAGTAATTTGTTTTATAAATGTTTTTTGTATATATATTTTTCTTTAAATATGCAATAGCATGTCATAATATTATTTAGACTTTATAATCTGGCACAATTTTTCCCATTTCTGCAGGTATGTTTTACCAATGTCCATTAGGCAGTATACTTAATGTTAATGCCACTGTGATAGTAAGTACCACTAAAATTTATTAAAGTAAATAATGGAAGACAAAATCAAGGGTTATATGAATGGTATTATATATCATGCATCAACATTATTTGGCATGAATGTTAATTGTCCAGGATTAATGTTCAGTTTTTTAAAGCAGAATGACACTGAAAATGAATTACAAACATTATTAATACTTTGTGGGAATGGACAGTGCCTTATAATATAGAATATATTTTTAAATTTATGATTAGCACTATTATTTTTATTGATGCAGTAAGGTCCTATATAAATTGCCTATTTTCATAATCATCAATAAATATTCCATCAGCAATTGTGATTTTTTTAAAGGTGTATTTGAGCTTGAAAAAAACTTTTTGAAGTAAATGAACACTTTAGAAATTTATGGTAAACAAGATTTTTTTTTAAAAAAAGGGAACGTACAGTTTTATAATCTATTAGGAACTAAGTGTTTTCATCCATTGCCATCATATAATGCAACTAAATCAAACTTGATCAGCAACTCGATTGCTATTTTAGATGAATCTCTGTTGGCTGGAAGTGAAACCCCTTAGCACCCAGTCTTTATATCTTGGCCATTGAAAAAAATAGGACTTGATGTCATTAAATTCAGTAAATTTCATGAAGAAATTTACTATAGCTATATGTTGAATTATAAGTATTGTTTGTCCCAGCCAATGAGGCATTAAAAAGAAACCAAAGTTCATTGGTTTGAAACAATCTAGTTTATCTCTTTTGTATTATGCTAAAACATATCCTTATCTGACAAACAATTCTTAATCATTTTTTTTAAATTTAAATTATGTAATCCACATTCATACATCTTGCTAATATGATATTTTAGTCCTCTAAATCATAACAGTCATGCAATTTATAAATATAATTCCTGAATTATTACATCTTATTAAGAATCTATATTTCTACTGTATACTAAATGAGAACATACTGCAGTGTATCTTTAGGCAACAATTCAATTGCTTTCAAAATTCAATAGATTCACTGCATGCTATAGCCATATAACTGCCTCAAGAGATTTTTCAAAGCACTTCTAATTATGTGTACATTGCATGGTACTAGAATACAGTAAATTCTACTATCTCTTTTGTTATATATTGATTAAAAAGTCTAACAGCTGATCCAATGTTCATTGTGTATTTCCATAAACATATACACAATAAATCCTTTTCAAAACGGATTTCACATTTGACAGTGACGTCATAGGAAAAAATAATTACCTTAGTTTTAGCGAAGCCTACATTAGCTTCATAATAAATAAATAGCCTAAACTTAATTAAATAATAATTCCTTAGGTGCTTTTGAGGTCTATCTATACTGAATAATTTGAAAAACCAAAACATCTTTTAAATCTGATATCTATCCTATTTAAGGGGTGATCTACATCCAATCTAATTTGTTTTCTAAATTATTACAGATGAACATACAATAATGCTTGCATTCTTATGGCAAGGACTGTTGTCTAGGCCCTTCTATCTGATTCCAACCTCTATTATTAAATTTTAGACTGTTTTGCAGTATCCAATATTTACCCGGTTCATAATATTTTCTTCTTATTTAAAGAATGCATCTCTGTTATTTTTCTTTAAAAACATATTCAAAGAATATCATTGTATTCAATATGCTATCAAGGGTAGACCAAATGAGCTGTAAAATTTGTAAAACTCAAATCTATACACTATGTAGGCCTTTCTAAGATATAAGATTCACAAAGGCTTAACCACCCTTAAGTGTTTCGTGTTTACAAATTCTGAGTAGGAGGTTACATATCCTTGTTAGTCTATGGTGCCAAAAAAAATCAAGAGTCTGGTAGTACCTTTTCCAACTAACACATTTAATTAAAAGGCATAACCTTTAACGAACTGCAGTTTATTGATCAGTCCAACATGATAATTGGACTCAAGTAGGATTTAAATTGGGAGGGAAGGAGAGGAGAAGGCAGGTTGGTTATGCAGATGCAAGTTATATGTACTACCGGTAGTACCATATAGTCACTCTTTTACTGAGACAATTCATCTAAATTCAGATCTAACATTCCATATCCTTTCCATTCACGTATCCAAAGGCAAATCTTTCTGATTCTTCCAATTCTATTAACTTTTGAAAAATTCTTTTGTTAAGGTGACCAATCATCCTCCTTTACAGAGGACAGTCCTTCTTTTGTTTTGTCCTCTCTCAAAAAGTGTCCTCCTACATGTCCTCCTTTTCGATATTTGAAGACTAATCTGTAAATCTCCATATTCGATCAATGCCGATCCGATCCATTGCGTGTGATGTGATGAATTTGTATTTGACATGACAATTCGTCAAGGCTCGGTACAGTACGGCAAGATGCGATTATGAGACACATGCACTCCACACAGGATAATTGTTTTGAGAGAGTGCACCATGCGCAAGAGTGCGCCACGTGCGTGTGTGCTGTGTTGTGTTTCAGTAAGAAGTAAACAAAGCCACTTGCGTGTGGCGCACTCTTGCGCAAGTGGCTTTGTTTACTTCTTACTGAAACACAATACAGCACACACGCACGTGTCTCCCTTCTCATTGTAAAAAAGTTGGTCACCTTTCTTTTGTAGCATTGTTATTCTTTATATTTAGAGACAGCTAGAGGCCAAGATTATTATTTGTCTTCTTTCTAGAATTTTAAAATTAAGATCCACCTTGTTTTATCTTTGAATTGATTCATTACTTTCCAAGTTGTTGTCTTAACATTCATTATTACTCCATTTTCTTAGTTTTTTCAGCAGTTACATATTCTTCCCCCCTTTTTTTGCTTTAACATACACCATTATTAAATCAGAAGATTACATTTTGAAATAATTAAGCAATATGCCAGCACTAAGCCTCACTTTTCACAAGCCACCCAACAGGTAATTGTGAAGCCGGATCTCACTGTATAGGCAAGAAGTACATGTACCATGTGACTTCCACTTTTATCCTTGGGACATGGTCACTTATCCTCTGTGGCAAGATGTATTTGGCAGCTGAGCTTCTTGTTCTGCGAGACTCCCCCCTCTTGCAGGATTGGCTCTCCACTCTATTGAGGGCCTACCTCGATGACAGATTTTGGAATCCCGAGAGGTGGCATGCGGCGAAGAGGGGGTTGAGGGGTTTTTTAAAATTGTCATTTGCCAATCTTTTAAGGGGTTTTGGGAGGGGGGAGGGTTGTTTGGCAAAGGATAGGAAGGGTGATTTGTTGGGGAGGGGACCAGGCCCGGCACAGGGTCGCGCTAGGGGAGGTGCGGAGCGGGGATCGGAGGGGGTTGGTGTTGGTAGGGAAGAGGGCGATGTCATCAGGACCGTGGGTGGGAGGGGCAGGTATGGTGGGAGCAGGGGGCCATATCATGTTGTGGGGGCACGTATCCGCTGTCTCCAAGCGGTGACATGCTCCGGCTCCCAATGCTCTTCTCGTTCCCTGGGTTGTCCGGAGTCTCAGAGCCTGGGTCTTAGGCTGATGCTGTGCAACGCCAGGTCCGTGGTTAATAAAGCCCCCCTCATTTGTGAGCTGATTCAGGAGGGGGGAGCGGACCTGGCGGGTATTACTGAGACCTGGCTGGGCCTGGAGGGGGGGATCCCCCTCGTAGAAATGTGCCCACCGGGTTTCCATGCATTTCATCAGCTGAGGGCCCAGGGTAGGGGTGGGGGGGTTGCGGTTATTGTAAAGGAAGGTCTTGATCCTAGGGAGGCCACTGTACCTCAGATAGCCGGTTGTGAGTCTCTCCTTGTGAAGTGGGGCCATGGGAGGCAGATGGGCCTGCTGGTTACGTACCTGGCTCCTTGCTACGTGGCAGCGACCCTGCCCGAGCTCCTCAATGTTATAGCCAGGGTGGTGGTTGATACCCCCAGGCTTTTAGTCATGGGGGATTTCAACCTGCCGTCCACCGGCGAAGCATCTGAGGTGGCTCGGGAGTTCATGGCTTCCATGATGGCCATGGACCTGACCCAGTTAATTCAGGGCCCCACTCACATAGGAGGAAACACGCTGGACTTGGTTTTCGTCTCTGGTCAGTGGTTGAATGGCTTAGATACAGGGGATATAGTTATTGAACCCTTGTCATGGTCAGACCATTCTCTCCTTAGACTTGACTTCCTGACCGCTATGCCCCACCGCAGGGAGGCGGAACCGATCAGGTGGTTCCGCCCCAGGCGCCTGATCGATCCTGATAGGTTCCGAATGGCGCTTGGGCCATTTCCTGAGACTCTGGCGCACGACTCGACAGAAGACCTGGTGGCCGCCTGGGATAAGGCGGCCGCTGGTGCTTTAGATCGGGTCGTGCCTTTGCGGCCTCTGACCCGGCGCCGAATCTGCCCAGCTCCTTGGTTCTCCGAGGAGCTGAGGGGGATGAAACGCCGGAAAAGACGCCTAGAGAGTGGTTGAAGGGCCAGTCGCTCCGAATCTGACTGCACACTAGTGAGGTCTTATATCAAGACCTACTTAGTGGCGATAAAGGCGGCAAAGTGTAATTACTTTTCCGCTCTTATCGCGTCGGCAGAAAATCGCCCAGCTGCCTTGTTTAGGGTGACTCGCTCCCTTCTCCATCTGGGAGCGCGGGAAGACCCCTTGCAAGGTCGTGCTGAGGATTTTGTGCATTATCTGCACGATAAAGTCGCTCAAATTCAGGAAGGCTTGGACTCTGACTAGGTAGGTACAGGCGGGTTGTCCGAGGTCTGTCTTGAGACGGTTATCTGGGATGAGTTTGACCCTGTGACTCCCGAGGACGTGGACAGGATGCTGGGGAGGTTGAACGCAACCACATGTTTATTGGACCCGTGTCCCTCCTGGTTGGTGCTGGCTACCCGGGACGTTACACGAGGCTGGCTCCAGAGGATTATAAATGCTTCCTTGAGTGAGGGGTTCTTGCCTCCTGCCTTGAAAGAGGAGGTGGTGAGGCCCCTCCTCAAGAAGCCCTCTCTGGACCCAGCTGTTTTAGCAAATTATCGTCCAGTTTCCAACCTTCGCTTCTTGGCAAAGGTTGTTGAGAGTGTGGTTGCGCGACAGCTCCCACAGTACCTGGATGAAACCGTCTATCTAGATCCATTCCAGTCCAGCTTCAGGCCCGGGTACAGCACGGAAACGGCATTGGTCGCGTTGGTTGATGATCTCTGGAGGGCTCGGGACAGAGGTTGCTCCTCTGTTCTGGTCCTATTAGAACTCTCAGCGGCTTTTGATACCATCGACCATGGTATCATGCTGTGCCGGTTGGAGGGGTTGGGAGTGGGAGGCACTGATTTATGGTGGTTCTCCTCCTATCTCTCCGACCGGTCGCAGTCTGTGTTGGCTGGAGGGCAGAGGTCGACCTCAAGGCACTTTGTTTGTGGGGTGCCACAAGGGTCGGTCCTCTCGCCTCTCCTGTTCAACATTTATGTGAAGCCGCTGGGCGAGATCATCCGTGGTTTTGGGGTGCAGTGCCATCTGTACGCTGATGACACCCAGCTGTACATCTCCACCCCAGACCACCCCAATGATGCCCTTGAAGTGATGTCCCGGTGCCTGGAGGCCATGCAGGTCTGGATGGGGAGGAACAGGCTCCGACTCAATCCCTCCAAGACTGAGTGGCTGTGGATGCCGGCGTCCCGATATAGTCAGCTGCTGCCATCGCTGACTATTGGGGGTGAGACATTGGCCCCCACGGAGAGGGCGCGTAACTTGGGTGTCCTCCTGGACGCACGGCTGTCTTTAGAAGAGCATATGACGGCCGTGGCCAGGGGGACTTTCTATCAGGTTCGCCTGATACGCCAGTTGCGCCCCTTTCTGGATCGGGACTCCCTATGCACGGTCACTCATGCCCTCGTTACTTCCCGCCTCAACTACTGCAACACTCTCTACATGGGGCTCCCCTTGAGGAGCACTCGGAGGCTCCAACTGGTGCAGAATGCGGCCGCGCGGGTACTTATGGGGACGACATGGCGCTCCCACGTGACACCTCTCCTGCGCGAGCTGCATTGGCTTCCAGTGGTCTTCTGAGTGCGCTTCAAGGTGCTGGTTCTCATCTTCAAAGCGCTCCATGGCTTAGGACCCGGTTATTTACGAGACCACCTTCTGCCTCCGATAACCTCCCACCGGCCAACACGCTCCCACAGAGAGGGTCTCCTCAGGGTGCCGTCTGTCAGGCAATGTTGGCTGGCGACCCCCCGGGGAAGAGCCTTCTCTGTGGGGGCACCCGCCCTCTGGAATGAGCTACCCCCAGGGATACGACTAATCCCGGACCTCCGTACCTTCTGCCGGGCCCTGAAGACTTTTTTATTTCAGCAAGCCGGACTGGGTTAAAAATTTTAATTGGGTGAATTTTATGGGTAAGGGTTTTTAAATTGGAGAAGCCAAAGATAATTTAATTTTGTTTTAATTGTATTTTAATATTTGTATTGTGTGTTTTAATTTTGGCTGTTCACCGCCCCGAGTCCTTCGGGAGAGGGGGCAGTATAAAAATTTAATAAATAAATAAATAAATAAATAAAAATCCAAAATTAAAGGAATATTTTTGTGGGCATCAGTTTGATTCAGATAAAGAGATGGAAAATACGATCATGCCCTGGTTGAAGAGACAAGGTGTGGAGTTCTTTTGTTGATATCTTTAGGAAGTTTGCATATTGTTGGCAAAAGTGTGCAGTGAATGGTGATAAGTATGCTGAGAAGTAAATACAGGTAACAAAAGAGTTCATTTCAAGAATTATTTTCCACTTGTATTTTTGAAATATCTCTGTTAAAACTGAAGTTTGAGAGATGGAAGTATTACTGTTCATTCCACCATTTATTTTGCATAAACTAAAGCAGCCTATCCATTGTAACAGAATTTGAATTCTTTCCAAACAGTTAATTTTAATATTATGCTGCAGCTAATATCTGAAGCAGTTTCTTCTCTCAATATTTTTATCTATATCTCAAAATACTTCTCAAGCATTTTCTTATATGAAGATTATGAGCTATCAGTATAACTTAACTCAGTGAAGTGCTTACTTAAACTAATACATCATCTAGTTTATGATTTGGCAGTGCTTGATTCAAATAACAATGGTGTTATTTAATAACAAATAAAATAAAACAAATAAAAAAATAAATAATGCATTTTCAGTGTGTTCAGAATACCCAAAAGATTGCAAGCAATTAAAGAATTTTCAGTTTGCATGTAGTGCCTTCTCTAAAATAAGATGGTTTACTGAGGGTGCCATGACTTTAACTCAGTCATTAAGTGAGTTGACTCTAGCAGAAACAGCTGTTGCTTTAATACTCACAACAGACTTACTAGGAAGCAAGACCAAACACACTAAATTTGGATGCTGAGCATTATATTCTCAAAAGGGCTTGAACATGTCAACATCTTCCAAGATTTATTTTATCTATTCATTTTTACATGTCTATGCTTTTTAAATAAACTTATGGATACCTTAAAATACACTTTATATCTACCTGTCATCATTAGAAGGATCCCAAAGCAGAAATACAAAGATAGTCCAATTTAATTCAATATCTGTATCTTGAATAAGGGTTGGAAAAATGGAAGTTCATTCACCAATAGATTAACCAGGGGAAATATCAGTGTTTTTGTTATTTTTCAGCAGAATGGGATGAAATTATTGTTATGAGCGTATGGTGGGATATATGAGTTTCTGAACATAAAGCAAGAGGGTCTCAATGTGTCCCTTATGACAGAGATGATTATGAGGTCTGAGGCAATCAGCTTTGCTTTCCCACAAATAAATCAGTCACTGGGGTTTTTCAGCTACTAAAACAACTCACAAAACATTGCACAATCACTCAGGGTGAAATACTAGTGGCACTGAGGTAGAGGAAATGGTAAAACTAAGGATCTTTCCACTTTCAAGACACTGTGATTGGGATGTTTAATGCTGACCTAATCACAAGAATTACTGTCACTCCACCTACCTCCTGTCCTCACAATGGCAATAAGATAAATGATCCCCCTCCACACCTCAAACCCATTTCTGGCACAACTGGCATTCTTAGCACAACACAGCTGCAGTAAAGCAAATGAAAAATGAAGTTGCATGGAAGCTCATGCCTGGAATGCAATAAGTTCAGACCTAGTAAATGGAAATTATCACCATAATGTTGTCTGAGCTTTGGAGGATATGCATCATTAATAAAAATTCACGCTGCAAGTCTTCCTTCATAAGAAGCATTTTAAAGGTATAAATGCACTGATATTGTTCAAGAAAGAATTGTTCAGTTTGGTGTTGTTAAAGGTGGTTAAAAATATCAAGCTAGAATTGTGGGTTTCAGTCTCCTGCCTTAGGCAGAGAGCAGGGCTGAGTGACCTTGGGCATGTATGATCAAACTGTTTCTGAAAAATGTATCATTCATATATATATATGTAGATAAGCTATGACTTTAGGTATCAAAATATACTAATTGAATTGGGTTCCATTGATCACACTTAGAATACTGCATTCAGTTTTGGTCGCTACGATGTAAAAAAGATGTAGAGACTCTAGAAAGTGTGCAGAGAAGAGCAACAAAGATGATTAGGGGACTGGAGGCTAACACATATGAAGAACGGTTGCAGGAACTGTGTATGTCTAGTGTAATGAAAAGAAGGACTAGGGGAGACATTATAGCAGTGTTCCAATATCTCAAGGGCTGCCACAAAGAAGAGGGAGTCAAGCTATTCTCTAAAACACCTGAGGGTAGGACAAGAAGCAATGGGTGGAAATTAATCAAGGAGAGAAGCAACTTAGAACTAAGGAGAAATTTCCTGACAGTTTGAACAATTAATCAGTGGAACAACTTGCCTTCAGAAGTTGTGAATGCTCCAACATGGATAACCATTTGTCTGAAGTGGTGCAGGGTTTCCTGCCTGAGGAGGAGGTTGGACTAGAAGACCTCCAAGGTCCCTTCCAACTCTGTTATTCTATTCTATTCTATTCTATCTGCAGATGAGCTTATCTGCAAGTACATATGGTAGCACATTTTTAAAAAGTACCTCTACGTTAGTATCTCTAAAGTATCTCTTATCTGATCTCATATAAGCTCATCAGAATAATACAGGATAATAAAGTTGAAGGGATCTTGAAGATCTTCTAGTCCAACTGCCTGCTCAAGCAGGAGACCCACTACCATTTTAGACAGGTGGCTGCCCAGTGACTTTTTAAAAGCTTTCAGTGATGATGTATCCACAATTTCTGAAGGCAAGCTGTTCCATTGGTTAATTGTTCTTACTGTTAGGAAATGTCTCCCTAGTTCTAGTTTGCATCTCTCCTTGATTAGTTTCCATCCATTGGTTCTTGTCTTGCCTTCTGGTGTACATGTATGTAGGTAACTTTGTAAAATGGCAAAATTAACCTCATAATATAATGCTGCAGAAGAGTGAGAAAAAATTAAAATCTCTGAAGAGATACATGACTGAGTTTTAATTTCAGAATTACCCAAACTGGATTTAAATGGATTGAAAAGCCAATATTGCACAAGAAACATGGATTAAAATAATAATGTTTCAAAAGAAAGGAAATCCATTAAATCAAGAAGAAACAAGAGATGAGAAAATAGCCAATAGATAACTTGTATAGCACGGGAACTGGATCCAAACAGTTGGTTATACAGACCACCCCAATGATGCCCTTGATGTGATGTCTCGCTGCCTGGAGGCCGTGCGGGTCTGGATGGGGAGAAATAGGCTCAGACTCAACCCTTCCAAGACCGAGTGGCTGTGGCTGCCGGCGTCCCGATATAGTCAGCTGGTGCCATTGCTCACTATTGGGGGTGAATCTTTGCCCCCCACAGAGAGGGCTCGCAATCTGGGCGTCCTCCTGGACGCACGGCTGTCTTTAGAAGAGCATATGACGGCCGTGGCCAGGGGGGCTTTTTATCAGGTTCGCCTGATTCGCCAGTTGCAGCCATTTCTGGACCGGGATGCCTTGCGCACGGTCACTCACGCCCTTGTCACCTCCCGGCTGGACTATTGTAATGCTCTCTATATGGGGCTCCCCTTGAAGAGCACTCGGAGGCTCCAGCTGGTCCAGAATGCGGCCGCGTGGGTGGTTATGGGCACGTTGTGCCCACGTGACACCCCTCCTGCGTGAGCTGCATTGGCTCCCAGTGGTCTTCCGGGTGCGATTCAAGTTGTTGGTCACCACCTTTAAAGCGCTCCATGGCATAGGACCCGGGTACCTTCGAGACTGACTTCTGCCACAAACAGCCTCCCACCAGCCAGTTCGCTCCCAGAGAGGGTCTCCTCAGGGTGCCATCTGCCAAGTTATGTCGGCTGGCGACACCCAGGGGGAGGGCCTTCTCTGTGGGAGCCCCTGCCCTGTGGAATGAACTGCCCCCGGAAATGCGCAAGATCTCCGACCTCCGTGTATTTCGCTGTGCCCTCAAGACCCTGCGGTTCCGCCAAGCCGGGCTATCAATTTAATGATTTTTAAATTGGGTTTTAAATTTTGGGGGTTTTAAATTTTGGGGGTTTTAAATTTCAGCCGAATTATGTAATAATTTTAATTATTTTTAACTGATGTTTGTCTTTGTGTTTTTAATAGGCTGTACACTGCCCTGAGTCCTTCAGGAGAAGGGTGGTATAGAAATAAAATTATTTATTTATTTATTTATTTATTTACTAGAGGAAAAAAACCCACCCAAAACAAATCTCTTAATATGGAATATAATCTCGGCTTCCTTTGCTTTCAGGAAAGTTTATACAGAAATATTCTTTTTTTCCCAACATGGCATCTCAGATGCCTTGAATTGCAGATCATATATATTTATTTAAATAATTTATATGGTCACCCATCTTAAGCAATTCTGGGCAGCTTTCAAGAACCATAAAACCAATAAATAAAACAATTGTAAAAACAATAAAATAATAAAAACCCTTCACTGTAATTATCCCCCTTGGGGTGCCCCACTCAGCATCTCACTCTCAGCCTCTTTCCATGCCTTCTACGCATCCAATCCCAGAGCCTCAGTTATAAGCCAGATCTTAATGGCTTCTAAAAAAAACTAGAAAGCTAATTGGCCATAGCCATTGGCCATGCTAATTGCCAGTAATGGGAACTGGAGTCCCATACATCTGGAAGGCATCACTTGGAGAAAACTATTTAGTGCTATAAGTAGTATAAGGAATGAAGGGTTGCTCAATCAACTTCTTTTCTGGGGCTTTGCCAAAGAATTGTCTTAGTGCTCACAGTAGCATTCAGTTAGCATGAAACGATGTACCAGGTTTTATGGGAACTTCTCTTTTGCCTTGTATCATGTGTCTCTTTTGTGCACTCCAAGTCTTTTTGCTTGTAATATCCTATGATTTGAATTTGGTAATTTATAAGATGCTAATGGATTGATGATCAAATAAAGTGACCTATGGTCCTCTCTTGCAGTTCTATTAGCCTTTTAATGCCAGTGTTGCTTTGGTCTGAATGAGTTGTATAATGACTGGTGCAGCATTCCCAGTTCTTTGATTGATCTACATAGTGGTAGCAATTTCTCATTTCCTGAGCAACAAATAGACAGCAGAATTTGAGAAAAAATAGCACACTAGAAAGGATTTCAAGGACATAAATGCTTAATTTGAAAGAGAAGACTCTTAAATATAAATAATGTTTGTCGACTTGGCATTTAAATTTCTCTTTGCCGGTGCTCTGCTGGAAGGGAAGTGTTTCTGTAGAATTAATGACAGGTCATTATTTTAAAAACTTTTAACATGTCTCTTGAGCGCCTCTAAGTAGCAAGTTAGGCAAGTTACACAAAGTATCATTACATAGATGATAAATCATTGAGAATGGCTGAATTATTTTTTACTAAAATTACCTTTGCTTGCCAAATTTGAACTTAGTTCAAAACTGTAAAGACTGCAAAGAAAATGCTCTTTAAAATAGCCCTTGCTTACACTATTGGACTTACAGCTGTACCTCATATTGAGGCATAAATTTACATTCCTCGCTGAAGGTTAATCCTACTATTATGCCTATGCCTTTGTGTCATAGGGCTTCAGCTGAGATCCAATTACTTTGACTTCACTCTTTGTACTGCTCATTCTTTGTATTGTTTCACACTGAGGAAAAAAATAATGCAGCTTTAAAGAGATGTTATGCTTGTTACCCCATGCATTGTGAAGTATCAGTTTGAATTATTTCCAAAGAGCTGCATAACTTTAATACTTATTTGCAATGAGAAGCATAAGCATTAATCTCCTTCAATATTAAAATAACAATCAAACCAACAATTTCCAGTATTTTTGGACATTTCAGAAAAAAGTTTAATAATAGTTGGTTACCATTTCCTTGGTATTAGAAATGACGTTCAGAAACATTAACTTATGTGACCCAGACTTGTTTCATAATTTGCTATATTCGGGTCTTAAATCCACAAGACTGAAAATATGAATATAAATAATATTGTATTTTAAAAATGTTTATATTCTTTGATTATGCATATCTCAGCATTTGCATCTATCAAGAATGGTGAAGTTTACATTCATGGGGTTGACGAAAATAATTATGAGACAGTAAATGATTTGCAGTGATATATTGTTGACTTGTACTGTTTGTATTGTCTTTTTGTCCTTTCCTTTCCTTTTCCTTGATACAGTGACAAGGAAGAGAATGTTTTAGCTATTTGACTTCTAACTTTAGAGCTTACATGGGATAAGCACATGGAATTGATAAAGAGGGAAGCAGAAAGATTTCTGGACATATTTGGACATATGAGTTAATAAGACAGAAACTAGAGTCATAAATTCTATTGACTCATTATATGCATTGTTTCTCTCTTAGAGTAAACATGTTAAAAAGAAAAAAGTCAAGGAAACAATTGCTCCATTGCTGGAAGAAAGTGGCAAGAAGGTGACAAGCAACAGGGAGAAAGCAGAACTACTTAACTCGTTTTTTGCATCTGTCTTTACACAAAGGAAAAAACAGTCCAACCTATCAAAAACAGCATCACAAAAAACAGATTAGGAACACAAGTTAAAATAGAGAAGAAAATGGTAAGTTTCTGTCTACCCTAGACGAGTTCAAATCACCAGGACCAGATGAATTACACCCCAAGCTTCTGAAGGAACTGGCAGACGAGATCTCAGAACCACTGAACTATATCTTTCAAAGATCCTGGAGCACCGGGAAACTGCCAGAGGACTGGAAAAGAGCTGATGTTGTTCGCATCTTCAAAAAAGGGAAAAAATAGATCCAGGAAACTATAGACCTATTAGCCTGACCTCAATACCAGAGAAGATTCTGGAAAAGATAAATCAAGCAATGAATCAGCGAACACCTAGAAGTAATAATCAAAAGCCAATATGGGTTTGTCAAAAACAGATCATACCAGACTAATCTTATTGCATTCTTTGACAAAGTGACAAAATTAGTGGACCAGAGGAATACTGTCGATATAATTTTCTTGGACTTCAGTAAAACATTTAATAAAGTAGACCATATACTACTAGATAAAGTAGAAAAATGTAGGTTAGACAGCATCACCACCAGATGGATTCGTAACTGGATGACTAACCACACTCAAGGTGTAGTCCTCAATGGAACTGCATCTACATGGAGGGAAGTATGCAATGGAGTACCCCCAGGCTCTGTTTTAGGCCCAGTACTCTTCAACATCTTCATCAATGACTTGGACGAGGGGATAGATGGGGAATTCATCCAATTTGCAGATGACACCAAGCTGGCAGGAAGAGCCAACATTCCAGAAGATAGGTTTAAGACACAGAAGGATCTTGACAGACTTGAACATTGGGCGCTATCTAACAAAATGAAATTCAATGGTGAAAAAAGTAAGGTTCTACATTTAGGCAAGAAAAACAAAATGCACAGGTAAAGTATATGTGGTACCTTGCTCAATAGTAGTAACTGTGAGAGGGATCTTGAAGTCTAGTGGACAACCATTTAAATATGAGCCAGCAGTGTGCAGCAGCTGCCAAAAAAGCCAACACAGTTCTAGGTTGTATAAACAGAGAGATAGAATCACATTAACATGAAGTGTTAATACCACTTTATAATGCTTTGGTAGGGCCACGCTTGGAATACTGCATTCAGTTTTGGTCACCATGATGTAAAAAAATGTTGAGACTCTAGAAAGAGTGCAGAGAAGAGTAACAAAGATGATTAGGGGACTGGAGGCTAAAACATATGAAGAATGGTTGCAGGAACTGAGTATGTGTAGTTTAATGAAAAGAAGGATTAGGGGCAGTGGTGGGATTCAAACAATTTAACAATTGTTTCTCTGCCCTAATGATCAGCTGGGTGGACATGGCCAGGGGGTGTGACAGGCAGCACTCAGCCTCCTACATTCCCCTGGGAGCAAAATGGGCCACGGGGAAGGGGGAATGCCGCCCCCCCTGCCCTATTTTGGGCCTAGTTAGCCTCCCTGCAGCCCCCTGGGAGCAAAAATGGGCCATGGGGGGGGCACAGCACAACACACACACCGCCTTATTTTGGACCTAGTAGGGTTCCCTGCACTTACCTGGAAGCCAAAACGGGGCACGTGGTGACTCTTGGAAGGGGCAGGGTGGGGCAACCAGCAATTTAACAACTGCTTCACCCGAACTGGCCCGAACCCACCACTGACTAGGGGAGACATGATAGCAGTGTTCCAATATCTCAGGGGCTGCCACAAAGAAGAGGGAGTCAAGCTATTCTCCAAAGCACCTGAGGGTAGGACAAGAAGCAATGGGTGGAAACTAATCAGGGAGAGAAGCAACTTAGAACTAAGGAGAAATTTCCTGAGAGTTACAACAATTAATCAGTGGAACAATTTGCCTCCAGAAGTTGTGAATGTTTCAACACTGGAAGTTTTTAAGAAGATGTTGGATAACCATTTGTCTGAAGTGGCGTAGGGTTTCCTGCCCAAGCAGGGGGTTGGACTAGAAGACCTCCAAGGTCCCTTCCAACTCTGTTATTCTAAAAAGAAGTACATTCTTTAAAAAGTAGTTCAAATTAACATTTTTGTGAATAATGGTTTATAGCATGATCTAGGCAGAGTTAAAGCAAGAAGGAAAAGAATAGTCTTCATACCCATAAAACTATGTAACTATTCTCCTTTCCATTATTTGAAAATGCCTACCCATTGATAGGATCTTGATGGCCCTAACATTTGCATTTCAGTTTTAAGAATACTCTTAATGTTTGGTACTTTCTTTGCTCTTGCTATACATGGATGTAGTAAATATATCATATTGGAGAATTGAACTTTTAGGTTATCCCAAGATCACATTATGTAGGCTGAATCGTTAGATGTAGCTTTGTCTTCATTGTCTGTTTTTACCAATCGGAATTCTACAATTATATGTACTCCATCTGCTTTTCATTACCTGTACATTACATTTCATTCAATGTATTCCAAAGATGCATCAGTGTCAAAATGGTGAAAACCAATGACCTCCAAATACCAGCTGGAACCTTCTCCCCTGGACCATTAAGTTGTCTACATAAATACTAAGCATCAAGTCATTTGCTTTTCCCATTGACAACAGTGGACCATAGAAAATTGAAGTTAAAGATTGTGATTAGCCTTCCGGATATTATAGGCATACACATATATCCATTCAAGCATTCATTTGTTTAGAAAATGCCAGCAATCAAGTGTTAAAAACATTTTAGTTAGAAATGTTCATATGGCTCAATTCTTCCATCATTATTGAGTGATGTAGATAAAAAAGGTTTGCCTTTCAGATGTAATCTCCTTCATACTTTGTATAGCAACATCGGGAAATCGTATTTAAGACACAGTAATTCCTTTGTTTGTTTGTTTGTTTGTTTGTTTGTTTGTTTGTTTGTTTCCATTTCTATACCGCCCTTCTCCAAATAGGACTCAGGGCGGTGAACAGCCAAAGTAAAAAACAGAAATACAAAATTTAAAAAACAGTTTAAAATAATTAAATATTTTGGCCGTAAATTAAAACAATCCGATTTAAAATCAATTTAAAATTTAACTCAAGCCAGCCCAGCTAGTTGAAATAAATAGGTTTTCAGGGCCCGACAAAAAATCCGGAGGTCTGTTATTGTACGTATCTCTGGGGGGAGGTTGTTCCAGAGGGTGGGCGCCGCCACAGAGAAGGCTCTCCCCCTGGGGGTCGCCAGCCGACATTGTCTGGCGGACGGCACCCGAAGGAGGCCCACTCTGTGCGAGCATACTGGCCGGTGGGAGGCTATTGGTGGCAGAAGGAGGTCTCATAAATACTCCGGCCCTAAGCCATGGAGCGCTTTAAATGTGGTCACCAACACCTTGAAGCGCACCCGGAAGACCACTGGGAGCCAGTACAGCTCGCGCAGGAGAGGAGTCACATCCTTTATATGTATGTATGTGTGTGTGTATTAACATTATAAATAACTATGTAAACAAAATAATAATAATAATAATAATAATAATAATAATAATAATAATACCCTTAAAACTTTGATTTGGAAGCAAATCTTCCAATGATAGCAATAGCAATAGCACTTGGACTTATATACCACTTCACAGTGCTTTACAGCCCTCTCTATCCTGTTTACAGAGTCAGCATATTGCCCCCAACAATCTGGGTCCTCATTTTACCGACCTCAGAAGGATGGAAGGCTGAGTCAACCTTGAGCCGGTGAGACTCAAACTGCCAAACTGCTGGCAGTTGGCAGTCAGCAGTAGCCTGCAGTACTGCATTCTAACTACTGTGCCATCATGGTTCCACTGCACCACCACAGCAGATCTACCAATGATAACTAAGCATGTAGTAAATTTTATATATTTTAATTGTTTTTTAATATTTGTATTTTATGTTCTTAATTCTGGCTGTACACTGCCCTGAGTCCTCAGGGAGAAGGGCGGTATATAAATTGGAAATAAACTAAACTAAACTAAACTAAAAGTTAAACAATGACACTAATATTACTATAATAAGTATGTGTCATGATTGCAATCACTTCATGGTTCCTTTTCTGCATAACTATTGATGTAAAAATAAAAAAAGATAAATTTGGATACCTGAGAGAGGCTTCACTCTTCAACAGAAGCAGGATTCCCTAATTTTTATAGATGCTGACTGCAGCATTCCCAAATTCATGCATTTTATGTTTGCAGAGACTAATTTTCCATAGCAGGGCTGGCTTTTAAAGTTCCTGAGATCAAAAACACATATATTTTGGGACTTCTGGGGAAAATGGCTGAATATATTAATGGGAGGAAAGTAAACATGAAATCATGAGGTATCCTGCAAAGCAAAGTTTGAGGGCTAGATCTCTATCCATCACTGACTAGAAAAGGTCCCAGGAGAAGAAAAACATTGAAACATTGTGCCTTCTACATCTAACTGCCTGGGCCACTCCAAATGAATGCCATCATTGGTGATATTGAAAGCTGCTATGAAATTAAGAAAGGCCAGGATACACAGACATCCCAATGCCATGTCAATGATGTTTCAGACCCGAAACCTGAAAGGGATTAATATAATCTCTATATAACTAATATAACTTTGTAATTTATAACTAAGGCCTCAGTCCAGGTATGCAACAGATTCCTCATATACTTCTCCAAGCACCCTCTGAAACTGAGTATAGTTCATCGGCAAAGGAATGGACCAAGCAAATAAGTCGTCCCTGAAGGAGAAGCAGTACAGAACATTTTAGAGTGATATGGCTTTGACAAGGGACAAATAACACACTTCATTCCCATATCACATTGTCCTTTATCCAAGACAAAGTCCACACCCAACATATGACTCCTATTGTATTAAGTTCTCAATCATTGGGTCCACGTTGCCAAGATAGTAATGAATTTCCAAGCTGCTCCAGACTCTATAACCAAGAAGGCAGACTGAAACCTTCCAGGACCCAGTCTGAGAAGTTTCACTTTCAACCCAGCTACAAAGTTAAGCAACTTAACTGCTACACAGAAGGAAATAGCAGCAATCCCATCTGTTCCATAGAACCCAATTTCAAAAGCAAGGTCTTTCATCAAGCATCTTTAGAAGCACCAAGAGCTTCCAAGATAATAACCACTCCCACACTCTAGTTCTGGGCCACAATTCATGTGTACTTCAAATCCTGGTGGAGACATTTCTGAGAAAGGATTTTCACCACCTGTCCATGCCCATCTGTGTTTTAATACATTCCAGATTGACTCTGCCATCCATGACAAAATTGTGGATAATGAATACCCTATTAAAGGCTGTTCTGGTACTAAGCAGCAACAGTCTAAGACCATGATTGCTAAATATCTGATGACCAGGCATTAGTGTTGAGCCTAATTCTAGAAAGGTGGAATGAAAATAATCCACTTAATAGGCCTTCTTCAAGACAATACTTGATCTACTTCTGTTAGTCACTTTATGATACTGTGGAGTCCTTGGTGCTCTCTGACATTGGTTTTTTGCTTGCAGACATTTCAGTACCCAACTAGGTAACTCTATTATTACTGAATGTGGGGTTTTTTCCCTGTTTATAAATGATAGTTGTGTTTCCAATCTTGGTGGGATGTGGTTTTCTCCTTCATAGTTCCTATCAAAAAAAAAAAGGTTGGTTCATTAAGAGAGAAAAAATGATTTATCTAACGTGTAAACACTTGTTTCCATACTTATATCTGAAAGTGGCAAAGCAGGAATCATATGCACTACTTTTTACGCCACAATAGGGTAGTGGAGGTATAGAATTTGAGATTGCGTGAAGTCCCTGAAAACCTTGATTGCAGTCCTCAGGATATCTCTAAAAATGCCACTAAATAGCAATTTAAATATAACAGGAGGAATGGATTAAATGTAACCATACAAACCAGGTGCTTCTTAAGGATTCCTTTAATTAATTTCCAAGAAAGTGTTAAAATGAAGTATTATTGCACATATTCATAATGTGTGTAAGTTTATGGCTTGACAGCTCCTTGGTACAGAACATTTCTTTAATCAGTTTTCTTATTGTGTGGAATCTCTTGAAGCAGAGCTGCAGCAGTGAGAAACAATATCTTACAGTAGAAGTAATCTGTCAAATTGCATTGAATCTTTGCCATCTGTTGAACCCCAACTGCTTTCTTTCAGGCTTTCAAGTGATCTTTCTACAATCGCAGAAGAAAACCCCAACAGTGGAGTATTTGTAAAGTTTAAAGAAAGCAAAGCTCAAGGGTTCAAATGTACATCCAAGTTACTTCACAACCCAAACTAGTGTGAGTGACTGAAAAGACTGTTATTCCAACTTTCAGTCATATACTTTAAAAACAAGTTGAGAGGACATGTGCAATAGTTATTTCATGGCATTAGCAAATATCAGGTTAAGACTTTTTATCTCTAGACACAAACTAGTCAAATGGTGATAACACTTCTAGAAATCTTTAATATAATTCCTAAAACTTTGTGGAAGTTTTCACAAAAAAATCAAGTATAAAAATAAAGGCAGTTTGGTCTAGTGGCTAAAACAAGGATTAGGCTTAGATTGGGCTAGAAAACAGGAAACCATTTCAATTTCTGCCTTAGCCATGAAAGCCATCTGTCTGGTATTGGTCAGTCACACTTTCTCAGCCCTACCTACCTCACAGGGTTGTTGTAGTGGGGAAAATAGGAGGAGGAAGGTGTGTTAGATATTTTGCCTTGTTATTTGTAAAATACAGAATGAATGGATGGATGGATAAATAAACAAACAAACAAATAAATAAATAAATAAATAAATATCACATAATTTTGTCATTTTTCCTCATATTCTTCAATTCTCTCCCCCACCTCCCCAAACTGGAAGAATCTCTGACTGAATATTCCACTTTCATTTTAAGCATCAGATCTACTACAGATTATTGAATAAAGATCTTCACGGAAGTGACTATACCTACTTGAATGTTTAATAATAGGATTGAAGTGAGAATATAACTGAAGGGCAATGCAGAAGGGAGAAGGGTATGATTGAAGGAACAACTGCTCTACCACCTCTTCCTCTACTGTTGGTCCCAAGTCAGCTTTTGCTCTAACTGTTCTCTTTTGCAATGGTTGCTTCAACTGGACGAACTGACTGGCACTTTCCTAGTATCATTGCTGGTTGCATTTTTCTTCTCAGTCTCCTACCTGCTGTCTATGAAGGCATAAAAGGAAGAGGAATATGTGCTTATTGAATATGCAACCTTTTTTATATCTCACAGACACCACATTTCAATAAATGTATTTGAGTAGAGTATAAAATAATATTAGTCCCTTGAATAGGGCAAACTTGTGTAACTTGCAGAACACAATATAAATATTATATTAATATTAATGTATATTCGTATTAATGGCTAGGTAAGTCACTTTACACTTGAGTTCATCATCTTCTGGCTGAGAGATGTCAGGAGAAAGTCAGAGGAATGGTTTTCTATAGATACCTTTGATATTGCCTACCTCACAAAGTTCTGCTTATATAATTAAACTTAACAGCAATACATTGTTTGTATTTAATAGAAATATTATTTATTGTAAAAATACACTGGCTGGATTCCATAAAAATACATTTATTTCAAAGTTATAAATTATTACATAATTAAAGATAACGGGAGAAAATAGTTTACAATTCAAAAGTCAACAATAGTTGTATTTATTAAATAAATAAGAGAACAGACAGTATTTTAGAGAAGAGAATTTAGAAAACTGAAAAACAATCTGAGCTTTAAAACCTGGCTCATGAGAGAGGGATCTAGGCTTTGAATATTATGCATTTTTTTCAATAACAAGTTGTACATATTAAATATGTTTTCTTAATTGGAATAATACCTATAATATCAATTTACAACATCTTATAGTAATAGTGGTAATTTGGGCATTCTTTATAATTTTAAGAATTATAAAGAATGCGTTCCATGCGCATTTGGCATTTAGTCATGTTGGCCACATGACCATGGAGATGTCTTTGGACTCTTCAGCTTTGAAATGGAGATGAGCACCGCCCCCTAGAGTCGGGAACGACTAGCACATATGTGCAAGGGGAACCTTTACCTTTACCTATAATTTTAAAACATTTTTTTCAAAATATATTATTTCATACAGCTTGGGCAAATTAAAAATCCTTGCGCTTCTTGAATATAGGTAGGGTCGAAGGCTTTGCATTTGTATTTATTTCTTCAAAAAGAACATTCCTCGCATTCTCTCAGTCCTTCAAGGTCATTGCACAGCTAAGTTCCATGGTCATAAATTATTGTAATTCACTATGATATTAAATAACAAGTGAAGAGTGCTGTAAAGCACGATTCCTTGTTATACCTGCTATTCACAGAACAAAATGTTGAAATTTAAGCCTTTTCAACTAATTTCCTTTTGAAGGCATGCACATCCTTAGAGCACTTCCAAAGAATATTTCCTGATAAACTATCATAGTTGCAAATTCTGTTCTAAACCACACAGAAGGAATTTTAACTATATGCACAGATGTTATAAGGGAAAGAGAAGAAAATGAAAAATGGCTCTTATTTCAGTAGAGTCCGTACTAAAATATAATAGTAATATACTATTATTAATATTAATATATATAATAATCTATAGTTCTTAACTGTGGCAGGGTAAGGTCAAGCAGACATTTGCCAAGTGTTCAGAACAAGGCACAGTGGAAACTAGTCATCTGTGCTGCTTTATACCTAGCTCTCAATGCCTCATTGAGAAGAAGTATTCGGAACAAGGAATTTCAGCCTGGAAAAGGATGAAAGGAATATCACTGCCTAGTTTGTCATTCTAGAACAAGACACTGACCTTAGCAGAGAGTGTGGGAGGAACCTGTTAGCGAGAAGTGCCAGTGTGCTGCTGGCTGGTAGATAAACCAGGTAAACAAATGAGTTTGGCTTTGGAGCAATGCCTTATCCTTCCTCACCATCACCTGAAACGATCAGATCAATCAGTCTAATGGAAAGGCTCGTCCTGGTTCCTCCCATCATTCTATGCAACTATAAAAAGTAATAAATTAGCGGATGGCCACAAAATGTCTTGTGGTGGTGATTTTCTGTTACGCATTCCAGAAATAACTTTGATGGCATATAAACTGCATGGTATCTTTATCTTCAGATGAATTAAACAGCTTCAAAGATGAAAGGCAACATGGTGAAGTAAAGATGTGTCCTTGAATATTGTGCAGCATAACTCTTAATATTGACAAAAGTAGACAGTTAGTTCATCTGTAATTTGATACCTAGTTCACTTAACTGGAGCAATTCCGTCTCAGGTTTTGTTGAGAGTCAATGGATCTAAATTAAAGAGAGAGAAAAGAAGAAAAAAATTTGAGAATATCCACAAGTAAGCTGAGACGGAGAAGCTTCCATTATTTATTCATGCAAATACTTGCATTCCTCTATGCTAAAATCTTCCTATTCCTCTGAATCATACTTTGGCTGTCGAAACAGAAAGGATAATGGCTGCTTAATTTCCACTATTGTGTAACTGGTATAGAGACAATTGGTTACAAAGTCACTTTTGCATCACAGCAAATGACAGCATTAGGGAACTTTAGTCCTAAAAGACTTACAGCCACACTTCTAAACAGATTTACAATTATTGTGAATTATGTCCCTTTTCCTCATTTCTAATATGCACACATGAAAATAGCAGTATATTGTTCATATGTTTCACTTCAAGGAATTGTTCTACCGGTAGTTTAATAAAGAATTTGTTTAATTTTGTTTCATTAAATATATTCACCTTAGAAAAACTTATTTGAAACTAAATAGGAAACTGTTGGGAGATGCACTTAATTGGGCTCTAGTATTCTTTCTTCATAATAAAATAAGCCTTTTCCCAATGAAAATTATGGTCCTAAAGCTACAGAACATTTATTCAGAAGAGAAATGATAAGGAATACTCAGAATATTTTCTTTTCTATGAAAAATAGCACTATAGGAGTTGGATTTGCATTAGGAAAAGATTACTATCATCCAATAAAGAAAAATATTTGTAGCTCAGAGTTAAAATGAGGGTTCCTTAGAACTTTCTGAGCTTGGTTCTTTTCTTGCAGATATTTCATTACCCAAACTAGGTAACCTCATCAGCACATATGTTATTATTAACACCTCATTACTATTATCAATATAATCAGTGTATGATCCTCATTACTATCATCATCATCATCACCACCACACACACACATCCACACATACAGGTACCAAGATCCTGTAATACAGCAGCACACTGGGTCAACTATGCTGTTATATATAAAGAATGTGAATGTAAATATATACATATATTCAGGCTCCCATTTTAAATGTCCTAACTAAGGAGTAGGTGTCATTGAAATCAAGGTGATACATACCTCTCAGAAAATATTATGTTAATAATTATAAAATTTGATTCTAAACTGTTTTGTGTTATGCAATACAAAATATATTTCAATTCAGGATATTCAATTAATCAAAACAATCGACTATGGAAAGACATGTGGAAATAAAATTGGTGAGTTTTTTAATTGCGGGGAACAATAGAAGATGGAGACGCTTTTCAAATTCAGTCCTATAGTTTCTGTAGGTATGACAAAAAGTAGATGTAAAAAAGGTGGGGAGGTGGGTTCTATAGTTGTAACAAGACAGATTACTGTATCTAAATGTATCCTAGTCAGTATCTAGAAACAGAATCACATATATCACATATATTATGATATCGTTTGCATTGAGCATATGATAAGGAACATGTAAGATATCCTCTTTTAATAATCTGTCCAAGCATGATTTCAGCAATGTTGGAGAAATTGTGAAATAGTTATTTCAAATGTCATTCAAATCATGCGTTCAAAGAAGTGCAAGCATAATGAAGTAGCTGCACTTTACTTCCTATGCAATTGTTCTACTGTTCCCAAACCACTGCTTCCCAGAATAAATATAATGTCAGAAAGAGCAGACTATTAATTTGGGGGAAAAATCATGTCAATACACCATGATGGAATTGTTGCTTCAGTTCAGGATCATTTCCGGAGTATGGGAGTAAAGAAACCTGGACCTGATAAATACCATTAATGGTTTATTTGATCAATAGAATACATAATTCAGTGTTTCATGCACAGTGTTCATTTTAATAACCAAAATTAAATATGTATTAAAATATGAAACGTTGATGCTGACTTAAAAATGAATTATTTCATTACAAACTATTTCCCTATCTTTCCAACTCTAAGAATGAAGCAATGAAGAAACAGTGCAAACATAAAAGGCAACAAAACAAATACTCCATTTTCAATCATCGTTAGCAGTTCTAGTCCTATAATGATTCTATTCTGATGGCTCATCTTAGTTGATGATTTTTCACAATGTATTTCATGGCTTCCATCCCTACATGAGACTTTATTACTATCACATAGGAATAAAAAGCCATAAAACACTAGAGTGAATTTATCTTGATCAGATGCCATACTGATTTTCTTCACATGATTTCACAATCATTTCCAAACTAACTGAGAATTTCATGCTACATTATTCAACATTTCAAAACTATATTGCAGTTGTTTAAAAAGCGCTCTGTCACAAATTAACAGCAATTTAGGCTTCAGAGAGATTGCTAACTGAACAGATAGGGGGACAGTCACCACACACAACCACTGAATTCACTGAATAGACAGGACACCACAAAAAAATAGCACTAGAACAGACATACAAAAGACAAAACAACTACAAACATATCCTTGGAAACTTGTAAGCATCCTAAACTTTTTCCTGTTTAGTTTCCTTAAATGGACACTGCAAACAACTCAAACATTTGAGTCAGAGGGTGCTACTCAGACAACAACCCTATAGATACACTAAAGAGGCTTTTCTCAATGTGGAGCTCTCCAAATGTCTTTTGTCTATGGCTTTCAAATCGCCAGTCAGTATAACCAATGGTCTTGCTGGCTCAAATTTCACACACTTGGAATCAAAAAAGATGAACTAAAGCACTTCTGATTTACACAGAAGTGATAATGCTGAGATGAAAATATATTACTTTCAAACATACCACATGGCACCTTCATCTATATCCAAATCCATGAAAATTCTAGCACCTACCTATCCTGCTGGACAATAAAGAAATAAAGCTGTTGTTTTCAAAATCAAGCTATGACTTCATAAATTCTACAATAAAGTACTTCAAAGAATCAATTACTATGTGTTTTTCCTGCTAATAGTCCAATGACATAGGTCTTTACGTTCATTGAAAAGAAAAGGTCTTACGTTCAATATCATTGGAAATAATTTTCTTTTTACCTTTCTATACAGCACGTGCTAAAGAATATCTAAAATGCTTCAAAGAATCTAATACTTTAAATAAAATAACTGATACTAACCTTAGCAAAATAATTATCTTGTTAATTGTTGTTAATAATTACAATGGAAAATCTACTCCATTTTATTGTTTTCTTACTCTTCTCTGGCTGCCTATCAAATCTATTTCTTGTCTAGCACAATATGATTAATACAAGTGAGAACAGGAAATTCATAAATGAAAGGTAGTGCATAAATAAATTAAATTATCATGCATAAAACATGCAAATGATTTAAAGACTGCATATGAAACCTTATTTCATTTTCATTCAACTGCATTTTGGCAGTCACTGATTAGGTCCAGATTAATGCACTCCCAAAAATATTCAATATGTTTTAAATATGGACAAAGACTTCATCTTTCTGTATATTATTTTATTTTGTTTGGGATGCTAATAACAAACTACAAACTTATTGCACAAACTTACTGCACTAAATGCTAGTTGCTAGATGCTTTCCAAGGTTCCTGCCATTTCGGTCTCCAAAATCCTGCTGTTTTACAATTCTATTATGTTTTAAAAGCAGAAGTTCTTTAGCAACTGCTGAATTACTAATCCACCAGATCAATGGCATTAGATACAAGGGAAGGGACATAATTTTTTCATCCTTGTTTTATAGGATAAAGGTTGAAAAAAAGGTAAAGATTCCCCCCATCTAGTCATGTCTTACTCTAGGGGGCAGTACTCATCTCTGTTTCTTTGCTGAGGGAGCCAGTGTTGTCCGAAGATGTTTCTGTGGTCATGTGGCCAACATAACTATACCCTAAGGCATATGAACGCTGTTACCTTCCCACCAAAATGGTACTTATTCATCTAATTGCATTTTCATTCTTTCCAAACTGCTAGATGGGCAGGAGCTGGATGAGGAACATTTATTCCTGATAAGCCAATTATTTATAATATTGGATTATATTATGGCCTAAATATTAATGTTCTAAAATATTATTTTTATTTCATTTTAAGCACCTTATGTAGTTTATGAAAGTTAACCCACTGTTAGATCTATGTTAGTGGTACTATTTTTAAAAATTATCAATCATATTTTACAATACAATGTCATAAGATTTATAAAAAATGTCAGGAAACAAATCTAATTCATGTATTTCTAAATTCATGAACTTCAATAAAGAGACTTAAGCTCATTTTAAATATTTTCATGGAAATCAGCAGGAAAAAGAACTGCCCAGTGTTCTCATTCCAGCTTGGGTTTCCTTCTTCTAAAGATTAATCCTAGGTTGGCATGGTGATATTACATGGCTTAGATAGATTCAAAAAACTTCTTCTTTTTTTTCCTTTGGCAAGAGAAGGAAAAGAGATAACTTTTGTGGGTTTTGTACTTCAGTTTGGCCAAACAAAATTCCGAACCAAAAATAGGATCTTAGCCAATTCAATTGTTTCATTCTTGGGGTCGATTTGAGAAATATAGCCCTAGGTTAAAGTTTTATTTTAATACTTTTACGCTGCAATGTCAGCCTTTTTTAAGGGAAGGAAGGAAATTATTTCTCTCAACTGCAGCCTGAAATGAAAAGGAGAACACAAAAACCTATAGGACACTAACCATAAAAAGCAGCCTCCTTTATTTATTAAGGAGGAATAGGCTGCATATTTCACAAAAAATAAAAATAGTATCTTCCAAATAGGATGTCAAAAAGCTTGCTCTGATTATGTGGACAAAACATTTGTGGAAAAAAAATCAGTGCAATTTTCTGGCTTCACTGAAAACTGATTTAATATATTGTCAGGTATGTCATTTACATGTTCTTGCTACACGTGTATTAAAGATTAAAATTCAGTCTCAAAGCTCAACTTATACGCACTTATGTATTTCACTTGTTTTAGGAAAACTTGAAACTACAATATAACTCTAAGCCTCTTTTTGAAAAATGTAGTCTGTAAACAACACAAACATAACACAAAGAAGCAAAGACATGTACAAAGACACATACACATATTCACATAGGCACACACATTTATTAAGTCTCTCACTCTGAGAGCCTTCTGAAGGCTACTTGTGCACATTTGCATATATTAAATTAATTGCCATAAAACAGCATAAGGATGATATCTCCCTGTCAACACAGTGACAAATGTTCTGACAGCCTTTTAGTCTAGAAATATGCTGGTGTAAATATGCTTAAATTCTTAGCTCCTAAAAGAGAAAACGATTGTCGGATTTCAATGCCACAAGTAACCTCTAAGAATATTCACCTTGTGAGACCATTTCTGAACCAGATCTTTGGCACTTTACAGAAGTATCCACAGTATTTATGTGCCTTTTTTTCATTTTCTGCTTTGTGGGTAATTCTCTCATCATACTTGAGCCTGGCAATTTCTTCAAAGCTTCCTTTTAGGTGTGGCAGAGTCTGAAGTGGATCTTTTGTTTCAGGAATATATTGCTGAAGCTGTCAGAGAGAGAGAAAAAAATCTGTGATAAAGTGAACTTTCTAAGTCTGTATGTAAACATATTTTAGACTGTTATATACTGCTGATGGATGAAGCAGCCTGTTTACCTTGGAAATAATAGTCTTTTCTTCTTCAAATCATCATTCAGACCTGAATGTCATCCAGAAGTGATTTCTGCCTTCTTCAACTTATCCAGCATCTGGGGCCATGAGATAACTCTCATGGCACACTGGCTCTTTTACTGACTCCTTCATTATTAGCCTCCTAGTGAGCGAGACAGAATACAATGAATGTAATAACCATACTTCACACAACAGGCCCTCTCTCGCTTTTAAATTGAAAATCCCCTTATTACAAAACAAGGGGTGTTCTTTTTCTTCTACCTTTAGATAGGTCTGCCACATTCATAGGATTTTACAAAAACGCAGCTGCTGTTTAAACTAGAGAGAAATTGCATCCGCTAGACAGTAATTCTTCTTAGCCTGAATTGTACTGTTTTTCTAAGTAGTTGGTCAGGGATTGTCTCTCTCCTAATGTATGTTCTGTTCTCTGTTTGTGTATTAGTGTGTGGGAAAAATAGAAATATACACATATTTTGAATTCAGCTTATCAATGACTATCCTTGTGTTTTACATAGTAAGTAACTGTAGAAATTGAGCAGATATCAGAAACTGCAAGTAATGAATAATCCTTCAAAAATTTTAAGGTTTTTAAAAATCTTTCTCTCTGTGTGTATACGCAGATTATAAACACTACAAGGACATTTCAAATGATGAGTGCATTTCTTAGCTGGAACATATATTACTTAATGATCATAATGAATACAAGAACTGGAGCAAAATCAGACTCCTTACTATAGCAGCATCCTAAAATATTTTTTTAACTCAAATTCAGACTTGTCTTTCTGCTTGTTCTAATGAGAGTAGCTGTTTCTTACAATGGGTTTGTTGCCTGCATCTGTTTTAGTGCACCATTGTAAACAAATACATAGCAAAAAACAGTAAGATGTAATACTGTAACTATAGCTATTACTTAGAAAAAGCTTGCATTTTTAAAAGAAAATTGTCAGAATATTATTTGTAAACAGTATGCTTCTTTAGGTTCTGTGTGCTAATATTAGGTGGCATCTCTAGCTTTCTAGTTGAAGGTATGTATTCACTGTAATAACAGTGCTAATAGGATGCTGCAGTAGGATGCTGGTTTATTTTTCTGAGTGCAAGATGTTGTAGCGGAGTGTATAATAAATACTAATTCCATATGGAGTTTCTTGATCACATCATACTTGGAAAAATGGCAAAATGTTTGACTTTACATGTTTGCAAATTGTACATACACAAAACCTTAAGCCAATGTCTGAATGAATGACATTGTTTTCTACTGAGGTGGTGAAAAAATAGAATTCATTTTTTACAATCCTGGTTTATAAAATTATAATGTGAATCTAGTTAAATGTAGCTTAGTCAATAAAACATGATTTAAGTTGTTTTGTACTGTAGAGCAATGGCTTAGAAGTTAAAAACATTAAGCTTATCATTTGGAAAGCTGACAGCCCAGGATTCAAGACGTGAACACATGCGATGGGGTAAACTCCAGTCCTCGCACCAGCTCCTGCTCACCTAGCAATTTGAAAGCATGCAAATGCAAGTAGATAAATAGGTACCATTTTGGTGGGAAGAAAACAGGATTCCATGCGCATCGGCAAATAGTCAAGCTGGCCATATGACTACAGAAGTGTTTTCAGACAATGCTGGCTCCCTTGGCTAAGAAATGGAGATAAGTACTGTCAGAAACAACTGGATAGGGGAAACCTCTATCTAAATAAACTCTGATAACCTGTGCAGATGTTTCTGTAGTCCTGAAATCTTTTAAATAGAATTGCAAAGGACTGAACCCTGGAGTCTGAACTATGTTTTCTACGATTGAACAATAGATGTTCTCCAAATATGATGGTACAAAACTATGATTATCATTCTAACTCACGATACACAGAAATCACTAGGTTTAAGGAAGAGGTTTTTCTCAGGCTATCTCTTAAGATACTATTTCACACACCGGTAGATGAAAGTATGTCTGAATGCAAAGTCTGGGTTTGAAGTACTCAAAAAGGGCCCATGAGTTTCAATGAACCCAGCAGCCCCATCTTGGTTCTCTGTGGGAACCCTACACTGTCTTGCTTTTGTTTTTCAAAAATACGTTTAATTAAAATAAAAAAATAGGAAGCTAAAATAATGTAAAGAAAAGTCATATCTCAAGTATAATATTTATTTCTAAAGATGCCTCTGAGCCAAAAATTGTGAATGTTGCAGTCTGGTCTTTTCGGAATTAAGTCTATTTTAGTCTAAATAAGTCTATTTTAAGTCTAAGTTCCAAGATATGTACAGGCTCCAGGCACTGGGCTACGACTTCAACAGTGTCTGTCACTTGGCAGCCCAAGGTCAAGATGTTTACTGATGGTACCTGACTCCAAATTAAGGAATGATCTCATCCAGCATTTTATGTAGATCTTAAGAAGGAGAAAGAGTATGGAATTTTGCACCACCCTACAAGCAAGTAGCTACAGCTGCAATTTCTCCCCACCGTCAACACTATTGAAACTGGCCACAGATTAAGACCACTACCACAATCTGGGACCTCCTACTTCCAACCTCTGAAACTGATCTAAGGATTACTGTGGCTGTCAGTATTGAAAGCAATTGAAAAAATGAACATGAATGTATCATTACAGTACCATCTAATTCCAGCTTCATTACAGATCATGAACAAGCATGGCCAATGCTGTCTCCATACTAAATCTTAGCCTGAAACCCAGATAAATCTTTTAATTAAGATAATCAAGGGATCTTTGGAACTAAAGCCTGACTATCTTCTTTATAATCTTCCCTAATAAGGGAAATCTGGAGTTTGGACAATAATTGTTCACAGTCATTGGGTCCAGGAAAAGAAATATCACACCCTCTCTGAAAACCAAAGGGATCACCTTCTCACTTAAGGAAACCAACATCACCCCACAGACCCAATCATAGGTCATCCCCCAGGTGGCTTTCATCATCCAGGACAAGGATGATCTAACAGGCCACTAGGTCAACAAGTTGGAGAGTCCTAAGCCACTTCCTTAGGAGTCACAAATTAAAGCTCTCAGATAATTCCCAAGATCTTGCTTCAGGCCGCTTATTTAGACTTGAAAAGTCAGAATCCAATTGCAAACAAATCTTCATCTCACAAATAGTAAGAATATTCCTCACAGAAGATCCTGCTACCTGTCCCTTCCCAACAGGATTTGGGTTACTTTTAATAATGCCAGAAGCTGTTGGCAGATGCAATACAGTCATAACATTAAACAACAATAACATTGTTACTTAGTGTAATACCTAATATGGGTTCTTATTTGTACTCAATTGGATTAATTTTTTATCTTTCTTCAATAGTACTCCAAGTGTCTCTTCCTACACTTCATCTCCCAGAGGTTTCAGAAGTCCAAGATGTCTGCTGGGATTGATGGAGAGGGATTCAATCTGCATGGGGCAATCCAAGTAAAGGTAATCTCTACCTGTCTATTACAGGTTGTATCTAAGGCCTCAGCTGAAATGTCCACTGGACTCTTTGGGATAACTCCATGTTTCTTTTAGATTGCAGGCAGGTTCATCACTTGTCTGGGCTGTATCTTTAGGGTAATGATAAACAATAAACAATTGGAAAGTGATCTGTCCACAGCAAAGGATTGATACAAATGCTCTCCAAAACCAGATCATTTCTCAATTGTCTTAGAAATAAGATACATTTAACTTTGAACTTCCCAATATGCATTGGGCCAACAATGACTTGGGGCAGGTTCATAATTGCCATGGAGGCCACAAATTTGCAGGACTGCCTTCTGCCGCTGATAGCCTCCCACCGACGAGTACGCGCCCACAGAGAGGGACTCCTCAGGGTGCCGTCAGCCAGGCAATGTCGGCTGGCGACCCCCAGAGGGAGGGCCTTCTCTGTGGCAGCTCTTGCCCTCTGGAACGATTTGCCCCCGGAGATACGAAGGATATCGGATCTCCGGGTCTTTCGCTGTGCCCTGAAAACTTTTCTTTTCCATCAAGCAGGGCTGGCGTGAACCCCCTCCCCCTTTTTTAGTTTTTTAGTTTTTTAGTTTTAAATTGTCATTGGGTTTTAATTGAATTGTTTTAAATTGGGCCAGTTATGTAATTCTTTTAATAATTTTAAATTTTGTATTGGCATGTGTTTTAGTTCTGGCTGTTCACCGCCCTGAGTCCACTAGGAGAAGGGCGGTATACAAATTGAAATAAATAAATAAATAAATAAATAAATAAATAAATAAATAAATAAATAAATAAATAATAGTACATTTATGATACTGATTTGTTATTATTATTTGAAAATTGTCAGATTGGCTTGTTAGAAGGGGTAAGATATAAATTTGACAATTCTATAAAGAAAAAAATATCACCATGTATTTTATCTATAGATCACTGTACTGTAATTGAATCAGACACTTCCTGTTTATTTTTGAAAAATATTAATATTCAGTAGGAAATCAAAGCTTATTTATACAAGGAAAGTTTGCTTTTTTTGTAGGGCAAGAGAAGAATAACTTCAATAAACACGGTGACATTTGCACCCTCAGTACCTCAAAATGTGAATGACATTGCCTATTGGAAAAATGCTATATCTTATCTGATACAATCTTACTTATCTTATTAATAAAACAAAGTTATACAATGAATTTACACTATGAGCCCATCATTGGGAACATAATGTCTGTCTTTCTGAATTCCTCAATTTGGATCCAGTTTTCTATAACATGCAGTAACTATATATTGCTGTGCCCTCAAGACCCTACTGTTCCAACAGGCGGGGCTGTCTAACTGAATGATTTTAAATTGGGTTTTAATATTGGGTTTTTAAAATTTGGCCAAAACTATTTAATGATTTTAATTAATTTTAACTATGATATTGTATATTTATGTTTTTAATCTTGGCTGTACACTGCCCTAGTCCTTCGGGAGAAGGGCAGTATATAAATAAAATAAAATAAAATAAAATAATAAAATAAAATAAAATAAAATAAAATAAAATAAAATAAAATAAAATAAAATAAAATAAAATAAAATAAAATAATAAAATAAAATAAATAAAATAAAATAAAATAAAATAAAATAATAAAATAAAATAATAAAATAAAATAATAAAATAAAATAAATAAAATAAAATAAAATAAAATAAAATAAATAAATAAAATAAAATAAAATAAAATAATAATAATAATAATAATAGTAATAATAATAATAATAATAATATATAAAAACTATTCAGCTGAATAGATCCTGTTTTGCATTAAACACTGCAAATTTATTGTTATCCCAGCACAAAACCTGCAAGCACACAGACATATCAACCAGCTCTCAAGATGCTCTCACCAGCAAGAATTTTAGACTACGTGCCTGGGAAGACCCCTTCTTTTTCTTTAGCTGGAGTAGTTAATATCAAGCTCTCTTGATCAATAGGTTCACTGGTAACTGCATATGAACATAATAAGTGGCAGAGGTCATGCCATGACAGAAATGATGGCTTATTATTTTAAAAGGCTACAACTGTTGGACAAATCCTGTATCACACTTGCATACTGATCTCAGCAACTAGACAACCTTAGTATTAGTGGAGGTAGACTTATTTTGCGTTGATCTATCTCTGCATAATTCATATATAGCAGAGTTTCAGCCTACCAACAATCCATTTTCTTCCAAAATTACAAATGTCACAAATTCAGTTATACTGATACTGTTTCTTTGTTATGCATTTTTCATGATTTACAGTTTAATGAAACACGGAATGAAATTTACATTTTAAGAGAATCCTGGATTTCCTCATTTCCAATCCTTTGAGAACAGCTGTTATACTGGAAACAATGTACGAAACTATGTCTGGCTTGTGTTATGATTTCATAGCTAGGACTGCAATAGCACAATGAAGTTGGAATTGCAAAAGTTATGAATGAAGAGATACACTGAATTCAAATCTTTGAAATATTTGACAGGATTGAAGCTATATTTATGGCCAATATATTATTGGTGCTTCAATTTCAAAGATAGGGATGGAAGAGTTTGTTGTTCTGCTTTTGTCTGACTTATTTTGCCAACTACAAAATCCGCCACATTGTTTCTGCATCTGTTTAAAATACTTTGCAAGAAAGATCACAGAAATATCTATATTTATTTTCCTGCATTTTTTCCATAATAAAATGCATTTACCTATATAATGTGCACATTTTTATCTGCATTCCATATAACATACATTTTCATGTTTATTACGTTATGTGTTTAAAAATTCAAAAAGTGAATATTTGGCAATGAATTTGAGAAATGAAGATTATGGCATTCTTTTCATATTAGATGAAGTACATATGCAGATACATGATTTTTTTCCTCCAAAAATATAAACATGGATTCCAAGAGTCCAGATTAAGTTATAGTTGTGGATATCTGGAAGCCACAGATTACATGTACAATAAGTATCAATCTAACTCAGAAGATTCAAGAAAATTATGTCAGCACTGAATTGGATAAGCATCCAAACAGGCATTGGTTATATACATGGATGAGTATCTAAAGGGTTATTTTTTTTCATTGATCTCTTTTCCTACACTGAGATTCAAAAATATTTACTATATAGAATACAAAGAATTGTATTGTCTTTTAAGTCTACATTGAATTTCTGTAGATCTATTTAGTAAATTGTATTTAATTTCATTTTTCTTACAAAACGAAGAAATTTGACTAACATCCATTTGTGTGTCTCGTTTTTGGTGATTCACTTACACACCGAATCATTGTGTCAATCACATTTGAACTCCCAAAATAGTAACTAAAGAAAAATAAATTTAACATACATAACTTTAAACTTCTCTTTTCCCCTCTCCCCATTCTTAATTTTCTGGAAAGTGTAATGGCAGAACTACAGAATGAAAGGAATTGTATAAAATGAAAGAAAGCAAGTGAAGCATAAATCATGCAGGCTGGTGAAAGCTGTGATATAAGGTGAAGATGAAATCTAAAAGTATTTAGATTCAAGAAGCGTCTCCACACCCCAAAGAAAAGCATACCAGCATAATTTCCCATGCTAAAATCACTTTTAGGAGAGTGGAATAAATAGTGGAAGTTTCATAGTTGCAGCTTTCAGACCAGCAAAATCTGAAAGGCATATAGAAACAAAAACAGAGACATACACCAAAATTAGATGCATGGATTGCAGTATGAAAAAGGCACCAAGGCTATGATAAGGAAAAGAAAAAGAAAAAAGAAAAGATTTCCAGTGAGCTAAAATTGAGGCCTATCAGCAGGAGAAAAAGATTAAACTGTATTACCTCTAGTCACTGAGAAGTTCCCCAGACAGTTTGGATGTAATTTGAAAAGATCGGGGGGTGGGGGCGGAATCTTTTTCTGCATTACGGCTATATGGTTTAAGGGTATGCATTCTGAGGTGGCAGCTCTAATCACTTTTATTGACTTGCTATTGAAAGATAGAGATGAGACATGGCAGATAGATAAAATAGCTCATGCCGTATTTTTTCAGATGTTTCATAATTTCCTTGAAAATACTGTGAATATTAAAGATTGTTTTAAAATACAAATGACATACTCAATGATATAAGTTTAAGACTATTTCATAACTATTTCTCTATATGAAATTTTAAAATAAATGGGATGGACCTTTGAATTTTAAAAATAGAAACCTGGCATTTTCTGATTCATTTACATATGTCACTGTTTTTAACATAGCCACTTTCATTAATATATTCTATGTAATAAGTATACTTGACCTTTTTAAAAGAAAAGTATTTTAATTTATACATGATTCTAGTTCAATAAATCCAGTGACATATATTCAATGCATAAGTATTATGTTTAGATATACTTTAAACGAAGTAAGATTTAGTACACATAAATTGCATTACCCCCATAAGCCTTGATGAAGATTAATTAATATAAGATTTTCTTTCACTGAGAAGACATTTGTCTTGCAATTGTAACACAAAATCAGTATTCACTGTTTAATTGTTCCAAGATATTTTTAATAGACTTTATAAAGTAAGGTTCTGACTTCATCTGCTGCATTGTTATGAAATGTGACTAAAAGGTCACTAATCATTTTTCACTTGAATATGGAAAATATTTCAGATTTTCAGATTTCAGGTCTTAAATCTTAAATAAAATATCAACAACAACAAAAAAGAAGAATTAAAGGCTTGCTTTCAAAACAATACACTATATGTATGTGTATATGCATTCATATTCATTTTATAATACTGAAAATTTAAACAAGCGTCCCATCCAGATTGTCCAACAAAATATCACATATGTTGTATAGTTATCTATAGTAAATTTATGCAGATTTCATCAACCATGCTATTGTCTCTAGCTATTGTTTTCAGATAACATACTCAATACAGTTTATTGGGAACATATTTGATAGAATATTATGGATCCATCACATGATTCACTAGGAACCACTGCTGTTTATTTAAAATTTGTTTTGGTGTTGTCAAATCACCTGTCAGCAACATTAATCTGATGCTATCCTAGTCTCTGAAAGGACATGAGAACCGTACAATAAATCTTACCTAAGCCAGTGGTATCTCTTGGTAAGCTCTACATAGCTACAGGGAGGAGTAATCACAGGCAAATATGGACAAGGCGGTTGAGTTATCCTTTAATTTAAAACTCACCTTTCATTTGAGTATGCAATGCAGTTTACATAAGGGTGTCCCCTCTTAATCAGCATAACAGCAAATCTTGTGTGGGACAGACTGAGTTGGAAATTGGAATAGAATAGCCTAGGTCAGTGGTGGCGAACCTTTTACTTACTGAGTGCCGAACAGGAACGCGCTTCGCGCCTTGCACATGCTCGCATGCCATCCGCGGTAACGTGTGGCTCCTCCCCATGTGCTGCATGCGCAACTGCACCATCTGTGCATGCGCACAGCTTTCGCATACACAATGCATGTGCGCAAACGCTGTCTGCACATGCACGCACAATCTCATGTGCATGCACAAATATTCACACATGTGTAGGAGAGCTCCGAAGACCAGCTGGGTCCCCTGAATTGCGCGCATGCACACCAGAAGCCTGAACACCAGCTGGGGCGCGCCCACATGTGCAGTTTCAGGTGAGCTTGGCGATGGCTCGCATGCCCGGAAAAATGGCTCTGCATGCCACTATCAGCACACGTGCCATAGGTTCGCCAACACAGACCTAGATCATCCATGAGTTCTGTAGTTCAACATGAATCTACGTCATCAGAATCCAGCACTTTAATTACTCTGTCCAAATGCTCTAATTGCTTTAATACATTTCTTTGCTACTGCAATCTACATGTCAGGAAAAATAGCAAATCATAATATCTAAATCTTCTAGAAATACCTAGGAATATTATGCTAATTAATGCCTGAATCAATGCTTATGTTATACTCCTAACATACTTGCTATTTAAGATCCAGATGATGAATGTCATTCTTTTCCTTGTCCCTTGTCCCCTCCCCCAAAAGTAATTTCAATAAAAGAAAGAGCTTTTCAGGCTGCAGAACCTTGGGTAGGAAAGCTTCCTCTGACAAGCCAGTGTCAGTCTGCTATTCCTCAAGGCCATTAGCCACGTTTTAGCATTTCCCAGAAAAGTGCAGTGGAATAATGCTGAGAAGTATTGAATATGGACAGATGAGAGCTTTAGTATAGGAGAGTTGTTGGTTAGAAAGAGGGCTGCTTTTTAATGAGAAGCTTACAGTGAAGGAGCTGGAAAGTGGGGGAAAGGAAAAGAAGGAAAAGACAAGAGAAATAGCAAACATAAAGAATAGTCCATTAAGGGTTAGGGTGGTTGTGGTGGCCAGGACCTGGAAAGCAACTGAGTGAAATCAAGAAGGGGAATCTGGATATGTCTGGTAGAAAGAAAAAAATAGCTCCTGCATTCTCCCAGAGGAAAATCCCTCCCCTAGAAGAGGTTGGGAGAAAGAAGAAGGCTGAAAGAGCAAAATGGTGTCCTGTCAACAGAAGATGAGGAACTGCTGTGCCTACTGAGACCCACTAACCTCAGGTTCAGATGCTTGTTGAGAAAAGTAAAGCAAGTGACTTTGGGGAAAGAAATAGGAGAGAGAAGGAGGGGATATAATAAATGCCTTTAGATTGAAGCTATAGACGAAACAAGAAGGTGTTAACAGACATAAATAATAAAGGAGAGCAACACTAAGCACTACAACTTAGTGTTCAGGCAGAGAATCCTGTATAGTTTGTACATAAATATGTAATAAAGCCCTTCCTGTAATAAAAGCCTGATCTCCCCCCCCCCCCAGTTGCCATCATCCCTTATAAAACAATCTAAGACACTTAACCAAGAGGCTTCTGATTCTCCCTTAATATCTCTCAGGCACCAAGGGAAAACTTCTTTATTCAGCCAAACATTTTGATATTTCCATGATGCATGTTTGTCAGTTTTATTTCTGTTTTTTATAGCTGGAAAATTGGAAGCTGCTTTCTACCAAGGTGACTCGTACCATAAATTACTGTATTCTGATGCTAATTTTCTGATGTAGGCAGAAATAAATTAACAATATCCTAAACTGATAGCTCTCCCCTTTCCCCCTTTCCCCCTCTTCCACTCTTTTTGTGAAGTTGGAGGGCGAGAGAATGAAAGTGGGCAAGAAGAAAAATAAAATTCACAGGGACAGAGAAACATAGGTCTGGCTATTTTTTTTTCCTTTTCTCCATTTAAATCATGGAGGGCCCTGTTTCCTCCTTTAACAAAAGAGAAGAAAAAGTGATTGATGCAAATTGAGATGCTCACTTTGAAAATGAATATGACTGCAAGAATCTGGATAATCACTAGATGACAGCAAGACTTCCTGTATCATTTTTGCCATATATAATGGCCCCAAGTTTTCTGTGGCCTTGTTTTAATAACTAAAAAATGAATAGAGCAATATTTGTTTTAAAATAGAAAAAAAAGGTAAATATAAAAAAGGTAGGAAAGAATCCTTGTTTGTAGGAAATAAATAATCCATAAACTCTAGGAGCATTATTTATCCTACCTAATCCAAGCTTTTTAATGATTTCATGTGCGTATTATTTTTGTTTACTCTTTCCACTGTGTTTTGTAAACCATTGAGTATCATCAAAGGAGTGGGTATCAGATAAATTTAATAAATATGTACTTTTAAATAATTACCTTTAAATAGATAGAAAAAAATAAAGATGTACAAAAAAGTGACAAGAATATTTTTTAAAAATACAAACTGCATCATCCTCTAGAGAGGGCTAATTAATGGGATCAAGATAGAAAATGAATTTAACTGTTTGCCCTTTGCTGTAATATTGAAGAAAAATTAGCTTCTAAAAGTAGCAATTACATTTCATATACTTTCGGGGATAAATTGCTGTTTTACAGCACTTGAAAATTCGGGCGGTACTTAATCCTTTAAGGGTTCTTTTAAATATCACTGCGTATATAGGTTAGTTTTCCACCTTTCCTTCAACGAATTCTGTTATAATAAAGGGATAGGTTGAAAATGAAAATAAGAATAGACATTGTATTAACAAAAGTGAAAGTATGTGTATTCGATCTGCTTGCTAATGCAATATATTATATAAACTCATGAAGAACCGGCTCTTCTGAAGTAAAGGAACACAGCAGGAATAGATAAGTTTTTAACAATGTGTAATAGTGTGCTTTGAGGCAAGAAAAAGGTCAGGCATTAATGGTTAGTACCTGAATAAAGTGGACTGCAAACAATGTTGGAGGACATGTTGACATTTCCTATAGAAAATCTTCCTAACAGGTGAATTGGCTATCTTCTTTTCCCAGGATTGGATTATGCTTTGTTCCAGAAGCACTTGAAATATTCCAGGGCAGAGGGAGGGGTCTTTTGTTTCTCTTTGGAAGTTATTCTAAAACTGTATTACAGCTGAATTAATGCTGAATAATGCTTTTGATATGCCAGGCTAGCTTTTCTAGTCTTAGCATATGAATAGCTGATCAACTGGATAATAAATTGTTGATCTGTAATTAAAATGATAATTGAATATAACATGAGGAGATTCTACAGTGATACGCATTACCATCAATATTTCCAGATTTAATTATTAGCAAAAATCTTCATTAAATAATTCAGAAAACTATTTAACAGTATAGTATATGGATTGAAATAAAAAACAAAAACAAAAGAATCATTATTGGGGGCTTTGAAGAAAATGTATGCTTTACTAACAGATTGCATGTTTATATATTTTAGCATCAATTTTCCAACTAAAAAACCCAGTTATATTTGAAGCCAGTTAATACAAAGACTTGCAAAACAGTTGCATAAATCTTTTATTTTACCAAATCTTTTGTGATTTGGATGCAGGCGTTTGTATCAGGTAAATAAGTTTTTAAAAATCATATTTGGTGACATTTTCTGTGCCACCAGATTTATTAATATTTAATTTATCTTGAAAGAGAAAATATAATTATTTGCCACTCACCAATTACAGTTGGTATATTAACATTTCATTCAAAATATCAATGCTTGCAAATCTATGCCACAATATAAATCTTTCAAGTAAACCATTCAGTTTTTGAGAAGAATGAAGCTAATACAGTACATTAAATATTTTTTTTGACTTTTTTTTCTAAATCTTCAATGTCAATTGAATAATTTATTATTTCATAGGAAAATATAGGAGATTTAGGCAGAAATCACAGTTATTTATAGCTATCTATTGATCGACCGATTGAGTGACTCACCAACCTATTTATTTTTAAGCAATTAAAAATAAAACTTCAGAGACAAGACTGACAAAGCTATACAAACTTATACCAGCAAAGGGGTGATAAAAGATAAGAATATTAACAGTATCTCTCAATCCACACAACTTGATTATCCCAAATTGACTTTCTTCATTTCACTTAAAATATAATCAACTGCTTGGAAACAAATCCAAGTATCTGCTTAGACTAAGAAAAAAAGACCCTTAGGTTACTATGGTTTTGATGCTTATGGATGAATTTTATATAATATAATACTTTTGAAATGGATATCTTTATTAAATTACACCTTTTAACATTTTTCAGTGGCATCACTGATGTAAACATGAGCTGAGTGTATACACAAAAAGTACAGAAATTTCTTCAGTTTATAAAAAGGGAACGGTAAATGGCAATACATAAATAAATAAATTGCATAGGCTTTCTTCTTAGGCCAATCTTATATCTTACCACATGATTGGCTAATTGAGGCCAATCTTGTGGTAAGATATAAAATAAAAACAAGCCAGACTATGAAATTATTGGATTTAAATAATCCAAGGTATTTACAATATATTTATATTTGAGAAGGTGCATCTAGATGCCAATTTTTCCAGCAATCACATTTCTTTTCTCACAGATCTCCAAATCTACTGGACTATCAAAAAGTTGTATTCTGAATTATCACATACTATTAATTATTACAACTTTATTTTTTTTAAAAGTGCTACTTAAGTTTTACATTTAATTTCATTACTTCATTAGTAGTACTAACAGATACACCATCTGAAAGGCTTTGTTGTTTTGTAAATAGGCTGTATAACCAATTTGAGTTTCCCAATAAAAACCCTGTTAATATATCTACAGGATTGTGTGTGTGTTCATAAAGAATTCAGATCAGGGACTATTGTTTTTGCATTATTTTACATTATGTAAACAAATAAGATTATGAACCTAGAGCAAACTATCATTCCTGAAAATTCAAAGTTTCCAGCTATTATACATAGAGAATGAAATTTGCATGTATGCTCAAATTAAGGATTCATAGTTATCGCTATTTATTTAAAAAATAAAGTAGGTAATACCAGATTCAACTGGGCTCTTCTTCAATTAAAAAATCAAAAATGTTTTATTGATAAACTTTCTGTATCCATCCAAGATTCCAAAATGTTGATGAAACTCAATCGAGCACATACTTGTTCCTTAAATTTCTATTATTCCTTTTCACAAATGATATTAAAATACTAAAAATAAAATTCAAGAACCTAATATTATTTTATTATACTTTACAGAAACATAAAAGACAACATCAGTTTTTCTTTTTTTTTACGACCTTGTAGTCCCTTAATTCGGGGTAGAGTGCTGCTATAAAATAACTATTGTGATATCTTTCAGTAGGATCATAAAAGATGTACTGTAAGACTTCCAAACTCAGTGACAAACCTACAGAAAATATAAGAAATGGTGAGAAAACCAATTATATTGGAGTTGTCACTCACTGACTATAATCAGGTTAAAACCAATTAACCTGGGAGTGGCAGAATTTGTAGTTATGTAGTGGTACACTTCACTATTACGTTAATTAGCTACAAGCAAGTTTGTATACATTTATGTTCATTTTTTAAAATTTTTGGCTTGTTTTCTAAGTACACTAACTAAAAACTTAAATGTAGATCTACTTGATAAAATCCAATTGCACTAGTCCAATCTTCTCCAACTATAGATAGTCTTTGCTTTACGCTGAAAATTGGGATCAGAATTTCTGTCGCTAAGCAATGTGGTCATAAAGCGCAATGTCACATAACCGCATCACTTAGCGACGGCAATCCTGACAGTCCCTGTTGCTGTCATTAAGCAAGGAATGTGAGTCATTAAGCAAGGACCTCATGTGACTGCAACTTGCTGCCAGACTCCAACAAGCAGTCAATGCGAACTTGGGTGTTGTGATGTGCCACAAGCATGGCCAAAGGTGTGCAGGTGGCTGCTATTGTGTGGCACAAATGCAGTCAGGTGGGAGATGCCTGCTACAGAATGTGAAAGAGCATGCAGGTGGCAGCTGCAGGATGAGCACAGCCCGATAGGGGGTGACTTGTTGCAGTGAACAGGAGGGTATGCACTATGGATTGTAGGCAGGGCAGAAGAGGCACATGCTTTGAAGAAGGAAATCCCAGGGATTCATACTCCATAGCTGAACTCCTTGGGATAAAAAGCAACAGGAATTACAGAGTAACTTGCAACCTTCTCTGCTGGCTTCCTTTTTGACTTTGCTTATGGGGAGGTTGAGCACAGGATGCTGCAACTATTGTAAATACAAGCTGGTTGCAAAGCACCTAGATCACTGCAGATAGTGCTGGGCAGCAGGAACATCAAGGACTGGTAACTTTGAACAGCTACTGAATGAGTGGTCATTAACAAAAAACTATCTTTAGATGTGCTGTACTTTTTATTATACAGGCTATTAACTGGCAGTGATATCATTATATATGAGGACACCAGCTTGAGGACAATTAAGTAACTATTTACTTGCAGGTGTTTAATTCCACCATTATGATCTTATAATGCCAATATATTACTCTCCAATCCTTTGCACTAGGTTAATTCATTCAGTTCAAACAAAAGTACTAAGTATAATCTCAATTATTTTATATTCTAACATTTTATAATTGTTTGGGGGGCTCCTCTAGATAGAGTACAGCAGTTGCTTTGGACTGCAGGATTTTTTTTTTAAACAGCAAAACAGCAAAGTCTTAATTTCTTATGCCTAGCTGTTCTGACCTAGTTGTTAATATGCAATTAAAGTGCTATGAACGATCACATAGTCACACAATCTCCAGAATGATCTGTTTCCATCCAGGCTGTCCAGGACTTCCAATGGTGCATGTATTGTCACTGTAATTGGGTTCATCCCTATTTCTGCCAGTTGTCTTCTTTTTTCCCCTTTTTTCCCAGTTTTCTTAGCAGTCTTTTCAAGGGAGCTGCCATCTTTGCAATATGTATCCAAAATATAATAATTTCAGCCTGGTTATTTGTGCTTCAAATCTCTGGATTGCTTTGTTCTATGATAAATTTATTTGATGACTTGGCTATTCATGGTATTTTCAGAATGTCTAACAAGAGACTTTAAAAGCATCAGAACTCTTTCTAACCAGCTTCTTTAAGTTTTCTTCCTTAGAGTATCATAGCAAAAACTTCTAATTCTGATCCATGTAGGTATAGACACACCCTGGCATCTGGATATCTCTCCCATTGCATTCACTGCTATTCTACTATAGAGCACTGCTCACCAGAACTAGACACAAGAACAGTTTTTCCCCAAATGCTATCACTCTGCTAAACAAATAATTCCCTCAATACTGTCAAACTAGTTACTAAGTAGGCATTACTATTAATCTTCTCATCGTTTCTATCACCCATCTCCTCCCACTTATGATTGTATGCCTGTAACCTTGCTGCTGATATCCTTAAGATTTATATTGACTGTTTCCAGTGGTTGGTTGCCCCCGGTTCGCACTGGTTCTATAGTACCAGTAGTAAAACTGGCGGGAGGCTCCGCCCACCGACCCCGACGTCATCAAAATGCTTCTGCACATTTACCAGCCCTGTTGCGAACCGGTAGTAAAGGTATCATTAAGTATTGTATCTTATGATTCTTGATGAATGTATCTTTTCTTTTATGTACACCGAGAGCTTATGCACCAAGACAAATTCCTTGTGTGTCCAATCACACTTGGCCAATAAAAAATTCTATTCTATTCTATTCTATTCTATTCTATTCTATTCTATTCTATTCTATTCTATTCTATTCTATTCTATTCTATTCTATTCCATTCCATTCCATTCCATTCCATTCCATTCCATTCCATTCCATTCTGTGTTACAGGTAGTCCTTGAATTACAAGTTATTTAATGACTGTTTGAAGTTACAAATGCACCCCAAAAGCATACTTACAACAGGGTTTCAAAATGTGACCAACAAAAGGCTTCTGCATTCATGTGTCCTGGATTCAGTAACTCTGGAAGTGGCAGTCATTTTTAATATTTTGACCTCTCTTTGGGACCTGGAAATCACCCCTGGTTATGAAAGACAATTTCCAAGATCCATTTTTTTCCCCTGGGACTTTGAGGCCTGTGCACTTTTCTTTTCTCCACATTGCTGCTATATGGAGAACTAGGGGAATGAATCTCATTGCTATCCTTGTTGCTTCTTTCATTCCTGTTGCTGTTGCCTTCAAGACTGGAGTATTGTAGTTGCCTTACAGTACTAAGTATTTTACAATTTTCTTTTTCATTATATTGTGTTTGTAAGTATTTTACTGTACTTGTTTGCAAATACTTTACAAATTACTGTGCTTGTTTGTAAAGGATTTTTTTTTTCGTTACAATTGCTTGCAGAAATATTAGCTAGCATCTATAGAAAGCAGATTCAGTACTGTAAAGTTCCTTTGCATTCTGTTGTACTGTGTATGTTGGTTTTGCTTTGAAGATTAGTGTGTGCTACTGTAAACTGCTTGTAGAACAGCTGATTGGTGGGCAGATTGGTTCTCCCTGGAGGCTCCACAGGGGACTCTCTGCAATTTCACCCCTGCACACCCCAATTTAAATGGGCCTCTGCACTGTGGTTCAGAGCAGAGGGCTGCCTCGCCTTGCCAAAACAGCTGATGGCTGGGTGACAGCAGTTCCCTCCAGAGGCTCAACAGAGAGCCCTACAAATTCACAAGTCTTTCAGTTCACTTAGCAATCACGGAGGTCATTTTATGAACTGAAGCAAACAGCTAGCCTAATCTTTGTTCATTTAAACAACCAGTTGATTCGCTTAATAAGCATGCTAAAAAATACTATAAAGATGAGTCCAACTTGTTTAATGACAGTCTTGACATATGACTCTACTGGACAAGCTCCATTTGTGTGTACCTTGACGACTATCTATAGCGTACAGCATATTTTTGACTGCTGGCTCCTTGACTGTTGATTGTCAACACTAAAAGGGAGAATTTATCCACTGCTATTATACCTTGGCTTTGAAAAAAATAAGCTGACTAAACACTTTTCAAAATATAAACACATGACAGTAATCCATATTGGATTTAACAAAAATGTGTGAAAATTATTGACTCAGCAGTGCCACTCCAGATGCTAATGATATCTAAGTACTTTATAAGAAAATTGACCCCAGAAGCATTCCCCAATGGAAAACCTGATTTTTTTGAGGCACACACAAAGCAGGCCAAAAATCTAATTCTAAACCAGCTTCCTATAAATAATAATCCATCTATGTTGTCTGAGATAAAAGCTTAGTTTTTTTATCCAGTCCTAACAGCAAACCGATACTAAAGATACAGAACTGAATGCCATTCATGGAGCATTATTTCTAACTTTCTGTTTTAACTTTTTCATAATTTATTACATTTGATTTATTTTAAAATGTCCAACATTCAGTTAGACATAATTGAAATATTTATTTCATTAATATTAAATAATTAAGAAATTTCAGAAAGTAACATACTGTAAATCATCTAAATAAAATTATAAAAATAAATGCTATATGTCTGGACAATTAATTCCAATTGTCCTATGTAGATATAAAGTAATATGGAAAATAAAATCAGAACTTGACAAAAGTCAATCTCAGTGTTCTATTGATTATGCTGATGGACAGCACTAACCCTGGTAATGAAATAATTGCACTGTTTTGCTGCCTTTATATTTCTTGGTATTATTCTTGACATTATTTGCATTAATTCTGTTTTTATTCTATTGTGAGATATTTCATTTTCTATTTACAAGTAATTAAAATATTCTGTCAAATATAAAATAAATATAATAAACTAAATGTCATGATTTGACTGGTAATTGTAACAATATTCAGCAAGAATGTACTCATTCCTGTTAGGAAAATCCAACACAATGGCCATGAATTTTTATTCTCCTAGGACTATATTTGTTGGATTATATAATGTTTGCATTTGTTCAGAGTATTCAAGTTCTAGACAGGAATTACTTCTTAAATTGAATTTTTTAAAAAAGGTATTTGCCAGTACTGGGCAAATTCAGGGGCCATAAGTGCAATCTGTGGAAGAAGAGCTTCTTTCTACATATGCCCAATTTGGTTTGTCCAAACAAACTTCAACAAAGGATTCAACAAATCATATTTAATTTAGACAACTATAATTAAAGTTAATGGTATAATAATTACCATATTTTCTATCGCTTTATTACTGCAGTATTGCAGAGAACAAAAGTGTGGATAGCATAATGTAAAACTATGACTTGCCATATTCAACTAAACAAAGTCAACAGTACTCAATGGTATCCTTGTAGTGTAGCCAGGACCACTGCTGATAATTACTGTGCTCATTGTAATGTGCATAGTTCTTTCCTATTTAGTATTTTAACTGCTACTAATAGTTGGATCTGGACACTCCTATAATACTCATCAATGGCTCTGATTCATATGAATGATACTAATATCTGAATATGTTCAGGAAACTGAATTAAATGAATTCATAAATAAGTTTATTTTGTGCTTCCATAGTATTTCTAAGATTAGAAAATCATGTAACTTGTAGAACATGAGTTCATTAGTCTCTTTTATTGTAATCTTGAGTTACTCATAGGCAAGCCTGAATTCTTCATACTGTTGAAAGATCTAGAAATAATTTTCAAAATACCTTCACAAAGCAGCACTATATAACATAAAATGCTTATAAATACTGCAGCTCTGAGCAGTCCATTATGAAGTACAACCAAATATAATTAGGTGTTGAGGATCAAATGTCTGGATTTTATAAAGTAGTATTCATATACACTTTGAACTATGGTGCTAGAGAAGACTCCTGCAAGTCCCTTGGACTGCAAGGTAATCAAACTGGTCAGTCCTAGAGGAGATCAACCCCGACTGCTCTTTAGAAGGCCAGATCCTGAAGATGAAACTCAAATACTTCGGCCACCTAATGAGAAGGAAGGACTCACTGGAGAAGACCCTAACGCTGAGAACGTTTGAAGGCAAAAGAAGAAGGGGACGACAGAAAATGAGGTGGATGGAGTCACTGAAGCAGTCGGTGTGAATTTAAATGGACTCCGGGGAATAGTAGAGGACAGGAAGGCCTGGAGGAACGTTGCCCATGGGGTCGCGATGGGTCGGACACGAGTTCGCGACTAACAACAACATTCACATTCAGTAGTATGATATAAACATGACATAATTAGGGTACTTGATTTAATCTAATTTAAATAAATATTTACATCAAAAGGATTTCTTTAAAAATTGATTATCCCTCATTTCAATAACTTTTTTGCATGACTTCAATGAGTTTCCTTCGATGTGTAATAAACAAAAAAGGTATTTCTCAGATAGAGAACCAGTTTATTGTAGTGATTAAGGCCCCAAACTAGAAATCAGAGACTGGAATTCTAGTTCCAGTTTAGGTAGGAAGCCAGCTGGATGACCTTGGGCCAGTCTCTCTTTCTCAGCCCTAGGAAGGCAATAGCAAAGCACTTCTAAAATCTTGAAAAAAGAAACCTGGAGGGACTTGCCAGGCAATCAGTAGGAGTCCACACTGACTCAAAGGCACAAAACAAAGAAACATAAAAAAAGATACTTTCAGAATTACTAAAGGTAGTAAGGATACAAGATTTGCAAATGTAAAAAAATAAGTTGTTTAATTTGGCAGAGTATCAAACATACAATGGGCTGTTCTCATGAACATGCACAGTGACAAACATACACAGTGTCTACATTATCAATATAAAAGTAGTCACATTAATACTAAAAATAAGATGAGAAGCTCAGCCAACATCCCATCTGCTCTCATGAATTATATTTAAGAAATCATATGTAATATAGACATTTTTGTCTGCATATCATAAAGCCCTGACATATCCAAGCTTTCATTAAAAAGGCCTTGGGATGTGACTTGAATAACAATGTGTCTCAGCTAATTAGTATTTTCAGTTCAGCATATTCACTTTTAGACGTATTGCTGTTTGCACATAGTAATTTAGGTAAACAGATCCCTTCCACAGCTGCATCAATTAACACTGCTAATCAAAACTGAATTCAAGTAATTAGGCACATTTATGCAAAAAGTCTGCAATTTGGGGGAAAATGCTAGATTCTATAGTAATAGTTCACAAAACAGGAATCTCTTCTTTTCAAATAAGATGTAAAACAAAAGTAATTTAGCCATAATGTAAACGAACTGTAGATTCAGAAAAAGTATATAAATTATATATTAACAATTATCTGGTCTGTATTCTCAGAAACTTTATGAATTTTAATATAATTATTTGCATATTATGAGATTCACATAAGAACAAAGACGTTCTTATTAGCAACAAGAACATTCAAGGTTTATGTACCTACATCAGGGGTGTCAAACTCAAGGCCCGCAGGCTGGATGCAGCCCACGGGATGCTTAGATTTGGCCTACGGGGCTGCTCTGGTAACAGCGAAGGATCGACCCACAGTGACTCTGCCAGTGAAAATGGAGCTTGGGAGGGCCATGTGCGGCCCTCCCAAGCTGTGTTTTCACTGGCAGAGTGCTAGCAAAACAAACTACTAGCAAAAGTGGATCCCCCCCAGCCCCATCCTGGCCACTACAGGTGCCGAGTAATATCAAGCTGGCCATGCCCACCTTGGTCGCGCCCCCCACGCCCCCAAGTTCAAACACAACCCTTATGCGGCCCTCAATGAAATCGAGTTTGACACCCCTGACCTACATTAAATAAAATATACCTATTTTATCAATTCATCCCACCCAGTCAAGCAGGAAGAGTGTGTTGTGAATTTTGACTTGTGTGGTATAGGAAGAGAGACTTCTCTGTCACTTTCCCAACCTTCTTGAGGCAAGACGGGCCCTCCACTCTTCTGGCTTTCTGAAAGAATGTGGTTCTGCTAACTGGCAGAGGGATCTCAAGAGTGACAAGATATATGATTAATGTTCATGTATTTATTAAGTTTATATTCTCATTCAGAAGTTCAAGGTGATGCTCTTTTCTCCATTTCTTTTCTTTCTTATTTTTTAAATTTGATTTATATGCCACCCTTCTCCGGAGACTCAGGGCGGCTTACAATGCGTTAAGCAATAGCCTTCATACTTTTGTATATTTATACAAAGTCAGCTTATTGCCCCCACAAACTGGGTCCTCATTTTACCTACCTTAGGTGGGTTGGCTGAGATGGAAGGCTGAGTCAACCTTGAGCCTGGTGAGATTCAAACTTACAGTAATTGCAGACAGCTGGTGTTAATCACAATGCTTTTAGTCTGCTGAGCCATCAGGCCCTGTCTTGCCACAACAACAACCCTGATGGGTGGGTAAAATTAATAGTGAATCAGGGCTTAGGATACACCAAAACTGTTTCTTTCACAATGCCAGCCCAATACTTTAACAACTACACCACTGTGTATTTGTTATTTATATGATTTTCCCTTAATCAAAATGTATGTGTTCCCATGTATTAAAAAAGAGCAATGATTCAAGATCTGGAAGGAACTAAAAATCAACCAGTTTTGGAGGACTCTCAGAAGAAAATTGGGTAAATACACAAAGAGTGACAGAGTCTCCTTTTTCGTTATTATTTTCACTTCCTAAATAAGAAGTATTATTAAATTGCAATTATACCTTTAACTATACAATTAGACCATCAACTCAGTCATTAAGTGAAGCAATCGTTAAATAAAATCATGGCTGTGCTTATGATCTCACTTTGCTCAACTACATGGAAGCTTATTATAACCCCTTTTAGGCAAATCAGATCAAGAAATCAACTCCCCAGAAAGGTTAAAACTACTTTTATCTATTTTATTATCTACTTTTCGGCAATAATAACCAAGTCTCACTGTGATTTACTTCCACTCCTTTCTTATACTCCAGTGAATCAGAGGGGTATTTACCTGAGCTGCTTCCAAATATTATTTCTCATGATTTAAAAAACATTTTAGCCTCTTTATCTAAGCTACAATTCTTGCTTTATCCATCAAATCGATCTTCCTTAGGCTCTACACTTATATTGAGTGTATGTATATACACTCCAAATGCTACTGAGACTAAATAGCATTTCAGTCATGATACCTTGGATAAAGTCACTTCAGAAACGGAAGTTTGGACAATTGTAAAAATTGAAGACAAGAAAAAAGGTTAGATACCTTAATAGATACTATGATTGAAGTCACCCGCAAAGATTTATAAACATTCAAAGAAAAGCCTGATTAACAGTTGTCCCTTGAATCCAAGGATTAGAAGCTGTTGAACATCTTACCCTCTTATTACAAAACACCTGTTTACAGTGCAATACTGAGCTAATCTTTAAGACAGTGGTTTCAGCAACCATTGTCAACTAGCCAATTTGTCACCTGGCCTTCTTTAAATATATTCATCAAGAACAAGACAGGGGTGTCAAACTCACAGTATAAGGTGGCCTCACCTGATGTACCCAGAAGTGATATTCAGCCGGTTCCTACTGGTTTGGCCAAATCGGTAGCAGAGATCTGGGTGGGCTGCCGACCCACCCTGGCTCTATGCCATCCTATTTAGGCACATTTTTGAGGCCAGGCGCATGTGCAGAAAGTGCACGAGTGACCAAAGCACATGCATGAAATGTCAGATGCATACGCGGAAGGCACGTGCATGAAGCGAGCGTGCGCACGTCAGACCAGTGGTAAGAATATTGGAAAACCACCACTGGATGTATCAGGACTTTTTTCCCCTTTGCTAAACTGGGTGTGGGCGTGGCCAGCATGTGACGCATCCGGCCCATGGGCCGGTATTTGGACAGCCCTGCTATAAGGGATAAATAATGACCTTATGCTGCATCTTTATTATAAACAATGCTAAGTAGTTTATAATTCCTGCTGACAAGATCTATTTTATTTATTCCTTTATTATTATCCTACCTTCCTCCAGGCAGCTCAGAGTAAGGTGCATTAGTTTCTGTTTTGCCACAAATAACAACATAGATTTTATCACCCCAAGCCAGGATAAACAGTTTTGCGGAGACTCCAGCAAGATCACCAAGCAAAACAACCCACTAGAATGAGTATTTGAACTTTGCCTCTGTGATTTTTATTCATTCTTGTCGTATTTTCTACATGTTAGAGATGGCATAGTTATTACTGTTACTTTGTTTTATTATTGTCATGTTCTGCATTATTAAATTTAAACCAGTGAGCCTACAGAATAAAGTAAATAAACATGTTTATTTATTGCAATGCTTTATAGAGATCATCTCACAGCAGTAATTTTGGTCAGCATACATAGGTTAACATCATAGCAACAGTATATAACCCATATTGCCATGATTAAAACAATTCTAAAAACAAAAAGCCATATCCGCAGCAGAGCTCACCTAACTTCCCAACCCAAGTGCCCAAGGGAACAGGGAGAAATGCTAATAGGGTTGGGGCCATCCACAGGTCTGGGAAGGATGCTGTCTACAGGGTGAGTGCAGCCATGGAGAAGGCATGGTTTGAAGGCATAGTCTGATATTGGTATAAGTATAAACTAGACTAATTGTTAGGCTAGTCCATTGACATTTTACACATGATGACATATTGCAATTTAAAGTCCTTCTAGTCCTGCTACAACTTTGTGGCAAGTTTGTAGTAATTCAAGATAGCTAGGCATCGGGCCTAGCTATCTTCGAGACCGCCTGCTGCTACCAACGATCTCCCATCGTCCCGTGCGCTCCCACAGAGAGGGCCTCCTCAGGGTGCCATCAGCCAATCAATGCAGGCTGGTGACCCCCAGGGGGAGGGCCTTCTCTGTGGGGGCACCTACCCTCTGGAATCAGTTGCCCCCAGAGATAAGGAGAATCCAAGACCTTAGCGCCTTCCGCCGTGCCCTTAAAACCCACTTTTTCCAGCAAGCCGGGCTGGCTTAAGAAGAAATTTTAAATGTTTTAATTGGTTTGTATTTTTAATTTTGGGCCAAATTTATATATATTTTAATTGTTATTAATATTTGTATTTTATGTTTTTTAATTCTGGCTGTACACCACCCTGAGTCCTCAGGGAGAAGGGCGGTATATAAATTTAAAATAAAATAAAAATAAAATAAAATTTATCTTTTCATCTCACAGAAAGGTAATGTCTACATTGATAAAAAAAAATGCTTAAGATTTCCATTCAGGAACATTTTATACAGTATGTTGCTGGAAAAAAAATACTCTCATCTATTACAGACATACAGTAGCTTGAATTATCTTCAGCCTTTTATGCACAATATTTTACAGTACTTACACATAGTATTATAATGTTTATCTAACAAAAGCAGGACACTTTTTCTTGAGGATACCTAAATGTAAGTAGAGTGATTCTGATGTCAATGCGGTTCACCAAAGTGATCTACTTACTATTGAAATAAAAAGGCAACAGAATAGTCCCAAAATATAAATATTTATGTTAAATTATACTATAATAAGAAAACCACTCTACTTAAGTGCAGCTTATCCGCTTATAATGATCAGCAGACAAAGGTAGAGTATAAGAGAGAAAGATACAGTGTCATCAGGGGAGTTTAAAACAAAAACTAACATGGCACCACAATTTGTAATCATAGCCCCATAATTTTTTTTGTGTTGCCAGAAAGTCGGAGAACTTCAACTACATGACTGTAGTGGTCATTTTGACTTTTTACACATATATACCCCCCACACCCTTAGAAAGGTAGAAAATAAGTTTAGCAAAGAAGGAATATCTACTCAAACTTCTGGCTAATATATTTAGAAATAAAAACACTATTCAAACAACTTCTGATTTCAACTTTCTATTTTTATTCATTACAATAAAATTGTATGGATTGCAATAATTGAAATTTTTAGCACATTCAATTATGTTCCCAAAAATTGGGGAAAAAAATGGGAGTAGGAAACTGTCAGTGACAAATACCTTTGTCAGACTGTAGCCAGAATTCCACAGGGAAAATTCATGAAAAGTATTATTGATTTTTTAAAGAACAAATGTTTAAAATGACTACAGTAGCGTAACTATCCCTGGCAAATTCCTGTTCTTATAATAAATCAATATAAACTTGAATTGATTTCTTTGTAAAACAGCATGTCATTTTTTTCATTAGCTGCACATAATCTGTATTTATTCTTCTTTTACTTTTCAAATTCTTATTTAATTTCTTAAATTGTTCCTCTGAAAACTGTCAAGGAAATGTTTTGAGCACATTATCATTAATGCACTTAGGAATGTTATATATGCACTCAATGTTTCTTTACAAACTGAATGGGCCGTTTTCTTTTCTGAATAAACAACCATGATTTTACACACTAGAGAAACCTTAGATGTTTCATCCTCCCCTTAGATCTAGCATTCTCCTTTTTCATCCTCTCTTTATAAGTATAAAATTTGGCAATAACAGAATTATAGCTTTATAGAACAGCAAATATTTAAATAAAGAAATTATATGTTTATTTAAATAAATGAAGCAATCTGGCCAATCACAGGAACCTTTGTCAACCATTCATGAATATTCCACAGCTGCATGGAATTGCACAAAACGTATAGTTCCCTCAAAATGCAGGACAGCTTCTGTAAAGCAGTAGAGTGAACATTCCTGCTACAGATGAACCTGATGTATAAAGATACAACTGAGTCGTGCAACAAAATAAAAGCATTATTTAGACTCCATCAAAAAGTAGTAATTTGTTCATTTGTTTACAGGGCTTGTCAGCCATGCCAGCCAGTTTTTTTTTAAAAAAATTATTTGGAAAGCCTACTTCTATCCAAATTTAGACACTTAAAAAGCCAACATTTTTAAGCACCTTTGGGATAAGATTTGAATGTCAAGTTAAATGATAATTCAAATATGGGATTACATATAAATATTGTCCTATGATATCATACCACATTATAGGATTTATGAAACAGCTGCCATACCTTTAGCATACTTTACTAGGGAATTATCCTTTTCAGGAAATAACAAATTTATGTTCATTTCTTCTGTTATCCCTTTGAAATTGGCTAGGTCAGGAAACAGATTCCACAAAGACTATTGGAATTATTACTGTAGAGTACAATAATAGAATTTTGAAAGCCTTACAGTTCTCTCCCATCTCTTATATGAAAAAGAATAAAACAGGGAAATCTTGAGTTTCTTTCTAACTAGGAGGATATTTACATAATGTTTTTGCAGACCTTCAGGTTTTTCTCTGTATTGCTCTACTCCTTTGCAACATACAATTCTATCAAACGATGGTATTCTTAGAACTACCTGCAAGGGATAAATTATGGAGATACGCATTTCAGTGGTTCCAGTTGCATCTACAGGGGATAGAATGATTTGAGCCCTTATTTGCTGCAATGTGGGGTGTCTACTACTCAGTCATCTTTCCTACGTTATACAATATCTGTATATTTATTTACTTAATTATATTTCAATTTTTATGGCTGTCCATCTCAAATTCATGATTTTGAACAGTTAACAGCAGCAAAAAGCACCATATAAAGTACATAAGATTAATACATAATTTGCATAACACATACATAATAAACAGGCAAGATGAAAACCAAAACAACCAGCAAATAAATGAATACAAGTATTGCACCGGCTCTGTCACACATCTGGATCTCCAAGCTTGGTGACACAACCCTGTTTTAAAAGCCTTATGGAAAACCAGCAGGATTGGGACTAATGTAATCTACAGGGGATTGTGCTCCAAAAGGTGGCCATAAGAAAAAAAACTTTTTCTAGATCTTGCCAAATGACACTGATAGATGGGTCCTGTAGCATGGCTGTCCTGATGGACCTAATGGAACAGATAGACACAATCGGCCGTATGTCAGGAATTACCATGCCTTACTGCAATTACCAGCATGATGAACTGAACCCAGAAGTGTACAGGCAACCACTGCAGCTTTTTGTGCACTAGTGTATTATGTGCTGATTGAAGAAAACACACAACTAACTGCCTATTGCATTCTGTAACTGCAGCAGCTTCTAAATGCACTTCAAGTGCAGCCCCAGGTAAAGCATTCTGCAGTTTAGGAGATAATTAAGGCATGAGTAACTGTAAGCCCAGCCTCCCACTCCAGGGACAGATGCAACTGGAGTATAATATGAAGTTGTGCAAAAGCCCTTCTGGCCATTATTGCTATCTGCTCCTCAAACAGGAGCCATGAGTCCAGGCAAGGCAGGTTGGGCTTTGATAGAATCATTGGCTCAAAGTTACCCAATGAGCTTCCATGGTTGATGTTAGATTAGAATTTAGGTTTCTCCTGATGCCAGTCCAAAACCTTCAATATTATGTCACATTGGGCTTCAGTCATAATATTTTAATCAAAATGTGGTACTTTTAGAAAAAAGTTATAAAAATGGGAAGTAAATAAATAATGTTGTAAACTTTTATGAGTCAGGTTACAAATCCATATGCTGAAGACAGTATGCATGAGAGGATAAGAGAGGATAATCATGCTAGGATATGCAGAAAATTATCAAAGTGCAATGATACTTTCATACTAAATTAAATATAGTATAACAGTTTTGAGTAGAATGGTTAAAACTGTTAAGAGCATATACACAAATAAATATTTAATTTTCTAATTTAGATGTAATTTCTCAAGACTGTTAAAATAAAAAGTAAACATTTGGGGAAAAACAACCAAAATTGAAAGACAGTTATATGTAATGGGTAATGGGTAAAAAATAATATCAATGGTTTTACTCATGTTCACTCAGAAATAAGCTTGCAGAATTCAGTGAATTTTTTTTCAAGAAAATAAGCACAAGCAATACAGTTTAATTAACCAGGAACCTGATTATTTGGATTAATTGTGGAACCTATGCCATTCTGCCCTTCCACAAGTCATTGGATTCAATGATGCTACTTTCTAGACCAATAGTTTTCATCTCATGTTAAAATATGATGCTAATATAAACTTCAAAGTACATATTTTTTCTTATTTCACTATCCTGAAATCTCCCCACCCCCCATGCAATTTAACCACTCTTCCAGAAAGGTAGTTTCCTTCCTCTGTCATATTTCATGGAATCCTGTAAGAAGATTTTTTTTTTTTTCTCCTGAGAGGGTATTTTAAGAGTGAATAGAAGGGCTAGGTAGAAGATAGCTGCCACCTCAGGCTATTTAACATTTACACGGCAGTACCAAGTATTTCTCTACCTTGGCAGTAGTTGGGAATTCAACTTTGATGAAAGAGAGAAATAAATTGGAAAGGGCAGAAGACTGCATATTTATTACCATTTTAATAACATTCATATATTTAAAAAGATAGAAACTAAGTATTCAGTGAAGTTAACGCCGATATTAAAATTGGCTCACAACTGCTCTTTTTAACCTTTAAAGTAGGAATCTTTGTTTTGTAATATAGATAAAGAGCAGAATTTTCTGTATTTCATCAATGAGAAAATTAGTTGTACAGTTGAACTGGACAGGCCTATTTCATGGATCTATAAATTTCTTCCTCTGATATTTAGGATTTATTTTATGGACTGAACATGCATTTTCAGCTAAAGATATGTCTATAGACTATACATGTATATACATACATACATACATACATACATACATACATACATACATGTATACATCTATAGACATTAAAGTTATTGTGATTTAATTATTTTTCTTGTTTTAAAAAAAATTAACAATCTTTGCACATGGAAAAATGAAGTTTCAATTAGCAAGGTTTTTTTATCTAGCTTTCTTCTGGTTTGTTTCTTGTTTTCCATTCTAGGCGCTCTTATACTGCTTTTCTATCAATCCAAAAACAGAACTAAAACTGTAGCTTCTTATAGTACTTAATGTTTCACTCTATAACTGTATATAAAAATGCTGTTTTGCTGTGAGCAAGAAAAGGTTTGTTCTGAAGTGATCCAATTCAAAAACTTTTTCTATAATTTTATTTAAAAACTTCTTTGTGGCTTTAATGATGAATTTGTTATTCCAAATGACATACAGTAATTTATTAAGTAGAACTTTTCATTTCTTAGTTGTATACCAGATTTTTCTTTCAAAAAATAATAAAGAAGTAATTAAAGCACTTCAGAATTTAAAACTACAAGGAATAAAGCTGACTAATTCAGGAGCGATTCATCAGTAATACTGCAGCATGTTATACAGGTAGTAATTACAGGTTTAGAGATTATAAGAATGTATATATAAACAGTATAGAGTACTCTTGAAAAAATTTTAAACTTGTTTTAGTTGAACTTGAAATAATTTTCAAGCATTTTACTATTTTGAAAAAGCATTAGATTTTGAGAAAGTGTGAAATAATAATACAAAAATACTGTGGTTTTTTAAAGTGAAGTACAGCAAAAATCTGGTCAGTGAGTTTTACACACAACATGATCACTTCCTTATATCTTTAATATCCACTTTACTTTAAATTGAAAACTGAGAAAGTGGGCATAAATTCATGTTTCAAGACATTATAAAATCCATCTAAGAATCATTCCAAAGTTAATAAATAATGTTTTGAGTGATATTAATAAATAAATAGTTTTGACTGATTTGATTAAACATCTGATAGGTAAATAGGTAACAAATCCAATATAATGCAGATTGAATGAAATGGAAATATTATTGTGATATTGCTGCAAAACAAATAAGGTTTTTCATATAAGATAACTCTTCCTATTAAAAATGTAAAGTGCTAAAATATATTGTCAATCTCAAAACCTCAAAAATTCTGTAATTTATATAGAATTGTATAAATATAATTAATATAAAATTATTAGACTTCTTCCTAGTCTTTATATATCAATAACAAAAATCAATGTACACATATGCGTATCAGGGAAATCTTTTATATGCTTTTTTTAAGTCCCTCTAAATTCAATAGTATTTCTTCATGTGAATATAAAACTACATTTTAAATTGGGACAGTTCTTTTTATGCTACATCCTGGTATCATGTAATAGCTTCAGAGACTGATATTAAAACAGACTAAATTATATATTTTCTTTTTTAGGCTATCAATAACCAATAATACAAGAACACAGTTTAACAAGTAATATTCTTTTTCTTACCTATTTTTTAATCATTTCAGCACAGTTCTGAAATTCCTTTGCAGGTATATTTTCCCACTGAATTCTAGAAAGCAATTTTGGTAACGCAGCTCGGAGTGCATCATAGTCCTTTGTATTATACTATCTTCTTATTGAAATAAAGAAGAAAAAGGGAAAATTAAAATATCTTTAAAAATTTGATCATAAACATTTGTTTCTTGTATTTGAAAATTATATTGAGCTCATTTCTTTAGAATTGGGTTTTAATTTCTGAAAGCTTAATGAAAGGTTCATCAAACTTTAATCACCAATAAAAATTGCAGATTCTGTCACCTAGGGAACATTTATTATTTCAATGCTGAATAGTACATTGCTAATCTGCTAATCTGTATATTAGCACATTCTCCGTTAACATATTCCTAGAAGTTATTACTTCCTCTGAAACTATTAGGAGTTCACTGCCATACACCCCCAAAACAGCCCTATTTAAAGTCAGAAACATTTGTGATGACACACACTATTATTTATTTATTTAAAACATTTATATAGCCTCCCATCTTATATCTTATATCTCTACAGCTCCCTATCAGCAATTAAAACAGTATCAATAATAAAACAACATAATACATAAGCACATTAAAACCATAAACATTAAAAAAAAACCTGACACCAAAGTTAAACTTCCAACATACAGTCCCTCATAAAATCCTATCACCCACCTCCCTTTTTAATATTCCTTTAATATCCATAGATTTTTGGTTTTCCAGCTGAGTTTTAACAATACATTAAATTTCAATTACATGAAATATTATGGGAGTGCTGATTAAAGTAACAATATACTTATTCTAGCTACTTACGTTTTTCCTTCTATTTGAAATTTGCAAATAGAAATTTGCTTCATTAATTTGTTTTCCCTTATTCTATTTATACAATTCTTTATTCCAGACAGAACAAAGTATTGATTTGTTTAAACCAAAGCCAAACAATAAAAATGTTAAGGAAGGTTAAAATTATTGCCTAATGATGATATGAAAGAATTTTTTTTAAAAAAAAAGGCTGAGAAAAGGAAAACTACTAGGCATCACTTTTAATTATTTTCTTTATAAATTTGATTAAACCATGTAAAATTATCTAACTTAATTTTACTTGAAGATATTTTTATATTTTAAGGTTTTTAAAATAGTCAATGTGCTATATATATTCTATAGCAACTTCTATTTTTTATTATGAACAGAGTAAATAAAGTATAAAAAATAATAATTTTCAGATATATATTTCTTATGAGAACTATCTTCCATCACACTGATTATTACATATTTAGTTAAACTGTATCCTTATAGGAACATGTTCCATTAAATATATAATTTAATTCTAACAATAATAATTCACAATTAATCAGTCAGCCAAATCAAAATTTCTTTTTCCATGTGCTTCATTAAATCTAATCTGCAGGAAAATGTATAGGATTTAAATGTTTTCCTATTATTATTTTCCATGTGCTGTTCCATAAACCAGCTATTGTTTCCTTTGTCTTTTTTTCTACAATTCCACATTCTTTATCTTTTTCTTTGTTATATATGGCATGTGCATACACATCACTGAAATATTCCGTGTCATATATTGGAATGGCAATATCACAGGTACTCCAGGGACAACCGAGTTAGCAAATAAAGCTTACAAAGAAAAAAAGCACACACACACACACACACACACACACACACACCAACAAAGAAGGAACACAGTGGAATATTTGTTTCACTAGTAAAACATATAAAGATTTCAGATTAAATAATGAGATGGCTGGATATTCCCTAAATGATCTGGGGAATTTAGAGTCAGGATTATAAATCAGATATTGCTAGAAACTTCTATAACCATAGTCAAATATCTAAATATATATACCAGAGAACATCCCTTAGCATACTACAAATAGGCACCGACTATATTTTCATGTTTATTTTATGTTACTTTTTTTGCACGACACATTCTAAGAAAACGTGGAAACTCTAGAGAATGTGCTTGTAATTGGAGGGGGGTAGAATAACCATGGCAACAATTACCACATTCGCAACTGTTTTTAAAAAATAATTTCACAACATAATTAACAATGGTAATTGTGCAGACAGTAAACATCAAGAAAGCATCAAACACTAATGGAGTTATATCAAATGACATCTTGAAAATGAAAACTAAAATCTGTCTCTATATGGACAATGCAGTTCAGAAACAAAGCACATACCATTATCCATTCAGGTGCTCTACTTCTTATTCTGCCCACATAGTTCTGCAGCTCCATTAGTCCAAAAGTCGACTTTGCCCTGCTTCTGATCTTTATGGGTAACAACAGCATCACACTGTTGGCAATTTTTTTCGATTAAACTTCTCAGACACGGTAGCAACTTTGTTAATTATGATATTAGGCAGCTGGCGGGCACGATCAATCATCCACTATAAGAAAGCCAGACAACGAGACATCTAATCATTGCAACCAGAGCAGATAAATTTTGTTCCTTTCTTATACGTGTCAGAGATTCTATCCCTCCTGACCCCTGAACACTGCCATCGACTGTCAAATTTAGATTCAGCAAGCTCCCAGCTTTTCTTTATCCCTGCCTTAGATCTGAAAGTCCTGGTTATCAGGAAGACAAGCGTCACCAGCTGTCTCAGAGCAGGAAGGCAATCAGGTGAATAGTACTTATTATCTTTCATTGCTTGCTAAGGAATGACAAGATTGATTTGGGACCAAGAGCACATCCATATCTCAAAAACAGGCTTCAAGTTCAAACTATGATGCATATGTAAACCTCTACTGAGAGATTTCAAGGCTAACATTATTAACAAAACACACTTAAAAATTAGAAATTAGAAATTAGACAGAACCTCTTGAGCATCTAGACAATTACCCTTTAAATTATGACACAAGCTGTTCCCATGCACAAAATAGGTGTTCCAACTTCTATCCAGAGGTTGCCTTTAACAAATAGATAGTCTTAATTGGACCCACAGAAGCAATAGGCTTCTATTAATGTCTTCTGTGTAGGTACCTTCTGTCTTAACTAGACTGATTGTCTGTGAATTCTTACAAATGCAAAGGGCACTACAATTCTATCAGTTACATTCCTAAATGGATGTGATATGTTAGGTAATATTTTATTTTTACTCCTGAAGCTACAAAATATATTGCTTACTTCAAATAGGAAGGAAGGTCAATACTGTAAGATTCTGATGGGAAAATTATCAAAAAAATTAAATATACATTCAGTAAACTATAAAATAATTTTAAAATGTAGTTAAAATATAAAGAACCAATCATAAAAATATTACACTAGGTTATGTAAAAATAACTAAAAACAAAACACCTTGAATAAACAGGATGATCTACAATATTAGCAGTTGTTATAGGTGTTATGAATAAAGTGACAATGTGAAACTCCACTTTAACATGTCATTATTGCAACAATAATTCACATTTTTGAATCAAAATATTCCTCAGCACTATATTTTCTCTTAAATAATTGTAGGGCTATGAGACAACCCATTTACTTAGAGTTGTCGTAAAACTATTAAATTTATTATACTTTTCTTGAGAATAATTAGAAGATGGGATATGACTAAAAGAAGGAAGAAAGGAAAGATAAAAGAAAGGAATTCTTAAAGGAAATTCTTATATTACAAAGAACTAGTCATTAGACTAATGATGAAATAACATACAAGTACAAAATAGCCTGTTTCATCCCTAATTAATTACCCATTGGTAATTACTAAACATAAGAATATTTATCTAATTTTTAAAAGTATATTAAATAAATTCAGAATAAACAATAAGCCAAGTAAACAGCAGTATTAATTTGAATTTACTAACTCGATTAAGCTGTGCATTATGGATAAAAATGTACCCTAACTATGCCAAATAACAATGTTTATTCATGTTAAACCTCACTGAGTTTGCTGTCTGGTAAATAGGCTGGATTTTATTTTTAAGATTATACAAAACAGCACACTGCTTTCAACAAAATATTGTTCCGTGTTTACGCTATTGTAGTTTTTTTTTAATGTATTCACTCATTGATGTTTGTCATCATTTCTTCCCAATGTTTTAACGTATTCAGTTTTATCACTGTAGTCCACAAGATAGCAGAACATATTTTACAAAAATCATTGCCACATACATCCTATATAGAATGAAGAACTCACTGAAACCTTGACTGCTGAAATATATACATAATCAAATACATATGGGAAAAAAGAAATAGTATCTCCAAGAAAGGGAAAATGTTTTTAACAATAGAAGTCTTGAAAAGAATTACACATAAAGTAAAAAGGATGGTATTACATTTCCAATGATATGTCTCTATGTTCCACAGGTGAAAAGCTAATGCCTCATAATTAGTATACAGGAAATTAAATAATGGATTACTTATAACCTAAAATGTAAATAATCTGTAATCATATATTACATCCTTTCCCAATGTGTAGCCTTCCATACAGATTTCAATATAGCTCCCATAATACCCAGCCAAATATTTTATTAATAGTAAACACTTTACATGAAAAGTTCTTGAGATTTTTTTTGCACAAAAAGAGACCTCCATACATGGGTGTCTGTTGATTGTTTGATTACTGTGAATTCCAAGTGTCACAATTCTGTGATAACACAGTGGAATTATGCATTGATCTCTATTAAATGTAGGGTGCAAACCCTGATAATTAAGTGAAAATCCAACTTTCATTCATGATTCACGATAATCATTGTCAAATATTGAGCCGAATGCCATAAGGTTCAGTCCAATACTATTCTACATTTTTAAGAATTTTCATTGCAAAATTATACTGGAGAGTTAGATTGAATTGGTTGAAAACAATAGTTCTGCACTTAGGAAACCAAGTGAAATATACAGGTATAGTTTGAGAGATGCTAGATTAGTAAATAAGATCTTGGAACAGCAGTTAGTTTTATACAGAGAATGAGTTAAATATATGATATGACTGAAAAAAACAGGTTGCATCAACAGAAATATTATTTCCAAATTATTGGAAATAAGAGTTGTATCTCATAATGAATACTAGAAAGAAAATGCTCTGAAGAGAGATAAAAGGAATTAGGAACGTTTAGCTTTGACAAGAAAAGCATGCAAAAGTATATGATGATGACACTTTCCAAATATCTGAAAGGATGCGAAATTCAAGAAGGGTTGCTATTGTTGCAGAGTGAAAGACACAATAATGGATTTAAATTATAGAAAAACAGTTCTATTTCAGTGTTAGAAAAATTCCCAAACAGTAAAACACTTGAAAAACAGAACCAATTACTCTGAGAAGTGATTGGTTCCTTCACTTGATTTATTCAAGCAGAACCTTGATAGCATTGATGGCAATGCTTGAGTTTCAACTCCAAAACTAAGAAAATTGGATTCAGTGGTATAAAAAGCCCATTCTCACTCTGTGATTCTATAATTCTTCTAATCTGTATTTAGCAACTGACATTCAGTATGCAATACTATAGTATTTTTAAATGCTTACTACCAGGAGAAGGCAAAGCCCCCAAACTCCATTGAAAGTCCTATAAGGGGACGAAATAATGTTACGTTGGAGCTGAGGGAGGAATTCCATTTTTCTGGAGTTCTCAGTTGCATTTGTTGCATGGAAATACTGGTTTCCAAAATGTGCATTCAGTGGGTTTGAATGGGATCACACATTTATTCAACACTGTAGCCATGTTAGAAACTGCTCACTAGCTTAATGCATCCATAGCAAGTAGAATTATCCCATATTAATTATTCTTGTTACTGAAACAATATATTTAATTTTATGCAACTAAATAGCCAAGCTCAGAGCTCAAACAACAGCCTAACTACCAAACCGAGCTACTAATATTCAAACACATTTCAATATATTTAATTATATTGAATTTAGGCTTTTAATCTGAAAATACTATTTTTTTGTTTTTAAAAAGTCCCAATAATCAATGAATTTATATTTGTAATGTACAGATTGATGCTTCAAAATATCTCACAACAGTTATACAAGGAGCCGTAAATGTCAATTCACTATTATAATGAATATTATTAAAAAATATTCGAAGACAAATGCCAGCATAAACCAAATAATCAGTATGTTATAGTATACAACTATACTGGGATCTGAAATATTTTATTTATCAGCATAATTGATATTTAAATCTCATATAGAAGGTAATGGCAAACCACTTTGGCAAAACTTTGGCAAGAAAACTGCAGGGACTTATCCAGTTTCAGACACAACTGAATGAAAGAAAAAAAAACCAACATATTTCAACTGCAGGAAATTACCAATTCATTCTGTAATCTGCTTCGGTACACATGTGTGAAATATTTGTATTTATCCATTTGCTTTGTTCATAATTTTGATTTTATGTAGTTATATTGCAGGTATCAGCTACATTTGACATGAATGGAAAGAGACTTCTACTTATTTACCAATACATAGTGGATTGCATTGAAAGTATAGAAAGGAAGTGTACTATAGTGATAATGATGTTGGAGTGTAATTGGAGATATCAGATAGAAGTCCTTTCTTGGTCATGGAAGGTCACTGATGATTTTAAACCAGTAGCTGTCTGTCTGATCAAATTATCAAATTATTGTAATGGTGAAATCTAGAAGAGGGAAGTTTGAACTTCTTCCTTAAGAAAAGGCAGGATGAAAATCGAAGAAACAAATTAAAACTCATTTTTGAGAGATTTTAAATATGCTCAAAAGTGTTGCCATAGGATTTAACTCTAACTACTTACTATAAGTCTTAGTTTCATGTATTTTTTTATAAGATTGCAGCAAGAAGGAAGAAAAGTTCTACTGTTGATCATATTTCATAACTTATTCTACTACATGGACCCTTCTGCTGCAACTACATGTATATTTTATTCAAAAGCAGAATGATGTGTCCTTGAGCTGAAGTTCTAATGCAAATCTAAAAAGAGACATCTGGAAAATTTGCTATAAAGTTCTGCCCCCAACCCTTCAAGAAACCTTCAAAGCTGGATTTTGTCTAATAGATTATAAAACTGTACTACTGCCAATTTTTTTTAAAAAAAAGAAATGTTGGGTTCAGTGCAAATAAAATACACTAGTGCCAATCTTCATTTTTATTTGAAGCTGATGCCTATCTCACCTCTGTAGAAATTACATGGAATAATAGTATCAGTAACTGCAGTAGATTCAAATTATAGAAGAAAAAGAATAAAGTGAATACAAACACTCAGTTAACCCATTCTTTATTATAAGCTTTATAATTTTAGTAAACTGAATACACCCTACTCTACTAGGCTACAATCCTAAAATCATTAAGAACTTTCTTACATATAAGGCTAATTGGTTTAAACACTCCAACAGTGCCCAAAACAAATGAACGTGTATGTCAATATGTGCATACATGTACTGAAAAAAGACGCAAATGAAACTAATAAGTATTTTGATGATAGTATATCAAATGTGTGCAATTAATTGTATATTTTAAGAAATGCTTCCTGTTCTCATGTAATATGCTTGGCTCCTGTAAAATGTTTATTCTCAACAAACATTTTTAGTCATCTTGTATATTTTTAAACTGCATACATACCAATTGATTAGTTGTGAGATAAAGCAGAACAGAACAAATAAAATTTGATGAATTCATATGAAAAAATAAAACTAAAATAAAAAGTGAGGAAAGATGAAAGATGAAACAGATGCAATACACTGGAAAGATCAAAGAGCTCCATCAATTCATTCTGAGTGTCAAAATCCAGCTGAGCGTCAGAGCCTTGCACACATAATAAGGAAGGTTGACTAAAATATAAGGATTAAACAGATGAGCAGTCTCCTGTGGATGTACGGCAGAGATCCTGCTGTGCCACTTGTAAAGACACTTTGGAATAGTACACCTGCTATTCTGCAGTCAAACCTACAGGAAATCCATCTGGAAGGAAAAATAGCTACTCATGCAGTAAAGACCTGCTTGCACAAAAGGTGTCCCAAAAGTATATATTTTCTTTTAAAAACAAAATGGTAAATTAGAGCAAATGTCTCTTTAATGATGCAATATTTTTGTCCCTTAAATCCAATTTTACAAATTGTTTAGTAAAAAAAATGAAAATGCAAAAGTCTTATTATTGTCCCTTAGGAACCATATTCATGTATTAACATTTTCCATCATAGCATACCTGCCAGTATTTCAGTAATAATATCCATCCATGGGTCCAGTTGACCCATCTCAGTTTTGTTGCAATATCCAAGTATGATTGTAAGATGATTTTTTAAAAATGCTATAATCAATAGTGTTGATATGGTATTAGTAATGATGGAAAAATGGAATTTTCTACAAAGACACACACACACACACACACACACACACACACCCTTCGGCCAGTGTGCCCCTACTGATAGATGTTTATAGGAAGAAAATTCCACTATGTTCAGTAGGAATTATCCTTCTAAAACAATGAAAATCATAAACTAATTATACACTGTGGGTGGTTTCTCTGGGTTAGATCGCAATATATAAGACCACCAAAAGTTACTAAACTTTAATCGGTATAATTAAGACGATGATTTTCAGTGAGACTTCTGTAAATCTGTATCAGAATTCTGGCTGTAATTTAGCAGATTGTTTTTCAAAAGATATCTTCACAATATGTGCTGTGTTTTTAAAGATGCCTGCCAAATATTAAGGGATTATTTTTTAACAACCCTTTTGTTTTAAAAAAACCCTCATTTTTTAAAACAATCCTCTCCCTACACAGACACAATCTGTCAGAAAATTGTAAATATTTATGCAGAGATCAAAATGACTATTGTTTGCCTTTTTAAAAAAAATAAGAATATAACAGGCAATAATTCCAAAACCTCTTCACTTATTTCTATTCTTTTTCTCAGGACATGTCTGGATGTTACCCCTTTCCAATTTTTAAAAGAAATAAAATTACACTATTTGTATTTTCCTGTCTTACTGACTGGAGGTACAAATCTCAAGTGAAACTCAGGACCTAAGCTGAATTTGGTAGCATTTATTCAGTCCAAATCTGAACCTTTTTTTTTAGCCATGATTAAGCTGCAACCAATCTTATGGTTTCTAATGTGCTATCCGTCTGTCCCTAATACCTATGTTGTTTAATAAAGATGTACCTATATTTAGATGCTACACTGTATTACAAGCCAGTGATAGTATAATGTGGCATAATAATATAATATAATAAATATAATAAATATTATAAATAATGTAATTACAACAAACATAACATAACATAACATAACATAACATAACATAACATAACATAACATAACATAACATAACATAACATAACATAACATAACATTTGTTGTTATTGTTGTTAGTTGCGCGACCCCATTGACAACATTCTTCCAGGGCTTCCTGTCCTCTACCATCCTCTGGAGTCCATTTAAGCTCACACCTACTACTTCAGCATAGCATAGCATAGCATAGCATAGCATAGCATAGCATAGCATAGCTAAACATAAACATAATGAAATGGGGAGGTCAAGGTTCTAATCCCAATCAACCTCAAAGCTGACTTTAGTATTTCACAATCCACCCTACAAGATATTTGTTATAGGACTGATACTGGGCCTTGTGCACTCAGGGAAAACATAGGACATAAATCCATTAATAAATAAACCACATACAAACTGACTTGACTTCTTATCCATAATGCTAAGGTAACTAAACTGTCTAACCAGTTTATGGAACTTGAAACTGGTTAGTCACAAATCAAATTGCACTATGCATTTCTTCATTTCATCCCATATTTTCTTTTACACTAATATGGCAACAGCAGCTGCTCTTGTTACCCTATTAGAAAGAGGGAGTAATATCTGCAATTACATATTTTATTCTTTTTTAGTTGATAGAACAATCTCTTTATAGATCTGTATTCAGCTGATACATTTGATTTCCCTGTTATCTACTGTCTGCAAATACAAGTCCTTGAACAGTTTATCTTCAGCTAGTAATTGGTCCAAGTTAAATAAGTCTAAAGAGGCTGTTGTGAGAGCCCTTCACCTATTACAGGATTCAGGTGTTAAATATTCAGTAACCACATGGCCAGCCTTTCAATGAATCATATAAATCATAAATAAACGAGGTGGGGAATGGATTATTTTAACATGTAATCACAACATTAATTGCCCAAAATTACATCCACACAAACTTGATTTATATTTACAAAGCATAACTACAACAAATAGTTAGCAATTTATAAAATCAAATGATATCAAACAAAGTTGCAGAAGCTGCCACTGTTAGAGAAATTCAATTCGAAGATGTAATCTTAAATGATTTCAGTAAAAGCCCTTAAAAACCCCAAATTTATAATAAAATGTATAAAACTAACTTTATTACTGTGTTTTATCACAGATGGAGAGAAACCTGAAAATTGGGCAGAATGCTTCGTATAATTACATCTATAGTTTTTTTAAAAAAATAAAGAATGTGTTGCAATTTTATATTTAAAAGTGTATTTAAATTTTAAGCAGGAATTAACCTATCTGGTTCAAGGCACAAAATACCAAATTAAACATAGTAATTTAATGTGCATCATGTAGTATCTAATTTTTATAAACAAATGTGTAAGCATTTGAATAAAGAATTAGGGGACAGAGAGAAAACTACCAGAAGACTAAGAAAGAGCTGATGTGGTGTCAATCTACAAAAATGGGAAAGGAATGAATACAGGAAATTATAGACCAATCATCTTGACATCAATATCTGGAAAAATCCTGGAAAAGATAATCAAGCAACGGATTTATGAGCAACTAGAAATGAACAAGGTGATTACTAGAAGCCAGATTACTAGAATCTGTTTTTAAAAATCGTATCAGCCAAATCTTATTGCCTTCTTTGATAAACTGATTAAATTAATGGATCAGGGAAATTATGTGGACATAGTATATTTGGATTTCAGTAAGGCATTTGACAAAATAGATCACACCGTATTACTTAATAAGTCAGAGCAATGTTGGTTAGACAGCATCATCAACAGATGGATTTGCAGCTGGCTGACCACACCCAGCTTGTAATCCTCAATAGAACTGCATCTACATGGAGGAAAGTATGCAATGGTGGTACCCCTAGGTTCTGTCTTGGACCCAATATTCTTCAAATGGACCCAATATCTTCATAAATGATCTAGATGAGGGGATAGAAGGGGGACTCATCAAATTAGCAGATGACACCAAGCTGGGGAGAATGTCTACCACTTTGGAAGATAGACTCAAGATTAAGAAGGATTTTGATAGACTTGAGTATTGGGTCCTATCCAACAAACTGAAATTCAGTGGTGAGAAAAATAAGAACCTGCACTCAGGCAGGAAAAACTACATGTAGAAGTATAGAATAGACAGTACCTGTGATAGGAATCTAGGTGTCATAGGGGACCATTATGAGCCAACAGTGTACTGCAGCTGCCAAAAAAGCCAATACATCCTAGGTTGTATCAACAGAGGGATAATGTCAAGATCACAAGAAGTGATAGTACTGCTTTCTACCTTATTAGTAAGGCCACACTTGGAATACTGCATCCAGTTCTGATTCCCATGATATAAAAGAGATCCTAGAAAGTGTGCAAAGAAGAGCAACAACAATGATGACGTGTCTGGAGGCTAAATCATACGATGAACGAGGGAAGTAGGTACATTTAGTCTAAGGATTAGGGATGATATGATAGCTGTCTTCCAGTACTTTGGGGGGCTGTCAGAGAAGAGGGGACCAACTTATTCTCCAAAGCACCAAAAGGCAGGACAGAAGAACTAATAAGAATGAAACCCAACCCAACCTAGAACTAAGGAAAAATTGCCTGACAGGAAGAACAATCTATAGATGGAACAACCTGTCTCCTGTTGTCTCCTGAAGTTGTCTTCTACCACTGGAGGTTTTCAAAAATAGACTGGACAGCCATTTGACCCAGATGATGTAAGGTCTCCTACCTTGAGAACTAAGATCTTCCAGCCCTTTGATTCTATGTTCTAAAAACTAAATTCTTCTTAACCAGATTTAAGAACAGCTTGTAGGTCAATCAAATTCATTCTGTATCACACTTCATATACATTTAGCAACTACCTAGGTTAGTAGCCATTCACAAATATAATGGTAATAAATGGTAATAAAAATAATTTTCCATTCAATGCTCCTATTTACAATCACATTTTGTGGCTGACAACAAAAGCCTTCAGTGCGAAACTGATTACAGTCTTGTCAGTTTCAGGCAGCATTGTCTGCTGCTGGAAGGTTCTCACTAATTAATTCACAGTGCTGAACTTGTTAACTTGCATTTTTAGGGATCTGCTAAGCTATGGAGAAAAGCAACACAGGAAGTAACAGCTTGTTTAAGCAATCTCTCTGCTCTGTGAGGTGAGGAAAGATTAATAAAAACCATGTCAGGCACAGGATACTATACCAGAGAAATTTATCTCAATGAGATGGCAACAACCAAGTGATCTTCCCTATCTTTCTGTCATGTGTTCACTTATGGATCTTTTGGTTAACAATCACTTCCAAGTTGTTGGAAGTGAGTGTGCTCATTAAATGAGAAGAGAGTGTATTCTGATTCTAAAAAAGTATTTTTGCTTACAGAAGAGAAAACGTATCAGCTGCTTTAGATAATAAATAACAATAAAATTGAATTTAGCAATGAATACTTTTTTTTCATTCACTGAAATATTACTTGATTCTAAAACCAATGTGAAATTATGGTTATCTAGTAGTCATGATGTTTTGTAGACATTATTCTGCTAACCAAAGAATGTCATTATAAAACTACCCAATGAAATTTGATTACCTGTATTTTATTTCCCACTGAATTTTAATTTTTGAAAAGGATAACCAAGCATACGATTATAATCCAGAGAGAGCTAGCCTTACTTCAGTAGATCTCTAAACAGCACTGGTTTACTGCAGTGACAGTAAGTTTCTTCAGTACTTCCTTTCCCCCTCAATCTCCTGTAACCATGTATGCTTATGTATGTTCCATATGTCACATTTGTAGTTTTTCATCAAGCCACATGCACAGATTATAAACCACTATGATTACCCAATTAATATGGTCTATTATCAATACCACTTCTTCAAAGGTTGAGAAATGATGCTCAGATTACATTGTTCCTTTTATTCAACATGAAGTTTCTGTTGGATTCCCTCTAATAAGGAAAAGGGTTGTTTTGTTCACAGATAGACAAATATCTTAATACCATTTAGACAGTTTTTCAATTAACTGATAAGGGCCTGAAGGATGGGGGAGGGGAGAAGCATTATGTTGGGTGAACTTGTGTGAAAATGTGGACATGCTACCTCAACATCCTAAATTTCTGTATTTGATGCACTTGGACCAGTTTACAATTTGCATTCAATAAGAATGAGGCCAACCTTGGAACAGTCTTCTTCTTCTTGTAGACTGTTTATCCACATTTTTGCTTCCATTTCAGAGTAACTGCAATTGGCCATTCTTCAACCTATAAAATAACTCTGGCTGATTTTAATTTGGAATAGGGGATTTTAGCAACTCCAAAAATGTTATTAATTTTCACTAAGTATTTTTAATATTAATCATCTGGGATCTGGAAAAACATGATAAACTATATTGCTACTTTGAACTGTGTGATGTTTCAATTCTGTGAAGAGGGGTTGGAAAAATGCTTGAACTCACAGGAGTTGTAAATTGTAATGCTAAATCACTTGTCCATGTAATGCAGAAAATTTGTAAATTTGTGATGGTTTGGTGTAGTGGCGAAAGTGCTAGTTTAAAAAACAGGACTGTGAGTTCTAGTACTGTATAGCAGGGGTGTCAAACTCACATTGTCATGGCAACGTCATGTGATGTATCAGGACTTTTTCCCCCTTCATTAAACTGGGTGTGGGTGTGGCCAGGGTGTGACACATCTGGCCCACGAGTTGGGAAATTGACAGCCCTACTCTATAAGCATGAAAGCCACAAAGTGATTTTAAGCCAGTCACTCTCACTAGACCAATCTGACAGATGATAGAGATGATAGATAGATGATAGACAGATAGATGATAGAATAAAAATAATGAGAATAAACATAAGAACAACAGACAGAATTCAACTGAGAAACTACCCATAGATATATGACAGGGGTCCTCAAATTTTTTAAACAGGGGCCAATTCATGGTCCCTAAGACTGTTGGGGGCCCGGACCTGCTGGGTGAGCGTGGCTAGGTGGTCATGTGACTGAGTGGACGTGGCCAATTTAGCAGACCATTAAACAATACACACAAATTAAACTTTAATTGTTATGCTCCTGGGGGTGGAAAGCAGGTTAGTGAAAGGATATGGCTGCCTGGGGGGTGGGGGGGATGAGGGACTTCTGTTTCTGTGTGCGTGTGTGTGTGTCTCTTTCTCCCTCCCTCCCTCTCTCTGGAGGCTGGGGAGGCCAAAACTGGGCCCGTTTTTGGCCTCTTCGGCCTCCAGAAGGCAGATGGGGGCTGGCAGGTAGGTGGGACGATGTGAGCGGGGCAGCCTCATGGTCCTGCGCAGGCTGGATTAATGGCTTCTGCGGGCCATAGTTTGAGGACCCCTGATATATGGGGATAAAGAGCTGAGAAAATGTTCTGGATGCAGTTCATAAGCATGATATATAGTTTATGTGTAATAATATCTCTATGTTTGTGTCTTTATGTCCTCTTGATTCATCTGCATTATTGCCTTGGAAAGTTCATGCCACATTAAAACAAGCAAATATTTCAGGATACAGCATTTTTAAATTAAAAAAAATAAATAGGATTAAGCATATTATCTTTAAAATTATCCTAAATTTTTAGTCACTAGCAATGTTAGTCACATCAGTATTCATGAATGACCATGCTGTAGTTTCCATTGTCAGCTTTATCAGCAGCCCATGAATTAATTAATTTCTTTATTAATCCAAATGATTTTCTTCAATTTTGATATGCCCTCAAGCTGTCTCACCAAGATCAACTCCCCCTGTGTTCTATAAAATTGTAATCAATCTCTATTATGGTCATGAAAATGGTATTTGTCACTTTGCTGAGAAAAAAAAAATCAATATGTCTTCTAGGGCAGAACCGGCATTTAATATATCGAATTGATGCCTGTTAGAGAAATTTAGCTTGCCTGCAGTTTGAGACAAGCTAATAGAAATCCCCAAAAATGGTTGATGTTTGGCAAATGAATATACATGCATGCCTGACAAATTAATATTGGGACATCAAGAATGCACTGTCATTTCATATACTGAAAAGAAAATGGATTTGGACCAGCAAATCCCAACAGAAATCTTTTCTTTTTTAAAATATTAATTCACCAAAACTGCACAAATGGAATTGGCCCAGGTTTTTAAAAAATCTGATTCTTCTCTAACTCATATCTAATGCTTTATTTCTGGAATTATTAAAATAAAAAATGAATAGATACAAAAATAGCAGAGAAAAATAGTGGCTATATGTCAATATGATCACAATACATAAAACATTATATCATTTATTAAATAATTATTCATCAGAACATTGATTCTTTTATGCATTCAATTTCTTTGGGCTGGTTGTCCCTCATATTACCGTTTACATTTTAAATGTTCATTTAAAAATATACTATAAAGGTGGGGATTTAGAAATCTAAATAAAAATATAGCAATATGAAATAATATGATTATCGTTTTCCAGGAACTCATTAAAAATACTATGGCAATTAACATAAACATTATTTTCTCATTTGTTTCCATGAGAACAACAGATATTTCTAATATATTGCTAAAATGGTGAAACTAACATATTTTTTGTAAAATACATTGTAAAATGTAAAATAAAATATTTGTAAAAATGGCATATAAAGTCTCCTTTTCTAAGGAACTGCTAATTTATTCTGTATAAATAAAACTTATTTGTTTTTACATTAAATGTCAAACTGTTTACCAGAATTACATATTATAAAGCATTACATTGCCAACATTTCCAGCTTCAGATGAAATATAGGTAATTAAAACAAGCCATCGTGTTATTAAAGGATTCCTCCAGATACTTAGAAAATATCATCTCTTTCCATCAATATTGTTAGGCTTATATGCATGGAAAAGGCCATATATATGATATGCCTCACAAGTCCTGCCAAGAAATCAACACTGAAAAAACTTACTTTCTCTAAAAAATATATTCCCCAACCAGTCCCCAGGGCAAATATTCAGGAGATAAGAGACCTAATGGAGACATTAAATATGAATCATTCTACTGTAATATACTAATATACTGAACCCTACGAGAAGCATTCCCATTGACTTTCCTTTAGTTTTCATGAGTATAATTTGTAAATTTCTCATAAGTACATTTCACATTAAAAAAAACGATGAATTCCACAGAGAAAGGAAAATCAAGCTATTCTTTCAGACAAGCTACTGTGCAAAAATTTGTTAACATTTATTTGAGATAAATGCAAATGTTTCAGCTAAATAAGATATGGTTTTATTAAATTCTTGTTAAATGCCTTTTTATTTTTTAAAATGTTATGAGATTATCATCTATAATTTTAAATGCCAATGTGGGGCTATAAATATAACAAGAGGACTATTGAATTGTTTCAAAATATGTGGAAGAAATTTGAATTGAGATGTTATTATTTCATTATACTATTTTTCTCTAGTGGCTGCATCTAAGAATCTATATTATTCCAATGTTTATCAACAATTAAACATTAAATCACCTAGGGATGCAATGATTTGGAATGAGAATCATTTGCATCAAAAAGCTTATAACCCTGTATATACTAAGGGTATTTGATGTCCGGTAAATTCAGAGTTATATATTTTGTTTGCATTTTTCTGTATTACTAGTATAAGATGATCGGTAGAAACAGGACATGGCAACAAACAAACACACATTTATAAAATATATATATACAGTATATATGAAAAATTCAATTTATATGCACATTTGAATATCTATATAAGAAAAGTGATAATTTGCCTGTGAAAAGATCAATTTGTGTTGTAACATACATGCCATTCTCATATATAGAATTCAATAGACAACATAAAAATAAATCACAACTGAAAACATAATCTTGATTTAATTCCAAATTTGTTAACTGACCCGGATTATCAATTGACATCATAGATTTCATCATAGAGCGAAGAACTTGAATTTAAATGGTTACATAAACTAAAGAAGAACTCCAAATCCTAGAACTTCCTTTGGATCATATTTTTGTTGTAAAACTTATGAAATATTTTTCTCCCATATGCAGACAAAACATTTGGCAAAATTCACTTACAGCATCGAACACTAAAGTCAAACCATTAATCTTTAGGATTTGCAAGTTTGAGATGTGTTACATTTACATCTGGTGTGTGAGTTGACCAGGCCAAGTCAGCATAAATCTAATTTAAATTAATTAATTTTGACCTGATTCTAATTAGGTTTAAATTTCATACCTAAATTAATGTTTCACTAAAATTGTTATTTTCTACCCAGCATTTTGGAGGCTGCTTAGCTTAACTTTTGGAAGAACTTATGGTTTTCAAACTGCACTACTGTATTTACATCCCTATATCATCATTACTACTTTGCAAAAATTAAGTTTAGTTTCTTTGATGCTGAATACCACACTGTACAATTTTACCATAATTCACTGATCTTACTCCTGTGATCTCCATGATTTATCAGATTGTTGTATTTTTATGTCACATAGCAATAGCACTTAGACTGATATACCACTTCATTGTGCTTTATAGCCCTCTCTAAGCAGTTTACAGAGTCAGCATATTGTCCCCAACAATCTGGGTCCTCATTTTACTGACCTCGGGAGGATGGAAGGTTCAGTCAACCTTTAGCCTTGTGATATTCAAACTGCCAAAGTGCTGACAATCGGCAGTCAGCAGAATTAGCCTGCAATATTGCATTCTAACCACTGTGCCACTCACCACACTAGAGATAGATGATGATATAGATGAGATATAGATACAGATAGATAGATATAGATAGATATTCTGTTCGTACTGCTATTTAGAATCATGTGGTCTGTCCTATACCTAATTGCTATGTTAAATAAAAACACAACATATTAACCAACTTTTTAAGATTAAGAATCACAGCCATTTTGGCAACATATCTCTTGCATGTTATACTGGAATGATTGGAATGTCATAGATCTTGTTGGTAGAGTTCAGAGCATAGCTTCAACAACAGCACATCGGCTTTGTTTTCTCTGCAAAAGGATTGACATTTATAATGCAATCAATATGCCAATCAGTGTGGCAAAGTGACTAGATCATGACAGAAGCCAGCCAATCAGCCAAACTTAAAATAGCTGTGGTGTGGAAAATTAAGCTGAAATCCAAGGACTGAAAAGTTGGCCAGATTAAATGCCATAGTAACTAGATTAAACATAGATATACCTCAAACATATAGATCAGGTGAAAGAGATTTTCCAAAGATTTAAAGGTGAAATAATAACATACATTACCTCCAGATAGATGCTTTTTAACACAAACTATGCCATTATCTTTTTTTTTTAAATTAAGAAATAATTTCAGAAAATAATCTATGAGGCAATGGCCAAATCTTTAAGCAATTCGCTTTTTTTTTTTGTAAATAAAAAACCACATAGCCTATTTTTGTGAGTGTCAAAGGTTTATTTCTTTGAAGCTATTGAATGTACTTCACATACCTAAACAAGAAAAAATAAAAGACAAAAATAAACTAAGAAAAATAATTATTTTCAAAATTCAGAGGCCAATCAGCAGGTATATTATGGTGAATTTTTAGTTAGCAGAGGCAAATGTGGACTGACAAGAATAAATGACAAGAAAATAATGGGTTTAGCCTAAAGAGAGTTTGCAAATAAATTAGTTTGATACCTAATGAACTGACTGATTATCATATTTGGGCTGAAAGATATAATCTATTGAATCAAGGTAATCATGAACTCTTCACTGAAACAAAGAGGTGGAAGATACTTCATGTTTCCTTCTGTCTGGTTTCAAATTCCCATCTAAAAGTGTTCCAAAAATATGTTTAATTCTGTGTGATTTCATATTGCTACCTCAAATTATTGTAAGAGCATTTTCTTGAAGTCACCTTATTTATTCTCCATTATTCATTGCTTAATAAGAAAACATGTTACATCTTTAAGGCACCAAAATTCTGCACCTCTGACCCATCCCTAATAACATGCAGCTCCTCTATCTCTCTGTCCATGGGTTAATATGGAAAATCTGAGGTATAGAAGCCTAAATGCATAGGGCTACATTTTTAAAAATCTAGAACCTAGAATCTAGTTCTATATATGTTATATAGAACATATAACATCTTGGTTGAAATGGAAGTAGAGCTTTATAGCTCATTTAGTCAAACAATGTTCTTTCATGAATTATATAATTACATGTGACTATACATAACACAAAGGAATAATTCTTTTTATAACATTACTAAATGTTATTAAATGATCAGATAAATGATTTGACAACTTGTAGCCTATATCACAATACCATGTAAAATTTTAGTTGAAAATTATTCAGAATAGAATATCATAACAAATGCTATAATTCTGTTCATCATGGGGAACTTCACTAGATGCTGAACAGCAGTATATCTAATCTGCATATCATACATAAAGAGCTGAGAAAAACAAATCAAAGGTGATTCAATCTTATTATAGTATGGTCATCTTACGGTGTTCTCATCTGACCACTGTAATTACCTAAATTGATTCTAATTCATATGCCATGTGCATTCCAAACCAGAAAGTACTTTTAGATCTCTCTATTAGAGTATCACTGGATCAAGATATTCAAGCATCCTTTTTGACAGCAATTTCAGTATTATAATATATGATATTGTTATATTCATTCATATATGGTATCAAGTCTAGCAATTATAGGGTAAGAAACAATACCTTCTTATAGTTAATGAAAGGTCTGTATTAGAAATATTGTAAATAGATTGAATCATAAGAAGAGGTGGTATATAAATAAGATAAATAAAACACGTAAGCTCAAGTTAGGGACAACTTTGTTCAAGGTTCCAAATTATCTACCGCAATTAGATATAAAGGGTACATGTTACAGTTCCAGAGTAACATTTTAAAAGTGAAGGAACATGCTTAAAAATTGGATGTGGTATTCAATATAAGCAAGCATAAAATTATGTGTTATTAAAAATATTAAGTTAAATGACAAAGAGTCTTACAACGACCATGGTAAACAGGTCAGTTAGAATAGCATTTCAATGTTTCATTGCTGTAAAAACAGTAATTTCCATACTGGCGATCCTGAATAAAGGAATAGAAAAACCAAACTTAATTTTGTAATGCCTTTTCTAATGTGCTCTGATCATTAATAATTGTATGAAACCTTATTAGACTCATGCAAAGAAAGTTACCATAAAAGATATTTGTGCCAATAACTGGAACTGGATTTTCTTTACTGAAAGAAAATACATGGTGTGATTTACCTCCATAAAGCATTTTTGTATCACATTAAAGCATTTTAGACAAGTGCTACAAGACAAAGCTCCTTTCAGCCTTTTTCTCAAGGTACATATTCCATTTAACAAAACTGTTTTCTTTTAAAATCCATATTAAACGGCTAAACTGAAGACAAAAACTTTAGGACTCTACATTAAAATAAATGTTAATTTTATTTTAAAATAAAAACTGAAAACATCCTACTATATCAACAATATGAAAAGGAATTAATGCAGGGTAGAAAAAAAATGGAGGTGGAAAGTATACATTATAAACTGTAGAGGTGGAAACAGTATCAAATAATCTTTCAAGTTCCTGAAGTCTTGCTTTTACTGCAGAAAATTAAAGAGGGCTATGTCTTTAGAAAATTAAAGAGGGCTATGTCTTTAGAAACATTCTACAGATCGTATCTTGGCAAGTGACAAATTTGATGGAAAAAGATGGGTGCTCTGGAATTCTGTCACTTACCTTCTTTAGGAAGTCACTGCAGAATATATGTGTGTCCTAACTTTTCTCCTCAACTGACTGAAGCCTCTCTTTCATGGAGCCTCAAATTCCAAGTGAAGCGAAAAAACGTATTCCTTTTGAAAACAGGCAGGCTGCAGAGTCATGGAGAGTCCTTAACAAATGCAAAAGCATCCTTTCCTATCAGTACTATATCTCAAAGACATTCTAAAAATACATTCTGAAAATGAGAAAGGGAAATACTTTTTTCATAATAAAATTAAAGTTTGGGATATTGAAGGGCAACTTTTGGCAAAGTTGGTTCAATTATTGAGCTTGTTCATATATTAAACACTGAACAAACCATTCAACATGGTATTTGTTTTTGTTTCCATGTGATGTGACCCTCATTCAGAAAAGCCGAAGGACAATCTGTAGCCCCTCAAACCTGCACTACAAAATAAACCTGGTTAAGGAGTAGTCACACTGATTTAATGCACGATAGAAGCAGATATTCTCTCATTTTACTTTTACCATCAGAGTACAGCAACTGAATTTGGAATGTCAGCTCTAATATGATAGGATATTTGGTTTCCTATTAACTTGCCAGGAGTTTATTCCAAATTAATTCAACACCCATGAACTCTATAACTTTGTCCACTGATACTTTCTTCATGCACTGCATGTTTCCTCAAAAAACACTGAATGGAAAGAGCAAAAGCACTGATTGATTGATTTCTACACTAGTCTATCCCTTTAGCAATAAAAGAACCTTTCAACAATACAAATATAAAAGTTTATTTGAAATAATATAATTAAAATCTGGAAAAAGCAAGCATTAAAATAGAATAAATTAGCAGTTAAAAGTCTGACAAATGAAATGTTTTCACCAACCTCTTTGTGGTGGGGACAAGCGTAATCCTTAGAGAATGTATGCTACTGATGGAGGGTATCAGTAAGAGCCATTTCCCACGTACTGGATAGACAAACCTCCAGATCCTCATCTTCAAAAGAATTTCTCCAGTTGATCTGAGGAGACAGGCAGTTTTATTGTGGGAAAGATACACTAGCAGTTAGGCTCTATCTTGACTAGGATTTTAGAGATCAGTATCAAGCCTTCCTACTTTTTTGATTGGATCATGATTCCTGTAGTTTGCAGCTGTTAGTTAGCTATCCACAAATTTCTATATATATTTGCATCTGCCAGCAATCTATCCACAATTTTTATACAAGTGCAGTTTTTGGATTCTTTTTGAAAACATCCTTAACGTGAACCCAGAAATATCCCAAAACAAAGAGTCCAGGGAAATCCAATGCTAGAGACCACCTCAGGTAGCTCAGGAAAAGACACTATTATACAGTAAGCAGATAGTGTATCCTCTTTACTATCCCAACCACCAAAATGTAGTACCCACAAGCATTTACAATTTTTCAAAAGATCAGATGGAACTTCAAACTAGAGAGATGGAATCTATATCACCTTCCCATCCTCCAACTTTAGCCTAGCTGCAATATGGAGTATTCTAAAAGAGTTGGGAAAGACTACCATCTCTTCTCCTTAGTCAGGTCTTTGTAATGCATGCCATTTCAGCAGAAGAGGCATGTTGCAGGCCGTGTCAGTCCGATTATTCTGGCTGCTAGGGTCCAGGAGAGGCGCCTTCTCTGCCATTGCACTTGCCCACTGGAATATCTTGCTTCCTGGAGTGAGATTGGCTCCAACCCTCCTGACCTTCTGTAAGGACCTAAGGACCTAGTAGACTCTACCAGTCTAGTTAGCTTTGGGTTCCAATGAAGGCGCATCGCAATGGAAGCGGTTGATCTATTAACAACAGATCCCACATCCTCTCTATCCTGCACTTGGCCTTCCCATCTTTTAATTGCGCTGCAGTGTTTGACTTTTCGTCCTAACTTATTTATGTTTTAATGTAGTTTTTATCTTTTATGATTGTAAGCCACTCAGAATTACCTTGAGGCAAATTTTACAAATAAATAAAATGAATAATGAATAATCATCCAGATTATCATCATATAGATATATGTTTTCTAAATAACTGATGTAGTCAGTGGTGGGATTCAAGTAATTAACAACCGGTTCTCTGCCCTAAAGATTTCTTCCAACAACCAGTTTGCCAAACAGCTCAGAAAGTTAACAACCGATTCTTCCGAAGTGGTGCGAACTGGCTGAATCCCACCACTGCATATAGCATTAAAGAGCAGTCCTTTAAACTGAAGTCTAAATGACTGTGATCACTTGTATTCTTGATTAGTTTGCAACCTGAAATTAGAGAATGTCAAGCAAAAAAGCAGTCTCTCATTCATTGATTTCAATGTTTCTTGGGAAGATGGGACTTCCCAACTAGGGCAATCTCCTTTTGGTCACCCCACCAATGGCATGTCCTCCACCAGTAGCAGAGCTGTCATTCTTTTACCTAGAGTAAGGAAGGTGATCCTGATAGAAATATGCAACAACTGTTACTCGGACAAAGGGAGCTGAAACATTTTTAAGTCATGAGAAACAATATAATATTCAGAAGCAGATCAGACAGACACCTCCTTGAATCACTGGAGTATAAGAAGGAAGAGGAAGTAAGTGCAATAGGAAGTTTTTATTATTATAGCCAAACTGAATAAAAATAGTTTTAATCTTCCTGCAGGGTTATTTCTGGTTTACTGTAATCTGTCTAGTGAGGCTGCACTTAGGAAGTAGAAGCCTGATCCTATAAACAGAAAAGCTGAAACAATTCTGCAATTTTATCTGCTTTCTTGTACTTCTTAAACTATAGCAGTATTTTTCAACTGGTATTTCTAAAAGTAGAGGGCTGGGCACTTAACTGGGGAAAACAGAGACTGCTAAAGGTCTTTTGAAGGCATTAGCTTTTTTATTGTTAGCCATTACATAGTATGTTTCTGGTTTAAACAGACATTATTTGCCCACTAAGTCATTATGGCTTATTCATGGTTTTAAAAAAATCTGAATTTCTGCAACTTGTGTGCACTACAAATCTTTTTTTAATATTAGTTCAAATGGCACTTTTTATCTTCTTGTAAAACTAGAAATCAGAGCTAGAGAACATGCACTTATTGGAATACTGTATTTGCTTTAAATTAAACAGCATGCTCTTCTCCAAAGAGCAATTTTTTTTAAAGATAAATTGTTAAAGAACACATCTTTTGGGATTTCTAATAATTTATTCAAGAGAAAAATATACAAATATAGCCAATTATCCTTAAAATGCAGCGCTTTAAAAGAAGTATCTTATTTTTGTAACTAAATCAAATTAAATATTTCATATTGTAATAAAATTTAATAAGATTGAAAGTGGATATGGATATGCGTGTGTGTTTACATGTCTGCTTATCAATCTAGATCAGGGGTGTCCAACCTTGGCAACTTTAAGACTTGTGGTGTTCATTTCCCAGAATTCCCCAGATAGCATGGGAAATTCTTTTATTTTAAATTATTTTGTAGTTGTGTTTGTTGGTCTGAGATCATAAATAATAATATGCAGGTGTGGCAATAAAACAAATAGAAGGAGAGATTGTGATACAGGTTGATAAGAAGCAGCCCAGAACAATAATAAAAACTAATAATTATTCTAAAGAATTTAGATGATTGTGAGGAATCCCAACACTACAATCTGTAAGATACTAGTTAGCTGTAAGTTCAGTTATTGGACCATCTTAACCCTGTTTCCACATCTGCCTTGTTATTTCTTATAGACTCAGATTTTTTAAAGGTTTATTTTAGTTGTGTTATGCTTTATGACTGCATTGCTTGGTGACGGAAATTCCATTCCCAACTGTCATAACTTCAGGATTACCTATATACAAGTCTATGATCCTTGGAAGGATATTAATTTCTGCAAATGATTTCCAACTAATGGGAAACTTGCAGTCTGTTTCTCAATAGTTATGACCCTACTTGGCCACATGTTGTCTTTCCTATTTTTCATTATTATTATTAGCTTTAAGGTCACAGGGAAAGCAGACAGGACAGCTAAAACAGAATGTTGTAAACAAATGTGAACACCCTAAGAATTCTCATTTTCCCAAACACAATTAAACTCATACTGAAAAGTTTATTATTTCCTGGATGATTTTAACATATGGTTGATGACTTTTAATCAAGTACACATTTGTTCTCTTCCAAGTTTATTTTAAGCTACTGTATTTGAATTATCTTCACCCTTATCACTGTCAAGTTAGATTATAAATGTTTATCCAAAGAAAAGCTGAGCAAATCTTCTGAAAATTTAAAACGAAGGTTTTAACTCTTAAAACTAATAGTTGAATTCTATAACATTTTATTCTAAGGTTTTCTAAGCCTAACCCAAAGACCATAAAATTAAATAGGTCTTTGCATTTAAAACTATAACCCTTATTGATTTTGGATGTTGTTTTAGCATAATGTAGAAGTAGATACACTGTTTTAAAATTCTTTTATAAAAATATTTTTAATTAATATTTTTAAAAGAATTGAAATCTAAATTTAAAGATCATGATGTCTACATGGCAAAGTAACCCCTAAGAGTACAAAATACTGGATAAAAACAAAAGCACTTACTCACCAGTGCTCTTAATCTGCACTATAGATTAAATCAGGGACAGACAACAACAACCTATCTTGGGTTGCCTGCAAACCCACTTTTTGTACCTTCAAGAACTTGGATTGACAATCAAAATACTGAATATCAACATTATAATTCCGTTTCTTTTTAAAATAAATGTGTGCATCAAGACTGCCTAAATGTTTACCACAGCTTTCTTTTAAAAAGATTTCTGAAAAACTTCACCTCACCTAAAATGAACTGAACTCTCCTCAGACCCTTCCTGAACAACAAAAACAAAATCTGGAAAATAAAAACAACGAAAGTAAAAAAAAATGTGCAGCACTGAATTCAAAAGTGGTTGCATTGTACCCAATGCAATATAATTGCAAGTCTTCCTGACTAAAAGATATTTCTAAGAAATCTTGTCTGATTTGATTTACACGGCCAAAAAAAAAAAAAAAGCGGAGGGGGGATCAATCAAATAAAAATAACTATCGAATAAACAGCTTCACCTGGAAGAAACGAAAGAATCCGTATAATGTACAAAATCTAGATTCTGCTTTGGACTTCTCCTGGGTTATGTAAATATATCTTATTTCAGGTTGTTGTTTGTTAACTAGACTACTGGGAAGTGTAACTGCTCGTGCAACCAGGACTGTGAAACAGCAGTAAGTAACGTTTAGGTATCATGTTCATAATTTCTAAATAGTCAAACATAGTCCTCCCTGGGACAAATTTGCTCAGCATATATACAGACAAAAGAAAAAGAAAAAAAATAAGAAGAATTCGAGACATTTTGTGACATTTGACGACAACCCAGAAGATAAACAACATAAATAGTTCAGTAAAAATATAGCAAATATTAGCTGCTGTTTGTCTATATAGAGAGCTTCAGTCGATAGCAAAAAGAGTACAAATACAGTTAGCAGCAAACTCCATTGAAATCAATAGGATTGGGATTTTCTCACCTGAGAGAGGAAGCATAGAAAATGAGTAAGTAAGTAAGTAAATAAATGATTTCAGTAACAGATTAGTATAAGGTGACCAGACGTCCCGCTTTTGGCGGGACAGTCCCGCTTTTGAGCAATTTGTCCCGCGTCCCGCGGCGTTTTAAAAAAGTCCCGATTTTTCATTCTGCCTCCTGGTTCCCGGCTGCCTCCTGAATCCCCGCTGATGGCTAGAGGGAAAAAACCTGTTTAAACTCTTGCCGCGGGGCTTCAAAGGGCCGCCCTACGTTAATTAGCTCGGCTTCCCCCTCTCAGCTGATTTGCACAGGGCTCTGCTCTTGCTAAATTGCTCAGTTTTTTTTTCCTCTTTGTGCAAACCAAGCTCAAAACCAAACTGAAAGTAAAACAGGCTGTTGGCTTTGCGGTTTGCTTGCAACGTTGGAAAATTAGGCAGCAGATTTATTTTCCTTTTCCTCACCAAAAAAGGTAAATGCAAACAATGGAAAATTATTTAGGGCAAAAGAGGAGAGTTCAAGATTTTAAAACACAAAAGAAAAAAAAGCTCTTTTTAACTAGGGAATTGTAATAATTGAGATATTATTAATTGTATACTGTGTTGAAAGCAGAAATGGTTAAGTTGTGGTTTGGAGGAATATATGGGGGAAATTATTTGGTTTATTATTATTGGTAAGTATAATTAATTGATTTGTAAGAAATTGGATTGCATGGAAATAATTGGAATATTCATGTTCATATTGATTAATATACAAAAAAGATAGTTATATAACTAATTGATTTATATTAAAATGTTGAATTTGTATTAAACAACTGTATTACATAATTACATAATTAACCAATGTGAGGATGGATATAAAAATAGATGACAATGGGAAGGGGTATAAAATAGAATAGAAGGGAAAAATTGAATTTGATTAAGATTAGAGATGAGGATGAAGGGTAATATTGTTTTTTTTTTAAAAAATAGATGAGGAATAAATATGGCAAAAAGGAAATATAGAAATTGTAAATTTAATTGAAATGACTAAACACTGTTTAAATTTGTGAACCAGCCAAATATTCTGTTCAAAGAAAATACATTGTATGTATGTGTGTTTCTAATTATTGCTATTTATTCATATTTGTTCTCTTTTATTCTTTAAAGTTTAACAATTCATTCTTTATCTTAATATCTTTATATTTGTTTGGGGTTGGCTTTCTTCCCTTTCATCTTTTTTATTGTACAGCAATCTTTCTCCTCAAACCTACCACCTCTCTTTTCTTTCCTTCTTACTTTCTCTTCCCCCCCTCTTCTTCTCCTCCCTACTTCCTCTTCCTTTCTCCTTCTCCTCCTCTCTTCCTCCCTCTCTTAACCGTCACTCCTACTCTAGTTTCCCTTCCCTTCCTTCATCCCTCTCAATTACTGTATCCTTTTATGCATATGGACTACTCAGAGGGCTGAAAAAGTTATTTTTGACTGGTCCTCGCACTTTTGACCAGTCCTCGAACTTACGACTGTCCTCACATTTTACATTTTTGCCCTATCTTGTCATCATGGTGAAGAGACGCAGTTGTGAAATGAGTGACATGGTTGTTAAGAATGCTGCACGGGCATAAATGTGAGGATGGTCATAAGTGTGAGGACCAGTCAAAAGTGTGAGGACCTGTCAGAAATGACTTTTTTCAGCCCTCTGGTTAGTCCTTTTGTGCATATGGACTACTCAGAGGGCTGAAAAAGTTATTTTTGACTGGTCCTCGCACTTTTGACCAGTCCTCGAACTTACGACTGTCCTCACATTTTACATTTTTGCCCTATCTTGTCATCATGGTGAAGAGAAGCAGTTGTGAAATGAGTGACGTGGTTGTTAAGAATGCTGCACGGGCATAAATGTGAGGATGGTCATAAGTGTGAGGACCAGTCAAAAGTGTGAGGACCTGTCAGAAATGACTTTCCAGCCCTCTGAGTAGTCCCTATACACATAGCCATGGCCACCCGGTCACATGACCAGCTAGCCACGCCCACCCAGTCACATGGCCTCCAAGCCACGCCCACACAATAAGCCACGCCCACAATGGTGTCCCTCTTACCAATGTTAAAATCTGTTCACCTTACCCTATACACATAGCCATGGCCACCCGGTCACATGACCAGCTAGCCACGCCCACAAAATAAGCCACGCCCACAATGTCCCTCTTTACCAATGTTAAAATCTGGTCACCTTAGATTAGTACAAAACTCTTCTATCCCTTTACTTGAAAATCATGAATCATTGGTCCTTTCTGTGGCATAGTAGCAATCAGGTCTGATACATTTGGCTTTTATGACAAAAATGCTTTATTATATAAATATATAGAAGATATACTTAACACTTATTGACTAAAAGAATGTGATTTTTTTTATTTGTATCACTTTTAAACCTTACTACGCTTATATTAAGGAGCCTGAGTGGCGTAGGAGGCTAATGCCTCCTACTAAGGCAGCATTTAACATCCAGCTGCCTGCAATTACTGCGAGTTCAATTCTCAACAGGCTCAAGGTCGACTCAGCCTTCCATCCTTTCTAAGGTGGGTAAAATGGGGACCCGGTTTGTGTGGGCAATAAGCTGACTTTGTATAAAATATACAAAAGTATGAAGGCTATTGCTTAACGCATTGTAAGCCGCCCTGAGTCTCCGGAGAAGGGCGGCATATAAAAATAAATAAATAAAAATAAAAATAATATTTCTAAGACTTTGTTCTCTATTCTATTGAAATCTTAATTTCTATTATTACATTTCAACTTTTAATTTAAATATATTTTTCTTGGTGTTATTATCCACATCTTTCTCCATCTGAATTTGGAGTTTCTCATCACCTTTTCTATTTTCATTTATCTATAATCCATCTTTTCATATATTTTTTACACCAGTTTCCAGGTTTCCTATAAGCTCTGGCTCATATGATCCCTGGTAAAGTTGGCAATCATTTTTCAACATCTTAGCAGAACACAAAATTTTTTAATTGGTAAATCAGTATGCTTTAATTCTACGTATCTGGAGTTTAGTCAATAATTAAAAATCAACCAGTGATTTAAGGACAAATGCATTTAGAAGTTGTGTTTTATTGCAAGAATTGAAAATAATCATTTAAGAAGAAATCCATCAATTGTCAAAAGTGAAATACAAACTATATTAATGAAAGAATAGTTCAATTCTTGAACTTTTTTCCTACCTGAGATACCTAAGAAGCTGAGACTTCTTACTTTTGGATGGGAATGGCAGGTGATGCCTGTCCTTTGTTACTGTAGTGAACCATTCTGGTCTGAGGATGCTTGTTTCTGATCATACTAAATCTAATTTTCACCCCAAATTCATTCAGTAGATCTTGTTCCTGTAGATTCAGTCTACAAATTCATGAAATCATTCATACAATATTTACTTGTATTTTACAATATTTTTAGAAACATGGAATCTAAAAGAAAATTGTTAAAACATGTGCAATGGTACTAAACCAGTCACAGAGTAGACAAAAAATTAACTCTGCAAGCAAGAACCCTCCAGTCTTCAGGGAGGGTGTGTGTGTGACGTGGGGTGTTTAAAGGAATTCAAAGAGGAAAGGGATCTTCTACTGAAATGTTCACAATAATTACAATATTCATTTTTATAAGTTAACCATCTCACTCCAAATATTCTTGGTAGTGTATAAATTAAGCCAAGATACAAAATAACTATACAAAACCCCCACCCTTTTTATTTTAATACATTTGCTTCAGTTTTTAAGGCCCTACAAGTTTCCAAGCAATTCTGAGCAACTTATAAAAAGATTAAAAATATTGTTGTAAAAAAAAAGATTCCCAATAATTATGATAAATTATATTTAGGAATGATATAGCTACTTTTATTTTTTCACTATATTCTGAAACAGAAGCTCCTATCTATTTACTGCATACCAACAAGCAGCTTTCGTTTATGATGCTCTTTTATCATACCAGCAGTGCAACCTATAGGAGAATGCAAGTTGGTATTTCCTTTGCAATTTGTCAGGATGCAAAAGTGCCCATCAAAATTCAGTTTTTACCAAATGCTTATCAGCCAATTGATCTCTGAAGGACAGAATCAGAAATACAGAATTAGATAAACCAACAATCAATCTAAACAATTAGGCTATGGCTATTCATGAACAGAACCTAGATACAGATAAGGACAAGCTATTGTTGCTTATTTACATCACTATATTTGTGAACAAGATGTTCAGATTTCTGTTTGCATCTTCTTTTCTATTGATTATAGATCTGACACTATTCAACTACAAGCAACAAGGACACTAGTATAGTATCTCTAATGTGAGGTTACACTACCTCTTACCAGTTAGCAACCTGGGATCTTGTCAGGAGGGCATTCTACACTGCAGCCACCTGCTCTATCAATTGTTTGGCTGAAGTTCATTTTAATCAGCATAAACAGGATGTGATCATTTCTAGCATCCCTGTGGCACAATTGAAGGTCATCTATTTTGTGGGAAGCTGATTGTGCTGGCTTTCTCTTCTACAGAGTAATCAAACTATACTTAAGGATGCTATGAAGAGTCATTAAATGGGAAAGGGGTTAAAATAGAATACTATGCTATAATATAAGTGCCAAAAATGCATTTACTTTGTATTTGTTTCACAATAATACACAAACTGGTATTTTGTAATTATGATTACCATTCCTTGAATTTCACAGTTTAGTTTGCAAGCAATAACAAAATATATATTAGGTAAATATATCCAAACTAAATATATAGGAAAATATTACAAGAAATACATTTTGTTATGGAAATTATTTGCAAAATTAGATGAAATTGCAAACTAAAATACACATGAGTACATACATACGTTAGCTGGGTTTTTTAAAAAAAGCCTTAAGACAGCAAACCTGACATATTTATAAAACATAAGAACTAAGAAAATGAAATATCACTTACTAATGTTTATTTATTTCATTTCAAATATTTACAATTTTTTGTATTTAACAGGCCAAAAGTTAGATCCTGGCTAGCAAAATTTCTCCAGAGAAAGAGCATATGTGATATTGCCCACATACACTTCAGATAGCTGCAGGAACAAGGTTTTGGTGGTCAGCTGGTTAGTTGAGCAGTTGGGAGAATGGATTCCATCTAATCTCACAGTTGTAATGTATCTCATATGGACCAGTGATGAAATCCAAATTTTTTTACTACAAGTTCTCTGGGCGTGGCTTGGTGGGTGTGGCATGGCTTGGTGGGTGTGGCATGGCTTGGTGGGCATGGCAGGGGACAGATACTGCAAAACCTCCATTCCCATCCCACTCCTGGGGAAGGATACTGCAAAATCCCCATGCCTGGGGGAAGGATATTGCAAAATCTCCATTCCCATCCCACTCTGGGGCCAGCCAGAGGTGGTATTTGCCGATTCTCCGAAGTACTGAAAATTTCTGCTACCGGTTCTCTGAACTGCTCAAAATTTCACCCTAATAGGGACATAAAGTTTTGATAGAGGAGAATATTTGTAGCTTAGGGATGAAAGGCCTCTGAGCTTGGCTGTTTTCTTGCACAATTTCATTAGGTAAATTAGGTAACATCATCAGTGTTAGTAGGGAATAGGATTTGCTGTCATTTCATATTCCAATGGCTTGCCCTATCAGTATTGGTGGGAAAGATCTTGCTGGTTCTTTGGTTGGACTGTTTTCTATTAGCTTATTTGGCAGTTCCTTGATTGGTATATTGTTTGCTGCTTGATTCTTGGTCTAATGCTAATCTTGATATTAATCTCTGGGTGTTGATTGCTGCTGAGGAGGAGTTCTGGTCTCTTTGTTCCCTTTTTGACTTGCTGTTCAGCTAAGTAGAACTCAATGGATAATGAACTAAAAAGTTAATTTCAAAAATGTCTGCCATCATAGAGAGATTGTGTGTAAATGATGTTATGTTAGAAGAACAGGTTGTTCTGACAAGACTGAAATTGATTTCAATGTGGAATTTAAAATAATAGGCTACAAAATGATCTGGAAAAAGACAATATATTGGACATACAAATAAACCTGGCTGACATCTTAATAATTAAAAGGGACATATAAATAACAAACCAGAAAAGTAAGTTGAATAACTTTTATATATTAGATTTACAAAAGAGGCCTGGAAAAGTTTTAAAAGATTTGATGAGATAGGGAAAAGAAGTAAGGAAAACAAATCAAGTTCTCGGATATTATTTGAAGAAATTAAAGACCAAGGTTGCTAAAAGGAATATAGAATTAGTTTATTTGTTCAAAGTTAAAATAGATTGTTGTTATTTCTGGTAATACTTAATGGACTTTACTAAATGACAAGGTTTTAGAGATTTGTTTATAGATAGAAGATATGGGATGGAGAGAGATCATATATTATAGTTTAAGAGAATGTAGTAAGTTGAAGGAGGAACTTATATATACATATTCATACACACAGACACATGTTGTATATGTGTGTGTTTGTGTGTGTGTGTGTGTGTGTGTGTGTGTGTGTGTGCATACAGGTAGTCTCAATTTATGGCAATTGAGCCCAAAAGCAAGACACTTATTTAATGAGTTTTGCCCCATTTTAAGGCCTTTCTTGTCACAGTTGTTAAGTTAATCACTGCAGTTGTTAACTTAGTAACACAATTGTTAAGCTTCCGCATTGATTTTGCTTTTCAGAAGGTCGACATGATCCCCGACCCTGGACACTGCAACTGTCATAAATATATGCTAGTTGTCAAGCATATGCAGCATCTGCAGTTTGATCACATGACCATAGGGATGTTGCAATGGTTATAAGTGTGAAAAACTATTATAAGTCATATTTTTCAGTTCTGTTGTAACTTCGAATTGCTCATTAAACAAATTGTTATAAGCTGAGGACTACTTGTATATTTGCTATTTTTCTTTTTTTTTCTTTTTTTTCTAATTCTTTTCAATTATTTTTTTCTACACTATTTTTTAATTCCTTCATTTTTATATTCGTATTAGTATTTTTCATATGTGTAATGGCTTAATAATTTTTTTTAAAAAAAGAATGAGGTGGTATAAGTCATTAAAATATTACTGACAGGTTTTTATTATTTTGTTTTTGTTTTAAATTTATTTTTTAAACCATACAAGCGTATTGGAAGCAGAAATAGATGAAATGTCTGTATATTTCAAGTCATTATTTCAAAATTAAATCAAAATTCAATCCACCATTATCAGTATCAACAGTAGAGTTTCTAGATTCTGTAATATCTTAAGACTTAAAATGGACAGCTAACATCAAAAAAGCACAACAAAGAATGTTCTTCCTGTGCCAACTCAAAAAGCTCAGACTGCCCAAAGAGCTGCTGATATAGTTCTGCAAAGGAATTATTGAGTCTGTCATTTGCACCTCTATAACTGTCTGGTTTGGCACTGCAACCAAATAAGACAGACACAGTCTTCAACAGATAGTTAGAACGGCAGAAAAAACAACTGTTACCAGCCTGACCAGTATACTATACAATCCAGAAAGAAGGCTGTGGAAATATCTACAGACCCCTCGCATCCTGGACATAAACTATTTCAACTTCTTCGCTCAAGATGATGCTATAGGGCATTGCATGCCAAAACAACTAGACACAAGGACAGTTTTTCCCCTATGCCATCACTCTGCTAAACAACTAATTCCCACAACACTGTCAAACTACGTAGAAGGGCTATATTACTATTATTCTTCTCATTTTTCCTATTACCTATTTCCTTATCTTCTTATGATTATAACTTTGTTGCTTATTTCTTACTATTGGAAGATCTGAAGGATCAGGTTGAACGTACATCTGAAGAATATTTAACTAAGATACATCTAAGAATCTAAGGGTAAATCCCAATTTGATTAATCAAGCTACCATCAATCAAACACTCCAGTAAAATATCATTTCAAATAAAGCTAAAATTCAGAAAGGAGAAAGTTAAGCTCTAAAATGAAATCTAAAATGAAATCTATTCACGGATGCTGAAATATTTTTCTTTCACATTTTATTTTCCTTTCGTTAAACTGTGTTACCCTTACAAATTAAGTATCTTCACATCAATTATAGTAATCTCTGTTTTTAACTTTCTCTTATCAGAGAGTTGTATATTTGACATTTCCTGCAGTAATGGCTGTCTCTCCCAACACATGGTGTACATGGTGGACTACACAAGGGATTTTATCCAAATAGTTATAGCAAGCAATCTCTTCCCAAGATACAATTATCTGTCAGAAGAGCTATTTAATGTAGAATCCATTGCCAGGTTTTATATATTTATTGAACATAAAATAGTTTATGTTAAATAATTTGTGTTATCCCATGCTGCAAAAGTCATTAACAGAGAGAAACTCAATTTTCAACATACATAATCAATACGATGAAACTTTACAGCTCAATTCTATAACTTGTCATAATTTCAAGCTCACTCTATAGTTCTGATAGAATGATATACTGTACTTCAGTGCAATAGCAGTGATATGGCATTAAATATGGGGCACAAATTAGATTTGGCTTTCCCAATTAGCCCGAGTAGTTAATATGATTATCGAAAATTATCAGCATTTAGGAGTAAAAATTGCAATAACATTGGAAAGACAATGGAAGACATTAAAACCTTCCCATACAGAAGTCACTACTTACATATTTGAGTAAAATTTAATTGTTTGAAACAATTATTAATTGTCCTGCCGGAATGATTTGCATTGATTATAATTTATTCATTAAAACAATTCATAAATTAGCTACCACATCAAAGATATAATAGTGGGGTTATAGTCTACAACATAAACAAAGTGGTAAAGTTAAATGAAATAACTAATAATTTAAAAATCACTATAACAACAGAAAAATATAATCCATTTAAGGAACAAAGTCATCATCTGCCTACAAACGTGTTTTAAATGTGCACAGAAAAAGTCAAGTGTTTCCTCATTGGTATCAAAGAGAGCCAATGTCAGTTCCAATCTAGCCTTTGAAAAAGGATAATTCCAAGCCAGGGTGCCATAATAGAGAAAGATCTTTTAGTTGTGAGCGCAGCCCTAAAGATCTGAACAGGTATATGCTGTGAATGAATATATTATTTCAGGTTGTATTTCTGTATTTCAGGCTGCATCATATTTCAGAGAGCAATATGCAACAAAGCTTTGCTTTGTCCCAAGAATCCATATTAAACTTGAACCTTTGTTTTGTTTAAGAATAATTTCTAGAGATCAAAAGAACTGTTTTTCCATCCTTCTGCTCCCACCTTCAACCCTCCCTTTTCTTTTCAATTTTTACAGGATGTTGAAACAGCACTAACTAGAAAGATGATAGTTGACTGCAAACTCTTAGCAGAAAAAGGAGGAAGTCAGTAGAAACATATGCTCATAGAAATTGAAGAATTCAACAAGGCAGTACAGCTTCCAAACTTCCCATTTGGAGAAATATGATGAAGAACCGTCACAAGGATGAGGCAAGATATAAGGGGTGGTATTGCATTCTGAGTTTTTTTAAAAGGGAGATGCTTTACCTTTTTATAGGAGAGAGAAATGAAATGAGCATTAACCTCCTGGGGTCTTCAACCACTCCTGCCTCTGACAAACTGATAGATCACCAGTGTTTTGGAATAAATCCTGAAAAATTAACAATTTGCAACTTCAATAGATCAGGAAGAAGTTAAGGTTCTTTTCACTTGCCTGCTCCTTCTTTCTCATCCTTTTCCCTTTTGTCCACCCTCACATTAGGATATATTTTGTAGCCACTTCCCTAAGTTTCAAATAAAAGGAACACTGATCACTCTGTACCATCAAATTATCTTTAGAAAACAAACTAAGATTCTTAAGCCACATGCAAATAATTCAAGCACCAAAGCACATGAAGTATAATTTAATGAATATGTGGCATGATCAAGTGTTTTTTCCAGTGAGACCAGTCTATCAGGGCAATCTGGTCTACCCAAATATGGATGGAGCATACTGCTTCCGCTTTCACCTTTCAGCCCCAATCCAAATAAAAATGCCCCAATCCAAATAAAAATGATGAAATGAACTGGCATGTCTGTGAATAAAAGGCAGTAACAAAGGGACAGGAGACACGGGCAATGGGCAAAAGACTATATTCCTTCCGTGGCAATGATTTATTTATTTATTTGTTTGTTTGTTTGTTTGTTTGTTTGTTTTAATTTGTATACCGCCCTTCTCCAGCAGGACTCAGGGCGGTGAACAGCCAGAATAAAACAGAACATACAAAATTTAAAAACAGTTTAAAAATAATTAAATATTTTTGGCCACAATTTAAAACAACCCAATTTAAATCAATTTAAATTTAACTAAAAACTGTGGGATCAAGCCAGCCTGAATGATAAATCCAGAGGGGTGTAAACCAATGGTTCCAGTTAATGGACAAAAGATCTTCAGCCCCTCTGTAATCAGGTTCCCTAGAGAGAGAAAACTGATAGTCCCTAGTAAGGCAGAAGTCTGATTATTTATGGAGAGGCATCAATGGAGACAGAAGAAAATGAAACTCCCAAACCCATGTTGGGCATAACAACTTCATCTAATCCATGTTGTGAGTATGAAAGCAAAAGTATCTTGGTATCAGCATTAGAGATTCTAGAAATAAGCTTGCTTGGGGTAAAACTAAATTTCTCACTCACAAGGATTACTGCTTATATGATTAAGATAGGTTATGTAGCATACATCTTCCCTGTTTTACTAAAAAAAACATGTGACAATTGTCCAAAGCCATAATGGACAGTCTAGACTAATAGCATAGGCCTGTATGATAATTAGCAAGATATACAGAAGATTATGACCTGTTATATTAGGAGACTAAAAAAAAAGTGTATGAATTAACGAATGAAACGAAATAAATAAAAATACAGACATATTGTCTGGCTGTGAAACCATACAAAATAATATACCTGAATAAAAAATTATATGGCATCTGTTAAGATGTTGTAAGTCAAGGACTACCTACATAGTGAATTATGTTGGTATAAGCCTGATGTCAACATCCGAGACAGTGCACCATTCAAAGTGGCCACAATGAACCATTTCGGAGTTGCCACACATGCGTAGGGGAAGGGGAATGTATGGGGCCACAGATGGAGAGGAGCCAGGAAGGCAAGCCAGCTGTAGTTGGTTTAAAAGCCAGCCAGGTCTGCAGAGTACTTGTTGGAGCCAGCCAGAGAGCAACCGGGCTTGAAGAGTGCTTGCTGAAGCCGGGCCAAAAAAGTACTTGCTGGAGCCGGCCAGGGAGCACCTAGGGGGCAGCAAAAGTACTTGCTGGAGCCAGCCAGGAACAGAGGGCGGAGTTTGCTGAGTCAGTATAGCCAGCTGGCTAGCAGAAGCCAGTAATGCTGGCTAAAAAACCCTTTGACTCTATTGTTCGCCACGTGCCAAGCTGAGATTCCAGTAAAGAGACCTGTTCGACTCACAGTGTGGCGTCTTCTTTTGCTGGCTTGGTTTGGAACTGTGACACTTGATTTATATTTTCTCTTTTTCTAATCTAATATCTCAATGTCATAATTTTAATTTATACCCTTTCTATGGTTTGCAAAAATAGCTTTACCCCATGGTAACAATGGAATGGATATGTATACAGTTGTTCTAAAAGATTGGAAATGCCTGCTATAAGAATGGTATGATTAATCTCTTGGTCACACAATGTACTTAGCTCTAGTTTTCTATATGTCATTTGTAAAATAAATCGTTATTATCTGAGTTGAGACACATTAAGATACATTAGTTGTTTTCAAATCAATCTGCTAGTTTCACATGGCTTGCTATGCCAAAACCAAACTATGGTTTAATTTATTGTGTGAATTTAGCCACTGAAAGATCGTCAGATATGTATTGATAATTGCCTTAAGGGCTATTAATAACATACTTTTACTTTACTTTACTTTTATTTGATTCGTATACCGCCCTACTCCTGAAGGACTCAGGGCGGTGAACAGACAACAATAAAATACATACATACAAAATTTAAAAAGCAGAAATAAAATCGAATTAAATAGTTTGGCCCAGACAGATTAAAACCCCAATCAATTTAAAACAAATTTAAACTTTGAGGATTAAAAATATTAAAATATTAAAATTGTTTAAAAAGAGGGAAAAAGTTAGGCCAGTCCCGCCTTGTGAAATAAAAAGGTCTTTAGAGCGCGGCGGAAGGTGCGCAGATCCGGGATCCTCCGTATCTCCGGGGGGAGCTCGTTCCAGATAGTAGGTTTACTACAGTAGGTAGTAAATACTAGTAAATTTACTAGTAGGTATTAATAATATAACATGTTTCCAATAGATTAATATTACTTTAATAAAAATTTTGAGCCACTAAAATATTTGGTTAGAGGAGCCAAATTCAAATTTATAAAGCTGGAAAACTGACCTTGAAGTAAATTCAATCTCTGAGTCTAATTTCTGAAACAGGCAGAAGAAAAAAAAAATTAAAACCACATACACGTTACTATGGGCTTTTATGGTTTATACAATAAGGAAACAAAAATTAAATGAACTTAGTCTCTCTCTCTCTCTCTCTCTCTCTCCCCCTCCCTCCCTCCCTCCCTCCCTCTCTGTATCCTATGTATTTGCTTCAGATTTGTACTGCAATGATCTATTTGATCAATTTTACACTTCTAGTGACAGTAGGTACAATGAGAAACAATTTTCTGTGTAGAAAATACTATATTCCTGAAAGTGCTTCAGCTTTATAACTTCAGAGATTTCCCATTTCCTCAAGGGACGACCGCTAAGCCAAAGATTTTGCATTTTGATCTTAGATTCTCCTAGCAGATGTTTAAAAATGCATGTTACTAGACAGCTCCCTTTTGGCTACACATCAGAGGAGGCCTGAAAAACCTAATTTATTCTTTCAAAGGTCAGCTGTAACAGACACCCCAAACTGGTTTCATATCCTTTGGGAAATACTGTATTGTAGAATAAAAAGTCCGTCTGCATTTCAGTAATTTTACCCATTTTCTTTTATCCAGCAGGCAGATAATCATCAAATCATCATATTTGACAAGCAAATATTGTATATATACTTCTGAACCCATTTATGTTACAATAATACCACAAATAACATACAAAATACAGAATGACTAATTATATTTTATCTTATTATATATTGAAAGTCATAAATCCCAAACAAATGTTAAACAAGATTACTCAATGATCCCAATATCTAATATAAAATAGCTGCCCTAAGATGTTGGATATGAGAGGAATGGCAAATAAATAAAATAAATAAATAAATATTGAAATATACTGTAATGTGATACAAGTTTCAAGTTTTATCTTGTGCTATCTTCAGAAATATTTTATTATTAAGAATTGTAACTATTAATTACTATGACTCATTAATTTTTAAAGTTTTCTGAATAATTTTGTGACTGAAGAATGAAAATACTTTAAATAATTAGCAATAATTAATGCATTCTTTCATAGGGAAAAATAAAAAAATAATCATTTTAAAAAATAAATTATTAAAATTATTCTATTCTATTTTTCAAATTTAGCATGTGAATATGCAAATTCAGATTGTGAATATCTGGGCATGATCCTTTGCTTCTATTCCAGATAATATATGAATAGTAATAAAACTGTACACTAATCCTATCTATTAATTATTCTACTAAAGCAATAGCACTAAATAACAATACATTATGAATATAACTTAATACGTCACTGTAGAATTACATTTTTACTCGGTTCGTTCCTTAGCATATTGGAATATTTGCTTGGGGAACTGGAAGCCTATTTATCACGAACACTTCCAAATCCTAAATAGGACTTTGATTTCTTTCTTGCACAGTTAGTACCAGCTATGATATTCAGTGATCTCAGTTTGAAAATCCTTACATCCTTCTCACAACTCTTTTTAAATACATGTATGAATGCATTCTCTAATTCATACATACGTTTTTCAGAATTCAATCTTGTAAAATGAGTGGCCTATAAATTTGATAAACAAATAAATAAAAATATTTTTTGCATCATGACATACATTTCACCACTTTCCCCCTTTGCCTAACATTCACAATGGCATCTCAGACTTGTATCTGATAGTTTTGCTAAATAAGGCATTATGGAAGCTACTTTTTATTCAGTTAAACTAGACACCTGTCTAATCCAATACTATCCGTGCTGATTGGCTCTGGCAGTTTCAAGGCTTCTAAAAAGAAATATTTCTTTAGTCCTATCCAGAGAGAGTTTGATTCTAGTGCCTTCTGTAGGCAAATGTGCAATATTACTAAATACTGATCCGGATGCTGATTGACATCCAGCATCCGGATGTTGGTAAACTAGACAGGTGGACATTAATAGTAATGCCATTCCAGAGTAGCAAAAAAAACATGATGCCTCTTATTTACCATTGTATTAGCAACTGAATATTATTTCAGCATTTGTGACAGGAAAACATTTTCTCTACATCTTCAGCTGGTTTAGAGAAATCAGGGTAAATTATAAGGGATAAACTGTTCATTTCCCCAATAAATGAGAGTATTAAGGATGTCCAGAAGGTACAATAGAAAGGCCCAGCATAATTACAGGACACCTTGAAAATAGATAATTCAGTTGCATTTATTGTTATAAGTGTATATTTAATAAACTAATATTAAGATTGCTATTATACCTTTTCATTAAAAAACACTTGGTTTTTTTTTTCATCTAGCCAAGATATCACCAGTATTTCCATGTAAAATCTTCATGTGTAATTGGATTATAGTAAAATGATGATAGGGTGAAAAATAGTTACATTTCTGTGTAGCATTGTCCACAACAAGAAGTGACACCTTGCTTTTTCACTATTTCACATGTAAATATATTTCAAACAAAAGTTTTCTTCTGTATCATTTTCACATACTTCTTACAAATATTGGCCACTATGCATTTTGCTCCTATTTCTTAAAAAAATGTTCATTGATTATTCGTATTTTTTTCAAAACTAGCACATCCTGTAATGATTTTCTATAATTACTATGTATATAAATTAATTTGAGTCAAGTCATAAAATCCATTTTCAAAGCCAGAACCAGAACACTTCCCATGTGCTAATAGAGATAATTTTCACGGTATGAATTCTTAAAGTGATCAAAGTAAGCAACATCCATACATATAAATGTATCAGTATATATAGTTTCTGAACTTGTGCCAATGTTATTTATTTCCAGTTATTCTTCTCAAGCCTGGAGTAGATAAGCGAGTGTAGAAGCATGCTGGATTATTAGACTGTACAAGTATACCACTAATACCATCTTGTCCCCGATACTATATTCATACATAAAATTACCCTCCACAACTGTACAAGAGAAAGAACCATAGTGGTAAATTTAAAAAAAAATCTTGGAATACCAGGCACACTGATGAGCTGTTTGGCAGCTAGCAGAGCAGTGGCAACACTGATGTTGGCAGCCATGGTGAGGCTTGAGGATACTTGGCAAAGCTTCTTTCTGGGCAGCAGCAGCAAATTGATTACTTTTTAAGAAACAGTGGCAAGCCACACAAGGCTCTTTGGTGGGATGTATGCTGCCTGGAGGCATATTTGTGCAGACCTGGTCTAACCATATTAGGATATAAAAGAAAATTAAAAGTCAGCTCCTGCTATCAAAATAATAAACTACTTTTACTGCTTTTTAAACTTTCATATCTCTTTTTAAAACCATAAATAAGTCTAAACACACTAACATTGGGAAAGAAATATGGCTCATTGAAAACAGGCATGTCTTGTTCAATGAAAATCATAAATTCAATTCTTGGTATTTCTGCTAGTCAACGTTGCCAATAATGACTTATATGAGCCCACCAATTATAAGTTAACTGTCTGTATTCCTAAAAACCTTGCTAAATCAAAAATTTATTTAGGCCAGTATCCTACGTCATATAATGCCCAGGATGAAATGCTGCTCATATTCCTTTGCTTACTACTAAATACTCCAAAGAACTAGAGTGGCCAACTTAAATTCAGTAACTCCTTTAAAATCCTTTAAAATTAAAAAAACTCCTTTAAAATTAAAATATTTTGTCTCTTCAAATTCTTCTGAATGGCAAAAAAGTAACGATATGGCTCAGTGGTGGGTTTCAAAATTTTTTACTACCGGTTCTGTGGGCATGGCAGGGGAAGGATACTGCAAAATCCCCATTTTCTCCCAATCAGCTGGGACCTGGGAAGCAGAGAATAGATGGGGGCGGGGCCAGTCAGAATTTTTACTACTGGTTCTCCGAACTACTCAAAATTTCCGCTACCGGTTCTCCAGAACTGGTCAGAACCTGCTGAAACCCACATCTGACATGGCTATATTTTCAATGTGCTAGATCTTTCAAGAGTTTGAAGGAACTGGGCTAGACAATGCTAGTATTAGATGAAATCAGAATTGACTGTATCCAAAACCGGTGAACTGGTAGCAGCAGCGGTGGGAATCTCCACCCACCGGACATCATCAAATACGATCTGCACATGCGATTTGCGCACGTGCGAGTGAACTGGTAGCAAAGGTAAGTGAAACCCACCCCTGAATTACTTCTCTAATAAATTCTGTTTTGGGTTTGGTTTGGTGTTATAGTTCAGGATGGGCATAATATTCTAAACTGCCAATTCCCAGGCAGAGCTATCATTAGGAAAAGGAAGCTGGGTAACCACTATGAATACATACATGGGGGAATCCGCCTTGATGTTTAGAAGGGGTAGGAAATGTCATAGCTACTGGTAACACAAGATTTCTCATCAGGACATGTACCAAACCAGAAGGAAATAGCGATCCTTCCCAATTAGAAGTTAGTGAGAAGATGGTGACTAAGCTCATCAATTCCAATCTACCTGGACTCTTAGACAACCTGCTGTTTTGGATCTTTTTAGACTTTGAACAAAGGAAACACAATTTTTGTTACTTTTGTGAGCTGTTTGTTGGAGATGTAATAACATTTCATTCAAATATTTATTCAAATACATGTTACTGCAATATCTTAAAATCATTATATTCAGGGGGAGGAAGAATATTTTTACTGTAATTTATATTTCATTTATTAATTTGAATTTGAATATTTTAATACTTTAATATGTTGTGTTCTTTTTAATTATGTATCTACATGGAAATTAAGCAAGTTATTTACAGATATAGCCTATATATCAACAAGTATAATCAAATATGCCATGCTTTATTGAAACACTGTAAAACTATACATGCATTCACTATCTTATACAGACATGGATATACACAATATCTTTTCTTTCCTTTTTTCTGTTTCTTCATTTTAATTAAATGATTAAAGACAAAATCAAAATGACGAGAAAAACCTAAGGGAGTAGAGGATATTTCCACCACTTGCACAATTCGAAAGTCTGAATAATTTGAATTCTTTGGACATACAGTAGAAAAATGCTTCCTATTTGTCACAATTGGGAGGGAAGGATGAGGTAGAGGGAGGAACCCCTTTTCCTAAAGAGGAAGGAAGAAAAGCAGGCGGGCAGGCAGGCCTTATCTTCTGCATCAACAAGGAATAGAAGCACTTATGAGCAATATTAACAGCATCAGGATGTTTGATTATTTCCATATCTTGTTGCTGCAAGGGCAACCTACTACTTTTCTCATAACTTTTCAAAAAAGGAAACTGAATGGATAAAAAATAAGACCATAGTATTTTCAAGATAAATTTAGCATCCAATAGTTAAGTATTTGAGTTTCTCTGTTATTCTTTCTGACATCTTCAGTTTCTGTTGCTATAGAAACCACAGCACCCAGCATTCAGGACAGTCTTGGGGTTTGTCATTGATTCCTGTTTCAAAGTCTCTGACCAGGGATTCTAGGAATTATGCTGGATTATCAAAACAGCCACTTTCCGAACGTAATGCTGTGGGAAATGGATTTTTTTCACATCTAACTTTTAGCTCTTATTGTGTCCTTACCTCTCATCTCAGGCAGGGCAGCAGTTGCTTCATCTCATTTGGTGGCCCATATTCAGCTCATATGTAAATTGTCATGTGACTATCAGAAATTGCATAGTATAAATACCAAGTCATTCAAGAGCTCAGTTGTTAATAATGTGATGATGCATTCCCCATAGGGATCAGCTGGGTAAAGACGATTGAGACCGATTTCACAGGCCATATACTACAACCAGTACCAGCCTGACCAATTAGATCAAGGAAGGAGAACCTGCTATTGATCCCATAGTTTTGAGCAGTTCAGGAGTCTGATGCAAGATGGGTAAAAATGATCAGAAAGAAATACAAATAACCAAGAATTTTGAAGGCGGCGAGGGCTGGAAAGAAACAAAAAGTTAAGAAAGTTAACCATATCAGAATATTTTATTCCTGTAAGTCTGCTGCTTATAACATGTTTGTGTATACTGGATACTTTAATTTATTATTATCTTCACTTATCACAATCCTAAAAAAGTCTTTGAAGTTCCTGTCTCTGGAACAAGAACTTTCTTAACAGTCAGAATGTGTGTTAGAAGGAAAACGATTTGCTATGAAATACAAAAATGTTTTGTAGAAATTAGATAGCAATTCTTAATGAAAATGGAAATAATGTAAATTCTTTCAGAAGATGAGGAAAGCTCTGATATTAAGTAGTGCTCTTACAAAATCAAACACAGATTTCTATTTAAAAAATTAAATATCTGACAATATAATATACATTTTTAGGAACTTAAAAATAATTTTAATAAAAATAGAAAATAAAGAAAAGGTTCACGTAAAATATTTTTGTTTTGTTTTGTTTTGTTTTGTTCTGTTTTGTTTTTTATTGGATTTATATACTGCCCTACTCCCGAAGGACTCAGGGCAGTGAACAGCCACAGAATAAAACACATAAATACAAAAATTTAAAATAGAATAAAAACAAATTAAATAATTTGGCTGAGACAAATTTAAAATACCCAATAATTTAAAAACAAATTAAAATTTACATTTAAAAGGGAAAAAGATTTAGGCCAGGCCAGCTTGATGAAATAAGAAAGTCTTGAGCGCGCGACGGAAGGTGCACAGATCCGGGATCCTCCGTATCTCCGGGGGGAGCTCGTTCCAGATCATAGGTGCCCCCACAGAGAAGGCTTTCCCCCTAGGGGCCGCCAGTCGACATTGTTTGGCCGACGGCACCTGGAGGAGCCCCTCTCTATGGGAGCGTACTGGCCTGTGGGAGGCTATTGGTGGTAGCAGGCAGTCCCATAGATAACCAGGTCCTAAGCCATGGAGCGCTCTAAAGGTGATAACCAAAACCTTGAAGCGCACCTGGAAGACCACCGGGAGCCAGTGCAGCTCGTGCAGGAGAGGTGTTACATGGGAACGCCACATTGCTCCCATAACCACCCGCGCAGCTGCACTCTGCGCCACTTGGAGCCTCCGAGTGCTCCTCAAGGGGAGCCCCATGTAGAGACCGTTACAATAGTCCAGACAGGAGGTGACAAGGGCATGAGTGACTGTGCGTAGGGAGTCCAGATCTAGAAAGGGACACAACTGGCGGATTAGGCGAACCTGATGAAAAATCCTCCCGGTCACGGCCGTCAAGTGCTCTTCTAAAGACAGCCGTGAGTCCAGGAGGACGCCCAAGTTGTGAGGCCTTTCCGTGGGGGCCAATGATTTGCCCCCAATAGTCAGCGATGGCACCAGTTGACTATATCGGGACGTCGGAAACCACAGCCACTCGGTCTTGGATGGGTTGAGCCTGAGCCTGTTTCTCCCCATCCAGATCCATACGGCCTCCAGGCACTGGGACATCACTTCAAGGGCATTGTTGGGGTGGTCCAGGGTGGAGATGCACAGCTGGGTGTCATCAGCGTACTGGTGGTACTTCACCCCGAAACCACGGATGATCTCGCCTAGCGGCTTTACATAAATGTTGAACAAAAGGGGTGAGAGGATCGATCCTTGTGGCACCCCACATATGAGGGGCCTCAGGGTCGACGTCTGCCCCCCTGTCAACACAGACTGCGACCGGTCGGAAAGAAAGGAGGAGAACCACCATAGTATGGTGCCTCCCACCCCCAACTCTTCCAACCGGTGGAGCATGATACCATGGTCGATGGTATCAAAAGCCGCTGAGAGATCTAACAGGAGCAGAACAGAGGAGCAACCCCTGACCCGCGCCCTCCAGAGATCATCAACCAACGCGACCAATGACGGATGACGGATCCAGACACGTCTTTTCATCCAGGTACTGGGGAAGCTGTCGTGCAACCACACTCTCAACAACCTTCGCCACGAAGCGAAAATATGCAACAATAACAATAATATCAAATATCTGGTGCAGTCAAAGCATGAAATAGCTGGGTATGTTTATTTATGCATCATCAATATATACTATTTATTCTAGTGTAACTCCCAAATTAAATTTTAAAATAATGAGGTTGTAAAATATACTTCCTTGATAAAAAGATTAACAAAAGCTGACACGCAACCTAAATCTAATAATGACCCACACCGTACATTCTTATGATGGTTTACACCTTCCTGAAAGCCCACAGAGTGGGCATTACCCAAGCCACTAACCAAGTGGGACACAAGCATATTGATCATTATAACAGAGATTGCCAAACTTTCCCAGTTTCCCTTAGCATCTCAGTGACTTTTTCATGGTACCCTAGCACCCAAATGGAATGCCAGGGCATCCTGGGGCATCACAGTCAATTCTAACATTTCCCTTTATTAAATACTAAAGTATTCTACGGCAGAGTTTAGTGTGGGGTGCCAGAATACCATAGCACAGTTTGGGAGTCATGGTTTTGTAAGTTAAAACCAACTCTTGGAACTGCATTCAGAAACCTATCCAAAATTTAAATGCCGCAACTTCATTCAGAGTCAGAATAGGAGCTGACTGACAATGAGGCATTTTCGGATAACATTCCAGCCTTGCAAGAGTTCAATTTCAGCTTCTTTCATTCCATTCAGCGCCCCTTTTCAAATCTTTAAACATAAAGTCAAATTCTCCAATGCATGTCAGATTTATCTGGGTGTGTAATTATATCAACAGCATATTGTTAATATTTCATCCTAAATTAATGGGTGATTTCTCCTAATAGTTTCATATAAATATTGAACAGCCAAGGACAGCCAAAATGCCACTCTCTGCCATCAATGACTAAATCTCCCACTTAGGAAAAAATTGAAGCACTACAAAATAGTGCCTCTTATCTGTAACTCTAAAGACGATCCATAATAAAGAATGTAATTTGAACATATGCCACAATTCTGACTTTTTCATGTGCTAACATAATTTTTAATTCATTTGAATGAAAAATCTTTCTCTGTTTTTCCAGACATCAATATGACCAATTTGTACAAAGATTGGTAATGTTTGCAGTGATAGGAAATATTCCCCACTTCTTCCAGCTATCCTTTTAATGTTGTCCTTAAGGTCTACTAATGGTTGATTTTGTTATTTTCTAAGGCACTATCAGTTACCAAATTTGAGACTCAGCTTTATACCTCTTCTAGAAAACCATTACATTAAGAACTGAGTTAAGAACCGAACAACAGGTTAAGATTGTGACATGGGAGACAGATATGGCATAAGCTACAGTAATGCAATTTAGTTTCTTATTAATACTTTATGCTGCTAGCAAAATACTAATGGTAGTTATGGAGCAGATTATTGAGCAACAAGGACTTGAGTTAGTTCCCTATAACTTTTCATATTTTGCTAAAAGGCGTTGAGATCTTCTCTCTTCTGTTATCACTTAACTGTTGACCTCCCAGTACATGTTTAAGGAATATGATCTGCATAACTAGCTTCCCTAAAGCTAATATGTAACTGATGTTTGGGTCAAATGGAACCATCACCACCATTCCTTCCTTCCACGCAAGTATTCAATCCTAATCAGCTGTCAAAATGCCTATAACTGAATTTTCAACATTCATGTAAGTACTAATTGTATGAATGCTATTACATCAAGTTTCCCACTAAACAATCAAATAATAAAAGGTTTAGAGGTTACCTGTGAGATTATCTATACCAGGGGTCAAACTCATGGCCCATGGGCCAGATGCGTCACACACTGGCGACACCCACCCCCATTTTAGCAAAGGGGAAAAAACTTGTGATACATCACGGGCTGCGTCGCAAGTTTGACACCCCTGATCTATACCAATCCCTGTGGTGCCAATGCAAAAATCCACTATTGCAACATCCTTAAAAGTTGGCCATGCATACTCTGTTTAAATACTTCCAGTAAATGAGAATCCACAACTTCAGAGAGCAATTTGTTCCATTGTTAAATAAGTATTGCTGTTAGGAATTTCTTCATCGTTTAAACCCAGTGTTACTTATCCTATCTGGAGCAACTTTGATTTTCTCCATGACAACTCTGCAGAGCTAGCATATATACTGCAGACTTCTTTTTTCCTGCTAAACCTACCCGACATCTTCAATAACCTTATCATCTTGGCTATTTTTCTCTGCATATGTTGTCAGTATTTTTCCTAAAACATGGCCCAGAACTGGTCACAGTATTATAGGTGTGCTACAGTAGCACAGAACAGAGAGGAATTGATTTGTCTTGATCTTGACACTGCCTTTTTATATATTTTGACATGATTCTTGCTCAAAAAAGTATCAAATTCTTTATTTTCAAACAAAATAAAATACATTGTTTTCTGAGAAACAACATTTTAGTATTACTGGTCTTATAGGCAATAAATGCGGACATAAGAAACAAACTAAGTAATTCATCCCTATTTACCCTGTGATGTTCATTTACATATTAATATTTCAGACTATATCTTTGAGTGCATGATAGGAAACTCTGGATTACAGAATGGAACAGGTATGTGTTCTTCCCTTCTCTTCTCTGGAACAGCCACTACAGTTACTATGAGGATGCCCTTAAAACTATGGATCTATGACAACTTTCCATAGCGAACTCACTGTGGCCAACTCAATGCAGCCAACTTGCCACAGCAATTTACCACGTGGTGAGTTGGCTGCAGCAAGTTGACTATGGCGAGTTGGTTACGGTGAGTTGTCCCACTCCGCAAAACTACTGGGAAACAAGAGTCTGGTATCATATTAGGAATCTTCATGCCAAAGCAGCACTAATCCTGAGGAGATATTTACGTTTGATTTGACCCAAATATATTATTAGAACAGATCTGAACTCACTTGCTCATACAATTAATGTTTGGAACTGCATTATTAGAAGAATTACAGAAGTAATCAAATGAGATAAGGGGATATGGGAGACAAGCTAGAATAAGAGCTAGTTTGGAATAGTGGTTAAGATACTGGCCTAGAAACCAGGAGATTGTGAGTTCTAGTCCTGCTTTAGGCATGAAAGTCGGCTGGTTGATCTTGGGCCTGTTACTCTCTCAGCCTAACCCACCTCCCAGGGTTGTTGTTGTGGGGAAAATAGGAGGAGGGAAAATAAGTATGTAGACTGCCTTGAGTAACTTATAAAAATAAAAAATGTAGGATAAAAATAAACATTGACAAAACTAAATAAAAACTTACATGAAACTTTCACAAGTCTGAAAAAGATTATAGAAAAAACATACCAGAATATTCAATCTTGTTCTTTATAGTCTCATCTCAGTCCAGGATTCCCATTCATATAATATTTTTACTGTATATTGAGTTGGAAGAAGTCCTGTTATACCTTTCGAACTGAAAAAAAAAGATTCTGAACTGATTAAAATAAGGACAGGTTTTCATAGTATATGATAGTTTATGGGATCAAGGCCTAATAATCTGAAAGAAAGACTTTGTCTATTCTGTTTGTGACTTTCTCGTATTAATAAGTATCTTCTAAAGACAAAATGGGATTTTATTCTGTTGAACATACTTGTGTAACCAAGGACCTGATTATAATATATATTCTTATTGTGTAGATTGAATACTCAACTGTAAGTATATTCGATCAGTATAGTTATAGTTCCTCTTCATAATGTTATTTTTTTAAAAGATTTTTACAGCTGCCACCTTGTGACATAAAAGTCTGGGAGGCTACAACAATACAAGTAGCCCTCAACTTACAACAATTGAGTCCAAAAGTTCTGTTGATAAGCAAGACATTTGTTAAATTCTTGCCACAATTATTAAGTGAATCACTGCAGTTATTAAGTTAGTTAAGTGAATCTGGCTTCCCCACTGACTTTGCTTGTCAGGAGGGTATGAAAAGTCATCACATGACTCAGCAACCATCATAAATATAAGTCAGTTGCCAAGTGTGTAAATTTTGATCATTTGTTCATGGTGATGCTCCAATGGTCTTAAGTGTGAAAAATGGTCATGTCGTCACTTTACCCCTCAAAAGAAAACCTAGATGCCCAATCCATAACTATATCAACTGATCTTTATAATTCAACCTGGCTCCAACCTTATTCTTCTAGTGAATGGAAAGAAACCCATCCTTTCAATACAGGTGGTCAGGGTGAAAGAGTGGAGACAACATATGGATTGCTTGGTTGGCTCTTCAATTATGCTCAACCCCAAAACATCAGCTTGCTAATAAAGGGTTGCTATCTCTTCCTGACTTGATCACTATATTTATACAACATATTTAATCTTGGTTATTATCATTTTCTGAATTTACACTTGACTGAAACATAAATTAACAAATGGCTTAGATTCACGTAAGGCTAGGTAGCAAAAACAAAAATAACAAAGGTCTAAAAAGAACCTTAATCAAATTTCAAATTAAATCAAATCAAATCTTCATTATGCTCAAAGCCCAGCATAACCTAATTTATATATATTTCTAAAAAATGGGAGAAGAAAAAAATATAAATTACTAGAAGAATGTTGTCATAAAAAATAAATCATCTTACTAAAACCTTAAGTATACAATGTATAAAAAGATACGGTAATATAACATGGTAGAATTCAAAATTTTAACTACTAACAGTGAATGATGACTATTAAATGGAATAAAAAATGTACATTGTGTATAAAGACGAAATATTAGTAATATTTGATTTGGAACAAATAATTAATTTTGGGGACTAGGGAGAAAAATATAAATTCATAAAAACTTCAAAAAGCAGAACTTAAGTTCAAATCGTTCTTCAAAATAAGGAAACATTATCTACTGTCAGCTAACAATATTCTATATTTCAATTTAATAGGCTTCAAAGGATATGTGCAGAAGTTCAGTGCTTTGATCTTCATGAAGAATTGATAATATTTCCCAGGATTCCCCTTCTAGATCTTGTTTTAATGAAACTCATTGGGTATCTGGTAGTCAGAGGAATAGTCTAAATTGAAACATTAATAACAATATGCCAAAGAGCAATTACAAGAGCGCTACATTCTACGAGTTTGCTCAACATTGCCAATATTACTGTACAGTGGAATTTAGATATACAGTAAAGTATGCAAAAGGAAATCATAGGCTGGGGATTTTTGTGGCCAGGAGGAAGAAAGTAAGAATTTCAAACTGAAAACAATTTGCAGGAATTATATAGAAAAGGATTTTTCTAACCTCTAGCACAAAATGGGACATCCAGTTAAGGCCTAGGCTTTTGTGTATGGATGGGGGCGGAGGGGGAAGAAATCAACGGAAGGATTCGGAGGAAAACTGTCTTTGGTAGTTGTGAAGCAATAATTCTCTTTATTCTCTAAATAACTTCCAATAGCACTGCATTAGACATAACACAACGCTCATTTGCATTAATGGACGATAATTCCAAATCACTAAGATCTGTAATGCAATGGTATAGCAAGATAATTACTTTTATATAAAAATGATGAGAAAAAACTATTCTGGTTTTTCTTCATCATTTTTATATAATAGAAATTATCTTACTTTTACTTAAACTATTTGCTTCCTTAAACTATTCTGTCTTTTCTTGCCGGTGTTCTAGCCTGTATCTTTTTTTTTTTATGGAGCCTTACTCATTCCAGAAGAAATGGGCAAAAGTGCAGTAATACTAGGAACAGGAACAGGCAGAAATGTCGTACTTCCCAGGCTTCTCAAGTTATAATAGTTAAATATTTAATATTTAATGGGCATTACCATGCTCTATTTTTAAATTTGGCAGCCAATTGCAAAGAATTGTTCTTTGCACACTCAGAATACAAAGTCAGACCATATAAGCAGAAAAAAGATCAAAATACAGAACTGGAAAGTTTAAAAAAAATAAAAATTGAACTCCTCAATAAAATCATATAATTTGTGCCAATACAAAAGGAGCCAGAATGGCTTCACTGAGGATAAAGAGAGATTAGTATCAACATGCTTGGGAGAACCTGAAATTTAAAAATGCTTTTGAAAACAAACCGAAAGTAATAGCTGGAGAAGAAAAGAAGGATGGGAAAAAAACAGAACAATCAAAACAATGGGAAAGAGGACTGCCCTGCTTAAAATGAATGTCTGATTGGAAGTGTGAATAACAACATTTCTGTTAAGAAAGTGAATAAATACAGCATTTATGTTGTATCTTATTTGGCTGTATACGAGAGAGAGAATGACAGAGATAGCATTTTGAACATCATTGAGTTACAAAGATGTTTACATATAAATCTGACTTTAGAAATTTGAGATGTAGTATTTATAACATTTCTAAAGCACAGACGTGGGATGCTGATAGTGTTGTATTAAACAAATTAACAAGATATAATGTTTAATATGGCTTTCATTTAATGAAGGAGCTTTAACACACTCCTACTCAATTGACTCTCCACATGTTTCACAAATACACATATGCCTAGCAATATTATACTTCAGAAGCAGAAGGCAGTACAAGCCTACAAAGATGAAAAGATAATGGAAAATGTAGGACTTAGTTCACAAATTACAGGAAGTCAAAACATAAGAATAATTAGTGGTAAATACATTTGTATTGCAATTGATGAAGCCCAATATAAAGGTGACAGCTGAAATGCTTAAACAGTACCTTCTGTTAGTTAATCAATAGTGCTGTATCTGGCACCAGTTAATAGAGACAGTGTAATTCTATCACTTAATTTTATGTAAACATACAAAAGATGAAAATGTATATACATCATCAAGAAGAGTGACAATATTTAAAAACAGCATTATGTGTTTCAATTAATTATGAAGTATTTCCTTTTGGTTTCTGATATCAGGAAATAACTGCCTATTATCAAGCCACTGATTTACGCAAGTAGGAATAAATGATCCAGTTTGAATTTGTTTAATTATCTTTTTTTCAAGTTGTTTCTCTTTCTTCATCATCCCTTTCTGATTTTTTGATAATATTATAGAAATCTATATACCGTTTTACACATTTTTCTTCTAAAATACATAAATTTGTCAATGCAGCTTTGTAAGCAATTTCCCTAATGCAGGATGAGTGTGCATGTGCTTTTTTAGGCATACCTGTCGTTAGTACATACATTTTGTACATATATTTTCATTTGCAAGTTCACACGTTTATACATTTATAATGTTGTTTCACCTCATGCATTGGTTTCACAAGGACAAATCAAATTTGTGCTACTTTACATACTGAGAAATGCTTGTGATGTGGAATTTCTTGGATATCCCGCATTTCTTCATGATGACAATCTTTCAACCAAAAATACTATTAAACTCTTAATTTATATCTATTTCACTGTAAATATATTTGAAGGTAACCATTTGCCAAATAAGTGTCATTAATACATGAAAAAACAGTATGCTTTCTTCAGTAAGTTTATAGTTTAGTTGTAATCAGACTTTGAACAAAGTGCAATTCTCTTGAGCCTTTCTTTCGCTGGAGGGACTTTTCCTTTGTTTTGATTAAGCTAAATTCCTTGACTTCAAGCTTCATATATCATAATTCTACCTATATAATCCTTAACATACTCCAATTCATCTAAAACTGAATAATGTTCCAAAAGAACCAACTTCCAAAGTCTGTTAATCTGAAGACTAATGCATGCCATTTATTAACTACCGGTAAATTTGTCTCCTTCTATATTGAACATTTTGAAGACTTCATCTACTTAAAGAGGAAGCATCATCTTTATAATCTCAAATCTCAGACACCTTCAATTATATTTTCAATATTACATGATATACAACAGAATTAAGGATCACATCACAGTTATAAATGCTTTAAACAAAACTTTCCTTAAATTATAAAACATTATTCAATAGGACAACACTTATAACAATATTAAAAGACTACTTTAGGTCTCCCAATTGATGCTTAATTGGGAGACAGCAATCAGTTTTGAAAACCATTAGCTGATGCCTTGTATCTAGACGTAGAGTGGACCCCTAAAATCAATGGGACTAATCATGCACTTCTTCTTGCATGTTAAAGAAATACATTCTTTAAAAATATTAGTTTGTGTACTTGCTAATTAAATCAAAAATTTTACTGGTAACGCATTAGGTATCATGCTGCACCTACAGTTGCAATTTTAGCTAATTGTTTTAAGGAAAAAAAGTTAAGCATTAATGTGTTTTTCAGGCATCTGAAACTCCCAAATCATTTTCTCTGCTAGCCTGAGATCATTATTACATTAGCCTGGCATACAAAACCCAAACAACAAGTCAAACCAGTAATTTGCATCTAATAGAGAGGGGAAAGAAGCCCTGCTGTATTTCCTCAATAAGCAGTTTGTACTAGGGGGAAAAACATCTTTAAAAACCTGAAAGAGATTTTGTACATATTTTGTAACAACAAAATCTGATGCTAATTCAATGAACTAATATAAAATAGTGAGCCTCTATCAGAAGAATACTTCTATATGCATATCTTTTGTACAGTCAGTGATAATAAAATAACAGACAAACACTATGTGGGGGATATTATGGAATACATATACAAAATTGACCCAATATACATCTGGCTGGAGAATGGAACGCTAGGCATTCATTTCAGTTTACATGCTGTCTCATCATCAGATATCAGAAATGAAACACCGATGAAAGAGAAAGTGAATGCCAATTTCCTCCTTCTGGAGCCAAGTTTTCAGTGGCTCTTTAAAATAATAGATAGTTGTTTGCTGAGAGTGGCTTGTTCCATATCATTAACTCAGAACAAAACGTATTTTGAGTAGGACAGCAGTGTTTACTTCTAATAAATGATTAATACATGCCACATTTATCACTTGGAAACAAAGACATTTAGTCACAATTTTAGACATAAATCAAGGTAGATCGAATTAATGTAAAAAAAGGATTGCCTTAGTCCCTAAAATGGCAAAGAAAAAGGTCAGACTGGCCATAGCAACCAAGAATAGTCTTTTAAACATTTAGAAAGACTTAAGCAATCATAGAAAGAGCTGAAATTTCTCTTCTGGGGTGTGAAAATCAAAATTAAAAAGATTAGATCATCACAATAGGTCCAAAAGGAAAAACTATTTTCTTGTCTTTGCATCACATTGAATAAATAACATGCGTTCCAGCTGAAATGAATATGTTTCAAAGCAAACCGAATCTCAACATTATTTTTCCATGAAGAAGCTTAATTGCATAATTATAAAATGAAACTTAGAAATGGGTGATTGAATATAATGCAGCTCTCTCACAAATCATAATACACACTGCTTTCAAATTGTCTCCTTTGCTCTATTTTACAACCAATAAAAGATAATAACTAGTTCTATATCAGAGATAGTGTTTTGCTGAACCCGTTAGGATTTTTAAAAGGTTTGCTAGTCCTAGCTGTTTTTTAAACTAACAAATAATAATTTGTGGCTTTCATTTTCATCATCATAACTAACAAAAGGTACATATTAGACTTTTTAAGCTGTTTTGTGTTTCATAGTATAATTCAATTTATTTTGCTAACATTCTTGGCCATCTTTTTAAGGTATAACTTAAAATTTATGGTTCAAACTGTATTTTCCTCAATTGATATGAATGTATCTGAATTACATATTTAGGAAATTGGTAAACAATAATCTACTACACACCTATGTTGTAGGGAGAATCACCGTATTATTTATTTATGCAGTTCAAAAAAAACCCTGCCCACTTCTATTATGCTGTGCAATGTGTTTTGTTAACGTTGCATTGTGCTAATATTTTAGATAGTTGACATTTTTCTAATGCAAAAACATACTTCCAATTAATATGAAGTACTCAGAAAACAACATATTAAAGTTTAAACTTTACACCTGCAAGAAAAATATCCCTGAGATCATGAGGTCTTCTGCTTCAGCCCTTCATGTATATTATGTTATTTGAACTCGGTAGGGAAGTTCATTAATTTTTAAGAAGTCTTTGACCTCAAGACAGGCAAGGTAAAAAAAGTAAAAAATGGGACGGATAACCAGGGCGAAGGGACATTTTTCACTCTAAACTCTAATGAACAAGTAAGCGCTCTACTCCAAGGACCATAGACCCTCCCTTCTGCAAAAAGAAAGGAAAAAAGAAAAGAATCCATTCTGGCTGCCGAATGTTAAAAGCCACTCGAATTCGAAGAGTTCTCATCTCCGAAAAAGCGGGGCAAGTCAGTTTCTGCATAGGCAATGTATACCTACGATCCGGGCTTTGCAAAGAGCTTCGCCCTGAAAATAAGGTAAGCCTAGGATAAAACCCTACTCTTCAAGGACCCGAAAAGTCTGGAGGAAATAAAGACTCTCCCTTACCCCAACTTCAAAGCCGAACGAAGCTCCTTCGTTGTTGTCATCTCCCGGGGCCCCCTCTTCACACCATGGCGACGGGTGCTGCACTGGGCTCGGTTGTAGCGGTGACACTTAAGCTGCTTGCTCAGACCAGCGGGGGGGGGGGGGGGGGCGCGGAGGCGTGAGCGCGCGCGCGCCCGCCAGGAAGAGGCGAGGAGCGGCATGTGCTTCTTCTGCAGCGAGAGTGCCTGACTGAAGTAGTAAAGGGGAAAGGCGGCCCGCTGAGTTCTAGACCGAGAACCTCACGCTCAGGCCACGCCGAGGCTGGCTAGAAATGATTAAAGCTCAGTCGGCCCCTCCTCGTCCAAGAGCCGGGATTCCTTCTCGCCTTCCTCGCTTCCTCTCCACGGGAAAGTGGGGCTCTCATTATGCATTCTCCCGGAGGAAACCTCAGCGTAGTAGGCAAAGCTTTTCCCAGATTGCTTGGTCCCTGCCCAGCGGTCCATGCAGAATACAGGTACCTATTGTTCCCCGGACTGAGCTGCAACCAGCCGCCCAATCTCTGGCAGATCTCAACAACTACTGAGCCTGAATTTATCTTTTTTTTTAACCCTCCATAATCCTCTGCAGCTCCCTATGGGTTAAATGCAATGTTTGGTACATGGGTATTTTTTTTCCTTCACAAGAAACCAAGAAATCGTATTTGTCTGTACGCACATGCACGTGTACTCTTAAAAACCACACACAATTGCATAATGAAAAATATGTTTAGGAAACTAAGCAGTACTTAGTTATACCTCACGTGAAAAATGTCTAAATAATTTATGATACTTGTAGCCCGGTGTATGTTGACTGACCCTGCAAACTGTTTCCTATTGCTGATTTCAGTCTTGTTATATTCCGAATGATATATATATATATATATGCAAGTAAGAATTTGTCACCAATAATAATTGTCTAACTTTCAGTATTCATTATAGTATGAGCTATATCCATTGTATTTCTAAATGGATATTTCATCGAGAAAATAATATTTATTCCTCAACAGATTTATTTATTTATAAATGATGCCCCTCAACTTTGGATTTCATAAACTACAAGTAATGCTCCTTGCAAATAAAAGTAAAAGAATGAATAGCAAAGACAAAATGAGGAAACTAAGAAGATTTACACTTTTTAAAACTCACAGGACTTAGTCGTAGCACCACACATTCAAAATCTGCAAAGAAAGTTTCAGATCAAATTGGTATTCTGTCGTATATATTCATTTTTGTTTTAATTTATCCTTTAAAAAAGCAATGGAATTTGAGTATGACTTTGAGAGTATGACTTGAGCAGTGTTTTTTTCTTACATGGAAAGGATCACAATGGTTTGTTGTTATTAAAAGGAAGTCATATGTGCTCTTTCCTAAGTGAACTGCTATTACATGAGATGTTCTATAATATATCTTCAGTTTTAAAAGATAAAATGTTCCACAGTAAAGATGAACAATATAATTCAAAACAATGAATCTTGGCCAAGCCATTTTAATGCAGATTTTTACAGAAAGGAACAATAAATATTTTAAGAAAATGATGCCAAAGTCTATAAATTTCCTATGCATATGTAATATTTTATGATAAAATTAAAAAGTATAAAAGATTCTCTAAAATAAACATACTCAAACGTATTATCGTTGAAAAAAACAATTACATAGATATCCTGTTGCTTCTTCAAGCAGCTCAAACTAGCAAGGTCAGCCTGTTAAAAAAAATTATTATATAATTTCTCAAATCAGTTTTTCTCAAATGTATTCATTTGTCACACATTAACCCAAACTTGTTTTAATAGTGTTATCCAATAGCACTATGCAAATGCTGTTTTGTAAACATTAAAATACCACTGAGAAACTTGAATAAAGATATAGCTTTATAGCACCACAATGTCTCAAGTCTATCTGTTCCAGATAGGGACATTTCTTAGTATTCCTAAGAGATTCCCATCCAGAAGAAAAGAGAATATTTCTCCACTTTCTTTCCTAGACAAGTTATCACTTTTCCTTAATATGTAGTCTACTTGTTCTACAGCTTAAACATATTTCACCTTCTCCTAAAGCTTTCATATAGTGCATCCAGTGATGTAAACAAAATCACCTACTCTTTATTTGCCATACCATAAATCAGATGGATACTTATATCTCACTATATATATATTAAGACTGGACAAAACTTGATGCTTTGGCTATGGTACCCAAAATCCTTACCTGACAGCTTAAATGTCACTTACATAAGTGGACTATACCAAGATTAGAATCACGGCACAATCAATATAGCTGCTTAATTTTTCTAATTGTGGGCGGGTGGAATTGCTTCTCAAAGCTTCAGAGAAATTACACCATCCTAATATTTTATTTGAGAATCATATGAAACCACTCTTTAAGTCAAAACGAAACTAGATTTGCTTCCTGCAAAATTCTCCCTTTTGGTAAAAATAGAATAAAAAAGTTTGCAACAATAGTTAGTGTTTTGAAAAAATGGGATTAAATTTTTTTGAAAGCTAAAAGTATTTAATTCAACTGCATGCATGTTTGGAATGTCCTATCCTTAAAGTGCTTGTGATAGATGACTGTGTCCATTCTTTATCTTTTTGACAATCCCTTCTGGCCCCTCATGATGGCCTAATCAAGACATCCCTAGACTCTGTGAACTAGTGCATCACTACAGTATCATAAAGAATATTACTCAGACGGTTTTCACCAGTTTCACCCTAACTAGATCTGTTAACATTTCTCAAAAAAATCCATGCATTTCAATTTATTAGCATGTTCTCTTATGTCATTAAACAAAAATTATGATATAACTACATTTTTGGTATGAAATGCTTTAACTTTGAGTGTTTTTCAGAAAAAAATATTCTCAATTTAAGTTAGAAGAAGGAGAAAAAAGCATAAATTCCCATAGCAAGAGTTCTTACAATTCTCTAGGATTCATTTTGTTTTCTGGCTTGCTTGAAATGATTTGGTTTACACAAAAACTAGGAACATGGTTTCTTTCATGCATAATCAGCTGGTATATACAGATGATATTTAAGGTTGCAGTTATAGCATTCCCTTCAACTAACTCATTAGTGTTATCTATGATGATTTGTTTATAGTTATACAGTTTTAATGTATTAGCCAGAAATCACTTAGATCTAGAAATATGTGTATCTCTCTCGCTCTTTCTGTGTGTGTAGGTGTCAAGTATATCCAGAAAATACTCAATTTATATCAGCTTCATTTAATAATTACTATATAAATCTTGGAGCATATTTATTACCACACATTTCATTTCTGTGTATTTAAAATAGTAGCTTTCCTACTATAACATTTAAAGAAATTTAACATTGAATGGAGAGTTGCTAGACAAGAACTATGATAATTCAGTTATAAATTATAAGTTAATTATAAGTTAGTTATAAATTATTTTAAATACCAACTTACATTCTACGTTATTGATACTGTTCTGAAATCAGTATATATTTCATTAGGACCAAAGCAAGTTTACTGTTCATTGGTTTGCAGCCTATATTGGTTAGATGGAGGCAAAACTACTGACCAAAATCTCCATCGTAAAGAAATATGAAAAAAGATCAAAATTTAGTTATAAAGTTAGATGACAGTAGATGACAATTGCTAATCTGGAATTCCCCAACAACTGGGTGTTATAATCCTACAGATGATAGTGTGGTTGCTCTAATATTACAGATTCTGGAAAAAAAGCCAGTTTGGCCAAAGTCTGGCCGTTATATAATTTATTAAATTTATAAGCCTCAAATTTCTGCAACAAATTACTTTTTAAGTATTGTTTTCATAAAAATAGAGTTAGGCAGGAGGCAGTGCACAAATCACAGCAGTAATAGTTATAAACATTATTTATTAGCGTTATTTGGGAAAAAATTACTGACAGCTTTTGTTTATCAAATATTCCTGCAATATTGACCTTATAACATGATAAAGATATGTTGGAAAAAACCTTCCAGTTGGTAGTTCATTAGCTCCAGAATTTTGTCTATCTGAAAACTCATTAGAAATCTCACAGGTGGAGATAGAGTTTTCAGCTGCCCACCTTAGGTGGATAGAATTTTCAGTCATCACCATGGGTGGGTAGAGTTCTCAGCCACCCACCTTGCTCTAGGCACAAATCTACATCTCAAAGATCTTTAGATATAACACATAATGCTGAAGAGAAATATGTTTTTATAACATTGTTTTGTCTGCAATTTTAATACTGACAATTGTTTCCCCAGTTTCTGTTCTTCCTCTACTCTTCTTATCTAGAAGCAAAAGCTGAAAACCTTTTTCAGAAAAATGACAAAATAAAATGTAACATACTTAAACAAAATCAAATAAAAATATATTATTTCACATAAGATGTGTGGTTTATACTCTTTGAGTTCCTCAAAGCTATCAAGTTGTCTGTTAGTTCATTCATACCTACCTTGCAATTTTATTCCGTTGAAGTTACTGATTGGAAAGGCCATGTGTAAAATATCTTCACTAGAGAAATTCAGACATCCAAGATCTTGCTCTTGTACCATCAGCCTGCCCTTTATAGTTAGTGCTGTCATCATCTTCTGATACAGTCTGAACACAACATGAATTATAAATGTAGCAAGATCTTTACCATTTAAAACACAAGTTTTATTGGCTTTTTTCCAACATACTACACTCCTTTAGGAAGCTCTTAAAAGCCATTTAATTTTCCTTCAAAAAGTCAATTTTCTTCATAGATAATAGATTACCATGGTGTTCATGAAAGAGCAAAACCAATATAATGGTTTTTAGATTTGTATCTATGGCTCAGAGATTTGCTTCTACATTTTCAAAAGGATGCATTGCCAATTTCCTATCACTAGGCTTGAAAAATATCCCCATTTTTTAGTAATACTGGTCCAGTTAAAAATCATAGCCAACTTTAGTAATTAGATGATTTTAGCAAGCCACTCTTTCGTCTTAACTTTATTATCCAATTTAAATCTTCAAAAAATGTAGTTCAAAAAACAGTAATCTTCACTGTTTTAGTTAGACTTATACAATGAAACATCTAAAGTTAAGATGCATAATAATACTTTATCTAAAATAATAATAAGCTGCCTATCATATGTTTAGACTTGACACAGTCCCTTCATGTGGACATAAAATCTACTTCAACAACCTGTAAATCCACCTTTGCACATGTCCCTCCAATTTCCTATATTTCTAATCATCATTAACAAATCAAATAAACCTGACTTTTCCATTGCACAATATTTAAAAATGCATATCTATATTTTTAAATGCTCATAGTTATTTTATTGGATTGAAAACACGGAATAAAAGGTATATTTAAATGTCAGTGATAGCAGCCAGCTTACCATAGTTTTCTTTCAGCCCGAGTTTGTAGTTGTAGAGAACAAGAAACTGATGCATCCTGGCTTTACTAAGTGCTTCAGCAGCAAGGACTGAAAAAAACAAAAACTAAATGCCAGCACTGCTTAGCCTTTCCCGGGCCAGGGATGCTGCATTACCTCAAAGCACAACAATCTTCTGAAACTCATCCAGGGAATCTAGCTGACTGACGTCTAAGCAAGTCCAGGAGAGCTGTTGCAGCAGCAGTTACTTTTATTTGTTGGTCCCTAACACTCTCTTTGTGCCATGAAGGTTTTATCCCTTCCGCATTTATCTCTTTTGGATTGAAGTCAGAAGGTTACAGGTTTGCAATATGAGATCAAAGGCATACATGTAATAGAGAAAACGTTTTCTCACTTGTATTCAATCTCTCTTGAGTTAGTACTTTTCTGGAAATCATACTGGTGTTCCAGATGTATAAACCCTAAACGCACACAAACACACATACATACATTATGCTGTGTATATATGATGTATAGTGTAAGCAAATAAAACAGTACTGTCATCTCCTACATGCTTTTTCGCTTATTCTGTCTTCTCTCTCTAGAGGACCAGTAATTCTCTTTGCAAAAGAAAGCGCTTAATAAAACTATGGCCAGACTGCTAACACTTGGCATTTGCTATGATAACAAATCAGAAATGATAGCATCATACAGATTTATGAATATTTTGCTTCCACAGTCACAAACATCAGACATTGACTTTATAAAAAAGCCTTTTAGAATCTCCCTGCTGTTTCCATAGTGATCTCTTTTTCTCTTTTATCACAGATTGGCTGAAGTACTGCTACACTTTGTGCATTAAAAAGCTTATGCTCACAACTACCAATGGGATAGCCCTGGAACTACTATCAAAAACAGAACAATACCTTTGCAAAAAGCATCCATAATATTTTCTCATTTTTGACAGAATAGAATTGCAAAATCTGATCATGTCAAATAAAAACATACACTCAAGTGTACCCTCCACCCAAAGCTAGGCCTTAATGCTCATAATTCCAAACATAGCTATCACCAATGCATATCATGTTAAAGTTTAGGTGTCTTTTCCCTACACACACAAAGTCCACCCCCCCCAAAAAAAACTTTTAATCTTAGCCACATTTACAATGTTTATTTTAGTTTGGTTTTTGTTTGCTTTTAATAAGTGTTTAAAAAAAACTCTATTTAAGAAATGAATAATAGAACAATTTGGGGATATGACCACTGCGTCTTGGAATGCAAACCTTTATAAAAGTAAAATATAAACAAGAGTTCTTTTAAAAACTTTGAGTAACCAATATCTGTTATAGAGATCTTCCTTCATATTTCCACCCCAAAATATAATATATAAAGGTTTAAAAGAGCTTTACGTTAGTATAATACATATTTTGAATGTATTGTAAATATATTAGACTTCCTGAGTAATATGATATAGTAGTATATGAATTCCAGACATACTTTGTAACTGTCCCAAAGGGCATTGTGTTTTAGATTATTCTATTAGAAATAATTTAAAACATGATCAATTGATTGCAAATAACGCTCCTATAGCTGACCATTGATTATCACAATATTTAAAAATAAAATTACTTAATATATCATCCATCTTAATTGTTTTCAGATGATTAAGTGAGCAATTGAATTCTCCTTATGTTTTCAAAAGAAGGAAATATGTAGGTTTATATCAGATGGCCAGAAATCAAATTAAATGCACGGTAAGTTTAGATATACAATAAACGCTTCAACTTCTAATAAGAATAAATAATATATTTTTCATTTTTCTTCTGAAATACCTTTTAGACCTCAAAAATTTCTTAAGATGATTCAATCATCAGACTAAAAAAGGATAAAACATAGTTTTGCACAAAATAAAACTGATGAGACGAAATAGCTGTTTAAAGTTTTCATGAGAGCCACTTTGGAGTAGTGACTAAAGGCACTAAGTTCAAAACAGGAAGATTATGTGTTGGGAAGCTACATATTAGATTTATTATTCATAGACAGGTTACTAATATAGAATATTTCATATGGAAACCTGAATGCACAGTTCAAATTTTCAACCAAAAAGTTCCAAAAAGATATTATTCTCTCCTTTTATCTTCAGATTTACTGTGAAGTAAATATTTGCACCAAAAGTAAAACTGTTGAACAATAGAAGATACTACTGTCTATATATTCATGGCTCCCTTGGTTTTTAAGTCACAATGTCCTCACAGTATGAAGAATTTATTGATGTATAAAGCAGAACATAATACAGGAATCATACTTTACTACTTTCATATTTTTGGTTGGAGGGGTGGATGTGTAAGTAAACCTAGCAGATCTGTGTTGCAAATATTCAGTTTATTCAAGATGATGATAAGTTAATAATAATAATGGCAGCAGCCATCTAGGTCTAGATTTTTGAAAGACAAATCTAGTCTCCAATATAAAGAATGCATAACCAACAAATATGACTGAGTCTCTTAGGAATAGGGCGGTATATAAATTTAATAAATAAATAAATAAAATAAATGACTGTCTAAATATCAGCATTTTGCAACAATGGTATTCTATTGTGACACCCTGGAAGCAAAAATTTGAAGTAGGATGGGAAGAATACTGAGGCTTTTGAACTTTGATGTTGGAGAAGACTTCTGAGAATTCTATGGATGCCCAAGCAAAGAAACAAATGGATTATCAAGCAAATCAACCCATAATTCTTATTCAAGGCATAAATGATCAGCCTCAAATAATCCTACTCTGGACATATTATGCAGAGAACTAGCTCTCTAGAGAAGGCTCAAATGCTGAGAAATGCTGAGAAAGGTGGATATAAAGTGGACAACCAGCAGCAAGGTAGATTGGCTAGGTTACACAGACAATGAGTGCATTATTGAAAGAACTGAAAGACCAAGTTAGGGAGAAACTTACCGTATGTAGTTGCTACCATCAACACTCTTATTTTTCTCCCAATGGAGAGCTTTAGTTTTCTTAGTAATTGTGGAGGTGAGCCCTTTCTCTTGGGCTGACTGAATTATCTCAGAAAACCTTTGCCCTTTATATCCAGAGCTTTAAATTAGCTCCAGTGGCATAGCCATTGATTTAGTTTGCCTTCTCTTGTTAGCATGTATTCAAGTATTCAGTATTCCTATTGGAAGGAGTGCCTTCTTCTGCCTTGGGTTCTCTTCCTACCTTCTTTGCCTTCTTTGTTCCTGTGCAACTTCTTCTACTGTCTTCTTTTTTCCACAAACATCTTCTTTTGCTGCCTTCATGAAGTCCTCTATTTAGATATATCTATATGTTCTTCGCTAGTCTCCATCATTATTCTCCTTCAAAAGTAGGAAAGTTCCGTGCTGACATAGTCAAGCACAGTTAAAAACCTAATTCTGCAAGTAAGTTATTTTCCGCAGGAGGAAAGCCTAATGTACAGCACATTTTTTACTATCTCACCATCCACCTGGAATATGTACTGATTTAGTTTTCAATCTCTACTTTGTTGTCCTTTCTTGAGATTTAATCTCTGCAAGCAACATATTTTCATAAACACATAAAATAAAGATGCTTGAGTCACAATACCAAGACATGATGTAGTAGATTATACACAACATGGGCACTTTTTATGATAGTCGTATTCTGGCTCCTTCATAACCTTCTATCACAAAATCTTTCACAAGTCGTGTATAAGCCAATGTATTTCATGTTTGCAAAATGGGAAGCTTCCCAATAGCTCATATTATGCCAGACAAAAATAGTAACAATGATTCCTCTTTCTCTTCTGGCTCCATTTTTGTTGTTATTCGGTCTTATCAAAATACAAAAGTTGTAAAATAAACACATGCTTTATTTGTCAGGCATGTTCAATCATGATTGGCATTCAATGATTAACTATAGTTTACTGTTTCCACTGCCATCTGTATGTTTGGCTTTTACATAACATACATATTTATTTGTGAAAAAAAAACAATAAATGTTGAAATGTATGCCAGATTATCATTGCCAAAGCATGCCTAGTCTGGAAGTTGTATAATAGATCCATTCCTGGCTCTACATATAAATGAAATAAGAAGCAGCTCTATTTATATTCAAATTAAGGGGGAAGGCACATAGAAAATTGCAAAACATGAATTCCAGCCCTCAATAGGAAGATAGCCACGATAGTACTATAGCACTTGGTACAAAATGCAGCTGCACAGGTAATAAATGGTGTCAGCTAAATGTCACATGTAACATCACTACTCCATGAGCTGCACTCCATGGTTGCCTGTGCATTTCTAGGTACAATTCAAGGTGCTGGTTGTCACTTTTAAAGCTCTATATGAGTATGCCTTACACCACAGAGAACTTTACCTCTACTTGTCTGATAGTAGAAAATATATTTATAGTTGACCTTGGGGAAGATATGAAAGCATTGTTAAGGGAAAATGAAAGCATATACCATTAAGGAGGGATGAAAGATTATATAGTCCAGTGTGAGGCAGAAATACAAAGTTGTCAACCATCTTGATTTTGTTTGTATATGATAGAAGAGAGAAAAACCTGGACAGGTTTGCTATTATACCTTACAATAATAATTCCAGGAGCGTTCCTAGAATTCCATAGGTGTCTGTTTTGTTAACTTTGCTTCTCTTCCAGAGTTATCACTAGCATGACAAGCATGAAAATGTAAAAACTATATGTCTTCAATTCAGTGCAATGATTTTCTGCATATCAAGAAATTTCCTTAGATACAGAACAGCCCTATGATGCCTCAGCATGTCCAGGAGGAGGAGAGGCACTGGATTGTTAAACAGAGGCTACACTTCTACAATGTAAATTGCTTTTGAAAATCCCAAGTTTCAGCTGTAGCTTGCTACATAGTATGTATGGCTACTGCTTGATAAAAAGCAGTTCTTTGAAGCTTTCAGGGTTCGCTATAACAGGGAAGCTGTAGACAGTGGAGTATGGTTTTAAGGAACTAACATCCACAATAGGAACATGAGCTAGAAACATCTATCTCAATCCAAAGTGAAGACTTCATGGGGCCAAACAAAATTCCAGAGAGTTTATTTTGCTATAAAATAAGTAAATAAGTAAAATCTTATTGGGGGCAATAAAGTCCTAAGCAGAACTTAAGTTCTTCCCTCTATCTCAACATCAATAAATGAACCAACCGTGGAATTGCAAAGGTACACCAATCTACTTGCAAAAGGCTTACTTCAGCCTGCATCCTCTAGTTTAATATGCTATGGTAATGCTTCATAATAAAATTTGAACTCTTTTCCTGCATCGTCATCATCTTCACCATCATCGTCCTCAACCTCATCATCTTCCCTCCTCCTCTTCCTCTTCCTCCTCCTCTTCTGTTATATCTGAAGTACTCTGAACACTGAAACTTTGGATCCTAGTCACTGTTAATATGATGTACACTGCAGTGATGAAATCTAAAATTTGTTACTACCGGTTCTGTGGGCGTGGCTTGGTGGTGGTGGGGGTAATGTGACGGTGGGCGTGGCCAAATTTTTTTTTATTTTTAAAACCATTTTTTACATGTAAAACCATGTAAAAAATGCTTTCAAAAGGCTCTGACGATCCCAGCTGAATTGTCTGATCAGGCAACTCAGCTGGGATCGTCAGAGCTTGGATCATCAGAGCCATTTAAAAGAAAAAACTTTTTTTCTTTTAAATGGCTCCGACGATCCCAGCTGAGTTGCCTGATCGGCAGGCAACTCAGCTGGGATCGTCAGAGCTTGGCTCGTCAGAGCCATTTAAAAGACAAAAAGCCCCTGATGATTGCGTGGCTCAGCTGGGTATGGGGGGGCGGGGGCAGGGATTTTTGCTACTGGTTCTCCGAACTGTCTGCCGCCATCGCTACCTACTCGCCCGAGCCGGTCCAAACCGGGAGCATTTCACCCCTGGTACACCCCTGGTACACTGGTTCCAGATATATTACCAGGAACAGTCATTGATTGTTAACCCTTCTTGCTATATGTCAAAATATTTGCATCAAACTATTGACATATTTCAGTCTTTTCATGGCTTACCTTTTCCTTTATTATCATGCAATAACTTTATAAAAAATATCTAAGAAAATGGGCTGCAACCTTTTAAAATTTTGACACCATTTTAACAATATTGATAGAATATTGTCAAGGAAAATCTATCATACATTTCACATATTGATCTTGTATTTCACATGCCATTGTAGGGTAGTAAAAATATTTTCTACACTTTTTAGCAGTAGTTATATAAACATTCACCTACCCATTATTGAATGTTAGTGATACATTCTGTCAATAAGAATTTTCCTCTTCATTCCCTTTTGTTATACAAATTACCAACAAGAAAGTAGTTCATTTTTCTACTTGTCTAATAAAATGCCAAAGATGTGGCCTCTGATAAATGTAAGGCTTGTTCTTGGCAAAAAAGCCAGGCAATGCCACCAAAATGATGTATATAATAAGTGATTCCATTGCCCATCAATAGCTATTTTTTTGTTATACATGATTGAACAAAAGCTTTCGTTTCTGCAACCTCTCCTAGAGTCCACAAGCTAAAAATGGGGCATGGATACTTCTCCATACCTTGAAGGCATCTGTAACTTGCAAATGAAAAATTGTACACACACACACACACACACACACACACACACACACACTTTACAGTATACACTTACTGTAATCATAAAATAGCAATTCCGTTCAATTTGTTATATAAATTATCTACTTATGTCATTTTAAGATAAAAATAGATCAATGTACTTACTGCAATTCTGTTGTTATTCTAAATGAGATAGCTACTTTAGCTGTAAATTATATTTGCATTTTACATGCATCTTCCATTCAAATAATAGACTAAATGGTTAGCATATAATATGGGTGCAAATCAGTAAAATGTTTATCATACTACAAACATTGGCTTCCTTATATTAACAATGCTGTAATAGTTGAAAATATTAACTACACAAGCAAAATATACTCATTAGCTCCAATATGATCACAAACAGACAAATGCCCTGACTTTAAATTGCTTTTCAAAGCTGATTTTCTATTTTTATAATCAATTTTCTAAGTAAAGTGCATCCATCATTATGAAAAGGCATTATGAAAGTCATGCACATATTTCTGTCTCCTTATGACAGTGATGGAGAAAGGAACAACTCGTTTCAGCCGACAGTAAGCAGCTGGTATTCTTAGATAAGAAAATCATTGCACATGGACAAGCTTCCAATATTATGCAAAAATAAAGCAGGCAGAGAAGATGTCTCAGCAGTTGGTCCTTTTGTTCAGGCAGCATAATTTATAATCCATATCCATAATATAACTTAATTATCAACTTACACTTACAATGGCTGGCAGTATAACATCACATGCTGTCAACATATATTGCTGCCACTGTGTTCAACTTTAAGATTACTAGTTGAATTGTAAATATGTGGAGTAATTCAAGCATAGGTATGGCCGTTTGGAGGTGTTAGAAATTTTCCACTTATATCCTGTAGATCTGGATGTATGTCTTATATGCATCCATCCATGTATAAAATGAGATGAATTTTACGGCAACCAGTATACACAACTTACCTAGGAAGGAAAGATATACAAGCTGCCCATGTATTTAGTTTTTCTTTTTTCTCTTTTTTTTTTTTTTTAAATTTTTTATTGTAAACAAACATACACATATAGACATAAACATTAAAACAAACTAGACATAAACTAACTATACAATGAAATCAAGTCGCATGACTTGAACTTTGAAAGTAGAGCTACTTCGGTAATTATATATCAATATATCTATATATATTATCTTTCATCTTGTATCAATGTTTATATAACGATATTTCCTGTTATTTACTTATTTTTGTAGCATTGGGTGGTAATCTCTTATTTCGTGTCTTTTTTATCTAACCATTTGTACCATTCTTGCCAAATTAAGTAAAAGTCTGTATCTTCTTTTCCTTGTATTTCTTTGGTCAATTTGTCCATTTCTGCACATTCCATAATTTTTTGTATTATTTTTTCTTCTGGTGGCGTGTTTTCCAATTTCCACATTTGTGCGAAGACAATTCTAGCTGCAGTTAGGATATGTATTATCAAATATTGTGTCTCTTTTTTATAGTCCTTTGTCAGTATACCTAATAGATAAGTTTCTGGTCTGAGGGGTACTTTTTGGGCGGTAATTTCTTCCAGCTGACTTTGAATTGTTTTCCAAAATTTTTTGACTTTGGGGCATGACCACCACATGTGGTAGTAGGTCCCCTTCTGTATTTTACACTTCCAACAGTTCTGATTAGTATTGGGAAACATCCTTGCCAACCGTGCAGGGGGGAGATGCCACCTATAAAACATCTTGTACATATTTTCTTTGTAGGGCACGGACATTGTCAGCTTAGTATTTACTTTCCATATTTTTTCCCAATTCTCTAGGTTAATATTATATCCAAAATTTTTGGCCCAAATAATCATATTTTCCTTCACCACTTCTTCTTCCAATTTGTATTTTAATAGATAGTTATATATTTTAGTTATTAATTTGTCATCTGATTGCATTATAATTTTATCTAATTCATTTCTTTCTTTTTGGATTCCAAATTTTTCCATATCACTTTTATATCTTGATTTTATCTGTAAATACGGCCACCAATCAATGTCCGTGCCTTGTTGTCTCAGTTCCTCTCTTGTTTTCATATCTCCCTCTGTGTTCAACAATTCGTCATAGGTTTTCATCCTGTCTGTGTCCATTGTGTTCGGGTAGATTTGGGCCTCCATGGTTGATAGCCATCTTGGGATTTTGTCGTAGTGTTTTCTCCTTATTTCAGTCCAAATTTTTGCCAGTGCTCCTCTGATATAATGTCTCCTGAAGTGTTCATGTTGTCTGGGCTTTTCTTCCCATAGAAATGCGTGCCAACCTTTTGACAGGTCAAATCCTTCTAGTCCTAGTGTTCTTTTATCTTTAAGTGTCATCCAATCCTTAATCCAAGTTAAAGCTGTTGCAATGTAATAGGTTTGCCAATCTGGTAGTCCCAGACCACCCCTTTCTTTAGTGTCCTGCAAGTGTTTCAGTTTAATCCTGGCTCTTTTTCCATGCCATAAATACTTTAATATCATTTTGTCAAGGTCTTTGAAGTATGATTTTCCTGGGTTTATCGGTATTGTTCTAAATAGATATAGTATTTTTGGTAGAATTGTCATTTTAATTGAAGCAATTTTGCCTAGTAGTGATAATTTCAGCTTACTCCATACCTCTAAGTCCTTCTGGATTTGTTTGGCCAATTTGATGTAATTGTCTTCTTTGAGGGATGATATCTTATTGGTGAGCCAAATTCCTAGATATTTTATTTTGGTTGTTGTTTGTATTCCTAATGTCTCTTCCAATTCTTTCTCCTGGGTTTTTGTCAAATTTTTGGTTAGTAGTTTTGTTTTTTGCCTATTAATTCTCAATCCTGCCACTTCGCCATATTGATCTATCTTCCTTAGTAAATTCAGTCCTGATTGTTTTGGTCGTTCTAAAATGAATACTACATCGTCTGCGAATGCTTGTAATTTATACTCCTGGTTTTTTGTTCTTAATCCTTTTATGTCATTGTTGTTCCTGATTTCATTCAACAGTGGTTCCAATGCTAATATATATAATATAGGAGAGAGGGGACATCCTTGTCTCACTCCCTTAGATATTTTAAATTGGTCTGTTGTCTCTCCGTTTATCCATATTTTTGCAATTTGATCTGAGTATATTGTTTTAATCATATTTAAAAATTTGTCGCCGGTTCCCATTTTTTCTAATTGTAGTATTAAGAATCCCCAGTTAAGATTGTCGAACGCCTTTTGTGCGTCAAGGAAGAGTAGAGCCATCTTTTCATTCGATTTTTGCTCATAATATTCCAGTATATTTATTATTGTTCTTGTGTTCTTGTTAATTTGCCTGTTTGGAATGAATCCATTTTGATCAGGATGGATGTAATTCACGATAATTTTCTTCATTCTCTGGGCCATGATTGATGTAAATAGTTTATAGTCTACGTTTAGAAGTGATATAGGTCTGTAGTTTTTGGTTTGGGTGAGATCTGAGTCTTCTTTGGGTATCAGAGTAATGATTGTTTCAATCCATGATTTGGGAATTTTGGCTTCTAAGATTGCTTCATTTAGGACTTGTAATAAAATATCATCTATTGGCTGGTATTCAATTTTGTAAAATTCCGTTGGGATGCCGTCTGGACCTGGTGTTTTATTGTTGTTCAGCTTCTTCTTTGCTTCCATTAATTCTAACATCGATATTGGTTTGTTCAAGAGTTCTCTTTGAGTTTCCTTTATTTCTTGAATGTTGGATTTATTTATATATTCTTTCACTTTTTCCAATTGGATTTCTTCCTGTGCATATAGTTCCTGATAAAAATTTCTTACGATTCGCTTTTTTTCTTCGTCCATGTGCTGTAATTGCCCTTGTTCGTCTTGTAGTTGGTGTATTATTTTTTTTTCCTTTTCTTTCTTTAGTTTATAAGCCAACCAACGTCCTGTTTTATTTGCGAATTCAAATTGGTTTTGTTTTGCCATTTTGATTTTCCTAGCTATTTCTGTTGTTGTTATTAAATTTATTTCATGTTTGATGAGATTTATTTTCCCCTTGATCTCTTTCTTGTCAGGTCTGTTCTGTAATTCTGCTTCCTGTTTTCTGAGCTCCGTCAATAAATCGTTTCTTCTTTGCTGTTTCTCTCTGTTTTTCTTCGCCTTAAATGAGATTGTTAATCCTCTTATATATGCCTTTGTAGTGTCCCATAGGACTTGCAATGATGTTTGTTCCCTGTTATTTATTTGGAAAAATATCTCCATCTCTTTCTTTATCATCTCTATGTATTCTTTATCTTTAATGATCTCTCTATCCATCATCCATCGTCCCCTTTTTGGTTGGCCTTTCCAGACTATTGTTATAGGACTATGGTCCGCCCATATATTCGGTGTGATTTCAATTTCTTTTATATTTTCTCTTAATTCTGCGGTCATCCAGGCCATGTCTAGTCTGGACCAGGACTGATGGGGGTTTGAATAATAAGTATACTGTTTTTTAGTTTTATTCAGTTCTCTCCAGGCATCTTTCAATTGTAACTCTTGAGTCATGTCCTTAAAAGAATCAGGTAGTGTCTTTTTCCTAGAGTTATTTTTTTTATTACTTTGGTAGTCATATTCCATATCAACTATTGCATTATAGTCCCCTATTATACATAGATGTTCGTAGTCTAATTCTTTAATTTTATCGTGTATCTTTTTAAAGTATTCTTTTTGGCTCCCATTCGGGGCATATATTGATATCAATAACATATTTCGGGTCTCCATCTTAATATCTATCATTAGTATCCTGCCATCTTCATCTGTGTAGATTTGTTTTGCCTGGATGTGGCTTTTAATGTATACTGCGATACCTCTTTTTTTTTTATCTGATAGTGAGGTGAATAGTGTTCCAAGTTTTCTGTTTTCTAGTAACTGTTGATGTTGTTTTTTGATATGTACTTCTTGTAGGTTGATAATATCTATGTCTAATTTTTGAAGTTTTCTGAAAGTGTGTGTTCTTTTGGTTGGTAGATTAAGGCCGTTTATATTAATTGAGATTAATTTCAACTCTCGTCCCATTTCCTTTAGTTTTTCTTTATTAGTTTAAGTTTACTTGTGTTTCTTGTTACCATATGCGTTTTCTCCCTAGCCCCTTCTCTCTCCATCTTCTCCCTTTCCCTAGGCTCCTTCTCTTCCTTCCCTTTTTTTGTTTCCCCCGTGGGGTATTCCTGGTTTACATTATCTGAATCACGTCTAGTTTCCTGTTCCTCTTCTATTATAAAGTGAGTATCAAAGAATTCTTGTGCCTTCTCTATCGTATCGATTTTATATTTTTTGTCGTCCCAGGATATTAAGATTCCCTCTGGCACCAGCCAGCGGAACATTATTTTGTGTTGAATCAGTAGGGTTGTCAAAAAGTTGTAGTTTTTTCTGTATTCTCTTATTCTTCTTGGAACTTGTTTTAAGGTTATTATTTCTTTCCCTTGGTAGCAGGGTTTTCCCTCTCTCATGGACATGTAGATCTCTTCTTTTACAGTTTTACGTGCGAATCTAACATGTATTTCTTTAGGTAGTTTGTTCCTACGAGCATAGTTCGTATGGACTCTATATATTTCGTCAATTTCCCTACTAATTTCGGTTTTTTCCTTTTGGGTAGCCTCTACTAATATATCTGTCATCAGGTCTCTTAGATCTTCTCCTTTTGTTTCTGCAATATTTTGAAATCGTAAGAAGAATGATGCTTTTTCTAATTCTAAATGGGTAATTGACTCTTCGAGTTCTCTAGTTGACTCCATTTGATTTTGTTCGATATTGTCCATCTTTTTCTCCGTTAGAATCATTTTGGCTTCCATGTTTTGGATTCGTTCTTCGTTTTTAACTATGTTTTGTTGTATTCTCTCAATCTTATCGTCCATTTTTTTAATATTATCATTTATTTGTCCTACTTCTGATTTCAATTCCTCATGGTTCTTTTTTGTTTCTTCGTGGTTATTTGCAATTGTTTCTTGGGTTTTGTTCATCCCCTCCTGAATCATAGCTAGTATAGACTGTATATTCTGTATGCTGTGTGCACTAGCAGCTTTTTCTTTGTCTGTCGTTAACATCGTGTCTATAGTTTTTTGTTGTGCGGGTGAAGATTGTGTAGGTATTGGGTTTGTTGTTAATTTTTTCCCTGATTTAGTTATTGTTAGTGAAGATGTTGCCATCGTTGTCTTTTGTATTAATTTTCCCCAAATTTTCATATACTAATTAATTGGGGGTGGGTGAAATATCGTTATATAAGGATCAGGATAATTAATTCGAAGGGGTTAGGGAGAAAAAACAATATTTTAACAATTCATTCTTCTATTCTTATCCCTAAACAGTATAATGCAATTAATACTCTAATACTAAATAATCACAATACTTAAATTCACTTTAAAATTAGACAATCTCTATATAACCTTTCTATAATAGATCAATGGGATTAAAGTTCTCTATAAATCATCTAAAGTATTCTATTGAGTTGTATCACCGTTACCAATATATGCTACCTATATTAATTATTACAATTATTATTCCTTAATGATATCTATAACAATCTCTATGCAATGTCTATATTAATATCTAACTTTCTAGTCAATATGCAATATAATTCCACTTAATCAATATATTATTTTGCAATCTATATAGTTGTTTCAATAGGGTAGGAAATAGTAAGACAATAAGAGAAAATAATAATAATAATAATAATAGTAATGTTAAATCAATTCCTTATTATGTATTATAATAATTTCAAATTGGATATTAATATTCTTTAAGCAAAGTTAAGTAAGTTTTAAAATAGATGAAATTTAGTAGTTTAATATTTAAAGTTCTCAAGTATATCACTCTCAAACCAATTGGGGTTGCTTCCTTCTCCTTTCCTTCTTCCTTCGTTCTTCAGTTCGCCCTCTTTTCACTCAGCTGTCCCAGTTCTGTTTCAATATCCTCTATTAAATCCATAAGTAAATCAAGTAAATCAATTGTTCCAATATTCCTGTGTAGCAGGTTGTATCTCCTTTGGCAACAGCGTCAATGTATCTAATGTCTCACTACACGTCTCGTGTATGTAGTTGAATTTACTATTGTCGCTGGATACAAAGTGAAAGTTCCCTTCTCCAAATCCTCAGTCCGCCATTCGCTACTGTTCAGTTGGTTTCCTTCCGCTCACAACGGTCTTAAAAAAGTCTCAGTTCTTTAGGTTTACTTTCTACAATCTTTCTCTTAAATAATCCTTTTTTCCTCTGTTAAGTCAAATTGTGTTATTTTAAGGTTATAATCCACCGCTTACTTATAATCCTCTTTGTCTGTCACTCGTTCCTTTCGCCTGTCAGATCTGCGTTGTCATTGTGTGTATTGAGCTTCGCTCCAATCACTGTCTCTCGCCGCTTGCTTGACGATCTTGCCGCCGCTTTTTGGAGTCCTATTCTCGCCAGTGTATTTAGGTCCTTATGATTATACCTTTATATCTCAATCTACTTAGTCTTTACCGATGTTTCTCTTGAATCTTCGCTTCCACACTTATCGGTTGACAGCGCTCCGGCCAGCCAAATGGCTGGTTTTTTTCCTGGCTGGAATTAGGAGGGTTTCCTCTGAACCTTCAGTTTTTCTTTTTTCTCACCATAGTTGTAGAATCCAGGTAGATGATCAATAAGAATAATAAGAATGAGTCCAAACAGAATATAGACAGAGTTTGGGCTATAGTTTGGGCTATACTTCTAACAAGGACATACAAAACCTTTGCCAGACCTATCCTTGAATACTGTTCCCCTGCCTGGAACCCACACTGTATTTCGGACATTAATACATTAGAGAAGGTCCAGAGGTATTTTACAAGAAGAGTACTCAACTCCTCTGCTCGCAATAAAATTCCTTATACTACCAGGCTTGAAATTTTAGGCCTGGATAACCTTGAACTACGCCATCTACGTTCTGACCTAAGCTTAGTACACAAGATTATCTACCATAACGTCCTACCTGTTAAAGACTACTTTAACTTCAACCGCAATAACACAAGAGCTATCAATAGATACAAACTAAATGTAATCTGCTCTAATCTTGATTGCAGAAAATACAAGTTCAGCAATAGAGTAGTAAATGTCTGGAACAATCTACCTGATCCTGTTGTTAGTTTCTCCAACCCACATACCTTTTACCTTAAACTGTCTTACCATGGACCTTACATGTTTTTTAAGAGGTCCCTAAGGGGACGTGCATAAGCGCACCAGCGTGCCTACCATCCCTGTCCTACTGTCCCCATTTATATGTACTCATTTTATGTGTTTATGGCTATGTTTTGCTTATTTATATCCATTTATTTGTGCCAATTTTCATGTGTCCATGTCTATGTTAGACTGATACTTGTTTCTTTGTACTTGTTGACAAATAATTAAATAAATAAATAAAATTAAAAAATTAATTAATCTATGAACCTAGGTCCTTAGCATCTTATATTGAAAAATCCTAAATCTATAAAAACATTTATGCATATGAGTTTAAACAATTAGAAAAGAAATAAGGTATATTAAGCCTTTAGGTAATCTTCAACATAGCCTCTTGACAAAGCAAAGGAAAAATGGCTCTATCATTTCACGACGTTATCACAGCCTCTCTGTGACCCTCCCTCAGCCACTAAAAATTATTTTTAAAAGTATGATGCTCTTATCTTCCAAATGATAGCTCTATTGTATGATTTTCAGATTATCTCAATTAAATATTGTCACCAAAAGCTCATAGCCTTCCAATTCCAAATCCCATACTACTGGCTATAAAAGCCAATGGTTCAGTAATATCAGTAAGACACAGGATTCCTACTCTAAAATCATCACTTTTTTTTTTTACATAATTTTATTACAGTTTGCAGATTCAAAGCTAAAAACTAATGCAAACTGAGAAAAATATAAAAATTAAAAGGAAAAAGAAAAATAAGTGATTTTATTTTCTCTTTGTTTCTTCTCAAAAACTTTACCATATGTTTAATATGTTTTCAAATCCAAGATAAGAAAGTTATCCAAGTTACTGTTCTGATTTGTTATTTGTATATTCCTTTTAATTAATTTAAAGACATCATCCAGTTTCATTGGTAAACCCAATGTTACATCTTTCTCCATATCATTCTTGTAATCTGTCCTTTAATTCCACATTCAAAACAGCCTCAGACTTGTCCTCTTCTATTATCACTTTTAAGTACACTTTTATGATAGTAGACAGTCTTAAAGTTAACTACCAAGAACCATCACATTTGGACAATCCTAAATCCAGTTGGGCTATTTCTGTTGAGTTCTCTGGTTACATGAAACAAAACAGAAAACCTAGAACTAACTCAACCATAGATCCTAGAGAGATTACAAAATTCAAATCTGCCTCCAAACAAAAAGTTTGTTTGCTTGTGTATTATTTATCTTTTTGTTTATGCAATTTTTATCTTTTATAATTGTAAACCACCCAGAGTTGTCCTGATGTAAGATGGGTAGCCAATAAATTTTATAAATAAATAAACTTTTCTTTCTCAAAAAGTAAACCAGGATTTAATAGGCTTTCACTCTTACCTGCAGTTCCTTTACTTTTTCTTTATCCATCCAGAAGCTTCTATTGTGCTAACCCATTTCCCAGGTGTGGTTTTTTCCACTATTAGACACTGAATTGAAACAGGTAAGTTCTGATTTATTCTGGGCCAAAGTAATTTTTTTTCTGAAGTGCCAAATTGATCCCAAACCAAATTCTGTGGTCAGTGAACATTCCTAGTTTTTTTTCCAAAGTGAATTAATTTTGCAAATACATACATGCACACACACTCTCTCTCACACACATGCATACATATCCATAAACATGCACATATTAGACAACCCATGCCCCATTGGGTCATCATTTCAGAGATATTTCCTACCTAAACAAACAGAATGACCAAAAACAAGTAAAGCAACAGGAACAGGAACAATTTTTGACTTTCTGCCGGCTTCCCCATTGAGTTTCCTTGTGGGAATCTGGCAGAGACCAACAGAAATCTCCCTTCCCTTCCCAATAGGCAAATAAATGGCTGCTGCTTAGTGTGGGAGGGAGCAAGTGATTGCAAAACTGGCTGGAAAACTGTGACAGAATGTTGAAAATGAAGTTCACATGACCACAATAGCAGGCCAGCAGACAACAGCAGTCAGTAACTATGAAGAGCCACAACTTCCCCAAATTTCATTCCCTTGGGAATCATGACACATTCTGTAAGTTAAATCATTTGTGGTTCAAAAATTGTAGTCCTATGATGCACCATTTTGCCCAGTTAAAGGTCATGACTGTCACATGTAAATGCCTTATTCTCTAATATGTAAATAGTATATGAACGGGATATCAGGGGTTAATTTATTCTTCACTTCTTAATGTATTCATACTTTACCACTCCCATACCTAGCTCCACCCATTGTATATATAAGGAGCTGCACGCACCCATTCCTTGCTTCTATCTGTGAATATTCAGTGAATATAGAATGCCTTGTGTAAATAAAGAGAGATATATTTGAACTCTTAACTCTTGCATAATTTATTGAGTCTGATCCTGAAAATATCGCAACAAGCTGGTAGCAGAGGATGGTTAAATTGACTCAATAAAAACTTAAATATGTCTAAGAGAGATAGGCCCAACACCAGGGCATACAGCAAAGAAATGGAAACGGATCAAGAAATAATCGATGAGTCCACAAATGCGATTTCGAGAGAATCTGAAGAATACACAACTGAAGACGAAGAAATAATAAATGAAGATGATGACCGAGAGGAAATCAAAATAGAAAACAACGAACTCAGGTCAGAGATATTAAAACTGTTAAAAAGCCAGAAGAACGATGAAAGCCTCATCGCGAACCTCCAAGATATGCTGAAAAACAGCGGAGCAGCGAGAGAGAAGCACATCGCTACTGAAAAGCCAAAAGATTCAAAAATAGTGAGTGATACGATTACAGAAAAAAACGCTATGAAGAAGAAAAACGGTGATCCCACGCAAAATTTTGAATGGCAGCCATCTTGGTTTCAACAGACCTCCAGGGTGAGCGAAGCAGAGCCAATCAGAAAACTTGATTCAAAATTTCTGGCGCGAAAGACATTACTAGATAATGAAAACGAAAAAGAAAAGTCAAACACCTCAGAAGGATCAGAATCGGAAAGTGAAGGTGATTCAACAGATACTCAAATAAAGTCAGCAATGAAAACGCTTTTTGCTGCATTTGGACCGAAACTAAAGATTACCAAAAAGTCAACTAGAAAGCAAGCGAACAAGCCAACGCCTCAAAATCTACCCGCTCCCATCCTGACGACGAGAGCACCGACGCCTGAACCCAGAGAGCCCTGCAGATACCGCCCCACACCACAGACCGATGCAAGCACCAACGCTCTCAAGAGAAGAAAAAGAACAACCGCCATCGTCAGGACTCCCAAGATCGAGCCAGAGACCGATTCATCTGAGGAGGAGCAGAACGAGCGAGCCGCAACGACGAGAACCTCTCACGACGACTCCAGGAACGAAATGAGCAACGCGCATGCGCAAGACTACGCAGACGGCCCAGGAAGACATGAGTTGCTGAAAGGATCGTGCAGGCTCGTCGCGAGCATTCCCACGCCGTTTTGTAATTTCCAGCATTTACAAGACCACGGACTACCTCCGGTTGTAAGTAATGGACCCAATAATGTCGGAAACTTGCCCAGTGACTTCCCAAAGCTGAGAATAGATGGCATTAATTTACAAGAATGGTATCAGCAGCTCCAGGTTGTCTTTATGAAAGAAAACTTACTGTTTTTTATCACTAATCCCCCAAAAAGATCTTGGACTCTAAAGTTAGACTGCTTACACCATAGAGCATTTTTCTTATTAATTTCTAGTGTATCTAGAAATTAATAAGACCAGTCGACATTGTTTGACCGACAGCACCCTGAGAAGCCCCTCTCTGTGGGAGCGTACTGGTCAGTGGGAGGCTATCGTAAGTGAATGTATTTCAATTAGAAAATGAGCACACAACAATTCTGTTTGGAAAACAAATTACCATGGATGCAAAAAATATAGCGCTATACCCAGATTTATGAAGAGGGTCTTTGGATAAGATGCACTGTGTTTTTTCCCAAGTGTTGCTACTGTTACTACTATCCATTTACTTGAGTTCTTGAACACTCAGAATAAAAAAAAAAAAAGTAAAGAGCATTGTCCATGCTCTTCATCCCTTCTTTTGTCTCAAACAGGATAATGAAGAAAGGCAAGGCAGGGTCCAGAAGTTTGTCATGGAGCTGTTATTTATAAAGTCCCAAGAATACCATCAAATATCAGTCGTAAAAGCAACCTCATGATTGTCTCAGAAATCACCTGGTGATTGCATTATCACTTATGATCCAATGAGGAGAAATCAATGAGGATGTTCTTCACAAGGTTTATTATTAATTAAACAAATCTATGTGGGTAAGAAATGATTATCCTCTCTTGGTCTCTCATTTCCCTGTCCAAAGATGTAGTTTAGGTAGACGCTTTTCTATCTTTATCTAATTCATAATAAATGTAGTTTTTTCTTCCAATATCCTGATTAGTGTTCTTCTGAATTCTGATTATTTGCTAGCATTTACAGATAGTGCTAAGCCATACTCTGACTTCAGGACAACTAAATTATGAACATAAAAAAAGTGGGGAGGGGGACTGATTTTAACTAGCTAGTTTGCTAGCCAGCTACTTAGCAATTCAGTATTCTTTCTGCATATGTTCAGGAAAATATCCTGTAATGCTGAATTCCAATCTCCAACAATGTTTTTGTGATGTTCTAAGTAAAAAAAAAAAATAAAAAAATTTATTTATTTATTAGTTCGATTTATATGCCGCCCTTTTCCGGAGAGACTCAGGGCGGCTTACAATGCATTAAGCAATAGCCTTCATACTTTTGTATATACCTGCTTAGTAGGGCTTTTGCCCCCCCCCCTCAAAGCGGTGTTCTTTTTTATACAAAGTCAGCTTATTGCCCCCACAAACCGGGTCCTCATTTTACCTACCTCGAAAGGATGGAAGGCTGAGTCAACCTTGAGCCTGGTGAGATTTGAACTTGCAGTAATTGCAGGCAGCTGGTGTTACTTAACAGTGCATTAGTCTGCTGCGCCACCAATTATTTAAATAATTAAATAAGACTCATAATAATCAATGATAAAACTGAAAAATTATACATGTTAAGAAGCAAAAAATAGCACTTAAAAACATTTAAACAATGGGTTGATGTTACAGAAAAGAAAGTTGTCACAGCAGGTGATAACACCAAGCTGACCATAACCGAGCTTGAAAAACTAAACTGGGTAAAGATCTGATTACACTGAGTAAATCCCAGAGCTGCAAGAAAATCCAAAGAATATCCTGGAAGAAGGCAATGAACGTCAGCTTCCATATTTTGGCTAAGCAAACAATGGAATGTGACCATATAATTACTAAGATTTGGGTTCAATGCAAGTGAAAACATTACTAAGTGCAATTAAGTGGAATTTACTTAAATAATTATATTTAATCTCCAAGTTACAATTCCCCCTTTCATATAACAGGATAATTTAAGGCACAGCTAATTAAAAGCACCAAATTTTAAATAACAATCTATTGTATTGTATATAACAAATGTTTTTGTATTTAAAGATAACAAAAGATGTGAGAAGGAACAACTATCATGGGATATTCTAACAATTGTGACTCATTTCAAATGGAATCCCTTATCAAAGGCTTAAATTGAATAAATTGAGTAATAATGGGATAAGACCTGTCCTTTTATGGATTGCTAACTGATTAGAAAACAGAATCCAAAGACTAGGAGTAAATGAGCGATATTTCTCAATGGAGAGAAGAAAGAACTGGAGTTCTTAAAGAAACTGTTTTTAAGACTAGTGGTTTTTAAGTTATTCATGCATTATTTTTACTGAAGGGTAGGCAGCAAGCTGGTCAAGTGAAGATGATATCAAACTACTCACAGTGGATGAAATAAATTATAAAGAGCCAGATGGCAAATGCAATTCAATTTAAGTTAGTGAAAAATGATACACAGTAAAACTACAAAATTCTAACTTTACATATTCATTGATGGAGTCTGAGCTACGTGTAAGTACATGGGGGAAAAGAATTCAAAACCATAGCAGATAGCTCAGTGAACATGTCATCTCATTGTGTGGCAGCTTGTGAAAAAGACAAATTCCATACTAAGGTTCATAAATAAAGGGACTAAAAGTAAAATTGGCATCATTATAAATGCCTTTAAACAAATCTGGGTTTACATCTGATTACTGATTACTGTGTTCAGTTCTGGTTTGCCACATTTCAAAACAAATATTAGAAAAAGCTCAGAGCTAGAAAAAGCTCAGAGCTAGAAAAAGCTCAGAGCTGGAAAAAGGACAACTGAAATGATCAGGAGATTGAATACCTTTCTGAATACAAAACAACACAAGATGTAGGACTCTAGCTTTAAAAAGAGGCCACTGAAGGTGGAAAGGAATCAGGTTATAAAATTATACATGAAGAAATGGACAGTGAAAGATGTGAAGTCTCCCTTTAAATCTGCAAAATTAAAGCATAACAACTATATCCTTTGGGGTGATGAACTTAATTTAGTTTTCAAACTGACAGAATTCAACTTCCTTAGATTTCTAATACGACTGTTGGTTTTGAAATACCTTTTTCTGGTGCTGTTCCCACTGTACCTTCAGGGTGAAGTATGCTTATTCTTATAAATTTGGGATGTGTTTTATGTTTTATATTCCATTCATACATGCTTTTTATCTAATAATGACATCAGTGGAAGCAATTAGTACTATTCTAATAGTATAGTTTAGTTTTTCATGAATGTGTGTGTGTGTGTGTGTGTGTGTGTGTATGTGTGTGTGTGAAAACCTATGCATAAACTTTTACATTTGTTTCTGTGCAGAAAAAGATGCATCAGTTTCAATTCTTAACAAGCATGCAAGCAGACCCACTCTTAGAAAATTCAGGATTAAAGTGCTTTATTTTCTTAATAGAAAACTTTGTTTGCAATCTTACCTGTTTATTTCAGTGAGGTCCCATTGAAGTGGGACTAGCTTTTGAGAAGATGGCCTTAGGGTCTTGTCTTTGATGGAGTCAGAATTTCATCCATCATTGAGTTCAGTATTGAAAATTATATTTTTCTCTGTTTCCATTTGATTGCCCTTTCACTTCATTTGCATTTAGACAAGCATGGATGGAAGCACCCATACTGTGAATATGAATAACATCTCCAGCAACAGACAGGAATTAAAATATGTCATTAGCTTTGATAGTTGTCCTAGTTGTAAAGATGTACACTGTATCTATTCATTAATGAGCTTATGTACCTTTTAGAGAAGAGTCTAATTAAAATCCTTAGGTTATGTTCATCAAAACAGTCTTACTGTGTTTTTCAGACTAAGAAAACCTACACCATTTAATGAATAGAGCACTTAATTTCAATGGAATGAGCTGATTCAAATGTAATTTCAATATCCTATACATTTAAATATCCTGGATTACATAGTAATGGAATGAATGTAAAATTATCACGGAGAAAAAAGAAATATTGTTTTTGAATATTATAATTCTTAGATTTGTAGCTTCAACTTCTTATGATTTGTCACTACCGGGTTCATAAACATTATGAATAAACATCTCCGATTTAAGGTTTTTTCTCCTCTAGCCAACCACTATATAGCACTATATTAAATTCCATGTAAGCAGCTAGTTCTTAAAATCCAAGTCCATCCTGTTATTTGTTTCAGTCCAGAAACAAGTGTTCAAGCAGGTATGTTTGAGAACCATTTCAGAGATTTAATTTTTAAATGTGTTTCACTTGCTCTTCCCAGTCTTGTAAAACAGTCTTTGCACTGATTTGAAGCTAACAAAAATTTATTGTAGCATATATGGGCTTATTGTGAATGTCATAAATGATATCATAAAATCCAACAATGCTCTCATTCCTTGACTGAGCATGGATTTTTCTTCCATTTTAGATTAACCAAAACTGGGTTTATGCCCGTATTTTCCTGAATGGCCCCAAATTTGTTTGTTCTAAAATCTAAGCAGGTTTGAGACTTGTTAGTAGTTTAATAAAAGGTCTTTTAAAAATATTATAAAGTAGTCACAATTTCTCACTAAGCACCAGAATGGTTCCACAAGTAGCCTTTGATTTATGACTATTTGTTTAAGTTACAACAGCTCTAAAAAGTTATTGGTCTTTTCAGTTGTAACCATCACAACATCTTCATGGTCACTTAAGGTTCTTGGCACCCAGCATCTATTTACAATGTTGCAGTATCCTGAGGTCATGTGATCACCATGTGTGACTATCCCAGAGTCCTTCCAATAATTAAAATCAATGAGGGATGATTGAGGGATTTGCTTGACTGCAAAAGGTAGTAAAATATGGTGGGATCACTTAGTGACAAAAATTCTGGTTCCAATTGTATCTGTAAATCAAGGATCATCTATAATTCTTAATCCCCTCTAACTTGCATTAGCTTTTCAACTTTTTCAATATCTGATACCTTTTAGCTACAGTAGTGAAACTGTAAATGAACTTAGGATGTATAACAGTATAGATCAGTGGTGGCTAACCTTTTACTCACCCAGTGCCGAACAGGTACGTGCTTTGCACGCTTTGCGCGCGTGCCATCCGTGCTAATGTGGGGCTCCTCCCCCATGCACTGCACGCACAACTGCATCATCTGCACATGCACACAGCTTTCACACACAACCCCACCGTACGCTGCATGCACAACCACACCATCTACGCATGCGCACAGCTTTTGCGCGCCCCCCACTGTGCACTGTGTGCACAATCGCATAATCTGCTCATCCACATGGCTTTCACACATGCAATACATGCATGCGAACCATCTGCGCATGCACACGCTGCACACAAGTACTTTTGTACTCATGAGCAAACCCCACACATGTGCAGGAGAGCTCCAAAGAGCATCTGGGTCCCCAAAATTGTGCCCATGTGCACCAGACGCCGGAACACCAGCTGGGGTGCGTGCACATGTGCAGCTGCAGGTGAGTTGGGTGACAGCTCGCGTGCCCGGAAAAATGGCTCTGCGTGCCACTTCCGGCATTCATGCCATATGTTCACCATCACAGGTATAGATCATTTACTCATTACAAATACAAATAGTAGGCTTCATAGTTGGACTATTCAGCACACAAAACTATTCAACTGAACTTCATTGTGTTTCTTTTTTTTTACTTATTTTAAATTCCAATGGAAAAAATTACACCAGTTCCAGGCTGTGATTTTGGTTCTTGGTAGCAAAAAATACTATCAATCAGGTAAATCCAATCTTTAATTTGCTGTGACTTTTGTAGAGAAACCCCCATTTGGTGAAGGAAGAGAAAACCTACCATATACATTCCTTGTATCACAAACCCAGATACTATCTGCTAACTGCATAGGTTTAGTGTCCTTATTGTCTTTATCATTTGGGGCAGGCAGTTCAAGCTAAACCTTTTCTCAATCATCTGAAAGCCAATCATACTTGATGTGGGGACTGAAGAAAGAATGGTGTGAAAGATATATAGTTGGTCTATATTAATCCAATCCCTTCTTTTCATTTTCTATCTATGGTTCTGACAATTCTTCACAAGGAAGGGCCTCAATTCAATTTACAATTCTGCTAAATAATCTTTATTCCCTACCAAACAAGTGTCCATTATATAAACAAATTGGCATTTGCTAGCAAATTGCTATGTGTGGTTGTTGAAATCTTATACTTATTTCTTCTTTGAAGTTATGACACAGCTTGATGTACAATTACTTTTGAAAAGAAAGCAAAATATTAATGTGATGTTGCTTGCATTCCAGATTTTGTTTTATTGCTTCAAGTAACAGGAAAATTCTATCACTATTTAGCTTGCATCATAAACAAAAATCCAATGCCCTCCTATTGTTCACCATGGGAACTGAAAATCAATCCATAATAAGGTACATTTGAAAGGCGCTATCTCATTATAATAAAATTAATAACTTTATTTATTTATTCTATATACAAGGCAATCTAAAACGTGGCATCCAACAATACTGCAAAAAGATGTGAGTGAGGAATTATGCAGCTAGCTTAATCTATGATTGATCCCACGTTCACAGATACTTACAAAAGAAGAACAGACAGAAAAGCAAATCCATAAAACATATACATATTTCCATAATAGAATAGAATAGAATTTTTTATTGGCCAAGTGTGATTGGACACACAAGGAATTAGTCTTGGTGCATAGGCTCTCAGTGTACATAAAAGAAAAGATCAAGAATCTTTTCATCAAGAATCATAAGGTACAACACTTAATGATAGTCATAGGGTACAAATAAGCAATCAGGAAACAATATCAATATAAATCGTAAGGATACAAGCAACAAAATTACAGTCATAAGTGGAAGGAGATGGGTGGTGGGAATGATGAGAAGATTAATAGTAGTGCAGACTTAGTAAATAGTTTGACAGTGTTGAGGGAATTATTTGTTTAGCAGAGTGATGGCATTGGGGAAAAAACTGTTATTGTTTTTTCTTGTAGTTCTTGTAGTTGTTCTGGTGTGCAATGCTCTATAGCGTCATTTTGAGGATAGGAGCTGAAACAGTTTATGTCCAGGATGTGAGGGGTCTGTAAATATTTTCATAGCCCTCTTTTTGACTTGTGCAGTATACAGGTCCTCAATGGAAGACAGGTTGGTAGCAATTGTTTTTTCTGCAGTTCTAATTATCCTCTGAAGTCTGTGTCTGTCTTGTTGGGTTGCAAAGCCAAATCAGACAGTTATAGAGGTGCAGATGACAGACTCAATAATTCCTCTGTAGAACTGTATCAGCAGCTCCTTGGGCAGTTAAATCCACATATATATATTTCTCTTCAATTCCTCTTTATCCCATCATATAAATTTCTTCAAGGGCTATAACAAACCCTTTTTTTTTTGTAGGTCCAGTAAGAAAACATTTTCCAGATCATACTCTTGATCACTAATATGCCCCTTTTAATTTTTAAAACATCAGCCAGTTTCTTTTTTATATCCAGGAAAAGAGCCTTTTCAGAGGGTCTGTCACAATTGTGAGCAACACAGCTGATCCCATTATCTCCAAGTGTTCAAATCCATAGAATACCCCTGTCTTGTGATGTCCTCATAAGGAGGACCTTTCCAGAGAACATGTTGATGATGATCTTCAAATCCTTTAGTGAAGCGTCTTCATTTCACCATACCTCCACCAGAAGTTGTAAAATATACAAGAATCTTTTCCATGTTCTTTTCTATTTCTAAGTACAGGTAGTGTTTGCTTAATGACTGTTCAAAATCGCAACAGACCCCCCCCACCTCCCAAAGGTACCTACAACCTGATTCTGGAGTTCTAAGGCTGGCACTCCCCTTGAAGTCACATGACTGCACTTTGGGTGCTTGCCATCCAGTTCACTTTTATGGGTAGTTGCAATATTCACAGTCAACTTAAAACATTTTTTGTTGGTTTCTGGCCCTCTCAGCCGGTTTTTTTTTTATTTGATTTATATGCCGCCCTTCTCCAGAGACTCAGGGTGGCTTACAATGCATTAAGCCTTCATACTTTCGTATATTTATACAAAGTCAGCTTATTGCCCTCACAGTCTCGGTCCTCATTTTACCTACCTTAGAAAGGATGGAAGGCTGAGTCAACCTTGAGCCTGGTGAGATTTGAACTTACAGTAATTGCAGACAGCTTGATGTTAAAAACAGTTAATAACAGTACTTTACTCTGCTGCGCCACCAGGCTCCTGTTTCCAGCAGAATGGTCCATAGGAATAAATTGATTCATTTTATGACTGCCATATTTGCTTTACCATCACAGCAAAAAAGTCATGAGAGCACACTACAGTTCTGTTTGGGCCTCCGCAGATCTCACCTGACAGGTTGCAGGTCAAAATGAAGCTTCTGAGGAACAAATCCAGCCCTCTGGTGCTCCGTTCAGCCCTCGGTGGGCTTCCCCCAGCAGGGTGAAATGGAGGTTCCGGGAAACAGATCCATCCCTCCAAGGCTCCATTCAGCCCTCCGTGGGCCTCTCCCAGCCCATTGCAGTTCAAAATGGAGCTTCCTGGGGCCAGATCCAGAAGCTCCATTTCAGATGAAACAGGTCAGGGGGAGGCCTCTGGATGCCCAAACAGAGCTTCTAAGGCATGAATTCCACCCCTCAGAAGCTCCATTTTAGCTGGCAACATCCCGGGCGAGATCTCTGGACATCCGACCGTAGCTTCTGAAGGGCGGATCTGCCCCTCAGAAGCTCCATTTCAGCTGGCAACATGCAGGATGAATGTTGCAGGGCCTCTGCAGTTGTTTGTAAAGGCGAACAACTGCTGTGGTGCTGCAAAATTCATAGTTTCAGGACTTGTTTGCAAACTCTAGGGGGCGCTTATTGCATAACTTCGATGGTTAGCTACGGGAATGCTCGTAACCCGGGGATTACCTGTATACCAACACATATTTTGTTTCCACACCATAGTATATATTGTTATGCATAATTGAATAGGAAAGATGAATAATTTTGACTAAGCAATATGAATAAACAATGGAAAAGCTATTACAAGTTGCACATGAATACTTATTTCTTTTTTCATATCCAGTGGTAATCTTCAACCATAGCATGGATACCTTTTAAAGTAATTTTCCAACTTGATCTGTTTGTATCTTTTGATCACATTCCTTCTAACCAAAAAGAAAGTAAAATCAATGGACCAAAAACAACAATAGAAAAAATAGAGATACTGAAAGAACCAGCAGCAATTAAACTAACTTAGTTACCCATTTATCATAACAAATTTAGCTCTACTAATCCAATATGGAGAAGCATTTTCAACCTTTGTGGTCAATCAAGCATGAAATAGGTTGTCAAAAATACAGTCTGAAATATGAATCACACTCAAAAAGTAACTACAACATGCTTGAAAATACTGATGATAAATTTGTAAGACTTAAAATTAACTGGATCCCATCATACAAAAATTTCTACCCCATTTTCAGAAGTTGCTGCAATAATACAAAAGAACTTCCCCTCCATCTGCAGCTTTAAAAGCAAGATTTGCATATATACTGCTTCTCTGAAAGAATATATTTGTATAGTAACCCAATGTTAGTTGAAAAGTGAAATATAGAACTAATTATGAATTGGCAGGTTTTGGAGAAAAAGTATAGAGAAAAAGAGCACTAAGAGCCATCCATTTCTCATTTGTAAGAAAAATTCTAAACGCAGTTACGAAAGACAGAACCTTCCCTGTGGTAGTACCTGATTTTTAAATGCGCTCCCAGGGAAATGAAATTGGTAACTGTCTCTGTCTTTTTACATGAAATCAAATAATTCCTTTCAGTTTTAATGCTGGTTGAATATTGTTTATGTCTCTTATTTTGTAGTTTATTATTGTTACATGTGTTTTTTTATAATGTGGTTCATATTTTAAAAAGAGAATGAACTATAGTTTATCAATTTTAAAAAAGATATAATCAATGAAAATGCTAGTTGTAGGATATAGGCCAATAATGCATTATAGATAAAATAATAATCTGCTCATGCTCATTCGTGCTTGAAAGCTTTCCTTGTCTTTGTTCTGCTTTTCATTATAGAGAGGTCTAAAATGATGTAAAGGCTGAATGTTGTTTGGTTAAATCTTGTTTATCTATAATAACAGGTGATTAAAGGTAGTCCTTGACTTACAATCATTTGGTTAGTGATTGTTCAAAGTTACAATAGCACTGAAAAAAAGTAACTTATGATGGTTTTCACACTTATGACCATTGAACTATTGAGTCTGTCATCTGCACGTCTATAACTGTCCGGTTTGATTCTGCAAACCCAAGACAGACACAGACTTCAGAGGATAATTATAATTGCAGAAAAAACAATTGCTACCAACCTGTCTTCCATTGAGGACCTGTATACTGCACAAGTCAAAAAGAGGGCTATGAAAATATTTACAGACCCCTCACATCCTGGACATAAACTGTTTCAACTCCTACCCTCAAAACGACGCTGTAAAGCACTGCATACTAAGACAACTAGATACAAGAACAGTTTTTTCCTGAACACCATCACTCTGCTAAACAAATAATTCTTTCAACACTGTCAAGCTATTCACATTAGGCTGTATTACTATTGGTCTTCTCATCGTTCCTGTCGCCCATCTCCTCCCACTTGTGACTGCATGACTGTAACTTTGTTGCTTGTATCCTTGCGATTTATATTGATATTGTTTCCTAGTATGATTTGATTGCTTATTGTACAGTATGACTGTCACTGGGTGTTGTGCCCTTTGATTCATGACGAATGTATCTTGTCTTTTTATGTACACTGAGAGCATGAGCACCAAAGGCAAATTCCTTGTGTGTCCAATCACACTTGACCAATAAAGAATTCTATTCTATTCATTGCAGCATCTCAATGGTCATATGATCAAAATTCAGATGCTTGGCCACTGGCTTGTATTTATGACAGCTGCAGACTCCCAGAGTCATGTGATCACCCTTTGCAACCTTCTGAGAAGCAAAATCAATGGTGATGCCGGATTCATTTAACAACTGTGTTATTAAGTTAACAACTGCAGTGATTCACTTAACTGTGGCAAGAAAGGTCATAAAATGGGGCAAAAAATATTACTTAACAATTATCTTGCTTACCAATGGAAGTTTTGGACTCAGTTGTGGTCATAAGTTGAGGACTACCTAATTTCCCCTTTTTTATTAAGTCACATCTCTCAACCAGACTAGGTCAAATGAACTAAAGGACCACCATCAGTGAGCTGTTGGACAGAATTACTTGGTCTGTTGTGTGGATGTTTGGGTGGTTTAGGGGTGGGGAATTGTGGTGGGTGGGAGTGTGTTTGGGGATTGTTATGTGTGTTGGACTTAGTCTTTGGGTGTTAAATGAATTTCATTGTATGGGTACACTGTGTATACACGTACAATGACAATAAAGTTATTATTATTATTAAAAGTCTTTTTTTCCCTACCATCTATGAAATATCCAACTCTTGAGATAAAGAAGGTGTATATACAAGACCTAGGCAAGTATTGTTGATTATTGCATAGTGTTCTTAATTGCCAGATCATTTTAACTAGATCTTGTATAGAGAAGTCATCATGTTTCTTATTACTTAAGATTATCATACAAGTTGACATACTCATTTTGTATCATCATATTCTTTATTTATTTAAGAAATATTTGTATGGCTGCCCACTCACTCTCAGTGATTCTAGGCAGCTTACAAAAATACACATTATACATATTATATACTTTATAATAGTGTGTGTGTGTATGTATGTACACATACATACACTTTATATGCCTCTAGGAATTGTTCTTGAGTAAATCTGCATTTTGATTTTATATTTTGCAATCCAGTACATCCTTTTGTATTTACGATGTCTATAAATGAGCCAGATAATACAGAATGTGTTAAGTGATTTGAGCTATCAGTGACATCAGAGTTTTGGTGATGTAGTTATTAACAAATATTTTCTCACCCAGCCGCATAGACAAAAATCAATCATCTGATAACTAGGCATGGCATGAGCTGTCCGTACTGTCATTCCAATCTGATTAATCACGCATACACAGACCTTTACCTTAAGGAGCAATTGTTCACATTTAATCACAAAGAAACATTCAAGCATACCACTGTACGTTACTGCATTTAACTGCAATTTATGTCTTCTGTTTTAGCAAATACATTTATGATAATGTGACTGTAGCACAGAGATACATCATTTCACTCATTTTAAAAACATTAAAATCTAACCTAAGTAAACTAACACATGGCGTTCGGCATCATTTATCATGCTAGATTTGCAGCTTTTGAAGTTTCCATTATCCACATGTTTTTGCTAACAATTTATCCTAATAGTCGTGGCGTTGATGAGTTATTCGATATCATGTCTTCTTCAGGAGAATATCAAACATGCCAAATAGTAGATGCTTCCTTAATCAAGTTTTAAACTATATTTCACCAAGGCTTCTCTTATATATGTTTGACTAATTGATCCTGTTCTTTTCAGGGGGGGGGGGGAACCCATACAACTGATTGATGTCTCAATTTGTCTCAGGTTTCTCAACTGTGGGTAGATGGAAGTTTTGTCTATAGTATGTAAAAAAAAAAAAGAACTGAAGCCTGATTTAATTACTTGGGTGAAGCTTCCCCAACTACTTTTATATTTTCTTTTTATGTAAAATCTACTTTAAACTGATTGGTTCATTAGCAGGATAACATTTCCACCTGATTTCCAAAATTTAGTTCTTTGTTCTATAGGCAGGTGACAGACATCACACATTTTGTGCAGTTCTCTACCTATTTTTCTGATAAAAATTAGGTGTCAACTCTTCTATTCTTAGCATCTCCTAAAAGTCAATTTGATATTAATATTCATTAATCTAGAGTATTTACTGATTATTGGTTTCTACTGTGCACATTTCTTATTACATTTATGATTGAAATTATGGGATTTAAATGGGCTTATAAAATCTTATCAAGGAGGTTTATTGGTTTAATTCACTAACTTATTGAAGCTCATCAAAGCTGGATAGACATTTGTTAGATATTTTTCATTGAAATCCTGCACAGAGCTAAGTGTTGGACTCTACAGCCTAAATACTTCCTTTTAGTTCTATGATTTTATTGCTTACTTCTATTTTTATGAGTGTTTGGTTATGACTGGATTGAATCAAATAACTAACTGCATCTTACTAAAATTGTAGTTATATATGACACATTTTGATTTATTTTATTTAATTCAAGGGAGACAATTTTATTTTTATATTTTTAACTTGAGGAAAAAAATAATATTAAAATTCCAGTTTGCTTTGATTATGGAATACATATTCCCATAAGATTGTTGATCTATTTCAAACACTAGTGATAAGGAATCATAAATCTGTAGTTAAGTGTTAATTTAAACAACATTTTTTAAATTTGAAACTCACCAGTCAAAATGTACTGTTAAAGTCATTACAATATTGGGTAAATAAGCTAGTAAATGAGCCAGTGGGCATTTTTTTAAAATCACAATTTTACAGAATACAATAAAGGGCATTATGAAAGTTTAATTTGTGCTTCATTTAATTACTGAAAATGAATTGGGAAACAATCCTATAGCATTCCATAATATATGGACAACAATACATGCAAGCTGTGTTACACAAGCCGATTTAAAACCTGATTGAAATCTAATGGGTAACATTTCAAATATTCAACTAAGAACAATTTCATAGTGGAACCACTTGCCAGAAAATTGCAGGGTTCTCTGTCACTGAATATGGTGGAAGAGATCCTAGACAGTCATATATCAGGGATCCTTAAATCTGAGCTTCCTATAAAATAGGAATTTGGACCAGGGGTGGGTTCTAAAAGATTTACTACTGGTTCTGTGGGTGTGGCTTATTTTGTGGGCATGGCTTGATGGCCATGTGACAATTCTTTAGGATTTAGCAGAGGTACTGGTCTACCAGGCTTTTAACTGCTTGCAGAGCTGTACCGGTCTACTCATTTGTTTTTGGAGGCACTGGTCTACCCATTTATTTTTGCAGGCACCGGTCTACTCATTTGTTTTTGGAGGCACTGGTCTACCCATTTATTTTTGCAGGTACTGATCTACTCATTTGTTTTTGGAAGCACTGGTCTACCCATTTATTTTTGCAGGCACCGGTCTACTCATTTGTTTTTGGAGGCACTGGTCTACCCATTTATTTTTGCAGGTACTGATCTACTCATTTGTTTTTGGAAGCACTGGTCTACCCATTTATTTTTGCAGGCACCAGTCTACTCATTTGTTTTTGGAGGCACTGGTCTACCACCACACTGCCTTTTAACACTGATCAGCTGTAAGGCGGCCCTTTGAAGCCCCGCGGCAAGAGTTTAAATAGTTTTTTTTTCCTTCTAGCCGATCAGCTGGGACTCAGGAGGCAGCAATAGATTGGGGGTGGGGGCAAATAAACGGTAAGAATAACGCGGGGGGATGGGGGGGCAGAACCAGTTCGGTGACATCATATTGTCACCGCTACCGGCTCAGCGGAACCGGGCCAAACCAGGAGGAACCCACCACTGATTTGGACTCAGTAGCCTAAATGGACTTTATAAATGGACGGTATACTTTTTCAAAAGGTGGCACGGTGGCTTAGTGGTTAAGGGCTTGTCACTTGAAAAGCCGGCAGCCCAAGTTTGAGACCAAAGCACCAAGTGACGGGGTGAGCTCCCATTCTTGCCCCAGCTCCTGCTAACCTGGCAGTTCGAAAGCATGCAAATCAGAGTAGATAAATAGGTACCACTGGTGGGAAGGTAACAACGCTTTCTGATGTCATGCTAACCACATGATTGAGGAAATATCTTCAGACAACGCTAGCTCAGTGGCCTTGAACAGAGATTAGCACCGCCTCCTGTAGTCCACAATGACCAGTGGAGTAAAATCTACAGAGGACTTTTTTACCTTTATACTTTTTTCAAAGTATTATGCTATTATATTACTTTTTATCAACTTTTACTTGAATGTCATTAACCATTTCTCTTCTTGGCTACTATATACTTTGTTCCTTCTTCATAATCAATGTGACAACCACAATTCAGACCTCTAAATCAGGAACAATGATGGAATGATATATGAATTCATCCACTTAATACCATAGCTTGCCTGGTGCCTTTATGCTTCATATTCCTGTCCTACCAAATTTACAATCTAAAATTTAATGTACCAGAAATAACAAAGGCAATAATAGCAGGTTATTGAGAGAAACAATATATCATGGTTTTTGCTGTTAATGTTTGGTTTAATTATAATCTAATTATACTAGGCTGTGAGAATTAGGACATTTTTTCAAAAACCTCTTATGATATAGAAGTGTTTTAAGGACATATTTGAGGTAAAAGATGACTGAACATACAATCAGATCTATCATTAACAAACCAAAATACAGCATTGCCCACTGCTGCAAATTGCTTCTCTGGAAGATAAGCTGGGACATAAAAGAAGTTTATGTTTAAAAAATGTTCACAGAGGAATACAAAAGAATATTACATTGAAAAACAAAGTTTCAAAATATTCTAACGCATGTCTCCACATCCTCAGCTTTTCTGATTCTACAGCAAGGAATTAAAAAGTTTCCTGTCTTGATAAAGTTAATTCTTTGCTTAGTTCTGTTAACAAGACCAGAGTCGGGTGAGTGAATGCAAACTGCAAAGAAGTGCTTGGAATTTGCTTTCTATATCTGAATGGAAAGAGAATGTTGACAGCAATAATTTATCATATAAGACGTATAGCACAAAGTTTCCATCAAACATTAATAAATATGCAAGAAAGAGCTCCTAACCTCCTTTGTATTAGAAAAACCAATTCAAAAATTAACTCTGTGCAAAACAGTTCTCCTCACCCTCTACTTTGCTCAGGTAGGTAGTGAGAGAGAAAGAAAGTGTCTACATTCTTAAACTGCCTACCAGCTGTTGTCTGCTGTGTAACCCATGGAAAATTGCTTTCTTATAGGATCTAGCCTTTGACTCGATGCTCTCAGCCAAAGCTTTTTGCCCAGGATTGCTTCACTTTCCTAGGCCTGAGATTCAAAATTATTGCTGTGCTGGACAGGCAAAGTTCTGACCAAATAGATTACTCAAATAGCACTTTCGTTTGGAAAAAATCTCCAGGCTGAAGAAATCCATGTTTATATTTAACATTTATACTCTTGGGAAAGCAGGACGTTGAATCAACTAGCTAATCATGACTTGTTGTAAAGAGATGTATAAGGAAAATTGGGGAGAATATATTATAGAGATATCAGAACATGGCTGCAAAGAAACTCGATAGGTACTAGGTGGCAATAAAAAGCTAGACTTTATTTCCCTGCTACCCTAGGGAGGGAAAGTGAAGGGATATATTGACAGCCTGATGAAATGCTGTAGGTTGGCATTTGTTTGTAAGGACAGCAGGCTAGTTGGATGGCTTCCCTTACAGGTTGTATTTTTACCAAGAAAGATAAAAAATCAGAAAGTGTTGATACATAATAAACTGTTGTGAAACTATAGGTTATAGTTTCTCTTAAAATAGGCTTGCGGTCTTATAGTACTCCTGATTCTCAGCTGCTCTTGGATTTGGAGGTGTTTGTGCCAAGAAGAATTTCTGTACAATTTCCTTTAATGCACTAGCTGAATCCTTTCTTGAGCCTACTAATTGTATCATGGTTATCCATGCCTTCATTGCACGTCCTCTTGACTAGTAATCTATGTGGAGCTTGTCTTGAAAGGCTGCAGAAGCTGCTCTTACATAAGGCAGCAGTAAACTGCTAACTGGTACAAGATACAGTACTGATTGAAATATTTCCACCATTTGCCTTTATTATAATAATATCATAAGTGGATTTAAGGCTACCTTTCCTACTGCAAATTTATCCATTTAAGTTTTACAGAGCAGGTCATTTTAAAGATGCTTTTTCTATAAGTGGTTTCAGCATGCAGGAAAGTCCATCACCCAAGCTATGAAAGGGTGGTGGCTGTATTGCTATTATCATCACCATCAAATAACCTGGGTACTAATATTTTTGCTTCTACAACAATTCAATTGTTTTGCTAAAAATAAAAACAAGCTTTTATAGGTTTAAGAATCACTTTGCTTCCTGGTGGACAGTTCTTCATTGCAAACTTGCAGGGGATTTGGAGTCACACAAATGATCCAAGATGGCGCCGCTGACAGCTGCCTCAGTGAAATGCTCTCTAATGGTTTCTTTATTTTTTTATTATTCTCTGCGATTCACTATGGATTTCATACTCACAAAGCCCTTGCTATTGCTATCAGATGTGCTCTTCCTGGAGCTTCATTTACAAGCTATCTAACATAAATTCCAAGGAAGCTGCAACAGGTAAGATGAAGATGTTGTACTTTACTGTCAAGAATCCATTTCATAAACCAAGCCCAAAATATATTATGATTTGGAACAATAGCCCCAAGAAGATCTACTACCATTCACCACAGTTACATTATTATAACAGCAAGAGCATTATGTTCAACAGAGAGTGATAGCTCTTTAAATTGGAGAACCTGGACTGAAATGGCTAGGTTTTGAGATCTGGGTTTTATTTTGCTTTTAATTGCTTTGTGTTTGGTATCTTACTAAAAAAACAATCACCTGGACTGGCAATATTTTTCCAAGTCATTGGACCATTCTGAGGCTGTGCTGCTATATTCCTTCAAGGAGAACAATAGGACTGCTCTGTAAATGTTCTTTGAAGATTTGAATTCATAGAGTTATCAGTATCAAATATCTTCCTTTTATCATTTTAATGAAAATTGTTTTTTAACTTTGTTATTTTATAGTAAGCTATTATATCTGTGCAATGCTATGTCAATAAGCCTTTTTTAGTCAAATACCTGAATTTCTAAACTGTACTTTGCTAGTGCCTCCTGGGCCATGCAAACAGAGTAGAATTTCATTGACTGTGCAAATAAATCAAACCTGTAAACAACAGATTAACTTTTATCTTGTCTAATCCATGATTGTCTAAAATCTAATCCTCTCATTTACACTCTTGCCTTATTATCCTATTTACCCTATTGACTTTAAGATTTGTAAATATTAATATGTGTGGTTATTTTTCTCCATTTGCCCAAGAATAGCCTAAGGCTTCCCATTTATAATATTTTTCTATTTACCCTAAGGTTTAATTTAATAGGTGTGGTTCAGTGCTCAAGATGGTGCAGAGATATGCAACCAATGTTTGTTTGGAACCTAACAGAAATATCTAGTTCTCAGGAGAGCAGAGGAGAGAGAAGAATCTGAGAAAGCAGATACTAGCTTATTTCCATTGTAAATGTGCAGCCAGAACCAGCATTTCAAGGCAGTTTGAGAGCTACATGGGGAAACCACATTCATCCCATTATGTAGACATGGTCTCCTCTTTTAAATTGTTTTAACATTGATTCAATTTCAAAGAGTGTGGACTACACCTCCCAGAAATATACACACACACATACACAGAGAGAGAGAGAGAGAGACAGACAGACAGACAGACAGACAGACAGACAGACAGACAGACAGACAGAGAGCATGCTGCCTAGGGAATTCTGGAAATTAAAGTCCAAACACCTTAAAATTGCCAAGGTTGAGAAACTCTGTAGATGACTGGAAAATAGGAAAACTATTAAATGGAGAGTACAATATATGGAGAATAAACTCTTGGTAGTTGAAAGATAAATCTACATTTCATTTCTGGAAGACAAAAGTTTCCCAATTGTAAAGAATGCTTCGTCCAATTCAGCTTGTCATCATCATATTCTCATGTACATACATTTGTTTTGTTGCTGTTTTTAGGAATCATAGGTATATGATATACTCTTGATAAAGTTGAATTATATGAATTCTAGTCAAAAATGGAAAGAAGGCCAACAGTGAGACAGATCCCCGAGGTAAAAAAAAAAAATTATTCAAGCTAACATTTACATAAACAATAGGAAGGATAAGCATATTCCAACAAAATCAATCCACATCAACCATTTCAGTTTGAATTAATGAACCCATTTTTATTTTCAATTACTTTTGGATTCCTCTAGAATAAGCAAGTAACCAGTTAAAAAGGAGAGGAGGAACCAGTGTAGGAGAATTCATATCAATGAGAAGTTTACACAGAAGATATTTCATAAGGAATGACATTTTTCCCAAGTCAGATGTTTAGATTCAGAAGTGGTAGAAACTTCTATAGATCCTTTGATCTCCAAAATTGTGTTTGAAGATAAAGTTGTGTTTGTCAGATAAAGTCCCAATGACTCCATTTATACAGCATACTAATCGTGATTAACAATAAGATTCATTAGGTTTTGGTTTTGTTTGATAGCTTAGAACATTGTACCACTGTAACCTATTGGGTTAGATCAGGGGTGTCAAATTCACGTCATCACGGTGGTGTCATGTGACATATCAGGACTTCCCCCCCCTTTGTTAAACCGGGCATGGGCGTGGGCGTGGCCAGCGTGTGACGCATCCAGCCGTGGGCCAGGAGTTTGACAACCCTGGATTAGATTATGGTTCAGTGTATACTGTGTGACATAAAATGAGCTAATTCAGTAACTATTTAGTTGTTTCATGAGATCATGGCTAATGACTTTCATTCCTCTTGGTTCTCCCAAGCTTCAGCCTTCTCCCTGCACCCCCAACCACCATAACCTGTTTTTTCACTTGAAGGAGCATCCGTACTTGTTTTTATTTTCTAACTTCTAAACTTGTTTGCAAAATGTAAGAGAATAGGTTTTCCTTGGACATTCTCCTTTGATATTTCTACCATGGCTTCCAACTTTTCATCATAGAAAATCAGCTAAATAGACAATGTGGAGTTGCTGCATTTTTTGAAGGATAGTGCCAAGAACCATCTATCTTGAAACTTCATTAGTGTGATGCTATCCAGCTTTAGAATTAATACATGTTGGCTGGAATTACAGAATGGGTTAATCTAGAGCTACGAGATCTACCCTACAAAATTCAATGGGCATTAAGAAGCAGAAAAGAATTGTCACCTTTACTGCCAACTTATGATCATCATATTTTTTGCAACCAAGTCTGAAAATCCTAAGTAAGCCTAATAAAACACAAGATAATATATCCAAAAGAAGAGAAAATTATGGCTTAGTACAATACCTCATTTCATACAATATGAAAAAACAATGGTTGAGTTCCCATAACTTGATGAAATCATCCAAGCCAACTTAACATATATTGTAAATGCAGCCATTCTGGTCTAAGTTTATCTGGATGCATGATAGAGGTCCTCTTACAATTCAAAAAGGCTGTGATGTGTAATAGTTATAATTTTTTTAAAAAAATGAACTTCAAATACTTTGGCCACCTAATAAAAAGTAAGAACTCACTGGAGAAGAGCCTAATGCTGGGAACAATTGAGGGCAAAAGAAGAAGGGGATAACAAGAGAATGAGGTGGCTGGATGAAGTCACTGAAGCAGTAGGCGTGAGCTTAAATGGACTCCAGAGATGGGTCAGACACGATTTTGCAACTAACAACAACAACAATTACACATCACAATCTTTTTGAATTATGGGGCTATTTATGGCTTTATTTATGGCCCTTTATGGTCTTATTTGATAGCTTTAAGGAAGTCTAGGCATAATTCAGAGCAATTGTTCATTGCTCGTTGTATCTGATATCATGGTGTTAGAAGTGTATTCATGAGCTAGTCAATAGGATTCAAGTGAAACACCTCCAGTTTTTATTTTAGCAGCAAGTTTTCTCCAGCATAGACTTCTTTAATAAGATGTTTTCCCCAGGTACTTGTGCCATTTAAATAACATCATGTTGGTTTAGATCAATGTTTCAATAATTTCAAAGTAATAAGTATTAGTTTTAAACTCTATATTATGGCCATATTTATGTTTTCTTAAGATGCGGAGGGATTCATTTTACTTTCCTCCTTTTCCTTTTTCCATAAGCCCTGTCTCCCTGCTCCAAACATCTCTCCCTCCTGCTGTTTGCATCTCTTCCTGGCTCTTCTCCTGCTGGGTAAATTCCCTACTTTTCTTCCCCCACCTCCACAAGCTTTGGGCGTCATCTCTCTCTTTTCACTCCCTGCTGGGTTCATCCCTGGGCTTACTCTTCCCTTGGATGGATACATCCTCTCAGCTCCTGCTGTGGACATGCCCCCTTCCTCTGTAGCTCCCAGATGCTTTCCAATTTCCTCCTCCCTTTGTCCTTTGGCTTTGAGTCCTGCTTACCTTCCATGGCTGGAAGCCTTACTATAACAAGCATCCACCATCCTCAGTTGCAACAAGTACTATGGATATTGTGTTTGGTCATGTCTTTTGCTTTTCCAATCAATTTTCACAGCTTAATTTAATTTAATTTAATTTAATTTAATTTAATTTAATTTAATTTAATTTAATTTAATTTAATTTAATTTAATTTAATTTAATTTAATTTAATTTAATTTAATTTAATTTAATTTAATTTAATTTAATTTAATTTAATTTAATAATTTAATTTAATAATTTAATTTAATTTAATTTAATTTAATTTAATTTAATTTAATTTAATTATTTAATTTAATTTAATTTCCAATTTATATACCGCCCTTCTCCCTGAGGACTCAGGACGGTGTACAGCCAAGATAAAAAACATAGAATACAAATATTAAAACATTTAAAAATATATATAAATTTTGGCCCGAAAATTAAAAAAAATCATAAACTAATTAAGAGAATTTAAAAATTTCTTCTTAAGCCAACCCGGCTTGCTAGAAAAGATGGGTTTTCAGGGAACGACGGAAGGCATTGAGGTCATGGATTCTCCTTATCTCCAGGGGCAACTGATTTCAGAGGGTGGGAGCCCCCACAGAGAAGGCCCTCCCCCTGGGGGCCACCAGCCTACATTGTTTGGCTGATGGCACCCTGAGGAGGCCATCTCTGTGGGAGCGCACGGGTCGATGGGAGGTCGTTGGTAGCAGCAGGCGGTCTCGCAGATAGCTAGGCCCTATGCCATGGAGCGCTTTAAAGGTGATAACCAACACCTTGAAGCGCACCCGGAAGATCACCGGGAGCCAGTGCAGCTCGCGCAGGAGCACCATGTTGCTCCCATCACTACCCGCGCTGCTGCATTCTGGACCAGCTGGAGCCTCCGAGTGCTCTTCAAGGGGAGCCCCATGTAGAGAGCATTGCAGTAGTCAAGGCGAGAGGTGACGAGGGCGTGAGTGACTGTGCACAAGGAATCCCGATCGAGAAAGGGCCGCACTGGCGAATCAGGCGAACCTGATAAAAGGTCCCCCTGGTAACAGCCGTCAGATGTTCCTCCAAAGACAGCTGCCTATCCAGGAGGACTCCCAGATTGCGAGCCCTTTCAGTGGGGGCCAAAGACTCGCCCCCAATAGTCAGTGATGGAGTCAACTGACTATATCGGGATGCCGGGAGCCACAGCCACTCAGTCTTGGAAGGGTTGAGTTTGAGCCTGTTCCTCCCCATCCAGATCCACACAGCCTCCAGGCACTGGGACATCACTTCAAGGGCATTGTTGGGGAGGCCTGGGGTGGAGATGTACAGCTGGGTGTCATCAGCGTACTGATGGTATCTCACCCCAAAGCCACGGATGATCTCACCCAGTGGCTTCACATAAATGTTGAACAGAAGGGGCAAGAGGACCGATCCCTGCGGCACTCCACAGATGAGACGCCTCGAGGTCGACCTCTGCCCCCCTGCCAACACAAACTGTGACCAGTCGGAGAGAAAGGAGGAGAACCACCACAACACAGTGCCTCCCACCCCCAACTCTTCCAGCCGGTGCAGCATGATACCATGGTCGATGGTATCAAAAGCCGCTGAGAGATCTAATAGGACCAGAACAGAGGAATAACCCCTGTCCCGAGCCCTCCAGAGATCATCCACCAACGCGACCAATGCCGTTTCCGTGCTGTGCCCAGACCTGAAACCCGACTGGAACGGATCTAGATAGGATGTTTCCTCCAGGAATTGCGGAAACTGTTGCGCGACCACACTCTCAACAACCTTTGCAATGAAGCGAAGGTTGGAGACAGGACGATAGTTAGCCAATATTGCCGGATCCAGGGACGGCTTCTTGAGGAGAGGCCTCACCACCGCCTCTTTCAGGGCAGCGGGGAAGTGACCCTCACTCAATGAAGCATTAATGACGCCCTGGAGCCAGCCTCGTGTAACCTCCCGGTAAGCCAGTACCAACCAGGAGGGACACGGGTCCAGTAAACATGTGGCCGCACTAAGTCTCCCCAAAATCCTGTCCACATCATCGGGAGTCACAGCATCAAACTCCTCCCAGATAACATTCTCAAGACTGTTCCTCATCACCCTGCCCTGATCTACCCAGTCAGAGTCCAAATCCCCCCAGATCTGAGCGATTTTGTCATACAGGTATTGTCCGAAATCCTCCGCCCTGCCTTCTTTATGCTCCAATAATGCAGTTTGTTCTTTAAAAAGAGGCCCAATAGCAACTATCACATTTTAGTATGATGGAGATTTTTGTTTAAACTCTTACCCATTCTGGAGCTTTATGGACTGGTTCGGGGATTGGAAGGACTTTCTTCACTTACATACTGTTCATTTGAAGACTTCGTACAAAACATTTTAACCATCACATGACCTGTTCCATGTAAAGCACTCGCGGACAACTATTAGAAATAGGTGGGTGATTTATCCCACAGTGTTTGAAGTAAATGAAATGGCAGCTAAACATGTCTGATAATCTGTGTCTATCTTAGACCATGTTAAAAGCTATTCCCTGTTCTTGCAGTATGACTTATGGGAAAAGCAGGGAATGAAGTAAAAGAGAAAGAGAAAAAATATTCTCCTTCAGCTCTGGTGTCAATAACTGTTCATTACCAGTCATTACCAACACATTTAAGTTGTCATGTTTTGTACACTTACTTAGAAGTAAGTAAAAAGGAAGTGACAAACTATGTTGATAATGTTTGAATGTTTCCAAACTAAAAAGCTTCTTGTATATGCCTATTAACAAAACTCAAGATGGACAAGATTCAATGTACCTTTTTTTCTCTTTTGGATATTGCACTAGATTGATTTCTTACCACTTCTGCTGTGTTAAACTCGTAAACTGAAAAGACAATTTCTACTGTGTTTTCCATTGGCAGCATGCTGCCCTATTAAAATCAGGTGCATAATACTGTATCTACAAAGATTTAAATTTTCAATGATCGATCCCTCTTAAGGTCTTTGCTTGGACAGGTCAGCAGCATAACTTTTAAATATCACTGACACATGTAAATTATGATTACCAATTTTACATAGAAGTAATAGAATGCATTACAAGTGAGATCAAGCAGGACAATTCAGGATTCTGAAGATTGATTTCAGCATTGGATCAAATTTCTGTAACTCTGCCAATTTATTTGTGATGACTCCTGTCTGCATCATTACAAAAAGTGATCATAATTTAAAAAGATAATAAACAAGCCAGTTATTGTAAAAGAAATGCTGGAGAAGTTTTATACCAAATCCAAAGAAAATACAAGCTAAATAAATTTTCTTCTCTCCCTCATTTAAAGTTTTGGGGGAATTCCATGTTTATATCTGTTCTCTGCAATGTCCATGTCTTTTAATCTATTTTAAAGAGTTTTTATATTTATACTGTATTATGTTGAAAGTTTGTGTGCTTAAGGGAAAGATAGAGTATGAGCATTTTATTTAAATCAGTAAAAGCTCTGTCAAATGAAACTCAGTGTTAGTATAGAACAAGTAGAGCAATGACACAGATCTGATATGGTGTAAAGATAGCTTTAATTTATAATACTAGTATTACATACAAATGGTCTTTCAAAATTACCACCAAATCAATGAATGGAACTAAGTGAACAATTTCACTTAATTTCTACAGAGAAAGGAGAAAGTCTTCAACACTTTCTCAAAGACAGACCTTAGTGGTGACAGTAGCAACAGTATTGAGAAAGCCTAATGTGAGGAGCTATCTCAAAGTGTCTTCCTGGGAAACAGAAAACTGCTATAGAAATGATTGTACAATGAAAGACAAGGGAGCAATATACATCACCCAAATAGTAAGGAAAGACATAATTTTATGAAGTCCATAGCTTATAACTTTTTGTTTTTGTTTTTGTTTTTCCATTCCAATGCCAATGAGGAAACAGTTTTATAATGTAGGGGTCCCAACCCCCGAGCCATAGACCACTACCGGGCCTTGAGCCTTTCGGAACCAGGCTGTGGAAGTAGCGGGCAAGTGCGCATGCGAGTGATGGGTGAGCATGTGCGTGCGTGTTCCATTTGTATACTCCATTTGTATGAGTGGCGGGCATGCACGTACCCTTGCCCGCTGTTCACGTACAGCTATCCCTTCTCCCACCTCACCAGTTCTCAAACCTGGAAAGATTGGGGAATTCTGTTATAATGGAATGCAATACAGATTGCATATAGATTTATTTCTCTCTGCTCTTTATCCATACTGAAAGTACCAGGAATGTGGAACTTATAGCCAAGAGATGCTCAGTTAGTTCTGCCTGCATTATTGTGGATCAATTTATTACCACTCTTGGCATCTGCATTCATGGTGAAGAGCCAAACCACTCAGCTTTCAAGAAAGGAACTAATGTTCTATGAAACTATAGGTAACATAGTGGATGAAACAATATTGCTAAACCATTCAGGAAATCTTTGTAAATATAAACAAGAATTTCTTATTCAGAATAACATTGTTGAATAAATAAATGTTAAGAATTCTAATTCATATACTAATGGTATAAATACATTTCCTGCATGATTTTTTCTTTTTTGCTCCCTAAACTCCAAAACATCCTTTTTTTAAAAAAAAAATCAAAAATAAAATAATTTATAAATCTACAAAATCATTTTTTTTTTACTATTTTTAATAAATAAGCTAACACACTTCTTTAAAAAATGCATTATCTTGGTCATCTAGAATTAGGTCAGAGATAGTTTTAAATTTCCTTCCACCTTTGCTAAATAAGACAGACTTCACACAAGAATAAATTTCTATGTCCCAGCTGAATTAGCTGTTCACAGGAGAGCATTCTAATAGAAATGACTAAGGCTCAGGATATGAATGTAAAACTGATTGCTTGACCTGTTCTGTAACATAACTCATATCATGAATATGCACCTGAAAAGCTATTATGATTTTCATATCTTCCGTCTCAACGACCGCTATTCTATCAGTAATAACTTTTACCAGTCAAATCTCCATCTGTGTCTCAGACTCCCTAATGTTTCTAGCTTGTCTCTTAGCCTGGGGAGGGGGGGGGATGAAATTGTTTTTGCCATTTCCGTTTTGTATGTGTGTGCATGCGTGCGTGCGCGTGCGTGCGTGCGTGTGTGTGTGCTGAGAAAGTATCTTTGAAATAAAGCTTGTCTCTAATTATCTAACAATTGGACAATGCATTCTGGTATTTGTGAACAAAATGAAATATGCTATACTTCTTGCCAAATGAAGCACAATGGAAAAACAACCCAAACAGTTCAGACTGCATTGTTTTAAAGGTGAAACCTGATGATGTTGCAAAATATTACATGCCAAAAGATCAGCAACTGGATCTATGGAAATAGATTATATAGATTATATTATTTCCTACAAAAAAACAGGAACAGCAGCAGAGTGAAATTACACATGAAATTTATAGATACGGTTAAGGATTTTCTTGTAAAGGGTAAAACATGGGAAAGTATTACAAGAAGAATAGTTCAAATGAACTCTTCCATGCTTCCATGCTATATATGGATAAATATTTAGCAATTCTGTCCACTATTTGCGATAATCGATAATTGGACACAACAGTTGAAAAGAGATGGAACAGTTGAACAACTGCAAACATCCCACTCTGGAAACCTGCCTGCAGAAGGTCTCAAAACAGGGGGGGAAATTTGCATATGTAAGAAAGTTAAGTATTACAGATGCCCATGAATGAGGAGAAAACAGGAGTAGTTTGAAGACTTGGCCCCACTTCTTCCTACAATAATTGGATATAGATCTGAAGGGATTTATCTGAACTCCATACAATCAATCATTCAAATATACGAGTGTGAGGCATTCCCAGGCCTCACATAATTATTACTCACTTGTGGTTCTTTTCTAAAGTAAAAGTCAAGGCATTCTTAAAAGATTAATCATGAAAATACTACAAGGATTCTACTATTTACTGAGCATCTTTTGGGGGGATTTTATGAGCCACTGCTCAGAATCTCTTCATGCAAGAAAGCAAGCCCAGGCTGCAGCTCCTAGGTGAAAACACTGTAGTCACCCTACCTGCTACTCAATCTCTATTTTCCCAGATGGTGGTTGGCAAATAGATGGCAAGTGATAATGTATGCCAGGAGATTGTAACTCCAATGTTATCCCTGGTGTACTGGTGTGGGATATTGCAATACAAGCACAAAAGGGCAGGACTTAATGCAATGACATTGTTCCAACTCCTCCCAACACCCCAATATCTCCCAATTCAATCCTCCTGCTTCCCAGGGAGAACTCTTCCCATGCTCAATATCATCCATTCTGGGGAAGGGAAGAAGAATTCACTGAGCCTTTCAGCATTTCAGCCTTAGCCCTCATCAACATCAGGGGTACTGCATCTAGAACTACCTTCCCAATCTCATAACAGCACAGTCAAACTCAGCCCCGTCAACTGCTCTCACTGGACTGGTCAGGGACCCCTTTTAAATCATACCAGTGGTGGGTTCCTCCCGGTTCGGCCTGGTTCTCCCGAGCTAGTAGTGGTGACTATATGACATCACCAAACTGGTTCTGCCCCCCCACCCCCCGCACTCCCCCAACCCCCACGTTATTCTTACCTTTTATTTGGCCCCACCCCCAATCTATTGCTGCCTCCTGAGTCCCAGCTGATGGCTAGAGGGAAAAAAACTTTTTAAACTCTTGCCGTGGGGCTTCAAAGCTGCCCTACAGCTGATCAGTGTTAAATGAAAACAAATGAGTAGACCAGTGCCTGCAAAAATACATGAGTAGACCAGTCCCTGCAAAAATATATGAGTAGATCAGTGCCTGCAAAAATACATGAGTAGATCAGTGCCTGCAAAAATAAATGGGTAGACTAGTGCCTGCAAAAAATAAATGGGTAGATCGGTACAGCTCTGCAAGCAGTTAAAAGCCTGGTAGATCAGTACCTCTGCTAAATCCTAAATAATTGTCACATGACCATCAAGCCATGCCCACAAAATAAGCCATGCCCACAGAACCGGTAATAAAAAAATTTAGACCCCACCCCTGAATCATACCCATCCGAACCAATTTCCCCCCCCCCCCAATCATCTTTCACCAAGGAAAAGGTGGTCAGTACAATCCCCACCAAAAATCACTTAGTCCTCAGCCAAGACTACCTATCTGAAAAATGAGGGACTGCATTACGAATGGATTCAGCCCTGACATGATCATCACAGTGCCTGTGCCAAAGCCAGCAAAAAGAAAATGCTGGAGGGCCTCTGTAGGGAGGGCGTTCACAGCCATTCAGAATACTGGTCCAATGTTACCACCTCCTCTGTTTTCCATTCCTCCTCTTCTACTTCTTCTATGGTGACCATATCTTCAATGCTAAATTTACTACAGACTAACAAATAGGATTGTGGTAGTTAGGAGTTGCTTTCTCTTTGCAAAAAAAAGTATATTTGTGCATATTCAGTCTGCAGAATCTATAAGGGGTGAGTCAAAATCTGCAAGATGGTAGATGCAACACTGTAACTGAAACCTCACCCCCTTGTCTCTGAACCTCAGTGCTGACCCGTGGTGCATAAAAATGGAAAAACTTGAATTTCCACTTTGTATCCATCATCTCGATCTCTCTTATACAGTGCTCCCTGCCTAAGACATCCTATATTCAACACTGCTACTCTGTAGAATGCTTTACAAATTTGTATAAACATAATCTGTGCCCCCAAGAAATTTACAGCTCAATCTGATTATGTTTACCTGTTACTCTGTTCATTACTCTGGTCAAGCAAACCAAATATAAACAAGTTGATATCTGGAGAAGACAATGCACAAGAGACAACAAACAATGAAAAACATTCATTATTCGGTAACAGGTTAGCAAATAATTTAGAAGTGTACTTCAATCTATGCTTGTTTGACCAACCAAGTCTATAAAGATTCTAGTGACTAGAATTCATATAATAAATCAGTAATACATTAGTTACATAACATAGACTTTTAATGCCCAAGTGTAAATAAAGCTGTCAGAATGAGTTATAATCTCCACTGTATTAATGAATACCTATATAAAGCTTTCTAGAACTAATGCTTGTCCAATGTCATTAGTTGCAGGTACAAAACTAAAAAAGAAGGGGAAAAAACTGTTGTACACTTACCAAGAGAGCTGATTAATCCCAAACTACTGGGCCACAACAATTCATGTAATAGTTCACATTAAAAACACCAAAAAGAAGAACAACAGCAAAAACAACTCTGGCTTACAAGAAATAGTGTAGCAGGCAAAAATTTGTATTATATGAAAGTTATTTTATGGTATGATAAATCTCAAATGTTGATATGCATCTCTATTAGCAATTAAAATGCCTAGAGAGATCCTTCTCTGTTGGTATTTTGGATCAAATTTTCATAGTGTCTGCTCTGTCTAATTGCTGTGTACTGTTGGCAGCTTGCCTCAAAGCATCGAACATATGGCATTCTCAGAGGAAAAGATATCATTTTTTCTTTTACAACATACAAGTCAGTTGGTCATTGTTTCCCTCTATGGAGTTATTTAAACAGCTGGTCCCTCCAACTTAGAAGGAAGAGCAGGTTTGTCTCCTTTTAAATATGTTAAACAGTATTTCTTTTATATAGATATGGCATGTAATGAACAGTCCCTTTAAGCAGATAAATCTTGTGCTATAGGTTTGATTCATGGTATATAAATATTTTAGTTTAATCCCATTCACTCTAATTTAGATACTACAGAACAAACTGGGAGATAATGGTGTGTCTACTATAAGAGAACTGCATTTGAGAAGCAGTGGAAGATATATTTGCTAATAGACCAAGAAGTTAGAGCATCATGGTATTAGGTAAGAATGAAGAGCAATTCTAAATTTCATACTACTACTCTGAATTTCTTTTTTTTTTAAGCATGATTTTAAAAAGCACAATTAAAAATAGCAACAAAGCCAGCAGCTGCAAAATGCTATAAAACATTAAACCAAGCTAGTAAAAATTAGAATGAAAATGATAAAAAAGTCAATAATATGACATCAATCACTTAAGAGTTCAGACAGATCTGATCTGTATTCCTAATGATTGATATGCTATGGAGAAAATTGCAGTAAGAAGATACACTTTCCTTCACAAAGTTTATACTTAAGCATTTTCCTTAACTACTGTTTTCCTTAGAGCAGTGGTTCTCAACCTGTGGGTCGCAACCCGTTTGGGGGTCAAACGACCCTTTCACAGGAGTCGCCTAAGACCATTGGAAAAAACATATTTTCAATGTTTTAGGAATAATTTTATGGTTGGGGGTCACCACAACATGAGGAACTGTATTAAAGGGTCGCGGCATTAGGAAGGTTGAGAACCAATGCCTTAGAGTGATGCACATATAGTCCTCAATTCTCCAGCAATTTTAAAGTCAGAGAAGTTGAAGGGACATTACTGTGAACTTCTCCGAGGAGAGAAAAATTCTCCAACATTTCTCAATAGCAAATTTCCACAGTAATGGAAGAATTCCCATTCTTTCTTTCCTGAAATGCAATTAAGCACAGGACCTGTATACTGTACGAGTCAAAAAGAGGGCTGTGAAAATATTTGCCTACCCCTCGCATCCTGGACATAAACTGTTTCAACTCCTACCCTCAAAACGATGCTATAGAGCACTGCACACCAGAACAACTAGACACAAGAACAGTTTTTTCCAGAACGCCATCACTCTGCTAAACAAATAATTCCCTCAACACTGTCAAACTATTTACTAAGTCTGCATTACTATTAATCTTCTCATCGTTCCTATCACTCATCTCCTCCCACTTATGACTGTATGACTGTAACCTTGTTGCTGGTATCTTTACGATTTATATTGGCTGTTTCCTAATATGATTTGATTGCTTATTTGTTCCCTATGACTATCATTAAGTTTTGTACCTTATGATTCTTGACGAATGTATCTTTTCTTTTATGTACACTGAGAGCATATGCACCAAAGACAAATGCCTTGTGTGTCCAATCACACTTGGCCAATAAAGAATTCTATTCTATTCTATTCTATTCTATTCTATTCTATTCTATTCTATTCTATTCTATTCTATTCTATTCTATTCTATTCTATTCTATTCTATTCTATTCTCAGGAAGTCAAGGATACTAGACTGGAGAGATCATGGTACAATGAAAGAAAGGACATTTATAATACCTCTTGGCCAGCTTATCACTGAATATGTGCAAAAATGTCCATACAGCATTAAAAACCCTTGATAGAAAAACTAATTCTAAAGCAAATGCCCTTTCATCAAACTGAACAAGAATCGGCAAAGGGAAATATGCAGAATTTCTCTGCAGGCAATAATTTTCCTTTGCCTGATGATTGCTGGACAGCTCCCTGGGTTGTTCACTTAGCACCAGGATAGTCCTGCCTTTTGAGTGATATTGATTATCTGGTGCTACTGGACAGCTCCTTTGTGTGTCTAAATGGCATAAGGACATAAGACCAGAACTAGTGATATGTATACTGTGGTTCCAGGCCTTCAGAATAATAAAATCAATCAATTTCCAACGTCAACAATTGGGGAAACACTGTATCTCATATTTCACCACTGATGCTCAAGAAAAAAGAATATTAGTATACAACATAGAGATACAATATTTTAGTTCTTTCATAATACCAAAAGCATTAAAAAATCACAATGTATAGCCTCAGTAAATTCACTTCACCTTAACATAAGTCAGTGGCCCCCAATCTTTTGTGCACCAGGGACCAGTTCCGTGGAGAGAGGTTTTTCCGCAAATCGGAGGGGGCATGGTTTTGCTCACTGCCTGCATTCCGCAGACATGTTTGCACAGTCTGGCTTCTGGCATGCCCTGGACAGAGACTGGTCCACGGGCCTGGGAGTGGGGGCCCCGGATGTAAGTGCTCTCTAGATGTTTTAGACTACAATATATGGCTAAAATTTCTCAAATTACAATCACAGCACATTTGGAGACATTATTTGGGGGACCTCTGAAAAATCATAGAAATGAATGCAATAATCCTTTAAACAGTTTCAACTTCTTTTTTAAAATGTTAAAATAATGATTGGCCATCATCTATTTTAAATTTATTTTTAGAATATAGGCATGTCTGATGAACTATTATAATCTGTCTCACAAACTGTACCACCACCATTCCTGGGAGTCTTTAGTTTCCATATGTCACAAATTTTCTATGGACATCCATTAGGGAGAGTAGGGATGATAAATATGTGTTGTGACACCACAAACTTCCAATGCAAACTCCACCACTTGCTTATTTAAGTGTAATGTTGTGCTGCATGTGTGAGCTTGTGGAACTTGTGTCCTGACATTTGATATCACTTGGACATTTATTTAGCATAGAATATAGAACAGAACAGATAGAACAGATAGAACAGAACAGAACAGAACAGAACAGAACAGAACAGAACAGAACAGAATAGAATAGAATAGAATAGAATAGAATAGGAGCTGGAAGGGACCTCAGAGGTCTTCTAGTCCAGCAGTTTGCTCAAGCAGGAGAACCTATACCAGTGATGGCTAACCTTTTTCTCATTGTGTGCCGAAAGCGCACAACCCCCTGTATGCTCCCCACGACCCCCCACACATGCGTATGCAATCCCCCATGCTCTCCCACCCTCCCATGCATGCACACATGACACCCACCCCCCATTTTTGGCCTAGCAGGCCTCCCTGCAGCCTCCTGGGCCCAAAACTGGGCCATGGGAGGGCACCGCCCCCCTGCATTCCTCCCATCTCCCATGCATGCACACATGAGACACACACACACCTCCCCCGTGCATGCATGCATGCCTCCCGCATGTGCCCCACACCCCACACATCCTGAAAATCAGCTGGCTGGCAGAAAGCGCATGCACATGCATGATGGTGAGCTGGGTGATGGCTCACGTGCCGACAGGGAGGGCTCTGCATGCCAGCTGTGGCACGCGTGCCATAGGTTTGTCATCACGGACCTATGCCATTTCAGATAAGTGACTGTCTAGTCTCAACCTCCAGTGATGAAGCACCCACAATGTCTGAAGGCAAGCTGACCACTGATTAATTGTCCTCACTGTTAGGAAGTTTCTCCTTAATTCCAGGTTGCTTCTCTCTTTGATTAGTTTCCAACCATTGTTTTTAACCATTTGGCTAGCTGCAGGTGCCTATTCGGTGTCCTCTTGTGCAGGGGAGCCCTCCTCTAAAATGCAGTTGGCTTTGTTTCACAAATAAAGTAATTCACATTGACAATTTTTAAAAACAATTCTGTATCAGAGCATTAATGAAAATAATGACTAAACTGGAGAATGAACACATGGCTTATATGATGATAAATAAGCAGGAGTCACTGAATAAAATAAGACAACAAATGGAAATATGGAAGTGAGAAAGTCAGAACATAATTATGCAGCCATAAGCACCATATGTGATCATCAGATGTTTCCAAAATCAGTACATGGCAATAATACTTTTCAATGAAAATGTTTCAGATTTAAAAATTTAGAACAGAAAACTTTTCCACCGTACGTTTAATTTATTTTCACAGTTAATAACTGAGCATGTGTTTATTAGTAAGTTTAACACAAATATTAGTTCTTGGTAGATTCACTGAAATGAGAAAAGGACACATCATTTCTAATGGGAAAAATGTTCAGTTTGTATTTTAATATGTAAACTTATCTAATTTGAATGCAAGCTGAGGGACAGCTGTATCCATGTAAAAGGTATTTTAATAAGTCACAAGCTGATATAGAAATATTACAAAACTGCAACTCTAGTTCCATATCATCTATTCTATATATTTTTCTTTTAGAAAATACTTTTTCTTTCTTGCAGATTCCTAGGATAGTCTCCAGGTAAAGGTAATAGACTAAAGAGCATAAAGATATGGTCTTGAAATGTCTAACTGTTGATCTTGTTACTTCAGAATCAAATGTGTCCTTCATCTAAGATAGTGAAGGATTGTATGTATTACCAATTACACTTTTAATAGAAGTGCTTAGGGAAGGAAGGAAGGAAAGAAGGAAAGAAGGAAAGAAGGAAGGAAGGAAGGAAGGAAGGAAGGAAGGAAGGAAGGAAGGAAATGTATATACTGGCAAATTGAAAAATTAACTATTGAATTAAATTGTAGAACAGCAGCACAAACTGCAAATTGATGGTGAAATATATTGGCAGCAAGAGAAGACATTATATTTGTTTTTTACTTCCGTGCTATGATATACAAGAAAAGGAGTAAGTAAAAGTACAAAATAAAATATATAAAAGAGAGGATTTGAACAAGAAAAAAAAAACCCAAAAGGCAAGAAAAAAAATACGACTAATATATAGAAGCAACTCAGTTTTTAAACAACAAATTAAATTTTGCCCTCATGGGGTTATATTGATCAGTCATTCCATTTCATCAATAAAGAGCTAATTCAAAGGCTGAGAGTGAACACATTTCCAAGATTTTAAGCTAAGAATAGTAATTTCTCTCCAGCCATGCAGAATTATCTTTTTTGTTGCACTCCTGTATTTATTTCTTATTGAAAGCAAATGGTGGAATCATTATAGCTCAGTAGTAGAGCACAAGGTTTAAATGCAGAAATTCAATTCCCAGCCTCCCCTGCAAAGAATGAAAATACTTTTCTCAAACAATCTCAAGTGCTGCTTTCAATCAGTATGGATAATACTTGATTAGATGTGTCAATGACTTGACTCAGAATAAGCCATGTGTCGCTGTAGCGATTGCTAAAGTCAGGTTACTACTATTGCTACCATCTATATCCAAAAGTCATAGTAAACTCGAAGTGCAGTGTAAATCTTTGATTTTATCTGCTATTGTTATCAGGTAAAACAAAAAGGCCACTGACTTGACCTTTGAATATGGATTTTATCCTTTAAAAAACAAAGTAGTATACTGAGTACACAGGACAAAAACTGTCCTAGGAGGGTTGTGGGTTGTTTTGTTTTGTTTTGTTTTGAGTGCCTTTTGAGTCCTGACTCCTGATGATTACCTGGACAAGTTCCTACAGTTTTCTTGCAAGGTTTTTCAGAAGTGACTTGCCATTGCTTCCTTCCTAGGGTTGCGGAAAAGTGACAGACTCAAGGTCCCCCAATTGGCTTCATGCCTAAAACAGGATTATAGCTCATGGCTTCTCAGTTTCTAGCTTGATGCCTTAACTGCAACACCAAACTGGCTCCCATTAAAGAAGAAATTTTACCATATCAACCATGTACAGTAAATACCATGTAAAAACCCTGAAAAAGCTTCTTAAATTCAGCATTCCCTCACTGGAAAGGGAAGAGACGCCACTGGCCTTATGAATTAAGTTTGAAGCAACTACAGGGAACTCTCCAATTAAATTTTGATTAGATTGGTTAACATTCGTCTTCAGGATTTTTACTAGCCATTCATCCTAGTATCAGTGATTGACTATGATAAGGAACATCATAATACAGCTCTTTTTCAGGTCCTAGAGATTGGTTATATAACTACATAGAAACTGTGGCAACTATTAAGAACCCTGTTTATCACTTTTTAATACCTGCAGTTAATATATCAGATAGTATCTGGAAATTATTTGGTTGCAGATATAATTTAAAATTCTTACATTCTGCAATAATTCCAGTTTAAAATAGCACTTCAATTTGATGATGGTACCAAATTCAACTTCTCACATCATCATCATCATCATCATCAATAATTTTGAATCCACTCAGTTTTGGAAAAGCTGTTTATAAAAGTTCTATTGACTTTAAAAAAAATGTATGAAAGTTTATTTAACTTAAACACTTGTTGTTCATTTTATGTAATTTGGTTGCTTTTGGCTCTTCTAAAGTTTTATAAAGGTTTCTGGATTTCAAGAAGGGCTTTTGGCCCTTAAAAAATTCCATGAAGATTTCAGGATTTGTGTATGTTTAGTCAGTAACCTTTTTGTATAAGAAATTAAAGGAAGTAGATAAAATCAATATTTATGCAATTTCTAGAGTAATGAGTTTGAATGGCAAACATTCTATTTTGAATGTTTCTATTCTATTTTTGGCAAACATTTTAAATGAAGCAAAATTAATATGTGATTTTGTACTTAGTACAAAAATATTTTTATGTGCTGAAGCCTCAAAGAATGCTTAATAAAATTGGTTAGGGTTGACTTATTGGAATCACAACTAAGGAATTAAAACATTGTTCATGAATATGGATTAATGCATTTATGCTAGTGTCATATTCATCCCCATCTTTGAAGGAGGGCTGTTCAATTCTAACATAGGTGGCCTCTTTCACCCCTCTTTCAAATCCATTATCCTCTCTATCCAGAATGTGGACTTTGTTGTCTTCAAAAAAGCAACTTTTGTTTTTCAAATACAGATGGACCACTGAATCTTGTTCTAATTGGTTTGTTCTCTTATACTATTATTGGCATAGTATAATGATAATACTAACTGATTTTTGATTACATCTGATAGAATGTCTTAAGCTGCATAGAGAAAACAATCTGGCTAGCAAATGGTCCATATCCTATTATATAATTAGAATTCCTCAGAATTCAGGAAACAGAAATAAACATCTAGACAGACAGTTCTCTTTCCTAGCTTAGCTCTCATCCCTAACGTTGTGGTTGGAGAGTTTGTCCAGTCATTGCAATGTATCCATGAAAACAAAAAATGATGGAATTCATGAGAGGGAAGACTTGGTTGCATAGGCTCAAAAAAAGCAATTTCTATCAAGGTATTTGCAGAGCTGGCAAGTTTATATTTATTCATTGCATTTAAACTCCTATCAATATTTTGCACCTAAATACTTTTTAAAATAGTTGTAAGAAGAGCTGCAATAGCCTGAGTGGAATAAAGGTAGAAACAGGCTCAAAATCATATCTATGTGCAGCCAGGGCTATGCTGACATTAATAATAATTTATTAAATTTATATGCCAGCTAATTCCCACTGATTCTGAGCAGTTGTTTTAATACATATGTATCAATCACTTCTGCCAATTCCACTGCTGCTATCATGCCATGGCTCCAAATAACTGATCAGCACACTAGGTATCAGCTCTGCTCTGCTCTCAGTCAGCTCACAAAATTTCTGAAAATCTAACAATTGATTCTTACAAGCATTTACAAGCTGATTGTTAAACTGTTCAAGACTCCAGCACACTATTGCATACAGCCACCAAACTCAATAGCTACCCCACAGACTTGTTTCAGGTGACTCAGGCTCTCTTGGTAGCTGTATTTCTATTTCACCACCCTTATCATCATAAGGTAGGCCTTAATAGCAACTCTAATCCATGTTTGATCAATTTCATCCCTTGTTGTGCACCAGCAACATCCTGGACATCTCTCATTTCATCTCCCTCAATTCATCCAGATAATGATGGGATCTATGAGCGGGAAGAGGTCGCATAAACTCAATCCAATCCAAGGCCTTAGCATCCCTCCTACTCCAAGTCGACACTAGGACTTCAGATGGACTATGCAGAAGTCCAGTAAGAACAACCACCAGCTCCCTCTGACACCCAACATATTACTTTAATTGCCAGGGCAGACCAATCTAACTGATCCCTAGAGCCCAGGTTGATGAACTCGGTCTCACATGGCAACTTATGGAGCAGAGACCCTGCTCCATACCCAAAAGTCAGTTGACCACATTTCAAAAGGGGAGTCCCCTCTATCTGGTCCTAGCCAAGTCTCAGTAATATATGCCAGTTTGGCCCTCTCAACTGTCATTAAATTACAGTGAGGGAGACCTTAGAGACTTATTAGAGACTGACCTAACATTTAGTAACTGTAGCCTGAAGTCAAGGTCTCTGAAGGTCTGTTGAGTTCAGAGGTTGAGTTTATCAAGCATTGCTCATGTCAAATTTCAAATCTCTAAAATAAACTTACTTGATTTCATAACAGATAGAATTCATAAAATTTATTTTGCTTAAAAACAACTTTCCTTTTAACCACATAGCCATTCCCATGACAGTTTAATAACAAACTACTGAATATATTCATTTCATGGTTAGAAAATACACATTTCTTCCTTTCTCTCAAAATAATAATTAATTGTGGTTAAGACCACAACTTACAATATTATCAAAGAATTCTTGTGGAAGTCTGTTGAAATAAGTCACTGAAAAGTTTGATATTGTTTTTGGATGCAAATGAATGGCAGATGCAATAATAAATTGAACAAAGGAAACAGAATTTATGAATGAAAAAAAATCAAGCTGAATGGTTTCAAAGGATCAAAAAGTACATTGCTTGTAAATTTGACTTTTACATCATAATTCAAAAATAGTCATGAGAAAAATACATATTTTTATTTTATTTTATTTTATTATTTTTTGGAAAGCAGGTTTGGTTTTGAAAAGATTAAGACAAATAGAACTGGTCTGCAAAAACACAAATAACCATGCAGCGTAGACTTAGATTGTTCTGTATCTCTTTGCTGACACTTACTAGTCATCCATATTGCTGTAGTACAGAATTTGTTGTCTCAACAACAACAACAAAAAATAGGCTTAGAGTGAAGAAATAGCAAGAATCACCACTATCTAATGTAATTCTGAAGGAATTCTGAAGGAATTACATTATCCAATGAGGAATAAATAATAATTACAACCAAGTATAAATTAAAAAAGATGCTCAACTAGGCTAGTTCTTTTATTTGTTTTTAAGAAAAATCCATTTTTATTAACTTTATCATAGAAAAAACATGATTTTGTCTGCATTAGTTTGATTCTACATTTCAGGAGGATCAAGAGGAGGAGTTGTAATACAATTTTATTCATAAACTGAAAGACAGGAAAGTAAATGTCCCATACACCATTCCTCAACCTTTAACAGATCCATCTGTTAAACTACTGAAGTTCGCTGATGACACAACAGTGATCGGTCTCATTCGAGACAATGATGAATCCGCATACAGTTGGGAGGTTGAACAACTAGCCTCGTGGTGTGACCAGAACAATCTGGAACTGAACACACTCAAAACCGTAAAAATGGTGGTGGACTTTAGGAGAAACACTCCCATACTACCACCTCTTACAATACTAGACAACACAGTATCAACAGTAGAGACCTTCAAATTTCTAGGTTCTGCCATATCTCACAACCTAAAATGGACACCCAACATCAAAAACATCATCAAAAAAGCACAACAAAGAATGTTCTTTCTGTGCCAACTCAGAAAGCTCAAACTGCCCAAGGAGCTGCTGATACAGTTCTACAGAGGAATTATTGATTCTGTCATCTGCACCTCTATAACTGTCTGGTTTGGTTCTGCAACCCAACAAGACAGACACAGACTTCAGAGGATAATTAGAACTGCAGAAAAAGCAATTACTACCAACCTGCCTTCCACTGAGGACCTGTATACTGCACAAGTCAAAAAGAGGGCTGTGAAAATATTTACAGACCCCTTGCATCCTAGACATAAACTGTTTCAACTCCTACCTTCAAAACGATGCTATAGAGCACTGCACACCAGAACAACTAGACACTGCACATCAGAACAACTAGAACAACTAGATGGCATTTTTTCCCGAACGCCATCACTCTGCTAAACAAATAATTTCCTCAACACTGTCAAACTAATTACTCAGTCTGCATTACTATTAAACTTCTCATCGTTCCTATCACCCATCTCCTCCCACTTATGACTGTATGACTATAACCTTGTAGCTGGTATCCTTAAGATTTATACTGACTGTTTCTCTATGACTATCATTAAGTATTGTACCTTATGATTCTTGATGAATGTATCTTTTCTTTTATGTGCATCGAGAGCGTATGCACCAAGGCAAATTCCTTGTGTGTCCAATCACACTTGGCCAATAAAGAATTCTATTCTATTCTATTTGGAATTGCCCCTATTAGAAGGAACTTGCACCATGTTGCCCCGTTAAACAATGTTGCGATTGAGTAAATCTCTTGAGGATTTCAGGAAATCCTTCTTGAAAGGCTAATAGGGGAACAAGGATATATTCTAGCAGGAAAGGCTATCTTCTCCTCCCTGAAGAACCAGATGTGAACACTAGCACCCAAGCAAAAGCTATTGCAGCATTTATCCTAAATTATTTTTTTTATCCCACCCCCAAATCTGGGGATTTTGAAATTGTATAAATCTCATAAAGCATAACTGCTTGAATGATAAAATCTGAAATTAAAAATGTTCTGCATGTTTTCCTAAGCATATTTAGTGTTAAGTAATATTAATAGTATTTGCTAGGTATCTATCCAGACAAGATTCCTAAAAATGGAAATGTCATTGCACCTATCTTTTGGTGCTGTTCCAGCATTACCACCGACTTTATCTTAGATGAAGATTTTGTAGCAATCAAGAAAATGCATTTCAAAAGTGGAAGATTAGATCTGTATCTAACTCTACTCAGTTTTACTTCATGACTCCCAGTTGCAGCATACTGATCAGCATACCCCTAACCGTGCATTGTGTGAAGCAATAACTTCCTAGTTTTGAGTAATTAGAAGGTAATTCACATCACCATCCACAGTATCACATATTGCAAAGTATTATAGATATTTTATTTCTTTATTACAATCAGAGGAGACCAAGAATACCATTTGGGATTTTGTGCATTATGGATGCCATATGTCTCCATTAACTAAATGCATTCTTAATGGAAAGCTCCTGTTGAGCAAAATCTGCACAGTCAATTTGAATATTTTCTTACTCTCTATATAAAAAAACCCCAGATAAATTATGCCTCTTCCATGTATCCTTAGCATTATTCATTAATAATTAACAAAGTTAGAGGTTAATACTTATCAAATTATTTTATCACTTAAAACAGGCTATTATGAAGACTATTTCTAGCATTTAAATGAAACAAAGTGATATTAAACCATTATTGGATATATTATCTCTTTTACTGTGAATGTTTTTCAGATATGGAGCTAGACTCCAGTATTCTTCCTGGGAACAACTGCGTTGTCTTGTTGTGATGGAGTTGGATGAAGGCTTGTAAAGCAATTTGGTCTGAAACCATAAAATATAACCACAAACCTTTCAGCCTTCATTTAAACTTGCAAATACGAGTCTGGACATATGCCAAATGCAAAGTTATACAGTTTGGTGGAAATGCTATTTTTGCGATAACACATTGATTTATTTCAATGATCATGTTAGTTGATAGATTCATGGATTTTGTTTTCCTTTCATGGAACAATATTTTATCTTCTCTGCACTTTGTCATCTTGCAAATATTACCATTTAATTTGTTGAGTTTCTAAAAACAACAACTTTATAGGAGAATATCAATATAAACGCACACACATACTATAAAGCAGTAAAGCAAAGGTTTGCTACCAAAGGCCCACAATCCTGCTTGATGTGGACTTGGCTTTTCAAAGAGAAATCAGGCTTCACACAGAGAAATCAGTTGTTTCAATGGCAGACAGAGAGCTCAGACCACTTTTAAAATGGATATCAAAGAGTATGGCAATAGAATATGGTAGTCTAGAGCAGGGGTCTCCAACCTTGGCAACTTTAAGGCTTGTGGACTTCAACTCCCAGAGTTCCTCAGCCAGCTAAAGCTAAAGCTGGCTGAGAAATTCTGGGAGTTGAAGTCCACAAGCCTTAAAGTTGCCAAGGTTGGAGACCTCTGGTCTAGAGTGCTCAATTAAGGTCATGGTTCAAATCCTTACTCTGTCATGTCCCTTCTGTTAGCAATGTCTAATACCAATCTACCTGACAAGGTTGTTATGAAATTAAAACTGATTTTTTTTGCTGTCTCTCTTTCTTTCTTTCTCTCTTACATTCTAAAGGGAGGGTGAAATATATATATCAATTTAAAAATCCCTCCTTGATTCTGATCCTGCTCATTGTTTTCTTATCCCCAGTGTAGCTCCCATTATTTACTTATGCAAAAAAGATAATTCTTCACAGAAACAGATTGTCACTTCCTAAGGAAACATCTTTAAAAAAAAGTTGGTTGTACGTGTCAAATTTAAATATTTATTTATCATCCCTGAAACCTAAAAGAACCACTTTGGATAAGTGGTTTATTATTTACCACTTTACTATTGTTGCGTAATATCGGTAATTTGACTGAGATTACATCAATGTGTTGAGACATATGACTTTGAGCATTAGCTCTTTTTTGGTTAATATGATCATGTTGCCCATTCCACCCACCATGTGGCACTACTTTGTGCGTATTCCAGCTACCTCTAACGTATCATAATCCAGATTTGGATAGATTGATCAGCACATTTGGAAGATGTCCGGTTGTGGAAGGTTGGTAGAATTTATAGTGTTGGGTTCTGGCTCAAGTCTAGGTTCAGCAGTGAGGGTTTGCTGGGTGACTTTGGGTCAGACACTATCTGTCAGCCCATCCTATTCCACAGAGTTACTGTGATTTTGAAATTAGAGAAGGAAGTATTGTGCAAGCCATTTAACAATAACATTGCAAATTTCCTGACAGCTGGCTTTAACCCATTGTGACTTCAGCTGTTGTCTTATTTCCATTAACCTGGAGCATGTTCAACTTTGAGTTGTTTTTAAGCCATAACAGTATACAGTATGGCTTAAGTGATGTGTCCATCCATTCAGTGTTATATGTGAGTTAGACAATTATAGTTTATTCAACAGAAAGCTAATAAAGAAATAATAGTTTAATACAATATCTGAACCAAGGCAATGATATATTTTACCACTACAATATTGTGTTATTCGAGCGTTGTTTTTCCACCCAATATACAAAAGGCAAAACACGATTTCTCACTTTAAGCTTTTCAAAAATGTAATTATATAAAAATTCACTAAGTTTTTCCTAGTTCTAAAAGACAACTGTCTTTAGAACTGAAGCAAAAATAGAAACAGAAACCCACCACAAAAATTTACATACTTCAGGAATATTGCTGACATAGTTTAAACTTCAGCTTCTCTGATAAAATTCAACATAAAGTCTCCTTACATATAGACATTGCTTTTCTTCTCCTGGAGTTCTGGAAAAGCAATCATGGGTTTACTGTCAACCATGGTAAAAGTAATCCAACAAATATCCACTATGCTTACCTTTTTATTAGTGTTTCAGCAGCAATACTATATACTGCAGTTATGGCTGAGATGGCCATTTCAATCTAAGCCCTTCTCTTCAAGGCTTAACCGTTTTCTCTTAAAAATTACCTTTTGCACTGAAATTTGTTGTGCCTGTTCAACTTAACAATGATTTGTTTTGTGTGGTGGAAATGCATGTATACTGAATACAAGAAAGAGAAAAAGATAGTGAGAATTTACAGAAACTTTCCGGAGGGGGGAATTTTGTTCTAAATAAAATAACTTTTGTCTTTTTTTTTTATCATTGTCTGCTCTACACACTGATTAGTTAAGATAAGCATGTATTAAATTTGTATTATTAAACATATGTTAACTATAATGGACCAATTTTCTGAGCCAACACAAAAATTGACTATAAAAATTGAATAAAAATATCATATCAGCAAGAGTAATATCATGAATAGATGCCTGCTGTAGACTTCAGGATCAAGTATTTGATCCTTGATTAGGACTGGAATTATGCAGTCAAATCTGAACAATAATACTGCATTTTTAAGAGAGTAGGAAAGCGTATGAAGTCATGAAGTGTCAATAAACTTCAAACAAATAATAAAGCAATATAAAATAGTTAAAATGCTATTATTTATATCATCTCAAAATTTGCAAATAATTTTAAATTCCTTCATTATTTAAAATAATACTAACAATGCCTTGCTATTCTTGTTATCTGCATGATTTAACTTAGAGGCCTTCTATGAAATGATGTAGAATGCTCTCATGCTGTAACATTTGTCGTTTATTCCTGGTCAGCAAAAGATCATTAAGGGTTGCCAGATATAAAAATATATTTATGTTAACTTTGGCTAGATGAATCAATTATATTTACCTTCCTTTTACTTTTAACAACCTTTAATCCCTTCAAATAATATCCTAGATAGAAGTTGGAGTTTTTTCATTTTTTTCTTTGTCCCTTCTCACGAAATCTTTCAAAACCTTCTTTTGTAAATCCAGATGACTCTTTTTATTATTTATATTTTATTATCTATATAATAATATTATATTACTTATATAGTTTATTATCTATATATCTCTTTTTATTATTAAGACATCAGCTGATTTTATTTGTATATCCTGTGTAGTCTAATTTTCCATATCATTCTTGTACCCTCTCATTTTTAAATGCACTTTCAAATCAGCCTCAGTCTTGTCCAGTAAAATTTGTTTCTCTTCCATAACAACTTTTAAACATAGATTATTTATAATGGAAGATACTTTTAAATTTTACTTATGGGTCCATTGTTCACAAATATCCTTCAATATGTCCAATATTAAAGATTTAGCAATAGTAGTAGTAGTAGTAGTAGTAGTAGTAGTAGTAGTAGTAATAATAGTAATAGTAATAATAGTAATAATAATAACAATAGTAATCAAACAGGTTGACAGCATAGAAGTGTGTTTGGTGGTTTCCTTAGAAGAAAAGGAAAGGACGCGGAGTAGTGAACCATCGATTTTCTGCAATTCGGATCTGAATTGCTGGCCTAAGTCACAGGACATTGTTAAGCTTGTGCACGACACCTCGCTCCTCGTGAAAGATGTGATTGAAAGAGAAAAGAAATGACCAAACGTGATCTTATTTGGATTGGATGACTCTGATTAATTTAATGACGTCACCAGGGTGCATGGCATTATCAGCAGTTTCCAGGCGTCAACTATTACACCCGACGAAATTGTAGACGTTTCCTGTGAAGGCCCCGAGTGTAAGAATAACAACAGCTTGGTGGCGCCACGTTTTTGCAAAGTAGTTTGCAAGAGTGAAGCCTGTAAATGGGAGTTCATATTCACAATAAATTTGTTTGCCAAAAGCAGTGTAAACCACAAGAAATTATGTTCGTGGTCTAATTTGTCCATCCTACAATGTATCCATGCCCGAGAGCTCCATGCAGAGCTTAAAGAACATTTGGACAAAGGTGAAACAGATCTATATGTCGACTACTGTGCTGACTGTATTAAACATAAGAACATTGGCCCACGTCCTAACATTCGTGCTTCTGTTCACCAATGTTAGGTATTTTTAGGAATAAATGTTAGGAAAAAAATAAAAATAAAAGTTAGGAAAATGTTAGGCCCCATTTTCGTTCTCTGCGCGTCCTGTTTTTGGCCTTCATGTGCCCCATTTTGAGCCTTTGCATACCTGTTCCAGACAGTGGGGATCACCACCACTGCCTATCCCCACCACTTGGAACAGGCCAAAAATGGGATGCACGGAGGCCGAAAATGGGATGTTAAGGATATTGTTGTGTTAACCAACCAGCAGAGCAAGTGCACAGAGAAACGGTACTGAGAGCAATGAATACAATACATATAAACTGGTTTAACAAAGTTTTTACTTTGTAGTGAAAAACAATTGCATAGTCTTTTAGTCAAGCCAAGTTTTTAGCCATTCAAATCAGTCCAAAGTTACAGAAATCTTCTTACCATACAAAACAGCAGTAGGTAATAAACAGCAATACAACGCTGGTAACAAATCACGATGGTAGCAGATCCATCCATGATGAGAGCTCCTTCACACAATGGTAACAGTTCCAACAAGTCCAACAAGTCCAACCAATTCTGACCAACAATGACTATAGCTCGGCTCCCTTCTTATATACAGTTTAAACTAGTAATTATCCACTTAAGATAAGTGAAGTCAGCAGTGCAATGATTCAACAGTACAATTAGGATAATTGGAGTCAGCAGTCAGTTAGCAGTCATTTACAATGACTCATCAGTACAATTACTCAGCATTACATCTTAAAGTTACAGAATACATTTAAAGTTATAGAACTCATATATTGCCTGGACAACCTGTTAGGCTTACACCATATCCTAACATATCCCCTTTGGACAGGCTAATATATACCTGTTCAAATTCTTAAGCCATAGCTTTCGCAACACATTTTATGTTTAATTGCACCCTGCGCTTTGGTGAAATTATCGGCAATATTGTTTTCAGACATACAATATTCCAATTGAACCATATTACTTTGAATACTCTGACGAACATTTAAATAACGAATATCAGTATATTTAAACCTTGTCTTAACTGCTAAATTTGTAGCCATTTTTATAGCAGCTTGGTTATCCTCATAAATTAAGATAGGATAATCTACCTTTAATCCTACATCAATCATTAATTGTTTATAGTAAATCAAATCAGTACATTTTGACAAGCATGAAAATTCTGCTTCCATAGTCGATAAATTAATATGTTTCTGCCGTATTGACTTCCATCCTATTAAGCAATTACCTAACATTATTGCAATACCTGATGTAGACTTTCTGGTGGTCAAATCAGTAGCGAAACTAGCATCAGCATATGCACTTAGTGTAAGATCACGGTTAGGTTCTAAATATAATGCATAATGCATTATCATCTTTAAATGTCTCAATATCCGCTTTGCGGCCTGCCAATGCCTATCAGTTGGCTCTGCATTATACCTTCTTAATTGGTTTACGCTATACGAAATATCAGGTCTCGACCAATTGCTAATATACGATTGATTCCCTATCAGCGATTGATAGATCTCCTTACTAAATCCAGGACTTTGGATTTCTTCATGTTGAAAATCCTGTGCCATAGGCGTTTTAGCTGGCTTACATAGCTCCATGCTATAGTGTTTCAACATCTGACTTATTTTGCTAGACTGTGACTGTTTATACCCTCTAGCTGTTTGAACAATATCAAGACCTAAATAATGTCTAATATGTCCTAAATTCCTAATTTTGAATTTATCTTGTAACTGTCTAACAATATCCATTGCTTCCTTGTCAGTTTTAGTTATAATTGCTATATCGTCCATGAACAATAGCAAAAACGATACTAAACCATTATTCTCTCTTTTAAAGAGACATTTGTCTGCTACACCTTCCTGAAAACCAATATTATTCAGCTCTTTAACTATACACTGGTTCCATTCAAACCCTGATTGTTTTAAACAAAGGCTTTTATTTAATTTCCAACAATCAGTTTGATCATTTGTTTTCACTCCTAACGGCTTCCTCATATAAGTGGTATGTCTTAATGGAGCATGCAAGTATGCCATCTCCACATCTATATGATTAATAGTATACTTATTCTTTGCCGCCCACACTAGCATAGTTCTTAACGTGCTAGCTCTTAAACTCGGAGAAATCTTTCTCTGTTTGAGCAAAACCTTGAGCTACAAGGCGAGCTTTATGGGTTACTGTCCCATCTATTCCTTTCTTTACTTTATACACCCATCGACAACCAATCAATTTCTCTCCAGGTGGTAATTTCACATCCTCATAAACACCTAATTTAGTTAATGAGTTGATTTCTCTACTCATTGCCTCCTTCCATGCATTTTGCTCTTTTTCAGGATACATCGTAATATCCTCATAACTTGAAGGTTCTATATTAACCTGACAAACTATGGTTGCTTTATACCTATCAGGTGGATGTCTTTCCCTACTGGATCTCCTAGGCAATACAGGACTCATTGCAGGTGATTCAATTTCATTCTCCCCTAAAACTACCTCCTCTTCTTCAACCTTAATAGAAGAATCTATATTATCTATATCCTCATCAGGTGTATCATTACTCATTTGATGCTCAATGCTAACAGTATTGTCATCCTGTCTATAATCTGCACGCTCAAGTTTCTCCCATCCTTCGTGCTCTAGAAATTTTGCATTTGCACTACAGTACATGTTAGTAGTTCCCTGTGCCCAAAATCTAAAAGACCTATGGTTTGAATCATAGCCTACAAAAAACATTTTTCTGGCTCTCTATTGTTCCTTTCTTCTCACATTTGATGGAATATGCACCCAAGCTGGGGCTCCAAATGTGTGTAAGTAACTAAGATTTGGTTTCCTCCCATGCCATAATGTAAATGGTATTTCACCAGTAGATGAATGTACCATGTTGTTTAACACATGCTTAGCACACATAGCAGCCTCACCCCATAAGGTTTCAGGCAAACCAGAATCTGCCAACATTGTTCTAGTCATGGCTTGTAATGTTTGACCCCTTCTCTCAACATAAGCATTGAGTTGCGGTCTGTATGGTGCAGACTGTTTATGCTATATTCCTGCCTCTCGCAAAAACTTCTCTCACCTTTGGTTAGTGAATTCTGTACCGTTATCTGTTACTAAGCACATTACTTTATACTTCTGTTTCCTTTCAACAAATCTCAGCCAGTTATTTAGATGCTGGAATGTTTCACATTTCGTTTTCATAAGATAACAGAATCCGTACCTAGAGTAATTAATGGTCTACTATGCTTAGAATATAGCAGGCACCTCCAATACTGGGTTTCTTGGGTCCTATCAAATCTACAAACACTACTTCTAATGGCTTTTTGGTTTTAAAACCATTAAAATGATTTGCTGGTGTTATCTTACTCTTTTGCTGATTACAGGCGTTGCAATTTAAATACTTACTACATGATTGTAGTTTTATCCCTTCAGATATCTGAACTGTTTTCTTTAATGTCCTGAAATTTATATGCCCTAGTCTCTGATGTAACAGATGAATACATTCATCCTGTGGTTTATCATTCCTGTACACCGATATAGAATTTGCTACTAATGCTGGGTTCTCTCTTAAAATGAATAAATCATTTTCTAATATTGCAGTAACAACCTTTCCATCTTTTTCAATTATACATTTATCATTTTTAAACGTTACTGTAAACCCAACTTGCAATAATGATTTAACAGATAGCAAATTATATTTTAACCCAGGAATATATAACATAGGCAATGGTTCATTACTAAATGACCAACGTGCAACACCTTCTCCAGCTACCTTAACTTTCCAACCATTTGCCAATCTAAAATGTTGGTTACTCTTATTCATTTTTACAAAGTTGTTTCTATTCTTAGTAATAGATTGAGAAGCATCACTATCAACAACCCACCAATCCTGGTTAACATTAGTTGTTGAACTGGATATAGCTAAATTACAACCTTTCTTGGGTCTATTATTATCCCTAACAGACATTTTCTTATTCTTCCAATACTTAGCTATATGCCCTTTAGCCCCACAAGCAAAACATCGTTTTACAATATAGGCAGTTGAATACATTTTTTCTTCTTTTGGTTGGTTTACTCTCAACTGAGCCCTTTCTTGTCTTCTTCTGGATTCTTCCAATAACCTACCAGTTACGCCAGCCAATGTGAGGTCATCTCTGGTCAAAACCTCCAGTGAAGAAACATAGTCATCATAACTATCGTCCAAAGAAGAAAGAATTATATAAACTTGCTGTAGTTCCGAAAAAACAAGTTCCTTTTCATGCAGCTCCTGGAAAATTCTGGTCATGGATTCCAAATGAGCCACCATATCTCCTCCTTTAAGAAGATGTTATTTAAACAATTTCCGTGTGAGATTTATATGAGCACCCAAGTGTCACGAACATATAGTCTCTTCAACTTGGTCCAACACCTAGCAGCAGACTCTTCGCCACAAATATGTACAAGTTGCTGGTCACTCAGTGTCAGTCCAATTATGCAAACAGCTCATTCATTGTCTCTGGTAAACTTGGCTAATTTCTTTGCATCTTCTTCATAATCAGGATTCCATGTTGTTACATCTGGTGGATTATTTACTACATCCCAAAGTCCTTCTCTACACAGAAGTAGATTGCATTTTGTAGACCAGGATACATGGTTTGTTCCATCCAGCCGGATTATCATGGAAATATTCGATAACTGTTCTTGTGCCATCTTCACTTGGATTCTTTATTTCACAAACAGTTTTCTGTATTATTCACATTCACTCTCAGTTTAGCTCTGAACAATCCTGTTTAGTTCTGGTTGGCTCTGGGCCTATAACCAATGTTAAGGATATTGTTGTGTTAACCAACTAGCAGAGCAAGTGCACAGAGAAACAGTACTGAGAGCAATGAATACAATACATATAAACTGGTTTAACAAAGTTTTTACTTTGTAGTGAAAAACAATTGCATAGTCTTTTAGTCAATCCAAGTTTTTAGCCATTCAAATCAGTCCAGAGTTACAGAAATCTTCTTACCATACAAAACAGCAGTAGGTAATAAACAGCAATACAATGCTGGTAACAAATCACAATGGTAGCAGATCCATCCACGATGAGAGCTCCTTCACATGATGGTAACAGTTCCAACAGTTCCAACAAGTCCAACCAATTCTGACCAACAATGACTATAGCTCGGCTCCCTTCTTATATACAGTTTACACTAGTAATTATCCACTTAAGATAAGTGAAGTAGCAGTGCAATGACTCAACAGTACAATTAGGATAATTGGAGTCAGCAGTCAGTCAGCAGTCATTTACAATGACTCATCAGTACAATTACTCAGCATTACATCTTAAAGTTACAGAATACATTTAAAGTTATAGAACTCATATATTGCCTGGACAACCTGTTAGGCTTACACCATATCCTAACATGGGATGCACAGAGGCGGCAATAGGCAGCAGCGGCAATGGATGACGATGGTGGTGATGGGAGGTAGCGATCCCCACAGCCTGGAACAGCTGATAGGTAGTATTCTAGGAGACAGATCCAACCACCAATCAGCTGCTCATGTTAAATCAGGCTGTGCTCAAGCTGACCAGGCTGTTTGCTTTTTGCTGCAAGGAGGCAAATTCCTGGGAGGCAGAGGCAGAGGCAGAGGCAGATTTTTTTTCTTGTTTTCCTCCTCAAAAGCTAGGTGTGTCTTATAGTCCAAAAAATATGGTAATTCTTTGTAATACCTTAAATTTAATTCATGGCTTACATGTTAAAGAACCGTTTTCTAACAGTGATCATAATATGATTGACTTTTGTATTAATCTGCATCCTTCTAAACTGGGTCTTAATGACTGCTCTTCGAATTATAATTTTAAAACAGCTAACTATGATTTAATAGCTGCTGATTTAGCATCTTTAAATTGGCACCGTCTATTCTCAGGTTGTAAAAATGTAGAAGATTTTTATAACATTTTTTGGTTTGAAATTAATCGAGCTATAAATTTATACATACCAAGAAAAATAAAAAAGTTATAAAAAATAAATTACCCAAAGCAATAAGAAAATTACAATCCAAGAAAAAATATCTTGGGCGGAACAATAAGATAGGTTATGTTGCCAACTTCAAAAGCCACTACAAAGCCTTATATGATCAAATTAAAGATGAATGCACCAATTATTTCTGTAAACAGGAGGAAAAGCTGTTGAATTCAAACTCTACACGAGTCTTTTACAACTTCATTAACTCGAAACTTAAAGACTCGCAAGTGATTCCACCCTTAAAAGGGCAAAACGGGGTTGATTGTAATGACAATGTTGGTCAGGCCAATCTTTTCAATATATTTTTTAGTTCAGTTTTTTTGGATAGCAATGGTTTCAGTCCCTCATTCGCACGTTGAACCCCAAATAGTTGTAGCAAATTGCTGAATATTAAATTTACAGCAGATAATGTTGAATTAGCATCTGGTTCTGTGGATAGCATTCTGCTATCCACAGAACCAGATAGATTATGTGCTTTTTTCCTGAAAAAGCTTGCTACTGTCCTAGCTGAACCTTTGTGTACAATTTTTGAAGTATCGTTTCAAACTAATTCCCTGCCTGATCTATGATCATCAGGTATAGTTATACCAATTTTTAGAAAGGATGACTTTAGTTCTGTCAAAAATTATAGACCACAACTTTGCATGTGTTGTGTTACATGCAAAGTTATGGAATCAATTATAAACCAATCCATCATTCACTTCTTAGAGACAAATAATTTGCTATCCGACAAACAGTTTTGCTTTAGGAAAAACTTGTCCTGTAATTTACAACTTTTGCATTGTAAAAACATCTGGGCTTCATGTCTCAATCAAGGTAAAGCTGTTGATGCAATTTACATAAATTTTTGTAAGGCTTTTGATACAGTAGTACATGATAAACTGCTGTTGAAATTAAACTTATGGCATTTCTGGGCCTTTGCACAAGTGGATTGCTGCTTTCCTGTCTAATAGACTGCAGAAAGTCAAAATAGGGAACTCGCTGTCTAATTCTACATCAGTTAACAGTGATGTTCCACAGGGCAGCATTTTAAGTCTCATGCTTTTTTTGCTCTATATCAATGATTTATGTGATCAACTTAAAAGCAATTGCATTCTTTTTGCCGATGACATAAAATTATTCAATTCTATGTCAGCACTTCAACCTGCATTTACTCTAGTGCTGACATAAGAAGGAGAAGAGGGGGCAGCTGGCAAGAGGACGCTTGACTTCTCACCTACTTATTTTCCCTGAAGATAATATCCCCTAGGAGATGAGATGGGAGGGTTCTGGGAGCTGAAGTAGTAGATATGGGGATAGTGATTTGGGAAGAGGGCCAATGAGACGCAGAGAATTGGGGAACGGAAAGGGAAGATTTTGGGGTCAGGAAGTCAGTGTTGGCTACGCCACAATCAGGGACAGGTTGTCGTGCTTAATAAAATGAAATATTTCTTCAAAGACGTTTGGAAATGCAATTTATTTTATTTGAGACGACATCAAAACCTGACATTCTACAGATAATTCTCTTGTTTTGCAAAGTAATCTCGACTATGTGTCTGAATGGTCATCTATTTGGCAACTTCAAATTTCGATTAATAAATGCTCTGTCTTACATATTGGTAAATGTAGTCAGAATGTCAAGTATAAACTAGGTGGCATTGATCTAGCAGATGACCCTCACTTTGTTAAGGACCTAGATATACTTATCTCTGATGATTTATGCTCCAAATCTCACTGTAACAGCATTGCTGAAAAAGCATTAAGAGTTGTAAACTTAATTTTGCGAAGCTTTTTTTCTGGAAACATTGTATTGCTAATTAGAGCTTATAAAACTTATGCTAGACTAATTTTAGAGTGTTGTTCAACTATTTGGAATCCCCACCATATATCTGACATCAGTGCAATCAAGTGGGTTCAGAAGTACTTCACGAGACTTGCACTCTTCTGTACACACTAGAATTCCTTATGCTACTAGGCTCAAAATTCTCGAACTGGGTTGCATGCGGTCAAACCTAGGTATTGCATACAAAATTATATGTAATAATGTTTACCTGTAAATGATTTTTTCTGTTTTAATCACAATAATATGTGTGCGAACAACTGCTTTAAACTCAGTGTAAATTGTTCTAAACTTGGCTGTAAAAAATATGATTTCTGTGATAGAGTTGTCAAAGTCTGGAATGCCCTACCTGATTCAGTTGTCTCAGCTACAAATTTTCACAGTTTCAGTCACAAATTGACTTCCATGGACCTTACTTCATACTTAAGTGGTCAGTAGAGGGGGCATGCATAAGTGCACTAACGTGCCTATCATCCCTGTCATTGTATTTTTATTCTCTTCTTCTTGTTCTCGTTTTTGTTTGACAAATTCCAATAAAAATAAATAAATAAATAAATAAATAAATAAATAAATAAATAATAGCACTTAGGCTTATATACCACTTCATAGTTCTTTACAGCCCTCTCTAAGCGGTTTACAGGGTCACCATATTGTCCCCAACAATTTGTGTTCTCATTTTGCCAACCTTGGAAGGATGGCAGGCTGAGTCAACCTTGAGCCAGTCAGAACTGAAGGAATTGAACTCCTGGCAGTAAGCAGAATTAGCCTGCAATACTGCATTCTAACTACTGTGCCACCATGGCTCCATTACTAAATTCTTTATTAGTAAATCAAATTTAAGCATTGTTCTCTTTAATTGTAATCTTTAGTTCCTTCTACTTCCCTCTAGTGTCCAATCTAAAAAGTCTCATCCTAACAGATTTTTTTAAGAATTCAAAGCATCAACATTTTCCCTCAGAAAGAATTATTATTATAAATTTCAAAATCTTATTTCAGATCTGTTTGGACCCTTAGACTCTTTGAAACTTTCCAAAATCAATCTAATCATCCTTTTGCTGCTTATTTTTTAAAAAATTCTTTTGAAAAATTCCTTAAAATTTTAAGGAATTTAAAACATTTTTTGCTTAGAATTGAAGGAGACTTACCTGTGCTATAAAATTTGTTTTTTGAAGGTTGCTTAAAAACAATTAAGAGGCAATTTCCAAACATGATCATAGTTGCCTCAAACCACAAGAAGGATGTACTGTACTGGTCATGCCAAATTTTAATCAGTTTTGACACTTTGGAGGATTAATTATCTTTGATTTTGAGCAAATACCCATTAATACTATGAACCACTATCCATTCATTTAGAGTGTCAGAATCCGACATAGCTACCTTTTTGTTCTTGTAGTCTACAGTAGAGCACAAAAGTGAACAAAATAAATGCCAAATAAATTTAATAATAATTAAGAAACAAGGTTCGGCAAACTTTTTATCCATGTACTGTAGGCTGCATTATGGCTGTGAGCTTGACTGAAATCTCTCAACTTCCAGTAGTTCCACACACCAGCCAACAACAAAACCCTCAGTTCCTGCAGTCTATTCACAGGAAGCAACTGTCCAGAATACAAATGACCAATCTCGCAATCCCCTTTTTCCAGAGAGACTTTGCTGGCCAGAATTTGCTGCCTGACCACCAATCTCTGCTGCAATGCCGTCCTGCACTTTCAGGGCTGTCTTGTTTACCATGAATCTTATTGAAAGTCCTAAATAAATTATTTTAAGCCTTCCCTTTATCACAAATTTAGCTGACCTGTCATTAAAAAAATCAGTATGTATTATGATATAACTCACATCATCCATATTGCATGGTTTTTATAAGTTTTAATTCTAACATGTAACTCTTAGAAATATGCTGTTCTGTTGGATGTGTGCCACAATGGTACGCAACATTGGGCAGTTTATTTAACTTAGTTACTGCGAAGCAAATAAAATAAACTCTGCAATGCTTTACATCATTTGAAAATCTATTTTACCTCCATGCTCAATTGCATATGGAAAAAGTAAATAATACTTTAATGAATAAAGACAAACTGAGCTGTCAGAAATTGTTTTAGATGGCATTCTTCTGTGTTCTCATTGGGCAATATAAAGGAAACCCAAAGGAAACAATACTTTTACTCTAGGTTTCAACCCAAGGTTATGCATGTATATAAAACATAAATGTGTTAAAACCTCATTTTAAATATAAAATTAGCACAAATGTCAGTAAACAGCTAGACTAACACTGAATTTGCATAGTTTACTATATTTCTTCTATTTCTTTTAACATAGACTATAAGGCACAGTATTTTTTATTCAGAAAAGAAAGTACAGTTAATAAAACTACTTTGATATAAACATAATCATGTTTTGACTATAGCCGTTGAAATAAACAAAATTTAGGTAATTTAATTCCCACTCATTTTAGTAGTCCTATACCAAGTTTAAATCCAACCAAATATTACTGCTGAAAATTACAGCATATTAAAGGCTAAGCAAACATTTTTAGCCTTAAGCATTACAATTATTCACACACTGCAATTTTCCTTTTCCTTAAAAGGAATCCAAAATACATTAAATAATATTGTAGTAGCCTAGCTTTGCTACAGCCATCAAGCCCAATCAGTGTTATTCTTTCCATGTCAGTCCTGCCACAAATATGTTGTAACATACAATATTAAAAAGACTGGAGGAGATTATTTTGTTAAAATAACACTACAGCTAAAATGTCACACCCCATTAAGCCCAAGATTCCTTCTATGACAACATATTGCACCATGTTAAACAATCCAGATAAATAACAAATTTAAAGCTTGGATTCAGAGCTTTGTTTCTATATCACAACCCTTTCTCCTTCTCTGTATATTCTGCAGGACAAATAGCACAAATTTTTGAGGTAGAACAAATAAGGAAGAAAAGAAGGCAGATGAAAATATGTTGCTCAATATGTATTTTGTCTCATTTGTATAACAGAACCAGATGATTTCCATAGCAGACCCAGCTTTTAGTATTCCCTACCACAGCCCCACTTTTTTCTTTTACAGTGGTACCTTGGTACTTGGTTAATTGGTTCCGGGAAGTGTGACGAATACTAAAACTATTGAATACCAAACAAACCATGTGACTAACACATGACCTTTGTATTAGCTAGAAAGGGTAGTGAGTCACGAGGCATAACATTGACAAATTCTAGCTGAGCAATGAGTACCAAACAACCTATTATTGGGAGGAAATTTTCATGTCATAATGCATCAGGTATCAAATTCAACAAGTTTCGCAGAAATCGAGTACCAAGGTATACCGTATACGTTTTTGTGACCCTTTGGTGTGTGTGTGTTGTGTGTGTGTTAGTGTGTTAGAAAAAAAAATGGTCTGCTTTCTTTCTTTCATTGAAGGACATCAATGTTTTCTTAAAGAGATCATAGAAAACGAACAGCATTATGACTTTTATTTAGACAATTATCCAGAGTCTGACGTCAGCGAGGCAGAGGAACAGGGGGAGCCTGTTCCCAGTGTGCGCATACACAGAGCTGCCAGAAGGCAAGAACAGTTAAGACAAAAGGGGTGACTTGGGAGTAAGGTTTGGAGATGATTGGCCCCTCCCATAAGACATAAAGGAGGAGCAAAGGCACATGAGCCTTTGCAGGAAACATCTTTGTTCATGCTGGTAAATTTAAATTCTGAAGCTCCGTTTTGACTCTGTGCTCCGTGTGGCCTTGCAAAGCTAATTGCCAATTAGGTCTTGGCAGCATGTCAAGGGAGATAAAGATGGGTGCTTATCAGCCTTATCCCGAAAGACTGTGGCAGGCTTCTGTCGGACTCTTTACAAACTATTTGTGACTTATCATGGGTTGTGAATGAACAGAATTCACAGCTGTTGAAATAAAAAGAGGATTTTGGGGACTAATCGTGTGCTTTTTACTGCCTCAGTAAAAGCCTAGGTCAGAACAGATAACTGTGTGAAGTAACAGGTTCAAGAGGTGACTTCTTCAGGAAGGGACACATTAATCTTTCAAAACAAATGCTAATTCCACACAGACAGCTCTCCATAGAACATTAAGTTCTATGAATCCAATCATAGAAATGCTTTCCAGTCACACAGATTGACCAGGTGGGGCATGAATCAAGCTTACAGTAGCTGAGTGCATACTGCAGGCATAAAAGAATAACAAGATGGGACCCTGATCATCTCATAAAACTCTAATTTAATGCAGAAGAAGAATATTATAGGATGATAAATTGATCCACATTGGATGTAGAAGATTATGTATTTTCCAAAAAAAATAATAACAGTAAAACCAGTTGCTTCATCTAAATAAAGCAGATCTTCCATCCTGTATTGGTCATGCCAAATTTTAATCAGTTTTGACACTTTGGAGGATTAATTATCTTTGATTTTGAGCAAATACCCATTAATACTATTAACCACTATTCATTCATTTAGTGTCAGAATCTGACATAGCTACCTGAAGGAACACTTTTTGCTCTTGTAGTCTACAGTAAAGCACAAAAGTGAACATCTTTTAAAGCAAAGCAATTGTCTCTGTATATATGCAATATATATGTTTTTAAAACTCTGCCGTTTTCATTCCATTTCTGTAAAGTAATGATAAACTGATGTGTCATTTTATAGTCCCCAAATCTGTCTGAGAACATTCTATAAATAATCAGTATATCAATAGAAGTGACACAGCACAGTCTCATTATTTTAGAAGATGATGCAATGCCCTGTGAATCAGATAACATTAATTTGTAATCTGTGTTCTGGAAGTGGGAAACAACAGAAAATTCAGTGCATTCTAAATTATGATTATGCTGGAACATATTTTAAACTGGGTTACAGAACTAGAAAGTGAAAAAAAATCTGTTCTCAAAAACCTACTATTCAGAGAAATAGATACAACTTGTGAAGTCATCTCAAATAGCAAACAAAATCTCTCGTCAAATAAAATTATATCTATACATATACATAAAAGATACACACACTTGTATTTGCATGGGTCTGCAAATACTTACTCTGCCCAATGTAGAATAATAGCTAAGAATTTGGATAAGGTTGGAGTAGTTCAGATTCAATGACCGTTCGAGCCACAAAAGTCTCTAAGTGACTTCAGGTCAGTCACCACTCTATATCTCAATTCAAACTATTTCATAAGTTTCTTGTTGTAGGCTGTTATATGGGGATTTTGCCAGGCATAAATTCACTGATATAAACTGTATATTTGGTCAAGCTATCTGTTGCTTCTTGAATACTGTTGACTCAAATCCGGGGATCTGTGGCTAGGTGAGAATAGCTCTACCATCCAATGCCTAAAAGGGGGAAGTATCATCTTCCAGCAACAGTACCTGCAGACAGGATCAAAACATTTGTAGCAACATGTTCTAAACCCTGCCCCTGTTGTGTGTATACCAATCACACATGCGGGGACACACACACACACACACACACACACACACACACACACACACACACAAAGATTTCAGTCATGCTGATCTAATTACTATCTTGCCTGCTTTGACAACTCAACTGCAGATGTTATTTTCTTCAAAGATGGGTTACAAACTATTAACAATCTTCAATTGGATTTAACTGATATGTAACAAATCAATTTTGAATAACTTTCATTTTTCTTGTCTACTGGCAAGCTATTCTTGCTATTATTTTGGATTTTTTCATTTTCTTTTATTTGAAAAAAAGGGTAATCATACATCAAATTGCTATATTCTTTTTAGGTTGAAGTAGAGCTAAATCTTGTTTGCAGATGAAGTGCTTGATGAGGTCTGGTCGGGTATATATAGCAATGAAGAGCACAATGTTTCTGATGTTTCTGAAAGGACCGCTTCTCCCCAGTTATGTCTTCCTGGACCACCAGAACAGGAAAGCAAGGTCTGTTGCAGGTCCCATCGATTAGAAAAGTACATCTAGTAATACCAAGGGAAAGACTTTCTCTATGGTGGCTCCCTCCCTTTGGAATACCATTGCCCTGGAGATAAGTAGCCCCTACGTAGGTATCTTTCCAAAAGGTCCTGCAGATGTGGTTTGGTCAGCAGGCCTGGAGACCACAGGTTGATATGGAGCCGATCAAGATTTGGTTGCCACAGCCAGTGTGTGTAAGGTGGGGGGATTATGGGTTCTTCCATTGTAAAATGTTAATGCTGTAAGTCACCAGAATCACCATGTGTAAGTTGGGACACCATATTAATTTGTTAAACAACCAAACAAACAAACAAGATAGAATTAGCTATGTTCATGTTATGGATAAAAACATGCTATTCAAAAATGGAAGCCTGAAGTCACACTGGTGACTTTTCTAATTTTAGGTGAAATTTTGAAAATATTAGTTGAAGGAAGCAAAATAAAAGGGAAGGACTCAGGAATCTTAATCCTCCACCAACAATGCCGCCGAAGTGGTAGCTTAAATGCTAAATAGTATGTGGTACAAGGGGTTCTATAAGGTTTGCATTGAAAGATCTGCACTGGTTACCATTTGTTTACTAGATACAATTTAAGAGTTTGGTACTAATGTTTAAGATCTCACTGACTTCCAGAGGACTGTCTGAAAGATCATCCTTCCCATTATCAATCTGTCTGATCATTAAGATCTGCAGGAGAAGCTATTCTGAAGATTCTCCTGTTGTGATTAATCCAGCAAATGGGAAACAACCTGTTTCTGTGACATTCTAAAGCTATGAAATTCACCATCAAAAGCTATGAAACACACTGTCCATTTGGCTTCCCTTCTGTGAGCATTTACCATACATTTTCTTTCTTTTTTTTTAAACAGATTGCTAATAACTACATGATTTAGCATTCAATTATTTTAGATTCTGTTTTTAAATTTTGTTAGTCATTTGAATACAGAAGCAGGATTCCATTACAAAAAACCCCGAATATATATATATTTAATTTATGTATCTTTTCTTTGGTATAGATTGTTTTTGGAAAATAAATCAGTTGCCTGAATTAATTTTTGAGAGTTTGATGTTATACAAACTTTTCCAGACATCCCTGTAATAAGCCAGAGTTGAGCAACATTTTGGTGCCCAGGGGCTCCACTTAATTTGGAGAATCCATGAAATCTACTGTGGGCAGACAATTATACAAACTGGTGGTTTTGCTTCTTGGCTCAAGGGATGTTTGGAAGTCTCTCTGTTTTCAAACTATGTTTAAACCTATTGTCAAACTTTCAGTATAAAGCAATAGTGACCAGATGAAGATTCTGGAGACATAAACAAGTCATCCATCTCTGTTATAAACCCAGGCAACATAATTGCTTATTGAACTATTTTCAGCAATGGAGAAGACCAAAAAAACAATTTAACTTACTATATTGTGCAGTGGCCAAAATAAAACTTCAGATATTTGTCTGAAGTTAGATGCACGTAGTCCATAAAACATTAGGTCTCAAAAGTATGCAAGGCTTTAAAGACTGTTTTTATGAATTTATTATGAGCTTTGCTACCAATCTCATTTATATTACAACCTATTTCAGGACTGCTGCCATAACATGAATCAGCATCTTTTTCTCACCCAGGACAACTATTATTCAGAAGAAAACCATTTGTGATATTTTGCCTTTATTTGAATATTCATTTGGTGATGGAGCATTGGTTAGAATACAGTATTGCTAGCTAACTCTGCTCACAGTTAGGAGTTCGATCATGACTGGGTCAAGATTGACTTAGACTTCTCTCCTTCCAAGATCAATAAAATGAGGGCCCAGATTGTTGGGGGCAATATGGTAACTGCTTAGAGAATGTTGTAAAGCACTATAGAATGATATATAATTCTAAGTGTTATTGCTATTTCTACTATCTATCAAAAATAAATTTTGTGTATACAGTTTAGATTTCCATGCAAAAATGAAAACTTAATCACTGTAGAAAACTTTTTATTAGAAAAGATAACATAACAAACTTATATTGATTCAGAGTTTTATTAGACCCCTTACTCATGAGCACAGCACCCTAAAATGTTGATTGTATACAACAACAAACCAATTGAGCTTATAATGACTATATTTTTACACAGTTCTCCTGTCTTTGTTATATTGCATCATTCAGGCCATAATAGCATTCTGTATTAGTGAAATACAGAAATTAAGGAGAAACTAAGAAATTAAGGAGGAAACAAAGGAACATTTCCTGGGTATACTAATACAGTTCTGTTCTCCTAGTAGCATCATGTAGTAGCAGATCACTTACAGTTTTCGCTATGTGCCTTAATGCCACCAGAGGGAACTGTTAAGACTTAACTGCTAGTCAGTGAAAAAGAACTGGCATTTAAAAAATAAAGTGTAAAAAGAGCAGGTAGAGCTATGAGATTCTTTGCACAGGCTCACCTTGCACCCCAATTGCACCCATTCTTGGATTACAAGGCTTTACTCACTATAATTTTTGTCTTAATCAACTCCCTGTTATATTAATGTAATTTGCTCTACATGAGGCTGCCCTAGAAGAGCAATGAGAAGTGATAATTGGTTCAGAATGCAATGGTATGGGCAGTTTTGGATGTTCCATTACACATCCATGTAACACCTCTGCTCTGCAAGCTGCACTAGCTTCCAGTGGGTTCTGGGTCCAATGCAAAGTGCTACTTGTCATCTATAAAGTTATCTATGACAAAGAGCTGGGTTATTTGTGGGACAACTTATTTAACCATTTCTTCTCATCCAATCAAAATTGGCCAAGTTGACATGTTCCAGGTCTTATCTATCAAACAGTGTCATCTCAGGGGCCTAGGAATCACCCCCTCTCTGTAGCTACTCTGAAACAGCATTCTCCTGGAGATCTAGATGGACCCAGTGCTGTTGGCTTTTTCTAAGGCAGTGATGGTTAACCTTTTCTTCACTGAGTGCCGAAACTGGAGCATATGTACCTGCGTGCCAAAACCCAGAAGAGAGCAGCTGGCTGATGCATATGCGCATGGTGGCCAGCTCTTCCCAGCTCTACATTTCCACCACACTCTGAAACCAGCCAGAGGTGGTATTTGCCGGTTCTCCAAACTACACAAAATTTCCACTACCGGTTCTCCAAACTACTCAAAATTTCCGCTACTGGTTCTCCAGAACCTGCCAGAACCTGCTGGATTTCACCCCTCGGTTTCCCCTACCAGTCACGTCTGAGTCTAATGGTGTTCATCTCTGTTTCTTAGCTGAGGGAGTCAGCATTGTCCAAAGACTATTCATGTGGCCAGCATGATTATACACCAAGGTTACCTTCCCACCAAAGTGGTGCCTATTTATCTACTCACATTTGCATACTTTCAAACTGCAAAGTGGTCAGGATCTGGGGCAAGTAATGGGAGTTCACCCATAAGTATTACAATACCTTAAAGACTAAATAAGTTTATTATCCATAATAGCGCAAAAAGATATTAGTTTCTAAGATGTTGTGAAAGTTTTTGTTGTTATTGTTTTGAAAGACTGATACAAATTCATAATGTAATGAATAGTTTAACATTTCCCAACCTGGTGCTCTACACATGTACAGTATATCACCTTATCTCTAATGATACCAGTTTGTTTAATTATATACTGTCCATTCCCAAAGATTGTAGGCAGCTAATGATGTAAACAAATTCAAAATAAGCCTAGAATTTCCCAATAAATATAAATATAAAAATTAAAGAAATAAAACTTCATTTACACTATCCCAATCATAATCTTCATAAAATTTGGGAATTCCCAAATTTTATGAAGATTATTTTGAGGAGCAGGTGGTAACCATGCCAGAACAGCCTTTACACAACTTTGTGCTATGCACACAGTTGCACTTTTCCTGGACTGGGATCTCTCTGGGCTATGCTCACTCTCACTCATGCCTTAATCACCTCCAAATGGACTACTGCAGGAGTCAGCAATCTGCAGCTCCAGAGCCACATGCGGCTTTGGGCCCTCTGCTGTGGCTCCCTGTCAGGTGATCTTACCACTGGCTGGCCCCGCCCCACGCCCTCCCCTCCCAGTCACTCCTCGCCTGGCCTGAGAAGGTAAGGGCGATGACGGGGGATGGAGAAGCAGCCAGGGCAGAGTTAGAGAGATACAGAGAGAGGGGGAGAGGGGGGGAGGGGGGGAGGGAGGGAGGGGAGAGAGAGAGATGTCAAAAGGGTTTTGTGGTTCCTGGTGTTTTTTAACAACTGGTTCTCTGTCCTAATGACTGGCTGGATAGGCGGGTCATGTGACTGGTGGAGGTGAGTGACATCGAGGTGGCCACGCCCACCCAGGTTTTGTGGCTCCTGGTGTTTTCTTTTCTGTGGGAAACAGGTCCAACTGGCTCTTCGAGTGTTTAAGGTTGCAGACCCCTGGACTACTGCAAGGGACTGCCCTTGAAGAGCATCTTGAAGCTACAACTGATGAAGAATACAGTGGCACAAGCATTGTGCCTTTCAATCAGCTCCACTATTCTGCATTAGTTACCAGTATTCTCTAGGTACTGGAGACACAGCTTAAAATGGAACCAAGTTATTTGAGGGATCACCTCTCCTTCATTATGTGTACCCATCCCTTTAAGTCCAGTAGAAGAGGCAGGCTCCAAATCCTGTCTGTTACAGAATATCATCCAGCAGGCCCAGGAAGAGAACTGTAGCACCTGCTCTTTGGAACATCAACGTACTCAGAAATTAGACTGGCCCCAAACCTATTTGCATTTCATAAGCTTTAAAGAAGTAATTCTACTACCAGGTGTGGGGATACAGGCATGTGGAAGAGGCTCCAGAATGGTTATATTGCTTATTGATGATGGGTTGAATGGTTTTATATCGTTTTAAAATTGCTTTATGATCTTTTATATAGTTTTGAATTATTGTAAACCACTTAAAGTCATGTATTTGAGACAGGCATTCATATAAATTGAAATAATAAATAAATCTGTTGTGTACCCACCTGCACATCACAGAATACTCTCCTCCTATGCAAAATATGCTCTGGTACGTCTTCAGGAATTTCCTGGTGTAGGTAATAGCCATATTGGCTGGGGAATTATGGGAACTGAAGTCTATCACAATTGGACGGAGGGCAGTTTAGAAAGACTAAAGTAACATATGAAAAACTTTCTAGTAGCACAACCAAAAGCATTCTAGAAGTTTTATTTACATCTGTAATATATCTTATTATGAATTATTTCACTTTTTCACTCATTCCAAACAATTAGCAGTAAACCAGAGTGAAAGTGAACAACATTAGCAATGCAAGTCTGAATACTTCTATAAAGATAAGAAGGACTCCAGGTAATTTTATCATCAGTCCTATCATTTACAACCTTGGCAGGTCTATAAAGCAAGGGAAAGCTGAAGCAAGGTCATAAGCACAGTCACAATTTCATTTAGCAACTGCTTTACTTAATGACCAAGTTGCCAGTTGTAGTTGCTAATGAGGACTACCTGTCCCGTGTAGCAGTGTTTCTATTTGCTACTATAAAAATTAAGCCTATGACTTGCAGCATGCTAATTAATTAGCATCTTCATCATCATCACAAAATTTGAAACATTTCAAACTATCCCAAAGAATATAAGTACTGCCTTATATTTTATTCAGCTGTTCACTTTGTAAAACATTGTATTTAGAAAACCAGCATCACATACACTGTTAATTTGGAAAACAGAAATAAATACAAGTTTCAATTGTGATTGTTGAATTAAAATGCTCACTGTATACATGGTAAACAAAAGCAGAACATTTGAAAAATCTGTTTACGTCTAAGAATTCTCCATTTGTTCTTTTATCAATATGTTAATTAACCATTCTCTTTAAATGGATTTTCACTTTACCAAAATCTCTAGCTAGGTATCCTTTCAGACTACTGAAGGAAAGCTAAATGGCAAAGTTTTATTAAACAAAATGAAATATACTATTAATCATTAGAAGGGGAAACTATATTTAATGGCCATATTTCCTCCCATTTTACAATTCCATTCCTGAAACAAAATAGCTAGAAATGAAATAGATATGCCATTAATTATCATTATATTATATCATTATCACCATTCCTTATCCTTTCAGTTTCTTTAGGTATTTCACTTAAATACTGGTTTAATGGGGGTGGAAGAGAGAGAACTTAGGGCAAACATGAATGGGTATCTTATGACCATAGACATTAGCATCTAGATGAGATGAAACACCTGAATACCTGACTGGCAACTTACAGTATCAGAGTGACAGACAGGTACCCACAAAATGGCCACACTAATGTTACTAGTGTATATGCTAGTCATATCACTTGTATGTCATACTGTTTAATTAGCTACAGTTAGTTTATATTTCATTTCTCAGCCTTTTCCTCTGGGAACCAGTAACCTGAAATCAAACCAGAAAACTGGTGCTTTTTCACTAAACTGCTTCTCTACTTGGTTTGGAATTTCAGTTAATTAACAGTAGTTCCAATCCATGAGCAGCACCTTGAAAGCAATCCTACATAGCAACCTTATGCTATCATGGGTCTCCTTGATTTTTGCATGGGAATTGGGCTTGGCTTGAGTGAATGCACTATGAGCATTCTTGTGTTATCTTTGTACTATCCAAATACTTGTGTTGTTTATATTCACTTTTGAACAGATAGGAATGAAATCACTTCTGTCATTTTCCTTTGCATTAGCTATTCTTATTGTGGCAGCTGTAGTGGCTTTTCTGGTGCATTCATCTTTATCAAGGTACTCTAATTTTGACACATAAGATGGAACACTTAGTTAAAGAGCTGAAGGATGGAAGTTTGAAGATCAAGCACACATGATGAACAAGAAGGCTATCATAATCATAGCAACAAAGAAAAAGATTGCCTTAAAGAAGCTTAGAGTTTTTCATGCTCATGGAGCTATTGAATGTTTTTTTGAAAAGTACTACATTTCTGAAACTTCACTCTATTAAGAGCATCAAACACATTCTTTTTTCAAAGTCATTTCAACAAGGCCACTTTTTAGCAAGTGAGGAAATAAAATGTTTATCGGGGATTTATTTCCCGACATACATTTTTTGGATTTCCAAATTATATATTTCCTCTGATAGCTTGAAAGTCACCTTGACATTTGAAACTTCAAAATGGCCACAAATCAATTAACCCTGAACTAGAAATAGATAAATTGAATTCTCAAAACTAAAAGAACTAATATAGAGTCCTCCTTTAATGGAAACTCAGTCGAAAGAAAGGAACTTGACTCCTAGCAAAGCAGTTCTTAAGACAAGGACCACCAACTTTCTTAGGGGATGGAACTTTAATATTACAGTAGTGGCCAAAATTGTGGAAACCTTTTGGGAAAAGTGTATTTTCTAAAACTAGCTAGTAACACCACTTTTTTTGGGAGTAGTACCATAAAATTATATATCAATGGAAAGATAATTTAATCAAGAACCTAATGCAATAACTTTTATGAAGGATTTATTATTAGAATAGCAGTTACACTATAAAGAAGAAAAGTGAAACATGTAGAAAAAAATGAGATATACAAAAATTATCAAGTCAGTTAATACTTAGGTAACCTTTAGCATGAATTACGGCCTTACAATGTCTTTTTTTTTTTTAATTTGATTTATATGCCGCCCTTCTCCGGAGACTCAGGGCAGCTTACAATGCGTTAAGCAATAGCCTTCATACTTTTGTATATTTATACAAAGTCAGCTTATTGCCCCCACAAACTGGGTCTTCCCATGGAACCAAGTCTTTTAGTTCTGCAGCTGTTATAATTTGAAACCAAGATTGAATGATTGCTTCAATTAATTGGGTTTTATTGTTGGGTCGCTTCTTACTAACAAGTTTCTTTAGTCAGCTCCATAGATTTTCAATTGGGTTAAGGTCTGAGCTATTCCCTGGCCATTCCAGCAGTGGAATATCTTGAAACTCCCAAAAAAAGTGGTGTTATCAGCCTTATCAAACCTCAAAAATACACTTTTCCCAAAATGTTTCCCCAAATTTGGCCACTACTGTACATTTCAAAACAAAAAATATCACAAGATTGCCAAATCTCACATTATACTAAGCATATTGACCCTGGAATCCATCATACAAAAACAATGAAAGCTCACATATGATGATTTTGGGAATTTGGGAAAGTAATTTCTATAAGAGAGGCACCCATAGGCATTATGTTGCAATCCAATATAGGATCAGTCCAAAGGGGCCACTGGAGGTGTTGTCATTAGCGGAGGGAGAAATTAATTGATACAATGCAGCAATTAGAGTAGGACTGAAGAAATTCAGATTTAAATCCCCAGTTAGCCATAAAGTTCACCACATGACACATTGGGCCACCCATCAGTCTTAACTTACCCCGTATATGTTGTATTGTTTTCCTGACATAAGAGGGTGAATACCAATGTAATAAATATAAACTATGGAGGACATTTCTTTGACATGAAAGAACTACAGCCACATTAATATCTTGAATTAAGAAAGATGTATCACAATGCAGAGGAAAATATCAATAACATGTCTAAAGGAGCAAGATTTTCCTCAAAGTTTTGGATTTTGGAAAGGTCCACAGAGGGTCATCTAAGGTAACAGTTTGAAGATAACTCAGAGTTCAACTAGTTTGACATCCTGTTCAGGGTAGGAATCTATTACTACCGTGTAACACCCAGCAGATGGCCATCATGAAAAAGAGTCCATCACCTCCTGAGACAAACTGATCCAGTATTAAACATTTCTTACATTTAGCAAATCATGTCCAGTTAAATTTATTTCTTTTCAGGCTGTAGTGGTTAAGGCAGTAGGCTAAAAACCAGAAGCCTGTGAGTTCTAGTCCTGCTTTACATATGAAGCCAGCTGGGTATCATTGGGTCAATAGCTCCCTCTCAGCCCTAGGAGGTGGGCAATAGCAAACCAGTTCTGAAGTCTTGCCAAGAAAACTGCAAGGATTTATCCAGGCAGTTGCCAGGAGTCAACTGACTCAAAAGCATACATACACAGATACTTTTTATACATATACCTTTGACTTTTTGTACCAAATCATAGAACTTTGAAAAGCTCAAAGGACAGTAGGAGTTGATGAGCTCTGCGCTTATCATCTGTTACTACTGTTCTCTCCTGTAACAAGCCCACTCCTTTTCCTTCCTTTTTCTATCAATATAAAACCAAAACCAAAATCTTTTTGTTGCTTGACATTTCTCTTGCCAGCCTGTTTCTTTGCACTTTAGACTTTCTAATATTCTTTTGGCAGGTATTTGCTACTTGTTGGATTATCATCTTTATGATTACACCTATTTTGCATGTCATGTACATCTCCAGTTCTTTTCTTCATTGAAAGCCCTCTAAGCCTCATCAATAGTTTGCTATGCTGAACTTTATCATTTTTTTTAACTCACTGGAATGGTAGACAATTGTACTTTTTAAATATTTTTAAAGAACACCCCAAAACTCCTGTGCTGTATTTGTAGATTGTTTTCCAAAAGATCTTATCAATTACATTTCTACATTCATTGTTATTGGCTATCTAGAAATCTAGTATGTGTATATATAAAAAACTGTAAAAAAATTGATATAATCATACAGTTGATTACAATAAGATTGGTGTAAACATAACGTATATAACGTGTAACATGTATATCTTTCTTGGTAATACAGAGCTATAAAATAAAGACAAATAAAATGAAACAGCTAAATTCAATAACAAGACTTTATGTTTGCATGCTCCTAATTCAGAATTAGTTAGAACAATTAATAGAACTCAGGGTACAGAAGAGAAAAGGAGCAAGGAACAGAATGCCTAAGACAAACAATTTCAGGGATGAAATGGTCACAGTATGATAAAGTACAATAAATTTTAAAGTACAATTTTAAAAAAACCAATTACACAGTATAACACTTTTAAAAATAACTGAGATTTAAATTACACTTGAAAGTTTTTGCTCATAGCTGTTGGAAGAAATGTCCATCTGGGTTCAGTTCCAATTGGGAAGAAAGACACTGGAAACATGGAGGCTGCTTGGAAGGATTGTTTAATGGTGAAGCAGAACCACCAACTACATGTGATTCTCCACTACATGGAGTGGAGAGTGAGATATATTTATACCCTCTCTTGGGCCTTGCAAGAAATGTATCCTATTGGTTGTGAGAATCCCAGGGGGCTATGGGGGGGGGGTTCCAGCTAACCTTGTAGGCTGTCTGTGTCCCAGGCTTGGTTGAATCTTGCTGGGTGATGATCAGTGTTGGGTTGCCCCCGGTTCGGACCGGTTCTATAGAACCAGTAGTAAAACCGGAGGGATGCTCCGCCCACCGAGCCCGACATCATCAGAATGCTTCTGTGCATGCACAGAAAAGCGTGCACATGGCCCCATTGCAAACTGGCAGTAAAGGTAAGTAGAACCCATCCCTGGTGATGATGTAATGAAGAGGGCTGTATTCTGAAAGGGTGTTGGGCAATTCCTATTATGGCTTAATGGCTTTGTCCTGGTTTGGATCTTGAGTGAGGGTTAATCCTATCACCCTGGAGCTGAAGGTCTTTTGTCTTGTAGATAGGATGGCCCAGTCTTACTGGGGCTATTAACAAAGGTGGGTGCTGCTTTCCAAGACCATGTTTCTCCTTTTCTCATCCAGGGAGGTATAATATTCTGCCTTTTTAATATTTCCTAGAATATTTCATTCTTCTAGGAGAGGGGTGGGTGCTAACTTCCTACATAGCTGTACTTTTTGGCAAGTTGGGTACATATACCCTTTTGACTACATCAAGGTAAGCAACCAAATGATAAAACACATGTGCTGTATTTTGTACATTGTTAAATTCAGACATAAATACACACCCTCAGGAATAAATATTGCCAAACAAGGATTATCATCCAACTCCACTTTCCTCTTATAGCTCTTATATAAACTATCACATTGTACAGCATTTTTATCTCTATATAAATACTCCACATAGTGAAAGCTTTCAGATTTGTCAGTCTTAATTTTCTATTATGGAGACATTCTTTCTGATAACATATCACCTAGCCTGTAGAAACTAAGTGCAGACTTGTCACAATATCTACTTTTTCCCTGAGGCTTTTAAAATACATTAAAAACCACCTTCTTTCTTGACATTGCTAATATCTTCTCAATTGAGATTGCTCTGTTTTATAGCATCTTTTACCTTTCTAGCAATGCATCTTTTTCTTTTTTTTTTTTTTTTTTTTAGAAATACTCCTGTGACACATTTTCTGGAAGCCAAAGCCTAAAAGACAAATTCCTGTGCAATCATGAAATAGAGTAATGATTGTTTCTGATTTTACAGTTTTGCATTCTATTTCAAATGATAATGCCATTTTGCCCAATCTACTAAAAGATGGATGATGGTTGGACATCTGAAAGATTAAAAACAACAGGTGGGACAGAGTTTCATTAGTTTGAGCTCAATCATTGCCTGGATTAATAATAGGCTTCTCTTACAATAGAATCTCTCATTATTTTTCACTTTTCTGCTGTCCTTTCCTGTCCATTCTATATGACTATTCTTTTCCTTTTCAGCTATTCACTTTCTATTTTAGTCAACTTTCTATTTGCCTGTGAGTATTGTTCCATTATTTCAGAGCATGGCTTTTGCCCTCTTATTTCTCCATCTTCTTGATTTGGAAAAAACAGCACATCTTTTCACAAAAGTGGTTTATATTCTTCTTTAATGCTGCATTTTTCTCCCTTTCTTTCTATTTGTAATATTTCCTTTACAATTAAGGCATGCATTAATTAAGGCTAGAACCTGAACTGCTATTTCATAAAGAAATAGAGAGTCTAGACCATATATAGTTCAATAACTGGATTTCCTTTGCACAACATTCTTTTTGTCACTTGGAAACTAATTATCAAGAGATAATCACATACTTTCTGTTAGCAAACATACAGATCCTGTAAGAGCAAATGATTTGTATCCTGAACTGTTAGCCCCTGCTTATTTGTAATTATCATATAAATGAGGCGCTTTCAATGACCTCTTATTTCCTATCATTTTTCTTTACGTAATGAAGATGCACAAGTTAGACAGGTTTCAGAGAGTTCTGAAAACAATTTGAATTATTTTGCTTTCTGGGATGCCTTTTCATTACCCAGAAATGTCTCTATTGCTATTATTAGCAGAGTTTTGCTAGTAATGTTAAATACCGAGTTATACTAGGAGGCTGAAAAATGCGAAAAAATGATTTATGCAAATGAAACTCCATAGGTGTCAGGTAGGTTGCTATAGAAAATGTTGCTAAGTCTGACAGCAGTAAACTTCTGCTTAATTCTAGTTAGCTTTCCTAAATCAACATATTTTTTGCAATATTTTGAGTGGCTGGGGAGATTTGCTTCTAATACAAATTCATTCAGGCCATTGAATTCAGGCAGCACAAATTAATGAGGTATCTCTGAATTTTAATGACTTCTGCCCTGCAACCCAGCAAAGTTCATATAACAACTGACAGCAAGACAGCTACAGAGTAAATCAGATGGAGGCAGAAGCAAACATCACATCACACAAGAGACTGCTGCTGAAGAAGAGAGCACAGGGCAACCAACATCTCCCAGCAAATCGGTGATGCTTCATGTCAATTAGAGAAGACGGCAAAGGAAAAGAAGAGACCAACTCTTCAACTGGCCACCTACTGGCAGTGACTGCCAAAGCAGTTCCTGACCTATTTACAATCCAACTGAACTTCTGTACTTAAGGATGCTTTCCTTTGCATGCAGCCATGATGTTGTGCAAGTGGATTTTACTAAATAGCATTCAGGCAGCATTTTCAGGTTTTTATGTTTTTTATCTTTAAGGCAGCCTTCTCCAAGCCAGCAGCTTTTGAATATATGGGGATTACATGTTGGCTAAGAATTCTAAACCCAATATATCTTAAGGTGGTACTGTTTTAAGAGCTGGACAAATAAGAATGTACAAGCTGGTCAGCTTCCAATGTCATTCAAGAATACATTTCTTATGAAATGAATATAGTATTCTTATGAGATGAACACAGGAAGTGGGGACATTGGCATAGTATACAATATGGATAAAGTAAGACTTACATGTTTTATAACTGAATGGCAAAATAAATGGGAAAGCATTCTGTACACATGTAAAAAATATTATTAGAAATTTATGCCAAAAGATGTGAACAGAGGAATAGAAAATGCAGAGGAAATAGTTTTTCATGGCTTTTAGCAGGAGGCCATAATTTTTGATAGGATCTGATAGATCCCCAGACTCCTTTATTAGATAGGCTACTGGGTAATCTATGAAAGGACCACAAAAAAGACTGTTGATTTAATTGCAGATAGCAGAGAAAGGCAACCCATTTTTCTACAAGAAAGAAAACTGGAAACTTGCCGATTTGACCAACATGGCCACAGGCTTTCTAAAGATCCAGAAATCTCTGCAGCAGAACATTTATTTGAGGCTCTCCCTTCTTTTTACTGTGTCCCAATGCAATTTCTCCACTAAATTCAGTAAACTCAAATAGGAGTTTGGGGAAAGTCCTAGACTCTATTATACTGTTACTGTCCTGCATGCCAAGAATAGATCCATGTATGACCATTCCAGTATACAGTCATACTTTGGATAGACTTTCAAGGAATGGATTACTTGCCCTTTACTATCCTTTTTAAATATATATATATATTATGTATGCATTTATTTAGAATGATTTTTATAGCCATCCAATGCATGTAATTGCAAGTAGTGTGGGGGTGGGAGTACATAATATGCCCCCATTACAATAAAAATGTATAATGTCAACAAACCCAATTCCATAAACCAACATATCAACATCAGATACTCCATTTCCTAAAAGGTGGGCTCAACTATCATCCTGGCACCACATTTTTAAAGATTCTGATAGTTTTGATTGCTCTAAGGCAAAAGTATTCTTTTGATCCTATCATCAAGTACCTTCTGCCTTCTTTCAAACTTGAAGCACAGAACATCACAACGTTATAATTTCTGAGCACTTTTTTAAAAATAAAACATTGCAGCAGTGAGGCTGAACTCTGAGAAGGAAAGGATCAGGAATTTTATCTTTAATGTGTGTTTTTTTCTAGTGATTATTTCTCTTCCTCCCTGTATCCTTCCCTCTACCACCACCCTGCCCCCCCTCACACCCACCCAGATAAGTTTACAATTATTGCTATGGGAAAAAAGATTTACTTGTGAAATAAAGCACTGTGAATGATCTAACTATTGCATTGTATTTATTTTTCTAGAAATCATCTGGATATTAGCTATAAGCATAATCTACCTGAGCCAAATACTTTCCAAATCTGCTTCTTTTATTTAGTTACCGAGAATTGCAGTCCCAAAATAACAATGAGACTATGAGTTTGCAAAGGTAAAACTAGGAAAGATTTCAAACAGGAAGATTCTCACCTCTGGAAATCTGGAAGGTCCTGACCTTGTTAATCTTTCTCAAGATTTTGGAGACCTGGCTGTTCCCCCAGGCATTTGGGCCAGACAGTTAGGCAAACTTGTCAATTGATGTGGTCTTTTTGTGATTGTGCTTTATTGCCTTAACCTCGGGTATCAGGGTCATTTGTTGTAGCTGTTCTTTTAATCTTCATACACTGCCCAGAATACAAAATATACAGAATATTAGGCATATATATATATATATCTCTTAATTAAATAAGTAGATAAATATTTACATAGCTCAAATGTCCAAGTCTATATTGCTTTATGATTTCTGTAACATGGTAACAGTGAGGGCTGGCAAATGCAGCTTGAGAATCTCATGTTTCCTTGGAGTAAGCTGTGCTAACATCTGGTTAGCATGATGTGATAAAGTAGTCTATATCCCAATCATTTATTAGCTGTTTCCTGTAAAACTGGTATTTGCATCAAGCCCCACAATCTATCTGTAAGAAATAGGCCATCTTTCTTACTTTTTAGTGATAAAATGATAGAACGGCTGTAAGATAATTCACCAAGGGTGAAAAAGTAAAGGAAATATTTCAAAACATTACTAATGAGAAGCAGATGGAGACTTCAGCACTAGGCTTATCTAGAAAAAGGGCAGTTTGCATTTTGGGAAAAGAAGGCTCAAACAACTTAGAAAGATCTTACCTTGATGAAGTAACTCATAAAGGATGATAGGAGCTTTACTTATTCAATTTAAAGTTTTTGTACCCTAATTCTTTATTTCTGCTCATTAAACTTGAACTCTGCTATTAGTGAATTGGCACTTTTTTTTAAAAAAGCACATACTGTAATAGTATGTAGGATTAATCTATATGTCTATTTTTTCTGCTATTACTCTACCCACCTTAAATCAACAGGGAAACAGCTAAATCCAAATGAGATAGTTCTTTGGCTACAACATTTAAGAGATGAAGCCAGATCTGGAACATTATCTACTGAAGCAGCCACTTAAAGATCTAAGGCAGGTTTTAATTAAGAAATGGAGCTTTCGGGCCAACTAGTTTTAATAGAATTGGATCACAACCAGAATTAAAAGACCAATTAACAATCTGTATAACAAAGGTGTAAACATCTTTAGTACACTATTTGCAGAATGGGAATATATCAGAGACGTGTAAAACATACTTTTTCTTCTATCGTATTTATTAAATTCATTCTTGAAAGAGATTGAAATGAATGGCTAAATTATCATCATTTGGGCTTCCCAGCTCTTTCCTCTCCCTGGATTATGAGCAGACTAATAAATTCTTTCAACCATATTTAATGTACCCAGAGTATCAAACTGACTTAAGCAAGTCTCCAAAACTCCCCATAGCCAACTATCGTCCTGTCTCCAACCTTCGCTTTATGGCGAAGGTTGTTGAGAGTGTGGTCGCGTGACAGTTTCCACAATTCCTGGAGGAAACATCTTATCTAGATCCATTCCAGTCGGGTTTCAGGTTTGGGCACAGCACGGAAACGGCATTGGTCGCGTTGGTTGATGATCTCTGGAGGGCTCGGGACAAGGGTTGCTCCTCTTTTCTGGTCCTGTTAGATCTCTTAGCGGCTTTTGATACCATCGACCATGGTATTATGCTGCACCGGCTGGAAGAGTTGAGGGTGGGAGGCACCATATTGCAGTGGTTCTCCTCCTTTCTCTCCGACCGGTCGCAGTTTGTGTTGGCAGGGGGGCAGAGGTTGACCTCGAGGCCTCTTGTCTGTGGAGTGCCGCAGGGATTGGTCCTCTCGCCCCTTCTGTTCAACATTTATGTGAAGCCGCTGGGCGAGATCATCCATGGCTTCGGGGTGAGATACCATCAGTACGCTGATGACACCCAGCTGTACATCTCCACCCCAGGCCACCCCAACGATGCCCTTGAAGTGATGTCTCAGTGCCTGGAGGCTGTGCAGATCTGGATGGGGAGGAACAGGCTCAAGCTCAACCCTTCCAAGACTGAATGGCTGTGGCTCCCGGCATCCCGATATAGTCAGTTAACTCCATTGCTGACTATTGGGGGCGAGTCTTTGGCCCCCGCAGAGAGGGCTCGCAATCTGGGAGTCCTCCTGGATTCGCAGCTGTCCTTGGAGGAACATCTGACAGCTGTAGCCAGGGGGACCTTTTATCAGGTTCGCCTGATTCGCTAGTTGCGGCCCTTTCTTGATCGGGATTCCCTGTGCACAGTCACTCACGCCCTCGTCACCTCTCGCCTCGACTACTGCAATGCTCTCTACATGGGGCTCCCCTTGAGGGGCACCCGGAGGCTCCAGCTGATCCAGAACGCAGCAGCGTGGGTAGTGATGGGAGCAGCATGGCGCTCCCATGTAACACCGCTCCTGCGCGAGCTGCACTGGCTCCCGGTGGTCTTCCGGGTGCGCTTCAAGGTGTTAGTTATCACCTTTAAAGCGCTCCATGGCATAGGGCCTAGCTATCTTCGAGACCGCCTGCTGCTACCGACGACCTCCCAGCGACCCGTGCGCTTCCACAGAGAGGGCCTCCTCAGGGTGCCATCAGCCAAACAATGTAGGCTGGTGACCCCCAGGGGGAGAGCCTTCTCTGTGGGGGCACCTACCCTCTGGAATCAGTTGCCCCCAGAGATAAGGAGAATCTAAGACCTCAGTGCCTTCCGCCATGCCCTTAAAACCCACTTTTTCCAGCAAGCCGGGCTGGCTTAGGAAGAAATTTTTTAAATTTTTTAAATGTTTAATTGGTTTGTGGTTTTTTAAATTTTTGGGCCAAATTTATATATATATTAATTGTTTTTAATATTTGTATTTCATGTTTTTAATTCTGGCTGTGCACCGCCCTGAGTCCTCAGGGAGAAGGGCGGTATATAAATTGAAAAATAAATAAATAAATAAATAAATAAATAAATAAATAAATAAATAAATAAATAAATATTAAAAAGCTAACATACATAATTACACCAACTGCATTGCTTACACAGCTAGAAGCTTCTAAAGAGCCCTTATTTTCGCTACCCTTCCTTTCCTTCCCCTGCCTTACAATGCAGGAAGATTTCCTTACTGAACATCTATGCCCTGAAATGTCATAGCAAGTCAAACCTGTCAAGTATGTTCCTCTTCTCCTGCTTCCTTTTCATCTTCTATCCACTAGGCCGTCAGGCAGGACAGACTTATTCTACATTTCCCTACTACTTAACCACACCCTCATAAGACATAACACTGCAAAGTTCTCTACAGCAGAATGCAGACTTTGCATTCTGTAACCACTGAATGGTCAGTGGTAATGACCACTAAGTTAATCAGCCATGACACATCCCTGATGTTAGATTGTTGTCTCTAATATCCAGTGTTCAGTTATATAGCAATGCTTACTTTTTAATTTATTTTTTATTATAACTTTTTAGAAAGAACAGTATATTTATCTTATAGTCACTCAAATGTTAACTCAGGTTTTAATTTAAGTTATCCAATAGCTTTTCACAAGTTTTACATTTATGCAATCCTGTAGCTTTTATCTTACATCTTGACACTATATAGTCACTTTCTGCACAAGTTGTACACATACTTTATGTTATGATTGTTAATTCCACAATGTTTTTAGTTTATGCTGTGCGCATGCCAAAATAAAAATATTGGATTCTGCTGATTACAACATATTCACTTCCAGATTGTATGACAAAATATCTGGCTAACAATAACAGTGCTCTGAGGACATTGTTTTTCATACGCAAAGAAGCATCAGCAAATAGTTGTGCCCATGCACATCAATATGATCCCCTGGTGGAGGTGAAGGCTAACATGTCTTTTTCCAACTCCAGGGCCTCCAGAAAAAGGTGTAGTGAATTAAAGAGCCATCTTTTAAAATGTCTTCAGTACTCTGAAATGATACTAGCCAAGGTAAATGAGGAATTATAACAATAATAATAATTCATTAAACGTGTATGCTGCGTGATTCAACACTCTGGACAGATCCAACTAATCAAACAATAGTGAATGATAGGCTTATTCACAAAGCCACTAGCACTGTGCATATTGCAAAATTATTTGGAAGATATGCTTTGGAAAATAGGAGTGCAATACTTCTCTGCTATTCATTGAAACTGCTTTTTTCCCCTCAGGCATCGATCCAATAATGAGGAAAAAAAGTTGTGACAGCTTCAAAACTCACATCAACTTCAATGAATTGATCTGTTAAATCAGCCTCATCTTCAGTATGCCCAGAAATCTGAATACCTTTCAAAGCATGCAGAACTCTAAAAGGCATTTTTTAGAAGTGTGCAAAGCACCTGCCCTTAAACCATGCAAATGTTCATCCATGCATGCACACTCTAGGAATAAGGTGAGCATGAATCAACCATCGTTTCCCCCCTTCCTCATGCCCCTCTTACAGAATAGGCATGCGGGGGAAGGCATTTCCACAATTTTTAGTTGCCTTTACTTCAGACATTGATAATTCCTGCAAGGTGGGCCCAGCAACATTTAGTCCTTTTTAAAGTCTCATACTTGTAAAATAAGTGTAAAAGATAAAATGTGTAACAGAAAATGTTTCTTAAAAGGATAGAAATACTTACTTAGCTAGTGTCTGCCAAATCTATATCTCTTTCTCTTGATTTAAGATAAATTACAGAACCTGATCCCTGGATCTTTCAGCAATAATTTAATACTCTCCATTTAATATTAGCTTATTATAAAGAGTAGTAATTTCTGCAGGAGTTATAACAATCAGGTGAAACAACCTGCCAGGCTAACACATCAACTGAGCCATGGATGCTGATCCCGTGAAACGAACACCTGGATTAGTGTACACCTTTTTCCTTCTAACTTCTCACTCAGTTTTGGCAGCCTGTACATATGGAGGGTTACCATAGCAACTAGCTCCTGTAAGCCCTTTGGGATACAAATAAAACAAATGGCTTGAAAGATATTATCACCATTCACCCTAACTATGAGAAGATAATCCTTTATCTTAAGGGTTTGCTTTAACAGTGCTTAACAATCTTATTATACAGTAGGAATTGTAAAGCCTAACTTGATTTAAAGTTTGTTAACTGAAACCAAAAATAAATATGAAATACCACTAAGTATAACCATTGTTGATGGAAAGACAGTTATTAATGTTATTCACTTTAATAATTTATTGTGACTTGAAATGGAACTGAAGACTTCTACAAATAATTTAAAAAATAACCATCCTTAAGTATAGGATCTTTGTTACCGATTTCATTTTAAGAAACAATCTGTTAAAAGGTATGTAAGAATAATGATATATTTTTGTTCTATATTATGATATTTTCTTAAAGTTTTTCACCAATGTTATTTAAGCTACACTGAATTGAAAACCAGAGTTAAGAGAATACCATGAAAGTGTTCCTACACTTATTTTTACACATTTACATTTTGCATAGATATTTCTCTAAAATTTGGACTTCCGGATAATAAACCGTTTGAAAGTAATTGATATTCGGGTGTGATGTCTCATTTTTTCTGTACAAAATATGTAACTGTATTTATTTAAAATTAATATTGCCATCCTTGCTTATGATAAAAAGAAAGAATTTCAGAATTATATACATCATGAATTCCATCTAACTTTACTTAAAATTTCATGAAGACAACAAAAAAGTGAGAAACGTTTGCAAATAAGTTTAAAGAGAACCAGGTAACTGAAAGAGGATTGAAATTCTATAATGAGGTCTTACATACATTTTGTCTAAAATAAGACCAACAAATGCAGTAAGGATTACTCCCTAGTAAATATGTGAAGGATTAATCCATGGTTTCCTTTAAAAAAGAACTCTAATTGCATGGAAGCTCAACACATACCCTATGCTGGGAAATGCTGTGGAGAGGAAATTTTGCCAGTAATGAACACATTTATCTTCTTCTTCTCTTAAAAAGTAAAGACAGAGGTCTATCTTTATATAGCTGTGCCTCCAACGTGGAAATTTTATTCCCAGCATCTTCTGGAAATGCTCATCATACAAATATATGTGCCAGATAAGGCAACTAAGTTTGGCTTTCTTTCAGCCTGGCTAATTTGAAGGGGTTAAACAGACATTTAGCATTCTGTCCTTCATAATTATCTTGATCTCTGCATCTAAGCTGGGTGCTCATTATGGTACCTTGTTATTTTCAGATAGTCCTTAATAGGCTATTAAACTTCTTCAATGACTTTGAACCGATCAAGTATCAGTTGGCAACCTGAGGCTCAGGGGGGTTGTGTGAGAGTGAAGCACTGCTGTCCACAAGTGCCAAAAAATAGCAATTTTGTCTGCCATTTTGAAATGAGCCACACATAAAAATATAAAATACATGTAAAATATTACTGGTGAAAAAGAGTTCCCTTTTCCCCCAAAATTGGGGGGGAGAGAAAAATTTTCATCCTTTCCATACACATAGAAACAATTCTTTACATTATATCCCGATTCTCCCCAAAATTAAAACTCACTCAAAGGTTTTCCACCTGTGCCCTAAAAAGAAGAAACATCTTTCCTTACAGAACATAAAAGCAATTGACATGACTACCAGCACTATCAACACTTCTAGACTATGGAAGAGAGATAAGTATCAGCTTGGTTCATTAAGCTGTTCTAACTATATTAGTATTATAGTTAAAAATATCAGCCATACTAAATGTTCTGATCATCAGCCTATTCACATCGCATCAGGTATCATTAGCCAGCTATGTTCTTCGGGAATTTTCATCAGCCAAACAAAAAAGTCACTGTGTAGTATAATCTGATTTTTGGAATTGAAATATATAGATAGCAGTCAGGGAAAATTTCAATCTGCCTCAACATTTGATCTTTGATCTCAAGGTTACAATACTTAACAGGGCCATTTTCAAAGGGCAATTGGAATTCATTCCAGCATGCAGTTGTATTTGTCAGGGTTTCAACAAAGATTATAGGTTACAATTTAATACCAAAAAAACATAAGTCTTCTATTTCAGCTATTAATTATTATGTGTTTGGTGCTTTACTGCCAATTCCCATTATCTATAGTGTTCCTGTGTTCATGTTAATGTGTGCTGTTCTTCCTTGTATTTCAGCCCATGAAGATATACAAATATTCTCATTTTCAAGCCATTGTGTTCATGTAATGAAGGAAGATTTTCACTCTTCACTCATATTTATACCTTAATATATCTATTTAATATATTCTATTTATTTATTTGTTTGTTTGTTTGTTTGTTTGTTTATTATTTAAATTTTTATACCGCCCTTCTCCCGGAGGATTCAGGACGGAGTACAGCCAACAATAAAACACACATATCCATAAAATTTAAAAACAGTTTAAAAACATATTAAATAATTTGGCCCCAATATTATTTAAAAAGAACTAAAACAGCCATTAAAATTCATGTTTAAGCCAGACCAGCTTGTTGAAACAATAATGTCTTGAGGGCATGGCGAAAGGTGCGTAGGTCAGGGATCATATGTATCTCCGGGGGCAATTCATTCCAGAGGGCAGGTGCCCCCACAGAGAAGGCTCTCCCCCTGTGGGTCGCCAGTCATCATTGTTTGACCGACGGCACCCTGAGGAGTCCCTCTCTGTGGGAACGTATTGGCCGGTGGGAGGCTATTGGTGGCAGAAGGCAATATCATAAGTACCCAGGTCCTAAGCCATGGAGTGATTTAAAGATGGTAACCAGCACCTTGAATCGTACCCGGAAGACCACCGGGAGCCAGTGCAGCTCGCACAGGAGAGGCGTTATATGGGTGCGCCGTATCGCTCCCATAATCACCCGCCCGGCCGCATTCTGGACCAGTTGGAGCCTCTGAGTACTCTTCAAGGGGAGCCCCATGTAGAGAGCATTACAGTAGTCCAGATGGGAAATGACGAGGGCATGAGTGACCGTGCGCAAGGAGTCCTGGTCTAGAAAGGGACGCAACTGGTGAATCAGGCGAACCTGATAAAAAGCCTCCCTGGCCACAGCCATCACATGATCTTCTAGAGACAGCCATGCATCCAAGAGGACACCCAAGTTGCGAGCCCCCTCTGAGGGGGCCAAGATCTCACCCCCAATAGTCAGCAATGGAACCAGCTGGCTATAACAGGATGCCGGAAACCACAGCCACTAGGTCTTGGAGGGGTTGAGTCTGAGCTTGTTTCTCCCCATCCAGATCCGCACGGCCTCCAGGCACCGGGACATCACGTCAAGGGCATCATTGGGGTGGTCCGGGGTGGAGATGTACAGCTGCGTATCATCAGCGTACTGATGGAACTTCACCCCAAAACCACGGATGATCTCACCCAGCGGCTTCACATAAATGTTGAACAGGAGGGGCGAGAGTATATTAAAGTATATCACCTTATTATATCTTTACCTGCACCATCAGTAACAACAAAAGAACCTCAGTATCTATTGAATTAAAACAATGAACATATAACCGTATCTTAGAATACTGCTAATCTGAAACTGGTCCACATCACTTCCACACTGGTATTTTAGTTACCTAAACAAATGAATTAGCCATTACTCAAATCAGGCTGGGAAAACATTTAATACTCCCTTTCTTCCATTTTAAAAAATGACTAACAATTTTAATTTTCATACATGTGGCATCAGTCACCTCAAAGAAAAGAACATTTTTCTGATTACTTTGTATTTTAGCTTTAAATATTTTGGGGGTATTTTTTTATACATTGTTAATTGCTTACTTGGGTTATCCAACTTGAGTTAACAAAATTAATACTAGGATAGGTGTTAGGATGTGGTATGCATATGTGTTAGAAAAAATCTTAGAACTTAGTTATCACTGAGTTTTTGTTATAGATGAACCTTTGCACTGAAAAAGGGAAGTTAAGACTATCATTAACAAAAAACATGCACTAATTCTTAGATTCATATTAATTTAACCAGATTATTCAATGAAACAAAAATATAACCTGTATTCCATCATATCTTAAATGCAAAGTATAACTTGATGATGTTTGTCCATTGTGTTCAAAGAAGACCTTGACATCTAACAGGTTGTGAGCTGTCCACGATGTGTCCGCATGTGGCTGGTAAGGCCTATACGGTCACGAAATGTTTTGCTAGATGTCGGGCAGACATGTGTGGGCACCATTATTGCAGCATTTGCAGCTCTGGCTTTGCAAAATGTTTTCTTCTCTTGTGCTATGGTTGTTCTTCTGTCCTCAGATATCTGGCAGTCTTGGTGGATCAGCGTGCACCATGTCAATCGATCAAAGTATAACCTACCACTGAAAAAAAAAAATCAGACATAATATAAATCCAATTCTACCATTAACCATAAAACCACGTTCTAATAATTAAATTATGTAATGAATTTTAACAATACTCCCTATGAAATGAAACCTGTTCCAAATCTGTAACCTTAAGATATATTATAGAATAAGGCAAACTCTAGGAAAAATATCAATGGAAATATAAATTTATTATTACCACAGTCCATAAAATCATAATATAATGTTTCTCTTGACATTAATTTTAATCAGAGTCTTCAGTAAAATAAAACTCTAATCCATCTTTTCCTATCTTCAAAGCAAATTCTATTGTAAAATTTAAAGCAGAACAAAATATCAACCATAACCTAAATCTGCTACTAATACTAGCCGTAAAATAATACTCTAAATTGTGCCATTAATTTAACAACAGAACCCAACTGAAAATATATCCAATTTCTAACATCACTACAGGTAGTCCTCAACTTACAACAGTTCACTTAATGACTGTTTGAAGTTACAGCAGCACTGAAAAAAGGGACTTATGACAGTTTTTCACACTTATGACCATTGACAACTGATTTGTATTTATGATGGTTGCAGTGTCCAGGGGTCACGATTCCCTTTTGTGACCTTCTAACAAGCAAAGTCAGTGGGGAAGCCAGGTTCACTTAACAACCAGGTTACTAACTTAACAACTGCAGTGATTCACTCAACAGCTATGGCAAGAAAGGTTGTAAAATGAGGCAAAACTCACTTAATGAATTTCTTACTTAGTAACATAAATTTTGGGCTCCACTGTGGTCATAAGTTAAGGACTACATGTATATGTTCAAAACATATTACAGGTTAAAAATAACACAGAAAAATACAAATTTATTTATTTATTTTGCCATGTTTATGTAGTGTATATTCGAGATCAAGGGTGAAATCCAGCCGGTTCTAACAGGTTCTGAAGAACCAGTAGCGAAAATTTTGACTAGTTCGGAGAACTGGCAAATACCACCTCTGGCTGGCCCCAGAGTTGGGAGGGAATGGGGATTTTGCAATATCCTTCCCCCAGGAGTAGAGGGAATGGAGATTTTGCAGTATCCTTCCACTGGAGTGGGGTGGGAATGGAGATTTTGCAATATCCTTCCCCTGCCGTGCCCACCAAGTCACATCCACAGAACCGATAGGAAAAAATTTTGGATTTCACCCCTGTTTGAGATGGTGACCCTTTGAGAGCTGTATGCAAGGAAATTTCATTTTAATGTATGCCAATTAGTGTACATTCAAAGTTACAATAAAGTTATTCTAAGTCTAAGACTAAAATCAACTGAATTAAATCTAAGACTATCAATAATAATAAAATGACACATTTAACTTTGCCTGACATTGATTTTAACAAAAAAGACATTAATTGATTAATTAAACCATACAATTAATTCCAGTTTATCTTCAATCAATATTATATGAATATTTAACACTGGAAAAAATAACAACATGAAACATAAATTGAACTCAACCACTTCCCTGAAGTTTAGCCTAAATAATTTTAACCAGAGTCTTGAGTGATACGGAACCCTGTCCCTAATTTCATTGTACTACCAATGCAAAATATAGTGCAAGTTTTAGTCCAATGCCAACTGTTAACAGAAGTCTAAGACTGCCAGTAATCCATTTGCACCATAATCTTGACATGCATTTTAACCATTTAATCTTCAATGCAATGGGACCTTAACCCAAGCTTGATCCTATCTCCAATGGAAATTGTATAAAACTTAGCTTAAAACAAAATATCAACTTTGAATTAAATGCAAAGGTATAAATGCTTATATCATCCTATGATATTTATTCTTAAATTATTTTTTTCAAAAATTAAAATAAATAATTTTATTTTTTTTATTTAAAAAGTCTCAAATAAAATGAAATCCAAACTATGAATTTACTAAATGAATTTATTAAAAGAATGTTCTAATGAAAAACTTACCCCAGACCAAAATATGAACAAAAAAATAAATATAAGGTTGTCACTAACCACAAATTGCTCCAAAACACTTATTCTCTTTTCAATTTCTATGAACATTTTGAATGAAATGATGTTCTGCTATTGATCCTAATAATTATTTTAACCAGATCTAACCCTGGCTTCATATCACCTCCAATTCAATTATAATGTGAAATTTACCATAGTGTAAAATGCCACTCAAATATATAACACTGCTATTCATATAATAGCACCCAATAAAACTGATTCTAGCTTTGATTTTACCAGAGTTTTCAGAGAAGAGGAATCCTATTTCTAATGCACATTGTAAAATTACAACTAAACACACCAACCAAAATATAAATCAAATACTTCCACATCTAAGAATACACCTAACAGTAACATTTCACACTCATCTTCATCTTTACATTAATTTTAACCAGTCTGCAATCATACAAAATCTTAACCCTAAATTCATCCTATTTCCAATGAAATTATAGTGTCAAAATTGTATAAATGAGGACACAATGTGAAATGTAAATGTAAGGATACAACTAACCATAAAACCTCACCCTTAAAATCCATTTGACCAGTCTTCAAAGAAAAGGGTAAGTAACTTGCTTGGGAAGATATTTTATTCTGGTGTACTTTTTATGCTATAATTTGCATTGGAAAGAAGATTAAGGTAGGTTATCACTGGGTTTCACTGAAGAGTACATTAAAATCAATTTCAGGATAAGTATTAGAGTGCAATTTTATGTTTAATCATACTTTTAAATTTATGTTTCAGTTGATGTTATAACTTTCATTTTACACTATAATTTTGATTGGATTTAGGATTGAGTTAGTGTGATAGTGCCATGGAGATGACCTTGGGGAAAATATTAAAAAGTCAGGATAAAAATAAAAATAGCAAAACTATGCCTTGAAAATAGAAAGTATTAAGAGAGCATTAGAACTAGCTCCTCCCTAACTTTGTTGGATGTAAGAGGGAAGGAAGTGAAAACATAATTTCATCTACAAGATTCTGTTAACATAGTATAGTTCTACTCCACTTTACAGACTGTTTCATAAATTTATCTCTCTCAAAAGATGGACAGGGTTCTTCTTATGGCTATGTTCCAATTGATATTTTGTTCTATAAATTTTATACTATAAATTAGAATGTAGGGAGCATAATGTTAGGATAAGGTTAATTTCACTGAAGGCAATGCCAAGATTAGTACTAAGGAAGGCTTTTATGGTTAGAGGTAGCTTTTAATATACATTTCTGTTAATATTTGGTTTGGGCATATGTTTTAGGTTCTAATTTTCAGTAGAAAGGTTCAAGTTAGGATGATGGTTCCATTTCATTGAAAATTCTAGTTCATATCAATGTTAAAGTTCAGGACATAATTTTATGGTTGATGGTATTTTTAGAGGTGCACTTTGGTTGATATTTTGTTTTCTCATGCTTTTTCATTGGAGATGAGTGAAATTAGGGTTAGGGTTTGGGGTCACAAATGTAAATTCATGAAAAATCAATATTTAAGACATAATTTTATTGCTCATGGTGCACTTACATATACATTTTAGTTGTGAAAAATGTATGCCAAAATAAAATATGTGTAAGAGTCTCATTTTGTTGTAGTGAATATTTATGTCAAGATCATGAATATTATTGCATAGTGCAGTGTTACAATTGCTCTTTTTTCTATGTAAGTTTTACACTATAATACAAAGTGTATGGGATGCCAGAGTGGGATAGCACTTCTGGCAGAAGAATATGTGACATCCTTTCTGGATGGTTTACACATCTTTGGTCCCTACCTGGCACCCAGTTGTAATCTGTGGCTCTCCATAGCTGTTTGCATGCAACAGCAGCCACACCCTAAAACAGCTTCAAAAACCATCTAATTCAAATGAGGGTAGTTTATGAGTCTTAAACCCTTGGAAATAAAGAGAACAGCCTATCCCACCAATTGATGCCAGACTCCATATTGATCAGAGGCAATACAGTGAGTCCAATGAAGCCCAGTTCTTTATTTGCTTACACCTAATAGACAAAATATCTCTAGATTAAAACTATAACCTTTCTAAACTAATAGATATACCTGGGAGATTCTAAGGAGTGGCAACCTTGAATCTTTTTCTTCCTGTCCCTTCCAGTTCAGAACTCCAGAGTGACTTGCTTTGAGACCCTCTCTGGAATGAACTACCTCCTCCTTGGGAAGTCACCATGTTATTGTTGACATTTCCAACCACCACCTCTGCAACTCTTAGCCCAGCTGCATATTCCATCACAACAATTGAGACAATTGGAAGATTCAATGGTCATCAAATCCATCTCTGTAAGAATAATGGAACATGAACACAGCAGGACAAAGTGCAGTTATCCTGGTCATCTACTGCACCTAGTCCCATCTCCAAGTGTCTTGATTCTGTTTGACATTGGACTTAAATCTGCTAAATCATCTGGTCACTCATTGGGAGCTTGGCTTGTTGCTAGAGTCATCGTATGGCTTCCCCAAAGGTTGTGGGACTATTGACATGATTTTTTTCATGTGCTTTCAGAAGAATTTTCAGGAGCAGATTTTTAATTGTAAATTCTATATAGTCTTTGTTGACTTTACCAATGTTTTTAGTACTGTCAGCCAACAAGACCTGGAGGAGGATCATCTCAAAGTTTAGCTGTTCTGCCAAATTCATTCAGTTGATATGCCAGTTCCATAATGGCATAATAATCATAGTACTGGATCGCAGATATTTCTCTAAGGCATTCCCAATCACAAACAGTGTTAAACAGGGGTCTGTGCTTGCACCCACACTGTTCAGCATGATGTTTATTGCCATGCTGAATGATGCCTTTCAGGACTGCAATAGAAGCTATTAAATCTGAGATGACTTCAGGCTATTACTAAAATGAAGGAGATTTCCTCTTTATTGATGACTCTGCCCAGAATGCTGGTTCAGAGTCAGAAATACCAGCCAGCATAGATATATTCTCTATGGCTTGTCACAACTTTGGACTCACCATCAATTTTCAAAAGATCAAGGTCATGCATCAGCCTTTTCCTTCTGCACAGTATACAAAACACATAATCACAAGCAAAAGGTAGAAAGGCAGTGGACTAATTCAATGATTTTGGCAACACTTTCTCCCAAATAGCAACCATTGATACAGAAGTCAACTGCAGAATAGTAGAGACAAGTTTGCTTTTGGTAGACTGAGGTCCACTGTGTGAAAATGTCAATGAATTAGTGCAGCATCAGAATTGAAGGTCAACAGAGCCATAATACTCACTACCTTTCTGTATGCTTATGAAACATGAACTGTGTAATGAATAGAATGCATGACAGTTTAACCATTTCCACGTGACTTGTCTCCACAGAATATTAAGCATGATGTCTAAATAAAGTACTAATCATTGAAATTCCCTCTAGAGCAAGTCTACATCAATCCACATTCTGCTAATAAGAGCCCAGATCTATTCATCAGGTTACATCATCCATATGCCAGATGAGCACATACCCAAGCAGCTCCTTTTTGAGGAACTCTATGCTGGAAAATGGAAGGCAGAAGAAATATTTCAAAGATACATTAAACATATCCCTAATGTTGCTTAACATAGACACAACATAGGAAGGGTGTCAGAGTCAGGTGCGAAAGCATGGATGAGGAAGGTGTGACAAGTGTGTGCAAGGGTCCATGAGTGGTGCAGGAGATAAGCAAGGCTCAGAGTAGGTGCATAAGAGTATGTGAGTGGGTGGTATAGAATATATAGTTCATTGGGGGAGGGTGCATAGTTTGGGAAGACTTACCCCAGCAATTTGCAATCTTTCCTGTTAGCTTCCCCATTCACTTTTTGCATGTTTAATGTACTGATAGTATTAGGTTTTATTGATTTGGTTTTTGGTAATCTTATATTTATTTTATATTTCAGATTCCTTATTTTAATTATGATAATATTTTATTCACATAAATCAGGGTAAGGATTCAGATACGTTAAGATTGCTGGTTGCCAAGTGTCCAGATAATGTCCATGTGACCACGGGGTGCTGGGTGGCTGTTCTGTCCCCATCACACACGCACACACACCAACAGATGTTCAAGAGTTAAAGACCAAACCAGCCGGCAAAATCCTTTTCCTTATGATAACGGAACTTGGCAACAACCTAGTGGCTGCCTGCCAAGAGTTTATTACTTACGAAGAGGAGAGATAACTTCTCCCCACTTCTGGTACATCAAAAGAAACAGCTCAATAATTACAGAGTCAATCAAGTCCAGAGATAATCCAGCAAAGTCTTTAGCAAAAGTCCGGCAATGTAGAATGGCGTGGAAGCTTTCAGCTTTCTTCGTCACAAGGTTTGACTGGTCACCACGCTCCCTTTTATACCTTGTGGGGTGTGGTCCAGTGACTCAGCCTAATCTCGGGCACGCCTTTTCTTCTGTTGCACGCACTTATCTCTGTGACGCTGGCGTGGATCCAGCCAAGACTCATTACCCTTATCACTGTCCATCTGTGGCTGCGTGGACATGCTTGGCCCCGGCCCTATCTCTTGCCCTTCGGCGGACACCGAAGGCATTGCCAGAGAGGAGGGTCCTGGAGAGGGAGGCCTTGCCAACTCCTCTCCTTCACTCTCGGAGTCCTCTCCTGCCGATGACACAAGCTCAGGTAACGGAGCCACAACAATGGCCAAATTCTAAGCACCAGTCGTGATCACCTTTGCTTCAGTACCATTGTAACTTTGATCGATCAAAGTTTGAACAAATGGTCATAAGACAAGGGCTCCTGTAGGTGGTGGTTAGTGGAAGTCTTCATGTGTTAACTTTACATATGCACTTGAGTTTTAGAAAGCTTTGGGAGTTTTAGGATTGGGGTTTATTAAAATTTAAATTTAGAATTAGTGTGAGGCATTTTTATGATTCTGGTCTTGACATTAAAATGAAATTTGGATTGGAATTTCATTTAACTTAACTTCTTTTTCAATTGGATTTTCTTGCAGATGTTAGAATTGTAGTTAATATTTGTTAATTAGGGCTAGGGTTCATATACTGAAGTGCACAGGGAAGACAAATTCTCACCCATGATGAATGAATAATGTTGCCAAGCTGTCATGCTATCTCTGCTGCTTCATTCTAACTTTTTCCTTGCCACATTCCAGTTGTGCTTCTTGCTATACTTTGTCGTCTCCTCTTAATCTCAAATGAGCAACCATTTCATTGTACAATGGCTTTCTCCAAGTATGAATATTGTGAAGGAATTTAGATGACCAGATATTGTGTCACAGAGCACTGTAGAAAATCAAGCTTATAATGGCTTTGCCACCTCAATGCCTTTGTGGTGTGATGATATTGCTAAGTAATTGATAATATAGATGTTACTAATGCCTGCCTAGGACATCCCATCCCATGATGCATTTCTCTCTAAGGGAGTCTTCAACATCGTATCTTTATCATTCTTCAGTTAAAGTATTGAGATGCCTAAGCTAAATGCTAGTAGCTACTAGAGCTGGTTCACAGTTGCATATATATATAGTTAAAATCTCAGGTGTTTTCCCGCGTCATTATAAGTTTGTTAGTTAAAATGTTTAAAATCCTGGCTAAGATCACAGCTCAGAATTCTCTAAGTTCCCAAACAAAAACCTTTTTAAGGTTAAAATTAACCTTAAATTAAATTAAAAATTAACCTGTTTATATATATATATAAATTTTCTTTAACAGAAGAAGCATGTGGACTGACAGCTGTGGCTTCGTATAATTTAAGTGTCATAATCACTAACTTCCTAGATAAATGCTGTATAACACTATGATAATTTTCTTTTAAGATATGGTAACCAACCATATGAAAATTATCCCAATATGTATATTCCAAGCACTATCAAAGTGTAGCCAAATAAAGTAAAATTGTTTCTTTTAATATTAAAATAGTATATACCAGATTTTCACACAATTGTCTTGTATGATTCACAAATTTTGCAATGTACACTCTTTCGAATTGGAACTGGTTCCAACTCATTCTTCATTAGTAAAGGTATGTTACCCTGAGGTTGTAACTGTGAAAAAGGTACTGGTAAAGGCTAAGATGGTAAAATACAACTTACCATTTTAGCCTTTTAAACTGATTTGGAACTTTGAATGTTTGTCTGATTATTGTAATTATTGCTATTTCAATGTTTTGTTGTTTTGTAGTCATTGCAGAGAAAATTAACAAGGTAGTTCAGCTAAAGAAAATAACTGCAGTTTATCCTAAATTAAAATCAGATTAAAGTTCCACCAAAACTTTAATCTAATGAAAGTAATCTTGAAAACTCCCAATAAACAGCAGGCGAGGAGCAGATAGTAGTGATTTCATAGATATGCAAATACAGTAAAATCACCCCTAGTAAAGAAATTTAAAATAAGGAAAGCTATTAGGCTTTTCAAACCCTTTGCTTGGAAAGAATTTACAATATGTACAAACCACATCACTTCAAATCAGTAAGAGAAGCAGATGCCTTTTCCAAATTAATGCACCTGCTTTGGAAGCTGCTTCTACTTTTCCCTTTATCATTATTTCTGTCTAGCCACTCAATTTCATTTCCTTAGGAAAGGAAGCGAATTTTTTGAGATGTAAATCAACAGTACATGTTATAATTTACATACATGATAAAATGTGAAAAAATGATGCATATTAGATGCATCATTATTTCCCTCCGTTCATGAGTCTGTCATCATCTCATATTAAACTAAATTAAAATTATTTTGCATATTTTGCATATAGTTCATATTACTTTTGGACATGTAAATATTAAAATGAAACATTTTTGTCTAAATAGTTTTGCCATTTTTCTTCTGTTGGAAGAAATATCCTTCAGGGTTCAGTTCCAAGTGGGGAAAAAAAAACACTGGATTCATGTAAGTTGCTTGGAAAGAAGGTTTATTGCTGAACAGAATCACATGGCTTGAGTTCCTGAGCAGAAAAGGGCAGAGATGCTGAGAGTGCCTTGGTTTTATGCCCTCTATTGGGCTTTGAATTTGAGCTTGTATTCTGATTGGTTGTCAGACTCCCATGGGGTCATGCAGGGGTAACTTTGTAGGCTGTCTGTGTCCCAGACTTGGTTGAGCCTTGCTGGGTGATGATGTCATGAAGGGGCTTTGGTCAATTCATATTATGGTCTGCTTGAAGGAAGTAGATCTTTGTTATATAGAATAGACTGGCCCAGGCCTTAATGGTCAATTGGCAAAGGTGGGGAGGCTGAGTTTCTGCCTCCCTTTTAGGGGAAATATTCTGTCCTTTTAATATTTCCTAAAATATATCATTTTCCTAGGAGAGGGGTGGGTGTTAACTTCCTACATTTCAAAACACAATTTTGAACATAATGCATACTTCTACTTGAATCTCTGTGGACATTCCAATGAAAATGCAAAATATTGGGGAAATGTTTCCCTTTCTCACAATGCTAGTTGCTAAAAGAGACAATGTCACCTGATGTCTTCCTGTAAAGATTCCTTACCACCAGCAGCTAATGAGAAAGCATGCGTTTAGAATAGCCTACCTATACATTCCAAAATGGGAGATATCTCAAAATGTTAAGCATCAAATATCTAACAAGAGTATTGTAACACTAGCAATGTAACTAAAACTGAAATATTTTGTACACATAATGAGAAGGGCCTGGTGGCTCAGCAGACTGATAGCATTGTGATTAACACCAGCTGTCTGCAATTACTGTAAGTTCGAATCTCACCAGGCTCAAGGTTGAGTCAGCCTTCCATCCTTTCTAAGGTAGGTAAATTGAGGACCCAGTTTGTGGGGGCAATAAGCTGACTTTGTATAAATATACAAAAGTATGAAGGCTATTGCTTAACACATTGTAAGCCGCCTTGAGTCTCCGGAGAAGGGAGGCATATAAATCAAATAAAAAAAAAAAAAAGGCATGCGCCACTGGAGAAGGATCTGATAGATGAAAAAAGTGAAAGCAACAGGAAAAGAGGCAAACAGAATACAAAATGGCTGCACTCTTTCACTGATTAGACAGACATAAGTTAAAATGTATTAATAAAGAAATTACTTTGAATCTGATCATTGGATTCCTTTCACAATTTGATATTAAAGTAAAAGAACTTCTCCAAACATGTATTTTCAGAGATGTGCAATTGAAAATATAATATAAAAATATAATTAATTGTAATACAATTAAATAGTTTTGCCTGCTTTTTGGAAAGAGGTTCCCTAGAGATTCACATTCTATACAGCTTTTTAAATGCCTTCAAGTCAGTCCTGACTCCTGGTAGTGCTCAGAAAAATCCTTGGAGTTTTCTTAGCAAGATTTTTTCTGAAAGTGGTTTGCCATTGCCTTCTTCCTAGTTATGAGAGAAAGTGATTGTCCCAAAGTCAACTATTTGGCTTTATGCCTATGGTGGGACTACACAATCAATTGTTCAGTTTCTAGACTGGTGCCTCACCCACTAATCAAACGCAACTCTAAGCGATATTAGATCTTTTTAATACTGGGATGGGAGTTTATCAAACAATACAGGTTTGTAGGCCGTTCTGGGAAATCAACAAACATACCAAAAGAAGGTAATAGTAAACAATTTTCATACAGTTGTCAGGAAGTTTGTAAACATAAAGTCATCCAGACCCAAGCCTGACTGAAAGAAAAAATTTACTGTGGTTTTTAAAGCATTTTTAAGAAATGCAGCAATCCTGTTTTACATTCCGGTTATAGGGATTAGTGTATTGTATTAATTTATTGAAGGTTCAGATCACCGTTAATTAGAAAATCTGTTTATTTTAATCAAAATCAAAACTAGGTAAGTCCAAAGAGCAAATACTTCCCTAGATCAGTAGAAAATCCTCTAGAAACAAGTATTAAATCATTTCTTCATGAGCCTAGCCATGACATTTAGCAAATTCCTTAATATTAAAAAAGTAATTAAATTTCTTATACCTTGCAGTTTAGAAGATTGATTTATTATAATATACATCTTTGAACTTGGTACCACATTGCTTAAATCAGTGGTTCTATAACCAATATCTTGGATGTGTTCTCTAACACCTCCAGTCTTCTTTCATCAGTATGGCTTGACCATGTTGCCTAAAGATTAGGAACTAAGTGTAGGAATTAAGTGTACACAAACACTTAAGCAATTGGGAAGCTGATGTAAACCTCTTGTATATGATTATATGTTTACAAAAACTTTACTGTACTTTTAAATTGCATTAAAGAAGATAGTAAAATCTTCAGTAATTATTCTTGCCATTATTTACTCATGTATTGATTGATTGATTATGTGCCGTCATTGTTTTGTACTCCTAGAGACCACATAATAGATTTTCTCCCTGATGATCTATCCCTAATCTATTCTTTAATTCTCCCAATATACTCAATTAACTCTTTGACTCTACATTCAGAAATCTGGATTTTTTTTATTTATTTGCAAGTTAATTCATATACTTTAAATATTAAGATTTCAGTTCAGCTTTCCTAAACAAGTGATAGATTAAATTAAATTTGTTCTTAAAATTACTACACTAAATGTTGTTCTTAAAAGCAAATTTCTCTCAATTATGCCAACACTTCCATAAGTAAAACAGGAGATTTGTTATTTTCCTCAAAATGACCCTGCTGTTTTCCAAAGTACACCAAATATTCTCAGTTTTCTTAGACTCCTTCACACCATCTTAACCAAAGCTTTGAAAATATTGCTTAAAGTTTAAAAGATAAAATCAAAGAAGTATACACAGCTTCTTTTGTTTTTCACACCAGCCAGAAGCTTTCCATTCACACTTAACAATTAAAATCTAACAGTGACAACAAATTAGAAAGGTTAGCATTACCATTTTTACAACAGTGGGATTCTTACACAATTTTTCTTACACAATTACAACTTGGGCTAGAAACAAAGAATCACATATTCTTACTCTGTGCTTGTTAAAGAAAGAAATGAAACATTGCTACAACAACACTGATTAAACCTAAGGAGATAGAGAAAAATTAAGATACCATCACTGAAATACTTCTTGCCTGGAAACTGACCTTTTCAAAGTTGCTCCAGTAGTATTTTACCAGCTTCTAATTACTGTTCAATATGTTTTTCTCTCCTACCAGTACATGAATGACATAAAAGGAAGCCAGGTCCTATCAGAGCTGATTTAGAGATTCAAATTCTTTCCTGGAGCAATAAAGATGTTTTTTTTTAATGGCAGGATGCCAATCATGGGAACATCTGAGTCAATAGTTAAAGCACTGACTACAGGACAGCAAATGAATCAACGTCACAAAGAGCTTCAAAAAATAAATTCACAGCACTGAAAGCTTTGCCCCAATCTGCAGTTTGTGGGCCTTTGGCTCAGAAATCATGCCACCTAACTGAAGTTTACTTATTAGTGAAAGAGGAAAAAAGTAGTTTTTCTATCCAAATCCAGTCATTTCAAAAACTTCCCCAATCCCCTTTTTCAGACCTAGAAAATTTATTTATTTATTTAGTGTATGGCATGTGTTAGCCAGGGATCACTGAGGTGGCTGGCTGCCTCTGTGAAAGGAATTTTTTCAGGAGGTGTTATCTTTACCCACGGGCCGCCTGAATGCCGCTAGGCAATCAGGGAAGGCTCCTTTCTTGTCCTTCCACGGTTTATTTTATTCGCTCACAGGAATTGAGCCGCCGAGCTTTCAACCTTAGCAGACCCAGCATCTTACCACGTGAGCCACTGCAGCCCCACCTAGAAAATGTTCATCCTTTTTAAAAATGGCAGTCAGCAACAATCTTCAGGGACACAGATTTCAGTAGAAAAAAGAGCACATGGGGTGGCATAGGGTCAATATATACACTTTAAAACAAAAAGTTTTTTTTAAAAGGAAAGAAGAAATCAAGAAGAGCCTTGATAGTACAGTGGTTTAGTGCACCCTGTTATTAACACAGCTGCCTGCAATTTCTGCTGGTTCGAATCTCTCCAAGGCTCAAGGTTGACTCAGCCTTCCATCCTTTCTAAGGTAGGTGAAATGAGGACCCAGTTTGTGGGGGCAATAAGCTGACTTTGTATAAAATATACAAAAGAATGAAGGCTATTGCTTAACGCATTGTAAGCCGCCCTGAATCTCCGGAGAAGGGCGGCATATAAATCAAATTTAAAAAAAAAAAAAAGAAATAAAAGTAGATTTTAGGGAGGGGAAAGTTTCAGCTTTCATTTGGTAGTTATTGCGCAGTGTTCATTATCATCTTTTCCAGGTTGCTATTTTTAACTTGATAACTCTGAGTGTACTTGTAATATAGCTTTGAAAATAAAAGTGCTCAGCTAGTGTTAATTGCCTTTGCTTTATGCACATAAAACCTATGTAAGTCTCAGAATTAGATTTCAGACCATCATGATGTTTTCCCATTTAAACCACTTCAAAACACTCATTTATGCACAGGCAAGTTTCAGTGTTGTTAATTTATTAATGGGTCTACTGTCATATATGATAGTGTCATCAGGACCAGAAGCACTTTTGTTCATGCAATAATCAGAGGTTGGGCACTATAAAAACAATCATGTTTTCAGCACTATCATCAGACGTAAAATAAACCTGAAGGGACATATGACTTTTATCATAATTGCTGAGACAGGCTGTTGGAAGGCTCTGGAATATAGTTCTCTATGACAGTTTTCATAAATCAAACATCAACCTTAAGCACTGCCTGAATAAGTAGAAATGAGAGCAAAATTTCCTAAAGTATCTTATTATCTTCAGATGCAATGAAGAACATCATGTGATGCATATAAAAACTAGGTGGAGCTTCAGTAACCCTAACAACGACCATTTTGTATTTTTTTTAACCTCCTTCGGCAGGCATCCCTGACTCTTCTTGAGGGAACGCAAACTTGTGTGCTTTCTTCAGCTTTCCAGCAGCAAAGTAACTCCAACTGACCCTGCTTGCTATCCTGTTGTTTTTGAACAAATAACATTGTTAATATGCCTTGTAACTCATCTTGAGATCAGTCTGCAATGGTTATAAATATAAATCTATAAATATCTATACCTATAAATCCAGAGTTTTATATACATTTTTATAATTATTAATGCCACTTTTGGGTGAAAAGTAGGATATAAATTCAATAAATAAATAATCTGAAACAGTCCATTTATGTTTCATATATAAATATGAATGAATTCTAGATATAAAGAATGAGGAATTAAATAAAGCCACAGAGAATGCCCAGACAATAGTCTAACTGCTTATCTGTCTTCAACATTTGAACAGTTCAGTCAAAGTTCCTACCTTTAAAGTAATCCTATTAAAAATAACATGTATATAATAAACTGAACCAATTAGGCAGATATTTGTGTTACCAATAAAGGAGAATATTTATAGATCAGGGTTGAAATGAGGGATCCTTGGTGCTCCCTGAGCTTGGTTGTATTCTTGCAAACATTTCATTACCCAAATGATGGATAACATCATGTTAGCATTGATGATGTTACCTAGTTGGGTAATGAAACATCTGCAAGAAAACAACCAAACTTAGACAGCACCAAGGACTCATCAGATATTTATGTGTACCTGCTATTTTTTTAGTCTAGGAAATCCCAATATGATGCCACTCAAACTTTTGAACTACAGCTTCCAGAGTCCCTTGTTCTTGACATATCTGTTAACTCTGAGTGTCATAAACAGAACAAAAACAATTTGATGGAAGTCATTAAATTCCCTACTCATAATCTATTCAATGGAAGAATCACAAAGCTCAAGTTAAATGACATACACAACCAAGTTCTGAGCCTTCTGCAATCACTGAGAATATTGTTGTCCTTTCAAGCTGCTGATTTAGAAACTATCTGTATTCTTGAATCAAGATATCAAATATAATATGAAAGGAAAAATACATATGAACACATTAAACATATCTAAGAATGACTAACTAGAAAATAAAGAAGACAATTCTCAGACTTCTTTTTTTAACAAATAGAGGGCATTGGTTCTTTGCTAAAATCCTTGATTCTTTTAATACTAAAGAATAATAGCTTATTTCATAGGCCACCTTTTCAGCTCTTTATCTTGCTCCTAGGTTTCTACCATACTTTTCTGCAACCTTTCTTGCTGATCCTCAGATCTAATTATCCATTTCTATAAACTAATATTGAGTTGAAGGAACTCAGCTAAAAAATAAATCTCAGTACTATGGAATATTATCTCCATAAGTGCTATATCTATTTTAAAATGAATGCTTGTTATAGTATTAATTTTTATGTAATAAAACATGGGAAAACAAGAAAAATCTTCCAAAAGATCTTCAAACTCCACCCTCAAATTGGTTTACTAAATTATGCCAGTTTACTTGATTTATAAATCAAGTACTTGATTTATAAATTAGAGATGAAAGGACTTTGCTAAATTCAGTAAAGGAGATGTGACAACATTAAGATACTGTAGGGATATTTTCTACTTCAAAGAACCCATAATACTAGAAAATGAAGTTAGATCAGCATTGGTCATTATCCAGTTGGATAATGACAGGAATTAATGGAATATCTACAGACATATGGCAAATAACAGAAGAAGAATCAGTAAAGATTCTATCCAGCTATGCCAGCATATCTGGGCAACAATATAGTGCCAGACAGTGTGGAAGAAATCAACCTACATGCCAAAACTAAAGAAAGGAGCAGAATGTGCAAACTACCATACAAAACCTTAATTTCTAACAAAATAACTCTTAGGGTATTCCAACACAGATTAGATCTCTAACTGGAACAGGAGATGCCAAGTGTTCAAGACTGCTTTAGAAATGTTGAGGGACAGTACTGCTGATGCATGCTGATAATTGAGAAAGGCAAATAGAATCAAAAAGAATATGTTGACATAGAAATACCTTAAATGTTGTTAATATGTTATATTATGTTATGTGTTTTGGAAAATGGGAATTTGAAAATATCTCATTGTCTTTGAGTGACACCTAAGTACAGGTCAGGAAGCTGCAATCCTGATGAAACATGGTAAAACAGACTGGCTCCAGGTCAGCACAGGAGTAAAACTTTGCTCCTTTGCTGACCCTTTATTAATTCAATTTATATGTGGAATACATACTGAACTAGAAAAATATTATTTTAAAAGATTTTAAAATTGGAAGAAAAAACATAAATAACATGTGCTGCTGTTATTTTAAATGTGTTACTGTTGCCATTCCAGTAGATCCTAGGCAAATTACAAAATTCAAGAACAATAAAGCAATTCAAAACAATGCCAGCTTAGGCTAAAACAATCATAACAATGGGAGAAAGCCACAACAGGGACCCCCAAACACATTAATCTTAGGCTTGAATTCAGATTAGAGCCTTGATAGTACAGTGGTTTAGTGCACCCTGTTATTAACACAGCTGCCTGCAATTTCTGCTGGTTCGAATCTCTCCAAGGCTCAAGGTTGACTCAGCCTTCCATCCTTTCTAAGGTAGGTGAAATGAGGACCCAGTTTGTGGGGGCAATAAGCTGACTTTGTATAAAATATACAAAAGAATGAAGGCTATTGCTTAACGCATTGTAAGCCGCCCTGAGTCTTCGGAGAAAGGCGGCATATAAATCAAATTAAAAAAAAAAAAGATTTTCAGAATTCCAGGAGACAGGGCGCTACTCGTATTGTTAGCGGGATGTGGGAGCTGCAATAGAGAAGGCAAATTTCATGATCAATAATATGACAATATTTCATAGAGGTACCCTGGAGCATGACCACTCTGCCAGAACTCATTGTATCAGCAGAAACAATTGGAGATAGACAGTAAACCTGGGTTTCTGATATGTTTTCACTAAAATATGTTTTATTTTATGTAAAAGGAGGCAATCTGTGGTGAAATTAAACAACTTGTCCAGTGGCATCCATTGGAAAGGCAATGACAAAAGCATGCATGCTTGAAAGGGGAGGAGTTTACATCAAAATGGCACAACGCATTTTGATGAAAGCACTGGATCCTGTGATGTCTCTGAATTCTTTTATCTACCTAAAAGTATGTATAAATGTCACACTGAATACACTGAGTGGGAAGAAAAGAGTCAACAAATGGAAGAATCAACATCCATCCTTCTTAAACCTTTGTGAATATGCTCTGTTTATGGTGGTGGACAATTCCATGATTTATGTCTAAATCACATACGTTTTGTTCCAAACATATGTAGTTTGTTCCCAGACTGTTCTCCCCGAAGTAGTCTTTCTAGCCACCCCGAAAGATACATACTGCATTATTAAACTGAACAGAGGGGTTTAGAGTATTTAGACTGACAACTAGGGAAAACTTAATGTAGCTATCCTTTCTTCTCTCACACTAGAGCTTTCTCCTTTTCTCCCTAAACATCTTTCTGAAGTAACTGACGAAATGGAGGTGACAGAAAATGATTTATCCCCATTGAATAGAGCCTTTAATGACGTGGGTGGTGGAGTTCTTATGGGGAAAATGTGAGGGAATTCCATGCGTCACTGCACCATAAAATCTATCTCTTATCTCACAAACTATAAGTCAGATATTTTTATATATCGGATATTTTTAAGGCTAAACCAATAGATTTTTGCCATATGAGGAAAGTCCAAACTGGCTCCCTTTTGTGTTTTGCATACAGAAGATATCTGGTCACAAAGATAATGTTTAATGACAATAAGTTAATTCAGGAATGCAATGCAGACAATAGAAAATATATATTGATATTTCGGGTATGGAAACCACCATGGACCTTAGGAGTATACTTAGGGAAGTGGCTGCCATTTCCCATATGCTTCTAGAGGTAGCTGTATCACTTTGTTCAATGGTAGGACTAATTGTGACACCTAGCACCCACTGAAAATAAAGGGAAAGATATTGTTTGGAAAACTTAAAAGTTATTCTATGACTTTTCCAACCAAAAATCAAAGGCAAATTTTATTACAGCATCCAAACAAGATACAGTAGAAAGAACAGGTGTTAAGATTTCTCTATATGTATTTTCAATTATACTTAACATGATGGATAAGAAATCGCCACAGGAAGAATGTTGCTAAATCTGAAGTAAACAGCAGTGAATTTTTTTTTTTTTTTTTTTTTTTTTTTTTGGCATTTATCATTAAAATAACTTAAACCCTGGTTGTTGATATATTTCTGTGTCATTGCTTTCCCGGTAAAGTATAGATTTTTTTTTCACCCCATCTAGTAATTTAATTAGCTTTGTTCAATTGAGTTCAACATATTCACAGAATTGGATATTGACAATCATTGCAACAAAGCTAACTGCTAAGATCCTGCCTTAGTTATAAACCAAATTGCTGCCCACTTGCAAAAGAATCTATTTAAAATTTGTCCAGGCCATCCCCATCACTGTACAGCCCTAATTTGTATCTAAAATTAAAATGAACATTTTTGCTCTTGCAGTGGTCATTTGGTCTAATAAAATCTGTACAATTGCATTAATGATTGATAAAATAATTCAACTCAACCCTCTTTTAATGCCATCCATTAAAAATATGGGGGATTTCCAATTGTTTAGTGGCATATAATTTGAAACCAATTATTAACCAACTGAAAATGAAGAATAAAGATGAAGTTTTCTAATACTTTCAATTTAAATCCTTGTGGTATTTTTCTTTCTTAATTACTTCACTTTATTGCAGTCAAGAATTTGATATTCAAATATCCAAAACTAAATTGATAATGTCAGGATAGTTAAAAGAAAGCAGATACAGATAAAAAAAATGGCTAAAGGACAATCTTAAATCAAAATATGCTAAAGGGGTTGCTCAAGATGTGCATATACAACAGGAAAAAAATGTTAGGTGCAAGAAACCAGTAGTCATGATATGGTTCAAAAGCACTGTAAATTTATTTTATGCAGCCTACACACAAGAATCTGATCTACTAATGTTCAACGCAAATTGGTGCTAGATAAGAGTCAATGGACTTCAAGAGGTGGCTGGACTTAAGTCTCTTTCAGAGGTATAGGGACTCCAGACTTATGATGCATTTGGCCACACCCTTGGGCTACAGAATGAAAATTAGCAATCTGGATAATATAAATAGCAATATAAAATACAAATACTATACAAAAGGATACACACGCATATGCATATACATATACACATAGACACGAGCACATAGACATATATATTAATAAATAAAACAATTGAATTTTATAAACTTATCTTAGAAACCTTTGCCAAACCTGACAAAATATACTTCAGTACTAGACATAACATGTACACTCCAAAGCCAAGGGATAATGCTGAGCCTAAGCCATTTCTGACTGCTCCTACTCAAGCAGGTTCCATTCCTCCTAATTATTGTATGCTACCCTGCAAAACCTGGCAACTTTATATGTTATGTTAGGGTTGATATCAGAAAATAGAAATTGCATATAGTGTTAATTGTTGTATCCTGTTTTGCTAGTAAGGAGTGGAGTAATTGGAGCATTTTGTTCTATATAAAATTACAGAAGATTACAATACAGAAGAACATGTTTGGCAGTTTCTATTTGTCTTGACCAGCAATGACATCCTTATAATGAGTATTGTGTCTTTTTGTATCTTCCAGCCAGAAGTGCTGAAGGAAAGGATTGTATCAAGCTCATAGCCCAAAGGTAGTAAGTAAATAGGGAGAAATCCCAGGAGAGAAAGCTTTGTTGTAAACTATTTGTTTCCATCCACTTTGAAATCCATCTTTCCTTACAGATTTAGAATATTTTTTCCTTTCAGATTTGGAGCCTATGTAAAAGTACACACAAAGGTATTAACAACCCCATAAACAGAACACTTTTTTTCCTGAGACCATGCTGCAGCTACCAAACAGCACACCATTGTGTGTGTGGAGTGGAGAGGGTGTGGTTCCTTTAATGAATTTCAAATAGTTGCTATAAGAACACTCCTATGTGTTTCACATGACATTTGGATTTTATCCTTCCAAAGCCCTAGTTTATCTATTAGATTAAACCACAATAACGTTTACATATCATACTTTTGATACATTAGAAACTGGTGTGAACCCTGCCATTGAATTAACAAATCATGATTTAAAACTTGAGAACTTTCGTATTAGTATAAAGACATGATTCAAATTGACCAAGTCTTAATTTGATGTGTGAATCAAATTAAGTGCAGATTTGGTTTTTTTTTCTTACTGTGTTCTGATATGAATTAGATGTTAGTGTTGATTTTTTTTTTATTAGGATTGTTTGAATTCTTTGATGGAAGATATCATTGAAAAGAATGAGATAGTGGCCGCTTCCGGTTGAACTTCCAGCGCCGGAACTTCGGAAACAAGATCCGCAACCTCCGTGGATCCGTTCCGAGCTCTCCCTGTCCGAGGCTTCATTTGAAATCATAGCCACCCTGTAGGGGTGATGAAGCAAAGAGGAACCACCTTGCAGGTTGACAGGAGCCACATTTCCCCTCCCTGACTCGGAAAACCCCCTCATCCGAAGACTAGGAGCAGCAGCAGTTAAATTGGCTGCCATAAAGCCAGGGAACAGTCAGAAACCATAAGTTTGTGCAGGAGCAGAGAAATGGTGAATAGTGTGTCACCTGGGCAAGAAAAGATTTACAGCTGAAGCCAGGACCCCCCCCAAAAAAAAAAATTAAGGAGAATACCTTTTAGAACAATTTGTTACAGCGGTGTATAACTATTGTGAAAAAGTATATTGGAAATTTAAAGAAGTAAATATTTGTTTAAAAAGAAAATTAAGTTGGAAATGGAATCCCCAAAACAAAAGGTGTGATATTAAGAAGGTATATTAAGATGCTTGAACTATAAACCTACCTGTTCTTCAAATAATTTGCCATAAGTAACGGAGTTATAAGTTAAACTAAGCAAGAAAAATAAATTGGACTTGTCAAAATAAAAGCAAAGCAGCAGCAGAGTCAAAATAAAAGCAGAGAGGCAGCAGAGTGAAGTAAAGATCGCCATCTGCTGATGACAGTGAATTTTTGCAACTTGGGAGTAAATATTGAAATGAAGGGAAATAACTGTTGAACTATACATATTTACCTTCTAACCACTGGAGACTGGAATATTAAAAAAGAATGTGTGTCTGGGGACCCCTTAATACTATTGGATATACAAAAACAACTTGAGGAGTGGAGAATCCCTGAATTAACTGATTTGATTGAACATTGATGAGACACTTAAATTTGACTTGGAGGTTTAGTTTCTGAACTAACAATTGTGGAGACTCAAACAGAATGAAGTTCATGATTTAAAATATTAAGGACATTAAGGACCTTATCCTGGAACTACACAAGGACATGGTGGAAATATTTGATCATATAGATAGAAGACAGGAAAATTGTATACAAGAGACAAGGAGCAAAGACCAAGACAAGAAGGAAAGAATGGAATCATCAGCTGGAACAGAAGGGGAATTAGAACTGAGAAACCAGCAAAAAGAAGATAACAAGGAGGAGACACTATTAAAATTAATAAGAATTGAGGAATTAAAACGGGGGAAACATTTTAAAAGATTTTAAAAAGAAATGGGAGGAACGGGAAGAAGTTTGGAGGGAAACAATAGGATTTAGAGCAGAAAGCTTTCAAATTAAACAGTAGAAAAAGACAGGGCAAGGAGAAAAAATTAAATTATGGATTCAGAATATAAACTTTGAAGTAGATGGAATAAAAGACTTAAGAGGAAAACAGGGGAGACAGAGGTCAAAAAAAGTTAGGATTAAAGAATAGGATGTGGATAAGAGATAATGGTTAAGGGGAGAAAAAATTATAGATATGTCATGATTATATGTTAATAATTGTATTAATATTAGAATGATATAGGCTGGACAATTAGTTGGTATTTAATATAAATAAATATTAGGATAAATATTACCACAAATAGATATGAAATTGGAAAATTATGAATGAGAATTCTTTATTAATTGGAAATGAGAAGTTGAATGATGGTATTATTAAAAGTGTATAAAATATGACTATTGAGTAGGTAATGTGAAAGTAGATATATTTATGTGTATTAATGAACTTTAAAATATACAGAAAGGAAGAGTTAAATAATGAAAATATGAATAACAAAACAGAGTATCATGTCCTTGAATATAATAATGTGGAGGGGGAAAGATATAGTGGAAGTTTAGAATGGAAGGGGGTAAACCAATGTATCACAAGGTCAAATAAGTTAGGAAAAGAAACATGAAAAATAGACACAAAGAATGGAAATGGTGATAAGCTTGAAATGTTAGGATGTAAGAAACTGGTATTCAGACAGTATGCTGTTTGATCAATGAAGTGATGTTAGTATTAAAAGAATAATATTGTAGTTGCACATATATATATGATTAGAATGATGATGTGTGTAAAATTATTAACATGAAGATTAATCAATATTATATTATTATTATTATTTTCAATAACACATGTTTAAGTGATTAAGTCTGTTTCTTTTATTTTTGAATGTAACTTTAAGAAGTTGTATAGTTATAGTTGAAAGAGATATTAATTGGAAAATACACCATATCCTGTAGGTATTGGGAATATTATATACAACAACAAAAAGAGAGAGGGAAATGGAGTGTAGTGGAAAGGAGTAGGAGAGGAGGGGAGAAAGAGTAAGGGTAGAGAGGGGAAAGGAGAGAGGGAAAGGAGAAGAGTAGAAAGGGAAGTAGAGGGAAGCGGAGAAGAAGAGAGAGGGGAAATAGAGAGGGGAGAGGAGAAGGAGAGAGGGAAGTAGAGGGGAAAAGAGGAGAAGGGGACGTTGGCAATGCCTGATACGCCCCTTCTCGTTGAGTGGAGACAGCAGCCAGATGTGGGTTATGCTCATTGGTCAAATGTGGACTGAGCCTGTCAATTAATTATTAAATCCCGCCCCTATTCCTAGGGATTCCAGCTTTGGTGAAGGAGGAAGACAGACTCTGAGTGTGGAAAGTAGAAAAAAATAAACAAACTGTTAGATAAATTTTACTCTTAATGCCCAGACTGATACTGGGTGGGACTGGCTGCTGTCTCCACTCAACGAGAAGGGGCGTATCAGGCATTGCCAACGTCCCCTTCTCCCTTGAGAGTGGAGACAGCAGCCAGATGTGGGACATACCCAAGTTCACTGTCCCAACTCATGGGAGGGAACAGTCTGGGCCGAAAAACTCCTCCCTGACCTCAACACCTTGTAATACTCTTCTCCCAAAATCAGCCTCTGCAGAGGCAAATTTATCTAATTTATAGTGTTTAACAAATGGAGAAGGAGAGGTCCAAGTAGCTGCTCTGCATATTTCAGACAATGAAGCCTTAGAAGCCTAAGCAGCTGTAGTTGCAGCACTTCTGGTGGAATGAGCTGTCACCTTGGTAGGAGGAGGCAAAGATCGCAGTTCGTATGCCATCTTAATCGTTGTTCGGATCCATCGACCTAACGTCGAAGAAGATACCTTATTTCCTAATGAAGCCGGAAGATAGGAAATGAACATTGACTCTGTCCTACGAATATCAGCCGTCCTCTGGATGTATAACTTCAGTGCCCGTCTGACATCCAACATGTGTAATCTGTTTTCCAATGGATTGGAAGGTGAGGAATAAAAATCTGGTAAAACAATTTCCTGCAAACGATGAAAAGAAGATTTAATTTTAGGTATAAAAGTAGGATCCAATCTGAGGACCACTCTATCTACATGGAATACACATAAATCATCTCGGACTGACAATGCTGCAAGTTCTGAAATACGTCGCGCCGAAGTAATCGCAACTAGAAAAACAACTTTTTCTGACAATAGACGTAAACTGGTAGAGTCTATTGATTCATATGGCGAACCCATAAGTGAATCCAACACAATTGAAAGTTCCCAAGAAGGGTATCGATGTATTACTGGTGGACAAAGGTTAGCTGCTCCTCTGAGAAAACGACGAATCATGGGATCTTGTGACAATGAATTATTGGAATTATATGTCAGGATAGATGAGATAGCAGCCACCTGTCTCTTGAGAGTGTTGGGAGAAAGTCCTTTTTCTAAACCAGCCTGTAAAAACATCAGTACCTGCAAAACAGAAGCTTGAAGAGCAGAAAAACCTTGGGTCTCACACCAAGATGTAAATGTGCGCCAAGTTGCTGAATAAATTCGTTGTGTTGATGACCGCCTAGATGCCTGCATGGTTCTAATTATTGGAGATGGAATGTGATTTCGCTGGAGAGCATCCCGCTCAACCGCCATGAGATCATCTGTAGCCATTGTGGTTCCGGATGTGTGATTACGCCCTGCCTGAGGCAATTCATGATACATGGTATCCTCCAAGGAGGAGTCACTGATAAATTCATGAGGTCTGCAAACCATGACCTTCTTGGCCAATGTGGCGCTATTAGAATGATTTCCGCCCTTTCCAGTATTAGTTTCCGAATTACCCTCGGAATTAGAGGAATTGGTGGAAAGGCGTACAACAGACCTTGTGGCCAAGGGGAGCGTAGAGCATCCACAGCTTCTGCAACGTTGAACGTTCTATCTTTTATGACCCTGGCCACAAGAGATCTCAACCCGGGTTACGATCCGGGTAGAGGAAAAACTTACCTTCAACTAAATCAAATATAGTTCCTAAATGAAGAATTCTAGTCATCTAGGAACCATAATTCTAGAATCATAGTTCCCAAATGAAGAATTCTAGTCGAGAGTTTCAGATGGCTTTCTCTATGTTAACAGAGAAGCTGTGTGAGGCCAGTGTCTGAATGGTAAATTGGAGATCTGAAATGTCCTGCTGAGGAGTTAAACAGAGTTTAAACAGGTTCGTGAATGCAGGTTGATCTGGAGGTAAGCCCTCAACCTCCGACAACTCTGGTTCCTGAGGCTCCATCTCTTCCGATACAGAGTGTCTACTGACATAGGAGACGGATGGAGAATCTGAGCCCGCAAGCGAGAGGGCATCTTCCAAATCGACTCTGTCCAGCGAAGCCGAATAGTCCGAATGGACCGAATACACTGTAATCGGTCTGGCAGTCGAGAAAGTATGAGTCGACAAGGATCGTTGCCCCATTGCTGCAATCATACATTGAATGTCCTCTGGACGTAAAGGGGTAGAATCATGGTCTCAGGCTGGGCCGGCCTCTGTAGAGGCTTGAACCAGAGCAGAAGATACAGGTGAATGAACCACCAACCCAGCTGGAGTGCTATACTCCACAGCAGGGCTGGATTTTCCTATAGGCTAACTAGGCTTCAGCCTAGGACCTCAAGATCAAGAGGGGCCTACATTCAAATTGTTAGCAAAATTAAAATTACACTTTCATTATAGGTGAAAGGGCCTCATAAGTGGAATAGCCTAGGGCCTCTTTTCATCTAAATCCGGCCCTGCTCCACAGCATTGATACCCCACAGGCGGGGGAGATCCCAATAAGTCAGCTGACTCAACTGACACCAGGAAGTCTTGCAGCAACATCTGATCTGGGGTCGGAGAGAGGTCACGTCTACGTTCCCCTGGAGAAACCCTGGCTGTTGTAGATGATGTAGGACCACTGTCCTTGGCCTTGACTACAGGCTTCCATAGAAGCTTTCCCTTGCGTCTAGCAGAAAACTTAGCCTGAGGTTTAATTGATACTCCATCCCCTTGCACATGCTTGGCATCTTACGCTTGGAAGCAACTGACTGTTCCCTTACTGTGGCCTGGTGGCCATGTTTTGACTTGTCCAGAGCCTTAGGCATGATAGGCCATATAACACCCAAGAAGTGGAAAATAGACTCCATGTTAAGCAAGGCAGTCCTGTATCAGGGGAATGTCAAATTCTAGATGTATTCTGAGATAAATATGCGAGGCAGCAACAGAGAAAAGAGAAGGCAATTAACCCCAAGCCTGTAAGGTGAAGCAATGTCTGCCAAAAGGGCTGAAGGCAAGGTTAGGCCAGGGTAGCAGGCACAGCCAGAAAGACTGGAGGCCTGAGAGAAGCTCAACATGTCGCCTCGCCTCTAAACATAATGGTGGCCAGAACTGCCAACTCAGGGATCACAAAGCTCCGTTACTGATCAGAACAGCAATGTCAAACAGCTGAGATGCGGACCGGTAAGAGAAGTCAAAGAGTCGAGCAGGTATAAATTAGGGTGATTTTACATATCACCAAGCCCTTGTGATGTGACCACAAGTGGCAAACCACAGGGAGTGCGAAAACTCCACTTTGAAGCCGGCGGCAAGGTCAATCAGCTGAGAAGCGGTTAATAGTGACAGCGGGCAGAGCTTTGTTCATTTCCGCAGGAGAGAATCAGAACCTGGAGGAAAAGAACCGACAAGCGGTGATAGTCAGGGAGCGCAAAGACTCCACTCAGAACCCGGCAGCTAGTCTCAAACAGCTGAGAAGCGGCTCTATTGAGTCTGCTGGAGAAAAGCTGTGCCTGAGTGAAAGGCTGACAAGCGGCGAGAGACAGGGAGTGCGAAAAACTCCACTAACAGTTATGCGGCTGGCAGTGACAAAAATGGCTGCCCAAAGACCGTGGGGAGTGCAAGACTCCGCAAAGAGAAGTCGCTGTTTAAAATGCAGGGCTCCACTGGCAAAGCCGGTGATTTTTAGCCACCCATGGGAGCGGAAAGCTCCACCAACATACAGAAACTTACCAGTTCGATGAAAGGATGTCCAGCAAACAAAAGAATAGCCAAGTACAACATCCAAGGTCAAATCCAAACAATCAGGTATGAAAGAAAACAGTCTAACTCTGAAAACTGTCAGAGCTAGCTATCCACAAACTGTGCCACCGTAAGAGTGGGAGTGCTAGACTCCACATTATTGTTACTTCGAACAGGAGGAGGAGATCCCCATAAATCAGATGGCTCAACTAATAGTGGGAAATCTTGTATTGACATGTGATCCTGGGTCAGAGAGGAGGCATGTCTACATTCTCCTGGAGACCCAACCGTTATAGCCAATGGGGCAGAGCCAGTGCCTTTGTCTTTGCCAATAGTTTTTCTTAGTAGCTTCTCCTTGTGTTTAGGAAGAGCCTCAGAACAAGGCTTAATTGCTACTCCTTCCCCTTGTGTATGCTTGGAAGCTTCCATTTTAGAATCCACTGACTGCTCTCGCACTGTGGCACTAATTTTGACTTGGCCAGAGCCATAGGCATGACTGGCCTTAATTAATCAATCGGGTTGAAAGGACCCTCTAAAATTTTATCAGCCCTGTAATAGGTCAACATAAATTTAAAAGTAGTTTAAATTAATATAAACATGTTATAGATGTAAATTATATCTCCAACACCATTTCCAGTAGCCAGATGTGGCAGTCTTAGTTTATAAAGACAGAATATGCTTATAGCCAGTACAGAACTAAGGATTGGAGGCTTGATAGAAAAAAACTGTGCCCTTGCCCTTAAACAAAATGGCGGCCGAGCAGTCACCTAAGAACTCGAGCTGGCGTAACTGTCAAAAACTGAAGCACTGCTCAGTCTCAAATGAAGGCAGATCTGTCTTAAACAGTCTAATTTGGCCAAATAATCAAAGCACTGATAAACTGAGATAGCCAGAGAAAGTCAAGCCTCGTAGTCGAAAATGTTAATTAGCCTCAATCAGCTGTGAGGCAGTTTAAAATAGCAGGGAAAAACTCTGCGCTTTCTTAAAACTGCCGACAAGCGGCAAGAATCAGGGAGCAAGATAACTCCTCAAATGCAAAAGTTTATGGCTATAGTGAAATAGCATCATCCATATTAATCATATGTTGAATGTCCTCTGTGCGCCAATTGATTTGCGCTTGATCTCGAGTCTGGTCCACTTCATTAGAAGTTTGGATAGGAACAGAGGATGTAGTTGCATTAAGCACTGAGAACATGGGAGCGCTAGACTCCTCAGTAGTGGTTGTACCCATAACGGGATTAGAACCCCAAACTTCAGATGATTGAACTAAGAAACCTTAGAGTCAGTATAATTATTTCTTTTACGTGACTTTTTAACAGTCTTGTCCTGACTGATGACAGCACTGGGAGTCACCAAAGAATGTTTTGCGGTTGTGCGCATAGGAAGTACACATTCCTTTTGTTTCTGATTATGATCCTCCCTAAATGAAGCCTGTGATTGCTCTCTTACTGTGGCCTTTCGGCCATGTTTGGATTTTGAGATAGCTTTAGACATAATAATAGATTGGGAATCAGACCAAATCTATAATCAGTAAGATGTAAGTTATTTAAAATATTTATTATTTTTCAATAGTTTGAAAGGATAGATAAAGGCTAATATGTTTAATGTTCTCAGGTAAATGTAAAATTCCAGCTGCGCCAGTAATCAAAATGGCGTTTCAGCACTCAACTGGCACAGTCTGATAGTCTGGAGGCTCTCAGGAATGGAACTTGAGTTATTGCCGGTATTCAAATGGCAACCGGCTCAACTGTCAATGTGAGCGCGAGGCTCAACTGTAAGGCAGAGATAAAATTCCAACAGTTAAAATCCGTTAAGGTAACTATAAGTACCTATGTAGAATAATTATTAAATGAGGCTTTAATTGCTCTTGGGAGCGTAAATTGATATTGGGAGCGTGATTCTCCTCTTTCGGCTAGATTTGAAGCCGCAACTCAGCTCTAAGCAGCTGAAATCAATTTATGTTAGAAAAGGTTTTTAGATGATCTTGGGAGTGTGAGACTCCTCTTTTCGGCTAAATTTTTAGCCGCATTTCAGCGCTAAACAGCTGAAATCAGTTAAAGTCAGCAGCAGCAAAGGGAGGCTGTTTTTAAAAGCATCAAAGCCGACTTTGATGTAAAGATTGTAGCAACAATCTGTAAAGCTGTGACTTTATTCAGTGGCCGACAAGCGGTTAGCATGAGGGAGTGCGAAACTCCACTTTAATGGTCAGCTTAAATTAGCTGTGACAAGGTGAGTGCAAGACTCAACAATTGTTTTTTGTTTTTTTTTTACATTTAAAATAGCTTCTGCTGATAAAGGCAAAATTAAACCCCCCGCCCCCTTAAGGGAGCGGAATGCTCCAAGGAAATGATTAACTGACCAGTTTCAACGATGTTTTCTGATGCTGAAAGTAGAAAACGTCCTCAGATGTCCTAAGAATCTTCTGAAGTATAGGTGAATTAAATTAAAATGTTCAGTAGATAAAAGAACTGAAGAAATTAAGCAGAAATAACACTCTAACGCTGAAAAGCAGATAGAGCACACTTTCCACACAACTGTCCAGTCTGACAACTGAGCAAAAAAGCTGGAATCCCTAGGAATAGGGGCGGGATTTAATAATTAATTGACAGGCTCAGTCCACATTTGACCAATGAGCATAACCCACATCTGGCTGCTGTCTCCACTCTCAAGGGAGAAGGAAGGAGGGAAGTAGAGAGAAAGAGATGGGAGAAGGGAAGAGAGGGAGGAGAAAGAAGAGGAAAGGAGATGGATTGTTGTTGTAAAATTGGGTAAAATATGTGTACAGAAGGAAACAGTCGGGCAATTTTGTATTTTTTCTATTTGAGGGTTATACTATTGAAATTATAATGAAAGATAATACGATGGACGTTAAAGCATATTGGTTTAAATGTTATTGCATACTTGTTAATATTTATATGAAAATAAAAATTTTGTGTAAAAAATAGAGGTAAATAATATGTAATAAGGAAAATGGAATGTAATAATTATGAATATGTTTATCTGTATTGAAATGTATGATACTCAAACACCACACCATCCACATGAGTCTGTGGTGGCCTATCAACTTCCACAATTCCTGGAGGAAGCAGATTACCTGGACCCGTACCAGTCGGGTTTCAGGCATGGACACAGCACGGAGACAGCATTGGTCGCCCTGATGAATGATCTCTGGCGGGCCTGGGATGTTGGTTATTCCTCCATCCTGGTGCTACTTGACCTCTCAGCGGCTTTTGATACCATCGACCATGGTATCCTACTGCGTCGGCTTCGGGGGTTGGGGGTGGGAGGCACTATCTTACAGTGGTTCTCCTCCTACCTCTCAGGCCATACGCAGTTTGTTTGGGCGGGGGGGGGCAGAGATCCTCCCCAAGGCCCCTCACTTGTGGGTGCCACAGGGGTCGGTTCTCTTCCCTCTGCTCTTTAACATCTATATGAAGCTGCTGGGTGAGATCATTCAGAGTTTCGGGGTGGGATATATTCAGTACACTGATGATATTCAGCTTTACATCTCCACCCTGAACCAATCCAGGGATGCTCTTTCCGTGATGTCCCAGTGCCTGGAGGAACAGGCTCAGACTCAACACCTCCAAGACTGAGTGGCTGTGGATGCCGGCATCCCTTGATCTAGAATCCCCATCTCTGCAGATGGGAGGGGAGTTGCTGACTCCCTCTGAAAGGGTTTGCAATCTTGGCGTCCTCCTTGATTCCCGGCTGTCCTTGGTAGATCATCTGACGACCGTGACAAGGGGGGCTTTTGCACAGATTCGCCTGGTGCGCCAGTTGCGCCCTTTCCTAGACAGGGATGCCCTCCGTATGGTCACTCAAGCTCTCATTATCTCTCGTCTAGGTTACTGTAATGCTCTCTACATGGGGCTGCCCTTGGGGTGCATTCAGAGGCTCCAGCTGGTCCAGAATGCGGCCACGCGGGTTGTTACGGGAGCTTCTCATTACTCCCATGTAACACCTCTCCTGCGCGAGCTGCACTGGCTGCCGGTGGCCTTTCAGATCCGCTTCAAGGTGCTGGCTCTCACCTATAAAGCCCTACATGGCACGGGCCCAGAGTACTTGCAGGACCACCTCCTACCGGCCTCCCACCACCCAGTGTGTTCACATAGGGCTGCCCTCCTCCAGGTGCCATCGGCCAGACAATGTCAGCTGGTGGCCCCCAGATTGAGGGCGTTCTCGGTGGCCACACTGACCCTCTGGAATGAATTACCCACCGAGCTCCAGACAGCCCCTGATGTCCGTTCCTCCGCAAAGATCTTAAGACCTGGCTTTTTACTCAAATCACCTGATCTGGTTGGGTTTTTTAGTTAACTGTGGGATTTTAAATTGGATTTTTAGTGATATTGTTTTTATTGTCATTTTGTACTTGTGAGCCGCCCCGAGTCCTTCGGGAGAAGGGCTGTGTCAGGTTTCGAGGTCGTCCAGATGCCTCCGCTTCTCCTTCTTATGTCAGCACTAGAGTAAATGCAGCTTGAAGTGCTGACAGGCAGCATATAAATTTTAATAAAATAAATAAAATAAATAAATAATGTTATGTATAATTTTTTAAAAAATAAAAATTTGATGGAAAAAAAAATGAATTTAATGCCCACAATACTTCGTATTTTGCATGGTATTCTGAGGAGATGGGCGGTTAAGAAATAAGAAATATCAATCAATAAATAAATGTCTATTAAATTGGGGGGGGAAAAGAAAAGAAAAGAAAAGAAAAGAATGAGATAGTGAAGTTCCCACAAAATTGAAAACTCTGTCTTTAATTTCCCAGTAATCCAAACAATAGCTTTGCATGAGATGCTTTCTAAGTTTTAACAAGGGCATTGGTTACTTTCTTAAAGGAAAATGGATCACAAAAGATTTTCTGGAAGAAACTTTAGGCTACAATAAAAGAGGAGAAGTGAAATCAACAGGCTGAAATTTTTGTAGCAAGTATTAACCTCGGTGTAAATGCAGAGACCAAATGAGCTTCTTTAATTTCCATAATGAAATTGTTTTTGTAGAGTTAAAAATACTGTAATGAGGCCCAAACAGTGTGCTTTCAGGGACTCCCAGGGTGAAGCAAATGAGATTTTAGCTTCTCTAATTGGGCATATTGCAAACTGGGCTCAATGCTGTCTTCAGCACAAGATGCTCAGTATCCCTAACAAAAAGAGATCTACAGCTGTCAGCAGAATGTAAGGAAGCTTTTTATAAGACAAACCAACCGGCACAAGACTAGGGCTCTGACGGGGACCCCCCAAAGGGACAGATCAAGGGGAGAACAGCTCTGCTGTGCCTTGATTAAGAAGTTATTCGTAAGGTAATTTGTTTACCACTATCAAGGAGAATTTTTAAACCAACTGTTGAGAATTCCCAGAATCCTCTGAAGTATTTCATTTGATTAAGCAATGAATATGGATATTTTATTTTCCCTCTCCTGTGAATTAAATCTCATTACCTGTCAATGCAGATTTTCGGAAAGAATTATGCTCTGTGCGCACTGCCAAAAGTCTGGCGTTTTGTTTATAGTCCTCCTGCCACGTATCAAACTTTGCTAACATCCATCCCATATGAAACAGCATAGGAAATTTTGGATAACAATCATAAACATTTATGAAACAAAGGGAAAAGATTCATCTGAAAATGAAGAAGCCTAAAGATTCGCAATAAAATGAAAATGCAGGAGCTCAATACCAAGCATGACACAATTTTGACTACCATGCAACAGACATAGCCTCCAAAATATGTAAAGCACTAGTAAAAGAAAAATGGTTGCTTTTCAACTTAGGTTAAAATCCTTAGGCTATATTAAGGTCAAGTTCTGCATATGAAGGACTATAAATATACTGTAGCTTGTAATACATTGTTGAAATATACACATTTAAGTCTAATTTCAAGGTGTTTAAAAATAACAATGTTTATATTTTTCAAAGATTTTTTTATTTGGAAAATGAGATGAAGAGTATATAGTGAATTCTTGCAGATTTTTCATTAAAGCTAAATCCTTCCTATTTTTATCAATCACTAGATGGAGACTAGAGAAAACGTATACACAGGATGTTGTTGGACTGTTATTGTTATTGACCATTTGGTTATCTGACTACAGATAGATGAGGTGGGTCACCACAAGAGAGAGAGGCTTTATATAGTATAAGTTTTCCAATTGCACATACCATGTGGAAAGCTTTTCTCTAGGGCGAAAAAATGAAGCTATCTACTATGCGGTATGATTTTGATTTTTGATCCCCAAAATGTTGCTGAGAAGATGACAAGTCCGATACGTAAAAAGATTAGCAAAATTTTTAAGAAAAGAAGTAAATATACCCATTTGGTTATTTTGTATTCTCTAAAATCAATAAATCAACTTACTATAATATAATTATGTGTTTTTATATTTATACCAAGCCAAGATGTCCCCTGATATTTTTTTTTTCAACACAGCTATGTGAGACAAGTTGAGATGAATGTGGTACCTGGCACAATGAATATAGTGGTTCAGATAATTTGATTCTGTTCTCCTTGGTATTCCAATTCAGTAAAATAACTATTGTGGTATACTGAATATCTTCAGCAAATTCATGAAAATCCTTGCTAATCTCCCCCCACCCCAATCATCATTTATGAGGAGCACACAGTGTTACAAAATGAAAATGAGAACTTCATGTATTTTTAATTCGAATACATTGTATTTGGGTTGATCTATTATTTTATTTGGGTTTCAGAAGAAGTATATTACAAAATATCTTTTCTTTTATGTATACTGAGAGCATATGCACCAAGACAAATTCCTTGTGTGTCCAATCACACTTGGTCAATAAAAAATTCTCTTCTATTCTCTTCTATATGTTCAGAACATATTGAATACTAGCTGTTAGCTGTGGAAATAAAGACCAGGATTAACTAACATAGGTTGATGATGCTTCTAAAGGGTAACACTACCAAATTCTACTTTGACCTTCCAAGGAAAGGAGGCTGAATAAGAAGGGGAGGATTTGACTTCTGGTTGGCGATAGTGCTGAGTGAGTGATCGCCACTCCTCAACACCGCTAGTCACCGTGTTTTGGGGAACCTTTCGGGGATGCGGAGCCTGGAGAGCCCCACGGACAATAGAGAGAGCCGGGTGAGCGATAAAGTGAAGCGCAAATGCTTATCGCAAGACCGGGCGGCTCTGTCAAACCAACACGCATGAGTCAGCCAATTAATGGCGGACCTGAAGCTGCGGTAACCAGCAATTAGATAGGAAGCAAGAAAGATCGGAGGTTGAGACTTCCGGTTGGCACCGCAGGCATCGTGGACGGTCTCTTTGGACCGCCAGCCCCGCGATTTTGTAAAAGCCGCTTTGACAGCACTAATTGGCTGTCTGGCGGCTGAAAAACCTCTCCATCGGGAAAAGAAGGAGAGAAGAGCTGGTGGGTGCGAGTAGAGCTCCCCGAAAGCCCTCTGGAATAATTCCAGAGGCTTGGAGGGTGAGAGCTCCTCGGTCAGCCCACTAAGAAGCTCCGGATCCGGGACAACTCTGTTTTAAACAGAGCCAGATGCCATGACCAATCCTGCAGGCAAAAGTGAGTTTGATTGAATACAAGTGCAGGCAGAGTGGAAACAGGAGGACAAACTTTAAAAGTAACAGTGCGGATTTACATTGTTTCTAATCGAATCTTTTTGAGCTGGAGGCTGAAGATGGCGCCTTTGTTATGGGTGTGAAAGTGAAAGTTAGAAGCGAAAGTGTTTATTGAGAACTTTGCACTTTGAGACTGGATTAAAGCTGCTGGGAACTGAGAGCTTGTGGAGAAAAGACTATTTTGCTTGATAAAATATAGACTATAAATTACAAGCTTTTGAAAACTGTTCAAGGGACTTTGTGGCTGTGAAAGGAAAAAAGATTTTTTTAAAAAAAGATGGCTTCTAAACAAGTTAAGCCAGGAGCTTCTAGAGGCGGAGGAGGTTCTCCAGTAGTGTCAGTAGTGACACAGAAAGCACAACTTCCGGCTGATTTACAGAGTCAGGAGGCTTCTTTTAATGAACTCAAAGAATTTATAAAAGAAGCCATGAATAATCAAGCTGCAGCTATGAATAACCTAACAGTAATTGTGGAAGGGAAATTAAAGAAATTTGAGGAGGATATAAAGTCAATTAAAGAAGTTGTTGAAGTTAAGCATGATGAAATAAGAGATGATATTGTTTTTGCAGTCTCAGGATTGTCAAAACTTATTCAGGTGGATGAGAGAGTGGAAGAAATCAATGAAGCCAATCTGAACCTGGAAAACAAAGTAGGAGACATTATGACTAAAACAGAGAAGGTGGATGATGAACTGGTAATGTTACAATACAGATCTATGGAATTTGCCCTGAGACTGAGAGGGCTAAAAGAAAATAACCGGGAAAACTTAAAGGATATTTGTGCAGAAGCAATTGCAGGGCTAATCAAAGAAAGTCCAGATGATGTGGCAAGTCGAATTGATAAAATCTACAGGGTTAACTCTTGGGTTGCAAGACAAAGGCAGTTGCCAAGAGATGTGGTGATTTATTTCACAACCAGGAGGATTAGAAATGACATTTTACAAGCTTCCTACAAGAATAAGGTTTAAGCGGCTGGACAAGAAGTGGTGGTTCTGAAAGAGATCTGTCCAAAAATGTTAAGAAGCAGAAAGGACTTTGGCTTTTTGGTAAATGAACTGAGAAACCAACAAGTGCAGTACAGATGGGATGTTCCAACTGGTCTAATAGTGAATTATAGTGGAGAAAGATACCGGTTAAACACAGTTTGGAAGGCAAAAGATTTTTATGTTAATGTTCTAAAGGCTGGACATCCACCCTCACCGGGGGGGGGGGGGGTAGAAAGAAAATGGAGATGTTACAACAAGAAAAAGATGGAAAGCAGATACAAACTTATGCTGAAGTTGCAGCTGGAGGAACCACCATGGAAGAGGATTTGGATCTTGTGGGCCCACCCCCAACTCTGGAACCATTTAAGAAGGAAGAGCCAAGAGAACAACGGCTGACTCGAGCAACTTATAAACATCAAGAACAACAATTAAAAGTGCAACAACCTCAAGATTTACCTCAAGAAGTTCAAAAAACAGAAGCGGGGGGGGCTAGGCTGAAGAGTAAGGTGGAGGAGGATGTTCAGCTAATGCTCTTAAACCTTCGAAAGGCCAAAGATGGCAACTAAGTTCCTATCTTGGAATGTTAATGGTTTAAATTCACCACAAAAAAGAAAGTATTTCATTATTTGAAACAATTTAAGAACGATGTTATTTGTCTGCAAGAAACACATATTAGACTATCAGACCAAAAATATTTGATAAATTCAAGATTAGGTACACACTTTGTAGCATCAGTGCCAGAGAAGAAAAATGGGCTAGTTATATATGTAAAGAAAGGATTATCAGCTAATTTAATTGAGGCAGATATTCAAGGAAGATATATTGCAATTGAATTATTAACTCAGACTGGAAAAATGCTTTTAATTGGAATATATGCCCCTAATCAACAACAAGATAAGTTTTATAAATTTTTACACACTAAAATAATACAGTGGGACTATAAATCTTTTATATTAATGGGTGATTGGAATGGAAGTAATAGATACACAGAAAGATAAAAAAAAGTTTATCAAAGATTTCAACACGTGCGAAATTACCTAAATCATTTTTTGATATGATGGAAGATATGGAATTGAGAGATATTTGGAGAGAACGCAATGTTGAGGAGAGAGACTTTACATTTTTTTCCGATAGACATCAATCTTTTTCTAGGATTGATTTCATACTAATCACAAATGATTTTATTTCTAGGGTGAAGAAGACGAAGATATGTCCAAGAATTCTAACTGATCACAGTACAGTTTGGGTGGAACTGGAACAGGAGAGGGGAGAAAGGAGGTCTTGGAGGATAAATGAAAATCTATTTAGATATGAAGAAAATGTGAATGAGCTTAAAAAACAAATGAAAGAATTTTTTGCTATTAACATGCATAAGAGTACTTCTATGGAAATGGTTTGGGATGTAAGTAAGGCTTATATGAGGGGAACTTTAATACATATGAAAAATAAACATAGATCAAAGCAACAAAAGGACCGGAAAGAGATAGAGGAGGAAATAAAAAAGAAAGAACAATTACTCATACTTAACCCAGGAGATAAGAAAGTAAAAGAAACAATAAATATACTACGAGAGCAATTTAATATGTTAATAGCAGATCAAGTGGCAATTAGTTTACAATATGTAAAACACAATACATTTTGTAATGCTAATAAACCAGGCAGGTGGTTGGACTATGTGTCACGTGTTATTGGTAAGATAGAATTTAGAGGTAAGGAAGTTTATGAACAGAATATGATTAAAAAGGCTTTCTTAGAATTTTATACAACGTTATATGCTAGTGATTCAATACAAGGTATAGATATAGATAGATACCTAAAGGAAGAGAATATTCCTGAATTAACGTTAGAACAGAGGGAAGGACTGAATCAGCCAATAACTTCTGAGGAGATTATTGCAGCAATTAAACAGTTAAAAACAGGTAAAGCTCCGGGAACAGATGGATTAACAGCTGTTTACTACAAGAATTTACAGTCTGAAATGGTAGAACTGCTTAGAGCTTTATTTTGTAAAATTCATTTAGGGAGAGGAGTTCCACCCTCTTGGAGAACAGCTTTTGTGTCACTGATCCCGAAGGAAGATCAAAATTGTACCAAACCTGAAAATTTTAGGCCAATATCACTTTTGAACACTGACTACAAAGTTTTTGCCAAAATATTAGCGAATAGACTAATGCCAGTTATGCAACAAACAATTCATAATGACCAATCAGGTTTTATAAAAGGGAGGCAAATGAAATATAATGTTAGACAAATTGTAAATTTATTGGAATATCTGGAAAAAAACAACCAGGTCCCTGCAGCGTTCATATTTTTGGATGCAGAGAAGGCATTTGATCGATTGAATTGGAAATTTTTGTTTAAGATAATAGAAAAAATGCATTTTGGAGAGTATTTTATACAATCAATTAGAGCAATATATCAGGAACAAACAGCACAAATAATAGTTAATGGAGGCTTAATAGATGCTTTTAAAATCGAGAAAGGTACAAGGCAGGGCTGTCCTTTGTCTCCATTGTTGTATATTTTAACTTTAGAAGTCTTGTTGAATAAGATACGTGACTCTGATAAAATAAAAGGAATTGTAATTAGACAGCAAGATTATAGATTAAGAGCGTTTACAGATGACTTGGTTGTTACTTTATCTCAACCTATAGAATCGGCTCCACATATGTTGGACATAATAGGTCAATATGGTAAGGTGTCTGGATTTAAAGTAAATCAACATAACACAAAGATGGTAACTTAAAATATGTCCATATCTCAAAGAGAAGATTTAGGGAGAATAACGGAGTTTGAAATAGTTAAAAAGGTTAAATATTTAGGAATATATATTGCAGCCTCAAATACGAAATTATTTAAAAACAATTATGAAGTTCTTTGGCAAAAAGTGCAGAAAGAAATGGAAAACTGGAAAAAGCTACAACTATCTTTACTGGGAAGGATAGCAGTAATAAAAATGAATGTATTCCCTAGGTTCTTATTTTGTTTCAAATGATATCAGTGCTTAAGAAAGACGGAAACTTGAGGGAGTGGCAGAAAGGGGTTAATACTTTTATTTGGGGCGGGAAGAAACCAAGAGTGAAACTGAAAATTATACAGGATGTACGCGAGAGAGGAGGTCTTAAAATGCCTAATTTAAGATTGTATTATGAAGCAGCTGTTTTATCACAAATTAGCGATTGGTTTAATTTAACTGAAGAGAGAATGTTAAATATAGAAGGTTATGATCTGTTATATGGATGGCATGCTTATTTGTTATATGAAAAAAAGTGGATAAAGTGTTTAAGGGTCATATACTTAGAAATGCGTTGCTGAGGGTTTGGGAAAAGTATCAATATAAGCTAAACTACAAGATACCTATATGGACAAATCCCAGACATGCAATAGAAAATATAAGTATAGAACAAAAAACGGAGGTGATTACTTATAAAGAGCTTCTTTTTATGGAAAGGGGTAAACTGCAATTGAAATCTTTAAATGTATTGAAAGAAGAAGGGATAATTTATACTTGGTTTCAGTATGGTCAACTTCAAGCTAGATGGAGGTAAGGTCAAAAAATTGGTGTCATGCAAAATGAGGAAAACCTGGTAAAACAGATTAGAGATCAAAGTCAGATGCATATTAAAAGGTTGCATAATGCTTTATTGGAAATAGATTCAGAAACGGAACTGGTTAAGGATTGTATGATAAAATGGGCACAAAACTTTCAGGAACCAGTGATGATGGAAACATGGGAAAAGATTTGGGTTAGAAATGTTAAGTTTACACAAGCACAAAATTTGAGAGAGAATTTTTATAAAATGTTTTATAGATGGCACTTAGATCCTAAAAAATTATCATGTATGTATCTGAATTTGCAAGCTAAATGTTGGAGATGTGAATGTGATGATGCAACTTATTATCATATATGGTGGACTTGTAAGAAAATCAAGGCATTTTGGATAAAAATTTGGTGGGTGATGCAGAATATTCTGAAAAAAAGGTTGAAATTTACTCCTCATTTGTTTTTATTGGGTATAACGACGGATTGTACAGCAGTAGAGACTAAATAATTTTAGTTAATTATTTAGTTAATTAAAACAGCTAGGCTGTTGGTAGCGCAATACTGGAAGAAGGACTCTTTGCCTACTATTGAAGAGTGGACATTGAAAGTAGCGAATTTTTTTTTTTAATTTGATTTATATGCCGCCCTTCTCCGGAGACTCAGGGCGGTTTACAATGTGCTCAGCAATAGCCTTCATCCTTTTTGTATATTTATACAAAGTCAGCTTATTGCCCCCCCCAACTGGGTCCTCAATTTACCTACCTTAGAAAGGATGGAAGGCTGAGTCAACCTTGAGCCTTGGCGAGATTCAAACCTGCAATAATTGCAGGCAGCTGGTCTTAATAACCAGCTTAATAACAGGGTGCCTTAGACCACTGTACTACCAAGGCTTTTGGTAGGAATTTAGCGGAAATGGCGAAAATTTCAGCATATTTGAAGGACTATACACAAGAAAGATACATATCGGAATGAAGAAGATGGATTGATTATATTCAAAATAAGTATCAGACAAGAAAATATCAAATAGCTTATGGATGAATGTTAAACTTTAGAAGTATTATGTTATCCATAGTGGAGTTAAGGTTTCAGGGGGGGATTTGGCAGTTTAAGAATAGTTAGGCTAATTTAGCTTATGATTGTTAAATGAAATACCCTGTATTTTGCTCTGGGAAGTCTGGGGGGGAGGGTGGGATGGGAAGGGGGGAAGGGGTGTGGGGGAGGTGGGGAGAGGAAAAGGGTGGGGGGAATACTGAGGGGGGAATTTTCTTTGTAAAACTTTTCAATAAAAAAAAAAAAGAAAGATCGGAGGTTGCAGTGCTGAAATTGGATTAACATGCCTTTCCTGCCTATGTGAAATTTGACATCAGAAGGAGGGGTCGGTGGAGTCGGGTGCGAAGGGCTCAGAGAGGAAAAGAGCGGCGACTGTAAGCAGAGAGGAGATCGAAAACTACAGAACCCAACAAGCCAGTGAGGAGAATAAAAGACTGATGAGACGAGACCACCTGCGCAAAAAGAGGATCGGCGGGCACAACAAGTAAAAGAAATAAGAATCCAGAAAACTTTATCCTTTTGTTGCCTATAGCAGTAGAACTATTGGAGGGTGAAGCTAGACGGACTGTATCTGACTGTACCAAGGAGCAGGAAGTGCAACCATTACAGAGACCTGACAGAGCAACAATTGAAACGGCTGACCCACAGACAGTCCAGCAGCGAGAAAATACCATAGAGTGCTGACTTTGATTGATGAACTTGGAAAAAAGAGAGCCTTGGAGAAGATCGGAGGCTGAGTAATAAAGAATAGCATATATTCTAAAGGGGGGGGGGGAAGTAACCCTGATATCTTTTGATAATCTTTTCTTTAACACCTTGATAGTTTACATATAATTATCAACAAGAACTGTTAACTTCTATATCAATTAATTTTTGATCTTGCATATACAGTATATATTTTTATATTACATACAGTCATTAGATTTATTTATACTTGTATTTACTCATATTCATAGTATTTATTCATATTAATTTATTTATAGATAGCTAGGAATTAAGTTGGATATAGAAAATTAGGCTATAGATTATAATTGTGAATCACTTTGGTAGTAGTGTTGTATTATATGTTATCTAAGTTATTAAGAGAGGTTTGATAAGTATTGTATGTCGGTGGAACTTAAATTAATTATTTGCAAACAAAATCAAACTCTTATCAATTAACTAATTATCAATTGTTAAACTTACCAACCACAAATTAATTATAAATTATGAATCAATTTATATTATTAATATCATAAATTAAGTGACATTTGTTCAAGACATTGACTGGAAGTGACATAGACTGTCAAATCAATATTGATCGATAAATAGAATCCACCTCTACCTGAAGAATTAGAAAAGGCATTAGCAATACAAGATAACAGATAAGATTAGACAAGAAGAGGCGGCAGCCAGTGAATGAGAATCTGGAGAAATATTGAGAGAATAATTAGAGAACAAAAAATAATTTTGAAAGAAATGACAAGCATGTCATCAACGATTGTGAAAACAGGAAAAAAGACCCCCTCCAATCCCACTATAATGATGACCTCTCCGGCTACTCAGAAATCAATGGAAGGATTGGCAAAAACGGAAAAATCCATAGCAACGCCAACAATGCAAACCGTGTAATCAACATTGACCCTAATTCAAGAAACTATGATGGCCATGCAGGAAAAAATGTCAAACAATCATGCTGAATTAAAAACAGATATCCATGCACTGGACCAGAAAATGAATGAAATTCAAGTCTTAATATTCAATAATGAACAAAGGATTCAGAAGGCAGAATCAAGAATAGAACAAAACGAGAAGAAATTAGATATCATTGACCAGACATTGACAATGCAAAATAGGGAGCTAGAGGATTCAATAATCCAATTGGAGATGGACCGGGCGTCCTTTTATTTACGCTTCCAAAATATTGTAGAAGACAAAGAGGAGGACCTGGGAGAGAAGATGGCAGAATTAATTGCTGAAGTACTCCAACAAGACAAGCAAGAGATAATCAGAGAACTGGATGATGTCTACAGAGTACAGACAAATTATGCAAGGAGGAACAGGCTTCCCAGGGACGTGCATGTTAGGTTCATGAGAAAAAAAGTGAAAGACATTTTGTACAATATGGCAAGAGAAGAACCGATTGTTGTGGCCCTGCCCTCTGAGCCTATCTCATCGGAGGAAGAAAGCTCCGAACATGAGGAAGAGGAGTCAGCCAGGCCTCCCTCTCCAGGCCCCTCCCCTCTGGCACTGTCTCAGGTGCCGGCCGAGGGAGAGGAGATTAGCCAGGAGCCAGGTGTCTCGGATGAGAGCGAAGGAGAGCCGTCATTCCTGGACACACGCCAATGAAGGCGTGATAAACGGTTGCAGCAGTTAAGGAGGCATGCTAGGGATTAGAACTGAGTCACTGGGCCATACCCCAGAGATTATATAAGAGAGGGTGGTGGCTGGTAAAACTCTGTGACGAACAAAAACGAACTTTGGCTAGTCACTTGAACAATGTCTGAAGCTGCTGAAAGGGATATTGTTTTTGCTGGACTATTTGCAATGTGTATGTAATTTTCTCTTATATGTTGCAGTAAAAGCTCTTGGCAGACGGTGATTATATTGCTGCCAAGTTTGAGATAAAGACCTGTGTGCGTGCCAAGTACTTTCTTAACCCTCGGCTGGCTGTGTTTGTGTGTGTGTGTGGACGGGGACAGATCACCGATAACATACAGAGGGAAAGAAGTGATAATCCTAAAACAGGTGCCAAGCAGAGTGAGGGAGGTAAGAAAACATTATAGATTTCTAGCTGTGCAGCTAAACAAAAGGAATATATTATTTAGATGGCTCCTGCCAGAAGGCATGTTAATCACTTGGCAAGGGAGGAAAATAAAAATAGATAGTTTGAGAACAGCGCAAGACTTCCTCAATCAGCTGAGAGGTACGGAGGAAGAACAGAGTAGTAAAGAGGAAATAGAGACAACAACAGTAGAAGAGGAAACCTCACACCAGCGAAATATTAAGGAAGGAATCACGGAAGGAATCGCGGAGGAGAAGAAGACAGAAGAAGTCAAAGGGAAAAAAGCAAGACCAGTAAGAGCCATATGAACAAACAGAAACTAAAAAAACAGACAAGGAAACAGGAATGAACTATTTGAAACTAGTATCAGTAAATGTCAATAGACTAAATGATTGTAAAAAGAGGAAATTAACACTAACAAAACTAGCTAAACAAAATGCAGATATAATCTCCCTAAAGGAGGTGCACATAAAAAAGGAAGAGGGCAAATGTTTAGAATATAAAAAATATGGGAAAATATTCACTTCACTAGCAGAAAAAAAAAGAGGGGGTGGTAATTTACCTTAAAAAAGGAATTGAAGCAGAGCTAAAGTATAATGACACAAAGAGAAGAACCCTTATGATTAAGGTTATGAGAGGGAACTCCAAAATATTATTAGTGGGTATATACGTCCCAAATAAAAAACAGGCAGAATATTTCAAAAAACTTCACGAGCAACTAGGAAAAATGGAATATAATGAAATCTGCATAATAGGTGATTTTAATGGAATTGTTGATTTGGATAAAGATTATAAAAGCAATAAAAATAATAAAAATAAAAGGGCAAATTTACCGAGAGCTTTCTTCGATTTAGTGGACGAATTGAATTTAATTGATATATGGCGAACTTTACACCCAAATGACAGACAGTACACGTTTTACTCTAACCCACAAAACTCATGGTCCAGAATAGACATGGCATGGGTCAGCAGGAAACTGGGATTAGAAATAGGAATGGCAGAAATCAACCCAAACACCTGGGCAGATCATAACCCCTTAGAAATAAAGTGGAAGAGTGCAAAGAGAAAGAAGCAACAGAGATGGAGGTTCAATGCCAAACTATTGAGTGATAAAGAGTGTGTAAAAAAAACTTAAAGAAGTAAACTCCTTTTTCAAAGAAAACGAAAATCAAGGAACACCCCATGCAATAGTATGGGACACAATGAAGGCTTATTTAAGAGGGGTTGTGATATCATACAGCGCGTACAAAAGCAAAGAAAAAAGAAAATCCCTGGAAGACTATTTATTTATACCATCTAGGAGAAGCGGAAAGAAAACTCCAAGAAAATCCGGGAGATAAAGCAGCAAAAGAAAGTTGGCTGATGTGGAGGCACAAACTGAACATCATAGATCAAGAGGATCTAGCACAAAAAATAAAAAGAACAAAACAATATTATTTTGAAAATGCCAACAAGTCGGATAGGTGGCTGGCCTATAAACTAAAAAAGGAAAAGGAAAAAGGAACAATTCATATATTAGAAGACTCCAAAGGTAACCTGTTAAATAAAGAAGAGGACAAACTAGAAAGAGCTAGGGAGTATTATGAAACCCTATATAAAGAAGAGGAGGTCCCAGAAGAAAAAATAGAGCAATACCTGGTAAATGCAGAGATCCCACAAATAACAGAGGAAGAGAGAGAAATGCTCAATGGAAAGATAACAGCTGAAGAACTAAAAACAGCTCTTTCTAAACTTAAAAACAACAAATCGCCAGGCCCGGACAGATTCCCAGGGGAAATATATAAAAAATTAGAAGAATATTACAACCAAAATTAGTGGAAATTTTCAATGATGCATTGATGGGTTCTAAAATTCCAGAATCATGGCGGGAAGCACATGTTACACTACTGCTGAAAGAAGGTGCCGACCTAAAACAAATTCAGAATTACAGACCAATCTCCCTTCTAAACACTGACTATAAACTATTCATGAGTATAATGGCGGAAAGAACCAAAAAAAATATTAAACACTTGGATTCATAAAGATCAAAATGGATTCCTCTCGGGGAGGCAAATTAGGGATAATTTGAGAATTGTGTTGGATATCCTAGAATATTATGAAGAACACCTGGAAAAACAGATGGCCTTAGTTTTTTTAGATGCCCAAAAGGCATTCAACAATTTAAATTGGAACTTTATGAATAAACAAATTAAGATAATGGGATTCGGAACAAATTTTGAAAAGATGATAAAAACTATTTATGATAACCAAAGGGCGAGCATTTTAGTAAATAGAGATAGGACAAAAACATTTCAGATCAGGAAGGGGGTAAGACAAGGATGCCCCCTGTCATAATTATTATTCATTTTGGCCCTAAAAGTCCTGCTACGAAAAATCAGAAATAATGAAGAAATTAAAGGCTTAAAGATTAGGAAAGAGGTCTACAAAACACAAGCATTTGCGGACGATGTAGCCCTAATCCTAGAGGACCCAATAGAATCTGGACAAAAAGTGCTACAGGAATTGGGCAAATATGGAGAGGTGGCAGGCTTCAAATTGAATAAAACCAAAACCAAAATAATAATCAAGAATGTAACCGAGGTACGGAAGAAAGAGATAGAAGAAATGCTGGGACTACAGGTCATTAAAAAATAAAATATTTAGGAATTTGGATAACTACAAGGTGTTCATCCTTAAAAGAGGATAATTATACCCCTCTAATTAAGAAAATGAAACAAGACCCTGGATAGATGGAAGAAAATACAATTGTCACTTCTGGGAAAGATAGCTGCGATTAAGATGAACATCCTCCCTAAATTACTATTCTTATAACAAAATATACCGGTGAATCTGGATAAAAAATTTTTTTTAGAATTAAACAAAATCATTAGGGAATTCGTATGGGAGGGGGAAAAGCCGAGGTTTTCTCTTAAAATTTTACAGGGAAAAAAGAACATAGAAGGATTTGGACTTCCTGATTGGGAAACATACTATAGGGCAGCTAAACTAGTTTGGATAAGAGACTGGGCTACTCTGGAAAATAAGAGGATCCTAAATCTGGAAGGCCACGATTTACAGAGAGGGTGGCATGCATACCTATGGGACACAGAGAAGAAAAAGAAAACATATTTTCATAGGCATAAAATTAGGGACTCATTAATACAAACATGAACTGGAATCAGGCAATGACATTACACAAAAGTCCCAAGATGGCTCTCTACGATGGAAGCCCTGATCTATCCCAATAGGTGGGGAATGGAGAAAATGTGTAGGTATAAAGACATTTTAGATGGAGGACGAAATCTTAAATCTAACGATGCCCTGAGAGAGCAAGGAATAAATCTAGACTGATGGACCTATTTACAAATAAAATCCAGGTACCAGAAAGACAAAGAACAATGCGTCATAGAACTAGGATATAATGGCAAATTAGGGATAATTTGAGAATTGTGTTGGATATCCTAGAATATTATGAAGAACACCCGGAAAAACAGATGGCCTTAGTTTCACTTCTTAAAACACCTTCTTAAAACACCTTCTTAAAACACTCTTAAAACACCTTCTTTCACATGTGGTGAACATGCCCTGAAGCAAAAAGATATTGGAGTAAGATTAGGGAATGGTTGCAAGAAATAATTGGAGAAGACATTGAATTGACACTGGAAATATTTCTCCTGGGAATAGTAAAAAGGTCATATGGAAAGAAAAAGAGCCACTTAATGATACATATAATCACAGCTGCTAGTCTGGCTTATGCACAATATTGGAAAGGGAAAGCTCTGCCACCAAAAGAACTTATAATTAGAAAAATACTGGAGTGCGCAGAGATGAGTAAATTAACCCATAAAATAAATGATGATGAGAATTCAGAATATTATACTGTGTGGGGAAGGTGGTATGAATGGATGAATGAAAAAATGAAAGAAAGAGAAAAAGGTGTGTTAAATAAAAGGAAAAAGTAATCTAAGTGACACCAGGTATATAGTTTGTATATATGTATAAACACTGCACATCCGATAATAATGGAAATGTTATATAAATGTTAAATGTTTTATATACGTGTATAAACTTAATAAAATATTTAAAAAGAAGGGGAGGATTTAGTTGAAGATTTTAGATGCATTCTCCCCAATATTTTGTTAGGTTTGCTGGGTTTCTATATTTTCAATAATAAAATGGGCTCTGTATATCCCGATAGGAATGTGTCTGTGCTGCAAATTTTAAAGACACACCATAAATGCATGCTGCAGCAAAAAACAAGTCTTGTTATTATTTTCCGTCTGTTATTGCCTTTGTTAACATAAGCTCCCTGCCTTCATTTTGATGTATAGTATGTCTGAATGAATTCATTACATTCACAAACTACAACAATATTCCCCAAAGTAGAATAACCCATATTGTGCATCCATGTGTGACCCTGAAAATATCTTCAATGAATGTTTCTGCATAAATTAAATGACATTGAACTGTTGAGCTAATTCCAAATTTGCTTGGCAACTCTCCACGGATGCCCTTGAGCCAAACCTGATCCATGATTAAATTTATGTTCTTGTGTTTCTTCTTGTGCCTATAAAGTTTTACCTTTTCTTGACAATAAAATGATCATCTTCCCATATCTTTCAAAGATCTGGATATTCTCAAATATTTTTTCTGGAGGTATGTCCCTCTCTTGGGTGATGTTCAATGACATTATGCTTTCTTTGCTCTGATATCCTTTTGTCCTTCATATCTTTCAATAATGAAATATCTATAGTATCTAGGTTCCCAAACATGTACCTTCTTCCTCCTACCTCAGATAGTTAGGGTTATTATCAGAGTTTGTTGCTGTTAGATATTAACAGAATAGTTTTCCCTCTGGTCCACTGTTTGGGCAGGAAAGATGTTTAAATGTGATTGGCTCAGCTCCCTGACAGCCCTCTATATAAAGGCTGGTTTTTAGAGGGACTGGCTACTGGATTGTAAATAGTTGCTGAATAAAAAGCTGTTATCTGAAGCCTGTCTCCAGCCTCTTCAATCCACCTATCTAACACTGGCGATGAAGATGGGATACCGAAGAAAACACTGAGACCAAAAAGAGCTGACAACGAAACAATCCAGCCCGGCGGCAAACACGAATGGCAGCCATCTTGCGCGCTAAATTCAAATGTTCGGAACTGCAGCAAGCATGTCTGCGTTCCACCCAACAGCTCTGTTCAACCCAGCAAAGGAGAAATGGGGCACTTACATGACGAGGTTTGAATGCTTCATGGAAGCAAACAACTTCCTTGGACTGTCGGACAACAGGAAAAGAGCACTGTTCCTGAGCCAATGCAGGCACGACAATGCAGGGCTGAAGCCCTGTCCAAACCAACTCAGTATAATCCGTACCATGGCAAGTGCTACAAAACGCACTAAAAACACACTATGCTCCTGCCCCATCAAAGATGGTGAGGCGCTATGAATTCTGGCACCGAATGCAGCAGGATGGAGAATCTATCAATCAATTTGTTGCTGCACTACGAAAAGCTGCTGCCCACTGTGAGTTTAGAGACCTATATGATATTTTAATTGATCAAATAATTTGGGGGGTAAAAGACCTCCAGCTGCAGAGAAGACTCTTAGCAAAGACAAATCTAACATTGCAGGCTGCGTTGGACGAGGCACGGGCAACCGAGTCGTCAAATAGGGTCCCTCCAGAAGCTTGCTACAGCTCCAGTGGCAACAAAACAAACCGCCACTATACATAAGAGCCGTCACCAAGACGAAGAATCTGAAAGCAGTGAGGACAAGGTCTATTGGACAGAAAGGAAGAAACACGCAGAGCCAGAAAATAGAAGGCAACCATGTGCCAGGTGTGGGGGGCAGCACCCTAGGGCATCCTGTCGTTACAAGGACACTATATGTCGCCGATGCAATAAGAAGGGACATTTGGCAAAAGTCTGCCGAGCGAACCTGCCCGCTAATTATCATGCAGACACAGACATTCCAAAGACAGAGGGTTCAAGACCGTTTAGATGGGAAAACTGGAAGCCAAGGCGTGAAGCTGCTAATGAAAAGGTGCCAGAAACAAACTGCCAGACTAGGATAGTGCAGGCCAGCAGCCCCTGCAGAAAAAAGCTTCATGTCACAATACAGAGAGAAGGCTCGCCCTGCAACATGGAAATCGACACCGGCTCATCGGTAACAATTATGTCCTGGCAAGCATTGAAGGCTGCTGTCCCAAGATTTCAAAAATACCAACTTGAATGCCAACACTTGCAGCTCAGCGATTACCAGGGGAATCAGATCCCTGTCATCGGCTGTGGAACATTCAAGGTCCAGTTCAACAAATTCTGGGGTGATCTGACCTTAACAGTCATCGGAGGAAAACTTCCCAACCTGCTCGGGCTGGACTGGTTCAAGTCCCTTGGCCTGGGGGTGACTGGCATCAATGCCATCGCCAGCTCGTGAGCTGATGACCTGATCTGGGAATCCCAAGATGTATTTAATCCGGAACTCGGCAAGTATGTGGGCATCCCAATATCATTCAGTCTAGACCCCAAGGTGGCACCAATTAGGTTGAAACCCCAGAGGGTTCCATTTGCCCTAAAACCCAGGATTGACAAAGAACTTGATAAATTGATCAGGCAGGGCATTCTTGAGCCAGTTGACCACGCTAAGTGGGAGACCCCCATTGTCACCCCAATTAAGAGTGATAGCTCTGTGTGCATCTGCGCTGATTATAAGTGCACATTGAACAAGGCTCTACAGCAGAGCGCGTACCCAGTGCCCATAGTTCAGCACTAGTTGCATTCCCTGGGTCCCGGAAGGATTTTCGCTATTCCAGTTCATGAATATATCTACTCTGACAGTTATGTGTTTATTTGCGTCTTTTGCAGAAAAACAGCAAGGAAGAAAACTATTATTACTTTTTGTTTGTGATTATACAAACAACATTTATTTTACAACAACCAGCTATGTGTGCACACATTCATATCTTGCTTGGGTAAGCATGGGAGCTACCTGGAAAAGAGGGAAATAGGGGGTTCCACCTATTGGTTCATTTTTGACCAATCAAAATTTAACTTTTGATGAGCATCTACTCATTAGGACAACAAAAAGTGAGAAGCAAATCAGAATGGTAAATAACAGAAAAACTCTCCAAAACCTGTGCTTTTAATCTGTAACAAAGCAGACTGATTAAGGCGTGGGAGTATTTGTACCAAAGTAATTTAATTTCCTTCTTTCCTTTCCTTTCCTTTCCTTTCCTTTCCTACCTTTCCTTTCCTTTCCTTTCCTTTCCTTTCCTCTCCTCTCCTCTCCTCTCCTCTCCTCGCCTCTCCTCTCTGCTCTCTGCCACTTTCCTTTTTTATGGTTTGGAAAGCTGATTTCAGATTTTAGACTAGGGCTTTTATAGGTCTTCCTGTTTAAAATACAGTATGCATCACTTGAATATTTTCAATAAATGATAAGCAGCATTTGACAATCTTCTTGCATATTCTGATGAATAGACAGACTCTGGATCTCTGACCTATAATCCTGATAGCAATGCTGAAACCTGCTTTGAACACAGGAACTTCAGTAAAAATAAATATGATGTTGAGGCTTTCCAAATATCTAAGCAACACAGTAACCAGCAGCTGCAGATAATGATATTAATGGATCAAATCCAAAGGCATATGCTTGTAAATGGAAATACACTGGAGAAACTATTATCTTTTAATATTTGCTAAAAACAGCAAGCCACTTGATAGTTCTGTGGTGACAGAAATTAACAGTAGGAATCTTTAAATGCTTTGGTAATTTTACTTGCTTTAACAAGGCTCTTTCCCAGAATCCCACATTCCCACTTCATATAATTGCTTAATTGCTACCTCTATTAAAATTATTCATGATATTGCTAGCAAAATGTTTTTGCAGTATGGCATAACGTGAGTTTGAAATGCACTTTATGCAAAACTACTAAGTATCATGGAGGAGGTATTAGCTAATATATCTACATTACAGCTCCTTTAAAAACATGTCAAAATACTGACAAAATATGGAGCTTTACACTGAAGGGAAACGTAAACACATGAGATTTAATTTGCTGTTGGTGCTAGTCTTCAAAATAACTGCAATTAGCCACTGGTCACTGCTTTCCACATATAACAATCTTTCAATTATCAATAGAAGATTGTCATTAATCTGATATAGAGCAATAACATTTCACAAAATAGAGAGATCTATATGAATATATCTTTCAAACATGTTAGATTGCTTTTTTAAAAGAAAAAGAAAATCTCACTGGGCATTTTCAGCTTTGGGTAGTCACTCTGGTTATTACTAAACCAGTTGGTTTGCATAATTAAATCTAAACAATTTCTTCTTTATTTTTCTGAGTAAGGGACATGCTCATTCATTGGCCCCAGTCTACCTTGATTCAATCATTCACACAGAGCAGCTGCTGAGCGTATATACTGCATATGTTTCAAAACTATCTAGTCACATGAGTGGTATGCTGGTGAGTGCCATAATAATGGCAATGAAACACACATCTATTTTTCTGTGGTAGATTTTTCTGCTTGTATATTTCTCAGATAGCATATGAAAATAATATATTGAAAATGCAAGATATTCAAACAAGAAAATTTTTGTACGTGTCAAGAACAATCGCAACCGATCAGCTGCAGAGTCGATGTATCAATGGAGTTTTTGAAATCTTTTACAGCTAGATCACCTCACATTACATCTTGCTTAGTAAAGGCACTCAAAGAATATTCATTCAATAAATGATGGATTTTGCAATCTTTGCTATTTATTCCTCTTCGTACATCTCTTTCTCAGCTCCTATTTACAGTCTTTCCTTTTTTTCTCTATTTTTTCTTTTAAAAAGGTTTTAAATAGACTCTCTTAATGTGATTGCTTTAAATTATTTTTATGTAACAGATTTAGGCATCAGTTAGGAGGATACAAAATGAAAAAGATTACATGATTAATATTAACAAGGATATGGTACACTTGCTACGCTGTGAGCGGTGAATAATGCCATGCAGATGAAAGATTTATTATGACATTAGTCTATTAAAGCTCTGTAGAGATGATGCTATTTTACAATAATGTCACACCCATTATTTCCAGCTAGTAGTCATAAATTGCATTTTGGAATGTACAAATAGTGGGTGCCATCCCTGAAGTTGTAGTAGAGATAGTGTTCTTTCTGCATAAACTGAAGAGATTAATTGACTTCTGAATCATGTTAATATGTCTTATTTGGTTTCTCTTAGGCTATATTAAAAGAAATAACTTTTATAAAATCTTTGATTTTACATCTTGAAATCTTTACATCTTGAAATACACATTGATTCTCTGAGTATTTTTCTGAAGCTCCATTGGCACAAGCATGTGATATTTAATATAAGACAACCCTGGAGGGCATACTACAATTGATATACCAATACTAAAGTTATTTTGAACATAATGAAATAAGTAGATTATATATGTTTGACTGCTAGCAAATGTTTCCTATTTATAGTCAGAGATTTTACACATGTTTATGGTTTTCTCCTTCCTTAAATCATTATAAAATTGTCAAAGAATGAATAATATAAATGGAAACAGGGGACATTACATGCTGTATTCAAAAACTTTTAAATATTTTGGGAGGAGTATAATTATCAGTGTTACCAGTAGCTTTTCTTTCTTTCTTTCTTTCTTTTTTTGCTAAAATCTCCATCAAGGATCATTGTCATCATTTGGGCCTGTAATTGTTATCACCAGATCTTTTGAAAGGCATGAACACCTGCTTGCAATCAGCTCAGAACCTCTGCCATTTTAGACTTCTCACAGTGCAATATCTGGGAAATCTCTACCATAATATTGTCATAAAACTTACTTCTTGAGATTGCACTGAGGCCAAAGTAATATGGTACATCAAGCATACACAGATTTCTTGGCTCTTTTGTGAAGACCCAGTGCCAAAGAAAATGTGTGTTCTTCTAGGAGGGAAGGCTACTTCTTGAACAGTTGCTAATGAAGTGAGGATTTTTGGTTGTCCATTATGGATGTTTAATTCTTTCTGTATTCTGAGTACCTACAAATAGTCTTTTTAAGTTTGACAAAAGATGCAGACAAAGGAGATAGTAAAGAATAATTAGAAACTTATCAGCAGGGACTTTGAATGATAAGAAGGAGGGCTCAGGAGCCTAGGAGATCAAATGGTATTCTTATCCATCCTTTCAGTCTGTGGAAAAGCAATGAAAAGGGAAAGCTAATACAGCAAGTGTATGATTGGCTGTGAAAATGCTATCAATAGGAGAAACTTGGTTTCTGGGACCATGGCCTGACTTATCTAGGTGATAAAGGGCTGGCACAACGTGGATTATGTTTCAGAAGGATTGGTCAAATTTAATTTGTCTGAAACATTTGCATAGGAATCTGTTAAACTGAATCCTATGGGTTTTGGAAATGAGACCCTGAAATAAAGATGTCAGAAAGTGAACCACGAAAAGTTGGAATGCTGCTGAAATGGGCCCTATTCCACAACTCAATGAAAAATCAGAAAGAACATTGGTTCACAATGTTCTTGGCCTAAATGCTAATGTTCAACGCCTGGGAAATAAAGTACAGCAAGCAGGTATAATTAGTTTTAATGGAGATCTGTGAGAGAGTGACACATGGCTTCATCTCATTATTGGATTATTGCAAAATATGAGACTGTCTTTGAAGACAGTTTGGAAATTGCAGCTAGTGCAGAATAAAGTAGCCTCATGATTCAACTGATTGCAAAATTATATATATCTTGATGTCACGGAACAGGTTGCCATTTCAAGCTTTCAAGCACAATGAAATGTGCTGGTTGTTACTATATACTACTAAGTAGCATAGAATTGCATTATCAAACTTAATTTGGCCAACTTTGAAAGAGGGTGTGCTAAGAATCCTATCCCACAAGTAAGGTAAAAGGAGAGCAGGCTAAGAGGCAAGCCTTTTGGTAAAAGCCCAGCCTATGCAACATTCTGCTGGAGACCATAGGATTCACTCCAATACTCCTTACATTTCTATACAGTGAAAATAAATTTATTTCAAGAGTCTTTGGCCTTTAGTTCATTGTATTCAGTGTGCTTATTCATTGAATGATGATGATGATGATGTGATTAATAATTTACTTCTTTTTTAGTTTGTACCATCCAGACGCTTTTCTGATTAAGTTATCCTTAATTGTAAAATGAGTTATCAGATGCGTATCTTGAAATTCAAAACAAGTGAATTTTAATAAATTTAAACTAATTATGAGTAGAATCTATGACAGGAGAAAAAAAGCTTGAGATAGATAGAAATTCCATTATAAAGTAGGTGCTGAAAGCATAATTGTGAATAATTTCAATGAGGGTAAAAAATAGAAGATTGGAGAAGAAACCATATGGGAATACAAAAAGCTCAATTAAGTTTTGAAAATAAAAAAGATGAAAGGAAGACCAGGTTGATGATGATTTCAGGCAAAACCCTGGAACACATTATTAAGTATTTAGAAAGAATACTTTATTTGGCAAGAGGCAGCATAACAATAATAAGGTTCAGGAGGGCCTTGATGAGCTGGAACATTGCACAAAATCTAGCAAGCTGAATTTCAGCAGGAACAACTGTGAAGTTCTGCACTGAGGTAGGAACAATGAAAGAAAAGTGTATAGTTGGGAGAGACAATAATGAGCAGCAGTACATGCAAAATGATCTAGGTGTCTTAATAATTCATAGGCTAAATATGGGCCAGGAGTGTGATACTTCTGCCAGAAAAAAAACCACCCACAAATACAAAGTGGATCAGCATCAGACAAAAGGACAGATTTTAAAAAGGCATACTTTTTCTCTCTTACTGTATGTTTTAGTCCTACTCCTATACTTCCGGACATAGCTTTAGACAGTTGGAATTAATCCTAAATCCAGAAGAAGGGGGATAACTAATTAACACTAAGATGTATCTAATTTGAAAATCGATTTTAACTTTTAGACTTAAGAATTATAGTTAAAAGTTTGCAGGATAGAAGTAGATGCTTCAGGTTACACTACTTAAAATATTTATGAGCCTGAGCATAGATACTCTTGTTTAATACTAGCATACATAATGGCATTCCAAGCCATGTGTAAGTATACAGATTGCGAAGCCTAGGACACTTTCACATCCTAAAGTTGGCACAGAATTAACCATAACCTCTGTGGGCACAAATAATGGTCTGCTTGAGACCAGACTTTATCAAGGTCTATTATATTCTGTGTTCTGTATGCTGTAGCAATGTGATTAATACTCAGGACAAGAATGATTGGTAAGCAATATGGATTTATCTACAACAATTTGCCAGTATTAAAATATTGTTGTACATATAATATACTTTGATTTCAGTAAAGTATTTGAGAAATGCAGCATGGCATTCTAACTGCAAGCTAGTTAAGTACAGGCTGATTGACACCATAATTAAATGAATACACAAATAGCTGAATGATCATATACATAGAGTTGTCATCAAGGAATCTATATAAACTTGAAGAATGATAGTAAGTGATATATTACAAAGTTCTGGGCCCTCTTCTTTAAAATATTATAATTATTGACAGATGAAGAATTGAAGAAATAAGTTGAAAGTAACAATTAAACTTAAACAAAGTAAGCACAAGGTTCTTTGCCTAGGAAACAACTTCAGATACACATATATTGAATGGGGAGAGTGGAATGACAGTGCTAGAACTTGAACAAAAAAAAGGTTGAAATTGTGATTGCACCATAATGGTAATTGGTAGTGTGACTCAACAAAAAAGGCAAATCCAATTTTAGACTTCATTAAACTAAATATACTTCCAAAATCACAGATAATAACAGTCATAGGTTATTTTCTGTTTGCTGAACCATTCCTCCCCACTATGTCCAATTATGACACATAACTTTAGAAAGGCTTGGCAAATCTGTTCAGAGAAGGGCAGAGACAATAGGCAAAGGATCAAAAATTGAATTCCATGGAAACAGATGGAAGGAGATGGATTGTTTAGCCTTGAGAAAACTCTTTCTCAAATATTAGAATGATGTCACATAGAGAAATATAAAGATCTTCTGTCCTTTCATGATGCAGGATACATTACAATGAACTTAAATCACAAGAAGTTAAAATCCAACTAATTTTTTTAAAAATAGGAACTAAAAAAATTCTAAGAACAATTATCTAGAAAGGTGGCATTCTCTTTCTACTATATATGCTTAAACAGAAAATATACAGCCATCTGTTCAGAAAGCTTTAGTTCCTGCTTTAAACAAAAATTTAAATTTGGTGACCTAGAGCAGGGGTGTCAAACTCAAGGCCCACAGTCTGGATCCGGCCCACAGGGTGCTTAGATCTGGCCCATGGGCCCACAATGCCTCTGCCAGCGAAAATGGAGCTTGGGAGGCTGTGTGCAACCCCCCCTGTGCCCCCCTGTGCCCCATTTTCAGCCGTGATAGTCTACTGCAGCCCTCTGCCAGTGAAAATGTGGCATGAGGGGTGGCACGTTCGCCCTCCCCAGCTCCATTTTTGCTGGCAGAGGGCTAGCAAAACAAACTAAAAACAAACTAAAAGGAGAAATGTTTCCCCTTTTGCATTTGAGCATGAAAGAAGGGACAGGAAAGAAGAAAGGGAAAGAGGGAAGAAAAAGAAAAAGAAAAAGAAGGAAAGATGGCAAGAGAGCAAGGGAGGAAAAATATGGAAAGAAGAGGAAGAAAAAGGAGAAGGAAGAGGGAAGAGGGAAGGAAAAAAGAGAAGGAAGGAAGGAAGGAAGGAAGGAAGGAAGGAAGGAAGGAAGGAAGGAAGGAAGGAAGGAAGGAAGGAAGGAGATTATGAGAATGTGGGAGGGTCTCGGGGAAGCCCTGCCTTAGCATTTGGCCACCACATGTGCCCCTGACACGAGTGACACCGAGCTGGCCATGCCCACCCACAGCTATGTCTACCCCCGGGCCTCCAAGGTCAAACACAATCCTCATGCAGCCCTCAGTGAAATTGAGTTTGACACCCCTGAACTGGAGGGCCTGTTTTAACCCTCTGACTCTGATGTTCTCGGGTAAGGTCTATTATTGGGTGTAATAATGAGACAGACGCAGCAGAGGTAATCGTGTATTCTCAACAATGATAATACTATATGCTTTCTATCAGGCTGGCATCAGTTATGTGAATTGTTCTGATATGTATTTATCCTGCCAGGTTATATGGATCAAAGCACCAACCTGGGTATACCAGCTGTTGGGTGCATGACATGAACAACTTCACAGCATTTTGCACTAGTGATCCAGCTATGGTTCTTTCTGAACAAAAATAATCTAGAGAGAGATGGTCCTCTAGAGAGTCCTGTAAGATACAGAATAATGTGCCATATATTTTTAAAAAAATATTTTCATTTGAATATATTTGAAAGTCTTGTGGCAAAGGAAACATAGAGTATTGGAGCAGTTTAGACCACAATAAGCAGGTAGAAACAAAAAAACTAATTATCCTGTCTCTGATGCAATGCTTGTTCTCATCCACATCCGTTTTGTCATTTAAATGTGGTGTTTGTTAAGTCATCTGCATGGCAGAGTTCATGGAATATCCTAGGCAAATCAAACAATCCACATGGTTTAATGTGATGGCTGATTCGATCAGCATGCTAAAACCTCATGTATTTTTTTAGCTTATCCATTTGATTATTAATTTGGAAAATGGTTCAGACTATTGTGCAAACACTCTCCAGACAATATATGCTTTGGACCTAAATATATTGAAAACCAAACAAGAGATGCAAAAACAAATTCTATGTCCTTTTTCACTCCACCTCCTCTCTTTTTTTTTTAATGGGATTTGAGTTTTAACAGTAAGGCCATCTGCCATCGCTTTATTTTTCTATCAGGATTCCAGTATAGTCAAAAGCAATAAAATGCATTTTGTTATCCAAACATGGATAAATTATGATATGCTACCATTTTTAAATGGTATTCAAAATTAAACATGGGCTCTGCATAATTATGCATGAGCTCACAACAGCCATTTAAAAAAATTCAGCCACTGTCACCATATTTCAACTATTTTACTAATGATATTAACTCTGCAATGAGATACTTACAAAGAAACTTCCAAGATAAAGAATCTAAACCACATTAATAACCTATTTATTCCTCAGAAAATATTTTTAGTTAATACATAGCAAGTCACAGTATTCTTTTTTTCTTAGAAGTATAAAAATACAGATAGTCCTCAACTTATGACCACACTTGAGCCCCAAATTTCTATTGCCAAGTGAGACATTTGTTAAGTGAGTTTTCTTCATTTTACGATTTTTCTTGCCACAGTTGTTAAATGAATCCCTGCAGTTGTAATAACTGCAGGTAATAACCCGGCTGTTAAGTGAATCTGGCTTCCCCATTGACTTTCTTGTCCTAAGGTCACAAAAGGTGATCACAGGACCCCAGGCCACTACAACAGTCATAAATAGGAATCAGTTGCCAAGCATTTGAATTCTGATCACATGATCATGGTGATGCTGCAACAGTCATAAGTGTGGGAAACGGTCATAAGTTCCTTTTTCGATGCCATTGTAACTTCGAACAGTCACTAAATGAACTGTTGTAAGTAAAGAGAAAGGAACTGTACATATTTCCACTGCAGAAATGTTTTATGTAAGGCCTTTCAAATATTATTCATCATTTTAAATATACACTCTATAAAGTGTTAAATCATGCAATGCTTTAAGAGACACAATCATAATTTACCCATTTTATTCAATTCTAGAAAACTTCTGTCTTAAACTGACCACTATATATTGGCAGTTTAACTTTAGGGATAGTTTTTCCCATCTATTTAATGGTTTGAACTGTTTAAGCCCTGACTAACTGCTGACATTCTGTTCTAGTTGATGCAATAGTTGCCTTTAATTATAACTTTCACATACACATTGTGTAAAGGTAACATTTTACAATTGTTCAAATTGGCTAAGAGGCACTGGACTTTCCCTGCTTTGTGCATACTGTCAATTTTATCCACACCCTCACCCAGAGGTAAATCATAGGTAAAGGTAGGCCTAGAGATTTTATGTTGGTTTCTTATAATGAGGTCTTACATGTCAAACTAAAATGACAAATCTTTTACATGCGATAAGGAAACAAGGTTGACGGAGGTTTGCTCAGCAAGCATGAACAAAAAATAACATTTACTTTTACTCAAAAAGAGAACATGCTGATGTCTGCATCTGAATAGGCCCCAAAGCAGAATTTCAGACAATAGAAAGCAGGCAAGACATGGAATTTTATGGTACTGGAAATTGGGTGACATTGCTACCATTATGAACAAAACCAACCAACCAACCAACCAACCAACCAACCAACCAACCAACCAACCGTGTTTTTGTTTATGTATCCCTTTATTTTCTCATGTTTTATGTATGTTCTATTTTATTTTTTAATGTGATTCTATTCTTTTATGCAGATGGTGGGTATGTATGCTGATTTGATTTTTTTAGTACATTGAAACCTGCAGGTAGCAATTGGGAGAAAGTTATCTGAATGAGAAAAGCCAAATTTCTCTCCCACAGTAGTCATCCCGATACATGAATATCTGAAGGTTCATACCCAATAACAGGGAAAGTATATCAACATGGGTCCATGTCTGTAGATCACTTGTGAATTTCATGCATTTAGCTGGTTTTGCTTGCAAGGTAACCTTTAATTTTTAAAGGAAAAACATATTTTATTATGTAATGAAGCATATACCATTACTAATCATTGCTCAAGTCAGTATTGACAGTCCTTAATTTCTTTCTTTTTTTTTTATCACTAATTAACACAAGTCTGTGAAGATTATCATCTTTGCTCAGAGCAGCGGTTTTCAACCTTGGCAACATTAATATGTGTGGACACAATTCCAAAATCTGGGAGTTTAAGACAAACATGGGTGCAGAGAAGAGGAAGTGAAACATCTCCTGTCCTTCAGAAATTTGCTGTTGTTCAATTGCTGCAACTCTTTGTCTACAACTCTTGTACACAAATGGACCATAGCATGCCAGGCTCTTCTGTCCTCCACTGTCTCTGGGAGTTCCTTTTCCAATAGGCATGAATGAAAATGAATGAAGTGGCTATTCACTCCAGATACAAACTTCTTTAATAATAAGCAGCACTCAGATCAGCATAGATTAACTCCAAGGTTAACTTCAGACCAACAATCAAGTAAACAAAACCCCAATCAAAAAACTGCCAAAGAGCCATCAGTAAACAGCCCAACCAAAGAATCTCTAAGACCAATTCCACCAACACTGACAGGCAAGACACCAGAATTTAAACTGACATCAAACAGCGCTTCTTACTAGCATTGATGATGTTATCTAGTTAGGGTAATGAAACGTTTGCAAGAAAACAAGCAACCTCAGAGAGCACCAAGGACCCATCATTTCTTTAATATCAATGGCAGCCTTTCTGTCATCGGAAATGCTTTCTTTATAGGACAATGCAAATCAAGGTTAAGTAGGACCTTTTCATTGTGATCCCAGTACAAAGCTCAAGGAATGCTATCAGACTATTACTAGATTTGAATTTTTGTGGTGCAATATGAACATTATTCTTTTCTTTTTTTTTAAAAAAAAAGGACAATGACATAGAGGAGGCTGACTTCAGTATACTTTCTTCCCAAAAGCTGATTTGCAGTACTGCTCAGTAAGCGTCTCCCAATTAATATGATGTTTTGAATCAGTGAGAATCAGCTTCTTTGAATAGAAGAACAAGCAAACCTTCAGAAATGCACACTTTTAACAAATCTAAATGTGTGATTATGTGGAAATACTGAGTAACATTTGCCAATGTAAATTTAGTATCTCTTCAACTTTCATAATGAATTTTTCAAAACATTGCGAATATTTTAATAAGCAGACAATTCCAACATAATTTTTTGATTAGGTATTCATCTGAAAATCTCCTTAATCAACGACTATTGAAGAAAATCAGTGTTCAGATTATCTCTTCATTTGCAAGGTTAATTTTTATGTTATTCTGAAAACTGTATTTTATTACTGGGCAGAGTACATGGTTTCTGTGCCTGCCCTGTGTATTAATTCATCCCACCAATAATTTCAGAAGAGTCACCTAGGATTTCAAGATTAAAAATCTTCCATCATAGAGAATTGTAGCTTGATGAGAAAAGTCTTTCAGGCCATAAATATTTCTGAAAAATACTGTTTCACCACTGAAATATTAATCAAGATGCTTCTATTATATGAGTCATAAGAAAGAGCAAGTTTGCTCCTCTTGTCGTATAATTAAGTGACTCACAACCTTCAACTAATGAAAAACACTAGGTGGTATTACAAAGTTTTAGCTTTGCTTTAAAACAACTAGAATTGCTCTGAAATCATCCATCCATAGTCTAGCTACTTCCCCACTCACTTTGGAACCCCCACATATCAGACAGCTAATTATTTATCCATAATCGGATTTAGCCTCAATCTCTTAACCTAAAAAAATAAACAAATAAACTACAGTGAATAATATGGCATTATATGTATATTTAAAATTATAGCAACTGTAGCAACAACTTTTTAAAAATAAAGGTAAAAATTAAATGCTTGGTCTTTTTGTTGATGTTTTAGATCTTATCTGTAAAGGTAGCTAAACAGCTTAATAGATATTACTTCTATTTCCATGGGAATCCAAAAAAGACATAATTTCTAACCCACCCACCATTCATTTGTGTATATGCAGAAATTATAACTGCAATGTTGAATAAGCTGCACAACATCTTTAACATTTGGTCAGCCCTCAAAAGATGTACCACCAAAAGAATACTGATTGCCTAATAAATAAATGTTTAGGGGGCATTCTATTTATTTTGGCTGTAGTAATTGGCCATTCTGAGAGACAAAGAAAACCTAAACACTCTGTAAAGTATTTATCTCTAATTCTGTAGACCGGGAAGGAGAGACGGATTTTATTGGATTTCCAGCTGTGCTGCCACTCATGCAAAAATGAACAATTAAAAATTATTAAACTTAAGGTAGATGCCAATCACAATAGAAAATCCATTTAAATGCATCCCAGTACCAAATATTTAGCTATTTACAAATGAAAAGATTGTGGAACATAGTATTGTAGAATATAAAATATACTGTGTTCTATTTTGCATGTGCTACTAGAAACGCCAGATGAACCCCAGAAGTGACATGAACTGCCTCGTTAAGACCAACTTCATCATTTGCGTGATATGAAATATCATGTTCAAGTGAAGCGTGGCCACTTCCCATGAGCCCAAAATCAGATTTATTGCCTTTTCTTTCCAAAACTGAATTTTATAAAATACATTGAAATCATGCCTTGCTACAGCAGGTGTCCATTGTAGGCAAGGAAATATAAAATTCTAAATTATATGTAGCACATATAAATTACACACATACACACACACACACAAATTTGTAGTGGAATATTATAATTACAAAAGCATCACCATGCATTTCCTGAAGCTGTCTTAACAGTGAAATAATAAAAATCTTGGGTTTTCACAGCAATGTTTTCAAGTGCATTTTACTTTATATGCAGAAGGAAATAACACAGTATTAGTCTGGTATAAGAATAGAATGGTGCAATATTCCTGTTAGAATTCCTTCCAAGGATACTACTTTAGAAATAACATTTATGCATTTGATTTTGATTCAACCAATTCCAATCAATTCTGAACAGTTCATAAAAATAAAAAAACCCAGAATACAATAAAATGGACCATAACAAATTACAAAAATAATTCCAAAATAATTATAAAATGGCAATCTGGGCAATATTTCAAAACATCACAAACAATGGAATCCTATCCACCCTCTTACAAGGCCTGAGAGAATAGCCAGCTTTTCAAGGCTACTCAGGCCATCAGAGTGGCAGGGTTATATATCTCAGAGGAGATCTCATTTTAAAGGGAGGTGCCATTGTAGAGATGGCATGTTTCCTTGGTGCCCCAGAAATGACACTGTTTAATCAAGGGATATCCCACTCTGCCAGATCATAATGGATGGATAGAAATTGCAGGAAACAGACTCAATGCTTCAAATAACCACCACCCGCTCCCTGGTACCAAGTAGGGTTTTCTAGGTACTAGACTACCCATGACCTGTTGTGTCATCCTTCATAGAGATTTCCTTACCTAAACAGAGAAATGCAGCCACCACAGGGGGACAAAAAAAGCAGCTGGAACAACTTCCAACATCCGGCTGGCTTCCCCATTGACGTTTCTTGTAAGAAGCTGGTAGAGAGCATTGGAATGTTGATCACAGGTTAATGGTTAACCACAGCAGCACAATAGCACTGAAGAGGCCACAGTTTGCAAATTTCAATCCCATGAAAGTCATGGTTCCTAGAAATTGGCTGGATTCTGTAATTTAGCCTATTTAAAATACATTGATTTTAAAAATTGTTCTCCTATGATCCTAGCATTCCAGGCTCAGCCAGGGTTCAGTTAGACAAGCCAGATTAGCACCCTCATCTATGATAAGAATCAAAATGGGAAAACACACCACATCTGGCTTGCCTGGCCAACTTGCCCCAGCCAACTCACCACAGGACAACTCACCACAACTTGTCGCAGATAACTTGTCACAAGACAACTCAGTGTGGGACAATTCAATGTAGGATAACTCAATGTGAGCTGATTGTACTGTATCCATCACTGTTTCTTCAACATTGTTTTAATTTTTGTCATTCCTATTTCATTTTATCCTTCCTTTAGCATGCTTTCTTTAATGATTCTATTCCACCATTTCTTCAGTACTATTGTAACTCGTGTATATATTGAAGAAATAGTGGAATAGTATCATTAAAGAAAGGATGCTAAAGGAGGGATAAAATGAAATGGGAATGACAAAAAATTAAATGTCAAAGAAACAGTGGCTGATACGTAATCTCATATTGAATTATCCTGCAGTGAGCTGTCCCACGGCAAGTTGCCTGCATCAAGTTGGGTCGCATCGAGTTATGCCATGGCAAGCGAGTTGGCTGGTGTAAGATGGCCGGGATAAGCCGGCTGAGGTGAATTGTCCTAGTTCCAATAAGAACACAGACAATGGGATCCTTGTTACAAACCAATTTGGCATTAGAAGCAACATCCCTATTTTCTGATGTTCCTGGATGTTCTCTCAATTCCCCCACCCATTGCTCTCTTCTCTCAGGCTACGGCACACATTTACATAATACTAACAACACACAATCCTAATGGCCGACGCTTCCCCTGAAGGAACCCAACTATTTCTGGCCATACCTGCCTAAGTACTTGGTGATCTAAGTAATCCCCTCTAGGTGAAGGAAACCTTCATTCTCCAACCCACAATCAGAAAACAGGTCACAACTCTCAGAGAAGAAAAATGGTGGGGGTAACTCTGAAGAAAAAACTGATACAACTTTGGTCAGCAGAATGCCAAAGTCCATAGTGCACCAATGCCTCTATAGTGCTTAAAACATCTATCACTGAACATTCAAGAAAATTGCCTCATTTTTTTCAGTCCTCAATGAAAAGTTTATCCAACATGCAATTTCCCACTAGTATATAGCTCTAAACTGACAGCCTTACCTTCTCTTAAATAGGAAAATAAGTACCTGGTTCCCTTTGAAGTATGCTATAAGCTTGTTGCTTTAATTATAATAATTTCTTGCTCTTATCCCTGATGGAAGCTAATTATCTTCCATAAGCCCTATATCAATTTTTCAGATACTTCAATTCAAAACAGCGCATGAGTCAGAGAGAATGGAAAAGTCAGAAGGATAAAAAATGCTAATAAGCACATTTACACATTCAAAGGCAAGTGTATATGTTATATTGATATTTAGATTTACAAAGAAACCAACATGATCAAGTATCCAATCTGAAGTTCAGAAATGTTAGGGAAATTCACCAACTCATAAGAGGTCTAGACAATCAGGCTTCCTGGTAGAGTGCTTTTTCCCCCTTGGGTTCCTCCTTCATGCCATTCCTGGAGTCTAGCAACAATTCTCTTTCAAAACAGAAAAGCTTGCACAGGCTTAGCCTGAGCTGTGCTACTGTCCTAAGAAAAACAGGACATCTAAATGCTTTCTTTCTCTCTTTCTTTGAAAAAGAGTTGCAGCAGTTCAGAGGGCAAACATTCATGGATTTGCTTTAAGAGAAGTGCCCCCTTTGAAGCAAAGCTGCAGAGCACATCAGGACTTGCTTCTTTTCACTAAATGGAGCAGCCATTACTATCTGCATTGGTTAATTATAACAGCTTTTTATATATGCAGAGGACAAAAGCTCAAAAACAACATTGGTGAGGGAGATCTGCAGATCCTTAGGAGGCAAAGAATATCACAGCAGCTGGCATCCTAGGAAATCCAGTGAAATGTTAGGTTTTAGTAGGCCTTGGCATGGTGCTGCCAGCATCAGCCAAATTCCTACCCAGCACCTCTGTCACATCCCCTTCCAGGGAGCCCTAAGCCTGATGCTGATCAGGGTTATGGATTATTCAACATTTACTCTTCTATCTAGAGACAGGGCTAGTGAGATTTGGATCTCGCCACCTCTTTAACAATGCATAGTGATTAGTATCATTTTGGACAAAAGTATGGAATATGTAAAGATACAAGCAACAAAGTTATAGTCATAAGGGTAGAAAAGGAGATAGATAGGAAAGATGAGAAGAATAATAGTAATACAGTCTTAGTAAATAGTTTGACAGTGTTGTGGGAATTAGTTGTTGAGCAGAGTAATGGCATGGGGGAGAAAACTGTCCTTGTGTCTAGTTGTTCTGGTGTGCAAGGCCCTGTAGTGTCATTTTGGGGGGTAAAAGTTGAAACAATTTATGTCCAGGATGTGAGGGGTCTGTAGATATTTTAAAATATTTGTATTTTTTCTCAGAGAAAAATATGTCTATTCCTGATTAATTTCCCACCTTTTCTTTGTTTTAAATATGCTGTTTGGATTTTAAAAAAAAAAACAAGTTATTAATATTTTTTCTAGTTTTGAATTTTTTTGTGTTTCATTTTTTTTCTTGCACAATAAGAACCAGAAAATAAAATAAAAGGCAATGCTTGATTACTGACACAGGATGCAGCATTTTGGAAAATCTAGAAAAGCAGCTTCTCTTTATGGATTGGAGTTGAGATAAGTGGCTCAGGTTTAAAAGAATAAACTTAGAAGCTCAGTGGCTCAGAAGAATAAACATTGAAAAAAGGATTAACTATTTGCGGCAATAGAAAAAGTGTTGATAAGGGCTAAGATAAGATCATTTTGTATTCTATTTTATTTTTTTTAAGTGAAATTACTTACGTATTCTTTGAAACTTTCATTCTGCTCCTTTTGCTAATTTCTGTCATCGTTCTTTACATAAAGTCACTTAAAATACGTTTCTCAGAGTTTTTGAGCTCAACTTCCTTGTTTAGTTTTTGGAGAAGTACACAACACATCAACACTCAAAGAAGCTCATTTCAGTATATAATGCCTGGCACACATATATCACTGAGTTTTCAGGCCATACAGGCTGCCACCAACCATTATCAAGGTTGTACACACCTGGTCTAGATCAAGGCAATACTCCCATGCATTAGAAGTAGAAGTTTGGTTTGAGCTATTACTTTACATAACCAACATCTAACTTTGCATTCCACTGCCAGGAGTTCAGTCCTGATGGGCTCAACTTTCCATCCTTTCAAGGTCAGTAAAAGGAGGACCCAGATTGCTTGGGCCAATATGCTGACTCTGTAAACTGCTTAGAGCAGTGGTGGTGCAGTGGTTAGAATGCAGTACTGCAGGCTACTTCTGCTGACTGCCAGCTGCCTGCAATTTGGCAGTTCGAATCTCAAAAGGCTCAAGTCTGACTCAGCCTCCCATCCTTCCTGGGTCAGTAAAATGAGGACCCAGATTGTTGGAAGCAATATGCTGACTCTGTAAACCATTTAGAGAGTGCTATAAAGCATTATGAAGCAGTATATAAGTCTAAGGGTTATTGATACAGTATTTGTGTGGTCTATGTGTTAAATTGGATAAAGCAAAAGAGTTCTTAATTGGGCATGAGCTCCTTAGAAAAACAGTGAGATAAAATTTTAAGAAAACCAACTTTATATGTAAAATTCCTTTAATATCCTTTTTTCAGATCCACCATTGCTTCAGCCCTTTTAATACTATACAACAAAATGAGTCATTTAAGAATGCTACCTTATTTTGAAATATATTGGAACAAAACTACAACAAAATTGTATGTCTGCAATTACCAGAAATATTTCATAATCCTGAAGAAAGGAAAACAAAGGTTCATTATTCATAATATGACTTCATTTAAAATATTTACCATGGCTACTTATTAAATATGGATTGCCTAACATTCCTCTTTCCACCCCCTCCCCACCTGTTAATTCTTTTAATGTAATTGCATGTATGTATCTCCAATAAGATTTAAGCATATTTGCTGGGCGTTAAAATAAAAACTCTGCAAAATTAACAATTAGAAAGTTAGCAATTAAATTACCAGGCCTATTGCACTCTTCCAGCAAACATCTTTCTTCCTCTTTTTATTAAAATACACTACTGATACTAGGCTATTGTGACAGCTGTGTTTTATAAACCAGGTTAAGAAGGAAATAAAGTTTTATTACTTTTCTAAAGACAGATCAGCAAGTTAAGAGTAAAGGAAATCTTATCTAATTTCTACCAGTTGTAAGGAAACTGCTAGAAGAGAAGGAGGGCAGGTGGAAGTAATTCAGACAAGAGTGTGAAAAGCAAGAATTTCCTAGAATTTTTAAATCAGTGACACAGATCCGCTCCAGGGAAATTATTAGAAGCTGACCTTGAATACACCAGGAAGAAATAGAAATCAAACCAGCCTACAAAGGCTTACAGAGTACACTCAGAAAAGTGTTTCTTTTCTATCCTTCTGTTCTGTATTTTAATTAATCTAAAACTGGAAATGCACAAAAGTCAGAGAAAAGAATCTATGTTGAGATGCAGCTACTCTTATGCCGACACCTACTCAAGGATAGAGCTCAATTCTGGTGAACAGGCACAGAATGCAATAGAAATATATCTGCTGAGTAAATAGAAAGAAAATCTGGGCAAACTATGTCCGAGTACTTCTTACTGCAAGATTCTATTGCTGAATTCCATTAACTGTGAAGTAAATTTCATCAGTTGCACAATCAAGACCTTTGACTATCGAATGTGGACAGATTATTCAGACATAACTTGCGTTGCAAGGGAGCACTTTTACCATCCTTTCTTTTAGGCAAAAGAAATTGGGTATGAAATCAGGAATCTATGGACTTTTTCTAAGTGCATAAGTCCCTCCTTGACGAGACAGAGAAAACCCTCAGCTTGCATATTATAAATAAGGTTTATTTATATTTTTATATCTATTAGTTGCCTTCCCAAATGAATGTTTAATAGACTAGAGGCAATCTACAAATATAAAAGTCATAAAAACAATAACAACAATCAGAATTAACATCAAAAAAAAGAACCAGAAGAATGGAATGGAATGGAATGGAATGGAATGGAATGGAATGGAATGGAATGGAATGGAATGGAATAGAAATCCCTTGTTACTCATTGACTAGGACATTTGAAATCAAAACCAAACCAAAACTAAAACATAGAACTAGGATCTTTTAAACCAAAACCTTCCACTCAAAACCTCAAGAACAAATATTATCAAAAAGCCTTACAAATATTAAACAGTCTATGAACTATCAAAGCATTTACCACGAATTCTAAATACTTTAACAGAAACAACAGCTTATTATTAAGCATGACTTAAAGGAAAAGAAGTCATGCTTAATAATAAGCTGTTGTTTCTGTAAAGTATTTAGATAATCAAACTATATTTATACTTGTGTTTTGTCTCCTTTCACCAGCGCTAAACATTCCATGTGGACATATTGCTGAAAACTCAGGTTTTCAAAATAAAAGTGGTTGTCACAAAGAGAATTGCTCGGTCTGGACCATAGTTTAGCACAGTGGTCCCCAACCTTTTTATCACCGCGGACCAATCAGCCTTTGATAATTTTACCGTGGCCCGCTGAGCGCGCGCAGGGGTGGGGGCTTTGGGCCACACGTGCGTACCTGCGTGGGGCTCTCTTCCCTGGAGCCTTTGCGCACGGCCCAGGAGCCTTTGCGCTGCAGCGTTCATGTCCCCCGGCCGCTGCGCGGCCCGGTGCCAGGTACTCCACGGCCCGGCACCGGTCCGCGGACCGGGGGTTGGGGACCACTGGTTTAGCATATATAAGACCTCTTGATCTCATAACATAGTGGCTTAACTGACAGTTTCTTAAATCAATGAGCATATGAACCATCATTAGCTTTGGTTAGATCATGTGGCACAATAAAGTTATGAAATCCCACACATAGAAAGAATTGTAATAAATATTTCACCTTGTAAAGGAAGTGTATTCTGAAATCACTATGACTAAATGAATAATAAATATTACCTAGAAGCACCTGAGGTTACATATATCATTCCCAAAATAACTGCAAGGATGTTATCTCTGCAGCGGCTGACAGTCTTGGAGGATACCTATTATCTTAACCTATTTAGAAAGGCTGATGGTTGCCATAGGGAATTATTTTATCCCCTCTGTTACTTAACATCTAGATAAAACTGCTGGGAACACACATTAAAAGTTAACGGCTAGGTGTCACCAATAAGCACTTTGCTCACATGAATTAGGAGAGGCTGTCAATGTCTGATATCCATGCCTAGATAAAGTAATAGGATGAATTGGGGCCAGTAAATTGAGAGTTAAACCAGACAAATTGGAGAATTTGTGGATGGAAAATTCCTGGATATGACAACTGAAGGGTTTAAATATTCTGAAGTGCCTGTGTATATAGGTAGTTCTCAGCTCATGACTATAATTGATCCCAGAATCACAGTCATAAGCCATGGCAGTCATAACTCAAGATGTTACATGACTGTATCTGATTTTTTTCACTTTTTTGTGGTTGTTAACGGAATGACACAGTCATTAAGCGAACATGGCAGTCATTAAGCCAATCAGTTTTTCCCAATGGGCTTTTTTTTTCCTGAAAGCCAGAAGTAAAAACTAGAAACCTTACAAACTTTGTACCTTACAAATCAGTCACATGACCATAGGATGGTAAAAATAGCCATAAAGATCAGTCAGTTGCCAAGCTGTCATAACTTTGAGAATGAGTTGTAAGTAGCTTGGGAAGGGAGTCCATCATGATTTAAAACAGTCTCTAAGCAACTAGTCATAAATTAAAGATTACCTGTGTGTTCATATAGGTCTCCAGAGCTTATTCCAGAACACTTTCAGTTCTAGTAATTTCAATGAATAGTTGGATGGTACAAGTAAATGCAATTGGAAAAAGATAACTGAGAGTTTGTACTTTGGTTAATGATTTAAAGCCACCTGTACAAAAAAATAATAAGGCCTGTAGACTTCAGTAGTGTATGACAATATACTGTACGTATTGCAGTGTTAATTTCAAGAGATACTAGGTAGGAGTGGGAGTGGAGTGCTAGCCCAACCATGGGAATAAAGGAATTATCAATATGAACTCTGCATTTTGAAAAGATGCTACAAGTGGACATGAAACTGAAATTATGCTCCATATATTACCCCGAAATTTTATGTCTGAGTTTATGTCCCAAAGAATCTCGCTTTTGTTTTTAACCTGCAGTTTACAATGTCTTAGCAAACAAATAAGATTTGTTTGCCTATTTAATGCTAAACAAGCTAATTTGTTAAAATTAAGTCAACATGCTTTTCCTTTGGTATACGGAACAATTATAGCAAGGAAACACAGGTATTTTAAAAATAGAGGACATGAGCCATCCTTCTGTTGGTGTGCTGTAAGGTCCAATTGCCCATCTCTTGAGAATGTTATGTTTATGTTTTATTTGATTTGTATACCGCCCTACTCCCGCCCTACCGCCCTTATCTGGGATGAGTTTGATCCTGTGACCCCTGAGGACGTGGACAGGATTCTGGGTAGACTGAACGCGACCACTTGTTTATTGGACCCGTGTCCTTCCTGGTTAGTACTGGCTTCCTGGGAAGTGACACGAGGCTGGCTCCAGGGGATTATAAACGCTTCGCTGGTGAGGGTGACTTTCCCGCTGGCTTGAAAGAGGCGGTGGTGAGGCCTCTCCTCAAGAAGCCTTCCCTGGACCCGGCAATGTTGGTAAATTATCGTCCGGTCTCCAACCTTTGCTTCATGGCGAAGGTTGTTGAGAGTGTGATCGTGCAACAGCTCCCCCAGCACCTGGATGAAACGACGTATCTGGATCCGTTCCAGTCGGGTTTCAGGCCCGGGTACAGCACGGAAACGGCATTGGTCGCGTTGGTTGATGATCTCTGGAGGGCTCGGGACAGGGGGTGCTCCTCTGTCCTGGTCCTGTTAGATCTCTCAGCGGTTTTTGATACCATCGACCATGGTATCATGCTGCACCGGTTGGAAGAGTTAGGGGTGGGAGGCACTATGTTGTGGTGGTTCTCCTCCTTTCTCTCTGACCGGTTGCAGTCTGTGTTGACAGGGGGACAGAGGTCGACCCCGAGGCCCCTCATATGCGGGGTGCCGCAAGGGTCGGTCCTCTCGCCTCTCCTGTTCAACATTTATGTGAAGCCGCTGGGCGAGATCATCCATGGTTTTGGGGTGGAGTACCATCAGTACGCTGACGACACCCAGCTGTACATCTCCACCCCGGATCACCCCAACGATGCCCTTGAAGTGATGTCCCGGTGCCTGGAGGCCGTACGGATCTGGATGGGGAGGAACAGGCTCAGGCTCAACCCATCCAAGACTGAGTGGCTGTGGTTTCCGACGTCCCGATATAGTCAGTTGACTATTGGGGGCGAATCATTGGCCCCCACGGAGAGGGCTCGCAACTTGGGCGTCCTCCTGGATTCACAGCTGTCTTTAGAAGAGCACTTGACAGCCGTGACTGGGAGGATTTTTCATCAGGTTCACCTGATTCACCAGTTGTGTCCCTTTCTGGATCGGGACTCGTTACGCACGGTCACTCATGCCCTTGTCACCTCCCGCCTGGACTATTGCAACGCTCTCTACATGGGGCTCCCCTTGAGGAGCACCCGGAGGCTCCAACTGGCGCAGATGCAGCCGCGCGGGTGGTAATGGGAGCGACATGGTGTTCCCATGTAACACCCCTCCTGCGCGAGCTGCACTGGCTCCCGGTGGTCTTCCGGGTGCGCTTCAAGGTTTTGGTTACCACCTTTAAAGCGCTCCATGGCTTAGGACCTGGGTACTTGCGGGACCGCCTACTACCACCAATAGCCTCCCACCGGCCGGTACGCTCCCATAGAGAGGGGCTCCTCCGGGTGCCGTCAGCCAAACAATGCCGACTGGCAGCCCCCAGGGGGAGAGCATTCTCTGTGGGGGCACCTACTATCTGGAACGAGCTCCCCCCAGAGATACAGAGGATCCCGGATCTGCGCACCTTCCGCCGCGCTTTAAAGACCTTACTATTTCACCAGGCCGGCCTGGCCTAATTTTCCCCTTCTTTTATCTTTTAGTATTTTATACATTCAATTTTAAATTGGTTTTAAAAGTTTGGGGTTTTAAATTTGTCGGGGCCAAAATTATTTAATTTGATTTTATTCTACTTTTAAATTTTGTATGTATGTGTTTTATTGTTTGGCTGTGCACCGCCCTGAGTCCTTCGGGAGTAGGGCGGTATAGAAATAAAATAAAATAAAATAAATAATAAATAAATAATCTCTTCCTCTGCTCCAACTGAGGAGCTGGCAATATGTGGACTTTAGTAGACTAATAATGATGTACAAAAAATGGGTGACAGAAAATGTTCTATATAAAAACCTCCCTTCCCATTCATCTCCCAAACCTTACATTCTCAATTTTTTCTGCACCTATAAGAAAATATATAGTCCCCTTGTTTTTGTTACCGAATGCCATCCCAAAATTCTGCAGCAACTCTATTAAAGTAAAGGTTATTCACAGTTGTTTGGCTAACAGAAATAATTATACACAAAGAAGGGATAATATCTAATTTTAGAAATCATGCAGTGGTGGGATTCAGCCAGTTCGCACCACTTCGGGAGAACCAGTTGTTAACTTTCTGAGCAGTTTGGCAAACTGGTAGTTGGAAGAAATCATTAGGGCAGAGAACCAGTTGCTAAATTACTTGAATTCCACCACTGAATACATGACAATCTTTTTTTTATCAAAATGTATTTTCAGGAATCTTTTTTCATTGTTTAGGGCCAGAGAATATTATTTTAAAAATAAAGGAGGAATACAGATATGTGGAAATGAAGTCTATTCTATTCCAGCACTTTTGTCTCAACTAAGTATTTTCTACGCTGGGGCCAAAGGGCCAGAAGAAAAGTACCCAGAGAGGTTTATGACAATAATAAAAAACAAAGAAAAATCAATTGATCACAATTACTGAGACTGACAATGTTTACTTTTACTGCTATTATAAAACATAGAATCTATTACTATTGTACAGTATATGAAAGGGTTGACAGACTAATTTAGGAGTGACCAAATGCAGCTGACACTGGAGACTTTCGTCTAGGGATATATCCAAGGAGATCTAAGGAGCGCCTGGCTCAGACATGGCACTAATTCCATGAGGTATCTATGGAGACATTTATCTCCAATACATCTGAAAATATAATAGTGATTCTAATATATGAAAGAGATCTTTTTATCAGTTGCATTGCAAGGCTCAGCAGGAATGAAAAGAACTGTGCAAATGACCTAACAAGGACCAACCTGGCCCAGGAAAGGTAGAAAAGTAAAAAATTAAATGTATACTTATATGACAGCTTAAATGCATGATTTGCCAAAGCTCTAATGGTTTTTGTCCAGCATTATATATAAAGAAGTTTTGATTATATTCATTATATAATATATTTATACAAATCAAGGCTATCATTATATAACCACCTATATAACCATATTATATTGTGAAATTATATTGAGATAAAAACTGACTTTCAAGTATTCATATAAAATCAAAAGCTGTCCACACAGTGAGCTGGTTTGTGATGGGACTAGTTAGCCAGTAATCAATAGCAAAGGAGAATCTTTGTAAAGGTATAATTAAGCAAACTGTTTTAATTATTCTGAAGTAATGTCTGGTAGCTTTGATTGGCATCAAATGGTTACTGATTGTCTGATAGACAATGGGACTAAGAGGTACTAACCAGCCAGAAACCACACACTGCATTGTGGTGGAGATGCTACAAACACAGACTTTCTCCTTTTTTCAAGTACTAACAGGTCTTCCCCATTAGAAACCAGGACATTTGCTGCCATTGCTATTCAGAAGCCCTACAGTTCTTCAATTGTAAATAAATAGTTATTTGGAGTCAGGTGGCATCAAATTGACTAAAAAATAAATGTACAACATAGGTTTTTAATGTCTTTTATGTCCATTATAAAGTCTGGCTTTAAAAAAATAATTTAACAGTTAATTTTGTCCATAATTGTGTGAAAGGATGCAGTCTAATGTTAGAGGCTATCATTTATAAATTTCATATAACCTGGCAGGTGAAATCAAAGTTAATTGTGTACACTTGATCAAGAATTTTTATTGTCCCAAAATCCAAGGCAATATTCAATTTGAAAAGCAGTCATTATCAGTAAATGATACCCAGTTTCTTGTTCTAATGAGTCTCACACTGGCTCAACTACATCATTTTCTACATTATTTCCTTTCACCAATTTGTGAGAGAAGATAAAATACTGCCAATTGGAAAATATAATGTAATTGGTATTTAAGATTTCTTTCCCTGTATAAATTTGTATTGTTACACTTTATGACTTTATATAGAAAACTGAAACAGCTAAGCATTTAACAAAAAACAAATATGAATCAAAATAATAACTGCAGCTTGTATAACCATTAGTTTCTTAACTTAGAAGGCTACTGATTATATAAATTACACAACAGAGAAAGTTGTGCTTCAAAGCAGTAAGTTTGTAAATCAACTAAATATCTCTTTCTTTCCTATTTAAAAAAATGTCTTAGCAATTTTGACCTTTTAAATCAGAAGCTGTAATCAATCCAAGTTGATTTTTTGCTTTAATGTGTGCTGGCAACTAAAGTTTAAATGCCAAATGGCATTTCTTCCTTTATATGTGATGGTCTGAAGGACATTTATTGTAAATGTGCAATAGAGTGACAGCTCGCTCTAGTTGATGTGTAAAGTTGTTGATCTACTGGTTAACTTTCTCCCATAATAAGCAGTTAATAGAAATTCACTGACCTGCAGTGCAGACTTAATTTATAACAAACAAGTAGTTGATTTAATAGGATTGGAACACGGAAGAACAATAGATTTATTTTCTTTTTTAGTTGCACCTTCTGGTGATCTTTAGATATTTTGTCAGTAACAAAAATCAGTCTTAGCACTTGGAAAGGCTTCTGTGACTTTGAATAATTAGGCAATATTTGCAAAGGTAACTGATCAATATGCACTAAATCACAGCCTCCCAAAAAAATCAGAAGATGTCTGTTATTTATTATTTTTCAGGTATCAATGTTTTCTATACATCACACAAGGTGTGCATAATATCCTATCTACTAACTAGTAATACCTATTAACCTAATGCAAAAGTTTCCACCTTCATACTAAGAAACCAGGGGAGTATTACACTCAGCTACACTTTTCAAGGAATAAGGAATTTTCAGGTTTACAGATATTATTCCTCCAAGATAAGAAATTCTAAAGGATAATAATAAGGACGTAATGGAAGGGTCACCTCTATGCAGTTCTTTTCTTCACACAATTTAATTGCATAGGATAGCATTTTCCACCCATTTGTCTCCAACTGCTATAAATTGCAGAATTCCTAGTCTACTGGCTGGGAATTCTGGAATCTATAGTCCCAGTATCTGAAAAAAAGCCAGAATGGATAGGAAATATTCACTTTTTCATGTTATTGCTGATATTTTAAAATAAAACTTCAAAATATGCTAGATTTTGTTCATGAGTCATTCAATGTCTATTTAAAAATGTTTTTTAAAAATCAGAATCCTTGCACTATTAACATGAGAAATGTCAGCCTGTGAAATATACCTTTCAAATATGAATGGGCTGAATATTTTACTCACTCTTAAAGGTTGGCATGTGGTTTGCTTTTGAACTAAATTGCTCCCATTCTTACTCATCAGTTGTTTAAAACCATTATTTTACATCCAGGATCATTCGTAATTAGCCAAGCAAAAGAATATACTAATTATATATTTTCTTTGTACTTTTGATTAACAAAAAACAGTATGAAATTGAAACTTCTCTTGGCATTATAATGGATAACTATTGCATAATACATTAGAAGACAGGAAAATGGAACGGAAAGAAGGCAGAATAATAGTCTTGTTGGTTAAGAACCTGGGCAAAATACAAAGATCTTTTTGTGAAGAGTTATTTTGTAACATGTTACTGTCTAATATTAACTGCAGCACTTCCAGTGTAATGATTTTGGCACAATTCACTAGAGGTGGTTATGCTGTCAATATTATTTGCTTAAACGTTTACAGTACAGCATTCATAATAGGACCCAATCCCCAAAGCTTTTTTTTAAAAAAAACCATCTCTTTGTTCCAAAACAAGAAATGTCTATCCTGCAGAATAAGATTCCAACCTTCTATGTTTATATAATGCTGTAAAATAGATAACTGGATCTGACTAAGTAAAAGTCAACTTACTCCAACTGTAATAAGTTAAGAAGTGTCTCTTCCCTCTGTGACAAAACAATTGGCTGGCAAACCGTACTCAACAAGTAGTCCTTAATGGGTCTAAGTTTACATGGAGAGAAATAAGCAGTGGTGTGCCACAAGGTTCTGTCTTAAGCCCAGTACTCTTCAATATCTTCATAAACAACTTAGATGAGGGAATAGAAGGGGAACTTACCAAATTTGCAGGTGAAAACTAAGCTGGCAGGAATAGCTAACATCCTAGAAGATAGGCTCAAGATCCAGATGGATCTTGACAGACTTGAATACTGGGCCCCATCTAAAAAAATGAAATTCAATGTAGAGAAAAGTAAAGTCCTACATTTAGGCAAGAAAAACCAAAAGTACACATATAGACTGGGTGAAAGCAGGCTTAATAGCAGTAACTGTGAGAGGAATCTTGGAATCTTAGTGGACAACCAGTTAAATATGAGCCAGCAGTGTGCAGCGGCAGCCAAAAGAGCCAGTACAATCCTAAATTGCATTAATAGAGGGATACAATCAAGATCAAGTGAGGTATATATATTGATTGTGCAGAAATGAATAGATTGACTTTGATGATTAAAGAAATAGAGGAATCAGAATATTTTAAGGTATGGGGACAATTTTATCATTGGTTAGAGAAGATATATATAGAGAGAGTAATGTTGTAATGAAATGAGTGAAGAAGAAAGAAGAGAAAGAAGATAGATAAATGTATTAATAGAAAAGTAAGAAATGTGGGAGAAATGTTATAATAAATGAAGATATGATAAATAGTGGAGTAGTAGGAAGAAGACAAAAAAGATGTACTCAGATGATACACTGAATAATGATTATGTATTGTATGTTTGTTTGTCTATAAAATAAAAAAAAACTTTTATAAAAAAAAGATCAAGTGAGGTACTAATACCACTCTATAAAGCCTTAGTAAGACCACACCTAGAGTACTGCCTCCAGTTTTGGTCACCACACTATAAAAAAGATGTTGAGACTCTAGAAAAAGTGCAGAAAAGAGCAACCAGGATGATTAGGGGACTGGAGACTAAAACATATGAAGAACGGTTACAGGAATTAGGCATGGCTAGTCTAGTGAAGAGAAGGACCAGGGGAGACATGTTCCAATATTTGAGGAACTGTCATAGAGAGGAAGAGGTCAAGCTATTCTCTAAAGCATCTGTAGACCAGACAAGGAATAATGGATGGAAACTGAAAAGGACGATTTAACCTGGAAATAAGGAGAAATTTTCTGATAGTGAGAACAATCAATCAGCGGAACAGCTTGCATTCGGAAATTGTGGGAGCTTCATCACTTGAGACTTTCGAGAAAAGATTGGACTACCATTTGTCAGAAATGGTGTAGGGTCACCTGTTTGAGCAGGTGGTTGGACTGGATGACCTACAAGGTCCCTTCCAACTCTGTTAATCTGTAACATCTGTAACAATAGCAAATGGGAGAAACAATAATCCAGTAGTGGAACATTTTTTCAGCATGCAAAAAAATCTAGATTATATTCATGGTACTTAATGAGCCAGACTAGGCAAGACTTCTAGTTGCAATTATGCCAGGCAGAAAAGAAAAAATAACTAATGATCTCCTCAGTGTCAGACAGCTTTCTATAAAGATGCAACTGTTCAGTTTAGAAGAAAAAAATCTGCCAGCAAATGGCTTACGGTTGGAGTAGGATCATTCTTTGAAATTCTGGCTCTATCCTAAGGCCTTTCAAAATGGTTCACAACTCCTAACTTGTATAAACCCATAAAAACTTCCATGTTTGCAGTCCACATGATGATGCCAAAGTGACAAAATGTGCTTTGTGATGACATTGTGCAAGTTGTACTCTTTCATACTCAAGTCAGGAAATGGTGTACAAGTACACAATATAAAATAAACTTTATGTGAAAACATTGTGACAAAAATTTCATTATTTTCTCCCTCCCCTATGGATGTTCATATCTTCAGCTATCAATCAAATGGCATTACAACAAGTACAAACACAAAATGGCATGGAAAATATTACATTTATCTTACCCTCTCAGAGTGTTACTTTATGGCAGGCCTGTCAAACTCCAGGCCCGCAGTCCGGATGCGTCAGACGCTGGCCACGCCCATGTCCTGTTTTGCGAAGGAGGGGAAAATCCCAATACGTCATGTGATGATGCCATGACAACACGAGTTTGACACCCCTACTTTATTGTCATCTTCTGAAACTAACTACAGGAGATTCAGGATAAGTATAATTCAGGACAAATAATGTCCTAATGCTAGTTGAGACATATTCAATGCCCTCACATGTGATTATGCCCATCAAACCCTTCTAAACAGGGATTGGGATCAGGATCCCTCTCTGAACAAACTAATGAACAATAGGCTATCACTGGCAACAACTCATGATGGATACTGTATATATTACCTTTGAAATATGGGTGAAATACCTTAAAAACAATTTGCTATATAGCAGAAATTTAAGAGGGTAGAAACCGGACTGTGATACTTGAGAACCCTGATCCAGCAGAACTCTGTTTATGTCCCTTTTTCCCCGCCTCACATTTCTCTCCTTCCACTCAACAAAAATGAGGTAGAGCAATTGCATAATGAACCTTCCTTCTTGGAATATATAGTGCAAGTTTTCCTTAGTAACTATTTATTTATTTATTGTATGTCCCAAATAATATAATGTATCATATTTACAACACTCCTTGTTTTCTAGCAATATTGTGTACCATGTGAAATGTAACTAATTACAAGTCTTTGTTTGATTTAAATACTAACAAATACTTTGTCCAGTTTCAATAAATCTCACCTCTCCAGACACGTAATCCTACCTTTGAGAATTTGATTACAGAAGAGCAGAAGCTTCACAGACATGACATGGTTAAATAAACTGCTCAATTGCAGACAAACAGAAGTCATAAATCTGCAGAAGATTGCCCTAAAAGCAACACCGAAATCAGGCCCTGTATATTATTCTGCTCTAGACTACAAATCCTAGGTCTTTTTATCCCTCCTTTTGAATCAACAGAGGTTTGGAAATTGTCATTCCAGACTTGATGATAGGGAATAATTGTTAATAATGGTTTTGTCTAATTTTAAGAACTGCTTGTTCTCAACTTTCTAGCTTCAACTAATACCCATCCACACGATCCCCATTTTTTCCAAATCTCTTCCCACTGTCTCAAGGTGCCTAGTGCATCCCTCCCTTCAGGCATTGGCTGGATTTTTCTTCCTTTAAACATCTTCTGTTTCATCCTCCTTAAGGATCTCAGGAAGGGGAAAACTTCTGTTTTTTTCTTTCTACCTCCTTTCTCTGACACCAGATAGCAGGAAAGGGTAACATTTCCATGTCTGTTACTTCTTTATTCCACAATTTCCCTTCTCATGAGTGTGTAGGGGAGCTGTCCTTGTCATTAATCATTTTAAAAGTCTCTTATTCCCTCAGAGTCGGAACTGCTAGCAAATGCCAATGCCTGAATTTGTGGCCAGTTAGGTGTTTGTATTTGTGATGGAACTGTCAAAGGAGGTCACAGGCGTTTTAATTTATTTATATATAATGCAATTTATATGCCACCCTATCTCCAAGGACTCAGGGCGGCTCACAACGGTAAAGATGCACAGTTCCTCATTAAAAGACAATATAAAATTAAAATTCCAATTTAAAAAAATTTAAAATTCATTAAGAAATCCCCCATCAGTCCAGGCTGTGGAACAACCAGGTCTTCAAATCGCGGCGGAACGAGCGAAGGTCAGGGGCCATCCGGAGCTCAAAGGAAGTTGGTTCCAGAGGGTGGGTGCGCCCACAGAGAAAGCTCTCCCCCTGGGGGTCGCCAGCCAACACTGTCTGGCCAACGGCACCCTGAGGAGGCCCTGTCTGTGGGAACGCACTGGGCAATTGGGAATTGTCGCTGGCTGCATGGGGTCCAACAAATATCCCGGGCCTAGGCCATGAAGGGCTTTGTAGGTAATAACCAGCACCTTGAACCTCACCCGAAGCGCAACCGGTAACCAATGCAAGTCGCGCAGGAGGGATGTAACATGGGAGTGTCGGGACGCTCCTATCACAACCCACGTGGCCTCATTCTGCACCAGCTGAAGCCTTCGAGTGGTTTTCAAGGGCAGCCCTAGGTAGAGAGCGTTGCAGTAGTCAAGACGGGAGGTGACCAGCGCATGAGTAACAGTGCGTAGGGCATCTTGGTCCAAGTAAGGGCGCAACTGGTGCACAAGGCGGACTTGGGCAAATGTCCCCTTGGTCACGGTCGTTACATGATCTTCCAGAGATAACCGTGAATCCAGGAGGACACCCAAGTTGCAAGCCCTATCCACAGGGGGTAACACCTCACCCCCAATGGTCAACGATGGAATATCTCGATCGGACCAGATGCCGGTACCCACAGCCACTTGGTCTTGGCGGAGTTGAGTCGGAGCCTGTTCCTCCCCATCCAGGTCCATACCGCTTCCAGGCAATGGGACATCACATCGAGGGCATCGCTGGGCTGGTTTGGGGTGGATATAAAAAGCTGGGTATCATCAGCATACTGATGATACCGCACCCCAAAACCATGGATGATCTTTCCAAGCGGTTTCATATAGATGTTGAACAGGAGAGGCGAGAGGACTGACCCCTAGGGCACTCCACAAGTGAGGGGCGTCATAGCCGACCTCTGCCCCCCTTGCATACACCACTTGCGTACGGCCTGAGAGATAGGAGGAGAACCACCGTAGAACAGTGCCTCCCACTCTCAACCCCTCGAGCCGTCGCAGCAAGATACCATGGTCGATGGTATCAAAAGCCGCCAAAAGATCCAAGAGGACCGGAACAGAGGAGTATCCCCTGTCCCGAGCCCTCCAAAGATCATCCACCAGTGCGACCAATGCTGTCTCCGTGCTGTACCCTGGCCTGAAACCCGATTGGTACGGATCCAGGTAGTCTGTATCCTCCAGGACAACGGGAGCTGCCGTGCCACCATGCTCTCAACAACCTTCGCCACAAAGTGAAGGTTGGAGACCGGACGAAAGTTACCCAGTATAGTTGGATCCAAGGCAGGTTTCTTGAGGAGGGGTCTCACCACCGCCTCCTTCAAGGTGGCAGGGAAGATTCCCTCATCCAAGGATACCATTATTACTGCCTGGATCCAATCATCCAGTTTTAATCATCTGTTACTACCCAGTGGCCATTCCGTTGAATGAAATATTCCAATCTGCCTCTCAAATTCCATTTCAGGTTCTTTTTCTCCACACCCAAGATGAGTGGTGGTACAGTGGGTGATAAGGAGGGTATTCCAAGAACAGAAGGGAACGGTGGAAAACCAGGCATATTAAAGGGAATGGTCCAGAATGATGATATCAAAATGATGTTACATATATCATGACATCATGCAAAAATGCAAATACAAAAGTGCAAGCATATAATTTGTTTATTCATGATAGTGCATACAATATAATTTGCCTTCCTTACTCCTAAAAATTACTGTGGGCACAAAATAGAATAAAGATGTCTTCCATTCCTGATTATATTCTGCTGCAATGTCTCAGGTCTTCCATCAGTACCCAAGCAGTCCCAGAATACAAAGTCTATGAGGGTGGCTGACAAATGAATTTCTCATATATTTCATCTGATAGTCTTTGTTTAAACTGGTCAGATATCTCTGCATCAAGTACTTACACTGTTGGAAGCAATGGATAAGACATGTCACAAATTGGCAATGTTTTTAAAATCTGAGATGTTCTGCAGCAGAACATCAGTTGCAGTTGCCCATTTTGCAATTTGCTTTGTCATTGAACCAATGAAATTTGAGATTTCATAATGTTCTAGGGAGATGCATTGACAAGACAGGGGATAAATTTTCTTGGATTTCCTATTATATTTTTCAGGCACAGAACTAGATTCTTAGTGTCAGATTGCTGTGAATGCTGCAGCTGCTATAGACTTTACACCAGGACTGGTATTGGAGCTACCGTATGTATCATATTCCACCCCACTTTGCTAGGGTATCAGATCTGTGTTAATAGTTCCATTTAGATTACAATTTGGTTCTGGTATTGGAACTAGGTATTGACAATTTGATTCATGGTTAGTGGAGTTGTAAAAGGAACTGTTGTTACTGTACTATTTATCATTGCTGTTGAGCTGCAGGACTCCTCCTGTTGTGTTGTAATGATAATAGACCACATTAACTGATGGTGCTACTCCCTGGTGATGCAAGGATTTGTATTTTTAGGATAATTTGGAAGGAGGAGTGACCTATTAAGCTTTGGACCCTAGGACAGTGCCTATTCAGCCTTAGCCTAAAGTTGGCCTTGGCTATCAGGCTTTAATACTGGCACAGCAATACTATAAATCCTGACTTGGCCAGACACTAAGTCCCATCTTCACAAACTACCATATGCAGAGATTTCACAGGGCTTATTTTATAGGGCTCCTTAAATTGCTGTATTGCAGTCAAAATAGAAGCCATATCTCTGTTGAAGATCAGCCTATTAAATAACCTAAGAATTATGTTCAATTTTGGAAAAAGTCTGCCTATTTTTCTTCCCACCATTTTCAGTCAACATAAATTAATAGAAGTGTGGCTGTTCTCTTCCTGGCCTTGAAAGTGAAAGATAACTATTCATTGTATATATAACTGTTCTGAGTAGTGTGAGAGCCACTGATTCAGCCTTTATATATGTTTTGATAGAGGGACAATTCCCAATTCACTTTCACTGACTACTGCAATGTTCTGTTCCATAGTATTCTATTACTTGTTCTGTGCCTCTGCTTTATCCTGAACTTTGCTGCCAAACTCATTCCTCTTGACTGCTTATAGAAGCAGCTCTCGTTCTTGACCTTGCTATATATTTTCACAGGCCCAAGTGATCACACTCAGCTGCTTAAAGTTTTTGTTCAGGGTCTTTCGCCCTCACCATCTTCACTTCTCTCCAGAATATCAGCATAATATAAATTATTTCAATTCCCACAGCCGTGAGGATGAAACACAACGAAGGATAGCTGCCCATCAGGACCAAGATGCTGGATCTCACCAGTCAAAGTCAGACAACAGGAGAAATGAAGTACCACACACGAATATGGAGGATGGGGCTGAACTACAGAATCTTTTTAAAAATCAAGGCCATATTGAGCATGAACAAGCCACTAAAATCTGGATTTTGAATATTTATTTGGTAAGTTTAATATTTAATGATTTATATTTTTAATTTTTAAAATGTGATTACTGGATTCAACAAACATAAATAAAAACAATACAACAGTGATAATACAACCAAAAAGTATATATAATAAACAAAAACAAAAAAGTTGGGGAAAGATCTATATGATATTAATATACAGGTATATTAATATACAGTCTTTAACATGTTATTAAACCTCAATGTTTAATAACAATATATTTCAATGTCTTGAAATACAATGTTTTACCTAGTGTTACCTTCCATTAGGCTCCTTCCAAATATCTTTGACCATAGTTTCCAGCATTCCTAATGAGTAAATTAGTAATGCCTCCTCCTCTTCTCACTTGTAAATTTAACATTAAATTGTAATGATTGGTCAACACTATAGTCATTCACAAATTATTGATCTAGACATAAATCTAGATGATAAACTACAAAAGGAGTGGAATTTGTACTGTGATGTTGCAACACATTTCTTCCCTGAGGATGACCGCATGATAATATCATGCTGCATTTCTAAGACAAAAAAGATAAATCTCAGATTTGTAGTATTTTGCGAAAAATAAAAAAATCTGGAGAAAGAAAATTTAGATCTTAAACTTTAAAAACATTATTACTAAATTCTAGAAAATCAAGATAAAGTATGTTTTTCAGCTCTTACAACAATGGCCACAATAATTCAGATAATAAATAAATGTGATACATGGCTATATAAGGGGAGGGCTCACATAAGTTCAATGTTACAACAATGGATTACTTATCAAAGTTGGAGTCTAGTTAAAAAGGTAATCTGGCATTGTTGAAAAGAAAGTACCATTCCGGATTTAAAACCCTGGACTGAACAAGTATAGTTACTTTCAGACTTTTCTCTGTTTCCAAGAAATGTGTGGTAAAACAGGAATAATCAAAAATGAACAATATGTGCTAAATGGATATGAATTGTTAGTCATCAGTATAAAGAAATACATTAGATGGTTTGGTTATATAGAGAGTATGAAAGAGAATCAAATTTAAAAACTAATATGAACAAAAACCTGAAAAGGTTTGAGACAAAGGCCAAAATGGGTGGTTGGATGAACTTGATGAGATCCCAAAAATAGAGAACTGAGAATAAGGCAAAGAATAAAAAGCAATATATAAGCAGTATATGAAATGTGGTAAAAGCAATGTACACCTTTGGGCTAGATCTAGGACTTTACAACTGATGATACAACAATTTCTGCAGGCTAACTGACCCACACCCACTTGGTCCAATTAAAATTATTAGACATTGTTATCATGACTATTTTCCAAGAGAATTGTATCTGAATTTTCCAAGAACTTTCTTTTGACTAATTTTCAAACTTGGTGCTGGAGGTATGACATTCTTATACAAGATGGTACAAAAACCAGAGGAATAGATCATTTCTACATTCAGTTCCAAACTTCTTTGCTATATCACATTTTGAACTATTATAACAGAAAAGTGCAGGCATTGCAGCCAGTTTTAACTGTCAATAACTTATAGAAAACTCAAAAAGTTGTTTACCACTCAAAAACCTGGTTTGATTTGGATTTTGTAAATGCCAAAAGAATTCTGATTACTACATACCAAGCACATGGGAACTATCCATTACCCTTTCCACCCAGCATTTTTTACACCAAAAACCAATATAAATGGTTTTTATATTCAAAAGTAAAAATAAGCAGTCAGTGAGGATGGCTTGGCAGCAACTGACTAAAATACAGCACTTTTCTAATGAAGGGTTGTTGTTGCTTTTACCTATGCAGTAACCACCCCAACTTGATTCCTTATTCCTGCAGCTGTTTGATGGAACCTTTTATTATGTAAAAGGTGAAGACACAATTTTTTACTCTAGATCTGATGTGGATTGCCTTCCAGTATTTCCACTGGTATTTGCACTGAAACAAACTCCCTGATAAAGTAGCTTAAACCCAGCAAAACCTCTGGAGATGATAACAACATCAGAGGTTAATCAGAAACAACAGAATCACATGTTGGCCATGGCCACCTGCATTTTAGCGAAGGGGGGGAAAGTCATGATATAACATGTGATGACAACATGATGCTGCGAGTTTGACACCCCTGCAATAGAACAATATACTTCTCAATCCAGCTACGCAGCACTTATTGATTTCAGATAGACATTTTGCTTGATCTCAAGAGAAAAGCTATTGTATAAATTATCCATATCAACTAATCATAGTTTACTTCTAGTACCAGCTTTCAGGGAAGTCAGGCAGGGCTGCATTTTAACTCTGCTATCATTCATTTTTATACTAACTCAGTTCTGAAGAGCTTTGACACTCACACATGTGCCTTGGAAACTACAATCCTGAAAAGAGGAAACTCCATTCAATTAATGTTTCTTCCACTGTATATCAGACACCATTGAAATAACTGTCCACCTGAACTTTCACAGTCAATCTCAAGATCTATGTCATACACTTATAATGCCTTCACTAACTCAATACAGACTGTCCTGACTTTTTGTCTTAACTATCTTTTGGTGGCCAGAATCACACATTCCTCCATAATGTTCTGTTTTATAGCCAACATATATAGGAACAGTTTGATCTGATTGAGCTTGCTTGAAATAGAGCAATAATTACTACTAACCCACTATTTGTTTTTTGTTACAATTGATGATGGTCTCTTCATTGAAGACTTAGTGCTAACATTCTTAGTGCTTAAAATAGTTTATCTGATACCAAGAGAATTATCTATGCAGAATGTTTATTTAATTGTACTTTTTATTTTATTTGCATGTTATTGCTGATTAACCACCAAATTAAGTAACTTCAATGAATGCCAATATAATCACTTATTTCATAGTGTTTATATACCATCATCTGCTTTGAATAACTCTCAATAAAATAAACCATTATAAATCACAAAAGTCAAGACTGGAACTCATAGTTTCCCAGTTTCTAGTCTGATTGCTTAACCACTACACCAAATTGGCTTTCAATCATAAAGTCATAAAAATCAAACCCTAAAACAAAGCCTTATAACCTGTTACAATATATAGCAGCCATAATAGTCCCCAATTTTATCAAAAGAAAGCATGGAATGACATTCTCTTCTGCCTGTCTCATCCTCAAGGTCAGTCAGGGATAGGGACTACAATCAGACATTTCTGAATACAATGTCCAGGTCGGAAAAACTACTTAAAGGCAGATTTGTGGCAGATATGTGTTTCTCTTGGACTCATGGCTTTTAGTTGAATGGAAAGTGGAAGCCATGGCCAGGAGGGCCTATGCCCAATTTCAGCAGGGTATCCTGGCATTGGTCAGCCATGCCCATGGAGTCTCACATCTATTATGATAGGGGTCCTTGGTGCTCTCTGATACTAGGTTCTTTTTAGTACTGCCACTAAATAATACTTGGAAAGTTAAATTGGTTCAAAACACAGTGTCTTGTCTAATATATTGGCACCAGTTTAGCAGCAGAATCTACACTGCTGGAGCTTCACCTATTGCAGAAAGATTTCCAGGTACAATTTTAAAAGGGGGACAATTTGTGTAAAGGCCTCTATGGGTGAGCTCCTTTTCACTTGGACCTGTGTTCAGTCACGACCACTCTATTCTCATCATCAATGCTTTAGAAGTTTCTTCTGTACTTCAGCTTCTAAAGTTCCTGTGTGAACCTTGAATAACCATTGGATCAGTACACAAGAAAGGCCACTTGGGGGCAGTTTTATTCAGCTGTGTTACCAATTCTGTATTCCAGAGATCAGTGATGGATGTGGCAAAAATGTCCACCAAGTCACTAGGAAAAATCTCAAGTGGTCACTGGAAACCAATAAACATGTTAAGCACACAGACACAAAATAGAAAGCCAGGCAAATGCAAGTTTGAAAGGCTTTATTGCTGTCATAAACTTCTGCTAATAACTGGGTGAATAATCAGAAAGCACTTAAGACTTAGAGAGATCAAAGAGTATGTAACTTATAATGTGAGACATAGTGACTTCTTGCCAGCAGGAGGTCTAAGATTTGTCCACAAACAGAGTTTAATTTTGACAAGATGCTCTGAAAGTCAAGCCTTAGGGTCACAGCAAAGAACAAAAGTGTCAGAAATAAGAGTCTGGAGTTAGAAAGTTGTTTCTAGAGTGTCATGAATGTCCTTATATAGCCCCAGCTATTATACTTGCTTGAATAAGGATATTATTACCTTTACTGATCATTTTTGTTCAGCCCTTTGTAGCTGCTGATGTGTTATTGGCAGTGGTGGGATTCGGCCAGTTCGCACCACTTCAGGAGAACCGGTTGTTAACTTTCTGAGCAGTTTGGTGAACTGGTTGTTAGAAGAAATCATTAGGGCAGAGAACCGGTTGTTAAATTATTTGTATCCCACCACTGGTTATTGGGGTATGAGTCCTGCCAGAGTCTGGCCCATCATTATCTGAACTGAGTCTCACCTACTCAAGTTAAATTGTTTTGAAACTGCTACAGGTGCTTGATTGCCTGCTAGCTCTGCAGGCTGATGATCTATCTGGTCAACCTCTTCAACCTCTGACTCAAAAGCTGCAACCAGCATAATAACAAGAAATCCAGAAAGCTCCTGGGACAGACCAGCCTAATGGATTCCCTGTCCCTGTAAAGGTCAGCAATGCTGATAAGCCTCAGCATAATCAGAAAACGATCTGACCATTACAGAAGGGCCTCTGCCCTCTTCACCTGTTCAGACTGTGGAGGAGTATTGAATCTCTTCTACTTTTGTCCTCCTTTACTAGGATTGTTAATTCTCTTTAGTGCAGGTACTGTAACATCCCTATCTCCATCCACTCTAAAAGGAGAAAAAACGTCTGGTGGATGCTTTTGCTTATTCTATTTTTATGAAGTATATTTTATCTAAAATTAAGTGCATTATTCACTAAGAGCTAAAAAGTTACTAACAATTTTACCCACCCATTTCAGTCAGGTTGTCAAGTGGTGCATTCTGATAGTTATTACCAATTACTAAGCACACCATTATTTATTAACATTGTAGTGTCCTTTTTGAGTTCATTAGGTTTTGATACTATATTTCTGTACCTAAACTAAAGGACATAACAAGCTATTACAATACATTTATATCCAATCTATCTATGAAACTTCAATGTATATTACAGGATGTGGTTTCCACTGCAACTCTCCAAATGGCAATTATAGGAAGTGGTAAATGCAGCTGCTCTCTCTACTTCCAAGGAGTCAGTATCTATTTGGATGCCAGCTTCTTCCTCCACTTATTGCAACTATGATGTCATTAATGCATTTTCTGGCAGAATATACCAGCCACAACTTCTATTGTGGCAAAGACAACTATTACAACATAAGTATGGAAAAGTATTACTACATCTCAGAGAAAGGTTTGGAAAAGTATAGTGACTGGTAAAGGAGCAAATTAAATTTAAGTATGTTTCTTTTTCTTGCTCATGCATTTCTTGTCTTGTGCCTTGGGCATTATTTCTTTTTGTGTGCTTTCTACATCATGTTGTTTACATTTTAAAAATGAATATGAGGAATGTGTACTAGACACATTTAAATAAATGTTGTACATTCCTTGTAAATCTCAGGGAAAATATTTGATTTTTTTTATAATTAAAATAAGTTGTCCAACTTGCTTATAAATTGTGTTTAGTGTTGAATAAACAAATAGGATTATCTCCATAAGACATCTTGTTGGCCACATCTATAAATTCCCTTTAGTAATATGTTTGAGAGTTTATGGTGAAATGCTAGATAAAATAAGTAGCAGATTAATTCCACCTGTATTTACATCAGGCAAAGGGAGGGAAATCCACTAACAGAACAATCACGCAGTCCATAAGCCTTCAATTCCTCTATAGCAAATACATTTCAGCAAGCAGATGTGTGATAGTTTTCTCCTTCTTTTAGACTTTTAGATGAGCTACAAGATACAGTACACAAGCAAACCTTGAAAAATATAATAGGACATAATTATAGATATTAACCCCTCAATTGGCTAGATACCTAGAGAAAAAAAAATAACATTAACCCCTAGTGATATGTAAATGCTGGTAATATATATTGTAAAACTATTTGCAAAATAGAATTTATTTATGCCTATAAAATATAGGAGTATTTTCTGCAAGTTGTAAATATCCTGGAAGGAAGGAAGGAAATAATCTGGTGAGATTGATTTTTCTCTGAAAACAAAATAATCAGTTTAGGAGACAGAGTAAGATAGAACAACCATTACAAGAGTTCGTAGAACATGAATTATTCCTCTAACTACTTTTATTTCTTGCTGTAATGGCCTATGTTCTTGATACTAATTCTGCAAGACAGCAGTAGGATATGACCTGCCTTCCCACTGTTTGATATAAATCTCCACTGATACAAATTGAGTTCAGCTGCAGTGAACTTAAATGCTAATGCTGGAAACATAAGGCAACCAGCTGTTTATTACTAGGAAGTTTTTAACTATGGAGTATTCCCATTTTTTACTACTTTTGTGTACAAATCAAATTGGCACCACATTGCATACAAATATCAAACAATATGAGCATATAATATATTCATTCTCCTCCCACCATTTTTTTAAAAATAGAGTTGCCGTGGCTAGTACAATGGATTTCATAATTCCCAATGTGAACATGCCAAACCTGTGGAAGTGTGGAACTTTGCTGTGATTGTGAACACATACAGCAAACACACCCCATACTGTGTCTGCTAGACCAATCTCCCAATACTTAACTTTCCCTGTCTAATTTTCTGATACAAAGCTGTAGTTTTGATCTGACCTGAATTTATAAGAGAAATTTTTACCAAACATCAATCATTATTATTAGAATTATCCTGATTTCTAAAAAAAATAGCCATTTTACCTGAATTCCTGAGTAGGTTCCCCATGGATCAGCAGCAACTTCCTGGGTTTCTTCAAATCCTACCTAGAAATGTCAAGAGGACAAAGCACATCCAGTGCTACTAAACAGGGACCTTTTTCCTTAATCTGTACCAATTAAATATTTAGTGGAGATCAGTGTTCCTGGACAGGCATTGCAGCTATGCTGTAATGACTATAAACAGACGGTGCAATTAAACCTCCCAACACTTTTAAGAGGGAAAAAGGCTATTAGGACATTCACAAAGAAAGAAAACATTTTATTTTATTTTATTTTGCCTTTTTGCTCAGATGAGCAGCAGAATGCCTGCAGAATGGGGCAATGCAGGCTCAGGGACAGCATGCAGATTCATATTCCTCTTGTGTGCATTTATTGGAATGATGTGCTTGAAAAGTATGTACTTGTCCATCTATTCCCGTGCTTATTTCCTAACGTAAATTACCAGGGATTTAACATGTGCTCTGCATGCAAAGCAGCCTGAGCTCTGCTCTCAAACTAAATAGAGAGAACCCTTCAACTAGAAATGCAATGGTTGAAAACAAGCAGTAAGAGCTATACAGTTTGGGTAGTTGCGTCCTGTAGGGATATGGTACTTGTTGCTGAAATTTCACTATGGAATATGTTTCTATCCAGAAAGTAAATTTTCATTCAAACTGTTTTATCAGATTTATTTGATTCAGACTCTGGAATGTCAAATTATGACTGAAAATGGCACATCAAACTACACGTAGCTCTTACCAGAAGAATAAGTCAGAGAGACTTTTATTTGTAGAAGATTCAGAAGTGGTAAATTCTAAAATTAGAGGGGGAAATCTAATAGCTGACCCAGAATGTGCTTTGACCTTTAAAAAAAAGCCATTTCTTTGAAGTACTATCTTCTTTAAAATATTGCAGAAACAAAAAATTAAAATCTTATTTCAGGACGGTTTGCAAGAACATTAAAGAATAGTTTCTGAGAAACAGCAACTATACACAATTAGATATTATTTATAAGCAGTCTAAAGCTCATAAAAATCTAAATATATTTCAACTTTTAAAGAGGAAAGATATTTTATTTATTTATTTAGCTACCCAAAAACATCTATATAGCCGCGCATGTTATATTAAACGCTGGGCAGCTCCCAAGCTGCGATTAAAATAATATCAATAATAAAACAACTTAATGCATAAATACATTAAAACCAAAAAGTCCCTCATAAAATTTTCTCACCCAACCTCATCCAATCCCAGTGCCAGCTCTTTGCTGCTTTTTGGAAAATTAGGAGGGTATAGGGTAAATATAGGGTATAAGGTATAGCATCAATTGCTTTGTTAATATTTTCAAGTTAATTTCTACCCAGAGTTTACTTAGAGATAATAAATAATGGAATGCATTGAGCACCTAAATACATGCACGAATGTCTGTTTGAATGAGGTCTGCAAGCTGAACTGTAAAGGGGGTGAACCAATAGTGGGAATTGTATCCATAGTTAAGGAAGAAGTTTGTAATAGACAGAGGTATTATGTTCTACACAGAATGTTTTAAGCAGGTAGGAGATTAAACCATTCCATCCTGTCCATATTCTGGTATATTTCTAAATGGCCATGGAGTTCTCTAGCTTGCTTAAATTGTTCCCCTATAACCGTGATGGTGAATTTATGGCACGTGTGCCCAAAGTGGCACATGAAGCCATGTTGCCTGACACGCATGTCCTTGCCTGTTTATCTTCTGGGTTTCTGGCGTGCATACATGCGTGACTATCAGCTGCCCTTCACATGTGCAGCAGTGCTGAAAACCCGTGTGCACATGCATGCTGGCCAGGTGATTGTTGGGTGCGCATGCACACCAGAATCTGGAAGTTCGGCTTTTCCGGAGTGTGATCCCTTCGTGCGTGCAGCAGTGCTGAAAACAAGCCTGTGTATGTGCGCCAGCCAAATGATTGTCGGGCGCTCATGCATGCTAGAACCTGGAAGTTTGGCTTTTCTGGAGTATAATCATTTCGCGTGCGTGGCAGTGCCAAAAACTGGTCTGCACATGCGCACTGGCCAGCTGATCGTTGGGTGTGAATGCATGCTAGAACCCGGAAGTTTGGCTTTTCCGGAGCATGGCCCCGATGAGCACGCATGCGTGAGCGACATTTCCACGTGATATTTTCAGCACTCAGTGCCGAAAAGGTTGGCCCTCACTGCCCTATAATATATTTGGTTCTGAGCACATACTGGGGGTTTGGTCCAGATTCCATACTTTCCCTAAACTACATTAGTTGTTTCATTATGTAGCATCTGGTCCAGCAAGATGGAATAGCACTATTTCCTCTCAAAGCATAGTATGACCATGTGTTATCAGAATCTCCAAAAGTGGCTTTGGAATAATGTCTCTTCTACATTATTCAGAAACCAAGGTTTACATATGGCTGTTTCAGAGAATAAATGTTAGTCCGTTCCCCAAAAGGTAGCAAGGTATCTTGCAATACCTGAAAGCAAATCAATATAATTTAACTTTTTTTTTCTTTTACAGAAGTTCTTCCGCTTCAACTTGCCAAATTGCATCATAGTCCTTTGTGATGCCGATAAATCTATTTTCACCCCAATCATATGTGCTCCTTATTTTGAAGTGCTTATCTATGTTAAATGTCTCTTGCTTATTCACCTTGATGGGCTTCTTTCTTTTGCATTTCTATTAGGAAACTGTCAGTTTGAAACCAAGTATGGCAAAGGAGATCTCACTATTCCTTCACTAATCCCTGTGTTGCAAGCATATACAGTTGCCTGTCAGCCAGTTCTTCTTCAATATTTCACCTTGACTCTTTTCTATCTCCCCCAACAGATTTTTCTTTTTCATGGAATTTCCTCTATTTATGCCCACTGCTAAAGTTGTAATTGATACCCTTCTTACTGTCATACTATGATCATCACCCCTAACCTTTAACTCTTATTTCTCTGAAACCATCTTGCATCTAGTATCTCTGACTATATTCTTTTTTATCTTGACCCTTTATTTTTGTACCTTTCACATATTTTTGCCCTGATAAAAGAAGGGAATGGGACAAGGCTGACAGCTATATTCTTAATTCAGGTTCTGCTTACCATTGCACAATGAAAATGGTATCATCTTCTGCTAAGGGACCAATTTGACATTGTATTTTCTGCATGGTTTAGCACTATGAAGCTTATCACCAATAAAAACTTTTCTCCAATAGCAATTCGTAGATACAGACTATGGTTGCAGTTTAATTGACACTGCCCTTGGGGGTCTCTCCCCTCTAACACCTATTAATGAAACAAATCTGCTATTTAACACCAAATATGTGATAAACATCTAATTTAGCACTGTAAGAAGTCAAGATTTTCTATGTCATGGAAATATCAGCATTTTACATGAATTGTTACATCTTGAGAGATGCTTTCTATATATGAAATATGAAGCAGATCTTCCTCACATTTGTTAGAAATGAAGCTGGGATCCATAAAAACAAAAGACCAAAAAAAAAAATTGTGAATTTCTCCAGATTAAATTTTTGATCCCCCACCCCCCACTCTTTCACTTGTCAAGGTATTTATTTATATTTATAGATGAGATTTATCCACCACTTCAATCCAAGATGAATCCTGTGTATTAAACAAAACCTTTCTCTCCAGGGGCACATTCTCCTCCAAGGCAAAAACAAAAACTCATCTTTATGATAGTTTTAGTGAGAAAGCTTCTGCCTTTGTTACTCAACAAATTTCACAAAGAATATATTTAGCAGCCATACGCACCTGCAGGAGGGCAAAAGAAAGTGTTGAAATATGTTTGATGGCATCATGACACAAAAACCACAGCTTACATGCTGGTGTCAGACATCAAGATTCAAATACAGACAGAAGGGATTTGCATCATTACTTCACCATGCTGGTGACATTATTTTAACATATTGCTCTGAATGCCAATGTTAGTAGCAATAGTTCTAGAAGGCTCATGAAGACACATCCATACTAGAGGTGGGTTTCAGCAGGTTCTGACCAGTTCTGGAAAACTGGTAGTGGAAATTTTGAGTAGTTCGGAGAACCGGTAGTAAAAATTTTGACTGGCCCTGCCCCCATCTATTCTCTGCCTCCCAAGTCCCAGCTGATTGAGAGGAAATGGGGATTTTGCAGTAACCTTCCCCTGGAGTGGGGTGGGAATGGAGATTTTACAGTATCCTTCCCCTGCCACGCCCACCAAGCCACACCCAGAGAACCAGTAGTAAAAAATTTTGAAACCCACCACTGATCCATACTTGCTAGCTCAGTATCCTTTTATTAAAAAAGGACAGTGATAAAAGTCATTGAGGTACCTCAAAACGACTGACAAAATATACCTAAACATCATGCCTTGATTATAAAACCAAAACTTGCTGTGATGCATGACATTTAATGAATGTGAAGGTTATTAAATATTCCATTTTTGTGACATTACTTGTTTGCCATTTCAGTAAAGATGGCCAATACCCATCCATGCAGCATGTACTGTAACTTCAAGGCCAGAGTTCAAGTAACTGGTTACCATGGCAACATATTGTCAAAGTCTTAGAGCAAACACTTACTCATGTATAACTTTGAATAATGCAAACACTTTTAAATGATACATTTTTTGTTACACTAAATATTTTATCCCCTGTAATGCCATTTTCTTTTCTTTTTCTTTTTTTATGGAGCACATAAGGAAATTACATTAAGAATGTAATTTCAAGCTTTACCAGTGGGTATGATGAGTCTTCTATTAAAATAATAAAAATATTTTCAGATATGTTTCCCACAATGTAATGAAATAGCTGCTCAAGTCATGGTAATACATTTTTAAAATACAATAACAATTGTCAAAGAGCCTATTTTTCTACAGTGTAAATAAGATGAAAGAATAATATAGTAGTCACTCAATCTTCTAGGAAATCCACATGAAAAGATACGTGTGATGTGACCCAGTTGGCTAACCCACTACAAGGCTTAAGCAGTTTTCTCAAGCTGGAAAACATATCAATTTACAAATTTTCAATGACATTTCAAAATTAACATAATATTTTATTTATTTATTTATTTATTTATTTATTTATTTATTTATTTATTTATTTATTTATTTATTTATGAGATTTATATGCCGCCCTATCTCCAGCCAGACTCAGGGCGGCTCACAACAGTTAAGAAACATCTAATAAAAAGTTAAAAAATTAAATCCAAATCTCATAATTTAACAGTTAAAAGTACAATTAAGACTAACAAGTTAAAATTAAATTAGAATTAAAATAATATGGGAACAAATTGCCAGTTTAAGTTCATTATTAAATAGGAACACATGGCTGAAACTCCTTGAAAGAATCAGTGACATCAATCCTGCAAAAAGCCAACTTCCACTGAATTTGTCCCCTCTAAAACATAATTATTAAATCCGAATTAGGAAGGTTCCAAAACAAGACCTGCTATATAAGGGTTGATCAACCCTGCATATCCCTTATTTGATGAAACCTTGTGATACTTAACATGGCTTCCACTGACTATAGGCAATCCTCGACTTACAACAATTCATTTAGTGACTATTCAAAATTACAACAGCACTGAAAAAATTGACTTATGATCATTTTTCACACTTATGGCCGCTGCAATATCCCCATGGTCACATGATTTTCATTTGAATACTTGACAAATGATTCATATTTATGCCAGTTGCAGTGTCCAGAGGTCATGTGATCCGCTTTTGTGACCTTCTGACAAGCAAAGTCAATGGGGAAGCCAGATTCACTTAACAACTGTGTTACTAATTTAACCACTGCAGTGATTCACTTAACAAATGTGGCAAGAAAAGTTGTAAAATCAGGCAAAATTCATCTAACAGTTTTTTCACTCCACAACATAAATTTTGAGCTCAATTGTCATAAATCGAGGACTACCTGAATTATTGTGAGTCATGCATATAGTAAGCCACATGTATATGACTTATAATATCAAACTCCTTGTTTGAAGCCATATTTAAAGTTCCATGAAGGAATAAGTCCTACTTTTAGCTATAGTTATATTCCTCAAAATTCTTGTCATTGGCTAAATTTTCTGAATAAATCTCTCTCAATCTCACATTCTAATCCTGTGTCAATGGGAGTAAATCCCATTGATTATGTGCCATCAAATTATTGTCAACTCTTACCAACCACATACATAGATACTCTCCATTATGATCTGTCCCTAATCTAGTCCTTCAGCTCTTCCAATGGTGCACTGTACTTACTGTAACTGAGTCTATCCACCTTGCTGGTAGTCATCGTCTTCTTTTTCTTCTACCTTTCCCAGCACTGGAGTTTTTTCCGGTGTGCTAGATATTTGCACAGTGTGTCTAAAGTAGGATAGTTTGAACCTGGTCATTTGTGCCTCAAATAAGAACTCTGGGTTAAAAGCCCAATTAAGTTTAGTAGATATCAGACTATATCATAACTTTACTAATTTTGCTTACATTCAAACTTAATTCCATTTCTTTCAAACTTTGCATTTTGTTGTCAAGATTTAATTTACAAACAAGCATACAGTTTCTGAAAAAAAACATTTTCCAGTATATTATTGTTTTGTAGGTATCATTTCTTTAAAAATGCAGTTATGTATAATGTATTCATGAAAGCTAATTTGAAGGCATTTTCTGGACTGAAAGGGACATCACAAAATCTTTTTAAAAGTATATTTTGAAGAGTAGGGTAGAGTAGAGTAGAGTACGGTAGGGTAGGGTAGGGTAGGGTAGGGTAGGGTAGGGTAGGGTAGAACAGAACAGAACAGAACAGAACAGAACAGAACAGAACAGAACAGAACAGAACAGAACAGAATAACAAAGTTGGAAAGGACTTTGGAGGTCTTCTAGTCCAACCTCTTGCTTAGGCAGGAAACCCTATTCCATTTCAGACAAATGGTTATCCAATCTCTTCTTAAAAACCTCCAATGTTGGAGCATTCACAACTTCTGGAGACAAGTTGTTCCACTGATTAATTGTTCTAACTGTCAGAAATTTCTTCTTAGTTCTAGGTTGCTTCTCTCCTTGATTAGTTTCCATCCATTGCTTTTTGTCCTGCCCTCAGGTGTTTTGGAGAATGGTTTGACTCCCTCTTCTTTGTGAAACCCCTTTGATATAGGAACACTGCTATCCTGAGATATCAGAACACTGCTACCAGAACAGGAATTTCCTGTTCCACTTTGGAACATACAAGAGCAGTTAGTTTCTCAAAAATACAGACCAACAAACTTTTCCAGCATGCCTGATAGGATTGCATGGCTAATCACATTTTTCTACAAAATCATTTTGCATTTTCTCTACTATCTTCTCTTTTGTTGACTTCCACTGTTCCATACAATGGTATTTCCTAGCAAATGCTCTTGATAGGCTAAGATTAAAATTTTACTGCCATTTCTGCCATTTCCATTCTGCCATTTCCAAAGAAAATTGATTTATGATTTCATAATTACTTTGAATAGTAGTACAGCACTACCAGACATGTGCAAATAGTGTAAAATTTAATTTGATTTATCAGTTCTCATCCAATTCAGCTTGACAGTTCAAATTGATTCAGAAAAGTGATCCAATTTTATTTAGATGTTCAAACTGAATTTTCAAATTGAATCAATTTATTTCAGTTATCCAAACTGATTTGGAAAAAAGACATTTTTGTGCAGATGCAGAAGCATCCAAAATCAATCTATTTCTTTCAGAGGCATCTGATTTCATTCAATGACTCGAATCAACTTTTAAAAATTCCATTTGGAAAATTGATGTCATTTGAGATTTCATTTGATTGCTTTTAATCTATATTTCTGAATAGAACAGCTGTATACCGTACAGGTTTCTGCTTGTCTCCCACTATCATTATTCTCTTTCCTAAATATATTTCTGTGTGATGAAATTAATGCTTAGCTATATTATACACAAGAGTAGAAAGCTACTGTTTTTCTATGGCTTGGTGACAGTATCAATCAAAGCATATGAAGATGCACTAAGAACACAAAAACAGTACTCAAAGAAAAGTGACAGAGAAACAGGAGCTCATTCAAAAGTTATCACTTACTTATGCTCTCATAGAGTGCTAATCCTCCAACAGTCTCTTATCAGCTTGCTTGGAATTTCGCATTGTTGGACATCCAGGAGACTTCTGGAAATGGTTAGTCCTACTTAATTCAACAATGAAACCATGTTTTGTTTCTTCCAACTTTTTCTCAGTGGGGTTTTTATAACTTCATCCCCAGGGGTTTTTTATCTCCAAAAAGATTTTTTTAAAAAAAAAAAAAAAACTAAGCTACTAAAAGCAAAATCTTAAAGAGTTTTGGTATTATAAAGAATTGTTACACTCAAATATGCTTTTCCATTACAGGAGGAGAAGGAGAAGGCAGTTTCAGCATCACTTCAGTATATTTGTGCAAATATAAACTACAAGCCCATTTAGGTCAACATGCCCATTCTAGATGGCAGCTATTCTTCAGGTTTAAGGCTTGACTTTTGCTACTCCTCTAAAGCATTCCCCATTATTTCTCATGTTTACACAATTTCCTATATAAGAGGGGAAATGAGTAGTTATACTGTAGGTGAGCCTCAAAGCTTGCAGGTATACTCAGTTTTAATTAGACTTTTAGACATCCCAATTAAGGAAGTATTATTTTAGTACTGTCACGCCTCACTCAATTTCTCTTTTCTAAGAAAATCACTTTTGGCTCTTGAATTTATTGTGTTTGCATACAAAGTCAGTCTCTTGAGCTTCTTCTTCTTATTTTTTTTTTCTTTGCTAAAAACCACTGTTTCAATTTCTCTCTCCAGAATAATTGCCTACAACAAAGTTTGCAGGTGCATTTTATTTAGCATAAGCAAAATATGCTGTATATCTTCCCTATTTGCTTTGTAACTCTTAACCTCCACAGTATATTTTCAAGCATTCCTTCATAATGCTACTATTTTCCACTTCAAAAAGGAAACAAAAGAAAAGAAAAGGAGAAGGACAGAGAAAAAGAAGTAAAATGTGTTATTTAATAAAAGATAGAATTCCAATTTTCATTTAGTTTTGTAGTTTTCCTATTCCATGATGAAAACAAACCGGCTGCATTAAAAGACGACTTCTAGATCCTTCCCCTTTATTTGTTTGCTTGTTTGTAATATTTTTTGCCATGGGTGTCAAACTCGCCATGTCACATTGCCATCATGTGACCTTTTGTAACATTTTTCCATTCGCAGCGCTGGGGTGGGCGTGATCTGTGTGTGACGCATCTGGCCCATGGACCACCAGTTTGACATCCCTACTTTATGCCATTCTATGGAGCTCAGTAAAAAAATGTTCATCAAACAGTAATCAAATAAAGCTTAACCATTTGATTTAACAACAACCATTTGATTTAACAAAATCTGGGAAAAAAATTAAAACCAACATAAGCTAGATCCAGGAGAAGAATTCTTGATCCTTTTGAGGTTGTTGGATTTCTGTTCTAATCAATCTTGGGTCATTTAATGAGGATGATAGAAGGGGTAGTACAACATTATCTGGATAGCAAAAGCATCCTATGCCTGCACATGATGATAAAAAGCATAAGTGACAACAAAATTTTCATCTGGGATAAAAAAGACTTTCTACTTTGTGTTACTTACCTTAAAAGGTGTCTTCTTTTCTAGTGTAAATGCAAAGAATGAAAAAGGAAATTTTTACTTCTTCAGCAGTCTTCTAGCAAATATTGGGTAATGTTTTAACACAATAAAATACCCAGCTCATTATTTGTTTATTTGCTGCCTATCTTATTGTGGTGCTACTCTAGGCGGTTTACAACAATAAAAAGGAAGAAAAGTGAAAGGAATGTAAACAGAACAGAAATAAAATAATAGAACAATAAAATAAAAGGAACACAATGAGAATAATACATCAATGTAATAACCAAAAAGGTGGTTGAGTGCAGAGCAGAGGTGGAGGAGGAAAATATCAATAACTTGAATAGACAATAATATAGATTAATTTACTCAAAAAGAGAATAGATCATCCTGTTACATTTGGGGAGCCATTATTGGGATTCTGTTGGGAAAATGTGCATTAAAAATTACATCTAAAGTACAGCTTGATTCTCTATCCCAAAATTAAGAGTAAGCCTTCTTCAGATGTGAAGAACACATGAGGAATAATGATACCCAGACACAAAGATATTTTCCTTATTCATTTCCATTTTAATATAGAATCATACACACAGGAAAAAGGACCTGTGGAAGAGATTTTTTTAATACTGCAGCTCAATCTTATTCTAACTGCAACAGGATTGACACATCATATCTTATTTAAATGCTTGTTAACATGCAGATCACACGAGCACTAGAGATAGAATATATAAAGATGAAAAGCAAGAACACTGTAGATATGTGGCTAAACTTCAAAGACATGAGAAAAAATGCATTTAAAACGAGAACTTTTGTATTCCAAACTAAATTCTGAAAAATAAGATGTGATTTGCCCTATATTCAAGGACTAAAATTTTGTTGAAGCAGACATGAAAAAGATGAGCATGACTTTGCGAATAATAAGAAAGGAAATCTCCTAAGCACCACAGGTAATCTTTGACTTACGCTCATTTGAAATTACAATGGCACTGAATGAAAAGGGACTTACAACCTGTGCCTGAAGTTATAACTACTGCAGTGCCCCTGCAGTCATATCAACAAAATTTGGGTGTTTGGTAGGCTGCTTGCATTTACAAGCTCTGCCATTCTTCCCCCATCTGCCTATTTCCTCCCCTCCATGCCCTTTTGTTCACCCTGAATAGTGGTATTCAGCAGCTGCGTTAGGGCTGGGCATGAAGTTGATCACAAGGCCCTATCAGTCTGAAGCAGTTGCCACCATCCCCAGGCCTCAACTTCAGCCCATATGCCACCGTTCTCACTGATAAATGCACCCAGCTTTTCTTAGCAGTCATGCCAGCACAATACCACCCAATCCCAATTGCCAGCACAGCCTTGTGCTGCACAGGACCTGCTGCGTGCCACTTACCTTCAACAGTTTTCTTCCACTGCTGACAGGTCCATGCAGCCTATCTGAGAACCTCCTTGCCATACCAGGCCTTCTTACTGAGGTCACGTTGCATCATTCTTATATTTTGGCAACTTCATTCTACAAATCGCACAATGTGTGGAAAGAGGCTTCCAAAGTATCAAAAGAAGGGGCTCCTTCCATTCTCCATGCCAACATCCTGTTAACCATTGAATCCAGCTCCAACCAACTTTTAAGCAACTCTCACAGCCACCCTGCATTCCTGCCAGCTATTTTTCAATCTTGGCACAAGATTGGCAGAGTGTCAGGAAAATAAAGGAGCCCTAGTTCTTTACCTGTGCAATTGGACACCTGTCAGATAAAGAGGCATGTCTCTTGCAGTTTTTCTTGCATTTGGAGGCCTGCCAATAGTTATCAATAGTTTTAACTAATATTGAGAGCTGACAGTGTGTGTGTGTGTGTGTGTGCGGGGGGGGGATTTATGGCATAAAGTACATACATCTATAGCAGGGGTGGGTTCTACTTACCTTTACTACCGGTTCACATCGCGCCTGTGCCCGCGAGCTTGCTTCGCTCATGCAGGCACACGCTCTTCTGCAGATGCGCAGAAGCTTCTGCGCATGCGCAAATCACCTATAATGACATCCAGGTCAGTGGGTGCAGCCTCCCGCTGGTTTTACTACCAGTTCTTGCGAACCGGTCTGAACCGGGGGCAACCCACCCCTGATCTATAGAGAGAGGAACAGAATGTTCACAAAATGAAGGTGAGGAATGTTACTATTCCATTCCAGTTCTGTATATAAGAGCACGAGTTATGCTCCCATAATACTCAACCTATTCTATTTCTTCTTTAATATGGTGGCAATGAGAAAATTCAGCTGAAGGAACAGAGTTTCTAGTGGTAATCAAGAATATCAGCCCAATAACTGGAGTAAATGCAGCCATCTTAATATTTCTCCCTATTTAAATACAGGCAGACTTTACAATGTCAAGTATTTTGCTGTTCAAAGAAGAGGGAAAATGGAACTCCTTTCTCCACAAGGCAAAGTGCATAGTTAGTTCCCAAACCAGCCTTTTTATCCCTTTTGGCAATTCAGACAGGCTATTCCAGGAATGCTCTGTTACAATAATAACTTCTTCTTTTTTTAGTATTCAAATCAACACCTCCAGCAGATACTTCAGTCTGACTAAGTGGAATCAGACCTGCAAAACAACTGGAAACAAAATTCAAGTTTCAAATCAAAGTTATTCAAAATAAGTTTCCATAACCTACACTTATATAAGTATTAATATAATAGAAAAGGCTCATTATACATTTGATTGCAATGGCAAAAAAGCAGTTCAATATAACTTTCCTCCTGCACTTCTCTTAGCTTTAACAATACAAAGTTGCACATATTAAATATGACTGATTGCATATAAAATTGAAGAGACAACTGAATATTTTATATATTCAGTAGCTTTAGTGTCATCAGACACATAAGCAGGGAATGTTGTTATACAGTACATAATTTAAGGTGGCAAAGCAATTTGAATCTTTTATTTACTACTTAGTTTTAGTATATGTATGTGAAATATTGTGCACAGGATTATTCAGAGGTTGCAGTACAGAAAAGCCTCCCTCCCTCCTCCCCCATTTTGTTCATTATCTAAAATAAATCTCATGCAAAGCCTTCAAATATTTTATTTTGTAGTGTTCCAGAACAATCACTGCAACAAGGGGATATATTAATCCATTTCTTACAGAGTTGATGTTGTGTTATTGTTTCCCAAAATCATAGACTTAGCTGCACCCGCAACTTTCCTTTCTTATTTAGAACATTTAAAAGATATCAAGCATTAGAGAGGCAAAAATAAATTAGAGGTTTCCTGCTTCTAACATAATGTTCAAAATGCAAAGCTTATTGTTATAGTTTACAGTATTTTCTGTTCTCTTTTTCTTTCCTGATTTTACACTCCTTTCAGGGTATCCCAGCAACTTACTAAAAAGCCCCAAAGAACAGGGCTCTTTAGAACATTTCAAAAAAAGCATTTCAAGGTCTGGTAAAAGTAATGATGAAATGATGCTCCAGAAACTTTGGCGCTTACCCCAAGCATTACCAAGGCTCACTGATGGAATATTTGCTGCTGCTGTTGCTATTCTTCTTGTTATTCTTTGCTCTTACTTTCCCTCTTTCCTTTTACGATCCTGTAGTCCCTTAATTCAGAGTAGTGTCAAGGCGACAAGATGGCGACAAGATGGAGCTGAGTGCTGGATGCCTTTCCTGATACCATTGTGGAATTGCAACAGATTTTTTTCTTTGTGCCAGAGGAGAGAAACCAGAGATGGTATTCAGCAGGTTCTGACCAGTTCTGGAGAACCGGTAGTGGAAATTTTGAGTAGTTCAGAGAACTGGTAAATAACACCTCTGATTGGTCCCGCCTCCATCTATTCTCTACCTCCCGAGTCTCAACTGATCAGGAGGGAATGGAGATTTTACAGTATCCTTCCCCTGCCACACCCACCAAGCCACGCCCACCAAGCCATGACATGCTATGCCCACCAAGCCACGCCCACAGAACTGGTAGTAAAAAAATTTGAATCCCACCACTGAGAAAAACATCTGCCACTACCTAGGATTGAACTCTCAATCTTCTAAGTGGGAGGCAAGCTCTTCAACACTAGGCCACCACACCACTCTTGCTTTAATGTTTGAAAATATTATTTATTGTTTAGAACATTTCTACCCCCCCTCCCCATCTCAAAGAATTCTGGACAGCAAACAATAAAATTAAAAGGGTCAAAAGCAATTACAACCCATGCTAATGCAATAAACTTCACCTCCAATTAACCTTTTTTTTCTCCTGTTTACAAGAAAATAATCTCATTTATCAAGTGTCTTTGGCTGATGCTGTATTGACAGGATTGAGCTGTTATTGTTGAAGTACCATTTAATGTCACAACAGTAACATGGTTTTCTGAATGGGATAGCTCTAAAAAATGGTAATATGAGAAATTGTATAATCAATTCCAGGGATAATCTGTCTGATCAATGTGGGGATACACCAATTGTTGAAAAGCAGAAATAGAAAAGAGGTATCTTTATTTTGCCATGCAAACATCCTGGATCAAATGCTCTTTTGGGCCCAATGCATCAAATCTCTTCTTGTATTTTTATATTCTCTGTGGCTTGTATATAAATGAACAAGAGATTTAATGTTTGTTTGTTTGCTATTTATATGCTGCAATTTAGCATGATTTTGGATTGGTGTGTGTGTGGGGGGGTCATTCCCAGGGGTCAAATGCTACTGGTTCGCTCCGGTATGGGCGAAACGGTAGTGATAAAAACTACTGGTTCATCCGAACCGGTATTTCCGACAATCAGCTGTGCCACATGGTTTAGCTAGAAAGCAGGAAACCCTGCTTTCTAGCGAAGCTAAATCGTGCAGCACAATTGTCCCTCCCCCTTCGCTGTTCTACTTAACTAGTGAAGTCTTCTTTTTCTGTGCAAAAATAGTGCAACCCCTGTAGGACTAAAAATGGAAAATCTCCAGGATAAAGTGATCCAAATAAGCTATGGATAATCCTGAATTTGTACTTCTACATACACTGGGCAAGACTCTGACAACACCATTTGATCAGCCTAAAATCAGAATATCCATCTAGACATCATCAGCATACTGATACCTAATCTGAGCAATGGATTATTTTACCTCATCGTGTCATGGACATTTTAAATGAAACTGTAGCCTAACCATCTCCTTAACCTTTCCTAAAATAAATTAAAACAAAATAAATTATAGCATTTTTATGCATGTTATTATGAGAGAGGGACAACAAGAAAGCTTTTGATGTGCTAGATTTGATGTGATTATTTGTTTTTACATGTTTTGTCGTAAGTGGTTAGCTTAAATTTTTCTACAAAAAAAGTAAGGAAATACTGGAACATAGAGAATATGAGATTTGATTTATTTATTAAATTTATATGCTGTCCATCTTGCAGTTTTAGGGGACTCTGGTTGGCTAGATATAGATATGTCTTTATATAATTTAAGGAAATAAGAATAAATAATAATTTGTTAGGTTGCCAAAATTGAAAGCAATGTACAGAGTTTAAAATATTATACAAATACATTACTGTAATTCTAGCACATGGGGAAAACATGCAAACAAAACTCTAATTGCTTATAATCAACCAGGCAGAATCACAGAATGGCCTGGCCTGTTTGAACAGCCATGTTTCAAAACTTTTCTAAATGATCAATGGCACTGTTTGCTTGATGAGTTTGTGCATTCTGACCCTGCCTGATTTTAAAGGATAACCAGAACCATCTGAAGAAAGTATGTCCTATAAGCCATATTCTGGCCCAGATATAATTACAGAATGGTCTTTAAGGTCAGCCCCATGTAAAAAGCCTTACAATAGTCCAGATAACAGGTGGTTATGGCAAGAGTCAGAAAGACCACAGAACTTATCTTTGGGTTACATTTGACCAATCACTTTCTCTCAGCGCAACCCATCTCAAAGGTTCATTTTGTTGCAAAATGAGTAGTAAATGGAGAAATAAGTGATTTGAAAGCTGACAAGGTATTGCATAGCTCATTCAAGTGAGTCATGATCAAAGAAGTACCGTAGATACAGAGCATTAAATATGTCCTTTTCTGGAATTTAGAAACAGATAAATAATCAACATCATTAAGTAGATGTCCTCTTCTTCTGTAATTCCCAACTTGATTTGCACTACCTTCATATTTATTATGTACAAATTTAACATGCTATTTAGCTTGTTTTCCCAATCCTAAATAAATATGTTAATTTATAAAATCAATCCCTGATGCTCTCTCTGGATACACTACAATTTATAATTAACTTATTTATTTTCAAATTCATAAATCAAATACTCCTACTAGTCTCTGTGAGTTTAGTTCAGCAGGTTTTCAACACAGCCGAGAAGTGTTTACAGTCCTTCATTAGTTTTAATTCCATGTAGTAATCTTCATATCTAAGCCCATTTGAATTACCTTTTCCCATGAAGACTGCACTGAGCGTATTATGAAAATAATTTAATGAACATCAGACATCTGTATCAGAAGAAATACTACCATAGTGTTAATCTTTTTAAAATGAAACTGCTTCATCAGTTATGCAGATCGTTCACATTTTGCACCAGTAAACAAATGAATCATAGTAAAAGTATTAATTCTAATAAAATGATAGGTAAATGCAGACATTTACAAAGGTTACAAGATTTTTTTTCAACTTTTGATGTTAACCTAATTCAAGACCAATGGGATTATGACAAATTTGCTAGAGCGTCATCTTTTGATCAAAATCTAAAAACATAAACATGATACAATTATTAGGAAGTCTTATTCAATAGATATGCAAAGAACTGTATTTTTAATATCCAGAAATTGACTTCAGTTGCTGTTGTCTATTGTACTTTTCAAATAAATGTGAATAAAAAATCTCTAAATACCTTCATTCATCTTTTTGAATATCTATAGAAACAAGTATATCAGTAAGAGAAATCATGCCCAGGTAAATCAGTAAACGAAATAACTTGCAAGCCAACTTCAGTACCTGAACATTTGTTGAACAAGGTACGATAAGGTAAATTTCATAGACTTCCAGCTCAGTGAGTTTCATAAAATTCCCTGATACAACTGACCTTTCTCATTTCTTTTTATAGTATATTTCAAGTGAAGAAGGCTTGGTTATATACACAAAATGTCATGCCTTTAGATAATTTATTGTGAACATTTGCAATATAGACATCTCCTTGCAGCAGTTTTATGAAATAATGTTGAACAAAAACAACAATAAGAATTTGAGGATATGCTATGTCACCAGAGTAATTAATATCATGGCAAATTCTTTGTTGGATAAATATTGTAGGACATCAATATTTGCAGTTCATTTGTTTTCATATTCAAATAAGGACAGGAACAGCAAGAGCTTTGACTCATAGACATGAAGTGTCATATAAACAAGAAATATTATCCTACCAAGGTCTCTATTATTTCAGTTATTGTACAATTGTCATATCTGTATTTATCATGACCCTAATTTTTAATAGTAAGCACTTTCTAAACTGCCACCTGAAATTTTATATTGGACGAAGCCAATCTTTAATCTTTCTTATATACCTTGGTGTTAAAAATATTTTGTACCTAAAAGATAGAAAAATTAGTCATATTGTGATTTAATACAGCATGTTTATTTGTTTAGTTATTTGTTTGGTTATTTATTATGTAGCAGTAAGCCTTAAGTTCCTAGCCTCACAATCCTTTTTTATCTGTCTTTGATGAATAATTTAATTCTTCTGTTTATGATTTCTGTTTCTTTTGAATATGGGATTAGTCTTTCTGTGAATCCATAGTTAATAATGTCAAACCATAGCTAACCTGTGACTTAATATTCTAGTTTGTTAACCAGACTATTAAGTCATAGGTTAGATTCACATTTTGTCATTAATTATGGTTTATAAAAAATACATATTTTTACTGGACTGAAAAAGAAAAACACTGTTTTTCTTTTCATAAACCTTGAATAGAAATTTCAAATTTCCATCCATTATGTTGAAGAGGTGATAATTCAGGAGGAATTGAGGAGCTCCTAACATACATATTGTCACATATAAATGTAACCTACATAGTCTGCAATTCCACTTCAAAGTGTATTGAATTAACTAGACAGAACCATTCTATATCTTCAGAACTATATCTACTTCCAGTTAAACAGTAATCACTACAAGCTTTTCTTTTACACTACATTTTCTTTTCTTTTCTTTTTTGTTTCAAGTTTTTTATTTTATTTTACATATACATATCAATGCAGGAACAGTGTGGCACCTGAGTGTCATACATTCTAATACAAATAAAACTAGTAAAATTAATCATTCAACCAACTTATATATTTCTAATAATAATAACATTTATATTAAGTTGTAATTTATCATTATTTAGTTATTCCATGTTTTAATATATTGCTCTAATGCCACTCACCATATTATTTGATCATAAATAATAATAATACCGCCATTCAATTTCTAAGCTTCCCTCATATTATTGCTTTTATTTTATTGTGTAAAAATATTCCCCCTTTCTCTTATTTCTATTTCTATTCTAACTTTTAATCATGTCACCCTTTTATTAAAAGACGTTTTCTTTCTATCCAACATCTCTTGCCCACTTTGGTGCTTTGAATCCTGTTCATTTTTAACTTATCTCCCATATTTCATTCTTTACATCTATTTGTATTAAGATACAATCATTCATTATTTCATTATTCAATATTTCAATACACAATTCTAATACCAATCCCAATATTATTGAGACATACAAAATTATTCTAATGATATTCTTTACAATCATCAAATCTATATAATTCTGATAATAATACATGTTTATATTAAAGTATGTTCTTTCATTATTTAATTGCTCAATGTTTCACTATATTATTCCAATGCCAATCACAATATTATTAAAAAATACTTAATACCATCATTCAATCTCTAATTTTCCCATTTTATTGTTACTTTTATTCCATTATATAAATGTTTCTCCCTTCTCTTATTTCTATCTAACTTCTTTTTTTTTATTGAAAAAGTTTTACAAATACAAATTTTCCCATTTCCACCCCCCTTTCCCTCCCTAACCCTCCCCTCCTCCCATGACTTCCCCAAGGTGAAATCCAAATCCAAATCATATGTTATCATACTTTACCGCCCTTCTATTCTCCCCCCTGTATACTATACATTTCTACATGACATTGAACTATTCTACCCCCTATATACTATACATTTCTACACAACATTCAACTAAAAGCTATCTGGTACTTCCTAGTTTGGTATTTATTCTGCACATAATCTATCCATTTCTTCCACTCCCATACATAAGTCTCTTGAGTCCGGTCTTTTAAGTATGCTGATATCTTCGCCATTTCTGCAAAACTGGCCACCTTCAAAGTCCATTCTTCAATAGTAGGCAAAACATCCCTTTTCCAATATTGACCAATCAGTAACCTAGCTGCTGTCACCATATACAATATTAATTTTGTTTCACCCATTGAAAAGCCCTTAACTATGCCCAGTAAAAACAATTGAGGAGAAAATTGGAGTTTTTTCTTCAGAACATTTTGCATAACCCACCAAATTTTTATCCAGAAAGCCTTCACTTTCTTGCAAGTCCACCATATTTGATAATATGTAGCATCCAAACAATCACATCTCCAACATTTTGGTTGAACATTAGGATACATGCATGACAATTTCTTAGGATCTAAATGCCACCTATAAAACATTTTATAAAAATGTTTTAACTTCTAATCATGCCACCATTCTAAGAAAGAAGGGAAAGAAAGAGAAAAAGAAAAGCAAATCAAGAGATCAAAAAAAGGAGAAAAATCCTTTCCTTTCTATCCATTCTCTCTTGCCCGCTTCAGTACTTTAGATGCTATGCTTTTTTTCACTTGCCTCCCATATTCCTCTATTGGATCTTTATCTCTATCTACATCTACTTCTTGGCTATTCAATCTAAGTATTTCTCCCACCTCTACCCTCTTCCACTGCCTAACTTCCAAAGTATCTACCCAAACCCCTATCTCCCATTCAAAAGTATCTTATGGTATCTCCAATTCTCTTTTCAACTCTCTTGAAATATTTTCGTCCTGGTTTAATTAATTAATCACTGTAATTTTTATTGTTATCTCCTCCTTGTCTTCTTCTCTTGTTCACTGGTTCTTTGGTTCTATCTTTTCCTTCATTCCTTCTGTTAGCTCCTCCCTTTTCTGAGCATCTAGATCTTTACTCATCATCCCTCATATAATATTTTCCATTTTCCTCATAGTCTCCTTAAATCCTTTCTCCATGATGTCCTTTGTGCTTTAGAAAATAAATGCCATCTCCTTCATAGTTCCACTCATTTCTTCCTTATGAAGCATCTTATTTTGTTTTTTTAAAAATCACACTTTTGTCCAGTAGTCCAAGAACCATTTATTCAGACCTAAAATTGCCCTTCAAGAAGTACACTAATCCCATAGATAATCCCATAGATAATCAATCAGGTTCCATTTAAATAATCCCAGAAGTTATCAAAAGCCTCTTTACGTCCCCAGGTTCAGTCTTTTAGCATAATAATCTGGGGTCACTTTAATTAAATAACTTCCTTGTTCTCATATTTGAGCCATCAGTAGTCGTTGGGTAATTAGGTATAACCCAGAAAATATTTTCACAATCCTTTCCCAGACTTGTTTATTTTCCTTTTGTCAGCAAATGGTGCTGTCAACTTAAATTTCAGTGTTGCCGCTAGTCAGTCTATTTTTAGTTATTTTGATCATGATTTTAATTGTAATTCAATTATAGAAACAGGATAAGTTTTTTAAGTATATAATTCCAGCATTTTAAAATGCCTTCCCAATACTATATCTTCCCAGTTTAAGAGTCCAATCTTCTGTATTTTTAGAAATTTATTGTTTTTTCCCTTTAGGTCTTTTCCTTCCGGTCTGGTATTTTTTCTCAGAATGCTTAATCGCCGCTTTAACAAACAATACTGAGCAAATAGTTTTAAATTGTTCCTTGGGGTTAAGTTTTAAGTAAAAAGGAATCCTCTCCCCCAGTTCCAGTCACTACTTCACTCCAGCACCAGTCTTAGTTGTTCCTCGGTTGTCCCAATTTCGTGGCAGCCATCTTTCAGTTGCCGCTTCTCCTCACTGTGGTTGACAGGGAAAAAGAACTCCAGGTCAGACAGGAGAGTTGTGACCTATACGACCTCACAGGGCACCCCTCTTTGCTTTACTGCCCCTACAGGATGACTTTGGCTCCTTACGGACCCCACCAATGGAGAGAACTTGGCCCCGGAGTGCAGAGACTCGCTTCTCATGTCCAATCTCGCCATGACATTCACCGGACGTTTTCTACTACAAGCTATTTTCTTAAAGCTGAAAATAACAGCCTTGAGAACCATTTAGAAAATTTATTTCAAAAATACTTAACATTCTTCTGAGGCAGGTATCAACACTGTAAGCTTCTATCAAACTCCAAGTGACCATCACATCACCATCCAAATAAAATAATATTTTTTTAAAATTAGAAATTATCAAAATGTTGTGATATCGTTATATCTCAGAATATTTTGTGGATTTTCCAGGAAATTACTATAATCTTTTGAGATTTCAGACAATTTGTGCAAATTTATTAACTTTTCATGAAATTTTACAAATATTTTGGTACCTTAGCCATATGTAAGATTACACAATCATGCCAAATGCATGATACCAAACCATTTGGTATCTAGGTACCACTAACAGGAATAATCCAAACATCAAACCTATAGAATGCTAAACAAAATGTTAACAGGTGCAAATCTTCTGTAAATATGCTTTTGCTATTCTTAAATCACCCATTAATTATAGTTAGTCAAGTCTATTGTCATGAAAAAAATAGAATTATTTTGCTCTCTTGATTCCTCCTCTAATGAGAAACTTTTGCTTCTTTCAGTTGATCACAGTTTATTATTACATTACCAACCGGAATGTGGTTAGATTTATTTAGAGAACCCAAAACATGTTTTGAATATCCTTTCTTTCCCTATCAGTAAAACTAGAACTGTTTTGTCCGATTCTTTCCAATGTAGGGAATTCCTTTCTCTCTCATTTCCCTACCCTGACCTTTCTCCTTTTTCACCCAGCTGCCGCAGCCAAAGCAGAATCACCTCGCTTCCTTCCTTGTTTCCTTTTAGGAGCCAGCTTGTCCAGATAACTTTTCTTACACAGGGCTCTCTGAGCCTTCGTAAATCTGCAATGTTTCATATAGCTACACTATCCTAGCCATGCTGTGTTCAAAGACAGTGCAGCATTACAAAGACAGCAATCTGCGATTCTCAGTTAATGACTGCAAGAGGGATGCCAGGATTGCCATTATAAATTGGTGTGGTCATGTGACATCTCACTTTATGACCACACTAATTTATGATTGCAATCCCAGCTCCAATTGTGGTTATACATTGAGGATTACCTGTACAGATATTAGCAGGAATTGAGCAACTATCAATTGCTAAGGACAGAAAATGAACAGGAACTTCAAAGAGAAAGATCGTGGGAACCTTTCCAATTTGACCACTTTATGACTTGTGGATTTCATGCTGGCTGAGGAATTCTGGGAATTGAAGTCCACAAGTCGTGAAGTAGCCAAGGTTGGAGACACCTGGACTCTAATCAACTGATCATGGTGTTTATTCCATTTATAGAACAAGCAGTTTAAATATCTCATCCCCAAACTGAATCAGAATGCTATCATTAGTGCTGTCATTTAGGAAAGGTTGTAAGATATATATCTGCTGGAAAGTTTTTTCCTGGGCAAGATTCAATTATTTCAGTAGTTGTATTTTTACTTGAACTGATTGTGTATTCTTTTTAGTGCTTCAGCAAATGATTCTAAGCTTTTGAGAAAAATGTCAGGCTTTTTTTAAACAAAATTTAAGAGCAAGTCAGGTTGGGCTTTTTAGAAATGGATTTTAGTTTGCTTCCACTCTATTTTTGATGAAGGCAGGCCTTAGGATATCTGTCAGTGTCAGATCCAACAATTCCAATTGAAATAAATGTCAGAAAATTAAACATTAATTGAACAATTTACTATTACAGAAAAGAGCTACAAAGCGGAAGTTGTTGGAGCAAATAAGTAGCAGGAAACTGAATTTCTTACTATTGACTCTTGCAATTAATTCTTTTTTGAAATGGGTGAAGGAGCAGGAAGAGATGCTGTTGAGGTTTCTAGTAGAGCATATCTCACTTATCCAAAACCCCAGGCCTTGCAAATGCAGAAACAAACAAGCTCTGGAACCGTTTGATACAGGTTTATTGAAGCCTGAGGCCTGGCACAAATGAGTACGTAACAGTCAGTTGCAAAGTCAGCGCTGAGAGCTACCACCTCCCAGCGCTCTATATAGGCAGAGCCATGCTGCTCAGTCCCACCCACGCAACCAGCATCCAGCATTGGCATTCAGTTCTCCGTTAGCAGTCTACCTTCCGGTGCTTAGGCCACCGGCCACCGGCCTCCGTCCAACCTCCAACCGCTTCGTCCCGCATGCTGTTGCCTCCAGCGCCAGCCAGCTGGGTTCCTTAACACCACCAGTCAGCTGTGCGGGGGTGAATGCCACCATCACCTCTCTTGCATTCACTGTGGCTGAAGCTGATGCCGTCCCAGCCCAGCACCTTGTCATTGCCCGGGTCATCGCTGTGCCGCATGGCTGTTCCTGCCACTGCGGCTACTTCTGCCTTGCCCCCTACCCACAAGTATGACATCAAGTCGGGGCTTGACAGGCATCTCCCCCTACCAGGGCCGCACCTGGAAGACAGTAAACATATATATGCTAATCACGGTTTTGTTACCATGGGTGCCTGGTTTCCATCCCTCCGACCTGGTTTCTGAGGATAGGTCTTGTGGAACTTTCGGATTAGTCAAGTGGCCTGCCTGTTTGACGTCATGGCACCTGTGCAGTACCTTCTCCCACAGGGCCAATGGGACATGTAGTTTATCGCCGTTCCATGCCAAGCTGTCCCATTGGGTTAGTAACAGTTGATACTCCAGGAACCATGGATCGCCCCGTAACTCTGCATCTCCCGAGTTAGATCATCTGCAGTGCTCTGCACACGAGCTGCCTGTTGTGGATAAAGAGGCATTATGGCCTGGACCACTTCCTCCTGGCAGCTATTATATTGGGGCATCTGCGATAGGGCATCCGCCATGAAGTTTTTCCCCATTAGGATATATTTGATGGTAAAGCAACACCATCGGAAACACTGTGCCCACCGGACTTGCTTCGGGGACAAGCAAAGCAGGATTACATGAGTTCCATTCCAGGGGGATGCGGGTACCGGGCCTCGGAGTTTGTGGAGAGAGCAACTGGAGGACACTGTGTGGCTGCTACCCCAGTTGTAACCCCCTCAGGCTGAACTGGATGGCAGATGCTCTGGTGTTTTTGGTGCAACCAGCTGGGTCATTCAACCTATTTTGAAATGCTCCTAACTTATTCACATGCAATGCAGGAAATTAATCTATCACTACAACTAAAATAAAGTGCACCTGTCAACCAGCTTTTGTATTAGATGGAAGAAGCACTGTTTTACTTTTTGCTTTGGGCCTTTCAAAGTCTTGGGCTCACTTTGATCATGAACATACCCTGTTTTCCCCAAAATAAGACATCCCCTGATAATAAGCCCAATTGGGCTTTAGAGCACATGGCAATAAGACCAAGCACTTATTTCAGGGCTCAAAAAAATATAAGACAGGGTCTTATTTTCGGGAAAACACTGTAGACAATCTAGGAAAAATGCCATACTCTATGACAGCAGCTCATAAAATTTACACCTTTAATAATTATTGTTAGTCAGAAAAGGTGCTACCACTAGAATAGGTGCTATTCTGATAATGCAAATAATGAACTAGCACATTCTAGCAACAGAGGTTTAGTTGTAGAATAGAAAGCAGTACTGTATTGCTTTGACTCCATTAGCATCCATAGTTCTGGACTCAAAAATATTAATAACATCAGTATATATTTGATTTATTTTCTTTTGTTTAATTAAATGCCTCAAATTTTTAAAAAGTATATATTAGGGGAAATGGTTTAAAACAGCATTCCAATGTTTGTTTTCATTGTAGAAAATTTGGCAGAATGGACTTCTACTTACAATACTACCATGGTGTAAAAATGATCTTTAGGATTGAGACATATATTCAACATCAACCAGAATTGTACATTAACACCTTTTTTAGCTGAATTTCAGAAAAACAAGTTAAATGTTCTTAATTTATAGGCTAGATCTGCTCTCTGCTGGAGAAATATTATTACAATCAGCAAAATCTCACATTGCTGTTAGAAAAGAGTTAAACATTTATAACAATTATTCAAGATGTCCTTCAGATGTCCTATCACAGTGATGGCTAACCTTTTTGCCATCACATGCCAAAAGCAGGGGGAGCACGAGGGGTCATGCGTGCACATGTCGACACCCATAATTCACTGCTCCCCACCCCACTCACGCAAAAAGGTTAGCCATCACTGTTATAGGTCATCTAGTCCAACAGGCCTTCCCCACCCCCCTGGAGGCCCTCCAGAGGCCGGAAACAGCCTGTTTCCTGACTTCCAGTGGGCCCAGAAGTCTGAAAATCAGCTGGCCAGAGCACACATGTGCGCTGGAGCTGAGCTAGGGCAATACTCGCGTGCCCACCAATATGGCTCTGCGTGCCATCTGTGGCATGTGTGCCATAGGTTCACCATCACGGTCCTATCGTGTTCAAGACACTCAAATATGAGATATAAAATAGAAAAAAATCTGTTCAATCAAGTAGTATGCATGGACAAAATGGCAGCTATGGATAATACTCAAGTATTTTCAGCAAATATAGCAGCCTCCCAATTGTTACAAAGTGAGTATCAAACTGCCTCAGCCAGTAGAGCCAATAGTGAGAGCTATTGTTGAGTTATAGTCTGCAATTTTCAGTGTTCACTTATATCCTGTCACTGTTTTGTGTAGATTCAAAGCAACCGACCCTCTATATTAAATATCCAAAACATCAATCCAGTGCCATTTGCAAGAGATTAAAAGTGGGTGGGTATGTATATCTGCATATAGAATTCTAAACCAACTGAAATTACTACAAATGTAAGACATGACTGTATATTTTAAAAACAGTCTCTCAAAGCTATGAAAACTTTACTTTAGGGACGGTAATTCCATAGGAAGTAAATGCTTCTATAGTGTAACAACTTTTCAAAAGAAACTACTTGCCATCAGCACATGCTTTGTATCCTTCTTTTAGTGATGGCTTCGGTAGTCTTGCTCTTTCAATAGTTCCTAATAACAGTGATGTACACCTGTTCTATTTTTTCACAGATATCACAGGTGCTGCAGCATCTCATTTAATAAAGAATAGCTCAAACTGTGAGAAACATTTATGTGAATTTTCTTTCTCATGGTCAGAAGCATACTGTTTTTAATCTTCCTCAACCTTTTTGTCATATACACACTTATGATCAGCGGTGAATGATATTTAATGATAGGAAGAATCTAGCACCAAAGATTTCAGCCTAGAGCAGGGCTGTCAAAATCGCAGGTCACAAGCTGGATGCGTCACACGCTGGCCACGCCCAGTTTAGCAAAGGGGGGGAAAGTCCCGATATGTCACTGATGCTGCTGTAATGATGCAAGTTTGACACCCCTGGTCTAGAGCTAATAATTCCAGGTAACAGGTATCCTGGTAACTTGGTATTGTTTACAGTCTCTCCAGAGACGCAGGGCAGAGAAGACGGTTTATGAGCCAATCAGCAATACTTGTCTTCCTCTGAATGTATAAACAATCCATTTTAAAGTGATGGCAGAAACAGCTGTCCTGAGATAGTGGATAGCAGGAATATGGTATAGTCAATGCCAGCCATACTATTTGCCAGGATCTTCTGGGCATCCTATCTCCACTTGTCATGTCCTTCACTCTCTCAGCAGTGAGCCAATATCCTATCATCACTGAGCATATGAGTCCTCTTTGGTTTTTTCCAGTGTTCTAACCCGGATTGTTTACCCATTTGTAAATTTGTGGTTATCGACGCCTGAAAATACTTCCGTTTGTGTGAATTGTGTGATATTGGCTATATAAGGAATCAGACTTGGACACTGCAGGAGCCATTTTCCTGCAAACACAAGAAGCTGCTTGAATAGAATTAGTTCATAGGACCATACAGACTGACTATTGATCAGTGGTGGATTTCAAATTTTTTACTACCAGTTCTGTGTGCGTGGCTTGGTGGCTTGATGGGCATGGCATGGCTTGGTGGGCGTGGCAGGGAAAGGATACTGTAAAATCTCCAGTCCTTCCCCACTCCAGGGGAAGGTTACTGCAAAATCCCCATTTCCTCCCGATCAGCTGGGACTCAGGAGGCAGAGAATAGATGGGGACGGAGCCAGTCAGTGGTGGTATTTACCAGTTCTCCTAACTACTCAAAATTTCCACTAGCGATTCTCCATAACTGGTCAGAATCTGCTGAAACCCACCTCTGCTATTAATACATTGACAGTAACAATCCAAGGTCCCAGGCAAGATTTTTTTTCCAGACTAGCTGAGGAACCGAACCTGAGTGTTAATCTGAGATAACACTTTATTCATGAGATATGGTCCTTCCACAGTGGCTTTTTCCCATGTAAAATAAATGCTCAAATCACTGTTTGAAATTTTTTTTCAATGATCTTGTAAATGATGATATATCTCACACCATTATTTTCAGAGACATTCCAGATCATTTTTTAAAAACATGAGGTATATGGAACTTGTATTTTCCGATTGTAGCTCTTTTAAAAGAGTAAAAATTATACTTTCTGAATGGCAGAGTGAGAATTCCCATTGCCAGTCTTCATCTTACCAATCCTAAGCAAACCAAACTTTTCTTATTCAGAGTAATACATTCATGGATCAAGGATCAAAAATGTGACTTTGATTTAGCAGGAGCTTTAGAGCACAGAAAACCTCTAAAATGATGTTTCTAGCTAGGCTTCAAGTGAGCAATTTTCTGATAGTTTTTTGGCCTCTGTTTACTCCAGAAACTTTTGAGTACTTAGCAATTGTGAAGTATGTAAAAATATTTTTTGCTTTTTGTTGCATTTGTTTACTTTGTTTACTTCTAACTACTGTATATATAACCGTCTGTTATTTGCTGGAATTATATTTAATCTCATTATTTAGCTCTGGACACAAAAGGTAACCATTCTTCCTTTAAATGCAGAGATTCTAAAAACAGAATTAAGTGAAGTCAGAGTGCCACCTCATGGTAGTTAACAATATATACACATTAATGATGTTGGCAGCTACAAACTTTTTACACACAGACACATGCACAAACACAGAGTCAAATATTCTGTTTTAACATTAAGCAGTACCAGCAAATCTATGCCAGGTATTTATACCGGAGGTTATTAGACAAGTTGGACTTAAGAGAATATTGCAGAAAACAAAAGGAAGGCTTTATAGCCAGCCTTTTTATAAGGGACAAAGTCCTACCATTTCAGAAAAATATACTACAAAAATATACTGCAACATCTGAATGAGCCCTACACACAGAACAGATTATCAACCAGTATTTTGACATTATTTATGGAAAAATCTATGACTTTCCCAGTTACATTTCTCTCATTTACTACTGTGTTTCCCCAAAAATAAGACCCTGTCTTATATTTTTTTGAACCTTGAAATAAGCACTTGGCCTTACTGCCATGCGCTCAGAAGCCCGATTGGGCTTAATATCAGGGGATGTCTTGTTTTGGGGAAAACAGGGTAGGACATCAGAAACAGGCCTATGTGGGAAGGATATAAAGCTACAATCTATCTTTGACCACTATTTAATTTTTACAATCAACTAGACAACCCTGTGGCATGTTGGGTCATCTTTGAGAGAAAGGTAGTGCAGTCTTTTTAACTAAAATGAATATTACATTTTAGGCTGACCATACTTTTTACCGGACAGTTCCATGATCATCTAAGAATATATATCAGAAACAGAAAAATAATTAGTGGTATATGAACTTCACTAAGAAGTCAATATTTATTTACCTAAGCAGATATACAGAATTACCACTAGTGGGCAAAAAAGTAATAGCAGTGGGAGTGACCTACAGATTCTTTTCAATGTCTTCATTGACTTTGCTTGTGGGAAGTCAGCAGGAAGTGTAGGAAATCACATATTACCATAGGAATGCTACAACTGCCACAACTTTGCCGATAAATCTGACCTGAACATTTGTGAAAATTTCAATTGCACAGGTATGATGGGTCCCAAATATTTTATATTCTTTAAATTAGCAGATTTTAGATACCTTGATTCAACAATTGTTGCAGTATAATGCAGCATTTGGGCTAACCTGAGGGTAGAAACAGGTAAACACAATGAGTTTTAGTAGTATATAGATTCCGAAATGGGCTCTTTAGACAAAGCGAAGTACTATCCCCCTAAGCCAGGAAACGAGCACAAAACAATTGTTATAGGGTTAAGGAAAGTTATAGCTTTGATTCTCTTTTATACAGTCCACTTGATGAAGTTGTACCGATAACTGAAAAATCTGACCAGGGGCAGACAGTTTATCATTCAGGAACTGATGTTACCTACTTTGATAATGAAATGTCTGCAAGTTAAGTTCAGAGAGCCTCAAATATCCCACCATTCAACCCTGAACTACAAATATTATCTTTTATTGGTATTCAGGAAATCCAAGGCCTATGGAGTAGACTGGGAGGTCAAACGCCCTCCCAGAATACAGTGGCCACTTCCAGGCTGATGCAAAGAAAATTATATAATTATATATTATATAATCGCCAAATGGGAGGATTTGCCTTTTCATTTTTAATAAAACTCAGATCCTAGCCTTCATCATAAAAAACTACCCCTACAAATGTAGTCTGGAGCATCAGTTAGCATTAAGACCAAGCAAGTGGTGTATTTTAAATAACAACTGTGCACATGATCTTCCAAAGTCAGAGAGGTATAAAAGCCCTCTATCATCATACACTTCAGAAAATACTCAAAATAATGTTAGCTATTATGTGATTTTTATTTTTATTTTTACATATAATGAGCTGAAAAAATCTCTGCAGCTAGTGTTAAAAAAATTGGAGATCAAGGTGTTGCCTCAACTTTTACCAGATGATGAGAATGTTCAGTCAAAGGAAGCTGTTCCAAATAGTGTGCCATGTCTGCATGCAAAACTCTATATTAAAAAGGGGTTGAGCCACAATTGAAATAAGAAAATGATTCACTATGTTTAACTATTGAGTAATGCTAGTATTCTACCCACAACTTTTATATTCTCTTGAGACAAAGATGGTCTTGGGATACCAAGAAGCCAAAGTAGGCCTTATCAAGGGTTTCAGTTATGGGAATGTGCATTAACGGAATCCACACTAAATTAAGTCTTAAATCAAATGTATATCTTGATCAGCTTATTGTATATGACAGACTTTATGCTACCGCACAAGATGTTACCCTCAAGCAGGCATAGAAGGCAGATTCAGAATATTATGCTATACTAACTGAATCTATTTAACTTTCAAATACACTGCACTATATTATGATTTTATTCAACATTTTCTTCAGCAATCATCTGAAATTTGTTGAAACTTTTGTCTGACCAAGACCCCAAAATTAATTTCTTATGATAGTTGGCTTTGCTTGCAAACTTAATACCCGACCATAGACTGGCACCTTAAATGAAGGTCAGTTGGCTCAATCTCCATTTTTAGTGTTTTACTATTTCTCTTATGACCACACAAACTGTTGTATTTGTTATTTTTATAATTTACTTGTAGAATTAGTTGAGAATTTAGCTAAAATTAAGTATTTGGAGATGGGCCTATATAAAAATGTTAATTAATTTTTTTAAAAAATAATACAGTACACTTCTTTCCTTGCAATATTACCGGGTTGAAAATCCACAAAAGAAAATTACTCATTGCATTAGCAGTAATCTCCATGCAGGAGTTTCCTACTACCCAGTTCTCATATGTGACTGACAGAAATAGCTAAGTCTTTGTGAGCTCATTTAGATGATTCCAGAATACAGACATTGCCGTTCTTATAGAAGCCCATTTTACACATAATTTACTTGAGATACAAGCATGGAGGGAAGAGGTTAACAAAATCCTATAAAAATATATTTTTAAGAGAGAAAATGGTTTAGAAGGAACAGGTAAGCTATTGTCTACTGAAACACACACATTGTTTTCCCCTTTATTCCGATCTCAATGACTTGTGTCATTTTGTACCTGGAATTTTGCTCCTATAGTCCCTAACAAGCAACCATTTGCCTTACCTAATTTTGCCTCATAATAAGCAAATGCAAGTATAAGAAACAAAATGCACATTACAAATAAAACCAACATTATTTTCTGTATATATCTTTCTTAAATATTGCATTGGGCTACCTGTAACAAAGCAGTAAAAATGGTATATATTAAAAGGTGGCTTAAAAAAGAAAAGTAATAAAACAAATTGTTTTAGAAAAAGCAATTTAGAATGTAATTATATACACATCTATTCAGAATTAATCCCACCAAATTCAGCAGACCTTACAGTCAGAAAAGAATGCATAGCATTACTGGCTAAAAAACCTGCATTTTTTGCTTTCATTATTAGAAATACATGACCTTAAGGGTTCCTAAACTTTGTACAAAATAAATCTTAAGGGGCAAAACAGCAACACCAGTCACATTATTCGTTGTTCTTGCAACAAGGGATATTTTGATTAGATTCTTTCACTTGCCCAGCCTGCCCCAAGCTTTCAAAGCATTCTATATTAAGCAATTGTATGTTTTGTTTTCACAGCAGAGGTTAGTGATATCCCTGCCACTGAGATCATTGTTTCTATGGCAACAAAACATACATCAGAAAGCAGAGGCTTTCATTTCAGTGCTGTAAAAATAAGCAGAATACCCCAAAAGAAAAGCATGGATGTTGGAAAAAGTTTTATTCCCACTTCAGATCCACACAATACTCCAGAACAAAAAAGAATCCCAATAAATATCAAATGCTTTGCTATAGGATTGGACAATATTCATTTTCATTCCATTTTGAAGCTGCTTATTTCATCAACCATTCAGTCCACTGAGTCTTCCGTTCTAAATGACATGTCACTATGGAAACAGAGGCTTTAATTTAGAATCATATAAAACAGGAAGTGTGAAAAGAGAAACATAGTTTGTACATTGCACTGAAACATACTATGATTGGTTTGGATGTAGTATGATGTAAAGCCCAGTTTTCCAATATAATTAAGTAAGGTGTGAACCCAGCCTGGGTGTATATTAGTGGTGGGTGGCCCCCGGTTCGGACTGGTTCTATAGAACCGATAGTAAAACCGGCGGGAGGCTCCACCCACTGACCCCGATGCCATGAGAATGCTTCTGCTCATGTGCAGAAGAGTGCACGCGCGAGCAAGCGAAGCATGCAGCCCCGTTGCAAACCGGAAGTAAAGGTAAGTAGAACCCACCCCTGGTGTATATATGTGCAAGAGACACTCCCTTGACTTTACCATAAATATGAAATACAATGGAAATCGCAACCATTGAGCTGCAAAACTAACTCCATACACTTAGAATTAGGTTATGAGTTAAGTAGAAAATCACAAGGGAAAATCAGTGTAATAATTTAAAACTACTTTTGTGGTTACCGGTACATGAAAATGATTTTGACTCCAATTAAATACAAGCACAGGGATTAAACAACTACCATTAATTATATAAATGACATAACCAAAACTAGTCAATATTGTAATTTCTTGGATAGTATGTATGTTAATATTGGTTTTATTACACTTAAATTCCAATGTTACATTTCAATTTAATACATTACTTTTAATGAAAACATAATTGCTGTCCATATATGAAATCTATTAATCTAGTGCTTTTTTTTCCAAAAGGATTTAAGAATCACATATTAATATATTCCCATCCTCAAAAAATACTATTTAATTTTATTTATGTGAACATTTTTTCTCTCTAAAAAGGAGAATAAAGTCCACTCTTTCTCGTCATATTAAATGAACATATGTATGGGTTCTACCTTGAATCTCATTTTATTTATTTTTCACATTTCTGAACCATCCATGTCTCTCAGAGAGATACTATATGTACAATAAAATCATGCTATAATAATAAACAACATAATGGTAGCAACCATATAACTGTGATATCAATAAAAGGACAATATTTACTTTAAAATATTTTAAAAATTAATTGGATTGTATTTATTTTATCATACCACACAACACTTTCTGTGTTTAGTAAATGAACAAAGAAAGTATATTAATCTGAAAAATGGAACAGCATGCCAAAATTCACTCAAAACAGAAACCTGTGGATTTCACAGTGGGAAACTGGTTCTGTAAATTAAGAACTCACCATGAGTTTCATTCTGGTTTCCACTCACCAAAGCCAACATTCCCATCAATGTACCTTATATATTGCTTGTCACCATGTCTTATTTTTAAAATCCTGGCTATTTTCCATGTGTTCAAAGGCAGTATTCTAGCACAGATCTTTCATAACAATACTTAGCTGAAGATTTTCTTTTACTTTGTGACAGTATGATTTTTAAATATACATTAAATTTCAACATTTCTTCTGCATAGAATTTTGCATAGAATTTTGGATAGAATCTTGGAAGCACTTCTGTATAGGGCAGGTTTACAAAAGAAACTAATACAGTTGCAGTTTTCTATAAATGATTTTAAGAGGTCAAGTGAAAGACAAGCACCTTCCATGCCAGATTACTGGGAACAGAAAACAGTCAGATCTTTAAGTCAAATATACAAAAAGTACTGAATAGGTTATATTCTGAATGAAAGCATTTCATAGTTTTACATTTTTAAACACTCTGAACAATTTCATGATTTTGACTCTGCAGACTATAAAAGAAAGTAACATGTCATATAAATTCTGCTATGTCTAATAAGAGACCTGAAATTATCAAATGCTTTAGATAGTGGGAAAATATATAAGACAGACAAGCACAAGGTTTTGACACATTTTCCAAGTATTTTATATCTTCTGCCAAAATAATATGCCTTACCTGCATAAGAAACTAAAACTGATTCATGTCCTTAAACACACTGCCTTTCAGAGTAATTCCCATAGATTCATTGTCAATTTCAGGGTTAAAATAATCATTTACTGCAAGTCCCCTATGAAAAGTATATAGAACTGCTGCATATTATTCATTTCTGAATACTGTAATTCTTTTGATTTGTGGTGAGAATAGGAAAACAAAGGGCTTTAATGGAGCCATTTATATTAAATGCAGGACATACGCAATTCTGAAAATCAGAACTTTCCTTCCTAAAATCAGTTTACTATACTTATAGCTATGTTAGCTTGTTACCAACTAAGTGGCACCTGGAAAAGCAAATTCAAGTTGCATTATTCATGTTATTAAAATATTGAAATATCTTTACATTTTGTGGAATTTAGTGTAGTACCTGACAATATGACACAATCTTTTTAAAATGTAATCCAAATTCCTTGTTGATGGATAAAATCCCATTACTATAGCATCCTGAAGCAGACCAATTGGATTTACAAAGCTGCAATAAGTAAAGAGCTTTCAAAGGCAGCCTGTTTTTATTCTGGAATGGACTGTATCACCATGTACACATTCCTCATGGATAATTAACCATTTTTTTGTATTTTACTGGTGTGAAAAAAAGTTGAATACTTTTTTCTCTCTTCACTATTATCCGACACCTTTCCTTCCCCTTTCTTTTCCTTCCCCATTTCTCTACCAACTTTATTTTCATTTGTATTTTATATTATGATAATCTCAATAAAATTTATATTAAAATGGATAAACTAACCATTTTACTGAATTGTATCAACTTGGTACAAGTTTTTAAAAATATACCAACTAGACTATCAGAAAACATTTTCTTCATTTACATCAGAGGCACATGTTTCTATCATGGGAATTGTGTACTTTTAAAAAATAATTGGTGACAGGAAGATCCAGGACATATTTTTAATCCATTGGGTAGCTGAATAGTTTAGTTTTTTGTTTTGCAGATTAAATTACATTAAGCTCATTCAATTGTACAACTTTAATAACAAAAATCTAACAAACACCAAAGTCAAACTGAAATAACCGAGTTTGACTATGGCTACACTAGAAATCAATAAAACTATGCTGAAAGAACAGATTGAGGAATTGCTGATTTTAGTATAGTAATACTATTGGGTCAAGTATGTTTAGACAAGACTACACATATTGTTTATTCAAACTGTATTTTGAAATTATATAGAAAAGCTGAGGATATTTTGTTTACAATTGAGTTACATATTAGAGTTGTATTCTACACTTACAAAGTAACCATCGTAAGAAAGATACGGGCTTTTAAAGAGCACATACAATATAAAAATCAAGAGTCAGGCACTTGCATTTTTTTCAGTCAAAAAGGAGAGTTCTATCAACACCACACAAGGCAAAGAAGGTTGATGAATTGTTATACAAAATACATTTCCTATTTAGTTCCCTTTTTTATAAAGGCACTTTATATACAGAAAGGGAATTGGTTAATATTCCTGTTAGCCTCAAATTTCATCTGACTTCTTTACCATAGAAACACTTTGATACACATGTAAGTGCATTTTCTGTATTAAGTCAGTATCTATTGCTTTTCTACAATTAAAAATATTTGGTACTGAAAGAAATATTGAATTTCAGAAATTATCAGATGACATCATGATGTCTTAGCCATTTGGAACAAAAATATCAAATTATTTTCTTCACATGAATAGGAATCTGTCAGAAGTGAGTTTGAAGTCTTTTATTTTCTTCACGCAATCTTTCAATTTCAGCTACTAAACTGTCATTTATAGAATATCTTTCAAGTAAGGCATGCATTTCATTCTAGAGGAAAGAAAAGAAAATCAATATGTAATAGGAGAATTAATATTAAATTACTGTTAAATATGAAATTTTAACAACATTTAAAAAGTACCTTAGATTTTTTTTACAGAAAGGTAGACTTTGTTGTCACAAGCAACCAAAAACAACCAAAATAGAGTAATGTCACATTCTTTACTTTTTAAGTAAACCACTAATCTGGAAATGACCATTCCTAAACCTGACAATCTTGGACCATTTTTGTTCTGACTCCACCTTCCCCTTTAGGTTGCTGAAAAGTGGCTTTCCTAATGTTTGGCTACACATCCATTATGACTAACAGTAAAGGATTACAGAATTGCATTTTTTTTATTTATTTATTTATTTATTTATTTATTTATTTATTTATTTATTTATTTATTTATTTATTATTATTATTATTATTATTATTATTATTATTATTATTATTTATTTATTTATTTATTTATTTATTTATTATTTAAATTTGTATACCGCCCTTCTCCCGAAGGACTCAGGGCGGTGCACAGCCAAATTAAAATACATACAATACAAAATTTAAAATAATTTAAAACAGAATTAAATCCAATTGGCTTCCCGAAATATTTAAAAACCCATTACCCTTAAAAAACCCTTTAAAAATTTTAAAACCTCTGGATTGCCTGCCCCAGAGTTAGAATAATAAAGTATTAAGTACTACAATGAAAGGGAAGTTTGTCAACATATATGTACAACTCTTTATATTTGTATACATACCAACTGAACATGAAACTGTTTGATCATTTCTACTTGCAAATTTACAATGTCACGATGACAAGCTTCCCTGAGGAGAGAAAAACACCAATTCATGTTACGTCTAGTCATTTTTTTCTCCAATTCAGAGATTTACTACTACACAGGTAATTTCAAAATGATAAACTATCATCCCACTAGATCCCCTCACTTCAATGTTAATGTATCTCTTTGATGGAACCTACTAGAAATAAAAGGCTATTAGGAAAGAGACTGTTCCTCTTCATCTTACTGCATTTCCAGTGTCAAGTACCCAATATGACAGCTAATGCATCAGGCTTCTAAATTACTCTGGTAAATGAAATACAGAGAAAAACATCTGTTTATTTTAATAAACAGAAGTGTGCAAAACTCTCCTGTTGGAAAACTCTTCTGTAGGAAATTCTGCAAAATATGTATAATTCTACAAATACTTCTACAAAATACAATAGGACAAAGATAATTTGTGACATAATATGACAAATAAGAAATTGTATGTTTTGTTGCAGGCACAAGCTACGCACCAGTTTGTGTGCATGAGCATGGATATGTGTGTGCATATGAACAATAGAGTTAGCTGAATCCTAAATTGGAAACTGAGGAAATTGACTATTTTGTTTCTTTCTTCTTAGGAAACATATTGTAGTGTTTGCACTGCTTCAGTGTCTCAGACTGTTTCTCTCTCCCCACATACCGTTTTATATCCGCAAGTATTAAGTAATCCCTTAAATTAGAAGTCTTCTCATAGATTCAAAAGTGTGTAACTTGCCTATAGTACGTGGGATACTCAGTACCAGTACCTATGTATTAAAAGAGTCTATTTGCATTTATCTTGAAAAATACTGGATACAGAAGCCTTGGCAAAAATTTAGATTTATTTAAATTTATTTAATAAATTTATTTTCAAACACTTGGTAAAATAATTACACTGTCTTAAAATATCTGCTATATTTTAGATATGAATTGAAATAAGTACAAATAGAAAAAAATTCTTTTAATTCTCAATAGTTTTCCACAGGGTTACTTCTTCTAATAAATAAAAATAGTTCTTTTCCAAATTTTTGTTGCATTGGTTACAGTGTCCACTTGTTTGCACTGCGCTTGCCTAGTTATTATACAGTAAAGCCATCATTGAATGCATTACCTGACAAGAGATTCTTCAGTCAAGATTGTTACAGAACATAACACTTTTCTATGGCCGACAGAAAGAGATTATCACTTAGTTGCCTGCTAAACCTAAGGGTGAGTTAATCTAGCTCCTTCACCACTATATACTAGCTGTTGTGGCCCATCAGTGGCCTGTGCAATTAGTAGCTGATTCCGACAGGGAGGAGGCTGGTGTGGTGCTGCGCCAGGAGCCTGTGCAGCTGGCACTCGAGTCAGACAATGAGGAGGCTGGAGAAGATGTGGTGCCAGAGGCGGGGATTCAGCCAGGGCCTTCAGAACCTCCAGAAGCTCCCATAAGTGAAGAGGAAGAAGAGGAGGAGCCTCTTCTCGATGCGCGGTGCGCAGAGCTGCCAAAAGGCAGGAGTGGCTCCTCAGGAGGAGGTCTCCTCAAGAGTAAGGCTTGGGCTAATTGGCCACTCCCTTAGCCTATTTAAGGAAGGACGACGACTGAGGCAATTTGGAGGGAACAACTTCTTTCACTCTCCTTCGCATCTTGATCTTAGTTCTCTGCAAATTGTTTCTGGGCTTTCTGCCAACCATAGTAAGATTACGATTATTTATTCTTTGGATTCTTGTAGGCTGTTAAGAAAGTTAATTAACAGCCTTTGTTTGAAAAAGACTGATTTAATTTAGTAAACTAAAGTTTGTACAGACTTTGTGTGTGCTGCATTCTTTGGGGTCCGTAGCTGGGGCAGAACACTAGCATTCTAGAATAGAATAGAATAGAATAGAATAATAGAATAGAATGGAATGGAATAGAATAGAATATAGAATAGAATAGAATAGAATAGAATAGAATAGAATAGAATAGAATAGAATAGAATAGAATAGAATAGAATAGAATAGAATAGAATAGAATAGAATAGAATAGAATAGAATAGAATAGAATAGAATAGAATAGAATAGAATTCTTTATTGGCCAGGTGTGATTGGACACACAAGGAATTTGTCTTGGTACATATGCTCTCAGTGTACATAAAAGAAAAGATACATTTGTCAAGAATCATAAGGTACAACACTTAATGATAGTCATAGGGTACAAATAAGCAATCAAATCATGTTAGGAAACAGTCAATATAAATTGTAAGGATACCAGCAACAAGGTTACAGTCATACAGTCATAAGTGGGAGGAGATGGGTGATAGGAATGAAGAGAAGATTAATAGTAATGCAGACTTAGTAAATAGCTTGACAGTATTGAGGGAATTATTTGTTTAGCAGAGTGATGGCGTTCGGGAAAAAACTGTTCTTGTGTCTAGTTGTTCTGGTGTGCAGTGCTCTATAGCGTCATTTTGAGGATAGGAGTTGAAACAGTTTATGTCCAGGATGTGAGGGGTCTGTAATTACTTTCACAGCCCTCTTTTTGACTCGTGCAGTATACAGATCCTCAAGGGAAGACAGGTTGGTAGTAATTGTTTTTTCTGCAGTTCTAATTATTTCTGAAGTCTGTGTCTGTCTTGTTGGGTTGCAGAACCAAACCAGACAGTTATAGAGATGCAGATGACAGACTCAATAATTCCTCTGTAGAACAGCAGCTCCATGGACAGTTTTGAGCTTTCTGAGTTGGCACAGAAAGAACATTCTTTGTTGTGCTTTTTTGATGACGTTTTTGATGTTAGGTGTCCATTTTAGGTCTTATGATATGATAGAACCTAGAAACTTGAAGGTCTCTACTGTTGATACTATGTTGTCTACTATTGTAAGAGGTGATAGTATAGGAGGGTTTCTCCTAAAGTCCACCACCATTTCTACAGTTTTGAGTGTTTTCATTCCAGATTGTTCTGGTAGCACCACGAGGCTAGTTGTTCAACCTCCTGTATGCGGATTCATCATTGTCTCGAATGAGACCAATCACTGTTGGGTCATCTACAAACTTCAGTAGTTTAACAGATGGATCATTTGAGATGCAGTCATTGGTATATAGAGAAAAGTGGAGAAAGCATACAGCCTTGAGGGGCCCCTGTACTAATTGTACAGGTGTGATCGTACAGGTCTGATGTGATTCTGCCTAGCTTCACCTGCTGCTTCCTGTCTGTTAGGAAGCTTATTATACACTTACAAGTGTGTTCAGGTACCACTAGATAGTTTAGCTTAGTTAGAAGAATGTCTGGAATGATGGTGTTGAATGCTGAAGTAAAGTTTACAAAGAGGACCCTTGCGTAGGTCTTTGGAGATTCAAGATGTTCTAGGATGTAGTGCAGAGCCATATTAACAGCATCATCTGTTGATCTATTTGTTCAGTATGAAAACTGCAGAGGGTCTAACAGCGGATCCGTGATGGTTTTCAAGTGGGACAACACTAGCCTTTCAAAAGTTTTCATAACTACAGATATTAGAGCAATTGGTCTGCAGTCATTCAGTTCCTTCATGGGAACTGAATGGGCTTCTTCGGCACTGGGTTGATAGTAGAGCGTTTGAAGCAAGAAGGAACATAGCACATCTCTAGCAATTTATTGAAGATACGGGTGAAGATGGGGGCCAATTGTTCAGCACAGACTTTTAAGCAAGAAGGAATTATCTTGTCTGGGCCTAGAGCTTTTCCTGGCTTTAGGTCTTGCACTTCCTTTTCTGTGATCACTAAGGTTGGGAATCCATTGGGATGGGGTCAGTTGTAAGAGGTTTGGCTGTTGTTGGTTAGTCTGAGATGGGATTAGTTGTAGGAGGCTTGGCTGTTGTTGGTGTGTCTGAGATGGGGTTGTGGAGATAGGTGGCTGTAGTTTCCTTTCAAACCTGCAGTAAAACATGTTCAGGTCAACTGCCAGTTGTTGATTTCCTTCAGCCTGGGAAGGAGGTTTGCTGTAACCAGTGATATTTTTAAGAGTTTTCCACACGTTTGCTGGTTCGTTTGTTGAGAACTGATTCTTTAGCTTTTCAGAGTAGCTTCTTTTTGCTACTCTGATCTCCCTTGTTAATACATTTCTGGCCTGATTGTACAGCATTTTATCACCTTTTCTGTAGGTTTTCTCTTTGGAACGACGTAGCTGCTTAAGTTTAGCTGTGAACCAAGGTTTGTTGTTACTGTATATTTGCAAGTTCCTGGTCGGTACACATAGGTCTTCACAGAAGCTGACATATGATGTTACAGTATCTGTGAGTTCATCTAAGTCTAGTATATTACTAGTATATTTTAGTATATTACATTATTAAAAATGAATAATAATAATAATAATAATAATAATAATAATAATAATGTATCAAATAAATGAAAAAATATTTTATGCATCCAGTTTCTACAAGCAACTTTCAGGTGAAGCAATGTTCAATAGGAGTTGGTTGTATTTTGATATGTCAATATTTATTTTTGTTATCTTGGCAAGCTTTTAGAAAATTGTGGATCCAGGTAAAGGAACATAATGATTAAAGAAGCAAGTAATATACTATAGTTAAGGAATGTTAAGGAAGACCTGTGATTAAAGGAGCATCTGCAGTGCTTTAGATAAACAATGTGATATGAATCTGTTGAACTTTAACATTTATAGTATTTGTAGTAGTTTTCTGGAATTCTATGGATAAAGCATAGTAGACCCTGAGCAGATTCAATAGTATAAAATCTGAGCCAACACCCAGCCCACCAAATACTGCTCCACAACAGTTCTCCTGATCACTGGCAGTTTTCATCTTCTTCAGCACCTGAGGTATTTTCTGCTAAGTGAATTGGAAAGGAGATACCTACTGATGAAACAGCAGGGAATTTCATGTGTGACAGCCCATAACAGTTATATGAAGACAGGAAAAGATAACTAGAATTTGATATGAAAATGGCATTAGCAGTTGTTTCAAGACTGACCTATAACATTATTAAAACAGCCATTTCACATTTTAAAAAACCCGTTTCATTCTTGAATCAGGGCACACCAAATTCAGAACGGTTCAGTTTTGAAATATTTTATATACGACATCTATTAAGTGGTAAAACTCATGAAAAATAAATGTGTCAAAAAATATGGTAAAGTAACATATTAATCTAATTCTCTTTACCTGAAATCATCCAGAGTTTCTTGAATCATATTCTGAATGAAATGAATTTGTACTGATGATAAAGGTGCATTCAATCGGCTGTTTCCAATAGTATCTACTATTTTCTCAGATAGTGTACTAGCAACTCCAGAAGTAATATTGGAAGTTATCTTTGGACCTATGCAAAATAACCAAGAAGTGTGAGCATTTCAATTTTACAGGAATAAAAAAGGAAGCAGCCTGAAAACTAGCATATTGAAAAGACATCTATATCTACTCTTACCATGTTATTTCTCATCATCATCTATATTGCAAAGTAAGGAAGAGTTGTTAAGAATTCCTCACTCAGCATACAATTTTAGAGCAAACTTATGACCAAACTATTAAGGATAAAACCTTAAAAAATACCGATCAAAATCTAATACATACTAATGGAGACACTATCTGGAAAATTATGCTGTATTCACAGAGTTAGTTTAGATTGTGTCATATTACCTTTCAACTCAGCAATGTAAACAGTTAATGGTTTAAAGAAAAATTTTAAATTACTTTTGAAATACAATTGCATTTTTTAAAAATGTGGGCATTTCTTGAGCATTATATCACAAAAGAGAGAGTTACACATACTTGTTGAGGTAGTACCATTAATTGGTGATTCATATAAAAGTTGTGTCTGGATATTCTTAATAAGTCTTTCTCTGGAATCAGGACTCTTGATTAAATTTGCAACAGGTGGAGTATTCAGAGTTGAAGGATCAGAGTTCGAGGAGTTCAACTATAGCGGGGGACAGAAAAAACATCTTTTAATATCCCATGACAATGTACAAAGAGGATAGGAGAGATCTATTAAAGTACAATAAGTGGTTATTTTTGCTACCAGCATTAATGTTGCAAGGTAACAATTTCTCTCTTATTTGAATGCTATTTATCACATACTAGGATCCTAATCCTAGAGATCCAAATTACTGGCAGCTCTTCTTTCCTCAAATGCAAAAAGTACATATGATCTGCTTATTAAAACTTCTAAGAAGGCGTACACAAGGCTTTTGGAGTTTTATCTACTTATTTTTAAGAATCCATATCTGTTCTTAGCTTGTCCATGCAATATCAGGGTTTGTATAAAAATGTGACTAAATAGCACAGTTAAAAACAGAGTTAAAAAGAGACAGATCTATAGCATCTATCTATTTTAACTGTGCTTTTTAGTCCCATTTTTATATTATTTTATGATGTTGTTTGTAAATTGCCCAGATTCACTTAGGTGAGATGGGTAGGATACAAATTTGATAAATGAATAAATAGGAAGGTGAAAACAAGTAAGGATAGAGACACAGACTTACAAAGCACTCATCCATTTTTATCACTTGATAAACCACTGTACTGATAAACTGTCATACTGGAACAAAGTGTCAAACTGTCAAGCAAGCAAGTACCATAATTCTGGCATGTTGGAATCATTCAAGAAAGCAAGGCCCAACCTATGGGCAGCCTTCATCATTCCTTTGCTTCTAGGACCCAATCATCATCATCATCATCATCATCATCATCATCATCATCATCATCATCATCTGGACTAGGGAAGAAAACACCTCTATTATGAAAGCTTACTATCTGTCTGAGCCAGCAAAACGTGGATTTCAAAAACGAATGTATCAGATTTGGAAGATGAACCATACGGACTGTGACACCAGTGAACAAAGGCTAATGGACCAATGATGTGTAATCCTAAACCACAAATTTTTCATTACAGAAGAATTAATAGCAATAGAAGAGAAAGCAATTAATGGTCTGAGTACATCAACAAAGAAGAGTAACATCAAGAATGATTTGCAGACTCAAAAGGAAATTGAGGAAGAAAGGGAGGAAGAGGATACTGAAATGGATGAAGATAAAGAACAAGGAAGCACTAAAGAACAAACACCAACAGATAGTGCTCAATTAGCTGGAAAAATAAAGCATCAAATGGAAGATGCTGAAAGAACATGTTTGCCAAAGCTGAACCAAGTGAACCAGAAAGAATTGAGAAATGTACTAAAAAAGGTCAATGAGGCTGTGCAAACTATTCGAACCACTACATTAGCCAAAACAAACCAACTGATGTATGCAGCAACCGTCATAACCACCAAAGAACTGGGGTTGAAAATACAAAAGAACCAAAGAGGCAAGAAGGGGAAGCCTAAGTGGAAAATTCGGTTAGAATTGAAGATCAAAAAAGTATGTGGAGATTTGAGCAACTTGAAGAACCTAAGGCAAGGTCAGCTAAAGAACAAGCAGGTCAAAAGCAGCCTGGAAGCAAGATACGATCTGAGGAATAAGAAGATTGCGGTAGTAATTGAAGAGCTGAAGCAGAGGGTTGTTGCCATCGCTGAAAAGATTAAAAGGTATGAAAACCGAGTAACTCACTTCAAGGAAAACTCACAGTTCAGAGCAAATCAGCACCAGTTTTATAAGAGCTTAGAAAATGGGGGCGGAGTAACAACAAATGAAAAGCCTGATAAAGAGAAAGCTCTGAAATTCTGGAAGAATTTGTGGGGAAAAAACAAGAAGCACAACAGAAATGCAAAATGGATCAAACAGGTTGAGGACTCTATTAAAGTGCATAAAATGGAATTTAATTTTTAATTTAATTTTATTGAATTTCTATACCGCCCTACTCCCGAAGGACTCAGGGCGGTGCACAGCCATAAAATAAAACACCTAGATATACAAAATTTAAAATCGAATAAAATGAATTAAATAAATTTGGCTGAATTAATACCCATAATTTAAAATACCCATATTTTAAAATAAATTAAAAATTTAAAATTTACACTTAGAAGGGAGAAGATTTAGGCGAGGCCAGCTTGATGAAATAAAAGCGTCTTCAGCTCGCGGCGGAAGGTGCGCAGATCCGGAATCCTCCGTATCCCTGGGGGGAGCTCATTCCAGATCGTCGGTGCCCCCACAGAGAAGGCTCTCCCCCTAGGGGCCGACAGCCGACATTGTTTGGCCGACGGCACCTGGAGGAGCCCCTCTCTGTGGGAGCGTACTGGTCGGTGGGAGGCTGTTAATGGTAGTAGGCGGTCCCGTAAGTAACGTGAAAATAACAAAAGCAATGGTGCAAAGACAGTCAAGAAAAGTGAAGAACTGGAGTACACCTGGACCGGATAAGCTGCATGGCTTCTGGTTAAAGGCACTTACAAGTGTGCACAAAAGATTGGCAACCCAGATGAATCAGATCCTAAAAACACCTGAAAATGATAAATGGATGACAACTGGAAGGACATTTTTGATCCAAAAAGATAAAGAAAAAGGAAAGGACCCTGGAAACTATAGGCCAATCACCTGTTTGCTAACAACATACAAGCTTCTTACTGGTATCATTGCAAACCAAATCTATGGATACCTGGAAAGAAATAATTTGCTTCCTGTAAAACAGAAAGGATATTGCAAAAAGTCAAGAGGAACAAAGGATCAATTGCTGATTGACAAACTAATTCTAAAGAACTCAAAGAAAAGACGAACCAACCTGTTCATGGCTTGGATAGACTATAAGAAAGCGTTTGATTCAGTTCCCCATAGCTGGATCAAGAAATGCCTGGAAATCTTAGGCATCAGCAGCAACATACAAAAATTCATGGAATCTTCAATGAACCTCTGGAAAACGAAAATTATGGCTAATGAAGAAGAACTGGGTGAAGCTGAAATTAAACAAGGCATTTTCCAGGGCGATTCCCTTTCACCCCTACTTTTTATACTCTCAATGCTACCACTGGCAATCATTTTGAAGAAGATGAACTGTGGATACGAACTTGCAAAGAAAGGACTGAAAATCTCGCACTTGATGTACATGGATGATTTGAAGCTGTTTGGTAAAACAAAAGCTGAACTGAATTTATTAATTGAAAACACAAAAGAATTCAGCCAAGACATCAATATGCAGTTTGGAATTGACAAATGTGCAACAATAGCAACCAAAGCAGGCAAGATCATAGAAGAGGATGGAATAGAACTAGAGAATGAAGAAATGATAAAGGCAGTATAATCAGAAGAAGGCTACAAGTACTTGGGGATTTTAGAAGCTTCTGACTTAATGCATAATAAAGTCAAGGAATTAACTTCAGCAAAGTACATTCGGCGAATTCGTAAGATATTAATGTCCAAATTGAGTGGAGGAAACATCATAAAAGCCATAAATACCTGGGCTATACCTGTAATTAGATACTCTGCAGGAATAATTGACTGGACCCAGATGGAGTTAGACAATTTGGACAGAAAAACAAGGAAGTTTATGACAATGAATCATGCCTTGCACCCTAAAAGTGATGTTGACCGATTATATTTACCAAGAGCAGAGGGTGGTCGAGGACTCCTACAAGTAAAGCAGACTGTGGAAGAAGAAAAACGCAGCTTGAATGATTACATCCAGAAAAATGAAGAACCAATGATTAAGGAAGTAAATAAAGGAGGCCTTTTAAAGACAACTAAAACAAAAGCAGAATATAAGAAGTAATTGAGCAGCGAGCTGAAAATTGGAAAAGCAAAGCTCTGCATGGCCAATACTTGAAAAGTATTGAAGGCAAAGCCGACCAGAAACTAACTTGGAACTGGTTAAGATCAGGAGTACTGAAAAAAGAAACAGAAAGCTTTATTTTGGCAGCTCAAGAACAAGCCCTAGCCACAAACTGCATGAAGGCAAAAATTCAACATGTTACCACCAACAGCAAATGCTGCCTCTGCAATGAGAAAGATGAGACAGTCGACCACCTGATTAGTGGGTGCAGCAAAATTTCACAAACTGACTACCTACAACGCCATGACCGTGTTGCTAAGATCATTCACTGGAAATTGTGCCAGAAGTTTGGATTTGAGTACAGCAAAAACCACTGGGAACATCAGGTTGAGAAAGTTTTAGAGAATGAGAAACTCAAGATCTTGTGGGACTTTAGGATTCAAACTGACAGGCACTTGGTCCACAACACACCTGACATAACAATAGTTGAAAAGAAAATAGTATGGTTCATTGACATTGCAACACCTGGTGATGCACGGATTGAAGATAAGCAGCAAGAAAAAATCACAAAGTACCGGGACTTGCAAATTGAAGTTGAGCGACTGTGGAAAAAGAAATCGTGTGTTGTCCCGATTGTAATTGGGGCCCTTGGAGCAATACCCAAAGGGCTACCCCACTATTTAGAAATTCTAAATTTACCAGACTTGAACATTTTGACTCTACAAAAAACCACCCTACTTGGAACAGCTTACACCCTCCGACAATACCTTAACAGTTCCTAGGTCCTTGGTTAGGACTCAAGCTGCTGAGCTATTAACCAGCCTCAAAGGCTGTGAATCTCACCAAAGATTAACAACAACAACAACAACAACAACAACAACAACAACAACAACAGCTGATAGTTCCAAAACAAACAGGAAGAAAAAGATATGCATAAAGCCACAGTGTTCCTGATCTATCTTGTTACAAAACTGATGTAGATGTAATACGATCCAATCTTAAAGATCATTCCTGTAAGATTGTATGATGGAAGATGTAACAGCTTTTATGTTTTATGCAAAGGGGGAAATGTTGAAAGCAAAATAAAAGGCAAAACCGCAATCATACAATACCTGTTTGATATGCTCACTGGATTCTTGTTTTCCATGATTTGTTTTTTTAGCATCAATATCTGGATGCTCATCTTCCTCTTTAATGGGAGATCCAACAAATATATTAAATGGACTTGAATGAACAATATGTGGATTTGATCCTGCTGGATTTTTTCTTATAGGTAAAGCGGTATTAAACTGAGACAGAAAATCCATGCTTAAAAGATAAGACTGAAAATCCAAACCTATAATGCAAAACGAAAGATCATATATTTGCATTGCTTAATTAAAAACTTTCTTGATACATAGTCAAGTCTTTTGAAATAGTATTTTAGTTACTTCTAGATTTCTGCTATAATACTGCTACTATCATTAATATAACAGAAAGTTTGTTATAAAAACTGCTTACCATCATTTTTTCCTGGAACATCTTCATTTGCTTTACAAGCCACAATATCTAGAACAGATAAATAGATATTGACAATGCAAGAAGAAAAAAACCAATAGTCCACTTTTAACCTAATTTTACAGAGAAATTCTGTTTTCTAAATTATGAGCTATTCCACAAATTTGTATCATTTACAAATGTAATAAACATTCGCTCCATCTCTTCATCCAAATCATTGATAAAAACTATTGAACAAAAAAGGATCCATTTAGGATCTCCTTCCAATTTGATGAGAAATAACTGATGAGCATTCTTCAATTCAACCTTGGATCCACCTAATATATATGGCTACAGAATTCTAACCATAAGAGCCAATAGGAGCAAGAGTTCTAATGCAATAAACAGAGTTCTTACCAATAAACGTACAGTTTAATTTCAGCATCAACATACCATCTCGAAGTGGAGAAAATAGGTCACCCAAACTATTTCTTCCCAAGTCTTCAAAATTAGTTGAATTAGAAGTATACCCATGATCCATCTCTTTGGAAGGAATCACATCCAAATTGCTGCTCTGGGTCAAATCTATAAAGGGAAAACATTTTTTTTAAAATAAAAACATGCTTTAAGAATAAACTAAACTCTCATTCATGCACGCAACTTCTGTTTTCATAAGCAATATAATTTGGTATATTGAAGAGTCATAGCAATAATGAAACAAGTTCAGCAGATTTCAGATAAGGGGTTTAGAGATTTATAATAAGAAGCTGACCTTTAAAAAGATGGAATGCTGCCAAAATATAATCTGTAACATGTTCCACACAATCAATAGGGCTTATTATTGAGAATAATTAATATAATTAATATTGAGTTGCAAGCAACAGCCATAACCATTACCAACCATTACCAACCATACCTGTTAATAACTTTAATTGTGTGGACAATGAATACTAATAAATTTTGTGCCAAGACACCCACAACACTGGTAGAATGCTTGTTTCCCTTAGGCACTAATTAGCAATACAGGAAGGGTTGGCAGAAACATTTGCTGTCTGAATGAAGAATCACATCCCTCCCATTGTATGTGAACTTGTAGTTGAGTATTTCTTCAGCATAAGTGAAAGTATCTGCCAGGGCACCTTAAAGTTATACACTAGTTTATGGGTGCTAGTTTATGGGTGCAAAATGACTATCTCATTTTGTCTACTGGTAACACTGTCCTTGAATATAGGACAGAACTGTTTTTCTGTAAATAAGTATTTCTCAAAATCTCTTCCAAATCTTAAAAAAGGCATTATGCTGCCATCTAAATATATTTATTATATCTGTAATTGGAATTTTCTGGACAGACTGCAAAGTTATTCAAAACAAGAAAAATAATGAATACTACAGAATACATTTAACATACAAAAAATCATTATCCAAGCATTTGATATTTTAAAAATTGCCTAGTAGGAGATACCATAAGCATCCACAAGCCTACAACTTTTTCTTTCTAGCTGTTGTGTAGAATGGCACACTGAAAAGAATTTCTAAAATTGACCAGTGTCAATCAGAATTTTGTTATATTGTTTTTTGCTAATTCTATATACACTATCTTTAAAAAGAAAGATATCGGTGAAAGTACCATGTTTCCCTGAAAATAAGACCCTGTCTTGTATTTTTTTGAACCCTGAAATAAGCACTTGGCCTTATTGCCATGCGCTCAAAAGCCCGATTGCATTTATTATCAGGGGATGTCTTATTTTGGGGAAAACAGGGTATTTTAAATCAAAATACGAAAAAAAATTGTCCGAATTCAACAGCAATGCCACATTGTGCATCTGTTTTAAGCATATGCAATTTGGGTGAAAATAGTTTCATTTTTTTTAAATGTGTGTGTTGTTTATTCTGTTTTCCCTGACCCCAAGATGATAATTTTTTACCACAGCCCAGCTGTGATTGAGTTAAGAAACTTTTTTGGTGGAAAAAAAAATCACAGCCATTGCTAGAGTCATTGCTAGAACTTTGTACAACAAAAACAATATTTCAGTGGGGTTACAGAAATGTTAAAACAAAACAATGAAATAAGAACTTATATTTATTCTTTGGCACTATTTTCATTACCAGATTTTTTTCTCAACAGCTTTCAAATTCTTTTTTTTTTACCTGATTTATCTGGAAGAGCATCACTTCCTTTAACTTCATTACTTGGCATGGACTGTGGCAGGACAGTAGCAGGTACATTAGATGTAAGACTTTTTAAAATACCAACATTCTGAACTCCTCCAGTATTGTTTGTCAATTTGACATCAGGTTTTTTGCAAGTTTGCTTACTTGAACTTGTTTTATGACTAGACTAAAAATAAAAATAAGTATGTCAGAAATAGTCCAAATAAAAAAACTTATCTACAACAAGGACTAGAATGCTAGCATCAACTATCCTGACATTTTTAATTCTTGTAAAAATAAAGCATTCAAACAAATTATTTTCAGACTAAAAGACAAAGCAAGTATAATTGAAAATGTCAGCCATTTTGTAGACATAAAAACTGTACAGTTTGAATACAATTAAAATATAAACACATTTCAAAGCTTAATAAATGTGCATGATTTCTTTATTGATTTACTATAAATGGAAAATATTTAGTTTTATTTTTTTAATTAACATTTCATCAATATATGCTCAAGATGTTTTACCTTTGAAAAACTGTTACAATTCTGCAGTGTTATGCATTTCACAGACGTTTTGTGAGCACTGACTGATTTCACAGGTGCTGTCAGCTTTCTTAAATCATAATGGTATATTTTTCCACGAGAAGAGCCAATAGTGAGTGAAGTTCCTTCAGGCATGAATTCTACTGCAGTTAGAGGAGTTTCTGCTACTAAAGTTCTCAATTGTCTTTATATGTGAAATAAAGATATTGAACACAAAAGGGGAAAAAACCCATAAGAATGTTACATACAATTTTCTAAATAAAAGCTTTTATCTTATTGAATTCTCTGTTGGGTTTGATCTGGTTACATCTGTACATCTGACCCAAGATTATTCAGTGGGCTTCATGGCCAAAATAAGATCTGAGATACACGTTTTCCCGATAAATGATTATGCCTACCAATATGCCCATTCATCCTATGTTTAAATTTATACATAAAGTTAATACACAAAGGTCATCTTTTTTCTACTGGAAACATATCCCTAAATAAAGTTAACGCACAAAGCTCATCATTCTTCTAGTGGAAACATATCCTTAAATACTGCTGGTCATGATACCTTCTCAATTTTGACAAAAATTCAAGTATGTGGCATGGCAAATTGAACTCTCAGAGTCAACATCCTATACCTTATTTTATGGTTTCTGTTTAGATTTTCTTCTCATACACTCCAACCATTATAGATTTATAATAAAAAACAGATTTAAGGTTTTAACTGTCTAAGACAGTAAAATAAATAATAAATTTCAGGGCATCAACTTTGGATTTTCTCCACTTTTCCCATTTGATTTAATCTATCTAATAATGAATTGCAGAGAACTCAAATTCAAGAAGATTTGACATATGAGTAATCATTTTCAGGTTTCATCATTATCAGGTTATCTTTACTGAAGCAAGCAACATTTTTATATATGAAAAACATTCTAAAAAACATTTTCAAATGTACCTTCCATTTACTATTGAAATTAAAATGAGTTTTGTTTCGTTTCGTTTCATTAGAGAGTTCATGATAAAGATTTCAAAATATTGTTGGTTTGATATAAATTTATTTATTAAATACATTGGCAGCCTATCTCACTGTCAAGTGACTAGCTGAAAGCTGTTACTCATTTTATAAATAAGTATACTGACAAGTATATATTTACCTTTTACTTGCTGTGTCATAGAGAATTATTCTTTTATCTAGACCTACAGTTACAAGCAGCAACTCACTGATGGGAGAAAAACAGATTTCATAAGCTGGAGCTTTATGAGCATTTTCAAAGTTATGGTATGGAGTTTGACTGTTGACATCCCATAGGGTTACAGTTCCACTATCAGAGACGCTACCCAGTAATGCTTTTTTAAAGGGAGAGTATTTCAAATGTCGTATGGGCTGTAAGAAAACAAACAAACAGTATTCCATAATTTCTATTTCAACTAAAGTTTGACTTAGCCAAAATCCAATTCTAAAGATTTAAGTCAAAGTAATTAGTTGCACACATTCATAAATCAAAGACTTCAAGCTGATACATATTTGTGTTAAATGTACATTCCCAAAATATTTTAAGATTTTATTTTTAATCCTATTAATGAAATAATTTTTCTTTTTTTACATCAGTTCAGGATCAAGCAATCAGGTAAAGACTACTTGAAATCTCAAGTTATAATCACATATGAAAGCAAAGGAAAGTGGTGATCTATGCATACAAGTAGAAACTTCTATAGCAGCTATTAAAGTAGCCAGGCACACCTGGAAAAAGATGTGGCATTTTTAATTATTTAAAAAGAATTGTAACATGTATACATTTCATAGGATATCTTTCAAAAAACTGGGAAAACCTAACATTTTTTAAGAACTCAAAGCCTTTAAGGTGAGATATATTTTCTATTTCAGTCACAACTAAAAACATTTTACTTCATTTAGAAGTATAGTACTTGTAATTTGGAAAGAATGGTGCATAAAAATTGCAGTGTTTCATTAAATGTGTTTCTAAATGAAGCTATTTCGTAATCTCACCCATTTAAAAAAACAAGCAAGATCTCTCACATTAACACATAAGAGGCCAGATATTATTGTTCCGATATAAAATCTATGTAAATACAGTACAGGTAGTCCTCGACTTCCATTTAGTGACATTTAGTTCATTTAGTGACCGTTTAGTTACAATGGCACCGAAAAAAGTGACTTAAGACCATTTTTCACACTTATGACTGTTGCAGCATTCCAAGGTCACATAATCAAAATTCAGACACTTGGCAACTGACTCCTATCTATGATGGTTGCAGTGTCCTGGGGTCATGTGATCACCTTTTGCGATCATCTGACAAGCAAAGTAAATACAAAAGCTGGATTCACTTAAAAACTGTGTTACTAATTTAACACCTGCAGTGATTCACTTAACAACTTTGGCAAGAAAGCTTGTAAAATGGGGCACACTCACTTAACAAATATCTCATTTAGAAACAGAAAATGTGGGCTAAAATGTGGTTGTGAGTCTACTTGTTTACAACAAGTCACTGGGCTCTGATTGGGGGAAAAAAAGTACTAGTACCTTTGCAAAAGGACTTTCTGTGTATATTATTCCCATTTTCACATAAATATGAGAAAGCATTGAATCCTAATTCAGCATTTTAATGAAAATTCCACCTCAGATGTCACCAGGAAAGAAGGAGGCATATTAAAGATGGCTTAAATTATTAACTATTCTGTGAGACACTACCCAACAGTCTGCCCCAAAGATGTGTTTTTATTTTTTTTTCCCCTCAGAATTTTTCTTTGCATTTGTTGCTAGATCTGGCCTATTTTTAAATTTACTATTCTGCCAGTTTCTTGCCCCCACACAAAATCAGGCCCTGTTTATTCAGTTTTGGAATGTTGAACAATAATTTTCCAACATTCTGTTGAGTTGAAGAGAGTAACAAGTTAGAAAAAACATGCAGAACATATCTTTATTTCACATAGATTTATATCAAAGCACAGCGACTTATTTTTTCCTTCCCAACAGCAATCCTATGACAGAGAACTGGGCAATGCCACCCGGAAGAATGCAGAATTAGAGGAGCCAACAGCATTCTGATGATGCTGCCCAGTTCTCTTAGGGATGCACTGGGAGATTTGTTTTTCACCTCTTCAGACCCAAACCAGAATAAGTCATTTTTAAAATATGTACACATAAATTAGGTCCCAGTTCTCTTGCAGAGGAACAGAACTCTGAGCTCTTTTACATTATTTATTTCCAACATTCTGTCAGGTTGGAAGGAGTGAAAACAGTGGGACACAGGTATGGTTTTTCACTAAAAGCACATTTTCTGTTGTGGCTCAACTCTGTGGTCATAGCATATAGCACTCAGAGAAGAGATTGAAACTGACACAATATCCAGTAGTGAGAAACAGAAAAGTAGTACCTGAAAAACCTTTAACTGAACGTCAGCATTGATACCACATCTTTATTACAAGAGCAGCCCTTTCAAATGTTTAGTCAGCAAGTCTGCCATATAAGTTTCACTGGAGTGACATGCAATTAAAATTTAACAACTTTTCCAAGGTAGGCAATTCTGCAATAACAACGGAAACTTTTGAATCCTGACAAGAATGCCAAGCTTAGTGTCTCTTCTTTATTGCTAATTTTTTCAAGACTGAGGCTGTGATTCAGCAAGATATTATGAAGCTAAAATTGATGGGATAATGTCTTTTTCTTTAACTGAATGCATTATTTGTTACCATGGAACATACTTCCAATGAGATTATTTTCACAAACCTTCATATATTAGACATTTAGCATGCTTTGAACACACATTTAAAAACAGTGTGAAAAAATGCTAGAAGAATCTCTGGGGTAATGGGGACTACTAGATTCTCTCTACCTCCACAAAGTCTGATGACCACCTCTTCATAATAAGAGGTGGGAAATATTTTTTTATTATAGTGTTAAATTTATATTCCACCTTTATTTACATAATTTACAATGATATACACAATGACCCTAGCACCTATTTCTCTTGCAATAACCACCCTGTGAGGTGGATTGGAATGAAAAAGAGTGGCTCAAAGCCATCCAACCAAGCTTCCATGTCTAAGGCATGACCAGAATTCAATCCTTTGCATTTTAACCACTGTTCCAAACTGGCTCTATATACACAGACATACACATTTTTCAGAGGTTAAATGAATATGCAGGTGTTTTGAAAAAGCTGTACAAGAAAATCAAAAGTGTCAGAGTAAAACCATTTACTGTTGGAAAATGGTGTTGTCAACACACACACACACACACACCCAATTTTAAATTAGGTTACTTCTTCAAAACTTTAGAAACGTGTAAACTTCACGAGGAAGGAGAAGATCTGAAATATTTTGTTCCAGTGTTCTCATGTCCTATTATATAATTTTTTTCCTTTTCCACTTTCCTATGTTCCATATTATACTCAAAATAAATAATTCATTCAGTTTCAAGTAAACAAGCAGAAAATCCGAAACATTTAATGTTTCTACTCATAAATTGCATTAAAAACAATGAATAATTTCATTAGCATCATATATTTTATATAATAACTATTTAAATTTCATTTACCTATATCATAATAAATAATCCTGATTTCACTTTTAGAATTTTCATCCCTGAGTCATAAATCCCTATATTTTACATTAAGATGGATCTAGATTTAACAGCAATTGAACCTTTCTTCAGCTGGCTATAATGAAACGTTATAAATGGCAAAACAAACCACAGCCAGGAATTTAAAGTGCACACAGAAAAGTCCAATTAATATAATCCAGCTATATGTCTTTTAGCATCTTGTCACTAAAGATCCAATATTTCATCCCTACTTTCATTGCTTTGGTCTTTAAACAAAATCACATTGTCTATCAATAACTGTCAGACACAGTTTCCCAAATAAGCCACACATAAAGCAAGCAATGACAACTTTATTAGCTCTGCTATGAGGTGGCTTTTTTAAAAAGAGTAAACTGACTATTAAAAAGTTTGCATTGATATAACTGATGGATGATAACAATGAATAAAAAACAACAAAGTTTCTTCAAACTGGGTTTTTGCTTTTAATGGACACAATGCCACTATCATATCTTTTGCAAAGTTGTGCCATGTAATATTTAGTTTGTTCAGATTACTAAAAACAAAACAAAAATTTCTTGTCAAAAAGAAGATGCAATAATATACCTAAAAATAGGTTATACCATTAGCATCTGATCACCTTCTTTTCTGCTAATGTATCAAAAGGATCCCACATTTTCATACATATTACCCTGTAAGTTTCATTCAATTAAAATTAAATAGAACCAACCAACTTTCCATTTATGTAATTAGTCATTATCCCTTTTTGTCACAAATTAGAATATGATAGCATCATTTTCAAAAGATATTCCCAGTTTTTGAAAGCTGTGTATAAATTTGGTGCTCAAGTTGTATACCTTCTGTAAGATTACAATAGAATCCATTCATGCCACTAGGAACAGATTGCTGTGTCACTGATACATACCTGCGTGCTTCCATGACCAAATGGAGTGCTGGATAAATTTGTAGCAATACTATGCAGGATAATTTCACCACTCAAGGATCCTGATGCAACATAGCAATCATTCCAATTGAATGACACACAAGTTATTTCCTCTCTATGATCCTGAAGAAGAAAATATGCAAGCTTTAATTTAGTACAACACTCATGTGCTCCAAGGAAATGTTGAGATTACAAATACTTCTCTTTGGTCCCCAATCCTTCTGTGTCCACTACTGGTGAAAATTAATGACACAATTTCTCATGATTCTAAAGGAAATACATTAAACAGTTGTACAAATTCTACAATAGGCTTAAAAGACGTTTTTTTTAAAAAAAAAAAAAAACCCGCATTCATAACCAACATGTTATGCTAGAATATTTGGGGGGGAACAGGGAAAATGTTTAATGCCTGCCGAACTCTGTTAAAGCAACCATTTGCACTAAGAATGTTGCTGATAATAATAGCAATTTTCATTTTTTTTAATTGAAACTAATCTGCAAGATAAATAATGAAGATGGCTAAAAAGTAAGAAGGCATCAAACGTCAACACAAAACCCTAAAGATACATCAAATTTAACCAATACCATTCAACAAAAGAGAAGATTAAGAGGAATGAAAATCTGCCTCTGAAGCATATAATAGGAAAGATTTTTCCTGAACTCTTCTGTATTTACTATTCACCTTTAGCACAGAATGACCTATCTAATAAATATCTATCCAAACTATAGTGATGGGAGTTAAGCTTTATCAAAGATATTAAAAGCAATATCTAGCTCTGGTAAACTTCACTTTTCTAGATAGTGATGACCTTCACCCTCAAATTACTGAATGCTCCTCAAATCAAACAAATAGGGCCTACACTAAGATCCTTATCCATTGGCCAGATCCTCCAAAAATATCAAAGACCAACCTGCAATAAATTGGGACCTATAGTCTAATTACTTCAGAGCAAAGTCTTCAGGCTCTAAAATGTAACAATATTTTGTAATAGAACTGAAATTATCCATCAGTAAAGGAATATCCACACATATTCAAAACTGCCATTCCCAGAGTTTAGATAAAACATTTCCCAACATTTTGCAAAAACATTGTATTTTAACAAGAACTGTTTTTCTTCCATAGTGTTATTAATTATATTTACCTAACAACTGTCAGTCAGTCTTCCCCATACTCCTAAATTTGCATACACATAAATGTCAAAGTATTATGTTCCCAAACAAACAGTTATTTAAGGGGAAATTCATTATCATTTTGCAATTATAGAAATCAGCACAGCAACTAAATTCTATAATCAAAGAAAAATAGCTACACAGAGATTAATAACAGATTAGGACGATTAACTGCCCCAAAATCCAAAAGACTGTAGTTAAAATCTTGTAACCATACTTTGCTGTTTTTTCATTAACTATTTTTCCAAGGCCATCTAATATTTTAATTAAACCACTTACAACACTTTATATACATAAATAATGAAATAACGTACACTCTTGTGTACTGATACAGATAGTCCTCAACTTACAATCACAATTGAGCCCAAAATTTATGTTGTTAAATGAGAATTCTGTTAAGTGAGTTTTGCCCCATTTTACGTTTTTTCTTGCCACATTTGTTAAGTGAATCTGGTTTCCCCATTAACTTTGCTTGTCAGAAGGTCACAAAAAGATGATAACATCACCCTGGGACAATGCAACCGTCATAAATGTGAGTCAGTTATCAAGCATCTGAATGTAAATCACATGACCATGGCGATGCTGCAACGGTCATAAGTGTGAAAAATGGTCATAAGTCACTTTTTTATGTGCCGTTGTAACTTCGAACAATCACTAAATGAACTGTTGTAAGTCGAGGACTACCTGTATATCTGGGAATACTTTTTATTTATTTGTTAGGTATAAAACCTTTCATCGAGGCAATGTAAAATAGCACTCCTTTCACTTCTATCTGCATAATAACTGTGAGGAGTAGGCAACGTTGTGAGAAAGGCTGACTGATCAAACTCTATGGCTGAGGATCAACTTGAACCTGGATTCCCCACCCCCACCCTGGTATGAGTCCAACATCTTAAGCAGCATACATTGCTACACTACACCACATCACTACAATTGTATATATCTCACTCTATGATGTGAGAAATTTATTCAGGTCAAATAAGAGCATCAAGGTCAATTAAAAGCATCAGATTTAGATTTAAGAAAGTGGACAACTTTTCCATCTCTGCAATAACTACATACTACTTAATTGTAAAGTCTGTGTAATATCTAGCACCACTTCTAAATAGCTATCATTCTGCTAGCCCAAAACCATCTGTGATGTAAAATATGAGTTACATTTTGATATTTAAATATTGGAGTATAAGCCTAAAGATTTACAGGTGATATTAATCTCATATATATTAACTGACAAAAAAAGACCATAATACAATATTGTATCTTACCTTAAGAGATCGGTGAAGTTTTCTATATTTTAAATCCCAGATATTAACGGTGCTATCAATTCCTCCACTTGCAATATACATTGAATTCGAACTCAAGCTTATACATGTTTGCTTTGCCTAGTTGGCAATAAATTAAAAAAAAAAATCAAGATAATATCAACATCAATTTTAAACTAGGATAAAAAGTTAATACAATCTGAGGCACAAATATAGATCTGATTAAAATAAATGACATTTTGTATTTTAATGAAATGAAGAAAACAGTGTTCAACAAATATGACACAGACAAAATAAAATGACATCACTATGATGGATTATTCAATAGTTCAAATTTAATTTACCAACACCATAGCCCAAAATTAAAGTTAGCAGGGGCCAATGAAAGCCCATAGTAATGTTTTTCCTTTAATATCAACCAATTAGTTTCATTAATTAGATTTATATCCTGCTTTTCCTCAATGAACTTATGGAACTATACACTGTACTTTTTCCTTCTATTTTCCCCTCACAACAACCCTGTGGAGTAACCTGCCTGACAAAAAGTGATTGGTCCTAATCTATTCAGCAGGCTTCCATGATTGAGGTTGAACTTAGTCCAACACCTTAACCATTTTATTACTTTTAGAAGCAGAAAAATTAAAGACGAATTATAGTAATTATCTGCTCTTTCAACAATGTACTATTGTGATTGATCAATAATAATTGTTTTGGATGCTTTTTAAATAGAAAAGAAGAATCAAAATATTTTAATTAAATAAATGATAAATAAATAAATAAATCAAAATATTTTAATTAAATAAATGGATGTCTGAAATAAAATCATAGAACTAATAAATAACAGTGTGTTTACTAAAATGTATATTGAATGATCCGTGAACAGTTTAATTTATATTGCTGAATAATCATCCATTCCCTTTCATTGCTTTTCTCTGCAACCTTCACACTGCGAAGAATTTGAAGCAAATTATACATTTCCTTTGACAAATGAAATTTCTGCCTTTATAAAAACAGACACCACATAATTGTATATGAGGCTGGAAACAAATCATTTTCAAATTATTAATATCTGAGTCATAATACGACAACACCAAGCCAGTGTTAGCCAATCGCAAAATAGCTATGCTGGGTAAGATGTGGTTGGTGCTTAGATAAGAGGCAATCAGAAAATCTTAAATTTGTAGACTAGAAAGTTATTTTCCTCCAGAATATTTTTTTCAATGAGAAGCGAGTTTCACAATGTTGTGTTAATAAAATCACATCACCAGGAGCTGAGCTTAATTCAAAAGAGCCTGGATGGCTTTCTATAGAACTTAAGCCAGTGGATGTAACATAAAAGGCATTGTTTTGGGAATACCACTGGCAAAAGACCATTCACTCTGAAATGTGTACTGGTTCTAGATACTATCAGAAAGATCTTAACAAGAACAGAGAAAAGAAAGTTTCATAGTTAATAACAGCTTTTTTTCTGTATATGTTTTATTTGAAGTTTTCCTTTAACAACCAATATATTTTGTGGACAGCGTAATGACTGGGTCAATACATTTTTTATATAGTGCTAACAATAATAATACAATTACATATACATAGTTTAATCTTCCTACTTCTAACCTTAAAATGCTCATTATAATTATAATATTCTTTTATGTATCAATGTGTATAATACTATTTTCCCAATTTGTACTTTCCCCCCCACTTGTTGGAGTTCTTCCATATTCACCTCTTTATCTTTAAACAGTACTATTCTCTCTTTATAATTCTTTATCACTTTATCCAAAAATACATTTAAACATCAATTACATTTCTTCATACAATGTGTTTGTTGACCCGTTAAATCACTAATATTTTAATATTTTAAGTATTGCTCAAGTTCCACCATATTTTCAATATCTGTTTTCTATAAACACCAATAAAACCAATTATTAATAAAATTTAATCAGTCCCAGGATTATATCTCTAAGTCCTCTGAATCTGTAGTTCTTAAAAGCTATAAATTCCAGTATGTTTTGCACATTGTTAATCATAATACGTTTAAGTATACCTAATCATAGTCTTCCACCTCCTAACCTTAGTATATTTGTGGTTATAATAAATTCTATTATATATCTGTATATGTGTTACTATTTTCCCAATTTATACTTTCTACATATTTCTATTAGTTTTTAATACAGTCACAATATTAGAAGGTATTATATCTCTATCCGTCACTTCTCAGCCTTTTTAGAATTTCATCATTTATTGACTTTTTGGTTATTCTTTTATATTTCTCTCTTGGATTCTATGTTTCTTTCTAACATTTTTACATAGACTGAGTGTCCCCTCTGCCTTACCCTTTATCTCCTCTGCTGCATCATTTGGATGCCCATCCATAACTCTTTCATTATTTTGGGGAAGTCTTTTTTGTTTTCTCTCTGTTCTATTGTAAGGAATTAACTATTCAATTCTTAGTATTTATTTTTACTGTCTTTTCAGTGTTTTTGTTTTCTTGTAACTTATTTTGATTTGTCTCTTCCACCACTCCTTCTAATTTCTCATTTGTCTTCTGAATATTATGTTCAACTTTTCCCACTATTTGTTGAGGATCTTCTTTAATTTTGAAGGCAGCATTATTAATGTATTCAGGATTATTTTAATGCCGCATGTAATAATAGCCAATAAACACAGATATAGACAATGGGAATTATGATTACACAATTTACTATAATTTATTACAATTATAAGAAACAGCAGAAAATTCTAAGTTCCAAAACTGCAAAGAATCAAGACAACATTGCTTTTAAATGGATTGCAACTCTTATGTCCAATAAGTGATCATAAATCTTATATATGACTTGTTTTAAAAATGGATTAGAACAGATTAGAAAGTAGACTTATTTCAGCCATTAATAGCCGAGAGAGAGCAAATTATTGTCCAGGTGTGGACAATATTCTAAATTGGAATTAATCTAAAAATTAAAGAGCTTTCTAATCTCTACTAGTGCTCATTTAGTAATGAATACTGTATTAAGGAACAGCAACAATTGCTTCCTGGATTGTTTACAATATTTCTTTGATTTGGAGTACAGATTTTGTTCTAGACCAATCCCTGTGAATTAGCTTTGCTGCTATTATATTCTTACATACAAGTAGAGACAATACTTCCTGTTTTTCATTTGGAACATTCTGTGCTAAGACCAGCAGGTCTTTTTCCCTTACTTTTTATTTTGGTGGAAAGGAGAGTAAATAAAATTGTCTTACACATATAAGTGCCTTATGTTTTTGAATTCTATTCACAACAATAGTGCCTAGAAGTGCAACAGTGGTACCTGATGTATATGCACCCTTTAGAGCAGTGGTTCTCAACCTTGCTAATGCCGCGACCCTTTAATACAGTTCCTCATGTTGTGGTGACCCCCAACCAGGGGTGGGTGCTAAATTTTTTTACTACCGGTTCTGTGGGCGTGGCTTATTTTGTGGGCGTGGCTTGGAGATCGTGTGACTGGGTGGGCGTGGCTAGCTGGTCATGTGACTGGGTGGCCATGGCTATGTGTATAGGGAGTACTCAGAGGGCTGAAAAAAGTCATTTCTGACAGGTCCTCGCACTTTTGACTGGTCCTCACACTTATGACCATCCTCACATTGATGCCTGTGCAGCATTCTTAACAACCATGTCACTCATTTCACAACTGCTTCTCTTCAACATGGTGATAAGATAGGGCAAAAAACGTAAAATGTGAGGACAGTCGTAAATTCGAGGACTGGTCAAAAGTGCGAGGACCAGTCAAAAATAACTTTTTCAGCCGTCTGAGTAGTCCCTGTGCACAAAAGGACTACCCAGAGGGCTGAAAAAAGTGATTTCTGACAGGTCCTCGCACTTTTGACCGGTCTTCGCAGTTATGACTGGTCATCATTTATGCCCATTGTAGCATTCTTAACAACCGTGTCACTCATTTCACAACTGCTTCTCTTCACCATGGTGACAAGATAGGGCAAAAACGTAAATTGTGAGGACAGTCATAAGTTCGAGGACTGGTCAAAAGTGCGAGGACCAGTCAAAAATAACTTTTTCAGCCCCCTGAGTAGTCCATATGCATAAAAGGATACAGCAATAGAGAGGGAGGAAGGAACAGAAGGGAAATTAGAGTAGGAGTGAGGGTAAGAGAGGGAGGAAGAAAAGAGGAGAAGAAGAAAGGAAGAGGAAGTAGGGAGAAGAAGAAGAGGGGGGAAGAAAAAGTAAGAAGGAAAGAAAAGAGAGAGGTGGTAGGTTTGAGGAGAAAGATTGCTGTACAATAAAAAAGATGAAAGGGAAGAAAGCCAACCCCAAACAAATATAAAGATATTAAGATAAAGAAAGAATTGTTAAACTTTAAAGAATAAAAGAGAACAAATATGAATAAATAACAATAATTAGAAACACACATACAAACATACAATGTATTTTCTTTGAACAGAGTATTTGGCCGGTTCACAAATTTAAACAGTGTTTAGTCATTTCAATTAAATTTACAATTTCTGTATTTCCTTTTTGCCATATTTATTCCTCATCTATTTTTGTAAAAAAAAAATATTACCCTTCATCCTCATCTCTAATCTTAATCAAATTCAATTTTTCCCTTCTATTCTATATTATACCCCTTCCCATTGTCATCTATTTTTATATCCATCCTCATATTGGTTAATTATGTAATATTATAGTTGTTTAATATAAATTCAACATTTTAATATAAATCAATTAGTTATATAACTACCTTTTTGTATATTAATCAATATGTACATGAATATTCCAATTATTTCCATGCAATCCAATTTCTTACAAATCAATTATATTTACCAATAATAATAAATAATAAATAATTTCCTCCATATATTCCACCAAACCACAACTTAACCATTTCTGCTTTCAACACAATATACAATTAATAGTATCTCAATTATTACAATTCCCTAGTTAAATAGAGCTTTTTTTCTTTTGTGTTTTAAAATCTTGAACTCTCCTCTTTTTCCCTAAATTTTCCATTGTTTGCACCTACCTTTTTTGGTGAGGAAAAAGAAAAGAAATCTGACTGCCTAATTTTCCAACGTTGCAGCAACAGCAAAGCCTGCTTTACTTTCAGTTTCGTTTTTCAGCATAGCTAGGGGAAAAAAATCTGCTCCAGCAAGCAGCAGAGCACTGAGCAAAACAGCTGAGAGCAAATCAGTTGAGAGTTGGGAGCCGATCTAATCAAGAGCTAATTAGCCTATGTTGAAGCTCCACGGGCCAATAAAATTACAAAAAAAACACCGAACCGTTTGTTAAATTGCTGGCTCGCCCACCCCTCACCCACCACTATTTATTGGCAATAAAAAGTGGTGCGGAGGGGCGGGGCAAGGGGCGGGGTGAGCCAGCAATTTAACAAACGGTTCGGCTGAACCCCCTAGAACCGGCAGAATCCCACCACTGCCTTTGAAGTCCTGTGGCAAGAATTTAAAGTTTTTTTCCCTCTAGCCATCAGCTGGGACTCCGGAAGCAGCAATAAATTGGGAGTGGGTGGGGTAAGCGAACGGCGAACGGCGATCCAACAGAGGCAGAGGGTGAGGGTGAGTGAAGGCGTGGGGGGGGAGAGAGAGGGCTTTGGCGACCCCTGTGAAATGGCCATTTGACCCCCAAAGGGGTCGCGACCCCCAGGTTGAGAACCGCTGCTTTAGAGTAACCATATTTTTTCAGGCCCTTTCTATTATTGCTATATGATTTGGAAGGAAGGTGTTACTATAAAGAATTGCAATCAGATGCTACATTCATGACCCTGCACACTCTGAAGCATCTTTCTGGAAACAAATCCAAAACATGATTATGAATTTATATAAATATATAAATAAGCATTATGTATTTTTGAAACAGAGAACAGATAGTAAGTAAAGTTCATTTATTTGTAAATCTTATCAACTGAATCTAGAGGAGGTTTACTTCCAGGAGAGCATAGATTATCAGGAATATTATAAACAGTTACTGGGAATTTGGGAACTTGAGTACATATAAATAGCAATACATTAAAAGACCACTTTTTAAAGCTGTTCTACTTACCCCTTCAGCTAGTTCAAAGAGTGGAACTGGTTTTCCTTTACAATTTGAAACCACAATCTTATCACCAACAGCTGACGTTGTTACCAAAAAGTTATCTGAAGTAAGAGTCATGGAACACAACATGTGCTTTTGTTTACGCAAAATTGTTTTAGTTGGGAAGAAAACCTCTTTTAAGTAGGCATTTAATCACATGCATTTCCAAATTAGAGAACAGTACATTTTCAACAGTTATTTTAAAAAAGATATAATTTATTTTGACAATGACCAATAATCCCAATAATCAATAGGTATCCTGTCCATTCCAACACTGCTTATCTCCAGTAACTGCTTAAGAACGAATAGACGAATAGACCACAGTGATAACAGTGCAGGTGGATTCTGTGCAGCAGCACTGGGGATTCGTTGGAAACACGTGATTAATATATCATAGCTATTTTACACAACTAATACAGCAAACCCTTCTGTATTTAGATGTTAGGATACTTTATTTTTCTTATTGGAAATGGTACATAATAATGTCCTTACGGCTATGGCAATATGCTTCAATGTGAAAAACTTTATATTTAAAAAACAATCTTATGCTTATTTAACCAAAAAAAAATTTATAGGTTATAATTCTGCACATGACTTTTATTAGATCTGAAGCTTGGGTTTATCCAAACATAAGGCTTTTTAAAATATTAGATTTTGCCTGCTTCATTATAATAGATTTTTTTCAGATTAGATAGAAACTCCAACTGTTTATTGTGATTGATGATTCTTATTAGATTAGTTGCCTCTGCTAATTACTGAGTATTGTTTTGATTTTAATAATGGTTTCAACATGTCAAATTGATATAAATCACTTTTATATTTGGCATTAATCTAATGCTATCTCAAAAATTCTTAGCTTTTTTGCAGCTTTTAAATATATTTCTCTTTTGTTCTTTTTCTTGCTTGCATTTTCAGATATTTATAATGGGGAAACAGCTGGGCTAAAAACTTGCTCCCTAAATATTTTTTGAGCCAGTACTTTAATAGCAGAAACTCAAAAAATACATCCAAGTTTTAACTATGAAGTTTATTGGTGAATGAGCAAAGAACTCCAAGCATGCAACAATTAGATTGCCGTTTCTAGTTCAGGGATCTTTTTATACACAAAACTTTGTGCGCCATACCACAAAGGACTTAGAACTTCAGCTTTGAAGCATTTAACTGATACAGGCACATAGTTATTCCTATCACAGCTTACCTATCTAGTTATTGCATTGGAAGTTCAACATGAGGTTTGAGGGGTTTTTTTCATTTTTTCATTGAACATTTTCCAGGAGGTGGAGACTGAAAATAAATGCTTTTTAAGACCTTTACCTTTTCAATTTCATTGTTTTTAATTTTTCAGATAAGCAGGTGATCAGTATACCACATAGCTCTTTGTGAACACTGCAACATGTTCTATGTTGGACTGCCCTTGATAGGAGTTCATAAAATTATGTTGATCTAGAACACTGCAGTCGTAACATTGAACCAGAAAGGTTAGGAAAACCCATGGCAACCCATGATACCAAGACACAAGTAGGTTGTTCTTCTGGCAACCTACTTGTTTCCAGGTACCATTCATTTAGAATGGTACTAATTTTAGAAGGTTTAGCCATCCCTAATTCTGCATACAATCAGGCCATCTTCAATGTGCAATATTCCTGTTCTCCATTAGTTTAACAACAACCATTTGGCATTTCAGGTATACAAAAATAAACAGAAAATGTCTGACAATTAAGGAGGCAGATTATTTCCAAGTGGTTTATGCTAAGCAAATAAACTACAAAAATTGGGAAAGCATTTCTAAATTATTAGATATGTCTTGTAGAAAGTACAGGGCTCACTACCATAATTTTATAAATAAATCTTCTCCTGGCATGAAAACTGTTACTACATAAATTTTATCCAAACCAGATAATAAAAATGATACTGTAAAAAATATTTACTTTCAATATCAAGGAATATCCTTCTCATTCATAAGAAACAACAAGTTGAACGAGAGGGAAAGTAAGACTTTATCCAGACATGTCAGTTCTATGCTGAACAGGCTGTCCATGTCATTCTTTGATATTGCTATAACGCAACAATATGACTCTATCAAATATGGTTGAATAAACCTGGTAAATAACATTCCACCTAAATGAATTACTCAAATTAGAAATGTGTATGAACAGCTAAAATGACAGTTGAATTAACCTTTTATTTATTCATTTATCCATTCATATATCATTTATATATTCTGTTTTATAGCATGTGCGAAGCACTTAGAGGAGTTTGTTCTTGTCATTATTGTTGTTAACGCCACTACTCTATTTCCTTCATAATCTAAGGTAGTTTTGCAAGACAACAAAAGCATGGAAAATAACATGGAAATGTTTTAAGAACATATTCTAATATACAGTATGTGGCTTCTTCAGAGCTCTGAACAGAAGTTAAATAGTTATACAGGTAATCCTCAAGTTATGACGGCAATTGGAAATGGAATTTCTGTTGCTAAATTATGTAGACATAAAGCTTAATGTCAGGTAACTGCATTGCTTAGTGACAGTAACCCCAGCACTCCCCTTCGCCATTGTTTTACAAACTCCACTGGTTAGTTGAGGGCTCACCCCCAGCCAAGCCATTGCTTCTTGATTCCTCCCAGTACAAGCCTCAGTTTTTCCAAATAAGGGACTGCTTCCCCTTCAACTCCATCCCACTTTCTTGTCCTTTTGTCGAACCTGCACTGTGCCTTGTAAGACAGCAAGCAGCTCCAGAACCATGAAGCTTTGGGTTACTTGCTATCTTGTGGCTCAGGGGTTTCTTGGTACACTGTGGCTTTGGGGCTGCAGGAAGCCTTTGAGGCACAATTCAGCTCAAGTCTTTGGGAAGAAAGCCTTGTGTGTCTAGCAGCTGCCTAGGCCAGGCCAAGTGTGCTTGGTCAGCAGTGAGAGCCAGAGGATGGTGAAGGTGGGCTGGAGTGGAGGAGCATGAAGCAACCAGATATAACAGTGCAGAGAACCAAAAGGCAGAGATGAGGGGATAATAAGCAGGTGGGGGAGTTGAAGTACTCTTGTAGTTGTAAGCGCTAAGTCCCTAAATTTTTATCATACACTGCAACAAGTGTAACTTCAAGAACCAGGTATAAATACCATTTGTTTAGTGCTGCCATAACTTCAGTTTTGTTGTAACTCAAGGACTACCTGTATTTTTGTTTAAGAGAGAGAAAATTCACTTTAATATAAATTCTTTTTTCCTTTGCCAATGGCAACAACTGAGATATGGAATTCCTTGTAGAAAGAATTTTGAATGGCCATATCTGAGGTGTCATAAAAAGGCAATTAGGACAATTGCTATTAATCAGTATACTATACAGAAATACAGTTTCAGATACTGAAACAACAAAGGATACTGTTGCTACCCCAACATACTGAATTAACTGGGTGAGAAGATGCATGTGGACTAAACTGGTCCACAACAGTTATAGAAGACGAATCCCATATTTTAACATCATCATCTCCTGAAGAAGCAAAACGGACGCCTTCCTGCATCTCTACACGTGTAAAGGAAAATTAAAATTATTACAAATATGTTTTAATTAAATATTATTCTACCTGACAAACTAAAAAAATGTGGTTTGTTGTACTTGAGAGAACGATAAACTTATAAAGTATAAATAAAATTAATACAAGTTGTGACATACATTTGTTGCCAGATATTATCAACAGACATGTTTTTTATTGCCACGATATAGTGGGGCACATATAATTATAAACAAGTACCATAAACCTTATCATCTCAGATTAATAAACCTAAACATAAATTCTTGTCATTAATAACAGCAAAAAGATGTCAAATATTCAACCAAAATATTTTATGATCTTACTTTTGTTACGCTCCAATGCTTCCAAAATTTAATTTCTAAAAACAGTTAATTGGAAAAAAGTGAATAAAAAATCTTTGAACTGGAGCCAGATTTGATAACTAATGAGTTGCTAAATCTCTCTATAAACACTACATTTACAACCTGCTAAATTGGGGAACATCAAGTGTTTCAGGAAAGAAATACTACCAAACAAAATAAAACTACAAAAAGTCTGTTCATGGTGCTAGTTAAAAATGTCTTTCCTTTTCTTTATAAACAAATTCAATCACTTTACATAATTGCTAAAAAAAATCAATAAATGTTCATTCAACCCACGACTGAGTTTAAATATAATAACTCATGGTTCATTTGTATGATTTGTTAGATAATCTCATTGTCCATTCACACATTACTCTATGTTATAAAACTTTCTTTTGAAAGGTAGACTGAATATGAAGACTTTGGTCACAGAATATTGATCCAGAGCATAATCATATTGGAGGCTTCCAGATATCTATACTTCAGCTTCATTCATTTGGCTGCTGCTCTAATCTATATATATAAAAGTGAAAACCACTCACACATTAATCACGAAATCTCCAGAACCGTAAAGCCTACAAACTTCAAATTTTGTAGGTATGTTCTACAACATACCTACAAAAGGTAGGTATGTCCAAGAGGGAACGTATATTCCCTCTTGGATTCTAGGTGCTCACTAAGAAACGATTTTTCAAAATGACCATCAGAGCATTAGTATTTCCTATATTATTATAACACACTCTGATGCTAATTAGTTAGACATTCTACTCCCCCTCCCAACTTGAAAATAACTCTGGAAAGAATGGGATAGCATAGGACAGGCTTCTGTGGGGCAAGCCTCATGGAGAGAAGGGGCTAGAAAGCTGAAAAAGAGGATCTATAGGGCCAGCCTGCGAGAGAGAAGGGGAGAGGAGAGGATTTATGGGGCCAGCCTGAGGGAGAGAAGGGGGTAGGATAAGAGAGGCCTCTGTGGAGCCAGCCTGAGGGAGAGGAGAGGCTTTTGTGGGGCCAGCCTGAGGGAGAGAAGGGGAGAGAAGAGGATCTATGGAGCCAGCCTGAGGGAGAGAAGAGGGAGAGGAGAGGATCTATGGGGCCAGCCTGAGGGAGAGAAGGGGGAGAGGAGAGGATCTATGGGGCCAGCCTGAGGGAGAGAAAGGGGATAGGAGAGGTTTTTGTGGGACCAGCCTGAGGGAGAGAAGGGGGAGAGGAGAGGATCTATGGGGCCAGCCTCAGGGAGAGAAGGGGGAGAGGAGAGAATCTATGGGGCCAGCCTCAGGGAGAGAAGGGGAGAGGAGAGGAGAGGCTTCTGTGGGACTAGCCTGAACGAGAGAAGGGGAGAGGAGAGGCCGATCGTAACTACTCATTAATTTTCAAACTTTAAGTGTTGATTTATCAAGCCTGATCACATAGTTTCATAGCGGAGCACACGTATTCAGCTAGTATAATATATGTGATGAAACAAAAGGGCCAACTGTTAAATTTCTCAGAAAAATTCTTTTCACTGTAATTTAGCGCAAATGCTACTGATATTAGACAGATCATTTATTTTTTACATTAATACTTATATTCTATTCCATGAATAGAAATCTATATTTTTCTTTGCATCTCAGCCTTCCACTCATCCTAGAACTTTGAGAGGTTGTGGGGGAGGAGAGGATAAAGTATTAGTTATCCTCTAGTAAAAGCAACACCTGATTTGTCAGTACAACAAAATAAAGCCACACTTCTCATGTTAACCTGGATAAAGCACCACTTTCATTAATGAAGAAGAGGATGGGAATGTCTATGGAGATTCTCAATCATCCAGGTCATGGTTGTCCCAAAGGTGCTTTTTTTCAAAAGGCAACTGTATTTACCCAGTTTTAGCATGCAATAGACTCATTTCCCCAGTATGGTTCAAACACCCCCTCCTTTCCTATGACTAGAGCTACCTTCCAGTGTTCCTACTCCAGTTTTGGAGTAGGCTGGATTTTTCCTACCAATAATCTCTATGACTTCAGTTCTTGACTGGTCCTAGTTGATGGAAGTAAGAATATAATCTGAAAAGTGAATGCCTTCTGGTGCTGCTAGTCAGACTGGAAGCAGGCAAGGCAGGGTCATTCATGCAGTAGTAATGATTCAAGAGTGAATCAGCGTTAGCCCTGTAACAGTATAATAAAAGTAATTTGTTAAAAGTAATTTTCAAGGTTACAAATACATTCCCAAAAGTCACTCATATTTGCATGCCTAAAAACAAATGAATAGCAACTCTGTTTAAATCTAAATGGTTCAATGAGTCTATAGAAAGAACTACAAAGAAATCCTGTGACATGGGTGTCAAACTTCATGAAATATTTCTGTAGGATGAAAGCCACTGTGCTGCTTGCTTGCACTGTTTACTCCCAAAGCTCCTAGAGAATTTTTGAAGGAAAAAATGTAGGTGAATGTATCAAGGCTGATTTATTTTTTTTAAAAAAATGTATCCTGTGTTCACAAACTCTCATAGACTGTGTACAAAATCTCAAGGATGGGGGGGGCACTCTTTTAAAATAATTTCTTGTCAAGTTACTTGGAAGTCCAGCCAAAAAGGAGAGAGCATTCAAACTCTGAAAACATTAAGTAGGTTCTTTCTCTCTCCCCCCCCTTCAAAAGGTATAATGTTTTTTTAATTTCTCTGTCAATACCATTATATAGAAAAATAATACAGATGAAACAGCAGTGGCAATATTTTCTACTTTAGCTCTTGATTAACGCACAGACATATTTCCCATTAAAAGGACATGATGGGACTCCTCCTATAAGTGCAGGTCAGGGATTTGGGGTCATTATGAGCTCATAGATAGTGCAAAATAAGGCCATGGCCAGATGTCCTTTGCCAGCTCTCTTTGGTGCACCAGCTGCACTCCAGTCTGGGCTGAGTTACTCTTTCTGCATTAACTCATTGGCATCATGTGAGTTTGCTTAGATTACTACAACATATCCTACACAGGACTGTCCCTGAAGACCAATCAGAAGCTATAACTGATTCAAATGCAGCAGCCTATATATTAGCAAATCAAAGTCCCTATAATCATACAATGCCTGCCTTGTGGTCATTTACTAATTACCAGACATTTCCAGATAAAAGTCAATGCTGGCTTTAATGTACAAGGTCTACATGTTTTGGCCCTGAGATACTTAATAGGTCTGCTTTTTCATTATGTTTTTCAGTTGCAACCCCATATAGTGAAATAGAATCCCCCCTTGAAATTAAACTGACACTTTTGTTATTGGCTTTCAAGAAGCTATTAAAAACATGTTTTGGAAGGAAGAAATGATCATAAATTGTGCAAACTGTATTACAATAGAATTTTGTATTAATTCTGGTTTTAGATTTTTACTATGTTTTTGCTTTTATGGAAATAAACTGCTAATTTGGTTTTTGTACTGAACAAACAGAGCACACAAATAGTTGATAATCTACATTAAATTTTGTCATGGCTCCATCAAAGCCCGGTTCAGAGGAAGAGGAGGAGTTGGAACCAGGACCATCCGACAGTGATGGCACATTTCTCTTGGCGTGTTTGGAGAGGCCAGGGGCTGAGGACGAGGCTATCCCAGGCCCCCTCAGGCATTGGGGGAGGTGGTCGACCAGGCAGAGAGCTGCCTGCTTTCAGAGAAAGGCAGTGGGGTTGATAGGCAGATATCCTCTGATGAGGAACAGCTGCCTCAACTCGATCCAAGGACATAGAGAGTGGAGTGTAGGCAAGCTCAGAGAAAGGATGCAAGGCTACTTGGGAGAAGATCACCCCACCCCTCCTCATAAGGAACACCTGGAGGGGAGTTATCCATGGGGAGTTAGTTTTTGTAAGGAACAATTTTTTTTTGCTTTGGCTTATACTCCCCTGGCTTCGACTTATGCCTGTTGCCATTGGCCTTGCCTTCTTTGGAAGATTGCTTCTCACCTTTTGTCTTAGACCTTGCCCTTGTCTTATGCTTTTGGCCCTTTGCTTTGCTGTGTCTTTGGAATTGCTCCCTACCTTGGACTTTTTCTTTGCCCTGAGGACTGCCATTGTCTTGTGCTTGCATTCTGCCTTGTGCACTGGATCTTGCCCTGTGAGTGTGCTCCTACTCTGTGGACTTTATTTGTACTATAGAGGCTATTGTTTGGTGGACTGAGGGTGGCTGTCTTCAGGGTAGCATGGGAGTGGAGCCTTACCAGTCATTGGAGGGCCACTGGAGGAACATTTATTGAGAAAAATAAAAGACTCTCTAGAGGCCTGCCTTGCCTTGATCATTTGGGTCATAACAAATTTTGACTCAAACACTATGCAGTCCATAAACCTAGTTCAAAAGAATACTACAATGGCAAGGCCATTATGTTATTGCAGTAGACTCTGCAATCAAAAACAATCATAAAAATTACAAGCTCGACCTACAAAAAAGGTGTTCAGCAGATTTATTTTATTTTATGACACCTGGTTCAAACAACTCTGTGTGGTTCACTATACACCAGGCAATATAATTAAAAAGAACAAAATAAAGCTAAACATAAGAAAAAGAACAAGTAAACCCTGCAGAACTCTCGAGCATCCCAACAACATCTAACATCCAGCAGAGAACTCCAGACATCCTAAGCCAAGGGATGACAAAACAGCCAGATCTTTAAGGTCCTCTAGAACCCTAACAGGTTGGGATTCACCTAGATCTCAGGGAAATCTCATTCTAGAAGGCAATGACAGTGACAGAGAAGTTACATTTCCTGGGTCTTGATAGATGGCATTATTTAATCAAGCACTCCTGGAATGTACCAATCCCATCGGCTCACATCAGACACACAAGAAAAAGGCAGTCCCTCAAATAACCAGGCCCTATGCCACGTAGGGTTTTATAAGTCATAACCTACACCTTGAATCATACTTGCAACGAACCAGGCAACCAGTGCAGCTCATGGAATAGAGGTATCACATGTGCATACACATATTGCTGCATTCTGGACCAGTTGGAGGTTCAGAATGGTCTTAAAACACAGCTCCATGTAGAGCATGTTGCAATAGTTGAGCTATGAAGTGACTAGGATTCCCGATCCTGGAAGAAGTACAATTAGCATACCAGATATATCTATGCCAAGGGAATTTGCCCGAAGATGCACAACTAGGACACTAGATAATACCAGAAGCACAACTAGCACATCAGATAAATCCCAGAAGAAACACAATCCCGGAAGAAACACAACTAGCACACCAGATAAATCTTTGCAAAGGGACTTCCTGACCACAACTGTCCCTTGCTAATTAATCAGGAACTGGATCCAAGAAGAATTTTAGATTGCAACCATGTTATAATGGAGAAGTGTATCATCATCCAAGATCAGTGACTTGTAGCTTTCCATTTAAAAATGTTAATTCCAAGAAACACTGAATGCTTTTGAATGTAATTGAGCGGCTTTCATACTTTTCAATGTAGAGCACCAGTGCAAAGGGCATTTACACACTCCAAGTAACTATTCACAAATATAATTCTTCAATCAAGATAAATTATCTAATTTTAAAATGCCATAAAAAGCTAAAAAAACCCACATCTGGAACATTGAATAATTTAGATGGTTTAAATTATGTTTTTGTCAGAATTTACTTTATAGTCCATGTAAGGTACAAAAATGTAGCCCAACAAGGGTTGAGGCATTTCATCTTGCATGTCAAAAATTGAATGAGGACAATGCCTCAGTGATTGCAGTTTTATGTAATAAAGTTAATTCTCTTCTAGATGCAAGCTCTGAAGAAAAAATCAAGTGGATAGTAATTCATAATTATTTTCATAAATACATCATATCTATATGGCAGGCAGGTTTCCAGAGAATGAAGCCCAGGAGTGGCCTGCTTTTGACTGCACAATAACAGCACAATGTACTGTTTTTGGAACTAAACAGGATGGATGGATGGATGGATGGATGGATAGATGAATGGATGGAATGTTATACCTTTCTCTCTCTATGACCCATTAAATAGGCTGTATAAAATGTTGTAAAATTACGTTCACCACAAATTAAGAAAAATGCTTTAAATTCCATGTATTGTTTACATTTGCCACACAGCGCATAAATTTGAACTCCATGTTTTTTTAAAAAAAGTACACAAGACATTTGTTGCTCCAGGAGCTTTCCAAAAATCGGTGGAAGCCTTTCATTGTAACTGCTTGCCTAGCCAGTCAAGTGAATCAAACCATCCAATTCTTCTATGGAAGCCCTCCTGTAGAAGAAACGTGAGGAAGCCATAGCCAGAATTCCTAATCCATACCGAGTCGCGTTGAACTCACATTTCTAAAGATAAACCCTACTGAACCAAACCAACTTAGTTGAGACACACAAAGAACTGGGGAGAAAGAAGCGTTTCGGGGCTTTATCTCTGGGGCACAGGAGAAGAGGCGCAGAGTTACTATTTCGCACCTAAAGCTGCCTGCCTCCCATTCGAGGAAGCTCAGGGGCCAATCCTGCTCGGTCAGGGTCCGCTGTGTCCCTACGGAGACCGCGAAGAGCCAGAGCCAAAATTGAGGGAGGGACCCCAGACGACCGGCAGCTCCAGGACGAAGCAAAGGGCGTGCCGGGCTCCCGACCTATTCCGCTTCGGACTACAAGAGATCTCGCTTCGCCCTCACCTTCCCACTTCTCCGGGACACCCCGGATAACAGTCTTTTTAGCCAGTCCGGGTCATTTTTTCCTCCCTTCCAGCGTTGTCCTTTCACAAACCAAGGCAACCAGCGCGCTCGACCCAAAGCGCTTCGAGCCGACTTTTCCCCGCTTCTTACAACTTAGCAGACCGTCCCAACAGCCACCGCGAGAGCCCGCTACCCACCCTTTTACGGCAGCCGAGAAAGAGCAAAATTAGCGAAGTGCGCTCGTGTGCCGTAAATAGAAACGAAGGGAGGGAGGGGGGAAGCGAGGAGGCGAGGCTTAGCCTGAAAAAGTTGTCCCCGCGACGGCGTTTCTTTAGCGAAGAGCAGGTGTTGCTAAATGGGGAGAGCGAGTAAAAAGGGTCTTGGTAGAACTTTTTTTAATGGCACGGGGTTCGTTTCTCCTATTTTGCAAATGCTTGCTGTAATCTTACACTGCGCTCTGAAGAAAGCAAGAGCCACCCGGGAGGAGAGGAGAAGTGATGGAAGAATTCGGGAGCATCGGAAAAACTAACGGATCGTGGCATAAACGTTCGAGGAACTAGAGTTCCTTTTATCATATGCGCGAATCATTGTCTGTGATAAAGTCTGGGCATCCCTACCTACCTTCCAGCAGGTTTTCATTGTCGTTTTTTCTCCTCTTTTCGTTTGATCTACTATTGGCAACAGAGGACAACGCTTTGTACAGCTAGTGAACTCTCATTCACAAAATATGATGGGTTGTAATTTTAAAGGAGCCAGCGATTGGCTTCGGTGACGTTTGCTTTTTTGGCTCCTCAGGCCTTGATATCTTTGACCCTGGATTGTGCTTTCCCATACTTGACTGGTGCACAATTTGGGTCTCTACTCTCTTCATAGACTAGTGGCTCTTACTCGAAAAACAGGTAGCAGCTATGTTGTTCTTTGTAGATTCCCCTTGTGTGCCAATTGGACCCTTTCAAGGTCATTCATGCCTTGATTATTTCCTGCTTGGATTACTGCAATATACTCTACATGGGGCTGACCCTTGAGGATCACCCAGATTGTAGCAGCATGCAGTGGTGGGCACCTGCATAACTGCACCATAATAACACAAGCTGCACTGACTTCGTTTCCTTCCAAGTGCAAGAGGATGGTTATTAACTTTAAAGCCCCACATAGTATGAAACCAGCAGGGCCGGATTTAGATGAAAAGAGGCCCTAGGCTATTCCACTTATGAGGCCCTTTCACCTATAGTGAAAGTGTAATTTTAATTTTGCTAACAATTTGAATGTAGGCCCCTCTTGATCTTGAGGCCCTAGGCTGAAGCCTAGTTAGCCTATAGGAAAATCCGGCCCTGGAAACCAGTTATTTGCAGGACCACCTTTCCCTGAGGACATAAGCTCAACTCACCACATTGGATCGAATAGGGATGTTCCTGATCCTTAAATGCTGCCATTTTACATTTTGCCCTGTTGTGTCCCTTGAGGAGTTCCCTACTCCTTTAGCCTTCTTAAAAGCATTTCAAGATTTGACTTTTCCTTCAGTTGCCGGGTAGGGTGAGATTAGCGTGGGACAAACTTGTGGGCTGCATGGGAAAATTTAGCTGTGGTGCCAGGTCTTTTTTTTTTTTTAATTTCACTGTTGACATATATTATTTTTATTTTGGGACTGTGAGCCACCCAGAGTTTGGCTTAAGATGGATGACCATATAAAACGTCTTAAATAAATATTGCATTGTTTCATATTACTGAAGAGATGCTGACAGAACTTCTTTAATGATGCAGATTCTCTTGAGGCTGAACACAGACCTGCTGTGCCTAGACAGATGGCAATATGTTTCTCCCTACTCCCTCCCTTGAATTCTATATGAGAAATTAGACTCAATTTGTTACTGAAATAAACGGGGGCTTCAATATCAAGCCTGCAAAATAGCAGGTGCTGGCAGCAAAAAAAATGTCTTTGGACAGGCTTGTTTGTGGGCAATTATTCAAAGGGAGAAGAATGTTTTGATGTTTTTGAGGTTTTGCTCGAGTTTTTTTCTTCGACTACTGTTTAGGGCAATGTTGATGGTGGTTGGTAGAAATTGTGATCCAATATAACTAAGGCAACAGAACAGGAAAGAGAGCAACCTAAATAAATGTTTATTGAAGGCAAAATGGGGAAGCAGGCTTCACTCTAGTCTAGCATCTTGCAGAATTTAATAATTTGAATTTATTACATGGTGTTTTCATACATCCTTACATCCACAGTATTGGTAAAAATATAGTATACTTCACAAAAATGCAGCTTTTTGCTTGATATAAAAAACAATAAGAGAATATGAGGAAATGTTATGCATTTTTAACTGAGTAGTTTGAATAAGGGATTTTTATGCATCTTTTTTACTCAGGAGAATAGTGCAAAATACTTCTGCTTCTTACTGAATCTTTGAAAACTAAGTTGATATATAGATGTTAATGTGGTGTTATCAGTTTTTAATTATTTGTTATTTTACACCTATGCCAAGTGCATTAATAGGAATGTGGTTTTATTCCTTTCTTCTTGTAGTCTGCAGATACAAATATACAGGCAACAATCTCGCTGTTTATAGCAACAAAGAGAGAAGAATGGAAATAATATTTGTATTTCTAACTTTGAAAAATAAATATTACCAAAAGTAATAGACAAGATTAAGCAAGTGTCACTTCTATAGTATTTTGACATCCTATTTCTAACAATATACACATGTAACTAGAAATACAAATAAAACATTCAATGAAAAGCTGCAACACACTGATTGCTACTAGACATTGATGGAAGAATATCATATCTGGTGCCAAATAATTACTTTTAAACAATTAAGGCAAATAGAAAAATATTTTATATAGTTAAATTGAATGGTTTTCATTTAAGAATGCATTCAAAAGAACTGTGTTAACTGGTTTTATTTTCATTATTTTTTAAGAAAACAAAACTGAAACCATATTAAACCAAGATGTATAAAACGAAGCACCAAAAATAATATTTCTAAACCAAGAGCAACAAAAATTGCAAAAATCAACTGAATATGTTAATTATTTAAATTATTACTGCTTAAAATATTTTATAAACCTAAAGATTTTTACGAATCAGTTCTAGGCTTCAAGTAACAGAGTTCCAGTTGTTTCAGTGATGGAATATTGATCCAAAAAGCTGTCAAATCGATCATTAAATGAAACATGTCAAGTTTTACTGCTGAAAAACCATTCAAGTAAGCAGAGATAGTATCCAGCTGAAAACATTTCCTGCCATTATTACACATCCATTTGCAGGATCAAACAATTTGCTTAAATTTTTTATTGATGGTAGAGTGATCTCAAATGGGATCTAGAAAAAAGAGAAAAAATGTTGACTAAGCAATATGCTTGTGTTTGAATTAAGTTGTAGCTGAATATCTTAGCTAAAGATAGTCTTTGAGAGGAACATTTTTATTAGGAACAATTCTCAGCCTTTTGGTTAATATCACATATTCTAACAATATCTTAACTACAGAAAACTAGGAAAAAATCTGCCTAATATACAGTACATACATACATACATACATACATACATACATACATACATACATGGAAAGAGATCTGCCTGTCACTGTAATTCCCTGAACTGATTCTGAATTACACAGTACAGTAAGCCCTCAAAGTTACCATTGCAGTTGGAACTAGTGCCTCCATCACTGTGCAATTCAGTTTTGAACAGTGATGTCACATGACCACATCACTTACCAACAGCAATCCTGTCACTCCCCGCTGCTGCCATTAACCAAACTCTACCAGTCATTAACTGAGGACCCACTCCAAACCAAGCCATTCCAATTTTGATCCCTCCCAGCCCTGAGGCTTGATAAGCCTATGGTAAGGGATTGGATAGTTTCCCCTGCCTCCTCTTCAGTTCCCTCATCTGCTTATCCACCACCCCATCTCTGTCCTTTTAGCCACCTCTGCTGCCAATTGCCCCTGTCCAGCCCTACTTGCCACTGCACCCTTCTACCTGGGGGTCAAATCCCACCTTAGCCATGAAAAGTCAGCTGGGTGATATTAAGCCAGTCACTCACTCTCTCAGCCCAACTCACCTCACAGGATTGTGAAGAAAATAAGAGAAAGATGTGTAGGATATGTTCCATTGCCTTGAGTTATTTGTAAAAATAATAAAGGCAGGATAAATAAATAAAATGTGAGTGGGTCAAAGTGTGTCCAACTTTTATTCATGTCACCATTGAACCACCGCAATGATCAGAATTTTGAGGATTGTAAACCTCTTGAATTAATGAATTTTAAGTGAGGTTTGCTTGTAGTATACCGGGGGGGGGGGGTTAATAAAAAAAATACCTCACAGTGGTACTCTTAGAGCAGGGGCCCCCAACCCCACTAATGGGCCATGGCCTATTCAGGAATGGGCCACGTAAGTTACTGGCTGGAGCACTGGCCTTCTGCTATGGCCCAGTTCCCCTCTCCCCCTGATCCGCCAGGCTACCAAGCCACAAAGGTTGGGGACTGCTGCCTTAAAGGCATCACCATTACAGCATGTCCTTCTCTGTATGGATACCTTATGATCCAATCTTACAAGTTTACATAAAAACAAATAAGCTACAAGTATGTATTGTGCTTTACAAAAGCATACATAAAACTTTTTCTTTTTTTTAGATCACCTGAGAAGGAACAAAATATTTAATACACTAATATGTTTCATTAATTATCCACTACTATTAATATAACACATGACAAAATGTACATATTGTATAATGTATTGTGCCCTTTCACCTAAGAAGAGTTTATATTCCAGACAACAAAAATTATAATCATACAAATATCTTCATATTCAGAATATTAAAAAATATGCTTTCCAGAATACAGTAACAGAAACCTACTAGAAAAGAATTATAATTGAGAAAATATATATTTAAAAATCTAAATAATTTACCTCTGTAAGCGGTGCAGAGTGATCTGTGCTGATAGACAACAAGGCTTTTATTTCAGAAAAGCACACTTTAACCATTTCCTAAATAAATAATAAGAAAATAAGAACTACTTTATTTTAATTTCTCATATCATACTGTCAACATGTTTGGCCAAAGTTAAAAAGTATTTTCTTAAAAACCAAAAGATGTTTTTTTTAATTATCCAGTAGAAAATTTTAGGAGACCAAGTCTTGCTATTCCAAGGAAAATAAAAGTAAAATAGAAATAAGACATTGCAAATGTTTTTAGTTGAAAATTGTGTTCCTGATCATGAATTGTGGATGTGTAACATTTTCTTCTCTGAACTGTGATAACTGACATTACAACTCTCATTTGCGTTCAGTCATTCAGTCATGATTTGTCTGCTTCAATTGAGGAATTACTATATTTTTCAGACTATAAGATGCATTCCCTCTCTCAAAGTGGGTGGAAATATCTGCGCATCTTATAGAGCTAATGTTGCTGAAGCTCTGCCCACCCGCCAGCCCCCACCTTTCGACTTCTGCCTCCAAGCAATTTGCCTCCTTGCAACAGACAGCAAATAGCCTGATCAGCTTCAGCACAGCCTGATTTAGCCCAAGCAGCTGATTGGTGGTTGGATCTGCCTCCCAGAATACCACCAATCAGCTGTTCCAGGCTGTGGAGATCCCTGCTGCCCATTGGCACCACCCATCCCACTTTCACCTATTGCCGCCTCTGTGCACCCCATTTTCGGCCTCTGTACGTCCCATTTTCAGCCTGTTCCAGGCGGTGGGAATAGGCGGCAGCAGCAATCCCCACCACCTGGAACGGGCCAGAAGCAGGAGGCATAGAAGCTGAAAATGGGGTGCACGGAGGCAGCGGCACTGGGCGGCAGCGATCCCCGCAGCTGATCGGTAGTATTCCAGGAGGCAGATCCAACCACCAATCAGCTGCTTGTGCTAAATCAGGCTGTACTGAAGCTGACCAGTTTGTTTGCTGTCTGCTGCAAAGAGGTAAATTGCTGGGAGGCAGAGGCAGATTTTTTTTTCTTATGCTTTACATTTCTAAATATTTCAAACATTTCTATAATAGCAGAGTTCTTCTAGTCATCAGATATCGAAAGTCTTCTATACAATTTTCTTTCTATACAATTTTCATCCCACTGTTGCTTCCATCTCCTTGGATTTTCTTTATTTCACTCCCTGAATGTGTTATTTTCCCCATCTCTTCTCCTGTTGCCATGAAATGTGCTGAGAAAAAATAGCATTCACAGTATTCCAGCTCTTCTGCAACATCCTAGCCTGCTATATAAAAGATTTTTGGAAATAAAATCTCAATATGGAAATAATTTTATATATGTCTTCCCAGTTTAAATTACATGTCTCCCAATGAAACCAGCAGCAGGAGGCACAAAATTATATTATAATACAAAAAGGAAAAGTTTAAATCTACTATAGTACACTGAAAAGGCAGAGAATGAGTTTGTTCCTGTATATCTAGGTGAAAATATGGTGTGTTTGTATATCATGATATAAGTACACATCAGTATGCTTGAATACTACTAGTGCATGCACTAGTGCCGTGATGGCGAACCTATGGCACGTGTGCCCAAAGTGGCACACGGAACCATGTCGCCTCCATTGTGGCATCGCACCCGGCGCCTGGTTCTCTGAGGACCTGAGGGAAATGAAGCGCAGGAAAAGACGCCTGGACAGCAGTTGGAGGGCTAGCCTTTCCGAATCCGACCGAACACTGGTGAGGTCTCATATTAAGACCTACCTAGCGGCGATAAAAATGGCAAAATTAAATTATTTTTCCACTCTTATTGTGTCTGCAGATAACCGCCTGGCCACCCTGTTTAGGGTGACCTGCTCCCTGCTCCATCTTGGTGCATAGGAGGAACCCTTGGAGGGTAGGGCTGAGGATTTTGTGCAGTATCTGCGTGACAAAATTGCTCAAATTCGGGAAGGCTTGGACTCTGATTGGGTAGATGCAGGTGGGGTGATGGAGGCAGGTCTTGAGAGTGTTATCTGGGAGGAGTTTGACCCTGTGACCCCTGAAGATGTGGACAGGATTGTGGATAGACTTAGCGCGGCCACATGTTTATTGGACCTGTGTTCCTTCTGGCTGGTGCTGGCTTCCCGGGAGGTTACACGAGGCTGGCTCCAGAGGATTATCAATGCTTCTTTGAGAGAGGGTTGCTTTCCCACCGCCTTGAAAGAGGCGGTGGTGAGACCCCTCCTCAAGAAGCCGTCCCTGGACCCGGCTATTTTAGCAAATTACCATTCAGTCTCCAACCTCCGCTTCGTGGCGAAGGTTGTTGAGAGTGTGATGGTGTGACAGTTCCCCCAGTACCTGGATGAAGCAGTTTATCTTGATCCGTTCCAGTCGGGCTTCAGACCTAGGTACAGCACGGAAACGGCACTGGTCGCATTGGTTGATGATCCCTGGAGGGCTCGGGACAGGGGTTGTTCCTCTGTCCTGGTCCTATTAGATCTCTCAGAGGCTTTTGATACCATCGACCATGGCATCATGCTGCGCTGGTTGGAGGGATTAGGGGTGGGAGGCACCGTGTTGCGGTGGTTCTCCTCCTTCCTCTCTGACTGGTCGCAGTTTGTGTTGACGGGGGGCCAGAGGTTGACCTTGAGGTGCCTTGTATGTGGGGTGCCACAGGGGTCGGTCCTCTCGCCCCTTTTGTCCAACATTTATGTGAAGCCGCTGGGTGAGATCATCCATGGATTTGGGGTAAAGTTTCATCAGTACGCTGATGACACTCAGCTGTACATCTCCACCCCAGGCCACCCCAATGATGTCCTTGACGTGATGTCCCAGTCTGGAGGCTGTGCGGATCTTGATGGGGAGACGGAGGCTCAAGCTTAACCCATCCAAGACAGAGTGGCTGTGGCTCCTGGCGTCCCGATATAGTCAGTTAGTGCCATCTCTGACTATTGGGAGAGAGTCATTGGCCCCCACGGAGAGGGCTCACAACTTGGGTGTCCTCCTGGATGCACGGCTGTCCTTAGAAGAACATGTGATGGCTGTGGCCAGGGAGGCTTTTTATCAGGTTCGCCTGATTCGCCAGTTGCGTCCCTTTCTGGGTCGGGACTCCTTGCACACGGTCACTCATGCCCTCGTCACTTCCCGCCTGGACTACTGCAATGCTCTCTACATGGGGCTCCCCTTGAAGAGCACCCGGAGGCTCCAACTGGTCCAGAATGTGGCCGCGTGGGTGATTATGGGAGCATCATGGCGCTCCCATGTAACACCTCTCCTGCGTGAGCTGCATGGGCTTCTGGTGGTCCTCTGGGTGCGATTCAACATGTTGGTGATCACCTTTAGAGCGCTCCATGGCTTAGGACCTGGATATCTACGAGACCGCCTTCTGCCACCGAGATCCTCCCACCGGCCAGTACGCTCCCACAGAGATGGGCTCCTCGGAGTGCCGTCGGTCAAACAATGTCAACTGGCGGCCCTCAGGAGGAGAGCTTTCTCTGTGGGAGCACCTGCCCTCTGGAACGAGTTCCCCCCGGAGATACAGACAATTCCGGATTTACGAACCTTCCGCCAGGCCCTCAAGACTTTTTTATTTCAACAAGCTGGGCTGGTCTAACTCCTCCAATTGTTTAATTTTAATTTTAAATGGAGTATTTTAATTGTGGGGCCAAATTGTTTAATATATTTTAAACTGCTTTTAAATTTTTGTATTCTGTGTTTTTTACCTTTGACTGTTCACTGCCCTGAGTCCTTTGGGAGAAGGGCGGTATATAAATTTAAATATAAATAAATAAATTCCTCTTCTGGGTTTCTGGCGTGCATGTGCATGCAATGATCAGCTGGCCTTTTTGCATGCAGTAGTGCCGGAAACTGGAAGAGCTGGTCTTCCGTTTTCCTGAATGAGCATGAGCGTTGGCCAGCTGATCGTTGTGCAGGCATGCACACCAGAAATTCAGAAGAGTAGCTGGCTGAAACTGGAAGTTCAGTAGCTTAAACCGGAAGTGCATTTTTGGGCAGGTGCATGCACCCTGGGCAGCTCCTCTTCCAGGTGGTTGCCCAGATGTGCACGCGCAAAGCATGCGCTCCCTTTTTGGCACTTGGTGCCGAAAAGGTTCGCCATCACTGCACTAGTGCATTCAGAGGCAGTCATTAAGACATAATATCCTCAGTAGCACAGGTTTTGGCTATCCGTTCCCCTCCTCTAAGATAATTCCAAATACTATAATGTTTAATATACTGAAATGAATACAGTCTGATTTTACTATCAGTCTAGCGAGAATGAAAAAACTATATTGCTTATTTTTTAATTTTTCTTATGCTGTACTCTTCAATTATGCATCTATAACTACTTCATTAAAAGTTATTACCCCAAATTTCCTGATAATTATAATTTAGGTATAATTTCATTTTGTCTGATGAAAACAAGTAAGTACATTATTTTTAAGAAATCCATCTTGTAAGAAATATAATGCATCTATAACTCCTGTTCCCCATACATGTTTGCAATAATTCTACAACAATCTATTATATTTGTATTTAGTTTCTGAGTATCTAACTCTAATTTAATAATAAGCCTTAATGATGCGGCCATGATGGAACAAAAAAGCACACTAATACTTGATCTCTCAGTCTTTCATTAACATTGAAAGAATAAGAAAAATATTAAGATCATTAATTCAAATACAAACATATTCAAATCTGGGAGAGTTGATTGCTAGGTTCTTAGTATAAACTTCATCTAAAATAAATCTACAATACCAGAACAATAAAAATACATATTATACATAGAAATGGAATTGTTCCTAAGACAGCTGCAAATTTGTAAATATAATGAAAAATCCATTTTCTAAGATTAGTCTTTGTACAATATTAATTGCTTCTATAGTTCAACAATGAAAATTCACTATTCCTAATGTGACAAACCAGCCCAAATATTTGCACTCATATAATCACTTCAAATTCACATTTTCAGTGTCAAAATACCTGAATTTTCCACTGTCAATTAAATTAGCTTTGACAAAATAATACTGCCATTTAAATTGATTATATTTATATTCCACCTGAAATATTTGTCATCCATTCAAAACCCAGTATTTTAATAATAAAATAGAAAACTGTTGTCTGTGCTGTCACAGCACCCATCAGATGAAATGCCAACACATGCCTCATTAATCACATCAGAGTAGATATTGAAGAAAATCTGTCACATGATAAATGTCTTCTCCTTTGAAAATAAATGTCTACTTTTCTTTAACATTCATCAACCAGCAACTGGTCTGACAATACTTTGCAGATTATCAGTAAAAGATCCTGAAGAAATTTTCTAATTGACTGTGCTGATTTTTATTTTATTTTTTAAAACTTTAACTAGCTGTCAATAAAATGCCTTCAAAGATGGTTATCACCCCCACCACAATTTTCTTCCCTTTCTTCAATCAGTATCCATTTTTACTCAGAAAGGGAAGCAGTTTATAGCTGAAAGTGCTCCAATGCCTTTTTTTTTTTTTTTTTTGCTTTAATTTATATGCCGCCCTTCTCCGGAGACTCAGGGCGGCTTACAATACGTTAAGCAATAGCCTTCATACTTTTGTATATTTATACAAAGTCAGCTTATTGCCCCTACAATCTGGGTCCTCGTTTCACCTACCTTTGAAAGGATGGAAGGCTGAGTCAACCTTGAGCCTGGTGAGATTTGAACTTGCAGTAATTGCAAGCAGCAGTTGTTAATAACAGTGCTTTAGTCCACTGTATTACAGGCTCTTATCTTTATAGTAAGATCAGGTGGAATGCTCCAGATCCAATCAATCAATGTCATTTATCAGGCTTCGGGAAATGTACCTGCTGCATCACTTGCCATCTGGAATTGCATCCTCTTGGATATCTATATGTCTTTCACCTTACATCCGTCCAAAAATTTCTGAAAACCTGGCTCACCCCACCCCACCCCCCATCGCAACATTGGGCTAGGCTATTGTCTAGAATTGTATTAATTTTTTGTTCTGGTTTATTAAATTTGTCTTTTTTTCCAGAAGTACAGGTTCTTTTTCTTTTCTTTTTCATTTTATTGTTCCTACTTTTGAAATGTAAGCCACCCAACAGTCATCTTGGGTCAAGCAGCCACTAGGTCCAGTCAGTGGTGAAATGTAGAATTTGTTACTACTGGTTCTGTGAGCATGGCTTGGTGGGGGGTAATATGACTGAGTGGGCGTGGCCAACTTTTTTTTTTTTTTAACTTTTAAAACCATTTTTTCTACAATGTCTTCGGCTGAAGAGGTTGTAAAAAAATGCTTTTAAAGCCTCTGACGATCCCAGCTGACTTGCCTGATCGGCAGAGGCTTTCGGTTTTTTTTAAAAAAGCCTCTGATGATCCCAGCTGACTTGCCTGATCGGCAGAGGCTTTATTTCCCTTTAAAAACATTTTTTCTATAACCTCTTCGGCTGAAGAGGTTGTAGTAAAAATGCTTTTAAAAGCCTCTGATGATCTCAGTTGAGCCGCACGATCATCAGAAGCTTCTGAAGCCTCTGATGATTGCACGGCTCAGCTGGGCAATGGGGGGGAGGGCAGGGATTTTTGCTACCGGTTCTCCGAATCACCCACCTCCATCGCTAGCGGATCGGGCGATCCAGTCTGAACCGGGAGCATTTCACCCCTGGGTCCAATGGTATGCATGGACATATATAGAGAGAGATACATTAATGGTGCTTGGTAATCCCTAAACCTCTGGAATTAGTTAACATTCCTATGCTTAGATATACAAAAAAGCAAGTTACTCCAATATTTTTTAGCATCTGGATGTATATGTGAGTTCAGCCTTTAAGAATTAAAGATTCATGATTAGCATCTCCATCTTAGATTACTGTAATATAATTGACCCAGAGGTGGGTTGTATTTACCTTTGCTATTGGTTCGCAATGGGAGCGTACGCACAGAAGCTTCTGCACATGCGCAGATCACCCATGATGATGTCGTGGCGGGTGGGCAGATCCTCCCTCCGGTTTTACTACCGGTTCTATAGAACCAGACCGGACTGGGGGCAGCCCACCACTGAATTGACCTGTATCTGTCTTCTAAAACGCTCCACAAGGTTCAGACAGACTAGAATGCAACCCATAACATTTTCTACATTACCAGGATATCTCACCACTGTTACTAATCCTGTTCAGAATACATCTCCCTAAAACTTCCTTTGCAAAGTAGTTGCTAGAAAAAAGACAACAAAACAAGTGGCAGCCATCTGAAAATATAAAAAGATGGAACCCTTGTTCATTTTACCCCTAGAGACTTGCCTGGAACATGAGAATAGTTGCTTGAGAAAAGCTGTAAGGATCTGAAACTATCAAAACAACAGATAAACACCACCTCAGCTTTGCTATGTAGAAGTAATTACAGCTATATTATTATAGTTTATGCTATATACTAAACAGCATAGAGAGTTTTCGTTTACTGCCTGCCTCATTTAATAATTGTTTGAAATTAACGATGGTAAGTGATTGATTGATATGATTATCATTTGCATGCTCCCCAACTGGCTTGCAACAAGCAGAATTTATGAAAAGTGTGGAAGTAAAATAATAACTTATGGTCATCTGATGACATGATTAGTAACTGTGGTGATTCACTTAATGACTGAATGTAAAGTTACATCATAAGCCTGCCATGGACATGTGATTTTCTACTTAGTGACTGCAAAGTTCCTTTACCAAAGGAATTATCAATTCCAATTTTGGTCTCTAACCAACAACTATGTGCATATAATGTATATTGTTAATAAAATGTGTAAGATTGCAAAAATGCTGACATGGCTTTTTAGGTTACACTGGCTTTGAAAAAGAAGAAACAGTACCTTTGCAGCATAATAACTCCCCCAATATATATAATATTCTGAAAATGGGTTAAATAGCCCACAATGTTTGTGAAGATTTTAAGATTGCCTGAAACTTTTTGAAGTATGTGAGTTCAGCAATCTCTCACTCAAAGGTGCTGTTGAGACAGTAACGTGGTGATGCTGTTAAAGCAGAGATTTGATTGATAAGGTACTTGTAGCTTGAGTCATATGTAACTTGCATTTGCGTAACAAAGCTGTCTTTCCCTCCCTTATCCACTCTCCATCTCATTCCAATTTAAATCTTATATCAATCTAGCTGCTCTATGCATCTGATGAAGTGAGTTACAGATCATGAAAGGTGTGTTTTAATAAAATGTGTTAGTTGGAAAAGCTATTACTAGGCTCCTTATGATGTATCTGGTTGCTGACTTTCTCAAAGAACTCTTGAAGGATCAGCGAGGAAGAACTTTGCAGAAATCTTGCCAATTGTTCTTAAGTAAGGCTTGTTTAATATTCAACAATAAAATCAGTATGTGGGGAAATCAAAATATAGCAGTAATTCTAAAAAAGCAGAATAATATAAACATTATATAGTACTATTACCAATCTGTTACATAGATGTAAAATAAAATTTATCCCTTGAAAAATATTAAAACACTGCATAAAATATGATCCTCCTCTATTAGAACAAAAAGACATATAAAATTCCAAGCAAACATTTCAAACACATTTTTAGTACAAGAGATTCTTTAACCTTGAGTGAGATACTACTGCTTTCTTCATAAAACAGTCATGCTTTAAAAAGGAACATTCCAATCAAGAACAGTTCTATGAATAAGAGCCCGTCTATATGTTGTATACACAGATATCCATGATCTATTATTTCTGATAATTTCAGATAATTGATTTTGATAATTGTTTAGATACCTTTGTGTTTTCATCCAATAGCACCTTTCCTGTATGAGTTCCAAGTCCTTTGGAAGGTAAACTTTTCTGTATTTCAATCTGTTCAGTATGTTCAGTCATCTGTGACTGTATTAACATTTCAACTTGTTGTTTCAAATCAGCCAATTTTTCACGTACAGCAATAACTCTAAAAGAATATAATATGAATGCTATACAATAGAATTATAGTGATATTGTACATGTAAGAGTAAGCTGTCACCTTGAATAATAAGATTAAAACGGCAAGATTTTTGTTGTAGTTGCTGCCATTTAAAGTAGGAGAGAAGACTTTTAAATATTACCTATGATAATGCTTCTGCAAGAGAATTCAATGTGGTTGTGGCCTGATAGTCATGGTTAATTACAGATAATGATGCAGAATGGAAATGCTAATACTCCAGAATATAAGAAGCAAGTCATAGAAAAGTTGGAGAAGGAGGAAGAGAGGAAGGAAAAATTCAAGAGAAAATACTGTATGTATAGGACAAGAAAATGGAGATGAAAACGCCATCACATAGAAGTCAGAATGATTGTAATCAGCTGGATGAGGAGAGTGCAGCAAGGGATACAGTACAGTATCCTGCTTGTGAACGGAAGCAGAAATGTGACATAACAGAACAGCAAAATATGTAGGCAAGGATAGATCAGTATCTCAAGAGAAGATACAGTATATTTCAGAACTATAGAAGAACCAGATTACTGGTTCTGGTGAAGACAGAGAAGTTCCCAGATGATGGGCTCCAGTATGACCCAAATGCTCGGAAGAACAAACCTTTGCTTCCAGTGATCCATTCAGATTGGATCATGAACCAGATCACTGTTTACAAGTTGAACATAAGCACTTAAAGACTGCAATATACTATTTCTGCTACATATGCTGGAGTGTTCTAATAAGAACATAATATGGATAGTACAGAGATATCTCTGCATAGGCAAGAATTGACAGTTATCTCACATAAAACAACTTAAACAGAACTACACCTACAGGGCCAATTGTATCAAGCCTTTCCCAAATTGCTTCTTTCCTGTTAACATGTTAATTCTGTGGAAACATCTGCTCCATCTGTGTAAATGAAATCTTTAACCTACAGAAAAAACAACTTCCACATGCTGGTATACTACATAAATACTACTACATTTGATGGTCATCTAAAACTTTCACATTCTCAGAGTTCTCATATTCTACAGAAGCTTTTTCTCTAAATGTAAATTGGAAGCATCTACAGCACAAATTAGGAAAAATATACTAGAATTTTTGTATTATTATTGAAACTAATAATACAATACTATTTTGTATTATTAATATTATTATTGTATTATTTTGTATTATTATTTGTTTACTATACATAGTCTTAAGTGTAAATTTTGTTGTCCTACAATTTTCTGACAACTTGGACTATGTTTAATATTAAAAATATGAGTATTTCAGATTCTTCTGCTGGAATTATTTCTTTAGCAGACTTTCTGCTGATAAATAATCCTGGTTTTATAGATGCTACCAATACTTTCTCATTTCTTATTTGATAAATGTCATCTTCTGACATTTGATCTCCAGACTAATTTACTTATTCATTACTTCTAAATTCCCCAATGTAACACTACAGATGTTTCTTCAGTATGCATTGGCTGGAATCCAAAAGTTTATGATTAGTATTCTGTAGATAAAGTACTTAATTCCCACTTTCCCCTCATACCACCCTAAAAGTCACCCTTGATTATCAGATAACATGCCTTGGGGCACTGACAATGTAGCTAGGGGAGAAATAGAAATTACAACCCATGGAGAATGTGCCATATATGTGCTCCTGCCCAGCATTGGTTATTTGATTTTGTTACTGCTTTTGATCATTGATAAATGGCTGTTTTGACTATGCTTGTTAAACTTGACCACCAAATATCAACATGGCACACATTTTGTATGAAATAAAACATACAAGAAACAAAACGAATTAAATTACCTGTTCAGTGGGATCCACAAATAACCACAGTATATGTTGGCTGAATTGAAAGAATTGATGTTGATAATTCTGACAGCTTTTGTATTATAAGCAAAAATGAACAAAACCTGCACAAAGGAGAAATACTTGATTAATATTATTGTTGAAATTGCATGTTTAATAATAACCACAACATGATCTATATATATTTGTTACCCTTCTGATCCATATGTAGTAATATAGCTTTATGCTTATCTGATTCCCCATCCAACAGATAACTTCTGCTGGATCTTATGCCAATGACTAAAATGATATCAAATAGTCAACTACTCTCAGGTCTCTGACCCATTAATCCTAGAAGGATTCAGATGACACTTATAGCAACTGGAAAAGGCTTAAACTCCAAATCTCCTGAGAAATCTGGCACCCTGCTTGAATAGCTTTTTTTTCTTAGTTGCTTGCTTGCTTGTTGTAATTTTTCTTTTAATCAATTTTATATGTAATAGAAAAATAATGTGGACCATGCATCATGTACATGGACACTATAGACATGTTGAATATATTTGCCATCTTGAGTTATTTGTAACGATAATAAAGCTGGGATATAAATAAACAAACAAATAAATGTAGTGGATATGCACAGCAGTCCTTTATATTTAAAGTATTTCATTTGTTACCATACCAAAGTCTCTTCTTCATTTGCTGATTTTTCCAAAGAGGGAAGGTACCACTGCACGCAAAGTTCCTTCATAGGAGTACAGGTTGCTTTGTTGTCTGAATGCATGTCTATCTCAGAAGTAAAAGTATTTTTCATAGATGGTGTTTTTTGAGAACTTCCATATGATCCTAGAGTTCCCTAAAAGTTATATAACCATTTATGAGAATATTTGAATGTTTAAAACTATGAATTTGCTACATAATATTTCTAATAATTTGCTACAAAATGCTATTATTTTATTACAATAATATACATCCAAGGTATGCTTATCCTTTAGGTAGCAGTATTGGATCTGGCAGAGTGAGAGCTGTAGATTATAAACATAAAGCTTTTGATGTGTCCCTGCACAATAGATACAATGCCCTTGTTGAACATAATACTGATATTAAGGGGGAAGATTCAGTTCTTTGTGATGACGATGATGTCTCAACTGAGCAGGGGATAGTGTTCTATGAGGAAGAAGTTGTTTTGGATAAGGGAAAGTGTGAATCAGGTATTGCAAATCAGCCATGTGAGGTGAGCAATATATCTAACAAGAGAAGCCACCTTCTGGTGAATCAATTGTAAAAGGTGTCAATTTAGGAAAGGATGTGCAGGTTTTGAAAGAGATGAGGTATCTGCTTGGTGCTACTACCAGCAGAGAAAAGAAGCACTTTGTTAAGATAGTCAAGAATGCTAGAAAGGACTGTGGTGTTGATGTTGATATGCATCTTGGCATTAATAATCTGTCCAAACAAAAGATGTACTTTCTGTGCAGAAGGATTTCCAGAGCTTGAAACAGGAATTTAGCAGGCTGCAGTCTTACTTTTTCGGAGGTTTTACCTATATAAGGAGCAAAAAGGAAAAGGCCAGAAACAGCCAACACTCCAGAAGATAAGCTCAAGGTACAGAAGGATCTCAACAGACTTGAACACTGGGCTCTATCTAACATAATGAAATTCAATGGTAAGAAAAATAAAATTCTAACCAGGGTGCCCTTGGTAACGCAGTGGTTGGAATGCAGTATATAACTCCACCCACAGGAGTTCAGTCCTGACAGGGATTGAAGTTGACTCAGCCTTCCATCCTTCTCAAGTTGGTAAAATGAGGAACCATATTGTTGGGGGCAATATGCTGAATTTGTAAACTGCCCAGGGAGTGCTGTAAAGCACTATGGGATAGTATATAAGTGTTATTACTAAGTTCTACATTTATGCAAGAAAAACCAAATGTATAGGTGGTATCTGGGTCAAAAGTAATAACTATGACAGTGATCTTGGAGTCCTAGAGGACAATCACTTAAATATGAACTAGCAGTGTGCTGCAGCTGCCAAAAAAAGCCAGCACAGTCCTAGCCTGCATTAATAAAGGGCTAGAATCAATAGCACTGAAGTGTTAGTACCACTTTATAATGCCTTGGTAAGATCACACTTGCAATACTGCATCCAGTTTTGGTTGCCACAATATATAAAGAGATGTTAAAACTTTATAGAGAGTGCAGAGAAGAGCAACAAAGGTTATTAGGGAACCTTTGGAGGTTAAAACATAGGAAGAATGGTTGCAGTAACTAGGTATGTTTAGTTTAATGAAAAGAAGGACTAGGGGTGACATGATAGCAGGTTCCAATATCTGAGAAGCTACCATAAAGAAGAGGGAGTCAACCTGTTCTCTAAAGCATCTGAAGGCAAAACAAGAAACAATGGATGGAAACTAATCAAGGAGAGAAGATGGTGAAAATAATTTGTTTATTTAAACTTCTTATAAGAGAAGTAAATTTCAAATTTTTAAATTTGGAACTCAAGAATACTAAGTTTATATCCTATAACTTAAATTGGAAATTAATCCATTCAAATATTGTTTTTCATATCAGAAAAACTCACTGTACAGTTGTAATAACAGAGTTTTGTTTGTTCTTTTTATGTATTTGGTGTATATTTTTCTTTCCTTAAGGATTTGTCTAGTAAGCTGTTCATATATCACTCATTTTGCAATATTTTGTGCCTGTTTGAAACTGGACTATTAAAAACAGACTTCAGGCATTTAAAATACAACCTATATAACAGAAGTATTATTTGATATTCTGTCCCCTATTTAGTTAGTTAGTTAGTTTATTTGATTTATATACTGCCCTACTCCCGAAGGACTCAGGGCGGTGAACAGCCACAAAATAAAAACACATAAATACAAAATTTAAAAAACAGAATAAAACCGAATTAAACAATTTGGCCGAAGACAGATTCAAAACACCCCAATAAATTAAGAACGAATTAAAATTTGCATATTAAAAAGGGAAAAATTAGGCCAGGCCAGCCTGATGGAATAAAAAACTCTTGAGAGCGCAGTGGAAGGTGCGTAGATCCGGGATCCTCCGTATCTCCAGGGGGAGCTCATTCCAGATAGTAGGTGCCCCCACAGAGAAGGCTCTCTCCCTGGGGGCCGCCAGTCGGCATTGTTTGGCCGACGGCACCCGGAGGAGCCCCTCTCTATGAGAGCGTACCGGCCAGTGGGAAGCTACTGGTGGCAGCAGGCGGTCCCATAGATAACCAGGTCCTAAGCCATGGAGCGCTCTAAAGGTGGTAACCAAAACCTTGAAGCGCACACGGAAGACCACCGGGAGCCAGTGCAGCTCACGCAGGAGAGGTGTTACATGGCAATGCCATGTCGCTCCCATAACCACCTGTGCGGCCGCACTCTGCGCCAGTTGGGGCCTCCAGGTGCTCCTCAAGGGGAGCCCCATGTAGAGAGCGTTGCAGTAATCCAGGCGGGAAGTGACGAGGGCATGAGTGACCGTGCGTAAGGAGTCCCGATCCAGAAAGGGACGCAACTGGTGAATCAGGCGAACCTGATGAAAAATCCTCCCAGTCACGGCCATCAAATGCTCTTCTAAAAACAGCCATGAATCCAGGAGGACGCCCAAGTAGTGAGCCCTCTCCGTGGGGCCAGCAATTCGCCCCCAATAGTCAGTGATGGCACCAACTGACTATATCGGGACGTCGGAAACCACAGCCACTCGGTCTTGGATGGGTTGAGCCTGAGCCTGTTTCTCCCCATCTAGATCCGCACGGCCTCCAGGCACCGGGACATCACTTCAAGGGCATCGTTGGGGTGGTCTGGGGTGGAGATGTACAGCTGAGTGTTGTCAGCATACTGATGGTACTTCACCCCGAAACCACGGATGATCCCGCCCAGCGGCTTTACATAAATGTTGAACAGAAGGGGCGAGAGGACTGACCCTTGTGGCACCCCACATATGAGGCGCCTCGGGGTCGACCTCTGCCCCCCTTCCAACACAGACTGCAACTGGTCTGAGAGAAAGGAGGAGAACCACTGCAACACAGTGCCCCCCACCCCTAAGTCTACCAACCGGTGCAGCATGATACCATGGTCGATGGTATCAAAAGCCGCTGAGAGATCTAATAGGACCAGGACAGAGGAGCAACCTCTGTCCCGAGCCCTCCAGAGAGCATCAACCAACGCGACCAATGCCGTTTCTGTGCTGTACCCAAGCCTGAAGCCCGACTGGAACGGATCCAGATACACCGTTTCATCCAGGTGCTGGGGGAGCTGTAGTGCAACCACACTCTCAACAACCTTCGCCACAAAGCGAAGGTTGGAGACCGGACGATAATTAGACAACACTGCCGGGTCCAGGGAAGGCTTCTTGAGGAGCGGCCTCACCACCGCCTCTTTCAAGGCGGCGGGGAAGTCACCCTCACTCAATGAAGCATTTATAATCCCCTGGAGCCAGCCTCGTGTCACCTCCCGAGAAGCCAGCACTAACCAGGAGGGACATGGGTCCAACAAACATGTGGTCGCATTCAGTCTACCCAGAATCCTGTCCACGTCGTCAGGAGTCACAGGATCAGACTCATCCCAGATAACATTCTCAAGACCTGCCTCAGTCATTCCCCCTGAAACTACCCAGTCGAAGTCCAGACCTTCCCGAATCTGAGTGATTTTGTCATGCAGATACTGTACAAAGTCCTCGGCTCTACCCTCCAAGGGGTCCTCCCACACTCCCTGGTGGAGCAAGGAGCGGGTTACCCTAAACAGGGCGACTGGGGGGGTTCTCTGATGACGCAATAAGAGCAGCAAAATAATTACACTTTGCTGCTTTTATCGCCACTAGAGAGTTCTTAATATGAGATCTTACCAGTGTCCAGTCAGATTCAGAAAGACTGGCCCTCCAACTACTCTCTAGGCGTCTTTTCCAGCACTTCATCTCCCTTAGCTCCTCAGTGAACCAAGGAGCCAGATGAGATCGGCGCCGGGTCAGAGGCTGCAAAGGCACAACCCGATCCAGAGATCCAGCAGCCGCCCTATCCCAGGCGGCCACTAGGTCTCCAGTCGAGGCGTGAGCCAGAGCCTCAGGGAATGGCCCAAGCTCCATCTGGAACCTGTCAGGCTCCATCAGGCGCCTAGGGTGGAACCATCTTACCGGCTCCGCCTCCCTGCGGCAAGGTGCAGCAGTTCGAAGGTCAAGGCGAAGGAGAGAGTGATCCGACCATGACAAGGGCTCCGTGACTATATCCCCTATATCAAGATCACTCAACCACTGTCCAGAGACAAAAACCAGGTCCAGCGTGTTTCCCCCCGTGTGGGTAGGGCCATGAATTAGCTGGGTCAGGTCCATAGCTGTCATGGAAGCCATGAACTCCCGAGCTATCTCAGACATCACACCCATGGATGGCAGGTTGAAATCCCCCATGACCATAAGTCTAGGGGTGTCAACCGCCACCGCTGCGATAACGTTGAGGAGCTCGGGCAGGGCTGCTGCCACGTGGCAGGGAGCCAGGTACGTGATCAGCAAACCCATCTGTACCCCATGACCCCACTTCACAAAGAGGGACTCACAGCCGGCCGTCTGAGGAACAGTGGCCTCTCTCGATCTAAGACCTTCTTTAATAATAACCGCTACCCCTCGCCCCTCCCCTGTGACCTCGGCTGATGGAATGCATGGAAACCTGGTGGGCACATTTCAACAAGGGGAACCCTCCCTCCTGGCCCAACCAGGTCTCTGTAATACCTGCCAGGTCCGCTCCCCCCTCCTGAACAAAATCACAAATGAGGGGGGCCTTATTTACTACAGACCTGGCATTGCACAACATCAGCCGAAGGCCCGGGCCCTGAGGGTCTGTGCAACCTGGGGAACGGGTGGAGCCTTGGGGGCCGGAGCACACCACTGCTCGTAAACAGCGAGCACGCTCTCCCCTAACATGATGTGGCCCCCTGCTCCCGCCATATCTGCCCCTCCCACTCACAGTATTGATGTTAAAAACACTATCTGGATAAGCTCTAGCCCCCCCCCCCTCGACCCCGGGTCTCCAACCCCCCATGCCGCGCTTCAAAGCCAAACCCGACCCGACCCGAGATGGGAGAATAATCCTGAAAATGTCAAAATGTCTTTTTCCTACTTTCCCCAAAGAAAAAATGGTAAAAGATAGGCTTCATTTATTAATCAAATTTATATAGCCGCCTATCTCACCAGTTTAAGAATTTACTTGATATTGCTAAAGCAATAGATTAAATCTTCACAGCACAGCCAAATAATGACCACATCATAATCATATCAAAATAAAAATAATTATATTTTCTTTTCTATTATTTCTATATTTTCTAATTCTTATTCTTTATTGTGACAGTTCTAAATATTTAATAAAACATATTTCTATCCTGATGCCAAAAGAACCAAAACAAAACCCCTTTGGCAGCATATGTAGAATAAATAAATAATATAATCATTTTATTACTTTTATTATAATTTTATTTTATTTATATATCTTACATATTTTACAGACAAATGGAATACTAAGTATCAATACATTTTAAAATTACAATTCTCAAGTTACCTTTCCAATTGCAGTCAGGCTAAAGAAAGGCTTCTCCAAGTCATACAGCTGTTTTGGAGGTTCTTGAAGACAGCAGCCAGAATAAATAGGCAAATGGCTTTTTAAAAAAGAATGAAGTTTTGCCAAGCGCAGGGCAATTGTTGTGTCAAACACTGAGGTATACAGCACATCTTCTTTAACAAATAAGCCTTTTCCTGCTTTTGGGACAGCTGTGGAAAATAATAACAGTAAGGTATGTATGTATGTATTTAATTTATTTAGCTGTAATTCTATAGTAATATGTATGACCTATTATAAAAATTACAAAATAGTTCACCTGCATTTCAAAACAGGTTTTTTGAGACATTACTAATCAGGAGGAATAAATCAAAGTAAAGATTTTTCCATAGTAAATTATGAAATTATAGAGTGTACTTCAAGTAACTGTCAAGCCTGGCATCAGTTTTTCTCAGATCTTGGAACATTTAGAAACATTAGTGGTAAGACCTGGGCCATATTTTTTTCGTAGAATCTTTGATTCGTCTAGATCACTTCTATTTACCCTCTCCTTATTTAGTGACCAAGTCCTGTTCCAGAGACTTGGTTGTTAAATGAACACCTGAGACAGAAGGAAACACTGCAAAGATCACTGATTGCTGCTGTGTCATCCTGATAAAGTTCTCTCATACAGCTACATCAGTGTTACTCTCAGTCTGGCAGACACTGAAAATTGGCAACATGCAGCCCTGGACAGCTAGTAATGCATCCCCACAAGATCATAAACTTTTAACATTGTTGTGTTTTATATACATTAACTATATTATATATTTTATAATACCATCGACCATGGTATCATGCTGCACCGGTTGGAAGAGTTGGGGGTGGGAGGCACTGTGTTGCGGTGGTTCTCCTCCTTTCTCTCTGACCGGTCGCAGTCTGTGTTGACAGGGGGACAGAGGTCGACCCCGAGGCCCCTCATATGTGGGGTGCCACAAGGGTCGGTCCTCTCGCCTCTCCTGTTCAACATTTATGTGAAGCCGCTGGGCGAGATCATTCGTGGTTTCGGGGTGGAGTACCATCAGTACGCTGACGACACCCAGCTGTACATCTCCACCCCGGATCACCCCAACGATGCCCTTGAAGTGATGTCCCGGTGCCTGGAGGCCGTACGGATCTGGATGGGGAGGAACAGGCTCAGGCTCAACCCATCCAAGACTGAGTGGCTGTGGTTTCCGACGTCCCGATATAGTCAGTTGACGCCATCACTGACTATTGGGGGCGAATCATTGGCCCCCACGGAGAGGGCTCGCAACTTGGGCGTCCTCCTGGATTCATGGCTGTCTTTAGAAGAGCACTTGACGGCCGTGACCGGGAGGATTTTTCATCAGGTTCGCCTGATTCGCCAGTTGCGTCCCTTTCTGGATCGGGACTCTTTACGCACGGTCACTCATGCCCTTGTCACCTCCCGCCTGGACTATTGCAACGCTCTCTACATGGGGCTCCCCTTGAGGAGCACCCGGAGGCTCCAACTGGCGCAGAGTGCGGCCGCGCGGGTGGTAATGGGAGCGACATGGCGTTCCCATGTAACACCTCTCCTGCGCGAGCTGCACTGGCTCCCGGTGGTCTTCCGTGTGCGCTTCAAGGTTTTGGTTACCACCTTTAAAGCGCTCCATGGCTTAGGACCCGGGTACTTGCGGGACCGCCTACTACCACCAATAGCCTCCCACCGGCCGGTACGCTCCCATAGAGAGGGGCTCCTCCGGGTGCCGTCAGCCAAACAATGCCGACTGGCGGCCCCCAGGGGGAGAGCCTTCTCTGTGGGGGCACCTACTATCTGGAACGAGCTCCCCCCAGAGATACGGAGGATCCCGGATCTGCGCACCTTCCGCCGCGCCTTAAAGACCTTACTATTTCACCAGGCCGGCCTGGCCTAATTTTCCCCCTCTTTTATAAAAGATTTTTAAAATTTTAAATATCTTTTAGTATTTATATATTCAATTTTAAATTGGTTTTAAAAGTTTGGGGTTTTAAATTTGTCGGGGCCAAAATTATTTAATTTGATTTTATTCTATTTTTTAAATTTTGTATTGTATGTGTTTTTATTGTCTGGCTGTGCACCGCCCTGAGTCCTTCGGGAGTAGGGCGGTATAGAAATCTAATAAATAATAATAATAATAATAATATAAGTAACCCAAAATCAATCTTCCTCCATCAATGGGGCCATCAAGCCAAAAGTTTAGACACCCATGTGCTAGACATTGTACTCAGAGCGTTAATACCTTTCTCATGCAAAATATCAATTTTACATTGATTTAAAACACTGCCCAACACTACTACCCCTGCTACTCCATTTGTACTACTTGCAGTAATTAAGTCTAAAGCCCTCAACCAGGTAGAGGGGATTCTGGGGAATTGCATGATTTCCTAATGTTCCTTTGTATTTGTATACAATGGCTAAATTAAGTGGGAAGTAAAATTAAAACCTTTACAAAACTAAATTTTTAAAAGGAAACACTTCTTGTTTAATACATGAAAAGATGGATGGTAATCCATACATTTAAAAATGCAACTTTTTTATAATTAGGAAAACAATCAAACAATAAAACTAGTTTCCTTTGTGTAATGTATCAAAATACTGATGCTAGAATATGGGTATACTATTTTATAGAAACAACAGACCTGGTTGTAGCACAATATTAAAAATCTAAGATATTTTTTGTGGTCCGCCAGCAGCCTGCAGAACTGGCAGCGGAGTCGGACAGTGAGGAGGCTGAGGAAGAACATGGACCAGTCCTGGAGGCTAGGGAAGGCCTGGATGAGGGCTCTGCATTGGAGGCAGAGATGGGGCCAGGGCCATCTGGGAGTGATGTGCGGACTCCGGAGCCTCCAGAGGCTGACAGCAGAGAGGCAGAGGAACAGGAGAAGCCTGTTCCTAGTGCACACACGAGAAGAGCTGCCAGAAGGCAAGAGCAGCTAAAGCAAAAAGGACGACTTGGGAGTAGGGCCAAGAGATGATTGGCCTCTTCCATAAGGCTTAAAAAAGCAGCAACAGCTCTTGGGCTCTTTGTTGGAAAACAACATTGATAGATTTGTGTCTTGTCTGCTGGCGTCTTCTGCTTCTGAACTTTTACTAAGAAAAGCCTTTGGCAGGTTGCCTAATTAGACCAAAGTTGGTGATAAGGCTGAAGAATTGTGTTATGAAGAATTTGTTTTAAATTAGTTTGGATTACGCTGAGAATGAGTTAATTCTCAGCTGTTCTAATAAAGTCTGTTTTCGAACTGATTGCGTCTTATAATACCTACTTGGGCCTGGGTCACAACAGATATATTACTTCTTTAACAAAGCAAAGCTTCCTACCAGCCAGCGGACTCAGGTTCAAAAACCTGGTTAAGTATGTATGGTAGCGTAGTACATGAAGCCAAGGTATTTCCAGTCTGCCCTGGCCTTCTTTAGAAGCAACTCTTTCAACTCCATCACATTCTGATTTTGTCTCTTGTACAGAAGACACCATGGGAATTTTATAAGTAACTTCGTATTTTCCTAGAATATGAAATATATATAAAAAAAACCTTAAATAAAACACTGTAACGAAGCAGTAAATTTTAAGGATTTATACTATGCTAAATTTAGCAATAGAATTAGCTATAATACATAGGTGCAGAGCTCTGGACAGAGGTACAGAGCTGTTATACAGACGTGAATACACAGGTAGCTTGTGATCATTTTCCTCAATGGATGAATGTACAAGTATAATGTTTTTAACTCATTGTTTAATTGGATTATGTGTATCTAATTTTAGGAATTGTATGGAGAATAGATCATGTTTTAGGTCACATTGATGCAGAATATTGAAAATTCATAAGGATTCTCAAAAGTTTAAGCCCCATTGTCTCTGTTCCTGTAAGCATATTTTGGGTAGCTTATCAATGCTACCCAATAATCCTCTGCCAATAGTGAAGGCTTTAATTATTACATGGCTATCTTACGGTTACGGACTAATCTGGTTTCAGGCCATTTCCTTCTGATCTTGCCAGACTTAGCTGTCTAAATCCTGTAATATATACACATGTGTAAACCAATATCTTTACTGCATTTTAAGCAACAAAGTGATTTTAAAAAAAAAATTTTTTTTTTTTTTAAATTTGATTTATATGCCGCCCTTCTCCGGAGACTCAGGGCAGCTTACAATGCGCTAAGCAATAGCCTTCATTCTTTTGTATATTTATACAAAGTCAGCTTATTGCCCCCACAACTGGGTCCTCAATTTACCTACCTTAGAAAGGATGGAAGGCTGAGTCAACCTTGAGCCTTGGCGAGATTCGAACCTGCAGTAATAGCAGGCAGCTGTTCTTAATAACAGGGTGCTTTAGACCACTGTACTACCAAGGCTCTTGTTTTGATTGTTTTCTTTCTCTAAGTTTTTAGAGAAGTATACATTTGCTGTATATTTTAATGACTGCTTTATTTTGCCACCTGATATAATTGTGAAACAACTTATTAGTGAAATGCATGATGAATAAACACTTGTGAAGATTGGGATCAAGAGCATAATAACATCTACCTGTACCATTTAACAAAAGTTATATAGAAATAAGTAGCAAAATAATTATTAATTTATTATTATTAATTATTATGATGATTAACATTATCTCAGCCAGATGTTTGCAATGTTTACAAACAATATAATTGAAATTAGATTTATATGGATTTGTTTAGGACTCTAAGAGGCAATTTTTTTCTTATTACTTAAAAAAAAACATTTTTTGTCACTGTGGCTTTTTTTTTTCCCTGTCACCTAAAACAGACAGTCATGAACACTCTAATTTTCTACTGTATCAACATTTAGACCAGGTAACAATATAATATGAAAAAGCAAATACCAGACAAAAAATCTTTGTAAGAAGAACTGAGATCCAGAAGAGCAAATTCAGGCATAATTTGTTGCACTCTTTGTCTCATGTGATACAATTTAATAGCCTTTCTTCCAGTTAATTGCTGACAAGTCAGAATTGCTTCACTGACCTAGATTTAAAATAGTAAGCTTAAAACTAGAAACATATAAAAACTACCATACTAGACTAATTAATCTTCTCATCAGTCAAATGTTGAGGTGAACAACCACTGTTAAAACATACTACAGTGATACAAAAAGGAAGATTTCTGATTCTATACTGAAGAGAAGCCTTAAAATATTTAAAATTTGCAAATGTTAATTATTAAATGAACCTTTAAAATGTAAAATAATTTGAACAGCAATATTGCTGAAATCAGCCATTATGATTTTGTAAGTTTTAACATGATACCTTAATGATACAAAAATAATCTTAAAGTTGAAATTACAACGCTTGTCTAATAAAAGTAATCCTCATTTAGTGACTACTACTGGGACCAGCAACTAAGTTGTTAAGCAAAACAGTCACTAAGTGAACCAGTGATTGTGTATACAATCCTATTTTAGCTTTCCTTTGCTTTACAGATCTGTTGTAAAGTTGCTTTTTCATCACTGCTAAACAAGGACTACCTGCATATAAAAGATACAAAATATTGCCATTGTATCCTTCCTTTACTCCTTTCAATGTAAAATATAAATTCCCTGGAGTGTTTCTCCATCAGAAAGCTATGTGGGGGGAAAAAATAAGTGAAGATAAATCAGATTTTACAAAAAGCACCACAAACCTGTGCAGCACTTCTTACAGCAATCCAGGCTTGTACTCTGTACATTTCAAGAACAGTAATTTCCTCGGAAGTAGTTGAAAGTCTGTTATTAAACTGAATGTAACAAAGATTGATTCAGGTTGGTACAAAATGATAAGATTATGAGAAAGAGCATCTAGGTACATTTTAAAAATTATACTAGCCGAAAAACTTCCGAAATGCTATGAAAAAACAATCAACCTTAATGGAAACATACGTATCTACTCTGAAATAAACTTCATTGGTTTACTCAAATGTAAGTGTGTAGAAAATTACTACTTAATGGTTCATGTTCTGTCCCTTAAATGGAATCGCAATTTTGTTTGCTTCTTTCAGAAAGGTACCTGATATTCATTCAGTTCCCAGCAATTTCAATACACAGTAAGCACTCTGAAACTCTGGCTAAGGTTCCTCAGTATGGTGCTAATAAGTGCTATTGTAACTTTTTCCCAAGGTCCCTGTCTCACCTGACATTAATTTTTTAAAATTCTTTTCACTTAAAAAAAACAAATTCAGCATGCTACAAACAGAAAGATGAGCATCAATTTTACTTCTGAGAAGACCTCTGAAATCAAAAGCCTTTTTAGAATTTAAAAATGTTAAATACATGCAACACAGTGCTTCAGTGCTAAGTATGCTTGCATGTTTACTCCAAATAAAATGACATGCCAGAGTGCTAAAGAGCAAGTAGGCGGGAGAAAGAATTAAAAATAAGTATATTTGCAATATTGGTGAATAAATATATTACATATTTCAAGGAAGTTACAAATTTTCCAAAGTGTCCCAGGCATTAAATAATATACTTCAACCACTAATATATAGTATAGTATATATATATATATAGTATAGTAAAACAACTTTGTTCTCTCCTGTTTAATCACTACACTCCTGTTGAAATTTTGTATATTATTCTTTTAGCCTTTGGGCCAATTGATCAGCTATTTTACCCATGGCAGACAAGAGGGATATTTTGTACTTTTTGGCTGCTACCATTGGTTGTCTGAATTTGTGAAGCCAAAATACATGAGCAGTTGAAATTATGCTGAAGAGTTGGTGCTTGAGAAAGGGATTAATTGTGCAGATTATTGTGGTGCTGTAGCCACAACCTGCCTTACCTGAAGCAACCCAGTTTGATGATGATAATATTTTATTAGCATGCAAACAATAAATAAAAAGGTGAACACTAGGCTCCCAGAAAAGCATTGACAGTTTGTTGAGCAGCCCTGAGCAAAGGCAAAATGTTTTAGGTAGATCCCTCTGGGTGACCTTTTATTATTTTTCTCTTCCTAGGAGGTCAACATGCTATCCATACTATCTCCGAGATATGATTGGTGAATAGAAACAATGTAATTTACTGGACCACAGGTTCTTAACTGATTCTTCCTCCTGTTGTCATTCTCAGTCATGTTTTCATGAGGGCACTTTAAACAGTTCAGGGGTGGGGGGTGTCAGATTTGGTAGTGAATACAACTTATATGTGTAGGGTATCTTCTCCCATGAGAGTGGGAACTTAAAGTATCCTAAAAACACAATGCCAGGGAATGATGTGAGAAACTGGGACTTTCCTGAAAACAGCAGCTAATGAGAAGGTAATTTCCTGCCAGGGTAGGCTATAGAAAGAGTCAAGTATTTTTATTTAGTTTCATCTACTTCTTGTTGGTGTTAACAAGGCTGGTTTGATGTCTTCACATTAGATCAGTATTTCTCAACCTTGGTAGCTTGAAGATGGGTGGACTTCAACTCCCAGAATCCCCCAGCCTGCACTGCTGGCTGGGAGATTCTGGGAGTTGAAGTCCACCCATCTTCAAGCTTCCAAGGTTGAGAAACACTGCATTAGATGGTCCGTAATACTTTAAAAACAAAGTGGCTTCAAAAGGAGAGTTCTGGTCTTTTTTACAGCCAAAGGAAGACAGAGCAATGTCAGGGACCTGACTGAAGGAAGTGGTTCCACAGAAAACTAGCAGAATCAATTGGAGCTACAAGATCTGCTGGCATGGAGCAGATCATTTCAGGCCACTTCTGCAATGCCCATTTATAAACATCATCTTCATGTGGGATAGTCAGGAAAATATCATTTCCAAAGTATAGCATTCCAATTATTCTTGAGCTGGGTGAGTTGTGGGGAGGGGCAGATAGAAGAGAAGCAGAGGCCTGCAGATATATGATCAAAGACTTATTAATGGGTTGTCCTCACAACAGGCAAGGAAGCTATGTGGATTTGCGCTTAGATACTCCACTTCAATATTTCAGGGATCAGCATAATGCAGTTCTTCTCAACATGAGATCCTTTCAGAGGGTCCACAAAGTGAAATAAATATTTTAACATTTTTCCAATTTTAATTTCTAATACAGTATATATTGATAAATTCAACCACATAAATCAAAGCTCCTTGGAGTCATCAATCAAGCGCTCCATGGCATAGGACCCAGGTACCTTCGAGACCGTCTTCTGCCACCAATAGCCTCCCACCGACCACTCCGCTCCCACAGAGAGGGTCTCCTCAGGGTGCCATCAGCCAAGTTATGTCGGCTGGCGACACCCAGGGGAAGGGCCTTCTCTGTGGGAGCCCAGCCCTGTGGAATGAACTGCCCCGGAAATACATAAGATCTCCGACCTCCGGGTGTTTCGCTGCGCATTGAAGACCCTGTTGTTCCGCCAGGCCGGGCTATCAACATAATAATTTTAAATTGGGCTATTTTAAATTTTTGGGGTTTTAATCCGGCCAAATCTATTTAATTATTTTAATTTTTAATCATTGTTGTGTCTTGTGTTTTTAAATTGGCTGTACACCGCCCTGAGTCCTTCAGGAGAAGGGCGGTATAGAAATAAAATTATGATTTATTATTATTATTATTATTATTATTATTATTATTATTATTATTATTAAAATATAAAGTGGTCCCGAAACCAAAAAAGTTGAGAAGTGCAGTAATAGTGTCTGTAGTGTATACGTGTAGTAGTGTCTATAGTGTAGTACCCTATATTATATATATATATATATATATATATATATATATATATATATATATATATATGCATATTCTTTCTAGCCAGGTTTTACCTATGTAAACTTAGTTGTTCTTCAGCCCTAGGTTCTGTGAAATCTCATTCACAAGTTCTTGGGCCCTTTTTCTGCTGCCAAACTGCAACTCTGTGTTGCTTCCTGGGAGACCCATTCTGCTGCCAAACTGCAACTCTGTGTTGCTTCCTGGGAGACCCAGATAGCTATTTCTACCTCTTAAGGCGTCATCAGTGGGCCACACCCACTTCCCAATTATCCTCCCTGTAAAAGGCATAATGTATCTTTTTTCTTTTTTCATAGGCTTTTATGTGCATATTCTTTCTAGCCAGGTTTTACCTATGTAAACTTAGTTGTTCTTCAGCCCTAGGTTCTGTGAAATCTCATTCACAAGTTCTTGGGCCCTTTTTCTGCTGCCAAACTGCAACTCTGTGTTGCTTCCTGGGAGACCCATTCTGCTGCCAAACTGCAACTCTGTGTTGCTTCCTGGGAGACCCAGATAGCTATTTCTACCTCTTAAGGCGTCATCAGTGGGCCACACCCACTTCCCAATTATCCTCCCTGTAAAAGGCATAATGTATCTTTTTTCTTTTTTCATAGGCTTTTATGTGCATATTCTTTCTAGCCAGGTTTTACCTATGTAAACTTAGTTGTTCTTCAGCCCTAGGTTCTGTGAAATCTCATTCACAAGTTCTTGGGCCCTTTTTCTGCAGAAAAAGGGCCCAAGAACTTGTGAATGAGATTTCACAGAACCTAGGGCTGAAGAACAACTAAGTTTACATAGGTAAAACCTGGCTAGAAAGAATATGCACATAAAAGCCTATGAAAAAAGAAAAAAGATACATTATGCCTTTTACAGGGAGGATAATTGGGAAGTGGGTGTGGCCCACTGATGACGCCTTAAGAGGTAGAAATAGCTATCTGGGTCTCCCAGGAAGCAACACAGAGTTGCAGTTTGGCAGCAGAATGGGTCTCCCAGGAAGCAACACAGAGTTGCAGTTTGGCAGCAGAAAAAGGGCCCAAGAACTTGTGAATGAGATTTCACAGAACCTAGGGCTGAAGAACAACTAAGTTTACATAGGTAAAACCTGGCTAGAAAGAATATGCACATAAAAGCCTATGAAAAAAGAAAAAAGATACATTATGCCTTTTACAGGGAGGATAATTGGGAAGTGGGTGTGGCCCACTGATGACGCCTTAAGAGGTAGAAATAGCTATCTGGGTCTCCCAGGAAGCAACACAGAGTTGCAGTTTGGCAGCAGAATGGGTCTCCCAGGAAGCAACACAGAGTTGCAGTTTGGCAGCAGAAAAAGGGCCCAAGAACTTGTGAATGAGATTTCACAGAACCTAGGGCTGAAGAACAACTAAGTTTACATAGGTAAAACCTGGCTAGAAAGAATATGCACATAAAAGCCTATGAAAAAAGAAAAAAGATATATATATATATATATATATATATATATATATATATATATATATATATATAGTGTAGTACCCTATATTATATATATATATGCATATATATAATATATGCAATAGTGTATGTAGAAGTAAATAATATCAAATGATAACAGCAGCATGATTAAAATTATCTCTCTATCTATCTATCTATCTATACACAGATATAGTCCTCATTTGCTCTTTGCGCCATGGCTCATTGAACAACCTCAACTGGCAGCAGCAACTGGATCGTTAAATGGAGCAGTAGCTAGGATTGGTTGCAAATTTATTTTTTCTCACCATTGTAAATGTGAACAATTACTTAACAAGGGCTGCTGTACAATATAACATTGATTCTTATACAACGATGATAGGATTTCAAACACATTACCTTGCTCACTGTCTTGACATTTTGACCTCTCCCATCAATTCAACTTCATGCAAACCAGATGCAAGAATGTTGCACAAAGCAATAACAATGTCTCTATATTCAGGCATATATCTTTCTAGACCTGTAATATAATACTAAACTTGGTGTTTAAATATATGGTTAGCCTTATAAACAATTATACATACCCTCTGCTTAAATGTTCTTCCTTTCACAGTACCTGAAGTTGGAGACTCTTCCTTGTTTGTACATAAATAAAAGTAAAGCAGTGCTATCTCCATGTATGATCTTCTTATTAATCTGCAAAAAATAAATGGAAAAGCAAGGAATCCAAACATCTTATGTTAGCATTTGGCAAATACTTATTTATATTTTTAAGTGAATAAGTATGTCTTATGGTCTGAACTTTTCAGTATAAATTGTATGTTTTAATTATTGTTTTCTTTTAAATGACATACTAATCTAAATAACATAGGGAAAAAACTGCTCACCCATAGTGCTGGTAACTCAGCAGGCTGAAATTTATGGCATCCAGCAAGCTGTCAACAGCTAATTCTGATTTATTAAGACCTAATGAATCAAGTTGACGTTCTATTCTTCCTAAAAATGACACACATGAATTTATTTAAAGAGTTTTGTTTTTCCTGATAGAGCTAATAAAGCAGAATACTATTTTCTTTTAAATTATATTTTCTTAAGAATATTTTAAAAAGGCAACGACAAAGAAAAGAGAAATAAATAAATAAAAATAAAATAAATAAAACACAAATGAGGAAATGGAATTTATCAAGGAATTAAGTTTCAATGTTAAATATTTCATTAATTAGTTTTAAGTAACTTAAACTACAAACTACAGATCGCAGAAAACTACAGATCACTGTTAAAATCCGAATAATATATGAATATCAATAGTAGGAATCAACACAATAGAAATCATAAAATAAAATTAAGAATGACAGTAACTTCTATTAAGCAGCTGAAAATCCTATTTCATCTAATAGATTATTAAGATCTAGCATATTAAAATTTTATGTTAAGAGAAACTCAAACTTATGCCCTAAGTGTATATTTAGAATTGTAATACAAAAATTTCCAAGTTCAAATAAATTCAGTATCAGATTTACTTTTAGCATACAATACAAAGTTGATGTAGATGATCAGGTTGAGCCTGAGGAAGGAGTCAAATGCATCATCAGTCATGAGTCCCTTTATGCCCAAAAGAGATTTACGATCAGCCCACCTTCAATTTTTTTTACTCTTATCTACCACCGATTTGCTTTGATTGGTAGTAGTTCAAAGCTCTACTGGTAGTATAGAGCTTAAACTTGCAATAAACCTTTATAGTCATTAAAACTGCCTAGATTTTCTGATTTCCCTGAGGCTTGAAAGTTATTGGATATCAAGACATATACCCATAACTTAATTAGCCACTCATCTGCAGAGGGAGCTATACATACAATACTTTGCAATAGGAAGCACAGAGTATACAAAACAGAATACTATAAACTGTTAGGGCTCTAGGTTACCAACTCTCTAGGTCTCAGATGCAACATGAAATTTGAGCAACTCTTTAGAAAAAAATGAGTTGTATATTACCTTTTCGAAAAAGAAGTTCTGCTTCTAGATCTAAATCTTCTTTTACTGATGCTACGGAAAGATTTAGTGCTGTTTCTGTGTATTGTAGGGCTTTTAACCACTGCAACTCACTTTGTGGTTTGGATTTACATGATAATTCTAAAGTTAAGGTATGCCCTAGAAATCAATTTACAGGAAATTATTTCACCAGTTATTTCTAAAGCAAAATAAAAGTCAAACATTGAATAAATGAAATGTAGTCCCTTAATACAAGAAATGAATTATTCCAGACATATACTTTGCAACTGAAATTTAGAAGTGCATACTTATATCTTCTCTAAACTACATACACGTAGTGTCTCACTTAATGATCCAAACTGGGACCAGCAACTGCACTGCTAAGCAAAGCAGTTGCTAAGTGGGAAATTATATGACCATGACTCTGCTTTCCAGATGTTTTGTTCTTCTACACATCAAAAGCAATCTGTCTCTGCCAGCAGCAGGAAAGGGTTAAACAAAAGAATGACTGCCCACAGAAATTGCTTGCTTTTTTTTTCTCCCCTTCCCCTCACAGAGTGGAGACATCGGGAGAAAAAGCGATTTCACAAGAGTACTGTAAATTTCAGTTTCCTGCAATTCCTCTCTCCAATCTTTCTGCTCTGCAAGAGGAGGAAAAAATAATGCAGCTCAGGCACAGGAGGACAACATGTACTGACTGTAACAATGATCATGTTGACTAAGGGATACTGAAAAAGTCGTACATAGTCATAAATGGGCTGTAAAACAGGGGTGAAATCCAGCAGGTTCTGACAGATTCTGGAGAACCGGTAGCAGAAATTTTGACCAGTTCGGAGAACCGGTAGTGGAAATTTTGAGTAGTTCAGAGAACCGGCAAATACCACCTCTGGCTGGCCCCAAAGTGGGGTGGGAATGGAGATTTTGCAATATACTTCCTCCAGGAGTGGGGAGGGAATGGGGATTTTGCAGTATCCATGGAATGTTGATTTTAAATAGAAAATCATATAACTTCCATGTGATTTATATTTTCTTAATTCTCACTCCATTATATCTGTTTATTCCATCAACACTTTTTATTACTCAAAGGACAACATAACAGAGAAATTTACAGAGAAATTTACAACCAGCTCATTCCTGAAAACAGGAAAATCTGGTAGTCATGAGAAAATGTACTGAGGAAAGAAGCAACAGATCAATTAATTTCTGCAGCTCTGCCTTTTACAAAACAGGTACTACAGCTCAACGCAAAGCTTCTGATCTTACAAAAGTGAAAATTTTTTGGAGTAATAAAGTGATTGGTTTGAATATGTTGCTGTTGTCATGGAGGTTGGGGTTTATGGTTTTTATGTTGTGGATTTTTGATGTTGTGAGATACCTGTGTGTGAGCTGGGTTGCCATATAAGTGTGCTAAAATAAAATTTATCTAGCTTCCACATTTGAGTAAGAATTTGCTTCTATGTTTGACTGAAGAATTAGGATTTCTGTTTTATAAAGAAAGATTATTTTAATATAAATTCATTAAACATTATCCTGTTCATTTTATATAGTTTATATCTGCTATAAATTATCAAAACTATGAAACACAAAATAGTTGTAGGCATTGTAAATTATAGTAAGTCATATATAACCATCCTGATGTTTTTCTTTACAATGTCTTCATATGTATTGATGCTAGCCAAAAATTTATAGTAAAACTTTAAATATGAAATTAATAGATTTCACATACATTAAACTCCTTAAATTTATTAAATAATCTTCAGAAAAAACAAAAGCTTATATTGTATTAAAAAGTCCTTACCAATTCTCATTTTGACTTTTGCCAGCAGTGCGATGTGTGGCAGGTATATGTTCATCATAGGCATTTTTAGAGTTGTTAAAGTAGGATCTTCTCCATGTTGTTCAAGTGATTGCCCCAAAATAAACAGCTGTTGAAAATGTCAAACTTTGTAATGAAAGATATGCACATTATCAAAATATCCTAAGGGACAAACCATTTATCCCTATAATAACTCATAATAGCCCAACAGCATGGGACATCAATTTACTGACTAGGGAAAAAGACAAAGAGAAGGGAATGGCTGGAAAATAAGTCACATAAATGTATCTCAGTCTCTAAATAGATTATTTCCCACTTCATACTTAAAAGCTTCATTGAAGTGTCCATAAGAAAAGAAGAAAGTACTTTCCTTTTTTAAAAAATTACAAAAAAATTCAGAATTTGACTTTGGCAATCTATGTCTTCTGAGCCCCGATATCAGCATAAATTAAAATTTGTATTATATATAGATCATTGGAGGGGAAATAATCTCAAAATTCCCTAATGAGGGTTCATGTTCATTAAGCCCTGATCGCTAACTGTTTAGAGAAAAAAGAGAAAAATTTAACAGAGGTCTGTGGGAATGAAGAACTCTCCATGATACAGTATTATATGAAGAGCTCAACTAATACTGTTTTCAACTAAGTAAAACAAAGACTTGTAATTAGTATTTGTGGATCTAATTCATAGATACTTGACCCAATTTCAAAAATAAAATTAAATGTGGTTTTATTCCTGGTTTTAAAATCCAACAATACTTGACATTAAATTCGTTTTGTATTTAACATTCAATTTTAAACTTAAAAATGCAGTAGCTGAGGATAAGACTGATGAAATGAAAACCATCAAAATTTAAGCCTTTCCAATGAAGCTGGGGTCAGTGCTATTTGTATTTAAGCAGTGAACACTAAAAAAATATAGTAATATTCAATTATTAGTATATACTTACCTGTTTAATTACTAGTGCGTGTGCCTGAACTAATACATTCAACTGGTCAGTTTTAGATGATTCTGAACCATCTTCTGTTTCTGTTCTCATTATATCAGCTAGCAGAAGCATACTCTGTACTAATAGTAAATTAGCTGGTGGAGAAATCAGTGTCTTTTCTTCAAGCAATTTGATTACATTCTGTGTGAACAGAAGATAGATCGATGATAGATAGGCAGACAGGAAGACAGACAGACAGATCTACATTTTCAGCTCTCAAATTCTATTACCAAAGACATGTTTTCTAAATTTATCCTGTTTTCTATAACTACTCTTCTGCCAAGCAATAGTCCTGTTTTATAGATAAGTATACACAATTCTTGACTGCAGTATCTATAGGACCACCCTGAGTCCTTCAGGAGAAGTACGGTATATAAATTTAATAAAACTAAACTAAACTAAACTATAGAGTATAACCCTAACCCTCTTAAAACAGTGCAGAGTTTTGAACATGACTCTTCTCAAAATTAGATTCAGTTAACAGCATGGTTGGAACCACCTACTACACAAATCTAACAGTTAAGATTCAATCTCCCTTAATGCAGTATTCACTCCATGCAAAAATTATGTGACTACCAAATGCCTGAAAATGTTATTTCTGCATTTTCCTTATGACATACTGAAATGTTAGGCAGTAATAATTAATCTCAGATTATTTTACTGTAAAATGCAAATTAAATTATGAATAGCATCAAAATTCATTTGTTTCATAAGAATGATACTGGGAAATAATTGATAATTCACTTTTGTGTTAATACCTGTAAATGAAGCTTAATATCAGCCACTGGAAGTCTTTCTTGAAGGCCAAGTATAATGGCTTGCATGGTAATTTCAGCAAGAGTCTCAACATCATTGAATGCTTCAGCTTCCATTTGTACTTCATTAATCAGTCTAGAACACTCTGTTAATTCATTTTCTTGAAGAAAAGTAAAATAATACCACCAAAAATAATTATGGTATCATTTTATAATACTTTATTATTGTAATTGATATAAAAGATATTTGACATCCAACATAGTTCTTAATATTATTTTATGAGAAATATTAACAAAAGTATATTGCTTTTATTATCTCAATACACCACATGTAGACCCGCTTAACTATGGTAATTGGGATCAGAATGTCCATTGCTAAGTGATGCAGTAACTTTAAGTGAATTACCATGGGACATTAAATGAGAACTCCACATAATTGCGACTTCTGACTTCTTGTAAATTTTCCCACTGATTTTGCTTGTGGGAAGCTTGTGCAGAAGGTCACAAATTGCAGAACACTGCAAAGATCAGAAACCTGGATTGGTTTCTGAACACCCAAATCCCGATCATATGACTATAAAATCACTGATAGCTGTAACTTTGATGAAGCCATAAGTACCATTTATTTAGTGCCACTGTAAGTGTGAATGATTGCTGAACAAGTAGTTGTTAACCAAGGAACCACCTATAGAGATTTACAATGTTACTTGAATGCTCAAGAGCAGTGGTCCCCAACCTTTTTATCGCCGCGGCCCGCTGAGCGCGCGCAGGGGTGGGGGCACGGCCCAGGAGCTTTTGCGCACGGCCCATTGCACACGGCCCAGGAGCTTTTGCGCACGGCCCAGGAGCCTTTGCGCTGCAGTGTTTATGTCCCCTGGCCGCTGCGCGGCCCGGTGCCAGGTACTCCACGGCCCGGCACCGGTCCGCGGACCGGGGGTTGGGGACCACTGCTCAAGAGGACTCAATGTCTAATTATGATAATTCACAGAGGTTTATAGTGCCAGCAAGATGCAATGAAAATCAGCTTCTACAAAAAAGTATTTCTAGCAAGGACGTAATCATGGAAAAATATGCATAAATATATAAATATTTCTGAAGAGGTAACACAGATAGCTTTGAGAATTAAATTTTGTTTATGCATTTATCTGACTTTATATACCATTGACCACTGGTTACCTTTCATTACTTCAATGCCTCTTGCCTGTGCTGTAATTGCAATCACTAATGCCAAACGACATTTTAACCATATGTGTATATTCAAATGTTCTCGTGCTGTTACATTGTGAATTAGATTGGAATCCTCAGTAGAAATCCTTCCACCATATCCCTGATCAAAAGGGGAAATGAACTGATTATTAGGTTTAATGTTCAATTGTTCTATAACTGATTAATGCATTTTAACATATAGAATGTCTCTTATATGTCATGCTTACTAAAATGTTTTGTTAAGTGTAAAATATATAGCTTTCATTATGCCACATGGAATACTTCTATATTAAACTAAAATCCATTAAATAACAATATAACAATTTAAAAAGTATTTTAATATTAATTATAAAATTGTGATCCATAATGCTCTCAGCACTAACCTCCCTCATTAACTTAATAAAATGTGAATACTGAAATATACCTTATCTGCATCTTTTTGAGAATTAGGTCTATCTGTGAAAACCTCTGCATCTTGAAGAAGTTTTATTGTAGAAAAAACCAGTGCAGCACTGTAACCAAAAAACACAATGAAATATTGTATATTGGGTAAATATTCTATAGATTATGTAATAATTTACCAATTTCCACTCATTTACTTGTTAATTTTGATTCATTTGTGCAAAAAGATAATGGGAGCATCTTCCAAAGGAGCTCTGTCATATGTTAATAGTCATACGGGATTTTAATAGAATCACAGAGGAGAAGAGACCATGGAGGTCTTCTAGTCCAACCCTCTGCCCAAGGCAAGAGACCTTATTGCATTGAAAAGCCAGCTGTTTAGATCAGAGTTTGTCAACCTCAGCAATGTTAAAAGGTGTATGGATTTACTTAAACTCCGCACACCTTAAATTTGCTGAGTTTAAGAAACACACTAGAGATTCAGATTGAAGTTGTTAGGAATTTAAAATTCAATATATACATATGATAGCCCTACATACTGCTTATTACAACAATTAAGGTATGAATAGCTGTTGCCATTCCAAACAGCTCAGGAAAATGTGTTTCTTGCCACAGTCACCAAATGTTAATTCAATTATCAATGAATAACTGCTTTTCTAATTTTCCAATGTTTTAAATGAAGTGAAAAAAGTATCAGTTAAGACAATCATCCATGAAGCACTATTTTCAGCAAATGTTAGTTTTATTCCAGTAGAAAAATGGATTTATCAAGTTTTTTTAAAAAAAAAAATTCACCTGAAAGCTGTTTGGAGTCTCTGTTGAGCAATAGCTGCAAGTTGAAGTTTAGCTTCAATGACAATTTCCAGTTCTACAGCTGAACACTTATATATCTGTGCACCATATTTACTTTGTATGGTTTCAAGAATTAAATTAATCCTTTCTTCAGCTTCTGCCAATAAAATCCCCTAAAATAATTAAAACTATATCACTGATCAATTAATAAAAATAAAAAACTAAAAATTATTTAAATATGAGCAAACACTATTAAGGAACAAGATAATTAGATGAATTAAGCAGGTTTAAATATTATAGATTGAAAATGTTTGCATTTAAATTCCTTATATTAATGAATGTGATATTTGTTGACATTGTATTTGTGAATATTGAAGCATTCGGTGTTATTAATATCCACAAATATTATTAGTTTCACAGCTAGTTCTTCAAATAATACATACATACAAAACAAATGATTCTATACCATATTGAATATGCAACTATAAGTGGCTAACAGGGATGGATATATATATATATATATATATATATATATATATATATATATATATATATATATATATATATATGTAGGTCTTTGGTTATTTGGGTCTTCTCCCACGTAAAATTAATTTTACGTGGGAGAAGACCCGAATAACCAAAGACCTACATACAAACACCCGCGAAAACCTGAGAAAACATATATATATATATATATATATATATATATATATATATATATATATATTACAATAATTAAAAAGAAAAAAGAAACCCTCCGTCCAATGTATGTGTAGCTAGATACACATTTCAACGCAACTTTTCAATACTTTTCAGTAAAACTGATCCAATATTTATCTTTTAAGAATTTTGTGAAAATTGAATCTGTTTATTGTGCTGTATCAGTAAGACTTTAGGAAAATGAATAATAAAACAAAAGTAGGTTTCACTGTCAAATCTTCTTGGATATTTGCCTGCCAAAAAGAATGAATAATTGGTCATTTCCACCAGAAAGTATTATGCATCAATTTGTTTATCATCTCAGCTTCCCTATTCTATACTCATGTCTTTGATTTTTCAAATGTTGTTTAGACATTCAATTATTCTGGCTCATTGTGACCCAAGGGTTATCATTTCTGTAACTCCACACATATTTCGGTACGTTCTGCATTAAAATCTAAGGATAGATTTTTATTTATGTTTCATATTTTTAAACTTCCCTCATCCTTGTTGAATGATGTTTGGAAATCAATTATATTATATTCACCACATTACCATGGTCAAACTAAAATGGTCACTCTATCAAACAAGGTAGGGAAAGCATGCAGAGCATATTTCCAAAACTCTTTCTAACCTCTTAAGAATAGTTCTGCTCTAGGTCATATGACTGAGAAGGAACAAGGCTGTCTTAGAATGAAGAAGCGATCAACATTTGGAATTACTGCTTAATTATCTCTCCCAAAGGGATACATTAGGGCAGGGGTGTCAAACTGGCGGTCCGTCGACCAGATGCGTCATGCCCACCCCAGCTCTGCATATGGGAACATCACAAAATGTCAATTGACAGCAACATGAGGCAGCGAATTTGACACCCGTGCATTAGGAAAATGTGTGTTGTTGTTTTTTTAATCTCTGCAGATCCTGGGCAGCAATAACCCATTTTCAAATCTGTCTTTTCTTTTGCCATCTTATTCAACTATACTGTTTGTTTCAGGTCTGTTCAGTTTTTAAATTACTCTGCTTACAGACTGGCAGATAGCTGCTGTTGTATATTTTTCTCCAATTTTCTATTAGATTGGAAAAAAATAAAAAGACCAGGATGGTTTAGTAGGATTTATTCTTGATAGAACCTTGCTGGCTCCTGCCAAGTACAATAGTCTTTAAATGCTAAAAATCAACTGTTCAGTAATCATATTCAAAGTTTTGCCTTGTATTAACATCAGATTGGCCTAACTGTAGTTACCCAGACCTTTTGATTATTTTCAAGATGCAACAAACCTCCATAGGGATTCCTCCTCCATTTTCTATACATGTCTCTTTTAATTCTTAACTCAGTTGAAAGCTCCTTAGTTTTTTAAAATTTCTTGTCCCTATTTTTAATCATGCAAATTTCCTTCCATCACCGTACTTTTCAGGAATTTCCAATCTTCCTATGTTCCCTTTGACCCTATAATTTTTGCTCATGAGATCTTATCTAGTATTTCTCTAAGCTTGCTGGATTTTTTTCTGAAGTCTAATGTACATGTATGATATTATTTCAATTTCTGTATCTGAATTAGCTTGAAACTCAAGATGACATGGTCACTTCCTCACAGAATTATCACTGTTTTTAACTCTTCAGCCATCTCTCTTTTAGTATCAGATCTAAGAAGGCCAATCCTCCTTCAGTCTTCTGGAAAATGAAATAATCAACAAGACAATTGAGAGAAATTTGGGGATTTTACAGTCTTGGCCAAGTTGATTTTTCAATAGGTAGTTGAAATCTCCCATTATTTCAATGTCTGTCCTCCCTGAAGAGTCAATAATCTGATTGAATAGGTAGTTGAAATTTCCCATTATTTCAATGTCTGTCCTCCCTGAAGAATCAATAATCTGATCTAGGATGACATTTATTCCAATCTTCAGCCTCGTTCAGCACTTGTATCATACTTCACAACAATATCTTTGTTGTTTCCTATTCCTTGTATTCTTACTCATATCCTCTTCATAGAACCCTGTGCTCAAATTCCTGGACTTCAACACAAAAATACAAAAGTGTACTTCCTTGTATGGAAATCATTTAGTTTATATAAAATAAATTGCTTTCCAAAAATACAAAAAATATTTTATTAATGTTGACTGTGGATGTTCATAATTACCTTCAGTATAGAAGCATTTAATGTGTCTCTGTTCCTTTCAAGTTCTACAATCATGACAGATTCTCGTTTTCCACTTGTAAATGCTGGAGGCAATACATAACCTTTATAAAAATAACATACACGATCAATTCCAATGAAAACACTCAAAACCATGTAACTCTTAAAATAGCGAAAATTTCTCTGCTACATTCAAGTATATTTACTATTCTTGAGTGTTAATGTATAATGTCAAGGATTCAACACATGTGTAAGGATGCAAGGGAGTGTGTGAGAGGCACCATGGGTGAGGGTATGCAAGAGATGGGATGCAGGTCAGGGAAGGTGAGGATGGAATCCTCTTGCACTGTAAACAGGAGCTAAGTAGGGGTATCCTATCCCTACTCCTCTGTTGAGAGACAATTATCAATTTTAGCATAGATAGCTTCCCTAACTCTTTTTTCAAACCAGTGGTCCTCCCTATCCAGAATGTGACCCTGGAGTGGCCCTTTTCTTTCAAGTGCAGAAGAATGGTTTAATCCTGTCCTGATGCATTGGTTCTCCTGTGTTGTGCCATGCATTCATGTAGTGGTTGTTTTATTTCTCCAAAATTGAACAGCTCCTCTCTCAATAGAGGGGGAGAAATAGGACATTACTTAGCTCCTGTTTACAAGCTCCTGTTTGCAGCCCTTTCAGTAGTCCCAAGACTCATTTGCACTCTGATTCAGGTGACCCTGAGGACACAGAATAACCCCCAGGAGGTCTCAAGGGCCCTCAGATGTTAATGACTGTCTGACTGCAAAGAGTATAAATCCTTTCTATTCCCCACCAATTAGTTAGAACTGAAAAGCTTCTTAGATGAAAAGTGAAACATCTTAAAAAAAAACCAAAAAAAACAAGATGGTCCAGTTGGTATTTGGGGTGGGGAAGCACTTTTTGGGACATGTTAAGCAAGCATAACCTTTTTCAAAATATTTTAAGCTTCATATACCATACAGTTAAAATAAAACTTTTAGTTTACTTATCAATACCTTTCATGAGTGCATCAGAAATTCTTCCTGACTTTTTTAATGTGTCAGAGTCAGTACAATATGCTGTCCTCATTACTTTTTCAGGAACACAATATAATGTTGCAGATATACTAATAATAAAATGCATTTTAGCTAACATAAAATTATCCATGATTTTTGGTTCACATGCTACAGTCCATGTTGAATGTATAGGCTTGTTAAATACTTCTTCCAATACCTTGTAAATTAAAAAAAATATTTTAAGACAAATAATTTTCTTTTAAAGAATATGCAAATAATATTTATTTTTAAGTAAAAGAAAATACTTTTCTTTGAGGCCAAATTAAAATCTAGCAAAGACATATGGAATGAAACATTTAGTGCAATTTCCATCTTCCTTACATATCTACTTCCTCCATTTAAAACATGACCTTATATGAACTCAACTAAACTCATTTAGGCTGAAGAATCACAAATGTAACCATTTGTATCAGTACTGACTTAAAATAATGTTAAGATTATGAATTGCAAGGAATCTTATAGGCCATCTGCCCAATCCTTTTTAGTGAAGGAATTCACTAAGCACATCTGCTAGGTGGCCTTGCAGCCCATTTTAAAACCTCTAACAATGAGATTTCATTGTTAAAATGAAGCTTTTAAAAGCTTTTATTGCCAAGAAATTCTGTCTAAATATTCCTTCTTTTCAAATTTCAGTATATTGATCTTTGTCCTGCTTTCAGTTTCAACGAAGAACAGTCCATCTTCTTTTTTAAAAGATATTTATGGCCATTATTAAATCTTCTGTTATGAAAGCTAATATGCTCAAGTCTAGCATGTCTGTTAAACCTCTGCTCCATGAGCTGCATTTGTTGTCAGTTTACTTCTGGGTCTAAATTAGGATGCTGGTTTTAACTTTTAAAGCCCTTTACACCAGGGAGCCAAGTTGAGTAACTGTCTCTGCCTAAATACATCTACTTGTTCCATCAGGCCCGGCAGAAGAAATACATCGCAGAGGTCTTCTGCAAAGGAGCTACATCTGGGGAGACCTGGGAATCTTTTCTGGCACAGCAGCTGCCCAAACTAAGACTGGCACCACCCCTGTCATTCTTCCAAAACTGTCTCAAAATATGATTATGTCAATAGGCTTGGGAATCTTAAAGGTAATGAAGGACTAGTGAGGTTGCTGCATTGTCTTTAACATCAAATCCTCTCAACTACTCGTTAATAGTAAATACTGATGATTTTTTAACAAAAATTGTAAAATGTTTTTAATATTACTTACTTTATGGCTTGTTTTTTATTTTACGCTGCCTAAAATCTTGCCTTATGAGATGAGTGGCAATACAAATATGATGAGTGAGTGAGTGAGATAGAATGAAGAAGGGAATTAATGATTTGAAAGCTCTTTTCCAGCCTGTTCCAACTTCATATCGGAATAATCCTAAATCTTTCTAACACTCATTGCCACCAAGCTACCCTATCCTATAGCTATGCACTTGATTTCTCTTACCCAGATGCGAGATCTAACACAGTTGGACATTTTCCTGTTGGATTCAAGTCTGACAAGGTAATTTTGAATTGTAACTTTTGTCTCTTCAGTATTACTCCATTTTCCTAGCTGATATGATCTGCAATTTGACGAGTAAACCATTCCATAGTCTAGGTAATTTATACAAATTGTAATAGCCCTAGGCACATGTAGCCTTGTGGGAGTCCAATTTATACTTCTCACTTGGATTATACAAAAGATTTATAAATACATTTTATGTGTGGTTGTTCAAATAGTTCCAAATTACTATTTAACAATGTTACATATGCCTATCAACAGTAGATACAATTTATGATGTATTTTAATTATATACAGGCAGTTGTTAAAAAAGAGTTAAAATTTCTCAACTGAAATTATACTGAACATATTTAACTGCAACAAATTGCATTATAGCACAAAGCAGTAACATGTGAGATATCTCTTGTGAAATAGCAGATTATTCATGTAAAATAATGCATGGGTTATCTCAAATACATCTGCAATAATGCAACGTTTCTTATTTTACAATTTACATAGAGATTTTGAGTTACAAGTTGCTGGTAGCATGTAAAGAAACACATATGACAGAATTAGTATGAGTTCTCTGCAGAAACAATAAGCCTATCTGGACAAGGCAAGGACAATGTCACTCTCAGTATTAAGCTCTTTCTTACTGATGTCAATCTGCAGCACTACAGAAAATATCATTTCTGTTTTGAGGAAGGTCTTCAGTTGTGAGAAGGACTAGATTCTATGGGGGAAGAAGTAGATTTAGATGTTTAGATGTAAATTACAGCTGACCTTATATTTTGAAGAAATCTACTTCCAAACTGGTTAGTATTTATATCACATACTCAGACTAAGAGTCTCCTCTTAGAACGTGTAAATTAGGTATGTCAGCTTTTCAAAATAGTTCAGACAAGAAATCAAAACCATGAGTACTAACATTACCTTTATTGTAAGGTTCGAGTAACAAAAACCTGCAAGTCTGGAAGCACTTCTTCCTTCCTTTGCCTTTACTTTCCCAAGAACTAGGAAGAGTCCTTCTAAGACTCTTTCTACCTCCCATTCCTTTCATGGGCTGAAATATATCTGTCTGACTATTGTCTCGGCTTCTCTTTTTTCTGTCTCTTCTCACACTGAAGCTATAACACTTTCTTACCTGTACATTTCCACTTGTCAAGAGGGTGTGTGATGAATCAAAAGTTGGACAGACCTAAGAATAATAATATAATTACTATATAATTATACAGTAAGAAAAATGGAAAATTGAAGTAAAAACACTGACAAAAATAGCTTTAAATTCAGTTCAAATTCATGAAATAAATAAATATACCCTTCTGTACCTATATTGTTTCTTTTTGCTATGTGGGGGCTTTAAATTTTCAAATGATTATTTGTATGGTAGATAGTAGGTTGCTTTTGATCTCAGAAAAAGAAAAAAACAATCTTTTATTTCATTAAAAATGAAAAAGATAAAAAATAACCCAAATGCTCTAAACCCTTCAGAGGCAAACTATCCCAGCAATTAAATGCAAGGGAGTCTATTTTCTGGATTTTAGACTCAGGAAAGAAAATAAATGTCTTTACCCAAACTTTTGAAGTACGTTTGTATACGGAAGGCAATTTCCAAGGAATTTTATCACCACGATTAATAATACAGAGTTCATGAAAGGCATCAGAGAAAAATCCCAAATCTGTAAGAACTTTTATCTAAGAATAAAAATAATAACTAATTAACATTCATGTACTGTATATATATGTTTGTGACACTGGATGCTATTTCTTAAACTATAGAAACTTTCCTTGGCATAGAAAGCCAATAATACTGTACAATTAATTTTCTTAGCTGTGGAATTGGTCTTAAAACTAAACCCTATTCCCGAGGGACTCAGGGCGGTGAACAGCGAAAGATAAAAATACATGTAATACAAACGTTAAAAAACCAATTACAATATACTAAACACTCTGGTCCTAGATAATTCAAGACATCCCAGTTTAAAACAAAATCAAAAGCAATATAAAGGGAAAGTTAGGCCAGGCCGGCCTGCTGAAACAGGAATGTTTTGAGGGCAGGGCGGAAAGTGCGCAGATCCGGGATCTTCTGTATCTCTGGGGGGAGCTCGTTCCAGATGGTGGGTGCCCTCACAGAAAAGGCTCTCCCCCTGGGGGCCGCCAGTCGACACTGTTTAGCTGATGGCACCCTGAGAAGCCCCTCTCTATGGGAGCGTACTAGGCGGTGAGAGGCTATTGGTGGCAGAAGGCAGTCTCGTAAGTACCCCGGTCCTAAGCCATGGAGCGCTCTAAAGGTGGTAACCAAGACCTTGAAGCGCACCCGGAAGACCACCGGGAGCCAGTGCAGCTCACGCAGGAGGGGAGCCACACGGGAGCACCATGCTGCTCCCATAACTACCCGTGTGGCCGCATTCTGGACCAGCTGGAGCCTCCGGGGCTCCTCAAGGGGAGCCCCATGTAGAGAGCATTACAGTAGTCCAGGCATGAAGTGACAAGGGCATGAGTGACCGTATTTAACGAGTCCCGATTCAGAAAGGGACGCAACTGGCGAATCAGGCGAACCTGATAAAAAGACCTCCCGGCCACAGCCGTCAAGTGCTCTTCTAAAGACAGCCGTGAGTCCAAGAGGACGCCTAAGTTGCGAACCCTCTCCGTGGGGGGCAATGACTTGTCCCCAATAGTCAGTGATGGCACCAACTGACTATATCGGGACGTCGGAAACCACAGCCACTCAGTCTTGGATGGGTTGAGCCTGAGTCTGTTCCTCCCCATCCAGATCCGTACAGCCTCCAGGCACCGGGACATCACTTCAAGGGCATCATTGGGGTGGTCCGGGGTGGAGATGTATAGCTGAGTATCATCAGCATACTGATGATACTTAACCCCAAAACCACGGATGATCTCACCCAGCAGCTTCACATAAATGTTGAACAGAAGGGGCGAGAGAACCGATCCCTGTGGCACCCCACATACAAGGGGCCTCGGGGTCGACCTCTGCCCCCCTGTCAACACGGGACTGCAACCGATCAGAGAGAAAGGAGAACCACCGCAACATGGTGCCCCCCACCCCTAGCTCTTCCAACCGGTGCAGCATAATACCATGGTCGATGGTATCAAAAGCCGCTGAGAGGTCTAATAGGACCAGGATAGAGGAGCAACCCCTGTCCCAGGCCCTCCAGAGATCATCTACCAATGCAACCAATGCCGTTTCCATGCTGTATCCAGGCCTGAAGCCCGACTGGAACAGATCTAGATAAGCTGATTCATCCAAGTACTGAGGAAGCTGTCACGCTACCACACTCTCAACAACCTTCTATGATTGTTAGTTCAAAAAAAAAACCACCTATGATTGGTAGTTCAGTTTCTTCGCATAGATAATTTCCAAAAGAAATCATGATGGAATAGAACAAATTGTAACAAGTATTTCAACGAGTCATGGTGGCACGGTGGTTGGAATGCAGTATTGCAGACTAACTCTGCCCACAGCCAGGAGTTTGATCCTAACCAACTGAAGGTTAACTGAGCCTTCCATCCTTCTGAGGTCAGTAAAATGAGGATCCAGATGTCAGCCTTGGAAGCCATATTAGGCCGGAAGCTCCAATGCTGCCACCTTCTCGTGTATGGGAAAGTAGGAGGGGGGATTAAGGAGAGGGGTTGTTAGTAGACATAATAGCATTCTTCCTGTTGGTCAAGGTCAGGGCGATCCAGCATCTGGAGAAGGAGTGGTCAGGGGGCTGGATCGAGATGGAGCGAACGTTTATTGGAGCATGCAACCGACTGGGGGGAAAGGGGGATGGTTTTGGGAGCTTTGACTTACTGAAGGAAAATCCGGGTTTTTCAGATTCGGGTTTTCTCAGATGTGCCAGTTTGCCTATTCTATTCTATCCTATTCTAGTAAAGAGAACTTTGGAAAATGTTTGCTTCCGCAACTTTATTTGGAGATGAGGTTTTTCTGGAATGCTGACAGCAGATGGTTGGAGACAATATGGTGACATTTGTAAACTGTTCAAAGAGCTCTATAAAGCACTGTGGAGCAGTATATAAGTCTATGTTCTAGGGCTAGTGATATTATCATGCTATGTTATTATTCTCAAGTTATTAAAGAAATGTGAAAAGCTACCCCACTATTACAATAATTCAAAGCAAATTTTTACATGTTTGGTTATGCATAATGCAACGGCATAAAACTTTTTGCTGGAGAACAGCACCACATTATAAATAAGTCCCTGCAATCCCCTACAATTTAAAATGTGATGATTATTCAGATTTCATATGGATGAGCTCTGCTCTGAAAACAAGGTGTAAATTTTAGCTCTACCTTGTAGCTCTGACAATACTCTACAACCTCATCGCTATAAATTTTGTCAAAACTCATGTAGTTTCTGTATTATAAAATAAGTAATATAGGAGTATGCACATAAAAGAAAAAATATTTTCTTGCTATAGCCAGGTAGCAGCTTATCAACAACAGAAATGTATCTTTTCAAGTTACTTCTATAAAAAACTGCTCTAGCCCAGGAAAGATTCAGCACAGTTTATGAACAGCAACAATAGTAAAGAATACATTTTTCTGGTTATCAGCTTGCAGTCTTTTCTCTTACTAATGCATGAATGCACAGTGTACAATTTTGTATTGGTTATCTGCCAGCAACACTCCACAAACAAGCTAAAATAATAGTGTCTGAAAATTCATGCAGATGGTACATACTAAAGTTCAACAAATAAACAAAGCAACATAATCCTTCCATTTAGTCTGCACAAAACAATCAAAATAAAAAACATCTAGATAAAATAGAATAACAGAATTGAAAGGGACCTTGGAGGTCTCCTAGTCCAATCTTATACCAGCTGTCAATTTTCCCAGGAGTGGGTATCCCAGCAAATTCACCCAAGGTCAAGACCATGCAATGCTCAGAAAAATTAAAGCTGTTAAAAATTCTATTCTATTCTATTCTATTCTATTCTATTCTATTCTATTCTATTCTATTCTATTCTATTCTATTCTATTCTATTTCTATTTCTATTTCTATTTCTATTTCTATTCTATTCAGTTCTACAGTGGAATTATTGAGTCTGTCATCTGCACCTCTATAACTGTCTGGTTTGGCTTTGCAACCAAACAAGACAGACACAGACTTCAACGGATAATTAGAACTGCAGAAAAAACAATTGCTACCAACCTGCCTTCCATTGAGGACCTGTATACTGCACGAGTCAAAAAGAGGGCTGAGAAAATATCTACAGACCCCTCACATCCTGGACATAAATTGTTTCAACTTCTACCCTCAAAATGACAGTATAGGGCACTGCACACCAGAACAACTAGACACAAGGACAGTTTTTTCCCAAACGCCATCACTCTGCTAAATAATTAATTCCCACAATGTTAACTATTTACTAAGACTGTATTATTATTATTATTATTATTATTCTCATCCTTCCTATTACCTATCTCTTCCCACTTATGACTAAAACCATGTTGCTTGCATTTTTACAATTTATATTGTTCTTTTTGTTTCCTAGTATGATTTGATTGCTTATTAGTAAGCTATGACTATTACTAAATGTTGTTTCTTATGATTCTTGGTGAACGTATTTTTATTCTTTTTTTTCTTTTTATGTTCACTGAGAGCATATGCACAAAAGACAAATTCCTTGTGTGTCTAATCACACTTGACCAATAAAGAATTCTATTTTATTCTATTCTATTCTATTCTATTCTATTCTATTCTATTCTATTCTATTCTATTCTATTCTATTCTATTCTATTCTATTCTATTCTATCCTTAAGAACTGCTACGGACAAGATGATTTTTACTATCTCCTGATATGTAAGACGATAGAACTCAAACAGGGTGTACTTTCTTTTTCACATGATTGTATGTTTACGTAAACATGTATTTGTAAATACAGAAACAAGTCAGTGAAGTAATAGGATAAATAGGAGAGTTTGAATATCGGTTCCTGAAATGTAGCAATGTAGTTCTCACAAGAAATCATCAAATCCAAAAGTTGAATGAAAGTCCTAAGAATTGTTTTCTTCATCACTCACTGAATATACCCATGTTTCCCCGAAAATAAGACCAGGTCTTATTTTCTTTTGGATCCCAAAATAAGCACTAGGGTTTATTTTCAGGGGGTGTCTTATTTTTTTCCATGTACAGGAAACCCACTTCTTCTGGTTGCTCGTGGTGAGGCAGGAGGCTGTGTGATTTGCCAGTACCGCTGCCATGAGGCAAGGGGGATGGAGCTGCCCCACACATCCTGCACTGTCTTACCTCAGGGCCCCTGCATCCAGTCCACCCATGCCCCAACATCTGCCTCGCCTCATGGCCACTGCACCAGCATCCCCATCCAACAGAATCCTATGTGGCTGCTGGCCCACTTCTTCTGCTTACTCACAGCTGCAACAGAACAGGAGGCCGAGCAATGCACCAGTGCCAGTGCTGCGGCCACAAGGCAAGGTGGGTGGAATTGCCCCATGCGTCCTGCACTGGCTTACCTCAGGGCCCCCGCAGCCAGGCCATTCATGCACTGACACCTGCCTTGCCACACTGCTTGGCCTCCTGCTCCATTGCAGCTGTGAGCAAGCAGAAGTGGGCCGGCAGCCACGTGGGCTCCTGCTGCATATTGCTGTTGTTGCTGCCACCGCAAGGCAGGTATCAGGTAGCAGGGCATGTTTGGTCTGGCTGTGTGGGTCCTGAGGTAAGCTGGTGTTGGGCGCATGGGGCAGCTACACCATTATCCCACTTTGCTCATGGCCACAGCACCACAAGCAACCAGATGGAATGGGCGGCTGGGTGGCTGCGCAGGTTCTTAAGTGGGGCTTATTTTGGGAGTAGGGCTTTTATTAGGCGCATACATAAAAAACATGCTAGAGCTTATTTTTGGGATAAGTCTTATTTTTAGGGAAACAAGTTAGAAGTTTGTATTGGAACTCTTCAAAAAGGGAAAAATAAAAATTAAACAGTATTTAAAAAGAATTGCTTGGGGATTGCTTGGCTTTAGTAACCTGTTTTCTATTTTGACAATTGAATGGCATTAAATTATTTTTAATAAAATAATTTTTGGTACATTTACCTTTAGAATCCTTCCTTCAAAACACTTAATTTCATTCCGACAAATCTCTGACACAAAGTACTGATATAATGTGAACAATGGCAAAATCTAAAAAAAAAAAAAAAAGGACAACTCTAAATAATTATTTACATCTACATATAACTTTCTTCAACTTTTGTGGCACAGTTCAAAACAATATGCAATCCAAAACATGAATAGTGGACCTGTGCAGATTGTTTAGCAAGGCATTTTGCTAATGTGGAAAGCTCATCAGAATTTTCAAAGATGTAAAGAAGAGACCTCAATTGAAATAATATTTAAGGCAATAATCCCAGTATAGCGACTTGGTAGTAAGAAGAAATGCTTTGTTTGCAGTAGACCTCAAGTTTAATCTGTTGTAAATCAAAGCTGGAAAAAAACCTGTGCCAAAAATTTAGAATGACACTTTGGCATAAGGCAGCTTTCTATGTTACTGAACATAGCTCTAATAACTTCTACATTAATATATTTAGAATTGTGAATATAAACTTTAATTCTATTTTAGGGAGCTAATTTAGTACATTTTAAATTAAGCAATAGAAAGCAATATTTCCATGAAATATCTTCACATTTCCTCCTCCTCCCCTTCCTCCTCCTCTTCTTTTTAATTTCCCAGTGTAGCCTACAATTCTGATATTTTGTCCCAAAACTTAACAAGCCCAAACTGCTTAGCCTCCCAACCCAGATAGATCAATTTGCTGAGATTATATACAAATTATATACAAATATATACAAATAGAGCAACAAAATCAGTTCAAGAACATATTAGACAAAATATATCCTTATATGACAAATTTTCTGAATTTTATGATTTATGTGTATACATGCAACCTTATTTGTAAATTTATTTAGCAAGTGTGTTCGTCCTAAGCAAGCAACCATAGTATCAGTTATATAACTAAAAAGATGCATAACTGTACATATTGATTGTTTGGTCCCATGTAGTTAAGAGTGAAAAAACATGTTAATCAATATTATAAATTATAACTCTAACAAGTGTAAATAATTATTATATCCTTTATAATACTTACTATTAGATTTTGCCTTCTACAATGCAATTCATGCAGAACAAAACTGAGATTTGCAATAACTGTTGCAATATCAGCTCTATAGTAATCCACAAATAAATCAATGCCAGGAATTAATATGTCTGTTTCGTATTGTGCGAAGTCACAATCAGCTTTAGGATGTGGTAGTGAGGCTCTAAACAAAGACTGAAATACAAAATAATAACAACATTCAAACTCTATACAGGTATAAACACATTTAATTAATTTATAATGTTTCAAACTCCTAAAATGAAACAAAATATAATACTCAGCCTATAATAAGTAGAACCAAGGCACTTTGCAAGATTGCTTTACTTTCCAATTATAAACTGTTTTTATTAACTAAATATGAAATGAAAGAGGTTTTTAAACACTAATCAGTTAAAACAACTATTTAGTTTCAAACACATATTAGATTTCTACTAGAATGCTTCAAAGCATCTTAAAGAAGTGTTTTTTACAAAATGCGTTTGTCTGAGCAAAGTTCCCCTCCTCAAAAATTGCATTCCTCAAGGAGTTCATGCTCATGCAGCTACTACAAAGACTATACCTTGCTTTCTGCCCATGCAAGCACTGGTAGCACTTCCTGCAATTTTTAGAAAAGAAAATTGCTGTGCATCCGCACATATTCAAACAGGGTGAGCATTAAGCTGCTGCACGAATCTTCCAATTACTTCAGTGCTTCCAAAGGAGTTGCTTTGCTCTCATTACTGTAAAACATGTTTTTCAAATACTTTGCACCATTCTACTGCTGATACATTTCCACTTCAGTGACTAGAGAAAATAAATTGATTAGCTACATTTGATCTGATACTAGGCAGTAGGAAAGACACTATCAAAAAAATGGAAGAGACAGGAATAGTGGAAGAAAGTAAGCAGAGAATGCTGGTATTACTAATTTTAAAGTAAACCAGAACTGAACTGAACAAACTGATAACTTTATTATCAGAACAAAGATAAGCCTAATTATTGCCAAATAAGCCATGGTGAGCATTTTGTTTGTTTTTAAAATTTTAACCATAGACGTAGCTGGAACAGAAATGTCAATTTAAGAATATAGGGAGAGAAGGGAGGGAGAAAGAAAGAAATCTCTTGACTGGCTATTCCAAAAGATCCTAAAACTCTAAAGCTCAGAGCCATCTGATTAACTTCATTTGTCAGGGCTCACACACGAGCACAAGTGCCCTCTGCTCAAGCACTCTTTGCTCACACACAAAGCTCCATTTGCGCAAGCAGAGGGCAAGCACACCTGACACTCATACCAATGGAACTGTGCATGTGCATTAGCACATGCCACTCATACCACCATCACCACTACCACACCTCGCCGGGCCTGACCGCCAAGGTGGAAGGATTGGGGACTGCTGCAATAGACTATTTGCTGTTCCATGGATTGAATCCTGTAATGGACTGAAAAGTATATACTGCACTATAATGTAAAACACTGAGCAAGTGTTTTGCATTATTTGTTTTGAAAATACTAATGTTGATGGAATTATAAAGTATTCTACATTTCTTTCTTCTCTAATAGGTACTTCTGGCTGATTCCTTCAACTAGCTTATCTCCTGACTTGCATGTATAAATGAAAGCATATTGCTTAAGAAGTATTTGCATAAGAATTATGACAACCATTTTATCTGTAATATAGCTCCATAATGATTACCAATTAATGTTATTTGATATCACAGTACTCTCCAGCTTTTCCATAATATATAAAGTGAGTGAGTGAGTGAGTAAATGAATGAATGAATGAATGAATGAATGAATGAATGAATGAATGAATGAATAAATAAATAAATAAATAAATAAATAAATAAATAAATAAATAAATAAATAAATTTATATGGGATTATAATAAACAACACCAAGCATCTATCCATATGCATGCACATTCACCATATCACAGCATACTTTTCTATTTTCAATAACAAAAGTTTATCTACAGATTACTATATAATGTTTAATTTTTAATACATATATTAATTACCTTGAAGAGGATAGCAGATAAAATGCAGGTTTTGGTTCTTAATTTAATATTATACTGTAATGAATGCCTAAATGCAAAAATCAAGCAATATAGTTAAACAGTATAGTTTGTGACTGATTTATAATACCAAATATTTGAGCTTTCAAATAAATTTTTGTCACAGATTTTATCAGACATTGATGTATAAAATTGATCAGTATGTTGGTTTCATAAATAGTGCATTCAGAAAGTATTCAGACCCCTTCACTTTTTGTCAATTTTGTTATGCTGCAGCCTGATTCTAGAGTTATTGAAATTCATTTTTGCTCATTAATCTACACACAATACCTCATAATTACAAAGTGAAAACAGAATTTTAGAAATGTCTGTATTTAGTATTTAAAAAACTGAAATATCACTTTGGCATAAGTATTCAGAACCTTTGCAACAACATTTGAAATTTAGTTCTGGTGCCCCCATTTCTCTTCATCACTGCTGACTTGTTTCTACACTTTGATTGCAGTTGATCTGTGGTACATTAAATTGATTGGACATGATTTGCAAAGGCACACACCTCTCTACAGAAGGTCTCACAGCTGACAATGCCTACTATAGCAGAGCAAAAGCCATGAGGCCTGCAGAGCTCAGAGACAGGATTATTGCAAGGCACAGATTCTGGGGAAGGCTACAAATAAATTTCTGCTGCACTGAAGGTTCCTAAGAGCACAGTGACCTCCATAATTCTCAAATAGAAGAGGTTTGACACAACGAGGACTCTTCCAAGAGCTGGTCGCCCGGTCAAACTGAGCAATTGGGGGAGAATATCCTTAGTAAGAGAGATGACCCGGGGGTCATTCGGATTGAGTTCAAGAGATCCTATGTGGAGATGGACAGAGTTCCAGAAGGACAACCATCACTGCAGCCCTCCATCGATCTGGGCTTTATGGCAGAGTGGCTAGACCGAAGCCTCTCCTCAGTCAAAACACCTGAAAGCCCGCTTGGAGTTTGCAAAAAAGCACCTGGAGAACTCTTAAGATTGTGAGGAACAAGATCTGAAATCAAGATTGAACTGTTTGGCCTCAATTCTAAACATTATGTCTGGAGAAAACCAGGCACTGTTCATCACCTGCCCAATATCATCCCAACTGTGAAGCATGGTGATGGGAGCATCATGCTGTGCGGGTGTTTTTCAGCAGCAGGGACTGGGAGACTGGTCAGGGTTGAGGGAAAGCTGAATGGACCAAAATACAGGGATATCTTCAATGGAAACCTGCACTCAGGATCCCAGACTGGGCTGAAGGTTCACTTTCCAACATGACAACGATCCTAAGCACACAGCCAAGACAACACAAGAGTGGCTTATGGACAACTCTGTGAATGTCCCAGAGTGGCCCAGACAGAGCCCTGACTTGATCACTATTGAACATCTCTGGAGGGACCTGAAAATGACTGTCCACTGATGATCACAACATGACTGAGCTTGAGAGGATTTGCAAGAACGAATGGCAGAAAATCCCCCAATCCAGGTGTGCAAAGTTTGTCGCATCATACCCAAAAAGACTCAAGGCTGTAATTGCTGCCAAAGGTGCTTTAACAAAATACTGAGTGAAAGATCTGAATACTTACGCCAATGTGATATTTCAGTTTTTTTCTTTTTAACAAATTTACAGATATTTCTAAAATTCTGTTTTCACTTTGTCATTGTGGAGAACTGAGTGTAGATTAATAAGCAAAAAATGAATTTCAACAACTATAGAATCAGGCTGCAGCATAACAAAATTGACAAAAGTGAAGGAGGTCTGAATGTAATTTTAAGATATCTGAATACAATGTACAGAATTGAGGAGATGCTAAGGGATTGCAACTTAAGTCCAATCACATGTAACAGCTGCAAATTAGAGAAAAATAGAGATGAGCATCGCCCTTATAGCAGCAATGACTAGCGGAGTAAATTCTGCAGGGACTCCTTTACCTTCTTTATAATTTTGGTTTTTTTTTTAATTGAAAAGTTTTATAAGAAATTCAAACAATTTTCTCCCCCCCACCCTTTCCCCTTCCCCACATAAATTGTACATTTTCTTATACATAAGAAATCCTACATATACATGTTTCCCTTAAAGAAAGCATTAAAATAAGACATTTTAATTACATTCGGAGTTGCTCTTCTTCTCTTTCTTCCCTCATTCCACAACAAACCTTCTTCTCCTCCTCCTTTCTTTCCCTTCCCTCCCTCCTCTTCTCTCCTACTTTCTGCTGCCTCTTCTCCCACCTCATCCTACTTCCTTTCCCTTTCCCCCACTTCTCTCTTCTTTTCCCCCTTCTTGCCTTCACTCCTACCCCTATCCCCTTCCCTTCCTCCTCTCCTTTCTTCCATTCCTCACCCTCCCTCTCCTCCTCCTAACCCCTCCTCCTCTCTCCTTTCTAACTTCTTTGCTGTGAAATATTTTCCTCCTTTAGTGTCTGAGCAACTCCTGTATTCTACTCATAGAATATACTTTCTTCTGCTAAAACATTTCTCTATTCACCACCTTTCCCCCCCCATCCCTTATCCCCCCCTCCCCACCCACCCCGACTTCCCAGAGCAAAAACAGGGTATAGCATCTAACAAACATATACTAAAATAAACTAACAAATTATAAAGTTCAAAACTCCCACATGTTCTTTAACTCTCTTGCTCCAATTCATCAACCTCCCTTTTATAAATTCTCAAAACCAATTAAATTAAATTCATTCTTCCTACTTATAAAAAAGAAAAAGAAAAAACTTTTTCTTGATGTATAATCTGATACTTTAGCAGTTTTACAAACAGTAGAAATCATGAATAAATTCCATTTCTATTCCAGAAAAAAAGAAAAAAAGAAAAATTTTTCATCTTAAAATCTTACACATTTTATCTCATATATCTTTTAAAATAATATAGTCTTATGTTAAGCATTTTAAAAATCTCTTAATACCTTTAAAGCACTTATTTACCAAATATTAATTTCAGAATCTACAGGAGGGTGTCTTTCAATTTTTCAATTAATCGTCTTAATACCTCTAACTTTTTAGAGAGCAACCCTTAACTATCCAAAACTAATTATCATTTTGCAATAAAATTCGGAATTTAACATTAATCCTCTTCGCTTCAAAGGGTTAGACATCTTAAAAGCTTATACAATTTATCTCATATATCTTGTAAAATAATATAACCTTATGTTAAACATTTTAAAAATCTCTTAATGCCATTAAAACGCATATTTGCCCGATGCCAATTTCAAAATCCACAAGTAGATATCTTCCTTAATCTTCTGTTCTTCTCTTCTTTCTATATTTTTTCCAATCCTTTTTTTTTATAAATTCTGTCAACAGTCCCCCCAGTTTTATTTTTGAAACTTTTAAAATGGTGATTTGAGGTTGATGCGCGTTTTCTAACTTGAAATCCCCATTTCGTCTCTTCTTGCTTGTATAATCATTCAGTCCATTTCTTTGTCCATATAGCCAAAATTTGTTGCCATAAAGATTGCCAGCTTGCAATAAAGAAACTATTTGTTGCTTTTCTGTCATTTGAATGGAAACGTCCACCAAAACCTTTGTTTCAACTGTACCAGCTAGTGTCTTAATCCTGTCCATCTCCTGATCTTCCAAAAACAAATTTCTCTGAATAATTTCCTGCTGTCCCTCTAACAACTGCTTATATTTTCCCAAGCTGTTTTTTGAAAAAGCCCTTTCAATTGTATCCAACAAGGCTGAAGTAAAAAAGTCCAGAAGTTCTTGAAAAGCCTGGACAGTCACGGCTTGGAAATTTGCTGATTCACCAGCCCTGTTGTCAGCCATATTTCAGCCACTTTGTATTTATCCAGCTATCAGGACAACAATTCAATTCAATTCTTTTCCACACAGTATAAAAACCAGATTTTAGTTAAAGTCAGTACCAAATTCTTTTCCTCAATACCAAATTCTTTTCCTGGCCGCTTCCCCTTTAAAACTTTTTCTTAGGGTGTAATCCAGTAGCTGTATCACTGTTGCAAACTTTAACAAGCCTTAACAAGCACTTTCCCTGGTAGTTTCCTCCTCCCGCCCTCAGGCGCCATTTTCTGCATTTAAAAGCGGAGTTAAAGTGTTACTTGCAAATTTTCCTTTTGTTTTCTCCTGATTTGCTCTGTCTGCTATCAAAGTAAAGATGTTAAAAGTCCCCCTGTTGATTTTCAGCAGATTTTGGTCGCAGCTTCTAGCTCCACTTTAGCGGAGTCGTCTCTGGTACAGAGTAGCTTGACAGGCTTCTATAGGGACCCCACACCCTTTGCGCCCCAGGATTTCTCCTAGCGCACTTGGGGGCCTCTACCTCCGCCTGTCGACTCTTCTCTCTCCCCTTTGCCCAGGGAGAGGGTTCCAAGCCTCCAGACAGCAGTTTTTCGGCTGTTCTGGGGCTTTTACAGAACCAGGGATCGGGCGCTCGTAAAAGAGCGTCTTCAAAGCTTGCAGAGCCAAGCGGAAGTCACCTTCTTTATAATTTTGAATGGTCAGCATGTAAGTGAGAACTATATGTTTATCACATTTATTTATTTATTTTATGGTTCTGAGGACTTCAGCTGTATCTGCAGTCAACTTACCATTCATATTTCAAAATTTATTATTTGTATTTCAAAACTTACTATATTTCTTTGTAATGGAAATCGAAGATGTAAATTTAACATGTAAAATTTACATCTTACATGCCCACCAGGAACTTTTTTAAAAGCATGTGACGATGCAAAGATGCAATAGGAATATAACATGAAGTAGGACTGTAAGATAATTTATTTTTAGTTGGAACAGAGAAAGCCCTGTATTCATAATAAATGTAATATGTATGAATCATTGGTCTGAATTACTGTGAAATTAAATCATTAAGTAAAAAAAAATTGTAGATTAGCAAATAGGAAAAAAAAAATACTCACTGAGCTATTTTAGCTGCTAAGGTTGCTCCTTGCAGGCAACCCCAAATTCCAACCCGAGAAATAAACTTCTCAGAGTAAACTTGAGATGTTTTTGACAAGTTACCAGTAGTTTTCTCTGATGAGTCATCCAATTCTTGCCACTGATGAAGTGCATCATCCATTTTGAGAGCTTCATCAAGGCCCTGGCACCAGCATTTGAAAGCAATTCTGAGATACATTAGAATTTACATTACTGATATTCAAATGGAAGGTAAAAAGATAAATAAAATGGAATTAGAAAGTGATAGAAAGCAAATAAAGTACACATAGTCCTCGACTTATGACCAAAATTGTGGCCTGGAATGTCAGTGATGAGTGAAGTTGTTGTTAGATGTGATGCCCACATGACTGCTTCACTCAAGGACTGTGATCCCGGGTCTCCAGTAGCGTTTGTTAACCATGAGTATCATTAAATGAAGAGAAAGAGCTACCTACTGAAGAAAGGAAGCAAGCTTTTTTCTGTGTTTGAAAGGGAACTCCTGTGAACAGCTGGAGAAACAAGACTTGGATATTCAAGATCTCTGCTTCATTTCTCCAATCCAGTGCAGGAGTTTCCTTCTGCAAATGAAGGTGAGGTGAACTCCTGTTCTCAGATGCAGAAAATAAGTGGGGATCCCAAAGATCCAAACTTCATTTCTGTACCTCAGTGAAGTATGTCAGTCCCCCCACCCCCCGTGAATGGAGAGTCTAGGACAGTGATGGCTAACCTTTTTTCCATCACGTGCCAAAAGCGGGGGGAGCGCGGGGGTGTCATGCGTGCACATGCCCACCCCCATAATTCAATGCCCTGTGCCCCGCCACCCACGCATTTGTGTGTGACCTCCCCGCACTCCCCCCGCTTTTGGCATGCGATGGCAAAAAGGTTACCGGTGGGCCTGGTAGGCCTGTTTTTCGCCCTCTCCAGGCTCCAGAGGCTTTCTTGGAACCTAGGGAGGGTGAAAAAGGCCTTACCCACCCAGCCACCCCTGAGGCCCTCCAGTAGGTCCTTAAGGCCCAAAAATCAGCTGGTTAGCGTGCTGAACTAAGGTAACGCTCGCTTGCCCACAGATATGGCTCCACATGCCACCTGTGGCACACGTGCCATTGGTTCGCCATTACAAGTCTAGGATAACTCACCACCACCAGGTCACCATGGCCAAGCTCACTGCTGCCAACTTGACTCTCCCAACTCACCGCCATGAAATTGTCGCACAACTCCACACAGCCAATCACCATGGGGACAACTCACTGCAGGCAACCAGAGAAATGGGCAGGCAGGTGAGTGGACAGAGCGCAAAGCCTTGTTGATGCACAAAGCTACTGCTGATGCCACCACTGTGCTGAGTGCGAAGCTACCACTGTTGATGTTGCCACCATGCCAGGCATTGGCCAGTCGTTGATGATGATGCCACCGTGCTGTTTTTTATCAAGGGCACGGAGCCATTGCTGATGCTGATGCTGCTGTCACATTGGGTACATAACTGCTGTTGCTGCTGCCATGCCAGGTGTGGAGCCTGGCATGACAGCAGCAGCAACTGAGTCCAATATGGTGGCAGTGGTGGGAGATGTAAAAATGGGAAGTCCACAGCCATCACCACTCACCATCTGCCCATACGCACTCTGCCCACCTACTCTCTCACCCATCTGCCTCTCCCTCCGGCCACTTGCAGTGAGTTGTCCTCATGGCAAGTTGTCCCTATGGCAAGTTTTCCCCATGCTGAATTGTCCATGTGGCTTTGTCCTGTGGCAAGTTGGCAAAGGTGAGTTGGCAGTGGCAAGCTGGCAGCAGCAAGCTGATGGTGTCAAGCCATCTCATTCCATGCATGGAGGGAAGGGGATATCATTCAGCAGGCAGTAACAATTTGCCAGCTTTCCCACTGATTTTCTTGGGAAGCTGGCAGAGAAGACTGCAAATAGTGATCATATGATCATGAGGCACTTGACAACCAGTTGCAATCACGCAGTTACTTTAAAAAAGGTCATCGATTTCTTGCAACAACTACTGAAGGTCCAGGCCACAATACTACTGCCTTTTACCCTGGGGAAGCCACTCCATGCATACATGGACTCCCCAAAATCCACAAAGAGGGAACTCTACTCAGAACAATTGTCAGCGCCATCTGTCAGAACTGTCAGAGTTCTGACAGAACTATGTCACCTACAATATTGCAAATCATCTAATCATTTTATTAGCTCCTCTGGTAAGCAACACTACCCTCTCATCAACACTTCACAGGATTTTGCCAGCAAGATTTGGAAACTAAAACTGGATCCAGATGAGACTATGGTTTCTTATGATGTGACTTCACTCTTCACCTGGATTCCAACAATTAAAGCTGTCATAGTAACGAAGAAACAACTGCTACAAGACAGAACATTAGATGAAATAATTAATCTCATCCCAGACCACATATGTGCCATGCAGGTGGATTTCTGCCTGATCACTACCTATTTTAAATACAATGAAGATTTCTACATGCTACATCATGGGTTCATCTGTGTCACCCATTGTGGCCAATTTCTACATGGAAGAAGTAGATACCCAACCCCTAAACTCTTTTACAGGAATTCTACCCACTCACTGATATAAGTGTGTGGAAGAAACCTGGATCAAGATTAAAGCACAGGAAAGGGAAGAATTCACCATCAACTCTGGGTCCAAGTACCGGAAGATGTTAAGGAAAATAGTCTGGCTTTCCTGGACTATGCAGTACACTTTAAGGGAGGCAGAAGCCTCAACATTGAAGAATACAGAAAATATCCACACAGAGATCAGTATTTTGACTATTTTGATTCTCACCATTCACTGAAGCACAAAATAGGAGTGATCAGAACTCTACACCACTAGGCTGCAGGTTTGCCTACCAGCAAAAAATGAAAAGAAAAAGAACTAAAATACATCAAGGAACCCCTCAGAACTTGTGACTATCCCAACTGGGCCTTCATCAAATCCAGAATAATATCTAGCAGGAGCTCCTCCATAATAAACAAAGAGGAGAACAACAAATGAAGCAAAGTTGTCATTCCATAAATTGCAGAAATATCTGAAAAGCTCCAGAGGATTTTCAATCAACATAACATGTATGCACACTTTAAACCCATGAATACACTAAGGCAGAAGCTTGTCCACCCCAAAGATAAAACACTCAAAAACAAACTGAGCAATACGATATACTGTATGTAATACAAATCAGTGAGACATGTGCAGAACTGTGCATTGAAGAAACAAAATAATCACTTCACAAATGGATGAGAAGCAAAAAACTAAAAAAAAACTTTAAAAAACTAAGAAAGTCAAGTCATCTTTTGAAAAGCACCTTTGGGACAACCATGACCTGGATGATTGAAAATGTCCATAAACATCTGCAAGAAAACAACGAAGATCACAGAGCACCAAGGACCCCAGATTTCAATCCTGAGCTACAAATATTCTTTACTATTGGTATAGTCCAACTAGTTAACTAGTTAGGATAGAAGGCACAAACAAAAATCGGATAAAGAGAGTAGAAAATTAGTAGTAATGTTTTTTTATTTTATTTTTTTAATTTCATTCCTTCCAAGGAATGAACAAAACAGAATGGAAGAAAAGGCAAAGAGGAATTTAGAAGAATGAAACCTGTTGTTATAATTCTAATGAAAATTGTGACTTTGTGCGCCCCATTGTTTTCTCTGCAATGGTTATACATTTTATTAATTTTACAAGGTGTAGATTGATATAGAAAATGTAAGAATGCTAATACCTTTTGCTTCCTGTGAAAAAATGCAGATTTCCAAGTTCATGAAAAGCCTGGACCATGAGACCATGCTGATTATTTGTTTGAAGAGTTTCTGTTTTTCATCAATTTGAAGGGGAAATGTTTGAATATTTAATTGTAAATATATTTAGAGAAAGAAACTTATTATGACTGGTTTAAAATAAGTTGCTGTGTTTTGCTATACTAGTTAGTCTACCATTTGAGTATACTATCCAATTAGAAAACTCATGGTAGTACAAAACACATTTTTAAAATACACTTTTAACACTCCACCCACAATTAAAACAGTAATAAACTAACATTTGCCGCAATCACCCTATGGGGTCAAAGGCCTACTGAAATAAAGAGCGTTGAGGCTCATCATACTTCCAGGACAGTGTATTTGACTCTGGGAACTATTACAAATCTGTGTTAGAATTTTGATTTTTTTTTTCTTTTTTTTAATTTCTTGTCATTTCTGTAATACCAAGTTACAAAATATTTTAAAGCCAATTATTTTTGCATTCAAAATGCCCCATTTCAAGCTTGGAGTAGGGTAAAAGAGGGGAAAAAAATATCTTGCAGGAAATGACCAGACTGAGCCTGAGGGAGGGGTCAAACGCATCATCAGTCATGAGTCCCTTTGTGTCCATAAGAGATCTAAATTCAGATTAATGTCAGCACCAGAGAAATCAGGAGATCCAAGCAGTTCAAATGCGTACAAAGATTTATTGTAAGCATAAGCTCTCTATAAGAATATGAACTACTAATAGTCAAGGGAAATTAGCAGGAGTTAAGAAGAAAAAGAAATTCAAGTTAGGCTGGACTTAGATCTGTTGTCGGCACGAAGGGATTCATGACTTATGAAGTGTTCGACCCATGCCTCAGGCTCAGCCTATTATCTCCTACATCTCCTCTTGAAATAAAATGTATTGTTTCAATAATTGCAGAAGTGTTTTAAGCTTGAAACACTTTTGTATTCCTGAAACAATTCCACAATGACTGAGTTGGGTGTTTACAATGTAAGCAACTGTTGTTTTGAATTTTAAAACTGGTTGAACTGGCAATATTTTGCATACCACTAGAACTACATATACTTTTGTAGTGGTTTTGCTGGGAAGCCTATTCTCTTTGCCTATTAACTATTGTTAGATGAATCTTAGCAGTAGCTATTCAATTTCTCTCTCATCCAAGAGAAAAAAGGAAAGGAAGGTTATTTCTCTGAGTCTACTGGAACTCCAACAGCAGTCTGTCAAAACACCAGCTCCTTAATGTTTTCCTCTCTCTGAACTATTTAAAATAATACATTTCTGCAAGCACAACGTGTTCAAATTTCCTATCAGATCACAAAGTAATTCAATGTACGAAATAGAATGGATTATAAACTTACCAATTGTTTGTTCATATGAAGAGATGACTACTGAGACTTTTGACTGGGGAATGGAGTTGCTCTCAACCATACTGAGGCAAGTAAAACTTTCTTCTGAAAGATCAGGTGGTTCTGGTTCATACGTCAACTCAGCTCCCATAGTAAACCCCACTTTTCCACGTGAAATTTTCTGGCTTGCATATATTTCTGTATTTAATCTTCCAGAAGAGTCTTGTTTTATAAAGTAGATTTAATGAAAACATATTAGCAGTCCTTACAGATTAGAGATTCTGAATATAATATTAGATATTATACTATTATTTCAGAGAGATTCATACTGAAAGTAGATATATTTTACAATGTACAGCTGATTTTAATTAAATTTAAGGCATTAGAGAACACCTATACTATCATATGCTCCCTTCCCTAGGTCTTCTCTTCCTTCACACAAATTTCCTGTCTTTTTCTCATCTTTGGAAGAGATAATATAGCATTGTTATATTTATGAAAAGGGAGTAGTTTGGCACCTCCAAATCACATTCCTTCTGATTTATATTAACCAATGGAATAAAATAAAAAGTAATTTTTCAAAATAAGCTGGAAGAAAAATTGCTGGAGCCCCATTACGTTCCATCAGAAAACTAAAGTCCCTGCTGACCTGGCAGGGATTACAGAGACCTGGTTAGGCCAGGAGGGAGGAGTTCCCCTTGTGGAAATGTGCCCGCCAGGTTTCCGTGCATTCCATCAGCCAAGGACTCAGGGAAGGGGTGGGGGAGTGGCAGCAATCATTAGAGAAAGACTTTGCCCGAGGGAGGCCACTGTTCCTCAGATAGCCTGATGTGAGTCCCTCCTTGTGAAGTGGGGTCAGGGGATTCAGATGGGCCTACTGATTGCGTACCTGGCTCCCTGCCACGTAACAGCGGTCCTGCCTGAGCTGCTCGACATTATAGCCGGGGTGGCGGTGGAAACCCCCAGACTTATTGTTATGGGGGATTTTAACCTGCCATCTGCTGGTGAGATGTCGGAGACAGCTCGGGAGTTCATGGCTTCCATGACGGCCATGGGCCTGACCCAGGTAGTTCACGGCCCCACCCACTTGGGGAATCACATTCTGGACTTGATTTTTGTCTCTGATCAGTGGCTGAATGATCTAAGAATAGGGGATATAGACATCAAGCCCTTGTCATGGTCTGATCATTCTCTCCTTCACATGGACTTTCAAGTCACTTCCACCCACCACAGGGAGACGGAACCAACCAAATGGTTCCGTCCCAGGCGCCTGATGGACCCCGAAAGGTTTCTGATGGAGCTTGGGCCATTTCCTGAGACTCTGGCTCACGACTCGACTGAGGACCTGGTGGTCGCCTGGGACAGGGCGGCTACTGCGGCCTTGGATCGCGTCATGCCTTTGCGGCCTCTGACCCGATGCCGATCTCGTCTAGCTCCTTGGTTTTCCGAGGAGCTGAGAGAGATGAAGCGTCGGAAAAGACGCCTGGAGAGCGATTGGAGGACAAGCCAATCTGAATCTGACCGAACACAGGTGAGATCTTATATTAAGACCTACCTAGTGGCGATAAGAGCGGCGAAGTCTAGCTACTTCTCCGCTCTTATTGCATCTGCAGAGAACCACCCAGCTGCGCTGTTTAGGGTGACCCGCTCCCTACTTTAGGTGGGGGTACGGGAAGATCCCTTAAAGGGTCAAGCTGAGGATTTTGTACAATTCCTGCATGATAAAGTCATCATATAAATACACAATAGCATGTAGTTAAAGTTTTATTACAATTCTAATAATTATTAGATAGTGTGGCATGTTTAAACAGAATTGTCAAAAAATTCAAACATTCTAAAATCAAATCAGTGTGTATGTGTGTATATGTGTGCACACACATATGCACACTATTTTTTTTAATATTTGACTTTTTACAGTTTATTTATAGTTATATATACATCCTATTTCTAATGAGAGGTACTCACCTCGCACGTGAGCAAGAAATAAAGAAAGCAATTTCCTGCTGTATTTAAGGGCTCTACTGTGGTTCTTTGATTTTTCCAGAGTTTCTCTAAAACATTTTAGCGTATCCATCGGATCCAGAGGAACAGAAAATAATGGTCTTGTTTGACTGACACCTATAAAGAACCCATAGTTATTTTAATAAATTCTATGTCTAAGTAACAAATGTAATATACAAAAGTAAAATTGTTTATTCAAATTAGTAGTAGTTTACTCAAACTACTAGTAGTAGTATCTTTATTACAGTCATGGATCAACTTACCGAGTTCACACATAGACATGGTTCAAACTGGAAAAAGCTATACATATAAATAGTAGAATTCTAAAAAAAGCCCCTGAACTCAAAGTGGAAGGCTTTGAATTATTATATATCCAGAAGAAATCCAGGCTAGAACGATGAAATTATTGCAATTGATCAGATGGTGAATATGAGCTCCTCAGTGAAATCAGCTTGAGAGCAATGATCAGTGTCAATTTGTCTGGAGATGGAATTTGTGGCAAGAGTAAATGCATCATGTGTGGAGGGAATATCAATCTTCAGTAGAATGTCTAAGTGATTTGGATTGATCACTGAAATAGATTTGGAAATATAAGAGGAAGGAAAAGAATCTATTGGGCTGAGTGGATGCTTCATGCATGATACTACATCCTGTATCTTAATTACTTCTCCCATATGTGATGTTTCCAGTAATGTAAAATTAAGAATAATTCAGTTGAATATTCAGTTAGTGCCAGTGGAATGTAGAATTAATGAATAATTGGGGGTTTAAAAAAAAATTTTTTTTTTAAAGTTTTTTAAAAAAACTTTTGGGGAGGAAAGGCAAAGAACTTGTGCAAAATTGTTAGACAAGATGTCCCCAGGATTCCCAATTTCTATCAAAAGATCAATGTTAAATCTTTTCTGATATATGAAAACAAACAGTTCTCCCACACCAAACTGATTTGCTCCCTTAGCTCACGCAACGTTCCAATCATATACAATGGGTAATCATGCATCTCAATTCTCTACATCCATCCTTATCTTGCCTCTTCCCTCTCTTTAACTGGATAATTTGCCCATTAGGGCAAGAACAGCTTCTACTCTCAACGCCTTCCAGAAGTTTATAAAAACCTCACTGAACTGAAAGACTTGAGTGTAGGAGTGTTATATTAATTGTGATACTTAAACTATAAATATATGTTGAATTTTCTTTAATATATATTACTGTTCTTTTTGAATTAGTTGAAGCTATTAGTTTATAAACAATCTAGAACTACCTTGACTTAATCAATGTTTGTTAGCATTATCTCAATAACTATAATGTAGAACACCTACATAATTGGTTTTACAAGTATCTTATATGGATAAAATAATATATAAATACATTTTACTTGATATATCAAATCTATGCAACAAATATAACCTGCATGTGATTGAAACAAAACAATTTATCCATCCATAAAAATAATCCAAAATAACACAAACATGAGCTCTGAAACTTTCAAAGAATATAATTTACATATCTTCATACCTAAATGATCAAAATGTTCAACAGTTGGTCCTTTCCATTTTGTAGCAGCATACAGTTTTTTTGCAACAAAGTTTCTGCAGCATACCTTAAGAGAGTATTTTCTGATACAGTTAACAGCCTTTTCAATTAAGGGGACCAGGTTAAGTAAACTAATCTTAAACATTTAAAATTAGACTCTGAAAATCCATCACAATTATTTACATTTTCAAAAAGCAAAGAAATAATAAAAGCCAATGTTCATTATCTAGAATGGACTATCTTCACAAGAAAAACTAAACCAAAAAATAGGACATTCTTATTAACAAGATGTGCATGAACACCAGTACAGTATTCTCTTGTGACAAGACTTTTCAGAATTTAGTCTTAGAAACTCTCATACATAGTAATCTGACCTGAACTTCCCAAACTAATCAGAACTCACAATTCTATCATTGCCATGCTCCTATTGTGTCAGCTCTCTTCAACATGTCCAACCTAGCTGGAAATCGAGGTGATATGCATGATCCCAAACTGGTAATCTTGTTGCTTAGAACCATAGCATTTTATCCCCACAAAGTGATATGGAGGATAGGACTGCTTTTCCCAATCAAGAAAAAAAATAAACAGATACCTGTTAGCTAATTCTGTTCTTAGAATACATTTGAGGTTCAGAAAAACAAGTTTTATTAAATAATGAAAAAGGACAGGGAAAGAAGTTGGTTCATATGGAATTCCCATTAAGTCTGCCCTATTTATTCACTAACCAGTCTGAGAGTAAAGGATGGGTGTTTTTGTTAGAAAATGAGATTTAGAACCTACTCATTTGCTCTAGGAAAAATAACAATTACATATCATTTTTGTGAAGTTACGAGCAACTTTAATGTGCCCAGGCAGTCCAATATACAACTAAAGATTATATTCTTATATTTTTTAAAACTTTTGACCCAAATTTCAATTACAAGTTTTTTTCTTTATCATCTAAAATACTTTACCTTGTCTCCAGTATTAGTGATAAATTCTTCTAAGCAAGACTGTGCATTGTCTGACTCACAGAGTTGTTTTTTTTCCTGCAGCTGTCTCTGGGCAAACACCAACACAGGAGTTACTTGCTCCGTATATCTCTCACTAGAAAAAGTTAGATGCATTTTAAAATAAATATTGTTAATATAATTTTTACAAACTCCTTTCCTTCCCAAAGTCACATTATGTTACTTACTGTGTAATTGTGTTAAATTGCATAGCTATGTAAACTAGGGATTCCCATTTCTTCAAACGAAACAGAAACTCAAGAGTTTGCAGAATGAAGTGGCGTATTCCTTGGAAATCTATAATGTTCACATCATCAAGGGGATGTTCAAAAGAAAGATTGGAACCACCTTCATCAATAGTAATACCTCCTATGCAGCTTGGAACACCAAAATTTCCCTTGGGCTCAATAATCTGTAAATTTAAACAGAGATCATAATATCTCATCTTTGCAAGCAAATCATCATACAAATATCAAGTACAAACTCAACTAGCACTTCTAATTATGTAAATTTTCTTTACATTGTATCAAGCATATTGTTCATAAACATTTCAATTTTTAATAATATTGCAGTGATATTAATGTAAATCTGTGTCCCTGATTTACATTAATATCAAACTCATAACAATATTATATTTTGTTAGTCTTTGATGTTTACTAACATAAGCCTTCTCTCTGTAAATACGGATCTCTCTCTTTAATAAATACAGTCACCATGTTAATTATACTGGATGCTAGAATATGAGCATCTCAGAGAGACATCTGGTCCTTGTGAACATTCCCACATTGTGTATAATGAAGCAGATATTACCTAAGATGGCACTAACAAAGAAAGATACTTCATATTTTTTATGAAACCCATGTTGAGCAGATCTACCAAGACTGTTTCAGCAAATTCCTCCAACTATAATGATTCCTAGACAAAGACAGAGGAAGTGGCATACATTCTAATGCACAAATTCAGAACTTCTAATTGCACAAATACTGCATTCAGTGCATTCTTGCAAATCCATGTTCCTATTCTCCCAAGATTTTCTTAAGTATTATCTTCTGCTTCTTTGTTTAAAAAAAAACCTCCCTTCTGGGAGCATACAAAATAAACAAAACCTAGTACAAGAAGACTGCTACATCAGATCTTCAAAAACATTTATCTTTCTTGAGAAATGAACCCATCTCCATTTACATGAAATAAGAAAAAACTGTGTAATAATATTGCACATAAAGTATTTATCTTTTTCTAAATAATATTTTTAAATGTAAACATGCATTATGTAAATTGCAGAACTAAAAATATATTTACCTTAACATAATTGCTATCTTGAAGCTCAACTATCATATCAAGCAATGTATCTGATGCCATATAGTATGGTAACCAAATGGTCTTAAGAAAAATCTCCTTGTTAACAGGAAAAGGTGCATGAAAAGATCCTGAATGCTTAATAATCATTTGTATTTCCCGAGTATAGTTCCAAAGGTCTCGGCAGGCATTCTGAAGCAATGTCCAGTGGCGACCCCGATGGGCAATAACCTGGAACATATTTATCAAATGCACAATTAATAAGTAGGAGTTGGATATCACAGTGATTTAAATAATAAGTATAAATCATATTTTCATTTATAAAGAACTTCAAACTTAAGTGTGTTCATTTGTAATAAATCTACTGAATAAACTATTTCACTTTCTTAAGATACTAGTTGGTATATATTTCACATAGATTATAACTGTTTTGCTAGAACTACTTAGGACAGAAATCTAAAGCAATACTGAGCAAAATAGTTGTTTATGTAAGCCAGTTATTTAATTATTTATAACCCATTCCAGTCAACCAACCTACAATTGAACAACCTACAATTTCATAAATTCATCATTTGGGCTAATATAGATAAAACAAGTTGACAAAAGCAATACCACAATGACAATTAGAAACTAGTTACAATAAAAGAGCATACACTGAAATGCAACCATCCATATATTGGCAATCAAAACATTCAAAACCTAAATAAAACTAATCAGTAGAGGAATAGGTATAGAACCTGTGCCCCCATAGCTTAATGAGATAACTATATTTCTCATCTCTTTTAACATGCACAGGTTTAGGAGCATTTTTTTCCTAATTAATTTGCACCTAATGCTTATTATAAAAGCTTACCAGCTTACCATAAAAGCTTTTAGATATTAAATTAAATCACTTGTGTCTATGAATAAACTATAATATTGGAATGAACCATCATGGATTTCTAATCTGAATTATGGCTATTATTCCTTTTTCTGTATGGTTTAGCCTCCTCTAATAGTTATGACTGGGTAAACACATTATTAGATAAGATATTATTATATAAGAGCCATGGTAGCGCAATGATTAGAATGCCATATTGCATTCTATTGCATACTTCTGCTCACTGCCGATTACCAGCAGTTTGAATCTCACCAGGCTCAAGGTTGACTCAGCCTTCCATCCTTCTGAGGTGGGTAAAATGAGGGCCCAGATTGTTGGGGGCAATATGCTGACTCTAAACCATTTAGAGAGGGCTGTAAAAGCACTGTGAAATGGTATATAAGTCTAAGTGCTATTGCTATTATTAAGTCAGGTTTTTCTTAAAACTATGATTTGTTGGACAACGATTGGGGGCTTTAATATTAATCCATATTGAGTGCTTAGCATACCATGCTATATCAACATCAAACTATAACTTTATGTTAAATGTAAATCAGAGTTCTTGACTTCTTTTGCAATCAGCTATCTAGAAATTATTTCAGCTGTCTGCTGATTCTTGTACCACTAACAACCAGTAGATCAATTAGTAATTTTGACCATTTAAGAACTTATTTTTTAACTCTGCTCTCTTCTATTTATTTATCTGTGTTGGGAAAGAGATCTGTTTAAAAATAGCTATTCCAGTTCACAAATTGCTCCATGTTGTATTTAAGTTTCTTAAAAAGAGACCCTTACAGAAAAAAGCAAATTCCATTCCACTTAATTTAGCAAAAGCATCATTTCCTACATTTCCTACTATTACAGTATATTATTAAATTAGTTTAAGTCATTAATAAATTCTAATTTTCAATCCTTTTGTGATTATTCTGATTGAAACTATGCTTGCTTTTATTCCTCTCTCTTGGCCTTTCTTTGCATCAAAACAAAAGCTAATTTATAACTTTATAGCTTTGTTTTACGGGAGACAATTTAAGATTTGAAAACCATACTTTAGGAGCCCTGGTGTTTATTTGCCCAAGAAACTACTGAATTGCTATAGGTCCTCAATAAACAATATTCTAAGATCCCATTCTCTCTAGAATTGAAAAATATGGTGTTTATTCCTTTTAAAAGTGTCAATTTCATTATGCTTATTTTTCATTACATTCCGAGTAGTTGCCCAATATACTTATTCTTCATTACATCCCAGATCATTGTAAACTGTCATTTAAATTTTGAGTTTGCTTTGCAGGGACTAAATTCCCAGTCACTTTACAAGATGGTATCTTCCTAGATTCCACCTAGTAATTTCAGTTTTTTTGTTATATCATGTGAATGTTTTGCGATGTAAACACTAACTATATTTGTACTGATTTTGCTAAGAAACTTTACTCAAACAAGCAACAAAAGCAATACATACTGTATTAGGGAAAGCAGCATATTTTTAGTTCGGGTGAAAGTACTGACTGGAATCATGGAAACCCAGATTTGAGACCCCACCTGACTACCAGATGGTTTCAGCTAGTCATTCTCTCAGTCCAACCTAACTCATAGGGTTATCTTTAGGATAAAAGAAAGGGTCTAACTCCATGTATCTATTTTCTGCTGTTGAAAAAAGATGGGTTATAAAGGCAGTGATAAATAAATGTTCTGTTTTGTTTTATCTTATACTTATTTGTTTTTGAGTCAGTGTTAATTTCTGGTGACTGCCTGGACAAATCCTTGCAATTTTCTAGATAATGTTTTCTGAAATGGTTTGCCATTGCCTGTTTTCTAAGACTGAGAGTGTGTGACTGGGCCAAGGTTACCCAGTTGGCTTTCTGCTGAAGGTGGAAATAAAACTCATGGTCCCCCAATTTCTAGCTTGGGTCCCTTAACCACTACACAAAACTGCCTCTCTATATTATTACATCATTTAAATTAGACAATGGTGACTGATGATTATGATGATAATGCTGTCCATTCAATCACATCCAATTCTTCAGCAATTCTATGGATCAGCTCCTTCCCTCTCCACATTTTTTGAACTTGTGCAGCTTGTTCCAGTTGTTGTACAGTCTGGCTGATGTCAGTTTTGATGGTGTAAAGCAGGGCTGTCAAACTCCATATGCGTCACATGCTGGCCACCCCCACACCTGGCTTAGCGAAGGGGAAAAGAGTCCCAATATGTCAAGTGATGCCGCCATGACGACATGAGTTTGATACCCCTGGTATAAAGCCACTATGTTTTTTGCAGCTTCATTTCCTTTTACTGCTGACCACTCCAAAGTTGCCTTTCTCCGTGAATTTAATTGCATAACATGATTGAAATAAGTAAGGTGGAATTTTGTGAATTTTCCCTTCCAGTAATATGTCTGGTTTTACATGCTCCAGTACTTGCTTGTTCATTGTCTTTGCTGTCCAAAGAATGCACAGGAAGCTTCTCCAACACCACAGCTTGAACAAGTTTATTTTTCTCTTGTCTAGTTTTTTTATGATCTAACTTTCGCAACCATGGGTAACTATAGAAAACACAATTGGGAGGACTAAACTGCATTTGTTGCCAGACTGGTGTCCTTGCTTTGCCATACTGAATTCATGCTCATGATTACTGTAGAACCCAGTGCAATTCAACACTTTCTTTCTTGACTTCATTTACTACTTTGATCAATCTGCAATCCTAGGAATGTGAGTTCTTCCATGCCTTCACCCTCAATTGTTATTTTGACATTTCCATTCTTTGTAGTTGTCATAAACTTGGTCTTTTTGGTATTCAGGAAGAGGCCAAGTTTCTTATTTTCTTCTTTAATCCATTTGATCAGATCTTTCAATCCTTCTTTGGTTTTTGAAAGTTGTGTTGTGAACTTATTGAAGATTTTTACGTTTATTCTTCCAATGATTACCCTTATTTTTGATTCTTCAAGTTCCAGTTTCCTCAAATCATGTTCAACTTGTAGTTGAAAAAGAAAGGTGAAAGAATGCAGCCTTGCCATGTACCTTTCTATATCTTGAACCAATCAATGTCTCCATATGATGTTTGCACAGTGGCTACCTGATTTTTTTCAGTGACTACACCAACATGGCAATGTTGGCAGCCACAGGTCTTCTAGGGCTTTCTACAACTTATCATGATCAATAGGGTTGAAAGCTTTCTTGTAGTCAATAAAGCAGAGGTAAATGTTCTTTGATATTCCTGAAATTTTTCAATGCTCCAGTGTAGAGTTGCAATATGGCACTCAGTGCGATGACCTCTTCTGAAGCAAGCTTGAACATCTGGTTATTTTCTTTTGATAGTCAGCACCAGATGTTATATAAATTAATGGGAATTCATTTTATTTATTATTTATTTATTTATATTCTTCTTATCTCACTGTTGAAGTGACTCTTGGCAGCTTGCTAGTGTGAGGGATGAGGACAAAAATTGGAGCTATCCTTGGAGTCATCATTTTTGGCAGTGGAATGAACATGGTTTCCAATCCTGTAGCTGTGTGTTTGTTTCCCTAATTTTCTGGCACAAGAATGTGATGCTTGTGGGTGATACAGGCCTCAGCAATTCTGTGGGGATGGTATCAACACCTGGGACTTTGTTGCTTGACAGATCAATGCCCACATGTCTTCTTCCTGAAGGATGGCAGGTTCTATTTCTGCTTCCTTTTCCTTATCATCCAGAGGAAACTTGGCCTCTTTGTTGCTGGCATACAGTTCTTCTATTATATTCTCACCATCTGTTGTTGAAATCTTGTTGGTGAGACACATCTTTACCTTGTTTGTTTTTGAAGATACTTTTATGAGCAGTAAATGATGTAAAAATCCTTTTTGACTTACACGAAAGTATTCTGGTGTGGCCCTTCATGCAGTCCTCATCTAGCTCCTTGCAACATTGGTCCCAGTAAAATTTGTTATTTTTCCTTGTTGCTTTTTGAAATTTACATTCATTCTCTTTGCTCCCTCCTGTCTGCTTGATGTTTTGGCTGCTTTTCTTTACTCACCTATTCTGATGGCTTCATATGAAAACGAATTATTAAAACCAACGCTCTCTACATGGGGCTCCCCTTGAGGAACACCCGGAAGCTCCAACTGGTCCAGAATGCGGCTGCGCAGGTAATTATGGGAGCTGCATGGCGCTCCTGCATAACACCGCTCCCGCACGAGCTGGCTCCCAGTGGTCTTCCGGGTGCGCTTCAAGGTGTTGGTTACCACCTTTAAAGCGCTCCATGGCTTAGGGCCCGGCTATTTGCGAGACCACCTTCTGCCACCGATAACCTCCCACCGGCCAACTCGGTCCCACAGAGAGGGCCTCCTTAGGGTGCCGTCGGTCAAGCAATGCCGACTGACGACCCCCAGGGGGAGAGCCTTCTCTGTGGGGGCACCCACCCTCTGGAACGAGCTAGCCCCAGGAATACAACTAATCCCGGACCTCCGGACCTTCCATCGAGCTTTGAAGACCTTCCTATTTCAGCAAGCTGGGCTGGCTTAAAATTTTAAATGGGTTATTTTAAGGGTAATGGGTTTTAATATTTTGGGAAGCCAATTTGATTTAATTCTGCTTTTAAATTATTTTAAATTTTGTATTGTATGTATTTTAATTTTGGCTGTGCACCGCCCTGAGTCCTTCAGGAGAAGGGCGGTATACAAATTTAAATAATAAATAAATAAATAAATAAATAAATAAATAAATAAATAAATAGGACCTAGTTATCTTCTAGACCGCCTTCTGCCACCGACGACCTCCCATCGACCCGTGCGCTCCCACAGAGAGGGTCTCCTCGAGGTGCCATCAGCCAAGCAATGCAGGCTGGTGACCCCCAGGGGGAGGGCCTTCTCTGTGGGGGCTCCCACCCTCTGGAATCAACTGCCCCCAGAGATAAGGACCTTCGTGCCTTCCGCCGTTCCCTTAAAACTTTCCTTTTTCAACAAGCCGGGCTGGCCTAACAAATCCTTTTAAATGATTTTAAATGATTTTAAATTCATTTGTCTTTTTAAATTTGGGGCCAAATTGAGATATTTCCTTTTAATCTGTTCTTAATCTATGTATTATGTATTATGTATTTATGTGTTTTTACTTGGCTGTACACCGCCCTGAGTCCCTAGGGAGAAGGGCGGTATATAAATTTGAAGTAAAATAAAAATAAATAAATTATGCTTTTTCTCTGGCTTCTATTTTGGCATATGCTCAATTGCTGTTTCAATGATGGTTGAATTTTTTTTTGCCACAGTGCATTGGGCATATTCTCAGCAGTGTCCAGCAGTTCAAACATATTTTTCATCTCAGTTGCATACATGGAAGGTATTTGGGTGATATCAAACTTTTGGGATGGTGCTGTCTTTTTGATGTAGCATAAGTTAACTCTGACTTTAGCTGCCAACAATTCTTAATATGAACGATAATGGATACAAAATAATCTTGACGATGACTGAAATGTACTGTTGATGGCTGCACAGGACATAATTGATCTTGTTATGGTGCAATCTATTTGATGAGGTCCAAATGTAAAATTCATGATTTGAAATCAATTTTCATGGCAAAATTAATGCAAAGCAAACGGATGCAAACAATCACCTACATCATTTCTCTTCCCATGTCAAAAGCTTCTAGTAATTAATGTTTCTGCTTGGCTGCCAATCTTTGCATTAAAATCACCTATGTAAAAACCCATGGATCTAAACAATATTCTTTTTGAGCACTTGTTTCAAAGTTTCTGATGCTCACTTAGAAAAATTCTATTTCAAGCTCTGCTGCATTAATTGTTGAGTGTAGACTTGGACAACTATGATAGTTGACACAGATTTGGTTGTTATAATGCAATCATTAACCATTGACAAGTTTTCCATTGCTGCAGTAAGTTTCTTCTTGTGATAAATACCACTTCATTCTTTTTTGTGTGTGTGTCATGTCCAAGTGAAATCCTCAAGGTAATGAATTCCTCAAACTGGAAGTAGCCATTGTCTATCCCAGGTGTCTGCAACGTGCGGCTCCGGAGCCGCATATGGCTCTTTGGGCCCTCTGCTGTGGCTCCCTGTTGGATGATCCCACCACTGGCTGGCCCCACCCCTCACCCTCCCCTCCCAATCACTCCTTGCCTGGCCTAAGAAGGTAAGGGCAACGGCGGGGGATGGAGAAGCGGCCGGGGCAGAGACAGAGAAATACAGAGAGAGGGGGAGAGAGACATAGAGAGATACAGAGAGAGAGAGAGAGAGGGGGGGGGGAGGGAGGGAGAGAGAGAGAGATGTCAAAAGGGTTTTGTGGTTCCCGTTGTTTTTTAGCAACCGGTTCTCTGCCCTAATGACCGGCTGGGTAGGTGTGGCTAAGGGGTCATGTGACTGGTGAAAGTGAGTGACGTCAAGTTGGCCACGCCCACCGAGGTTTTGTGGCTCCCAGTGTTTTATTTTCTGTGGGGAATAGGTCCAAATGGGTCTTTGAGTTTTTAAAGTTGCAGACCCCTGGTCTTTCCAGTATAGCTCAACTGACACCAAAGAGGCTGATTTTCAACCTAGCCATTTCAGATTGCTGTCATAGGCTTGTATCTCCAGCCCTGAAAAATAATCAAATTATTTTAATAATAATGCAGCTCCCTCTTGCTCCGAAATAAAAGAGCATGTCTGGAGATGTATATAGATTGCACCTGACTAGTAATGACTTCCATGAATCACTGAGAAAAGAGAGGGAATGAACTAAAAATAGTTTAAAATTATCCTACATCATTTTCTTAGAGTTTTTATCTTTAAAAACAGAACAACAATGCAGCAAGAAACTAGAAATTGACAGAAATATATTCTTGCCAAATGTGAGAACGTTATTTGCTCAACAAAATCAGAAGTGATATGTTTACTAGAATTGTAAACATAGTTAACATTACCACAGCTCTTCTAAAATACAGGAATGTTTTCGTGAAATGTTCCAGCACTGCAGAATAACAACTTGCTTTTTCACGTTCCTTAACAGAACTATAACCTTGAGGCAGTCGAGGAGTGTCTCTATCACTCAACTTAGAACTACGATCAGGAGAAATAGTGGGTTCTAAAATAAAAACAAACAAAAATCATTGAGTTTAACTAACAACAATTCACAAAGTAATTGTAAAAACAGTTCTAATCCTCTTATTAAAAGAACAAAGTCTGTACAGTGAGTCTTTAGTTATACTAGTTTATTAAAATAATATTTTTTCAAAGATAAAGGAAAATGCCACAGAATATACACCTAAATCTCTTGTAAGATAGGGTTTTAAGTAAATAAGCATCACACCCACATCTCCAATCAAGATGTTTTAATCAATGAAAGATGGTTCTTGGTACAATCTGAGTTAGTCACTTCAGTCAGTCATTGGAGAATATATTCCTCACTCTGCTTTCCAGAAAAAATATGTATTAAATGCTATAGTGCAGTGGCCCCCAACCTTTTGGGCATCAGGGATGGGTTCCATGGGAGAGGTTTTTAAAGGGACCGGAGTGGGCATGGTTTCACGTGCTGCCTGCATCCTGCAGATGAGGCAGCCCAGTTTCTGGCATGCCACAGTCCAGTGCCAGTCCACAGACCAGGGGTTGGGGACCCTTGCTATAGTGCATGTTATATTTCAATGGTCACTTGATTCAATAAAAATAAATAAAATAAATAAGCATGGCAGGGAAGATATAACAAACCTTTTAAACGACTTGTCCAGATGATAATAGGAAAATTATTAACTTTCTTTTATAATGTTTATAACTGCCATCTCAAATCCATATTACCAAGGAAAACCAATTGGTTTCCTTACCAGTTGCTATGAGATTATTCTTTCTTTTAAAATTCCTCAGTTTGTATATTGTCTTTACATGAAAATTACCATTTCCCATGGATTATTGACAACTACTCTGGTTTTGATTTTTTTATCCGTCCATAAACTTTGCCATATTCATATGAGACTTATAATTTTTTCAAGGTCCACAGATAGAGCACTTGGCAATATGTAGTGAAAGTTTAACTGTGAGTTAGTAAACTATACTTTTTTGAAAATAGATCCCTAATTTGTGAGGATATGATCAATTCAAAAATTGTCAAGTACCCGACATGCATGTGGCAACCCACCTGAATCTTGGCCTGAAGTTGAGAGTTGGGTCAGTTCAATGGATTCACTCATGGCATCAATTTCAGGGGAGAGACAATTATTGTGGTCAAGTATGCTTGAGCTGGAAACAGTGCCTGAAGAAATACTTTGTAATGTAGGGCTAGAAGCAGGCAAGGAAAGCCCATTGTCGAAGGCAGGGGAAGTAAGATCAGGGGTGTCTGAGCAAAGAAGAGCAAGGAAGGTTATATTCATTGAAGATGAGCTGTTGGCAGCAGAATATTCAGGGAAAGTATTTCTCCGGAAATTTATAACTGCTCTCAACCTAACAAAAGATCAAACTAGAAAAAATCTGAAGAAATGTTTTTCAGCATTTCTCTAACAGCTAGTCAGGAACTACTGTGTTTGATTACTTATCTGCTGCTAGTAATAAAGAAGATGTGCAAGAAGAATTAGCAGTGATACATTATATTGTTGCTATCAAATGATATGGAATGGCCATTCTGTTTAAAGATATGTAGGAAAAAATAATAAAGTCTTGTTTCCATTTCCATTAATTCTGGGAATTCTGAAATGTCTCAAGAAGGAAAGACATGCAGTACTCAAATGTAAAAACTGAGGAAAGTACATTTAAATAAGAATTGCAGTACTCTTTTCAGGGTAAGCTGTTGCTATGATCAAAATGCCTCAACATGAACTGTATTTGTTCCACAGAAGTAACTTTAAGTCAATGAATTTTTTTGAAACATAACTTCAAGACTTGCTGTATTAACAATGTAACTGTCTACACCCAAATATAAACAATAAACAAAATCACAATAGATCCATGTAAGTTATATTCTCTGGAATCAATTATAAGATGTTTGCCCTGGAATTTATAGATGCTCTGAGGAATTCATCAGCCATTTTTTGAAGTTGACTATCAAGGAGGTCTGATTTATGCTAAGCTATGTGACTCTCTCAGCTTCCAAAGAGAAAATAATGTTTGACATCTACCTAATTCAGCTGAACAACACGAAATCCAGATAATAGAATGCTGTAAATCACAGACTCCAGAGATTAGCAAACCAACACAGACAGACCCTTAAAAATGCCCTGTTTTCTTACTAGACTTATAATGGAAGCTATTCTAGGCAACAACAAATTTAAGTTTCAAATATGTTCAATGGACATAGTTATAATGCTTTTGAAAGAGAAATCAACAATGTGAAGTTTACTGTAAGACTAGTTGTACTGTCACTCCATGTATTCCATACATATAAATATGAATTTACAGATATTGAGTTTGAAAATATGTTAGACCAGACAGAAGAAATGGCAGAATGAAAAATAAATGTTCAATCTAGGAAAAAAGAATACTGAAATAGAATAAATGAGTCAGAAGGGGGAAAAACATATTTATCTATCCCACAGGGACATATGAGATCTTTTAAATATATAAAACTGAGAAAAGGTTAATTCTAAAAACAGCACAGCTACTATTTAAGGAGTTATGGAAATCTTTCTGAGATATTAAATATTCACTATATCAATTCTCATTTTAAATATTTGAATATAATAACTATGGTTTTTAAGATGCAATACTGTTATCTATTACCTGACAAACAGATCCTTGTTTGTGGTAATGCAGATTAAGATCAAATGGCCATCTAGAATAAAATAACTACTGGAGAGACAGAAACAGTAAAGTTTCTATAGTGAGCCCAAGGGAGATAATTGGAAAGAATCCACAACCAAAAGCCATTAAAATCCCAGAAGCAGAAAATGTTGCAAAATAGAAAAGAGAGAGAAAGAGAGAAAAGAGGAAGAAAATAGAATGATGATTCAAAATATAATGCACATATAGAACAAAGAATCCAGGAACAAATATACAAGATATAAGTAAGACTACAGAAGATAAAATGTACAAATGTATGGTTAGACTTTAGATAAGAATAGATTGAATTAAGACATTGGCTATGAAAGAAAAAACATGCACTAGAAATGTTCCTTAAGGAATCAGAAAGTCGGCTAGAGCAACATAGTCAAATGGTATAATTATCTATGCATACTGAAAAACCATATTTAGAGCACATTTTCAGACACTTCCAAAATTAGAATTCAGTGATTGCCCCAAAAACATTCAATGTTAATGGATTATGTGTTCCATTGACTCAAACCTAGCCACCAAAGGTTAGCCATTCAAAAAAATATTTTAAAATCATTCCAAAAGTCAACATGCAACAATACTAATTTTATTGTTCCCTGTCTTAAAGTACTGGAACCAAGGATCCAAAAGGATTACTGTGGATGTCTTAATGTAATTTAATAAATAACTGCATAAAACACAATAGTTGAAAATTCACATTTTATTATTTATTTTATTACCAGTTTTTCGACTGATTTTTTCTGAAAATATTCTTTTAAAAGACAGATGTTTAAAATCTGTGTTTTCTTCCTCTGATGCTATCATGATTGTGCCGGAATTGCTTAATGAGAATATTTCAGGGTTGAGATCATTATAACTGCAAAATAAAAACATACACAAACACAAGCACATACTTAATAATTGAAATGTAGTAATATTATATTATCATTATACACTCTTGATGCAGAATACTTCATCTGAAGCACGGGTGTCAAACTTGCCGCATCACATTGCCGTCACATGACATTTCATGACATTTTTTCCATTCGCGGAGCTGGAGTAGGTGTGGCCTGTGCATGACGCATCCGCCCAAAGGCCACTAGTTTGACACCCCTCATCTAAAGACATGTTAACAATTCTGTGGATAGTCTAAAGTGTGGCAACAATAGGATAAGCCTCGACTATATTGGTTAACATTCTTTGTTTTTTTTTATTCGTGTCAGAAGTTAACATTCTGAACTGCATCTTTTAATAGCCAGGTGACAGCAACCAGCTCTTATTAAATAATTTAAATGAAAATTTTCCAGTATTTAAATTGTCAATATAAGCAAGACAAATCTGAATCGACATTCTGTCAATTTACTGTATATAAAAAAATCTGAGTTTGTTTGTTACAAAGGCTATAATAGCAGTTATAGTACTGGTAATAATTCATTTTGATCAAAGACCAGTACAGAAAAGGTTGCATAAATAATTTGCATCATTTTAATTAAGTTATAATTGACTCTCATTTTGATGGACAAATCAAAGGAGGCTAATATTAGTCACATATTTCTTTTAAACTGAAAAGGAAATCATATCAAGGACATTTCCATCATTTGTATGATGTCATTTCACAAATATTACAAATTACTACTTTTCATTAACTGACATCATTTTCATGGTGCCAACATTACACAAATAATATAATTGCCAATACTTGAGCCATCAGACAACCACTGGAAATACTAGGGCATTGGCTGAAAACTGGACAGAACCTAAGGAGAAATTCTCTAAGAATTCTGTTTAGGTGAATCTATTGTTGCTCTCATTGAGATATCAGATTTTATTGAAACTTTCATGAATAGAATCCAGTTTCACAACATCAAAGTCATGAATTGACAATAGCTGTATAAAACCTGTTATCTTATGCAAAGGCTGAAAAGTTGCTTCACAAAGTCTTTCTCTTATTGCTTCAACGATTTTTTTCTGAAAATCTAAAATATGGCTTCAGCAAAGAACAATAAAGGATGTGAGTATCCAGAGTGGGTGGGAATTTGCTTCCATAGCTCAAGTATTTCCAAATGGCTCTATGGATTCAAAGTTCTCTGTTCAATGCCTTTAGTTTCTTAGAAATTACCCTGGGCTTCTTTGAGACTTCCTAGAACAGGGATGTCAAACTTGCGGCATCACACTGTCATCATGTGACATATTGTAACTTTTTTCTCCTTCGCTAAACCGGGGGTGGCCCCGGTTGGGTGGCCAGCGTATGACTCATCCGGGCTGCAAGCCACAAGTTTGACACCCCTGTCCTAGTATTACATGCCTTGTTCCTCATGTGAACTTAGTTGGTCAATCAGTCCTGAGGAATTGCCTCCATTTGTACACAATCTACCTGACAGTGGACTGGTAGTGGCCAATCTCTATCCAAATAGCTTTGCAACATTTTCTTATTCCTAGTGAGCATCAACTGTTTTTCAAAGGTCCTTAGAAATCTCCTTTGCTTGGGACAAAATTCCACATATCTGTGCTAGTGAATACTTATAATTCTGTTGTTTAAATAAGGTAGGATCTCCCATGCTCACAGTTGATTCGATCCACTGATTGAAATAACTGACTCTAATTTACCCTTCAAATGAACTGATACTCCTGGAAGTTCACATATTTTTGCCACACACAAATATATTGCTTTGGATCATTTTCCTCAATGAAATAAATGAACAAGTATAATGTTTTTGACTAATATAATTTATCTAGTTTTAGGTCTTGTGTGGAAAACATTATTTTAGGTCATATTTATGCAGAAATACTGAAAATTTGCAAACTGGGAGCGGAGGAGGAGGAGAGAGAGGCTGTAAGATTATAAAAGGTGCCCAATGAAAGCAATTTCTTTGTGAATCAGATTCGGGAGATCATTCCTATCATTTGGATTGACTGAGCCAATGGGGAAAGACTCTTAGTATTAGAAATAATTAATGAGAACAATTTAAATAAAAATTATATTTGTTTTGGTCTTGGCACTTCCTTTGATGTCTTTGGTATCCTGGTTTGATATTTGTCCTAGACATTTTAAATAAGCCAGTAACACAAGAATTTTAAAATATATTTAAAACACATTTTTTGAAATAAGAGGCTGACACAGTTAAATTGCCCCATTAGTTATTCTTTTCACTTTTCACTTTTTACCTGTCTGGACTTTGTACAAAATTTTCAGCACTATAGAGCTCCTGTGTCCGTTTTTTAAACATATTAAAGTGAACAATTGCCAGGTAAATGTTAAGCTGAGCTCGCCATGGCATTTCTTCATTATATAGCCGACGAAACCTTCTTCGTCTTATGTAGACATCAGAACATATATTTAGCTTAATTATCAGGATTTCAAAAGCAAATTTTCTTTTTTCTTCTATTTGTTTCCTAAATAAAATCATAGGAACAGCACCTTGAATGATAAGCAATCATTGGAGAAAAATGTATTTTAAGACTATAGAAACAATTACATTCCTGATTATATAGATATAGATACGGATATGGAACATGAATATATTTCTTTGAAACTCATTTCTTTGTAGATATCTACATCTACAAAGAAATGTTTCATCACATTAATAAATTAAGTTTAGTTAATTTAGTCTAAGGAATGCATATAGAGAAGAAATGAACAACTTTTAGAAGAGGGACCAGCTTGTTCCGCAGACCAGATCTAGGGGGACATATCTTTATAAAGCCCTCATCACGTATATTATGAAGTTTCTAGTTAGCAATTTCAAGGCACAAGGGCCTTTTTAAAGCAGTGGTTTTTGTTAAGATGACTTTGCTTACTTTTTGCTTGGTAATGGAGATAGCCAAGTTTCCATAACTTTTTTTTTTTTTAATTTGATTTATATGCCGCCCTTCTCTGGAGACTCAGGGCGGCTTACAATGCATTAAGCAATAGCCTTCATACTTTTGTATATTTTTACAAAGTCAGCTTATTGCCCCCACAAACTGGGTCCTCAATTTACCTACCTTAGAAAGGATGGAAGACTGAGTCAACCTTGAGCCTGGCAAGATTCGAACTTACTAATTGCAGACAGCTGGAGTTAAATTATAATGCATTAGTCTGCTGAGCTATCCAGGCTCTATCACTGTGATAAGGAAAATGCTGAATGTTGATGATCACTTTAGTGACAACAGCAACAGCATCACTTCACAGTATGTGGGAGAATGCACTGGTAAACAAAACCCACATGGATAGACAAGATAAACTGATTAATAATATAGTGCTAAATGATGGCCCCTTCAGGCTTGGTGGCATTTAATATGCTACCAAGAAAGAGCTGAGGATCTTTAGGGCAACCAATGTTTATGAAGCAACTAAGTTAAATCCTTTGAGACACCTAGCTTCCACTGTTGCCATGAAGGAAAAGAAAATCCAAGCCACCAAGACAGAATTACAGTGGTAATGTGGAATGTAAAACATGAATACGGACCGGCCCAACAGTGAAAGATGAAATGAACTTATTAACATTAGAGAATCATAATGCACTGGGATTTCAACAGAAAAATCATAATGTTAACCATTCAGAACATGGAAAACAAAGAAGGAATAGTATTGGTTTCTCAGTCAGGAAATATATACAGGTAGTCCTCAAATTGCGGTGGGTCACTTGGCAACTGTTCAAAGTTACGACAGAACTCTGCATGGGAATTTATGACCTGGTTCTAAAGTTACAACAACCAGGGATCCGCTTCGCAATCATGTGAATTGTATTTTGGACACCTGGAAACCAGACCACATTTATAGCTGTTTGTAACGTCCCAGTGTCACATGGAACACTTTATGACATTTTTGCCAAAAATGGCATCTACTTCCATTTTTTGGCAAAACCAGTCTATAGTGATCAATTGGTTCATTTTAAAGACCACAGCATTTACTTAATGAGGGTTGCAAAAAAAGGTCATAAAATTGGGTCAGTCGTGTGATGACCAACTTTAGGACCATTATGTCTTACGACTGTAATGGACAGACTGCATTACGATTGTAAGTCAAGGATTACCAGTGGCAAAGATAGTACTTGCATATGATTCAATCAATGTCCAATAATATCAATTAGATTTCTCAGACACCCTTTTAATATAATTGCTATCCAACCATAAATTCCACCACTGATGAAGAATAACAGGAAATCAAGTTCAATCTAAAATCAACAGAACATGCAAGCAAGATGCTAATGCAAGATGCTAATGCAAGCAAGATGTTAGAGTTTGGAATCACAAAGTTGGAGACAATGAAGAAAATTCACAAGGTTGTTTTTCGTGTGGAAAATGGAACTCGCCTAAGGTCACCCTGCAAACTAGAACTCACGGTCCTCCACTTTTAGCCTGGTGTCTTAACCATTATACCAAATCTATATGGATGGACAGATGCATTTTTGTTTCCCAGTCTATGGTTGATGGACAGTAAGTCCCAAAAACACCACTATCCCCAGCCAACAAGTTTCTGTATCTCTGGGAGGACAACAACCTGGGTCCACTAATTTACACATTACATCAAATTTGCTTCCAATTAGCTGTTTGAGAAACTCCATTTTGTTTTGGATTGCTCAAATAATTCAAATAATTTCAACATTTAAAAGAAATAAAACTTATTTCAAGTCATCTAAAATTTAGCCTGGAAGTTTACTGAACTTTAGTGAATATTAATGAAAGCAAAAATTATCCAGCATTCTGTCATAAATTGTAATATGTCATAAATTCCTAAACATAAATACCATTGTAATTTATAGGGGAAAAAATACATAAGCTACCGTTTCCCACCAGGTGTTTTGACCTGGCCTGGTGATTTAATAGATTGTTTAGGCAGACCTTTCTTCTTGGAACCCCTCTTCTTGGGTGTTGATAATTCTGTGGCCTATATAAAGAAATCATATCATAATTATGATATCATAATTATAAATGTTCAAAACACTAATTTCAGTTACCCAGAGCCCAGTAAGAGCTCAAACAACAAATCTACATTTATTTGATTTCAAATAAGTCATCATAATAGCTTCATAAAATAAAACAAATTATGTTCTGAGAATAATGAACAAAAATAATGAATTGTAATAAAATTGGCAATGTACAAGTTTTATAAATACATACATATATGCAAACATAGTAATAAGATTTTTTTTCTTTCCTGCAGAATCTGGAGAATCTATTTCTAATCTGGTCGTTTAATGTCTTCCAACAGTTACAATTGTAATTAAATCCATCCACCTTGTTACTGGTCATTCTCTTCTTCTTTCCTTCTACCTTTCCCAACATTATAGACTTCACAGAACTAAGTCTTCATATAAAATGGGTTCAAATTATAATTTGAGCCTAGCATGATTCTGATCTTTGGAGATATCACTACAACACATGCCAGCTTCTTTTTGATATTCTTTGGGTTTCTCAATTATCCGGTTTGCATCAGCAATAATGCTTCCCATTCCTTTCACTTTCCTAAAACCAGTTTGAACATCTAGTATCTCCCTCCCACCCAAGGCTCTAATTTTTGTTTTATGATAATAAGCATTATTTTGCTATAAGTTTCATTTGCTTCATAAGTTTCATGTGAAATCAATGATATTTTACACACTTTGTTAAATTGGTTTCTGAATTTTGGCTTTCTTTTTGTAAAATAAATGACATGGTGTAATATGTCATGTGTTGTTGTTCACTTGAGTATCTACTTTTAAGAACTACTAAGGACCAGATGATTTTTACTATGTCCTGATACATAAAACATAGAACTCAAAGAAGGTATACTTCCTTTTTCACATGACTGTCTACGTAAGATCCTAAGATATTCTTCCCATATTATAGAAAGAAACTTGCACAGAAGTGACTGGAAAATGAAAATTCTTCCTTCACATGAATATATAGAGAAAAGCACAGCTGTAATAGACTGGAAAATTGTTCACATTTTCTCACCAGTATTTTTAAGGGAAACCAAGTTTCTGATAAAATAGATTCACAACTCTTCTCAAAGAAACAGGAATCTCTATTCTCTGCTTATTTGTAAGCAATTAACAAACAAAACTCAAATAAAGGCCAGAATGGCTGGAGAACAAGATTACTAATGGTTTGGTTACTGAGATGCTCATTGGCTGCCAATGCTGCAAACACCCTGATGGAGCTGGAAGTAGATCATATTAGTTTGTCTAAATGAAACAAAAGACATAAGGCAGGCAAGGAAATGACAAGGCACAGGACAAAAGTTGAATTATCATAGAGTGACAGAACGAAGTAAAGTCAACTGAGAGCTACAGTATGTGGAAGCAAAGGAGAAATAATTTAAGGTCTGCGGTGAGATGCAGTTTACTTCTAAGTATTTCATCATTGCTGAATGTCTCAAAGAGAAAAGTGCAGATTTAGGCACGTTTAGCCAAAAAAGCCTCTGTAAAAAGATTTTGAAAGTGAACGTGGTTTAGAAAGAAAGAAAGAGAAAAAAACTATAGCCTGTAAAACAAACAGTGGCATAAATTCTATGTGATCTGAACTCAGTCTGAAAAAAACGAAAAGAAGTTGTTACAATCTTGGTAGGTAAGTAAGTAAATAGGCTTAAAGGAAAGTATTTGGAGTATAGATCAGGTTAAACATAAGGATGGATTAAGACTTTAACCTAGTAAAACTTAAGTGTTATGCATGCCCCTCTAAATCAATATATATAATACTTCATGTTATTACATGCCTGATGTACCTGTGCTAAATCATGTGGGGAAAAAACTCTGACTACTTTCATGCTTGATTATTAGTCTGTAGCTATCCTTATTATTTGATATAAATCCTTGAGATATCTTCTCAATCATCAAAGCTATAATCTTAACTGTTCCGTTTAATTTAGAACTGCATTTCCATAATTTATATTGTGTATAATTACAAAATGCATTCATGCATATGCCCAATTTGTATCTTCCCAACATCTAAAGTGTGTTATGTCAGCACAAATACCATAGATATAAATAACATACCTCTTCACATACTTTACATGAGTTAAAAAGTAGACATTAATATAGAACATATTCTACATGAGATTATTTTATATATTTTATTCTCACTGGTAGAGTAGATTGTTAACACAGTTATAATTTCTGACTTCAGAATTTGATTTTATATTCAACTATGACATAAATTGTAACTTTTGCTTACTGAATTTTTATTCAAATAACTAACAGTTCCCAAAATCTTTTTTTATTATTATTAAATTAACCTTTGAAACATCTTGTGTTGCGGTCCTTCTTGTTTCTGCAGATCCACGAATCTTCTTTCTCTTTTTTGGAACTTGTTTGATACCAAGAAGGAATCTATTCCTCCTAGTAAACAAAAACATCTAACATTACTACATTAGGTTTTTTCAAAAAGCAGCAGCAGCTCTGAATATTTATTTTCAATATTTAGAACATTACCTCACCAATAATTTTTGTCACATCTTTTTGTAAAAAAAATACAGTGTTTTTTAGATGAAGAAAGGCTGAATGTGCTTTGCTCCAAAACATTTTAGTCTGATTTCATCATAGAAAAGGAGTTAAGAAAGAGACAAATAAGAAACAAACATATACAATTCTTCTTTCTTAGCTCCTTAGCTAGATATTTGTCTTGCGATTACTGATATAATAACTAATGTCCATTACAAGTTCTGGAAATATCTCTAAGCAGCCATATTAATATGAAAAAATATTATGGTGCAATTGAAAGAAGAATAGAATTCTTTATTGGCCAAGTGTGATTAGACACGCAAGGAATTTGTATGTACAGCTCTCAGTGTACATACAACAGATCAACTATCATTGCAGTTATCGTTTCTGCAATTGCATGGCCATAACACTTTTGTCAATTCAAAACACTTTACACCTACTTTTTAAGATATTCTTGAACATCGTCAGACCACTCCATTATTCGCAACAATTTATCCTCATTTAGTGCTCTGAATACAAGCATGACAAAATATTCAAGGAAGCGAGAGTTCTTCTTAAATTTCAGTACTGTGTAAACGTAAAATAAGTGTAGTTATTCCATACCATTATATGTGTAGTACTTTTAATTTTTAATTACTATTCTTGATAGAATATTCCATTAATCAAACTAATTTGTATCACTTTAAATGGAAGCTGCCTTGAATCACCATGTGCGAGTAGGCAGCAATATAAATTTTCATAAATCAAATAAATAGATAAATTTATAACATCTGAAAATAGATTTCTAAAATCTTAAATTTTAATCTGCATCCAAAGCTAAAATTAAAGCTTGACATTAAAAAATAATAAAATAATGCTTGTTATAGAGAAAATTCTTTATGGTTAAAAATTTAAAACGCTAAAATTATTTGATATATTTTAATGACAACAACTATTTGCATTTGACATATCCCTGTGTTGTGGCAATTTTTTCCTAGTTAAGAAAGGGTATTGCCTTAATTTTAAAAATGTAAGTTTGCATGGTTATGCAGAAATCAAAACTTGAACAACAGAGACTCCAAAGACCACATGTAACAGTGATTAATGGTAGTGAAGTATAGAAACACAATGCATCTAACTCCTTCCTAAACTAATCACAGGAAAGTAAATTGTTTTGAAATTTGAAAGTAAATCACAAAAAGTTATCATCAAATCTCACTGGCAATTAATAACAACATACTGCTAATTACTCTGTCCTAGATCTTCAGAAGTTATATTTCATCCCTAATATGGCAAATAGGCTTTAGAATGATTTCTAAAAATTTATATATCTTTCTAACTTTACTTATACTCCTAGAACAGGGTGTGAAACTGGCGGCCCACGGGCATCATACACAGGCCACACCACCCCAGCTCCACAAAGGGGAAAAACGTCACGAAACATCACATGATGGCAATGTGAGGTGGTGAGTTTGTCACCCATGTCCTAGAATAATGTAAGTTTGTGCTTAAAACATTTAATGTCCCAAACAACTTTTGGACCAAAAAGTCTACCTACTCATGTGTAAATTTCAATGCTACTAGAGGGGCTACTATCTGAACCTATCACCTTCTGAAGAATAGTTTTCTAAAAGAAGCAGGATTTTTTTTGGCTGCTCACTTTTTTTTTTTTTTTTTTTTGAAAATGCAGTATCTTTATTAAAATGGCATTAAAAAAAAAACCCTGCTTCCGTCATAAAATACAGACTCCTACAAAGTATGCTCCAAGTTAGCCAGACAACTAATATACCAAAAACAAAATATTTGCATTGAAGAGTTTTCTTTAAAAGAAAACTATTTAAAAGTCACAAAAGCTGCTTCTTAAATTTATACTCATTATATTTTCAAATCTGTACACATATAGTGGGAGGGAAAACTTAATATGCTAATAATACACTTTAAAATAATTACCTTCCCTATAAGCAGTCTTTGGTTGCCAATTTGAAACTACAGGATACAAGAATAAAGGATCTTCTTCTCCTGTAAGATCTTGTCCTAGACAGAGCAGATTTGACTAAATTCAACACAATGAACAGAAGTGCACAGATACACTAGATACATTTCATCAAAAAGTGACATCACTCAAATAAACTTTTCTCATTTTATTAAATTTCTACTTCTAGTTGTTATATACACTTGGTTTTTTTTCCTTCAAAATTTAACATGAATTTTAGCTATATCATTACCAGTTTTGTGGAGCATAAAATATGTATCATATATACATCGGTGGTTATTTAGGATCAACTAGATATGTAATAATTTTGATTAACATTCTCAAAAGTGGTTGTGGAACAAGAAACAAATTACAAAAGAAGGCCATTTTAATATTAGTGATCAAATATTTTAATAGACATATTTCATTTATTAATCATCACGGTGTCTGCTATAGCCAGAATTCCTAATCAAGTTATATATCCTTCATTAGATTGGAATATTGCTCCATTTAAATCTATTTTTTTCTACACTGAAATATTCTAACATATCCAAATTTAAATTCACTTCAGGGGAGGGGGAGGGGAGAGGGAGAGGAATGGGAATTTTTGAAGTTCATGAGAACTTCCCACAAGGAAACTTAATGGGAAAGCTGGCAGGAAGTTGGAAGTCCAGTCCCACTCCCACTGCTTTTTTTGTTTGCCCATGATCATTCTGTTTCTCTGTTGCAGTAATGAAATATCTCTGAATGATGACTCAACAGGGCTTGGTTGTCTAGTTTAGAAAATACTTAAATAGAATCAGGATATTTAGATTATTTTGTTATCTAAATAACAATAGCAATCGCACTTAGACTTATATACCGCTTCACAGTGCTTTACAGCCCTCTCTAAGCAATTTACAGAGTCAGCATATTGCCCCCAACAATCTCAGTTCTCAAATACAAAGTAAGTTTCTTTGAAGACCACAGAAATGACTGTAAATAAAATGTTACATGCAGGAATATATTTTGCATATTACAGATTGACAGATTTTAAATTCCATATTTAAAAAAAGAAGAAGTGTACCTAACATATTTAGGATATATGATTAAATGCTTAATATACTTAATGGGCTTAACATATTTAAATATATTATTATCTTAACAGTAACAGAGGTATTAGGACCAAGATATTCATATTAAATATATACCTGCTTTTATCAGTCTCAGAAGCATGTTTTCCAGAACTTCTAAATTCTCACTTACTTTTGCAACTGTACCTGCTCTCAGCCTTTTAGATGGAATCTATAATAATACATTAATTCACCATTTTATATACAGTAGCATTTAGCTAGCTGCAGAATTAAGACAAAAACAGCAGGTCAATAATAAACAAAACAGTAAATATTTCTATTTCACTTTAATCTAATTTCAAAACACAAGTTTGTATTTCATTTGAATTCCAGACCATATGACAATGAAATCAATGAGGCACTAAGATTTAAGCCACACAGGGTTACTGTGGTCAAATTGGAGGAGGAAGGACAATATGTATGTTTTGTCATCTTGACTTATTTATAAAAAAATAAAGGCAGGATAAAAATAAATAAATAAGCTAGCCCTCAAAACTATAGTAAAGTGGGCTCAATAAACATAACTCTACACCATTTATTCTGGAAACATAAATCTATGAATATGACATGCTCTTACCTCCAATTATATATGTATAAGTTATTGTTACATTGGGGTTCTGTTTATGCTATATATACTAGCCTTCTAGTCCTGCTCAGTCTGCATAGTAATCTCATTCATTTCTCATTCCCCTCTACAAGCAGAGGGAAAATATTCACAATAAAGTCTGCCAATCCACTTACCAACTATGATTTCTAATTTTCCAGAGTCTCTATTTGTTTTTTGGTTTCAGTAAGGAGCAACCCTAGCCAACCTTACAGGTAGTCCTTGTTTAACAATCATTCATTCAGTGACCACCTGAAGTCATGGCGGCACTGAAGAAAGGAACTTAGAACTGGTCCTCAAAGTTATGGCCACCGCTGCAGCCCTGTGGTGACATGATCAAAATTTGGGCAATTGGCAGGCAGCCAGCAATTAACACCACAGGTGCACCTCAACTCACTCCATCTGCCTATCTTCCCCCATCTGTGTCCTTTTGGCCCCCTGCACTCCACAGATTCTGACATCCTAATTGATCTTTGCCATCTTTCTTCCACTGCTGACCAAGAATGTCTGGCCCTTTGTGAGGCAGCAGCCAGCAACACGAGGCTTTCTTCCCCAGGTTGCACACAATGGATTCCTTGCAAGATTGAAGAAGAAAGTCACAAATGGCTAAAAGCTGTCTTGTGTAGGGCCAGGCTGGATGAACTCTGTCAGCAGCAGGAGAAAGAAGATGGTGGGCAGCTAGGGCACTGGAGCAGAGGGCAGAAGGGGCCTCAGAGTGCAGAGTGGCAAGGGTGACTATGACTGGGCTGGGGCAGCTGCAATTTCCTAATGTGGCAAGAAACCCTGTTGTACCATTCTACTGGGCTGTGCTTTGCACCATAGGTTACGGGCTTCTGCAAAGCTACAGCACACAAAGAAGCCCCTTTGCACCATATTGCGGGTGGGGCAGGTCTTTACACTGTCTTGCAGCTTGAGGACCTTTTGCAGTTCCAGATCTGTGGTATGCCACAAAGGCTCTTTGAGTTTGCCTGTGCGTGACATCTTTGTGCTGTACTACTGGAGCTTCCCAGAGTATAGCCGCTTTACACTGCATTGCTAGTGTCTTTCAAGGTGCAGCGGCTTTTTGCAGCCCCAGAGCTGCAGTGGACCAAGAGGCACCCAGCTTATAGCATATTTTTTTCCTGGTCTGCACTCACAAATATACATGCACACCCTTTCTCCAGCCTCCCTGAGCTCATGGCACAGTCTCCTAACTTGCATGTTGCATGTGCCACGCCTCCCAAACTGCCTCCATCTCCCTGTGGAAACCAAACTCCATACCTGAGATTCCCTCTGCTTCCCACATGTAGGCCACATATCTGGAGTTACAACTGCAACCGGGATTGCCAGGTTTGACACTGCTAAGCAATGCAGTCATGTGATGTCACATTTTATGATCATGTCACTTAAATGTGGAAGTCCTGGTCACAACTGTGATCCTAAAACAAGGACTTCCTGTATCTAACTTCCAATGCTAAATAGAATCAAACCTAATTAATACTTGAATAGAAAACCATTATGGAATTCCAGGCTGTAGGCTAGTTTGGAAAGTTAAGACTATAAATTGGCTGTTAGGCCATTTCTATACTGTTGCGAGGAGAACTGCATGGATGAGTCCATGTAGTAAGGAGCACTCAAAAGCATGTTTATCTTTTATCATTTGCCTAGAGATCTTTCATGGACAGAAGAAATTATTTACTCCAGACATTCACCCTCTATGCAATAAAGGTGGTAAGAGAGAGAGCCATTGTGCTACTGTTCTCTTTAAAAATGGCTTCTCTGTCTATCTTGCTCCTTTTCCAACCATTTACTTTCATCATTTTCTCCTTCTACCTAGTTGCTTGCTTTTAATAAGATCCTCTATTACCATATTCTTAGTAGACTTGTTCCATAGAGTTAGTTGTACTTGCTTTATTGTAAATACTACATTTATTTAAATGGAAAATACATAATCTGCAACAGCCTTGATTATGTTACCTTAAATGTTACCTCATTTAGAGCTTATGAGCCCAAAAGATGCCACTACATCTAACTATCCACATACAGCTCTAATCCCCATTCTGAGTTTTCTGCCTCATACTACAGGACAGAATATTAAACTATACAACAGAAGAGAGGGAGAAACAGACAATGCAACAGCCACTTGAGTTTTGTCAACTCCTTGAAGACTTAATCAGTTCACCTTTTCTTTCTATGTACATATATCATAAATCATATAAAAAGAGAGGAAATGAAAAACAAAAGAAGTTACCTCTTCTTCTAGTATTTCATCTGCTCCTTCTCCAGTTATAGTCACTTGGGATGGTGCTTGTGAGCAATCCAACAACCTTTTCCCATAGTTGATAATAACTATTGCTAATTCATATTCTTTCCATAAGCGCAGTATCTATTAAATATATATCATATAGTTCTATATAATATATAATATTTTTTAAATGGATATTACATGTTTTTTTTAAAAAATCAAAATCTTGTGCCAACTTATAAAATAAGCTTTAAATCCAAAGCAGCTGTATTCAGGGATATATGGGGATCGTGATCAGAAGAATTCTGCTGCAAGAAGAACCAAAAAAGTTTCTACTTACAGTTTTTCCCTTCCCAGCATATCCAAACATTATCAGATGGGTGCTATTTTATCATTGAGTGCTTAACCTCTATCTGCTCAAGCCTTGTGAAAATGTTTCCCTTCCATTTTGATCTTATTCAGCAATGAGATCTTATTCTTTCTTAATGGTCTGTTGCCATAATACAATAAGACTATGGGTAAGGCCTCCGAATGATACTGTTTGCTAGCAGTTTTGCCAACTTGAAGTCCATTCCTAAAGCATGCTAAGATATCTCTCACATTCTCCCCAATGGAACAGGGAGAGAACCCAGGCCTGTAGGGTTTGGTGGGAGGCCTGGGTTCCCTTTCCAGCACTCCGCTTAATGACTACAACTGAGAGAACTGGGATTGCAGTCATTCTGCAAAGTGGTCATGTGGGATCTTGCTTAATGAACACTTCACTCAATGACCATGATTCTGGGCCCAATTGTTGAGAACTATCTGTATGTTGATGACATCCAGTTTAGTAGTATAGCCATTCTGGGTTGGATTAGAGACAATATGAAGGTCATTTCCCAGTGTCTGGAGCCTGAAAGTGTCTGGATGGGGCAGAACAAATAAAGGGAGACAAAGTTATTATTTATACTTGATGGGGCAATATTATGTATCCAGTGTTGTTTCTTGATAGAGAAGTATTACCTCTGAAAGAGCTGATCTGTGACTTTGGGATTATCTTGAACTCATAGCTCCCAATAAAGTAGCAGATGAAGGCCATGCCCAGAAAGCCTTTTCCTAACTAACTCGCTGGGCAATTAGTTTTATTTAGGGCAAGGGAACCTAACTGTAGTGACTTTATCACCAGAAAATTGAATTTCTGCATTCTATATACAGTTATCTTTAAAGACTACACAGAAGCTATAATTGGTCCAAATGCAGTGACCTAGCTTCTGAATAACCTCTGTATAGTGGGGAGCAGCTGGCCATAACAAAACAAAAGATAATGAAACAGATTTATGCACCCAGAAATAGTTGCCTTACTCTCAGAACCAATTGATTTTTTTAATCCTGGAGTTGACCAATTGCCTTTTACCTTGGCTGAGATATCACGTCTCAAAACTTTTATTTGGCTTCCCTTCCTATAATTTAACCAATCTTAGAATGGGGTGTGGATTTCCCCTTCAATCATTTCCTGATTCCCTCAAAGGTATGATGGGGAAATCTATAACAAATGGGTGGATATCTAATTTTCCAGTCACTGTTCACTTGTAGGTATAGGTAATCTCAGAGATGAAGTATCTCAGAAGAAGCTACTTTATTACACCTTGCCATCAGCAACATAAGATAATACTTCAGACCTTACACTGGTTCCTGAATAGTTTCCAGATTTCACCTAAAAATTGTTTCATGGCTTGGCACCTAAATATTTCCAGAACAACATACTTCTGTACTACTGATACCCTGTTACCAAGAGGGTTGGGGGATTATTCTCAGAAGTCAATGCTTTTCTATTGTAGTGTCAAAATTATGGATCAACTTTCCTATTGATATAAGGCTTACCAACTGCCTGACAAAATTCAGGAAAGAAGTAAATAAATCTCTTCTAGTGCTCTTCCGCATTATATTTATGCCATCAGTTTTATTGTTGTTACTGTTTAGTTTTTTAAAAATTTTGAATATTTTAAACCTACTATGGATGTTCTAATGTTACATTTGTTTGAATCCTGTTTCTATAGATGTTTACTGTTCGTTATAGTGGATCTTTTACATTTTTGCTGTAAACCACAGTGAACCAATGTATTAAAATTGGTAGGATATAAGTCAAATAAGTATGTTACAATATGCAGTAGTAGTAATTAATTTTGGCTGATCTTGACAAAGTCAACAATGGCAGTTATGCTTAGATGTCAGGACATCAGAAATCCTAGTTGTAAACCACACTGGAAAATAGATGATAGGCAGACAGATAGATAGATGATAGATAGATAGATGATAAATAGATAGATAGATAGATAGAGATAGATAGATAGATATAGACAATAGACGATACAGACAGACAAATAATACACACACATACACACATATACATCTCTTTTATTGTTCATATACCCTAATTACAAAGTTCAAATATTTTAAACTATGTAAATAATATAATATTTTAAAAACAATAAATACCTTTGCTGTGAAAAAGCAAGAACAAGCTATCATGTGCTGAATACCATCAAAGCATCCTGTTGATTTTCTTTGGAATACAATAGTTGGAATTTCTTGAAGAACTATGAGATACTTAATAATGATCTGAAAATACAATAAGAAATATGTACCATTAGAGAATATTACATAGAGAATAACTAAAAACGAGTCTTGAGTTGTAAAGCTAACCATTTAAACTTTTACAGTTAAATTTTAATAAAAAAATAAACTTAAGTAATTCATATTGCCTTAATTTCCTATTAAAAATGTAACCTACATGTTACCATGCTCCACTATCTATCCATTTTGTGTGATGACTTACTCTCTGAAAATCTTACATATTCTGCTATGCTCAGTAAAAGAACTCACTTTATCATATCTTTATGCAGCTTTCTTTGAATCAATATTATTGAAGACTTCAATACAGTCTTACAATAGTCTTCATACTTGATAGAATTTAATTCTATTGTTGTGGCTTCCCAGCCACAGTTTTGGAACTCTAGATTCCCCTCCCTAGGACTGCACCACCAGATGGACAAAAAATGGCAAGTTTCAATTGTGTAATTTATTACTATCATCTTTCCTTTCTGTTTGTCTTATATCTTGTATATATACTTCAGCATAACCTTTTTATAATCCAAGCAGTAAAAAAATGAACTCAAATATGTTCCTTTTAAGTCCTTAAAATATACTGCTCAAAAAAATAAAGGGAACACAGCAGAAGACATCCGAGATCTGAATGAATGAAATAGCCTTATTAAATACTTTGTTCTTTACATACAGTAGTTTATACACTGCTCAAACAACTAAATGGAACACAAAACTACTGTATGTAACGAACAAAGTATTTAATAAGGCTATTTCATTCATTCAGATCTCAGATGTCTTCTGCTTGTGTTCCCTTTATTTTTTTGAGCAGTGTAGAAAGAACCAGTATTTTCCACTATTAGAAGTGGCCCCAGGAAAGACAAAAATGTCTGCCCTTCATATCATTGAACTCATATCAAGTTCCCATATTTTTGACGAGTCTTAGTTCTTGCTTGGTTTTGACCCAGAAACCACAATGTACTTCTTCAACAATTTGTGTCAGGTATTTTATTCTTACATTTTTTTAGTGTATTGAACAAACATCATACAAACTTGTATTTTAAGAAAAACACTTACCTGAATGAGAGCTTTGGAGGGAATCTTGTGATAGATCAGGGGAGCTACAAGGCCATAACAATTAACAACTGACTGCAGGGCATAGTGAACATCATTTAGCCAGTTACTAAGTTCAACTGCCACCAGCATTCGCCCACATTCATCTATTCTAGCAACCTAGAAAGAAAATTTTTCAAAATTTTCGTTGTTACAAAACAGAAATATGAAAAATACTTTTGCCATCTTTTGGGACCCTAATTTTTATATGCTTCTGATGGGTTTTATAACATTTGCAGCTTTTATTCTCGCAGCTTCATTAAAATGCAGTATTCACAACAAAACTGCACTTTGGAAAGTTTTAATGCAAAGTCTGCACTATGACTAATAAATGAGCGAAAGGAAATACCATCATTTTAACTTCTGCCCCTGCACTTTTTTTCTGAAATAGGCAAGCATTTAAACATAAAAATGACCTAATAGTTTGCCGATTAGAATGCAATTATCACCCAGATGCCACAATTCTTCAACTATTATGATGCAGTTGTAAACTCAAAACATAAATCTGTTTTTTAAAATAAATAAAGAAAGAATTGAATAAGAATAAATGGTCGGTCCTTTAAAATTGCAGGTGGTTATTTGACCAAAGAAATTCATACTACAACCCTATTATATTAGCCACTAAATTTAGGGTATAAGGTATATAAGGACAGGAATGAATTTCACTTCTTTTCCTGCTTTTGTTTTGAGGCAGGGATGTCTACAGTAAGGGTCAAAAAAGTCAAAATGATAGTCATGACTATGCAATTGAAAACCATCTTTTTTTAGGTGTGCCATTTTGAATTTTTTTATCCTCCTGTTGATATCCAAGTTATGGGTTATCAGGGAAACTAGAATTAAAGTTCTTGCAAGTTCAAACAATTTCATCTATTGAGGTACATAATATAAGTAATTAATGATATGTAATTCATTTTTAGTTCAAAGAATTTCAGATATAAAAATATTATGTTACAAGTTCAAACATCTGCTTTCAGTACAAAATCAGTAGTCTCTGTGATTTTGGAAGTGCTTCAAGCACAAAGAAAGAGTATTTGGCATTCAAAACAAGACTTGTTTTGAACTCAAAATGCTTCCAAAATGATTATAAAACACACATTTTACAAAATTGGACATTCTGAATTCATTTGCTTTAAATCTGAAATGGCTATACACCCCTACAATTAAGGCTTAGAAAATTTAGAATATAATCTGTTCCAATAGGGAAATGCTTACTGGAAAAGTGAATGCAGAAGGCAAAAACTGAATGGTATGTTTTGCAAATCTGTTCATTCAATTATAAAAAAGCTAAAACACAACTAATTTGCAAATGTTCATCTATAAGAACATGACCGTAAAAAAGTCTGCACTGAATATAAATTAAAGCCTATCTAGTAAGAATTTTGCTCTTACAGTGGTATTTCTGCATCCACAAAATTGGTACAGGTAGGCATCATGCCTATATATTACCATTGTGACTAGCAGTTCTCCCCTTCAACGTCAGACTTCAAGGTAGGTCAGGTCAGAAAAGAGACAACACAATGACTATTAGAACTCATTGTAGAGCATGGCCCACAGGCAGGATGCGTCATGCACTGGCCATGCCCATCTCCATTTTAGCGAAGGGGGGAAAGTCGCAATATGTCGCGTGACGACAATGTGATTATGCGAGTTTGACACCCCTGTTGTAGAGGATAATAATACAGATAGTCTTTGATTTACAACAGTTTGTTTAGTGACCATTCGAAGTTACAACGGGCACTGAAAATAGTAACTTATGACCATTTTCCACACTTATGACCATTATAGTATCCCAGTGGTCATGTGATTTACATTCAGATGCTTGACAACTGACTCATATTTTTGACGGTTGCAGTTTTCAGGAGTCATTTTGTGACCTGACAAGCAAAGTCAATGGAGAACCCAGATTCCTTTAACAACCATGTTAACTAATTTAAGAACTGCAGGGATTCATTTAACAAATGTGGCAAGAAAAGTCATAAAAATGGGACAAATTCACCTAACAAATTTTTCATTTAACAACATAAATTTTGGGATCAGTTGTGGTCATAAGTTGAGGACTATCTGTAGAATCTTAAATGCCTGACAATTTCCCTGTGTGCCACCTTATAACAGAGAATCAGAACAGGATTAGATTTCTAAGGAAGAGGAAGCACCCTCTTCCTCACCATGGCTAAGTAGATGTTTTATTTAACCAGTTTTGCATTCCTTCCTGACGATAAGCTACATCCTTCTCTACATTCAGTTCCACAGAATACATAAAAGGAAGATGGCTCACTTCTGTAGTCAGTTAACTACCGAATGTTTCTAATCATAAACATGATTTCTTGTCATAAACATATAGAATCACTCAAAACCTTTTGGGCAGGGCTAAGAAAGTAAAACTTAGCAACTTCATAGCTTCAAAGTTCAAAATTATTTCTCTAAAGTAGGTTAAAACATACTATTTTTCATTGATATCTTTTCAATAATGGAAAGTCAAATGTGAATTGCAAGATATTTGCCTTCTACTTAACATATAATTTTGTAGATGAATTTTACTTGTGGTAAGAATATTAAGAGCAAGAAAAATAAGATCACATCAAAAATACTAATCTTGCATAGCACGTACTTGTTTTTTATACTTAAGCTCATTGAAACAAATAGAATCACAGAAGAGACTTCCTTCATTGACACTAATGTCACTGATGATAAAAATACTTCTCAGAAACATATATAAGAGGTTTGGAGATGCCTGTGGCAGAGCTTCAAAATTTAGCCTACAAAAAGAAGAAAAACAACAAACCAAAGAACATAGCATTTATTTTGTGGATGTTGTTGTTTTAATGCTTTTTAAATTATTTAAATTGTTTTATAATTATAGAACTGTAAGCTGCCCAGAGTAACTTGGTTGAGTTGGGCAGCTATAGAAATTGAAGCGAGGGAGGGAGGGAGGGAGGGAGGGAGGGAGGGAGGGAGGGAGGAAAGGATAGCATAAAAATGTAATAATAGCAGATAATGACTAAAACCAACAGAGTTAACTGGCTGCAATATCTTAAAATGAAAGACAATTCTAACTCTATTATAACTGGCAAATCTTCTGGATGGCAACCTAATCACTAACATATTGCACCAGTACACATTTCTTTGCAATGTAACATTGCCATTGTAAATGATGATGACGACGACGACGATGATTGCTACCTCTGCAATTGTCATTGATCAATATTGTCACATTACATGTGGTATCCACTGCTATACTGCAAGTTGTGAAATAATGACAGCACATAGTTTACCTATGTAGCTTTGATCAGTTTCACTAATCTTAACTTACTTGTTTTACAGGAACAGTATTTCCAAAAAAACTACATTGTTCAAAACATAACCACTGAAGAAATGTGTTATTATTAAAATATGACCCTATGTTTTGACAATTGTTTCTAGGTATTTAGAAACATTTGTCAAACAGTTTAAAAGTGAGACACTATTCACTATCAAAAATAAACATATAAACTGAATAATTCGAAAAACAGCTCTCTTAGTTACCTGTTCTGTGGTACAGACAAAGTGCTGCTTACAGAAACTATAGTGACATCAGTAACAGGAGTTGAAGGCACTGAGACAAAATAATCCCAGAGTGGTTGAAATGTTTTTTTGCATAATGCATAGTTTTCAATCTGAAAAGCAGACTAAAAATATAGTTATATTTTGAAATACCTTTTCTATGCTTATTTGAAATTATCATACATAATCAGTAAAGCTGATGAAAGCATCAGTAAAATGATAATCATATTCTTAGCTTTATACAAACTAAAGCAAACACATTGCACAAGGTTCCTTAAAACAAAGGAGGAATTCTAGTGACATAAAGTAGCAAGATGGACAGGTTCATAATCTATTTTGTATGTCTTACATTGGAACCTGTTGGAGAGGAGGCAAGATGCAGTGATGGAATTAAATGAAATGAAGTCACAAATCCTAGATTACTGTAAACTTGAATAAATCAGGGATGGTAGGGATATCTCACAAGCTAAATCTCTGGCCAGGAAGAATACAGTGAAAGATATAAGCTGCAGATAAAGCAATGTAAAGAATGTTCAGCAGAATTGGCTGCTGAGAATTTTTCCTATAAATTTTTGAAGAATGGGTAATTTCAATTCAGGATAATGCAAAAAAAAATTTTTGTACTTTATATAAAAACTTGCAACAATATTTTTAAAATATTAAAAATACTGGATTTGCATTAAATTAGGATCACAAAAATACTAAAATAAATAACATCCTTTCCTTTTTAGGGGGGGAAAATCTTGTTTTTAGAGGATATGTATCCTGAAATTGAGAGTCGGATTACAGAAGAATTGGAGTTATCAAAGCAAAAGTATATGCTACCTGAATCAGGTATGTTCGGACAATAGCAACAGATAGGGGAGGATAGGCAAGAATTGGTTTAGTTGTTTCTCCAATGCTATCACCAATAATTTTTCCATTTGAGTCATAGGCTGCAACTGCAAATACATAATTTTGATTGGCTTCTAAACCTTGTACTTCTAAGACACAAGTTTCATCAGCTGGTATCTGATAATAAAAAATGTATTTGTTAAAATAAAAATAAAATCATGACAATATCAAAATAATGTTAATACCAAAATTTTATATTTATTATGCTTTATGCTATTCCTCTGACAAAAGCCTCAAAACAACTGCACTCTCAAATGTTTTAAAACTAAAACCAATGTAAACATCCATACTCTAGATGGACATACTTTTTTCCCCATTTTAATTTTTTTATTCTCTATTATTATATAATTAAGCTGATGCTACTCAATTAGTCCTCAATTTACAACCAAAATTGAGACTGGAACTTCTGTCACTAAGTGAGAAGAAAATGAATTTAAGGTGGCCTTGTTTATATAAAAGTCCATTTTTACATCACATGATTTTTTTTTTTAAGGTTCTCAAACCACTGCTCATGCCTAGCAATAGCTTTGAAGAAAACTCAAACTACCACCTTCATCGTTATTAAAGACATTACCGCTTCTGCTGTGTTCTTGAGACTGTAATTATTTAACCGAGCTTTTGGATTGCTTCCTTCTGCTACACACCCAAAAATGCTGTACCAAAAAACCTTAAAACACAAAAACAAATACATAATTGTTCTTAGTTCTACAGATAAAATTCTGCATGTGTTTAAAAACTGTCTAATTAATGGTTTCAGACTCTAGCTCATGGGTCATATGTGATCCTCCAGCTCATTTTATGTGGCTCTTACCTTATTCACACACAGCTTGATAGAATCTGGGAAGTAGTTTAACAATTAGGAGCCTTGGTAGTACAGTGGTCTAAAGCACCCTGTTATTAAGACCAGCTGCCTGCAATTACTGCAGGTTCGAATCTCGCCAGGCTCAAGGTTGACTCAGCCTTCCATCCTTTCTAAGGTAGGTAAATTGAGGACCCAGTTGTGGGGGCAATAAGCTGATTTTGTATAAATATACAAAAGGATGAAGGCTATTGCTTAGCACATTGTAAGCCGCCCTGAGTCTCTGGAGAAGGGCGGCATATAAATCAAATTAAATAATAATAATAATAATAATGAGCAATGAACAATGGCTCTGTGACTATAAAACAGGTTATGAGGTGGCTCTATCCCTACTTTCACTCCCTCAGAGATATTAAAATAGCTAGGTCTGGAAACTTCTTCCTTTGCCACCATTGCAGATCTTCCATACTCTCTGCTCAGGCAACAAACTGGCAGGACTTAGACTAATGGTGCAGTGCAAAACTTGGAGAGCAGCTCCCTTAGCCTCTCCTTGCCAGGTGCTGAGCTGTACTTCTCACTCTTTCAAAGTTCAGGTACTTAAGCTTAAATGTAAACCTATGCTGTTTGAAATGATACCGGTAATTGTCCAAAACCACACACTCCTTTTAATTATAATAATTTTTTCAAGACAAATTGAACCACCAAAATGTTATTTTTATATTTTAATACTTTACAACTCCAGTTAAAATATATTTCATTTTCCAAAAATTGCTGCATTTTCACAACATGTATGTATGTAATTTTTAAAATCCTGTTGAAAGAACATTGAAAAATGATTATATTCTACCATCTAGTGGTACTTGGTTTACATTTTGGGTTTTTTATTTAAAAAAATGTGCAGAAATACCAACATACAGAATGTGAGCAATAATGTTGCTCTTTTAATACTTAATGAGAACAAAAAACATCAGTAAATTGTAAATGTAAAATGTTTCAATATCGGATGAAGATTTTGTAGTGTATATTAAAATTCTAACAAATATTGTGTATACAGCATTCAAAATATTTCTCTATATAATTAAGGTATGTCCCTCTCTAGGGTAGAACAAGTTGATGATATACTATACATTAAATCACAAGGGTGTTCCTCCTCCCCACCCAAGAAAAAAGATAAATTACCTTCACATCTGAAGCAAATGGTGCTGGCTTAAATGCCATGGAACAATTTGTCCTAAAAAGAAGTATTGGAGGTGGTGGAACTTTGCTTTTCGTGCTAATTGTATGGTTTAATAAAGTGGCATTTAATGTATTTTGTTCAATTTCAGTTTTCTGAATCAGAATAAATGCTTCCTAGAATTTAAGCACAAATCCCAAGAAAGTATTTATTTCATTTTAATTTCTTTCATATGCAAAGTATAAAAGAATCACACAGTTAAAACCAAGGACAGTTTAGTAGACAGTATTAGAATTATTACATGATTTTTCAAGTGATCAGTTATTTACATTCCTGCAAGACACAATATCTTCTAGTTCATTGCTGTGCTTTTGATTTTATTTTTTGTAAATTTATAATTTATTAACAAATGCAGTAGTTCATTCAGTTTTCCAGAACTAAAATGTTGTTCTTTCTTTCCAGATACTGTTTGGTTCCTTTTCTTTTAATACCCTACTTATTTATGTTGCTTAATTTATATCACTGAATTTCTGCCTGTATTTTTAGAAGTATTAGAAAACAGGGCACATGTCCCCCTGTGCCTAACTTGCAAGGGGCTTCAGAATTTCTGAATGGTAACCTGCAGACCTACAAGGCTTAAGGCACAATTTCGTCCCTTAAATGCCCCTAATTCTATCCTCTACTCATCACAGCATGCTATGTAAATTAGCCTATAAATCACTATTCCTGCTTTACAGTAATGTAATAATTCAGCTTTCATTTACAGTAATAAAAAGGATTTCATTATTAAGTGCCTTTGCCTAGATTTGTAGGTTATTTTTATTTTATTTTAAAAGTACTTCTATATTGCTTTTTGATACAGAAAATTCTTAAGTAATATCTGTTATTGAAAGAATTGCTATGACAATTTTCAGGAATGTTGAGTTTGTATGGAATCTACAATACATAAATACTGTTCCAATAAACTGAAAAATGAATTGAATATGAATGAAAAATATACCTCCAGAAGCTGATTTGCAGAATAACAATCTAATCCTATTGGAAGCATCAGCGTAGCTTTCTGCATCAAGTAGAGAGCTTTGGATAATTTATTCTTTTTTATTTTCTCCATTATCTCCAATTCTGTAAAAACAAATTTTTGAAAGTTAATGCAATTTTTTCATATAAAGTTTAATTCTGTTAGCTATTTTTACAAGTACGTACCTGTTAGACATTTTAACTGGCTTACATTCCTTGCAAGACCCTTGGCCTTTGGACTTTTGTCACCACTTTGAGTATCTAAAAAAAGCATAAGTGTGTGTATGTGTACATATTATATGGTCTACAATTATACAGAAACACAGAAGAAGTAACAATTGTACAAGTGATCCTTGCTTAATGACCACTGGTTCAGCAACCACTTGAACTTTTGATTGTACTGAACAAATGGTACTTATGACTGGTTCTTGAAGTCCCAGCCATCACAGTCTGTCTGCAGTCATGTGACTGCAACCTGAGCACTCAGGGCCCAGTTCACTATTACACCAGTGTAACATCCTGCTGTCACATGATCACCATTTGCAACCTTCTTTGTCAGCTTGCTATAGGCAAAGTCAATGAGGAAGCCAGAAAGTCATAAATGGCAACCACATGAAGTCCTTATTTAACAACTTACTGTGATTTGCTTAAAGACAACAAACAGGAAGTGCTGGAAGAGCCATGTTTAAGGTTTATGACATATTGGAAATTCTGGTTTCAATTGCTGTTGTTAACTGAGAGTTATCTGTATATTTTTATTAAGTGTTGCCTTTGACTTTCTAATACCACCCTAGGTTTTGGAATATTTTCCTTCTGATTTTTCTTTCAAGTAGAAGCCACAGATTTCAAATGCAGTTTCTTTTATATACACTCAAAAGAACTGCAAAATAGACTTTCTTTACTATCGATGTAATGTGATTATCACAAAACTTCAACAACCTGAAATTAACTGAAAATAGTGAAACCTTGTCCCTTTTTTAAAAACAGGATTTGATGATTGTTCTAGAGCTAACTTATATACTGCAAAGCACAGTAAAAGATATTAACAAGTACATGACATAAGTATATACAGTAATGGTACCTTAAATGGTAGGTAATATAGTTTGGCTATCCATCAAGACTCTTTTTTCTTTTTTCAAATGTTATTTTATACTTCTTTTTCAATATTTACTCTGGTTTGTATTTACAACTGTATTTTATTCTTATTCAAGAAAGGAGGAAGAGGAGTTGAATCCAAAAATAATTAATAATCTGGACCCATGCTTGGCAGTATCAGGTCCAGCTTTATCTATTTATCTATCCCAACTACTTTATCTGCTTCTCTGTCTTAGTTTTCTTAAAACAGTCACACTACTACTCTGATAGATTGGTTGTCCAATATATCCCAAATAATCGTAGGGCCCCTCCTAATGGCAGGTTTTTGGACACAAATAAAGGAAAGTCTGCTGTTTCACTGGAGTACATACTCGCACCTTCCAGTGTACCTTGCTGACCATTCTTTTCCTCCCCTTTGCTAGGCAGACATCCCTTCCATCAAAGACTCATCTTGTTCTTCACATCAACTACTTTCCAACCTAGAAATAGCCAGCCACTTCCTCAACTCTGATGTTATTCTCTAACCCAGCTCTGTTCACTGACCACATAATTTTTGGATACAAAAGGCTGCAGTTGAACAAGATGGGCATTTTGATTACATACAGTCAGAAAAAAATGTGACATATCTCCATTATTCAGCTAGATTTGTATATAAAAAGCATAGAAGTATCTTTATAAAAGAAAAAAGGCAATATAATTAATTTCAGACTTGTAAACATTAAGCAACAGTGGCCACATTTGCAAGTCTGTAATATGGGGCATAAGCAAAGCAAAAATTTAGCTGGGTAGAAAAATATCATTTTTTATAACTTTATCCTGGAAATTCATAAATACTATTCGCTGAGAATAGTACCATGATAAAAAATAATCTGGTTCCATAATAAATAAGTAATAGACATAATAAATAAATACTACACATTTTAAAAGTTATATTTTCATCTTTGTGAAACATAAAATTGGAATGGTCCTCCAGTATGAAATATGAAATTACCAAAAAGTGTTTATATCACCTTACTTTACCTACCTTGAGTTGCATTAAGTAGTTTAACTGCTATTCGGTGCTGAGCCTGAATAAGTTCAATATGTAGATCCATAATAAAATTGTTTCCTATTGGTGATCTCTCATTATCAGATGATAAAGTTTTATTCATAACCTGCTTTTCTGTAATCTGATTGAAAGAAAATTTGCCAATTCTTTTTATACATTTTAGGAAGCATATTTTTTCAAAATGGCTATTCAGCTTTCTTTTGGAATATTTTATTAAAACAATTAAAAATCAAGAGTAATAATTAGTATAACACAAACCACAAGTATGGATAAAAACAAATCATAAAGGTTTGAAAAATCTTTTCTAACTCAGAAATAAGTTAGTAATCATAATTAAATACCCTATGTTTCTTTTAATATACTGTTCCAAGAATAATTAGAAGGGTTCAAGTAAAAAAAACCCTGAGATTTCAATTTCAGGTTTATTCTTAATTTTTGCAGTAGTGCTGTATGTTTCTTTTCAGTACTTTTCTTTTCTTTTTTTTAGTATGACCATGATTAACTATGTTTTAGATTGTTGTCTTGCTGAAATATCCAACTTGTTTTCAGCTTCTTTACTGGCTAGGGGAAATTAGCTTGTAGGATATGTTCAACAGACTAGGCTGGCTTAAATAACGAATTTTAATGGGTGTTTTAGTTTTTTAATATAAGGGCCAAATTATTTAATATGTTTTAAACTGTTTTTAAACTTTATGGATATATGTATTTTACTGTGGCTGTGCACCGCCCTGAGTCCCTCGGGAGAAGGGCGGTATAAAAATTTAAATAAATAAATAAATAAATAAATAAATAAATAAATAAATAAATAAATAAATAAATAAATAAATGTTGCTATTTAATTGAATCCACTGCTTATTCCACTTGTAGTACATTTCAAAAAGAAAGCAAACAGAGCTAACCACGTTTAATTAGTTTCTTCAAGTGCTTACCCTTTTTCTCCAAATATAAATTTGTGTTTCATCAATTGATCATGGTTTTCTCATGTGTACTTTCTGATAAGGTTAAAAAAAAAGTGTCCTTCTGACCATGCTGCCCAAAACTATAAGTAATCTGTGGACAATTGCTCCAGAGATAGTTAAATTTTTAGCTAATCTGCAGAGATCTGTTACTTTGAATAGCTTACCTTTTTACAATAATTATCAAGCACTGATGTTCCATCAGGTAAAACTGTTAGTACATGAGCTCGATTAATTGCTATAATTGCTCTGTCAATATACTCATAAGCCAAAAATAATTGTTCTTGGGGAGGTTGCTGAAATATATCCAGACATTTGATTAATGAAGACAAAAGTGAGAAAAAGGCAATTAATTTTTGTTTCTAAGATTTTATTTTAAGGACTACAGAGAAAACCAAGAGAAATAAAATGACATCTATTATTTCTAGTTGTTAATTTTGGGAAATTGTGAAACTCTAAGCCTTAAGTGACAGAATTACTGAGCAGCACCACTATATTAAATACAGCTGAGTTCGTTAAAAATTACAGTGAAGCAGCGTTAACAACCTCAAGGTAAACCTATATGCTTAAAGACTTAATGACATAATTTCTTTCGGGACAAGGACACATAAGATTTTAAAAAGAATGAGACAGAGTAGGGGGAGTGAATGCATGGGGTCCTCCCCTAACCAGTCAGTGGCAGAGACCAGTTACTAAGAAGGGCACATTATAGGAATGAGGATCTATAGAGTGTGAGGACTGTGACTGGCCTTGAGAGTTATTACTTAAGTGCCCCCCCCCGGAGTTTCCCCCTCACACTTTGCATTGATAGACTGACATATGGGGATGGCTGGGTGAGGGACAAGGCCACTAGCCAAGGAGGAGGGAGGTCAGGGTAGGAGACAGGGGATCCTCTAAGGGCTTGAAACAGGGTAACAAATTCAAGTGGTGACGGGCATGATGATACGGGAGCCAAAAGGCTCCCGTATCATCATGCCTTGGAGGCATGTTCCAGCCCTTTGAGCTCACATACAAACCTTGGACAATGGACCTTTGAAGGCCTGGGCCTTCAGCTACTGCTGATGAATGCCAGGTTGGTTAACAAAAAGACTCCACCCCTCTTTATTTGTGACCTCTCTGGAGAGAACAAGTCACAGACCTGACTGACACCAGATGGTAGAGTTCCCCTCTCAAAAATATGTCTAGCCAAATGAAGGTTCTGGCCCCAGCCAAGACCTAAGGGAATGTATATGCCCAATTATCAGTGAATCATTTCACCCTGTTGAAACTGAGGAAGTGGACGGGGTCTTTGGAGCTGTCAGTGCAACTATCTGCTTATTAGATTCTTGTCCATCCTGGCTGGTGAAAGTCTCCAAGACAGTGACATGCAGGTGCATCTAGGTAATGATTAAAACCACAAGAGGGGGTGTACCTGGCACCATTTAAGATTGAACTAGATTGACTCAAATCAGATAAAGGTTATTTTGTTCTTGTTTAATAGAAGATAATTCAATTTAAATTTTAGCTGTTCCAAAAGCTATTCTTCTTAAGCCATGCCACAGAATGAAAAGAATAAAATACTTCTATCGTCTTTCTTCCCCGATCACTGAAATAGTGGGCTATTACTGATTTAGCATGTGAAATTCTTAAAGGAATTTTAGTTCCTTTCAGTTGGTCTGGGAATTCCTCTCTATTTTGGATTTTACTTGAGTTAGAAAAAGAAGACTGTAACTCTTTTCTTTGAAACTAACATTTCACATGATGAATTCTTATTTCTGGACTGAAACACAGTAAGCCTTTCCAGTATTTAGCTATCTTCTCTTTTTTGGGAATAAACTTTTTTAAACTACAATTTTCACTTAGTACTGAATCAGTGGTTTTTCAAAATTATAACCAATCTACTAATATCTATGGTAGTTGTTAAGGGGAAAATACCTGTATTAATGAAGAAATGTTACTGATGTAGTATTCTGAAAACAGAGAATCATCTTCTGCTAAAACTGCAGGAAAGGGAAAAGTAAAACAAAGATTTTTAACCGTAAATGAAATGTAGGCTCTAATTGGCCTGTAGTCTCTCATAAAATACCTGTAACTAGCTCTCAGTTTTTAATTGAATACTGAGTAACTCAGTAATTGAGATAGCAATAGCACTTACAGTTATATATCACTTTACAGTGCTTTACAGCCCTCTCTAAGCAGTTTATAGAGTCGGCATATTGCCCCCAACAATTTGGATCCTCATTTTACTGACCTCGGAAGGATGGAAGGCTGAGTCAAGCTTGAGCCTGGTGGGATTTGAACTGACAAATTACAGGCAGCGGGCAGTCGGCAGAAGTAGCCTGCAGTGCTGCACTCTAACCACTGCGCCATCATGGAGATATTACATAGCCTAATGCCTACATATTTAAACTTTAAAATGTCTTTACTTTAGACAATTGCCTTGAAAGGAATCACTTTCCAGAAATTTTATTTCTGACAACCTTTGCCAGATAGCACTTTCAACTGCATCATATCAAGGGAAAGTGACCCAGCTCCTTCCACATCAGACATACAGGACATAAAGAGGAAAAATAATTTCCTAATCAGGGGACTGGCAATTGCCTCTAGAGGTGCAGCTGGGTTGCAGAACACTTTGTGTGATTTGGGGAAAATAACGTCAGAAAAGGGAAGCAACAGACATTTCTCATAACCCACAGTTTTCCCTGTGAATTTAGAAGGGGAGGCAGACTCTGATGGGGAGGGTGATGTAATGATATGTGGGAATAACTTTGGGAGAGAGGACAAGGCGATGCAGCTAAGGGAACAGTCAGACAAAAGGCAGATGAGGAATATGAGCAGGGCAAGGGGCTCAGAAGAGGCCCTCTGTAGTTTCTTGGGCTATAAAGGAGATAGGGGAGAGAGGTACTTTCAAACGTGCAAGATTTCGTTAATGTACTTTTACAATAAAGTAGAATTAGCTCATCTAGTTATATTTTCTGTCTGGTCTACCACATAAGACTGACACAAACAGATTGCAAGGTATTATTATTAGCATACTTATGACATTTCATCCTATACTGGCAGATGGCATCTCCTAGCTTCTTCATATAGATGTTAAATAAAATAGAGTGAGTTTAATATTTTATAACACTACATAGCGTTATTATGTGTTGTCAACTGAATTGTAAAAACCATGTACCTGGTATGTCTCCAGATTTGAAGTCTGCAATATTTTCCATCACTGATGTTAGCCTTAATGATACTTCAGCTATTAATACAGGATTAGTGATTCCAAGATTAATGGTGTGAATTACTTCATTAATTACATGAATAATGTGAAGCCACTAGGCAAACAAACAAAATTAAAGCCAAGATTGTTAGAAATTTATTATAGAATTTACAAATAGGAAATAAATAGTTAGTCTTCACCTTACAATTCATTGAGTGACCATTCAAAATTACAAAGGAACTGAAAAAACTGACTTATGACCATTTTTCGCACTTACAACTGTTGCAGCATCCTATAGTAACATGATCAAAATGTGGATGCTTGGAAGCTGGCATGTATTTATGATGGTTGCAATGTTCCAGGATCATATGATCAACTCTTATGACCTTCTGAAAGATCACAATGGGGAAGCCAATTCTCTTAATAATTGTGTAGCTAATTTAACTGCAGTGATTCACTTAATAATTGTGGCAAGAAAAGTCATAAAACTCACTTAACTATGTCTTGCTTAGCAATGGAAATTTTGTGGGTTCAATGGTGGTCAAGAAATGCCTGTATACAGACATGAACAATACATATACCAGATAATTTTGCTTACTCATAGCTTTTGGCCAGGCAATCAATGCAATCACAAAATACTAGTTCCCACTTACCCAAGGCACTTTTTCAAATTTTCTAAAGCTAGGCAAAGGCTAGGAACCTTACTCATTAAATTTCAGTTCACATATTCATTGCTTTCATAGCAACTGTTTAATGAACCATCAAGAAATGGTATTTTAAGTGTCCATCTCAGTGGTGGGTTTCAAAAATTTTTATTATCGGTTCTGTGGGTGTGGCTTGGTGGGCGTGACATGGCTTGGTGGGTGTGGCTTGGTGGGCGTGGCAGGGGAAGGTTACTGCAACATTCCCATTTCCTCCCGATCAGTTGGGCCTCGGGAGACAGAGAATAGATGGGGACGGGGTCAGTCAGAGGTGGTATTTACCAGTTCTCCGAACTACTCAAAATTTCTGCTACCGGTTCTCTAGAACTGGTCAGAACCTGCTGAAACCCACCTCTGAGTACAATGCATGTTCTTTTTGATTGGTAAGAGGTAAATAATTATATGATGATTTCAAAATGGTTTCTCTGAATTTAGCTTTCATAGAATAATGTCAGCATCACTGGCGTAAACTCAGTTTGGTCATACTTGTGACTTACTGGCCAAACCATGCCATAACTGTCTATCATATCATTACTAAGGAGTTCCAAATGTGATATGGTAATCTATTTTTTTCTTTTCCTTCCTAAAACTTATATGAAACCTTTGCTTGCCCATGATACATAGAAGATTGTTGAAGTATGAGACTGTGGTAAAGAACGTGAATCAATGAATGAAATGTTAAAAAGAAATACAAATATGTTATATGTTTTTGATAAAAAAAGGAAGGGAAATGATGTAATAAATGTAAACTGAAGTATTTTTTTTTATGGAGTGGAACTGATAAATACATGAGAAGAACTGGAGCTATATATTTAGTTATGAATGAAAAATTTAAAATGCATCTAAGAAACTATGAACCATTATCATTTAGAGTGATGTGGCTATGTATGAAAATAGGAATTCATAGGTTGGTGTCATCTGCATACTATGCTCTAGTGGATGATCAAAACATGAAGTAGTTTTAAAAAGAACTATATAAACCTTCTCAATTAATCAAACCAGATCAAAACTTAATCTGTAAGATCATATAAATTGACAGGTGAAGATAAGGTAAGATAATTATTGGGCCCTTTGGAGAACCAAAAATGAATAATCAGTGATAGGTACCAATTGGTTTGAATGCAGTTTGATTATGTCTATTTGTAACTACTAATGGTAAAGGAACGAAATGTATACGTTTCATTGAGCTGATACAATTTTAAAAACCAAGGATCCCCTCAATTTTTTATTGTATAAGATCAATGAAACTTTTAAATGAAGAAGAATATGAAGAATGAAAGCTTGATGAAAGATTTCCATTTTTGAATGGTTCCATTCCATTTAGTGAATGGTTCAATATTGAACAAAACTGAATTGAAAAATAAGTCACCGGTATAAAAGAAACATATTGAGATGGTCTGGTCATATGAATCAGGACTAAAATGTAAAAGAAGTATATAAAAGAAGAGTAAATAGACTGAAAAAGGAAAATTGAGAAAGTTATGGTTGGATGAACTTTCTAAGATCTTCATATGACAAGTTTAAAAAGAAAAAGGTAATGTGTGAAGTGGTATATGGATGTGATGGAAGCAAAAATTCTTTACAAAAATAGAAATACTGTATATGAAGACTGTTTGGTGAATGGTGTTGATGTGAATTAGATTTATATTTCTTTCTTTTTTCTCTTACCTATTGCTTGCAATTTATCTTGTTTAATTTTAAAGCATAAACATTTCCCAAATCTCCTTGTCAATTTCTTCTCTACAAACTTTGTTACGCTACTTTCTTCTAGTTCTTCCAACTATTACTTCCTAAGGGGCTCCTTCTTTAAATCAAGCTGAACTGGAGCATTTCTATGTCTGTTGTCTTCTACATGCTCAGCTTTTAGCTGATTACATATGGCCTCCTTGCCCTATATGGCAAATCATAAGCAAATTGAACTTAATTTTTCTTACAGAAATTATCCTAGTTATACTAGGCAGAGTTTAACAAGCAAATACCCACTTCAAAATCAATAAATTACCTGATTATATGTATGTAGGTTCATATTGATCTGTAAATTTATAAGTGTATGATAAAAGTTTACCTTGGGTGTTTGGTATTTATGAATGAACTTTAAGAAGTTACTCCCACTCATCTGGATCTTTTGAATTCCTATTTTGCATTTTTGCCACAAAAACATGGTTGCATCAATTATCATTTCTCTGGCCGGCTGGTGAATCTGAAAGATAAATATTTTTCAAATGCTCCTTAACAAATAGTTGTCAAAAAACAATAGTTATCAAATACTTTTCTATTCAATAAGTTATTTTTCTCCAAATGCATGATCCTTGTTATTCCTTCAGTAATTGAAAGACCTGCATATTTGCATCCCTCACAAAGTACATATTTAAAATGTGCAAAAACTTCAGAAATCAAAATTATACTTCAATAAAAGTACTTTATGTTATGTTGATTCATATTATGATTTCGTAGTATCTGTAAAACATATAGTGTTTTTCAACTTTAAACAGAATTATTTTACTTTCTAATTTCAGATGCACTTAACATACACTGCTATTTGAAGCTAATCAGTTCATACAATTTATTTCAAAGTTATTCAGTGGTAAACTCAGTGCAAAATGAAAAAATATTGAAAAAAATCAGAACATTCCGGTATTCTTGTCTCTTGTCCACAGACTAACCAGTGCAATCATTAATACCTTCCAGTACCACTTGGCTCAATTTGCACTAATTCAAATTGCACTTCATTTAGATTTTGCTTAGTGTAACCATTTTCATTTATAAATTATGGTTTGAAGTTAATCACAGTTAAATAAACCACAGATTAGAAAAATGTCTTAGTCCAATCTTTTTTAACAAGGTGACCCAAAGAAGTTACCCAATATTCCTTCCTTCTCCTATCTTCCTCGCAACAACATGCCTGTGACGCGGACCAAAATCTTAATGTCACTGCACATGAAAAACTCACCCAAAGTTTCAACAAAGAAATTGTTAACTTTTTAGATCAAACTGAATACAAAAATGCTAGGGGATAATGAAATCAGGCATCAACAGAAGCATAGAGATAAACCATATTTACACCCCATTAATTTAACACTTCCATTTCATATACTTTATACCAATGATTTTACTATACCTCTTCAGATTTACAGACAGAAGAATAAAGAGTCTTTGCCAGCAGAAAAAGATCATCAGTAATTTTTGATGGTTGTACTGGTCCTTCTGGAGTTGCAATTTATTTTAAACAGAAAGAAAATAAATCAATATTACATTAAGATATTAGTTAAATTCAAATTCTCCGTTTATTAGGGTTAGCTTGAAAATGAAAATTATGAAAATGAAGTATAGTTTCAATTTTATATATTTCTTTTTGAATAAAACTAACAAAATGGGAATAAATTTGTATCTAAGAAAATGCCAACTTAAATAAGAATTCATTTTTGTTTAATAACAGCAAATACAAAGTATAACACATCAGCAACAAAAATATTATTTTTCTACCAATCTTTTTTATTTCATCTTCTGTGTGAAAATATGAACCTGTGATTTGTTTCTTTTTAATAGAATGTAATATAATTATCTGATCAAAACTAAAGTAATAGCCTGATCCTATTGTGCCAATTCACACGTTCAAGGTTTAAAGTAGACATTACTGCAGCATTTATAGACTGTTAACATGATTTACAACAAAATGCAATACCAATATGCTAGTACTGGAACCAGGACATTACTGCAACATATTAATTTAATGTTAAGAATTTAGAAATCCCAAATAATGGGTTATTTTATTTATCAGAAAGACCATATTTTAATTAAATTAATGAAATTCAGTAAATTAATCTGTAACCCACCTAGAAATCCTATATATTTTTTCCCTGGACTACGAAAAGCACCTGTTTCTCGGATATTATCTCCTTGAATAGACAAACCATGCCTTGCTTTTCTTATGGTCAATAAATTCTGCATTAGTAGTAGTAGCTTGATTTCTGCTTCTGCTTTCTTCCACACTGGACTGCTTTGATTCTAATATATAGAGAAATAAGAATTAATATAGGGCTTATTATTATTTTTAAATAATGAAACTACATGATCTATGATTGTATTATAAAACTGAATAAAACTAATAAAATTCATTACCTGAAGAAATGAAAAAAACAGTACAACTGCATGTTCAAACGAATCCCATTCCTCATAACTGAAGACTATCTTAATAAACCTTAATGCAGCATCTGCGGAAATACCATTTTTCCCTGTAAGAATAATATGAACCGTTTAAGAATATTCCATTCTTCATAAACTGTAATAAAAACTCACAGACTGTTTTAAATTATTAGGCACGTGAGTATGTTGACCATATCATCATTTTAATGCATATTTTCCACCTCCAAGCTGTATACACCTGAATGCCTTAGTGGATATAAGCATAGCAGGTGATGTGTGTTTGTGTAATGAGAGAGGGTGTGGCCTAAGAAGATCAACACCCTATATCACCCTATATGCATAATCATTAGGCAGCTTCTTTTCCTCAGGCAAAATGGGCCAAAAAAGATATTTAACTGACTCTGAAAAATCAAAAATTGAAAAAAGTCTTTCAAAGGGCTGTAGCACTCCTTTTTTTTTTTAAGTTTTATTGGATTTTTATTTTTAAATATACATCAATATCCATACATGAACAGCGTGGCCTCTGGGTATAATTCATTTTGATACAAGTAGCGATAATAATATTAATAATATTTGTTACATTAATCAAATTTATGTAATCCGAGTATTAATATACATGTTTGTTTTAAAGTAGTCATTCAATATTTCAATGTTCCATTTTAATGCCAATGATATTATTTAAGCATACATAGTAATACCATCTTTCAGCCTCTAGTCTTTCCATCTAGTTATTGCTTGTATTCTATTATATAAAAATTATATATGCTAATATTCCTCCTGTTTCTTATTTCTACCTCTATTCTAGCTTCTAGTCAGGGCACTATTACTAATCCTAGTGTTAATACACATTTATATTAAGACATAGTCCTTCATTATTTGGTTGTTCAATGTTTCAATACACCATTCTAGTACCAATCATCATATTATTTAAACATACATAATATCATCTTTCAAGCTCCTATCTTTCCATCTAACTACTGCTTTATATAAAAGTGGGAATTGTTATTTCTACCTCTATTCTAGTTTTTAATCAGGCCATCATATTAGAAAATTTCCTTTCTATCCATCATGGCCTATTTTAATACTTCAATTCTTATTCGTTTTTTAGCTTGCCTCCCATACTCCTCTCTTAGATGTTTGTCTCTGCATCTTCACCATTCCAACTAAATATTTCTCCCATCTCTATCCCCCTAAGCTGCCAGGTCTCCAGACTGTCCACCCAAGCACCTATCTCACCTTCAAAAGTATCTTCCAGCTTATCCGACTCCATTTTTAAATCTCTTAAAATACTTTTCCCTTTGTTTATTTCATCAGTCATTATCTTTATCGTCTTCTCCTTCTCATCTCTTTGCTTTATTTGCTTATTTGTTCTATCTTTTCCTCCATTCTTTCTGTTGTCTCCTCTCTTTCCTGAACTCTTTGATCTTCATTCATTATCAGTTGTAGGATATTTTCTATTTTCCTATTTATGACTTGCACTAAGTTCTTTATCTCTCTGTGATTCTTTGTCATAGTATCCCTAATGCTTTGAAACATCAACACCATTTCTTTTAAAATCTCACTCTTTTCCCCCTGAAGGAGCATCTTATCTTATTTTGGTAAAACCCGCTCTCACTCAATAGTCCAAAAACAATATATTCAGGTCCAATATTGCTCTTCAGAAAGTTCAATAATCATAGTTCTTTACATCACAGGATTATTAATCTGTTCCATTTAAGTAGTCCAGGCAGCTTTCCAAAAATCAAGTCACTTACTTTACTTAAAAGTCTTCCTTGTTGAGCCTTGATAGTACAGTGGTTTAGTGCACCCTGTTATTAACACAGCTGCCTGCAATTTCTGCTGGTTTGAATCTCTCCAAGGCTCAAGGTTGACTCAGCCTTCCATCCTTTCTAAGATAGGTGAAATGAGGACCCAGTTTGTGGGGGCAATAAGCTGACTTTGTATAAAATATACAAAAGAATGAAGGCTATTGCTTAACGCATTGTAAGCCGCCCTGAGTCTCCGGAGAAGGGCGGCATATAAATCAAATTAAAAAAAAAAAAGAGTCCAGTAATCATAAAGTAGATAGTTATAGAACAGTGAGTATCACCACTGTCCTCCAGATGGATGTTGTTTATTTCTCTTATCTGAAATTTTGCAGGCTTGTAGAGGTATGATATATTTTCCATTTACCAATAGTTGGCACCCTCAGCTTAGGTTTCAGCGTTCTTTTGAGTAATTAGTGTCTGACTAATCCAAATTTAATTCAATTTATGGAAGCAAAGTCAGCTATTCAAGTAGATAGTTGCAGCATTTTAGAACCTTTTCAGAACCTTTTCAGCCTTTTCAGAACAACGCCTACCCAGTTAAAAATCCAATTTTCTATGTTTTAAAAGGTCTTTAGCTTTTCTCCCCTTAGTCACTTTCTTTTGGGTCTAGGATGTCAGTTTTGGAAGACAATTTTCTTTTTGCTTCTAAACTGCCACATATTTTAACTGGAGAAGTTGGGAGGGGGTTGTTGTTGAAGCAGTAGAAAGTTAGTCATAAAAACATTCCGTATTCAAGGACTTTTGCCTGCGTCTGATGGAGACTGCCTGAAGATTGTATCCAGTAGAGTGTGAAGAGTTGATTGGACAATGTGATGAACTTGTGGGTGTGGGGCAGGGCTGTGAACTCTTAGCTGGGTGGGGAAAACTGGAAGCTTTCAGATTCGAGTTTTCCCAGATGTGTCAACATGACATCTCTAATAAATTGGAGCTTTGAGGAACCTCAGGCCTCAGAGGTTTATTTTGTTGGGGATGTTCCTTGGAACCCTGACATAGGATTTTTCTCTCTATGGTAATTCACCACTTTAAGAAATAGTCCTTAGAGTTTCTTTTCCTCAATTTTCTTCTTCTTTTTTCTTTTAAAGTTAAGGTCTAAATAAAAAAGGAATCTTCTCACCCAGCTCCAGTCACTGTTCATCTACACCACTCCTGCACATTTCTTTGTTGCCTCAGCTGTCCCAGCTTCATTGCAGCCATGATGGCTGCCTCTTCTTCTTGTCATGGATGAGAGGGAAGAAGCCCTGGGTCAAGCAGGAGAGTTGCGGCTCTCTGTGGCCTGCAGAGCGCCCCTCTTTACTTCACCACCCCGACAGGGTGGCTTTAGCTCCTTTCAGAGCCCTCCAACAGGGATAACTCAGTGTGAGAGTGCAGAGAACCACACCTCACGTCTGATCTCGCTTTGACATCAGCCAGAAGTTTGGGATGTAGCACTCTTGAAATTGATAAGCTAGTTGGACCTTTTCAGGTTGAAGTTGGACTCAAAATCCACTCCAAACTTACTGCCAGTTTTTAGAAGACACTTTGTTCAAGCAGTGGTACAGGAAAATGTCTGCATATTTCAAGAAGACCATGATTTTTAAGCAGGACAATGCTCCATGCACTGAAGTACTCCACTGCATGGCTAGCTAGTAAACGCCTTAAAGATGAAAGAATAACGACATGGCCCCCTTCCTCATCTGTCTCTGTTATTCTATTTATTATAGCAACATATTATACTTTATATTAAGGGATTTTCATTTTTTCTGTTGTATCTTTTTCATCTTTTTTAAAACTCTTGTCATTTATTTTTAATAATGTATGTATTTTTGTGTTTTGTTCCTTTTGTTCTTTTTCTTTGTTCTTTTAAAAGCTATAAACATATATATAAATATAAATATAAATATAAATATAAATATAAATATAAATATAAATATAAATATAAATATAAATATAAATATATGATCACCTAAACTGCCAAATTACTAGGTTTTTTTTAAAGGAGTAGGAGGTAGTTTAACAGGTGTCCAAACATTTTTATCTGCAGTAAAATTATAATTATGACTTGTCTTATAAAGCACTATCTTATATAAACATTTCATCATTTTAATTAATTAAGCACTGTAAAAATTTTAAAAATACCTGCTAATATCTGCTGCATAAGTGATGAAGTATTTATTATTGAAGAGACTTCAGAAGTGTTAATTGCAACATTGATGCCACCACCTTAAAAAAACATAAACCTCTTCAGAATAGAATAGAGTAGAGTAGAGTAGAGTAGAGTAGAGTAGAGTAGAGTAGAACAGAACAGAACAGAACAGAACAGAACAGAACAGAACAGAACAAGTGTGATTGGACTCAAAAGGAATTTGCCTTTGGTGCATATGCTCTCAGTGTACATAAAAGGAAAAAAAGAAAAAAGAAAAATACATTCATCAAGAATCATAAGATACAACACTTCATAATAGTCATAGGTTACTAATAAGCAATCAAATCATACTAGGAAACAAACAGAATAATAAAACAAATTTTAAATACTATATATTATTTAATACCTGTTCAACTCCTTGACTTGACAAATCTGCTACAGGAATGTCCCTCCTCAAGCATTGCCCCCACATGGCCACTTTACTTTTGGCTTATAAAACACCTGACCAGCACAGTCTATTAATTCTTAAAGATTGTTAATGGGAATATCCACAAAACAGAGGGGCCAAATATATGTTAATAGACAATGAAAAGTGCATGCAGGATCAGTAAGCTCACAAGCACATCAATAGAAGTCCCTCCCAGATTTGCTGTTTCCAAGCTGAGTTCTCCCTGTATGTTTTAGGCTTAAGATGCACAAGCATCTGCAAATGTATAAAAAACATTTAAAAATACATGCAGAGAGAAAGAAGTTCCAGAATTGGCATAGCAACTGCAAGATCAACTTGGGGATCTACTGGTCTCTTGAAAAAAAGAGAAATTAGATCTCAAGAGTTTTCAAGCTTCATTCTGTTTTAGACATATATACAGTATGAACACAGCATGGTGAAATGGTACATCTGAAGTCTTACATTACTGTACATCTTACATTACAGCCCAATCAATTAAATAAATGGAACTTCCATAGCTATTAAAAGGTTCGCAAAAAAAGCCCATTACTGGAGCTAATTTCACCTTAAGTGCAGGGCACTAGCAGTTTCATCTCCAAGACCCCACACACATACCAAGGAAAACTAATTCAACATTGTAGCAGTCAGTCCTGAAAGATAAATCTCTAGAATTTTTGCCTTGGTGAAAATCTTCTGGGTTGCACTATAAACTGGTTGTTGCTAACAGGCTTAAGGACAAGGCTATTGCTTAGCGCATTGTAAGCCACCCTGACTCTCCGGAGAAGGGCGGCATATAAATCAAATTAAAAAAAAAAAAAAGGCTCAGCTTAGACAATGAGATCATTTCCTAAAAAGCACCTTTTCATTCTTCTATAATGTGCCAATTGAAAGCCAAATGGTATTTTTCAGGTCTGATTTGCTTTCAGGTCTGATCTGTTTTCTCTTCTCCAACAGAGGTAGAAATTATGTTTCAGTTTACCCACAATTCTAAGCAGGCAACACTTATTTAAATGTTAGACACCTGGAAAATAATTTCCTATCCTTTCACAATTTGACTTGTTGACCATGGAATACTGATCAAACCTCTGTCTAAGATAGATAGATAGATAGATAGATAGATAGATAGATAGATAGATAGATAGATCAGGGTTCTTAGCAATAACTATGATGGTTAAGGAATTGAATATTATATATTCTAGGGAAATCAGACTGATACCAATAGAAGAGAATATATATATATATATATATATATATATATATATATATATATATATATATATATATATATATATATCATAGTTATTGCTAAGAACCCTGGTAATCGAAGTCCATACATCTGGAAAGTGGCCTGTTTGAGGAAAGTTAACCTCTTAATTTTGTATAGAGCACTGAAATTCTATTTTTTTTTACCATTCTATCATATATTATATATATACAATTACCTTCAAGAATATCCGCGCCTGCAAAACAGAGTTCTGAAATAATGTCACGCACTTCTATTTCATCAGGAACAGAAGGTCCAGGAATAAGGGTCCGTCTGTTTTTATCAAACAGAGCTTCCATAATGGCAAAAAAAATTGATGAATTGCAATCAAATATTTCCATCAGCAACCGTTCTGTGATGGTACGAGGCCAAGGCAGCTAAAATAAAATAAAAATATAAAGGATCATGTTGTATTTCAAATAAATTGAACTACAGTAATACATTTCTATAAAACAGTTACCATAACTGCTGAATGTTATATTGTAGAATTCGGTGTCAAGTGAAACTTCCCTGTCATTTTTAATCCATTATAAGAAGCAAAATGTTATAAACCTGATTCTTTTTTTAAAAATTAATTACTGGGAAGGAAAGATAAAACATGCTGCAAACAGTGTGCATATGTATAACACACTATGCCATTTAATTATTAAAGGTCATGATTCTGGCCTTTATACAAATGGGAGAGGCAAATGAGTAAGATTCAAAAGGCTAGTAGTAAAAGTTTCTAAGGCCAGGCACTGACAGCAACTGGGTTCTCAAAATTTCTTTCTGGAGTTACAGCCAGATTCCCCTGAGAAATCTACACATCAGGTAGTGGTTTCAAATATATTAGTGCTTATTTGTAATTTCAGACAGCACGAAAAAACAAGACCTGGCAGAATGAAGAGTTATGTTCCAATGTAAATATCTCTTTTTAAAGAGTTCCGTTTTTCAAGAAGGGACAGAATCTAGAAGCATCAATAATATAAAACTTTCAGTTGAGCCCCAAATTTTTTCAAAAACAGGTATTCTAATGCTACAATCTCTATCTACTCACCTGAGAATAAGTCTCATTGAGCTCAAAGGGATTTATTTCTAAGTAGACAGACAGACAGACAGACAGACAGACAGACAGACAGACAGACAGGAAAGTCACCTTCATGAGCTCCTACTCCTGGCCAGGACAAGCCAACATTCGTAAAACTTACATGCTGTGCTTCTTTCAGATTAGCTTTTATTCTTGGTCTCAGAACTCCTTTTGGTCGCCTTCTTGGTTCAAATACTGTTCTTTTAAAAATCATTGCTGCCATCTGGCTCAAAGTAAGAAATGCATAATTATTATATTACTTCTGTTTTTAATTATGGTAATCTTTATGAAAAATATATACCTTCACAGTTGCTTCTTTGAATTTTTTCTTTGTTTCTATACTCAGAGGTGATGAACTCATAAACTCCATTTGCTTTAGTTCATCAATTTTAATCAAACCACGCCGTGCAAATACCTATAACATAATATATTCATTCATTTATTAAACGCACTCTGAAACTTTCGCATAATAATGTTTGAAATTTTCCCTTTTTAGCAAGGACACAACAGGTAGAGAAATGAAATGGCAATATTGTCTGTCCATTTTAACCTAGCAGTCCAACTGACGTTATATGCAACACTCCACACCCTATCATAGTCCGATTGCAAGTACTAAAGGGAACAAGGCTGGGGGAGGATTTTGGAAACACTGGCAATACCCGGGATGCAAATGTCATTCTGCTCAAATCCTCCATGAGCAAATAGACTGAGCAAAACTGGAAACACATTAGAGAGACTACATTGGGCATATAAAAAACAATGAATGGGGGAAAAGCAGATGAGAATTTATCCTATAGGCAGGATAGAAAAAATTTGTTTGATTAGTAATACCAAAAATAATTGATACCTCATAGTAGCAAGAAATTAGAAGGAACAAATAAAAATGATGGTCTTACTATTTAGAAAAGTAGTAATAAGTTGGTTGTGCACTGAAACCCAAATCTGATAATACTTATAATTCAAAAGATTAGGAAGCAGAAAAAGGAAAAATGCCAGAGGCAATTAATCAATTTCCTATAAAGAATGTATTAAAATCCTAAATTTTCATGTAAATGATTCCTATCCTAAATATAGACTGATAAATCCCAAATATTAAACAATTCCTATCCTAAATGAGGAATATAAAGCAAACTCCTTTTAGCTATGCTTTACAGAGCAGCTCAAACAGCAGTATCTTTTACATATTTTAATAAAAGTTAAAATAGAGATTATTACCTCTCCATGAATACCAGATTGGCAATCATAGTAACACTGACAAACAGCACTGTACAGAGTGGCTCTCCATGTCAAATAGTGTACAGCTAAAAGTGGAATTGATGATTCCATACATACTGATGCCCACAATAAATATTCCAGTACCTATTAAAAAAAGTGTCCCTTTATTAATAAACCAGACTGATTATTTTTTCTTTGATATTTTAATATAGGCATTTCAAGTTATAGACCAAATTTTGACTACCTTTGGCTACCAAGCTTGAGTGTATAAATCACATACCTTCTCCAGATATGTTATTTGTCACTTAAGTTAATACCCTTACATTCTCCTTCTCAAATAGAACACAAATTCAGAGACCATCCTCTCTTCCCAGGTTCAAGCATAAAATTAGGGAGTAGTGTTTTCACATAAAGAAAGTCCTAAATCGTATCTCAAAGTTCAGTTTTAAATTGAAGGGAGGGACTGAAGGCTTGCTTTATTTTAATGATAATTAGGCCCTTGGAGTATTTAGAGTACAGGGGTATACATATTCAAATTCTTCACTTAGAGCTGGTAACTAATAGTTAAGTACAAAGGTAAATTGATGGTTACTACTAACAAAATATCTTTATGAATGCAGAAACACCCCTTTTTCTGGTGCAGCTCTTTTTCTAATTCATTCATTAAGATATCAGAGAATGATATAGTTTAACTTTCCCTGCCTGGCCAAGAAAACTACAGGAACTAGACAAGGCAGTTACCAGAAGTCAATACTGAATCGAAGGCACATATGCTAATGCACAGACCCACAGCCACACACATACAGTATGTATGTATGTATGTATTAATCATTACTAATTACCAATTATTTAATTGTATTTTAATGGTTTTTTAGCATTTATATTATATGTATTTTATTTGGCTGTTCACCGCCCTGAGTCCCTCGGGAGAAGGGCAGTATACAAATTTAATTAATTAATTAATTAATTAATTAATTAATTAATTAATTAATGGGAATGCTTTTCATGAAATAATGACAGTATAGCGAACACAGATTGATCAGAAAAATACTAATTTTGCTATGTTCAAAATAGAATTTCAAGAAAGTTAATTTAATCTCCATGTACACATTTAGATACTAAAAAGAGAAAAATCTATCATGTTTGTTAAGAGCAATTGCCTGGTCCCCAAAGGCAAATTAAAATTTAGATACTGGAAGAGAACTGATAACATTTCTCCTTTTATAATGAAAATTTATTGGCTTGGCTGATGTTCCTAAAATTAATATTTTTTGTTTTAAATTATCCTGCATAGTAATGAAGGCATCTATAATACAGTATCTTTTTAACCAACTTTTTTCAAGCTAAAGAAAAAAAATGTAACTGTGAAAAATAGCCACTAGATGGCATTGGAATTCAACCTAATACAATAAGAGTCCTCTATATAACCATGTAATTTTTATACTGCACATAGTTGTGCAGTATAATATTTTTTTATATTAAGTTTATTTTGAACATGTGAAAGCACAAAATAATAAAAATATGTACAGGACTATATATACAGTATATTTTATAAATATTCCATGATCACATCTTTATAGTTCTGAACCCATCTTAGTTCTCACATTCTTAAGGCAAGTTTTATACTTATTTAAATATTATTTGTTTTGAACTTCCCCAGAGAGCTATCAGTCCTATATAGTCAGCAAAAAGAAAAAGGAAAAAGGAAAACAGATAATTACTTTTAAAGAAAAGGGGATCCATAGTCAAGCAAGTCCTAATTTGACATTTTGTTCACAAATCAACCACAAATCAAAAGGGGCAAGATTAAATATTCTGAATCAGATTTTTCCATAGCCTTATTGATAATATCATGCTTTCTCCTGGCATGAGATAAGAACTCTCTTAACAGTCACAAAGGACAAGTACATATTCTTGTAACAGAAAACAGCATCACAAGTCATTTAACCAAGAGGTCTCCAACCTTTGCTGACCAGCGGGGGGGTGGGGGGACAGAGGAAATGGTTGTGTGTGAGTAGTACGCACACACGCTTGCATACGCAGCTCCATTTGCACAAACGCAGGCACAAATGAAGCTTCAGCCGTAAGTGTGAGTACCTGTTGTTCATGCAAATGGAGCTGTGCGCGCAAGCGCGTGTACCTGCGACTCACAAAGCCCAGTTCCAAACGGGCCACAGAAAAGTACCAGGTCATGGCCCGGGGATTGGGGACTCCTGATTTAGCCATTAAAGCACATTCCAATGATGCACAGGACCCTTTTGGAGCTTTCCTCTAAGTTCAAATAATAATGCATATTTAAATACAAAGACAATAAATATGATTAATAAATCATACATTAAAATGACAAGGCAGTCATTCTGAAAATGGATTCCCAATTTTCTTACTTGTTTCTAAATCTGATCCCTGTGAAAGCATGTCCCTCACCCCCCCTCACCCCCTCTCTCCCCTCCCCCTTCCCTTTTATAAGCAAAGTTTCTCTTCTGGAGCAAACACATCTTTCTTCCTAATTATCTCTATAGTTAAAAGTTTCCTATTCAAAAAATAAGTTTTGGTTTCTTGTTATTATTTAAGGAATGCATTTTAACAATACATATTTGTAATGCAAATAAAAGTTTAGACATTCCCCAACACACAATGAATAGTAATTTTAAAAATATTTTGATAAAGAACAGGCAAACAGATAAATGCTAATACTTTATTTCATGTACCTTAGCTGATTGGCCTATAGTCATCAAGTGCCTACATATGGTATACATATGAACTGTACCTATAAGAAAAAATATTGGAACATATAAACACCATAGTTCTTTATTGTGATGAATTTTGTGAATAAATTACAAGCTATCTTTATTTTTATCCAACCTGTTTATTTACAAATGAACCAAAAATATTTATTAAAATGGTGCAATATTTTACATCCTAACTGTATCATTTCTACAATTCAAATATCTTATGAACAATGTACAGAATCTTATATGTAATAAAATTCTTGATACTATATAACAGTGATGGCTTGCCATCATGTGCCAGGAGCAGGAAGGAGCAGGGGGAGTGTCACGCACGTGCATGCCCACACCCATAATTCTATGTGCCCCACCCCCATGCATGCGACCCCCGCCCCGCTCTCCCCGCCGGAAGTTGACAAACAGGCCGTTTTCGCCCTCCCCAGACTCCTAGAAAAGCTCTGGAGCCTGGGGAGAGAGAAAAACGGGCCTTCCCCACCATCCCCCGAATTCCCTCTGGAGTCAGGAAACAGCCTGTTTCCCTACTTCTGGTGGGTCCAGAAGGCCCGAAAATCAACTGAGCTCGCATGCCCACCGATATGGCTACCTGTGCCATAGGTTCGCTATCACGGCTATATAATGTATCACCCTATTAAAATATCTCAATTTTAAATATTTTTATGATGCTTTTCCTAAACATTAGCAATTCCAAAATATGAACTATCCTCTCAGTTGTACACATTTTACATACTAGTGTTAATATTTTTAAAAACACAGTATCCCATTACATTTCTATCAACATTGAAAATATGATACAGAAAATTATTAAAGGTAAAGAGAAATGTGAAATCCTTCATCAGATGATTTAACTGTTTAAAAAGAGTTGCTTCAAAGAAAGATGAGTGGCAAACAAATTTATTAAATATATAAACTCTCAAATTGGAAATCGTGTTGAAATTTCAAAAGATTCCTCCAATATGGGGCATAAGACAATATTTAATATTTAGGACTACATTCGGAGTTTTAAAAATGTGGCATACCATTGTAGACGATCCAACATAAGTGTTCATGGGGCAAAGTCATCTGCATGACGAGTTGCAGTACGGTTAAGATACTAAAACATGTCTTCACAGAGTCTTGATTTAGGAGATCACTGTCTTTATCACATACTATTTTATAAAGGCAAATATTCCTTGCTTGCAGAACATGGAGCTAATATAAACGATAAGAAATTACTGAAATCAGAAATATATCATCAAAATGTGTCAATGTGATTTCTACACCTTTTTCCAATTATTTTATTGCCCCGCCAATAGTACTGAGGGAAATCACCCCTCCTAGAAGAATGAAATATTTTGAGAAATATTTTAAAAAGCAGAATATTATATTTCCCCTAAAAGAGAAATGGAAATCTTAAGGGAGACAGAAACTCCCTGCCCCAGCAGATATTCAGCTCCCTGCGCCCAGCAGATATTTAGTGCCCATTAAGAAAGACTGGGTCAGCCTATCTACAAAACAAAAGACATTTAGCTCCAGGATGACAGGATTATCCTTCAGGGAAAAGCCATTCAGCCACAATAGGAACTGCACAACAAGCCCCTTCATTGCATCAGCCCAAACTTCAACCAAGCTTGATTCAGATAACCTACAAAATTAGCTATGATCCCTGCATAGCCCCATGGGAGTCTGGCAGCAACCAAGAGAATACATGCTCTTGCCACAGGAACAGGAAGCTCAAGTTCAAAGCCCAGAGAGGGTATAAATAACCCTCACTCTCCACTCCATGTGGAGTCAGCTACCCAGAATCACATGTGCTTCACCATTAAACCATCTTTCCAATCAGCCTCCATGTTTCCAATGTCTTTCTCACTACTTGGAACTGAACCAGATGAATATTTCTTCCAACAGTACTCAGATCATTCTTATAGCATTCAACTTCTTTCTTGGTCCTATTTTACAACATCCATTTACTCCTCCTTCTTTCAAGATTATTTTGCTTTTTTATCCTTTGATATTTAAATCCTTCACTATTTGTCTAATAAACTTTGGTATCATTTAATGCTTGTTTAGGGCAATGGTTTTATTGATCTATATTTAAATGTAAAGAAGGACCCAATAAAACATTGGCAATGTTGATGCTTTGAAACAGTGTCCCAACAGGGGAACAAGCTGGCTTCTTCCTTGTTGGTTTAACAGGAAGTGTTAAAAATATTTCAGAGGTCTTATCTAAGGTTTCTATTTCATGCCGCCTTGTTCTCGTAGGGTCCTTTTTCTTCCATTATTTTTATATTTTATTTTACATGGTTTTTTGGAATGGTTATTATGTTTTTATTCAAATTGGTTTTAATCTCTTTGTGGATGTTTTAATTCTTGCTTTCTATATTCTGTAAGCCATTGAGAGCTACAGAAGACATTAGTAGAGTAAATGAGCTAGTAAATGAATGAATGCTCTATGACAGTGATGGCTAACCTTTTTGCCGTCTGCAAAACATCTGCAATAGAGCAAAAGTAATTTACAGTACAGAAGGAAAATATGATATATCTCCCCAATATAAAACAATACAGGCAGCCCTTGAATGATGACAGCAATTGGGACTGTCACTAAGCAATGCAGTTGTAAAGTGCAATATCACACAACTGCATTGCTTAGCAGCAATGCCAGAGTCCTGGTGGCCATCTTAAACTCAAGACATGCAGATCAAGTGGGGGTGCAGTGGGAATCCCAGGTAAGGAGCACAAGAATGCAGGGGAATATGGGGGTTGTGGAAATGTGCCATGGCCGCTGGGAAGGGGAAGGGGAAGGGGAAAGCCAGCATAGGCCAAGCATGAGTTTGGGGAAGCTGAGAGAGATTGGAAGACCCAATGGAGACCATGTATGAGTTGAGGGATGCAGGGGAAGTGGGGGTACTGCAGCACAGAACATGCACACTCGAAGGCCAGAGGTTGGTGAAATAGTACAGCATGCATGTGTGAAGGCCAAGGGTGGATAGCAAGGCAGGATGATGTGCAGGAAGACCGAGGGATAACCACTCGCTCTAGCGCATTTCTTTCAATCTATATTCCCCATTGTGTGCCAGTTTACTCTCTTGTAGTCCTTTCCTTTCCAATGAATGCAAATATAAACATTCTTTCCCTTCTTGCTAATTATCCAAGTGCCAGCATGAACATTTCAAAGGGTGGAGGAGTGGGGAGAAAAGAAAAGCTGAAATAAAATCATAATCAGAGTCGTGGTCACATGGTTTTCCACTAAGCAACTATATCACTTAGCAACCAAATTACTTATCTCAACTGTGGGTCCCTAAACAAGGACTACCTGTAATCCAAGATACTTTACTGTCAAAATCCAGAAATTAACTATGGGGGCGGGGGAGAGAAAATTACCTTTCTAATACTTTGCTCTCACAATTTATGAATAGATTTTACAAGGGAAGAAAGACATTACTTATATTTTCTTTCTGCTCTCATTTTTCTAAACTTGTTTCTAGAATGAAGTGTAATCATCTTGGGGAAAAAAATCACATATTTTCTTCTCATCAAATTAATGCATTTGCAATATAATATGGGCCATATTCATGGCCTATTTCATGAAGCCTTATTAATGCCAAATTATAGAAACATTAAATAACATTAACAGCTGTTGTAAATACTCACTGTACGTGTAGCACTTTGATCTCTAAATCCATTTGGGAAAAAATTAGACTTTAATTGATGTGCATCTAATCCAGGTTTGTTTATATTTATACCACTAATTTGTTGAAGATACTGCTCATAGCAATACAAAAATGCTAGCTTATGTTCCTGAAAACAAAAATAATGTGTTTTACATATATTTTCCATAAAATTGTTAATAGATAATTGTACACAAACAGGTAGGATAAAAATGCAATAATTATAATATTCGCTTGAAAATTAATTATACTTAATTCAGTTATTTTGCACACTTATTGAATATTTAAACTTAAACATTTAAAATTCAATAAACTCATACTGTATAACAACTGAATCCACTGGAATTCATTTTCAAATAAGCAAATATTATAAATTAGGAAACCAGACTGAGGAATACAGCTGATACAGTATAGAAGACATTGGGATACTTTGTTATTTATTTAGTAGTCTTAAAACTAAATTCTTCTTTATTCCAAATAACAGCAGTCTCAAGTAAATTTTTTAAATACTTTCACTGAAAAGAAACATTAATACAGACAAAATTAGTAAAATTATCCCTGCTGCTTATAGTTCACAGCAACTGATACAATACTAGTTGAGTTAATACACAGTAATAGCCATCATATGGTTCATTGGCTTTAGATCAGTATATTGCATGTACTATGTTTAAATGGTTTACAGTTTATGACTGGTGCTGTGTAAACCCAAACACTTATGCTTATTTAGCAAAACAATTTAAACTTGATTATGACTTAGGTAGGATAAAGAATAGACACACTAAGAGGCATAATACCTCAAATAAGGATCATAAGTAACTCAAATTGATTTCATACAAATCTGTATTAAATATAAAAAACAAATATGAATAAAATAATAGGTTAATATAGGTATCTTTAAGTAATATTAAATATATTGAAAGTCCTCAATTTATGATGCTAATTGACACCAGAATTTCCATCCCTAAGTGGTGCAGTCATAAAGCACAACTTCATTGCTAAGTGACAACCATTACTGAAGAGCTGTCATTGTTAATCAAATCCCATAGTCATTACACAAAGCAACTTTTAACCAGATTCCCCATCCATGTCAGTGGAGAAGCCAACAAGGGATTTGCAACTCCCAAGCCTGCATGCAGGTAAGTGGCTGCTGCTGTATGGTAGAGGAAGCAACAGTGTGTGTGCTGATACAAGGGAGACACAGTGAGGGTCAGAAAAAGTGCATGAAGATACAAGATGGTGCATGAGACATGCAGTAACGGCAGGGAGGGTGTGCAAGATTACAAGGAGCTTAGTAAGATGTACAGTGGAGGTTGGAGAGAGTGCATGAGGGTGTGGGGGACATGAATGGCCAGTGAAAAGTGAACACAAAGGGACTGGAAGAGGGTGTGCAGGTGGACAGTGACTTTCTGGGGAAGGCAGCAGGGAATGTTGCAAATGGCAATCATGAGAGTACTCAAAGTGTTCATAAGAGCAAATCAGTTGCCAATCACCCAGATCGCAATCGTGCGACCATGGGGGTGCTGGGATGGCAAAAACTCTAAGGATCAGTCATAACTATCATTTGTTCAGTACCACTGAAACTTCAGACAGACACTGAAGGAATGAGTGTAAATAGGTCAAAGACTACTTACCTATACACAGAATGGAAGAAACAGGGCTCAAAATTGGGAATACAAAATCATATAATAGTAGTTTTCCAAAATGCACATCATGTAAGGCTAAGCTGAGACAATTAAATCATATTTAGGATTATAAAATGCTGAAAGCAGGCAGTATGGTGTGAAATAAATTCAAATTTTAAAAAGATTTCAATCAATGTTTATCATTTTAAGATAGTATGTTTGCTGAAATTAATACTTAAAATGTTCTGCATATAGAGTTTGTTTCTGAGAAAAAGTGGACAATCCTTTTAAAGAAGACCTGTGGAAGCACTGACTAAAGAAATGGGATAAAGTATAGTAACTTTTATCAACTCCTTTTTCTCCTTGCAACTTTCTACCATTCTTCCCATCTGTTTCAGAGTTCCCTAATATTCAATAAAACCACTTTCTCTTTACAACAGGATCCTGTTTGCATCTCCAATTCCTGCTATGTAAAATTGAACTGAATTGAACCCAACTGAATTAAAATATTATATACGAAGTATCATTTTGTACAACTTGATGAACATTCATGCCTACACATGTAACAGAAATCTAATAAAAGTGATTCATCAGAATCATTACTTACTTTCATTTCCATAAGCTGATCACCAATTTTCACAAGTGTTTCATTGTAATACCAATCCGGGAGTAGAGGCCTGTAGTTGTTCCAGATATTGAACAAAGAAGTGGTTCTAAATAAAAATAACCACAGGAAATCACTTATTGAGAGGTATGGTAATAATCTTGTCAGATTAATATTTTTAGAATGGCAATAAGACAGTAGTGTTATATTTTACTGGATTTCCAAACCATACCAACAACGAAAACTGTTTATAAATATCTATAAAGTAACAGATATTTAAGTCATATATATTAACACCAGTTTCATCTAGTAGCTAAGCATCAAGCTAGAAACCAACAGACTGTGAGTTCTATTCCTGGCTGAGACACAATACTAGTGGGGTGACTTTGGGTCAATTGCTTTCTCTCAGCTTTAGAAAGTGGCAAACCACTACTGAAAAATGTTGCCAAGAAAACTGTGGGAACTATTCCAAGCAGTTACCAGGAGTTAACTCTGAGTTGAAGACCAAAAAAGTTATAAATAACAGTAACATTTACAAAATATCTGAAATATTTTAACCTATTAAATTATCGTTTGATTGATATGTTGTCTGTAGAAGTTTTAGACACCATAAAATATCGAAATACTATTTCCATAAAACCTCCTTGCGATCTAAGTAAACAGTAGATTATAATAAAAGTTGGAAAAGCAAAGAAGCGATAAAAGAGATCCAACAGAAATACACTTCTGAAACTCTAAAATCAAGAGATAGTTTTATGCTGCCATGCATCACATAAAAACAAGCAACATCTAAAACACTTCCAAAATTATATTACTATAACATTCTCTCAATGAGACCTTTATGAAAGCAATCATGGGTCTACAACTGCATGTGCAGTTCTGGGCACTCTGCAGTTTGCCATCTTATACCACTGGTGAGTTGAACTGGCTTCCAATTGCTTTTCAGGTGCAATTCAAGATACTGGTTATTACCATTAAAAGCCCTACATGATACAGGGTCAGATTATTAGAGAGACTACTCCTTCCTGAGAATGTCTGCTCTTCCACTAAGTTAGATAGGGTAAGTATGTTCCAGATCTCTTCCCTCAAATGTTATAGCCTAGTAGTGGGACTGAATCAGAGGTGGGTTTCAGCAGGTTCTGACCAGTTCTGGAGAACCAGTAGCTGAAAGTTTGAGTAGTTCGAGAACCGGTAGTAAAAATTCTGACTGGCCCCGCCCCCATCTATTCTCTGCCTCCTAAGTCCCAGCTGATCGGGAGGAAATGGGGATTTTGCAGTAACCTTCCCCTGGAGTGGGAAGGGAATGAAGATTTTACAGTATCCTTCCTCTGCCACGCCCACCAATCCACGCCCACCAATCCATGCCATGCTCACCAAGCCACACCCACAGAACCAGTAGTAAAAAATGTTGAAACCCACCACTGATGATTAATGAGGATTATATTACAAACAAACTTATTAGATTGGTAATATGAGAAATTAGATAATTAGTAGTAATGAATATGGTGAGGAGGCATAAAAGATTTGTAACTGACTGACACACTGTTTGCAATTGTATGGATGATGGATTTATGTTTTATGTTTTGTTTTAAAAAATAAAAAATTTCTTTGAAAAAAAAATTTTTTTGAAACCCACCACTGGACTGAAGCATGACTATAGCTGACTTGGCCATTTGGAATAGCCTCTTACCTGAAAATGGGGGGCCGGAGTGTAGGAGGGGAACTAGTTTTTAGAAATAAATAATAATATTCACTGAGCAATGAAGTGCAGAATGGTTTCTGAAAGCTGTAAAGCAGCCTAGCAACATCCATAACTGCTGATCAATTATTCTCATCAATTTGCGGCTATTTTAAATCAGACTTCCATCACTTGCTCCTTCATTTCTAAAGGTTTATACATTTTTTTCTATAAGCTAATTACTACAGCAACTCCTAAAGTAAAAATAATGACTACAAAAAGAAGCTGCCAGATATCAATTTTATTCTGGTAGTTTTGTACACTCTGACAATTGATACAAATGTTATTCCAACCAAATTACTCATGCAAATGCTGCTGATATGAACAAACAACTAGTAGAATGACATACAAGAAGTTCACTTAAGATTCTAGGGGGGGAAAAAACCCTCTGTAAACCATAACCAGGAGACATGACATTCTGTGATCTCATTCCTCATTGGCCTCACAAAAGTAAACATATCAACTGCACTTGAAGTAGTATTATTGCAGTTTGTTAATTCACCTAATTAATTTCTATGTGGTACATGTTTATATTAGGAAGGCTTTCCCATCTTTGTAACTTCTAGGAAGAATCCAGCTTCTAAAAACTAAAAGCCTCCTTGTTCCAATTCAACAAATAAAAAATATAATTGAAATTGGATTTGTGAAAAATTATAACTCTTCATATGCAAATACAGCCAAACCTTATAAGAAATACCTAGTATGGCTTTAGCAACGCAGTAATCAAATAAATTAATTTTAATAAAAAAATCAAATTATCTTTCTTTCATCCTCCTCTTGTAAAGCTCCTCTGCCTTTGGTACAGTTTCACAACAGACTAGAATAAAATATTTCACTGATGGGAGAAACATCATTTGATAAGCTTTTTTTACTGCCTAAATATTCTAGGCAGATGCTGGAGAGGAGTGGAAATGGCAATTACAGCATCACACTTTCCAAATTGTTGTTTTCCATAGTGTTAAAGGTAAAGTCTCCCTTGAGTCATGCTGAACTCCTGATGTTTATCTAAGACGTGTTGTTTTCTTGACAATAAATGGGGTTAGCCACAAGCTTTTCTGGAAGGTTTTTTTTTTTCGCTTTCCCGGATTATTTGCTCCTTTCCCACCCGAATATTAACGAAGTCCGACCCTGCTTAGTTTTTTAACAGCCGCTGCTAACAGGCTGGCATGCAAATACAAATGCAGGTAAGTTAAATGCAGCTGAATCCACTCAGTAATCAGAAATTGCTACATAGGGAAGGACGGGAAAGGAGGGAGTGGCCCCTGGGGAAGGAGCGGGAGGCGAGGGGCTTTGGCAGCCTTGGACAGAGTGGGGAAACCAGCAGAAGGTCCCTCTCCGCTTTACCCTCGCCTGTGCAGCTCCTGATCCTTGGAGCTCGCGGCCCCCGCTTCCCGTTTCCGCTTGAGGATGCCCAGGCAATCACTCAGGTCGGACTCGAATCGATGAACCACTGGGTTTCTTGGATCCACAGAGCCGTAGAAAATGGCGGGGGCCGGGGGAGGTAGAGTCGGGGATCGCGCTCTTCTTTTGGGAAGCTCAGCCATGGCGCTTCCCTCGCCTTCCTGCTCAAGCGGCGGCACGCGGACGGTTGCTAGGAGACAGGCCAACAGGCGGCGCGAGGAGAGGGGAGGCGGGGGCAGGAGGATCTCGAGTGGGAGTGGGGGGAAGCAAAGGGAGGGGCTGGCGGGCACCCGCGCTTTCTTTGTCCTCCCGGGCGCTCGCGGAGCTCCTTCGGCTTTCGTGATGGTGCATCGCGTCCCGGCATTTCGAAGTACGGTAGTGGCGAGATCGCCCAAATCTTTGTCCATGACCATCCAGTGGCAGAATAATGTTTGCATTCCCACTCTGTGAGAAACGCGAAGCGGTGCGTTTCGTTTAAAAATTGCATGCTCTTTCAGAAGTTGCTTCTATAAACGGGATTTAGGGTAATGCTGTATATATCAGGATATCTTCCCCACTAATAAGGGCACAGGAGTAATTTTTCGCTCACCAAATTATTCATCGAGTTTTTCTAGATTTTCTCCCAAATGAACACTTAGCTCCAGAATGTAGTGTTAAAAGTTAGTGATGAAATCTTTGATATGTAAATGCATTCTCCACTTAACCAACACAATTGAGCCCAAAATTTCCATTGCTAAGTAAGACGGCTGATAAATGAATTTTACCCCATTTTGCAATCTTTCTTGCCACCGTTGCTAAGTGAATCACTGCAGTAATTAAGTTAGTTGCAAGGTTGTTAAGTGAATCTGGCTTCCCCGTTGACCTTGCTTGTCAAAAGGTCACAAAATGTGATCACATAACCCCTGTACCAGTTGCCAAGCGTCCAAATTTTGATCATGTGACCACAGGAATGTTGCAACAGTCAGTAAGTATGAAAAATGACCATAAGTCGCTTTTTTCAGTGCGGCTGTAACTGAACGATCACTAAATGAATGATTCTAAGTTGGGGACCACTTATACGATCAAACCAGAGCTATGTATTTGGCTTTGTTACTGATTCTAAAGTTCTAAATTGTGAAATGATCTTAACCTATTTCCTACAGGTCAATCTTTATCAGTAGGACAACAGGTGAGAAAGCCATGGGAAAATGAAATGAAATAGCTCTCATCTAAACTTCCTAGAAGTCCGCAGCTGAAGACCACACAAGACCAAGCATGTTTTTAAACCTAATAATGATGATAAATAGAACCACGCTGTACTGAAAGCACAGTAACCCTGAGAACCACAGGACCAAAGAAGTCATATAGGATGACATCTTTGTGTGCCCTCATTTTTCCATAACACACACAAATGTCCCATGAGTCAAATATTATTCTTAAGCAAAGAAGCATGTACATAGGCCTGACTGCCACCTAGAGGTTAAAATTGTTTCTTCTTACCCAAAAGGGAGGGAGAAAATATTTTGAGGAAAGATAATGGGCTATATTGGGACATTTGATGGATAAAAGGGAAAATAGGAAAAAAAATAACTCTGATTTCAGGAAGTACTTTGAATGAAGTTCTGTAAGTATAGTTATTCCAGAATAGAGAGTGCTACCAAAATAAAGTTGTGATAGAAGCATCAGGTGATTTTTTTTTAATTAAGTGCCTAGTTTTATGTACAGCAGCAAATTTGCTTTTATAACAAATTATTTATTTGTTTGTTTGTTTGTTTTAATTTGTATACCGCCCTTCTCCAACAGGACTCAGGGCAGTGAACAGCCAGAATAAAACAGAACATAAAAAAATTAAAAAATAATTTAAAAATAATTAAATATTTTTGGCCGCAATTTAAAACAAACCCAATTAAAATCAATTTAAAATTAACCAAAACTATGGGGTCAAGCCAGCCCGGCTAGGTGAAATAAGGGCCTGACGAAAAGTCTGGAGGTCTGGTATTGTATGTATCTCTGGGGGGAGGTTGTTCCAGAGGGCGGGCGCCAGCACAGAGAAGGCTCTCCCCCTGGGGGTCACCAGCCGACACTGTTTGGCGGACGGCACCCTGAGGAGGCCCTCTCTGTGCGAGCGTACTGGCCGGTGGGAGGCTATCGGTGGTGGTAAAAGGCGGTCTCGTAAATACCCCGGCCCTAAGCCATGGAGCGCTTTAAAGGTGGTCACCAACACCTTGAAGCACACCCGGAAGATCACCGGGAGCCAGTGCAGCTTGCACAGGAGAGGTGTCACATGGGAGTGCTCCGTCACTCCCATAATCCTCCGTGCGGCCGCATTCTGGACCAGCTGGAGCCTCCGGGTGCACCCCAGGGGGAGCCCCATGTAGAGAGCATTGCAGTAGTCCAGGCAGGAGGTGACGAGTGCCTGAGTGACCGTGCGTAGGGAGTCCCGATCTAGAAAGGGACGCAACTGGCGTATCAGGCGAACCTGATAAAAAGCCCCCTGGCCACGGCCGTCATATGCTCTTCTAAAGACAGCTGTGCATCCAGGAGGATGCCCAAGTTGTGAGCCCTCTCCGTGGGGGCCAGTGATTCGCCCCCAATAGCCAGCGATGGCACCAGCTGGCTATATCGGGACGCCGGAAGCCACAGCCACTCGGTCTTGGAAGGGTTGAGTCGGAGCCTGTTTCTCCCCATCCAGGCCCGCACAGCCTCCAGGCACTGGGACATCACTTCAAGGGCATCGTTGGGGTGGCCTGGGGTGGAGATGTACAGCTGGGTGTAGTCAGCGTACTGATGGAACTCCACCCCGAAGCCACGGATGATCTCGCCCAGCGGCTTTACATAAATGTTTAACAGAAGGGGCGAGAGGACCGACCCTTGTGGCACCACACAAGCAAGGCGCCTCGGGGTCGACCGCTGCGCCCCTGTCAACACAGATTGCGACCAGTCAGAGAGGCAGGAGGAGAACCACCGCAGAACGGTGCCCCCCACCCCCAGCCCCTTCAACCGGTGCAACATGATACCATGGTCGATGGTATCAAAAGCCACTGAGAGATCTAACAGGACCAGGATAGAGGAGCAACCCCTATCCCGAGTCCTCCAGAGATCATCCACCAACGCGACCAATGCCGTTTCCGTGCTTACCCAGGCCGGAAGCCGGTCTGGAGCGAGTCTAGATAGACAGCTTCATCCAGGTACTGGGGAAGCTGACACGCTACCACACTCTCAACAACCTTCGCAACAAAGCGAAGGTTGGAGACTGGACGATAGCCAAAACAGCCGGATCCAGAGAGGACTTCTTGAGGAGGGGCCTAACAACCGCTTCTTTCAAAGCGGCCGGCAGGACCCCCTCACTCAAAGAAGCGTTAACAATCCTCTGGAGCCAGCCTCGTGTAACCTCCCGGGAAGCCAGTACCAACCAGGAGTGACACGGGTCCAATAAACATGGTCGCATTCAGCCGGCCCAGGATCCTGTCCATGTCCTCGGGAGCCACAGGATCGAACTTCTCCCAGATAACGCTCTCAAGACCTGCCTCAGTCATCCCATCCGGACATACCCGGTCAGAGGCCAGCCCTTCCCGAATCTGAGCGATCTTGTCATGCAAATACTGCACAAAATCCTCAGCTCGACCCTGCAAGGGGTCATCCCGCGCTCCCAGATGGAGGAGGGAGCGGGTCACCCGGCTGGGCGATTATCTGATGACGCGATAAGAGCGGCAAAATAGCTGGATTTCGCCGCTTTTATCGCCATTAGGTAGGTCTTAATATGAGACCTCACCAGTGTTCGGTCGGATTCGGAGCGGCTGGTCCTCCAACTGCTCTCTAGGCGTCTTTTCCGGCGCTTCATCTCTCTCAGCTCCTCGGAGAACCAAGGAGCTAGGTGAGTTCGGTGCCGGGTCAGAGGCCACAAAGGCACGATGCGGTCCAAGGCCCCGGCGGCCGCACTATCCCAGGCGGCCACCAGGTCTTCAGCCGAGTCATGAGCCAGAGTCTCAGGGAATGGCCCAAGCTCCATCTGGGCTATGGGCCTGGAGCTATGGGATCCTCTATCAGGATCCATCAGGCACCTGGGGCGGAACCACCTGGTCGGTCCCGGTCCCGCCTCCCTGCGGCGGGGTGCAGCGGTTAGAAAGTCCAGTCGAAGGAGCAAGTGGTCAGACCATGACAAGGGTTCGATGACTATATCCCCTGTATCAAGGCCACTCAACCACTGACCAGAGACAAAAACTAAGTCCAGAGTGTGTCCACCCGTGTGAGTGGGGTCATGAATTAACTGAGTAAGGTCCATGGCCGTCATGGAAGCCATGAACTCTCGAGCCACCTCAGACGTTTTGCCGATGGATGGCAGGTTGAAATCCCCCATGACTGCAAGTCGGGGGGTATCAACCGCCACCTCGGCTATGACGTTGAGCAGCTCGGGCAGGGCCGTTGCCATGTGGCAGGGAGCCAGGTACGTGATCAACAAGCCCATCTGTACTCCACGGCCCCACTTCATAAAAAGGGACTCACATCCGGCTATCTGTGGAACAGTGATCTCCCTCGGATCCAGACCTTCCTTTATGATAACCGCCACCACCCCCCGCCCCTACCCTGAGCCCTCGGCTGATGAAATGCACGGAAGCCTTGTGGGCACATATCCACGAGGGGAACTCCCCCCTCCTGGCCCAACCAGGTCTAATACAGGTCTAAAATAATACAGTACTTTTGACTTTTAAATTGCTCATTGGGGGCTAATATTTTGCCTATACTGTTAACAGCAAGAACCAATCATCAGGTTTTCCATTATACAGTATTGTAATCACAAGTCTGAAAATAAAATATAAAGAGTTTCTTCTTTTGTTCAGTGTGGATGACTGACATGCATTAAAACAGAAAGTGGCAGCAAATAATACGTGCAACTAATTGCGTAGAAAACTGGGATGGCATCTCTGCTCTTGATTGGCACATGGCCAGAGAAAAAGCTAGAATTTCTGGGAAGCCCAGAAAATAGGTGGGGTTTGAGCCAGACAATACAGGTTTCACCCTGATACAGGAGACACAGGCTTTTTTGCCTTTAGCATTTAATGCCAGCAGTGCAATTCTATGCTGTATATAAAGACAGAACCCAAACTAAAATCTGATTTTCTTTCATTTAATTTTAATTAAAATCAATTCAAAATAATATTACTCCCTATATATTTAATAACTTCATATCATTTTCAAATCTTCAGTTCAATAGCTTCTAGTTATCTCTATGAATATGTACTTATTTATTAATATTTCATATTTCTCATATTCATATATTTCATATTTCTTAACCACACATCTCCCTCAGAGAGGGGAATATATGATATATCTAAGTGGATCATATTCCAATCCAGTACAGACTTTTTCAAAAGTGGATCAATCAACAACAAGCATCTTGTCTTCACAGTAGCTGAAAAATAATTGAATAAATCTATGCAATGAGTTACTGCAATACATTTTTCCTAAGATTCCCACAATTATGTCATTTGATACATGCACAATGACAGTAGTTCCCAATCTTAATCTCCAATTATACCAGTCCTTCTAAAATTGTGACAAAAGGCAGCATATGAATGGTTGTAAATAAATAAATAAAGGAAATAAAAGAAAGATACAGAATCTCATGATATAAACAATACATTTATTGTGTTATATATATATTTACAAGCATATTATTTTATATTGTATATAACATATGTTAAAGACTTGAATCTTAGAATGACTTATTCTATATCCTATACTACAGAGTTTATCCAGTGATACACATATTCACTGAAGAGAACTAAATGCAATAAATGGCATACTTTAAGCTGCAAGAAGAATTATATATCCAATCAGAAAGTAGGTCTGAAAACTTTGCTAAGAACATGTCTAATTATCTAAAATTGGAAGTATATTTTGAGTGATATCTATCAAAAAGCAACAACTATAAAGCAGCTTTGATTTTTTCCAACAATGCCAATATACAGTATATAGTGTATGTATACACTATACATACACATGTATGTAAGTATGTATTATGTATGTATCTATGTGTATGGAGAGAGAGGAAGGCAGTTGAGAGTACTTCAATTGAAATATGTATGGTTAAATTTATTCCTTGGCCATTCTGTTACTCAACATTTACTTTTTAATTTTTCAGATTTTAACAACCTGTAGTAAGGTATTTCCTTTATTATTATTTTTTATTTGAGGCTTACCAGTAATCAATATATTCCACAAAAGTAAACTACAGTTAACTAGTTAAGTATAGTTAACTATAAATAGTAAAATAAGTAACTTAGATAACATTTGTCTATCAATAAATTCAGGGAAACATTAAATGGCACAGACTCCTTTGTTTTGGTTCTCTGTCAGATTTCTTCATTTCAAACTTAAGTTAACTGGAAATGCATTCTAGTGAATTATAAATGTTGTTTCGAGTACCAGCTGGACTAAATAGTTCTTATATTCTTAAAAAAAATATGCAATGCATTCACTGTTTCAAGATCCTAAAAGCATTTATCCACATTTATTTTATTGTTATGCAGACATTAATTTTTTATTAAATTAGGTTCACACACTGCAATAAATCATTACATGGTCTGACATATACTATGTTAAGCGGTCAACTATGACTTACAAACTGCACTTTTTGGGTTTATACAATATATTAAGCCAGATAGTATAGGGTTATAAAAAGGGAGGTTTTTTAGTGTAGCGGCTAAGGATTGGACTAGAAATAATCCAAATTCCCTCAGAGAATCTCACTCGGAGGACTTTGGGCCAATCACCTACTTCAGTTCAACACATCTCACAGCATTAATATTAAATAAAATTGGTAAAGAGAGCCCTATCTTTGCCACTTTATGCTCTTGAAGTGAAAGCAAACATACTGGTAATTTTAATAAAGAAATAATTAACCCCTAGCAAAGAAATTATATTAGGACTTAAGGCAATGTGTGAGTCCAATCAATGTTGAAATAGCCTACATGTAGAACACATGTAATTTCTTCTAAAATTATATCCAAGCAATTACTGTATATCCTGCTGCTTGGAATATAACTTGAATTAATCTACAAGTAAGGAAATGATACATATTTGTTTGCATATCCATTTTCATTAAAATAAACAAAATGCTTAACATTTGGGAATACACTCATAAAGTGCTGTCTTAAAATGAAACTCCTAAAAAAAATTATGTTGATAAAAAATTGTTCATTTAAGAAGAATGAATTTACTGAAAGACTTGTAATGGACTAGGTTTTTTTAATCAGAACACTCAGTCTTCAGTAATGGCTGAAGGTTAACATTGCTTACCAGATCAGGCACAAAAGATTACTAGTTAAATATATAATCCCCTTGAATATTTGTTATTTTCTCTTTTTTACATAGTATAGTTATAGCATAGACTTAGCATCAGACACAGCAATAAATATCATTTCTACAAAAGTTTGATTTTACATTCATCAGCAGTATTTGCAAGTTCTTGCTGCTATCATAATTCTGAACGACAAATATTGCCCTGACCCATGGTTTAATCTCAAACATTTCCTAGGATTCAAGTCAATAGATTGTTGGCTATTTTTTTTTCCAGTCTGCACAGTTGGAGGTATTTGTTTCATGAGTACATAATGGTCCTGGCTGGCCTTAGCAATGCTAATTCCCATTTCATCAGCTTCAATCCTTAAAAGTAATAACCGAACAACTGTAAATCATTTTAATTTACCATCTCCAGATGAAGATACCAAAATAAAAATACATTTATATTAACTGTTTTTCTAACATATTGAATAATGCTATATTGTTTTTCTAAGTTATTATTTTCCAATAGTCATCTTGTTATTTCCTGCAGCTGCAAAATTTGCTGGAGATAAACTGAGTAGCATGAAAGGGCCAACAATATATCGTTCCCAAGCAGTTTAGATGACTACAGGAAGGAAAGAAAAACAAGAGTCACATAGTCGATTGTTACTGGAGAAAGAAAACCATGATTCTCTAAAACATATCTGTGCAACTCATGAATGGCAAAGTGGAGGGCATTAGCCATGTATTATGAACTGCCAGATATATGACAACTACCACTTGATACCAATCCCTTTTCTTTTTTGTTCCAGCCAAGTGTCAAGAACAATAGATGGCTGGTGGGATATCGAGATAATGGGTAGGAAGGCCCATTTTAGCATCTAAAGAATATAAATGTGCTTATCTACTTTTTAATTGTTTCATGATACACAGAACCAAAATTAGTATTAATAATAAAGCTGGTGTTTTGCTTTTCTATCATGATTATTCATTTCTTGTTTCTTCATTTTTAAACCCACAGATATAATGTAGTATGCATATTAAAGCTGTATAATTCTCTGAAAGGCACAAGTACAAAGGAACTCAGAAGCTCCTTAACAAAGGTAGATGAAAGTGCAGGCAGCTTCCCACAGGAATGCTCACAAGCTTTTTTGGCAGCAGGCAGCTTATTGCCTGGGGAACATGACATATTGGGCTGTAGAAAAAACCTGGGTAAGGAGGAATGAGCTGTATCAGGCTGTAATGAGCCTCCTCCAATATGACAGAAGTGAAGGCAAAATTCTGAAATCCATACTTTTGCCTCCTATTTTAATAGCACAATCTGATTCTAGAAAAAAATATTCAGATAAAACAGAAAAAAAGGTATGTTCATCCTATCTACCTCAACTGCTTCTGTGCAAACCTAACAGCTAACACTTATCTGTCCCTTTGTAGATGAACTTTTAAAAAATGGTATTAATTTGGTAAACCATTGGCCAGGAGGTGGGCAAAGAACTAGTAGTATGAAGAAGTTTATATCTTATCCAAATGCTGTTCTGAAAGATACTGCCATCCAATTTGTTTTCCAGATATAATATTTTATTTCACTGTAGTTTAACATTCTGTTCATCTGGGATGTATCTTTGATAAATATCACAGTATCTAAATAAGCAGTATACCTCTAGACAAATATGTTTACATTGTAATACAAATAGTCCTCGATTTACAACAGTTCATTTAGTGACTGATGTTACAACAGCACTGAAAAAATTGACTTATGACCATTTTTCTCACATACAGCCATTGCAGCTTCCCTGTGGTCACATGATCAAAATCCAGATGCTTTGCAACTGGGTCATATGATTGCAGTGTCCTGGGATCACCTTTTGTAACCTGACAAGCAAAGTCATTGGGGAAGCCAGATTCACTTAACAACTGTGTTACTAACTTAACAGCTGCAGTGATTCACTAACAACTGTGGCAGGAAAGGTCATAAAATGGGGCAAAAGTCACTTAACAAATGTCTCACTCAACAACATAAATGTTGGGCTCAAGTATTGTCCCAAGTCGAGGACTACCTGTATAGCAATGTGCAAATATTGCCTGTATGGATATAAATAAAAATTTCTTAATAGTTCTTCAAAGATAATACTTTGAAGGATACCAGCCATCTTGTATATGTCATTTATTTCACCAGGTGTGACACTGTACTGAGATTTCTCAGAAATTTGGAAGTATCTTCAACATCAAGCACTTTTTCAGCATTATAAAACATGGCAACAGGATCAAAAGTAAAGAAAGCTTGCCTCCAGTGAAGAATAGAATTTGATTGATGGGTAAAAAATGTAGAGAACAATCTGTGCCAGGAAAATAATATAGGCTTGATGTATGTGCCTCTAGTAAGACCAAGAATGCACAGAACCTAGAAAAAAAAACTGCTTGAGAGCTGCAAAAGCCTTTAGCCAATGACATCACAGAAATAAAGAATGATTGCCATTTGTTCTATTTTACCAATTGGAGAAAATTGATTTCTTGCCTGATCATTCTAAGGAAATGCATTCTCAGTTTTTACTGGATTGTTATTGTTGTTTTGTTTCCATTTCTGCAGCAAAATGGAGAATAATATTTTTGTTATTGCTGTTTAAGCTACTGATTAAAGGTACTAGTCCTGCATTACTACATTCTGAGATAGTGGCTACCTGTGACATCCCTTTCTAGTATTTATTTCTTATGGCAAAATACTTTATTCAAGATTCCAGTGCCTGGACATTATTGCCAACATAAATATTCAGTGGTGAACCAGTGAACAATTACTAGGTTTGTGCTATATAAAGTAATCTGGAAGCCACCCTTCTGACAAGGAGTTTTTTTCTCATTTCTGAAATACTCACATAAAATATATTTATTCACCACTGAAACTATTACTCGCATGTCTCAGTTCTATGTGTTCTAAAGCTCTATTGTTTTAACAATGCTTGAGGATTATAGAATCAAAATTCTGGCTGAAGAAATTTTGTATCTGAACCAAGGAAGGAATGGATGCACCTATGTTAAAGTGCACTGCATCCAAAATGAAACAACTCATTTTGGACAAAACTTCTCATTAACAGCTCTTTACTTCTGCTGTCATAATATGACCCCGTATTTCCTAAGGCAGCTATCTCCTCTCCTTATTGGTAAGGCTGTCCCTGCTAATGATTCAAGAAGCAGCTTTATCCTTGTGTTTTATTCTTTTTTGAGACAGTTACTGGTAAAACCAGGTAGCTCAGTATTAAATCAGAATGTTCTACTGAATTACAAACAAAGAGAAGTATATTACTTTAACTGCTGCGAATAAATCTATGTGACCTTTCATTACTAAACTTTCCTTCATAGCAGTAAAGATGATAACAACAAAAGAAAAAAGCTGTTTTTTCACAACTTTAAATTAACAATTGAAAGTGATTATTTTCCATGTAGTTTTCTTAATGGTACTGACTTGCCTTTTATATATGGCTGTCATTGCAACCCACACACTTTTCTGTTGCTAAGTGCTTTAGACAGCTGCCTACAGTACATGGTTTCTGAAGCTCACCGATTTCCAAATCTGCTTGTGAAAAAATGTACTTATCCAGCGGGGAGCAAGGGGTTGCATATAATGAGTTATTTAATTGGCTTATCAATCCTTTGACCCCAGGTAAATAGACATGAAACTTGTACCATGGAAAAGCTCTATGGAAACGAATTTTTTTAAAAGAGAATTCTGTCTTAAAATCCTATTCCAGCTTTTGTAATGCAATCAACTTGGCACACTCATTTTATAACTACACCTGTAAGTGACCATTATTCAACTGTAATGTTTCCTTGGTTCCTTACTAGCTATATACCACTGTTGGTTCCTGCACATGCCCAGAACTTGTGATTAGTGCATTCCTGCCTAGTTGTTCTATAACATGGGTGTCAAACCCGATTGCATTATGGGTATCCGGCCTGCGGGCCGCCAGTTTGACAGGCCTGTTCTATAATCAAGCATTTGAGTTACTGTATGTTACTAGTTTACCACTTTTTCTTTTAGAATCTACGTACAAATATTTTTGGAATCTTTATTGTCTATTCTCCATTTAATATTACATATAATCCTTACATCCTTATTTCCAGAATTTTTTTTACCTGTAGAAAAATATAATTGCCCCCATCATTTGGGAGGATTTGGGATAACCGATAGAAGAAAATATTTGTAGATGGGGATTGAACTGTGGGGTCCTTGGTGCTCCTTGAGCTTGACTGTTTTCTTGCAGACATTTTATTACCAATCTAGATATTATCATTACCCCCCCCAAATAGGCTCTAGATTTATTAACGTATTAATGTATGCCAATGACTTAGTGTTGTTTTCTAGAACCCAAATAGGAATGAGGAGACTTCTTGACAAGCTCACACGTTACTGTACTGCAAACCACTTGACTATAAATGTAGCTAAATCAAAAGTTTTAGTCTTTGGCAATAAGAATAAAAAGCACAATTGGCAGATTAATGACACAAAAATTGAGCAAATTACCCAATATACTTATCTCGGAATTGTTTTTTCCAGTGCAGGAGGTTGGACTCCGCACCATCAATACCTTTCTCAAAAGGTCAGAGCAGGAGCAAGCCTTGTATCCAAATTAAGTAAACGAATCCAACCAACCTCCATTTTACCTCTTCGTAAAGTCTTTCAGGCTAAACTTGTTCTGATCATGCTCTATGGTGCTGAAATTTGGGGTTTTACAGAGGCCCCCATATTAGAGAGAACTCAAAATAATTTGTTAAGGAGGATGCTTGGGGTAAACAATTCCACTTCAGCTGCAGCCGTCAGAGCTGAATTGGGACATTTCTCACTGTACACCTATACAATCACTAGGGCGGTAGCCTACTGGCTAAAAATGACCCAGATGGATGCCAGCAGACTCCCTAAAATATGTCTAGAGGAACAGCAGATTTCAAATCCTCAAAGGTATTCCTGGCTAACCCGGCTGTCAGAAATATTGAACCGATATGGCGTAGGGTTCCCGTTGTGTGACACACTGAACCAAGTTAAACAACGGATTAAAGATATACCTGGGCAAATGGACATGGCAACCCTTTCAACTAATCATTCCCTTAAACTGCTGACAGCAGTTAAAACAACTTTCACTCTGGAAAAGTATTTACATTTAGAAATGCCATCAGTGGAGAGACAGTTATTTGTTAAGTTTAGATTCGAACTTCTAGATACCAACGTTAGATTCGGCCGCTATCGGAAAATCCCGTATGACAAAAGAATATGCATATGTGGGGTAAACGTCGTGGAGGACACGGCGCATATAATATTCGAATGTAGTCTCTATCAAGAAGTAAGAAAACAATATCTGTCCCCAATTATAAATAAATTTCCCCACTGGAATATAAGCCAAAAATTAGCATTTCTGTTGAGGGCTGACTCTCCTCCCCTGGTAAGAGCGATCACTCGATACCTTAAAAGAATGACGGCAATACGAGCCAGTTATATCAAAAAACATTTTATTGATTGTAAGGAAGATGAGCTCAGTTAGAGAGGAGCTATCCTATTTGGGTTATCTAGTCTTGGCAACTTAGCTATTGAAATTTGATATTGTAAAATTTTAATGTCATCTGTCATATATTTTTAGATTGCTATTTTTGTAACTGTTTTATCTTTTTCCCTTTTTCTTTTCTGTTTTGTTTGAAAAGGCCTTCAGGCTATTCAATAAACTATACTATACATCATTACCACAAGCATGATGATGACACAAACATCTGCAAGAAAACAATGGTGCTCAGAGAGCACCAAGGGCCCCAGAATTTTGGATAAGCTTGCCCAAAACCAGATACAAAGCTATGCCTAGCAGTCATGATTCCAGAAACTTTTATAATGAAAATAAAGATTCAAATTTGAACCCTTTTGAGTAGGTGGCATCTAATGTATGAAATGTCATACTATAAACCCATTACTAATAATGAGAAAAGATGAAGGGTCTGGAAAATGAGATAAGAAAGTTTTGATAGTTTTAAAAAGCTTTAAAAATAATTATAAGAAAATTAAGGAATTTTTAAAAAGTCAAACAGTTAATGTGTATTTATTATCCCTGGCTCTTTGTCCTTTCAGTCACTACTACTGAAAGGACACCATCACTGGTGTGAACCATGCCCAAGGCATCATATGAGCATTTCAAATGCATTATTTATCTGACAATCACTTCCTAGAGCTTCCAGCATTTAATGAAAGCATAAGCAGCTGTATCTTTTTCATTAATAAAAGAAGATATTTATGGTATTTTCTATTACAAACACGTGGTAGAATCCTGTAGTTTGTATTTCTTTGTATTTCTTCTTTTTAAAGAAGAAGTCCAGTCCACAGACTGGACTGGATGAGTACAACAAGAAACAGGGAGTGTGGCAGACCATCAGGCTAATGAACACTCAAAGAGAAGAAAAACACATATTCAAGCTGGCATTGAAGCAACAGAGAAGAAAAAAGAAGCTAGTTTTGTGGAAGCAGAATTTTCCAGTGTTTATAAAGTGCCAGTGCTGTTTTGCAGTCAACATAATGTGCCTGTTGTAAGCATGTCTAGCAGTAAACCTGAGGCATAATATCACAAGTAGAGCTCATTATATGCTAGTAATAGCTTGAAAAAGTATAAAATACAAGAAAATGCTATATAAAATGGTATTTCTGAAGTCTTTATAATTATAGCATTACATAATGTATACCAGTGGTCCCCAACCTTTTTATCGCCGCGGACCAATCAGCCTTTGATAATTTTACCGTGGCCTGCTGAGCGCGCGCAGGGGTGGGGGCTTTGGGCCACACGTGCGTACCTGCGCGGGGCTCTCTTCCCTGGAGCCTTTGCGCACGGCCCAGGAGCTTTTGCGCACGGCCCAGGAGCTTTTGCGCACAGCCCAGGAGCTTTTGCGCTGCAGCGTTCATGTCCCCCGGCCGCTGCGTGGCCCGGTGCCAGGTACTCCACGGCCCGGCACCGGTCCGCGGACCGAGGGTTGGGGACCACTGATGTATAACCATCATAATAGTACACCATTGATTACTCATTGAGTACTTATGCAACAACAAAAACCAGAGAAGAATGCAGGAACTGCAAATTAAATAAAGATATGAAAGAAAAAGATGACAAAATTTGTATATTTTTTATAAATGAGTTCTTTATTTCATTATACTTGTCTGTACTATAGACATCTATGGGCAACAGGGCTGTAATTTATCTTTCTAATGCTGCAATATCATTTTTTTTGGCCATAATAAGGGCACAGTGAATTCATTTATGTCATTCAGTTGTCCTGTTAACAATTTCCATGTAATAGGTATGTAATTTAAAAAAACATTATCGTCTGAAAATTTTAATTTTTCAGTTATATTTATATAATCCATTACTTTCTCCCAAAATATAGTAAGTATAGGACACTGTAAAAGCATGTGTTTTAAAGAAGCATTATCCTTATTACATTTCTAACAAAATGCTGCCTTAGATGCATATTTTCTATTCCAATGAAATGGAGTCCAATAAATTCTAAATATTATGTTTTGTTGTATAAGTTGTAGTTTAAGATCCATTGGCATGCTTGGAAAAGAAGTTAAGACATTGTCCCATTTTCTAGGCAATATAGGAATATCTAATTCTTTATTACACTCATTTCTTAGTATTATAAAATTGATTTACTGATAACAAATATATATAAACATAATTGGTTTCTTAATTTTAAAGATTATAACAAAATGTTCTGGGATCTCAAGTGTATCCAAAACTGAAAATTATGTTGGTTCAGATACAGTGGTTAACCAATAATGTAACTATAAACAGCAATTGGGCTACATATGACAGATGATATTTGTCTCTTAACACAACACGTTACAATTTCATCTCCATCATCTATCAATTGATCCATAGTCAACTACAAAAAGGCACCAGGCTAGAGGCTAGAGACCATGAGTTCTAATCCCATTTTAGCCATGAATGGTGACCTCTCTCTCTCTCTCAGCGCAATTCACCTCACAGGGTTGTTATTTGGGGAAAATATAAAGAGGAAGGTGCATGAGTTATTTTTTTTAAAAAATAATAAAGCCAGGATACAAATTAGTAAATAAATAAATAAATAAGTAGCCAACATCCCATTTTTCCATATTGTCATCTTTTTCTTAATTTTAAAGGTTGGGATCAAATCTTCAATTAGACATTCCATTTCATAATTTTCTAACTAATACAATTGTTTCCAGAGATACTAAAGTTCTGTGTATTTTGACTCTTAATATTATCTTTCCAACCTAAGCTACTATGTAGATATATATATTCCAAAATTGCCCAATTCAGAAAATTAACAGCAAGAGTTGGTTTCCAATAATTAGTATGTAACAATCAGAAAGCATATGGCCCTAGATTCCGAAAACCCAATTCTCACTGACCAACTGAAGCCTCTGCTTTTTCAAAATGTGAAATAAATAAAGATGTCAGAGACTTTTATGAAGAAATAAAATCTTCACTTAATTGAACCCGAACTTATTAATACTACAGTTTAGATACATCATCAATATTTTAGAATGAAACTTTTAAAATGCTACAGATTTTTCACTTTAAGCAAGTCCTGAAACACTCAGAATTAGAATAATTTCATAATATATTGTTTCACACATCACACAAATACTTCCTCTTCTTAATGCATGCTTTACCAGTCACCGGGGGGTGGGGTGGAAGGATGATGTACACTGTTGAGTCTACAGGATGAGGAAGCACTGCTGCTTTCTCTTTATCCCAATGATCCGCCTAGATCACTTTGCAAACTATCCCCTATGCTCCCTTGCAAGTCATTGATCTGCTCTATTAGCAGGCTTGGGAAGCTCTGCTATTGCCCAGGGGAACTTCCTAGGTATGGAGAGTACTCCCTAGCAGCCTGCCAATCAACTGAATGGCAAGCAAGAACCATAGAACAGAGCATCAGCATTCACAATGGGTTGTACAGATAGCCAAACTTGCTCTGCAGCATGTGAAAAATTAGAAAGAAAAGCAAAAAAAGGAAATAACAGAGGCAGGACCAAAGAAAGATGTGCCTCTGACCACCTGCAGGCCCCCTTACCTCATCAATGAGAAATCAATTTGGTAGCACTACTTACCATGTTGATAAAGAGTTAGATTTAAAATTATTGTGTGCACTGATGCATTCCATGACACACCTCTTCAGTCTATTCTTGGCATGTTACTAAGATACAGCTGTTTCTATAGAGAATTTATCTGCTAGCAATAGCAGGCAGATTAAACTACGACCATTTGGAAAAACAATTAATTAAAATGCAAATGAAATGTCAGGACTGAAAAATGTTTAAAATTCCTAGGTAATGGCCTCATGTGTGGAGAATGCCTGAGTGTTTCAATCTTTAGCTTTATTTTGGATAGATTCTTCTCTTTCTCTCCCTGCCCCCATCTCGAGTGGATTAACTTTCCTAGTTGAGCATGGTGCAGTAATCGTAGGTTTTGAGTTTCTCATGTTATTCTAAAAGCTTTGGTGAGCTTAAAACTTAAAGGCGGTTATAAATTGGGTGCTCTACAAAAAGAATCACAAGAATATGAACTTCAAAATAGAATGGTATAAATAAAAGTTACTTGTCTTAAATGAAATGAAATATTTGTATGAAGTTCTGACTACAAGAATTGAGCAGCAGAGATTTAGAATAAAAACCAAAATAGGTGAAAATTGTACTCTTATAAGTGGAGCAATGCTCTACATTATTCAAAAAGACGTATGTAGTAGTTGTTCTTGGGACTCTAGCACACCAAAGACCCAACTACTTTACTATCTCCTTAATCTTTCTAGACTTTTCTTCCAAATCTTTCTCCTTCTCTTGCTTTCTTTCAGATTTCCTCTATAGGTATTCTTGACTTACAACTGGTTACTTAGAGACTGTTCGAAGTCTCTAAAAGGGTTAGTCATGTGATCACCCCATTTTTACAATCGTTACGACTTACAACCATATTGGGCAGGCACTCCATTATGGTTGTAACTCAAGGACTATCTATACCTTTCTCTCACTGACTACATTCACACCTGGTACTAAGCCATACTCTATGGATAATTATATCCTGGTTAGGCTTTACGCATGGTTTCAGTTCATCTGTCTCTTGTTGACTGCAACTGTGATTGGGTAAGCCATTTCTTTCTTTCATGTTGGGAACTTTGGCAAGATTGATATAAAAATCATCTGAAATACTATTTATTAGGGCATTTGCTTCTTAGTTTTTCATCCTCTTGTTCCTCAAATGAGCCAGAACTATGTTCATCCATTATCTTCCCCTATTTCTCATTTCCCTACCAGAAATCCTGTAAACAAGGTTCTGTAATGAATGTTGTTGTTTTGCACTGTGGTGTCTCTGATTCTCAACATTCTCATTATAACATTCTATTTCTCATACAGTTTTAAACTACACCTAAGGAACTTAAAGAACAGAAAAATAAATGTTTCTAAAGTTTTTCTTCACATGCTTGTGTAATAGCTTGTTTACAAGTTCATATGTTGCAGTAATAAATGGTTGCTGCAATCATTCTTAAGCTTCTGCTTGGGCCACAGGTTAAAACTAAACAAAAGAAAGACTATTCCCCTTGATTGATATCCTAGTAAAGTCATAAAAACAATTGGGAAAAGAAATAATAGTGAAAGAGGGCTATAGGAATTTGGTTGCAAACACTTGAATTAACAAAGGGTTTTGAAGATAAAATTCATGGGACTGAGATTAAAAAAGAATCATATATTTGATCCCAAGTTATCCCAAGGTTTATGGCTTTAAAAGGGAAGAGTAATTAAAAATAATTAAATTGTTGGTTTTAAAAAACATTTAATGTATCATGGAATTAAATAAGAATAAACTACATATAGGAGACCAGATAAGGAAAAAAGAGAAGGTGGGAATAGCATCATGAGATAAAAATCAAAATGTTTGTAAAATGAATTAGTGCCATGTGCATTGGAATGATAATTCTATATGAGAGGAGTATATTTCTGCCAAAAGCAACAACATGGAAGGGAATGTTAATGCTTTCCAAAAATGACACAATCCCTGTGTCCAGACAAGAGTTCTTTACAATGTCTTTATAGCAAAGAAAAAGACTTCAGAACTTTTCAGTAATCCATGCCACTGAAGGTGTGCCAATGTAGATGTGCCTTTGTTGGTCTCCTTTTGAATAACGCTCCATCAAGGGCCGGATAAACACCAAACCTACTGGGATCAGAAAAGCTGTCAAAGCCTAACTTTCATGGATTTGTTAAATAGTTGGTTCCATTCCTGCAGTGATGAAAGTAAAGATGGTGGCAGTAGTAATGGTGATGATGATGATTAGTCATTTTACAGTTTTATTTAGTCTATAGAGATATGCTGCTGAAGCAATTTAAAGACCCAGAAAAAAATGAAGAAAAATAGAGCTGGCATTCCAGTTGGAGTAAAGAATTCAAAAGAATCGAGCTGAATTTCAGAAGATTGGAGTTGTAGGGAGCAGAAAAGGAATGAATGGTCTCATCAGTTGGAGACAAAGAAGCTGAATAGCAATATGTCTTTTACCACAACATTCCCAGCAATTCTCATTCTTATTCTTTCAGAATAAAAGTAGGTTAAGGTTCTCAACCATTTTCTGGACAACTCTGAATATTTAACTGGTCCCCTGTTATGGTATTAATGGCCTATAGACATGTCTCAGATCAATATTAATATTTACGTATTATTTAAGACCAAGGATAAAGACTCTACAAGAAAATGCCAGAAAGAACTAAAGGTCTTTATGGCAAAAGCTGTCCAATTTCTATCAGGCTTTTGTTCTCAAAATGACATACTGTCTGCTATCTGGCATGAATGTACAGGCACCAGCACAGTTGAGGAAGTATTGTGCTGATGCAACTTGAGCAGTTCATGGCCCAACTACTTGAACAGTTCTAAAATCAAATCTTCCTGACATACCATAAACCATGACCATATAAGTAATAGGCTGATATCCCGGAAGGTGGAGGATTCCAAAGTTTGGGTTCAAAGAATTACTGAGGTGAGAGTTACTGCCTGGGTTACTGCCAGCCAGATAGGATTAATCTAGGAGCCACACTATCGTACATCTGCAACAGTACCACACATCAAGTATCACCCAACCCACTAAAGAAGGCAGACTTTCTGACAGACCAGTCTCCAAATGCTTCAAATATAAAGAACATGGTATTTTAAGTAACACTTTCCCAAAATGAAAGTTCAAGTGAATCTGAATCTAAAAGTCATAGGCCAGAAAAATTTACTGGAAGTGTCCAGTAAACACTTCCCTAAATTCAGTATGGATGTATAAAAAGTGATAGTGAATGGTATTAGAGAAACTGATTATTGTTGACTCAATGGAAAGTTTGTTCCTGCCTCTGTGAAGTAGGCAATGAACTATTTGGGTCAATGTGCACCAACAAACTGAAGTACCCTATCTTAAATGGACAGGGACCTTAAAGCAACTTAACACGAGAAAGAGTATATTGGAAGTGGAGCAGCAAACTGCACCTTGAACAGTGCCATATTTAGGTATAAAGTAAACAACCTATAGTTTAGGGCTAACAAATCCGCAGGGTATCAGTTTGCTCATTTTGCGAACAAGTTCATTATTTATATTATAAAAACATGATATTATTTATTTTGTTAGGATTTTGTGTGTGTATATATGTGTGTGTATATATATACACACACACATGCATTTCATTATGTATTCATATGTACAGGTGTGTGTGTATATAAATGCATCTTGAAATTATTTTAAAATTATATTTAAGCATTTTCAGAATATATAGTACTATATTATAATCTATGAGATCAAGCCAGCCAAATGATAAATATGTAATCACTAAATGTATTCATGTGAACATAATTTTTATTTTTCACTTTAATTATCTTTATATTAAATAATTAAAAGGAATATATATTTTCAACTTGTTTGGTGAGCCAAGATCCTCATTTTGGTATACACTTTGATGAGACCTTCTGGTGTAATTTCTTAACAAGGGACCTTCAACCTTTATATAGCTTAAAGCTTCACCAAGTTTAAATTCAGCACCGATTGAAATTTTAGAGGCGAGGGTGTTAATGAAGGACAACATCTGTTTCTGCCTTAGAAGTATGTAACCAACAGGTGATAGAATAGGACCAGAGCAGCATTATTATATGTTCCTCTGTCTTCTGGCCCTTGGCATGTCCCATGTGAAACCTTAATTGCCATCAGAAAGGTGCTGTTCCATCAAACATCAAGTGCCAGATCACAGGAAGTGATGCAACATTTAGCCTGTAGGAAAACATCTGAGATCATTTAGCTGAGGAAGCATGCATAAGGGCCAGGCTGTAGTCTGCCCTGCCTACAGAATGCATGAAATCACTCCACTGTAGTTTCATGTTTGTCAACCCAATGAAAAACAGATACATTCTGGGTACATATTATTTCCTTTCATCTCCACAATTGGTCCTAGGGGGCTGTCACCTCTCTGTGGGTGCACACAATTGTCTTCAGGGTACAGACTAACAATTATTCACAATAGCAGGCTGCCATTGGGAAAAATGTGCTTCCTAAACCAGCAAAGAACAGAATTTGAGGCTGGAGTACTAGTGACTGTGCCATGTTAACAGCCTTTTGCATGTTTCTTGGGAACAAGGGAAATCTACATGGACTAAGCACAAATGCTAGATCACTCTGGCATTAAATGTATATTTTTACTTCCAAGGAATGAAAAATATCACCCACATACAAGTCTGTGATCTCCATCCTCAGCCAACCACTCTTCTTGCACATGTACCCAAGGATCTGCCCATTGGTGTGATGTGAACAATGAACCTAGGGCAGTGATGGTGAGTCTTTTGGGTATGTCAAAATTTCAGAAAATGCCTATATTGACTCTGCTGGTGTGTAACATCACACACATCCTTGAACAACAGAGGTCTTTTTGGAGCTTCCTCTCCAGATCCTCTGAAAGTCTCATGGGAGGGCCCTGCTCTCACAGGGCCTGGGTCCTGGAAAAACTGTGTAAGAATGCTCAGTAATTTTCAGACAGCTCAAAGGCTATACGAGAGTAAGGCCTTCTCACAGAACTTCCAGAGTTCTCCAGTCTGGAGGCCTGGTATGTCAGCAAAAATTACATGGCATGTCACCTGTGACACATGTATCATAGGTCTGCAATTGACCTAGGGGAAAGTGTGATAGCATTTTCTGACTCTTGTAGAGAATCATAAAATGCTTGCGCATATGCATGTATAGAAAAAAACTCAAGACCATTTATGGGACATTCAAGTTCCAAGCAGCACAACCCTTTCTTAAGAAGTCACACACAACAGAATGGGTTTTGCAACTAGCTTACCTGCAGGCTATTAATGCAGAGACTCTGGGGTACCAGTATCTCTCTCCCCACTTTTTTTTGATAAGGGGGGGGGAAGCCTGCCAGTCACAGTGAAGGTGACTTGAGATTTGTAAAAAAAAAAACAAAACTCACTTGTTTCACTAATCTGGCATTGGATTATCAGGGACATAATTTACTATGTAATTCACACCAGATTGAGCCAGGCATGTTCTACACTATAAGCATATCCTCTGAGGAACCATTTAGTATCTACCTGACCTCCTATAGACCCCAAGCTTAACTGCATAGGCTTGAAATCAACATCAGAAATCCCTTTTCATTAGGTTAAGAACTGTTGCTATGCAAGCTTAAACCACCTCTTCTAAACACTTTGGGAAATATTTTATTGAAAAGCACTGTGGTGAGTATTGAATTTTAGCCAATAAAATAAGAAGCACACAGAAGTATATAAAATATCCAGCAGAAAATATACGTTTCCAACTTCTTTCAATTAAACTGGTGTCCTTGATTGCACTGCAAATTTTTGAGCATTTCAAGTAACTTTTAAAAATGAATTAGTTGAAGCCTTAACATACTGACTGAAGAGAAGGCTAGGACTTGGAAGAAAAACTTGTATTCAGATGTTTGAGTCTATGATCCTCATTAAAGAATGAAATAAGAAATAAAAGAAAGGAAAAAATAAATAAAAGAAGTCAGATATCTTATACAAAATCAGGGCTAATAGAAAAATGTTTAAATACAAGAATAAAACCTCAGAAGGGTCTATTGAAGCCATGTAAAAACATCAAGAGAGCATGAGAACCTGTAACTTGAATTTTTGTATTTTCATTAGGAGCAATCACAAAACATAAGTCTCTCCATTGTATCGTAAACTGAGATTTCAGTCTCAAAAATTTCACTCAAAAATATTCACATATTTTTGAGTGGGGCTATGTGATGTATAAAAATAAATGTCCATATCTCTGCTGATTTTAATAGTTCCTATTCAAACACCTTCAGCAACCTTTAATTTATAGGTAAGGTACAGAATGGAAACATGTATATATTAAAAAAACAAAAACAAATGCTCTTTGAATTAGAAACAGGTATAATACAGGGGTTGTTTCCGGCAAACAGACAGCATTGGCAGGAATATGTACGTAAAATATCGTAGTGGTATCTAGTCTAAGTATCTAATCCCAGGCCGGATTTCCTTCAGCGAAGGTTAAGTGTTCTAAAGAAAGACTACTTCAACTTTAAATTGGAGTCGGGGAAGGCCGTGGTCCCGTATAGGCAGCAGCAGAGGCAGCAAATCACTCGCCAGCCGCTAGCTGTCGCACTGGTTCGGGTCTGCGCTGCGGCTGCTTCGCAGGGATCTGGTGCTCCTGGGCGGCCGCTCAGTCGTTCTTATTTGGCAACTACGCGCAGGGCGGCGGAGTCGTCAGGCAGCATCCGGAGTCGTACCGTGGCCGAGCAAAGGAAGTAACGCCGCGACAGCAAAGGCCGAACGGTGCGATCCCTGATCTAGTTGGCGGTCGGGCGGTCGCGGGGAGGGGGGGGGGGTGCAGCCATGTTGGCGAGGGGCATAAAGTGACTCTTTGAGCCGGGAAAGAGCCGGGCAGAACAGGAAGCGTGTTTGGGGCGGCGGCATTAGCTGGCGCGGGCTCGCCTGCGGAAGAAGAGGAGGCGGTAGCGGTGCAGCGGAGCCAGCGAGGAAGGAGCTCGAAAGGCTGAGGCAGGACGAGGACCGCCCCGGCGCGGCAGAGATTCGGCGCGGCTCCTGCTGCTGGTGAGTTCAGGGCTGCTCATTGTCTGCCGTGCGCGCAGGTCAGGGGCCTGGCCCGAGGCGAGAGGGCGACGGCGCGGCTTCCTTTCAGCCCCGAGAGGGAGCAAAGTGGTGGGGTGGGTTTTCAGCGAGCTGCACCAGTCGGTCTCCGGTGGCTGGAGATGTGCTTGGGAGAAATTGGAGAGGCGGAAGGACGACGTCCGTGAAGGATCTACTCTTTTGGTACGTGTGAGTGGATGGGCTTTTTAAAATTCGGGCTCTGCTGAAACCGAATATGATAGCACCACCCTAACAAAAAAAAAAAAAAAAAGAGCTTTAGAGTCCTTCGACTTCGTTTGTCACCCACTATCCTTCCCTTGGGGTGCACGAGAGAGGATAGTCCGGACCGGATGGTAATTGCGCATGAGAGATAGGACGTGGTGAGAAGGCATTTCTTGGCTTTACAATATTTCGCTTGTTTTCAGTGTTTATTCCTGGATGGGAGGAAGGAAAAGGGGCTTAATAGTAAAGAATTGATTGCCCTGATTTGAACTATTCCTGCTTTCCGGGCTCTGTGCATCGGTTCACCGAGAGTATTAAGGTTGTTGGTAAATGGCTTTTCAGCTCAGTGTCAATTCTGTAAAGCTGTACAGGGATGAAAGCAGGAACAGCATATTAAATATTATTCTCTCTCCCTCCCTCCCTCTCTCCCTCTCTCTTTCACACACACACACACACACACACACAGTTCGTTTTGATAATCATCAATCACTATCTGATGTTGATGTTTAATAAGATTTGATATGTGCATACCATGCAGGTCTGGTTCCTCTAAGATCTGCTTTGTGTTTTTAATTCTCAGAGGATGGTAACAATTTTTTTCTCCTGACAGTTTTCCTGTATCTCATGCAACATGTTTAAAATAGCTATACATTTATAGTTCTATTTACTTCAACAAGCCATTTTGAGAGTGCTTTAGCCATATCTTCTCACTGCATCTTTCCCCTCTCTTTAGGTTCCTCCTAAAGCAGTCTTAAAATGACAGGATATAAGGCGTACACTGACCCTGAACCCCTTCCTTTTTAAAATTGGTATTATCACAGATTCTGCATAAACAAAATAGCTTATTCTGGGAGAATGGCCTACTTGGTATGAATCACCATTTACAGTTTTGTGGGAAGCAATACAGTGTGGTGTTTTCAGAAATGAATTAGCTTCTTTTTGCTCCCTGGCTAGCCTTATTCTTCTTCTTGCAAAGACTATTCAAGTAGCTTAAAACACATTTGGCATGTTGTTTACAACAGCTACTATTTGCCAGTGTTCAGTGGGCCATAAGGATGAGACAAGGCAGAAGATGTAGTCAAATCATTCTATTTGGACTTCTTTTACCCTTATTTTTGTTACATGGTGTAAGTGTACATGTGTAGAAGTAGACATCTGAATGCACAGTTTGTAATAAATATTAAATGATTTGAAAAATTGTTAATTAAGGGAGGACATCAAATCTCTGAATTGTCACTCAAGTTCAAAGTTTATTCTTTAGTATTTCTACCTTTTAAAAATAACTCTATAGGTTATTTCAAATAGGTCATATGCTTTTAGTTTAGAAAAAAGGCAGATAAAATACATACAATTGTACAGGGCATTGTGAAAGTAGACAAACTGTTTATTATTTCTTATTACAATATACATTGTGTCCTTTCTCTAGGAGCTCAAGGTGGTGAAGATGGGTGTTGCCTGTTATTTCTTTCTCCCAACAATTACCATATGGAGGGAGGTTGAGTTGAGAAATGACTGCCCAGTGGAAGAAACAATGTACATTAGAAAGCTGTGACTGGCTGTAACTGCACCCTTTTTACAACCCTTATTTATTTTGCATAAAGTGAAAGCATTGAATGCTATGAGCTTGATACTTAAACTTTGTCACTGAGCAAGGATCTGAATTCATCTTTTCAAAACTGCATCTATTATTTGTTGCAGTGTACTGGCCCCTTGCCATTTTTTCTTCAATTTACCGCAACATTGAATGTGCAAAAAGATTTTTCACTAACTGCTCTAAAGCTCTAAAAAGCGCTCAATTTGTTTTCTTGAACAGAAGACAATGATGAGAAGTGGAGGATAAGATTCCCAAACTACACAAAAAAGCATATGCGGTACTTTTAAAAAATGAAAAGTGATTAATGGTCAACGTTTACTAGTGCAAGTACCATATTTGTTTAGGACTAATGCAAGTAAAAAGTTATGGTCTAATGATTAGCTCAATGCCATCCTATGCATATTTGCTTGAAAGTAGATCCCTTTATTCAGAGAAGCTTATTCCCCAATAAAAATGTTTTGAATACTTCACTGTTAGTGTGGTGGATGATTAATTCACAGAGCAATGTATACACATCCACTTAAAGTAAAGCTCTACTTTTTCCCAAGCAGGATTCAGACTTGCAGACTCAGGTTGCTAAAGAAAATATATGAACTCATATTGATTGGGTCATATTTCATTTCATTGACTAGTTTTACCTGCTTAATTCTACTTTATTTCATTTATCGTATGCTACAGTTACATTTTTCTAGAGCTCTCTTACCTTTCTGAAACTCCCATTTTTGTCTGCATCTGATTATCCCATGTTTCCTTTCTCATTTTCATCTTGCCTTTTTTCTTTGTGGTCTCTTAAGGAGCAGCAGAATCTATTTGCCTCATTCCCTTTTGGCAGCTGCTTCTCCCAGATGAATTTCTTTTTTCTCTTAGGATGGCTTTTATGACTAATCTAACTAGATGTTAGGTTCTTGCACCTTTTTTGAGTTGTTGGAAACATTTGGAATTGTGAGGTAATATATGGATACTTTCCCAAAATGACTGCAGTGGCAATCTTATTATGCCCAAGACAAACTGATGAGTTTACCCTTTTCCCTTTCCAGAATCTTTGGGTGCTTTTTATCTTGGCAATGCACTTTTTTTTCCAGATCATTTCCAGTTACAGCACTTATTGCATTTACATTATACAAGAATGCCTCCTGGTCTTGTACAGGCACCCAAAGCATTTTTTATGATTATGCATTTGGTTTTGTAATCTACCACATTTCCATTTCTTATTTTTAATGACATGCTTTCAACGGTCTAAATGTGCCCAATTTTCCCCCTTCCTCCTCAAAGTTGAGGATCTTTGAAACAGATACTAAAATATGTAGAGGACACAATTACGTTGTGAAGCCATATGCCAGTGGTCGTAAACCTGAATATTGCCTTCAGCAAAATGGGAGTATTGCTTTGTAGTGGTTCCAGATCTAGGTCTCAGCCAAATACCTTAGAAGGCTGTAATAATTGAGGGAATCAAATGTTGCGGAGAATTGCACCATAGCTAACAATGATATATAAACTAGGTCCAATATCTGTCTTGGGTCATCAACCCAAGGCTGGTTTCATGGATAAAACTGTTTACAGGGCAGTCTACTGCAAGAGATTGAAGTAGTATAGTTTGTTGTAAGCTAGAATTCAAAACAATTCAGATAGTTTCATATAAATGCAAGTTACAAAGTCTGTGTTATAGATTCTATGTGAATGAAACTTTTTTTTTGGTGTAATGCTCAGTACAGTTGAACATCTGCAAAAAACCAAATTCTTTGATGGAATTCATCTTGATAGTATATTCTTCCACCCCCCCACCCCCCAATGCTTCGTAATGTAATTTTTTTTATTTCCATTATTATACACTGACCTATGTTTTAGTGTGATATTTGAACACAGCTTTTAATTGACAATAAGAAAAACTTGTGGATAAATAAAAGCATGTTTTTCATATGCTGAATTGAGTTCTAAACCTGTGAACTATTTTTTACAGATTTTAAATGAACAACAAATTGAAATATAAAAAATAATACTGGAATACTGATTGCTTTAAGAACTGACACAAGCTGTGGTTATCTTTAAGTTTGGTATTTATGGTAACTAATAATTTTGTTCTTTTACATTTTCATTTTCATTTTTGAGGAGGGTTTGTTTATGATGTCATATGTTGTATTACTTATAAACAAAAGCGACAGATGAAAATTTGATTTTATTAGTGGTTTTTAATTTTTTCAACAAAACATTTCAGATGATAACTTATATTTGCTTTGTCCTGGCCAGTTTTTCAGACTCTAAATAACTTCTGTCATTTCCTTTAAATTCTCTTTACTGGCAGCACAAGTTTTGTTAACCTAGACACGCCCCAAATATCCCTTTATAAAATATTCTGCTTTCAAACATTTTTCTTCACTTATTTTTCCCCATTTATATTTTGTTGATACATTTTACTTAGTACTTTGCATTTATATCATGTTGTTTATTTGGATATATTTTTGTAATATTTTCATATAATAAGTATTAGGAGATACAGTAAAGTGGTTAATCAATTTACCATAGCGCAATAATAGTTACTGCTCTAGATGGTACCGCAAAATAATTAGAAGTAATAAACTTCTTTTTCTAATTTCTTATACGAAAATTATTTCTTTTTCTTTGAACATTTGCTCTTCTCTTAATGGAGTTGTCAATATTTAAACAACTGTAATCTCATGGACTGCATTTTGATTAGGAAGTCTCATCATACAGAATATTCTTCCATTCATTAAGACAATGAAACAAGCTAAATGCTACTCTCTTTTGTTTTTGTGCCTTGTTACTTTTATCTGACTGTATCCTGCTCGCAATTCTTGGACCTTATTCCTATTTAGATAGGGTTTTCAAACGTTACCCTCATATTATAAATAGTTCATTATGATGACAAATTTATTCCCTGGAAGTCCTGATGAATGCTGCAAAAGGCAAGAATACCAGAATTTTTGAACAACTTATCTCTATTACTAATATTTGACTGAATCCATTTGTTCAGTGGTAGCGTAGTTGTCTATGACTATAGGTGTAGAATACTACAGTTAAATCTCATTTTAAACAATCAGACAACCACCTTGCAAATTCTAAATTAAGCTGTGAGAGTCCAGGTTGTTTGTTGACCAATTTCCCACACACAAAAAATGCTTGCATGAAGCAGAATGAAGACCATCCTTCTGAATTCCAGCTAGCTTTCTCTTTTTATTTTAACTTTCTGATATCATTCGCTCATCTCCTTTTCCTTACAGTTATTGTAATACGTTTCTCCTTTTCTTTTGAAACAGCTCAGTATTCTAGCTGGTCTGGTGCAACCTACTATTTGAAATTATATTGCAGGGTTCATTATGGGCTATTCTTGTGCAGATAAGGATGATGATAATATACCTAAATTAAAATGATCAAAATCTCATGCAAGAATCTCTATCTTGTGAAATATTAGTCATTCTCAAATATTTATTTTTAAAATAATCAGTCTAATAGAGTGACAGATGCTATGGCATTCATGGTGCTTCTCCCTTTTTTAGTCTCTTAGTTTTGCCTTGTACAAGTGATTGCCTTCTCCAGGAGTGTTAGGAGGGGTATCAATGATCTAAAGATGGTAAGCACAACTGGACAGTCATAGCTCTCCTCCTTTATATGTGTATACTGTTGCATTATATGCTTGTAACAAGGGACAGGGCTTCGATCACCTGGTTGTGCTCAGCATTTTGACATATTTGACCCCTCCCCCCTGCAGATACCCCAAGTTTTCCTGAGGTTTATAGCTAAACAAGGATTTAAACCATGGGCCTTGGTCCACTTTTGTTTTTTCTTTCATTAGCTATTGTTTTTCCAAAGTGAGTTGACGTGCTCACAGTATTGTTCATTTAATCTTGTTTCAGCCATTCTCAGAGTCTACTACAAAATCTCATCAGTGTAAATCATACAATTTTAAACTTTTTTCTTTCCTCGACTAGTTTGGAATATAAACTCTGTATTTTATTCATTCTGACTTGGGCCTTTACCTTGGCTAAATCTACTCTGTGGAAAAGAGCTATGGCTTTTTACCACCTTTTTTTTTACTGTGTGTGAAGTTAATGAGATTACCTCCTATGAGTCAGCAGGAATGTATAATTTATTTCAGAGTTCAACAGGGTGGATCAAGAGGTGAAGTTTACTGCTCTGTTACGGAACTTGTTTCCTAGCCTTCCAGATTCTTGATGTAGATCTTTCTTTCGTTCTTTCTCCTTTCTTTTGGAATCTCTATCATTTTGATGTACAATAATTTAAACCCACTGTGATAAAATAGCACATTGCATTTTCAACTGGAAGACCCGAAACTATTCTGATGTTATCACCAGTCTCGCAACTAATCTTGCTCATATTTTGTACATTAAACATTAAACATTAAAATAGGGCAAAGATCCTTCTTGGAGGCTGGGAATTGAAACTTAGTCTCCTGGTATTCTAAAGGACTGCAGAAGTACATATATTGATGTCATAAAAAATGAGGGTTATTTTCCCCCCTTCTCTCTCTGTCTCTTTCCTGAGGATTGTCAGGTAAGGGAAATTAGAGGCCATGACTAATATCTTCTGGGACTGCATGGAATTGCATGGAAAAAATCTATCTCTCTTACATAAACAGTCCCTTAACACAACCTAATAGGAATATTCAGCTAGGCATCAACATCACAGGCCCATTAAAAACAGATGTTTCGCGTGCTCTTCTAAATACCTAGACAGTATATTTTAAGGTTTTGGAACCACCAGGGAGGAATTCTGACTGCTGACCCATACAACTCTTACTTCCCTTGCAGGCAGAATCCTAAGCATTCCATCTAGATCAGGCCTGACAGGATGGGCAGATTCATTTTAGACAAGGTGTATTAAATGGATTTTCATTGCTCATTGCTCCTAACAAAGCTGACTCCCAGTGATTTACAACACAACTCCCAATAAAATATAGCAAATATAAAGCTAGTAATATTATACAACCATAATTAATAAAGTTAAAAACAAAAAGGATAGAAACATGGCATCAATATTTAAAAGTCCAATATATACCATTAAAATAAGGTCATTGTGGGAGAAAATCTAACATAGAAAAGCAAGTTTAAAATTTTCTTAGAACACAGACAAACCAAACTGGGGAAAGGAATTTCTTGGTGTTGGCATTACCACCAAAGGCATGTACGGTTAGCCAACTAAGAAACCAGAATTGTGGTACTAATACTTTTGATATAACATTGCAGAAACAATCTTGCAAGTCTGGATGCACTTTCCCTCCACCCTCCCTTTATCTTTGTGAGAACTAAATACAGTCTTGCCTGAGGCACTTACTCAGATTACAGTTTTGCCCCAACCTCAAGATTTCTTTTATCTGACAATTGTCTTGGTAGCAGCTCTTCCTCTTTTTCTTCAAGGCAATTCTTTCTGCCTGTTACTCTTACCTCTGTAGTGGTATGTTTGTTGACATCTTCTCAGAACAGCACACACTAAGCATCTTCTTCAAAAAAAGACATCCTAGGCCACACTTCATATAGAAGAAGCTGTTTGTCCAGTTAAGCAGGGTCCAAACCCGCTAGGGATTTGGCATGTTGGCTTGTACTGTATTGTTCTAATATATTTCTTCCCACAACCTTCATTTATATAATTTTATTTTTCTGAAGGATTTTTATTCTTTTAGCAATCTATTGTTTCTCTTTTCTTGTATTTATGTATGTAATTGCCATGCAGCATCTCTTTCTCATTTCTTTACATTTCATTCTCAGTCCTACCTTTTTATTTGTCCTTTGCAGATCTGAGGAATGTTGCTGTTCATTCTGCCCAAATTGTAAAATAATCGTTTATTTAGCCATTCATCAGCATATGGATAAATAAATATGGTCAGAAACCTCTGAATAAAAGCTGGCAAGGCAACTTTCCTGAGGCTTCCACACCCTTGAGGGCATGAGCAAGTGTCCCATCTCTTGTTCTCCACAGGCATATTAGAGCAGGTATATAAACAAAACAACGTTGATGGCAATATGCAAGTTTAATCTGAAACAAACCACATTCAAATCAGGGTGGATAAAAATCAATGATTTTTTTTAAAAAATCAAAAAAATCAATGATTTTTTTTATTTAAATCAGATTTTTTTGATTTTTATCTAATTTATTTTAATAAAAAACTTTTGGGATAAAAATCTATCGTAAGATAGTTTTCTATTTAAGATACATAAATAATTTAGTTTATTCAGCATGAAATGGAGCTTAGTTATGTAGCATGAGGCTGTATATTCTGCAACACTGGGATTATTGGTGAGTCAACAGTGGGTCAAAGGAGTAGCAGAGATGACAGTTGCTCTTTAAAAATTATGATTTAAATCGAGTTGATTTAAATCAAGCCTTTTTACTAGTGATTTAAATAATGATTTAAATTGTGATTTAAATCAACTTGATTTAAATCAAATCCACCCTGATTCAAATATCCAACTTTAAACCACTCAGGACTTGATAAAAGGTAAAGGTAAAGGTTCCCCTTACAAATATGTGCTAGTCGTTCCCGAAACGGCGGTGCTCATCTCTGTTTCAAACCTGAAGAGCCAGCACTGTCCGAAGATGTCTCTGTGGTCATGTGGCCGGCATGACTAAACGCCAAAGGCGCACAGAACTCTGTTACCTTGATAGCCTGTAGCAAAAGTGATGTATGCTGTCTCTTCAGATTGCTGCATTTGGACCAACTCGTTATGGGCGCAGGACTGAAAAAAACTGGATCACTATTGAATGATGATAAAGAGATAATAGAACATTGTAACCTATTTCTATTTTCTAAAAGTCATAAGGATACTTGCAGCCTATATTTAGTAGTTCTGCCTAATATAGATAGCATAGTTTAAACTAGGTCCACATATTGCACTACTAAGCCATAATGCTATTTGTTTTGTTTTATTTAACTATATAATGAAAACACAGTTATTGTAATGTATATCATGATTTGTAGCATAGCATTTTTATGTTAAGTCTTAAATCCTCATCAGTAGTGATTTATTAAATCAGGGCTGCCAACTCCCAGCCCGCGGCCAGATGCGTCATGCGCTGACCACACCCATGCCCAGTTTAGTGAAGGGGGAAAATTTGACACCCCTGTATTAAATGAATGTATGTGTGTGTGTATACATAATGATTATATATATATATAATATTAATATAATATTATGATATATATATCACTTCCCCGCCACCTTGAAGGAGGCGGTGGTGAGGCCCCTCCTTTAGAAGCCTTCCCTGGACCCGGCTGTTTTAGCGAATTAACATCCAGTCTCCAACCTTCAGTTTGTGGCGAAGGTTGTTGAGAGTGTGGTGGCGCGACAGCTCCCCCAGTACCTGGAGGAAACGGTCTATGCTTCAGGCCTGGGCACAGCACGGAAACGGCATTGATCGTGTTGGTTGATGATCTCTGGAGGGCTCGGGACGGGTTGCTCCTCTGTCCTGGTCCTATTAGATCTCTCAGAGGCTTTTGATACCATCAACCATGGTATCATGCTGCGCCAATTGGAGGGGTTGGGGTAGGGGGCACCGTGTTGCGGTGGTTCTCCTCCTTCCTCTCTGACTGGTCGTAGTTCGTGTTGACGTGGGCCAGAGGTCGACCTCGAGGCACCTTGTGTGTGGGGTGCCGCAAGGATTGGTTCTCTCGCCCCTTTTGTTCAACATTTATGTGAAGCCGCTAGGTGAGATCATCCGTGGTTTCGGGGTGAAGTGCCATCTGTACGCTGATGACACTCAGCTGTACATCTCCACCCCGGACCACCCCAACGATGCCCTTGACGTGATGTCCCGGTGCCTGGAGGTGGTGCGGATCTGGATGGGGAGAAACAGGCTCAGGCTCAATCCGTCCAAGACCAAGTGGCTGTGGCTTCCGGCATCCCGATATAGTCAATTGGCACCATCGCTGACTATTGGGGGCCAGTTGTTGGCCCCCACAGAGAGGGCTCACAACTTGGGCGTCCTCCTGGATACACGGCTGTCTTAGAAGAGCATATGACGGCTGTGGCCAGGGCGGCTTTTTATCAAGTTCGCCTGATCCGCCAGTTGCGTCCCTTTCTGGATCTGGATGCCTTACGCACGGTCACTCATGCTCTCGTCATATCCCGCTTGGATTACTGTAATGCTCTCTACATGGGGCTCCCCTTGAGGAGCACCCGGAGGCTCCAGCTGGTCCAGAATGCGGCCGCACGGGTGGTTATGGGGCGGCTCGGCACTCCCATGTAACACCTCTCCTGTGTGAGCTGCACTGGCTCCCGGTGGTCTTCCAGGTGCGCTTCAAGGTATTGGTTACCACCTTTAGAGCGCTCCATGGCTTAGGACCCGGGTATTTACGAGACCGCCTTCTGCCACCGATAGCCTCCCACCGACCAGTACACTCCCACAGAGAGGGGCTCCTCAGGGTGCCATCGGTCAAACAATGCTGACTGGTGGCCCCCAGGGGGAGAGCCTTCTCTGTGGGGGCACCTACCCTTTGGAATGAGCTGCCCCCGGAGATACGGCGGATCCCGGATCTTCGCACTTTCGCCATTCCCTAAAGACATTTTTATTCCAGCAAGCTGGGCTTGCCTAACTCTTTTAAATTGTTTTAATTTTTAAATTGTTTAATTATGGGTCTTAATATAAGGGTCCTTTTAATTGTGGGCCAAATTAATTTAATTGGATTTTAATACTGTTTTTAAATTTTGTATTTCTTGTGTTTTATCTCTTGGCTGTTCACTGCCCTGAGTCCTTCGGGAGAAGGGCGGTATATAAATATAATAATAAATAAATAAATAAATAAATAAATAAATAAATAAATAAATAAATAAATAAATAAATAAATAAATAAATATGTTTTCGTAGATTTTCATGGGTAGAGGTATGCAAGTCTTGGCGAATTCGGGTCTTTTCCCGTGTAAGATTGAGAGTATCTTGGTGACGTTTCGATGAGGTCCCACTCGTCATCACCAGCCTGAAGATGACCAGTAGGATCTCGTCGAAACGTCACCAAGATAGTCTCAATCTTACACGGGAAAAGACCCGAATACGCCAAGACTTGCATATGTATGTATGTATGTATGTATGTATGTATGTATGTATGTATATATATGTGAAAACCACCCATGCCGTAATCACAAAATCTCCAGAACCATAAAGCCTACAAACTTGAAATTTGCCACATATGTTCCTCTTGGCTTTTAGGTCCTAAGAAAGGATTTTTCCAAATAACCATCAGCATTAGTATTTCCTATATTATGATTAACACACTCTGATGCTAAGGAGTTCTACTCCCCCTCCCCACCTGAAAAGAAATCTGTTCCAAATGGAAAACACAAGCAGAGGAGAGGAGTTTCACTTCCAGTTTTACTTTCACAGCAGCAACCAGGAGATAGAATAGAGGAGGCTTCTGTGGGGCAAGGCTGAGGGAGAGAAGGGGATAGGATAGAAGAGGCTTCTGTGGGCCAATGCTGAGGGAGAGAAGGGGATAGGATAGGGGAGGCTTCTGTGGGGCAAGGCTGAGGGGTAGAAGGGAATAGGATAGGAGAGGCTTCTGTGGGCCAAGCCTGAGGGAGAGAATGGGATAGGATAGGAGAGGCCTCTGTGGGGCAAGGCTGAGGGGGAGAAGGGAATAGAATAGGAGAGGCTTCTGTGGGCCAAGCCTGAAGGAGAGAATGGGATAGGATAGGGGAGGCGTCTGTGGGGCAAGCCTGAGGGAGAGAAGGGGATAGGATAGGAGAGGCCTCTGTGGGGCAAGGCTGAGGGAGAGGAGAGGCTGATCATAACTAGTTCCTAGCGAAGCACAGGTATCCAGCTAGTGTGTGTGTGTGTGTGTGTGATTTATTATATGTGCGTGTGTGTGTTATATATGTATATACATTTATGTGTGTATTCTCTTGCTCTGTCAACAAGTTGAGCGCGCTAGCCTTTTGGAATGGACAAACATTGTTTTCATTAGTGAAAAAGAAACATATGTTTAGCTTCATAGCCATCAGATATAACCAGGCAATTTTCAGACTGCTGAGATCACTTGAGTTATATGTTAAGGTAAAAGGATGTGTTGCTATACCAAGTAATCTGCTCCTTTAAAATTGAGGTATATCTAATTATTTTCCTCTAGAGGAAGGAATGAATAGAGATGGAAGGAATGCAGTAAGGATATCCTTCTTCAAAGCAATGTGTCAGATGATCATAGCTGGACCTCCCTTTTTCCCTGCCCTTATTGTTTGATAATCTTTTATTTTCTTATATACTTTAGTTATTAACTGTGAGAACTAAAGCAGGAAACAAAGAAAAAAAACAAAACGAACATGGCAGAACAGTCTTGCTGTGCTTTCTCTGTTATCCCAGTAGGCTTTGTATGGGAATACTTCTTTGCAGTAGTATACTGGCTTTTCTTTGTTTGAAAGAAAGGAAAGCAGGTATATATGGCGTTAGAAATCTGTGAAATCTTCACAGTAGTGTACATTGGATTTGATATTCATACCAGGTTGTACTAGCTAGCAAGACCGTAATAATGATACTGAGAGTTTGTGCTTGTGTGTGTCCCAAGCTTTAGTATGAATTGAATTTTAAAAATGAATTTGGAGGGGGAAATGCCATGTAATGGATTTGGAATAAGACAATGTCTGGCAAAGTCACTTTTGTAAACAAAAAGCATACTGAGAGTGCATTCGTCAATTTTGACATCTTGAAGGCACTTTTAATCATAAAATTTTCCTGTACTCGTTACCGATTTCTATCACCCTTCTGCTGTTCTTGCTTCTAAATTGCTATCAGACCATGTTTTCCTGATGCGTACCTATGATATGTATATCTTCTTCAGTTTTAGTATATTAGTAGCCAGCAAGGAAAACATCTGCTTGTCTAGGCACTCTGGCAGGAATAAGTGGAGTTTACAGCAGGATACTGTCTGTCCGCCTCCCATGTTCCATGTAGGCACTTCCCAAATTAAAATAAAGTGAAACAGAAATGTATGGAAGATACCAGGACAAAAATATCTCAGAAAGGAGGAAGCAGACCCTCCATGATAATGCAGCTAGCTAAGTCCTGCACAGTTAGTGACTAGCTGCTAGGCAACCAAGTCTCTTGCTTGGAAATGGGGGTGGGGAAGTGGCTGAAAGTGATGACAAATATAAAGAAAATGGTATATAAGCAACAAGAGCCAGATATAACACCCCTTGTTTTTAAGATACGACATTACAAAAAACTGGACAATGAATCTACAGGTAAAGAAAGATACAAGCCAGAATATATTATACATTATAATACTGTAAATTATAATATACATTATAAAACCCTATTTATCAGCTTATTGGGTACCCTTTCATTCCCTAAATAGTGGACTTCTGACCATTTCAGAGTACTCTTCATGCAGAACAATGTTAATATGATCCTCTTTTTCACCAAATAAAACAGTGGAGTTTTCTTCCCCTCTTCCTTATTGGAGTACCCATTAGGGTCAAAATTAGGAAGGAGAAGAACGAAGGGTAGAAAAGGGACTCAGGAAAGGAAAGCATAATACAAAGGGCAAACATTGGGAGTAAAATAGCTGCAATGGAGGCTGGCTAGTGATCGGGAAAAAGGTTAGGGTTAATCTTTTCCAACACTTCTTAGGTATAGTTCTGCAATTTTCACTTATAGCTTGTGATGGTATAAGAGCAGTATTGTAGGGCCTTGAGGGAAGATTGGTATTGTTAGAGCATGATTATGCCTTATTAAAAATGCAAGTGGAAGCAGCAGGGTTAGAAACTATGATTAATTCAATGGTCCCAAATCATTGCAGCTTGGCCCAGTGGGGGGAAAGGGGAACTGGGCCGCATGAGTGGCAGACTGGCACACATGTGCATGCAGTTTGACTTGCACAAGTTGAGCTGCACCCATGTGTGCACGCACACCAGCCCGCCACTTGTACAACTCAAGCTGTACACATATGTGGAGGCCCGCTGCTTGCAGGGCCTGGTTCCAAATAGGCCACGGCCCAGTAGTGAGCCACGGCCCAGGGGGTAGGGACCCCTGATCTAATTGGTTTATCTTGTTTCCTTGAAAGTAAAACTTAACAGGAAAATAAGCCCTAGCATGATTTTTCAGGATGCTCGTAATATAAACCCTGCCACAAATAAGCCCCAATTAGGATCGTCAACCAGCCAGATGCATTTAGTACCATATTTCCCCCAAAATAAGACCTAACTGGAAAATAAGCCTTAATGTGTCTTTTGGAGCAAAAATTTATATAAGACCCAGTCTTATTTTCTGGGAAATACGAGTATGTGCCATGCTAAATTTATTAAAGAAGGACCGTCTGTGGTTTTCTTCACCACTACTGTTTGTAAGGAAAGCTCATTCAATGTGAGCAGAGTACATTACATGGAAGTATGATTTGTTTGTGTTTAAAATGGTTATCTCAACTTTATGGTAGATAATGAGCAGTTTCTGGTAGTATTTAAATCTGTAAAATGATATGAAAGTTTGTTAAAGAGCAAAGTTGCATATAGCCTTTAGAAAAGATTACCTTAAATAAACCACAGGTACAGTCCTCTCTTTTTGTTTGCCCCATTGATTAAACAAATAATTCACCTTTACATTTCTACAAGAAAAGGATTCCTGCAGTTGTTAATGTATACCATATTTATGGCCAAAGTTAGCGAAGGGATAGTTAACCAATCAAGAATGAAAATTATGCCTTGTTAAGAGAATTATGTTAAGTTCATTTTGAAATTTGTGGCACAGTAATGGTTAAGGCATTTTGAGCTAGAAATTGGGAGGCCATGAGTTCTAGTTCTGCCTTAGTCACAAAGCCAGCTGGGTGACCTTGGCCTGTCCCTCTATTTTAGTCCTAGGAAGGAAGCAAAGGCAAGCCACTTTTGAAAAACCTTGCCAAGAAAACTGCAGTGATTGGTCCAGGCAGTCTTGAAGAATTGAACATGATTGAACAGAAGAAAATATTGATCAGTATTTTGTAAAAGAAATTATTCTTCTTGTTCAGATCCCTGTTCTACAATGGCAATGTTTTGTGTACCTTATGTCCTCAAAACCACCTCTTGGATCACATATTCTGAAGAACTTAGTTCTTTGTAGTACTGATTGGGCTTTAAGAATCCATGTTGCTACAAGTTGTAACAACTGAATAACATCCTCTTTAATGCATATTTAAAAAATGTTGAAAATCCCAAATGGTTTAATGTTCTATCTTATTTGGTATAAGATGTTACCAATGTCATTTTGCAGATCTGTCATGCCAGTGTAAATCCTTTGGTTTGAGTCAACCAGTTTATGAATTTTATGTAGGTAGCAGATGGTTCTTGCAATAGTATGAAGATCGGTTTGTTGGAAGAGAGTTCATGCATGTCTTTGTTTAAAAATTAAAACAATCTGGTTGTTAAACATACCATACCTTAAACTGTAATTTGTAAAGGATACATGAAAATGGTACCTTATCAAGGTTGACTCAGTCTTCCATCCTTCCGAGGTCGGTAATATGCTGACACTGTAAACCACTTAGAGAGGGCTGTAAAAGCACTGTGAAGCGGTATATAAGTCTAAGTGCTATTGCTATTATACAAAGTATCGCTTATTGAATAAATTACTACTGGTTGAGCTTACACAATATATTAAATTATAAATCTGAGATGAGCAACTACAAATGTCAGAGATTACAATTCCTGAACTAGTAGGCCAGTGGTGGCCATTTACTCATATGTTTAATTTTTTTAAGGATTTAAACTTCAAAGTTTCAGGTGGTATGAAATGAGAGCCCTTTAGAAGGGAAACAGTTCCCACCCCCACCTTTAAATTCCCCAGTTCCTGATAAATGGCCTGTAATTGGACCACTAAAATTAGGCTCATCTGTCAATACATTTTGGCATAGTCTTAATGTTCTGTGGGATATACCGTATTTTTCGGAGTATAAGACGCACCTTTTTACCTCCAAAAAGGGGGTGAAAATCTGGGTGTGTCTTATACACCGAATGTAGCCCCACCCGCCCGCCGGCCCCCATCCTTTGGCCTGTGCCTCGCAGCAGTTACCTTCTTGCAAGCAAACAGCAAGAAAAAACAGCTCCTTTCAGCTTCAGCATAGACTAATTAGTACAAGTTGATTGGATCGGCCTCCCGACTCTCAGCTGATTTGCTCTCAGCTGTTTTTTTTTAATTATTATTATTAGTTCAATATATATGCCGCCTTTCTCCGGAGACTCAGGGTGGCTTACAATGCATTTTTTAAAAAAAAAACCATTATAAAACCATTTAAAAATTAAAACATTAAACATTTTAACAATGTTTTAATGTTAAACAATGTTTTAATGTTTTAACATTAAAACATTAAACATTTTGCCAAGGCTCTGGTGCTTGCTGCAAGGAGATAAATTGCTGGAGCAGATTTTTTTTCCCCTTGTGCTAATCAAGCTATGCTGAAAGCGAAACTGAAAGTAAAGCAGGCTGTTTGCTGCAACTAGGCAAAGGCAGAGGAAGATTACTTTTTCTTCTTTTTCTTTTTTTTCCTCGCCAAAAAAGGTAGATGCAAACAATGGGAAATTTAGGGCAAAAGAGGAGAGTTCAAGATTTTAAAACACAAAAGAAAAAAGAAAGAAAAAGGCAAAAATAAAAATGGGAACGGAGAAAAAGAAATGAAAGAGAAAAATGTTATACATATTTAGAATTGAAATATGAATAGTAATAAGAAATAAATGGGAAATCATGATTGTAAAAATGAAATGAATAATAATTGGAATATTTGTCTTTGTATTTTTGAAATCTAGACAATGATAAGTTTTATTTATTTTTTTTAGAAATATGAATAAGTATAAACTGTAACAATTGAAATACCTTTAATGGTATATGGTGGTGAAAGTAAAAAGGATTAAATTATAGCTTGGATAACAGCTAGAACATTTTTAAATTTAATTAGGGAAATTGTAATGATTGAAATGTTTTTAATTATATATTGTGATGAAAGTAGAAATGATTAAGTTGTGGTTTGGAGGATTATATGGGCAAAACTATGTGGGTTATTGGGACAGTTTAAAATGTGAAAATGAGTAACATAAGGGGAAAATTATTTGGTTTATTATTATTGATAAATATAATTAATTGATTTGTAAGAAATTGGATTGCATGGAAATAATTGGAATATTCATGTTCATATTGATAAATATAAAAAAAAAGATAGTTATATAACTAATTGATTTATATTAAAATGTTGAATTTGTATTAAACAATTGTAATATTACATAAGTAACCCACATTGATTATGATAATTACATAATCAATGTGAGGATGGATTTAAAAATAGATGACAATGGGAAGGGGTATCATATAGAATAGAAGGGAAAAAATTGAATTTGATTAAGATTAGAGATGAGGATGAAGGGCAGTATTGGTTTGTTTAAAAAAATAGATGAGGAATAAATATGGCAAAAAGGAAATATAGAAATTGTAAATTTAATTGAAATGACTAAACACTGTTTAAATTTGTGAACCAGCCAAATACTCTGTTCAAAGAAAATACCTTGTATGTTTGTATGTGTGTTTGTCTAAAAAATAAAAAAAACCTTTTTTTAAAAAAAACCCAAAAAAGGTAGGTGCGTCTTATACTCCAAAAAATACGATATATATGTACATCATGGGTTGCTCATTTCTGCCATGCCAACATGGTTTGCAAGCCATGATAGTTGGGTTCCTCTATTACATTCAGTCAAAATCAAACAGTCCATAATATGGCCTAATGTGCTAGCTGAATCAAAATATGAATGACACATAATGGAACATATGTAGAATAATTGTGAATTTTTCATCATATATACAAGCAATACATGTATGAGATGAATTGTCCCTATGATATTTTTTCCATTCTTGCATAATGTACATTGAGCTTGTTATAAATTCATGTTGGGACTATGAGCATATGATTTATGCTGTGTAAACCATAAATATTTGATTCAGTATTTTCACTGTTCATTTAACAGAATCTTCTGGCAATAATTGAAAAGAAAGCCAATCCCCTGAAGAACTTGCATCTCTTGTCAGCATTATCTCCTCATTAATGCTGTCTGCAGTCAGCACTCTGCTTGGTAGCTTTTGAAATAATGTTTTACATGATGAATAAAGAATCCTCTGTCTTAGTTGTTTCTAAGTACCAGGCTTTTGTCAGGAGCTGAACAAGAGTAGCATGTAAATATATTTAAGGAAGTATTTGCCAAATATTTGTTAAACTCTGTTTTAAAAGCTATATTTCTAACTTGAAATAAAATTGAATAGCTGCTATATAAGAAATGTGATATGTTTGTACACATGCGAAGTATAATTCTTGCAGGCCTTTTAGATGAGGACAAAATATTAGGCGTATTTGAAAATCAGAATTGTAAAACTGAATAATTTTATACATCTGTAAACATTCAGGTAATCTTCACTATCCGTTTCTTCTAGTGACAATTATCCATTATTTGTGTATTAAGTAGACTTAACATAATATAATTTTAAATATGCTTTTTATACCATCTGTTTCCACTTTAAATATAATCTGGATTTAGCTGGCTTACACGTATTATGATCGCTCTGTTTAATATGCTGGTTTAGTGGCCTGATTGAGAGCTGTCTGCATTTCTTTTATTTCTTCACTTTGCAGGAAAGCAACCAGAGTGGTTGTTGAAAATAGGAATGAATGCTCAGCTATAAATTTCTCATTTGATGCTCCTTCTCTTATCTGCCTTACCTCCTCTGTTGTTTAAATGTTATATAAAGACATATTTTTGATTTATCATATCAACCTCCACTCCTCCCACAACTACTCCTTCCTTGCTGTATGCGGACTCTCCTTTCTGAGACTCCTGTTGGTCTGAGAAGAATACCTTGAGCACTTTGCTCCCTATTATAAATTTGAACAGTTCCTGTCAAATCACCAACTCAAAAATTATGATTATTTAAAGAATCTTCTTTCCCACATTATATTTGGCAGATAATCTCTTGAATCTCAACAATTGAAAATGCATAATGTATATAAATATTCTTATAATGCTTTTGGAAAAGTGCAGTGACTATTTTTAGTTTCTCTGTTAAGAGGCAACTGTTATTTCCCAGCTAGGTGGAAAGTTTTTGACATGAAGATGCTGTTGCAGCTGTAATACTTCACACAGGAACTGCTGACCTTTAGGGACAGAACTGGCTAGATTTCTGCAGTGAATCCTTGTAGTCTCCAAATGTGTCCATAATGTGGTGTTATGCCTACAGTTGGGATCTGTGCCAAGGAAGGTGCAGTTTTGGTTCCTTTTCATCAAGTTGTGTCAAGTTCATCAGATAGGTTTGGCTGTGCTAATTCTTCCTATAACTTAAAATTTGCCTTCAAGATGATGCTGGAAAGTAACCCTCCGTAATTATGAGGGAAATAACGTCATAAAGTATAACTTAGGTTCTTCAGTTGTAAGTATCCCTATGTTGAATCTTGGAAGTGCAAAGAGAAGTACAAATCTGGAACATGGAGCTACAAAAAAGTCTCAAGCCTAATTTGCCATCGTTCACATTTAAGGGTCTCCATGAACAGATTTATCCAAATAACTTACTTATCCAGTATTACATTTCTACATTATATAGAAATGTCAAATTTTTATGTTAGTCCATTTTTTCCTATAGCATTATTAACAATTTCCCAAAAAAATGTCTTTATATAGCTGAAAATATAGTGCAGTTCAGACAATTATTGTAAACCAATTGTCTGTAACCCATCCGGATATACCATTGCCGCCTTCTGGTTAGGTGGACACGAGAGAAATAAAACTACTGGGTTCTAACCATATATCTTTTTTATTTTCCAAGAATTCCTTTGGGATGAATGACTTATAAGTAAGGATTATGCTTGAAGTTGGTGTTTTGCTTTTCAGGGAGCTCTCTTCCTATTTTTCTGAAATAAAAATCATTTTTAAAATTAAAATCAGCATATATGCCAGGGAAATGTTCCTGGGACCCTTGCGTGTAAGCTAATTAAGGCAGTCTCTTTGATTAACATCATACACTTCTGCCCAGCTTCTTTCTACATGGTCTAAGTTATCATTTATGAAAGTTGTCTCCCGACTCACTTGCAATGTTTTGTTTGTTTTTGTCTTTTTGTTCTATTCGCTTTCTTCAGCCTCCCACAACTTTTCACAGTAGGCAAGAAAACACAATTATGGATGTCCAAGACCTCTTGTTCTCAAACCTTTTATAGCTGATTGAACTGAAACTTATTTTCTCCAAATATAAATTTCACTGAGTATTTTTAAGCAAGATTAATTCAAAGATCCTCCAGTAAGTGAACTATTTTTAATTTGGAACCAGTGTACCTACTGTATGTATACATTAGAACTGGCACATTCTGATAAACGAAGAATATTCAGCTTGGATTGGTTATTCATCTTCTAGAAATGTAATGTTCCAGAACATTACAAATGTTTAGCTCCCTTTCTTAGCATATTTGAACTTCTCAGATACTTGATGTGGCACAACTGTTAAGAAACCCTTATTATATATCTGAATAAAACCCTCAAATTGTTGATACATCTCAGAGAATGAATCTCTAGACTCCTCTATATTTTCTTAAGTTTAAACTCAGAAGCTCTTTTTCACACCTTAATGCTTTGTGTTTCCCATTCTCAGTACTAGGTGACTGTTCATTATTGACATTTTCAGAATTCCTGCTCTTGGAAATTCTAGTTCCCAGATATGTTACACAATGAACCACTTCTGAGAAGAGGATTAATTTATGGAAAGTGGCCTGTTCCAGACAAATTCAACAAAGACAAAAAGAAAAAAGAGAGAGAAAGGCACTTTCCCCTTCCCATTTCTGGTTCCAGCAGCCTCACGTTTCTCTCTACAGCAGTCTTTACTCCATTATCACTAGTTCTGCCATTAGTAGATCTGATTTACACTGTCCATTCTTCAGAAATTGATGAAAGATCCCCTTGATCTAATGTTCCAGGTCATCTTTTGTTCATCAGGAGAGTAGAAACCAAGACTTTTCCCCATTTATCTCAAAATCACTGAGATTATAGTTGGCTTTCTCATCCCCACTCTACTTTTTAAAGGAATATTTCCTTGATTAAAATTATTAATTTCATCATGTTCTCTTATTCTTGGGCAGTTCAGTCTTTTAGAATGTCTTTTAGTAGATCCTTTCTATACAGAACAGTCCAAGATGTTACATGTATTGGTCTTCCACTCACATTCCATTTTTGAATTTTGCCTAGGTGTGCCTTGGGTGAACTATGCGATAGACAGCTTTGAAAGGCTTGTTCTCTTGTGCTTAGGACTCTTTCCTTTTCCAAGATGCTCCTTCAGGACAGATTTCACAGCTAAGTTTCATCCCAGCATTGGTTTTTTTGCTAAAATATGGTTTTGTTACCTTATGTAAATGAGACTTATGACTGCTGAAGTCACTGCCACTGAAGTGTGGGACCAGGCTCATTGATTTCCTAAAGAAGCTTAGGCTAAATCTATAGATTAGCTTCTAATGATCCTTCGGTCTATTTGACATACAGTGCATTCAGAAAGTATTCAGACCACCTTCACTTTTGACAATTTTGTTATGCTGCAGCCTGATTCTACAGTTATTGAAATTCAGTTTTTTTCCATTAATCTACACTCAGTAGCCCATAATAAAATAGAATTGACCTCCATAATTCTCAAATGGAACAAGTTTGGCACAACCAGAACTCTTCCAATAGCTGGTTGCCTGGTCAAACTGAGCAATCAGGGGAGAAGGACCAGACGTGGTATTCAGCAGGTTCTGACCAGTTCTGGAGAACCGGTAGTGGAAATTTTGAGTAGTTTGGAGAACCGATAAATACCACCCCTGACTGGCCCCGCCCCCATCTATTCTCTGCCTCCCGAGTCCCAGCTGATCGGGAGGGAATGGGGACTTTGCAGTAACCTTCCCCTGAAGTGGGGAGGGAATGGAAATTCTACAGTATCCTTCCCCTGGAGTGGGGTGGGAATGGAGATTTTACAGCATCCTTCCCTTGCCACGCCCACCAAGCCACGCCCACAGGACCGGTAGTAAAAAAATTTGAATCCCACCACTGAGAAGGACCTTAATAAGAGAGGTGACCAAGAACCCGATGGTCACTCTGACTGAGCTCCAGCGATCCTGTGTGGAGATGGGATAGAGTTCCAGAAAGACAACCATCACAGCAGCCCTCCAATTTCGGCTTTATGGCAGAATGGCTAGACGGAAGCCTCTCCTCAGTGAGAAACACATGAAAGTCTGCTTGGAGTTTGCAAAAAAGCATCTGAAGGACTCTCAGACTGTGAGAAACAGGATTCTCTGGTCTGAGGACAGAGGAAATAAACTTGAAAGATATTTGGAGGGAGAGAAATGGGAAAAATAGACAATATACTTTCTACTCTGATAGACATTCATCTTGGTCCAGACTGGATATGATATGAGCAACAATGGAATTGACTTTAAATATTGAACAAGTGAATATAGATACTAATACATGGGCGGATCATAGCCCAGTGATTGTTATTTGGAAAGGGTGAAAAGGCAGATCTAGATGGACATTTAACAATATAATGTTAAAAGAGAAAGATTTTATACAGAAAATGAAATGAGAATTGGACTTTTTTGTCAAGGAGAATAAGAAAGAAACATCGATTCAAAACAGTTGGGATACAATGGAAGCCTTTGCCAGAGGATTAATCATCGATTATACACGGAAAAGAAATGTGAAGAAAAGACAAACCCTTAAAGTATTGAGAGATGACCATAAAAGACTCCTAATTTTACTAGGAGTAGCTAATTTTACTAGCTAATTTTACAGTTACTCTGTAATTTTCTATAAGAATAATTATATTCCTATTTTCTTCAATATTGTGCATCTAGAAATTTACTTACCCATCTATGTGAATCACAGAAGCCATGATAAAAAAAAGTTACTAACAAAATGTGCAAAAACATTTTGTTTGGAAACACATGAAATGTGAAATTTTTCAAAATGTAAGTTTTAAGCATAAAACAGGATGTTCCAACTACTGGGGAAGCAGCTTGAGCTTGAGACACAGGGATTTCAAACTCAAGGCGTGAGATGACACCAAATGATAAAAACAATGTGTTCAAACAAAAATCAGCAGTTTTGGAATCAAGATGGGTGTTTTGCAAAATTTCATACTAGAAATCTTTCAAAATAAAAAATTGTGCATGCCCATTTTAACCTCTAATGAGTTCTTCAGTGGTCAATTGTGTATTCATACAACCTGCCCTACCTGAGTATTAGCACTGTTGGAAACTCACTCTCCTTTCACATCTGCTGTGGCAGTGTTACAAACTGAAAGCAATTGGCAGGGATCATGCCTAGTCATGTATTATATATGGGGTTTAGCTCCTACCAAATTAGTAAGCTGTAGAATTTTTTGAATGAACCTGTCCATACGAACATAACCAGTGTATGTGAAGTCATCCCAAGAACTGCAGTTGCAGTTGCTTCTCGCACACACATTTCAGCAAAAATTTCGAGAACAAGAGGGAAGCATATTTTTGAAGGAATAGTTCTCAGTTTTGCAGAATGTAATTTACCAAGTGTATAACATACTATATTCTGACATTCTGCTTGCTTACACCCTTCCTTATAAAAATACTTCCTTATAAAAATCTGCACTCTGTCATGGAAATAAAGATTCCCTTGACTAGATTTTCTTCCTAGACTTACCCAGGATGACCATGTAGAATATTCTGTCTTGGCATTCTTCCATTCCCTGACCAGCATCATCTATATCAAGCCTGATGATGACAAATACATGATGATATCAATATGTAAATGAAAGTTTTGTGTAATGATGATATGACATCTAAATGCGTAAGGAAATCCTGCCATTTGTATTATTACATTATCATGCAGATATCATCTGTAGGCTCTTTGCTGCCTCTAATGAATGTTTCTGGAATAGTGGCAATATATGTGTTGGATATGTTCGCCATCTTGGGTTATTTATAAAAAAAATAATGAATGTGGAACAAAAATTAAACAAACCAATAAATAAACCTTTGAAAAGAATGTCCAATATGAGTTACCCTAAACCAGTGGTTCTCAACCTTCCTAATGCCGCGACCCTTTAATACAGTTCCTCATGTTGTGGTGACCCCCCAACCAGGGGTGGGTTCTAAATTTTTTTTACTACCGGTTCTGTGGGCGTGGCTTATTTTGTGGGCGTGGCTTGGAGGTCATGTGACTGGGTGGGTGTGGCTAGCTGGTAATGTGACCGGATGGCCATGGCTATGTGTATAGGGACTACTCAGAGGGCTGAAAAAAGTCATTTCTGACAGGTCCTCGCACTTTTGACTGGTCCTCACACTTATGACCATCCTCACATTTATGCCTGTGCAGCATTCTTAACAACCATGTCACTCATTTCACAACTGCTTCTCTTCAACATGGTATAAGATAGGGCAAAAAACGTAAAATGTGAGGACAGTCGTAAATTCGAGGACTGGTCAAAAGTGCGAGGACCAGTCAAAAATAACTTTTCAGCCCTCTGAGTAGTTCATATGCATAAAAGGATACAGCAATAGAGAGGGATGAAGGAAGGGAAGGGAAATTAGAATAGGAGTGAAGGTAAGAGAGGAGGAGAAGGAGAAAGAGGAAGTAGGGAGAAGAAGAAGAGGGGGGGAAGAGAAAGTAAGTAAGAAAGAAAAGACAGAGGTGGTAGGTTTGAGGAGAAAGATTGCTGTACAATAAAAAAGATGAAAGGGAAGAAAGCCAACCCCAAACAAATATTAAGATATTAAGATAAAGAATGAATTGTTAAACTTTAAAGAATAAAAGAGAACAAATAGGAATAAATAGCAATAATTAGAAACACACATACAAACATACAACGTATTTTCTTTGAACAGAGTATTTGGCCGGTTCACAAATTTAAACAGTTGTAAGAGGTTAGCACCCACCCCTTTCCTAAAAGATGAAATATTTTGGGAAATATTAAAAAGGCAGAATATTATATTTCCCTGGATGAGAAATGGAGAAGCATATTTTACAGACAAAGCAGCTCCCACCTTCCTGCCCCCCACCCTTTGTTAATGGGCCAGAGGCAGAAAGTCAATCCTTTGTCAAAGGACATTTGCAACACAATAGCAACAGAAACTAACACAATGGGTCCCATCAAGCCATGTGATCCTGTCCACCATTAAACCATCTTTCCAAGCAGTCTCCATGTTTCCAGTGTCTTTTTCCCCACTTGGAGCAGAACCCAGAAGGATATTTCTTCCAACACAGTATTTAGTCATTTCAATTAAATTTACAATTTCTATATTTCCTTTTTACCATATTTATTCCTCATCTATTTTTTTAAAAAAACCAACATTACCCTTCATCCTCATCTCTAATCTTAATCAAATTCAATTTTTCCCTTCTATTCTATATTATACCCCTTCGCATTGTCATCTATTTTTATATCCATCCTCACATTGGTTAATTATGTAATACAGTTGTTTAATACAAATTCAATATAAATCAATTAATATTAATAAATCAATTTTAATATAAATCAATTAGTTATATAACTATCTTTTTTGTATATTAATCAATATGAACATGAATATTCCAATTATTTCCATGCAATCCAATTTCTTACAAATCAATTAATTATATTTACCAATAATAATAAACCAAATAATTTCCCCCATATATTCCTCCAAACCACAACCATTTCTGCTTTCAACACAATATACAATTAATAGTATCTCAATTATTACAATTCCCTAGTTAAATAGAGCTTTTTTTCTTTTGTGTTTTAAAATTTTGAACCTCCTTTTGCCCTAAATTTCCCATTGTTTGCAGTTTTGCACTTACCTTTTTTGGTGAGGAAAAAGAAAAAGAAATCTCTCTGCCTCATTTTGACACGTTGCAACGAAGACCCTTCTTTAGTTTCAATTTCGCTTTTCAGCATAGCTAGGGGGAAAAAAATTTGCTCCAGGAATTTACCTCTTTGCAGCTAGCTCTTTGAAGCCCCACGGCAAGAATTTAAAGTTTTTTTTCCCTCTAGCCACCAGCTGGGACTCCAGAGGCAGCAATAGATTGGGAGTGGGCGGGGTAAACGAACGGCGACCGGGCGATCCAACAGAGGCAGAGGGTGAGAGTGAGTGAAGGTGTGGGGGGGGCGAGAGAGGGCTTTGGCGACCCCTGTGAAATGGCCGTTCGACCCCCAAAGGGGTCGCGACCCCCAGGTTGAGAACCGCTGCCCTAAACCATTACATGAACAATGTCTCATTAGAAGATGAAGTAAAAATATTCAAAGTTTATTCATATGTTCCCTGACGAGATGAATCAGCTAGTGATCCAGTAAATGGAGAAAAATGTTTTTTTCTAATTCCTCTACTCTTAATCTTTGCATTACTTGTCTTGCTGACAAATTCGTTTCATATTTAGTAGTCTCTGCCAGTTCTTTTGTCCACTAACATATCTAATTGCTTTTATTTAGATTTATATCTACACAATATTGTGCATCTTTGTGTGTCCCAATTGCAGGTACTGTATGCTTGTTTCTAACTGCTGGTAGCCATTTCAGTCTGCTTATTAAGGATATCTGAAGTTAAACTAAATTGCTTCTTACATACATACATACATACATACATACATACATACATACATACATATATACAGTATAGCTTGGAGGTCATGTGACTGGGTGGGTGTGGCTAGCTGGTAATGTGACCGGATGGCCATGGCTATGTGTATAGGGACTACTCAGAGGGCTGAAAAAAGTCATTTCTGACAGGTCCTCGCACTTTTGACTGGTCCTCACACTTATGACCATCCTCACATTTATGCCTGTGCAGCATTCTTAACAACCATGTCACTCATTTCACAACTGCTTCTCTTCAACATGGTATAAGATAGGGCAAAAAACGTAAAATGTGAGGACAGTCGTAAATTCGAGGACTGGTCAAAAGTGCGAGGACCAGTCAAAAATAACTTTTCAGCCCTCTGAGTAGTTCATATGCATAAAAGGATACAGCAATAGAGAGGGATGAAGGAAGGGAAGGGAAATTAGAATAGGAGTGAAGGTAAGAGAGGAGGAGAAGGAGAAAGAGGAAGTAGGGAGAAGAAGAAGAGGGGGGGAAGAGAAAGTAAGTAAGAAAGAAAAGACAGAGGTGGTAGGTTTGAGGAGAAAGATTGCTGTACAATAAAAAAAATGAAAGGGAAGAAAGCCAACCCCAAACAAATATTAAGATATTAAGATAAAGAATGAATTGTTAAACTTTAAAGAATAAAAGAGAACAAATAGGAATAAATAGCAATAATTAGAAACACACATACAAACATACAACGTATTTTCTTTGAACAGAGTATTTGGCCGGTTCACAAATTTAAACAGTTGTAAGAGGTTAGCACCCACCCCTTTCCTAAAAGATGAAATATTTTGGGAAATATTAAAAAGGCAGAATATTATATTTCCCTGGATGAGAAATGGAGAAGCATATTTTACAGACAAAGCAGCTCCCACCTTCCTGCCCCCCACCCTTTGTTAATGGGCCAGAGGCAGAAAGTCAATCCTTTGTCAAAGGACATTTGCAACACAATAGCAACAGAAACTAACACAATGGGTCCCATCAAGCCATGTGATCCTGTCCACCATTAAACCATCTTTCCAAGCAGTCTCCATGTTTCCAGTGTCTTTTTCCCCACTTGGAGCAGAACCCAGAAGGATATTTCTTCCAACACAGTATTTAGTCATTTCAATTAAATTTACAATTTCTATATTTCCTTTTTACCATATTTATTCCTCATCTATTTTTTTAAAAAAACCAATATTACCCTTCATCCTCATCTCTAATCTTAATCAAATTCAATTTTTCCCTTCTATTCTATATTATACCCCTTTGCATTGTCATCTATTTTTATATCCATCCTCACATTGGTTAATTATGTAATACAGTTGTTTAATACAAATTCAACATTTTAATATAAATCAATTAGTTATATAACTATCTTTTTTGTATATTAATCAATATGAACATGAATATTCCAATTATTTCCATGCAATCCAATTTCTTACAAATCAATTAATTATATTTACCAATAATAATAAACCAAATAATTTCCCCCATATATTCCTCCAAACCACAACCATTTCTGCTTTCAACACAATATACAATTAATAGTATCTCAATTATTACAATTCCCTAGTTAAATAGAGCTTTTTTTCTTTTGTGTTTTAAAATTTTGAACCTCCTTTTGCCCTAAATTTCCCATTGTTTGCAGTTTTGCACTTACCTTTTTTGGTGAGGAAAAAGAAAAAGAAATCTCTCTGCCTCATTTTGACACGTTGCAACGAAGACCCTTCTTTAGTTTCAATTTCGCTTTTCAGCATAGCTAGGGGGAAAAAAATTTGCTCCAGGAATTTACCTCTTTGCAGCTAGCTCTTTGAAGCCCCACGGCAAGAATTTAAAGTTTTTTTTCCCTCTAGCCACCAGCTGGGACTCCAGAGGCAGCAATAGATTGGGAGTGGGCGGGGTAAATGAACGGCGACCGGGCGATCCAACAGAGGCAGAGGGTGAGAGTGAGTGAAGGTGTGGGGGGGGCGAGAGAGGGCTTTGGCGACCCCTGTGAAATGGCCGTTCGACCCCCAAAGGGGTCGCGACCCCCAGGTTGAGAACCGCTGCCCTAAACCATTACATGAACAATGTCTCATTAGAAGATGAAGTAAAAATATTCAAAGTTTATTCATATGTTCCCTGACGAGATGAATCAGCTAGTGATCCAGTAAATGGAGAAAAATGTTTTTTTCTAATTCCTCTACTCTTAATCTTTGCATTACTTGTCTTGCTGACAAATTCGTTTCATATTTAGTAGTCTCTGCCAGTTCTTTTGTCCACTAACATATCTAATTGCTTTTATTTAGATTTATATCTACACAATATTGTGCATCTTTGTGTGTCCCAATTGCAGGTACTGTATGCTTGTTTCTAACTGCTGGTAGCCATTTCAGTCTGCTTATTAAGGATATCTGAAGTTAAACTAAATTGCTTCTTACATACATACATACATACATACATACATACATACATACATACATATATACAGTATATATTTACTTGTACAGAGAGAGAGAATGTGTGTTAATGTATAGGGATAGGCATAGGCATACCATATCTGATATTTAAAGCACAGGCTTACCATAGTTAATATTTATTATAGCATATTAAAACTCCAATATTGAAAAACACCATACACAAACACATAGACAGTGTATAAAAATACAAGCATACCATAACTAATACTTGTATAGCACAGTCTCTTACCTTGAAAAACATCTTACATGAAATTAATAATTGAAATCATTATTTATGGCTTTTTAAAGAAGCCCTGTAAACATTTTCAAAAACGGCTAATGTCTTTTTTTATTACCCTCCTTTCATTTGTGCTTGTAATTGTCAGTGTGCTGTAGGGTTAATGAAATTGTTGAATGTAGGGGGATTTTTTTTTCCTTTCAAACTTCAGTGTTTATTATTACATTTTGCTTGATAAAGTAAACTAGAAGAACAACAACTTTTTGATTTTTTTGTAACGTGCGCAAATGTTGCTTAAATGTTTTCCATGAAATGTATTTAATATACAAACTTGATCTAAGTTAATAAAACATGAGAGATAAAACCTTCTTTTTGGTTTGGGATTTACTCGTGCTAAACTGAAAACAAGTGAAGCATGTTATGACACCAATGCATTAATTAAGGAGTTACTGAATTCAAGTTGCCCCTCAATCACAGATCTAAATAGGTGACTTTTGGCCTATTCACATTAGGGTCTATCTCAGGCAAAAGGGTACAGATAGACTGCAACTTAATGACTGGTCACTTAGCGATTGTTTAAAGTTATAATGAACTCTTCCCCAAATACTTACGTTCTATTACGGACCTCCCCACCTCGATCACTTGACGGTACTTTGAGTGCTGAGCAACCAGCCTATGTTTGCATCCATTTGCAGCAACCTACAGTCACATGAACGTATTTTATGATGTTTTAGCCAAAACCCAGCATTTTCTTAATAACCGCACATTTACTTAATGACCATGGTGATTCATTTAACAACAGTCGCAAAAAAAGACTGTAAATTCAGGTTGTTCACAGGATGACCAGCTTTATGACTGTCATGACTGTAATAGCAGCCTCTATTACTGTCATAAATTGAGGACTATCTATATAAATTAATTTGCACTAGTCATATTGCACGTTGAGTATTGGTCCAGTTTTGAGCAACATATTTTAATAGTAATCAAATAAATTAAAAAAGATTGAGAGAAGGACAATAGGAATGATCAGGAAATAAAAATTAAGAATTTGGGACTTTTAGTTTTTCAAAAGAAAAGGCTATATTATTTAAGTTCCTGAAAATAAAAAATAGAAAATCAAGATGTCATTGTTGTCATGCCACAATTCAGGGTATGAAAAAATGGATTTAAATTAAGGAAAGATAGATTGTAAGTGAATGCTAAAGCAGTTTTACAGTAAAACCCAGTACTAGAAAATGGGCTTTGACTTACCTGAAAGCCCTTTCTGATTGTGGTGGGTCTGGTGGTCATCTCTGTGGGCATGCTCTACCGATGATGACGGATCGGGTCTGCAAGCTAAGAAGCTCCTCCCCTTCCTCTTGCTTCCCAGCTTTCCGATGAGAGACGATTTGAAGCAGACCAACACGGTGAGCTGCAAGAAAGGAAACAGGACACCAGGACCACGCCGAATCGGCCCTGGGCATCAACAGGGTGGGGCTGACCACCGGACCCACCACAATCAGAAAGGGCTTTCAGGTAAGTCAAAGCCCATTCTCATTGATCGTGGGTCCGGTGGTCATCTCTGTGGGACATACCAAAGCAGGGAGATGCCCTGGCCGATGGAGTGGTCCGCTGGAGGACCTGTTGGAGGACCCTACGACCAAAGGCAGCATCCGCGGATGCGAACTGGTCTAGGCGATAGTGACGTATGAAAGGGGTAGGGGACGACCAGGCCGCAGCCCGGCAGATCTCCTCCAAGGAAGGTTGGGTAGCCCAGGCAGCTGAAGTGGAATGGGCCGTGATCCTAGGTGGAACTGGCAAGGCTTGGGACCCGTAAGTTGTGGCTATGGTGGCCCTGATCCAGCGCCCCACTGTGATGGAAGACACCTTTTGGCCCATACTGGAAGGCTGGAAGGAGATCAGGAGGGATTCTGACCGCCTGAAGTCAGACATCCGACGGATATAAATCCGAAGGGCCCTTCGCACATCCAAGGTATGCCAGGCTCGTTCCAAGGGCCGGTTGGGATGTGGGCAAAAATTTGGGAGGACTAGTTCCTGTGTACGGTGGTACGGGGAATTAAGCTTAAGGAGGAACGTGGGATCTAACCTAAGGACCACCCTGTCTGTATGAAAGATACAGAGGTCAGCTCTGATGGAAAGGGCTGCCAACTCCGAAATTCGCCTGGCCGAAGTTATGGCCAGCAAAAAGGAGACCTTGTAAGATAGGAAGCAAAGGCCTACCGTTCTGAGAGGTTCAAAGGGAACCCTAGTGAGGGCGTCCAACACTAGGGGCAAGTCCCATGAAGGGTACCTATGTACTGGCCCCAGGCGAAGGTTAGAAGTCCCTCTGAGGAAGAGACGGATAAGGGAACAGCTCGAGAGGGAACCCTTGGAACCACAACACAAGATGGTGGACAGGACGGAGACCTGTCTGCGGAGAGTGTTCGGGGCTAGTCCCGCTTCAAACCTGTTCTGAAGGAACACCAGTACCTGCACCGTAGTGGCCGCCGTAGGGACTATGGATCGACGGTTGCACCACGACACGAAGGAACGCCAAGTGGAGTCGTAAATTCGGGTCGTTGATGGGCGGCGAGCTGCTTGGATGGTGCTGGTGACCCGAGATGGAACCTTGGCCGCTCTCAGCAAGCTCCGCTCAACCACCAGGCGGTTAGCTAAAGCCATGCCGTGTCCGGGTGAAGCAGCGGCCCTTGACGAAGAACCACCTTGTCTCGAGGAAGACGCCAGGGATGGCGAACAGACAGGGCTTGAAGGTCCGCGAACCAAGGTCGACGTGGCCAGAACGGAGGGATCAGAAGGAGCTCCGCCCGTAGAAGCAGCATCTTCCTGATGACTTTGGGAATGAGAGGCAGAGGCGGAAAGGCGTAGAGAAGGCCGTCCGGCCACTCGCTGTGAAGTGCGTCCACGGCCTCTGCCCCCAGTTCCGGGTAACGAGAGAAGAACCTCTCCGTCTGGCGATTGACTCGAGTGGCGAACAGGTCCACCACAGGGGAGCCCAGACGAGCGGTGATCATCCGAAACAGATCCGGGTCCAGAGTCCACTCCCCTTGGTCCACTGACTGCCGACTGAGCCAGTCTGCTTGGGTGTTCGTCACTCCCGATATGTGAGGTGCCCGAAGGGACCTCAGGTGAGTCTCCGCCCAGGCTCCCAAACTCTCGGCCTCCTCCATGAGGTGGCGAGACTGGGTCCCCTCAGGCGGTTTACATGTGCCTTGGCGGCTACATTGTCAGTCCGTACCAGTACGTGTTTGTCTATCACCATGTCCTGAAAGACCCGGAGAGCCAGGTGGATGGCCTGGAGCTCTAACCAGTTGATGTTGTGGGTCAAGTCGTACTGGGACCAACGGCCCTGGGCCATGGATGATGAAAGGTGAGCCCCCCAGCCCTGGAGGCTGGCATCCGTCGTAAGAATCAGATATTGGGAGACCCTGAACTCCCTCCCCTTGAGGACTGCTGCCAACGACCACCATTGGAGGGACAGAAGCACCTTGTGAGGTAAGAGGACCTTGAGGTCGGATGTCCCTAGTTGTCGTTTTTGGTAAGGGAGCAGAAACCACTGCAGGTCCCTGCAGTGGAGACGTGCCCAAGGAACGATCCCTATACAGGAGACCATCTTGCCCAGGAGCTGGGACAGAGACGCCAGGGAGACAGGCCTCCCTGATGACACCGCTCTGACCAGTGACCGCAAGCTGGACAGGCGCTCCTGAGAAAGATACACCTTGCCCCCCACCGAGTCAATGATGGCCCCCAGATGCTGTATGCGGGTCGTGGGTATCAGATGGCTCTTGGCCATGTTGACGGAAAACCCGTGGCTCTCCAGGACTTGGAGGGTGGTGTCCAAGTCCCGGCGCGCTAGAACCTCCGAAGTCGATTGGATGAGGAGATCATCCAGATAGGCCTGGATCCTTACGGGAAGAGTCCGGAGGTAGCCCACTAGCGCGGCCATTATTTTTGTGAAAACTCGTGGAGCCGAAGATAGGCCGAATGGGAGGGCGCAATACTGATAATGACGACCCGCATAGCAGAAGCGAAGGAACTTCCTGAAGTCTAAGTGAATGGGGACGTGAAGGTAGGCCTCCGTCAGATCTATTGACGAGAGGAAGTCCCCAGGTCTGATGCCTTCCAAGATGTAGCTGAGGGACTGCATCTTGAACTGACGATAGACGATCCGTCGGTTCAGGGATTTGAGGTCCAGAATTGCTCTCCATCCCCCTGACGACTTCTGGATTACGAACAGGTGGGAATAGAAGCCTTGTCTGTGCAGCTCCCGAGGTACCGGTTCGATGGCCTGAATTTCGAGAAGATGTTGAATGGCCGATACCATCAGGAGCTGGCGAGCCCGATCCCGAGAGAAAGGGCATCTGAGAAATCTGGTCGGGGGGTGGAGAGGAATTCGAGGGAGAGGCCCACCCTGACCGTCTCCCTGACCCAAACGTCTGAGGACGTGGCCTCCCATTGGCTGTCGAAAGAAGCCAGGCGGCCCCCTATGGGAAGGCCGGACGCACCATCAGCGGGATCTGCGGGCGGGGCGCCCACGATCCCCTCGAAAGGGGCGTCTGAATTGGCCCCATTGTGGTTGGAATCCCTGACGGTCTGAAGGACGGGATTGCCTTGACGGGAAACCCCTCTGGCTTCTACAGCTTGGGAAATTGCCTTCTGGCCCCCGAAAGGAACGAAAGGATGGAAAAACTCTAGAGTCTGACCTACGAGAGGTAGCAGGCAGATATTTGTGCTTGTCCTTGGATTCTACTAAGAGAGGCTCCAAGGGAGCCCCAAACAAATGGGAACCTTCGAAGGGAGAAGAAGCCAAATGCCATTTTGATTTGGCATCAGCCTGCCATTGTCTAAGCCATAGAAGTCTACGGGCCGTGATGGAAACTCCCATGGCCTTAGCCGAGAATCTGGAGGAATTCAGGGTGGCATCGGCCGAGAATTCTAAGGCAGCCATTACCTTGTTAATGTCCTGGTGGGAGCGAGAGTCAGAAAGTGGAAGGCGATCCTGAAGCTGTCTAAGCCATAAAATGGAGGCCCGGTTGAAGAATGAGGCTGCCATCGTAGACTTCACAGACCACGCAGTCACCTGATGAGACTTGACCAGTGCGTGCTCTAGCCGGCATTCCTCGGGCCGGAGGCTCTCTTCCGGGGGACCGGTGGTATAAGATGAAGCCGAAAGAGCGGCTATTGGGGCATCGATCCCCGGCACCTGCAGAAGGGAAGAAATCTCCAGGGCCATATTATAAATGCGCTTATCTAGAACATTAGGCTTAGGCCCCAAGGCAGGAGCCAGCCATTGCTTGGTGAGGACCTCTCTAAATAACTTGGGGCCTGGAATCTCCTCTGACTCAATGAGGGGTTCCTCAAATAATGGCACTGAGGATGAAGTCCCTTCCCCCGCCGGATTAGCGTGGGGCGTCCCTAGACCTGTGGTGAGCTTGGCCTTGTGTAACAAGGACCTGAACATTTGTGGCTTAAAGAGATAGATGAAGGAAGGTTGATCTGGAGACAGATCCTCATCGTCAGATAATTCAGCTTCCTTCAGATCCTCACCAGCCAAGGAACCCTGCACAGAGGAGGCTGAAGAATGAGCCCTAGTGGCCAACTGGACCCTATCCCCAGAGAAACAAGAACCTTCTACATCAATCTGTGAGGGAGACTCAGAAACCCATGAGGCAGTCCTAGGTTGCCTGTCTGCCCGAATATCTTGCTGAATTGCCTGATGAATGAAAGCCACTAAATCTGGGGAAATTGTGGTTTCCTGGGCCTCCTCCCTTGAGTCTTGAGGTTCCGGATTGGGAGGAGCTAAAGGTTCCTCTGGGCTTTGGGCCCCAGGAGATGGGCCCCCTTATGTCCCAAATAGAGATTCATTCACTTGTTGTGGAGGCTGCAAGGAAGCCCCATCCCCATCAGGGGATAAGGAGGGAGGCTGAGACTGCTGGACTGGAGAAGGCCCTGCAGGAGATGAGGCCCGCATAGGAACAGAAGCGGAGGCCTCCGTTTCCCTAATGGAGGCCTCCTTGAGTGCCTTTTGAATAGAGTGTTCAATAGCCTGGTGCAGCCTCAATTCCTCTTTAGATCTAGAGTCAGAATCCTTAGAGGAGGATTTCTTCAATCGTTTAGCTGGAATAGCTGCAGGAGCCTCAGGATGGTCAGAGGCAGAGGCATGCTTCTTGGGCCTGGTGTGTCTGGATGCCATCCTAAGAGGTAGGCCTCTAATCCCCACGACACGAGGATTCCAAGGAGGAAGGCTGAGTCACGGCCCCCAAAATGGTGCCTGCCACGAGGGGAAGCCCAGGAACCCTTAAGGGGGGCCTGCCAACAGACGAAGAGAGGGGAATTAGGAGGAGGGCCCTACTGCCCCTTTCCCAGAACAACTTACATGCTTCCGACGCTCAGCGCACCTCTGGGCCTTCTGTGGCGTGTGGGTGAAGCCCAGGGGAATACCGGAATCACCGCTGCCGATGCAGCCGAACCGCCCTGCCATGCGGTTCCCTAGGAGCCTGGGAGTGCGCCGCCTGCCAAACCGCGGTTCTTCCACCTACTACTCGAGGCTCCCCAGAGCTCCGGCGCCTTCCGGTGCTCAGCAGCCAAGCGGAGCAGATTAGCTCCGAGCCGCCCAGCCATTCGCTAAGCCAAACGGCCGGGAATAAGAAGTCCTGCAGATCGGCTGCTTTAGCGGCCAGAATACTGTGCCGCTTGGGAAGGCCCTTCCTTAAGGGAGGCCTGTCCCACCACAGAGCGGTTCTCAGCGGTCTTGGGCCTAAGCCGTTCGCGCTGGAAACGCTCAACCCGAAGGGAGCTAGGCAGGAATCAATTTAGATTAATTTAGAATAGCCAATTAGCCTAATAAGAGAAATTTTTTGTCTGTCAGGACTTAAAACTATGGAGCAGCTCAAACCGTGACTAGATCCAAATCGGATCGAGTCTGAAAGCTGGGAAGCAAGAGGAAGGGGAGGAGCTTCTTAGCTTGCAGACCCGATCCGTCATCATCGGTAGAGCATACCCACAGAAATGACCACCGGACCCACGATCAATGAGAAATTATGAGTTCTCCTATATTAGATATGTTTAAGTAAGACTACAGAGCTTTTTTTGAAATGTTTTAATTTGGATTTCTGAATTGAGCTGAGGTTAAGGTTAGGGTTAGTAGTAGTTCCAGCTATAATTCTTTGATTCAACAACCAATATACTCTTATTGTTTTACTTGGATCATGTCAAAAAACATTTAAAAAGCTATGCTTAGGAAAAGAGAGCAGTGTGATGGAACAAGATTTTGGATTTGAGAAATAAATGGGAAAAAATGAAGATATAAGCCTTTATTTTATCCCATCAATTATCTGGCTTGAAACATCCCTAATCATGATTTTGATGATGATGTATTTAAAAATTAATGTCCCAGTTTGTATAACTACATAAAATCAAGTATTTATCCATAACATTAAATATTCTGCATGCTATGATGAGGATGCTGAAAGTTTTTTGTACACTCTCTTCTGCATTGAGAACATTGACGCAGTGGTTAGAGTGCAGTACTGCAAGCTATTTCTGCTGATCATCAGCTGCCAGCAGTTTGGCAGATCGAATCTCACCAGGCTAAAGGTTGACTCAACCTTCCATCCTTCCGAGGTCGGTAAAATAAGGACCCTGATTGTTGAGGGCAATATGCTGACTCTGTAAACCGCTTAGAGAGGGCTGTAAAGCACTATGAAGAGGTATATAAGTCTAGGTGCTATTGCTAGTGCTATCTTCTTAATACTCTTCAATTGTCTGTTCAGAAACCTGTTGGTTTAGAATCTTTTAAATCTCTTTCAAGTAATAGTAATAATTTGGGATGCTGCAAATGCATCTATTTGGTCAGGAGAGGTTTTAAATGCATATATTGCTATTCCGTAATTTTAGACAGTTCAGATTTTTCTTGCAACACCAAAACGTTTTAAAAGGTTGTTTAAAAATAAATTGATCAAGAGTATTAATATTTTTTTGCCCTTGAATTGCAGAAGTGGCAGTTTCTCATGGGAATAAGGGTCACATTTAGGCTTTCTTCCCAACAACATACAAATATGCACTAAGCCTTTAATGTAGGAAAACAGTTGATGGGGTAGCAAAATAAAATCAAACCCCTATCACAATTTTAAATGAGAAAATAATAGCTTTCAGCTGGTCCAGAAGGATAGATAGCATAGATAGAAGCATAGATAGCAATGGATGTCCCTCAATAAGCCCCTGTAACATTACTGCTATGGGAATTGAATTACCCCCAAATACCATAGGTTTCTGGGTGCGATTCAAGGTGTCGGTTATCAGCGTGGGACTGAGTTCCTTGTGCGACCACTAATCCTGATAGTTTATGCCCATCTTAGTAGATCTGGAAGAGTGGGTATGTGGTGCGGCCTAAAAAGTCTGTCTTATGGAACAATCTTACAAATGGCCTTGACTTTGTTGGTGTTCAGGAAATGGTAAAGGCCTAATTTTCACCCAGGCATCCAAACACCCAGAGCCAATATGTTGATGAAGCTAGCATAGGTGGTTGATCAATGAGTTCAGGTTTTATTCATTGTTTTATTTATTTCAATTTTATTCAGTTATTGAGGGCTTAGTGTGGTTTATTGTTTAATTTTTAAAAATATATTGTGATTCTGTTTTCTCGCTGCTGTTCTGATAGATGAATGGTTATATATGTTTGTTTAATAAATAAATACATTCTCTAGCTATGCTCCAATGCCCAATCAAATTAGAAACATAAGTAAAGTATCTGAGTAAATTCCTAATATTAAGCAGAATGATGCCAGTGATTAGTGAAGACATTCAGTAAATGGTACAATAAAGTTACATCACCAATTAATATGTAGAGAATGGCATCATTCTATGCATGTGTTCTGCATTTGTCTCAAATTTGCCACCTGCACACACATATATATGAATGAACACATTATTTATAGTGCAGCTGCTTGGAAGCATAAAATGTGCTATAGACAGTCTTTTAGCAATGAACAGATAAAGAACATTTTTAGTATATCTGAATTGCCATATTGCATCTTGTTTCTGAAACTGCAGTTTAGATATGTATCGTATATTTGCTATTCAGAGTGAACCATATAAGATTATTAAGCATTGATCTGAAAAAGTGGAATGTCAAAGATTATTATCAATTTTTCATCAATATGAATTTTTAGACAACAGATTAGTTCAGATTATCAGTATTCAAATGTGCAGATCAGTATTTAACTATGTGGTTGTATATTTTTCCCATTAAGTTACAGCCTAAAATAACTCATTATAACTAATTTAAATTATTAATCCAATTTATATAATTGTATCTTTTGTAGAGGGTGGAGAAATATAGTCCTTTTATTTATTATCTGATTTATATCCTGCTTTTCATCCAGTAGGTAGCATATATAACATATATATGATATATATTATCACATATATATCACATATTGAGAGCTGTATGCAACAAAATTTCATTTTAATATATGCTGATTAGTGTACAGTGGGGCAAAAAAGTATTTAGTCAGCCACCAATTGTGCAAGTTCTCCCACTTAAAAAGATGAGAGAGGCCTGTAATTGTCATCATAGGTAGACCTCAACTATGAGAGACAAAATGAGAAAACAAATCCAGACAATCACATTGTCTGATTTGGAAAGAATTTATTTGCAAATTATGATGGAAAATAAGTATTTGGTCAATATCAAAAGTCCATCTCAATACTTTGTTATATATCCTTTGTTGGCCATGACAGAGGTCAAAAGTTTTCTGTAAGTCTTCACAAGGTTGGCACACACTGTTGCTGGTATGTTGGCCCATTCCTCCATGCAGATCTCCTCTAGAGCAGTGATGTTTTGGGGCTGTCGCTGGGCAACACGGACTTTCAACTCCCTCCAAAGGTTTTCTATGGGGTTGAGATCTGGAGACAGGCTAGGCCACTCCAGGACCTTGAAATGCTTCTTACGAAGCCACTCCTTTGTTGCCCGGGCGGTGTGTTTGGGATCATTGTCATGCTGAAAGACCCAGCCATGTTTCATCTTCAATGCCCTTGCTGATGGAAGGAGGTTTGCACTCAAAATCTCACGATACATGGCCCCATTCATTCTTTCCTATACACGGATCAGTCGTCCTGGTCCCTTTGCAGAGAAACAGCCCCAAAGCATGATGTTGCCACCCCCATGCTTCACAGTAGGTATGGTGTTCTTTGGATGCAACTCAGCATTCTCTCTCCTCCAAACACGACGAGTTGTGTTTCTACCAAATAGTTCTACTTTGGTTTCATCTGACCATATGACATTCTCGCAATCCTCTTCTGGATCATCCAAATGCTCTCTAGCAAACTTCAGACGGGCCCGGACATGTACTGGCTTAAGCAGGGGGACACGTCTGGCACTGCAGGATCTGAGTCCCTGGCGGCGTAGTGTGTTACTGATGGTAGCCTTTGTTACGTTGGTCCCAGCTCTCTGCAGGTCATTCACTAGGTTCCCTCGTGTAGTTCTGGGATTTTTGCTCACCGTTCTTGTGATCATTTTGTCCCCACGGGGTGAGATCTTGCGTGGAGCCCCAGATCGAGGGAGATTATCAGTGGTCTTGTATGTCTTCCATTTTCTAATTCTTGCTCCCACAGTTGATTTCTTCACACCAAGCTGCTTGCCTATTGCAGATTCAGTCTTCCCAGCCTGGTGCAGGTCTACAATTTTGTTTCTGGTGTCCTTCGACAGCTCTTTGGTCTTCACCATAGTGAAGTTTGGAGTGTGACTGTTTGAGGTTGTGGACAGGTGTCTTTTATACTGATAACAAGTTCAAACAGGTGCCATTAATACAGGTAATGAGTGGAGGACAAGAGGAGCCTCTTAAAGAAGAAGTTACAGGTCTGTGAGAGCCAGAAATCTTGCTTGTTTGTAGGTGACCAAATTATTTGCAAATTATTTTCCACCATAATTTGCAAATAAATTCTTTCCAAATCAGACAATGTGATTGTCTGGATTTGTTTTCTCATTTTGTCTCTCATAGTTGAGGTCTACCTATGATGTGAATTACAGGCCTCTCTCATCTTTTTAAGTGGGAGAACTTGCACAATTGGTGGCTGACTAAATACTTTTTTGCCCCACTGTACATTTAAAGTGACAATAAAGTTATTCTAAATCTAAGTCTAATATATAGCACTTTTTCCTCCCGTTTTCTCCACAACACTAGCCTGTAAGACATATTTGACTGGGAGAGAATGACTAACTCAAAGTTACCCAGTGAGCTTCCATGGTTGAAGGGTGCACTAGAAAGTCGGTTTCTCTGGTTCCAGGCCAACATCTTAATCACTGCAACTCATGTTTCTTTGTTTTCTTACCTTATTGAAAGCTGCAGTAAGTAAATGCAGTTTCTTTTTAAGGAATTTTAAGGAACAAAATATATACATCCTTGTTTACTATATATCTTTCACACTGAATTATATCATGTTTTCTTGAATAAGCAAGCCATCGTTTAAGGGAGCCCTATGCCTTAGTGTAATTATGAATCTAAATGTCTGTAATAATAGTGTTGGCTATTGATTATTATATAATACATTGTGCCATATTAATGAGGATGCATGGCTTCTACAATTTGTATGGGTTGTGTTAAATGGGGAGATTATTCTTTTTTCATAGAATGGCAGGAATCCATGGCTTCTTGTCATAGTGTTTGACCCATATTAAGAACTTCATTAAATAGAGAAGTGCTTTTTTTAAAGAAATGGATTCAACTTTTTAAATTTTTATAACATTTGGTAGTTATTTGCATGTTTCACTTTCAATGTGTGACATAATCAGTTAATAACTAAAACAATAGAATCACCTCCTACAATAGAATAATTCATATCTGAGATGGGAAGGGAAGTAAATATGCTTGGATTCCCATTATATTTGTCAGGCCAAGAGCTTAGTGTTCAGTGTCAGAGGACTGAGGTTGAAGTAGCTGCTTGGTACTTCATACCAGTAGCTGGTATGAAGACTGTTGGTTGTAATACATTCTGTCCTATCCTACTTGACCAACTCGTTTATCATCTATATTAACGAGTCTGTTTGGGTTACTATTTGTTTCTGATGCTAGAGAAAGTTACAGTACTGTAAGAGTAAAGATAATCTATCATTATATTTTAATCCTTGGTGTCTTGCCGAAAGATCTAATTCCATAGTTATAGACATTGAATATGGCACATCACGCTATCAAGGTTCGTATCACAGCATGGAATGACTTAATTCAGTGTTCAGCAATTGGTTTAACTTGCAGAAGATTGCCAGATGCAATTCTGCTAGATGAGATTCTTTCATTAAAAGAATGAAAACATTTACACAAAAATGAATTGCTTTGGGCTGTGCAAAGAAGTAAAATATATAGGTCAATTCTAAACTCTAATCTTTTTCTTCCTGTATTTTCCATTAATGTATATATATTTAATTTAAATTTAATTAATTATTCACGTAATGGCCCATTGTGACCTGAGAAATACTAGTTCTCCCTCACCATACTTAGTTTTTACAAATAGGTGCTACAAATCAAAGTTAGTTTATCTTATTTATTACAGAGGGAATCAAGGAAAGTATTTGGAAGAAATTCTGTGTACCTCCTTTCCAGCAGATCATTTTTTCCATATCTTTCTTTCTATTTCTTTTTCTCCAATTGACAAGTTGCATGTTCTGTTTCTCTTAATAAGAAGTGAATGATTGTGCTTCTTCTTCATCAAATTGGCATGGCAGATGGAGAGATAAAATCTGGTTTTCCCCATCAGATGTTAAGATTTAGGTGCAGAGATTGCTTTTTTGGGAGTGGGGGACACTTTCCTATACCTGTTATTCTGTTGTATCTTCCTCTATTTAGAGAGAGACTATGTCCAAACCAATCCCAAATTAGCATAAGATATACCACATAAGTGGAAAGTCAAGAGAAACACGGAAAACTATTTTCAATAAGTTGAAATTTGCATTTCACCTATAAGAAAACATGTAGATTCTCCCTAGAGCTGGATTGAGAGAATCCAGGAATGGGTGTTGCTCTGTTCTTCTGCCTGGAGACTGAGCACGTGATCTTTATTTCCTTTTATGGTCACTCCTCCCTCGTCTGGTGATTCCCCAGTTCGGTTCACTCTTCAGCGCAGAAGAGGTGTGGAACGAGTGAGCTTCGCCTTCGATTCCGGATTCTCCCAATCATGAGCAAAATAAGGGGGAGAAATCTTTGGTTATTGGCAGATCACTCTGAGCGATCAGGCGGCTAACCGGTCTTTTTTTTTTTCCAGCTTCCATTCAGCTGAGGTCTCTGTCAGCCACAATCGGCGGTAAGAGGCCTTTTAAATTGGGCTCAATTCCAAGTTGAGGCCAGGCATTCCCACCAGGATGGCAGAGAGGGACTTAGTCACTGCCCAGTTTGGGCACATCTGGGCACACTGCGAAGCAGCGGGAGCGCATGGGAGTGCAGATTTGAGCTGCAGCAGCCCATTGTGGGCCAGTCTGCCTATCGACGTGGTGGAAAATGGCATCTTGGGCGCCTTCCACCAGCTGGCAGCCTCAGACATGGGACAGTAGGCTTGCCCTAGAGTTTCCCCAACCTAGAGGCAAGAGCGGTGGCCAGGGGAGCAATGACTAGGAGCCATACGGCAGCCACTTCAAGTGGCAGAGGCTCCAAGATGGCCGAAAAGGACACAAAACGGCACCAAAAAGCCATTGAAAAAGAAACGGCCAAGATACACAAGGCTAAGAAAATCCAGGATCGGGGAGGTTCTCCCAAGGGAGGAGTGGAATTCTCCTGCCCTCAGGAAGGGCGGCCATTGGGTCCTACTAGTGATCCAGGCCTTTTGTAGGCAGCTTCTCATCGCGCCTGGCCACAGATGGCACCAGAGAGTCATGTTCTCCAACTTTAGGAGAAGTAATGGATAGGGCTGAAACCTTTTCTCTTGCAAATCCCAGCTTGCCTGTAGCAGGAACAGAGGAGCCACTCCCTCCTCCCAGAGCTATGCCTGAGACTACCTTTACTCCTACTGCAGCAGGGATCCGCCCAGAGAAGGAAACTGGTTCTGAATTGCCTGAACATTTGAAATTGATTATTTCCCAAGCTATTACACAGGGAATAGCTGCAGGCTTGCAGCAAAGGAATCAACCTCCCCAGGGAGTTTCCTATTACCAGCCCCAACAACTGCAACCCATGCCTCAAGACGCCTGGTTAGATCTTCAGAGTCTTCACTCTCTAGCTCCTTCCATTAGGAGCAGTGACTCCTCGGCTGAGGAGGAAGAGTTTATGGCCTTTTCGGAAGATGAGGGGATGAACCCGTATCCATCACGTTTCACAGGCCTCTTTAAACCGGACTTGTTCAAGTTCTTGCTACGTAAGGCCAAAGCCATAACAAATTTGGAGTCTGATCCAGTTCCAGACTCAACCCCGAGTCCTGGGGATTCCGGTCACTTTATTTATTTATTTATTTATTTATTTATTTATTTATTTATTTATTTATTTATTTATTTATTATTTATTATTTATTATTTATTATTTATTATTTATTTATTATTTATTTATTTATTTATTATTTTATTTTATTTTATTATTTTATTTTATTTTATTTTATTTTATTTTATTTTATTATTTTATTTTATTTTATTTTATTTTATTTTATTTTATTTTATTATTTTATTTTATTTTATTTTATTTTATTTTATTTGTCATATTTCTATGCCACCCACTCTCTGAGGACTCTGGGCGGCTGACACCAAAGACAGTATACTAAATAGCATATTGCCCCCAACAATCTGGGTCCTCATTTTATCCACCTCGGAAGGATGGAAGGCTGAGTCAACCTTGAGCCAGTGAGATTTGATCCGTGATCCGCTGAACTAGCAGTCAGCTGAAGTAGCTGCAGTACTGCACTCTAATCACTGCGCCACCTCGGCTCTTCAGAGCCAACTGTTGAGGCAGAGGTAGTCCCATCACCCAAGCTCTTTCTGGATGTGGTCCAGAGGTAGTGGAGCAATCCAGGAAAGGGTGTTCCTCCGTCAAGGTCAGAAAGGAAGCTGTACAATGTTGCTGCAGACCTCTCTGAAGCCTTGCAGATTCCTACAGTGGATAAACCAGTGGCTGCCTTGACATCTGTTGCACTTCTACCAGCGGATGCAATTGATTGTTTAAAGGCAGATGATACGAAAGCAGAACTGACCTTGCACAAGGCCCAACAGGCGGCTGCAATTAAGGCCGCTACATCAGCTTCATTTTTTAATAGGGCTTCTTTGCTCTGGCTTTGCCAGATGCAAGAAACAATTCCCCCAGAAAATGTTAGGATACATCAAGATATCAACAAGTTGGTGGCTGCAGCTGAGTTTTCAGCTGATGCCACCCTGAATGCGGCAAAGTTCGCATCTAGGTCTATAGCCTCCTTGGTCACAGCCTGTGGCTTGCTATGGCTTAGGCATTGGCAAGATGACAATAAGAATAAATGGAAGTTGGCTTTAGCCCTTTCACGGGCAACAAATTAATTGGGGATGCCCCCAAATTTTTTTATCACATGCCCCGTCTCCAGGGATGCATCCAAAAAAGGCCTGATGGAAACAGCAATTCAGCATCTGCTGGATATCCAGGCGATTCAGCCTGTCCCTCAGGAACAGCAGGGACAGGGATTTTATTCAATATTATTCATAATCCAGAAGAGCTCCAGGGGGTGGAGAGCAGTTTTAGATCTGAAGCATCTGAACAAGTGTTTCGAATACAAGCGCTTCAAGATGCAGCCACTTTTCTCCGACCACCAGATTGCTCCATTTGGGAGCCATAAAGACACATCCATATGCATGGTCTCTCACTCACCAGAGAGGCAAGACAGCTTGCAACAATTGGCAAGGCGTAACAGGTCCAAGGGCACAGTACCTTCGGCACTCCTGTCTCAGCTCCTGAGCAAAATTATTTTGTGCATTTCCATCATTCTGTGGGCACGACTACATGCCAGGGCACTCCAATGGTTCCCTCTGCCCTACCCTCTGCTCCGGCAGGAGCAACTCACAGGTCAGGGTAAGGGTTCCTCAAAGGGTGCTGCAGTCTTTTTGGTGGTGGACGTCCCAGGCTATCACCAAGGGATGCCTGTTGAAGAAGCCCCACCATCTGATCATTATGACGGACACCAGCCTCTACGGCTGGGGGACCCACTGCCAGTCACTGATAGCCCAGGGTCAATGGAACCAGGTGGAGCTGGCCCACAAGATCAATTGGCTGGAGCTCAGGGCGGTTCATCTGGCTCTCAGAAGCTTCAAGGACACCATAGTCAGGCGACACATTCTGGTCTTAACAGACAACGTGACAGCCAAAGCCCACATCAATCAACAAGGGGGGGACTCATTCCAGGTCCCTCATGACAGAGGCAGAACATCTGGGCAGAGAGGCACCTTCAGTCCTTGAGGGCAGAGCACATTTCTGGGACACAGAATGTGCAGGCAGACTGCCTCAGCAGGGTGACAGTGGACCACTCAGAATGGCGCCTGCACCCGTCACTGTTTCAGGAACTGTCAGATCGCTACGGTGTCCCAGTCCTAGATCTGTTTGCCTCCCTAGACAACACCCACCTGCTGAGGCTCTTCAGCAGATTCAAGTCATGGGGGGCGGAGGGGATTGATGCCCTCTGCAGTCTGTGGCCTCAGGGACTCCTGTATACCTTCCCTCCCCTTCCTCTGCTGCCTGCAGTCATTAGGAAGGTTCTGACAGAAAAGGCAGAGATAGTGCTACTAGCTCCCCATTGGCCCAGGAGACCAGGGTTTGCCGACCTGGTCATCCTGTCTGTGGCACGACCCTGGAGGATACCTCAGGACAGACCTTCCCTCAGCCAGGGGGCCTTGGTCCATCCGGAGCATCAGTGGCTCCAATTGCCTGCCTGGCGCTTGAGCGGAGGGCCCTGAGGCAGGAAAATTTCTCTTCCATGTTCATCCAAACCATACAAGCCTCTAGAAGGCAATCCACAGAAAGGATATACAACGCAATCTGGAAGGTCTTTTGCACCTGGTGCTTCTGGTCATGGACTGATCCATCAGCGGGTTTCAATGGTCTAGGTCCTGGAGTTCCTCCAGGAGGGGTTGGACAATATTATACGGAGACAAGTGGCGCCTCTGTCTTCCGTTTTGTCATGTGGGAGCCTAGAATCCCTCGCCAAGCATCCTACTGTGCGCAGATTCCTCAGGGGCCCCACTAACTTGCGACCTCCTGTGGTCCACAGGTATCCCACTTGGGACCTGACGAAGGTTTTACAAGCCCTGATGGAGAGTCCCTTTGAGCCATTAAGATCGGCCAGTCTGCGATTCCTAACCTTTAAGGTGACCTTCCTTGTGGCTATTACATCAGCCAGAAGGATTTCTGAACTGGCGGCTCTTTCTGTGAGGCAAGACCCCTGTATCTTCCACCCGGACAGGGTGGTCCTGAGGCTGGACCCTTCTTTCATCCCCAAGGTCAACTCCTGGTTCCAGGAGCTGATTTTGCCCAACTTCTGCCCGGGCCGAAGACATGCCCTAGAGCAGAGGTGGAATACCTTGGATGTTAGAAGGGCCCTTCGGATTTACATCAAGCGAACATCTTCCTTCAGGAAGATGGAATCTTTGTTTCCTTTCAGCCATCTACGATAAGCAACTCCTTCAAAGGTGGGATGGTGGATTAGGGCTTGCATTGCCAAGGTGTACGAGGTTCAGGCCCTCCCAGTGCCTGGGTATGTAATGGCACATTCCACCAGAAGCGCGGCCACGATGGCAGCATGGGTGACATAGGCTTCTATTGAGGTGTGTCGAGCAGCTACATGGTCCTCCCCAATTCCTTTCATCAGGCATTATAAATTGGACACCTTCACTTCAGCTGAAGTGGCCTTTGGGGGACGAGTCCTCCAGAGGGTTCATAATGCCGTGGGGACTTAGGACCAGACTGCTGCCCACCCGTTGGGGACAGGCCAGCTGGGGACAGGCCAGCTAGATCCAGCTCTAGGGAGAATGGACATTGGTCCTACCTGATACACCATTTCTCGTAGAGCTGATAGAGAGAATTCAGCCCTACCCTAACTAACGTCTGGTCCACAGTCCGGGAGGGGTGACTATTTTTGCAGGTCACATGTCTATTCATCGCTATGCCTTCACTGAACTGGGGAATCCCCAGACGAGGGAGGAGTGACCATAAATGGAAATAAAGATCATGTGCTCAGTCTCCAGGCAGAAGAAGAACAGAGCAACACCCATTCCTGGATTCTCTCTACCAGCTCTACGAGAAATGGCGTATCAGGTAGGACCAACGCCCATTCCATAATCTGTATTTGTAAAAATTGGAAATTCATTCCAATCATTTCTTATGAGTCCCAAAGAATAATTCATCAGTAAGCTGTTAAAAATCATTTCTTATTGAGAACAATTACCATACTCCAATGGAACTGTGACATCATCAGAAATCTTTGTCTATAAATTTTTTTCCAGAGTTCTGTTGCTGATGCCAACCATTTCTTGACACATTACACAGGCATTCAATTATTGATTAGGTTATTCTTTTCTCATTCATTTTAGGACACTATTAGCCTTAATTTTATCCTTTCAAGAACCTCTATGTTGATTATCTACCTTTGATATTTAAATATCAGAAATTTGAGTGTCATTCAGGAATTTTTAAGATTTTCCATTCATTCTTTTGATTTTTTGATTGGTATAAAAATTACAGATATTTTAGTATAGAAGATGTAGAACCAGTGGTAAGAAAAGTGTGTTATTTGATACAGAGTTTTTGAATAAGAATAAATTTTATTGATAGCATCTACTCTTGATTATTTCTGATATGATTTTTTTAAAATTCTAATCATTTTTAATAGCATTTGAAAACTAAATTCTGTAGTCAGAAGGTTAGATAAAATATGATTTTTACATCATGAAAGATAAAAAATCAAATTATATCTTATTCTTTGTGGAATTTGCTGCCTTTCCTTTTTGAAATTTTTCTATTTATCTTTCTGAAAATAGAAGAGTAGCTGTGGATGTTTTCAAATTTAACAAACAATTGCCTTCTGATACAAGTTTGATAGCTAAGAATGACTTGACTCTGCTGTTAACTTTTGAGAGCTAGTGAAATAAATTGGAAGCCATATAGAAACTGAGTACTTTTCTAGAAGTGCACACTGACTCATACCCTCTTACAGATTGATGATTAAATGCAGCTCAGGCTACAATCCATAAAAATTGTGTGTGGGCTTGCTTTTTGTTTTTGCTAGCATTTTGAGGTGGAAGTTGGCTGGGAAATGGAAAGGGATGTAAAAGAAGTCTCTTTTAGAACCAAAAATTGCATGGTCCACCAAAAAGGAATCCATTGAGGCATACCATATAACAGTAATCTACATAATATCCACTTGTGTCTGTCATTTGTGTTTCATGGTGTTTCTTATAAAGCAAAATGTATTTAAGAAAACTACATACAAAGCTATGCTTGGGGAGAGATTGTGGATAACAATAAAAACAATAAGTTCAGTGGAACTGTATATTACGCAGATTTAAATTGTGAACTAAATTTTGACATTTCTAGAAGATTAGTATTTTCTTCGGGCTTTAGCACTAATGTACAACTCTTGCTTCTTTAGTTTCAGGTGATAATAGCAAAATCCTTATAAAGGATTTTATAAAAGTTTGAGCAGGGATAAGAAAAAAATCTTGTGGCTATCAAAAAATACATTCCTTTGAGGGGATACTAAAGTAAACAGTGGCAAAGGGGCAGAGAAAAAAGTGAATTGGGACATCCATTCTTTCCAGCCACCCTTTTTGTATTCTTTCTGTAATTTTACTTTTGTCTCCCACATTCTCTTTCTGATATCTCTCTCTTTCTCTCTCTCAAGCAGAGCACTGCAGGGAAGGGATAACTGTCTCCTATTGGAAGCTTGAATCAGACAGGCTTTTTAATGAGGTCAATGACTCAACTTGGAAGCAATTTTTTACTCCTGAGAATTACCTGGACAAGCCCTTGCAATTTTCATGACAACATTTTCAGCAGTAGTTGCCATTTCTATCTAGATTTGAGAGGGAGTGACTACTCAAACTCACCCAGCTGATTTCCAAACCTAAGTCACGATTAGAATTTAGTTCCTCATTCATAGCCCAGCACCTTAACTATTAGACCAAATTGGATTTCTCAGCAGGCAACTACATCATTTATAAATAAAAACAGCATCTACTCCTAAATGTTCAACCCCATCATTTTGCTGTGAATATGTACAGCGAATATTTCATTGCTGCATATTCTCTTAGTCTCCCATTCTTACATTGTTGGCACAGTTTCTCTTTTCCGGTGTTGTACCAGACTAATTCTTGGCACTATCAGCATATGTCTTAATAAATTATGAAGCTTTTTTGTTTGCATTTTCTGTGATTATACCTAATAAAAGTATGTGTGGTTTTAATCTGAATCTTATTTTCAGAATTTTCTGTAGGTTTGTATGTTTCTTTGAGTCAATGTTCCTTTATTGTGGCATTTCTAGTATTTATTGTGGTGTGATTCGTTCATCTTGGCAATCACGGACAATTATAGCATGTGTAGAATATTGTGTACCAATTTTCTTCAAATTGTAGCTTGGTGAAAATTGTATTGATTTTTTCCCATAGTTTTGCATCCATTTTATCATGCAATTTTTAATTCGTCCAGTCTCCATATCGTATTTAAATATCAATTATAAATTCATCCTACTAAATTGTCAAAATTGTATAAATATTTCAAATTCTGTCATCTTTCTAATGGTATATCCTCCTTCTTTGATGTCACTTTTTACTTTTCCAGTTATTTGGAAATACATTAACCATTGTAGAGATTTATCTTTATTAAGCAATTATTGTTGTTTTGTTAGTTCCTTTAACAGAGGTAGAATTTCAGTTCTACTGATATTTCCAAATTCTTTATTCCAGCTCTTAGCTGTTCCATTAAAGTGGTTTTTAATTATGAAATACATATTGATAGATAAAAGCAACAATAAATACATTTTTCCTGATTATGGAAATAGTTTTCTCTTAGCTACAGTGAATTGCTGATAGTCAGGTGGCATATAAATTTAGATAATAATTCCTTTAAACTCAGATAAATTCAGTTTGCACTGTTTTTTTTCTAAATAGGCTTTCTCAAGCCAGGCTTATTGCTGGTAGAATGAAAAAGTTTAAGAGAAGACTTTCTTTAACACTGCGTGGGAGTCAGACTATTGATGAGTCACTTTCTGAACTAGCTGAACAAATGACAATTGAAGAGAACAGCAACAAAGATAACGGTAAGTACATGCACCATATTTATTATTTTTCTAAAGTATTTAGAAAAATGAACATGCTATTATTGATAATTACCTTAACAAGGTGAATTATGAGTTTGGAATTAGTGTAGTCATTCATTTTAGTTTGGATAACTATAATATTTTCTTTTCATAAAATATTTCTAATGTGTTTTGTTCAATTTATTATTACTGAAGAACATGTTTTAATTGAATGCTACCAAATTGCAGTTTTGTTTATTTAAAAATATTGAATTGTACATTGGGTTGCAAAAATCCTGCATCATTCCATTCCTACTAGTATCAGCAGATATACTCAGCTATTGAGTGCTAAAGCTCTCTTTCATATTGCATTTTATTTTCAGTGTTTTGCAGCTATTTGAAATTTCAGTTGTGGAGCAATTTTGTTTAAAAGTGAAAGCTATGTTTGCAGTCTGCTGGATGTTTACTATTGCTGAATAAAAAGTTGATATTAATGTACTTTAACAGATGGAATTGTATGGGTTGAAAAGTATATTCCATCTAATAAGATGATACAGATCTATAAGAACTACAAATACTTAAGATGTTCAGAATTTCTTTGCTGAAATAAAGATTCTGCACTAAACGTATATTATGGGTAATACAAAGAAGTAGTGCATCTTTCTTTCACTGGTATACAGTGGTATGCTGTTAAACATATGATAACCAGCTTTGCCAGTTCCATTCCTGTCATTGCTGGGTGTTGTGACTCATTCAGCTTGCAAAAATCCAAGAAATTTAACAATCGACTTCCATGAACTGGTAGAAGCTGACTCAGCACATCACTGCTGGTACAGTATCTTGGTTTAAATAATTTTTTGAAATATGTATTTCAGGCAGAAAGATCGTATTTTGCATATACAGTCTCTCAGATTCAGTTCCTTGTAAATCTAAAAGAGTTTCAGATCGAAGGCTTGATTTCTCATGCAATCTTTGAAAAATGGTGTAGTACTGGATTTCCAGGTGATGAATGGTGAGCTAGCGTATCTCTGAATGGGCAGAGACAAGATTATGGCCATGACTGAAGGACCAGCAAGTAGGCTGGTTCCACAGAACTTATGCAGATAAAAAGAATCCTTGCTTCTCATGAGGAGAGCACATCACAGCGGTTTCCCAAGAGTTTGGGTGCCAGGAGATGAAGGGAAGCCAACATAGGCTTAACCACAGCAGAGCCTTTTTAAGGACACTGCTAGTAGGGTTCTTCAAAATAACAAATTTGCAAAGCAACTGGTGAATTGTACATTGCAAATTTGATAAAATTGGTAAGTTTATCTTCATTTCAGAATTTTTAAAAAATAACTATGAGTTTAAAAAAGAACAGCAAAATAGCTAAATAGAATAGCTAAATAGGACTTTAATTGAAGAAAGTATAAACAAATTAAGAGAACAGATGAATTTGGACTATTAGGACTTTTCCTATAAGATTTTGAAAATAATTACATAAATAGCACATTAATGGGAACAAAAATTTTAGTCTACCTGAAGTTATAACAGAAATCCAAGATTTTATTACTAAAGATTCGAGACCTAGACGGAAACAGAAAAATTAAAAGGCTTGTATTTTGTCTTCGATCAGCATTGGCATAAAAGAACAGAAAATAATATGACATTTGAAATACTCCAGGAGATAGTTGAATGGGGACAAAAACTAGCAGCTACAATGTCAGCAAAGATGTCTTCTACTATGGATAGATTATTTCCAAAAGATGTTAAAGAAATCACAAGACTGTTAGAAGCCAAAGGAAAAGTACAAATTTATTTGACCAAAATTAAAATAAGACACATTTTATAAAACTCTGGAAACCTTTTATGGACTTTTACTGACACCAGAAGTGAAATGTTAATGATTTGTGGATAAGGGATGGATTATGGGAATAGGAGATTTATCTATTTATTAAATTTATATGCCACCCATTTTGCATTCCAAAGAGATACTTGCATTGAATCTTATAGGGGTGAAGAATCACTAAGTTTGTACTTGTGATGAAGATTAGAAGTGATTGCTTTAAATATTTATTTTCTCTTTTTCTTATTTTTACTTCTTCCTCTTCCTTTTTTCTCTTTTTGTTTTTCTTTTACTTTCTATTCTATTTTATTTTTTACCGGTAGTTTTTTCAGAATTTCTATTATATTTTTTTTAAATTTCAATCAAAATTATTTTTAAAAAGGAAAGCTGATGTACAGGTAGTCGTTAACTTACAACCACAATTGAGCCAAAAATTTCTGTTGCTAAGTAAGGCATTTAAGTGAATTTTGCCCCATTTTACGACCTTTCTTGCCACAGTTGTTGTGAATCACTGCAGTTGTTAAGTTAGTAACACAGTTAAATGAATCTGGCTTCCCCATTGTCTTTGTTTGCCAGAGGGTCGCAAAAGGTGTTGACATAATCCTGGGACATTGCAACCATCACAGATATGAGTTAGTTGCCAAGCATTTAAATTTTGATCACCATGACCATGGAGATGCTGCAACAGTCGTACGTGTGGAAAATAGTCATAAATCACTTTTTTTCCAGAGTGCTGCTCCCACTGTCCATGGCTGGGATCTTCACTTCATATCCTGTCAGTAACTGAGTGAGAGCTGTTGAACTCTCCCTGTTAGGACACACCTCCAGTCCCATGATCCTCCAGTCTATCACTCAGTTACTGGCAAGAACTGACGTGAATTTCAGAGCTGTGCTGTTTTGGGCTTTAGTTCTTAACTTTAGCTCTCTCCCTGATTGTTTTCCTCTCGTTTAGGCTTTTGTTTCTTTATTTTTGAGTATTTCTTGTTTCGTGCTTCTGTGACCTAATTTCTGGCTGCTGCTGCGTGCGGTGAGTCCTTTCGGGCCGCCCGCGCCTGGAGCGTCGCAGCCGCCGGATTCCGACTCTTCGGGGCGGATCCGGCAAGCTACTGTTGGCCGCTAGCGAGGGGAAGAGCGTGCAGGCTTGTCGCTCTCCCAGCTGATCCTTGGACATCGGCAGCGGCTTCGGGGCAGCGTCACGCTGTCAGTGCGCTCCCCGTTCTCCTGGCCTCCCGACAGCGGCGTGAGTCAAGGCTTCGGCGTGCAGGCTTGCCGCCGTTTTAAAACGTCGCCGCTTTTCCTTGTGCGCGGAGGAGCGTCATCCTCGAGGTGCGCCCTCCACTCTGCCGCGCTTACACCGGAGGGGCCAACAACGCTCCGGTAGGAATCTGTGGGGCCTGCAGGCTTCCTGGCTTGGGCCTGAGGAGGGCAGCGGGCGCCATTTTCAAAGACCCTTGAGCGTCGCCATTTTATCTGGGCTTGAGCCGCCATTTTGTGCAGCGAGGGGAGGAGTTTGGCCTTGGAAGCCCTTTTGCCTCAGCAAACAAGCAGTTTAGGCCTTCGCCATTTAATATACCTACGTTTCAATCCAGGCCTGGAGAGCTCAGCCTCTTAACATTGGACTTCCTCCTTTTTCCCTGTATATAGTTACACTTTTTTTATAAAAAAAAAAAAAAAAAAAAAAAAAAGAGAGAGAGAGAGGCTTGAACTTAGTATTGCTTCTTGGACACCAGTTTTTGATAATTATAAAAACAAAAAAAAAAAAAAAAGAAAGAACATTTATTAAATTTTGTATATATAAAGTACATAAAGAGGACGGTTAGCACTGTGAGCTGTATTTGGGAAGGTCAGCTTTTACTCTTCTGCCAGTTCCGTGCCTCTTTGGTCGGCCTGTGCAATTACCAACATGGCTGACCACGCTCTATCATCTGACTTTGAGCCTGACCATAGCCCGCCACAAAGCCCTGCCAAGCGGGCCAAAAAGACATCCAAGAAACGCTCCATGTCTTCCAGCCACACCTCTAGGAAGTCGAAGCCTTCCAAGGGCTTGGACAGAGACGCTCAACGCCGCCACAATGCGCTGGAGAAACAGTGGGACAAAGCGAGATTGGCGGCTGTGGCTGAAGTGGGTCTGGGCACCAGCGCTATTCAACAAGACACTATTGTCCGGGACTATTCCTCATCTGATTCCCCAGCCTCATCTCCAGAGAGGGGCGCCATCGCGACTACTCAACAAGCCCAACAGTTACACCTTGCCAAGGGTGTCTCTCAGTCGCTGCCTGATGTGTCTAGGGCGGGGATCACCCCCTCCCAGGGACCTGCTTGTCACCCTCCTGAGGCCACGTTTACCCCCACTGCGGCTGGACTTCGGGGCCCGGATGGGGCGCTTGCCCCGGCACCTGTCGACATGCAGGCCTTCTTCGCATCGGCCTTTTCCTCTTTCTTGGCTGCAGGAATGCAGCGAGTGTCACAGCCTCCATCAGTCTCAGCCTCGGCTCAGCCCGCTCATCTGGGTCATCAAGTTGCCTCGACCCGAGCTGGTAGGAGACAGTCTACCTCCCCCTACAGGGCTGAGTCTGACCACGGTGAGGAATGCCCGGAGGATATCGAATTTTCGGATGATGAAGACTTACCACCGGATTCACCAGCTTTCACGGGGTTGTTCCGTCCATCGATGTTTAAGTCTCTACTGCACAAAGCGCGTCTTACCACCAATTTCAACACTCCTGGTGCAGACCCGTCTGGCGCTGCTACGTCTGCGGGACCCCATGACGCCTTGTTTATGTCGGCTAAACAGGACAAGGAGGTAATTCCATGCCCCCGCCTGTTCCTGGACGTTCTTCAGTCACCTTGGGGTCAACCCGGATCTCTGACATCGCCCAGCACCCTCGACAGGAAGTTGTATTGTTCTGCACCAGAATTAGAGGATCTCCTGGCTCTCCCTGCCGTAGATCCACCTGTGGCGTCCTTGGCATCCAACTCACTGGTCTCTACTGACTCTTTAGATGGTCTTAAGTCGGAGGACCGCAGAGCAGAGCTAGCCTTCCGGAGGTCTCATCAAGCAGTTGCCTGGGCGATCAGGACAGCGACTGCCACTTCCTTCTTCAATAGGGCCACTCTGATTTGGTTGAAACAGCTCCAACAGAGGCTACCTCCGGAAGAGACTAGGTTGCACCAGGACATAAATAAGATTGTGGCTGCCACCGAGTATTCGGCAGATGCCTCCCTTAACTCGGTGAAGTTTGCGTCCAGAGCTTTGGCATCATCTGTCTCTTCCAGGCGCTTGTTCTGGCTCCGTCATTGGAAGGCGGACCTCAAGGCGAAGTGGAGGCTGGCATCTGCTTCCTATAAGGCGCCGAATTTGTTTGGACCTGCCTTGGACCCGCTCCTGGTGGAGGATCGTGACAAGCGTAAGATTCTCCCGACGGCTTACAGACGCAATGAGAGGAGGTACACTCCTTACAGCCAGCGCCCATCCTTTCGTCCCTTTCAGGGTTCGGGCGGCTCCTTCTCCCGCAGGACCTCCTTCTCCGGCCCTGACCGGGCGCAGGGAAGGGATTCCTTTCGCGACCGAAGCAAGTTCCAGCCTCAAGCTAAACGGCCTTTCCGTGGCTCCAACTTCAGGCAGTCTCGCAGGGGCAAATGACTCGCCTCTCACAGGGCCCATAGGCGGGAGGCTTCAATTGTTCCATCACCAGTGGGCCCTTTCCACCAAGGACTCTTGGGTTCTGCGCACCATTTCTTCTGGTCTCTCTATCGAATTTATCGGAGCTCCGCCAAGCCGATTCGTCTCCTGCCCTGTTCCAATGTCTGTGGAGCGACACCAACTGATGCTGCAGGAGATTGCCCATCTGCAGAGCATAGAGGCAATAGAACCGGTTCCCCATTCGGACCGGGGAGCGGGTTTCTATTCGACTTTCTTTCTTGTCCCCAAAAATTCAGGGGGCTGGCGTGGTATCCTGAACTTAAAGCTATTGAACCTGTCGGTGGAGTACCGCAGGTTCAAAATGCATTCGCTTCGGTCGATACTAGCGGGGGTTCGGTCGGGAGACCTGCTCCAATCGGTGGACCTGAAAGAAGCCTACCTACATGTTCCGGTTCACCCTCTACACAGATGCTTCCTGAGGTTCGAGTACGACGGAAGGCACTTCCAGTACCGGGCGATGCCGTTCGGCCTATCCTCCGCTCCCCGCACATTCACCAAGCTCGTGGCGGTGGTGGCTGCTTCTCTCCGAATTCAGTCGGTGCGAGTGATGTGCTATCTCGACGATGTCTTGATTCTATCTTCCTTTCCAGACCAAGCATCGTGCGACCGGGACCTGGTACTGGACACATTCCAACGCCACGGATTCTCGATAAATCTGGAAAAGAGCCACCTTGTTCCAGCTACAAGACTGCTTCACCTCGGAGCCCTGATCGATTCGGTCAAAGGACAGGTCTTTCTCTCGCCAGAGAGGGCTCAAAGCATCACCGACCTGATTCGACAAATCCTACCACTGGAGAAGGTACCGCTCTCTCTCTTATCACAACTGCTGGGGAAAATGGTGTCCTGCTACAACATCGTTCCGTGGGCACGCAGACACTCCCGAGCGTTACAGTGGTTCCTCCTTCCCTTCCAAAAATCGGGCCGTGCCAGTTCGAGTCACCGGGTGTTCTTGCCCCCTCAGATCCGCCTGTCGATGTCTTGGTGGCTGTCACCGGCGATTCTACAGGGCTGCGACTTCACAGAGCCGGACAGGCTGACCCTAACGTCGGACGCCAGTCTACGGGGCTGGGGAGCACATCTGGACAGCCTTGTGACTCAAGGGCAGTGGTCAACAACGGAGAGCCGCTGCAGTATAAATCTACTCGAGCTGAGGGCGGTGAGGCTGGCGCTTTGTCACTTCAAGACGGCGGTGGAAGGTCGACACGTCTTGATTCTTACCGACAACACCGCAGCAAAAGCGCACATAAACAAGGAAGGCGGCACAAGATCGAAGTCGCTAATGTTTGAGGCGGAACATCTGTTCAGCTGGGCGGAGCGTCATCTAAGGTCGATAAAGGCGGACCACATCTCGGGTGTGGACAATGTCCGGGCCGACTGGCTAAGCAGGGAACAAATAGATCCAGCAGAGTGGCAACTCCACCCTCGCTTGTTTCAAGAGATCTGCCAGAGGTTCGGTACCCCGATGGTCGACCTATTTGCTTCACGAAAGAATGCCCAACTGCCTCGCTTTGTATCACGGTATCCAGATCCGTCGGCGGAGGACAGCGACGCCCTGAGGTGTCGGTGGCCGGAGGGCCTCCTATATGCATTCCCCCCCATTCCTCTGTTGTCACGAGTCGTGAGGAAATTGCTGAGGGAGCAGGCAGACCTGATTCTGGTGGCACCCAATTGGCCACGCAGGGCCTGGTATGCGGACCTTCTATCCCTCTCGGTGTCTCCGCCCTGGGTGATTCCGCCCACTCAAGTAGTCCTACTCCAAGGGGCCGTCTGTCATCCGGAGCCTCAATGGCTCCACTTGGCCGTTTGGCGTTTGAGCGCGTGCTCCTAAAAAAGTCACATCTGTCAGACGGAGTTGTCAAGATTATACAGGCTGCTAGACGACCGTCCACTTGCCGTATCTACGAGGCTTCCTGGAGATCCTTCTGCGCTTGGGGGGCCTCGAGGCATGTGGATCCCACCTCAGCGACGGTGGAGGAGGTCTTAGAATTCCTGCATTCCGGCCTTCAGAAAGGCCTGGCCCCGGCGACTTTGAGGCGACAAACTGCGGCCTTGTCTACCGTTTTGAAGTGTCCTCCCTACGACTCTCTTTCGCGACACCCGCTCATCAGAGGCTTTCTTCACGGTGCGACCAATCTCTGTCCACCACAGGTCCACAGATACCCTACCTGGGACCTCTCCCTGGTGCTTCGGGCTCTGACAGCTTCCCCTTTTGAACCTATTAGGACGGCTACGCTGAAACATCTGTCGTTCAAGATAACATTCCTGTTGGCTATCACCTCCGCATGTAGAGTGTCAGAACTCTCGGCACTCTCTATTCGGGAGGACCTTTGTCTTTTCCGGGACAGTATGGTGATTCTCAGGCTTGACCCTACGTTCCTTCCGAAAGTAAATACTCCTTTTCACCGGGCGCAGGAACTTTCCTTGCCAGACTTCTGCCCGTCTCCACGGAACTCTACGGAACGACGCTGGCATAAACTGGACGTAAAGAGGGCTCTACGCATCTATATCCGTCGGACCGCTTCATTTCGTCGGACAGAGGCTCTGCTTATTTCTTTCCACCCAACCTCGATGGGGCAGAAGATTTCTGCGGCTACGGTGGGCAGGTGGCTTAAGGCGTGTATCTCTTTGGCGTATGAGTTATCGGGAAAGCCTGTGCCGGGAAGAATTCTACCACACTCCACTCGCAGCGCGGCTACCTCAGCTGCGTGGGCGTCTCAAGCCTCGGTGGAAGATATCTGCCGGGCGGCCACGTGGTCCTCGGTGTCACAGTTTATCCGTCACTATCGGATTGACTCATATGCTTCTTCGGACGCCGCCTTCGGGCGACGAGTTCTACAGAGAGTAGCCTTGGACACGGGTTCGGGGCATCCAGTCTCCCACCCTAGTAATTAAGCTTGGGTATGTCCCAGCCATGGACAGTGGGAGCAGCACTCTGGAAAATGGACGTTGACTTACCTGAACGTCCCTTTTAGGAGTGCTGCGACCACTGTCCATTCCCTCCCTTGTTTGTTATGTTCCTTGCTGTTGCAGTTTTTTTCAGACTGTCTGCCGTGTATCCAGTTCCCGTGTTTGGATTATTTGTTGGAAGTTTCTCCTGGAGTTTTGCTGTGTCTTCGTGATAGACTGGAGGATCATGGGACTGGAGGTGTGTCCTAACAGGGAGAGTTCAACAGCTCTCACTCAGTTACTGACAGGATATGAAGTGAAGATCCCAGCCATGGACAGTGGTCGCAGCACTCCTAAAAGGGACGTTCAGGTAAGTCAACGTCCATTTCAGTGCCGTTGTAGCTTTGAACAGTCACTAAAGAAACTATTGTAAGTCGAGGACTACCTGTAATACTAGCCTAGAGGAAACTAGAGATCAAAGGAGGATCATTGATAGATTCATATAAAATTAATCTCTTTTTAGGTATCTATTGAAAGAAAATAGAGAGCTCTGGAGGCTATTAAATCCCTTAAATATTCTGAGATAGGCAGTGTATCTCAATTGTAATTTCCCTTGGCAACTACCAAGGTTGCTTTCTCATTTATGCCATTTTTGTTTGACTTTAATTAAATGAAATAAGAGGGTGATATGCTACATAGGGCTCTTGTCTCCAGATAAGCTGCACAGTTATTCTTAGAAAGCGGAATTATCAGTTGCTACAGCTTGGAAATGTGCCAGCCTGCCCTGAAAAGAAGGCAAAGGTAAATTGCAAGAGTCAAGAGCAATCTGAGGAAGGGAGCTCATTTCTCCAAGCAGTTGCTTTATGACTGGCTGGGCACTCCAGGCAGCTCTTCCACATATAAACAAGCAGCCTTACAGTGATATCTGAAAAGAAAAGAAAAAAAAAGATCAACTGTGTGTTCTCAGAATGTCATATATGTCCTCTATTCCCCCCCCCCCCCCCAGTTACCTGCTGGGCAATATTCTCTTACATAATATCCTACCTAGTTCTCCTGATCTTGCTCTGATTCAGAAACTAATACATTTTTGCAAATAGGAAGGTAAGATCTTGTCAACTAAAGCTTTTTGTTGACTTTTTTAAAACCACTGTACAGTAAAATTTGCTTCTCATTATTCTCTAAATTTCATGGAAATCATTTCCCTTAGTAGTGGTCACAATTCATTTATCTGTAAGTGGCTGTTTGCCAGCCATTATGGAAAGGCTGGGATTAAAACAGAACAGACACACACACACACACACACACACACACAGGGATTAGGGAGATCTTTTGGCAAAAAACTCAACATATAAAAAAGAAATATACAAATCTACAGTATATGTGAGTGCTTTCTATTGCCTTTATATCATCTCTTATTTCTTTTATATTGCTGTTATACAATTACTATTATTTCTATATTTTTAGTGCCCATAGAGCAGTGTTTTCCCCTTGGAGACATTGGTCTGTCTTTAATTCCTCTCTCTCTCTTTAGGATTTCTTCTACCTTTTTCTTCTTTATTAATGGGCACTGCGTAAAGCACTTGCGCCTTCCCACATTGTGCCTTGCTGTGTTTTGTTTTGTTTTGCTTTGCTGTGCTGTGCCTCTTCTTTTTCCTTTGGGCTATTCAGTTTCTGTGGAGGAAAAATACATTCTTTTATTTAGTTACTTTCTCTGTTTGTTGCTGGCTTCAAAGCTTCCAAAACGCACATCTCCTCTTTTCTCCTCCCTTACCTACTTCAAGGTTACAGATTTATAGGTAACTCTGCCATGCTGATGCTGGGGAGAAGGCTGAAAGAGGAGAGGCAGAGATCCCTCTAATTTTTTTCACCAGCCTGCTCTTCCATAAATTTACAATTATATGTGAAAGTTTAAATATCCTTGGTCAAATTATGTGTTTCAGTTAATCCCTAAACAAACAGAAAATGTTGCAACTCTGAGTAGTACAAATTTAAATGACTTCTTCCTTGAAATGCATACTTAGCATTTATGTGCAGTTATCTGTAAATGTAAAAGAAGAAAACAGTGACTATGACAGATGCAAAATGTAGAAATCCTTTTGGTTGGTGCTTTCTAATACCTCATTTGTCAGAAATAATAGCTTTTCCTGTAACTGGACAATTCCTGTAAAAGGACAGTCTTCAAGAGCTAATCTTCTTCAGAAATGGAAGCTGAAAGTTAGATATTTCAGTAAGAGAAAAAGCTTGAAATGTACCTCGAATTCAGTCATGAAGTATTTACAGTACAAGAAAAAAAAATAAAAAATGTTGGCTTGCCCTTCACACTCCTCAAAGTTAAATACTGCTGAAAAACTGTCAGAGCTCAAATTTGAAGTGTATTAATGCATATTAAGAATAGGTTTAGAAAGTATTTCTAAACTAGAGAGTTTTGCAAGAAAAGAGGAAATCCAAAAGCAATAATAAAAAGACTAAAAAAATTGGTTAAAAATAAGTATTCAGGATGTTGTTGTTGTTGTTGTTGTTGTTATTATTTATTGGTTAATCTTTAGTGAGATTCACAGCCTTTGAGGCTGGTTAATAGCTCAGCAGCTCGAGTCCTAACCAAGGACCTAGGAACTGTTAAGGTATCGTCGGAGGATGTAAGCTGTTCCGAGTAAGGTGGTTTTTTGTAGAGTCAAAATGTTCAAGTCCGGCAAATTTAGAATTTCTAAATAGCGGGGTAGCCCTTTGGGTATTGCTCCGAGGGCTCCAATTACAATCGGGACAACACACGATTTCTTTTTCCACAGTCGCTCAACTTCAATTTGTAAGTCCCGGTACTTTGTGATTTTTTCTTGCTGCTTATCTTCAATTCGTGCATCACCAGGTATTGCAATGTCAATGAACCATACTTTTTTCTTTTCAACTATTGTTATGTCAGGTGTGTTGTGGACCAAGTGCCTGTCAGTCTGAATCCTAAAGTCCCACAAGATCTTGAGTTTCTCATTCTCTAAAACTTTCTCAACCTGATGTTCCCAGTGGTTTTTGCTGTACTCAAATCCAAACTTCTGGCACAATTTCCAGTGAATGATTTTAGCAACACGGTCATGGCGTTGTAGGTAGTCAGTTTGTGAAATTTTGCTGCACCCACTGATCAGGTGGTCAACTGTCTCTTCTTTTTCATTGCAGAGGCGGCATTTGCTGTTGGTGGTAACATGTTGAATTTTTGCCTTCATACAGTTTGTGGCTAGGGCTTGTTCTTGAGCTGCCAAAATAAAGCTTTCTGTTTCTTTTTTCAGTACTGCTGATCTTAACCAGTTCCAAGTTAGTTTCTGGTCAGCTTTGCCTTCAATACTTTTCAAGTATTGGCCATGTAGAGATTTGTGTTTCCAATTTTCAGCTCGCTGCTCAATTACTTCTTTCTTATATTCTGCTTTTGTTTTAGTTGTCTTTAAAAGGCCTCCTTTATTTACTTCCTTAATCATTGGTTCTTCACTTTTCTGGATGTAACCATTCAAGCTGCATTTTTATTATTATATTGTTATTATTGTATATATAATAATATTGTTATTGTTGTTGTTATTATTATTATTATTATTATTATTATTATTATTATTATTATTATTATTATACTTATTAGCGTATGGCGTTGTTACATTAGCCACGAGACTACAATGTTAATGCAGAATAGTAGCTTGGCTGCCAATTTACTAGCTCTGTTGTGGTACACACTCGCACTCTTCCCAAGATGCACCACAGCAGGGAGAGCCAGCTTTGCAACAGAAAGAAAGATGAGCAGCTCTTCCTGTAGCATCATTCAAGGCCTTCCTCCCTCCAGCGGAGCTGCCTCACAAATGAGTGTCAAAATTGGGACGGTTCAGAGTAGGTAGGAATCTGACCACCTTCATGAAGCACCAGCTCGTCTCCCCCACCGAAGTGGTAGCTAGGTGGACAGAAGCTAAGATGAGTGACGGGCACTCACCCCACTATGTGATGGTAGGGCTCGAACTGCTGGAGCAGAGACCATCTCCAGCGTCATTAAGCCACTGAGCCACCATGCCACACTTCAGGATGTGATGTTTAAACATATACGGTATAGAGGTTATATCTGCTTCCGCTGATTTAGGACTAGTTGGAACATGAGTTTCACTAGAACTTTTGCATACAGGCATTCATGGTAGAAGACCCCTTGTTACTTGTATTTCACTTTTCCCTTATAATTTGTAGCTTCCATGTGCTGTTAAATAGGAAGTTATTTTATAGTTAATGGATAGAACTGTTACTGTGATGTCCTGAATAACAGATTCTTGCTGTAAACTCCATTTTTAAGTGAGTATGGATACATGGGAACTAAAATCTTTTAGATAAAAAGAATCATTGCAGAAGCAAAGAGAACATTAGGTATCTGAGCATAGGCAGAAAGGAAAAAAGGAAACAATTGAAATGCAAACTACTACAAGTAAATATGACAGTTATCAGTCCTGCTCCAGCATAGAATAGATACCTAGTGTACCCTGAGACTGTAATGAGTTCCCATATAACATCCAGATTTAGAATAGGATAATCAGATTTAACAAACATTAATTAAACTATAGTTACTTAGTTCAACTTCATATATGAATTATTACAAAATGGTTTTCCATTCTGTAGTAGAAATTTGGAATTCTAATTTTGTTTAACAGGTATAGACACATTTTCCTTCTCTCTACCCTAACTTATAACATGGTGCAATATATAGAAATGCCGACATGCATTGTTTCAGTGATCATTATCTAAACTGCTCTTAGCACTTCAAAGGTTCTATATAAGTAATTTGAGAGTGGAATGCTTCATTCAGTTTAGAAAAGGTGCTTCAGGATGTGTGGGAACATGAACTGAGCACCTGACTGACAAAATCGTCTAAATTGTCTTTTCCAAATTAGTATAGTACCCCAAGTTGTACGTACTTCAAGAAAAGTACAAAAATAAGTTTTGCCTTTTGAACCACCATATAGTAGCTGGCTGCAAAGGTAAACCAGCACGTTGAAAACTGTTTCAAATTAATTCCACTGGCATCTGCAGCAAACTATAATGATACCAAAACAACAATATTACAGGATAACATAATCACACAAATGCTGTGATTACTTACTTTAGTCACAGCATTCTGTGTATTTACATCACCACACATTTCCTGTCATTGTTCCCCTCCTCTGCCACCCATGTCAATCCTTTGGTCCAGCCATTGACTTTGCTTGTTGGATGGAACCCTCAGGAAGTTTTAAATGACAGTCATGTGACCCTGGGACACTGCAACAGCCATAAATACATGCTGGTTGCCGAGTGTCTGGATTTTTATCATGTGGCTGCGGGGCCACTACTACAATCGTAAGTGCAAAATCTGACCATAACTCAGGTTTTTCAGTACTTTTGTAACTTCAAATGGTTGTTAAACGATTGGACATAAATTGAACATTTCTTGTATTCAGAGGGGGTACCATGCTTTTATTTTGGCAACAAAAATAAGATTGTGGCAAGTTAAAGTAAAGTTTAAAGTATGAAACTAACAATTTATAATATAAGATTTGTAGATTATGATTCACAAATGATAATAAGCTTTTGATTATTATTGAGTTTAATCTTTCTGTTTATTCCAATATTAAAGGAGGTTTACAATTATTACAACATACATGTTGTTTTAATAACCAAACACATTGTAGAGTATAGGACTCAAGTTAAAATTGTTTCAGAAGATCATTAAATAATGCCCTTGGGATTTATCTTACTGCACCAATATGGAGCAGTTTATTGTTTGCTGTGTACCCTGCCTATATGTCTCAAAATAGATTTCATATTGCAGTGCTATGTTCTGCTACGGGCATCATTGCCCTTTATTTTGAAAGTGATTCAATAGGCATACATAATACTTCACAAATAACAATGCACTACAAGAAGAAAGTTCGGTAGAGCTTCCGCATCTTTCTACTGCCAAAGGGTTTAATTCATGATCTTGTTATATAAAATGCTTCCTCATCTTGTTCCTAAGCAACTGCCTCATTTTGAATTGAGTGAAAATACTGTTTACCTAAAATCTGCTGCCTCCTTTGTTCCTCTCTTATGAATAAAGTGAGAGCAGAGTTATCAAATCAGTCCCCCGCTGCAAACACAGATCAGTGCCCACTGCAAACAATTGTTATTACCTGGTAACTACTCATGTATCATATGGACACAGTTTTGCTTCTTTTCCAGATAGATTAAATTGTGTGTAGACATCCTCCTCCTTTAGGGAATTGTGACTTGCTCCATATGAGAATTCATCACAAGGCATTAGACAAGAAGCTACCCAGAGTAAGGAAATGACGCCACATAAAGAAAAGTTTACATTTCACTTAATGATGTCAGGGTTTTTTTAATCTTTAAAGCAGTCTCTGGGATAGCTCCAACATATATAAATAATATATGGCAGAATTGAACTCATCCACTGGGTCATCAAATGAGGACTTGGCGCAGATCTTCAATTCTAATAAGATATATGGAGCATAGACCCAGTGATAGTAATATTCTCTTGATCGTTCCCATTTTATGAAATGTCCTCTGTCAAGAGATACAAATGGCTGTACCAGTTGGCATTTCATAAACAAGTTAAATCAGTGTGCATTCATAGATTAGATTAGATTAGATTAGATTAGATTAGATTAGATTAGATTAGATTAGATTAGATTAGATTAGATTATTTTGCTGTTTGGTCTAGTAGTTAAGGCATAAAATTAAAAACCAGGAGATTATAAATTCTGGTCCAAGCATGAAAAACTGGCTGAGCCTTGGGTCAGTCACTCACTCTCAGTCCAGCTCACCCCACAGGGTTGTTGTGGGAAAAATAGGAGGGGCAAGTAATATTAGGTATGTTTGCTGACTTATGTTATTTATAAAAATAAATAAAAATAATAATATCAGGATATACAGTAAATAAATGCCATATTTTTTGGAGTGTAAGACTCACCGGAGTATAAAGTTTTTGGGGGAGGAAAATAAGAAAAGAGCTGATTGATGGGTGGATCGACCTCCCAGAATACCCCCAATCGGCTGTTCCCAGAGGTGAATTTTAGCAACAGTTTCGTTGGTTGTGAGCTCTGTGCCTTGCTTTTTTTTTCTGCCTCTGAAACTTCTGAAACTTTTTTTTCTGTCTCTTAAAGCCTCCGAAACAGAGCTTCAGAAAAAAGCTCTGTTTTTTTCTGTGTTTTGAGGCTTTTTTTCTGAAGCTTCTTTCAGAGGCTTTTATTCTGAAGGACTATCTGTACTCTGTTCAATCTCCTTTCTTTGGTATAGATTAACCTCTTCCAATCTGTTGGTTATTGTGTCATTCTCCAGTTTTGTTTGCATAGTTTGGTTAGAACCTTCACTGATTCTTCTTTTGTTGCTTGCCATATTATTTTAGATAAAAAGCCTTTCAGAGGCTTTTTTTCTGAAGCTCTGTTTGGAGGCTCTTTTTCTGAAGCTTCATTTCTGAGGCTTTTTTTCTGAAGCTTCTTTCAGAAGCTTCTTTCAGCTTCTGAAATCTCTGTTTGCAAGGCTGGGTGGGGCTACATTCAGAGTATAAGACACCCAGATTTTCACCCTCTTTTTGGCGGGAAAAAGGTGCATCTTATACTCTGAAAAATACAGTAACGATATATTACTTGATTTATTTATATTGAGCTTTTATTTTTGTATTTGTCTTTTGTGATTGATTTTGTTGTACTCCATTCAGAGACTGTTAGGGTGGGGATGTGTTACAAATATTGTAAAATAAATGAAGTATTTGAACCATAGATTGAGACCTTTGCAAAGAAGGGAAAATTTTTAAAGATATTTAGAACTGGAAAAAATAAAGCAAGTGTGTGGGAGAAAATTGCTTATCCTGTTTTTTCCAAGCTTTCACATCTTACTCATTATTGTTTTTCATGTCTTATATGAGCAGTGAAATGTCCACATATCTGACAAGCAAATCCCTTATTATCAAATCTAGAAATTATCTAGAATTCCCTGACTGTAATGGTCTAAGACTTCAGAAAGAATAAAATACCAGTCTTGACTACACTGGTACAGTGGAGCAAAAAAATATTTAGTCAGCCACCAATTGTGCAAGTTCTCCCACTTAAAAAGATGAGAGAGGCCTGAAATTGACATCATAGGTAGACCTCAACTATGAGAGACAAAATGAGAAAACAAATCCAGACAATCACATTGTCTGATTTGGAAAGAATTTATTTGCAAATTATGGTGGAAAATAAGTATTTGGTCAATATCAAAAATTCATCTCAATACTTTGTTATATATCCTTTGTTGGCAATGACAAAGGTGAAACGTTTTCTGTAAGTCTTCACAAGCAACACACTGTTTTGTGTAAGTCTTCATACCAGCAACACACTGTTGCTGGTATGTTGGCCCATTCCTCCATGCAGATCTCCTCTAGAGCAGTGATGTTTTGGGGCTGTCGCTGGGCAACACGGACTTTCAACTCCCTCCAAAGGTTTTCTATGGGGTTGAGATCTGGAGACTGGCTAGGCCACTCCAGGACCTTGAAATGCTTCTTACGAAGCCACTCCTTCGTTGCCCGGGCGGTGTGTTTGGGATCATTGTCATGCTGAAAGACCCAGCCACGTTTCATCTTCAATGCCCTTGCTGATGGAAGGACGTTTGCACTCAAAATCTCACGATACATGGCCCCATTCATTCTTTCCTGGTCCCTTTGCAAAGAAACAGCCCCAAAGCATGATGTTGCCACCCACATGCTTCACAGTAGGTATGGTGTTCTTTGGATGCAACTCAGCATTCTCTTTCCTCCAAACACGATGAGTTGTGTTTCTACCAAACAGTTCTACTTTGGTTTCATCTGACCATATGACATTCTACCAATCCTCTTCTGGATCATCCAAATGCTCTCTAGCAAACTTCAGATGGGCCCGGACATGTACTGGCTTAAGCAGGGGGACACGTCTGGCACTGCAGGATCTGAGTCCCTGGCGGCGTAGTGTGTTACTGATGGTTACGTTGGTCCCAGCTCTCTGTAGGTCATTCACTAGGTCCCCCCCTTGTGGTTCTGGAATTTTTGCTCACCGTTCTTGTGATCATTTTGACCCCACGGGATGAGATCTTGCGGGAGCCCCAGATCGAGGGAGATTATCAGTGGTCTTGTATGTCTTCCATTTTCTAATTCTTGCTCCCACAGTTGATTTCTTCACACCAAGCTGCTTGCCTATTGCAGATTCAGTCTTCCCAGCCTGGTGCAGGTCTACAATTTTGTTTCTGGTGTCCTTCGACAGCTCTTTGGTCTTCACCATAGTGGAGTTTGGAGTGTGACTGTTTGAGGTTGTGGACAGGTGTCTTTTATACTGATAACAAGTTCAAACAGGTGCCATTAATACAGGTAATGAGTGGAGGACAAGAGGAGCCTCTTAAAAAAGAAGTTACAGGTCTGTGAGAGCCAGAAATCTTGCTTGTTTGTAGGTGACTAAATACTTATTTTCCACCATAATTTGCAAATAAATTCTTTCCAAATCAGGCAATGTGATTGTCTGGATTTGTTTTCTCATTTTGTCTCTCATAGTTGAGGTCTACCTATGATTTCAATTTCAGGCCTCTCTCATCTTTTTAAGTGGGAGAACTTGCACAATTGGTGGCTGACTTTTTTTGCCCCACTGTATCAGCATCATGAAATTATGGTGATGATGGTGATAGTGATGATGATGACTGTGATTATCAAATATAGCTATTTCTGTTTCTTCTGCCTTTTGATTTTGAGTATGCATTGTCAGATTACAAGAGGGAATTCTTCCAATTCTTGTTAGGGTGTTTTTATATGAAAAATGCTGACTAAACATTATGTTTTGGGAGCACTGGAACTCACTCTGATTCTAACCAAAGCTATTATGAGAGTCACGTAAAATATAGGATGCCTGACAAACCACCCTATGGCTTGCTTCAGAGAAAAGAAGATGAGTTGCTAAACATTATTCTTAAATGAACACAAATGGATTGTGGTTGAGCAATAGGAAGAGTCTTTTTATAAACTCTGTTAACATTATGTAGCCATCAGAAGATTTTCACAATGGTTTGCAAATGGTTGAATGCTCCTATTAACTTTCTATGAACCGATAGAAGAAAATATTTGTAGCTCAGGGTTGAAATGAGGGGTCCTTAGTGCTCTCTGAGCTTGGTTGTTTTTTTGCCAATATTTCATTACCCAAATTGTATTACAGTGCCAATGCACTGATGATGTTACCTAGTTTGGGTAATGAAACATCTACAAGAAAGCAATCCAGAGAGCACCAAGGACACCCCCCCCCCAAACCTCCTATGTTTCACAATGTGTTGGAGCACTATCAAATGCAAGACAGTATAAAATGTGGTATTAACATTTGATTCATTGTATGCTACCTGTTGTTAAGCAGAATGCTAATATCTTCATGTTTTTCCCCCATAAATAGTATAGTTAATAGTTATGGGGATATACGAGGAATTATATGAGGAAAAAAATGAAAGCCACCATCACAGCACTTCCTCTCTTTTTTCATATCATTATATTTCCCCTTCTTTTCCCTTTCCTTGACCATTTTGCACCCAAATTAACCTCTACTCATTTGGTGTCCTCTGTAACACTTTAAAATTTTCTTTAGTACAAGTTTTGGCCATTGATTTTAGGAAGTCTTCTTGCCAGGCACTTATGCGCCAACTTTAGTCAATTTGATGGTATATGTTACAGCTTCACTATATATTTGGTAACTAAAATCCAATCAGAGCTTTTCTTTCTCATTACTTAAAGCTTGCTTTTAGTATTAAAGATAGTGATGTACTTTAAGTTTACAAAACAACCCTGTCCTTTTAGCGCGCTCTCAGTCAATTAGAGATGACTTTCACTATAACTGATCCAGCACCAGAGAAGAGGCTCCCTCCATTTGTCAGGCATCATGGCTGAGGGAGTAGGTAGGCAAGATAGTTGAGAAATGTGTCTTATGCCCCAAAGAAAAGTTAATATTCTGCTTCTAGACAATTTACATGAGTGCTTCAAATATGGCTGTATGGTGATTCTACTGTTTTCTTTCTCAACATGTTGCTGAATTTCCCTGTTGTGGGATGAACTGGCTGGTGCTGGCAAATCATAGAACCCATTGTGAAGAATGGCAGACCTCCAACATCACACAGCATGCATTCATTTCTTCATCAGTATACAGGATCCTTCAAAAAGCCTCCATTACGAAGACCACACAGCGTTATAGGGGGCAGTCTGGGTTCTTTTATGGCAATGCCACGAAATGGGAGCAGATTAGGTAATGTGTGTTTTTAATATCCTTTAAATTAATAGGTTTAAATTAATAAACCTATTAATTTACCTTCATGCTATAATAACTGTAGTATAACAGTCCTGTGTAATACCAGCTCCATATTAATATATTAGATATGTTCATTGCATATCAAATGGTGTAAAGCAGAGATTTCAAATATGGCTATGATATTAGAAGAATTGTATGGTACCTTGCTGATTAACTAAATAAACCAGAAACAATCCAAACTCCACATTGTGCTAGTACTACAACAGCTGGGTGTTAATTCTCCTTCGGTTGCTTCAGGTCAAGAGTACATTTTTCAACATTTTCTATTGGACAGTAGCCATTCAATGTACTTAAGAAACTCACAAGTAGAGACGGTTTTACAAAACAGTGACAGTTCTCCAGTGTTACAACCTAGCAGCCTTTGCTTATTGTATGATTCTTATTCAGTAAAGTCTGTCCAGACATCAAAATTAATAGTGATTCATGGCCAGTTTACCATGAACTTGGGTACCATAATTTTTCATTTATTAGATTTTCCCTCTACAATCAAAAATGACACTTGGCTGTTAACATTGACCCAGTAAATTACAATGAACATCTACAGTATATAAACAATCAACATGTTTTACAAAATTACACATTAACAGATACTCAAATTAACAAATAATTACACAATCAAGCAATAGCCTCAACTAATCCCTTCACAGTTCCCCAATGAAATTCATTTTTTAATAATTTAAAGAAAGAAGGGATAAATCATTGTTTTAGAGAACCTGTTCCAAAATACAAGTAGAGCAATGGAAAGAGAGCCTGCAAGCCTCTACCCATTTTGTCACACAAAGGTGATAAATTAAAATCAACATCCTCCAGGACCTTGGACCCAGTACCGCATCTTATGCCAAAAAACATTTAAATATAAAGAGCTATGCCTTTAGCAATCTTCTATTCCTCCTTCTAGTATTTTCTTGAAAGTGTGCTACTCTAGTTTCACTTTCATGTGTCCTTTTGCAAGTATGTTGAGCCAAACTGCGCACAGATATAAAGAGTATGGTATCTTAAGTTTATATACGGACATTGCTACAGCAACAGTCTTATTTTCAGTTCCTTTTCCCATTCATATGATAAACATTTATGAATGGCTTTCCTAAGTGGGAAGAAAAGATAATACAGGGTACCTTGAGCTCATTAGCTTGAACTGACAGCTGTGAAAATCTGCTTGCCCAAAGCTCATAGCCAATCCAGTTTCTTTCCTATATCTATCAGCAAACCATCCGTTTTCAATTATATTGTTGTCTAAATCAATTATATGGATTTATGTTACTGAATCCATGGCATATTGCTTAAATATTCATGAGTGCATCAGGTCGTCTTCCTACCCTTACAGAAAAATTAACTGACAGACTTGCCTGTTCTTTGTCTGAATAAGGTTTCAAAGAGGTGTAATTTTTATGTCAATAAGCTTGTGACATAGAAACATTTCTTGTGAACAAAGTATTGTTTTATCTGATAAGGAGAGATGTAAAGATTGGTCTGGCCCATTTCCTGCATCTGTAACTTAATTCATTCAGGCAAGTGTGTTAAATAAGCTTTAACAAAGAGGCTTTTTTGACTAATTTGAATTATTTTTACTGTGTAGTTTTTTTTTTGTTAATTTAAAAATCATTTTTGCTTTTCAAGTAAATAAAAGCTTATTTGGGATTAAAGATATTTTTTTTGCAATTCTGTAGACCAAAGCAAATCCATCTCAGAAGACAATTGTCACTTCTGATGAACTGTAAGCTTCAGAATTGTAACGTAAAAATAAATACCATTAGTCACAGAAGTCTCTTTTGTATATTTAAAAACTGAATGATTAAAAATTTTGGTATCTTGAACATTAGCTCTGAAAACAAAATATCTATAGGTGAGCTTGTCTTCATTTTCTTCAGTGTTTCCTATATATTTTATTAAAATGCATATTGTCATATATACAAGACTATCTTATTTTATTACACTTTGTTTTACTTGCATTATACCTGATTCAAATTTAATGTCCTTTGAAATGCTATTTATTAGTAACTAGTAGTACTGATGTACATAAAAAGTACCAAGATGTTTTAATGGTCTTTTATTAATTATTTATTTATATTTTATATTTCTTAACTGCTCATCTCCCTCAGACTTTTTTATAGTTTAATCTAACATATATTGGAGATTAACAAGATTACTCTTGTTTGTAGAAAATGCCCAATGATAACTCTCTGTGTGGGTTGGAGGTTGGATGGGAGGAAATCTTTCAAAGTGAAGTTGATTGTGGCCAAGTGCCATTTTTACTACACAGTATGTGTTTGGCCTTCCCAAAAACCTTTCCTTTTCTGGAAATAAAAATTATGGGCAGCTGGAGGTCAGTGTAGTGTTCCAAAGCACTCACAGAGTGCTCCCCTAAAATGAAAGAATTTAAAGGAGAGCATTGGGGGATGATAACAGGAAAGGTGCAGAGGGTAGGAAGAGGTGAAATGATTACCATGTAATTGGATATTTCTACAGTATAACTTGAATTATTTTGCAAAACTTGTTTGCAAACTAGTTTTGCTAAATTTAGAAATATGATGGCTGAACTTTGGTCAAACTACCCCCACATATGCCATCTATTTTCCAGTCACTGTTATATCTAAAAGGTTCATATAGCAGCTAATCAAAGACACCAGGTACTTCTTATTAGAAAAAATGTTAATTTTTTTGCCATTTTCTTCTGTTGTTCAGGGAAGAACATTTTTAGCAGCTTTGAGTTTGATATTTACTGTAGCAAATACTGTAGTTATTGGCAAATTACCAATGCTATTTGAAGATGTCTGTCACCGAACATTTATCTAAGTTCAATTTCTCTTTCTTATCATCTCTTAATAAATGTCTTCTTTTAAATTGAATATTTGGAAGATCAGAATTTTATGTCTATTTTAATTTAATACAGCTCTTTTTTCTTGCTGTATCAAAATACATTACTACTTTTGGTTTTTTTTAAATTATGAATTTAAAGAAAGATCAGTTATCAATTAATGATACAGGAGAGGACAAAAGTGTTGTAACCGAACTAATATTTTATAATTCCAAAGTACTAATAATCTGTAATTTGGTTTGAATTTATATTATGTTTTTTCCAAAGATAATCTGAGTGACTGACAATAAAATACAGATAAAAGAACAAAATAAAATTAATATATGCACACAAACAACTACAGGTAAACTGTCTAAATAAAAATCTATTTGTCACCTGCCAAAGAATAACAGAGAGAAAGCTGGTTTACTCTCTACTGACAGAGAGTTGCATTAAAGCCTGAGAACTATCACTGAGGGTGATGGAAAGTCCTTTCTCAAGTATCAGTTAAATAATTATTGCTTTTGTTCAATTTAGATATCGTACACGAAAACCTAAAAATGGGATCAGATGGTGAAAGTGACCAAGCTTCTGGAACATCATCTGATGAAGTTCAATCCCCAACAGGTGTTTGTCTCAGGAACAGGATACACAGACGGATATCTATGGAGGTAATCTCATAGGAGAGGCATTATCCTAACAAAAGATTTGGGATTTGTTTGCATTACTTTTGTCCCTGTTAGGGTGTTTTAAAGTAAAGCTATTGATGTTCAGAGTAACAGATCCTGTACAACAGATTTAATCTGATTTTTTTTAATTGAAAGTTATTTTGAATGCGTAATGTATAAAACATAACATGTCCTAGATAGAATTTCCATCAATTCTGGCCAGTTAGCTACTGGAGATGAAGTAATCTGACACAGCTGGAAAGGAGCAGGTTGAAGAAAGTTAGTTTTGATATAATATTGTATTTCTTTCTTGTAAATCAGATCTATTTATTCTGATTCCCTTTAGGTATATTAGGAATATGGTGAAAGGACACGGGCATAGAATTCTGGCAGACGAAGTATTGCATTTCTTATAACTTCCAAGCAGGAAACTAATTTTTCTGGTTAGAACTGATAGGCTGTTAGGAATGGTATACTCCAACACATCTGAAGTCTAATGCATTGAGGAAGGTTATTCAAGCATTGTACTGTTCGACAACAAGTTCAGTTGTGGCAGTCATTAGAGCTATTTTCTGTTTGTAAATATGTTTTGTCACAAAGCACTCTATAGGTATAATTAAAAGGAAGTAGGAAAATAAGCCTAGAGCAATTTCAGCTTCCTTAACAGATTTGCTGACATTTAAATGTTTTTATCTGAATAAAGAAAAGTATGAGACTAGACAGAATGCTGCCTACTTTGAATTTAGTACTTGATTTTCTTTTCCTCTTTCTTTTTTAAATACTTTTATCTGAAAATTGTTCTGTCACACCCAAATCTAAGGATTCTGAAATGTCTGTTGATTTTAAAATTACAGGAAGAACAGCATACTCCATGGCACATTGCGACTGCATTTATATGTTGTGACAAGCCATGGTTGGCTTTGTTCTACTTTATGGAAAAAGCCACTATTGGAAGGGTTCACACTAAGCCTGAAAGTCCAAGCCATATTATAGGTTAATATAATATGTGTTTGATTCCAATAGCTATGATGATGACAATTCCAGACAATCAAAATAATATTGCAGCAACTTCTCAAAATATGAAACCATGAGATGAATAAACATAATTTAGAGTCTGATACAAGCATTTATAAATAGATTTGTAATAGGCAGTGTATCTCTCTAGGGTTAGAGTTAGAATTGTCAGTCAACTAGGACAAAATGTATTTTAATGTATTCTTAATAAATATATATTTCCCAAAACTTGCTGGGAAGAAATAAGAAAGCAAATAAAAACAAAATAGTGTCCATTCCCCCCAAATCCAGTTCTAAAAACACAAAAGGCACTGTTCTTTGTCTTTTTCTAGCTATTAGTAAGACAGACATGATTGTGATCTAGCAAAGAGAAAGCTCAAAGAAGTCTATAGTCATTATTTTAGCAAAGCTAAATAATTATGCTATTGTTTCATTTGGTAGATAGGCAGTGAGGCAAAATAGTGTAGCATTTTTCAATGTATATAACCATCAGATAAATTCACTCCACTCTTTTCTATTTATTCTTTCTATATATCTAATTTCTGCAATATAGACTATTTTTCTAGAATGTGCCATATTGGAGCTTTGCACAATCCAAAGATTTTGCCCAACAACTTGTCAGGAAAGGATATTCCAGAGGTTAGATCTGACCTCTTAAAACCCCTTTGCTTCGTTCCCACAAAATGTACTTCAGCCTTCAGTATGACGTAGCAGAGAACTTTAGTGCAGTCCTTTGTGATCAAGAAAGTCAATTATGAAGCAGAAGTAGTCCTTGAGGGATCTTGGTTGTAAACTATTCAACTATTTGAGTCACGTTTAGCAACTGTTTGGAAATCATTGGAATTTTAATGTAATTTGTTGCATAAAAATATATGGCTTCACTGTTTTGAATAGCATTTCTTCCTGGCACAAATTGCTTTTTAAAAAGAACTTAATACAAACAGCAGATATAGGTGTACCCAAAATTGGTTTCTTCACTCAAGTGATGTCATTTCCTTGTATTGAATTGGCTAGTCATAAAATAACTTTATTTACTGTTTGCAGAACACTTGTGTGAATGAAAGTTGTAATACTAAAAGTTAAATAATAAATAATGGCCCAGGAAGTAGGTAAATATTCTTCAAGAGCATTTCCTCTCTTTGGACTTCAAGGTTACTGGGAAATCAAAGTTAGGCAGATTTTTGTAACAACCTTGGAAATTGAGCTACAACTGAAAATATGGTAATGTAGGCTTTAGTTTGAAATGTATAGCTTTGGAAAGACCATCTCTTACTCATGACACTTTCATTTAATGCTGCTTATTAATCTGCACAATGCTCCAAAACTGAGTACAATGGGAAAGCTCTTGACTTCCCCAGATTTCTCTTTTCCTGTTTAAAAACGGAATTGTGCATGACAGTAAACAAAAGGAGGAAAAAGTACTTAATTTCCTTCATTTATAACAATCTGTATGAATGCCAGTATTTGTGGAAATTACAGTAAAATTTGAAATAATATTTTAATTGTCAATTTAAGAATCTATATTTAAATTAAGTTTCTAATTTAAATATAGATTCTTTTCATTGTGGCTTTCTGAATTAAACATTTTCTTCATTAAAAACAGAAATGCTGTTTTTACAGTGATTATCTTAGAGCTGACTCAAAAGCTTAATTATGATTTGGTTAAATCAGTAATCAAACCAATATGTTTAACTAACATGTTTTCCATATTGCGCTGAGTGATAAATATTTCGTATTACTATAGTTTTAGCTAATGTATCAACAATATAACCAAAGGCTTGGCAAGCTGGTAAAATCTGAAAGAACATTAGAAAAAGGGAGGGAAATATTTGCATTCATTCTTTCAAGTTAAAGATCTAAACTGAAAGTCTTTTACACCTCTTAACATACACAATAATCAAAGTATAATATCCAAGATAGTGACCACTGACCTCAGTTACTTTTTAATTTTAATTTTATCATTCAAAGATGATAACTTATATTTCTTCATTATGATTCTGAATTACATATGCTATTAGATCTTAATTCTGTTGTCAATAGAATAGGGTTAGGGTTCTATTTATTCACTTTTAAAATCACATTTTGGATATGAAACTCGTTATGTCTCTAAGTATCATTTTTTTTCTTTCTAGAAAGTGCCTTATAAACTTGGATTCTCCAATTGATAAGAAATTTGTTTCAGTTTGCTGGCATTATGTACTGTCCAGCAGATAACATATTTTAAACATGACATTTTTCTGATGTATTCAGTTAACAATTTAAAAAGATTGACTGGCTAGTTAATTAAAATAGGGAAGCTTTTATTTTTAATTACCTTTCCAAAAGTATACAAGAATCTACAATTATGAGTCTAATATTTCAAAATGCTAAAGAAAATGTTTTTATGTTCTCTATCTATGAAGTAGTGATTCCACCCCATTTTTGTGGTAACACATTTCTGTTGTAAAATCAGTCTGTTCATGCTCTCTGCCCTGTTTGAAGTGTTAGATGCATTGGAATCTTAAATGTGTGTAAAGTACACTCCCTAGAAAAGGCTATATGAGATCACCATAGATGTAAATGGCATGATTTAGGCAATGTGGGCTTGTGTGACGAAATCTCGAGTTGTACAGCCGATCCCTAGGAAGGGAGACTTAGAAAGTCATGTGAAATTCAAAGGAGCAAAACAGTTTCTGACAAGGAAAGACTTAGTGATGATAGCATTCTACCACACTATATAGAAATATAAAGAAGTTGAGTATATTTATTTGAGAGCTTCACGCCACAGAGATTTCTCCCCCTTCCACGCCTTTCTTCCCTGCTAGATCCATTGTAAAAGTCCTTTTCCAGTACTTTGTGTTAGCATCCCAGTCCAGAGATCCTTATGCATAAAGCATTGGCCCAATATTCAATTCTTCATAAAAATGCAGTGTATTTTCTGTGGAAAAAATGATCCACTGCATAGTCTTTCAGAGTTAAAAATACAGGCAAATGTCATGCTTAAATGATTGTATCATGAAGTAACGGTGAGGCCTACAAATATTATGGGGTGTTCCGTCTTTCTTAGTAGTAGTGCCTGTATCACAGGCATAAGCAGTTTTGTCAAGATGATTAATTATCATCGTGAACAATACAGAAAAGCACATTTGAAGAAGGTCAGTATAACATCACCATCTTTGAAAGGTACTGAAAATTTGAAAGACCAACAAAGGCAGGAAACCATTGTCATGTAAATTGTGTGAGATAGCTGTTTTTGCAGTGCAAGACTCCTCCCCAACTCATTTATCTATATTTTGTAAGGACATTGAACAACACAGGATGATTAAAATGTCGTAGTAATTACCTAGAGTCATTATTTGCAGTAGAATAACTGACTTTGTGCAAGTATTATTCATTTCCATTAGCTGAGTGTACTCCTGTCATTCCTTGATCTTAGTGATATAATAAACCAGGAAATGATTTACCATGATTCATATTTCAAAATTGACTTACATTTACTTTTAGAACTGAACAGTTTTTACATTTAGAATTATTTTTTATTTGAGCACAATTTTATTTGAACACAATTAACTTTTTACTATTAATGTAAATATTTTCATCTCATAAAATTGTCTATTGTGAATTAAACAATAGCATAAATTTTAAAAACTCACTGGTGAGAGTCCTATGATTCTTTCATACAAGAGAAAAGTAGGAGTCTTAACTCTGTCTTATAGCACAGTGCTCCCCAACACAGTGTGATTTGACCCGGTGGGGGAGGGGGAAGAGGGGAACTGGGATGGCACTCACACAGCTCAACTTGTGTGAGCGATGGGCGTGCATGCACGTGTGGATACACACTGGCCCCGCTAGTTGTACAAGTCAAGCTCACGCGTGCACACCACCCACTGCTCATGCAATCCAATTCCGAATACATAGTGGACCGTGGCCCAGGGAACCCCTGTTATAGCATGTAGTCTCAGCATTTGGGTTTTAAAAAATAATTTTCAGCACATGGTTAAAGTATAGCACAGAACACTTGGAAATCAATTTTCACTAGAGCAGTTGTTTCTCCATAAAGGTGGGACTAGCAGCCAGGAATGGGTTAACTCTGTCTGTTATTCGATAGGACTGAGTCTGCAAACTGTTAAGCTCCGCCTCTTCCTGTTGCTTCCCAGCTTTTAGACTCTGACTTGGACAGACATGTTTTTCTGAGCTGAACCATTTCTGATTGCTTGATTGGCCAAGTCTTGGGAACCTCTGACTCAATGTACATTTACATGTCGTCCTTGACGTACAACGACAATTGAGCCCAAAATTTATGTTGCTGAGATATTTGTTAAGTGAATTTTGCCCCATTCTACAACCTTTCTTGCCACAATTGTTAACTGAATCACTGCAGTTATTACATTAGTAACGTGGTGCTTAAGTGAATCTGGCTTTCCCATTGACTTGCTTGTCAGAAGGTTGCAAAAGATGATCACATGACGCCAGGACACTGCAACTGTCATAAATATGAACAATTGCCAAGAAGGTATTTTCAGGTCTCAGGTACCATTGTACAATGACCTAGCCCCTCCCTACTAACTTTCAATTTAGTGAAGTTATGAGATTTTACGGTTATATAAAATTTAATAAAAGATGTGGTTTTGAAAGAATATAAGTAAAAGATATTTGAAGGATATGGAAGGAAAAGCTAATAAAATCACAACTGGAGTTGTTTAAGTTCAGGAGTGTTAAAGAAAGAAACTGAAAACTTTGTTTTAGTGGCTTAAGAAACAAGCTTTGCCAAAAACAAGCTTTGTTCCATGAAGGCAAAAACTCAACATGTAACAAACAACAGCAAATATTGCCTTTGTTATAAAAAGGATGAAACAATTGACCACTTGATCAGTGACTACAGCAAAATTTCACAAATTGAAGCAGCATTATGATCGAGTTGCTAGAAATATTCATTGGAAATTTTGCCAGAGGTTTGGATTTGAATGCAACCACTAAACTGTCAAGTTGAGATATTTTGGAAAATGAGCAGGTTAAAGGTCTTATGGGACTTTAAAGATCCAAACATACAGGCATGTTGTTCATAACAGACCTCATATAACAATTATTGAAAAGAAGAAAATCTGGTTCATTTGCTATTTTGAGAAGTAAAGATTTGTTAACCTCAGATGAAGCATTGCAATTGTGTCTTTCCATAGAAACAGCCTGTTTGCTTCATTTATGTGTTCTTAACCAGTAACAGATTATGCCTACATCACTGAGTACTTACTGACATTTTTATTTTATATGGAAACAATTTTTGAAAATATGTATGTCCTCTTACTAGTGTTGGTTTACTTCTCCAGGACTTGAATAAACGCTTGTCACTACCTGCAGACATTAGGATACCTGATGGATATCTTGAAAAGTTGCAAATAAATAGTCCACCATTTGATCAACCAATGAGTCGACGATCTCGTAGAGCATCATTGGTAAGCTCTTTTACCTGCAATAAATAAACTTTACTATATCCTTCATACTTTTATTGCAGCACAGATATTTAGATACATTACAGCAAAAAGATAAGTGTCTTAGAGCACTTGCAGCTGTAGTGTGATATAATTCATTTAATTAAATGGTGTATTAATATTGTCTTAAATAAGGCTCAATGTCTAGATTCCCCCTAATACTAAGCTTTAATTCATGATTTACAAACTAGTAATTTAGATCCTCTGTCAACTTATAAACATAAATTATGTTTATTATATATAAACACTTTATTATTATAAAGTGTGAATCCAACTAATTTCTCCATTATACTTACAAAATTTGTTTAAAAAACAGAAAGACAAATGCGAGGATGGGATCTCACATTGGTTAAGTATAATAACAAGACAGTGGATAATAAACCATGTTTATAAAATACAGGCATTAAACAGCAATTGAGACCACAGTTTTTGTTGCTAAGAGATGTCATAAAGCATGATATCATGTGACCACATTGCTTATCAAGAGTAACAACACTTAGACTTACATACCGCTCCATAGTGCTTTTTAGTACACTCTAAGCAGTTTACAAAAGCCAGCACATTGCCCTCAACAATCTGGGTCCTCATTTTACCGACCTCGGAAGGATGGAAGGCTGAGTCAATATTGAGCCAGAACTCCTGGCTTTGGGCAGAGTTAGCCTGCAATACTACATTCAAACCATTGCGCTCCATGGCTCCAGAAATGGCAACCCTGCAGTTCTGGTTGTTATCGTAACTCAGGAATCTGCAGTTCATTAAACTGGAAGAGACAGAAATCCCAAGCAAGCAAGCCGGCGGTGAGAGCAACAGGCAAATGAGGGTTGTGCAGTGTTCTGGAGTTCAGGTGCTGCAGGGAGGCACTGGTAACCGTGAGCAGTGCTAAGGAGCACAGATGCTGCAAAGGGAGTGAAGGGAACCACATTCAGGTGCTACAGAGTGTGAGTGGGCAAAAAAGCAGCAATAGTAACTTCCAACTACCCGCTGGCTTCTCCATTAATTTGCTTGTGGGAAGCTGGCAGCGAATATCAGAAATCACAATCACATGACCTTGTCTTGCTACAGTATTGTAATCACAAGCCAGGCACCAAATGCTCGGATTCATCCCTGGATCAATTATATGATCCCGGGATGCTGTGACAGCTGGAACTCTGAGTACTGGTCATAAATTCCCTTTTGTTCAGTTCCATCAAAACTTTGAATGGCCTCTGAATGAGTATTCATACCTATAGACGATCTCTAGGTTTTAGCATCGTGAGTAAAGATAGAATAATCTCTATTTAAATAAATAGGAAAAAAAAGTTTATATAGATTTTGAAATTCTCCATGTATTAATACAGAGAAATTGGTTTTAAACATTATTTAATATTGTTTCATCATGTTTTCACTTTTAGGTACTTGCTGACTATAAGATATTCAACCTGATCCCTTGGGTCTTCCAAAGATTTGCCCATCACCCCAGGGCTTTGTTCTAAAGAGCTATTATTAATTTATCTAATTAAAGGCTTGTTCAGTTTCAAGGGGAAAGGGGTACTTTGAAATACGTATCTTTTCCAAAGATCAGTCCACAGTTGTGTAGGGCAGTCTCAGTGGCCTCTCCCAGGTCAAGCATGCACACAACTACACAAAGAGATGTGTTTGTTTTTTTTAATCTCTGTTTACTAAATGAAACTTGCAAACTCACCTTCTTGCCTTATAGAAACAAGTTACCTTCCGGACCAGAGTTCAAATTCAAAGTGGCACGTAGGAGAATAGTCAGGTAGAGTCCAAAGATCAGAGCTTGTAGCAGAATTGTCAGCCAATCCGAGTTCAAAATCAGAGTTGCAGGGTTCACGAGTCAAGGTATACTGAGTGAGCATTAACAAGCAGTTGTCTTCAGTTGGAGAGCTTGTGCTTGCTACTCCGTTTTAATAGAAAAAGCCCTGGTGTAGTTTCATTTAGTGGGATGGGATTCCTTCCACTTGAGCAGTCTTACAGAGTGCCTTTGTGCTACTCTTTGCAGCCCACTGGGCTCATGCTTTGGAAGGGGGCGGTAATTTCACACCTTCATCTTCAGAGAGTGACAGTAGATGTATCTGCCAATTACTGGCCTGTCCAACCTCCTCTGCCTACTCAGACAGCAGTCTGTCTGTTATTACTGGAGCAGGTTGCTTGTTATCTGTCAGTCTTTCTGGATCTGATTCTGGTTCTCTGTCTTCAAAGCAGAGCCATCCATAACGCTGTCTACCCTGAGGAGTTCCTTGCTCCTTGAAGACAAACTCTTGATATATAAGTGTTTTTCAAGTAAAGCATCTTTTCTCTTTCAAAATCTGAAGTGCCACACACAGCCCTCCTTTACTGATTATATGTTTTTCCAGCCCAGCAGCAAGAAATTCTATAGATGGAATGACCATAATTGGGCACAGCATCACGGTCGTTGAACAAAGCGTAATTAAGTGAAACACCATGTGACAGCTTCACTCAACGACCACAATCCATTCTCTGCCACAAAAGGCTTGTCTTTTAAATCCATAGAGAACCTTCTACTGGTTTAGAATGCAGTGGCACATGCAGTTTTGAGCGCCCCACGGTTAACCCGAGAAACACCACTGCTGCATTGGTTTCCAGTTGCTTTCCAGGTGCAGTTCAAGATGCTGGTTATCACTTTTAACATCTGCACTGTCTTTTTAAACTTTGAAATAAGTCCCACTGGGTTCAGTGCAACTGATTTCCTAATAAAAGGTCAGGAGCACAGCCCCTGTGGGTGTGCTCTGAAAGCCTCCTTTGTCCTGATTAGACTCCCCATACAGCCTAATTTCAATTTTTTTGAAAGATTTTTAATCTTAAAAATTACTGCAGCAACAATGGGAAACTGACATGCTGCTTCAATGCATACATTTAAGCACAAATGTTTCTTCCACGAGTACCTCTTGTTCCAATGTAAATCTCAGAGACATTCTGAGTTAATAAAAAAAAAAATTAAAAGCTTTTCTATAGAAGTTACCTGTGCCCAGAAAGTAGGATAACAGTGGTGGAGAGCGCCCCAAGTCACTTGAAAATGTACCTGAGAACAAGCTCATTCATTTGTATTCTGATAAATGGGGATGTTATCATTCACCAAATTCCCCATGTGAATCATATTGCAAATAGGCATTCCCCTGAGTTAGCCATTTAGAAAATATTCCCATGTCAAGTTCTCAGACTTCTAAATGTACCCACCAAGTGGCAATATTTATTCACTACTGCCCTAGTGAACAGCACTTAATTACCATAGCTAATTAATATGAAACACAACAAGAGAAATGTACTTTATTTGACAGTATTTATATTGCTGGCGTACAAGTAGTTAATAAAAAAGTATAAACAAAAAAGTAAATGAGTAATAAAAGCCAGTATAAACAAAAATATATCCAAAATTCCTCTGATAGATACCCTATCAACTATGGCTCTTTGTTAAGTTTAGCTGTTTATGGAATGCAAAAGAGATTGAGCTGAATGGACCTCCATGGGAAGAGTGTTGTGTCTTCTAGTCCATTCTCAACAGGCCTTGTATAAATAATCAGACTGAAGCGCACTCAGTCCTTGAAAATGAAAAGACTGTTATTTTTTAATACACTTTCTATGCCTCCTATGTTTTGCAGAGTAATGGTTTCTTAATCATATGTAAACAATAATGATATGCCCTTATAGAGATAGTAATAACATTTTAAGACAGCACACATTATTCTATTATAAAGCTCTATGGTGAATAGAGACTGACATGGGCAAAGGAAACAATACTACTAAAGATTTAGTGCAAGCAAAGTTCATGTATCTAAGTGATTTTCTAGCTCTCTTATCTATGCAAATGTTATGAATATGGCTCAGGGAATATGGCTTTAGGTGTGCTTATGAATATAATGTAATGTTAGACATTCTTCAAGAAGACAATCTGATTTTTGTATGAATTATATTCATTGTATTTTTTTCCTTGTTTTTATTACAGTCTGAAATTGGATTTGGAAAAATGGAAACATATGTTAAATTGGAAAAGCTTGGTGAGGTATGTCTGCTTTTTTAAACAATAAATAAAATTAGTATAAATTATGTTTTAAATGACAATAAAGGGCAATGACATCATCAGTGCATGATAGTTAACACCATCATCAGTATATGATTAAGTACTGTATACATGGATATAATATTCAGCTGATAGGAAGAGAGTTTTTCTCCCACCTAATTTATCTTTAAAGTGAGAACGTTGTTCCTGTGTACAGTACTTTGTAGAAATGTACAAAAGATATTGTTCTGGAAACATTACCTTCAGTTACTCTTCTAGGGTAATACCACTCCCTCTGTTCCATGGGTAATCCAGTGGTTTTCCAAAATGTAATCCTTCAAATGGTATTACAGACATAGGGCAGTTCTAAAGCAATCCTGTTTGAACTATCATGTCCAGTGCAGCATAAACATGTTCCAGATTATTAATTAACTTCTGGTAAACTGCTGATCCACTCTTGGAATGGATAGATTGGCATGGTCCAGAGGAGAAACAGAATGATCCAGAGTAATCCACAACATTAGCTTCCGAGAACTGCAGTTTCACATACTCATGGTAATACAAAGTACTAAGCTAGATGGATTAATAATATGAATGGGTAGACACACTTTCCTATCTCGTGAGAAGGCCCTAAATTGTTTGGCAGTGATGAAGCTATTGGGATTGTTATGAATCGGGCATAAATGGCTATGCTTTCAATGACACCATCCTTGAGATTGGGTTCTTTCAACCAATATATAGTAATTAGTATGTATCTGATTCTGAACTAATAAAGTTCTAATTTTTTCCCTTTAATTTATAAATCAGATTTCATGTACATTCTTCATTTGCTATTCAGGGTACATATGCAACAGTATATAAAGGAAGAAGTAAACTGACTGAAAATCTAGTAGCTTTAAAAGAAATCAGATTAGAGCATGAAGAGGGTGCACCGTGCACAGCTATTAGAGAAGGTAAGTAACACTTTTTAATTTGGAGAAAAACATGAGCAGAAATTACAATTACATAATTCTATCTAATGTGAAAAAACAGGTTTAATAGGCCTGATATGCATAGTTTCTAGTTCAGAAACACCAGAGTGGAAAGTGCTTTACACATTTTTTGCTTCTCCACAGAGCGAAACAAATTAGGACATAGGGGAAATGTAAGCTTAAAGCCTGTTGCTTATAACCCCTCCCTCCCTCCCTCCCTCCCTCCCTCCCTTCCATCCTCCCTCCCTCCCTCCCTCCCTCCCTTCCTTCCTTCCTTCCTTCCTTCCTTCCTTCCTTCCTTCCTTCCTTCCTTCCTTCCTTCCTTCCTCTCAGTCAATGACTCCAGGCAGCTTACAATTCAGAAAATATATTATGGTTAAAAATTTTAAATACATTTAAAAACAGTAAAACCAGCAGTGGGTTTCAATTTAGTTTGCTACCGGTTTGCTTGTGCACGCGTGCAGAAGCATCCCGGGGGCGGAGCCTCCTGCCGCCGCTACTGGTGCGCCCGATCCGGGGCAAACCGGTAGCAACCCACCACTGAGTAAGACCAACAAAAAAACATTAAAAACATCCAATTTAACATAAACAAAAGCAAAGTATTTGCAAAGTATGTCCAGGAAATGGGGCAATTAACATATTCAGTGCCTAGGCTTGGGAATTTTTGCCATTGTTTATCTTCTAGTATCAGAAAATTAAGCACTGATTATTTTTGCCAATTTGAAATAAGCTTCTTATTTCTCCAACATATGACCAAAGCAAAATGGTTTAGAATTAAACAAAACAAAAAAAAGAATATATTGAATTGTAAGGTTTAAATAACAGAATGGAGTATTTATAATCAAATTTAAGATAAATGGCAGAAAACTACGTTCTTATTCAACTCTTTTGGTGGAGGAAATGTCTTAATTATCTTATATGACATTTTTTGCCTTTGTGGAGCCGGAATGGGCGTGGCCTGCATGTGACGCATCCGGCCCATGGGCTGCCAGTTTGACACCCCTGTTATATATGTTGCAAAAGGGATGGAGCTGACAAAAGCAGTGAAATTCTGCCGATGCCACTGATTTCAGTCTCATAGAGCTCATTTCATTCTCAGTTTTTCTTAAATGAAGTGGTTACTTGCCCATAATTTACTTCAGAAATTGTATTTCCTTCTTTTCATCATCAAAATAACTTGCTGATTTTTATGTATGCTTTTGATTAACTAAGGGCATGTAACTGGATCTGAGCTATTTTGATGATGATGATCAGACCTCTCATGGATATGTTTTGAGCACAAAAGAATACAAATTCTGTGTAATTGCACTGAAAAGATTAGATCAATTTAGGCCAAATTTCTAATTCTAATTTCTAATTCAAATTCTAATTTTTTTCCCCTGTATGTGAAGTTCCTAAACCAAACTACAAAGCAGTGTATGTGCTTCAAAACTGTGCTTTAGACCAGGGATGTCAAACTCAAGGCCTAGGGGCCATCTGGCCTGCGGGGCCGCCCTGGAAATAGCAAAGGACTGGTTCGCGGTGCCTCTGCCAGTGAAAACGTACCTCAGGAGGGCCACATGTGGCCTCCTAGGCTCCATTTTCGCTGGCAGAGGGCTAGCAAAACAAACTAAAAGCAAAACAAAACAAAAGGAGAAATGTTTCCCCTTTTGCATTTGAGCATGCAAGAAGGGACAGGAAAGGTGAAAGGGAAAGAGGGAAGACAAAGATGGGAAGATGGAAGAGAGCAAGGAAGGAAAAATAAGGATAGAGGGGAAGGAAAAAGAAAGGAGAATGAAGAGGGAAGGAAAAAGAAGAGAAGGAAGGAAGGAGATAATAATGAGAGTGAGGGAGGGTCTGAGGGAAGTCAGCACTTGGCCACCACAGTTGCCCCTGACACAAGTGACATCTAGCTGCCCCTGCCCTCCCTGGCCCTGCCCACCTGGCCATGCCTACCCCAGCAACGCCCACCCTGGCCCCCTGAGGTCAAACACAACCCTGATACGATCCTCAATGAAATTGAGTTTGACACCCCTGCTTTAGACCTAGCATAAGAAGAGTATCTCTCTGCTATTAATTAAAGCAGCCACATCCTTTTTCAGATTTCACCCAAACCTGAAAAAGAATGATTAGGTAAAATAATTTTTAAAGCAACAGCATATTTTCTAAGGTGTACAAAACACTGTTTTAATGAATAACATAAAGCTGTGTGCTCACATGAGATCTGAAGCAATTCTTCCTAATTACTTATGAAGACTTATCGAATTAATGAAAAATAATTAAATTAATACTACACATTTGACACCCAATAACATAAGTAATCCTGGACTTATAACCATTCGTTTAGTGACCATTGGAAGTTACAATGGCACTTTAAAAAGTGACTGATGATCATTTCTTTTCAAATTTACAGCCTTTGCAACATTCCTGTGATCACATGTTCAGTGTTCAGACACACAGCAACTGACATGTATTTATGGCGATTGCAGTGTCCCAGGATCATGTGATCACATGACAAGTAAAGTCAATGAGGAAGCCAGATTCACTTAACCAATTGTCATGTTTAGCAATGGAAATGTTGAGCTCAATTGTGATCGTAAATTGAGGATTACCTGAAAAGGTACAGTTTAGTTCATTTTTGTATTTGACAGTTTATTCTGTTCTTTTTTTTCAGTATCATTGCTAAAAGATCTAAAACATGCAAATATTGTTACGTTACATGATATTGTTCACACAGACAAATCATTAACTCTTGTATTTGAGTATCTGGTAAGTTTTTTAAAAATTCTCTCAAGCGTTTAGCTTAATCATCTAAAACTGTAGAGATAGAAATATGGTAAGAAGCAAAATAATAATAATGTAATAGTTATCTGGGAGGGGGGTAATTTTTGTAGTCTTTTGATGCCATAATTTTAATTGTTTTCTAGGAACTCACAGTGGTACCTGGAAAAATGTTTTTCACTAGCTGATTAGTATAAGACATGTATATCTCTTTAGGTCTCCTTGGATTATTTTTTTTAAAAATCCACTTAATTATGTTCAATGTGAGCAAAATGTTCAGACCATAAATGTACATGAAGATGTTTTTTGAGTTTTATTGCTTAAGGCAAAAACCTTTTTTTCTCAAATACTGATTAAAATTAGAAATAGGTCTGTCAGCTGAAAATTTTTGTTAATCATCTGTCTCTGCTAATGAAACAATGAATTAATCAAAAGTTGCTGTACTAATTTCTTAATTTTGATCAGCATTGTAACTACTTCGATGACCCTTTTAAAAAAGCTAATTTAGAATTTTAAAGAAATAAACCCTTTAAGGCTAGCTTTTAACATACGTTTAATATATGTTACTTCCATTTGTCCTGAATTAGAGGTAGGATATACACCAAAGTAAATAATTAACAATAAATAATAAAATGCCTTCTTATCTTTAATGCAAATTATTTTTATTTTGTCAGGACAAAGACCTAAAGCAATATATGGATGACTGTGGGAACATTATGAGTGTGCATAATGTAAAGGTGAGTCCTAATCTCTAATTTTCCATTTGAATTTTTCCTGAATACAAATGCTATCCATGTTCATACATTTTTCTAAATATTTTTTTCTTTAGGAAATGAATTTCATTATTAAAATGTATTTAAGCATTGACTATGAGAACCTGACTCATTGCAATAAATATATAAGGAATTTGATTTTATAAATTGGCTCTTGCCTTCCAATAGACTTTTTTTATATTGGTACACTTTCTTTCAAGTAAGAGTAGTGTGCTCAATAAACAACAGTTGACAGAATAAATGTGGTTGACAGCATAATGTACTAGAACATCATCAGATTTGGCTTATACAACCATCCAACTGTTCTTGTCTCCAACTTTAACCCTGTAGGGTCTTTTTTTTTGATGTGGATGGGAGTAGGGTTGGGGTTGGGGAAAATATAGTAACTTTTCTTTGAAATTCTGTTGATTTATATCAGATAGACATATTGATAGATTCCAAATGTAAATCTTTAACTTTCTGGTATGGGTAGGTTTATCCAGACATGGAAGAGGCAACAAACATCTTTTAAAAATCCTTTATAAAAAGAGAATAAAATACCATTTCTAGAGAAAATTTCAAGAGCAATGTGACAGGATAACTAAAGTTTTATAACTATATATATTGAAAGATAAATAGATGAAAAAACCCTGTTCTGTGACAAATGCAACTCATAAGTATTCCTAGTATATAAATCAATCTTTTTGGAAGCCTTTAACATTATGGATAAATTGGCAAACTCTGCAAAAGCTCTTTAATGCTTTCAGTTGGTTCTCTTCCTCTGGTCAGTGTGGCAGGTATTTAGATGGTTATGAAAAAGAACAGGAAATAGATGATGAAAAAGACTTCCCTTTGCCTTAAGTTCTAGACAGTAGACAGTATCGGCTGAGTGAGTATCAGAGTAGACCAGTGGTGAAATCCAAATTTTTTTACTATCAGTTCTGTGGGCGTGGTTTGGTGGGCATGGTGTGGTGTGGCTTGGCGGGCGTGGCTTGGTGGGCATGGCAGGGGAAGGATACTGCAGAATCTCAATTCCCACCCCACTCGAGGTGAAGGATACTGCAAAAATCCCCATTCCCTCCCCACTCCTGGGGGAAGGATATTGCAAAACCTCCATTCCCACCCCACTCTGGGGCCAGCCAGAGATGGTATTTGCCGGTTCTCCGAACTGCTCAAAATTTCCACTACCGGTTCTCCAGAACCTGTCAGAACCTGCTGGATTTCACCCCTGGAGTAGACAGTGTTGGCTGAGTGGACAAACAGGCTGCATTGAGTTCCCTGGGTTGCTAGAAAATGGTTATAGGAAAATGGGATAGTGATATTCTGCTTTTTCATAGTACTTATTCACATAAGCGAAATGAACTATCCTGGAACTAGTTATTTTGCAGTTATTACATGACCACACAAATTTCCTCTTGAATGGCACTGAGTGCTAATGTAGCCAGTAGTATATTGGATGTGGAACAAAAGCCGAAACTCATTGGGTCCTGAGAGAGTGATGTTATTTCAGCCTCAGTTTTCCATATATAATCTAGCAGGACAATTATTACCTGAGAGTAGAACATTTGTGTTTATGCATGAGAAATTATTCAAAACCGTGCTCAGTACTGCAATTTCTTAATGTACCCCTGGGTGAATCACTCCTGTATCTCTTGCTATAATTTACCTTCAACACAAATAGTGGGAAGCCAATAAATAGCAGGAAATGCACTTTTCTTGGATCAAAGACAAGAATAAAACAAGGCAAATAAAATGTATAATTCTAGTCACTGCGCAAATAATTAATAATTGTTACCAGCAATTATCACTTCAGAACAGGGCTTGTTTTATTTTTAATTTGCCCATTTTTTATGCAGTATTTCTGCAGATATTAGAATTGGAGACATGAATGCACTGATTGAAAAAAATGAGGGGGGGAAAAGATATGTGCAGGATTCTAGGATTTTATCCCAGGTTGCTAAGAATGAGTAGAAAGGTGGGTAGCCCAATATGACACAATAATAAAGGTCCATGAAAAGCACTGAGAACATAATGGTTTTCAGATCTCTTTTAAAAATTGGTTTGCAAATCCCAGCAAGAAGCTTTTTGTTCTAAAACCACTTTGCAAACTATGCCTGAGCACTAAAATATATAGCAGAATGCTAAGGTATTGTGTGTGTGCATGTCTTATGTAACGAATACGAATAAGCCAGAGCCTGTTTCTTTTATGAGAAAATCACTGTACTGTATGAAAAAGAAGTGTCTTTGAGCATCTGGTTGTTACTGTAGGTGTTAGCCAGAAATAAAAAAGCAAAGTGCAGAAGCATAAGAAAAACAGAGAAGGGAATACAGTTGCATTAAAATAAAACTTTCCATGGTTATGAAAGTATGAAATATGTGATTAAATGTAGATAGAAATGCATTATTAGGAATGGTTGTCACATCATGCAGCAGGCTTTTTTTATTATTATTGAAAAAGTTTTACAATTACATTTTCTCCCCATTTCCCCCCTCCAACCCTCCCTAACCTCCCTAACCTCCTCCATGCAGCAGGCTTATTAACCTGTGGTTTGGCTTTTATTGCATTTTAAACAGATGTCTGCAGGGTAAGGGAAGATAATCAAAGACAGAAAGTTATACATTCCAAGCCAAATAGATAAAATTTAAAATTATTATATTCTGTAACAAAGATAAATAGACTAATTACAACCTGCATATGAAAATAGCTTATATTTTCAAATGTTTTTTCTTCTTCTATGCATTGATAAACATATTGTTGTATTATCTTGGCAGCTGTGACATTCAATTAGTGTTGGTTTGGTAATCGTTCCTGAAACTTTTAATAATCCCCTCTCCCCTATCAGTTATTTTTATACCAGATTCTGCGTGGTTTGGCCTATTGTCACAGAAGAAAAGTACTACACCGGGACCTAAAACCACAAAATCTACTAATTAATGAAAGAGGAGAATTAAAGCTAGCAGATTTTGGTTAGTAAAAGAGCTGATGGATTGTTTTGACTGGGAAAAATATTTGCTTCTATTTCACTTCTATGAACACCTTTCAATGCCTACATTAATTTTAAGAATATTAGTCTGTGAGTGTTTGTACACAGATACTCACATTCATGTTTACATACCAAGATAGCCACAATTCACATTTGCTGAGTTTTGCTCAATTGATTTAAGGGCCTTTGCCCTGTGGGCTAATGCATTAATGAATGTACAGTCTGAAATGCTAAAAAAAATATTTTGGAAGAGAATTTAGCGCTATTACCAATATTCTGACAAATATATACTGATAATTTTTTTGTACTAATTATTTATTTGTTTATCAGAGAAGCACGTTCTTGTCCTAATTCTTTCAGAAAGTTTCTCTCAAAAAATTCCTCATGATGATGAAAGCTTCTCATCATGCTTTATAGCTTTTGCCTTTAGCTATTTCTAGCGTTCTATGCTTTTTGCTAATCTTACGTAATTCACCTGATTGTAAAAGCATGTTACAGCGCTGTTTCAGTTTGAACTATGGATTGTGTTCCTTCTCTGATTTGCTACCTCTTTATGTTATAGGACCAAACATGCTTGCTTAATTGTCTAAGAGCCAGTATTAATTTTTAGATAATAGGGAAAATCAAACTGTTCTTGGAAGGTAAAACACACACAATGTGCAGGATGAAGTGGGAATATTTAGAACACAAAACACAGAGGGCTCCTCTTGCCCCTCTGCTTCCTCCCCTCCGCCCACCCACTACAAAAAAGAGTTTATTAGATTCCTCTGCTTGTTATAGCCTCCCAGGAACATTCTGGGCATTATGTTTAAGAGATTTTTTTTTAAAAAAGCACAGCCTATTCCACCTTTGTCACTTGGTACTTTCTGTAAAGGAACTGTTTATTGTATAAGGGTATCTTCCCTTTTATGCCCCATTGTGACTCCTGTTGTGGTAACACTTTCCACTCACACTCAGAAATACTGCAGACAGTATCTTGCGCAGTTTCTTGACAAAGCAGCTCTAAGTCTCTTGTATTATAGGCTAAAGTTGTTTTCAAATGACATGGCATACAGTTCCCTTCATATCCAAATTGGATGGCCAATAAGAGTCACTGGGTGGACACCAGATTGGAGAAAGTTGCCAGAGGCGCTTCCTCCTTAGTAGGACTGACGAATATGTGCCAGGATGGACAATGTTTTCATCTCAAGGGATATTTTATTTATTTCTCCTGAGGACCACTTTCAGAAGTTAGATATGGTCAAACATGTGAAACTAAAATTAATTTTGTTGATTTCATTCTTATTTTTAGTCTTTCTCTTTTCTTCATGTCTTCTTTTCCTCTTCTCCTTTGCTTTATTTTGGTGTATTTTCTTTGTGCACTAATAAAAGACTGTCCCTTTCTAGATGCATAAAAAGGAATGCAAACTTTCTGGCAGTACAGGAAGACATTAATCTCTACCTGAATCACCAGGCTGCAGGGGAAAGGGATAGTTGAAAGGGCATGGTTGTCTGGAGACTGCTGTTAGGATAGGTGGGGAGGTTTAGCAGAGGCGTCATCACAAATGGCAAAAGTGTTTCTCAGAAAGACTTGTTAGCAGTAGTAATTCCATAACATGGATGCATGATTTTCTAAACATGAGTGATACATCTAAAGTAGAAAAAAGAGACCAGAAGGATATAACAGGCATGTTTTTGCACACACATGAATTATACATGCTTACTTCTAATGAAAGTTGCTGAGAGGGTATATCAGGGGTGAAATGCTCCCAGTTCAGACCGGATCGCCTGATCCGGTAGCAATGGAGGCGGGTGGTTCAGAGAACCGGTAGCAAAAATCCCTGCCCCTCCCCCCCCATTCCCAGCTGAGCCGCGCAATCATCAGAGGCTTTTTTTTTTACCTTTAAAAGCATTTTTTCTACAACCTCTTCGGCCAAAAAATGCTTTTAAAGGTAAAAAAAAAAGCCTCTGATGATTGCGCGGCTCAGCTGGGATCGTCAAAGGCTTTTAAAAGAAAAAACGCTTTTCTTTTAAATGCCTCTGATGATCCAAGCTGAGTTGCCTGATCAGCAGAAGCTTTTTTAAAAACTTCACTGAACAGGTAAAAAAAAAAGGTTTTAAAAGTTAAAAAAAAAATTGGTCACGCCCACCCAGTCACATTACCCCCCCCTCCACCAAGCCACGCCCACAGAACCAGTAGTGACAAATTTTAGATTTCACCACTGGGGTATATAGTTGGTCATTCTGGTCAACTATATATCATTGGTCTCTCAAAAATAAATGCTCCTGTTTTATAGCAGCAAGCAAATGCTTAGCTATAGTTTCTGAACCATGTGAAATTTCTATGAAAAAGAATTATGCAAAATTGAAGAAAGATGGAATAGGGCTAAGGAAATTCATTTTGCACTTTATTTTTGAAGGCTTGGCTAGAGCAAAATCTGTTCCTACAAAGACATATTCAAATGAAGTTGTCACATTGTGGTATAGGCCTCCAGATGTTCTCCTCGGATCTTCTGAATATTCCACACAAATTGATATGTGGTGAGTTTCAAATATTAACCTGCTTGCTTGCTTTCAAATTAAACATATCTGTATATTTTTCTCCTTAACTTTAAGTAACCTTTGTTAATAATAAGCAGTAATACTGGAGATTCTCTAGTTCACACTTGAAACTTTGGGGGAAGAAGAAGGAAGGAAGCAAGCAAAGAAAACATTGCTTATTTGTAAAATCTCAAAATTTAATTGATTTGAATCCCTGAACTTTAAATATCTTCATATGTAAAATTTCAATAGTGAGACTGGACAAATTTATTTCAAATAAATGCAAATCTTGTTCCTTATTTTTCATAACCAAGGAAAAAATAATAATGTACTATTGGGATACTAACTCATTGGCAGTTACATGACCTCATTACCTTAACACGATTAGGTTAACTAAGCCATCTCACCTATCAATAAAATTATATATTTAAATACTTTCCTTTGCAATAATTGAGCTTTTCCTCTCTTAAAGGGGAGTTGGATGCATATTTTTTGAAATGGCATCAGGAAGACCTCTCTTTCCTGGGTCAACGGTTGAAGATGAATTGCACTTAATTTTCAGACTTCTAGGTAAATATGTTTAGCTTACAGCTGTGAGTTTATTTTGCTCTTATTTAGAGAATTTCTGAAAAATTTAGACTTGCACTATAATTGCAATGTTTATATGTTTATAAAGGGGGGGGGATATGATTTTGATATTTCAAGTCTGTATTGTTAAAATCAGTTATCTATTTTGGAAGCTGTTGTTTAAAATTTTACTTTATTTATTTTAATGTCTACATGGGATTAGTACTCCTTATGTTGATTTGTTTAATCTTTTAACTCAGGAACTCCATCACAAGAAACATGGCCAGGCATTACTTCCAGTGATGAGTTTAGGAATTACAACTTTCCCAAATACAAGCCACAACCTTTGATCAACCACGCTCCAAGGTATTTAAAGTTCAAATTGCACATATATCATAAGTACTCTCTCTGGGGGAAAAAAACCCTCACTAGGAACTCTTTTTGTTGAGGGATTAATTCTAAATGGATTATTATTCTCATTGTTTAGTGGATATTGCTCCAGAATGCTTTCGTACCTTTGCATAAAGAATAGTAGAATAATTGAATTTGTATAATATCTGCTAATGATCTGAATTAATAGTTTTTATAAGTAGGGCATCAACTATAAAAGTGAAAATTGACTCCAGGAATCTTACATTGTTGAAGTTCTACATTTTAACTATAACTATACCTAGATTTGTTGAATAGCATGTTGTGATAGTTTGTTTTGTTTTATAAAAAAATGTGTTATGGCAATCCAGTTTTAAATAATTAGACACTCCCATCATATTGTATTATTTCCCTGGAATAGTCTTCAGTTCTGTTCAAGTGGGTTGAGAAAAAGAAAAAAGCTACAGATGTTGCTGGTGCATAAGTGGAATTCCCCTTGTGTGGTACTCAGTAAAGATCAAATAAAGGCTAAAGAAAGCTGCTGCACAATAAAGAAATCTCAAATCAGTGACTCTGAGCAAGTAATGTTAATCTGTGATTTATTTGAAAACCCATATTCTAGTGATTAATTTTGTTTAGGAATCTGTTTGCCTTTACATTTTCCTTTACACTATTAGAATTAGACAATTATTCAACTGACAGTTATTTTCCAGTTCATGTGGACTTACATTCATTTAGTGATTAAACAATCTTGCATTTTCAAAATAAATTACTTTTCTTTGGTGGTAAGCATATGTAATACATTTTTATATATTTTCAGTGCCAATTCCATGATACTTCAGTTTATTTAAAAGTATTGCTTTTTTATTTTTATGTTAAAATACAATGAAATAATAGTATTAACACAATGCATTTAGTAATAACAGTATACATATCACCTTATTAGTATTAAGTAGAATCCATAATTACATTCAAGATATTTTGAAATTGGAAGTATCTTTTATGCAAAGGCACGCACATTATTTCAATTATTAAATCCAAACTGGAAAATGTGAATTAACAATGAATATGGTTTATTTCTAGGCTGGATTCAGAAGGGATTGAATTGATAGTAAAATTTCTTCAAGTAAGTTGTTTTTTGTATTCTTTACACAGGTAGTTTCAATTAGTACTTTTCAAGTTCTTTATTTGGTAGATTATAAGAATACAAAACTATGGTTCAAAAAAGAGCATTATTTAGATGTTGCTCTTGTATGTAGATGTTTCTCTTGCAGCTTCTTTTTTGTTTATTGTTAAAAATCTCTTCTTTCAATCAAATATTTCTTCCTTCAGTTGATAATTTCATATAGTAAAACCCTGAAAAAGTACATAAATGATGAATTCCTTAAAAGATTTTGAAAGTCAACAGCAAAAATAATTTTGCACATGCACGCATATATACAAATAAAGGCAAGAAAATATACTACAGTTTTTGTCTGCGTTTGTATGTGGAACCTAACTAATTCAGGCTGCATTCACCCAGTGTGCTAAGCCAAAAGTTTTAAATAATGGGTCTTTGAATGAGATATACTAAACCAAAAATCTAACAAACAATATGTCTTAGTGTATTTGTACCACAGGCCATGGAGTCAGCCCATTAATTCATCTGTTTCAGTTTTGTTCATTTCTTATGTTCCCAAGAAGCACCCACTGTCATTTCCCTTAATGTCCACAAGCTTCCTGCCCTACTTGAGCTTTTTACCACTTTAAACACTTTCATTAAAAAGAATGGAAAGTGGTAATGTTGCACCTCTAAAATTTTATTTCCACTATTACTTCTGACCCCTATAGAATGTTCAGTACATCTTTATTAAACTTTTAAATGTGCTTCCCAGGCTGAAAAGTTGGAGGCTTTCATTTACCTTTACTGATAGCAGTTCCCTAGGTTTTATCCCAGTCATTTTGCCTGAATTCTTCTATAGCTATAGGTACTAAAGACTAAACATTGGGATTTGAAGTAAATAAAACCTATCCATCAATTGTGTTTTAAAATAGTCTCTATCCTTTTGTTTGCCAGTATGAATCAAAGAAAAGAATATCGGCAGAAGAGGCTATGAAACATGCATATTTCAGAAATCTTGGAACTAAAATACATACTTTACCAGAAAGTAAGTTTATTCTGCCTTTGATATGAGCTGGGCATTTGGTTTTGAAGAGATTTACCCTACTTGCTCAGAAAATTAAGAACCTTTCTAAATACTACATTGAATCAAAACTATCCACTTGAGTTAGGTTGTGTTTAAACTAACAGTTATTAACCTTGTATCTTTCATCTGAAAGACATTTATTGATACTCAATATCAGGTACAAATCAAATTTAGACGGGCTTTTAGCTCTTCCTGCTTTTGTCCAGCTGGGATTGGAAGAAGGGATGATGACAGGAAAGAAAAATGCTGTTTTCTTTTTGTTTGCTGCAGTTCCTGTAAATCCTTCAGGATTATTCAGATTGGAGCATTCTATAAATATTGTTTGATAAAGTTTTCTTACGATCCTAAATATATTTTTAAAGTGAGACACTTATTTGGGGAAAAAAAGTCACTACATGTATTGTTTCAGGTGTATCAATATTCACTTTGAAAGAAATTCAACTCCAAAAAGATCCAGGCTTTCGAAATTCCACTTATCCAGAGACAGGTATGTAAAGTAATATTTGGATTTCTTTCTCAAGATGGCATGAGGTAGAACAATTAATACCTATTAAATAATTAGAATTCCATGGATTACTCAAACAAGATTTTCTTTAAAGAGGTTTGCAAAATCTGGATTTTTATAAAATGATCTTATGGATCATGAAAAAAAACACTATTAAGTAGCTTGGCACTGTTGCATCATATGCTGATGTATTCAAGTACTGTACATTCTGTGAATGTTGGAGCCATTCCTCATACTAAGCATTGATTTGTTTAAGATGCAGGTTGTTAAGCCACAATGATTCACAAATACTATTAAACCATATATAGTAAATTTCCAAGCCACAGTGGCTAAATTAAAACATCATGCTAAACCAGAACCAAACTATACTGTAACTTAGCACAATGTATGACTAAGCATAGTTTTGCTCATTTGTATCCCGCCTTTATTATTTTTACAAATAACTCAAGGTGGTGGACATACCCAATGCCCTTTCCTCCACCTATTTGCCCCACAACTTTATTATTTATTTATTTATTTATTTATTTATTTATTTATTTATTTATTTATTTATTTATTTATTTATTTATTTATTTATTTATTCAATTTATATGCCGCCTTTCTCCGGAGACTCAGGGCGGCTTACAATGCATTTTAAAAAAAAACCATTATAAAAACATTTAAAAATTAAAACATTAAAACCCATTCACACTATTCATGGCCAGATCTCACAAGATCGCAATAGCAAGATCAACAGCCCCAGGCCTGCCGGAAAAGCCAGGTCTTCACCGCTTTTCGGAAGGCCAATAGGGTGGGGGCGGTCCAGACCTCAGGAGGTAACTGGTTCCAGAGAGCTGGGGCAGCCACAGAGAAGGCCCTCCACCGCGGGCCCGTCAGCCGGCATTGTTTAGCTGACGGGACCCGGAGAGACCAACTCTGTGGGATCTTACTGGTCGCTGGGAGCTATGTGGTAGAAGGTGGTCTCGAAGTTAACCTGGCCCTGAGCCATGTGGGGCTTTAAAGGTAATAACCAACACCTTGAATTGTGCCCAGAGACCAATAGGGAGCCAGTGCAACTCGTGGAGAATTGGTGTAATGTGGGTGTATCTAGGTGTCTAACTTTCCCTGTGAGATGAGTTGAGCTAAGAGAGAAAGCGACTGGCCCAAGGTCACCCAGCTGATTTTAATGGCTAAGGCAGGACTAGAATTCATGGTCTCCCAGTTTCTAGCCTGATACCTTAACGACTAGACCAGGGCTGTCAAACTCCCAGCTCATGGGCCAGATGCGTCAAGCGCTAGCCACACCCCGTTTAGCGAAGGGGAAAAATGTCCCAATATGTCACATGACGATGCCGTGACAATGTGAATTTGACACCCCTGCACTAGATCAAACTAGCTCTCCATGAAACGATTGCTTTAAATATAATGCTCACAGAAACTGCCAGTTCCTTTCTAAATCTGTTTGATATGATATGTATCAGGATGTATACTGAAATGTCACCTTAATCTCTTAACAAAATACATGTTTTATGTTCTAGGACATGGGAAGAACAGAAGACAAAGCATGCTTTTCTGAGGCAGGCAGTGCTGTTTCAAGCCAGGGCTGGTTTTAGCTCCATCAAGGACTCTAGTCTAAAGGCAATTCTTCCCTTGGTGGACTTGAAATCTGTTTGTCTACACTGTCCTCCTCACAGTGCAGTCTCTTTATTTTGGACCTACTGGTTATTTTTTTAATATATATGTATGTATATATATATATGTATATATATATATTTGTTGTCACAATGTGACAAATTTTTGTACAGTCAATTTTAAGGTCTCCTCCACCATTAGATCCAGTAGGTTACAACTGTTAATGTAACAGTAGCTGCAATTTTTGTGCAGGACTGAGAAACACAGTGCATTATTTATTGTGTAATCATTGCTGCTAAATAACTACTGTCTGTATAGTTAAGAACCGAATGCCTGAAAGAGTTGCAATGGGTTTACTCTGTATATGCTATGTGAATGCCTTGTTTCTCTTCATGAATTATTGCTGCAGTTTTATATCTTGTTTTTTCTTTAACTGCAATGTTTCCTGGAATGTAAACACAGCTTTCTTGACTATAGTTACTATTTACTTTAACACTCTCTAGTTCTTGGCCTGTAAATTTCTTATTTAACATTAGATATAAAGTACTTAGAATGCTACCAAATACCTTTTTAAAGCTTAGTAGTACAGATATTCAAACAAATGAAAAATTATATGGCTCAAGTTCCAGATCTCTTATTTTGGTTTATATCAGAAATGATGAACCACCTATATGTGACACTTAACTATTATCTCCCTTCTCTAACTTTTTCTAATAGAGATACTTGTTAGAATATTTTTGATATTGACATTTCCCTAAACGTTCCGGTGATTCAAAAAAAAAATATGGGTGTGAAGCATCCCAGCTCAATTCTCTAATTGCCACCTGTTTTGGTGGCTGTTTTATGACCATATATTCATTGGAAAGCCACTAAAGAATGCAAGTCCACAATAAAGAATCTATTACTTTATTATGCAGGCTTTATAGAGTATGAGAACTTGGAGGGTTTTAAAGGTTGTAGATGTTACCTGTTTATTGAAATTAAGTCATCATATTACAGTACTACTAAGCTTATGTATCTCAGTGAGTATCATAAGTACCTCCTGGTGATAGGAACAGTATTTTTCAGCATTTGTGTTGACCTTTTGGAACCTCTTTGTTTAGTGCATCTTCCAGAGGCTGTAAATCTTTATTAGTATATTTTGAAATGGTTATGTAAATCTTTGGCTGATGTATCATGAAAAATATTCCTAGATAACTTAATTTTTTTTCCTGATGTTCACTGTAAAACATTCAGGGGTCCTACCATTTCTGTTCAGGAAATCTTGTAATTGATTATTGTTATTTAACAGTATTAAGTGAAAGATTTTGTATGTTTCTTTAACTTTATTTGTGAATAGTAATTGTGGCATGTTTTGGAATGTTTTCTTAATGTTTTCTTATTATAATAGTAAAATTAATTTGAGAACTCTTTTCTGGAAAAGAAGACAGATTTATGTGAAATGGTGACTGTTGGACCACTGCTGCTTTTCAGCATTTGTAAACTGGTTTTACACTTAACGAAGCCCAGTAGAGCTAACCAACTGCTGTTTATTTCTAACAGATGGACCTGTATTAATGCTGTACTTTTGAAAGTATAAATATTACATGAAAATCTTCAGTAGTGTTCAGATATTCTGTAGCATCCCACCATGCAGCTTTAAGAAAATTTTGCATTTCTCCCGCCTTCTTGAAATCCTGAATCCCTCACCTTCCCTCACATTCCTTGCCAAAATCATTGAATTGAAGAAAACTTTCCTGTCACTTTTCAGGAAAAACAATAAATCTTATTTTTTAAAAGATGGCTTCCCTTGAAGCTTAAAACTTTCCCAGCCTGTATTATGCGTTTTTAAACTGAGCAGCTAATCCAGTGAAAACTGCACATAACTAGTTGGCAGATGTAATTTAGTTTTACTAGTAACCAGAAGATATATGTGTTTTCTATATATGGATGGAATACACTATTGTTTGGAAACAATGTTTAAATCCAGCTTTCCAGATTCAGCTAGAAAACTGCTGCTTGACAAACTAGTAAGTCATCTGTTGAATTGGGCATTGCAGGAATGGAGGGAGGAAACAGGATTTTTAAACTTTTGAAGTAACTCAGAAATTGCCTTTTATTCAGCAGAATTGTGGCTATTTCTCGTAATATATTTGAACAAAGCATTATTACAGTTTGAGAGATTTGATCTATTTGCAATTCTGATATACACATCCTTTTTTGAGTGGAACCCCATATGTTCCCTCTTCACTTATGCACAAAGGAGGAATTGAGATTCCAATTCATGACTTTCCTTGCAGTTCCTCACCACCTATCATACTATTTAGAAAAATCCCTTTGTGTCTACAGCATCCATCTCTAACCCCCCCCTCTCTGAAAGAGGAAACATTGGCAAAAATTTATTCCACATTCCTCCAGCAAGAGAACTTTGAATCCAGCTCTCAGAATTTAGTGAAATTTTTACCAGAATTTCTAACATATAGGAGTTAAATGTTAAATGCTTACAAATAGAACAGATAAACTACAAAAAAGAAGTCTTTATAGCTAATAAAAAAATAATTGAAATATTATACATAACATTACCAAATGTTACATTTGTTATTTAAGAATTTGTTGCAAATTTCTAATCTATAAATCTGAGTTTCTCACCAGCTGGGCTCAATGTTATTCTCATTCATGCTACTTGAAATGTATGCAATCTTTTTTCTCCCCCTAAGCATTAAATATCCTCACAACAGCTTTGTGAGGTAGGTTTAAATAATTATCTTTAAGTTATTCCAGTGTTTACTTATGTAAAATGTGAATGAAAATAATTAAAGAACTTTTCAGACTTAAGTGGTATTTATGTTGGAAAACAGGAATGTTTAATGCAGCATTTTTTCTTCTTGGCATTCTTTAGACATACTGGACTACAAATCCCAGTATTCCTAGCCAGTAATGCAGTGCCAGTTGACAATTGTACTTGCAGTGATATGGAGGAAAATTTGGCTTAATAGATATTTTGTTGGTACCTTTAGTCAGTTGTACTTCAAAAGAATTGTATGCAAATATGAGTATCTTTTGAAGTATCTCACTTGGTAGAGAAGATGTACAGTACGTGTTAACAGTGGTGCCATTTAAAAGTTTTGTTTGGAAACTGTTGTGAACAAATAAACATATTTGGGTGTGTCTTGTAGGAGCAAATCTTATGGATTGGGCAACAGAAGGAGAATCATCCTTTTTATTTAAAATTAGAGTTTGTTTCAGAATAAGTTTCATTATTATCAAGAAAAAAGGACAGTTCCAGCTTTTAATGGAATGCAAATAGCTGTGTTAAACAACACCCACATTAATGCATAACAGTGTCTGTTCCCTATGTATCTGTGAATAATTTATTGACTGAAGCAGTTAGAACTCCACACCATTATCCAGTAAACTTGATTGCTTGGTATACTTTATTTTTTACACAGCAAACACATAAAAACATTTGTAACTTTAAAGAGTCAACAGGTAATTCACATTGTATGTGTTTGCCACAGAAGCTATCTATGAAAATGCAGAAGTGCATTTGCAGCCATGATGTTTATCTTTCTATTGTAGTATCTTTAGCATCTCACATTATAAGTATGCAAAAACATATAGAGAGAGCATTGCTGTTAATTGGCTTGCTAAATATTCAACTAAACAATTAAACCAATCTTTCTCAATCTGAGGCCTTACGTTGCCTAAATGTAGTATGCTAGCCAAGAATTATAGAAGCAATAGTCTTACTAATCTGGGTACTGGCTTACTAAGATTTCATTTTGTAGTAAAATTCCATCCAGTTCACTATGGACTAATTAAGGCACATGAGATTTAGACAGAGAAGAAAGGGTTAGATACAGCATTTAGGGGCACTTAGACATCAAGCATCTATTAGCCACTTGCTATCCTTTAATTTGTATTTAAGGAAATGAGTTAAATATGGCTCTGAATATGTAGCTTATTATGGATGTACATTTTCTGGCTTTTACAATATAAAGGTTACAGTACAGGTGAAACTCGAAAAATTAGAATATTGTGCAAAAGTTCATTTATTTCAGTAATGCAACTTAAAAGGTGAAACTAATATATGAGATAGACTCATTACATGCAAAGTGAGATAGTTCAAGCCTTGATTTGTTATAATTTTGATGATTATGGCTTACAGTTCATGAAAACCCCAAATTCACAATCTCAGAAAATTAGAATATTACATGAAATCAATAAAACAAGGATTATACATAGAGCAATATTGGACCTGTGAAAAGTATAAGCATGCATATGTACTCAGTATTTGGTTTGGGCCCTTTTTGCATCAATTACTGCCTCAATGCGGCGTGGCATGGATGCTATCAGCCTGTGGCACTGCTGAGGTGTTATGGAAGACCAGGGTGCTTCAATAGTGGCCTTCAGCTCTTCTGCATTGTTCGGTCTCATGTCTCTCATCTTTCTCTTGGCAATGCCCCATAGATTCCCTATGGGGTTCAGGTCAGGTGAGTTTGCTGGCCAATCAAGCACAGTAGGCGCCTTGTTTGTGTGGTGCCGCAAGGGTCGGTCCTCTCGCCCCTCCTGTTCAACATTTATGTGAAGCTGCTGGGTGAGATCATCTGTGGTTTTGGGGTGAAGTTCCATCAGTACGCTGATGATACTCAGCTGTACATCTCCACCCCGAACCACCCCATGATGCCCTTGACGTGATGTCCCGGTGCCTGGAGACCGTGCGGATCTGGATGGGGAGAAACAAGCTCAGACTCAACTCCTCCAAGACCGAGTGGCTGTGGTTTCCGGCGACCCAGTATAGCCCGCTGGTTCCATCGCTGACTATTGGGGGTGAGATCTTGGCCCCCTCAGAGACGCTCACAACTTAGGTGTCCTCCTGGATGCACGGCTGTCTCTTGAAGATCATGTGACGGCTGTGGCCAGGGGAGCTTTTTATCAGGTTTGCCTGATTCACCAGTTGCGTCCCTTTCTGGACCGGGACTCCTTGCGCACGGTCACTCACACCCTCGTCACCTCCCGTCTGGACTACTGTAATGCTTTCTACATGGGGCTCCCCTTGAAGAGCACTTGGATGCTCCAGCTGGTCGAGAATGCAGCCGCGTGGGTGATTATGGGAGCGACACAGCGCACCCATGTAACACCTTTCCTGCGTGAGCTGCACTGGCTCCTGGTGGTCTTCCAGGTGCGATTCAAGGTGTTGGTTACCATCTTTAAAGTGCTCCATGGCTTAGGAGCTGGGTACTTATGAGATCGCCTTCTGCTACCGATAGCCTCCCACCGGCCAATACGCTCCCACAGAGAGAGACTTCTCAGGATGCCGTCGGTCAAACAATGTCGACTGGCGACCCCCAGGGGGAGAGCCTTCTCTGTGGGGGCACCTGCCCTCTGGAATGAATTGCCCCCGGAGATACGGATGATTCCTGACCTACGCGCCTTTCACCTCAAGATGTTATTGTTCCAACAAGCTGGGCTGGCCTAAACATGAATTTTAATGGTGGTTTTAGTTTTTTTAATAATATCGGGGCCAAATTATTTAATATATTTTTAAATTGCTTTTAAATTTTTTGTATATGTGTGTTTTAGTGTTGGCTGTGCACCACCCTAAGTCCTTTGGGAGAAGGGCGATATAAAAATTTAAATAATAAATAATAAATAAATAAATAGTAATCCCATGGTCATTGAGCCAGGTTTTGATACTTTTGGCAGTGTGGGCAGGTGCCAAGTCCTGCTGGAAAATGAAGTCAGCATCCCCATACGTCTTGTCTGCAGAAGGAAGCATGAAGTGCTCCAAAATCTCCTGGTAGATGGCTGCGTTGACCCTGGACTTAATGAAGCACAGTGGACCAACACCAGCAGATGACATGGCTCCCCAAATCAACACAGACTGTGGAAACTTCACACTGGACTTCAAGCATCTTGCAATGTGTGCCTCTCCATTCTTCCTCCAGACTCTGGGTCCTTGGTTTCCAAATGAAATGCAAAAGTTGCTCTCATCAGAAAAGAGGACTTTGGACCACTGAGCAACAGACCAGTTCTTTTTTTCTTTAGCCCAGGTAAGACACTTCTGACGTTTGTTGTTCAGGAGCGGCTTGACGAAGAATATGACATTTGAAGCCCATATCCAGGATCCGCCTGTGTGTGGTAGCTCTTGATGCACTGACTCCAGCCTCTGTCCACTCCTTGTGAAAGTCCCCAACACTTTTTAATGGCCTTTTCCTGACAATCCTCTTCAGGCTGTGGTCATCCCTGCACCTTTTTCTTCCACACTTTTCCCTTCCACATAACTTTTTATTAATGTACTTTGATAGAGCACTTTGGGAACATCCAACTTCTTTTGCAATTACCTTTTGAGGCTTTCCCTCCTTATGGAGGGTGTCAATGATGGTTTTCTGCACAACTGTCAGGTAAGCAGTCAATTTCCCATGATTTTGAATCTCAGAAAATTAGAATATTGTTAAAAGGTTCAAAGTGTCCCACTCTAATCAGCTAATTAAGCCATAATACCTGCAAAGGGTTCCTGAGCCTTTAAATGGTCACATTCACATTCCTACTGAACCAGACTGAGAGACCATTTAAAGGCTCAGGAACCCTTTGCAGGTATTATGGCTTAATTAGCTGATTAGAGTGGGACACTTTGAACCTTTTCACAATATTCTAATTTTCTGAGATTGTGAATTTGGAGTTTTCATGAGCTGTAAGCCATAATCATCAAAAGTATGACAAATCAAGGCTTGAACTATCTTGCTTTGCATGTAATGAGTCTATCTCATATATTAGTTTCCCCTTTTAATTTGCATTACTGAAATAAATGAACTTTTGCACGACATTCTAATTTTTCGAGTTTCACCTGTATATTACTAATGACCTCACAGTCTCACAGCTTCCTGATTGGCAGAAAATCTCAGGGTCCCCATTATTACACCGCCTGAAAGCTGCTTCTGATATAAATTGTTCTTCAGCTTAAATTTCATTTCACTTCTGCATGTTATTATTCAAAGTAACCAAATAATAGGGTTCTTCATGTTCTTCAAATGGGAAGAACACAAACCTACTTTTAATGTAAAAACCCCATAAATCAAAGGATATATTACTGCACTGTTAATGTTACATGTTATTTATCTCCCTAAAACTATTCTAAAGATGCTTAGCTCGTTTTAAGCAAAGTTTAGAACAGTTTTCTTTCATGATTTTAATGTGCATAAATCAATAACTGTTGATAATTTGTTTAAAATGACACAAAATAATACTGTTCTGTTATGCTTTTCCATCTTTTTAGTATGAAAATTGAATGATTCCAAATTCTTCTACCATGCCAATATATTTTTACTAATTTTTTCCTGCCAAAATAAATGAGCTTTAAGGTCAGCATTTGTTGCATAATCAGAAAGGGTGTATATGCTATTTCACTCTTAAAATTTTTGAAGTTATTTTATTAAGCTTAAATTAAAAATGTAAGATTGTTACATTTGTTTCCAAGTTATAATAGCTATATACAGGTAGTCCTCAATTTATGACCACAATTGAGCCCAAAATTTCTGTTGCTAAGTGACAGTTGTTAAATCAGTTGCACTTTATTTTACAACTTTTTTGCTACAGTTGTTAAAAGCAAGTCACTGCAGGTGTTAAGTGAATCATGTGGTCATTAAGCAAATCTGGCTTCTGCATATGATTTTGCTTATCAGAAGCCAGGTTTAAAGGTTACAAATGATCACATGACCAAACGACAGCAATTGTCATAAATACATGCCAGTTGCCAAGTGCCCAAATTTTGATCACATGATCATGGGGAGGCCACAATGGTCGTAAAAACAGTCATAAGTCATTTGTTTTAGTGCCATTGTAACTTTGAACGGAAACTAAATGAATGGTTGTAAGTTGAGGGCTACCTATACCCTGTATTATGCAGCGTAACGGTGTGTTTGAAGTGAACGTAGGCTATATATTTCAGAAGTTTAAGAAAGGATGTGAGCAATGTAGGATACACTTTAATCAGTATCTTGGATCAGTATGCATAAAAGGACTGGGGTCTGAATATTCCCTGAAAAATCTAACAGGATTCTGTGCATGAGACAGAATATTTTTGGCAATGAAAATGTTTTCCATATATAAAGTAAAGGTAAAGGGGACGGTGCTCATCTTTCAAAGCCGAAGAGTTAGCGCTGTCCGAAGACGTCTCCGTGGTCATGTGGCCGGCATGACTAAACGCCAAAGGCGCACGGAACGTTGTTACCTTCCCACCAAAGGTGGCCCTATTTTTCTACTTGCATTTTTTACGCGCTTTCAAACTACTAGGTTGGCAGAAGCTGGGACAAGTAATGGGAGTTCACCCCGTATGCGGCACTAGGGATTCAAACTGCTGAACTGCTGACCTTTCGATTGACAAGCACAGCATCTGAGCCACCGCGTCCCTAGACTTTTCGTATATAGTGTGTGGTAAATTGACACTTTGCAATGCTTCCTTGCCAAGAAGGAGAAAGGGAGCATATGATAGAAAATGTGACAGAATACTAATCAAGTAAAAAGTCTGGGAAATCAGTGGGTTCTTCAAATAGCAGAAACTTGTTCTCTCGAAGAAGGAAAGTCAATCTTGGGAAACAGAATTGAAGTGAAAATCAGTTGTATTAATTTTTGCTTCATATTTTTAACTTCAAAATGTACACAAGGATTTGTCATTTTTGCCAAAGCTGGAGCACAGAGGGAGAATATTTTCAAATTGATTTTGAAAATATGACAAATCTGATTTCTTCAATCTGAATCTGTTTTGTTTGAATATTGTTAATGTCTTCATAAAATATGCAGGTATAAGATACCTTTCCAATTACAGCTAAGAGACAATACCCTTCTCTACAACAACTCACATTTAGTCAGTTTTACTTTGTTTTGTATTTCATCATCAGAGAACCAGTCATGATACTCTAGGAAGTGGCAAACTCTTTTCTGCTTTCAGAATTCTAGCCTGCTGAAGAGACCAAGAATCTGGATAATTTTTAATCACAATATTCAATACAAGGTTAGTACAAAGGGGGTTGCAGGGGAAGAGAGAAAAATCACTGAAAACTTATTCTGGGTATTACGGTATTTATTTCCCAATTACGGAGAGGCACCTGTCATCTTTTTAGACTTTCATTTTTGTAAAAATCAAAAATGTTGAAGTCAAAGCCTTGGTCCATGCACCACAGGAGACACTTTTTCTCCATCCCTGATAAGAAGTATGTGAGAATTTTACTTGTTCACAAAAATAAATTTTAGATTGACATCTTTTTTAACAATCAGCTTTATACACAAAGATAGTGGCACTGAATAAGGCTACTCCCTCCAATTTAAAAAATGCCCCTAATATATGTTGCAAGTATTTTAAGACCATATTACTATTTCAGAAGAATTCAAGCACTAATGTCTAAATAGTGTTCTATTCTTAACCCACAGGCCAAAATATTAGGGCCTGTCAGTTCAGGAAGTAAACAAAAACATTCTTTATATATTTGGAAAGCGCTTAATTCAAAATTACATGAATATACTGCACAACATGGCTGACCATAAGGGGAATACTGAAATACTAGGATGGGGAGAAAAGTGTTCAATACTTGGTTCTTTCCAACCTTAATCTTAATACTGGAAAATATATAAATCATTTATATAACATTATGCAAAAGAAGGCACAGCCGGTTATAGTTTATACAAGCAGGATGCATTATACGCAGAAGTACAGAAGTAAAACATTTCACATCCTTTACATATTGTTTAGAAATGTATTAAGAAAGATAACTTCATTAACAGTGTTCAACACTTGGAGAGCAGGATATAAAAATTATAAGTTGTTTTAATGCACAAAAGATTTCTTATACAAAAAACCCCCTCACTGTATAAAAATGCTAAATAAACACCATACAAGTAGGTCATCTGTGTAATGGAAAGTGCAAACCATAGTAAAAGAGTTTCATCATGTCCTCCTGGCTTTACCAGAAAAATGAAACCCATCAGAATGGCTGTGTCAAATCCAGTTTATTAGTGAGTCCCCAGTTTGCTGAGACATCAGGATTTATGAGCATTTGGAGAAAGGAGAACTGGAGAAGAGGCCCCATCCAAGCTGGGGATTTGCATTGGGATATGACCATTTAGCAGAGTTGGAAACTGTAAAAAAAAAACAAAGGTAAATGTCACTGATATTCGCATTCTATCTATGTGTAAGTTCTCAAACATTGTTTTTAATGATACATGGAGGCTGCTGATTGCAGCAGGTACAAGTAAAATAATTTTAAAAAGATGCACCAGATCGAAGTTAAACATCATTTTGGATTGGATGAATATGAAATGGTTCAGAAAAAGGCATTCAGGGAAAGCAGATATTTATGACATAGATTCTTGGGGGGGAAACCTAAGTTAAAACTTCCGTGTGATTTTTGAGTAAGCTAATACTTTTTCATTTTATTCTAAAATGAATCGCTATCAATCTGAGGTTTGACATATTTTTTTGTAAATGAATTAAAGTTAAAATAAATCTCAGAACTACAGGTTTGTATATAACATTGGGTTGGGGAAGAAGCATATGAATCTGTAAAAGTAAGACCACCTCAATAAAGCTGATGAATAGGGTGCACGTTGTTTTATTTTACCAATCAGAATATGATAAAAAAAAATCATAGAAATAATATTGAAAAGAATTACAATGCAAATATGTCCATAAATTCTGCAAGACATTCTAATCTTCAAGACAATAATTAATGCCTAATGAAATCAAATAATCCCCATAAAGACTAATGTTTTTTAATTTATTAAAATTTAATAATTTAAATTAATTTATTTAAATTGCTTGTATATCAGCTCAGGCCCATGATTCAGAACAGTTTAGAGCATAAAAACAGACAACAAAATAAACTTCAAAAATATTGTAGTAGCTCAGGTCACCACTACTTATTAAAAGCCCAAATAAGATGTTTTTCATAGATTTCCAGAAGGTTAGCAAGAAAAGGACTAAACTAAATTGGAGGCAAGGTAGTCCAGTGACGTAAGTCTACTATAGACAAAGTTTGTACCCCTCATCTCAAAGGGATGAAACTTAATATCTTTAATATCTTTCTCAATGATCTCAAAGATCAGAAAAAAATTTTTTGAAAAAGATTACCTCAAATGCCCAGCACCACACCATATATGACTTTACAGGTCATGACCAACAGTTTAAATAGGGCTTAGAAGCTTTTACGCAACCAATAGAGCAGTTTAAGAATAAATATTAAATTGTACTTGCCTACCAGCAGCCTAATCATTGCGTTCTTCCCTTGTTGCTCTGAGTCAGTCTCAAAAGCACCCCCGCGGATAGCACATTATAGAACTGTTACCCACAACAGCTTTTTGGTCCAGTAAGGTCTATAACTAGCACATCAACCAGAACTGAGCAAAGGTTCTAGCCTTCATTTGCTCTAACAAGAGCCATAAGACATCCCACACACTCCCACCAAGACATGGGCATTCTTTTCCAGTGGAAGCACAATTCTGTCCAGAGCCATTATGGGGACTAAATTAAAGCCAGCATGTTTCTGAACAAACTAACTCTAAAATGTAACTTGAATTTGGCTATCAAAAGCTGTTTGTAGTGGAGCTACTGGAACATATCTTCAAGAAGGATGCAAAAGCTCACATAGCTAAGGTAACTCTTAAGATGATTAGCACTGATGCTGTTACCTAGTTAGAGTAATGAAATATCCGCAAGAAAACAAGCAAGCTCAGAGCACCAAGAACTCCTTGTATTAACCCCGAGTTAAAAATATTCTCCTTTATTAGCAATAGCACTTAGACTTATATACCATTTCATAGTGCTTTACAGCCCTCTCTAAGTGGTTTACAGAGTCAGCCTATTGCCCCCAACAATCTGAGTCCTCATTTTTACCGACCTCAGAAGAATGGAAGGCTGAGTCAACCTTGAGCCTGGTGAGATTAAATCTGCCAAACTGCTGGCAGCCAACGATCAGCAGAAGTAGCCTGCAGTACTGCACTCTATTAGTAAGAAAACTGTATTTTGTATCCCCCTTTTTCATGCCCTTGTTCTGATAAACCAAGGCATGATAGCTTAATGCAAAGTCCCTGAGGCTGTTCTCTTGGCATGGTTCAAAGTTCTCTGCCCAAAATATTATTAGGAATCTTGGAACTGACAAACTGACTGATTTTGGCTTCTATGCTGCTCAACACCCACAAGCTATGAGCAGCTGGGAATTAGACTCTCCCAGATGCTCCCAGTTTGAAGGTGGGGTAAATTAAGGCCTAATTTGTAAATTCCTGGGTATTAGTTAAAATTCTTGAGTCTGCAGATGCTCATTTACTACACTTGACAAATCCTTTACAAGGTGTAACATTCAGTTTCATACTTGTTTGCAGTATGAAGCAGCACAAGCCATAATTTCACAGGTTTGATTTTTTTTCTGCATTGAACGGAAAGACTCTAACATGGACAAGGAAATTGTCTTTTTTTTTTTTTTACAGAAAGTGTTCCTATGACTTAAAATATATACATCCAATTTATAACATTGTATTATATAAACTGCCATTATATTATTGCCTTATATTATGGCAAAATGTAAATGTAATATTTTACAGATAGAAAAATATTTAAACAATCAGTAAAGGGAATATTTGTCAGACTGCCATAGAGTTAGTGTCATAGTTCTATTATTAAAAAATCATTGCAGCATTAGAACAAACTGTGTATGACATAGTGTATAACTAACTTTTACATATGGGAAAACAAGATTATTAAATACAGCCCTTCTGAATTATCACTCAAGATGTACATGCTTTTCTATGTCAGCTCTTCAATAAGCATGAACTTTGCATTACAGAAGAAGCAGAGATTGCATCATAACTGCAGCCTAACTAGTTCACTCTTACATCCATTTCTTCACCAATAAAACTGGGAATGCTGCTGAATATTTATCACATCCCTTTTCTGTAACAAATATCACCTTTAAAATATTTTGGATTCTCCAGTGGCTCTTGCTGTTCTGATTTTCTGCCCTATTTTAAAAGCAAGGAATGAGCTACAGTCTAAAAATAAATGGCCGTACACAATTTAAATTCATCCACATGTATAACCCACAGATTATATACTATAGCGTTCCATGGGCAAAAGTTTCAGTTCTGGAAACCCAGGGAATATGGCTGAAGGAATGCATCTGTAGCAACTCATTTAAAAGACACCCCCAAATTCCTTTTACAAACAAAATAAAGGGCTCTGATTCATTGCAGAGATCTGCCCAGTAAGTTGGAGCTTACTTGCTGAGCCAACTAACAATTTTGTAAATTGCCACAATTTGTCTATCCTTTGACTCATCCAAGCTTTGTATTTGACATGCTATGTCAGTTGACTCTTTAGAAAAGCTCCTTTTGTTTTTGTGCCTGGATATGAAGGATTCTAGGGGGTTTCCCTCAAGTGCAGCTATAAATACTAAGCAAACAATTAACTGCTTGGATTCAAATGGAGAAGCGTGTGTAAGGTGTTGATGAATTTCAACTGTATTTCCTTGCTATTATTTCTACCTTTGTTGCTTGGTAAACTGCAGCTCTGAACAAGTCTCTCATTATTCTAATGACACAGCAAACTTTTAGATCCAGAATGAGTTAATCACAATCTGCGGAGGCTCTGCCAATTAACCTGAGCCACTTACGTCAGTTGGCTGTCACAGAATCACCTTTACTCACTATGCTGGGAAACAAAAGTAGTTTTACCTGTTGAGTTACCTCAACTCAAAAGAAATGGATTCAAGCAGGTAGTGTCTGTGACAAAATAACATGTCTTTGTTTTTGGAAATGGCACTACACCATTTTTGAGGGATAAAGTTGAAGGAGCAGATGACGGGAACTGATACCATTTGTCACTTCCCCTTGGAAAGCCAAGCATGTACAGGTAGTCGTCAACTTACAACAGTTCATTTAGTGACAGTTCAAAGTTGCAGTGACACTGTAAAAAGTGACTTACAACTGTTTTTCACACTTATGACCATTGCAGCATCCCCATGGTCGTGTAATCAAAATTCAGACACTTGGCAACTGACTCATATTTATGACAATTGCAATGTCCTGGAGTCACGTGATCCCCTTTTGTAAACTTCTGACAAGCAAAATCAATGGGGAAGCTAGATTCACTTAACAACCATGTTACTTATCTGCAGTGGCTTACTTAATAACTGTGGCAAAGGTCATAAAATGGAGCAAAACTTACTTAATGAATGTCTCACTTATCAACAGAAATTTGGGGCTCAATTGTGGTTGTAAATCGAGGACTACCTATAGAGTGAGCAAAGCAAGTTCTAAAGGTGGTGGAAACTTGGATCTCCTTTTCTTCCTTCACCAGAGTGGATGAATTTACATTTCAGAGCACTTACCCACTGCTAATTAAATAAGGCTTTCTTGGTAGATTATACTATTATTTAAATTCTTCAAGCATTGTATGAAGGGGGAGGGGGAGGCTTAAAATTCTTCTGTAGTCATATTTCATTTTGAAAAATACTAATATAAAAAGGAGCGCCCTGATTTTCCCTCTGCTGCTTTCTCTGCAATTCTCTCTTCAGAGACAAAACACCATAAAAGAAACAGGCTACTTCTGTTAAAGCTTTGGTACCTCAATCCGAAAAAGCTTCTTCTCAATTGTTATAGGAAACAAAGTCCACGACCAACTGATTTTTTTTTATTTAATCCAATGAATTTTCAGGGCCTTGGTTGCCATAACAGTTAATGCAGCCACAACTCTCCAGCTCTCCTAATTATTAATTCCTGCATATTGGTATCACGTGAGAAAAGAAGCTTTGGGCAAATGGACAACTGTGTTAGAGAACCACAGCTGCCACAAGCTGGGACACTGTCACTTCTGCCCTATCTTTCCATAAATCTTACCTGCAGGGGGCAGTCAAAAAAATAAAGATGGCAGTCATGGAAATGCAGTTAAAGTGCCCCTCTTGAATGTGCATCAGCATGGGGATGAACAAACCACATTTTATTTTAATCGAGGTCAGTTAAATCCCTGTGGACTCATTCACACATCCTATTGACAGAGATGTGACCTTTCCCTTTCTTGCAACCCTGCAACAGCCAGGGACATTTCCTTGCTACAACAGATCCAGAATCTATTTATCACTTTTAGGAACCATTAATGTTAGTCAAAGCTGCTTATATTTTCAGTTTTTCTCTTGTCAGTCAAATACACCCAAGAGGGCAAATTCATGTGTAGATACAGTTTTACACTGACATTTTTCTCTTTTTTGATAAGAGATTAAGAGAGCGTGCCTTGGACTCATATAGCTGTCACCCATATAGCTGTCACATCCTTGAGATTGATAGTAGCTTTTCTAATACAAGGTTCAATGCCTGTTACTGAAAGATTTCAGTTTCAGATAAGGCATGCTAACCTTCTGAGCAACCAGCAAAATTCTTTGTGGTCTTTTTCATAGATTTCATTATGTACTAAAAATTGTCAACAATTTTTTAACCTCATTTACAATGAAATATTGCCACTGATGTTTTATCAGGAAAGTACTCTGATGTGTACACTATACTATCAGCAGATTAGCTCCTAATTCATTTACCAGCAATATAATGAACAATTTTGGACCAGAGCCATTTTTACTGCAGCAGTGATGTCCTTGTCTCCTGGCTTCAGAGAAGTTACATGTGTTTTCCAAGCATTGAATAATCAGTTGATAATATGTCTCACCCTAATGCTGAAGATCTTGTTTCTTGAGCAAAGGGTGTAACTCTTACATATTTCCTATATTTGTTTTTTGTTCGCCAATGGCAAAGATTGGTCTGAGATAACATGCACCAACTTACCTGGAACAAGGTGTTTGGTCCTTGCAGTCTGGCAGGACTCAAGGGAGCAATAGGACTGAGGCTACTCCAAAAGTGAATGCTAGAAAGCAGGGGACTCGGGGTCAACAGTAACCCATTTGGAGTCTACAAGACAAAACACACTAGCTTAGTCGTCTGTCAATAAATATGGCCATAAGGAGGCTAGTATGCCATTAACTTTCTCACTTTTATCATAGCTTGTTCAGTATTGCTTACATCCTATTTTCTAATACACATTTTGAATGGGGTATGTAGAGTCATATTCTAATATATTGTTTTCTTCATATCCCTGCATCAGTTCTAATGGAACACTTTCTAGTTGTTTCCCTGGAACATAATCAATGAAAGCATAGCTGGATTCAAAACAGCAGTCTTTCAATCATAAAACAGCTATTTTAGACCCCACACTAGATTGTTGCAGCCATCCAAACTTAACTACTATTTATTCTATAATATATCTTGAAAACAGCTACCCATTGTTCCCCTTTAGTTCCCTATGCCAGAGTATATCAATAGTCTTGAAAATATGCATTGGGTTGTGTTCATAATGTTTTTAAATAAATCCCCAGCTTGTTTACTCTCGTCTACATGTTTGATTTTATACATGTTCACACAATGCCACAAGTTGGTGAATGCACAAGTGTACTGGTTTTACCTCACTCCTCCATAGACCACTTTTTAATTGGTGTTCAGACATATGTTATGTAAACTCAAAAGTGACTTCCAACCTGAATCATCTTCACTGGAAGATTATATTTGAGGTTTGCAGTATATTAGAGAATCCAGAGAAGAAATTCAAGATGATGTCTATTTGAATGTAAACAAATAGCCAGGGCTTCTGAGTTATTTTTGTTTCCATTATTGTTGAAACCTGACAGGTGAAAGTTGGAATGTAATCGAGCAAATACCTACATCCATTAGTTCAGAGTTTGAACCTCAAACTCCTATCCAAAATATACCCTATTAAGTTCAATATGGCTCATGTCACACAATTGGACAGAGGTTGGAGCTTCAGTCCCACGCAGCTTGTGTGGATCTTCTGCTCATTAACTGCTATTTTCAACAGAATGACTCACAAAAAAAGCTGAGATTTCTCTTGCAAACAGCCCACAGCTTTGAAAGCAACTGTCAGGTCATTTATTTTTACAAGAACTGCAAACTTTCAGGCTTTTGTACCAAAAATAACCATGTTCCTTTTTTTAGGAATTGATCATTGCTCAGTGTTAAACTCTTCTACTGCAGCTTTTAGCATTGTTAGAACTTAGTTCTCAAGTGGCTAATCAGCAAAATGTCTAATTCCCTATGTTGTACATAGCACTTGAAGAGACTTTAAGCCAAACAAAGACCAATACTGAATATCAGAACTCCAGTCTAATCAATAAGTGGGTTAATCCTGAAAGAGGGATTGCTACAGTATTCTTTGAACTTTTCACATTTTCCATGAGAAGTCAGTTTTTGTATTAATACTTGGTAAAGTTAGAAACCTATATAAAATTAACAGCCATTTCAAGGGATAGTTCTCAAGATTTCAAAAAATATAAAGTGGTTCTCAGAACAAGATTTGCTCCCTGTGTGGTTGAAGCAATCACATCAATAGAAGTAGCAGGAAGTGCAGAAAGACTACCAAATTGAGATTCACCAAGCTTTGTTGGGAATTATAAAGCTGGATGGGATCTGTAGCCATTTAGATGGCTTCAGAATCCTTCATACGGAATGAGTTACCTAACCTTGATGCTTATGGAATACTATCCTTAACTACAGTTAGAATTTGAATTGACTCATATAATTACATATGAGTTTTTAATCCAGTACGTAAACAGTGAAAGTTGTAAACTTGTATTTCTATACATTTTGAGGTTCTGGAAAAATAAAAATGACAAATAGCACTGGAGGTATTGTAAAGACTGCTTGTCTTGAGACTTGTCCTGATATTTTTGATAAACTGATTATATTGAAAACTGATGTGTCTGGAGATGCTTACATTTTTTATAATCTTTTCTTGACTTTTGCAATGATCCTTCAGTTTTCTTGATATTAATGTCTTTCTTTCTTTGCAGAATTATAAGCCCTAAATTATATTTGGTATGATGCAGAACCTCTGAAATGACTTTACATCAGTTTTGTATGGAGTGTTCTGAAACTGCCCTCATGCGATATGCTTGCTGACTAATATTTATCCAGGCAGAACTGATCAAAAATAGAATGTTTGTGCTGTTTTCTTTCTTCTGTTCTGAAGATATGTTGGTTAAATATACCTTAACAGAAGGGGAGAAAGAAAATAGCGCTTGCATCCTATTTTTGATCATTTCTGTGTGGATAAATATCAGTCAGCAAGTGCAATATGCTTAAAGATTGTCAAATAACTCTTACTATGTCAGAAAATAACAAATGAAACAAGAGTCCGGTGTGTGTGACCACAGAGTCAGCATTGAGTTCTGGTGACTGCTTGGGCAAGTCCCTGCAGTTTTCTTGTCAAGATTTTAAAAGATGTTTGCCATTGCCTCTTTCCAAGGGCTGACAGAAAGTGTCTACGTCTAACGATGGGGCAGGGCCCACATTACCACCTAGAGTTTGAAAAAGAAGCATCTAAGGGAAAAGCCGGATGACTGCAATACAGCGCTCTCTTCCAGTCTTTGTACTGTTACAAAAAGATGCTGTCCTCATATACCCAAGCCCTATTCTACTGAAATAAGAAGGCCGGTAACTTGGGCTATTTTTACAATTTTAATATTAGACAAGTTAATAAAAGTGACTGCAGAATGATGAATGCCTCCCCCCCCTTTATTTTCCTTCTCATTTTACCTACTGGCAGGTAACATGTGTTACCTGCCAGTAGGATAACAGTTACCAGCCACTCTCCCTGGTGTGGGGTGGGGTCAGACAAGTGTAGAAAAGGGATTGGAACAATTTGCTTAACCACCCATCAATTTGAACAAACCAACTGAATGCACAGAAGAGTTCCACAAGTGTCACCTGTATTTAACATTCCAAAAGGATTACACATCAGTAAAAAATAATCTGTCTGATAGGGATACATGGTGGGAGATTGTCATGAATGAGATCTATCCTCAATTGAAAGGGAATGGAAGTGCCAGTGGCAAATGGCCACACCAAGAAGCCCACGGAGGACACAAGGTATGCATTCCTCCGTCAGAAACCAAAACAAACAAAACAAAAAATAGAACAAGTAAAAAGTGCTATCATGCAAATCAGCAGAAGCAGTGGAAAAAACTTCAATGCACTCTTTAGTAACAATGCACAGTCCATTTCTTTAAGCATGAGGATAATGCTCATTCCAAAGAGTGCTAAACTAAGGTATATAAGGAGCAGCATTACATGTTGGAAAAAAGTTCAAGGCAGGCATAATGGTAGCAAGCTCCAGTCTCTTTTGCAGCCCATATCAAAATGGACGTAGCTGGCAATTGGAGGAAAGGAAGTACAGTATGCCTTCAGTAGCCTAAAGTGGTCAGTCGTAGCTGGTCAGATCCCAGCCTCTAATTACACTATCAATGAAGCATACTAAAATGTATCAATGGCAAAAAGTGAGTTGGATAAAGAGGGAAAGCGCTACTTTAAAACTGAAACATGATTTTCCGGTAAGTGATTTCAGGTACAATCTGAGAATAAGGCAAAGGCAACATAAGACAAGTCATATCAACAGTTACTGGTGCATATATGTATCATGTTAAGGGATGCAAGGATAACACCTGGCTTAAGTACAGCAGCTGGGGGAAAGATTTTTTTAAACTTCATAGATCTTGCTACGTTAAAAGTAAGCAGATGTTAATTATGGCTAATTTTGTGTGAATCAAACCTTGTTTATTTCTGCTTCTAATACATCCATTCTATCTCTTTTTCTGATGATATATAGCATTTCTCTGCATCTTTGTGCTTTTCCTATCCTCTCATTCCCTTGACTGCAATTAGCAAATAATACATTATTGGAGAAGCAGAGAAAGAACAATCCACCTTAATTCAAAACAGCACTGTTCCCTGCCATGGCCTATTTATTCACGATTTTGATAAATGCAATTCAGAATGGTTTTTAATTAAGGGGGGCTAATTGAGGAAACCATTGAGGCTCACAGCCATTAAAATGGAATAGAACATTATTTTATATCTCTTCATTTTTTTTAATCAAAATTTTTGCCAGGGCTTTAGAACAATGAAAAGAATGAATTCTACCATGTGCCTTTATGTAAACTCACTGAGAGCTTCATCAGTACCACTGTCAACCATATTGTTTATAAGAGCTAAACCTACATCCTAAATCACATCTTCAAGTCAATAACTACTATGTTACAGAATTATCCGTCCCATGCACACATATCTACCTACTTTCTACTTGTGTACTGATATTTTACATTTACCCTCAATGTAGCCTGGGCCTTAATCTTTCTTTAAAAATCAAGAATGTTTCTCTCTGAATATTGCATAATTAAATTTCTATGACTGGCACTATATGTTGTACTAAATTCCATGAAGTATAATTGAGCACATATGCATAAGAACAGACTGGAAATATCTTGTCAAGATTGCAGCGTTTGTTTAAAACGCCAGGGTTAGCTCTGCTACTGGATGGACAACATAAAGCTTTTGTAAAAGGACAATATAGGAAGAGAAGGCTTGCAATTGCCCATCACTATCCTCTTTCTGGAAACAAAAGGGAAATCCAATGCTTAGTTTGCAAAACACATATTTTTCATTGCCAAGGCAGTTCCCAGTCAGAGGAGCAAAAACAGGAGCAGAGCAAAGTAAAGCTCATTTGAACCTCAGTACAAAAGGGAGAAGCAGTTCGTTACCCTTCTGGAGTCAGCTTTTCTTGTTTTCTGAACATCCTCAAGCCATTTTCTGATTAAATAAAACAATCTGACCCAAACATGTCAATTGGTATTTTGCTTGCATGAGGCCTAGTGCCAGCAGAATACAAAGGGCTATTAAGAATTCCGGTTGCCAATTGGTCAGAGAAAAAACAAAACTTGTTCTTAAACATTCACTGTAGACAAATCTTGCTATGCAGATACACATTTCTAGGTCCTGACATGGAATGGTTAATTTTGACTTCTCTGTGGTAGGGCCCACATTACAACTTTCCCTGGACTTGAAGCAAGCCCTGATCTTAGAGGACGTTAAAAATATACTTATTCATTCGGTCCGTTACAAGTTTTTTTAAGCATTATATTTCTTGACTTAATAATGTCTTACTGTCTTTACATATTATCTAGAGATGTTAAAGAGAGAGAACATATAGATTTTTAAATAAACCCCGTTTCCCCCAAAATAAGACATCCCCTGATAATAAGCCCAATTGGGTTTTTGAGCGCATGGCAATAAGACCAAGCACTTATTTCAGGATTGAAAAAAATATGACAGGATCTTATTTTTGGGAAAACACGGAAGGTATTTCTCTCTGGTGATAGTGATTCCTTCTGGACATGTTAGGCTATATCAGCTTGCAAATGGAATATCACCTATTGGTTCTTTTGTCCTTGATGACTACTTTATACCAAGAATTCTGCAAAGTGAAATCCCATCGCATCTGGAGGTTTCCAATTTGAGAAATATTGTTCTATTCTTCAAAACACGTTACCATTACAGAGTGTCATACATCCAACTAAGCCATTAACAACCACTTTTGTCACGCTCATGAAAATCCATGGGCTGGGCTGTTTTCATGAAGAGCAGAAAGATGCTGAGCTCATACAAAGTGTGAAGAAAGTCTTCCAAATAATTTTTAAATATGCAACCCCAATAAGAAACTTTACCAGATTTCTTATAATCCAAAATGTTCATTTTATAATAACTGTCTCCTCAAAGAAAACTGCACATCTCCAGACAATGCAGAATCTTTAGACCAGGGGTGCCAAACTTGCGTCGTCGTGGCGGCATCACATGATGTATCGTGACTTTTTTTCCCCTTTGCTAAACCGGGCAGGGCGTGACCAATGCGTGACGCATCCGGCCCATGGGCCATGAGTTTGACACCCCTGCTCTATACATTCCTATCTGAACTCCTGCAGAACACTATTCTTACTTTTGGCCATGCTGCCTGGGCACTATGGTTGAACACATTTGGAATTGCCAAGCTGGAGAAGTGAATTTATTCTGTTTGGCTGGGGAACAGAATGTTGCCAAAACACTCCACAACAACATGGTTGTAACAGTGCTTCTCTTTTGAACATTCTCCCCCCAAAAAATTCCTCTAGTACCTATACTTACAAATATGCATTTGCTGCTGCTCTGACTTTTTATATCATTTTCTAATGCTTTTATTTATAATAACTATAGATAATTGTTATTGTTAAGCACAAGTACAGGGAATTTTCATCTTCTGGCCAGGAATAGGTTGCATGGATTTATATAATATCTGCCAGCTTATTTCCTAAGTCACCTGTTTTCTCCAGGTAAGAAAAATCACTTATCTACAGCTGGGATAGACTTAATTCTGCCCTTCACAAAATCCTGGAATTCATCTCCCTTGCTAAATTGATTTTCCTCCCATTGGCTCTGATTGTTAACACTTCTAACAGGAAGTAACTTAAATAATAAATTGCATAGTCGATGTCCATTGTTTTTTTTTACTGTTAAGTGATCAGTTGGTCGGTCTGTCTGTCTGTCTGACTGACTGACTAACTAACTAACTAACTATCATTTGTGATGGTATATTTCTCTAAATTCTGCCCAAATAAGCTTTGAAATTGCTTTACAATAACCATGAAGCATGTCGTGTCAATAAATTTTTTAGAATTACAACTAGGAATTCAAAGACATCTGTCTTACCTGTGCGGTGAAGAAAGCAGGGGTCAAGGATCCTGAGGGAAGCGCAGGGCTATTGAGGGCAATAGAGCCGAGGTCAGTACTTGAAAGAACCATTGGAGGTGCGGAGATCTCTAAGCCTTTGGGTTTTTTAGCCTTTGGAGGAAGAGAAGGAGATTTTACTTTGGATCCTGAAGAAAGATTCAATGGCTCAAGAGAATCTGAATCCTGGCAAGTAGACTCCAGATAGATCTTTCTGTGTTCTGAGGGAAGGGGTGAGTTAGGTGACAGAGATGGTGATCGAGAGGAAGCTGATGAAGCTGAGGATATGCTCGTTGTGTTGGGCAACATTAAGGATGATATTTTTGCAGAGACAGAGGATGCTAAAAATGTAGACGCATTTGCTGCTTCAGATGTGGATGGCAATGACACAACAGGCCTCATGACTTGCTTGTCTGTTTTGTTTGTCACAAATCTAATAACAGTCCGGACTTCTTCCAGAGGTGTGGTTTCTTCCAATTTCTCCTCCAGCTTTTCTGTTTTAATTTGCTTGAGAGTTTCTGGCTGATTTTGTAAGGAATTGATGGTGAAAGATGAGTACAGCCCTGAATGAATGTATTCGTTGCGGCTTGTGCCTTTCAAGACTGGGAGACCATGCTTATGCTGTTCTCTGCTCTCCAGAGGCATCTTGCAGTCGCTGTCCTGCAGCAAAAGGCTTTCTCTGCTGATTTCCACAGCATGAGGATCCATCTTTAAGATTTCCGGGAAAGAAACAAACTTGTACACAAACTTTTGACCAATCACCTTCTTGATAATGTTCTGCAGAAAATATCAAAGCAGGTATGAAAAAATATGTAAGTGACTTGACAAAATAGCTCAAAGAAGTACAAGTGACTAACTAAAGAAAAGGCCCCAAGTTCAATCCTGGCACCTCTGGATAAAAATATTGGGAGAATGACATTGTCACAGACTTCAAGAAGTTGTTAATTCAATCACCAGCACTGGGCTTTAGGGCCAAAATGGTTTAATACAATATAGGATAAATTTTGTTAACAACAGCTCTTCACAGAAAATTCAGGATTCTGTATTTTCTTGTCACTCTCCCTTTCTTCTGTACTTTCCCCTTTCTTTTCTAACCTTCCAAAACATAATTTTTAATATACTCAAAACACTGTTCTTTCTTTTTAAGCTACATGCAACATTGTCTTTTCTTACTATCCAGGACTATTGTACTTTTTTTAATGTAGTCATTTTATATTCCATCCTTATCAATATGCCTAACAGCGATATATTGGATGGGCACCATTCTAATTACCCCTAAAATGCTCTTAAAAGAAACAGAAGACATTATAGGATTTAAAACCATATACTAATCAATTTGTTGGAAACTAATCAAGGAGAGAAGCAACTTAGAACTAAGGAGAAATTTCCTGGCAGTTAGAACAATTAATAAGTGGAACTTGCCGGCAGAAGTTGTGAATGCTCCAACACTGGAAATTTTTAAGAAGATGTTGGATAACCATTTGTCTGGTTATCCAAGTCGTATAGGGTTTCCTGCCTGGGCAGGGGGTTGGATTACAAGACCTTCAAGGTCCCTTCCAGCTCTGTTATTTTATTCTATTCTATTCTACTACAGGTAGTCCTCAACTTATGACTGCAATTGAGCCCTAAATTTCTGTTGATAAGCTTCCTCATTGACTTTGCTTGTCAGAATGCTGCAGGTGATCACATGACCTCAGGACATTGCAACTTATCATAAACATGAGCCAGTTGACAAGTATCTGTATTTTTATCATGTGTCCATGGGGATGCTATAATGGTCAAAGTGTAAAAAACTGTCGTAGGTCACTATTTTCAGTGCCGCTGTAACTCTAAAGTCACTAAACGAACTGTTGTAAGTGGAGGACTACCTGTATAATTCTAATTTTTGTACTGGAGTCTTTTACTACTATACCACCATATCATAAAAGGGCTGTGAAACCCTTTGAAAGGAGTGCTTCAGAAAGCATAGAAGGGCATACAAAGTGCCCCTTTTCAAATTCTTAAGCAGCTGCCACTTTTTCATGTTCACACAGCTGCTTCCCAAGTGCTCCTGGCTGTCTCTGCATTCAGGCCTTAGACAGAGCCAAGTGGCCTTGCTTGCAGATCGTGCAGAGCCAGCTGGGAATTGCTTCCAAAGCAGCCGTGTAAGCTTTCTTATAACACCGTGTTATTATCTAGCGCTATTCCAACATTGAAATTAATATTTTATTTTACAATTTAAAAAAATGTAAAGTCGTGTAAATTACATTAGAAGAAGATTTTTTTTGTTTTGTTCTTCTGCAAAAAAATAAATAATGTTACCATTTTCAGGATAAACACCAAAATATGCAGCAAAGAATTAGAATTTTTTTAAAAAAAGAAAGAAAGAAAATTTAAAAATTTCCGCAAGTGCATTGAAAGGAAAACATCCTTGTCTCTGGGTCGGAGAAACCAGGTACAACGTATATATAAGACTATTTTTGTTTATCTAAAATTAAAAAATACCTTGTCATAATAGTATCTCAGAGCTCTGCTCAGTTTATCATAATTCATGTTAGTTTTGTTTTTTCTGAGTCCCCACAGCTTAGCCACCTCTTCTGCCTTAAGTAACTTAAATTCACCATCATTGGATGTCCAACAAATCAGGTGTTCATGTTTCTGGTCAAGAAGCAACTGCAACAGGAATTGCCACAGTGTGATTGCACTCTCCATGCCTACAATAAAGCAAAATAAAAGGAGGAGAATAAAGAGAATGTGAATATTGCTGCACTCAGAAATGGGCAAGTGGCTTGAAAGTCAGCCTACAATTTGTAGGACCTATTTTTGAGAAGTCCTTCATCTTCTTATCTTGATTGACACTGGAAAGAAAAATCATAGTAAGCTATAAAAAAACACTAGCATGCTTTCCCACTAATTCCACTGTAAAATGCATACAATGATTTAATGTAATTCAATTTTCTCTGTTTTAAAAAAGAAAATGAGGAAACAGAGATAAAAACCATGTCAGTTCTCATCCACTATTAGTATTATCACATCACAACTATCACTAGCCAGCAGATTTTTTTACTAAAGGGGGATAATTCTAAAAAGTGTAACCCAGTTACAAAAGAGATATACATCTGCCTTAAACTCAAATTAGTTTCAAATATAACACATAAGTAGGATTCTATATGTAAGTATGTATATACAAGTAGCTCTCGACTTACAACTATAATTAGAACCATAAATTCATCATAAGTTGTTATGGTTGTAAATCAAGGCACCCATGTGACCAGAAGTAATTTTCTGATCTTTTTTGCAGTGGTTGTAAGCAAACCACTGTCATAGTTGTTAAGCCAATATAGCAGTCATTAAGTGAATCCAAAAAAACATCACAAATCACAGTCACATGACTGTAGAATGCCACAACTGGTCATGAAGCTGATCTGCCCGACATGGGCAGGTGTGGTTTGCTTGCTAATAATCCCAATAACTATTTCCAACACTGCATTCATCTATGTTTCATTTAACCAAGATCAAATATTCTGCAAATGACACTAGAAAACTATGTTTTACAATCTGGGAAACATGAGTTCACATAAAATAGTACACAATATACAATAAACTTAAAGTTGTTTATTACCACATATGAACTAGAGCCATTGTTCTAAGCTTTAATTGATAAATTAAAGTGTTACAGTGGACTGTTATTCTTGGCAATCACCATAGATCAAGGCGCCTTCAGAAAGATAACAATACCACATTGTTTCAGAATATGCCACTCTTGTATCTCTTAATATCTTCCTATAGAAAAATGAAGTTGAAATTAGTAAGAAAGTATGGGCGGAACTGCAAATGGAATTACCCATCTTGTTATAGTTTGTTTATGATGGATTGTGTGACTGAGCAAAAACACTTCCACTAAAACTTAAATATGTCCAACAGCTTCCCTGAGGAGACTGACCTGAACCCTTAATACCTTTTAGCATGCTGAAACCATTTTTATTTCAATGAACATTGTCCTCCTTTGATTTTTTTAGCTGTTGTAATTAGTTGCAGTATCTGACTTTATATTTTATTCTTTGTAGTAGTTCCATTGTTGTTGTTAGTCGCGAACTTGTGTCCAACCAATCGTGACCCCATGGACAACGTTCCTCTAGGCCTTCCTGTCTTCTACAAACCCCTGTAGTCCATTTAAGATCGGGCCTACTGCTTCAGTGACTCCATCCAGCCGCCTCATTCTCTGTCATCCCGTTCTTCTTTTGCCCTCAATTGTTCCCAGCATTAGGCTGTTCTCCAGTGAGCTTTTTGGTACTGTTAATGGGGTTTTCATGGTGAAGATACTGGAGTGGGTTGCCATTTCCTTCTCCAGTGGATCACGTTTTGTCAGAGCTCTCTGCTATGACCTCTCCGTCTTGGGTGGCCCTGCATGGCATAGCTCATAGCTTCATTGAGCTACGCAAGCCCCTTCGCCACGACAAGGCAGTGATCCATGAAGAGGAGTTCCATTGAGAACCCCTCAAGTATACTTCAGTGTACATAGAAAAAATAAAAGTTATTTAAGAAAATATGTATTCGTGCAAAAGTAAAAACCTTGAAACTTGTTTTCATTTAGTCCAGAATAATTTCCAATTTAAATAAACTTTCATCAGTAACGTATTAAAAATTCATTATGTATAAAAAAATAATCCAAAGGAGGCATATTAACTCTTGCAATTTTTAAAATTTTTATTATTTTGTTTTGGGGACAAAAAGTAAAAGTATGGAAAATAACACTGACCAAAAAAAATTGAATGCAACAGCAAAGCCTTAATGAATCCCTAGTTAATAATTACTTTATTCATATTTAGTTCGCATTTTTAGTTAGATAGACAAAGTAATACATAAATGTCTTTTCCCACAGAAATATTGAATAGATTTTTAAAATATTTTATGTCATTTTAAAATTACAAATGTCATATAATTATGTGAATTTAACTTTATATTTTGGTTCTTTATTTTTTCTGCTTTCTTATTAGTGATTTTTTTTAAACTATACATTTTTTAAAATTATCCTTATCATGTTTTTGAATATGTTTAAACTCAGAGTCAGGCTTCGTTAGGGTTTGGATCTAAAGCAGTGGTCCCCAACCTTTTTATCGCCGCGGCCCGCTGAGCGCGCGCAGGGGTGGGGGCACGGCCCAGGAGCTTTTGCGCACGGCCCATTGCGCACGGCCCAGGAGCCTTTGCGCTGCAGCGTTCATGTCCCCCGGCCGCTGCGCGGCCCGGTGCCAGGTACTCCACGGCCCGGCACCGGTCCGCGGACCGGGGGTTGGGGACCACTGATCTAAAGTACTCTTGCTGAATATTTGGATCTACTAGGAAATCTCAGAATAATAGACTCACCTGGCAAAGTTAAAAAATACTCTTGGCAAACTTGTTTTCTCTTGGTGCCAAGGTGACTGCACAGACTTGTCCATGATGTCACCCAGAATCCAACTCATCGCCTGAGCTTTTAAACAAACCAATAAAGAATATTTGTAGCTCAGGGTTGAAATGAGGGGTTCTTGGTGCTCTCTGAGCTTGCTTGTTTTCTTGCAGATGTTTCATTACCCAAATTAGGTAACATCGTCAGTGCTACCAGCTACTAGTCCTTACTAGCACTGATGCTGTTACCTAGTTAGGCTAATTGTAAGCCGCTCTGAGTCTCCGGAAAAGGGCAGCATATAAATCGAAACAATAAATAAATAAATAAATAAATAAATAAATAAATAAATAAATAAATAAATAAATAAACGTCTGCAAGAAAACAAGCAAGCTCAGAGAGCAACAAGGACCCCGCTTTTAAACAAAGTTCATTGAACATGTCTGCCACTAGATGGCACACGATTTCTGTCTCTCTATACTACCAGTTCTTTTGTACTTCTTAGGCAGTAAAAATGTCACATTTCTTCTGCAAGATCTTAGATAAACTACACAAAGAACCACTTCATATGATTTACGAATGTATCAGGCCTTAGTGCAGCACAGACAGAATTTTAAATTGCTAGTGTATATATATTACATGTATGTATATATGTGTGCCTGTCTGCATGTGTCTGTGTGTATAACACAAAACCATATTTATGGCAAATAACCAAGCAATCAAAAATGTTTTATTAACTTCCCAAGGCAACTTACTGAGGAAAATACTGAATGTACAAGAATATCAATTCCCACTTTCAGCATTTTTATAGGCAAGTTGTTCAAAAAACATATCTCTGATTTTTTTTACTGCCCCATAAACTTAAATTCTCCTACAGGGGGCAAGAAATACCAATGGGGGGATCAGAGGCAGGAATTTGTTTCATTTATTGCCATCCATATAATGCAAAACAATAGAGGTTAAGTATGGGTTTTAAAGGCGTTCTAATTTCTCATAATACTTTAGCAATTCAAGGTAAATTCTAACAGAGATTAGGGATAAACCCACTTCTGTACTAAGATAAAAGTAGCAGGAATACCCTGAGGGAAGCCCAAAATCTTCCTTTATATAAACTGCAGTGTAGCAGAAGCTATTCTGGACCCATTATGTGAAGCCTTGCTTTCTGGAGAAGTCTATATTGCTGGGAAAGAAAACACAAAAAGAGGATGACTAGCAGCAAGTGAATGGCCTCAACTATAACAGCGTTACGTGCCCTTAGGCATACAGTCATGGCCACATGACTGAGGGAATGTCTTCGGACAATGCTGGCTCCCTCAGCTATGAAACAGAGATGAGCACTGGCCCCTAGAGTCAGACACAACTGGAAAAGGGAAAACCTTTACCTTTATGGCAGCAGTGTGTGCCATAGAAGGATTTGAAAAAACAGGTTAGGAACAGATTTTCCTGGAGAAAATCTATCCACCTGGACACTAAGAGTTGACATCATCTGGATGGCACATAACAGTACATTCAATACATTACAATAGTACATTCAGTACAAGCGATAGGTTTGTGCATTCACATGTTCATTTCCATTTTTAAACGAAAAGGTAATACCAAAAGGTTTTGGGTTTTGCAGTCTTAGCACTATACCCGTGATGATGAACCTATGCCATGCATGCCAGAGATGGCACGCAGAACCCTCTCCGCTGGCACGCATGCTGTTGCCCCAAGTCAGATCTTCGTGGCGTTTCTTTTGTGAGCTTCTGTTTCCCTGCAAATGAGGAAACAGGAAACAGGAGCTCGTGAAAGAAAAAGATCTTAGCTCTTGCCGCGCTGCCGGTGTTGGGATGCTCTGCCTCCCGCCAGCCAGCTGGTCATCAGGTCTCTGCTGTGCATGCGCGCATGTCCATGCATGCATGTGCACATGTCCGCACACGCCCATGCGCATGCTCACACATGTCTGAGTGTGGGAACATGTCCGCGCACACACACACCTTTCCGTTTGGGCATGCACGCGTGCAGTTCGGTGTCTAAAAGGTTCGCCATCTCTATACTTTTCTTCATTTAGACCAGGGTTTCTCAAAACTGTGGATCATTTACTCTTGGAGGGTCATCAGCAACTTGAGGGGAGATTATATATTTTTTTAAAAAAACTGCTCAAGCTTGCATTAGCAGTCTTGAGTACTAGTAAAATTCACTCCAGACACTGCTGTTCACTTTGCTGTTTTTGAGAACCAAATTATATATAAATTAAAATCTAAATATTAAAAGTATGATATACAAATTAAAATGCAACTATTAAAAGTAAAAAGCTTATTTATTTTTGGCCAAACCTAATCTAACTCCAATGAAATAATTAGAGTTCAGAATAGGAATTCAAACCAGGAAAATTATAGTAAAATAATTTGTAATTCTTGCTATTTTGCACTCTGCAAAACATTAGTTATTTATCAAATTGAGAGATCATATTAACCCCTCCCCCCCCAGAAAAAACCCTCTTTTAACCAAATCCCTTTTACCTTGAATTGATTCATTAGTATTTACTTATCAAGTAGCAGGATAATTAAACACAACGTAATAATCTCTATTTTGCATGTAACCTGTTCTAAAAGCCAGATTAAATATGGTCATATCATTAAAGAGCATTAGCCAACACAATTTGTCCCTCCAGACACTTCCCAATTTTCTCAGGTGATTTAAAGATTATCGCTTCATAGAATGCGAGGGTATGAAGGGATATTTGGAACTAGTCCAAATCTTCACCTAATGAAGATTCCACTACTATAGCATTCCGGTCATCAGTCTTGGCTTAAGTACTTAAGTAAGGTAAGTCTGCTACTTCTCTAAACAGGCTAGATAGTTCCATTGTTAAACAGTTTTTAGGAATTCCTTCCAACACCCAATTGAAAACGTATCCCTGTAATATAAAATCTCTGTTCCTTTTCTTCTCTTCTGATTATACTCTGATCAAGTCTAGTATAATATTCTACATAACGTATCCTTTGAGACACTTTGAGACAGCTATTACATCTCTCTTCAGTCTTCTCTTTGTGTCCAGGCCAAACATACCCAAGGCCCCAAGCAATTCCTCCTAAATTTTTCTTTCCTGACCTATTATCATCTTCGTTGCAGTCATCCAGACATGCTCCAACTTTGTAAATGTCTTTTGTAAAATGGACACAAAATGCTTAAGAGCAATGAATATTGACCCCGACATTGTACTTCTGTTGATGCAACTGCTTTGAGCTGCTGGGAGTCAGGTGGTACATGAATAAAACAAACAAACAAATACTACATGTATAAAGTTTGCAGCTGAATGACACTCATGTTCAGCTCAACTAAACTACCATGATTCTTTTCAAATGTATAGATGTCCAGTATGGTCTCCCCATCCTATTTTCATGTTTCTAACCTACCTAAATTAAGGACATTTTCTTTGTTCCTCTGGAAATTCATCTTGCTGGTTTCTGCTATTTGCTATTCCTGTTATATATATGCATTTGCAGATATGCACATTATGCTTTTAACCCTTCATCCATGTGATTTATTAAAAGTATTGAAGTTCAGATCCTAAAATTATGCTCCTCTGAACTGAGCTTAGAATTATGTCCATATAGCATGCTATCCCATCTTGACACTGAGCCAGTGACTTGCACTTATTGATTACACACGTTTTGCTAATTCTTTGTTAATTTAATAGTAATATGGTCTGGTCCACATTTTACATAGCTCCGCCCTCCTAGCCCAGTGTTTCGGCGAGGGCGTTGCGTAAACTGACGTGTCTCCCTAAAACGAGAAAGAATTAGTACACCTCCCACCCCATAAACCCATCAGGGAGGGCGTGACAGACGTTTCCCTACAACGAGAACGGACGTCTCAGGTAAGACCAACGTCCATTCTCCGTGAGAGGGAAACGTCTGTCACTCTGGGGACATACCAGAGCTGAATGTCCTCCAGGGCGGGAGAAAGAAGAACTGGAACTGCTGGGGTCACGGGCGATGAACCGCCTGTAGGACCCGACGGCCAAAGGCAGCGTCCGCTGAGGCGAAGGAATCCACCCGGTAATGTCTGATGAACGGCGTAAGGGATGTCCAAGTGGCCGCACGACAGACCTCTTCCAATGGAGCGCGGGTAGCCCAGGCCGCGGAAGTCGCAGCGCTCCGGGTGGAATGAGCCGTAATGTGAGGAGGAACAGGCAGATGGAGGCGTTGGTAGGCCGTAGCTATGGTAGCCTGAATCCAGCGGCCCAGAGTAGGCCCAGAAACTCTGGTGCCGATGGAGTCCAACTGAAAAGAAACAAACAGGGCTTCCGTCTTCCGGAAGGAACATGTCCGCGAAATATAAATGCGGAGGGCTCGTCGTACATCCAAAGTGTGCCAGGAACGTTCGAGATGGTGAGAGGGACGGGGACAGAAGTTAGGGAGGACCAGTTCTTGAGATCGATGAAAAAGGGAGTTCACTTTGGGAAGAAAGGCGGGGTCAAGGCGGAGAACCACTCTGTCCTTGTGGAAAATACAAAGGTCCTGGCGAATGGAGAGGGCTCCCAACTCAGAAATACGACGAGCCGAAGTGATCGCCACCAAGAATAAAACTTTGAACGACAAAAAACGTAAAGAGACCTCCCGGAGCGGCTCAAAGGGAGAAGCCATAAGAGCCCGAAGAACGGAGTTCAAATTCCAGGTAGGGAACCTGTGAACTACTGGAGGCCTCAAATTAGTAGCTCCACGCATGAAAGTCCTGATGAGCGGATGACGGGCTAGAGAGTCCTTAGAACCACACGATAGAACCGTAGACAGAGCTGCTACCTGCCGGCGCAGGGTAGAGGGAGCTAAACCCGCATCAAACCCTTCGAGCAGAAAGGAAAGAACTGTAGTGACAGAGGCAGTTAACGGGTCTACCGCGTTCCTCCGGCACCAAGACGAAAATGCGGACCACGTAGCCTCATAAATGCGCGTTGTGGAACCGCGGCGGGCAGCCTGCATAATGGAGATGACACGTGGAGGGACGCTGGCGTTGGTCAGCAAACGCCGCTCAGCCTCCAAACGGACAATTGGAGGCTCGACGGGTCCGGATGCTGGATTGCCCCCTGGGAAAGAGAGAGATAAGCTGGGGGGATGCGCCAAGGAGCTGCTACCGACAGGGAGCGGAGGTCCGCATACCACGGTTGGCGAGGCCAATGCGGGGCAACGAGAATCAGTTCTGCCCTCTCCTCTAGGAGTTTTCGAATTACCTTTGCCAGAAGAGGAAGAGGAGGGAACGCATAAAGGAGCCCGGGAGGCCAGTGGCTGCGGAGGGCGTTCGTGGCCTCCGCCCGAGGATCCGGATAGCGGGAAAAGAACCGAGGTACCCGGTGGTTCGACGAGGAGGCGAACAAATCGACAACAGGCATCCCAAACTTTGCGATGATCCTCCGAAATAGGGCCTGTGGAATGCTCCATTCCCCCGGATCCAGGACGTGTCGACTGAGGGCATCCGCCTGAGTGTTCAAAGCCCCCGAAATATAGTCTGCTCTGAGGGACCGAAGGTGCCGTTCGGCCCAGAAGCCCAGACGTAGAGACTCCGTCAGGAGCAATCGGGAATGAGTGCCCCCCTGCTTGTTGATGTGAGCCTTTGTGGATATATTGTCCGTGAGGACCAGGAGATCTTGGCCCTCCACGAGATGTTGAAAACGAAGAAGAGCCAGACGGACTGCTCTCAGTTCCAAGAGATTTATGCTGTTCTGACGTTCTCGAGTTGTCCAAAGGCCCTGGGCCTGATGGTGAAGAAGATGGGCCCCCCAGCCCAGAAGGCTGGCGTCCGTCACCAGCGACAGGCGGTGAGGTTCTCGAAAACAGCTGCCTCGAGCGATGGCATCTGAAGTCCACCACCGAAGGGATGCGGAAACTTGCGGGGACAATCGGAGGCGGACGAGGGAGGAACTGCGACCGGCTCGTTGTAGAGGGAGCAGAAACCACTGGAGCTGTCTGCTGTGTAATTGAGACCAGGGAACTATTCCAAAAGTGGAAACCATTTTGCCCAATAACTGAGAAAGCTTTAGAGCGGAACAAGAACCCTCCCTCAAACACAGAGATGCTAGAGAAGAAAGACTGATTTGGCGCTCTGGGGAGAGAGATACTACAGACGAAACCGTATCGATAGAAGCCCCCAAGTGGATAATACGGGGACCAGGGGTAAGCTGGCTTTTGTCCCAGTTAATCGAAAAGCCATGAGCCTGCAAAATGGACAGAACAGAGGACAAATCCTGTTGGGCCGAGGAGGAAGAGGAAGACAGAACTAAAATGTCATCTAAATAATGTTGCAGACGTATAGAAAGGGTCCGAATATGCCCAATAAGGGCGGCCATAATCTTAGTAAAAACCCTCGGGGCAGAAGAGAGGCCAAAGGGGAGAGCCCTATACTGGTAATGACGCCCCAAAAAACTAAAACGGAGATACTGACGGTGGGAAAGTGCAATACGAATGTGAAGGTATGCCTCGGTTAAATCTATAGAGGATAGCCAATCCCCTGGGCGAATACATTCCAAGATGGTAGACAAGGAATGCATCTTGAACCGGCGGTACGAGACATACCGGTTCAAGGCCTTTAAATCTAAGATGGGACGCCATCCCCCCGAGGACTTCTTAACAAGAAACAAACGGGAATAAAAACCACGGCCTCTCTGCTCCCGAGGAACCTCCTGGACTGCCCTAATGTCTAAAAGATGGGAAATAGCGGAGGACACCAAGGCCCTCTTAGCGACATTGTGGGAAACGGGGCAGGGAAGAAAAACCGAAGGAGGAGGGGATAGGAATTCCAGATAAAGACCAGACCTAATGGTAGACAGGACCCAGGCATCAGAGGTAGAAACCTCCCATTGATGGAAAAAAAGGGACAAACGCCCCCCAATAGGGGCAGAATTAGCGGGATCTACGTTGGAAACGACCCCTGCCTCCCCGGGAGGAACGTCTAGGAAAAAACCGGTTTCCCTGTCTGACCTGATTTTCCTGGGAGAAGCCTCTCGCAGGGAAGGGACGCTGGAATCTTTGTTGGTAAGTACCCGAGTAGGAAGCACGAAAGGGCTGGTTCCGAGGTAGAGCAGAGAAACGAGAATCGGAGCGTCTGGAGGCCGAGGGAAGAATCTTACGTCGGTCTCTCGTTTCCACCAGAAGAGGCTCTAATGGAGGCCCGAACAAAGAACCTGCAGAATAGGAAGCGGAAGCTAGTTGCCACTTGCTCCGCATATCGGCATTCCAGTTGCGTAGCCATAGGAGGCGACGCGAAGTCACGTTGGAACTAAGGGCTTTTGCCGCAAATCTAGAAGCATTTAGAGTGGCGTCCGCTGAATATTCTAGGGCTGCCGCGATTTTACTCAAATCCTGACGTGATCGTGAGTCGGAAGGTTGTATGCGTTCCTGAAGCTGCTTAATCCATAACAGCGCGGCTCTGTTGAAAAATGAGGCAGATGTTGAAGCCTTGATGGCCCAGGCAGCCGCCTGGTGCCCCTTAACCAGAGTCTTCTCTGCCCTGCGATCTTCCGGACGCAGAGCATCTTCCGGAGGACCAGCGGGATGGGATGAGTTGCACAGAGCCACTATTGGGGCGTCCACCGGAGGGGGCTGTAACAACTCCGCCAGAGCAGGGGCAGAATTGTACAGCCGTTTATCAAGGGAATTAGGGCTCGGCCCGGCACCTGGTAAATTCCACTGGCGAAGAAGTACATCCAAGAAGAGCTTGGGTGCCGGAATAGTCTCTGGGTCGACTGAAGGTTCCGCAAAGACAGCGGAAGCTGGATCAGGGGCAACGGGATCTGTAGGAGGAGCAGGAACATTTCCGAGACGAGTGGTCACAATTGCCTTACGTAACAACGAACGAAAGAGTTGCGGCTTGAACAGACCAATGAAGGGGGTCTGGTCAGCAACAGGCCCCTCGTCATCGGATAAGGCGGAATCCGGAACCTCATCTAACTCTAAAAGAGAAGCTTGATCCTGGGAGGCAATGGAATCAGCTTGGTCTAATTCAGACACCGAGTCCCCGGCTGGATCCGGTTGATGACGTTGCAAAAGACGGGATTCAGGATCGGGATTGCCTTGCTGAAGGCATTGAGCCAGTCCTTGTTTAATGAACCTGGCCAGCATAAGCTCAAAGGCCTCTGGAATAGGTGGAGCAGGAGCCACCTGAGGGGCCAACGGGGTTGGAATGTTAAGGACAGTTTCCGCAGGAGCCTCAGCAGTAGGCCTAATTTGAAACAGAGGTTCCGAACCAGGTAAATGAGGCGGGGCTGCCGTAATAGATCCATCTGGTGAAAGCTCTCGGACAGCACTAACTGCCAATGATGGGGCTGGAGAACTAGCCCTTGAGGAAACAACGGGATCCTTGGTCTGAGTGCCATGAGACTGGGCCTTGGTAAAGGCCTTCTCAATGGCCTTGTGGCGGCGTTGTTCGTCCCTAGAAGTAGCCGATTTGGCAGACCTGCCCCGATGATGAGACTTGGGCTGCTTAGGGGAAGGCCCCTCTAGGGGGTCATCGAGAGCAGGTCTCTTAGACCCTCTGCCTGAATGCTGAGAAGCAGATTGACCTCTAGCCGCCATTTTGGAAATCGGTTAAAAAGGCCGTCGACACCAGCAGATCAAAATGGCTGCCGTCACAAACAGCTCTTGCCGCCACTGTAAGAAACAATAAGGGAGCCCAAATCAGTGGATAAACGATGAAAAGCGGCAAGAAGATCGCTAGCTCCAGGCTATTACTGCGATCGCCGCGAAAAGAGAGCTCCGGGCCGCCAATTACCTTTAAAATTATGCCGCCAGCCGAAGGGCTGTTACCGCGGCAATCAGGGGAGCGCGACAATGCCGAAACTTAAAAAGGAAATCCCGATCGCAGACCAACAGGTCGAGTAGCGATCTAATCAGCTCCCCTTGCTGTAGAAAAAACCGCCACTATTAAAGCTCAGAGAGGCTTACCCGATGGTGAGGCGTGAGGCGAGGGCTGGCGCCAAAAAGCGCCGCCGCGCTCAACCCGAAGGCTGAGGGGAGCGCGAGGCGGCGAAAGGCAGCACTAACAAAATAAAACAAAATAAAATAAAATAAAACAAAATAATCGAAAGAAAAAACTCCAGAGCAAGCAATAACAAGCGTTGAAGCAGGAGATGAATAGAGGACTACCAGGGAGACACGACCGGTCAGCATAGACTGAGTCGAAACACTGGGCCAGGAGGGCGGAGCTATGTAAATTTATAGGACTCGGTCACACAAAGCATGGAAGGTCGAACCCCAGAGTGACAGACGTTTCCCTCTCACGGAGAATGATCTGATCCTCCAGTTTTAAATTCATTCATGATAACTGAATATTTCCTATATTTTTATTTATCTTGAGTTGCCACTCTACCTTTGCATCAAATGTTTTATTTATTTAGGTCTATTTGAACAAGTTCCCTTTTGGGGAGAAGACCAAAGCAAAGAGATGAGGAGTTCTGCTCTCATCTCATCTCTTTCTCTTCCATTCATACGGATACAAGCAAAAACATGCAATTTTTTTATTGTTTTTAAAGTCTTCCTGACACTAATGTTAAATCTTCATTTATTACCAAAAATAAATGATGTCCAGCAAAACTTTTTTTTTCCTGAGCTGGGTGACGTAGGGCATTGTTAATTTCCCATTCTCATTAACACTCACAGCTTCCGCTATTTCTGTAGGCTGCAGGCAGGAAATGAGAAACAAGGCCAGAGGAAACCTGGCCCTCTACATCTGTCCTTGTTTGCAATCTCAGCTCTAGTTTATTTTGCTAAAAATCATCTCTTAACCCCCGACATGCCAGTTCAATCCCTTATCATATACTTAATCTTACACTGTTACTCTGCACTTTTCTCTGTAACCCTGTATACCTTGATCATGCTACATAAAGTAGCCATAATTAATGATGAAATGAGTTCCTCAAACTTGATGTCTAAGAAATTCCTGCCCCAATGATGAGATTATATGCAAGGGTTTTCCCACATTATCTAAGCTATGTTTCAATTTAAACCAAGTTTGTGAATAGGCTATGTTGTCAGCATTCATGTATAAAGCTAAGTTATAAATTTAAACCATGAATCATAAGTTTGTATCACAGATATATAGTTTTATGTTAATTGCTAGGTTGACCCAATATGTTAAGTTAAAAAAGAAACCAAATAAAAATACACATTGTGGTTTAGCCCAATGTCTCACTCACAGTTGCCTAGGTCTTCTATACTTGGTAATGTAGCATTACAAATTCTCCTTCTTAAATTGGTGTTGTAGATTATTATTTATATTCAATTATTTGGTGAGAATAAATGACCTTCAATCTACTTATTTCAGGAATGGACATACAGGAACAGCAGACGATGAAAACTTACCAGATGAAACAAAGAAGATGCTTCAACAGAAACAATTTTCCATAAGGAAGATAAACAAAGGAACAAACCCAGTGGATGAGAATCACTACCAAAAACAAGTGTCATAGAAGATATGCTGCATAGCTTTGAGGCCCTCCCAGAATAAATAACCTCTGATTCTTCAGAAGAAGAAAACTCAACACTGTGGAACAGGAGACAGGACATTAGATCCCTGAAGAACAAACAGGATACAACAGTGCCCTGAAAGTAGACAAAGAGAAGAGTCATGACAGTTGATAGAACAAGGAACTGAAACAAATACAATGCTGCAAAAAGGTATCCTTGAAGACTATTCAGAAACTGCAGTAGATACAAATTGCAGCAACTGGCTAATTGACTGGCTGGCTTTCAAAAGTCACCCTAGACATATAGACTATGGGCTCACTGTCTATTAACAGGCTTTGAAGTACAATTTAATGTGTTGGTTTTAACAATAAAGTGCTATGCCGCTTGGCTTCTGTGTACCTTCAGAACAGCTTTGTTCGTAGATACTCAAGCCCTCTGGTTTGTACTCCCTAAAGAAAGTCTGCTGGAGGTCTGCCATTATTGAAAAGTCAGGAGAATGGTCCAATAGGTAATATTTCTACATTGTGGACTTATGAGTAGTCTCCCCCTTGAGCCAAGCTAGCGTAGAGCTTCATGGCTTTCCAGAGGTTAGTAAAAATAAGCCTTTCTAAATAGTATTAATTATTTACCATATTTTTCAGAGTATAAGATGCACCGGAGTATAAGATGCAGCTTAGTATTTGGGGAGGAAAATAGGAAAAAAATTCTGCCTACCAGGTATTCAGCAGGCAAACTTGAGTGAAGGTTGCTTCACTCGCTAGCGCCTCATTAGGACTGGAAAAAAGCTTCAAAAAAGCTACATTCGGAGTATAAGACGCACCCAAATTTTCAGCCTCTTTTAGGAGGCAAAAAGTGTGTCTTATATTCTGAAAAATATGGTATTTTACATCCTTTATTACTGTTTATTGTTGTAAACCAATGGGAATCCATGCAGATTACAGAAATACGTAAATAAAATAAATCTATACTAACTAGACTGTGAAATTTTCTACCTGCCTGGAACAACAATCAGAGATGTGACAAAACACTTCAAGATTTATAAAGTCCACGGTCAATTATCAATTCTAGATAATAAAAAGTAATGCTGCCAAGAGCACCTAAAACTGTATCACCATTTCCAAATGTGGAAATTGGAAAACACGCCACCAGAAGAGAAAATAATACAAAAAATTATGGAATGTGCAGAAATTGATAAATTGACCAGAGAAATACAAGGAAAAGAAGATACAGACTTTTACTTAATTTGGCAAGAATGGTACAAATGGTTAGATAAAAAAGACACGAAAAAAGAGAATACCACCCAAGGACACAAAAATAAGCAAACAAAAGGAAATATCGTTATATAAACATTGATACAAGATGAAAGATAATATATATAGATATATTGATATATAATTACCGAAGTAACTCTACTTTCAAAGTGCAAGTTATATGACTTGATTTCATTGTATAGTTAGTTTATGTCTAGTTTGTTTTAACGTCTATGTCTATATGTGTATGTTTGTTTACAATAAAAAATTTAAAAAAAAATAAAAAAAAAATAAAACTGTATCACCATGAACTCTAAATATCCAGAAAGAAGCTCAAATGTATTCTCATTCACAAAATAGAATTGGAAAGGGAAAGAATAATTCAACTGAATGAAACTGTTTCATGAGAGAAATTTGATTTCTGGGACTATGTGGATAATAGATTACTAACATAGGATGTTGGAATGTAATGAAGTCTGGTAAAAAATATATCTGAAAAAATGCATAAAGTTGAATTGTGAATTGAATCTTGTATGGGCAGGATATCACATTCTTGAAGTAAACATCCCTGTGAACTACAGAAAGTAGTTTGAGTACTGCTGTAATGGAACCACCAAAAATTAGAAATATCACTGAATCATAAAATGCATGACTTTTGCTCTTGATATACTAATGTTCAGAGTATAGAAAATTTAAAATGTTGGAAAATTGTGTTTTTCATCAATCCTAATAGCATGTTACAGAGATATTTACCAATATCTCAAATGATTGCCATTGAGAATTTTATAGGGGCCATGGTGGCACAGTGGTTAGAATGCAGTATTGCAGGCTAACTCTGCCCATAGCCAGCAGTTCCATCCTAATCATCTTAAGGTTGACTCAGCCTTCCATCCTTCCGAGGTCAGTAAAATGAGGAGCCAGATTGTTAGAGGTAATATTCTGATTCTGTAAACTGTTCAGAGAGTGCTATAAAGCACTGTGGAGCAGTATATAAGTCTACATGCTAATGTTATTGCTATTTTCCAGGATTATTCTGTTATATGATAATATGGAAAAGCATAAGGAGTGAGCTGGACATATTTTTATTGTGACCCATGGAAACTGTATACAAATAGGACAATGGACCTATGCAAAAATATGTTCTATATCCATAGGAATCTCATAAGCTTTTAACAAAATTAATTCTAACTCATCAATAATTGACTTATAGATCTAAAGACCAAAAACTGCTTGTCTAGGTTATATTTCATGTAAACCTTTTTAAATAATATTTTAAATTTATTTATTTATAAGTTTTGCATATAACCCAGTCCCTTAGCAACTCAAAATAATGGACAGAAATAGAATTAAAAGAAATAAATTTAAGCCTAAATATTAATAAAATGATACATTTTGAAAGAATGGAAAGTCTTGCATAAACAAAGGTAAAGGAGGTGGCTTGCTTCAACTCTAATGGCAGTTTGATCCACAACATGATCCCTGCATAAAGATAGCAGTATATGTGTTAATTTGCACAAGAGTAGTTGTTGGGTTCTATAATATGCAAGGCTTTATATTCCATGTAAGCAATAGAATATAAAGGTTTGGAAGGCAATTGCCAATGAAGTTGTTTCAATAAGGAAGTTTTGTGGCAACATCAAGAAGCACAACACATTATTAATCTACCACATTTTGGGCAAACAGCAATGTCTAGACCATCTTCAAATGACCAGTAAGGTACATTCTAATAATCCTCAATATCAGGTGGTTGATTTGTAAGACACTCCTTACTAAAGATATTACAAGGCTGTCCACCAGGAGACAAAACTAATCCTTAAAGATCAGAATGAGTTCTACCCAGGGGTGAAATGCTCCCAGTTCGATGCGGCGGGTGGTTCGGAGAACCGGTAGCAAAAATCCCTGTCCCCCACCACCCCCATGCCCAACTGAGCTGCGCGATCATCAGAGGCTTTTTTGTTTTTTACTTTTAAAAGCATTTTTTCTACAACTTCTTCAGCCAAAAAATTGCTTTTAAAAGTTAAAAAAAAAAAGCCTCTGATGGCCGAAGATGTTGTAGAAAAAATGCCTTTAAAAGCCTCTGGCGTTCCCAGCTGAGTTGCCTGATCCTCAGAGGTTTTTAAAAGCATTTTTTTCTGCAACCTCTTAAGGTTGGTGAAAAAAATGCTTTTAAAAGTAAAAGTAAAAAAAAAAAAAGTTGGCCATGCCCACCATCACATTAACTCCCCCACCAAGCCACATCCACAGAACCAGTAGTAACAAATTTTACATTTCACCACTGGTTCTACCCTGACAACATTACAACATCCTTCAAAACTTGACCAGTCTCTCAGAGCACTGAGCCTCTGTCAGTTGTTTTTTGTTATGTGGTATGTTTTCTAATTGTGCATGATTCTGTCTTATTGGTTTTATGGTCCTTTCTTTGAGAGAAGCTTCTACATTTAATAAAAAATAAATGAACTCAGATCCCGAAGTGCCCCACAGCATTTCTCCTGAATTCTGAAGTTTAGCCCTTAGACTCAGTAACTGCTCCATCTGGTCAAAATTGAGTTTTGTCTGTTAAGCCACATCTAGTACTTTATAGCCCAGAAACATTAAACTATGTAATATATAGTTATATAATAAAATCCCTTCCCTGTGGTTTTCTCATTTCTCCATTTTTCACAACTGCACCTCTTAAAATATTATATTGATGCAGTTTTCCCCATAGTTGATTTTTAAAAAGTGTTTTTTTAAAAAAAACAAAATCCTGCTGAACCTTAGAAATATTTTTCTCTGAAACTGAAACAAAATTTAGTGATATTTTCAAATCTTCAACAGCATCATCATACTTGCTCCCCACCAAGCCTCCAATATGTTGACACTGTAAAAATCTAAATCAGGACTTCCGCCTATTATATTTCAGTTGTCTTTCTGGAAAAGCCAGATAATAGCTAATAGGTAGAAAGTCCTGCAGCACTTATGTAGATTGTTGATATTTAACACCAGACAAGTTATCAAGAATGTATAAAGGTATTTCAAATGAATGTTGCAAATGTAAATATAGGAGTAGGATTCATATTCTACAGAAGATTCTTAAAGAGCCTTGGTACTACAGTGGTTTAAAGCACCCTGTTATTAACACAGCTGCCTGCAATTTACTGCTGGTTCGAATCTCTCCAAGGCTCAAGGTTGACTCAGCCTTCCATCCTTTCTAAGGTAGGTTAAATGAGGACCCAGTTTGTGGGGGCAATAAGCTGACTTTGTATAAATATACAAAAGTATGAAGGCTATTGCTTAATGCACTGTAAGCCGCCCTGAGTCTCCGGAGAAGGGCGGCATATAAATCAAATTAAAAAAAAAAAAAAAAAGTGAATATAAAGATAAAACCAGAAATTTTGGGGGTGGGGGATTTAATGGAAAAAGACTTGGGGAAAACATTTTTTTTTCGAACTTTGATGTTATATATGTTGAAGGCAGCAAGACTACTTTATGCACAAAAATGGAAGGACACTTTGATTCCCACAATGGACGAATGGCTGCAAAAGTGAGTTAGCAGAGATGGCTAAATTGACTGCTTTGATAAAAGAAAAAAACACAAGTACTTTTGTTTCTACTTGGAAACCTCTTCTGGACTTTGTGCTCGAGGTGGAAAAAAATGATACTTTGATTTTGGGTTTTACCGATTAGATAGATTTGTTGTTATAGAAATGGCTAGTTTATACTATTATGTAAAAGTAAAAAGTTGAGGTTTGATGCAGTAGTGGGTTTCAATTCCGTTCGCTACTGGTTTGCTCGTGGCTTCTGCGCATGTGCAGCCTCCCGCCGCTGCCGCTACTAGTTCGGCTGAACCATGGCGAACCAGTAGCAACCCACCACTGGTTTGATGTTACCATCTTATTCTACTGCACCAAAGGGGTCAGAAGTCAACACCTTATCTTTCTTTTTTCCTCCTTTTCTACACTTTTCCCTTCCCTTTTCCATCCCCTATTATTTGCTTTTGTATTTTTTGTATTTTATATTATAAACTAATAAAAAGGGTAAGATAAAAATCTAAATCAGGACTTCTGCCTAATACGGTATATTTCAGAGCTTTGTTTCTGGAAAAGTCAGATAATAGCTAAAAGGTAGAAAGTCTGGCAGCGCTACACATTGGAAATATTTTTACAAATTGTAATTATCTTGCATATTCCAAGATGGCTCCTGTAAATAGTAAAAAACCAAATTGGTTGGATAGACTAGTAAATTTTTAAGGTGCTCAAAACAGAAGCAAAAGCAGAGGTGGGCTGCTGCCGGCTCAGGCAAACTGGTAGTTCTGACCAGCGGCTGGGCTCACCCATCCTGGCGCTATTCCGTACTATATAATCGGCTTTTTTCCGATGCCGCGCACATACATGGAAGGTTTCGCACATGCGCGCTCACATTTTCAGTTCTGGACGGTTGTTACAGTATGTGATGCCCACCTCTGAGCAAAAGCCATCATTGGAATGAGCACAGTAGGATTCATCTGTCTATCTATCTCCATATCTGTCTATAACTATATGTATATCTATCATCTGCGAATCTATCTATCTATCTATCTATCTATCTATCTATCTATTTATTTATTTATCTATCTTATCTTTCATTTTTAAGGGATAAAACATAAGATTTATTAATTTTCTTAATTCTTCCAGGTTTTATGCCTCTTTGCTTTTTTAAAAAACAACTTTCTTCCTAGCGATAAACTTCTCATTATTTATGACAGCTATTTTTATTCCATGTTGCAGGATACCAGTTCAGCCAAATTTACTTACAAGTCATATCAACAATTATAACTTAAGACACAACAAAAAATATATATATATCTGGGTGAGAAGAAAGAGGAAAGAGGCCAACTTTTTCCATTCTCCTTTTCCATTCTCAGTGCCACTGCATGATTTGCCTAATGAGATATCCAGAAAAACATTTTTTAAAAAAAACTGAAATTTCACGAGAACACCAAACTCTAAAAAGATTTATTTTGCTTTTAGCATGTATTTTTATTTAATTTGGAGATTCAGGCAAACTTTTAATATAATAAAACATTATATAGCTTATAGCATATTTGATCCAGGAGAAGGCCCTAATATTTGCTAACAGCATTAATGTTTAACCCAATTTCTGTAGGGTTTTTTTTTCTATTTTAAAAACATTATTACTTTTCACTTGAATACTTAATAAACTCTTTGTGAGAGAGAGAGAGAGAGAGAGAGAGAGGGAGGGAGGGAGGGGGAGAGAGAGAGAGAGAGAGAGAGAGAGAGAGAGAGAGAGAGAGAGAGAGAGAGAGGGAGAGAGAGAGAGACAGGCAGACCAGACCAGACCAAGATATCCAAGTAATCCATTAAAGTGCATAGAATCTTTCATTTATATGGAAGTAAATTCCCCTGTCAGGAAATTACTTTAGAGTAAGTTATTTAGACAGCCAGTTTGGTGTAATGGTTAAGGCACCAGGCTACAATAAGGAGACCATAAGTTCTAGTCCTGCTTTCAGCACAAAGCCCAGCTGGGTGACCTTGGGCCAATCACACTCTCTCAGCCCTAGGAAGGAGGTAATGGCAAGCCACTTTTAACAATATTGCCAAGATCAATTGCCTAGAGATGTGGTGATCTATTTTACAGATAAAGAAATTAGGAATAATATTGTACAAAATTCCTTTAATTCTACTTTGCAATTGTATGGAAGAAAGATTTGGATCTACAAAGAGCTCCCGCCCAAGATGCTAACGGAAAGGAAGAAATTTGGTTTTTTGGTGACTGAGTTAAAAAAAAGAAATATTCCATTTAGGTGGGATGCCCCAGTTGGTATTATATTGAGATATCAAGGAGAAGGATACCAACTAAATACTGTTGAAAGAGCTGAAGAATTTTATCAAAAAATTTTGAAAATGAATTTAACATCTTTAGGCATAATACAGGATAAGCAGAAGGAGTTGGAAATAAAGGGAAAACATCGAATTACAGAGGTTGCGGTAGATAAACTGCCTTTGGATTCTTTAGATACCCCAGCTGGATTATCTACAAATATGAGAGGGGTGGCATCTGACTCCAACGTGATGATTCATCAAGTCAAAGACAAGTATGGAAACCAAGTAGCTGATATACAATTGGCAAAAAAGAAATATGAGATACAAAAACAAAACCAACAAGATCAACTTATAAAGCAGAATGAAAACCGATTAGTTGATACACAACTTGTAGAAAGGAAACCAGGATGGAAATTAAACCCACAAAAAGAAAGGAAAAAAAGAAATAGGTCTCACAAAAACAGAAACTTCTAAATCAAGCAACAGTGAAGCCAGTGATTTTAAAAAAATGAATGAATATGTGAAAAGATAGTGGAGGCGAAGTATTGGTTAATATTATCCTGAGGACAGTGACAGACCTCTGCAATGCCGTAATTTTGGGATGTGAAAAGAGCCTTAAATTGTTGGATTTGAATTATCTACTTTGGATCTCTTTCTTATATCAATAAATATATTATAACTATCTTGAGCTACAAGGCAAGAGAGCTACGCTGGGGCATGCAGAAGATCTGGTTGTTACCCACTAGGATGATGGGAATTAATAATCCTGATGAAAGCCACAATTACAACTATATGGAATATAATTATAATGTCACTCGGGTGGTTGTTTTTTACTTTATATATATATGAGGATATTTATTACTGATGGGGGCAGATGATGACTGAAGATTTTGAACAAACTGTTGCATCAGCAGAAGCTATGTTACCCTATTATGGATGATGGACTCAACAATCCAGTGGAAAGACATCAAAGAAGATACTACATGGATTATAAATTTAAAGTTATTGTCTTTTTTTTTTTAATGGAATATATACATACTTTTAAGCAGAGTGGGCAGTGGATGAAAGATATTAAGAATTGTTGTGTATGGCAATTTTGTAGGAAAGTGGGTGGAAATAGGTTAGTTTACTGATTGATTAGTTTAAGAAAAGGGATGTTTAAGTGATATATTTAGGGGAGTGGAGGAAATGGATAGAGTTGAATAAATGTTAAATTAGGATTTATGGGGAAGGCTGCATTGAAATGTTATATTAATATACACAAAAGATTAAATGTTAAAGTAGGATTTATTATATAGTTTTAAAGTGGAAGGTGGTTATGAAATGTTGTAATAATATACAGATATAAGTTTGCGAGAGGAGAAAAAGGGCAGATTATTGCTAAAATGGGAGTTATAATAATATTATGCAAAATTAGAAGTTATCATACAATGTTATAGTAGAATGGTTTTTTTTGAAATGTATGGTTAAAGGGGGAAGTAACAATATTAATAATATATTTCGTAAGTAAGGGTCAGTATTTAGAGGAGGGAGTAAGGGGATGGTAAAACATTATGTAATCTGTTATGAATTAGGTTTTTGTTGTGAAGAAGTCACAGGGGGGGATGGGTGGTGAGGGGGGGGCTAGGGAGGAGGGGGGAGAAAAAAAAGGGGGAAAAATTTGTATTTGAAAACTTTTTCAATAATAATAATAAAAAAAAAACAATATTGCCAAGAAAAGGGCAAAGACTTATTCAGGCAGTCACCAGGAGTCAGCACTGTCTCAAAGGCACACATACACACACACACAAAAGGATTATATAGGGTTGCCTACTTAATCATAAAATTTCAAAGCTTGACAAAATTCCTGAGTTAACAAGAAAGAATATACAAGTGCACACAAATAATTATCACATATAAATAACCATATCACTTTGAGTGTGAAATTTGTTTGGTCTCTCTTATACAACCAACCTGGGCTAGAAAAATAAGTTTAACAAAAAGCAGGGAATACAAGGAAAGACAAAGGATAAAGTTTAATGTCTGAGGTCAAAGAAATGGCTGGAATGTCCTTGGAAGAGCTAGGGGTTTTGTTGAAGACAGAGCAAGATGGTGAACATTTGTCTATACAGTCATTAGGATTCAAACACAACTCAGCTGATATACACATCCATGTATGCATTAAGGTTGTCTGCAATAAGACAGTCCAAACCAGGAAGTTTGATTCAGTGCATGGATTCTATTTCCTGGATTGGGAACAGGAAGGAAATGAAGATAGTTCCTGCTTGCTAAGATTTTTTAAACACTAGTTGTTCAATGTTTTTTAAAAAAATAAGCAGTTGGAAAAGCACATAAATCTACACTGATTTGAAAAATTAATGATAATAAAATAAAATGCATACAGAATTCTCATACTTCCTGCCCCACTCATATGGTATGCATCTGTAATATACTGGCATAACATTCATTTGCACACAAAAGAACTTCCAGGTTCAAAGCCAGACCATATCTTTATATTTTCCATATGTATCTCTATTGTTGTCTTCTCATGGCAATGTGGCAGTGATAACTATTTTGCTGACAATAAAACCATTTTCTTAACATTTAAAATACATTTAAATACATTTAAAATGTGAGCAGGATCAAAAATACAAGGCTATAAATACTGCTCTGTAATCCTACTACAGTGAACTATTTACATGTTCACTAAAAAATATTTTACTCCTATTTATCTAGCAACTCTGTATTTTATTTAAGCTTTTAAGCATACTTATTGCCTTGATTTTCTTGAACCATTTCATTTATCTCATCAGAAGGTAAGTTGTACAAATATTAAATGGGATAAAAAAGGAACACAGTTTTAATCCTGCTGAGAGCCAGAGATATTGAATAGAATGGGGCAGTACTTTCAAACTTTGGTATATCCCTTATCACTGGAAGTCCCAAATACAAGGATTGTTGCAATATGTTGAAAGAAAAATATGCATATATTTTCAGATTCTTCTTTCTAGTTTCCACTACCTGTCTCCCTCTTGCAAAAGTAATGTTGTATCTGCTGATATATGTTATTCCTTGCCAAAGTTCATGACATAATAAATTAGTTGAAGCTATGAGGCGGTATTTTTTAATAATGAAATATTAAAGATATAGTTAATTCCATGATATAAAGTGGTTCAAGAAATGGTCTTTTTGCATCTCTTGATCTACTCCTGGAATTTGTCTTTAAAATAAATGGATAATTTGCCATAAGGATAATTTACATTATGGAGTTTTCCAGACATACATTGGTCAGAATTCATATTCCTATTTCAGTTAGACCATTTAAAAAAAGAGTCTTGAAAATTAGTGTAGTGAATTTGGCTTTCTAGAGGAAAGCCAAAATACCTTGATCTGTAGATTACTAGAGGTACTTCTCCATAGATATCCAGAGTTTTTGTTTGAAATCCCAGGTAATCAGGGACCCAATTCATCTAGGACAGTGATGGCTAACCTTTTCTGGACCAAGTGTCCAAAGGGCCCGCGTGCCTGAACCCCCAAAATGCAATGCACGCATGCCCCCCCTGCATGCGCCCCACTCCCTGTGCATCCGCCCCCCGCACGGCAGAGACCAGAAGACCAGTTGGCTGGTGAGAGGCATGCGTGCATGTGCAGCAGAGCTGAACTGGGGCGACAGCTCACGTGCCATCAGAGAGGGTGCTGCATGCCACCTCTGGCACGTGTGCCATAGGTTTGCCATTATGGATCTAGGAGGTCATGAGCAGATGTAATGTGATATACCTATGTTTTGTCATGGTCAGATCACTCTATGATTGCCATAGAATTAATCAATGTTGCCAACTTCCAAAGGAAAAGCAAATTAATTCAACCAGACTGCCCAAATACCTAATGGATCTCCTTGGCTTCCAAAGGATTCCTGAGGATTTCCCTAAATCTATAGTTGGCATTTCTACTGAGAGCTTAATCCCATCCTAGAATATGGAGATGGCAACAGCCTTGGATAGGATTGCACAGCTTTTCCTTGCTTCACAACCAAGAAGTTATCTGAGCTCTAGTAGAAGAAACATCAGAGATGACACCTCAGGTATGAGTGTAATTCATATTAATTCCAGCAGTGGTGAAAGACAAAGAGTGAATCTAACCAAATATAAGGGAGAGCTCAGGTTTGAATAAGCATCATCGTAATAGAGGCAGAGAAACAGCAATACTATTTGCATGCTGTTATTACATCATCAAGATTCCAGCTGGAGAGGCTTATTTAATGTGACCCAAACTCCTTTGGGAAGAATGAGCTGGAAGAACATTTGTTAGGCTGCTCAACGAGATTGTGGGAATTTAGAGGATAATTCTTAGTTAAAGGTTAAAGGTAAAAGGTATTCTAAGGTATTCTAAGGAATTTAGAGGATTCACATGGAGATGAATGCTTGCTAGGCAGGTTCTAATGAAGTAGCAGAGGTTATATCTTTCAAGGTTATTTCAAAGTTTGAACCTGTTACCTTGAGGAAATTAAAAGGATTCTCCACAGCATCAGTTCTGCCACATGCAGACTGATCACTGTCTTGCCCAGGGAGGTAATAACAGGAGGCTAGTTTCAGTTAGGAGAAAGAATGATACTATTGACCCTGGAGGAGGCTGCAGTTGTAGATATCTCAAGAGGAAACAATTATCTGGATTCTTTTCAGCAAGGGTTTAGGTCTAGGTATGGAATGTAATTCATATTAATTTTATTTCTGGATAACCTGTGGTAGAATTAGGATAGGGGAAATGTAACCCTATCTTTTCTTGATTTCTTGGAAGCCTTCACTATCATATTTTTCTGGATTATCTGTAAGGGTTCGGAGCAAAATACACTAATTGCAGTGGTACTCTTTTCAAAGTAGACACTTCAACATCTACATGAGGTTGCTAGGAGAGGTCACTCACTAGCATAAAAATATCAGTAAGTGGATTGTATTCAGCTGCATATTTGAATTCCAACCCCAAAAGGATGTCATTGAAGTTCTGCCCCAATGCCTGGAGGTTTTCAGGGTCTGGCTAGGTAGGAACAGGCTTAGACTCAATTCCAGCAAAACAAAGTGGCTATGGACACATTCCAGAGATATGGCTCTGGATGGGACTGTGCTTCCGTTTAGCTTGTTCAAACAGGTCTTCCTGTATCCACAGCTTCTGCTTAAAAAAAGGAAGCAACTGTAGCTAGGAGACCTCTGCATAGTTCCACCTTATGCTTTAGTTACAGCCTTTGCTTTGACCACCTCCCAATTGGGTTGTGGTCATGTGTTCTACTCAGAGGTCAAGAATAGGCATAGGCACCAATTGGTTTGCCATAGGACACCTCCATATTATATATGGCAAACCAACTGGTGCCCATGCCTATTCTTGACCCAATTGATTCATATATATGGATGATTGCTTTCTCCCAATGGTCCCTGCCTGTCCATTAATATCTGTGATAGAGGGCTTCCCCTGAGTCCCAACCCTCAGAAATGTCATCTGCAGGAATCTCAGCAACCTTCAGGGTCAGAAAAGTTGTTTTTCTCTTGAAGAGTAAATTTTTAGATTTATTTTAGTTGTTTCTTGGTGTCTTGATCTTTGATATTATTGCCATATTTTATTTTTAATCCTATTGCTGTTTGGAAATCTATAAAATGTTCAGAGTCAGCAGTCACAATGGAAGCAGTTTGTACAGTAGACATTCTATTTTTCACTTACATTAGAAAACAAAGAAGTCACTTATTATTTTGAAATTATTTTAATATATAAAGTCTTTCTTAATCTTATTGTACAATTTACTGAACAACATGAATACAAATCAGTAAGTGCGTGTGGGTATGCATATGTGTGGAGAAAGGGAGAGAGTGTAGATAGATATGGATAAAACAAGTAATAGATAATGTGTTTGGCATGATTGATGTCAGGTTCCAAAAACCAAGACCCATTGAAGTTCCTCTAAACAATTTCCTTTATTGTTCCTCACTGATAGACAAAAATGCTTGAGAAAACTGAAGCAGGCTATTTACACCATTAAACATATATTCTGAGAAAGCCTACGGAGTGCCTAGGGAAGAGCTGTCTTAACTCTTTTTCTTCTAAAATTTGCTGCCTCATAGTTCTCTGAAATGCACTCTGTCCCTCCTGGGAATCCAGACTATATTCTACTACAATTTCAGTATCCACATGGTCACATGATCACAATTGGGTGGTTGGCATGGATTTATGATGGTTGTACTATCCCAAGATCATGTGATTACTACTTGCAACACTCCCAGTTGGCTTCCAACAAGAAAAGTCAAGAGGAAAAGTCAGATTTGCTTAACAACTTCATAATTCATTTAACAATTGCAGTGATTAATTTAACAACTGTAGTTAAAAAAAAAAGGTTGTGAAAATTAGTTGTGGCTCTCTTAACTTCCTTGCTTAGCAATGAAATTCTGTTCCCAATTGTGGTTGTAAGTTGAAGACTACCTGTATAATATCAGTGTAGGACTGTAGAGTCTTCTGATTCTCTTCTGTGGAGCTTGGCTGAAAAAGCAAATTTAAGTTATTTTATTCTAGTCAAGCATGGTTAGGCAAAACTGTAAAAGCCAGAAAACCTTTCCTAAATTAAATTTATGCATACCCAGTCAATGAGCTTATGTTCACATATCTAATGACTCTGCAACATAGCAGCAGTCCTGGCTCCATTTTGGACCTGGGATTTCGCAGGTGAATGAATGAAGGAACAAAGGCTATAAAAGGAGCAATAGTAGAATAAATGTCCTACAGTACATTTTTGGTTCAGCTTTAGAACATATTATTTGCATACAAAGATCTGGATTCAGTCCTTAGCATGTCCAGGTAAGACTGAGAGAACTGATACTCGATACCTAGGCAGGTATAATGATTTAGTGTGGATAATACTGAAATTGGGCGAATAGTGTGGGTTCATGTTAGTTCCTCCAAAGGGGAACTATTTTCAGAGATTGGTAATTACAAAATTTGCAGCTGTGATATTTCTTGGATTATAAATTATATGTTAATCCATGTTTACTGAAACGGACTAGTAGAATATTAAAGATTTTGAGAGGAAATATTTATTTACACAGTGTGTAACTACTTGTGGATAGGTTACCACAGGTATGTTGTCACTGGCTGCTGGTTCAGATGGCTTCCAAGGGGACTAGACAAATTCCCAAAGGACAGATCACCAGTGGTTACTACCCTCTTTCTCAATCAACAAGAGTATTTCAAAACAAGATATTATGGACTCTCATCCACAACTGAACCTCAGAACTGTTTGGACTATGGTTGTGATAATAATATGGATGTGAAAATCAAAGGTGTAACTTTGATTTAAAAAAAATATGTACTTCATGCAATTTGGAGCTGCTCATCACCTCTACTGATATTATACTCACAAATTTCCCAACTGTGGTAATCCCTGGTTGCACTGAATTTCATGTATGTACATATATAAGCATACGCCAAAGCTACTTAATTAAAACAATAATTTAGTACTGTATAAATTGAAATAACTGTTTCCTGTAATATATGCAGATATTAATTATGCAAGCTTTTAGATGGAATGTATTTGGTTTACCAAAATTTTAAACATTTCATCATTATTATCCTAAAAGATAATTTCTGTTAATTACTACAAACAGTTAAACTGTGAACATAAAGTGCATTCAGAAAGTATTCAGACCCCCTTCACTTTTGTCAATTTTGTTATGTTGCAGCCTGATTCTACAGTTGTTGAAATTCATTTTTTTCTTCATTAATCTACACTCATATCCCAGAATGACAAAGTGAAAACAGAATTTTAGAAATGTCTGTAAATTTATTAAAAAGAAAAAAACTGAAATATCACATTGGCATAAGTATTCAGACCCTTCAGTCAGCACTTTGTAAAGCATCTTTGGCAGCAATTACAGTGAGTCTTTTTGCGTATGATGCGACAAGCTTTGCACACCTGGATTGGGGGATTTTCTGCCATTCTTCCTTGCAAATGTTTTCAAGCTGTCAGGTTGTGATCATCAGTGAGCAGCCATTTTGAGGTCCTCCAGAGATGTTCAACAGGTGTCAAGTCAAGGCTCTGGCTGGGCCACTCTAGGACATTCAGAGAGTTGTCCCTAAGCCACTCCTGTGTTGTCTTGGCTGTGTGCTTAGTATCTTTGTCATGTTGGAAAGTGAACCTTTGGCCCAGTTTGAGATCCTGAGTGCTGTGGAACAGGTTTTCATTGAGGATATCCTTGTACTTTGCTCCATTCAGCTTTCCTCAACCCTGACCAGCCTCCCAGTCCCTACTACTGAAAAACACCCCCACAGCATGATGCTGCCATCACTATGCTTCACTGTTGGGATGAATGAATGAATGAATGTTGGGCAGGTGATGAGTGGTGCCTGGTTTTCTCCAGATATAAAGTTTAGAAATGAAGCAAAACAGTTCAATTCTCTTGTTCCTCACAATCTGAGAATTCTCCAGGTGCTTTTTTGCAAACTCCAAGCAGGCTTTCATGTGTTTTGCACAAAGAGGCTTCCGTCTAGCCATTCTGCCATAAAGCCCAGATTGGTGGAGGGCTGCAGTGATGGTTGTCCTTCTGGAAATCTGTCCCATCTCCACACAGGATCTCTGGAGCCCAGTCAGAGTGACCCTTGGGTTCTTGGTTACCTCTCACTTTCTCCCCCAATTGCTCAGTTTGACTAGGAGACCAGGAAGAGTCTCTTGGAAGAGTCCTGATTTTGCCAAACCTCTTCCATTTGAGAATTATGGATGCCACTTTGCTCTTAGGAACCTTCAGTGCAGCATAAATTTAACTGTAGCCTTCACCCAATCTGTGCTTTGCAATAATCCTGTCTCTGAGCTCTGCAGGCAGTTCCTTTGACCTCATGGCTTTTGCTCTGCTGCAAAATGCATTGTCAGCTGTGAAACCTTCTATAGGGAGATGTGTGCCTTTCCAAATCATGTCCAATCAATTTAATTTACCACTGGTCAACTCCAATCAAGGTGTAGAAACATGTCAGCAGTGATCAAGAGAAATGGGGGGGGGGGCACCAGGGCTAAATAAAGGGTCTGAATATTTATGCCAATGTGATATTCCGTTTTTTTATTTTTAATAAATTTACAGACATTTCTAAAATTCTGTTTTCACTTGTCATAATGGAATACTGAGTGTACCATAATGGGGAAAAATGATTTTCAACAACTGTAGAATCAGGCTGCAGCATAACAAAATTGACAAAAGTGAAGGGAGTCTCAATACTTTCTGAATGTATTTAAAATTCCAACTCAGCATCAAATTGCCAGACTCAAATTATTCTACAGTCCATCTAAACATTTATTGTCTATAAATACACTTGCATATGGTATATTCAAACATTTTATGTCAAAGTCTACCTTTAATTTTCACATACATTCATAATTTGTTGTGTGCTTTCTTTTAATTATACCATTTAATTATTTCATTATGTTTTTATTGTATTTGACATTTAGGGCAGCTTAAAATATTGTAAAAGGGCAAATTATAAATCCATGAATATATTCAATTTAAAGTATATATTTTTACTTTTGTAAGTTCATGTGTACAAAGATTATTACTAAAAACATTCTCAGGGGGAAAAACACTTCCAGTAAACATATCTCTTATACATGTTATGAGAAATAGCTGAAAGTTACCTTCTACTGCAATATGTGCCTTTGTGCATAGTGAAGAGTAACATGCCTAAGGAGCAATAATAAAATGTTTAAAGGGTTGGCACACAATCCATTGCTGAATAGACTAAGATAAACAAGTTTGCATAGAAACTGTTGCATGATATTTTCACTTCATTTAAGACAAACTTATACTAGAATAGAAATCTGTTTTGCAGATGTCCTAAGATACAATATAGCCTAAAACCACTACCAAAAAGTCCTTTCTTACTCATATATAAAATAGTAGATTTAATAAAGATTTAAATGAATCCTTTTTAATGCAAGAAAGTTCTTGTGAACTTTCTTAAATTTTACAAAATGTATTATTGTTGTTTAATATAACAAATAAAACAGTTTATACCTTTATACATGCATGCGTGTTCAAATAATTAACCTATGTCATGAAAGGTTATTTAGAAAAATAAATCCTTACAATATCTTGCCCCTATTACCAAATTATTGCTTTCATTTAAATAATCCCATTCCAACATATTCAGTTTTTTTCCCTATTAGAAAGGAAATTCTGCGAAGTTTCAAAGTTTATAATGTATTTCAAGTTCTAAAATTTAGAGTTAAATGTAAACTTTAAATGCTTTCTCCTCAACAGTAATTCAACAGAGGAACATGATTTTAAACCTGGACTGCAACTTTACTTAAGATACTGCACTTCATTTGAGGTTTGTGAATTCTTTGGAGTATTTTTAGAGTCCATTCCTAAACATTGATACATATAGTGTTCACATACTGCAAGAACAGGTAATCCAGCAAATTTGTTTTTTAAAAGGGGCAAACTTACTTTCTCTTTCTTTCTTTCTAATTAATTTATTTATTCACCCCATTTATATAGCTACATTTATTTTAGCAACTCTAAGTTATTGCAATTTATTTTGATGCTTAGTAAAATCAATGTCCTTTTTTGTATCTTGATGTTTTACTCTAAGTTATGACCAATCTTTAATCACACACTAATTTTTAAGTCAGCAAAATTCCTAAGAACAAATATGTTCTTGTCTTTTAAGTGTTTCTGAGAAAATTCAAGTATACCAGTTGGTTTCCTCTGAATCAGAACCTTCAAACAGAATGAACTCACATAACCATTCAAGACTACAGAATGATTGTGGAAAACAAAGCTGCATTGCCACAGAAAGCTATGACAAATATGTCATTACAGCTTTTTACAGGGCTACAATTGACACAGAGGAGGAGGCCAATCTTTCTGGAAACCAAACAACACCTGTGCTAAATGTGGCACATAAAATCAATATTTAGTTTGCAAATTTTAGATCAATTTCCACATTTTGAGCATGAGTCAGCTATGGAAGTGAAAGGTGTTATATTATAAAGCCATGTATTAAATTGGATATGATTTAGTTAAAATATATCCTGCAGTTGTTCTACTACAAATTAAAACAAAGACCACCATAGCTAATACAATTTATTTCTTGCAGGGCAGCCCATGGAAAATTCAGAAATAAGACAACATAGAAATGGAAATTGTATTATCTACCAGCTGATTCTCAGCAATAAATTAGAGCTATACAGCTTAATAGAAGCACTGTACTAAATAGAAGGATCCTAATTATATCTCACAGCATCAATTTAAAAATATTTTTAAATTCTTGCAGTATGACTTCCAAATTTATATATAATGAAGAACTGTAATCAGAAAAGAAAACTAAAGTACTCTAGAATGTATACAAAAGAGCCTGCTTCATATTTTTCATCTTTCTGCAGCCTAAATTAATAACATATACCAGTAGGTATGTTCACATGTACCTCAAGTAACAGTACAAGCCATAACTAGCATCAGTTCACAATTCGATTCTGGAATCATGTGAATGTGTGAACAGAAGGCAAGGCTATAGTCTATCTATGAATGATCAGATCATTTTTATTTATTTATTAAATTTGGAGCCATTGCATCTTCTCACAGTCTAATCAGTCTAATTGGACTTGTATCAAATGTATTCAAAATTTGGAACAAAGACTGGAAATCTCTGAAATCAATTACTTGGTGTAAAGGTATTTAGTTGAGAAAACAGTAAGCACCCAGAAAAGTAAACAGAAGAAAATATATCTTCTATACAGAATGCAATACAGTACTCTTACAAGGGAAGCTAGCTATATTATGCAAACAATTAAATGAAACAGAAACTGAAAAACATAGAAATCAAACTGTGCACATAATTAACTTAAAAATGGTATCATTTCTAGGATTCAGGAATTATATTTATTTAGCTAATTCATTTGTTATCAAAATTATATAGCCACTTATCTCACAAATGTGAAACTAATATTTTTTTTAAAAAGAACATTCTATTTTCCACTTTCTCTTTCATTTTTGTTACATATAAATTAAAATAGTAGCAAAATCCCACAAAGGGCTACTTTACAGATAATTCCACTTAGATCCCTGGAGAACAAGTATATGATTTTTAATAACTTTCAGAGTAAGACGTCATAAATTTCAATTAAAAAAATGAATCTGAAGTTTGAATAAGTTTTTTAAGCAATAAGAAAAAAGTAACCATCCTGTACTTTTCTGTTCAGGTAGCTAGACAGAGATCAATATAGAAAATTAATCTATTAATCAACATAGACAGAAGATGCAGTATGGTCTCCTAGGACTTTAGTACTTTTAACATTTAGCACAGTTACTTTCTTATACCAAAGATTCAAGCTCCACTTTTAAGACAGTTATAGTTTGGCACCCATCAATTTTCCTGCACCAAACTGGAATTGATCTGCAAACTTCATTTTTGTTCTGTTTTAAGAGTTCCCCACTGCCAAATGAGCTCATGTACCAATTGTTGGCTGTTTTGTCTTTGTCAAAAGCAATTTATTGCTTCCCTGGCAGCTTGCTGTGTGAGGAGAACAAGAAAAAAGAGTAGTCAGCAAAAGGATACCAAAGAGAGCATATCACTGCATATTGCCTTTGGCTCTGCTGCTACCCACTGCTTGCTTCAGTCAATCCACTATTAGCATACAATGCAGCCTCCAGTTGATTGCTTCTGCAGGAATGCAGTCCTTAGAGGGGAAAAAAAGGATGCCCATTCCTGATAAGATCATAGCTTAAATAGCTCACTAAAACTCTAATGCAAAGTATTACAAATGCTACGCATGGGAGCCATTCTGAGATGCCAAATAGCCCCCTGGGATTCGACAAGCAAGCACGCTTCTGGGAAGTATAGCCTGTTTCATTTTGGTTGCACATCAGATATCTAAAGCAAAAACACAAACTTCTTAAAACACTCTCAGAAAACAGTTTGATGATAATCTCCATATGTATTTAATGGGTTTCAAGTTCTGGATTTTTTTAAAAAAGGGGGGGGTTTGTGCATTAATACAAGCAGAGCTGGAAAAATATCTGGTGCCAGAATGCTCATTTAGAACAGAAAAGAAGTTTACAGTTATAATGTACATGTTAAAATTGAAAATTCGTTAAAATGGTAACATTGCAATTAAAATATATATAATTGTGATCAATAGTTTATAATCAGATTGCTATTTTAGGAATCATAGGGAGGTTTTAAAAAGTGAGATCCAAGTGAACGTATCTATCCATTATTAAGATAAGCATTTTATTTATCCGTACTGAGATTATCCTTACAAACAGTAGTTCATCATGATATGCAAAATGTCATAACTGTACGCTGAGGCTTTAAAAGCAACAAACCACATTCACAAAACCAAAGCTCTTCCATTAGGAAAATGAAATGTGTCTGCCGTTCACTTCTCTTTAAAAAGTCACTGAAGACCTCATGACCAATGCAGCGTGAAATTAACGTGGTCCAAACCCCCCATCCCCGTTAAATAAAGATGTAACTTGTCTCGCTCTCAACAGTATTGCAGAAAAGGCCGAGAGGGCTTCACAAAACCCTCCTGTGTCAGGGAACGGAAACGCCTAATGAGATTAGTTGGTGTGTGCAGACATTACTTAGCCATGACTAAATGGGCTCCCTTCCTGCAACCAGTGGAAAATTCAGGGAACTTTTTCCTCCTGCAGCATCATGGTCCCTTAACCTTCAGCAAAGCCAGATCCAAAAACAACCCTCCCGCGATATTCCTTAACACCCCCCCCTTTCCCTCTCGTGGAACGGACAGTGTGCAAGTTTAAAATGGACGATGGGGTTGCTCAGTGGAAGAAGCGGATGAACGGGAAGGAGCCTGGCTCGCTCCCTTTTTCTTCAGACCACAAAGACAACCGTAAAAAGAGCGAATGCATAAACCTGAGGAGGAGAAAAACCACAGAGTTTCTTTGTGAGCTGCAGTGACTCATTTTCAAGATGTTGTCTGCTGCCAGTTTCAAACCGGAAGCGCATGGCAATTAGTCTTGCTGTTGCCAGACAAGCCAGAAACTCTCCCAACGCTTCCCCCCCCCTTCCTCCCAAAGTCCTTTGGACGGTCTTACTCCTCTCTTTGCAGCCCGAAACCATTTAAGCAACTCCCCTAATTTCAAGGAAGCTCAGACTGGTGTACTGCCCCCTCCCCCTTCCCGCCAATCCAAATTCATTGCCTCAAAAATTAGCTCTTCTCCCCCCCCCCTTTCCCCCCCCCACCGGGCTCCTACAAGCGAGCTATTATCGCCACGAGCCTCAGGAGGTCCTTGAACGCACGCAAAAGCGCTCCGTCCCTCCCCCCCCTCCCACGCACGCCGGAGTCGGTTCGTGACGCCCGTCGGCGCTCCTTCGGAGTAAAGGCAGCTCCTCCACGAAACTGTCAGACGCGCTTTCTCCCCACTCCCCTTTCCACAAGCGCTGACTCCAAAGCTCCTTTCTCCACGCAGAACAACAGGGCCCGCCGCCGCCGCCGCGCTCCCGCAGAAGCGCTTGCAGCGAGCGGAGGCAACGCCGGCGCAGGACTCCGACCCCATCCCGCTAGCCACATTCTACAACCTTCCCCGCCTCCAAAGAAGAAAGATCCTGCTTTGCCTTCCCTGTTGGCCAACGGCAGGTGGAGGCTCCTCGCAGCTCCCTCACCTCATCCCTCTCTGTCGGCTCCAGAGTCCCTTCCTGTCCTGCCCGGGGAGGGGGGGAGGGGGTCCCTAAATCGTCCTCATTCCAGCAACCGAGGAATAACGTTTCGGAGTTTTTGCTTTCCCCCCCCACCCCGAGATGCCCCCCCCTCATGCAAGCACACATTCGGTGCCAGATGGCACTTCGCCAGCAGCAAGAAAAGTCACCCCAAAACTTTCACCCCCGCTGGCCCCAAACTCAGGCGCACACGGCTCGGCTCCCTCCTCTCCCCCTTCCCTGGCCGCCCCAACCGGATGCCTTGCGGCGAGGCAGGGATCCCCCCCCCGGCACGACCCTTTTGGTGTTTTATCGGGAAAAGTAAAGTGCTCCTGCAAGTTATTTTGGAATCGATAAACAGCCCAGAGGCATTGCATTGGCATTCGGCTCCCACCTGTCTTCCCCACAGCCCTTTTCCTCGCCTCCAGAGACTCTTCCAACTTTAGAGTTACGTACCCAGCGCCTGGTCTGGTGGGCTTCTTTCCAGTCTCGTCTGGCCGCTTTAAAGAGAGCTGCGTAGAATCCCCCGGTTTTCCATGCTGACAGTCCTCTAAAACGCTTTGTTGCTCTTGTAATGAGATCCTGATTTTTCCCCTTGTTTCTTTCTCCCTTCCACGCACCCCCCCCCCCTTTTGCTAGTGTGTGTGCGAATGTGTGTGTGTGTGTGAGTGAGAGAGAGAGAGCAGGAAGTTAGAGCAGTCAGACAGAGAGCCGGCTCACTTCCTTTCCTGCATTATTCCCCAGGCGGTTTGCAGTCTGTGTAAACAGGCTTTTCCTCCCTTCTCCCCTCTCTGGCCACTGATGTGCAGGCAGCATTGCTGTAATATAAGACACACGCAGAGTAAAGCGGTAACGGGACTCGGCCTCACACACAAACTAAGGAACTCCAGCAGTTCCCTCTGACCTCCACCTCTTCCTGTTCTGCACCCCCGGGGAGGAGCTTCAAACCAGACCTACAATTTTGCTCATCAGCCTTAGCTACTTGAAACAAGGCAGCTTTAAAATAAAAACAAAATAAACACAGACAACATCCAGCTCTAAGTGATCCAACTATTTTTCTGGCTTTAAGAGAACGAAATTGCAAACACTGGTTAAAAGTTGTTTGACTTGATTGCATGATAGACTAAAACATGAAAGTCCATAGAATGCATTTATTATATTCCATGTATACAGTGCATGTATCAATATTCCTACGGATGGAGTTAAATGGTTAGAGAGACATCAAATTCTGTTCTTCAGATTTTGTCCATCATGTTCACTGTTCTAATAATTCTACTGACAGATTTAGAAGTACTTGGTTAAAGTACTTCTAAAATAAAATTTTAGAAAAATTCAAAGACAACATTTCATTTGCAGTATCACAAGTCTTCCACTATTCCAGTGTGGAAGTGACAGTCTAACATACAGGCTTTGCTGGGATTTAAAAGAGTATTTGTGTATAGAATTGTAAGCTCATTTCTTGATTTAAATAAACTGTACTGCACTTCTCACCCAAAAAGTTTTCTAAAGAGGTTTATAGATTAATAAATAAAACAGTCTCTGCTCTCACACTTACACCTGAAAAATGTTCATAAGAAAAGGAAACAATGATATGGAGAGATAAAACGTTTCATTCAGTCAGAACACAGTAATCAAATGAGCAGAAAACTACTAGCTGGAAACATTAACAACAAAGTTACCAAAGAGAATATACTGCATACATAAGTGAACAATTGGCAAGATAGTCGAACATCACCTCAAAAATGAGGAGGATGATAAAAAAGAAGTTAAATAGAAAAGTTAAGAGGTCCAAAATTCTACAAAATATTTTGAGGAATGTGACTTGCGCTACAATTGAAGCTCATCTTGAACCCACACCACAGATTAGGCAAGATCTAATGAAATCCAAGAAGGTGCCAGCATGAATGTATTTCATTAAAAAATGGAAATATTGTACAAATTAATAGAATGGGAACAAATGCAATCTTAGGCAAAGTAAAATGTAGAGGGTATTCCATAAGAATTAAAAATATTTAGTCCAACAATATTTTTAAAAGAAATAAAAGCCAAATAGCAGCAGGGAAGTTAGACTACATGGTAATGAGAGTGATAAAGCAGTGCTAAAAGTGAATTGAAGATTGCAGAAATGGTGAATTATTTATATATATTGTCTCTTAGAAGATATACAATATATATTTTCTCAGTCTGAGATAATGGAATAAATAGAGAAAAACCTGTAGATTAAAGACCTTAATATATTTAACAATATACTGCAGGGTACAAGTGGAAAAGAACCAGTGTTAACATTTGATCTTTTAAAAAATGGAGAAAAAATTGGGAAACAACAAATTAGTTTAATAGCTTTTGGTAAATTAGTAGAAAACATTAAATACTACATTATTGGCAAACAGAAAAGTTAGACTTACTGAAGAAGAATCAGAATGCCTTCATTCATGTATCAGCAACCAACAGACAGAGGAAGTGTAGGGAACATTACATACAGAGAATTGATACAACAAATTAATAATTTAGCTAACTTGTGCCATTGGTTTCTCCCTTATTATCATATGACTATTGTACCTGCCTCTTTCTTCATAATTTGCATCTGAATTTTCTGGTTGTGAAAATGAAGCAAAGTAAAGAAACCTGTATTTCTTTTAGTTCCACCTGGAAGAAACCTTTACTTCTCCTTTTTGCAACATGACAAGCCAATTTTTACAGTACAACGGACAGCTCATTATCCACGCCAGGGTGCAGGAGGAACTAGCAAGTACAGAGTGTTTGCAGCTAAACTCTAACTTTGACTTGTTATGCCATCCAAAGGTAGCCATTAATACCAATTTTCAAACTATTTTTTTCAAGTCCTTCAGTAAACAATCTAAGTAAACTCAGGAGTCATGGAATAAAACAGCAATTGTTGCTGTTGTTTTCTCTTTGGATGAATGTGTTTCCTCCAGGGAATTGTGGCCAAAGCCACATACCAGCAATAGGTAGGGCTACAGCAAAAAAAACGGGGTAGAAACAAACATGAATACATGCATCCATTCATTCCACTTCCTCTCTGATACAGCAGTAGGGGATTTCTAGTTTAGAAAAGGTAAGCAATGGGAAAATATAATAGTGTTCACATAATTACAGAGCACATGAAAAAGTGAGTTGAAGATCGTTTCTATTTCTTTCAAAATGCTAGGAGTTATCTAATGAAACTGAATGGCAGAAGATTAAGAACAGATAAAATAATATATTCCTTTGCAAAATTCAAATTTAAACTATGGAGTTATCACAACATTATCATTTTAAAGATTTGTGTTCTTACATTCCCCTTATCTAAGGTTTATTTAACTAGTGTTTACTGAGTAAGCCACTAACTGGATGTGCTCACTCATCATAGCAATGTTATTCCAATACCACAATATCTACATTCATTAATTCATTCAATTGGTCTTCAATTATGGTTATTTCCAGTCAAGGGTTATAGGACTGAAGTTATCTTTAAAAAATTAACAAACTACAAATCATCCAGAAACCATGTAGTGCACAGTAATGAGAGACCCTAGATCTGCCCATGTAACACCTCTGTTGTGCAAGCTGCACTGGCTTCCAGGGTTTTTTCCCAGATGCAATTCAAGGTTCTGGTCATCACCTTTAAAGCAGGGGTGAAATCTACTTACCTTCCTTACCGGTTCGGAAGCGCACATGCCACGTCACATGCACGTGCAGACCTTCTGCGCATGCACAACCCTTTCTGCACATGCGCAGAAGGTAAAAAACACATTACTTCCTGGTTAAAACCAGGAAGTAATGACACCAGGGTGGGTGGGCGGAGCTTTGCTCCACCATCACTACCAGATCGCCGAACCTCCAGCCAAAATCGCTACCAGATCAGGCGATCCGGTCCAATCCAGGAGCATTTAAAGCCCTATATGTCATAGGGCAGGTTATTTGTGGAATCACCTTTCCCTGCAAAGCCAAATAGAGTGGACATGCTCCTAGTCCCTTCCCTTAAATATTGCCATCTGATGGGAGCTAGGAAGCATGTTTTTTTCCGTGGCAGTCCCTGCCCTATGGAACACTGCCCCTTGAAGTTTGGCAGGCCCATCTCCTTCTAGCCTTCCATAAAGCTTTGAAAATCCACCTTTTCTCCAAGCACTGGGATAAGATGAAGTGACTTGGCACCAGCTTTTTGTTGTTTTTAATGTGTTTAGTTTTATTCTGTTAATATGGCTTTTATGCTGTTTTAACTTTTAATTGGGAACTCCCCAGAGCTGGTTTTAAAATGGGCAGCTATATAAACTAAATGAATGAATGAATGAATGAATGAATGAATGTAGAATCAGATAGGTATTACTACATTTGCAGATTCAAAGTACTTTCTGGAAGAAAAAAACCCTTCTTTCTGTTCCTATTCCCTGCTTTCTGACCTTTGGCTTACACTACATAAATAAGGTATTAACAGGAAAAGATAGTAATATGTGTCTCACCTTGAAATCTGTACAAAAGATTGTCAAGCTCACTGACAGATTTCTTGGTTTTCCTTCTACTAGTGGCCAACAAACAATGAATTCCTAGTTCCTGAATATATAGGACATAGTCAGTTGTAAGTTGTAGAAGGCAATAATTTGTGTCCTTAATTTACCATTATTGACTTGACTCCTCCCCCCAAAGTTGCAAAAAGATTATGTTTCTAAAAAAACAGGAGGAACATAAATCCAGTATTGATGAAGTCACCTTCCAAAAGAAGCTCCTTAGAGCAAAAATGGAAAGCTTCTGAAGGGCTCCCAGGTTCCAGCAGCACTGCAAAGGTCTGCAGTGATACAATAGAAAAGTCTGTGGCTTTGGGGAGAGGAGGGGTTGTTGCAGAAGTGTTAATGAAGGGAAGCAGTTCAGGAAACCTCTCATGGGCCAGCTGCTATCAGTCCAACTCTTAAAAAACTCATCAAAACTTCAAAACAGCCCAAAACTGCGTTGGAAAAATCTAGCCATATTCTGATGAATTGCAATAGCGTGATCCTGGGATACTTTGGGGTCTGTAAATTCTTTATTCTGCTTTTGATAGAGAGAGAAAAAATAAAATATATTAAACTGGGAGAAACAGAATGAAGCAATTCAAATAGTTCTTTTTTATTATGATGATTTCAGCTCTTTTGTGACCAGATTCTTCTGGGGAAACATTTTGTTGAGAACCACACTTTGAAAAACATGGTTCCAGGAAATTCATGATAGTTAATAGATATGTACTTCATTGCATTGCTGCAGGTTTTTAAGTATCATCCAGAATTTAATAATCTGAAAAGCCCAAGACTTAGCAGTGACAAACTTTTTCTACCTAGTGACATACTATTTTAGGAACACTGAAAATTGTTGATAAATGGATTGATTATTACTATCTGTGTACTCCTAGCTGGGACACACAAGCACAGAGTGCAAAAAGAGACAAATAGTAATCAAGCAAGAGAGCCTTGGTAGCGCAGCAGACTAAAGTGCTGTTAAGTAACACTAGCTGCCTGCAATTACTACAAATTCGAATCTCACCAGGCTCAAGGTTGACTCAGCCTTCCATCCTTTCGAGGTAGGTAAAATGAGGACCCGGATTGTGAAGGCAATAAGCTGACTTTGTATTAAAAAAAAAAAGAAGAACACCGCTTGGGGAGCGGGGGCGAAAGCCCTACTAAGCAGGTATATACAAAAGTATGAAGGCTATTGCTTAATGCATTGTAAGCCGCCCTGAGTCTCCAGAGAAGGGCGGCATATAAATTGAACTAATAAATAAATAATAAATCCTTCTACCTCATGTGCAAGCATAATTTCTGCAGGTTTATTTCAAGCTCTGTCTCCCCAAACACAGGCTTTATTTTTTAAAATCTCACATTTTTTGCAGCTGACAGTGGAATCTACAGTGGCACTACAGTCTGGCATATGCAGTATAAACATTATTCACAGATCTGATTCTTTAATGCATTTTAACATGCTAACTTTATAGGTAAAATATATTGGTTTATATTGAAATACTTATCAAGCAAGAGGAAATCTAATGACCTGCTGGTAATTTTTGGCTACTGTTTATGTTTGAACTTTTCTCTTTCTTCCTGTAGAAACTTCCGTATCCTCTTCCTGTGTCCTACAAAAGACTGTACAATTCTTGAAAAAATGCAGCATAGGCAGAACTCCACCTTTCTCCTTCCTGCAAGGATATCCTTTTCCTTGTAGAATTGTTAGGAATGTTCCTATCAAAATATTCTTTCATTAGTTTTCCTCTGTACATTTCTGAATTTATAAATCTGTGCAGTTAAATGTATTTGCCAGCAAAGTATTCATTACTTCACAATAAAATTTTCTCACAAAAATATAGTCTAAATCTGTTTCAAAATGATTAGTGTTCCAAGGTTTTATCATGAAAAAGACCAAGAAAAATAGTGAACAGTTATTTTTCATTGGTTGAGTGAATTAACAGGAAAGAGTGGGATTTATCTGTCCAACAGCAGAGCAATACTGTATAGATTTATCAGTTACAGGCTGAAATTTTTGACTATCACATCTCCCTTTTCTCTCCAAATTCAGTAGTATTTATCACGGCATGACATTTCCAAAAATAACTTCTACCTTCTGCACATGGAAAAGAGAGCCAGAATGAGGAATCATAACAATACAATTACAGTTTGAATGCTACACTTAACACATAAAACAGAGATAGTATTCCTCCTAATTGCAACCAGTGCTTAAGGTAACTGTTGGCTCAGTTTCCAAGTTGTTCTCTTTTTCATCTTACGACTCAAAATAGCACAATTCTGCATGGTAAAAAATCCATAAAGTGATTTCTAAAACAGAAAAAGACATCTCTTTAAGTGCCTAGCTAATGCAGATTCATTCCATGCACATTTCACATAGTAGAACTTGCTCTCTTTTTAATTTTTTTCATTGCTTTCTATTTACAGAATATTAAGAAATCAGAAATAGAGCTTAAATTATACCAAAACCAAAAATAAATGCAGAACAATATAAATATATGACAAAACAATGATTTTAAGTGATACATTCAACTTTGATCAAAAAGAAAGGTTTTTCTTTTATCTTAATACAAAAGAAGCTCACAGTTAGAAGGTGTACCTATATCTGTGATGGCAAACCTATGGCACGTGAGCATTGCCCTACTTCATCTGGCCAGCTGATTTTCAGGCCTTCCGGGCCCACTGGAAGTTGGGAAATGGGCTGTTTCCGGCCTCTGGAGGGCCTCCGGGAGGTGGGTAGGGAAGGCCATTCTTGCCCTCCCCAGGCTCCAAGAAAGCTTCTGGAGCCTGGGGAGGGCAAAAAATAAGCCTACTCAGCCCACCGTGCCATCGCGTGCCAAAAATGGGGGAGCGCAGGGGGGTCACGCATGCGTGCACGGTGGGATGGGGCGCATTGAATTATGGGTGTGGGCACGTGCGCGTGTGACCCTCCCCACGCTCTCCCTGCTTTTGGCACGCAACGGCGAAAAGGTTAGCCATCATTGATCTATATCATCAAGCAGAATATTTCTGTCAAAATGAAATAATAATTTTACCAATGGCCCATGACTCAAAGAATCATAATTAAGTTTCAATTTTTTAACATCAAATCAAACAAACCTTTATCATGGTCAAAGACCAGCATAAACATCATATCAGCATGCTATCCAAAGGACTACACAGGAGAAGCTGAACATCATTTTTGTCAAGTTGTCACTTAACATATATACAGAATGTAAAGAGCAGTTGACTTAGTCTATTACACAAGTGACAACAAGGTAACTTCTTGCTTAGAATCAACTAACTTGCATAATAGTGAAAAAAATTCTTGAAAAAAAAATCTTCAGAATTCTTACACGGACTGGTATTAAGCAGAATGGCTGGCAATGAAAAGAAATGGAATCTAATACTAGAGATCACAGTGATCTTCAGATGCCCTGCACAATGTGTTTAGATAGATAAATTTTATAGGACTGGATCAATTTCATACTGATTCACCAATATTTCGAATGGAGGCATATTTGGAGTAAGTTGAAAAAAAACAGAACATTTTTTATGGTTGACACTTAACAGAAACATACTAAGCCATGAATCTTTAACCATAATCTATTCAATAAGCCACAAAAGCTTGAGTTTTTACAAAGTCAAATCATGAATCATGATTTAAAACCATAATAATCTGAATTTTCACTGCGTACAAAGACCAACAAAACAAACCACTTTCTGGCTTGGTGCGCTGTATAACTCCAGTTGAGGTTGCCCCAGTTCTTTGAAACTTTCCAGCTTGAAAACACAAACAGATGGTGAGAATGTAGTTGGTTAAATGTGATTTTAACTTATTTCCTTTTTATTAGTATTATCTGTCCAGGGAAACAGAATGACTTAAAGTCACCTAAAGCAATAAATAGTTATTCTATACCACAGCAGATAATATATAAAAAAGGACAAAATACAGCAACTTGTAAAATTAGGGGAAAAAAGAGAGAAAACAGAAAACAAATAGTCATCAAGCCATTTGACATTCACAATATTTGACAACTTAAATTTAAATTTATAAACTGCAAACTAAAATAATCAAGGTTAAATTAATCAGCTCTTACTTAATTCCACAATCAATTTCATAAAATTTAGCTACATTAAGAATTATTTTTAAGAACTGACAAAAAATAATGGGCACAAATTATTAATCAGGAAATGATTTTAGCAGGGGAGCTAACAGCAACCTATCCCAATAGAAATCACAATGAATCAGATTATGAACTAGCAATTTCACTATTCCAAATCCAGAATGACAGTTACTATTAACACATGAAAAACCAGTTCAGAATATGCTGGATTCTTCATAATTACATTCAGCCACACTAAAGAACCTGGAATGTAACACTGATCCATATTCTGCAGTCTACATCTAAAACATAAATTATACCAGGAAAAACACATGGAATTTCAACACTACCAATGTCACTCCCAACCATTTTCCATAGATTCTTTTCCTTGTACAGCCAGTATTCACCTCCTAATGATGACAGAACACTGCATTTGTTTGATATCTTGCTATACTACCACTATTTCTATTTTATAATGAAAATGTACTAATAGCAGATAATATGAAAGGTGACCAAAACCATAGTACATAATTTTACAACAGCAGAAATATCCCAACTTGCTTGAAGTTATTTATGTATTATAAGATTTACACTGAGTTCAAGAATTAAGTAGTGACCATGTGTGAAATAGTTTCTGCTAATCAAATTTCATAGAAATAATTTTTGATAATGGTAGTATGTAAAACTACTTTTTAAATGAAGCAGATAGCATGTTTCTTTGCTAGATTAAGCAATGAAATGTTAATTTATTTCTAGAAGAGATGTACATAGACATTTATATGCAACCAGCAAGTTTTTTTAAAAAAATGGTCTCAAATATAGACATGTAGAATAGCCAACACTCCAGAAGTTAGGCTTAAGATACAGAAGGATCTTGACAGACTTGAACATTGGGTGCTATCTAACAAAATGAAATTAAATGGTGAAAAAAGTAAGGTTCTACATTTAGGCAAGAAAAACAAAATGCACAGGTACAGTATATGCTCAATAGTAGTAACTGTGAGAGGGATCTTGGAGTCCTAGTGGACAATCATTTAAATATAAGCCAGCAGTGTGCACAGCTGCCAAAAAAGCCAACACAGCTCTAGGCTGCATAAACAGAGGGATAGAATCAAGATCATGTGAAGTGTTAATACCACTTTATAATGCCTTGCTAAGGCCACACTTGGAATACTGCATCCAGTTTTGGTCACCACGATGTAAGACTCTAGAAAGAGTGTAAAGAAGAACAACAAAATGATTATTTATTATTCATATTTATTTATTATTCATATTTCTATGCCGCCCACTCTCCGAGAACTCTGGGCGGCTTACACCATAGACAGTATACTAAATAGCATATTGCCCCCAACAATCTGGGTCCTCATTTTACCCACCTTGGAACGATGGAAGGCTGAGTCAACCTTGAGCCAGTGAGATTTGATCCGCTGATCTGCTGAACTAGCAGTCAGCTGAAGTAACTGCAGTACTGCACCCTAACCACTGCGCCACCTCAGCTCTTAGGGGCCTGGAGGCTAAAACATATAAAGAATGGTTGCTGGAACTGGGTATGTCTAGTTTGATGAAAAGAAGGACTAGGGGTGATATGATAGCAGTATTCTAATATCTCAGGGGCTGCCACAAAGAAGAGGGAGTCAAGCTATTTTCCAAAGCACCTGAGGGTAGGACAAGAAACAATGGGTGGAAACTAATCAAGGAGAGAAGCAACTTAGAACTAAGGAGAAATTTCCTGACAGTTAGAATAATTAATCAGTGGAACAACTTGTCTCCAGAAGTTGTAAATGTTCCAACACTGGAAGTTTTAAGGAAGAGATTGGATAACTATTTGTCTGAAATGTTACGTCTTCTTACTAGTTGAACATGCTGTAGCCCACCTCTGAAATTTATTTGTATTCCTATTTGTATTGTAATTAAGGCAATCTCTTCTGAATCTTTAGTAGAATTATATATTAGCCTAGCCTGTGCTTTAGATACTAATCCAAGAAAATTCCAGACCAGGAGGAAAACAAATAATTTGCCGGACATGGACTTTTATGATCATATTAAAACAAACATGCTGTTTTACCATCTACTTTTTCTTTTTTCATCAGTTATCAAGGCTACAATAAATTGAATGTATTTTAGATTTAATTGGATGAGTTAAAGTTAAACCTAACAATTTTAGTGTCTCTTGGGGTGATCTGCTCAAGGATAATGAATGGAAGGGAATGGAACAATACTGTCCTCCCAGAATAGCCTGGCTAAAATTTCCAAGGCAGCACATGATTCCCTCTAAACTAATTTTGATTGTTAAATCTTGGATTTTTCTTGGGCAGATGTCTAATTCTGCAATCACACTCAGTTGCATACAAAAGTTTAAGCACTCCTGGTCAAACTGTTTCAGTGAATCCCCAAATCAACAAAAATTGATTCAACTCTACATGGTACAAAGGAAAACATGACATCTTGCTGCAAATTTGACTATTATTTTACTGTATATAATTTGACTATACAAATAAGTGCATTATTATATGTGTATTAAAATATGTGCATATATGTTTATAGAATAAAAAAAAATAATGAATATGGCGACAAATCATTGAGTTCTCTTTTATTTGAATCTGAATCTATATACTACTAAAACCCTCATGTCTGTTTGTTTGTAACAGATTGTAATAGGTAAGTATTTATCTTACCCTCACTGCATTTTTAATCTCCAATAAAGAGGAGAAGGTCTCTGTTCAAAAAGCCAAAATATTTGATTGGCCTTTTGATACAACCCACTTGGAATTGGGAGATCAGTGTCATTTTCAATTTTGCCTCAGTCTGCAACATAAGATGTCACTGATCATTCTAAAATCTGGAAGTTTTATTTGTGATGAAAGGTAAGGGTACACAATCCCTAGTTAGTTATTTAAAATATCACATAAAAGTACATTTGTAGAAATACCACTTTTGATGAAGGATTATATGCTGGTCATATTGAAACTGATTGTCTCCCATGAAGATGCATAACAGAATAATAGAGTTGGAAGGGACTCCCTGGAGGTCTTCTAGTCCAACCTCCTGCTCAGGCAGGAGACCCTGTACTATTCCGACAAATGGCTGTCCAATCTCTTCTTGAAAACCTCCAGTGATAGTAAGAGGAAACCACAGGCAGGTAAGGAAATATATGAGTTAGGAGGTAAATGAGAACTTGGAGCCAACTACATCACTACTTCTACCCAGAAAAAGAGGTCACTGAGGAGAGAGAAAAAAGAGTGAAATGCATTGTTAACGAATGATGCCAATCATTTACAATTGTGCAAAAATGTGTAATTAAGTATCATCAGCACACTGATGATAGTTAATCCCAGGCTGACAGATTGCCTCCCCTCACAGTTTCATTTAGATGTTAAAGAGGAGCAAGGAAAGACATGATCTTTACGTCATGTCTGAATACATCACCACCCAGTCACCTTATAGGGGACATGGGTGGCATAGAAATTTTATAAATAATAATAATGTATACCATTGGCATTGACACACTGTCAGTCAATTGCAAAAGACAGCTTTACTCAGAACAGCTTACATCCTGCAGCGATACTTCTAACACCATAAAACATCCATATCTGCTTATCCCAGGTTCTTGGGAAGGACTCAATAGGCGGACAAAAATGCTAAATCGAGTCTGAACATCTGGCTGGCTATGCAACGAAGCATAATACATTAAGGTAAAAATTGTGATTCATATACTCTTTTAGTTGTCACAATGCTGCATTTGAATACAAAGAGCCACATAAATAACAAAAGTAAATTTTAAAATAATTTTTTGTAGTTGTTGATTAAAATATAAACTTTTAAAAGGAAGTGAAACTGCCCATGCTGGATAAATCAATGCTGAAACTGTAAATATTTACAAATACTTATTTATATAAGTATAAATATTATTATTTATAAAAGTATAAGTATTATTTATATAAATGCTTATATATTTTCTAACCAAACAGTATTTATATGCTTATGTACAGTAAATAGTATTTATATACTATATAAAAGTATTTATGTAAATAATCATATAAATACTTGCATATTTTTAACCAAGCAAGCTGATAGATTTTGCCCTATTAAAACCAATTTTTCCTTATTCAGAACCCACCAGAAATCTTGCAATTTTATCTAAGTATGGTAACACTTTTGTTATGTCTATACGCTTCTTACATTCTCCTATCTATGAACTGAAATACATCAAGATTTTCATGGAACAGTATCTTGCATAACTGCCATGTCGAGAGAAGCACTTTTAAAATATTTGTTGTAGGAGTCCATGAGTTTTAGTTTCCTTAAAACAAGCCCAACGGGACTTTGTTCCTGGAATAAATGGTACTGCATGTAAAGATATAATTATACAGACATCTTTGTTTGGCTCACATTGGTCTTTGCTAATGTTAGAAGCACTTATTCTGTGGGTAGGACAGGAGCAATATCTACTGCCTAGAAGCACTAGACAGACAAACAAGATGAATATTTAAGTTTTTTTTTAAAGAATCTGTAAACCACAATCACTGATAGATGGTAAGTTGCTTTTGGACTAGATGGAATGAAGGCACTATTTCAATTTATTTTGAAAGAAACAGTATCTCTTTCATAGAGTGGCTTCCTGACTTGAAAAGTAACAAAAATATCCTATAAATCAGCTGATCAGGAAATGGGGCTGAAGCCACAGAGTTGAAATGTGACACCATATACAGTAAAACACCAAGATTTGCCTTGTTGCGAACCGGTAGTAAAGGTAAGTAGAGCCCACCCCTGCATATATCCCCATACTTGTCACACTAGTATGTAGTGACCCACATCAAGCCACCACTTAGATCCCAATTTCCCCCAACCCAGACGTCCTGATACCACCACCAAAGAGAGAAATCCTATATTTCACCGTTAGGCACATAGGGGGGTGATGGTGGTAGTGTCAGAGTCCATGCCACTTTAACACTGGCTCTCAACACCAGGGAATAGTTACCTTTACCAACTCATCCATCTGCCACCATCCCTCAGCCACTCTAGGCAGACTGACTAGGGGTTGCTCTCTCTACAACATATACGACCCACTCCTGCCCCCCACCCATCTGCTCTCACCCAGAGAAAGGAATCAGTCCCTTAAATAGGGAAGGCCACTCACTACCCACAACTATCTATAGACATTGGTCCATCAGATGGTGAAATCCTGACAGCAAAGATCAACCAACCACAACATGATTGCCATGCTATCCCTTTTGCATACCTGAAGATGAAGACAATATGATGGCTCCAGCAAAGAGATCTTCTGCTGCTACTAAACCTTGATTCAGGCACCCCAGTTCATACTCCCCATCTTCTAAATCTTGCTAAGCCCTCTGTTGAAGACGTCACAAAAAGCACTGGTGCCTTTCCTCTGCATAATCCAGCTAGGCATCACCAGAAAGCAATGTTAGCTACGTGTAACTGTATGGCACTGTTGCCAGACAAATGAGTGTCACTGCTCCTGCATCTGGAGTGGCCTCCCAAAGTCCAGCCACTACCATCAGGCAAAGTATTCCCATTGGCAATACTACTGCCGCCAAGGCTTCCAGTGCCATTGCCAAGCATTGTGTCTTGCCCACTATCTATCCAGCCTCTGGCTATTCATCACCACAAAACGGTGAAGCACTGGCAAACACAGTCCACCGAGCCTTATCCAGAATGCTCTCTGCACAGCTCACGCTGCCAATGGAAATTTGTAGGACTGAAAATACACACTGCTCTCTTCCTTTACAGCCCATGGCCCAGAGGGGACTCCAAGTCCTACAGTCCAGGTCATCCTGCTCAGGATCCAACTCTTAACAATCTATCTGAACCAAGATGCAGCAAATAGGTAGGCGCCAAAGCCTCCAAGAAACCAACATACTTCTCATCACCTACAACCTACAACCTACACCTACAACCTAATAAATAAATAAATCCACAGAAGCCCATACTACAACCTCCACTCTCTGTTATGTTTAAATATATATACTCTGTTTAAATATATATACTCTGTTTTAGCTTTTATAAGGCACTAAAGAGCTAGCTGTTTCCTCAGGCATTTGGGTCAGGTAGTTAGACAACTTCTGTTGATATTGTGAGATGTTTCCTATGAGGGGTGTTTCCTCAATGAGTAAGGTTATTGTTTACTTTTGAGCATTGTACTGAGTTTTCTGATCCTTGCAAGCTGCGCAGTCACTTGTGTGAGATTGGCAGCTATATAAATCATATACATCAATCAAATTAAGTAAAGGTCTTAAGATAGCGATTCTTCAGTATAAGGTGAGGGCAAAGGCATCTGATAAATTGTTTGCTTTTTCTGTAGCTTCATTGGTTCCATTGCTATTGCTGGTGACTTGGCTTCTGTTCTGATTAATAACTCTCATATCCCAACAGATGTGCTCTTTGTATTCACAACGAAGTTTGTGGTACCATGGAGTAGCTCAAAGTATAACAAAAACATTACAAGATGATGGTATGGCACATATTCCACACAAACTATGATAAATAATATCTAATTTAGACAAAAACCCTGAGGGCAAAATGGGAAAAATATCTAACTTAATACCTTGAGTATTTTAGTAATACAATACAATTCCCACATATTTTATATTTCCAGAATACAAAAAATCCAGAAGCAGAGCAGCATCAAAGATTTATTTAGTTCTGGACTGGTTTTGAAAAATAAAATACAAGTTTCCTGAGATTAGAACATGGAGGGTTAGTTTGAACTGTATTATCTTGGCTTGGTATGCATATCAGCCCTGGGCCTCTCTTCCCTTTAGACAGATGTGGTCATAGCTCCCTCTTCTGTTTCTCTCTGATGTAGCTGCTGGTCTTGTGCTACCCTGGTTCTCTTGCTCCGTTCCTCTGCTGCCCTCATCCTCTATAGTGAGGATGCCCTCATCCAACTAAGTGAGGGAAGCGGAGAGTTCTGTGTGCAAATGGGCTTCGTTTGTACAACTCTGGAGATTTTTACATGTGCATTCATTGGCAACTTTCAGTTGGGGGGAAATAGTTATTTCTCTCTAAGCAAAGGTACCCATTTGAAAGCAGTTCTAATTGTAAGCATTTCCTGGAGTTTTTTTTTTATATTCCTAACAAGAAATTATTTAATGCTATGTTGTATCAAGAACTCTACCTCCCAAGATAAATTTAAACATGAAAAAGTGAGTGTGCTGGGAGTAGCCTTCAGTTCATTTTAATCACTGCTTCTTTATAGACATTTACACTTCATAAATAAAATAAAACTTTCTCCATTTCACAGGTATACTAAAAATGCACCATATAGATCAGAAAATGTGGGAGCACAGTAGAATAATCTCTGTTCAAGTTAATGAAGTTACAAATATGCCATTAAATGTATTGGACATCAGCTTCCACAGTGCCAAACAACATATTTTGAAATTATGGTAGTGGGAGTCAAACATAACTTTATTTGTAAGACATTCAGCACAGGAAAAATGATTTCATTAATACAGTTTTCTTCTTCCTGCATGCTTCCTCTTTCCTTCTATACAATTAGAATAGTAGAATCAATCTTCAGTATTTAAAGAGTTAATAGTTGAAAAGGAGAGGAAAAGGTGGAGAAAGGAAGTGGAGTAGAGGACGTTGAGGTGGGGGCAACAGGAATAGCTGCCACAATTGCAATCATCAGTTCAAATCAGTGGGTAGAGGAAGATTTTCCAGATCCTCTGACCTTAAAGTTAGGGAGTAAAAGGAAGAGGAAGCACATTTGCACAGACTTTCTGTAATAGCTTCCTTAGGGAGGGGTGCTTATCCATGCACACACATACTTCTCTAAACAAGCATATACATGGAGTTCAAATTATAGATTTACAAAAGGACATAAACAATCATAATCTTATTAATATTTCTCTGGTTTCAAATCCTTCACATGGATTACTTCCAATAAATTATAATCATTAATTTACATTTAGGATACATTTTGTTCTCCAATATTTAAAATTATGACTTGAAAAAGACCTGAGATTAGTGATAGAGCTTCAGCTTTGAATTTGTGCTCAACATAGATCTTAATCTGAACTGAAAAGCTCAGCTCAATTTGCTGCCATGCATAAAAATCGATAAAATCAGTTGGAAACAACAATTAGGAGGACCTTTGGATGGCAGCAAAGAGTTAGACTTAACACATATCTCTTCACTGCCCATTATTAGATTATCAACAATTTTGCAGTTCAGATCTGATGGCCCTATGCAAATGGTATCTTTTGTGATTCACCTGTGGGCTGATTTTCAAGACCAAGCCATCAATAGCACTTTTAATGTTAATACTGTAACTGTGCATCAAATAGTATCTCTTAGAACAAAGATAAACAACTTTAAAATATAAGGCAGATATGCACAGGAATTAGATTATCATCTCCTGACTTGATATTTGGATGATTTTGCAGGTGGGATCCATTCAAAACATTTTGCTTCTGAAAGGAAGAATGAGTTATTCTGAAACAAATCAATCAGTGGTGGGATTCAGTCAGTTCACACCACTTCGGAAGAACCGGTTGTTAACTTTCTGAGCAGTTTGGCAAACTGGTTGTTGAGAGAAATCATTAGGGCAGAGAACCAGTTGTTAAATTTCTTGAATCCCCCCACTGAAATTGGTCCTATATTTTACTTAAATATAATTTAGCACTAATGACAGAATGTGAAATCCACCATTCCAAAGGGCTGCAAGATAGCTTAAGAGAAACTGGCCAAAAGATACACAGAGCATTGTCTTCCCAAACATAAAAATAGGGAACACAAAAGGAATGGCTAGAAGACTGCTACTCCTGCCCCAAGTATTTGTCTTGCTTTGATATGATATGCTATGCTTACAGTAAAGCAGCAGGATTTCACATCCAGATTTTTTTACAATAGCAGCAACAACAACTACACCGTATTCTCAATTTTTAAAAACATTGTTCTAATACTTTCCTGAAGTTAGAAAATGATATAATTTCAAATGCAAACTTCTCTTGACTGTAGGAATTATCTAGGCAACTTTAAGACTTGTGGACTTCAACTCCCAGAATTCCTCAGACAGCGAAGATCTAGGTCTGTGATGGTGAACCTATGGCACACAGGTGGCACGCAGAGCCCTCTGTGGGCACGTGAGTGTTGCGTAATTTTGAGGATCAGACTCAATAAATGATTCAGGAACGTAGTCTTTAAACAAAATACTATTTATTTACAGTAGGCATTCTATATTCTCTGAATGATCGTAGATAGAAGCAAGTGGGAAGTCCGTACGTCCCCTTTTATATCAATGGGGCGGAGTAATGGATGGGAGTGGTTACATATGAATACATTAAGAAGGAGATATAAATTAACCCCTGATATTCTGTGAATATACATTTTCCCCATTTGAGAATAAGGCATTTACTTGTGACAAATCCCCCTCTAAATGCCGATTCGATATACAACAATAATTACATTCAGGTTCAGAACAATATAAAACTTGTAGTTTAGAAGTTAAATATTTGTGTTGTTTAGATGGCAAAGGCTTAGTCAATATGTCAGCTATTTGTTCTGAGGTTTCACAGTGAATGGCTTTAATAAATCCATCTTGAGATAGTTGTCTTAACGTGTTTGAATTTGATATCTATATGCCTGGATCTTTGACCAATAGCATCAGATCTAGATATCTCAATAGCGGCTTTGTTATCTTCATGTATGATAAATGGTAATGAAGGATTTTTCCAAACATCTGATAATAAATCATTAAACCATACAAGATTATTGGAGGCTTTAGGCAAACAAACATATTCTGCTTCGGTTGTTGATGTGGCTACTAGATCTTGTTTTCCAGTATACCAGTAGACTGGACAATTGTTTAGAAAAAATATATAACCTGAGGTGCTTTTTCTGCATTTGGTGTCACCTGCCCAATCTGCATCAGCGTAACAAGTAAGAATGGGCTCTTTAACATTATTGGGTTCCAGTAGTAAGCAGAAGTCTAAGCTGTGCTTTAAATACCTTAATACTCGTTTAATGGCTTCCCAATGATACATTAAGGGTTTACTAACATATCTGGATAACAGGTTGAGGGGTAAAGCAATATCAAGTCTAGTCCAATTAGATATATACAAAAGGGAACCAATAACTGATCTGTAAAGTGTATTATCTTTAAATTCAGGGGATGATTCATCCATGTTTCTTAAAAAATCGGCCTGCATTTTTTTTTTTTAATTTGATTTATATGCCGCCCTTCTCCGGAGTCTCAGGGCGGCTTACAATGCGTTAAGCAATAGAGTATCATTGCATTGGAGTATCACAAGGTTTGGCATCATTCAAATTACATTTATTCAGGAGTTCTATAATTTTGTCTTTTTGAGATAGTTTAAATCCTTTTTTGGTTTTACTGATTTGAACCCCAAGATATTTGTTTACTTTTCCCAATGATTTTAAAGAAAAATGTTCATTTAGTTTTGTTACAAATGTATCTCTTTTCTCTTTATGTTTACCGATATATAAAATATCATCCACATAAATTAACACAAATTCTAATGAGTCACCTTCTTTTTTAACAAAAAAACAATTGTCTGCAGTTGTGGCATTGAAATTCATAGTTTTGAGTACGTTGACCAAACATTCATACCAACGTTTGCCGGATTGCTTTAGTCCGTACAAACTTTTATTCAATAACCAAGTTTCATTTTTGTTTGTGTATTGGCTATGAGGTGCTCTTACATATATCTCTTTATCAAGCTTTGCGTGTAAATATGCGGTCTGTATGTCATATTGAAAGACATCAAGATTAAGTGCAGATGCTATAACTAAAGCTGTTTTAACACTCTCAGTCCTTACTGTGGGAGAGTATGTGTCTGTGTAATCCTCAGGATACTTTTGGGCATAACCTTGTGCAACTAATCTAGCTTTATATAATGTGTTGCCTTCTTCCAGATTTTTAATTTTGAATATCCACCTAGTGCCTATGATAGTTTTGTCCTTAGGTGCAGGAGTAGGTGTAAATACATTTAATTCTCGCAAACTGTCCATTTCTTTGGCCATGGCTAATTCCCATTTTTTTGTTTCTTCAATGGGGAGCCTTAATACTTCCTCGTATGTGTTAGGTGTTGATGTTTCATTACTCATGTACATTATGTAATCTTTGTATTTACTTGGCACCTGATTTCTGTTACATCTGATTGTTTTTTCTGGTTTGCTATCGTTATCGTGTAGATATCTTGCCTCCTTTGTTGTTAATGAATCTGTTTTTATTCTGGGGTGACTATTTGCCCATGTTTTATTTTTGTTTTCATGTGTATTGTGATTGAGTCCTTCTCTTTCTATTTTGTCTTGATGTTCAGTGTCTGTCTTTGTGGTTGGGAATATCTCATTAAGATGTATTTTAGACCAATTGGCCTGTTCATGAAATACAGCTGTTCTAGAAATTATGAATTTGTTGTTATTATCAATAAATCTGTACCCTTTTGTGCCTGTTTCGTATCCCATGAATCTAAGTCTTCTGGATATGTTCTCTCCTTTACGCCTCAATTGTTTTGGTATGTGTACATCCGCCGTGACTCCAAATATGTGCATGTGTGTTATCTTAGGTTTTCTATTATACATTAGTTCATATGGTGTTTTGTTTACGATGCTGGACCAAGTTCTGTTTTGAGTATAATTGGAATATAGTAGGGCTTCTGACCAGAATTGTTTTCCTAAGCCAGCATCTTCTAATGTACATCTAATCATGGTTTGTAGTGTCGAGTTCTTTCGTTCTACCACTCCATTTTGGAATGCAGAGAAAGGGCTAGATGTGAAGTGTAGCATTCCTTTGTCCTTTAGCCATTGGGAGAATTCTTTTGACATGAATTCAGATCCCCTGTCTGTCATGATTTGTTTTATTTTGATATTATGTTGTGTTTCTACACGTTTGTAAAACTCTTTAAATTTTTGAAATGTTTCATCTTTGTGTTTCAAAGTATAGACAAACCCATAACGGCTATAGTCGTCTACAATAGTTAGAAAATATCGTTTTCTATATGTGATTGATGGGGTTAATGGACCAACTAGATCCATATGTACCAGATCAAAAATGTGCTTAGTTGATCTTGTAGCCCTTTTTGGCCTGGGATTAGTTCTGAGTTTTGAGGATTTACATACTGAACATTCTAAATAATTTTTACAATTTTTTATTTTAACACCTTCAGCATGTTCAATCATTTTTTGTACTACATGAAAACTAGCATGTCCCAACTTTCTATGTAATATATGTGCACATTCATCGTGAATTGGTTTTCCAATCGTAGGTTTTTTGTTATTGAGTGTGTCACCAACAGATGTGTTTTTGTGGTTATGGTTTGTTTCATGTTCCTCATTATCACTATTGCTGTTGTCTTCATTCTCTATGTTAGTGTCATCTTCCATGTTTGAATCAATATTGTGTAGCCATTTTTCTTCTGTGATTAAATATGGTAGACCCCCTTTGATAACCACACTACCCAAATTTTTTTTGTTTTTCTCTAGGGTTGCTTTTCCTTTTGAGAATACTATATTTATGTCAGAATCTCTGCTTAGTTTTATTACACTAAGTATGTTATGAGGTATTTCTGGTATTAATAATACCCCCTCTATTTTCCCTAGACCGGGTAAATTTACATTTCCTCTTCCAATAACTTGGACTTTTTCTTGATTGGCTACCTTAATTACAAATTTATCTTCTATAAAGGAAGATAGTATTTTTTTGTCATGTGTTGTGTGATTAGTTGCCCCAGAATCAATGAGCCAAGCATTATCCCTTGAATTTTGTATGTTAGTTATATTATGTTTATCTAATCCATTTAATGATCCAGACTTTCTATCTCTTGAATTATCTCTGCCCCCTCTACGCTCTTTAAAATTAGGTGAGTTTCTATATCTATGTCTATCAATAGATGATTGTCTGTTATGATATCTGCTTCTATAGTCATGTTTTTGTCTTTCTCTAAGGAATTTAGGACAATCTCTTCTACAATGTTCTTTGGATCCACAATTATAACATTCAATTGATTCTCGATATTTTTCTCGAAATACTACTCTCTTAGTTTGTCTATGTTCTATGTGTGTATTGCAGCAGCTTCTTCTTAGATTATCTTCAGCTATTAGCTTATTTGATAAGTTTTCTATGGATAAGTATCCCAAATTAATTGGGTCTAAATGTGATATGTAGTTATCCCATGATGAGTCTAATGAATTAATGATAACACTTTTCATTGTTTGTTCTGATATTATTTCCCCCCTTAAATGTAGTTCTGCTCTGATTTTGTTTAGAGATATTAAATGTTCACTTACAGTAACCCCAGGTTTTATCCTAGCTGAGAAGAAATATTTAGACATTCTTGTTGTGGTTGCTACACTTTCACTATGAAACAATTTAAACATGCAGTGAATAATCTCTGAGACAGTCAAGTTATGCTTAATACTATGATACATAGCAGGAGATATACTAGATATTAATAAGTAGAATGCTCTGTGGTGCAGGCAGTCCAATTTTAGAGTCCAAGGCTTTTTGGGAGGATTAGTTATGAAAAATAATAAATTTTCTTTTAGAAAAACAACCTGAAGTTGTTGACACCATTCCTGTAAATTAATACCATCTATTCTCAGTTTTGGGAAATCATTGGGCAAGTTCCCAATATTATTTGTTCCATTACTTACAACTGGAGGTTATCCATGATCTTGTAAATGTTGATAGTTGCAGAATGGTGTAGGTATGCTTGCAACGAGTCTGAATGGTTCTCTCTGTTCTTCATGTCCTCCGTAGTTGTCTGCGTGTGTTTGCGCATGCGCGTTGCTCATTTCGCTTCTGAAGCTGTCGGGAGAGGTTCTCGTTGCTGTAGCTCCCTCGTAGTGTTCTTCCTCCGATGACTCGGTCTCCGGTTCGATCTTGGGTGTCCAGGTGACGACTGGCGCTTGGTTCTTGTCGCCGAAGTTGTTCCTGTTGAGGTCTCTGGCTCCTGGAAGCGTCTGCGGCGTGGGGGAGTATTTACAGGGTTCTCTGGGCTCAGGCGCCGGTGTTTTCGCTGTCTGGATAGAAGCGGGTAGATTCCGAGACGTTTGCTTACTTGCCTGTCTTTTCTTTATTCTTTGATCGCCAGCTTTCGTTGATTCTTTAGTAATTTTTAAATTTGGACCGAATGTTGTAAAGAGAGTTTTCATTGCTGATTCTATTTGTAGTTCGATTGAAGTTTCTTCGATGTCTGTATCGGATTCTTCTGAAGAGTAGACTTTTTCTTTTTTACTTTTTACACTCTGTAGGGCTTTTCGCGCCAGACATTTTGAATTCTGTTTTCTGATTGGCTCTGTTTCGCTCATCTTAGTGGTCTGCTGAAACCAAGATGGCTGCCATCCGAAATTTTGTGCGGGACCGTTAGTCTTCCTTTTCGTTATATTCTTATCTACAGGCAATTCGCTCACCATTTTTAGTTCTTTAGATTCATTTGTTACGATGTGTTTTTCTCTCGCTGCTCCGCTGTCTTTTATGATGTCTTGGAGGTTCGCGATGAGATTTTCGTCATCTTTTTGGCTTTTCAGTAGTCTCAGTATCTCTGATCTGAGATAGCTGTTTTCTATCTCGTTCTCTTCTTGTTCATCAGTTTCATCGATTACCTCTTCGTTGTCTGTAGTGCAGTCTTCAGGTTCTTTTGTTGTTATAGTTGTAGATTCATCGATCATTTCTTGATCCGTTTCCATCTCTATATTGTGTGCCCTGGTGTTGGGTCTTTCTCTTTTGTTTTTGGAGTTTTCTTTCTTAGGCATATCTATTTTTTATTGAGTCAGTCCAACCATCCTCTGCTACCAGATTGTTGCGTAATTTTGAGGATCAGACTCAATAAATGATTCAGGAACATAGTCTTTAAACAAAATACTATTTATTTACAGTAGGCATTCTATATTCTCTGAATGATCGTAGATAGAAGCAAGTGGGAAGTCCGTACATCCCCTTTTATATCAATGGGGTGGAGTAATGGATGGGAATGGTTACATATGAATACATTAAGAAGGAGATATAAATTAACCCCTGATATTCTGTGAATATACATTTTCCCCATTTGAGAATAAGGCATTTACTTGTGACAGCGAGCCGTCGCCCCAGTTCAGCTCCATTGCGCATGTGTGCATGCTTCCCGCCAGCCAGCTGGTTGAGTCTCTGCCGCACATGCATAGGGGGGGTGGCATGCTGGGGAGCAGACATGCATAGGGGGTGGGGCATTGTGGGGGTGCAGGTGGGGGGCACACTCACATGTGCGGGGGTGGGGCACTGCAGGGGGCACATGCGGGGGGCTGCGCACACATGCATGGGGGAGAGACATGTGTGGGGGGTGCATGCATATTGCATTTTGGAGATATGGGCACGCGTGTGCACATTCACTCATGTACATATGCGCGCTTTGGGCACTCGGTCCAGAAGAGGTTAGCAAACACTGATCTAGGTTATTATTTTGCACATAACACTAAACTTAGCATAAATGTTATGTGAATATGCCTAGGCAATTTGCATGCTTACAAACTCCACTTTTTTCTTTTTATGCTAGTTTTAGTATACATAAGAGAAAATATAAATAAACCAATAAAAAGTGAACATACATAAATAATATGTTAGATATACATATTAGATATACACATACACACAAAAGAATAAGTTTTTTAACAGCAACTTAATGGTGACCATTCAGGGAATATTTCTGGTCATTTTTTCATTCTGCTATGGTCATAAGTATGGAAGCTTGTTTCTGTTTCTGTTTCTGTTTTTTTAATACCTTTTTTTTTAACTTTTGTTAACCAAGGTAGAACAAAATGCTAAACTATATTTAACTGAAAATGGAAAGATCAGCAACTCAGATTGAGGAAATCAAGAAAATATACCAATTTATATTAATTCTGCCAGATGTTTTGAGGAACATGGTAAGGAAAGCACATGTGGGAATTGAACTCCCTCTTCACTTTTTAATCTCTCCTGAAATATGGACAATTTTAAATAATCAAATCTATTTCTGTGCCCCTGCGATCAAAAAGATGCTCAGCAACTTACACAGGAAAAAAAATACAATATGATAATTCATCCTTAGATTTTGTTCTTAATACAGGGAAAAAAAGATATCTTAACAACTGTCTTAGTACTCAAAAAAAATCTGCATTCATTCTTCTATATGAAGGAGAAAACCAAATGGCATCTCTCTTCTGTTAAGGGTAAGGCTGAAACAGAAAAATCTCACAAGAATGTTTCCTTGGCAGTAGGAATATATTAAAAATACCAACATTGTAAACATACAGCAAAAATACTATTTTGGCCTTTCAAGTTATTCCAAATTAGTTGCTCTTTTGAGATGCTGTGCCTGAAAAATGTTCTCAGGCCACAGCTGAGTCCTTCCTATCGATGTCTGTGTCAGCTTTCATCATTATCTCAGAAAAGATCTCCACTACCCTAAATATACTAAGTAAAGAAGATCCTTGCTAACATAGGTCAGTTATGCAACTAGAAAAGGTGACATGACTTTTTCCATCACACTCAGTGCATGAGAAGTGTTCGCTGAACATTTCCCTCTGCTTCCCTCTCCTTTGGATGTGGCATTAGGGTGGTACTGAAATTCAGAGGCTGCCTTGTTGAACTTAAATTCATAAGAAAGGCAGAAGAGGCACTGTTTTCAGTCTGAACATTTCCTGGTAATATTCAGCTGTGAATTCTGTTTGGTTTTAAAGAACCACAAGATTTTAGGGTAATGTTTTAGATTTTAAATATTTACAATGTGCCTTGAAATACTATTCATTGCTGACATTAAAAAGTGAGCAAACTCTTCCATTTCAGGAGCCAATTTATGTTACCCCAAAAGAGACATTAGAATGTTTTGCCAATCAAATGACCTCAGTGGTAGAATATTTTTGCGTGTTTTGCATGCATAATGTATTGTTTCTGACTAAATGTAGTTGCAAGCATTCTGTGGAAAAGACATTCAAGCACATTTTAATGAGCAGAAAATCTCATAATAGGTTATATTTAATTTAATGTGTCTCACCTGCTATAGTCTGGTAGGCTCTTTCTGTAGTGCATATATGATTTCACAAGAACATTGGCCCTGATTTTTAGTTTAATTGGCCTGTTACTGCAATTCTTCCACAGGCATGTTAACAAGTAGGCATTGATTCTGTCTGGCACAACAGCTTCACCAGCAACTAAATTAAACAACATTTAAAGGAATTGTTCCATTCAGGTTCCTTTAGTGGTAGCAGTGTTAATGCACATGTTCTAGCAAGTAGATCTGAAGACATGGCACAAGAGGTATAATTCTTATGCTGCCACTTCTGAATTCTTCCAAAAATTATACTTTCAGTGGATGGGCATTCTTTTGTTACCATTAGTAGTAGAGTGTTGACAATGAAATTATTTCCCATACATTCCGTGCAAATTATACAATATATGTACATTTCTATTCTTTAAAGTCCAACTTTCACTTCTATAGCATATCATAGAGAAAACTATTGCCTGCATGGTTCTGATCTTTGTAGGTATAGGAATGTCACAGCATCTTAAGGTCTTCATTATCACCTTTTAAGGTCTTCATTGCTATCTTACCAAGAGTTAGTCTATGATGTATTTCTTGGCTGATTGTTACTTTACTGTTGATAATTGATTTTAAAAGGCAGAGGATGGCTATCCACTACTTTAATATATTCAAAGTCATTTCCAAGACTGGTTGCTGGACCTGTTGCCATGAGTTTGGCCTTCTTTATAATAAATCATAGTTCTATGTTTTAACTGTTTGATCTTTATTACTAGGACCCAGAGACTATCTTCATTTTCAATTATGACAATATTGTTATCAACACAGCAAAATGTATTGGAGTTTCTTCCTCTAATTTTAACATTATACTTACCTTCTTACAATCCAATATATATTCAGTATCTAGATTAAATAAATAAGGAAAGAATATAAAGCTTTGTCTCATTCCTTTGCTGACTTGGAGCCAGGCTGTTTTGCCATGCTCTGCTTAGACTGTGGCTTTCTGCCTTGTATATGGGTTTTGCATGAAGACAATAAAATGTTCTGGGATTCTCATATTCCTAGGATATTCCACAGAATAACCTCGGTGACACAATTGAAAGGCCTTCTATAGCCAATAAAAACACCTTGATTTGTTTTTAGTATTCATTGGCTTTTTCATTATCCATTATATATTGAGAATGATGCAACTTGTTACCTATGAGTGTGGTGGTGCAGTGGTTAGAATGCAGTACTGCAACTACTTCTGCTGACTGCCGGCTGCCTGCAGTTCAGCAGTTTGATTCTCACCAGTTCAAGGTTGATTCAGCCTTCCATCTTTCAAGGTCAGTAAAATGAAGACCCAGTTTGTTGGAGGCAATATGCTGATGCTGTAAACTGCTTCAAGAGGGCTGTAAAGTGATATATGAGGCTAAGTGTTATTGCTATTCCTTGCATTCTATAATAAACTAGGGTGTGTTCCAATATAAGTACAACTTCTATTCCTTTAGGGTATGTTCTATTCCTTTAGGGCAGTGAGAGTTAACCTTTTCGGCACCAAGTGCCGAAACTGAAGCGCCCGTGTACACTGGAGTGCCAGAACCTGGAAGAGAGCAGCTGGCTGGTGCGCATGCGCGTGGCAACCAACGGCTCTCCCGGGTTCCGTCACACGCATGCATACCGGCCAACTGCTCTCTTCAGGTTCCAGTGCTCCGGCGCATGCATGCACTCCAGTTTTGGCACTTGGTGCCAAAAAGGTTAACCATCACTGGACTAGATGAAGTTCCCTCAATCTTTCATCCAGTTGGTCTTCGGAACCCAGAAGAGAAGCTGGTGACAGCATGTGTGCCCACAGAGAGGGCTCTGTGTGCCACTTCTGGCATGTGTGCCATAGGTTCGCCATCACGGCTTTAGGGTATATTCCTGAGTAGGCTGTTCAATATACTGAAGAAAGAATATTAATCAGATAAGTGTAAAATATTCCTTAGCGTTTAAGAAGACTGACTGCTCAGGAATTGATTTAGAATCAGAATTATTTATTGGTTTATGGTATTTATATGGCTGTCCCACTCAACCAAGGTGACTATATGTAGCTGTCAATTTTTTTAAAAAAACCTAACAAAAATAATAATAATAAAAATAAAGCAATCAAATTGGGATCCAACATTTAATCCGTCAGACCCAAAGGCTGGCAGAAAGTTCAGGTCTTGACAGTCTTTTTAAAGGCAAGCAGGATTGGGGCTAAGAGGAAGATAGTTCCATAAGATAAGGGCCGCCGTCAAGGAACAATTCCTGAGTTCCACTTAACAAAGCTAATGGAATGGATAGATACCCTGAGGATTATATAAAAGTATAAGATTAACATATTGTCCTGGGGGCCCAGATGCAGGTAGCGTACTAGAAACGGTTAATGGACTGAGATAAGACCCCACCTCCTCTTAGTGTGCATCTTGCTCCCTTCCTTGTCATCTTTGTTGATTCTTAAGTTAATTTTAGTATTAACATTTATTGTTTTAATGTTTTATTCTCCTGGATTTTTTTTTCTGTAGCCACTCTAGGCAAAAGGTGTGGCTATAAGTTAAACAAATAAATCACAAAGCAGCGAACACTGCATTTTAAGGATTTCTGTCCACAAATAAATAAACACAAGCACCAAGCATAAGTGTCATTTCCTGTCAAGTTAAATGTCTAACCCATTCACACCACAACCCCTCACAGTCCTGCAAGGGTTAACATAACCACATATCCCATCATTCCCACAATCCCACCTTACCTCTAACTCCTCCCCCTGGGTATAAGAGGTCTCACCACGAGGCCATCCAGCAGTTCCAGATGTGTACCTGCAAGAGAAGGATAAAAGGATCGGAGCCTACTGCAGCTGCCGCCACTGCCGCCGAGCCACTGGACTTCGGAGGTCCTCGTTCAACGACCGCGATGCCTCCACGCCTTCCGCCGATGCCCACCGGGGATCCAGCCGACCAGCAGCAGCTTCAGGCGCCCAGCATGCAGTCCAGATGCGCCAGGGGTGAGTCCGACCTCCCCCTGGCAGGCCTAGGCCTAGGCCTAGGAGCTGCGGCTGCGAGCTCCTCACCCGACAACTTCCAGCGCAAAATGAGCTTCGCGCATGCTCAGTCTTTACCTACAGGGAGAGAAGGAAAAAAAATGACTGACTGTTTTTTTAACATTAGCTCAAGCATCCCACTACCATATTGTGAGTTCACTCACATCCAAGACCATGGACAGCTGCCCTCAGTAAGTAATTACCCAAATAATTCTGGAACATTACCTGTTAACTTTCCAAAATTACAGGTAGATGGGAGAAATATTTTAGAATGGAGTCAGCAACTGCAAATAATATTTATGAAAGAAAACATACTTTTCCTAATTTCAAAACCACCCCAAAAACCTTGGACATTTGAAATTGACTATCCATCACAGGGCTTTTTGTATATTGTTAACCAGCATCTCACCCACTATGTACCCCAGCATAGGTAATCACATGACGGTACACGAGGTCATGCAAAAACTTTATAGCCTATTTTACAGTAGAAGTAGAGCCACCACTACAAGGATATCCAGGGATTTTCATTCTGCCAGGCTCAGGCCAGGGGTTCCCATGAGCGAGCATCTGTTGAAGCTTAATGCTACCAGACCTGAATTATTGCAAAGGGGGGAAGCAATCACTGAGGAGAGTATGATGAGCATAGTTATAAATTCATTAGACAATAGCTGGGACAACTTTGTGACACAACTAGACAGCCTCAGTATAGAACACTTGTCTTTAGACACACTCACCAATCGCTTAATTGCAGAAGATAACCTAAGGAGGGACCGCCATATATCCAGGAGAGATCCAAGACCTGCCAAGAGGGTTGAGTTCCAGGTTAGGGCAAACCCAGAATGTTTTTCTTGCGGTTCTAGGAACCATTTAAAAAGGGATTGCCCCAGAAACATTAGGGACAGAGGATACAATGATCGCAGAGGGAGACAATCACCCGACCGCAGACCTTTTAGGGAACGAGGGCGTGGGTGGTCTCCCAACCCAAGGCGAAACAGTGAATGTAGGGACAGCTCCCGGGACAGCAACCCAGGATCAATGTATGGTTTTAAATATGGAGAGCCAAATACCAAACAAGAAGTAAGTGATAACATGTGGCTCTTAGACTCAGGGGCCACTAAACACACCACACATAACTCAAGTTTATTCATTTCCCTCATAGAGACAGATTTTGAGATCAGAGTGGCCAACCAAAGCATCGCCAAGGTAATAGAAAAGGGAAGTGTGCGTATCCCAGGAATAGGAGAAATAGAGGGGGTGTTATATGTGCCAGAGATACCATATAACGTGCTAGCTACCACAAAACTTACAAAGGACACAGACACTGAAGTAATGTTCAAAGAAGGCAGAGTATACTTATCCAATCAAGGGAAAAAGGTTGGGTAGGTAACCATACACGATGGTCTACCTTACTTTACACCTAACGAGAGTAACGAAGGGAGTGTAAACATAAGCACCGTTAATGAGAAAAAGGGAAACATGGAAACAGGAGGGATACACCAGAGGGCAACCAATTGTAAGTCACCAGGTAAAAATACGCTATCTATGGGAAAGCCCATCCATGATAATTGTGCTCACCTTCTCCATAGAAGGCTAGGACATATCAGTTTTCCAGTTGTTAAGAGAATGTTGGAATGTACGGAGGGTTTAAAAGTAAAAGATTGTGAGAATTATTTGGAGTGTTCTGTTTGTAAGTGCTCAAAAATTAAGGTCAAAGCGAGGCCTAAGAAATCAGAGCAGACTACTGATTCTACCTTTCAATTAGTACACATGGACCTGGTAGGGCCACTGAAGCCATCCATTAGGTATAGAAAAAGATTTTTCCTAACCATTGTGGACGATTATAGTAGATATGGTTATGTATATTCACTCAGACATAAAAATGAAGCTTTCCAAAAATTTAAAGAATTCTGTAAGGGTGGAATTACAACATGGCACCAAAATCAAACAGATAATGAGTGACCGAGGTTCAGAGTTCATGGCCAGAGATTTTACAAAATGGCTAAGGGAACGAGGCATATTACATTTCACTTCTTCACCTTTTTCCCCTTTTCAAAATGGAGTCGTAGAACGTAAAAATGGCGTACTCCAAACAATGATGAGATGTGTCCTAGAAGACGCAGGGATGGGCCAATCATTCTGGTCAGAAGCATTGCATTACTCCAACTATACATTGAACAGATTGTGGTCAAATTCAATTAATAAAATTCCATATGAGATAATGTATAAGAGGAAACCTAACCTAGCTCACCTGCATATATTTGGTGTCCCGGCAGACGTTCATATCCCCAGATAATTAAGAAAGAAAGGAGAAAAAATATCCAAAAGACTAAGATTCATGGGGTATGAACCAGGAACAAAAGGTTTCAGGTTCGTGGATTGCAATAACAAGTTTATTGTGTCTAGATCTGTGGACTTTCATGAACATTCAAATTGGTCAAGGCTTCATTCCAACGACATTTTTCTTGGTGGGGATACGCACTCATGTAAACAAAAGGATGAGGAACCAATCACTGAAAAAGCAATGGAAATCAAAACACACAAGCCCAAACACCACAAACTAAGGACCGAGGAATGGAAGCAAGGGCACCCCACTTTGAACTTGGATAGCCTCACGGACAAAGAAGCCGAGTACCTGCATGAAACAGACACACCTTCTGACAGACCAGTCAGGGCGAGTAGGAACAAAATACCAAAGAGACTTGAGGATTATGTCATGTCTATACACACAAACAATATCACACCCAGTTCCTATGAAGAGATATTTAACCTTCCCCAGGAAGAGAAAGAAAAATGGAAACAAGCCATGGAAAGAGAAATGGAGAGTGTCAGGGACCTGCAAGTATACTCACCAGCTCAAGTACCAGAAAACAAAAAACCAATAGGAACCAAATGGGTGTTCAGGATCAAGACCCTAGAAAACAACAAAGTACTGTACAAAGCAAGGCTAGTCGCACAAGGCTTCACCCAGAGGTACCCAGAGGACTACACAGACACCTACTCACCCACGGTCAGAGCTGAGAGCGTCAAGAGTGCCCTAGTAATAGCCACCATCCTGGGATTAGAGGTATTTCAATTCGATGTGCAAACTGCATATCTCCATGCAGAATTGGACAAGGAAATTTATGTCAAAGCCCCACCAGGATATAATGAAGGAAAGAACAACACATGGCTCCTGAATAAAAGCTTATATGGACTCAAGCAGTCAGGTAAAAGGTGGTACAATTGTCTAGCCAAAGCCCTCAACTCTATGGGCTTCACCGCCACTTCAGCAGATAAATGCTTCTTCATAAAGAGAGAAAATGAATCATTTGAAGGTATCCTTGTCTACGTGGATGATATATTATACATAGGGAAGCAAAAGACCAAATGTGACAAGTTTGCCGCTGAATTAAGGAATCATTTCTCATTAAAATCACTAGGGAAAATAGACAAATACTTAGGGGTTCAAGTGACCAAAACTGACAAAGGTTTCCGACTCTCACAAAAAGAAAAAATCATAGAACTATTATCAAAATGTAATATGTCAGAGGCAAAACCCAGCGAGACTTCCATGCAATTAGATTTTCTAAAAAATATGTATAATGAAGCTGAACCCTTCATTGATAACAAACTATACAGGTCTACCATAGGGTCACTACTGGACAAGACCAGATGTCGCTTTAGCTGTCAACTTACTATCCAGACACGTGAGTAAGCCTACAACTCTACACTGGGATGCCATCAAAAGGTTACTCAGGTACCTAAAATACAGTATCAATGCCCATTTATGCCTTGAACCAGACCTATCAACGAAACCAAAGTTAACTTGTTATGCGGACGCTGACTGCGCGGGAGATATCAAAAGTAGGAAAAGCACTTCTGGGTACGTACTTTTCCTCAACAACAGTCCTATATATTGGTACCCAGGAAAACAAAAATTAGTAGCCACCTCTACTAATTTGCAAGGAAACCACCAGGCTTCCCCGCATTCCATCAGCCGAGACCACAGGGGAGGGGCGGGGGAGTAGCGGTTATTATTAGAGAAGCGGTTATTATTAGAGAAGGCCTTAGGCCGAGGGAGACCATTGTTCCTCAGACGGCCGGCTGTGAGTCCCTCCTTGTGAAGTGGGGCCATGGGGTTCAGATGGGTTTGCTGATCACGTACCTGGCTCCCTGCCACATGGCTGCAGCCCTGCCTGAGCTACTCAACGTTATCGCCGCGGTGGCGGTTGATACTCCCAGACTTATAGTCATGGGGGATTTTAACCTGCCATCCATGGGTGAGGTGTCTGAGGTGGCTTGGGAGTTCATGGCTTCCATGACGGCCATGGACCTGACCCAGCTAATTCATGGCCCTACGCACACGGGGGGAAACACACTGGACTTGGTTTTTGTCTGGACAATGGTTGAGTGATCTTGAAATAGGGGACATAGTCACCGAGCCTTTGTCATGGTCGGATCACTCTCTCCTTCGCCTTGACCTTCGAACCGTGGTACCCCGCTGCAGGGAGGTGGAACCGATAAGATGGTACTGCCCCAGGCGCCTGATGGAACCTGATAGGTTCCAGATGGAGCTTGGGCCAATCCCTGAGGATCTGGCTCACGTCTCGACTGGAGACCTAGTGGCCGCCTGGGACAGGGTGGCCGCTGGAGCTCTGGATCGAGTCGTGCCTTTGCGGCCTCTGACCCGGCGCCGATCTCACCTGGCTCCTTGGTTCACTGAGGAGCTGAGGGAGATGAAGCGTCAGAAAAGACGCCTAGAGAGTACTTGGAGGGCTAGTCTTTCTGAATCGGACCAGACACTGGTAAGATCTCATATTAAGAATTACCTATTGGCGATAAAAGCAGCAAAATGTACTCATTTTGCTGCTCTTATTGCGTCATCAGATAATTGCCCGGCCGCCCTGTTTAGGGTGACCCGCTCCCTGCTCCACCAGGAAGCGTGGGAGTACCCCTTGGAGGGAAGAGCCGAGGATTTTGTTCAATATCTGCATGACAAAATCACTCAGATTCGGGAAGGTCTGGATTCCGACTGGGTAGGTCCAACGAGAGTGACGGAGGCAGGTCTTGAGAATGTTATCTGGGATGAGTTTGATCCTGTGACCCCAGATGACGTGGACAGGATTCTGGGTAGATTGAACGCGACCACATGTTTGTTGGACCCGTGTCCCTCCTGGTTAGTGCTGGCTTCCCAGGAGGTGACGCAAGGCTGGCTCCAGGGGATTATAAATACTTCATTGGGTGAGGGTGCCTTCCCCGCCGCCTTGAAGGAGGCGGTGGTGAGGCCTCTCCTCAAGAAGCCCTCCCTGGACCCGGCAGTATTGGCTAACTATCATCCAGTCTCCAACCTTCGCTTTGTGGTGAAGGTTGTTGAGAGTGTGGTTGTGCGACAGCTTCCCCAGTACCTGAATGAAACGTCGTATCTGGATCCGTTCCAGTCGGGTTTCAGGCCTGGGTACAGCACGGAAATGGCATTGGTCGCATTGGTTGATGATCTCTGGAGGGCTCGGGACAGGGGTTGCTCCTCTGTCCTGGTCCTGTTAGATCTCTCAGCGGCTTTTGATACCATCGACCATGGTATCATGCTGCACCGGTTGGAAGAGTTGGGGGTGGGAGGCACCATACTACGGTGGTTCTCCTCCTTTCTCTCTGACCGGTCGCAGTCTGTGTTGCCAGGGGAGCAGAGGTCGACCCCGAGGCCCCTCATATGTGGGGTGCCGCAGGGATCGGTCCTCTCACCCCTTTTGTTCAACATTTATGTAAAGCCGCTGGGCGAGATCATCCGTGGTTTCGGGGTGAAGTACCATCAGTATGCTGACAACACCCAGCTGTACATCTCCACCCCGGACCACCCCAACGATGCCCTTGAAGTGATGTTCCGGTGCCTGGAGGCCATACGGATCTGGATGGGGAGAAACAGGCTCAGGCTCAACCCATCCAAGACTGGGTGGCTGTGGTTGCCGACGTCCCAATATAGTCAGCTGGTGCCATCGCTGACTATTGGGGGTGAATCATTGGCCCCCACAGAAAGGGCTCGCAACTTGGGCGTCTGCCTGGATTCACGGCTGTCTTTAGAAGAGCACTTGACAGCCGTGACTGGGAGGATTTTTCATCAGGTTCGTCTGATCTGCCTGTTGCGTCCCTTTCTAGATCAGGACTCTCTACACACAGTCACTCATGCCCTCATCACCTCTCGTCTGGACTATTGTAATGCTCTCTACATGGGGCTCCCCTTGAGGTGCACTCGGAGGCTCCAACTGGCGCAGAGTGCAGCTGCGTGGGTGATTATGGGAGTGACGTGGAGTTCCCATGTAACACCTCTCCTGCGCGAGCTGCACTGGCTCCCGGTGGTCTTCCGAGTGCGCTTCAAGGTTCTGGTTATCACCTTTAAAGCGCTCCATGGCTTAGGACCTGGTTATCTATGGGACCGCCTGCTACCACCAATAGCCTCCCACCGGCCAGTACGCTCCCATAGAGAGAGGCTCCTCCGGGTGCCGTCGGCCAAACAATGTCAACTGGCAGCCCCTAGGGGGAGAGCCTTCTCTGTGGGGGCACCTACGATCTGGAACGAGCTCTCCCCGGAGATCCCGGAGGATCCCCGAGGATCCCGGATCTGCACACCTTCCGTTGCGCCTTAAGACTTTTTTATTTCATCAAGCTGGCCTGGCCTAAATCTTCTCCCCTTTTTAAATGTAAATTTTAATTTGTTTTTAAATTATGGGATATTTTAAATTTGTTCAGCCAAATTATTTAATTCGTTTTTATTCTATTTTAAATTATGGGGTATTTATGTGTTTTATCCTGTGGCTGTTCACCGCCCTGAGTCCTTCGGGAGTAGGGCGGTATAGAAATTTAATAAAATAAATAAATAAATAAATAAATAAATAAATAAATAAATAAATAAATAAATACCACCGAAGCAGAATTCATCTGCTTGTCTAAGGCCGCAAATAACCTAATATGGTTTGATGACTTACTCAGTGACATTTGGACTGAACCATCATACCCAATAATTATTCATGAAGATAATAAAGCGGCCATTGAAATATCAAAGGCCGATGCCGTTGGTCAACGATCAAAGCATATCGACATTAAGTGTAAGCATGTTAGACAATTCTCAGATATTGGATTTATTAAGACTATACACTGTGACACAGAAGAGCAAACAGCAGATATACTTACCAAACCTTTATCTCACAAACAACACACATGCCTCATGTCAAAAATATGTGTCTATGTGTAAATCATGTAATTTTATGTATGTTAATATGTGTGTATGTAAAAAACCATGTATCTGCCATCAGTTAGACATTTAGAGGGGGTTTTGTCAAGTTAAATGTCTAACCCATTCGCACCACAACCCCTCACAGTCCTGCAAGGGTTAACATAAACACATATCCCATCATTTCCACAATCCCACCTTACCTCTAACTCCTCCCCCTGGGTATAAGAGGTCTCACCACGAGGCCATCCAGCAGTTCCAGATGTGTACCTGCAAGAGAAGGACAAAAGGTCAGTTGCTGTTAGAGGAATGGGCCTAGGAACAATCCAGGCCTGCAATAAAAGAATTCCTAGAAGATACTACTCTGTCTTGTGAGTTATTGTGTTAGATCCATCACTATATCATTTCCAACCCCCTTTCCTATTTTTTATAAAATATTAATAGCCTCACCAAATGACTAATTCAGAATAGAGCTGGAAGGGACCTTGGAAGTCTTCTAGTCCAAGCCTCCTGCTCAAGCAGATGACTCTATACCATTTCATACAGGTGGCTGTCCAATTTCTTCTTAAAAACCTCCAGTGATGAAGCACCCACAACTTTTGAAGGCAACTTCTGTTCCACTGGTTCTTGGCATCTTCTCATCCTTCTCATCTTATCTTCTCATCTTTCTCACCTCTTATCTCATGCTACCTTCTTCTATTGGTGTATTATGAGTTAACAATTGTTTGTATCTTATGATTGATGATCTATGACTTATCACTCTGTTGTTTGTCTGTACACTGAGAGTTTATGCACCGGAGACAAATTCCTTGTGTCTCTAATCACACTTGGCCAATAAAGTATTGTATCCTATCCTATCTTCCAGCTAAGAAACACTGGTCTATGCTGTAAGTACAGTAAGCAGCAGCAGCAGCAGCAAATTGCTAATTTTTGGCCAACTCCACCCTTTTTGACTTCAAAGGGGTTAAATGATATACTGGAAAGTAAGACAAAACAAACATAGCAGACAAAGGGAAAAACTTTCAGCAAAGACCCGAGTGTATATTTTGTATTCGAGGCTGATATCTGGCCACTGTCAGATTTCAGCGTTTTTGAATGTGTTCCCCAGTTCAAACTGTCCCAGTAAGTTCCTTACATTATTTTTTTAAGCAATAATTAAAAGGGTATTGGTGATACTCCTCTTTAAACTTTTAATTGGCTGGCTGAAAGATGTACTGGTCCTTGCAAGAATAGCATCAGATAGGATTTGTAGGTTTATTGACATCAATACTGAAAGATAGTAAATTAGGTAGCCTACTAGCTGTTGCTGTGAACGTGTAAAATATACATTTTCATCTGGAAATGTATCTCGGTTTCTATTAAGATTTTGAAGAAATACACAGGGAAAAAAAGCTGCATCTCCCCGTCGGGGAATCGAACCCCGGTCTCCCGCGTGACAGGCGGGGATACTTACCACTATACTAACGAGGAAGTACTGATAAAAGGGGTCGCTTTCTGCCCACTTAAACTGCTTTCATTGAAGTTTCGGATTTGTAATAGATTAATAGGTTGCTTGAGCGATAGCCAGAAGTTATTTGTCTGTCGTGCATCATGGGAGTAGCAGTCTATTTCCCATTAGTTGCATGAGCGCTGGACCTCGTGAAGAACTATAACTCCCAGAGTCCTCCTCGAGTCCACCCACAATGAGGAGGGGGCCCTCAAGCCCACAAGGCGGTCCTAGGATATAAATAGCCAGCGTCGCGCTGAGCCTCCCAGTGTGTAGCTGTGTGCTGGAGCCATGGCTGACGCAGACCCGAGTTCCTTCGCTGCTCCTGATGCCTGCCGCTCTCACCATCTCTACTTACGCTGCCGCGTGGACTTCGAAAGCCGATCGCTGCGGGGCACGGCGGCCCTCACCGTGCGGTCGGAAAGTGACAACCTGAGTTCCCTGGTAACGCCTCTCCTGCCGTGGGGGGGGCTGGGGGGGCTTCGAATTGGGGGGTGGGGGGGGGAAGGTTCTCTCTCGCTGTGTTGGGCTTCAGCGTTCAGAATTGCCCGGGAATTCGGGGTTCTGAAGTCAAATAAAGAAGAAATAAAGGACGATCCTTTATCCACTCGTACTTAACTCTCTTCTTGATGTGCCGGGATTGCTGATAAGAGATTTTGCTCCTTAAACATGCATTGGAGCAATTGGGTGTAAGGTTTTCTTTGGCTTCTATCTTAAGCAGCTGAATTAAAATAATAATTTCCTTACGTAGAGGGACGTGGTGTCCCTGTTACTTACTGTGTAAACGTGGAGCAGTACGTTTAGTAAAGGAGGGGTGTGTAGGATGACCATGCATGGTGGCTCACACTCAAATACCATGAAAGGGTAATATAAAAAAATAATGCTGTGCATGTGCTGAGCAAGCACTAATAAAACATTAAGTCTTCTTGGAAGTTGCATTTTATCTCCCTGATAGCAGATGTTGCAAAAGCATAATCCTTCCAGGACTTTCTGCTAGGTCAAAGTATAGTTCTTAATGGAGGAATGGGGGATGATCTTCCTCCTCCTGTGGGGAATAATCTTCAGGGTGGGTTTTTGATCCACCCTATTTCTAAACTGAAAACAAAATTCCCCTCCATTTTTCTTGGAACAGACTGAGGTCTTACATGACAGCTTCTGAAAGAAGCACAGCACAAAATACATGTATTACTCATGTTTCTGGACTGTATATATAAAATTCTGACCTTTTCTTCCAAAATGTGACACAACGCACAAAAATGTTTATCCTGGCCAAAATAAAGTTTCCAAAGAATTTTTTGATAGTATTGTGAAATTATGTTCCTCTTTGCAGTTTATCTTTTACATTAAACAAGTTGAAATTTTACTAGTTAAATGTTTTATTCTCTTTTTGTATAAAAAGAAGAAAATGGGCCAGAGAGTAGGAATAGTTATGCAGCCTTATAACAAAAGCTTATACCAGTTTAAAGACTTGAGCTGACCTAAAGTCACATACATTTGGTCTTTTTTTAAAATTGAGTGGAGAAATATACAGTAATGAAGTATTTTGAACTATCTTCTATGCTAAAATAGTTTAATTTTTAATAAGTAAAACATTTAGTGTTTTAATTATCACTTGCAGAATCTTTTCATTATTGTTAGAACATTTATTTGTTACGGTAACTCAGATTTATTTAACAGGTTTTGGACACCAAAGACCTAACAATACAGAAAGTGGTTGTTAACAATCAAGTGGCTCAGTTTGTTCTTGGACAACAACACAGCTTCAAAGGAGCACCACTTGAAATCACGTTACCATTCCACTTGAGGAAGTATGCATTTTTATCTTCATACCTTAGTTATCTTGCTATTAGCTTGTTCTTAGGATTTATGTTGTTATATATGACCCTATCCTTGCTGAATAAATGATACTGCAGCATTATAACTGCCGAGAGCCAGTTTGGTCTTGTGGTTAAGGCACCAGGCTATAAACCAAAAAACTGTGAGCTCTAGTCATGTTTTAGGCATGAAAGGCAGCTGGGTGACTATGAACTTTCAAAGTACTTTCAGCCAAACCAACCTCCCAGCATAATTGCTGTGGGGAAAATAGGAGGAGGGTGAAATACATTGGGTTTTTTGCCTTGAGTTATTTATAGAAATAATAAAGGTGGGGCAAAAATGAGTAAAATAATTCTAGTACTATAAATATTATTAGATGGGGCACAGGATTGTATGTTATCTTTAACATTTAATAATGTTAATTAAGTCTTTAATAAGACTTTAACAGTCTTATAATTATTAAAATCTTGAAAGCATTCTTGGCTTTCTGTTCCACAATTCTCTTTTTGTTTTGCAATCTAGGACATCTTTCCATAGACCTTATTTTTGATCTTTTGTTAGGAGCAATTTTTTCTTCATTCAAAAAAAGTAGTCTAGGGTAGCCCAACAGTGAGATAGGCAGCAAAATTAACAAATAAATAAAAACCAAGTTTCCAGAAATAAAGTTTAAAAAATATTTTGAAAAGTAAAGAAGAAAAAGACAAATCTATAAAAATTTTAGTAAAGCAATTCACTTGAAAATTGTAGATTGGGAGGCAAAAGGACAGACTTGGAAGACCGAAAACTGGGCTGGTTCCCTACTTCTAAGACAGAAAGTTATGGAGGAAAAACCTCCAAAATCAGCAGCAGGATGAGTAATATTAGGAGAAATGCACTGCTGGACAAATTCATTTCCATAAATTTATCTTCCAATTTTAAAATCAAGGATACTTGTTTTCTCAACACCACCCATTTGCTAATTATTCCTGTTTGTCGTCCTTGGTAATCTCCTGCTGCAGAAGAATGGGATGTCAAAAGTTTTCAACCTCACCCTCTAAAGAAACTTGACACATCATGCCAGAATTACGCTGTGCCACCAGAGAGGTGGTGGTTCATCTTCACTTCAAAAATCTTTTCATTATTGTTAGAACATTTATTTGTTATCGTAGCTCAGATTTATTTAAGAGGTTTTGGACACCAAAGACCTAACAGTACAGAAAGTGTATTGCAGCTAATTAAAACATACTATAGAAAGACTAGAGTCCTCAGAAAGTATCTGTCAATCTGGTGATTTCTGGAGCATATTTTCTTCTTTAATCCAAAAAGTACTATGAATTTAAAAAATCAACATTGCAGGTGTGCATTATAAGAATAATACATAAGAGTAGGTTAAAGTCTAGCAGACTTGCACAAGTACATTGTGGCTCTTTGCCCACATATTCAGAAGAGATAGTTCTCACATTCTCTTGTTTGTCAATAACCATTAAAATATTTTTGATATCTGTTCTGAGAATTTCTTAGGGATCTGATGATATAAGATTAAACTTGGTATTTAATAGGTTCATTTTGTTGTTTACTTCTTTTCAGGCAAATGGGACTCAGCAACTGACTATAATTGTTGAGCAGCACATTATAAAATTATTTTGATTTGCTTTAAAAATGCAATAGACAACTGCTTCCATTAAGATACTGCATGGTTTTGTTGTTTTTTATTCTTCCAGTTGATAACTTAATTTTCTCCCTTGCTCTATTGTGCATATGAAGTTTTCTTACCCTCTTGCTTTGTGGGTGGGCTACTAACTACTAAGATCTTTCAACAGGTATTCATCTTTGTTACAGTTGAGGTTTGAGGGATGGTTTAGGAAAGTCTAAGTGATATTCCCAGTCTAAATATTTGAATATTTGCAGGGGCCAAGATGTGATTGTGGAGATCTCTTTTGAAACTTCTCCAAGGTCTTCAGCGCTTCAGTGGTTTACTCCAGAGCAGACATCAGGGAAAAGACATCCATTTCTTTTTAGTCAGTGCCAGGTGAGTAGGTTATTTTATTTTATTTTATTAAATTTGTATACCGCCCTTCTCCTGCTGGACTCAGGATGGTGCACAGCCAAAATAAAAAACATCCCAATACAAAATTTAAAATTTGTTAAAAGAATTACACAACTTTGGCCCAAAATTTAAAACATCCCAACTGAAACCCATAGACAATTAAAAATCTAACATCTCAAAAGTGTGGGGGGGGTTACGCCAGCCCTGCTTGGTGGAAAATAAAAGTTTTTAGGGCACGGCAAAAAGCCCGGAGATCTGGTATCATGCGTATCTCCGGGGGCAAATCGTTCCAGAGGGCAGGTGCTGCCACAGAGAAGGCCCTCCCCCTGGAGGTCTCCAGCCGACACTGCCTGGCTGATGGCACCCTGAGGAGTCCCTCTCTGTGGGAGCGTACTGGCCAGTGGGAGGCTATCGGCGGCAGAAGGCGGTCCCACAAATATCCAGGCCCTATGCCATGGAGCGCTTTAAAGGTGGTAACCAACACCTTGAAGCGCACCCGGAAGATCACCGGAAGCCAATGCAGCTCACGCAGGAGAGGCGTCACATGGGAGCGCCCCCTCGCTCCCATAATCCCCTGCGCAACTGCATTCTGCACCAGTTGGAGCCTCCGGGTGCTCCTCAAGGGGAGCCCCATGTAGGGAGCATTGCAGTAGTCCAGGTGGGAAGTGACGAATGCCTGAGTGACTGTGCGTAAGGAGTCCCGATCCAGAAAGGGACACAACTGGCGAATCAGGCGAACCTGATGAAAAGCCCCCCTGGCCCCGGCCGTCACATGCTCTTCTAAAGACAGCCATGCATCCAGGAGGACGCCCAAGTTGCGAGCCCTTTCCTTGGGGGCCAATAACTCGCCCCCAATAGCCAGCGATGGCACCAGCTGGCTATATCGGGACGCCGGAAGCCACAGCCACTCGGTCTTGGAAGGGTTGAGTCGAAGCCTGTTACTCCCCATCCAGATCCGCACGGCCTCCAGGCACTGGGACATTACTTCAAGGGCATCGTTGGGATGGCCTGGGGTGGAGATGTACAGCTGAGTATCGTCAGCATACTGATGGAACTCCACCCCAAAGCTATGGATGATCTCGCCCAGCGGCTTCACATAAATGTTGAACAGAAGGGGCGAGAGGACCGACCCCTGCGGCACCCCACAAACAAGGCGCCTCGGGGTCGACCTCTGCCCCCCTGCCAACACCAACTGCGTCCGGTCGGAGAAATAGGAGGAGAACCACAGCAGAACGGTGCCCCCCACTCCCAACCGCTCCAACTGGCGCAGCATGATACCATGGTCGATGGTATCAAAAGCCGCTGAGAGATCTAACAGGACCAGGATAGAGGAACAACCCCTATCCCGAGCCCTCCAGAGATCATCCACCAACGCGACCAATGCCGTTTCCGTGCTGTGCCCAGGCCTGAAGCCGGACTGGAGCAGATCCAGATAGACAGCTTCATCCAGGTACCCAGGAAGCTGTCGCGCCACCACACTCTCAACAACCTTCGCCACGAAGGGAAGGTTGGAGACCGGACGGTAGTTAGCCAAAACAGCCGGATCCAGAGGTTCGCTAAAGGTTGCTTTAGCGATACATCTCATAAGTAAGTACTACTGGTCTTACTGTCTGATAAAAGCCTGAGAATGCCTTACTTCCTAGACATTTATATAGTATGTTGCTAATACATCCTAATATACAGAAGATGTGTCATTGAGGGTAAAGACATACTTCGTTGTCATACGGAGTTTAGTGCTTGGTTTAACATACTTAGATGAATTATATGGCTTTACACACGTCTTAATTTATAAATTTACACATTCTGATTTGTATATATACGGTACAACTTTGGATTGGACACTTCACAGCACAGTCATTTTTGAGACTCTGCTTATAACTCAGGTACGTACAAATGTATGGCATGCATTTTTGTAATCTTACTGGGCTACTTCCCATGTGCCTGCCAAATTTCAGATTGCCTAAGAACATAAAGTTTAGAAAGGAGTCTACTGAATGAGGTGCAATAAAGTGTAAGTGTGTAATTGAGTTAAGGATGTGAGCCTGAACGAACTGTGACTGGATATGATTATGCAAGAATTGGATACTGTGCTGCATTGTAGTATAGAATAAACATTTTACAAGTAGTCCTCAGGTTACAGTGGCAATTAGAACCAGATTTTCCATTGCTAAGCTATGCAATTATAAAGTGCAAAGCCATGTGACCATACCACTCGGCCACAGCAGTTCCAGTAGTCCTTTTTTTTTTATAGACATTTTTTTTATATAATTATATGTAGATATAATTTTTTAAAATAACAAAAATAAAGCAAAAGGAACAAAACACAAATATACATACATTATCAAAAAATACAGAAAAAATAAGTATAATATGTTAGAACAATAATGTTTTATATTGTTAGACCTATGTATAGTTGTTAATTATCTAATGCAAACATTCAAATATGCCTTTAAACTATATGATACACTAATATGACTACCTTGCTTTTTTTAAACCTATAAACTTTGTAGTTCCAGCAGTTCTGGTTGCTGTCAATAAGCAAGTGCTTATATGAGATCACTTCCAATTCCAACTGGAAGCCTCCAGTTTCCTGCCATCTTCGCCATTGACTTTGCTTGTGAGAAGTCAGCAGGGAATTTTGTAAATTGTCATGTGACAGTAAGGATGCCATGACAACTGGAACTGCAAGGACTTGTTGTAAATATCATTCATTTGGCACTGTCATAACTTTGAACAGTCGCTGAATGAATAGTTGTAACCCAAGACTGCCTGTACTATTAGCCATACCCTTAGTGGTTTGCTGCATTATCTATACAAGAAGTAATATGTGTCCTTTTCTCTTCATTAGGCTACTCATTGCAGAGCTCTTCTCCCCTGCCAAGATACCCCCTCTGTGAAGTTAACATATTATGCGGAGGTAAGTACTAGTGCTTTAGGGTCAGTGCTGAAAGGGTGCTTTGGAGAGCAAAGAGTTGTGAAACTGTGGCTTTTTGAAGCATCCAGAGCTTTTCCCTGGATCACATGGCAGCTGCAGAGATCAGCTGTATGATCCTGGGTAAAGATATGGCATTAAAAGTTTTAAAGACTTGCAAAATGGATGCTACATTCGTATTCCTGCATACCCTGAAGCATCTTTTATTAAATTATTCCCCAAGACTCTAGTAGGTAAGCACTCCATGTTGCAGAAATGCCTTCCTTTTGTACTAGGTTGGCCCAACAGAATTGGTATAAGGTATGTTTCAAAATTGCATAGATTCTGCCAGATAGACTTGAGGAAAGAAATAGTTAAACACTGAAAATATTCAGTTAGTCTTGGCAGATACCAAATGTTGACTTTCTGTGTGTAAAGTCTGGATAGGTACTTTGGTGTATATTACTTATATGGCTAAGACTAATGTTTCTCAATCTTGGCAACTTTAAGATCTTAAAGAGCCATTCCACCCATGTTAAAGTGCTGGATGGGAAAATTCTGGGAACTAAAGTCCACAGGTCTTAAAGATACGGAGATTGAGAAATATTGGTTTAGACCCAAGTTTGCTAGAAGACAGTATTTTGGTTTGCAGAATGAACAAATCAACCACAAACATTTAAAAAAAGTTGTGGTAAGAACTTGGAAAAGGAGAAGAGGGAACTAAAAAGTGCTGGAGGAACATTAAATGGTATAATGTAATGTAATGTAATGATGTCATTACAGTTCCACATAAAAATACTGAGATTAGCAGTTAATTTACAACATATAGATGTTCTTCAAATTATCCTGTTTGCTGCATTGCAAATTACATAAGGAATTACCTTCATGAAAATCTATGATATGTTGGCCCTGTCCGTTATTGGAGTTAGAAATTTCCAGCGTTCTGTAGCTTTAAAGAGCTAAGCTTACCAAACATTTTCCTTTCTTATCAAAATCGCTTATTAGAAAGTCCTGATTTAAATATCCCTGTTGTAATTAGCTAATGGGTTCGTATGACATACCCAAACAAAAACTACTTTTTAGATAATTTACCCAAGTCTGAAAAGTGAGTTTTAAAGAAAAATAAACAGAACATAACTAGATGCAGTATTGTTTGTATTTTTCATTAATGTTTTTGAGCATATGTGTTTTCGTCAGAGTTGAATAGGGAAATTATATTGAATGGGCTAATATTAATAAAAAGGGACAAAAGAATAAAAGTAATTTCTTATAGTTATTTGACAAGTAATAAACGTTACACATAAATATATCCAACAGTCAACAAATCTTTATATCAACAAGACAACTCAAAAGCCACTTAAATTATTCAGCTCTCTTAATAGTTGGAAGCCCACTGTTACACATTGTCATGTTTGCTCCTTCTGAGTAAAGATTTTTTTGAAATGTATGTATTAACATTTGCCAGACCCCAAGGTTTATAGATGGCAATTAGCATTTGAATAACACTAAGAAAAACATTGCAACCAGTGCAACTCTAGCAGGTATGATATATCAAAGCAGTACTGGGATTGGCCAGTAAACACACAAGCTGCTGAACTAACTGAAGTTTCCAGGTGGTCTTCAAAGGCAACCCATGCATAGCAAATTATAGTAATGTAATGAGATAAAAGCCTGTTTGGTGTAGGGGTTATCAGACTAGAAACTGGGAGATTGTGAGCTCTAGTCCTACCTTAGATACGATACATAGGTGATAACTATCAGAGTATCCTGTTCCATATATTGTCACATCAGGAGTACTAGCCAAAGCTGATCAAAGGCCTCTCCTGGTTCTAGTCAAAAAGAATCCTCAGATTGTGCACCTGGGAATCATAAATGGTATAGTCCTATAATCGGCAGATTTCTGAATTAGTCATCACTCTGCTTGCCTGACTTGAATTTGAGACACTTTTTCTCTATCCTGACCCTAGCAGCCTTCATGCATAAGGAAGTCACTACATTTGCCTCTAGAACAATGGGGACAGTACATCTGGATATCATCAGCATATTGATGATAGTGCACTTCAAATTGTAGGTGACCTCTCCTAGCATATTCATGTAGATGTTAAATGGTATAGGTGAAACAAGCCCTGGAGCACACTCTAACAGATGAATGAAGGACCCAACCTACTCCTTGTACCACCATTGTCTGAAACATCTTTCAAATAGAAAGCAGAACTACTATTGCATAATCCAACTCTCAGACCTTGGAAACAGTTCTGAGAATACTGTGGTTAACATTATTGAAAGCCATTAAAAAATCCTGAGAGACGAGAATCATTGTGTTTCTCAGGATCCTTTCTGAGATCACCCACAAAGGGTGTGAAGGAAATGGACAGTTACTAAAAATGATAGACAGACAGACAGACAGACCCACCCAGCAGAAGCCACGTCTGAAACCAGGCTACTATAGGTACAAATTATTTGTTTTCCCCAGCACACTCTATAATTGCAACTCCACTGTTTTCTTGCTACTTTTGCTACAGTAGCCATATTTCTACCCATTTGGCAAGACATTCTACCCCTAAATATACAATATACAATATAGGTTTTAATGTATGAGGGAACTACAATTGGCCAAGACCTTACCCTTGTATAAAAGAGCTCTTCATATGTCAAGGCTTTATTTGTACAGGCTAAATGCATGGAAGATACATTTTTAGGATTTGTCTGCTTGAACACCTCTCTTTGTTTTTTGTAATGGTTACACTTAAAATAATTTATTTGAATTAAAGTTGTGCACTTAGTTTTCTTGTTAAATGCTAGATAATGAAACGTTTACTATAAGCTTATATAATTCAGGTACTGTACATATTTATATCTAATTTTGCTTCAATGAGCTGTTGAGGATGTAGTACAGTAGAATCAAAGCTGAAAAATAGCAAGACGTAGAGGGAGCATTTGGAAGGAGAGGGGAGCATATACATAGCACATAACAGAAGTTTTGCATTGTTGCAAAATTAGCATTTTAATTAAAAGGAAAAGCATTGTCATATTGGGTAGAAATTAAAGATATGTTTTGTGTTTAACTAGATATCTGTTCCAAGTGAGCTGGTGGCTCTTATGAGTGCCAAGAGAGATGGAGACTTGCTTGATCCAGAAGACCAAACTAGGAAGATATTCCGTTTCATTCAAAATGTAAGAGTATTCACATGACATATTGTATCATACAAGTCATATGGATGACTTTTCTTCAGCAACCACCTTCTAATTTTAAGCTGTCAAACATATAGGTCTGTTGTAGTTATGTTTTTATTTTCTAAGAACTTACTTCCTTTCTTCCTCTATGTTAGGTTCCAATACCCAGTTATCTGGTTGCTTTAGTAGTTGGTGCCTTGGAAAGCAGGTGAGAGTAATAAAGTTGAATGCTGGTTAAGTGGGGGGGGGGAGTTTAAGCATCCTACATCCTCAGTTGCTGTTTGTGGCTCTTGGTCACTGGAAAAAGGCTGCTTGGTTTCTCTGCTGGACACATCTCAGGCAATGAACCTGTTCTACCAGCCACCTGGTCAGTTGACTGGGAAGAATCAGATTTCATTTTCTTATTGCAAATGGCAGCAGGGAACTATCAATTCTGTCATCTGGTAAAAGGCATCCACATGCCCAGGGGCAAGAGATGAGGGAGAAAGTGAGGCATATGCCTGTTCTTTCCGTGATAATCAGTATATGAGTGGAAGATTAGTCAAGAAACAGTATTAGGAACAAAAATAACTGAAACAATTACCTAGGAATGGTTGCATTTCAATGTTCTTCACTGCAATTAATTTGCTCTAGTTAATACTGTCTTGCATAGTAATGAAATCCAAACAGTATTCTTCATTTATCTAATTGAATTTTGTTCTACAGAGTAATTGGCCCTAGAACTTTGGTGTGGGCTGAAAAGGAACTGGTGGACAAATCAGCTTATGAATTTGGTGTGGTGGGTTACTTGCATAATGATAACAGCTATATATGCTTGTGTATTTATTTGTCTTCTGTATAATCACATGTTCAAACATTAAACACTGGTTTGCTCATTCTTGTTTCAGACTGAAGCCATGCTGAAAATAGCAGAAGATCTGGCAGGTCCTTATGTCTGGGGTCAATATGACTTGCTGGTGTTGCCCCCATCATTTCCATATGGTGGTATGGAGAATCCCTGCCTCACTTTTGTAACTCCTACTTTATTAGTAAGTTTGACTTGATAATGGAATAATAGAATAGAATAATATACTAGAAAATAATACTGAATCAGTTTGACCCCATTTCATTTGTGAAATTTTCACAGTATCTTGTCTTTTGATATGTCCTTATACAGGTAGCCACTTACGACCACAATTGACCCCCAAATTTATATTGCTACATGAGACATTTGTTAAGTGAACTTTGCCCCATTTTACATCCTTCCTTGCCATAGTTGCTAAATGAATCATTGCAATTGTTAAGTTAGTAGCATGGTTGTAAAGTGAACCTGGCTTCTCCATTGACTTTGCTTGTCAGAAGGTCACAAAGGGGGATCATATGACTCTGAGACACTGCATTCGTCATAAATATGAGTCAGTTGCCAAGTGTCTGAATTTTGATCATGTGACATAGGGATTCTGCAAAGATTGTAAATGTGAAAAATGGTTGTAAGTCACTTTTTTCAGTGCTGCTGTAACAGTCACTAAGTGAACTGATGTAAGTCGAAGACTACCTATAAACTATTTTTTTTGTCCAAATTAGACCATAATATTGTAGGACTAATTGTTAAGTAATATTATTGTCCATAATATTGTAGGACTTAATTTAGAGACTTAATTACCCACATTTTTTTGTTTGTGCAGGCTGGTGACAGATCATTATCCAATGTAAGTATAATTCTAAATTTGCTCATTTATGAGTATATACTACACTGTGAAATGTAAATGGGTTGCTCAGATCTTACATAAATATCTTCAGATAATAAATATTATTACTTATTTAGTTTAAAAATATTCAATACATATTAATAATAAAAATGGCAAAGGTTTGTATTTTATAGAATTTCATATAGAAATTTATAACTGAAATACATTTAAGAGATTTAGGAGATTATATGAGCATTGGAAAAACAAGTTCTCCATCTTCTTCTGGCTGCATCCATTTGATGGCATTCTCCTTCATGTAATTCTGTACTCGGTGCCAAAGACATTAACTAGTAAAACAAAACGTGATTTTGCTCCTATTGTCTCTTTGAGTTAAAGAAGCCACAATACATTTTTATACATTTCAGGTTATTGCACATGAAATTTCTCATAGCTGGACAGGGAATTTGGTAACAAACAAGACCTGGGAACACTTTTGGTAGGTGAAATCCAAATGTTTGAAGAATTTTTTTTTGTTTAAGGGTCTATCAAAATAAATACTCATTTATCTGCTTCATATTCTAGGCTAAATGAGGGGCATACTGTTTATCTAGAACGCAGAATTGGTGGTCGGCTGTTTGGAGAACAATTTAGGCACTTTCAGGCTCTAGGAGGCTGGCGAGAGTTACAAAACACAGTAAGTGAATTATTTCTTTATGGAGTATTTAAATCTACACTACTACTCCCTTGACACATGAGTCTGGATAGCTAATAAATAATAGAACAAATAATGCAAATCCATCTAAAACCAGTTTAAACTCCCCAAGCATCTAGGGGGAATTCAATACATGTATTAACACACCAGTAACACCTAGCCTCGTGTCTGTGGAAGAAGAACAAGTCTTTAGCACCTTATGAAAGGCCCGCAATCAGTGGTGGGATTCAGCCAGTTTGGGCCTGTTCAGGCGAACCGGTTGTCAAATTGTTGGCTGCCCCTTCCTGCCACGCCCGTTCCAGGAGTCTCCACGCACCTCGTTTTAGCTCCCAGGTAAATGCAGAGAGGCCTACAAGGCCCAAAATGGGGCGGGAGGGAGCAACCCATTTTTGCTCCCGGAGGTTGCAGGAGGCCGAGTGCTGCCTGTCACACACCCCTGGCCACGCCCACCATGACCACGCTCACCCAGCTGGTCATTAGGGCAGAGAACCAGTTGTTAAATTATTTGAATCCCAGCACTGCCCGCAATCCTGAGTCATCTGAATCTTCCAGGTAATCTGAAGATAATAAGCATAATAATAAATAGGAACGTGCAGAATTCCAGAGGTTATTTTCAGAGACTCCTTGCAATACCTAAAATAGTTTCGGTCTCCTTTCCTGGGATTGTGTATCAGGCAGCCACATGGTTTGGGAAAAGCTGCTTTAAAATGTGGGAAAGATGTGCTGTGTTTATTTGCATGCCCTGGACTCTCTTTATGACTAAAAAATTAAAATGCCTGATTAAATAATGGCATTTATTTTGTATTAAAATTCATTGAACTGAACCGGTAGTCCTTGATTTACAATAGTTCATTTAGTGACCGTTCAAAGTGGTGCGGTGGCCTAGAGGTGGAGCTCTCGCCTCACAATCAGGAGGCTGTGAGTTTGATCCTAGGTAGAGGCAGATATCTCTCTCTCTCTCTGGGCACACTAAGAATTTATCTGCTGAACAAAACTCTGCATTGGCAACAGGAAGGGCATCCGGCCATTAAAACACTCTGCTAGCTCCATTCAGTAGCCTAGACTCCACCCTACAAGAGATTATGGGGTCATTAAATGAATATGATGATGATTTAGTGACCGTTCAAAATTACAACAGTACTGGAAAAAGTAACACAACCATTTTTCACACTTAACAACCATTGCAGCATCCCTATGGTCACGCAATCAAAATCCAGATGCTTCACAATGAACTTGCATTATCCTGGGATCATATGAATCATCTTTTACAACCTTCTGACAAGCAAAGTCAATGGGGAAGCCAGTTCACTTAACATCCGTTAAGTATCCCTAACTTAACGACTGCAGTGATTCACTTTAAAAGCTGTGGCATGAAAGGTCATAAAATGGGGCAAAACTCATTTAACAAATGTCTCACTTAACATAAATTTTGAGCTCAATTGTCATAAGTCAAGGACTACTGTATTGAGTAAAGATATTTTAAATATTAAATAGGTATTTTTTAAGCATTTAAAGTAAATGCATCTGACTTCAAGACACAAAATTATACTCTCTCCTTAAACTGACTTAATTTTTGGAAATGTTTGCTTTATTGCCCCTTCCTTGGCATTTTCAATATTCAAACTGAGAAAGAAATATGTAAATTAAATAAAATAAATCCATTAAGCAGCAGCAGAAGAAGTATATAAAATAAGTTGAAGAATTCTTTATCAAACAGAATATTTAAACAAGACAAAGATGTGTGGAACTTAATTCAGAAAAGACTAATAATGAAACATTTATTTGATTAGGAAGTTCCATTATATGAGTATTGTTGGAGGTAGGTTCTCATGTCCTGCTACTGAAATGCACCTTCAAAGTGGTGGATACAGTGTGCAAACTTCCTTATTATGTTAGGCAGGAAATCTTTCAACATTTTCTTGCATTATTTGAGGTTTTATGGCTAACCAATTTTTTCACTTGATATACACTTGAATTCAGCTTTCCCCAATCCTCAGATTTCACTTGAATTGGGGAAAAGAGCCAGAAGTCAACGTAATAAAAAGAAAGTGTATTTTGAGGAATAAAATCTAAAATCATTTTAGTTAAAACATTTTGGGCTTATAAAAGTTCCCTCTCTCTTTAAAAATTGCTCTATGTCTGATCTAGATATGGGCAGGGTAGACATTACAGTGCCCAAAGTTTCATGAGCCAGGAAAAAACCTGATTGATTGATAGACTTTATTCAATTTTTATAGTTGCTCATTTCATATATACAACTCTAGGCAGCTCACAACAATTAAAAACAATAGCAAGAACAATAAAAATGCAAATAAAATAGCATACAACTATATTAAAAACTACTGTCAGAAATTCAGACACAAAACAGTCACAATCAGTAGGTAAATGCAAGCAATACATCTGATTCAGCAAAACCATTGAAGATGCTCACCACTTCCACTGGCCCCTTAAGTGTGATGGCACAACCATGTCTTCAGGGACTTTCTAGATGCCAGAAGGGTAAAGACCAGTCCAGGGAAATTATTTATTTATTTATTATATTTCTATCCTGTCTTTAGTTCTTTATAAATAACTCGGGGCAGCAAATATTACATAATACTCCTGAATAAAGGAGAATATTAGTAGTTCCGGGTTGAAAAGAGGAGTCCTTGATGCTCTCTGAGCTTGCTTGTTTTCTTGCAGACATTTCATTACCCAAATTAGGTAACATCATCAGTGCTAGCGAGGAGTGCAGTTTGCTGTCAGTTTATATTCCAGTGGCTTGCCTATCAGTATTGGTGGGGGTGGTCTTAGGGATTCTTTGGTTGGGCTTTTTGCTCTTGGCTTATTTGATAGTTTCTTGATTGGGATATTGTTTGCTTGATTGTTGGTCTGATGTTAACCTTGGAGTTAATCTATGCTAGGGGTGTCAAACTCGCGGCCCGTGGGCCGGATGCATCACATGCAGGCCATGCCCACCCCAGCTCCACGAAGGAGAAAAATGTCATGTGACGGCAACGTGACGCCATAAGTTTGACACCCGTGATCTATGCTGATCTGGGTGCTGATTCCTGGTGGAGAGATTCTATAGTCTTTTTGTTCTCTTTTGCGCTGGGTGACAGTCCGTTGCACAGTCTATAGATCAGGGGTGAAATGCTCCTGGTTTGGACTGGATCGTCTGATCCAGTAGCAATGGCAGCGGGTGGTTCGGAGAACGGGTAGCAAAAATCCCTGCCCCCCCCCATGCCCAGCTGAGTCGCACTATCACCAGAGGCTTTTTTTTTTTTTTACTTTTAAAAGCATTTTTTTCTACAATCCTCTTTGAAAAAGTTGTAGAAAAAATGCTTTTAAAAGGTTAAAAAAAAAGCCTCTGACGATCCCAGCTGAGCAGTGCGATCGTCAGAGGCTTTTTTTTTTTTTACTTTTAAAAGCAATGCTCACCGTCACGTGCTGTTCTATTTACCGCATGCCTCTTTTTGGTGTACACTGCGCGTGCACCTCGCATTTGGTGCGTGGTGCGCACTGTGCACATGCAGCCAGCGAACCGGTAGTAAACCAATTCAGATTTCACCACTGCTATAGATGTTGTTAATGTGTCTATTGATGGCTGATTTGTCAGAATGCCAGGCTTCTAGAAATTCCCTGGTGTTTTGGACTTGGCTGGTCTTAGGATGGCCACATTTTCCCAATTGAAACTATGGTTAAATCTCTATATGTTGTGAAATTAAAGAATTTTCATCATGTCTTCTGACTGCTAGTTGGTGTTCATGGATGCGTTCTGCCAGTCTTCTGCCTGTTTGTCGTACATGGTGGTTGTTGCAGTCCTTACATTGTATGTTGTAGATGACTCCTGTTTTTTCTTCTGGGTTGTTGGGTTCTTTTGGGTTGCTTAGGATGTTATTAAGGGCTTTAGTTGTCTTGTGTGCCATGCTGATTCCATGTGGTTGTAGGAGTCTGTTGGTGGTTTCTGAGATATTCTTGATGTATGGCAGTGTAATTCTTTTTAGGGTTTGTGTTGATTGTGCTTTATTGGGTTGAGTGGTCAGGGACTTTTTGATAAAGTTGTGTGGATTTTCATTTTGTTGGAATATGTTGTATAAATTCTCTATTTCCTTTTTTTTTTTTTCTGTTCCAAGTTGCTGCAGTGTGTTTGGGCTTGTCTAAATAAAACTCCTTCCTTCTATTTTCCCCACAACAACAACAACCCTGTAAGGTAGGTTGGACTGAGAGAGAGGGTCTGGTCCAAGGTCCCTCGGCCAGCTTTCATACCTATAATGAGACTAGAATTCATAGTCTCCTGCTTTCTAGGCCAGCGTTTTAACCATTACATCAAAGTGAATCACTAGTTCCAAAGGGCGGGCACCAAAGCTCTCTTCCTGGGTCCCATCAGATGACATTCCTTGGTAGATGGGACCCAGAGCATGGTTGTCTTGGCAGATCTGATGACATGGGTAGATGTAAATAGGAATAAGCACCACCTCAAATATATCCGCCCCGCATCATGTGGGGCTCTATTGAGCATTACCAGCACCTTACCCAAATTTATTTGATATTTGGGTCTCCTTTTCTCCTTTTTTGTACACCAATCTTCTTTCTATGTTGTTAGTGCTGGACATAGGTTTTTATTTTGTTTTTTTTGTTTATTATTTTGTTTTTTTGTTTGTACCTTCTATGATAAAACAAAATGAATATACTTTTTAAAAAAAGAGAATTGTATCCAAAAGCATACAGGTAGTAAAAGCGGCTTGCAGAGCAGAGGTGTAAAATGTGCTGCTAAAAAAATCTTAATTTTCATAACTGTTTTCTAGATTAATAATCTTGGAAGCACAAATGAAGTGACTAATTTGATCCCTAGTCTGAAGGAAGTAGACCCTGATGTTGCATATTCTTCTGTTCCATATGAGAAAGGCTTTGCTTTATTGCTTCATCTGGAGCAGCTGCTTGGTGGACCAGGTATTTATTTATTTTAAAACTACATAACTTTCTTTAACGTAGACATTCTACTGTTGATTAATATATGTCATACTCCCACAGATGTCTTCATTGGCTTCTTGAGGGCATACATCCAACAGTTTGCATACAAGAGTATAGTGACTGAAGACTGGAAGAATTTCCTCTACTCCTATTTCAAGGATAAGGTTAGATGCTATTCTTACAATTCGAGATTTTACTTACAATTCAAACTAAAAGAATGGAATGAAATGAAATCAAACTGTTTTATACATAGTCCTTTCAATAAACTAGTTTGCTTTTTATTTATTTATCCAATTTGTGTAGCTGCCCATCTGAAACCAGTGACTATTATTCCTTTTCACCTAGCAGCCACTTGAGTGACTTTTTAGTCTCTTAAACTCAGCTATAGTTTAATCTATGACCTGTTCAGACATTCTTTCCAAGAGATTTCCTTACCTAAACAGAAAAACAGTGGGAGCAGGAATAACTTATGACTTCCTGCCAGCTTTCTGAGTTTTATTGAGTTTTGTCATGAAAAACTAATAGAGAGCATTGGAAATCTCCCTCTTCCCTCCCCCTACCTACTTCTCTGCTCCATTCTTCCATCCTTCCTTCCTCCCTACCTCCTCCTTTCTTCCTTATCTAAACAGAGAAACAGAAAACTTCCTCCTTCTCCCTCCCTCTCTCCCAAGAAGGCAGATAAGTGCTTGTTGCTGGATAGGTGAGATAGTGAGTGTGGCTAGAAAACTGTCATAGAATGTTAAAAATGAGAATTCTGTACTGCAGCAGCCCCATTGTGCTGAAGCTGCCATAACTTTTCTGAACTGCATTCCTTTGGATTCATGGATCCAGGCCATTTGAGATACCTTGGATGAAAAGGTTTTATCCTAAGATGCCCCATTTCGCCCCACTTAAAAGTTACAGACATGAAAATTTTAGTAGTATAAATATAAACAAAATATGTCATTATGAGGATTCCAGCATGGGGATGTAAAATGATAAAGCAGCACAGTAATTTAAATTCACATACTATTCAGGATTATATGGCTTGGGATTAGAATAGAAGTACTTTTGAAGAAATATGTATAAAAAGTATCTTATTTAAATATTTATGCCTGCATGCATCCAGCTAAGTCAACCCGTGCTTTAGTTGTTAATGACTGAATTGTATTCTATTCATTATGAGTAAAATCTACCGTATTTTCCGGCGTATAAGACGACTTTTTAACCCAGGAAAATCATCTCAAAAGTCGGGGGTCGTCTTATACGCCGGGTACCCGAATCTGAGTTGCTGGCGCTGACCGATGACACTTTGGGAGCACCGGCAACATTGAGGGGAAGCTGTACTCCGAATTAGTTCCAACCTACAAGAGGTGCCAGGCAGTGCGCGGCCCACGAGAAAGGAACGCGTCCCCACTCAACCCCGGAATTCGGGTCACCTTCCTTCCTTTCCCAGCAGTCCACGGTGAAAGCGGTGGCGCGGTCGACCTGGGCCAGCGCCTTGCACACCTGGCTCTGAGTCTCCATTATGAGAAGCTCCATGCGACTTCGCATGTCTCCGCCCCAGTCGCACAGCTCTCGCAATCCGCTCACCGGAGGAGCCATGAAGTGCTCGCACCGCCTTGCCAGATCTTCCTCGTCCTCCTTTCCCCATGGCTTTTCCCGTTGTAATTGCTGCTGCTGCTGCCGCCGAGGCTGCTCCTTCATCTCCGCCCACCGCACCAGACCCAGCCTGGCCAGCACCGCCGTGGCTCCCGCAGTCCAAGCGGATCGGCACCTGGGCTCGCAGGCGAAGGGTGGGAGTGCGCAGCGATCGACGCCGATCGCTGCCACCCACCATCGCCCCAACAGGAAGAACCGCCCGGCAGCGATTCCAAGGAGCCCGAAGCGAACATCCTGGAGCAGCATGGGCTGGCCCAGAGGCTTAAACCCCGGGAGCCCAGGTGCCGAACCCCGCACAGCAGAAAAGACATGACAGCCGGTGCCCAGTTCGTTCTGCAGTCGTCCGGATCGGCGCCAAGCCAGGAAAATGCGCTGCGCACTCCCACCCTTTGCCTGCGAGCCCGGACGCTGATCCAGATGGCTGCAGAAGGAACTGGGCACCGGCTGTCATGTCTTTTCTGCTGTGCGGGGTTCGGCAGCGATCAGCGTCGCTTGGATTGCGGGAGCCACGGCGGACTCCTTCCCCACGAGGTATTGCTCTGCATTTCACCACCTCTTCCAGGCTCGCAGCCACCCACCATCGCCCCAACGGGAAGAACCACCCGGCAGCGATTCCAAGGAGCCCGAAGCTAACATCCTGGAGCAGCACGGGCTGGCCCAGGGGCTTAAACCCCGGGAGCCCAGGTGCCGAACCCCGCACAGCAGAAAAGACATGACAGCCGGTGCCCAGTTCCTTCTGCAGCCATCCGGATCAGCGTCCGGGCTCGCAGGCAAAGGGTGGGAGTGCGCAGCGCATTTTCCTGGCTTGCTTACCTTAGCTCAGTGGTTGGGGGTCAAACAACCCTTTCACAGGGGTTTTGATGGTGGTGCAATACAGAAAAACGAGCGCAACCCTCGCCATCCGGAATGAATGGTGCTGTTGTGGCGGTGGGGGAGGGGGCGGCAGAAGCGGGAAGAAGCGGCGTTTGCGATGGCTGGAAGCTGTGGGAGTGAAGCACTACTTTCATTTGTACGGCAACAGCATTCCGCCTTGGTATATTTGTGTCAGGAGTGGCGCAAGGCAGCCTTTGTTTCCTGCTGCCTGGGACTCAGAGTGGTAAATGGCGTCTGATCCGGAGAGCTGCTGGATTTTGCTCTCTAATCCGGATGCCAAATCGGCCCCCTGCAAACTCTCGTCTCTCGAGGAGCGCTCCCTGAAGCGGGGCTGGAAACTTTGGTTGGACTGCTTGAGAGAGGAGAGCTTGCAGGGGGGCGATCTGGTGTCTGCAACGGAGAGCGGCATCCAGCTTTTTCTCTCCACTATAAGAGCGCTGTAAGAGCGGCAGCCCTCATCTCCTAATGTTTGGGACTCGGAGCGGTAAATGGTGACTGGTCCGGGGAGCAGCTGGATTTTGCAGTCCCAAGCATTAGGAGATGAGGGCTGCCGCTCTTACAGCGCTCTTACAGCGGAGAGAAAAAGCCGGATGCCGCTCTCTGTTGCAGACACCAGATCGCCCCCCTGCAAGCTCTCCTCTCTCAAGCAGTCCAACCAAAGTTTCCAGCCCCGCTTCAGGGAGCGCTCCTTGAGAGACGAGAGTTTGCAGGGGGCCGATCTGGCATCCGGATTAGAGAGCAAAATCCAGCTGCTCTCCGGATCAGACGCTATTTACCGCTCTGAGTCCCAAGCAGCAGGAAACAAAGGCTGCCTTGCGCCGCAAATATAGCAAGGCAGAATCCTGATGCTGCACTTTCAGCAGACAGATGAGGGCTGCCTTGGCCATCGGCTGGCGCAAATATACCAAGGCGAATGCTCATGCCGCACAAGTTCAAGTAGTGCTTCGCTCCCACACTTCTTCCGGCCCTCAGTCTCTCAGGGAGATGCTTGACTTCCTCTCAGCCCCAAGACACTGGCTGGCCCATGAGATGAGAGAGAGAGAGAAAGAGAGAGAAAGAGAGAGAATCAGAATGAGACAGAGAGAGAAAGAGACAAAGAATGAAAGAGAGAATGAGAGAGAGAATCAGAATGAGACAGAGAGAGAAAGAGACAAAGAATGAAAGAGAGAATGAGAGAGAGAGAATCAGAATGAGACAGAAAGAGACAAAGAATGAAAGAGAGAGAAAGACAGAATGAAAGAGAATGAGAGAAAGAGACAGAGAGAATCAGAGAGAGAGAGTGAGAGAGAGAGAATGAGAGACAGAGAAAGAGACAGAATCAAAGAGAACCAAAGAATCAGAGAGAGAATGAGAGAGAGGGAGAGAAAATGAAAGAGAATCAGAATGAGAGAATCAGAATGAGAGGGAGAGAGTGGGGAGAGAGAGAAAGAGGGGGAGAGAGAAAGAGAATGAGAGAGAAAGAGTGGGAGAGAGAGAAAGAGAAAGAGGGGGAGGGAGAAAGAGAAAGTGGGGGGGAGAGAAAGGGGGACAGAGAGAAAGAGAGAATGAGAGAGAGTGGGGGGGAGAAAGAGAGAAAGAGTGGGAGAAAGAGAGAAAGGGGGGAGAAAGAGAATGAGAGAGAAAGAGTGGGAGAGAGAGAAAGAATGAGAAAGAGGGGAGAGAAAGGGAAAGAGTGGGGGAAAGAAAGAATGAGAAAGAGTGGGAGAGAGAAAGAGAATGAGAGAGGGGGGAGAGAGAAAGAATGAGAAAGAGTGGGAGAGAAAGAAAGAGAGGGAGAGAGAGAGAAAGCGAAAATGAGAGAGAGAGAAAGAGAAAGAGAGAATGAGAGAGAAAGAGTGGGAGACAGAGAGAGAGAGAGAGACAGAGAGGATGGAGAGTGCCTGAAGGACCCCATCCCGTACTGGGAGTCCAGGTGCTTCAGCAAGCGGGGCACTGGATTCGTATTAGTGGTCTGCGAAATTTAAAATTATGAAGTTGGTGGTCCCTGAGGTCCAAAAGGTTGGGGACCCCTGGCCTAAGACCATCGGAAAACACATATTTTTGATGGTTTTAGGAATAACTTTATCGTTGGGGGTCACCACAACATGAGGAACTGTATTAAAGGGTCGCAGCATTAGGAAGGTTGAGAACCACTGCCTTAGTTGCTTGCCTTGCTTCGCTTGCCTGAATCCATTCCATCAGCAAGCGACTTCAACTCCCAGAAACAAAGCTGGCAGAGGAATTTTGGGAGTTGAAGTCTACAAGTCATAAAGTTGCCAAGGTTGGAGACCCCTGTTCTATTGGGTACCGTAAGTTTTTTTCCCCTTTGGGATCTTTAAAAAAAAAATAGTTAATTGGGGTTTTTTTTAGTTCTTTTTTAGACCTAGCCATTTAAAGTTTAGGAAGTTTAAATTTAGCTTTCATATAAAAATAAAAATAAAATAAAATAATATTTGTGCAGCTTTCTGAGATTTAGTGTGTTTCTGTAGTGTTTCACTCTAACTACACAAACACACAAAATCTCACAAAGCTGTATGTGGAATTTTGTGTGTGTAAAGTGTGAAAGTTGGGTTTTTGGGCTTTTTGTGGCTGTGTGAAGTTCCTGCTTGTTGCAGGGGCCATTTTGGGTCTAGCACAGCTACTTTTACATTGTGGATGAGCCAGTTGTGTTGTGTTGTGTTGTGTTGTGTTGTGTGTGTAAAGCGTGAAAGTTGTTTTTTGGGGCTTTTTGTGGCTGTGTGAGGTTCCTGCTTGTTTCAGGGGCCATTTTGGGTCTAGCACAGCTGCTTTTACATTGTGGGTGAGCCAGTTGATGTTTTTTTAATTTTTATTTGGTGTGCGTTGGAAGAGGGGTAGTCTTATACGGCGAGTATAGCCCAAACCCTATATTTTAACAGGAAAAGTAGGGGGTCGTCTTATACGCCCGGTCGTCTTATACGCCGGAAAATACGGTATATCTGAGAATCTGGAGACTTGATGATTTCTTACATATTCAACTGCATTTAATTTGTTTTGGTGACTTTTTTTTAAAAAAAGTGGGGTATGTTATATTGTAAGAAATTGATATGACTTTAAAAGCAATTTTGGTTCACTGCCCTCATTTTGGCTAATAGGATGTCATTTTTTTTCTAGGTTAATGTTCTTAACAAAGTTGACTGGACTGCATGGATGCATACTCCTGGTATGCCACCAGTAAAACCTGAGTAAGAGTTTTCCTCTAGTAGTTCTCCCCATCTCCATATTTACAGGCAGAGCTTTTAGTTGTATTTTTAAAGCTATTGCTTAATAAAGATGTTTGTTTTTAAAAATCTACGTTATTTGTTCTGGATCTTTTGTTTGTTATGTTGATATGAGCATTTAGCTGATTGCTAGATGAATATGAGACACATTATTTTTTTTTATATGATCTAAATCTACAGTACATATAGAATAGTTTTGTATAAAAATAAATGTATTAAAATCAATATTACCAGTATTCAAAAATCAAGAATCAAATAGCTACAGAATATTTTTGAATTATTTTTTAAAAAATTCTACATATCTGTAAGCAAAGTTCTTTATATTACATAATCTGCTCAATGCATGTAGAGCATTAGGCATGTGCCAAAAATAAACATGTAATTTCATGCACACACACTTTTACATTTGTAAACAAATCCTGTTCTTTTTTCCCATCATCAGATATGATACTACATTGTCAAATGCTTGTGTTGCCTTGAGCCAAAGATGGATCAAAGTGAGTTAATGACTTCTAATACACAGAAGGTTTTATATGTTTGTCAAGTGCTATTTTAGTGTTCCACTTTGCATTGACTTCCACTTTCATAGTATAGAATTTAATACAAGGTCCTTAACAACTTGCCTTTATACTGAAATATTTTTGTTAGCTGCTATTTTAGACTGTTTTGAACATTATTTCTTCATATATATTTTTATTAGTGATAGTATGAGTTTGAGAGACATTGCATGAATTTACTCAATAGAAATAGGTACTTGCCATAATGCTATGATATAAAGTTGTTCATAATTATGTGGAAGTAAGGCTTTAATTTTCCTTGTTGCAATTGGAATAAGTTACACATACAGTAGGAAGTCTATTCTAATCTTGTCTTTGCAGATATTTGTTATCTTTATAATTCTGTAAGTATGTAAGACAAAACATTTCTTGTCTTTAAAGAAAACTGAAGCCTTGGTGTTTGATCCTTATTTACCAAAGTGAGGTTTGATAAATGAAATCCTTCTGAATGTAGATCCTTGTATTTTAGAAACTCTGAGCTCCTTTGTATATCCCTGCCCTTATGTGTTTCACATTTCTTTCCAATTTGGCTTCCTTTAGGCCAGTGAAAGTGATCTTGGTTCTTTCAGCTCAGCTGATATAAAAGATTTGTCTTCTCACCAACTAATTGAGTTCCTTGCACTCCTGCTGTTGGAGGTAAGTGGTTGCCAGCCATTTGTCATTCAAACAGATATTGAAAAGAAGGATTTTTTTCAAGGAATATGGCATGAACCTAGCGTTTTAGACAGTATTTCATTAATTTGGAAAATTGAATGTTTATTCAAATTGTTTGGCTACCCATCTCGTCTAAATGATTCTGGGAAAAGTCACAACAGGTAAAAAGATAAAAACTAATACAGGTAGTCCTCCACTTACAAAAAGTTTATTTGGTGATTGTTTGAAGTTACAATGGCACTGACAAAAGTGACTTATGACAATTTTTCATACTTATGGCTGTTGCAGCATCCTCATGGTCACATGATTTACATTCGAATTCTTGACAACTGACTCACATTTATGACGGTTGCAGTGTCCTGGAGTCATGTGATCCCCTTTTGCAACCTTCTGACAAAGTCAATGGGGAAATCAGATTCACTTAACAACCATATTACCAATTTAAGAACTGCAGTGATTCACTTAACAAATGAGGTGAAAAAAGTCATAAAATCAATTAACAAATTTCTCACTTACCAACATAAATTTGGGGCTCAATTGTGGTCGTAAATTGAGGATTACCTTTATACAAACATAAATTATCCACGATCAATTAAAAAAACCAGAAAATTATGATCAGTAGAATTCATTCTACTTTAGCTCATGTCTTCGGGGCCTTCCTAAAGGCGGGGAGGGTCAGGGCCAATGTAAGCCTTTATAGGTCATAACCAGTACCTTAAATTGGACTCGGAACCAATGCTACTCACAGAGCTGGGGAGTTTGAGGACTACCCATGCTAATACATTCTATACCAGCTGCAACTCCTGGGTGCTCTTTATGGGCAACCCCATATATTTAACCAATTTCATTGTATATATGATGTACAATGACAATAAAGGCTATACTACTATACTATATATAGCACAATACAGAAACCCATTGAAGTGATGACCAAGGTATGAGTGAGTAGAGCCTTTGGTTCAGGAACAGGTGTGACTGGCACACAATATGGAGTTGCACGATGTTGTTTTTTATTATGCCAATGTATAAATAGTGGTAAATGATAGCTCAATGTGATATTCTTTCATTCACAAACATGGGGAATGATTAACTCAGACAACCTTTTCGTTCAAATGTTTCGTGTGTTTCCTTCTTCCTTATTTGTGTAAGCATAAGGGAAGGATTGTTATTTACATTACAAATTAACCAACTATTTTTTTAAATATAGTATATGTTGGTTTAGAAGGGCTCTGGATATGCTAGGTAACTTTACAACAAGCAAAGCTGAGGGACTTGCTTTAGAAATAGATTGGACACCAAAAGAAACAATGCTAGGAATTGGTTACTTAATTTTCTTACTTCTATTTAATGAATATAGACCAAAGGCAAAATGAAGCTGTAGCTGTATAATATTGCTATTATCTGCTCTGAACTGCAGTTTTCTACAATAGAGTGAGTGACTGCCCAAAAACACTGTTTAGAAACTGACATTGTTATTTGGAACTAAAGATATATTGTTGTGGCTTTTTTCCCATTTCCTTTTCCTCCTTGTTTGTCCTTCTCTTTCTCACACCCACCCACACTATTTCAAAATTCATAGAATCCTCTTTCAGTGAGCCATGTGAGTCGAATGCAGGAAATCTATGACTTCAATGCAACAAACAATTTCGAAATCAGATTCAGGTTCGTTGCAAATGTAGAAATAATATATTGAAAATCAAGTTTTTCTACTTAGTCCTATTTCATGTACACCTAAATCTCTCATGATGGAGATCAGAAATTGGAAACAAATATATAGAAGTAAGCAGCTGTTCAAGAATGAGAGCATCACACCTGGGAAGTTGGAAGACGGTGAAAGATGATACTTTTGTTTTGTACTTAGACTCCTTTAAATGTTGGATTATATCTGGCAAAACCAGTTGCTTAGTTAGAAACTTTTGCAGATTTAATCTATTTACTTCGATGTCAACAAACATTGTTAGTTAGACTATTAAGCTTTTGGCTAAATAAGCCACTATTATATCAGGACTATATATATATATATATATATATTTGTTTCATCCTCATGCACTGACTTCAGTGCTTTGTTTCCAGTCTCTTCAATTCAAATTTTAAAACTATTTATCAATTGGCATTCAACCACAATTTCCTACTTTGGTCTTCAGCAAGCAACATGGGGTTTAAAGAGATAAGAATAAACATCCCAAATGGGAGGAAAGGGGAGGGGAATGATCTATGGGCCTGACAGTCATTCACCTATATTTGTTAAGCCAAGAATGTTAAATTGACATGATCCTTAAAATTGTCTAATCTGTAGAGGGTCCTGCCAGTTTTTAAAATTCTAAATTTTGATTTGTCAGTTTGATTATTCGTTATCTATATGTTATGTGCAAGAGTCTTGCTGATTGGTTTAGTTGTTCATGAAGCACTGAAAAACAGTCTCTCACTATCAGTAGATTGATTTGATGCATGTTGTAGAATAAAGCAAATTGACTTTTTTTTTTTTTAAAAGAAAGCCTAAGGAGAAGTTGAAAGCATATGTGCAGTGTGTGATAAAACTTTAGGGGATAAAAAATTTAAAAATATGTCTATGCAAGGGATATCTTACCAAGACAGCTTGTGCATCTTGCATACACAGTGCTTCTTCTAAACCCTACTAATAGAGGCAAATTATCATTTTTAAAGCTTTTCTTGTGTGCCAATTAAATTTTTATAACTGGATATCTGAAAAAAAAGATAAATTATATGAATAACTATGCTTAATTTGCATATTGATTCAATTCTAGAATCTGGATTGATTCAATTCTAGAATCTGGATTATTATTAATTACATATAAAAAGGATTTATACATCACTGTTTACAAAATTGTTAAGTGGTTTATAGTAATATAAATGAATACAATAAAAAGGGAAATGAATTTCATCTCGCTACCTTTCAGATGGCTCCGCCTCTGCATTCAAGCCAAGTGGGAAGATGCCATCCCTCTAGCTCTAAAGATGGCTACTGAACAAGGCCGCATGAAATTTACTCGTCCGTTATTCAAGTAAGATAAATGTCAAAATGTTTTGGCCATTTTCCTGATCATTGACTTAAATGTCACTTTTGACTTTTTCAAAATCACCAGTATCAGAATTATAATGCAAATACACAACTCCCTTATTAATCATCTTCATGTGGAATTTGTAGTAGCTTTTGTTTAGTCTATTTCTTTTCATATACCAACAATACAAATTTCACAACCTGGATGTTGAAGGAGCAAGAGTTAACAACCTTTTTTTATAAAGTTGGCATTGCTGTTTTATAATGTCATTTTAAAACTTAAAATCATTAATACATGCTAAAGAATAGCAGTTATTATAAGATCACATAGGACAAGGGTGTCAAACTGGCGGTCCATGGGCCAGATGTGTCACATGCAGGCCATGCCCACCCCAGCTCCATGAATGGGAAAAACATCGCAAAAGGTCACGAGACGGCAACATGACGCCACAAGTTTGATACCCATGACATAGGAGAACCTAAATATTGTTAAATTTGGCTGTGAGATTTTGGCTTTTTAAAATAATTTTTGTTGTTACTGGAGATTAATAAACATCATGTTGTTCACATTTGATTGAAGCAAGCAATCTAACAGGCAGAGCAATCATATAAATAATGAGACATTTTGAAAATATTGGATGATTAGACTAGCTGAGACCTTGTTTTGTTTTATCTATCACTCCACTCTGGGATTTTTAAAATAGCAGATGTATATACATATTTTATATAAATAATGTAAATTCTCCACATTACATCCAGGCGGAAATGTAACTAAGTTCAAAACAGGTTCATGCAAATCTGCTCCTATTTATCATGTAGCACTTTTCTCAAACTCCAAATATACTCCGAATGGAGTAGATAAACTATGTGATCCTATGTGATTCAGACTACAGTTTTTATTATGTGGAACTGATAATGAAAACAAAAGCACTAAAAAAAATTTTTTTGTTATGTGGAATTTTTTATAGGGATCTCTATAAATTTGAAAAATCACGTGACCAAGCCATCAGTGCCTTCCAGCAGCACAAAATATTTATGCATCCAGTGACTGCAATGTTGGTATCCAAAGATCTGGGCCTGGAGGGACAAACAGCCTAACTTCTGCAGAGTTGATGGTGCTGACCTTGTATAAGAGAATTTAGCTATTCTTTTCCACCCTTTTGCGAAAAATTACAAATAAAATCATGGTAGATCTCATTTGCTTTCTTACTTTACATTGTGTTCTAAACCTGGAACAAGGAAGCTCTTTCTGCATTTTCTAGAGCTTTGCACTTCTGCTACATACACGTTCTACAAAACTGGGAAAAAAATCCTATATTTTTGTACATTTTGCTACACTAGCTGTACTTTTACCACAACAGGTACTAGTGGACTTTATTGAAATTGTGTGTATTAACACTAGTTTTTTGAGTTCTTCTACCTGCAATCTCTTTTTATGTTGGGATACTTAATAATGCAATCATTGATTTCATCAGAACAGTGAAATAAACAATGAACAGATACAACTATCTCTGATTTATATTCTTTCTTTAACTGTTGGTATAGCTTTCATGTCTGATTCATGAGTCAAATCTTTGTCTTTATAAAGGCAGAAATAATTAACTGGTTTATTTTTATTTATAAGATTTATGTGGTATACCTATTGGCTATTGGAGATTTAAACGTGAGAATAAACATTATTATTAAAGTGACCCCTGAAAGCTGCAACACAAGATTGAATTTATAGAGGGATTTATGAAGGTTCTGGAAAAATTCTTGGAACTATCCAGAGGAACAGGTCAATCAGCTTTGGAATATAAAGATTCATGAATATTGAACTTTTTGAGAAGTGACTTTAGGTTTGAATATATGGTGTTTGGATTATTGGACAAAAGAGGAACAAAATAAAACTAAATGAGATGCTCCATCTGCAAGAATAGAGTGGAATTTGGGGAGAAACAGCGTCATTAATTCAAAGTATTAAAGATACTTTTACAAGATGCTACAAGGAGATTATGAATAAAATGTAGAGCATAGATGGAGAGCTGGAAAACATGATACAAAAGACAAGGAGTGACCAAGACGCCCAGGAAAAGGAGGAGCCAATTGAAAGAGTAGATGAAAAAACAGAACAGAAAAACCAACAAATAAAATGAGATGACAAGAAGGAGATAACTACAAAAACAACAATGACTTATGAAATAAGCCAAGGGGAGAGTATTTTAAGGGAATTTTTTAAAAAATGAGTTGCAGGAAGATTTTTTTGGAAGAGAGATGGGGCAAGAGTAGATATTTTGAACATTAGACAATGGAATAGGGCAGAGAAAGGAGAAATGTTTAAAATGATTAGTCAAGATAGAGACAAAGATCCAAGAGAGGAATATGGCAAGCTAAGAAAAGAAGAAAGCTTTAAAGCGGGCAAGAGACAATGGATAGAAAGGGAATATTTTTAAATATAATAGTTGCATAATTAAAAGTTAAAATAGGGATGCAAACTAGAGAGGGGGGGATTAATGGAATACACATTTTTATATAATAAAGTGAAGTAAGGGGAAATTAGAATTTGAAGGTATCAAGTATGCTTGAATAATATGGTGATTGGCATAAAAATAACATTGAAATATTGAATAATTAATGGAAGATTATAACATAAATATTAGTATTTTTAGAACCATATAACCTTGCTAAATGTAATAAGTATGATTAGTAATAATTGTAGTAAAACAAATGACACTCAATATGGTGATTGGCATAAAAATAATATTGAAATATTGAATAATTAAATAATAAAAGATTATATAAAAAAGATTTAGGGAAGAAAAACAAAATGCACAGGTTCCGTATATAGTATATAGTACCTTGCTCAATAGTAGAAAAAGCCACAGTTCTGGGCTGCATAAACAGAGGAATAGAATCAAGATCACATGAAGTGTTAATACCACTTTATAATACCTTGGTAAGGCCACACTTGGAATATTGCATTCAGTTTTGGTCACCACGATGTAAAAAAGATGTTGAGACTCTAGAAAAAGTGCAGAGAAGAGCAACAAAGATGATTAGGGGACTGGAGGCTAAAACATATGAAGAACGGTTGCAGGAACTGGGTATGTCTAGTTTGATGAAGAGAAGGACTAGGGGAGACATAGCAATGTTCCAATATCTCAGGGGTTGCCACAAAGAAGGAGTCAAACTATTCTTCAAAGCACCTGAGGGTAGAACAAGAAGCAATGGGTGGAAACTAATCAAGGAGATTAGTTAGAACTAATTTCCTGACAGAACAATTAATAAGTGGAACAACTTGCCTACAGACGTTGTGAATGCTCCAACATTGGAAATTTTAAAGAAGATGTTGGATAACCATTTGTCTGAAGTGGTGTAGGGTTTCCTGCCTGGGCAGGAGGTTGGACTAGAAGACCTCCAAGGTCCCTTCCAACTCTGTTATTCTATATATAACTTAAATATGTGTACTATTACCAGAATTATATAAGCTTTTCAAACGTAGTAAATATGATGAATATTATTTTATTTGTACCAAAATGTAGGACAGTCAGGTGCCACACTGTTCATGCATTGATATGTTTGTAAAAAAACAAAAAATTGGGAGGGCGGGGCAAGATTTATGTGGTATGGTGGTTTGCAATGGTGGCTCTGGGTGACATACCAGGATTAAAAGGCAAAACCCATGGAACATAACTCCTGGCACCCAGGATAAAACAACTACCTCGTTCATCTAAAAATGCAATAGAGCTCATCTAGCTACCTGACTCAAACATCTGGGGGAACAGCTAGGCTTCAGTGCCTTGCGAAAGGCTAACAGAGTCAGGGCCCTCTGAATCTTCAAAGGATGCTATTCTGTAGGGCAGGTACTACAGGTACTCCTCAACTTATAACAGTTTGAAGCGATCGTTTGAAGTTACAATGGCATTGAAAAAAGTGACGACCATTCTTCACACTTAACAACTGTTGAAGCATCCCCATGGTCAAATGATCAAAATTCAGATGCTTGAGAACTAGTTCATATTTTTTATAGTTGCAGTATCCTGGGGTCCTGTCATCACCTTTTGTGACCTTCTGACTAGCAAAGTCAATGGGGAAACTAGATTCAATTAACAGCCTTGTTACTAATTTAACAACTGCATTGATTCACTTAACTGTGGCAAGAGAGGTCGTAAAATGAGGCAAAACTCACTTAACAAATGTCTCACTTAACAATAGAAATTTTGGGCTCAATTGTGGTTGTAAGTTGAGGACTACCTGTACTGCTGGAAAGCCATAACTGCAGGGTCTAACAAGATATGGTTTTGACAAAAGGGGCTCAGAGCACAGCAATAGCACTTAGACTTATATATCGCTTCACAGTGCTTTACAGCCCTCTCTAAGCATTTTACAGAGTCAGCATATTGCCCCAACAATCTGGGTCCTCATTTTACCGACCTCCGAAGGATGGATGGCTGAGTCAACCTTGAGCCTGGTGAGATTCAATCTGCCAAACTGCTGGCAGCCGGTGATCAGCAGAAATAGCCTGCAGTACGGTACTCTAACTGCTCATAAGTATGCCCTCTGCTAGATCTGTTTAGGTTGGATAGAAATGATAGGAGACAGATCGTGTGTGTGTGTGTGTGTGCACGCATGTGCTATAATTTCTATTCAACCTAAATAGATTAGCAGGGGGCTAGATACAAACACACACACACACATGAGTACTGATATATTTTGGTCTATTGTGATACTCAAGATGCAGCCACAATTCCCTAATGTTTTAAAATATTTTTTCAACCATATTTTAATTTTAGAAGATTTATAGCTGACAACCTTTTTCTTTTCTCCATATTGTTTATGGAAGGTGATTAGTTTTTTGTTTTTTTTAGAAATATGCTGAATAATTTTTTGCCTAGACAAAAAGGGTGTTATTGCCGGCAGTGAGGGAAGAAAGATGTTTTAGAGAAAACGGAGCTAAAAGGAAATTAGTAGACAGCCCTCCCGTGCCATTTCCAAATAAATCCATAAGACAATTGCATGTATAAAGACTTGTAGTTTCCATGTACTATAGTAAAATTTCAGTCTATTTCCCCATAGCCATATTTATTCTAGTATGGCTTTTTGCTTCTAAATTCAGCTTCATTTCAATGTGAGAGAAATACACCAGAGAAATCTGTAACAGATATTACCTAAATGTTGTGTATTCACATTTGGATTAATGATTAATACTAATAGGTCTACTATACATATCAGTTCTGTTTGGGCTGAAGTCTAAAGGTTGTTGCTTTACCCTAGTTACCTCATGATCAATACCGATTTTGTCATTAGAGTAATCTTTTATATTCTTTCAAAATGTGCCCATACAGAAAATTACAACTTAGTTAAAGGAATGCATCCTCTTAACTCTAAGCTCATTTCAGAATGGCGTCATTTAGAATGGAGTTTGGTAGTGAATTTGGGAAGGCAGACTAATTTATTCATACAAAACTATTGGCTTGTGATTGTGCATGCATACATTTTTATTACCAACATAACATGAGATTCTGCAGTTTCATTTGATGATCAACATGTAGAAAAAGAAAAAATTAAAGTGCCTAGATGGGAGATGATGCTCCTCAATTCCAATTAGGGTTAAAGGTTCATATATCCCTGGCAGAAGCAAAGAAGAGATGAAGATCAAGCCAGGAGTTCACATTATTGCTTCCTTTTATCAACAGACCAAAAGAATTTTATTTTGTAGTACACAAAAATATGGCTGAGTTGAGTAATGTTTGTTCTGCTTGGTGCAATCAGAGTTCAAAACAACTCTGAACCCAATTTGTTTTTAATGGTAAATGACTAAAATTTAGGATTCTTTGCACAACAAGGAAGTGCTCTGTCAACTAAATAATTGTTGGGTTTCGCATATGGGCTTTCTTTGAACATACTTACTATCAAACATATTTTTGTAGAAAGTATTGTCTCTGAGTTTTTTGAGTTTGAATACAACTGGAGACATTAGGAACATTAGCTATTCAAGCTAACAATATTAGCTATTCAAGCAGGTAAAATCTTTGAAAGTGGGTGCATGGGGAAAAAATTTAACTTGCGTGGGATGTTTTAATTAATAGAAAATTGAATTCACCAGGAAAAAGTTTGAATTCACATAATTATTATCTCAGTCAAATGTGGCTGTCAGAAATATTGAACCGATATGGCGTAGGATTCCCGTTGTGTGACACACTGAATCAAGTTAAACAACAGATTAAAGATATACATGGGCAAATGGACATGGCAACCCTTTCAACTAATCATTCCCTTAAACTGCTGACAGCAGTTAAAACAACTTTCACTCTGGAAAAGTATTTACATTTAGAAATGCCATCAGTGGAGAGACAGTTATTTGTTAAGTTTAGATTCGAACTTCTAGATACCAATGTTAGATTCGGCCGTTATCAGAAAATCCCGTATGACAAAAGAATATGCATATGTGGGGTAAACGTCATGGAGGACACGGCGCATATAATATTCGAATGTAGTCTCTATCAAGAAGTAAGAAAACAATATCTGTCCCCAATTATAAATAAATTTCCCCACTGGAATATAAGCCAAAAATTAGCTTTTTTGTTGAGGGCTGACTCTCCTCCCCTGGTAAGAGCGATCACTCGATACCTTAAAAGAATGATGGCAATACGAGCCAATTATATCAAAAAAAAATTTATCGATTGTAAGGAAGATGAGCTCAGTTAGAGAGGAGCTATCCTATTTGGGTTATCTAGTCTTGACAACTTAGCTATTGAAATTTGATATTGTAAAATTTTAATGTCATCTATCATATATTTTTAGATTGCTATTTTTATAACTGTTTTATCTTTTTCCCTTTTTCTTTTCTGTTTTGTTTGAAAAGGCCTTCGGGCTATTCAATAAACTATACTATACCAGTCAAATGTTTGGAAACACTTGAGTTTAGGAAGCAGTTCTTTCAAGAACAAAAATGAAACAAAACAGGCTTCAGAGCTAATTTGGATAGCAAGAGGTTATTTTATAGTGCTTATTTAATTTACAAAAATAGGATTGCCAACATGATCGCCAATGTCCGATGATGGATATGGCACAAGAAGAAGAAGAAGAAGAATTTAATTCACAAAGATTTGCTTTCTCTGTGTTTTTCATCAGATACTTGGTTATGTACATATGTTGATTTATTTGCAGAACCCAGGAACCTCCGGGTGGGTGGGTAGCTTTTTAGTCTTCTGATTGGGACAGTAGAAGCCAGTCAGGTGGCTTGTGCTGCAGAATGTAGATCAGAGAGGTGCTCAATCTTAAACTGAAGCTCTCTAGTAACAGGACAACCCTGAGCTGAAGACAGGTATGCCAAGGTACACGGTGCATGTCCGAGGGGAATGGCTCACTGTCCCTTGTCAAACTGGGACAAGCACAGTGCAATGGCTAGGAAAAGAAGCTCTGAGGCGTTACATCAAAAACAAGCCTGACAATGGAGGGTTTGCTTCAGTGGAAGAAATAACATTCTATGTACGATGCTGCAAAGGACTTGGATTGCTGGACCACGATGATGCCTTGGAGGATGTCCTAGAGGACAATGAATTTGTGGAAGTTGGTAAGCAAACTGCACATTACAGGTCTGAAAAATACCTTGTGTACATCAAAGGTGTACATCAAAGAGCCTTGGTAGTTCAGTGGTCTAAGGCACCCTGTTATTAAGCTGGTTATTAAGACCAGCTGCCTGCAATTACTGCAGGTTCGAATCTCGCCAAGGCTCAAGGTTGACTCAGCCTTCCATCCTTTTTAAGGTAGGTAAATTGAGGACCCAGTTGTGGGGGCAATAAGCTGACTTTGTATAAATATACAAAAGGATGAAGGCTATTGTAAGCTGCCCTGAGTCTCCGGAGAAGGGCGGCATATAAATCAAATTAAAAAAAAAAAAAAAGGGAAATTATACATTTCATAAACTGAAATGGTCATAAAGGGAAAAGATGGCAGGAAACAATATAAGCTGGTCTCCGTCAGGAACAAGTTTACCTTTAAATATAAGATATTTTAGTTACAGTTACTTTCAAATATCTTTAAAGCATTTTTAGAAGAGGTATACAAACCATGTATTTTCCTTATTCATGAACTGAAAGAAAATATATTAGATCTAAACTGCTGTTTTTGATGTCACATTCATCATAACATCCCAGATTTCAGCTGCAATTGTATCTCAGCAGAAAAGCAATTGTCCCTGTGTTGTTTGTCCTTTATCATTCCTCCCTATTGCTAATCCACTATCAAGCTTTTGACAATCAGTTTTTGATACAGGGATTTGGTTTCTAAGCTTCATATTGGCCTTCTGTATTTATTGTTAACAATATAAATTAGGCTGCTATTTCCATAATGTCCAACCTCACCTATATGGGAAAGGTATGTGCAAATAATAAATATTTATGTCTGACAAAATTGTTGTATATGTGTGTTTGCTATTAAAATAGCATTGAGAGCTAATTTTCCTCCTGGTTCTTCTGGGGCATAGCTGGGAGATTGTGAATTGGCTGGTTTTGTTTTTTTTTTACTGGTTTTTTTTAAATTTAGTTGTTGTTGCAACCTGCTCAGAGTGGTACTCTAAGATGGATGGCCATACAAATCTTTTAAGTAAATAATTTAATTGGGGAAAAAGAAAGCATAAAGAGACAAGGGGAAATGGCATAATAAGATTTGAACGATGCTGTTGTTGATGTTGATGATGATGTTGATGTTGATGTTGATGATGTTGATGTTGATGATGATGTTGATGATGATGAAGAAGAAGAAGAAAGGTAACCAAGGCATGACTTATTTGGACATAGAAATGAAAAAAATCTATGTATTAATGAGATTAATTTCCCTTTACCTCCAGTGATACAAGGAGATGTAATGTCCCCAGATTTTATTCCATCTCAGCCAGAAGGTGTTTATTTGTATCCTTTGAAAAATCTCTCAGATTTTTTTTTTAAGATTCCTAGGTTGAAAAGATCTAGTTTAGTGCATAATTGTATTCTTTCTCTTGCTAATAACAGTAGCCTAAAAAGAAGTTTAAATGAACAAAGTAAAATCAATCTCCAAAATATTCTTAAATGTAAAGTTAAACCACCAGCTTGCCATGTTTATTTTCTTTATATGTTATTTCAGATATAGATACAGATACAGATATAGAGAACCAGAACAGGTATGGGGGAATGGTGGTTTATGAAGAGTTAGCACAGCCTTCAGCAATTTCATGTCCACATGTGATCGAATTAACAGCATCACAGCCAGAATGGCCATTACCATACACTAGTGGGAACTGAAATTAAAGTCTGCTCCATAATATATGTTCCATAATTTGGAATATAAATCTAAATGTGTTTGTTTCCTGTTCTGATCCATGTTTTTTCTTCTTGTATATGATTTAGATGATAAATATGCAGGCTTCCTTGTTTTCTTAATTTTCCAACACTGTTCTAAAAAACCTTGCTGCTCTAATAATAAACCACCACTACAACAGTATGATATGCTTCTGTGTGCATGTCTAGGTTCTGGTCTACCAAACACAATGGGAATTACATCTGAGTAAACAGAAGAAGTTACATTCCTAATATTCTCAAGTCTAGGAAATTGACTGATTGCACAGTCCTAAAAAAGATGCTGGAATGAATCATTGCAATCTAAGAGTTTAATAGTCTGGACCTTGCCTTTTGGACATAATGTTTTTTTTAATTACATGAAAATAGTTCCTACTAGTACAATGGCTCCGTTTCAGATTATTTTTATTTTATTTTTTTCTTATAAACTGTTGTGTTTTTCTTATAAACTGTTTTTTCTTATAAACTGCAGAAGGAAGAGCAATATAAAAATTAAAGAAGTAAAAATGAAAGAGAAACTCTGATGGTTCCACTTCAATGCCTTTGATTGTGCACAAGCATCAACAATAACCCCACAGATTACAGTTTGTTGCCCTTATTGATATCATGTTATTCTCTCTAACACAGTTCTTTCGTTCAGTATCTTTATTTAGATGGAAATAGTTTGACAACAGAAGATTTGGTAAATTTAGGAAAGGGGCTGTATAATATCAAGGTAAATATCTTGAGAGATTTTGATATTTTTGTTCTTTACCCATAATTAAAACACAAAATAAGTAAGAACTTTTTTTTCCAGCTTACTCCTGAAGCTGAAATTAGAGTAAAAAAATCCAGAGATGTTATTGAAAGTATTATAAGTGAACAAAGAGGTAACCATTGCTTTCATTTTATAAAATGATTTCCTGGGAGCTCAGACCAATATTTTTCTTCTTCTGCTTCTTACTTTGCATCCCTAGAACTTGAGAGCGAACAAAATCCCCTAGCCAATCTTGTTCTAAAACAAGCAAAATGTACCTATTGCACACCCAAATCATAGCAACATGATAATAGAAATAGAACTGAATTTGCATCTACTGCCCTAATCAGTGGTGGGATTCAAGTAATTTAACCACCGGTTCTCTGCCCTAATGATTTCTTGCCAAACTGCTCAGAAATTTAACAACCGGTTCTCCCAAAGTGGTGTGAACTGGCTGAATCCCACCACTGGCCTTAATGCCAAATATATCCAGTTGGGAATAAGCACCACTTTCTGTAGAAAAAGAGAAAACATATTCTTAATATAAAACAATAAAAAGGTATTAAGACCAATCAGCTATGTTGCAGTCATTGGGGTAGAATGAAAGGTAGAAAGTGGGAAAGGAGCCGCCATGACCATCAATACAATAACCCACTGGTATGAAAAATAGCATGAAGACAATGTTTCACCCGTGACTTCATCTTCTCAGATGTACTATTATGTGTGCTGCACGATTCAGGATTGCAGCCAAAGGGACTGCAACAGATAAATATGCACATGCCCAAGGAGACTGCCCTGGTTATAAAGCATTTTGAGAGGGAGAAAGCAATAAAGTTGCTGCAATGAACAATACTGATTGTAGTGACCCCAGCATTCACACCGTCTGCTTCTTTATTGCTGCCACTATCACATACCATTTTCTAAGTGGTACTTAGAGATGGCCCTGGATTACAGAGTCTTATACAGGCCTACCTGAACAGTTATGGCAGTAAACATGACAATCTAAGTCTCTTTCTTGAAACACAATAATAATAAATACATAATGTATCTGTTTCTTTCAGTTGTCTACGGAATCACAACAGGCTTTGGGAAGTTTGCACGGACTGTTATTCCAAACAGTAAGCTACAGTATGTCACTTTTATTTCTTTCTAAACTCGGTAAAAAAAACTATAGAAAATATAGAAAATTTCTAAATGGGCCAAAGCTATTTTTAATGAGCCAAAGCTATTTTTAATGTAGTGAAATGATTTCCATAGTTTCAATTTTAAAAACTTTTTTGCATTAAATTTAATTTCATAATGTAGTTTGAACTGACTATTTTCCGCTCTTTTCTCTCTGAGGGAGCTGCAGGTGAACTTAGTCCGGTCACATTCTGCAGGTAATGGAGAATTCATTTCTAATTATTTCATCATAATTTTTACAATCAATTTCGTCCTGATAATTTTGAAATGAACATTTTCATTTCAGGGGTTGGGAAGCCTTTGATTCCTGAGAGATGCCGTATGCTCTTAGCTCTGAGGATAAATGTCCTAGCCAAAGGATACAGTGGACTTTCGTTAGAAACTCTTCAGCAAGTCATTAAAGCATTTAATGGTAACACGATAAGTGTTTTCCTGATTTTTTTTTTCCAGACTTCAGTATTTCAAATACAATTGTTATCCTTTAGAAGAAAGTAAAGTTCCTACTAACGAGCAAAGAATCTCCTATGAAAAAGGGAACAATCTTTCTCTCTTCTCTTTGCCTTTAAAGTAGTGGATTGCACTTTGAATAAAACGATAGAATGCTAGAGTTGAGCCATGTTTGCCAACTTCAATATTATTTATATCCTGTAATGCTCTAACATAGTGATAGCCACATCTTTCAAGTAGAGAATATATGGATCACAGGGTTCAATTGTTTGTTTCTTGGAGCTTGGCTGATTTCTAGCAGAAGTTTCATTTCCCATCCAGGCAAGATCATCATGATGTAGTGGCATTTAGTATCTTTTGCTGAAAGGAAATATAATAATAGCAATTATTATATATTCAGTCATTATGGCTCTGTCAAGGATCTCATTTTCAGCACACTTTAAAAACACAAAAAGCCTTCCCTCCTTTCCATCCGCCACCTGAAAAATGCATGCAAACATGTTCCTCTCACTGAAGTAACAATTAACTTTTTATTGGTTGTACTGATGAATTGTGGGGAAGACAGGAAATAGTAGCACTTGAGGTGCTTTGGGGAACTTGGGTGGGATTGATTGCACAGCAAGATTAAAAAAATTGAGATGGTGGCTATGATCAAAGTTCAACTTGTTTTTTTAAATGTGTGTTGCCATCTTGACTTATTTTACCATGCATGGTGGACGTGGACCAGTGGTGGGTTGCTCCTGGTTCGGTCCAGTTCTTGTGAACTGGTAGTAAAAGCAGCGGGAAGCTCCGCCCACCTGCCCGGACATCATCATGGATAATTTGTGCATGCGCAGAAGCTTCTGTACATGCACAGAAGCGTGCGTGCACTCCCATTGCAAACCGGTAGTAAAGGTAAGTAGAACCCACCCTGACGTGCATACCCCTGTAACCTAGGATAGTGGTAGTGAATAGAGAAAGTTGAGTCTATTGTCCCTGCTGAAAGGCAATAGGGTGATCTTGGTTTGCCTTCCTGCTCAGTGGGAACTATCATTAAAGTGCTCTGCTAAAGATGAGGAGACAAAATGCTGTATCACAAAGAGAAGCTCTAACCAAAATAATTTTCTTCCACAGCTTCCTGCCTGCCTTACATTCCAGAGCAAGGGACTGTTGGAGCCAGTGGAGACTTAGCGCCTCTTTCCCATCTTGCCCTGGGACTCATTGGCGAAGGAAAGATGTGGTCCCCAAAGAGTGGATGGGCTGATGCAAAATATGTAAGAGAGAAACTTTCTAACGTAAATGGTTCACATGGTGATGGGAGGGTCCATTAAAAGGGAAGAAGGTTATTTTCAAACTTTTGCAATAATGTCTTAAAATGTAAAAAAAAATGATACCCTGGTTCTATACCTTCTTTTAAAAAACAAAGGCAAGTATGTTGCTTCTAAGGAGAAATCGAAAGGATATATTTGGGAAATAGCTTTATTACACCAATAGACCACAGGTCTTTTCACGACCTCAGGTCTCACCATCAAGCAAGACACTGTAAGAAGCAGAGATAAAGTGACACAAATAATATTAAATTCATGACATCTGCGGGGGCATTTTAAATGATTCCTACATTTTCTGTTGCATTCATGAATGCCTATGGGATGACCATGAAGATGAATCAATTTTGACTCCTAGTTTTTAAGAAAGCTTTTCTCAGCCTGGATCTTCCACCTTATGTGTTAGATTTTAATTAACCATTACTGTCCACAGTCTGTGGGAAAGTTGTTCCTAGGACAGAAAATCAAGTACCTGAACTCATCTGTACCTCCAAGTCCATTTTGATTCCTAGCACCTGCCTGGATAAACACAGTTTTCTTACTTTTTCAGAAGCGGCTTAAGATCAAATGATTAGCCAAAATTATACAGCTGGCTTCATGCCTAAGGCAGGCCTAAAACTCTACCTTCTGGTTTTTAGCCTTGTGCCTTTAATCATTAGATTATACTGGCTATCATCGTCATATATTCTAACATAATATATTTGTAAACTTTAAAACAGAGGCCCCTTTTGGGTACCAGGGACTGGTTCTGTGGAGAGAGATTTTTCCGTGGACCAGAGGTAGTTTTGTGTGCTGCCTGCATCTTGCTTCACTTGTTTACGCGGACCGGTTGCTGGCATGTTGTGGTCTGGTGCTGGTTCACGGACCAGGGTTGGCCCTGGTTTAAAGCATTATTAAGATTTTTTCCCATTGATTTTCTTTGTAACATCTTTTTAGAAATTAGTATAATTTCAGAAAATGCCACTTCAGTTCAAAATTTCCGGAAAATCTATTACGGTAGAATTTTAAAAATCCTACCTAGGGAAACCTTTATATACTGTATAAAGTATATACGGCATACTTTCCTAGTATATATTTATTTTTAATCAGACTTTTGTATTATTACACCAGATAATCTAATTGGATCTATAGCCTGAATAAAGTGAGGTAAAAGAGACATTGAGTATCATAAGCCAGCCCTGTTCTTCCAAATTACTAAATTGCCTGTTCAGAGTAATATCTACAATATATTATAGGTAGTCCTCAATTTATGACTGATCTTTTAACAACAATTCAAAGTTATGATTACCTCAGAAAGGGTTCTTTAAGGTCTGTTGTAAAATATTGTGCCCCTCCTCCTGTGGTCACATGATTGCATTTTGGGCGCTTAGCAACGTGCTCACATTTATGACTGGTTGACCCATTGCACAGTCAGGTGATTGTAATTTGCAATTTTTTCCTGGTTTCCGACATTTTTCCAGTTTCCAGCAAAAAATGTCCATGTAGGAGAATGAATTCACTTAACTGCATGATTCTCTTAATAATTGCCATAAAATGGTCCAAAATTGGATCCAGTCATGTGGTGCCTAACCTATAAGCACAACAATTTAAACCAAAATTCTGGTTCTGATTATGTCCTAAGTCAAGGACTACCTGTACTCTAGCTTGCTTGAATATGAGTAACTGTGTAACTGCAAACATTAATATTCCACAGTTCCTGGTCCTGGGAAAGTGTGTGCTTGTGTTGAAGCTAACACAATTAGAAGCCACCTACTGCCTGAGGAGAAGCAGTTCACTAAGTTAAGGCAGTTTGAAGAAAAAAACTGTTTGGAGCTGGTGTGGGCAACCTTCCATTTCCTACAGTACAAATGTGTTAAATAGTGATATGTAGTAAAAAAAGAAAGTTAAATAAAAGGAAACACAGAAAAATCTAGAAATTCAAAACAACAGTTCAATCAAAACTAAAACTTGAATGCAAATTTAAGGCCATTTCCTCATTTTTGTCCTAGACTGCATAGCTTCTAGATATTTCAAAATATTTGTACGTAGAATACTGAGAATTTCAATTCATTTGAAAAGCTTTTCTCACTTAATAAGCATTCTTGGTACTGCCTTATAGGTGCTGGAAGCTCATGGACTCAAACCAATTACTTTGAAGCCCAAGGAGGTAATCAAATGCATGTTTGTTTCCCAATACCACAGTTTCGATTGGCAGATAATGTATTATTTAGGTACATAATCCAGCACTGAATTGGTATAGTGAATCGAAGAGGTCTGTATATTCATATATATATATAAGAGGTTGTAGGAAAAAAAAATGCCTTTAAAAGCCTCTGGTGATCCCAGCTGACTTGCCTGATCGTCAGAAGTTTCTAAAAGCATTTTTTTCTGCAACGTCTTCAGCCAGAGAGGTTGTAGGAAAAAAAATGCCTTCAAAAGCCTCTGGCGATCCCAGCTGACTTGCCTGATCGTCAGAGGCTTCTAAAAGAATTTTTTTCTGAAACCTCTTAAGATTGTAGAAAAAATGCTTTTAAAAGTAAAATTAAAAAAAGTTGGCCACGCCCACCCAGTCACATTACCCCCCCGCAAGCCATGTCCACGCCCACAAAATAAGCCATACCTACAGAACTGGTAGTAAAAAGTTTTAGAACCCATCCCTGATGTGCGTGTGTGTGTATGCATGTATACGTGTGTGTGTGTGTTTATAATATTGACCTGGGCATAGGGAAACAGTTTCTTTCTCCCACTTTTCTTCTTTTTTAGAACAGTCCAATCTTTTCCTCCCTTTATAGCTCATTCATATCTTCCCTATGCCCAAGATCAACATATGTTTCTTTTACATATTCTTATTAAGCTGTGGCTAGAATGCAGATCAGTACTCAGCATGGGTTTAACTGAACTCTGCTTTATATAGTGAAAATTTTTGTTATATAGTTGAATGGAATATATTTGAGTGTTTTGCATTTACTGCTTCTCTGCATAGACTCTTAAAGAAAAGAGAACTTAAATTAACTATATGTGAAACACTCAAGAGATTCAGACTGAAGCGTCGTATCTTCATAGAGTTTTATAGATGACAGGACTGCTAGGAAAGTAAATTGTAGCCAAACATGAGATATGACTGCCAGAAAAGTAATTTCAAGTTGAACAAATGTTGGAATGAAGGAAGTTGCTTCATTCCCCACCCAGGCTGTTTCCTGAGATTGCTTTTGGCTGAAGCACAAGAGGAAACATTTTGTGTTCTTTGAGCCAGGAAAATATAGGAAGGGCATACACATGTCTTTGAACAGAAAGATTCACTGAATATAATCCTTGGTGGGTTTTTTTTTTTTTTTTGAAGGGTCTGGCTCTTATCAATGGAACACAAATGATAACTTCTCTGGGATGCGAAGCAGTTGAAAGGGCCAGTGCGATTGCTAGACAAGCTGACATTGTAGCTGCCCTCACACTGGAAGTTCTCAAGGGCACAACAAAAGCCTTTGATACAGGTTGGTATTTTTAACGCAGACTAAGTTCTGTCTGTATGTTGGTCTGTCTATCTTTCCCTCTGTGGTAATTTGCTTGTTCCTTGTTTTCCACATGTTTTTATTCAGAGATATATTCCAGCAAATCCCTCAGCAATTCTAAAACATACATCTTGTCACACCTATAATTCACCTGAGCTTGCCACCAAACAATGGGCAACAGTATTACAGATTTTATACAAAACATATGCATTAGTTTGCAAATTTGTGGCATATATTTTCAACAATACTAATTCTCACTGTGGCAGCCAAACTAGCATCATCACATATCACAACAAAGGACTGGTAACTTAAAAATAATCCAAAACTTTGCAGAAGCATGAAAATATTTAGGAAAATACTTTAACACAGGGGTGTCAAACTCATGGCCCACGGGCTGGATGCATCACGTGCAAGCCACGCCCTCCCCCGGTTTAGCGAAGGGGGAAAAGTCGCAATATGTCAGGTGATGATGACATGACAACGTGAATTTGACACCTCTGCTTTAACAGTAATAGTTGTTTGGGAAACCAAAGAACTCAACCAGAATAAGTTAGGTTCTATGCATTATGTTCCTGGGCCTAGATATTAGCTGATTGCTGTGAGTGGAGAATGAAAATAACATGGAAGTAAATAATTATTTTTTAAAAAAAGGAATAGTGTTTGGATCCCAAACAAAAACACTCCATAATTACACCATTTCAGGGGTGGTATTCACTTATCTTCACTACCAATTCACAATGTGAGCGCCTGCACAGGGCCTTCTGCACATGTGCAGAGCATCAAAAACGGGACATGATAACATCCAGGTGGGTGGGCGGAGCTTCCCGCAGCTGTCGCTACCGGTTCACGCGAACCGGATAGAACTGGCTGAATACCACCGCTCCACCATTTTATTTATAGGTCCCATTCATTGAAAGAAATAGGAATACACTGAATGAATGAGCAGCAAATATTTTATACTACACTGCTAGATTTTAATTGATTACAACTTTAAATTATTTTTTCCTGCACTGCATTTTCCATATAGACTTAAGCTTATACAAAACTAAAAAAGTAGGCATTGTTTTCACAAGTAAAGGGAAAGTGTTACCTCTTTATCCTTATTGCTTTTTTTGTTTATTTATTGCTTTTTAAATTAATAACAAAAAAGAAAAGAATAAATAGAAAAATAATAGCAATAGTCAATGAGATTCAAAAAACACATAAAAAGTGCTATAATGAAAAAGTGAAAATATATGACAAAAATATATTACAGGTAGTCCTCGACTTATGACCACAATGGACCCCCAAATTTCTATTGCTAAATAAGACAATTGTTAAGTGACTTTTGCCCCATTTTATGACCCTTCTTTTTTTTTTTCTTAATTTGATTTATATGCCGCCCTTCTCTGGAGACTCAGGGCGGCTTACAATGCGTTAAGAAATAGCCTTCATTCTTTTGTATATTTTATACAAAGTCAGCTTATTGCCCCCACAAACTGGGTTCTCATTTCACCTACCTTAGAAAGGATGGAAGGCTGAGTCAACCTTGAGCCTTGGAGAGATTCGAACCAGCAGAAATTGCAGGCAGCTGTGTTAATAACAGGGTGCATTAAACCACTGTACTATCAAGGCTCTATTCTTGCCATAGTTGTTAATTGAATCACTGTAGTTGTTAAATTATAGCACAATTGTTAAGTGAATCTAGTTTCCTCATTGAATTTGCTTGTCAGAAGGTTGGAAGCGGTAAGCATATGACCTCAAGACACTGCAACCAGCATAAATGCATGCCAGTGGACAAGCATCCAAATTTTGATCAAGTGATCATGGGGATGCTGCAACTGTCGTAAGTGTGAAAAATGATGGTAAATCAATCTTTTCAGTGCTGTCGTGACTGCAAATGGTCACTAAACAAATGATTGTAAATCAAGGACTTCCTGTAAACTTTTTTTTTTTTTAAATAAACTTTATTGAGGTTTTTTACAAAACAAAAAACAAAAAAAAAATATAAAAAATAGAAAAAAGAAAAGAGGAAAAACAAACATTCAAACAGAAACATAAAACATAAAACACATAAGTATGATAACATTTTCAATTAATATCGGATGTGCAGTGTTTTAACTATTTACATAAATAGTATTTGGTGACATTTCAACTCACTTTTAACCAATATTTAACACACCTTTAGATCTTTCTTTCATTTTGTCATGCAACCACTTGTACCACCTTTCCCATACCATATAGTAAACTGACTTCTCATCATTTAATTCATAAGTTAATTTAGTCATCTCTGCGCACTCGAGTATTTTCTTAATTGTAAGCTCTTCTGGTGGTTGAGTTTTCTCTTTCCAGTACTGTGCGTATGCCAATCTAGCGGCTGTAATTATGTGGATCATTAAATGTATCATTTCCTTTCTATATGGTTTCATTATTATTCCCAGGAGGAAAATCTCTGGTGTTAGTTCAATATCTTCGTCAATTATTTCTTGTAACCACCTCCTAATTTTATTCCAGTATCCTTTCGCTTCCGGGCATGTCCACCACATGTGAAAGAAGGTGCCTTGACCATGGCCACATTTCCAACAGTTGGGATGTATATTGGAATATATCTTTGCTAGTCTGGCCGGGGCTAGGTACCATCTATGCAACATTTTGTAATGGTTTTCCTTATATGCCACCGCTCTAGTAAGTTTAAGATTTCTGTTCCATGCCTCCTCCCATTCCCCAAAATTTATATCACGCCCTATATTTTTCTCCCATGCAATTATTTGGTTCTTTGTGACATCTTCGAACTTACCCTCGCCTAATAAATAATTGTATAGTTTTGCCAGAATCTTTTTATTTGTTCCCATCAGGACTTTATCCAATCCATTTGGTCCAAGTTCTAAACCGTATTGTTCTTTATCTCTCTGATATCTGGATTTTATTTGTGAGTAGGTCCACCAATCTAGGATTATTCCTTGCTCTCATAAGGTGTCATTTGGTTTAAGCCTCCCTCCTTCATCCAAAATATCTTTGTATCTGCCCATTTTCTCCCTCTCCCACCTACTTGGGTGGGTCAGGGCCTCCATCGTTGAGAGCCAATTTGGAATTTTTTTGTAATATTTCTGCCTAATCTGAGTCCATGTTTGAACCAAGGAGTCTCTAATTTTATGTCTGTGGAAATGTGTCTTCCTTTTCTTCTCCGTGTCCCAAATGTGGGCATGCCAGCCTTTTTGCAAGTCATGGCCTTCTAAAGTGAGAATCCTCTCATTTTCCAGGGTGATCCAGTCTCTTAACCAAACTAGCTTAGCTGCCCTGTAGTATGTTTCCCAATCCGGGAGTCCAAATCCGCCTATATCTCTTTTGCCCCTTAAAATTTTGATGGAAAATCTCGGTTTTTTTCCCTCCCATATAAATTTTCTAATGATTTGGTCTAATTCTAAAAAAATTTTTTTGTTTAGATTTATCGGTATATTTTGGAATAAGAATAATATTCTGGGGAGGATGTTCATCTTAATTGTGGCTATCTTGCCCAAAAGTGATAGTTTTATTTTTTTCCAGCTATCTAGGTCTTGTTTCATTTTTCTAATTAGGGGAATATAATTATCGTCTTTCAAGGTCGAACATCTAGATGTAATCCAAATTCCTAGGTATTTAATTTTTTTGGCAACCTGTAATCCTAATACTTCTTCTATCTTGTTCTTCTGGCTCTCAGTTGTATTCTTGATCAATACTTTGGTTTTAGTTTTGTTCAGTATAAAGCCTGCCACCTCTCCATATTTACTTAATTCCTCTAATACTTTAGGTCCCGATTCTATGGGGTCTTCAAGGATTAAAGCTACGTCGTCCGCAAATGCTTGCGTCTTGTAGGTCTCCTTCCTGATCTTCAAACCTTTTATTTCCTCGTTAGATCTAATTTTCCGGAGAAGAACTTCTAGGGCCAAAATAAACAATAAGGGGGATAGGGGACAACCTTGCCTTACTCCCTTACTAATTTGGAATGTTTTGGTCCTATCCCCATTCACCAGGATGTTCGCCTTTTGGTTATTATATATAGATTTAATCATCATTTCAAAATTTGTTCCGAATTTCATAATCTCAATTTGTTTAATCATAAATTTCCAATTTAGATTGTCGAATGCTTTTTGAGCATCAACAAAGATCAGAGCCATCTGTTTTCCGGGGTGTTCTTCATAATACTCTAGTGTGTCTAGCACGATTCTCAAATTATCCCTAATTTGTCTCCCCGGTAAAAATCCGTTCTGGTCTTTGTATATCCAATTATTTAAAATCTTTTTCATTCTTTCTGCCATTATACCCATGAATAATTTGTAGTCAGTATTTAGGAGCGAAATTGGTCTGTAATTTTGAATTTGTTTTAGGTCGGCACCTTCTTTCGGCACAAGTGTAACATGCGCCTCTTTCCATGACTCTGGGATTTTTTGATCTAACAATACATCATTAAAAATTTCTACTAATTTCGGTTGGAGTATTTCTTCTAATTTTTTATATATTTCCCCTGGGAATCCGTCAGGTCCTGGAGCTTTATTATTTTTCAATTTGGAGAGGGCTGTTTTTAATTCTTCAATTGTAATCTTTCTGTTGAGCATTTCTTTCTCATCTTCAGTTATTTGTGGGAGCTCTGCTTTTATCAAATATTGTTCTATTTTGTCATCCGGTATCTCCTCTTCTTTGTATAGGGATTCGTAGTATTCTCTCACCCTATCCCGTTTTCCTTCCTCGTTAGTCAATAATTCGCCCTTAGAGTCTTCTAAGGTATGAATTATTCCCCTTTCATTTTCCTTTTTTAATTTATAAGCCAGCCACCTGCCCGATTTGTTAGTATTCTCAAAAAGATATTGTTTCATTCTTTTCATTCTTTGTGCCAGCTCTTCTTGCTCCATGATATTTACTTTATGCTTCCACATCATCCAATTTTCTTTGGCAGCTTCATCTTCTGGGTTATCTTGGAGTTTTCTTTCTGATTCTCCTATGTGATTTAAATAGTCTTCCAGAATCTTCCTTTCTTCTTTATTTTTATGTGCAGTATATGAAATCGCGACTCCTCTCAGATAGGCCTTCATTGTATCCCATACTATTGCGCGAGATGTGCCTTTGTTTTCATTTTCCTTAAAAAAGAGGTTTATTTCTTCTTTGAATTTTTGTATACAGTCTTTGTCGCCCAATAATTTAGCATTTAACCTCCACCTCCGTTGGTATTTCCTCTGAACAAGCTTCCATCTAATTTCTAGCGGATTATGATCTGCCCAATCATTTGGGTTAATTACTGCTGTTCCGATTTCTAACCCCAAATTCCTACTAACCCATGCCATGTCAATTCTGGACCACGACTTTTGTGCATTTGAAAAGAAGGTATATTGCCTATCGTTTGGATGCAAGGTACGCCAAATGTCAATTAAATCTAATTCATCGACTAACTCGAAAAAAGCTCTCGGTAAATTTGTCCTTTTATTTTTTTTTTTCTTTATTGCTCTTGTGATCCTTCTCCGGGTCCACAATACCATTGAAATCCCCTATCATACAGATTTCGTTATATGCCATTTTCACTAATTGTTCATGGAGTTTCTTAAAAAATTCTCCCTGTTTTTTATTTGGGGCATAAATGCCCACTAATAATACCTTGGAATTCCCTCTCTTAATTTCAATCATGAGGATTCTACCTTTTGTATCTTTGAATTTCAATTCTGCTTCAATTCCTTTTTTTACGTAAATTACCACCCCCCTTTTCTTTTTCTCTGCCAGCGAATCGAATGTTTGACCGAATTTTTTATATTCTAAACATTTACTCTCTTCTTTTTTTATGTGTACCTCCTGTAAACACATTATATCAACATTTTGTTTACCTAATTTTGTTAAAATTCTTTTCCTCTTTTTGTAATCATTTAGTCCATTGACATTTACAGATATTAGCTTCAAGTCATTCATCTCTATACCTCTATCTGATTATTGGTTCTTGTTTGTTTCTTACGGCCCTTACTGGTCTTGTTTTCTTCTCTTTGGCTTCTTCTTCTTCTTCTGTCTTCCCCTCTGCAGTTGCTTCGTTCGTATTCTGTTGGTGTAGGGCTTCCTCCTCCACTACTGCTGTTTCTAGTTCTTCCTTGCTACCCTGCTCTTCTTCCACACCTCTCAACTGGTCAAGGAAATCTTGTGCTGTACTCAGGCTTTCTATTTTGATTTTTCTTCCTTGCCAGGTTATTAGCATCCCTTCTGGGAGAAGCCACCTGAATAGTATCTTTCTTTTGTTCAACTGTATGGCCAAAAATCTGTATCCCTTCCTCATCTCCCGGACTCTTCTTGGTATCTGTTTTAGGATTATTATTTCTTTTCCTCGATATGTTATCTGTTCGTCTCTTGCCATGTTATATAGAATATCTTTAACTTTTTTCCATGCGAAGCGGATATGTACTTCTCTAGGAAGCTTGTTCCTTCTTGCGTAGTTAGTCTGGACCCTGTATACGTCGTCCAGCTCCCTAATTATCGCCTGTTTGTCTTGATGAAGTGCATCAGCTATCAGCTCCGCCATCTTTTCACCTAGGTCTTCCTCTTTGTCCTCGACAACATTCTGAAATCGCAAGTAGAAGGAAGCCTGGTCCATCTCCAATTGGATTATTGAGTCTTCTAACTCTTTATTTTGACTTGTTAATGTTTGATCCACAATATCCAATTTCTTTTCAGTTTGGTCAATTCTTGTTTCAGCTTTTTGAATTCATTGTTCATTATTAACTATTGATGTTTGGATTTCATTCATTTTCTGGTCCAATGCATGTATGTCTGATTTTAATTCGACATGGTTATTTAACAGTTTTTCCTGCATTGCCATCATTGTTTCTTGGATCAGGGTTAATGATGCTTGCAGAGTTTGCATTGCCAGGCTTTCTGTTGATTTTTGTGTCGCCGGAGAGGTTGTCGTTATAGTGGGATTAGAGGGAGTCTTTTTTCCTGTTTTCCCCACTGTGAATGACATGCTTGTCATTTCTTTCAAAATTTTCTTTTGCTCTCTAATTATCCTATCAATGTTACTCCAAATTCTCATTCGCCAGTTAGCGCCTCTATTATCTTTTTTTTTTTTAAATATATATCTATATATAGATATATATTCCTGTACCTAATTTTTCCTTCTAAATTTATAAACAAATATAACTAGCTTAGTAGATATGGATTAGACAATTCAATACTATACAATCAATATATCAATTAATCAACAAGTCACAATCAATATATCACTATAGCAATTAATTTGGCTAAATATTGTACTTTTAAATGCTTAAAGTACTATAAATGCTGTAAATGGGAATTTTTGAATACTTGATTTTAAATACAATTACAGTTTTAAATATTATAAAAATACTAATAAATACTATATAAATAAATAAATACTATAAATGCTAGGCAGCGGAATATATATAGAAGATTTAAAATATCATAGCTTGAGAGTATATTATGTATATCTAAACCAAGAAAATACTGTAATTCTTATATTACTAAATATTAATAAGTTGATATATAAAATATGCAGAATTACTATAGATAGAAGTGAGTATACTTAGATAATTAAATGAGTGCAGATCAAATAACACTGTATAATAGTATATCTTATAGGCAAATAAAATCAAGACTTAAATAGCCTAAAAATTAACAGTTCTTATTAATAACACTATTACTATGTAGAGGGTCAGGGGGTTAAGGACAGCGTTATAAAGAGTAAAAAGAATAAAGAGGAAAGCTATCAAGATACAATAAGGGACAAATGGTATTTTCCACAAAGAGGAAGTTTTTTGATTTTGATTTTTTTTTTCCACTCAGTCAGCAATCTCCTCCAATCTCCTCCAATTCTTCCTTAGCCACAGCCGAAGCTCTATGGTAAATCTCGCAGCTAGATTGTCTCTATGCCTGTCCTTTTCAGCTTTTGCTCTGTCAGGCTTCTTTAATGGCTGCACTTCCTGTTCTCCGATACAGGCAAGTAAAATCCGATCTTCAGCTTAATTCACCTTCCCGCTATGGCCAGCAAATGAGGAACAAAATTTTCTGAGTTCTTATGTGTTCCTTGCTCCACCAAACCTCTTTTAATGCAGATAGTTTCAGCGCCCTCAGACTTCCTTTTCTGTGCCGGCTAGACGAGCTCTGTGCCTTGGCAAACTGCTCTTTGATCTCCAGCGCCGCTCGGTTCCACTCTGAGCCCCTCGATCTCGTCTACGCCGACCCCTTTTTGATGTTTAAATCCACATAGGCAGGGAAAGTAGGTTTCGATCACGCCACTGCCACCTCCGATCTTCCTTGCTTCCTTCTAGTTGTCAGCTCCCCACAGCTTCAAGTCAGCCATTAAAAGGCTGACACACTCACGCTGGTTTGACAGAGCCGCCCGGATTTGCGAGAAGTGCTTGCGCTTCACTTTCTCGCTCGCCGGACTCCCTCTATTGTCCGCGGGGCTCTCCAGGTCCCGCGCCCCCGAAGGGATCCCCAAAACGTGGTGACAGGCGGTGTTGAGGAGTAGCGATCACTCACTCAGCACCATATCGCCGCAGCTCACCAACCGGAAGTCCTGTAAACTTTTGTATATGTCATTATATTAATAAACAGATTCAAATAGATAGATAGATAGATAGATAGATAGATAGATAGATAGATAGAGAGAGAGAGAGATGTTTATATATTTGTCTAATGCAAATATTATTCAAAATGTACCGTATATATTTCTGATATATTTATATGACTATTTCTTAACCTACTATATTCTGTATAAATGAATCTGATATTTCATTATATTTGCCCATATAAAGTTTATGTCTATCAACTCATATGTAGCAAATATAATGAAGTCTTCAATCCATTGAGTAGAAGAGGCCATAAATTTATCTTTCCTATGTTGCAGCAGTAAGGATACAGAGAATTCATTTGCACTATCAGTTTTAGATCACATTTAGTTCAGGAAATATTATCCTCTGAGAATTTTAGCTTTTGTCATACAATCATGTTAATATAATCCATTACTTTCTTCCAAAACTTGGTAAGTATAGGGCATTGTAAAAACATATGTTTTAAAGATGCATTATGCTTATTATGTCTCCAAAAATGTTATTTTGACATTCCTTATATATACAAATCCACTGAATTCTAAATATCTTTTTTTGTTGTATAAGTCATAACTTGAGGTCCATTGACATTCTTGCTATACAGGTAGTTCTTGGCTCACAACCATAATGGAGGCTACCCATTATGGTCAGAAGTCATGACAGCCATTAAGGAAGTGCCCACATGATTGCTTTATGACCACCCCCCCATCCCTGCTCTCCCTCATGCAGTCATTAAATGAGTCCATGGGTTGTTAAACAAAGAAAGAAGTGCCTCAGGGATCCTGGGAGGCCTAGCACAGGGACAATTTTTTCCATATCTCCATATTTTCCTCAAATTTCAAAGGTGCCCATAAATCATTTTGGTCAAATTTCAATCCTTCCTCATTTATTTTCTGAAAATATTTTACCTCTTTATCCTTACTTTAAATCAGATATTCATGCACTGCGACCACATCCAGGGCAGATTGAGGTAGCTTTTCGATTCAGGTCCCTTTTAGACTCTGATCATCATCCTTCTGAAATAGCAGGTGAGTAATCATTGGCAGTTGATATATATTTTATTTATCCAATTAGTGCAATCTTTTTTTAAAAAAATGAAAATGACATTTCAGCTTAATTTAAAATAGTATTTTGAGTCATGACTGCTATTTGTAAAAAAAATCACACATATAGAATATTTAGAATTCATTAAATATGCTACAGTATAAAATTAGTCTGAATGTAGAACGTACCTGTAAACACATGACATCATATTTCATTGTAAAATAATACAATATTATTGGCGCTAAAATTCAATATATTTGTAAGTGTTGCTATGTGAATTCAGAGTTACAGAAGTGGAAACAGTTGTCACATAACTCATTTACAAAACATTTCAATGCAAATCCCATATTTTAATACAGCATTGTGAAGATTTCACCAAAATATCAATGCAGGTCTTCTAAAACAAACATTACTTGCTTTGTTTCTTTTACAGAATCGCATAGATTTTGTGATAGAGTGCAAGATGCATACACATTACGTTGTTGCCCTCAGGTAAAGCTTCAGAAATTCCTTCAGATATACAGTATGTAGTCAGGAACTTAATATACTTTCCAAGTTAACTGAAGTTAGTTTTATAACCAAGTGGAATTCACAAGTAAAACTGATGACATTTACAAAAAATATTAATTTCAACAACTGTACTTAAGAATGGCACTCGTTAATAAGTAGTACCACCCACATGTAGCTAAGTGGCAGCATGCAGTCAACTTTGACTGAAGTCTGAAAAATTAAGCAGGGTTAGACAGGCAAGCACATGGATTGGAATCAACAGGAAATCCCAGGGCTGCAGAATAATTTCAGAAAATGACTTTTTAGATGAAGAAGACAACAGGAGATCATTATCAAATTGTTCTCAGGAAAATTTCACTCAATCTTTACTTGAAAGAGACTTACCTCAGCATGTGAGCCTCTAAATATTCACAGTTTGAGCAAGTTATAGTATCTAGCCAATCTTGTCTGAACTTCAAAGGTAATTCTGATTCAATATAACATAATACGTAGGTCCTATCCTGAGTATCAGGGCTCTAGTACTTGCAAAAAACAGCCTGGAAGAAGATAGTAATAAAACATTTCCTATTGCTGCCAACATTTTATGGACATCTTTATCAAAGTCACCAGGAGCTGAAGTTGACTTCAAAGAGATTATACTGTACGAAAAAATGTTTTCCAATCAGAGATTATATTCGTTACAGAAATAGAATCTATATGGAACTATTATTTCAAAGAATAATAATTCAACAATTAGTTGAATAATTCTAGACGATAATTTAAAAATAGTGAAAAATAATCATCTGTGAATAGATCATTAACAACAAATTAAGCATTGCTGCATGCACTATAGTTATAGTTAAACTTATTAAACATATGTAACATATTGCATAGGAAACCTACACAGATATATTTTGCAGGCTTTGTTTATTGTTTATTGAGTCAATACAATATATACTTTTCCTTAACTCCGTATGTTTCTCCCACACTTGTGATCCAACCAAACATCAATCTGACTTAAATACTGTAAAGTATGCTGTAAATATAAATTGCATACTTTCTATTGTCTACAAAATCTCAGGCATTATTATGAAACTAATGTTCTGTTTGATCAATAAAGATGGAAAGGGGACTTGTTTTAACAGACTTTCTAAACTGAAGCCTCTGCTTATATTGGCTGAGAATGTAGAAAGTTATAGTTCAACACATACAGACGGTGACAGGTTGAGAAGGTTAACTAAAATGAATAATGGTTTACCAAAAAATAACTAACATCTATCTTTTTCTTGTAGGTTCATGGTGTTGTGAATGATACAATTGCCTTTGTAAAGAACATAATTACCACAGAGATCAATAGTGCAACAGACAATCCTGTATCCTTATTTCTTTTAAAAATAAATTGGCTTTTTTCCCTTTTAGGAGTTCTATTACAAGAAGTGAACTTGGATTGTGAGACAGATGATAGAAGATATATTATTAGATTGAGTTGGGTTGGATTTGATTGGGTTGAGTTAGATTAGATTAGATTAGATTAGATTAGATTAGATTAGATTAGATTAGATTAGATTAGCTAGAGCAATGATAGATGATAGAGAGATAGATAGATAGATAGATAGATAGATAGATAGATAGATACATACATACATACATACATACATAGATACATAGATAGATACATAGATAGATAGATAGAGGGTGTTAAACTTGCAGTCTCACGCTGTTGTCAGTGATGTATCATGACTTTCCCCCCCTTTGCTAAAACGGGGGTGGGCATGGCCAGCACATGATGCATCCGGCCTGCAGGCCACGAGTTTGACACCCCTGAGATAGATAGATAGATAGATAGATAGATAGATAGATAGATAGATAGATAGATAGATGATTTATTCCTAACAAGAAGCTACATAGTATCCACTATCCTTCTACATTAATATATTAAACATTTAAGGTAACATCATGTACCCTGATCTGACTCCTTGCTCAGAACTGAATCATTTACTAAATATTCCATTTATGTTCCTCCATTTTTAGTTCCATTATTATAGCTCTCTTACTATATTTAGCAACCGATCTTCAACTCCACATTTGTGCAAAAACATTCACGCCTATTGATTTTATCAAATATTTTCTATGCATCAAAAGGATATATGCTTACCTTCCACTCAAATCACTTTAAAAATGATTTGCTAAGTGCCACCTGTATCATGAAACAAGTAAATAAATTAATACATTAAAAATGTGGAGTTTAAGCTGATCAAAGGAGTCATTTTTAAACATGTCATGTTAATTCTTAATTTTTTGGTAAAGATGGTTTTTGCTGACCGGAAGGAGACAATTTCTGGAGGAAATTTCCATGGTGAATATCCAGCCAAGGTAGGTGTCAAAAATTTCTTCCTCTAACATGTATTTGTTAATTTGGAATTGTGGGGGGGGGAGAAAGAGGGCTAAAATTCCTATCTCTAAAACTATTTAACTTGCAGGCTTTAGACTACCTTGCAATTGGTGTCCATGAACTTGCTGCAATTAGTGAAAGGAGAATTGAACGACTCTGTAACCCATCACTCAGTGAATTACCACCATTTTTGGTTACAGAAGGAGGTCTAAATTCTGGCTTCATGATTGCACATTGCACAGCAGCTGCCTTGGGTGAGTACTTGGGTCACAGGCATCTGAGGACTTGGGAAAATATGAACTTCTCACCTGAAATTGGGAGTATTGATAATAGTGCATCCTGTTTTATTATAGTACTGTAGTGCGTACATTTTGGGGGGACAATTTCTCTCTTGTGCATAACTCATTGCATCTAGGGCTATCAATTACAATCTGGCACTATGTCAATACTGCCGTACATTGATAACACGATTCTCTATTTGTAATATCTTCTTAGGATAAATAATAGTCTGGCTTGTAGGCTTATTCCTAGATATATATGCATAATATATATCTGTTCGGTGAGAGGCCACCAGTAGCCTCTCACCGACCAATACGCTCCCATAGAGAGGGGCTTCTTAGGGTGCCGTCGGTCAAACAGTGTCAACTGGTGGCCCCCAAGGGAAGAGCCTTCTCTGTGGGAGCACCTATCATCTGGAACGAGCTCCCCCCGGAGATACGGAGGATTACAGACCTGCGCGCTTTCCGCCGTGCCCTCAAAACATTCCTATTTCAGCAGGCCGGCCTGGCCTAACCTTTTTTTTAAACTGTTTTTAAATTTTTTAAATTTTAAATTTGTCTTATAAATTTGGGGTGTTTTAAATTTTGTTTTCTGGACCAAATTATTTAAGTGTATTTTAATGGTTTTTTAACATTTGTATTATATGTATTTTATCTTTTGGCTGTTCACCACCCTGAGTCCTTCGGGAGTAGGGCGGTATACAAATTTTATTATTATTATTATTATTATTATTATTATTATTATTATTATTATTATTATTATTATTATATAATATAGCACTGTGTCTTCATTTCAGCCTTCGTGAGCCTAGGAAATATTGGGTAGGTAGATGAAAAAATACACTCAGTTATATAGAAATATTGTAGGTGCTACTATCCCACCACAGTTGGGCTATTTCATCAAGACAACAATCTGAAGCTTACCTTTGAATCAACTATGACAACTGTCATAGCAAAGAAAAAAAGATACAAAGTTTATGGAAGGCCTGCACAGTATCTAGACTTGAATATTATTGAAATTTGTATGGAGAATTCAAATATATAGTGCATGCAGGGAGATCTGGCAATGTCTCTAAGCTAGACGAGTTCTGAGAAGAAGAGTATTAAAACATTCTGAAAGCAGAAATGGAAAGATTTTTAGGTAGCTACAGGAAACATTTGGAAGCCATTATTTCTATCTAAGGAAGTATAGCAAAATATTGTAACTGAAACCATTTTCAAATTTCTGTTCCTACCATTTTTTTTTTTTTATTTTAAATCTGTAAACAGTTATATGTAAATAGTTAAGCAGGCATTCAGTTTTAATGAAGAAACATACCAAACTCAACTAGGCAGAACTTATTGTTGGCTTCTGTTCATTTCAGGATACATTGAAATGTAGAATTTGACCAATGCCCGAAGTTTTGTATACAATACTATTATTACAAAGATCTTTCATGGCTGACTGTTCTTTACAATGGGACGTTGTTTCCATTATTATTTGCTTTTATTTCTTCTGGGCTTTTGCAGTTTCAGAGAACAAAGCTTTGTGCCACCCTTCTTCTGTGGACTCTCTTTCAACCAGTGCTGCGACAGAGGACCATGTATCCATGGGAGGATGGGCTGCAAGAAAAGCGCTTAAAGTCATTGAGCACGTGGAACAAGGTAAAGCTAAGTAGCAGCCTCCTAGGAAGACACAGGGCATCACAGCAAGGCTTCACGAGGTACATTTGTGTGTTAGATTCCTATGAGGCTGAACAAAAGCAGGATTCCGAGACAGGCAGTGACACCATTAGAGATAGGAATGGGCGAATCAGTTTGATTCCTCTTGTTCCTTGCTTTACAGGGCTTGTTTTTAATCAGATATCCAGACACAAATTGGTCTTTTTAAAATCTACAGGGAATTTACTTCCTTTGAAAATGTGAAAGACCATCTGGCTCTTAGCATCTAAGTGACACAGCAAGAATTTTTAAAATACAGAACTATTCTGAGGGGCATGTTTAGGCTCCTTCAGACAGCTGCTGCTCTTTTTCTTCTTCTTCCTCCTCCTCCTCTTCTTCTTAGCATATTCCCACAAGTGTGGGGTCTGCTTTTCGGATCATTGAACACCACTTTACCCAGTCAGCTGCATCCCCAGGGCGTAGACCTGCAGCTTGCATATCTTTGTTGATGGTGTCTTGCCATCTCTGTTTTGGATGCCTACGAGGTCACCGGCCATTGACTTCTATTTGGTAGGCAGTCTTGTCAATAGTGGAAGGTGCTACTCTCAGGACATGTCCATATCAGAGGAGCCAGCCTTCTCTCATCTTTTCTGTAATTGGTACCACAGCGCTAATGTACTATAAGGTTTAAGATTGTGAAATATATCAAATCAAAAATATGTTTTTAGTTGCTGATCTTAGATAGATTGTCATAGTATACTTCATTAGACGCTAAGGTAGCTCAAGTGAAAATGTTGCCCTACCCTTTTTTTATTATTATTAATCTGTAAGTATTTTATTTTGCCATTTCTGTATTATGAATAGCTTGGTGAAGAAGTATTCTTAATGGCATTGGATATGATGAGGTTTATGACCATAATAAATATTTGGTTTCATGATTACATCATTTACCAATATTATGGCTATGGTGCTTGTCCTCGTTGTTTATTTATTGTTTATAATTTTGCCTAATGTTTGTACAATGCATGTTAATTTATGGTCTTGAATTGGCCTAATAAATATACTGTCCTAATTTGATTTTTTACTTTCCCCTTGATATTTAACCTACAGATCAACCTCTTGCACTTATTGGCAAATGACAAAACATTTGTATAATTTCTTCAGAACTCCACTCTTGGTCACATCCTTAAAGTGCCAATCAGGTTCTGTGACTCCAAATGTTGAGTCTTATATCTTGAACTCTTTTCAGCTAACCAATTATTTTCCTATTGTTTATATTCACTAGTGCTGGCTATAGAACTGCTTGCAGCATGTCAGGGCATTGAGTTTCTACGCCCTCTCAGGACTACAACCCCATTGGAGAAAGTCTATGACCTTGTGCGGTCTGTTGTCAGGTATATCAAACGATGATTCCCATAGATTATAGCTTTTGGGAACATTGGCCAAATATTAACAGAACCATACTAATAGGACTAAATTGAGGATTTTAATTTGACTTTTTTCAGGCCTTGGTTAAAAGATCGTTTTATGGCCCCAGATATCGAAGCAACTCAGCGATTGCTTGTGGATCAGAAGGTAAGTTGTTGTTATACATATACACCAATGCATATAACTTTGTATACATAGCAATTGTTCATAATTCCTTACAAGATTTAGTATTCACTGTTCTATGAAAAAATATTTAAATATTTAACAATGAAATATTAAAGATTTAATGATACTCTTCAGATGTGTTAGGACTATAACTATCAGAATTCCCAGTCAATAGAAGGAAGGTTGAACCAGGGTTGTAGCAGCTACTGCGAAAAGATAATGGCATATTTATTTCAAATATATTTATCTGTTTTCCATTGTCAAAAGTTTCCCAGCTCAACTAATTAATGTCAGGAAACAAACAAAACAAACAATAGTTGACAGAAAATAATTAGCAAGCCAATAAAAACAAATATTCAAACTAGGTACTGCAAAAATAAAATCTGTAAAATCTGGGCAGAAAAGGAAGTATTTCTTCCCTTGTTACTAAAGAGGGTAGTAAGCAGAGATACAGAATTTCAGAATAAAAAAGAAAAAATTGGGAGGATTTTTTATCTTGTCTTGGTGATGCGGGCAAACTGGCTTCAATAAGTTACATTAACAAAATCATAATGAATGAATAAATGAATGAATGATAAAAAAAAACTTGCCTTCTAAATACTATAGTCTGAACTTCAGACCCCATAAGCCTTAGCTTTATAGCCAGTAGCAGACATCTGTAGGGCAAAAGGCTTATAGGGCATTAGTTTCCTGTTCCTAATTTTAGCGTATCTCCTGTTTATTAGTTATTTTGAGATATGTTCCAATATTTTGCTGAATTTCAGGATCAGACTTTGCCTTTTCTTCTAACTCACTTTTTTATTTTCTACATCTAGGTTTGGGAAGTAGCTGAACCATACATTGAGAAATACAGAAGGGAACATATTCCAGAATCCAGACCCATTTCCCCAACTGCATTTTCTCTATCGGCCAGTAAAAGTGCTTCTTGTCACCACCATCACCACAGTGATTCTGAAGAGCATGAAGAACTGTGAAAACTATCTGAACTGAATCGCAGTATTTCAATTGCTGGATCGCTGTATGTGTCGTAAAATTTCTGTAGTTTATTCTAAAGAGTATTTGGGGTAGGGGGGAGGATTATTTCCAAAACCAAAAATGCTGATAGAAAAGTTGCTGAAATAATTTTACTATTTCACAAATTGAAAAAGAGAATATATAGATTTAATTTATTACAAATAAATGGAGATGGGACTGGAATATAATCCTGTACACAAATTACATTTCATGGCAAAGTTAATAAAATCAATGTCAAGCCAAAATTAATATGAATAAATTGTTCCGGTATATTAAAATAAATATATTTCTTTAAATATTTAAAGAAATTAATTCTTAAATCTTTTCAGAAATGAATATTAAATTCATACTTTATACCAAATTAATCCAGCACTAGAACTGTGCATAATACATAGAAGCAATGAGAGATATTGTAGAAGTATAGTAAAATACAATTTGGTAGTAATGCCAAGTTTGAAGGCTATAAGCCACATCTTAAAAGTTTTATAAGACTAAGTATTTCTACATATCTTCTTACCTACAGTCTGAAAAAAAAATAGGTTTGTTAAACAAACAAACAAACAAACAAACAAACAAATAGCTGTTGATGGACTTCTTTGCATGATATAGCCTTCCTCCTATCCCTAGTTAACAGTGCAAAGGCAAGCTGATTTTGGATTTTTCTAATCTAATGTGGAAGCACTGTTTTCCATCTTTTCCTATACAAGCCTAAATGTGACATTTTGGTGATGACTCTTACGATGCTGTGGAAGATTTGGAATTCACCTACATTCTGCAAGCATGTTGCTTTCTATCCAGTTGCTGTGTTTTCCCCTCCATGGCTGATTTGTTTTGTGCTGCTAGACTGACATAACTTTAAGAGAGGAGTAGCAGCAGTAACACTAATTGAGTAAGGAAGTAATCTGAATTTAAGCACTTTCTGTAGCTCATTGGTGCTGCCACAGGTTCTAGCTTATCATATTCTCTGGTGGTGTTGAAAGAGATCATTACTCCAGGGATTTCTAAAGCAAAGCACACTATTTCTGACATGTGGCTGAAACTACTGTGCTAGCTGTCTGTCCATCCTGCCTCCTCACCCAGTCTCAGCATACACAGTGGAAGATAAGAGTTGGTTGTGTTAATTCATGATTGGGAAATCTGTTAATCGCTGTACCTTAAGCTGACCCACAGTAAGGTGGGTAGGACAGTGCCAAATTTTGGCCTCATGATTAAGGTGTAGATTAGCTACATAAACAAAATGTATGCTTAGATTGTGTCACCCTATGGACTGGAATAAATCATATCTAACTAGCTGCCTGGATGTGCAGCTACTGAGTAAACTTTGAAACCAGGAGTATGAAGTAAAGCTGGGAATTGAGATAGAAATCAGAAAATATGAAGCCACATCAAGACAATGTTCTAATCCAAACAGAAAAACTTCTGTAGCTCTCCCTGGGTTCAATTACCAACTGGGTTCAATTACCAGTTACAACTGAGTGGGGGGTTGGACTAGATGACCTATAAATTCCCTTCCAACTCTGTTAATCTGATTGATACCATATCTCAGAACATCCAATTGCTATGAAATTGGATTCCTAGGAATTACCACAAAAAGAAATCAAACTCAAAACAAGATTTCCACATGTGTATACAGGTGAAACTTGAAAAATTAGAATATCATGCAAAAGTTCATTTATTTCAGTAATGCAACTTAAAAGGTGAAACTAATATATGAGATAGACTCATTACATGCAAAGCGAGATAGTTCAAGCCTTGATTTGTCATAATTTTGATGATTATGACTTACAGCTCATGAAAACCCCAAATTCACAATCTCAGAAAATTAGAATATTGTGAAAAGGTTCAATATTCTAGGCTCAAAGTGTCCCACTCTAATCAGCTAAGAAAGCCAGAACACCTGCAAAGGGTTCCTGAGCCTTTAAATGGTCTCTCAGTCTGGTTCAGTAGGAATCACAATCATGGGAAAGACTGCTGAACTGATAGTTGTGCAGAAAACCATCATTGACACCCTCCATAAGGAGGGAAAGCCTCAAAAGGTAATTGCAAAAGAAGTTGGATGTTCCCAAAGTGCTCTATCAAAGCACATTAATAGAACGTTATGTGGAAGGGAAAAGTGTGAAAGAAAAAGGTGCACAAGCAGCAGGGATGACCGCAGCCTGGAGAGGATTGTCAGGAAAAGGCCATTCAAAAGTGTTGGGGACTTTCACAAGGAGTGGACTGAGGCTGGAGTCAGTGCATCAAGAGCCACCACACACAGGTGGATCCTGGACATGGGCTTCAAATGTCGTATTCCTCTTGTCAAGCCGCTCCTGAACAACAAACAACATCAGAAGCGTCTTACCTGGGCTAAAGACAAAAAGAACTGGTCTGTTGCTCAGTGGTCCAAAGTCCTCTTTTCTGATGAGAGCAACTTTTGCATCTCATTTGGAAACCAAGGACCCAGAGTCTGGAGGAAGAATGGAGAGGCACACACTGCAAGATGCTTGAAGTCCAGTGTGAAGTTTCCACAGTCTGTATTGATTTGGGGAGCCATGTCATCTGCTGGTGTTGGTCCACTGTGCTTGACAATGCAGCCGTCTACAGGAGATTTTGGAGCACTTCATGCTTCCTTCTGCAGACGAGCTTTATGGGGATGCTGACTTCATTTTCCAGCAGGACCTGTCACCTGCCCACACTGCCAAAAGTCCCAAAACCTGGTTCAATGACCATGGGATTACTGTGCTTGATTGGCCAGCAAACTCGCCTGACCTGAACCCCATAGAGAATCTATGGGGCATTGCCAAGAGAAAGATGAGAGACATGAGACCGAACAATGCAGAAGAGCTGAAGGCCGCTATTGAAGCATCCTGGTCGTCCATAACACCTCAGCAGTGCCACAGGCTGATAGCATCCATGCCACACCGCATTGAGGCAGTAATTGATGCAAAAGGGGCCCAAACCAAGTACTGAGTACATATGCATGCTTATACTTTTCAGAGGTCCGATATTGTTCTATGTACAATCCTTGTTTTATTGATTTCATGTAATGTTCTAATTTTCTGAGATTGTGAATTTGGGGTTTTCATGAGCTGTAAGCCATAATCATCAAAATTATGACAAATCAAGGCTTGAACTATCTCGCTTTGCATATAATGAGTCTATCTCATATATTAGTTTATGAAAAACTAAGTTGCATTACTGAAATAAATGAACTTTTGCACGATATTCTAATTTTTCATGTTTCATCTCCCATGATACATTATAAACTGCTCTTCAGTGTCCTCCCATTAAATGATAAATTGTGCTATTCAAAAGAAATACAAATCAACTTCTTCACGAAGACAAGATAACAAATGTGCAGTTATTTGAATCTTCTTTATTGTATTGTTACTCTAATTACAAATCATATTGATGAACTATAATTGAAAGAAACTGAAGAGATTTAACACCTATATATATTTATTTTATAATTTGCTGAGAAAAAGAAACGTTAAAAATGAAATAAGCCATTGTTTTCATTAAAAATAGGAATGAACATCAATTAAATCCTGGACTTGTGTATGGTACATAAGCATAACATTCAGGTTTTACATAAATGTGAGATCTTACTGTTCTGTGTGCACTTTGGAGATCTGGCAACTGTGGTATTTATTCTTATAGAATATACCTAGTATTGCAGAATGCTGTCATTTTTGTAAACAATATTTCCTTTAATAATTACATATTCAATCAATTCTTGATGGCCGCCAAATTGATAGATTAAATGTTCCCACCTAAAAGAAGTAGATAATTATATTTTATGCAGAGAATAGAATACTAGATAGTCTGCATGATCAAAAACGATAAACAAGCACAGGATAGTAAGGTTAAGTGCCTTCATATTTAAAGGAAGGCATAAATAGTTAGGAAATCACTATGAACCAAGCGTGACTCAAAGGAAATTTCAACTTTTGTTATTAGTAATAGCATTATTGCTTATAATACTTTCCTAGATAGTGCAGTCTAACTAATTTCCAATAATGTCAACACAAATGAATACTTTACCCTCTTACCTTGGAGAGTTAATGATAATGAAATCTCCTTGTTTGCCTTTTTCAATAGACCCATGGGTGTGAGATCTCCCAAGAGCATAAGCAGCATTAATGGTGGCAGCAGCTAAGGCTTCTTTCATGGACATCTTCATGTTTACACAGGCTAAATGCATGACCATCAGCTAATGAAAAAAACCAAAAGTGCTGTCAGAATTTACAAAATAGATCAACAGTTACATCAGTCACTTCTGAAAGCTTCCAAGCTCAGTTTTATTTGAATTCCAAACTATGGCATGATTCAAACCATAAGCAATGTCAGGCATTTTGAACACTATTTTATGGAATTCTGCAGGCATTCTGATTCGTACAATGGAAGAGACAAAAGGGAACAGATAATCACATTCTGTTTTATTAATTACTTTTTTAGTAGCTCAGTGCCTCAGAGAACCTGACCAGGATGTAATGATTTCAGCAGAGGGGACAGGAATGACAATTTCAGCCATTTCTTATCATTTTGGGGGTGGAAGGGGGTGGGTGGGAGATAGAAGTTTGGGGAACTGTTTATGTTTTGTGGATGGGCAGTTTTCCAAAATTGCACTGCCGTTACTTAATGGTTTGAAACCCTACTTTGGCAATATAATCTTGGGAGATCCAGAGTCTACAAAACAGAGAATAATGATCTCTATTTGACCCATGCATTACATTTGAGAAACTCAGGTCTATCTGCATGGATTTCAAGTGTTCAAAAGCATTTTCTTTCTGGAAAATCTTGTGGAAAATTGTTTTATGCACAAGGCTACTTCATACTATCCAGTATTCATTTCATAATTAAATTCATAGGTCACCAATATAAAAAATGAAACAGAATATTTTTATATCTACATTCTGAGACTATAAGAAGAAAAGGAACAGTCAATGAACAATCATTATGGTTCCAATAACCACCAGTATGGCAGCATTACCATAGAACAACAGTAAGCATTTGGATTAAAATCACTGCCAAGAGCCACAATCACTCCCTCTTTCAACATTTTTCTAGCTTGAGGCTGTTTCAATCTAAAAGAAAAAGAAAAAAAAAAGTATTGGAAAAACAAAATTAAATGCATTGGATCATTCACCATATATAATTTCAAATGTTCTAACAGTAAAGGTCCCCTCGCACATATGTGCTAGTCGTTCCTGGCTCTAGGGGGCAGTGCTCATCTCAGTTTCAAAGCCAAAGAGCCAGTGCTGTCTGAAGATGTCTCCATGGTCATGTGGCCGACATGACTAAATGCTGAAGGCGCATAGAACGCTGTTACCTTCCCACCAAAGGTGGTTATTATTTTTCTACTTGCATTTTTACATGCTTTCAAACTGCTAGGTTGGCAGAAGCTGGAACAAGTAATGGGAGCTCCGTTACATGGTGCTAGGGATTCGAACTACCGAACTGTAAACCTTTCAATCACAAGCTCAGTGTCTTAGCCACTGAGCCACCGTGTCCCCTGTTCTAACATTACAAAAGGGAAAAAAGAGATTTTTTTCTGTAATGGGATTATAAGAGATTCAGGATGGTAACATTACATTATGAATATATATTTTAACCCTGACAAAGTTTTAATTAGAAACACCAGAACTAGAAAATTAAAAAAATGATTTATAATTCACTCCTGTGCATGGATGCTTGGACATAAGACACATTTAAGTCTTACATGAATATGGATTCTAATTCAAAATATAAAGGCTGTCAAAAATAAGAACATATACAGTATACACACAGAGACCCACAGGTGACATAAAGAATATTTTAGCAGAGCTTAGTTGAAACTCTCAATGGAAGCAATGGAATTCTTATCTCCATCATCTCTACATGACCATCAGATTTTATATGGTCGTGGATAGTAAGCATGGAACTCCCTTGAATCTTGGATCCTCTTTGTGACCTGGTTGTGTGAGAATTCCGCTCACATGGACATTCTTGTTCATATGGAATGAATAGCTGACTTTACTAGCCCATTATTTCAGCCTTAACCAGTATATCAAAAATTTCCAAGATTGCTGTTTTCTATTGCGTGAAATACCAGAATAAGAGTAAGCATGTTATAGAAAACTTAGATAATACAGACCTGCTAACTCATCCTTATTGAACACTGAATTTGTTGATATTTTTTAAAAAAGGATCCTTGTTTCATATGCTATTATTTAGTTTTATTGTTACTGTGAGCTCCCTAGAGTTGTACTCTTAGATTTTAAAAGATTTAAAATCTTTTAGAATATAAGTATATTCTAAACTGGACTTTGGTTTTCAGTAGTCTTTCAAGTTGTGCAAAGTCAATATTTAATTTGAAACTAAAGCTATGTAACATAATTCTAAGTGTGTTGACTCAGTTGTAGGGCCCACTGAGTTCCATGAGAGGTATACCTTGTACAGCCTTCCCCAATATAAAATATTTATATAAAGCCTAATATCCATATTAAAGAATTGCATTTACCTCAGGATGTAGGCAGTGGTTGGCAATAGGACAGCTGCACATTTTGCCTGGGCCATGGCAACAATTCCTTCATCACTAATTTCTTCTAGGTGACTTATAGCTTGTGCACCCAGTTCAGCTCCAAGCTATTGTGCCAAATGTAAGGTGACAAAGAAGAATGAAATGTAAAATATGCAAATAAGATCCAATTTTAAGAATAATAATATAAAGCAACAATAGATTATAAAATGCCAGCTAAAACAGTCACTGCTTCAGATACTTCCTGGTCACATTTGCATATCACATGAAAACATGATTTTACAAGTATGAAACTCAGGTCTATAATATTCCAAAAGTTTCAGAGTAACCCAAAACTCTTTCAAAAGTTAGCATATTATGTTTTATTTTTAAGTGAAAGGGGGAAGTAATAAAAATATAGAAATTTATTAAATTAATTGTCAACCCAGTTAAATAATATTTTGTTAATTTGTCCTTCGACTACTACTTCATGAAATGTGGCCTCCTTTATATAATTCAAAACTAAGTGTAACCCTTGCCTGAAAATAATTGGAAGAACCTGGCTTAATGCAATATAATGAGTCCAGCTCCTGGAATCTAACCCCTCCTCTCTTTCCTGGAAAACCAGAAGGGGCTGAGAAAGGATTTATCATATGATGGGTTATTATCTGACAGAGGAGGCATAAAACATATCTGGATTCCTCTTGGTCAGATGAAAATAAGGAAGGGGAGAAAGGAGCATGCAGTCAAATTCCCATTGTTCATAACTGTGGTTTATCATGATATCTAAATATGGGCATGGTATATTATGATCGAAATTAGTGCATAAGCTTTCAGATGCCTTTAGAGATCACTATGAAATGTGCTGCTTTTTTATGTGTCTACAGGTGAAACTTGAAAAATTAGAATATCGTGCAAAAGTTCATTTATTTCAGTAATGCAACTTAGTTTTTCATAAACTAATATATGAGATAGACTCATTACATGCAAAGCGAGATAGTTCAAGACTTGATTTGTCATAATTTTGATGATTATGCCTTACAGCTCATGAAAACCCCAAATTCACAATCTCAGAAAATTAGAATATTACATGAAATCAATAAAACAAGGATTGTACATAGAACAATATCGGACCTCTGAAAAGTATAAGCATGCATATGTACTCAGTACTTGGTTTGGGCCCCTTTTACATCAATTACTGCCTCAATGCGGCGTGGCATGGATGCTATCAGCCTGTGGCATTGCTGAGGTGTTATGGACGACCAGGATGCTTCAATAGCGGCCTTCAGCTCTTCTGCATTGTTCAGTCTCATGTCTCTCATCTTTCTCTTGGCAATGCCCCATAGATTCTCTATGGGTTCAGGTCAGGCGAGTTTGCTGGCCAATCAAGCACAGTAATCCCATGGTCATTGAACCAGGTTTTGGGACTTTTGGCAGTGTGGGCAGGTGCCAAGTCCTGCTGGAAAATGAAGTCAGCATCCCCATAAAGCTTGTCTGCGGAAGGAAGCATGAAGTGCTCCAAAATCTCCAGGCTGCGTTGACCCTGGACTTAAATGAAGCACAGTGGACCAACACCAGCAGATGACATGGCTCCCCAAATCAACACAGACTGTGGAAACTTCACACTGGACTTCAAGCATCTTGCAATGTGTGCCTCTCCATTTTTCCTCCAGACTCTGGGTCCTTGGTTTCCAAATGAGATGCAAAAGTTGCTCTCGTCAGAAAAGAGGACTTTGGACCACTGAGCAACAGACCAGTTCTTTTTTTCTTTAGCCCAGGTAAGATGCTTCTGACGTTGTTTGTTGTTCAGGAGCAGCTTGACAAGAGGAATACAACATTTGAAGCCCATGTCCAGGATCTGCCTGTGTGTGGTGGCTCTTGATGCACTGACTCCAGCCTCAGTCCACTCCTTGTGAAAGTCCCCAACACTTTTGAATGGCCTTTTCCTGACAATCCTCTCCAGGCTGCGGTCATCCCTGCTGCTTGTGCACCTTTTTTTTCCACACTTTTCCCTTCCACATAACTTTCTATTAATGTGCTTTGATAGAGCACTTTGGGAACATCCAACTTCTTTTGCAATTACCTTTTGAGGCTTTCCCTCCTTATGGAGGGTGTCAATGATTGTTTTCTGCACAACTGTCAGTTCGGCAGTCTTTCCCATGATTGTGATTCCTACTGAACCAGACTGAGAGACCATTTAAAGGCTCAGGAACCCTTTGCAGGTGTTATGGCTTAATTAGCTGATTAGAGTGGGACACTTTGAGCCTAGAATATTGAACCTTTTCACAATATTCTAATTTTCTGAGATTGCGAATTTGAGGTTTTCATGAGCTGTACTTTGATGAGCATACTCATCAAAATTATAACAAATCACGGCTTGAACTATCTCGCTTTGCATGTAATAAGTCTATCTCATATATTAGTTTCACTTTTTAAATTGCATTACTGAAATAAATGAACTTTTGCACGATATTCTAATTTTTTGAGTTTCACCTGTATGTTTGCTTGAGTTATTTTTTCCTAAGCAAAACATGAATAACTACCAGAAGAAAGAGATGACATTAAATTATAATCCATAACTTTATTTTTTTGCTTTAGTTCATTAAATAGATGAAATATATTTGGGATATCACCTTTTAAATACTGTTTAGTTGAAGCTTATATTGGAATATACTGTATTATATAAATTATCAGACAATAGTAATGATAATTTTTTGAATAATCAAAGTATGATGCAGCAACTATTAAACTGTATTTTTTAATACAACGAAAAAGATAAAAAGGAGAGTTCATTCTTTAATTTTACATCATAAGGAAAAGATAAACAAAATGAATGTTTGAAAAGTGATCAGCAAAGGTTAGGAGGTTCAGCTTTCTAAAAGATTAAACCTCATATGCTGCTGCTACATTTCTCTGTTACTTATTGCCAGAATGTTGCACTGCACGTTATCATGATATATTTGGCTTTGCTCTTATCTCAGAACAGAATCAAAAGCAAAGGCGTTTTAGCAAAGGCATACCTCAGCACTTTTCATTGGATGCAGCTCATCCCCATGGAAGTTCATTTGTAATCCTATAGCTTTTCCAGCCTGAAGAATTCTTTTGGTAGAACTCAGATCAAAGACTCCCTTCTCACAGAAGACGTCTATATTGTCAACATGCATTTCACCATTAAGATCAAGTTCCTTGAGTTTAGGAAGATGGGTGTTGATAATGTCATCAGCAGCTTCTGTAGCATTTTTCCCTCTGTTAAAGAGAAAATAAAACAAATCTGCAAAATCAGTTGAATTGAGCAGTGTATGCTCCTCGTCCTTTTATGCCTAAAAATCAATAGATGAAATAAGAACTGTTTAATTATAGGTGACCAGTGGATATTATTAATGTCTTCCATTGTACAATCATCTCCCCCTCAGTCTGCAACACCCTGGCTTCCCACTTTCCATTATTTCCTGCAGAAAGTCATTATGAAAAAACTCCTTCCTTTTATTGTGCTTTTTCAGGAGTGATTGTACTTTCACACGAAGTAGCAATAGCAATTGTACTTAGACTTACATACCACTTCACAGTGCTTTACAGCCCTCTCTAAGCGCTTTACGGAGTTAGTATATTTCCCTCAATAATCTGGATCCTCATTTTACCAAACTCGGAAGCAAGGAAGGCTGAGTCAACCTTGAGCCAGTCAGGATCGAACTGCTGGCAGTTGGCAGAGTTAGCCTGCAATACTGCATTCTAACCACTATGCCACAATTGCTCAGTTCTGACTTTAGAAATTGTCAGATAATTTCTCCTTCACCTAAAAAGTCAAGAAAATTCAACCACACTATATGTTTGCTCAAAAATTTAGTGGAGAATTCTGAAAAGTCATCTGTGCCCAACTCTAACTCTAAGTGATTTTATAGACAAAACAACACATAATTACCTAGGAACTGCATGGGCTCCACAGTAGGTGGAAGAAATACCAATGTCCAATTCCTTTTTAGCCTGTTCAATGACCCTGAGCATCTTAATTTCTGTTTCCAGATTTAAACCATATCCACTTTTGCATTCAACCAAAGTGGTGCCTGCTCGGAGCATCTGTAACAGACGGATTTTGAAACTTTTAAGGAGTTCATCTTCTCGGGCTTTCTGAGTCTGCTCCACAGTGAAATGTATTCCTCCTCCAGCTTGATGAATATCCATATAGGAAGCACCTGCCAACTTAAACAGAATCATCCATGAAACGTGTGCTTGGGACAAAGTCCAGAGTATTGCATCAGGAAAGCTCTCCTGGAAAGATTCTAAAATAACTTTAATTCCAAAATTGGGAAAGGTTCCACAGGAGATAATCTCCTGTAGACTAATTTTACTTCTTAATTTAGATTAATTTGTATAAATTATATACAAAATATCACCAATCATCTTAAATATATTGTTTAGACAACAAAAGAAATATATTCTGCCTTAGAAAATATCAAATATTGTATGGTTAATATGACTCAGCTATATGTTCACTGGCTTTTTAAAGGCATTCAGTTTTCCAGAGACTTAAAATATATAAGTTCAGGCCCTATTTTGCTAATGTGATTGATCAGATTTATATTTGTACAAGTGTGCAAATAAGACTTGGCAATAATCATACTTCATTGTAATTTTGTGAGATACTAAACAAGGATGCCAAATAAGTTCTTTCATTTAATTTGGTTTTAGGAGCCCTAGCAATTGCACTGTGCACTAACAATCAAAGTCAAGCAATTAAATCTGGAGATATATTATATTTATTAAGCATCCTTGCAGATAATTTGACATTTACATTGTTTAAACCCAGCTCTGCAGCCAAACAGAGTAAGGAAAAACTTACAGAATCTGCAGAGGTATTTGGCATACTGCCCTCTTAAATCAGAAGATCTGATTATGGACTTACACAGATATATCAGAACCTGACAATTTTTAAAAATTATATACTCTTCCTGTTGAAAGTTTTCCAAAAATAAATAAAATCAAGAATGCCATCTGTGGCAGATGTGTAAAAAGATGGTACTTTTTTGGGATCAAAAAAAATAGCTAATTTCAAGACAAAGCGTTAAATGCAGGGGTGGGATTCAGCGAACCCCACCGGTGAACCTGTAGTTACAGCCAGCGGCTGGGCCTGCCCACCTGCCCCAGCACGCTTGCTCACATTTTGGATTCTGGGTGAACCAGTTGTTAAATTATGTGAAGCTCACCTCTGGTTAAATGCCCTGCAAAGCTTGGCTTATTATATCTATTCATGCAATCCAAAACTTCTCTTAAAAACAAGGAGTTGATGTATGTTTAAGTAAACATCAACTCCTTTTGATAGCAAAATTATCTATGGCACAACATTGGTCATGTCTTTAAATTTTAACTATTTTTATTTGTGGGTTAAAACAGCTTTTTCAAGTGCAATATTAGAAAAAATTATTGATGAATTTACAACAATTAACTTTCAGAGAAAATTCAAGAACCGCATTTTTATCAAACTTATAAAAGGCATAAATGAAGTCATACATTATTCTGTTGTTGCCAGTATCTCAGGGACTATGGAGTCAATGACTGCACCCAAGGTTACAATATTTCTCCATTTCCAAAGCAAACAGAAAAGCACTTCAGGCACATACAGCATAACAGCAAGAAACCCAAATCTTCTCTAAATGTTGTAACTTACCTTCATTGCAAATTCATGCACCCTGTCACCAGCCCATACAGGATGTGTGTGTGCATCTACTAGTCCTAATTAAAAATAAAGTAAATATAAAGTAAATATGAATTCTGGAGTTTTCAAAGTTATCCATTAGTACAGAAGAGAGAAGTACCAAACTTCCAAACTTTAATAATGAATCATACAGTCAGCAAATGTCTTACATTGCATGTTTAGAAATTGAGAACATGAAACAGAGAGGAGAGAAACTGTTGTTTGCATGTAATATTGTAGCAATTGACTAGAAAGAGATTAATCATCCCTTGTCTTTGAAAATATTCATGCAATTTCTACAGAGTCTAACAAAAAGTGTAATTGTAATTTGATTTATTTATTTACTTGCTAGATTTAAACCCCATCTTTCTACAGGAGCTCATGGTGGTGTATATATAGTATTTCCACATCGATTTTATCTTCACAACAATACTTTGAGATAGACTGGGGTGAAAGACAGTGACTGGCCCAAATACGATATTTCACTTTTATCTGAATTCCAGCTGCTGAGACTCAGGACAGTGGATCCATTATGTCCTGCCTGGGGTTATTTATTTTATTTTATTTTATTTATTTAGAAATTTTGCTATGGCATAATTCTTGTAAATATGCATCCAGCTAACCATAGATGGAAGTATTAAATCATATTAAATCTTTATATTCTTCAGGGCATTTTTTAATGTATTCTTTTTCTGGTTTTGCTGGTATTTCAGTTCTGAAGCTTCTTGATCTAACTCTATGCTGCCTGCTTAACATATACATATTAGACAGTTGAAGGTTGTTTTTGTGCTACTCATTCTTTGACCAGGAAAACCTTCAAGAACACAAAGGAGCTCTCAAGGCAGCATACAATCTTGACAACAGTTCTGTCAGTTCTGTCAAGTTGGGAAGAAATGCCTAACCTAAGAACTTTCAGGCAGTTTTGTAATTGTGGTGCTGGCTGGGGGATTGTGAGAAATGCAGTCTCTGAAGATCTCTGGGGAACACCAGGTAGAGAAGGATGCAATTGTAACAGGATTAATAATAGAAAAAATTGAGAAGAGTAGCCCAGTTCCAAGGCATGAATGCTTGAACTGCACCTTGTAAAGCAGTGGTATCACATGTCCTAAAAACCAACATCACTAACATGTGATGGTTTGTGTCTATAAAAGGGGAGATGGTGTGATGGACTACAGTTAAGAGTCAGTTTCCTTGGAAGGTGGGAATATGTTCCAAGAAGTGGGGCAAGATAAGAGGCCTGGAGCTAGATTGGAGACAGAGGAAGAGATTTAGGATAACTACTCCCTAGAATCTCCCAGGATATTTCCATTAGGGTTAGAATAGTATAGGTTAAGTCTAGCAAGATTCTGTCTATATCATGTAAGAAAATAAAAAACTGAACTTTGGTTGGATTCTTCTATGTCATTTTTGGGCTGGGCCTGACACCTGCTGCCACATTCTGCTCTAGCTGAAGTTTTGATTTTACATATTATAGATTAAAAGTCCTGGCATGCTCAACAGATACATCCAATTTGACACAGCCATCTTTCTTTCAGAATGTCCTGTGTCCTTTACCCAGTCCTTTTCATTTCAAGGGAAAAGAAAGAAGTCAAATAGAGGCATAGATTGACCTTCTATAAATATATAAATTTCTGCTTGGTGCAATAAATCTTTAAATCCATACCAACCTGGTAAAATGCACTTTCCAGAACAATCAATTATTTTGTCAAAAGTTGCTCCAGAGAATTGCTCACGAATGGCCCTTGCATCACCAACTGCTTTTATACACCCATTTCTGAAAACAAACCACAATTTGAGATTATATGGAATTATCTGTTTCTTTCTAATGTCTTTCTTCTTAAGAAAAGTGCTGAAGATCTCCTCTTTCATCAAGTGGTTTAAGCACTGTTTTATGATCCACCAGTATGGAAAGAAGAGTAAACTGGGCCCTAGATCTGGGCTTGTTTACAGATGAGTCTTTTTTTTTTTTGGTAAATAATTTTTATTGTAGTTTTTCTTTTCCAAAACTCTAATACATATTCAAACAGACAATGTCATTTTTATATACTTTGGATTAACAATTCATATAAAATCTTTGCTGGCTGGGGAATTCTGGGAGTTGAAGTCCGCCATGCTTAAAGTTGCCAAGGTTGGAGACCCCTGCCTCAGGCAACAGTTTCTCACGTTCGCCTGTCATCTGATAGACCAGGGGAGCTGGCCACGGCCATTTGGAATGCCTCTCTGCCCAGAGACAGCCACACATCGCCCCTCCGGAGACGCACTTACTTGCCGATGACGACGCTGGCGTTTTCCCGCAGGGCCAGCTGCTGCATGCCGGCTTCCAAGAGATACTGCTCGCCTTGGGTGCAAACAAGCACCAGTTGCTGGGCTCCTTCGAGCAGCAGTTTGTACTCACCGCCGGCCATCGCCTCGTCCGCCGCAGAGCCAAGGCAAGGAGCCGGACAACGGCTCCGGGGGGGGGGGCGGAGAGCGCGGAGCAAAGTTTGCTTGGTCAGGGTGGACCTCTCGGCAAGGGCCGAATTTATTGGCTGGCATTCAGCACGACGAGGCGCAGCCCGGCTTAATACGTAGCACTTCGTCGCCCTTGGTTTACCCCCGAGCCTGTGCTATCAGTCAGCTTGCTTCGGTTCCAGAGATGAGTTGGGGGGGGGGGGGCTATTCTCTGGAATAGCCTTCCCCTACCTACATCGTCTACCCTGCCTGCCTCAAACTTGGCTCTTGCCACCCTTTGATTAAGGGTGGTGATGAAACTTTTGGCTTGAGATAAGGTGGGAGGGTTTGACTTGGGATGTCTTGGTGCTTTTTTTTAATTTCGTGAAGGTACCTAGAGTCATTCTGAAGCTGGGCTGTCTGAATATTTGATAAATAGACGCAAAGGAAGTCGCGATGGGCTTAGTAGTGCCACTATGAACTGTGATTTAGGGGCCATAATGAACTGAATTTGCACAGTGGGATTTGGAATTGTTTGGGGGAGGGGGAGGAAGCCATGAGAAATGGTTGAAACAAGAAATAAATGCCCCAACCATATAAACCAGCCACAGAGAAGCCAGCCCACTCAGGCACAGAGGTAAAATAACTTTTCTAGATACAAAAGGTGCCTTCTCAACCAAGGAAGAAACCTGTGAATCTCCATCTGTTGAGAGGTTTGGAAATGGCAAATGGGACAACTTTTAGAAAAGAAGTTTAATAAAGAAATGAACATACACACACACACAAACACACACACACACACACACACACACACACACTTTTCCCACATCAGAATGAATAGAAAGAGAATATAGGGGGCTGAGGGGTTAGCCTGGATGGCAAGCCACAGCTGGCTAGGACCTTTGTGGAGCACCAAAATCACAGTTTCTTTCTTGTGATGAATTTTACTTATGGGATTTTATTTTAAGTGTTTGCTTATAATTCCAAAATATCAGAGGGTAAACTCTTAGCACAAAGCTTTAAAAGTTTAAGATTAACTACAGTAATTTAGAAAAGTGTGGCATGAACTTCAGACCACAAAGCTTGGCTATAATCAGTATGGTAGAATTGCCAGTCTTTATTGTTTTCTTAAAGCAATACCCATTATTCCCAAATCGGTTTCCAAATCGATTATACTTCAATTGTCAATCTCTCCCTTGTTCTCTAGAAGGCATGTTCAAAACTATGTACTTGAGCATTATTAGCTCAATCTTATGCATCAATGGAAGCAACTGCCATAGAGTTCAATAGAACTGAGGTACTCCCTGGTCCCTCTTTAGGCTCCAATGAACGGAGTTTACTTCTGGGGTGGTGTGCATTCCATGAGAACAAATACTTGATGAAGGGTAGCAGTTTTAAACCCGAAGCCCGAATTTTGTGGAATCTTAATGACAATCATATTTACTCTTCCTGTTCTGAGCTCAAACCCATCAAAGCAACAGAAAGAAAAGGATCTGGTTGCATCTATAATGCACTATAGCCCTCGGCTAAGTTTACCTATCATATTTTAAGTGCCCCACAAGAAGGAAACTCTACGATTAATCATAAAGGCATATACAAATATCAGTTACAGGGGGAAAAAATCTCTTCCTGGCAATGTCCTTGCACTTAAGAAATTGAAGTCCCTGTTCTAATATCTTACTCTTTTCATGTATTCAAATTATGTTTATACTTTTACCTGTTATCTTATATATGCTTAACTAATTAATAATAATAATAATAATAATAATAATAATAATAATAATAATAATATACTTGGCTGATACTTAGGACACTAGAATACCTAGGACACTAGAATACCTTGAAAATGAAAATGAAAATAATAATAATAATAATAATGATGATGATGATGATGATGATGTACTTGGTTGATACCTAGGACACTAGAATATCTAGGACACTAGAATATGATAATAATAATAATAATAATAATAATAATAATAATAATAATAATAATAATAATAATAATAATAATAATGTACTTGGTTGATACCTAGGACGCTGGTAGCCACCCGTATCAACCAATAGCACCAGTCAATGGTATTTGTGATGCATTTTTGAACGTTCAGTTGACTGAGTTTCATGTTTAATGAATAAAGTAAATAATGTTTTTTAAAAATGAAGGACTTGTTGAACACGAGCCACCAGCTCTTTCCCAGTTCAGACGCGGTAAGAATTGGGGATGAAGCCGCAAGGATTAAGGCAGCTGAACTGAGGAGTTCCGCCCTGTTTCATGGCTAAGAGTCAAGATCGGGCGGAAACTGCCGAGATTTATGGATCAGGTCTCCCAGTCCAGACCGCTAGGGAACCGATTAAAACGCAAGCCAAGTAGAGCGCGGGGATGGGAGTGGGGAGAGAGAGTGGAAGAGGGCGAGAGATCCTACGCCCTCCCATTCTATGGGCGAAGCAGGGCGAAGGTCCCCTGGGCGAAGAATCCCGACCTCCCAGTGCGCCCAAGGGCTTCTCTGCCGGGGAAGGACCGCCAGCTTCCGCTGCCCTGCAGGCCCGTGGCTGGCGGCTGCCTGAGAACGGCCGCAACCCAAGCCAGAGTTCCGTGGGAATGCTCGCCTCGTGCCCAGCAGCCGGGCTCAACCGTCTCCTCGCGGGAAGCCTCAGTCTGATCGGGACGAGCGCAGGTGCCTCGGTTGCGCCGGAGCGGGTAGCTCGCCTGGGGTTGCTGTTGGCGCCATCGCCCGAGGAAGTTCCGCTGGTGAAGGTGAGTTGGGGGTCTCTTCCGACTCTTTTGAGCTCTGCAAAGCGCCGGAGGATGGAGCGGCTGCAGCCACCTCAGCTGTCCGCTGGGCCCACCTGCCTTTTCGGGATTAGGACGGCAAGCAGGCGGGCAGACGTTAACTTTTCTGGCCGACGTAGCTGCTTCCTCCTATGGCAATATAAAAATTTAATTTAGAAGTGCTGGAATGGGCCAGGTCAAACCAGTCTTGGAGAAAGACATTCTGTGTATGGAGGATTTGTGGAAGAAGCAGTTTTTAGTCATTTTATTAAATCCTAGAAATTCTGCAACTCTTACACCTTCCACTTTGCTTAGTCACTAAATAGGATTGAATACATTTAAACTACAGATAGTTGTCAGTAAATGGAGGTAAGTAATTAAGACTGGGAACTCTGTGGCTTAGCAAAACTGTCATAAAGGACGATTTGTCATGACTGCGCTGATTTATGAGTTGTTCCAGTTCTGATGGATTAGGCAAATCCCTTGTGGTTGGTAGGTGTGATGCCATCTAATCACAATTTGCAACTTCCTACTGGTTTCCCCTTGACTTTGTTGGAAGTAGATAGTGAAGATTGGAAATGACAATCACATGATACAGGATAACGCAACCATTGTAAGTGTAACTAGTTGGCCAGTGCCCAAATCACAATTGTGTGACCGTGTAGATGTTGCAATGGCTGCAGCTTTGAGCAAGTTTCTTTCTTTAATACCATCCTAATTTTGGTTGGTCACTGAATGAATGACAAGACTACCTCTAAAACTAGACTCACAGTAAAGATGGTTTCTCCCCCCTTCCATTAAATTGTATTAAACTCTCAGAGACTGTCTAAATTAGACTCTGTAGTTTTCTGGCAAGATTTTTCAAAAGTAGTATGTCATTGCCTACTTCCTAGGGATAAGAGAAAGTGGCCCAAGATGACCCAGTTGGCTTCAGGCCTAAAATGAGACTAGAATTAGCCATCTCCTAGTTTCTAGCCTGATGCCTTAATCCAGGGGTGTCAGACTCAAGGCCCGGGGACTAGATATGATCTGGCCCATGGGGCCACCCTGGAAACAGCAAAGAACTGGCCCACGGTGCTTCTGCCAGCGAAAACAGGCTCCCAAGCTCCGTTTTTGGCTGCCACAGCCTCCTGCACTCCTCTGTCAATGAAAACAGAGCTCGGGAGGGCTGCCGAACTCCATTTGCAGAAGGTTGCAGGAGGCTGTGGCAGCTGAAAACGGAGCTCAGGAGCCTGTTTTTGCTGGCAGAGCACTCAGGCCACTCCAGGCACCCCTGATAGGAGTGACATTGAGCTGGCCATGTCCCCCTAACACCCCTGCTCCCCCCGAAGTCAAACATAACCCTGATGCAGCCCTCAATGAAATCGAGTTTGATACCCCTGCCTTAATCACTACACCAAACTGGAAAGAAAACTGCAGGGACATGTCAGGCAGCCTTGGAGAATTGGACATGATTTAACAGAAGAATGGAAATAGGACACATTAAAGCACAAAACAAAAGAACATTGATGATAATTTAAAAGAATATGTTCACTAAAAGCATAATAATACCTCTTCTAAAGGCCAGTCACAGTTGTAGAGAAAATGTATTCTAAAATTGTAGCTCTGGAGCTAATATACACTGCTCAAAAAAATAAAGGGAACACAAGCAGAAGACATCTGAGATCTGAATGAATGAAATAGCCTTATTAAATACTTTGTTCGTTACATACAGTAGTTTTGTGTTCCCTTTAGTTGTTTGAGCAGTGTATAAACTAGGCTATTTCATTCATTCAGATCTCGGATGTCTTCTGCTTGTGTTCCCTTTATTTTTTTGAGCAATATATTTCATAATTTAGGAGCAATCAATGGTAGATTCCAAATTCTGATTGACAAGACAAGAGCCCAAAGCACAGATGAACATTCGTTTTGATAACAAATAGAGTCTATTCAAGCTTGAAACTTGTTCCCTATAATAAGACAAGTGGAGCCACATACTTTTATATTTCTTTGTCAAATCTCTCTCCACTGTCACCACCATCCATTTTAGTTTGATGTACACTATGATAAGTCATCAATAAGCATTCAAACATCAGAAAAAGGGAAAACAAAATTTTTTGTGCAACGTTGTAAATATAATTGTGTGACACACATAGGCACACATGTAGGACCATTTAATTTTCAGGATGCCAAATGTATCATTACAGATTATTCAATTATTTACTTGCAGATTGAATAAAATGTGATTTCAAACTTTCTCACTATTGTGTTTCTGTGTTTTACTAGATCTAAGAAGAATTTTGTGTGAAAATGGCATCAACAAGTGTTACACGTAGTCCTTTTGTGGAACTAGATGGTAATAATAACATTTTAAATTTATGTAATCTTTGTAATTATAAAATTCTAATTAGGGAAGCTATTTAATTCTAGAAATTGCATATCAAGAAATTTAGTAAGGAAGGAATCTGGTAAAAGTGACACATTGTTGGTAGGTTCTTCATATATTATTTATAGAGACTAAAATAAACCCTAGTGAAATAATTAACTATATGGGAGAAATGAATTGAATTGGTAGGTTAAGAAGCTGTGTACTGTATGGATCTCTCATAGGTGCATCTATGGCAAAGGAGACTGTGGTTCTCTAAACCTGGTGCTTCAATGTGGTCTTGGAGACCTAGTATGCTTTATGACCTCAAGGATCCATGCCCACCTGAAAAATAAAGCACTACATTTCTTCTCTAAATTATGTTTATTGCTTTTAAGTAAAATGGTTTCTATTTATTTCTAACACAATTTGTCTTTCACTTACAACTGGTCATTTAGCAACAGTCTGAAGTTACAACAGATCTCCCCAGGGCTAATTATGATCTGGATTCAAAATTTCAATGTTCAGCCCCATCATGTGATTGTATTTCGGGTGCTTGATAACTGGTTTCCTGTTTCTAGCAAAAAAAAAAAAATGCCTTTTTGCAAATAGTAGATTCACTTAATGATTGTGGCTTTATGTTCCCCACATTCACTTAACAACTGCCTCAAAAAAGTCAAAAATTCAGTTGTAGTTGCATGGTGACCCCCTTAATGATCAGCATGACCGTAATTCAAGGATTATCTGTATATATAGTGGCCTCAGCTTTCTGAAGTATAGATAGATAGATGATAGATAGATAGATACATGCATGCATGCATGCATACATGCATACATAGTATACATACAGATATTTTTATTGCTTCTTAATTGTGCTGCTTGTTCTCTGATTCCACAAATATTCCATATCATCACTTTGATATACTCTTAGATGGAATCAGTGCTAGAGAAGAGAAAGAGGGAAAATATAACTTTTTTAACTTCTTGGATTTCCAGCCCTTTTGTCAAACTGTCTTCACTGATACCTGATCTGGCCTTTACAAATGCAGTTGTCTTTGCCACCCGCAATCCACTCTTCAGTTCTCCCTTTCAGGTCCTTCTGTCCCTCAGCTGCAGATCCCTCCTCTATCAGTTCCTTGACTGACCCAGAATATCCAATCCACATAGCACAAATACCACCTCCAGCAATGTCCAGCATCCACCAACAGCATACTCCACAGCCTAAGAAATCTATTCCTTTCTATATTTTCACTAAAAGACAGATATGACTGATCTCAGCTTTCCCAATTAGGAAGAAAACTTCTCAGTGTTTGTATGATCCTATGCACTGTGCTTGCAAACAAGAACAAAACACCCTTTAACACTGAGACCATTTTATAACCACTCATCTCACTCTGCCACAGGAGCTTTGCTGGAGATGCTGCTATACTTTTTTAGCAGTATGGTCAATGATGAGAGATGCCTAGAATGATTGTTCAACAGTATCTGGGGGGGGGGGGGGACTAATGATTCCTGATTCCCTTTTTTAAGGAAATTGTAGTTCTTTAAGTAACATAACTTTGTATATGTAAGACAGGTGCAAATACATAAAGTTTATTTCATGATAATCCTATTTCACAGGATTCCAAAATATCTATGCTCTAGAATAAGAGGAACTGTCTTGGGGAGGGTTGCTGAAGAATTCCCCGAAGTGTTATTATTAGAGAGCATGGTGGGAACAGACAGAGGTGGTCCCCAGGTTTACCACTTAGAGCTCTGAACTAAAACACTACTTCATCCTTTATACCCTAAATGCCAAGTAACATAACATAACCTTCAAATGACCTGTAACACAGTTAACAGTTATGTAATTTCTACTCTACAGTATGAAGTTCATACTTCCGCTAGAGCAGAGAAAACGGGGGTATTTGAGGAAGTGCACTGTTATATTATGACATAACTTTTTATGTATTATAAAAATTATAATATAATTTATTTTATAATTATGTTGATATCAACAGTTAGGTATTATCTCTTGGTGCTTAAGAAGCTGAAAAACAGCCCCTCTGCTGTTTTTACTGCAACAGATTAACATGAATGGCTATCTGGGAATAACTTGGTTGATGTGTCATTGAAAAGCCCATGTTTACCTGTTACACATTCTAACTTAGTAATTCAAAACTGCTGTTGCCTGTTGTTAGTGCTGACATTTTGAGGTGTACTAAAATATTTTTCGTTAATATTGTCCATCAGAAGAATACAGGCAAAAAACTCCTTTTGAAAGGAACAACACTGAAATCTACCTTTACAGAGATATTGAATGCACAGAGAAAGAAATTGTAAGTATTCTACTGGTCAGCTACTGCTTACTACTGTACCTTCTTGGCCTCTTTGTTTGGATCAGTTTCACATATCCCATTGAATCATAGTTTGCTTTACCCCACCCCACCCCACCCCACCCCACCCCAAAAAAAGGTAAGGGCAGTCTCCTAGACAAACCATAGTGGCTTCTTACTAATAAGAAATAATACTGACTAATTGCTGTTATAATTTACACAGTGAAAACTCAACAATTTAAAATAAGACAGTAATAACAATAATATAAATAATTATAAATAGAAACCAGAACTTTCTGTATGTTTTAAACATTCATTTTATACAACCAAAAGAGAAAGGACTGCTTCTTTCTTTGGAGCCAAATAAAGAAAGTAGCATATATTGTGGCTAACAGAGCTCCTTAAATCAAGTTTCTTGCCTCTCCTCCTCCATTTCTTATTATCTTGCTACTTCTCTGCTCCTTCTTCTTCAGTGAACTATTGGAAATAATTATTATTGGAAACAAATATATGGAGATTCAACTGTAGTTTGAGAACATGAAGAAAAAACATTAAATGAATCCCAGAGCAATTCTCTTGGTCACCATTTAGTTTCTCATTTATTTGGAATTCCAATAATTTACTTTCAAATTTCAGACAACTATAATATACATTCAAAATATAGAGGACAACCTGCAGAACCAATAAAACTTGCCTAAATGGATTTTCTTTAAAAACTCCTTTTCCTGATATACCATTCTCCATCCCCATGCATGTAGAGTTGGGGATAATAAAATATGTCAACTTTTTAAAAAAGACTGTTAGAGCTATAAGAATATTTGGATGTGCTTTTATTACGGTATGTTTATACATTGTGCTTAATTTTAAGACACCGTGGAAATAAAATAAAATCTTTACTATGATCATAGACCAGCCTTGAGAAGATTATGAATTTGGAAGGCAGTTAGGAAAGGCAGTATACATGTTTAAAATTAGACAATAAACATGGATTTCAATTTTAGATTAGAAAAACTAAGCAGACTCTGAAGGCATATGAAAGGAGCACCATTTCATCAAGAGCCCGATGTCGAAAAGCTTTGAGAAAACTAGAAGAAGTCACCGAACAAGAAACAACAGAAACAATGGGAAAAGATCTTCCTGCTCTGAATTGGGCTCTTGCTTTTGCAAAGTGTGAGTAAACATTTTAGAGAAATAATAGACTGCAGGAACACTGAGAAATTTTGTGATTTTACAGTCTTGGTTGAGTTGATGTTTTGATAGATGTTGAGTACTTGAAGTAAGTATCCCATTATTGCATCTTTTCTCTAAAATGTCTCTGATTGGTTCAGGATATTCTGATCAGCTTAGTGGTTTCTAATACACAATAACATCATTGTTGTTTTCCCTTTCTGGTATTTTTGCCCAAATGCTCTTAACTGTATTCCTGTGCTTCAGTCCCTGGATCTCAAAAATGTGTGAACATCTTTCACATTTAATGTCACTCCTGCTATCCTTTGTCTGGCCTACTCTTTGGAGTAAGTGGTACCCTTCAATCCTTGCATTCCACACATGGGTTTTATGTTATCCCACCAGGTATTAGTAAGGTAGTCCTTACCTTGTTACCTCACGACCACAACTTCCACCCCTAAGCTAGGCAGTCATTAAGTGAGTCATATCCTATTTTGCAACCTTTTTTTGCCAAGGCCATTTAGGGAATCCAGCTTCCCACTTTGGCTTTGCTTGCCAGGGTCCTTGGGAAGGTTATGAATGAAAATCATATGACACCGGGGCACTGCAAACATGAAAAATACATGCCGGTTGCAATTTTGATCATATGACTGCAGAATCATATGGCTGTCTAGGTGGCTCAGTGGCTAAGACACTGAGTTTGTCGATCAGAAAGGTTGGCAGTTCGGCGGTCGAATCCCTGGTACAGGTCTCCTGCGTGAGCAGGGTTGGACTAGATGACCTCCAAGCAGGGCCGGATTTAGATGAAAAGAGGCCCTAGGCTATTCCACTTATGAGGCCCTTTCACCTATAGTGAAAGTGTAATTTTAATTTTGCTAACAATTTGAATGTAGGCCCCTTTTGATCTTGAGGCCCTAGGCTGAAGCCTAGTTAGCCTATAGGAAAATCCGGCCCTGCCTCCAAGGTCCCTTCCAACTCTTTTACTGTTACTGTTACAAATCACTGTGGTGAACAACAGTCATTAAACTAATAGCAATAGCACTTAGTAATAGTACTTAGACTTATATACCGCTTTACAGTGCTACGCAGCTATCTCTAAGCTGTTTACAGAGTCAGCATTTTGCCCACAATATGCTGGTCATAAATTGAGGATTATCTCTAATGCCTATCATTAAGTTTTTCTTGTTTGTTCTTCATAGCTCTAATTATATAAAGACTTTGAAAACATTGAATCATATAACAAGGAATTCCTTCCAATTTATTACTAGGTTGGTGCCTTCCAACCTGGATGTTACTCTCAGTAGTGAAGTCACACTATTTTCTGGAGTTTTTTTTTCTCACCCCTCACTCATTCCATACGGGTGAGAAGATCATTTTAATATAATCCGTATAAGGGGTGTAAATTATCTTCCAAACACATTTTACCAAGCCCCATCCAGCTGTGTTGAAACATCAACAGGGACCCTCTGAAATCTATTCTAAAAAAAAAAGAAAAAAACAGGTCTTGTATGGTAGATTTGTTTTCTTCTTGTTTTCAGGAAACCACGAAATATGATGGCACATCTCTAGCATGTTCCTCAAAAGAGGAAAAGAAATCTTGCTTTTATGAAATATTCTACATAGTCATCTGCAAAATGGGTATTTTACAGTAGTTTGCTTGAACTACTCTGTAAAACTCTTGTGGGCTCACTAACTAAACTTACTGAATTCTTAATTTTGGCTTTATTTCTAGCATAGTTTCCTTATCCTTTGGTTTGACATTATACAACTTTAGTTTAATATGTGGACAGACAATTAATATTTCAATTTTTAAAATGTCAATTTATTTGTATTAAGTCATTGATAACATATAGCTTGTTTTAAAAATATAGGCTGCAGAATATCAGGAGAAAAAAAATCACAAAATTTTATTTATTTTTTTAAAGGTTGTCAAAGTGACAAACAGTCTATAGCAGATTACATCAGTGAAGAGAAGGAGCTATTTCTATTGGAGGTAATAGTTTTTATAAACCTTATAAAAATACTAGTATATGTGTATATGTTTCTGCAGGCATTCTAGAAAACCTTCGCGATTTAGCTATTCTCCTAGGTCTCAGGTTAGGTTAGTTGGAACTCCTGTTGAATTGTATGTGGCTGTAGATAGTTGGATTTATTTTTTTTATCATTCTTGCATTCTGTTTTAATGTTGTTGGCTTTATTGTACACTAAACTAGGTTGGAATTGGGCAGTATCTAAATTGAATAAATTAAATATCTACCTGTATAGCATTTCTCATACAGGTAGTCCTTTATTAAGACCATAACAACCCAGAATTATGGTCATAAGTCATGGAGGCCCTTAAGTGATCAGGCTTTTACTTTTTTGGGGGGTGGTCATTAAACAGATGCCCTAGTTGTTAAGCAACAGAGCAGTCGTTAAAAAAATCTATTTTATCCAAAGCGATTTTTTTTTTTTTTTGCTAGAAACCAAAAGAGCCCAAAACTGGCAAAAAACCCCACCAAAAATCCCATTCATAAAACCACAGGACACTGCAAACAGCCATAAATGTAATCCGGTTACCAAGCACCCAAAATGCAATCACATGACCATGGGCGTATGTGGCTGTCACAATTCCGGAACTGGGTCATAAGTTCCTTTTTGGAGATTTGTTGTAACTTTGACTGGTCATTAAATGATTATTTGTAAGGGAAGACTATCTGTATGAAAATTTTCAGATCTATATTATTTTATTAGAATATTTTAAGCTCACTTGAACATATAGCAGAACCCAACAGGGCATACCCTCATTGGCCCCAGGCCTTTGCAGAGCCTTCCCTTCCTATCTTCCCCTGCCACCTTTCAGTCACCAGGAATGTCCCTGGCTGTTTCCTATTGCCTCTTTGCCCACTAGAACTATCTTCCAATATCCAGAACAGAGCAGCCCAACTTATTTTCATACGCAGACCAAACAAACAGAGCATGTTTCAGTTAAAGCACAAACTACCTGAAAGCAGCTTTTAACATGCACAGACATATATGTGCAATTTTACACATTCTTGTGCTATGGCATAATCATTAGGCTGAGGGAGAAGTGGGTCACAGCTAATGAGGAAAAGTGGACTTTGCTAGAATACAAAAAAAAAAAAAAAAACCCATGGTGAAAAGATCCAGTTTGGAGAGCTGAAACAGGAAAATATTAGGCTGTTAAGAAAAGCTATAGTAGTTTGAAGACAAGCTGAGCAGTTGCAGCTGATACAAAGAGAATAGAAGAAAGAATCCCGACACTTGTAGGGCTATTTTGTTAAATGGGATGTGAATGAACTAATGATTCCTCTTTATTAGTTACAGAATCAAGAAAAGGATATGATGGACTACTAGTTAATAATGCAATTTCAAGATTTTATAGACTTTTTAAAAAATAGAACACACGTAGTTGTAGGCCAGCTCACATTTCTGAATCTATCATGTAGCAGTAAATGGTATTCATAATTTTCAAAATGGAGAAAGGTGACACACGTGTGAGAAATGATTGCAGGGAGGTAATTTGGGGAAAATGATCAATGGCTTGACAGCAGGGGTGAAATCCAGCAGGTTCTAACAGGTTCTGGAGAACCGGTAGCGGAAATTTTGAGTAGTTCGGAGAACCGGCAAATACCACCTCTGGCTGACCCCAGAGTGGGGTGGGAATGGAGATTTTGCAATATCTTTCCTCCAGGAGGGGAGGGAATGGAGATTTTGCAGTATCCTTCCCCTGCCACACCCACCAAGCCACGCCCACAGAACTGGTAGCGAAAAATTTTGGATTTTACCCCTGCTTGACAGGAATATATAGGCTTGTCTCTCCCACACAGATACACACAAAATCCAAGTCACTATTTTAAAAGCATATAGGATTTAGGTAATCAATATCCGAGTCTTTAAAAAAACACAGCAATATTTAATCAAGTTCTTTTCAAAGGGTTCATTGCCAGAGAAGTGCATGGGAATGATTTGGGTATGACAAGTTACTGTACGTTAAGATGTTTTGTATATAACATTTTGCTATTCTTTTCTTTCTCCAGTACTCTGTTAAAGTAAAACAGCGCACCATGGCAAAGTTGGAGAAGATGGCAGCAAAGGAGGAGAGGAGGGCCAGAATTGCTGAAATAAAATTAGATGACGATACACTTGCATTTGAGGATTTTCTCAGACAAAATGATAGGAGCTCTGTAGAAGCCCTTAAATTGTTAGTTACAATTCTGTTTTTAACTCTACAGCTGACTGTAGTGGCCACATTTGGAGTGTGACTTTAAAGATTCATTGTCTGGTTCCCTCTTCTGTTCTCCCAAGTAAAAAAGCCGTCAAAGAGTCACTGCAGGAAATGGACACTCTGTCTTCTACCTAAATGCTTTCCTTAGCTCTCTGCTAGATGTGTTTCTTAGGTTTTAGGTAATTGGTCATCCTTGGCTTTTGAATGGTGTCATGGGGGTCACATTCTAAAATATTAATGCCCAAGAAAAAATATTGTGTTAGACTAGCTACAAATTTGATTTAATTTAGCTTATATTATATTAAATAAAAATAAATATTATTAAATAATGTCTATGATTACCTTCCAGGACATTAATAATATCCTCATGTCACATTATAAACATTGTAATTCAGCAGTATTTGCAGGAGTTTAAGGAGCCAAACATAAGGCATTCAGGAACTGTACATTCCTTTTACAGAATATGAATAAAATCATACATAAAAGCCCATAGATAGCTGTTTTTTGAATTGCATCTATTCATTCTATACAGCGGGCAATTGGCATAAGGAGTCTTTACTTTTCCCTAATCCAGTTAAATAAACTTCTATTCACCTCTAGATTAATCCCACCCCACCCTGCCAAGATATCTCAAACCAGTCTTTACCCCAAGCATCATCATGTCTACAATGGTAACTCTGGGATTTATGATGCCCCCACATCAGTCGTTGCCACTATTAGTTACAAGGCAGAACTGCAATCGGCTTGCATACTCGTATACCCTCTGAGTCATCCCAAAAGAGACTCTGCTGCCCTAGCATCATGGTTAAACCAATTTTGTTCAAGTCCTTGCTTGAATAAGAAATTAATGTACTTGGGGAACTGCAGAATAGTGTGACGGCATGGGTATGCATTTGAAAATAATGATAATTTCTTCCATTAGATTACTACCACTTATTAGATTTGGGATCTTTCTATTTATGCCATTAGATCTCAGATGTAATACTTCATAATCGCTCATTGCAAGCAGCTAAAGGGATAAGAACTAATAGTAACTAACAATAAACTAATTCAGTTTTAGAAATAGAATTCTATTACAAGTAAAGAAACTGTTTCTGTAGATGAGATTTCACTGTCTACCTCACCACACACAAAAGGAATGGGGAGTTTCCAAAGATTCCTGAAGAATTTGTTATTAGAAGAAGAAGCTGATATTAGGACTCACCTACCACACAATTTCATTTAGGCAAAAGGGTTTACATCAAGGGAAATTTTATTGTGTTTTTCATTTTCAGTATTTTCAAGAAATAATAATTGCTGAATGTCATATTGGATTTTTTGCCCCACATTGATGAAAAATAAGTTTGATTGCTTGTTTTTTTTAGTTTTCTTTAAAATTATCATCAAGTTAGTTTCTGGATTACCAATAGTTTATGCAACTATCATATCTTACTATTAAATTGAAGAGACAAAAATACCACTTCTTTCTTTATGTAAGAGATTTAAACTACACCGATATAACTATTTTAATATTTGGAAAAGGGGTACTTTCAAGTGTTGACTCCTGGCAACTGCCTGAGTCCCTGCAATTTTCTTGGCAAGATTTTTGGAAGTGGTTTGCTATTGCTTTCATCCCAAGGCAGAGAGAGACAACAGGCCCAAGGTCACCCAGCTGGCTTCATACCTACAATGATACTAGAACTCACAGTCTCCTAATTTCTAGTCTGTTGCCTTAGCCACTACATCAGATTGATTCTCTATTTCAATATGAACATCTCTGTATTAAAATAACATGCAGCCTTTTTCTAGGGCAACTCAAGAGGCAAAATACAAAATGGAAGTAACAACAGAACTGAGGATAGCAATGAATGAACTGTTCTCCCTTAAAAGGTGAGCTCTTTCTTGTTGCTTTATAGAGAGATTTATGGGAAGGATTCTTGATGATGAGATTCTTAATATATTTTTCCACAATGCAGCATATTCTTGCTCATGAAGTTGCATTTCAAGTACCAGATACCTACACAACGGTCTTTATACATCTGTCATACAGAAAGGCACCAAATGATCAAGCTCAAAATCTTTGTAATAATGTAATAAGCATAATGTACACTATTTATACCATGGACAACTGAGAAGTGACAGCTGAGATTCAGAAAGCTGAATCTTTAGAACTATAAAATAAATGGAAACTTGAGTAGATGTTCTTATTAAGCTCAATTTAATACTTTCTATTCTTTTTATAAAGCATATTCAATTGTTCTTTTTAAAATTTCTGAACAAGTTCACAGATGTTTGTGATAAAGGACAGAAGGTTTCTTGATAAAATAATCTTCCCCAAATTAAAGTAATTTTGAAAAACCTTATTGCCCAGACATAACACAGTAGCTCCAGTACTAATAAAAATTATTGTCTTTGTTCTTCATTCTGAGGACCCAGATTGTTCGGGACAATATGCTGACTCTGTAAACTCCTTAGAGAGGGCTGTAAAAGCACTATGAAGCGGTATATAAGTCTAAGTGCTATTGCTATTAGAAAACCATATACTGTAATTCAGGGAAAATACTTTACTCAGCTTTCTTAGGTATTTTTTTGAATGTCTGCTAAGCATTGTACATCTGTAACATCTTCTATCCCTTGTATCCCTTGTTCTCTTTTCACATGTGCAGTGAAATTGCAAACACTGAAGACCTTTTGAAGCTGTATTTATCCTATGAAGCTTTTTTGTTTAGTATTTCTCCCAAAGCATGGCAAGAGCAGCAGATGGCAAAGAGGAAGAAAGACCGGAAAAGAAGCCCATCAAAATCCCTTATTTCTTTCCCAGCAGCTGCTGATAAAACCAAACTAATCTCAGCCTCCATTGTATTACAAAATAAAGCAAGTAAGTACACAGTTTTCAGTGGTCCAATTGACCATTTAAATTACAGTGTGAGGGAATACTGCTGTAATTCTAGCAAGCACACCAACTAGGAATCTTGAGTGATGCAAGGCTAACACATCTGGAACAAACTAAATTGAAAATATATAAAGGACAATATATACAGTGGAGGCAGGAAGTTTTAAAGTATGTAAAAAAAAGAAAGGGAAGCATTGAATTTCCATTAATATGAGATTGCCTGGTAAGTAAAGTTTCTGAATAACTGGAGAAATTTAGCATACTTCCACTATGCTCTTTTAATATATTCCCATCTCCTGCTTTATGTTTGCAGGGAAGGTGGCAAATAGGAACAAACAAATATGTAACTTAGACATGTGTCATATTGACTGGTTCACTTTGTAATAATTATGGTCCATGAGGCATAGTTTACTGGAGTGGGATAATTGCTCTGCACTGGTTGTACCTAAAAGCACTGGGATATCCATAATATCCTTTATTTATTTATTTATTTATTTATTTATTTATTTATTTATTTATTTATTATTAAACTTCTATACCGCCCTTCTCTTGAAGGACTCAGGGCAGTGTACAGCCATATTAAAACACATAAAATTTACAAAATTTAAAAACCGTTAAAATCAAATATACAAAAATTTGGCCCACAAATTAAAAAACTAACATACACCCATTAAAATTCATATTCATGTTAGGCCAGCCCGACTTGTTGAAACAAAAGGGTCTTCAGGGCGCAGTGAAAGGTGCACAGGTCGGGGATCATACGCACATCTAGGGGCAGCTCGTTCCAGAGGGCTGGTGCCCCCACAGAGAAGGCTCTCCCCCTGGGTGCAGCCAGTTGACATGCTGATTCTTTCTGGCCAATTTGTTTAATGTATCAGGAGTATTCATGTTAACAAAAAGGAGATTAAGATGAATGGGGGCTCATCAGGATACTAAAACCACAATTGGAAAAAAGCCATCAATTTACCAAAAAGAAAAACCAAAAAGATGTACATAAGTGATGGAACTCAGACAGGTCATCAAAGAAAAAATGCATATGTTTTTGCCCTCCCAGTACTTGCCCTGTCAATTGGTGGTATGGTCGTCTCCTGGATAATTATTTGGCTAGCCTGTGTTTACTGATTAATGGTTTGTCCAGTGTTAATCCTGGTGTTGGATCCCTGCTTATCTAGCTGTAAAAAAAACAAAGGTTAAAAAAGCTAAAAAAGAAGCAAAACTTTTTTCCAGAACATCTCTTCAGCAGCAATCAATTCCCAGATAAGCAAGGATCAACAACAGGATTAACACTAGACAATCAAGCAATAAACAATACCCTAATCAAGAAACTAGCAACTCAGTCAAATAAATAAGCATCAAACAACAAGGAACTACCAAGAAAAAAAACGAAAACCCAATCAACTGACAGGATAAGCTACTGTATATAAACAGGACAACGCTCCCCCTCCTGGCACTGTAGATGCTATTTAATTGAGTAGTAAAACAACTGTGAAATCAACCATGCTCAGAGAGCACCCTGGGTCCACAATAAGTGAAGTATTAAAAAAACTGAACGAAGAAAAGTATTGTCTTCTTCACAAAAGGAAAAATTGAAGAGTCAGGAAATTATTGGATTAGTCAGTCTGGCATCACTATCTGAGCAGGTTCCAGAGGAGGAAATCATAAAATGGAAACATTATATGAATCAAAATTTGTCAAGACTTAGCAGACTAAATTTATTATAAAGGTTAGGTTAGATTGTATAACAATTAAATGTGTACAGTGTGACTCAAAAATTGTATTCAAAGAGCACTCTTGAAAAATCTTAATTCAGCAAGAGAGTTATAATTCTAATCGATGCTATGTCTAGCAAAGTTGTGTATTCTCTTATTGAATAGTGAAAAAGCACTCTTAGATTACTCCTGTACTATATTGGTTTCCTCGTGATTGCTTTTGGAGGATTTTTTTTAAATAGAAATTTTATCTAGGTATGCCAAGATATTATACTCTAAACTTGGAGGGAGAAAACTATGTCCTAAAAGAAAAAACTTAGTTGGAATAAATACATTTTGTCATATCCCAAATTATTGAAGATGCAAAAAAAAAAAAAAATCCACAACCCAGTTCATGCAGGAAGGAACATTATGAAGTATATACTCTTTTTTTTTAGGTCCTAATGATGTTTATATAGTGAAATGACTATAGTGAAATATTTATATAGTGAAATTGTCAGTCCTGTTTCTGGAATAATTGCTCTCTCTTTGGCTCTGACCCTTCTGTCCTTCTGGAAAGCATTTAAAACTATTTTTTTAAACAGGCTGTGAGCCGGGATCATGTGTGATCCTGTTTAAATATTTCGAATATTTGTGTATTTCTCCAGGTTGCTGATTTTAGTCTATTTGCTTCAGTGTTTTAAAATGAAGTTTTAACCAACTGTATGCCCTTGGAGTAATGTTTGAATAGATAACTTTACAATTTAAATAAATAATTTGTAGTGGCATTACATCAACATTAAAGAAAAATCTAAGAACATAATTGTCCTGTTGATGTATGACCAAAATAATGTATCAGCGTTCTCTTTTGCTGCAACCTTCGTCTTAGTGTGACTGATTTTCCTAGGCTTCCTGCATGATAGTTAAGTCTCCAGTCCCATGATTTGACTATTTACTTTGACAACACTTTAATATCGGTTGCAGATTGCTTTCACTTCCTGTCAATGTCAGTCTTGTTTGGATTTAGCAAGGATTAATAGAGGTGATGATTTGTTCTTTTTACAAATATGTGACTCCTGTGTTATTTGGCTACTACTTTTAGACAAAATGGCACTTCATAAAGGGCCTCAGCCAGCCAAGAAAATGATAGTAGAGAAATCAGTCTCAGTCAACTTAGGCAAGCCAGAGGAAAAGGCACAAGTTTCAAGTAACGAAGGTAAGAAATAAGGAAGACCTTTGAAAGAAAGGAATCTGGGTTTTGGGTGAGATTTATAGTAGTGGCCAAAATTGTGGAAACCTTTTGGGAAAAGTATATTTTTGAGGTTTGATGGCTAATAACACCAATTTTGGGGGGGAGTTTCAAGGTAATCATATTCTACTGCTGGAATGGTCTGGGAATAGCCCAGACTTTAACCCAATTGAAAATCTATGGAGCCGACTAAAGAAACCTGTTAGCCAGAAGCGACACAGCAATAAATCCCAGTTAATAGAAGCAATCATTCAATCTTGGTTTCACATTATAACAGCTGCAGAACTAAAAGACTTGGTTCACTCCATGGGAAGATGTTGTAAGGCCATAATTCATGCTAAAGGTTACCCAATTATTAACTGATATGGTGATAATTTTTGTATATCTCATTTTTTCTACATGTTTAACTTTTCTTCTTTATACTGTAACTGCTATTCTAATAGCAAATCCTTCATAAAAGTTATTACATTACATTCTTGATTAAATTATCTTTCCATTGATATATAATTTTATGATACTATTCCCCCAAAAAAGTGGTGTTATTAGATAGTTTTAGAAAATACACTTTTCCCAAAAGGTTTCCACAATTTTAGTCATTATTGTATGGCTGATTAGACATCTCTATAAGCAGTTCTGCAGGTGGAGACAACACAGTGGTTCAATTGCCAACCAAGAGTTGGTTCTGGTGACAGAAAAGTTCTCTGGAGGCAGGAGAAATCGGGATTGCCCACTACTGCTCTGGAAGAGCTTCTCCTTGCAAAAAAAAAAACAAACCTACCAAAACAAAACAAAACTTGGGAAGTAAGGGATTCACAATTTGCCCTGAATTGCTGTACAGTCTTTTTATGGACATTTGATTGGCAAAAGGTCACCTTTTTAATCACTTCACAATTTAAGTACTTTACAATCTAAGTTATTCCAAACAGTAAAGAAGATTAAAGAATTTCAGTGTCTTCTTTTTGAAATTAAAAAACAGGAAAAAAAACTATTTTAAAGGATTTTAATTTAAAGATAAAAAGCTGATCAAGATTACAATATTGGGATGTTTTCAGTGGTGGGTTCTAACCGGGTTTACTACCGGTTCTCTTGGTGCACACGCTTCGTGTTCGCAAGCACGTTGCGAATCAGCCCAGCTGAGGTGCGGCAATCCGCTCTGCCGCACTTCTCAGCTGGGCGGAAAAAGACAAATAAAAGGTAGGAATGGGGTGGGGGTGGGAGGACCCAGCTCCCGAAGAAAGGGAACCGGTTCGGTGACGTAATAGCATCACTACTACCAGCTTGGCCAAACCAGGCCGAACCAGGAGGAACCCATCACTGGATGTTTCAAACAGAAAAGGAGGATAGTGATTTTTTAAAAAAAGAAGAATTTTTTTTTCTTTGATGAAAGTATCTTTGAAAATAATAAAGTTAGTTTAACTAACAGACTGGACCACTGTGGGAAGATTGATTGTTTATATATGTGGGCAGTAATAATTGGTGGATTTTACAAAACAAGAAGAGAAGAGTAATATGAGCTAGACTATTTGACTAACTAGGCAGAGCCAACTGAGACATAAGAAAAAGAAAAAAAAGAACCATGCCTTTTATTCCCATCATAGTAACTGACATACTTTCCTTTCTCACCATGGCAACCACAAGAAAAGCTGTCAAACTGGAAGAAAGATGCAGGGGAGATTAAAAGAGTTGAAATTTACATGATCTCAAAAAGAATTTTTATAAAATGATGTTTTATTGATACATAATGCCAGAGAAATTATTTAGAACGTAGAAAAGCATTCAAATGTATGTTGGAAACATGATGAAGGAACGTTTTATCATGCTTGATTAACATGTAAAAAGCTAAAAAAAAATTGGATCCAATACCTACTTTGATATGGATTATTTTAAAGATCAACATTCAACAGAAGCCAGAACTTTTTCTTTTAAGATTAATGGATAAATCATTAGAAAGAAGCCATGAAAAATTATTTCAGTATACAATCATGGCAGTGAGATTACTGTATGCACAAAGATGAAAAGAGTTGACACTGCTCATTATGGAGGGATGGTTGAAGTCAACAGATTTTCCTGAAATAGATGAATTAACTTCTTTGATTAGAGTAAAAACATGTTTATATTTATTGCTGACTCCACGCCTCTTATGGACTTTTTGCATAAAAATGAAAAAAATGAACTTGTGACTCATGGTTTTGATGATTAAACAGGATAGGTTATAGAAAGAAGCATAATATGATGTAACTTTAGAAAGAAAATATATTTGCGCTTAAAACTGCTATGAAGAATATGAGAAGCTGCTTCTATATACTTTTTTCTTTAATTTTTTTTCTCACTTGCATGTTTGCTTTTTCTTTGTTCATTATATGAAAATTCATTAAGATTTTAGTTGGACAATCAGTACTTATTACATAGGATGCTTCCATTTTTGTATAAGGGCTAAGAAATATCACCAGTTTGCACTGAGACACCTGGAGGTTTTAAGGGATAAAAATAGATGTTTTAATCCTTGCAGAAGTTTAATGTACCTATTTTGCCCCTTATTACAGCAGAACATTCTGCAAGTATTCTAGAGGCCACCAAAAATTTAAAAAGTAGAATTGGGAGTTATGTGCTCCCACAGGCCATAGGGCAATCCTTTCATGGTGGATTCATTTCTCCACTGTGTATGATATAATTATAAGATAAAACAGGATATAATTTATCCTGTTGCTAAATAAGAATGATATTATATGTTTCTTTTTCTTCTTCTTTTTTGCAGGAGACTACAGGTTCTTTAGAAAGTCATCACAAGGAGCACTGGACCCAAAATTATTCATAGATGATACATATGTATCATCTGAAAGGTGATAGCAATCTGAATTCGGGAAAAAAAAAACCCAATCAAGCTCATCTATGGATACCAACTTTCCTCCCCTCCCCCTTCCCTTCCCTTCCCTTCCCTCAGGTGGAATCTCTACCAAGCATAATCTTCCTGCTTGGTAAACACTTACTTGGCAAGCTTCAAGGTGTACACACAAATTATATCCAAGTTAATTTTTCTTTTAATAACAGTGGTCTAAGTGAAAACAGCTTCTCTCTATCATCAGAAGACACTTTTAACTTGGATGATATCCAGAATTGTGACAAAGTAAGACATTTATCTTTAAAATATACATATCTCAGAGTTAAACTGTGGGGTTCTTGGTCGCTAATTTGGTTGTTTGCTTGCAGTCGTTTCATTACCCAAGAGTTGCCCTATTCCACCAGCTCGGTGACCTTGGGCCAGTCACTGTCTCTCAGCTCAATTCATCTCACAGGCTTATTGTTGTGGGGAAAATAGGAGGAGGAAGGTGTGTTGCATATGTTTACACTTGTATTTGTAAAAATAATATAAAACTGTTTTTGAAAAAGAAGTGTGCCTCTAGATACTATTTAATACCCACAACCTTTCAGATATCAGCTACATAATCTGAATTACTGTACAATGCTATAAGAATCAAAGCAGCAGAAAACATTACCTAATAAATAAATCAAAGAATTGATTGATTTGATTGATTGATTGATTGATTGATTGATTCATTCATTCATTCATTCATTCATTTATTCTATAATTAAAGTATTTAGACTAGAAGGAAATATTTTGTTTGTTTTATATATTTTATCCAGCAGTGGATTCTTTTATCCTTTGGTGGATTCAATCCAGTAATGTAAAGAAGGAGTGGCAGAACCTGGGGGCAGAGTTAAAAGAGGGATCAGCCTAGAATCTCTAATAGTCACAAGCAGTTTAAGTCCAACCTGTCTTGAATTCCATTGACTCCAATCTAACAGCTAGCAGGAAGATTCTCAAATATTTGAGTCTTCCTGTGCGTAGGCATGAGTAATAATAAATCAGTTTAATTGGACCTTCATGTAGACCTGAACTTTTGCACCTGACAAGTAATCCCTGAATTTATTTGTGTTCTTTATAGCAAACAGTAGTGTCTATAAATATACCATAAACTTGTGTCAGTGAAGGACATTATGCAGCACTTCAATGCATATCAGCCACCTGTTAAGTCAGTCACATTTAAACAAGTTTACAGAAAATTGGTGGCATAGCAAACCATACAGTCTGCATAATATATAAATTGACAAATGAAATTAATGGGTTTTTTGCTGATTTATACATTTAATAATGAAGAAAACATAGTCCTTTATTGCCAGTTGAGTATAATCCTCAAATGCCCTCCTTTTACCATATTCTCATTTTTTTCAAAAAATGTTTGCAAACAGATGTGCCATTCCAGATATTATGCATTACTGTCTCTCCTTCATTAGGAGACAGAGATATATTTTAAAGACACAGAAGAGTTACTTCAGATGTTCAGATATCTTGAAGAGCAAAATCTTTCATTATTCCAAAACATTCAAGATATTAGTGGCACATTGGAGGAAAGCCAGCAGAGAGAAAAAATAGTTAAGCAGCATGTGTAAGTTATTAATTTAATAGGGTTGTTTTATATATTTTCAAAGTGTGAACATACATGCACGCTGATAGCAATTTGTGCTCCAAACAAGCCTATTGAGATTTCTTGATTTTAGCCAGGAACAGAAGCTGAATTCAATATTGTGCTCTCTTTCAGGCACAGCTGACTAGCTTAATTTTAAGCAGGGTGTGGTGTGGAATGGTTTCAGCTCTTGAACAATTAACACAGGGAAAGGGATTTAATGTTAGAATTGAGAAGCTAATAGATATGACATACCTTAAAAATGTAACGAGTTTTGGCTTTAAAATGAATAATCTTAATAATTCAAGACTTTAGTTAGAGAATTTCAGGGAGAGAACACACTGCCTTCCCCCCATCACCCATCACCTTTTTTAAAAAAATGTTTGTATTACATGGAAGCTATCCACCACAAAAACTCTTTCCAATTCAAAAAAAATAACATAAGGAATACAACATTGCCCAATGAAATTAAGATTATTGTATCTGGAAATAATATAATTAGGAAATGTAATAAGAGGATATAATTCAGAATTTATATTCTTACATGAATAAACCATATTTTCAAATGAGTCAGTTCTTGTGAAACTGCAAGTAAGTGGCATATGTTGCTTTAAATCTTGTGATTGTGGCACACCAATACAGAACTAGCTCAAAAGATGTTGGTGCGTAAGGCAAATCATAATTCCATGCAATGAAGTTGGTTGGACTAGCAATTGAATCTTAATCAAGTGTTGGTAATCAGACAAAACTTCTACCCTTCCTAAGAATAGCAGACTATGCAGGCAGGCTTTATGGCACATGAGAAAAAAAAAATTACGATTTTAGGGGGAGAACCTACAGAGCTGCCACAGCTGCCCTTCTAACATCTGCCTCCTATAGAGGCTGCCTTCCTCTGTCCAATGCAGGATAGCTCCCCACTCCCCTTCAATACAATTGATGATCATTCCATTATATACTATTCTATCCAATGTATTCTTTTATACTTTTCCACCACTTTTCCTAAATGATGTTTTTAATTAAAGAAAAAGATGTCCTTTCTAATTAAGGGGTTTTAGCTCTTAATAGCAAATTATTTGGATAATTATTTTACAGCATTAGCCAGTTTATAATGACACTGCTACAAACTCAAGACCATGTCTGCCAGAAATCACTCTATGACAATTTGCAGGAATCTCTGAGTCAGGAAATGCCTATTAAATCAATTTGGTCTTAGCAAAAATGTTTTATTTCCTCTGAAAAATGTTATTTCCTCTGAAAAATGTTAGACTAGAAAAACTCAATGAGCACTTCAACTGTTTAAAACAGACAAACTAATTTAAAATTCTAGCTATAAAGTTTTATGCTCTCTTTTAATAGGGAACAAAAGGTAAAGCGCCTTAGAGACAAAAAAGAAGCTCTAATAGCTGCTTGCCTCAAAGAAGATGGGAAAAGTGCTGAACTGGCATTAAAAGCTAAAATGTTTTCTTCAGGAGAATATAATCCAGCATCCATGGTAAGTTTGAATGCATCAACCATCTTCATCATAATACAGATTGTTCAATCCTAAAAAGATAATTCAGTTTGAACTGAGTTTGTATCTCTTACCTGTATGTAATACCCTGGGAGCCTCAGATACAGCACCAGGTCACCTTTGCCTAAGCCCAGAAGCTAAGCAGGGTCAGGCCCGATTTGTTCTTGAATGGGATAAATATTAAGGTTTTAGGTTGGACTGGAAAATCAAAAAACATCCCAGAAGGCAGCAGTGATAAAGAGCTTCCATTCTGACGCCAGGAATGCTGCAGGGTTGCATACAGAAAGTCACCATCAGAAGGTGACCTTGAACCGTAACTTTACAACCAACTTTTGAATAACATATCCACTGTCACAAATGAGGGATGGGCTGACTCAGACTCATCATTGATAGACAAATGAAACCAATCCTGTTAATATACCAGTGGGCAACATTTAGCTTAAGAAGTGCTAGAGTGGCAGATAAATATTGAATAACATTACAGAGCATCTAAAATGACCATCAGTGATTTATTTTGATTAGCATTATAATATCTAATGATGGTAATGAAATGCTAGGTTTATTGATTTATTATATCCCATCGAATCAGGATCAATTCTTAATGACCACCCAGATTTTCTCCATGACAATCTGTTCCTAATCTGGCCCTTCAGGTCTTCTTCATTGCCACTGTAACTGAGTCCATCTGCCTTGCTGTTGGTCATACACTTCTTCTTCCTTGTACCTTTTCTAACATTAGTGCCTTTTCCAACAACGAGGTAATTAGGTAAGGGAACTATAGAGCCAGAAGTTATTTAGGCTACAATTGACTTACCAGTAGATGATCCCCAAGGTCCCTTCCAACTCTTACATTCTATGATTCTATACCTGAATACATGCAGATGCTGCACAGTGTACAAATCCAACTTGAACATGTTCTAGCTTGAACATATGCAGCAAGGGGAGACTATATTTTTTTGCCTAATTTGTTACTCTGTCAAATTCCTCTTACAGTTATTTTCCCCCCTACATTCAACTGGCATTATCTTCCTGTTCCATACGTCTATTCCATGTCCTACATTCTAGAGAGACAGAATAAGTCATTAATCTTTTTCCAAGTGGCACCTTTCAGATTCCTGAAAAGTAATATATCCCCCTACATTTGTGGACTGCTCAAAATGCAGTCTAGCTGCTGCTGAATAAACTTTTTATTTTTATTCTCATTTGAGACCTTCAAGTCATTCTTAGCCCTGATGACTGAATAAATAAGTCCCTGCAGTTTTCTTTGCAATACTTTCAGAAGTGCAAGTTGCCCTTCATTCTTCCTAAGGCTGAGAGAGAATGACTGGCCCAAAGTCCTCCAGAATGGCTTTCTGAATGAGCAGCAGCTATAAAATGAGCTGATAAATAAATAATAAATATTCTTTATTGACTTTTTGACAATCATTTCTTTGGTTCTTTGCTCTCTGTATGTACTCTTCCTTGGTGGTGTGTATGCCTTTCCATTTCTTATATGTGGAATTATTCTCTTCAAATCCTTACTAAACATTCTGGAGAGGAACAGTGGCTTCTTCTGCTGTTTTGCATGGGCTTTTTCCTTTTTGCTGGACCCTTCTTGAGCTGTTTTAGCAATCAGCACAGAATCCTACCTACTGCTTCCCTTAATAAGTTTTTCCAGCTTTACCAGAAAAACCAGACCTTAAAATGGATTATGTCAATCCCCACTTCACAATTCCAAGTGGTCAGAACAGCCAATCCCAACATTGAAACTGTTTCACTGAATTCAGGATGGACCACCAAAGACTAGGATGTTTTAACCTTGAACAGAATACCTCTTCTTCCAATGTGCATTGGGTTCTTACATCTGTGTTTGCATCTACATTGGTTTTATGCCTTTTTGACCACCAAACTGCATTTTTTTAAGATTTATTCATTTGAATTTCCATAGTGTATGTTGCCAACTTTGTATTTTAGCTCTTGTTCACTGAACGAATACCATTTTGCTTATACATTATTTTCTTCCCTTTTAGCAATGTTCAGAATTATATAATTCTTACTCTAAATTTGGGGAATGTTTACCTCTAGTATTTAGCTTTAATATTTCACTGTAAGCTTGATTCAGGATTTCTAATGTAACCTCAGAATTTGCCTTATTTTGTTTATGTATTTATTTACTTAAATATATTCTCTATTCCATTCCCAAGGTTAAGGGTAGTTAATGATATTAATTTTCTTCTTTATATCATAAGAATAAAATACTGGATGCACTTACTAAAAAAGTAGCAGAAGTATATGGAGTTTGCTGTGGGACACAGGAAGTATCCAGCATGACCTCATTTCAAATGCTAAAAAAAATAGAAATGCGAGTTTCAGAACTCTGTGAGATGTTTGAAATACTTCCAAAAGAGTATCTTGAGATCATTGAAGTCACTGAAAAGCTCAGAGCAAAGGAAAGGCGACAAAGGTAAGAGTTTGCCAAAATATAATCTCATCAATTAACATAATTTTAACTCTGAATTCCAACACCATTTTAACCAATATCAAGATTGATGATGTGTCCAGCTTTTGCCCTAAAAACGTAGACAGCTTTAGAAAGAATCAACCATTTTTGTTTGCTGGATGCTTTCAGAATCCCTAAGGCCCCCTTTACAGTAAAACAAAAATTGTATGAGCAAAGTTTGGGTGAACAGCTACAGAATAATGGATATGTCTGAGGAGATAAGTCAGACTAGAGAATAGCAGTCAGCAATGCTGAAACTATACAAGTGACAGAGAATATGGACAGAAAGAAAGATTATTTCCAAGAACCTCAACTCATGATTGGTGACATAATGGAAGATTATATCTGTTGCATTACAAATAAGTGATAATCTAAATACGGAGCCTCCATTAAAGGTCAAAGAGTGTTTAGAGGATTTAGAAATTAAAAAAACCACATGCAAACCAAAAATATTTCCCAAAATAGCAAAACTAGTCTGTGATTTAAAAATGCAGAATGTTCAGTCTATAGCATTGGAACTCTGGGGGGGCGGGGAATTATATGAACTAATAACAGGGGGGAGGGTGGCCAGACATTAGGAAGTTCTTTCCCACCAATATAATGCATAAGATTTCCCATCTAGTGAGACAATATTTGTGGGGGGTTTTGTTATAAAATATTATTCTTGTCCATTAGGACACTCAGCTTTGTCTTCTAAAATGAACAAATGTAACATTTTCGTAGGGGCAAAACAAATGTATAATTGATGTGATTATACAGTATAAGGATGAGGTGCTAAGTAGTTTTTATTGGAAGGAAACCTTGTGGCACCAATGGAAGCTGTAACCAGAAGGCATGAAGAAAAGACATTGAGATTTCCTTTTGACTTTGAGCAAGGAAGAGCTCGAAGTGCAATTCCTCACATAGGCAGGGGGGCCTCCGTCGCAGGTTTCCAATAAGTCACTATGACCCTCTCTCATTCTTTGGTCTGTCATGTTTTTCCCCCTCACTGAAATAATGCTGAGTTCTTCAGATTTAAACATAATAAAATAAAATCGGGGAACATTAAAAAAAGGAAGCTTTCTTTAGTCAATAAACTTTTCATTTTCAAAGTCTTCCCTTTTTCCATTCTTGAAGGATACGTGAAGACAAATTGAAAGAACTCAGAAGAATTCAGGAAGAACGGCTGAAGCTTGCTCTTGAGAGAGCAGTTGCAGAACCAAAGAAAAGGGTTGGTAGTCGTGCTTTAGAGAGATGTGTTCTTGGATTGTGCTGGATGATAGCAGAATAGATGCTTGCCTAGCTACTTTGTCAATGCCTAAACTAGTTATTTGTAGTTAAAAAATTTACTAGCATCTTACACTATATCTAAGTAATTATGCCTATTCTTAGAAATAATGCCTATTTGTGAATTACGTGTTCTACCCATTTAAAGACAGATACAGGTTCCTATGTACAGAGTCATCCCACAATACAGTTTAGCAGTGGTCATAATTTTTTAATAAGATTTATAAATATTTGGTGAAAGATTGGCTTAAACGGATGCATTATAAGAACAGGATTAGCTAATGTAGCAACACTGTCTACCCACATGTTAGTGTTTTTGGAATGATGCCTAATAAAGTTATAACAATTATTCAAAGGAGATGCTTCATAATACACAGGACCACAGCAAGCATGAAGACATTTATTTGCAAAGCTTACTGGACTATTACAGAAGCTGCTCCCAGCTGTCTCCATGAGCAAGTAGCTTTAGCCAAATAGCTATATACTGTATGTACGTGGAGAGATAACAGCAACTTCTGAAAGTAGCTGCACAAATCTGAAAAATAATGTGTTTTAAATCTGAAAACAGCTGCTTTGCATACATTGTGCATTTTGGAGCGCCTCTTGAATACTTTGCTACAACTCTAGTATTATCTTGGGCAATAGTTAATATGGTACACAAAAAAGGGCAAATGGGGCCTGCAATGGGGCCTTAGAATTTGCCTTACTAATTTCCCCACTTAGGAAGCTGATTTATTTTGCCCCTCCCCTTTGCACCTACTAATCTATTTGATTCAGCCATGGCAAATATTCTCAGTAAAGATCAGCTTTTCCACCCACACCTTTGGATTATAATCCTCTCATCTCCATGCAACATGTCCATCTGCCAGTGGCCCAACATCCAAGACAGCCTTGGAGGTTACTGTTGTGCGTGTTATAAGGTACCCCTCCCAGTAGAGATGCACTATGCTTGGCCAAAGTCAATACAGGCTGTCCTTGTCATAGCTGCTGCATGGCTAAGTAGCATAAACCCACAGTAAAACCTGCAGATATATTCATTAAAGGGCAGTGAGCCCTATTTTAAAAAGGCGTATCTCTCTCATCCTGAAATTCAGCTTCCAAAACTGTGACTTTAGAACAAAACTTTAGAAGTTTTGTGGGTTTTTTGTATGAAAAACGATTCAAAGAATTGGGCTATAAATAATGTATGTGGCCCTATTGGTCTTATATCTTATATGCTCACTTTCAATTCAGGTCTCTGGGTGATCGAGGACCTGATAAAGGAAGATCCTGTATTGTGTTGACAGTTGTAGTAGCCACTCCATGTTCATACAGTACAATTCAATTTCAGAGCTTCCATCTGAACACATGGACATTAGACAGAGATTAGGGCGGGGCCGTGTACTTACCGTTTCTTGATTCACTTTAAATTCTCCATATATTCAGGCAAATACTTGAACACAAGCACCTAACTGAATTCAGCTTGTTCTTCCATTTTAAATTCATTAGCAATGTTGCCCAAACTCAGAAAGTAGGGTTTTGTTAACTATGGTACATGTGTTCATGTAACAAAATTCATCCATGTATCTAAAATTTCTTGTGCCAAAGAAATTAAGCAGCAAAGCTGCTTAATCCAAAAGAAAGTTAGTTTATGAATTCAGTGTGTGTGAATATATTTTTCCATATACGTCAGAGAAAAGTTTTACCCATTTTTCTCAATGTGACTCCCTTTAGCCATGTGGACTTCAAAACCCTCAATTGTCAACAACTATGCTAGTTGGGGAAATTGGGGAATTGAAGCTCACACATACAGATTAGATTGAGATTGGACGAATCCAACAGAATAGTTTTGTCATTATATGGTATAGTACAGGGGCCTGCAACCTTAAACACTCAAAGAACCATTTGGACCAGTTTCCCACAGAAAACACTGGGAGCCACAAAACCCTTCCCATGCCTGCCTATTTCTTGAGCGGTCACAAAACTAGCATATGTAGTTGAATTAAATGTTCTGTTTTCTTGGATTTATCCATGGTTGGCCTACCGGGAGTTGAAAAGCTCAATAAATCGCATGCCGGCGGGTGTTGCACATTGGCGGTTGTGATGCATATTTTGAGTGACAGGGAGCTGCAGCAGAGGGGTGAAAGAACCACATGAGGCTCCAGAGCCGCAGGTTGCTGATCCATGGTATAGTACAATCTAGTAACATACCAATTGATGCAGCAATGCATTTATCTACACTAAAAAATGAGTATATGTAGGGATACTTTCTCTCTCTTCCTGAAAGAAAGTGATCTTGCAACTGCATTTGCAAGTTAATTTTCATGCCTTTATAACTAGTTCATAAACTTAAAACTGGCACATAACACAGCTGCTAGATTAGCGACTTGAAGAATTCAAAAATTTCATTATTCCTCTCTGGAAAACACTGCACTGAGGATCCATCTGTTCTAGGAAAACTACAAGGGCTAATTATTATTTTAAAAACCCTCTAGAGCAGCGGTTCTCAACCTGGGGTCGCGACCCCTTTGGGAGTCGAACGGCCATTTCAGAGGGGTCGCCAAAGCCCTCTCTCGCCCCCCCCACGCCTTCACTCACCCTCACTCTCTGCTCTGTTGAATCGCCGGCCATTCGCTTACCCCCGCCCACTCCCAATCTATTGCTGCCTCCTGAGTCCCAGCTGATGGCAAGAAGAAAAAAAACTGTTTAAATTCTTGCCGTGGGGCTTCAAAGGGCCGCCCTATAGCCAGTGGTGGGATTCTGCCAGTTCTAGGGGGTTCGGCCGAACCATTGGTTAAATTGCTGGCTTGCCCCGCCCCTCCGCACCACTATTTATTGCCAATAAATAGTGGTGGGCGAGGGGCGGGCGAGCCAGCAATTTAACCAATGGTTCGGTATTTTGTAATTTTATTGGCCCGCGGAGCTTCAGCATAGGCTAATTAGCCCTTGATTAGATCGGCTCCCGACTCTCAGCTGATTTGCTCTCAGCTGTTTTGCTCAGGGCTCTGCTGCTTGCTGGAGCATGTTTTTTCCCCTAGCTATGCTGAAAAACAAAACCGAAAGTAAAGCAGGCTGTTGGCTTTGCTGTTGTTGCAACGTTGGAGAATTAGGCAGGCAGAATTCTTTTCTTTTTCCTCACCAAAAAAGGTAGGTGCAAACAATGGGAAATTTAGGGCAAAAGAGGAGAGTTCAAGATTTTAAAACACAAAAGAAAAAAAGCTCTATTTAACTAGGGAATTGTAATAATTGAGATACTATTAATTGTATATTGTGTTGAAAGCAGAAATGGTTAAGTTGTGGTTTGGAGGAATATATGGGGGAAATTATTTGGTTTATTATTATTGGTAAATATAATTAATTGATTTGTAAGAAATTGGATTGCATGGAAATAATTGGAATATTCATGTTCATATTGATTAATATACAAAAAAGGTAGTTATATAACTAATTGATTTATATTAAAATGTTGAATTTATATTAAACAACTGTAATATTACATAATTAACCAATGTGAGGATGGATATAAAAATAGATGACAATGGCAAGGGGTATAATATAGAAGGGAAAAATTGAATTTGATTAAGATTAGAGATGAGGATGAAGGGTAATATTGGTTTTTTACAAAAATAGATGAGGAATAAATATGGCAAAAAGGAAATATAGAAATTGTAAATTTGATTGAAATGACTAAACGCTGTTTAAATTTGTGAACCGGTCAAATACTCTGTTCAAAGTGTTGGAAGAAATCTCCTTCTAGGTTCTCCTCCAAGTGGGGAAAAAGACACTGGAAACATGGAGACTGCTTGGAAAGATGGTTTAATGGTGGACAGGATCACATGGCTTGAGTTCCTGAACAGAAAAGGGCAGATACAGTAAATCCTCGTTTTTTTATGCTCTCTCTGGCTCTGCATTTCTTGGGGCCCAGAAAGAGTACTCTGATTGGTTGTCAGACTCCCAGGGGGTGGGGTCTTAGCTAGCCTTGCTGGTTGATGGTCACATGTGCTTCCCAGGTCACATGTGGTGAGTTTCTGCTGCTATTGTGTAGAGGGCTAATCCTATCTTTATTGGATCTTTGGCAATTCCTACTATGGCTCTGCCCGAAGGAGGTAGATCTTTGTTATGTAGAATAGACTGGCCCAGGCCTTAATGGCCCATTGACAAAGGGTGGGGGCAGGAAGATGGGAGCTGCTTCAAAACATGCTTATCCCAGGGAAATATAATATTCTGCCTTTTTCATATTTCCTAAAATATTTCACTCTTTCAGGAAAGGGGTGGGTGCTAACTTCCTACAAAAGAAAATATGTTGTATGTTTGTATATGTGTTTCTAATTATTGCTATTTATTCATATTAGTTCTCTTTTATTCTTTAAAGTTTAACAATTCATTCTTTATCTTAATATCTTTATATTTGTTTGGGGTTGGCTTTCTTCCCTTTCATCTTTTTTATTGTACAGCTTTCTCCTCAAACCTACCACCTCTCTCTTTTCTTTCCTTCTTACTTTCTCTTCCTCCCCCTCTTTCAGAGGGCTGAAAAAGTTATTTCTGACTGGTCCTCGCACTTTTGACCAGTCCTCGAACTTACAACTGTCCTCACATTTTACGTTTTTGCCCTATCTTGTCACCATGGTGAAGAGAAGCAGTTGTGAAATGAGTGACATGGTTGTTAAGAATGCTACAATGGGCATAAATGATGACCAGTGATAAGTGCGAAGACCGGTCAAAAGTGTGAGGACCTGTCAGAAATCACTTTTTTCAGCCCTCTGGGTAGTCCTTTTGTGCACATGGACTACTCAGAGGGCTGAAAAAGTTATTTTTGACTGGTCCTCGCACTTTTGACCAGATCTCGAATTTACGACTATCCTCACATTTTACGTTTTTTGCCCTCTTATCACCATGGTGAAAAGAAGCAGTTGTGAAATGAGTGACATGTTTGTTAAGAATGCTGCACGGGCATAAATGTGAGGATGGTCATAAGTGTGAGGACCAGTCAAAAGTGCGAGGACCTGTCAGAAATGACTTTTTTCAGCCTTCTGAGTAGTCCCTATACACATAGCCATGGCCACCCGGTCACATGACCTCCAAGCCACACCCACAAAATAAGCCACACCCAAAGAACCGGTAGTAAAAAAAATTAGAACCCACCCCTGGTTGGGGGTCACAACATGAGGAACTGTATTAAAGGGTCGCAGCATTAGGAAGGTTGAGAACCACTGCTCACTGGGGTCATGCCACTTAGAAAAATACTTTTTTGCATTTTTCTCTGCTCACACAGAAGAAATTATCATAGCTGCTAATCTTTGGATGGCATTCTTAATTCAACAATTGAAGTAGACTTTGTCTACTTTTTAAAAATCCATTAAAATCACATTTAAATCAGAGTTTGAATTATTTTTATATTATTGGTTTTAATTCTGATTTCAATTCTGAAGGATTAGGATATTATAAAATAAATAATAATATAGACGACAACTGTCTAAAAGAACTTTTTAATTATCATAAAGTCCGTAACAAAATGTGCAGACAGCTATTTTCTGGAGCAATCCCAGCCACAACATAATTTCAATCAAAATAGGATATTAAACATCTAGCCTTAAGATACATATCCATATTAATGGGGCCAAATTAATCATGACTATCTTCAACTATTTTCAGTAATGTCACAAAAACGAAAGAATTTATACAAACATTGCCAAAACTCTTTCTGCAAAGCATTTAATTGTACTTTCAGGTGTGCCAAATTCAAAGAGTGATGGAAGATGTCCAGTGATGTGACTTTACTGGGTTCTCAGACAAAAAAGGCTTCACCTCCCCCCCATTCAAAGCAACTTTGAAATGTGTGTGTTTTGTCTGATAGTTTTGTTCTAATTAAATCTACCTACAGGCATCCATTTCAAGTGTTTCTACATTTGTATAAAATATAAGTGAAAGACTATGTAATGGGAACTTTAACAGGAAAATTAAGGCTGATTTTAAAAGTCCATGCATATGAAGGTGTTATATTTTTCGGCTTTGTTTTAGACGGGAAGAAAACTAGTGTACCGCTCACAGCCTCCATCGACTAAGTACGAAGCAGAACAAGCTACAGATGCAACTACAAGAAGTGAAGATGATTACTACTTTACTTGAATTTTTTTTTGGGTAAAGTATATTTTTGTACTAGTTATAAGTCTTGCTCCTAGCTTAGTGAGTCATATAACATAAATGGTGATGGAATATATCTGATCCCATTTACTTTAAAATATTTGTATTAAGGCTAAACAATCCCAGTTTTTATATTTGTGGTTCATCTTTCATATTGACTGTTTCTTTCAGCCATATGTATTTTTCTGTCCCCCAAAATGTAATGTTACAAAACATGAATTTTTTTCAAAAGCTACAACTGAATATATATATTTTACACATTAAAAAAACACAAGATTTTCCAACATTATTCTCTCATTTCTCCATCTTCTTCTTCTTCTTCTACACCCCTTATATATAGGACATTGTTGCACCTGGCAATAAAGAGATAAGTTATTTTTGCTGTAATTCACATGAATTTAAAAAAAAACAACTGTTTTTTATAGCTGGTTTGCATTCAAACAATTTTGATTCTGTATTTGGTGTTGTGTTTAATATTAAAACTGCTTTTTATTGAATGTGTGTCATTATTTTAATATATTTTTCTATCTGTCAAATACACTAAAGAAACAGTGCTTTATAAAGAATGAAATTGTGAAGCAAGCAAACTTTGGCTCGTGCAACAGATCTTTCTACTATTTTGCTTTCCCAGACTTATGCCTTCCAAAATCTTGGGGGATGGAGCATGTGGAGGTGCAAAGGAAATTCAGGACAGAGGAAGAAAATTTCTTTTGACTGTTGAAGGAGAATCATGTAACCAAATTGCATTTAGCAACTTGACAGAAGATTTAAAATGAAAACTTTATTATAGCACTAAGATATTTGATTAATGCACTTTTTCCAATATAGGTAGTTGTCAACTGATATCCACAATTAAGCCCAAAAGTTCCATTGTTAAACAAGATACTTAAGTGAGTTTCGCTCCATTTTACAGCCTTTACTACCACGGTTAAGTGAATCACTGCAGTTGTTAAGTTAGTAACACAATTCTTAAGTGAATTTGATTTCCCTATTGACTTTGCTTGTCAGAAGGCTGCAAAAGGCGATAGATAACATGACCCTGGGACACTGCAAACATCTGAATTTTGTGTATGTGACAATGGGGATGGCTGCAACAGTTCTAAGTGTGAAAAATTGTTATAACTCACTTTTTTCAGTACCACTGTAACTTTGAATGGTCCCTAAACAAATGGTTGTAAGTCAAGGACTACTTGTACCAAGTACTACACAGGTAGTCCTCAGGTTATGATGGCAACAGGGACTGGAATTTCTGTCACTAAGCAATGTGGTTGTAAAGCATACCATCACATGATTGCGTCACTTACAAACAGCATTTCCAACACTCCTGGTTGCCACTGTCAACTTCAGGACCGTGTAGATTATTAAGTAAGGACCTCACCTGATTGCAATGTGGGAAGAAATAGAAGTCCCAGGCAAACAGGCCAATGGGTGAAAGTTGCAGGTGAAAGCTTTGGGCAGGCAGATGCTACAGAGTGCAGGCAGGTAGGTGCAGGCAAGCATGTGGGTAGGTGGGGAAAGTGCTATGAAGCGCAGATGGAAAAGCAATAAGAGTAGGAGTGACTGGCAACTTCCTGCCAGCTTTCTCATGGACTTTGCTTGTTGGAAGCCAGCAGGGAAGGTTGCAAATAATGATCACATGACCATTAGATGCTGCAACGATCATAACGGCAAGTTAGTTGTCAAGTTTCCAAATTGTAATTACGTGATTCTGTGGATGCTATGATGCCTGTGTTTCAGGGGTGAAATGCTCCCAGTTCGGACTGGATTGCTCGATCTGGTAGCAATGGAGGCGGGTGGTTTAGAGAACCGGTAGCAAAAATCCCCCCCCCCATTGCCCAGTTGAGCCGCACAATCATCAGAGGCTTTTTTTTTATTTTTAAAAGCATTTTTTCTACAACCTCTTTGGCCGAAGAGGTTATAGAAAAAATGTTTTTAAAAGGGAAAAAAGCCTATGCCGATCAGGCAAGTCAGCTGGGATCGTCAGAGGCTTTTTTTTTTTTTAAAAAAAGCAAGCCTCTGCTGATCAGGCAACTCAGCTGGGATCATCAGAGGCTTTTAAAAGCATTTTTTTACAACCTCTTCAGCCAAAGAGGTTTTAGAAAAAATGGTTTTAAAAGTTAAAAAAAAAAAGTTGGCCACGCCCATTCAGTCATATTACCCCCCCCCCACCAAGCCACACCCACAGAACCGGTAGTAACAAATTTTACATTTCACCACTGCTGTGTTTCACAGAGCAACCTTAAGCCCCCCTCATTCAGCTATGTCGTAACTATGAATAATTACTGAATCAGTGGTCATAACCTGACCTGTAGTTGATAACGGTTATTTGTTAGATTTATAATTCAAAAAAGAGTAAGGCATATCATATGGAGGGCTCCTCTCATTTAATTTTCACAATGATTTGGCAAGATAGATGCAATGTACATCTGGCAAGGTAGCAATTGGCCCAATACTTTCTAATAAATTTCCTGTTGTGAATTTTAACTTCTCTGTCTTCATCCAGCACTTCAATCACTCTTACCACAGTACTTCATTTTAACCCACTCAGTTACATGCAGTAGTTACCTTATCAGAACTTCACCAAGATGTCCCGACAATGCACCATCAATATATTCTTCGGTATTGGCAAGCTTTACAAACAGAAATGAGTATTACTGAATAGGAGAGTTACATGTATTCCTTTTAGAGAACATTTTCTACAATCCATACTTAAAATTTAATAGACGTTCGAACATTTAATACTCTAAATTGGTGGTTCTCAAAGTATTAACTGATTTCTGAGATCTTATAAGGCCATGATGGCGAACCTATGGCACACGTGCCTGAAGTGGCACGCGGAGCCATGTCGCCTGGCACACAAGGCGTCGCCCGTTCCTCTTCTGGGTTTCTGGTGTGCATGTGCGCACCATGATCAGCTGACCCTTTTGCATGCAGCAGTGCCGGGAACTGGAAGCTGGTCTTCCTTTTTCCTGTGTGAGCATGCGTGTCGGCCAGCTGATTGTCGCACACACATGCGCTCCAGAAACCTGGAAGAGTAGCTGACTGAAACTGGAAGTTCAGTAGCTAAAACCAGTAGTTCATTTTCAGGGGCACGCATGCACCCTGGGCAACTCTATTTCCTGGTTGTGGCCTAGACATGTGCGCTCCCTTTTTGGCACTCGGTGCCAAAAAGTTTCACCATCACTGTTATATGTATACTATATATATATATATAAAGAAACCATTACACAGATCCTTAACTGACACTTATGGTGATCAAGGGATACTTCAGAGGTATCAGGTGGCAGGGAGAGAAAAAAAATAGGCTGGCTTAGTAGATGAAATGGAAGGAAGCACATCAGCTGATTGCAGAGAGCTCCTCCTGATCAGTGCTGACATTTCTCTTCTTCCCTATATACCAGGGCTGTCAAACTCCCGGCCCATGGGTCGGATGCGTCATGCTCTGGCATGCCCATGCCCAGTTTAGCGAAGGGGGGGAACGTCCCAATATGTCATGTGACACCACTGTGACGATGTGAATTTGACACCCCTGCTATATACAATACATGTTATCTATTCTTGCTGCTGCCACACTCCTGCCATCATGCCTGGCTATGATCCGCGTAAAGTTCCCATATTCTCATATAACAAGAGCAATGCTATTGTGTAGGTGCTGTCAGACTTATCCAGCTAATTGATGAGGCTCCTACCTTCTGCCAATTCCCTTTTATACTTTTCTTCTCCCATAAATTTTGACACCCACCAGCTTTAATAATGAGGACTGTGCCAACAGGCTTTTTTCTCTGTCTCCTCTCCTCAGTAGAAAGGTCATAATGCAGAAGCTCCCAACAGAAATAGAGGAAGTAGTCTTGGTCCATGCTTGCAGTCCCACTCAGCCAATAGCATCCCCAAACACAAAGGTCTCTTCCTTAGTATCCACCACTGAACACATCCTCAAGTGGGGAGTCAATGCAGAACAGGGATAGAGCACTGGCTTCTCTAAGCCAACACAAAGGACTCTTTCAGCCAAAAAAAGAAAATAATTTAGTTTTCTATTTTTTTTAACTTTCTTTAATCTTTTCTGATCAAGTGTGCAGAGATTTCCCCTGTCCAATCGTGTCTACAGGGTGATGCTTATTTCCATTCTTAGCCAAGGAAGCCAGCATTGTCTGAAGACACTTCCATGGTCATGTGGCTAGTACGACTGATAGATAGATATACAATAGATATACAACGCAGAATTATTATCATATAGGATATGAAACTTTTTTTGTTACGAAGGTCTTCAAAACAAAGGTAATCACTATCCTGAATTTAATATACACAAAATGAAAATTATTTAAGAAAACTTTGCTGTACCACCTAACAATATACAGTTCTATGTAGGCTGGTAAGCACCAGGAAGAAAAACTATCACAGCAGCCTGTTTATTTTCCGCTCTGGCCATGGAAGAAGAGTCCCCTTGTCTATCATGTAAATACAATAGATTGGTGAGTTTGGAGCAGGTAAGTCTTCCTTTAGCAGCCAGCTTAGTAGGAACTGGGTTATGTAACTGAAGTTTTGGTAAACTAAGAATCCAATTTATACTTGAATGCTATCAACAAAGGAGACCTCCTCTCTTCCAAATTCAGGATTTGGTTCATAATTCTTACAGACATCATGAGTTTATAAGGGTTTGTGGATGTTATAATAAAAATAGTTTACTTTGTTAGCAATAACACCATACAGTATGAATGCTGTAAAATATAAACAAAGCATGAATTCTTTATTAAACCCTATTCAATAAAATATAGAAATTAACCTTATTGCTGAACTTAATTGGGCTTTGCATTTTGTTTTTTTATTCATTCATATAATTCAACGCTATATTTGCATTGCATTAAGCCTCAATTTATTTGCTCAAAACTAATCCCTTACTGTGCTTAGGTACAGAAGTATCTTCTCCCTATATTTTCACCAGTTGGATAACATGGATATTTTCTTGACTTACCTGCATATTCATGTATCCATCAACCGATACAAGATAGCCCTTGTATTCCATTCCCCACTTCAATTTCACCATTACTGGCTTCCCAGTTAGCCCATTTAGAAATGGTTTTGGATTGAGAGGCAAACTCTGCATAGACAATAAAATAAAAACAGCCCCCCCAGACACACACACTGTTAGACTCTTATCCTGATTAGAGTTTGATTGCTAAGATTTATCAATTATAAGTTTAAGAAAAAGATTATAGCATTTCAAAAAACTGTTGACAAAATACACTTAATGACGCCATAAGCTAATCTATTGATCTCATTATTTGGGACATTTTCCAGAGATGTGTTAAAGATTATGGAAATTACAGCGCAACCATTCTGAAAGCAGTCAAATCTGTGATGGGTGTTTTAAAAATATCTAATTCTCTTTTAAAGTTGTACACACTCATGAGCATAATTAATGTTGTGTTACCTTAGTAAATCCTAGAGCCAACTTTACAAAGATGTGTTGTTTTCTCTACCTTAAGTCTTTCACTATTCACTTCATATTTCAGTTCCAGCACCATAGTACCATCCAGACCGTGAATAAGTTGATACACCATTAACTGGCCTTATTTTACTTTCTTTTAAGCTTTAACTAAACAAGTCCCAAACACCATGACAAGAACATACACAGTATTCAAACCATATAGTTGTCAGAAGGAATCCTAACACTAGGAATCTTATTTTTATTCACCCAGGAGAGATATGCTGTGGGTCCCATCTCCAAAAGAGTTCCACCTGATGGGACCCAGGCAACATGCCTTTTCTGCTGTGGCCTTGGGAACATCATTCCATTCCCCACCCCACCCCCCATGAGGTTACTCCAGGCATAGCTTCTCTATCAACCTCAAAGATTTCACGCAAGGTAGTTGTATGATTCCAGTGACTGTTGTTCTCCCGAAATCTTGGTTTCGCTTTTTTATTCTAATTATGCTCGATTGTTTTGAGATTGAAGAGCCTTGGTGGTGCAGCAGACTAAAGTGCTGTTAAGTAGCACCAGCTGCCTGCAATTACTGCAAGTTCGAATCTCGCCAGGCTCAAGGTTGACTCAGCTTTCCATCCTTTCGAGGTAGGTAAAATGAGGATCCGGATTGTGGGGGCAATAAGCTGACTTTGTATAAAAAAAAAAACACCGCTTAGAGGGGGCCGAAAGTCCTACTAAGCAGGTTTATACAAAAGTATGAAGGCTATTATTTAACGCATTGTAAGCCGCCCTGACTCTCCGGAAAAAGGCGGCATATAAATCGAACCAATAAATAAATAAATAAATTGTTGTTTGTGCATTGCCCAGAATCACGTTTTCATGAGAGGGTGGCTATATAAATATGTTAAATAAATAAATAAAATGTATGTATGCATGTTCCCGCATAGTGTAAATAAAAGTTGCAAGCCATGTCCATAGATAGAACCCATTCTTCCCCCCACCAGATGCACAGACACCCCCCACCCTACATACAGAAAACTAGGAATCTGCAAAGACCAGGATAGTCCATATCTAGCTCGGTACTGTGCACAATAGTCTTTCCCAGCCTGGTGGGTCCATTCAGCTAGGAGTGATAAGAACTCTATCCCAACGCATCTCTTGGGATAAACGCCTATTACTCTGAGAAGTCGGGGAGGGGGGAGTCCCAATACTGCAGCCAAGAGGCTCTTTCGAAACCGCGCTCCCAGATGCATCACCCGGAACCCGGGACCTTCCGATCGCGCTGCCTCCCCTCCCTTTACTCACCATAGCAACCCGGCCAAGCGAGGGGCGGCTGCGACTGCAAAAATTATTCGGGGGGCAACACGTGCGCCCGCCAAACTTGCAAAAGAAAAGGCCAGGAAGTGACGTCACGCGCAGTCTCTTTTCCTCGAGCAAAGCTTTCCTGTTGACCTTTCACCTGAACGGAATAATACTCCCCCACCTCCCCGTCCTGTTGATAGACTTACACATTTTCCTATCTCTATGATTCAGGCGAAGGCGGGAAGCAAAGGCACTTTCCGATAGGCGGCTTTTCAGAGACAAGGCGGATGGGCGGGGCTAGAGAAGCTGAGTTTGATTGGGGCTGGAGTGAGAGTAAAGAGCGGCGGGCTGGTTGTGCGCGCGCAGTGCCTCATAGGGTACGCGTCATAAAGGGAGTCAATTGTTTGGGTTCTTCTTCTAGTGCAGTGTTTCTCAACAGAAACTGGGGATTCTGGGGGTTGAAGTCCACCCATCTTCAAGCTTCCAAGGTTGAGAAACACTGTTCTAGTGCAATGTCCGTCATCAGAGTTGGCGATCCTATTTTTATCAAACTGAACTATTGGGCTTAGCCGCAGTGCGAATTGCCTTTAATGAGTGCCATTGGCTATGATTTCTTATGGGATACAGGGCGGATCATCCAGTCTTTGTCATCCATTGCAAAAACGGGCAGTGCCCACTAGTGAAAGTAAAAAAGTCTGTTCTATTTTAGACTGAAGCCATAATGGTGCATAATTTTCTCACTGAACGTTTTGGAATATTTTTGTTAAAACTCCTCCTAGGTTTCCTGCAACTGAGCCTGTGGAGCAGGACTAGGAACTGTAATCACTCTAATGCTAACAGGTTGTGCGCCCGTTTATAAAACCAGTCCCTTTCAGCAGTGAATGGCTAATTATTAACGGTGTAGTGGTGGGCATGCCATGTTTGCTTGCCACGCATCCTTGTCACCATGGCAGAAAGACCTTTTTCACTAGGTTGTAGAAGACACGCCCTTCCAATGCCACCTTTTCTCTCGGTGCCAACCTTTTGAGGAAGCTGGAAGAGGTTTAGATGATATTCCGGTGTAAAGATGATGTTTTTTTCCCACCCATCACGACATAGCACATTGCTGGGACATTTTATCATCTTAACCCAACACATTTTATCATGTTTGTTGGACATGAAATAAAGCCAAACATTTTTGGATACAAATATATTTAATAATTCAGAAGATTTTAAAGACATGTACACTTGAAGCCAGCGCTTTTGGGGGGGGGACTAGTGGATAGACAGTTTGAAAAATATCATAAACGTTTTTATACAGTATGTAGGTTCAAAAGTGAAAAGGTTCAATATCATCCACAATAGAGGAGTAGTTGGTGAAGATGATGGAACTTGTAGAGATTGTTAGATTTACTTCGTTGATTAGAGCAAAGACAATATATTTATTGTTGACTGAAAACCCCTTATAGACTTTTTCCACGAAACAGAAAAAAAATGAATTGTGGTTTTGATAATTAAGGAAAAATGAGATAATAGGAGCAAAACAAATTAAAGATTAATTTGTGTGCATTGTTTAATGGACTGTAAAATTGGCCACACCCACCCAGTCACATGACCATTTAGTCACGCCCACTCAGCCGGTCTAGGGCCCCAAACAGTCTGAGGGTCCATGAAATGGTCCCCTGTTTAAAAAGTTTGAGGACCCCTATTTTTAGGAGATATTTATTTCTTAAAATATCTTTAAAAAATTTGCTTAAAAAAAATAAAATTAGAAAATATTTGTCCCTTAAATATTCCAGAAGTCTCACACCAGCTCCTTCCCTCACAAGATGCAACCTCTTTGCCAGCTGCATAACCTTCAGATGTTGGATTTCAATTTTCAGAATTCTCTGCAATGGTCATCCTCCTTCAGAATTCTGGGAAAGCTTAAGTAAATTAAGAAATCAAGCAATCTTGTAACATTATAAATTTAATTGATAGCAACAATGGAAATACATTCATTCCTGAGCTATACTTGTTTTAAATGAATTGTTATGTAAATTGCATCCACTAATGTTATTTTTAAGCTGGACAAAATTTAAGAACATAATGATCAATGGTTGTTAAATCATTCTATCAGAAAAAATTGTTAGTGAAATAATGGCTGTGGAAGGAAATCTTTGCATCTGTTCCTTGATCTTGCGCAGTGGGGATACTGCTAAGGAACATCTATAAAGCTTACTTTTAACATCTTAGCTTACTTTTTATTGTCAAGAGTAAATCTATTGTGCTGAATTATTTCTACTGGAAATGGCTTTGTATTATTTTTATTGTCTGTGTGTATAGGTACAAATATAATATCTTTGCCTAAGGTGACCAGACGTCCCGCTTTTGGTGGGACAGTCCCGCTTTTAAACAATTTGTCCCGCGTCCCGCGGCGTTTTAAAAAAGTCCCGATTTTTGGAAAGAATGCACGGCGCAGTGGTGGGTTGCTCCCGGCTGCCTCCTGAGTCCCAGCTGATGGCTAGAGGGACAAAAACTGCTTAAACTTTGCTGTGGGGCTTCAAAGGGCCGCCCTACAGCTGATCAGTGTTAAAAGAAAACAAATGAGTAGACAGATGCCTGCAAAAATAGAAAAAAACAGCCCCTTAAAGCTTCAGCATAGGTTAATTAACACAAGTTGATTAGATCCGCTTCCCGACTCTCAGCTGATTTGCTCTCAGCTGTTTTGCTCAGGGCTATGAAGTTGCTAGCTGCAGAGTGCTGGAGATTTTTCCCCCTAACTATGCTTTAAAAGCAAAACTGAAAGTAAAGCAGGGTCTTTGCTGCAATGTGGCAAAATGAGGCAGAGAGAGATTTCTTTTTCTTTTTCCTCACCAAAAAAGGTAGGTGCAAAACTGCAAACAATGGGAAATTTAGGAAAAGAGGAGAGTTCAAGATTTTAAAACACAAAAGAAAAAAAGCTCTATTTAACTAGGGAATTGTAATAATTGAGATACTATTAATTGTATATTGTGTTGAAAGCAGAAATGGTTAAGTTGTGGTTTGGAGGAATATATGGGGGAAATTATTTGGTTTATTATTATTGGTAAATATAATTAATTGATTTGTAAGAAATTGGATTGCATGGAAATAATTGGAATATTCATGTTCATATTGATTAATATACAAAAAAGGTAGTTATATAACTAATTGATTTATATTAAAATGTTGAATTTATATTAAACAACTGTAATATTACATAATTAACCAATGTGAGGATGGATATAAAAATAGATGACAATGGGAAGGGGTATAATATAGAATAGAAGGGAAAAATTGAATTTGATTAAGATTAGAGATGAGGATAAAGGGTAATATTGGTTTTTTAAAAAAATAGATGAGGAATAAATATGGCAAAAGGAAATATAGAAATTGTAAATTTAATTGAAATGACTAAACACTGTTTAAATTTGTGAACCAGCCAAATAGTCTGTTCAAAGAAAATACATTGTATGTTTGTACGTGTTTTTCTAATTATTGCTATTTATTCATATTTGTTCTCTTTTATTCTTTAAAGTTTAACAATTCATTCTTTATCTTAATATCTTTATATTTGTTTGGGGTTGGCTTTCTTCCCTTTCATCTTTTTTGTACAGCAATCTTTCCCCTCAAACCTACCACCTCTCTCTTTCCTTTCCTTCTTACTTTCTCTTCCCCCCTTCTCCTCCCTACTTCCTCTTCCTTCCTCCTTCTCCTCCTCTCTTCCTCCCTCTCTTACCCTCACTCCTACTCTAATTTCCCTTCCCTTCCTTCATCCCTCTCTATTGCTGTATTCTTTTATGCATATGGACTACTCAGAGGGCTGAAAAAGTTATTTTTGACTGGTGCTCGCACTTTTGGCCAGTCCTCGAACTTACGACTGTCCTCACATTTTACGTTTTTTGCCCTATCTTATCACCATGGTGAAGAGAAGCAGTTGTGAAATGAGTGACATGGTTATTAAGAATGCTGCACGGGCATAAATGTGAGGATGGTCATAAGTGTGAGGACCAGTCAAAAGTGCGAGGACCTGTCAGAAATGACTTTTTTCTATACACATAGCCATGGCCACCCGGTCACATGACCAGCTAGCCATGCCCACCCAGTCACATGACCTCCAAGCCATGCCCACAAAATGGTGGGTGTCCCGCTTTACCAATGTTAAAATCTGGTCACCTTATCTTTGCCTGTTGCGTAATTTTAAGGATCAGACTCAATAATTGATTCTTGAATAAAGTATTCAAACATAACACTGTTTATTTACAGTAGGCATTCTATATTCACTGAGTAATCACAGATAGAAGCGAGGAGGAGGTGCATACAGCACCTTTTATATTCACAAGGCGGAGTAAAGTATGGGAGTGGTTACATATGAATATATTAAGGGAGGAAGAATAAATTAACCCCTAATACCCCTGAGTATATACAGTTTCCATATTGGAGAATAAGGCATTTACTTGTGACAAATCCCCCTCTAAATGCCGATTCGATATACAACAATAATTACATTCAGATTCAGAAAATACAAAACTTGCAATTTGGAAGTTAAATATTTGTGTTGTTTAGAAGGCAAAGGCTTTGTTAATATGTCAGCTATTTGCTCTGATGTTTCGCAGTGAACTGCTTTGATAAATCCATCTTGAGATAATTGCCTCACGTGTTTGAATTTTATATCTATATGTCTGGATCTCTGACCAATAGCATCAGATCTAGATATCTCAATAGCAGTTTTATTATCTTCGTGTATGATAAATGGTAATGAAGGTTTCTTCCAAGTACTTGACAATAAATCATTAAACCATACAAGATTGTTGGAGGCTTTGGATAAACAAACATATTCTGCCTCAGTTGTTGAAGTGGCTACTAAATCCTGTTTTCCAGTGTACCAGTAAACTGGACAATCATTAAGAAAAAATATATAACCTGATGTGCTTTTTCTACATATGGTATCACCTGCCCAATCCGCATCAGCGTAACAGGTGAGGATGGGCTCTTTGACGTTATTGGGTTCCAATAATAAACAGAAGTCCAAACTATGCTTCAAGTACCTTAGTATTCTTTTAACAGCTTCCCAATGATACATTAAGGGTTTGCTGACATACCTGGACAACAAATTGAGGGGCAAAGCAATATCAGGTCTAGTCCAATTAGAAATATATAAAAGTGAACCAATAACTGATCTGTAGAGAGTATTATCCTTAAATTCAGGGAATGATTCATCTATGTTCCTTAAGAAATCAGTTTGCATAGGAGTATCACAAGGCTTAGCATTATTTAAATTACACTTGTTTAGGAGTTCTATAATCTTATCTTTCTGAGAAAGTTTGAAACCTTTTTTGGTTTTGCTGATTTGAACTCCAAGATATTTATTTACCTTCCCTAATGATTTTAAAGAAAAATGTTCATTTAGTTTTGTTACAAATGTGTCTCTTTTTTCTTTATGTTTACCTATATACAAAATATCATCCACATAAATTAACACAAATTCTAATGAGTCACCTTCCTTTTTGACGAAGAAACAGTTATCAGCAGTAGTAGCATTGAAATTCATAGTTCTGAGCACTTTGACTAAACATTCATACCAGCGTTTGCCAGATTGTTTTAATCCGTACAAACTTTTATTTAATAACCACGTTTCATTCTTGTTTATGTATTGACTATGAGGTGCTCTTACATATATCTCTTTATCAAGTTTTGCGTGTAGATACGCAGTTTGTATGTCATATTGGAATACATCAAGGTTAAGTGCTGATGCTATAACCAAAGCTGTTTTGACACTCTCAGTTCTTACTGTGGGAGAGTATGTGTCTGTGTAATCCTCAGGATATTTTTGAGCATAACCTTGTGCAACTAACCTAGCTTTGTATAATGAGTTGCCTCCTTCTAGATTTTTAATTTTGTATATCCACCTGGTGCCTATAATAGTTTTATCCTTAGGTGCAGGTGTAGGTGTGAATACATTTAACTCTCGTAAACTATCCATCTCCTTGGTCATGGCTAATTCCCATTTTCTTCTTTCTTCGGTGGGAAGCTTTAATACTTCCTCGTATGTGTTTGGTGTTGATATTTCACTATCCATATACATTACGTAATCTTTGTATTTGCTTGGCACTTGATTTCTATTACATCTAATTGTTTTTTCTGGTTTACTATCGTTATCATGTAAGTATCTTGCCTCCTTTTTTGTTAACGAATCTGTCTTTATTCTGTGTTGACTGTTTGTCCATGTTTTGTTTTTGTATCTATGTGTGTTATGATTGCATTCTTCTCTATCTTGATGCTCAGAGTTTGAATTTGTGATTGGAAATATTTCATTAAGATGTATTTTAGACCAGTTGGCCTGTTCATGAAATATAGCTGTCCTAGAAATTATAAATTTGTTATTGTTATCAATAAATCTGTACCCTTTTGTGCCTGTTTCGTATCCCATGAATCTAAGTCTTCTGGACATGTTCTCTCCTTTACGTCTCAATTGTTTTGGTATGTGTACATCCGCTGTGACTCCAAATATGTGCATGTGTGCTATTTTGGGTTTTCTGCTGTACATTAATTCATATGGTGTCTTGTTTATAATGCTGGACCAAGTTCTATTTTGTGTATAATTGGAGTATTGTAATGCTTCTGACCAGAATTGTTTTCCTAAGCCAGCATCCTCTAATGTGCATCTAATCATGGTTTGTAATGTTGAGTTCTTTCTCTCTGCTACTCCATTTTGAAATGCAGAGAAAGGGCTGGACGTGAAATGTAGCATCCCCTTGTCTTTTAGCCATTGGGAGAATTCTTTTGACATGAATTCAGATCCCCTATCTGTCATGATTTGTTTTATTTTAATATTATGTTGTGTTTCTACACGTTTGTAAAACTCTTTAAATTTCTGAAAGGTTTCATCTTTGTGTTTCAAAGTGTAAACAAATCCGTAATGACTATAGTCATCTACAATAGTCAGAAAGTATCGTTTCCTATATGTGATTGATGGTGTTAATGGACCAACCAAATCCATATGTACCAAATCAAAAATTTGATTAGTTGATCTAGTTGCCTTTTTTGGTTTGGGGCTAGTTTTTAGTTTTGTGGACTTACATACCGAACATTCCAAATAGTTTTTACTATTATTTTTATTTTAACACCTTCAGCATGTTCAATCATTTTTTGTACTACAGGAAAACTAGCATGCCCCAATTTCCTGTGTAAAATATGTGCACATTCATCGTGGATTGGTTTTCTAATGGTAGGTTTTTTGTTATTGTATGTGTCATTAATAGATGTGTCTTTGTGACTATGAATTGTTTCATGTTCCTCATTATCACTATTACTATTGTCTCCATTATCTATGTCATTGTTATCATCCAAGTTGGAGTCAATGTTGTGTAACCATCTTTCTTTTATGATTAAATATGGTAGACCTCCTTTGATAATCACACTACCTAAGCTTGTTTTGTTTTTCTCTAGTGTTGCTTTTCCTTTTGAGAATACTATATGTCAGAATCTCTACTTAGTTTTATTGCACTAAGTATGTTATGAGGTATTTCCGGTATTAGTAATACCCCCTCTATTTTTCCTAGACCGGGTAAGTTTACATTTCCTCTACCAATAACTTGGACTTTTTCTTGATTACCTACTTTGATTACAAATTTATCTTCTATGAATGAAGATAATATACTTTTGTTATGTGTAGTATGATTAGTTGCCCCAGAATCAATGAGCCAATCATTATCCCCTGATTGTTGTATGTTAGATGTATTATGTTTGTCTAATCCATTTAGTGAACCAGATCTTCTATCTTTTGAGTTATCCCTGCCCCCTCTATGTTCTCTATAGTTGGGTGATCTTCTATATCTATGTCTATCAATGGATGATTGTCTGTTATGGTATCTACTTCTATAGTCAGTTTTTTGTCTTTCTCTAAGGAATTTAGGACAATCTCTTCTACAATGTTCTTTAGATCCACAGTTGTGGCATTCAATTGATTCACAATATTTTTCTTGAAATGCTACTCTCTTCTACTGTCTCTGTTCTATATGGTTATTACAGCGACTCCTTCTTGAATTATCTTCAGCTATTAGCTTATTTGATAAATTCTCTATGGATAAGTATCCTAAATTAATTGTGTCCAAATGTGATATATAGTTATCCCATGATGGGTCTAATGAGTTAATGATAACACTCTTCATTGTTTGATCTGAAATTACCTCTCCCCTTAAATGCAGCTCTGCTCTGATTTTGTTTAAAGATATTAAATGCTCACTTATAGTAACCCCTGGCTTTATCCTAGCTGAGAAGAAATCTTTAGACATCCTTGTAGTAGTTGCTACACTTTCACTATGAAATAATTTAAACATGCATTGAATAATTTCTGATACAGTCAAATTGTGCTTAATACTATGGTACATAGCAGGAGATATACTGGATATTAATAAGTAAAATGCTCTGTGGTGTAGGCAGTCCAATTTTAGAGTCCAAGGTCTTTTGGGGGGGTTAGTAATAAAGAATAATAAGTTTTCTTTTAGAAAAACAACCTGACGTTGTTGACACCATTCTTGCAAATTAATACCATCTATTCTCAGTTTTGGGAAATCATTGGGCAAATTCCCAATACTGTTAGACCCATTACTTACAACTGGAGGTAGTCCGTGATCTTGCAAGTGTCGAAAGTTGCAGAATTGTGTGGGTATGCTTGCAACGAGTCTGAATGGCTCTCTCTGCTCTTCATGTCCTCCGTAGTTGTCTGCGTAGTTCTGCACATGCGCGTTGTTCATTTCGCTTCTGGAGCTGTCGGGAGAGGTTCTCGCTGCTGCAGCTCCCTCGTAGCATTCTTCTTCCGATGAATCGGTCTCCGGTTCGATCTTGGGCGTCCAGGTGACGACAGGCGCTCGTTTCTTTCTGTTGAGATGATTCTTGTTGAGATCGCTGGTTCCTGGGATCGTCTGTGGCGTGGGGTGGTATTTGCAGGGCTCTCTGGGTTCAGGCGTAGTTGCTCTGGTCGTTTGGATAGAAGCGGGTAGATTCTGAGACGTTTGCTTGCTTGCTTGTCTTTTCTTTATTTCTCGATTGCTAGCTTTTGTTGATTCTTTTGTAATTCTTAGTTTTGGACCGAATGTTGCAAAAAGCATTTTCATTGCTGATTCTATTTGCATTTCTATTGAAGTTTCTTCAATGTCTGTGTCTGATTCTTCTGAAGAGTAAATTTTTTCTTTATTGTTTTTTGCATCATGCAAGGCTTTTTGCGCCAAATATTTTGAATTCTGCTTTCTGATTGGCTCTGCTTCGCTCATCTTAGAGGTCTGTTGAAACCAAGATGGCTGCCATTCAAAATTTTGTGCGGGACTGTTAGTCTTCTTTTTTGTTATATTCTTATCTACAGGTAATTCGCTCACCATTTTTGATTCTTTAAGTTCATCTGTTGGGATGTGTTTCTCTCTCGCTGCTCCGTTGTTTTTTATTATGTCTTGGAGGTTCGCGATGAGATTTTCATCATCTTTTTTACTTTTCAAGAGTTTCAGTATCTCTGACCTGAGTTCGTTGTTTTCTATTTCGTTCTCTTCTTGGTCATCAGTTTCATCCATTATCTCCTCGTTATCTGTAGTGCAGTCTTCAGATTCTCTCGATATTGCAGTTGTGGATTCATCGATCATTTCTTGATCAGCTTCCATTTCTTTACTGTGTGCCCTGGTGTTGGGTCTTTCTCTTTTGTTTCTGGAGTTTTCTCTCTTAGGCATATCTAAAGTTTTATTGAGTCAATTAAACCATCCTCTGCTACCAGATTGTTGCGTAATTTTAAGGATCAGACTCAATAATTGATTCTTGAATAAAGTATTCAAACATAACACTGTTTATTTACAGTAGACATTCTATATTCACTGAGTAATCACAGATAGAAGCGAGGAGGAGGTGCATACAGTTCCTTTTATATTCACAAGGCGGAGTAAAGTATGGGAGTGGTTACATATGAATATATTAAGGGAGGAAGAATAAATTAACCCCTAATACCCCTGAGTATATACAGTTTCCATATTGGAGAATAAGGCATTTACTTGTGACATTGCCTTGCTACTGCAGTTTAAAGGTTAAGTAATATATGCTGCATTATTATTAATTTGCAGCAAATTGGAGTTCTGGAAAAGTAGATTTGTTGTGGTTGTGGACAAATCTACCATAAATGCATTATGGAATGCATTTAAACATATGTCTAAAGATTATAGGTTACAATGAGTCACTGATCTCTTCCATCAAATAAAACCAAAAGCAAAAGTTCCAAGGTTACATTGATTTTATATGGAATGTTGATATGTATAAGAGTGTAGGAAGAAAAATCCGGTCTGCTTCCAAGCCAGAAGTAAGGCGCTGGAAATAAAATGGAGGCTGACTGCAAGGAAAGAAAGTTTATTTGGTTTCCAGAAATTTCAGTGACAGCAGCAATGCTTCTAGAGTGGTTGACCAAATGACTAAGTGAGTATATGGATCTTTATAGGGTTCTAATTGAGATGCTCCAGGGGGTTGTACAATGTAGTGAGCCTTGTGCTTTTTGCTATTCTAATGGTGGTGGGTTAATCCTGTTACATCCTAAAGGTCATGTCCTGTCCTTAGAATTTGGGTGGGAGAATGTAGAATTTACATTCAACCTGTCAGCTTCAACCTTTGTGTTTATGAATAGATTGGCCCAGTCTTCCTGATTGGATACAAAATCTCCATTCCAAAAGACCAGTCTCTTCTGCTTGAGGCTGTTTTCCTATGCAGGAAGATTGGGTCTGCTTTCTGCCTTTAAGAACATGTTTCTCCATTTCTCCTTTGGGGAAATATTCTATCCTGCCTCTTTTAATATTAAGAATAAACAATAAAGAATATTTTAATCTGGGGAGGGGGAAGGGTTTCCTACAATACATATTGTAGAAACCCCAGATATACCTATAACTGATAAGGTTGCAAAATAACAAGAACTGAGGTTTCATTCAATGAAGACACTACAATAACATTCATGGAAATGTAACAAAGGAGCTTTGATATACAAAATACTAAGATATTTTAACAAGCAAAGAATCAGAAAAAGTCTATACTATCTCCTTTTCTGGCTAATGAATTATATTTAAAAACTTACGTTTTCATGAGTTACAGATCACTTCATCCGATGCCATGGGGCGGCTAGACTGAAGTAGGATTTAAATTGGGATGAGAAGTGCAAAAGGAGGGGAAGACAGAAAACAAAGTGATTATGTGAGATACATGATCTTATCAATTAAAAATTATAAATTACATTTATACGTGTTGAGACTTTCACGGATAGTCTGAAACCTTTTGAAGTTCAACAGTCTCTAGCTCAATTGTGCTGGGGAATTTATTTTTTCCAAGATAAGAATGAGATCCATAATGGATTGTTTCAGGAATTTAAAATGCTTTGATATTGATCCTTGCTTGAGCCCTGATGCCAAATTTGTGCCCATTAATTATTTTGTACAAAATATGCTCTGTTTATTCTATGTAGAATCCAGAGGGGCATGCTAGCAGATGATGGCATATATCACATTAAAGAAAAAGCATGGGAGGATACATCTATTCTTGTAGGCAAAGTTGTAAGCTGATAGTCCTCTTGATATAAATGTGGGGCATTGTTATTCCAACAAGCTGACTGTGTACTTAAATGCAAAGAGTAGAGAACAGCTTTGAATGTGTTCCATTTGACTAAAAACTTCAATTCTGCAAGTATTAGGGTTAATTGACAAAACTTGGTAAAACTATAAAGAATTATCACAATTAAATGAACAGCTGAAGAATAAATGATACTATGATTACAGTACCATGAAGTTAACTAGTGTTAGAGCAAACATATTTTTGTTTCAATTCTATTTTAGCCCTCCACAAAAAGATAAAATAAAAAAACTCATAGCCTATTATTAAATCTTAGAAGCTATACATTGTGCTGTTTTTTATGGATAACAAAACTCTGAAGATTTTTTCATGAACCTTTTCAGAACAAATATCCAATATGAAAAAGTTTGGATCTGTCTGTGATATCCTGATCTATCTAGGCTCATTTCAGTTCAGGGCAGTTTCAGAAGATGAAACTTGATTATCAAAATTAGAGAAAATATTTTTTAAAAAAGATTAAAAATAAGAAAAGTACAAAATTGATGTATTGGAGTCTAACTATAGATAATATATTAGTATGTATAAAGTATAGTAGACTAAGTTAGTGGGATAATTTGAAAAGAGATGCTTTCAGAAATCTCTGGGATATAAAACGGGTCACCAACCTTTCAGACCTCAGGGACCACTAAATTCATAATTTTAAATCCCACAGACCACTAATATGATTTAAAAAAAAAGATAAATAGTATTTAGTGCAATATAAAAATGCAAATAATTTTCTGCGGACCACCAAAATTTTCTCATGGACCACCAGTGGTGCATGTAATGTAATGAAGCGGGCTCTGATGGATGACCACTGGATAACTTTCTATTCACTCTATTCTAAAAAGCAATGCATCCGGCTGGAAAGAGTACAAACTCAGCCAAGGTCCTTTTGGTTCCTCTAGGAGGCCTCTAAGTTGTCAGAAGAAAGGAACATTCTAATGACATACATCTTAAGGGTTGGTTAGGTCAAGGGGATCCACATGAGTTAAAAGTTGTCCATCGTTAAAAGATAAAAGAGATGCTTCAGTAATCTACAAAAAGAATTATGATTGTTTTGCAAAGAAACTCTGTAATGTCAATTAAAATTAATAAATGTATAGGACCATATGAACTGCTGACTTCAAAAGAATCCTTTGTCTAGAAGGGTATAAAACCATTGTACCTAATTCCTGTCTTTGTTCAACGCTTCATGTACAGAGCCTTGAACCTATTGCGCAATATATATATAAAATCTGTCTCTGATCAACCCAAAAGTTGTGTTTGTCTTATTAAATCCACAACACATGGACACTGGTTGGTGACCACTGATATAAAATACACAAGGAATGAGGTATTTTGCTGTGTGGTAAATGTGAAGAGAGAATGCAGTCAGCATACTACATGTTCCAATGCAGTCTTGTTCAATGCACAATTTATAATCCCACTAAGTCAAATGTGGAATACCAACAAAATTTTATTCATATCATTTTTGACTCAGGAGCTGCAAAAAGAGGTATTAATCCAGAAATATAGACTGCAATCCAAAATGTTGTAACTAAATATGTATCTGTAGTTATGTATGCAGCCTTGCAGGAAGAGGGGTGATCACATGTTCTACAGGGTGGACTGCAAAGCAGTAGAATAATAACAGATTATTATATCTACAGCTCCTTCCCTGCTTCATAAGACTGAAAAGAGGGAACCTTGAGCTTGTCCAAACAAAAGTATAATATGACATAAAGGATGAAGGCAGCTGACAAGAATCTGTAAAGTACAGTGTGGTTCCTCTAAAACCTTCTGTCTTTGTTTCTATGGAGGCAAGGGTAATAGAGGTGGAAAGGGCTCCTTTGATGGGCAGATTCCCAGGACCTCCCTTCTTAAATACCAGGTGGATTGCTCTCTTCTTTGAATCTATAATGCACATTCCAAGTGACCCATTTATAAATGTGTCAATCAGGATAACTTGGTAGGCTTAGCCAAATGTAGCCACTTTCACATGGAAATAATGCTAACACCATAATGTGCTATTTGTGCTCAGATGGATTACACAAGCAAGGCCTCTGCCTGGCCTGATATAATTATATCAATAGGACATTCCTGTTCCTTCAAAGCTTAAAAATCCATCAAAGAAACTTAATTCTAATGATATTGCAAGCAGTTTGTGTGAAGCTGTCAGTTTCCTTGCATAAGAACTGTGAACTTTAATTTGCTTGTTACACTAAAGCGTCCTCAGCCACTATGTCAAAAGATGAAAACAAAGCAAAGCAAAACAAAAAACAGGGTCTCATAAGCTTCAAACTTTTATTGTTTCAAATGCTAGGGTTTTTTTTTTCTTTTTTAAGGAAAAAAAGCAATGCTACATAATTACATCATGGTCCTGCTGAAATCAATACTGTATAAAGACCATTGTGGGCTTCTGAGTATTTGAATAATCTTTCCAATGGGCTTCTGGAAAGAAAAAAAGCATTCTGGGGGTCATTTAAAACTGAGTTGGTAGTTTCAAACAGAAAATTAAGTTTAAGTTTAAGTTTAAGTTTAATATAATTTATATGCCGCCCTATCTCCAATGGATTCAGGGCGGCTCATAACAATAAAATGCACAATTGCATATTAAAACAATATGAAATTAAAAGTCCAAATTTAAACAGTTTAAAATCAATTTAAAACTATTAAGAAACACCCCCCCCCATCAGTCCAGGCTACCAGGTCTTCAAATCACGGTGGAACAAGTGAAGGTCAGAGGCCATCCGGAGCTCCAAAGGAAGTTGGTTCCAAAGGGTGGGTGCGCCCACAGAGAAAGCTCTCCCCCTGGGGATCGCCAGCCGACATTGTCTGGCCGACGGCACCCTGAGGAGGCCCTGTCTGTGGGAACGCACCGGGCGATTGGAGATTGTTGCTGGCTGCAGGGGGGCTGACAAGTATCCCGGGCCTAGGCCATTAAGGGCTTTATAGGTGATAACCAGCACCTTGAACCTCACCCGAAGGGCAACCGGTAGCCAATGCAGGTCACGCAGGAGGGGTGTAACATGGGAGTGTCGGGACACTTCCATCACAACCCGCGCGGCCGCATTCTGCACCAGTTGAAGCCTTCGAGTGGTTTTCAAGGGCAGCCCTAGGTAGAGAGCGTTGCAGTAGTATTGCATGTATTTTCTACATTTCTCTCTTGTATATGTGATTTAGGTTCATACTGGCGTGCAAATACATACACACACATACACAGATATATAATAAAATTACATATGCACATATACACACAGGGAAAAGAATTGAACAGGTGCTGACAAAAGGATACATTACCCATCTACCTCAAAAGAAACAATTGAAGTACTAGTACTATGTGCCACTTCTCACTTTAACCTTTTCAGGTATTTTTCATCATTTTGACACTCATTATTAAAATATAAGACACTACTAATTCTCAGGGGGTTATTCAGAGTATAAGCAAACAATTCCTTTGCCAATCTTCAACTTTCAGTAGTGATTCTAATGGAAGATTTTTTCATATAATTGTCACCAGCTCATTTTCTGGTTCAGTATGTCATCCTTGTCGCTAACTTCTTTAAAGGCTTAGTAAAAAGTGGAACTCAAAGTGGAACATCACAGTGTTCAATACTTGTTGTTAAAAGCAATAAATAAATAAATAAATAACAAATTGATGATAACCCAAAGATCTGTGTATCTTTCATTAACTTTCTCATTTTTAAAGCTCTATATGAGCAGTGCTTTAACAAAAATGTTTATAGAATTTTTATACATATTTTAAACATTTTCATATGATTCCAATAAGCAAGAAAAAATAGATCACTACTTTTCTTTGACTCTTCTTTTATTGTAATATTTTCCTCAGACACTTTCTACTCATTGTCTGTCTAGATAGATACAATTACAGATATAATAGATACAGTATAATGGTTATCACTATATCTATATAGAGATAATAATGCTTATTGTATCTATAAAATTGAAGGTTGGATTATTGCAGTGCACTCTACATAGACCTGCCCTCAATAAATATTTGGAAACTATGGGTAGCCCAGAATAAATGATTCAAAGTAGTAATGGTCATATCTTGCTTTGAGAATTTCATTGGTTACTAGTTGTCTTCAAGGTCCTGTTGTTAGCTTTACAACTGTTCATGGCTCAGGGCCTGAGTGTCTATGGGAGTACGTTCTCTTAGTTCAATAAGATTACTTAGGGAAGAGATGTTCTGTGTGTTTCTCCTTAGGGACTGATATGTGTCTTTTTAGTCACAAATGCCATTATGGAATACTTTGCCCCAGGACATCTGCAAGGCCCTTTCCCACCTGGTTTTAGAAATTGCCTGAAATATGGTTGTTTCACATGGGTGCTGGAATGTTGTAATTGCTACCTCTAGAAAAGAATGGTATTTTTAACGTTGAACTGCTAATTGTTGTATGTTCCTATTTTTTAACATATTGTTTTTTCGGTAGAGTTGCCGAATTATTGTTATATGTTCCTTTGTTTATTATTTTGTTTTAATCTGTGTTTATAAAGATGAATTCTATACGATAGAATCAGTTTTAACAGAAGCAATGTGGAAGCCTTGTAAAATAAATACATATTTGTTTTTCAAAAAGACAACAAGGAATAGTTTCAGTTGGGCAAAATAAATTAATTAACAAAGGATTATAAATTTTCTGGAATAATTGCTGATTTTGCATCCATAGTTCTGTGTTCAAGTTAGGGTAGACTATAATCAGATTACAGACAGAAATTTTAAACAATGTAAGTAATTTTAAACACTAAGAACATCAGAGACAAAATCTGTTTAATAATGGATGTCAAATTTCATAACTGAAAATATAGAACGGTATCTAAATAACCAGATTGACATAAATGTCCCCATGGTCTGCTTGTTTTACAATTGTCTACTATTAAATTCCTTGCCATTTTATTGTATGATAAAATGGGCACAAAACTTTCAGGAACCAATGATGATAGAAACATGGGAAAAGATTTGGGTTAGAAATGTTAAATTTACGCAAGCACAAAACCTAAGAGAAAATTTTTATAAAATGTTTTATAGATGGCATTTAGATCCTAAAAAATTATCATGTATGTATCCAAATTTGCAAGCTAAATGTTGGAGATGTGAATGTGATGATGCAACTTATTATCATATATGGTGGACTTGTAAGAAAATCAAAGCATTTTGGATAAAAATTTGGTGGGTGATGCAGAACATCTTGAAAAAAAGGTTGAAATTTACTCCGCAATTGTTTTTATTGGGTATAACTACGGATTGTACAGCATTAGAGACTAAACTGATTTTAAATTTAATATCAGCAGCTAGGCTGTTGGTAGCGCAATACTGGAAGAAGGACTCTTTGCCTACTATTGAAGAGTGGACACTGAAAGTAACGAACTTAGCGGAAATGGTGAAAATTTCAGCGTATTTGAAGGATTATACACAAGAAAGATATGCATCGGAATGGAGAAGATGGATTGATTATATTCAAAATAAGTATCAGACAAGAAAATATCAAATAGCTTATGAATGAATGTTAAGTTTTAGAAGTATTATGTTATTTATAGTGGAGTTAAGGTTTCAGGGGGAGATTTTGTAGTCTAAGGATAGATAGGTTAATTTAGCTTATGATTGTTAACTGAAATACCCTGTATTTTGTTCTGGGAAGTCTGGGGGGGAGAGTGGGACGCGGGGAAGGGGTGGGGGGGTGGGGGGAGGGAAAAAGGGTGGGGGGAATATTGGGGGAAAAATCTTCTTTTCTGTAAAACTTTTCAATAAAAAAAATAATAAATTTCTTGCCATTTTAAAATTATTATCTGTTTCAACATGGATTTCTGATACTATAGTGAGATAAAATAATAATTTAGATTTGATGTATATTTTAGATTTTTTAAAGATATATATTTTAATTTTTATCCTATTATTTCAACATGGCAGAGATAAAGAGTAAATAAATGATTAATAACATGTATTGTAAATAAAGATATGTGTTGCTCAGAACATCAGAGTACAGTAACAATTTAATTATAATTCAATACCAAGGAAAAGGTCAATACTATAAAGAATGTAAGCCAAAAGTTAAATTTACAGTCTAGAATCCTTGACACCCAGGGTTACCCTATACTGGTAGGATATGATTGTAATAATAGAGAAGATGTACAGTATATGAAGATGTTAGAAAAAGTGCTTTATGTATCTGATTTTTCAACAAAGCCTTCTTCAATTTGTACTCAACTCTGAAGACTTCATGGATCTATCTATGTAGTTTTGTAAAATAGACTGGCCTGGTTTCAACGCATGCATTCATTGCAGACGTAGAGGCTCTCCAAATCCATACAAGTCAGAGTAGCTTAAAAGCATTAAAAATGAAACAAAAGAACAAAGTTCACATGTGATTGGAAGAAAGAAGACACTTTATTGGACAGGTGGATATCCTGTTTGAAGGAATGTAGCATGGCAGATAAACCAGACAGCACATTTGCACTAGAAGCCAGAAAACATTATTTTTAATTTATGGCAAGACAAGACAGGCAGGAATTGCCTTGCTGGTGGATTATCATAAAGGATGGCATTGTACAATCCTGTCCTAATAAAATGGCCAGCTGATCATACTTGCACTAGCACAAGCTGGTCAGCCTAGAGCCCTAGACTCACTGACCCCAGTGAATGAGGCCGTCATATCCATCGAGATAACTGCAATGCTGTTGTAAAAGAAAATATTCTTGAAGAGATCCCACCATCAGCTTTCTAGCAGTTGAAAGGCTGGCTCTGGGTGACATGATCATATCCTATCAGTATTATGTCTTTATTGGGTTCCAGATTCCAGATTATTTTGTTTCCCTGGACATACAAAAGAATTTGGTTGATGTATTTAAAATTAAAATTACTCAGGAAGTTAACGTATCTAGAGAAAAAAATCCTTTTTTATTTATTATTAGCATGATATATTATCATAATATAAATTCTCTTAACTATTAGACAATTTTAACAATTAACTCCAGACACAGATGAAATGAAGTATTGTTTTCTAAAATGGACTACTGCACAGTATTACAGCTAGCTCATCAGGTATTTTCAGCTGTACTTCATATTTCCTTCAGATGTTTGCAAACATTGCCTTCCTTTATCTGTTCCAGAAAATTCAGAAAATTAACTAATTAGAATTTTTTGTCACCCAATTAATTGTCATGCAATAAATTCATTTGAAATATGTACTATAGAACAGCTATGGTACATATTACCTTTTCTTCTCTGAAGGTACTGAATTACATTGCTTCCCATGATTACAGTGATAGCAGCTTGATAATAATTCTATTAAACATATCTGGATCTGTCTTTTCAGTCAAGATAATTAAGTAGACTCATCCCCCAATTTCTTTCTTAGGCCAACATTAATCTGATTAACTCAGACTTTTATAATTACAATTTTATTTTTAAAATGTATTATAGAACTTGCTTTAAGAGTATAGAGTGATTTATAATTATTACCCTGACTGATGTATGAGTATGGACTAACCAAGCAAACTAAATTTAGTCTCAAATATATGAACTGAATATAATTGCTACATATTCCTGAGCAGCTAAAATTATTTGACTCTTGAATTCATACCTTAAAGCACAACGAAACACATACTAAAATTGCTTTGAAATGCTTTGGCAGGCACTGATGTCTACGTTGTGTTTAATTGTTTTATATTCATTTGAGATAATTTCCCCCAGACAGCCTTACAGTTGACTGTGGTGAAAAAGGGCAAAACATGACTACAAACCTGAAGTGAAGAGGCAGAGGTAGTAAGTCAGAAAAAAATCATTTTTTCAGTACAGTGGAATAGAAAAGCATATCTAAGCAAAGCAAGGATGATGTAATACCAAATGAATGCAAAACAAAACAAGAGCTTGAGAGGAAGACCCAATATGTATTGTAAGGAAAATATATAGTTGAAATGAGGAAAACAAAATACATTATAATCTATGTAATTATAAAGTAATTTTTTCTTGTTTCAGAATACCACAGAGAAGGGGAGACAAAATATAGAGGATCATAATCCATGGAAGGCTATCTGAATTAGCTTTATAGTCTGCACTAGGTTTTTTTGACCTGGTGCCATTCAGATCTGCAGGGATTAAAACTTCCTGAAGATCATAGTCAGTTTTGCCAGGAAACTGTGGTTGAACCAATAAAATGGAATTGGAAGAAAAATGCATTCATTATGAATCATGGGATGGCGCCAGATGCCTAATTTTAAAAAATAATACAAAAATTTGGAAAGTGATCTCCCTCATCACATACAAATTCAATCCACTTTTACAAATGATAAAGATTTACTAGTGTTATATTGTTTTGCATATCTTCAAAAATGAAGTCAGTTAGGAGTGAGTGTGATATAAAAAATACATTCCACTGTGTACTGCAAGAAACAATACTTCTCTCCTATTCAGCCATTGTTTAAAATCAATCACTCCTCCAGGGAACAAGCTAAGGACTATTTCTGAACCCTGTAAGAATTAAACTGGGATCACTACAAGTGCATTTGTTTCTTCTTCTTACTTCTTAAGCTCATCTTCAAAAGTTTGAACTATGAAAAAATTTAAAATCTCTAGTTCCTACTATGCAAATGTTAGGGTTAGCACAGTGTGAAAAAATAGTACTATAGTCCTCCATGGTCTTATGATACAGCCAGCCCAAGATATTTCATTGGTTTAAGTAAAGGTGTGCTCAACACCAAATTCCATTGAAGAGGAAGCTGGATTGAATCTTAACTGAATGCTGAGAAGAGCATAGAAGCTTCTACAACAGAAATGGGCAAAACTTTTGTGGCCTGGAATAATCTAATTGTTCATCATAAAAGATTTAATAAATGGAATTGGATGGATTTTTTGTTTTCTCTGTTTTATTTTATGTTAAATCAAATGACCGGAAACTACAGTGCAATTTTGGGCAGTTGTTTTTGAACAGGGTTCTTGGGGCTGTAAGTGGTTTACCCTCTCTTTAAGACTTGGAGTAAGTGAAGCTGTTTAGGAAACTCTGGGCTGGGCTCTGCAGCATTTACAGTTTTTTCTCCTAACAAAGTGGAATGTACCAATAGGATACTTTTCTTTTTTTCTTCTGAGTATTAAAACTTCAAGCACTGAGAAAATATAGACAGACAGAAAGTCAAGTAACTGTCTCTAAAAGCTCCATAAATCACAGCTCTTGTATACACACCCATACTTAAAGGAATCTACTGCAAGATGCAAGAGCAGATCCCCCTCCAGGGTAACTGTTCTAGTTTGCCTGTATTTTGTGCTGTCCTACCTTTTACCTTGCTAAGAAAACTGGCAAGGAACCAAGTGGCTTGCAGCCATAAGTGAAAGCAAAGGAATTCTTAGCATTTTTCATTTAAAGGTTATATGCCAATAGAAATTCTTTCCTCTGAAGTACTATTTAAAATTACCAAACAGCTATTTTGGTCAGCAAACTCACATACTTTGGGCAGGTAATGAGTAACAAAACCTGTCTACTAGGTGCAATAACAGTAATATATTGCTTCTACTTTTTCAATTGAAATTAACAGCACTGCAAACTAACATATTCTTAGATTTTCCCAAATGCTCCTTTTTGAGTATGAAAATGCAAAAAGGCAACAGGTTGGAAAAAGCTGATCTAGCTCATTTGTCACAAGCAACAGCAAATAGTAGTAATTCTCAATTGGACAACAATATAATGTAACAGGCATGACATCCATTATATGTTTCTTTGATAAATATGTATTATTTCTCTACTGCCTTTCCCTGGAGAGCTGGAACCCTGATTTAGGCACATTTCAGAAAAGTCAAGTTTAGTTATTTCAACAGTTCCAATGCAAACTAACTGCAATTTGCTGAACTTTCCAATTAAATTAAAATGCAAGCTCAAATTTGAAACAAACCTTGTCTTCTTGTGGGCTCTAGAACTGGAATATATTGCCAGTCAGAACAAATCTGAGTGCTTGAAACAAATAACAAAATAGCAATAGATGCTGCTGTTTATACATTTTGTAATGAAAAAATCCACCATGACGGTAGTTTAAAAGAAAGCAATATGTGTAGGTAATGGCCTTGAATATTACATGTGGCTCTATTTAATTCTTTAGACATGAAATTTATATTTTATAGTAATTATAATAGTGTAATGATCGATTACTGCAATAATTGTGGAGAAATTTCACTTGAAGAGATCTAGGCACAGAAAGAATTACAATAAAAGAAAGTTAGCTGATCTGTGTATTTAGATAATGGGTGAAAGAAACTGAAGGCCAGAAAAAAAAAAAACAAGGAACCAATCAAAAGTGTGCATTTCCCTACTAAGATGACTTTTCATAAGTAGTCTGCATTTTTTTTCTTCATCTTTGGGTTTGGGGTTTGTTCTTTCTCCTCTGGGTTTGGTTGAAATAAGGAAACAGGGCTGTATCTAATAATTTTAACAGCAAGGTATCTCAAAATAATTAAATTGGCTCTTGAATGTGTTACCTACATTTTTGTGGATTAGCATCCTAATTGGATAAAGTGCTTCTGCTGCTTCCTATTGAGATATAATGTAACGATTTTGGCTCATCTATCCCTATCATATTTGTCAGTATAACAAACCAAGAAAAAAAATCTAATAGAGTCTAGCAACATTCAGCCTCCATGTTGATATTGACATGGACAAGGACTTACTACAGCTCAAGATTCTGTTATAGGGAGAACAAGTCTATGCATGCCAGCTTTGTTGACTCCATTCATACTATTATTCAGATTGCTCCAACATTTGATTTGAGAAAGCCAGTAAAATGTATAGATTCTGTAGATGACAATTCCACAGTTTTACATCTGCATGTGGAAGCTATTCATATACATGTGAACAATTCATAGAGAGCAGGTTTCATAACTTCAAACCGTCCAATATGATATAGGAAAAAACTCTGAAAATGTGTCTAAGACGTATTACATTTCTTTCTCCTATAGTACTGCTTTAGCTTGGTTTTTTTTGTACCATCTAGCCCATAGGTGTCAAACTCGTGGCCTGTAGGCCAGATGTGTCACACGCATCTGGTACAAAGTATAATTTGTAAGTTACTAATAATATACAGAAGGTGACAGATATGAACAGTAGTTAACTATTCTATACAAAGTGATTCAATGACTCATATAAACTGGATTCAGAAATTAACTTCTAATATGTCATTTTATTTTTTTAAAGTATTATCTGAATTTCGACTGGTTTATTCTTGTAGCTGACACTAGATGTCACCATCATTATTCAATTGTGAATAATTATTTTCCTTTTAATTAGGACTTTTCCATATAATTTATGTTGGATCCCACTGTTTCTTGTTATTTAGTCTGGGTTTTTTTTTCATGTGCACACCTCCCCTGTGATTGAAATTCAATACCAATTATACATTATTTTTGATAAATTTTAACTAAACAAGTTCAGCGAAGTAAATGTTCTGATTTCACTGGTGGAATTCATAAAGATTTAGTGGAAGAATTATAAAATTGATTTCACAAAATGATTTCTGCCCTTTTCAGTACATTAGTCATGAACCACATATATATTAGTCCTGTCATTTAACTGAATTCAGAAAATGTTGCCACCCCATATAATTGTATAATATTGTATACATTGTGTATATTGAGGGATACATTGGAGTATTGCCAGTAAAGGGAAAACTTTGAACATTCAGTATTGATATGACACTTCATTTTTCTCTTCATAAAGCAAAAAATGAGAGACATGGAGACAGAAGTTAACTTTTCCATAAAAAGTCATAGAGAAATTTTGATTGAGTGTTAGATGCCCAAGTAACCTATTTTTCAGTCTCTGCCTTTCATCTCTGTTAATTATTTTAAAAAATATGCTTAGGTCAAGAGGGGCCTTGAGATTCCGTTTAACTTTTCAAGCTAGGTTCACAAGGGTAATAGGTTTTTGTAAACTTTACTGAGGAAAAGGAAGAGGCTGGTTATGAGAAATAGTATATGTGTGTCGGGTGAGAATAGCTACTATTTTCACTCCTTTTCTATAGTGATTAGCATAGTTTTAAGACTAATGGTTGATTTTAGTAATATTAATTCTAATAGAAGAAATTATACTCAAGCATGGAATCCTGTTGGCTTGAAAAGATTCAAAAGGTTTCTAAAAATAAAGTTTGTTACTTTGCAGTCTCTTTGGTGAATACATATAATAGAGAAAAATCAAGAAAGAGAACAACAAAATTGCCTCTTTGTTTTATTCTTTTTAATCATTTACAGAAAAATGAAAAGCAAATATGCACAGATGGATGGGCATTAACACAGGATTGATTTCTCCAGACTGTTAGCTTGCCTACTGCATGTTAGGACCATATGGCTCCTGATTGGCTAAGGCCGCCTGGGAGGTGTCATGTGGCTGGGTTCTGGCAGTGGTGAATCCTTTCTTAAGGTACAGGATAGTCTTACTATCTCTTAAAGAGACAGTAGTTCATGTCAGGGGTGGGTTCTACTTACCTTTACTACCGGTTCACAACGGGGCCATGTGCGCATGCGCAGAAGCTTCCTGATGATGTCAGGGTCGGTGGGCAGAGCCTCCCGCTGGTTTTACTACCGGTTCTATAGAACCGTTCCGAACCAGAGGCAACCCACCACTGGTTCATGTCCTTCTCAAGAAGTCATTGCTAGATGAAAAATTGTCCAGAGTGACAATTTTCATCAAGTCTTCAAGTATGCATGACGAGTCCAGAGAATGCTGGAGGAAGCAGATTATCTGGATTCCTTTCAGATAGGATTCAGACCTGGGTACAGAGATTAAAGCATTGACCGCACTTGTAAATGATTGTTGATGGCAGAGAATAGGTGTGGGGCAGTGGTGGGTTGCTACCGGTGGTGGCTGGAGGCTCCGCCCATCTGCCCGGACGCTTCTGTGCATGAACAGAAGCATCACGCAAGCGAGCGCACACCCACAAGCGAACCAGTAGCAACGGGTTTTGAAACCCATCCCTAGTGTGGGACATCCAGCCTTAGTCTTCGTGGCCTCTCAGCATCAGTCAAGGTATCCTTCTGTAAAGGAGGTTCTGGGTTCGAATGGACTGTGGCCCGATAAGCACACAAACGCACAAAAGCATGCAAATTGACAGAGGAGTCTTAGAAAGGTAACTAGTTTAATAATAATAAAAACACATAAAAACAAACCTACAAGAAGGCATTAACAGCCTAAAAGATTCTCCTCTTAGCAAAGTCCATTTGCTCTAGTCTTCTTCCCAAAACGTGGGAGGTCCTCTGTGTTGTTTGCCAGTCCTCTCCTGCAAGTCTTCTCGGGAGCAAGGCAGTGACTCAGCTCTTTGCAGTGACTTCAGCTCTGGAGGCTCTCAGCTGTTCTCAGCTGTCTCAGCTCACAGCTGTTCTCTCTCTCTGTCTCTCAGCGACTCTCAGAGAGTCTGCGTGAGAGGCTCTCTAGTGGCTGCAGTCCTGGTGCTACTTATATACTGACCAAATGGCCGTTGGAAAGCACAGGAAACTCAGAGCCAGGAAGCTGTGCTCTGATTGGTTCATTCAAACCATTCAAACTAAACAATCAATTAGTTGCAGCAAAATGCTAAGAGGTTTTTCCTCTGACACTTCTGAAGCAGTTTTGTGCTTTGGGAGTAGCAATATTATGTTATGATGATATTCTTCCTTCTCTGTGATTTCAATATGTATTGGTGGGGGGATAGGTCCACCATACAGCCCCACTCATACAGTAGTTTATGTTGTTTTGTAGGGTTTGGTACTATTTCCACTCCTATTCTATATGAAGGTACTGGAGTGAAGTCATTCACTTCACTACAGTGAATGCTTCACAGGATGAAGTATCATTAGTTTACTGATATTATCAGATAAATATTATCTCTTCCCCGCAGCCCAAGTGATATTGTGGAGGTTCTGTTTCAGTGTCTGGAAGCTGTGAGGGTTTGGATGGAGAACAACAGACTTCAACTCAACCCTGGTAATACTGAATGACTTTTGAGTATAAGAGTATAAGTATTGTGTAAGATCTTAAAGATGTAATTTGTTACCCTGTTTGGTGATCTGGATCTATAGCAGGAACTGCACAATGGTTATGTTAATTAGTTGTTGGCTGTTCCTGTTTTTCTTGATATATGCTGTTAGCCATACAGACTCATGGATTTGAGATGGGTGGCCATACATGACTGCCTGTTTAGCAACTGTTTGAAAAAATAACTTTACGATGAGTCTTCACACTTACAACTGTTGAAGCATCCCTGCAGTCATGTGATCAAGATTTGTACACTTTGCAACTGGTAAGTGTATATATACATCACGGTGTCCCATGATGATACGATTGCCATTTACATGCTTTACAGCAGGCTTCAAGAAGCAGTGTAAATAGAGAAATTGATAGCAAACCAGTGGTCACATGAAGTCTTAATGACCCTGTCACTCAGTGATGGATTTGCCAGTCCCAACTGTGGTCATTAAACAAGGATTGTACATACATGCATACATTGCAGTGGAACTTCACTGGGAAAAAATGGGAAGAAAATTGACACCCCCCGCCCCCAAAATTGACCAGACCAGACCTAACCAAACCAAACCAAACACATGACAGAAATTCAGATGGCTAAAAGAATCTGAATAACTGCACCCCATGCAAAGACTTCCTGTTAAATTATAACAAGAATGCTACATACTTATACAGACACCAATATATTAAATAGTGAACTTTGGTCAGGCTTGTAGTTAAAAAATAAACCCCACTGTCCACTTTTAATTGTTATAATAAAATGTTTAATAATTTAAATCATCCTACTAGAAATCAAAATAAGTATACGTTTGTTTCAATTTTTTTTAAAAAAAATTTCCTAAACACTTCAGAGCACCAACTGTTGTTCCCTTTGTCCACCAGTAAAACGTTCTATCTACCGCCAAATCAGAAACTTTTCACTATCTAGACCAGGCCACATTTTCTGCTTGTCCAGTTGCCAGAATGGGCTAACCATCATTTCTTGAAAGCAGGAATAGACATCATTGTCTTCCACCGATTTCCAGGCCACAGTACATGGACTCCTGCCTGTATTTTGAAACTTTGCTTTGCTTCAGCTGTACTATTTCCCAATCAGAGCCTTCTGTTTCAAGCTTCATTCCAGTCTAGGAACATCCTCAATTTCAACTGGCTACAGTATCTAGCATGCCCATCAGTGGTGGATTTCAAATATTTTTACTACTGGTTCTGTGGGTGTGGCTTGGTGGGTGTGGTATGGCTTGGTGGGCGTGGCTTGGTGGGCATGGCAGGGGAAGGATACTGTAAAATCTCCATTCCCACCCCAATCCAGGGGAAGGTTACTGTAAAATCCCTATTTTCTACCAATCAGCTGGGATTTGGGAGGCAGAGAATAGATGAGGGTGGGGCCAGTCAGAATTTTTACTATCGGTTCTCCAAACTACTCAAAATTTCCGCTACCGGTTCTCCAGAACTGGTCAGAACCCGCTGAAACCCACCTCTGATGCCCATACTTCCAGCTGCTGATCATCCTATGGCTATTTCATCCCCAGTTGCTGAATTGCTATATTCTCAACTGGTCAGCAGCTTCCTTTATTTTTATACATTCCAGTTAACCCAATGATGACCCATAAGGACCATGGAGGGCAGTAAATCTTCAGGCTACCATGTTTTCTCCACCTCTTTACCCAGCACACCTTCATTCCACCCTGGCATCTCCTAATAGGCCTTCTTTCAGTTTCTGTCCAAGCTGGGCAAAGTGTACTCTTTTCTTTGTGCCGCATCTAATCCTCCCCTCCCCTCCCCTCTCCTTTCCCTTCTTATCTTTAAGTTGCAACATGTGCATGCTGAAATCAAGTTACAAAGTACCCCTAAATGTTCCTTGTTCTTATCTGAACTATCAGTTCTTGCTTACTACAATGTTTCCATTGTCCCACAGTGTAATAAAGAGACCAAGAAACAAGCATTTTTCCTTTGTTTTAATCATTGCAATACCAAAGAAACAATAATACAATGAGGGTGGAGGGTGCATTAGTATCAAAGGAGAGATTATGGGAAAGGAGTGTGGAGGCATCTAAGTGGTCAAATATCTGGGAAAGTGAATGAAAAAAATGGGACACCAGCAAGAAGGGAAGACGTTTTGAAGGACAAGGCAGGTACTGATAAACTAGCACAAACAGAGACACACACGCAAACACACAGAATGAGGCTTTCCTTCCCCTCATGGACATGAAGAGCAAGAAGCAGGGGAACAACCAATCAGAGCCTGCAATGGTTGTTGTCTGGACTCAAACCCATCCTGCCCCTTGACAAATTACTAGAATCCAGACAGGAAATTTTTAAAGTTGCTTCAGAAACAGCTGAGAGCTGTGTGAGGGAAGACAACTTTTAAAAATCCTGACTGGATTGCACCAGTTTGTCAAGGGACAGAGAAGGTGCTGAGTCCAGACAATGACCACTATAGGCCCTGATTGGTTGTTCCTCCTCTGCATTGTAGAATAACTTTGGATATGAAGTGTAGTCCTTTTTTCCCTTGGCTTTTGAATGTGATGCCAAGTCCTTTTCTTGAAAAGGGGTGGTGGCTAACATTATTATGATTGGGCTTGTTTTCCATGTGGGGATTTCTCATCATGCCCCCTGTCTCCAACATCTCTGCTAAATTGTAGCATTTCATTTCTATGGGAATTTAATCATTCAGGTTCTTCTGCAATCAGGTTTTTCTCCGCCCACAATAATATCATCCAAAAACAGCAACAACAAAAGACTCCTCATCACCACCAAAAGGGACCATTTGAAAAAGTAGTTTGCACCTACAGTTTTACTTCCTTCTGCCAACTTTAAATCTCAGGATGTAAAAGAGTGGTAAGAGATATAAACAACCCCTTCACTCAGTAGAAACCCTGACCTGCAATCATGAAATGATGCCATGATTTCCCAAAGCGATCTGCCTGTTTCAGGTAGGTTGGGCTGCTGTTCTCTATATTGACTTATCAGGTAATTCAAGCTGAGCAGTGACCTCAAAAAGATTCTGTCTGCAAACTGTAGATATATGAATAAAAGCAGACTAAAAAATATCTGTAATCTGCAATGGATACTAAAAGGGCCCAAAAGCTATAATAGGGCAACATAATTTGTATGTTTACTACAAGAGCACTATGGCACAACAGCAAGTACTGATCAAGCCATGCATCAACATACCAGTACTTAGCTAGCTGTCTAATCCAACTGCCCCCGTGTTTCTTATTTCAAAAGACTGGACATTTAAAATAAGTGGAGAAAATTCTGAACTTTATTAACAAACACTGTACACTACAGGTAATTCAAAGAGAATGGGTCTACTATTACATGTCATGCTAGAAGTTGCCAATGGGTGGAGAACATTCAGCAGTCACAGCATGTCTTTGGCAGATTATTTTTGCAGTTGGCTATTGCTATTGGCTATCAACCCTTGCTCCTAAGCAAACATAGGTCTGCTTCAGACTCAGGCAAAGCTGGAACAAGTTTCTACAATACTCCAGCTGTGATTGGACAAACCTGATCAGTGTTTTTTTTAATGGATTCCTTCTGAGACTACTGCAGTTCACAGCTTGTGAACTTCTATTGCAGAAACAGTAATTCAGTGAATAAAATGTTGCCATAATCAAAGCAAAAGTTTTTTAAAACCTTCTTTTAGTGGCACTGAATTGTTGTGTAGGGGCATAGTAGCTTAGTGATTAAGATGCTGGGCTTGTCAACCAGAAAGTTGGCAGTTCAAGCCTCAAGCATGATAGGGTGGGCTCCCATCCTGCCCCAGCTCCTGCCAACCTAGCACTTTGAAAGCATGTAAATGCAAGTAGATAAATAGGTACCACTTCAGTGGGAAAGTAACAATGTTCTGTGTCTCTTGCCGTATAGTCATGCCATCCACATGATCACGGAAGCATCTTTGGACAACACTGGCTCCCTTGGCTAGGAACCTGAGATGAGCATGGCCCCCTAGAATGGGACACCACAGGAAATCTTTTTGTCTTTTAATTATTGTGTGCCACCAGAGTTGCTTTTGGTGAGATGTGCAGCTATAAAAATTTAATTCATTAATAAAAAAATAAAATATTGTTTTCCCAAAAACTTCATAAGTGTAAAATGAGCACTGGATGGCATTCATGGCCAATGCAGTCAAGTCTGCACACTCCATCTTTAATATCTAAACTGGAGACACCAATTTTTTTTTTAAATGGAAGCAGGTTAGGGAGATGGTGCAGGAGGCAAGCAGAGGAAAAAAAAGAAAGCAGCCCAGGTGGCCTTTCCCCCCCCCCCCATGGTGTCAAGGCAAGAGTACCTCCAGGGAAGATGGCCTGGGTGACTGCGGGGTAAGGAGGTCAGTTGCCCTCAGAGGCCAGCTGGGAGGGAAGAAGGTAGAGTGGGGTGAAAGGCTAAAGGAGCCTTGGTGGTGCAGCGGACTAAAGTGCTGTTAAGTAGCACTTAGCTGCCAGCTGCCTGCAATTACTGAGAGTTCAAATCTCACCAGGTTCAAGGTTGTCTCAGCCTTCCATCCTCTCGAGGTAGGTAAAATGAGGACCTGGATTGTGGGGGCAATAAGCTGACTTTGTATAAAAAAGAACACCGCTTTGAGGGGGGGGGAGCAAAAGCCCTACTAAGCAGGTATATACAAAAGTATGAAGGCGATTGCTTAACGCATTGTAAGCCGCCCTGAGTCTCCGGAGAAGGGCGGCATATAAATCGAACCAATAAATAAATAAATAAATAAATAAATAAATAAACAAACAAACAAACAAATAAATAAATAAATAAATAAATAAATAAATAAATAAATAAATAAATAAATAAATAAATAAATAAAGGGGGAAAAGCGAGGAAAGAAGTGGCGAGAGCCCCTCCCTTCCCCTGGCCACCCGCCCGGCTGAAGCACCTTGGCGTGCCGCGAAGTGACAGCGGACAAAAGTCAGTGGGTTTGAGGAATGCCGGGAGGGCGGCGTTGGGACAGGGGCAGCCCGTTCTTTGCGCACCGTAGTACCAGGCCCCCTGGAGGGCCGAGGCGGGCTGGGTGGGGAGGAAAGGCAGGCGGCGGGGGCGACCAGGGGAGCGACGAAAGGCGGTCTCTACTCCCCACTATGACAGACGGGAGGGGTGGGAGCAGCTGGAGCCGGCCCTTCGCCTCCTCCTCCTCCTCCTGGGGCGCCGCCGCCGCCGCTCTAGCATGAGCCTCAGCCACCGCCGCCGCCACTCCCCTCTCAGGCTGTCACTCGGGACGAGGAGACGAGCCGGAGGGGCGGGAGAGGAGGATCGGCGCCTCTTCTTAATGCACCTGGCCGGGGATCCCCCAGCTGGGAGAAACAGGCGGCGGCAGAGGCGGCGAGGGAACAGGGCTGGCGGTGATCGGCTACGACCGGGAGCGAAAAAGATGCCCGCGGTAGCGCCCGCAGTTCGGGTTGGCTCGATCGGTCCTCCGGCCGTCGCCCTGCGGGGGGGGCCTCTGGCGAGGGAGCCTGGCTGTCGTCCTTAGCGGCGCCCAGATCGAGGGTTCGCGCCCACAGGACTGCATGCCTGCTCGGTGCCCCGCGCTCCGCCATGGGGAGTCCCTTCTGGCATCTCGTGTTGCTGGGCTGCTCTGCAGGTGGGTGTCTCTCTCCCCCGCGCAGGTCTGAGAGAGAAAAAAAGACGCTTTTAGAAACGGTTCCTCGCGGGGGACGTTGACTCTGGGGTGCTTCTCCCGCACCGTTCCCTCCTCTGCCTGGGACAGAAGCCGAAAAACGCCCCCTGGCACTCGCAGAGTTCCTCCTTCGACTCAACTCAGAGCCAGAGGTGCTTGTATTGTAAGTAAACGAGGTGAAATTCGCTTTCTAAACGGAGGTAGCGGTTCCGTCAGCTTAGATGAAAATCGTTAAAGGGCTGGAGCTGCGCAAGAGAGAGAAAGACGAATTTCTTTAAATCTAGTCCGCAGAGAATATACCGCGTTTTTGCATATGACTTAGCATGACCTTAGGAAATGGAATTTTAAAATAGCCGAATATAAAAGCATTTTGTTATAATATTGCAGCTTTCCTTCCTCGCTTGAAAAATAGTGGAATAATGGGTATTCTGATGTAATGGGTGTTGAGAGAGCCAGTTTGGTACAGTGACTAAGGCACCAGGCTAGAAGCGGAGAGACCATGAATTCTAGTCCTGACTTAGGCACAAAGCCATCTGGGTGACTTTGGGCCAGTCGCTCTCTCTCAACCCTAGGAAGAAAGCAATGGCAAATCACTTCTGAAAACCCTTGCGGAGAAAACTGCAAGAACCTAATCAGGTCAAGACTTAGTCAAAGGCATAAGCCCTGTCCAAAAAAGGTATGCAGAACCCTTGATTTTATTAGTTCATTCACTGGCAGAGTGCAACAATATAGGCACTCGGTAATAAATAGTATTTCTATAGAAGGTATACTGTACACCAAACTAAACATATAGCCCTGAATCCTAAACCATCCTTATTAGTTTCCCTGAATCAACAAAAAATATGTAATGTGTCATTTAAGTGGAATTAAAGAAAGACTAACTACCATAACTATGTGGCAATGTAGGATGACAGAATTTACTTACTACAAACACTTCATTCTTTACACATTAAGTAAACATTGTTTAAACAGAAGCAGAAAAAAGATACTTAAGGTAATTCCAGTGGCATGATTTCAAAAGATTACAGAGAATTACTCCTTGGAATGTGCGTGACAATTGTTTTCTCTGATTATCATTAGTTGCAATGAACAATTTAGAGATTATTTGTGATCTGATGACATTCTTTTCATATTGATTTTCCTTCTGAATATTTATACCTGAGGATTATACGTTTGCATTCATGTCCATTCCATGAATGCCACATGCTGGCATTTTTACTTTAATTAGTGGAAAACATCTCATATAGATTTGAGGAATAAAACAAAAATAAGAAAGCTGTTAATGAAGCTACATTATTTATATTCAGACCAGGCAATGTAATTTAGAAAAAGTGCAGCAAGGATTAATTAAGGGACTTGGACTACACTGCCCTGAAACTGAAGGAAACATGAAAAGGAAACTCAAACTAATTCCACCTTGGATTTTCCTTTGAGAGAAAAATTTGGACAGGTTTTCAAGTTTCTGTTAATATACCTTACAACAATAAAGTGTTTCTTCCCCTGGCCTACTTCAAAGGGTTGGCATCAATCTGGAAAGCTTGTCCAAATTTCTCTTTATTTTCTTTTTGTTTATACTAAACAAAATGAAGGTGCGGTTATTCTGAGTTTCTTTTTCATGCTACTTTCTATCTCTGGACATCGTAATCTCATGTCAAAGACTCTCCTTAATGGCTTACTCCTTTCTTCCATGCTTAATGGCTCCCTCATATCTTCCCCAAGATCAGCTCTAAATCCCTCTACAGTACTGCCTCATGGAGGGTCTTGTCTGATACTACAGGTTTCAGTTCATTATCCAGTATAGTGTACAAATAATCAACCCAACCTCACAGGACTGTTGTAAGACAAAGGAATATATGTTCACTTCCTCAAGCTCTTGGATTGAACACTGTATAGAAATCTAACAAATAAAGTGCATCTTAACAATAAACTTTGGACTGAGAGAGGAAGAAAACAGAAATAGAAAAGCAGAAAGTATAAAAAGGGAACTGATGTCAAAAATGTTTTTCATAATGTTATGATTAGCTGATTAGATTAGATTTTTTCTTTTTAATTGAAGTTTATTATATAAAATACAGATAGAAACAAAGATACTAATGGAATGGGGGAAAGGAATGGGAAAAGGTACAAAGTAAAAGTGTTACATATTTAGTAATTACTAGCCATTTCTATAACAACAAAATAATCTAATCATCAAAGCATAAGATCAAAGTTTCATTTTTTTGATTTTGAGCATAAAGTCCAGAAGCAGTTTCCAAGTAGAAACAAAACTGGGTAAATTCTTTTATTTAATTAAAGCAAGTTTTGCCATCTCTGCCAGTTCCATCGCTTTCTCCATCACATCTTCCATTGTGGAAATTGATGTGTATTTCCATTTGTGCACATATAGGATTCTCGCCACAGTCAACAATGTAGCAACAAAGTTCCACGTTTTTTCACGTTATTTATCCAAAGTCCTGAAAGAAAAGGTTTCAATTTTATATTTGTTTTAAGAATCTTCCGAATTAAGGGACAGAACAACTGGCTTTTGTTTCCTTTTTTAACACTATGGCCCTGTGAGAGACAAGGAGTCACAGAAACCTTAAGGGCATAAAATTCACAAGGTTCCTGGCAAAATAATTGCCTCCTGTTTTTATGAGGTGCACTTCACCCCATCTAAAAGTATCTTTTACTGTTAAAGAAGACCATGGTTTAGGAATCCAATTCTTTCTTGACAACACCATTTTCATGGCCACTTGTTCACCTCCAAGATTTTCTTTCCTTTATTGTTCCTTGACTATGTATGAAAGGGTGATGAAAGCACTTCCTACAATCCATATAGCTTCATCTTTTTACCCTAGTTTTATAATTTCTTGCAACCCTCTTTTAGCAACATTGGTTAACCGTACTTGGATAAACAGGAATGGATAGTGATCAGATTGATGAGTCTTGATAATCTTTCCTTCATATTTTGAATTTGTGCACCAACACAGAGTTCCCCTTACTATGGCTTCTTATATCTAGCATACTAGTGATTTTTTTCACCACTACCACCTCTGCTCTTCTTTCCTCCTCAATGGAGGTTTCAGTTGAGTTTCTTGGTTTTGTTGACCAGAGCTGGAGAGACTGAAATAATAAAACTTTCTCAGGTAGATGGTGCTTGGCTTCCATGTTTGCATTCTTTGATCAACTCCTTGATGTGGAGGACCAACCACCATGTTCAACTTGTTGTTCTTGTCACAATCCTCCAAATACTCATCCCTCCACTGAAGTTCTTTCTTCCTTCTTGTGCCATTCCCTTATTGACCCTGTCTCTGGGTGACTTCCTGTGCCCTGCCCCTTAAAGGCCTCGTTCTGTCAGCCTTTGTGGAAAGCTGTTTGTGCAGTACTGCTGTGTGTGTCACGATCCCTGATGTGTATAAAAAAGAATGGCTGGTCTCCAGTTCTTTCACCCTTTTCTTCTGCAAAGAGAAATGCTAGTGTTTGCCACAGAGGTAATTAGCATAATTTTCTGGTAAACACAGCACACAGCTTCCAAGTTCCCATTGCTCCACTGATGCCACTGATACCATCCTTTTGCCAGTATCTCAAGCCAGCTTCTTTTTTGCCTGCTTTCTCTCCTGCTATATTCTCTAACAAAGCTCTCCTATTCCTGTTGGTCTCCTAAGTCCTTCCTTTGGTTGTGAACTCCCCACTGCCTATTTTTCTAAAGAGTGTTGACCAAGACTCGGGAAGCATAAGCCTAATTTTGCATGTTTTCAGTATTTTATCTAATCCTGTATGGATTAAGTTTAAAAGGCAAGGCAAGCTTTTTCAAAAAAGATTGCATATGTATCAGATTGCATGCAGATGTAGTTTAACTCACAGGATATACATAACATTACTTATTTTCTCTAAGGTACATTTTTTATGCTTCAGATTTTTCCTTTGCTAGATAGCAAAAAATGGAATGATCAAGTTGCTACCCAAAAGTGCTTTTTCAAAAAGCAACAGGACTTTGTCTTTTCCTTGAAGACATTTCACTTCTCTTCTTGGATGAGAAGCAAAATATCTTAAAGGAAAAAACAAAGGAAGTCCAATTGCCTTTAGGGCAACCATGGATAACTGAAAATCTTCATAGACATCAAATTACTACAGTAAACCTGATTATATAGCAAGTAAAGGACCTATGTAGCATAATGAAAGTGAAGAATTTAACAGCCGGCATGTTAACTGAGGCAATTTATGGCACTTGTAACTGATAACACACCTGAAAATATTTCCTTACTTCTCAGGAGGCCTATATAGATTAGTTAATGTTTGTACAGCACTTTGAAAAGAGTTGGATATTATAATGTGACCTTTACCTTTATAATGTGACTTTTTTCTTTTTGTGGGCATAAGTGTGCTGTCTGCATCTAAGATAGGACAACTTTTCTTTTCAAAGTAAAAATCAACCTTGATTCTAAACATGTTTTTTTCTGAGAAATAAGTACAATTTATTGCAAATGAACATTCCATTGTTTAAGCAAAGAGTGATAGGATGCATAGAGCAGAAGAAGAAATGACTGGAGTAGACAGCCTCTGATTTATTTATTTAGTGTATGGCTGGTCACACACAATATTAAAACACTTCATTTTTACAGGTTAAAACAATTAAAACAATTTAAAAAAGAGCAGTAAGAAAACCTAAGAGGAAAACAGAAATAACATTTCAGAGTTTAATGTCGAGTTTGGAGATCCAGTCAGTAGCTGCCGTTGTTATACAGAGGAAGTCCCTAAAATCTCCTGGATACCTTCTGTTAGAGCATTCCCTCACTATATGTTGGATAGTCTGTCGGGGGGCCCGCAATCGCATTGTGCTGAAGGTGTCTTTCCCCATTTATACAAGGAGTCGGCACACATCCCACAGCCTCTGAAAATAGTATGCATACATTTGCTGTTAACTATTGATCTTACTCTCCAATTTTAAATTTGTTTTAATTGAGTGCTTATGTAAACCGAAAGGTTTGAAATACATTTCATGAGTCAAAAAGAAAAGAAAAAGGGATGCCTTAGGCATCAAACAGACAATGCTATTATTATCTATGTATTCTTGACATTTGTTTAATAATTATCTTCCACTTAATAATTTTTAGTAATTTCTTGGTAATGTGCAGTATATCATTTTGTAATATTTAGACCAGTAGTGGGTTTCACTTACCTTCGCTACCAGTTCGGAACTGTGAGCGCATGACATCTGGGCGGGTAGGTGGAGCCTGCTGCCGCCGCCACTACCAGTTCACATGAACTGGGGCAAACCCCACCACTGGTTTAGACTTGTACAAGAACCCAAGTAGTTGCTTTATACTGAGCCAGTCATCCATTCTTCCCCAAATAATTGTCACTGACTGGCAGGGGTCTTTCAAGATTTCTGGCAGAAGAGATTTGTACTTAGTGATGTTAATATTTGAACATGAAAAGTATGTGCTGTACAACTGCATGAAAAGAATGGTATGTGTTGTACAACAGAGCAATAATATTCCTATAAATAAAGACCTGCCTGGAATTAATTTAGTTACAATGAAATTGAGTATTTCAAGAGTTTTGGACAAATTTATTTCTTAGTAAAATCATTTGATATAAATGGTCAATGTTTTCAACAAAAATTATCACAATATTCCTTAAAACAGCCTTATAAAATAGTTGAGTATTTTTATTTATCTAGATATACAATGGAGCTGGTCTGAGATTGAGAGTATAAGGGATCCATTGTTTATTTAACTATGCTTTCTTATTTTGTAAGAAAACAAACTCAATATCTCACTAGGGATTGGATACATATGAGGAGTTTCATTTAGTCTTTTTTTTTCCCCCCTATTTAGGATTGAGTAGTATTCCTGGAACTGGGTCTCGCTGTGAGAAGGCATGCAATCCTCAAATGGGAAACCTAGGTCATGGACGTAAATTGTGGACAGATACAACATGTGGATACAACTCCACAGAATTATACTGTTCTTATAGTGAAAATACAGACCTCTTATGCAAGCGGCCTAAGTTTAGCAAATGCAACTCTATGAATACACATCTGGCTCATCCACCTTCTGCTATGGTTGATTCATCTTTTAGATTACCACACACATGGTGGCAATCAGCACAAGGAGTAGAGAGGGAGAAGATCCAGCTCAATTTGGAAACTGAATTTTATTTCACTCATTTGATCATGATATTCAAATCACCAAGACCAGCAGCCATGGTCCTAGAGCGATCTCAGGATTTTGGAAAAACTTGGAAGCCTTATAAGTATTTTTCCATCAACTGCTCAGCAGCCTTTGGGTTGGATGATGATGTAACTAAGAAAGAGGCACTTTGCACTTCGAGATACTCCAGCCATTTCCCTTGCACTGGAGGAGAGGTGAGTTCATTAAGATACCCATGACAATAAACAATTCAATCTTGTTTGAAAACTGTAAAGTCCTCCACTTTCTATTTCTCAGTAAAAGGTAAAGAAGTTCCCAGTCTAGCCTACAATACTAATATTACTGGGAAGTGTCCCATCCAATTATTCAGCAGGTCCAACTCTGGTGAATTTCCAAATGCCAGACAAAGTTGGCCAGATGCTGCCACCTGCATCTGAAACCTTATTTTTAATGTTTAAAAGGAATATCAGTTTTTGTTATAATAAATGGAAAGATAAAAGATAAAGATTGTTCACTTATATTTCTAGGCACAATATTGCTTGCTTGAAGCCTTGTGAGCTTTGTTTTCTTTGTCTATAGCTGGGTATTTTATTATCATTCTTTGCAAGTGACACTCATTCTCTTTAAATGTTGAGAAAACTGCTATAATAGAAAACCAACCTATTATTGGTATGTAGAGTGTACTTACCAAATTCCTCATCTCACACCCTGAATGCCTGACATCAGCCAGCTTCTGTCATAGCCTTCTGGGATTTCCTGCCATTTCATTCCTCTTTTTTATCAGGAAATCATACTAAAAAAGTTAACTGTCTAATGCAGCAGTAGGCTCACTCTTAGTAGCAAAACTGACCAAAACTGGTTGGTAGATGTAAGTTTATTTTATTTATTAAATTTGTTTGCCACTCATCCCAGTTAATGAAGATATCCTTAGTGTGCTAATTATGTGCTGCTCTATTTGATTTCGATCATTTTAGTGTATTGTCACACAAAAATCAAGTGACCTCATGAAATGGACTTCTAGAAGAAGGAAATACAATACTTCCCTCTGTACTCACACTTTTTATAAACTGAGATCAGGTTATTTAGTATAGGCTGGATAATCACGCTGCATAAGCTCAAGAATTAGTAACTGGAAGAAGCAAAATATCTTTAGTCTCAATAAAAGCAGGCATACTTGCCTTGGAATGCAAAGATTGGTTGGGAAAAGTAGTGATCAGTTTCAGAAGCCTAAACAGGAGAATTAAAGACCAAAAGCTCTTTGCTCCTTTCCATGAAAACCAAAAATGAAATGTAAAATTGTCAAATAATTATGCTAATAAAGTGATTTATATACATTGCACCAGTCCATATTTTGGGTGGAAGCATGTCTGTGTATCTTGATGCTCCATCTTTGTATATATATAAAGTTAATATTTAATTAAAGTTAATAAAATTGTCATATACACACAAACGTATGTGCACATACCTACACAAACACACAAAGTATATGTGTTCGCTCACAAGAGAAAAGGTGATTGTCCATTGCTTTCCTGGAAGAGAAAGGTGGACAGACACAATAGCAAGAGAATTGTCCAATGGAAGAGGTAGTAGCTTCAGAGGTGGTATTCAGCAGGATCTGACCAGTTCTAGAGAACTGGTAGTGGAAATTTTGAGTAGTTAGGAGAACTGGTAAATACCACCTCTGGCTGGCCCCACCTTCATCTATTCTCTGCCTCCCGCGTCCCAGGTGATCAGGAGGAAATGGGGATTTTGCAGTAACCTTCCCCTGGAGTGGAGTAGGAATGGAGATTTTACAGTATCATTCCCCTGCCACGCCCACCATGTCATGCCTCGCCCACCAAGCCACACCCACAGAACTGATAGTAAAAAAATTTGAATCCCACCACTGAGTAGCTTTCTGTCAAAGCTAAATATAATTATATATTTGGGTCAGTGGTGGGATTCAAAAATGTTTACTACCAGTTCTGTGGGTGTGGCTTGGGCGTGGCATGGCTTGGTGGGCGTGGCAGGGGAAGGATACTGTAAAATCTCCATTCCCTCCCCACTCCAGGGGAAGGTTACTGCAAAATCCCCATTTCCTCCCAATCATCTGGGACTTGGGAGGCAGAGAATAGATGGGGGAGGGGCCAGCCAGAGGTGGTATTTACCAGTTCTCCTAACTACTCAAAATGTCCACTACCAGTTCTCTAGAACTGGTCAGATCCTGCTGAGTACCATCTCTGATTTGGATATATATGGTTGGGTTGTAATGGCAATTGGAGTGATGTGATTGTAAAATACAATGTCATATGATCACATTGTTTAGTAATAGTAATCCTGGCAGTCCCAGTTGCTATTGTAACCCCCAGGACCACACAGGTTATTAAGTGAGAACTCATGCATGAATTTCTACTTGCATATTCTGTAGCGCCTCAGTTATCAAACATTTCCTCATACATGTTCGTTAGCAAGAAAGATCCAGTAATTAAAACAACTGCAACAATGTAGGTTTGTTACAGCCTCAGTATGTTAACAAATATTTTCTATAATAAAATGTGCCAATTTAGAATTGCTTCGATTTTTTTTAGGTTTAAATGCACATTATTAATTATGAAACATATGAATGAGTGTATGTAAAGAATATGTACTTCCAAAAGTCACCCAAGCCTTGTAGCTCATCCCAGATATCTACCAGGCATCTATGTTGGGCAGCAGCAATATAGCAGATGCTATATTTGGGCAGATACTTTGGACAGATGAGTATCAGAAGGGAATAGAAAAGTTCTATTTAGAAAAACTAGAAAATGAAGTCAGATCAGCATTCCAGTCATTACCAAGTTACAAGGGTACAGGAATTGGTGGAATATCTATAGAATTATGGCAAGCAATCAAAAAGTAGCTAGCTAGAATATATGGAGAAGAACAGTAAGTCTGTTCACATACCAATGTCAAAGAAAGGACACCATTTTAACACTATTTCACCTGCTAGCAAAATAATTATTAGGATCATACTGATATGGAAAGGGAGATGCCAGAATGTTTAAATTCTTTGTAAGAAAAAGAAGGAATATTATTGCTGATGCTTGTTAGATAATTAAGAAGGCAGTATCTGCTTTATTAACTATAGAAAAGCCTTAAATTATTTCAACCAGGTCAAGCTGTGGAATATTCTTAGGAAAATGAGAATCACAGAATGTAATTTGTTTTCTTCATGCAAAAACTATATAGACTGGATGGAAGCCACAATCTGGACTGAATAGGCAAAAAATATATTGAAAGATCTGAAGAGTTTTACTATTAAGGTATTTTGTAAGTGGAATATATTAGTTTATTCCATTGTATATGGAAGATACTAATAAAAAAATCTTTCTGTATTCACAATGCTACTTTCTGTACTGACATTGCTACCCTACAAGCATAATATCAATGATGGTTTGGCAGGTCTTTGCTTTTGTACATATGTAAAATGCTCAGTGACAGGAGATTGTCCTGCAAGTCTTCTGATGATTTTGTATCCTAACTAGAAAGTAAAGTTGCTCATTCAGTCCCTTACTCTTTGGCTTAGTTTTGGGATGAAATTCATTTTTTTAAATTGACAAATATCCACACATAATAATGGCATGCTGACTTTAAGAACATAAATATAAATATATATTTGGATAAAGGAGGAAAGGTGTCTGAGGAATATTTATATGTCCCCATTAAAGATCAAAAATCTTCAAAGTTGAAGGTAGAAGGAGTGATTTTTATTTTTTCCATTCAGGATATAAAACCTCTTTTGAAATACATTGAAATATTTATAGAAGATAATTGCAAGATTAAAGAACTAATTAAAAGGAATGCAATAACTCTATCTACAAATACCTGGGACCCTCCTATTCTGTTCTCAATTAAATTTTTATCAATATTTGTCAAGAGAAAAATTTCCAATAGCATAACATCCATACCCAGTAACTCTGAAATAGATGCTTCTTAAAAGAAAGCTGGCATTTGTTTATATAGCAACTGGGGAACTGGAATTATGCTGGTAGAGATAGAATATAACAACAAATAACCTATATGGGTTTTTATAGTTCCTCAGCATAGAAATATTTTACCTTGTAATGTGATTCATTTATTAGTTTTTCTTAGTAGTTTTAATCTAGTTTATGCATAGTGGGATTATAAACAGCACTAAAGAAGTTTATAAACCTGTAAAATAAGCATGTACATGTAAGAAATGGGATGTATTTCTATAATACTGACAGACACTTGCAATTCTGTTTTATGATTTAGAGGAAGAACAAGAAAAAATTATTAGCACTAGCTGTCATCTGTCTGGAAATACCCCAGGTCAACTAATGAGATTACATGGATTCTAAATAAACCTTTAGCAATACTGTATAGCCTTCTGAAGCATCTTTTGGAAATTGAATCAGAAGTGTTGCACAGCACTACATATAAATATTTAAAACAGATTTAATGCTTGTATAAGGGGGTGAGAGACAGGTTCCTTGGTCCATATACCAAACAAATGACCCATTGGGATCCCCATATCAAAACAACTTACTTTATGTGCAGCCAGAATCTGAAAATAACATTTAACACAGCACAGTACTTAAACAAAATGGTTCAGTTGAGATCTGCATACGTGGGACTGATTGGGATAGATTGTAAGGGTGATACCGAACTATAATTTTATGTCATTTTATTCTATTTTATATATTTATGTATTAAATTATATCTTATCCTATAATTATTGTATGATACCCTACTCTTATTTTAAATTGTTTGTATAAGATTTTATTGGCGATATGTGTTTGTACCTTGTGCTTTGATATGGCCTATAGGCTAATCAAATTTATCATTTTAAACTGGATCCAATTTCATTTTAAATTGTATTTTATCCAATTCCATTTTAAATTGTTTTTATCAGATTTTAGTAATAATGTGTGTCTGGAACTCTGCACTTTGATATGGCCCAAGGGGTAATCAATAAAGTAAACTAAACTAAAGCAAATTTCATAAAATCTAGATGTGGCTAATTAAGCCATTAAATTTGATCCTCTGCCCAGTGTAGCAGGGGTGGGTTCTACTTACCTTTATACTGGTTCGCAATGGGGCTGCGCACATGCTTGCTGAGCTCGCGCGCGCGCCTGCTCTTCTGCACAAGCGCAGAAGCTTCTGCACATGCACAGAAGGGTTTTGATGACATCAGGGTCAGTGGGCAGAGCCTCCCGCCGGTTTTACTACCGGTTCTATAGAACTGGTGCGAACCGGGGGCAACCCCACCACTGCAATGCGGGATCCAAAGCAAATCAATCAAACTGGTCTTGCCATTTGAAGCAGATTCAGCTGGAATCTTCTTTTCTAATCCATTGGTTCTTGTTCTGGACTGCAGAATGATGGAGAATCAGATTTAACCTTCTGTATGTTATTGTTCTACTATTTAGAATGGCATAATAATCTCCAACCCATGTCATTTCCTTTTCTCATGGCTAAACATTCTCAGTTCCTTCAGTATAATTTAATGGTTCTTAAATTTCTACATCTTAATTATCCTTTTTTATAAACTTTTTTCTAAGAAAGTATGAGTGTATCTGAAATTTTCCTGAAAGTGCATTTAGTATTGTAAGTGGTATGATAAATACCATTTATATAGTAAAGGGAATATCTAAAAATTTTTAGAGTTCAAAAATTCTGACACAAAATAAAATTTTACTTTAAAGGTTCTTGTTTTTTTTTTAATTGCAAAAGTTTTACAATTACATTTTCACCCCTTTTTCCCCCCACCCACCCACCCCAAACTTCCCAACCTCCCTAACCCTCCCTAACCCTCCCCTCCCCCCAGACTTCCCTATATTATACTCATATCTGGTAAAAAAAATAAAAAAAAACCCTTAATATAAAACTTGTGTAAAAACTTGAACCCCTCCCTCCCCTTTATAATTTTTCTTTTTACCCTCATTACATTAAAATATTTCTAATACATTATTTTCAAATAAAAGCTATTTGATACTTTCTAGTTTGATATTTGTTCTGAACATATTCTATCCACTTTTTCCATTCCCATTCATAAGTCTCTTGTGAACAATCTTTTAAGTATGCTGAAATCTTCGCCATCTCTGCAAAACTGGCCATCTTCAAAGTCCATTCCTCAATAGTGGGCAAGGCTTCATTTTTCCAATATTTACCTATCAACAATCTTGCTGCTGTTATCATATACAATATCAGTTTTGTTTCACCCAATGTAAAACCCTTAACTATACCCAATAAAAACAATTGTGGAGAGAATTGAATTTTTTTCTTCAAAACATTCTGCATGACCCACCAAATTTTTATCCAAAAAGCCTTAACTTTCCTACAGGTCCACCAAACATGATAATACGTAGCATCCAAACATTCACATCTCCAACATTTTGGCTGAACATTAGGGTACATACATGACAACTTTTTGGGATCTAAATGCCATCTATAAAACATTTTATAGAAATTTTCCCTCAAATTCTGCGACTGTGTAAATTTAACATTCTGAACCCAAATTTTTTCCCATGTTTCCAACATCACTGGTTCTTCAAAATTTTGTGTTAAAGGTTCTTGTTTTGTAAGCTTGTATATGTATGCATTTTGCTGCTTTATTTAATTTTGTATACATAAATTTAACCTTTCTCTCTGTCTCCTTCTTTCCTTCTCTCTCTCTCTCTCTCTCTCTGAACTTTGTGCATACAGACATATACACAAGTATATGCCCACTAAGACTCAAACATAAGAAGGAGAGTGATTGAAAGTTCCTTTCCTGGAAGAGAAGGGTGGTAGACCACATCAATACAAGAATTGTCCAATAGAAGACTGTGATAGCCTGCAGTCCAGACTAAATAACTTGCAAACAAAATATATTTTGTTTAAATAAAAACCATTTTAGACTTAAGTAGTCATAAACACAAGAAAAGATGAATTTGAAACAAGAAGTGCAGATATGATGTATGTGTCAAATAACCATTGATTATGGCAAGCCTTTTTGGAAGTCTGGGATTTATAATTCAAAACATCTGGAAGGCATTGGGGATCTTTAGGACTTTCTGTTTTAGGAGTTTCCAGATTATATGATGATGAAGGAGGGCTAAGAATAGTTAATGCCACTATAGACTTGAAAGATCCATTTTTTTAGCCGTGGCATACTCAGTTTAGAACTACTGCAAAAAAATTGGGAAAGGTTCAATTAATGGCTAAAAACATATGAACAGAAGTACATTTTTCTTGATCTACTGCATATGGCAGAATCACCTTTGAAGTAGGGCTGTGCCACATTTTACATTTAACTTTAAACACTTAGCCTGACTTATTTCCAATACGTACATATTTTATTGTCATCAATTATTATTTTTTAAATGAAAAATTAAAAGCAACAGCCTCTTCTAGACATTTACTTTGGAAAGTCTTCCTTTTTGTGCACAAGTTTCTCTCCTTCCCCAATAACAGTTCCTATAATTATATCCAGCAGCAAGCTGCAGATTTCCTACAACTATCTCTCTTTCACCGAGGAGAGATTACTTTGAAGTTTTATATCATTCTATAAATAGAGCTCAGTTCAGTGGTGGATTGTTCCCGGTTCTGTCCGGTTCTTGCGAACCAGTAGTAAAAGCGGCGGGAGGCTGTGCCCACCCACCCGGACATTATATTGGGCACTCTGTGCATGCGCAGGAACTTCGCATGCGCAGAATTGCGCATGGTTTCGTTGTGAACCGGTAGTAAAGGTAAGTAGAACCCACCCCTGGCTCAGTTGACCCAATACAATTTCTCATTTGTGATTTTCATTTAATAAAATATACAGGCACATTGCCTTTAAATCAGGAGTGAAATCCAGCAGGTTCTGACAGGTTCTGGAGAACCGGTAGCAGAAATTTTGAGCAGTCCGGAGAACTGGCAGCGGAAATTTTGAGTAGTTCGGAAAACCAGCAAATACCACCTCTGGCTGGCCCTAGAGTGGGGTGGGAATGGAGATTTTGCAATATTCTTCCCCCAGTAGGGGGGAGGGAATGGGGATTTTGCAGTATCCTTCCCCTGGAATGGGGTGGGAATGGAGATTTTGCAGTATCCTTCCCCTGCCACACCTACCAAGCCACGCCCAGCAAACCACACCAAGCCTACCAAGCCACGCCCACAGAACCAGTAGTAAAAAAATTTGGATTTCACCACTGCTTTAAATGTACATTTTACAGGACAGCAATTATTGGAAGAGCTGTTTGTATTTTAAAAAGCATGAGGTTGAAACAAGCAGGTAAGTGGTGACATTCAAATTTTTTCCCTACCAGTTCTGTGGGTGTGGCTTGGTGGGGGGGTCCTGTGACTGAGTGGGCATGACCAACTCAATGTCACTCACGGCCACAACCACTCAGTCACATGACCCCCCCCACCAAGTCACGCCCACAGAACCCAGTAGGAAAAAATGTGTATATGAGCAGCAGAAAGGCTCATAGTGAATGCTGTGGTGGAGAGAAGCTGAACTTTTCTCCCTCCATTCACAGCGGAGTTGCTGCTCCCTTTATGGTCCCTCCCTGGCCCCCTCCCTCATGGGGTCGAAGGACCTTAAATGGACAGGCTGCAGCAGCTCCGCTGTGAATGGAGGGAGAAAAGTTTGGATTTTCTCTGCTGCAGCATTTAACGTTGAATGGATCGAGTGGCCAGAACGGGGGAGCAAGCGATTGGAAGGGGTGAGTGGCGACTGGGCAGGCATGGGCAGGGGTGGTTTTTACTAGTTCGGTGAACTGATTCAAATTGTCTCTACCAGTTTGCCTGAACTGGTCCGAACCGGTCAAATTTCATCTCTGAAGCAGGTGGTCCTTAAAATAATAGCACTGATAGTGGAAAGAAAACTTGTATATAGACATGTATACAGACCAGAACACAAAAACTGCCTAGAAAATAGTTAATTATGTTTAATAGTAATATATCTTTAAATTTTTGTGACGCTGTTAAAAAGAACTGCTCTCTTATCTTTAAAATTACTTTAAATGGCTCCTCAGGGTGCCGTCGGCCAAACATTGTTGACTGGCGGCCCCCGGGGGAGAGGCTTCTCTGTGGGGGCACCCGCCATCTGGAACGAGCTCCCCCCGGAGATACGGAGGATCCTGGACCTGCACGCTTTCCGCCGCGCCATCAAAACATTTCTTTTCCAGCAGGCCGGCCTGGCCTAACCTCTCCTTTAAACTGTTTTTTAAAATTTTTAAAATTTTAAAATTTTAAATTTGTCTTATGAATTTGGGGTGTTTTAAATTTTGTTTTCCGGGCCAATTATTTAATTGTATTTTAATGGGTTTTTTAACATTTGTATTATATGTATTTTATTTGGCTGTTCACCGCCCTGAGACCTTCGGGAGTAGGGCGGTATACAAATTCAATAAATAAATAAATAAATAAATAAATAAATAAATAAATAAATAAATAAATAAATAAATAAATTAACCAAGCTTTATGTATCATAGATGGGTTTTATCATTTCCTGCTGGCGGTACAGAAAATATTGGTCAGTTCAGGCATATTTTGGCTTGTCGTGCCACAAGCACAGCCAAAACCCAGATTTACCATAATGACATTCATGCTATTCTATGTATATAAGGTACAAACTTGAGACTAATTTGCAAGGCACTGTTTTGTTGTCTGCTTCTCACTGAGCAGGAGGTATTGGCAGTGTACTGACACACAGGAGGCTGTTATTTTCATTGCCTGAAATAACAGCAATCCCATTGGTGAAAGTAAAAAACAATAGACAATTGCTTAGCAAAACACCCAGGTAGTGAGGATGAAAGGGAGCAATACTGGACTTTTCAGAAAACGCAATAATAAATCGATAGCTTTTTAACACCCAGCCAGAAATCCTATTTTGTAGCTCCAGGCAAGCAATGTGAAAAATAGGCAGGCAGTGTTGGTGATAGAGACAGGCCACCTAATCTTGAATTAACCTTTATTTTGTGGAACCTCTGGGAAGGAGGAGCTATGCAGTAAGAAACTATATATTCTTCCCAAGCAGGAACACCAAGGTACTTCCATTCCCTTTTTGATGCTAGATTTGATGCCTTACTTGTAGTAATCTTAATTGTGTTCTTTTATGTATTTTCTGGGGTTTGGTTAGCATGGCAATCTTAGAAAAGTCTGTAAAGAATTCTGTCAAATACTACAAATTATTTTCATTACTAAAATGAAGTCATAAAATAATGAATAAGTGCTCTTTTACCTTTAACTATAAACGGTGATTGACTACTACCTTTCATTTATAAAGTGCAGATAATAGAGATAAATAAAACTAGGAACAATATAAATTATTGTATGTATCAATGTTATTCTTTTCCTTAAAATCTGCTTTTTTAAAATAAACTATGCAGAAAGAACAAAGAAACATACAATGCAGATTATTTTTAATTAAAGGAAACATGAGTGGTCTTTTTCTTGAAAAATTATCAACCTGAATTTTCCATATTAGGAAAAATGAAACTGTCTAAAAATTCTATTGTGTTCCAGACTATTTTATTATTTATTTGCTTGCTTGTTTGTTTGTTTATTTATTGAATTTATTTGCCACTATCTTGCAGTTTGAGACAACTCTAATTTCTTTCATATGTTAAGAGATCTTGTGTGTCCCATAGTTGCTAAAAATTCATTGTAGTTGGGAATGTATGTCACTGAAATAGAAGAACTCAGGCTTGTACACAGATTCGGGAGCTGGGATTTTTCACAGTTTAATTCAATCTTTATTTGGTTAAATATAGAAACATATGTATTAGGGAGCAGATTTTGAAATTTGTTACCACTTATTCAATCACCCGTCAATGACTCAGAATTTTTACCCAGGTCCAACACAACCCATGAGCATCATTTTCCCAGTGCATTTCTCATTCTTGTTTCTTTCTCCCTTGGTATCTGAAGAAATGCAGTAGCATTATTATTCATTACAACATATATTTCAATGCACCCAAAAGAACATATTTGATTTATAAATTGGCACACTTACATGTACCCAACAGATTATTTTTATTATTATTATTTTATATGATAAAAACCCTTAGATACGTTCTAAAGTCATGCTTGCTGGCATTCAACTATCCAGTTGGGTTTGTCTCTGTCACATTGGCCACTGACAGATTTGGCATGCTGACAGAATAGACAAAAGCACGCTGCATTCATTCTGTTCAGAAATGTAAATTATCTAAATCCTTTCTTTTCTCTTTCAACCCCCTCCCCACCCTAAGTGGCCCCAGTCTCTAAGGGAAGTTTGGTAGTTCAAAAAGGAAGCCAATACTGGGTCAGCAAAGAATCTTGATTAAAAAAAAAAGTGATTAGATATGACATCTTGGAATCAACACCATATCTCTACAGCAGTTAGAAGGTGAAACAATCTGACAATTCAGTGTGTTAGTAGAATCAGAAACCCAACTAAATCATTCCATTAGAAAGGCTTTAGACAAGGATTGCATCAGTTTTGCATGTCAATTTGTACATCACTTTATTATTTTAAAAAGGCGGGTTAAATAACACAAGTGGGTTCCTTCACTTGCTCCATCAAATATTTATTGGCCATGGGTAATGAAAATAAACTAATTTATGGTTTTTAAAATAAGATGTGCTGCATTATTTATTTATTTATTTATATTTTTATACTTATATATTTATATTTATCTACTTATTTCATCAAAGTTTCCTGGAACCACATTATCTAACCTAAAAGATCTTTTCCATAGAACCCTTGTGATTACTTCTTCCATTATAGGCGAAGTTGTGGCAGAATGTTGGGGTGGAGTCAAGAGATGAATCAACCTGAATCTCTATATAGCCACAAATGGACTAAATCCAACCCCTCCTTGAATTCTGTTAATCCTTATCCAGTGCCAAAATAGTGCTAAACGTTCGTTGAGTACATTTCTGTGCATAGGCATATGCAATAAATTAGTTTAATTGGAACTTCATATGTGGGCCTGGTCTTTTGTGTCTGGCATCCATAGCTGTTTTCGGTGACTTACAATACTGATTACAATTTATCATATACTATAGAATTGAAAGAAAGAACCAGTAGTTAGGCTCAATTCGTATTTATTGTCTGTGAAAAATCCTGGAAAACTAAGACAGAAGTTGCAACCAGATTCAGAAAAACATAATGGCCTGAATTAAATCTTTTGAGATTTCAAAGTATGTTTGGTTGCATAATTTATGTGTGTGGTTTGGTTTATTTAATTCACAAGGCCACCTGCCTCAAACAAGCAGCACTGGGTAGCTAGCAAAAACAAAAACAACAAAAAACAGCAGAAAACACACACAAACAAAATTCAAAATATTAATCAGCTGCTGTGATTTTTTAAAAAACTGGGAGGGAGGGAGGGAGGGAGGGTGTAATCAATACAACAATTTCAATACAATTATTTCACAGGCTCCAACTGAATCCCATACCTTGAACAAACCACATTTTCAGAGCCTTGTAAATGGCCTACAATGTCAAAGCCAATCTGATTCTCATGGGGTGGTGGGTGTGGAATGATATTCTCTAGAAAAGGTGGTACAACAGAGAAGTCTTTCTTCTTGGGTTCCACCAGATGACAGCCTTCAATGGATGGAACATGTAACATGCTTCTCCTGCTGCAGTTTAATACAGAATACCTATACTCAGAGGATGTTGAGATATTATTGGAACATATTTGTTATATCCTTACTTCAGGAACAGAGATTATGATGGCAGAAGAATTGTCATAGATGAGTAGTTGTATTTAAATTTCACATTTGTGGTATACATTGAAACTAAACTACAGCACCATTATTCAGCAGAAATTTAGGTGATCATTATTTCTTCCCTCCGCCCCGGATCTAGATCTTATTTGTTTCATGATTAACATAGAAACAAATGTGTGATTCCTTTATTATTAAGGAAAGAAAGCCAAGCTAGCAATTCTGTTTCATAAACAAACAAAATCTTGTTCATTGGTGAAATATTCTACAACCTCAAGGACAGGACAAAGCTAGGAGCTTTATTATTGGTTCATTCAAAGGCATTTTTCCAATTCTAAAAATCCTCATGCAATGACAATCTTAAAATCTAAAATTTAAAATCAGTGTACATAAAGTCTAGAGTCACAGGCTTTCAATAAATGAAATCTGCAGAAACTGCATCTTGCTCTAACTATGTTTTAGGTGCTAATAGTTGTCTTTATAAGCTGTCGGGCACAAGAAATCAGGAGCCAAGGCAGTTCAAATGAATATATGCTAAGACTTTCTTCAAGAATCTGAACTACTAATGGTCAAAGCAAATTGACTGTTGAAGAGTCAACAGAATTCAAGCTGGGATAGATTTAGATGTCTTGTGGGCACAAAAGAACTTGAGACTGATCATACGTGCAACTCCTCCCTCGGGCTCAGCCTGATCATCTTCTACACAAGCATTTTTACATTTCTAGTTGGCGTACTTGTTTCATTTCACTGATTAGTTTCAATTTATTTATTATTTTCAGGTTATATATCGAGCTCTGTCACCTCCAAACTCTGCTGATGACCCTTACAGTCCTAAAATTCAGGCACAGTTGAAAATCACCAACCTTCGAGTGCAACTGCTAAAGCGACAATCCTGCCCATGTCATAGCAATGATCTGAATGCAAACCCACCACAGCTAACTTACTACGCAATCTATGATTTTATTGTGAAGGGGAGCTGTTTTTGCAATGGCCATGCAGATCGCTGTGCACCTCTTAAAGGTTTTAGGCCTGTCAAAGCAGCAGGAGTCTTCCATGTGGTAAGTTTGTATTGTTCAAATCTTGGAAGGGCAGATAATTGTTTGAAAACTTTGTGCTCAACTAGACGCCATTTTGATGGAATGTTAGAATTTCCAGATGACTCCTCTGAAATATTAGATGCCCTAGAATAATAATGAAGATAAGTGATTCCTTATTAGCAGTCTATACTAAATTGGGCCACTTTAAAATGTTACAGTGAAAGCCAATAATATCAAAACAGACTATGTATATTAATAACCAATATTTTGGCAGAAATCTTAGCTAGTAGTACAAACTACTAGCAAACACTAGGACAAGCTAATGGCTTTATTGATTTTATTTTAATTGATAAGTACCCATGTCGAAAATACTTAGAAACTGTAGGATCTAGTGTGAGTGAAGCTTTTAGTTTTTCCATAATTCCTTGCTTCTCTTTGCAACTTCTGCTGTTCAAGAGTTATGAATTACATAAACATACTTAGGATTTTAAAATGTCTTTAGCATGGGACTAATTAGGGAATACTAGCACTTGCATTCAGCCTTAGATTCTGATTCTACTTAATGTATGTATATCTATTAAATATGAAGGGGATGCGGGTCTTTGCAAGAGGTGATATGTTGGAGCAGAAAAATATCAGACAAGGTAAAAAAGGCCTTTGTTGAATTTACAGGAAATAGGAATTCTAGTTTTTACATCATACCTAACTGCTATTTTAACAATATGAGTATATTGTTATACAAGAGAGAGGCCAGGTCTAGGACTTTTTATAATTCTAGTCTGCTCCAGTGAAATAACAGTACATTTCCGAACATGAATCACACAAATTATTCCTCGCTTCTCTTAAAAACCTCAAGGGATTTGTCTGCAAAATTTAATTATCCACACAACTTTACTGACAAATACTATGGCTTTTACAGAATTTGAGATCACTTTAAGTTAAGATTATTTCATTTCTGCAGTAGGCACTACTTACAGAGGTTTGGCTCTATATAGATGAGCCGGTTATAAAGCCGGCTCTATATAGATGAGCCGGTTATAATGACAGCTTTTGCTTCTCCTAGTTCATCAGGTGCCTCATGCTAAGAGAAGATGTAGGAGTCTTGCTAGCACTTTGAATAGGTATACATATGAATGGGTATACATATTTACATACATATTTATATGCATATAAATGGGTATACTTATTTATTAAATAAATAAATATACAATGGTTATTACTAAATCAATTCAGTAGGACTTCAAATCCAAATATTTTGAAATGGAATCAAAAGTTCTTGAAAACTATATGGGCTGCATGCATTTATGTGTCCCTTGGACCTCATTCCTTTTTTCAGATGGAACTTTTCTCCAGATTGACTGCTTTGTTGAAACTGGTTATGCCACTCCTTACTTCTGAAGGTTTTAGCATACCCGTGATCTTTTTTCCACAATCTTTTTCCAGTTGCTTGAATTATAAATGTGCTTTTCCCTTTATCTATGCATGTGTACAATTTATGATTATCATAAAAGGTTGCCTGCTAGGAAGCAACTTCCCTGCCTGAGCTGCTGGAGGCAGACTAGCTCATCCCATTTGTTCCAGTAGAAAGGGCCTATTTCAGATGCCAAAGATTTTCTCTCTTTTTTGCTATACTGGATTGAAACCCTTTAGACCACTTTCTAGTATACTATGTTTTTCAATTGCTGACCCTTCTTTCCTTCTCCCCATTATGGCCATTTGCGATGTCCGTGGTCACATAACATTTGCAACATTTTTGCCAATTCCCAGCATTTATTTCTAGTTTCCAGCAAAAACATGCATTAGAGAAAAAGGATTTGTTTAATGTCCACCACAAAAAATGTGGAATAATCAGGTATGGTCATGTGATGCCAAAAATTACAATTGCAATAAGTTATAACTATAATTCCAGACTCGATTACAGTTATAAATCAAGGACTATTTTTATAATATCTTCAGTGTTATTAAAGATATAGTAAACAATATCAATGTCGAAGTACACTGGATCCAGGAGAGAACCCTGAGATATCTCCCTCCGTGTAAACATAGATTTAGGTCCAGGCACTGGATATGGTTGTTCAAACACTAAAACTCCACCTGCTAATGGGACTATCCATCCCACATTGTTCTGTTTATTAAGGAGGGAGGTTATGGTCAATTTTATCAAATACTTTACTGAAGTCTTGGTACACCACATCCAAAACATTTTTGATCTACTAGTCAATTTGTCAAAAAACAAAACAAAACAACAGTTTATTATTCCACAAACCCATGTGCACTTCTAGTAATTGCCTTGATTCTTCTAAGCATTTGCAAACTTACTGATTATCTTTTTTAGAATTTTTCCAGATATTAAGGTCAAGTTGATTTGTCTGTAGTTTTGTGAGTTTTCTTTGTTCCTTTTTTAAAAAATAGGAACGATGTTAGTTTTTCTAATCTTCTGGCATTTCCCCTGTACTCCAGAAGTTCTAAAAAATTACAGTTAGTGGTTCTGAAATCACATCTGCCCTTCCTTTAGTATCTTGGGATGTAATCCTTCTAGCCCCAGCAAGGAAGAATTTGTGGGGTTTTCTAGGGAAATTTTTTAAGACTTTAAGGGGTTCTGGGAGGGGGGTTTGTAATGATCTTTCTAGAGAAATTGGGAAGAAGACTTTGGGGGATGGGGGGGGAAATCCACCAGGGTCAGAGCCGAGCCCGGCACAGGGTAACGATTCAGGGGGTGCTGGTCGAGGGATTGGAAAAGGGATAGGGGACGATACCTATGAGGTCTGTACCATCAGCACGGTAGATGGGAGGGGCAGATACGGTGGGAGCAGGGGACCATATCATGTGTTGGGGGCTCGCACTCACTGTTTGAGAGCAATTGCTTGCCCCGGTCCCCATGGCTCCTCTCGGAGACTCACTCAGGATCTGGGCCTTTGGCTGATGTTATGCAATGCTAGGTCCGTGGTAAATAAGGCCCCCCTCATTCATGATCTTATACAAGAGGGAGGAGCGGACCTGGCAGGTATTACGGAGACCTGGTTGGGCCCGGAGGGTGGTGTCCCTCTGGTTGAAATGTGCCCACCAGGCTTCAGAGCATTCCATCAGCTGAGGGCCCAGGGGAGGGGAGGGGGGTGGCGGTTATTATTAATGAGGATCTGGGTCCTAGGGAGACCACTGTGCCTCAGATAGCCGGATGTGAGTCCCTCCTTGTGAGGTGGGGTCGTGGGGTTCAGATGGGCTTGTTGCTTACGTACCTGGCTCCCTGCCGCGTGGCAACAGCCCTACCTGAGCTACTCGACGTGATAGCCACGGTGGCAGTAGATACACCCAGGCTTTTAGTCATGGGTGATTTCAACTTGCCATCCATTGGTGAAACGTTTGAGGTGGCTCGGGAGTTCATGGCTTCCATGACGGCCATGGACCTGACCCAGTTAGTTCATGGCCCTACTCACAGGGGAGGTCACACTCTGGATCTGATTTTTGTCTCTGGCTAGTGGTTGAGTGGTCTTGTTATTGGGGATATAGACGTGGAACCCTTGTCATGGACAGACCACTCACTCCTTCGCCTGGATCTTCGAACCGCTGCCCCCCGCCGCAGGGTGGCGGATCCAATTAGGTGGATCCGCCCCAGGTGCCTGATGGATCCTGAGAGGTTCCAGATGGAGCTTGGGCCATTTCCTGAGGTTCTAGCACATGACTCGGCCGAGGACCTGGTAGCCGCCTGGGAACGGGTGGCTGGTGGGGCCTTGGACCGAGTCGTGCCTTTGCGGCCTCTGACCCGGTGCCAATCCCGTGCGGCTCCTTGGTTCACTGAGGAGCTGAGGGAAATGAAGCGCCGGAAAAGACGCCTGGAGAGCGATTGGAGGGCCAATCTCGCTGAATCTGATCGAACACTGGTAAGGTCGCATATTAAGGCCTACCTAGTGGCGATAAAGACGGCAAAGTTTAATTACTTTTCCGCCTCTATTGCATCATCAGGGAATCGTCCGGCCGCCCTGTTCAGGGTAACTCACTCCCTGCTCCATCTGGGAGTGCAGGAGGATCCCTTGGAAGGCAGGGCGGAGGATTTCGGACAATACCTGTATGACAAAATCGCTCAGATCCGGGGGGATTTGGACTCTGACTGGGTAGATCAGGGCAGGGTGACAAGGAATAGTCTTGAGAATGTTATCTGGGAGGAGTTTGATGCTGTGACTCCCGATGATGTGGACAGGATTTTGGGGAGACTTAGTGCGGCCACATGTTTACTGGACCTGTGTCCCTCTTGGTTGGTACTGGCTTCCCGGGAGGTTACACGAGGCTGGCTCCAGGGTGTTATCAACGCTTCATTGAGTGAGGGTTACTTCCCCACCGCCTTGAAAGAGGCGGTGGTGAGGCCTCTCCTCAAGAAGCCGTCCCTGGATCCGGCAATATTGGCCAACTATCGTCCTGTCTCCAACCTTCGCTTTATGGCGAAGATTGTTGAAAGTGTGGTCGCGCGACAGTTTCTGCAATTCCTGGAGGAAATATCTTATCTAGATCTGTTCCAGTCGGGTTTCAGGTCTGGGCACAGCACGGAAACGGCATTGGTCGCGTTGGTTGATGCTCTCTGGAGTGCTCGGGACAGGGGTTGCTCCTCTGTTCTGGTCCTGTTAGACCTCTCAGCGGCTTTTGATACCATCGACCATGGTATCATGCTGCACCGGCTGGAAAAGTTGGGGGTGGGAGGCACCGTGTTACGGTGGTTCTCCTCCTTTCTCTCCGACCGGTCGCAGTTTATGTTGGCAGGGGGGCAGAGGTCGACCTCGAGGCCTCTCATTTGTGGAGTGCCACAGGGATCGGTCCTCTTGCCCCTTCTGTTCAACATTTATGTGAAGCCGCTGGGTGAGATCATCCATGGCTTTGGGGTGAGATACCACCAGTACGCTGATGACACCCAGCTGTACATCTCCACCCCAGGCCACCCCAACGATGCCCTTGAAGTGATGTCCCAGTGCCTGGAGGCTGTGTGAATCTGGATGGGGAGGAACAGGCTCAAGCTCAATCCTTCCAAGACTGAGTGGCTGTGGCTCCCGGCATCCCGATATAGTCAGTTGACTCCATCACTGACTATTGGGGGCGAGTCGTTGGCCCCCACAGAGAGGGCTCGCAATCTGGGAGTCCTCCTGGATATGCAGCTGTCTTTGGAGGAACATCTGACGGCTGTAACCAGGGGGACCTTTTGTCAGGTTCGCCTGATTCGCCAGTTGCGGCCCTTTCTTGATCGGGATTCCCTGTGCACAGTCACTCATGCCCTCGTCACCTCTCGCCTTGACTACTGCAACGCTCTCTACATGGGGCTCCCCTTGAGGAGCATCCGGAGGCTCCAGCTGGTCCAGAACGCAGCAGCGCGGGTAGTGACAGGAGCAGCATGGCGCTCCCATGTAACACCACTCCTGCGCGAGCTGCACTGGCTCCCGGTGGTCTTCCGGGTGCGCTTCAAGGTGCTGGTTATCACCTTCAAAGTGCTCCATGGCATAGGGCCTAGCTATCTTCAAGACCGCCTGCTGCTACCGGCGACCTCCCATCGACCCGTGCGCTCCCACAGAGAGGGCCTCCTCGGGGTGCCATCAGCCAAACAGTGCAGGCTGGTGACACCCAGGGGGAGGGCCTTCTCTGTGGGGGCACCTACCCTCTGGAATCAGCTGCCCCCAGAGATAAGGAGAATCCAAGACCTCAGTGCCTTCCGTTGTGCCCTTAAAACCCATTTTTTCAAGCAAGCCGGGCTGGCTTAAGAAGAAATTTTTAAATGTTTTTTTAAATGTTTTAAATATTTTAATTGGTAGTGAGTTTTAATTGGGCCAAATTTATATATCTTTTAATTGTTTTTTAATATTTGTACTGCATGTTTTTTAACTCTGGCTGTACACCGCCCTGAGTCCTCAGGGAGAAGGGCGGTATAGAAATTCAATAATAAATAAATAAATAAATAAACTTCATTAAAAGCTCCATGCTATCTCATAACATCTTTGCTAATTGGTGTTTGTCTTCTATCCCCATGGTGCAGTTTCTGATAGATTGGACTATTTTTTTTTTCTTTTGGTGCAAAGAATGAATTAAGCAGTCCAGCCTTCTTCCTATTATATATAATTCTTCGCATTTTTCCTCACTAGCAGTCTGATAATTTCCTTGTCTTCAAGTTCCACGCATATCTAATAAACCTTTTTTGTTCTTTTTTATAATTCATTTACAAGCCTCAGTCTCAGAATTCTTAGCCCTTTAGAAGGGCTTTTTTAGGACCCAGTCACAGGGCTATTGAAATTACCTTCTTAATAATCTTTCAGATAATTAATTTTAAATATTTTAGAAGTATTTTTTTAAAAAATACTACACTTATGTCAGTTGGTGGATGTAGACAAATAACCCGTTCACAGTTTGTGTAACATCTCATTGGTAAGTAGGCATATAACATGTTGGTATTTAAATGTTATTGTTAATGAATTCTTTATCTAATGAAATCTTTCATTTGTAATTTTAATAGGATGTAGGATTATTTGTTCAACAGTAGAAATAGTAGAAAAGCTAATATCAAAACTTGAAAAGGCTTTTTTTTAGGAAATATATTTCCATTTAAGCATTCTCACAATCACCATAATTATACACTCAAAATAAAAATGTAGTTAATCAAACCAGTTTCAAAGTGGCTGCAAGTCAGGTCATACAGTATAAAAAAACCCTTTATTTTGTGAAGTTTCCTAACAGAAGATATTTATTGCTGTGGCATTTTGCCTTTCATTCTGTTGAAGAAAGTGTAGCTCAAGATTGATAGTTTAAAACCATTTCCTAAGGATGGTTTTTTGTTATTCTTTTGATATTGTTTCAAAGCCTTTTACTTTTTCAGCAAACATTCCTATGACATCTGTTAAAAACAAACCTCCCTGCACTTGTAAATTAAAACCCAAGACATTTGGGTTTTAATACAATTAAGAATAATCAAAGGGGGTGTAGAGAAGGCAACTTAGTCTACAGCTGTTTAGTCACTCCTTTCTTGATACTGTATATGGAGGAACATAAGTCATGAGGGATTTTCTTAAAAAACAACAGGCAATTTGAAAAGAACTAATTGAATATATTAATTCAAGAACAAAAAGGCAATGGAAGGAAACATGCCCTAGCAACTGTCTTCATGTGTGAAAATCAGTCACTCATTTATCTTACATAGGTCAACTTTTGTAACACTGTTTGCCTTGTATAGCATAATAAATGACATTACGAGAGAGCTGTCAAGCTAAGAAGAAAAGCAGTCTGTGAGTGAAGTGAAAGGGAAAGGCCTAGTGACAGAATGAAAAATAGTGTGTGTGTAAAAGGATTCTGGTTAAATGAACTTGCTTGTGTTGATTCACAAAATAATGAAACAGCCTGGGAAATGTGTCTGTTTAGCAATTCCTTATAACATTTTCAAATGGAAATATTTAGATCAGTGTTAATATAGTATCCTCTAGAAATGTTGGGATGCAACTCGTAACTGACATACTTTTTATGAATATGGTATCACTTACGATGGACTATATGGAATATTGTCTTTTCCATATCACTAAGCAGGAATACTGTGATTTTTCATATTTATCAAAGGAAAGGTCTATGGAGATTCTCAGTCATCCAGGTCATGGTTGTCCCAAAGGTGCTTTTTCAAGAGGCAACTGGACTGTCCGATTTTTCTTTGAAGACATTTTGCTTCTCATCCAAGAAGCTTCTTCAACTGAATTTTCTGTTTTTTTTCTTTAAAGATGTTTCACTTCTCATTCAAGAAGCTTCTTCAGCTTCTTAGATGAGAAGCAAAATGTGTTCAAAGAAAATCCAGAAAGTCCAGATGCCTCTTGAAAAAGCACCTTTGGGACTACCAAAGGAAATGTTTACATTCCAAAACTAACTACAGATCTTACTTGCACATACATGTGTATATAAGAATTAGGGGCTTGAAGTCTCTGCAAAAAGACATTGTTTGTTAAAGCTGGAAGGAAACCTACTGTTATGAATGCCTCCCTTGGATTCTACTTCCATTCCTCTATATAGGACACTGGCTTCAATATGTACATCCATCATCAATGTAAATATGTGCATTGATAAATCAAATACAACTGAATGTCTTCTTTGACATATAGTTAACATGTGGGTATAATAAAATTGAAGTATTAAGCCCATTAAGTCTACTCTGCTATTATGTACCTCTGTCATAATATTCTAAGCAAGATTGAATAATGTGCACTGCAGCATCATAAGAATATTTTATAATATGGTTTCCATAAATGTCCTTCCAATACTGTAAATCCTTGCCCACCACAATCAGGCCTTCTTAAGAATATCTTGAAGGATGCAGAATAATCTTGAGAACTACGTATTTTCTAAAGAAAATATCTTTATCTGCACTACTTTTCCTAGTCCTCCACAGATTGCATTTTCATCTTCTAGCTTGACTCTACAACACATATGATACATGAAGTGTGTAAAGCAGATGGCCACTCTTTTTTACTACTTTGGAGCCAAAATAAAACTGAAGTTACAAAGTACTAAGAAAAATAATATAAAAAGGAACAGGCAAATATTTTAATGGAAGGCCAATTACAATGGGTATCATTTTATATAAACTAGTTTGTTTAATGTATGTATATCTTATTTTTAAATAGAATTAAATAGGAATCATTCATTCCAAGACTATTCAACAAATGGAACTCTATCATTTTTTTTTCTACAGGGTGTGTTTGTGATGCTTAAATGGTACTTTATTTCAGAAAAATGCATTTCATTTTTGGCAGCATTTTTAAAGTATTATTGCTTCTATGTTGAGAAAGTTGTGCAGTATAATAAGTATGTAATGGAAGATTGGAATATGAATAATAGTATCACTGCAACCTTATCTTCCTTCTCCAATTGTTTGATTTCCCATTCCTTACAACTTACTTACTGTGTGAGCTGTAGCAGCCTCTCCCTATTCTCAGTTTCCCAGCATCTATGCATTTGCTTAATTCTATTAAAAAAAAACCCCATACAACTCATTGGTTGTGTAGGAAACAGCATTAAGAATATTACATCCTCTTAAAACTAGAAAGTGTTATGTGCAATGAAGGGATGTGCGCTGATTATCTATTGGATGAGCTCTCAGTCATCAGTTTTCAAAAAGGAATTATTTTCATTACAAAATGCTATTCTATTGCCTTAGAGTAGCACATACTCTATGAAATTGTGTAATGGGGATATCTGAATGTTAAAATTTGTACACATGCCATTGCAGACATGGTTGTTTTCAATTGTTAGGTCCATGGGAGATGCATTTGTAAACATAATACTGCAGGAACTCATTGTCAGCATTGTGCCCCTCTTTACAATGACCAACCTTGGCTTGCTGCAAATGGCCAAACAAGCGCTCCAAATGGATGCAAATGTAAGTATGGAGACCAAAGTAATGAAATCATTTATAGGCTATTGTGTAAAAACAAAGTTCTCTTCTGCAAACAATGGGTAAAATTTTTAAGACAAAACTAAAACTACCATTTGCATCCTTTTATAATTTCTCAGTTTACAAAAATAAGAACAGACACTTACTGAGAAGGTATTGTTTGAAGTTTCATTGAACTGGTGGCCATGATATCATGGGCTACAACTCTCCTAATCTCAAATGGACCGTGTTAGCTGAGAATTAGAATCATCATGCTACAGAATATATTATTTGGAAATGACTTTATAGGTCATCTAATTCCACTTTTTGCTCAGTCATGGGATCCTGTTTCAAAATCCTGAGAGAAAGCCCATTGGTTTAAAAAATATTCCAGTCCTTATTAGATTATTTAGTACATACCAGGGGTGAAATCCAGCAGGTTCTGACAGGTTCTGGAGAACCGGTAGCGGAAATTTTGAGTAGTTCGGAGAACCGGCAGCGGAAATTTTGAGTCGTTTGGAGAATGAGCAAATACCACCTCTGGCTGGTCCCAGAGTAAGGTAGGAATGGAGATTTTGCAATATCCTTCCCCCAGGAGTGGGGAAGGAATGGGGATTTTGCAGTATCCTTCCTATGGAGTGGGGTGGGAATGGAGATTTTGCAGTATCCTTCCCCTACCATGCCCACCAAGCCACGCCCACAGAACTGGTAGTAAAAAAATTGGATTTCACCACTGGTACATATTGTATGGAGAGCATCATATTGAAGAAAGTTGTATAGTTTAGTCTACTGAAAATTCAAGGAACTGTTACTTATATTTTCCCATAGCATTTAAATAAAATATTCTGAATTAAAATCAAAAGATTTTCAGCCTTCATTTAAAATATAAAAAGTACCTAGACATAAAGAGTTTACAGTGATCCTAAATGTATGTCAGGAAAAAATGATTTGAAATTTGATTAACATTTTGAAATGACCATGAATTTTTATTGTATTTTCTTGCTTTTACAGTATTTTATTGGAAACATTATTTAAATAAAAAGTATACCTGTCTATTCATCCATTCATCTATCCATCCAAATAAAATGATAATTTTAGAAATTTCCCATTTGACAAGCTAAATATACTAGAAAAACTAGACAGTAATACAATCTGCTCATTTTACGAACCCATATATTCTAATACCATTTGCTTTCAATATTTACAGTTTCCATGATGTGTACCTTTTTTTTACAAAAACAGCAAAATCCTGATTTTCTTTCTCCTCCACTCTCCTTAATCTTGGGTATGTTTCAGCTTGTAAATGCAATGGGCACTCTGACACTTGTCACTTTGATATGGACACATGGCTGGCATCAGGGAACCAAAGTGGGGGCATTTGTGACAACTGTCAACATAATACTGAAGGACAACACTGTGAACGTTGCAAGCCAGGCTTTTATCGAGATCTTAGAAAGCCTTTTTCTGCTCCTGACACCTGCAAATGTAAGGCAATCCTAATTTTGCAAGCTTCCAACATTGGGTGATTTTTTAAAATTAATATATTAGGGTTAATTACCTTAGGCTTCTTTTATGTATGCATACCTGATAGATGTATTCGAGTATACTTTGGATAATTAAAAAAAAATTACAAGTAGGAAGTACTGCAGAGGAAACAGTTCATTTCTTGCTACGGTTTAGGAGGGAACTTAAAATATACTTATTTTACAAGTTAATACCAATATTAGGTTCTCTAAATAAATACCGCACACCAGACGTGGGTTTCAGCAGGTTCTGACCAGTTCTGGAGAACCAGTAGCGGAAATTTTGAGTAGTTCGGAGAACCAGTAGTAAAAATTCTGACTGACACCGCCCCCATCTGTTTTCTGTCTCCCAATTCCCAGCTGATCTGAAGGAAATGGGGATTTTGCAGTAACCTTTCCCTGGAATGGGGTAGGGATGGAAATTTTACAGTAGTCTTCCACTGCCACGCCCACCAAGCCATGCCACACCTACCAAGCCACGCCCACAGAACTGGTAGTAAAAAAATTTGAAACCCACCACTGCTGCACACAATATCCATGCAAAAGAAAGTTGGAACAAGGGAACCTGAGTTTTAATTCAATCTCAACTACATTCCTGCTCAACCATGAATTTTATCAGCCTCAACCCAGGCAAATAGAATGGTCAGAATCATTTATATAATTTAGAGATTCCATTTATGTGGTATGCCTGAAGATGAACACTGGAAGATTTTAAGATGATGTTGGATAACCATTTGTCTGAAGTGGTGTAGGGTTTCTTGCCTAAGCAGGCGGTTGGACTAGAAGACTTCCAAAGTCCCTTCCAACTCTGTTATTCTATTCTATTCTAACTATGCAGTGCTTTGGATTCAGTTTAGGAGGAATATAGAGTACAGTGAACACAGCTTCTATCTGCAATGCATTGAACAGGCTTTATTTGATTCTTTAAAGTAGCTACACAATCCTGACAAATTATACATCTCCTCTAATGAATTGCAAATAGATGCTTTATTTACATGCCTATATGTTCCAAAGTATTTTTTTCCAATTTAAACCTATATCATTACCCAGATCTCATATTTATAATTTTGTTTCATTAATTAATTAACTAATTAATTAGTTAGTTAACTAACCAAAGTTTTCATGCAAAATGCTAAAAGTGACTAAAAATGCTAGCCCATGTTTAATCTTTAATTTATAGAATTACGTAGTAGCAGGTAAAAATAATCAAACTTACCAGCAAGAGTAAGAAACTACCGTAGAATGAAACAGTTTCAAAATATTATCAACATTTAAAGATATACAGGTAAAATTATTAGTGGATATCTTAATAACATAATGAAAATTAGTAACATTGGGCAACATACTGTATATTTTTCCACACTTCATTCTTAAACAAAACAGCAATGAACACTTTTTTAAAAAGTGGGGATTACATTTGTAAATGTAAATGTTTTTCCCAAAAGTCAATAAACACAAGCAAGAATATAAAATAATTATATACTTGTCAGTCAGAAATTGGTTTGTTTAAATTCATAATCTCAGTATTCAGTTAAACAGAGATATGATTACAGATTCTGGTGGTATTTAGCTCTTTATATCTTTTTTATAAAGTTTGCCAAATGTAATTCATACAACTAATACAAACAGGTACCTTTTGGCATTTGTTATACAGTTGCTTTCCATGTTAATAAAGCGGTAAACAACAAATAATATAAAAACCGTCCACTATAGATACGATATTAAAATAAATTTAGTCTTTTCAAAATAGGGTTGCCAGGTGTCCACTATTTGAGTGGACAGTCCACTTTTTTCACATTATGTTCACTATTTTTTTTCACAAAATAGTGGACATTTTTTTTATTCAAAAGCTTTATGATGAAATGGTACGTAATCTAAAGCTGTACAGTCTAAGAGAATAAGGATAGGAGAATCATGTTTTGTCTTTTTTATCATAAGTTAGAATGAGACAAAGATCAAATGCTCATTGCAATAATCACATATTACACAACAGCACAAAAAAATGCATTAAAGCAGTTATCTTTTGATATCGAAAATGTAGTGCTGAAGGTTTTTGCCGAATTTTCGAATTCTGCGAAGAAACGAGAAGAGTTGAAATCATTTTTTGAGTTTTGCGAGTCAGAATTCCATGAAGTTTTGCTCCATGTTCCAACACGTTGGTTAAGTTTGTTTAAAGCGGTCGAAAGACTTCTTTTAAACTGGATACCTCTAAAATCGTATTTTATTTCTCTTGGATCTGATGAGTGCCATAAGGTTATCTGGAACCTTATTTCGGATCAGGAAAATGAACTCGCAAAGGACGATGAACCAACAATTTCAGAATTGTATTTATATTTCACGCACTTCTTCATGTCAATAATGCAAGACACCCTATTGAAGCTGGAAAGCAAGAAAATTCTTGCATGTGATCTTCACATTATCATGTGTAAGCTGCATGATTCTTTGCAAAAAAAATACGATGAGCAGTTTTTTGGAATGAAAGTTTTATTTGCCTTACGTAAAAAACATTTTCCTGAGAATGCCGTGCAAAAGTTCAAGAAAGAAGCCATCAACGTGTATCAAAGAGCCATTGCATACCTAGAAAAGTGGTATAATTTCACCGATTCAGTATATGAGACGCTAAGTTGTTTCAATCTAATTGATCACAATAATCCTCCAACTTTAGAAGAAATGACGAACATCTGGTTATTATCACCATGGCGAGAAGAACTTCCACCCAACACTCTCTTCGATGAAATTTCTGCCTTAGAAGAAGTTTATGTTCATCTGCAGGGTGATTCATCCCTTGATAGGTGGACATACTTTTTCAAGAAAGAGCCAACTCCGAGTTTACTGAAACTGTTCCAGTATTGTGCATCAATTCCGGTATCAAATGCAAACGTTGAACGAATTTTCAGCGTCATGGGAAATTTGTGGACTGACGAACGTAACTGACTGCTTGTATCAGTTCAAAGTGAACTTTGTATATTTTTTAATATTTCTCAACGTTGTACTGAAATTAAAGAATTATTCCTTAAACACAAAGAATTGATCAAAGTTGTGCCGTCAAATAAAAAATACACACAACAGCAAAGTAAAATGTAATTTAATATTTTACATATTATTATAATATATTTGATGTTTTGAATTTTAAGTAAAGTTTTGAAGTGATTATTTTAATACGTGTTAAAATGTTTGTAAGAAAATATATAATTTAATTGTAAAAAATTTTTTTACTACTTAACCCCCACCCCCCACCCCGCTTGTCCGCTATTTTTTGGAAGCAGACCTGGCAACCCTATTTCAAAATATTAGGAGCACTTCAGAGTTTGTTGAGTGATGGCAAAAAAAAAAAGATCTAAATAATAATATTTAATGTTATAGCCAAATCAGAAATGATGGAATCAAAGCATGAACTTCTTGTTAACTGAAACAGGGAAAACAATGTAATTAGCAGAGATATTAGAGGATGAGAAGGAAAATGACTGATGTTTATCTACACACTGGCCTTTTCCTCAAATGTTTATTTCTAGTGTTACAGATGAACTGAATTCTATTACATGAGCTCAGATGAGAATAAAGCTCCTGCTGTATAATATGTGCATTATTTCATACACCTAATTTATACATGTCTTCTTGAACCTAGTGCCCCCTCTCTATATATTGTTGGGATTGAAATGTACTCATTTAGTTAATTTAACTTTTTTGCTTCATATTTAGCTGTAAACGTTTATATATTTGAGAAGAGATAGGCATAGGCATAATTTTCAGGAGAAGCTTTAGAAGAAAATTTGGAAGACTCTAGAGGAATATTTCCCCTAGATATTATAAATAAATTAAATATTCAGGAAAAAAATAACCAAGAGGAACAATATGCAAAGAAAGCAAGCTGTCATTTCTATTGAATATGAAGAACAGTCTCTCATATGCATGTTCTGATATTGCAGTGTGCTCTTGCAACTCCATTGGATCAGCCATGCTTCCTTTTAGCAACAGCACTTTCTGTGACCCTAGCAATGGTGATTGTCCCTGCAAACCTGGAGTGTCTGGTCCTCAGTGTGATCGGTGTATGGTAGGATACTGGGGATTTGGACATTATGGCTGTCAACCATGTGATTGTGCAGGAAGTTGTGATTCAATCAATGGAGACTGCATCAACAGGTGAGTAGAAAAACTGAACAAGTTGGCTTATCATAATAGGGGGAGGAATTTACCTTTAATAATCCTGCGTCGGAAGTAGAGGTCATCAAAAAAAGCACAAATTTACAAACAGATTCATACTATTTTATGAACAAAAATGAAAAAGCTTAGTAGTACTAAACTGCAAGATATACAAAATTAACACCATGATTTTTCTTTCTGCTATTCGGCTTGAACCATTAAGATTTGAAAGTAGCTTGAGTCTTTTTTGTTTTTTGAAAAAATGTTTAATAAAAATTATTTAAAAAAAAAGATTTGAAAGTAGCTGAATGTATTAAACTATACATAGAATCATTGGCCCAAAAGATAGTAGCATCAGTGGACGCATGACACATTCCCCAAGTATATACTGTATTGCTCAATATATATATAAAGGATGTAGGATAGAGAAAGTTGAGACCTGATAAATCTCTTGAGATTATGCTTGGAACAATTGTCATCTGAACAATTTTGTTCTATAAGGGATTTTTTTTTTCATTATATTTAAAAGGTTTGACATTATATTTAAAAGGCCTTTGACAACTTAAATTGGTTTTTTATGTTTAAAGTCCTGGAAGAAATGGACTTTGATGGGAATTTTATTCAAGGGGGTCAAAGCTGCTTATATATCACAGCAAGCAAAAATTGTTATTAATAGTGATTTACCGGTAACTCACATGTGAAATCTGAAAGGGTGCGAGACAAGATTGTCCTTTGTCTCCTGAATAGAGATATCAGACAAAATGGGAAAATAAGAGGTATAAAGAAGGAAGTTTATAAACTGAAGGCCTTTGCTAATGATTTGGTTATATTTCTGCAAGATCCAAAAAACAACTTAGAATATTTTATGAGGAAATTAAATGAGTTCGGGTCTCTAGTGGGTTTTAAAATAAACAAACAGAAAACAACAATGCTGATTAAGAATATGACATATACATTTTTATTATTTTTTTTATTTTTTTTATTTTTTTTATTGAAAAAGTTTTTCAAATACAAATTTTTCCCCCTTTTTCCCCCCCTCCTCCCTAACCCCCCTCACCCCCCCTTCCCCTTTGACTTCTTCATAATAAAACCTAAATACATAACAGATTATATCATACTTTGCTATCCACTTACTCCATCTCCATATGCTGACCCTTTCTTTCTAATAAATATACTATAATATACATTTCAAAGTGACATTCTATTATGACATTATCAAATAACTCCTAATTTAACATAATAATATTATTATATCTCCCAATTTAACAATTTCTGCTCATAATCTACCCTTTTACTACCCCCCATACAGTATAAAATCCTAATTTAACATTTATTCAACTACCCATTTCCTTCCCCCCCATCATTATATCTCTTAACTTAAATCTTTTACATATATTCACATCTAAACATGATATCCCTTTTCTTTAAACTAAACAATCAATAACCTAACCTATCTCCACCCACTTTCCTACAAAATTACCATAATTATTCTTAATATCTTTATTCTACCCACTCTACTAGAAAAATATTCCCTTGTGTAAATAAAATCCTAAAAGAAAAAAAAACTTTAGGCTTGTAATCCACATAATATCTTCTGTCATGTCTTTCAGCTGGATGATAAACTCCATCGCCCACGTTAGGGTAACATCACATCCTAATTCCAACAGTATTTTCAGTATCTTCAAGTACCATCTGCCCCCATCAGTAACAAATATCTTCATATTGGAAAAAGAAAAAAAAAAAAGAAAAAAGAAAAAAGAAAAAAAACCCCGACAACCACCCGAGTGACTTTATATTTATATTCCATATAATGTCTATAGAGGTGTCTTTTATCCAGATTATTAATTCCAACCACCATAATAGGGTAACAACCAGATCTTCTGCGTGCCCCAATCCAGTAGATCTCTTGCCATATAACTCAGCGTACACGGTATATATTTATCAAGAAATCCAAAAAACAAACAAGATATTTCCAACCATTCAATTTAAGGCCTTTTTCACATCCCAAAAAATTCAGCACTGCAGAGATCTGCTTTATCCTCAGGATAAAATAAACCAATACTTTGCCCATTATCTTTTCGTATATTCAGTCCTCTCATAGGTAACTGGCATTACACTGTTGTTTAGTTTAAAAGTTTTTGTTTTTGTGAGGCCTACTTCTTCTTTTCTTGACTTTTTGTGGGTTGGATCTCCATCCTAAATTCCTTTCTGTAGATTGTGTATCGACTATTTGGTTTTCGTGCTGATCTATAACTTGATCCTGTTGGGTTTGCTTTTGTGGTGAAATCTTTCTGGTTCTGTAAATTGTATATCATCTGATTGAATTCCATGCTGGTTTGTGGCTTGATAAATCATTGCATTAGAGTCCGGAACCGCCTCTCTTATATTAAATAATCCAGCTAAAACCTCTGAAGAAGAATCCAAAAGCGACTCATCTGTGGAGGCCGCTTTAACTTGTTGATTCTTCATTATTTCCATCTCCTTCTGCTTTTCTTGAATTTCTGTCTCTTGTTGATTTTGCTTTTTAAGTATCTTATAGTAAAATTCTTCCGCTTTTTCAACAGTATTTAACTGATATCTTGCTCCTTGATATCTCAATATTATACCCACTGGAACATCCCACCTGAATAAAATATTTTGTCTTCTTAACTCAGTCACCAAAAAGCCAAATTTCTTTCTATCTCTTAAGATCTTAGGCGGCAATTCTTTATATATCCAAATTTTTCTCCCATACAGTTGTAGAGTAGAATTAAAAGATTTTTGCACAATATCATTTCTTATATCTTTATCTGTAAAGTAAATCACCACATCTCTAGGCAATTGCCTTTGCTTTGCAATCCAGGAATTAACTCTATATGCCTTATCAATTTTACTGAATACCTCCTCAGGACGAACCTTTAAGACCCCAGCCAGAACTTGAGCAGATGTTTTTCTTAAGTCATCACTGTTATTTTCCTGTAAACCTCTAATTCTGATCGCAAATTCTGTAATCCTGTATTGCAACATTACAACTTCTCTTTCAATTCCTTGCTTTATATCTTCTGCATTATAAGTCTCGTGACCAGCTTCCTCTTTAGACTTTACTTCTAAACCATTGTCTCGAATATTTATTAAATCCTTTTCAATTCTTAATATTTTATTGTCCAAATTATCAATTTTCTCCATTTTAGACTCTAGCAATTTAATATTTGTGTCCAACTTTATAACAATTTCTGAAAAACCATTAGTCACTGTTACAATCTTTTGTTGCAAATTATCATACTTTAGTTGTATCATTTCTTTAATTTCCTGCCTTAATTTTTCAAATTTCTGGTTCACAGTCTCATAATATTTTGCCATTTCCTCCTGAATAAATTCTTTTAAATTAAAATCATTCTGCAGAGTCTGTAGGTTCAGAGCCTCTTCAAACAGTTGTGGGTGGGGGAACACCCCCCCCTTCTTGTTTATCAGACTTTATTAGTAACGCCATCCTTCCAGCAAGCTCTTCTTCTTTTTTTTTTTTCCCCCCAAACAAGATCAAGTACAAATCTCCAAGGAGAGAGGAGCTTAAAATAACTAATTTTCTTCCAAATTGTAGCCAGCACTATATATTCCGCTACTTTGTATCTGTTATGGAAGGACTCAAGAATATGACATATACATTTTTAACATGATTATTTTTTAACTTACTTCTGATTCCTAAATCTTACAAAGACAGTTCTCTGTATTAACACTTGAACTGAACTGATTTCATAAGAAATATTTCACATTATTCCTTTGATTTTTAGCAATGCAGACATAGAGTGGTACCATGAAATCCCTGGTCTCTATTCTGCCCTCAACAAGAGTGAAGTAGCTTGGGAGTGGGAGGAAGAACAAGGATACTCTGCTCTTCGACATTCAGGTAAGAATGTGTTCGCAGGCCTGCTAGTTATCTCATTAGGAGGATAATCTTACTGATTAATAATCAGTGAAATGATGATTTTGAGAAATGGTGGGAAAACCAACAGACGGTCACAAGTAAAAGACAAAATCTTCAGTAAAAGAAACAAGATCTCATTGAACCATATAAAAACAATTGTTCTGTTTTTATTCTGATGAAGTGATTTCCATTACCCAGATTTCTAGGCCTATGTTTCCAAAAGCCAGAAAATTAAGAATAAACTGAGCAAGAATTGGAGTATGGATAGACAAGATGCTGCTTTTCTGATGGACACATTCCCCTTCCTGGCACCAATGAACTCTCTCCAATCATTGTTTCTGGAATTAATGTTAACTGGGTTCTGAAACCCAAATTTTTATGCAAATAAGTAACTAATGTTGTTAGGTTTATATTATTGATTTTAGACTTTTATGTGTATCAGTGTTGGCTTCTTGTCTTTTCCCTTTCCCCCAAAATCAATTCCTTCTAAATTTTTAGCTTGGTATATTAAAATAAATAGTATCTCATTAAAACCATTGCCTACAGGATTGTGTAAACCTACCCCTTGTGATTTCACATTGACAAAATATTTATTAATATTTATATTGCTGTATTGGACAAAAATATAAAGTTCTAGTGCACCTAACTGAAGGGAAAAAATATTGTTACAATGATTAAGAATGCCACACAGAGAAACTATGAAGTGTCAGAAGATTTAGCCTATCATAAGTTTCTTTTCCTGAAGAAAATTTAGAAGAATTGTTGGTAGTGGTAGAATATATTCTGAAGTTTTCCATTTTTTTAATGAAACAAACAAGGAACACTTGGAAAACTGGGCAGAAAGCCACAAGAATTCAAGAAAAGTCCTGCTGGATTAGGCCAAGAGTTATTTCTTATTTCAGCATTTTGTTTCTCATAGTAGTCATCCAGATGCCTCTGACACAACAGGAAATGGAGACATACCCCCTCCCATAGACTTTCCACCACAATTAATATTTGTGGGCAATTTGATCCAATGCATAGCTAGAATTTCAGAAATATTAATCCCAAAATTAATCTCCATCAAAATGTTCCCCATTTATAGCCTATTAAGACTTCAAGGAGCTTCTTCAAATATTCTGAGCAATTCAGGACCTGCAGTCTCACCATGATACACAAACAATATTTCATGCAAAAATAATCCATTTCTTGAAAGAAATGTATCCTTCCTAATTACAATTCATTAAGTATTATATATTCTTATATATAATACGTTCCTTCCAAATTCACTTCAGAGAATATGGGCAATGATATCATTCATTTGGGGACTGTAATATGTTGTAATAATAGAAATAATAGAAATATTGGTGATTCATGGTAACAGGTGTTTTGGTGTTTCCACAGGCAAGTGTGAATGTAAAGACCAAGTTCTGCAAAATTTTAAGATCTTTTGTGCCATGAAATATACATATGGTGAGTCAAAATACATACACATACACCTATATGTTTCACACATGTACAGAAATATATATATATATATATATATATATATATATATATATATATATATATATATATATATATAATTATTTCCTAATTAATATAAAATTATTCAAAACTACTGTAATTGGAAAAATACGGAATAGACAATGCTACATACCAAATGCAGAATTTTCAATGCCTTAGAGTACTAGTTCATTAAACTTATACATATTTACTCTGTCAGAAAATAAGGACTGTGATGATGTAGTCCGAGACCCTTGAGTTTCAACACTGGAAACTCTGCCCCACAGTGGTAGGATATTCAGCGGTTGCCTAGCCTACTTTATCACCAAATAATCCACTTTCAGAATAACTCAATCTCAATAGTGCAGTCATCTAAACAAGTCTTCGGAATTGATGGTATAAACAGGTCTTGAAGGATTTCAGGAGGATTAAACAGAAAGGAGCCAACCTAATGGGATAATTCGTCTAATGATCTTTCTCCCTTGAGCTAACTCTTCTTTCTTGCCTTGTACTCATTTTTCTGCTTCAGCATCTAGCACTATGCCAGTGTTCTGCCATAAGAAGGTTTCCTGTCTTTTATTTTCTAGCCAAAATAAAAAAAATAATATTTTGGTTGGCACTTCTTTACTGTATCTTCTTCAACATCTTATCTCTAGTCATTCATTTCCACTGAAAACCATAGTCTTTTAGGGCAGCAGCTACATGTAACTCTAATTATCGAGGTTCTGCATTTTTTCTTCTTCTAGTGAGATGTCTGAATTAATTCATGACATCCAACCCATTTGGTTTTTATCTTTCCGTATTATATACTTTTAATAGAGTATGGTTCCTTATTCTTTGCAGCCCAGCTCATTAATTGGCTAGATAATATGTTGTCATTTTAATTATCAAAAATAGTTGGTGTTCACTTTAGGAACCTAATGTGAATTTTTTTAGTTTTTAGAATTTAATTTAGATTTAAGTTAGAATGTAGAACTACAGCATATTTCCCATGGTGCTGCTTCTCTGTCTTTAGTGAGCAATGTAGCTGACAAGTTGATCAGTTATGCCCATTCCCCCCTCAATGTTTGTTTGGTAGTCTAGCACCAAGAAGCATGTTTCCAAAAGTGGTTCATTTTTTCTTTTAACACCAATGCATCCTCACTTTGCAGCTGACTCTATGCTTATAATTTTATTTTCTAAGCAGAGGACACAAGCAGAGGACACATTCTGAACTGTATACTCCAGGTTTCTTTATCTCAGAGCTAACTAACAGTTCCTTTGCATTTAGGTTGAATGCTACATTTCTGATGAGGCAAAATGAAACTTTCGAATTCATGTCTACTGTATGGCTGAGCAGTTACAGAAATTAGTTTAAAAATATGGAAAAAACATGGTGCACATTTAATTATATGAATCTGAAGCAATATAACATAACTTTATCACCCCATGTTGTTTCTAAGCACTAGGCTGTTTGTACTAATTTCTAATAAACAAATTAGAGTAAATTATAAACACTTTTCAATGTCTAAATTCTCCTTTTTTATTTATAGTTGTGCAGGTGGTATATCCTGATATTAAGAAGTTATTAATGTACCATTTTGATTGTTCTATAGACTGGAAAGTGCAAAAATTATCAGGTTTTTCTTGGCAGGTTTCCAGTGCTTTTAACTGTTGCATCAGGCCCAGCAGTTAATTGGACAAAAATTTTCCTGACATGGAAATGAAATCAGGCAAGTGTTAAGGACAGAGATATTACAAGAAATCTGTTAGCAACTGTAGCAGGATTCAAGTACATATTTTTCTCTTGCAGAAGATTCTTTAGCAGACATTTATTCATTTCAAATTCTTTAATCCTACAAACATGATTCACAAAAATAAATAGAAACAATTTTATACTGGATAGGTAAGAAGGCATCTTGATTTCTACCATGATTTTAAGTATCTTTGTTGTCAATCTTTATAGGTTAGGGTCAGGGGTGAAATCTAAATTTTTTTGCTACCGGTTCTGTTACTGGGCTTAATTAGTGGGCAGGGCTTGTTGGTAAGGTGACTGGGAGGGTGTGGCTTGTTGGTCAGGTGGGCGTGGCCAAGTCAATGTCACTTCTTTGCCCTTTTTTAACCTATAAAACACAACACAACACAACAGGCTCACCCACAATATAAAAGCAGCTGTGCTAGACCCAAAATGGCCCCTGCAACAAGCAGGAACCTCACACAGCCACAAAAAGCCCAAAAAACCAACTTTCACACTTTACACACACAAAATTCCACATAAAGCTTTGTGAGATTTTGTGTGTTTGTGTAGTTAGAGTGAAACATTACAGAAACACACAAAATCTCAGAAAGCTGCACAAATATTATTTTATTTTTATTTATTTTTATTTTTATATAAAAGCAGCTAAATTTAAAACTTCCTAAACTTTAAATGGCTAGGTCTAAAAAAAAAACAACTAAAAAAAACCCCAATTAAGTATTTTTTTAAAGCTCCCAAAGGGGAAAAAAACTTACCCAATAGAACAGGGGTCTCCAACCTTGGCAACTTTAAGACTTGTAGACTTCAACTCCCAGAATTCCTTAGCCAGCTTTGCTTTGCTGGCTGAGGAATTCTGGGAGTTGAAGTCCACAACTCCCTGCCGGCTTGATTGCAGGCAGGGAGATTCAGTTGCTTGCTGATGCAATGGATTGCAGGGATTACAGCAAGGCGTTGTGAACAGCAGCTAAAATAAGCAAGCTGAGGGGGGAGGGGGAGGGATTTTTGCTATCGATTAGCAGGCAACTCAGCTGGGATCGTCAGAGCTTGGCTCGTCAGAGCCATGTAAAAGAAAAAAAAGACTCTGATGATCGCACGGCTCAGCTGGGCATGGGGGCGGGGGCAGGGATTTTTGCTACCGGTTCTCCGAACTGCCCACCGCCATCACTACCTACTTGCCCGAGACGGTCCAAACTGGGAGCATTTCACCCCTGGTTAGGGTAGGACTTAGCTTGGAAAAACAGTTTGCTCCTTTTAGATAAGAAACTGCATCTGTTCCAACTATTTATGTCTTACTTTAAGGAAGCAACACATGGATTTCTTCTTCTCTTAGTCTGGACTAAGTTGAAAAGTAGCCTGAGGAGAAATCAATAAGCTCTACAATCCCAAATTTTTACTGTAAAGGCAAATAACATGCATTTGATTATAGCTACCAAGGCAGCATTTTGAACAAGTGCAACAGCAATAAAAATAATCTATGATTGATTTCACAATATTTTCTTTTTTACTGGATGTTAAGACAAAGAATTAGGGAGAAGGCAAATGTGTTGTGGTCATGTTAAAAAACTGCAAGTTGCCCTCTGCTCCATTGTTAAAATGGAATAGAGAAGAATCTTATGATGTGGTGGGTGCACAAAATATACCATCAGCAGCAAATCCTATTGTGATAAAGAAGATATTCTTTTGACAATTTAAAAGAATAGCAGGTTTCAGATTTCCCTCTGTTCCTACCAGCAGATCCTATCTTCAGTATAAATCCTGTAGGTGTCCCCATATTGGTGCGGATATCAGCAGTAAATATGTTAAAATACTAGGGAAAAAATGCACATAAGCATGTATGAAAGGGACTATTCCTAATATTAGCAGAACTGGTTATTAGTGTGAAATGATGTACTAATTATGCAGGCAACATAATTCAGAATGGAAAATTGTTTATGTGGACACTACATTTTTCAACTGCTAGGCTACATTATACCCTTTGATTTGGGAATTTCTTTTTAATAAACTGTGAAAGCTACCAACATATTTTAAGTGCTAGTTATAGTCTTTCCAAAAGATTATATGTAATATTATTGGTATGTGTCCTATTAATAAGACATATTCCATGAAAATTGTATATTTGATATATGGTATAAATTCTATTCTTCCCTAATATTCTGGCACTTTACTTCTGGCAGTTATTTGTGATGACAGAACTATTTCTAGGTTTCTAACTTTAACACTACTCATGTTTTAGTGGGGCAAGAAATAAGTAGAAACTCCAAGTTTTTTAACTTTAAATGCTTGAATTATCTCGTTTGTAAGAAATCAACTTGTTTTCTAATAATATTGTGGAAAATCATCATTTTTTGTTTTTGTTTTATGCAAAAACCTAAAATTATGAATAAGCTAGAGCTCTTGGTACTCTAAACAGAGATAAACAATAATATAAAATTCTTAGCAATCAAGTCATAGAACAAATCAGGTATACAAGGTAGTCCTCAAATTACGACAGATCACTTAGTGATGGTTCACAATTACAATAGACTCTCCCCCAAGATAACCTGGTCCCAAAGTTGCGCATGTTGCAGCACCCCTGCAGTCATCCACCCTTATGACTGCAGAGATGCAGCAAAATGCCCCCCCACCTGTTCCTCCCCCATCCTGTTCCGCAAGGTTCCCACAGGCACTGGGCCTGCTTTCCACATGCTCCGCCCCAGCCCTGTAATGATCTCTCATTTACCTTTCAAAGCTCTCCAGAGCTCAGAGTGTTGGGGTAAGAAAGGAGGACAGGCTGCTCCATTGCTGGGCCACATGGCAGAAAAGCGGCCATCTTATTCTCAAATCCTGGCAAAGCTGGTTTCTTTTCATGGCTATATGCTAGCCTTTCCTCCTCCCCAACATTAGCTCTGCTAGTCTTACAGTAGCCTTTTGTTGCTAAATGCTAGCCTTCTCTCCCCCCTGGAAATAATGGTGGGGAGGGGAAGCATGCAGCCAATGGCAAATCTCACCTACCTACATGCTTGCATTCTCATTGGCTGCTTACGTTCGCTGAAAGGAGGCAAGCATGTAGGAAGGTGAGATTTGCCATTGGCTGCATGTCTTCCCTCCCACACCATTATTTCCAGGGGAGAGAGAAAGCTACTGTTTAGTGACAAAAGGAAAACATCTTTGCCAGAGTCTGAGAAAAAGTTGGCCACTTTTCTGCCACATGGTCCAGCAATGCCTGTCCTCTTTCCTACTCTTGACATCTGAGCACTGGAGATCTTTAAAAAGTGACCAAATCGGTGACAGGGGATTGGTGCAGAGGAGTCCCAAACAGCTGTGAGGACCACAAAGGGTGGGAAGCAGAGTATGGGGTATCTCAGTGGGTGGGAGGAGGCCTTGGGATGGCAGAGGCAGGTGATCTTGTTCCTTCATTAGGCCACCCATGGTCTTCCCCACCCTAAGGTACACCATACACACTTAACGACCCTGATTCATTTAATGAACACATTGGGGAGAGCAGGGATTGGGGCTCGTTCACTTAACATGATTCACTAGGGTCCTCCCAACTTCCTCTCAACCTATGACCATGATGGGCAGGCTCCATCATGGTTGTAACCCTTGTATTAAAGATAGGATCTGACACTACTTTGATTGATTTCTCTCTTCTTCTTGTATCGCATATATCTGTGTATGTGTATTCGTGTGTGTATATACATTATGCAGTGTACAATGGAACATGGAAATGCATAAAACGTCATTGTATGGCTTTTAAAAGTAAGTAAAAATAATTCTGAAAGGATCTATTTACAGTACACTGCACATGTTGCTTTTAGTCAATATTTATGTTTCATTCCATTCTAGTGGAATAAAAAGAGAAGATATATTCTTCCTTCTGAAATTGTCTTCCCACAGTGGTAAAGGCAAAGATTTTGTCTGCTCATGATAAAGGGTCTCATGCTGAGGTCAATGTGATGATCCAGAAAGTACTGAAATCTACAAAACTGAAGATTTTGCAAGGAAAACGGATTCTTTACCCAGAATCATGGACTAACCGAGGTTGTACCTGTCCAATACTTAATCCTGGTAGGTTTTTATATATATTTATTCCATATTTATTTCATAAAATCTTAATTATATATAATTGATTGTATATATCATACAGATAGCTAAATAGATATTGCACTGTTTGTATATTATATAAATTTCATTTTGTTCCATGTGCTAAAAAAAGCTTGATGCTTCTGAAAATGAAAGTGCCATACTGCCTATACTGTTAAAGCAGTTTAATATAATACTAAGCAATTCCTTCACTGCTTACCCATTATAATATATACTAACTATTTTTATCACTGTGGATCTTTTACACAATTATTTTCCCAGCAAATTTAATTTAAACCTTTAAAATAGTGCAGGTAACTTAATTTTTTTAGAGAAACAAAAATTGCTGTATGGCTACTTTAATTAACAAAGTGTTATGCCTTTTCCTGAAGCCGTACAATTAATGAAGTAAACATATTTTATTTAAAGGAGATATAGATACAATCTCTTGTAAATGACAGTTGCTATAATAATACTGATATCATCTTGACAATATCATGCACACAGCAATTACAAAAATATATTGACTAATTGGCAATCGAGGATTGCATTTGTTACCGTACAATAAACACAATGAAAATTCTATCTAAAACTACTTTATTTTAATTTTATTTAAATTTCCATACAACCTATTTCATTGAAGTGACTTTGGACAGTTTACAGCAGTACTCTCATGTACATTTATTTCCCTTTTCTTGTAATTAAATAACGTTTTTATCTTTCATGATAAGTAATCTTTATCTTATGTTAAGCACAAATGATTAAGATATACCATATATCTATTTCATCGGCAGGATTGAAATATCTTGTAGCTGGATATGAAGATGTTCATACAAGCAGACTGATAGTCAATATGAAAAGCTTTGTTCACCAGTGGAAATCAGCTCTGGGGAAAAAGATCATACAGGTTTTTAAAAAGTGTGTCTGAAAAGGGCATTTGTTTATGCATAAAAACATATGTGTAAGCTTCATGAACAACCTCTGAGATAAAAACTGGAATGTGAGGGAACAGTGCCAAATGTAGTATAAAAAGAACTTTAATTCATAACCCATTCACTTTGTCTCAAAACACCTCATTTCAGATTGCAGAAATAGTTGGAGCTCTCTTACACAACCCCCTTTTTTTTGCAATAGGATGAGAAGTATGAACTAAATGTAACAATCCACAAGTGAGGTAATAAGATATACATCCACATCTGCATTCCTGCAGCTCTAGCATTTCCATTTTATCAACAATCATCAGTTTGGTTTGGTCAAAGCATTTTGTGAACAGAATTTCCTCACAGTTTTTTTCTGGACTGGAACAAGATACTTAAAAGTAAAACCCATTAATTTGGCAGAATATGCCTTGTCATTATTTTCTTAAAGTTTTCCTAATCAATATAGATTTAATATCCAATTTAAATATTTTATTTAAGCCACACAGAAATGTATGGATAATTTAAAAGTTGAAGCTTTCCTTTTCTTCTTTGGAAATATGTATATACACTTGTGATGGATAAAGTAATTGCTGTTATTTGTACTGTTGTAATGAATGAGATTAACTGAATGCTACATTAGTGTATTGCAATCATAAAGGAGAATTTGGTCAGGTTTATATTCAGGTTTCTGTAGATATACTGTAAATGGAAATGACCAATATATTAATGGTCATTTATAAAAGCAGTACATAGGATCTCCACTGAAGTACAAAAGTGTTGTGGCCCGCTGGCGGCCAGCAGAGCTGGCAGCAGAGTCAGACAGTGAGGAGGTGGGGGAGGAACATGGGCCAGTCCTGGGGGCTAGGGAAAGCTCAAAGGCTCTGTATCGGAGGTGGAGAGGGAGCTAGACAGCAGTGAGGCAGAGGAACAGCTGGAGTCTGTTCCCAGTGTACACATGCACAGAGCTGCCAGAAGATAAGAACAACTAAGAAAGCAGGGTCGACTTAGGAGTAAAGCTACACCTTGGAGGTAACTGGCCCCTCCCATAGGAAACAAAAGAGGAGTGAACGGGGAGTGGGCTTTTGCAGGAAACAATTCATTTGTTTGGTTGTTTCAAGAGTGGGAAGATCTGTCCATGACTCTGTGCCAAGTTTTGCCTTGCACTGCATTTGGAAACTAGTTACCTGGCAAGCGAGATAAGGTCTGTGTTGATAAGTATTCCTTTGAAAGACTGTTTGCCAGGCCTTGCTAACTGTGAATGAAAGAAATTCACAGTCGGGTAAATAAAAGGGGTTTTGCCATGACCAAGACTCTGCTTCCTGCTTTTTAAGGGAGCCTAGGTCAGAACAAAAAGAATGCTGACTCAAGTTGGTTAAATCAATGGCTTTTGGGGGTTGTGCAGGATGTTGCAGTCATGAGCACTTAAAACAAGTAATGAAATGGAATCAATCCCTTTACTAGAATTTTGACTTCAAATACTTTATATATAAAGCACTTTATTACCTGCCCCCTTCCAGTGTGAGCAATCTAATATTGGGGAACAGGGACAGCACAGGAGAAAGGATGAGGGAACAGAATCTTGCTAAACCTATTAGGATAATTGCTTTCCTTGTAACATAGCAAAAGCCATTCAGAAAAGCTAAAGATAACTTATGAAAAAGAATATATTTACACTGGAGCCCCAATTTCAAAATAATAATTTGATTTGATTGATATCAGTAAACATAAAAAAATGGAAGTTTATGAAAAATGTGGTGAACTTGCCTAGCATTATGCTGGCTTTAGTTTCTACTTTTGTAATATTTAAATTTAAACTGTTTTCTTAAATTGTCATCTTCTGCTTCTATATATGGTGTACATACTCTTTCAAAATTGCATATATTTTATATATCAAGAACTTCATCGCTGGCATTTACACTGTTCTGTTAACGCAAACGCAAGCACTAACATATCCTATTTATATGAACATACAAAAAAGAAAGGCAAAGGCACCATACAACGTAAATAAAAGTCATCCATGGCTCATCTGTTATTTTTTATTGTGATCCTATGGATTCTTTAAAATGATACTGTTTTAGATGTTGTTTTTCTATTTTATGTATATAATAAATATGTTACAATTCTAAGAATTGTCATATGTTTTTGCAATATTATAACATGTCAAAATCTTAAATGTAAAATAATTGAAAACAAGTAAATTTTCTGTGTATTCAAGTTGTAATACTGGTCACTAGGACTAAGACAAATGAGTTCTTTTCCCACACATGATAGTTACATGCAAATATATACCGATTAACAGATAAATTAGTCCTGCTGAGATTCATAGAGTTTACTCCAAGATACATGGTTACAGGATTGCAGTCTTATTTCTACTGTGGAACTAAATGCCAAGCATCATAGGTTCCTGCTTGAAATTAGGGACAATGAGGGACAGTTCTGTACAAATAATTGCTCTTCTGTAGTCATTTAGATGATCTTTCAAATTTTAATAAAGAAAAAACTGTATGAAATTATTTGCAGCAACTTGCTCCTTCTGTGAAGGGTTAGTTTGCTGCTCCCTAGATTGCAATGAAGTGAAAGATGATTATCAATTAAATTAGATTGGCAATTATCACCTCTCACTCGAATCACTATATTTGGTTACATATATTGGTCTTGCAAGTATGCAAGTGCCTAGGTGGTTCTCAGTGGAAAATTACATGAAGAAGGTTGAATTTTAATATAATTACTACATCTTCCTGTTACTATAAATGACGGAAAAATCTAGTTCTACTACAGTATCTAAATGGAGAGCTAGGATTGCCATAAATAACCAATAGTTTTAGAACAAATATATTTTTAAATATTAAATCAAATACAGTCAAGTGATTTTTTTAGAACTACTCCCTACTTTAAAGATCATACTGAAGAGATGAGCAACCATATTTGCCGCTACTCAAAGTTTCTATATTTTCTTATTGGTTTTCTTCAATTCTGAAATCTAACCTTGTACAAAGGTCAAGTCCTTTCCCACAATTCAGTAAGAAAATATTTATGACTGTTCCACATTAATGAGGGGTGGGGAGCCATAGAAAGAAAAACAAGTAGGCAAATATTTCTGGAAATATTCTATATATGGAAAAACTTCAAGACATACTGAAACATTAGTATACTGTAATCTACTGCACAAAGCAAAAGATTAGAAATTAAAATATGTAGCATGCCATGATTCTGAAGCTAAGTATATTGCTATTGTGACAGAAATGCTACGCTCTTGTTGCAATGTTAAACAAGAAAAAGTACCATCTCCTGCCTACTTTGCTTCCCATTTATCTTATGCTTTGTCCTAAGTCAAAGGCTAAGGGGGTATATACACCTATCCTTTACCAATATTTTATTGCAATAATTTCCATCTTGATTCTTTTTGGAGAACTGTGCAAAAACAGAACAACTTCTTCAATAAATATGAGAAAGTCAGCCAAAGCCCACGTTTCTAGTAGCCACTGATTTATTCTCTTTCTTAGTTTGTTTATATAGAACTTTTCTGATTCACTCAAGACAGTTCTTAATTTAAAATAATGGTTTGCAATTTAATGGTTTGCAGAGAAAATGCAAAACAGAAAGTAAATAGCTTCCCAATTCACACAATAATTGTTCAAAGAATTAAGATGGATATGTGCTAGTGTCTATATAAACTATTTCTTGCATATTTAATCAAGGAGAGTATTAATTTGGCATATATAAAGTATATATATTATGGTTTTAAATGTAGCTTTTTTGATACCAGCAGAAAATATACTTCATAACCAATACTTATTTTGATATGTATTAGCTGTGATTTGATTTAATGCTAGAATTTATCTGACACTCTTGACAGTGCCTCTTTATGTGAATTTAATTATTACCGTACACTGCATATAACCCACTTTTGCTCTAGCCTTGCATATTACCTGAAAAATTGCAGTTTAAGTCTTAGGATAGTATGATTCATGCCAGGGAATTTGCTTTAAAAGATTATTATTCACATAACTTGAAAAAAATGGGCAGAAACAAGTATGTTGAAAAAGAATTTTGTATATCCTATTAGCTTTGTTAGGATTATGGTTAAATGTTAAAATGTATACATATATTGCACTCCCTTATCATCTTGGCTCTAACATTTGGGGAAAAGCCAAGATTTAACATCCTTCTGGAAGACCAAGATTTTCTGTTTTTTAAGCAAAAGGATTAGAGATAGGTTTAGAGATAGCCAATTAGATACAGAAATGTTCCCTTATATGAGCCCAGCAGCCAGAAAAACATTTGTGAGTAAAACCACTTGGAAAAGGGTTTTTTTTCCTTTCAGACAAATAGCACATTTTATTCCTGTTTTCCAGAGTGCTGCTCCCACTGTCCATGGCTGGGATCTTCACTCCAGATCTTGACATTAACTGAGTGAGAGCTGTAAAACTCTCCCTATTAAGGCACGCCTCCAATCCCATGATCCTCCAGTCTATCACTCAGTTACTGACAAGAACTGTAGTGAATTTTCTGAGCTGTGATATTTGGCCTTAATTTCTACCAAATTTCCCCTTATTCTCTCCCTGCCTCTTCTCTCGTTTAGATTTTTTTCTTTATTTTTGATTAGCTTTCCTTCGCGACCTGCTTGTTTCTTCTGACGGGCTGCTGGAAGCGTGTGGTGTGCCGCAGGGCCGCCCTCGCCTGCGGGATCGCAGCCGCCGGATTCCGACTCTTCGGGGCGGATCCGGCTCGTGGACTTTGGCCGCGGGAGTGGGACAGGCGCGCAGGCTTGCGGCCATCCCTGCCTCCCTTTTCTGCTGCCAGCAGCGGCCTCAGGGTTAGCGTCGCTTTGGGCGCGCTCCCCGCTCTTCTACATTGCCGAGCGGACTTGCCGGAAGAGGCAAAATTGGCGCGCAGGCCTGCCGCCATTCGGAGCCGCGTCGTTAACAGCTACCGCGGAGGTGCGTCGTCTCGAGGCGCGCCCTCCGCTTTTGGCAGATTTACTAGTTGGCGGCTGGACAGAGCACACGAGCGGCGTGAGTGACTCCGGGGCCTCTCAGGGCGGCTGGCAACGGCGGGCGCAGTTTCAGATCGTGTTGGGGCGCCCGCCATTTTTTTCTGTTGGACTTGCCGAGACAGTGGATCAGGCGCCATTTTGTCACTGCTGGCGCGCCCGCCATTTTCGGTCATCTCCGGCGCCCGCCATTTTGTGTGTGGGCTAGACTGCAGGATTTGGGCCCTTTTCTACTAGCTGCCCCTCTCCTCTGACGGGCTCCCATTTTACGACGGGTGGCTGCTGCAGGACTAAATACAGCCCCAAAAGCCCTTCCTTCACCTGGTGACTGTGTTTTTTCGTGTACATAGTTGATTTAAAAAAAAAAAAAAAGAAAAACTGCAAAGCATAGACTTTTGAGCTTTTTGCTTCTGGCTGTACATATATATATATATATATATATATATATATAAAAAAAAAGACTCCTGCCAAGTATAGCCTTTGGTCCTTTTGATTTCGGGCTGTACATATTAAAAAAAAAAAAAAAAAAAAAGAAGAAAGAAAGAAAAACCAATTATAATAATTATTCTCAGGGGAGACTGAGACCTTTCTCCCGCCAGTGCCGCGCCTCGGTTGGTCGGCCTTGGCCTGAAAATTTTGATTATGGCGGACCAGGCTCTCTCGTCGGACATGGAACCAGAACATAGCCCACCACGTATCTCACCCAAGCGGGCCAAAAAGTCTTCTCGGAGGCAGTTGGCACCCTCCAGCCGCTCTTCTCATAAATCTAAGGCCTCCAAGGCAGTGGACAAGGATGCCCAGCGCCGCCATAGGGCGCTGGAGAAGCAGTGGGACAAGGCAAGACTGGCGGCGGTGGCAGAAGTTGGCCTTGGCACGGACGCCGCGCAGCACTCCGCCTCTATTGCGGCTGCTGGGGATTCTTCCTCCTCCGGGTCCCCGCCTTCGTCTCCAGAACAACCTGCTCCGCCTTCTGTCCACCGAGATGAGCGCTTACGCCTGTCTAAAGGCGTCTCTCAATCCTTACCGGATGTCTCGGGTGTGGGACTATCCACCTCCCAGAGGCCCCTTCGTCCTACGCCAGAGGCCTCCTTTACCCCAACTGCCGCTGGTCTCCGTGGCCCTGATGGGGAGATTCTACCTATGCATCAGGACCTGCAAGCGCTGTTCTCATCTGCATTTTCTTCATTTCTGGCAGCTGGCCTTCATCAGGCGTCGCAAAATCCTCCACCTCTTCCTGCAAGTCCGCCTCCGCAGCGGTCTCATCAGGTCCTTTCACACCAGGGGGCCAAGAGACCGACCTCTTCTTCTTCACGCGCTGAATCCGACCACGGTGAAGAATGCCCGGAGGACATAGAATTTTCGGATGATGAGGACTTACCGGCGGAATCCCCATCCTTTACGGGGTTGTTTCGGCCTTCTATGTTCAAATCGTTGTTACATAAGGCGCGCATTACTACCAATTTCACATCCTCAGGCACGGACCAGTCTGGCGCTTCGACGTCCACGGGACCCCACGACGCCTTGTTTCTGTCTGCTAAACCTGACAAGGATGTGATCCCGTGCCCCCGCCTGTTCCTGGATGTTCTGCAGTCCCCTTGGGGGCAACCCGGCTCTATGACATCGCCCAGCACTCTTGATAGGAAACTATACTGTGCCGCTCCTGAGCTTGAAGATTTGTTAGCTCTTCCCAAGGTGGACCAACCAGTAGCTTCCTTAGCTTCCAACACCTTAGTCTCGACTGACTCCCTGGATGGCCTTAGATCAGAGGACCGCAGATCGGAGCTGGCCTTTCGCAGGTCACATCAGGCGGTCTCCTGGGCAATCAGAACGGCAACAGCAACATCTTTCTTTAATAGAGCCTCGCTGATATGGTTGAAACAACTCCAACAGAGGCTCCCCCCGGAAGAGACCCGGTTACACCAGGACATAAATAAGATTGTTGCTGCCACCGAGTATTCGGCAGATGCGTCCCTGAATTCGGTGAAGTTCGCATCCCGGGCTCTGGCATCCACTGTCTCTTCCAGGCGCCTGTTCTGGCTCCGCCATTGGAAGGCCGACTTCAAGGCCAAGTGGAGGCTGGCATCCGCCTCCTATAAGGCACCGGACCTGTTCAGGCCTGCTCTGGATCCGCTCCTGATAGAAGACCGAGACAAAAGAAAGATACTTCCGACTTCGTACCGCCGTACGGAGAGAAAATACACCCCGTACAGCCAGCGCCCGCCTTTTCGTTCCTTTCAGGGTTCGGGCGGTCCTTCCTCCCGCAGGTCATACTTTTCCGGTCCGGAGCGGCCTCAAGGAAGGGATTCCTTTCGCGACAGGAGCAGATTCCAGCCTCAATCCAAGCGCCCCTTTCATGGCTCAAACTTCAGACCGCCTCGCAGAGGCAAATGACTCGTTTCTTCCGGGTCCCATCGGCGGGAGACTACAACTTTTTTATCCCCAATGGGCCCGGTCCACAAAGGACTCTTGGGTGCTGCGCACCATTTTCTCAGGTCTATCCATCGAATTCGTTGGAACCCCGCCGATTCGCTTCGTTCCATGCCCGGTCCCGTCATCTCCGGATCGTCACCAACTGATGCTGCAGGAAATTGCCCATCTTCTGAGCATCGAAGCGATAGAACCTGTTCCATCAACTCAATGGGGTTCAGGTTTCTACTCAACCTTTTTTCTTGTCCCCAAAACTTCCGGGGGTTGGCGGGGTATCCTGAACTTAAAGATCTTGAACCTGTCCGTGGCGTATCACAAATTCAAGATGCACTCACTTCGCTCCATCCTGGCAGGGGTTCGGAGAGGGGATTTGCTCCAATCGGTGGACCTCAAGGAAGCCTACCTGCATGTTCCGGTGCATCCCGACCATCGGTGTTTCCTGAGGTTCGAGTACGATGGGAGGCATTTTCAGTACCGGGCGATGCCATTCGGCCTGTCCTCCGCGCCCCGCACGTTCACGAAGCTGGTAGCGGTGGTGGCCGCCTCTCTCCGTCAACTTCCTGTTCGAGTGATGTGTTATCTCGACGATGTCCTGATATTATCCTCCTCTCCGGCACAGGCATCCCGGGACCGGGGTCTTGTCCTGGACACCTTTCAACGACACGGGTTCTCGGTGAACTTCGAGAAGAGCACCCTTGCTCCAACAACGAGTCTGATTCACCTTGGTGCCCTAATAGACTCTGTCAAGGGGCGAGTTTTTCTCTCCCCAGACAGGACTCGGAGCCTCACAGACCTACTTCTTCGCATTCAAGCCCTGGAGAAGGTACCTCTCGTGCTCCTTGCTCAACTGCTCGGGAAAATGGTGTCCTGCTACAACATCGTTCCGTGGGCACGCAGACACTCCCGAGCGCTGCAGTGGTTCCTTCTGCCCTACCAACGGTCGGGCCGCTCGGCTTCGAACCTCCGAGTATACTTACCCCCTCAGACGCGCCTGTCTCTGACCTGGTGGTTGTCGCCGGCGACTCTGGAAGGCTGCGACTTTCTGGAGCCGGAGAGGCTGACCTTGACGTCGGATGCCAGCCTACGAGGTTGGGGGGCTCATCTCGGCGAACTGGTGGTGCAGGGCAGATGGTCCCCGTCGGAACAACAATGCAGCATAAATCTGCTCGAGTTGAGGGCAATCAGACTGGCGTTACAACATCTCAAGACGTCGGTGGAAGGGCGCCACGTACTCATCCTTACCGACAACACGACAGCAAAGGCGCACATCAACAAAGAAGGAGGCACCAGGTCAAGGTCTCTAATGTTCGAGGCGGAACATCTCTTCGGCTGGGCGGAACGCCATCTACGATCTATAAAGGCCGAACACATATCGGGGGTGGACAATGTGAGGGCCGACTGGCTCAGCCGGGAACGGATCGACCCGGCGGAGTGGCAACTCCACCCTCGTCTGTTTCAAGAGATCTGCCACAGGTTCGGGACAGCAGTGATGGACCTGTTTGCCTCCAGGAAGAATTCTCACCTCCCTCGATTCGTCTCCCGGTACCCAGATCCATCAGCGGCGGATCACGACGCCCTGAGGTGCCAATGGCCGAGGGGCCTTCTCTATGCGTTTCCACCCATTCCTCTGCTGTCACGCGTTGTGAGGAAATTGCTACGAGAACAGGCGGATCTAATCCTGGTCGCTCCCAATTGGCCTCGCAGGGCTTGGTATGCAGACCTCGTCGACCTCTCCGTGGCTCCGCCCTGGGTGATTCCACCCCATCAAGTGTCACTTCTTCAAGGGGCCGTGTGTCATCCGGAGCCTCAATGGCTCCAATTGGCCGTCTGGCGCTTGAACGCGTCATCCTAAAGAAATCACATTTGTCTGACGGTGTTGCGGAAATTATTCAAGCTGCCAGACGGCCATCCACGTGCCGGATTTATGAGGCTTCCTGGAGATCCTTCTGCACCTGGGGGGTGTCGAACCATGTGGATCCTACGTCTGCGACAGTTGAGGAAGTCTTGGAATTTCTCCACTCTGGTCTCAGAAAGGGTCTGGCCCCTGCGACGTTGAGGCGTCAGACTGCGGCTCTTTCCACTGTTTTGAAATGTCCGCCTTACGACTCTCTCTCTAGACATCCACTCATCAGAGGATTTCTTCATGGCGCAACGAACTTGTCTCCTCCCCCGGTACACAGATACCCTACCTGGGACCTACCACTTGTGTTGCAGGCCCTGACGTCTCCTCCCTTCGAGCCGCTGAGGTCGGTTTCCTTGAAACATCTGTCGCTTAAAACCGTGTTTTTGTTAGCCATCACTTCGGCAAGGAGGGTGTCGGAGCTCTCGGCGCTCTCAATTCGGGAAGACCTTTGTATGTTTCGAGAAAGTGTTGTGATTCTCAGGCTTGATCCTACGTTCATTCCGAAAGTAAACACGCACTTTCACCGAGCGCAGGAACTCTCCTTACCCAACTTCTGCCCGTCCCCGCGGAACTCGACGGAACGGCGTTGGCACAAGTTAGATGTCAGACGGGCACTTCGTATATACATTCGCCGGACTTCTACGTTTCGCCGGACGGAGGCTCTGCTGGTCTCCTTTCACCCGGGCTCGATGGGACAGAAGGTTTCAGCGGCCACAGTGGGAAGGTGGCTCCGGGCGTGTATCTCATTGTCGTATGAGTTGTCAGCGAAACCTGTTCCGGGGCGCATCCTTCCGCACTCCACCCGCAGCGCAGCCACATCCGCTGCTTGGGCGACTCAGGCTTCAGTGGAGGACATTTGCAGAGCTGCCACGTGGTCCTCGGTGTCACAGTTTATCCGTCACTATCGGATTGACTCGTACGCTTCTTCAGATGCTGCCTTTGGGCGATGAGTTTTGCAGAGTGTGGTATTGGGCAAGGGGTTGGGGGCATCCAGTCTCCCGCCCTAGTTTTTGAGCTTGGGTATGTCCCAGCCATGGACAGTGGGAGCAGCACTCTGGAAAACGGACGTTGGCTTACCTGAATGTCCCTTTTAGGAGTGCTGCGACCACTGTCCATTCCCTCCCTTGTTGTTCCGTTATGTTCTGCTGTTGCAGTTTTCTTTCAGACTGTCTGCAGTGTTTTCTTGCCTGTTTCCTGGACCCGCTGTTGGACCTTTTCCTGGGAGTCTTGTTGTGTCTTCGTGATAGACTGGAGGATCATGGGATTGGAGGCGTGCCTTAATAGGGAGAGTTTTACAGCTCTCACTCAGTTAATGTCAAGATCTGGAGTGAAGATCCCAGCCATGGACAGTGGTCGCAGCACTCCTAAAAGGGACGTTCAGGTAAGCCAACGTCCGTTCTACACTTGTTTTGAATAGATGAAGGCTTGTAGAAAACCACCTTCGCTAGATCTTTCAGAAAACTAGTTATTTCTCAATAAATATTCCAGGATTATATATAACATTAAATTGTCAAAGCAGGCAAATATGTATTCTTCTCCTTTGATATATGAAAAGTGAAGGAATGTATTTAGCATCCCTGAAACAAGAGCAAATCCTGTTGGCCCCAAAAGTCTCTTACTTTCACTATAAAAACGAGATGATTCTAATATTGATAATCTCAGAGGTCTCAATTTAAGAGATACATTTGCATTTAGATAAAAAAAAGAATTTGGCTTCTTGTGCTTAGTATGTAACATTCCCTTCTGAAAAGCTAATTGTAATTTTCCACCTTTTGCTCTGCAGGAGGTATGGAACTTGTCCACAGTGCCATGGTATTTGCATTTAAAGAATTAATAAAAATTCCTAACTGGGCAAAGGCTTTCATGAACATTATGACCTTGACATTTTTACCACTTCTTTATGTGTTTCTCTGCAGTCAAACAACAGAGGCAACACATTTTTTCCAAACTATACAAACACAATTGCTTTCTTTAACTGTAAAGTTTGTCTCCTTCACTGCTTCAAGCATAAATGTTTTCATTTAAACATTTTGTCAGATTTTCTAAGGACCATCATACAAAGCAAAATCATTCTCTCTTGAGAAAATAGTATGGTGATGGTTTTAAGAAATAACATACTGAGAATTACTAAATTTTATTCAGTTAGTCCTTAGGCAAATAACAGTAATAAAGCAAATCACAACTAAACCCCCCAAATATCCAGCTAAATTAGCATGACATTCTCCATTATGAAGCCAAGCCAGTGAACGGCAGCCTAGTGAGACATATTTTTATTGAAGATTTCAGTCTGGGTGTCATTGTCGTTTCTATGAATGTTAAACAAGAATATCTTCTTAGTTGCTTATTATAGGAAAAGAAAAGTTTGGATGCGTTCACTTGGAATTCAAACTAGGAAGAGTTATTTGTTCAAAAATGCAGTCTAAGTAATCTTTCATCAGTTTTCTCTACTCCATTTATTCCTTAAATTAAAATAATTCTAACAACATATCTACACCATCACTCTTTCTATCCCTAATTTTGCAAAGCATTTGAAAAAGATCTATGATTGCCTTGTCCTCTACCAAGGTTACACTGATTAGGAAAGGGAACATGGAATCACTATGTGACCTGAGCTGCTACATACTGTACCTTACAGAAACAAAACAAAATACTCCAATGTCACTTACATGCATAAATAAAATATTTTTGCACTTTTCCACCCATGCCCTTACATTATTTTTACCCATTTGTTTGAACATAGTACATATAAAAATCCTTAAAGATTCTAAGAGGAGGACCTGCAAACCAGGGGTGAAATGCTTCCGGTTCGGACTGGATCGCCCAATCCGGTAGCGATGGTGGCAGGTGGTTCGGAGAACCGGTAGTAAAAATCCCTCCCCCCCCCCGCCCAGCTAAGCCGCGCAATCATCAGAGGCTTTTTTTTTATTTTTAAAAGCATATTTTCTACAACCTCTTCGGCCAAAAAAATGCTTTTAAAAGTAAAAAAAAAAAAAGCCTCTGATGATTGCGTGGCTCAGCTGGGATCATCAGAGGCTTTTAAAAGCATTTTTTCTACAACCTCTTTGGTCGAAGAGGTTGTAGAAAAAATGTTTTTAAAAGCCGCTGACAATCCCAGCTGAGTTGCCTGATCGTCAGAGGCTTTTAAAAGCATTTTTTTTACAACTTCTTCGGCCGAAGAGGTTGTAAAAATAATGTTTTTAAAAGAAAAAAAAGCCTCTGACGATCAGGCAACTCAGCTGGGATCGTCAGAGGCTTTTAAAAGCATTTTTTACAATCTCTTCAGCCGAAGAGGTTGTAGAAAAAATGGCTTTAAAAGTTAAAAAAAAAAGTTGGCCAAGCCCATCCAGTCACATTACCCCCCCCCCACCAAGCCACGCCCACAGAACCGGTAATAACAAATTTTACATTTCACCACTGCTGCAAACCTATAAAGTATCTTTCTCTTAAAAGACAGCTTTTGGGGAAGCTGAAGCATAGTAGTGAAGAACTGGGATGAGGCAAGAGTCCTAACAATTGGGGCAGCAGGTTTTCCACAAGCTGATCCTGACTTTGGACTCTGTTCGTCTTCTGTTGAGACTAGATTTCTGCCTAGCATTTGTTGATGTCCTGAATTAAATGACTGGACTCACTCAACATGGGTTCTACCTGGAAATCTGGGGGGGGGGAGTTTGAATAAAAACCTTGAACTCTTTGCTGTGTGAGTATGCCAGGCAGCATAGTTAGAGGGAAAAAGTTCTAATTATACCAATTCCATCCCCATTGCATCAGTGGCAAGACTTCTTGCTGTATGTCTGGGAAAGGCCCTACTGTTGTTGAGACATCAGAGGGGTCTAGCTTCAACACACCTTTCCACAAAGTACTATTCTTTCAACCGGTTATTTATAGATATTGTACTAAGCTACTTAAGCAGCAATAAAGTTATTGAGTTCTCTTGGTTCAGCAAATACATTTAAGTTAGACTTCACACAAAAAACAACAACAATAGGATCTTTTCTTTATTATTTTATTCAACAGCAGGGTAGAAAGGGGGTAGAAGCTTAAAAGGTCTATTCGTGTGAATGGAACAACTGCTTTGAGTCAACTATTGTAAATGTATTTCATTCAAAGTAACACAGTTATTACATAGCATAGATGCAAAACACAAGTATCTGAATGTCACCTAAAAATGATTTAAAGGGAGGTGAAAAATGATACTTGGACTCGGTTTCAGGGACTGAAAAAAGAAATTCAAGAAATAGCATTACAGAGTTTTTCCAAGAGGAAAATAAAGAAGGCTCTGCATCTTTTGTTACCAGCCCTAAATTGCTGAATGTCTTATTTCCAGCAATTCTACATATTTCTTCCACGTGGGTAAACAGAGCCATTATTTATAATTAATTACAGTACAAGAGTTTTATCTTTAAATATGATGCAAAGAAGTTTATACCATTTTTCTATTTAAATGAAACCATAAAGCCAACAACTTTTCAGTGCTTTGTAATACATATGATTTCTCAAGAAAAAGTTCTCAAAAAGCAAGAAGCAAATGGAAAGAATTTCACAAAGAATCAGGGAAATTGTTTTCTATGTAGAGAGAGTTGAATGGCTGTATTATGCTAAAGAAGCTAGAAAAAAGAAAAGTAGAAAAAGTTTTCAAGTAATTTAAATCAATTTTAGATCTTTCCATTTTGTCTCCATGTTTGGAGTGAACTGCTCTGGATCCAAAGTTCAGCTAAAAAAGGGCTGCCGCACCTTACAATGGCTTTGCATCCATTGAGAATCTTAAGTTGAAACTTGGATAAACCTTGTCTTCTTAGGCTTATCCAATGTATTTTTCTATAAGATTGCAGCTTTTGAATTTCTATTATACTGTAACTATCTTGTAAGAGCTATTTCTTAAATCAAGGGTCCCCAACTGGGCCGCTCAAACAAGTGAAGCCCTATGCAGTCAGCGCATGAAACCACGCCCCCTTTGATCCGTGGAAAAACCTCTCTCCATGGAACCGGTCCCTGATGCCCAAAAGGCTGGGGATTGCTGCTTTAAATTATTGCTTATAAGTTTAGAAAGAGGAATGCAACACTGGAAAACAGATATGTAAGGCTAATTTATATGTTATCTTTCAGTTAGAGTGAAATTACAATTCTCCTCCTGCCTGTTATACTCTGTATACCTTCAAAATCGCCTCCTTCCGATGCAGCAGAAGTTCAAACTGCATGGAAGCTGTTTTCTTCTCTGTCTTTTAGGAGAATTCAGTCCTTACTAACAAAAATATGCCATTGAATCCAGCTCAGTTAATTTCTTTTAAAAACTAACTGTCTCACTATCTAATAAACCACATTCAAATAACAAAAATTATTTATTTTTCATGTGCCATTTTTTTGATCATCTAAGAATCTGAAAAGATAATCATCTTGAAAATAGTCCCTCATTTTTAAAAAATATGTTAGCAATGTAATATGTTTGGGTAAGGGATTGGAATTTCTCCTAAAATATGATGCCTTAAAATTATTTATATTTATCATACAATTGCAAGTAATATGTTTAAGAGGTAGAAAGATCTAGCTAATGAAAACGGATGTATAGTAACTGCACAGTAATAAATCATTTTAAAAATCCAGTTGAAAGTCAAAATAACATTTTACAATAATTCTCCACTAGTGAATTCTCTGAACTAATTACTTTTAACTATAATGCTGAAATTATACATTAATAAAGTCTGTCAATTATCAAACAGTTACTCCATTTTCATCTCTCTGTGTACATATATTTCATATTTTTACAGCTCCAAAGGATATTTATTTCAAACATTATCGAAGTTAGATAACATTTTATGCTTCATTGTTGTAATGTTTGTCATTGTTAGGAAATTTTTCAATCAAAACTACTTTTTGTTTTGGAATTTACATTATTTTGTTTAAATATATATTGTTTAGTGGTAGATAAAAATCACATTTCGGAGCTGAAACTATATCTTTTCAAACTGGTAAAGCTAAACCCCATAGTAGGATGTAACTTGTTCTCCTAATGAAAAGAGAACTTGTTCTCTTAACTAATGAAAAAGGGAAAGACTGCAAAAGGTTCAAGGTCCCTAGAATTCACAGAAAGCAGGTGGTAAAGAGGATATTTTGAAAGATAAAATTTGCTAATCCCTGAACATTTCTTGGTTGCCCTGGGGTTCCAAGAAGGTTCTACACCCATTTGTTCTATTCAGGTGACCCTGAGTGTACAGATAAACCCCCAAATGGCCTCAACAACTCTCAGAAACAGTGCTAACAACCAGATGACAACGAAGAATATAAATCCTCCCATCCTCCATCTTTCAGTCAGAACTTTAAGAAGTTTCTTGGATGAGAAGCGAAAAGTTTTCAAGGAAAGACAAAGTTGAGTTGCCTTTTGAAAAAGCACCTTTGGGACAACCATAGATGACTGAGAATCTCCATAAGCATTTATTTTTATTATCAAATTTGTATATCTGCCCATCTCTCAAAAAGTGACTCTGGGGTGGTATACAACTATTAAATAAAACAATGAATATTAAAAACAACACATACAAACACATAAAAACATACAAATCCTAGGCAAACAGACAAGTGGTTGGTTTCCCCTGGTTTGGACTGGTTCTAAAAAGCCGGTATTAAAACCGGCAGGTGGCCCCGCCCACCACCCCGGATGTTGTCATTGGCGACCTGCGCAAAGTGAGTGCGCCTGCACGATCCCGTTGCAAACCGGTAGTAAAGTTAAGTAGAACCCACCCCTGAAACAGACGATAAGAATGGCCATCTTAGCAATAAAACTATCCAAACAAGCTTTCAGTTCCTTGGGAACCCAGGACCTGATAATGAAATCAGTTTTTAAGGAACTTCTGAAATATCAAAAGCAATTGAGCTAATCTAATCTCGTGGGAAAGAATGCTCCATAAGGTGGGCACCACAGCAGAAAAGTCATATCCCCTGGGACCCAAATTATTATGGTCATATGTTCAATTGTTTTCAGCTGTCTTGAGACCTTATTAATTGAAAGGCAGAAATGTGTGTGTGTGTGTGTATGTGTGTGTGTGTGTGTGTATTTTGGGGGAAACAGGGTATAGGTATAGGCATAGATATAGGTATAGGTATAGGTATAGGTATAGGTATATCTGAAAGCCATGCTTTCTTTCAAATTTTTCTTATTCTAGACAAGATGGGTGGCATATAAATCTAATAAATACATAAATAAAATTATTTTAATGACATCTTAAAATTACAAAAATGACAATTTTCAAAAAAATTAAACCTGATAAACCTATAAGGCGGAAAAACATTCTGGTGAGAATTTCCCTGAGGATGGGCTCCAGCATAAATCCAAAAGTTCAGATGACTACTGACCCATCCAGATTGGAACCTACAATATTATCCTGGGACACATATTTCCCTACATTTGGAGAGGGGGGGGGGGAAATCATTTATGTCAGCAAAAGTTATCCTGGAGTGCCATCTTCTGGTCAAAGGCTATTAAGATTTCTTAGGGAAATATCTAGCAAATATACGGTAATTTCAATTTTTCAAGGCAGATGCTTACTCCAGTTATTCTACCACTATTAGTAACTATTTAGTACTTGCAGATTTATTATTTATTTACTTTAATATTGTTATGTGATGCCTTGTTTAAACAAACTTTTTTAAAAAGCAAAGAAATTAACACAAGCAAGCATGCTACCATTCCTACTAACAGACTATAATACTAAGAAAATCCTTTCCAGGGAAAGATTTGAAACAGATTTTAATGCATGGATAGATAATCCAGTCCATCACTGCCTTAAATATTCTATTCTTTTCAAATAATCAAAAATAATAACCCCGTTTCTTGACAGAACAACCAGCTAGCATTGTCATGGGAGATGTGCACTATAACATTAAAATAAGAGCACTGGACAGATTTTTCCCCTTATATCTGTAGCCTACTACTGCCAGTTTACAGCAGAGAAAATATGTGTTTAATATACATGCAGGCATTTGGTTTGGCCCTAAATGAACATAGTGATGCTATAATTACTTTTAGGAACAATAGAAGCAGTAGTAAGAGCATCAGTAATACTGTTAGCCTGTCTTTTAGCACATGGTGCAATCAAAGAGATGAACAATAAAAGCAAAGCATATACAAACTATTGGAAATCTATTAAAGTAGATCATTCTGAAAATACTTGGCTGAAGAGAACCGTTACATCCTAAAAAGCAGAAAGTAGAGCTTCCAGTTGACGTCATGGCGATACAGACGCAGGGAATGGGTCTCTGTGTCCCCTATACTGACTTCTCCATGTTCGTGGGCTCCAAGAGGAACCAAAGCCAGTGAAGCAAAGAGAGGCACCCTGAGAGGTCAAGGAGAGTCGCAGCTCTCCTGTCGGCCCTGGGGTTTCGTTTCCTGCTCAGCTATGGCAAGAAGAAGAGGCAGCCTAAAGATGGCCACCACAAAGCTGGGACAGCCGATGATCATCTAAGACTGGTGCTGGAGCAAAGTAGGTGAACAGTGAGTAGAACTGGGGGAGAGGATTTCTCTTTTACCTTACATTTAATCCCAAGGAAAAAATTAGAATTATTTGCTCAGAATCATCTGTCAAAGTGGCGTCTAAGCATTCTGAGAAATCACCAAACCACCAAACTAGAAGTGAAGGGTGCAGGAGTGAAAATAATAAACTTTGAAATTTTGAAATATACAGAAAATTGAACCCTTAAGCTGGGAAGGCATGGTACTGGGAAGGCATTTTAAAATGCTGAAATCATTTATTTGCAAAACTTATTCTGCTTTTATAATTCTTCTATAACTAAAAGAATGCTGGAAATGTGGTGATATTGAAATTTAAGCTGAGAGTGCCACCTGCTGACAAAAGGGAAAATTACAAGTCTGGAAATAAATCTAATTACAAATCTGGAAATACCTATATGAAAGTGTGTGAAAATTTCTATTGGATTACTTTTAACCACCCTATGACTACTGGATTATTGGAGACCCAAGTAACCTATTGTTAACCTATGGGACATAAAAAATTGAAACTACTACACTCCTTGAAGGGTAATTTAAAGATTGAATAAATAGTTCTTGGGCTGCTGCATAAAAATTGAATTTTTTAAAACAAAACAAAACACTTAATAAAGAAGAGATGAGTGGAATTGTGAAGGAGATGGACTTACTTTTTCAAAATACAAAAGCATCATGGAGAAAGGATTTAAGGAGATTATGGAAAAAATAGAAAATACCATACGAGGGATGATGAGTAAAGACCAAGACACCCAGGAAAAGGAGGAGTCAACAGAAGGAATGAAGAAGGAAGAAGACAAAGGGGAGGCAACAATGGAAATAATAATGATTGATGAATTAAACCAGGGGGGAAATATATTGAGAGTGGGAAGATATGTTTGAAAGGAAGATACGGGCCTGGGTAGAAATGTTAGAAATTAGGCAGTGGAAGAGGGTAGGGATGGAGGAATACCCAGATTAAATATCCAAGAACCAGGTCAAGATTTGAGTCCAAATTTCCATTACTAAGCAAGACACTTAAGTGAGTTTTGCTGCATTTTATGATTTTTTCACCACAGTTGTTAAGCAAATCAACTATAGTTGTTAAGTGAAACTGGCTTCATTCATTGAGTTCACTTGTCGGAAACTGGCTGGAAAGGTTACAAATGATCATGTGACCCTGGAATAGTGCAATTATCATAAATACATGCCAGTTGCCAAGCACCTGAATTAGAATTAATGATGAGATCCATACTCCTCATTGCATTACACAATCTAATATTTGTTGCAAATGGTTTTTCAGCCAAAAAAATCAGCAGCATCTGTAGAAAAATACATTCATGCCCCCCCACCACAGTGCATCTCTAATGCTACCAAAAGCATTTTGTATATTTATTCATGAATATATTAAAGAGTAAAGATAAAGGGTAAAGGTTTCCAGTCGTATCTGAGTCTAGGGGGTAGTGCTAATGCTGTTACTTTCCCACTGAAGTGGCACCTATTAATCTCACTTTTGCATGCTTTCAAACTGCTAGATGGGCAGGATCTGGGGCAGGAATGAGAGCTCACCTGTTGTGAGGTGCTCGGATCTCAAACCCAGACTGTCAGCTTTCCAGCTGACCAGCTCAGTGCCTTTAACCCCTTTATTTATTTATTTATTATTTTTATTTTATTTCAAATTTATATACCGCCCTTCTCCCTGAGGACTCAGGGCGGTGTACAGCCAGATAAAAACATATAATACAAACATTAAAAACAATTAAAAGAAATAGCTCTGTTTGGCCCCAAATTTAAAAAGACAAAACCAATTAAAATTATTAAAAGAATTTGTTAAGCCAGCCCGGCTTGCTGAAATAAGTTTTAAGGGCGCGGCGGAAGGCACCGAGGTCTTGGATTCTCCTTATCTCTGGGGGTAGCTGATTCCAGAGGGTAGGTGCCCCCACAAAGAAGGCCCTCCCCCTGGGGGTCACCAGCCTACATTGTTTGGCTGATGGCACCCCGAGAAGGCCCTCTCTGTGGGAGCGTACAGGTCGATGGGAGGTCGTCGGTGACAGCAGGCGGTCTCGAAGGTAACTAGGTCCTATGCTATGGAGCGCTTTAAAGGTGGTAACCAACACCTTGAAGCGCACCCGGAAGACCACTGGGAGCCAGTGCAGCTCACGCAGGAGCGGTGTTATGTGGGAGCACCATGCAGCTCCTGTAACTACTCACGTGGCCGCATTCTGGACCAGTTGGAGCCTCCGGGTGCTCTTCAAGGGGAGCCCCATGTAGAGAGCGTTACAGTAGTCCAGGCAAGAGGTGACAAGGGCGTGAGTGACTGTGCACAGGGAATCCCAATCAAGAAAGGGGCGCAATTGGCGAATCAGGCGAACCTGACAAAAGGTCCCCCTGGCCACAGCCGTCAAATGTTCCTCCAAGGACAGATGCGTATCCAGGAGGACACCCAGATTGCGCGCCCTCTCCGCGGGGGCCAAAGACTTGCCCTCAATAGTCAGCGATGGATTCAGCTGACTATATCGGGATGCCGGGAACCACAGCCACTCAGTCTTGGAAGGGTTGAGCTTGAGCCTGTTCCTCCCCATCCAGATCCGCAGAGCCTCCAGGCACTGAGACATCACTTCAAGGGCATCATTGGGGTGGCCTGGGGTGGAGATGTACAGCTGGATGTCATCAGCATACTGGTGGTATCTCACCCCAAAGCCACGGATGATGTCACCCAGCGGCTTCACATAAATGTTGAACAGAAGGAGCGAGAGGACCGACCCCTGAGGCACTCCACAAATGAGAGGCCTCAAGGTCGACTTCTGCCCCCCTGCCAACACAAACTGCAACCGGTCAGAGAGAAAGGAGGAGAACCACCGTAACACGGTGCCCATCCCCAACTCTTCCAACCAGTGCAGCATGATACCATGGTCAATGGTATCAAAAGCCGCTGAGAGGTCTAACAGGGCTAGAACAGAGGAGCAACCCCTGTCCCGAGCCCTCCAGAGATCATCAACCAACACGACCAATGCCGTTTCCGTGCAGTGCCCAGGCCTGAAACCCAACTGGAACGGATCTAGATACGACGTTTCCTCCAGGAATTGTGGAAACTGTCGTGCGACCACACTCTCAACAACCTTCGCCACAAAGCGAAGGTTGGAGACAGGACGATAGTTGGCCAATACTGTCGGGTCCAGGGAGGGCTTCTTGAGGAGAGGAGCCATCATGCCCCCTCTATTAAAGAGTAAAGTTATTACCCATCCCTGGCTATTTCCTGCTCAATCTCACCTCATCTAATTTATAGCCATGCATATTTTTCTTCCATCTTCTTCCAATTCCTTCTTTGATGCCATGTTTCAAAAAACATTCCATTACTTTTTCTTTGAACCGATAAGGAATAAACTTTTCTCACATTAAACAATAAACTTTTCTCAAATTAAACAATATTTTTCTCACATTATACATTTCTCAATGTCTGACTAAACAACAAAAATCTAATCTACATAGACCTATCTCCGCATAAATATCATACTTCTCAAATGTTACTATTACTTTTTGTCCTCTTTCAATGATAATTTTGCCACATTACAACCTTTCTTTACATAATTGTTAAGTGAATCAATTGTTGTTAAGTGCAGTTGTTAAAATTAGTAACAGAGTTAATTGAATATGGTTTCCCCATTGACTTTTCTTGTCAAAAGTCACAAATAGTGATCACCTGACTCCAGGACACTGCAACCAAGTATGCACCAGTTGCCAAGTATCACAATTTTAATCACATGACCATGTGTTGTTGCAATGACTGTAAGTGTGAAAAATGATCACGGGTCACTTTTTTCAGTGCCGTTGTAACTTTGAACGGTCACTAAACAAATGGTTATAAATTGAAGATTACTTGCGCTGTCATGTATTATCTACAACCGTTGGGTTCACAAACCACACTTTTGAAGAGCAAACAAGCAACAACATTATATTATATAGTATGTAAATTTAGATTCCATAGATGGGACAAATCCTTCATGGGAGCAAATCTTTCAGACTCGTACATTCTGTGTGGATTTGTCCCACTGTCCCAACCTCTTCCCATTTTCCCCAGGCCTGATATTATCTGATGCTCCCCATCCAAACGTTAACTAGGCTCCACTTTGTTTAGCTTGGCAAATTAGCTAAACCAGACGCTAGTTTATTGAATAAACTGCTACATCATTCCTAAGGCCCCCTGCCCCACAAATAAAGACTGTCGCTGTGCTTATCAGCTAAAGAGACTGGTTAGTGGCCGGTTAGTTTGCGACTCAGCTCGTTTTCCAGCTCCGGATTGTGATTTCGCTCAGATCCAGCGCGCTACACTGTGCGAATCCTGGTAACTGATATGAGTAAACCATTGTTCAGACTACCCAAGACTACCACAGAGAGGAAACACGACTCGAGAGACGCGGAAGGCTCCCATTGTGACAAGCTTCACCAACAACAGTTACGCTCGCCTCCCTTTCAGGCACGGCCAGCGTACGAGGAATCCCCGCCGCCGCAGAGGAGCTGCCCGAGGGAGCCGCGGCGTGACGCGCCGAGGGGGCGGGGCTTGAGAACCCCAGAAGCCCGAGGCGCTTAAGATGGCGGCTCCTGGCGAGGCTTTCTGGCGAGGTCGGCGGGTGCGCGAGGGAACGAGTAGCTGAGTGGCTTCGGCCACCGACATGGCTCGGGCCGGTCGGGTGAGAACTGGCGGACTTTGGCGTGTCTCCGTTTTCCTGGCGGTAGCGGGGATCCCTGGGGTGGGGTGGGGTGGGGGGTGGGACAGCCGGGGGCGGGAAGGAGGTAGGGGATGCCCGTTGCTTCCCACTGACCTTTGGCCCTCCCCATCTCTCGGGCAGCCCCGTCCCGGTCCCCGATGTTGACCTCCTCGAAGAAGCTGGGCGACGAACTCCTCTCCCGCTGGCCCGGGAAGCCGCCTTCGCCTGTATTACAGTTTTGCCTCCGAGGTGTGGAGGAACAAGGCGAAATCTGGTGGCACCAGAAACAGACTTGGGAGAGGAGTCCGGAACTTGGAGCGGGTAAATTTTTCTACCTGTCTTCTACTAATCCACTCTGCTAATTCTCATTTTTCATTCGCACTCTCTTCTCTTTGCTCCGTTCCCCCCCCCCCCCCCGCAGTAATACAGAGGGTGCTTAAAAAACAACAAAACATTGTTGAGCATTATAGGTTAAAGCCGTTTTCGGCTACTGAAATGGTTGGCTAATAAGGAAGTGTTTAAAACTTTCCCATGTGCGTTTATACATCGCGCTGTGTTCTGGAAAGCCAGCAAATATGGAGTTTGTTCAACAACCCATAGCATAACAGGATGAATGAATTCAATCACGGTGTTAGTCTTGCTTTCTTTTTATGGGTTAGCTGTATCCTACGAGAAAGAGAGAGAGTGAAAGATGGAAGAGTTATGAACGATTAAGATTTCTGCTGGCAGAGTAATAGAAATAAAATTCTGGAGAAAGTAGTTGTTGCAGTTAAAATATGTTTGTACTGTTGGTAATGTCTAAAAATTAGTTTAGACAGAATTGTGGTTCGATATTAAATTGACTGCCTTTTTCCTGGAAACAGGGTCTTCCTGGTGAATCTTTGTTTTGGAAGTTGACATATGAACTTCAGGCATTTATTTGATGGCTAACTCAGATGAGATAGATGCAAGATTAATAGTCAATATACAATGGAAAATAAAGGGAGCATTCATTTACCTGTTCTCAGGATTATATTATTTGTAAATAGGACAAATGATCTTGAGTATGTATCTAAATGCTGTGTTTTTATATATAATTTTCTGCAGATAATATTTAATACAATAAACAAATCTTACAAAAGATTAAGATTTATTTTAAGATAAATAGACAAGTTGGATTTGATACTTTATTCTGCATGTATCTCATCCAGTAGCTGCTGTGAAGCAAAGTAATTAACAAATCTGCTAACTGCTTAATGTGAGGATGCAGTTAAATTAACTCAGGATGAAATAAACAATATATTTTTAAGTATCTCATTATTTCTGGAATGCATTCTGTATTATCCAGCAAAATAGCAGGATTTGGGTAAATGGAGCACATACCTTCATGACAAAGCTGCTGTACCACAGGAAGCTCTCGTGACCTAAGCTTCAGAGTCCTGGGATATTCCAGTGGTGCATCTCCAAACCTCAGCATCCTGGGAAATGGTCCAGCCCAGTCCCACCTTTACCCGTCCTTGCTACCTGCACTCGAAGTCCAGCTAATATCTTCTTCCTTCCACTGCTGATGAGGCAGTCCCATCCTGGAAATCACGTGAGCCATCTTCCCCATGTCTCACTAGGAAACCATCATGCATGACCTTGAAAAGAAAGTTTTGCGGAGCCAGCAGCTGTCTTGCTGGGCCGAACCAGGCATGGTTTGTTAGCAGTGGGAGCAAGGAAACAGGAAAGGTCAGTTAGGATAACGCTGCAGAATACAGGCAGAATACAGGCTGCAGAACGGCTAAAAGAAAGTACCCTGCAGTTGTTAGTGTGGGTGGGCTGCCAAGTGCCTGAATTCTGATCCCATGACCACTGGGAAAAAAAGGTAGTAAGTCCTTTAGTTCATTGCCTCGTCGCTTTGAATAGTGGCTGAATATGTGATCATAAGTCAAGGACTTCTTATATTAAATAGGTTCGATTCTTGGGAATAAATAATGTTTGAATGAAGTAAAGTTTTACTGTGCACTGCTGAAGCATCAGTATCAGCAGGCTTAGGGGAATCTTGATATTTGCAAACATTTTTAAAAAAAAAACAAACAAAAATAGCTGAATGATTATGAAACTATGAGAAAGGATATAATAGGAAATTGGGCAGGTAGTATGGAATAAACTGGCTGAAATCTAAGCTGGAGCACCTAAATAGTAATGTTTAATTGAGGCTCTTGTTCTCTTAGATTTCTCTGTCAGAGAAAGTGTGTTGGTCTGCAATGTCCCTGCCACTGTGAAATGTAGGCAAAACAGTTCATTTTTAACCTCCTTCTCAGAAATCCCATCCGACATGATTGAGAAAGACAATGTGCTAAGATAAAAGTAGGGGTACAGTTTTAGGAAATTTTAATAATTTGGTTGGATATATCTATGGTCAGGATGGCCCCTCATATCAAACTTAGATCCCATATTACATCTTAGGCAGGTTTAGTGGTTGATGGTTTGCTTTTGAATAAATCATAAAACTGACTTTTTGATTAAGAAAAAGGGGGTTAACCAATACTATTTTTTAAAAACCTCTCTTGTAATAGCGGCCATTTCAAAATATAAGCTTGGCCTCTAGCATAAGAGCAATAAGGATTTCTAATTATTGGATCTCCCTCCCTCCCTCTCTCTCTCTCTCTCTGTTGATTTTAGTCTTTATGATATAAGTCTCTGTGTAACTCTTACACAGAGTTACACTGTGGAACAAAGAGTGTTGTTTTCACCTCGGACCATTTTCACAATAGAAAGAATTTTTTTTACCATGCAACACTGCTTCAAATTTGGATGTTTTTACATAGCTTCCTACAGACGGTTATGAACATATATACATTTATCTTACTTTCTTTGTCTATTGATCTAAAAGTCTTAATGGTTTAATTTTTGTGGCATGATACTAAAAGCACTTTCCCCCCCTCGTTTTCAGGTGAAAATGCAAAACCTAAGAAACTGTTGGACTGATGAATTTCTGTAGTATATTCTCAACATTGTGAGATTGACAATGGATAAATGTAAGCATGTAGGACGACTGCGGCTTGCCCAGGACCATTCAATTGTGAATCCTCACAAATGGCATTGTATGGTATGCAATACTACAGAATCTGTATGGGCCTGTCTTAGTTGCTCTCATGTTGCTTGTGGAAGATATATTGAAGAACATGCACTAAAGCACTTTCAAGAAAGCAATCATCCAGTAGCATTGGAAGTAAATGAGCTGCACATTTTTTGCTACCTTTGTGATGATTATGTTCTTAATGATAATGCAACTGGTGACATAAAACTTTTACGAAGTATACTAAGTGCAATCAAGAGCCAGAATTATGACTGTACTACTCGGAGTGGTAGGATTTTGCGATCTATGGGCATAAGTGATGATCTTTCACATAATAATGCTCAGGCTTTGCTTCGAAGTCAAGACCGTATGTTCACAGCCCTATGGCACAGGAGGCATGCATTAATGGGCAAAGTATTTAGAACTTGGTTTGAACTAACACCAACTGGGAAAAGGATTTTAGAAGAAGATAAGCTGTGTGAACAGGCAGAAGAAAGACGAGTCAATGCTAGAAAGAAAAGAGAAGAGCGAAAGCGCCAATTGAAGGAGGAAATGGAAAAAATACCACCAAGGAAAAGCTTTCGCTTGCAAAAACAAAACAAAGAATCTTCAGTCTGTGCACTAAAAATGCCTCAAAACTTGGGCTCTGATATAGAGCTAAAAGTAGCAGCTACCTCAGATGACGTAAAGTTAAAAAAAATTAATGACTCTCCAGCCAAACGAAGACCTACTATGACTCCTGGTGTGACAGGACTACGAAACTTGGGAAATACTTGCTATATGAACTCAATTCTTCAGGTATTGAGTCATTTGTTCATATTTCGGGAATGTTTTTTAAAGCTTGATTTAAACCAAACACAAGAGTTGTTAGCAGTTGCCGCCAGTGGCAAAACAAGATCATCTACAAAGCAGCCTCTATCTCCTAGCTTTGATGTTCAGGAACAGAAAACCTTTGTTAAGGACCAGACATTTTCCACAAGGCGATTTAGTACATCATCAGGTTTAAGTGGTGGTGGATCAAGTAATAGAAATATGGAACTTATTCAGCCCAAGGAACCAAGTTCAAAGTACATTTCTCTTTGTCATGAATTACATACTTTGTTTCAAGTTATGTGGTCTGGCAAGTGGGCATTGGTGTCTCCTTTTGCCATGCTCCATTCTGTGTGGAAACTAATCCCAGCCTTCCATGGTTATGCCCAACAAGATGCTCAGGAATTTCTTTGTGAACTTTTGGATAAAGTCCAACAAGAATTGGAGACAGTTAGAGCAAAAAGCCCGGCCCTCATTCCTGCTTCTCAAAGGAAACTCATTAAAAACGTTTTGAATGTGGTCAACACTATTTTTCATGGACAGCTTTTAAGTCAGGTAAATACTTTAGAATTAAGATTATTCGGTGAGTGATTGATAGAAAATTCAGTGTAGTATAAGATTGCAGACTGAATTTCCTGGCTGTTTTATGCCAAATAAGAATCCAATTTAATATTATATTTTGAGTAAGCAATATTTTGTACTGTTTCAAGCAGGCTTCTGTCACTGCCTGCTACATCACTTATTTCTTAAATTAAGAATTGTCTTTCTTGCAGTTCTGTCAGCATATTATGATTGTATAAAAAGGTTTGTGTAAAGACATAGTTACGCAGATTCCCATTAATACGCAAGCAGAATGTGTTTAAAAAGACGACATTACTTGTGTAAATACTCTTACACTGTGTCATAAGAAAGTATAACTGACATCAACCCAGTATTTCTCCTGGTACAAGGACAAAGATTTTTAAATTATTTTAATCTTTTTATGTCCTTTGCTGTTTGAAGGATTTTCTGCTTCTAAAGTTGTTATACACTGCTCAAAAAAATAAAGGGAACACAAGCAGAAGACATCCGAGGTCTGAATGAATGAAATAGCCTTATTAAATACTTTGTTCGTTACATACAGTAGTTTTGTGTTCCCTTTAGTTGTTTGAGCAGTGTATAAACTACTGTATGTAACAAACAAAGTATTTAATAAGGCTATTTCATTCATTCAGATCTCGGATGTCTTCTGCTTGTGTTCCCTTTATTTTTTTGAGCAGTATATTTAATATCATAGAAGTTAATTTTAATTTTACTTATATTGCACAGGAATTCTCTCTAGATGAAACTTTAGAACTACAAGTATTTCTCAACTTAGGACCACAATTGAGTCCAAAATTTATGTTACTAAGTGAGACTGTTGTTAAGCAAATTTTACCCCATTTTACAGCCTTTCTTGCCACTGTTATTAAATGAATCACTGCAGTTGTCAGGGTTCCAAGTAACACCCCCAACGAAAGAAGACTCCAAGGCTTGAAGTTCCTCAAAGTTCCGTTTTATTAGAGATGTCATATTGGCACCTGTGGGAAAATCCGAATCTGAAAGCTTCCAGGTTTTACCCACCCAAAGGAAAGTCCAAGTCCCTGCCTAGCACCCACATGCCCATCACATCATCCAATCAAATCACCATCCCAACTGGAGATGCCTCCCAGTCACATCCCTCCAGGTCAGGGCAAGATGTCCTTGACTCTCTGAAAAAGGAATGTTGTTATGACTATATATCACCCCTGCTCCATACAATCCCTCCTCCCAGTTTCCCACAGCACTAAATGTGGCAGGCCTGAAGGCCCAATGCAAAAGATGGATTCCAGGCCTGACAGCAGTTGTTATATTTACTAATACAATTGTTAAAAGAATCTGGCTTCCCTATTGTTTGTCAGAAGGTCGCAAACGGTGATCACATGATCCCAGGACATTGCAACTATCATAAATATGAGTCAGTTGCCAAGCAATCTGATCATATGACCGTGGAGATGCTACAATGGTCATAAGTCATTTTTTCAGTGCCATTGTAACTTTGAATGGGTACTAAATGAATTGTTGTAAGTCGAGGACTACCTGTATTTTAACAAATATAAAAAAAATACTTGTTCTTTAGTAAAGATCTTGAGGTAATTTCAAAAGTGAAATAAAGTATAATTCAGTAGAACAAGTAAAAATAAGCAACGGTATTTCCATAATTTAAATCTTGGTTAAATGAAAAATTACTTCCATTTAGCAGATTGAGTATTTAATCCTGTTAGAGCTGTGTTTGTCTATGATGGTACCACCTTTTCCAACTAAACAATTTTAACTTAGCTTAAGCTTAAGCTTTTATAAACTAGCTTACTTACATCTTACACTCACATTTTAATAAAAATGTGTTAATTGAAAAAGGCCTGAATTTTTTTAAAAATGGTATAAGTATGTTATATTTTTTCTTACTTCTTATGTAATATAACAGTGTATATTTAAACAATGTGCTGCTTTGAATCAGTTTCTAAAATCCATCTTGTCAAGCTCCCAGCACTTTGACTCACAATTCAATTACTCCAAAAGGTCTTGACTTTCTTTGATAGAACTACTCTGGAATTTGAGGTTGGATTCCAATTCAGATAGTTTGTTAGAACATCCTCTGTTGTCTAAGTATACTTTCCTCCTGAATGTCATTAATGCTTTGTTTGAGGTTAATGCATGTAATTTATCCTTAATCTCTCACTGTTAATCTGCAAGCAATCTGTCATGATATGCACATTCTGAGATATTTACAAGAGTCTGAAAAATAGTATAGTCCACTGAAGGCTGGTATATTTACACAGATTTGGAAACAAGGGCGTTTGATGACATTTGTATAGAGATTCCCCCAGTTATTTGCAAGTAACAGCATATGCTGAGCCATCCATCTCTGTTTTGTTATACAAGAGGACCCATGGAATCATGGATGCAGAGACTTGCAAACCACGACTATAACTCTTCACATTTGTAAAGACAAATAGTTTATGTGTTAAGCAAAGTTGCTGTTTAGTTGGTGGTCTGCCTAGGCTAAATTGCTAAGCAAAATCATTACTAAAGTCGGTAGTTAAAACTAGGATTTTCAATATGAGCTCAGAATTAGTTTGCTCAACCTCACTTTGCATGCCTTGAATTTTTTATTTGAAGGGTGAAGAGAAACAATTCATAATGCATATAATAGTAAATATATTTAAACTATAGCAACATTCTTTATATTTTCTATAAGATTTTAGTTATATATTGTACTTCAGAGAAGAAATATAAGAGTATTGAGATCTGAAATAGACCCTGTGCTTTGGATCCTGCTTTGGCATTCCTGCTGCATCAATCATTAGTAAAAAGTAATGTCTTTTCTGGGCTTGCACATCTCAGGAAACTATGCATTTAAGATGGGGAGGTGATGAAAGGCAGCCAACATGCGATTACACTTTCCATAAGATTTCCTGAATGCCAGTATTTCCTAAGCCATGAATCTACCATGCAGGCTTAGGAAGAGAATAATGTAAGGAGCTGCCATTAGGTAGAATAAAGCGCCCACACCGGCTCTAAAGCAATTTGTTCTCTTTAGATCCAAATATTTACACCATACAAATATCCAAATAGTTCAGACTACTGTATTTTTTGTCATCTTAATTTCAATTAATTTATTCTTCAGCGGTCCTTCAATAAGCCTTTGGGGCTAAAAAAAATAGTGTTTTGTTTTGTACAAGTTTCCTACAGTGATGTACAATTATAGTATGCAGTATATATATCTGCATTATATCTTTATTGCAAATTTTCTGGGTTAGTATGAATTGGGAACTTAGTGAAATGTGCCGATCCAAATATACTTTGCCCAGTTCTGATTAGGCTTTTTCTACTAAATATAAGTTTTTAAATATACAGTTGTATGACATTATATGACTTCTTATTTAAAACTGTACTTTGCTATAATACTACTAACCCTTCCCTTTCAAAGATAAACTATTTTGAGGGGAAAGCTAGTCATACTTTCAAATTTTGATTTAATCTTTAAATGGCAGTGGATCCACTTGAAATTAAGGATAAGGTCCTACAAGATGACAAAGAAAACAAGTAATTTCTCTTTGCATTGTTTATTCATATATAGTTAGCTGTTTTAAATTCTTAACAAAGAGCTGGAAATTCAAATTAACTGATGGTTTGTATTGACAGGTAACATGCCTTGCATGTGACAACAAATCAAATACTGTAGAACCTTTCTGGGACTTGTCATTGGAATTTCCTGAAAGATACCACTGCAATGGGAGGGAAACAACTTGTCAGTATCCATGCTTGTTGACAGAGATGTTGGCCAAATTTACAGAAACTGAAGCTTTAGAAGGGAAAATATATGCCTGTAACCAGTGCAACAGTGAGTAACGACTGTATGTACTCATGGATCTGATTTTCATATATGATGATAACTAATAGGGTTATTTTAAAAAATTGTTACCTATGTGAGCTTTTTTAATAACAGAACATGAAACAAACTTTGTGCTTACATTAGCACAAATGGCTATTCTTTACATTTTGCATGCTTATCTGTGAATAGATACTGCAATCTAAATTGTATCTTGACTGTTCTGCCAATCAAAATGTATTTTTATGATAGTTCTAAAGTGATTACTTCTTTCTAATTTAACTTGGTATGGACAAAAATTCTGTTAACTGTATTTTGGAATAGTTCTAGAATGCCTCATTTATATTTTTATCCTGTATGTCATGAACATATTAAAGGGTATTAATCTAATTTTATAATGTGATCTGCTATAAATTAGAGGGAGGCTATTTTTCTTACAGCAAAACGAAGAAAATTTTCTTCTAAACCTGTTCTACTCACAGAGGCACAGAAGCAGCTTCTGGTGTGCCACCTACCTCAGATTCTGCGGTTACACCTTAAGCGATTCAGGTAACGTAGTAAACTGTCTCTGTGAGGTTTATTTTTTACTTTTTTTCAATGAATTATTTCTTTAATGGTTAGCAAGCTACATTCTCTAATGGCATCTCCATCATTATGTCTAAGAAAGTAATTAAGAGATGTTTTGTAACAATTATTACAGCTGATATAAAGTGCTTTAAACATTTTACCCATTCCAAAACAAGTAGATTTATGAGTGAAAGCAAAATTGTCAATTGAACTTAAATGAAGACTTTCCATAAACTTTGAAGATGAGAGGAATACTGGGTTTTACTGATTAGATAGCTTTGTGGTTATAGCAATGGCTAGTTTATACTATTACGAAAAAGTAAAAAGTTGAGGTTTGATGTTAATGCTTTATCTACTGTACCAGATAGTGTTGGAAGTCTACGCTTTTTTTTCCTTTTTCCTCTTCTTTTCTACACTTCTCTCTTCCCCTTTTCCTCCTTTTTGTTTCCTACTATTTGCTTTTGTATTTTTATATTTTATATTTTCTATATAAATAAAAATGTAAATGTTAGTTTGTTCAAAATTGTAAATCTCCGAAAGTTCTTCACAGATTGCTTTGAAATTTTGACACAACGTTGCATTCGAATACGCGCGTGTTTTTATATACCTATATTATCTAGATGTCACACCTGTGACAGGTAAAAACATGCTTTCTTGAAAAACAGTGCCATCTGTTGGACATAAAAGCAACACACACTATACTAAATATTGTACAATTCCATTTCAATATTTCCGATTTCCAAATTTCCAATTTTACGATTCCATTTCAGTGTTTCCGATTGCATTGTTAAATTGAATTTTCATAGATTTTGATTTATTTTCATTTTGATTTAATTATTTCGTGCGACATTGCATTGGAATTGAGCTGTGCCATATCCCTCTGTAGCTCAGGTCATGCCTACTTTGCCTCCGTCCCACCAGTCTTTTCACTTGGTCAATTGGATTCAGACCTCAGTTGCCTTTCTCTACGTTTCTTTTTGGACTTTAACGTTGCAGCACCACAATGGCAGGCGCGAGCCAGGTCTTTTCCCCTCAGCACCGCCGCCGCCAAACCCACAAACAAAATGGCGGGAAATGTCAACTGCCGCGAAGCAGCCTCCCGACTGAGTATGTTATGCCGTACCTTTGGCAGGGACCCCGATGCCGCTTATGATGCGGAGAGCCTCAAAGGTGAAGGTGATTATACTGGCAAGCCGGGAAACCATCTCTTACACCTGCGGCAAAGTATCCTTGGAGGTGTCCGAAGACAAACCTCCGGAGCCCCAGGAACGCAAACTACCGACGGCAGCCCGGGCGGAGGCCTCCACCAATCCCACGACGCACAGCTCTCCCAATACAAGCACCAAATAGGTAAAAGTCCAAGAAAGCAATTGACGTTAAAGTCCAAAAAGAAATGTAGAGAAAGGCAACTCAGGTCTGAATCCAATCGACCAAGTGAAAAGACTGGTGGGACGGAAGCAAAGTAGGCGTGACCTGAGCTACAGAGGGACATTATTGGCACTCAGACAAAAAATATTGTATACCCACAAGATTGGGCCACAGCAATGTGTGGCCGGGTAGAGCTAGTAAGCTAATAAAACTGTTAAAACATAAAAGAAGATAAGAGGAATACTATGCAACTCACTGAGACTCTTAGTGGGAGCTCTCTGGGGATGGAGTCCATATATAGATCTTGTTTAACAAGCAGAATTGGGGCCATTGTTAAACAAAGCAGTTAAGTGAAACTGTAATAGTTATAAGGTATTTTAAATATTAAAAGAAATTTCTTAAAAGTAAGAATATTTTGAAGATGAAGTCAAATTAAGTAGCAAGATTGTGGAGAATGTTACTGGTATTAGAGATCTTCAATTAGAGGCTGGTTAGCTAGGTTACAGCTGTTTAGTTGTGATTTTCCTACATTGAACAGACCAGAGGTGGGTTTCAGCCGGTTCTGACCAGTTCTGGAGAACCAGTAGCGGAAATTTTGAGTAGTTCAGAGAACCGGTAGTAAAAATTCTGACTGGCCCTGCCCTCATCTATTCTCTGCCTCCCAAGTCCCAGCTGATCGGGAGGAAATGGAGATTTTGCAGTATCCTTCCCCTGCCACGCCCACCAAGCCACACCCACCAAGCCATGCCACACCCACCAAGCCACACCCACAGAACCAGTAGTAAAAAATTTTGAAACCCACCACTGGAATAGACAATATGATGCCAACCCAGTTTGGATTCATTGCTATGATACTGTGACACTTCTTTCTGTAGCACACAGTGTTTTATCTATTTTATTTTATTTATTTATTTATTTATTTATTTATAATTAGACTTCTATACTGCCCTTCTCCCGAAGAACTCAGGGCGGTGTACAGCCATATTAAAACACATAGAATTACAAAGTTTAAAACCAATTAAAATCAAATATATAAAATGGCTCAAAAATTTAAAACATTTAAAACATACACACACTCCTTAAAAATTCATATTAGGCCAGTCCGCCTTGCTGGAACAGAAGAGTCTTCAGGGCATGGCGAAAGGTGCGCAGGTCGGGGCTAAGACGAAGCTCTAGGGGGAGCTCATTCCAGAGAGCCGGTGCCCCCACAGAGAAGGCTCTCCCCCTGGGTGTTGCCAGTCGACATTGTTTGGCCGACGGCACCCTGTGGAGCCCCTTTCTGTGGGAGCGTATTGGCCGGTGGGAGGCTGTTGGTGGCAGAAGGCGGTCTCATATATACCCCGGTCCTAAGCCATGGAGCGCTTTAAAGGTGGTCACCAACACCTTGAATCGTACTCGGAAGACCACCGGGAGCCAGTGCAGCTCACGCAGGAGGGGTGTTACATGGGAGCGCCGAGTCGCACCCATAACCACCCGCGCTGGAGCCTTCGAGTGCTGTTCAGGGGGAGCCCCATGTAGAGAGCGTTGCAGTAGTCCAGACGGGACGTGATGAGGGTGTGAGTGACCGTGCGCAGGGCATCCCGGTCCAGAAAGGGACGCAACTGGTGCATCAGGCGAACCTGATAAAAGGCTCCCCTGGCCACGGCCGTCATATGCTCTTCCAAAGACAGCCGTGCATCCAGGAGAACACCAAAGTTGCGAGCCCTCTCTGAGGGGGCCAAGATCTCACCCCCAATAGTCAGCGATGGACCCAGCTGACTATACCAGGACGCCGGGAACCACAGCCACTTGGTCTTGGAAGGGTTGAGTTTGAGCTTGTTTCTCCCCATCCAGATCCGCACGGCCTCCAGGCACTGGGACATCACGTCAAGGGCATCATTGGGGTGGTTCGGAGTGGAGATGTACAGCTGAGTATCGTCAGCGTACTGGTGGAATCTCACTACGAAACCACGCATGATCTCGCCCAGCGGCTTCACATAAATGTTGAACAGAAGGGGTGAGAGGACTGACCCTTGTGGCACCCCACAAACAAGGCGCCTTGAGGTTGACCTCTGCCCCCCTGCCAACACAAACTGCATACGGTCGGAGACTATTTTTAGACTATTGGACTACTATTTTATTTAGTAAAATAATTTATAAAAATGAAATAAGTAACATATTCTTTTAGAATATGAACAAGAAAAAAACCTAAGTTTCATTTTTCCTCCTGTAGATGGTCAGGACGCAATCATCGTGAGAAGATTGGTGTGCATGTCAACTTTGATGAGATTCTAAACATGGAACCCTATTGTTGCAGAAAATCTCTAAAATCCCTTATGGCAGATTACTTTATCTATGATTTGTCTGCTGTTGTGATGCATCATGGGAAAGGATTTGGTTCAGGACACTACACTGCCTATTGCTATAATTCAGAAGGAGGTAATTCATATGGAAAGGCAGAGATTATTGGATTTATATGAGAAATATAATTAATAAGGTTATCTTTTAATGGCAACTTTTTGGAGATGTTATAAGCAATTTTTATATTCTTGAGATTCATAATCTGGAAATCTGAAAATTATAGCATATCACATTGAAAGACAAGTCTCTCAGCTTAACTACTTTGCATGAAATCCCATTTTCCCCAAATATTAGAAACTGTTTCATATAATTATTTCAGATGCAGCTGTTTCTGTATTGAACAACTTTGAAAAATGTGTGTGTGTGTGTGTGTGTGTCTTCTTTACACTAGGAATGTTGCCTTTGTTTGCCTCTAATTACAAATCACTTCACAGAGTGAATGAAAGGTTTGTTTAATTTGGCTTTGGCCTTCATATGGAAGTGGTTGTTACCATGGCAGCGCAGTGCTGCATTAGTTAAATATTTGGTCTGGTTCAGCAGTGTTGGTTACATACTTAATAAATGTAGATTCTTAAATTATAAAAAGATCAATCTTGTGCTTTTAGAAGAAAACATCTATATTAACATTTTTATTACTCTTATTTTTGTTGTTCTAGGGTTCTGGGTACACTGCAATGATTCCAAGCTCACCATGTGCACTATGGAAGAAGTATGCAAGGCCCAGGCATATATTTTGTTTTATACCCAACGAGTTACTTTAATGAATGGACATTGGAGAATGTCAGGTCTCGACTCACCATCTGGAAAACAGGCAAATACTGAAGTTAATGGCTCCAATGCGAAAAGTGACAGCTAATTCAGAGCCAAATTGCTATGTACAGGATAAGTCTGAATTGCGCAAAAATGTACTAAATCTGCCTTCTGGAGCCAAACCCTATTACGCGTTCAGATCTTTTGTACCTTTTAAACTCATTCATGACAGTAACTTCCCAAGTTATTAGCATATATATCTCAATTGTTAAGAGAAAATTTTCCATTTGAATCTTTAAATTTTACCTCAAGCTGTTTTTCAGCATTTTAATATTTTGAAGTAGGAAACTTAGATGAGGAATATGGGTGGGCAAACTCTGGACTATTTTTAAATTAAAAGCTGTGTTTTATACTACTTCTAGCAGTACCGTGGATATTGTCTGCAGGAATCTGTCTTGCTTCCATGATTAAAAGATGTGATGGTAACAAATGCTTTTAGGTTTTCTTCTGGCCATGTTAAAATGTTTTCTCTGTTCTGTAACCGAAGAGTTCAAGTAGTACAATACTTTTCACATATTATTAAAGCACTAAATCACTAGAAAGATCAGCAAGAACATTAAAATATTATCATTCCCTTAGCCTATTTATTGCTTCACTCCAAGTATACTGCTGAACTAAATGGTAACCTGTGAGGAAGGCTGTGTAAATGGAAATTCTAATTGCAAAAACAGCACATAGGCTTTTTGTCACAGGTTCTATATCTAATCTACTGTACAGGTAGTCCTTGACTTACAACTGGTCATTTAGTGACTGAAGTTATGACGGACCCCTTCCCCCAACAGTCAGCATGATTGCATTTGGGAAACCCAGCAACTAGTATGCATTTATGGCCCGTTTTCAATGTATCAAGTCACATGACTGCAATTTATGTTTGTTGCCAGAAACATACATTTTCTTCTGGTTCTGTAAAAATACCCGTTGTGGACAGTGGATTTGCTTAACAACCATGGTAAGTTGTTTAATCAACAATCACCCAAAACAATATAAAATCAGGTTTATCATATGATGACCTGCATAACTTACTAATTCCAGGGTCAGTTATGATCATAAATTGAATAACTCTACTCTGATCTGTGACTTGCCATAGTAAAATCCATGGAAGATGATAAAAATTCTGGGTTTTTTTGCTATTAACATCTGGAAAGGTTTTACAGCAAAGATGTGTCGGTCAGGTTATCACTATCATTAATTTTCCTAAATGCTGTTTATAGTTTCTACTGGAAAACAAAATTCAAATTATTGCTCTATAGATATTAATGAATTTTGCTCCCTCCTATCTAAATTTAAAGGCCTTTATGTTCATTTTTTCTTTCGAGTGCTTCAGTTGCTCCTTTATGTTCATTTATCCAATGCAAAACTGCAGCATAGGCTAGCTTTGGCAATTAAGAGGGTCATTCTGCAAAATGGAGGGACATTAGGGTTATGACTAGATTGCAATACTGTTCAATGTTCATTCTACTGCAACGAGGCTGAAATTAAAATTCTCCAGAACATAAAAAACCAACCAAAATTGCCTTTAACTTTTTGCCCTACTGATCTCCTAAAATATGAACAGTTATCTGAACTACAGTTCTCTCAAATTGTGGTATTCAAAAAATTTTCTCCATGGTTTGGAGAAACCATTCTCTGCTGTGAAGTATCCTGTGCAAAACTTTTCAATGACAAGAAAGGCTGTTAATACAATACATTTGCATATAGGAACATTCATATGTAAAATAAGCACTCGTGCCTTCTCACCATTTCTTCTGAAAACAGGTTTGCAAAAATGACTTTAGATATAGCTGAATTTACATAGAAATCTATTTTAATTCTTCTTCATAGGAAACTTTTAAGAATCAAGTTAGCACTCTTGAATAATTGATTTCTTGCCAAACCCAGGAACTGTAATACAGAGAGGGTCTTTGTCCAAGTTACAATAATAATTACATTGAATCTCATTAAGAGATTAAAATATTTGCTTCGGATATCTTATGGTTATGATTTTCATTTACAACAAAACTTGCTTTCCTCTGCATGTTTCATGTTAATGGCTATTATTTGCAAGGCAAGCCTACTCAGCAGATACTTTTCCATGTACTATTTTCTGCATCACACGAGGTAGCAAAAGATATTAGTTCAGTCTTATCTTGAGAACACAATGGTTCAAGTGAAAGACACATGGTAGAGCAAGCACACTAAAGAGCAAGTTATTTGCAGGCAGATAACATTACAAATTTAGAGGGTACAAGCTCTGTTTTTACCACTTTAAAAGATGCACAAGATTATCTAAATAAAACAATGTGAAAAGAACAGAAATAGAAGATATGAAAAAGGATTCAGCAAGAAATAAAAGGATTGAGGAAAATAATAGGAATAATACAATGAACTTAAAAGACAATTAAAATGCATCAGATTTCACTTCCATGCTGAATTTGTACTCTATGACACAGATTTAATCTTTTAAAAGAAGCCCCAGTGTCTGCCTGTACAATCAGTTCAGGTAGTTCTTTTTAGCCTGTGCTTTAACATTTAGGTTATTATAAATTCCCAAATGTAAGACCTTTTATTTCTTTTTATATGCTTGCCAAGAAAGAGTTTCACCTATCTTCTTGTCTTTTAAGCTTAAGTAATACCATTAGCGACAATAGATCTCCTGCTTGGTTTCTCTGTTGCAAAAAAAATATGCTATGGTGCGAAGGAAAGGCTTCAGCCTTTATTACATAAAAACCTAAAGTCAAAAATAGCACGCATATTGTTTATACTTCGTTTTTCAAAAAGTCTTAAACATAGTGTTGATTGTTCAGCTATTTCCAGTTCTATTGTCTGTAATAATAGTACATATAAATATTAAAACTCCTTCATTTGGACACAGAAAGCCAAAACTGAATGTTGAGAATGCAAATCTTATAACAGACACTTCATTCTAAACTCCTACATTTCTCTTATACTGACATCCTCTGGCCTTTATTTTTCTTTCTCCTCTTGTTTCAGCTTTTCCCTAAGAAAGTTTGGAAAACTATTTACACTACAATAAGCTGTATCCCAGCAGCCTGCTGATTACAACTTGTTTGCAGCCTTTTACATGTATACTTTTTCTAACACAAATAATAAGAGCTCAATATTTAAAATATTCTTTTAGTGTCTACAAAAACATGGAAAGTTATTAAAACTGAAATATCCCTTCTGGCTTAAGAATTCAGCATCATGTATTTTTAATTAATAGCCAAGATTATAGCTTGGCAAAGCTATAATATATTTAGCAGCTTCAAACTGTCCAAGTTAAATAGTACTGCAAGTAAGAAACCTTAGTTTATACAGTACCTTAATGAGCTCTGCAATTACTATACAGTAGCTCCACCAAAATATTTAACAATTTTAACCTTTAGATCTATTAAATGTTCCATTAATCATATATGCAAATTATAAGTTGATTTAATACTTCTGGTTTGCATAGAACAAAAAACACTATGCTTCAAACTTTTTGTATGTTAAAAACAGAATGATTGTGTGATTTTGATTGGCTTCAGCTATACTGCATAGGAGATGAACTTTTTTATAAGTAAAAAATTCTAATAAATTAAAAATATAGAAGCTCACACTGTAGAAGAAATAGCCTATTATAAAGCAGGCTTATATGAACACTAGTGTTTATCATACAGGAATGGCAGACAATAATCATACTAGCCTAGACTACCCAGTGGTAGTCTCCAGAATTCACCAAGTGAGTAGATCCCACACTTGGAATTTGAGAAGGTTTTAACAACACTGTACTTTTTAATAAGCAATACAGTGCCAAAAAAAGTAAAATGGCCTTTGAGTTTGATTCCAGGTGGCTGGATACACCATTGCAATTCTCGATATTGCATACCACTGCAATTTTCTAAAAATACTATATAAGTATTTACATTGGGTTTTTAAAAAATTCTAAGTATAGTACAGCCTTGTATGTTGCCCCTTCAGTGCTGCTTAATTAATTTTGCAACCAAGTCAAGCAGCTGCAAAACTCCCTCAAATTCTATGTCAACCCATCATGATTCACCATTTACTTCTCTTAAAGCCCTTGTAAGATTAAAAAAGTGCAGCATTTCACTGCAAGAAAAATGGCCAGTCCTAGCCCACTCTATTAAAAAGCATATCAAAAAGAAAACCCAGTAATTTGATTCAAAGCAAAATAAGGAAGCAAAATAAACATGTACACAATGCAACTGAAAACTAAACCATGCTTTGTATTTGCTTGCTGTGCTTACACTGGAAACTTTTTCTAATACAAGGTGGGAGAGACTTTCCAGTGTGTTACTGCCTTGGATTGTGACACTTTTAAAAACTATTTGAATTTGTGATTTATTGATTTATTAATTTTACAAAATGCATTCCAGGCAGTTTAAAAGGCAACAGCAAAGACAGCTTAGGTGCAGAAATCATTTGTGATCATTCAAAGCATTCAAGTAAGAATATGGTAATATAAATACCTGAAAAGCGTATTTTCAGAAATATTTCAAACAATATGTATAACTCATTCCAAACTAAAAATAACACTTTGTAGCATATTTCTCACAAAAGAAAAATATAGACGTAATCTGAAATATTCTAGAAGCCCCAGTAGCTGGTTTTTTTTTTCTTAGTTACATTAGAGAACTTGCCTTTGATTAAATTCTTTTCTTCTGAACATGGAAAGTTATCACATTGAGTTGACTGTTAAAACAGACTGCAAATTTATTCTGGCATAACATGTTCCAACAGAGTACATAAGTGAGGTAATGGCTTTGACATTTCAATAGTCATCTCCTCTGCTGACAACTTCTTTGCACATTGGACGCAATAATATGGTGTGCTCAAACTGTGCTGTGTATGAGCCTTTAATATCACATAGAGGAGGATATGGGTCCACTATACCCAAGTCACATAGGTTCTTCAGTGCCATTAGGTATTTACTTTCTCCCAGACGATCTAACCATCTACGACAAAAGGCAAGAGTACCAAAATTTTCATTGATAACATTCAGCAAGTGTTTTGCTCTTGGAAGCCTAAAAGAAAGAGAATAGAAATAGATGTAATGAAGGAAGACATGAAAGATGCTTGGAATAATTAAAACAATTGCTTTACAGAATCATATGGAACTACACAAATGGGAAACATTAACAAGGATGCGTGGGGGAATGATAGTTTGTGGATAAGAAAAATTATATAAGGATTCCTGCAAAAATTAAAATGAGAGATTACATAGATGTGGATTGCTTTTAGAGTAACTGGACAAATTCTTTGTGTGTGAAAACTTGCTTGACAACGGGAAAGAATGCCAATACTGTTCACTTACACAAAGTGAAAGGTAGTAGAGTGAATGCAAAAACTACAGCAAGATTAGCCAGTTAAAACTGCCTGGGAAAGTGTTTTACAAGATTATGATCAAAGAATATGGTAATGAGCAAATTTAGGAAGTGCAGTGCAACTTTATTTGGTTTATTGGCTTTATTTCCATTCAGGAAAACATTTTAGTGATGGGACACATTTCTTAGGATTTGGGATGAGGCCTTTTCAATAACCATCCCATCCTTAATATGCAACTATTGAAATCCATATTGCCCACAACATGAATAGTCCTTACTACTTCATATGTGTTATTGCCATTGTTCTATTATTACTGTGATGATATGTCAGTATGATTCCTTTATGAGCTGAATATTAACTACCTAGAGTATCAGATTAAACATAATAAAAATGCTAGCAAATAAACAACTGAAGCTATTCGTGATATTAAAATAACTTGAAGGCACAAAATTAGGACACTAATTTAAGTGAAGTGCAACTATTACACTGGTATACCAATTTCTAATTTATCCAAATCTAATTTTTCTTCTTGCTTTATCTATCAATAGATCCAAGCCCCAAAATGGTAATGTGCCAGATGAACTCACCATTTTCAGATCTAGCAAGGCCCAAACCATGCCAAAGAAGCTAGGTGTAACTTTGAAATATGACCTCCAAATTCAACTTCATAGATTGCTTATATCTTTTTTTTTTTTTTTTTTTTTTTTTGCTTATCCCATGAACTTTTCATTTGGCAGAGATATCTGCTTTTAATATGCCAATGCCAGTAAAGCACTTTTTGATGATAATTTTCCTACTTTTTATTACTCATTTGAAAGTGCATTGTTATGCTGTTTATTAGTAAAGATGTTCCTATCTGCTCAGAGAAATAAACACAATTTATATTTTTGGATGTTTAACAAGAGAACTAAAACTATGTTTCATATAAGCACTATGTTCTTACCACCCTTTTCAAGTTTTAAATCTTTCTTATCCGTAATGTAAGCATACTTAAAGTTACATTTTCATATAATGCAGTAAAATCAGCACTAACCTTATTGGCACATGTCCAACATCAAAGTTCTTCATATAATGAGAACATTCCATATCATCATGAACGACCCCCTTTCCTGTGCTACCAAAGGTTTCTATAGCATATACTTCTCCTTCCTATTAAAAACAAACATATATTAATTTAATATATGTATATAACACCTTAAAATTATGAATCTGAACTGGGCTACTTGCTCCAAAATTAATCTGGCCATAATTCTGTTTACACATAATATACGCCATTTTTTTTAATCAAGAAGAAACGTAATCATTTTATTCCTCGTGTCAGGAAGAGCAGCTGAATTAACCAGTAAGTCTTTGTTCATGTTTGTTTAGCATTGTATCTAAATCTTATTTGTTTTAAATACAGTATAAGATTTTGATTCTAAGCAATTCTAATTTAGCATTATGTCTGTACCAGAACCACTACCTGTTCTTCAAAAAGCTATTATTTAACTATAGTAGAATTTGTACGTATTATCTGCAGAACAGTACATGCGCAAAATGCACTTTAAATTTAGAGTGAACTTATTTACTTCCTGAAAATTAGCAGTTCTCAAAGAGAATGCATAGTTTTCTTCTAACAAAGTTCCTAATGGAGCAATCTATTTAGCAGTGAAAGGTCCTTTCTTGTTAAGACCATAGGGTTTCATGTAAACATTTTCATGTAAACATTTTATTCAATGTTTATATGAAGCTACCCAAGTGAAGACTATCCATCAGCAAAATGGCAAGTATCAATGCACTGTACTAAAACAGTGTTGTATATTATATTTTTGACTCGCCACACAACATCTTAAAACTGTTAATTTTGATTAACAACAACATTTAATCATATGAACAGTTAATTTGGAATTATTTTTAAAGAGCCATTATTGTACAGATAACAAAAGATCAGTGGTACAAGAACATAATTAATTCTTTTGACATCCCACTGACCAGAATTTTTTTTCAACCCAGTCCATCCATATTTGGTTTCCTTAATTTGCTTTTCTGCACTATGGGTGTTATGACTGATTGCTCCACTTGGCACCCAGTTTACATTCCAATAGCAGCGTTTTGTAATCGCATCCGTGACATTTTTACAAAATCCCAAAATGCTCCTGCTGGTCAAAACATTTAGTGGTAATTAAAAACATTGAAATCAATGGGACCTCCAAGCAAGCATGAGTAGGATCAAACTCTATTTATACTTACTTCCATTCTTGTTGCTTCTCCTCCTTTCACAATGGGAACAGTTTTGCCTGCGTGTATCCTGTATGGCCCAATAGAGTGTCCATTCAGATTCCGAATAGGTTTCACTACATAAAATGTAAAATACTAAGATAAATATATGCATGTAAGTAAGAGGGCAGTGTAAAACATCACAGGAAATGTGAGATTTAATAGACTTTGTGCATTTTCATAAGTTTTTAGATTTACAAATGCAACTTGAATCTTAAGTTAGTTTTAGCTGATTTACATGTCAGGCAAATTTATTTATTTATTTATTTATTTTTCATATTTGTATACCGCCCTACTCCCGAAGGACTCAGGGCAGTGAACAGCCATAATAAATACAAATACATATAGAAGTTAAAAACTATTAAGAATTTACTGACATTTTTATTAGGCAAATTATACCTTCTGAAATAAGCCATTTTAAAAACTCAATATTCAGAGTTTAGAAGAATATATTGTTTTAAAAATCAGCTTCAAAATATTTTTATTGTAGATATAATACATACATAAGCAAGTTTTCATCAGGATAACCATACATATTAGTTGGAAAATAAATCACCTTGATAGGTTTTGCCATCAATTTCAACTTCATAAGATTCCATGACTTCCTGGATAGCCTCACCAACATCACAGAGGCGAACATCTATTCCAGCACACTATTTATATACAAGAGAAAATGAAAATTATTTTTATCTTCAGTTTTACAGTATGTAGATGAAGACGGAATTGTACTATTTCTGAGTATACCTTTATTCCAGTATTAGTTGCATCTTTTACAGCTTGTAAGAGCTTGTCATATTTTGGATTGAATGTGACAGTAAAAGCACAGTCAATGATACGACCTGAAATTAGATACAAAGGAGATAAAATAACTTGCTTTTAACTAAAAATTATATTTGTATTTTAAGAAAGAGGAACTCACCATTAATATGTGTTCCAAAATCTATCTTGCAGATATCATCATACTGCAAAACAGTTGGATCTCCAGCATTCGGGGTATAGTGGGCTGCACAATTATTCAGAGAACACCCAGTGGGAAATGCAAGCCCAGCATTTAAGCCATTTTCTCGTATCAACTTCCTTGAACAATCTTCTAGTTTTTCACTAGAAAAGCAAATATCTATATTACAAAAAAGGGTTTGTTTCCATGTTTACTTAGCTGTTTCTAGTAGTCCATTATTTCTAGGCATACCATTGACATTACACAGTACTGCATAAGACTAACATTTTCTGTTTCAGAAGTATAAATGCTATGCAAACTTTGATGTGGTATGCAAACTCAGAAATATTTCACAATATTTTAAACAGTTTTGAGTAATACTAGGAAACTACTGATAACCTTGAATCTCTAGATGTAACTATTCAAAACAAATGAAGAACAGTTTTTATTGCTTTATAGAACTCTTGTGCCAAGCTTCTGCATCCATGAAGGCTTATACACTGAAAATAATTAAAAGTTAAATCCAAAAACATGTCAGCTACTATACCATCTACTTTTAAATTAAAACGTTAGACTTTCATTATTTAAAAAAATGTTACTATATTTTATTATTACCAAATTTCGATCATGGTCATTCCAGGCTTGATCCAACTCGTAACATATTTCCTCACTTGTCTATGTGCTTCAGCAGCCTCTCTGAAATCATTCCAGATCTCTTCACTTGCTCGATCTAAGGCTCTCTTTTCATCACTTGTAGTCCTCCAAGCAGCTGTTCTCCTTTAATATTGAAAAGAAAAGTCAGATATTTGTCACCATAATGTGAAATCCAAACTGAGTATCAGATGAATTTCAATTTGGGGGTGGGAGGGAGGGTGCAGAGGATGATAGTGGAACCCAGTAATAAAATATGTAACTTTTCAAAATACTAATTTTCATCCAACTCAAAATTGACATTGATACTTTTTTGCCATATGACTCTACAAAAAATGCCAAATAGTTCTTTAAGCTGTCAAGTAATTAGAGTTATGTCTTTAAACATGAAAATACTGCATTCGCATTATGACTGGGTTCACAGAACATGCTGAATCATTCTTTATTGACTACATCACGACTAGGCTACATTCACATAGGCCAGGGGTGAGCAACCTGCGGCTCTGGAGCTGCATGTGGCTCTTCTACCCCTCTGCTGCGGCTCCTTATCACTCAAAATATGTCCCTCAACCACCAATGTGCGACACCAACCGGTATGCAATTGATTGAGCTTTTCAACCCCCGGTAGGCCAACCATGGATAAATCCAAGAAAAGAAAAGTTTCAGAAGAAAACAGAATGTTTACTTCAACTATATATGCTAGTTTTGTGGCCACTCAAGAAATAGTCAGGCACGGGAAGGGTTTTGTGGTTCCCAGTGATTTCTTTTCTGTGGGAAATGGGTCCAAATGGCTCTTTGAGTGTTTAAGGTTGCAGACCCCTGACATAGGCCAAGCCATGTGTTTACAGTTCTTGGACTCATAAAACAAGCTATGTATAATCAAACAAACTACACTTTGCATAGTATATGAAATCTGTTTCACATACTATGCAAAGAAAAAATCTTGGAATAAAATCTTTACTATATAGCTCTGCCAAATTATCTGCTGAGGTTTTAGAAAATGGGATTTGGGTACCAGTATACATTATCCTTAATTATCAGCCTTACCCTACAATGGCTATATTCCATTTCCTCAGAATGCTGGGGACACTATTATCTATAGTGTCTATTTTTCCAATCTTTGGGGTAGTGCAAAACCTAAGGCACTGTGGATGGGTTTTCTTTGATTATACACGGTTTCTGAGGCCAATCGTGATACATAAACACATGCATACACATACATACAGCTGCCATTATTAGAAACTTGCTGATATACTATATATCACATAAATGCCAAACCTATTCTTTGCCCAGATATATTATAAAGTGCAAAATAAAATATTTGAAGTGTAGATGAGTCTTCAAAAGCAATATCCTATCAATTAAATTATCAGTATCTTGAACCCTACATTGAACCCTACATTGAAAAAGACACATCAAGACACATACCCATCTTGTGTTGCTGGATACTCGCATTCCTCGCCTTTTGGAAATATCCCACTGGGAAACAAGTCACATATTGGAATAGATGGTGGATCTGTCTGCAGCTTTGCTGTTGGAGAAAGAGACTTTGAGTCCGTCTTAGAATAAAAGAAATCATTGTCAACAAATATTTCTTTTTAAAATAATTCTTGCTTATTGTCTGAGTTTTAGTCAAAAACAAATATATATTAAATAAATAATTCTCAGACTGGTCAGAATTCCACCCAAAAGTTTTTCTTGGCCAGTTTTAGATAACTGGTCTTATGGATACCATGTGAGTTTCTTTAAAACAGTTTTAACATATATTTCACATGCCTCTAGGACAATCTACACTGGTCATAAAGCATTAAACCTATCTTTTGTTAGTGTATATCTGTGTATTTATGTATGTACACACACAGACACTACAGTTCCTTAACTTTTAGTTCCTTTAAACTTACATTTGTATTCCACAGAGAAAAACTGGCTTATCTTTGTAAAGATTATTGGAGAACCCTCCTCCACAAAATACTTGCATGCTGCAATATAGGTAGAACTCACTTAACAACGATAATTTAGAGCAGAAACTCCATCACTTAAGTGAAGTGTCTACAGAGATTCTCAGTCATCCAGGTCATGGTTGTCCCAAAGGTGCTTTTTCAAAATGCAACTGGACTTTATTTTGCTTGAAGATGTTTCACTTCTCCAGTTCTAATTGAATGGTGGAGAATGGAAAGATTTCTGCAAGGAATATAAATCCTTCCATTCGCCACCATTCAGTTAGAATTGAAGAAGTTTCTTGGATGAAAAGCAAAATGTCTTCAAGCAAAACAAAGAACGTCCAGGTGCCTTTTGAAAAAGCACCTTTGGGATATCACATGACCACACTGATTTATGACGATAGTTGCAGCAGTTCTAGTTTTAGAACTGAAGCACTCAATGATCACATGATCAAGATTTGTAACTTCCTGCTGGCTTCCCATTGACTTGCTTGCACCAGAGTGAAGGTTACAAATGGAAAACATGTGATGGTGGGACATTGCAACCATTAATTGTGAACTGGTGGCCAAGCACCCAAATTGTAATCAAGTGACCACAGGATGCTGCAACAGCTACAACTATGAGAAACAATTATAAATCTCCTCTTTCAGAACCCTCATAGCTTTGAATGGTCACTGAATGAGGACTACCTGTAGTCATTTTCTGTCTGTACATATATTAATTTCTTTTATAAATATTTTAAAGCATCTATTAGATCCTTTGTCTCACAGATAGAGTCTTTTACTGCTACCAGAAAACTTTTAAAGAAACAATTAAGTACCTGATAGTATGTTTAATCTCAGAATCCAAATTTGTGCAATAGAAGAACAAATAAAGATATTAAATTGAATTGATACTACATTTTAATCAAAATGGAAGATCAGTGTTCTTTCACCGGATCAACAAGGGCAAATCCAATACTTAAGAATGTTGCTCAAGAGTTTGCCAATGCTATATGGCAGCCAACTAGGCAATGAACCATTGCTTTTATTCAGAATAAAGTAGTATTTCACAAACATTTCAGAATTATGGTCAATATTTAACCAACACCTACGTCCTTTCTTTTTCTTCTTTTTCTTCTTTTTCTTTCCTGCTGCACTGTCAGCGTCTCCTTCACCATCTACACACATCAGATAAAATATTAAATACTGAAAATGTCCTAAGAAAATAACATTTAGTCATTCACAGTTATTTTCTTCCAGAAGATTCATTTGATAAAGCCATAGCCATGTTTTATCACAAATACTGCTGATATTGTACACTAGATCACACACAATCAGTTTATTTTATGTATATGTCAGCTTTTTTTTAACAAACTGGAAAAAAGGCACACTGAGCTGCCACTTCCTATTTTCCCCCCTCCAGAAAAATGATTTGTAAACTATGATTAATTTTTTCCATTTAAATCTTTTTGTTGCCTTCCTAGATTTTTTTCTACTCATGGCATATTTGGCTAAATGCCAAGCTTCCAGAAATTCCCTAGCATTTTTATATTTGGCTTAGTCTAAGATTAGACAGAGAACACATAGTCTCCAGCAGCCAACAGTGCAATAAACAGGGATCAACACCCGAAAAACAATCAAGCAGAAAATAATGTTCTAATCAAGAATTACCAAGGAGGAAACCACATTCCGAACAAAATTGGCAGGGCAAGATACTGCATATATAAACAGGCAGCAAATCCCAGTTAGTTGCATTGATTATGTTACCTAGTTTATTTACTAATTCATTGCATTTCTATACTACCCACCTCTCCTAAATGACTCTGGGCAGCTAGTTGAATAATGAAACATGTGCAAACAAACCAAGTTCAAGCAGCACAAAGAACCCCATAAAATAACATTAACTATGTGTATGGCAGCCAACTAGGCAATGAACCGTTGCTTTTATTCAGAATAAAAGCTGTGGATACCACTGTATTTGAATCAGTTAAAATGTTTAAACTTACATGTTATCCACTCTTTCAGGTAACGTTTACATTGTACTTTAAACTAGCTAACATACTGTCTAATTGTGCATCATCAAACGACTGAACTTATGGTCAAATAATATCTTTTAACTCAGGTGATCCTATCTTTAAGTCTGAGGAGGAATTAAAATCAGAAGGACATGTCTGTCATTGGTTTACATATTTACAATTGAAAGAAAGATTTAAAGCAGACAAAAAGAGTTATGGGTTTGATTTTATGAAAAACAAATTGGAAATACTACTGTGTGGTAGTCATGAACATGTTATTGCTAAAATTTATAAATTGTTATTGAATTTGGAGAATGAATATATAATGCACTGCATGATTCAGTGGACAAGGAATTTTGGATATGTCTTGTTGAACAATGGGATAATATGTGGATGAAAGGTTTAAAATTTACATTAAAATATAACTTAAAAGAAAATTTTTATAAAATGATGTATCATTGGTATTTAACACAGGTTGTCAAGAATGTATAAAGGTATTTGAAATGAGTGTTGGAAATGCAAAAGTAAAGACAGAAGGGACCTTTTATCACTTATGGTGGACATGTGGCAAAGCAAATAAATATTGGAGTACGATTCATATCTTAATACAAAAGAATCTCAAAGTGATTATTTTTTGGTTTTTTGCTTTTAATGGAAAAAGACTTGGAAAAAAATTCTGGAACTTTGATGCTACAGTATATATGTTGATGGCAGCAAGATTACTTTATGCGCAAAAATGGAAGGACACTTTGATTCCCACAATGGATGAACAGCTGCAGAAGCTGATGGAGTTAACAGAGATGGCTAAACTGACTGCTTTAATTAAAGATAAAAATACAACTACTTTTGTTTCTACTTGGAAGCCGCTTCTGGACTTTGTGGTATAAAGTTTTGATTCTGATAAAAATCATAAAATTTTGATTTTGTGTTTTACTGATTACATAGGTTTGTTGCTATAAAAATGGCTAGTTTATACTATTATGTAAAAGTAAAAAGTTAAGTTTTGATGTTATTTTTTTATTCCACTGCACCAAAGGAAATCAGAAGTTGCCTTTTCCCCCTTTTTCTCACACTTTTCCCTTCCCTTTTCCCTCCTCTGTCTTCCCTACTATTTTCTTTTGCATTTCTGTATCTTATAGTATTAATACATAAATAAAACTTTGGTTTAAAAAGCTTCTAACCTACTGCAATCCAACAATCTTTGGCAACATTATTTATTCAATAAACATAGTTAAATATTATGGCTAAAGACTACGTGAAACCAAACCATTTTTACTATAATCTATATCAGACAGTTTCAACATGAATTTCAGTTCTCCATTCTAGTAAACTTTTATTCTAGAAATATTGCTAGCACAAAGTCACATGAATATTTACCTTCATCATCATCATCTTTTTCCTTTTCTTCCAGTGTTTGTTTATCTAATTGGTTTGCTACCTCATCAAGTGTTGTCTCTAACTCTTTTTCAGTCTCTTGTTGTCCTATTTGCAAAATAAACAAATAAGTTAACACGAATGTCAAACTCCCAGATATCAGTGATCTTATGTCTTTTCCTCAGGTCTATAATTCTTCACAATAAATAAAAAACTACACATTTTAAAAAAGCATAGCTATACATTCAAATCTATTCTTCACTCTTAAATTAAACTCTTCTACTGGAAGAGTTTTTAAACCCATTCACACTTTCTATCTCCACAATCAGGTTATATTCCTATATCTTATTTTTCTAAACAATGACAATCAAAGTTTAGTGCCATTTTGCAATAGTTAATTTCTTTTATCCCTACTGCTCAACCTATTTAGACTTTCAACTAAAAGATCAGTCACCTCTTGAAAAATATCGTATTAAATAATGTATTAATTGTGGATTCTATTAAATACAATTTCTCCTCATCTCTGTAAAGACTGTGCTTAATTTTTTAATAAAATATCCCTCCCTCAATTCAGTTCACAAGCCCTGTTTCTTTACAGAACAGTGGAAAGATGCCATTGTTGGGACAAGATTTATTACGCAAGAAATCCTCCTTTATACCGCGCAGTAAAATTAACTTTCATATATATCGTAGTATTCCCACCATTATTACCAAAATGACTTATGTTTCCCGCCACCACTTTCCAAAAACAATTTTTAAATTCTCCAACAGCAACGGGTACGGCACCGGGGAATAACGAAGAAGGGAGATCGTCCGGTGTCATCCAAACGCCTTTCCACGGGAACCCAAAGGCTGATCCCCGGCCAGCCATAGCACTGTTGCTCCACTCGAATGCAAACTTAATACGGCCAACACCTTCGTTTCCCTCGCACGCTTCCCAGGGCTCACGCTTCCCCATATTCAGGGGACTACTCCGCCTTGCTTTCGGAAAAGTTCCTTCCTCGGCCACCCCAACCTTCCCTTTCCCCGAGGCGGCCTAAGCTTGCCTTGCCCGGCCCAGGTCCCCTCGTACCGACTGCGCCTCCTTTGCTTTTCTTTTTCTTCTTGCGCTTTTTCTTGGCGTTTTCATCGGCGGCAGCCCCACCGGCGCTTTCTCTTTCCTCGGGCTCCAAAAGCAGCTCTCCGTTCAGGTGTTTCTCCTCCACCGGGACGGCCCCTTGCTCCACGCCCGCCATGTTGAGCGCTCGCCGACGTTCCCAAGACTGCCACTAACAGAGGCACAGAAGGGGCAGGACATCAGAAAAGGCTGCCGCTCGTGCTCCGGCTACTCTATGGTGCGGAAGCGAGGCACGCCGGGAAAGTGGAGAAGTCGACATCGAGGCGGTTGTAGGCACGTGCGCCTGGAAGGTTCCGCGAGGAGAGAGCCGCGAACTGCTCCGGGGCTCTTCGTGGGAATTTCATTGTTGTTTATATAGAGTTAGGAGGGCTCCGTCTTTCCCACCAAACTATAATGTGGTTTTGAGTTTAACAGATTTATCTTGCAGGAAAGAACAGAACGAGCGATTGAAGCCAGATACAGTTGGAAATAAGCCCCACTGAACTGAATGGAACTAGTTTCCAGCTCAGCACCAACGGAATCACAAAGCAAAAGTTTTCGTACTGAGTCTGCTTCAGATGAAAACTTCCATGAAAACTTTGGCCGCTCTGTGTGTTTAAAAGTTTATAATGACAACCTAGGACAGTGATGGCTAGCCTTTTCTGGACCGAGTGGCCAAAGCACGAGCCCTGAACCCCCAAAATGCAATGTGGGTGCGGCCCCTGCACATGTTCCCCTCTGTGTATCCCTACACGTGTGCACTGCCCCCCTGCACATGCCCTCTCTGGCATGCGTGCCATAGGTTTGCCATCACGGACCTAGGAAAAAAAGATTTGGACAATTCAAAGAGATTTTATTTGCGGTAGTTATCTATAGAGCTCAGTTTGGTGAAGCAGTTAAGCTATCAGGCTAGAAACTGGGCGTTCCTAGTTTCCTGACTTAGACACAAAAGTCAGCGGGGTGACCTTGGGACCAGGGGTGGGTTCTACTTACCTTTACTACTGGTTCGCAACAGGATCGTGTGCACGCCCTTGCTTCGCTTTCTCGTGTGCCTTCTGCACATGCACAGATCGCTATTGACAACATCCAGGGCAGTGGGCAGGACCTCCCACCGGTTTTACTACCGGTTCTTGCGAACCAGTCCGAACCGGGAGCAACTCACCACTGCTTGGGACAGTCACTTTCAGCCTTAGGAAGGAGGCACTGGTACAGAATACAGAGTGGATACACTGCTGTTCCATGAGCTGCACTGGTTGCAAGTTTGCTTCTGGTTCCAAATGAAGGTATAGGCTATCACCTTTAAAGGCCTCTATGACAGCGGCTCGCAACCATCAGGGACCAGTTCCGTGGAGAGAGGTTTTTCTGATGACCAGAGGAGGCATGATTACGTGTGCTGCATCCTGTGGATGGGGCTTTGCTTGTGTGGCCCTGGGCCGGTCCACTGCCTGGGGGGTTGGGTATCCCTGCTCTATGACATGGGTCCAGGTTATCTGAGGAAATATCTCACTCCAATGGGATTAGCCCGTTCCCCATCCATGCCAGCAGAAAAGGCATGCTAAGGATCCAGTTGGTTAAGGAATTTCAGCTGGCAGACTTCAGGAGAAGAGCATTTTCTGCCATGGCACCCACCCTCTGGGACATCATACCCCCCCCACCCCAATGAGATCTGCACTCATCTTTTTGGGTTTCTGAAAGGGCTTGAAGATTTGGCTCTGCCAACTGGCCTGGGGCCCCAATAATGGAGTGGCATCCTGGAAGTGGTTAATGGGTTAGATCAGGGCTGTCAAACTCACGGCCCACGGGCCGGATGCATCACGCACTGGCCATGCCTGGTTTAGCAAAGGAGGAAAAAAGTCCCGATACGTCACGTGATGCTTCTGTGACAACACGAGTTTGACACCCCTGGGTTAGATAGACTTCTCTCTCCTGTGTGCACTTTGTTCCCTTCCTCTCCACCTTGCCTTTTTTAACTGAATTTTAACTGTATTGTCATTATTTATTGTTTTAATACTTTATATGGTATTTTTTATTGAATGACTGTAAGCTACCTAGCATCACCTTGGCAAAATGGGTGGCATAGAGGTTGAATAAATAAATAAAATGGCAAACCACTTCTGAAAAACCTTGCCATAATAGAAAGGAAGAAAAAAGTCATCTATAGTACTGCACTATAAGGTGATACAGAATTCTGTGACTTTGTTTCAAACTCTTAAAAGAAACATGAAATTGGATCTCATGCCTGTAAATAACCTATCACAATTCAACATATTCCTGGTATACAATCACAATGCCTTGAAAAGCAGCCTAGATTCATTTTTTACTACCTAAGTATATAGAAAGAAGAAATGTAGACAAGTGTCTAAGCTGGATCCTCATTGTTCTTCGGGAGTAGGGCGGTATACAAATATGATAAATAAATAAATAAATAAATAATTGTTCTGAGGCTAATCTACATTCTGTTTTGACTATGGTCTGTTGAATAAATTGTAAAGCATAAGTTAGCACATGTAAAATAATAATCTATTGTTTTGTAAACTAAAACCAATTGGGTTTGCACCTAATTTTTGTAAAAAAAACAAACCTACAAAACATTTAATGTGATGTATGACCATGAGTAAATATATGGAGGAAGGCAAGAAAAAGGACCTATTAAGTCTGTGCAAAAAGCAATAATATATATGTATTTTATACATTGATTTTCCCATCCAGTAAGAGATAGCTATAGATTCACATCTAATATGCAGTTAATTTAATTGATGTTTACAGCTTTTTCCATGAATGGAGATGTGACTAGTTAGATGTAGGATGCATCAGAGGACTTATTTAAGTTACAAAATGATTTTAATGTAATTTAATTTGAATAAAAGTAAAATATATGTGCCAAGTACCTACCAAGCTTTTCTCAAGCCAAGAAAATGTCATGTGCCCAGCAGTCAAGGTAATTAGTGCCTTCACAGCCAGCAAAACAAATAACAGTAGAGAGGGAGGGGCTGTGACCATAGCCAGTTTGGGCAAGAAATGTGATTTGGACAATGAAGCAGAATATTACTTTTTTCCCCCTATTCAGAATATTAGATAAAAAAATTTCAGGCAGAAGGAAGTTTATATTTCATATTGAAAAGATATGTTTAATATCTATCAATAAGTATTATGTCTAATGTTTTATGATGAATGTATTTTTACAATGACTATGATAATGATCTATCATCATTGTTGTATGTACACTGAGAGTTTATGCACCAGAGACAAATTCCTTGTGTATCTAATCACACTTGGCCAATAAAGAATTGTAATTCTAATGTGGGTGATGATGAAGAAGTTCTAATAGTGGCTTAAAATTATTAATGTGAATGCACTTATATATAAATCAAGTATTGTTTTCTAAACTAATAAGAGTGCTTGGATTTAGTGGAGATTTTCTGTTTCAGCAACAATCTTTATTACGGTCTTTGACCAACATGTACACACACACACACATAAAATACATAAAATATACATTAAATGGCAATTAAGAGAAGTTATATGAATGAAGAAATGAAAGGGGAAAATGTTAAAGCTATCAAAGAAATTCAATGTTATGGATAGTATTCATTGCCTCACTCTTATAGCAGCAAGGCAAAATTTGGCAATGTTGTGGATAATAGTGCTTTTACATTCTGCTAAAATAATGAAGCTCTACCATTTCTCATAGTTCTTTGGAAATTCCTTTATGAGCAGTTGAATTAATATTTCATGCAGTTTCAAAACAGAAATTTCAAAACAAGAGGATGTGCTGAACATCATCTATGGTGTGGGAGTCCAGGGGCAAAGTCGTTTCTTACCAGCAGATAACTATTGAAGTGAGTGTGTTGAATCTAAGGAATGAATGAATGAAAGAATATGTAAGAATTCTTCATCAAGCAAGTAAGAAAGTAGTGGGAAAGTCAGAGGACTGAAAAAGTGGCTAATGTTCAAGCAGTGGTGTGACCATTACATTCTTATCTAGGATGAAGGGGACACATGAAACTTGCAGTTTGGGTCTAAATTGAGGAAGGGTCAGGAAATCCCTCCTTATTTACAGGTTGACTTTCTCTCTGATGAACTTCCACCCATTGCTTCTTGTCCTGCCCTCAGGGGCTGTGGAGAATAAATTGATACCCTCTTCCCTGTAACAACCCTTCAAGTTGTTGGAAGTACGGCTATCATGTCTTCCCTAAGCCTTCTCTTCATTAGGCTAAACATACTAGTTCCCTTAGCCTTTCATTGTATGATTTAACCTTGAGATTCCTTTATCATTTTTGTTGCTCTTCTTTGTACTCTCTAGGGACTCAGCATCTTTTTTGAATTGTGACCAAAACTGGACACAGTAGTTCAAGTGTGTATAAAATGGTACTATCACTTCCTGTGATTCCTGTCCCTTTGTTGATGCAGTCTAGAACTGTCTTGGCTTTTTTGGCAGCTGCAGCACATTGCTAACTCATCCTTAAGTGGTGATCTATCGGATCACTTAGATCCTTCTCACAGTCACTACTGTTGAGTTAAGTATCTCCTATACCTATGCATTTGGTTTTTCCTTCCTAGGCGCAGGACCTTACTTTTCTCACTACTGAACTGCATCTAGTTGGTTAGGGCCCAATGTTCAAGTCTGTCAAGATCCTGAATCTTGAGTCTGTCTTCCAAAGTGTTGGTAATTTCCCCCCAGCCTGGGGTCATCTGCAGATTTGATGAGTTCCCCCATTATCTCCTCATCTAGATCATTTACGAAGATATTGAAGAGCACCAGCCCAAGACAACCTTGAGTACCCCATTGCATGCTTCCTTCTACATAGATGTAGCTCCATTTAGGGCGACATGCAATGAGTACCGTTAGTCAGCCAACTGCAGATCCATTTCATGATGGCACAGTCTATTAATACATATTGTTTATCTTACTAAGAAGTATGTTTTGGTCTACATTGTCAAATACCTTACTGAAGTTAAAATATACTATATCCACAGCATTTCCCTGATCCACTAATTTAGACATTTTATCAGAGAAGGCAATAAGATTAGCTTGGTAAACAATCTTAACAAACCCATGCTGGCTTCCAGTAATCATCTTTTTCATTTCTAGATGCTTGATTATCTTTTCCAGGATTTTCCTAGGTATTGATGTCAAGCTGATGGATCTGTAGTTTCCTGGATCCACTTTTTTGCTCTTTTTGAAGATTCTTATGGACTCTGTATTTTCATTTCTATGCTCTTTATCTCCTGATTTCTCAGCAATATGGAAATGATGCATATTTTACAATTGTATTTCACTGTCATCGAAACAAAGACAAAGAGATAGTATATGCTTGGGGTTATCAATTTAAATTTTAGATCAAAACTAAGGCTATTGGGGCGATAAAACTTTATATAACCCATTTTATTCTAGTATGTTACAACGTGTTTATGAAAAAGAAAATATGAAAGATAAATCAGGAAGACCACACTTGGAATACTGCATCCAGTTTTGGATGCCACAATGAAAAAAAGATGTTGAGATTCTAGAAAGTGCAGAGAAGAGCAACGAAGATGATTAGGGAACTGGAGGCTAAAACATAAAGAATAGTTGCTGGAATTGGGTATGTCTAATTTAATGAAAAGAAGGGCTAGGGGTGACATGATAGCAGTGTTCCAATATCTAAGGGGTTGCATAAAGAAGGGGGAGTCAAGCTATTCACCAAAGCACCTGAAGGCAGGACAAGAAGAAATTGATGGAAATTAGTCAAGGAGAGAAGCAACCTAGAACTAAGGAGAAATTTCCTGACAGAACAATTAATCAGTGGAACAACTTGTCTCCAGAAGTTGTAAATACTCCAACACTGGAAATTTTAAAAGAAGAGATTGGATAAACATTTGTCTGAAATGGTATAGGGCTTCCTGCCTGAACAGGGAGTTGGACTAGAAGACCTCCAAGGCCCCTTCCAACTCTGTTATTCTGTTAACTTTCTAGTATATTTGGAGGTAAATATGTGTATATTTGCCCACACATCATGTACAAAAGGCACATATGTTATATTTGTGTCAAATTATCTGAATTTGATTATCAACTATTTGAATAGTCAACCATTAAGCACTTTTTATTTGCTATTATTTAAAGCAGGTGTGTGCATTCTATACATCATGTTCCCAAACTACCTGTAATTGCACAAGATATGCTGCATCCAAGGAAATGACTGAAGAGCTGCTTTCTTATTCCACATCACAATGTAAACAGGGCTTTTGTTTCCCAATTGTTAGAGCTGGGAAACTCTTAAAATGATACTGTTTGCACCCAGTGCCTCAGCCTGTAATCCTGGAAGGTGGAGAACCAAGGCTGAGAAAGAAAATACTTGACTGAGGATTCCCAAGGGCAAATTTTACTTCAACCACAACTATGCTAATTTTTATATGCTTAACTCTGTTATTAAGCCATATAATAAGAGGGTGAAGTACTCTGGGTTTGAAGGGAAAAAGGAGTTGTTTTAGAACTTATCACCTCAGTTGGCACATATACCTGGCGCTAAAATCTTGATCTTCATTTTGTAATGTATTTGACTGATTATTGCCAAATTTCTTTGCCAACACTATTCAGCTTGAGTCAGTATTATTAAATGCCTGTTTTAATTTGGTCAGCAAAAAGGTGTCCTGTGTACTTCAGTCACAATGGCTTGCTATCAGAGCAAATTTCCTTAACTTTCTTAACTCCTTAAATTTTCTTCACTTAAATACTATAGGTATCTAGAAGGATTTCTTGCTACATTGTTGTGTATAGTTAATAGCCTGCATGTTTTACTTTAACTTTATTATTTAATGTCTAACAGCTGCCCTGAGTTCTGTTTTAATGTGACCAGCATCCATTTTAATCTTTTAAATAAATATAAACTAAAAGAAATTCAGGGGGCATTGAAATAAAGTTGCTATATGCTATATTTTTCCACTAAATATGGTGAATTAAACGTTGTAATAAACCATGCCTGAATATCTCTCTCAACTGAAATGGCACAAGTAGTGGCTTGTATAGATACTAGTCAAAAGTTGTGACCTTGAAGGAAATTAATTCCATTGCTGCAGTCCCTTCCCCCTTTATCATTTCAATTGTCTGTTAGGAAGCTCTTTGTACAGCTGTTACAGTATTCTTAAGCACTCTGCCATCGAAGATAGGTGAATTCTTTTAGGAAGGAGAAAGTAATTGTTAGTAAAACTATTTTAGACTCGGATAAATAGAAGAATATTGTCTTGTTGATACTAATTATAGTGTTTTATTTTTATTTTTATTTTTTTTAATCATAAAGGCAATAGGGTACTGTTAGTATTTAAGACTTCTATTTACAAGAATTTGTTGCAGAAAATCTATAGTATTATATAATTTAATGCCCTCATTTAGTTACTGAGAGATGAAATGACATATAACAGAAAGGCACCAGGTTGAAGAAAACATTTACACAAAAAAGAAATAGTTACTAAAGTTACCAGAGTTATTTATTTGCAAAAAGCTTGTTTTTAATCATTCATACAGACTCATAGTTTGACAAAAATACATAACCACCTAAAATGAAATTGAGAAACTAGGCAAAATGGATATGTATGTTGGATATGTTTTCTGCCTTGTGTTATTTGTGAAAAAAATAAAGGTTCAAATACAAATAAATAAAAAATTTAAACTATTCATTAAAGAACACTCACTTTTTAGGGTGAGAAAAAAAATCTAATTACAGTATGTCTGTACTCACAATATTTCAAAAAGGGAACAAAAATAAATGCCCTGACTACTTGTTATCCTGGGATATTAGCTATTAAAATGATTGTTTAATTGATTAAATATATTGCTGTATAGTATTGCGGAGGAGCAGAGCTGTCATAGCTGTATGTTTTCATTTCTGTGCTTTTCATCTCCAAAATCAACAATATGGAAATGAGCCACCTTTTTCAACTGGTTACTCACAGCCACCAAAATAAAAAAGAGATAATATATGTCCGAATTTTGACAAACCTGTTATTCTCTCTCATTAAAGTGACATTATGAAGTAAATCTGTGCAATAAACATTAAAAGGTGCACTAGTCTGTCATCTCCATGAGCCTTCTTGAATAATCTTATTTACTATAGAACAAGCAAACTCAGCCAGCCTTTTAAGAACTGTGCTGTGGATTGATTGATCGATAGATTATGTTTAATTTAATATCATTTGATCTCATCAAATAAAAGGGAGTCTGATCATGTGATAATAAGAAATTTTTTAACGTAAGTAAAATTATAAATCTTAAATACATTTATCAGCAAGTAAGCCTAGTTGCATTGGCTTTGCTTTTGAATAAATGTTACTTTCTCAAGTAGTTAAATTCCAGATCACTTCAAAAAAAGCTTCCAAAGAGAATGAATAGCCTCTTTAAGCAGTTTCCAAATAACTTATAAAGTCAAACTTTTATCTGAGGCTGTTTGGAGAAACAAGTACAGATTTGCTTTGTGTTGAATTTAAAAACTATGTTACATTCTTACATTCTTATGAATATGGGTAAAGGAAAAAATTGCTAAAAGGGTTCAAACAGGAAAAATAATTATATGAACAAAGCAATTTTGGCAGATCATACAATCATTGCATAAACCACTAATAATACAATCCACATTTTTAAATCAGTTCTATATATATTAGTGTGAGTTATGCTCCTTTTTTATCAGATACAGGAAGCATTATAGTGAGATAAGAGTTTATGGCTTCCGGTCTGGCTTCCGTCGCCACCAGACGATCCTTTGAGACCGCCAGCCCCGTCGCCCGTAAAGAGCCGCTTTTACACCTGAAAGGCGGCTCGAAAAACTCAGTTTCCGTAAGGAAATGTGAGACAGAGCCAGCGAGGGCAGGTAGAGCCCTCTGCGAAGTCCCCAGAGTTCTTTTTTACCTCTGGGGAGGAAGCAGTATGAGGCTCCCTATTCTCCTCGCCGCTGCTCCGGGCTTCGGGCAAACTCTGCGCTTTGCAGAGCCAGGCGATGGGACCAGACCAACCAACGAAAACTAACAGATTTTCTGAATAAGAAGGATGAAATCTGGACCTGGGACCCTAAATTGCAAGTACTTCTAACAACCCTAAGACTGACTTTAAAAGCAAAGAAGAGTGGAAGGGGGAAAAAAAGAAAGTTTAAAATGGCAACTGGCTGAGGCTTGAGAAGAACTGAAAGTGAAAGTCCTTCCGTTTGACTAGTTTAATATGTTACAAAGTAACTGAGATAACAGCGCTGGCTAGAAGTGAAGAGAAAAATTCTTATTTCATGCTTCTTCCTTCTTAGAGGCTTGATATTGATATTGTTTGGAGAGAAGTCTTCTTCTTTAAAGGGGAAAAAAGAAAAAAAATCTGCTTGTGTGGCAGGATGGCGTTAAAACTCACAAAGCCAGACAACCAAGCTGTGGGGGGGGGGGTCCCCCATTCATAAACCACATGAACAAGTTTTGAGTTTGCAGATGCAGAGGAATGGCTTTAAAGATCTAACGCAATTTGTATTGGAGGAGATGGCAAGACATGATGAGATTGTGAACCAGAACCTTGAAAAATTTAGACAGGAATTAAAGAGTTGGTTCACCAAAAGTATGATAAATTCAAGCAACATATGATAAGTTTCTTAGACACAATGATAAAGATGGATGAAAAATTTAATTCAGAAATAGAGTCTAATATGAAGGAAGTTGATTACAAGATTCATAATTTGGATAATAAAATACAAAGAATTGAAAATGATTTAACAATGATTCAAGAAAATAGCTCAGAAGTAGAGCTAAAAATAAAGGAAGCTGACTACAAGACTTACAATGCAGATAATATAAAACAAAGGATTGAAAATGAAGTCATAATGATGCAATTCAGATTTATGGAATTTGCGGTCAGAATTAGGGGAATACAGGAAGATAAAAGAGAAGATTTGAGAAAGATGTCTGCTGAAGTTTTGGCTGGGATTTTAAAGGTTAGTCCTGAAGAGGTATCCTGTAAGATTGATAAGGCCTACAGAGCAAATTCTTGGGTGGCAAAGCAAAGGCAGTTGCCTAGAGATGTGGTGATTTACTTTACTGATAAAGGAATAAGAAATGATATTGTGCAAAAGTCTTTTAACTCCACTCTTGAAAGGTATGGAAGGAAGATTTGGATATTTAAAGAGCTACCGCTCAAGATGCTAAAAGATAGAAAGGATTTTGGTTTTTTGGTGACTGAGCTAAAGAAACAAAACATCCCATTTAGGTGGGATGCTCCAGTTGGAATAATATTGAGATATCAAGGAGAAAGATACCAACTAAATCCTGTTGAAAAAGCGGAAGAATTTTATTATAAGGTTCTTAAAATGGACTCAACATCTCCATGTATAACACACGAGGGGAATAAAGAAAAGCAAAATCAACAAGAGATTGAAACCCAGGCTAAGCAGATGGAGGCGGAGGTAATGGAAAAACAACAAGTTACAGAGGCTTTTGTGGACGAGCCGCTTATGGATTCTCCTTCAGAGGTTGTAGTTGGATTACCTATAAATACAAGAGAGGCGGCTTTGGATTTTAATGTGATGACTTATCAAGTTACAGACCAGCATGGAAATCAATCAGTTGATATACAACTCCTAGAAAGGCAACCAGGATGGAGATCTAAGCCACAAAAAGTTAAGAAAAGAAGAAGCAGGTCCTACAAAAATAAAATTTTTTAGACTAAACAACAGTGTAATGCCAGTTACTTAAGAGACGATTAAAAACATGAAAATATAGCTGAGGCAAAGTATTGGTTTATACTATCTTGAGGAGAGTGACAGATCTCTGCAGTGCTGTGTTTCTGGGATGTGGAAGATGGCCTTTAACTGAGTGGATTGGAACTTTCTATTTTGGACTCTTTGACAAATGGATTATGTTTATGCTGAGCTATAAGGCAAAGAGAACTATGGGACTGGGGCATGCAGAAGATCTGGTTGTTACCCTAATACGGTGGTTGGAATTAATAATCTAGATGAAAGACATTACAGAAGACACTATATGGAATATAAATAGTAAGTCATTTGGGTGGTTTTTTATATACGAAAACATTTATTATTGATGGGGGCAGATGGTAATTGAAGATACTGAACATACTGTTGGAACTAGAATTTGATGTTACCCTAACATGGGTGATGGAATTAACAATCCAGCTGAAAGACATTACAGAAGATACCATATGGATTACAAGCTTAAAGTCATTTGAGGATTTTATCTATATATGGAAATATTTTTTAGTGGTGTGGGCAGAAGAACAAAGATATTGAAAATATTATGTATGGTAGACCTGCAGGAAAGTGGATGGATATAGGCTAGCTTACTGATTGTTTAGTTTAGGAAAAGGGATGTTATGTTATATTAATATACGTAAAAGATTTGAATTAAGAGATATATGTATGGGGGAGGAGGAAATGGATAGATTATGAGTTGAAATTGCCAAATTAGGATTTATTATATAATTTTATAGTTGAATGTTGCTTTGAAATGTATAGTATAAGGGGGATATAATAATATTGTTAGAAAGAAAGGGTCAGCATATGGGGGGTGGAGTAAAAAGGATGGTAAAGTATTATATAATCTGTTATTAATTTGGGTTTTATTCTGGAGAAGCCACAGGGGGAGGGGAGGGGGAGGGGGAGGGGGGGTTAGGGAGGAGGGGGGGGAAAAGGGGGAAAAAATCTGTATTTGAAAAACTTTTTCAATAAAAAAAAGAGTTTATATAAATGATAATGGAGAGATTAGGCAAGAAAAAAATTATGAAATGAAGGAAGATTACAATGATATGGGTAGCAGTTTTTCATACAACAGTAAATGGCACAGTATTTGATGAATTGAACTAATTAAAGCTTGATATAAAAACATATATTTCTCTTTTTATTCTATATGGAAGGTTGAACATCTTGATGAATTATAGTTTAGCTATTGCTCAGTGAAACAACTATAGTTATCACAGACACCTTTTGGCTTGCTTGATATGTTACTGATATATGCCCCTTAAAACAATGTTGTTTTGCAAACATTTTTCCCCCATTATGTAGACGTTGACTACTATTCATGTGGTATTTTTGTGGCGCGATAAACTATTGCATGAATCTTAGCCAAACTTCTGCAAAGTTTCAACAAAAGAAATAAAATGCCAGTCTGCTGAATAGTTTTTAATCTATTTTTCTTCTTTTAGATATAGCAATATATGCTGTCCTAACAGGTAGTATTTTTCAAAGTTTCCTAGCTAACTGAAAATTCTGGCAAGACTAGCACTATGGCATAGTATAACTTTCTTCAAGCTTCAGATTGAGAAGGGTTGATGATGAAATGGAATGAAAACAACTATATTCAGACATTTTACAATATGAACATTCACAATTTATAGCATGCCCAACTTCATAGCGAATTGTGAAAGTGACTGAAATGTGTAGGCCAGGTGATTGTGTGGCACAGAATAATACAAATTTGGATAGCAAGAGTGATTGTGTCACAACTTGCTGTGTAGCGATACCACTCATTTTTCCTTCTTTTCTCTACATGTTTGTCCCTTGTACAATTCAGGTACAACCAGTGCTAATGAAGAAAAACACTTGGTGTAAAGACTTTGCTGCATTGGTTCTAAGAGAATACTTGTTTTCAGGCATTGCAGAATGCTGATGTATCACCCAAAATGTTATGGTTGTCACCTTTGAAATGGATGTCATCAGCATGTAACAACAAAAGCTCTTTTTTTTTGATATTCAACTTCCCTTGGGGAAAAGGCAAATATATTTACAATGAAAACAATTAAAAGTGAATATTTCCATGAATATTGTTTGTGAATTAAAGTCAAAGCGATTGGAATTTGGAGTTTGCTTTGGATAAAAGTATAGCAAAATATATAATACATGTCATATATAAAATAAATGCACTTGGAATAAAGGCTTAAAAAATTAGTCTCCTTGAACTTTTCAGGCAATTGCACATTTTATTTATTTATTTATTATTTATTAATCAAATTTCTATACCGCCCTACTCCCGAAGGACTCAGGGCGGTGAACAGCCAAGATAAAATACAGATAATACAAATATTTAAAAAAATCCCTTAAAATTATTAAATATTTTGGCCGAAACACAGATTAAAACACCCAATTTATAAAATCATTTTATAGTTATACTTTCCCACTATAACGCAATTAAATGGTTCCATATTTATTTGCTTATCTCTGAGTAGATTGTGCAGTCATATTTGTCATGCACACCTGTCTTGAATACTGTGTGAAAAAATATGATGAAATTATAAAAATGTAAATGTTAATTAAAAGATCAAAATAGACTCCTGAATTACTGTGCTTTTCTGAATTGTACCCAGAAAAACTGGTTTTGGGTTCCTGCAACCACAGCATTACTATTTAATCATGCAGGAAGCATGGTGACTAATGAAAGTGGAGCCATCCTTCTTCACCAGTGTAAATGGCAAGGAGTAGGAAATCTTGATGACTTAGTTAATACGTAGGTTACATTATTATTATTTTTTTCTTTTTCTCCTCTGGAGGAAAATAATTGCAAAGTTGTGTCGGCTTGCTTTTCAAGTAATAGTTTACAACTTGAAAGACAGAGTTTTGTTTTCTTCCTCTCTTCATGAAAGAAGTGCTACTACAAATGATTGAGCCCTGGAATCAGAGGCTAACAGTTGGACACTTACTTGACTTTATGGTGAAAAGCCCCTTCCTATCATGCAAGATCTGCAGATAATTTTTACCCCATGAACATGTCAGGTAAGAGAAAACTAGTAGTAGTGTACAATTACTGCAGTATCTGATACATGGCACAGAATTACAGAGGCATGATTTTGTTGTATAGTCAGATATTACTTGCAGATAGCAAATATTTAAGGAAGTGGCAGAACATTGTGCTACCTGATCCACATAGAAGAAAGTAAGTTCTTCACGCTAGTATATAGTTATGAAAGGGCTATTGCAGTGGGACTGTACTTCTGCATTAAAAAACAATCCAGCCAAGGACCTTCCATGGTGATGTCCAATTATTTCTTAAATATTGAGTTGCTTGTTTGTTCCTACCTGGAGGTAACCTTACTTCAACATGAGACTGAGAAATAAAAAAATGTTTCAAAACAAAAGACCTTGTAATTTTTCAAACAATTGCCAGAAATAACTTGTTTTGTTTACTTATTCCTTTGGGGTCAGTATCTGGCACTACTGTATCGTTATATAATAATACAGGAGTTGGGGCACCAATAACTTCTGATTCATTTGGCAGAGGAACATAATAATTTTCTTTGACTTGGCATGTTGGCCCATTCAGTATAAGGCAAAGTTGACCCTATTTATTTTAAACTTATTGGTTGCTGGAGAAATATATATGCTTGTTCTTGGGTTACAACAGAATTTCCACTGCTAACTAATACGGTTGTAAAGCATGATGTCACATGATAGCATCACTTAGCGATAGCAATTGCAGCAGCTTCCATTGCCATCATTAAATGAGAATTGTTAAGTGTGGAGCTCATGGTACTGTCATTTTCAATCTCTTGCCAGCTTCTTATATGCAAAGTCAATGGGGAAACTAGCAGGAAATTGGAAGCTCTGGTTACAAGGCTTTCCTTAGGCAGCTTCCAAGGCCAGCCATGTGCAAGTACAAGTGGATAAAGGGAACATGCTGCAGATTGCGGCCATCGGGGTGTGTGGGTGGGGCTGCTGTGACATGAGTGCAGCCAGTCATGTGGATGGGCGGTACTGTGCAAGTATGGGAGTGTACTGGGGTGCTATAGCATGGCATGAGTGTGGCTGGATAAATGTGTGGATGCTGCAACATGGTGTGAATGTGGCTGTGTGGACAGCTGCCCAGCCACCCAGGAGTTGTGGAAGATAAAACGGCAAGAGCAGGAATGACTTGTCAGAACAACTTGCAACCTCCTGCTGGCTTCCCCACTGACTTTGCTTGCGGCAAGCCAGCAGGCAAACTCACAAATGGAAGTCATGTGACATGGGGCTCTGCAACCATTGTAAGTCCAATGCAATTGCCCACCACTTGAATTATTACATGACCATGAGGTAGTGCGATAGCTGGAACTTCAAGTATCACTTGTCTCTCTCATTCAGCACTGTTGTAATTTTCAACAGTTGCTAAATAAGTCATCATAACTCAAGGATTACTTGTAAACATTATTAGCAATAGGACTGTGTGCTTGTTTGCTAGTCTTTGCATATTTATATGTAAACTGTATCCTATTGATTGGATAGCTGTTTTCAGGGTTTTTGTCACTTCCTTCCATTCTCATTGACTCTAATCTCTATACTTTGGATACTTACCTGACTTATTCTCTCTCCATAATTATCTCTACATTATTTCCTAAATAAAAGTTTTACCCCCCCACACACACTTTCCTGACCAAAGTTGTTTCCATAATTCCTTTCCATTGTTTCATGCTTGTATAAAATGGACAGGACTTTGATCATGGAGTTTGCGGCTGCCATCTAGTTTTTTTTAAAATCCTCATTCTGCAAATCCCTGATATCCAGCACAAGGTTCACTGTATAATGTTCTCTCAGTGTTAGCTTTACAACTGCTCATGATAATAAAACAGAAAAGATTTGGAGACTGATGTGAACTATTCTATCCCCACATTGGAAAGGTTAAAGTAGAAGAACAATTTGTTCTCTGGATCAGCTGCCACACAGCTAAGATTTTAGTAGTTGTCATATTACTGTTAGAAGCCAAATAAATAGCAATTTAGACCTGTATTTTTACAGTCAATCATTAGAGTTGTATTATTTGTTATATGAATTACATGCATTTTCATCAATGTTATAATAGGCAACAGTTCAGGAGAAGAAGCTCCCTTAATTGCCACATCTCTATGCCAAGAGAAAAAACTTCAAGCTACCTGCTGCTTATCATGTAATTATGGAAACCACAATGGTACAATAAAAGGGCAAAACGTATTAGAAATTCTTTACCTTGAGTCCCTGTATCTGTTTGTTCTCCCCTTTTCCCCAAAGAGCCAGGCAAATAATTTATTGTCTAAATCTGTCTCAAGTTTTTCTGAAATACACAGCAAAACCTTACAGAAGGCAATTAAGCTTATTTTTTTAAAAGCAGTTATTAAGAAATTCAGTATTAAAATAAGTAAATGGAATTTTATTTCCACAAAGAAGGACTAACTTATCTTTTCCACTGACTCTATCTATTATGACTGAATGAACATAATTTCCTACAATTTGTACTAAATATACTGATCTTAAGCATCAGAATAAATTATAAGTAAAATACTTCTTCATTTAATGCAGTTGATTTCTTATCAAGTAACAAAAGAACTTGTTTTGGCAGAAACAATAGAGTAAGTGTATAAGGTTTGTAGTTGTTCATGTTACTCTCTGGGAAGTTTTAATTTCATGCTATCCGTTTAAGAAGAAAAATTGGGAAAGAGAAAGATACATAGACAGATGAACAGATGAAAGTCATAACTGAAAGAAGAGAGGATGCCAGGAAAAAAGACTGAAGCAGGACATTGAACAAAGTAAATGATAAAAAAAATAAAAATGACAAGCTATTTAAAGGAATACAAAATTAGATTATGGGATTTAATATTTGACTTTTGACTTTTATTAGATTTCTATAGCGCCCTTCTCCCGAAGGACTCAGGGTGGTGTACAGCCATATTAAAACACATATAATTTACAAAATTTAAAAAACCATTAAAATCGAATATACAAAAAATTTGGCCCACAAATTAAAACTAACACACACCCATTTAAAATTCATATTCATGTTAGGCCAGCCCAGCTTGTTGAAATAAGAGGGTCTTCAGGGCGCAGCGAAAGGTGCACAGGTCGGGGATCATACATACATCTAGGGGCAGCTCATTCCACAGCTCATATTTGTCTACTTTTCCATGTCCATATTTCCTACTGACCCAACATGCAGATTACTACAATCATGTTTGCTTGATCCCTGGATTATTAGTTAGCAATAAATTAAGTGTGCTGTTCAAACCTAGAAAGTTGGATTAATTTAGTAAAAATCAGTGAGGTATAGAGGTTAAATGTTGGATTGACACTCGGGAGGCCCAGGGTCAAATCTATCTCCTACCTTTGTAAATGGATGCTTAAATACTGTAGTTTTAGTTGTCTTAAGGCAACTAAAGATTATGGTAAATCTGATACATTAAACAATTAATCTTTTACTAACAAGTATATTTGTTCCCCTTAGCTTCTAGAATACATTGTATAAATTATATTTTAAGATCCCCATTCAAAAACTGGTTAAATTGTGTGTTTATATGTTTGCCTCTTCTCATTGCATTCCCAAATATTCATATTTTTAGAGATAGGTATTTTTAAAAAATTCAATTTATACATCTGTTTTACGATAATTGGTTTATATATAGTATATATAGTATAGTATTCTTGTAATGATTTGGCACTCTCTGCCTTAAATTTTCTCTTTCTGTTGTTTAGTAGGGAAATAAACTCGACAATAGCTGTTACCTAAGTCTCAAGCTTCATGGAAAACAACATTTTCAGGAATGGTTAAACTGAAATGTTTTCTTAAATTGTCGTTGATATTAATTTGTAAATATGACACGGGATTTTGTATATCCTCAGATATTTCAGAATATTCATTTAGATCAGGGATCTTCAAATGTTTTGAACAAGGGGCCGATTCCTCAGTCCCTCTGACTGTTGGGGGGCTGAACCGGCTGGGTGGGCATGGCTAGATCATGGGAGGGCGTGGCCAATTTAGCAGTGCATTTTGCCTTTGTCCTTGCTGTACTTGACCAACCCAAGGAATCTATTTACTTAAGACCCTCCCAAAACAAGGGAAAAAGAGTTCAAACTTTCTTGCCATTTGCCTAATTTCATTACAACAGCAGCTTCAAACTCCTTGAAATAGTAATAAGAATAAAACAAACAGGATTTCCTTCAAAACAACTCCTGATCACATGTTTCAGATGACCTGTGAGTGCTTGCCAGCAGGGGAGGCGGCCAGGGAAGGGATAGGAGACCAGCCTTCTTTTTTTAATTATTTGGGATTACAGGGCAAGATCTTTTAAACCTGGAGGAGAATTCACAAACTAATTTGCTTTTTGCCACACTTGTGCATGTGTATATACACACATGAATATCTATCAAAATTGTTCAGCAACCAATTTGGTGGATGTAATTTAATTTAATTTAATCTTACAGCAAAAATAATACAACAAAGAACATAGGAAAATTATTAAAAACATTATAATTTTTTTAAAAAAACATTAAAAGCCCATGCACACCATTCATGGCCGGATCTCGCAAGATTGCAACAGCGAGATCAACGGCTCCAGGCCTGCTGGAAAAGCCAGGTCTTCACTGCTTTCCAGAAGGCCAATAGGGTGGAGGTAGTCCAGATCTCAGGAGGTAACTGGTTCCAGAGAGCTGGGGCAGCCACAGAGAAGGCCCTCCCCCATGGGCCCGCCAGCCGGCATTGTTTAGCTGATGGGACCCGGAGGAGACCAACTCTGTGGGATCTTACCGGTTGCTGGGAGATATGCGGTAGAAGGCGGTCTCGAAGATAACCTGGCTCTGAGCCATGTAGGGCTTTAAAGGTAATAACCAACACCTTGAATTGTGCCCGGAGACCAATAGAAAGCCAGTGCAGCTCACAGAGAATTGGTGTAATTGGTGTAATGTGGGTGCACCCACGACAGCTCGCGCAGCTGCATTCTTGACCAACTGTAGTCTCCGAACACTCTTCAAGGGTAGCCCCATGTAAAGCACATTGCAATAATCTAACTGTGAGGTGACAAGGGCATGAGTGACTGTAAGGAGAGCCTCCTGATCCAAGTAGGGTCACAATTGGTGCACCAGGCGAACCTGTGCAAAGGTCCCCCTAGCTACAGCTGCCAGATGTTGCTCTAATCTTAGCTGTGAGTCTAGGACGACACCCAAATTGCGAGCTCGTTCTGAGGGGGACAATTTTTCCCCCCCAAAAAACCAAGGATGGATAGTCGACTTAGTCTTTAGGAGGCAATACTCACAGCCACTCGGTCTTGTCTGGGTTAAGTCTGAGCCTGTTGACTCCCATCCAGACCCTCACAGCCTCCAGGCACTGGCACATCACATCCACCGCTTCACTGAACTGATGCAGGGTGGAGATATACAGCTGGGTATCATCAGCATATGATACCCCGTGTCGTCGGATGATCTCACCCAGCGAGATCATTTCATGTAGATGTTAAATAGGAGGGGAGAGAGGACCAAGCCCTGAGGCACCCCGCAAACGAGGGGTCTAGGGGTTGACCTCTGTCCTCCTGCCAACACCGACTGTGACTGACCAGAGAGATAGGAGAACCACTGTAACACGGTGCCTCCCACTCCCAACTCCCTTATATAAAGTACACTCCCATGTACTTTATATATGGCAAGAATCAAAGCAGTGGCTGAATTCTCCTTCAGACATTATACTGAAGCTACATTTGAATTAGTGTTAGCCAACTTGAGCTGATTTTGAAAAAGCTAGCAGACATAGAGACATGACCTCACCCACCCACTTTTAAAGTGCTACTTTAAAAGCAGCCCCTCCCCTACTCACCCAACAGCCCTGGATCATGTGGCTATGAAAAACATCCTGAAAGGCTGTTTTTAAAGCATTTTAAAGACTTCTAAAGCACTACTTTACAAGCTGGCAGCTGCTTTTCAAGCCAGCAGCAACCCCTCCCCTACTCATCCCCCCCACCCCACCCTGGATCATGTGACTGCATTGGCGAAATCATCCCCCAGTCAACTGCCCCCCTGACCCTTTGGCCTTACTTTCGGCAGCAGCATGTGATCAGCAGTGCAGCTCAACTGGTAAAATAACTAACCAGAAGTGCAGCTAGAGTGGATGATCACTGGAAGATAAAGCTGATGGTGAGGGACAGGGTGAGGGTGGGGCTGAATCCCACCACTCCACGTGCCATATACTTTGCATTGGTGGGCCATATCCGGCCTGCGGGCCATAGTTTGAGGATGCCTGATTTAGATACTCTAATATTTCAAAGGAATGAAGAATGAAAATTGGTATTTAAACTATTATATTTCCTTTCTAATCTGCAAAATCAATAACAACCATTCATGATTTCTGATCCCACCCTCCAAACAATTTTCATCTCGTAAGAGACTGCAGTGCAGCAGCATTAAGAGATTAATAGTAAATCAAGTTTTATTCATGGCTATCCAATTGTCTTTGGGCCCCGAGAGTACAGAATCTCTTATTTTTGGACAATTCAACACTTTGACTTGCATTCAACCACTATCTCTTGAGACCATAAGGCCAAGTTGCCCATATGAATTACTATCTAAAACAAAAATGCCCTGGCAGCTGTTAAGTTTTAAAGATATATAATGTTACTCAGCAACAACTTTCCCTTTTCCCTTCACAAAATGATTTTTATCTTACCCAGTGAAGAACAGGAGGCATTTTAGGAAGGAGGCACTTGAGGTAATACATTATTATCATCTTGAGTTCAGCCACAACTGGATTCAAGATGATATGACAGACAGAATATGATAAATATTGCTACTGAGACAAATACTATATAGTCAATTTGAGCATCCAGAAAGGTAGGGAAAAGGATAGCTAGTACAATATACATAATTTAAGATGCATTTCCATAAGGCAAAAACATCAAAATTCTGAATCACAGCATTTATTATAATTGTGTTACAATCTGAATGTTATATTAAAACATTTTAGTAGAACTTCTATTTTGAAATATTCATGGAAAGTATCCAGAATCTTGAAATATTAAATTCATGTTTGAAGCTGACTTTTCAATTACATGGAGTTGGTAAATTAAAGTTAAATTTCTGCTTTATTTACTAGAATGAATTTATGTATACTGTATATAAAATGGGCTCAGGGTAATTAATTTTGTCATGCTGTTAAAAGTAGCAGTATATATTCATTCTTAGCTATGTGTGTCTATTTGTGAGGTAGAAAAATGGATCAAATGCACTCTAGCCATCCCTCTTCCCCACTCTGATCCCATCCTAATTCAAATTCAGAATGAACTTCAGCCCTGGTGAATTTCTTGTATCCATGGAGTATTCCTATGTAAAGGTTTCATTTTTAATTTCTTCTATTGTTCTAATGTAGAAAAATGGACTTATATCACAATCAAAAACTTCTAGTTACTCCCTGAAAAACATGTTTAGCATTTTAGCTTTAGATATCTTGGTGAACAGTTACAAAATGAAACATGGGAAATGTCTGTAATGTTTGTAAAAATAAAGTCAAAGTGCTTGTATACAAATTTTTGCAAATGTATCAAATTATTTACTATATTATTACACATACAGTATATTTTTATCTTTAACATTTTTTAAAATATTGGATATATTTCTTTTTTGTCCTAAGTTGTAATTTTTCCTTGAGGAAAAAAGAAAAATATTTAAGCTTTTTAGAATTTAATATTGCTATGTCTCATAGCTTTGTATTAATTACATTAATTACTTTAAACTAAATACAAAAAAAATACTGAATGATATACTGCCATTTCTAATTATAAATTGATATCAATGATCAGTTATCAATCCAGTTACCAAAAGCAGGTAGGAAACAAAAAAAATGCATAGGTTCTCCTGATTTTTAAACACTCGAGAGTTTTGAAAAATATAAAGGTAGTTCACTATACAGCAGTTTTCCAAGTTTAATACAGGAATTAGTCTTCAATAATTTTACTAAGCAAAAATGAGAACTAAGCATCATTTATCATAAACCCATTTGATTTATTACTTTAATATAAGTGGATATTTGGCAGTTGCTGACTTTACTCATTATTATTTTTTTTATTAAAGAGTTTTACAAGACAAAAAACATTTTTACAAGAAAAACATAAACCGTTTGCCATCTTTCCATATATGGACTGTACAATCACATTTGCAAATTAACCTCTTTTAAAAAAAAAAACAAAAAAACAGTTACGTAAACTCCAAGAACCTCTCCAAATTCTTTACACATGTTTTCCCTGCCCTCCTCCCCTCTCCTACCCCCACCTTCCCCCCCCCCGGACTTCCCAGAGCAAATACAGGGTACAGCATCTAACAAACATATATAAAAAAAAAAAGAAAAAAAAGAAAGAAAAAAGAACTTTAACTCCCCTTTCATATCTAAGTATAACTATTTAAACCAATTATTATTTAAAAGTAATCGATCCAACTTCTTTCTTATGTTCTTCAGTAATAAGCAAGTCTTCTTTCTTCCAGCATTACACAATCAAAACCCAAATACGATTAACCATCACATCTCCAACCCTTGCATATATTAACACATTAGCAAAATATTTTAACCAATCTCAAATAAAATATATTGTAAAAAACCTTATTTTTACTTTTTGCCCCACAAACTTATATTGATTCTACCTGGAAACATTCCTTGTTTAATAACTTTGTACAAACTTATTCATCTTGTTCTCTTCAAATCCATTACGTATAATCAAATAACATCTTCACTATTTAAATCTATAAAAAATATTATAAAAACCTTCCCTCAACCCTTGCACCATTTTTAACCCATAAGCATATTTAGATGCTTCAACAAAACATTCCTTGACATATAACTTTGGTATTAATATATTTCAAAACAATGATAAAAGTTTGATCAGTAATCCATAACAATACAAACATAACATTATTTAATATAACTTTTCTAGACAAATCATATCCCTAAATATAAGTAAATCATTCATTTTCACTATAGTATAACTTTTCAAAACAAATCATATCCCTAAATGCAGGTATAATCATTCATTTTCACTATTACTATCCTCCCCCAACAAAAAGATTGTAATTTTTCATCTCCTTTTTTTCCTAACTTTTTTGCGAACTTTTTTTTTCAGTCTTATTCCTCCACCTTCATCTTGTTCTCTTCGCAAAGTAGTTCCTCTCAGTGAACACATCTCCTTAACTGCGATTAAAAATCCATTTTTGTAAAAAAATTGTAAAGTTCCACTTTGAATCTTCTTTCTTATATTAGGAATCCCAACACTTCCTGACAATTTTCCAATTGACTGTAACAAAGCCTTTGGGGAAATCTCAGTCAGTATTTCCTGATTACGCTCCTTCAAGCCCCTCAGCCTTTCCTTCTTACTTTGAGAAACATCCATTCCATTTCCCGGAGCCACATTAAACTGGATTTTCACCTCTTCATTCCACAATTCATTGTTATTTAACAACTGCAATTCCGATACAATGTCTTCGCTTGTCTCTTTGTTTCCAACTTGAATAACATCCTTTTTAAAAAGTCCTTCAATTCTCTCCACTATCACAGAGGTAAATGATTCTAATATTTCTTTAAAAAGATCCCCAATCAGTATTTGTGTCTTTAATGATGTTGTAATAGTGAACCTTCAAGACTTTCAACAAAGCCAGCCATTTCTCTTTTTCTTTTTCTCCAACCACCTTAAAGAATGCTGGATGTTAACAGCTTTAACGAGAGTTAAGTTTCATTTTCATGCCCTATTAACCACAAGCGCCATCTTCTTCCTTCCTTCAGTCAACTTCCAAAAGTAACAATTTAAGCATGGAATTAAGGGCTTGTTACTTGCGATTATCTGCTCTCCTGCCTTCACTCTGTCTGCATGGATAAACAATTTAGATCTCAATAAAGATTGCAGAGACAGTCGCAACGTTTTTTTCTGCTTAAAGCAGAAGAGCCCTGGATCTCGGAGTTTCACCGGATTTCCTGGGGAGCTCTCACCCTCCTAGCCCCCAAAGCTATTTCAGGGGCTTTCGGGGAGCTCTACCCTATCCGATTGCTCTCCTTTCCCTCTTCTCCTGAGAGAAAGGTTTTCCAGCCGTCGGACAGCTGATTTACGCTGTCAGAACGGCTAACAAGATCACAGGGCTGGCGCTCCAAGAAAGAGTGTCCAGCAACGTCGGCGGTGCCGGCGGAAGTCGACTTTACTCATTATTGATACAAGCCTAATCCATCCTCACTTGCTTTTTAAGATATGCAATCTAATTCATAAAACATGTATTGTTAGGCCCTAACCTTAACGTTTAACAAAATAATCTAATATTGTTTAACGACAATCAATAGTGTTGAATAATTACTAATTATCTGAAATATTCAGACTAAAAATAAAAGAAATTGAGTTACCTGAATAGAGAGTAACTGACACAAATCAGATATGTACATTATTACAATTAAGAATCAGTATGTTTATAGAAGAAACAAAATTGCTTTTATTCAAAGAAATTAACAGAAGAAGCAAAGAGGAAGACTGGTTCAAAATTTGTTTAATTTTTCTCATGTACAAATAGGGAAGTGAATAGTTATCATAAGGAATAGGCTGGAAATTTAGTACAGAGAAATGTTGCAAATACATGATAAATTCAAATTGTTTTCTCCAGTCAGAAGTGAACATACGCAAATGATTTGCTATCATACATCAATAATGGATGTTATTTTTTTATTTCAATAGTTTACATCTTAGTATAGAACCATGATGAAGTAATGGCTCAACAAAAGCTAGTGATATAAAGCAAAATCAATAGAAGAAATAAAGCTGGTATGAGAACCACAAGAAATTGTTAAATAATGATTTCAAGTATTTTTATTTAAATTAATGTTGCTATTAAGGAAACAACAAATAATTTTCTATTAGGAAAAAACCCTCATAATATAAATAAATAAAATATTAATAAAAACACTCAGTCACCTCCGGCAGCAATAAGAATTGTACTGTACATCTTGAGTCTGGCTTGTATTTGCACTTGTATACATTTTAAAAGGCTAGTAAAAGTCAACTAAATAGTATTACTTTAACAATAGATATACATATCCCTTGTCATCCATTGCTAAATTCTGATTTTCTTGTGCCCCTTAACTTGCTTTCAAGTCAGCAAAGCAAATTTAAAGTGAGCTTTACAATATGTCATTTTCAGTCATGTATTTTCTGTTTTTTCAAAAATGTCCTCATTCTCCTGAATTTCCATTGTTTCCTCGTCTTCTCCAAACATCTGTTCTTTCATGGTTCTAAATGTGAGGGATTTGGCAGCAACCTGTGCTGCTAGACCTGATGTGAAATTAAAATCTGTAGATATATGGAGTTCAGCCAACCTTTGTTTGATGGAAGACTGTTTATTTTCAAATGACTCTACCATACTTACATCTACAGCACTTTGTTTAGATTCCTCACCTTCTCCATCGTTATATAATAATACAGGAGTTGGGGCACCAATAACTTCTGATTCATTTGGCAGAGGAACATAATAATTTTCTTTGACTTGGCATGTTGGCCCATTCAGTATAAGGCAAAGTTGACCCTATTTATTTTAAACTTATTGGTTGCTGGAGAAATATATATGCTTGTTCTTGGGTTACAACAGAATTTCCACCGCTAACTAATACGGTTGTAAAGCATGATGTCACATGATAGCATCACTTAGCGATAGCAATTGCAGCAGCTTCCATTGCCATCATTAAATGAGAATTGTTAAGTGTGGAGCTCATGGTACTGTCATTTTCAATCTCTTGCCAGCTTCTTATATGCAAAGTCAATGGGGAAACTAGCAGGAAATTGGAAGCTCTGGTTACAAGGCTTTCCTTAGGCAGCTTCCAAGGCCAGCCATGTGCAAGTACAAGTGGATAAAGGGAACATGCTGCAGATTGCGGCCATCGGGGTGTGTGGGTGGGGCTGCTGTGACATGAGTGCAGCCAGTCATGTGGATGGGCGGTACTGTGCAAGTATGGGAGTGTACTGGGGTGCTATAGCATGGCATGAGTGTGGCTGGATAAATGTGTGGATGCTGCAACATGGTGTGAATGTGGCTGTGTGGACAGCTGCCCAGCCACCCAGGAGTTGTGGAAGATAAAACGGCAAGAGCAGGAATGACTTGTCAGAACAACTTGCAACCTCCTGCTGGCTTCCCCACTGACTTTGCTTGCGGCAAGCCAGCAGGCAAACTCACAAATGGAAGTCATGTGACATGGGGCTCTGCAACCATTGTAAGTCCAATGCAATTGCCCACCACTTGAATTATTACATGACCATGAGGTAGTGCGATAGCTGGAACTTCAAGTATCACTTGTCTCTCTCATTCAGCACTGTTGTAATTTTCAACAGTTGCTAAATAAGTCATCATAACTCAAGGATTACTTGTAAACATTATTAGCAATAGGACTGTGTGCTTGTTTGCTAGTCTTTGCATATTTATATGTAAACTGTATCCTATTGATTGGATAGCTGTTTTCAGGGTTTTTGTCACTTCCTTCCATTCTCATTGACTCTAATCTCTATACTTTGGATACTTACCTGACTTATTCTCTCTCCATAATTATCTCTACATTATTTCCTAAATAAAAGTTTTACCCCCCCACACACACTTTCCTGACCAAAGTTGTTTCCATAATTCCTTTCCATTGTTTCATGCTTGTATAAAATGGACAGGACTTTGATCATGGAGTTTGCGGCTGCCATCTAGTTTTTTTTAAAATCCTCATTCTGCAAATCCCTGATATCCAGCACAAGGTTCACTGTATAATGTTCTCTCAGTGTTAGCTTTACAACTGCTCATGATAATAAAACAGAAAAGATTTGGAGACTGATGTGAACTATTCTATCCCCACATTGGAAAGGTTAAAGTAGAAGAACAATTTGTTCTCTGGATCAGCTGCCACACAGCTAAGATTTTAGTAGTTGTCATATTACTGTTAGAAGCCAAATAAATAGCAATTTAGACCTGTATTTTTACAGTCAATCATTAGAGTTGTATTATTTGTTATATGAATTACATGCATTTTCATCAATGTTATAATAGGCAACAGTTCAGGAGAAGAAGCTCCCTTAATTGCCACATCTCTATGCCAAGAGAAAAAACTTCAAGCTACCTGCTGCTTATCATGTAATTATGGAAACCACAATGGTACAATAAAAGGGCAAAACGTATTAGAAATTCTTTACCTTGAGTCCCTGTATCTGTTTGTTCTCCCCTTTTCCCCAAAGAGCCAGGCAAATAATTTATTGTCTAAATCTGTCTCAAGTTTTTCTGAAATACACAGCAAAACCTTACAGAAGGCAATTAAGCTTATTTTTTTAAAAGCAGTTATTAAGAAATTCAGTATTAAAATAAGTAAATGGAATTTTATTTCCACAAAGAAGGACTAACTTATCTTTTCCACTGACTCTATCTATTATGACTGAATGAACATAATTTCCTACAATTTGTACTAAATATACTGATCTTAAGCATCAGAATAAATTATAAGTAAAATACTTCTTCATTTAATGCAGTTGATTTCTTATCAAGTAACAAAAGAACTTGTTTTGGCAGAAACAATAGAGTAAGTGTATAAGGTTTGTAGTTGTTCATGTTACTCTCTGGGAAGTTTTAATTTCATGCTATCCGTTTAAGAAGAAAAATTGGGAAAGAGAAAGATACATAGACAGATGAACAGATGAAAGTCATAACTGAAAGAAGAGAGGATGCCAGGAAAAAAGACTGAAGCAGGACATTGAACAAAGTAAATGATAAAAAAAATAAAAATGACAAGCTATTTAAAGGAATACAAAATTAGATTATGGGATTTAATATTTGACTTTTGACTTTTATTAGATTTCTATAGCGCCCTTCTCCCGAAGGACTCAGGGTGGTGTACAGCCATATTAAAACACATATAATTTACAAAATTTAAAAAACCATTAAAATCGAATATACAAAAAATTTGGCCCACAAATTAAAACTAACACACACCCATTTAAAATTCATATTCATGTTAGGCCAGCCCAGCTTGTTGAAATAAGAGGGTCTTCAGGGCGCAGCGAAAGGTGCACAGGTCGGGGATCATACATACATCTAGGGGCAGCTCATTCCACAGCTCATATTTGTCTACTTTTCCATGTCCATATTTCCTACTGACCCAACATGCAGATTACTACAATCATGTTTGCTTGATCCCTGGATTATTAGTTAGCAATAAATTAAGTGTGCTGTTCAAACCTAGAAAGTTGGATTAATTTAGTAAAAATCAGTGAGGTATAGAGGTTAAATGTTGGATTGACACTCGGGAGGCCCAGGGTCAAATCTATCTCCTACCTTTGTAAATGGATGCTTAAATACTGTAGTTTTAGTTGTCTTAAGGCAACTAAAGATTATGGTAAATCTGATACATTAAACAATTAATCTTTTACTAACAAGTATATTTGTTCCCCTTAGCTTCTAGAATACATTGTATAAATTATATTTTAAGATCCCCATTCAAAAACTGGTTAAATTGTGTGTTTATATGTTTGCCTCTTCTCATTGCATTCCCAAATATTCATATTTTTAGAGATAGGTATTTTTAAAAAATTCAATTTATACATCTGTTTTACGATAATTGGTTTATATATAGTATATATAGTATAGTATTCTTGTAATGATTTGGCACTCTCTGCCTTAAATTTTCTCTTTCTGTTGTTTAGTAGGGAAATAAACTCGACAATAGCTGTTACCTAAGTCTCAAGCTTCATGGAAAACAACATTTTCAGGAATGGTTAAACTGAAATGTTTTCTTAAATTGTCGTTGATATTAATTTGTAAATATGACACGGGATTTTGTATATCCTCAGATATTTCAGAATATTCATTTAGATCAGGGATCTTCAAATGTTTTGAACAAGGGGCCGATTCCTCAGTCCCTCTGACTGTTGGGGGGCTGAACCGGCTGGGTGGGCATGGCTAGATCATGGGAGGGCGTGGCCAATTTAGCAGTGCATTTTGCCTTTGTCCTTGCTGTACTTGACCAACCCAAGGAATCTATTTACTTAAGACCCTCCCAAAACAAGGGAAAAAGAGTTCAAACTTTCTTGCCATTTGCCTAATTTCATTACAACAGCAGCTTCAAACTCCTTGAAATAGTAATAAGAATAAAACAAACAGGATTTCCTTCAAAACAACTCCTGATCACATGTTTCAGATGACCTGTGAGTGCTTGCCAGCAGGGGAGGCGGCCAGGGAAGGGATAGGAGACCAGCCTTCTTTTTTTAATTATTTGGGATTACAGGGCAAGATCTTTTAAACCTGGAGGAGAATTCACAAACTAATTTGCTTTTTGCCACACTTGTGCATGTGTATATACACACATGAATATCTATCAAAATTGTTCAGCAACCAATTTGGTGGATGTAATTTAATTTAATTTAATCTTACAGCAAAAATAATACAACAAAGAACATAGGAAAATTATTAAAAACATTATAATTTTTTTAAAAAAACATTAAAAGCCCATGCACACCATTCATGGCCGGATCTCGCAAGATTGCAACAGCGAGATCAACGGCTCCAGGCCTGCTGGAAAAGCCAGGTCTTCACTGCTTTCCAGAAGGCCAATAGGGTGGAGGTAGTCCAGATCTCAGGAGGTAACTGGTTCCAGAGAGCTGGGGCAGCCACAGAGAAGGCCCTCCCCCATGGGCCCGCCAGCCGGCATTGTTTAGCTGATGGGACCCGGAGGAGACCAACTCTGTGGGATCTTACCGGTTGCTGGGAGATATGCGGTAGAAGGCGGTCTCGAAGATAACCTGGCTCTGAGCCATGTAGGGCTTTAAAGGTAATAACCAACACCTTGAATTGTGCCCGGAGACCAATAGAAAGCCAGTGCAGCTCACAGAGAATTGGTGTAATTGGTGTAATGTGGGTGCACCCACGACAGCTCGCGCAGCTGCATTCTTGACCAACTGTAGTCTCCGAACACTCTTCAAGGGTAGCCCCATGTAAAGCACATTGCAATAATCTAACTGTGAGGTGACAAGGGCATGAGTGACTGTAAGGAGAGCCTCCTGATCCAAGTAGGGTCACAATTGGTGCACCAGGCGAACCTGTGCAAAGGTCCCCCTAGCTACAGCTGCCAGATGTTGCTCTAATCTTAGCTGTGAGTCTAGGACGACACCCAAATTGCGAGCTCGTTCTGAGGGGGACAATTTTTCCCCCCCAAAAAACCAAGGATGGATAGTCGACTTAGTCTTTAGGAGGCAATACTCACAGCCACTCGGTCTTGTCTGGGTTAAGTCTGAGCCTGTTGACTCCCATCCAGACCCTCACAGCCTCCAGGCACTGGCACATCACATCCACCGCTTCACTGAACTGATGCAGGGTGGAGATATACAGCTGGGTATCATCAGCATATGATACCCCGTGTCGTCGGATGATCTCACCCAGCGAGATCATTTCATGTAGATGTTAAATAGGAGGGGAGAGAGGACCAAGCCCTGAGGCACCCCGCAAACGAGGGGTCTAGGGGTTGACCTCTGTCCTCCTGCCAACACCGACTGTGACTGACCAGAGAGATAGGAGAACCACTGTAACACGGTGCCTCCCACTCCCAACTCCCTTATATAAAGTACACTCCCATGTACTTTATATATGGCAAGAATCAAAGCAGTGGCTGAATTCTCCTTCAGACATTATACTGAAGCTACATTTGAATTAGTGTTAGCCAACTTGAGCTGATTTTGAAAAAGCTAGCAGACATAGAGACATGACCTCACCCACCCACTTTTAAAGTGCTACTTTAAAAGCAGCCCCTCCCCTACTCACCCAACAGCCCTGGATCATGTGGCTATGAAAAACATCCTGAAAGGCTGTTTTTAAAGCATTTTAAAGACTTCTAAAGCACTACTTTACAAGCTGGCAGCTGCTTTTCAAGCCAGCAGCAACCCCTCCCCTACTCATCCCCCCCACCCCACCCTGGATCATGTGACTGCATTGGCGAAATCATCCCCCAGTCAACTGCCCCCCTGACCCTTTGGCCTTACTTTCGGCAGCAGCATGTGATCAGCAGTGCAGCTCAACTGGTAAAATAACTAACCAGAAGTGCAGCTAGAGTGGATGATCACTGGAAGATAAAGCTGATGGTGAGGGACAGGGTGAGGGTGGGGCTGAATCCCACCACTCCACGTGCCATATACTTTGCATTGGTGGGCCATATCCGGCCTGCGGGCCATAGTTTGAGGATGCCTGATTTAGATACTCTAATATTTCAAAGGAATGAAGAATGAAAATTGGTATTTAAACTATTATATTTCCTTTCTAATCTGCAAAATCAATAACAACCATTCATGATTTCTGATCCCACCCTCCAAACAATTTTCATCTCGTAAGAGACTGCAGTGCAGCAGCATTAAGAGATTAATAGTAAATCAAGTTTTATTCATGGCTATCCAATTGTCTTTGGGCCCCGAGAGTACAGAATCTCTTATTTTTGGACAATTCAACACTTTGACTTGCATTCAACCACTATCTCTTGAGACCATAAGGCCAAGTTGCCCATATGAATTACTATCTAAAACAAAAATGCCCTGGCAGCTGTTAAGTTTTAAAGATATATAATGTTACTCAGCAACAACTTTCCCTTTTCCCTTCACAAAATGATTTTTATCTTACCCAGTGAAGAACAGGAGGCATTTTAGGAAGGAGGCACTTGAGGTAATACATTATTATCATCTTGAGTTCAGCCACAACTGGATTCAAGATGATATGACAGACAGAATATGATAAATATTGCTACTGAGACAAATACTATATAGTCAATTTGAGCATCCAGAAAGGTAGGGAAAAGGATAGCTAGTACAATATACATAATTTAAGATGCATTTCCATAAGGCAAAAACATCAAAATTCTGAATCACAGCATTTATTATAATTGTGTTACAATCTGAATGTTATATTAAAACATTTTAGTAGAACTTCTATTTTGAAATATTCATGGAAAGTATCCAGAATCTTGAAATATTAAATTCATGTTTGAAGCTGACTTTTCAATTACATGGAGTTGGTAAATTAAAGTTAAATTTCTGCTTTATTTACTAGAATGAATTTATGTATACTGTATATAAAATGGGCTCAGGGTAATTAATTTTGTCATGCTGTTAAAAGTAGCAGTATATATTCATTCTTAGCTATGTGTGTCTATTTGTGAGGTAGAAAAATGGATCAAATGCACTCTAGCCATCCCTCTTCCCCACTCTGATCCCATCCTAATTCAAATTCAGAATGAACTTCAGCCCTGGTGAATTTCTTGTATCCATGGAGTATTCCTATGTAAAGGTTTCATTTTTAATTTCTTCTATTGTTCTAATGTAGAAAAATGGACTTATATCACAATCAAAAACTTCTAGTTACTCCCTGAAAAACATGTTTAGCATTTTAGCTTTAGATATCTTGGTGAACAGTTACAAAATGAAACATGGGAAATGTCTGTAATGTTTGTAAAAATAAAGTCAAAGTGCTTGTATACAAATTTTTGCAAATGTATCAAATTATTTACTATATTATTACACATACAGTATATTTTTATCTTTAACATTTTTTAAAATATTGGATATATTTCTTTTTTGTCCTAAGTTGTAATTTTTCCTTGAGGAAAAAAGAAAAATATTTAAGCTTTTTAGAATTTAATATTGCTATGTCTCATAGCTTTGTATTAATTACATTAATTACTTTAAACTAAATACAAAAAAAATACTGAATGATATACTGCCATTTCTAATTATAAATTGATATCAATGATCAGTTATCAATCCAGTTACCAAAAGCAGGTAGGAAACAAAAAAAATGCATAGGTTCTCCTGATTTTTAAACACTCGAGAGTTTTGAAAAATATAAAGGTAGTTCACTATACAGCAGTTTTCCAAGTTTAATACAGGAATTAGTCTTCAATAATTTTACTAAGCAAAAATGAGAACTAAGCATCATTTATCATAAACCCATTTGATTTATTACTTTAATATAAGTGGATATTTGGCAGTTGCTGACTTTACTCATTATTATTTTTTTTATTAAAGAGTTTTACAAGACAAAAAACATTTTTACAAGAAAAACATAAACCGTTTGCCATCTTTCCATATATGGACTGTACAATCACATTTGCAAATTAACCTCTTTTAAAAAAAAAAACAAAAAAACAGTTACGTAAACTCCAAGAACCTCTCCAAATTCTTTACACATGTTTTCCCTGCCCTCCTCCCCTCTCCTACCCCCACCTTCCCCCCCCCCCGGACTTCCCAGAGCAAATACAGGGTACAGCATCTAACAAACATATATAAAAAAAAAAAGAAAAAAAAGAAAGAAAAAAGAACTTTAACTCCCCTTTCATATCTAAGTATAACTATTTAAACCAATTATTATTTAAAAGTAATCGATCCAACTTCTTTCTTATGTTCTTCAGTAATAAGCAAGTCTTCTTTCTTCCAGCATTACACAATCAAAACCCAAATACGATTAACCATCACATCTCCAACCCTTGCATATATTAACACATTAGCAAAATATTTTAACCAATCTCAAATAAAATATATTGTAAAAAACCTTATTTTTACTTTTTGCCCCACAAACTTATATTGATTCTACCTGGAAACATTCCTTGTTTAATAACTTTGTACAAACTTATTCATCTTGTTCTCTTCAAATCCATTACGTATAATCAAATAACATCTTCACTATTTAAATCTATAAAAAATATTATAAAAACCTTCCCTCAACCCTTGCACCATTTTTAACCCATAAGCATATTTAGATGCTTCAACAAAACATTCCTTGACATATAACTTTGGTATTAATATATTTCAAAACAATGATAAAAGTTTGATCAGTAATCCATAACAATACAAACATAACATTATTTAATATAACTTTTCTAGACAAATCATATCCCTAAATATAAGTAAATCATTCATTTTCACTATAGTATAACTTTTCAAAACAAATCATATCCCTAAATGCAGGTATAATCATTCATTTTCACTATTACTATCCTCCCCCAACAAAAAGATTGTAATTTTTCATCTCCTTTTTTTCCTAACTTTTTTGCGAACTTTTTTTTTCAGTCTTATTCCTCCACCTTCATCTTGTTCTCTTCGCAAAGTAGTTCCTCTCAGTGAACACATCTCCTTAACTGCGATTAAAAATCCATTTTTGTAAAAAAATTGTAAAGTTCCACTTTGAATCTTCTTTCTTATATTAGGAATCCCAACACTTCCTGACAATTTTCCAATTGACTGTAACAAAGCCTTTGGGGAAATCTCAGTCAGTATTTCCTGATTACGCTCCTTCAAGCCCCTCAGCCTTTCCTTCTTACTTTGAGAAACATCCATTCCATTTCCCGGAGCCACATTAAACTGGATTTTCACCTCTTCATTCCACAATTCATTGTTATTTAACAACTGCAATTCCGATACAATGTCTTCGCTTGTCTCTTTGTTTCCAACTTGAATAACATCCTTTTTAAAAAGTCCTTCAATTCTCTCCACTATCACAGAGGTAAATGATTCTAATATTTCTTTAAAAAGATCCCCAATCAGTATTTGTGTCTTTAATGATGTTGTAATAGTGAACCTTCAAGACTTTCAACAAAGCCAGCCATTTCTCTTTTTCTTTTTCTCCAACCACCTTAAAGAATGCTGGATGTTAACAGCTTTAACGAGAGTTAAGTTTCATTTTCATGCCCTATTAACCACAAGCGCCATCTTCTTCCTTCCTTCAGTCAACTTCCAAAAGTAACAATTTAAGCATGGAATTAAGGGCTTGTTACTTGCGATTATCTGCTCTCCTGCCTTCACTCTGTCTGCATGGATAAACAATTTAGATCTCAATAAAGATTGCAGAGACAGTCGCAACGTTTTTTTCTGCTTAAAGCAGAAGAGCCCTGGATCTCGGAGTTTCACCGGATTTCCTGGGGAGCTCTCACCCTCCTAGCCCCCAAAGCTATTTCAGGGGCTTTCGGGGAGCTCTACCCTATCCGATTGCTCTCCTTTCCCTCTTCTCCTGAGAGAAAGGTTTTCCAGCCGTCGGACAGCTGATTTACGCTGTCAGAACGGCTAACAAGATCACAGGGCTGGCGCTCCAAGAAAGAGTGTCCAGCAACGTCGGCGGTGCCGGCGGAAGTCGACTTTACTCATTATTGATACAAGCCTAATCCATCCTCACTTGCTTTTTAAGATATGCAATCTAATTCATAAAACATGTATTGTTAGGCCCTAACCTTAACGTTTAACAAAATAATCTAATATTGTTTAACGACAATCAATAGTGTTGAATAATTACTAATTATCTGAAATATTCAGACTAAAAATAAAAGAAATTGAGTTACCTGAATAGAGAGTAACTGACACAAATCAGATATGTACATTATTACAATTAAGAATCAGTATGTTTATAGAAGAAACAAAATTGCTTTTATTCAAAGAAATTAACAGAAGAAGCAAAGAGGAAGACTGGTTCAAAATTTGTTTAATTTTTCTCATGTACAAATAGGGAAGTGAATAGTTATCATAAGGAATAGGCTGGAAATTTAGTACAGAGAAATGTTGCAAATACATGATAAATTCAAATTGTTTTCTCCAGTCAGAAGTGAACATACGCAAATGATTTGCTATCATACATCAATAATGGATGTTATTTTTTTATTTCAATAGTTTACATCTTAGTATAGAACCATGATGAAGTAATGGCTCAACAAAAGCTAGTGATATAAAGCAAAATCAATAGAAGAAATAAAGCTGGTATGAGAACCACAAGAAATTGTTAAATAATGATTTCAAGTATTTTTATTTAAATTAATGTTGCTATTAAGGAAACAACAAATAATTTTCTATTAGGAAAAAACCCTCATAATATAAATAAATAAAATATTAATAAAAACACTCAGTCACCTCCGGCAGCAATAAGAATTGTACTGTACATCTTGAGTCTGGCTTGTATTTGCACTTGTATACATTTTAAAAGGCTAGTAAAAGTCAACTAAATAGTATTACTTTAACAATAGATATACATATCCCTTGTCATCCATTGCTAAATTCTGATTTTCTTGTGCCCCTTAACTTGCTTTCAAGTCAGCAAAGCAAATTTAAAGTGAGCTTTACAATATGTCATTTTCAGTCATGTATTTTCTGTTTTTTCAAAAATGTCCTCATTCTCCTGAATTTCCATTGTTTCCTCGTCTTCTCCAAACATCTGTTCTTTCATGGTTCTAAATGTGAGGGATTTGGCAGCAACCTGTGCTGCTAGACCTGATGTGAAATTAAAATCTGTAGATATATGGAGTTCAGCCAACCTTTGTTTGATGGAAGACTGTTTATTTTCAAATGACTCTACCATACTTACATCTACAGCACTTTGTTTAGATTCCTCACCTTCTCCATTGCACTGGGAACATGTTTTTTTTTCAACTTCTGGTGAGGCAGCAATAGCAACAACATCATGTTCATTCACTTCAAGGCCATCAAATAAATATTCCATCTTTTCTTTTTCATTTTTGGGAGCTTTCATTTTGTGGTCAGAAATGGTTTCTTCTCGATTTTCATTTTTGCTACAATTCTGCTTGTCTCTGTCTGAATTTTTAAGTAATTCTGATTTTGGTACACAGTTCTCTGAAGTAGAAGTATTCATTGCAGCTTAGTAAAGAGAAAAATAAAATAAATACTCTAAACAACCAATACACAAAGTTTTTGCTTTACTTTAAAAAAAAATAACATTTGTATTTTACATAGAGGATGTAAGACTGTAAATGCTGTAAATCATATTTCCTCTCAAGAAATAATTGAAGACAACATAATAAATTGTATATACCCGTATTTTTCAGAGTATAAGCTGCACTTCCTACGCCCCTAAAAGTGAGTGGAAATGTCTGTGCGTCTTATACAGCAAATGTTGCCGAAGCTCCGCCCACCCGCTGACTGTTTTTGGCCTCCACGTGTTGTGTTTTCGGCCTCTGCAAACCCCATTTTTGGCCTCCGTATGTTGTGTTTTTGGCCGGTTCCAAGTGGCAGGGATCCCTGCTGCCAGGAACTAGCCAAAAATGCGACCTGCGGAGGCCAAAAATGGGGCATACGGAGGCCGAAAAGGTGACACACGGAGGTGGCGATGTGCTGTGGCAATCCCCGCATCCTGGAATGGGTCTAAAACGGAGTGTGCGGAAGCAGAAAATGCGACATGCGGAAGCAGAAAAGGAGCGTTGGTCCTACCTGATACGTTCCTTCTCGTTGAGTGGAGACAGCAGCCAGTATGGGTAGTGCTAGTCCAATGAGCATGAAGGACTGAGTCTGTCAATCGTTATTAGTTCCGCCCTTGTTGCCGGGCAGGCCAGCTTTTGGCGAAGAACCGAAGACAGACTCGGTGTGTGGGATAAGAAGAAATACCAGAAGACAGAGAAGACAGCCAAATACGCAAAGTCCAGCCAGACAGGGAGGGTCTGGCTGCTGTCTCCACTCAACGAGAAGGAACGTATCAAGTAGGACCAATGCTCCTTCTCCATTGAGAGTGGAGACAGCAGCCAGTGTGGGACATACCCAAGTTCACTGTCCCGGAGCCAGGGGGGGATCCTGCTGGACCGCAGCACACTCCCCGGCAACAACCCTTTGAAGGACCCGGCGGCCAAACGAGGCCTCAGCTGATGCAAACTGGTCCAATTTGTAGTGCCGTATGAAAGGACCAGGCGAAGTCCACGTAGCTGCCCTACAAATTTTGAGTAAAGGAGCCTGGGTAGCCCACGCTGCCGTTGTAGCCGCGCTGCGGGTAGAATGAGCTGTCAATCTCGAAGGGCGCGGAAGGGACTGAAGGTCGTAGGCCGAGGCAATAGTCTGTCTAATCCAGCGACCGATGGTAGACGAGGAGACTTTACATTCTTGGGAGGTAGGCAAGAAGGAGACAAAGAGCGATTCCGAATGACGAAAGGGAGCCGTCCTCTTCAGGTAGATTCGCAACACCCGCCTGACATCCAGGGCGTGCCATCGTCGCTCCTGTGGGTGAGCAGGACGGGGGCAGAAATTAGGCAGTATAAGTTCCTGTGAACAGTGAAACACCGAGTTGACCTTTGGCAAGAAGGTAGGGTCCAAGTGGAGGACAACACGGTCCATGTGGAAAACAAAGGTCTGGATGCGTGGATAAAGCCGCAATTTCCGAGATGCGGCGGGCTGAAGTTATGGCCACCAAGAAGGCAACCTTGCAGGAGAGGAGCCTGAGACTAGTAGTCCGTAGGGGCTCATATGGAGGACCCGTGAGCGACTCCAAGACGAGAGGAAGATCCCAAGTAGGGTATCTATGCAGCACGGGAGGGCACAAGTTCTTGGCACCATGGAGAAAACGGCGGATCAAAGGGTGCTGGGCCAATGACGACAAGGAACCGCAGGTAAGCACAGAGGATAACGCGGCCACCTGCTGCCGTAGAGTGTTAGGAGAGAGAATATCAGAATGTGAACAATGGAAGGTTGTAGAGACGGTACGCCGTTTCGGGTACACCAGCTGCAGAAGGCCCGCCAGGTGCGTCGGGAAACCAGATGACGGAACGCCTTCAGGGCGAGGAAGACCGCTTGTAGTTCTAGCCAATTGATCGGGCGCCGTGATTCTGAGGAAGTCCATGTTCCCTGAGCCAGGTGGCCCTGACAGTGGGCTCCCCAGCCCAGAAGGCTGGCATCGGTTGTCACTACCACCCTTAGAGGTTCGAGGAAGAAGCAACCCGCAGCGAGAGCAGGGGAACGCCACCACCGGAGAGGCACAGAGGATAACGCGGCCACCTGCTGCCGTAGAGTGTTAGGAGAGAGAATATCAGAATGTGAACAATGGAAGGTTGTAGAGACGGTACGCCGTTTCGGGTACACCAGCTGCAGAAGGCCCGCCAGGTGGCAGAATAAATACGGTCCATGGAGGGGCGTCGGGAGGCTTGTAATGTCCGAATGACATCTGCCAGAATGTCCGCCGCCCTCAGCGCGTTCCGCTCAACCTCCAAGCGGTTAGGTTGAGCCAGGCTAGGTCCAGGTGACTCAGGGCGCCCTGATAGAGAGTGTCATCCTCGAGGGGAATGCACCATGATGGAGTCACCAATAGGGACACGAGGTCGGCAAACCAGGGTCTCCGGGGCCAATGAGGAGCCACAAGGATCACTTCTGCCCGCTCGAATAAAATTTTGTGGATGACCCTGGGAATGAGGGACGTCGGGGGGAAGGCATATAGGAGGTCCGACGGCCATGAAATCCATAGAGTGTCAACACCGCCCGCCCGAGGATCCGGATACCGGGAGAAGAACTGCGGAAGCTGAGTGTTCTCATAAGTCACGAAAAGATCGACTACTGGAAGGCCGAATCGAAGGGACAGGTCCCAGAAAATGCGAGGGTGGAGGCGCCACTCGGCATTGTCTATCCGATGGCGACTCAGCCAATCCGCTTGAACGTTCTGCACCCCGGAAATGTGTTCCGCCCGGAGAGAGCAGAGGTGGTGCTCTGACCAGAGTCCCAATTTCATTGCCACCCCGAGGAGAGATTTCGATCTGGTGCCCCCCAATCTGTTCAGGTGCGCCTTGGCGGTGACGTTGTCCGTCAAGATGAGGACGTGGGCTCCGGAAACCAGATGACGGAACGCCTTCAGGGCGAGGAACACCGCTTGTAGTTCTAGCCAATTGATCGGGCGCCGTGATTCTGAGGAAGTCCATGTTCCCTGAGCCAGGTGGCCCTGACAGTGGGCTCCCCAGCCCAGAAGGCTGGCATCGGTTGTCACTACCACCCTTAGAGGTTCGAGGAAGAAGCAACCCGCAGCGAGAGCAGGGGAACGCCACCACCGGAGAGACCGGCGCACCGCAGGAGGGATTGGAATCGGCCTCGACGATGTGCCTCTGCCTGCCTTCTGCAACGGCAAGAGAAACCATTGGAGTTCCCTGACGTGCAGCTGTGCCCAGGGAATTATGGCTATAGCAGATATCAATTTGCCTAAGAGTTGTGACAAGACGTAAGGAGAAACAACCCGACACCTTTCAACCTGAGAGACTAACTTTCGCAGGCTGTCCTGCCTCTCGGGAGAGAGAAATACCTTGCCCTGAAGAGTGTCAATTAAGGCGCCCAAATGTACTAAACTAGTGGAGGGTGAGAGGTGACTGTTCTCCAAATTAATTGAGAAGCCATGAGCAGCTAGCGTCTCAACAGTAAGACGGATATTGAGGGCAGCCTGCTGGACAGAGGGAGACAAAACCAAAGTATCATCAAGATAACACAAAAATCTAACTGAACGGAGGTGGAGGAAGGCCGCCAGAGCAGCCAGCACCTTCGTAAAGGTACGGGGGGCAGAGGAAAGGCCAAAGGGCAGAGCCCTATACTGGTAATGCACCCCGCCATAACAAAACCTCAAAAATTGTCTATGGGCAGGGAGGATAGGGATGTGCAAATAAGCTTCTGTAAGGTCAATGGAAGAGAGGATATCGCCCCTCCGGACACCGTCAAGGATGGTCTTTAATGATTGCATTTTAAATTTACGGTACACCACATACCTGTTCAAACGCTTAAGGTCCAGAATAGGTCGCCACCCCCCCCGAGGATTTAGGAACTAGAAACACCCTGGAATAGAAACCAGTGCCCTCCTGACCAGGCGGCACCAGCTGAATAGTCTTGATAGTCAGGAGATGCAGAACCACTGCGTCCATAAGTGACCTTCGTTCGGAATTACGAGAAATCGGATAGCAGATGAAGGAGTTAGGGGCGGAGGAAATGAATTCAATGGCCAGCCCTGATCTTAAGGTGGCCTGGACCCACTTGTCTGTGGTGGACCACTCCCAGATGGCGGCAAAAAGGCCCAACCTACCGCCAATGGGAGGATCCGGAATGCAATCAGCAACGGCGCTGGGCAAAACGACCTCCTCCCCCTCGAAAGGGCCGTTTGGAGACAAATGGCCGCCCCCTGCTTGACCTATCCTGCGAACCCTGATGTCTATGAAAGGCACCCTCCCACCGAAAAAGGGGGAAGGAAGAAGAGGAAGCCCCCCCCTTCAGTACCTCGAGACAGAGGATGAGAGGGATATGGATAAAAACATGACTCCCCTCTACGGTAGCTGCTGCCAACACCTTCTTTTTGTCTCTAGTCTCTGTGAGGAATGGATCTAGAGCATCTCCGAACAGTTTAGTTCCCCGAAAGGGAATGGACGCCAAGCGCCACTTATGCCTGGCGTCCGCCTGCCAGTGGCGGAGCCAAACCAAGCGACGAGCCATGACAGAAGAAGCCAAAGACTTTGAAGCAAATCTGGCAGCGTTCAAGGTAGAGTCAGCGGAAAATTGTACTGCCGCAACAATTTTGTTTAAGTCCTGCATGATCCGGAAGTCTCCTGGGGGTAACTTTTCCTGTAATTGACGCAACCAGAGCAAGGTGGTCTGGTTGAAGAAGGATGACGTGGTAGCTGCCCTAATCGCCCAGGCAGAATTCTGAAAGGTCCTCTGGAGCACAAGATCAGAGCGACGCTCATCAGGACGAAGGCCCTCATCGGGTTCGCCCGGGACATTAGCATTATGAAGCAATGCCACCAGAGGAGTGTCAATCGAAGGCAGTTGAAGAAGAGCGTCTAGATCCGAAGAGACCGGAAAATTTTTCTTGTCGTTAGACGAGGGAAGGGAAGCTGCAGCCGGGGACTCCCACTGGCGTTTCACTACATCCAAGAAGAGAGGAGTAGGAATAGACATGATAGACATGTTACGCAAGCATGGGATCCAAGGATCTAGAGGAGGGCTGAGCCGGATCCGGATCGGCGTTAGGCGATGACAAACGGGCTGTGTTCACGGCCTTAAATAATAAAGATTTGAACAAAGCTTGCGGAAAAAGGCTGCTGAAGGCCGGTTGATCTGGTGGGAGGTTTTCATCCTCTGATAATTCAGAATCAGCATAGTCCACTTCAGTCAAGGCCGAAGGATGGCTGGAATGAGAACAGGTAGGAGAATCCGGCCGAGCCGAAAGAGAAGAGTCCTGTGCCACCTGATCCGGGGAAACAGGAGATGCAGATCTGACTGATCCCTGTCGACTTGAGGGGCAAGACCGGGCAGCTAAAGACTTCTGCACCGCTGCTTCGATCATTTGCTGGAGCTGAGCCGGATGAAGTTGACAAGTAACCGTCGCTGAAGATGGAACAGCAGCAGAGTCGGAAGGAGGAGCGTCCTGGCCGACCGCAGTATCGGAAGACGGTGGCTGAGTTAATGACACAGAGCCCCACAATTCGCCGTCGGAAATGGTAACCGGACAATCTTGAAGGGACAGCTGGTCTGGAGTAGGAGGACGAGGCACGGAGGCAGAGGCTGTCTCAGTCGAAACAGAAGGCGGTTGTTGAGCGGTAGGAGGCAACTTTGTGCTCGCCTTGTCACAGAGTTTTGTTAAAACTTTGTCCCTCCGTTTCTCCACCTTGGAAGAAGAAGACAGACCAAGCCTAGCTGACTTATGGTGGGAATGAGAGGATCGTGAAGCCGAGGATGAAACCCTAGGGGCCTCCTGAGCTGGATTCTGGGTAACAGACAAAGAGTCTGATTGGCCAACCTCAGTGGAACCAGCCTTCCGGCCGTGTTTAGACTTAGAAAGGGCCTTAGCCATTGTGGGATATCAGGTATAAAAAGTCCAGGAACCTCCACAGCCATTCAGTGACACACGGGAGGGAGCGCTAGACTCCACAATTAAGGCCAAGCCCCAAAGTCAATGGCACCATATGGGTAGAGGGGAGCGTGACCAACTCCACAAAAAAAACAGCTCAACGAAAAGTTGCATGCACAATGTCCACCAGTCAGTAAGCAAGGCGCAGGCAGGGCGCGTGGAAGCTGCACAAAATGGCCGTCGTGCCAATTTAAGACTCAAGGAGATTGCATGAAGCTGCTGTAGGGGCGGTCGTTAAGTGAAGCAGGACACAACGTCGGGGCTGCTGCAACGTAATAAACGTGGGCGCGAAGCTCCACCAGTGCAACAATAAGCAGCGCAGAACCAAGCAGCTGAAGGCCGAGAAGAGGGGACGTGAAGCTCCACAAGTTCAAATTAACAGTCACACAGTCCTGGCAGCTGCAGCCCAGAAAGAGGGAGCACGAGGCTCCAAATTATCGGCAGCGTCGATATCACATTTAATTGGACACTGTCCACAAAGGCGATGGCGTCGGCAGCAGGAAGCCTCCTTATTAGTTTTAAATTGAAAGGGCTCCTAATCAGAAGCACAGCCCTCAGCGGCGGGAAAAAGTCAGTTTAAAATGGCCGACACCACCTCGCCGCACCCGCTGAACCTTCAAACGGCGACGAATTCAATCCGATGACAAAGGAGATAGATAGAAGGCAAAGGGGGGAAGCAAATGTCCAACAAAGTCCAGCCGTCACTATTGCCCCTTAGAAGTGGCCAGGGGGGGGGGGAATCCCCTGTTCTCTGACAATGCCAGAAGGAAGCAAAGAAAAAAACCAAGGTCCCAAACAACTCAGAGAATCGAGGTCAGAAACAGTCCAGAGTCAGTCAAACCGAAGAAACAACGCCAGAACTGGAAGAAGCAATCCGTAGTCCAAACAATCCAAGTCAAATACCAGAAATTGAACAGCAATGAGACAGAAATACAAGAAATAAGCCAGAGGAAAAGAACCACAAGCCAGCCAGAGCTGAAGGACTGAGTCAAAAGCTGGCCTGCCCGGCAACAAGGGCGGAACTAATAATGATTGACAGACTCAGTCCTTCATGCTGATTGGACTAGCACTACCCACACTGGCTGCTGTCTCCACTCTCAATGGAGAATGCGACATGCAGAGGCAACGATGAGTTGTGGCAATCCCCAAAGCCGGGAACAGCTGATTGGCGGTATTCTGGAAGGCCGATCCAACTGACAGTCAGCTGAATCAGGCTGCGGTAACGTGTTGAAGCTGATCAGGCTGTTTGCTGCAAGGACGCTAGCAAAATGAATACCGATGGATGCTGGTAGGCAGAGGCAGAATTTTTTTTTTCTTGTTTTCCTCCCCAAAAACTAATCTGTGTCTTATACTCTGGAGCGTCTTATACTTCAAAAAATATGGTAGATTTCTTGTATATAATCAGATTACATCATTCAGAAATCTGATGAACAGAAATTAATTTACAAAATACAAATTCAGATAAATTGGAACAATTTGAATAATTTGCTATGTAAATGAAGATTGCAAATACATCATGATTTATCATGATCTATATTAAAGATAGTTACATTATCATTATTATCTACCTTGATCACTAAAGAGCAGTTGTTTCCACTTTTGTCTTTCTGCCTCTGAAGCTTTAAATCCCAACACAGATTTCAGTTCCTGCAGCACTCTCTTAGATTCTTCTCTTTCACGTTTTTGTCTTTGTCTGTCTTCCAGAGAAAAGTAATAAAAATCATCTTTCTTACACTCGTCCATATCTATATCATCAACATATGCTTCAAGTTCCTGAAGAAAAGTCAACAAATACTTGGTTTGAATTATATATTACCATATCCTGGAAATTATTAGCATTCTTGATCATCTATTGATTTATATTTTAAAGCAGCAGATTTCAAATGGGGTTAAAATTCGAAAGGAATTTTCTGAAATACTTATTTCTAGAATTTATTTATCATCTTATTCCACAAGGAGTGTAGGTAATGTACACCATCTGGGTGATGAAAGAAATACAAGCAAATATCTAATATAATATATATTATCCTGTCATCAGTGGCTCCACAGTGATCAATCTTCAATGACCTTCTAGAAAAGCCAAGGAACTTAGATAACCATATAGGGTTTTATAGGAAATAATCAGCACTTTAAATTCTACTCAGAAATACATCATTAATTAATGGAAGTTCTAAGAAAGCTTGGTAAGCCATTGTATTTTTGAACCAGCTGCAGTTTCCAGACAGTCTTTAAGAACACCTCATGTAGAGCAAGTTACAACCATCCAGTTGCAAGATGACATGGTCATGAGAGTCTATCCTCAGTGCATCCTGTTCCCTGTAAGGCTGCAATTAGTGTACCAATTGAAGTTGGGCAAGGCCCCTTAGTGCCATAGTTCCTCTAGCAGGATCTGAGTCTAGAAGAATCTCCAAGTTATTGGCCTATCTCTCCAGGGGAGCACAATCTGAGAGTCAAAATTTATATTATCTTATCTGGAATTAGTAGGCTTCTGAATTAAGAGTCACTCTGTCTGGTTTGGGTTGAGTCCAATTCTGAACCTGATACTCTTCATTCATTGAAGCCACCAAGGACTGGATGAAGACTTTGCCATAAATCCTATTTAGCCCAGGGTGAAATATATACCTGAGAATCATCTGTACACTAATAATACCTTATCCTAAACTGGCACATTACTCAACCCAAGCAAGATGATAGCCAAGGCAAACTAAATTCAGTTCAGTTATCTGTGATTACATTTCTATAATGCAGATACACAGATGCAGACTACAGAATTTCTAATGACTGAAATTATAAAACAATCTACTCAAAAATTGTTTACTATTTTCAATTCTTTATATAAATTATGTTCCTATTACTATCACAATTGACATATTTTTTTAAAAAAATGCCCCATCTTAATTTTTACCTTCAACCCTGGGAATAAATACTTTTCAGCCAAGTAATAACTGGCATTAATATTATAATTTAAACTATAATTCTTTTTAAACACTATTCAGCGATACTAAGCAGGAATAATTACTTCTTTTGCTAATATATAGCAAAAATAGCAGGGTATAAAATGGATTTGATAACTATTTCTATCCTGTTACGGTGATACAGGTAGTCCTTAATTAGCAATCACAAATTTGACCGGCAACTTTGTTGTTAAGCGAAGCAGTCACTAAGTGAAACTGCAACTGTGCTTGCGATCTTACTTCAGCTTTCCTTTGCTGTGTGAACATGTGAAATAGAGTGCTGCATGAAGTGGGCACCACTGAAACATATTTGACGAGTGTAACTCGTCAAAAAATATATATATATGGAATATATATAATATATATATATTCCATAGCAGAAAACTAGTAATATTTGTTGAACATATTCGTAAATAGTTCAAAATAAAAATTAAGCTACATTTGTCTCTTTTCCATACAAAATATGATATTTTCTCTGCTCTACCCTCCAAATAGGAAGTTATTTGTTACACAAAAGATGGGAAATTCTGGGGGTTGATAGGTTACACAATAGTTTCTGAATTGAATAGAAAGGCAGGATGCAAACTGACAAATATGCACTCCATTGATAACACTTAATCCCTCCTACCCTAAAAACCAAAAAGTTTGTTGCAAAAAATTATAGCAGTTATTAATAGTGATTTTCCTATCTGTATGCATGAAGAATAATCACTACATTTTATTTTGTGAATAAAACCTTTCTAGAGTTCTATACTATGATTACCTGTTCTTCAGGAACAGGGTCTTTGTCTTCTATATGCACAGTCGGCTGCTTTAAAGGTACCATAGTGCAATGCTTGTTTTCACAAGATGGTTCAGATTTACCTGGAAGTAAAAAAGTATATCATAAGATTGGAATATTTGGAATAATGATATAGAAAGATTTTCTTAAGGAGATATTATGATCAGTTTTGTTCAGATTGGTTCATCAGTTTTGTTCATTACAATCTATACTTCCTATTTTATTCCAGCTTTTCAATGTGATCAGAATCAGAACCTTTAAATTAGACTTGGTCCAGACACTGTACCTAAAGCCAGGAAAGCTCTTTCAAAAGGCTTTATTACATTTAATATTCCAGTTTGTTTTTAAATTGGTCTTCCTGGCTGAATTGTGATTCTGGTGAAGGGAATAATAGGCTCCATACATAAGCAAAGACTTGTGTGTATTATGTCTTAGTGACTTTCAATTAAGAACAGCTTAATTCAGCAAATCTATTTGCTTTATTTATTTATTTATTTGATTTGATTTCTATACCGCCCTACTCCCGAAGGACTCAGCGCGGTGCACAGCCAAACAATAAAACACATACATACAAAATTTAAAAGTAGGATAAAATCAAATTAAATAATTTTGGCCCCGACAAATTTAAAACTCCAAACTTTTAAAACCAATTTAAAATTGAATGTATAAAATACTAAAAGATATTTAAAAATTAAAAATCTTTTATAAAAGAGGGAGAAAATTAGGCCAGGCCCGCCTGGTGAAATAGTAAGGTCTTTAAAGCGCAGCGGAAGGTGCGCAGATCCGGGATCCTCCGTATCTCTGGGGGGAGCTCGTTCCAGATAGTAGGTGCCCCCACAGAGAAGGCCCTCCCCCTGGGGGCCGCCAGTCGGCATTGTTTGGCTGACGGCACCCGGAGGAGCCCCTCTCTATGGGAGCGTACCGGCCGGTGGGAGGCTATTGGTGGTAGTAGGCGGTCCCGCAAGTACCCAGGTCCTAAGCCATGGAGCGCTTTAAAGGTGGTAACCAAAACCTTGAAGCGCACCCGGAAGACCACCAGGAGCCAGTGCAGCTCGTGCAGGAGGGGTGTTACATGGGAATGCCATGTCGCTCCTATTACCACCCGCGCGGCCGCACTCTGCGCCAGTTGGAGCCTCCGGGTGCTCCTCAAGGGGAGCCCCATGTAGAGAGCGTTGCAATAGTCCAGGCAGGAGGTGACAAGGGCATGAGTGACCGTGCGTAACGAATCCCGATCCAGAAAGGGACGCTATTACTGCAGGAGGTATGGTAAATGCAAGATTCCTACTTATTTATTAATACAGAAATATTAATAAATTGGTTTGGAAAGTAGTAAAATACCATTCAAATTGACATCTGTAGCAAATGTCAATTTAACTTCATCATCTGAGGTGACCAGAATACAAATATTCAATTGAATTTAAAATTAATCAATCAGAACTCTATGCATTCCCTCAGATTAAGCCTTATTATTGAATTATAACCCACAAAAATTGCCGCAAAACAAATTTTAGCTAGGATTAGATCATTACCCTGTTTCCCCCAAAATAAGACATCCCCTGATAATAAGCCCAATCGTGCTTTTGAGCACATGGCAATAAGGCCAAGCGCTTATTACTGGGTTCAAAAAAATATAAGACAGGGTCTTATTTTCAGGGAAACATGGTAGTAGATGTGTACTATTATTTTAAAGTTTTATCTGCATAGAAAATTTGCTATGAATGCCTTTAATTATATCCTCATGTCAAATGATACATTTTGTGCATACATGTGTACACACCATTCATCAGGAGTGAGGACCTTTCCTTTTACATCTAACCCAAACAATGTGGCATTACAGATTCCTCTGTCCTAAACCTTCATTTTTTGTTATAGGCATTTTCATACCCTATGAAAATGGTATACCTTTTTTATCTGAATTTCTTCGAATCATTTTTTCCACCTGAGAAGTAGCCTCTTGCCAACAACTATTGCTAGCATGCATGTGAGGCTGAATCAATTTAAATTTTTGATCTGCAATTTGATAGGCCTCCCAAGTTAATTCTGGGCTTTCCTTGGAATTCATAACCTTCTCAAGTTCATCCTCAAGAATTATCATTCTGTAAAAACAAAAAAGAAAATCTCAGACAAGTATTTCAGAAAAAATAGGGAGAAAATTACAATTGGGCTGTATTGGGATATAACATTTAGAAGATGCCTAATAGTTTTGATCAGTAAACAAAGGTTATTAGCCTATTATGAAAAAAAAGGTATGCAAACACAGCAAAAAGAACCAGAACATCAAAGAACAGAGAATCTCATGGCTTAAAGTCTTTCTTTACATAGAATTGAAGAATCTGCACTGATAAATTTAAATAATAGCAAGACTGAAGAGAAAGACATCCAATCATAACTAGTGGATTTAGCAGTTTATATAACATATTGTTCAAGCGAAAAAAATACCTCCTTAGTAAACTATATCATAGAATTAAAAATCAGCTTTACTAGGAACAATTTATATCCTGCGATAATACCTCTAATACTATCAAACATCAACATCTGCCTATCCCAGGTCCTTGGCCAGAACTCAATAGATGGATAAAAATGCCAAATCCAGTTGTGGCTGATTATGTGACAAACCTTAATAAAAGCATTTAAAACTCCTAACAGGTCTAGCACAAAAGAAAAGGGAAAGCATGTAATCCTAAGGCTTATAGTAATTCATTCTCAAATTGCATATATAAGATGAAATCAACTTTTATGGAAAATAAGATGTTAATATACAAAAAAATAAATCATGAACAGTAAGGAACAAGCAATGGAGAAATACACATACTAGCACTTGGTAGAGCAGCCTTGAAGGCCTTGGAAAAGATATTCAGATTTGTCTATACCAGGGGTGTCAAACTCGATTCCATTGAGGGCCGCATCAGGGTTGTGCTTGACCTTGGGGGCCGGGGTGGGCATGGCCAGCTTGACGTCACTTATATCAGGGGCATCTGTGGTGGCCCAAGAGCTCTGCAAGCAAAAATGGGTTCCAGAGCTCCATTTTCAACTGTGACGGCCTGCCGCCCTCTGCCAGTGAAACGGAGCTCGGAGGGGCGCATGCACGTGCTCCCTCGAGCTCAGTTTTCACTGGCAGAGCGTGGCAGGAGGCCATCGCAACTGAGAATGGAGCCTGGGAGGGCCACACGTGACCGTCCTGAGCTCCATTTTCATTGGCAGAGGCACCATGGGCCAGTCCTTTGCTGTTTCTAGGGCGGCCTCACGAGCCATATCTAAGCACCTCATGGGCTGGATCCGGCCCCTGGGCATTGAGTTTCACACCCCTGGTCTATACCAACAAATATCTGAACAGTACAAACAATGATATTTCCTGTGACACTCTATGAAAGTGAAAATTAAACTTTGAGGAAACAGGGTAGGACCGTGATGGTGAACCTATGGCACGCATGCCACAGGTGGCATATAGCGCCCTCTCTGTGGACTCGCGAGCTGTTGCCCCAGTTCAGCTCCGCCGCACCTATGTGTTTGCCTCATGCCAGCCGGCTGGTCATCAGGACTCTGCTGCACATGCGTGGGGGAAGGGGCACATGGGAGAAGGAGTGCGAGCAGGGGGGCATGCGCCAGGAGTGAAATGCGACCGTTTCGGACCAGTTAGGCCGAACTGGTAACGATGGCAGTGGGTGGTTCAGAGAACCGGTAGCGATGGCAGTGCGAGGCTCTGCCCACCAGCCCGGTTGTCATTACTTCCTGGTTTTAACCAGGACGTAACCTGTTTTTTTACTCTCTGCGCATGTGAAGGGTTTGCACATGCGCAGAGGGTCCGCACACGCATGTGTGGCGTGTGCACTTCCGAACTGGTAAGGAAGGTAAGTAGATTTCACCCCTGCCATGCGCATGCAGTGGGGCTGCGTGCATGTGCAAGGGGCTGAGTCCTTGCGGGGGGTGCATGCATGGGGGCCGTGCGTGCATTCATTTTGGGAGTTCGGGTGCGTACACACGCATTTGCATGTGCACACGCTTTGGGCACTCAGTCCAGAAAAGGTTAGCCATCACTGGGATAGGCCATGTAGGTACTCTTTTCAACTTTGCTGTTAGGGAAGATCCTGAGAATGCTGATCTTGAAAATACTGTGCACAGCCAAGAAAACTAAATAATGGCTCATCAAATGAATCAACCCAGAGTTTTCACTTGAGGCACAAATAATGAGGCTTAAATTATCCTAACCTATTAAGCAAACACCTTGATCTCTAGATAAGCTCTAATAGTTGGAAAGGTGGAAGGAAAAAGTAGAACGACCAGCAGCAAGGTGGATGGACATAGTTAAAGTGGCAGTTGGTGCATTACTGGAAGACATGAAAGGCAAACTTAGGGTTAGATAGTCATGAATAAAATCTGTGTGGTTGCTAAGAATTTCAAAAAGTGAAAATTAATGCAAGGATTGGAAGTAGCAAGTTTTGCTCCTCATACGGATTATGACTTAGGTTTCCCAGAAAGTTTAGAGATAAGTCCTTAAATTCCTAACAAAATGTGTGTGTGTGTGTGTGTGTGTTATATATATATATATATATATATGCACACATACACACACATTTCTTTTATACATAAGGGGTTTATCTCAAATCCTTTGATTTCTTTAAATTGTTAGGTCAACCTTGTGTGAATGAGAGGGTTCAACAAAGTGGTGAGCAATGTAATACCTGCCATACAGGTATTTATTTTTAAACCCTAACTAAAAAGTAAAGCTATATAATCAAAACAGATTTTTGTGTCTTTGAATGAGTCTTGTCTCATGATGACAGCCTGGACAAGTCTATAAAGTTTTCTTGGCAAGATTTTTAAAGTGGTTTATCAATGCCTTCTTACTGGGGCTGAGAAAGAGTGACTGGCTTTGTGCCTAAAAAGAGCAGAACTAGAACCCATGATCTCTGGGTTCCTAGTCTGGTAGGCTGCCATTATATATGTTATATATAAATAATTGTTGATACATGTATAAATGCATGATATAGAATTATTTCAGGAAAAGTTTAATTAAATTCAGTGAACTGATCTGTAAGTAGGCCGGCACAGAGTTGCACTGTCAGTTCCCACTAAACAACTGAATGAAAATGGCTGGCAATAATAATTCTGAAGGGTTAATATGAACTATACTGTTGATGTATCTGACCACATAAAATTGGTTGAAGAAAAATAGTACTACATTTGTATTTCTTAAGTGGAACTCCAATTTATGATGAAATTGACTGTTAGTAGTAACAAGTTCCTTAAGCATTTTACACACAACTCTCACACATAGAAGAAAAAAATATTAATTAGATTAATTTGGAATGATAAGAATAAGGAGGTAACAGTAATAACTATCTACACCAATCATGGTAAAAATATTGAGTTATTTTTAAAAGTACAATAACTAAAACTAGAAACTAGAATTATAACTATGAGAAATTATTCCTATCTTTAACTTACTCATTCAGTAAGGCTTTTAGATGGAGTTGCAAACTGCGCACAGCAGTATGGAGATGGCTTAGTGATCCTGATTTTGGTTTAGCTTTGACTGGATGTTCCAAGTAAGATTGATGATGTGTTTCAAAATACCGGTAAAATTCATAACTCCTTTTAAGTTCTTCTAAACAAGCAGCATGAGCATGTGGCAGACCTTGAATTATATCAGAAAAGATACAAAGAGGCAAACGTTCTGGTGTAATCTGGCTCTTGAGAGATGCATTAGTGGGAGATAACAGAAGAAGTAGTCGCCTAAAGAATTCAGAACTTTGACCGACCCAAAGCTGAAATAAAACCTAAGAAACAAAAGGAATCAATTGTTATCTACTTTTCCTATTTTCCCATGAACAGTATATTTAAGCAAAGCAATAATATTTAATAATAATATTAAATATTGATCCATCCATTAGAACTATGCAGATCCCTTTACTTTATCATCTCCCTCCCACAAAAAAGGCTAATTCTTTTGGAGCAGAGATTTAACACTTCCATATACAGGTAGTTCTCTCCTTATGATGGCAATTGGGCTCAGAACTGCTGTTGCTAAATGATATGGTCATAAAGCACATCAAATGATCATGCCGCTTAGTGAGAGCAATTCTGTTGTCATTTAATAAGGACAGTGTAGATTTGTAAATGAGCACTTCACAAGACCATGACTTCTTACTTCCTGCTGTCTTCCCCAATGACTACCTGTGGGAAGTTGGAAGGGATTGTCAGGCATAGTGATCATGTGATCACAATTTGCGGTGATGTAATCATACAGGGGATGCCAAGTACCCAGACTGTGATCGTGTGATCCCAGGGATGGTATGACAACTGAAATTACAGGGATCGATTGTAAGTACCATTTATTCAGTGCTGTCATGATGTTGAATGGTTGCTGAATGAACAGTCCTACCATAAGACTAGCTGTATAAACATAGTAAAAATGAGGTAATATTACATACAGTATATTATAAATTATTTGTAATTTATTTTACACACTGAGTTTCTTTTGTACAATAGTACAAATAACATGGGGAAAATTATTTTTTGTATCAATTTATACTGAAAATTAAAATACTCGTTCATAATAAAATTATCCAAAATAATACTTATCCACCCAAAATGCATTATGCTGTAACAGCTTAATTGTGAACAGAGTACATCCAAAGGTTCTTCTTGTAAATTGGAATGGACAACAAATTATAAACATTCCTATATGACTTATTCAGAATGTTATGAAAATCAGGAACTTGTAACAAGCTAAAGAAAGAAATGAATGGATTGGTTCCATGATTTGATTCAAAAGACTAGGCTTGTCAAATTATAATGACAAGTACAGTAAACCATGAACGCTGCTCATAGTGTAACCATGAGTCTGAATAGGCTTATTCAGATCTAAACCATAATATGTCTTAGCATGAACTGAAAACAGATTCAAAGAAAATTACAAAAATCATATAAACCTAATGTATTTCAAACTTTAAAATAATAGTATAATCCAGGATCATTTTGTTTTGTTTAGCTTCTACAGGCTGAAAGCAATGATAGAATAGTTGATAGTATGATCAGTGAAAGGATACTAGATTACCTTTAATGCAGGCAAGCTGAAGCCATCAGTGAGGTTGTGTGCTTCTTCTTCAGATACTTGCTCTTCATTTAATCCCAAACCAAGCTCCTTAAAAGGCACTACACATATATAGTTTGTGACATTGTCACTCTCAGAATTCAGTGGGTAAGTTTACTTAGTGTTAAGGTTATTAAAGAACCTTTTGCATCACATGCAATATTGACAAATATTATGGGGAAAGAAATAATTTATCTACTTTATAAAATTAAACAGCTAACAATATAACAATATTGCCGATGTAACAATTTTAGTTTTACTTCAAACAACTTGCTGGAGCAAAAACAAACTGGGTATAAGATTGTGAAATAAGATAATTTGAGTGATTCTACAGATTTAATCGACTAAACATTTGAATGATTACAGTTGTATGGCAACTTGAGAGCAGGCCAGGGATGCTTTGCGAGTTGACATTAATCATGTTATAGTCACACCAAACTCGGGGGTTTCAGCTTGAAAAATCATTAGCAGAGAATCAGGATCTCATTATTTCTAGTTCAAAAACTGAACAAGTTTATTAGTTACCTAAGTTTATATGTGATATAAAATGCCCGCTCAACAAAGATAGACGAACTTCCTTTTTGAAAAAGATATATGAATAGTTTTCAGTGAAAATGGATTGATTATAAAACAGCAAATGATCAAATTGAAAGGAACTGTTAAGAGAAAGGGTGGAATATAGAACTTTTAAGTAAAAACTTGGCAATTTTCCAAATTCTTGCATAGCAGCCAATCACTGTGGTATGCTAATTTCCACCCCCATAATCTATTATTTTTAAAAGGATATTGTTTAAGCATATATAAGGTAGCAAGTCTTGAAGCTCTGAGGTTGGCTCTTACTGATCGATACACGGCTTTTCGAAGACCAATCAGATGCTGACAAGGATGTTGTCCACCTTTATTATATGGGCAAGCAGCACTAACCCTGTCAAGCAAACTTGAAAAGTAAAATGTGATACAACTGTACAGATGTCCTAAAGAATTATAAAAATATAAATATAAAACAATAATGTAGTCTTTTCTCTGAATTTATAGAATATATTTTCATATATCCTGAGATATTATTTCAATTTACAAATTGAACTATTATGTAGCAAATAAGCCATTTACTAAAATATTGACTACTAAAATTTAAATGAAAAAGCACTGGGGCTTGGAATTCTACTTTCTTCTTTCCAATTCTGTAAAATCAACAGTCCTGAAATTCTTCATTTAAGACCTATTAATTTGGATCTAAACTGCAAAAGGACTTTTAAATTTATTTGGCAATGCTTAAAATTATAAAATTAACTATACAATTTAACAAAAAATGGATTTACTTTTAAAACAGCCACACTGTTTCTATCTGAAAATAATTTTTAAAGGATTCAGATAGGCATAAAAGCTTTTGGGGCAGGCATCAAACTGGATTCAATTTCCTTTCTATATGTATGAAAAGAAAATGGATTTTTTTTCAATGTATATATATTTATACTCCTTAGCATAGTAATTCCTTCTGAGATATCTGTTTTTTGTTCAACTTCAAGTTAACATACATGTCCCTTCTTATGGTATTCTCACAATAATGTTCAATGACAACAAAGAAGAATCTCTTTCATATTGCAGCTATGCTTTTTGAAACATGTTAACAATGGGATTAACATTCTTTACTGTACATTTATTTTATCAGGAATGGACCGAGGCAGCCTTATACAGGCCTGTATATTTAAAAAGAGAATGCATATTTGGTAAGTGCAATGCAGATTTATTATCCATGGTTAAGAGAACTGAAGACAGCTACAGTTTTTAAACAAAGTTAACTGAACTGGCAAAAAAACAGTTTATTGTCTACATGCGCTTCAAAATAAGTGATCAAATATGCATGAAGTGTATAAGAAAATTTTGACAAATTAGAACTGTTGTTTTGAACCACTGAATTTAAACTTGAATTTCACAGGTTATTTTTTACATTTAATTAGAATGCATACTTGTGGGAAACCTGTTGTAAAAATGAATTCCCAAAAATGGGGGTCAGGGACGGGACGGGACGGGACGGGACGGGACAGAGAAATACTCATAGATGGTTCAAGCTGTCATATAATCTATTAATAATCAATAATCATTGAACTGGAAGATCAATGTGCTTCTATTTGTGAAATAAAAAACAAACCTTAAAAATGTACATTTCCCTTGTACACAGCATATTTATGCGCTAATATAAAAACAAATTAATGTGTATTCATACATGAAAAACATCTATAGTGAAGACCTAGTCCATTAAACCTTGATAATAGGTAGCTAGATGCTTTACTATAAATATATATATATAATATATATGTGCATATTGCACTTGGTATTTACATTTCAGTAGTCAAAGAGTTTACTCATTCTTGTCTCTCTCAGATATGATCCAACAAATACTAACTCAAGTCTCCTTGACTGAAAAGTTTACACTGTTTAGAAATTATGTCAGAAGTTAAGATGCCAAACAATACATTTGTCCTTGTTACAATATTGTATCACCTTTCTATACATACAGTAAGCTTGATTTGAGGGCCAGGAATTCACTTGTTATATCAGATAAAACTGCATAAATTTAAAAAATCTGAGATTGAATTTGAAAGGAAATTTTCATCACCATTCATTAATTTAAGATTTGAAAAATGAGTGCAAATCAATTCAGACTCACAGAGTAAATCCCCTGGAAATTACTTCAGTTTCTTGAATGAGTCGCAATGCTTTCCTCACAAGGTTAGTGAAGGTGCGGCAATTAACCACTATATCTTCTAGTTGGAGATGACATTGTTTAAGAGATATTTGCAACTTTGCAATCCGTGTTATATCCAAACCTCGCATAGTTAGGTAAACCAAGAAAATCATTCCCAAAATTAATCCAAGGAATCCACTCCATAAAGAAGGAATCGTCACCAGTGTACTGATGAAGAGAAATAATAATGAAATATCCCTGCAAAAAAAAAAGCACAAGACATATCTAAGTATGGCTTGATTTTCAAAGTTCTGATGCTTATTTTTACAATTAGTGATCCAAGGTTATATTTTTAAAGAAAATTCACACACAGAAACATAGATCTGAGGATATTACATTCTCCTCGGTGTTTCTACTTAGTCTTTTTGTGTGACACATATTCCTTTTCAAAATCTTTAAAAATTGTTTCCTGAATACCAATCCATTCCATTAGTCATATAGATTGGTAGAACTATTGACTAAGTGTGAGCAGTTAACAACAGCCTTGAAATGGAAGGTTTTGAAACCAGTTTAAAAGGTGGTTTTGAAATTTTGGATTTCAAAATTTTGATTGATTTTGGATTTCAGCCTAAGATTTCTACACAGAGTATTTTTCAAGTGCAGATATAACTCTCGCTTTAAATTGAAACAAAATCAACTGGGCTTATCTGCAAGTGGATATATTTCAATTTTAATAATTAAAAATGAGAATATCCATGCAAAATAAAAGTTGCATTTAGGTGATTAACTGTCTGGGCTTACAGAACTGCAGTACAATTGCACTACCTCTAGCCATTTTTATCACTAGCACAGACTGAAAAATTAACTGCAAATTTCTACTAACATTCACCTACAGGGAAATACACTTTGTTCTGGATTTGATTTGTATTTTTGCAGTAAATTTCTCAACTAATTAACGATATCCAGCATATTTTCTTGTTCTTAAATTGTCTTAATTTATTAACAAAGCTTTTTCTAATAACACATCTGATGAAGGTTAACAATAACAAGATACAGACCATTTAAAATGTGTTTAAAATACATTTAAAATGTATTTACTGAACCAATATATATTTTCAAATGTATGATATAAAGAGTATTGTTCAGAAAAGAAAGCTAGCAAATGTATAGCTTTCCAAGTTCTCAGCAAAAGGACTTACTCTGACTAATTTACTTGAGAGTAAGATATATTTAAATAGTAAGCACCCATAGATTTCCTTGTGTTTCTAGCTCAGGCAGAAGTGTCTCTTATGATCTATTTTATAAGCAAAAGTTAAAAACTGTTCAGCACTCCAAGGATGTCTTCCAAAGTTTCCACTTCATTTTACACTTGATAAGTAGTGCTAAAGAATCCTTCACCAGCACAGAAGCAATTTATTCACTTTTACCCAAGGGTAAGGGCTATTTAACTCAATGTGCCTTATTAAAAAGCATGAATATGCTTACATGTGCAGAAAATTCTGTGTGAGAACCTTAATCTTTATTCAATTAATATTATTTTTTTTGCCTAATTCTTCTTTGGAGTGAAACTTTTGGGTAGAACATATATACACATTCATATGTTTAGATGTGTCATATACATGCTGCTGGGAGAAAAATGTTATCCAGGAATTAGGAATCACAAAAAGAGAAAAGTTAGCTAGTAATTGGAATTTTAATGTTTCTAATTCTTTTTCAGGGAAGGATGTCATAAGTTCAGGGTCATTTGCCTGTTGGGAAAATATGATAAAGCAAAACAAACTCCTGCAAATTAGCAAGGAATACATAGAGATGTAGCCAATACCAAAGTCATAAAATAGAATATAAAAGAAAGAGAAAACAAACTAAATAATACTTCTATTCACTGGGAGGCCATGTGCGCAAATACACTTCCTCTAACAATATATATAATATATTCACATAACATGTATATAGCTCAAGTGAATACCAAATATTAGGAGTTGCTAGGGAGCATAGTGTTGGAAGATGTCCATGTTCCTGCTGTTTGAGCTGTCCTGCAGACAGGATACTAGGATCAAATAGTTCAATCAGTTCAACATCCTCCTGTAGCAGAACTTCCTGTTGCAGGATGGTGCCGAGTGCCTCTGAACGAAAACCAACATCCTTATAGCAGAGGGAAGAGAAAAATATATCAATCGATCATATTCATGCACAAAAGCAAGCATTAAACTTAAATCATTTGTAATTCCCTTTTTACTACCAGTGCCACCAATGTGTGTTTAATTTAGCCATCACTCATAATCTTCTCCTAGTGTTTATAACTTTAAATTTGCACAGAAGAGTGGGAGGAAAGAAGAAAAAGTAAGCAACATGCAGCTGTCTGTGTTGAGGAAAATTGAGAGGCCCAAGAGTTCCTGAAGCAAATATTTAAAGTCTCTGACTGACTAGTTAAAGACAGAATCTGGGTGCTAGAAAGAAAAATGCCAGCTTGGTACACTTCCTGCTTTTAGGCTCTGCCTCTAGTGTAGCAATACTGTATCAGGAGCCACAAATATTTGTGCCAAAGATTATAGCAGCTCTGGACCTACTCAGCCTGTCTGATGGGTTTTCATTTGTTCAAACAAATGAAACATGGATCCTTATTTTCAAGGATCTAGACTTCAAAAGAGATGCACAGGGCTATGCACCTAGCAATAACCCTATAGCATTTTCTCTTAACAGTGCTTGCCTCGTCAACTGGTAACATTTCAGAGTGGGAAAGAATAACTGAGGCAGGAGACAGTAATATGTGTAGAAGTGATTATCTGAAATTGCCAGCAAGCTGCTCTTCTAACATCAATTTTTGGATGAAATATGATTTGCAAGATTTTTACATGAAGATCTGTTTTACTATTAATACCATATTTAATTTGAAAATAAAAATGAAAGCTACAAAAATTAAAAGATATACTTATTAGCAGCTTCATTCGTAAAAGTAATTATGTTCCTAACACATATAAAAATGATTCTTAAACAGTTAAGACAGTTTTAGTTCCCTCACATCTAGATTATCTTCTATTTAGATTTAAACACCAAACAATTCACTTTGAAAACTATGTAATATGATCAAGAAATGCTTAATAAAAATGGGGAAATATTTAATAAGGAAATTTAATAAGAAATATAGAAATATTAAGGAAAATGGATGAATTGTTTGAAAGGAAAGTGAGCTGGTAATAACAGGTGCTTACCAACTGATGAAGCATATCATGTCTTTTCTTATATAGGATAAAAGGAAGCCAGCTTTTTAATTTCTCAGCTAGGTTTGACAGGATGTCTTTCTGCAAAGAATTAAAAACTGTCTGATGTCTTAAATATATAAACAGTCTTCATTACTTTCATCTGAACATTATTTGCATTCAAACCAAGTTCAAAGAAACCATACTGTAAAGCAAGCAGGCCATAACATATTAGAGATCAGTGTATGGATTGTTGGCAGCACACCAAGTTAATGTATACCAAGTCAAGAAGTTTTTAAAATCATAAACAGAGTACTGAAAGTGGTTTTTATAAATTATTACATTAAAAAAACCTATAGATTATCTATGCACTTTAATAAATCTATTTAATAAACAAATTTACAATTCAATAAGACTACCCAGCATCTTTAATGCATAAAATCTTTTTCTAGAATGATGTATCAATTAGTTAGCACTTGAAAATACAGCAAGCCAATATTCTCTCAATATATACCAATAATGATTATCCCCTTATTAAGTTATTTATGTATCTTGGAATGACATCCTTAGATATAATTATAATTGAAAGGATAATGACAAGTATTCTATTTATGCATAAACAAAGTTCATGTCTCCCAATCTCTCTCTTTGGAAAAGAACACCTCTTGTCTTCTGCCTGAGATAAGTTGCACTGATGCACATAAATTGTATGTCTATTTTATGGAGAGCTTATCCACACTATACATAAATGTCCTTGTAAGAACCACTACCACCACCACACTTCTGAAGGACTAACATTCAATACCCATCACAAAGTATTTCAAACCTTTGCAAATAATCAGAAATTTTGTGCAACTTTGTATTTTGTAATGGTCTTTAGAAAACATTGACCACAGATTCACAATCTTCACCATCACAGGGACCAGGTAATAACATCTTAGAGTCCCCAAGATGCAAAACTGGCTCAAACCTTCATCATTATCTCTCAGTAAGTGCATTGTTGTTGCTAAATTCGTATGTAGATATGCTGCTGAAAAGGGGGAAACAGACCTTGCTCTCTCTCATCAGTTCTGTGACTCCACTATCAATCCTAGAGCCTAGATTCTCAAAATACCACTATTTATTTATTTATTTATTTATTTATTAAATTTCTATACCGCCCTTCTCCAAATAGGACTCAGGGCGGTGCACAGCCAAGATAAAAACAAAGCATACAAAATTTAAGAACAATATTAAAATAATTAAATGTTTTGGCCGAAATTAAGATAACCCAATTTAAAATCAATTTAAAATTTAACTCAGGCCAGCCCAGCTTGTTGAAATAAATAGGTTTTCAGGGCCCGACGAAAAATCCGGAGGTCTGTTATTATACGTAACTCTGGGGGAAGGTTGTTCCAGAGGGTGGGCGCCGCCACAGAGAAGGCTCTCCCCCTGGGGGTCGCCAGCCGACATTGTCTGGCGGACGGCACCCTGAGGAGGCCCACTCTGTGCGAGCGTACTGGCCGGTGGGAGGCTATTGGTGGCAGAAGGCGGTCTCGTAAGTACCCTGGCCCTAAGCCATGGAGCGCTTTAAAGGTGGTCACCAACACCTTGAAGCGCACCCGGAAGACCACTGGGAGCCAGTGCAGCTCGCGCAGGAGAGGTGTCACATGGGAGCGCCTCGTCGCCCCCATAATCCCCCGCGCGGCCGCGTTCTGGACCAGCTGGAGCCTCCGGGTGCACCCCAGGGGGAGCCCCATGTAGAGAGCGTTGCAGTAGTCCAGGCGGGAAATGACTAGTGCCTGAGTGACTGTGCGTAGAGAGTCCCGATCTAGAAAGGGGCGCAGCTGGCGTATCAGGCGAACCTGATAAAAAGCCCCCCTGGCCACGGCCGTCAAATGATCTTCTAAAGACAGCCGTGCGTCCAGGAGGACGCCCAAGTTGCGAGCCCTCTCCGTGGGGGCGAGTGATTCGCCCCCAATAGCCAGCGATGGCGTCAGCTGGCTATATCGGGACGCTGGAAGCCACAGCCACTCGGTCTTGGAGGGGTTGAGTCGGAGCCTGTTTCTCCCCATCCAGGCCCGCACGGCCTCCAGGCACTGGGACATCACTTCAAGGGCATCGTTGGGGTGGCCTGGGGTGGAGATGTACAGCTGGGTGTCATCAGCGTACTGATGGAACTCCACCCCAAAGCCACGGATGATCTCACCCAGCGGCTTTACATAAATGTTGAACAGAAGGGGCGAGAGGACCGACCCTTGTGGCACCCCACAAGCAAGGTGCCTCGGGGTCGACCGCTGCCCCCCCGTCAACACAGATTGCGACCGGTCAGAGAGGTAGGAGGAGAACCACCGCAGAACGGTGCCCCCCACCCCCAACCCCGCCAACCGGTGCAACATGATACCATGGTCGATGGTATCAAAAGCCGCTGAGAGGTCTAACAGGACCAGGATAGAGGAGCAACCCCTATCCCGAGCCCTCCAGAGATCATCCACCAACGCGACCAATGCCGTTTCCGTGCTGTGCCCAGGCCGGAAGCCGGACTGGAGCGGGTCTAGATAGACAGCTTCATCCAGGTACCGGGGAAGCTGTTGCGCCACCACACTCTCAACAACCTTCGCAACAAAGCGAAGGTTGGAGACTGGACGATAGTTAGCCAAAACAGCCGGATCCAGAGAGGGCTTCTTGAGGAGGGGCCTCACAACCGCTTCTTTCAAAGCGGCCGGCAGGACCCCCTCACTCAAAGAAGCGTTAACGATCTTCTGGAGCCAGCCTCGTGTCACCTCCCGGGAAGCCAGAACCAACCAGGAGGGACACGGGTCCAATAAACATGTGGTCGCGTTCAGCCGTCCCAGGACCCTGTCCATGTCCTCGGGAGCCACAGGATCGAACTCCCCCCAGATAACACTCTCAAGACCTGCCTCAGTCATCCCATCCGGACATACCCAGTCAGAGGCCAGTCCTTCCCGAATCTGAGCGATTTTGTCATACAGATACTGCACAAAATCCTCGGCTCGGCCCTGCAAGGGGTCATCCCGCGCTTCCAGATGGAGGAGGGAGCGGGTCACTACCCAGTGTCAGATACAAAATTAATCCATTTAAAGGAACGTATCAATGAGACCCTACAGAAAAGTTTCATCTGTCCCACTACTTCCTCTGCTAGTGTTTTTACCTTTTTGGCCAATCAACAGGATGGCTTATGTGCAATGTATGATTTATTAGATTTATATCCCATGTTTTGTTCAAGAGCTCATGGCAGCATATATATCAGTCTTAATCTATTTTTCCCTCATAACAAATGAGTTAGGTTGGGCTATGAGATAGTATCTAGCTCAAAGTCATGCAGTAAGCATTTGTGCCAGATTGCCAGAAGGGGGACTTAACTTGGGTCTCCCTGGTGCTAGTCCAACAGGTACCATTCCTCCTAAGCCATCTCCCATTGGGAGGCTTTGACAAATTGTTTTTAAAAACAATTCCTAATTTTGCTACTTTAACCATAACCAACACATCTTATAAAGAAGGGATGTGATTACATGTAATTGCCCCTGACTTTTGCTATCTTGTCACTTATCCAACCGGCCAGAAATAGTTCTTTCTACTGTAAATAAATCCCAATAGTAGACAACTAGCAATGATTTTTATAACTTCCCATAGGAAATTAAGTCACTTGTAATTTAAAGAAAAGTTTTCTGTAAAGAAAATAGAAGAGAAAAAGAGATGTAAAGACTAGCAGACCAATAAAACTGTTGAAGGTTTATTGTTTCCAAGGGGAATGTCACTTTAAGTAATTGTGAGTGGGAAGAGGGCTAAAGTCCCATGGAAGGAAGAGAAGTACAGCCATGGAAAAATCTACCCGATGCAGGTAACTTTGTAAAAACCTGAGGAAAAGAAATGATCATATATGACTAGCCAAGAGGAGAAAATCCCACCTGAGGATGCCAGCCAGTCAGCTTAACTAAACCCCTTATCTATAATTAGGAACTGAATGTAACATTAGCATTATTCAATATTTGGTTAAACTACTTAAATGAAACACTGTATTAGAGCATATATCAAGACCGCCTCTCCCTTTTTTTGCAACACATGTTGCCATACAATTCTATAAGCAACAAACCATTAGGGAGAAGAGGTCTAAAAAAAGAGGGGAGAGAAGTAATAGTAGTTCCAGATAAGAAAAGAAGGAAGTGAACAGCTGGGCAAATCTAGCAATCACCAAGAAAAATGAGGGAAGTTCGGGAAAAGAACCTGTAGGAGAAAATGTAAGGAATGAAGCTGACCTGTAAGAACTGGTGGTTCCCAAATTGAACTGTTATGTCAACATAGGGCACATCTTTTCTAAGGCAACTCTTCATCTATTAAGGTAGGAGGAAAAAGCCTAGTATGTGTAATTAAGAACACTGGCCTACATAAATACTTTGTTTACGGATGCTACAGCACGCAAGTCTATGTGCATATGAGTTTAGAGTGCTTTCAATAAAGGAACTCATCTTGCTGAGCCCTGTTGGGAAATGTTCTGATAAGTAGGCCTAATCCTGAATGAGAGTTAAATGTCTAAGATCTGAGATTTGTCTTGAGGAGCATGATGACAGAGAATTAAAACTAAAAATATAATTAATTGTTGGAAAGTTTGAGTAATTTGAACTAGTTTGGAGCAAAGAGATACAGGTAATCTTCGATTTACAAACATTCATTCAGCAATCTTTCAAAGCTGTGATGGTACTGAATGAAAGGACTTGTATAATCAGTTCCTAAAGTTACAGTTGTTGCAATGCCCCTGCAGTCACCATCTGGGTGCTTGGCAACCCATCCGCACTTTGGATTCGTTGCCAAATGCTCTATGACCATTTAATCACTACTTCCAATCTTCCCTGCTGGCTTCCCCAAAGTCAAGGGGAAACTGTTGCCTGGTGAGAGGATTCCCTTTTGCCTCTGGGGGCTAGCTGAAAAAGTTCTGTGCTGAAATCAAAGCTGGATTTTGGCTCAGGGTATTTTCAACTAACCCCAGATCAAGAGGCTTCCCTCTCAAGCACTGGGGGCTGACTGAAAATGCTCCATGCTGAAATCCAAGCAGGATTTTCAACTCTATATCTTTTTAAATTTGTATTTCTATGACTATTTATTTTTACTTGGTCTTCAAAATTATAAGTAATAAAGTCACTGAAAAAAGGTTTGGAGAACAAAGAAAAGAAATAAATACAGACAATCAGACAAATTGGTAGGTGCCAACATTTGTCATATGCTTACTATACTTTTCATTTTTGCTTTTTAAGAATGAGGAGGCAGCTGAAGTGATGTATGGTGGTAGTATGATACCATCATCAAGATATACAGGCTCAGGATTTCCAGAAAGATTGGTTTATTTCCAGAATTTGAATAGAATATATATTTGTTTTTCTGGTATATTAAAAACAAATGAGGGCTTTAACATTTGTTTCCAGTTGTCTATCATTGAACAGAAACTGCAGCTTCATTTTTCAGCAATACAGGAAAAAAAGGCATCAGTTTGACTATATCTGTATTTAAAGAGATACAAAAGTGGCATGATAGGGTATTTTTAGCCAATATATTATGTTCCCAACAGAATAATTTAGAATTTAGAAATTATGCAAAAATAAAAATTTATAAACTGTGCTTATTACATTGCAAGCAAACAATTTGTAAGATTGTTACTGTGCCTGTTAGCCTAATTTTATTGATACTGCATCCCAAACTCTTCAATCGAATATTACAGATTGTACATGATATGGGTATCACCAATCCAAATCCCAAGTATAAACCCAGATCTTAATGTACTGGGTATACAGCAGATCCTTCATTTTTAAGATATGGCTATAGTTGCAACTCTTTTTTTAAACTTATTTCTGTATTTTTTAGATTTAGATTTTTTTTTATCCTGCCTTAATTATTTTTATAAGTAATTCAAGGAACATAACCCAATACTCCTTCCACCTCCTATTTTCCTCACAACTACCACCTTCTGAGGTGAGTTTGGTTGAGACAATGTGACTCACCCAGAGTCACCCAGCTGGGATTTCAAGCCTAAAGTGGGATCAGATCTCAGTTTCTACTTGGTATCTTAACCACTAAACTGAATTGATTCTCTTCTTTTTCGTGCAATCCATCATCTCATCTTATCTCTGCTAAAATGAACAGATCTTGTTTTTACTCCAAATATATATTTTAAACTGAAAGCCTTCAGACTGAACTTGATGTATACAATAAGCTTATTTTTAACTACAGGAAAATAACAGGGAATTAGATTCCAGATTTCTGATCTATAGTCTCACAAGATAAGTATAGTTGCTATTTTGCTTAAAACAAAAACAGCAACATGCAGGGGTTGTATTATCCATGGGAACTTCTGTTTTGGAAATGTAATGCTAGAACCCAGGAAAAAATACCTGAAATTAAGAACCAGTAATTTTGTGGGTAATTTTGTACCATGAAGATACTTTAGCTATGTGGCAAACCCATGTAGACTCCAGTTCTGCCTGCGTTGTATTGTATTGCCAACCAGAGAATAAATTGCAACAAAGCTTAGGATCCATGAATTCCAATATAAATATATTAGAATTTACCACTGATCAATCTTTCTCAAAAAAGTAATCATCATATTTTTTGCACTATAAGATGCTCTGGACCATAAGACACACCTAGCTTTTGGGGAGGAAAAAAAGAAAAAAAGAAATCTGCCTCTGCCTCCCAACAATTTGCCTCCTTGCAGACAACAGCCTGGTCAGCTTCAGCACAGCCTGATTTAGCACAAGCAGCTGATTGGCGGTTGGATCGGCCTCCCAGAATACTGCTGATCAGCTGTTCCAGGCTGCAGGGATCGCCACCACCCATCACCGCCTCTGCGCGCCCCATTTTTAGCCTGCGCACGTCCTATTTTCAGCCCATTCCAGGAGGTGATCACTGCCGCCACCTATTGGCGCCGATCACCCCCACTGCCGGTGATAGGTGGTGGTGCCACCGATTCCTACCGCCTGGAACGAGCCGAAAACAGGATGCGTGGAGGCCACAAATGGGGTGCATGGGCACGATAGAAAGCAATCCCCGCAGCTTGGAACTTAGAGAGGAAGCTGATCCAACCGCCAATTAGCTGCTTGTGCTAAGTCAGCTGTGCTGAAGCTGTCCCGGTTGTTTGCTGTTTGCTGCAAGGAGGCAAATTGCTGGGAGGCAGAGGCCGGCGGGTGTGGGCCAGTGGGGCTTCGGCAACATTCGCTCTATAAGATGCACAGACATTTCCACCCACTATTTTGGGGGGGGGGGAAAGTACGTTTTATAGACTGAAAAATATGGTACATAAAGGAGCCTAATAATCAACAGTTCTTTAGAACTTTCAGTTGGAGTGTTTACATTTTTTCTTTTCCAGAAACATCATTTCCTTTTCCTCATTCTACACACATGTATTCCAATCTAATTAATGATTCCAATCTAATTAATCATGGTCATTTCAATAAGACTTTGGTACCTGAGATTTCTTATTTGCCATCCATCCATCCTTTTATTTCCTTTAATTTTGGACTATGGGCTTTAAGGTAATGAAAATAGCACTTTGGTAATAGTCAAATTGGAATAAAAAATTATGAAATCTGGTAGAACTGCTTATTATTTCATAATAGTCCATATTTCTCTTTTGTCCACAAAATGCTTGTTTTGGGGTTCAAATCACTGATCTCTTCTGCTTTGGCTGCTGCCAAAGAAGAAAATATTCATTAACTCTATCTCCTAGATGAGACTGAGCTCTTTTAGAACAACTGAAAACACTGCAACACAACATTAAGGTCTAATAACATGGATAAGATAATAAAAAGTAGCAAGTGTCTTCCCAATTACCACAACTACCCCAAAACATAGCAGGCAAAGATACAATGTCTAATACTTGACTTTAGTAGCTCCTTAAAATCTAAACTTCTGAACAACTAGCATAATGGATCCAAAAGCAATGGCATTAGCCAACAAATACACTATGTCGCCAACAGTGCTCACAGGCAAACATAGGGCAAGTTTTGTAAAGATAACACATTTTTATTTTTTATTTATTTTTTTTTTAAATTTTTTATTGTAAACAAACATACACATATAGACATAAACATTAAAACAAACTAGACATAAACTAACTATACAATGAAATCAAGTCGCATGACTTGAACTTTGAAAGTAGAGCTACTTCGGTAATTATATATCAATATATCTATATATATTATCTTTCATCTTGTATCAATGTTTATATAACGATATTTCCTGTTATTTACTTATTTTTGTAGTATTGGGTGGTAATCTCTTATTTCGTGTCTTTTTTATCTAACCATTTGTACCATTCTTGCCAAATTAAGTAAAAGTCTGTATCTTCTTTTCCTTGTATTTCTTTGGTCAATTTGTCCATTTCTGCACATTCCATAATTTTTTGTATTATTTTTTCTTCTGGTGGCGTGTTTTCCAATTTCCACATTTGTGCGAAGACAATTCTAGCTGCAGTTAGGATATGTATTATCAAATATTGTGTCTCTTTTTTATAGTCCTTTGTCAGTATACCTAATAGATAAGTTTCTGGTCTGAGGGGTACTTTTTGGGCGGTAATTTCTTCCAGCTGACTTTGAATTGTTTTCCAAAATTTTTTGACTTTGGGGCATGACCACCACATGTGGTAGTAGGTCCCCTTCTGTATTTTACACTTCCAACAGTTCTGATTAGTATTGGGAAACATCCTTGCCAACCGTGCAGGGGGGAGATGCCACCTATAAAACATCTTGTACGTATTTTCTTTGTAGGGCACGGACATTGTCAGCTTAGTATTTACTTTCCATATTTTTTCCCAATTCTCTAGGTTAATATTATATCCAAAATTTTTGGCCCAAATAATCATATTTTCCTTCACCACTTCTTCTTCCAATTTGTATTTTAATAGATAGTTATATATTTTAGTTATTAATTTGTCATCTGATTGCATTATAATTTTATCTAATTCATTTCTTTCTTTTTGGATTCCAAATTTTTCCATATCACTTTTATATCTTGATTTTATCTGTAAATACGGCCACCAATCAATGTCCGTGCCTTGTTGTCTCAGTTCCTCTCTTGTTTTCATATCTCCCTCTGTGTTCAACAATTCGTCATAGGTTTTCATCCTGTCTGTGTCCATTGTGTTCGGGTAGATTTGGGCCTCCATGGTTGATAGCCATCTTGGGATTTTGTCGTAGTGTTTTCTCCTTATTTCAGTCCAAATTTTTGCCAGTGCTCCTCTGATATAATGTCTCCTGAAGTGTTCATGTTGTCTGGGCTTTTCTTCCCATAGAAATGCGTGCCAACCTTTTGACAGGTCAAATCCTTCTAGTGCTAGTGTTCTTTTATCTTTAAGTGTCATCCAATCCTTAATCCAAGTTAAAGCTGTTGCAATGTAATAGGTTTGCCAATCTGGTAGTCCCAGACCACCCCTTTCTTTAGTGTCCTGCAAGTGTTTCAGTTTAATCCTGGCTCTTTTTCCATGCCATAAATACTTTAATATCATTTTGTCAAGGTCTTTGAAGTATGATTTTCCTGGGTTTATCGGTATTGTTCTAAATAGATATAGTATTTTTGGTAGAATTGTCATTTTAATTGAAGCAATTTTGCCTAGTAGTGATAATTTCAGCTTACTCCATACCTCTAAGTCCTTCTGGATTTGTTTGGCCAATTTGATGTAATTGTCTTCTTTGAGGGATGATATCTTATTGGTGAGCCAAATTCCTAGATATTTTATTTTGGTTGTTGTTTGTATTCCTAATGTCTCTTCCAATTCTTTCTCCTGGGTTTTTGTCAAATTTTTGGTTAGTAGTTTTGTTTTTTGCCTATTAATTCTCAATCCTGCCACTTCGCCATATTGATCTATCTTCCTTAGTAAATTCAGTCCTGATTGTTTTGGTCGTTCTAAAATGAATACTACATCGTCTGCGAATGCTTGTAATTTATACTCCTGGTTTTTTGTTCTTAATCCTTTTATGTCATTGTCGTTCCTGATTTCATTCAACAGTGGTTCCAATGCTAATATATATAATATAGGAGAGAGGGGACATCCTTGTCTCACTCCCTTAGATATTTTAAATTGGTCTGTTGTCTCTCCGTTTATCCATATTTTTGCAATTTGATCTGAGTATATTGTTTTAATCATATTTAAAAATTTGTCGCCGGTTCCCATTTTTTCTAATTGTAGTATTAAGAATCCCCAGTTAAGATTGTCGAACGCCTTTTGTGCGTCAAGGAAGAGTAGAGCCATCTTTTCATTCGATTTTTGCTCATAATATTCCAGTATATTTATTATTGTTCTTGTGTTCTTGTTAATTTGCCTGTTTGGAATGAATCCATTTTGATCAGGATGGATGTAATTCACGATAATTTTCTTCATTCTCTGGGCCATGATTGATGTAAATAGTTTATAGTCTACGTTTAGAAGTGATATAGGTCTGTAGTTTTTGGTTTGGGTGAGATCTGAGTCTTCTTTGGGTATCAGAGTAATGATTGTTTCAATCCATGATTTGGGAATTTTGGCTTCTAAGATTGCTTCATTTAGGACTTGTAATAAAATATCATCTATTGGCTGGTATTCAATTTTGTAAAATTCCGTTGGGATGCCGTCTGGACCTGGTGTTTTATTGTTGTTCAGCTTCTTCTTTGCTTCCATTAATTCTAACATCGATATTGGTTTGTTCAAGAGTTCTCTTTGAGTTTCCTTTATTTCTTGAATGTTGGATTTATTTATATATTCTTTCACTTTTTCCAATTGGATTTCTTCCTGTGCATATAGTTCCTGATAAAAATTTCTTACGATTCGCTTTTTTTCTTCGTCCATGTGCTGTAATTGCCCTTGTTCGTCTTGTAGTTGGTGTATTATTTTTTTTTCCTTTTCTTTCTTTAGTTTATAAGCCAACCAACGTCCTGTTTTATTTGCGAATTCAAATTGGTTTTGTTTTGCCATTTTGATTTTCCTAGCTATTTCTGTTGTTGTTATTAAATTTATTTCATGTTTGATGAGATTTATTTTCCCCTTGATCTCTTTCTTGTCAGGTCTGTTCTGTAATTCTGCTTCCTGTTTTCTGAGCTCCGTCAATAAATCGTTTCTTCTTTGCTGTTTCTCTCTGTTTTTCTTCGCCTTAAATGAGATTGTTAATCCTCTTATATATGCCTTTGTAGTGTCCCATAGGACTTGCAATGATGTTTGTTCCCTGTTATTTATTTGGAAAAATATCTCCATCTCTTTCTTTATCATCTCTATGTATTCTTTATCTTTAATGATCTCTCTATCCATCATCCATCGTCCCCTTTTTGGTTGGCCTTTCCAGACTATTGTTATAGGACTATGGTCCGCCCATATATTCGGTGTGATTTCAATTTCTTTTATATTTTCTCTTAATTCTGCGGTCATCCAGGCCATGTCTAGTCTGGACCAGGACTGATGGGGGTTTGAATAATAAGTATACTGTTTTTTAGTTTTATTCAGTTCTCTCCAGGCATCTTTCAATTGTAACTCTTGAGTCATGTCCTTAAAAGAATCAGGTAGTGTCTTTTTCCTAGAGTTATTTTTTTTATTACTTTGGTAGTCATATTCCATATCAACGATTGCATTATAGTCCCCTATTATACATAGATGTTCGTAGTCTAATTCTTTAATTTTATCGTGTATCTTTTTAAAGTATTCTTTTTGGCTCCCATTCGGGGCATATATTGATATCAATAACATATTTCGGGTCTCCATCTTAATATCTATCATTAGTATCCTGCCATCTTCATCTGTGTAGATTTGTTTTGCCTGGATGTGGCTTTTAATGTATACTGCGATACCTCTTTTTTTTTGATCTGATAGTGAGGTGAATAGTGTTCCAAGTTTTCTGTTTTCTAGTAACTGTTGATGTTGTTTTTTGATATGTACTTCTTGTAGGTTGATAATATCTATGTCTAATTTTTGAAGTTTTCTGAAAGTGTGTGTTCTTTTGGTTGGTAGATTAAGGCCGTTTATATTAATTGAGATTAATTTCAACTCTCGTCCCATTTCCTTTAGTTTTTCTTTATTAGTTTAAGTTTACTTGTGTTTCTTGTTACCATATGCGTTTTCTCCCTAGCCCCTTCTCTCTCCATCTTCTCCCTTTCCCTAGGCTCCTTCTCTTCCTTCCCTTTTTTTGTTTCCCCCGTGGGGTATTCCTGGTTTACATTATCTGAATCACGTCTAGTTTCCTGTTCCTCTTCTATTATAAAGTGAGTATCAAAGAATTCTTGTGCCTTCTCTATCGTATCGATTTTATATTTTTTGTCGTCCCAGGATATTAAGATTCCCTCTGGCACCAGCCAGCGGAACATTATTTTGTGTTGAATCAGTAGGGTTGTCAAAAAGTTGTAGTTTTTTCTGTATTCTCTTATTCTTCTTGGAACTTGTTTTAAGGTTATTATTTCTTTCCCTTGGTAGCAGGGTTTTCCCTCTCTCATGGACATGTAGATCTCTTCTTTTACAGTTTTACGTGCGAATCTAACATGTATTTCTTTAGGTAGTTTGTTCCTACGAGCATAGTTCGTATGGACTCTATATATTTCGTCAATTTCCCTACTAATTTCGGTTTTTTCCTTTTGGGTAGCCTCTACTAATATATCTGTCATCAGGTCTCTTAGATCTTCTCCTTTTGTTTCTGCAATATTTTGAAATCGTAAGAAGAATGATGCTTTTTCTAATTCTAAATGGGTAATTGACTCTTCGAGTTCTCTAGTTGACTCCATTTGATTTTGTTCGATATTGTCCATCTTTTTCTCCGTTAGAATCATTTTGGCTTCCATGTTTTGGATTCGTTCTTCGTTTTTAACTATGTTTTGTTGTATTCTCTCAATCTTATCGTCCATTTTTTTAATATTATCATTTATTTGTCCTACTTCTGATTTCAATTCCTCATGGTTCTTTTTTGTTTCTTCGTGGTTATTTGCAATTGTTTCTTGGGTTTTGTTCATCCCCTCCTGAATCATAGCTAGTATAGACTGTATATTCTGTATGCTGTGTGCACTAGCAGCTTTTTCTTTGTCTGTCGTTAACATCGTGTCTATAGTTTTTTGTTGTGCGGGTGAAGATTGTGTAGGTATTGGGTTTGTTGTTAATTTTTTCCCTGATTTAGTTATTGTTAGTGAAGATGTTGCCATCGTTGTCTTTTGTATTAATTTTCCCCAAATTTTCATATACTAATTAATTGGGGGTGGGTGAAATATCGTTATATAAGGATCAGGATAATTAATTCGAAGGGGTTAGGGAGAAAAAACAATATTTTAACAATTCATTCTTCTATTCTTATCCCTAAACAGTATAATGCAATTAATACTCTAATACTAAATAATCACAATACTTAAATTCACTTTAAAATTAAACAATCTCTATATAACCTTTCTATAATAGATCAATGGGATTAAAGTTCTCTATAAATCATCTAAAGTATTCTATTGAGTTGTATCACCGTTACCAATATATGCTACCTATATTAATTATTACAATTATTATTCCTTAATGATATCTATAACAATCTCTATGCAATGTCTATATTAATATCTAACTTTCTAGTCAATATGCAATATAATTCCACTTAATCAATATATTATTTTGCAATCTATATAGTTGTTTCAATAGGGTAGGAAATAGTAAGACAATAAGAGAAAATAATAATAATAATAATAATAATAGTAATGTTAAATCAATTCCTTATTATGTATTATAATAATTTCAAATTGGATATTAATATTCTTTAAGCAAAGTTAAGTAAGTTTTAAAATAGATGAAATTTAGTAGTTTAATATTTAAAGTTCTCAAGTATATCACTCTCAAACCAATTGGGGTTGCTTCCTTCTCCTTTCCTTCTTCCTTCGTTCTTCAGTTCGCCCTCTTTTCACTCAGCTGTCCCAGTTCTGTTTCAATATCCTCTATTAAATCCATAAGTAAATCAAGTAAATCAATTGTTCCAATATTCCTGTGTAGCAGGTTGTATCTCCTTTGGCAACAGCGTCAATGTATCTAATGTCTCACTACACGTCTCGTGTATGTAGTTGAATTTACTATTGTCGCTGGATACAAAGTGAAAGTTCCCTTCTCCAAATCCTCAGTCCGCCATTCGCTACTGTTCAGTTGGTTTCCTTCGGCTCACAACGGTCTTAAAAAAGTCTCAGTTCTTTAGGTTTACTTTCTACAATCTTTCTCTTAAATAATCCTTTTTTCCTCTGTTAAGTCAAATTGTGTTATTTTAAGGTTATAATCCACCGCTTACTTATAATCCTCTTTGTCTGTCACTCGTTCCTTTCGCCTGTCAGATCTGCGTTGTCATTGTGTGTATTGAGCTTCGCTCCAATCACTGTCTCTCGCCGCTTGCTTGACGATCTTGCCGCCGCTTTTTGGAGTCCTATTCTCGCCAGTGTATTTAGGTCCTTATGATTATACCTTTATATCTCAATCTACTTAGTCTTTACCGATGTTTCTCTTGAATCTTCGCTTCCACACTTATCGGTTGACAGCGCTCCGGCCAGCCAAATGGCTGGTTTTTTTCCTGGCTGGAATTAGGAGGGTTTCCTCTGAACCTTCAGGGTGATTGCTGTCGCCCCCGAGGTCCTAGAGAGTCCTCCTTTTTCTGTCGACCTCTCCGTGGTCGATAGTGCCAAAGACGGCTTCCAATCAAGAAAATTGAAGCTTCGGGGACGGAGCCTCGTTCCCCTCGCTCCTTACACGCTGACGTCACCGCAGGAAGTCCAAAGATAACACATTTTTAAACAGATACCTGTTATCAAAATTTTCACAGCAGATTATATAGTGTATAACACTACCTACCTACCTCCTGAATAACACTTACATCCATATCTTTTGGTCCCTCTTTGGATGTGCATTCTTCTGACTTCTGCAACAATGGTGAGCATATTTCAAAATCAGTATGCCCCAGATCCTGTAAGTACTGATAAAGTGGTGAATTCTAAAATAAAAATTAAAAAAAAGAAAAGAAATAAGTAGCTTGTTTATAAAGAAGAGCTGGAAATAATTATTATAGTTTACTGAAATATTACAAAACATTAGATGAAAACAATGCATCTCGGAAACAAAAATATCAAGAAATGACACTGGCTACTTTAAAAGCCAACTGCAAAAACATAAAGGGAATCCAGGTTAAGTATAAGAAACCCTGTTCTTTATTGGAACTACAGGTAGTCCGCAACTTATGACCACAATTAGGACTGGAACATCCATCACTAAGCAATGTAGTTTTTGAGTTGCATCCAGTTTTATGACTTTTTCCCCAAAATCACTGAGCGACCCAGGTGGATATTAAGGGAATCCAGTTTCCCCTATGACTTTATTTGTTGGAAGCCCCTGGAAAGGTCTCAAACGGCAGTCACATGACCCTGGGATGCTGCAACTGTTGCAAATATATTATGATTGCCAAGTGTCTGAATTTTGATGATGTGACTGTGGGAATGCTGCAGTGGACCAGTTATAACTTTTGAAGGGTCATAAGTTGAGGACTTACCTGTAGACCTATTCCTGGAAGGAGGAGTTCCTCTGATGAGATTGAGAAGTGCATAGAACTTTGGAAAGGCTTTCTTAAGTACAAAAGAGAGGTGAAAAAATTAGGCAGGACATTTATGACTTTATCAGCCTGTCTGGGAAATCAAACATGACTAGATGAGTTAAATCTACTTTATTGTAAAGCTACATAAATAGAATCTTGCAAGTCTGAAAGTACAAAATTTCCCACTGCCACATTTAACTACTTGATCCATTAGGGCAGGTCCTTCCTAATTTTTTTTTCTCTGACCATTACAACTATTGGGGGCTCATGTTCTCTTATCTGTGTCCCAGGCAGCATCTTATCCGTCCTTTCCCCGAGTTCATTCCCATAATCCATTTTTTTAGCTACTAGCATTTTCTAGCTACTATTTAGTTGATATTAAAAGTACATACACCATACAACATATACTTAATTTTCATATTAGTTATTGCCTTTCATATATTTCATCATGGCAACAGGATAATGCATAACTGCCAAAGCCCTCAGTTAGCATTTCATATTATACTTCACTGAATTAGTCTAACAATGGAATAGTCATTAAATATGCAAGATAAAAAGCTATAAAATATTTTTACAGTATGATGCTGTAGCCAATTGTTCTTTTGTTTTAGGTTTGCTATGCTATATTATAATACCATGAATAAAGACTAAATGCTTCCAAAATAAACTGAAATAATCATTCAACTACAATGCAAAAATAAAAGTTAGCAGGTAGGAAAGAATAAGCACACAAAAGATTATGAAAAAGGCATTTAAAGAAAAACATCATAAAGTTTACTATTGCTTTTTCCACATAATATCGCTTTATTTAACATATTGAATGCATTCCATAAAAAAATACTTATTTTTTAAAAAAATTAATTTGCAACTAAGATATAAACACGAACAACTATCAAATGCATTATCATAACTGCCTCTAATTAAGGCATACCAAGAACATTTCTGCTGATGCAAGGTAAAGGAAATGACTAAGACTTTCTCCATTAGGTCCTCCCTACTCCACCCTAATTTATCTCCTGCATACCTAACCTTTTTATTAATGCTTAATTGCATAAATTTACAAACTGCTACATATTAAAAGCCCATTATCCTTGTTTAAAGCCATAGTAAAGATGGATCAAAAGTTAGAAGTTAAACAACACTCTTCAAGAATTACCTTCACCTGTCTTGTGAGACATATTTTAATTGCTAAAATAAATGCAGCTGAAAGTTTATGCTAAAACACATGTCCACAAGACTTACAGGCAAAATGAATCTTGTCTCCTGGAAAATATGATTCCACCTTTCTCTTAAATATACTTCCAGGGCATCCGAGAGAATTTCTTCCACCTCCCCATTTCTTTCTACTTGTCTCTCCAGGGTGACTGGAGCAGAAAATCTGAAGTATAAATCAGAGAAACTGCACCTATACTTTCATCCAAGTACATTTTTGTGGCATCGAAGCACAAGCAGCCAGAAGCAGCTCACTAAGATGTTTCTTCTGTTCCTGTGCAATAGGAGGAACCCAGCATCAGCTGATAAGATATGAAAGGCTTTTAGAAAGCTGATGCTTAAACGAAATGATGCACGTCAATAAAATCTTTTGCAGATCTTGCCAAGCAATTCTATTTAAAAGACTTAGTCATACGTTCTTGGAGCATAATCATCTTGGTTTACTTATCAGCTAGCAAATTACTCAAATCTCATTTCAGATAAGTATGGGAGAGAGACACTGGACATGTATATGTTACCATCAATGTGTGAAATGAAGCCTTTTATAGAATGCCTAGGAAACCTGTAAAATGCCAAAAATCGGGAAGTATCCAAGTATAAAATGCTTAACAATTCACACATTTCCCAGGCATTCTGTGCTATGCCGAAAGGCAAACCAGCAAAGTGTAAAATACTCCTGCTAAAATGCCATTTTAGCCTTCCTTGTTGCAACAAGTAGGTCAATCCTTTTTTTTGTAAAAAAATCTTTTATTTTGCATTTCTTCTTTCATTTTCATATATGTCTTTTCAAGAAAGGGTTAGAAACTCTTTTCACGAATTTTCATTTCATGACTCTTTTCATTACTTTGCCTGAATAGATCTTGCCATTCTGCATAATGCCTAAGTATTATCTACAATGCTTAGGGAAAGTATATAGTATATTAAAATAACACAGACATTCATATTTTGTCTAAAATGTCACACATTCTATAGATCTCCTAGGCCTGTGATGGCCAACCTGTGGCACACATGTCAGAGGTGGCACGCAGAGCCCTTTCTGTGGGCACATGCACCATCGTCAGCTGCTCCGTCGCATGCACGCTCCGGAATCCAGAAGAGAGCAGCATCCGGAAGAGAATCCGGTGAGCATGCGCACTGGACCAGCTGTCAGGCGGGCATGCACATGATGGAACCTGGAAGGGCAGCTGACCACCGCGCACATGCGCACTGGCCAGCCACTCTCTTCCAGGTTTCGGTGCTCCAGTGCATGCATGCACGCATTTGCGTGTGCTCCAGTTTCTGCACTCAGTGCCAAAAAGGTTAACCATCACTGTCCTAAGCATTCTATACAATGTCAGCTTTTCACACATTGCCGGAAACATATATATGATCTAGGCAGTTCTAAATATCAACCTTTTTCTATCTATGTTACAAGTTCTGTTGTTTTTATATAAGAGCCTTTCTCATAAGATTCACCTGAAAAAACATTCAAAATCTCATTTTCAGAGTCAACACAATAACTAAATACAAGATTTCAAGAACAAAAAACACACTTATCTCCCCTCACAACTGCTTAATAACTATGCTCCAAGAAATTATCTTGGCATTTAAAATTATCTTCAACAAATGAACAAATCATACAAATGTTGAAAACATACACAAAGTATAATAAATATTGTCACAAACCATGTTCTATTCTAAAGACCTAAGCATTTCAATTACGTGATTGTCCTGACTGGAGTCATAAATGGGGGTGATAAGGACTGAGATAGGAACTAGCTTCTCAGGTATCTATTATTTCCTTCCATTAGCATCACAAGAGACCAAAAATTTAACTAAGCTGCAGACCTCAAGTTAGTTATCAAGAGAGATAGCCATATAAAGTCAAATATAAATAAATATTTATGATGTTGGCAATATATTGCTCCAATATTAGAATTTAAAACAGATTATGAACCAACTATCCCGGCACGTGGGACAAACTGTATCATAACTGAGGGTCCCCATATGTTGCAATCCTGTTGTTGGAACAGCCACAGGGCTTCAGAATCCACATATTCATTGATGCCACAATGAAAACACTTTTGATTGTCTAGAATGCAAACTAAGTCTGCTGGAAATCACATTTCCATCATTTACCACTTGTCTGCAAGTATAACTTTCAAGTTTGCCTGCCACCTACTACACAGAGGAGGCTGATGTATTTGGAAAGGAGAAAGCCTAGACCTTGCTTGCCCATCAGCTCTGTGACTGCAGCCTTGGGGATAAATCAAAATGACCCATGGGGGGGGAAAGGGGGGAGACTTTTGGCAGCCTTGCATTAGAAATGTCAAGGCCTGTATCTTTTTCTTGTCATGCTTTTTTCATGCCAATTTCTCACCAGCAAGCTATCTGGACTGCTCTATCCTCTTCCCTTGGGACGTTTTTCTTGGTCATTACCTCTGACCTTCACAATGCTATTTTGTTGGCAGATGGTCTGTTCTGCTTTCTCCTATGCTTCTGAAACAGCTTATTGGTCATTGAGCAAATTTTCCAAAATCACAATTTGGCCAATCCAATCTTCATGGAAGATTGAAAAGCTGTATTTCCACAACTGAATGTACAGCTTTAGTTGTCCTCTACCCATCACCCATTGTCAAATGTTGAAGCAAGGAGGACAAATGCAAATTCAGAACAATACATTCACTGCTTCATTGTAATCTAGCAGCAAGACAATGGGCATGATCCTTTCTCTATGGGTGAGTTTGTTATATAATAACTCAGTTCATTCTCCACTTGGATGAAGTCATTTCAGGCCAACTATGATTGCCACCTGTACTTTTTGATAAACGGTTCCAAGCCTTTTCTTCTTTCAGAGAATTTGTTTTGTCTAAGAATTATCAGGTTTCTCTGTGCCTCCTTAAAGATCAACCAAATCATGCCAAGGACTTCTACAATTCTTCTTCTGACTTCATATCAGAAAGACTCTCCCTGATTATTGTTGGGGATCATCTTTGTACTGGATTTCAGTTTTCTACTCAACTGACTACAAAGCTGAATGTCCAGTTTATTGCACTCCTCTCTCTAACAGCACAAATTAAAATATATCCAGTTCTTCACTGTTCTCCTGGTCCTGAAACACAATCTTCCATTCAAATGGGCAGGGGAAAATAATTCAGTGTAGAAGGCATTTTTACTGTCAACACAGGATGGGTAGCTTTGAATACTTGATCCACTGTAAAAATTACCCAGAACCTGAATATACTTGAGATATAGCAGATGACATTCAAGTACCACATCTCCTTTAACAGTTCCATTTGTAACACCTTTATAAGTCCAAATTATCTAAGTGGCAATCAAGGTCTTTGGACCAGCCAGAAGTTTTTAATTCTGAGGAATTAAGAGATAGAAACATCCCCTTCTGTGCCATAAAATGGAGGGACTGAGAGGGGGTAAATTTTTCCAGCTCCAGACAAAGGAGAAATGAAAATGGAAGAGGTGGCACAGTACCTCCAGCTACCCATTACCAGAAATATCCAGACCCATAGATGGAAGGAAAGAGAAAATAGGAAAAGTATTAGGGTTGAAACTCACAAAGAGCAACTGGTTACTAGACAAGAGAGAATCATTACAGAAACTTATCTCAATTGCCTCTCAAGTCCATTAAGAGACCTGCCAGAATATTCATTCACTCAAAAGGGCAGGAGGAAAGGATTAGAATATTCTAACCTAGCCAAATTGTATCTGAGAGTCTTCTGCAATGAAGGTGAATGCTGAATAAGGTTTGGAGAATTATGATTTACTATCAGTTGGTGTGAACCTTGACAGGTAGTTTGCATAAATCTAATTTGCTAATTTTACACATAATTTTCTGTGTTAACACTAATCAGAAGCATAAAACCCAGTTAAAATACTATAGTAATTGGGATAATAAACATACCAAGAAAAATACCCAATAAATTATATCACAGCATAAAATGTATAACCTCGAAATCTTGAGTATATATACATTGAAGATCTGTTTATTAGCAATGTTATAAGCAACAATCCTAGCAATGGTATTCTTCAAAAAGAAAAAATATGCATGTTAGAAAAAATCCTATAACACTGAGAATGGTTTGAAAAACCATCAAATGTATTTTGCTTTTTATTCTACATGTCAGTAGGGATCGTTTGAAGCTTGCACATTTTTGCTCTCATCCTCAATAATTCTCTTCTCCATTTTTTAGTTAACTATAGTCTACTTTCATATTCTGTTTTGGATGCTGCAACTATATCTTCTGAGGGAGATATTCTTATCAGATAAGTTTTTTCCAGAATGAAACTAAGCAATTGTAATTGGATATGCAGACCTATGTAAGTTCCCATAGTAGGCAGCTAGGTCCTCTGGATATTTGGGCTGTACAAATACACAATGCACTTTTTAAAAACTCAATATAGATTACTAATAGTTTAATATCTGAATAGTACTATAAAATCATAATGATGGCTTGTTAAATCTATAAACCGTTCAAACTGACATTAAAAATCTCCAATGCCTTCCTTATGGCTACTTTTTTCATGAATATGGGAAGAGCAAAGCAGAAAGCTAAGTAACTATACTGTACAGTGGATACCTTATTCAGTTTAAGACAGAAAATATATTGTACAAAAATAATTTGATGTGATTTGCAATTGTTTATTAACACTATATTTAGCTTTGGATGCAAAATTTAAACATTCTCTTACATCCACATTTCAAATCATAGTTAACACTTTCTCCTTAAAGGTCTAAGTTAGCTAAACATTAGTACTGTTTCTAATCAATACTGTATAAATACCATTATCAAAATAATAAATATATAATAATGTAATGCATTACTTATGCCTTAAGCTACATTCATTATCATAAACTACTTAACAGCAGCCATTTTAACATGCTGCAGACTTGTGCTTCATCCAACTGTAGTCCAGCCAGCAGCCACTCTGTTAAACTACCTTATTTTTATTGCAGCTGATCACTATACTGTAATACAGCCCTCTCCTTTCTTTGCATTATGTATTTTGAATTGTAACATTGAGAAAGGGATCATCTCATTAATAACTTAAAGTCAATCTAGCTTCTGCAGCATTAGTATATATCAAAACTGATTACATACTTATATAGTACTTGTTGCATGAATACTAATACAGAGGTGATGTTTAAAATTTTTGATTTATTTTCTTCACATGCAGTTTAAAATTGGTAATATTTCCAAAGCAGAATTCAGTTATATTCTTCTAGTGAGCCTTATTATAAAGGGAATGTGGGAGACAACAGTAGAAAAACTTTTGGCCTTATTACTAACATTTTTCCAAATCAACAGTCTCATATAGAATATAATAGAAAGCTTTTATATACAGAGATTAGAATTTATAAACTAACGTTTATAAATTGGTGGCGCAGCAGACTAAAGCACTGTTATTAACATCAGCTGTCTGCAATTACTGCAAATTCAAATCTCACCAGGCTCAATGTTGACTCAGCCTTCCATCCTTTCTAAGGTAGGTAAAATGAGTACCCGGATTGTGGGGGCAATAAGCTGACTTTGTATAAATATACAAAAATATGAAGACTATTGCTTAATGCATTGTAAGACGCCCTGAGTCTCCAGAGAAGGGTGGCATATAAATCAAATTAAAAAAAAAGTAATTCAAATAATCATCTTTGTTTTTATCAATTCTATCACTTCTATCCCATTGATTGGATTTGGGTAGATCAGGCTAAAGAGTCCCCTAATGTTTTCTAGGAAACCAATTAATATCGTTAGTTTTTGTTAATGTAGTTGCATGTTTGTTGTGTTATTTTGGTTCCAGATTGCAAATCCTCTTGAGTCCCAGATAGTAGATAATAAACAAAGTTTTATACAAATAAACAAAGGGGTATTAACGTGGTAATTCATACATCTTGAAGAAAGACCAGCCCACTAAAATGTGTCATAATAAAATGCTTAGCACTTATGCTTCCAGAGGATACTGTTTTTGCTGAAAGCAAGTAGTATTACCTCGCTGCAAATACGCTTTATTTCTGGGAGATCTGGCGTGAAACCTTTCCTCCAATTATTCTTAGGTTGCGATGGTAAGTTCGTAATGTATTCAGTGGGACGTACTTCGAACTAGACATGAATAATCTACTAGTCACACTTTGGTTCACACCAAACTTCTCCAACTCCATTAATAGCACCGTTCCTTCCCTTCGGAGGCGAGGTTTGAAGACCAGAGACACGACTGGATTCAACCGCCCTGGGAAATCCTCCTCCTCCTTCCTCCCCTCCTTCTCCTCCTCGGGCCCTGCAAAGAACTCCACCTGTCCTCGCCAGGCGCCCGTTCCACCTTGTTTCGCCAACGGCAGCTTGAGAGAGAGAAAAAAAATACCCTCTCCATCTGTACCAACAGGCACCCAAAACCTCTCCACCGGCCCCTTTTGCTACGCTACGCACCTCAAACACCACTTCGTCGTCAAACTCCGGTGTCATCCTTCTCCGCCATCCGTTCCCCTCTCCTCAGGCACCATGGGAAAGCGAGTCCGCCGAGGCCGGCGTTATAATCCCCCCGCCCCCACCCCACCACAAAGCCCCACCGCGGCGGCCCAACAACTACGGCTACCCAATAGCCACTGCGGGAAGAAGGGGAGGAGAAGAATCTGTGGTGTTGCTGCGCAGATTGAACGGGCCGAGGAGGTCTAAAGAAGCGGCGGCGGCGGGGGGGGGGGGGAGCCTGCGTTGATGGCATCTGGCCTGCAGGGGTCGCTGTCTTGCAAGTCGCGCGGGGTAAATCAGGGAACTTCGCTTTTACACTGCAAAGACAGTCAGAGCTGGTTCGTTCGGTCCGTCAGTCTTCCTCTCTTCGCTGCGGGAATGTTATACGGGCACCGGAGCGACGGGCTGCGGTTTTCGGTGGACTTTACCCTTCTATGCAGCCACTGTGAGAGGGGTTGTTATGCTTTAAAGAGGGAGAAGGAGCGGAGCGAGGCAAAGCGCATGGAAGGGAGGCACCATGAGTTCAGCGGGTGAGTGAGTGCTCGACGCGAAGTAAAAAAGACCTGGGAACTTTTCTGGCGACCGCCACCGCGACAGATGTGGCAGGTCAAAGTGCAGATTTTAAAAATGCCCCTCAGCCAGGTGAAGCGAGAGGGATATAATAGGAGGAAATGGCTTCTCCTCCTCAGAAGTCCTCTCCATTCCTTGCCCCTGTTCCTTAAAGCTCCAACAGAGATGGGAGGTGGCTTAAGGGTCTACTTGTGAGAAACTCCTCGTGCAACTCTTTTCCTTGTCTGCCGTTTGTCTTCAGTTCTGAGTTCTTTGTTTCATTACCCAAACTACGTAACTTCATAGGTGCTACTTACCTAGTTAGTTGCCTAGTTTGAGTAATGAAACGTCTGCAAGAAAACAACCAAACTCAGGGAGCACCAAGGACCCCAGAGTTCTTTGTTTTCTTATCTTTCCTGAATGAGGGAGAAGCGGGGAAGATCAACTGCCCTCGAAAGAAAAGGTCTCCAGGACTTGCATGCCCTCCACATTTACTTTATTTCTCAGCCCTTGTTCTCGTCTGTTTGTGAAATCTGTGTTATGAAGTTTTCCTTGTGCGTGTTCTTCTGAGCGACAGCAGAGAGTGAAAAAGTAACTCTTCCTGAACTGTTCAATATTGTCTAATAAAGTTTATTTATTTTTTCCTCGCTATCTTATCAGTTGGGAGAACGATCTTTCGGCTGAATTACACTTTCCTTCCTTGTTGCCGGGATTGATGAGACCCGTAGGGCTAACACATCTGGAGGAAAGCTGGAATAAACACAACCCCAATTTCCTGCCTTCTGTAGTTGGAAAAGAATCCATTTTTGCTCTCTGTTTTCTTTTTCTTTTCCTTTTCCCACCCTTTTTGGGTGTGCGGAGATCACCTTAAATAGACCCGGGAAGTACTGTATGGAAAAAAAGTCTTTTCACTTTTTCCAGGCAAGAAGACTTAAGGATTAAAACATTTTTTAAAAAAATTATAGGATTTGTGTTTTAAGTCTAAGAATTTAGATCAGTCTTGTATGTAGTTGTATTTTGTGCAGATATGTAAAGCAAAGGATTTAAGAGATCCTTTGTTGAAAAGTTACACTAGTATGTTGAGGCAATTGTTAAGGGCATTTTGATATTAATATTTTTTGTTGACATTTTGAATAGTGAATATGAAAGTAACTCTAAAGCTGTTAATTACAAATAAGAGTTCAGGAATTGATTTGAAATACCATAGTAAGAGCTTTCTGATTTAAACTTTGCTGTGCCAATCCAAAAATATAATTGTTTATAATTGTTTTCTTATCTCTGCCTAAGTCATTAGCATGGTTTTTGCTATCTCTTACTTTCATGTGAATGCCATTGCTCTTGTCAGAGAAAACATATATTATTTCTGTTTCAAATGTGGGAATTCATACATTAAATGGTCTGCAATGTGTTTTTAAATAGTCTATTTTGAGAGTAAATTAAAGTGTTTTTTAAAAAAAACCTGGTGATGACCTGAAGATTACTTAATAATTTACTTATAGAACAATCATATACATGTTTATTCAAAAGTAAATCAGTGGAGCTTAAAGGGTGCCTTCTCTTGACACACTAAATACCACAGCAGACTACCCAATTACATTTAAATAGGATATTTTAACAAACAGCCCACTAAATTAGTTTATGATCACTGTGTTGTGAAAACAGCTATTTCTTGAGAGCATGTAAAATTGAACTTAATCAGAAAATCAGGCACTGGTAGACATATAATTATGATAGAAAGTTTCATTTTAGACACTTTTGGCCAATCTTTTGTTTGCATCATAATTGCAAATAATTGAATTTACAATTTTCTTCTTGAAGTTAACTTTTTGGATTTCATTATTTTTTTATAAATGTATATAGAATTGAAGATACTGGCCTAATAAAATATATAGTATGGCAGTAATTGTGATATTTTTTTCTCTGGGTTTGACATAGGAGCTGTCAGTACTAAAGTGCTCTGAATAATAGTGCTTTACTGGAAAACATACTGTATTTTCACTGGCAGTGAAGCAAACAATTGGATTAAAAATAGTTGTTAAGCAACTTCATCATAAAGTGTGTATATGTATATGTATCTATAATTACCTCCATGTTGTTCTAGTATGATGAAGAAATGAAACAGGAGATGGTTTATCTGGATGCAGCTATTTTAGTCTGTTTCTATAAACATGTATATACACTTCTTGTGCTTGTATGCTGTATTTTATTAGTATATAAAGTTGTACATTAGTATTTATTAACTCATTTTTGTATGAACTAACCAGAATTGTGTGATTATGCAGTCTCCTTTTTTTCTACTCAGGAATAAATATTTCTATATTAGGAATGAGCACATACTGTTATGGCAGACATGAAAAGTGGCATGGAAAAGTCATAGAATCAATATAAACATGGTAGTCTAGAAATTTATGGGCCTTTGGAATTTAAATGCATACTGAAAGCACCACTAGATTTTTGATAGTGATTGTTGTCTGTAGGATTAAGTCAGTATAGCACTAAAGCTCAAATTCTTATCTGTTATCCATTTGGTGACGCTGACACATAGTTTATATTCTGGGTGAGCTCTGGACTTTGTAAACTATCATTAGGTCTAGTTGCTACTTTTTTTTTGAGAACTACACTTGTGTGAGATTCAATGTTGAATACATACATTTACCATTAATGGTAAATATTTCTTAGTGCTATTTTGCTTTAGGTGCCTTATTATTTAATGCAACTTTCATTATGACATTTCTTACTTTTTAAGTATATAACCTACCTTAATCAAGATCAGGATGGCTAAGGCATTACCGGTAGATCTGAATTTCTTTCAAGATATCTAATGATTTGCAATAAATTGATAAATTTACTACAAATAATTTGATATCTTGAAAAAAATTATGGTAAAAACATCAGCTACCCTTCCTGCTAAGGTAGGCTGCTCTAATGAAACTGATTTGGAGATTATCAGAAGTGGCTTTTTGTTTTCTGGGTCCTGATAGGTCAATCCAGTTTCTGATAAAATTTTGATTCTGCCTTGTATTTGAAAGCATTCAGTTTGTTAGTAATGTCTGCCCATTGACTTTAATTATTGGACTTTGAATTTTCAGGAAAATGGATTACGAATACATACCCCATCGAGTTAAAATAAGACTCGAAACATTCATGAATAATACTTTGTTTGAACAGACCAATACTCATGATTTAGCTTCCCTGATAATTGTCAATTTAGAAAACTAAAGAAAAGCCATACTTTTTAAAAAAATGTGTTAATGGTTTTAGTTATTTTTTCAGATTCATCAATTTTCATTTAATGTTCCCTAGCTTAATAGTCATGTTTTGTCTATATGAATAATATTTAAAATAAATTCTTCATTGAATCAAAGCATGGTAATAAAACATAGATTAGCTCGTTTGAGGTGGCTTTGAAGAAGCAATACAGAACTGACTTTTAAAATAGTAAAGCATAACTATAAAAGACTAATTTGTAATTGTAATGTTTGATAAAGCCCATATCTCTTCCTTTTATTCCTTGCCTTATAGTTATTGCATAGTTGTCTGTAGGTTTATTTTAGAGTATTGTTAAGTTTCTTCATTTCTATTTATTTTTTTACAGATTCATAACTGCCATATGAATTATAGAAAGAGGTTTTTTTGCTTTCAGTAATGTTACATATTTTCCTAAAACAATATTGGTGATAGATCGAAGTAAAAAAGAAATGCTACTAAACAGCTATTTTTTTTATAAATGCAGGTAGTTCTCAGTTTGCAAGCATTGGCTTACTGACCTTTTGAAGTTACAATAACAGTGGAAAACTGATAATCGATACTTGCACTTACAACCATCACAGCATACCTATGGTCATATGATCAAAATATGTGTGGTTGACATTTGGAATTTATTTATGATGATTGTAGCATTCCAGAGTCATATGATCACCATTTGTGACCTTCCCAGCTGCCTTCCAACAAACAAAATCAATGGGGAAAATCAGATACAAACCTTGGAAGGATGGAAGGTTGAATCAATCTTGAGCAGGTCAGGATCAAACACTTGTAGTGAGCAGAATTAGCCTGAAATACTGCATTCTAACCACTGTCCCATCACGGCTCCTGGTAGAAAGAGTAGAGAAGTCGATCAAGGTAAAACTAGCATTGTTCTGGGCTAGCAAATCAGCTCCAGTTCTTGATTTTAAAGTTGTTTGAAAGCTAGGCAGAGGTAACATTGACATAGCAAGAGCATATGAGTTAACATCTGCTCCTACTTTTAATTCTTATTCATTGAAGAAAAGTGTTGTTTCAGCGCTCTTTTTGAAGATTGTTGACATCTTCTAGACTATGACTGTTCATTGAGAGGCAAAAGACATGATTATGAAGAGAGAACATTAAAAGTCTATCCAAATTTCCTTTTTTAAAAAGCTACTCTTGGTTGAGCACTATAACCCATATGACTATTTGCAGATGCAGTAAATTGGAAGAAAACTCAGTTAAATGCAGTTGGCTTAATTCTTGTAGACGTTGCATAAAGCACTCTTATAATGTTGATGTATATAGAATTTCTATTTCTTTTCAGATTGTGTTAAGTTAGTGTTAATTCCTGTTAGCTTTGGCTCTAGGTTAACCATACATTTTCTAGGATTTGCAGAGTCAGCTGAAAGGATTTGTTTATTTTTTGAAAATGGCAGTTAGTTTTAGCAATGGTGATGTTTGAATGAACCAGTGGAGGGTTTTTTCCAACCTGAAACTCAATAAATGTTCTGTTTAGAATAAATATTAGTGCTGAAGTATTCCAGTATTGAGATAGGTTTCAACACTTATTTAATTTAAACCCATTTTTCTTCTCAGAAAGGCATTCAAGATTGTTTGTCCTTTTTAAATTATTCATTTAATTTATATTCCTTTGGGTTTTGAATATATTTTGGTCATTTTCTAAAAAATTACATGGTAACTATTTACCTTTTCTTCCTTTCTCCCTCCCTTAAAGTTCTAAAGAACATCTACTGGGATTTTGTGAATCATTTCCTTTTATGTTTATACTTTCAAGCACCTGAAAGATATCACAGCCATCATACAAACAGCATCAATATATATATTTTAAAGTTTGCATCAAACTGGAAGAAGAATTGTGTATTTTTGTTGTGCATAATGCTAATAGCTATTATGGGAGAGCAGTGGTAAGGAAACATTTAAATAAGAAATTAAGAAAGAAAATAAACTTATAACTAAATAAAAGGAGATATTTTATAACGAAGCTTAAAGAATGCCTTCACTGGCAAAAGGCTAGGGAAGTATTTGTTGAAATTGCCTTTGTATGTAAGAAACTGCTTTTATTCTCAGATTTTACAGATAGTTTTACATTTGAAACTACCACTGACAGATTATTTACTATCATGATTGAGCAAAGAAGTCTGAAGCATTTTGAAGGAGAAATGGATTGCTAAACGCCACTGGCTGTGATTCATACTTGATAAAACCTTTTGTAGGATGTATACTTGATTATGAAAATTAAAAGGCAAGTTTCAACCTGAGGTAAATTGAACAATAAGGGAGTCCTGCGTTAATTAGAACTGTATGTAGCTGTGAAACAATTTGGGGACTTTCCTGTGAAAAATATTCTTTTATGAGATCACTGATAACTCTTCACCTTAATTTATAGAACCCAACTTGGTGTAATGGACATGACATAGGGTAAGATTGAGAGAATAAATATTTATTGAAAATAGAACTTGAGACAATGGAAATATTAAGCTATAATTTCTAAGTATGCAAATTTTCATTTTGAATGCATACATAAAAATGGTTAGAATAAAGTAGGAAATTTTTAGTCATCAGCTTCAGCGTAGTTATGATTATTTGCAGAAAAGATAGCAGGCTTTCAGTTTTGGGTATTGTAGAAAAAATTATCTAAATTTAGTTTTAAAGGTTACATGTGGATTGATAAACCAATTGTCCATAATATCTGGTGGTCACTGACAGAATCTATCTTGCATCAGAGCGTATACAATCCAGATAATATAATATGTGACAAATCTAGAGAAAGGAGGGTTTGTTTATCTTTGAAAGTAGATATAAAGGCAAAGACTATTTTATGTGACAGGTTTATTTAGAAATAACTTATTTTTTTTCAAGAATCTCCTTTCTGCAGTTACCGTGTGATATCAGGAAAATATGTGTCTGGTGTAAGGAATTGTAGACAGACGCTATAATTAAACCACCACATATCCCAGAACACTTCTTTGCTTTTGAATATAAAGTGCTGTATAACTCCTGAATGAAAGAGCCTATAGCCGTGATGGTAAACCTATGGCACACGTCCCACAGGTGGCACGCAAAGCCCTCTCTGTGGGCACATGAGCCGTCACCCCAGTTCAGCTCTGCCACGCATGCATGCGCACCTCCCATTGGCCACCTGGTTGTCGGGTCTCTGCCATGCATGCGCGTGGGACGCACATGCATGTGCAGGGAGGGACATGTGCAGGGGGCACATCTGTGGGGAGCTGGGCTCGTGCACAGGGCACACGCACGCATTGCATTTTGGGGGGGTCGCGCATGCACGCTTTGGGCACTCGGTCCAGAAAAGGTTAACCATCACTGGCCTATAGTCTTGTTGGTTTCTTATGTGTGGGTGTTACTGCTTAAGTTTCTATAAAGTGGATAAACCTAGGAAGAGTATAAAAGCTTCTGAATTAATTGTATTCTCTTGCTCTCAGCTACTAAGAGACTTGGGTTTTTTTAGACTTTAAATCAGGAGTGAAATGTTCCTGGTTCAGACCCGATCTGGTAGCAATAGCGGTGGGTGGTTTGGAGAACCGGTAGCAAAAATCCCTGCCCCCTCCCCCCAGCCATGCCCACCCAATTGCCTGGTCGCCTGCTTGCCGCTTTTAAAAAAAAATTTAAAAAGCTCTGACAATCCTAGCTGAGCCGCATGATCGTCAGAGCCTTTTTTACTTTTAAAAGCATTTTTTTACAACCTATTCAGTTTTTAAAAGTAAAAAAAACCGATCGCGCGCCACCCCCTGCGCTGTTCTACTTAATCCATGCCTCCTTTTGGCATGCGTGGTGCGCACTGTGCATGCGCAGCCAGCGAACCAGTAGTAAACTGGTTCAGATTTCATCACTGCTTTAAATGTATGTATTCTGTAAAACCTGTACAGAGGCTAAAATGATAAATCTGAATAGGATAATTTTTCTTGTTAAAGTTACATTCCAGCTTTCTTCTGAAAGGTGTTTGAGGTGGTATATATGAAGGTCTGTCCTTATTCTCACTACAGTTTTCTGGGGTAATTTGAACTGAGAGATAGTGATTACTCTAAAGTAATCTTATGAGCATTCCATTATGAAATATTAATGAATCCAACTCTTCCCAACACTGTGCATTATTGGTTAAATTGGAAAGTTATCTGAAAGAACTATCTACAAATAGGTCTGTGGTCCATTAGTGTTGTTTCTTAAATTGTTATAAGGTACATTATTTACATCAGTGTTTTATGATTAGGAAAGAATAAGCTTGGAAGTTAAAAAGATGGTGAGTGATTATTATGACAGAACTTGTTTGTCCTGAACATTAAGGAAAATGACACTGATATTTAAAATTGGAGATCATTCATTGTCTTCAGATTTGCTCAATACCCTAGATACTTTAGTCTTCAGAAGAAAGAAGGAATCTTCAGTTGCCAGCTGGAGGATATAATATCAGTTTATGCATGCAGCTTTCTATAGAAAGGTGGAATTTTGATTTTTAACATACCGAAAGCCTAACAACAATTTTTGAAACTTCCTTTATGGCCAAATTGAAATCACTTGTTAGACATAGCTAGTGCATTAAAAATCAAATATGACGGAAAATAGTGTAGAAGAAAATACTCTTTGCCAATTGTGTATGGTAAGCTGTTAGGATTTGTAGTTCAACAACATCTGGTAGGTCACGGGTTCCTTAAACTGAATTACAATCTTTAGAGAAATGAAACAAACCAATTGGCAAATTCATATATTAGCTGAGCTTGCATATCACAATTAGTTATGCTATGGCCTGTTTCATGTATTTTTAGCAATTTGGTTTCTTCAATATAGGCGAGAACTTAGCATATTGTATGAAACAGCCACTTGTGGTACATATGCTTAGTAAGAGATAATGATTAAGCAAGTAATGTGTAAGTATGATGTAAATCAGGGAGTCATAAAATAGAAGTGGGAGTGGATGTGATAATACTTTGTTGTTTGAAATGTTCTGAAATTAACATATTTTCTCAGATTTGGCTGTTCATTTTAGAAAAAAAATTGATACCAGTAAGTCAGTTACAGGTGTGTAAGAAAAATATATTAGCACATGGAGACCTGAAAATCTTCCATATCCTTGAAGGTTTTGATATGTTGAATATTTGGTGGCTATTTGTGGATGATGGGAATAGAATAGAATAGAATAGAATAGAATAGAATAGAATAGAATAGAATAGAATTCAATTCAATTCAATTCAATTCAATTCAATTCAATTCAATTCTTTATTGGCCAAGTGTGATTGGACACACAAAGAATTTGTCTTTGGAGCATGTGCTCTCAGTGTACATAAAAAGAAAAGATACGTTCATCCAGCGGGAAAGAGTTTCAACCTTGACTTTCAAAGTGTTTTTTAAAAACTAATCGGAGTTATAAACCCTGAAAACTCCATTCACAGCCAAACATAAATTGTGTTGAGATTTAACAACTTCTGACAACTAGTTTCTACAATATAAACTTTGGACAAGTTTATTTTGGGGGAACTGCAATAGAAGTATACAGACCAAATAATTTATCATTAGAGAGGAGACCATCTCTGAAGAATGATAGGACATCGTAGGAGTATAGCATATGGATCCGAGGTGGCGCAGTGGTTAGAGTGCAGCACTGCAGGCTACTTCAGCTGACTGCTAGCTGCAGTTCAGCAGATCGAATCTCACTGGCTCAAGTTTGACTCCGTCTTCCATCCTTCCGAGGTGGGTAAAATGAGGACCCAGATTGTTGGGGGCAATATGCTGACTCTGTAAACTGCTTAGAGAGGGCTGTAAAGCACTATGAAACGGTATATAAATCTAAGTACTATTGCTATTTCTATATTTGTGACATATGTTGGTCTGCTTACCAACTGACTACTCACTAATTATAAATATTCTTGGTGAGGGATTTGTAAATCTCTCTTTCAATAAAATTGAGGGTGAGCCATGTAGGTGAGCCAGTGTAAGTTCTGTTGGCACAAGGATAGATAAGGTTGGTAAAAGACATAAACATGAATTTATTATAGCAAAGGTGTACAGTGTTAGATCTATCCTTTTGCACATTGAGATCTACAGTTTTCTGCTTAAAATGCTCCAGGTTTTGTCCAGGTATAGCATAGATAAAGACCGAGGGTAAACTCACAGTGAATCAGATAAGATAAAGTTTGATTTTTCCGTGGAAAAATTTATCTGGCTATAAATATAAAGTGCGCTAAAGTGTTCACCCTACATATTTGTTTGAGCCAGTACTTTATCTAGTACAGCCTCAAATGGACCTCCATGGAGACTTATCTAGGCTCTAATCCAGTGGTGAAATATAAAATTTGTTACTACCGGTTCTGTGGGCGTGGCTTGGTAGTGGTGGGTAATGTGACTGGGTGGGCATGGCCAATTTTTTTTTACTTTTAAAACCATTTTTTACATGTAAAACCATGTAAACAAATGCTTTCAAAAGGCTCTGACGATCCCAGCTGAGTTGCCTGATCGCCAAGGGTTTTTAGAGGGATCGTCAGAGCTTGGATTGTCAGGCAACTCAGCTGGTATCGTCAGAGCTTGGATCGTCAGAGCCATTTAAAAGAAAAAACTTTTTTTCTTTTAAATGGCTCTGACGATCCAAGCTGAGTTGCCTGATTAGCCGGCAACTCAGCTGGGATCGTCAGAGCTTGGCTCGTCAAGAGGCATTTAAAAGAAAAAAAGCCTCTGATGATAGAGCAGCTCAGCTGGGCGTGGGGGTGGGGGCAGGGATTTTTGCTACCGGTTCTCCGAACTGCCCGCTGCCATCGCTACCTACTCACCCGAGCTGGTCCGAACCGGGAGCATTTCACCCCTGCTCTAATCAGAGATTTCCATTTGCATCTGAACAAAGAGCTTGGAGCATAGATCTCAAGAATGTACATTAGATGTTAGAAACACAAGGGTATCCTTATATATTTTCATTAGTTAAATATGGTTGTTCATTTTCCAGGCATGAGGGGTGACTGGTATACCATTTATATAAAATCACCTTTGTTTTATATGGCTCATTTCCAATATTTTCAACTGCTAGAATAATGTAGAACATTAATCTTTGTCTCAGTCCTACTTAAGATACAGGAAGGATAACAATATGATCAGTGTGTAATGATATTTATTAAATTATAAAGCCACCAAACTCCATAAGACTGTGTGATGCATAACATTACAATAGTAAAAAAAAAAAAAAAGGGAAAATAACACTATGTCTCAAAATAAAATGGCTACTAACAGGTAAAATCCAGAAGGGCCTTGACATTCTCCATAACCCAGGCTCTGCAGAACCAGCCAGATTTTCAAGAACTTGTCACAGTGGGAACCATATAGCTCTCTATGAGGATACAGTTCCAGATGGTGGTATTGTGACAGAAAAGGAGTGATTCCTGAGTCCCGCTAGACATTGTTTAATTGCTGGAGCCTGGAGCATGCCCATTCAGCCTGATACAAGATGGAAGTATTTGAGACAGACACAACCTTCAGATAACCAGGCCTTATGCTATAAAGAACTTTTATATATTAACTGTACTTAACATTTGAACTATGCCTGGAAGCCAACTGGTGATCAGTGCATGTGGTAGTGGAGAAGGCCTTCATCTCAGTGTGGAGAGAATCTCGCTTTATTTTTTTAAATTATGTTTGTCTCTAGTTGTTCAGGACAAGCGTCTGTTGTAAATAGGGAAGGAGATTCTGTTTTGAAGAGAAAAATGTGTTTTTTAGACTTATTCCAACTTATTTTGTACCCTTTTTAATGAAAAAAGAAAATTGGCAATACTTTTGGGTGAGGAGGCTTACATGTTCTTTGCAAAAATATATAAATATTCAGAATGGTGTCCAGCATTTTTCTTAATATCAAATTTGGGATATAGTATAGGATGGCCATTGTGTTTTAAATGAGCTCATTCCTAATAGCTCTAATACACCATTAGTTATGCTGTCCTCTGATTCCACAATCATTGTATGTGAAGGGATTTTAGGTTGATAACAAATCTTCATAGAGATTCTCAATATAAGGTGACCTATCAGTGTTGGGGAACAGGATTCCTTTAAAGGATTGGGGAGGGGAATTTACCTTAAATTGTCTAGTGTGTAAGTGGCCAAGAGTTATTGGCAAAGTTGTATGGAAAACAGGCTGTTTTCTGTTCTCAATTTATTATATTGATTTAGAATTTGCATAGGGTCTCTTAGAGTAGGTTTGCAAATAGCCATATCATCTATGATGGATGAGAATTTACAAACAAATGAAGAGCAAGACTGAAACTTTATTTACAGATTTCTAAAGTATATAATATTATTCTAAAATAGATTCATTTCACTTCCTGTTTCCCACATAAAGAAAACAAACCCCAGACAATTCTCTTTGAAGTTATTACATTCCTGTTTTGTTTTTTTATCTTCTCTCATTCCTCAGGGCGTCAGAACTATTTTACTTGTTGGTGCATGCTCCTGATGAGCTCCTTACTTTTCAGGGCAAAGAGGTTAAAGTCAGAAACTACAGATTTGCCTTAATTCAGTTGTTCAATTGGTACTTTTTTTTCCAGGTCAAGGTGAGGCAGACAATTTCAAATGTTTGTGGGCTAGGAATCATGATTTTGTTGTCTTGATAGGAATGTTTATGTAAGTGTTTTAGTGGAAGAAATAAATATAGTCAAGGTATAATGCTGAGTCAATTCCAGTCAGTGCTTGATTGGAGGGGGAGGAGCAAAGGATTGCTCCCCAGCACCCTCCTGTGTGGAGTGCCATAAAGTCATGCCCTCTTCCCCCTCCCACAACAACTTCTATATGAAATCACTAGGGGAGGCCATCTACCAGTTTGGCTTTGGTGTCATCAGTATGCTGATGATACCCAATTATATCTTTCAAATCTGGACTGGCTAAGTGAGGGTGGCAAAATTCTATCCCAGGGCCTGGAAGCTGTGCAGGTTTGAATAGGGAGGAACCATCTCTGACTCAATCCTACCAAGGCCGAGTGGTTGTGGATGATTGGATTATCCAGATCTGGGTATACCGGTATTCCATCTTTGGTATTGGATGAGGTAATACTTCCCCTTCAAAGTTGGTGCACAATCTAAGGGTCTTCCTGGACAGGCAGCTCCTACTTGAAGAACAGGTGACGGCTGTGGTCAGGAAGGCCTTTGGACAACTTCATCTGAAGTTCCAACTTTTTTTTTTTTTATTGTGGGCCCTTTAGAGTACCCATGCTGTAGTCACTACCCAGCTTGACTATTGTAACACACTTTATAGGAGGCTGCCCTTGAAGACAACCTAAAAACGTCAATGGTCCAAAATGCAATGGCATGAGCAGTAATGGGCATGCCTTGATATGGGTATTATAGTCCTGCTTCATGAATTGCATTGGTTGCTAATTTGCTTCTGTGTACAATTGCAGGTGCTGATTGTTATCTATAAAACCCTTCATGGCATGTGAGACCAAGTTACTTGAGATAGCTTCTATCCATACACTTTGATTTTGAAAGGTTGGCGCATTCTGAGTTCTTTTAATTAAATAATGTCATCTATCAGGACAATGAAATGTCCTTTCTGTAACAGTGCCTACTCTCTGGAATGAGGTAGATCCATATGGCTCCCGCTCTGCTGTTGTCCAGAACAGCCATTCTTGGCAGACAAACATTTACAGTTACTCAGGATAGTGAAATAGGTGGCGTATCAATTTATTAAATAAATAAACACAATTAAATGATGACTCATTAGCACTAATCTTCCTTCTCATCAGTTGTTGAAGCTCTTCATTAGGGAGATCTATTTCCATAAACTACAAAGGCTTGAATTTTATAACTTGCACAATATTATTCTGACCAACCTAATATTTCTCTTTTTTCCTTTTTTCCTCCTAGAAACTAAGAAGCCACCAGTGGCCCCAAAACCAAGACTGGTGATAGGACACAAAATAGTGCCACCTCCTGTAGCACCAAAACCAGAAGTTGTGGTGGTGGATGTTTTGCAATCCTCAAGAAAAACAAAGCCAGTGATAGCACCAAAACCAAAGGTGCTTAAATGCTCGACTGTTCCTGAACTTAAAACTGCCCCCACTTCCATAAGGAGAAATTTAAAGACTTTAGAAGATCACAAAAAAGACTCTTCTGAGTACTTGGTTCATCTGAATTATAAAAATGGGATTCCAACAGATAATGCGGCTTATATTATATCTCTCTGTTCTTGCAATTTTGAATGCATTCATAAATGTGGAAATCGGGAGGATACCCACAAAAATGCAACCATTTTTGAACAGTTAGAAAACCTAGAGAACATTAATATAGATGAACAGCCATCATCATCTCTAAAGCGTGGGACAATATTTGAAAGCAATAATGAAAACAATTTAAATAACTATAAGGTTGTCTTAAAGGCTAATGATCTAGAGGAAAAACTTGAAGATGTTATGATACAAAATGTTTACCCTAATAATGGCCATTTGAGGCAAAAACATTTAAGTAAATATCAAACAGTTAATACAGTTAATTCTAACAAAAATGTTAAAATAGAATTTTCCCCACCTATATCCAATGTAGAAGAATTTAAGGAGAGTTCAAGTAATGATGCAAAGTTAACTGCTGTTGAATCTGAAATGTTAGAAGTTCCACTTTTGACTGAAAACAACAATAATTGTTTCTCTTTGAGTAACCCAGCACATATGGAAAAAATGGATGTGAATAATACATCTATGATATCTTGCACAAAAGACAATGACAAACTTTCATGTGGAACCAACTCGGTAGTATCAACTAAACCTTTTCCAGTTCCAAAACCAAGAAAGCTACACACTCCCTGTCTAGTTCGTCAAGATGGCATAGATGCTTCAGGAGAGGATGAATGTGATAGTTCTGGGATTCATGAGTTTGCCATTAAGAATACAACAAAAATTAATGTTCTAGTTCAAAGTGTTTCCTATAAAAATCAAGAACATCAAAGTGCAGTGGATAAATCTGAAGTTGCTTCATATTCTGTAAGAAAAGTACATTCAACATCAGAATCTACTGATGCCAAAGAACTGATTCCACAAAGCCAGTTATCTGAAATTGCACATGAACACTGTCCCTTTTTAGAAAATATTGGGCATTCTTCAGATCTTAATTCAATAAAACCTTCCATTAACATAATGGAAGATAACAGTATGTTGGCAACTGATGCTAAAGAGACTGGCTTTGTAAGGTGTAGTAACCTATCCATGAGTTTGCCTAAACAAATAAAATTATCATGCAATCAAACTTTACCTGCCTTGGTGACCCTTGATGACTCTGCACAAAAGAAGGAAGCTAAAGATGTTTACTTAAAAGGTGAAAGTTCATCTCGAATCATTCCAAAGAAACCTCAAAGACATGGCATTGCTGTAGCTGGGCTTTTGAAAAAATCTGCATCAGAGGAACTATTAGACACAAGTGCTTACTTTTCTAGTGAAAATAAAACTTTAGAGGCTCCTTTGGAGAGGCCTCGGATAAGGCATTTCTCAGCCAGAGAACAAAATACAGTCCTATTGTGTGATACTCCAACATCATCTTCGGAAAAACCAATTTGGAAATTACCTCATCCTATTCTTCCATTTTCAAGAAACCCAGAAACCTTAAAAAACACAAAAAATGCAAAAAAGGTAGAAAACTTCAGTACTGTAACTAAACCTCGAGCCAAGTCCTTGTCTTCTGTAGATATGGACAGAATACACAAGCCTCCAAAAGAACCTCAAAAGAAAAGCTCACTAAAAAAATTCCTAAATATGAAGTGGTCTGTTTGGATGTTGAAAAGTGACTTCCAAAAATTTCTGGCAAAGGGCACACAGTCTACAGATAATGCCAATGGGGATATTCCTAGCGGAGAGGGGCCTGGCAAAAATGGAAATGCGATTGCCATGGCAAATGGAAGGAAAGCTAAACCGGCAAAGGCACATTCAGCAGAAATGGGCAGCTTTTTCTCACAAAAGGGAAAACAAAAAATCAGAGCTCAGAATGAAATTAAAATCAATCAAAGATCAAAGTCTTTAGATGAACAAACTTTCTCATTACAAGGACACTTGACGTCTGTTACTCAAGACAATACACATGAATATGAAAATGTGAGCCATTATGAAGAAATCCCAGAATATGAGAATTTGCCTTTTGCAGCTACTGATGAAAACATATGTTTTGACAGGCAAAATTCTAGCATTGTTGAAAACCAGGATGCTAATATGTATGAGGTGGAAGAGCTGTATGAACCTACAGGGAGCTGTTTAGAATTTGGCAGGTAAGGTGCTGAAATGGAAACTCTATAGGTGTATGTATAGGTGTGGTTTTCCCATTGCATCAATCTGTAGGGTTGTTTTTACTTTTAATAGGCTGTGTACATTCACCTATTGTGGTTTGTAAACTGTTTATGGCATAGCATTATGCATGAAAGCCTACTTTTCAAAACTACAATTAGCATGATGTGTGAAACATTTTATTATTGCTGACATCTCTATGCTCCAAATAGTTTTTAACTTATCCAGAAGCATAGTGCATTTGGTCTCTATATATGTCATAATCACTTTTGTTATTAATCACATGATTAACTAACCATGCTAACCATAATCACATGGTTAGCAAGATAACTTTTATTGGTTGCTGTTTTAGAACAGGCTACTTTCCCATTTTTATATTTTGTTTAAATACACACTTTCGCCATTTTTGATGGATCACTGGCTTGATTTTTTCTGAAGGCAATTTATGGCATAAGCAATTTGACTTTTTGAACAATAGTTAACTTTTATCCTAATCTGCGAGCAAATGTCCTTAAGCAGCTGAATGTGGAAATACAATGATTGGACATCCATATGAACAGCTACAAACCTGAACTAAATTTGATGAAATTATTGCAAACTTGCATACAAATCTCATTGATGATTTCACTGGATTTTGAAGATGATAGAAATACTTATAATTGATTGACTGACTGATTGATTTAATAAATTTATATGTCCTCCTCCAATCACAGGTTATAACAGCTTACAACATTAAAAATCCACAACATGAAAACCTATAATTATTAGAAATAGCTTGCTATAACACAGAATTGCTTTTAGGTTTTGTAACTTCAGGCTGCAAGAATAGAATTTTATGAATCCAATGTTTCCTTATCACAATCTTATACATAAGCTTGTCATGGAGAAAGCTGGCTATTTGAATTATTCTCTATATGTGCAGGGAATGTAGGGTGTGTTTTTCCTCTGGAGAAAGATTTAGATGTTGCAGTCCCTGACATGTAGTCTGTCATACAGTATATAATTTTGAAACAGGTTTGCCAGGTCATCTAATAATACTGCAATATAGACAAGTTCAACATTGACCAAATGAATATAGCAATGTAAAACTAGACAATTTAATTATTCTCTAAAGATCCTTATGGCGGCAATCAGGGTTATTCTTATCTATATTTGAACAAAGAAATATTTTTCCTTCATAATGTGAACTCATTAGTACTGATGAATAGGTTCCCAGGAAAAGCATAAGTTGACAGCATATTTTTAATTAATATGAATGAATGGCAGTGATGGGCTTCTCCTGGCAAGAATAGCATAGTATCTATAGCATAAACCCAAATAATGGCAGGATTTGAAAAGACAGAAGCCCTGTCTTAAAGTAGTATACATTCCTGAAGTTTTGATATTGTGCCAAAAAAAAAAAAGATAATGTTTTGAACAATACGAAAACCTGGAAATTTTGTCATGTTTGCTCCTGAATTGCTTCTATCATCTATGTAAATATAAATATGCAGAACTTTCATTTGGTATTATGTGCATTACAAAAAATATTTTTTACTTTATTATGGTGAAACTTTGGATTTTCTATTTTCTGCATTTTTTGCACTGGTTGTCTCAGTAGACCAATAAGGAAGCAAACTAGTACAAAATAAAGACATTTCAGCATTTGAATTGAGAAATGATGTCATATAATACTTGAACAAATGTTAAGAAATTGCACTAAAATTAGGATAGGACAGAATGCAAAAATATGAAACTCCAAACTGTAGCTTGTTTATGTTTGTAAATTGACGTTAAATTACAGTTCCTTTTTTTGGACATAAAGAGCTAATGATTTAAACTTGGTAAGATTACTGTTTAAGAAAGCCAAGATAATGTAATTTATGTTTTTCCTCCCTAAAGTTGCTATTTATTTTACAAACTACAAAATATGTATCTGAATTGATATAAAATGTGTTTTAATGTTTAATTTCTGGAAGTGTACATTTGATTCATGTTTTACAAACAGAGCGCACTTGTAATTTTATTGTGTAGGATGGGATTTACTTATTCCATCTTTTTAATCTTTTGTCCTTTTTTCCTTTCTTTAATTTTCTGCTGTAAATATGATGCCTAATGAAATAGGTATAGTAAATTGCACTATATGTAATTGCATATAATTGCATTATATGGTACCATGTTAAAACTTGTTTTTTAAAAAACGTAACTTTTTTGACATCTCAAGAACTGTTTGTCAACTGGAAATGTATATAGCCTGTGAGAACTGATGTTTGAGAATCAGAAATTGCTTGACTGTAAATTTGAGGTCAGCTCTCAAAGTACCAGTAAATGTTTTTTAGTATAAACTATTGGCAAAATATAATCAGAAATCTGTTTATTTGTGAGATACAGCTAGAATAAAGCTGTTACTACTTTAAAGCCATAGTTAAGAAAAAGTGCTAAAATCAAATATTCTGTTAAACAGAATGTGTAGTGATGCAAAAGTCTCCTTCTCCCTTTATGGCATAGAATTTGTAGCTGAATGAATAAATTTTAAACTTTTAACTGATCTAAAGAAGGTATTGTTTGTAGAGAATGTTTGCTTTTGGCCAATAGAAATGCTACTGCTTTTTTACAGAGAAATCGAAAATTAATTCTAGAAAACATAAATTGTATGATAATACTAATCTGATATTTATAAAATATTGCCTTGAACATATCCAGTTCAGTAAAAAATGATCAAGGTCTGAAATAAACATATATTTCAGTAGTTTTTATTTTCAGAATTTATAATTAAATAGATTTGTTGCAAAAAAGGGATTTGAAAGAAAGAAGGAAAACTATTTGTTTTAATGAACTTACCATGTTCTTTTTCATTATTTGTCATGATCAGTCTCCAAAGTACCTATGATTTTGTAACTATGTGCCCTTAAATATTGAAAAACAAAATCTGTAAAAAATAGATTTAACCCATGTTTCAAAGCAATGTATTGCCTGAAAAATGTGTGAATTTAAATACCTGAAATTAACTACAGTTGACAGCAGAGAAGAGAATGATAGTTATATTATTTTCTTCTGTTCTGGAACAGATAAAAATGGGGAAGCAAAGAGAAAATTAATTTTAAGAAGTAAATTAATAAAGAAAACATATAACAACTTGGAGGATGGTGACATACCATGATGAGAAGGGTCATAATAGTGAAAAACATTATCTTCCAGTGGTAAGATATGGTTGTGAAAACTGGATACTAAGAAAAAGTGAGAGAAATTAGACTACAGGTAGTCCTCGACTTACGATCACAATTGAGCCCAAAATTGCCATTGCTAAGCTAGGCAGTTGTTAAGTGAATATTGCCCCATTTTACAACCTTTCTTGTTAAATGAATCACGGCAGTTATTAAATTAGTGATACGGTTGTTAAGTGAATCTGGCTTTCCCATTGAGTTTACTTGTCAGAAATTCACAAAAGGTGATCATATGCAACCCAGGACACTACAAGTGTCAGAAATGTGAGTCAGTTGCCAAGCATCTGAATTTTGATCACATGACCATGGGGATGCTGCAACAATCGTAAGTGTGAAAAATGGTCACATTGAACTTTTTTCAACGCCATTGTAACTTTGAACAGTCACTAAATTAATTGTTCTAAGTCAAGGACTACAGTACCTGTATTATTAGTCCTTGAAGAGGACTTGAAGAAGGCAAGGACACATAGAACAGCAAGAATTTCAGGAATCTCTTCTTTGTTGTAAGGTACCATAACAAAGTCTTCAAAGATACCAGTTTCACTCTACCACATTTTATGAGCAACAAAATCAAGGCAGGGCTATTATGAGTTTCTCTCACAGGCTTTTTTCTTTTTCCCAGGACTGACTAATTCTTTCTCCTCCCTTATTGGTTCATAGCTCCCTTCTTCCGATTCAAGCTAGGTCTACATACTTTAACATCTGCTTTGAATTATTGATTTCAAAATAGAATCAATTGTATCGTGCACTGCAAGAACAAACAACCAAATATGCAAGACAAAACTTGCATATTTGGAGCACCTGGCTGGATAATAAATTATGTGAGCCAGGTTGAGGAAATAGAAGAAAGGGAATGCAACGGATGAATTGGATAGATGGGATCAAAAAGATTATTGGGATATCTGTGGAAAAGTTATACATTATTATTAGAAGCCGCTGAAGACAGAGAGCATCTGTCTCTACAGTCACTGGAATGAAACTGTCTTCTAAAGTAAACATGGCAAAAATTTAGTGCAGTATTCCTTTATTTAATTGAGTTAATTTGCTTTAAAAGTAAAATCAAGTAATTACATTCAGCAAACCAGAATGCTTCCTCTAGGTATATGAGAAGACGTGTTGTCTTACAGGCTGTGACAAGCTATTTTTCATCAAAGAACAGTATAATGACTCAGTGGTGATTTATTTCACATGACTGCTTATGCAGAAGTTTCTCTTTCAAAAAAATCCCCAAAAACCTTTACTTTGTGGTAATCTTTAACATGACCGTGTGGGAGATTGTTTTAATTAGCCTAGTATGCTATATTTTTAGCTTACAGATTGAAATACATTGATATTCAGAATTATTCTTTTTTGATGGGTTTCTCTTGAAATCAGTTCATGAGAAATTGAGTAACCATAGAATCTGGCCTTTCTGGGTGTTTCACATTTGCACCTTCTGTTTTGCTTTCCAATATAGCTGTATGCGTCCAATATCTTTACCTTTTGTGGCAGGGCCTCTCAGACTTTGGGATATCACAATTCTCTAAAATATTTGGTAAGGTTCTTATCAGGCAACATTTAAAACTTTTCACTATTTGATAGTATTACAGAAGATCGGTATATAAAATAATCTGATTAAGGTAAATAAGCTAATGAACAATGATGATATTTTGAGGTATTTTTATTTATTAAGAAAGTATATTTTAAGTTCTCAGCTGACTAATACTTATATAATAGAGCAGATAACGTTAACATTTGGATAACATGGTATATTTTAACTGTGCCTTCAGAAACCTTTGAATATCAATATGTTTTTGTTTGAAAATGAGTATGGGTAAAATGATTTTGAAGTCATCAGAAAATAATAAAAAAGCACATCTCTCATTGTGGGATAGAAAAATGAATGATATCATAAGAAATGTTGACATTTTTACCAGTAAAAACAAAAATTTTAAGACATCCACCAAACAAGGTAATTTGTAAAGAGACTTGGATGATCACGTTAACAATTTTGATTGAAAAAAATTTGTGTTCCTTTATGAAACTGTTATTTCTTTCTTTGAGGATTCTATTATACAATTTATAGTTGTATTAATAGTTAACAGATTTCTACAGTGAATAGCATTCTGTGTTTCAGCCAACAATTAGATGGAACTCTGCTTATGTTACACAATGTTGTAGGTCATCAGCAGAACGTGATGGATCAGAATTAATGTTAGAAGATATACATTCAGATGATGAAATAATGCCAAGAGATGTGAATAGCTCTGATGAGGATGAAGATGATACGAATTCAGACTCCAGTAAAGGGGAGTCTGATGCACAAGAAAACAAGCAAGTAAGACTATAACATTTGCTTACATAATCTATTTTGTCATGAGTCTTTAGAGAATATTGTTATCAGTTGGAAAAAAGTGAAAGCAATAGGAAAAAAAAATACGCTATAACTTCTTTTATTAGAGAAACGACAATATTTATATTTACTGATGACTGGAAACCCCTTTTCTCAAGTTTTTATGACTTGGGAAACCCCAAGTTTTTTATAAAAAAATGAACTTGTTATTTATGGTTTTGATGATGAGACAGGCTAGATAGTAGAAAGAAGTCATGAAGTAATTTTAAATATATTAAAATATATTAAATATATTTTAATATATAGAAATATATTAAAATATATTTCTAACTGCTGTAAAGAACATCAGAAGCAACTTCTTTATGACTTTTTCTTTATCTCTTTATCTCTTTATATCTTCTATTTCTTCTACAGGTAGTCCTTGACTTATGACCACAATTGAGCCCAAAATTTCCATTGCTAAGCAAGACAGTTGTTAAGTGAGTTTTGCCCCATTTTATGACCTTTCTTGCCACAGTTAAGTGAATTACTGCACTTGTTAAGTTAGTAACACAGTTGTTAAGTGAATCTGGCCTCCCCATGAACTTTGCTTGTCAAAGATCACAAAATATGATCATATGACCCCAGGATATTGCATAATACATGCCAATTGCCAAGCATCTGAATTTTTATCATGTGACCATGGGGATGTTGCAATAGATATAAGTGTGAGAACTTTTTCACCCCCACTGTAATATTGAACAGTCACAAAATAAATAGTTATGAGTTGAGGACTACCTGTATTTTCTTACTGCACTTTTAACTTTTTTGTTCAGTGTGTGTGTGTGTGTGTGTGTGTGTGTGTATCGAAGCACCTGAGAGGGAGTGTAATGCTTCCCTTTCGCCTTTCAGCTCCAATCCAGGAGCCCTCAAGCAGTCGCATTCACAACAAACCATTTTATACCAAATTTATATTTGCTGATAAAATCTCCCTTTATTTCTTTATCATATGCAGCCCTAGTTCAGTGAAATCACAATTCACTAGTTTCTGGGCTTTTTTTCTTCCTTCTGGCAGCCAGCAGACCCTTTGCTGCCCATTGGGAGACTAAGATAGATCTATTTCGGCCTTATAAGGCCTCATCAGTTAGCCACACCCTCATCTCATGTATCCTCCCTGTAAAGGTACAATATTTGTTTTTCTTTCTTTTTCTAGGGCTGCATAATATCTTGGTTTACGTAGGTAGAACCTGGCTAAAGAGAAATACACATAAAACCTATGAAAAAGAAAAACAAATATATATGTGTGTGTGTGTGTGTGTGTGTGTGTGTGTTTGTGTGTGTGTATGTATATGTATATGTATATGTATATGTATTTCTCTTTAAAGCCTAGAAACTCCTGGATTGGGATTTCACAGAACTAGGGCTGCATAAAAATCTTGGTTTACATAGGAAGAACCTGGCTAAAGAGATACACATAAAGGCCTACGAAAACATACATACACACACACACACACACACACACACAGAGAGAGAGAGAGAGAGAGAGCGAGAACCATCTGTCATATTCTGATTATAATATATTATCAATCATTATAATAACTGAATATTCATCTGCATAAGGAACAATTGAATATAGACAATAGAGCTGCATGCAATAAAATTATAGGATAAATTTTATGTGTAAAAAATTAATGTCTAAAATACACATAATCCAGTAATATTGCTTTTTTACCCTTCCTATGTTAATTTTTTAATATTTGCTTTTATTTTTAGTTTAGGGCATCTGGGAAGAAAACAAAGGTTTATCATATTGCTAAGGAAATCATGAGCTCAGAGAAAGTGTAAGTATCTGTGTGGTACTTAATTAAATCTACTTTCCCTTACCTTTCCTCTCCCTTTCCACTGAGATGCTTTTGTTCTTCTCTTGGCAATAGGTTTGTAGATGTTCTAAAGCTCCTGCACATTGTAAGTATTTAATTTTACTTTTATAAACATATGTTTAGTTTATAAACATCTTAGCTTAATCATCCCTGAAATTCTTTTAAAAATTGTCTTAAACTACGATTGTTATAATGTTCCTCTTTGTAAAAAAATTAAATCTCATGGAACTCTGCTAATAAGTTAAAACAGAAGGGATGTAATCATGATGTTTGATCCAAATTCTGCAAAAGTTTTGAATCGTAGATGGGTATGTTCTTAAGTTTTTAGATTCAGAACTAACAAACCTGAAAATAAGCACATGATAGACAGAAAGGAATTCATATACATTCCACGAAAGGTCAAAATGTTGTAGAACCAGAGATTTGTTTTTGACATCTCAACATTCTTCATTTGTGTGTACATAGGTGAACCTTCATATATTAGGGAAATATAATATACCTATATTGTATAATGTTATTATATGCATTTAATCTAATCATAGTTGTGATCCATAAGCTTATAAAATGTGGAACATAATTTATGATAATTTATGCAATTAAATGAGACCAGAATACAATCTCTTATAAGGTGCTTTAGGAGCAAATGTTGTACATTGGTTTTTTTTTTGGTTTTTTTATTGAAAAAGTTTTTCAAATACAGATTTTCCCCCCTGTTTTCCCTCCTCCTCCCTAACCCCCCCTCCCCCTCCCCTCCCCCCATGGCTTCTCCAAAATAAAATCCAAATTGATATCAAATTATATAATACTTTACCATCCTTTTACACCACCCCCCACATGCTAACCATAAATGTTGTACATTGTTATTCGGCAGTGGAAAATAGTAAAATGATATATTGCTATTTATTTCACTTTTAGAATGTTTAGCCTTTATTTACACGTGTTAAAAACACATAAATGGAGAAATATACAATAAGATTTGAATAATTTGGTAGTATTATTTTAACTAAGCTTTTAAGTAACCGCCCCCCCCCCCAGCATATTCGAGCATTACCAAAAGTATGTGAGCTTGACTTACTAGGCATCTACATTTAAAGTTGACTGTTGAGATTTTTCTATCCTTTGGCAATCAAAGTTCAAAGGCCAAGGCTCCTTGTCAGTTCAGAATTTCTTAATTTTGTAGCCTATGAAATCCAAAATATCTCCACAAAATTTAAAGCAAAGATTCTACTTCTTATTCGTTTATATTTTTAGGAGTAAGGCTAAAACTGTGAAGTTGGATGCATATTTAAAGAGCTCAATCTAACTTCTTGTTTGTGCAGAAAATTAGGCTTCATTATATGATCACTATTAAAACTGATGGAATAGGAATTTATAGCTTTACAGAATAGGTTATTAAAAGTTTGTATTCCAAATTGATAGCTCTACACATTTTTTTTTTAAAAAAGGTCTTTCTAATTTTCAGATAGCACTTTTATTTTTTTAATTATTTATCTTTCTTATTGTGTCATCCTATAAATTGCTTACTATTCATTTGTAGATATATAATTTTAGAAGCCCTGGCAAAATGTTTGATTTCACAAGCAGCAAGAAAAAATGAAAATTTAGACACTAGTTTAAGTTGCCTAGTTTAGACACTAGGCAAATAGGCACTTGTTAAAAAAGGATTCCTTTGGGAACTACTTTGCACTTGTTAATTCGCCTAATGCATGGGTGTCAAATTTGATTGCATCATGGGCCAGATCATGACATATCGTGACATTTTTTGCCTTTGCGGAGCCAGGGTGGGCATGGCCTGCGCCTGATGTATCTGGCCTGCGGGCTCCAGTTTGACAGGCCTGCCCTAGGTAGCATGGCAAGTGCATGGGTGAGGAACATATGATAAATATGTCAGATAAATTCAGATATTAGTTTATGTACCAAATTTAGAAAGCTGCCCAAATTCTGGATGCCATACAACATACAACAAACCTAGGCAATGGGCATGAATGCTTTAGTACAATGATATCTGCATATAACGTTGAAGTGATAATCTGCATATTAGAAATTAGTGTGATTAGGCAGTGAACATGAATGCTTTGTACTTTCAAAGAAGAACATTTAAAATTTCCTTTCACGAAAAGTGCTCTTATACAAGCATCTTCTATTTTAATATTGTCATTATTTTTCAGTGTTGTTTCAGTTGTTACAGAAATAGTTTACTGAGTGCTATATGGACTAAATTTAGGAGGGCTTATCAGAGCATTACAAGTCACTTTTGAAACTGTTTCAAACTCAGTCTACAACATACAGCAGAATGTGTGTATGCTGATGAATAGTAGAAACACAGCTTCAATATATAAATAAATTTATTTGAGGGTAGCAATAAATATTCTAATGTTAACAAAAAATGACCATTAAAAATGGATAATCTATTTAACACCAATGGGCTGCATATTGCACTATGTAATAAATGAGTTATTATGTATTTACAGTTACAGCTGTATATTAAAAGTTGAGGGGCATTATAATTCAATATTATAGTTCTGCTCAGCATAACAATATAGTAAAATAAGCTTCTCGCATTTTTTTCTGTGTCATTTTGTTTGTATGATTGCATATTGCATATACTGAGTAGAATTTATGATTGCTTTTTATCTGTCTTTCTGAAAAGCTATTTTTCTTCTAATCTTGTATAGAACAATGGATTAATATCCATTAATATTTGTAACAGTGAATTAACAGATGCTCAGATTTAATTTTGGGCATTCAGGGTGTTCCCCCCCCCTCCTTTTGCTTAGCTGGAGCATTAGTGGAAATATACATCAGTTATTTTCTTCGGGGGACTAAGTTGAGAGGAGAAGTAATTATTGTGTTATTTGAGCCAAAAAAAGCTACATCTCAGTGTTGTTTTTCATTGATCCATGTTCATGGATAGGTGTGTTCAAGATTGAAGCATAAGTGTTTTCAAGACTGGGACATAATAAATGGAAAGTGCATACATTCCCAGCATTTTTCCTCTAGCAATTTTAAGCATTTCTATTAATATTAAGAAAGTTAAATGTTGCTTATGCTATTGAGTTCCATATGGGTTCTATTAAGCAATAGCAGTTACTTGGCTTATTTCTTTGCATGTGAAAATCATGAACCCCCAAGGATGCAAGAAATTAGTTAAATGTTGCCAGTTGGCCCCCATTGCATGAAAACTCTTCATTTCCATATGGACAAAGCCATCTGTTTTACCTTGGAATTTAATGTACTTTAGGCTTTAATATCAAGAGGCATCCCCATCCCTTCCCATTCCAGTTTTAGGTCATGCAATGTTAAAAGGAGGTTACAGTAAACTAAAAAAAAGTGGAAAGCCTACTAATATTCATTCCTCTGATGCACTGTTTTTAAAATTGTGCATAAGCCAATGTTTCAAACAGCTGTGCATCTGTGTATATAATTGCTGTGCCTTATTTGCATTGAAAAGCATGCAGTTATGAACACATGGAACAAATCTATTCTAATTAGATTTTTCTGATGTCTCCATACGGATGTTGGAATTGTTTTGGGGATATGGAAGCCATAATGAGGAAGCAAGCAAAAGCACAAGCACTGAAATTCCATTTCAAGTTGGCAGATGTGGGGGCAGATAATTCTCTATTTAGTGTGCATTTAGATTTGCACAAGAATCAGCTGGTTTGTAGGTGATATATTTTACTAATTGTGATTGAATATTGTAGAAGCGATATATATATTTTAATAATGAATATTGATTAGTGTGTAATTTAGTCAGATATACTTTTTGCAGGAGAGCATACCATGCAATTTAAACATAGCAGAACTAAACATTTTATAAAACATAACTTCTTTCACATCTACTCTCTATGGTAATGTAGCTATTTTGCTAGGAGATCTGCATAAAAACAATAATAGAATTGATTGACTGATTATGTACCATCAAGTCATTTTCAACTCCAAGTGATCTTATATGTAAAAATATTTTTTTCTCCATAAAATAGCAACAGTAGTAATTTTATTCATGTGACATCCAAGGGGCCTCCAGAACTGTCCACACGTCTGTGTTCTTTACCAATTGTAGCTTCCAAATACTTTTTAAAGGTAGCCCCATGTAGAGCATGTTACAATAATCCAATCAAGAGATGATTAAGGCATGAGTGACATAACTCTTTGTGGTCCTGTTTTAGTGTTCTAGAGTGGAAGTGGAGGTCAGTTTTTCTGATAGATGCTCTAGGATCATAAATTACTGGCTACTGTCACAATACAGGATTAATCATTTTTTAAAAAACCAGTAGTCTAGTTCTTAAACTGAATGGTCCTTGTGCAACCCTAATATGGAACATTGAGAGTTATGTATGTTACAGCTACTACTTGTTCTATAAATCTTCTGAAACACAATCCTGGACAGACTAAGGTATCTCAAAATTTCAGCTTGATTGATACAACCTACTTTAATTACACTTTCCGGGGAAACTCTTGGAAGAAGTAATCCACCAGTAGGACACAACAATCAATGCTATCATTCATACAGTATATTCTTTATCACATCAGGCATATAAAGTCGTGTTCTAATTTTATAAATTAATCAAACAATCCAAGGACATATCCATAGTATATAATAAAACCTCTTACTAACAACTTTTTGGAAAAAGCATTCTATAGAAGAATTTTTGATAAATAATCCTTCCTGCCAAACTGCAATTTCCTGCTTTCTTTGCAGGAAACAACGAGAGTTAAAGTGGTGTAAGATTATTTTATATATTTTCAATATAAATTAAGATAGGAGTTAAATAAGTCAGAGAAATTGTTTAGATGTTTAGTCATGTCTTTTCAAAGCAAACTTTCCAAGAGATTGAATCTATATTTTGTTCAGGCTTGTTTGAGCTTGTCTTCCTTTCCAAAGTCTATTTTACCTTGGATTGCTTATCTGGTCCTAGAAAGTTGGGTAAATGGATAATCAATGTCTGTACATTGATTGATTGATTGAAAGAAAGAAAGTACATTGAAAGAAATGTAACCTGCATTGTTGTTTGGAGGCTAGTTTCTCAAAGTATGTGTATATGTTTCTCACTTGCCCTGTAATAGGATTTTCGGGATTCAGTGGCACATGCTTCTAGGCAGTTTGGAAAACCAGTAATTGAAGATAAGGTTCTGAATCAGATCTTGTACTATCTACCTCAGCTATATGAACTTAATCGGGATCTCCTGAGAGAACTAGAAGAACGCCTTTCTCATTGGTAACATTTTCTTTCTCTCTCTCATTCTTTCTGTACCTTTTGCTTCTCATGGAGATTGATAGAATATCTTGATGAGTATCAAAACTTCCAATAAAATTTAGGGTGGAAAATAAGGTAATTGTCCAAAGGCTAAATTTACTTCACAAGCTACTGGGAGCCCTTTGAATTTAGGAAGCTACTTGGAATATATGTTAAAAGTAAAGCCCCTTTGGTTCTGAGCCTATTACAGCGACTGGACTAAATTTTCAAAGAAACATAACTATGAATAATCTAGATCTGAGTGTGGCTTCTTTTGAGATTCCTTGATCTCTGGATGAAGAATATATAAGGACAGAAAGGGGTAGAAAGAGAAAATACACATACCCCCATACTCCCAGAGATAGTCCTCAACTTACAACCATTCGTTTAATGACCATGCGAAGTTACAACTGCATTGAAAAAATTACTCTCCAATACCAGTACTCACACTTATAACCATCAGAGCATCTCCACAGTCACTTGAGCAAAATGTGGGCACTTGGCAACTGACATGTGTTTACAATGGCTGCAGCATCCTGGAATCATTTGATCGCCATTTGCGACCTTCCCAGCCAATTTCTGACAGGCAAAGTCAGAAAATTGGGGAAGTCAGATCTATTTAATGACTATGTGATTCACTTAACAACTGCAGTGATTCATTTAATCATGGCAAAAAGGTCATAAAACTGGATGTGACTCACTTGACAGCTGTCTTGTTTAAGCAATGGAAATTCTGGTCTCAATTATGGTCAGAAGTCGAGGACTACCTGTACTGCATTTTTCAGCTGCAAATTCTAATTGTTTACTGTGTTGCATTCTAGGATTGACCATCAGAGAATTGCTGATATATTTGTGAAAAAGGGGCCTTACTTAAAGATGTATTCAACTTACATAAAAGAATTTGATAGGAATGTAGCCCTCCTTGATGAACATTGTAAAAAGAACCCTGGATTTGCGGCTGTTGTTCGAGAATTTGAGGTAATTTAATCTTTTCAAATATATTGGTTTTCACCTCATCTACAGACTCTGGGTTTAAGAAAGTTTGATGTACTGTAGGTTCAGGATATAAAATGCATATATCTTTTTTTTCAGATATAGCGTACATATGAATGAGGATTTTGTGTGGGTTAGATTGCACATATGTTAAAGGATCAATATTTTTATATTGATATTAGGTTGTTGAGAGTGTGGTGGCGCGGCAGCTTCCCCAGTACCTGGATGAAGCTGTCTATTTGGACCCGCTCCAGTCCAGTTTCAGGCCTGGGTACAGCACAGAAACGGCATTGGTCGCGTTGGTGGATGATCTCTGGAGGGCTCAGGGTAGGGGTTATTCCTCTATCCTGGTCCTGTTAGATCTCTCAGCAGCTTTTGATACCATCGACCATGGTATCATGTTGCACCGGTTGGAGGGATTAGGGGTGGGGGGGCACCGTTTTGCGGTGGTTCTCCTCCTATCTGACCAGTCGCAATCTGTGTTGACAGGGGGGCAGCGGTCGACCCCGAGGCGCCTTGTTTGTGTGGTGCCACAAGGTCGGTCCTCTCGCCCCTTCTGTTCAACATTTATGTGAAGCCGCTGGGTGAGATCATCCATGGTTTTGGGGTGAGATTCCACCAGTACGCTGATGACACTCAGCTGTACATCTCCACCCTAGACCATCCCAACGATGCCTTGGAAGTGATGTCCCAGTGTCTGGAGGCCGTGCGGGTCTGGATGGGGAGAAACAGGCTTCGAGTCAACCCTTCCAAGACCGAGTGGCTGTGGCTGCCGGCGTCTCGGTATAGCCAGCTGGTGCCATCACTGGTTATTGGGGGTGAATCATTAGCCCCCACGGAAAGGGCCTGCAACTTGGGCGTCCTCCTGGATGTACGGCTGTCTTTGGAAGAGCATATGACGGCCGTGGCCAGGGGGGCTTTCTATCAGGTTCGCCTGATACGCCAGTTGCGCCCCTTTCTAGATCGGGACTCCTTACGCATGGTCACTCAAGCACTCGTCACTTCTCGTCTGGACTATTGTAATGCTCTCTACATGGGACTCCCTTTGGGGTGCACCCAGAGGCTCCAACTGGTGCAAAATGCAGCCGCGCGGGGGATTATGAGAGTGACGGGGCGCTCCCACGTGATACCTCTCCTGCGCGAGCTGCATTGGCTTCCAGTGGACTTCCGGGTGCGCTTCAAGGTGTTGGTGACCACCTTTAAAGCGCTCCATGGCTTAGGGCCAGGGTACTTACGGGACCGCCTTCTGCCACCAATTGCCTCTCACCGGCCGGTTCGCTCCCACAGAGAGGGCCTCCTCAGGGTGCCGTCAGCCAGACAATGTCGGCTGGCGAACCCCAGGGGGAGAGCCTTCTCTGTAGTGGCACCTACCCTCTGGAACGATCTACCTCCAGAGATACGAGTGATCTCAGACCTCCGGACTTTTCGTCGGGCCCTAAAAACTTACTTTTTTCAGCTAGCCGGGCTGGCCTGATTCCATGTTGGTTTTAACATTTGATATTGATTTTAATTGATATGTTTTAAATTATGGGCCAAATTCTATTTAATTAGTTTTAAATAATTATTTTAACTTTTGTGTACAAATGTTTTTATTTTGGCTGTTCACCGCCCTGAGTCCAAAAGGAGAAGGGCGGTATACAAATTTAATAAATAATAATAATAATAATAATAATAATAATAATAATAATAATAATAATAATAATACTATATCAATATTTTTATATAACTGTCAAAATACTGACCTAAAAATGCTTATAAGGTCCATGATAGCTTTGGTTCATATAATATGATCAGAAAACCCCATCACTTTGCTATTCCATGTTAGCATTAGCCAAGACTTTTGGTAAAATCATTTTTCACTTCAGATGAAATCTTTTGCCAAAATGCACATTTAAAGCACCACACCTCCATGTTTAGTTTCATTGTGTATTTGAACGTAAATCTATGAATCTATCTTTGTATATTTGAGCATGAATCTATATGAAGGCATAATGCCTCAGCTTCACTAAGATGAAAAGTATCCATTTTCTTCAATGTTTTACAGTTGGGTATCTGCCTAGTATGGATGAATTATATTCGGCTCATTCAGGAATGGGCAAAACAAAACAGTGAAGCTTTTACAATCGTAGCAAGGTGATATGTTATTTATTGTTAGAGGTCGTTTTTAAAATGTAGCCAGCCCATATTAGTCCACTGGTGGTATAAAAATTAACATATAATCACAAGAATGATAACTGCTTCATCTGACTCAAATCAACTCATTCTACAAGTGTTAAAGTAGGTTGCTTTAAATGAAGTTGGTGTGGAAATTCTAGAATTTTATTTTTCAGATGAGTCCCCGCTGTGCTAACTTGGCACTGAAACACTATTTGCTGAAACCAGTTCAGAGGATCCCTCAATACAGGCTTCTTTTAACAGGTAAGGCTAAACTTTACAAGCTAAACATATTTGTGTGGGTGTATGTGTACCGGTATAATAAAGGGATAGCAGTATTTTATATAGGCCATTTGATTGCCACCCTAAATTAAATGTTGTAAAATACCACTTTGTTCTGTATTCTAATGAATAAATTTTGCATGTGTAACAATTGGGTAACCAATAATAGAAAATTATGTAACAAAAGTGGAAATTTCCAGTGTATGGTCATTCTTTTGCATAAGCCATTTTTGATGTGTTTTTATTCTGTAAAATACTTACTGCTATTTCAATTCCTTCAGAACCAAATTATAGTGGCTGAACCATTCATGTCCCATTGATGAAGTTTTGAAGATGCTCAAGATTCTCCTGTCCACCTCATAGTTTACTTTGACGTCCACTTGTGACCGGCTACATAATGGCTAACCATTTTTATACATGCAGTAAATCTTTCACTGGCTAATAGCTGTGATTAGAATTAATAACTGTGTTTTAAAATTATTTAAACCAAAAGTTCCGAGCTGATGCTTTCAATAAGAAAATGAAGCAGAACTTCAACAATAAACTGGATATTATTTTTGTATTCCACTGGAATGGAAAACAACAATTTGGTGGTGGTGGTGGTGGGGTATTTTGTTTTCAATATTTTGACTGCATCATAATGAATTATGGAAATGAGTTGAAACACTCTTTTGTGATCAATGAGAGGCAAAAAAAAATGTATTTAATGAAATGAAACGTATGTTTTATTTTTACAGATTATAGAAATGTTGCCTTTGTTGCCAAAGGTGCAGAGAATGGTATTTTTGCTGAGTTAATGAGTTAATGTTGGTTCTGGTCTTGTTCATACTGTGGTTTTTGGAAAAGTTTGAAACGGCTAGGTGAAATATGAAAGAAAGTAACTTAGCAAGTTGTCTTTCTTGATTGACAAAAGTTCTTCCATCTTATTATTTAGTTAACTGTGCAGTCGAAATGATAATTCTGTTTGTTTGTTTGTTTATTTATTTATTTATTTATTTATTTATTTATCTATCTATCTATCAAATTTCTATACCGTTCTACTCCCGAAGGACTCAGGGCGGTGAATAGCCAAGATAAAATACAGATAATACAAACACTAAAAATCCCTTAAAATTATTAAATATTTTGGCCGAAACACAGATTAAAACACCCAATTTATAAAATCACAAATTAAAAATTTAAAAGAGGAGAGTTAGGCCAGGCCAGCCTGCTGAAATAGAAAAGTTTTGAGAGCACGGCGAAACGTGCGCAGGTCCGGGATCCTCCGTATCTCTGGGGGGAGCTCATTCCAGATGGTAGGTGCCCCCACAGAGAAGGCTCTCCCCCTGGGGGCTGCCAGTCGACACTGTTTGGCCGACGGCACCCTGAGGAGCCCCTCTCTATGGGAGCGTACTGGTCGGTGAGAGGCTATTGGTAGCAGAAGGCGGTCTCGTAAATACCCCAGTCCGATGCCATGGAGCGCTCTAAAGGTGGTAACCAAAACCTTGAAGTGCACCCGGAAGACCACCGGGAGCCAGAGCAGCTCGCACAAGAGGGGATCCCATGGGGGCGCCACGTCACTCCCATAACCACCCGCACGGCCGCATTCTGGACCAGCTGGAGCCTCCAGGTGCTCCTCAAGGGGAGCCCCATGTAGAGAGCATTGCAGTAGTCTAAGTGGGAAGTAACGAGAACATGAGTGACCGTATTTAATGAGTCCCGATCCAGAAAGGGACGCAACTGGCGAATCAGGCAAACCTGATAAAAAGTCCCCCTGGCCACGGCCGTCATGTGCTCTTCTAAAGACAGCCGTGAGTCCAGGAGGACACCCAAGTTGCGAACCCTCTCCGTGGGGGCCAATGACTCGCCCCCAATAGTCAGTGATGGCACCAACTGACTATATCGGGATGTTGGAAACCACAGCCACTCGGTCTTGGATGGATTGAGCCTGAGTCTGTTTCTCCCCATCCAGATCCGCACGGCCTCCAGGCACCGGGACATCACTTCAAGGGCATCATTGGGGTGGTCCGGGGTGGAGATGTACATTAGTCTCTACTTAATCATTTACATATGAATAAATAAGTGATTTCTCCACTTCTTTGGATTTGTGTACCTGAATTACTAAATATGAAAGATACTTGTTCTAAGGAAATATTGCTGTTTCTATAAATCTCTGAAAATATACAAGCTACATGTGCAGATATACATATGTTTTTGCTTCCATTCATTGATACGAGTAACGTATCTTATTGTGGACAATGCATAATCCCTATGACTAGTTCCTAGATAAAAAGGAAAGCCTTTGTTTGCCTGGGACTTTAAAACAGAACCATGAAACGCTTCCAGTTACTTTAGCTCCCTTGAGAGTGAAGTCAGTGAGACTTAATAGATTCAGCTGGATGAATTATTGTGGCCTACATTCAGTAGCTCAGTAATCCCAGAACCATTGTTACATTCCTGAACTTTGCAGTTACTAATTCAATGAAAGAAATTAGAAAGATATATAGTTCCTGTAGCTGAAACTATTTACAAGAGAAAATGAGCTTTGGTACTTAAAAAAGAACTGTAGTATAGTAGAATAGCCTCTGATTAAGACAAAACAATCCATTTGATTTGGATCGTGAAATTGATACGTCTGGGTTTTTTAAAGAAATGACCATGATATTTGGAAAAGTTGCTACCAGGTTTTGTGCCATCATAGACTAATATAGCTCTGTTCCTATAATATAGAGCCTCTGCGTTTTCCTTTTTGTTACATTTTTGAGAATTAATTGCAGGTAGTTAAAGAAGTAGTAGTGAACTTCTAAAGTAGGCCGGAGAAAGGGAGCTCGAACCCTGAAGATCCCAGTTCCCTTTCTCCATTCCAGCACAGTTATTCCCTTCTGCACACAGAGGAGAGGGGAATCAGAGAAAAGAAGCTTGGATCTGAACTTTCTTTCTCTGTCCCAGTGCAGCAGTTCCATTCTGAACGTGGAAGGGAGGGGAACTGCTACGCTGAGCTAGAGAAAGGAAGCTTGGATCTTGAAGATCCAAGCTTCCTTTCTCCTGCCCAGCACAGCAGCCCTATTTTGCAAGTGCAAGGAAGGGGAAGATTTGGGGTAGGCCAGGGAAATGAAGCTTGATCTTTGGGATCTTCCTTTCTCTGGTCCAATGCAGGAGTTCCCTTCCCACATGGAGGGGAACTATCTGCCCTTCTTTGGAAGACAGCCCTTTTACTCTGTCTGCTTAACAGTTTCTTGCTTAACTAGGAGAGCTGGGATTGCAGTTGTTAGCAAAATGATTGCATGGGCATTTCATTTAATGACAACAACTTAGGATAAAAATTCCAGACCCAATTTGGTTGTAAGTCAAGGACTACCTGTATAAATGTTAAGCATTTAAGTATACTATGTCATTGTATTGAAATAACATATTTTAACAAGATTCTTACTAACATAATAAAAGGGGGGGGGTTGTTTTAAAAAAGGACCCAGGTAGAAGGGTCACTCTGCGTACTGTGGGAAAGGGTCCTTATTTGTCTCTCCAGTGCTCCTATTTAATAATAAAAATATATCATTAGGTGGTTTTTCACTTCATCAAACATCTTCTGCACCTTCATAGCAAATTGTTTGTATATAAACACTAGAGAAAGTCAAACCGAAAACATAGCTTCACAATGTACCATTTACATATTGTATAATTGTTCGACTGCATCAGCTTATATTAACTCCTGTTCCTTTATGTGTCCTCCAGCTGAAGAAAAACATAATGACTTGTTCTCGTTTGCATGTGCTACTTTCTAATGTAGTGGTAGAAATGGTAGAATTTTAAGTCAGTCAAGATGTGATACAACTTTGGGTTGTATTATTGCAACCATAACAATTAAGATGGTTTTAGGTTTATAGCATGTCAGCTAATTATGCATTAAATTAGCAAATTTCCATTCTAATCTCTGACAAAAAGGTTATGTTATGTTGCAAGTTTCACCTAGTATATACTTCGGAAGCAATTGTACAATTTTATATATTTCAGGGCTCCTTGTTCTATAGAAAAGGACAGCTGGTTCTAGAACAGTTCTGGCTCAGATTAATTTCTGATAGAAAAGTTCCAGTAGAACTACTTTAATAGAGGAGCAAAATGTTCCTCCGGGTCTTTTCTGACTCAAAAGGATCATTTATTTCCCTTCCTTCCGTTTACTCATATCCTTCTGCTCTTCCTCTTCTTTCTGTGGACTATTATTACTTACAACATCCTCTTTTTGATACTACTTTTTTGCCAGAATAGCACTGTTGTGTATTCCTTAACTTTTGCATTAATTAGAAGTTCAAATACTTGAAATAAATATTCCAAAAATGCTGTGTTTCTGTAGAAATAAAAAGGTGGCTTTTCCTCCTAACATCTTTGTCATATTAAACTTGAAAGTAAAAAAAAATCTTTATGTGGAAAAAAGAATTATATTACGGTAGATTCAGAAGATGGATTATATTATACTGTGAATTTTAAGGAAATCTCAGGGAAATAATAAATAGTTTTGTGTGAGAGATCTGCATAGGTATTAAGGCAGAAAAGGGGAAAGGAAGTTTGGGCGTAAATCTATTAAATAAAAAATGTATCAGTTCCACTTCTTTATCAGAGTCTCCTTGGGTGACTTACCATTTAGATAAGACATTGCCATTTTAAGCCTTTAGCTCAATTCTCAATTGTTTTGATTTTGTTTTAGCAAGAATCTGATTTGCTGGAATTATTTTGTAGTCGGCTCAGCCACCTAGTGGCCGAGAGCAAAACTGTTAGTAAGACCACAGTCCAATTTATTAATGGAAAAGTGTCACTGAACACAGTGGTAAAAGTGCGCTGTTAGAATTTTCAATAATTTCTTTCTCCCTTGAAACTAAAAGCTGCTGATTCCCTCATAGCAAAGAGAGAAATGTTCGTTGTATACAACATGCCAGTATTTTGTATCTCAATTTGTCAGAATCCTTCAATACTTAAAAATCCTTAATATTGTCTGGTTTAGCTTGTACAAAACTTTCACTTCATATTTCAGGTCACTAATTTTTATTGATCCCATAGCTGTTTTTGATAATAACATCATTCTGTTCCCCTTGCAGATTATCTAAAGAACCTTTTAGAAGATTCAGCTGACTTCAAAGATACTCAGGGTAATTATTTTGTTGGCTATTAGTTATTGAAATAAAAATCTTTGAAATTTATACAAAATGTTCTACAGGTGGCATCTTCCACCAGCGAGATTGACAAAAATGTTTATCACCAAAATGTTGGAAATTCAATCACAAATCAGGCATGTGCTACCATATGTGGTGGTCATGTAAAAAAGCAAAGGAGTATTGGCGGAAAATTCATTCATGGCTGACAGAAGTAATTGGAGAAGAAATAGAATATAAACCAGAACTATTCCTATTGGGAATTATAAATAGGAAATATAGTAAAGGGGTAATTTACTTAATAATACATATTATAACAGCAGCAAGAATGATTTTTGTCCAAAATTGGAAAAATAAGTAAATTCCCGTAGAAGATGAAGTGATCAAAAAAATTTCAACATGTGCGGAAATGGACAAATTAACGTTGGAATTGAAAAATAAAGGTGAGTCAGATTATTATAAGATATGGAACAAATTTTATCAATGGTTGTAATGGAAAGGAAGGATGAAAAATATGGACTAGAACTTATAGAATGGAGAACTAAAGTTATGTATGTAATTACAATAGAATGAAAGAGGATAAGACAAATGTATAAGTAATATAGATAGAAAAATGATGTCTTTATGTAAATACTGGATAGACCAATTGTATATAAGTAGCAAGGTATATATGATACTTATTGTTTATTTTAGTATGTATGGCAAAGATAATGACAGGACGGTTACATTGTCCAATGTTTTAATATGTGTTTAATTAAAAAAAAATTAAAAAAAAAGAAATAATCTTTGCAGAATCAAGGAATGTAAAATCTTCTGAGATCAGGAATGGGTTTATCAGTATAGCTCACTGCAGAGTTTCCAAAAACAAACAAGCTTTGCTCTTAGTTGAAAAAGGTGTTCTGCTAATTGCCTAGAAATCAATCTTAAATGAATCCTAAAGCTACATAAAGGTTACCATTCTGGGTGGTTTAATTGTAGTCAAGCAGTTGAGAAGTTTTATGTACCCCTTTGGGCAACTGAAGTGAGAGTTCTCACTTCTCCTTTAACATGATGCCATCATTGATTGTGATATGACATTGAGGGGAGAAGAGATAACTTTTTGGGTTGTGCACAGTTCAAAAAGGATTCTGAGGAAATGCCTTAGACTTCACTTAAGAACAGGTTCTCTCTACTATTTTTTCAAGGAGTTTGACCTTCTAGATTTTCATATTTGAAAATGGCTGGGCTCCCATAATAAATAGCAGAGAAATGCTATGCTCAATATGGGGTCTGTCCAGCTTGGTATCCTCCCAGATGTGTTAAGTTTTAAGTCCTGTAATTCCAAGTAGCCATCCATAATAATAGATATTTAAATCCAACGTATGCCCAGCTTGTGTAAGGAGTTTAAATGATTTAAATAAATTCTGGAAGAGAACACCTAAGTGTTTCTACAAGTGTTTGAACTTAAGTATACAGCTGGTTTTATACTGATTGTAACTGCAGCTGCTGAGAGAAATTCATAGTTCTCCATGGCAAGCTGAAAACATTTGCTGAAATATATTTATTAAACATTTCATTTTATTCCCTCTAAAATTATACTGTCCAATGCTAAGATTTTTGGTAGATATAGAATACTATATAAAATAGCATGAGGCAATCCAGTAATCTCATTTAATACAATTAAACTCCAGATTACAGTGAAAGAACAAACTGCCTCCTAACACTACTAAAGCAAAGAAAGCCTATTTTAAGAGGACGGCCAAGTGCACCCTTGGGTGCAGAATGCTGCCTTGTATAGGGCAACCCACTGAGAAGCCCCTTTTCTGATCTGTTTCCCGTTTACCGCATGGCTGGATGAAATTTTGAGCAGGTACGCTCTGGAGGTCCTACACGATGAGCAGGCTGTAGCTGCATCAGGCACTGCCATATGCATTCAAATTTAAAACCCAGTATTTTAATTGGGCCTAGAAGTTAATTGGCAATGGGTGCAGCAACTCTAAATGGGTGATATTCTGCCAAATCTGGTTTCCCTTGCTAGCAGTTTGGTCACTGATTTTGTACCATTTGTAATCTGTGAATCCTCTTCATAGACAGCCACAGATAGACCATACTGCAGTAATCAAGTTCATGAGCTGCCATCATTAAGATTTTCTTGATAAGTTGGAAGTCCTTAATAAGCTTATTGTGGTTTGATTTCTTTTAAAGTGTCTTATTAATAAGGATACCAATTTTCTGTAAGGTGATTTCTTCCAGTTAGAACAATCTATTTATGATATGTTTCAAGCAGTGCCCATATAGGAGAATTAGAATGTAAGTATTGAATACATAATAAAGCAATATAGAATATATAAGAATAATTCTTTGTTCTTTTTAAGATGCTCTTGCTGTTGTTATAGAAGTGGCCAATCATGCAAATGACATTATGAAACAGGGGGTAAGTGGTGTTCCAGTTGTAAAAGCTTAATGTTTTAAAATACTGGTAGCAGACACCACTTTTTGCTATAATAAATTTGAATTATTGCTTTGTCACAAAGCTGAAAGGTGCACAAATAGAATGTCATTATATTTTTACATGCTGTTGATAATTCGTTTCTACTGAAACATATTTAAGCATTGCTATTTATTTATTAAATTTGTTTGCCACCTATCTCACTGCAAGGCAACTCTAAGAAGCTTACAATATTAAAATGAAACCATAAACATATATGAATGTTTAAATTATTATTTTTGAAATTAAAATTCTTAAATATGCTATGGTTGTTGTATTGTATTTTTAATACATATAGCCACAAGAATTATTTAAAAAGATAGAATATATTTTGTAATTATTAAATATATATAAGGCAAATATGTTTGTGTGTGTGTATGTTTGTACAGTATGTATCATTTTTTACAAATATATAATCTCCAGTTGTAAAAAGGAATGGTAAGGTTGAGGTTGAGAGGATGTTATGGCCATATTGGCTGATTGCATGTGAATGATTTCTGATATTTATTTATATCATGAGTTATTTTGGATTATTATTAAATGCTCAACTCTCAACAACTTTGGATAGTTCATAAACAAAAGAATATAGTAGTGAACAAAAATAAAACAATAAAAGATGTTAAAAACTAGACAGTAACATTTACTACTTTCACCTTCCAGGATAATTTTCAGAAACTTATGCAAATACAATACAGCTTGACTGGTCATCATGAGATTGTGCAGCCTGGGAGGGTAAGTTCATTTAGATATCACAGGAAAACTGTAGATTAAAGTCCTTCCTTTCATTCCCTTTGCAGATTAACAGTTCTGAAAGGAAAAAAAATAATTCATATCTAGCTGGGATATTAACTTTTATTCCTTTTGAAAAGCAAGAAAGTTACTGCCATTACAAGAGACACCAAAGTATGATGTCAAAAGCACAGCCCACTGTTTCATGATGCTTGTTGTACTCCATGGAGGTCTACATAGACTGATCCAGCCTTGTCTTACTCTTTCTAGCATCTAGTTTTAAATGTAGTCCGTGGATTATAAATTAGCTTCTCTATTCCTGTCCTCCAAGGCAAAAATTGCTATCCTATCCCATAAACGTTAAACTATTTTTGGGATCTGTCTTCTATGGCCTTCTTTACTTGTTAGAAGAGTCATACACATACTCTCAATAACCCGGTTCCGAGATGTAACTGCTGAGAGAGACTGAAGCTGGATCAAGGAGAAAAGCGATATTTTTTCACCAGAAAATGCAATAGCATCTCCTACAGAAACATTCTGTGTTACACAAAGGAGCCTGAAGGAACTCTGGAATCCTCAAGGTCTGATCTTGCAGGAAAGCTGTCATAGGACTGCCCCCTCCCATCAGGGAATATACCCTTTGGCTATTTATACTGTTTCTGTAATAGACACCTATTGTTTTAGAGTAAATTATTCACAAAAGTCAATATTTAAAAAAAAAAACCATGAAAAAAGCTTCAGGATTGTTTTTTCTGGGCTTGAAAAAAGCAACACACAATGTTCTACCCAGCTGCAAACACTGGCTTTTTTCTGGCCAAGAAGAACCAATCGCTGCATGGAAAGTAAGGCTTGTTACTTTTTGGGTAAGAAGCAACTTTACTTTCTTGCTGCAGAGGTAGGTCAAAAGGAAAGTATATTCACAAGGGCTTATCAAAGAGTCTGGAGTTTAGTACTTTACTACTAGATAGGAGATTTATATGATCTTGGCTGATTTTCTGTGTATATTTGTTGACTAGGTTTTTTTGAAAGAAGGAACATTGATGAAACTATCCCGGAAAGTAATGCAGCCAAGAATGTTTTTTTTGGTAAGATGCACACCCTAATGCTAAAGTAATTTTTAATGGAGAACTAAATACCAACAGCTAGCAATTTCAGCTAATGGTTTTGAATAATTTACATTGCAATTTGTGCTACTGTTTTTCTTTTATTGTGGCTTCATTAATATTCCATAAGTGAATTGCGGTAACCATTCCTCCATAGTTGGTGGTCTTCATAGTCTTTTTGTTCTTAAGAAAGATTCCCCTCAAAGTTCAAACAAGCAACTCACTTCTTGTAATGTAAAAATTACTTTTCATCTATAACATATTGGAATTGTACTTGGTATATGACTAAATGCAATTCAAATATCTATTTCATAATCACATAATTCTTTTAACAATATGTTAAATATCTGACTTAAGATGCAGTCTCCAACTTAAGATGCAAAAAAACACCATATGTAATGAATGCAGAAAGCTGGAGTATGTTTCAACAATGACCTGATTAGGTTCATACATTTCACTAAGTCATAAATCATTGTTTACCAACAATACTGACTGAATGAATGTGCTGACATAGCTGACTTAGCTGAAACCAAACAAAATGAAATCATAGCCTGTTGTGATTTATGAACCAATCACTGAATCATATTGATCTGCAGAAAAAGTAAGATTCTAGTTACAATACAACAAATTCCATATAATAACAATTCCAACTTAAAGACCAGCAAGTAATGTAGGATTTCATAGAACTTTTATATGGCACAGAATAGAAGGATCATCTAAGTGACCTGCTTTCTGTTCTGCTGCTGTTATGTACAAAAAAAGGCTTAAGACTAACCAAAGTCCATTCACTTTGGACTGTCCATGATAGTTTCCGACAATGCTATTTGCAATGATGCTAAAAGATCTGTCCTTTTAATGTACACATATGTGGGTAATGTAAATGTTTGCCTGACTTCAAGAGTCTCTTTCCCTGGTTCTGTCTGCCTTTCATCCTCTTTTTTGCCAGTTAAAAGTTTTTGATCTTTGCTATTTCTTTTATAAATAAACCATCAACTGGATTTTTCCAGCTGCTTTGTGTATTCTGTCTGCTTGCTCAGATCTGGAAGTAGGAATTGACTGGAGTGTGTTGGCTGCAAACTAAACTGGAATTGATCAATAGGAAGAATATAATTGAGGTGTATGGAAGGCAGCATGGCATGGAAAAAGTAAACAGAGGGAAGATTTTCGTTCTCTCAAGACACTAGGATATGCTTCATCCGGTGAACCTAATTAGAAGATTTAAGACAGACAGAAGAAATAATGTCTTCGCACAACATATAATTCACTTGGGCAATTCATTCCCATAAGAAGTACGGGTGACTGCTAGCTTGGATAGCTTTAAAAGAGCAATTAGATACATTTGTAGGTGTACGTCTATTAGTTTTGAGGCTGAGTGTGATCTTAGTATTTTGGGGCAAAATACCTCCCCAGTTGCAGGGGAAAAATAGCAGTGGAGGGGATGTTTGTTAATTAAAAATATGTTGCAAGATTTCCATTGTTTCATACAAAGCAAATAATTTAGGTGTATTTTGCAAATTAAAAAAGGCTATTTTTAAGGATTAGCTATTTCCACTGCTTTCTCCAATATATTGCTGTAAAAAATCCAGAAGATGTCTTTAAGGTACAAATATATTTGGAGCAACTGAAACAAATGCCTTCCCTAGTTCACTGTGGTATAAGAAGGACGGGAGGTAACACATATTTTGGATTTCCAAGATTCTGTTGTTATAACCAATTTCAATAAAGTATATAATTCTAGTTTTTCTGTGGAGTATTATTTCCTGTTCGGGTCTATCCTAAAGGATTAACAATTAATATTAATGTTTTCATTTTTAGCAATGCAATTTTATCAATTTTTGTATTCTTCATAAATATAGAAATTACTGAAATCTGAATTTTACTCTTGAAAAATGGGTAAGAAAAGCCCTAAGGAAGAAGACAGATCTCATGTCTATTCACAACATTCTGCTATATGCCCATTAAGATGGGGATGAGGTAGACCTTCTACATCAGACTTGTAAAGTTGTAAATTGATATGTAAGTGTATCAGCTACATTAAAAAAATAATTTACTTTGCAGTTTAATGACACCCTGTTGTATACAACTCCTCTGCAGTCTGGAATGTATAAACTCAACAACATGCTATCGCTGGCTGGAATGAAAGTGAGTTATTATTATTTTGTACAGTAGCTTGCCTTATAAAACATAGTTTGAACTTGTGCACCAAAATTAACAGTCTGAAATTGCTATTTGAGAAATCTATTGCTCCGAACATTCTGCCAAACATAGGTAATTATTAGCGGTCTCATTTTCAGAAAAGCTGAATAAAAAGTGATAAAAAAGCAGTGTAGGGAAACAGCAGAGATGGCAAGTTCTTTCCACAGCTTGTCAGATTTTCTTGTTGTATGTTAGACTGTTCCCAGTTCTATCATTTGAGCCCAGTTCACTTTATGCAGCTTTAGCAGGTCTCACTAACAAATAAGCACCATTCTCCAGCTTATTTCAGGAGAACTCATCTGCTGGCTGTTCTACAGATAGGCATGTCCTATGACTGACCTTATCTATGGCTTATTAGCTTATTCCTTTCAGTTTTTTTTTTAAAGTCAGTTCTAGTTCACTGGTTTATTTCCATGGCATCTTAGGCTTGACCATTTGCAAATCTTGCCAGCAGACACAATCAGAAGAGAGGCACAAATTAGTGAACCATAGCATGGCTAGTCCTGCCATGCAAACCAGCTTTGTGGCTGGAGTAGTATGTCATTCTCTTATTTGTTTAATTTTTCAGAATGACAAGTGATAGAACATTTCTCTTTTTATACTTTCTACTACTTGCCAGGTTAAGAAGCCAACCCATGAAGCTTATCAAAACGAATTGAACATAGAAAGTGTAGAACGATCCTTCATCCTCTCAGCAAAGTAAGTGTTGCAAAAAAAAAAAAAAAGCCTCATAAAGTCAAAGGAAACTCTACTTAGTGATGTTTCCTGAAAGACGTTGCTTAACTGGTGTGTGTATTTAATTCCAACAGTTCTGCTACAGAGAGAGATGAATGGTTAGAAACTATCTCTCAGTCAATTGAAGACTACACCAAAAAAAGAATCACGTTTAATCCTACTAAAAGTCTGGAAGAGGTAGGTTTTCTTTCTAGAAGGTATATATTTTTTATGTGAAATTATAAACAGTCAAACCATGTCATGCTCAACACTCAAGAGACCTTATAATTCTTTCTGTACATTGGGACCCAAGAGAAGGCTGAGCAATCTGTTGTTAGGTGGGTATATTCTAACTTTGCATTTCCTGTCCTGGACAGGAAAATAGTCTATACAGCCTAAAAATCTTTGCCCAACTCTGACTGTATGAGATATGAGAAGAGAGCCTTCTTTACCTTGCTGAGAATGTTTATCCTTCAAATAAAAATTTAATTTTCCCTTCTAATATACATTGAAATCTAAGAAATTGTGCTGATATTGATAATGAGCCTGTAATATGTACTTTTCTACATAAAAAATAGAAAAATAAAAATCCTGTAAATATATTTTTCTGCATACAATGTTTCTCAATCTTCCTTAGGCAGACCAAGAAAAAGAAGAAGAAAGACCTGTAGGATCCAAAGCTCCAATCTGGATTCCTGATACCAGAGCTACCATGTGTATGATTTGTACCAGTGAATTCACTCTGACATGGAGAAGACACCACTGCAGAGCTTGTGGGAAGGTTGTAAAAAATTGATATTGTTAGCTTTAAAAAAAGAAGGAAAAAATGGAGACAAATGCATTTGAAAAAGATCTATGCGTATTTATTACCTGTTTCTTTTTTCAGATAATCTGCCAAGCTTGTTCATCAAATAAACATGGATTAGACTACATGAAAAATCACCCTGCAAGAGTTTGTGATCATTGCTTTAAAGAGCTGCAAAAACAGGGTAAAATTAAACGTTTGACTGTTTTTCACTTTTGCTCATATATTTATTTTAGATATTTTTCAGGGATTAGAATTTTTAGAATTACAATAATAATCTTTTATTTAAAATGGTATTTCAAGAGTTAAATACAAAAAAATCCTAAATATAAAACCTATGCATTATTTAACAACATTTTTAGTTTATAGTATTGTGGTTCTTCAAGCATGAAAATATATTTCTTGATTAAACCTATCTTGTTTATTCTTTTAAATTATTTGCAGTCAGCCATTTTGAGTTACAATGCCTGCTACTTTGAAAAAGAACTTGCATCTGTCTGAAATGAAAATTGTTACCTGCAAGTCTTTGATCACCAATATTCCACCTATGATCAAAAGTAATGAGAAAGCAAAACGTTCAGAATAGCTGTACAATCACTTGAACATTAAGACATTTGAAATATTGTATACAAATATAATCAGAGATGGATGTATAGCTTATAAAATTAATAAATGATAAACTAAAAACTTACTCCTTTAGTTCTCTGAATCAGAAATAACTGTAACTGTTACTTTGATTTCAGATAATATGTACACTTCTAAAAATGGATCTCCACTAAATCACCGATCGCCAACTAATGCTTTGTCTACAGTATTGCACAGTATTCCATCTGGCAGGAAGCAGAAAAAAATTCCAGCTGCACTGAAGGAAGTATGTCAGATCTTCTCAGCACTATTTTTTTTTTGTATTTAGTAATAAAGACCTGTTGCTTAATTAGGACCAACATTGTACTGACATCTAACTGTTGCTCTTTTCAAAGATAGTACCTGTAGAATAAAAATGCTTATTTTTATTCTGTTCTTACTTCTTCCTGATTCTCCTCTCTCCCTCAATATTCTTTCTGGGGACTGCAGGCAAGATTACCTGCCTTATTCTCAGCTAGTGAAAGTGGAACAATGACTAGATCTATATCATGAAACACCATTATTTGTCTTAATTTGAAGTGTTGATAAGCAACAATGGTAGACTGGCAGCTTTGAAGCGGCAGCCTTAAAGGTTTTATACAATGTACTAAAAGTTTTATACACTGCACTAAACATTTTGTATCTGGTGTTTGTTACAAAACTGAGAATCATAATTGGACAACATTAGACCCAGTTAAAATGTGGGTAAAGTATGTAAACTTTAGATCACTCTTATTCCCATCTAATTCAGAGTTCTATCAAGATAAAGATCTGAAACCGATTTGTCAATTTGTCAATTTTTCAGAAGTCTTCTGTCTTTGCCTCTTTAGGGTTGAGAGGGAGTGGTAATAGTAGTAGTTTATTGATTTATTAGTCTTATGACCTTAACAAATCAAATCAAATATAGTACCGGTACATAGTCCAATTTTGCAATAAGATAGGAAGAAATAAAGTGATAAAATATATGTGTTAATAATACAAAGATACAGTAATTAAATAAATAAATCTCCCTTACAAAATACAGTGGTTCATAAAACCACTCCCTTAGTTATAAACTTAGCAGTTCTATGTACATTTGGCCTAGAAGGAAATATAACAATTTGTGTTAGGATCCCAGTGGGCTATTCTTTCCAAAAGAGATGATTGGTATTTAAGATTAATTGGGGCATATAATTGACAGTCAAACAAAATATGAGAAATATTTTCAATGGCATGTTCTCTAAAGGCAAGTGGAGGAAACACCCATATTTGGCCATGAAGACCAATAACTCAAATCTTGCTCTAGAATAGATCCTTCTTAAAGATTGTGTCAGATTCAATGACAGATATTTCTCAGGTTTAATATATATATATATATTCTTGTTAGCCAACATGTTATTGTTAGCCAATTCTGGGATCTGTTTTTAACCTTTTAATTTCATGCTGATTTGAGTGCTAAAATCCAGGACTATCTCTTTAAAAATTTCCTCTGCCTGGAAGGTCATTAAGAGTAGATGCTGGGTAGAAAAGCCATGTTGTGAAATAACTTTGGAAAATTGGTTGACCCAGGAATTGGACTGGGCCATACTTATCTGTTCTGTTAGGCATATTTTGGAATGTCTGTCAGGGTTCATTGAATGGATCCTCTGCCAGTATATGAATATTTTAGTTATTAAGTGACTGTGCAAGGAATGCGTACCAGACCACAGGGGAAGATGTGTTCTTATCCATTCCCAGTATGCATCTTAAAAAACAGGTCTGAATTTGTTCAATTTGGCGTAGCTATATTAAGGCCCCACAATTCTGGGCATAGGTCAGCATTGGACTATTTTTGCCTTGAATACTTTCAGCCTAAAGATCAAGATACCCAAGTAGTTGTAATTAAATTTGCATAGTCTTTAAATACTTATCTCTGCCCTTGCTGAGTTTCTTTTAAAATGATTTAATCATGACCCAGTTCTGGTAAAAACCATCCCTAAATAGATTAAAAAATGCATTTGTTCGATAGGCTCTCCATATATTTCCCATATATATTTCACACTTGTTCTGCTAAATACTTTAGATATTAAAGAATTAAGGGCACAGTAGATATTTAGCTTTTGCAGCAGTCTTCTCAGGCCTATTTGGAAATGTACTATTAGAACCATGTTATCAACATATAAGAGAATAAAATTATCATTGATCTTTGGCATATGAAATAATTAACACAGAAATTAAAAAGAATTGGCGCTAGAATACAATCCTGTCTTGACATCATTTTGGGTGGGTATACTGTTTATTAGAGAACTATTTACACCTATACAGACTTTCAAATAGTTTTCTGAGTAGGGGAATTTAACCAAGAATAAAAAAGTCTGGGTTCCATATTTAAGCCAGCCAATTTCATTCATAGAATGTTTCTGTTTGTAGAATCAAAAGCCATACTAAGATTCATAAATATGGTAAACAGTTTATTGCCATTTGTTAATTGTTATGAGATGGTGTAAGATCAAATAATTATCTATTGTGGAGCACTCTGGTCTGAATTCAGCTCATTCCTCCATTAAGAGATTTATTTCCATTATCCCATTTTCTGTTTTGCTTAACAGATGTTTCACATACATTTTAGCCAATAAGGCTTATCGGTCTGTAGGGTTTTGGGTCACTTTTGTCTCCCTTTTTATATAGGGGGAGTATAAGGGCAACTTCCTATCTGACTGGAATTCAACTATATTATTTATGTGGGTGAACCCCCTGCTGGGGCCCACCAATCAATATGAATCTTCAAAAGTTCTGGGAGTAGAAAACCTTCTACAGATGCCTTATTAGATTTTAGCGATCAAGTTGTAAATTTTATTTCTGATACACTAGAGGCCAGAGATGAAGGTTTTCAAAGGCTACAGTATCAGTAATTTGTTTGGGAGACCATGGTTAGAATTAGAAAAAAGATTTGCAAAAAAACCAAAATCCTCCCAAATTGAAGCTGGAATGTCAAATTGCAATTTACCTGATATAGCATTCAATAAACTTCAATAAACCTAATATAGCATTCCAGAAGAAAATTGTCCCTTTTGTTGAAATTTCCAGATCTCACCATATTTTAACTTTAAAGGAGACTTTTAAAAAAATATTAGCAATTTCTTGTGGTCATGCTAAGCTTTAGCATTTTAGCAGGGGGTTCTTTTGGTAAGATGTCCCAGGCCTGACACATTGCTGCCCTCAATAGCTTTTTGCTACATAAACAGAATAAAACCAATTTGAACTTACTATATTTGCTGACAGTTTCTAATAGGAAGTTTGACTATTAAAAAATTTCTCAGTGAATGACACAGATCTGCAAATCTGAATCTTGGGTAGAGGAGAAAATGAAGTTTTTCCAAGGCTGAGTCTGTTCTGAATTCAGAAAACTAGATAATGCCTTGATGTCAACCTTGATCCAATTAAGCTTTCTGTTCTGCTTCACTTCAAGATTAACTAATAACCTCTTATCATGGAGCTTGTATAAGCTAGTATCAGATCTGCTATAGAGATGGATTGTGATTGGTTGATGATCACTACCCTCCCTCACATGGACTTGGAGCTGAGAGTGAGTGACTGGCCCAACGTGCTTTGTGCCTGAGGCAGGACTAGAACTCATGGTGTCTCAGTTTCTAGCCTGAAGCCATTAATCACTCCACCAGACTGGCTCCCTCTGAGTGTTTACTGAACACAAATTATTTATATAGTTTCAGTATATTTATATTCTATCCTGCTATCAGAAAGCTTTTAGCATCTGCTATAATTCTTTTGCTTTAATTTTTAATTTATATTGGGAGGAATGCTATGCAATGTTATGTGAAATACAAAATACTACTTAGAGAATGTTGAGATTTGAGTTTTGCCTGTGTGCAACTTTTCTTTGGGATTCTTAATATGAGTTACGGTAATTTTTCATTAAAACATACCTTTATAGAAAAGTAAATGCTAGTAATTTTTTTTTAATTTTAATAGGAATTGTATCAGGAGTGAAATGCTCCCGGTTCGGACCGGCTCGGGCGAGTAGGTAGCAATGGCGGCAGGCAGTTCGGAGAACCGGTAGCAAAAATCCCTGCCCCCGCCCCCCATGCCCAGCTGAGCCCCGCGATCATCAGAGCCTTTTTTTCCTTTTAAATGGCTCTGACCAGCCAAGCTCTGACATCCCAGCTAATTTGCCTGCTAATCAGGCAACTCAGCTTGGATTGCCAGAGCCATGTAAAAGAAAAAAAGTTCCTTTTTTTCTCCCCCCCACCCCCGCAGCCTCCAGCTTGCTTACCTTAGCTGCTGATCACATGACGATCGCAATCCATGCATCAGCAAGCAACTGAATCTCCCTGCTTGCAATCAAGCTCATCGGTGAGCAGCTCTTTCTGCCTGTCTGCCTTCCTGCCTAGACTTGTGGACTTCAACTCCCAGCAAAGCTGGCTGAGGAATTCTGGGAGTTGAAGTCCACAAGTCTTAAAGTTGCCAAGGTTGGAGACCCCTGTTCTATTGGGTAAGTTTTTTTCCCCTTTGGGAGCTTTAAAAAAAATAGTTAATTGGGGTTTTTTTTAGTTGTTCTTTTTTTAGACCTAGCCATTTAAAGTTTAGGAAGTTTTAAATTTAGCTGCTTTTATATAAAAATAAAAATAAAATAAAATAATATTTGTGCAGCTTTCTGAGATTTAGTGTGTTTCTGTAGTGTTTCACTCTAACTACACAAACACACAAAATCTCAAAAAGCTGTATGTGGAATTTTGTGTGTGTAAAGTGTGAAAGTTGGTTTTTTGGGCTTTTTGTGGCTGTGTGAGGTTCCTGCTTGTTGCAGGGGCCATTTTGGGTCTAGCACAGCTGCTTTTACATTGTGGGTGAGCCAGTTGTGTTGTATTGTGTTTTGTAGGTTAAAAAAGGGCAAAGAAGTGACATTGACTTGGCCACGCCCACCCAGTCACCTTACCACCAAGCCCCGCCCACTAATTAAGCCACGCCCACAGAACCGATAGCAAAAATATTTAGATTTCACCCCTGAATTGTATGTATTCTGTGCTGAAAAAATCTGATGCTTTTATCCACCATCAGATCAAGCTGAATTGCATTTAACAATAGCATCAAAATAAGGAATTATAATGTGCTTCATTTGTAGAGACTTAAAATTTCATATTGGCTATGGAGGTGAAAGATTATAGCTCAACACTTCCAGAAGGCACCAACAAGCATTATATGCAGCCTATATATGTATAATTGAAAATAAAAATGTTGTTCAAAAAAGGATCTTAAAAACGACAAATTGCCCACAGGGTATTCTCAGATGCAGAAGGAATGATAGCAAAATGTCCTTTATAGCACATTCCTTTTTACCCAGGAATAAGTCCCATTGTGTGGAATGGGTTTGATCCTAGGTGAATATAGAAGTGCAGCATCAGACTCAACTATAGAGAAAAATATTGCCTTACTTGTGAGGAAAAACAGTAATGAGAAAAAGACTAACCAGAAAGTGCAGTATAGTAAATCAAGTAACACAATCCCTGGTATGTCTAGAGGGTAGAAAATATATTTTCTGAAATTCTCAGAAGAGTGTTGTTCAGTTTAATTCCTCTAGGTTTCTGAGATTCTGATTTGGAGAGAATGGAATACAGAGTAGAAGCTAAAATATGTATCTGATTGATCTGTTTCTGGGGTGTCAAACTTGATTTCATTGAAGGCCGCATCAGGGTTGTGTTTGACCTTGGGGGGCTAGGGTGGGTGTGGCTAGCTCAACGTCACTTGTATCAGGGGCGCCTGTGGTAGCCCAAGCGCTCTGCCAGTGAAAACGGGCTCCCGGGCTCTGTTTTGGCTGTGATGGCCTCCTGCAACCCTCCGCCAGCGAAAAGGGAGCTTGGGTGTGCCGCCCATGGACCTTGTGAGCTCCATTTTCGGCTGTGATGGCCTCCTGCAACCGTCTGCCAGCAAAAATTGAGCTTGATAGGGGCACATGCAGCCCTGTCAAGCTCCTTTTTCGCTGGCAGAGGCCCTGCAGGCCAGTCCTTCGCTGTTTCCAGGGCAGCCTCGCAGGCCAGATCTAAGCACCCTGTGGGCCAGTTCCTAGGCCTTGAGTTTGACATCCCTGATCTATTTAATCAGATTTTAATATAAGATCTAATTGTAATTGTTTTTGTTCATTCGTTCATTGATTCTAAAGGCCCTTGGGAATATAATATGAAATAAGAGTCCAAGAAATAAGCCAACAAAACTCTTAAAAGACTTTTCATAGCTTTGTCATAGTATATTTGAATCAAACATTATTTTCTATATTGCATTTGTAAAATATTTTGTTTATTTTAAAAATAGTTCTCTACTTCAGCGGTCCAATATTTCCAGCTTGGTGGGCCAGCGGGGGTGGGGGATGGTTCCATGTGAGCTGCAGGCGTGAGCTCTCCACTCACACAAATGAAGCTTCATGTGTGAATGCCCGCTCCTCGTGCAAGTGAAGCTGCACATATGCACACACAAACACCACTTGTGCAGCTCAGTTCCAAAGGGGCCGCAGCCCAGTAGTGGCTTGGGGGTTGGGGACCCCTTCTCTACTTCACTGAAGGAGGGCTAATTAGCAGGAGAGAAAGACTGATTTCTAGTTTTTTTGGAAATGCTGAAAGTGTCATAGAGCATAAAAGTTGCTGAAAACCCAGTTTACTAACAGAACTTGAGCATTTGGACAGTAAATTAACAAAAATGTAGCATATGTAGCAAGCAGTTATGCTTAACTGAAACTATTTGTTTTCAGCATGATTATAATGAAGTTAATGATCAGTACACTAGGGAGAGGAGCAGTTATATTACATTCTCTTGTAATTAAACTACATACTTGTGTTCATTATAGGTATCAGCTAATACAGAAGATTCTTCAATAAGTGGCTACTTGTACAGATCAAAGGGCGCTAAGAAACCATGGAAACACCTGTGGTTTGTGATAAAAAATAAAGTGCTATACACATATGCTGCTAGTGAGGTAAGAAATGAAAAACTGAGAAAATACTTCATATAGGCAGAATGTTGGAATTGTACTACTATGTATTCTGTTTACAGATAGTTCTTGATTTATGACATCAATTGACACCGGAATCCTCAGTCGTTGACCACAATCTCAGCACTCCTGGTTGTGGTATTAAGTGATCATGCTGTCAAGCTATCATTTCTGGATGAACCTTTTTCATCCAGCCACCAGAAACTAGAGGGAGTCATCTCAGCAGGTGACAGTAGCTTGGGACCTTCCCTGCTGGTTTCCTGGGAAAACTAGTAGGCAAGATTGCAAATGGTGAACAGATGAATGGAAAACACTAGGTAATCTGTTATAAATGTGAACAGATTGCAAATCATAACCACGTGACTGCAGGGATCCTGCAGTGCCATACCTTCAGGCAAGGCTCATAAGTCCTTTCAATCAGCACTGACATAATTTTAATCGGTCATTAAGTGAAGGGCACCTGAACTGAATGTAGAGAGTATCTTTAAACAAATCACTGGAAGAAAATAACCTAGTATGTAAAATGATTCACACAAAATAATGAACAGTATATAGCTGGAATTCACTATTCTCACACATTAGCAACAGCCAGCAATTCTGATAGATTTCAAGGGAACTGGGTGGCTTCATGAAGCCTAAACAGACAATAGTGGAAGAGAGTTATCACCCTTCTATTCATGCTTATGAGTTTGGAAGGAAATGTAGGGTAGAAATGGTATGTATTGAGCCATTAGCTAAATACTGTAATTGAAGGATCTGAACCAAAATAATTTCTGTTTGCTCACAACTGGGACATTTAGAATCAAATTCAGAATTTGGTATTGGCCTAGAATTGCAAGAAACATTCTTGTATAGCATTTTCAGAGTTTCAAAAATGAAAAGTCACGTTTAATTCTGGGTTTCTTTTTATTAGGATGTAGCTGCTTTAGAGAGCCAACCTTTACTGGGTTTTACAGTTGCTGAAGTTAAAGATGAACACTTAGAATCTAAAGTTTTCCATTTATTGCACAAAAATACTTTATTTTACATATTCAGATCTGATGATTCCCAGTCAACACAGAGGTAAGTGGTCAGTTATTTTATTTATTTGTTGGTTTGTTTTGTTTGTATGTATATATCTCTATCTGTGTCTGTGATCCTATTGATTATTCCCTGATTGTACAGAAATTATTTTGCCAACGTATAGATATGTTTTTAATATTCTCAGTGAAGTACCTAAAAACTAGAGTAAATGAAGTTCATTTCATTAGATTTTAGCAGAAAAAAGCTGGCATTTGCTACTTGTATATAAATTGAGCAAAAATACAGAAAAACACCCATTTCTTTTTTAAAAGCCAATTCCAAAAAGTAGGGTGCTCTTTAATATTTGGATTCAAACCTGTTGTCTTAACCATTTTTCATTTAGGATTATGCATGGTTTTTTATTTGTTTATAAAATTTATAGGCCTCCCATCTTACCTCAAGGTAACTAACTGTAACATCTTCTAGTGTGGCTTTGATTGTAATTATGTTAAATAAGGATAAACTGAGTCAATTACTTAAATATTCCAGTTTGGTGAATGTTCTAATTATATATACTCTAAAAATCATTACACTTGATGTAGTAACACAGCTGTAAGTTTAGAAATCTTGTATTCCCAGAAGTTGTTTGGGTTTACATATCTTAACACCCTTTCCTGACTTGGTGTTATTAGTAGTAGTTATTAGTGTGCTCACCACTCTTCAAAAGAAATCCTGCTATCTAGCATCGTTCTCCATTCCTGGCACATGAGAAAATATGGTACCCATAGTCTATGTGCCTTACTGACAAATAAACCTAACCCTAACCCTTACTGACAAATTAAATTAAATTAAATGACAAATGGAAGTTGTAACACTAAGTCATAATAACTGTTGGCCCTCTGTGTTGAGCTGGCTGACTAGAAAAAAAAATCAACATCCCCTCACAGAGACAGAACAATCATACAGAATATAAATGGAATCAAAACTTTTATTAAAATTTTTTTCCATATTTTTAAATATGCACATAAAACATTCAGTAGCAGAGGAGATAAAAATATAGAGCAACTAACATTACAGATAACATGTTTCTCATAGAGAAATATATAGAACATGAAATAAAGAACCTAATTATCAGAAACAAGAAGACATTAACTAGTAGATACAGCAAAGAAATATAAATTCCTAGCTTTTACTATTTCCCTAGAGAATAGATAACCCTCAGAACAGATACTCCTTTTGTTCATACAGTACTTGTTTTTAGCAAATGCTTTTTCCTGCAAATTGTAGTTCAAGTCTAAAGGGTTATTTTAAATCCCACTTGTTTCCAGCCTTTTGCCTAGCAAAGTCTGAGTGATTTTAAAAAAAAGATTTCTAATGAGCAGGAAGAAAGGATTTGAAAAAAAGCTGCTTGTTTCATATGTGCCAAAACTATGTGTTTCTCTTTACAACAGAAAGAGATATGTCAACTAGCAGCTTGCCATCTCAATGAAGAGGCTGGTGGGCAGGTTAATGAGAGAGCATATGGGGATGGGGTTGTGGTTTTGTTATTAAAATAATGTTTTCTCTTTTTCAATAGGTGGATAGAAGCTTTTCAAGAAGCCACAATATTGTAGCACATTCTGGGTTTAAAGACTCTGTCAGATAACTAAATGATATTACAGTTCTGTATGTTAGAGTCAATAAATTGGCACAGGGCTGGGCAAAGCCTTTTTTTAAAGAGTGGCCTGAACCTGGTCTCTGGTTCAGGCATAATGGTTTTTAAAGAAATGTGAATACTTGTTGTCATACAAAATATGTTATTTATTAAACTCTGCCACTGTTTTACATTTGGTAATGGTCAGAATCATTTCTGAAACTCAAACTGAATTTGAAAGTTTCCTTAATTACAGAACCTTATAAACCACGGTATCATTAAGTGGAAAAGTGCAACATGATATTTCTCTGGTCTGTTCCAAAGACTATTTTCCATTTGTTATTTAATTTCACATGTGCAAAATGCAAGACTTTTCAGTAAGCTTTTAGGATTTATTTTTAAATTTTTGGTAAATCAACTGAACTCTACTGTGCATTCTACCAAACATATAGTACTATTTCATATTTGAAACAACTATATTTAAGTTTATTAATTGGCCTACATGAGGTAATGTACAAGTCACTTTATAATGATTAATTGTACATTAATCTCTTACGTTATTTGTCTTTTTCATATTCCATAATGCTGCATCTGATCACTCACTGATGCTATATACGAAAGTTTTTGTGTGGGGCTTTTTTCACTAAAGCCTGAACTAGACTAAAATTAATGAAACGTCTTAGCAGGAAAAGTCCAAATATTTGTAATGGAATATACCAATCTCTCTAGAACTCTCTCTTTAGATAGTCAAGCAACATTAGCTGTTCAGTTGGGTAACAAGCCACAAGAGGATGGCTTTTTTCTTTATCGAGATATTTTTATCTATATGCCTGATTCAGGCATAAATATTTTTATCCAGAAATCACAGAGAAATTTGTATAATTAGAATCAAAAGAAAAAATGAAATAGCTGCCCATTTTGTTTCTAAACACTATTTTTAAGATGGTTCTTCTAAGTTGGCAGAAGTTTCTTCACTATCACATGACCTTTTCAGGAGTTCATGTGAGTTCTTTTCTTTGTATTTTTGTTTTATCCTCAGAGAATACATTACAATAATTACAAAAACTATTAGAACATAAGACACAGAAAATAGGCTGAAGTCAGCAAACAAAAGTAACTACTGGCCTTCCTTGTCTCTTAAGAACAAACACTGTAATATCCAGAGATAGAAAATAAGAGAACCCTCAAGCTATGCACTATGAGAGTGCTATGTTGTCTAATACCAGCTACCACTTTATTGCCAGGTTTGGCAATAATCTAACCATCATCTGAATTGAGCTTCAGATTTTTAGTCATTATCCACTTCATCACAGCCTCAAAACATCTGTCAAGCATCAGTTTTCCTGATGATATTTAATTTTACATTTCTGGATCACTATTTTTAACAGGCCACCACTGTGTTCCAGAAGAACATAACCTTCTGGAGGCTCATAATTCAAGCGCCACGGGGACAAATAAATGTCCAGTTGCAACTTTCTAGCAAATACTCAACTCATAGCAATATCTCAAGATCAGTTCGTTAGTATTAAAAATTTCTTAGAGATACAGAAACATGAGCACAGTGGTATGGATTTTCTGTGCTATATCTGGTTAAAGCCAGACTGTAAAAGATCTAAATAATCTTTCAATCATACTTGTAGTTGAATGGCTGAAATCTTTCCCAAGACATTATTTTTGGGTGCTTGTTTAGAATCTATGGATTTAGTTATTTCAAGCCAATAATGTCCTCAATAAAGAGGCACTGACCACTTACTGGATTTACCCAATTATATTCTACCTGAAAACTACTGGGAAGCTATACCTGATCCATAATATGGCTGTACAGGCAGTAATAGCAAGATGTGCCTATGTAATAACTCTGCTACATTAATTGTACCAATTGTCAATGAGTTTCCAGATATAATAATGTGCTGATTATGACCTGCAAAGCCTATATTTACAAAGGCCTGGGTATCTGAGAGACCAACTTTCTTTCATCATTTCTGTCCATCCAATGTGACACAACCAGAATGCTTCAGATTCCAATCTTAAAAAATTGCCAGTTGATAAGATGTAGGCTGTGAGTCTTCTCACTTAATGCGCCTGGTTGCTGGGTAGAGACCTATGCACTTTTGGGGAATTTTTACTTGTTATATTAGCAATAGCAATAGCACTTAGATTTATATACAGCTTCACAGTGCTTTACAGCCCTCTCTAAGCAGTTTACAGAGTCAGCCTATTGCCCCCAACAATCTGGGTCCTCATTTTACCGACCTCGGAAGGATGGAAGGCTGAGTCAACCTTGAGCCTGGTGAGATTCGATCTGCCAAACTGCTGGCAGCCGGTGAGCAGTAGAAGTAGCCTGCAGTATTGCACTCTAACCACTGCGCCACTTCTAGATCAGAGTGATGTAAAACCAGATAGCCTTTTTCATCAGGGATGAGAACTGTTATGTTCCAAATTAAACTGCACTGATTAACACTCTTAAATCGGATCCCCAATCCCTGGTCTGTGGACCGGCACTGGTCTGCAACATGTCAGAAACCGGGCTGTGCAAACAAGCAAAGCCCCATCCACGGGATGCAAACAGCACACAAAACCATACACCCTCCAGTCTGCAGAAAAACCTGTCTCCGCATAACCGGTCCCTGGTGCCCAAAAGGTTGGAGGCCGCTGCTCTAGGTGGACAGGGAGGTCTCTATGTTCTCCCAAGCCCATTGGGAAACCAGCACAGGGCAGGAACAGTCATCTTCTGACTTCCTAATCCCTTCACCTTTCCTTCCTACAGAAGAAACTTGATTCTGCTGATGACACCGGCCCTTATTTCCCTTTACCACGTACGGTCCTTAGAACCAACAACGTAACAAAACAAATCGAAGCATATTCTTAACCCGGTAATTCTTCATCTCTTTCCCCCCCTCCCAATTAAAGAATGAAGAAGGGTGGGTTCAAGCCTTTTCATAAGACAAAGGGGTAAGCAAAAAGAAGCAGCCCCCTTTAGTGATAATGTGCTACCAATAGCAAGCTCTGATAGTTTCTAACTTTGACAGCAAACAGATTGCCAGGAGGCGTCTTGAAAATCTGCCTGCAGTTCCTCCTCCTATCCTGACATCTCAATGTTTAAACGTTAAGTAAAAAGGGATCTCTTGTAAAAGATAAAAACAACTTTCTAAAGCATGCTAAATAGAATGCCAAATTAAAGATGCTTGACCCCAAGGGCTTCTACGGATCCAAGCGTACAGTTTCTTGGCAACAAAGGAAAGTGCTTCCTCGATTTCCCAGTTAAAGCCTAGAGTAATGGTGGCCACCCATCTAAGTACTAATTGGATCAAGTCCTTCTTAGTGTCAAAGTCTAGACTAAGTCCTCCGGGGACTTCCAAGCGATAAAACATCTTCCTAGAATATGTCTCTGAAAAATGCCCGGGATACTGAATGGCCATTCCAATAGCTCTCTCCGCTTGTCTCCTTAATAAACCTGATTGACAGGAAAACCCGCGAGCACGCGCAGAAAATGTTTAGCTAGTTCTCGTGTTGCTTCTTGCCCTCCCCTCATTGTTACGGCTACCAAAGGCGAAAGTCTTCTTTCCTTCCCTTTCCTTGTCGGTGACGTTCATTCTTCCCTCGCTACGGGCTGGCTTTGCGCATGCGCAGCCGTTCTGCGGGTGGCGGAGGCTAACTGCGGAGGGGGAGGGGAAACAGAACGTTACGCCACGCCACACGGGGGACAGGACCGAACGTAGAAGGCGGGGTCACGAACTCTGACCTCCCAGATCCGGAGCCGCCACCGACAAATAAGCCCCGAAGAGCTACAGCTGCGCCTGACAGGTAAGAGGAGGGGAGGGCGGGGAGAGAGAGCCGAAGCGCCGCCGGTGGTATCCCAACTCAGAGAGGCCTTCCCTTCCTTCGGTTCTTGGCTGGGGAGGCGTCGTGGTGGTGGTGGTGCTGCCTAATTGCGGCCTCTTCCGTGCCCTGCAGTGGCAGGATGCCGTTATGCATGTGCTGGGCGGTAGAAGTAGTTCCTCCTGGTGTCGCCGCCGCCGCCCCTCTGACCTTTCACCCACAGGAAAGGCTTGTATCTCCCCTCCCCGGATCCTAGCCGCGCCCCGGGGCCTTTTCTTCATTATGGACCTCGCCCTCAGGTTTATGGGAACGCGATGGAATTGGAGTTGGAGTCGGCCCGGTCGTTACTTAGGCTGCCGCTTTGCTGTGTGGAAAGGCTTCGAAGCGTTGCAGCCTGGCCTCCGCAGCAGCCATTTTGTGTCGGCGAGTGACAGCGGGCTTGGTGCCTCCCTCCGACTGGTTGACGGACGGACGGCTCCCCGGGTGGGCTCAGTACTTGAGGCCTGTTATTCAAAACTCCATAGGAAGTGGGCTAATCCCTTCCTGTATCGATGAACGTTGGTGGATACAACGGCAACAACACACTCACCAACCAGTTTGCACCTTAGATGTCACTGACCCCTTTCCTAATTTTTCCTGATAATGTTGATTTTACACACAGTTAACGTAGCTCCTCTCTCCGAGTGCAAGAAATACTCTCGGTCTGTAGAGGTACATTATGTTGAAGGGAGGGTAACCTCTGTTCTTAATTTTAAAAGATTCAGCTTAATTTGCTAGTTCTTTTATCCCATAATTTTGAGTAATGGTATAAAAGATTACTTTCTGATTCATCAATCTATTTTTATGCACAGTGTGGGATCATAATTACGCCAAAACACTTTCACTATAATTTAATTAAATTCTCCGGCTGATGAGTTAATCTTTGGTAAGGATTTTAAGCTGTCATCCATAACTAATATAGCAAAGTACCTGGTTGCTTGTTTCTGCTTTAGAAAATACTGTACTAATTATTTTACATTTTTTTTAAGCATGGTATATATAGTCCACTTTTTCTTAGGTTTCAGACCAGAGTCAGTGCAGATGTTACATTATGTCATGCCCTCCAATGACTCACCTTATCCCGCCCTGCAATAGCATTCGCCTCTGAGACTGAGTATCTCCTTAAAGCTAATGAATCGTACAACTTGTAAAAGTGAAAGGGTCACATTGATGAATTAAAAATAATTACTAGTTGCAAAGGAATACTTGCCATACTGATTAGCTCATTAGAGGCCTAGCAAGGTGTCAGCAGAACTGGAGTTGACGGAGATGGAGGCAGTCAACAATATATTTGGAAGGGCAACGATAATAGTGATGGAGTATTTATTTTGTTTTTTTTCTGTTAAAGGTTGTTAAACTGCACAATGCTGTTTTGCTGACTTCATTTTGAGGAGATATATAGTCTTCTAAAGTGCAATTGCCTGCAAATTCAATTCCTGATAAACCCAGTGGAAAAGATATGTAATTATATATACCTAATGAGTCCCAACCATAATAAAACCAGACACACACTGCCTCCTGGTGGTCAGAATACTTCTCATTAATGACATCAAAAAGTATCTGGCTTTGAAGTGTGGGATGTTGCATTTTGATTCAATAAAACAGATACATGTCAGGTTTTCTTTGAAAATGACATTAAAAACGTTCCCTTGCCCATTCCCTTACTTATTCTTAACATGCATTTCTTAGATTGCTTAGATTATATACTTCTAGTCTGAGTATTATAGTTCTGATCTAAATTTTAAAATTCAATTTTGTAAGTTTCAAAAATAACAGTGAACTAATGTGATTTCTGAAACTTCTAATACTTAGCTGAACTTACATTCATATTGTCTCTAAATTTTAAAAGTGAATCATAATCTCAAAAAGGAAATTCTGCTGGATAAGATCAATTATGGCTTCCATGACTGCCATGGACCTGACCCAGCTAGCTCATGGCCCCACCCACAGGGGGGGGACACACTCTGGACTTGATTTTTGTCTCTGGCCAGTGGTTGAGTGATCTTATTATAGGGGATATAGACATGGAACCCTTGTCATGGTCAGATCACTCGCTCCTTCGCCTGGACCTTCGAACCGCTACACCCCGCCGCAGGGAGGCGGAGCCAATAAGATGGGTCCGCCCCAGGCGCCTGATGGATCCTGATAGGTTCCAGATGGAGCTTGGGCCATTTCCTGAGGATCTAGCACATGACTCGGCTGAGGACCTGGTAGTCGCCTGGGATCGGGCGGCTGGTGGGGCCTTGGACCGAGTCGTGCCTTTGCGGCCTCTGACCCAGTGCCGATCCCGCGCAGCTCCTTGGTTTACTGAGGAGCTGAGGGAAATGAAGCGCCGGAAAAGACGCCTGGAGAGCGGTTGGAGGGCCAGTCTCGCTGAATCTGATCGAACACTGGTAAGGTCGCATATTAAGGCCTACCTAGTGGCAATAAAGATGGCAAAGTTTAATTACTTTTCCGCCTCTATTGCGTCATCAGGGAATTGTTCGGACGCCCTGTTTAGGGTGACCTGCTCCCTGCTCCATCCGGGAGTGCGGGAGGATCCCCTGGAAGGCAGGACAGAGGATTTCGGACAATACCTGTATGACAAAATCGCTCAGATCCGGAGGGATTTGGACTCTGACTGGGTAGATCAGGGCAGGGTGACGAGGAATAGTCTTGAGAATGTTATCTGGGAGGAGGTTGATGCTGTGACTCCCGATGATGTGGACAGGATTTTGGGGAGACTTAGTACGGCCACATGTTTACTGGACCCGTGTCCCTCCTGGTTGGTACTGGCTTCCCGGGAGGTTACACGAGGCTGGCTCCAGGGTGTTATCAACGCTTCGTTGAGTGCGGGTTACTTCCCCGCTGCCTTGAAAGAGGCGGTGGTGAGGCCTCTCCTCAAGAAGCCGTCCCTGGATCCGGCAATATTGGCCAACTATCGTCCTGTCTCCAACCTTCGCTTTATGGCGAAGGTTGTTGAGAGTGTGGTCGCGCGACAGTTTCCACAATTCCTAGAGGAAACATCTTACCTAGATCCGTTCCAGTCGGGTTTCAGGTCTGGGCACAGCACGGAAACGGCATTGGTCGCGTTGGTTGATGATCTCTGGAGGGCTCGGGACAGGGGTTGCTCCTCTATTCTGGTCCTGTTAGACCTCTCAGCGGCTTTTGATACCATCGACCATGGTATCATGCTGCACCGGCTGGAAAAGTTGGGGGTGGGAGGCACCGTATTGCGGTGGTTCTCCTCCTTTCTCTCCGACCGGTCGCAGTTTGTGTTGGCAGGGGGGCAGAGGTCGACCTCGAGGCCTCTCGTCTGTGGAGTGCCGCAGGGATCGGTCCTCTCGCCCCTTCTATTCAACATTTATGTGAAGCCGCTGGGCGAGATCATCTGTGGCTTCGGGGTGAGATACCATCAGTACGCTGATGACACCCAGCTGTACATCTCCACCCCAGGCCACCCCAACGATGCCCTTGAAGTGATGTCTCAGTGCCTGGAGGCTCGCAATCTGGGAGTCCTCCTGGATATGCAGCTGTCCTTGGAGGAACATCTGACAGCTGTAACCAGGGGGACCTTTTATCAGGTTTGCCTGATTCGCCAGTTGCGGCCCTTTCTTGATCGGGATTCCTTGTGCACAGTCACTCACGCCCTCGTCACCTCTCGCCTTGACTACTGCAATGCTCTCTACATGGCGCTCCCCTTGAGGGGCACCCGGAGGCTCCAGCTGGTCCAGAACGCAGCAGCGCGGGTAGTGATGGGAGCAGCATGGCGCTCCCATGTAACACCGCTCCTGCGCGAGCTGCACTGGCTCCCGGTGGTCTTCCGGGTGCGCTTCAAGGTGTTGGTTATCACCTTTAAAGCGCTCCATGGCATAGGGCCTAGCTATCTTCGAGACCGCTTGCTGCTACCGACGACCTCCCAGCGACCCATGCGCTCCCACAGAGAGGGCCTCCTCAGGGTGCCATCAGCCAAACAATGTAGGCTGGTGACCCCCAGGGGGAGAGCCTTCTCTGTGGGGGCACCTACCCTCTGGAATCAGCTGCCCCCAGAGATAAGGAGAATCCAAGACCTCGGTGCCTTCCGCTGTGCCCTTAAAACCCACTTTTTTCAGCAAGCCGGGCTGGCTTAGGAAGAAATTTTTTAAATTTTTAAATGTTTAATTGGTTTGTGGTTTTTTAAATTTTGGGCCAAATTTATATAGATTTTAATTGTTTTTAATATTTGTATTTCATGTTTTTAATTCTGGCTGTGCACCGCCCTGAGTCCTCAGGGAGAAGGGCGATATATAAATTGAAAATAAAATAAAAATAAAATAAAATAAAATAAATTATACTGTTGCAAAGAAGTTATTGAAGATTAATAAATCTTTCTGTTGTTTTTAAAAAGGTTTATATATGTGTTAATTTTCACTGTTCTTATTATTAAAAAAATTGAGGGTGGGTCAAACATCCATATGAATATTTAGGTTTCAAGCAGTTATCGGCCTTTCAGCTGAACATTGCAGAAAGTAAAATGATTATTTTATTCTGCTGTAGACCTTTTCCAAATAATTGTCATGATCTTATTTATTTCAGATTAATTAGAAGCATCATTTGTATTTTTCTTGATTGTTCAGAAAAACCATTATATTTGATCTATAAAATCAGAATGCATAAGCACCTAGTGACTTAATTGTCTTCATAGTTCTTTTTTTTTCAGAACAGACTGTAGTTGTAAACAAATTAATCTGGAAATCAGGAAAAGGTTTACCTCTGTGACAATACTGCAATACATATTGCTGTAATTTTTATTTACTGTATAGCAGTACTTAAATTGCTGCAAGATATATATAACTTAATTTTTTAAATATTTTTAGTGTAATGAAGTAAACTCTGAAGTTGCTATTTAAAATAATTCATCCAGTTTGTGGTCTAGATTCCCTTTTTTTCTGATATAAATTAACTACTCTGATACTTTCTGTAGATTTACCCGGGAATAAGCAATCCAGACTAAAGTGCTTACAAGTAATTTTTAGATGTGATTTGTACATTTGCCAAAAATAGAAACATAAGAAGCTATAACAGAATTAAGGTGTCTGTGATGCTTAGGGTATTATGGAATAACTATTAGCAACTTTAATCTACATAGCTAATGGTGAAGAATTAATTTCAACAATTCAGCAGTATCTGAAGATTTTGTAATACAATATGGCTCGGCTATTTTTTGTAGTGACATGGTTACCCATTTCCCATAATAAGATGAAGATAGTGTCATGCCAGATTGGTAATGTGTAAAGGTCTGCCTTTTAAGACCACCAAAAATTTGCAATTAATGCTGACTGCTGTGGAACTGGTTATTGTGCAATTCAGAGTGCTGGTTTTCATCTTAAAATCCTGGGCAATTTGGCTTCTATTCTTTGTAAGATTGCCTTCTGTGTGTGAAACTGATATATGCATTCCAACACATCTGTCAATGGTGTTTCATTACCAATATCTCTCTGTCAGATCAGTGCTCATATTAATGATCTTCTGAAAAATAGTGAACATAACTTTTTAGGAAGTATTTGGAGGATGATGGGTGTTAGTTACCTATACTATTGTAATGTATTATTACTGTATGGATACATTAGTTTTTGGACAATGAAAACTATTAAAGGAGGAAAATCAACTTGTTTGAACTGTGGAATTGGAGAAGGCTCCTGCATGTTCCTTGGACAGCAAAGGTGACAAGAGTGTATAAAACCAGGCGTTTCACTGGAAGGCAAAATCATAAAATTTTTCCTTACTTACTTTGGCCATGTCATGTGATTAAACTAATTGGAAATGGCAGATATGCTCAAAATAGTGATTTAAAAATGAGGCTGCCAGAAAACATGTTGACTAGACGCCATCAAAGCCAACCCCAACCAGAGCATAAAACAACTGAAAGAAGCCATATAAGGTAGGAAAATATATATAGAGAGGTGGTCCATTCAATCACTGAGAATCTGACACGATTGAACAGATAGTATCACCATCATCTTAGTTGTAATATTTATTTCCAGTATTTATATTCTCCCGCAATCCTAATAGATTCTGGGCATATAGTGTCACAATAAAGCATATAATACAAAAATCCAAGCATAACAGAAAACAAATAAGGTACTGAAAAACACTAAGGTCTAAAAGCATGCTCAAGAATATGGTTTTGGTGGAGGTCTGGTTTTCTCCTTGGTAGTTCCTTGATTAATATATTTGTTAGCCTGCTTCATGGTTAGCCTGCTTTCTCTTCTTTGGAATGTTTATACTTCTGTTTTTTTTTCCAAATAATGTTATTGAATAGTATAAGTAGAAGAAAAAGTATACAAACTATAAAATATAAAAAAGAAAAATATGAAGAAAAACTACCTTATTTATACTTGCATATCAAATTTGTATGGCTATCCATCTTATAGGTTCATTTCATAGGTTCATCACTTTTGATTCCAACTTCCATCTTCATCCCAACAAATGCAAACAAGTTAAGTAATTTATCACCTTTCTTAAGATACAGAGTGTATTCTCTTCACCTCTTCTCTCTTAACTTATCAGCAAAAGTCCAATGAAGGATGCCACATATAACTAATTATCTTTCTTAACCTTTCATAACCTTGATTGAATAAGCCAACCTTAAATTCCTTCTCTATAATTTTAACATTCTGAACTCCTTGCAATGCAGTCCCAAAGCTTAATTTCTTGTCATCTTTTTTTGTCCTTCCATTTCAAATTCATTTCATTTCATTTCATTTCACTTCATTAAATTTGTATACCGCCCTACTCCCGAAGGACTCAGGGCGGTGAACAGCCATAAAATAAAACATATAAATACAAAATTTAAAATGGAGATAAAACAAATTAAATAAATTTGGCTGAACCATTTTAAAACCCCAATAATTTAAAACCAAATTTAAAATTCCCATTTAAAAAGAGGAAAAGTTTAGGTCAGGCCAGCTTGATGGAATAGGAACGTCTTAAGCGCGCGACGGAAGGTACGCAGATCCGGAATCCTCCGTATCTCGGGGGGGAGCTCGTTCCAGATAGTAGGTGCCCCCACAGAGAAGGCTCTCCCCCTGTGGGCCACCAGTCGACATTGTTTGGCCAACGGCACCCGGAGGAGCCCCTCTCTATGGGAGCGTACTGGTCGGTGGGAGGCTATTGGTGGTAGCAGGCAGTCCCGCAAATAGCCAGGTCCTAAGCCATGGAGCGCTCTGAAGGTGATAACCAAAACCTTGAAGTGCACTCGGAAGACCACCGGGAGCCAGTGCAGCTCACGCAGGAGAGGCGTTACATGGGAGCGCCACATCGCTCCCATCACCACCCGCGCGGCCGCACTCTGCGCCAGTTGGAGCCTCCGAGTGCTCCTCAAGGGGAGCCCCATGTAGAGAGCGTTACAATAGTCCAGACGGGAGGTGACGAGGGCATGAGTGACCGTGCGTAACGAGTCCCGATCCAGAAAGGGACGCAACTGGCGGATCAGGCGAACCTGATGAAAAATCCTCTCGGTCACGGCCGTCAAGTGCTCTTCTAAAGACAGGCGTGAATCCAGGAGGACACCTAAGTTGCGAGCCCCTTCCGTGGGGGCCAATGCTTCGCCCCCAATAGTTAGCGATGGCACCAGCTGACTATATCGGGACGTCGGAAACCACAGCCACTCGGTCTTGGATGGGTTGAGCCTGAGCCTTCATTTTATGACCTTTCTTGTCACAGTTGTTAAGTGAATCACTACAGTTATTAAGTTAGTAACACATTTGTTAAGTGAATCTGAGTAGTTCCCCATTGACTTTGCTTGTTAGAAGATTGCAAAAGGTGATTGCATGACACCAGGACCTTGCAACTCATAAATATGAACCAGTTGCCAAGCATCTGAATTTTGATTACATGACCAGAGGATACTGCAGTGGTTTTAAGTGTGAAAAGCGGTCATAAGTCACCTTTTTCAGTGCCATTATAATTTCGAACGTTCACTAAATATATTGTAAGTTGACAACTACATGCATATGCAGAGACATAACATTCTCAAGAACAATATTGTCAAGATAATTTTCTGAGTTGTAAAATATGGCTTTGAAAACATTCAAAAAGGTGAATAAAGAAAAATGGATGCCTTTGAATTGTGATGCTCAAGAAATTCATTGAGAACTTTATAGGGTGTAAGAATAAAACAGTTAATACTACATGGAGAAAAATAGACAGAAAATGCTAATAAAAAACTAAAGCTTAAATATTTTGGACATATAGTGTGATGGTAAGAATTATCCAAGAAGATCATCTTGCTTGGAAGAATCAAAGGCAATTGAAGACCAACAGATAATATGGTAGCTAAAAGTATCACAATGACTTAGCATGAATCTGTAAGATTTCCAAGAAGCAAGAGTCCAACAAAATAATGTCTATTCAGTCACAAAAAATCAAGATTAGCTATGGAATAACATGTCTCAACAGTTTTAACCTCAGAAATTGTGAACACCCTTTTCAGCTACACAACTTATGATTGTTTTAAATATTCCATGGATAGAAAACTGTTTTTATGAAGTTTAATTTTTTAATCCACTCATAGTAAACCAGAACTCTCTGTAAACAGGTACAGTGAATGTTAATATTGTAGAAATACTTAAGGAATTGAGAATATACAGTACCTAAAGAGCCAATTTGGTGTAGTGGTTTTAAGGCATCAGGCTAGAAACTGGGAGATCATTAGTTCTGGTCCTGTCTTAGTCATGAAGCTAGTTTGGATGATCTTAGGCCAGTCACTCTCAGCCCTAAGGCAATGACAAAGCACTTCCAAAAATCCTCGCCAAGAACACTGCAAGGATTTCTCCAGGCAGTCATCAAGAGCCAACAAATTGACAAAGTCAAAAAAGTGGCATTAACAAAGAATTGGTTATAGAATGTAGTTTCTAATACATCTAGCTTTTTCTCAAGGTTGGAAAGTAATGGGTAGAAGTATGCATTCTTAGGAATAAGACATTTATTGATATAATTTAAACAAATTTTGGTTTGCAGTATACATAATAGCACCATATAGTGGGCATATGCTCTTAATGTGCTATTTATTATATTAAGAAAAAAATCTTAATTGCCATAAAAAGCACCTCATAGTGTGTGTATATATGTTAGGATTAGGCAGTGATAAAGTTTCAAATGAGCAAAGTAGTTTAGAGAACAATGTATGTAGGCACTAGTGGTAATAGCTTTATTATTATCAGTAATTACAAATAAAAACACTTATGTTAAAAGAAAAAGGTAAATTCAGGTAAAATGGTAGACCATTATAAAATAAATAAGAGTTGAAAAAATGTATAAAACTAACTATAAAATATTCAGAGCTAATTTACTAAATTACTAAAATGATTAAATTATCCATCACAAAAAACTTCAAATATTTAATTTTAAGTTAATTGTAATTAGAATGTTTAACTTCTTAAGTGATAACTCTATTAACATAAATGAAGTAATACACATTTGTTAGCTAACTTTGATTGTTGTATAACATTATAAAATATGTGATGAATTTTAAAATACCTTGATCAGAAGATTATAAGATTATATAGGGAAAACTAAACTGGCCACTTTCCTGAGGTCATATCCAAAGTGTCTGCAGTAAGGGCCACAATAAGATTAGCATCTGTATATTGCCTGTCTCTTGTTAAAAGAAGTCTAATCGAGTCTTTAAGGCCAATTTGAATAAAAGGGGTAACATAGACATACTATTCATTCCATTTCTTCTGTGTGCATGGATGTTATTGTATTGGTATGCCATTTTGTACCCTTCTGGAAAAGGCAAAGAGGAAACATTGAGTCTAGCTAATGTACAGACTCATCTGCCACTAGGCACAAAATTCCGGTAAGGTATTTGATCTCTGACCATGGCCTTCTTAGCATGGCTAAGTTTCAGATTTTTGAAGTAAAGCTTAGGTCTTTTTGTAAATCTAGGTCAAGGAACTTACATTTATATTTCCAATAGAATTTTATCATAGCCAATTAAGAGCCAAGAATTCTTTATTATCCATTGTAGGTGCGTGGTGTTTCTTTTTTGATAGTTTGCGTAATATAGAGGAGTTTAGTTTATTTAGTTTAGTTTATTTGATTTGTATAACGCCCTACTCCCGAAGGACTCAGGGCGGTGAACAGCCAAGCAATAAAATATATAAATACACAAAATTTAAAAACCAGATAAAATCAAATTAAATCATTTTGGCCCAGACAGATTAAAACACCCCAATAATTTAAAAACAGATTAAAATTTACATATTAAAAGAGGGAGGAGATTAGGCCAAGCCCGCTTGATGGAGTTGAATGAAGTTGGGACAAATGTATATCCCTGTTTCATCACCTGCTGAGCGGAAATTGTTGGAGAGAGGACAGATGGGCTGAATAGCTGCATGGGATTAGTATGATGTTATTCTTCATAATTAGCATGGGAAAATGCTAATCAGTGGATGAGACTTGGTTTCTCCCATATCCTGCTTCTTGGGATCCAATTAATGCTGTCTAATGAGTTTGCCATGTAGTATACTTTTCAGTCAGAGGACTAGATGATAGTCTAGCATTGAACAACCCTTGCTTTTCCTCTGTATAGGCACTCATCTTGTACTATAAGCAATTCTTTTCTGATTTACACAACTACTGTTACACAAATTTGATGAAAATGCATCTATTTTAAGGAGGTGTTGAGAGGTATGATGTGTATGCATTCCAAATCACCTTTCCCTTTAGATTCCAGATCTCGATACAGTCCATGAATGTGTGCATGTATATATTAAATAGTCATAATCAATTAATATTAAAAAGTCATTGACAATCTTCACTTCAGATAATTAAATTTTAATAAAATATATATGCTTGGTATTTGGCTAATTCTTGCATTGATTGAAAATCCTTCTATAAATCCATTTTTGGATTTTATAATGCTTTATAATGAATTATATTTCTTTCTATAAACTCACAGGAGTCTCCAAATAATGATTATGCATACAGGAACTGAAGTATAACATTATACCTATGGTAAGAAGAATTCTTGATTTCTGTTTGTTTATATTTCATCATTCAATTCAAATTCAACTCAAATTAGCAAAAGAAAAATTTGAAAAAGAATACAAACAAGAAAAATTAAACACCTGATATCAGTGTATTCATAAATAACATTTAGGTATTTAAGTATGTAAAGCCTGCCTTCCAGTGTGGATTAGTCATTTAGAATGGATATAATTTTAACAAATCTAATACAAAAATTAGAATTATATTGAAGAAAAATGAAAAGAAATAATTAGTTTTTTAAAAAAAGAATTATATACAGGTAGTCCTCAATGTACAACCGGTTGTTTAACCATTCAGAGTTATAATGGCCTTGGAAAAGGTACTTTATGGTCTGTTAAGTAATTACAACTCTTATAAAACATCCCCCTCATGGTCAGAATGCTTTTTGGGCACTTGGCAACCTGTTTGCACGTACAACCACTTGCCAAATGCCTTGAAATTATGTGATCGCCATTTGTAATCTTCTCTACCAGCTTCTCCAGAAAGCCAATGGGGAGGCCGACAGGGAAGGTTGCATGCTGCAGCTGCCTACCAAGAAGATTTCTTCTTATTTCTGGGACTGGTCGAAAGAGCTGCCTGCCAAGGGGAGCTGAATTCCTTCACTGGACTCCAGAAATGGATCCTGGATGCTAGAACTCCAAGTTCCGTTCCTGCAGCCTGGGAAAGGCGTTTTTGCACAGAAGGAAGCTGAATTTCACCAGGTTGCAAAAAAGGAGCTCAGCTCTCAAAGTTCTATTCCACGCATGGAGGGAAGCCGAAATCGTTTGGCAGGCTGCTCTTTCACTCTGTCCACTTAACCACCCTGGAGATCACTTAATGTCCTCAACCAGGAGTGCCAGTATTACGGTTGTTGAGCAAATCATTCATATGGGCATCTTGCTTAACAACCACTTCATTCAGCAACCAAGATTTAGATCCCAATTGTAGTCATAAGTCAAAAACTGTGTAGTAAAATCAAGCATGTATTTCAGATAAAATTTATATTGCCTCTGTAGTGAATGCCAGAATAAGATCTGTGAAAACCACCAGTCTAGCCTTTTATGGCTTCAGTTTAGATGGGGAAAAAACTATTTTCCTGTTTACCTGGATTTATTATTATGATTGCTATTTAGATACTTTCTTATACAAATATTTGCTCCCAAAAACATTATCCTAGAACTGTAATGGTGAACCTATGGCACATGTGCCACAGATAGCATGCAGTGCTCTCTCTGTGGGCATGTGAGCCGTCGCCCCAGTTCAGTTCCACCTCACATGTGCGCATGCCTCCTCGCCAGCTGGTTGTCAGTTCTCTGCCGCGCATGCGCGGTATACATGCAGGGGGGCTATGCGCACGTGCAGGGAGGGGCGCACACATTGCATTTTGGGGGTTCGGGCATGCGCTTTGGCCATTCGGTCCGGAAAAGGTTAGCCATCACTGTCCTAGAAGGTATGTTCTTTGGGGGAAAATTTATAGAAATTATGGTGACTTTGAAATTAATACTTAATTCTTAAGGAAATATACACTTCTATAATTGATAGATATTTGTTCAAAATGAAATTTTAAAAGATGCCTTAAATAAAACTTAGTAATTATGTATGCAGTCAAGTCCATTTTGTAAAATATAGCCATATAACATGATCTTTTCCTTATCTATTGTGTTAATACAGTATGTTGGATGAATAAGCAACTACGAATGTAGAACAATAGAAGTAATTGCTTGCAGTTACACCTTGTTTAGCAATTGTTTGCAATTATGAAGGTGATGAAAAATAATTTATGTCCAATTCTTGCATTTAAGACTTTCAGCAAAGGAAAACTGAAATAAGATTATAAAGGCTGTCATGATTTCACTTAGCGACTGTTTCACTTTATGATTAAATTGCTGGTACCAGTTGTGGTTGCCAGAAGAAGATTATTTGTTCTTTTTTTGCATAAGCAGGAAATGCTAATGTCATGAGCCTATATGGAATAGACCTTGAAAGGGGTACTCATTTTTCTCTGTAAAAAAGAGGGAAATTAAAGAAAGTAGCATGAGGTCAACTACTTCCCTTACCCAAATTGTTCATTATTTGTATTGTAATTTTTTTTAAAGGAAAATGTCTCTTTAACAGGGAATACTGATGATTCAGAATCATGGCAACTATTGAGGAATTGGCCCATCAAATTATGGAACAACAAATGGGGGAGGTATTTACATTTTTAAAAAAGTTTTATAATAATAAGGAATATATAGAAATTTTCTAGTAGGTCATTATCCAACACTAGAATTTTATAGACATCTTGAGTACAAAGCAAATAACTTTATCCTGTGCTAGAGGAGTTTACTTCCAATAAAGAATGCAGCTTTCACCTTTTTTTTTTGATAGATAACACACTCTCAAGGATCTGTTACACAGACATTAATGGACGGAACAGCACAAAGAATTCAGATTGTTCCTGCTGATGCAGGACTTTCCTTACCACAGCGGATACAGGTAAAAATCTGTTTCTTTTTTTACTTAATTAAATAATTGAAAAATATTTTGGTATCTAAACATCAGGTGTACAATAACATGATTTTTGAAGCCCTAGAAAAATATGCAGAAAAAAATAATAAAAGTGGAACTATCTAGAATACAACATAACATGCATTATGCTTTAAAATATCTTTTTAAAGAACTATTCTGTAAAATGACAGTATTAGAAAGAGGGTGAATTACAAACCATTGCTCTGTTCTTCAGATTTGTGTGTCTTAATTCTTCAAGCCAAGGAACAAGTCAGAAGAAATCAGCCAATATATTGATTTCTTTCGTTTCCAGATAAAAGTGTTTTCCAGAAAAAAAACAAGCAACTGTGAAAGCTCCCATGTGTTCTTATGGAGAAAATATCATCTTCTGAATTCTGAAATAGATGATAGATTTGAAGGAAGGGATGTACTTTATACTATTTACATACAGTAGTATAAAAGGAATGATCTCTTATTAATGCATTAGATTAGCCTTCCCATCTAATGTTGTTCAGATGTGTTTGATAATAATTTTTATCCAACATATTGACTGAGAAATATGGATGGTTGTCTAGTATTCTACCTATTGTACATTTTCAGGAATAAATTCTTACCTTGAAAAGAATTGAATCTATTCCAAAATGTGCACATATTTTTTAGGGTTTTGATTTCTTTTCTTTTTTTTAATAAAAGTTATAAAATTCTTTTCAGGCCAGCAAGCATAGATTTTTTAAAATTATTGGTAAATTGAGAACTAAACTATAAAATGTATTCCATTGAGTAATTTTCCACAGACGAGGATTCTGAGAGTTGTCTGGGCACAATGTTTAAGGTTGAAATATTGTTGTCCTTAATGTTAATTCATGGAATACTCTACATGCTCATCAAAAGCAGATTCATTTTGTCAGTCAAACTTGATAATATCACAGCTATCTTAGATCACATCTTTTAAAAACTTTTATTAATAATAAACCACAATAATAAGTCGAAGTAAATATGTCACCAGATTGTTACAGATCAACAGACAGGGCAGAAAATTCAGATTGTGACAGCACTCGATCAGACTGCAACAAGCAAGCAGTTCATTTTAACAAATCATGATGGTTCTACCCCAAGTAAAGTGATCCTTGCAAGACAAGATGCTACACCAGGAAAGGTTTTTCTGACAACTCCCGATGCTGCAGGAGGCCAACTGTTTTTTACATCCCCAGATATATCAGCACAGCACATTCAGGTATGGTATCCTATTTTATGATGGTTTATTCATACAACTTTTAAAAATGAAAGCCTTGTTCCCAGTAGTTATACTAAACATTTTCATGCTATCAACATATAGCAACTTTCTTTGATATAAATTAGATAATGAACAATGTAGTCCTATGAATAGTTTTATTGTTTACGATACTCATGAAATTAGGAAAATTATAATAAAACTATATTTATAACCATTCTAGATATCCTGCATCTTAAATTAAATCTTAATTTTCTAAAGTAAATACAATTTAATTTTGAATAGATTCAGTCTGAAATTGAACAGTAAAATAGAAAAATCAAATTAAAGAATGATTCATAAACCTTTAATCATAATTATTTTTATTCTTTCCTGTTCAGTTTTTACCAAGTGCAGGATTATAGTAAAACAATAATAGTTTCTGAAATATTATCAAATACATACTCCTTTGAAATATGCTTACCCTCCTTCATTTTTGGGAATTTGTCTATAAATATGACTTTAAAAAAAGAAGTTAGTGAAAACAAGATGTATTACTTTGTAATTTTTTTTCCAGATTTTGACAGACAATTCTTCAACAGAGCAAAGCTTAAATAAAGTATTTGATCTCTGTGTTGTTTGTGGAGACAAGGCTTCAGGTAAATCACTATGTACTTTGCAGAATGAATTAGAAGACTTTTTAACCTATGTTCATCTTATGAAATATGTAATTTAATTTTCCTTTTCTTTTATGACTAATACACTTAAACATTGCATAAATATGATTGCATCGAAGCTATGAGCTATTAAAAACAATTTGTTACATCAGAAAGGAAAAATGAAATTGTTGAAAGCATGAAATAATTCTGCTTAAAATGAGACATTTTAAATAGCACTTATATGTGATAAGTAGGAGAGTTCTTTGATCATGTCAATTTCTATTTCCATGAAGTTGATAGGAGTATCTCTGATGAGCATATGATAGAAATATAGAAATGTTTATATTCCATAAGCCTGCATTCTTTTCTCAATGGCAACAGTTAGCTCATTTTAAGCATAAAACATTTTGTATTTTGAGAACATTTTGAGCATTCAGCAGTTCTGAGAACAGTACATTTGTTAGTGTGTATTTGATAAACAAAAGCAAACTTAGAGTAAAATTAATACATTTTGTTATGAAATCAGGACGCCATTATGGAGCAGTGACCTGTGAAGGTTGCAAAGGATTCTTTAAAAGAAGTATACGGAAGAATTTAGTGTATTCATGTCGGGGAACAAGAGACTGTGTGATTAACAAGCATCATAGAAACAGATGTCAGTACTGTAGGTTGCAGAGATGTATTGCATTTGGAATGAAACAAGACTGTAAGTTCGAAAGAAATAAAATCATGTAATGCTGTATTGTTTTTTGCACCATTCTTGCATGATACATTTATCTTGGTAAATAATAAATTAAAAGTTTAGAAAGAAAATGCCACGCTCTGAAAATTAAATTATTTTTGGAATGATCTTTTTTCTTAGGATTCTTATACAGGTAGTTCTCGATTTACAATCACAATTGAGCACAAAATTTATGTTGCTAAATGAGACATTTATTAAGTGAATGTTTCCCCATTTTACAACCTTTCTTGCCACAGTTGTTAAATAAATCACTGCAGTTGTTAAATTAGTAACTTGGTTGTTAAATGACTCTGGCTTCCCCATTGACTTTGCTTGTCAGAAGGTCACAAAAACATGATTCTGGGACTGGGATTCTGGGATTGCAACTGTTATTAATAAGTTGCCAAATGTCTGAATTTTGACCACATGACTATAAGGATGCTGCAATGATCGTAAGTGTGAAAAATGGTCATAAGTCACTTTTTTCAGTGACATAATTTTGAACAGTCACTAAATGAGCTGTTATAAATCAAGGACTACCTGTATGTTAGAATTCTTATATGTGTGCATATATAATGCTGATAAAGAGGCTTGCATATATCTTAAAGATGCAAGATATTTTAGATTTTGCGAGTCCATTCTTTTCCGCCGTTATAAAACAGAGAACTGTACATATTGACATCTATGGAAAACAACTCATTTGTTTACTTGGGTTGAAAGAGACCTTTCTTTGATGCTTAAATCAGTGGCATCAGTTTTTTTCAGACCAATTGCTTTCAAATTCTGTTTGAACGAACCACAAGATTCTTAGGACCTTTCTAGAGATTCTCAATAATATAAGTAGTTATTTCCTTGAAAGTTTATCAAATATATTGTAATTGCTTTAAAACATGCAACCAAATGGGAGGATTGAGCTTGCTATGCAAACGGACACAATTATACAATAAATAAACCTGTTATTAGTCTTTGCTAAGCCTTTTGGGCTCACTATTTTTCCAGAGATAACAAATACAAACTTGAGATAAAATAGTTGAATGAATATCTTAAAACATTACAGAGACAATATAAGATTGGAAATTACTGCTGTAATTTCCTGTTAATTACTGTTAGCAGTAATTACTGTTGTTACAAACTAATATTTTCTTATGAAAATATATGGTTACATAAATTGGTAATACTCTACAATTTCAGTTTTGCAAAACTATGCATTAATAGGAATACAACACTGGAAACGTTTCAGTAATAAAAATTTATTAGAAAACTGCTATAAAGTTATGATCTTCTTATTCCTAACCTCCTGTTTCCCCTGCATGAATTCTGATCTTATAATCGTATTAACTTCGACAAGCTTTATACATTTATATAAATTGATGCTAATGCTATTTCTATTAGAATTTACATATGAAAGAAATGATGGTATGTTATTCTGTATACCAAACTTCAAAGCATAAGATAATCATCAATAATATCTGAGGTTGTTTCAAAAGAAATTATTTAGATTTAATACAAGAAGCAATTACATTTAAAACTATCAAGTTGACCAAGTAACTAAAAATTCAAAACTGGTTTCTAAAAGCTAAAGCCAAATGTGGTTGAATATTGAATTGATTTTGATAATTCCACCATTCTTTGTAGCTGTACAGTGTGAAAGAAAACCTGTTGAAGCATCACGAGAAAAATCTTCAAATTGTGCAGCTTCTACAGAAAAGATTTATATTCGAAAAGATTTGCGAAGCCCACTTACAGCAACTCCCACTTTTGTAACAGATAGCGAAACAGCAAGGTACGCAAATATTAATTTAGTTTCAATCTCTTTGACATTGAGGCCTTTTTAAAACCATGAAGCAATATTTGTGTTCTTTCATTTCAGATCAACAGGAATGTTGGAGTCTGGAATGTTTGTTAATATTCATCAGTCTGGATTAAAGAATGAACCTGCAGTACTGATGACTGCAGATAAGGTATTGAATAAAATCAATGATTTTTACAATATTTTTATAATATTAAATAAGTGGCTTCCAAGTTTTATCATGCCATCCATAAGCTAATATAATAGCATTCCACCGTCTTTTAAAGTACAAATTAAAAAAAATCTGCAAATGAAGGTGAAAAAAAAATCTTCTCCCCTTAGCATAACTTTTATCTATATGCAATTAGGGAATTGCCATCTTTTCAGTCTTTGTTCAGCAAAAAGTCATTAGGAATTGCCATAAATATCAAATAGTTAATTTTTCTCTGATCAAAATCATTCCAATGGCAACATAGTTTTTGATCTTTCATCAATCTTTGGCATTCAAGAGGAGTTTTCAATGTTTTATTTTGTAATAATAAAGACGCGTCATCCAGAATTTCTTCTCACAACTATTCTATGTCCAGAACTTTTTTTTATTTGTCTTTTATATTCCCATTTTGGTGATCTCAAATTTGTTGTCTTCTATGCCTTCAAATTCTGTAATGTCAGGTAAAAGTAGTTTCAATTTTTTTCTCATCTTCTACAAATGTATCCATTAAAATCTGAATCTTTTCTGTAGTTAGCAATATCTCAGTCCAGTTGTCAAAAAAAACTTTTTTGCCATTTTAACTCTTTTCTGATTGATCCTTTATTTCCCTGTAATGTCCATTTGCAATCTTCATCAAGTCTCATTCCTATTACAGATTTAGAGTTGTTTTCCATGAGTATATTACTTAATTATATTCTTGTTTTTCAACTCTTACAGAAAAAATAACCAATATTCTAAAATCTTTTTGCTCTCCCAATATGTTTAAAACTTTCTTAAATCCAAATCCTTTCCATTTTTTGCTTTTTGCTAATTGAACAATTATTTTAAATTCTTCAGTCTCTGTTTAAAATTTCTTAAACCCAAAGAAGGTAAAATTCACTAGGTGTCAAACTACTCAGTTTTGAATATTCTAATATCCATAAAGTTAAATTGAACATTTCTGAATGTGATTAGAAAGTGAGTTCATCTGACTGTCTTTTTTAAAGGCTTGTACCTTTTCTGTTAAAATGCACCTTTTGTACATTGTTTTAAAATACTTTCTTTTGGCCTACTCTTCAATGCTTATCTCCTCCTTGTATCATCACCTCAGTGTTTATGCTATAGTTTGATTGAATCTTTACTCACCACAAAAAGATTAAATATGCATCAGAATTCAGTTGAAGACAAAAGTACTTCCTGAATAATCTCTGCTAAAGAAAGTTGTCATAGAGAGGAGGTTTGGATGTGCAGGAATCCCCTTTTTATATTCAAAACCCAAATGACTTCTCTTTTAATACATGACAGAGACTGTGTTTAAATTCCTAGATTGCAACATCATGCTAATCTCTTAAATGGATATCTAATGGCAAGATTTATGGGGATTCTTGTTTCTGCAAGTAAAAGAATTGGTAGTCATTGTTAGTTGTGAACCACCTAATATTTCAGTGGTTATTAACATAAAGATTGTAGCTATTTCTAGCAGCTTAGTATCTACAAAACTCTTTCTGTCAAAAACATTGCTAAGCAATAAGTTTTAGTTAAAATATATAATGACTAGTATCAGTACTTTGATTTTTATGTATTAATCAAGCATCTTATAAAACTAGCAACAAATATTCTGCAATAAAATGTCAGGAATAGTGTCAGGAATAATACCTATCAATAATGACTAAGTTACTTTTTTCCACTCTTTAGGTTGAAACATGTCAAGGAGATTTAAGTACTTTAGCAAATGTTGTAACTTCACTAGCAAATCTAAATAAGTCCAAAGATATATCTCAAAATAGTGATGATCTGTCAATGATAGACAACTTAAGCAATGGAGATGCATCATTATCAGAGCTTCAGCAAGATGAACATGCAAGTGCTGATGTTACAAGGTAAGGAATAATAATATCCGAATATTTTGTCATAATATAGGAAATGCAGTAGAATCTTGAAGAAATATGAAAAAATAATGTTGAATGTTCAACTGTATCTTAATAGGCAACATGGAGCAGCCAGCTAAGTGTTTAACAGAGTTTAACAGAGATACCTAGTTGGAATACATGTACATTGTTTTATTAGTGAGATTTATTTATTTATTTTATTTATTTATTTATTTATTTATTTATTTATTTATTTATTATTTATTTATTTATTTATTTATTTATTTATTAAATTTATTTGCTGCCTATCTGCCCATGGGGCTATTCTAGCCGGTTTACAACAATAAAGGTAATCCTTGACTTATAACAATTTGTTTAGTGACTGTTCAAAGTTAGAACAGCATTGGAAAAAGTAATTTATCATACTTATGACCATTGCAGAATCCCCATGGTCATGTGATCAAATTCAAACAAATGGCAATTGACTCATATTTAGGACGTTTCAGTGTCCTGGGGTCATGTGATCATCTTTTGCAACCTTCTAACAAGGTCAATAGGGAAGCCAGATTCGCTTAACAACTGTGTTACTAACTTAACAACTGCAGTGATTCACTTATAACTGTTAGCAAGAAAGGTGATAAAATGGGGTAAAACTTAGCAACAAAAATGTTAGCTTCAATTGTGGTTGTAAATCAAGACTACCTGTAAAAAGAATGTAAACAAAACAAGTAAAATAGTAAAACAATAACATAAACAATGAAAAAACAATTAAGAATATATCAATATAATAACAAAAAGGGTGAAGAGTAGAGAGCAAGAAGGGTAGGTAGAGTCTGCCATCAAGCATCCACCTCAAGCGTGGAACTCCCCCATTGGGTCCTCAGGCCAACCAGCAAAGGCAAGTTTTCAGACTCATGTGGAAGGACAGGAGAGTAGGTACAGATATTACTCTAGAGCACGGGTATCCAATTTGCAGCGTGACGTTGCTGTCACATGACATATTGCAATGTTTCTCCCCTTCGCAGAGCTCGGGTGGGCATGGCCTGCACATGATGCATCCAACCCATAGGCCGCCAGTTTAACACCCCTGCTCTAGAGGTTAGGATATTCCAAAGGGCAGGCGCTGCTGCAGAGAAGGCACTTCTTCTGGATCCTGATAGTCAGAGTTCTTTGACCAACAGGACCTGTAGTAGGCCCTTTCTGATGGCATGAGTAAGACAGGCAAGGTAAACCTGGACCTATGCCATTAAGGTTCACCATGTAGCTTAGACCTACACCATTAAGAGCTTTAAAGGTCATAACACATTGATCTTCCCTCAGAAGCAGATTGGTAGACAGTCACGTTTGCACAATAGAAGTATATAAGATGAGGTCCCAAAGAATGTTCTCACTGCAGCACTTCGCACCAGCTGAAACTTCTGAATAGATTTTGCCCCATGGATATGCAGTAGTCCAGATGAGAGATGACTGGGGCTTGAGTAACTGAGCGCAGGGAGTCAGAAACCAGGAAAGATTGCAGCTGATGCACAACTGGAGCTGTGCAAAAATTCTCCTGGTCATGCTCACTACCTGATTTTAGAGCAGGAGATATATTCATGAGTATTATGCCCACTTGCTCCTTTATTTTGGCATTCTTATCTTTTTAGAGTGCCTTGAATCATCATTTTGTGGGTTAATTAACAATAGTTTCAATTTACGTCTGGATTAGGAAACTCTACTTAACTAAATTAAAAAAAACCAGAACCTTACATCACAGATTGAAGTTGATTTATGATTCAGATAACTAATTTCCGGGAGGTGTGACCCAGAATTTAAGAGTATATTAAATATATGTTGATACTCAAAATTATGTACCATCTTTCTTTTTAATATTGACTGAGTGTGCTTTGAGACTCTAGGCATGTCAGATACTAAGAATGAATTATATGAATTAACAGGATACTAGTGTCAGCCTTGGAAGCCATATTAGGCCGGAAGCTTCAATGCTGCCACCTCCTCATGTGTGGGAAAGTAGGAGGGGGGATTTAGGCGAGGGGAATTAGTAGACACAATAGCATTCTTCCTATCGATCAAGGTCAGGGCGATCCAGCATCTGGAGTAGGCGTGGTCAGGGGCTGGGTCGATGTGGAACGGACGTTGATTGGAGCATGTGATGGGAGAAGGGGGAGAGAAGAAGATGGTTTTGGGAGAAGGGAGATGGTTTTGGGAGCTTTGAATTACTGAAGGAAAGCCCGGGCTTTTCAGGATTTCCCAGATGTGTCAGTTTACCTATTCAAGTAAAGAGAACTTTGGAAAATGCCTGCTTCCGCGTCTTTACTGGGAGTTGGGGGTTTTCTGGAACGCTGACAACTAGTGTTTGTAGCTCACCACTCAGTGCTTTGTACTTAAATAAATTGCATCTTCAGGTTCTGCCTGGTTGGTCTTCAAGATTCAGGATCTGGAATCTCATTTCTGGTTCCTCCTTTCCTCTTACAATTTAATTTAATTTGTATTCTTTGGATCAATAATTTTTAAAAAATCTTTTTGCCTTTTGTAGTTTATTAATCTTAGTATCCAATGTATTGTCTATAGGGCATTTGATACTCTTGCAAAAGCATTAAACCCAGGAGAAAGTACACCATGTCCAAGTTCTGCAGAAAGTATGGAAGCAAGTGCACATCTAGCTGGAGAAGAAGCAAGCATGAATATTGTTGAAATAGAAGGCCCACTACTAACCGATGCTCATGTAGCTTTCCGGGTACTTAAAATATGCATTTATTTATAACTCTGCTATTTAACTTCTGTAGGGATTATTTTAAAGTTTGAGTTTATATGCATTTAATATTTGAGGAATGTATTTAGATTCAATTTGAGTAGCTGACAGCTCTAGAGAATATATACAATTGCTTAATTGAACAATACAGATGCTTCTCATTTAACAGTCACAAGTGGAACCAGTAGCTTGGTCATTAAGTTGAGCAGTTGCTAAGTAAAACTGTTACTGTGCTTATGATCTTCATCTTTGGTTTGCTTTACAGACCTTCAAAGGTCGTAAATGGGAGAATTTCACAAAGTTACTTTTTATCACTACTGTAACTGTGAATAGTTCTTGTACAAGGCAAACAACAGAGAACATTTAGCAGTAATGAGAACTGATACTTTTGCAGTAAATGAACATAATAGAAAGGTTCAATAGAAATTCTGATAGATATGGATACTGCGCCTTGGTGGCGCAGCAGACTAAAGCACTGTTAAGTAACACCAGCTGCTTGCAATTACTGCAAGTTCAAATCTCACCAGGCTCAAGGTTAACTCAGCCTTCCATCCTTTCGAGGTAGGTAAAATGAGAACCCGGTTTGTGAGGGCAATAAGCTGACTTTGTATAAAAAAAAGAACACCGCTTGGCGAGGGGTGAAAGCCTACTAAGCAGGTATATACAAAAGTATGAAGGCTATTGCTTAACGCATTGTAAGCCACCCTGAGTCTCCGGAGAAGGGCAGCATATAAATCGAACCAATCAATCAATCAATCAATCAATCAATAATAAATACCCACCATGAGAGGTCTGTACACTAATTGTACTAGATATGAAATTAAATAAAACAGTATTAAGTAATTTATATAGGTTGTAGCTATTTTGATTTTTCCAACCAAGTTTAATGATACATTTTAATAATATGCTGCTAAAGAATAAATTATTTCAAAACCAGTGCAACATATTTCTTAATAAACAATGTTCAGGTTTTTGTAGAATGTTCTACTTTGGGGCCTTTTTAACATAAAACATGCCTCCCACTATTATGTGACTTAATTTGGGGTTCTTGTAATATCTCAGCCTAGTGCTTGGGGAGAAAGCCAGGTCTTAACAGCCTTACAGAAGGCCTGGAGGTTGGGGAACCCCCCCCCAAAAAAAATCTCTTGTGCCACCTAGAGATAAGCATGGGTTAGAAGGAAAAAGAAAATTTTTATCTTTGCTAAATTAACAGTGTTATTGAAATGGAAAAGATTACGTGGACATTATTTATTCTGTAAACTGTTTTAAATGTGACATTCTTTATTCTCAGTATAGTTTTATTGAAAGAAATACATTTATATTTAAATATTTACATGAAATTTTTATAATAATTCATTTCTCTGAGATAGATTATTGAGAATATTGGTATTAATTAAAAAGTGTTCCAATTCTGATAGTTGATACTATGCTAGGCTTTGAAACACACAAACACACATACATACACAAACAATTTATTCTTGTTAATATACAAATTATATCATTTCATCAATGAATCAAGTTCATTTTTAAAATTCTTTTCTGACAGCTCACCATGCCTTCACCTATGCCTGAATATTTGAATGTTCATTATATTTGTGAATCAGCTTCCAGATTGCTTTTCTTATCTATGCACTGGGCCCGTTCTATTCCTTCCTTTCAAGCTTTAGGGTAAGTACTGAAAAAGTTGAATTAGATAATCAAGTTTCTAAGCAATATTTTTCTTGGCATATGTCAAAATATTTAGCTTGGATAATTCTAACATAATTGCATTAATATTGTTCTATGGTACATGGATAATTAAAAATTTATAATTTTTAGCTGGCTAAGCCAAACATTTATAGTTGGCCAAACATTTTATGCAAGATTCTAGCTTTTTCTGGGATCAGGACAGCATGCAAGCGTAAGTGTCATTGCTTAAAGTCATTCTAAGCATTTTCCAATAGTTCCAACCTCTCCTTCAACTTTTCCTGACAGAGTGAACTTTTATGGCCAGAATATTCTACATACTTCACTTATTTTACACAACTTTCATTATTACCTCCTATTGATCATGGTTAGCAGACAATGAGAATGTGCTTGCTGTGACCAAATAACATCCCTGAAGCTCACTTGTAATTTTTGCTCTTATGCCTTACACATGAGAAACAAAGGCATAGTGTCATAATTTGTTTATCTGCCCTTTATTTTAGAAATAAAAAGAGCAGGATTTTTTTCCAATTAAGCTTTCTTTTACAACACAGATTTATATTACTTATTACTTGAGACTCATATTAAATAAAAAATATCAAAAATTTAACTTTTTCCAATCTGATATTTTCTAAATGCAATTCCCAAAAGGCTAAGCAAGAGGATAGATTATTTTCATTATACTAAAACACTTTATAAAACATCGGCTTTTCTCAGCATTTCAGTTTCATTTTCTGTCATGTCAGATACCTCCAACTGAACTGGTACGATACAGATGAGTAGCATCTTAAATATAGATTTTCATGGAGAAGAATTTTATCATATGACTCATTGGGTGGATTTAAATGCATTAATACTGAACTATAAAGTTGATTTGGTTTGATTATATGAATCCAACCATTGTAGTTTATAAAGTGTTGTTTATGACATTGTGTGATGTGTGTAAACCAACTAATAACCAAACTACCCTTATCTCTTTTCTGCTCCCTGATTCCTGCACTAATTTATTAATGAGACACATTTTATTAAAATTATGCCTCAAACTTTTCCTTGTACAATAAGAAAGACTGCATAACAGAATTATGCACATGTTGAATTGAAGCATATATTTTCATTAAATAATTCTGGTTTTTGTTTGTTTTTAAATAGGCAGGATAATAGCATATCGTTAGTAAAAGCCTGCTGGAATGAACTTTTTACACTTGGTTTGGCACAGTGTTCACAAGTAATGAATGTAGCAACAATCTTAACTGCATTTGTTAATCATCTTCACAATAGTTTACAGCAAGGTAAATATATTCTTACCAGAATCATACATAGATATGGGTGATTTCAGTAATTTGTGTTATTTGTTTTGCTATTGACATTTTATTATTATTATTATTTTATTAATTTTCCAATAAACACAAAACCAAAGACGTACATACAAAAATACAAGCAAAAACACCCAAAAAAAGAAAAGGAAAGGGAAAAAAGGAGAGAAGGAAAGGAAAAAGAGAGAAAAGAAAAGAAAAAGGAAAAAAAAGGAATGCTATTAAAATTTTAAGGACTATTTGCATCTAATTGTATTCCTTATATTTGTTTTTGCCAAATATTTCCTTCTTTTTCTTTCTTCCATTTTAATCTGTTCAATTTTCAAACTTCATCTTTAATAGCAGTCAGTCAAGTTTTATGTACCCTGTGGTAATATAAATAATGCTGAATTGATAAGTGCATTCATACCAAAAAAAGGAGGCTGCTTTCACTCTTTTTCAGTAAAATAGAAATGGCACTATTTCATTATAAAAATAAGAGGAAATAGCAAATAGTCACCATTACCTGACTAATAAAAAGACAGTAAATCACTAATCTCTTAGTTGGTCTTGACAGCCATCTTTTAAAGGTTATTTTTTACTATTTTCTTCTGGACAGGCTGGTATTTTTTTTTTTTTTGCCAAATATAATGGTAGAAAAAACATAATATAAGGACATGTCATTATTTAGAGATACTTGAATTCATGCAAAAAGGAGATGAATAAAAGATGCCAATTGAAAGGAAAAGAGTAAATATGGAAACAATTATAATTCTCCTGTTATTTTTTTATATCACTCTCCTATCACACTCTCCTTGTCTATGATTTCATACATTCATTCATTATTTCTGTTAATCTGTTATTTGTTTGTTTGTTTATTCCATTTCTATAGCTGCCCATCTCAAACCAATTGATATTAGTATATCAAAATTAGCTGAGACTTTGGTTAATTCTAACAGAATATATATGTGTGTTTGTGTGTGTATGTGTGTGTATGTATTATTTCTGTAGATAGAATAATAAACATTGCTACATAGATTGTGAAAAGTGTAATTAACTATTTTCTGACAGAGTATAACAGTGGTTATCTGGATTTAAATTTCCATTTAAAATAATTTAAAATTCTAAATAAGAATCTTTGTATTGCTGTGTATTAATGTAGATAAGTTGTCAACAGATAGAGGAAAACTAGTGATGGAGCATATCTTCAAACTTCAGGAGTTCTGCAACAGCATGGTGAAGCTTTGTCTTGATGGTTATGAATATGCTTATTTGAAAGCAATTGTCCTCTTCAGTCCAGGTATGTAAACAGATGAATTTAAAGCATTTGTCCTTCTTCTGTCTGTGTGAAAATATGGCCTATAGAAAAGCTGCCTTCTCATAAATAAATTCTTATGCATGGCTGCTTTAACTAAATTTATCTAAGCATCCAGCTTTCTTATGTTCAAAAATTATCTTTGTTAAAGCAATAAAAATGATTGTCCTTACTATTTTACTTGAGATTACACTAATCTCAAATACCTCTGATCCAGACATATTTGAATATATTTTGGGTAGAAACATTCTCTTCTTGGGGGAAATAACTTGTGCCATAGTTAACTTTTCTATAAATATATTGACTTGAGATCATCCATTTTTGTTCATATTTCATCTTATCAATACATATTTATTTATTTATTTATTTATTTATTTATTTATTTATTTATTTATTTTATCAAATTTATATGCCGCCCTTCTCCCGTAGGACTCGGGGCAGCTCACAGAATAGAAACAACATAACAATAAAATAGTGCTAAAACAAGCCAATTTAAAATCCCCAGACAATTAAAACCTCGCGGCAGATCAGGGAATTTGCTGAAAAAGCCATGTCTTCAGGTCGGCGCAGAAAGTGTGGAGGTCGGGGGCCGTCCGGAGCCTGGTGGGTAACCCATTCCAGAGGGTCGGTGCGACCACAGAGAACGCCCTCATCCTGGGGGCCGCCAGCCGACATTGTCTGGCCGATGGCACCCGGAGGAGGGCAGTCCTATGTGAGCGCACTGGGCGGTGGGAGGCTGGTAGGAGGTGGTCTTGCAAGTAGTACCCCAGGCCCATGCCATGAAGGGCTTTATAGGTAAGTACCAGCACCTTGAAGTGGATCTGAAGGGCCACCGGCAGCCAGTGCAGCTCACGCAGGAGAGGTGTTACACGGGAGTAACGGGAAGCTCCCGTAACAACCCGCGCGGACGCATTCTGGACCAGCTGGAGCCTCCAGGTGCACCCCAAGGGCAGCCCCATGTAGAGGGCATTGCAGTAATCCAACCGAGATATAGATATAACCTAATAATTAACAACAATATATGGATGTCTCAATCATTTTTAAATTAGTATGTGGGCTGTGAATATGGTCCAAGATTGATGCTGAGTTATTACATGGATATAATGCTGAAGTGGAGTAATCTGAGGAATCTGACAATGCGTATGTCTCAGTAACATGTTTTTGGACTTTAAAACTGGAACTAGCAGTTCACAAAAAAAATCATACAAAATTTCAGAATAGGAATGAAAATGGGAACAGAACAGAACAGAATGAAGATACCTTGGAGGTCTTCTAGTCCAACCCCCTGCTCAGGCAGGAAACCCTAGGCCCATTTCAGATAAATGGTTTTCCAATTTCTTCTTTAAAACTTCCAGTGTTGGAACATTCACAACTTCTGGAGACTAGATTGTCAAAATCTCACAAAATATTGATACAAGACCTTGGGATTTATTTAGTTTTATTTCAATAAATAATTTTTTAAATAAATTTTATTTAAATTTATATGATTGCCTAAGAAGCTCAAGTTAATAAAATGCTGTCCTTTACTCTGGATGGATCTTGGAAGGAAAGTACCAATTTTGTAATGTAATTGTTATCACACAAGGACTATTATCTTCCCCATATGTGGGTCAGAAAGCATTTTTCACTTCAATAGATTTCGAGTTCTGATAATTTTTATGGGACCCATTGAGTTCTGATGTCTCTACCTGTTCAAATAAAATGTTATTTTTCCAGCAAAGTCACTATAAATGTGGTAGTCCTAATTCTCAACATGTGATGAACAATTTAAAAATCAAACTATTTGTCATAAGATATATTTAGTTGCACCCTTCTTATAGCTGTATTATTTCAAGTAAATATAACTGTAGATTTGTTTTAGATCACCCAGGCTTAGAAAATGTGGTACAGATTGAAAAATTTCAAGAAAAGGCATATATGGAATTCCAGGATTATGTAATGAAAGTATATCCCGATGATACCTACAGGTGTGTAGAATCTGAACAAGTATTTATTTCCATGTTTTTAAAAGGCTTCTTTTAAAATTTGAGAAACTTCAAGCTTTTTTTTCTATCTTCACTGTGGGGTGATATTGTTATAGTGTTACCCTGTTGCATTTTCTTGCAGGAATAACAGTAAATGAATAGTAGATATAAATTTAAATTCATATTTGATTTTCCCCTAAAATAATAGGGTGTAAAGTCACAGGCTGTATAAAGACTAGTAAAAAATTAATCCTGTAGGGCTGCACACATATTTTAAATGTTTATTAGTATAAAAACTATATGGTGCCATTGAAGTGTACACAGAACAAGAACCTGTCAGTTATTTTGTACAAGTAAATATTTCCAATTTAGTACTACTTGTAAAAATTCTGTCCGTTCCAGGCAATATTGTGTTCACCTGAACACTGAACTCTTTTTTCCTGTAGCACCAAAACTTTTATCAACAAATAAGGATTTAAAATGTAGCATATTCTTTATTCAATTACTATTAATATAACAAATCTTACAAAATTAAGATTTGGACTGGTTAATTTCTGGGTAAATAATCCCTGAAGGAAGTCTAAATCTCTATCTTGCAGCATAATTAAAAAAATATAATTAGAATATTAAAACATTAAAACTACAGAGATTATTATTTTAAAACTATACTGAAATCAGAACTAAGAAACAGGACGTGAATGAAATCTTCTTACCTCATCAGCCACCTCCATTGGTGAATGTACCCCTTCGGGTCCCATGCCAACTGGCAAATCCAAGGTTTGATACCCTTACAGACGGCAAAAGGCTGGGAGCAGTTCTCACCTTCAGTGGTAGAGTCTTCCCCAGCGATGGAACCACAGCGGTTCTTCTTGAACCCGCCTGCTGGAATTCCTCAGCTGATGGGACCCATACCAGCTTCTTCCACTGGCATGAGTGGGGCGGGTTAGTCCCATTTGGAGACTCCTTAGATATCCTGGACCCATGCCATGTAGGGCTTTACCCGGATACATGACCCACACCATGTACTGCTTTACCTGGATACAGCTCCTTAGATATCCTGGACCCACACCATGTGGGGCTTTAAAAGTAAAAGGCAACATCTTGAATTGGATCCCTAAACAAACAGGTAACCAATGCAGCAAGTGCAGTAGAGGTGTTATATGTGCAGCCCTAGGAGCTTCCAGTATTGTGTGCTACTGCATTCTGCATCAGCTGCAGCTTCTGATTAGATTACTCAAGGGTAGCTCCAGGTAAAATGTGTTGCGGTAATCCAGCCAAGAGATGACTAAAACATGAGTGACTATGTTCAGATCCAACTAAGAGCGAACTCGTGCACAATACAGTTGGTATAAAGGCCCTCTTGGCCACAACTGCCACCTCGTTTTAGAACAGAAGTCGTGAATCCAGAGGACCCTCTAGTCCTTTTGACAATAAATAGTGTAAACCTGGGTATACCGTCTAGTGTGCTAGTGAACTAGTCAGTGGCATCTTAACTGCTTCCTATTGGAGGAAGATTGATGGGCTAAAAAGTTACTCAGCCTAATTGTATGATCTTGTATGACAGTTTTTAGGAATGAATAACTTGTAAAAGCTAGTGTAAAATTGAATAAAATGTAATAATTCAACATCAAAATTTCCTAACAAGTAGGGTAGCATACTTGTTTCTTTGCCACGTTGGGTTAGGATAAGCTATTGACTATGTAAGATATACAATTGTGGAACTTTATTATGCATAATGTAGCAAAATTTCACACAGCAGCTCTGAATTTATGCAAACAACTAATTTCTAGACTATTTGAATAATATCTTCATATATGCTCTCTCAAATATCATATATGAATAAACTATCAGTTATTCACTTATGAATCTATTAGATTTTGTAATTGGATATAATTTTATATAACATTTTAGTGCACTATAAACCAAGCATCTAGTTTTAGAGTTCACTTATAACTAATTTTTTATTTTTTTAAACAATCTAACCTAATCTTAAATATTAGTTTTTAGCTCCTAATTTTAGTGTAAATAGAATGCAGTTCCATGTTATTTCACTTATAGCTATATAAATTATACATGCATAGCTGGATTCTGTTACCCTTGTTTTAAGATGGCCACTGAAAAAAATGAAGTTATCAAACTGCTGTTTCTGTTAAAACTAATCCATAGATAATTGTAATGAAGTTTACCCAGATAGAATATTCAAATTTAATTACAATTGTAGTGCTCTTCATCATGTTGGATTCAAAGCAAAAAAGGTGCTTTAGAGTTATGTGGTGAGGGAGGAGGTCCTCCTAGTATCTGTCAAAAATTCCAGAAATGAGGTATTTAGCTTGAGTGGTCAACAGAATTGTATCATGAAAAATATGATTTAGCATTTATTGCTGAAAAAATATACTTTTTGTTTGCTAATATTCATTGGTATTAAATAATAAGTCTCGTCTGTACATGTAAAAGTGTGCCACTGTTTGTCCAATCTGTCTTCCAGGCTCTCTAGGCTACTTCTCAGATTGCCGGCCTTAAGACTGATGAGTGCAGCTATCACAGAAGAACTGTTTTTTGCAGGACTAATTGGAAATGTTCAGATTGACAGTATCATACCATATATTCTACGAATGGAGACTGCAGACTACAACTCTCAAATAATTGGTCATACTATATAAAAAAAAATTAAACCAGTTTCTATACCATGGCAATCGTGGTGATTTAAATGTACATTATCTCCAAGAGATTAAAAAAAAAGTTTTCCTGTGAAGGCATAGCACGAAAAATAAAGGAAGGTGCTAATTGTTCTTTAGCAATTCATTTGAAAAACACAATGGAATATCTTCAGTGGTACAGGATGACTTAGCTTTTATCTGATTTTCAAGAACTTTGTACATTTCTGATAATTAGTGAAAATCAAGAAGTGTAGTTCATCCTATTTTTGTAGTTTAGCTATACATGGAACTTGTGAACTCCAAGCAAATACACATAAGTTAACCTTTGATAAAGAAAAGCTTCATAAAAACATTTCAACCTGATACTAGGACAAATAAATTTCTTTTCCAAATATTCTGATTCAGTATCTTGTTTCTACAAGTTTACTTTTGTCAGTTTTATTTCTCCTTTCATTTCTGATGAGACAGAGTTTCAATTCTGGATAACTCCTACTTTTTTCAGAAGTTAACTTTTTATTCAGAAACAGGTGATTTTGGAGTTACTTAAAACAGGGCTTTATCTCATGTTACTGTTCCAAATCAGTGATTACATGCAGTAATTGTTATGTTCAGAGTTTTTAGTAGTTGCCAAGATTTCAGAGTAAATATAATCCTAGATATTTTAATCACATCAAGAATTGTTATTTTCTAACTCCTGTTATTTATAAATGCAAGATAATTTGTCACTGTGATTATGCTTTAATAATGTTTATCCACATGTATCTAGGTAAATTTGGAAGTTTATTGAATTTCATTGTATGCAACTCTATGAAACAATACATTCAGCCACATCCAGTATTATGTGAGCAGTGATGCTTGCACAGTGTTCCCTCTCTCTTTTTCTATATCCTTGTGTATCCCAGGTTTGCTCCCTTATCTTAAACCTGGAGCAAATTTGGGAAGAATATAGAGAAAGTGAAAGATGACAGTAGAATTTTTCCCCATTGATACTGTTCCACCATCAGAATTACCCTAATGAATAAAATTACCACTTTTATTGGAAATGAATTTATTAAATTCTGTGTCCTTGAAGATTTAAGTTTCAGGTTTTCATTAAAGAATTCAGATAAAATTAATTTTTTTTGAAAAGGCAATAAGTGAATAAACAAGTAAACATTGATGAAATATATGTATTGCATACTAAATGGTATGTTGTTCCTAAATAGCAGTGATTGCACTAGAATCCTTATTTCATATTTTATGTTTCCATGTTTGAGTTTGCTACTTTGTATTTTCAGCTTTTGAAAACTTTTCCCAGTGCACCTTTCAGATTTATTAAAAGTGTGGTTTTTCCTTAGTTGTTTAGTAAAGGTAGTAGAGTTCACCATATTACTATACCAGAGGATACTGATACAGTGGTGTTCTGTCAATTCACTCTTACTTTAGATATTCTTAATCAGCAATTGAACCATCTCTATCAAATTATGGGCTCTACTAATTAATAAAAAGGAGTTTATGTAATATGACAGGTAAGATTATTTACTTGAAGGTTCTAAAATTATTTGACTACAAAGGGATATATTTTATATATTTCATAATGAAACACCTAATAATGAATTGATTAGTTAATTTTTTTATGCACACAAAATATATGCATATACTTGGGCACATGCAGAAATTAATCATATCTACAGTTGTGGTAGCTTTTGATGTATTTTTGGCAACATCTTACATATATAACTTGTCCTGTTTTAAAGCATATTTAAAAATCATTTGAATTGCACACCTCCCTAAATGGTGTCTGTAAATCTGTTCTGCAATCAGTAGAAATTTTCTGAATTCCATTCCAATTTTTCATTAGTTTTAGTGATTCACTTGTAGTGTACACATCATAATGTCCCAATTACTACCTTATTGTGTAAATATACTGTTGTAAATGTCTTTAAACTTAAAGAAGTGTAAATTTTATTTTGGCTGTATTTTTAAAAAATAAATTGTAACTTTTATTATAGAATCCTGTTAATTGCATTTTTTAAAAAAAAAACAGCTCAGGCAAACTATTCATCAATATTACAGTTCAATATACAGTAATTAGCTGAAATTGTAACTGAATGATCACACTGGCTCTTCATTAGGTTTTTTCTACCTGTTTATTGCTCACTAGTTTACATCTTTTTACTTTCCCCATTCTATGTAATTTAGTTTGGTTTCCTGTTTGGAGATACACAGTACCAAGTTTGAAAGCACAACAGAAATAATCAATAATCTTGAGTCTGATACACATTGGGTAATACTGAATCTGAAAATGTTATAAAATGGCGAGATAAAAGTTATATTTCCAAATGGTTTAAATGTCATTCATTTCATATTCAATTTTGTCACGCCAATGAATTGGTTTGCTCTAAATTGTGCATTAAAATTGCGAATACCGCCTTTCGCACGCGCAGCCGAGTAAGTAACGCGCGCGCGCCAAACGGACCAGTTTTCCTTCCTCGAATCTGCAAAAAAAAAAAAAAAAAAAAAAAAAAAAATCAAGGAGCTGCGACGCAGGCGCAGAAACGAGAAAGGAGGGGCGGAGCTCCAGGAGAATATGGAAAATGGCGGAATACGTGCAGGTGATGAAGAGGGCGTTGCAACAGCTCGGTGGACATGGCGGCATCCGTGGCCTTATGTGGCAACTGCTCAGGTGAAATGTGCTGATTGCGCCAACGTGAGGAACTAGGACGGGCGGTCCTTTCCACCTGGGGAGCGTCTTGCCGGAAACTCCGGCTCGCAGGGTTGAATGACATGACCCTCAGAGGATCGTTAGAGGAGAAAGTATTTCCAGAAATTCGTCAGTTAAGCAGAAAAGGGCCGAAAGGAAGCCGACCTTTGATGTCCGGAACGGGCATCTCTCGAAGATGGGAACTAGGGCGATCTTATAATGAAGAGGTCTTCAAACTTGGCCGCTTTAAGACTTGTGGACTCCAACTCCCAGAATTCTCCAATCAGCTATGCTGGCTGGAGAATTCTGGGAGTTGAAGTCCACAAGTCTTAAAGCGGCCAAGTTTGAGGACTTCTGTTATAATGGCTGCAAAGCCTGTTGTTGGGAAGGTCACTGTTGGGAAGCTTTCTCTAACTTTGGGCTCTTCTTGACTGGGGCGTAATCCCTGCGAAAGGACGGGGCTCTGTTTATGGGCGCCGTCCAAGGTTTGAGAGATCCAGGCTGCATTCAGTCACTCGGCCCCAGTCACTCCTGACGTCGAGCTGCTCCTTGCCTCCCGACCTTGCTTTTAACAAGGTTACTGTAACTGGACTAAGAAATACATTTGCGCTGATTGTTTCGCCGGTGCTGTGCTAAAGGAAGGGATAGCAATAGTTTTAAATAATACGGCAGAGATGGTTTAGTCACTTAGAGAACAGATAATCGATTACAATTATTTGGGAATAATTTTTCAGGCTGCTAACTCATTGGCAGATAACTTGTCTAGTTGCAAGCAAGTTATGTAGAAATAATACTTCTGCGGTGTTATTTGTAAGAATGTAATAAATAATAATGTAATATATAGGGGACTTGATTATTTTCACCTTCCCCTAATAGTTTTGTTTATTTGGAGCAGCAACTGAAAAAAAAAATCTTATCCATTTGATTGCCCTAATAAGATATTTGAAAGGTAAAACCAACCAAAGCTACCTTATACAGTAGTTTTGCATTAGTTATCTAACAGTGATCTCCAGACTTTCAGATAGAGACTTTCACAATTTATTTGAAGGTGGCAGAGACTCAAGATCTTCTGCATGCAAAGCCTGTAGACTGTCGCATAACTATAAACCCCTTGAAGATTTTATCTTATTTTGGACATTCACAGGGTCAATGATCTGAAGATTGGTACCCTAGTAGGGACTGATAAGTATGGAAACAAATACTATGAAGACAAGAGGTTCTTTTTTGGTAAGTAAGGATACTTGGATTATATTTTAAAACGGGTTAAATAGTATTAAATCTTTTGTATGACTAATCCAGATTTTGATCTTGCTTTTCTGGCATTATTTTAGCTTTAAGAAGTAACTTTACTTAAAAAAAAAGTTCATGCATAGAAAAAATAAACAATGTTAGTGTTTTAAAACATGTATGCATTTGTTTATTCATTGTATATGGCTGCCCATCTCACATCCTGACTCTAGACAACCTTCAATTTTAAAATAAGTAAAAATATATACAATTATTAAAATAAACTTAAAAATGAATCACAGGTAAAATGTGTGGCAGTTGAAGAATCATAAAAGATGTTCAATATAGTCAGGAAACTTGATCACACATGGGGGAGGGGGGCAGACGTAGTTATTGAACTGGATCTTCAAGACTTTCTGAAAGGCCCACACAATGGGAGTGAACCAAATCTCAATGTTCCAGAAGCGGAAAGGGGTCTTGTTTGGATTCTGCCTGCTGAGACTACTTAGCCTATGGAATCTACAACATACTTCTCCTGTGGGTCAAATAGGAAGGGTAGAAACAATCAGAGAGACACAGACCCGTAATTTAATTAGAAGAATAATTAATACATAATGATTATATTGATCACAGGTTCCTTAGTATTGCAAAATATTGTATTTTACGTTTCTCATACAAATAAAACTGTTAAGGGAAATTTAATCTTAAGAGATGTATAAACTCCAGATTTGTAAATCTGAAAATGGTAAATAATTTATATCAAAATTAGAAGTATAAACAAGTAGTTTATCTTATAGAAACCAATAGATATTTGTCCTTGTAATTCCATTTGAAATGTTACCATTAGAAGTTATTTTTCCTATATAATAGTTATTTAAATTGCTAAATTAAAATATTAGTTCCTGGGAAGTCATAGTAAAGATACATATATTGTCCTGCATTCTTCTATTTTAAAAAAAAATCTGTATATGTGAATGATATTTTTGGTTTCTAATTATCCTCTTTCAATATGTCAAGCTAGTCCTTCTCAAAATTGAGAATAGAACTATAGATTGCCATAAAACTTGATTTTGTATAACTCTAAGAGAATTAGTTTGTAATTAATAAAATAGCATACATAGATCTTTTAAAAATTCTGATATACTTTTTAAAATTGTTATCTTTAAGGTCGTCATAGGTGGGTCATATATACTGCAGAAATGGATGGCAGGAACACATACTGGGATTTAGATGGAAGCATGATACCTCCTGAATGGTAAATACATACATTTATTTATGTTTTTATTAACTTGTAAAACAGGTATCTCAGAACAATTCTGTTTATAAAGTAAATTAATTTGAGTCTTTTAAACTATACCTCAGTCTCTAACCCTTTACCAGCAAATGGATCATTATGGATCATTATGGTCATTACATCAGATCAGTGAAAGTGTTAGGTTCAAACATCACTATAAATGCATATTTATTACTGGAAACTAACCAGTGTCTTTGGAATTTTGTTTTATGTACTTGTAGAGTGATTGGTAACATTCTGTGGAAATATTAAATGGCCTTATTGGTATTTTATCGTGATAAGATCTGAAAAAACATGTTACAAAAAGTTTGCTAGAACCAAAAACAATATTACATATGAAGTTCCATTGTCTGTCTTGGCTGTTTTGGAAAAGAAATATGATTCAAATAATACTAAAATTTTGTCTTTCGTTTTCCTTTAAATTAGACTTTAGAGGGGGAGGGGCTCCAGTAGTCCAAACAATTGCCATAATGATTGTGCTAATTTACCACAATAACATCCCACTTCTTTCCTGTACACACTTCGTTCCCTCCCTCTCCATCCTGGTTAATTTATTTTAATTTGATTTTAAATGTATGATCCTTATTTATTGTTTTAATGTTTTTAGTACATTTTAATTGAATGTCTGTAGATTGCCTAGAATTGCTTCTGGCAAGATGGGCGGCATACAAATTAAATAAATAATTCTTAGCTTAAGCTTTAGAAATAAGGCACAGTGCCTATAACTTTTTTTGCCATATTCTTCATTTAATGTCTAATGATTAATCTATCAATTGCTAATTGCTTTGAAAAACTATGTATATTAATACCTACAGTTTTAGTCAAGGTTGCCTTCATTAAATGTTCTGTAATATTGTACTGTTGGATATTTTCAATTGCACCATCATTGATAAGTTTTAAATATTACATGAATATTTTATGAATATATTAAATATTACATTTTCCCATTACTTCAATGGAAAAAAATCTTATTTAACAATAACCATTTTGCTGCTTTAATTTAATTTAATTCTTGTAAGAACTTGTTCTGTTTTTTTAAGGTTTGCTTAGTATTTATGTTATATTATGCTAATTTCTAAGGTTTGCATATTTAAAAAATGCTTTGGAAGAAAAGTTTTGGTTAAAGCAGGCTTATGATTTTCAGTCTTTCACTGAAACCTGGGGAGAGAAATCTCTAAATTTTTGTTTTCATGTGGAAACAGTACTGAGAATTTAAAATTAAATGCAATGAATAAAATAAATTCTGTCACTCTGGATCCTTGATGTACTCATTGGTATAAATAAGAGAATTTTTTTCCTGATTTTCCACATCAGACCTTTCATCATATTTTTATTTAATCAGCTTGTCACAAGCAGGTTTCTCTTGGACTACTACATCCGTACTTCAAAACTCCTGATTACCATTCATTGGCAGCAGAAAAGTCTATAAAACTAAGTAATATTTGCAGCCCAAATCTTATAGCCTTAGCTTTGTCAAGTTATTGAATATGAGAAATTGCCCTTAGTTTTTTGACAACTATATTCAATTTCCATGACTTCAAATTTATTAAATATAAAATTTAACCGACAAGTCTGCATAATTTTAAAAATGTAACTATTTTTTATGTTTTAGGTAGTATAACTGTTGTCCATAAAACATAATTTGTTGTGAACCTATGTGTGCAAATATATGTCCTTAGGAAATATTTTTTATTGTATTGTTTTCGTTACAAGGCATCGTTGGATTCACTGTATGACAGAAGATCCCCCAACTACACATCCACCAGTGAGTCGTAAATTCATTTTCCAAAATCATAGAATGAATGAAAGTGGTACTCCTAAACAATATGTACCATACTCTACAACACGTAAGAAGATACAAGAGTGGGTTCCACCATCTACACCTAGCAAGTGAAAGAAAAAGAACATGGTAATTTGCAAGAAAAAGATTGTTTGTTGTGCATCTTTATTTAAAATAAAAATTTTGATTAAAAATATTTTGAAATCAAAATACTGTTGGGAAAGAGTTATCTGAGTAATGGAATGGGCAGAAATCGGATATATAATATGCTGTAAAAGTGCATGTTTGTGGAATATTTTTGTAGAATTGAGAGTCTGGTAGAATCCAGTAGCTTTCATTATAAAATATTCCTCAGTAAGAAAACAATATAAGATTAAACAAGAATGTAGCTTACCATATCATAAATATTCTGTCCAAGATCTGGGAAAACAATCCAAGTTTTCAACAATTTACATAAAGTCACTAAGAGGAAGTAGTATAGATCACTCTGAGAATGTCATTTCAAAGGATGAGGAGGTTGCCACTGGGAAGACACACTGCTTGATTGATGGAACCTGGAACATACCTACTCTTCCTGACCTCACCAGATGGATAGAAACATGGATTAATGGATCTCTATTATAATCATTGTAGGATATATAAATTATTAGATATATAAATTAGATGTATAAAAGCTTCAAGTCACACAGTGTGCAATGGAAAAACTAACGCTAAAAACTTTACTCGGAGACTAAATCAGAAGTGAGGAATGTCAACTAACTTCAAACAAAATTTCTTGATTCCACCTGTAACACCATACCAAAACAAGTAATGAAATATAGATGTCTGTTGAATGTCTAATGTTAACACTATCTGGGTGAATAAAATAAAGTGAAAATAAAGTCTAACAAATCAATCATTTTATTTCTTGCACTTTTGATTTGACCTTGAAAAGAATATTGTTCAATGCAGGATGTTTTGAAGTGCTTCAAATTAACATGCTTTTAAGATTTGTCTAAAGGTTTATAATATCTAAAAGAATCAGCAGCGTAAAATCTTTGAACTTCAATTATGTTTTAGTAATGTCACTAGTATATTCAAAACTTAGACTAGTTACCAAATTCTGAGTTAAAATAATTTATACATAAAATTGATCAAATAAATGAATATCAAATATTGTATTGAGAATATTTTTCTTTGATATAGTATAGTGACTGAGCTATAAATAAAGTCATCCAGACTAATGTTCCTTTTTCTAGGAATTCATTCAGCTAATGTCAGCTCTGCCATGTAAAAGATCTTGAGTAAGCTCTTTTCAGTGCTTTAGAAAGTCCTCCTTCCATTGTTGTCATTTTGTCCTACAGAATTTAACATTGATTTAATTTTAACATATTGTAAAGTTAAATAACATGCATACTACTATTCAAGCTAAATATGAAAATAATAATTTCTGTCCTAGTTGTTTCTCTTGAGTACATTTAAATATTCAAATATTATGCTATGGATGTATCTTTGGTACCATGTTATACAGTATAAACTATTCTGCCCGAAACTCTATATACATTTTAATAATTCTAATAAGTCAGTTTCCTAAACATAAATCTGTATAAAAGCTGAGGACTATTCAGAACCTTGCCCTTTGGGTAAGTTCTTAAATGTGGTAAATATGGAATACAATTAAGCCTATTTCTATATTATTGTTTAGAGAATTAAGATTAATATTACAAGTATTCAAGGCATATATACTGTACTATCTTAGTTTTGTTATATATTAGCTGCATTTTGTCTCATTTGAATCCTAAAGGTTAATGGAAACTATTTAAAAATTATGTTTCAAGTTCAGTTTTTTTGGCTTACCGTACCTATTAATTGCTAAGACCATGGTTTGCTTCATTTCAGACAGTAAAACAAATTTTGACTTATCTATACTGAATACAAAAAATTCAGAGTTCTTCCACAGCTGTGCCAGAGAAGGGAGTATATGAGTTTGACACTCAGCTCTAACCAGCACTTAGCCCTGTATTTCATACAGTATATACAGTAAAACTGATGACAGGCTCTAGTGTACCTGTCTTCTAGTAAAGGCTGCTAAGTTTTCATTCTCTCTGTCCCTCTCCAGTAGTAATTTCCTTGCAGCCTGAGAAGCAATAGGAAAAAAGATGGTCATTGATCATTTCTTAACAAAATCAAAAGTTTTAAAAAATAAAAGGGTACAATTCCTTTTTGAAAGAGGCCCGCCAGATAAAATATCTTCATTATATATGATAAAAATAAACATATCACCCCAGAATATATTAAATACATACATATTATACATATTTTAAATGTATCAGTATACTTTTAAATGGAAAAGACATTGGTTTGGGAACCAAATGTAGGTTAGTCTACACCACGGGTGTCAAACTGGCGGCCCGTGGGCCGGATGCATCATGCGCAGGCCACACCCACCCCAGCTCCGTGAATGGGGAAAACGTGATACATCATGTGACAGCAACGTGATGTGATGAGTTTGACACCTGTGGTTACACGATAGTCCTCGACTTACAACAGTTTGTTTAGTGACGATTCAAAGTTATAACAGCACTGAAAAAGTGAGTTATGCGTTTTTTAAAGTGAGTTGTTTTTCCCATGATCATTACAGTATCCCCGTGGTCATGTGATCAAAATTCAGACACTTGGCAACTAACTCATTTAGGATGATCGCAGTGTCCTAGAGTCATGTAATCAACTTTTGTGACCTTCTGACAAAGACAATGGGATAATTAGATTTATTAATCGTGTTACTAATTTAACAGGTGCAGCCATTCACTTAACAACTATGGCAAGAAAGGTCATAAAATGGGACAAAACTCAAAAATGTCTTGCATAGCAACAGAAATTTTGAGTTCAATTCTGGTTGTAAATAAAGGACTATCTGTATTGTTACTTATGGCTACCTATAGTTGTGAAAGTTGACAGGGGAGCAAAATCTATTTGAGCTGTGGTATTGGAGAGAGTTCATTCCTTGGACCACAAAGATGACAAGTTCTGGAGTGTATAAACTCATGCATATTGCTGGGAGGCAAAATCACTAAATGTTGTCTTATTTCAGCCATGCCATATGCTCAAACTCACTGGAAAAGGCAGTTGTGCTTAGAATGATTGGTGCAGTGGTTAGTAGTGCCCACCCGCCCGGACATCTCTGTGCATGCACAGAAGTGTCCACCAGCAAACCGGTAGCAGCGGGATTTGAAACCCACTACTGGGTTGGTGGTACAAGGAAACAAGGCTACCAAAAACGTGTTGGCTAGATATCATCAAAGCCAATGAGCTAGAGCCTAAAACAACAAAAACCAACAGCACGAAATATATGAAGAGAGCTAGTCCACAGAATTGGACACAATTGAATGGATAGCATTTTATATTTTAAAAAGTTAATATTTAAAGTATAAATAAGCAGATAAGAATAAATACCGGTAAGCTTCCTTGATCTTAAGGTATTAAGACTTAATAATTTAATATAAGCTTTTTATTTTATTTATTTTTATTTTTATTTGATTTATATGCCGCCCTTCTCCGGAGACTCAGGGCGGCTTACAATGCGTTAAGCAATAGCCTTCATACTTTTGTATATTTATACAAAGTCAGCTTATTGCCCCCACAAACTGGGTCCTCATTTAACCTACCTTAGAAAGGATGGAAGGCTGAGTCAACCTTGAGCCTGGTGAGATTCGAACCTGCAGAAATTGCAGGCAGCTGTGTTAATTACAGGGTGCATTAAACCACTGTACTACCAAGGCTTTTTGTGGATAATGTCAGAAGCAATCAGCCCCGTTACCTTCCTGGGGTAATTGCCTGGATCGTGGCATTTTCCTTGTGTATACTTTTGAAAAATAAAACCGGAATACATCTTCTAATTAAACTCATATTTATTGTAAAGAAGAAAATAAAACATCTTACTGATCTAATTAGTTAATTGTTACATTTTTGCAAAAGTTTATGCCGGTTGCTTCTCAGTAGCCAGACCTTTCTTGGCAAGAGAACAAAGGAAAGATGTGTGAAAGAATGTGGGTGGAGTACATGCGCAATTTAGCTTACTGATAAGGATTCTTGGCATGCTACGGAAAGTCTGATAGTCCAGAAATGAGAGCTCAGCTGGTAAATAAAAAAACGCAGTGACAGATAAAATATTTGCTCTGAATTAATATCTGGCTGAATCTGTTGCTATGGTAGAGGTGATGTATGCATTGTGTTACTTGGGAGGCTTTCAAACCTCAAGTACTGTAGACTCAAGTAAGAGTAGAGAGTTCTGTGTAATCTTAGTTCTGCCACTTACAGATTGGACCCCTAATCCTACCTGGCTAATTAAACTGACGAGAAAGGGACTGCAAATCAGATTTGGGCTAAAGCCAATGTGTTTCTGAGAGATGGGAAAAGGCCATAAATTATTTAGAACTTTTGACAGTCTGGATTCAAACCTGAGCATCGGACAGAAACTACATGAATTACTCATTGTTGACACATGGAGGAGCCTGTGGAAGTGGTTTGATCATCCTCCTAGATATTTCAGCTGCTTTTAATACTGTTGACTACTGTACAGGCAGCCTTTGGATTATGACCACTTGTTCAGCAACTGTTCAAAGTCATGTTAGTACTGAACAAGTAATACTTGCAACCAGTCCTCAAAGTTCCAGCCATTGCAACACCCCTGAGGTCATATGATCATGATTTGGATGCTTGGCAATCAGCTCACACAATGGTTGCAGCGTCCCATGATCAGGATTGTCATTTGCAACCTTCCCTGTTGGCTTTACTACAAGCAAAGTCAATAGAAAATGCAGTAGGGTGAGTTGCAAATTGCTCTGGTAAGTTGCTTCTGCTATTTTTCCTCCTCGTTAACCCCATGCTGTATAACACCTGCCATCAGTCTCTGCCAACCTGGCTTGCAATCCCCACCAAGCCACTTACAGGCTCCACCAACCTATAGCACCTGCCTGTGACATCCCACCCCCTACAACGCAGAATAGAGGTGTAGATCATTCTTTGACTGCAGTATTCATGCAACCCCCTTTACTCTCTGCCTGGACTCCTGTCTCTTCCCACTTAACAAACTCTACAATCCTGGGGTTGCAATAGCAACCAGGATTGCCAAGATTGCTGTCGCTAAGGGGTGTGGGCATATGACATTGAATTTTACACATGCAACACTTAGCAATGGAAATTCCAGCCCAGTTCCATTGTAATTTAAGGACTTCTTGATAGCTTAGAAGGGTTAAGAAAAGGTATTGTACACATGGTCATTTGAGTCTTTGGCCTCAATTTAAAAAAAAAAGGAATAAAAATGTGTGAAGTCTTTATTCTTCTGGAGGCTACTGCTGAAGATACAGCTGGGAGCAGGTTCAGAGGAGGCTGACAAAGACAGGCTTGAGGTCATGCCCTAAGTTTGGTTTTGAAAAAAGAAAATAGGGAACACAGTAAATGGGTGTCCTAGGATGGGTATCAAAGGTGAGAAGTTATATCCACCTACACTTGGTCTCAGTTCAGTGTTTTTTCTTGTTTAAGATCCACATAAAATTACTGGAGAGATTCTTTCTGGTTGAGGGTGAAGTATCAATACACAAATGATACTCAGTTACCTTTGGCCTATTGGGAGCTAGAGTAGAAATGATGAGCCAGTGTCTAGTGGCGGACTGGGTTTCAATGAGGAAAACAAATTCAGACAACCCAAACAAGGTGCAGTGGTTGTTGATTTGGGGCTGATTCAAAGACTACTATTTGTGGCTCATGATAGAGTAGGTTCTTTCTCAAAATATCAGATGGGACCATTAGCTTTTAATATCTTTAGTCAGTGTCCTAAGTGCAGCCACCTGAAACAAGATGTACTTAAGAGGGTCACGCATACACTTGTCATCTCTTAATAAAATTAATAAAAATAAAAGAGTAGTTCACTCTATTCATGGCTGTCCTGAAGACCAACTGGTAACTTCAACTACCATATTTTTTGGAGTATAAAACACACTTTTTTCCCTCCTAAAAGAGGCTGAAAATTTGGGTGCGTCTTATACTCTGAATGTAGCTTTTTCAAAGCTTTTTTTCAGCCCCAATGAGGCGCTAGTGAGTGAAGCGATCTCCGTGGTTTGCCTGCTTTTCTCATTGTTTCTCTCTCCAAAGATCAGTTGTGCTTTAGAAGCTGTTTTTTTATCCCCAAGCAGGGGATAAAAACCAGCAAACTAATGCACTGAAGCTGACCAAAGGACACTAGCCAGATGAATACCAGGTAGGCAGATTTTTTCCCCCTATTTTCCTCCCCAAAAACTAAGCTGCATTTTATACTCCGGTGCATCTTGTACTCCGAAAAATAGGGTAGTTCAGAACACAGCCGAAGTTGTGTGCAGCTAAGTGATGCTGTCCTGCGGGAACTACACTGGCTTCCAATAGGTTTCTAAATGCAAATTAAGATGCTGGTTTTACCTATAAAGCCCTATGTCCATGATGGTGAAACTATGGCACGCATGCTGGAAGTGGCACATAGAACCATCTCTCTGGGCACGTGAGCTGTCGTCCGTTGCTCTTCCAGGTTCTGGCACGCTGCTTCAGCTGGTCTTCTGCGCAAAGCGCCAGAAACCAGAAGAGAAGTGGCCCAGTGTGCTTGTGCACTCTGAGAAGATGATCTTCCAGTTTCCAGCATTCATATGCACACTGGCCACCTGGTCTTCCAGTTTCTGGTGCACATGTGTGTGCGAAGAACAGCTGGCCAGTGTGCATGCATGTTCCTGAAACCAGAAGATCATCTTTCTGGAGTGCACATGCATGAAGACCAGCTGGCTGATGCACCGGAATCTGGAAGAGCAACAGGCAACAGTTTGTGTGCCCAAAGTCTTGGAGAGGGGATCCTGGTGGTCACTTCCAAGGGGAGCAGAACTGTTGGCCAGGATGGGCAGGCCGGGACTTCCCTCCCTCAATGCCCAAGCAGGTTTCTTGCATGGCCCAGCCCTCCAGCCTGTGGCACTGATGCTCATTCGTGGTCCGGGCACTCCAGAAGAGTAGCAGTAACAGCCGCTCCCACTCTCCGGTGTGGGAGTGGCTGCAGGGGCTGGCCGGTCATTCCTGCCCCTCACCCTGTGGCTGCCGCTGATGCTGCTCTTCTGGGGTGCCTGAGCTGGCCAGGCGCTCCGGACCATAGATACACGTCAGTGCCATGGGCTGGAGGGCTGGAGCTGCGCAAGAAGCCCGCTTGGGCAGGGAGGGAAGCCCCGGCTCACCCGTCCTGGCTGACAGCTCTGCTCTCCTAGGAAGTGACTGCCAGAATCCCCTCACCATGTCTTTGGGTACGCGAGCCATCGCCTGTTACTCTTCCGGAATCCGGTGCACTGGCCAGCTGGTCTTCACGTGCGCAGGAGCGCAGGAAAATGGAATAGCAGCTGTCCAGTGCACATGCACGCTCTGGGAATATGATCTTCCAGTTTCCGGCCATCTCGCACATGTGGAGACCACCTGGCCGGTGCACTGGGATCCGGAAGAGCGATGGGCAACAGCTTGCATGCCCAGGTAGTGGCTCTGCATGCCACTTCCAGCACGTGTGCCATAGGTTTGCCATCACAGATCTAGACTCTAGAGCAGGGCTCTCAAGCTCCCAGCCAGCAGGCCGGATGTCTCATGCGCTGGCCATGCCCACTCCCAGTTTAGGAAAAGGGAAAAAAGTCTAGATATGTCAAGTGATGCTGCCATGATGTCGTGAGTTTGACACCCCTACTCTAGAGCTTTTTGACTAAAAAAAACCGGTCTAGTTCAACCTTTATGAAACATTTATTTGATGTAAAATGAAGCAGCAAATTCTTAGGTCACTGTCTTTTGATAACTAGTTTAGACATAATTCAATTCTAATGCAGATTATTGCTGGAATTGTATTTTAACCATTTGTTTTAGGTCCATTTAAACTGGTAGCTTTCACTTGATAAATAACAAAAAATATTTAGTGGCAACAGGCTGGGGATTGTGTGTCAAAGGTGAAATAACAATTGTGACCATATAATGACCCCCTTTTTTGTCTATGCATACACAGGTAGAAAAGTGCAGGGCTTCAACTGCACAATTGTGATTAGTATCTGGAGTTTTTTTACTACCCAACTCGCCCACCAATAGACCACCAGTGATAATGTTGCATTTGTTTTAAAATATAATGGATGGCGTATTCTAAGTATCCTCAGTCTGATTTCTGTTAAGCTCTGTTTTCATATACTGTATGGAACAAATACTTAATTTGGTATTTTGAACCTTGGCAGGTTGCTTTTTTCTGAGATCACCAGTTGGCTTTTGGCTGAAGTGAATGTTTTGAAACTAAAAGCACTCATTGTGGTAGCCATTATTTGACAGTTCACAACACACTTGATATTTCACACTCCCAAACATTTAAACTTTTTAAAAAGTCTGAAAAGGTAAACAGTTCTAGCCTAATTCACTTAAAGCAGCACTCACTCTTGTATTGAATCTTAAAACCTATTGCTGAAAGATCTTGTTGCTCATTTTTCCCTTCTCTTTTCCATCTATTGAAAAAAAATTAGTGAACATGAACTTTGGCTATAGTTTTGGGCAAATTTGATTGGTGTTAATAATCGTACACATGAATAGCAAAAATTACAAGGGATTGACAGGTTCTAGCAATAAAAGGCAAGGAGCAGAGTGAGAAAATGGGACTAAAATTAAAGGCAACCAAACTAATGACTACAAGTACAACAACCATGCTTAAAACTGATAATGAAGATATCAAAGTAGTAGATAGCTTCAGCCTTTTAGGCTCTGCTATTAATAATAAAGGAACAAGCTGTCAAGAAATATTCTACAAATTAGCATTTGGTAGAACAGTCAGGAAGGCCTTGGAAAAGACATTCAGATGCTGTGAAATACATCTATACCTACAAAAATGCAAACATTTAATAATGCAAACATAATAATATTCCTTGTGACATTCTATGGAAATAAAAGTTGGACTTAGATGAAACAAGTAGAAAAAGTATTAATGCTTTTGAACTTTGGTGTTGGAGAAGATTTCTAAGTATTATGTACAGCTAAGGAAACAAACTCATGGATCATAGAACAAATCAATTCAGAGTTCTCACTCAAAATACAAATGATCAGGATCTAATTATTATACTTTGGACACATTATATGAAGCCCTAGCTCTCTGGAGAAGCCTCTGAGGCAGTGGAAGGTGGAAGAAAAGAGAAAAAGAAGAGGACCAAGAGTACAATGGATGAACTCAGTTACACTGATGATGAATGAAATCACCATTGACCTGAAGGACTGGGTTAGAGACAGAACGTGATGGAGAAAATCTGTTGACACCAAACTTGATGGCACATAATCAACCAATCACTAATGGTAGTGCTTGAATAAGTAAGTTAGTATTACTATTATTAGTGGTAGTATATCACCACCTACCAACATTTTAAATATGTCATTTGGTTTTAAATATACTTTTGTTTTGAAAAACAAGACAAAATAGACTTTTCTAGCATTTTTATTGTATTTTTATACTTTTATTCAATTAAACAGAAAATAAAAAATTTAAGGAGCATCTCATATATGTGTCTCTGTGTGTAATATTAAATATGATAAATAATTATCATATTTCATTATAATTTTCTATACATCTATCCAAAAGCATTTTTTGTAAGTCACAATTAATATCAGATCTTCAGTTCATGGCGTAATTGGGTTCGTAAATTTGTCTTTAAGCAATTAAATGACAAGTCTCTCGCCATGTGACAAATCCATTTCATTATCCCTCCTTCAATTTCCATGAATGTACAGTAGCTCCAAATAATACAGATTTTCAAAAATACTTTCACAAAAATACTATTACAAAGTCATATATATGAAGGGTAAATCATACAAAGTTTGAATTAACCCTTATTCTTATTGCATTTGCAACCATAGCATGATTTATTGTTCCTTTTCTATACAAACACAATATTATTATATTGTTATCACATTATAAAAATTTATTATTATTATTATTATTATTATTATTATTATTGTAATTATATATAATTATAATTATAATTATGTTATTATAAAAAGGTAAAAATTTCCCTGTCCAGTCGTATCTGTCTCTAGGGCATAGTACTTATCTCCATTTCTTGGCAGAAGAACCTAACATTGTCTGAAGACATTTTCTGTCATCATGTGGCCAACATGGCTTTACGCCAAAGGTGCACCGAAAGCTGTTACCATTTCACTGAAGTGGTACCTATTAATCTACTCACATTTGCATGTTCTCCCTAGGTAGGCAGAAGTTGGGGCAAGGAAAGGGAGCTCATCCCATTGCATAGTGTTCAGCTCTAGAATCTAGGCTATCAGCTTTTCAGCTGACAAACCCAGCCATTTTGTCCCTTCCTCCTATTATAATATGACAACCTTAATGCAATATCTGGTATTGTAACCTCTTCCAATAAGTAGCAGCTTAAGATTCTACTCTCAATTATATATCAAAAATACCTCTTGGTGATTCTAATCAGATGTTCCCACTCTTAAGAACATAAATTGGTCCCTATTGTCCAAACATCCCATAAAACAAAACAAAGCAAGGAACACCTCTTACGTGCAACTTTTCTTCCAATCAAATTTCCTGAATGGTTCACAGCAGTAGAATCCACTGCTCTGATTTCTTAAGAACATCATTCCCAGATGATTCCTCTGAAATCCTAGGGAATTTCTATTTTGATACACCAGCAAAACAAAAAGAACACCAAGGCCTGCAGTAGGAACACATAGAAACTAAACAATTTTGTGTTCCACTCGTATAAAATTGTATAAAGAACTTCATCCTGCTCTCCACCCTCCTTTATGTACATATGCCCAATAAATTTGCTTCAGAAGGATATTAGGTTTCCTCATAAGACTGGGTTCAACATTGAATAAGAAGAAAAACTTGACTTCCTATTTTTCCATCTGCTGAATGCCACCATTAGTACCATACATTCAGATACTGTACTGTACATAAAAGAAAAACTGAGTTTGTTATAAGGCTTATTATCTGGGCTGCAAAAATACATATAAATCCTGGATGGTGGCAAAGAGGTACAAAAAACCTAATAACTGTTTGCCATTACTTACTTAGTGGCATCTGCTTTTTGCAGGGGGAAACTACTAGAGCAGATTAATAGAACAAATTTACATTTAGAACAGTCTTCCAAATATCAACTTTAACAATTAAAAATATAAACCCGTCCCCTCTGACAAAATAAGCACTTACAAATTAATAGAGTTACTCTTTCATTCCAGAAGTGGGGGGTATCTATGTCTTTCAAGATACTTCTGAATTATAGTGTTCAGTATCCCATCTGTGTGGTCATCCTGACAGTCTCCTAGAAGTTGTAATTCAGCAAGAAAAAGGCGGTTATGCATTTTTTTACTCCTGCACTTATCCTCAGTTATTTATGATAGCATTTTTATTTTATTGAATGTTCATACCATGTCACCACAAATTTGTATGTAGTTGATCCATACAGAATGGAAGTGACAAATAATCATGCACCTAATAATAAGAAAACAAGTATAGCCAAAGAAAAGAGTGAGAGCTGTACAAAGGAAAGAATGAGAGCTGTACAAAATGGCTGGGAGCATTGGCTGAAATCACTGAGGGAGCAGGATGACCTGCATTTTCTACTGGAGCCATTTTCTCTTAGAGGACAAAGAGCCAGAATCCAGACTTCTGTTTTGTCAATTAAAAAAGGAACCTATGTCATTAATCCTGTCATTTTAAATTGTTGTAATTATTTGGCATGGTGAGTGGTGCTTATGTACATTATCTCTTATGAAAAAAATCATGTTTAGTTTTCTAATTACAGTTCTACCTTAGTGGGAAATGGGTTTATTGCCTTTCAAATCGTACAGATACTAAGAGTGCTGTTGTAGCTAATGATACTATTTCAATGCTTGCTAACATCATAGTTGCTATGCTACAGCAATTTCCTTGTTCTCTTTCAGACAATTGATTTAGATGCAAGGGGGGAAAAGCATAAATACCAAATTGTTTCCTGTTGTTCTTGATATTTACTTACAGTCCTATAAACTAGGTTTTCATACATAAAAATTTAGCCGTTTTAAATAAAGAATAAAGTGAAATCTGTAAAGAAAGTTTTGATCCACTATTTGATGGCGCATGTACTGTATGATCTGCAGGGAATTTAAAACTTAAAGCCAACTTACCTTCCAGAAGTTTCAAGGGGAATTTCACTGTGAATCTGGGAATCCATTTATAGATTCAACTGTGTACAATTAAGTTCACTGGAGTTTGAAAATGACCACCTAACAGTTGTATAATTGTCCATTCAACTTGTTCTGCCAATTAGTTATTAATTAAACTATACTCGGAAGATAGGCTTTATATCTCAGACAGTCTGTACGGTGGATGTCTCATTTTGACTTGGGGTGTTATGCATACAGGGTTTGTGACTAGGTATAAAAGATGAACCCAGCCAATTGTGACATATCAAGTAACAAAATAATGGCTTAATGTACTTTGTTGTTGCAGCCTGGTGGACGTAACTCCAATCATCACCAGCCAGCATGGAAATGCCAGGATTTATAGTTCCCCATATCTGGAGGTCCTTAGATTGGTATAAGATGCTTTAGTTAATCTGTAATTATGAATGGATTTCAATTTCATTCATGCTTTCTAAAATGATACACGTGACTCACTTTGTAAGAAGAACAGAAAATTTTCTGTTTCCAAGTGTCAACTATGGTATGATAACATTTTCTACATCATATAAATGTTAGTTTATGCAAAATAAATTCTAGTATGTTAGCCTTTAATTGCTTCTACTCCTGCTCCTACTAACATGCTGAAGGGATGTTATGTATAGGTCATAATATTTTAAACCTGCAAATCTGACATTCTGACATTCATTTGTAAAAAAGTCTCTGACTTCATTTTGGAATTGTCTTAAGATTTGTTATTTATTATCTACAATAGTTATTTCTTCCCTGCTCATTGAGGACCAGCAGCCACTGGGATAAATGTAGCTTTGCTGTCTTAGTAACAAAAGCATTACATGTGTGTTCAAACCCCATATTCCACATTGCAAATGTGCTTTCTCCATATTCCAGCAAAATATTTTTTTTAAATGCATGAGGGTGGTCAAATCCTGGGGCAGGACTAGTGCAGGAAATGTGAATTTACTATCTTGGTTTTAAAGTATAGCAATATCCTGAAGAAGCAGTTCTAGAAATGAGGAAACATTGATAGAGGTCTCAGACCTTGTCCTATTTGAAGTTTATGGTGGTATCTTCATGGTCTTAGAATTTAATCACACAACATTATTTTCATTTGATCCCCTGCTAAATAAATAAAATCATGTTAAGTGACTACTTTCTAGAATGGAATAAAAATATTTTTCCCTTATTTATTTTATTATTTATTTTATTAGTCATATTTCTATACCGCCCACTCTCCGAGGAATCTGGGCGGCTTACACCAAAGACAGTATACTAAATAGCATATTGCCCCCAACAATCTGGGTCCACATTTTACCCACCTCAGAAGGATGGAAGGCTGAGTCAACCTTGAGCTGGTGAGATTTGATCCGCTGATCTGCTGAACTAGCAGTCAGCTGAAGTAGCTGCACTACTGCACTCTAACCACTGCACCACCTCAGCTCTTCCTTAGGCTAACAGTGTCCTAAAATATTAAATTATTTAAATGTTTTATATATTTTTCTTTTGACCCAACTATGGGCACAGTCAGATGGACACTTCAAGTGCTGCTCTTCAGTCTGTGAACCAGGAGAAAAGCATATCAGCATAATCTGTACCACTCTCCTTGCTAACTCTTTTCTATCACAGTATTCAGCCTGATGAGTGACACTCTCCTGTTTTAAAAAGGGACAAATTAAGGTTCTCCCACGTTCATTTTCCCTCCAGTGTCAGTATAATCTGTCTGTGTGAAGAACAGCCATTAGTTGTTCTTCATGTACAGTGGATCAGGGATGGGTGAGTTTTGGTGGGTGTTAAAAATGGCTGGATTAGCCACCTCTCAAGTGGGTCTCAGGAATGGAGGTGTTCTACTCTTGTTACTACTGTCAGGCTATTTCTGAACATGGGTCTAGCATTCTTCAGAAAGACTGCTAATCCTATATCCAAAAGTATCTCATCTGATAGGCTAGGACATATTAACATGGAGGACAAGGTGGGTGAAGCGGGAAGGAGTGATTTACAATAAGGAAAATCTGTTCTTGAGTACGGTTGCTGTGAAATGGCAATGCAGGCAGTGAGTGGGCCTGCTAGGAACACCCTCCCCCAAGTAATAAAAACAGAAGACATTTATTTAAATAATACTTACTGGAGACAATAAGTCAGTTGAAAGGTATTTGTTGATTTAGTGCTGAAGGAAGCTTCTTCTGAGTCCCAGAATCCGTTGCAATCATAGTAGCCACTAGACATTCTTCACCTTTTTGAGTTGGGAATTACACAAATAGTGCACTGTGAGGCTAAAACAGTCTTACTGAAAGCAATAAATCCTCCCAGACCTTTTCAATACACACAAAGTATGGCAGAACTATGTCTTCTAAAAATGTTAAATTAATTCGACCTGCCCCCCAAAATGATTATTCCTATTCTCAATATTCTGGGCTCCATTATCTCTAGGTGTTGTTTGAAGAGCATACCTAATAAGATCTGGCAAGTAAAATGCCTTAAAAACCAGTACAGATTTTGAACCTAGGATGAAACATCAAATGTAAACAAAAATATAAAAATTTACCTATTCCTGGAAGAAAAGGATCAAAAGAGGTTACACATTCCAGCCAGCTGCTGCAGACACTCCTTGCCAGTAATCTCCCCTGATGATGCACACAGCTGTTCCAGAATGGGTCCAGCTGGACATACTCCAAGGCACAGTTGATCAAATTCTATCTTAGGTGAAATCCAAAGTTTCATGTTCTCTATATAATTTATTTTATCTTGGTTGTAATCTAGTTCCCACCCACCCCACCAAGCCTGGCTTTTGCACTGAGCATTCCAAAACAACATTGCTAACAATCTAAAAGATGAGACTTCATTAAAGTCTCTCAAATGCCTGTAACAGAAAAGGTAACATTAGTGTACCAGTTCTAGTAAACAATTCAAAGTTAGCGTAGATGGAAGGCAAGGCCATAATAAAGAGATCGAACAATACTTTTAGAGTTGCTAGGCAACCCTTTCTCCCAAATCAAGCTCATCCTTACTCTCCAAAATCAACTGTAGCATTAAACTTTGCAAAGCTTGGCTGGTACAAAACTTTCTCACAGCCTTTAATACGCAAATTACATATCAGCCTTATATACAAAATAAAATAATGCATGAATAGGATTATTTGATTTTGTCCTATCTTATTTACACATTTAGTTTATATATATATATATATATATATATATGTATGTATATATATATGATTCTAAGCTGCACAATCTCAAGGTAAGATGGGCAGCCTATAAATTTTATAAGTAAACAAATAAATATTACTTTTTTCCTTCTTCAAAATACAAATATTTTTCTTAGGATTCTTGTTCTACAATGCATAATGAGAATTGGAATATTATATATCTGTATTTTTCAGCCTCAGCAACTTTAATAACTTCAGCTCCCAAAATTCCCTGCCCAGTTGTTGTGGGAGTTGAAATCCACACATTTTAAAGTTGCTGAGGCTGAGAAATGTGCTTTATAGCAACATCTGAAGAGCTATAGATATCCTCCCACAACCAGCGCACTCTTATCTGCTCCAAAGGGCCTTTTCCTACTTAGAGCTATAGTAACCACAGCAAAAAACATGCTGTGAAAATGCCATCCTTCCTCTCCCCAATTCCTGGTATCCTTTTATTTAATTGACGCACCATGAGTGAGGCATCTTTAAGTCACTCTTAGCTGTACCAGTTTTAAAGTAGTATCCTCCCCCACCCCCTAGTCTTATACTACTGGAAAATAGCTTCAACATATAAAGAAGGTTTCGACATGTAAAAAAATCTGCTTGACTTTTCTTAGATGGAAGGCATCTGTAAAGATAATAGAGGTAGGGTAAGATTGGCAGTAGGGACAGCAAGTAGATCTTTGGCAACACAAGGGAAGGCTGGATAACTCAGCAGTGGAGAAAGGCCATGAATGTCTGTGATATAACAGAACTGATTCCAGAATAAATATGCATAGGATTGCGTTGATTCTAGAATTGCATTAAATCTTGCTTTCTTAGTAAAAGCATCATTGGCATAATGAATGTTTGTTTTATGCTGTCTTCAACTCAAGAGCATTTCCTACTCTTCAAAGCGTATCATGCAAGTAGCAATTCAAGGATGTTGCCATAGCAGCAAAGCTCTTTTCTTTTCCAGTCTGATCAAGTTTGAGTATAAAAGCACCTGATACTATCACAGCACCTACTAACCACCTAAATTACAAGGACAGGAATAGTAACTGTTCTACAAAAAAAAATACAAAATGACAGTATTATTGTACATTTTAGCATTTTTTTTATATGGGGGATAGTAAATGTATGGTTTTATAATTAAAGGAATTAAGGTTGGTACTTAGAATTTTGGAATCAAAGAAAAATCCTAGGATCTGGTTAGAGAACCACTGCATAAATAGCAATATTTTCAGGATTTTCCTGCCTTGCCATCAGTGTTTGTGGTGTTGTACCACAAGCTTTGTTCATTGGGTCCAATGGTGGGTTTCTACTGGTTCGGCCCGGTTTGGCCAAACCGGTAGTGGTGGTGGCTCCGCCCACCCGCCTAGACGTCATCATGGATGCTCTGCGCATGCACAGAAGGGCTGCGCGTTCGCTTCGTTCACACACACACGTGCTCCTGATTCCAAACTGGTAGCAAAGGTAAATGGAACCCACTACTGACTGGGTCATGAATGAATGTTGGGGGTGGGCTTGTATCATGAGGTTGTTTTTGCCAGCCTCAGCCACCTTGACACTTACCTCTGCAGACTGTTGTTCATGAGTAATATTGAGCCACATGTTATGACCTTTACTTTTCTTTGAAGTGGAGACCATTTAATTGGAATCCACACTTTTAGAAGTTTTGTTTTAGTATATATTGCAATAATAGTAGAATTCTGTTTCTTTCTAACTGATTTATCTCTTCTGTACATGCTGAATTGGTTCACATGACATACTAAGCAAAAGCAAACAAAACATATTTCTATTTGTAAAACTAGGTTTATGATTTAGCATATTGAATAAATCTAGTCATTTGGTATTTATTCAATAAACCAGTTAAATATGTCTGAAATATGAAATATTTGAAATATGTTGTAATTCTGGTGACACCATGTTGAAGGAGAGACTGTCTTCGCAAGCTGGTTGTGTATATTCTCTCATACTGGTATCATGGAATGTTCGTCCATTTAATGCTGGAGCCTCTACAACAGCACCTAGTTTGTCATTGTGCCCATAGATTGCCTTTGGTACCCACTAAGCTTCCTGATATTTAAATAAAAATAAATCTCTTTAATTTTTTTTAAGTGGAGAGGTGGGCCTATTCTGATGCAAAACTAGCATCGGAATAGGCCCACCTACTTTTCAAAAAATACCTCTGGATCACAAAATGACATTCTAAACCTTCACCCCACTAAAGTACTTGCTTTCTAATCTAAGTATGTCAATGTGCCTTGAACCAGTATAAAGACAAGCTAAATGGTAGCAAAAGGAATTATATAGGTGCTACGTAATGATAAATATTTTCCAAGAAAATTATTTTGCAAACAAGTCTACTACACCACGTCCCCAATTTTCCAAATATGCCCACCAGGCAAAAATAATGGAATCTCTTCTGAAGGGGCCAGTGAACCAGATATTATGCATTGTATAGATAAAATACTGTTAAAACTAGTCAAGTGAAATCTTTATGACAGTCATAGACCAGCATAAAGTATTTATCAGAATTGTTTTGCTAACCCTATACTAACTCTAATTACACAGCAGCCATTCATCTAACTGAGCAGCACACTGAAGCACAAAGTCAACTAAGTCTTAGTCCAGCAAGTTGTGTGAACCTTTTGAGTGTGCACAGATGGTTAAGTCAGTAGAAAAAGAAACATTTTATCTATGCTCGGTTATAGGCCCTTTCGGGTTAATAAATCCACAGATTGGGTTTTACAACACTCTGAGCCAAATCAAGCCAGGCTGTTGGTTTTTGCTCAGACGCAAGAAAGAATTGCAACCAGGAGTCTTAAGAGTTCACTCCCCTCCCAAACCTGTTTCTGACCCCCAGCGTCCAACCCCAGGAGGCAAGGGAAGTGATAAACAGAGTGCTTTACAAGGGCAATTGTACACAGCTGCAACCGTCTTTGAGTTACACATTGATGTACATTAGCTACCGGCGAGCGGGCAGGGGAGGCGCTGCAACGTGGGATCGTCCAGACTCTTTAGCTGTGAGGTGGTGACGATCTTTCAGTGTAGTCAAGGCTCAGCATGCCGGGGTTTTGCAGTGGGCCGGTAACCACCGAGAGGAAATTCACAACTTCGAGCCAAGCGCGCTGGTTCGATACGGTTGTGTAAAATTGCCCACGAGCAAATATTGTGGCTGGGAACGCATCCTATGACCGGTGTGTGTTGGGGGGGAACAAGCACCTCCTGAAGAAAGTCTACTACGGCATTCTCGAGCATGGCACCTCCTCCATTAGTAATGGAAATGGAGCACAACCCAAAAAGTCGGCCTGCCTCACCTTCGTGCCTTTCCCTCTGACTGAGTGGGGGATTATTTTGTGTATGTCGTGGGGGGGGGGAGGGGAAAGGATGGCATGCTGACGCTCCACAGCCAAGCCACGCCCCCGATCCCGCCCTGCCTTCTGTAAAGCCCTTCGCTCCCGGGTTTCGCCGGCTCTCTTCTTCGCGGGCGCGCGCGGACCCATTCTCGAGGGAGCCTCGCGTTGACCCTTTGGAGCGCGTGGAGGACCTCGCGGGGCGCGCTGAGGAGGGAAGCGGCTGAGGAGGCTGCGGGAGCGTCAAATTGCTCACTTGGAGCTCCTGGCTTCCGAGTCCGTCGAGGAGGCTGTTGCTGCAGTCCGATAGGCTCGCTCTGTCTGTCTGCCCCCCACCCCTGAGCCCACGGCGGCCCCCCTCGACCATCGGCAAGGCGGCGCTTGCTCCCGAACGAAGCAACTCTGGCTTTGGGAGGACCTGCGTTGTGTGTCCCACACACATATGCGGGCGAAGGCTCGGGTCTCGCAGCCGTAGCCACGGCGGGCATGAAATGTGCGCTCCTCGGGCTGGCCAAATCTCCCAGCAAGAAATGCCCCGGTGAATGGCCGAGGAACGATCGAGAGGACGAGGACGAACCTGTCTCAGGCGTCCGGAGCCCCAGCCGCTGCTTGCACAGTATGCTACGGAAGGTAAGTCTTTTCCCTCCACCTTCCCTGCGTTTAGCGCCTGGAGAGGTGCCGGTAGCCGGGCGGATTTCTCCCGGACCGCGTTATCCCATCGCGTCCCCAACCCCATTTTACATCCACATTTGGTGGAGGGGGCTGTTCTTCCACCTCGTCCTTCCCAACCAAGGCAAAGAAGCAACGCGGGAAGGGAAAGCGCGTTTCTTGGACGGCGCCTTTGGAAAAGGCTATATCAGAAGCCCCCAAGAAGGCGCGATCGCCATCCTATCCCCATTTGAAACGGAGCCTTTTCGTCAGTCTCGTAGGATTTGGTTGGATGCATATTGGATGACTGCACAACCAGGTTGCCCCACAACGAAAGCAACAAGCCGCTTTTTTTTCTCATGGGAGCAGACAACTCTAACCAACAGGGTCATCTTCCACCTATCTCCGGTCTTCTTGCTTTCTTTTCCTATCAGGCATCAAAAATAGCGTTTTCCAGCTGAGGTTGGTATAACCAAGTGCTGCCTAAGTCGGCTGGCTATGTTAGTAGGTTTAATTTGTGTTGACCAGAACCTCCTCCTCTCCAACTGAGTCTCCCCTCTTATCACTTCTCCCCTTTGTCACTGGTCACTGTTATCCTGAAAATTTTGTCCGGACCTGCCTGCCCGCCCCCTTTCTAAATGGTCCTCAACTAGGGAACTTCATTTTGTTTGCTTTTTCAAAAGCTAGGAAGTGTTTGTTTTGTTTTAAGGTGTTCACTGATGGAATAGGGAAAAGCGGTGTTTCTTTTCTTTCTTAAGGGGTTCACTAATGGAATGATGAAATTGAAAGTGGCAGGCTTTCCTTTCAAGCCTAGATGTATAGAAGGATAGTAAAACGATTCCTTCCTTCTTTCCTACCCACCCACCAATGGATGCATCCCATGGGAAGGTGTTGAATATGAGAGAAACAGTGGATGCAACTCATAGAAAACGTCTCAGTTGAAACCACATGTCTTGAAAGACTTGTCCACAGAAAAGAAAGCAGCTGGGACATTCTTTCCTAGGCATTTGTAAAGAAGTAGGGAAATTCAACACAGATAGTGTGCCAGGCCATCACTGGCCAGAACGGAGGAAGAGGCTGAAATCTGAATAATTTTTTAAAAAGTAGACTTCATTTCCAGCTGAAATATACAGAGGAGTCAAGCAGCTTAAGGCTGCAATGCAGAAACACCTTACATCTTGTCTAATATGGACTGGTAGATGTTAGAAAGCACAGCTTTATACCAGATCTGAGTCTCTCTCTTAGCCCCTATTTTTAGTATTTACAACTTGTAAGAAATGGAATTGTCTGGGTTTAGCTGTTAGAATGTACTTCTTTCTAGATAATTGTCCATCTAGGGATTTAGTGGCTGCTTCAGCAATCAGCCTTCAAATGGCTTCTTACTCTGGGCAAAGATTTAATGTCGATATTACAAACTGCTCTGATTTTGTTTTTTGTTTCTTTTTTTTTAAAGAATATTTGGATATAAATGTAGCTCCTTTCAGTATTTATGGGGAAGGCAAATTACAAGAAGTCAATACTAGCAGTAACTTTCCAGAACAGTTTCTCTCGCTTCAGTTCAGGATAATGCAAGATTTTATTGAGGTGAACAGCACTAATTTTGTATGCCTGCTGTGATCTATGGACTGTGTAGCTACTGTTGTGATTAAAACCCCAGCTTTAGTACATCCAGTCTAAACCCTCCCTGGTATGTGAGATATCAGTGGCTATTTAAACAGCAGGAGTCATCTTGGGCTGTCTAGGATAGATTCATATATGGAAATTTTCCAATATTTCCAATAAGTGCTGTAGAGTCAACTTTGAGCATGTGCAACTGCTGTTTAAAAGCCATAGCCTTGTATTTATGTATTTATTCATATGTCTTCAAAGAAAAAAAAAGAAAGTCTAGTTGCCTCTTGAAAAAGAACCTTTGGGATTTATTCACATGAAACACACGCGCACAAACTTTTGTACAATTTTTCAATTAACATTTCCTGATCTCATATTTTTTCATAGGAGGAATCTGCAATACAATATTACAGGTCAGGATTCCAGTTTTTAGGCTGCTTCCACACCTCTCGCTGTAAATGCCCAACAGCTATCCAGCATTCTGTGGCTAATATATATGGCCTGTTCTTAGTGGATTATTTGGAGATTCACTGATTACCTCCCTCCACTCCTGGTTTCTCATTCCTCAAGTCTTTTGTACTCCTGCAAACCTCAGAGTCTTGCAAAGCATATGTATACCACCCCCTTGGTTTTGAGTGGCCCCATTTTGGACGCAACCCTATTATTTCTTAGTAGCAATGTTTTATACAATTTCCTGGGTATTGCCATTTCTTTTGCAAAATGATTGTATTAAAATTGTTTTAGCTATTCAAAGTTGTTTGCATATAAATGAGGCAAAATATGGCTTTGCTGTAATGCTGAGGTCTTCCCTGTGGAGCTGACACATTCAAGAAAAAGAGGCAGATGTTTTTGTTCCGTGAATTTAGATATCTTGAGATAAAAGCTGTGCTGTTTTTCTATGCAGCTGTATATGCATTTTTAAATAATGAACATGTGAAAGACCCCACAACTGTTTAGGTTTCCAGAATCAGTTTGACAATCTGAATCTATTAATTTCAATGGTGGCTTATATTCTGGTTATTGCATGGATAAGATATTGAATTTTATTTTTCTTCATCTTGAAACTTGAAGAAAGGTACTCAGGATAATACCAAACAAACATGTTCTTTAAATTATGCTTGAATCTATGTAGGGTTTTTTGACAGCAATTCAGAAGTTATTTGCAATTCTATGTTTTTCCTCTCTTTTTTCAGTGTAGCCTGTAGCCCTACTATGCCCTGGAAGTTTTCCATCCAAATATTAATAAGGTCCAACACTACTTAGCTTCCAAACCCAGATAATCATAATTACTCCCATAATTGAACATTGTCCCCTGTCCTTGTTCTTTTCTAGCTCTACCGTGGTTTAGAGAACCACACAGATTTCATATGCAACAATTCACAAAATTATCAAAAACAACATGTGAATAGGCCTTCTTATTCAGGTTGAAGTCTTGAAAGATTCAACCTTAATGTTCTGAAGTGATAATGTGCAGTATTTTTTCAAAGGAAGAAATGTGGGATGAGACCTATTAATATGCCATAAAAATCGTGAAAGTTAGAAATAAATTTTAGCTACAGAGTAGTGCATAAAAAAGCTGATATGTTAGCATTTTGTTGAGAAAATTGATATAAATACTCTCAAACATTTTATAATCATAGCATCAATTGTATGTATGTACTCTATTTATGTTCTATATTGCCGTTTGTTGGAAAAAACAAATCTGTAGAAGTTATTTTTCATAGGCATAGCATCAAGCTATTGTTAAAACAGTCTACAATTCAGTTTAAGGTTACAGCTAAGACATAAAGCCTAATAATGAAAAGCCTACAACACTTACATCAATAATTATAACCAATGTCTAAATAACAATTCAATTTGCATAAAGAATTTATACGTACACTGGCAAAGGCACATAGAAAAGAAATAGTGCATTTAAATCCCTTTTGAGATGCAATTCTATTTATTTTTAAAGGAATATATAAATAAAGTTCAGAGAAACCTATTCTCAAGTAAGTATATACATCAGGGCTGTCAAGCTTGTGGCCCGCGGGCTGGATGCATCATACACTGGCCATGCCCACACCCGATTTAGTGAAGGGGAGAAAAGTTCCAATATGTCATGTGACGCTGCTGTGATGACATGAGCTTGACACCCCTGATATACATGGTTCAAGACTTCTAACTATAATTTATTTTGGGTGTAGATCTAGGAACATCTGCTGCAGCAGTTAGAGCTGAATTGGGAATTCATACAATTCATGCACTATCCAAAATTAGAGCATATAACTACTGGATAAAGTCAATGAAATGAAGACTGATAGACTCTCCATGTTATGTCTACTAGAGCAATTAAAATCACAATCACAAATCTCCTGGATCACCAAACTAACAAATTTTGTAAGAAGCTGCAGCCTTCCTGTCTCTTGCATAAATAGAACAATTTAAAAAGCTGCCCAAAGAATTAAGGATATAGAAACACAAAATGACATAGCTATCCTTAATAAGGTGGGTAACTTGAAATGGCTCAGCAAATACAAACATACTTTTCAAATAGACAGTTATTTGAAGTTACAACTGCCAGAACATCTAAGGGAGATATTTATGTGAGCGAGATTCGAACAGCTTGACACAATGGTCAGATATGGGAGATTCCATTCTATACCCTACAATGAACTGTATTTGTGGAGCGGCAGAGGTAGAAGACCTGGTTCACATTCTGTTTGATTGTTGCCTGTACAGGAGAGTGAGAAACAGGTAAAAGTAAAGGTAAAGGTTCCCCTTGCACATGTGTGATAGTTGTTCCCGACTCTCCAGGGCGGTGCTCATCTCCGTTTCAAAGCTGAAGAAGACGTCTCCGTGGTCATGTGGCTGGCATGACTAAACGCTGAAGGCGCACGGAACGCTGTTACCTTCCCACCAAAGGTGGTCCCTATTTTTCTACTTGCATTTTTACATGCTTTCGAACTGCTAGGTTGGGATAAGAAGCTGGGACAAGTAATGGGAGCTCACTCCATTACACGGCTAGCAATTCGAACCACTGAACTGCTGACCTTTCTGATTGGCAAGCTCAGCATCTTATCCACTGAGCCACCACATCCTAGAGAGACAGGTACCTTGGTCTACACACCAAATGAATGACCCATTGGGATCCCCATATCAAAACAAACTACCTTATGTGCGGCCAGAATCTGAAAATAACATTTAACACAGCACAGTACTTAAGCAAAATGGTTCAGTTGAGATCTGCATATGTGGGACTGATTGAGGTAGATTGCAGGGGTGATACCGAAATATAATTTTATCATATTTTATCTATATCTGAAATTATAGACTATATTTTATTCCAATTTAATTTTATATTGTATTTTATCCAATTCCATTTTAAATTGCTTTTATCAAATTTTAGTAATAATTTGTTTCTGGAACTTTGCACTTTGATATGGCCCAAGGGCTAATCAATAAAGACTCATTGTCATACAAATTTTGTGGCATCTTAAAAGACGAATATTTATTGTAGAAGATTCTTGGGGATTGTAATAACTTTTAATGTGTAGAATTACAGGATAAATGACAACTGTAGCTGCTGCTGATACAAATATATAGATCCTACGTAGGATATGCCTAAAGTCAGGTCCTATAGATTTTTAAAAATAAAATTACATTTAATGTTTGAATTGGTTGCCATTTTCTCTTCAGAATCAGATCTTAAGTTGCCTTTGAGGAATCCACTGTAACTTCTATTTAGATATACCTTGTAATTCTGATGTTATATTAGCACTTCTAGGAAGTGTGGCAGGTATCAATCCTTATTTTCATGCTAAATAATTTAATTCACAAGGAAATACTTGGAATGTGTACTGTATACTGTAAATCAATTGAAAGGATTATTTTATTAAACAATTTTTTAAAATTTAGATATTATTTGCAAAAAGGCTGCTTGGCATTATGATCAGATAATTATGTTTAATGTGTAGGCATGCGTTAAATAAATGTAAAGGTTATAATTTTAGGATTTCAGGTTAGCTAACAAGAAACCTGTTATCAAAAATGGGGAATGCCAATTACTTGTAATTGGGACAACTGGGTTTGTTGTTATTAAGACAAAATGGGTCCTAGAAATAGTCTTGAGGAATTTTAGGGTGCTGTCATTATACAGCAATTTAGCCTGCATCTTTTGTTTGTTGAATAGCCATGAATTATTTCACTACTATAATACCAGAGACAGGAAGATATTTTATTTGACTAAATGACTTATTGTTCATTCTAAATAGATGCATTTTGTGGTTTTAAATGGAGGAAAACAAGGCATTTAATTTTTAATTAACAATGTTTACATAGAGTTAAAAGGAGCTCTTATGATAAGTAGTAAAATAGTAGGAAGACTGATATATTTTTTTTCACAAAGACATAAACAGAGACTTGACAGAAACATTAGCATAGACATATGCCAACTGGGTTCTGTTTCATGGTTTTTGAAATTCAGTAGTCTTCTCTTCTCTTAATAGATACTGATGGAGTTTAAGAGCATTGCTCATTTTCCAGTTGTCTTCTCATGTGGGTATTCATTGTATAAATAAAATAACATGATTAAGGGTATTTACACTAATAATCTATTAAAGCATACTTCTAACTTAAACCGTAAATAGGAATTCATTATGGGAATTATATCCATTAATAATTCCTTAATGGACCCCATTTATTTATTAATGAGAATTAAATTGTTTAATTAATAAAATAATTAACCAAAGTTTAATCACTTTATATAATTTGGAATAATTATATTGCTTACTGTTTATTAAATTTTGGAACCAAGAGGATATAATACATAATATTTCATCCCTTTTACCAATGTTGCACAAATGTTAATCTATGCTTGATTTATATATATATGAATGCAGGTAAAATTCTCAAGGAACAGATAATTTGTAGAAAACCCAATTCAACAATACTTTTAAAAAAATATTGTAGCTGTGTGTCTTAAGCTCTGCCATTTCACAGTTTTGATTGCATGATACTAGCTGTCATTTTCACCTTTTTGACTTCCTTCCTTGTGAATGTCACTCGCTGCATTCCTCCTTTTAAAAAGAAGAATGTTCTCGCATTTAAGGTACATTTCTTATAAGATTAAGTGATAACAATTGCACTTGATATTTGGATTCCTATGTTTGCCAGTGTTGAAATTCCTCTTCTAGATACAGCCCCTTTTTGTCAAACTTCTACAATTACAATAAAGATAACTGGAGTAAATATTCCCTTGGTTTAACCTAACAGCACCATTCTTATGTTCTAAGTTCAAGTTATTTATTTGTTGGCCATGCCACAGTATGAACTTGGCTGTAGTGTTTGATAAGAAAATGTTATATTTGGCAAGAATCCGTTGCTGTAATATGTAGGAAGCTAGACAAATAAATCATTTTCAGGAAAATGAAATGACAGGTTTGGCTAATGGAAAATATATACTGATATTTTAAATTGCTATAAAAAGCTGGCTTTCTTGAGAAAAACAAAATGGATTCTTACAACACCGATATTAAAAAGCAGAGCATATAAGGCCAGATAAATATAGAAAAAAGTTTAGATTCAAATAAACTTTCTATATTTTTAAAAGTAATAGTTTGAGACAATAACATGTTAATAGAGTCAATAAAGGACCTCAGATTAGAATGATGTCTGAGTAATTTTGCCAGAATCTTTAATTAACCTTACAAAAAATACTCAGGTTTTTAAGCATAACATTTAAAGCAAAATCTTTCTAAACTTTCATTGGATCTTGAATGAGGGAGATGTAGAACAATAGATATACATGGTTGAAATTTATATGGTTTAATGATTCTCAATGAATGGGCCAGGACAAGTAATTCTCTTATAGATAACCTATTTTACTGTCACCGAAAGGATACTATGAAATAGCTACCTACATGCTGTCATACTGAAGGTCCTAATTATAAAAATAACAATTTCTGTGAGCAGTGTTATATTCCATCTATATCTTCGCTGGGTCCCTCATTGCATATATGAATGGGTACCCCAATTTGTCTTCCATACATTTTCTTTCAAAAATTCATGTTCCTTTTATTGCTTTACTGACTATATTTATAAGCTATTTGGAGGCCCAGGTGCTGCATTCTGATATGAATTCTTATGTAGGTCACTGCTAGAGTAGCATGCAAATAGGAAAGAAAACTGGAGTTTATTTATTTATTAGATTTTTATCGCACCTTCATTATTTTTGTATGTAATTTTGTATGTATTAGATATGGCAAACATATCTAATACTCTTTCCTTTTCCTATTTCCCGCACAAAAACCCTGTGAGATGGGTTGGTCTGAGAGAGGGTGATTGACCCAAGGCCCATAAACACTATGAAATTTATTAACAGAGATAAGCAAGGAATTAGTATGTGTGTGTCAAAAATACCACAATAGCAGTTGCAACTTTACAAACCATTTCTCCATTTAAGTGCAATTATATACATTGTGTACGTAATGCCCAGGGGTGGGATTCAAAAATTTTAGCAACCGATTCTCTGCCTGGTTGCTGGGTGGGCATGGCCATGGTGGGCATGGCCTACTTGGCCTGCACCACAGCGGGAGGCAATTTTACCCTTCCCAAGCTCTGGAAGCTTTCCTCGAGCCTCCAGGAGAGCGAAAAGGGACTCCCCCAGGCTCTGGAGACCTTCCGGAGGCTGGAAACAGGCCTGTTTCCAGACTTCTGGAATTTCTGGGAGGCCCGTTTTTCACCCTCCCAGAGCCTCTGCGCAGGTGCTGCACTTACCTGGCATCCAAAATGGGCCACGTGGAGACTCCTGGGAGGGTCATGGTGGGCTGGGCCAGCCAGTCCTTGCAACTACCAGTTCGGAGAACCAGATGTAAAATTAGCATCCGGTTCACCTGAACCAGTCAGAACTGGCTGAATCCCACCCCGGGTAATGCCCATAAAAAGGGGCGGGACCTTGATTTCATGGGTACAGCCATTATTGTGACTTTGTAAAATTCCCCCTGAGGCACTACTGAGATAAAGATTGAATTCCTTGATGTAATCAGACTGTACACTACAGTTGATTAGACAGGTGCTTACTAAGGGCATCTTGAGAGAGTCAAGACCAAGAGTTCCTATTCCCTCTTGATACTGGTTGGCAGAAAAGAATTTATTTCATTTTTAAGAGACTATAATAAATGTGGATGAATACAAAAGGTATAATTTGAACATGTGCACGTTTAAAAATGGAAAGTAGGGCTAAGAACCTAGCATGCATGGCAGTAATCATACTTTGCAATGTCAGTGCTATTGTTTTTGGGTTTTTTTTTTTAAATGTGGCTTCTTCTATTTTTATGAGGTTGACCTTTTAGTTCACTTATAGATAAATATATGTAGAATGCTGCAGAGTACATTTTGTGGTGTGCTTATGAATAGCTAATGTGCTTTAGAAAACTGTTACCACCATTGTCTCATGCATAAAAGAGCTGCCACAATCTGGAATAACAGAGGAATTGAGATTGAACCCCATAAAAATATTGAAACAATACTTCTCCTTTATCTTTATATAATAAGGGTAGAACAGTGCCTTCTAGTTACACAAGAATCTAGTTAACTAACAGTCAATAATAAATTTGCAATAGGTAAGAGTTAACAGGTGCTGGACTTGTACCACTTGTGGGAACGTAATGATTCCAGGCTGTTTCCTTTCTTGACTCCGCACCCAGGTTCTGTGTCTCCTCCTATAGTTGTTAGCCTATAATTTTTATTTTTCATTGTGAAAAAATAGAGCAAAATGTAAATAATAATAACAATAATAATAGTAGTAGTAGTAGTAGTAGTAATACACAGATACCTGTGATTAGATACTCTACAGGAATAATTGATTGGACCCAGATGGAGTTAGACAATTTGGACAGAAAAACAAGGAAGCTTATGACAATGAATCATGCCTTGCACCCTAAAAGTGATGTTGACCGATTATATTTACCAAGAGCAGAGGGTGGTCGAGGACTCCTACAAGTAAAGCAGACTGTGGAAGAAGAAAAATGCAGCTTGAATGATTACATCCAGAAAAGTGAAGAACCAATGATCAAGGAAGTAAATAAAGGAGGCCTTTTAAAGACAACTAAAACAAAAGCAGAATATAAGAAAGAAGTAATTGAGCAGCGAGCTGAAAATTGGAAACACAAAGCTCTGCATGGCCAGAAGGCAAAAGCTGACCAGAAACTAACTTGGAACTGGTTAAGTACTGAAAAAAGAAACTGAAAGCTTTATTTTGGCAGCTCAAGAACAAGCCCTAGCCACAAACTGTATGAAGGCAAAAATTCAACGTGTTACCATCAACAGCAAATGCCGCCTCTGCAATGAGAAAGATGAGACAGTCGACCACCTGATCAGAGAATGAGAAACGCAAGATCTTGTGGGACTTTAGGATTCAGACTGACAGGCACTTGGTCCACAACACACCTGACATAACAATAGTTGAAAAGAAAAAAGTATGGTTCATTGACATTGCAATACCTGGTGATGCACAGATTGAAGATAAGCAGCAAGAAAAAGCACAAAGTACCGGGACTTGCAAATTGAAGTTGAGCGACTGTGGAAAAAGAAATCATGTGTTCTCCCGATTGTAATTGGAACCCTTGGAGCAATACCCAAAGGGCTACCCCACTATTTAGAAATTCTAAATTTGCCGGACTTGAACATTTTGACTCTACAAAAATCCATCTTACTTGGAACAGCTTACATCCTCCAACGATACCTTAACAGTTCCTAGGTCCTTGGTTAGAACTCGAGCTGCTGAGCTATTAACCAGCCTCAAAGGCTGTGAATCTCACTAAAGATTTAATAATAATAATAATAATAATAATAATAATAATAATAATAATAATATCTTATATTGCAGTAACCTTTCAAAAATAAACACTCGATCTCAACAGTAAAAACTCTTTGAAATGTTTACTACGATGATATATTAGTATCATTGACATTGCAATACCTGGTGATGCACGAATTGAAGATAAGCAGCAAGAAAAAATCACAAAGTACCGGGACTTACAAATTGAAGTTGAGCGACTGTGGAAAAAGAAATCGTGTGTTGTCCCGATTGTAATTGGAGCCCTCGGAGCAATACCCAAAGGGCTACCCCGCTATTTAGAAATTCTAAATTTGCCGGACTTGAACATTTTGACTCTACAAAAAACCACCTTACTCGGAACAGCTTACATCCTCCGACGATACCTTAACAGTTCCTAGGTCCTTGGTTAGGACTCGAGCTGCCGAGCTATTAACCAGGCTCAAAGGCTGTGAATCTCACTAAAGATTAAATAATAATAATAATAATAATAATAATAATAATAATAATAATAATAATAATAATAATATCTTATATTGCAGTAACCTTTCAAAAATAAACACTCGATCTCAACAGTAAAAACTCTTTGAAATGTTTACTACTATGATATATTAGTATGATTTCTAAATATTCTTTCATTACTTCTTAATGTATTGCTTTTAAATTACATTCTGACAAACCACCATGCAAACAAGATTAAATAGTAGAGAATTCAATAACATTTTTCATAAATATTCACCTAATTTTCCTTATTCTGACTAATGTAAAATAAAACTGCATATCAAACTGAGGTAATTTCTATGTTTCTGTGTACCATTCATTAAGTATTGTTGAATGTGGTAATCATAGAAAAACTTCGGTATGATGTAGTGTAGCAGTCCACAGCAATGAGAAGCTCTGTTTTTCACAGTTATTCCCACAGAGAAATTTTATTACTTCATAAATACATTTGGGGGCCTAAGGCTGAAAATTGATATGTTGTATTAGACAGGGCTAATCTGGAATCTCAGCAAGCACATGGATTCCGCTGCTCAAAAGAAAATTCAACTTGTTTTCTGCTGATAAATTGTTTGAGTTTGAAATGCAGCATTAGTAAATATCCCAGCTGAGAACGTAGCTTAAAATATGACATTGTATTAGAATAAAAATGATGTGCCATAGGGACCATGTTTATAATTTGACATATATGGACTAACTCATTACTTTTATCCATATATGTCAAATTATAAACATGGTCCCTATGGCACATCATTTTTATTCTAATAAAATGTTATATTTTAGGTTACATTCTCATACTTTCCTCCCCAGTAAATATAAACATTATACTGTCTAATAGTAAAAATTAGATTTGATGTTATAAACATGATCATAAGATTGGAAAATAAGAAGAAAATAAGAATATGATTTTTCCTTACACTGGTGTTATGCAACTTTGTGCAACTAGATTTTTACACTTAATGGAAAGTTTTCTACCTTTTATCATCCCCTACAGGTTTTGCAGTCTCCCAAATTCTGCTCTATCCTCTGGAACAGATTTGAACTGCCTTCCATCCTATATCATACTCCTGTGATGGAAGGCGATGTGGTGAAATTGACGTCAGCTTTTGTTTTAATCTATAATCTTTAAAGTCACAATCTTGATAAACAATCTCGAATAATCTAAAAGAAGTAAACTACAATTGAACAAAGTTTACATTTGATTGTGAAAATTATAGAACTACAGTTACACTGAAAAGTCAAAAAGGAAAAGACATTCTAAAGTAGGGTGGTGGAAACTACATTATTTATTTCTTTTTTAATAGTAATTTCAATAAATATTATATTGATTGATTGAGAATTCTAGAACTTCCCTAGTTAACTTTCAGGAAGCACTCACCGAAAATTAGAAATGTGTTGAAAGACATTTAATGTGCATTTGTTAACTTTTGGCTACAAGTAGGCTGCATGCAGTTTGCCAAATTACTGATGAGGTTGAAGAACATTATGATCAACATGAATAATAGAAATAGAACTAATTTAAAATCTGAATTGCATAAAGTAAATGACAAAATTCTTATCTGGATTGGGTTCAGGCTTCAATGGCCAGCAAATGCCAAAGGGAAGCACTTTATGCTATTAATGTCATTAAGTGTAATGCTTTTTTTCATGGCTCCTTTATAATTAAAAAAAGTTCTTTAAACAACTTTCTAATGAGAACAGCTGCTCTTCAAGACTGCTTCTTCAAGATCGCTCCCTGCTATCTTGGATATACAGCATATATAAACATAGCCAAATTGATCATCTGAAAAAAGATGCAATCACTTTAAATATTAAAAAGGAGGGGTTTTGTATCCTCCCCATATATGCCAAAGTATTTCTTTTGAAGGATTTATCACCTTCTAATATATGGAAAGAATTTTCTTGCATTGCATTCTTCAAGGCATGGAATATACTTCCTTAAGTTTAATTTTAATCAAAGTCTTTAATCTTAGGGTTCTATTTTTAATTGTGTACTTAATTAGAAATGTGGGGCATGAAGTGAATTTTCATAGGGAACTAGTTCTATGTAAAACTGAATTTCAGATCCAAATCAACTAGTTTAAATCTGTTATTCTAACACTTGAAAGAGAGATGTTTCCTGAGCATTCCAAAGAACCTCTTTTGAAGAATTTGAGCAGTCTTGCTTGTCAGCAGGATCTTTAACAGGGCCTCTTCTTGAGGTTTTAGAATTTAGCCAAGTTCATAAAAGAATAACTAGTCTTCACTCAGGTTAATACCAACAGTTTAAATGGTGCCTTATAAGCAGCTGATAATCGCTGCAGGTGCCTTTCATTACAGAACAGGCATCAACATCCCATCCTTGTTTCTCCTCTGTTGTCATCATCATCATCATCATCATCATCATCATCATCATCATCATCATTATCACCTAAGTTGTGTTCAGTAACATTGTCCATGATTTGTAAACTTGATTTAGAATTCAGCTTTATCCTATACATGTATTTATTTTTAACTCTTTGGCTGAAACAAACTGTTTATTGTAGTGCAAACATTTTCTCCAACAGCTTAGCTTTCTGTGTGTTTTTGTATTTATTGGTTATGATTTAGATATTTTTAGAATTAGATATGATTTAGAAATTTAGATTTTTGACTTGTGAAAAATATATCAAATGCATAGGACAGGCAGAAGATATTGACATAACTGATAAATATTGTCTCAGCATAGCCTGATAATAATTGTAAACTTATTGCTTGCTCTAAAAGTAAATGTAGATATTAGACTTTATTAACCAGATACATAATTTAATACTTATTTTAAGCACATGGTAATTTATTTATCACAACATATTGTGGATGTAAGCCATACCATCAGAGCCAGGCAATGTTAATGAATTATCTTTAACCGTTTTTCATTTCTAAACCGTATGGTTCAATTGCTAGGGCAAAGATAAATTATTATTAGAAGTCAATATATCTGTTATTATTTGTGTTAATGTATAAACATAAGCATGATACCTAAGGATTTCTTGATGAATAAATAAATAGTTTAACATGTTGACATATTATAGTATTTTATCTCTGTATTGTAATACCTTGTTATCCTGGATCACCTGTTTCTTCATCTACATTACATTACATCTACATTATGAAGGTGAGGCTCAAGTGGAGTTGTAGATCAATATATAGAAATCATTGGTCATATTATATAAATCTTATAAATAAAATAATAAACATATTTTGAATTTGAGGAAGATTGACACATAAATTTTAGTTATGCATTGTTAACACATATACGATAAATATTCAGTGAAATATCTTTAATAAAACTTATAATGAATTAATCTAAGAACTGTTTGAGGAAAGAGGTTTAAAAAGGCACCAAGAAAAAATTGTCATGACAAGATCCAAAGTTATGAGGATCTAAGGATAACTGGCACATATCTCATTAATTTGCAAAATTAATACCCAAATTTGTGTTGAGTTTATTAAATTTTTGAAATCTGTACTCTATGCTCTGTGCCTCTGGTTATTTTTACCACCAGAAAGACATAAAGCAGGATGTTCTTTTCTATTACTTATCCCAGGTATTTTTCATATAGCCCTTGGAGTTATAAACACTCTAGGGATCATAACTGATTCAAACATTTATTTTATTTATTCAATTTATTGACTGCTCATCTTACCACAAAGTAACCCTCACAAGCTTATTCACAAGATGATATTCATAACATTCTTATGAATAATGAACATCCTGAAAAAATTTCCATTCATGGAAAAACTGATTGGTAAAACTACAACATTGCTTAAAATAGTTCTAAAAACTGACTGAAGAACATTAATTCCCCTCTGTAACATTCTAATTAAATGTTAAAGATGTACCGTATATTATGGCCTAGGTATAATCTGTTAAATCTTCAGTTGAGTAAACAAAATAATTTATTTTTATTTATTAAATGTTTATGCTTATAATGGTACTATATCCATGTCATGTCAAAGCAGATGGCAGGACTTGGTAAGGAAGAATTGAAAGATGATTATGGCTGAAAATTCTTGGTGCTCTCTGAGCCTGTTTGATTGATTGCAGATGTTTCATTACCCAACTAGGTAATATCAGGTAATGAAACATTTGCAAGCAAACTATCAAGTTCAGAGGGCATCAAGAACTCCACAGATGAACCTTGAGCATCTGTAATAAAAAGTAAACTTACCACAACTTTGCAGATATGAAAGAGATTTTCTAAGGCTGCAAGGTTTAGGTCTCCAGTTTCATTTAAAGCAGCCTACCAAATCTGGTATCTTCCCAATACATTACAATTACATTACGATTACAACTTTCAGTCTCCACTTAACTGGGAGATTCTGGGATATATACAGTACTTCCAGCTCCCTGAGAAATCACCAGGTTTGGAGAGACTGTTTTAGCCTAGCAAGGGCTGCATATTAGAGAAACCAAGCTGCTCTTGTGAATCAGACAATCATTACATTTCATGCATTCTGTCAACACTTTAGATTGTCAAGTGCAAGAAATCCAGTAGTCTCTTTTTTGTTCAATATTTTAATGTATTTCACAATATTCAATATATTTTGTTCATATTATAGAGTGGTTCTCAGTTCCTTGGAAACATCATTTTCTTCCAGCTGCTATTGTAGAAACTGTTTTTTTAGCACTCCCACTTACATATTTTTTTCAGATGCTTGATTTTTTCTTTGCTAAAAACCTGATACCCATTTTAAACATCCTGTGATGAAAATTTGTTCTTAGTTCAGAACATCTACCCTGAATTACCCATAGATGATTTTTATGTATTCTACAAGAGCTCAACTTAAAAAAAAACCTTGCAATTAATTTAGCTTGATGCAGATTACTGAGAATTGAGGAGGATTTTCTTTCTGTGCTGCAAGTCTAGCATTTCTGATTATAAAAAGAGCCCATTTTCTCTTTGCCGTGTACAAAATATATGCCTTTACATATTATATACCGAATCATGCTTGATATTAGGGAAGCTTTGCTTGTGTCTTACCAATGTAAGTTACCTTTTCCAACTCAATGATTCTCTGAATCCACACATGTGTTACATTTGGCGTCTGACAGTTTTGAGGTAAATTTATATTAAGTGAAACAATTGAAAAATAGCCTCTTCTAATAGCAACTTACATTTAGTTAAATGTTAATGAGCCAGTATGGGCTTACATTTAGGTTTTGGACTATGAACAAGGAGGCCTGAGGTTCAAATTTGACTTCGGCCATAGAGGTATGATGGATAATTCTGAGATAGTGTTCTCTCAGCCCAACCTTTGTCAAGGGATTATTGTAATGGAGGAGTGGGGAAATGGGAGAGCAGTGGAATTGGCTGCTCTGAGCTCTGGGAAGAGAAGTGGGGTACAGAATTAAATTCAACTTAATTTTTTTTGGCCAATTAGTCTTTTCCATTTCTTACATTATATGTGTCTGCTTTTTCATTATCTAGTTTAAATTTCATAAAGAATGGTTGCCATGGAATAACGTTTGATAGGATTTTTATACTTCAGTTTTTTTAATTTAACCCAGAATACATTATTGCTTTAAGATGGCTAAAATTAAGCTACCATTTATAGAAGGTGGTTTATTTTGAGACAATAATTTGCTGTAGTCTGCTTCAAAGCCTCTGCTGTTGTTTTATTAGGATAAAATGATGAAAGTTCCCTCATAGCCTTTTTATGATATGCAAATAGCACATTTTTTAGAAATAATAACACTCCATAACAGATTAACAGTTTAACTGCGATCAAATACTATTATGAAGTATTCTTATTTATGTCCTGCCTTTTATCCAGAAGATATAAAAGCAGAGTGCATAGTTATTCCTCTTTAGTTTATAATCAAAAGAACAAGCCTGGGAGATTATTGTGTGTCTATCAATGGTATCATAAATGAATATATATGTATACATTTTTATCCAAAGATTTCAATAAGGCTGTGTCTCATTATAATCATTCATACTCTTATGTTTCTTTGTTAGTAACTTGCAGGTAACATCAGCTCTTGAGTTTGTTAAATAATTGGTGTCATAAATTTTTCTGTGAGATAAAAAACTCCCTCCCCTGCTCAGTAATTTCTTTTTTCTAGCTTAAATAAATAAATCCTTTTTTTAAAAAAAACAGGGAGGTAGATGATTCAAAGCTATTCTTTGATGATGATTACATTTCAGCATGACATGTACATTCCATATGGTCCCCAACCTTTGCGGCTTGGTGGCCTGGCTTGTGGGGAGGAAACTGGGCCATGCAAGTGGTGGACTGGCACACGTGTGCAGCTCAACATGAATGAGTGATGAGCTGGGGCGCACACACATAGCTCAACTTGCATGAGTGGTGGGTCAGTGTGCATGCGCATGAGTGCCCACCAGCCCACCACTTGTGTAGGTTGCGTTGAGCGTGCGCCAACCAGCCACTTGTGCAACCCAGTTCTGAATAGGACACGGTCCAGTAGTAGGCCGTGGCCTAAGAGTTGGGGATGCCCAGTCTAACATCCTAGTTTATACTATAACATCATACATTGATGTTAAAATAAATCTGCAAAAATAAGACACTCTAGACAATACTACAATCTAGACACTCAGATCAACTCCTGTAAACGCCTATAAACCCTGGCAAGACTGAATAGCTGTGGGTGCATAGAATTTCAAGATTAACTTAGGTCTTAACACTTTAACTTAGTTCTAGATGGGGTTGCACTACCTCAGATAGACCTGAACGTTTTCCTGCTTAAAGAGCTGGTGGCAGTCGGTGGCAGTTGTGGCTAGGAGAGACTTTGTACAACTTTGGTTGGTGCGCCACTTCCTACCTTTCCTGGATCAAAAGTCCCTGTGCTCAGTCATTCATGCCCTGGTCATCTCATGTACGGACTACTGCAATGTGCTCTATATGAGGCTATCCTTGGAGAGTATTTGGAAGCTTCAACTGGTGCAGAGTGCAGCAGCCTGTACTTGGGGTCCCTAGAATGACCAATATTACACCTCTGCTTCATGAGCTGTGCTGACTGCTGGTCTGCTTCTGGGTGCAATTCAAGATTTTGATTATTACCTTTAAAGCCCTGTATGGCATGGGTTCAAGTTACTTGAGGAATTATCTCACTTCACTGGGACTGTCCCTGTTGCAATATTTTCAGGATCAGACTCAATAAAATTAGTGAGAGTTAAAGGTTTAAATATACTTCCTTTTATTTACAATAGGCATTCTATATTCGCTGAATATTCACAAATAGAAGCAAGGAAAAGGGTGTAGGTGGCTCCTTATATATACAATGGGTGGAGCTATAAGTGGGAGTGGTGAATTATGAATACATTAAGAAGTGAAGAATAAGTTAACCCCTGATATCCCATTCATATACTATTTACACATTAGAGAATAAGGCATTTACATCTGACAAATCCCCCTCTAAATGCCGATTCGTTATACAACACCAATTACATTCTGATTCAGGACAATACAAGACATACAATTTAGATGTTAAATATTTGTGTTGCTTAGAAGGTAAAGGCTTTGTCAATATGTCAGCTAATTGTTCTGAAGTATCACAATGCACTGCTTTAATAAATCCATCCTGAGATAATTGCCTCACATGTTTAAATTTTATATCTATATGCCTGGACCTTTGCCCAATGGCATCAGATCTAGATATTTCAATTGCCGCTTTATTGTCTTCATGCATAACAAAAGGCAAAGCAGGTTTTTTCCAAACATCTGAAATTAAATCATTAAACCATACAAGGTTATTTGCAGCTTTGGATAAACAAACATATTCCGCTTCTGTCGTTGAAGTGGCTACTAGTTCTTGTTTACCAGTATACCAGTAAACTGGACAGTCATTTAATAGAAAAATATAACCAGATGTACTTTTTCTGCATGATGTGTCTCCAGCCCAGTCCGCATCTGCATAACATGCAAGCTTTGGTTCTTTATTATCACTAGGTTCCAATACTAAGCAAAAATCTAGTGTACTTTTCAGATATCTTAAAATTCTTTTAACAGCTTCCCAGTGATACATTGTTGGTTTGCTGACGTGTCTGGATAATAAATTGAGTGGTAAGGCGATATCTGGTCTAGTCCAATTAGATATATAAAGAAGTGAACCTATGATTGATCTATAAAACGTGTTGTCCTTGAATTCAGGGGAAGATTCATCAGTATTTCTAAGAAAATCAGTTTGCATAGGAGTATCACAGGGTTTGGCATTGTTTAAATTGCATTTATTTAAAAGTTCTATAATCTTATCTCTCTGAGTAAGTTTGAATCCCCTTCTAGTCTTATTAATTTGAACACCAAGATATTTGTTCACTTTACCTAGAGATTTCAACGAGAAATGTTCATTTAACTTATTTACAAAAGTTTCTCTTCTCTCTTTGTGTTTTCCTATATATAAAATGTCATCTACATAAATCAACACAAATTCAATGTGATCATCACCCTTTTTTACAAAGAAACAGTTATCAGCAGTAGTAGCGTTGAAATCCATGGTCTTAAGTACTTTTACTAAACAGTCGTACCATCTTTTACCAGATTGTTTTAATCCGTATAAACTCTTGTTCAACAGCCAAATTTCATTTTTGTTGGTGTATTGACTGTGAGGTGCTCTTACGTATATTTCCTTATCTAGTTTTGCGTGTAGATACGCAGTCTGTATGTCATATTGAAATACATCAAGATTGAGTGCTGATGCTACCACTAGAGCTGTTTTGACACTCTCTGTTCTTACAGTGGGGGAATACGTGTCAGTATAGTCCTCCGGATATTTCTGTGCATAACCTTGTGCAACTAATCTAGCTTTATATAGAGTATTGCCTCCTTCTAAGTTCTTAATTTTATATATCCACCTGGTACCAATAATTGTTTTATCTTTGGGTGCAATTGCAGGTGTAAATACATTTAATCCTTGTAAACTTTCCATCTCTTTTTTCATAGCTAATTCCCATTTTTCTTTTTCTTCACGAGGGAGTTTTAACACTTCCTCATAATTATTAGGTGTTATTGGCTCACCATCCATATGCATTATGTAATCTCTGTATTTATTTGGCATTTGATTTCTGTTGTTTCTAATGACTCTTTCAGGTTTGCTATTGTTATCATGCAAATATCTTGCTTCTTTTTTTGTTAGTGTGTCTGTCTTTATTTTGTGTTGGCTATTTGTCCAAGTTTTGGTTTTGCTTTTATATTTGTTGATATCCTGTTTTTCTATGGTCCCTTTCTCATGAGATTTTGTATCTTTACATTTATTTGGAAATATTTCATTAAGATGTAATTTAGACCAGTTGGCCTGTTCATGGAACACAGCTGTTCTGGAAACTATAAATTTGTTATTATTATCAATGAATCTGTACCCTTTGGTGCCAGTTTCATATCCCATAAATCTGAGTCTTCTGGATACGTTTTCTCCCTTTCTTCTCAACTGCTTAGGTATGTGTACGTCTGCAGTGACTCCAAATATGTGCATGTGTGCTAATTTTGGTTTCCTATTATACATTACTTCATATGGTGTCTTATTTACAATACTGGACCAGGTTCTATTTTGTGTGTAATTTGAATAATGTAAGGCTTCTGACCAAAATTGTTTGCTTAAGCCAGCATCCTCCAATGTGCATCTAATCATGGTTTGTAATGTGGAATTCTTTCTCTCTGCAATCCCGTTCTGAAACACAGAAAATGGACTAGAAGTGTAATGTAGCATTCCTCTATCCTTTAACCATTGGGAGAATTCTTTAGACATGAATTCACATCCCCTATCTGTCATAATTTGTTTTATTCTGATATTGTGTTGTGTTTCTATGCGTTTGTAAAATTCCTTAAATTTTTGAAAGGTTTCATCTTTGTGTTTTAATGTATAAACAAACCCATAACGGCTATAATCGTCTACTATTGTCAGGAAGTAACGTTTTCTATAGGTGATTGATGGAGTTAATGGACCAACTAAGTCCATGTGTACCAAGTCAAAAATTTTGTTAGTTGATCTAGTAGATTTTCTTGGCCTGGGACTAGTTTTTAGTTTTGTAGATTTACATACAGAGCATTCCAAATAGTTTTCACAATTTTTTATTTTGACACCTTCTGCGTGTTCAGTCATTTTTTGTACTACAGGAAAACTGGCATGTCCTAACTTCCTATGTAAGATGTGAGCACACTCATCATGAATTGGTTTACCTATTTTTGGTTTTTTTTCATTGTGTGCATCTGCGTGATCATGAGATATTTTACATTCATCACTGTCACTGTTACTAATATTTTCATCATCTGCTTCAATACAATCTTCCATATTTGAATCAATGTTATGTAACCATTTTTCCTTCGTTATCAGGTAAGGTAGGCCTCCTTTAATCATCACAGTGCCTATATTTATTTTATTCTTCTCCAAAGTCGCTTTTCCCTTTGAGAAAACTATATTAATGTCAGAATCTCTACTTAGTTTTATGGCACTTAGTATGTTATGAGGTATTTCAGGTATTAACAATACCCCCTCTATTTTGCCTAGACCAGGCAAGGTTACATTTCCTCTGCCTAATACTTGAACCTTTTCTTGGTTAGCTACCTTTATTACAAATTTATCTTCTGTAAATGAAGACAATATATTTTTGTTATTAGTGGTGTGATTAGTTGCTCCAGAGTCAATAAGCCAATTATTGTTCTCATTTTGCTGTATTTTAGTGTTGTCTTGTTTATTTAATCCATTCAGTGAACCAGATTTTCTATCCTTTGAATTATCTCTGCCCTCTCTATTCTCTTTGTAATTTGGTGGGCTTCTATATCTATGTCTATCTATGGAAGACTGTCTATAATTGTATTTGTTCCTATATTCTGACCTATGTCTTTCCTTTGAAATTTTGGGACAATCTCTTCTATTGTGTTCCCTGGATCCACAATTGTGACATTTAAATGTTTCATTATATTTTTCTTGGAAAGCTACTTTCCTATAAGGTTTGTGTTCTGTGTGATTGCTAGAACGATTTCTTCTTGAATTGTCTTCTGCTATCAATTTATTGGATAGACTTTCTATGGATAAATATCCTAGATTGATAGTGTCTAAATGTGACATAAAACTGTCCCAAGATGAATCAAGTGAGTTGATAATAACACTTTTCATTGTTTGGTCTGAAATCACCTCCCCCCTCAATTGCAGTTCAGCTCTTATTTTGTTTAAAGATATTAAATGCTCACTTATGGAAACCCCTGGTTTCACTCTAGATGAAAAGAAATCCTTAGAGATTCTTGTGGTGGTAGCCACACTATCGCTGTGAAACAAATTAAACATGCATTGAATAATTTCTGAAACAGTCAGATTAGGTTTGATGCTATGATACATTGCAGGAGACACACTAGATATTATTAAGAAAAATGCTCTATGGTGTAAACAATCTATTTTTAAAGTCCAAGGTCTTTGTGGGGGACTAGTGATAAAAAATAGTAAATTTTCTTTCATAAAGACAACCTGGAGCTGTTGATACCATTCTTGCAAATTAATGCCATCAACCCTTAGTTTTGGGAAGTCACTGGGTAAATTTCCGACATTATTTTGTCCATTACTTACGACCTGAGGCAGTCCGTGGTCTCGCAAGTGTAGAAAATTGCAAAACGGCATGGGGATGCTCGCTACGAGTCTGCGTGGTTCTCTCGCCAGTTCATGTCTTCCCGGACCGTCTGCGTAGTTTCGCGCATGCGCGTTGTCCATTTCTTCTTTGGAGTCGTCGTGGAAGGTTCTCTCCATTGCGGCTCGCTCGCTCTGCTCTGCTTCAGACGAGTCGGTCTCTGGTTCGACCTTGGGAGTTCTGACGACGGCGGCTGCTCTTCTTTTTCTTTTGGGGGCGTTGGCACTTGCTTCGGTCTGTGGTGTAGGGCGGAATCGACAAGGCTCTCTGGGTTCGGGCGTCGTCGCTTTCGAAGTCAGGATGGGAGCGGGCAGGTCTTGAGGTATCGGCTTGCTCGCTCGCTTCTTCGGTGGCTCTTTGGTAATTTTTAGTTTTGGCCCAAATGCAGCAAAAAGTGTTTTCATTGCTGATTTTATTTGGGATTTTGTTGAGTCATCTTCACTTTCTGATTCTGATTCTTCTGAGGAATTCAAATCTTCTTTTTCATTTTCGTTGTCTGATAACGTTTTTCGCGCCAGAAATTTTGAATTGAGCATTTTGATTGGCTCTGCTTCGCTCACCTTGGAGGCCTGTTGAAACCAAGATGGCTGCCATTCAAAATTTCGCGCGGGATCACTGTTTTTCTTCTTCGTAATGACTTTCTCTGCGGTCATATCACTCACTATTTTTGGGTCTTTAGACTTCTCATTAGTGATGTTTTTCTCTCTCGCTGCTCCGCTGTTCTTCAGCATTTCTTGGAGGTTCGCGATGAGGCTTTCATCATTCTTCTGGCTTTTTAATAGTTTTAATATCTCTGACCTGAGTTCGTTATTCTCTATTTCGATTTCCTCCTGGTCATCATTTTCGTCTATTATTTCTTCGTCTTCAGTGGTGTATTCTTCGGATTCTCTCGAAATTGCGTTTGTGGATTCGTTGATTATTTCTTGTTCTGTTTCCATTTCTTTGCTGTAGGCCCTGGTGTTGGGCCTATCTTTCTTAGACATTTTTTAGGTTTTTTTATTGAGTCAATTAACCATCCTCTGCTACCAGCTTGTTGCAATATTTTCAGGATCAGACTCAATAAAATTAGTGAGAGTTAAAGGTTTAAATATACTTCCTTTTATTTACAATAGGCATTCTATATTCGCTGAATATTCACAAATAGAAGCAAGGAAAAGGGTGTAGGTGGCTCCTTATATATACAATGGGTGGAGCTATAAGTGGGAGTGGTGAATTATGAATACATTAAGAAGTGAAGAATAAGTTAACCCCTGATATCCCATTCATATACTATTTACACATTAGAGAATAAGGCATTTACATCTGACAGTCCCGCCCCACCCATGGCAGAGAAGGCATGCTCCGGGCCTGTCGGTCAAGGATTTTCAGCTGGTGGCATCCAGGAGATACACCTTCTCTGCCTTAGCTCCTGCCCTCTGGAACATCTTACCCCCCTCAGAAAAGAGTGGCTCTTACCCTTCTGCCCTTCTACAGGAGGCTGAGGACCTGATTCTGCCAGATGGCTTGAGGCTCTAATAGGGGAGCATCACAGTAGAGGAGATTGAAGCAATGCCACCTTCACCCCCACGCATCCTGTTCCCTTCCCATCTTTAACTATAATTATATCTTGAATGGGATTTCCATTTTTATTATTTTAAAGATATTTATTTGTTAGGATTTTAATATTTTAATGCTGTATGCCGCCCAGAGTCATTTAGTTACGAGATGGATGGCATATAAAATAAAATAATAAAATAAATACTCAAAAACTGTCATAATGCCACCAGCCCTGTGGTGGGTGGGTTCCTCGGTTCGGCCCGATTCCGCTGAGCCAGTAGCGGTGACGATATGACATCACCGAACCAGCTCTGCCACCCCCACCCCCACGTTATTCTTACCTTTTATTTGACCCCACCCCCAATCTATTGCTGCCCCCTGAGTCCCAGCTGATGGCTAGAGGGAAAAAAAACTGTTTAAACTCTTGCCCTGGGGCTTCAAAGGGCCCCCCTACAGCTGATCAGTGTTAAAAGAAAACAAATGAGTAGACCGGTGCCTGCAAAAATACATGAGTAGATCAGTGCCTGCAAAAATACATAAGTAGATCAGTGCCTGCAAAAATACATAAGTAGATCAGTGCCTGCAAAAATAAATGGGTAGACCAGTGCCTGCAAAATTAAATGGGTAGATCTGTACAGCCTGGTAGACCAGTACCTCTGCTAAACCCTAAATAATTGTCACATGACCATCAAGCCACGCCCACAAAATAAGCCATGCCCACAAAATAAGCCACGCCTAAGAACCGGTAGTAAAAACATTTAGAACCCACCCCTGCACCAGCCATTAGATTTTATTTATTTAATACATTTATATTGCCACCAATCTCATATAGTACATGTGGTGGATGAGCAGGAAATAAAGATGACTTTTTTAAAATAAACCCAATGCACCTCTACTTTTGTATCATTTTCATTCTTGCATTCAACAAGTTGAAGCAGACTCAAATCTATTTCACCTGATTTTAAGCATGTTGATTTGTAATTCATCAGCTGTATTAACTGATTTAGAAGTGAACAGCTACATTTAATTTCTATGTTTTAGTAAAACATATGAATTCTCTTTATTAGTATTGGTTTATTAATTCTTGTTAAGCCTTTTGAAGGTAAGGAAAATAAAACAAAATATTGTTATTCACATAGATTTTTTGCATCATTTATAAATTATATAAAAAGTATAATTTTTCCATTATTTATTTCCTCAAATTATAAAGTTCTTTTTAGTATATTTCCAACTTCTATCAGCAGTAGACAATTTGGTTTAAATGTTATCTCAACACCTCAAGATTGGCTTTCTGAGGAATTCTAAATTTAAACTTCATGTTGACTAATAGTTTCTTTTACACTGAATTTTACACAGGACATTACTAAATTATACATATCAATATAGATATTAAGACATGATTTCTAAATTTTTAGAAAAACTTTAAGTCTACATTTATCTGGGAGTAAGCCCTCCTAGTAGGATATACAATCAAACTAACAATATCTTGTTATTTAGTGCTTCAATGCACATTATGTAATTTAAATAGTATATTTTGTGAAGTCTTTTCTATAGTTAAATACAAACTAAATACTTACAAGAACTGATTCAGATTATCTTTCTAAATGCAGTGACCAATATGTTGATTATGACTCTTTTTAGTTTTTTCAGCTTCAATCCATTGATTTATAAAATTCTGAATGGACTCATTTTGAATGAAAAGCCTATGATTGAAAATATCTTAGTTCCAATTCGATAACTAGAACAATTAGTGATTACTATTTTATTAGTACTTCTTCCATTTTTAGTTGGCTATCAGCCAGCTTTTGTAGTCAGCCAGAGCTTCAAATATAAGACTGCAAAGCTATAAACTGACAGCATTATATATAAAGTTTTCTAGAGACAACTGAATTAAATGAGAAAGTGAGAAAACAATTTTTGTTCACAGTAAAAACATTTTTGAATGTCTCACTGTAGGATCAGACACCACCTGCCTACTACATATGGTGAAAGGCTAGATGAGAAAAGCATACCAGCTGGTGAATCATTCTTAATCTTATCACGTGCAGAGTTGGTGGTTAATAATACTCAGGGATTACTCAAAGAAGAAGTCAGTAGCTATGCAAGGTTTATATATTTATGGCATAGATGGACTTCACTAATTTCTCTTCAGTTTTGTGGGTGGATTATGCCATCTAAAGATCAGTAAACTTACCCTTACCATCTAACATGTTCTGTCCAGCTTTACTAAACTCAAGTAAAATGATACTTAGCCATTGCAATATATTTCTTTCTGCCACCAATAATATGTATAACAGTTCAAATGTTGACTGACATATGTTAATAATAGCATTTTATGTTGGTGCTTTGGCAGTACATTGGCTCTCTGCTGGGTTTCATGTTTAATTCAAACTCTTGGTTTTAATTCACAAAGCCTTTCAAACCTTGGCAATGAAGTAACTGCACGACTGTCTTGTTCAGCCAGATTCAACTGGAACAGTTTGCTTATTCTGAGAGAAAATGATTTCAATTCCCCACTTTTGTGAAATGAGGATGGATGAAGGAAATGTTTCCATGTAGAGGCCCTTACATTATAGAACAGCCTTGCACTGGAAATGAGACATCCCCCCCCCCCATCTTTGTCTAAATTTTTAAAAACTAATTTGTTTCATAATGTCTTCAGAAGATGGAATGGTGTAGTTTATTGTTATTATTATATTTAAAATTCTAAATGTTTAATTTTACATTATGGATTCCCATATGTTATTGTATAATGAGTTTATTTATTTATTATTCGAATTTCTATACCGCCCTTCTCCTTTCGGACTCAGGGCGGTGAACAGCCAAAATAAAAGCATTTATACATAAAGTACGATTAAAAATAGATTTAAAATAATTAAATTTGGCCCATAGTTTAAAATTTATCAATTTAAAATCCATATCAAAATTTAAAACCAACCATAAAATCATAAAATCAAGAGAGACCGGCTAACTGAAAGAGATGAGTTTTTAGGGCCCGACGAAAAGTCCGGAGGTCGGAGATCACTTGTATCTCTGGGGGTAGATTGTTCCAAAGGGTAGGTGCCACCACAGAGAAGGCTCTCCTCCTGGGGGTCGCCAGCCGGCATTGTCTAGCCGACGGCACCCTGAGGAGGCCCTCTCTGTGGGAGCGAACTGGCCGGTGGGAGGCTATTGGTGGCAGAAGGCGGTCCCGTAAGTACCCTGGCCCTAAGCCATGGAGCGCTTTAAAGGTGATCACCAACACCTTGAAGCGCACCCGGAAGTCCACTGGAAGCCAATGCAGCTCGCGCAGGAGAGGAGTCACATGGGAGCGCCCCATCGCTCCCATAATCCCCCACGCGGCCGCATTCTGCACCAGTTGGAGCGTCCGGGTGTACCCCAAGGGGAGCCCCATGTAGAGAGCGTTACAATAGTCCAGACGAGAGGTGACGAGTGCTTGAGTGACTGTGCGTAGGGAGTCCTGATCCAGAAAGGGGTGCAACTGGCGTATCAGGCGAACCTGATAAAAAGCCCCCCTGGCCACGGCCGTCATATGCCCTTCTAAAGACAGCCATGCGTCCAGGAGAACGCCCAAGTTGCGGGCCCTTTCCGTGGGGGCCAGTGATTGGTCCCCAATAACCATCAATGGCGTCAGCTGGCTATACCGGGACGCCGGGAGCCACAGCCACTCGGTCTTGGAAGGGTTGAGTCAAAGCCTGTTTCTCCCCATCCAGACCCGCACGGCCTCCAGGCACTGGGACATCACTTCCAAGGCATCGTTGGGATGGTCTGGGGTGGAGATGTACAGCTGAGTATCATCAGCGTACTGATGGAACTCCACCCCAAAACCACGGATGATCTCACCCAGCGGCTTCACATAAATGTTGAACAGGAGTGGCGAGAGGACCGACCCTTGTGGCACCCCACAAACAAGGCGCCTCGGGGTCGACCGCTGCCCCCCTGTCAACACAGATTGCGACCGGTCGGAGAGATAGGAAGAGAACCACCGCAAAACGGTGCCCCCCACTCCCAGTCCCTCCAGCCAGCGCAACATGATACCATGGTCGATGGTATCAAAAGCCGCTGAGAGGTCTAACAGGACCAGGATAGAGGAGTAACCCCTATCCCGAGCCCTCCAGAGATCATCCACCAACGCGACCAATGCCGTTTCCATGCTGTACCCAGGTCTGAAGCCCCACTGGAGCGGATCCAAATAGACAGTTTCATCCAGGTACTGTGGAAGCTGTCGCGCCACCACACTCTCAACAACCTTCGCAATAAAGCGAAGGTTGGAGACTGGACGATAGTTAGCCAAAACAGCCGGATCCAGGGATGGCTTCTTGAGGAGAGGCCTCACCACCGCCTCTTTCAAGGCGGCCGGCAGGACACCCTCACTCAAAGAAGCGTTGATAATTCCCTGGAGCCAACCTCATGTAACCTCCCGGGAAGCCAGCACCAACCAGGAGGGACACGGCTCCAATAAACATGTGGTGGCGTTCAGCCGTCCCAAGATCCTGTCCACGTCCTCGGGAGCCACAGGATCGAACTCCTCCCAGATAACATTCTCAAGGCCTGCCTCAGTCATCTCGTCTGAACTAACCCAGTCAGCGGCCAAGTCTTCCCGAATCTGAGTTATTTTATCATCCAGATACTGTACAAAATCCTCAGCTCGGCCCTGCAAGGGGTCCTCCCGCACTCCCAGATGGAGAAGGGAGCGGGTCACCCTGAACAGGGCGGCTGGGCGGTTATCTGATGACGCGATAAGAGCGGCAAAATAGCTAGATTTCGCCGCTTTTATCGCCACTAGGTAGGTCTTAATATGAGACCTTACCAGTGTCAAGTCGGATTCGGAACGGCTGGCCCTCCAACCGCTCTCTAGGCGTCTTTTCCAGCGCTTCATCTCTCTCAGCTCCTCGGAGAACCAAGGAGCTAAGTGAGTTCGGTGCCGGGTCAGAGGCCGCAAAGGCACGACCCGGTCCAAAGCCCCAGCAGCCGCACTATCCCAGGCGGCCACCAGGTCATCAGCCGAGTCGTGAGCTAGAGTTTCAGGAAATGGCCCAAGCTCAGGATCCATCAGGCGCCTGGGGCGGAACCACCTGGTTGGCTCCGCCTCCCTGCGATGGGGTGCGGCGGTCAGAAAGTCAAGTCGAAGGAGCGAGTGGTCAGACCATGTTGCCAAATTGATATTATTAACCCAGAGTCTGTGCATAATAAGTATCATACACTTAATAAACTTTATATGGAAGAGCATTGTATTACACAATTATAAGCTCCCATACTACGTAGTACAGAATACGTTAGCTATTGATGAAAATAATTTTTCACTGAGTATTATATGTGAGGCAGGATGAGGCAGCTGCCTTAAACAGCAGATGCTGAGGGAACACTGAATAATCAGAGTTGGGTGTGTAACATTTGACCAGTTCTTCTCACCATGGGGCAGTTGTCAGTTTAAATAATCCTGGAAAAATTAAATTTATATACCGCTTCACAGTGCTTTACAGCCCTCTCTAAGCGGTTTACAGAGTCAGCATATTGCCCCCACCTCGGAAAGATAGAAGGCTGAGTCAACCATGAGCTGGTGAGAATTGAATGCCAAACTGCTGGCAGAATTAGCTTGCAATACAGGTAGTCCTCGACTTACAACAGTTCATTTAGTATCTCTTCAAATTTACAATGGCACTGGAAAAAATGACTTATGACCGTTTTTCACACTTACAACCTTTGCAGCATCCCCATGGTCACATGATCAACATTCAGATGCTTGGCAAGTGGTTTATATTTATGACATATGAAGTGTCCTGGGGTCATGTGATCAGCTTTTGTGATCTTCTGACAAGGAATGTTAATGAGGAATCCAGATTCACTTAAAAACCATGTTACTAATTTAACAAATGCAATGATTTACTTAACAATTGTGGCAAGAAAAGTCATACAATGGGGCAAACTCACTTAACAAATGTTTCACTTAGCAACATAAATTTTGGGCTCAATTGTCATAACAATTGTCGTTTTGTGGCGAAGGTTGTTGAGAGTGTGGTGGCACGACAACTGCCCGGGCACCTGGATGAAGCTATCTATCTAGACCCGTACCAGTCGGGCTTCAGGCAGGGGCACAGCACAGAAACGGCATTGGTCGCGTTGGTGGATGATCTCTGGAGGGCTCGGGACAGGGGTTGCTCCTCTGTCCTAGTCCTATTAGATCTCTCAGCGGCTTTTGATACCATCGACCATGGTATCATGCTGCAGCGGTTGAGAGGGTTAGGAATAGGGGGCACCGTTCTGCGGTGGTTCTCCTCCTTCCTCTCCGACCGCTCGCAGTTCGTGTTGGCAGGGGGGCAGAGGTCGACCTCGAGGCGTCTCGCATGGGGAGTGCCACAAGGGTCGGTCCTCTCGCCTCTTCTGTTCAACATTTATGTGAAGCCGCTGGGTGAGATCATCCGTGGTTTTGGGGTGAAGTGTCATCTGTACGCTGACGATACTCAGCTGTACATCTCCACCCCAGACTACCCCAACGATGCCCTTGATGTGATGTCTCGCTGCCTGAAGGCCGTGCGGGTCTGGATGGGGAGGAACAGGCTCAGACTCAACCCGTCCAAGACCGAGTGGCTGTGGCTGCTGGCGTCCCGATATAGTCAGCAGGTGCCATCGCTGACTATTGGGGGTGAATCTTTGCCCCCCACAGAGAGGGCTCGCAATCTGGGTGTCCTCTTGGACACACGGCTGTCTTTAGAAGAGCATATGACGGCCGTGGCCAGGGGGGCCTTTTATCAGGTTCGCCTGATCCGCCAGTTGCAGCCCTTTCTGGACCGGGACGCCTTGTGCACGGTCACTCATGCCCTTGTCACCTCCCGACTGGACTATTGTAATGCTCTCTACATGGGGCTCCCCTTGAAGAGCACCCGGAGGCTCCAACTGGTCCAGAATGCGGCTGCGTGGGTGGTTATGGGCGTAACTCGTTGTGCCCGCGTGACACCCCTCCTGCGCGAGCTGCACTGGCTCCCAGTGGTCTTCCGGGTGCGATTCAAGGTGTTGGTTACCACCTTTAAAGCGCTCCATGGCATAGGACCCGGGTACCTTCGAGACCGTCTTCTGCCACCAATAGCCTCCCACCGACCAGTCCGTTCCCACAGAGAGGGTCTCCTCAGGGTGCCATCAGCCAAGTTATGTCGGCTGGCGACACCCAGGGGGAGGGCCTTCTCTGTGGGAGCCCCAGCCCTGTGGAATGAACTGCCCCCGGAAATACGTAAGATCTCCGACCTCCGGGTGTTTCGCTGCGCACTGAAGACCCTGTTGTTCCACCAGGCAGGGCTATCAATATAATAATTTTAAATTGGGGTATTTTAATTTTGGGGGTTTTAAATCGGCCAAATTTATTTAATTATTTTAATTTTTAATCATTGTTGTGTCCTGTGTTTTTAAATTGGCTGTACACCGCCCTGAGTCCTTCGGGAGAAGGGCGGTATAGAAATAAAATTATTATTATTATTATTATTATTATTATTATTATTATTATTATTATTATTATTATTATTATTATTTATTGGTTAATCTTTAGTGAGATTCACAGCCTTTGAGGCTGGTTAATAGCTCAGCAGCTCGAGTTCTAACCAAGGACCTAGGAACTGTTAAGGTATCGTCGGAGGATGTAAGCTGTTCCGAGTAAGGTGGTTTTTTGTAGAGTCAAAATGTTCAAGTCCGGCAAATTTAGAATTTCTAAATAGCGGGGTAGCCCTTTGGGTATTGCTCCGAGGGCTCCAATTACAATCGGGACAACACACGATTTCTTTTTCCACAGTCGCTCAACTTCAATTTGTAAGTCCCGGTACTTTGTGATTTTTTCTTGCTGCTTATCTTCAATTCGTGCATCACCAGGTATTGCAATGTCAATGAACCATACTTTTCTCTTTTCAACTATTGTTATGTCAGGTGTGTTGTGGACCAAGTGCCTGTCAGTCTGAATCCTAAAGTCCCACAAGATCTTGAGTTTCTCATTCTCTAAAACTTTCTCAACCTGATGTTCCCAGTGGTTTTTGCTGTACTCAAATCCAAACTTCTGGCACAATTTCCAGTGAATGATTTTAGCAACACGGTCATGGCGTTGTAGGTAGTCAGTTTGTGAAATTTTGCTGCACCCACTGATCAGGTGGTCGACTGTCTCATCTTTCTCATTGCAGAGGCGGCATTTGCTGTTGGTGGTAACACGTTGAATTTTTGCCTTCATACAGTTTGTGGCTAGGGCTTGTTCTTGAGCTGCCAAAATAAAGCTTTCAGTTTCTTTTTTCAGTACTCCTGATCTTAACCAGTTCCAAGTTAGTTTCTGGTCAGCTTTGCCTTCAATACTTTTCAAGTATTGGCCATGCAGAGCTTTGTGTTTCCAATTTTCAGCTCGCTGCTCAATTACTTCTTTCTTATATTCTGCTTTTGTTTTAGTTGTCTTTAAAAGGCCTCCTTTATTTACTTCCTTAATCATTGGTTCTTCACTTTTCTGGATGTAATCATTCAAGCTGCATTTTTCTTCTTCCACAGTCTGCTTTACTTGTAGGAGTCCTCGACCACCCTCTGCTCTTGGTAAATATAATCGGTCAACATCACTTTTAGGGTGCAAGGCATGATTCATTGTCATAAGCTTCCTTGTTTTTCTGTCCAAATTGTCTAACTCCATCTGGGTCCAGTCAATTATTCCTCCAGAGTATCTAATCACAGGTATAGCCCAGGTATTTATGGCTTTTATGATGTTTCCTCCACTCAATTTGGACATTAATATCTTACGAATTCGCCGAATGTACTTGGCTGAAGTTAATTCCTTGACTTTATTATGCATTAAATCAGAGGCTTCTAAAATCCCCAAGTACTTGTAGCCTTCTTCTGATTTTACTGCCTTTATCATTTCTTCATTCTCTAGTTCTATTCCATCCTCTTTTATGATCTTGCCTGCTTTGGTTGCTATTGTTGCACATTTGTCAATTCCAAACTGCATGCTGTCTTGGCTGAATTCTTTTGTGTTTTCAATTAATAAATTCAGTTCAGCTTTTGTTTTACCAAACAGCTTCAAATCATCCATGTACATCAAGTGCGAGATTTTCAGTCCTTTCTTTGCAAGTTCGTATCCACAGTTCATCTTCTTCAAAATGATTGTCAGTGGTAGCATTGAGAGTATAAAAAGTAGGGATGAAAGGGAATCGCCCTGGAAAATGCCTCGTTTAATTTCAACTTCACCCAGTTCTTCTTCATTAGCCATAAGTTTTGTTTTCCAGAGGTTCATTGAAGATTCCATGAATTTTTGTATGTTGCTGCTGATGCCTAATATTTCCAGGCATTTCTTGATCCAGCTATGGGGAACTGAATCAAATGCTTTCTTATAGTCTATCCAAGCCATGAACAGGTTGGTTCGTCTTTTCTTTGAGTTCTTTAGGATTAGCTTGTCGATCAGCAATTGATCTTTTGTTCCTCTTGAGTTTTTGCAGCATCCTTTCTGTTCTACAGGAAGCAAGTTATTTCTTTCCAGGTATCCATAGATTTGGTTTGCAATGATACCAGTAAGAAGCTTGTATGTTGTTGGCAAGCAGGTGATTGGCCTATAGTTTCCAGGGTCCTTTCCTTTTTCTTTATCTTTTTGGATCAAAAATGTCCTTCCAGTTGTCATCCATCCATCATTTTCATGTGTTTTTAGGATCTGGTTCATCTGGGTTGCCAATCTTTTGTGCAGACTTGTAAGTGCCTTATTATTATTATTATTATTATTATTATTATTATTATTATTATTATTATTATTATTTGACTACCTGTACTGCATTCTAACCACTGCACCACCACGGTTCTTCAATGAAAATATAGCTGCTTTAAGGAGTTGCTTATAGGTATTAGGTGAGCCCCACACTTGAGCAAACTCCAAAGCAATTTTTTTCCCCATTTGAATTCAACGTGCTTCACAGCAATACTGCCTAGTAATTCTTCGGATTAATATTTTGTTTTAGAATAGGGAAATATAGCTTTAGCTTCAAGACTGCATTGATTGCTGCCATTCTATAACCATCAAATGTAATTTCCAACTTTTGTCAAGAATAATTATTATTAACTGCATTGAAACCTATTAATTAATTCTAGGTTGTTTCCTACCTTTAGAATCCAATCTCTTGTGTGCCTCTCAACGCCCAAGGATGACTATCCAGAAAAAACATTCTGCACCACCTTTCTTTTTGAGAAAGTGTATGTGTGCACACGCAAGTGCACCCACAGATACATTAATTATTAGAATGGATATTTGAGTACTTCTGCACAGAAATTATTTAAGCAGGTGTTATGTTGCTCAGAGATAATAGGTAAGTTCTTCATAAGAGAGCTATGCATGATATACTTGGATCTCAAGTTGAGATCCAAATCTCATTTTTATTTCTCTTGGCAAGGAGGTTATACACAAGTCCTCATTATTGTCAGTAAAAATAAGCAATTTGAATAAAGCTGCAATGATGCAGCCTTTAATTCCAAATCTATGTAAATCAAGTTCTTTGACCTTGCGTTCACACTAAAATCTAATTAAACGAACTTTCTGAGATTCTAATCATTATATCTGATATGAACCATGGAACGATACAAAGTTGGTTTGAAAGGGCTGCTTAGGGAGTGCTTATCAAAGTTTTTGTTTCAATTTGAGAAGAAGTATTGAATGGTATGGTAAAAGTATTAGCTCTGGCTCTTCTACTCTTCAATATTTTTATCCATTACTTGAATGAAAAGTGAAGAAATGCTGATCAAGTCTTCATATATTATTCAAAGTGAGTGAGGTACTAAAAATCTCAAAAGGCAAAAATAACACAATCTTGATAGTTTAGAAAAATGGTCCAAAAATATCAGTATAAACACACAAAGTTTATTTGTCAAGAAACAAATTTAATGCATTGAAATAAAATATAAGACATAAAGATTGAATATTGTATTTGTGAAACCTGGAGTATTTTGTAGTTGATTGCAAACTGAATATGACTACTAGTGTTATATAGTTGTGTGTGTGTACATGTGCGTGCACGCACACAAAACAAATGCAGTGTGAGACTGCATGAAGAGAATTATAATTTCCAAATCATGGGAAGTAATTGTTCCAATTGTTGTTGATTATAATTTACCTTAAACAGAATTTTCTGAGAGTTGTCTTTCAAAAGAATTCAAAGTGGCATAGATTCAGAAAGGCAACAAGGATAATAATTAGTTTAGCATTGAGATGACTAGAGGAGGATCAGAGCACTCTCCCTAAGCCAGAAATATAAATATTTGAAAAGATGATAAAAGACAATATTAACTGGAGCATACATAAGATTCCATAAATTAAATCATAGAATCAGCCTGAGCCATCAAATGCCAAAACTCTGTGGAAAGGGCTTAATGTTCATGTAAGATTTTGTACTGTATCCCTTATCTTGAAAATGACACAAACGCATTTTCTGCAATTCTATTCATATTCATTGCAGTTTGTTATTGCATGACCTAAGAACAAAGACCCCTTCATGGATTACTGCCTTGTTGTGGTGAAGGGGCTTAAGTAGCTCAATGAAGCTATGAGCTATGCCGTGCAGGGCCATCCAAGATGGAGAGGTCACAGCAGCGAGCTCTGACAAAATGTGACCCACTGGAGAAGGAAATGGCAATCCACTCCAGTATCTTTGCCATGAAAACCCCATGGACAGTATCAAAAGGCAAAAAGATATGATGCTGGAAGATGAGCCCGTCAGGTCGGAAGGTGTCCAATATGCCACTGGGGAAGAGCATAGGGCTAGTAGCGCCAGAAAGAGTGAAGTGACTGGGACAAAGCCGAAAGGATGTTCAGTTGTGGATGTATCTGGTGGTGAAAGGAAAGTCCGATGCTGTAAAGAATTATTCTCCGTAGGAACCTGGAATGTAAGATCCATGAATCAAGGCAAGCTGGACGTGGTCAAACGAGATGACAAGATTGAACATCGACATCTTAGGAATCAGCGAACTAAAATGGACAAGAATGGGTGAATTTAATTCAGATGACCATCAGGTATACTACTGCGGGCAAGAATCCCTTAGAAGAAATGGAGTAGCCTTCATAGTCAATAAAAGAGTGGGAAAAGCAATACTAGTATACAATCTCCAAAATGACAACATGATCTTGAAAGAGGCGGTGGTGAGGCCCCTTCTCAAGAAGCCCGCTCTGGATCCGGCTGTTTTGGCTAACTACTGTCCGGTCTCCAACCTTCCCCTCGTGGTGAAGGTTGTTGAGAGTGGTGGCGCGACAGCTTCCTGGGTACCTGGATGAAGCTGTCTATCTGGATCCGCTCCAGTCCGGCTTCAGGCCTGGGCACAGCACAGAAATGGCATTGGTCGTGTTGGTGGATGATCTCTGGAGGGCTCGGGATAGGGGTTGTTCCTCTATCCTGGTCCTGTTAGATCTCTCAACGGCTTTTGATACCATCGACCATGGTATCATGCTGCACCAGTTGGAGCGGTTGGGAGTGGGGGGCACCGTTCTGCGGTGGTTCTCCTCCTATCTCTCCGACCGGACGCAGTCGGTGTTGGCAGGGGGGCAGAGGTCGACCCCGAGGCGCCTTGTTTGTGGGGTGCCGCAGGGGTTGGTCCTCTCGCCCCTTCTGTTCAACATTTATGTGAAGCCGCTGGGCAAGATCATCCGTGGCTTTGGGGTGGAGTTCCATCAGTACGCTGACGATACTCAGCTGTACATCTCCACCCCAGGCCATCCCAACGATGCCCTTGAAGTAATGTCCCGGTGCCTGGAGGCCGTGCGGATCTGGATGGGGAGTAACAGGCTTCGACTCAACCCTTCCAAGTGGCTGTGGCTTCCGGCATCCCGATATAGCCAGTTGGTGCCATCGCTGGCTATTGGGGGTGAGTTATTGGCCCCCATGTAGAGGGCTCGCAACTTGGGCGTCCTCCTGGATGCACGGCTGTCTTTAGAAGAGCATGTGATGGCCGTGGCCAGGGGGGCTTTTCATCAGGTTCACCTGATTCACCAGTTGCGTCCCTTTTTGAATCGGGACTCCTTACACACAGTCACTCAGGCACTCGTCACTTCCCGCCTGGACTACTGCAATGCTCTCTACATGGGGCTCCCCTTGAGGAGCACCTGGAGGCTCCAGCTGGTGCAGAATGCGGCCGCACGGGGGATTATGGGAGCGAGGGGGCGCTCCCATGTGACGCCTCTCCTGCGTGAGCTGCATTGGCTTCCGGTGGTCTTCCAGGTGCGCTTCAAGGTGTTGGTTACCACCTTTAAATCGCTCCATGGCATAGGGCCTAGCTATTTGCGGGACCGCCTTCTGCCGCCGATAGCCTCCCACCGGTCAGTACGCTCCCACAGAGAGGGACTCCTCAGGATGCCGTCAGCCAGGCATTGTCTTCTGGCGACCTCCAGGGGGAGGGCCTTCTATGTGGCAGCACCTGCCCTCTGGAACGATTTGCCCCTGGAGATACGCATGATACCAGATCTCCGGGCTTTTCGCCGTGCCCTAAAAACTTTTCTTTTCCACCAAGCAGGGCTGGCGTAAATCCCCCCCCCCTTTTGAGATGTTAGATTTTTAATTGTCTATGGGTTTTAGTTGGGATGTTTTAAATTCTGGGCCAAAGTTGTGTAATTCTTTTAAAAATTTTAAATTTTGTATTGGGATGTTTTTTATTTTGGCTGTGCACCGCCCTGAGTCCAGCAGGAGAAGGGCGGTATACAATTTCAATAAAAAATAAATAAAAATAAATAAATAAATGATCTCAGTTCGAATCCAAGGCAAACCATTCAATATCACAGACATCACAGTAGTCCAAGTCTATTCCCCAATCACTGGTGCTGAAGAGGATGAAATTGACCGGTTCTATGAAGCCTTACAGCAACTTATAGAATTAACACCAAAAAATGATGTCCTTATCATCATGGGAGATTGAAATGCTAAAGTAGGAAGCCAAAAGATAACCAGAATAACAGGCAAGTTTGGCCTTGGAATACAAAATGAAGCCTGATTCAGGCACAGGCTGATAGAATTTTGTCAAGAGAATACGATGGTCCTAGCAAACACTCTTTTCCAACAACCCAAGAGATGACTCTACACATGGACATCACCAGACAGTCAACACAGAAATCAGATTGACTATGTGCTCTGCAGCCAAAGATGGAGAAGCTCTATATAGTCAGTAAAAACAAGACCAGGAGCTGACTGTGGCTCAGATCATGAACTTCTTGTTGCAAAATTTAGGCTTAAATTGAAGAAAGTAGGGACAAGCAGTAGGCCACTCAGGTATGAACTAAATCATATTCCTGATGAATATACAGTAGAGGTGACAAATAGATTTCAGGAATTAGATCTGATAGAGTGCCTGAAGAACTATGGACGGAGGTTCGCAACATTGTACAAGAGGTAGCAACTAAAACCATCCCAAAGAAAAAGAAATGCAAGAAAGCAAAATGGGTGTCTGAGGAAGCTTTGCAAATAGCTGAGGAAAGAAGGGAAGCGAAAGGCAAGGGAGAAAGAGAAAGATACACCCAATTGAATGCAGAATTCCAGAGACTAGCTAGAAGAGATAAGAATGCCTTCTTAAATGAACAGTACAAAGAAATAGAAGAAAACAATAGAATAGGAAGGACCAGAGATCTCTTCAAGAAAATTGGAGCTATGAAGGGAACGTTTCATACAAAAGTGGGCATGATAAAGGACCAAAATGGCAGGGACCTAACAGAGGCAGAAGAGATTAAGAAAAGGTGGCAAAATTACACAGAAGAATTATACAAGAACGAAATTAACGTCCCTGATAACCACGATGGGGTGGTCATTGACTTCGAGCCAGACATCCTGGAATGTGAAGTCAAATGGGTCTTAGGAAATCTGAGCAACAACAAAGCTAGTGGAGGTGACAGTATTCCAGCTAGCTATTCAAAATCTTAAAAGACGATGTAGTAAAAGTGCTACATTCAATTTGCCAGCAAATTTGGAAAACTCAACAGTGGCCACAGGATTGGAAAAGAGCATTCATTTCACATGCTAGTAAGGTTATGCTTAAAATCCTACAAGCTAGGCTCCAGCAGTATGTGGATCAAGAACTACCAGAAGTACAGGCAGGATTTCGAAGAGGCAGAGGAACTAGAGATCAAATTGCCAACATATGCTGGATCATGGAGAAAGGAGTTCCAGTAAAACATCTACTTCTGCTTCATTGACTATGCTAAAGCCTTTGATTGTGTGGATCACAACAAATTGTGGCAAGTTCTTAAAGAGATGAGAGTACCAGACCATCTTACTTGTCTCTTGAGAAACCTATATGTGGGTCAAGAAGCAACAGTGAGAACTGGACAATTGATTGGTTCAAAGTTGGGAAAGGAGTCCGACAAGGCTATATACTGTCGCTCTGCCTATTTAATTTATATGCAGAGCACATCATAAAAAGAGCCTCGGTAGTACAGTGGTCTAAAGCACCCTGTTATTAAGACCAGCTTCCTGCAATTACTGCAGGTTCGAATCTCACCAGACTCAAGGTTGACTCAGCCTTCCATCCTTTCTAAGGTAGGTAAACTGAGGACCCAGTTGTGGGGGCAATAAGCTGACTTTGTATAAATATACAAAAGGATGAAGGCTATTGCTTAGCACATTGTAAGCCGCCCTGAGTCTCCGGAGAAGGGCGGCATATAAATCAAATTAAAAAAAAAAAGGTGGGGCTAGATGAATCAAAAATTGGAATTAAGATTGCCGGGAGAAATATCAACAACCTCAGGTATGCCTATGATACCACTCTAATGGCAGAAAGTAAAGAGGAATTAAAGAGCCTCTTGATGCAGGTGAAGAAGGAGAGTGCAAAAGTTGGCTTGAAACTCAACATTAGGAAAACTAAGATCATGGCATCCGGCCCTCTCAATTCCTGGCAAATAGATGGGGAAGAAATGGAGGTAGTGACAGACTTTATTTTCCTGGGGTCCAATATCACTGCAGATGGGGACTGCAGCCAAGTAATTAAAAGACGCTTGCTACTGGGGAAGAAAGCTATGGCAAATCTAGATAGTATATTAAAAAGGAGAGACATCACCATGCCAACAAAAGTGCGTATAGTCAAGGCTATGGTTTTCCCAGTTGCAAAGTATGGCTGTGAAAGCTGAACCATAAGAAAGGCTGAGCGCCAAAGAATTGAGGCCTTTGAACTATGGTGCTGGAGAAGACTCCTGCGAGTCCCTTGGACTGCAAGGTGATAAAACCGGTCAGTCCTAGAGGAGATCAACCCTGACTGCTCTTTAGAAGGCCAGATCCTGAAGCTGAAACTCAAATACTTTGGCCATCTATTGAGAAGGAAGGACTCACTGGAGAAGAGCTTAATGCTTGGAAAGATTGAGGGCAAAAGAAGAAAGGGACGACTGAGAATGAGGTGGCTGGATGGAGTCACTGAAACAGTAGGCCTGAGCTTAAATGGACTCCAGAGGATAGTAGAGGACAGGAAGGCCTGGAGGAACGTTGCCCATGGGGTCGCAATGGGCCGGACACAACTTTGCAACTAACAACAACAACAAAGAACAAAGATTTATCATGGTGAAAGATATAACTTTGGACCAGTTGCTATATCTCAGTCCAGTTTTACCAAGTAAGCTTACCTAGAACATTGGATCACAGAGTAAGTAAAAAGAACTCTATATTCTCTTTTGAATCCTTGAAAAGAAAGTCTAAAGTAAAATTTAAGTATAAGAATTATTTATGCAAGGATCAGCATAGGATTCAACAGAATTAATTTTGAATAAGAATAGCTAAGTATGTATGATGTGAAATAAACCAGGCATGATTTAGCTTTTTGTAAGAAAGAGAATTAGAGTTAAAATATTAATAACCTGGCATTTATTAATTATTAATGTCCAGTATGATATTAAGATTTTTAATTGTAATTCTTAGCCTCTTATGTAGAAGAAGCAAAATATTTCAACAACATGATACAAATATAAGATATTTTGTACAATTTAAGATACTATAGCTTGGATTTATTGAAATATCATTAGTTAAATAATGATCAAGGCTACAATTGTAGACACTAACTAGAATGCAAAAATATATACAGTTCTGTGGGATTTCATTCTTATTAAATATATTTAGGGTTGTTTGTAAGAATGTCATTTTCTTCACTCAGTGTTTTACTTTGCATATTAATAATAATAATAATTTTATTAAACTTGTAAACTGAATGCCCTCCCCAGATGCATAGAGAGGATCTGGAGCCAGGTGAGAATGAAAAACGGGCCTTTCCCACCTCCCCCCCAGGCCCTCCAGAGGCAGAAACAGCCTGTTTCCCTACTTCTGGTGGGCCGAGAAGGCCCGAAAATCAGCTGGCCGGCATGTGCATGCGCGCCAGAGCTGAGCTGGCATGCCCACTGATATGGCTACACGTGCCACCTGTGGCACGCGTGCCATAGTTCCCCATCACGGTCCTAGAGTCTTGCATCCAAGTACCAAACTGGCTCAACAAATACTGAGACTCCTGCTCGGTGCAGGAAGCCAAATTAAAGCATCCTTGACAGGTGGTTGTCCAAGCTCTGCTTGAGCCCATCCAAGGAAGGAAGCCCACTATTTCATGGAGTTGTTAATTTTTATTTAGCATATGATTAGAACGTGGGAAAGAGAATTTAAACATACTATACACACACAATCCATGTAACTTTTTACAAAACGTCTACCAGGGTATGGCAGTGGCCTCATAAATGGATCTCCAGATTAGTTATTCAGGCAATCACCTCTGGCATTGGTCCATAAAGATCTTCTAAGGAACTAGAGAACTTCATTGAGTAATTGATTTGTACTATTGTACTATTACAGAATTTCCATAATATTTGCATTCTGCTCTGTGCCAAAATCATGGGTGGCTAACTTCAGATAATAAAATCCCATAATAATAATAATAATTTAAAAATATCATCACATAAATAAGAGAGGCCAATAGATTTTGTCCGGATAGGCAGGTCCTTAGGTAACATCAAGTTGCTAGGTAAAGCTTTGTAAGTAATAATAATTACTTTGGATTGTTCCCAGAAACAAACTGCTGTTAATGCAGTGTTCCCAATATTGGTTTTATGTATACTACTAGAGTAGCTGATATCCCTAATTTCAGATTATTTCATTTTGCACCAACTAAAGTTTCTAATCTCAAAGTGCAGTCTCAAGAATTGTTTTTGATGGAATATCTATATGCATTCTGCCATCGTGATCTGTTTTAATTTCATAGATTATTTTATTTATTTATTTATTTATTTATTTATTTATTTATTTATTTATTTATTTATTTATTTTTGTGATTTAAATGCCGCCATTCTCCCGAAGCACTCAGGGCGGCTTACAACAACAATCAATAATACAAATCACAAAATGACAAAATAAGTTAAAAACCCCTTAAAAACCATATTTAAAATTATTACAGTTTGTGCAACCCCTAGCAGATCAAGTTATTTGACGGAAGAGCCACGTCTTCAGTTCTCGGCGAAAGGAGAGGAGGTCCGGGGCTATCCTGAGCTCGGTGGGCAAATCATTCCAGAGGGTCAGCGCTCTGACAGAGAATGCTCTCCCCCTGGGGGCCGCCAGTCGACATTGTTTGGCCGACGGCACCCTGAGGAGGCCTGCTCTGTGGGAGTGCACGGGACAGTGGGAGGAAGGCAGAAGATGGTCCTGCAAGTACCCTGGGCCTAAGCCATGTAGGGCTTTATAGGTAAGCACCAGCACCTTGAAACGGACCTGGAGAGCAACCGGCAGCCAGTGCAGCTCGCGCAGAAGAGGTGTTGCACAGGAGTAACGAGGAACTCCCGTAACTACCCACACGGCCACATTCTGGACCAGCTGGAGCCTCCGGATGCATCCCAAGGGCAGCCCCATGTAGAGGGCATTGCAGTAATCCAACCGAGAAGTAACAAGGCGTGGGTGACCGTGGCGAGGGCATCTCAGTCTAGGAAACGGCGCAACTGGTGCACAAGATGTACTTGTGCGAAGGCCCCCCTGGTTACGGCCGTCAGATGGTCATCCATGGACAGCTGAGAATCCAGGAGGACGCCCAGATTGCGAACCCTAGCGGAGGGGGTAAGGGTCTCCCCTCCTATCACTAAAGATGGTACCTCTAGATCCTGAGATGCCGGCATCCAAAGCCACTCAGTCTTGGATGGGTTGAGTCTGAGTCTGTTCCTACCCATCCAAGCCCGCACCGCCTCCAGGCAATGGGACATCACGGAAAGGGCATCCTAGGGTGATCCGGGATGGAGATATAAAGCTGGGTATCATCCGCATATTGGTGATACCTCATCCCAAAACCACGAATGATCTCACCCAGCGGCTTCATATAGATATTAAAGAGCAGGGAGGAGAGAACCGATCCCTGAGGCACCCCACAAGTGAGGGGCCTCTGGGAGGATCTCTGACCCCCTGCTGATACAAATTGCAAGTGGCCCGAGAGATAGGAGGAGAACCACTGCAGAACAGTGCCTCCTATCCCCAACCTCCCGACTCACTGCAGTAGGATACCATGGTTGATGGTATCGAAAGCCGCTGAGAGGTCAAGAAGGACCAGGATGGAGGAATAACCCCCATCACAGGCCCGCCAGAAATCATTCACTAGGGCAACCAATGCCGTTTCTGTGCTGTGACCGCGCCTGAAACCAGATTGGTAAGGATCCAGGTAGTCAGTTTCCTCCAGGAATTGAGGGAATTGCTGTGTCACCATGGACTCGACAACCTTCACTAAAAAGTGGAGGTTGGAGACTGGACGATAGTTATTAAGGGAGTCAGGGTCCAGGTTGGGCTTCTTGAGGAGAGGGTGAACCACTGCCTCTTTGAGTGCAGCGGGGAAGACCCCCCTCCCTCAGCAGAGTGTTGACAACAGCCTGGATCCAGTCTCCGGTCACCTCCCTGGCTGCTGAAACAAGCCAGGAGGGACATGGGTCCAATAAACACGTGAAGGTCCCCAGCCGACCCATAATCCTGTCCACTTCATCCAACGAAACAGGCTCAAACTCAACCCAGATGTCCCCGCCAAGACAAGCCCCAGTCTCCTCAGTGGATTCTGCCCAGTCAGAGTCCAGCCCGGTCCGGGTCTGAGCGATTTTATCTTGCAGAAACTGTGCAAAATCCTCAGATATTTTTATCTTAGTTAGGCTATTGAGTAGCCACATTACTTTCTTCTATTAATCTCTATTTTTTTCTCTTGCTGAAAAAGTAGGGAATGATCTTATTTCCAAGCTTTAGATGCCATTGAGTCCAGCTCAATTCCTGGGGAATATTTGGACAAATGCTGCCTTTCTAACCTGCCCTTAGAAATAATTTGTAGCACCAAGGACATTCCAGCAACTTCTTTGATTCCATCTCTTCATCTTATCCATTGTTCCTCCCTTTTCCTATTTCCTTCAGCCTTGCAAAGCACAGAAAAAAATATAAGGCCACCATCATATGCCAAAGTATGAACATTTCTGGTTTATGACCATTATCTTCTGAGAACGATCAAGATTTATTTACGGTAGTCCAAAACGAATTCATTGAATCTTGTACAGTTGATTGGAGCTACTCGTCTCCAAATCTATAATTAAAATATGATTCTCATTCTCTCTCTCTCTCTCTCTCTCTCTCTCCCTCCCTCCCTCCCTCCCTCCCTCCCTCCCTCCCTCCTTCCCTCCCGATCATAAGAGATAAACACTACATACATTAAAACATAAGTTAATACAAAAAGCCAAACACTGTGGCCTAATTAAAAGATGGGAGGGCAGGAGTAGGATGAGGGATGGAGGTGGGATCTGTTGTTAATTTATCAACTGCCTCCAGTGTGATGCTCCCCCATTGGAGTCCCAAACTTTTGCTGTTTTGCTGATGAATGTTACCACTGAAAAGATCACTGCTTTTCTTATTTTAATCTTTGTGATAACCGAAGTACCTTTACAATTGTTTATCTTGTCTCTCTTTGTCTTCCATGGTCTATTTTTAGTTTTGAGAGCAAGAAAATAATATTCACTGCCACTTTCACTTCTTTCCTATCCTTTCCTAGTTGTAAATTCACTGCTTGCTATTATTTTGTCTTCTTAAAACTTAATATTTAACCAGATTTTTCACTTTCAAATGTTACTTTCCTAGTATCTGGTGAACAAAATATTTTCACTAGCATATCTCAAATTGTGAGTGTCGTGATTTCAAATTTTGTTTCCTATCCTCCAAGTGAATCAGAAGTAATTGGGATACAATATGCGTCCTTGTCTCCTTCTCCTTTCTGAATTAAACTGATTTTCTACATAATAAAAGGCTATGCCAGAAGGAGAGACAAAAAAGAGGAAACAAAAGACATATATACATATCCACATCTATATACAATAAAATTTTAACTGCTAGATTACTGCAGAAAATGTGATCTAAATAGAATAAAGTACTTTAAGGTATTTGGGTAGGGAGCTATATATTTATTCTGCCGTTCTCTAACCACTTAGCACATTTTAGTATTGTATTCAACATAAATATAATCACACGGTCTTTGATTCAGAGTGGAAAGTGTGATGAAGTGAAATAAAAGTGTTTCCTTTCCAGACTATTAATCATTACACAGCTATTGAGCATATCTAAAGTTTGAAGTGCACAAATTGATGTAACAATATTTTCCTTTTATTCTTGTTATAATTATTAGCTCTCTTGTAAGCAATTATTAAATCCAAAATAAAGGCAAATAAGAGTACAATGGTGATGATATAATAGTTGTTCCAACAGGCAAGTGAAATACTGAGTGGGATAGAGCTTAGAACTCCAAGCAGATTTGTAGACTGTACAGCAACAAGATGTACTTGTCAGGTTCAAATGAATGGTGATATGTCATGTGAGTTAAATCATCTTGATCTCAATTATCACACAAATAAAAGTATTGTTGATTTCAAAGAAGTAATCTTTAATAAAAGTATGCTGTTTCACAAATTATAAAACATGTCAACTATTATTCAGATTAAAGTACAACTACTTGTGCTTTCATTTTCATATTTGTTAATTATTTTAGAATATTTATTGCACAATAAATTCAACTTTCATAATGTGTCATATAATCTTCCATTCAGCTGTACATGGGAGATCTACTAATAGTTTTATATTCATCCTCGGATTTTAAATACTGTAGTTTATTTAAAACATTTAAACATGTATTACATTTTAAATATGTATTGAAACCTTGACAAACTATAGCTATTTTTAAAAAAATTAAACAGACAAAAATCACAAATTTATTATAAAGCAGCACTGTAAATAAAACCACAGCACACCAGTTTTTTTTTAATCAAAAACAAATCCCTAGCATCTAAGGTAATCAATTCAATGTAAATGAGCTTCAAAGCAGGGTAGAGAATATATGTACTCAAAATTGAACTATGGAGTCCTTGATGTTCTCTGAGCTTTGTTATTTGCTTGTAGACATTTCATTATCTAACTAGGTAGTTCACTGGGGAGCAGTCATGTTTAGGAGAAAAGATTTTGCAGTTTAAATGTCTTTAACATGCCTTATCTGCATGTGGGTGATTCCTCTTGCCTCTTCTGATTTAGTACTAACTAAAATTGGAAATACTTGCAAAATGGACATATTCGATTATGAAATAGATGCTGCACAAATCATAGGTACAAATCATAAGCACAGGCATTCTGGATTTACAAGATTAGAAGATCTTGAAGATACCACTGAAACTTCCTGTGCAGAACCACTGTTACAAAAATCTTCGGCATTATCACTGTTACAAACAGCCGCATTCTAATCTGTCAGGTTTAGGATGAAAATATTACCAAGAGTGCTTCTCACAGATTTTACATGTGGGTTAAAAGGTGGTGGGTTAAACAGATACATCGTGTTGCAAGTAGGTTCCAATAATCCAACCTAATCATTATACCTCTATATCGGGTGGGTTCTACTTATCTTTACTACTGGTTCACAGCGGGGCCGCTTGCATGCGTACTCTTCACATCTGCAGAAGCTTCTGCACACGTGCAGAAGCATTTTGATAACGTCGGGGTCGGTGGATGGAGCCTCCCGCCAGTTTTACAACCGGTTCTATAGAACCGGTGTGAACCGGGGGCAACCCACCACTGCTCTATATGTACTGTAAGTTTCTGTTGCACTTAATATTTTTCATATTATTTTATGAATTTATATTCTAGCATTTGATGAAAACACTAACCATATAAATATTACTATATACACACATAGGGCATCAATGAACCAGTGTTCTCTAGCATATCACCTTGACTTCTGACTTTCCTTCAATTGACTTCTATCAGCGAGTGATAGGAGTATTATCATTTTAAAAGGCCATACATTCTGGTTCTCTACCTGGTGACTATACAAATTATAATTTTAAAAACAGGCTTCATTTTCCCCTCATTTTCATCAGTCTCTTTTGTTTATGTGTCATATCTGTAAGAGGGCAAGAACTGTCAAACTACTTTTTATGTCATTCCGGGTACCTGTAAGGCTAATGAACAGGATAGCATGGCATAACCAAAGAAAAAATGCTAGAGCCAGAAGTGAGTGCTCTGTAACTGTGCTTTGAACATAGCACTAAGAATAATCAGTATTCTGTAAATCAAGTCACACAGAATGTAAGCTTGAACGAAGGAAAATGTGAAATTGTCAAAGCAGAAATTAAACATTCTAAATGGAGTGTCTTAGAAACAGATGAACTAGAATTACCGGAATGGCATTTTAACTCGGATGATTACACAAAATACAAAGACCATGCATCCACATGAAATAATGTAGAGGCAATGATAAAGCCATTTCAAAATATGTGTATGGATATAGCATAATAAACAACAGGATTGTATCTATTTGAATTAGTAATGTCTACAATCTTCTAGATATAACATTAAAAATATAGTGCTAATGAGACTAGTAAGTGATTGGTATGCAACAATGGAAAAATGGAGAAACTTGGAGCTGTAGCAAAAGTGGATTGGGTAAACACAGTAAAACAGGAACTACCATTGTGTAGAATATTCTAGGCACCATCGGTCAGATTTCATTAATCTCCAAGTGAAGACCTGAAGCTGAAAATAGACTAAATATTTCTCCAAGAAAAAAAACCTCCAAAATATAGTTTCAAAACAGATACAACATACTTAAAGGAAAAGAAGATCTGTCAACATCAGGTAACTGATGAACCCAGTAGTGCTTGCAGTTTTCTCTGATGTCTGGTGGGCTACTTGGTTGAGGTCCTAATGATGGCTTTGAATGGGTGTATGGTTTTAACCTTAGATTGGATTATCCCTATGTAACCTTTCTCCCCATGTTAGTTTTGGGACTCATCTTGGTTTTCTAACGAGTTCCAAGAAACAAAGCGTGTGAAAAGATACATAGAGTGCTGTTGGAGAAAGATGAAGAGTGTATCCAAGCAAGCACAAGAACAAATTCATTGTGGTTATAAAGGCTTTGAAAACATTCTTATTTTTCCATTTTCATTCCTCATTCATATGAGGAATATTCTTGGTATTTGCAGATAATGTCATTCAAGATCCACTCAAGGGTTGAACAGTTCTAGTGCAGGCACCTTGTATGGTTATCTGGAGTGAGTTTGATTCTGCCATTGCCAAGGAAGTGGGCAGGTTTTATAGTTCGTTAGCTTGGCCATCTGCTTATTAGGTGTACATTTTGGATGATTAAGTTACTGGTTAAGCTGGTTGAGAATGAGACTGTGGCAGAGGTGTGCTACCTGAGGAATTCTGGGAGTTGAAGTCCACACAGCTAAAAGTTGCCAAGTTTGAAAACACTGATCTCAAGCCATTTTGGTCTGTCTCAACTGTAGGAGGATACTGACATACAGGCTGAGAAATGCAGACGTATGTCTGTTTTTGTTCATTGTAATGTGTTTTCTAAGGCAAAAAAGAAAAGCTAATTAGCTTTCTTCCTTCTCACTTTCAGTTTGATCTGCAAGAAGGATATCATGATTGTTATTACTTTTGTGCAGGAAATCAAAGAGGAAAAAGAGAAAACAAGATGGGAAATTACACTTCTTTCAGCTGTTTCATTATGAAGCTCCATGAATATACTAGTATATTACTGTTACCCAGTGGTGAAATCCATTTTTTTTTTACTACCAGTTCTGTGGGTGTGGCTTGGTGGGCATGGTGTGGCTTGGTGGGCATGGCTTGGTGGGTGTGGCAGGGGAAGGATCCTGCAAAATCTCCATTCCCACCCCACTCCAGGGGAAGGATACTGCAAAATTCCGATTCCCTCCCCACTCCTGGGGGAAGGATATTGCAAAATCCCCATTCCCACCCCTCTCTGGGGCCAGCCAGAGATGGTATTTGCCGGTTCTCCAAACTACTCAAAATTTCCGTTACTGGTTCTCCAGAACCTGCTGTCAGAAGCTGCTGGATTTCACTCCTGCTGTTACCTAAGAGCACAAATGCCTTAGAACTGGTTCTGCCCCACTTTGCTATAAGAGTTCTCAACAAAAATTTATAAGATTTAAGCTTCAAAAACATTAGACATCAATTTTGTTTCAAACGTTTTGCTTCCTGAAAAACTTTTGATGATTATGATAGACCCAAACCGAACCCGAATATAATTTCAAAATTAGAGGAATCTTGAAATATATGCAATTAACTTTTAACAGGTATAATGTATTTATTCACATAAAGTTTCTGACACTTTGCATGAGTTCAATAGGGCCAAAAGTGTTTTGATGATTTTTTTGTCTAAGTGTAAATGCAGAAAATGAGTCCTCAGTGAAATGTTGCAGTTCATGGTCTTGTATATTGTAAGAAGTTTGCTAACCAACTGAATGTAATTTGGTGTTCTGTAGTTGTCAAGAAAATTCTCAATGATATCTTTAAATGTTTTCCAGGTGATTTTCTCTGGCCTCACTAGCAGATCTTTGAATCACTTGTCATTGATGACATATGATCTGTGGACCAACAAAAATGCCTTCCTTAATCTTGGCATCAGCTGTTATTGAAAACATATGTCTCAAAACGAAAATCTTCACCTTCATTGTTCATCACTTTTACAAAGCTTTTATTAATCATAGTTTTATGTGAAGGGGAGGCAATATCTTTGTTGAGTCAACAAGTGGTTCATGAGCCTTTTTTTTTTTTTTTTTGTCCTGGAACCAAATTCTTTTGGAGTCGCCATTTCTTTTTCATGTAATGCAACTCTTGCATGATGTCCCATTCTCATATGTAACAACACCATTTGGTATACCTGAGCTTTATTCCAAGCAGCAGAGCCATTATTTTTAGATCTCCAAAGATATTCCAGTTGTACTTGGTGAACTGGATCTGTTCCATGTTTTCATGTTTCAGGTGTGCTGCTGCTCCATAACCAACAGGTACTGAAAGGCGTATATTGCCATTGTGTAAAAACAAAATATTTTTATAAAATTGTGCATGATAGATTAAATTACAGATTATTTTCATGATTAGTAACCAAAAATCTATACGATATACTCAAAAGTGCTCAGGAAGCAAGATCTTTGTTGTCCAGTGAAATCAGAATTCATAGATGCATCACTTTTAGGTAACTGAAGCAGTTATAGGTGTTCTAAGATAGCTATTGCTTCACAAATTGTCCCATGATATCAAAAGCCTCTGCAGTTAAAGGTGAATAAATAAACAAATAATCATAGTTTCAGATGATATATTTTCCTTATGATTAGGAACATACCTTTGGAAGCATGTTATTAAGATATAGGATAACTGTTTTCTAAGAAGACTAGATTAATAGCCATACAAAAATTTTAAACAATTTCTTTTAGTGATTTTATTTATTTTCCAAGTTATATATTACCCTATACTACTTTAGCTGCAGAAACTCTTTATCTGATGACCATCCTGTCTTAGGCTGGTCCTTTATGCATGATTCAGAGCTGGGCTTGTGTTTGCCACACCTGTATGTTACATAATTGCATACTGCCTGTCAGTGATTGACATGTATTTAACAGGTGTCTCTCAGTCATTCATGGCAGCCCAACCTATCTGCATTAAACACAAATGTTATCTGTGAACTTTGCAACTTTCATTTTTCTGTTACACTTTTGCAACTGCTATTACCAGCAGTTCTGAGATTCCTTATTACTTAATGAAAAGGCCTGGTACAAATCACAGGATTGTCTGTTATATGAAGTATTATATCCTGAGATAAAATTTTAGATCAAGAAAATGACTGAGCAACCTTGTGATGTGGATGACATAAAATGCGAGCAAGAGATTCTTATACACCTGGAGGTAAGCAGTTAAGCAGATAGTTCTAACATGTAAAATGTTTCGGAGATTGTCAGATCTCACCAGTATAGTAACTTTGAATTATTCGTCTCTGGTGAACCAAAACAGCGCTTTCAATGTTTGTGGCCTGTTTAAAATTTATAAAAGAAAAATATAAAGAAAAACCCAACGAATGGTAAATGTTATCTGGAAATTGCTGATTTTTAATGAGCAAAAGATTTTGCTGGTAGGCTGAATGAAATTCTAAAGGATTTAAAAGATGTCTTTACTTATGTAGATATACATTCCTTAAGGAAGCAGCTAAATATGTTTTTTTCCTGTTTCTTTTCCATGAATAAGTACTTAAAACATGTCAGCAGCCTGGTCTCCAGGTAGAAGAATGCCATACTGATCTTTGGTGAATTCTTTTTTAAAAATTCTTATTAGCTTTAATTTACTGTAGAATCATTAGCATTTCTACATTTGATTTATTTAATTTTCAAATTCAGTATAGTAGCTGAATTAAACTTATTGCATTCTTCAGATTTTCCATGTTTAAAGATAATTAGTCCAGAATCTATCAGTCCAGAAACTTTACTAATTAACTTTGAAATCCAAGTCATTTTCCTTCTTTATTGAGCAAAGGGTGACTGGAGTCCAAGAAAGTCCAAGACAGATAAAAAGCATATGTGTTCACATCAAATGCATTTGTTCAAATGTTTAATTTATATATGCACATTTTCCTTATTTCCCAACCAAGGAAATAAGTGAATATAATTTGCACATTTGGCAGCCTATAGATGAGGAAGAAAGCATATGCTGTGGGAAAATAAGGAAATACTGATATAAATGTTAATTCCAAGATCTTTCAGTGTTTAATTTTCAGGACATTTTTACAATACATGATATATGTATAATGCATGTTGTATAATAAAAGAATAAACTTGGTAGTTGTAACAAACCAGGGAAAGGAAATCTTCTTGCCATATTCAGGGCTAATAGGTAAAAAACCATACTTTGAATAGAATATGCCCTAAATTTTTCTCTCGCTTTGAGCCTAGCACTTAAAATGAGGAGAGCATTTAAAATGCAGTGTGCTGCAAAAATAAGATTTCCATCCAGTTTGAGAGATGCTAAGACTACAGTCAAGTTGTAGAGAGAGAATAGATCTCCTTTTAAAAGGTATTTCTTATTCTTCAATCTGGAAGGATGATCTACAAGGGAGATCAGCTTGGGCTACTTGGGCCTGGTACACAACTCTGTAGCCTACAGTTGAGTTATAATGCCCCAAATATCTGACTAAGATTTTACAGTTTGATCATACCAGTGGTGGGCTGCTCCTGGTTTTGTCTGGTTCTATAGAACCGGTAGTAAAACCGGTGGGAGGCTCCGCCCACCCTCCACGACATAAGCATGGATGATCTGCGCATGCGCAAAAGCATGAGCGAGTGAAGCAAGCATGTGCATGTGCTCCCATTGTGAACCGGTAGTAAAGGTAAGTAGAACCCACCCCTGGATCATACCAAGAGCCCATGACCAAAACCATGCTTCTTAGGAGTACATTTACAAAGCATGATTACCCATCTAACATGTGTAGGCTACTCTGCTTAATAACCAGTCCTAATTGTAATGTCTGTTCATATACCGTATTTTTTGGAGTATAAGACGCACCGGACTATAAGACGCACCTTAGTTTTTGGGGAGGAAAATAAGAAAAAAGCTGATTGGTGGGTGGATCAGCCTCCTGGAATACCCCCAATCAGCTGTTCCCAGAGGTGAATTTTAGCAACAGGTTCATTAGTTGTGAGCTCTGTGCCTTGTTTTTTTTTCTGCCTCTGAAAGCCTCCGAAACAGAGCTTCAGAAAAAAAGCCTTTTTTTTCTGAAGCTCCGTTTGGAGGCTTTTTTTCTGAAGCTTCTTTCAGAGGCTTTTTTTCTGAAGCTCTGTTTGGAGGCTTTTTTTCTGAAGCTTTGTTTCTCAGGCTTTTTTTCTGAAGCTTCTTTCAAAGGCTTCTTTCAGCCTCTGAAATCTCCGTTTGCGAGGCTGGGCAGGGCTACATTTGTAGTATAAGACGCACCAGATTTTCACCCTCTTTTTTTTGGGGAAAAGGTGCATCTTATACTCCGAAAAATACGGAAGCTAAATATAGAATGTTGCAGGTTTAAAGTGATATGGCAGGGATCCTATTAAGTTACTTCGAATAAATTAAATGAATCTGTTGACTTTATACAATTTTGATAATAAATTTGCACCTTCATATAACAGTTTCCTGGGTTGATAAAATATTCATGCCATTAAATGCATAATTAAACACAACACAGGAATGAAATAAAATGTTAAATACGAAAAGTGAACAAAAATTGAACATTTTTATGAGTCAGCTAAGTTTATACCTTGCTTATATAATTAATATTTAATCTGTTCTGTTTTGCTCAAAAAGGAATTGCATTATCAGGTTGCTTATTCAGGAAAAAGACATGCCCTAAATACCCAGAAATATAATTTCTCAACATAAAATGACATTTACTGTAACAGGTAAATTTCAACTAGAATCACATGGGAGGTATTCTTGCAAATATCTGTTCTGTGCCAGTTATGCAATACAAGGTTTAAAGATTTTATTGCTCTATTGTAAATTTCCTGAGTGTAACAGAGATAATTAGCTAGAAAACTAGAACTTGAAATTTGAATTATCAGCAGTCTGCTAACATGAGAAAAACAGAAGTGGAGATACAAGTATTGTCTGTAACAGTGCTGTAAGTTATTTGCAGAATATGTTTGGAAAACTTTAAAATTGTGCTCTGCTTTGTATCCCAAATACATGTATTGAAAGTTACCGAATATGCTATATTTTAAATAACTCCCCTTTCTGTATATTTTAAAGATTTTAGTAGCTTCAATTCTGAATAAGATCTAAAAAAGTTAAAACTGCAGACAAGGACTTTTTATAAACACCTTGGGTAACTCCAGGTGCTTGCCATATAGCTTGATTGTTTGCTGTCTCCAGAATCTGGCCCTCATTATCTGAATCTGTTCCTCCAACTCAGTCTTTCCCAGAGCTCTAGAGGTGTTTGATCGCCTGCCAGTTCTTCAGGCTGAGTCCATCTGGACTGTTTCTTCAGATCACTTAATACCATTATGTTTTTCAAATCAAGAGAATCTGCATAGTAACATCTGGGACGAATAACATTAATAATTTAATTACTGCACTTTAGGCTAATAGTGAATTAGGTCAGAAAAAAAGATTTTTTTTGTATTTTTGTGCAACCATCCATATTATGGCCATCTATTTGTTATAAAGGCATGTGGCCCTGACAACTCAGGTTGTGCAAGTCTATTTAAACAGCAACAAACAAAAATAAAGAGATAATTGCTGAAATTTGCAAATGTTTTAACCTGACTGAACTTATTTCACTGGAATTAAAGTGATGGTGTGATGATCAGATAATTCAGAAATAAATAACCAAGTGATCGCTAATCAGGAGTGTATTGTGTAAGTCAAATAGCAAGTTAGTAAGAACCAGAATTGGTAGTGTTTTCCACCATAAATCGCTAGAAAGGAAAATGTTTTTGTAATTTTTGATGGCTGAAAAATTAACAGAATTTAAGAATTTTAATACTTTGCAAATGAATGAAGAGTTTTTGGCAATGATTGATTTTCAGTTTCTTTGTGCAGAGATTTTTTTTTAAAAGCAAACATTTATTCTGGTCTGTTCAAACTCATCTTACATTCATTTCCAAAAGATTTGTAGCAAATAGCACTACAAAATAAACTTTCAGGGATGAGACTATGTTTCATGGATAATTTATGTTCAGTGTATCTACTGAAGAGAATGTCTTTTGAGTAAATATTTTCAAAACTTATTTAAGAGAATGCTGTATGTCTTTTAAGAACATACAAACTCCTATCTATGCAAAGATAACGTATTTTTGGAGACGATTTGAAAACTGTAGATAACAACTGCCCAGTTTTCATTAGTGGCAAAGTAAGGCTTCATGCATTATTGCACCTGTGTTCTGTAGCATCCTTATTTCTATAAAATATAAAAAAAGGGATCGTTATTAAGCTGATGGGCCTTTTTGGGGGGATAGACATTTGCTGTTCCTACGGAGCTCTTTTCACTCTTGTCTTCAGCCTCTCATAAAAACTGTGAAGGTAAGATTCCTTCCACAGCAACCCTATACTTTTCTGCTTATCTCTTCCTTTTTGTCAGTTCAGCAATAGCTGGAAAAGTAGCTGCCTGTGGGAAGGTTATGAGAACCTATGTTACCTTTCAGCTTCTATTTGTCATTTCAAAAAGAGTAACATGTTGAGATGCTAGAGAGCCATTGCTGAGGCAGACTCACATGGATTTTTTTCTTTTTGTTTCCTTAGCAGATATATTTCTTAACTGACAGGAAAATATCAAGGGAACTTATTATTTCCTTATTTAAAAAAAAAAGAAATTGAATTCCGTATTGGCACTTTCTGCTTTCTTTGGGATATGTGTATTAAATCATTGAGAGAGCCTAACAGGAGCAGCCTGTCTAGTGGTAAAGACGCTCATCTCCCATTCGGAAGGTTGAGAGTTCAATCCTAGGCTGAGACAAATGTTTCTCAAAGAGAAGATATCTGCTGCTGCAAATTCCACATAGGTGTCAGGAAGGGCAACCAGCCTGTAAAGGCTGAGCTCCATTCAGGCACCCCGACTCTACCCTGATTTAAGGGCTTACAGGTTCATAAAAAAAAAAGAAAGATCCTAACAGAATTTCAACAAGTAGAGTTAATTGCTCCTCAGAAGATAAATATAATTGTAGCCTGCTTGTGTAGTAAATTAATTTAAAATATTATACTATTTCTAATTAAAAGAAGCCTTAAGCAGTTAACAATTAGTAAATTAGTAGTATTAGAAATGATACATGGTAGTGTTTGTGCTGCTGTGAATCTTCTCCTATGTGTGCTACATCTGTGCATGACCTTGGGTGGCCCTGCAGTGACCATGACAAGATATGAAAGTATTAAAGTGATGACAGAATAATTTACTGTTCAAAGATTCTTGCTACACGTTCCTCTCAGAAAGAAAATAATTAACATACAGATGAAATCAGGATAACTTTAGGAATTACTTTTCAGCCTCTTCTTGGTTTTTTTCCTGAATACCAGGACTCCATCAATTCATAGAAAATACATTATAGCACATAACTATGATCATTTCACAACAAACCTAAAGTTATAAACAAGCCTTTCAAGATTAGCTACATGGCTTCTTTGTGAGACATCTTCCTCAATTCTAATTTTAACAATGAAAGCCTAGAAAATTCACTATATATTTTGTAAGGCTTTTTCTGGCACTATATGATATGCAGGAAAAAAAAGGCAATGAATGGGAGATGTAGAAAAGATGTACTTTTATTATCCTGTCTCTTGACCGACTCTTGTCTTAGTAAGATAGCAATATGAAAGGCATGCATGCAAGAGCCTTTAAAATATGCATTCAGTTTTTATTATTTGTTACTTCAAAGTGAGTACTAAAAATTAAAGATTTCTAGTAAAAATGTGGAATTTGGACAACTTCTGCATCTCTAATCAATTCTAGTATTGTAATATCTACTTTCTATGGAAGATAATTATTTATTTATTTATTTATTTATTTATTTATTTATTTATTTATTAATTAATTAAATTTTTATACCGCCCCCTCTCCCAAAGGACTTGGGGCGGTGAACAGCCAAAATTAAAAACACACAATACAAATATTAAAATACATTAAAATGAAATTAAATTATCTTTGGCTTCTCCAATTTAAAACCCCTTACCCATAAAATTCCCCAATTAAAAGATTTTTAACCCAGCCCGGCTTGCTGAAATAAAAAAGTCTTCAGGGCCCGGCGGAAGGTATGGAGGTCCGGGATTAGTCGTATCCCTGGGGGTAGCTCATTCCAGAGGGCGGGTGCCCCCACAGAGAAGGCTCTTCCCCGGGGGGTCGCCAGCCGACATTGCCTGACAGACGGCACCCTGAGGAGGCCCTCTCTGTGGGAGCGTGTTGGCCGGTGGGAGGTTATCGGAGGCAGAAGGTGGTCTCGTAAGTAACCGGGTCCTAAGCCATGGAGCGCTTTGAAGATGAGAACCAACACCTTGAAGCGCACTCGGAAGACCACTGGAAGCCAATGCAGCTCGCGCAGGAGAGGTGTCACATGGGAGCGCCATGTCGCCCCCATAAGTACCCGCGCGGCCGCATTCTGCACCAGTTGGAGCTTCCGAGTGCTCCTCAAGGGGAGCCCCATGTAGAGAGCGTTGCAGTAGTCGAGGCGGGAAGTGATGAGGGCCGATCCAGAAAGGGGCGCAACTGGCGTATCAGGCGAACCTGATAGAAAGCCCCCCTGGCCACGGCCGTCATATGTTCTTCTAAAGACAGCCGTGCGTCCAGGAGGACACCCAAGTTACGCGCCCTCTCCGTGTGGGGGCCAATGTCTCACCCCCAATAGTCAGCGATGGCACCAGCTGACTATATCGGGACACCGGCAGCCACAGCCACTCAGTCTTGGAGGGATTGAGTCGGAGCTTGTTCCTCCCCATCCAGACCCGCACGGCCTCCAGGCACCGGGACATCACTTCAAGGGCATCGTTGGGGTGGTCTGGGGTGGAGATGTACAGCTGGGTGTCATCAGCGTACAGATGGCACTGGACCCCAAAACCACAGATGATCTCGCCCAGCGGCTTCACATAAATGTTGAACAGGAGAGGCGAGAGGACCGACCCTTGTGGCACCCCCACAAACCAAGTGCCTTGAGGTCGACCTCTGCCCTCCAGCCAACACAGACTGCGACCGGTCGGAGAGATAGGAGGAGAACCACCATAAGACAGTGCCTCCCACTCCCAACCCTTCCAACCGGCGCAGCATGATACCATGGCCGATGGTATCAAAAGCCGCTGAGAGGTCTAATAGGACCAGAACAGAGGAGCAACCTCTGTCCCGAGCCCTCCAGAGATCATCAACCAACGCGACCAATGCCGTTTCCATGCTGTACCCGGGCCTGAAGCCGGACTGGAACGGATCTAGATAGACGGTTTCATCCAGGTACTGCGGGATCTGTCGCGCAACCACACTCTCAACAACCTTTGCCAAGAAGCGAAGGTTGGAAACTGGACGATAGTTTGCCAAAACAGCTGGGTCCAGAGAGGGCTTCTTGAGGAGGGGCCTCACCACCGCCTCTTTCAAGGCAGGAGGCAAGAACCCCTCACTCAAGGAAGCGTTTATAATCCTCTGGAGCCAGCCTCGTGTAACCTCCCGGGTAGCCAGCACCAACCAGGAGGGACACGGGTCCAATAAGCATGTGGTTGCGTTCAACCTCCCCAGCATCCTGTCCACGTCCTTGGGAGTCACAGGGTCAAACTCATCCCAGATAACAGTCTCAAGACACACCTCGGACAACCCGCTGTACCTACCCAGTCAGAGTCCAAGCCTTCCCGAATTTGAGCGACTTTATCGTGCAGATAATGCGCAAAATCCTCAGCACGACCTTGCAAGGGGTCTTCCCGCGCTCCCAGATGGAGAAGGGAGCGGGTCAACCTAAAGGCAGCTGGGCGATTTTCTGCCAACGTGATAAGAGCGGAAAAGTAATTACACTTCGCCGTCTTTATCGCCACTAAGTAGGTCTTGATATAAGACCTCACTAGTGTACGATCAGATTCGGAGCGACTGGCCCTCCAACTACTCTCGTGGCATCTTTTCCGGCGTTTCATCCCCCTCAGCTCCTCGGAGAACCAAGGAGCTGGGCAGATTCGGCGCCGGGTCAGAGGCCGCAAAGGCACGACCCGATCTAAAGCACCAGCGGCCGCCCTATCCCAGGCGGCCACCAGGTCTTCCATCGAGTCGCGAGCCAGAGTCTCAGGAAATGGCCCAAGCTCCATTCGGAACCTATCAGGATCCATCAGGCGCCTGGGGTGGAACCACCTGATCGGTTCCGCCTCCCTGCAGTGGGGTGTAGCGGTCAGGAAGTCAAGTCTAAGGAGAGAATGGTCTGACCATGACAAGGGTTCAATAACTATATCCCCTGTATCTAAACCATTCAACCACTGACCAGAGACGAAAACCAAGTCCAGCGTGTTTCCTCCTGTGTGAGTGGGGCCCTGAATTAACTGGGTCAGGTCCATGGCCGTCATGGAAGCCATGAACTCCCGAGCCACCTCAGATGCTTCACCGATGGACGGCAGGTTGAAATCCCCCATGACTAAAAGCCTGGGAGTATCAACTGCCACCCCGGCTATAACATTGAGGAGCTCGGGCAGGATCGCTGCCACGCAGCAAGGAGCCAGGTACGCAACCAGCAGACCCATCTGCCTCCCATGGCCCCACTTCACAAGGAGAGACTCACAGCCGGCTATCTGAGGTACAGTGGCCTCCCTGGGATCAAGACCTTCCTTTACAATAACCGCCACCCCCCCCACCCCTACCCTGGGCCCTCGGCTGGTGAAATGCGCGGAAACCCGGTGGGCACATTTCTATGAGGGGGACCCCCCCTCCAGGCCCAGCCAGGTCTCTGTAATACCCGCCAGGTCCGCTCCCCCTCCTGAATCAGCTCACAAATGAGGGGGGGCTTTATTAACCACGGACCTGGCGTTGCACAACATCAGCCTAAGACCCAGGCTCTGAGACTCCGGACAACCCAGGGAACGAGAAGAGCATTGGGAGCCGGAGCACGTCACCGCTTGGAGACAGCGGGTGCGTGCCCCCACAACATGATATGGCCCCCTGCTCCCACCATACCTGCCCCTCCCACCCACGGTCCTGATGACATCGCCCTCTTCCCTACCAACACCAACCCCCTCCGATCCCCGCTCCGCACCTCCCCTAACGCGACCCTGTGCCGGGCCTGGTCCCCTCCCCAGCAAATCACCCTCCCTATCCTTTGCCAAACAACCCTCCCCCCTCCCAAAACCCCTTAAAAGATTGGCAAATGACAATTTTAAAAAAAACCCTCAACCCCCTCTTCGCCGCATGCCACCTCTCGGGATTCCAAAATCCGTCATCGAGGTAGGCCCTCAATAAAGTGGAGGGCCAATCCTGCGAGAGGGGGGAGTCTCGCACAACAAGAAGCTCAGCTGCTGAATATATCTTGCCACAGAGGATAAGTGACCATGTCCCAATGGTCCAGATGGAAAATAAGAGGTCCAAGGGGGAGCAAATAAGATGGGGGCATCCAAAATCCCAGGTCCAAAGTCCACTGTCCCCTCACCACAGTGGGTAGGATCTCTTGCCACGTTGACACAGTTCAAGGGGGATACAATCCAACCACCCTCTCACAGTGATTGGTCTGATGGTCAGTCCCCTCTACTGGTGAGATGGAAGTAGTGAACCTTTGCAATATCAGTACAGCACAAGGGGTTAAAGTCCATAGCCACCCTCTCACAGTGGCTGGTCTAATAGTCCACAACCACCCTCTCATGGTGGTTGGTCTGATGGTCAGTCCCCTCTGCTGGTGAAATGCAGGTAATACCATACCGACTCCGCCCGAGGGGCACAAAAAACCAAGACCACCCTCTCACGGTGGCTGGTATGATGGACAGTCCCCTCTGCTGGTGGGATGGAAGAAGTACACCGGCTCCCATAATCTCCCAACACAATTTACAGTCCCCCTCCACGGCAGGGGGAAGGGCTCCGATGAATATGAGCCAGATTTCAGTGCCAGTGAGTCCATAAACGGCAACCAATCCGAGACAGGCATAATGCCAAGGGGAACGATGGAAAATAGGGGGAGAAATCTCCCAGCCCCCAAAATTCTGTGGAGGCCTCCCAACGACGTGAGGGACTAACCCATCAACTGGGCTTATAGGAGAACACTTTGTAGACTGTTGAGTGCTATTTCTGGGCTAAGCCTATTTATTTTCCCATTACATTTCTGCTGTTATAGCAGCTTATTGTTTAATATGGGACAGAAATCTCTTTCATCTTCATGAATACAAAGAAAACAATTATTTGCTACTGAAATTATACCTTCATTAATTGCTGCTTTTTTCACTCTGACCCACTTTAGAAATGACTAATTCATTTTCATTTAAGCATGTTGAACATAGCCAAACATATATTGTCATACAATTATATAAACAAGATATTTGAGTATCTAGCTCATTGAAATATGAAAATTATAAATAAATTTAAGGAGAATATTCTGTTTGTCCATTACTGTAAAATTCAATATTAAATCTATAGAATAGATTTTTGGGAGAAATTGTCTCCCTAGAAACATCTGAAGAACAGCTAGGTTTTACAATTGCAGTCCTGTTATGTAGCACAAACAGGAGAGAATAGATATGCAAGGTTCAGCAAGTAAAAGAGATTTAAAAACAGATGACACAATGACTGGGTTTCATGTAACAGAGCCTGGATTCATGTAACATACTATGCCACTAACTAGCATGTTGGATATACCCAGTCCATGTCTCCAATGAATTGTTCAGTTAGGACTAGCATATCTGAGCTGCAAAAGTCTGATCACAGCAAAGAAATATGAAAACTAATCCTGTTGCTGGTATTTATCTGTTATTTTTGATTGGCCATTGTGGTAGCCTAGTTCAGTAAATTATGCAAATACAGAAAACATGATTAAGACAATGAGTTACAAGTAAACATGTTATGCAAATACAGCTGTAATCTAGCTTTTGGAGTAATAGGTTGTGTGAAACCTGCTATTACAGGTTTCATGGTTTAGCATAATCTCTAAACCCAGAGAACCCAGTGACTTATTCAATATATTACATTATGCAGCAGTTAAAGGAATTGAGTTCAGGAGGTTCACATGGAATCAAATAAAATATACAGGAATTCGAAGATAGAAACAACATTTTAGTGATGTCATCCATTGGCTGTTGTATTGAGTGTCAGGAATTATAACAAATGGAAGCCTACATTCAAAATCTTCAGGTTTGTGACAAATAAGGAGAATCTAGGTGCTTGGAAAAAAAGAAGGTTCTGAGGCAGTTTCTATGGAAATAACAGAAGAACAGGAGCAGAACCCAAGGAGTCTATGGGAAGTTTCTTGTAGTAGCTGACTAAAGTACAGTATGTGAAAATTTTGTAGCATACCAGGACATCTCCAAAACATTTAGGACATAAAATTCCATGAAATCTACAGAAGGGAATGGAGACATTCATTGGTTCTGACCACATGAGATGAGAATGAGAGGCAGAGAAATTACCAGAGAAAGCATGATATAACTGGCCTCAGACCCATCTCTGAAGTATCTGTTAGCTCATTTCATTTGTTCAAAAAATCAATTATGCTAGGAATTGTTGGAAGTAGTAGAAAACATACTGGATAGATACCATCAAGCAAGATACTGGTTTAAACCTAGAATTATTAAAGCTATAATTTTGTGAAGCACTGGAAAGGATAGAGAAAGTTCATCTATAAAGTCTTTGAAAATCAGAGATGAAACAAGAAAGAAATTGCTCATTGCTGATCCACTCTCAGTTTAAAGATTTTATATTTCAACCTCCTCTATCTTCACTTATCTCTGACTGATAATAAACGATCTAAGGGATTACAGATTACATATATCTGTTATTCTAAGAAGTCTTTCTTCTCAACCAGTAACTCCTGCTTCTTTCAATTCTCTGGCTCTAAATCTTTAGGTCTCCTTAGATATCTACATTCTTGGGATATGGGTTATCAGTGAGTATGGCTGCCATGACTTCTGATGCTGAGGACAGTAGCCTTGGCTACTGATAAATAACAGTAGAATTACTTCATTCTGTTTTATTTCTGGAGGAGTTGTCTTAACAATATGAGACATATGCAGAAATTTTGAATTTCTCCTGCAAAAATCAACATCACTAGATGATAGCATTAAAATATACAGTTCTGTAAAAATGCTAGGATCCCTGAAACTCCTCATACTTTCAGCTCCTAAAATGATGCATTTCTGTGACATTCTCCCCAAACAACACTAAACACAGAAACATACCTGATATGATTGGTGAATATCTTAAATAAACCTTACCCTTAGGGTTTTCAAAGATTATAGTCAGAGGTTCTGAGATCATGTCTGCAATTTCTTTCAGCATTCCTAAAATGTAATTTGTCTGAGTCCAGAGACTTGTATTCATTTAAGGAAGTAATTTGAGGTCTTACAGTAAGTTTATCAGTCCTGAACTGTTAACTTCACATTTTTCCTCAGTTATATTAGGAAATCCTTTTTTCTTCTTTATCCTATGACACTGAAGCCAATGGAAAGACATGAAGTAGCTCTGCCTTTTCTCTATTCTCCACTAGCATTTATTTCTCCACCTTCCTTACCTGTGCAACAAACCTACCACTTTGCTGACTCTTATTTTTGACATAGTCCTAAATCCACCACTTATTATATTTTGCCTTGCTCAACAGCCTCATCTCTTTCTGAGCTTTAACTTTCTGGGTTTATTCTTAATTATTAGCCCTTCTATTTCTACTGTGTCTTCTTTTTGCTTCTCAGTTTATAGGTGCTATTCATCTACATGGCATTTTAATTTTTTTTTATAGAGAGATTATTTGTATATGTTTTGGATGTTCTATTCAAAGTCCAAATTCTGGGACTGACATCTCACAACTGTTCCTTCCCTAGTTATCTTGAACTTGAATTTCTTCATCGACATATTGTACCTTCTCGTTTCAGGTAATCTCATTCTGATGAGCTCAGCAAAGTTTTCATATTTGCCAAACAAATATGCCTCTGTTCTTGTGAGGGTTCCTTGTGTTGGTGAGAGGAGGAGTTCTTAGAATCTTCCTTCCTACATGGGTTAGGAATCTACATACAGCTAATCCTCAGTTTATGACCACAATGGGGATGGGAACCTCCAATGCTAAGTGAGATAGTTGTTAAATAAATCATGACCAATTTTATGACTTTTTGCCATGGTTGTTAAATGAATCATTGTGGTTGTTAATTGGGGCACATGATCATTAAGTGAATCTGGCTTCCTCTATTGACTTTGTTGTTGGAAACTGTCTGGAAGGTTGCCAATAGCAAACACTTGACTCTGGGATGTTGCAACCATCATAAATCCATGCCAGTTCCCAATTTTGATCATGTAACTGCAGCGGTGCTTCAAGGATTATAAGTGCGAGGATTTTTTTAAAGCACTGTAATGACTTTGAGTGGTTGTGAAACGAATGGTCGTAAATTGTAGTTTTTGAGGGAATCTATCTCCTTAGCCACTTGTTCTCTTCCAGAATTTTGTTTTCTCTTCTTGTCCTTTGATCCACAAGGGGGCAGAAATGATGAAAATATTACTTCCACCTACAGTTCTTCCATGCTTTATTATATTTTTATTAAAGTTTAAAACAAAAGAAAAATTTATAATATTTGAAACTAATATTTAGAATGAAGAGAGAACAAAAAAGAAGGAAATAAGAAAAGAACAAAGCCAAAAAAGTATAAAGAAATGACCTCCAATTTTCTTTTACAGCAAGTATTAGTATAAATGTAAATAACCTTTTACTTTTTCTCCTATTTTAACATCTTTTTAAAATTTAATCCAACTCTTGAAATTTAATCCAACCCCTTAATTGTTTTGAAATAACATGCAATTTATATTAATCATATTAATACTCATATTAATACATAGTATTTTATGTTCTTGACCTTAAAACCTGTTTTATTCATCAATTCTATATTTTTAATCAAAATTTTTGTGTTTGTTAATCTTAGAACCTCCTGATGTACCAAATTAGTGATATGTGCAACAGGTTTCTTGAGTACGGATCAAAATTCCTTATTATATTACTGTGCAATTTAGCATAGTGCAGGCTTAGAAATAGCCTTAATTTTGATAGGGTAGAATTTGTGGAGAGGAGGTTAGTGAATTGAAAAATTTGATCATCTGGAATTAACTAATGCAGAAAACACAGATTAAGAGTGGAGGAAAGAACATTGTCTTAGCTCTATGTCACGCTTCCTGCATAGCAAACAGTCAGGCTTTAGAAAATGAATCTAATTTAGTCTCTGCTAAGTTAAAAAGTAAATAAACAAGTATATCTTTCACTTACTGAGCTTTTGATCTGATTTTGCTCTAAATTAGGAGCAGCAATGGCTGGAGTTTTGTTTTGTTTTTGTTTTTTTAATTTGATTTATATGCCGCCCTTCTCCGGAGACTCAGGGCGGCTTATAGTGCATTAAGCAATAGCCTTCATACTTTTGTATATTTATACAAAGTCAGCTTATTTCCCCCACAAACTGGGTCCTCAATTTACCTACTTTAGAAAGGATGGAAGGCTGAGTCAACCTTGAGCCTGGCGAGATTCGATCTTACTTTAATTGCAGACAGCTGGTGTTAAATTACAGAGCTCTGTCTGTTGAGCTATCCAGGCTCCAAAGTTCAAAGTTTGCCTATTTTTATATTAAATTAAATGGTATGTTTCTCCATGCTGTTGGTCTTTCCTTTGCTTTCTCAGCCACATTACTTATCTTGACTAGATTTGACCATGTAGCCAGGGGCTGACTTTCCAATGAGATGCACCCCCATCCTGCCATGGTGATAATTATATAAGAAGGGTTCCTGTGAGGATATGTTTGTTTGTTAGTGTGCCTCATTTATTGTCCTCTTTATAATGCTGGGAGAATACATAAAGGAAATGAAAACACTAGGTGGTAAATTAGAGATCTGCTTTGTGCCTTACCACCATATAGAAAAGATCTCAGAAATAAGAGGTCCTTGGTGCTCTCTGAGCTTGCTTGTTTTCTTGCAAACCTTTCATTACCCTAACTAGATAACATCATCAGTGCTAGTAAGGAGTGCTGTTTGCTGTTAGTTTATATTCTGGTGTCTTGCCTGTTTGTGTGGGTGGGGGCGGTCTTAAAGATTCTTTGGTTGGGCTGTTTACTGATGGTTCTTTGGCAGTTTCTTGATTGGGGTATTGTTTACTTGATTGTTGCTGCCAGAAAAAATTCCAGACTTAGTTGTTACAGGTAGTCCTTGACCTATAACCATTCATTTAGTGACCGTTCATAGTTACAACAGCACTGAGAAAAGTGATTTATTACCAGTTTTCCTATTTACAATTGTTGCAACATCCCCATGGTCACGTGATCAAAATTTGGGCATTTGGCAACCGGCATATATTTATGACACTGTCTTGGGGTCTTATGATCACCATTTGTAACCTTCCCAGCCAGCTTCTGACAAGCCAAATTAATGGGGGAAGCTAGATTTGCTTAACAACTGCATGATTCTCTTAAGAACTGTAGTGATTCACTTAACAACTGTGGCAAAAAGATTGTAAAATGAAGCAACTCACTTAACAACTTCCTTGCTTAGCAATAGAAATTTTGGGCTCAAATGTGGTTATAAGTCAAAGACTACCTGTACTACAAAACATTTTAGATTATGAATTCATTGAGTGAAAAAAGGGTTCATAAGAACATAAAAGTTCTCTGTATCAGGCCATAAATCTCTCCGCCATTTTGTGTACTATAGTGATTTATCAGGTACATCTGGGAAGCTTATAAAAAAGACACATGGTAATATCTCTTCCCTATTTTTCACTAACATTTATTTTTGATTGTGCAACTCTTAATAGAGTAATTGTTGTGTATATATCTTCCATGAATTAATCTATCAATCATATGTAATGTTGCTCTAGAATTGTTGCCATTCCTGGATTGATCTCCTGCTGTACCCTTTATCAGCTGAGATAGTTTATTTGCAGCTCAGTTGCAGTGCATCTCAAATTGAGTTGGAGCAGTGATGAAATCTAATTTTTTTTACTGCCAGTTCTATGGGCGTGGCTTGGTGCGCATGGTGTGGCTTGGTGGGTGTGGCAGGGGAAGGATACTGCAAAATCTCCATTCCCATCCCACTCCAGGGGAAGGATACTGCAAAATCCCCATTCTTACCCCACTCTGGGGCCAGCCAGAGGTGGTATTTGCCGGTTCTCCAAACTGCTCAAAATTTCTGCTACCGGTTCCCCAGAACCTGTTAGAACCTGCTGGATTTCACCCGAGTTGGAGGGAAAGCTCTGAAGAGCTTGTGAATGGACTGGTTTCTTATTGGTGGGAACTGTGGCACTATGCCTCCTACTCCAAGCCAGTTCATCCTTAACTCCTTAGTGGTTTGGTTATTAGACACAGTTATATCAGAAGAGTTTAAAATGGATCAGGATAGGTTCTTGTCTGTGTGTCCCTCTCCCTTTAAGAGAAATGAATGAAGCATAGATTTTCTTTTAAAAGCAGCAGAGATGGGAGGGGGCACTCTGGCTGATTACATTTTTCTGCATTTTTTTAAATTGACAGCTAGAAGAAGTACCAATTGACTCACAATTGGCTTATGATTTTTTCAGTGGTTCAAGATCAATAGCAGTGAAGACGATTGCTTGTGAAGAATTTAAAAATGAGAATCGTGCATCGATTGATGGTTATCACAACTAATAAAAATGAAGTCCTTAGTTTAACAATGCATTTAAGCACTTCCTTACCTATGTCATTATCTATATATTTATGTGTAGATGTATAATTCATATATTAATAGTATATCCCTGTACATTTAGCTCCAGTTGATAATCTAGGGCAGTGATGGCTAATCTTTTCCAGTGATGGAGTGCCCACAACTTCTGAAGGCAAGCCATTCCACTGATTAATTCTTCTAATTATTAGGAAATTTCTCCTTAGTTCTGTGTTGCTTCTCTCCTTGTTTAGTTTCCATCCGTTATTTCTTGTCTTGCCTTCTGGTGCTTTGGAAAATAGGTTGACCCACTCTTCTTTGTGGCAGACCCTCAAATATTGGAACACTGCTTTCACATCACCCGCCCTTCTTTTCAAACATACCCAGTTCCTGTAATCATTCTTCATATGTCTTAGCCTCCAGGCCCCTAATCATCTTTGTTGCTGTTCTCTGCCCTCTTTTTAAGTCACAAGGCTTAAATCTTCACATGCAAAACTGTACTGAATAAAACAGTTATAAACTGGCCTTTGTGGGAATTTGTAAGCTTCAAAATAAATGATGAGATAACATTGTTTTTCCCCCCACTTCCTCCAACTGACTTTCTAGTATCTATTACTTCTCATGCATGCATTTTCTCAGGGTGAAATCCCCATTCACCCTCTAGTTGTCTGGATTTGTTCACTATATTCAACAGGTAAAAATCTCTTCAGGTGATGCATTGAGAGGAAATGTGTGATGCATGAGTCACAGATAAATCAACCTCCCTGGATATAGGTGTGGCGATTTGGTGTCCTACTTTTTCAGTTCAATAGTTGCATCTGTCATCTCAATACATAAACATCATTTCTAGTTTTCCATTACTACCTTGTGTAATGATTGCAGAGAAATAATGACTGTCTGACAGGGATTATTAGATTCAAATTGCCACATTTGAACAGTTTTGGCAAATGTGTACTTATGTATGATTCACTGATACCTGTCCTGACCAGACTTGCTATAGCAAAATTAGTAGACAAGTGAGTGTATTTTCAACCTCAGAAGGATAATATATCATCTTACCACTTTTTGCTGTTTTTCCCCAGTGTGCAGTTACTCATTCCTTTAACAACTAAGCTATAACATTCATGAAACACATAGTGTACAAATATAAATTATCCAAATAATGTATTACTACAGAAGTTTATATTAGAAAAGGTAAATGTAGCATTTATAAGTAAGCTTGACTACAAAGGTCTTTTATCTTCTAGAACACTGTCAGTAGACTAGCTAAAATTACCAGGTGATTGTTAAGTGTTTCGAAAGTAAGAATATATTCACACAGCCTTTTTTCCCAACATGAAAACACTCAAGTAATTATTCATGGATGACATGTCCACATGCCATGTGTGTACCCCAAGGTCGTATATAGTTGAAGTATAGCTTTAGGAGGTTCACTCCTTTACTCAGGGGTGCCAAACTCAAGGCCCGGGGGCCAGATCTGGCCCGCGGGGTACTTAGATCTAGCCTCTGGGGCCGCCCTGGAAACAGCGAAGGACCGGCCTGCAGTGCCTCTGCCAGCGAAAATGGAGCTTGGGAGGGCTCTGTGTGGCCCTCGCATGCTCCGTTTTTGCTGGCAGAGGTTGCAGGAGGCTGTCACAGCCGAAAACAGAGCTCGGGAGCCCATTTTCACTGGCAGAGCACTTTGGCCACTACAGGTGCCACAACATGAGTGACATCAAGCTGGCCACGCCCACCCTGGCCATTTGCACCCTAGCCCCCGAAGGTCAAACACAACCCTGATGCTGCCCTCAATGAAATCAAGTTTGACATCCCTGCCTTAACTGATACCTTTCATTTTAGTACACTGTATGCGGAAACTGATTAAATACTTAGATATTGAACTTAAATGTTATCCACAACACATCATTTAGTTATCATTAAATCTACATCTTATTTGATTTGAAATTTAACATTCTATAAGTACAAATTTTTAAATAGTTACACTTTACTAATTTTCTATGTCCAGTAAACATGTTTAAGTTATTATTTTAATTTAGATGGAAGTATATTTTTTCAGTATTCGGACCAGGAGCTATTTTCATTGAGAATACACACCAACAGGTTGAAGTTATGTGAAATATAGGGTAAAATATTAATAGTAGACTCAACTCATTGTCCACAAAGAAAAGAGCTGGTTCCTTTGGGAAAGAAGGAAACAAGTATTTAAGTAAGTAAATAAGTAAGAAACTGCTTATATAGCCATGGTTGAGGCTGGAAGGTTTATCTCACTGTTGATGTAAAAGCAGAACAGGCCTCAAACTCTTCTGCCAATTTTGTTTATTTCTTTATAGATAATTTATTTTGAATTTGTTTAATTTCAACTGCTGAGGCTATAAAAAGCCCTTTTGTTTTCAGTCCTTATCCCTGAATGCTCAAGGAATACAAGGAATAAAATTCAGCAGGTTCTCTGAATCTTTGGAGCCCCCGTTGCTTGCTTTCTGTTATTCATGGATCATTTCCACTTCTTTCTGCCTACAAGAGTCTCTGCCACACTGGTGTTATATAGGTTATTGTGCATGCTATGAAAATAAATTCATGATGGTTGCATGTTTTTACCCAGTGAATGATGGTAACAAAATCAAGCATGAGTTTGAGAAAAAATTGTGAAACATTAGGAATTAAGGTGTTCCAGAGAAAATATTATTCTATCAGGCGACAAAAATGGATGAGGGGGGAACACCATGACAGAGAACAGAGAGGTATCAAGATAGAAAGTATGTTAAGGTAGATGAATGGTGCTGCCATAAAGTAGATACTTCATGAATGAATACTTCTTTTCTTATCACTTCTTGCCTTGATTTTTTTGTTGTTTACTGTATTTCTTACGCCCTTTCTGAACTTTGCATTATTTATGCCATTTATGTAGCTTCACAATATGGTATGATTCTCAGTGGTTAACAAAATATATGTAACTTATAAAAGTTCCATGTTGCTTCTCCCAAAATGGAATAGTATGATAAGTATATTTACACACACATGAACATCTTACAGTATGTGGGAAATTTCAATGCTGCATCTCACATCCCAACCTAGCATTGAATACAGTGAGAAATTGTGGGTAGGGTTTGAGGTCAAAATAGATAAACAACACATTTATGTCATATCTTATTTTCCACCTGACTAATTTCCAGCCTCTACTGATAGTGAAAAATTAGTAAAACCTGGAATCTGGTGCAACTTTTTTTTTTCTTACTACATCACAACAACAACAAAATATTTCTTCTTTGAAAACTGTCTTGTTCATATTAAAACTAGGAAGGGTTGCATAAGCTTCTGAAATACATTGAAAACAATGCTAATTTAAGCATATACCACATTGATTGATGATATGCCATTAGTTAATTGTTGATTCTTAACTACTATATTTTCTCCATAAATATACACATATGCACCACTTTTTCTTACTGCCTCATATAACCATGTATTTTTTCTATTATTTCAATTTAATAAATCTCCCATTCCCAAACTAATGAAATAGTTCTGGAGATTGTATTCTAGCTGATTAGTTTTATGGTCAGGAATGAAAAGTATCAGTCTTATCTATTTTTTTATATTCTGAGCCTTATCACATAGATCTTAAATAATTTTATTCTTAATCCTGATTCTTAATCATCATGATTTTTGAAAAACAACATGCTAGGGAATGCAATAAGACATATTGTAATGGCATCCAATCGCAGTATTAGAGCACCACTACTTGTACCTCTTTAATTAGAGGAGAAGATACATATCATTAGACATAAAATTGTTTACTTCATTTACCTGAAGTTAGACCTCTGTAGATGAAAACATTCAGATATTAAAACATTTGACTTATTTATATTTCTGTTACTGAAGTATAAAATATGGATGCGCCAGAAGCTATTAGTTTGTTATGCACAAATCTGTTTTGTAGAATATTAATGTATTTAGCCCTGTATATAACTAGAGATATTTTATGCCACTGAACTCAACAGTTTGGAATGTATATACAGTAATTAAATAGAAGATGGCATTACCAGTTCTGTTATAAAATATCTGAATGTTGGTAATTCTTCAGATCCAGCAATAGATATTTTTGTTCTTTCTCTAAAACTATGGTTTGTCTTCTACTACAAAATAGAATGCAGAATTATTTCACTAATCAGCAAGTGTGTGTAGATAAAGAATTATAGATGAATCTCTGCAGTTTTAAATGGTAAAGCTCTGGAATTAATTTTCAGATATTCTTCTGAAATCATAGCTATGTAGGAAGCCGCATTTTATGCTAAGGGAAACTGATCTTACCACCTACTCTATTACATAATGGCTTTCCTTTAACCGGTATTAATTCTGAACTCAATGCTCTGAGATTGACATGATCGGCTAAATTATAATCTTTAATTCTGCAGAGTATGGATGTAATATAATTATGTTAAATGTATTTCAGAATAATTGACAGCTCATATAGGAGATGGCAGAGAGCTAAGAAAGTGATAATTGATTTTAAAATTTCAGTCTATGGAGACAATTCTTTGCATAGTTGAGTTAAAACATAATTATTCCTGACAACCCAGCTGCTACTTATTTTACTCAATAGCCCTATCCCAAGTCTTCTGGTGTCCTATATTAGCAAAAATAGAAATGTGCAAAAGCTTATTGTATTTAAATATTGTAACACTTGTGCAAACTGCACTTTAAACATTAAAAAAGAACTTTGGTACAATGTTGACTGTTGTAGACATTCAGAGATGTAAGGTAGTAATTATTGCATTTTAAATATGTTTAGTACTTGACATTTTTATTTTTGAATTAGCAAAGGGTTGCTTAATGCACTGTAAGCCGCCCTGAGTCTCCGGAGAAGGGCGGCATATAAATCAAATTAAAAAAAAAAAAAAAAAAAGGGTAAAAAGAAAAAAGGCTTAACTGGACTATCTTTTTAATTTCATTGATGCTTAAGAAACAGGAATAGTTTGGATTAAAATTAGGAAATAAATTGTCAAATGGTTGAGAAATAGTGTGTTAAAGCATTTTTCCTTTGATTTATGAACCTATTTAGATTTATGCAGGCAAAGTGGAAAGGGTGCCAAGTCTATAATTTAATTATAATGTGGATCATGGACTTTGCATCTCTGAAAATTGTAGCTCATTATGGAAGGTAGCTTCAGTTCATTTAAATTCATATATCCCAAAGTAGCCTATCTAATGTTTCCTACTTACTAGTTTAGTGAATATTTACCTCATGAAATCAGCTGTGATGTTGACACTCATTGAATACGGTGAACACAATAATTATATCCATGAAATGAGATTTAGAGAGATGCCTAAAGTGCACCCCTGGGCTTTGGCTATTGCAGAACTATAAGTACTGTGAGACATACATAAGAATCTTCTCTGATTATTTCTTTCTAAACTAGGATATTTAGTGCATCATTACCATTCAATTAACCCACTTAGATGGCATAATGACAGAAGTGTGATTCCATAATTTTAAAAGGATTTCCATATTTTGAAGAATGCTAGGGGGAAAGGGAAGCAGACAAATGTTCTGCTCACATTTGCAAAGGTCAAGTTTTTGTCAAATAGATGAATCTGAATTACAGAATATTAAAACTAATGGTTGACTAAAATATGGCTGGCAAACTGAATTAAGAAAATATACTGTGATCAAAAGAACAAGTAACAGCTGCCTGCTCTGTACTAGCCTCCATATGTCTAGATCAGGGGTGTCACATCAGGATTGTGTTTGACTCAGAGGGCCAGGAGAGTCATGACCATGGTGGGTGTGGCTGGGGGGGGTGTCCATGGTCTGATGGGCATGATACGGGACTCAGCCTCTCCAAGCTCCATTTTCACTGGCAGAGGGATGCAGGAGGCCTTTGTGGCAGAAAACAGGGCCTGGGGGGGGCTCATGTGGCCCCCTCGACCTCCATTTTTGCTAGCAGAGGCACTGTGGGCTGGTCTTTTGCTGTTTCTAGGCCTGTTTCCTTTGCTGTTTCCAGGCCTGCTCCGCAGATCTAAGCAGATCTAAGCACCCCACGGGCCGGATCCAGCCTGCCGGCCTTGAGTTTGACACCCCTGGTCTAGATGGACAAATATAGGATTCCTTGTATTTATATGCAAGGACATATTGTATTGATTTTAAATATTTTAATGTGTTACATTAGTTTGTACTAATTATTTCTGAGTTTTTTTGTCTGTTGTACACTATCCTGAGTCACATAATTTGAGTTGAATTCATAAAGAAAATTTGGACTCACTGTTCATAATCTAGGATCTTAACCCTTAAATTGTACCATCTGTCTTGTTTTCTCTTATTTTTCCTTTGGTATTGGAAAACTAATTTTAACCATCACATAATTAAATTTTAGTGTGTGCAAATGGAAATAATTACAAACGATATTGCTTATCCATTTGGTGAGTTGATGGTGGCGAGGTGGCCTTGGTGAGTTGGCTGCAGTGAGTTGTCTCATTTCGCTCCCTAGACTCTCCCAGGATATATCCCTTAGAGTGAGAGTAGTAAGGGTTCAGTTTGGCATCTATTGTGTGTAAATAAATAAAGAACTGAACTCTAGCTGAATTCTTCTATCTCATAGTTGGGCTTTGCTTGACATTAGCACCTTAATAAAAATGTAGAACCCAGGGTTCAAAACTATCACTAGTTAATATAATTCGATTCTTTATTCTTTTGTCCATATATGCATAAGAAAAGTATCTATAAACCATAGACTGGTAAAGAAAGTAAAGGAAGCAAAACTTTACTTTTTATGCATGGTTAAGAAAGTATATTTGAAATTAAAATTGAAATTAACTTTTGGTAACATTTTAGCATTAGAAGAGATAATGTCACATTTGTAACTAATACCTGAACCCAGATTTTCACAAAATACCTCACATAATCTCAATTACTTGAACAAGTGCCTGTTGTGTATTCATATCAGCTGCACCCAGGAGAAGAAGCATGTGCATGAACAGATGGAACACTTCAATTTGAATGATTATGAAAAACTGATAGAAATATGGAGTGTTCCTCAAAAGTATATTCATGAAAGACAGCATGTCCTATGTCACATAGCTTTCCCTCCCCCCCCCCCATTAATTGGCACTGAGGGGTCCTACAACTTATTGCTACTTACATGCTAAGCCAAATAGCATTGGAGTAGAAGTTACTTATCTTGGAAAGCAATAGTGTGATGAAGGCAATTCATAGTGTACTAGAAAATGAAACAGCATGATCAGTTTCTGTGTTTTCCTGTATCTTGGCTATTACTTGCCATTCAAAGCTGAACAAATAATGTCTGAGAAAAAGAGAAATGCAGATAAATATGCACAATGAGAGAGATAGAAATTATCTGGGATACAACACCTTATAATTAGAGGCCTAACATCTTTTGATAATTTCAATAGAGAGAAGAATGTGTCATGTAAACCCTGACTAAAACTCAAAATTGTATGTTGGGCTGCTCCAGTCTGAATGTCAGTCCTATAAAGTTAAAAGCTCATTGTATGAAAAAAAAGATGAAGTTTCAGTAATTTTTTTAAAAAAGAAATCAAAATGCAAGTGACACTGTTCGACTATATAAATCACTCATGTAGTCATTTCCCTTTAAACCTGCTAGGGGGGATTTCTTAGCACTGTCCTGGTGGTGCAGTGGTTAGAATGCAGTATTGCAAGCAAACTCTGTCCACTGCCAAGAGTCCGATCCTGACTCAGCCTTCCATCCTTCTGAGTTCAGTAAAATGAGGACCCAGATTTTTAGGGGTAATATGCAAATAATGTCAACATTGTAAACCAGCCAGAGTTCTGTAAAGCACTACAGGATGGTATATGTCTAAGTGCTATTGCTATTAGCAACTCAAGAAGAAATGCTTCTTGGTAATTTATACTCCTTCTTCAATGATTTATCTACTTATCTACCTCTGTATCTATTTAAGATATCTGCCACCTATTCACCAGACTCTAGGTAGCTATAGATGTGGAAAAAAGATATTATGGAAATAATTTCCTATATTTTATAGCAGAGGTCCCCAACCCCCGGGCCACAGCCCACTACTGGGTCTTGAGCCATTCAGAACTGGACCATGGAAGTGGTGGACCCGTGTGCGCACATTCCCACTTGCACGAGCATAATCATAGACTGGTAAGAAAGTAAAGGAAGCTAAGAGAGAGAGAGAGAGAGAGAGAGAGAGAGAGAGAGAGAGAGAGAGAGAGAGAGAGAGAGAGAGCTTGTCTACCGCTTGTGCGGAACCATCCCCTCTCTCCCCTCCTCAGCTGGTCCACAAAACCAGAAAGGTTGGGGAACTTTGTTTTACAGTATCAGGAGACATTTGTAAGGCAACTTGGAGTTTTTCTTTGCACCTTTGAAAATACCTTTGAAAAATTTATCTTGTTTAGATGTTCCAAGTTTCATTACAATGCTATTTAAAACCATGCCTATTCCTAAAACCTGAATTGAAAAATAAAAGTTCAAACCTGAGATTTTGAAGACTTCAAAAGGCATTCAAATTGAATACTTCTTTTTCAGAATACAGTTAAGGCACCAGGGTACAAACCAATGGAATGGTACCTTAAAGATGAAAGCCATTTGGGTGACTTTCGGCAGTCACACAACCTTAGCTAAGTATTAGGCATGTTTGTTACCTAGAGTTATTTATAAATTGTAATAGATAGGATAAGGAGGGAGGGAGAGAGAAAGGAGGGAAGGAATGAAGAAAGGAAGGAAAGAAGGAAGGAAGGAAGGAAGGAAGGAAGGAAGGAAGGAAGGAAGGAAGGAAGGAAGGAAGGAAGGAGACTCTGCAGAGCCCACAGATTTTGAAGAAAGGATGAGGACAAAGCAAATGCAGTCTGATAATGCCCAATAAAAAACCTTCCAAGTTAAAGAACAGTAATACAAAAAGACTGGCAATTGTGAGAAAATCAAACAAGATGTCTATTGGTCTATTTTTACCAGGTGGACAAAATGCAATAAATAAGATGAAAGTGACTTAAACTGGTTATCTTGAGCTCCTGAATAACCATTGTTCTATTAATGTATCAAAGGTATCCATTAATTGAATTACACTAGAAATAATCACTAGATTTGAGAAAAGGTACCAAATGAATGTTGAAAGTATCTGCTTTTTTCAGCTTTAGAAATTTGAGATTCAATAGTTATGTAATTAACTGTTTATTTAACCTACAAGATTCACTGCGAAAGATGTAGCAATGAACTCCATTTTTATGACCCTATAATGATTATGTTAATTTATTAAAGGTCTGGCAAAACCTACAACAGTTTTTTAATACAGTGAATATAGTTTTTACCAGAAAGGAAGATTTATTTTTTGTTTTTATTGAGAAATTATCCATAACTTTGTGTCACCCAGTGACTAGCAACCTATTTCCACAATGCCATAAAACTGTTGACTGCCTAGACTAGTTCCAGTTTTCTTGACAAGATTACATAGAATCCTAGGGCTGGAAGAGATCTTGGAGATCTAATCCAACTCCTTGACCAAGGCAGGTGAACCAGATAAATGGCTATCAAATCTTTTCTTGAAGACCCGTATGGTGTATGGAGTACCCACAACTCCAGGAGGAAAGCTTTCCATTGATTAATAGTTCTGTCACATTTTTTTCCCTTAGTTCCAGGTTGAATCTGCCTTTAACAAGCTTCCTCCCATTGCTTCTTGTCCTGCCCTCAGATGTTTTGGAGAATAAGTTGACCTCTTCTTTGTGACAACTACTCAAATATTGGAAGCAACTACCCTGTCACCCCAATCTTTCTCTTCGTTAAACATATGTGGTTTTCTAAACCGTTCATTGTAAGTTTAGCTTTCAGACCCTTTATCATTTTTGTTGCTGTTCTCTGCACTGTTTCCAGGATCTCAACATCTTTTTTGTATCATGGCAACCAGAACTGGATGCAGTTTTCCAGGTCTGGTTCACTAGTGTAATATAAACTAGTACTATCAATTCTTGTGATCTTGATGCTATCCTTCTGTTAATGCAGCCTAGGACTGCATTGGCTTTTTTGGCAACTGCAGCACAGGCCATTGCCAGCTTATATTTAAGTGGTAGTCCACTAGCTGCTACTGTTGAACTGGGTATCACCTGTTCTATATCTATGCATTTATTTCTTTTGACCTAAGTGCAGTATTTTACTTTTCTCACTTGTTGGATAGGGTCCTATGTGCAAGTCTGCCAAGATTCTTCTGAACCTTGAGTCTTCCGAAGTGTTATCAATTTCCCCCTGATTTGTCTGCAATTTTGATGCAGTTCCCTTCTATTCTCCATCTAGATAATTTATGAAGATGTTGAAGAACACTTGGTCCAAAACAGACCCTTGAGGTGCCCCACTGCATGCTTCCCTCCATGTAGATGCTGAGCGAGAGTGACTGGGCTAAGGGGCACTTAGTTGGCTTCCTGCCTAAAGTGGGACTAGAATTCACAGTGTCCTGGTTTCTACATTGGTGCCTTAACCACTACACCAAACCACAATATGGCCTTAAATCCAACTGATTTCTCTGGGATTGGTTTCTTAGGAAATATACATTACATATTCTTTGCCCTGAATTTCCTACTGAACAACTGCATAACATGAAGTTTTGGTATTATGAAAGAAAAAGCCAGTATCTCAACATTTTTTCAAAAAAGATATTTTTATACATCTATATCATGTTTCCATTAGCACTTCATTCCCTACATTAGAAATGCTTCAGCCTTTTTTTTTATTAGAGAGGGTGTGAATTTCTTGATTACTTAGGTTGCATCTTTACTGTTGAGGGTAGTAATGTGAATGCTGATGATATCATGAGATATTTAGGTATCTCTTAGGAGATTCCCAAGTCATGGATTAGCTAGAAGGGACTGAAAGCATAGGAAAGCTACTTTATTCTTGAGATATAACAGTATTAGAAATAGTTCTTGGTCCACAGGGTGAATACTTGCCAAGTGGAAGATGATTGCTTTTTACAGACTTCTGTAAGAATTATTGTTCCTACTTTAAAAGTTCTGTCCTGTTATTCTGGAATAAAGAGCAGGTCCCATACTTCATGAGTGGAGACCCTTCAGCCATAAGACCATATGTAGCCTTCAGTTTAATTTCAGGGATCTTTCAGACAATATCAAAAGTCTGAAATGAACTTAGTGAGCAGTCTTGATCTTAGTGAACTCAATGAGTAGTTGGCACCCTGTTGTTTGGGGCTAACTTAAGGATGAATAAACATGAGCAATGTGTTGGCCTACATACGGTATTTAGTCTCTCCTAATTCAGGCTCCAAATGGGGTAACTGAAGGCTTAGGAAACGAGATTTTTCAGACCTAATAAGAGGAAATCTTATCATGCTGGGTTACTATTGGCAGAAGACGAGCCTGCAACAAAACTACCACGAAGTGAGAGAAAGGGTATTATCATTCGGGAAAAGAGGCAGGCGCGACGGCTAAAATCAGAAACCGGGGAGCAAATCCGTTTACTGAACGTGCTCATTCATCCAGGGCGTGGAGGTGGGAGATGGATTGACGGAGTGGCTCCACTCTCAACGGTGACAGGCACTGTTACCTTCCCATTTTCCCCAGTTTTGCAACATCTCCCCTCAATTTTTTTTTAAAAAAACTTTTCAACATGGTTACAAAGCGCGCAGAAGCCAGCGGAGGTGTCTTCTTCTCCTTCTCGACGTTGGTGAAGTAATCGAGTTTCCGTTTCAGCAGAAGAGGAGCTCTGCCGGCTCCTCGTTCCTCCTGGCATCTTCGATAAGAAGAGGGACGTTTCCTGTTATGTGCTCGGGACCTTGGCGTTCAAGTCTGCGACGCCAAGCCCCTTTCCTGGCGGTAATTGCTCCGGAAAAGGCGAGCGGTGGGGGGGTGGGGAGAGGAAAGCGAGCGGCAACGTTTCTGTGGAGCCAAAGTGGGGCGTAACAGGGAGCCGGGCCCCGGCCGCGGCGGCTGCTTCGCTATTCCGGCCGAGCAGCCTTTGGGCAGCCGGAGCTGGCTCTGGTCCCTCTGGCCGGCGGCTTTTCAGGAAGCCGCCGAAGACTTGCGAAGGTGCAAGGCGTTCCTGGCGGGCCGGAGAGCCGCTGGGGGGAGTCTCCCGTTGGTGAGCACCTCTCCAGCCGCTCTCTTTCCTGCCCGCCCAAGAGGCGGGGATAGGCGGGCAGAAGGAGCCGAGCCGGGCTAGTTTGCCACTGAGAGCGAAGGCTCTGGGTCGGAAGGATTCCTCTGCGCGGGGAAAGAAAGCGGCGGCGACCATGCCTGGCAGCGATACCGCCCTAGCTGTGGACAGGACTTACTCCGACCCGGAGCGGCACCCTCGCTTCAAGTCCCGGGTAACTGCGCTTCCCCTCCGCTGCCTAGTCTGTCCCAACTCCTGTTCCCTTCGAGGCTGCCGGGTGAACAACTCCCCACATTCCTCCTCCTGCCTTTAATTCGGGACAACCTCGCCCGCAGGGGCTGCCTCAATCCTGATATCGAGCGCGCTTCCTTCTGGGACTGACCTGCCTGCCTTCTGTTCTGCTCTGTGGCCTCCGGGTTGCTGGGGTTGCCGTCGGTCAGCGTCCAAAAGAGGCTCCGGTCGGCATGTTGGGGTGCTTCTGGGGTGCTTAGCGAGTCGGGTTTCAGCTCGCCTTCACGGGCGAGCGGCTGCGCGGGATCCTGGGCCGTCAGCATTGCGCCGCTGTTGTTGCCTCCTAGCTCTGTGCATTTCGGACGTTACAGGCACTCGCTTTGCCGGCCCGGTGTAAAAAGAGCTAAAAATAAATTTGAGAACCTCAGGAGACCTTATTTCCTCGCCTTTAAGGTTTCGATTTCAGCGCTCTGCATGTGCTGAAGTGGCCAAAGTATCCTGAAAATTAACTCCCTGAGTTTCACTCTCTCCTCGCCCCTTTAGTCTCTCATGTCTGGCTAGGAATCTGCATTCTGCAGGCATTTTGTAATGGGCTTTAATCAGAGGGGAATGATTTGTGGTCCTTAACGCCTTCAGAAATCGTAAGCTATTTGAATTGTAACGGAGAGAGATAATTTATAAAATAAATGTAGAGTAATTGTATTAATTGACTTCATTTTAATTATTTAATTATTTATTTTAATTATTTTTTTGTCCGGTGACAAGCGCATTTTCAGTAGCCTCACTTTTCTTTGGAAAACATAAGGTCCAGTATGGCTTTCCACTGAAAACAGTTGTCCATCCCTGCTTTAGCTGACGGCGTATCACAATTTCAAACACTGAAATATCTGATCTGGTACTCATGGAATGCAGGGCCAGAATGGATGTGATCTGTGTGATTGAAATGTGCCAGCTTAATTCAGATTTGACCAGACCAGGAGCATCTTGGGTGGGGTTAGGGGTTAAACTTCTCCAATGCCATTTTTGAGAGCTAATTTGTTTTGCAAACATGAACCTCTCTGGGAATATTTTAGAATAAGAAAATGGGATGAAGAAGAGATTAAATCTGCCTTTCCTAATGATGACATCATAATAAATACTGGAAAATGTTCCCAGGACTTATTGAAAGTAAAGATGAGGAATCCAGCGATGCCATTCCTACTACACAGTCACTGACAGTGATTTTTGCAGCCACATGCTGTTTCTCAGAGATTATGTGCAGTGATTTTTCCATAAATATCGTGAGACAGCAGTGAAATAAACATTCCTAAAATCAGTAGTAAAAACGCAAGCTGCTGCTCTCCAAATATGTTAGCCTGTAAGCATTTCCCTACTGCTCAGTTGAAATGCTATTGACCTATCCTTGAATTAGCAAAAAATCAAATGGGCATGAAATTTGCTTTCCACAGTACCAATCCTCTCCTGCTTCTGTTTCATGTCAGTGCAGTCGTCTGACTTCCCTTCAGGGTGTGGGTTGACATAGAGTAACAGATTTGATTCAGTTGGAAGTTGTCCTTGGACAGTGATGGAATAAGAGGAAGGATGGTACTTCAACACCATAACAGCTCAGGACAACTTAAAGCTGTCATACCCATGGGCTGGCCCTAAGATGAAAGAAACTTCATAGGGATATGGCAGAAATGTTGTAAAATTACTGAAATATCCCACTCCTTAGAAGTATCCACTGAAAACAGCTGTCCATCCCTGCCTTCAGCTGACAGTGTATGACCATTTCAAACACTGAAATATCTGGCTGGTACTCCAAGAATGCAGGACCAGCCAGAATCCTGCTTATCATCTGCATGCTAATTAAAACCATATTGTTTGAGCTTGCTTGTTAGAATGCTTTAGCTTTGAGTTGCTTCTGGGCCTTATTATATCACATGTTTTACTTGATCTTGGTTCTCTGTATTGTATGCTTTAATTTATTGTTAATTTATTGTTATATGTTAGAATTGGGATGAGATTTAAGTAGTGGAAATAAATTAAAAACAAATAGCTAATGTAAACATTACATGGAAGTAGTAGGAAGTATAATGGGCTTAGAGAACAACCATGGGAGACCAGAGGAAGAACCAAAGCCTACACAATGGTCTGATAAGAGAAATCTGAGTCCAAAGGAAGGATGAGGGATGAGAAAGTATTTCAAAAAGTGAAATCAGGGAAGACGGGGAAGTGCTTTCAGACTTGCAAGATTCTGTTACTATAACTTTACAATAAAAGTAGTATTAGTACTCATGGTTCTGACTTCCTATCTGGACTATCTTGAAGGGCTGACACAATCAAATTTTTGTTCTGCTGCCAAATGCCTATATTTCATGTTCCCTATCCCTGCAAATTTGCTTTAATGGGTCCCAATCCCTCTGATGCTGTTTGGGGCATGCAGATCCCCAAAGTGAGAATCCTCTTGTGTGAATAAAAGGGAACTCTTGCTTATTGATGGATATTACACAGAAATTTAAAGAGAATATAGAATACCTGTTCTTCAGTAAGCATTACTTTATTAATTAATTGATTACATACTATCAATTTTAATGACCAGATAGATTTTTTTAAAAGGAAAAATCTGTCACATTTCTTCCAACAGGCCGCTCATTGCCAGTGTAACTGAGTCTTACTGCTGTTCCTCTTCTCTTCTCTTCTCTTCTCTTCTCTTCTCTTCTCTTCTCTTCTCTTCTCTTCTCTTCTCTCCTCTCCTCTCCTCTCCTCTCCTCTCCTCTCCTCTCCTCTCCTCTCCTCTCCTCTCCTCTCCTCTCCCCTCCCCTCCCCTCCCCTCCCCTCCCCTCCCCTCCCCTCCCCTCCCCTCCCCTCTCCTCTCCTCTCCTCTCCTCTCCTCTCCTCTCCTCTCTTCTCCTCTCCTCTCCTCTCCTCTCCTCTCCTCTCCTCTCCTCTCCCCTTCTCTTCCATCTTTCCAGCACATGAGCTACATTTTTGCATAATGTGCAAAGTATGGTAATTTGAGTCTGGTCATTTGTGCCTCAAGCCTCTGGAGTGATCTGTTCAATTATCCATTTCTTTGTTTTCTTGGCTGACGACCATATTCTTAGGAGTCTTCTCCAACAATCAAGTTCCAGAGTGTCAATACTCTTTCTAGTCTGGTTCTCCAAACTCCATTTTTCATTTCTGTAGAAGGTCACAGGGAAAACTGTTGCTTCATGATTCTGATCTTTCTAGATGTGAACAGATCACTACTTCTGAATATCTGTTTCCAAAACTTTCTTTGTTATTCTACAAAAATAAAAGGAGTAAAATAATAGAGTATTATCTATTTTTTCTTGTATAGTTTAAATAAGTGATAGTTTAAATACTAATGTGAAATAACCCTAAATTGGAGAAATTTGAGATTTGGAGAAAAGCTTGGACTAAGATTATATTAGCTAGCATTTGCTTCACTGCTAACTGCAAATGGAGCAAAGGCTTGATTCCTCAGTAGGTAAAACTATGTTTAATAAAAAGAAAATAATAACTTGTTTATTTACATAAATATTTTGCCTGATCTATGACTTTTTCTGAAATGAGGCTACTGCTTCAAAATAGATGAATTGCACAGCTTGAAACAATGCTTGGATTACTTATCTGTGTTGGGAAAGGTTAAGAATCTTCCTTTTCTGAAATGGTAGTATCTCCCTTTGGGCCTTCCATTTCATTCATATACACTTATGGATAAGCAAATATTTCCTTACAATTAAATATTTAAAATAAACTCATTTGCATGCCTTTGATATTGGCACATTACCTTAGTAGAATCTCTACTCCCTGTGTACAATTAAATTATTTTGTAATTAAATTAATATTTATTTTTTTTAACTTTACCTAGGAAATATATAGATTATGTTGGTGGGAAGTGTTTAATATGTCTACTACTTTCATAGTTCCTGGGATTCTGTCCAAGGATATTATCCATAGTGGAGAGGGAAGGTATTGCTTTAAAAAACTGGATAAAATGGGTTATTCTTCTTGCCAGCTTCATGTTTATGAGAAGCCCTATCATACTATTTCTTAATTTATGTAAATGGAATTTCTGTGTAACAAGATCTTGGCACAGAGAATATTGTGTTCATGCTTTTTTGAAATGAATAGATGACAGTCTTAATCTTATTTTCCAGAGTAAAAGTTATTTTTGTTTAGAAGGAAAGGTTATGGAAATTAATAGGCAAGACACACAAGAAACCTGCTAACACAGATATGTGATCCAAAGAATTAGAAATCAAACATCTTCCAGGTGGAGTAATGGAAGAATCCAAATGTTATTAACATTATCACCAGATTGACAGATGAATATATAGTTTCAACCTACCCATAACCACTGTTGTCAAAATACATATTGCAGCTGTTCCTATTGCTTGAAAAGATATCTCTTTTTAAGAGACAGCCAAGAAAGTCATATTAGGTATTGTTGATATAATTTATAAGAACTATTTATTATCTATCTATCATGTTACACAATATTGCAGTTCTTCATTTTAAAACTAAGATTCTGTTTTGGTGCGCACTTGTTGAATCATTCATGGTTCCAATGAACTAAATTTTAAAATATTCACTTCATCAGTGCTTTAAAATTATTTTCTTCTAATTAATTTAATAAAATATTAATTGTAGGACATAGATTAAATAAGAACCTTTTACATTACTACATAAGGACTGTTAATAGATGCCAATAAAACATATGTAGGACTTCAGTGTAAGAGGGTTGATAATTTAAATAATTTACTAAGAGTTCTAGTTAATGTTTTCATTTTTCTCCATAGCTTTAAAAATTACTAGAACTTTATTAGAGAAGTTATAATATTTTGCATTTTATAGCCTTGTAGGTTTTTTTCCTCTACCTAAAATCTAAGATGTCCCCTCTAAGATGCAGTTTTAAAATCCTGACATTACTTGTCCCTTTTATGTCTTTCAAAAAGTTGAAACAGATCATATGAAATCTATTTGCTCTTTAAAATTTCAAAATCTTTTTAAAAAAGTTTTAATATTACAAATATATCTGGACCCTTAGTCCATTTATAAATTTTTAAGATCAAAATCTTATTTACCTTTTTGCTGTTAATTTCACATTCTTTAGGTTCTCAAGCTTATAATTATATTTTCTTTTGTTCAGATTTGAAGATTAACTCTCCCAATAAAGGCTTTTCAAACTTCTTATTCAGAATATCTCTAATAACTTTAAAGCGGTTAATAGGCAATTTTCAAAGGTGATTAAAAAGTGAGATTTGCGAATTTAGTGCCCTTTAAATGGCTCCACTGTGTTTGTGAGCAATTCCTTAGTCTCCCACCACCCAAACCCCTACGCCTAAACCCCTTGAAAATAGCTGTCTAGCACAAGGAAGAGCTGACCAGAGTACATTTGCTCTTTTCTTTATCTGGAGAGGTTCCCAGGTCCTGGTCTATTTTCTGGTTTCTTGGTATTTTCCATGGTTGTCAGCTCTGAGAAGCTTCAGTTCACCATATCTTCTTTTGGAAGACCTTATAAGAATCACATTTTCTATTCATCCATCCATCCATTTTCTTTTTTCTGTAATTTCACTTCTTTCCTGTCTTTCATCCTTGCTTTTTTTTAAGATTCCTTCCTAACACTACTTATTTATTTATTTATTTATTTATTTATTTATTTATTTATTTATTTATTATATTTATATACCGCCCTTCTCCCGAAGGACTCAGGGCGGTGAACAGCCGAGATCAAATACATAAATATAAAAGTTAAAAACAATTTAAAACTTAATATACACATATCATATGATATATGAATAATCATATACATATAATCATCTGTCCCACATTCAGAATCGTACATCCCCAAGTATCCTTTATTAACTCAACCAATATTTCATCACATATTATTAAACCAAACATTTTTGGCTGTTCTTAGATATTTTTTCTATTCTCAACTCCTTTGTATGATTCTTTTGACAGTTTGTAGATAGGTACTATTGGAAAACGTAGAAAGACTCATAGCTGACCGACATTTCTGAAGTGGTATGCAGGAAACGAAGGAACTCTATTTTGCACTCTTGTCATAGTTGCTGTCTCTATGCAAAATGTTCAGATGTGATGCCAGCTGGCATGATGCCTGTATACTCTGGAGGTTATTGGATTTAATCCTTGGAGTAGACTTTGATTTATTTCTCAGTACTAATGTTTACACAAAAGTCATCCTGGCATATTTAGATATCCAGTTTCAGGATTATAGCACAAAAGTAACCAAGTGGTGCCAGTTCATGAACTGATTGAGTAAGCTGTGCATCAATATTGGAGCATCTTCATTTCTACATGAAGCTTTCCAGTCCCAACTTTTTTGCTTTGCCAGCTATCCTGATGGATGAGGACATGTCCAGAAACCCTTACCCCAAGCAGCCACCCTGAGCCTCAGAGCAGCTGCATAAAGCAAATCCAGAAGAGAAAAAGAAGATGATGTGGTAAAAATAGTGGCATATCAGAAAGCTCACCAGGATTGCTTTAGCCTCTGGCATATAATTATCATCAGAATATTCTTAGGCAACTGTGCCTGTTGACCAAATAGGGGCAACCCAGCTTCTGTTTTAGATAAAACATTTGTGGTTCTAATAATGTGTTAATTGTTCTTTCCTCAGCTGCTATCCTATCCTGGGATTCATGTGGTGGGTAAAACATAGTTTTCTTCCCAGAATTGTCTATCACAAAGCACTTTGGCATTTTCTCACCATACGTCCCAAAGTATGACCTGGAAAGTTTCTTTTCTGCCATGTCCTCATGCCATTGCCTTGATTTCATCTTTTTTTTTTTTTTGATTTATATGCCACCCTTCTCCGGACACTCAGGGCGGCTTACAGTGCGTTAAGCAATAGCCTTCATACTTTTGTATATTTTTATACAAAGTCAGTTTATTGCCCCCACAATCTGAGTCCTCATTTTACCTACCTTAGAAAGGATGGAAGGCTGAGTCAACCTTGAGCCTGGTGAGATTTGAACTCTCAGTAATTGCAGGCAACTGGTGTTAATAACAGTGCTTTAGTCTGCTGCACCACCAGGGCTCTTGAACCCATAGCTGAGACAGTAAGGGTCATTCTTAGTTGTTTCAGCATTAAAGTAGGATTTTCCCCTTTAAAAGGAAAAAAAAAAGCAGCACAGTTTTGCTGGTGTGTTTGTGTGTGTGTGTGTGTGTGTGTGTGTGAAAAGGGATGCAGTTCACTTAACATCCAGTTGATGTTGTAGTCAAGTAATCCCTGAGAAAAGAGATCTTGACACTACCACCCATTTTAGGCTAATGTGGGTATACCCTGTCATTTTGATTTGTAGTTATTCACTTTTACAGCAGGGGTCTCCAACCTTGGCAACTTTAAAACTTGTGGACTTCAACTCCCAGATTTCTGGGAGGATTTCTGGGAGTTGAAGTCCACAAGTCTTAAGGTTGCCAAGGTTAGAGACCCCTGCTTTATAGGACCATTCTTTTTGAGCAGCAGGAGAATCCAGATCGTTCAAACATGGCTTCCCCCTATCCCCCACCCCATCCCAAACCAGACAAGTCTTGAAAGCAGAGCCTTCAGAGATCTAGATCAGCTTGCACAGCAGCTGACTATTGGTGATAGTAGAAGGGGGTGACCTGCACAGTGAAGTGAGAAGTAGAGCTGATTTTTCTGATGCTTCAGAGTACAGATATTTGCAAACCTTTCTGCTCGTGCTTGAACTTTTTGAAAGGTGGGTTTAGTTGTATTCCAGAATAGTGCTAAATGGTATCAGTTGCCAGCCTTTCTTTAAACTCACTTGTGCAACAGGCTTGTGCAATATCCGAGGGAATTTCCTGGGACTAAATTCACCAGTCTAACCATCTGTGAAATTGGGCCTCCTCAGCTGTTTCTATCCTTATCTCACCAGAGTGATTGGTGGATATTTCATTCCACTTAGTGATGTTTGGTGGGAAGGAAAGAAAGCCAAGGGAATCCATCCCCGTACCTGTATATTATAATCCATGACAGCATGATTTTGGGGTAACTTTCTTTAACCTGGTTTATTAATGAAATTCCAGACTTCATTCACACAGGCTAAATAAAAATAAAGCACAGTATGACTTAGTGCAATATGTGAATCCAATTTTGATTGATGATTCTGCTTTTGGAAGGTATTATGGAAACGGTTGTCCTGAGCTACTGCATTTAAGTACATGCTTATTATGGTTTTGTCACAATCTTTAAAAGGGAAAGAACCAGCACTGGTTCCCGGCATCCCAGCAACTGGGCCGCACAAACAAAGCACTATCTGTGGGATGCAGGCAGCACACAATACCATGCCCTCTCCGGTCCGCAGAAAAAAACTTTCTCCACAGAACTGGTCCCTGGTGCTCAAAAGGTTGGGGGCCCTCTGACTTATTCAGTGAGAAGTTTATTCTAGCATAGATTTGTTGTGTCCTGCAATAGAAAAAACTGGGTTTAATTTTGTTTCATCACTATTTTACTTTACTTTCATTGCCTTTTTTACTCTTACTTTAGTCAATTCTTTCCTGGCTTAAAGTATCTGCTGAGCATAAAGCTCTTTTAAGAGTTCTCAGTTCAATGTATTATTATTAGATTATTAGATTAGTCAAATCCTTATTTGTAAGAAGGATTAAGCCACGTTTTTATAATTTAATTAAGTTCTTGTGTGGAAAGGGAAGGAGAAAAACCCTGTTGTTTCAATTTCTCACAGTGATCAAGAAAAAACTTCAGTTGTTGAAAATAAAAAGTTAGTTAGGGGCCAAGCCAGAGCTGGCATTGCTGAGTACTTGTAAATAATGTAATATTTTTTTTAAAAAATTATATGGCACTATACTGTTTTCTGCATGCTTGTCCCTTTCTTTCTTAGTTGTCTATAAAAGCTACTATTTATATACAAATTGACTGCATTAGATATTTTGCATAGTACAGGGAGTTTCCCACTTTCTCAAGAAGAGTTTCTGTTTTACTATAACTTCTCACTCAGTATCGTTGATGGTCTCAGGAGAAAAGCACTTGTTCAAAAAATAAAACTGGTTTGTCTAGGTATATATGTATCTACTTTTTAGCGAAAATAAAATGGAAAATTCTATTTTACAACTATAATCTGCAAATACACAGAACAATTTGCTTTAGTACAGCCATAAATGGAATATCCAATTAAACTTCATTTTTTATTCAAAGCATTTTCAAATGATGAGCCTTTTGGTTTTCAGACCTTTTAGAACTGAGTTTACAATGTATATACCACATTTATTCTTTTGGAATTGAACCTCAAGACTGCTGTGAATCTGGATTTGTTTACAAAGCCATAGACAATGAAGTAAGCAGCACTTGCCAATGCTGGCTTATATAGCATGGAGAACTGTTAGCTAATCTTTGCTTTTTTTGCTGGCCAATAATTGCTTACCTTCTTAATCTTACCTCAACACATACTTTTCTCTCTTCACAAAAATAAGAATAAGATTAGATTTCCAGACTTATCATGAGGTCATACCATGGAAACCATCAAGGCTCATAATGCTGCTATGCTTTCATTTCTGCTTTTAAATAAGTTCATCAATTACTACTTTATTTATTAGATTTTTATTCCATCTCTATTAATTCAAATCAGGGAACATTACATGACACTCCTTCTTTCTCGTCTTTTCCCCCCACAACAACCCTATGAAGTGGGTTGGCCTGAGAGTGTGTGACTGGCTTAATATCACCTAGCTTGTTTTTGTGCTTAATGTGGGACTAGAACTCAGAATATCACAAAGCATAGTTTCATACTGCCACTTTACAAATACAAATACTGAGATCAAAAATTGAAATTCATGGCCCTGTCCCAAGTTTTGGCAAGTTCTCTAGCTATGGGTTATTTGATCTCTTCCTAATAATATCTGCTCATCCCATCATGTCCAGCAGAAGTATGTTGCATGTTCTATCTGTTAAAGAGATATATCTGGTGAGACCCAGAAGATGGGCCTTTTTTGTTACGGTGCCCACCCTGTAGAACATCCTTCCCCCTGAGATAAAACTAGCTCATCCTTGTCAGCCTCCTGCAGCCTCAAAATATGGCTGTATCAACAGGCTTGGGGATCTCAAAGAAACTAGAGAACTGGTGCAATGGCTACACATTGGTTCTATTGAAGATGATCTCTTAGTTTTTCTTAACAATATTGATTTCTTAAGCATGGAATACTTAATTGTCTGTTATAATGGTTGTTGTTTTTTTATTGTACACTACCAGAGTCATATTTGTGTGATGAGCAGTTATAAAAATATGAGGAATAAATAAAGTAAATAAAAAGTCTCTCCAGACATACATAAAAAGGAGAGAAAGGACAAAAGAACAGCTTGCTACTATGCACAGTTCTTTCTATTTATTTATTTATTTGATTTATCAACAAGTACAAGGAAACAAGTATCAATATAGACATAGACATGGACACATGAAAAATGGCACAAATAAATGGATATAAATAACTAAAACATAGCCATAAACACATAAAATGAGTACATATAAATGGGGACAGTAGGACAGGACATAGGCACACTGGTGCGCTTATGCATGCCTCCTTAGGGACCGCTTAAGAAAGGTGTAAGCTCCATGGTAGACAATTTAAGGTAAAAGGTATGGGGTTAGATAAACTAATAACAGGATCAGGTAGAGTGTTCCAGACATTTACTACTCTATTGCTGAAGTCGTATTTTCTGCAATCAATATTAGAGCGGATTACATTTAGTTTGAATCTATTGATAGCCCTTGTGTTATGGGGTTGAAGTTAAAGTAGTCATTAACAGGTAGGACATTATGGTAGATAATCTTGTGTACTAAGCTTAGGTCGGAACGTAGATGGCGTAGTTCAATGTTATCCAGGCCTAAAATTTCAAGCCTGGTGGTATAAGGAATTTTATTGCGAGCAGAGGAGTTGAGTACTTTTCTTATAAAATATCTCTGGACCCTCTCTAATGTATTAATGTCCGAAATACAGTGTGGGTTCCAGGTGATGCAGCAAAGGGAGATTGGTCTATAATTTTCAACAAGGCCAGGGTCACCTTTTTTGAAGATAGGTATGACTGTTGCTAATGACCATAGGTCAGGCAAGGAGCTCATTCTAAAATATACTTCATAGATGGTGCTTAGTGGTTCAGCTATGGCGGAGGAGAGCTTTTTTAAAAGTAGGCACATATTCCATCAGGACCAATAGATAGCTTGTTCCATGCTGAGGCAAAGAGAAAAGCTGATAGAGTAACAATAGCACTTAGACATATATACCGCTCTACAGTGCTTTACAGCACTCACTGAGCGGTTTACAGAGTCAGTATATTGCCCCCAATAAACGGTCGTCATTTTACCACCCTCAAAAGGATAGAAGGCTGGGTCAACCTTGAGCTGGTCAGGATCGAACTCCTGGCAGTGAGCAGTCAGCTTGCAATACTGCATTCTAACCACTGTGCTACCATGGCTCCTTGACAGAAACCTTTCAATTCAAACCTTGCCCACTTTACACTTTATTTACAAACTGTAAAGCCATCATTCCTGCTAGAATAACTGCCACAGTGGATGAACTTCAATAGTCCATACAATTCGGAAATTGTCTGCCCTAGACTTCCTCTTGCCTCACAACTGAGCCATAAGTGAATCTGCTCAGTTATTGTAGAGGGAGATGGCACGCATGATGCAGTGGAATAGAAATGATCTGGAATAATTCCCATTTATATCAAACAAATTATGAAGGGAATAGAGAAACTGTAACACACCTGGATAAAATATTTGTTTTCCTCTGAGATTTGTAAATTAAGATGTATTTTCCACATCACAGCATTATCATTTAAAACCTACTCCCTGAAATTAGACTGTCCCCAATCCTTGTTAGAAAAACCTAAAGGGCTGGTTTTGTTCCTGGACATGTGGGTTAGCAGGTTAGTCTGAGTCCATGGGATTTTGTGATTTTTGTTGTTACCTGGATGTAGCATGTAGTAGCCGTTTGGAGAGAGAGAAAGATATTTTGTATTTATTTTTTTAGTATATTGTGGTTTGTTGTTTGAAATATTTTGAAAGGTTTTTATTGCATTGCTAGCCACCTGGAGTCACTCTAGTGAGATGGGTAGGGTCACATTAAACAAATGAAGTATTAAATAATAATATATCTATTCCAATGCGACTAAACAAATTTTTGGATCTTTCAAAATGTAAATTGTAATACATACAATGTCTTCGGACTCTAAAAGGCCCAAATAAAATTTTAGACATTTCCTATTTTACTTAGTGATTTTTTTTTTTACAGTGTTCATGAGAGTAATGAATAGTAGACTGGCTTTTAAGATAAATATACAGTTTTATTTGTATAAGCCAGGTATATTTGTCAGGCCATTTTAAGCTAATAAAATGGTAATAAATGACTTTTGAATCTCCAATATCTGAACAAGTTGAATATTACATCAGCTATGGCACATACTTTTCAAGTCTGAGGTTAATTTTTAAACTGCTGAGCCATGCTACATTCATAGGCCTGACAGTATTTAAGAAACCATAATATAATTTTGCAAATTTCTGATGACCCAGTGTTTAATATGTATATAAAAATGGTAATATTACTTAAAATATTATGGCTAGTTATAAAACTATTATAATTTACTAGTTTTAAATTGTCCTGTTATATTATTTGAAACTACAGCTTTTTTTCAAACTATGATTTATGATTTGCATGTGTTTCAAAGCCAATTAATTTAAATTTCTTTGGTAGGTAGACTATAGTTAGACAACCTTGGGTTAATACAACATTGAGACCAAGTCTTTGAAACTGCCCTTTGAATTCCAAAGATTGTACTTGAAAGTTAGTTATAATGGCTAATACCTTGTCCTTCTGTTATACTACTACTATACAGGGTGGATAAAAATTGATGATTAAAAAAAATATCAGTTTTTTTTATTTAAATTGGATTTTTTTATTTAAATTGGATTTTTTAAATTTAAATCGGATTTTTTAATCAAATGCTTTTGGAGTAAAAATCTATCTAAAGATAGTTTTCTATTTAAGATACATTAATAATTTAGTTTATTCAGCATGAAATGGAGTTTAGTTATGTAGGATGAGGCTGTATATTCTGCAATATTTACATTTTTGGTAAACTTGTTCAATGAATCCAAGTGCTGCAAGCTAAATAGGAAACCTTCATTTTGTTTGCAGGTAATAAAATAAAAGATTCTAACTACCAACAAGAATGAGTCCTTACAATTAAAGAACACCTGTCATTTCAGATCCATCATGGCAGTGCCTGTTAGCGGGCATGCACTCACCTGCTGTCCGCCATGTCCCTCACCATGTTGTGTCACTGCTGCATCACCAGCTGTCCGATTAAAGTGAATGGGACTGTTGGTGAGTCAACATCAGGTCAGAGGAGGGGCCATTGCGGGACAGAGATGACAGTTGCTCTTTAAAACTCATAATTTAAATCGTGATTTAAATCAATTTGATTTAAATCAAATCCACCCTGCTACTATATTTGTGTCAGGAGAACTGAATGCTTCTGGATTGAGAGAATTAGCTGGTGATATCACTGTTACCCAGGCTCTTTTCATGTCTTATTGAGCTACCCACCAAAGTGGTACCCATCTATCTTCCCATGATCACGAGCTTTCGAACTGCTGGATCAGCAGAAGCTGGAGCTAGTGATGGGAGCTCACCCTGCCACATGGCAGCAGTTGGGTCTTGAACATGAGCCTGCTGGTCATCAGCCCAATATCCTAACCACATGAGCCACCATGCTCCATGTCTTTCTGTTGAAATCAAAAACAATTAATGCAATAAAAATTGTATATATTAATCTATGAAATCTAATGTTCTCCTGCAGGGCACCCACGGCAGTCATGCCTGGGTAATGACACGGCTGTCATCCAATGACCGAGTCTCCTGGAACTTTCAGCACCGCCCCTTCCTGCTGTATTCCAGTTTTTCGACTCGGTCTGTGTCTGACAGTCGTGTCTGTAGGTTTTCCTTAGCGTTTTTACTGGTTTTTTTTGGACAATTAACTTTCTAAAACAGCTTTAGGACTGACTGGGACTGCCGGCCGGCAGCTTCCCCTTCATTTGCATGCGCACGAGCTCGCTTTGCTTGCTCCGCCACAACGATCGTCCTGAGGGCTTTTTTTGACAGCAGCGGTTGGAAGCGCACCCTCCTTCAAAGCGTTTCACAGCTGACGATCGCATTTACAAGCGCACGAGCTTGCTTTGCCTGCTCCGCCGCTCTTATTGCCCTGAGGAACCTTTTGGCAGCGACGGTTGGAAGCGCCCCCTCCTTCAGAGCGCTTCACAGCTGACGACCGCTACGGGCGTTTTTGCGCCACTTTTTGCTGCCTTTCAGATCCGGGCGGCATTTGCATAGCGGGACGAGCGATCTCCAGGCTTCCAGCTTGACGGTGATCTCCGCTCTCCTGCTTCGTCCCCGCTCCGTGGGTGTGTTTGTGGGCTCCGAACAGCAAGGCAAGCCTCTCGTAAGATATCGGAGGCGTCTAGTTGGGCCTTATCTCCCCTCCCCAGCTGATTGGCGCGAGGTAAAATTCCGCGCCAATTGCTTATCTCACATTCAAGCTTAGTGCTGGCGAGTGGCCGGTTGCTCTAAATCTCACTTGAGGAGCCTCGGCGCCATTTTAACAGCCGCAGTTATTCAAAATGGCGGACGTTCCCGCACGATCCAAGTCTAAGGGAAAACGTCGCCATAACGACGATCCTGAAGAGGGTTCTTCTACCGGCCACAGGGGCAAGATCAGGGCTACTTCCTCCCATCGCTCTGCCCCCCCTAAGTCCTCAGCCCCTACCAGGGACGAAGACAGGCAGCACAAGGCCATGGAGAAGGCCTTCGAGAGGGCGCACTCTAAGGCAGCTCAAGTTCAGCCTGCCCCTCCTCCTGCTGACCTCTCTACTCATTCTGGGTCTTCTCGTGACTTGTCCCCTGACAGGTCTATTCAGGGCGATACCATCAATACAGCAGAGGTGGCATCCGTCTTTCCATCTGAGACTGTGGATAATCAGGCGCAAGATCAGTGCTCTACAAACCCCGAGCAAGACCCACAGGGTTCCTGTCTTTCAAATAATGTCCCGCAACCTTTCTTGCAGGCAGCTAATTTGCCTCAGGACATGCGGGCTCCCCTGGCTGAACTTATTTCAGAGGCCATTCGTCAAGGAATCGCCCAGGACCTTCAACAACATCAATCCAGGGGGCATTCCTCCTTTAGCAAGAAATCTGATAGAATGGTCTCTCACTCCCGCCTTAGACCTTCTCTCGAGGAATCCACTGCTGATGTCTCTGACCAAGATTCCGTTAGTCAGGATTCTCTGTCTGAAGAAGGGGAGTTACCTGACCAGGACCTGTCCGAGGACGAAGGGCTGGAACCTGATCAGCCAGCATTTGTGGGGCTCTTTAAACCCCATATGTTTCAATCTTTACTTTACAAAGCTAAAACAACCACTCGCCTGGGGATCGAGGGATCTTCCTCTTCTTCCACTCCTGTGCCGGCTGATCTTACATCTGCTCTCTTTCAGGAACCCAAGGTGCAGTCCGACACGGTTCCAGCTCCAAAGTTATTTTCAGAGGTCTTGAAACGCCAGTGGTCCTCTCCCAGCTCCGGACCGATTCCGAACAACTTAGATAAAAAATTCTACAGCATGGCATCGGATTTCTTCTCCCTCTTACAGGTACCTACGGTAGACCCTGCCATCGTCTCCTTAGCTACCTCATCGCCCCCGACAGGCCCTTCGGAGGAGTATTTGCGACCTGAGGAAAAGAAGGCTGAAAGGACCCTTATCAAGGGTCACCAAGCATCTGCTTGGTCTATCCAAGCTTCCTCGGCTGCATCTTTCTTTAACCGTGCATCCATATTGTGGTTATGTCAGCTACAAGATCGCATCCCTGCCTCTGACCACCGTTCCCACCAGGACATTAATAAAATCATCGCGGCGACTGAGTTCTCCGTTGATGCGACGCTTAATGCCTCCCGATTCTCAGCCAAGGCCATTGGCACTTCTATCACATCAAGACACCTCCTGTGGCTCCGAAATTGGCAGGTGGATGCCGGAAATAAGTGGCGCCTGGCCTCTTCACCTTACGCAGCTGACAAATTATTTGGCGCTCCTCTGGATCCTCTATTGATTGAGACAAAGGACCACCGTAAAATCCTTCCCTCCATGAATCGTAGGTCTGACCATCGATCTCAAGGCTCCTTTTGTCCTTCTTCCTTTCGAAGCTCCAATTCCACCTACTTCCAGCACCGGGCTCACCGTTCCTTTACCTCCAGGGCTCCCCAGCAATTCGGAAACCAGGTCAGACAGGGGCCCCGTTTTCCTTCTAAATCCTCTTTTCGTGGAGGGAGGGGTCGTCCCTTTAGACGTGCCCGCTAGGGATCGTCCTGATTCTTCACTGGGTGGCCGATTAGCTCATTTCTCCGACCAGTGGGATATATCCGTCTCTGATGTTTGGGTCAGAGACACTTCGATTTGGCCTTAAGATTGAGTTTCATTCCTCCCCTCCCACCCATTTTATTCATTGTCCTGTTTCTCTGGATCCCGTTAAAAGGGCCAGAGTTTCTCAGGCTATCCAACACCTCCGGGCCATTAAAGCCATTCAACCTGTTCTATCTCATGAACGTGGCCAGGGATTTTATTCCCGCCTTTTTCTGGTCCCCAAATCTTCGGGAGGTTGGAGGGCTATCCTTGATTTGAAGTCCTTAAATCGGCATGTTAAATACCGCCATTTTAAAATGCAGTCACTCCAAACTATTCTGCTCTGCATTAGAAAAGGGGACTTTATGTCTTCCATTGATTTGACGGAGGCCTACCTCCATATTCCCATATTCCTGTCCCACTGCAAATTTCTTAGGTTTTCATATAATGGTCAGCATTTTCAATATGTTGCCTTACCCTTTGGCCTTTCCTCCGCTCCCCGGGTATTTACTAAGGTGATGGCAGCCCTTATGGCCCACATTAGTTCTATCCCTATTCGTACACTTTTTTATTTGGATGATATCCTCATCCTCTCCAAATCTCTATCTTCGGCCCGTGAGGACATTGCTTCGGTGGTGTCCATTTTACAAAGACATGGCTTTTCCATTAATTGGTCCAAGAGCCATCTGTCGCCTTCTACGTCTCTGCAACACCTGGGGGCCGTCATTAATTCGGCCAATCTCCAAGTTACCCTGTCACAGGACCGCCAGACAAGTCTCTCTGACATGGCCTCAAGATTCCGGAGGCGGGGCTCCGCCTCTCTTCTGGGTCTCTCTACCCTCCTAGGTAAAATGGTTTCTACTTACGACATCATGCCGTGGTCTCACCTCCACAGCAGGGAGCTGCAGTGGCTGTTACTTCCTTACCAACGGCGCTTCACCAGCACCTCGGCCTCCAGGATTGCCCTTCCTCCATCGGTTCTAGACTCTCTTAGTTGGTGGACGTCGTCAGCCATATCCCGGGGCTCTTCGTTCGGAAACCAGCGCAGGACTGTTGTCACCACGGATGCCAGCCTTTCGGGCTGGGGGGCTCATCTGGAGTCGCACCTGGCCCAGGGCCTCTGGTCCCGGGACGAACGAGCCATGAATATCAACGTTCTGGAATTGAGGGCTATCCGTCTAGCTCTTCTCAATTTCAAGCCTCATGTCGTTGGTCGGGATGTCCTTGTCCTCACGGACAATATCTCGGCCAAGGCTCATGTCAACCGCCAGGGGGGAACTCGCTCCCATTCCCTGATGCAAGAATCTCTCCAGCTGGGTCTCTGGGTGGAGGCTCACCTGTCGTCGCTTCGGGCCGAGCACATTTCGGGATCTGCAAACACCCAAGCGGATTCTCTCAGCCATTCTCTCTGCAATCCGGCCGAATGGAGTCTGGATCCCCTTCTGTTCAAGGACCTGTGCACCCGGTATGGACTTCTGTCGGTGGATCTGTTTGCGGCTCCCGGCAACCAGCAGCTGCCCGGTTTTTCTCTCGATTCCCCTGCCCGGGAGCGGAGGCGGTGGATGCACTCCGGAGTCCTTGGCCGCAGAATCAACTGCTCTACGCCTTCCCTCCTCTACCTCTTGTGTCCAAGGTCGTCCGGAAGATAGTAGCGGAGCGGGCGGAAGTTCTCCTCTTGGCACCACACTGGCCTCGCCAACCGTGGTTTACCGACCTCTTGGACCTGTCCGTCGCCCCCCACTGGAGAATCCCAGACGATCGGATCTCTCTCCACCAGGGCCCTCTTCTCCATCCAGACCCTCGGCCCTACCAACTGACCGCATGGAGACTGAGCGGCTCCTTTTAGTGAGGGCTCACGTTCCTCCGGCGGCAATCCCCATCATCCAAGCCGCACGTCGTCCATACACACTCCGAATCTACGGCTCCACCTGGCGTGTGTTCTCCTCTTGGTGTCGTAAGAAAGGGTTTTGTCCTACGGAAGTGTCTGTTCCTCACCTACTGGAATTTCTTCACCATGGTTTCGAGGCGGGCCTCGCTCCTAACACCCTACGTCGCCAGGTGGCTGCCTTATCGTCGATTCTCTCATGCTCATCCTCCACTCCTATTACCACAGATCCCCTCATTCGATCCTTTTTGAGGGGCGCTACAATCTCCATCTGCCCATGGTTCACCGGTTCCCTTCGTGGGACCTGAACAAAGTTCTTTCTGCCTTGACGGGTCCTCTGTTTGAGCCCTTCAGAGATGTTGGTCTCAAGTTTTATCGTTCAAAGTTTCGTTCCTAGTTGCTGTTACCTCCGCTAGGCGGATCTCTGAGCTCGCTGCCCTGTCGGTGCGGTCTGACCTCTGCATCTTTCACACGGACAGGGTGGTTCTTCGCCTCGACCCGACATTCGTGCCAAAGACCAACACCATTTTTCACAGGTCACAAGAGCTCACACTTCCGAACTTCTGTCCTTCCCCTCGCTGTCGCCAGGAGTTCATATGGCATAAGCTGGACGTCCGCAGGGCTCTCAAGATTTATGTGGCTCGTACTGCTACCTTCCAGAGGTCAGAAGCTCTCTTCCTGTCTTTTCAACCTTCGACTATGGGCTCTCGGGTCTCCTCTGTTGCCATTGGACGGTGGATCAGAGCTACGATTGCATTGGCCTACGAGGCTCAGTCTCTGCGGGTTCCTGCGAATATTACAGCGCATTCCACAAGGAGCGCCGCCACCTCCGCCGCCTGGTCCACGCAGGCTCCTTTGGATGAGATTTGCCGGGCCGCCACGTGGTCGTCTGTCTCTCCTTTCATCTGGCACTACCATCTGGATGTCTACGCGTCGGCAGACGCTGCCTTCGGCAGGAGAGTTCTACAGCAGGTCCGGCCTCTCCCGCCCTAGGAGACATCATGCTTTGGTATGTCCCAGGCATGACTGCCGTGGGCGCCCTGCAGGAGAATGGGCGTTGTACTTACCTGATACGCTTCTTCTCTGTCTGGCGCCCACGGCAGTCAGACCCACCCGTTCTGGCCGTCCCTGGATTCTGGGGGTGGGAAGGTGTTTTACTATCTGCTTTATCTCTACAGACACTCCAGTCTTCTGGACAGCCTCGCCTCAAACTGGAATACAGCAGGAAAGGGCGGTGCTGAAAGTTCCAGGAGACTCGGTCATTGAATGACAGCCGTGTCATTACCCAGGCATGACTGCCGTGGGCGCCAGACAGAGAAGAGGCGTATCAGGTAAGTACAACACCCATTCTGTATTTGGATCTGCATACATTGATATATTCACCATGCTAACTTCCACAGTAGTCTCATTCTCCAAATCAGAATTTGCATAACTTTTAATTTCTTTCTGTGACTATTCAGAAGGTCAGTAGTCAGGTGATTTAAAATAATTTTAGTATATACAGTTGCCCCTTTTCTAATAAAAACAGACTGATTTGATGGCAGCTTTGAGAGATTGGATTTGGCATTGGAATAAAGTATTATAGCTAGTGGTTACACTTTAAATTTTTCATTGCTTTCACAAATAGAATATGTAAACAATTCAAATTAAAATAGAAGATCAAGAGAAACATACTTTGACAGCTGAAGATGCAAAAAAATATTTATCCACATATGATCTACATCTGTCTATGAAAGGAGCATTCTGGACGCTTTTGCTGAAAAATTACTCGGAATACAATTCCGAGGAGTTGTGATTTTTTTTTTTACACGGAACAGATTACAATAAATTGTACCGTGTTTCCCCGTAAATAAGACCCTGTCTTATATTTTTTTGAACCCTGAAATAAGCACTTGGCCTTATTGCCATGCACTCAAAAGCCCGATTGGGCTTATTATCAGGGAATGTCTTATTTGGGGGGAAACAGGGTAACTAGGAGTAGATTTGGACTATAGGTATGGTACACATGGATTTTAGTGTAAGAATCCCTGAGCAGAGAATTATCTTCTTGGCTTAATGTTAACATGGTTACATGGTGTAAAAAAGTACATACTGCAAGTTATGCTTGAAGTATTTAGAAGGCCAATAATATGTGTTTAAAACAATGTTCATTTGTCTTATAAGTGGTCAACCTTGAAACTTCCTAAGACTCCCTAAAGCAGTGGTTCTCAACCTTCCTAATGCCGCGACCCTTTAATACAGTTCCTCATGTTGTGGTGACTCCCAACCATAAAATTATTCCTAAGACATTCCTAAGACATTGAAAATATGTGTTTTCCAATGGTCTTAGGTGACCCCTGTGAAAGGGTCATTCGACCCCCAAAGGGGTCGCGACCCACAGGTTAAAAACCACTGCCCTAAAGGGTTTGACTGTGGTACAAGTTACAGGTGCCACTGCTACTTGCTCTCATCAAAAGTTTAGTATATCCCTATTTCTCTTTTTTGTTTTCCTGTTAGCGGTCTTTAAAGTTAGCAAACCTTGTTCAGTTAGTCCTGTGGTTTTGGTGGAAAGGTAGCTTCGAGTTCCTTAAAATTCATATATTTCCTATTTTTCTTTGGAATAAATGTAAGAAATAGGAAGAACAGATCCCTATTATGGTTCCATAAGAGCTTCATGAAGGTTAAAAACCATAAGGAATGGATTGAATTATGAAAAATTCTGGTGGAAGACAATACTAACAGCTCACTTTGTCATTACAATAATATAAAACTGCCTTATCTTATCTTTGCAATAATTTATTAAAAGTTTAATTTTGGTAAAAGAAATTGTGCTTAATTCAAAACTTTTGTTACCAATTTCTTCAATTAATTAGGTACTGGTCTTTAAACTTTGGCAGAAGGGATAAGTGGCAGATATGAAAAAGAAGGCTGCTTGATTAGAGATGAAATAATTATAATTTTGGTGGTGTTTCAGCTGAGAGGAATTTTATACCTGTTCTGTTAAATAATTATTTAATTATATTAGATTGCCATATGGAAAAGTGAGGTTAGGTAAATCATTTAAATATTAATAGCTTAGTTTGGCTTTCATAAATCAGTATTCATTTATAGCAGCTGGTTTGTACATTTAGCAAAGGTGGTGATAAACTTTCTTATTTATTAGGGATGGGCAAAGCCTTAAAAAGGATATCTCGTAATCTGGGGAAACATACATGTATAGTACATTTATTTTCAAGTTGTTAAAGTACTGTGTTGTTTCTAAAGCCTATCCTATAGTCTGGGAAGATGCAGGTAGAAAGATTGTGGTCCACTGAAGAAAAATGTGATGTGTACATCGTACAGCCGTAACTATAGATGCAGGCACCTGTGCCTTGTAAATAACATGGCTGCTTTAATGATTGGTAGAGATGTACAGTGCTTGTGTGCATTTCCACACATAGTAAATCACCTTTAAAAAAAAATCTTTGCAGAGCTCTAGCATTTATTGCTTAACATTGACTGTGCTGAATGCTCATATTTATTGCACAACAAACCAGTTTATTGTAGTAGCAGTAGCATTTTATTGATTAGTCATGCTAAGAACCTATTTCAGAGTTCAGGGTTAGGAGAGAGAGTTAAAAAAAACTTTGGCAAACAAAATAAACTTCCAGCACTAGGAGCCTATAAGAGTATGGAAGAAGTTTTACTTGTAGGGTATGACTTTTGAATTTGGGAGACAGAAGTCAATGCTAGCAAATGATTATTTTCCTTTTTATCTAAAGAAATAATATTTATATATCCTATTGTGAAAGAGGCCATAAGATGGAGTTGTGGCAATTGCTTTCTAATATAAACAACTTTATCATTCATCAATGTTATCCATATTCAGTATTATACCACTCAAACTGGAATTTTAAAAACATTTTGTAGAACTAAGACCATATTCTGAATCTTTCATTTTAAATAAATACGATCATGCTGTTTGTAACTTCAGAAATACCATTATAATTTGAGTATTGCAAGCTATAATAAATCAGTTTGATCCCATGTCATATTTAATTATTATGATCTTGATTTTTTTAGCAAACTATGCCTAAATTCTATTTTTATTAAATAAAAAATATCTTCAAATTCTATAGAGTAACATTTAAGCTTAAAAATATTATAACTATCAAGTTTTTCCAGAAGGGTAAACCAAAAGCTGAAAGGATGTTTCCTTGGAATTTGGAAACCCGCAGGCTCTTTAATAATTATGTGACAATTAGTTTACAGTTAAGCTACTGTGCATTCCTCAGACACAATTTTTCTTTACTGGAATGAGAATATATTTTGCAACAGCAGTTTATGATGTGAGACTAATTTTAGTTTCTGTGATACATTTAATAATCTGGAAAAGTGACATTGCTTGCAGATCTCCATTTTCATGAATTAGAAACAGGGAAGAAAAATAAGCCAAACCTCTCAGGAAAGCTAAGCAGCTTCTGTGCCCTTTTAGAATAAATCTGTGCTGTTTTCCCTGTGCTATTTATTAACATATTGTACTGTTTTTATTATTTTTCTTTCATTAATGCTTTTGAAAACTTTGGTTTATTATGCAAACTAGAAGTAACATGGATTGGCATAATTGCTATTGAAGCAAGGGGTATGGCTTGAAGACACTAATTTCTAGCAAAGGCTTGAACAGATTGTTCCAGGTGGAATACAGTATTGAATATTTTAAAACAATCAAAGAATTGTTGCTTTAGCATGGAAAGAGAAGAAAAATTATTGTCCTGTTGCTAATAGCTTTCATCTGCGTCATCTGTGTGTGGAGCAATTTGTAAAGGGAGCATTTGATGCCATCAGACATGTTGAATTTAAGTTCCCACAGTTCTTAGCCATTGGTCATGCTGAAGTTTCAAAACAATTAAAAAGTGTCAGAGAAGAATATGCTAATTTGGAGATGAAGAACAAATTATCCATAGTATCAGGTCTGACAAGGTGAAGCAAAACATAAGGGTGTTATTGGTCCAGAGTGGTGTCTTATCTAATGGAAAAGTTGAAATTTTGTGACCTTCAACCATTTCTTTGAAATGTTGGTTATGGTAGAACTTTGGATTGAGAAGTTAGTGGGGTTTTTTTCATGATTAATATGAATATTTGGTCAATTTTTGTCAACACAGCTTTGAAAATATGGTTCTTTTTATAAGAGAAAGAAACCATACTTTCATATGGTATTGTACTAGTGACTTACTATTATCACAATTGAGGTATATTTAACAAACTATTTGTCTTTCTCTTGTATTGCATTCATGACACTATCTGTTTGATTTAACAGTTAATGCTTTGATAATAATTTTCTGCCACGTTCTCATATATTGCTTTTATCGTACCTCTAGTCTGTGAATAAATAACCAAAAAATAATGCAGAACTAGTGAACACTTTTGTTCACCAGTTTTAATCACTACCTTTCCCCATCTCCTTGAAGTAAGAAAGTGGTTACCTGCAGCAAATTAGCTTCAATTATTCCTCCTCCCCTTCCCAATCCATTAGTTGCACAGTCAGAGTTGGCCTCCTAGTGCCAACTTATGTCCTGGTATGTTCCAATATATTTATTTTATATTATTTTAACCTGGGAGATGTTCCAATAGGGTGTGAGAGAAAAGGCAAACCTGCCAACTTAGAGAAGAATCCTAAAGTCAAATTCATACCATTCCTCTGCAGTTCCTTGATTGATGGTGGTTTTTCTTGCCAGTTGGTGATATTCCAAAATAGGATGACATAAAATCAGAAGAAAAAGTAAAACACCTCGTCCACAACAAATGGAACATTCACAAATTAGGGCAACAACATTTGGCAGTGACTCAAGATAAAAAGCAGAAGTAGGATAAGAATTGGCATGGGCATAGCCATTTTTTTTGCTGGCATTTTTTGGTGCTCACTCAAGGATGGTAGAGAAGGTCCTATAATTGATTGATTTGAGTCTGGTAGCATATAAGGAGTCATCTGTTCCTTACAACAATCCCATGAAATCATTTTGTCATACTAACTAAAGAACAAGCATCCAGCGTGTTCAGCGAATCAGGAAGCTTTCTAAAGAGTCTTTAGAATTGTGTCTATAAAATTTGTACTAAAAAGTTTTTAAGTTCTTTTATTGCATCACCAGGTGTTGGATCTAAAAACATCATTGTTACATAGGAACAAGGAAGTACATATTGTTCTTCAGTAGGAAGTTGTACATAGAGAGATATATGCATCACAATTATAAACCAATGTAAAACAAAACAGATTTAATCTATCTCTATCTACATTATTCTGAAATTATTGAAGTATCTCAAAGTATTTTATACACACACACACACACATTTTGTTCATTGATTAAAATGTTTCAGATACATATTTCATGACATTGTTGCAGGGAACTTGAAAATCTTTCTATTAAATTTATTCAGCGTAATTTATTTTATTATTTATTTATTTATTGGTTCGATTTATATGCCGCCCTTCTCCGGAGACTCAGGGCAGCTTATGCACCCATATCATTATTTTCCTTCATTTATAATTTCTGGAGTGTGATATTCTTTAAAAAAGGCAATGTAGATGAACAAAAGACAATATGTTAAGGTTGCTCCAAAGCAGTAAAACTATTTTATTTAATCATACTTTAGAATGATAGATTGCATAACAGTAATAAAATGAGCATATTTCCAATCAATAAAAAGATATTCAAAATACATTAATGTCGCAGTAGCGCCCTGCTAGCTTGTTATTACATGACTGTAGATTATCTGGTATGCAAAGGAATAGCTATTTAAAGAAAGACAGTCATGAAATTGAAATAGCTCTTTCCAATTTAGCAGCCTGTTTCTATCTGATACCTTCAATATAGTTGGTAGTGAGTTGTCCCTTTAAGAAATCTCAACATATGATCAAAATTGAGGATTATGAGAGCTGCAGTCCACAAACCTCCGAAGGGAACAATTGTAATAGAATAGAATAGAACAGAATAGAATTTTATTGGCCAAGTGTGATTGGACACACAAGGAATTTGTCTTGGTGCATATGCTCTCAGTGTACATAAAAGATAAGATACGTTCATCAAGAATCATAAGGTACAACACTTAATGATAGTCATAGGGTACAAATAAGCAATCAAATCAAGTTAGGAAACAGTCAATATAAATCGTAAGGATACAAAGCAACAAAGTTACAGTCATATAGTCATTAGTGGAAGGAGATGGGTAATAGGAATGATGCGAAGATTAATAGTTGTGCAGACTTAGTAAATACTTTGACAGTGTTGAGGGAATTATTTGTTTAGCAGAGTGATGGCATTCGGGAAAAAACTGTTCTTGTGTGTAGTTGTTCTGGTGTGCAGTGCTCTATAGCGTCATTTTGAGGGTAGGAGTTGAAACAGTTTATGTCCAGGATGTGAGGGGTCTGTAAATACTTTCACAGCCCTCTTTTTGACTCGTGCAGTATACAGGTCCTCAATGGAAGGCAGGTTGGTAGCAATTGTTTTTTCTGCAGTTCTAATTATCCTCTGAAATCTGTGTTTCTTGTTGGGTTGCAGAATCAAACCAGACAGTTATAAAGGTGCAGACTCAATAATTCCTCTGTAGAACTGAATCAGTGGCTCTTTGAGCAGTTTGAGCTTTCTTGGTTGGTGCAGAAAGAACATTCTTTGTTGTTTTTTTGATGACGTTTTTGATGTTAGCTGTCCATTTTAACCTAGAAACTTGAAGGACTCTACTGTTGATACTGTGTTGTCTGGTATTGTAAGAGATGGTAATATAAGAGGGTTTCTCCTAAAATCTACCATCATTTCTACGGTTTTGAGTGTGCTTAGTTCAAGATTGTTCCAATTCCATCACAAGGCTAGTTGTTCAACCTCCCGTCTGTATGCAGATTCATCGTTGTCTCGAATGAGACCAATCACTGTTGTATCATCTGCAAACTTCAGTAATTTAACAGATGGATTATTAGATATACAGTCAGCAGCTCCTTGGGCAGTTTGAGCTTTCTGAGTTGGTGCAGAAAGAACATTCTTTGTTGTCCTTTTTTGATGATGTTTTTGATGTTAGCTGTCCATTTTTGATCATGCGATATGGTAGAACTGAGAAATTTGAAGGTCTCTACTGTTGATACTGTGTTGTCTAGTATTGTGAGAGGTGGAAGTATGGAAAGGTTTCTCCTAAAGTCTATCACCATTTCTACGGTTTTGAGTGTGTTCAGTTCCAGATTGATCCAGTCGCACCACAAGGCTAGTTGGACAACATCCTGTCTGTATGCGGATTCATCATTGTCTCAAATGAGACCAATCACTGTTGTGTCATCTGCGAACTTCAGTAGTTTAACAGATGGATTGTTAGAGATGCAGTCATTGATATATAGAGAGAGGAGAAGTGGAGAGAGCACACAGCCTTGGGGGGGCCCTGTGCTAATTGTACAGGTATCTGATGTGATTCTGCTTAGCTTCATCTGCTGCTTCCTGTTTGTTAGGAAGCTTATGATCCACTTACAAGTGTGTTCAGGTACCTCTAGCTGGTTTAGCTTAGTTAGAAGTGTGTCTGGAATGATGGTATTGAATGCTGAACTAAAGTCTACAAAGAGGACCCTTGCATAGGTCTTTGGAGATTCAAAATGTTGTAGGATGTAGTGCAGAGCCATATTAACAGTATCATCTGTTGATCTATTTGCTCGGTATAATGAAACCTGCAGAAAAGGCTTTCATTTTTACCAGGCTTCTATGGATTTCCACAGAGGTAAAAAGAAGCTATCCATATACTAACATAACTTGCTCATGAATAGTGGTAGGACTATTTTCAATTTAAAAGTAAAAAGCATTTGCAGGGGTTTGAGGGCAATTTCATTGCCAGGGTAGATGCCACAGAGAAGGCATAGTTCCAGACCCTGATAGGTGGCATTCTTTAATTGATGGAACATGGAATGTGCCAAACCTGCCAGATCAAACTGATCATGCAAATACTATGGGAGACAATATGATAGATTTAACACATTCATTTTCATAACATTTCTGCATTCGAAATCTTATTCAATTCAATAGTCATTATTTTTGAGGAAGTGAAGTTCTGTGTGGGATGTTTTGCAAGTGATCTCTTAGTACCCTAGTAAATACCTCATGAAACTGCATGTGGAAATCTCAGTCAATTGGAAAGATTAACATTTGTTGGCTTCCTGTGACATTAATTAGGCATTTTGCGTCATAGCAAAAACTTTTGAGAAACAGAATAATGGGGTTATCTAAAGTCAGAACTAGGAGTACTTTTTTAAAAATGAAGTTGATTCTCAATTTGTGTACTTATTACCAATATTATAAACTGAGCACTATGTACAAGTGGCATGATACAGTTTTAGTTAATGATAAAACAGTGTTGGGTGAGTGAAATATCATGTTGATACCTTCAAGAATGAAGTGGAAATTCTTCATGTGGAAAAAGTATTGCAATCCAATTATAGCTGAGTATTGGTAGCATGGCATCATTTCTTGCCTGGAACACTCATTTTTTAAAAACTAGTTGTTAAATGTATTACAGGAAGCAGTTGTTAAAATTCACTTCTGCCCACTAGATTGGTAGATAAAGTCATCTGCTTATATCCTTCTCCAAACTGCTCTACTGCAACATAGCATCATGCCATAATGTAGTTTGTTTGATTTTGAGAGAAAGAAAGACACAAGATGCTGTATTATTGGAAGTGGGAAAACTATTAAGCAAGATACACAACCATCCCAAACCATGCCAATTTACTCATAGGCTATATTTGAGTCCTATGGATACCTTTTTTTTAAAAGATTAGTTTGATGTTCTTCTCTATATAGAGATAATTAAAGAAGCAGCACCATCTGCTGGCAGCTGAATTATCATGTAGTAGATTCAGTTAATATAAAGCTTTTTCATTTCACTGGAACTTCATTCACATGGCCTATCAGATTAAACAACTGTTTTAATTGGTTTGTATAGGTAAGTACGGCTGAAGCTGAAACATTGGCTGCACAATCTCTTCTGATCATTTTCCACTGATTTATCATTGTCATTGTGCCCTATTCCTCTCTATCCTTAAGGTCCCAGAAAATCTCACAGCCATTTGTTTAAAAAAACAACAACACACACCTGGATCTACTCTGAATGTGAGACAGAGAGAAATTTGTAGCTCAGATATTGCCATTTAGAGATAGTTAATTCTACTTGGTTTCTCGAAATACATGATTTACTATTTTTTCTGTTGTCCTCCTATTTTGGACAATGTTGCTTAGCATGTGCATTCAGAGTGTATATGTGTACACTAAGGGAATCGGATATGATAGAAACTTGAAGTAGTCAGAAAAGCAAACAAGGGGGAGACATCCCTAAAGGAAATCTGTGAAATGGCAGGTAAATCGAAAACCCATTGGTCTGGATCCAAACTTATGCTGAGATTATGAAACTGGACGAATTAGCCCATTGCTCTTTGTTTTACGGTTTGATCATGAAACTATCCATTGTCTCTAAATTTCTGTTTATAAATAAAACAAAATAATCTGTGAATTGTATCCAGTGATGTTTATATGATACTTTTACTGTTTACGGAAACTTTCATAAAAGCAACACAGAACTACATTTTATGTTTGCTTTTCTCACTATGCCAATATTGGATGCAATTGTAGTCTTCCAGCTGGTTCCCATTTAAGTTATCAGTGACAGGTAATGAGTTAGATCACAATATGACTCTCACTAGGTTGATGTTGCATATTTAATATATCGCTTCCTGAAATACTAAGGCTGACATTTTAAGTCTTATCATTTCAAAAACAGTTTTTTAATGATATGAACATATATTGGTGTCAAGTATATACTGAGTTGCTTCTATGCTTAATTCATCTCTGCCATGGATGCAAATTTCTCTTTCATAAAAATCAAGGAGTTGGACTAACATCTTGTTACTGGTACATTAATAATAAGTCTGTAGCTATCTTAATGGCAACTGCCATGCAACAGCTCCTCTAGCACTCTAGCAGTGAGAACACAAATATCCTGCAATTGGAAGAATCTCAAAGGCATATACGAGCTCAGAAATGATGAGCCTATTACACCTAATCTGGAGCTGTTTCTTATTCTATCTAATTAGTTCACAGTTGAATGGGGACACAAATTGTATGTGTTGCTTTCCGTTGCAGTTCTCTAAAGATGCATCTCATCGCAGCAGGCAATACCATTGAAAAAGATTGTGCTTATTTTTGTTGAGCTCCAGCATATTAAAATGAGACACTGCAGCCCAGGATATTCAGTATAAGCATCATGTTTGCTGTGCACGTACTGTAGTGTTTATTTTAGGGAAATTGTTTTGCTGCAATCAGTAAATATAAAATAATACATTGTGGCTATCACGTTTGTTTTAAAATTTAGTGAACATTATTTGGATATTAGATCTTAACAGCAGAGAATGTAGAATAAAATTTAAGATTTATGGTAGAGGATTGTAGTCTTTGTGCTGATGCCCCTTTAATTAATGCAGCTATTCGGCACATTTTAGTTATTTGCATTTTGTGACATATTCCTTTATTCTCTTGTACGCTCAAAATTTACCTTTGGAGGATTCTTTTTATTTAAGTACTAGAAATGCTAGGGAGGATGCTAATAATAAAGAAGTGACTAATTTGTATATTGCCTTTATGCATTAAGGAATTTAGGATCAAAATAATGGCATTTGAAGCATGTCATTCTTTTTTATTTTGTTTCACTGTGCAGCTACACATGTAATTATTTTTTATAATTGGGAGTACTCTATGGAGGGAAAGTTTTAAACTATTTTTGCTGATTCCATTTTTTAAGAAGAAAAGGAAATTAAGAGGATGCAAGTTACTATCTAAGAAAGACTGTTTTTATGTCATATGATATCACTAAGCAGCTACTAGACAACCATTGGAGAAGAGGAAATAGTTGAATCTTGATTAAGTGAATTGAGTTTAATCTCAATGAAATAATGTTCTCATTGTGGGTGGAGACAGCAGCCAGGATGGGTGTGCTCGTCTGTTCAGGTTAATAGACTGAGCCTGTCAAAGTTGCTAAATCCGCCCTTGTTGTAATAATGTTTTACTCTTAATGTAATAAACTGGCACTTGTCTTCATTCCACATTTAAAAGAACAGCATTAATCAGACGCATAATGTCAAACATGCTTGAACATTTGTATTCTGTCCTTAGCTGAGACATTAATGAGGTGGGGGTTGCATAACAAGAATGGTTTATTTACCTCAATAGCAACGATAAGAACAGGCAGAACAGAACAGCAACTTCAGCACTGACAGCTCTTTATACACCGAGCTGTCAGTGAGCTAACCAATAAGAACACAGTAACTCTCCCGTGCGTGTTAACCACACCCCTCTAGCCAATCCGCTGGCGGTGTCCCAGTTGCCAGGCTGCCGCGATCACAACACTCCTTCATCCCCGGCTATAACATACATAGTCTTTTAGATACTCCGGGTGCCTGAGCGCTCGAGTTGAACGTTTTAGCGCAGGCACCAGCTCTATGTGAACTAGTTCAGCTTCCGGAGGTGATGCTGTGGATGGCCCCTCCTGCACGCCGGCTGGGATGACAATTACCGGTAAGTCCCGTTTCGACTCATGATGTTCTGGTGCCGGTGGTGGCGGATTGATCACTTGCAACGGCAGGAGGGTAGTTTCTGCTCGGGGGGCCGTGCGAGGGGTCACCGTGTCATGCACGCTCGGGATCGTTGCCAGTCGCTTCCTTAGTTGGTCCACGTGTCGACACCACAGTCGGCCGTCATTCAAAAGTATCCTGTAAGAGCAGGGTCCGGTTACAGCATTTACCATTCTTGGTAGCCAGCGAGGCTCCCCCCCAAAATTCCGTGCAAAAACCGTATCTCCTTCTACAAAAACCCGCGATCCCCTATCCAAACTCTGGGACCCCACCGGGGCATAATTGGGATGTATACAGTCTAGGACTGTCCGTAGACGCTGTCCCATCAAAACCTCAGCGGGACTTCTGTGTGTAGTTGGGCAAGGGGTCGTTTGCTGGGCAGTTAGGTAGGCGGCCACCTTTTCTTGCCAGTTTGTCGGAGATAGTCGGGCGAGGGCCTCTTTGGCTGATAGCACAGCCCTTTCAGCCAAACCATTTCCCGCCGGATGGTAAGGGGAAACTGGGGCGTGGCGAATGCCCAAACTGGCAAGGTAGCATTGGAACGTGGCGGATGTGAACTGTGGTCCATTATCTGTTACTATCACGTCAGGAACGCCATGGGTGGCAAAAAGGCGGCGCAGGACCTGGATGGTTGCCTCGGAGGTTGTGGAATTCATTATCTCCAATTCGACCCATTTGGACAGGGCATCTACAGCAATCAAGAAGGTCCGGCCCATGTAAGGGCCGGCGAAATCTACATGAAGTCTAGACCAGGGGCCCCTAGGGTTTTCCCATTCCCGGGGAGGTGAGGAGGGTGGTGCCGGCCTAGATCCTTGACAGGCAGGACAGTTCGACACCCAGTCCGCGACTTCCTTATCTAAAACAGGCCACCATACGTAACTACAGCTCAACTCCTTCATGCGGACGATGCCGGGGTGGCCAGCGTGTAAATATTCCAGTACCTTCACCCTTAGATCTGGTGGTACGACCACCCTATTTCCCCACAGGAGCCACCCTAGTTGTACAGAAAGCTCGTGCTGACGGGCACGGTATGGGTCAAATTGACTGGGCACCTGCCCTAATGGCCAGTCCCTGACCACCCACTCAAGAACCTGGGACAGGATCCCATCCTCGTCGCCAGTATTCTGTCCTTAGCTGAGACATTAATGAGGCGGGGGTTGCATAACAAGAACGGTTTATTTACCTCAACAGCAACGATAAGAACAGGCAGAACAGAACAGCAACTTCAGCACTGACAGCTCTTTATACCCCAAGCTGTCAGTGAGCTAACCAATAAGAACACAGTAACTCTCCCGCGCGTGTTAACCACACCCCTCTAGCCAATCCGCTGGCGGCGTCCCAGTTGCCGGGCTGCCGCGATCACAACACATTGCCCTCCTAATAAAAATTCTGGCTTGCAACTGGTTTTAGTATATTATGCTAAACAGCCAAACAAGTTAGAATAAATGTAAGTTTATGACTCGTAAGAGTAAATGTATCTTTAGTATTTCTTTTGAACAGTATGTTTTTCAATAGATCGTAATACAATGTCCTTTTTTTTTTTTTGCAAATCAGTTTCATTTTGTTTCAGGAGTTCAGGACTATTTCATAGTCTCTTAGTTATTTCTGATTGGACATTTCTAAAGCAAATTATGATATTAAACAGATCATTCAAACCAGGGCGGGTTTTAAAACCCGTTGCTACTGGTCTGCTCATGGGTGCGTGCGTGCTTTCAACACTTCTCGTGTAAAATGCATATGTATGTATTTTATCTTTTTAATTTATTTACATACTTGTTTTTTTAAAAATTACCTTTTTAAAACTCAGGCAAATAATGGGATGGTTCATTATTCATGGTTTTATTCTATAAGTCAGGGATCCCCAACTCCTGAGCCATTTACTCTTACCGGGCCGTGGCATATTCAGAATTAGGTTGTGCAAGTGGCTGACTGGAGCGTGTGAGGGCAGCTCAACTTGCGTGAAGAGTGAGCCGGCGGGCACTTGCATGTGGCCCAGTTCTCCTCTAACATCCTCCCCTCCCCCAGCCAGGCTGCTAGCGGTCCCCAACCTTGGTGGCTTGGCAGCTGAACTGTGAGGGAGATGGGAACTGGGTTGCGTGAGTTGTGAGCCAGTGCACGCGCATATGTAGCTCAACTTGCACAAATGGCAGGCTAGCATGAACACCACTCATATGGCCTTCTTCTGAATAGGCCATGGCCTGGTAATGGGCAGTGGTCTGGGGGTTGGGGACCCTTGCTGTAAGTTGTTCTCCAAACATAAGTAATTTGATTTCATGTTTGTTTCATCCAACAAAAATGTACTTTGTTTGTTTCCTCATGGATTTTGTATTGATATGAGCACATCATAGGGAACCTGGAAGTCCCTTTGTAGAAAAGAGAGATTTCATGTTACTCAAATCGCAAGATAATCAGAGTATGCTCTGCATATGATTATGCATAATATTTATAAATATTTTTACACCATGAAAATAATATTGTAGCCAGATCTGAAGCTTATGCAACTTGCCCTTGGTACTACTGTTGATTATATTTTGTATAAACATAAATCATTTAGCACATAATATTACTCTAAGTTTACACTAACTCAAGATGTTTCCATTTCTTTAGGAGATGAGTCATACATAAGATATTTCTCGGTTTTGTCTATCAGTCATTTTATGATAAAAATCTTAGAAGAGTATGCATACAATCAAATTTAAATCAAGGCTATTTTTTGCACTAAGTTGTTCTATTACTCTAGTATGTATCTGTGATTCTTCATATTTTTCTGAATTTTATGACAGTATATCATACTGTTGGGTTTATCATTGCAATATAACACATATAATGGTTGAATTCACACATTGTGTTAACACATTGTTTCGCTAACCAAGGGTTATGCAATAGTTTACAGCTGGCTGAAGTGGCACAACACCCAAATCATAAAATAGTTCAGCCTTCCCAAACTGATGCTTTCCAGATGTTCAGAATCCCCAACATACAAGGTTATTGATGATGCAGGATGGAAGTCTGCAAGGCTTGTCTTGGACTGTATAACATGGCTGTCTGTCTGAAGAGAGTCCAAACCAAACATTTAAGGAACCTTTTCCAGGTTTTCCAGTGTGCTACAAAAATAGTGTTCCAGTAGGAATCAGGTGTTGATAAACTTGGATCCAGTCTGGCTAAATCTATTCTATAATCCAGTTGTATTGGTACATCTAATTCTTGCAATTTCAAAGCCACCTGGAAAAAATAAGTTATACCGTAAAATAGCCTAGGTGAGTGACTACTTCCAACTATGGCTTTAATTTTACTGTACATTAAGAAACCTTTAATGTTTTGTTTATTCTTTTTGTAAGCAGTAGAATGTAAGTAAAATAAAATAGAAAATCAAACCAAAGCAAATATGGAGCCTGCTAGATGGTTGTATTGATAGACACATGATTTGCACTTTCCCAATGATTATGTTTTATGGCTTTAATTTAGTTTTTATGAGGTTATTTTATTATTATCTGTATTTTATTGTTTTTTGTGGTTTTAATTATCTGAACTGCATAGAGTCCTGAATCTTAATCTCTGATTAGACCATTAAGAATGGAATACTGCCAAACTAGTAATTTCATTTGATACATATGTGTCATGTGTCTGTAAATCCATGTTATGGGGAAATGTATGCATTAGAATTCTAATGCTATTTTTTTAAAAAAAAGAAATGCTGCTTTGGGAACAGAGAATGATATAGTTACTTTGTGCCATTTAGAAATGTTTGTATTGATTTTGGAACTTTGGGGAGATATTGTAGAACGTGGCTGGGACAGAAAAAGCAAAGTACCCTTCAGGTACCATTTAACTCTAAGATGTAGTTTGAAGCTGCTTCTTTCTAAATTAAACAAATCAAAGTACCACTAAACTCAGCATTGGTCCTATAACATAATGTGTACTCATGTTCAATATACAGTTAATCCTTCTATTCCAACTCTTTAACAGAAAAAATTAATTCCCCATTGGTCAGTAATTTATATCGTTGAGTCAGATTTTACTTTTGCTAACTTGCTTACAATTTTAACTTGTTCTTAGCAATAATTCATGTTTTCCAATGACATTCCAATATTTTTCCACCTTATCCGTTGATTGTATCTATTGTCTTCTCTTCTTCAACTTCCTTCAAACTTCCCAAGTACAGCTATTATTTAAGTCTGTCATTTGCTCGCATCACATCTGAGTTTTGATTACTGATCATTGCCTAAGAGAGCAATCAACCTCTGGAATGGGTTGATTAATAACCATCTCCAAGACCATAATTCAACAATTTCTGTCTTTTTCATTATTTTTCAAGGTTTAATTTTCTTAGTCATACCTTACTTTTGGGAAGATCTTTACTTTTGCTATTCTGATCTTTGTTGTCATTGAAATATCTGTGGAGATACTCAGTCATCCAGGTCATGGTTGTCCCAAAGGTAGTTGCCGCTTGAAAAAGTACCTTTCGGACATTGAAATATCCTTAACATTCATAATATTATCTAAGCATTTCCCTTACTTTTCCAATGCAGTGTCTACTTTTATCTATTCACCCCAAGAAACAGTTTATCTACTACCTTCACTCCAATTGACTGGCACTATTATTTTCTTCCAAATATTTAACATGAATTTCAGTTTTAATGAGTTCTTCAAAGTGTTGTTTGAGGACTCCACTGGAAAATTATTCAGTATTTTGGCATGTTAGTCTTAATATGTTAGCAGCCTGATATGATATACAAGAAGGTCTTTCTGTACCTAATGATGCAAAAAGAAATATTTTATACTGTTATTCTGTTTAATCTACCTTGTGATCATGTAGACATCTACCTTTTTAGGAGCCTATATGTTCATCTGACATTTTTTTCTTGTTCTGTGGTTTTATACTTTTTTTGCAATATGTTAAACTAAACTTTGCTTGCATGAGGAAATAGGGCAATAATTCAATATCCTGTTTTCAAAATGATAGACAGACAGATCTCTACCAGTCTCTATATCATGTGATATTTTATTATTAGACCCACAGTTGACAAAGAGTTGTTAGCACTTAATAGCTGACTAGTGACTACATACATTCAAAATTTACCACAGAGATAATTTTAAATCAAAATCTACTAAAATTGTTTTATGTCTTGTCACTCCAATATGCTAAGACATATGCACAAACATAATACAATCAAAAAAGAAATTGTACATTTAAGGACATCACTGCACTTAGACACATTTCTGCTTTTCAGATTCAGTGCAATTTGATATGCTAATGTATAGAAGAGCTTGTTCTGGCTTTGGTAAATGTATTTCAGCTACTTTTTTACTGTGAAATTGGAAAATGATAATCATTTGTAATGGGCTGGTAGATCCTGGAGATACCAAGAAAGAAACAGATCAAATAGCTGAACTAAAATAGCCACTAATTTAGAACTAAGTAAAACAACAACAACAATTGACTCCTGATTGGATGAGTCAATAAAAATATTTTTGTTTTGTTTAGAGACTCAAGAAACTGACCAGAGAAGTAATTATATATAGTTTGAAAAAAAATTAACTGTTTTTAACTGTTTTACAATTTAAAAAAAAATACTGCCTATAAATTACCCAGAGTCATTGTTTGGGATGGATGGCTATAGAAATTGAATACATAAATAAAAATAAACAATTTGGAAACAACCCATGGAACTTTTATCTGCAGAACAGTTATATTATTTTAACTTCTGAATGAAAGTGAATACATTTAGGAATGTAACATAGATTAGGTTTAAAATTATTTATTATTGTGAAGTAAAATCATATAACTTTGTATTATTTATTACTTCTGTTTTATTATTTATTGTGTTTAACCTTATGGAAAGAACAGAACACTGTTTTTTCAGTGTATTTCTGCAGCAACTTTTTTTATTTCCCATGACAATTACGATAATAAATTCTGATAACTTTCTGAATAGTTTCTGATTACAATAACTTAAAACTGTATATATAATACTTCACACACACAAAAATCCTTATTGTTTTTTGTATTTAATCTTTTCTTAGGTGGAAAGACATGATGTGAATACACTCAGTTTGCCACTTAATATTCGCCGTGGAGGTTCAGACACTAATCTGAATTTTGATGTACCTGATGGTATATTTGAATTTCACAAAGTAAAACTCAGTGCAGATAGTCTGAAACAAAAAATTCTGAAAGTTACTGAGCAAATAAAAATAGAACAAACAGCTCGGGATGGGAATGTGGCCGAGTACTTGAAGCTGGTGAACAGTGCAGACAAACAACAAGCTGGACGAATTAAACAAGTCTTTGAAAAGAAGAATCAGAAGTCTGCCCATTCCATAGCCCAGCTGCAAAAAAAATTGGAACAATATCACAGAAAGCTAAAAGAAATAGAACAGAACAGTTCCTCCAAAAGCACCAGAGATACTTCCAAAGACAGCCTAAAGGAAATCCAACATTCTTTAAAAGATGCACATGGAAAAGCTCGTGCTACCAGCCAGGCCAATGAAAGCTGCAAAACAGGGGTTCCAGGAGTTTCGTTGACACCTCCAGTGTTTGTTTTCAACAAATCCAGGGAGTTTGCAAATCTGATTCGGAATAAGTTTGGTAGTGCTGACAACATTGCTCACTTGAAGAGTAGCTTAGATGACTTCAGACCAGAAACTACTTCTAGGGCTTATGGTGGTAGTGCCACCATAGTAGCCAAGCCAAAATACACCAGTGATGATGAATGCTCAAGTGGAACATCGGGATCCATAGATAGTAATGGAAACCAATCTTTTGGTCAAGGTGGGGCAAATACTTTGGACAACCATGGAAAACTTTCCATATTCTTGGAAGAACTGAGGGAAATAAAGGAAGCACAATCCCAATTATCAGAAGATATTCAGAATTTAAAAGTACAGTTCAAAAGAGATTATGGCTTTATTTCTCAGACCGTGCAAGAGGAAAGATTCAGGTATACAATTATATGTTATTATATTAAAATTGTACACTGCTGCTCTATCGGTGGTTGGCTGCCATTATGCTTCTGGTTTCAGTTCAAGATATCGGTGATGATCTATGAAGTCCTTCATGTCATGGGACCAGGTTATTTGAAGGACTGCCTTCCCTGCTTACATCTACCCATCCCATTAGAACTGGTAGGCGAGATATGCTTCAGGTCCCAATCTGTTAGAGAATGTTATCTGGCAGGAGCCAGGAAGAGAGCCTTTACTGTCATGGAGCACACTCACCCTTTGGCATATCATCCCCCTGGGAGATCATATTGCCTCGACTCCGCTGGCTTTTTGTAAAGCTTAAAGATGTAACATTGAGTCCAGGCCGGTGATTATAGATGTGCCCTAAAGCCTATACAGTGGTTGTTTTGAGTGTTTACTGTTTTATATATCTTGGCTGTGGATTGTGTCATATGGTTTTATATGGTTTTCTTTTAAGATTGTATTTTGTTCTTTTGTAGTGTTTAAATTGTTTTAAGACACCCAGAGTCATGCATTTGAGATGGGTGACTATATAAATTAAAACAATCAACAATTTTTTAAAAAGTCTAAAAATATCTAGTTTCTATATAAGGCAACTTATACTCACTTCATGAAAAGGCTGGTTATTATGATTTTTAAAAAGCCTACAAATGATATTTTAAGTTATACATAGATGAACTACACCAAAAGTAACTTTAATAAATCTTTTTGTTGTTGAAATTCGTATGAAGATATGAGCACTTAGAAGACCAGCTAAATGATTTAACAGACCTCCATCAACATGAAACAGCCTATTTGAAACAAGAACTGGCCAGTATTGAAGAAAAAGTAGCATATCAGGCTTATGAGCGGTCACGTGATGTTCAGGTATCAACTTTTTAAAATTAAATAATATTGTTTTCTGTGTGTAAAGAATATTAGTGCAAAGAGCCCTTCCGTACATTGCCATCCAGAAAATTAATTTTCAGGAAGTTAAAAAAGGTTAATTGTAAAGAAAAATAAATTGGTTGTTAAACGTTTAAAGATTAATTACTCTGAAAAAATATTTGTAAACACAAGTCCTTAACAAATTAAGCTGGGAAGAGTATGTAAAATGTCAGGTGCCTTGTTCTTATAATTAAAGAACGAGTTTTTTCTCTTAAGTATGATAATTTCCTTTAAAATTTAGTGTGAGTTAAAAAGTTGACTCAACTTTTCATGATCAATATATTCAGAGAAAGTAAAAATGAAAAGCCATCACTTTTTATATCTTCAAAGGGAATAGAAATGTTTTAACTTTTATTATTGTCAAGGTATATTTTAAATCATTTACACAAAATGAGGGTAATCTTTAACATTTATATCTATGTCTCCAATGGTATAATGGAGCTGGGAATTCTGAAGGTCATTTTCCAGTAGAATACAGTAGGCTGAATTACTTCTTGAATTGATCAGATAGGAATGGAAATCTATTTTGTATATAAATTCCTTAACATTTTGTTCCACTGTGTTTCCTTCCTGTTTTCTTCCAATAGGAAGCTTTGGAATCTTGCCAGACACGGGTTGCTAAATTGGAGCTCCACCAGCAAGAACAGCAAGCATTACAATCGGAAACGGTTAATGCCAAAGTCCTACTAGGAAAAAGCATAAACGTAGTCTTGGCCTTCATGACTGTTATTCTTGTATGTGTCTCCACCATAGCGAAGTTTATAGCTCCTATGATGAAAAGCCGTTTCCATATTATTTGCACGTTTTTTGCAGTAATTTTTCTTGCAATTTTATGCAAAAATTGGGATTACATTATCTGTGCCATAGAACAGATAATTATATCAAGATGAAAACACAAGTATGGACACTTTCCTTTTTAAAAAAATATTTTGGACATCTAAACAGGCTATCAAATCTTGTAATCTAAGCAGACAGATTAGGTGAAGACTTTTTTTCCCACCTGGGCATAAGCTTGTAAGACTGAAAATTCCTGCCAATGCTTTCATCTTAGCAATCATAGCATAAGGAATGACGTGAATCTGATGTGAAGTGGATGATGTGTATACATCTTTTTGCCTTAATCCAACCAACTTTTCTGCATCCCAGTTTTCAGCCAAATTCTGAATTAAAGATATTAATTAGATAAGTTTCAAATGGAAAAAAATAGAAGAAATAATAATTAATTACATTTTATTAAATGGAAATTTACAATGTCCTATCCTTATCTAAAGCATTTTCCTTGTAGTATATTTCTAAATAGTAAATTAAGATATCTGTGTCTTAGAAAATGCTAGACAAATTTCCCAGGTTACCTGATGATCAACATTCCTGTAGTGGGAATTGTGCTGATGTGAATTATCTTCTGTTATTTGTATCCCTTTTTATCCAATCGACATACAGTATACAGGTATTAACTATTTAGAATTTATTTTGCCTTTCAAATTAGTTAATCCATTATGATTTTGCTTCATGATCTTAAAGATGATATCTCTACTACAAATGAAATCAAGCACTTGGTTCTTCTGTCAATCCAAAAATGGATTTCTTTATTTTACAGGAAAATTTTTGTAGCCTACCAGACACCTCATTTATCAAAAATGCAAAAGATAAGAAAAACTGTTCATCCTCTTACAGACATTGGAGGAGATAGAATCATTCTCAATGGAGCACAAATATACACGTTAGTATCAAGGAACAAACAAAACTAGTGTAACAAGACATTTTGTTCGGTAGTTTCAAAACATAGGACCAGGAAGAGTAAATTGAGGCCAAACCATTCAACCACTGTCTGTTAGCCTTAAGGCTGACTTGATTTGATAGGAAATTTAACCAGATACACTAATTATTTTATTGTAAAGCCACATTAACAGAATCTAGCAAATTATCCTGCTGTCACTTTTAAAGTCCAAGAACTTAAAACAGATCCCTTTGCTCTTCCCACTATACTACTGTGGGCGATACTCTCTCTTATCTGATCATTCCCTAGGCAGCATCTTTTCACCTGGTCTCTCAAGGTCTTTCCCATGTACCATTACATTGTTTCTCTCTTCCCTACTCTTCCATGCCCTAATAATCTGGAGTAGCTCTTTTATCACAAATAAAGAACACACCACTCTAAGATAGTTGGATGCTTGGATACCCTCCCTATATGCATCACCATTGCTTCTGAGATGGTAATGGCATCTGCCTATACAATTGGTAAATGTCTCTTCATCCACTACTGTTAGAATCAGCAAAGTGCATATAAGGTAAGCAGCTGGCCTTCTAACTAGAAATGGTTGTGATGGTGCTTTCCCCAGGAAAAGAAAGAATCAATGACTAAAGCAGTGAGTTCCCCTTCTACCTCAAACTGTGAGACCTCTTAGGTCTCATTTTTTATGTCTAGTTACTATCTTTCCCTTCTCTTTTCCATCCTCCCTTTAGCTTCCTTATTCAGCTATCTGTCATTCTCTACAATACTGAGCAATACTGCTTTCGTACCAATCTGCATAACATTGGTGCAGTATTCTCAAATTACTGTGTTTCAGCCTACAGTAACACCGTAATCACTGTGAAGTTTGTATTGAATCAAGACTTCATCTAAGAATACTCTTGTATAATCATCTTGAATAGAATTGGCTGCGAAGTGAAAAGATGGGAGATAGACTAGTGTGATTATGTTCTTTGTTTTAAGGCATGTGTTTTATTTTTAGCACTTTCTTGTAAATTGATTTGGTTGAGACCTTAAGACATGCACTGTAAGCCTTTTGCACATTTTCTGTTGAGTTGTGTTTCTACTGTGTTTCATGACTATAATGGTATGGATGCTATAATGATAACAGCGTTGCCCAGTATGGTTTTTCATCTTTTGAAAATTTGGATGTGTTGTTTCAAAATGCTATGAGCATAAGCACAGCTCTCTTTAAAGCATCCACATCTTTTTTTTAGGCGTCACATAAACTTGAAAAATAGGCAAAGCTGTTTTAACAAGTCAAAAACATGTGACTACTTTAAAGAAATGCTGCAAAAATGAAGCAACTTCTCCAAATCATGTTTAAGTATGTGCAATGGTATTGTACAATATGTAAATAGTAATAATGCTTGCACTATAAAAACGGTTTATAAATGATATGTGCAATTTTATTTTTTAAAGTAGAACTGGACTTAACAGTAAAAATGATAGCCCTTCACTGTATCAGGCAATGCCAATGTTAAGTTGATCATACTGAATCCTGTAAACAATTACTAGTAATCTGGTAAATACAAGAGGCATTGTTTTAAAGCTATCTGCATTTAACTAATTAGTCCTATGAAATTCTGATCAACCTCATAATTGGCATAAAACCTTACAATCTGTTCTTAATATAATGCTTTCTTTCCCTTCAGTGATTCTTACTAGATGAATACTTTGCATAGAAAATTAAAGAATTCAGATTACTTTAAAAGGGGGGAAAATAAAGAAGATCCATACTGTAAGTCCATATCCTATTTTTCCATGTCTCAAATTAGTAAAATTCTTTTTAAAAAATTAAGATTCTAGTTTTTTATTACATTTGATTATTTCTCTCTTACTATATATTAGGAGCTCATAATTCCTATTAAAAATTTATGTTTGAACAAATTTTAATCTAGTAATTGAAACAGATCATGTGCGATTATATAATTTATTCTATAGTTATGTGCAAATCATAGAATATTAGGTTGGATGGGCCTTGGAGATCATCTACTCTAACTCTATACCAAAGCTGAGAGTTGGCTTTATTTTTTTCAGCTCATATTAATGAAGTTATTTCTGAATTCCTCCCTGTCCGAGACATCACCATTCTCTCTCATAAAAATTCATAAGATTGCTCCAAATTCTAAGCCAACAACTTAACTCCATGTTCAGAAATATTTGTATTCTTCTATTTACAAAAAGCAATTTGCTCTTTTAAAACTTTGAAACTATTTTTCTAAACTACTGATTATTCTTTTATAAAGCCTCTTTCTGACATTATTCTGACAGAATAATGGACTACTTCAGGCTGAATATCTTGCCTCTTCCTATCTCTGGGAAGACACTGTTTATATATCACGCAGCCTGTCTTGAGCTATAAACTAGTTAAGCATAATGGAAAATATTATTTGGTCACCAATGTTGAGACATGATTCAATTGCTGCTAGTTTCTATACATGAGATATAGGAAGGCAGGAAAATGTCTTAGGCTACTATCTCTCAGGATACAGTAATATATATTTTTCTTAATACATGACCCATTGCTGTGAATGACGATCTCTTGTTTACATTTGCCTATTTAAATATATAAAATACATGGATTCACTTCTTAGAAGCTCCCTCCCTTGTGTAAGACAGAACAACTTAAACATCTGCCATAGTCCTAAAGACAAGGGGAAAACAGCTGGCCAAAGCTTTACCGAAGGGAGTTCTAAAAGTTGAGAGCAGCTACTGGAAATGTTTCCTTATAAGGCCTTCTCAGGTAGCTATTCTATAGGGATGAAGGAAATTGATCCTATCTGATCTGGTCAGATGGGCAAATTAATACAAGAGAAGGGATTCTGCTTTTCATTTTTATGGGAAAAATAATTTTATGCTTTTGTCTGTTTCTTGCTGCTTATAGTACAGTCCTCCAAGTTCTTTTGCTAAGAGCCATCCTCTGTTTCACTGAGGGATATTCATGTTCTTACAATTGAAATTGAGTTTTTGCAGAAGTGCTTGAAGCCACAGAAAGTGCACAACAGTGAAAATATAATTCTATTCACTTGTTTGTGTGTATGATTCAAAAGTGTTAACCTAGAGATTGTCAGACACCATGTCAGACTATCTCTGTTTTCTTGAACCTTAGATAGCTTCTTGTACATTTTTGGTTGTCATTTTAGTTCAAAAATAGTTAGTTGCAATTTTCTAACCAGAAAATTCTGGCTTTAAATTTTAACATCATTTAGACATATGCTACACTGCCAATATTCCTGTGTCAAATGTAGCTTGCTTAATTAAATGACTGCTGTTTCAAAGAAATCATTGACTAACTTAAGAACTAAAGAATGATGTAATTGAATTTAGCACTGCTGAACAAAGGCAGCATACTAAAAGCATTCAAGATGGTTTGCAACCAGGTCACCTTGCTATAAATAAACTCCATCCATAAGTTTAGTCAGATTGCTTATAGATATAACAGCACAGCTTTTCCTGAAGTTGGGCTAAATGACGTATCCAAACATTAGGCCCTAACATGTCAATGTCTTTACAATTCCTATCTTAAGAGTCTTTTAGACTGAAGCCAAGAACCAGAATATTCATTTGAATGCTTCCTACATTTCCCCCCCTACATCAACATTTTTTTCTTTCTGTTGTTTGAAGAGTCAAGCAATCGGGAATGTATGGGAAATCTTGAATCCTGGAATAGTTATATCATAACTATTGCTTTAGATACCTTGAATGAAAAATAAACTATGATCATTTTAAATACTAGATTTAGAAGGCAGAATCCCTTCTCTTGTATTAATTTGCCCATCTGACCAGATCAGATAGGATCAATTTCCTTCATCCCTATAGAATAGCTACCTGAGAAGGCCTTATAAGGAAACATTTCCAGTAGCTGCTCTCAACTTTTAGAACTCCCTTCGGTAAAGCTTTGGCCAGCTGTTTTCCCCTTGTCTTTAGGACTATGGCAGATGTTTAAGTTGTTCTGTCTTACACAAGGGAGGGAGGTAATTATTACTGAAAGTGAGATTTGCAAGTGATGATATATTACTTGATTCTTTTTTTAAAAAATCATTTTTTAATTTTGTTTATACATACATACATACATACATACATACATACATACATACATTAATTATCTGGAGGAGTGGGCTTTTATTTTAAGATTATTAGCCACACAAAGCTTATGGAAATAGATAGCAAACAACTAATACAAACAAATACTCCTTCTTCTGGAGCAACCTCTATGTTGGGCCCAGTGAAATTGCCTTAGCTAGATCTGTCATAGCTCACTTAAGTTTACTTAGTGAGGCTGTATGAATTCTGAAGTTACCAACTGGGAAGATGTTGGCAATATATCAAATCTGGAAACCTTTCACATTTGAATCTGACAGAAGGGAATGCAGCAAATAAAAAACTTGAAAACAATTATTGGGATCAAGGAAAATCTGTTTCCTGGGTTACAAGTTGCAATTCAGGTGTTTCAGAAAAAAATGGAGAGCAGAAACTCAAGTAAGACTGTAAGCAGGAGATTGGAAGCAGAAGAAAGATGAAATTGTCTAAAATCAATTTCAGAAGAAAGATGAAATTGTCTAAAATCAGAATTAGTATGATCACATAAGGTTCTGATTCTCAACATTTCCTACACACATGTGCATTAAACAAATTGGGTGTTGGTCTTACCTGATATACCCTTTCTATATCAGACGGGCATGGCAGTCATGCCTTGGAGTGACATAGCTTCTCCTCCAATGAGACCGGGTCTGCTGAAAGTTTTAAGTCCCACCTCTTCCTGTGTAGTTCAGTTTTGAGACGAGGTAGATCACAGACTGTTGTGTCTGTAAGGTAAGAAAACATATGAAAGTGCCACCCCCCCCCCCGATGCCCGGGAACGGCCTAGACAGGGAGGGGCTGACTGCTGTGCCTGCCTGATATAGAAAGGGTGTATCAGGTAAGACCAACGCCCATTCTCCTAATGGTGGGCACGGCAGTCATGCCTGGGACATACCAAAGCCAATGTCCGATAGGGAGAGGATGTAGGCCGGATCTGGGAAATATTCTCCAGGTGTACTCCTTGCAATACTCTCCGACCGAAGGACGCATCTGCCGAGGCGTAGGCATCCAGTCTGTAATGTCGGATGAATGGTGTAGGAGAGGTCCAGGTGGTAGCCCGGCAGACCTCTTCCAAGGGAGCCCTGGTGGACCAGGCCACTGACATGGCTGCACTCCTAGTGGAGTGGGCCGTTATATTCCGAGATACCGGTAAGGACTGGGCGGAATAAGCTGAAACAATGGTGGCCCTGATCCAACGGCCGATTGCCGTAGTGGACAGCTTGGAACCCATGGAAGAGGGTTGGAAGGAGACAAATAATGCCTCTGTGCGATGGAAGGAAGATGTGTGGGCAATGTAAATTTTAAGCACTCTGCAAATGTCCAGAGTGTGCCATATCTGTTCCAGCCGGTGCTGAGGGGAAGGGCAGAAGTTGGGAAGAACTAGTTCTTGTGACCTGTGGAAAACTGAGTTGATCTTTGGGACAAAGGCCAGGTCAAGATGAAGGACCACTCTGTCTGTGTGAAAAATGCACAGATCCTTACAGATCGACAGGGCTGCCAACTCCGAAATACGGCGAGCTGAGGTTATGGCTACTAGGAATGAAACCTTGAAAGAGAGAAATTTGAGGTCAACCTCCCGCAGCAGCTCAAAGGGAGGTCTGGTGAGAGCCGCCAATACCTTGTTAAGATCCCACATTGGGAATCTGTGGATGGCCACAGGACGGAGGTTAGTAGCCCCACGTAAGAAGCTGCGGATCAGTGACTCCCTAGAGAGATATTGATGAGGCATAGGACAGAATGAATGAAATAGCGGATACCTGTCTCCGTAGGGCAGTGTTTCCCAAACTTGGTTATTTTAAGTTGCATGGACTTCAATTCCCAGAATTCCCCAACCAGTATGCCTGGTTGAGGAATTCTGGGAGTTGAAGTCCATACATCTTCAAAGGGTCAAGTTTGGGAAACACTGCCGTAAGGTGTTTGGGGAGAGACCTGATGAGAATCCCTCTTGCAGAAACCAAGAATTTGAACAATCGATACTGAGGCAGGAACTATCTTGCTCCGTCTACACCAGTTGGAAAAGGCCCTCCATGTGGCATCATAGATATGGGTCGTAGATTGACGGCGAGAGGCTTGGATGGTAATGAGGACATCCGGAGGAACCTGCGCTTCTGTCAAGAGGAACCGCTCAATCTCCAGGCGGCTAGCTGGAAGGACTGAGGATCTGGATGAACAAGTCGCCCTTGTAGGAGTGATGTCTGGTCATCTGGAATCTGCCAGGGAGGAGCTACGGACAGTGACACCAGGTCCACGAACCATGAACGTCACGGCCAGTGAGGAGCCAGAAGGATGAGCTCTGCCTTCTCCCTAAGGAGCTTCCGGATCACCCTGGCTATGAGAGGGAACGGGGGAAATGTGTAGAGAAGAACCCCCGAGGGCCATGGGTTGTGCAAGGCATCCCCCGCTTCCACTCCCGGAGGGGGAAATCGGGAGAAGAAGTTGATGATTATGCTCTGAGGCGAACAGGTCCACCAGTGGTGTGCCAAATCATTTCATCAGTTCCTGAAAGAGAAGAGAGTGCAGGCTCCACTCCACCTGGTCGATTGTAGTGCGGCTGAGAGAGTCTGCCTGCACATTGGCTATCTCCAAAATGTGTTCTGCCCGAAGAGACTCTAGATGGGACTTGGCCCAGAGGCCCAGGCGAAGAGTCTCCTGTAGGAGAGCCCTTGAACGGGTCCCCCCTTGCCTATTGATGTGTGCTTTGGTAGTGATGTTGTCCATGAGAATAAGAACATCCCTGCCTAGAACAAGGTATTTGAAGCTCAGAAGAGCTAGATACACCACTCACAGCTCTAATAGGTTGATGTTGAGATTGCTTTCCAGAGTGTACCTCTTGCCTTGATCCATGTGTGTTCCTAGATGCGCCCCCCAACCTATGAGGCTCGCATCCGTCGTGATGACTACTCTGTGAGGTTCCTGGAACGTGCAGCCCTTGGAAACTGCTTTGGGAGTCCACCATCTCAGAGACTCGACGACGGTCGTGGGAAGAGACAGAAGGAGGGACGAGTTACTGCTGAGGTTCCGTTGATAAGGGAGAAGCAACCACTGCAATTCCCTGCTATGAAGACGAGACCAGGGTACTATGCCATATGCGGATACCATTTTACCTAATAAGCGGGACAAACCTAGGAGGGTGGCAGACTTTTGATGCCTAAAATGGCGGGCAAGGTCAGTGAGACTATCCTGACGATCCTGAGACAGAAAAACCTTTCAGGCAACGGTATCAACTACCGAGCCCAGGTGTTGTAGATGGGTAGAAGGGGTTAGATGGCTCTTTTTCCAGTTAATGGAAAAACCATGAGCCCTCAAAATCTGGACGGAAGTGGCAATATCCCGGTGAGCCTTGGCCTCAGACTGGGAAAGGATGAGAATATCATCTAGGTAAAAAAGTATCCTAACCAGGATAGATGATATATGGGCAATTAGGGCTGCCATATCTTTTGTAAACACTCTAGGCGCTGAGGATAGTCCAAATGGGAGGGCCCTATATTGGAAGTGTCGGCCAATATAACTAAAACGGAGGTATTTGTGATGAGCAGGAAGTATAGGGATATGTAAATAAGCCTCCGTTAAATCAATTGAAGATATGAAGTCTCCAGGTCTAATAGCTAACAGAATAGTTTGTAGTGATTGCATTTTGAACCGGCGGTAAAATACATGCCGGTTCAGGGATTTCAGATCTAGAATAGCCCTCCAATCCCCCAAAGATTTCTGCACTAGGAACAAACGGGAATAAAAACCCTGTCCCCATTATTGACAGGGGACAGGTTGAATAGCCTTAATGCGGAGAAGATGTTCAATAGCCGAATCTACACGGGCTTGCTTGGTCCTGTCCAAAGACAGAGGACAGCGCAGAAAAAAATTGGGATTGGAGCGAAATTCAAGAGCTAGGCCGAATCGAATTGTGTCTTTAACCCAGGAATCTGAAATGGTGGCATCCCAGTGATTTGCGAAAAAAGATAATCTGCCGCCTATCATAAAATCTGGAGGAGAAGGGGCTTTGTCTTACCTGAAAGTTCGTTCTGAGGATCAGAGGGTCATGAGAGGGTTAATGACCAGATCACGCCAATCGAGTCAGACAGAAGATAAGCCCCTCCTCCTGCTGCTGCTTCCCAGCTTTCGGACGAGGAATGCGATGTCTGACGACCCACCCGCCATCCTGAAACTAGAGAGAAAAAGGAAAGGAAGGAGTGCTACGGACACGCGGACCAGCGGATGAAGAGGTGGGAATGACCACTGGTCCTTCCGTCCTCAGAACGGGCATTCAGGTAAGACAAAGCCCCTTCTAAGGAGGGGAAGGACCACTGGTCAAGAGAGGGACCTGCCAAAGCCTGAAAACTATTGGGGGGGATCCGCCCGAGATGAATTGGTCCGCGCACACCTGCTGTAGCACTCGACGTCCAAATGCTGCCTCCGCCGAAGCAAACCGGTCTATCTTGTAGTGGCGGATGAACGGTGTTGGGGACGTCCAGGTGGCTGCCTGACAAACGTCTAGGAGAGACGCCTGGGTGGCCCAGGCCGCAGAAGTTGCCGCACTCCGAGTGGAGTGCGCTGTGATCCTCCTGGGGACCGCCAAGGACAGGGTCTCATAAGCTGAGGTGATAGTTGCCCTCAGCCACCGGCCTATGGTAGGTGAGGAAACCTTAAGGCTCAGGGAGGAAGGCTGAAAGGAAATGAAAAGGGCCTCAGACCTACGGAAAGAGGAAGTCCGCCGTATGTAAATGCGTAATGCCCGGCGAACATCCAATGAGTGCCAAACCTGTTCCCTGGGATGGGAGGGATGAGGACAAAAATCAGGGAGAATCAACTCCTGAGACCTGTGGAAGAGAGAGTTGATCTTCGGAATAAATGTAGGGTCTAAACGGAGAACTACCCTATCTGGATGGAATACACAGAGGTCATCCCTTGTAGATAGTGCCGCCAACTCTGAGATGCGCCTAGCTGACATAATGGTGATTAAAAAGGAAACCTTGTATGAAAGGAACCGAAGTCCCACCCTACGTAGGGGCTCAAACGGTGCTCTAGTAAGAGCATCCAAAACTGGAGAGATTCCACGTGGGAAACCGGTGAATAGATTGGGGTCTAAGGTTAGAGGCTCCCCTCAGGAAAAGTTGGATTAAAGGACGATGGGCGAGAGACCGCTGAGAACCTCAACAAAGGATAGAAGACAAAGCGGCTACTTGCCTGCGTAAGGTATTGGGGGCAAGCCCTGCGTCCAACCCTTTCTGGAGAAAACCAGTACCTGTTTGGTGGACGCTGATCGGGGTTCCAACCCTTGCGATGTGCACCATCTGCTGAAGGAACGCCAAGTAGCTCTGTAAATCCATATCGTGGCCGGATGACGAGCAGCCAAGATGGTATCGACTACATGTCTGGGAAAGTTGGTTCCAGTTAAAAGTTGCCGCTCAACCGCCAAGTGGTCAGTTGAAGCCAAGCGGTGTCCGGGTGACGAAGAGGTCCCTGGCGGAGAATGACATCGTCGGGAGGCAGGTGCCAGGCAGGACGGACTGACAGACCCTGGAGGTCGGCAAACCAAGGCTGGCGCGGCCAATGTGGGGCGATAAGGATCAACTCCGCCCGTTCTTCCAGGAGCTTCCGAATGACTCTGGGTAGGAGGGGAAGGGGAGGGTAGGCGTAGAGAAGGTCACTTGGCCACGTGCAGTGAAGAGCATCTGTCACCTCCGCCTGTGGATCCGGGAACCTGGAGAAGAACCTGGTCGTCTGGCGATTCTTGCTCGAACAGCTGAGTGATGTGCAGGAACAGAGCCAGGTCCAGTTGCCACTCTCCATGGTCCATGGTTGACCGGCTCAACCAGTCTGCTTGTGTGTTGTTCAGTCCGGAGATGTGAGACACCCGAAGGGATCTCAAGTTGTCCTCCGCCCAGACTCCCACCCTCTCAGCCTCCTCCATAAGGGGGCGAGAGCGGGTCCCCCCCAGGCGGTTTAGATACGCAGGAACAGAGCCGGGTCCAGTTGCCACTCTCCATGGTCCATGGTTGACCGGCTCAACCAGTCTGCTTGTGTGTTGTTCAGTCCGGAGATGTGAGACGCCCGAAGGGATCTCAAGTTGTCCTCCGCCCAGGCTCCCAACCTCTCAGCCTCCTCCATAAGGGGGCGAGAGCGGGTCCCCCCTAGGCGGTTTACATGAGCCTTGGCGGCTACGTTGTCTGTGCGGACAAGTACATGATGGTCCTTGTCCTTGTCCTTGAAGACTCGAAGGGCCAGGTGAATGGCCCGGAGCTCTAACCAGTTTATGTTGTGAACCCGATCCTCTGAAGACCAGAACCCCTGGGCTATATGAGACTGGACATGGGCACCCCAGCCTTGTAAACTGGCGTCAGTTGTCAGAATGATGGGATCGGATTCCCTGAACTCCCTCCCCTTGAGAAGGGCTTGGGAGGACCACCATTGGAGGGACTGAAGCACAATCGAGTTAAGGCGAACAATTCTTTTAAAAGCCGAAATACGGGACTTTTGATACGGGAGAAGAAACCACTGCAGGACTCTGCAGTGGAGACGGGCCCATGGTACAATGCCAATGCATGAGACCATCTTCCCCAAGAGTTGAGAAAGAGTCGCCAGAGATACAGGATACCCCTGAGCGACGGAGCTGACCAGAGACTGCAGACTGGCTAGACGCTCCTTGGAAAGGTAGACCCTGCTCTCAACCATATCAATAACAGCCCCAAGGTGTTGGATGTGAGTGGTTGGTACCAGATGACTCTTGGCTTTATTGATGGAAAAGCCATGAGCTGACAAGGCCTGGATGGTGGAGTCCAGATCTCGCCGTGCCCGGACCTCTGAACTTGAGAGAATGAGCAGGTCGTCCAAATAACATTGGATACAGATCGGCCGAGCTCGGAGGTGTGCCACAATGGCGGCCATTAATTTGATGAAAACTCGGGGAGCCGAGGAAAGGCCAAATGGAAGGGCATGGTACTGATAGCGGGCCGGAAAGGACCTGGAAGAGCGAGCCCCTGAATAGGAATTGAAGGAACGAAAGGAACGAAACAGGGTGGAGGAATTCCGCTGATCCAATCGTCTAGACACAGAGGGAAGGATACATCATTTGTGTTTGGTCTCAACTAACAATGGTTCCAAGGGAGCCCCAAAAAGGGAAGGACCATCAAATTTGGAAGTGGCCAAACACCACTTGGACTTGGTGTCCGCCTGCCAATTACAGAGCCATAACAAACGTCGAGAGGTCACAGAGGAACCAATCGACTTGGCCGCGAAACGGGACAAGTTAAGTGTCGCGTCTGCGGAAAATTCCAGGGCTGCCAGAATTTTATTAAGATCCTGATGGGATCTAGTGTCTGAGACTGGGAGTCTATTCTGTAATTTCTTTACCGACAGGATGGCAGCCCTGTTAAAAAATGATGATGCCAGAGAGGATTTGGCTGCCCAGGCCGAAGCCTGATGAGCCTTGACCAACGATTGTTCAAGGCATTTATCCTCTGGCCGGAGGTTATCCTCAGGAGGTCCAGCTAGATTGGAAGAAGAGGATAGAGCAGCTACCGGAGGGTCCACAGTAGGAATTTGGAGCAGGTTAGCCAATTCTGGGGCAAGATTATACATACGCCTGTCCAATTGATTGGGGTTAGGCCCCGAGGTTGGACTTGCCCACTGTTTCTTTAATACCTCCCTGAACAATTTAGGTCCTGGGATTTCCTCCGTCTCTACCACTGGTTCTTCAAAAAGGGGAACTGAGGGATCAGCTTCTCTGGAAGAAGAAGGTTGTGATGCACCCAGCCAGGTGGTCAACTTAGCCTTATGTAAAAGAGAACGAAACAATTGTTTAAACAGGCCCACAAAAGAGGGTTGGTCAGGAGGCAAATCCTCATCATCAGAGAGGTCAGCCTCTCTAGCATCCTCCCCAGAAATTGACAAATGGTCAGATAAAACAACAGAAGGGCCCGCAACCCCAGTTGGAACCTGGCCCTCATCTAACTGAAAGCCTTCCCCCTCTGCATATGAACCTGAAGCTGAAACCCATGATGAAGTGCGGCGTTGTAACTCGGCTCGAACTCCTTGTTGTATGGCAGATTGAAGAAAGGAAACTAATTCTGGGGAGATATTAACCTCCTTCTGAACAGTCCCCCCATCTGAGGCCTGCAAATCAGGAGCCTGAGCAGGAGGCACCTCAGCAGGGTCCCTTGAAGGAGAAGGGTCAGATTGAGCCCCAAATAAAGCCTCCGTCTCCTCCCCTTGAAGGGGAGATACATAAGTCCCACCATCAGGGGATGGGTGGGTAGATCCTGGTTAGGGGCTTGAGCCATCTCAGAGACTATGGGGGGTCAGGAGATGCCATGCCTGGAGTGGAGACCTCAGGAGGAGCGGGAGTTGAGACTTCCCTGATAGAGGCCTCTTTGATGGCCTTTTGAATAGATTTCTCTATTGCCAAATGCAGCCAAGGAGGAAGAAGTTCCTCCTTGGCCTGGGCCTCTGCCTCTTTCTTCTCCTTAGAGGAGGAAGACGTTTTTGATTTTTTGTGAGGCCCTGCAGAAGGGCCTGGGCCCGTGTCCTCGGGAGCCAAGCTCTTGGAGGCCTTGTTCTGGCGACTAGCCATATCTCGGGGATGAGACGCCTCCCAATTCTACAAGGAAAAGAAATGAATGCCGCTATTTAAACTGTCCCCCAAAAATGTCTTCCAACTATTAAATAGAGGGGCAGGCCCAAAAAGGAGCCTAGTAGGCCTCTAAAGGCCACGAGGAAGCTCCAAAATGGCGGCCGCTATAAATGAAACCAAAATGGCGGCCGCCATAACAGAATCCAAAATGGCGGCCACCAGTAAAAACGAGGCAGACAGCAAGCCCCGAGCCGAAAAACGCTTCAACTTTACCCTCCAGAAGATCCCGAAATCGCCGCTGGTGCAGAGAGCGTATGGGGGGATTCCCCAGGAACGCTGAAGCCGCAGGGAAGTTTCCTTGCTGTTTCGCTAAGTCCAGTAATGCGATGAGCGGCAAAGCGGCTTGGCTGCGAAGGCGGCTAATGAAACTGCTGAGAGGAGCCATTTTGCAAGGAGAATCCCCCTCCTTGCCGAAGTAGCCGCCTGAAGATCGCAGCGCTGGAGGGATAAGGAGCCAATAAATGCAGGAAGGCTCCAACAGCGGGTTCGGGCGTGAACCCTTCTCGCTGTAAGGGGAGAGGCTCAACCCTAGGGAGCCTCAATCCCCTTGACCACAATGGTCCAGCAGGCTGGGGCCGAAGCCCTGTTGTGCTGAGACACCTTCAAAACCCAATAAATTTCTTTAACCTAATTATTCAATTTAGAGTGTTCAATTAACAATTTTTAAAAATATAATAAATTCTTTTTAAATTTGATTCTAAAAGGAGCAATGGAGGGTGCATCTGATCACTAGCAGATCGAGTCAGAAAGCTGGGAAGCAGCAGCAGGAGGAGGAGCTTATCTTCTGTCTGACTCGATCAGCGTGATCTGGTCATTAACCCTCTCATGACCACTGGTCCTTCCCCTCCTTAGAATTATCGGGCTTGCCGAAAGGATCGGCCCCTGGAACCTCTAAATGGTCTCCTGGAAGAGAACCTGTACCCATGTCTAACCTGAGTGTCCTGCTGTTGAGACCCTCTTGATTGAAAGGAACCTTGGGAACGCTCTTGGTAGATGTTGAATTCTTGGCCACGAAAGGATCCCGGACGAAAGGAGCTCTGTGGACGAACCTCAGACCTTTGGGAAAGAGAAGGCAAATTTTTTTGATGATCTTTAGTCTCAATAAGAAGGGGTTCCAAAGGGGCCCCAAACAGCTTTTCTCCTTGAAACGGAGAGGAAGCCAGACACCATTTAGCTCTTTGGTCGGCTTGCCAATTTCTGAGCCAGAATAAGCGTCTGGAAGTAACAGAAGAACCAATTGATTTGGCAGAAAACCTAGCTGCGTTAAGGCTGTGTTAATTCTCTGCTGAGAATTCTACTGCTGCTAAAATTTTATTTATGTCCTGATGGGATCTAAGATCAGCAACTGAAATCCTCTCCTGGATTTGTTTCAGCCAAAGGATAGTTGCGCGGTTAAAAAATGAAGCTGCAGAGGAAGCTTGTACCGCCCAAGCAGAGGCCTGATGCCCTTTAATGAGGGTCCTCTCTGCCCTTTTATCCTCTGGGCGCAGGGATTCCTCCGCTGGGCCTGTCACAGGTGATGATGATGATAATGCCACTACTGGAGCATCCACAGCAGGAACCTGCAATAAACTAGAAAAATCAGTTGCCAAATTATAGAAGCGTTTGTCCAGCGAGTTAGGCAGGGGACCTGTACTGGGCTTTCCATTGCCGTTGAATTACATCTGAGAATAATTTAGGTGCTGGAACAACCTCTGTGTGAAGTTTGGGTTCCAGAAAAGCAGAAGTAGTAGGATCAGAAGACAAAGAAGTTGGATCAGACCTAGCGCTGGGGTCACCCAGGCGAGTGGTGGTTTGAGCTTTAAACAACAATGATCTAAACATCTGAGGCCTGAAAAGACCCACAAAGGAAGGCTGATCCGGTTCCAGACCCTCATCCTCAGATAGTTCTTGGTCTGGAATGATCTCCCCTTCAGAAAGAGAATCTTGGCTGTCAGAATTAGGTGAATCATGAACCTCATGTTGAGCTGCAGAACCTCTGGATACCTGAGGTCTATGTGAATGGCTATGATGACTCCCTAAGTCAGAAGCCTCTGAAGGGGCACGTTGGTAAAGGCCTTCAGCAATACCTTGGTGAATGGCATTGGATATAAGAGAAGCGAGAACAGGTGGCATTTCTGAAATTATATGATCTGCTTTGGAATTGCACTCCCCAGAGGTAGAAGCCGTATCAACTGGTTCAGCTTGAGAAGTATCTTGAGCCTCAGCAAGGTTGTGGCTAGGTTCTGCAGGAACAACAGGAAATACTGATGATGCATCAGCTATGCCTGAGCTTTCATGTAGAGATCTATCCGGGGATAGAGAGGGAGTATGAGAGGGCTGGAGAGTAGAGGGGTTGAATCCCTGTGGCAGTGGCAGACACAGAAGGTGCTGAAGCCTGAGTATGGCCTGGGGCATTACTATTCTCAGACTGAGCTTTTTGAATAGCACTTTCTATCGCCTTATGGCGTCTTTCTTCATCCCTGGAGGATTTTGAGCCCTTGGATGCAGATGGGCAAACTAATTTAGAGGCTTTATGCTGATGAGAGGAGGAACCCTCGCCTGGGTCAGCCTCATGCTGTCTTTTCCTCCTGGAAGACTTGCGGGAAGCCTTGGCTGCACCGTGTCAGCCATTTTGAATTTTACAACCCCCAACTTGCAGTAAATTCAAAGACCTCTAATGCCTTAATTACAGGCCTGAACGAAATTCTACACAATGCAGGTGTTAATTAGTTAACACAAAGCCCCAAATACTTGCGATTAAATGACTTCTCAGGCAGTTCAGAAATCGCTAGCTGTCCGGTGTGGCGCGATCGTAAAAGACGCGGCAAGCTCTTCGTGCCAAAACCGCTGCAGAGCAAAGGCTCTATAAGCAGCAATCTGCCCACTCCAAATTGTGGCCTGGGGGGCTCAGCAAGTGCTATGGAGCAAGCTCATGGGCGCTGCTTCCAGAGACCTGCCAGCAGGCAGTCCTAAGCCGCTCAAGCGGCTCTGAGCGGTTTGCAGGCAAAGCCTTCCTCACTCCTTAGATAGCTAAAGAAGAAACGGAATAATATAAAACTAAATTAAATTAAAAGACTTCCAGAATGAAACCAATTGGTTTGGAACAAAAACAGACACGACTGTCCCAGAGAAGACCGAGTCGAAAAACTGAACTACACAGGAAGAGGCGGGACTTAAAACTTTCAGCAGACCCGGTCTCATTGGAGGAAAGCCTATGTCACTCCAAGGCATGACTGCCGTGCCCGCCGTTAGGAGAAGATGTGGCAATGTTGGAAAGACTGGGCCTGGTAAATAAAAATTACACCAAATAATGCTCTTTCTCTGCATATATGTGTGAAGAGAAAACAGTGATCTGATAATGAACAGAAAACCCAAATAACAAATTAATGAATTAATATAAAAAAGTTCAAAAAGTATAATATGCAATTTTAGTACAGATATTCTACAAAACTGATAATCCTTGAGCTAAGGAGATAGCATTTAAATCAGTTTGTTAAATTGTATTATAAAGGAATAAATTAGTTAAAAAAGCACTTTGAATAACAGCTAATCCTAAGTATTTTTGCTTGAAAAAAAACCCTGTGTCTTCTTATGTCACATCCCATCCTGCCTTGTTAATCAGGTTCTCTCTGCTTGGCAGTGATGCATATTATATTGGTTTTAGTCAAGTCAAGTCAACATTTAATTTCAAAATTACACACACAGACATACACCGTACACCAAGATATTTGTAGACTATTTTTATTAATAAAATCTTTCCAAGAAGTGAAAATAAGATAAAACATAGTAATTAAACAGCAACAATAATAACCAATGGTGTGATACAACAGAACCATGTGCACAAGTGATAATAAATTAAACAGTACAATTTAAGCTAACAGAAGCATATCTTCAAAGCCTTCTTAAAAGACTTAAGAAGGTGCCTCATAAATCTTCAGGAAAAATTCATTGAAATTACTGCAGTATCCTTTTCTTTCTGACCTTAAATTGCCAGTGAACAAGGGAGGTCATTTCTTGCAGTAATTGCACATTTGTATATACACTGTCGAGCCAGCAGTAACAGCCAATTCCAATTTTTTGGGAGATGTACTAATAAAAAACCAAGATAGCTGTTTTGATAAAAATCAACTGAGGAACAATCTTGAAATTTGTTCTTTCTCCCTTTGTACAATATATCTACTGGGAATATGACGGACTGTTTCCTTGCTATTAGACTGCCTTTGCATTCATTTTGTAGTTTCCTATTATTCTTATAAATATGGACATGCAAAATAGAGAAAAGGCAGATGGATTATGCCATGCTGGAACATTGGTGTTGGCTGAGGGAGGAAGGGAAGAAAAACTGTGGGGAAAATGAGTGCCAGACTAAGAGTATGGACAACAGGTAATAGCCTTATTCTATTGCTCTGTAAAAACATCTGCGATCTCGGCAAATTTTGTTTCAGCTGAAACCCAAAATGATAAAACTGTTCTAGGTTTTATTTCTGCTAATCCAAAATGATTTGGCAGAACTTTAAAAAATATATTTTATTGGGGTTCAAAACTTTTTTTTTTTTACAGTTGATGAAGTATATTATTTTTTGAAAACACGTGTCTGTTTGCCAGCCCCACATATATTGGATTATTTTAATTTTCATTACTGTATATTATTTTATATTTTTATTCTCAAATTTTATCTCATTTATGGAATTGTATGTTTTACTTCCTCAAACGATCAGTGAAGACTGCTTCACTATTGAACACAGTAACATACAGTTTTGACAATAAGCATCAAGGATTTAAGTATGCATATTTTATTATTTAATTCCTTCTAAGAAAATAAAATCTTCGTGGTAAGAATTATTTGTATTATAGATTCTATTGCATCATGTTAATGACATTGATTATAGAATGAAAATGTGCAATATAAAACTAAATTGATAGTGTTGCAATTTTTGCATTGAATAATTCATTTTAATAACATTACAGACTACTGAAACATTTATAGAATCATCTCATGATAGGAATTTTGAAAGCAGTGCACATACTATTTGCATGGTGAATGATTGAATTGTTGAACTGTTTTGTAGATTTTAATTTATTACCTATATTTCATGGAATAAATTTTACCTCAGGCAGCCTTTTTCCTCCTTATCTTTCCTTTGTAAGATAATGACAACTGGGCATCATTGATAAATGTTTAAAAATCTACTGAATCCCTTTGCACTGAACTGACATTTTGTCATTGTATATGTAACATATAATCATGCCATGTTTGTTTTGTGGGGCACTGCAAACATTTAAATGTGCTACTATTCTTTATTGTGTTCTACAAATTTCATAGGGGATTAGAATTGCCTCAAGGACACACTGACTTTTATTTTTAAATAAAGTTTTTAAATGTAGTTGGTATTGTTTATTTAAAATATCTACTGAACTATCCAATGTGACACACAAAATAGTTTGGTATATGTAAATTCATTTTCATGTAAACTTTATTTTCTTATTACAATTGTTTTAATTATTTGTGGAATGATTTATTCAGTCAGATGAAGATTAGAACAGCAGTGAAATCTGCTGCACATCCCCTTATAGGAAATAAAAACTTACTTTTTAAAAAAAAAAATTGATTTATATGCCGCCCTTCTCCGGAGACTCAGGGCGGCTTACAATGCGTTAAGCAATAGCCTTCATACTTTTGTATATTTATACAAAGTCAGCTTATTGCCCCCACAAACTGGGTCCTCAATTTACCTACCTTAGAAAGGATGGAAGGCTGAGTCAACCTTGAGCCTGGTGAGATTCGAACTTACAGTAATTGCAGAAAGCTGGTATTAATAACAATGCTATCAGTCTGCTGAGCCACCAGGCCCGCAGATTAGAGGAGATGTAATCACTAGATCCAGTTGATTTCTCCAGGATGGGAGGATGTTGGTATTTACAGATAATGTGTTGGCATGACAGGCAAATTAAAATAGGTCACAAAGCCTGAGATTTGTATCTGCATTGCAGGACATTGAATGAAGAGTTATAGAGATGTACCAGATATTTTACCTCCCATGAATAGATTAAAAGTAGCCTGTTACTCTATCCACAACTATTTGCACTTTGATTTATTTCAGTGTAAAAGAAATTATACAAAATGGTATAAATGAATATTGTACTTAGTACTAGGCTATTCCCTAATAAGTATACCTACAAAAACCCTGGCATATTCAGAAAAGGATGTTCTTGGCACTTGGCCCAAGAACAAGCTTTTAGTCAGAATAAAATGAATTTTAAAATATAAAAGGCAGTCAGAAACAATTGCACTTTGGGGGCTTAAGTGTAGACCATCTGGAAGGTTCTTTGCAACAATCGACTGCCAATGGACTGCCAATGCAATATTATTCACTGCCTTGGACTCCTTCAAATGCCTTGTGCTTCTCTCTGACCTTCACATTTCATAGCAAATAAACATACATAAGCATTGCCCATAGTCCTTAGGTATGCTTATTACCCATGAATCCTAAAAGAACTTCTTGGTTTGGTCAGTAATTGATGCTAAAGCAAGATTATAATGATACTTAGCTAAGAAGTGATATGATGTTTAGCCAAAGGGATGAGAAAGAATAACCTGAATAATAATAATGATAGTAATAATACATCAAGTAAATACATCAAGAGAATGAAGATCTTAAAATCCAAATTCAATGGAGGAAATACCATCAAAGCAATTAACACCTGGGCATGTAATTAGATACACAGCAGGAATAATGGTACTCAAGCAGAACTAAAAGCAATGGATAGGAAGACAGAAAAATAATGACAATGAATCATACCCTTCCATCCTCGCAGTGACATTGACAAACTCTACTACCAAGGCAAATAGATGGGCGTGGAATGTTGCAAATACATCAGATGGTTGAAGAAAAAGAAATAGCTTTAGAAGAATAGCTGAAGGACAATGATGAAGATGTACTGACAATTTATTGGAAGGAAGGTTTACTGACTACTGGAGAGACCAAACTGGTCTATAAGAAAGTCCAAATGAACAACAGAATGGAGGCATGGGAAGACAAAGCACTACATGGACAATATATTAAAAAAAATAGCAGGGAAAGCTTATAATAACAATACCTGGCAATGGCTAAGACCAGGAAAGTTGAAGAAAGCAACTGAGGGACTAATTCTGGCCTTAAGGATAAATGCATACAAAGCCAGAATTGAGAAGACAGCAACAGACAGTAAGTATGCCTATGCAAAAAAGCTGAGGAAACGGTGGATAACCTGGCAAGCTGCTGGAAGAAGATTGCACAGACGGACTATAAGTAATGGATATGACAAAGTAGCAACAATGGTGCATTGGAAGATCTGTAAGAAATATCATTTGTTTGCAAGCAAGAGCTGATGGGATCATAAAATAGAGAAAGTAATAGAATATGAAGAAGTTACCATATTTTTCGGAGTATAAGATGCTCCAGAGTATAAGACGCACATTAGTTTTTGGGGAGGAAAACAAGAAAAAAAAATCTGCCTCTGCCTACCAGCATCCATTGGTATTCATCTGGCTAGTGTCCTTGCAGCAAATAGTGTGAGTCTCTTCTATTGAAGTAGGACCCTGGAGTTTAGTCGGGCTTGTTGGTCACATACCTATCTCCCAGCTACGTTGCCACAGCCCTGCCCGCATTGCTCGATCTTGACTGAAGTGGCACTTGAACTCCCCAACCTTTTGGTTGTGGGAGATTTCAATCTGCCTTCGATCGGTGAGTCATCTGAGACAATCCAGGAGTTCATGGCTTCCATGGCAGCCATGGACCTGACTCAGGTTATTCAGGGCCCAACTCATAGGGGAGGACACACACTCGACCTGGTTTTTCTCTCTGGGCAGTGGATAAATGGTCGTGGTAGGGGGGAACTTTCCATTGCCCCCCTGTCATGGACCGACCATTCCCTCCTTAGACTGGACTTTCAATCTGCCAACCCTTGCCGCTGGGAGGCGGGACCCATAAAATGGTTCCGCTCCAGGCGCCTGATGGACCCAGAGAGGTTCTTGACGGAGCTTGGGACATTCCCCACCTCTCAATCCTGCGATTCAGCTGAGGCTCTGGTGACATCCTGGGAATGGGCGGCTGCCAACGCCTTGGACCGAATTGCACTTTTGCGGCCTCTGACCCAACGCAGATCCCGGGTCGCTCCTTGGTTTTCCATGGAGCTCCGGGAAATGAAACATCGGAAAAGATGCCTAGAGGAGAGTTGGAAGTCCTCCCGGTCTGAATCTGATCGAACACAGTTAAGATCTTATCTAGTGGCAATGGAAGCGGCGAAGCGAGATTACTTCGCCACCCTCATTGCATCTGCAGCGGCCCTGTTTCGTGTGACCCGCTCCCTCCTCAATCAGGGAGTGAGGGAAGACCCTTTACAGGGCAGAGCTGAGGATTTTGTACAGTTTCTGCATGATAAAATCGCTCAGATCTGGATCGCATTGGACTCTGACTGGGCAGAATCCAATGGGGAGACTAGGGTAGGTCTTGAGAGTAATATCTGGGTTGAGTTTGACCCTGTTTCTGTCAAGGAAGTGGACAGGATTATGGGTAAACTTGGTTCCTCCACTTGCTTATTGGATCCTTGTCCCTCCTGGTTGGTTTCAGCTGCCAGGGAGGTGACTAGAGACTGGATCCAGGCAATTGTCAACATTTTGTTGAAGGAGGGGGTCTTCCCCGCCTCTCTTAAGGAGGCGGTGTTTCGACCTCTCCTCAAAAAGTCTTCCCTGGATCCAGACTCACTTAATAACTATCGTCCCGTCTCCAACCTTCGCTTCATTGCGAAGGTTGTTGAGACTCTGGTGGTGCAACAGCTCCCACAGTTCCTGGAGGAAATGGAATACCTAGACCCATACCAATTGGGTTCCGACACGGGCACAGCACGGAAACGGCATTGGTCGCTCTGGTGAATGATCTCTGGCGGGCTCGGGATGGTGGTTATTCCTCCATCCTGGTCCTACTTGACCTCTCAGCGGCTTTTGATACCATTGACCATGGTATCCTACTGCAGCGACTTGTGGGGTTGGGGGTGGGAGGCACTGTTTTACAATGGTTCTCCTCCTACCTCTCAGGTCGCTTGCAGTTTGTATGGGCGGGGAGGCAGAGGTCCACCCCAAGGCCCCTAAATTGTGGGGTGCCTCAGAGGTTGGTTCTCTCCCCCCTGCTCTTTAACATCTATATGAAGCCGCTGGGTGAGATCATTCGTGATTTCGGGGTGAGATATCATCAATATGCTGATGATACGCAGTTATACATCTCCACCCCAGACCACCCCAGAGATGCCCTTTCTGTGATGTCCCGTTGCCTGGAGGCGGTGCGGGCCTGGATGGGTAGAAACAGACTCAGACTCAACCCCTCCAAGACTGAGTGGCTGTGGATGCCGGCATCTCGGGTTTCAGAGACCCCATCACTTTTGATGGGTGGGGAAAAACTTGCCCCCATTGATAGGGCTCGCAACTGGGGTGTCCTCCTGGATGCTCGGCTGTCCCTAGAAGACCACCTGATGGCCGTCACCAGGGGGGCCTTCACACAGGTTTGCCTGGTGCGCCAGTTGTGCCCTTTCCTGGACTGAGATGACCTTCGCACTGTCACTCATGCCCTGGTTACTTCCTGCTTGGATTACTGCAATTCCCTCTACATGGGCCTGCCCCTGATGTGCACCCGGAGACTCCAGCTGATTCAGAATGCAGCCTCACGGGTTGTTACAGGAGCCTCTCGTTACTCCCATATAACACCTCTCCTGCGTGAGCTGCACTGGTTACCAGTAGTTCTCCGGGTCCGCTTCAAGGTGCTGGTTCTCACCTATAAGGCCCTACATGACTTAGGTCCGGGATATTTGTAGGACCTTCTCCTGCCTGTCTCTCACCATCCTGTTCGCTCACATAGGGCTGCTCTCCTCAGGGTTCCAATGGCGAGCCAATGTCGTCTGGCGGTGCCCAGGGGTAGGGCATTCTCTGTGGGTGCTCCCACCCTCTGAAATGAGTTGCCTACTGAGCTCCGGACGACTCCTGATCTCAGCGTCTTCCGTCGGGACCTGAAGACTTGGCTGTTCAAGCAAATAGGCTGACTCTGATTCTGGGTTTTATTATTTATTACTTAATTTGGTTTAAAATGGGATTTTATGGCATGTTTTTAACTTGTGTTCGCCGCCCTGAGTCCTTCTGGAGAAGGGCGGCATATAAATACATAAATAAATAAATAAATAAATAAATAAATAAATAAATAAATAATAAATATAAATAAATAAATAAATAAATAATAAATAAATAAATAAATAAATAAATAAATAAATAAATAAATAAATAATAAATAAATAAATAAATAAATAAATAAATAAATAAATAAATAAATAAATAAATAGCAAGCAGCCTGTCAGCTTCAGCACACTATTGCAGCCTGAATCAGCACAAGCAGCTGATTGGTGGGTGGACCACCCTCCCAGAATACCTCCAATCAGCTGTTCCAGGCTGCAGGGATTGCCACAAACCATTGCCGCCTCATGTTTTTGGCCTCAAAATGCTCTGTTTTAGACCCCTTCCAGGCTGCGGGGATCGCCACAGCACATTGCTGCCGATCGCTGCCTCCATGCCTCGCAGTCTACGTGCTTTGCGTTTTTGGCCTCCATACGCCCCATTTTTGGCCTCTACGCATTGTGTTTTGGGGTGATTCCACATGGAGGAGATTGCCGCCACTGCCGCTGATCCCTGCCGGCTGGAAACCGTCCAAAAACATAATGCATGGAGGCCAAAAACGTGATGTACAGAAGCAGCGATTGGCGGCGATGTGCTGTGGCGATCCCCGCAGCCTGGAACTGGTTTAAGATGAAGCGTTCAGAGGCCAAAAATGCGACGCGCGGAGGCCAAAAATGCAAGGCACAGAGGCAAAAAACATGAGGCACGGAGGCAGTGATGTGTTGTGGTGATCCCCACAGCCTGGAACAGGTCTACAACAGTATGCGGAGGCTGAAAACACGAAGCATGGAGGCCAAAAATAGCCGAAAGGTGGGGGCCAGCGGGTGGGCGGGGCTACATTTGGTGTATAAGATGCACCCAAATTTTCACCCTCTTTTAGGGGGAAAAAGTGCATCTTATACTTTGAAAAGTAAATTGCTCTGGGACTTTAGAATTCAAACAGACAGACCTGCCACATAACACCCCAGATTTAACCATTGTCGATAAGAAAGACAAAAAAAGGCTGGATAGTGGATGTGGCAGTGCCTGGAGACAGCAAAATAGAAGATAAAGAATTGGAGAAAATAACAAAATACATAGACCTACAAATAGAAATAGAACGACTGTGGCAAAGGCAAGCAAGGGTAGTACCAATAGTAATAGATGCCTTGAGTGCAACCCCAAAACAATTGGAGCACCACTTGAACACCATTGGCATTGACAAATTCTCCATCAGTCAACTGCAGAAGGCAGCTTTACTGGGAACAGTTTCCATCCTGCGACGATATCTGTAACACCATCAAACATCCACATCTGCCTATCCAAGGTCCTTCAAAACTTTTTTTTGCAAAACTAGCAATTTTTGATAGCTTTGTAGCTTTGTAATTTCCCCATTCTACATTTATATGACAATTTTATATTTTTTGATTGTCCATGGGGTCGCAATGGGTCGGACACTACTTCGCAACTAACAACAAAAATTTGTTTTTGACTCTCAGCAAATCATTGAAGATTTCAAATTTAACTACAAAATATGCACAGACCTAATATGCATCCTGTAAGCAACCTAAACCTATTTACATTTAGTCTTAAATAAACTTGCTGAACTGTATCTAATTTCCTCATTTAAAAAAAGGACAGGAATGATGCCTATTCTTCAGCCACCTATCACCCATGGCTGCCACAGCGATGTAGTCCTATGCATTCTCATCTGGCCACAGGTTCCATTAAACAGGGATTTTTACAGAATGCTTCAGTATCAGTTTGATAACTTTTAACCTGAAAGAAAACTCTGTAAATTAATCATGAAAATAACAAAAAAAAAAAAAATTACCATCCAAGTTAAAGTTAAATATTAATTCAACGATGATAGAATTTCTGCAATGCTTAGTGACCATAATGTGGATGGCAAAGAAATAAAAGTAGTTGTTTTGTTTCCTTGGTTTCAAGAAGGTAAGATTGTCACAGTGCTAGAGAAGTAGAGATTCATCCCAAATAGAAGAGCAATGTCACATTTTCTGTAGACAAAATAGAATGCTGTACAATCAGGCCAGAAACATTAACAAGGGAGATCAGAGCAGCAAAAAAAAGCTATTCTGAAAAGCTAAGGAATCAGTTCTCAACAGATGAACCAAAAAACATGTGGAAAACTCTCACCGGTTACAGCAAACCTCCTTCCCATGCTGAAGGAAATCAACAACTTGCAGATGACCTGACTGTGTTTTACTGTAGGTTTGAGAGAAAACTACTGCCACCTATCTCCACAATCCCCATCTCAGACACACCAACAACAGCCAAGTCTCCTACAACTGACCCCATCCCGTTGGGCCCACCACCACTGGTGATTAAAGAAAATGAGGTGCAAGGTCTATTTCACAGGCAAAAGCCAGGAAAAGCACCAGGCCCAGACAAGATAACTCCTTGCTTAAAAGCCTGTGCTGACCAACTGGCCCCCATCTTCACTCGCATCTTTAATAAATCACTAGAGATGTGCTATGTTCCTTCTTGTTTCAAATGCTCTACTATCATCCCAGTGCCAAAGAAACCCTCCATCAAGGAACTGAATGACTACAGACCAGTTGCTTTAACATCTGTAGTTATAAAAACCTTTGAAAGGCTAGTGCTGGCCCACCTGAAAACCATCACAGATCTGCTGTTAGACCCCTTGCAATTAGCCTATGAGCAAATAGATTGATAGATGATGCTGTCAGGATGACTCTGCACTACATCCTACAACATCTTGAATCTCCAAAGACCTATGCAAGGGTCCACTTTGTAGACTTTAGCTCAGCATTCAATACCATCATTCCAGGTATTCTTCTAACTAAATTAAATCAGCTAGCTGTACTTGACTACACTTGTAAATGGATCATCATCATAAGCTTCCTAACAGACAGGAAGCAACAAGTGAAGCTAGGCAAAATCACATATCTGTAAAATTAGCACAGGAGCCCCCCAGGGCTGTATGCTCTCTCCACTTCTCCCTATACACCAATGATTGCATCTCAAAAGATCTCTCTGTTAAAAGTACTGAAGTTTGCAGATGATACAATAGTGATTGGTCTCATTCAAGACAATGACAAATCTGCATACAGAGGGGAGGTTGAACAACTAGCCTTGTGATGGAATTGGAACAATCTTGAACTAAGCACACTCAAAACCGTAGAAATGATGGTAGATTTTATGAGAAACCCTCTTATATTACCATCTCTTACAGTACCAGACAACACAATATCAACAGTAGAGTCCTTCAAGTTTCTAGGTTAAAATGGACACCTAACATCAAAAACGTCATCAAAAAAGCACAACAAAGAATGTTCTTTCTGCGCCAACTCAGAAAGCTCAAACTGCTCAAAGAGCCACTGATTCAGTGGAACTATTGAGTCTGTCATCTGCACCTCTATAACTGTCAGGTTTATTGCAACCCAACAAGACAGACACAGACTTCAGAGGATAATTAGAATTGCAGAAAAAACAAGTACTACCAACCGGCCTTCCATTGAGCACCTGTATACTGCACGAGTCAAAAAAAGGGCTGTGAAAATATTTACAGACCTCTCGCATCCAGGACATAAACTGTTTCAACTCCTACCCTCAAAATGAAATCAAACTATTTACTAAGTTTGCACTACTATTAATCTTCTCATCGTTCCCACCACCCATCTTCTTCCACTTATGACTGTACGACTGTAATTTTGTTGCTTGTATCCTTACGATTTATATTGATATTGTTTTCTGATTGCTTATTTGTACCCTATGACTATCATTAAGTGTTGTACCTTATGATTCTTGATGAAAAGATTCTTGATCTTTTCTTTTATGTACACTGAGAGCCTATGCACCAAGACTAATTCCTTGTGTGTCCAATCACACTTGGCCAATAAAAAAATCTATTATATTCTATTCTAGTTGTTCTGGTGTGCAGTGCTCAATAGCGTCATTTTGAGGGTAGGAGTTGAAACAGTTTATGTCCAGGATGTGAGGGGTCTGTAAATATTTTCACAGCCCTCTTTTTGACTCGTGCAGTATAGAGGTTCTCAATGGAAGGCAGGTTGGTAGCAATTGTTTTTTCTGCAATTCTAATTATCTTCTGAAGTCTGTGTCTGTCTTGTTGGGTTGCAGATCCAAACCAAACAGTTATAGAGATGACAGACTCAATAATTCCTCTGAAGAACTGGATCAGCAGCTCCTTGGGCAATTTGAGCTTTCTGAATTGGCACAGAAAGAACATTCTTTGTTGTGCTTTTTTGATAACATTTTTGATGCTAACTGTCCATTTTAGATCTTGCGATATGGTCGAACCTAGAAATTTGAAGGTCTCTACTGTTGATACTTTGTTGTCTAGTATTGTGAGAGGTGGAAGTACAGAAGGGTTTCTCCTAAAGTCTACCACCATTTCTACAGTTTTGAGTGTGTTCAGTTCCAGATTGTTCCGGTCACATGACGAGGCTAGTTGTTCAACCTCCCCTCTGTATGCGGATTCATCATTGTCTCGAATGAGACCGATCACTGTTGTGTCATCTGCGAACTTCAGTAGTTTAACAGATGGATTGTTAGAGATGCAGTCATTGGTATACAGAGAGAAGTGGGGAGAGCACACAGCCGTGGGGGGGGGGCTGTGCTAATTGTACAGGTATCTGATGCGATTCTGCTTAGCTTCACCTGCTGCTTTCTGTTTGTTAGGAAGCTTATGATCCACTTGCAAGTGTGTTCAGATACCTGTAGCTGGTTTAGCTTAGTTAGAAGTGTGTCTGGAATGACACACTGGTATTGAATGCTGAACTAAAGTCTACAAAGAGGCCCCTTGCGTAGGTCTTTGGAAATTCAAGATGTTGTAGGATGTAGTGCAGAGCCATATTAACAGCATCATCTGTTGATCTATTTGCTCGGTATGCAAATTGCAAGGGGTATAACAGCGGATCCATGATGGTTTTCAAGAGGGACAGCATTAGCCTTTCCAAGGTTTTCATGACTACAGATGTTAGAGCAACTGGTCTGTAGTCATTCAGTTCTTGATGGTGGGCTTCTTTGGCACTGGTATGATAGTAGAGTGTTTGAAGCAAGAAGGAACATAGCACATCTCTAGTGATTTATTGAAGATACGGGTGAAGATGGGGGTCTGTGTCAGCACAGACACAACTAGACACAAGAACAGTTTTTTCCCGAACGCCATCACTCTACTAAACAAATAATTCCCTCAACACTGTCAAACTATTTACTAAGTCTGCACTATTATTAATCTTCTCATCGTTCCTATCACCCATCCCCTTCCACTAATGACTGTAGGACTGTAACTTTGTTGCTTTTATCCTTACGATTTATATTGACTGTTTCCTAATATGATTTGATTGCTTATTTGTACCCTATGACCAGTGGTGGGTTGCCCCCGGTTCGGACCGGTTCTATAGAACTGGAAGTAAAACCGGCAGGAGGGTCTGCACACCAACCCCGACGTCATCAGAACGCCTTTGCGCATGCCCCGTTGCAAACCGGTAGTAAAGGTAGGTAGAACCCACCCCTGTTTATGACTATCATTAAGTGTTGTACCTTATGATTCTTGATGAATGTATCTATCTTTTCTTTTATGTACACTGAGAGCATATGCACCAAAGAAATTCCTTGTGTGTCCAATCACACTTGGCCAATAAAAAATTCTATTCCATTCCATTCCATTCTATACAGAATAATTTCTATAACAAAAATCAGAATCCTAAAGGCAATTGACTTGTGCAAATTGAAAAAGAGGGAAAGAACTCCTTCAGATACTTTTGAGTTATATCTTTTAAAAACTAGATAATTTAGAGACAAATATTACGAATAACTTGGACTGCAGTCAATAAAAGTTGGCAGCTTCCTTGGGGAAAAGATCAATAAGCAGAAACCCAGGACATGTGGAGACAGGTGGAGGAAGTTATGCTTAGGAGACTGAGGAAAGTAGAACGGAGAAGTCAGCGGACACATTGATGGATGGGACTAAGCTATCTGCTATTCCGAGAGATAGCGAGCGCTCAATAGGAGTTCTGCACACAGCACCTAATCAAGGAAATTAACATCGGAACGAGGATTCCAATGCCGTTTCTTTACCACAAAAGCAACCACGGCGACAATATGATTGGCTCAACGCTAGAAAGGCAGCAACAAGCCCCGCCTCTTATCTTCCCGCGTCACCTCGCGCTTCGATTCCCATTCCAACGCGGCGTCCCCTTTTCCGCATTCCCGTGGTGCTTAGCGACGAAAACCTAAACCGACGAGGGGTCCGACCTGCAGTTTACAAAATGGAAAGGTAAAAAGTGCATACGGATCCCGAGAGGTCTCAAATAAAAGCAAAGGGGCGGGGCAATAATCCCGAGGCGCCATTTTTAAACAGCCGAGCAGGCACCCGACGCCTGCTCTGAACTGGTAGGTGAGGGAAAGAGGGCGGAAAGGGGCCGGTAGGGTTAGGATACTTCCCGAGACATTTGGCGACCCACGGTTTTTTTCTTCAAATGTGACTTTATTGCAAAATTTCGTAATGTACAGGGTTGTTTTTAATGAACTCATACGCTTTCGTGTTAAGTCTGCGACAGCCTTTCTCGGCCTACTAAGTATTATCCTTCCTTGGCTGGAAACTCTCGAATTTATAATGTTGATACTTCAGAAATGACGCTTTCTTTTGCTGAGCGATGAGGGGAAAAAAACACTATCGGGTGTGGTCTTTTACCTGATAATCACTTGAATGTTGGGGAGTTGGGCTGTACAATTTAGGGAAAATTGATGTAAGACATCTCAGCTATGCGGAAATCTCCACAAGAACCCTTTATTGATATCCTAAAACAGACTCCTAAAACAGACTTTGCATGCTCATTGGGTGGAGGTGGGAATTACTGGGGTTTATATCTGAGCAACTGCTTATGAGATTGTGCTGGATAAGATTTAATGTGTCAGGATCTTTCACCACCTGAAGTTTAGAAAGCAAAAAGGCAGGAAAACTTTGTATTGTAACACTCAGCTGCTTACTTATTTTTGTATGTAAAACAAAATTCTGCAAACATCTGCTTCCATCCTTGTTAAGTTGATAGTGATAATAAGAATATCATATAAATAATAGATTTATACTGATAATTGTACCCAAAATATGTTATCTAAAATGACTCTCAATTTTCCTTGGTAAGGCACCTTGATGCTTGTTTTGATATTGCTGTTTTTTGAGTCCCGAAACAGAGGTTTTGTACGTTCATTACCACAAACCCCTTAAAATGCTCAAATAGTGTTTTGTATTCACTCTTATTCTCATGAATAAAACAAGCAATTTCATCAGAATTAGAACTGGACAAGGAATAAAAAACCACTTCTTAAAAGATCTATATAACTTTCACCATAGCCTTTTGACATAGGTTTGCTTTTGTTGCAACAGTGATCTTTAGCTTTGCTGTTAGTATCACAAAAACTTTCCATTTTAAAATAATGGATCAAAAAGCCGGACTTCATTAACAGACTAAGCCAATATTATTCTAGGCCTGCAACTGTGATTTTTAAATTGTTTTAAGAAACATTAAGAAACATTTCACTTTAGACTAGGAACAACTCAGGCAGAGTGGAATTGCTCTCAATTTTCTACTCTCTTCTACTTTGCAGAAGCCAGCTGCTCCCAGGACAAGCCTGTTCAGCTTTTTTAAAAAAAAAATCCCCTAAATTGCTTGCAATCAAACCCTGAATTGGGTGTGGCCCACAATTTGAGCACCTGTATTGTGATTTCTTAAATGTATTCTTATGAAGGTAGTCATTTTTGGTAATCCATAATACATAGTTTAGAATTGTATACAAATCCAATGAATTGTACTTTATTAAGTAATCCAGTTGAGTATGTTTCAGTAGTTTCTATGAAAAGGAAGAAGTGTTCAAAAGTGAAAGAAGGGGGTAGATCTCCTCATCTACTTTTGGTTCTGACTATAATATTCCTTAATTCAGTGAAGTCTCATTGTACAACCCTAGCTGTAATGGAGTGTGTCACAATGAAAAATAAATTACCCATAATTTAGACTAGATAAATTATTTTTATGTTTAAGTATTTATAAAAAATCCCACAAGATGTCAGTAAAATCCGAATAATTTTATTATTTTTTCTTACTAAATCATTATGTTTAATAGTTAATACACAATTTTAAAAACAGTTTACAAAGAAACAAAACTAAATTTGAGCATTATATCATAAGTAAAATGTTTAAATAGGGAGCCCCCTACATATTATTACTGTATACAGTGGTACCTCAGTTACTTGGTTCCAGGAGACATGCTGAATACTAAAAACAAACTAAAGTGCCAAAATAAACCAGGTGACTTACCATGTAAGCCCTTGTTTTGGCTGGGAGGAACTTTTTGAATATTCTTTTTCCTATGTCAGTGACCTTCCCAGCATGGCCAACTTCCTATCTGCCCTCTGCGGCTGACCCCTTCTTCCTTTTGCACCACACCAAATACCAAAGAAACTACGAATACTGGGACAATATTTTCACATCAAAATGTGTCAAGTACCAAATTTGATGAGTTTTGAAGGAGTCGCATACCGAGGTACCATTGTAATTTTCATATATTTGGTATTTATATTTAATAGTTAGATTGTATCCGATCTTCTCCCAGGAACTCAAGTCAGTATGCAAAATACTCACTACCGTCTTGAGAAGTGTAGGTTTAGTTAAGAAACAGTAATCAACTTAAAGTCATGCAGCAAGCTTCTCAACCTTAGTCTTACTCATTATGGTAGCTCTGTTTTTAATGTCCATAATATTTAGTTGAAATGCCATGTATTTCAGACAATTTATAGGTAGCAGTGCTGCACAAGGTAGAAAGGTATTTTAAGGATTAAAATACAAAATGTTATACAATTTTAAAAAATCACAGCAAAAAACCCTGTTCTATTTCAAAGTTTGAGATTTTCTCTTTTAAAAATATGTATTTCTTCCTTAAGGTAATTTTAAATCCTGAAAGGGTATAATATGACCTACTGTACTGTGTATACTCTGTTACTTTTAGGTTTAGCGCTCATAACAATAGGATATTTTAGCAAGAATAGAAGTAAGGGATTCAGATATTATAATAGTGGAGTTTCTGTATAGTTAAGCCAGATACATTCTCATCAAAGGACATGGTCAACTTGATTGGCTTTCATGCAAAGTTCACAGTATCCCTCAGGAATAGCTCTTTTACACCCACAGGGACAGCCAATACTCTTGTAAAGAAAAAAAAGTTCAGATAATTGTGAATTGCATGTATTGTTCACAATTTAGCATATTTGGTTTACTTTGAATTGAATTGTAATGCATGAATATAGATTCTTAGTGAACGTCTGTTGTTTGGTGGCAAAATGAAGTTTTGCAACATGTATTTAAGAAAGAGGTTTTTTTATCATGATGTACTAACTATTAATTGGGTGCTTTTTTGTTTGTACAGATAATTTGGTCTCTGGGGATGTCCTTATGGGAGAAAGCAGTCTCTATGACGGTGATAGTTTTGCACTGACAGCATTTTTACCTGATTGTCATCTCATTAGTATTCAGTCAAAATGGATGCTTTGCCGAATATCTTCTCTCCAGTGGGAGGGAGTGGTGATCTTGTCAGTTCACAAGTAGAAGTGCAAAAGCTGTTAATTGATGAAAGGATGCGGTGTGAACATCATAAAACAAATTATCAAACACTAAAAGCAGAACATACTAGGTATCACATTTACTTTAATAAAAATGTATTGGTTGCAATAGATTGAATATATCAAAGCTATTCTTTCATGAACTTTTTATAGTAATGTGGTTTAAAAAGTTGAATTTGTATGATAAACTATAACACAAGAACAGTTTGCCCATAAAACAAGTGGCTGTAAGAAGCAATTCTAATACTATTACCTTGTGTAAAATAGATATTAGTTTCTTGATCTTAAGTTTATTATGGAGAAAAGCACTTTTACTATTTTAAGCCTTATTAACATGTTTAGCATGAAAAAATATTTTAGTTGTCATATTTTATTAACTAAACTTAAGTATATATATTTGAAACGATTATGCCTCAGTTTATTGTATTTCTCTTCCTTTGTTATTTTTGCTGCAAGTTATGGATTAGTCTTTTGCAAGACCTTTGGTAAAAGTCTCCTCTTCATACACATTATAAAGCATAAAACAGCTGCTTGGCTGCCTTTATGATCCCCTAACATTTTCTGGGTGTATGTGAAGGACATTTCTGAGTAGCTGGTGTGAAGCAAAGTGAGTACTGCTTAGCTTTGCCAGTTGTCCTTGATAAAGTATCTTCTGTGCATTTGCATGCATGTACAGAAGTCCTTGAAAAGGCTAAAAAGTAGCCACACCAAGCCTTCAAGTACCTCCTTTATGCACGTATTTGTTGCATGATTTAAAATTGTATGCATCTTTTTGCAGGCTACTTGATGAATATACCAAATCACAAAGTGAGTTGAAACAACTGTTACATGAAAAGCAAACTGTCCATGATAAATTTCAGTTGCTGCTTGCTGAACTTAGAGGAGAATTATTAGATAAAACTAGAGAAGCAGAGGAATTAAAATTACAGGTAAGACAATATTTCTAAGTTTTGAAAATACTAAATTTCTGGTATATTGTTCAGTATCATAACCTATAGGCCTGATAATTTATAGTTAGTGTGTTTTCATCAATGCCTATTTTTATTAAATAGACTTTTATGTCAAGAACTGCTATGGCCAATCAGGCGGAAGGTTTTTCAAATTAAGTGTAAGATTTTCATATTTTGGGCCATTTCAAACCATTTGCCAGCATTAACAAGGACTGCTGCTACAGTAGAATCTTTAGACTTTCTTTGGATTAATAGAACTAGTTTCATTTTTTAAAGAATTGAAGTACCGTATTGTATATTGCGGTGTGTCATAAAGAAATACCATGAATATTTTTCAGCCAATATGGGGAACAAACGAAGAGCCTAGAGTATTATCTTTGGGAATGTTGTATTTGAAAACTTTCCTTTCTTTACACATCTCAAAAAAATTGCAATTGCATATTCTTAAAAAGCAAATATCATAGGCTGTCACAATTCTCTGTGGTTTATTATGCCAACTTAGTTTGATTATTATCCACATTGAACTTTTTTGGGATTGTTGAAGAATTGTGTAAAATTATGCTTCTTTTGTAAATGTTTTACTCGTCCATTTTTGTTTCTAGAATAGAAAAGCTAGATTTGATTAGTAATAATTTAAGAGAATTAATTTCATGGCTTGTGGACCTAAGAGGATTTGGGTCATATAAATGATCCTATTTTATAATAGTATTTTATACTATTATTCCTCCAAAAGGTCATAGGAGCTATATTATTCTTCCTGTTATCTCATGAAGTTAATGCAAGATAAAAGATAGTTGCGGGACTTGCACATCATGTAAAGTGATTTTATGGGGTTTTGGTGTTACATTTTACTAAATGAGTTGGGCAAATTTAGCACTATAATTTCTTTGCCCCACCGATTCCTTCCTACTAACCCCAATTCTGTTCCCAGGGCCTCTGCTGTTAACCTTGATTGGGTTCTGTAGTGTACTTACTTGCTTCTTCCCATTCCTGCAATCTGTGTGGTCGCTCTATTCACATCATCAAGTAATGGCTAATGCCTGTGACTCCCTTCAAATTTGCTTGTCCCCTAGATCTTCCCTCACAAAACGTTGGGAGATAAAATGAAATAGAGACCACTGAAAATCATCCAATCATCTAGTAAATGCTTCAGTACCATTGCAATTTAGTTATTTGCTTTATAGCTACTTCTACTGTCCTGTAGGTAATAACTCCCCAGAAGCTCGAATTACTGAAAACACAAATACATCATGAATTAGAAACACCCATGAGAGAACGCTTTTGCAAGCTGGATGAAGTAAGTAAAATGGGAAGAATTTTATTATAACAGTAATTTGTTAAACATTTGCTGAAAATACGACAGCAAGATTATTTGGCAGATTTATTCCATTGATGAGAACTTTTTTTAATGGATAATTCAGACATCTCCTAATCTCGTGTTGGCGAACCTATGGCAGGCGTGCTGGAAGTGGCATGCAGAGCCATGTCGCCTGGCACGCGTGGCGTCGCCCATTCCTCTTCTGGGTCTCCAGGGCACGCATGCGCACCAGCCAGCTAGTCTACTGGTTACTGGTGTGCATGCATGCGCGACAATCAGCTGGCCTTTAGCGCGGGTGCGCAACGGCCATGCCATCATTGCCCACATACAGCCCCGGGATATCCATCCCTTGCCAGCCAGGAGCACTGCCACCAGTCGCTCCCCTATGCCCGGCTACCTGCTTGCCTCATCACCGCCACTGTCACTGCGAGGAAAGGCCCCGAAGCTGCGCTGCCTGGAATCCACATGGGCTGCCGCAGGGGGCGGCCAGGTATGGCTGCCTGGATACTGCCCGAAACGTGAGGATGGCAGGAGGACGAACAGTTGTAAATTGTTGTGGTTGCAAGTCACGAGATCACATGACTGGACCATATTTGATATTTTAAACCACAATTAAGATTGATACTATTTATTTTATTATTTCTCGATGACTTAAGCAATTTAAACATTAAAGTTTTAATTATTTTTAATCAACACTGTATAAATACCATTGTATTAGAATAATACGACGTATCTTTTACATCAATGAAATAATGTTTAATGTTTGAAAAAATCCACTAATGTTAAGCATAACCAATCCTATAGTTCAAATATTAGATTTAACCAATATTTTTAAAAAAATTTGTCTATATTTTGGTTTCTAATAAGTCCTGTTCCTTTTCAGTGTAGCATGTTTGACATTTTATTTACATCATTTATATAGTTGCTCATTTTACACAAGTAATTCTGGACAGTTTACAAGATTGGAAACAAGCAAGCTCTCCCAAACATAACATAACATGGAGAACTTGAAATAGTTTGCCTTTAAAACAAAACTCTTTTCAGGAGGTTGACACCGGGCGTTGATTAATTGAGCTCCTTAAAGAAACTGTACAACATTTTGACCTCAAATGATTTGAATGTTGCTGGGAAGTACTATAAAACACAAGCAGCTTTCCTTACAACTCTATTAGGCATTTAGTAAGCTGTTAGTATAAAAATACTTCATGTGGTACTTCAGTAAGAACACTAAAATAGTAAAAGCTTACAATTTTAATTCTATTTATGCTACATATAATTTGTCCATTCGGAAGGCCAAATTTTTGTATTTTTCTTTGCTTTGCTCCAGTTGAATCACACATGCTGTTTTTAATTTAGGAAGTAGAAAAATATAGAACAGAATATAACAAACTTCGTTATGAACATACTTTCCTCAAATCAGAATTTGAACATCAGAGAGAAGAGCATGCCCGTGTATTAGAAGAAAATAAAATAAAATACGAAGCTGAGGTAAGTCCTAATGTAAAATTATATCAATAGAATCATTTTAGATTTTTTAAAAAAGAGATTGATCAACATATCCATCTTACAATATGAGTCCGTGTTTGTTGGTAACGTGATTTTTTTTCATTGAGCTAAATCCCAAATAGGCTTGTTTAGGATTTTAATTTTAAATTGTAATCATGATTTGAGATGTGTAAGTGGATTACTTTGTTTTTCTTCTTTTCATTTGTGAAATGAAAGTAATAGGGCTGTATACTGAATTTGCAGTTCAGGGTCCATTTCAGAAAAAAACTGTTTCTGCTCAGATTGAAACAGGGTGTCTGCTTTAGCTTGATCCAAGAAAAGATTTATCTCACTGACTAGCATGCAGGGAACAAAAATGGCTCATATTTTCCCCTTATGGAATGGAATAGTCTTTGAAGGAATATAAGGAAATTGCCCAAGTGTTAATTATTTAGGTTGAAAGAGTCAAAAGTGATGAAAAGATTTTTACAAACGTTTATTTAAAGTATGTGTGGGAAAAGGTACTGCAATCGGACAGCAGTATTACTGGCAATGTACAGGGTGCTACTATTATTGCTGCTTCTGTGATGGGAAGAGCGCTATAAATTGGCACAGTCAATCATTTTCTGATCATAAAGTTGATAAAGTAAGACATTTGTCTCTATCATCTTCCTAATCCTGGTGTTTTATTAAAAATGAACAAAAAGGAATGATTTTTTTTTTTACAAACAAATGATTATCAGATTGAGCGACTTCTCCTTTATAGAAGCACAGTAAAGAACAGAATCATTCATAAAATATTTCTAATTTTGGTTGTGTTATAGGGATCCTCTTAAAACATAATCAGTGTCCTGCTGGATCAGACCCCTGGCCCATATACTCCAGCAATCTGTTTTTACGCTAGCAAATGAAGGAAGTCCATTAGACTCCCAGCAAGAAGCATAATCATCACATTGACTTCCATGAATTAATCCAAACTTTTGAAGTTAGCCATATAGATAGTCAATTTGGAATAGAGGTGAAGGCACCAGACTAGAAACTGGGAGACCAGGAGTTCTAGTTCTGCCTTAGACACAAAGCCAGCTCGATGACTTGGGCCAATCTCTCAGCCCTAGCAAGCTGCTTCAGAAACCTTGCCAAAAAACCCTGCAGAGACATGTCTAGGCAGTTGCCAGGAGTCAACAGTGATTCAATGGCACACGCAGACACGTAAACCTGGTAGCAAATTCCAAAGTTTAATTATGCATTGAGTAAAAAATAATTGTCCTGATTCTTCCAGGATTCAATTCAGAACAATTTAGTGTCATCAGCAAACTTGGCTATTCCTCTAATGTTTGATTGTAGAGCCTTTAAAAATTTGGGGGAAATGTTAGAAACATTTTTAAAACCAGTCCTAGGCCTTTTCTGTCTCTATGGAGACAGAAGTCGTCTAAATCTGCCTGCTTGAATTCGTTTTTCAGATTTTGTCTGAATTTGATATATAGATCTGATTTAACAGATGTACTCATACTTTAGAAATATTATCCCAAACATGACAAGGAGATATTTCTTGTCCTGCTTTTGCCATTCTCTCTATGCTTTATACTTTGAGTGCCCCTGTCTTCCTGCCATTGCCTGATGCTAGTTGCTTATCAACCACATTTCCTCTTCGATAGCTATTTTAATAAAGTATGATGAGGTCTGGTCAAAACATAAATCTCATGTGTGATGGATTCTTGTATTTAAATTTTCCCATATATCGTAAGCTTTGATATTGTTCCATATGCGACTACCCTGAGTATAGTGTTGGGACGTTACTGTTTTCTGTTCAAATTCTAACAGATAACAAGGCTGGATAAAGATAAAGAAGAATTGCATAATCAACTGCTTAGTATTGACCCTACAAGAGATAACAAGCGTGTTGAAGCACTGTTAAGAGAAAAGGCCCAACTATTGCAGAAATTGAAGGGATTAGAAGCTGAAGTAACAGAACTAAGAGCACAGAGAGAAAATTCTGGCATGCAAGCAGAAAATGTGCAAAGAATACAGTTGCGACAGTTAGCTGAGATGCAAGCTACAATGAGAACTTTGGAGGTAAAAAACCCCACCTGAATTGTTTCTGTATAGGCATACTAAATGCACGCTATGTGTATGAATTTCAAGAATTTGGTCAATGGTCTAAATGCACATCAGGCTATCAGTGAATATTAATTATCAACCTTTTTTAAAAACAGAAAACAAAAATGTACAGTACTGTAAAATGTATAATTTTATACTTTTACACTGGTGAGATATTATGTGACTAATTAAGTTTTCATTGTTGCCTTCTGAGAGGAGGCTTCTTAGTATCTGAATCAGAACTAGATTCTGTAACAGCTTTATTCCATATAGTATCAAATTTGTTAACTCTCAAGACTTTTCCACTAGGTATTGAAAATTGACTGTGATTATAAGTTTTTGTGCCATTTTTGTATAACTTGGCATTTTTGGTAGTATTATATTGTTATCCTTGGAATGGTGACATTGTTCAGTGGGTAACATTCCTTCTTTTGAGAACTGTGCATCAGAATTTCATTTTAATGTGTGTTGTTGTGTAGACAGGTAAATGGCAATAAAGGTTATCTTATCTTAATCATATTTTTGGAAATTTTCTAACCCCAGTTTAAACACTTTACACCTATATAGTTATGTACGCAAAGTGTAGTAAAAGAAGCTTTTTCTCCCTCAAATTCTACACATCATAATCCGTAATCATTATCTTCTGCTTCTTAAAGTAAGCTCTTAAGGATTTCAGAAAATAATTTCTTATAAATTGTTCTTTTTAAAAGTTGTGGGTTATTTTCAGCTATGAAGTCTAATATTCTTTGGAGAATTGGATGACACAGCCCTTTCCTTAAATCATAATTAGCACTGAGCATAGTTCTGACCTATAATAAATTGCTATTAAGAATGAAAGTCATCTGGAAGAGAGAAATGATAGAAGAAAGTTATATGTGACAAGATTTTTGCACATTAGGCTAAATCATGATTTAACGTTGCATGCTAGCTAGACTTTTATTACATTAGATAAGTTTATATAAACTAGATGATTTATTTTCCTTAGTCTTTTCCCCCACACCCACTCCTTTATCTTTTATATTTTATCAGCAATCTGTAAAATCACAAGTGCTTTTGAAACAGGTTTGGGAGCACTAAAAACAATATGTTTCATATACCAGTATGGAACTACTATTCCCTATTCTGTGGTAGTTCTCTTTGGTTCCAAACTGAGTTTCAATTGAGCTTACTGAGGTTTTTTGTTTTTTGTTTTTTTGCTTTTTAACTGTTGTAAAAATATCTATTTTTGCTTTGTAAAAAGCACAATAACCATCATAGCCTCACAAAGTTAAAATCTATTGTTATCCAAATGGACATTCACTGTAATGTTAATAAAAATATTATGTTTGGATAAATACTCAAGACTACAACCTAAAGGTAATGTAAGATAATATAAAGATAATTTAATTTACATCAATAGAAATGCTTCAATGTAAACAAGTTTCAGAATATAATTCAAATAATTTCAACAAATTCAATTTATTAATACAATTTTTTTTCTAATTTTAAGGCAGAAAAACAATCTGGTAAATTGCAGCTTGAACGCATTGAAAAAGAATTGCAGATAAGCATTGAACAAAATACAGACTTAATAGGAAAGCTTCACAAAGCTGAAAGAGAGATTGATGCCTTGAATACTAAAGTAAGTGTTTTATGTATTTTAGCATGTATGTTCAGGTATATTGAAGGAGACATGTTTAATTGGGCCATATTTAATTGCTGTTATTATGAACCAATGAAGCTGCCTTATGTCAAATCAGAATGTTGATTGATCTCAGTGTTATCATATCCAAGATTCTGTTCTCATTTGAAGTAGTTATACTGATTCTGGCCGAGTCATTTCTTGCAACAAATCAAAACTCAAATGATAAAATATTCTTTCATTTGACAACTTTCTGTTCACCTGGAAAAGTAGATGTCCTGGAGAATTTGAGTTTAGCTTTTATTTTAACATATTCACTTTCTATTTGGAAGATACGGACAACATATAATAATATTTAGTCATGTGAATCCTCACTGTTAATATAGTAGTACAGTATTAGAGCTGTTAGATTCCCATCTCTAAAAATCTGGAAGACCACCAGGTGGCAGCAAAGATACATATAATTCTTGCAGCCCTGACCCAAATAATCCCACGCCTAATTTTTGAGAGCTTGAACCAAAAATGCTAAGGACTGAGCTTGGTATCTTATGGTTTAATTAGTACCATTCAAGCAAACAACTAGTAATTTAGTCCTAATAATCTCTGGGATTATTTAAAGTCATTTCTCCTTCAGAAATAAAACCAAAATGTCAGTGTAAAATGGAGGCTTCATTCTCCATTTTGAAACTAAAAATATTTCATAAAATGCATCTCTTGTAATACAAAGATTCTCTTCTGCTCTACTCTATTCCTATTCCTATTCATTCCTGATTGGCCCAATAATGTATAAATGCATTAACTGCTATGTAATTTTCTTAAAAGTTTATTATTGAACTTACATATTTTTAACCTTGTTTTACTATTTATATACCACAAAAGTTTAAAATAGTTAAAAACTACCTATGAAAAGTAGTGGATCACTACGTTTTGCTGAATCTATCATTCTTTGGAACCAAGCCCATATATATAGCGGATACAGTCTTAAAATATAATGAACTGTATACGTCATATATAATATTTAGAATAATAGAATAACAATAATGTAATTTCTGATTCCAATTGAAGAGAATATATATAGCCCAGGTTGAACTCTGGAGTTGGTGTTCTCGAACTTAATTGTTTTCTTACAGGCATTTCATTAACAAATTAGGGAACACCTTGGTTATAGTCGGGAGTGGGGTTTGCTTTCTTATACCATTCTGTGAAGCAAGGGTGGGTTCTATTTACCTTGACTGCTGGTTCGCATCGTGCATGCGCAGATCACTTCTGATGACGTCCGGGTCAGTGGGCGGAGTCTCCCGCAGGTTTTACTTCCGGTTCTTGTGAACCGGTCTGAACCCGGGGCAACCCACCACTGCTGTGAAGGCTTGCATTAAAAAATCTGTTCTTAGATTTCTTGGTTAGCTCAACTCACCAATGTCAATTTTCATAGAGAAATTTGCCCTGTGAGTATTGGTGGGAGTGTTGGTTTCTCCTTGGTAGTTCCTTGATTGAGGTATTATTTACTGTTTGATTGTTTGTCAAGTATTAATCTCTGTTTATCTAGGCATTTGAGAAGGTGTTCTGGTGATGTACCTTCTATGATGAACTGTTTTGTAGCATAGTTACTGATATCAAAGAAATATCGTTTTATTAGCAATTGGAGGTTGCCAATTAGATAATGTAAAATCAATCTGCAAAGATATAAAATCTTTCATTTTAATGAAAGGGCCTTTAATGATAATTAAGAATTTTTGAAGAGACATACCATATATTTATAATATATAATAGTGTTCTCTAGCTGCCATTTTTATGGGAAAAAAGTGATAATCAAAATTAAAACATGCTTACTTTTTTTGAACTTTCACACAATAGCAGATTATGGAATACATTTAACATTGCAGATGAGTTTCAAGAGCTTTCCTCTTGCTACTTAATTGTCACCAACATGTAATTATTGTACAGAAAAGCTTAAACTATAGAATGTCTCAGTTCAGACTGTAATTGTCTTTTGGATTTAAATTTTCTATTGAAAGCTAGTTTTATGTTGTTTTTTAATGAGGCAGGAAGATAAATACATTTAGCTTCCAAATTGTGTTGAATAGTAAATGAGCATGTTGTAATTTCTAAAGATAGCATATTCAGTGCCTGCAGAATATAAGAAAATGGAAGAGGGAACAATATCAGTGAAGAACATCATTGGGCATGATTTAACTGTAGTTAACATGAGCATTTTTCTGACATGAAGATGCATGTTATTGAGCTGACAGATTGCAATTATAAGCATAAAGAAAGAGGAAACTGGTTGTGTCAGAAACTGCTTACTGGTGCTCATAAAATGCTTTAGAATGTTTTGCTTTCTGAAATACTCATGATCTTAGGCTTCACAACCAACTTGCATTTACAAAAGTTGCAGTATCCCATGATTGTGATTTGTGACCTTTCCTGCCTGTTTAGCACAAGCAAAATCAATGGAGAGGCTGGCAGGGAAGGTTACAAAGTACTCACATAAGTCTCTCTCACATGCAAACCCTACCCCAGCCCCTCTGCACTTGCTGGCCACCCCCACACACTTTCCCTCACCCATCAGCAGCCACCTGAACTCCCCTTGCCCCATACATCCCCCACTACTTCCACCCTCATCTGCACTCCCTTTCACCTGGTGGTAGCTACCCCAAACTGCGCCATGCTCACACCTTCGCTGCCATTCCTGCACCTCCTTCCACTTGGTAGTGGCCACTTCAAACTACTCCATTTCCTGCTGCTCTCACATCCTTTTGCGCACTCCCCTATTTTCCAGCAGCCATTTATCTGCCTACTGGCCTGCCTGGGATTTCAACTTCTTGATGGCTTCCCCACTAATTTTGATTGTTAGTTTAGTTTAATGAAAGTTCTGATAAGATGGAGGAGGGAGGTACTGAGGAATAAACAAATGTAGTAGTGATTGGAGATAAAATACTAGAATTAAGGCAGGCTATTTTAGAAGGAAGAAAATATGAACGTTTAGAGGAAAGGGGAAGTTTTAGGGAAAAGAGGAAATGAAAATTAATACCCAGACGGGGTTAACACTCGGCCAACAATTAAGCAATAAACAATACCCCAATCAAGAAATTACTAACTCAGGTAAACAATCAAATAGTGAACAACAAGGAACTACAAAGAAGAAAACAACATTTTCACCAACACCAACAGAGCAAGCCACTGTATATAAACAGAGCAAATCCCACTCCATTCTAGCACTGAAGATGTTACCTAATTGGGTGACGAAAGATCTACAAGAAAACAACCAAGCTGAGAGAGCACCAAGAATTCCACAGATATGAAAACTGTGGCTTATTTATGGGGCCCTTGGTGCTTTCTCAGCTTGGTTGTTTTCTTGCAGACATTTCATTCATCATCACAATATAAACTATATTGTTTGTTTATAAATCACATTTATAAAAGGTGCCCAACTCATTCAGGATAGCATATATATTGAAAACTAAACTCTACAGTAAAATTGATGATGATAGTTAGTAAACCAGTCAAACTAGATATTAATAGGATTTTTACTCTGGGGCACATATCCCACTTAATCATGGGGGAAAATCCAGATCTTCAAGGCCCATTTAAAGGATGGCAACGTTAGAGTAGCTTAAATCTCAGAGAGATACATATTCCAGAGAGCAGGCACTGCAACCGAGATGGCACATTCTACTTCCCATTAGAAATCACTATTTTAAAAAAGGAACCTGGAGCACACCCACTCTGTCAGCTCTAACCATATGGGCAGAGACAAAAGGAGATAAGAGTTTTGTATTAGTGCATCATCATCAATTCCAAGGAAGATGGGGAGACATAAGGCTCATCCATTGGGAGAAACTCACATATATCAGGGGGGTCTCTTCTAAAAGTCATTAGGTGGGAGGTTTGATGTGTGTAATTGAGCCTAAGGGATAAGCTAAGAATAGGGGTATTAAATTGGGAAGGAAGGAAGGATGTATGTGCCTGAAAGTCCTAGCATATTGCTCCACAAGCATCATTCCTTTTTAAAAATTGTTTATATTCCCTGCAAAGATATGAAAAAGCTTGTAAGCACTTTTTAGTCACCTATCCTTTGTAATATACAGTACATACAGGTAGTCCTTGGGTTAAAAACAATTGTTTAGAGACCATTCAAAATTATGACAACACTGAATAAATGGTACTTACAGTGGGGTTTCCAGGTATTGTATACCTTCCTGTCTTCCACATATAACCCTTCGGCACCCATGATACTCCCATGCTCCTTACCTCTTCCAGCTTAAGGACCCACACATCCTAGGGTTATATCCGCAACTGGGACTGCTGTGATTGGCATCACTAAGCAATGCGGTCACTAGATATCACACTTCATGACCATATTACTTAGCAATGGCAATCCCAGTCCCAAATGCTTTCATAATCCAAGGATGCCTATAAAAAGTGAAAATGAAATTCCCTAGTATTAAATTAAAAAGCATTGAGCAATGTCAATATAGGGCTGGTTTTGCACTAAAGTAAGAAGATATGAAAAATCAGAAAATAAATCTAGTTGTAGCTAAAAGCAAGGAAAGAAAAATAAAGTACATGATGATTTAGAAAATCTCTTTAGGGAAGAGGTTTTTTTAAGTGGAGATCACTTGACAAAATATCTTGCTCTTAACAAAACCTACAAAGTCTCATTTGGCAATAATACCTCATGCAAAATATTTTATCAGAGGAGTGCAAATATTACTTCAGGTTTTTAGCTAAAACTAGGTTACCTTTGTAAAGCAGGGAGGCTCAGAAGAACAGTTGGTAGTGTTTGTGAGTCTTGGCAGTAAGATAAGGTGGAATCAGGTATTAATCTTACCATTTTACTACCATTACAAAAAAGACAATTTTGCAATATCTTTTAATCAAAACTAAAAATTGATTATACATTCTTTTTCTATAGATTGAAGAACTGAAGCATTCACAAAAGATAGAAATAACAAACATTAAGTTGGAGACAGCAAGAACAAAGAGTGAGATAGAAAGAGAAAGGAACAAAATTCAAAGTGCACTGGATGGTAAAATATTAGTATTTCAATTATTTAATATACCAACTACAAATATTATATTGGGTGAGATATAATACAGGTAGTCCTTGTTTAGTGGCTGCTTTTGGAGAGTGATCATCCGCTGTTACGATGGTGATGAAAAAGTAACTTTGCAACCAATGCCGGCATTTACAATCTTTGAAGCATCTCTCTGCCTGTGTCAGCTCTTCCAGGTAAACCAAACATGAAACACAACTAGATGAGCTAATTCTAAGGCTATATTAACAGAATCTTGCAAGTTGCAAAGTCAAAACTTTCCACTATCACTTTTTAACTGCTTGATCCATTTGGGCATTTGATCTTTCTCTGACAGTTAAACCACCAGGGGCTCCTTCCTTTCTTGTCTGATTGTGTTGTGGCTCGCCAGCAGCCTGCGGGGTTGTGGCTGATCCCGACGACGAGGAGGCTGGTGTGGTGTCGCGACAGCAGCCTGTGCAGCCGGCGCTCGCGTCGGACAGCGAGGAGGCTGAAGAGGATGTGGTGCCAGAGGCAGAGACTCAGCCAGGGCCTTCAGAACCTCCAGAGGCTCCTTCAAGTGCAGAGAGTGAAGTGGAGGAGCCTCTCCTCAATGCTTGAGCATGCAGGGCTGGCAAAAGGCAGGAGTGGCTACTCAGGAGGAGGAGATCTCGAGAGCAAGGCTTGGGGCTAATTGGCCACTCCCTTAGCCTATTTAAGTTGCATGCAGTTAGCAATTGTTGCTGGAAACAATGTTTAATTATTACGCAGAGCATTTTGGAGAGTGAGTTTCTTATCACATCTTGGTTTCTGGGCTGGTTGCCAACCTTTGTCGGACTTTGTTTATTCTTTGTACTTTATAGCAGGCTGATAAGGACATTTGCACTGAAAGCCTGCATTTTGAAAGGGGTCTGTTTGTAATAAACGAAGTTTTTGGAGCTTGGTGAGTGTCACACTCCTTGGGATCCGGAGCTGGGGCAGAACAGATTGTTCCTAGGCAGCATCTCTTTTCCTCATTCCCTAAGATCATCCACACATTCCCTTACATTCAGTCACATTTTGCCTTTACAATTAGTTAGTCTGTCCTGTGCCGGACCCATTCCCACCCCACAGAGTGGAGAGATTCCTTAAACAAAGAATCTTCTTGAGCTGCTTTGCTCTGCAGTGCAGTGCATCCCTAAAATATGCTAACAGCAAGTTAACAAACTGACCTCTAAAGGCTTTTGTTGGCTCTTAAGCAGCTCTTGCTAATTATCCCAGTGCCGGGGTGACCACCCACTGCTTGGGATCATATGGCTATTTGGGGTTGTTTCATTCTAATACTGTAAAGGAAAGACTACAATAAAATTAGTAAGCACAGTTGTGGTCACATGGTTTTTAGTTTAGCGACTGTCTCGCTTCATGATTGAGTTGATGGTCTCAGTTGTGGTTGCTAAATTAACAATACCTGATAACAACAAGAACAGTCACTGATATTTATTTGATGACTTCCCAAATGGACTTTGTGTATTTTTGAGCAGGTATAGATAAGCTGGTCCCTACCGTTAGGACATTAGGCACATTCCTTGGTGCACAGTAGGCTCACTATACTATTTTTAAAAAGCTTAGATTGTTTTTATTAAAAAAAAAAAGCTGGCATACTGCAGAGCATAAGATGGCAGAAACAGCATTGTCCAGCAATGGCTTAGTGCCACCATATGCTTCTTAGAAAATAGAAGGCATGGGTGATGCTACCTAGGGGTTTGGTTTTTTTGGCTACCTATCTTTCTGGATGGCTAGAGTGAATGACGGAGAATTTATCCAGTAAATATTCAGCTTTCCATCCTTTCTAAGATAGGTAAAATGAGGACCCGGTTTGTGGGGGCAATAAACTGACTTTGTATAAAATATACAATAGTATGAAGGCTATTGCTTAATGCATTGTAAGCCACCCTGAGTCTTTGGAGAAGGGCGGCATATAAATAAAAAAAAAGGGGGGGGGTTGTCACTGGCCACAGCATCTGTTTTGTCACTAGAAAACTCTTTGACTGTCATTTTGTGATAATGCCCACAACTTGTTCTTAAAAGTTCCAGTGATCCCAGCTGCTACACTTAGTATAGAATCAGTCAAATGTAGGTAGTTATTCTATATAGCAGGAGGAGGATCATGTTCATTATTTTTTATAAATTAAAATTTGACCATTAATTTGACCATTCATGATCATGAACTTGATCTTCTCTAATTACTGGTATTCAAATATTACCCCTACCTATAGCTCTGAGCTCACAGAAATAAATGTAGCAATTGGGGGGTATTATGATAGTAATTCCTAGATGAGAAGAAATGTCTGCCTGGCTTGAAAATATTTATTGTTTGTTTCCAGTGCGATATTTCTTTAAAATTTGTGACATTTTGTTTTTAGGTAAGGCGTCTGTGTGTCCATAATAAATTATATTTGTATATTCCTATTAAGAGGTTATGTTATATGAAACAGTGCAAGCCTATACAGGTAATCCTCAACTTAAAACCACAATTGAGCCCAGAATTTATGTTGCTAAGAGAGAAATTTGTTAAGTGAATTTTACCCCATTTTATGACTTTTCTTGCCACATTTGTTAAGTGAATCAATGCAGTTCTTAAATTAGTAACACGGTTGTTAAGTGAATCTGATTCCCCCATTGACTTTGTTTGTCAGAAGTTCGCAAAAGATGATCACAGGACTCCTGGACACTGCACCCTCATAAATGTGAGTCAGTTGTCAAGCAACTGAATGTAAATCATGTGACCATGGGGATGCTGCAATGGTCATAAGTGTGAAAAATGGTCATAAGTCACTTTTTTCAGTGCCGTTGTAACTTCACTGCAGTTCTGGTCACTAAATGAACTCTTGTAAGTCAAGGACTACCTACATTTTATTTGGAAGAGGGAATAACCCAGAATGTCATTGGTTGTCTGGTTAGGCATAGTGTGATGCATAGGAACCAATTCTATTTTTCCGGTGTCTGCATAAAGATTTTAATATTTTTAAATACTCAGCAAAATTGGGACTATAGAACAATAACTTTTTAAAATTTATAATGACAGGATTACATTCAGATAACGAAATACTTAAGACAACTCTTCAGCGGCACAAAGCACTTTCAGTAGAAAAGGATCGTGAATTAATACGTAAAGTACAAGCTGCCAAAGAAGAAGGCTTCCAAAAAATTGCAGCGTTACAGGAAGAGAAGTAGGTACATTTTTGTTAGTTTTTTTCCAGCTTTTTTAAAAATAAAAACAGCAATGTCTGCCTTTGATTCTCTTTGATTATAATTCATTGTGCTCCCTGTCCTGGCTATAAAATTGATATTTTTTCAATTGCTGTTGACATTTTTGTTATACTGTTTTGGATTATAATACCTTTTTTTTGATATCTCATTTCTTGCTTCCATTCCTTTCCATTGCCAAAAAAATGGGTTTGCTTATGTCATATCATCCATGAGGAAATATATGGTATATACAGTTTTTGCTTTACTCCTAGGGCTTTGCCAGTAAGAGATATTTTGATGTTACAGAAGTTGTATGTAAATACTTTAGTGTGATACCAACATTTCTTTATGGCATGGGTATCTGATACCTGGTCTGGCTATGAAAGTCAGATTAGTATAGTGGTGAAGACATCAGACTAGCAGCTAATCCCATTTTACGGCAAAGCCAGCTGGGTGACCTTGGGCCAGTCCGCCTCTCTCAGCCCTAAGAAGGAAGCAATGTCAAACTACTTCAGAAAAACTTTGCCAAGAAAATTGCAGGGACTTTTCCAAGCACCCGGAGTCAGGGCTGATTTGAAGACACCCCCCCCCCCCAAAATCTGGCCTATTAAACATAATCCTATTATTTAAACAAATGCTTTTTATAGTTATTCACTATATTTTAGGTTAGAACTTGAAACTAAATTAACTGAACTAGAGAAAACCAGAATGGAGCAAGATGCTCAGAGGCAATCAGAGAAAGATCAGTATGAAGAAAAGGTATCTGCTATGCGCTTGGAAGAAGAGTCCACCAAAAGGGAAATCCAAAATCTTAGGTAAGGTACTATGTAAGGATTTAATGTATTTAAAAAGTTCTTAGAATGTAACAGTTTAGCTACACAAGATGGATATTAAAGCAAGCAGTTAGTTTCCAATAAAGATAAAACAGATTTACTAATCCTATTTATAAAACACTTTATTAAGTCACCAGTTTTACATTAATTTGATAAGAATAAAAGTTTTTTTGCAGCAGTTTCTTATACAGATTTTGCTATCCATGTCTAATTCTCCAACATTTTTACTCCTTCAGCCTTATTATTTTAGTTTAAACAAAATTTATTAAAATGCATTTTAGGATTGAAAAATTAATTGAAAAATCCATTTTCAATTAGGAAGAATGAACACAAGAAAAACAATGGGATAAGATGGGATAAAAGCAGAAAAAACAACAAGAAATGGCTTTTATTTTGCTGTTTTATAAACTCAGAAAATGTTTAAATTACTTTGTATCTCCCTTATATCTTTGTTACTTCTTCCTTGGCTACCAGATTATTAGCATTTATCACATCTAAGGATCAATATATAATTTGGCCTTACTTTATCATTTATGCAATAATAATGCTTTCCTGAGTATAAATCCTTGGCTGCTTCTTTATTATAACTGATATAGTATTTTACAATGTCAGCATTTTACAAGATTTATGTTCCATTTAATTAATTTCTTGAAATTCAACAGTTAACTGACAGCCCTAATATGCTTGTTCCAAATTTTTTCTGTATCCCAAGCAGTGTGACATTTTATGCTCAATTAAGAATTAAAGGAGAATTTAAGCTATTCAGAATATTTGCCAGCTGCAATTGCCCTCAGGCCTCAGCTTCAGCCCCAGTGCTGCTGCGGAGTGTTGCCTTTAGCACTCCAGCACCAAAACACAAAACCCTCACTGCCCTGTGCGCCACAAGTCCTGCCACACCCAACAGGCCTTAGCCATCTTCCTTCTGCTGCTGACAAAGCACTTGCAGCCTGGCCCTATACGAAGCAGCTTAGGGCCAGATCAGGCCTTCTTCCCAAGGCCACTCTTGCCATCCTCTTAAATAGTGCATCATGAGACTGGAACGAGCTATTTGCAGATATGTAGGTGGGAGTAGTTCAAGATAAGGTGATGGTTTGGAAAGCCTTTGAAAAGCTTCTGAGATCTTCTCAAGCATTGTGACAATGGCACGCTTGCTGTTCTCCAAATAGTACAACCCGTTCCTGTAGTGCTTTAGAAGGCCCCTGAAGTTTTCCAAAGGCTTTCCAAAGCATCACTAGGACAGGGCATAGTATTTGAAGATAAGTGGGTGGGACAGATTCAAGAGGAAGCAGTCTTTTACCTTATCAAGGCTCAGGACCAGGAATGGCTTGGATCAGGGTGGGTCCTTGTCTAACAACTGGTGGGATTTGGCTAACAACAGGGAGTGCTAGATTTTCTGTCACTGAGCAATGAGGTCATGTGATATTTCCCCTGGCAACCAATTAATGATTGTAAGCCACTCAGAGTCTCTACCAGGTGAGATGGATGGCATATAAATTGTATGAATGAATGAACAACAGCATTGCTTAGCCATTGAAATTTCAGATCCAATTATCATTTAACTCAAGGACTACCTGTATAGACATGTTTTTAAGAAAATATTTTATAGCTCTGCTTCGTATTGATTTGTAGAGTAAAGATTCAAGAACGAGTTACTGCTTCTGAGGATCTAGAAAAAGAGAAAAGTGAAAATGCAAATCTAAAGCAGGTACGAAGTTGGTTTATATTCTTTCATCTATTTTAATTTGTAGCAGTTCACGTGATGGTTTTGTTTTATTTCATATTTTGGTTTTTTTCTGTTTTGATTGCCATCTTCCATTTCAAAAATAGAAAAAGAGTCTTCCTTGGATACAAATCAATCCAGAAATCATCGGTATCACATACAAGAATCTGTAGTTTATTTGGTCACGGTATTTGGTGTTAGGAAGAATGATACAATTTTGAACGTTCATTTTGTTTTTGTTTTTTACATGTTCATATTACATGAGAAATTTGGTATTACAGTGTATTTATTTATTTATTAAATTTATATATCACCCAGCTCACTCTAAAAAATGAGTCTAGTGTATTATTTTATACATCTTGGTAATAAACACCAGTATCTTCCTTAATGTACCTTTAACCTGTTCTTCCAACGAAGTTGTAGTCAATAATGACTATGCCATCTATTCTTTCCATTGTACCAGGTTTCCATTCTCATTTGTGATCTCTAAATTCTATGGCTTGGCTTGGAGGTTTCTAGCATTGGAATGAGACCTTCTTACAACCTTTCTTAACATAATTATCATAATGTATATCCATTAACCACTTCCAATATTGGCCTTATTTCTTGTATCCATTATTTCATTGCACCTGACATGTTTTATTTTTATTTTTATTTTATTATTTCTTTGACTGCTCGGGCAGCATACAAGTTTAAAAGATGCTGATGTTGATTTTCTGAAACGTCTATGCCTTTTTGAACTGATTGGTGCCATCACTTGCCAACTTTCCCTCCGAGGCTAGTTTAAAAGTTGCTTTTTTGATGTCACCATCAGAGCTTAAAGATAACAAGCAGCACATTAAATAGCACCTGAAATATACTGGAAGCCAATGTATCTCATGCAGCTATGGTGTTGCACAGGTGAACTTTGGAGTACCAGAAAATGCGTGCATCGCCTCATTTTGAACCAGTTTAAACTTACTAATATTCTTCAAAGAAAAGACTCATTTAGAGCACTTCTGAAGATCATTTTCCGGGAGACTGCTAGGTTTTCTTACTCAATTTCTTGGCCAATATAAGAACAGACTGCTGGATCAGATGGGCTGGGATTTTACAGCAAAACAACTGACACACAACACAAATCTGTACAAAGCCCCCTCTGGCTTACATCTACCACCTGCTTTTTGAGCAGAAGCCATGAATCTATGAGGACTCCTAAATTATGCAATTATGTATAGGGTATGCTCCATATTGTCTCTCTTTTTGATGTTAGTTTCTGGAAATAGGAAGTCAGGATATTCCTCCCACCATTTTCTCTACTAAATTTCCCAGTTTTGCTTCCTCCATCACTAATTCCCCTGTTCCTCTCTCATCCTCTTGCTCTGGTTACGACCTTTCAACCGACTTCACATAATTAGAAACGTGTGAGGTGAAGGATATCTAAATAGGGTCATCTATCACTTTACTCTCGTTTTTAAATGAGCCATATTTTATGGTGATGAATTGTGATAAGCAGTTTCTGATTTTGATGAAGTGCTTCTGCTTTACTACCAATCAATTTTTTTAGCTATTTCTGACTATTTTTTAATATCTAATTGATTACCTTTATAGAGCAGTGTAAATTTTTAACACTAAAATATTCAATGTTAATTGTTCAGAATTCTTGATCATGCAGAGGTTTCTTTCATATCATATAGTGCCATGATGGCGACCCTATGGCACCCATGCCACAAGTGGCACACAGCACCCTCTGTGGGCACACGAGCCATCACCCCAGTTCAGCTCTGCCACGCATGCGTGCACGCCTCCCACTGGTCACCTGGTCGTTGGGTCTCTGCTGTGTGGGAGGCAGGGCTCATGCGGGGGCCATGCATGTGGGACTGTGAATGCATGCGTGGGGGGCAGGGCACATGTGGGCACATGTGGAGGTGGGTGGGGCCCATGCACGCACATCCATTGCATTTGGGGGGGTTTGGGCACGCGCACACATTTTCACATGCCTGCACTATGGGCATTCGGTCCGGAAAAGGTTAGCCATCACTGATATAGTGTGTTCAATTGAATCCCACAAAAAAGAGCCTTGGTAGTACAGGGGTTTAAGGCACCCTGTTATTAAGCTTATTAAGACCAGCTGCCTGCAATTACTGCAGGGTTCGAATCTCGCCAAGGCTCAAGGTTGACTCAGCCTTCCATCCTTTCTAAGGTAGGTGAAATGAGGACCCAGTTTGTGGGGGCAATAAGCTGACTTTGTATAAATATACAAAAGGATGAAGGCTATTGCTGAGCACATTGTAAGCCGCCCTGAGTCTTCGGAGAAGGGCGGCATATAAATCAAATTAAAAAAAAAAAAACCATCTTTTTTGAACTAAAGTACATATTTCAAAATAGCAGATCTGTGTGAAAGTGGCTACACTGAGGATCATAGAAACTATGTTTATACCTACTCTAGAACAGGCATCACCAACCCCAGGTTATGGCCCACTACTGGGCTGTGGCTCATTTGGAACTGGACCACACAAGTGGCAGGCGAGTGTCCATGCATAGCTCCATTTTGTGAGTGGTAGGCACTCACACACACGTGTGCAGCTCCATTTGCATGAGCAGCAGATACTTGCGTGCAAAACTCCATTTGCACGAGTAACAGGCTCATGCAAATGGATTTACGCATGTTCACACGTGCGCCTGCTGCTGACATAGAACCCTCCTCTCCCCCCCCCCCCCCAGTCTGCCAAGCTGGAAAGATTGGGGACCGCTGCTCTAGAATTTGATAAATGAAATTGATTATTTATAAGATATTTCTATTACAGCAACTGCATGATCTGCAGCTTCGAGTGGCTTCCTTTTCACAGTCAGAGAATGATTTTTTGGATTCCAATCAGAAACTCAAGGAAATGCTGGAGAGGTTAAAACATGAATGTCGGAATGCACGAAGTCAAGCAGAAAGAGCTCAAGCAGATTCAGAGAAGTATGATTTCACTGTTAATGCAATGCTACTGTTGCATATTTTGCAACCAAAAAATTGGATGACATGAAGAGCAACTTGCCCTAGACATCTAGTATAGGTTCATGGTCTGTAACAGAATTTTCTCTAAAATATCAAAATTATTTAACCATTTAGAGTCAGAACATTTTAGTCTAGCTTTCTGCAGAAACAAATTCTAAGTGGTTCTTAATAGGAAAGTAGAGCAAAATTAATGTGCACCACTCCTGTGTCCCTTCTTCCTCAGGTTGGCCAATTTGTCAGACTGCCAATTGATCTGAGCACATTCCTGACCATAGGTATGGCTGGTCCATATAACTCTCCTCCAGCTTCCGTAAGCCACCACTATAAAGTCCAGTGACTTTGCTTTTTTCCTGCAGTCTCCTGCTCTTAGAACATTTACTGTGTATTCCAGATGCATGCACAAACCAAACACACATGATCCAGGTCTTTGTCCAGAAAGAAGCCTAGTTTGATCTCTGTGAAATTTGGCTTTTCCATGCTAGGAGGATTTTCCAAAAATGTCCTTACCCTAGGGGGGTTCTCAGTTACATGCCTTCTTGGTTCTCTCAACTGTTGTCCTTCCTTCCCCAAACATCTGACTCCTCAAACAGTAATCAATTGTAAGTAAATGAATAGAATATGACTTAAAGCTGATACATAGAATTAAGTGGACAAACTGTTCTTGACCTTTCCTTCTGTTCAGATTGGGTTTACTTGTATATATTGCTTTTACAAAATACGTTTAGTTTTCAGTCGTATCATTTTAATCACATCAATTGTGATTGTCAGTAATTCACATCAATTGTGACTTACTGATGTTGTAGAAGATGAGGTTTACTTAACCTTTTGTCATCAATTCTGAGTCAGTGGTTTGCTTAAGATTATGGACATGTTAGTTGACAACTTGTTTCTGGAAAAAATAAAGCAATTGGATTCTTAAAATGCTCACAGTTTGTTAAACAATCTATTTTATATATACTGGTATATGCACAGATGATGGCTTCTTAAAGTCACTTGAGAAATTAGGCACATAACGATTTCTATAGCTGTATATTTTGTATTTTTAAATGCTCCTAAAAACTTTAAACACCTAGCTTTTATCTTAGCGTCTCTTATTATGTGGATGCAGTCTAAATGAAATTATTTCAGATAAATGGAACTGGAACATTTGAACAAGCTTTCTCCCCCGATGACACTGCATATCTCTGTGAAGAATAGAGAACCTGAATTAAGATTCTGAAGCTTTTACGTTTATTGCCAATGCTACTGCCTGATTTTGGGCAGCTCTCAAGCATGATTCTCTGATATTTGCTTTGGATACTCTCGTAATAATTGTAGCAATTCCTCTTCTTTTGGTCCTATCGTCCCCATGACAGTGGCAGCAGTATATGGTGGCTGAGTGAAGAGTTTGCTTCTGAAGGAGGGAATTTGAGAACCCAATGTCTTATAATCTGTTTTAGAATCCTTACCACCAAGATTGTCTTATAACAATATTTATATTCTATGTCAAAGTGTTATGACAGGATTTCACATACTGTTCTTAATGTAAGTGACCCATTATTTTCAGAATTCTTCAGTAATTTTGGTAGCACAGTCAGTGCTTTATTCCCAATGAATAATATTCTTGAAAAGACATCCAAAAACAGCTTATGAAGCAGCTGCCTATGCCTGGAAAAAGACTAAAAATTTGATAATATATGCTTTCATATATATTATAGAGTACTATATATTTTTCAAAAGATTTGCACAATCTTAATAAAAGTAGGTAGCAGGGTGATAGCAAAGACCTGTATAAATATTTCTGTATTTATTTAAAAGATTTATGTACCGTATTTTCGGGCGTATAAGACGACTGGGCGTATAAGACGACCCCCGAATTTTCCTGTTAAAATATAGGGTTTGGGCTGTACTCGCCGTATAAGACTACCCCTCTTCCAACGCACACCAAATAAAAATTAAAAAACATCAACTGGCTCACGCACAATATAAAAGCAGCTGTGCTAGCCCCAAAATGGCCCCTGCAACAAGCAGGAACTCACACAGCCACAAACCCCCCGCCCCAAAACAACTTTCACACTTTACACACACACAACACAACACAACACAACTGGCTCACCCACAATGTAAAAGCAGCTGTGCTAGACCCAAAATGGCCCCTGCAACAAGCAGGAACCTCACACAGCCACAAAAAGCCCCAAAAACCCAACTTTCACACTTTACACACACAAAATTCCACATACAGCTTTGTGAGATTTTGTGTGTTTGTGTAGTTAGAGTGAAACACTACAAAAACACACTAAATCTCAGAAAGCTGCACAAATATTATTTTATTTTATTTTTATTTTTATTTTTATATGAAAGCTAAATTTAAAACTTCCTAAACTTTAAATGGCTAGGTCTCAAAAAGAACAACTAAAAAAAAACCCCAATTAACTATTTTTTTTAAAGATCCCAAAGGGGAAAAAAACTTACCCAATAGAACAGGGGTCTCCAACCTTGGCAACTTTAAGACTTGTAGACTTCAACTCCCAGAATTCCTCAGCCAGCTTTTTTTTTTTTTTTTTGCTGGCTGAGGAATTCTGGGAGTTGAAGTCAGAGCTTGGATTGCCAGAGCCATTTAAGGCTCGTCAGAGCCTTTCGGGCTGGTCTGCCTGGTTACAGGAGAACGACACCCAGCGTATAAGACGACCCCCGACTTTTGAGAAGATTTTCATGTGTTAAAAAGTCGTCTTATACGCCGGAAAATACGGTACCTTCCCCCAATCTTTTGTACCATGTACCCTGTGTTACGCTGGCTTAGTAATAAAACAGCCAAAACAAAACAAAAACCAAGAACTTCCTGCACTCCAAAATATATAATACACATATCAACATTCACCTTTGTTGAATTCCTGTCTCCTTGTACCCTAATATTTGTGGGGGAAAGCCAGCAATTCAAGGCATTCTGGAAACCTAGGAGTAGGGGCCTGCTGGATTTCATGGGGAAGGGAGGTTTTCAAAAGGACTGATTCCTCTCAAGAAGACGTGCTGCTTAGGGCCCACTAGAACAGCAAAGCTGCCTGAGGAACTCTGGGAGTTGAAGCCCACAAGTCTAAAGTTGCCAGAGTTGGAGACCCCTGCACTAGAAAGCAGCCTTTATGAGAAGGGATTCACAGAGACTTTTCTCTATAGCTGAATACAGTTTATTGTAGCTTAAAGAAATTTTTCTGCAGCAAGTTTTTAAAGTTTTTTTTGACACTTAAGAAATTCAGTTTCTCAGCATGAAATCCTTCACAGATTATCTTTTTTGCTTAGTGTTTATATTATAGAATAATAAGAAACATGCTTTTTAGGATTGTCTGGAATTCATCTGGGCATATCAAGTATTCTCTATACGTTCAGGAAAGATGGCAGTCACATCTGTGGATTTATAATGTTCACTTCTGTGAAGAAGTAGAATCAATTTGTAAAATAACCACTGTTTGTTTTTTAGGAATTTGGAAGATAAACAGCTAAAGTGGCTAGAAGAAAAACATAAACTTACTCAGCACGTCACAGAGATAGAAGACAAGTATAAAGTAACAAAAGAGAAATTGTATCGAGCATCGGTTGCTCAGAAAAAGGCAAGTCTCGTATGCATAATTTTGAAAAGCTCTTCATTTTTAGTTGAATCAAAATTTGTGCCATAATTAAGCTAAAAGAAGATCCTAATCTGTAAATAACATTATAACATAATTATATCTATTACCAAAGTTTCTTTTAAGTTTGTGAGGCTGAGAAGCCATGATATATATTAACTTAATATAAACAACATGATGCTAATATTAATTGTGCTAAATGTAGCCTTTTCATATGAGTTACTTTCAAAAGAACAAGAGTTGATTCACTCATTACTATTTCTCCTGATGAATGTTTGTGATTGGGAAAGTTTTTGGTCAGGCTGCAAATATTCAGCTACATATTTAAACATGGGAGTCAACCTTAAAAAATATAAATTTGTATATTGTATTAATTACAGAGAAAGACACTTAATGACAACAAGCAAAAGAAATTACTGAACAAGATAGAGCTCTTAGAAGCCAAGAGAGAAGAACTAGAAACAGAAAACCAAGTGTTAAACAGGTATAATTTTATGTTGTTTGATTCTGAATTGCATAATGTTTCATACTGTTGCTGTTAAAACATTTTAGCTACAGTCTTTGCTGTCTTACTTAATGAGAAAACATTCTATTTTGAAAGGAACCTACAGCTAGCCTATCTTGATCAAGACCACAGACTAATTAAATTCATTGGCAAATTTCTGATATTTTTTTTTTATAAAACTGTATGTACTATATATATATATACATATATTTTGTTCTTAGCACTACTGTTACCTTGAAACCATGATACTATATTTCAGAAACTGTTTTAGAAATATAAAAAATGCTTCTAACTAAAAGAACCCTTTTTCAATTGGAAACAGTCATTTCATGTTGAAAATAAGCTGTTCCAATCTTTTGGAACTGTTCTAAAGATGTTTAAACTCTACAGGAAGCATTTTGAAGTTAACAGGACAATATCAAACTTGAAGCATTTCTACTTGCCTTCAAGCAACCTATTTCAGGCTCAAAATGTTTTTATTTTATGGATCGCCAATGGGGGATATCAAAAGGTTATACTTAGAAGCAATAATGTTTTATTGGGAATATGTAAAGGAAGCAGTATTCAGTTTTAAAATCTTGTGTTGGATTTGCCCATCAGCATTTCATTATTTATTTGAGAGATGTTTGGTGTAGTGGTTAGGGTATCAGGCTAGTAACCAGGAGACTGAGTTCTAGTCCTGGGTTAGGCATGGAAACTGGCTGGGTTACTTCAAGCCACAGTGTCAGATTTGGGTGACAAGTTATCTGTCAATTTGTATCGCAACCAATGGGTCAACTCTTGGTTGATTTAAAAAAAGACCGGTCCCTACACTTCAAGGAAAACATTAGTAGGAAAAGAATTTTTATTTAGTTATTTATATTTGTTATAGGCAAAATATTCCTTTTGAAGAACATCTCCGCCTTCAGAAAAGACTAAAAGATTTGCAACGTAGACATAATGAGTTCCGCAGACTGATTCTTTTTCCCAACATCCCAATACTGAATCCAGCTAACTTATTATCTTCATCTTTGATTCCTGGGCCAGAATTACCCTTCCCTCTCCTTCAGGTATGTAATATTCCCATATGACAGAATAGGTAATAGTGTTTCAAAAACCATAAAAAATAAAATTCATATTTTCCCCAAAAGTTATATGATAAACAAATCTTAACCTTAATTATGCAAAAAAGTAGCAATACCATTTCTTTAATTCTATTGATTTTGGTTAAAATCTTACAATTTCTGATTTTTACAGAGAAGGTTACCTAAACTTTTAGTTAATCTATGTAATACTCTCTTAATTCCTCTGGCTACAGGTAAGTTCCTATAAATCAATATAAGCATCTTTATTGTCTCCATTGTATTAAAGTACTGGGTTTGTTTTTTGCTTATACAATCAGAACATATCATTGAAAGCCAGAACCAGTAGCTTGAATCTTCCACGGCTCTACAATATCTTTAAAAATAAAAGTGCTAAATAATGTATTATATTTCTTTCCTCATCTCCTTTACCTCTTGTGAAGGAGGAACAACATCAAAGAGAACTTTCACTGCTTCGCAAACGTTTGGAAGAACTAGAGACCACACAGAGAAACCAACTGCGGGAACTTGGTGCTTCTGCTGAACGACCTCAGTCGGAAATAAGTACTGAATCAGACAGAAATAAGCTTGTGGAACAATATGATCTGTCATCTGGAGATGCCAAATAAACCATTAAACACTTTTCATCTTTTGCCAAAAATTCATCTACAAGTGCCGTGAAATAGGTAAAAGCTCTGTTTTACATCATTTGTATTATTTTTAATATTTTTTAAAAAGAATTATAATTGAAATATTTGGAAAATAATTTTCTAGTTTTAAACTCTAAGAATCATGATGCACTGTAACGTTTTGCTAATAATACTTTTTTCAAATTTTTAATAGTTTTACATTGAAAAAAAAATTCTCGGAGTTGCCCCTTCTCTATTGTTTTCAGGTTGCTATATAACGTTTCCATTTCTTGTAATTCACCAAGCTGGACCTTTGTAATCTTAAAATACTGAGAAAATGGAAAATAACATTGTTTGAGCTCTGTTATCATTATATGAATTTTATCCACAATTTTACCTTTGAAAAATATTTTACTATCTGCACTTTAATATATTACGAAATATCAAGAAAAATAACAATCACGTTTTAAGTGAATATGAATATTGCTTTTCCTACATGCAAAAAAATGTGTGTTACAGATCAAAGTTTTGTTAACTAATCAAATCTATTTATAATATATTTTTTTAAAATCTGTCTTCTCTGTGTTTTATTTATTTAACAGCCATAAAAAATTTTGAGATTAGTGGATTGTTTTTATTTTACAGCTCCTTAACTTTTAATAACCTAAGCAACAAAACAATTTCTAAAGCAATTCATTAATTTGTTTTGAGCAGTTTCCAGTAAGTCAGTAAATAAGCATAAACCAGTGATGGTTAACCATTTTGTCATGGCGTGTGCATGCTGGCACCCATAATGCAATGTGCTTGTGACACCCCCCTTGTGCTCCCCTGCTCGCCCATGCATGTGTGCACAACCCCTCCCCCCGCCCCGTTTTGGGCCTAGCAGGCCTCCCTGCAGCCTCCTGGGATAAAAAATGGGCTGGAGGGCATAGCGCACCTTCCACATGTGCCCCACGCATGCGCAGCAGAGACCTGAAAATCAGTTGGCTGGCAGGAGGTACGTGTGCATGCACGGTGGAGCTGAGCTGGGGTGATGGCTCATGTGCCCACAGAGAGGGCTCTGCATGCCACCTGTGGCACGTGTGCCATAGGTTCGCCATCACAGGCCTAAGCTAAATGGACAAATCATCTCATGAATAATAATAATAATAAACCTCCCTGCAGCTCAGATTCTGCATTTCTTCAGGGATTTGATGCTAGAATAGAATTATTCCACTGTCCAACAAATTTAAGTGATTCTGCTACTTTTACTTTTTTTTTAGGATTGACATATAGGTGAAGACTATTTTTACTGCCAGTTCGTAGGTTTCAAGTGACTAAATCTGTAAATTAATCAGAAGAGTTACAAAGTTAGTTGGTAGTGAAACATCTGTTAACTAGCACTTACTCTGAATGGCTCTTGAACTGACGTATCACTGAAACTTAGCTAAATGAAGAGTTAGGACTCATATCTCCAATGGGCTAATCAGCAAATTTGATAGGAAAACAGTGTGGGTGGGACAGTTCATGTGCTGCTATCATTGACTTTTCTTGAGCTAGCTAATGATCTTAGATATATTTATATTTATATATTTATTATAACATGTATTTATTTATAACATGTACATGGCCACTCAACTAGGTAGCATGCAAAAGAAAAAGAAAGCAACTAATGCAACCACACAGAATATAATGCAATGCAACTAAAAACAATAAAATGAAAATCAGACCAAAATGTATTATAGTTCCTCCAATTGGGATTCCACTCATTCTGATTCAGAGTGTGGAAAAGAACCATGTAAAGGTAGTCCTTGACTTACAGCCATTCATTTAATGACCATTTGAAGTTATGACAACACTGGAAAAAGTGACTTAGGACTGTTTTTCAAACAACCACTGCAGCATACTCATTGTCACGTAATCAAAATTTAGATGCTTGGCAACAGACTCATATTTATGACAGTTGGCAGTGTCCCGGGGTCATGTGAACATCTTTTGCTATGGAATAAAAGTTGGCCTAGATAGTTTACACTACAGATAGTCCTTGATTTAGACCTCAAATGGGACCAGAGTTTCTGTAATAAATTGTAAATTGAATCATGTGACCGGAAATGATTTAATAATTTTTACTGTGATTGTTAAGTAAACCATGTGATCATTAAGCAAAGTCAACTTCCTCAATTGACTTTGCTTGTTGGAAGCTGAAAAATTGTGAATTTCAATTACATGACAACAATGTACATGTACATGCAAGCTGGTTGCCCAGCATCCGAATTGTGATAGAGAGTAGTGTCGTAACTTTGAGGACAGATCACAAGTCACTTTTTCAGAGGCTATCGTAATTTTGAACCATTGTTAAATGAACAATCATAAATTGAGGTCTATATTGTTTCTAAGCACTCTGTTCTGTCTCAAGAACCACAATAGCCCTTTGCACTTCACAGCTTTTGATGTCACCTTTCGCAATAGTCTATGGACCACTTGGCAGGATTGGCCTTGAGGTACTGTTTTGGCTACAGTTCTTCCAACTGGACTGATTCCAGAAAGTAATTTTAAGAGATCACTGTTTGACACTTACAGAATCTCGTAGAGTTTTGTCTTATCGTGTACAGTTCAGTATCTACATATAAGTGCTGGGGCAGTATCTACATATCTCAGTATCTACATATAAGTGCTGGAAGTCTGAAATGAGGTGCCATCAATAATACCAATGCCACTGGAACTCCAAGGAAGCAGTAAGTACCATTGAATATTGCCTATGTTCAGTAATGGGCATGGGGATGTGGTGGCAAAGTGGCTTAATGATGTTGGAATTGCTGGCCAGAAATGGTCTGCCCTCCGGTGGTTCGAGCCCAGCTCTCCCACCACTCACTCCCTGGCTTCTGCCACGTGGCAGTTTGAAAGCATGCAATATTGTGAGTTGATAAATGGATACCACTTCAGTGGGAAAAAACTAGCTGGGTTCGTGTGTGCAGAGAGCGGAAGCTGGTGTTGGACCTGGCCAGATGGTGGGCAATGCAACATGAGGCAAAGCAAGGTGTAACCCGCAGAGGAGCCTGGAAGAGCCAGCAACCCGAGCACTGCTAAGTCAACTGGTGTAAGCTAGTTTGTCCCCCTAGGATGCAGCAAGTACAGGCATGCAAGCATCAAACGGAAAAATAGCAATTTAGGCTGTCGGAACTGCATTTTGTCTAGCATTTGTAGAGTTCCCTGACATCATATGCCATATGCTAAATAAATAAATAAATAAGTAAGTAAGTAAGTAAGTAAGTAAGTAAGTAAGTAAGTAAGTAAATAAATAAATAAAAAGTAAGTAAGTAAGTAAGTAAGTAAGTAAGTAAGTAAGTAAGATGGACATTAAGCTGAACATTTATTTAGTCATGACTCATGCTACTGGAAATATAAAAGCAGATTCAGAGTATAGGTTTGTATAGGTTTACAATTTCCCCCAAAAGAATATTACTAGATTCCTAAATGAAGGCTGAATTTGCCCAATTATATTGTGTGTCCATTCATGAGCTATCCAGCTTTGGTCAACACCTTGATCCCAACATTGTAGGATTATACTTGAAAAGGTACATGGATGAAGCAATTGCACAATTTGGCACATAGGTAATTCAAGATACAGGAACCAAAAATTTGTGATGTACCAGGCAGAATTGATAGTAGTAGCATTAATTTTTTATGTCCTAAATAGCTTAAGGTCTGACTTTCTGATGGATCACTTCTTCCTTATAAACTTTGCGGGATGCTAAATTGCTGGAAAGGCTTTTTTTTTTTTTTTTGCTGTCAGGCTCATGTCACATATGGAAGGGGACTTTTCCTGTTTGTCCAACATTTCCTTCAGAATTCAGTTGGCCTCCATTCTCTTCAAACTTAAGAACTGTAAATCTTCATTTTAAGCAATTTTAATACAAATTTAATGTGCTAACTTTCTGATTTTTTTCAAAACAATTGTTATCCTCTTTGTGTTCTCACTAGCTGAAGCATTGGCAATAAATACACAAATACCATTCTGGTTGATTGATAAAAATTTTGAAGTTTATTTTTTTTCCAGTTATGAAAATTATAATTCTGGAATAAAATTGATTTCCGTAAAAAAAAAAAAAATTCTAAGCTATCTGCCCATTTAAAAATGCTATACTTGTTTTCACATTGATTTTCTTGAAAAACTGGAATATATACTAAAGTTTCAAATGAAACAAAAACAAACATCACAGTTTATATATGTGAAATGAAACATTTTACATGTTCATACAATATATTTTCCAACTCCATTTACACTTGTAAACAATTACTTTAAGCCTAATAGATTGGAATTATATGCATCTATAAAATTTAAAATAAATTTAAATTGTTTTATACATTTATAGTAGGAATGCTAAAATTTGGCTTGTTTCCAGAGATTGTCAGAAATATTTTATTTCAGTAGTTCCTCTCAATAATGCAATATACAACAAATACATTGAAATTTTCAAAGAACTTTTTAAAATCCCGTGTACAAACTCCAGCTAAAACCAGCCCTAGACATTCCCTGCCCCACCGTATGCCTCCATATGTATATGCTTATTGGAAATTATTTTCCCCATAAATGAGTACAGTCCCTGGTCCCACATGTATGAATTTAGTAACTACTGCTCAAAATGAAATAAAGTGCTCCATTTACAGTACTGATCCTTTCTGCATGCACAAACCACTTTCACGCAGAGAAATATAAATATATATACACATTTCCCAGTGGAAATAGAACATTAAAAAAACAGCATGACAATTCAGGAAAGAGTAGCTGTTTGAGGAGAAAAAGAAGGGGGGGAACAACTGAACAGAAATCACAAAATCAGGATGAAAAAAGGGAAGAAAGAAAGCAGAGGGTCATATTTAGATATTTAAAAAGGGCTAATTTTTTGGAAATCCCATTCTGAGTACCTTCCTTGCTGCTCTCCTTTTTTGAGTAGGCTTAACAGTTACTGAATGCAAAGCAACTCTATGATGCATGACAAATAAGAAGTCTGAATGGTCTTTTTCATATTTTTTTTCTTTCACAAGCACCATCATCATCATTTTGCCCTTCAAAAGGGCAGCCCTGGTGCCTGGGCAATAACTGGCAGATATTCTGAAAGCAATTTACATCTGTCTGTGTTGTGCAAGTGTTTAACTCAAGCTGGTTTAGAGCCATCATCACCCCCTTTCCTTTCTGATTCTGCTGAATAAGAGTAACTGTCTTCAAAATGAAACTGAATTCAGGAACTAAAGTCAGCAAGTCCTTCCCTTTCCTGTTAAAAATACAGTTTTAAATATGGGGAGGAGAGGATTGCTTATTTCCAAAGATTATTATGGTTATATTATGGTTTGATATAAAAACTAAATGCTAATTTTAAAAAATGTTATACTTATTTCTTGCCCAACTCTGATCCCAATGTAATCATTTTAATTTTGTGGGGGATGGGAATATACAAATTCATTGTATCACGGATTTAGTTTGGGAAGCTCTGGTCTAGCCTTCAGAGATATCCATGCTCAGTTGTATGCTTTGCTCATTCCTATGTTACTCATCCAATAATTAATAGGTAATTATTTGGGGGAGAAACGTTCGGCACCTATTGGTAAATAAGTCACATTGTGCATAATATTCTTTTAATTTTCTAAAATCTACTTTCCACATGATGTAAAACATTTTCTGAAAAAAGGAAAAAACAATACCGGCCTCAATGGTTTGCTTTTTATTTTTACATAGATATATTCAATGAAAAATATACAGGTCTCTACCTGTTTACACCTTAGAAGAAACAATGTAGGAATAGCTTTTCCCTCCATTTTCCTAGAAACAATGAGTGGTCTCCACCTTTTTGGTTTCACAGACCGGCAGTGGCAGGCTGAGATGGTTTCAGGCGTGCAACTTAATTCTGTACATGCACAAATAAGGCTTCATGTGGTCACCTGCTATTTGCACCGCCCAGTTTCCAACGGGCTGAGGACTGGTACTAGTCTGCAGCTGGGGAGTTGGGGACTCCTATATTAGAACACATCTATTTGTATGTTACAGAACAAGCTAACCATACTGGCTTGGGAATTCTGGGAGTTGGAATCCATAAGTCTAAAAGTTGCCAAGGTTGGGCACCTTCGCCCTAGAGAATCCTCAGCCTATAGTGGCTAGTTAATCTTTTCAATGTCATTAGAATTTTCCTAGCAAGAAGTAGTGGGATCAAAACCTACTATTTGAGGCACTTTTAAGTTTTTCTATTTAAAATTTTAAAAATTGATACAGCATATGCAAACATCTTCTGATGTGTTCCCTGTAAATATTACTCTGAGCAGGATGTGATAGGCAACAAAGCATAGCAGTGCTTCATATTTGAAATCAAGAAAACACTTTAGAGCAGGGATGTCAAACTCGCAGCCACAGGTTGGATGCATCACGTGCTGGCCATGCCCACCCCCGTTTAGCAAAGGGGGAAAAAGTTGTGATACGTCACGTGATGACGTGATGTCGTGTGTTTGATACCTGTGCTTTAGAGTGTGTACATAGCACTCCTTACACCAAACCTATCTATTCCTGAGATTCTGCTATAACTTTGGTGCACCACCTCAATCCCAGGAAAAGATACAACTTCCTGAAGGAGTTGCAGATAATATGTTTTTGCCTTCAAATGCAGGCATTGCAGGGCCCTATAAAATATAACTGAGAAAATTGGTATTCCAATAGCAGGGAAGGCATAGAAGCTGAGTGGAAGAGCCTATATCTATGTGATGCCCTCATTCACATTTACTTTATAGTCAATAATAAAATTATGATACGCTTATGAATCTTCAAAGTTGTTAAAAAACCCTCTTTGTAATTTTTATTTTTGCCCTTATATTTACAATGCATGTACCTTGTTTTCCCCAAAATAAGACATCCCCTGATAATAAGCCCAATTGGGCTTTTGAGCGCATGGCAATAAGGCCAAGCGCTTATTTCAGAGTTCAAAAAAATATGTCAAGGTCTTTTTTTCAGGGAAACATTGTATATACTAATGAAAATACAGATAGGAAAGGCTACCAGCTACCAGCTCCATTTTTAAAAAGTGCAGATACAGTGATGGAAGAATTTCAAAGTGTAAATTTGCGTTCGGAAGACAGAGAATGCAAACCCCTTCCATGATCATGCCAAAAAATTTATATGGATGCGTCCATGACATCTTCAGCGGTAGAACTAGATATGAAACCAACTTTATCAAGAGGTGAATTGTTTGCTGTATCAATGTGCTGGGTGAAAATTTCCCCTCTGTTTCAGTCCCACGTCACTTTTAGTTATGCCACAATGTGTAACTATTTGGGGGAAGTTGAAAATCTACACTTCATTATAAAACCATGTAGCAGTTGAACGCTCTCTAATTTTGATGCTCAGACTATGAATAACAAGAATATATTTGTGCTTATCAGAAACCAACTGAGGTCTTTTTAAGGCACATAAATTGCTGAATGACAGCATAGAAATTAGATGAAGTTGTGAACGATAACACAACCAGTTTGTTTATATAAGATCTGTATTTAAGGTTGTTTTTAATGCAAAAAAATAAACCAAAATTGTTTGATTGTATCTATATAGGAGGGACGATCTGCATAGAGGGATTGCTTCAGATGCCAGCAGCAGGCAGATATACATCTCAGTCCAGGCTCCACTTTGTTGACACATCTGGAGATGTCTGTTCCAATCTGAGGGCATCGGTTGTTGATTTTGTGTGAACAGAACTAGTTGGCCAATATTTTGAATTTGGTTCCATAATAGCAGCAATTATAAAATTAAATTCCTAAGCCCATTTGCATTTTTTCTTTTCATCCATTAAACCTTTTATATTTAAGAGTTGCTGTTGGGCTTCTTCCAATCCTCGTTCTGTCTCTAATTTATTCAGTATCTATGAGAACAAAAGAATGTATGCTTATTTTGCTTATCTAAAAAAAAAAAAAATTTCCCCCCAATGTTAAAAAGTAAGCTCTGCTTAAGTAACCATTCCTTCTATAGCCAGGCTATTTTTGCATCTTCCTTTGCAAGTTATTATTAATCACAAGATGAACACTTCTGTTGGCACTAGCAACCTCAATTACAGTCACAAGTGTTTCTGTAAATACAACTCGAATAGCAATAAATGGATGTTGTATATCTGTTAAAAGCAAAAAAAAAAACACCTCCAACTTCAATAATCAAGAGGAATCAACTATCTAAGTATAAATAATGGCATACTGAGTGCTAAAACATTTTCATTACCTGCCAGCTAGATATAAAATGCTTTTGAGATCATGAAAAAAATGGGATATTCAGTGTGTTTGGAAACTAATTATATTAAGTCAGTCTAGTTAATCTACCTCACATGCATTGACTTCTTTGTTTTATTTATAGAAATCATAGTTTTCCATAAAATAAGATTTGTTTCTAAAAGGTTGCACAAGACAAAGAAGATAGCAATGGCAGGAGACAAAAGAATGTAAAACCCAAAGGAACTCTGGGTTCTCCTAAATTAAATTTTGGCACTTATTAAATCTTAGAAAAGGGGTGGGTAACTTATGTACTGGGCATGGCTTTACCAAACTACAGGTTGCTTTCTTCATCTCTCCCCCCCCCCCCCCCGCCAGACGATCTTATTAGCCAGCCTGTGAAAAACAATGCTGTATTGTCAGTAGGGAAACAGGACTGGCCTTAAGAATAAAATGCAAGGTGCCTGGGGTAAAATAGAAAATAGAGGAGTGGAATGGAATGGAATAGAATAGAATAGGAATATATGTAGATATAGATATAGAAATAGGGTATAAGGACTCAGTCATTATAAAAAAGATCACAACCTATTGCTTCAGGGCCATTAATCCATATGAATTATTAATCCTTAAGGGACAGTTTATTCACTTCCAGTTACTTTCTGTCCAGTTCCTCTCCCTCTCCCCTGTCCTAACTAGAAAAGCAGAGATAAGTATTGGGGGAGGGCCAAACAGGAATTTTAGAGTTGAAAATTGCCCACATATATCATGTGCATTGCTAATACAGTAACCACTTTCTTCCCTAATTGGAATGTTCCTGAGCCATTCTATGGCTATGCCATTCAGTAGCCCACAACTAGCCAGGCTAGATGATTGGGACTCTTACCTTATCAAAGTATCTTGCGATATATTGGTAAATTTTATTCAAGGCCTCGGCCTCATTAAACTCATTTTCATGTTTCTAGAAAAAAAAAGTTTGAGGAACTGTTTATATTTAAAGATACCATTATTATCCATAGCACAAAAAATGGTGAATAATAATTACAGTTGCAAGAAAAAGTATGTGAACCCCTTGGGATTACGTGGAGTTTTGCATGAATTGGTCATAAAATGTGCTCTGAACTTTATCTAAGTCACAACAACAGAAAAACACAGTCTGCTTAAAATAATACTACACAAACATTAGATGTTGCCATGGTTTAATTGAACATAACATGTAAACATTCACAGTGCAGGGAGGAAAAAGTATGTGAGCCCCTAGCCTAATGACTTCTCCAAGAGCTAATTGGAGCCAGAAGTGAGCCAAACTTGACTGCAATCAGTGTGATGATATTGGATGTGTTGCTGACAACTGTCCTGCCCTTTAAAAACACACACCTGTTTTGGGTTTACTGGTTTCAAGAAGCACTATCTGATGTGAACCATGCCTCGCAGAAAAGAGCTCTCAGAAGACCTACGATCAAGAATTGTTGACTTGTATTAGCCAACAGGTTGATGCCAGTTATCCAAGAGGTGATTCATGATGATCAAGCGGGATTTATAGAAGGCAGATTTATGAAGGACAATGTAAGGCAAGTTATAGATTTATTGGAATATCTTGAGAAGAACAAGCAGATCTCTGCAGTGCTGGTTTTCTTGGATGCAGAGAAGGCCTTTGATAGAGTGGACTGGAATTTTCTATTAAAGACTTTAAAAAAGATGGATTTTGGGGATCAATTTATACAGGCGGTTTCAGCAATCTATCAAGAACAAAAGGCACAGATTATTATTAATGGAAGTTTGACAACGGATTTTAATATCGAGAAAGGAACAAGACAAGGTTGTCCGTTATCCCCATTGTTATTTATTTTAACACTAGAGGTCTTGTTGAATACAATACGGGACTCGAGTACCTTGAAAGGTATAGTGATAAGGCAAGAGGACTACAGAATAAGGGCATTTGCAGATGATTTGGTTGTTACCCTAACACAGCCGATGGAATCAATAATCCAGATGAAAGACATTATAAAAGATAATGGTACAGTATCAGGATTTAGACTGAACCAGAAAAAAACTAAGATGATAGTTAAAAATATGACACAAGATCGAAAATACGAACTTGAAAGGAGGGCAGGTTTTGAGATTGTACCAAAGATTAAATATCTAGGAGTTCAGGTTGCAGAATCAAATATGAAATTGTTTCAAAATAATTATGAGGTGTTGTGGCGTGATGTACAGAAAGATAAAGAGACTTGGAAAAAACTGCAGCTGTCTTTACTTGGAAGAATAGCAGCAGTTAAGATGAACATTTTGCCAAGATTTCTTTTTTTGTTTCAAATGATTCCGGTGCTTAAAAGTGATAAACAATTGAAAGAATGGCAAAGTGGATTGAATAAGTTTGTCTGGAACGAGAAAAAACCGAGAGTGAAATTGAAAATTATGCAAGATGTTCCAGAAAGGGGAGGTCTTAAACTTCCGAACCTGCAATTATATTATGAAGCAGCAGCCTTGACTCAACTGAGTGATTGGTTTGGAAGGAAAAAGACTGGAATATTGAATATAGAAAGCTTTGATCTTGAATTTGGTTGACATGCTTACTTATTTTATGAAAACAAAGTGGATAAAGTATTTAAAAGCCATATACTTAGAGACTCCTTGATGAGAGTTTGGAAGAAGCACCGATTCAAATGGGATTACAAAATACCGCTATGGCTGGATCTTGGTCATATTGTCACTCGGGGGGTTTTTATATAAAGAAGTTCTTTTTACAGATGCGGGCAGATAGCAACTGAAGACATTAGAGACACTGTTGGATGAAGGGATTAATTTAACTTGGTTACAGTATAATCAACTTCAATTGAGGTGGAAAGAGGACCAAAAAACTGGTATAATGATGCATGAGAAGGAATTGGTTAGACATAAAAGAGAAAGGTCCAATGCATATTAAAAGGCTTTATTATGTTTTGTTAGAAAGGGATTCAGAAACTGAACTGGTTAAAGATTGCATTATTAAGTGGGCACAAAATTTTGCAGAACCAGTGATGTTGGAAACATGGGAAAAAATTTGGGTTCAGAATGTTAAATTTACACAGTCGCAGAATTTGAGGGAAAATTTTTATAAAATGTTTTATAGATGGCATTTAGATCCTAAGAAATTGTCGTGCATGTACCCTAATGTTCAACCAAAGTGTTGGAGATGTGACTGCTTAGATGCTACATATTATCATATTTTGTGGACTTGTAAGAAAGTGAAGGCTTTTTGGATAAAAATTTGGTGGGTTATGCAGAATGTTTTGAAGAAAAAAATTCAGTTTTCTCCACAATTGTTTTTATTGGGTATAGTTAAGGGTTTTACACTGGGTGAAATAAAGTTGATATTGTATATGATAACAGCAGCAAGATTACTGATAGGTCAATATTGTAAAAATGAAGCTGTGCCCACTATCGAGGAATGGACTTTGAAGATGGCCAGTTTTGCAGAGATGGCGAAGATTTCAGCATATCTAAAAGATCACTCACAAGAGACTTATGAATGGGAGTGGAAAAAGTGGATAGATTATGTGCAGAACAAATATCAGACTAGGAAGTATCAGATAGCTTTTAACTGAAAGTGTTATATAAAGATAGAAATATTTGAATTTTGTGAAGATGAAAAATATATTGGGGATGGAGGGGTTCAAGTTTTATAAAAAGGGGATTTTGATTTGGATTATATTCTATGGAAGTCCGGGGGGGAGGGGTGGGTTAGGGGGGGTTGGGGAGGCTAGGGAGGGTTGGGGGGAGGAAATGGGGAGAAAATGTAATTGTAAAACTTTTCCAATAAAAAAAAAAAAGAAGAATTGTTGACTTGCATGAAGCTGGAAAGGGTTAAAAAAGTATCTCCAAAAGCCTTGATGTTCATGTGTCCACGGTAAGACAGACTGTCTACAAATGGAGAAAGTTTAGCACTGTTGCTACTCTCCCTAGGTGTGGTCCTCCTGTAAAAATGACTGCAAGAGCACAGCGCAGAATGCTTCATGAGGTAAAGAAGAATCCTAGAGTGTCAGCTAAAGACCTACAGAAATCTCTGGCACATGCTAACATTTTTGTTGACATATCTACAATAAGGAAAACATTAAACAAGAATGGAGTACATGGGAGGACACCACGGAGGAAGCCATTGCTGTCCAAAAAAAATATTGCAGCACGTTTGAAGTTTGCAAAAGAGCACCTGGATGTTCCACAGCCCTACTGGCAAAATATACTGTGGACAGATGAAACCAAAATTGAGTTGGTTGGGAAGAACACACAACACTCTGTGGAGAAAAAAAGGCACAGCACACCAACATCAAAACCTCATCCCCACTGTAAAACATGGCGGAGGGAGCATCATGGTTTGGGGCTGCTTTGCTGCCTCAGGGCCTGGACGGATTGTTGTCATTGATGGGAAAATGAATTCCAGAGTTTATCAAGACATTTTGCAGGAAAACATACGACCATCTGTCTGCCAACTGAAGCTCCGCAGAGGATGGGTTATGCAACAGGACAATGACCCAAAGCATACAAGTAATTCAACAAAAAAATGGCTTCAACAGCACAGAATACGCCTTCTGGAGTGGCCCAGTCAGAGTCCTGAACTCAACCCGATTGAAATGCTGTGGCATGACCTTAAGAGAGCGATTCACACCAGACATCCCAAGAATATTGCTACACTGAAACAGTTTTGTGAAGAGGAGTGATCCAAAATTACTCGAGATCGTTGTGCAGGTCTGATCTGCAACTACAGGAAACGTTTGGTTGAGGTTATTGCTGCCAAAGGAGGGTCAACCAGTTATTAAGTCCAAAGGTTCACATACTTTTTCCTCCCTGCACTGTGAATGTTTACATGTTATGTTCAATTAAACCATGGCAACATCTAATGTTTGTGTAGTATTATTTTAAGCAGACTGTGTTTTTCTGTTGTTGTGACTTAGATGAAGTTCAGAGCACATTTTATGACCAATTCATGCAAAACTCCATGTAGTCCCAAGGGGTTCACATACTTTTTCTTGCAACTGTACAAGTAAACATAGAAAGACAAAGGAAAATATTACTGGAACCTTTGATATGTGTCTGAATAAATTCATTAATGGGAATTGTCCTTTAAATACGGTAAGATACAACTCCATTTACAATATACGTTTAAGTTCCAACTACAGCAGAAATAATAGATAGATACCTGTGATTCCAGAATTAAAAATTCTTCCAGCTCTGCTCTGGGCAGTGGAGGCAAATCCCTTATTGCTTTATAGAAAGCTTTAACTTCCTCTTTATAAAGTGGTATATCCTTAGCATACAGAAGTTTATTTGTTGGCGCTTCCTTTGAGGAGGAAGAAGAAAAGACAGGTCATAAAAGTTAGCAAGATGCCTCATTTGTCAGTGAACCCATTGTATTGTCAAAATTAGGGAACAATCAGTTCTGGTCATCAGTCATATCAGGCAATCTTGGTGAACATAATAGACTATTTGCAGATTTACAACCATTCTCTGAAATTCCTGAGTACAACGTTTTAGGAAAAGTGTCTTATGGGACATCAGGGCCACCAGTGTCATTGGAATAGTCTTCTAGCCAGCAGGCAAATACATGTCTGGTTCTTGCCAGGTGCACCAAAACTTTCCTAGGAACAGCGACAGAAGAATTGGGAAGCTCAGAAAACTAGCATGAAGTCCTTTTCAGGATACAAAGGAAAGATAGGGCAGTTGGTCAGCCCTAGAAGAGAAAGGGGCTTTTGCATCTGGTCCCAACTTCTGATAGTGTGATTCCCCCACCCCATTTGTGCTCTGGGCACCCTCCTGCCTATGAGTCCTTTCTTATAAAAGCAAACTTTGCTTGTGCTAAATGTGGCCCTTTCTCAAACTTATCATCACAAGATTTGATAACAATTCATGCAAAATGATCAGAGTTTTCTGGTAATTAGGAAAAATTAATAATTTGTTCACACAAACTGGGCTGAACTGGCTAGATAGCATCCCGTGTGATCCTAGTCTAGCAGACATCATATCAGGAAGCTAGGTAAGAGCTTGTGAAGCTAATACATTTCTCTATGCAGGTTATGAAGCTATTCTAAAAAAAAACTATGGACATAGAAGGTATGAAACTATGCTCCCAAAAGAATGTGGACATGGCTCAGGAAATATTTTTTCAGTGAGTCAAATTTAAAGATGAAATGACCATTTTCAATAGGAATAGTATAGTGCTTGGAAGACTGTAATCCTGTTAACTCACTTATCTGAAAGTTAGTTCTGGACAACTTAACAGGACTTACTTTTTAATCCTGGTTTCTCTCTGAGCTTGGTTGTTTGCAAAATCCACACTAATTAGTACTCATGATGCTACCTAGTTGGGTAATGAAATGTCTGCAAGCAAACAACCAAACTCAGAGAGCACCAAGAATTCCTCTGTAAACCCAAGAATGACAAAGATCAATTCAGCCAGAGTTCAGTTGTTTATTTGCTAACGCACAATAGACAGAATCTTGCTAGACTGAATCCTTACTACTATTATACTAACAAGATGCTAGGGAGTGACTATCCTAACTCACTTCCTCTGTCTCCTATCCAGTTTCAGACTGGGCTGCCTCTTGCCTCCCCACCTCCCATTCTGAATATGTTCCCTCCTTCCTGGGAAACTTAAAAAAGAGATTCTTGGTATGCATGAAAAATAAGACGCTACCTTTCCCAAATGTTGCTCTGACAGAGAAAATGCATCCATAAATGCTTGTGCAATGACTGACAGGCAGCCATCTATATGTGGAGTCTTTTTAATATCAAAGACAAATTGAGGATTCTTCAGAATATTCACCCAGAATCGAAGAGGCAGACTAGACAAAAAAAGTATTTTAAAAAGTTATATTGAAATAAATATAAATCCTTCATCTAAATCCTTCATCCTGCAAAATCTAGCAAATATTTATTGTAAAAAAACACTAACCAAAAGTAATATAAAAATCATTTTACTGTCAATTGATGAACACATTTTCAACATGCCCTGCAGTGCTAATAATTTCTGAAATTGTTATGTGTGTATGCATGCATGCATATATGTATGTATTCAGTTCACACAATTTCTTTGCGATTCTGGATGGCTTACAATTTTTTTAAAAAAAGAATAATATTAGAGATACAAATAAAAAGGGACCATGGCTGACTGAAGAACAATACATCCAGCTATTCAGCATACACAATTTGCTTTGGGGAACAACCATGTTTTTAAAAGTTTCATAGATTTTTAAAAGTTTCCAAGGGTGAATGCTCCCTGAATGACTGGAAAGATGTTCCAAAGCCCAGGCACTGCAACAGAATAGCATGCTTCCTCAGTCCCACAAGATGGCACTGTTTAATCTTTGGGGCTCAAAGCACAGCCACCTTGCTTGCTCACACTGGATGGGCAGAAACAATTGGAGATAAGCAACCTCTCAGAAAGCCAGGCCTAAGCCAGGCCAAGTACTTTTTTCCACTTCTGCATTCTTGAAACTGTGGCTTCTGGATGGTTTTTAAAAGAGGTCCAATCCAGAGCATGTTATAATAATCTAATTGTGAAATGACTGGTTAGTAAGTGACTATCTGAAGGGCCTCATAGTTCAGGAAACTGGTGCATTAGAGACTCTTCAAGCAGGAACTGAGAGTCCAGGAGGAACCCCAGATTTCACACCATCTCAAATGGGGAAGTACATCTGACTGCAAGTTAGTATATTGGGGGAGGGGCTTGAGTAAACATAGCAACTTGGTCTTCTCAAGACTGAGACTAAGTCAGTTTACTCCATCGTATCCATATAGCCTGCAAGCATTAGGCTAGGATTTTAATGGTGTTACTTTGCTAATTCAGTCAATATATAACTGGAGTGATAATACTTGACCTCAAACTGACAGTTGACCTTACCCAGCAGTTTTATGTATATTTTAAACTTGACAATTTCATGTATTATAGAATGGAAGAGAGCCTGTAGTACCTAAGAAGTCCTCCCAATTAACATCAGTTGATACTAGCTGCACAGAAATTCTATCTGAGCTAATAGGCTTGTTCACTTCCTAAGGAGTCACAGAATCAAATTCACTCTAAATAATCCCCCAGAACCACAAACAACTTTATCTGCCAAAAAGCAAGAATATTCTATATGCTGCCAAATTACAGTGGGCACATAAATTACCTGTTGGTTTTCCATATATGGACCACATCAGGATCTGTAATTTTTTTATTTTCAGCCTGAGCATCCAGAAAATCAAAAAAATATTTAATAGCAACTGGGGCTTTATTGTTGGGCAAATTCCAAATGCTTCTGAAGAGCTTTTCAACAGTTGAGTGGATAGCAACCTGTGACAAAACAAAACAAAAAATTCATTACTGTGTGTGTGTGTGTGTGTGTGTGTGTGTGTGTGCGCGCGGGCGTATGTTCATCTAGGAAAATTGACCCAATATATGTGATTTTCCTCAATCACCATTCCCACAAACACTTTATCCTCAATCATTTGATCAAGTGTCATGAAAGCAGCCTTTCTTAGAGCTCCTCTATGTGTAATTGAGACTCCAATGAATCTCAACTTATGTAAGTGAAAGAGGAAGCCTTCTTATATATATGGATGCACACAACCATGATTTAGTGCATAATTATACTTAATTATGTATTTAATAAGGTCAGTATTCAATTATATGTAAAGCATTTCCAAAATGCTGTTGCTTTACATATGAAATAGAAAGTTTTGTCATATATTCCTTTCCCCAGTGCTTTTTAGCTTTCACATGCAAACAAGTCATTTTGTAAGTTAACAGAATATACACTAAATAATTATAGCATTATAGCATTCTTTTACAATAAGAAATAAAACTTTGGAGTCACCTTAGTAGAGAGAAGTTTAGTGAGATACATTTCTTTGACTTTAAATTTTTGTTTTCCTTTATGTTTTGCATTCTGTGTTTCTTTGGCTGCTTCTGCATCTGGTAATATCTGTAAGAAAGGTTTACACAGATGTTCATGGAAATGCTGCGATTAAGGAGCTAAACAAATGACTAATTACTAGGTATTAAGCTGACTTACCAGATGGCAATAGTCCTCAGAATATTCTCCATCTGGTCAACATGGTGAAGAGGGGGGAAAAAGGGTAAACTGAATGTACACATAAAGATCAAGCTATGACCTAGAAAGTAGGCTGATGCTCAGGAAAAATTCACTGAAACATGCATAGTTAGCTAAATTTATTCTTATTCAGATTACTGCCAATGTAGATGGTAAGATCTTTAATCGTGGTAGTCCTTCCTATTAACTGGTACCATTAATATTTAAGTGGAAATAGATGCTTGCTTACAAATATCAGAAAATAGTAATCCCAACATCTCGTCCTCGACTGATGTTATGTAATGCCAGGTCGGTAATTAACAAAGGCCCCCTCATTTGTGCTCTTATTGTGGAGTGGGGTGTAGACCTGGCTGGGATTACGGAGACCTGGTTGGGCCAGGAGGGGGGGTTCCCCTAGTTGAAATCAGCCCTCAAGGCTTCCGTGCATTTCATCAGCCGAGGGCCCAGGGGAGGGGGGGGGAGTAGCGGCAATTATTAGAGAAAGTCTTTGTCCGAGGGAGGCCACTGTTCCTCAGATAGCCGGATGTGAGTCCCTTTTTGTGAAGTGGGGTCGTGGGGTGCAGATGGATTTGCTGACTACGTATCTGGCTCCCTGCCACATGGTGGCGACCCTGCCCGAGCGGCTCGACGTGATTGCCGGGGTGGTGGTTGATACCCCCAGATTTATTGTTATGCGGGATTTCAACCTGCCATCCATCGGTGAGACATCAGAGGTGGCTCGGGAGTTTATGGCTTCCATGACGGCCATGGACCTGACCCAGTTAGTGCAAGGCCCCACTCACACAGGGGGACACACTCTGGACTTTATTTTTATTTCTGGTCAGTGGCTGAATGATCTTGGTAGAGGGGACCTAGACATTAAACCCTTGCCATGGACAGATCATTCGCTCCTTCGCTTAAACTGTCAAGCCGCTTCCCCCCACCGCAGGGAGACGGAACTGACTAGATGGTTCCGTCCCAGGCGCCTGATGGATCCCGAAAGGTTCCAGATGGAGCTTGGGCTGTTTCCTGAGACTCTGGCACACGACTCGACTGAAGACCTGGTGGCCGCTTGGGATAGTGCGGCCGCAGGGGCTTTGGACTGTATCGTGCCTTTGCGGCCTCTGACCCAATGCCAATCTCAATTGGCTCCTTGGTTCTCCGAGGAGCTGAGAGAGATGAAGCGCCGGAAAAGACGCCTAGAGAGTGTTTGGAGGACTAGTCAATCCGAATCTGACCAGACACAGGTGAGGTCTTATATCAAGACCTACCTAGTGGCGATAAAAGCGGCAAAATCTAACTATTTTTCCGCTCTTATCGCATCTGCAGAGAACCGCCCAGCTGCTCTGTTTAGGGTGACCCACTCCCTCCTTTGAGTGGAAGTGCGGGAAGATCCCTTGTAGGCTCGAGCTGAAGATTTTGTGCAATTCCTGCATGATAAAGTCCTCAGATTCGGGAAGGCTTGGACTCCGACTGGGTGAGTCGGGGAGGGAGACGGGGGTGAGTCTTGAGAATATTATCTGGGAAGAGTTTGACCCTGTGGCTTCCGAGGACATGGACAGGATTCTGGTGGGCTTAGTGCTGCCACATGTTTATTGGACCCGTATCCCTCCTGGTTGGTACTGGCCTCCCGGGAGGTTACACGAGGCTGGCTCCAGGGGATTTTAAATGCTTCTTTGAGTGAGGGTGCCTTTCCCGCCACCTTGAAAGAGGCGATGGCGAGGCCCCTCCTCAAGAAGCCATCCCTGGACCCGGCTGTATTAGCAAATTACCGTCCGGTCTCCAACCTTTGTTTTGTGGCGAAGGTTGTCGAGAGTGTGGTGGCATGACAGCTACCCCGGTACCTGGAGGAAGCTGTCTATCTGGACCCGTATCAGTCGGGCTTCAGGCAGGGGTACAGCACAGAAACAGCATTGGTCGCGTTGGTGGATGATCTCTGGAGGGCTCGGGACAGGGGTTGCTCCTCTGTCCTGGTCTTGTTAGATCTCTCAGCGCCTTTTGATACCATCGACCATGGTATCATGCTGCGTCGGCTGGAGGGCTTGGGGGTGGGAGGCACCGTGCTGCGGTGGTTCTCCTCCTATCTCTTCGACCGGTCGCAGTCTGGGTTGGCAGGGGGGCAGAGGTCGACCTTGAGGCATCTCGTTTGCGGGGTGCCGCAAGGGTCGGTCCTCTTGCCGCTCCTGTTCAACATTGCTTTGGGGTGGAGTTCCATCAGTACGCTGATAATGCTCAGCTTTACATCTCCACCCCAAACCACCCAAATGATGCCCTTGATGTGATGTCCCGCTGCCTGGAGGCCATGCGGGTCTGGATGGGGAGAAATAGGCTCAAGCTCAACCCTTCCAAGACTGAGTGGCTGTGGCTTCCGGAGTCCCGGTATAGTCAGCTGGTGCCATCGCTGACTATTGGGGTGAATCTTTGCTCCCCACAGAGAGGGCTCGTAATCTGGGTGTCCTCCTGGACTCACGGCTGTCTTTAGAAGAGCATATGACGGCCGTAGCCAGGGGGGCTTTTTATCAGGTTGGCCTGATCCGCCAGTTGCGTCCCTTTCTGGACCAGGAAGCCTTGCGCATGGTCACTCACGCCCTCGTCACCTCCCGTCTGGACTATTGTAATGCTCTCTACATGGGGCTCCCCTTGAAGAGCACTTGGAGGTTCCAACTGGTCGAGAATGCAGCTGCGCGGTGGTTATAGGTGCACCTCATTACGCCCATGTAACACCTCTCCTCCGCGAACTGCACTGGCTCCCAGTGGTCTTCTGGGTGCAATTCAAGGTGTTGGTCACCACCTTTAAAGTGCTCCATGGCATAGGACCAGGATATTTACAGGACCGCCTTCTGCCACCAATATCCTCCCACCGACCAGTCCGCTCCCACAGAGAGGGACTCCTCAGGATACTGTCGGCCAAGTTATGTCAGCTGGCAATACCCAGGAGGGCCTTCTCTGTCGGAGCTCCTGCCCTTTGGAATGAATTGTCCCCGGATATTCGTAACATCTCTGACCTCCGGGTCTTTCACTTTGCCCTCAAGACCCTACTGTTCCGACAGGCAGGGCTGTCTAACTGAATGATTTTAAATTGGGTTTTAATATTGGGTTTTTAAAATTTGGCCAAAACTATGTAATGATTTTAATTAATTTTAACTATGATATTGTATATTTATGTTTTTAATCTTGGCTGTACACCGCCCCGAGTCCTTCGGGAGAAGGGCGGTATATAAATAAAATTATTATTATTGTTATTATTATTAACATCTGGAGGGAGTAAATTGAGTAACAATTGGTTTTCAATTAGTTTTTCAAAATCGGGTTTGCCAGGACTTCTATGAGTTGATTTTTGCAAGGCATGAAGTATACAATTTGTCTTTCATTTTGTTTGATTCGGAGAGAATTGAAATCCTGGACTGGGCAAATGAGCTTCTTAAAATCATAAAGCTGCCCAAAATTGAGAACAGAATATTTAATTTTTCTTCAGTTAAATAATTTTAGTTCTTATCATATTACTGTATATCTAAATTGGTTCTATATTCTCAGTTCATATGAACTTCTGAATTATAATTCAATTATAAGTTAAAGAATTACCACAAACTTAAAATTTCAAAAATACAATATATTATATAAATATGTTACTTATTTTACCAGCTGATATATCTTGATATATCTTCTTAAATACTTTCATTGTTGCTCCATCTGAAATCTGAAATCATACAATAAAGCATCTTTCTTACTTTTCTTGAAATCTGTATCAAATTGTCATACTTTACATATGCTCTGTATGTTAACAAAATGAAAATGCATGTTATAAATTAACATCTGCCTAATACTCCTCTAACAAAGGCAAATTTTCAACACATTTGGATGTTTATTCTTACCCCATAATGACCTATGGTGTTCAGTTTAGTAACTCCATTTTCTAAAATTACGGAGGAACCATCTACATCCAGAAGTTCTTTTGCTTGGGAACCTGATTCAAGAGCTGACAACACAAATAAAATAGTTAATCTGCGCTTAGATTTAAAAAGCCTTTTCCTGTTAAGTTAAAGCAATATATTATGTGAAGCAAAAGTTATTCTTTTTGTATAGTATTGTTTATTTTGTACGGTTCACATAAAAGATGTTGCTTACAATTGTATCACATTTCTTCTTCGCTTTCTTTATCACAGTAGAATTTTGTGAAAAACTTCAAAGTGACTATGCAAGTGTGCTATTGTCACTGCTGAAGGGGATATTATCAGTATATATTCTAGGTCAACAAAAATTGCTACACTATTTGTAGCATTGTTCTAACACACTACTTGTGTCCAATGCTACATACTTGCTAACTGATGCAATTTAGAATTTTTATGATAAGATCAATTTTATTTGATTTTTATCACTTTCCATTTCTATGTAACAACCTGGATGGCTAGTAACTTATAAAAAACACAGAACAAAATAAAGTTCAGAACCAACAATGTATTAAATCCTAACATGATAACTGAGAAAAGCCCAACATATCACGGACTCCAACTAACCTCCCAGCCCATGGAATCAAATCCAAGCCTTAGAACATTCTGACAAATCAGCTGGGTCATGGTCAGTCTAATCTCTATGGCTGCAATAGAAAAGGATCACTTTCTGAGTCCTGCAAGATGACATTCTGTAACTGATGGGACTGATAACATGCCTGATGGAAGCAACTGGGGAGAGGCAGATCTACAAATAAAGCTCCAGACTGTGGAGGGTTTTGTTTGTTTGTTCAATTTATATAGCCTCCCCGCCCCAAGACATGCTTCTTATAGGTGACAATCAGCACCTTGAATTGTATCTGAAAGCACTCAGAAAGCAGTGCAGCTAAGCTATAACAGGGGTGCATTTCTATTGTACTTTTTCAGCAAAAAGCCACAAATGTATTTACAAAAAAAATGCAAGACATATTCAGGTAATAAATTATACTAAATAACTTCAATAGGTTAATCTTATAGTTCATACATTAAATAGTGAAATAATAATTTTTTGTTTTTAAAAATGCAAACAATACTATTTAAAGTAAATAATAAAAACAATTATATAGTTGTGGAGAAACAAAAACAAAAAGCTATTTTTGAATTTATAACTAGTATAGCACTATTAGTATCTTACTCAGGCCCATTTCTCTTAGCTGGAGACCATAGAGGGATCCGTTCTTGTTCAGAAAGGCCTGTAGGATCTTCTCTTTGACCTGTCCAATGGTGTCACAATCCAATATTTTAACTTGGATATTCTGAGTAGCGCCACTGGACTCATTTTCTTGGATATTTTCAAAGACAACATTTAATACCTGGAAAAGTGTGAATATTCATTCAAAGTGACTTAAAAGTTGAAACTGGATAGAAAATACACATAATAAGGATTATTAGGAATACTTAACAGGAAGAATGGCATTCACTGATTTCTAAATTATTATCATACTTCACATTTCTCTTGGATAAACCTCCAAATGCACATTCTTCTTTCCTCAGATACATACACAATGAACAACCTTCACACACAATCTTTCCCTGTTTTCTTTATTACTTCTATGTCCTATCACTGCTTGTCCAATGTTTTCATTCTGACAAGGGTTTCCCTCTTTCCATAATTCATTCTCTGCAATTCTTTTTCCTATATGGTCCAGTCTAGATTTTGTCAGATAAACTCCATAAAATTCACCATCTCCAAGCTTTCAGAGTAGTAGTTATGGCTAGTACTTATATCCTGTAGTATTTATTTAGGGTAGTACTTATTACAGTAAACTCCAGTAATTCAAGATAACAAATGACAGTTTGCTGAGATTTACTTTATTATATTCTCAAATCTACAGCTAAAGAAAAAACAATCACCAGGGCTTTTTACAGACACATAGGAAGTAATCCATGGGCTTTTTAGAATTCTGATCATGCTGCCCATCTTCAGACAAAACTACAACTTGGCCTTAGGCTGTACAAATACAAACCTGCTCTTCCCTTTTCTCACTTTCCTTTCCTTTGTGGTTATTTTTCTAAATAAGTGGTTTAGAAAAGCAATTTCACAGGAAACCCATAGTATTTGATAATGAATATTCCCAGGGCTAAAGAATGAGGTTATCCTGTCAAACCTCTCCGTAGCTGACCTTTTCCACATGAAGAAAATGAGCACCAGGTGGTACAACTAAGATGGAACAAACTATCAGAATAGTTTTTGCATTCTCCCACAGCTCTGAACTATTTAGATCACCTTGAGCATATTGGAAGGGAATTGTTTACAACACCACAAAAACCATGGATACATAAATAGCTCTCTTTCTTTAATTTCCAATATTATGCTTTCCTCTTACCATTCACAGAGATAAATGTCATATCACTTTTTTCAGTGACGTAGTAACTTTGAACAATTACCAAATGAACTGTTGTATGTCAAGGCCTACCTGTGTAGTCGAGTGTATGAATAACATGCAACCCTGCATCCTTGATAAGAAGGATGGTATTATGTACATATTTTGAAAATTGCTTCCTGTTGAAATGACTGATTTGTGGGTGGTGCAAACCACTAAGCATAGTTTCAGAAACAGAATGATAAAATAATTCCACTGAGCTTTATGCTACCTCTGACCTATACTGTTGATTGTGTTGAGATACTTATTACCACAAAGACAGGATTGAAAAGATGAAATAAATACTTGGAGAAAATTTTATAGAATGGAACTGTTTTCAATTTTCTGGGGCTAATTCATCTTCAACAAAAAATATAAAAATAATATAATAATTCTTTGCCCATTTCCATAACTAGATGAATAGATACTAAGGTACATTAAATACCTGTCAATTAAATTAAGTTAAAGGGTTAACCTTTCTTGGCACTGAATCTTGATTTTTAAAATACATCATGCAAAGCCTTTATTGGAATATATGCTTCTTTCATACAAACTGTCCTGGTTCCAGTCATAAAGTCATTAGGTAACATACCACTGTGCTGAATTCAGGCGCTTGCCACAGTAACCAGTCTTCATTTAGTGTGTATAGGGCCTTGCAAGATATTGCATCCACAGGACCCTTGATAATCCTTTGATTTAAAGTTGTTACAAGTAAAAAGAATGGTTCCCCAACTGTTTCCTATGAAAGAAAATGAAACACACTTATTTTCTTTTGTTACATGTCTTTGCAATTGTTTAATGAATGTGCTGTGAAAAAGAAGGAAAGGGAAAGTATTAAGTATGCCCCAGTTGTAGTTCAAATCCGTTTTGAAAAATATGCATTTTCAATTCACACAAAACTTTGAAACCAAACTATTTCTTTGAATCTATATTTGGCATATGAATGCTGAAAAGCTGTAACTAATATGATACTTGTATGTAATAAATTAAATTAACATGCAGCTGATCAGATTTTTTCCCCCTCATGTCAAAGTGGCTTCTGCAGGAAATATTCAGGAATGTTTAAAGTAATAGATTACTTATGCCTCGTGTATCAATCTGAATTTATTTAATTCATTAAGAACACCAAGTTTATGAAATTTAATTTAATTAAAATAAGAGGCTGTCTGCAGAGCTTGTGCCAGCAGTCCACAGTGTCAAAATAAAGCAAAATAAAGTCAAAATAAAGTGGGTGATCAAGGCTGCTAGGAGACCGTGGAAAATGTGAGCAGGAAAATCTGCATGCAAATAAACCAGTCTCTTGCTCACTGATGCTATATAGCGAAAACATATAATATATAATACTTGCCCGAAGGAAACCAGAAAGGCAAACTGACATCCAGTTTGTAAGCAGCTTTTCTACTACTGATTCTGTGCGCCTTAGCATCAGCTTAGGTTGCATATTGCTAGACTGCTCCATCAAATCTTTTGTCAAAACTTCTAGAATATTAGTTAAATAGACTAGATTGGTCTGTAGTGCAATTGTCAAAAAAGATGCAAACAAGCATCTGTTTAAAAAGAGAAAAAAAAACAGGTTAACAATAATTCTGCATGTTAGGAATCTGAATTATTACCTTATAATAACACCACTAGCTTGATCCAAACTCACTCACATCTTGTCATGTGCCATACAAAAACATGAGATGATTTCTGGAACTACTAAATATAAAGGGTCTAGAACACAGAATAAATAGAGTTGGAAGGGACCTTGGAGGTCTTCTAATCCAACCCCCTGCTCGAGCAAACAAATAGTTGTCCGATCTCAGACAAATAGTTGTCCGAACTCTTCTTATGAACCTCCAGTGTTGGAGCATTCACAACGTCTAGAGTCAAGAAGCTTCTTGGATAGGATTGATAATCAAAGGTAGCCTAGTACATCTAAGAGCAGAGCATTTATTGGCAAGGTCACGAATTAAGGCTAGAAATATAAACAAAATCTGTACTGTTTACAGAGTTAAGAATCTGAATATTATGAATGTAAACTCTGTTAGCCATTATACAGGTGAAGAAAAGGATAGGAAGCATAAAACTAATGCTTATCAATAAACACCTGTGTTTTGTTCAGACAATAAAACTGGTTATTTTTCAATCACCTAATGGCTCAAATTATATAAATTATGCAACAGAAAATTAACCTGCAGAACTTTTTCACATCTGAATTGGAATAAAAAATGGCTTTATTATGAATAATATAAATGCCTTATTTCCAACATCAACATCAGTTGGGAAGTATTCACACAATCTCCCAAATGCAAAGGCTAGATGAAAGTGAAATTATTAATTGATAAGACTTATATGGCTTATCATAACACAGGGTGACATATTCTATTCAAGATGAGAAGACTTTTCCAAAAGTGAAGAAATCAACAAGTAGGAAGGCACTTTCAAAAAATATTTTGACTATTTTAACCCAAAAAATCACGATTTGTCCCCAGTTTTATACAACTTGCAGAATTTAAATTTTATAGCATACCTATCTTTTATATCAAAGGTTTTCTGTTTTTCAAGAATGTGAATCAGCGTAACAAGAAATTTTTTGTTACAAATTAATGCATATAGACCCTGGTCTTTGCTCTGAAAGAAATGAAAGACATAAATGACATTATTGTTCACCTATTTTTAATGTCGTATATATTTAATTCTTAAAACTGCAAAAATCATACTCTGATATTTAGAAATCCTGCTATAGATATTGATGTTACAAGAAATACAAAGGAGATGGATAAAGGAACACATTATTCCTCTGAGTAAAACTTCTCAGAGTTCTTGCAATATCTGTCCCAGCTTGGATATGCAATATTTGTAGATTTTGTACAAAAATCTATATCTTAGAAATATTTTTTAAAAGCATAACAAACTTAAAAGAATGAAAAATATAGGTACTTATACTTACTAGAGGTTCATTAGAGTCTTCAATAAATATAGACGAAATACCTATAGCCTAAACAAAAAAATTGTGAATACAACATTAAACATTTTCTAAACATTTGCAGCATAAATATAAAGATGATGCTGATTTTGATGAGGTGTAATGATGTATTCTGAATGTTCCCTCTCTAAACTACAAATGAAAGTAATCTGAAAATTCTTAGAAACCATGGGCTTTGTAAATTAGCTGCATACTGAAAACTACTTGTTCAGTAATCATTTCTTAAGAAAAGAAAAACAAAACTAATGCTGATTCAAAGCTGAAATATTTGTCATTTGAAACCCTTTTACTCACCCTACATCATCACAGAGGATGGAAACTGATTGGGGTGGGGGGGGCACCAGGATATACTGACTCTTTCTATAACAGGAAAGGTCTCACTATTCAAAAAAATGAAGAAATAAACAAGAACTTAGCAACTTTAAGACTGGCCAGGGAATTCTGGGAGTTGAAGTCCACAAGACTTAAAGTTTCGAGACCTCTGATCTAAAACACTGCCATATTTGTCCTTTTTTAAAATACCAAAGATTTGCATATGTTGAGAAGGAACCCTGAATTTCACTTCTATTTTTATTATCCCTATTCCATCACCTTGAAGGAAGATGATACTTTGCAAATGGATTGATGAATTAGAAAAACTTTTTCAATTGCAAACTGAATGATCATTGGCATTTTAAAATTGTAAGATTCAAAGCAGATCCTTATCAACTATCTGATTTGTGAAATGTTGGTTCTTTCTCCAGATGTTATTTTTGTGTTGTGTGGTCTATTTTATTTTTGAAAAAAATGAAACTATGCATTATCTAGAGTTTTAATGGAGTTGGGCAGGTTACATTTAATAAATTAAAATACATTATTTCAATTACTTGTTTGTTGTAGACAATCATTTACCTCTGGGAAAAATGTCCTAAGAACAAAATGTTTATAATCAAGAAATGGAATTGTTCCAAAGCTATCAACTATATCCAATTCTTCAACTTGTAGTTCAATAAATCCTATAAAACAAAAAAGTCTGCTGTAGTGTTTATTTTTATAAAGTTACATTCTAATAACAATTTTCACTGTAATTCTGGAAAGAAATGATAAGGAAAGAAATGGTTATCAGTATGTGTGTTTGTGCATACATTTGTGTACATGTATTTATTTCTGTGGAATATACAAAACTATCTTTTTAATATGCAGATTTTTAAAATCCATTTTTGTATACAACACAGAAATGAACAAGGGATATCAAATGATTATTTATTGTAAGATCAGCAATAATACTCTGTGGAAAAGTTTAATCCAAACTCCAATAAAGACAACTATGCATTATGTGTCAGAACAGGCTCTTTCAATCACATGAAGATTTAAGATAAACGCATAAAAATAGTTTTTCTCTTAATATACAAAAACTTAGTATGAGATATTTAAGGAATGACTTTTGCTTTATTAAATTGGAGAAATCATGTGTTTTAGCTGTAGCTAAAGTTAACATTATTGCAAATGCATAAACCATTTGTCTAGTCTTAAGAAATTTCTTTGCACGTTATTTCTGATATTGGCAACATCTACATACATTTATCTATTACTGACCTCTTTCTATGAGAGTAGACCTTGTAGGTCTATTTATATTTGTTTATTTGTATATACAGTTCTTGTTTCCTACGAACAAGGGGAGATTGGCTAAAACGAGCACTGAAGTTTTGCAATAGTAAAGGTAGTTTATAAGACAATTTTACAAAGGGTTTTATAAAGAATATTAAAGGAATTTTGCAGAAAAAGATGTTTCCTCCACAATTCTGTCATGTAGTGTGGTAATGTAGGTACAAAACTAAATTTCTGTATTTGATACAATGATAAAACAATTGCATAAAAACAATGCAACAATTCTGGGGACTTTTATACCCAAGTGTCAATTCATTCACATGCATTCTGCTGATATAAATTTACCTTCCCGTATTTCTTTACGAAGTTCACATTCCAATAGTTCCAGATGTTCACTTAATTTTTGATTTAATTGTTTGGACTTTCGCTGGGTGACAAAAAATGCAACTAAAAAAAAATAACATTAAGCTAACAAGGTGTTATCATGCCATCTGTCCTAATACATACATACTTATAATTTGTTTTAAAAGGACAAAAATATCTGAAAACTGGTGCAGCTCAGAGTGGCCAAGTTTAAACTGACATTCAATATATTTAAATCAATATATTAAAAGTATCTGCAGGCTACAAAAAAAAACTAAAAATAATACTAGAACTGTAAGTAGTAGTAGAAGGCCTAAGCAAGCTCCACAATTTTGGGAGTATGGTTCTCCTTCCTCAAAAGCCTTCCTTTCTGTCATCTCACACTGTGGCAAATCTTGACAAGATTTGGAGGCCTCTGCCTAGGAAGGAAAATCCATAAAGTTCATTATATTGATGGAACTGAAGAATTTAGGTAATTCAGTCTGAGGCCTTGGAAAGGTTTTGCATATAGCAAGGGAGAGAAAAGAATAGAATGGATCATTAGTCAGATGCAGTATAAGCAGAACTTCTTGAGCTGTGAGATGATTATGGGTAAAGTGCTCTCTGATGACTCTAAGTGGGTTTAGCTGATGATTTGGGTGACTGGCAGAGCTTTGAGCTGTATCAAATGACTTGGTTTATTTTCATTTATTTTATTTTCATTGACTATCGTATGCAGCCAGTTTTGTAACAAATTAATGGATAGAGATAAGTATGCAGTTACTTACCCGCAATTACTATCGGGATTAACAAAAGAATGTAGAAGAATGAATAGTTTTTGTTTTCATTCGGAACTTCATACACAAAATTCCCTACCTTGACCTATGGATAAATAAGACATTGATTTAGATAATGTATATTATTTATATATTATATAATTATAGAAGATTGCAGTCAGTATATCCAGAATCTGCTATAGGGATAAAAGGAATTGGCATACTCTATATTTCCAAAATAGTTGATAGTAATTGTATTAATTTATTATATGACTCTTCTTTTATTAGTTTTATTATTTTTATATGAGGCTTTATATTCTGTAAGCCGCCTTGAGTCACCATGTGTGAATAGGCGGCAATATAAATCCAATCAATCAATCAATCAATCAATCAATCAATCAATCAATCAATGTTTTAAATGTATTTGATTATACTGTGATGATCTGGGGCAAGGCACAGAGGCAACACAGTCAGCTCCTTTATTGCACCAACTTTCACCTAAATGTTCCTACATTATGGCAAGCCCCAGAGCAAAGTGATCACACACACACAACACAAACACACACCTCCAGCAGCCTCTGGCTGCAAGTAGTCCAGCAAAATGGTGTGAGCACAATGGCTGCAAAGTAAGAAATGCAGCGGGGCAAGGGAATAAGTCAATGAGTCCAGGAAGCAAAGGAACATGGCAATGGTTTCAGGAAGCAAAGAAACAAGGCAATTAATCCAGGAAGCAAGAAATAAAGCAAGTCCAGGAAACTCCAAACATCGGCAATGGCACACAAAACTCCATGAATTCAGTGTTTGTTCCCAACAAACACACCTCCCCACAGTGTCTCCTTAAGATTCAATCCCCAGGTGTGCCTTGTGAAGAGGGGCGGGGCGCTCTCTTTCTGAGTCATCAGGTTGGCCTACATTGTTCTCACTTCCTCTCCACTCTCTGTGCTCGGGGATCAAGAGGGGGTGGTTCTTGCTCACCGCCTGAACTCCTTTGCTCCTCATTTCCACTGCCTAACCTCTGTTGGTCATCCTGGCCCCATTCCTCCCTGCTAGCAAGCTGTCCCACTCTTAAGGAGCCCTGGCCTGCCTCCTCCCAACATTCCCCTGAAGCCAATGAAGCTGCCCCCTCGGTTTCCCTTGGCTCCAGCTCTGGCTTGTTTTCCTCCTCAGATTCAGCATATTCAGGCTCTGGGGCATGACAGATATCTTGTTTTTGTACTTAGACAGCACTCAAGAAAAATATTATTGAAAGATAAAATGCACTTTCCAATTAAACAACGAGAGATCTTTCCTTGTTACAGAATAGTATGCAACGTAAGCAGAGGTCCAATTTCTTCTCTCTCAAAATGAAGAGCAGGTATCACATATGCTAAGCATAACAAATGCAGGTTACTTTTAAAATTTAGTGTGTAGATTTTCTGTTTATTTTACAAATTATAAATACTTTCCTGATTATATGGAAAATTGTAGAGAATTTATAGACATAAATTAGACTGAGGATCTATAGAGAGAGAAGCATACAGAAAAGGAGAAAAAACACAGGGTTAACTACTGAAATATTAAATTGTATAGATCAAGATAGGATACACTTTTATAACCTGAAAAACTAGAGAAAAGAAATGTAATACTAGAATTTATTCAGAGATTATTTTCTGCCAGTAAATATTGTCCAATTTTACAGGATTGTATTGCAATAATACATGTCATGATTAGTGACATCTGGTGTCTGGTTTCCTTGCTTTATTTAAGCACTTTATTAATTCATTAGTAAAGAAATAGAAAAGTGCTAAAAGAAATTTTGAGAAAGAGAAAGAAATTAAATATTTTACAAGACTTTATATAGATTCTAATACCTTTTGACTTTTTCACAATGTTTTGGAACCAGGGATAAGTAAAAGAAAGGACTGAAATGAAAAGAAGAGTTTAAGAGTTTATTAGATTTCTATACCGCCCTTCTCCCAAAGGGCTCAGGGTGGTGTACAGCCATATTAAAATATTACATAGATTTATAAAATTTAAAACCAATTAAAATCGAATATAAAATTTGACTGCGAATTAAAACATACATACATTTTAAAAATTCATACTAGGCCAGTCCGGCTTGTTGAAACAGAAGGGTCTTAAGGGCGCGGCAAAAAGTACGCAGGTCGGGGATAAGACGAAGTTCTAAGGGCAGCTCATTCCAGAGGGCTGGTGCCCCCACAGAGAAGGCTCTCCCCCTGGGTGTCGCCAGTCGGCATTGTTTGGACAACGGCACCCTGAGGAGTCCCTTTCTGTGGGAGCGTACTGGCCGGTGGGAGGTTGTTGCTGGCAGAAGACGGTCTTGTATATACCCCGGTCCTAAGCCATGGAGCGCTTTGAAGGTAGTAACCAACACCTGGAATCGCACCCGGGACCACCGGGAGCCAGTGCAGCTTGCGCAGGAGGGGTGTTACGTGGGTGCGCTGAGTCGCACCCATAACCACCCGCGCGGCCGCATTCTGGACCAGCTGGAGCCTCCGAGTGCTCTTCAAGGGGAGCCCCATGTAGAGAGCGTTGCAGTAGATCCAGACGTGACGTGACGAGGGCATGAGTGACCGTGCGCAGGGCATCGCGGTTCAGAAAGGGACGCAACTGGTGCATCAGGTGAACCCGATAAAAAGCTCCCCTGGCCACGGCCATCATGTGATCTCCCAAATACAGCCGTGCATCCAGGAGAATGCCCAAGTTGCGAGCCCTCTCTGAGGGGGCCAAGGTCTCGCCCCCAATAGTCAGTGATGGGACCAGCTGACTATACTGGGACGCCGGGAGCCACAGCCACTCGGTCTTAGAAGGGGTTGAGTTTGAGCTTGTTTCTCCCCATCCAGATCCGCACAGCCTCCAGGCACTGGGACATCACGTCAAGGGCATCATTGGGGTGGTCCGGGGTGGAGATGTATAGCTGAGTATCATCAGCGTACTGGTGGAATCTCACCCCAAAACCACGGATGATCTCACCCAGCAGTTTCACATAAATGTTGAACAGAAGGGGCGAGAGGACTGACCCTTGTGGCACCCCACATACAAGGTGCTTTGAGGTCGACCTCTGCTCCCCTGCCAACACAAACTGCACACGGTCGGAGAGGAAGGAGGAGAACCACTGCAGCACGGTGCCCCCCCCACTCTCAACTCCTCCAATCGTCGCAGCATGATACCATGGTCGATGGTATCAAAAGCCGCTGAGAGATCTAATAGGACCAGGACAGAGGAGCAACTCCTGTCCCGAGCCCTCCAGAGATCATCAACCAATGCGACCAATGCCGTTTCCGTGCTGTGCCCTGGCCTGAAGCCCGACTGGAATGGATCTAGATAACTGGCTTCATCCAGGTACTGGGGAACTTGTCGCGCCACCACACTCTCAACAACCTTTGCCATAAAGCGAAGGTTGGAGACTGGGCAATAATTCGCTAATACAGCCAGGTCCAGGGAAGGCTCCTTGAGGAGGGGCCATACCACCGCCTCTTTCAAAGAGGAACCCTCACTCAAAGAAGCGTTAATAATCCCCTGGAGCCAGCCTCATGTAACCTCCCGGGAGGCCAGCATCAACCAGGAGGGATACGGATCCAATAAACATGTGACAGCGCTAAGCCACCCCAGAATCCTGTCCACGTCCTCGGGAGTCACAAGGTCAAACCCCTCCCAGATAACATTCTCAAGACCCCCCTCCGTTATCCCATCCAGATCTACCCAACCAGAGTCCAGACCTTCCCGAATCTGAGTGACTTTGTCATGCAGGAATTGCACAAAATCCTCAGCCCTGCCCTGCAAGGGGTCGTCCCTCACTCCCAGATGAAGGAGGGAGCAGGTCACCCTAAAGAGGGCTGCTGGGCGGTTCTCTGCAGACCCAATAAGAGCGGAAAAATAATTAAATTTTGCCGCTTTTATCGCTACTAGGTAGATCTTAATATGAGACCTCACCAGTGTTTGGTCAGATTCGGAGCGACTGGCTTCCAATCAATCTCCAGGCGTCTTTTCTGGCGCTTCATCTCTCTCAGCTCCTCGGAAAACCAGAGAGCCAATTGAGATCGGCACTGGGTTAGTGGCCGCAAAGCCACGATGTGGTCCAAAGCTCCAGCTGCCTTCCTATCCCAGGTGGCCACCAGTTCTTCAGTCGCGCCGTGAGCCAGAACCTCAGGGAATGGCCCAAGCTCCGTCAGGAACCTATCCAGGTCCATCAGGCGTCTGGGACGGAACCACCTAGTCGGTTCCGTCTCCCTGCAGCGAGGTGTAGCGGTTTGAAAGTCCATGCGAAGGAGGGAGTGATCAGACCATGACAAGGGCTCGATGACTAAATCCCCTATTTCCAGATCACTCTGCCACTGACCAGAGACAAAATCAAGTCCAGAGTGTCCCCCCCATGTGAGAAGGACTAGGGGAGACATGATAGCAGTGTTCCAATATCTCAGGGGCTGTCACAAAGAAGAGGGAGTCAAGTTATTCTCCAAAGCACCTGAGGGTAGGACAAGAAGCAATGGGTGGAAACTGATCAAGGAGCGAAGCAACTTAGAACTAAGGAGAAATTTCCTGACAGTTAGAACAATTAATCATTGGAAAAACTTGCCTCCAGAAATTGTGAATGTTCCAACACTGGAAGTTTTAAAGAAGATGTTGGATAACCATTTGTCTGACGTGGTGAAACAGTGGAAATTACAAGCAAATATAAAAGCAATGGATACAGTTTGTGACATAATTCAATCTCACATATATCTCCTTGATTACATTTGAACTGTCTGTTTAAAACTTCATACACATGGTAAGTTTCAACAAAGGTTAACTGAAATAAGTTTAAACAAATCTCCTTCTCCTCTCTGTCCTCCTCTTCCTTGGGCTATTTCAGTAAATAAAAATGAAATCTACATTAATTTGGTTTATTTTTTTTATTATTAGTCACAAACAGATGTAAAAGGGAAGTCATGTCTACATCACCATCATTTTCACTTCAAATCTTCAGAAATCATCCAAAAGTGATTCATGATCATCTTAGTGTCTGCTGTCAAAATGCTGAACAAGGAGTTAAAATGACTGTTACACAGGTCCTGCAGTAATGAAAATACCTACAGAACTATCCAATACACAGGGAAAGAAAGAAAAGGGAGAAAATCCCTCAATTGCTTCGCACATGAGTTGTCCAATGAGCCTTTCAAGAAGATAAAGGGAAAATAAACTCTTGACAATTTCAGCACTAGTGGTTTTTGCTAAGGAAGTACCCCAAAGACATCGTGTTAGCATTCCAGTTCCAGAGAAGGAATCAGGAAAGATTATTCTCAACAGGGAAATTGTCAAGATTGAAAAACGCTTAAGCTTCCTGTGACTATTATTGCTTTTCAACTTGCCAACGAACAGGGGGGAGGGAAGGGTGAGATGGAATGCATAAGCTACATTACTAATCTTCAACCATGAGATCCAAGGACACTTCTGCAGGTGTCTGCCGAGATATGGACAGTTATTAAAATAACAGGCTGATTACTAATTGGACAATGTTCCATGGGAGGAGAGGATGAAACTCATTTTTAACTATGCAGGATTGCGCTGGAAAATTTAGAGTTGGTTTTGCTTTCTTCTGTGCCAGAATGATCCACTCAATAGAGAAATGCTTTTGGGATTTTAAAGTTCCTGAAGATGCCTGCTTTTATTGAGTCTGTTAGTTGGAAGGTTGACAGAAATAAAGTTCCATAATATTAAAAAAAAAAAGAGACCACCAAGTAATCCTAGCTTTCTGCAGTAACATATACTCCATAACTGGCTGTGGGGCCGTGGAGTGCAGATGGGCTTGTTGATCAAGCCCACGTACCTGGCTCCCTGCCATGTGGCAACAGCCCTGCCTGAGCTGCTCAACGTCATAGCTGAGGCTGTTGATACCCCCAGACTTTTGGTCATGGGAGATTTCAACCTGCCATCCATCGGTGAAACGTCTGAGGTGGCTCGGGAGTTCATGGCTTCCATGACGGCCATGGACCTGACTCAGTTAATTCATGACCCTACTCACACGGGCGGGCACACTCTGGACTTTGTCCGAGGGAGGCCACTGTTCCTCAGATAGCCGGATGTGAGTCCCTTTTTGTGAAGTGTGGTCGTGGGGTGCAGATGGGTTTGCTGATTACGTACCTGCTCCCTGCCACATGGCGGCAACCTGCCCAAGCTGCTCAACGTGATTCTTTTTCCAAGCACCCTTGTCAGGTCAAAGGAAAAGGAACTGTTTATGTTGAAGAGCTCGATGCATTCATTCCTGATGTTTATTATATAACAACATCAACTAGTAATTTGCTTAGTCAGAGTCACTTGTCTAGAGCATTAAAGTTCCAGGTTCACCACCTCGAGAAAGCAAGTTACATAGTTAAAGATGGAGATATTGTTGCTGAAACCATGTTAATTGGTGGTGTTTATTACTTAAAGCCAAAGCCTAAATCGCAAACACAGGCAAGTATACAAACTCCAAAAGAGGAGAGCACAGGCCCAGAGAGAGATGCTCCAGTGAGAGATCCTGTTGCTACTCCAAAGGCTCCTAAAGCCAACAAAATGAAAATTAGGAAACAGGTTGCTCAGAGCAAGCCTGAGGTTCCTCATAAAACTGTTAATGTTGAGAATTCACTAACTGGTAAACCTTTGCATTCCAGGTATATCCATAAATGGCATAGAAGATTGGGGCATGCCAGTTTCTGTGTTCTTAGGAAGATGCTGAAGTTCGCAAAAGGTTTGGATCTAAAGGGGTGTAAGGTGTTTTTGGATTGTGCTGTATGCAAAAAGGCCAAATCCAAAGCAGCAGCCATTCCCAAACGCGCTACACGCCTGTCAACACGCATTTTTGATTTGGTTCACACAGACATAGTTGGTCCTTTTCCGCCAACACTTGGTGGTAGAAAATATTTTCTAACAATTGTTGATAATTATTCTAGATATGGATATGTATATCCTATGAAAGAAAAATCTGAGACTTTTCAGATCTTTAAAGATTTTGCTGCTCTTTTTTCTACCCAACACCAAGTTCGCATCGCCAGAATCCAGAGTGATCGTGGTGCTGAATTAATGTCTCAGTGTTTCCAGGACTGGATGCGTAAGAATGGAATTCTTCATCAGACGTCGGCTTCTTATACACCGGCTCACAACGGAGTCACAGATAAACCACAAGGGGTGCTGCAAATCATGATGCGTTGTCTCCTAGAAGACGCCAACCTTAGTATGCCATACTGGGGTGAAGCTATCAAATATGCAAATTACATTGTCAACCGTACTTCATTCCAATGATCCTGGAGTTTATTTTCCTAGAGATGATACTGCTGATGCTGTGCAGATTGATGATCAAGATTACACTAGTTCTTCTCAACCTGATGTTCCGTCTTTGCAAGCCGTGGATGCTGACGCTAGCGACGAATGTGAGGACGAGGACGAAGCAGAAGAAGAATGGACTGTTGTTCCGAAGCGTTCCAAGAGGGTCACAAAGGGAATCCCTCCACAACGATATTCTTGGCAACTGACAAAAACACCCTTGCCTTTGATTTGCAATGTTACACTTCCACCTGATACGTTCACACAAATCAAACATCTTCCTGATTCAGAGCAAGAGAAATGGTATGAGGCAATGCAGGTTGAAATGGACAGTCTAAAGAAACTTAAAGTGTTTACGCTTGCAAAACCTCCAGCAAATAAAAAAGTCATTGGCACTCGATGGGTCTACAGAATCAAAAAGAAGCCAAATGGTGAGTCATTGTACAAGGCCAGATTTGTAGCTCAGGGTTTCGCTCAACGTTATCCTGAGGACTACACAAATACCTACTCACCAACAGTCTGAACTGAAAGTGTAAAAATTGCTCTAGCAACTACAACTATTCTTGGTTTAGAAGTTTTCCAGTTCGATGTTGACACGGCTTATCTACATGCTGACCTAGATGAAGAGATCTACGTGAGAGGTCCTCCAGGGTTCCGACAGCAAGAAGGAGATATCTGGTTTCTAAACAAGTCTTTATGGTCTGAAACAGTCTGGTTTACTGTGGTACTTATGTCTTACTGACAAACTAAATTCAATGGGCTTTACTAAGTCCGAAACTGATGAGTGCGTGTTCACAAAAAGATCTAACAATACATATGAGATAGTTCTTGTTTATGTTGATGATATTGTTTATATTGGTCCAAATAAGCAAATGAGTGAAATTTTTGCCAAAGCTTTGCAGAGATACTTCACATTGAAATCATTGGGTCATATTAGCACTTATTTAGGTGTTCAGATTGACAAAACACAGAAGGGGTTTAGTCTTTCACAAGAGGATAAAATTGAACAAATTTTGCATCATTGCAACATGAAAGATGCTAACACAACAAAGACACCCATGCAAACAGATTTTCATAACTTTACACATGAAGCAAGTCCTGAGTTCGAGGATCAAACACTTTATCATTCAGTTATTGGGTCACTGTTGTATATTAGTAGTTGGACCAGACCTGACATTGCACTTAGTGTTAATCTCTTGTCTCGACATGTAGGTAAGGCAAAACAGTTTCATTGATCATGTGTTAAGAAATTACATAAAGATACTTCAGGTTATATGATGTTCTTAAATGGATGTCCTGTTTACTAGCAAGTGCGTAAGCAGAATTTTGTTTCTTGTTCATCTACTGAAGCTGAATATGCTTGCGTTTCAGATGCATGTAATTCTCTAACATGGTTTGATGCTTTGGTCACAGATATCTGGACATGTCCAATCCGACCGATCACTGTGATGGAAGACAATGAATCGGTGGTTTATATTTCTGAATCACATTTCACAGGTTCTAGGTCCAGACACATTGACATCCGTTATCAAAACATGAAACAATTAGTGAAAAAAGGTTTTGTTAAATTGCAGTATGTATCTACACATGGTCAGATTGCAGACATGCTCAACAAACCGCTTCCAGCAGCTCAACACGAGTATCTGCGTAAGAAGATGTGCCTTATTTGATGATGTACCTGATATTCACTCAACTGGCAAAAGAAGGGGTTGTTACTGCATTTTTGTATTTACCAGATGAGCTCTTATTTTTGAACTTTCAGACTTACCGTAGCTTGCCAAGTTCTTATCAGTAACTACTGCGCATGTCTACATTCTTTTCTTCTTCTCTAAAACTTTCTTTGTTCTCCGGCCAGGAGAGGTGGCCGGGAAAGCTTTGCCAAGATGTAATTAATTAGCTAGTAAGATGTTTTATTTTCTTTATAACAAATAAATTAGTTTTTCTTAGAAAATATATCTTCGGGTTTATTTTCTTAAAGTATACTTCAAGGAAAGGTCACGATCCATTCTCTAATCAACGTGCAATTACCCCAAAGCAGAATGGGATTAATTGCCACCCTGACATTGGGGGCGAATCACTGGCCCCCACGGAGAGTGCTTGCAACTTGGGCGTCCTCCTGGATGCATGGCTATCTTAAGAGCATATGACAGCTGTGGCCAGGGGGGCTTTTTATCAGGTCTGCCTGATATGCCAGTTACGTCCCTTTCTGGATCGGGACTCCCTACGCACAATCACTCAGGCACTCGTCACTTCCCGCCTGGACTACTGCAATGCTCTCTACATGGGGCTCCCCTTGGGGTGCACCCGGAGGCTCCAGTTGGTCCAGAATGCGGCCGCGCAGGGGATTATGGGAGCAATGGGGCGCTCCCATGTGACACCTCTCCTGCGCGAGCTGCACTGGCTTCCGGTGGTCTGCCAGGTGCGCTTCAAGGTGTTGGTGACCACCTTTAAAGCGCTCCATGGTTTAGGGCCGGGGTATCTACAAGACCGCCTTCTGCCGCCAATAGCCTCCCACTGGCCAGTTCACTCGCACAGAGAGGGCCTCCTCAGGGGGCCGTCGTCCAGACAATGTCGGCTGGTGACCCCCAGGGGGAGAGCCTACTCTGTGGCGGCACCTGCCCTCTGGAACGACCTACCCCCAGAGATACGCACGACACCAGACCTCCGGACTTTTCGTCGGGCCCTGAAAACTCATTTATTTCATCTAGCCGGGCTGGCTTGATCCCATCCTTTCATTTTTAATTTGAATTGGTTTTAACTGGGTTGTTTTAAATTGAGAGCCGAAATTATTTAATGTCTTTTAAACTGTTTTTTAAATTTTATATGTTATGTTTTATCTCAGCTGTTCACCGCCCTGAGTCCTGTTGGAGAAGGACGGTATAAAAATCAAAATAAGATAAATAACTGAGGCAGAAATAAATTAACATTTTCCAACACTGAAGTTACAAAGGATCTGAAATTTATTTCCATTGGTATGGAATATGTAGGCATGTTCTAAGTAAAAGAGAGCTTGCTCATGGAATCCTGCTCCCATAAGATTAATTTATTGCTATGTGCATTCATGCAGCATCTGAAATATTATTCTCAACTGACAAAAATCTTGAATTAAAAAAAAATGCTAGAGACACTTCCCAGTTTGAGAAATTGCATTGACACTGCAACTCTGAGAGAAAAGCAGAAGGTATAACTTCATTTTAGAGATGTGCAGCATTTGATCCAAAACAGGAAAAATGCCTTGGAATCAGTGTAAGCACACTTGCTGTATTTGTTAACAGAACTTAAAACAGGTCACACTTTTTCCTGACCTTCCACAATGCTGCATAGCCCCTGAAAATCCAAAATCCTAAATGTGTATTTTCCATGGACCATACTAGCCAACATGTATATTTCAGATGAGCCAGGAAGAGTTCCAGATTCTCTAAGGTGCGGCTGACAAATACAACACATGCATCCACATCAGATCCAAAGTACTTTTCTGCTTTGGATTTGACTATGCACAGGTTAGAGTTTTAGATTAGATGAATGCTTAGATTCTAAAATGCTTAGATTCAAATGCTTAGATTACTCACATTGAAAGCTGTGTAATTCTATCTATATGTACATAATGCCAAGGACTGTTTCCAGAAAGAAGACATAAAAAATCTAATTTTGAAGTATCAATATGATATGATTTACAAATTCAGAGAAATATTTGTAAGACCAAAATTTAATAATACAAACTTAACAAATTAATATATATACATATATATATAATCAATATTTACTCACATAAACTTTCATGCTTGATTTATTAATCTTCCTGGTAAGGTTTTTTTCCTGTTTAGCTCTACAATGTATTATGCTACGAGTAGCTGTTTTTGAAATATTTTGGACACTGAATGTTATGTTGATCAGATTCTTATCAGATATGAAAACTTCAAGTTCATGTCTAGAAAGATTTAAATTGTCTTTTTTTTTCTAGAGAAATGAAAAAAATAGAATGAATCATGCAGTAAAATTCAAACAATGAAAATTGTTTAAAAGGAAAGTTTTAAGACAAAGAACTTAAAAGTTCACAACTTACATGTATTTTCAATTCCAGGTCAGGTTCCAAATCAGTTATTAGTTCATAATGAATAAATTTAGGATCAGGATAATATTGAAAGTCACCGCAAGATATATTAATATTTTCAACTTTAAGAATAATGTTAATAATCTTAGATCCTTTCTCCATCTTAATAGCTGGGGTTGTAAAACTGCATTCAAAACTATTTTTATTGCAAGTAAATTGCTAAAAAAAAAAGCAGTATTGAGAAAATTATAAATTATAGCAATACACACACACACAATATTGTTAAATGCTGCAGATCTATGCACAGTTCAAATGTTTAAACTTCACTTAATTCAGTGAGATTTGATATTGCTTATATACTATATATTCATAAGTTTATTTACATACATTTTAAAACACAATCAGCATGGTGTTGTGTAAATTATACACACACACACATACACAAATACACATACATCCAAATTTGATATTTAATACAAAACCATTAATCAGATGATGTTGTTTTTAGTATAGTATAGTTTATTGAATAGCCCGAAGGCCTTTTCAAACAAAACAGAAAAGAAAAAGGGAAAAAAGATAAAACAGTTACAAAAATAGCAATCTAAAAATATATGACAGATGACATTAAAATTTTACAATATCAAATTTCAATAGCTAAGTTGCCAAGACTAGATAACCCAAATAGGATAGCTCCTCTCTAACTGAGCTCATCTTCCTTACAATCGATAAATTTTTTTTTGATATAACTGGCTCGTATTGCCATCATTCTTTTAAGGTATCGAGTGATCGCTCTTACCAGGGGAGGAGAGTCAGCCCTCAACAGAAACGCTAATTTTTGGCTTATATTCCAGTGGGGAAATTTATTTATAATTGGGGACAGATATTGTTTTCTTACTTCTTGATAGAGACTACATTCGAATATTATATGCGCCGTGTCCTCCACGACGTTTACCCCACATATGCATATTCTTTTGTCATACGGGATTTTCCGATAACGGCCGAATCTAACGTCGGTATCTAGAAGTTCGAATCTAAACTTAACAAATAACTGTCTTTCCACTGATGTCATTTCTAAATGTAAATACTTTTCCAGAGTGAAAGTTGTTTTAACTGCTGTCAGCAGTTTAAGGGAATGATTAGTTGAAAGAGTTGCCATGTCCATTTGCCCATGTATATCTTTAATCCGTTGTTTAACTTGGTTCAGTGTGTCACACAACGGGAACCCTACGCCATATCGGTTCAATATTTCTGACAGCCGGGTTAGCCAGGAATACCTTTGAGGATTTGAAATCTGCTGTTCCTCTAGACATATTTTAGGGAGTCTGCTGGCATCCATCTGGGTCATTTTTAGCCAGTAGGCTACCGCCCTAGTGATTGTATAGGTGTACAGTGAGAAATGTCCCAATTCAGCTCTGACAGCTGCAGCTGAAGTGGAATTGTTTACCCCAAGCATCCTCCTTAACAAATTATTTTGAGTTCTCTCTAATATGGGGGCCTCTGTAAGACTCCAAATTTCAGCACCATAGAGCATGATCAGAACAAGTTTAGCCTGAAAGACTTTACGAAGAGGTAAAATGGAGGTTGGTTGGAATCATTTACTTAATTTGGATACAAGGCTTGCTCCTGCTCTGACCTTTTGAGAAAGGTATTGATGGTGCGGAGTCCAACCTCCTGCACTGGAAAAAACAATTCCAAGATAAGTATATTGGGTAACTTGCTCAATTTTTGTGTCATTAATCTGCCAATTGTGCTTTTTATTCTTATTGCCAAAGACTAAAACTTTTGATTTAGCTACATTTATAGTCAAGTGGTTTGCAGTACAGTAACGTGTGAGCTTGTCAAGAAGTCTCCTCATTCCTATTTGGGTTCTAGAAAACAACACTAAGTCATCAGCATACATTAATACGTTAATAAATCTAGAGCCTATTTGGGGGCTGTGCGTCAGAAGATCATCCAGCTGCACTGGGATATCATTTATATAAAGATTAAAAAGAGTAGGGCCCAGCAGGCAGCCCTGCCTCACTCCTCTAATTGTCGGTATGCTGTTTGTTGAGGCCCCATTTGCTGCATATCTGACTCTAATTGCCATATTAGTATAGAGAATCCTGATCAACAAAATAAGTCTGGGGTCCATCCCCATAACTTGTAGTTTCCTCCACAAGTGGTTCCTATCTATAGAATCAAAAGCAGCAGTAAGGTCAATAAAGGCGGTATACAGCTTTTTCCCCTGGGTCTTGTATTTATTAATTAAGTGGGAAAGGACAAAACAATTGTCTATGGTAGACCTACCTGATCTAAAACCTGCCTGCTCATTTGCCAGAATTTCCTTATCCAAGCACCAGTCCTCTATTTTATTTAGGAGATGTTTCGTATACATTTTTGAAATTATATTAAGAAGACTGATGGGTCGGTAGTTGGATGGGGCAGCTCTGTCACCTTTCTTAAAAATTGGAAAAACTATAGCTAACCTCCATCCTTCAGGGATTATCCCTACTTTATCGATATAAGTAAACAGTGCTACCAGCACCGGTACCCAAAAGTCAGTGTCGGACCTAAAGAGTTCAGGAGGCAACAAGTCCTCTCCAGGGGCCTTCCCGGCCTTTAAGGATTGAATTATATGCTTAACTTCGGTAGGGGTAACTGTTGTTTTTAGAAATGGTGATAAGCTATTAACATTGTTTTTACTTGCTGAGACGAAGGGAAAAGTTACTTCTGTTTGTTTTCTATTTTTCTTTTTCTATTTTACTATTTATATTTTTTGTAGCTTGTATTTTTATTCTTATTCATAATTCTTAATAAATTGGTTTGAATATTAGTATTGTTCTTGTTAGAGCTTATACACTCATCTTAAGTAAAATTTTCATTTAGACATGTTAGGTAAATGCATTTTACTCTTTACCTATTTACATGCAAGTATGGGTTCCCAGAAGCATGGCAGCACTCTGAAACAGCTCTTTCCAAATTTTATCATACAGCTGATGGCTTTAAATACAGCATTAATGTCAGAGTAAAGAAGTCTAGATGTTTCCTTGATTTCTCACCAGCTTCAGATAACATTGTTCATAGCATCATTCTGGACTGGCTCAGGGCATAAGTTTCCTTTCTCCAGAATTGGTTCCAGTTGGTGCTGAAAAGCTCTGTTTTGCAGGACCCCACAGCTTCTCTCCACTCCTATTTTACATTTTTATGGAGCCACTGATCTGTAGTTATCCAATGGCACAAGATCAGGTATCAACATTATGCTTGGTCAGCCAGGGGTTGAGAGGTATAGCTGAATGTTTTTATCAATATGTTGATGATACTCAGCTGCACCTCTCAACATCAACTAACGAAGGATGCTCTCAAATTTCTTTCTCAGTGTCTGAAGGCTGTAGAAGCTTCGATGGGGAAGAAATAGGTTTAGGTTCAATTCTAGCAAGAGTGACTGGCTAACTGTGGGCTTTAGGATTCCCAAGCTGGTAATTTTCCGCATTGGTTATGAATGGGGTTGCACTCACAAATGAAGGCAAATATAATACAGGATTATACTGCAGGATCCAATCTGGGTTGGTCACTAGGTTTAATCTTCCGAGCTTTCAGACTTATGCTGGAGCACATCCTCAGGGAACTTCTCTCCCACCAGAATGTTGCACTGTCCAAATTACAACTTGGGAATAGTTCTAGATTATTGGATCCTGTTCAAAAGGTATCTGGTAGGCATGGCTAGGAGGGCCCTTGCACAATATCATGTGGGAACTGCATCAGTCTCTGGATTGGGAAGTCCAGCTCAAACCTTTGTGTCCTGATGAGCGCCTTTTTGGATTACTGCAACATGCTGTGCAATATGAGACTTCCTTAAGAACTACATGGTCACATCTGTGTACCCACTACTGTCCAAGCTATATTGACTCCCAGTAGGTTTTCTAGTGCAATTCAAAGTTCATATTATCATCTATAAAACCTCTCATGACAGTCTGGGTTACATGGGGGAACCATCTTTGTCCAATTATTTCTGCCCATCCCACAGAGTGAGCATATGATAGGTCCCCTCAATCAAATAATGTCATCTGGTGAAATCTACCAAACCCAGCTTTTCTGTCTGCCTTGTGGAAAGCATAAGCCCTGGAAATTTGGATGGTCCTGATCTATTGGCCTTCTGTAAAGTCTGACTTTTTCTCAGGCATTGGATAGGATAGTTAGAGAACCTATTTTTCAGGGAATTGTGGATATTAATATCCATGTTACCTCTGGTATGATTTGTTTTGTCCTGTTTTCTGTTGATATTTTTATTATTAATTTTAATAGTTCAACATGCAGATTCATATGTTGAGTGAGGGGCCTTATAAATCTAAATTCTTTACAAGCATTATCAATACATTTGGGCACAATATTTATTTTAATCCATTTAAAGGCAGAGACAGACAACGGAGGAAAGACAATGTATACAGTACCTACCATTACGTTTTGTGGGAAATCACTTAAAATAACTTCATCTGTGATATCCAGATATTTCCCATGTATAGTCATATTGCGACCTCCACTGGGGGAGGGGGCAAAACAATAAAAAATCATGTTAAAACAGGAATTTCTTAATAAATAAAAATGAAAAAAAATCATTTTGCAGATTGCAAAAATTTTCAGTTTGCAAAGTACATTAACTCAGAATATCAAACTTTAATCTCAAATAATCAGACACAAGGCAGACTGTTTCAGGCAGCTTGCTAGCTATGGCCTTAGATATTGTCAACACATGAAGTATCTACACAATAAAATTGAGCTCATAACACAATTCCTGCAATATATGCCATGTTTCCCCAAAAATAAGACCCTGTCTTATAATTTTTTGAACCCTGAAATAAGCACTTGGCCTTATTGCCATGCGCTCAAAAGCCCGATTGAGCTTATTATCAGGAGATGTCTTATTTGGGGGAAAACAGGTTAATTATATTTCTAAAAAGTGAATTTAAACATACATGTATTCAGTGCATTACTGAAAGAAGTATTAAAGAAAAATTGTATTATTAAAAATATGCACAAGATACCATAAAATATAAATAGGCTCAAAATATATTTCTTAGATTACTTTCTCCTTACATTATATAAACAGCAAATGGCATTCAATATACAAGAATACAAATAAAAAGGCAGGGAGAGAAAAACTTTTTTTGTTAATCAGTAATTTGTTACCCATACAAAAATACACAAAACTTGGGACAGTTCTACAACTGACTTGGTACATATGAAAAACTATCATGTTATTTTGATTACATAATTGTTTTTCATGCTGATATATTTATAAAACAGAGATGTGAATTTGCTATGCTACTAAAATGTTCTATTAACTTGTAGTTTAATAGTAGTAAAAATAATTTTATTTTGATCTCATTTTTCTAGTAATACACTGAAATAATCTGCTGAAAGAAACATAAAAATGTTTCCTGTTTATTAGAAAAAAAGTGGTGAGGAAGAGAGCTTTCAGTAGCAATGTCAGTGGTACAGAAAAGTTTGTTGTAGTATTTTCACCCACTTGCTATTTTGGTATGGTAGAGGAATAATAATCTGCTTTACATGTAAAGGAAAGTTGTAAAGAGAGAGAGGCAAAGGTCTATAAACTCAAATGATCTACTTTCAATAACAATGCTGTGCTTAGGTTAGACTATTAACTTTCAGATGGTGTAATCTTTTATGATAGTGCAAATTAAATGTTACCTCATCCAAGTAATATTTGGAAGGATCTTAGCGCATGATGGAAAAGAGACGTAATGTAGTGGAAGAATGGCAGAACATTCAAACCCGCTTTCCTTTATGCAAGCGCTCTTGACTTCTTTACGACTTGGTGGTAAACAGAATTTCATGTGTGTGTCATTTAACACCTTAGTAACATGTACCCTAAGAAAAAGAAAAAAACTGTCCCTTATTAACGCATTATTACTCTCACTGAATATTCCTACCTGAACTCCTTTTAAAACTGTCCCCTTTCACCTCTTCTGCACTGTCTTCTGTCTTTTCCTTAAAGGCTTAGAACCTCCCTCCACCTCCATGGGCCTCCTCAAGGGTATTTCTTAGTATAAAATATTGTCTACAGTTCTTAATTCTTGTTGACAGTCCCATTCACTTCTTTCTTTTATTATCTTTCTTATAGAGAGTTGCTTCCTCTTTCAACTAGCATTTCCTTTGCTTGATCTGATAAAACTTTGTTCTCTTATCTAAATACTGTTCACTTAGAATGAAGATATGATAGATATGTAAACTCCTTCAGCAACCTAATGTTTGCTCTCTCTGTTGCTTCACTCAGACTGCTTCTTGGAATCTAACTGCCTCCTGTCATTGCTTGCTCAGCAGGAACAGGCCATCTAATCAACTACAGTATAATGGACAACTATCAGCTCTCAGTATGCATTGCTTGTAATCAGTAACTCTTTGGGATATTGTCTTGTTACTCTTCACAAGACTGCTGAACAAACAGTCCCTCAGAGAATTAGCTTCTCCAGAGACTTTTGTCTTTTCCTTGCTTCTTTTTTACTGGCAATTTCCCATTAACTATCCTTGTTTACCTCTTCAGTGTATTTCTCCTTGGAAAGGACAGCTATTCCTTGTACCAGGGGCCGGCAACCTTAAACACTTAAAGAGCCACTTGGGCCCGTTTCCCACAGAAAACAAAACACTGGGAGCCACAAAACCTGGGAGGGCGTGGCCAACTCGATGTCACTCACTCCCACCCAATCACATGCCCCCTCAGCCACGCCTACCCAGGTTTTGTGGCTCTATGTTTTCTATGGGAAATAAGTAACTCCCTCTCTGTCTATCTCCCTCTCTCTCTGTATCTTTCTCTCTGTCATCTCTTTCTTTTTCTCTATCTCCCTCTCCCTCCCTCCCTCTTATCTTTCTCTCATCTGTCTTTCTTTTTCTCTTTTCCTCCATCTCTATCACCCTCATCCCTCTCTCATTTCTCTGTCTGTCTCTTTCTCTCTCTCTCTCTCTTTCTCTCCCCCACTCTGTGTGTGTGTCTCTCTCTCTATGTCTGTGAGTGTGTGTGTCTCGCTCTCTCTCGCTTCCTGCTTCTGTCTCTTCTCACTCTCAGAAAGCCCTGCTGCCCTGTGTGCTCTCTTTGGGGCTTTTCGCCAGCTGTTTTTTCTTCTTCCTTTTGGAAAGCTGGGCTCGCAGAGCAATGAGTGCAACCTGCGGAAGAGGCTTCCCTCCTCCTCTCCCTCCTCCTCTTGCACCCCCCTGACCAACAGTGGCAGGGCCGGAAAGGTGCGCATGAGAGGAAGGGGTTGCAGGGTTTTCTGAGCATGAGAAGAGACAGAGGCAGGGAGTGAGAGAGAGCGAGACACACGCACAGAGAGACACACAGTGAGAGAGACTGGCTGATGGGTGAGCATCCTTGGCGAGGGCTGAATTGAGCTCAATCTTGACTCAGGTTCAATCCTTTCTAAGGTAGGTAAAATGATTTGTGGGGGACAATAGCTGACTTTGTATATAATATACAAAAATATGAAGGCTATTACTTAACGCCTTGTAAGCCACCCTGAATCTCCGGAGAAGGGCTGCATATAAATAAATAATTTTTTTTTAAAAAAAATCTGTTTTCCCCCTCTCTCTCGTTGCCTGACTTGTGGGAAACGGTGGGCAGCTACTTCTGGGTTTGCTCTCCACCCAGAGAGAGAGAGAGAGAGAGAGAGAGAGAGAGGGAGGGAGGGAGGGAGAGAAAGAGAGTCTTGCTGCACGAATCTCTTGTTGGTGTCTTCTGCTTTTGAACTTTTGCCAAGAGAAGCCTTTGGCAGTTTGCCTAATTATACCAAGGTTGGTGATTAGACTGAAGAATTTGTGTTATGAAGAGTTTGTTTTAATTTAGTTTGGACTATGCTGAGAATGAGTTAATTTTCAGCTGTTCTATTAAAGTTTGTTTGTTTTGGAACTGTTTGCGTTGATTACTACCTATTTGGGCCTGAGTCACAACACCGCTTCTGCTGAGCCATTCCCCCCTCCCCCGCTGGGCTGTTGTGCTTGGCAGGGCAGGGGAGCACTTCCCCATGCTGCCCCTTCTTTCACTTGGCCCCACCAACAAGGGAGAAGGACAGCCAGGCTTGGGGGATGGCCCGCACCCCGCAAGATCCGCCCCTGCCATTCTCTCCAAGCAATCTTTGCTTGTGGCAACAGCAAATGTACCAGGTGGAATGGTGTTGCCATACAAAGGCAAGTGCAGGGGCGCTTTGCTCCCACACTAAGGGTCCGACCATGCCACTACTGTGACAGGGTGACAGGAGCCGTGGCAGAGGGCCCAAAGAGCCGCATGCAGCTCCGGAGCCGCAGGTTGCTGACCCCTGTCTTGTACAGTATCTGCTTACTCAGGAGTTATTACTCAATAAATCACCTACAGTGAGCAATCAGCAACCTTCAGGAGACACTCCTGGCAATTAACATTTCCCCCCTGTACTGTTGAACAAATAATCTCTCAGAATTTACAGTTTCTCTGGTCACTCTTATATTTTGTCTCTTTTTCATATTGAAAATGTGGACAAGCATAGCCAAGGTATACAGTAAATTCTAAGAATGACTATGGAAAATATGAATAACTATCAGGAGTCTGATGCCATCCGTATTGAACTCTCCTTTACATTTATCTTATATTTACTATTAATTTTGCTCATAGCTTTATATCTTCATATATATGTTTCAGAAAGACAAATTCAGTCCATTATTCCACAGAGAATGAGAAAAAGATACGCTAATGAATGTTACTTCCTAATTACTAGCAAAGTTCCACTTTGGGAGTTAACACAACAACAGAACAGTTTCAATTTCCATGTATAGGAGCTGTAAATCTACATTTTGTTAGGTAGACACTATTTGATTATATTGTACAATCACCAGTGCAAATGGTTTCAAGATAAAATCAATATGATGTTATTTTGACTCACACATCTTGTTGGCAGCTGCTGGTTCCAGTTATCTCCATCAAAAAATTTGATTTTTTAAAGTTTTCTCCTATGACTAGCACTTCAGGTTTACCTAATGTTGACATGTAGTTTGGTTCAATGGAAATAATTTTAATAGGCTATTGGAAACAAAATAAATGTATGTTAACATATCCAGACAATCTTTTAAAATTAAGTAACAGAATCATGCATTTATAAACACCTTTAACATTCTTTTGTTATTAATGGTTTGGGAGCTAGTGGTTAAGGATCAAGTTAGAAAGCAAGATGCCATGAGTTCAAGTCCTTGCTTAGCCAAGGCAGCCAACTGGATGAGGAATATTAATTATAGCAGATGTATTCAAAAGATGGGGTAACAAAACTGAAAGTTTGGATTCATTAGGATGGATCCCATTTGAAATTATATATATATAAAAAATAGTCACCTAGGAAATATAAATTTTTAAAAGTTACTCTTTTTCACTGAAACCAAGGTCTGCACAGAGGTGAGAGAATTAAGTTATTTTATATGCAGTGATTCCAAACTGGATTGCATCTTATTCTGTTACATCTGGAAAATTTACAAACCCAGCTTCAAAATATATGTATCAGTAATTTACTTCTCATAAAATAGCCACATTAATCTGTCAGTAAGGAGAGAGTCTGCCTTTCTCCATAGAGACAGATCCATGCCAAGAAGTTAAGGGATAGCTTTCCCTTGTAGCTTTCCAGATGTTGTTGATAATTTTCAGGATTATCTTCCATTGGCCATGCTTAACTGGGCTTCTGGATAATTTTAACAATAAGTCCATCTCTGATGTAAGACATAAATACATCTTTTCCTTTCATTTCTAATATAATAGTTTCAATTTTTTTTCAATTTTTTGTGTGCTGACCTTTGATGTTGCTGAATGATCTTTTTTGTTTAATGCATTGATAGTGCTATTACAATCAATCTGAAAAATAAATAAATAAAAACAAATCAATTTACAAAGACCACTTAAGAGAACAAATTTCATTAAATGATTTTTATAATTCTATAAAATCAAAACATCTTACTTTTTTGGCACAAGTCATAGTAGAGGTAATACATTTTTCTTCTCTACCATTCCAGGTGCAGTGCATATGATTACATTTTGAGCATCTAGTAATATATATTTAAAAAAAGAATATATAGCAATTAGCAAAGGAGAGAATGGACCATCAGCAAAAGTGTGAAGAATGCCTAGTAGTTAGGTCCTATTTATGATATTTACATCTCATAAATATTAAATATTTGATACTAGATCTATCAGTAACAACCTCAACTATACTTCTTTTTACATTTATGAACTGTTTACATTTCTAATTCTTAATGATAAGTGGAATATTATAAAATCCATACAAAACAAATTTAGTAAATGCATCTTACGTTTTTGATAAGGAACAGATGTCAAATTCAAATATTTCTGATAAATTCCAAGTTCCTGAGATGAATGACACTTGAACTGAAAAAAGTGAGAAGAAAACACTTATATTATTAACTGCAAACCTGTGTATAATGAATAACTTAAAAACAACTGATTTAAATCTAGAGCTACAAATTTCCTTTATATTGTGGTTGCTTTAGTATTCTATATTATTTACAACCTATTTTTCAGTCAGGACTGGATGCCTGAAAGGCTTACAATGAATGCATTACTATAGAAATATGAAATGTCTTCAACAACAAACTTCTAAATAGATCGCACCCCATACATGACATAGAATTAACATACATCACATAGAATTAACATATATCACATAGAATTAACAGTTTCAATAAAATGATGTTCTATATTTCTTGAATATTACAGTTAGATTACCTTGCATAGAAGCTCAAGTTATGGTACAATTGTACAGCGTGTACAGATCTCACCCACTTCTGCATGCATTAACTTTTCAATACCATTAATATAATTTCCAGGACTACGAACCTGCTTCTATGAGCAAAATTTTTAAGAGTGCTTTCTTCAAGTGAGTGGGGAGTGGGGAGAAATCCTATCCCAAAGATTCAGACATGAAAGAGTTAAAGAAAAACTGAAATTTAATCCATCAATTAAATCTAACTTGTCCATGTAGATCAAACTCATGTTGTCACGTGAAGTATCGGGACTTTTCCCCCCTTTGCTAAACCGGGTGTGGGCATGGCCAGCACGTGATGCATCCAGCTTGCGGGCTGGGAGTTTGACAGCCCTGATATAGATAATAACCAAAGACTATCAGGGACTGGAAAATCAAGCTCTGAACTAATCAGGAGCAGGAAAATTCCCCTATCAAGGTGCTTTTTTGAAACAGAGTAGCAGAACTCCATGTTGTCTTTTGTTCTAGTTGGAGTTCTTTCCCAGGGCTGACTGAATGCCACTTAAGAGCCAAACTCCAATCCATTTAGCTCTGAATTGGCATTCAAGGAATTACATGGTACAGCTATCTAGCTATCAATGAGGCTGTATGTGGTATACATTTACTTTTATTTCACATACTAAACTGTGCTATTGGGATTTTGTTCTATCTGTTTTCTGTGTCTATTGGAGGAGGGGAGGGTTGTGCAAGAAAAATCTATTTTCAGTCATTCTGTTTCCTTTAAATTTATTAGTTTCTTAAGCTCAATATACATAATAAAGGATCTGCATTTCTTATGAAATCAGAGCTTTCATCTTGACAAGTAATTTCTAGCATATTCCAGCTATTCAGAGAAGGTAAGAAGTTTGCCATTTTCTGCATATGAATTGAAATTAGCAGAGAGTATATTTTTTTCTGGAATAACTGTCCCAAAGAGTTGTGGGAGGGTACATGTGTATTATGGGCGGAAGATCTAAAATAGTTTTCTCAATCTTAGCAGTTTGAAGATGTGTGGACTTCAGCTCCAGAATACTGGATGGGGAATTCTGGGATTTGAAGTTCACACATCTTAAAAATGTTAAGAAACACTAATCTAAAAGAACTCTGTGAGAGCCAGGAGTCACATTCACAATATCTCTATGCATACCTGTACCATTATACCTAGAAATTTATTCAATTTTATTTATTAGATTTTTATCCCATCTATATTACTTTATAAGTAACTCAAGGCAGTGAACATACATAATACTCCTTTCTTTTCTTGTTTTCCCCACAACAGTGCCTTTTTTCCTGTGTCATCTAATATATGGGGGGGGGTGTAGTGTGCTGTTTTGGATACATATTGTAACTATATCATTTAAACAGCTTAATTTGTTACTTAAAACTATGCTATGTTTTAATCGCTATAAACTTTTTTATTGGTTTTCATGAAAATGATGTCAGTGTTCCAAGTAACACTTTGGTTCCAAGTAACACCCCCAACCAAAGAAGACTCCAAGGCTGGAGTCCTCAAAGTTCCAGTTTATTAGAACTGTCATATTGGCACATCTGAATCTGAAAGTTTCCGGGTTTTCCCCACCCAAAAGAAAGTCAAAGACCCATCCCCTGCACCCACATGTCCATTCCCCAGTCACGCTATCCAGGGGCAGGCTGAAAGTCATTGACTCCCAGAGAAAAGAATGATGCTATGGCTAAATATCTCCATCAACTCCTCACAAATCCCCCCTCCCAATTTCCCAGAGCACTAAATGTGGCAGCCCTGAAGATCAAAAAGAAAAGATGGGCCCCAGGGCTGACAAATGGTGTTACAGGTAGTTTACAAGTAGTATTAGCATTATATACAAAGTCTAAAACATCTAAAAATCCAGGCTCCAATAGAAGAGAAAATTTGAACTCACTAATTAACTGTGGAGTCCTTGGTACTCTCTGAGCTTGATCATTGTTACTTAGTTGGATAATGAAACTCTGCGAGAAAATAATCAAGCACCAAGAACTGCAAAGAACTAGGCTTCTTGAAACAATGTGATCTCTTTGTTCAAGCTTGCAGATTGAACAAAGGGGCAACTTTCTCCATAGTAGCCACTGACCTATGAAATAATCTCTCATGAGCATGCCAGACCTCCAAACTGATAATTTTTATATAATTTTTAAAAACAAATGTATTTATGGTGGCTTTTCCCAGTTATTGGAGTTTTTCTAAACATTTGACGTTTTTCCTTTTAAATGAGCTGTTTTATGATTTTTTTTCTAATAAGTAGCTGACCTATTCACATGTCAACTTTCTATATAAAGAATACATAGAAGAAATAAACTGCAAATGGACTTACAGAGCAACTAATTATACATTTATCTTTACATTGATCTGCAAATCTTTTACATCTGCTATACACGCTGAAGCTAATAGATTTGTTTTCAGTCTTCTACAACTGCCTTTACTAAAAAGGTTTGATTAATATTTATTAAAATTGCTCTAATTGTGTCACCACAAGATTAGGCTGTATTCAGCAGATCAGATTTTATTTTTGCAGAATGCTGAATAGTTAAAGCAACTTCCTTAAACTTCCATTCACAGGGTGTGGTTATGTGAAGGCAAATGGATCTTTAATTTCTTTCAGTATTATCAACCACATCTTCCTCTATTCCCATGCAGTATCCACCCAATCACATCTCTCTGTAACAAGGGTTCAAAAATTGTCTGCCAAAGATATCCCCTTTTCTTTTAAGCAAAGTTGTTGAAACCCAGTACATATAAATATTTCTAGAGGAGTGTATAAATAATGCCATAATAATTACTATAATTTCTCCAGATACCCAAGACCACAGTCATCTTCCAAATATATTGGAATAGTAAATATCTCCTAGGAATAGTATCTCCTAGTACATATCTCCTAGAAAAATATCGTCACACTTCTAATATACTTGAATTGCAAGAAAATGCTTTCTGGAGAAGCAAAGTCTCCTGAGTTCCATTTCTAGGACATCACTTCTTTTTATGCTATTTATCTCAGCAAAGTGTTCTTGGTTAAACCACTGATATGCATTTCTTATACAGTCATTGTTTCCAGCATGATTTCCGTTTTCATACAGCGTCTTTACAAAATCAGTATAATATCTCCACTACTACCTAAATGAGTCACAGATTTAAAGCATTCCCATAATTTAATATTTTTTCTTGTGTTGAGCCCCATCTTTATTATTTTTACAAATAACTCAAGGTGGCAAACATATCCAACACACTTTCCTTGTCCTATTTTCCCTACAACAACCCTGTGAATTGAGTTGGGCTGAGAGAGAGAGTGACTGGTTCAAAGTCACCCAGCTGGCTTTCATGGGTAAAGAAGGACTTGAATTCACAATCTCTTGTTTTCTAGCTTGGTGCCATAACTGCTACGTTGGGAGCATTCAACCTTTTGGCTTTCCTGGACCACATTGAGAAATTGTCTGGACCATATATAAAATATATAATATAGTTAATATATATAACTGCACATAATACTGTTAAAAGTTTACAATCTTGTTAGGCCCCATTACTAGCTGTCTAGGACCACATGCAGCCTGTGGACGACTGATTAGACATGCCTGCACAAGACTAAATTTGTTCTCTTTTGCAGATTGCAAATTGCTATCAATTTATAAAATACTTGGAATTAGAAGATTTTCAACATTATTGGGTATCATAATCCAATAATATGCAACCAGGCACACCCATTGAAAATACATTGTGATGAATAATTTATATATGAGAAACACCAAGTTATTTTTCAGGGGGATAGAAATGAAATAGATAGAAGTTGTGACTAAATATGCCATATGTCATATTTCATACAATTGAAAGATATGATCAATAGTGCTGGAACTCTTTTGGATACAACTCTTGTTTAGGTACTCCTCTCCCTTTTCCTTTGTGTTGCTATGAAGAGATTGAAGTTTTTGTCTCAATTTCATTTAACAGAGGTTTATTTTTATGCCCAGATCTTAGGATGCAAGTACTTATAATTATACTTCAAGAAAGTAGGCTAAGATTCTTTAGGCTAAGATTCTTTAAAGTTTGTATCTCTTAATCACAATTTAGATGTGGCACAATATTAAAATGTATTTAACTTTAAAAAATGAGAGTTGCCAATCTACTCTTATTGAAGGAGAGGAAAAAATGTATCTGAAATTTGTTTATATAATTTTCAATCATTATTTAGCATTATGTTTGAACAAGACCTTAAAGTCTATTGTTAATGCAAATTTTGGTTAATTATTACATTGATATTACTACTTTTCTCTTTGGAATGTATTATTATGATTCATTCACTGTCAGCCATATGTTTAGATTGGATTTGGCATTTTCTTATCCATCTATCAAGTCCTTCTCCAAGGACCTGAGATAGGGAGATGTTATTGTTTGATGGTATTAAAGGTATCATCACAGAATATAAATTGTTCCAAGTAACTTCTGCAACTGTCTGATGATGATTTTGTCAATGACGATGGCATTCAACTGATGGTCCAGATATTTCGGGATTGCACCCAAGGCACCTAGTACCATTGATGCTATCTTTGGGGTTTTTTTGCCACAATCATTTTGCAGGTCTTTGTATTTTGTGATTCCCTTCCCACCACGCAAGTTCTTTTCCTTCTACTCTGCTATCTCCATCTACTGCCAAATCCACTATCCAGCTTTTTTGTATTTCTTATTGACAATTGTTATGTTCTAGATGAAACAAATGAGCAATGTTTTCAGCCTTAAAATATAGTGGTATAGCATCATTCAACTTTACATCCAAATTCGATACTTTCTTCCTTTCTCATAATCTCTTTGAAAAAGGAAGTCAAAATGAGGAAAAATATGCACAGGAAATCAGTTACTATGTATTTCCCAATACATTTGCCAGTCAGCGTTAATGCAGTGTTGTTATCTGTCTGAGGTCGTAGAAGAGCACTGAGAAAAAGAATTATGCAATTCGTTTTTGCACATACATTTTAAAAGCTAATAGATTTATGCTCTCCAATTTTGAAACTTTGAAACTTTTAGCAATTTGGAACTCTTGAATCCACCCACAAACATTTATTTCTGCCCTAAAGGATGTAAAAACAGAAAGTGTGTGTGTGTATGTGTGTGTGTATACAATAAAGCTATTGCACTACAATTCCAGAAAGTATTATAGATGACATTATTTATGTATATGAATGTACTTGTAATTGCCCTGATCTTAGAAGGCAGTTACAAAATACATATGTCCATTTTGCTTCAATAAAAATTGAAGACAGGAAAGCAAGTGATTGAAAAATACTACTATGCCATGGCTGAATGTTGGATATGTTTCATAAAGAAATGTGTATTATTTTCTTCTGCTAGAAAGCTTTTATAAATAATGCATAAGTAAAACTATAATTATAGCAATGAATAATACAGAACAGCCCAACAATAAAATGGCCATTCAAATGGACTGCAGATTTTCAACGTCATATAAGAAAGTTGATTCGCTTGTAGATTGCCAACTTTGTTTTTTGGAAATGTTATTCAACACTTAAGGAGAAATTAGAAGTACAGCTGAGTATATGCCAGTGTAAAACCTTTTGTGGCTTTGTTGAACTTGCTGCAAATCTGATGCTGGAAAATATGTTATTACTATAAAGAGCATATTAAAGAAAGGGATTGGTGTATTTCCTCAAAATTATTTCCCCTTTCCAGTGGTGGTTCGGGCCGGTTCAGTCTTGTTTCAATCTTGCTGCCCAAATCAGAATGGCCCTGGAGGACAATACCCAGGAACCAGAGGAAAGTGGCAGAGCCCACATCAGCCTAAAATATGTTAACATTTCTAAAGTGGTCAAGAGAAGTTAAGTCAAACCTTTCTCTTGGGATCACTTTAATACACCCCTGACAGAATGATTGGCAAAGCTTGTCAGTTTATATATATTGCAACAAATATGTTGTGGTAAGAGGAAAAACCTACTTTAAAACCAGTAGAGTTAAAGATACTTGAAAGCTGCCTCAGATGATATCAAGGGATTAGGTCAGTATCAGACAATGATAATGTTGCCAGGGGTGGTTATAGACGCAACTTATGGTGTGGTTAGATGCAAGTGAGGGAAGGCTCAATGTTATAAAGTGGTTCAAATATTGATTTTCTATCTTTTAGGAAACACTTAAAAGAAATGAATCTCTGCCAGAAACACGTTTGTAATCTAAATCATGTTTGTATTAGCTGACATACAATTTAGATTCTAATGGACTGTATTTTTAAAAGAAGGGTATATGGTTGATACTGGCTGCAAGAAGTAAACTAGCGGACAACCCATGAAAGTTTAACCATCATTCCTGATTAAAAAAAAGATTAGGCTATGTGGAAAGATCCATATACTGTGGTATAATGGCAAAGATCAGAATGCTAGATCTGGAACTAACTCAAAAAGATTGTAGTTGCCAACCAGGATTATGATTCAATTTATTTTTATCATCTATATAGTGCAATCTAGGATTGATTTGAAGAACCAGCTTCCCCCCCCGCCCCCATGTGAATATGAGCCACAGGTCACTCTTAAGGGCAGGAAAATTTGTTGGCATCAGGTCTAGGACAACTTGCCATGACCAACTCGCCACATAACAATTCGCCATGGCCAACTCACCATGGGACAATTTGCTGTCGGACAAAAGTTATATAATATCAAAAAAATGGTAAAATAGAATCATTAAAGAAATGATGCAAAAGGAAGGGTAAAATGAAATGTGTTTTATTTATTTATTATTTATTTATTAGTCCAATTTACATGCTGCCCTTCTCCATAGACTCAGGGCGGCTTACAATGCATTATAGCAATAGCCTGCATACTTTTTTGTATATACCTGCTTATTAGGGCTTTCGCCCCCCCTAAGCGGTGTTGTTCTATACTAAGTTGGCTTATTGGCCCCACAATCCGGGTCCTCAATTTACCTACCACGAAAGGATGGAAGGCTGAGTCAAGCTTGAGCCTGGTGAGATTCGAACTTGCACTAATTGCAGGCAGCCAGCGAGGCTCTTGACAAAAATTAAAATAATTTTTAAATTATTAAAATAATTAAATAAAATTGTTGAGTTGTCCCATGGTGAGTTGGACATAGCGTATTGGCAGCGGTGAGTTGGCTGTGGTGAGTTGTCCCACTCCGTGTTGACATCTACTTACCTCTAGCCATCCAGAAAGGCAACTTCCAGCTGTTTTTTTCTTGTTGTGTATAGGGATTTTTTAAAAAAATTACATTCATACTAGCAATGTTTTCTATGTTGTCTTCTGCACTTCATTTCATTGCAGATAGCCCTCTCTATTCCAGCTGTGATTCCCTGTTGCAGGAATGCCCCCTCCCTTCCTATAGCTGGTTACAACCCTTTATGGCCGTCTATTTATTTTACATGTTTCAGAGAAATGAAAGGCTAACTTCTTTTTTTTTTTTTTTAGTTTGTTGTGACTCCGACCCCCGAGCCCGTCTTATCGGAGGGAGAAAACTCCGAAAGTGAAGGAGATGAGTTGGCAAGGCCTCCCTCTCCAGGACCCTCCTCTCTGGCAATGCCTCAGGTGTCTCCCGAAGGAGAAGAGATAGGCCAGGAGCCAGGTATCTCCGAGCAGCTGCAGTTAGACAGCGACGGAGATAAGTCTTGGCTGGATCCTCGCCAGCATCAGAGAAGGAGGCGTGCCAGAGATTAAGCTGAGTCACTGGACCACACCCCACAGGGGATAAAAGGGGGTGTGGTGGCCATTCAGGCTTTGTGACGGACAAAACTGAACAGCTAGCAAGTCATACTGTGTCTCTGGAACTTCGTTATCTGCCTTCCTTGGATTTATTATGGACTGGACTTGACAATTCTTTGGCTTTGTGAATTTATTTTGGTTTATCTGACAGAGGAGGAACACCTCCCTCTGTGAGTAAAGTTTTTGGCAAGCAGCTACTGGGTTGCTGCCGATTCTGTTATCGAAGGAAATTATTGTCTGCAAGTTTATTTTAACTCCTGGCTGACTGTTTGTGTGAGTGTGTGAGATGGGGACAGAACAAAGTTACGTGGTGGAACATTGGAACAGTGAAATGGTTTATCTTTTTTTCTTTTTCTCTTTTTCAAATTAGGTAAAATTGACAAGATTTACATGTTTGCCTTCTAGTCCAAGGCAAAAGAGCCGAGGTGGCGCAGTGGTTAGAGTGTAGTACTGCAGCTACTTCAGCTGACTGCTAGTTCAGCAGATCAGCGGATCAAATCTCACCGGCTCAAGGTTGACTCAGCTTTCCACCCTTCCAAGGTGGATAAAATGAGGACCCAGATTGTTGGGGGCAATATGCTATTTAGTATACTGTCTTTGGTGTAAGCCGCCCAGAGTCCTCGGAGCGCCGCGGGGATCCAGACGAGGAAATGGCGAGTTCTGTGGAGCTCTGCCAAAACTCTGTCTGCCAAGCTGCCGCCGACAGGTCTTCAGACCTCCCCTGTCTTAAACGGACAGGGGGACAAGAAGGGACCCCTTGGGCGGCCGAGAGGAATGGGCAAGTTCCTCGGGGCCGGAGGCTTTCCCTTCATGCCGGCGGCAGTGGAAAGGGCTTTCTTAAAATGGCTTCACTTTCATGATTTAAGGTTGGAGTGTGGAGTGTGTTTTTTTCACACAGGTTTTTCACATGTCAACCAGAGGAACATTTTTAATAACCTAACTGAATTCATTGTTACATTAAGTAATCTTTTATGATACAGCTGAAACTAAAGAGGGTTATGTTATCATGAACATGCAATGCAAATATTAACTAATATTGTAATATAACCTCCCTTTGCACTGAGTTCAATCTGTAAGAGTAGACTTTGAATTTTTATGTATAACTAGAGAAAATATATTGCAAGATATAGAAATATCAACTTATAAAACTGAAATATAAAGAAGCCCACCTTTTTCTGATAGATCTTTAAAATTTATATCACAGGAACAATTGAGATGGCGTTGATTCACTTCACAAAGAATTTTATTGGTCCTTGCATTTAACATCCTGCAATGGGAATGTGCTTCAGAAAGACCAAAAGAATTTACATCGACTCTCACATTAACCTAAAAGAATAAAAACATTGTAAACAATAAATTTATTCAGTGCCAGTTATAAAATTGCCAATTTTATCCTGACAGTGAGCTAGGAAGTAGAAATCTGCTGAAATCTGGGCAACTTCAATGATTAAATCCAAAAAATCAACTACGAAACAGGATCTATCCAGGTTTCCTTCCTTCTGTTCCCAGTCTTAATAATGATTTAGCATTATACAATATATGTAGAGATGCATGGCTTCTTTTGTTTAAAATGTAGCAAAAATTACTTGAAAATTAAAGTACATCCCTATGATCATAGATCTGGAGGGGCCCAAGTAGCCAGACTGGTTAATCTATTTTGTATATACTTTTAATACAGATGAATGTTTAGAAATTTGAAAGTCATAAAATACAAATAGTATTGGTATGATAAGTAGAACAAGTAGGAAATATCTGTGGCATGAGTTACTTTCTACACAGCAAGGATGTACTGTGGTCCAACAGCAGCAAAAATACTAGTTGAATATACAATTGTATTACCACTATTGTATTACCACTATTCCCAGTTTTATTTACTTGTGTTTAATTTACTGGATTGGAATTGGATCCAAAGGCAAAGTATTATAATCATGACTATATCTAGATATGATCTATTATTTTTACTTTTATTGGCATAATGAGAGCTACTACTCTTTGAGAGGAGATTATAAAAATTACTGAGGGCCAATGATCTTACAATTGCACAACCCCAACCCTGCAACAAGTTTCATTGGTAAAAACTAAGAAAATGGGCAATATAGTGTTCCAGTGGCTGGAACACTAAAATAATGCAATATCATCATAGTTTCAAAATCACCATTGCTAACCATTTTATTAGTATTACTGACTTTAATCTATGACTAGAGAATTATGAATTACATACCTTATTATTTTTGAGTTCAGAAGTGAAGATTTTCAGGCACTTATCTTTGCCGTATGAAATATTTACCCAGTTAGGTGAGTTACTAGAAAATGTACATTCACCTTTTAAAGTGCAGCTAAAGAAAATACAAGTATATTTGTTATAGAAATAATAAAACATGTTTTGACTCTATATAGCAATTCAAACTGTTTTTCACTAGCCATTTTTGAATTTTTTCCCCCTCAACTCATAACAGGCTAAAAGGATGTGTTTTACATCAAATATGGTTTGGGGATTCTACCAATTTCTATTCAGCTATTCTTGTAAAAAAAAAAAGTTGCTGTACTGTTTCTGCAAGCAATGCAAGCATTCCTGAGAAACAGATTGGCCTAATCAGATTATTATGCTCTGCTGCATTTGCTTATTGTTGCATATTGGTATTGTTTATATTTTTATGATTCTAAAAATCATTTTACAAAACAGCTAAAACCAGAGCTCAATGTAATGGCTTGAAATTCATATTTGGAAAGGCCTAAATTTGAAATTTTTGGGAGCCTAGAATTAAGAATATAAAGAGGCTCAACTAGATTGGATTAAAATCCATTGATCTTTATATAATTTTCAGCAGTATAACTATAACTCCTAGAACTCACAGTTGCTAGTAGGGAATTCATGGAGTTGTAATCCCTATATTCTGGGAAAACAGCATCATTTTCTTTTTAAAGCTGGCATGCAATCTATTTCTGGGAGTTTTATATGAACAGCATTATTTATTTTGCTTTGGAAAAACTAAATGAACCTTAAAGGAAACTTCTGATTTCTCTCATTCGGGCACTTAAAAAGATCTTAAGCAAAGATATTGCTTTGTTTGAACGTTGTTATGGAATCCAATGCTCTTTGGAGCAAAGAGGTTCCTCCCCACCCCCCCGAACAGAGGTTCCAAAGAATGTTGTCCATAGATTGGTCCATCTAAAAAGAAAGTCAACGTGGCAATAAATACTGAAATGTATTTTGGCACAAATTCATTTATAATTTTTAGGGGTCACATAATTGCAAATTCTGAGAGTCTCTGACTTAGTAAAAATGCCTCTGAAGCACAGAAATAAAATATTCTTTCTTTCTCTTTCTTTCTTTCTCTCTCTCCCTCCTTCCTTCTTCTTTCTTTTAAAACACACATAATTTTTAACAGACATTCAGATTCTGCATGAAATATTAATTATGTTATATTACAATATTAATATCACCTTTTCTTTGTGTGGCACCATCCACAGTGTGGGTCCATTGCAGATAAACAATCTCTGCAGGAAATATATTTGTTGCAATTTGCAACCTGTATTCTCCTGATCTAAAAAAAATAAAAAGTATATTTTGCAAATTCCTTATCAGCCATTCCAAGCAAATCAAATAACATTTTTATGAGTTCAAGATACCCAAAAAATAACTATTTTAAAATAAAGTTATAACTCTTAAAAATATAGGGAAGTATTCAAACAAATATGCTTCATTAGAATACTAGAATAAGATGTGTGTTTTGGGTATGTTGATACCAATTTCTCACTTTTTCAATCTTTTACAAATAACCATTTGTGAACTTGATTTGAGCTTATCCTGGCTGGCAAAGCTGGCTGACAAATAATAAGTCTATGGCTGCTAGTTTATATTGATTTTGGGTTGATTCTGGAACAAATTCTAGGATTAAAAGAGAAACATATAAATTACAGGTGTTTTCTAATATATGGTGATAATGTTTTAATGTTGTATTTAATTATTTTGTCGATATCTAACTATAGGCAAATTCACAGGAAACTACTGCTAAAATTCATTTTGAAATGCACTTCTGGCTAACCCATTTTCCTATTTCTAGGAAGATTGGATTAATTATTGCTCTTAAGTGTTTTATATACTTAGAAAAACATAAATTTTTCAGATATCAACTATTTTAGGTTTTAATGTGGAAGAATTGTAATTGTGGTTGCTCATAACAATTTCTGTTAAAATCAGATGATATCTATTAATCTTATTAAATCATTATTGGCATTTCGAATCTCACCAGGCTCAAGGCTGACTCATCCTTCCATGGTTGGTAAAACAAGAACACAAATTGTTGCAGGCAATATGCCGACTCTGTAACTCGCTTAGAGGGCTGTAAAGTACTGTGAAGCAGTATATAAGTCTAAGTGCTATTGCTATTGGGCCTTTGACCTTCTAGTGTACAGCATTTACTCCATATCAATGAAGAGTTAAATAATGCTAAGTCATCTTACAAAACCAAAGACTCATAATAATGAAGTCCTGAATTAATCACAATGTGGATTAAGATAAATAGAAGGGAGTGAAATGGGGAGTAAAGTGGAAGAATGTGAGTACTGCAGAATGTGAAACGGGGCAATATTTTCAATATTATATTACTAGGATGAGGTGATTTTTAGGACCTGATGATGTAAGAATTTTCCAAAGTCCTCCCCTCCCCACAAAAAAGATCCAGTGTGTGGTAATTTTTCATAATCCTCTAAACTTTTTCCATGGGCATTCCAGCATCTGTTTATCATAAAACTTCACTAGAAAACAACTGGAATATTTGCAAAAGCTTTGCTGGCGTTCGATACTTGGCTACAAGAAGTTTTATATGCAACTTTGAAAACAGCATATAAATGGAATTCTAGAGTATAATTTAGAATTCAACCAACCATATTATTAGATGGTAGATAGATGTAATTCTGATCCGTAGGGTCAAGTTCAAGCCTATGGAAAATGGGTGTTTCTTCCTTAATTTCATATAAAATTTCTGGACAATTTGGCTTCATTTTGTCATCAAGAACAATCTATAAAAACAGGATATATTTAATGAACATAAACTTGCAAACAGTTTAGAATAAAGTTGTCCTGTACTCTTTTGCAACCTATTCATCATCACAACTTCTTTTCCTATGTGATCTACTGTTGTAAGAAAAGATTAAGGCTGATTTTTACCTTGTAAATTATTTAATAAAAAGATGATAGATAGATAGATAGATAGATAGATAGATAGATAGATAGATAGATAAAGATTAAGACTGAAAAGAGTGTAAATAGTTATAGATGTTGTTGCTATAGTAAAAACATATGCTATCTTCCAATATTGTGCAAAATCATTATGTAACTTGAGTTATAGTGGCTTACTGTATGAGCCCAGCCTAGCCAGTCTGCAAACTGTGGTTTTTAAACTGTAGCATATGTAAGTTCTATGCCTTGTTCAAAATACCATGGCTACATCAAATGAATATATTATTAAATCAAATGTACTGTAGCAAAAAAATGTATTTTTTTTTTAAAAGCAGCTTTTTTTTCAAATGTGAAGTTCTAGGGAACAATATAAAACCTGTCTTCCTTCAAAATTTTTTCTATTTGATTTATAGAAAATGGAAGCTCTAAATGTGCAAATAGTGCAAATGTGCAAATGCATGCATCAACTGTTTTATTCCACTCAAAAAAAAAAAGATAAATTGCATGTGCAGATTATTTGTGAGTTCTTAAAAACTAATATACTGATTATTTATATTAATTCTATTAATTTTTTTGAATAAAAACATATTGAAGAAAAATAAATCCAAATATGAAGACAGTTTTCTGCAATTTTACATAAACCTGATGGATGAACGGATGAAATTGTAATGATTCATGGCATAACCTACCTTCAATAGCTGCCCATTTCCTGTTCCTAAAAATAAAACAGTCTTGTTTAGTAGCACAGTGGCATAAACTGAAACCAAATTAAAATGACTCAGAGAAGTTGAGTTGTTGATTGGCCATGTAACATTTACCTGAAACAGAATGAACAAAGAAACAAAACTTTAGAATACATCATTAAATCAAAACTGAAAGAAGAAATATTCAGTAGATATCAATAACTGTAGGAAGATTAGTTGCCACATTATAGATTTTAGGTGCCATTTTATCTCAAGCAGACTTCAACACAATATTATTACATTTTTCATTAGGATTAATATAATATATATATATATATATATATATATATATATATATATATATATATATATATATATATATATATAATATATATTTAATATACTTTTTTTAAAAAATCAGCATAATTAGTTCAGAGAAAAATCTGAAACTGCAGCAAGCATGTCCTTAGAAGTATCTTTTCTTAATTAATGAGGCCTGATTAGCCTAGCAGTTTGTTGCTAGCTACGTGAATCCAAAAAATACAGGAAGAAGTAGACCACATAAATAGCCAGTTTGGTCTAGTGGTTAAGGCTCCAGGCAAGAAAGCAGGGGATTGTGAATTCAAGACCTTCCTTAGCCATGAAAGTCAATTGTGTGATTTTCTCTCACTCTCTCTCAGCCCATAGGTTCATTGTTGTGGAGAAAATAGGAGGAGGAAGGAGTATTAAAGCTAATAACATAGAGACTGAAATATAAAAAACACAAAATGTGAAGGTCCAGATCACAGAAATGTAAATATGTGTGAATTCCTTGCTGTCAATAATTTATTCTGTTCTAAAAGAAGATATTGTGTGATGGATAATGGTCAAGAGGGGCATTCTGGGCACTGGAACCCCAAAATATCTGGAAGGCACTAGGTACAACAAAGTTATACTACCCATTATGGATTTTGTATTCAGAGGTATTCATGTGTAGAAAGTTAGTGCCCACCGCTCTCCTAGAAGAATGAAATATTTTGAGAAATATTAAAAAGGCAGAATATTATATTTCTCTGGATTAGAAATGGAGAAGCATGTTTTTTTTAGAGGCAGGAAGCAGACTCACTCTTAATAGCGCCCACCTTTCTTAATAGCCCTCAGCAGATATCAGCACTTAAGATATAAAAAGATAGCTCTACTCATAAACAAATTTCCTACAGCAAGGTCTGAACAAAGATAGGGTTAGCCCTCAACCACAATAGGAATCACTCAACAAGCCCCTTCATTGCATCAGAAGACCAAACCTCAATCAAACGTAGCTCAGACAAACTCCTAGGATTTGTACATGGCCCCATGGGAATCTGACAATAGCCAATAGAATACATGTTCTTGCACAGGAACAGGAAGTTCAAGTGCAAAACCCAAGACAAGGTATAAATACCTCCCACTTGCTACTCCATGTGGTCAACTGCACCAGAACCACCCATGTGGTTCTGCTTCATCATTGAATCATCTTTCCAATCAGCCTCCATGTTTCCAGTGTCTTTCTCCCGGCTTGGAACTGAACCAGATGGATATTTCTTCCAACACATGTAATGTAGTTATGTGGTTGGATATCATTTAATGTATCCTTTTCATATCATTTTAATACCAAAAAATGTGTGGTATTTTTAGATGATGAAAGTGCTCATAATGCGTTAGCGAAGACTCCTACTGCTCTTTCCCATGATATATTAAGGAGAGGAAATAAGTAAACACAGGTAATCCAACAATGTATATAGTATGTTAGTATATAAAGAATTATAGGTAAATGGAAACCAGTCAGTAGTATACATTTATTTCTTTCCAATGTACAGATCACCCTTTTAAAATTTCCTTTTTCTTATGATGCAGTAAATCTAATATTCATATTATGCCCTCATTGTTTATATATTGCTTTTTCTTTAATATTTCACAGTGCTACAAGAAAGTAAGAAAAACAGGAAATCCTGTACAAAATCTTTCACCTCCTTTTTTGAAATGCCTTTTATAATTTCGTTTTATGTGGGTCATTGTTTCCAGGGCTCATGGAATCATAATGGAAAACCTACTTTAGAAAGACAAAGCTCTATTATCTTTTATTGATATCAGTTCTTCATGTATTCCTTAAATTTCTATTTATGGTTCTGAATAATTATTTATGACAAATTTATTGTGTTATTATATTTGTAATGAAGTTAATAAAAAGCCTTCATATTTAACAGCAGTTAAAATTTGTCAGATGGTTTTTACATTGCTGTAAGCCAAAGTGATGATCAATTACGCCAATCTCCTTCAACCAGATATACTATACTTCAGTTTCCATAATTCTCAGTTAACACACAGTATTAACTGGAAAAAGCTGAACTAGATTATCTCTATATTGCCTATTATCTATTAATTACTATTTGGCATAATGGTTTTCTATCTATAACCAAGCAACACAATTTGGTTTAATAATGGTTCTTAAGCTGTCCTTTCAGCAGTGTTTGTGATGAAGCAATAGCAATAGCACTTAGATTTATATATCGCTTTATAATGCTTTACAGCCCTCTCTAAGCAGTTTACAGCATCAGCATATTGCCCCCAACAATTTGGGTCCTCATTTTACCCACCTCGGAAGGATGGAAGGCTGAGTCAACCTTGAGCCTGATGAGATTTGAACTGTTAAATTGCAGGCAGCCGGCAGGCAGCAAAAGCCTGCAGTACTGCACTCTAACCACTGCGCCACTGTGGCTCATGTAACTATCAAGTGGCATAGAAGTATGCCATAGAAAAAGAAACACAACTTTAATATGATCCTTTAGGCGTTTGGAACATCTGGCATATCTTGCAATGCATATCTCTGTTTAAGCCATGACAACTGCCATGGCTTCTTACCCACTTAAAGGGGGAAACAACTTTAATACCAGAGCACCTAAGGTCAGCCTTAATCTGCCTCAGATATGGATTGGGGATGAGATAAAGGTAATGTGATGAAAAAGAGGGGGGAAAGGGGGGACATGCTGGTGCATACCCATGCCATGCTTAGTTCCAGTCTAAATATAAAAGACCACTCAGAGATCACTCTCATTATGTATTATATTCTCCACTGAAGCCACATTTTCACAGTTCATTACCAATTCTATTGTTTAAATAAGAGAACATAAGAAGAATCATTCTATCAATAATGGTACTTCCCAATACAATTATGATGCGGAATAAATGACTGGGAACAGAAGATAGCTGCTCATTTTTGAAGTTCTACATTCTCTATAAAAAGTGTATTATTATCAGGTCCCAGAATCTAGATACACAATCTTCCCCCAAAACAAGTAGACTTAAATCTGGGGAGATTGAATGTTTAAGTCTAATTTAAATAGCTTTAAATCTGGGGAGATTCCTTATCCTGCAGTTCTCACATATTGGAAGAGTTATTCCTTAGGATGATGACAAAGAAATAAACCTGTAATATCATTGTTATTTTTTCTAGGTGATGTTTTCAGAATTAGGAATAAATGTTACCTTAGGTTAGAATCTTCAGAATTTAAAACATATAACATTCTGCTAGAAACTGCTAGATGTGATAATTCAAAGAAACAGAGGAATCAGATTTAAGAATTAATATCTCAGATACATGGTGGTCTACATATTGAAGGAATTCTATGTTACTATATCAGCAAGGATCAGGAAAATTACTTTAAAATGATTCATATATAGTACTATACCTTCATACAAATTGCTAACATTTTTGAGAGACTCCTACAAATGTTGGAAGTATGGGGAAGCAAAAGGTAGCCAATCACACTCTCAGTCTAACCCAGGTCAAAATGTATTTGCTGCCTTGAGTTACTTATAAAATTAATAATGCAGAATTTAAAATGAATAAATAAATGATGATCCTGTAAGGTTAACAGCATGGAAACCAAAAAAATTAGTTACAGTCTCAAGATATGCTTGCTGTCATTATTTAGTGAGACACAAAACTAAAAACATCGACTTTTCATGTGGGAAGCTGTCAGGGCAATGGTGAGTTTCTACCAGTTCGCACCGTTTTGGGCAAACCAGTAACGATAATTTGGCCTGGGTCACTGAACCGGTAGCGACCTCTGGCTGGCCATGCCCCTGAACCGGTAGCCTGGCACCGCTTGTTTGCCCTGCACACCTGCACAACTGCTGGGAAGCGGCTGGCAAAGAAGCGGTGGCTGGGAGGCTTCTCGCAGTCACATCGAAAAAGAAAAGGCCTTGTCTTTGAGAGCTGCTTTGCAGCTGTGGCGGCTGGCCACAGGCCGCCAAAAGCTACCAGAGGTCGCCGAAAAAGCAACTGCCATCAAATCCCATTGCCTACTGCATCACATTCGGAGTGACACATCTCATTGCCTGCTGTGTCAGTCCAAGTGGGATGCAGCAGGCAATGGGATATGCATGTGTGGCTGGTGCGAAGAACAGGGCAGCAACAGCAGCGGTTTTTTCGGCGACTTCCGGTAGTTTTCGGTGGCCTGCAGCCTGCCGTCACAGCCACAAAGCAGCTCTCAAAGAGAAGGCTTTTTCTTTTTCAATGCGACTGTGAGAAGCCTCCAAGCTGCCACCTCTTTGGCAGGCATTTCCCGGCAGCGGCAGCTGGCTGGAGGCCACAGAAAACTACTGAAGGTCAGCTTGCCTTCCAGACTCCGGACCAGCCACCAGAGGAGGAACATAAGCAGCCCGAAGAAAGAGGCGGTGATGGGTGAGGAAGTGGGGCTAGGGTTGGGGCTGCTGAAGGAGGGGAAACAGGGCGAGGCATGCAACTGGTGAAGGAAGGGGCAGCATGCCAGGGGAGGCCTTTGATAGATTAGGCCAGGCCTGTGCAGAAAATAAGTAGATAGGTAGAAATTCAAAAAAATTTCCTACCTTTTTCTGTGGGCATGGCTAAGTGGGATGGTCATGTGACTGATTGGTCATAGCTGTGAATGATGTCAAATTGGCCATGCCCATTCAGTCACATGACCACCAAGCCATGCCCACCAAGCAAGCCACACCCGCAGAACTGGTAGTAAAAAATTTTGAAACCCACCACTGTGTCAGGGAATATCAACAATTGTGATCACATTATTTTATTTATTTATTTATTTATTTATTTATTTATTTATTTATTTATTTATTTATTTATTTATTTATTTATTTATTTATTTATTTATTTATTTATTTATTTATTTATTTATTTATTTATTTATTTATTTATTTATTTATTTATTTATTTATTTATTTATTTATTTATTTATTTATTTATTTATTTATTTATTTATTTATTTATTTATTTATTTATTTATTTATTTATTTATTTATTTATTTATTTATTTATTTATTTATATACCGCCCTACTCCCGAAGGACTCAGGGCGGTGAATAGCCAAAAGATAAAATACATATAATACAAATGTTTAAAAAAACATTAAAATACAATTAAATAATTTGGCCCAGAAACAAAATTTAAAACACCCCAAATTTATAAGACAAATTTAAAATTTAAAAAAATTAAAAACAGTTTAAAAAAGAGGTTAGGCCAGGCCGGCCTGCTGGAATAGGAATGTTTTGAGGGCACGGCGGAAGGTCTGTAATCCTCCGTATCTCAGGGGAGAGCTCGTTCCAGATGGCAGGTGTTTCCACAGAGAAGGCTCTCCCCCTGGGGGCCGCCAGTCGACACTGTTTGAACGACAGCACCCTAAGAAGCCCCTCTCTATGGGAGTGTACTGGTCAGTGAGAGGCTACTGGTGGCAGAAGGCGGTCTCGTAGATAACCCGGTCCTAGGCCATGGAGCGTTCTAAAGGTGGTAACCAAAACCTTGAAGTGCACCCGGAAGACCACTGGGAGCCAGTGCAGCTCGCACAGGAGGGGGGTCACATGGGAACGCCACATCACTCCCATAACCGCCCGCGCGGCCGCATTCTGGACCAGCTGGAGCCTCCGAGTGCTCCTCAATGGGGGCCCCATGTAGAGAGCATTGCAGTAGTCTAGGTGGGAAGTGATGAGGGCATGAGTGACAGTATTTAATGAGTCCCAATCCAGAAAGGCGAACCTGATAAAATGCCCTCCCGGCCACAGCCGTCAAATGCCCTTCTAAAGACAGCTGTGAGTCCAGGAGGACACCCAAGTTGCAAACCCTCTCTGTGGGGGCCAACGACTCGCCCCCAATAGTCACTGATGGCACCAACTGACTATATCGGAATGTCGGAAATCACAGCCACTCGGTCTTGGATGGGTTGAGCCTGAGTCTGTTTCTCCCCATCCAAATCCGTACAGCCTCCAGGCACCGGGACATCGCTTCAAGGGCATCATTGGGGTGGTCCGGGATGGAGATGTATAGCTGAGTGTCATCAGCGTACTGGTGGTACTTCACCATGAAACCATGGATGATGTCACCCAGCGGCTTCACATAAATGTTGAACAGAAGGGATGAGAGGACCGACCTTTGTGGCACCCCACATACAAGGAGCCTCGGGGGTCGACCTCTGCCCCCCCTGCCAACACAGACTGCAACCGGTCGGAGAGAAGGGAGGAGAACCACCGCAACACGGTGCCCCCCAGCCCTAACTCTTCCAGCCGGTGCAGCATGATACCATGGTCGATGGTATCAAAAGCCACTGAGAGGTCTAATAGGACCAGGTCAGAGGAACAACCCCTGTCCCGAGCCCTCCAGAGATCATCAACTAATGCGACCAATGCCGTTTCCGTGCTGTACCCAGGCCTAAAGCCCGACTGGAACGGATCCAGATAAGCCAATTCATCCAGGTACTGAGGGAGCTGTTGTGTTACCACACTCTCAACAACCTTCGCAACAAAGCGAAGGTTGGAGACTGGACGATAATTAGCCAACACTGCCGGGTCCAGGGAAGGCTTATTGAGGAGAGGTCTCACCACCGCCTCTTTCAAGGCGGCAGGAAAGACACCCTCACTCAAAGAAGCATTTATAATCCCCTGGAGCCAGCCTCGCGTAACCTCCCGGGAGGCCAGCACCAACCAGGAGGGACACGGGTCCAATAAACATGTGGCCGCACTAAGTCTACCCAGTATCCTGTCCATGTCTTCGGGAGTCACAGAATAAAAGTCTTCCCAGATAATATTCTCAAGACCTGTCTCCATCATCCCCCATCATCCCCCCTGATGTTCACTGTGGCTTGCTGCAACACTATAACTGCAAATCATGCACCAAGATCCCAGATTGTGATTACATGGCCACAGGAACATTGCGAAGGCTGGAACTCCATCATAATCCTACTCATGCAGGGCAAGGGTGGGTTCCAAATCCCATTGCTACCAGTTTGTGCATGTGTGTGGCGCTTCTGTGCATGTGCAGAAGCATCCAGGCGGGTGGGCAGAGCCTCCCACCACTGCCACTACTGGTTCACCCGATCCTGTGTATCCTGTGGTAGCAACCCACCACTGATGTAGGGCCATCATAACCTTGAATGGTTAGTGGATGAATGGTCATTACCTGAGGACTGCTGATACTCTCTGACTTAGGAACACTATACCAACTAAGACACATCTGGTGCTATCTTTATTGTCTTTTCTATGCCAGAGAAATGCACTTTATTTTCCACGGTCCTTTTAATGATCTGCTAATTTCACTATGATTTTTTAATTATTTTTCTACTGCTTTTGCTGTTATTATTTTATTGCTTATTGTTTTTCTTCCATATTATATTACAATACAATACTGTGATGTACTTTGCTTTTATTAACGATTTTAACTTTCATTTGAATTGTTTGAATTTAGTGGTTTAATAAAATGTAATAATAATAAAAAAGAGAATAAATATCACTAAATTAAATAAGAAATATTGCTAAGAACCTTACTGTTCTATCTATTCAATCCCTCTCTTCCTTTTTTAATTTTCTATTTTAGATAACAAATGAAAGTACTACTACAGCAGCAAATAATTTTAGCCCACATGATAAACATTTGCACTTTTACTTGAAATGTGAATCAAACTATATATTTTCTATATTCTGTCATAAGGTGGTAATGTAACTAAGCATATACACAAAATCTTAAAATAAAAAATCCTCTAAATTGTATGTTACCATTACAATTACAAGTTTCTTCTTTCTAAGTAATATCACATGAACTTTAGCAATATATGTTCTGTTAGTTAGACATTATTTTTTGCTATTTGCCAATAAGTACCTTTAAACCCACTGTCTGTAATGGAAATTTAAACATGTTCAACTGAAATCAGTGAGGCTTGGTGATATTTAATATTGGTTGGGTCATCATCAGGATTATATCTGCTTATTCTTTATGCATATAAAAACTCCAAGATCTGAACTAATTTTAACATTTCTTATATTTAGAAGACTGTTAAAAATAACATTATTTAGTATGCACCAGCTTAGTCTACTCTGTAATTGTCTAAATTGCACTTTCAGCTCCTTTAGGTGATGAAAAGTTGAAACAGAATAATATTAAAATACAATATATTATATATAAAGGGGAATAATTGCTGAAGGGAATAACAATTCCTCAACATAAAATTTGCAAAAGTATATCAACTAAAATTATAAGCCAATTTTAAGAATTGTGAAGATTTCAAAAAAACAGAAACTATATGTTGCGATATTTTCAGGATCAGACTCAATAAATAATTTGAGAATTAAGAGTTCAAATATATCTCTCTTTATTTACATAAGGCATTCTATATTCACTGAATATTCACAGATAGAAGCAAAGAAGGGATGTATCCAGCTCCTTATATATACAATGGGTGGAGCTAGAAAAGGGAGTGGTGAAGTATGAATACATTAAGAAGTGAAGAATAAGTTAACCCCTGATATCCTGTTCATATACTATTTACATAATGGAGAATAAGGCATTTACTTGTGACAAATCCCCCTCTAAATGCCGATTCGATATATTACACCAATTACATTCAGATTCAGAACAATATAAAACATGTAACTTAGAAGTCAAATATTTATGTTGCTTGGACGGCAAAGGCTTTGTTAATATGTCAGCTATTTGCTCTGATGTTTCACAATGAACTGCTTTGATAAATCCATCCTGAGATAACTGTCTCACATGTTTAAATTTTATATCTATATGTCTGGACCTTTGTCCAATAGCATCAGATCTAGATATTTCGATAGCAGCTTTATTATCTTCATGCATGATAAATGGTAAGGTGGGTTTTTTCCAAATGTCTGAAAGTAAGTCATTAAACCATACAAGGTTATTTGCTGCTTTAGTTAGACAAACATATTCTGCTTCTGTTGTTGAAGTAGCTACTAAATCTTGTTTGCCAGTGTACCAGTAAACTGGACAACCGTTAAGGAGAAATATATAACCAGATGTGCTTTTTCTACATGAAGTATCGCCAGCCCAATCCGCATCAGCGTAACATGTGAGGATGGGCTCCTTGATATTATCAGGTTCCAATAACAAACAAAAGTCTAAACTACTCTTCAAATATCTTAATATCCTTTTGACAGCTTCCCAATGGTATAGTGTTGGTTTGCTGACATGTCTGGACAATAAGTTGAGAGGCAAGGCAATATCAGGTCTAGTCCAATTAGAAATGTAAAGAAGGGAACCTATGATTGATCTATAAAATGTATTATCTTTGAATTCAGGGGATGATTCGTCTGCATTCCTTAGAAAATCAGTTTGCATGGGAGTGTCACAGGGCTTAGCATTACTTAAATTACATTTATTCAAGAGCTCTATGATTTTATCTCTTTGAGAAAGTTTGAATCCCCTTCTGGTTTTACTGATTTGAACACCAAGATACTTATTTACTTTACCCAAAGATTTTAGTGAAAAATGTTCATTTAGTTTTGTTACAAATGTTTCTCTCCTCTCTTTATGTTTACCTATATACAAAATATCATCCACATAGATTAATACAAATTCTATGGAATCACCATCCTTTTTTACAAAGAAACAATTGTCAGCAGTAGTGGCACTGAAATCCATAGTTTTAAGTACTTTCACTAAACAATCATACCATCGTTTACCAGATTGTTTCAACCCGTATAAACTTTTGTTTAATAACCAAGTCTCATTTTTGTTTGTGTATTGACTGTGAGGTGCTCTTACATATATTTCTTTATCTAATTTTGCGTGTAAATACGCAGTCTGTATGTCATATTGGAACACGTTGAGATTGAGTGCTGATGCTATAACTAGAGCTGTTTTGACACTCTCTGTTCTAACTGTGGGAGAGTATGTGTCTGTATAATCCTCGGGATATTTCTGTGCATAACCTTGTGCAACTAATCTAGCTTTGTATAGTGTATTGCCTCCCTCTAAATTTTTAATTTTATATATCCACCTAGTGCCAATGATGGTTTTGTCCTTTGGTGCAATTGCAGGTGTAAATACATTTAGCCCTCGTAAACTATCCATCTCTTTAGTCATTGCTGATTCCCATTTTTCTTTTTCTTCAGGAGGAAGTTTTAACACTTCCTCATATGTATTAGGTGTTGTTGATTCTCCATCCATATACATTACATAATCTTTGTATTTGTTTGGCACTTTATTTCTACTACTTCTGATTGTTCTTTCAGGCTTACTATCATTGTCATGTAAATACCTTGCTTCTTTTTTTGTTAAAGAGTCTGTCTTTATTTTGTGTTGACTGTTTGTCCATGTTTTGGTTTTGTTTCTATGCATGTTGTTACTGTGTTCTTCTATAGTTCTTTTTCTTTGGAGTTTGGTATCTGGTTTGGTGTTTGGGAATATTTCATTAAGATGTATTTTAGACCAGTTGGCCTGTTCATGGAACACAGCCGTTCTGGAAACTATAAATTTATTATTATTATCGATGAATCTGTATCCTTTTGTGCCTGTCTCGTATCCCATAAATCTAAGTCTTCTGGATACGTTCTCTCCTTTGCGTCTTAATTGTTTAGGTATGTGTACGTCTGCAGTGACTCCAAATATGTGCATGTGTGCTAATTTTGGTTTCCTATTATACATTACTTCATATGGTGTCTTATCTACAATGCTGGACCAAGTTCTATTTTGTGTGTAATTAGAATATTGTAGGGCTTCTGACCAGAATTGTTTGCCTAAGCCAGCATCTTCTAATGTGCATCTAATCATGGTTTGTAATGTTGAGTTCTTTCTCTCTACCACTCCGTTCTGGAATGCAGAAAATGGGCTAGATGTGTAATGTAACATTCCTTTGTCCTTTAGCCATTGGGAGAATTCCTTAGACATGAATTCACATCCCCTATCTGTCATGATTTGCTTTATTTTAATATTGTGCTGTGTTTCTATACGTTTGTAGAACTCTTTAAATTTCTGAAAGGTTTCATCTTTATGTTTTAATGTGTAAACAAATCCATAACGACTATAATCATCTACAATGGTTAGAAAGTAATGTTTTTTGTAAGTAATTGATGGTGTTAGCGGACCAACTAGGTCCATGTGTATCAAATCAAAAATTTTGTTGGTTGATCTTGTTGATCTTCTAGGTCTGGGACTAGTTTTTAGCTTTGTAGACTTACACACTGAGCATTCCAAATAGTTTTCACAATTTTTTATTTTAACACCTTCTGCGTGTTCAGTCATCTTTTGTACTACAGGAAAACTGGCATGTCCTAACTTCCTATGTAAAACATGAGCACACTCATCGTGAATTGGCTTACCTATTTTAGGTTTTTTTTCATTGTTTGTATCTTTGTGATTGTGAGTTACTTCACATTCATCATTGTCACTGTTACTATTGTTTCCATTATCTATCTCAATGCTATCTTCCATATTTGAATCAATGTTGTGTAACCATTTCTCCCTTGTCATTAAATAAGGTAGGCCTCCTTTGATTATTACTGTACCTATATCTATTCCATTTTTCTCTAATGTTGCTTTTCCCTTTGAGAACACAATGTTAGTGTCAGAATCTCTGCTTAGTTTTATGGCACTAAGTATGTTGTGAGGTATTTCAGGTATTAGTAATACCCCCTCTATTTTTCCTAGACCAGGTAAGGTTACATTCCCTCTACCTATTACTTGGACTTTTTCTTGATTAGCTACTTTGATTACAAATTTATCCTCTACAAATGAAGACAATATATTTCTATTATTTGTAGTGTGATTAGTTGCTCCAGAATCAATAAGCCAATTATTGTTCTTTGTTTGTTGTATGTTAGTGTTGTCTTGTTTGTTTAGTCCATTCAGTGAACCAGATTTCCTATCCTTTGAATTATCTCTGCCCCCTCTATGTTCTTTATAATTAGGTGGACTTCTATACCTATGTCTATCAATGGAAGACTGTCTGTTGTTGTACTTACTTCTGTATTCTGATCTATGTCTTTCTCTTGTGATTTTAGGGCAATCCCTCCTACTATGTTCTTTGGACCCACAATTGTGGCATCTAAATGTTTCATGATATCTTTCTTGAAATGCTACCTTTCTATATTGTTTGTGTTCTATATGGTTGTCAGAGCGACTCCTCCTTGAATTGTCTTCAGCTATTAACTTATTGGATAGACTTTCTATGGATAAGTATCCTAGATTGATTGTGTCTAAATGTGACATATAATTATCCCATGATGGGTCAAGTGAGTTGATGATAACACTTTTCATCGTTTGATCTGAAATCACCTCCCCCCTTAAATGCAGTTCTGCTCTAATTTTGTTTAAAGATATTAAATGTTCACTTATGGTAACCCCTGGCTTTATCCTAGAAGAGAAGAAATCTTTAGACATTCTTGTGGTAGTAGCTACACTATCACTGTGAAATAAATTGAACATGCATTGAATAATTTCTGAGACAGTCAGATTCTGCTTAATGCTGTGATACATGGCAGGAGACACACTGGAAATTAATAAGAAAAATGCTCTATGGTGTAGGCAATCTAACTTTAGAGTCCAAGGTCTTTTTGGGGGATTAGTGATAAAAAATAATAAGTTTTCTTTCATAAAGACAACCTGGAGCTGCTGATACCATTCTTGCAAATTAATGCCATCTATCCTCAGCTTTGGGAAGTCACTGGATAAATTCCCAACATTGTTGGGTCCATTACTTACAACCGGGGGTAGTCCGTGGTCTCGTAAATGCTGGAAATTGCAAAACGGCGTGGGAATGCTCGCAACGAGTCTACATGATTCTCTCCGCATCTCATGTCTTCCTGGGTCGTCCTCGTAGTCTTGCGCATGCGCGTTGCTCATTTCGTTCCTGGAATCGTCGTGAGAGGTTCTCGCTGCTGCAGCTCGTTCGCTTTGTTTTTCTTCCGATGAATCAGTCTCCGGCTCGATCTTGGGAGTCCTGGTGATAGCGGGTGCTCGTTTCCTTCTGCTGAAGGCGCTGGTCCTTGGATCAGTCTGCGGCGTGGGGTGGTATCTGCAGGGTTCTCTGGGTTCAGGTGTCGGTGCTCTCGTTGTCTGGATAGGAGCGGGTAGATTTTGAGGCTCTGGCTTGCTTGCTTGTTTTTTGGTTGATTTTTTAGTAATCTTCAGTTTCGGTCCAAATGCAGCAAAAAGTGTTTTCATTGCTGACTTTATTTGTATGTCTGTTGAATCTTCTTCGTTCTCTGATTCTGATTCTTCTGAGGTATATATTTTTTCTTTTTTATTTACTTTATCTAGTAAGGCCTTTCGCGCCAGAAATTTTGAATCTTGCTTTCTGATTGGCTCTGCTTCGCTCACCTTGGGTGTCTGTTGAAACCAAGATGGCTGCCATTCGAAATTTAGCGCGGGATCGCTGCCCTTCTTCTTCACTGCGCCTTTGTCTGTAAGCATTTCACTTACTATTTTTGAGTCTTTTGGCTTTTCAGTAGCGATGTGCTTTTCTCTCGCTGCTCCGTTGTTTTTTAGTATATCTTGGAGGTTCGCAATGAGACTTTCATCCCTCTTTTGGCTTTTTAAAAGTTTTAGTATCTCTGACCTGAGTTCGTTGTTTTCTATTTCGTTTTCCTCCTGGTCATTATCTTCATTTATTATTTCTTCGTCTTCTGTGGTGTATTCTTCAGATTCTCTTGAAATTGCATTCGTGGACTCATCGATTATTTCTTGGTCCGTTTCCATTTCTTTGCTGTATGCCCTGGTGTTGGGCCTATCTCTTTTAGACATATTTAAATTTTTATTGAGTCAATTCAACCATCCTCTGCTACCAGATTGTTGCGATATTTTCAGGATCAGACTCAATAAATAATTTGAGAATTAAGAGTTCAAATATATCTCTCTTTATTTACATAAGGCATTCTATATTCACTGAATATTCACAGATAGAAGCAAAGAAGGGATGTATCCAGCTCCTTATATATACAATGGGTGGAGCTAGAAAAGGGAGTGGTGAAGTATGAATACATTAAGAAGTGAAGAATAAGTTAACCCCTGATATCCTGTTCATATACTATTTACATAATGGAGAATAAGGCATTTACTTGTGACACTATATTATCTATATATGTATATATGGAATATATCCCTTGAAGTTACTACCAAAACAATTGGATAGAATGTTAAATTGTACAGTGTTACTATACACACACACACACACACACACACACACACACACACACATCTGCTGAAAATTAAGCTCAGGTGAGATCAACATGGAATATTGTCCAAAAATTGGTCTGAATTTTAAGTTGCAGAACACGGAAAGTAGCAAAAAAAAATAATAGTTTTTTTTTTAATTGTACAATAGCTGATAGCTAGTTTTAAATGGATTTTTTTAAAAATATTTTTAAGGCAGTTCCAAACAATGCATACACAATAATGAAAGAATGCAATAATATATAACCTGCAACAAATATTTATATAGGAAAATTATTATCTGGATTTAAAATCCACTGACCTATTTAAACACCTTAAAAATCCCATATAATTAATATTTCTAGATTTTAAAAAGATTAAAACTGCAAAATATAAGTACAATTAAAATCCAAAACTGATATCTAATAGACATATGGCACGCACCACAGATTCCAAAAATTAAAATAGTCAACACAACGTTGAGTTAAAAGTAGACTAGGAAACAGTATCTACTTTTGGGGTTGAATCCAATTCACTCAGAGTCAAAATCAGTTCAACTCAACTTTTTCATACCTGATTTTAAGAAAATGAGGAGTGAATTTCAACAGAGCAAATAATTCCAACCAAGTATATCAGAAATTTGGACTAAACCGCTTCTAGTACAAGGATATATTTATATCCATAGCACTACACACATAAAGTATAGCAAAAGTCTTAATTCTTTAGTTCTGAAAAAAATAATTGCTACAGGCAGTTAGCACTTAGTGCTTTGACTGATTATTGTGCATGGAGTGTAAGATTTGAAGATTGACATTTCCAGGAGATAGAGAATTGAAAATTGAGCTACAGCAACTGTAGCTCAATCACAGCGCCAATCAGGATAGAACCTGGATGTGGGTCTCCCAAGGCTTATCTGAAGCTCTCCCCATTAAAGTACTGGCTCAAATAAATCTATGAGAATGAGTTTCCAGTCCAATTAGTATTGATGGACAGAGAGCATTGACAGACATAATTTCCCATGGAAGAAGCAAATCACTGCCAAATTATTCCAGGTAGTTTCTCATCGTAAGAATGAGAAATTACCTGGAATGTGTTTTCCCGAAAATAAGACCTTGTCTTATATTTCTTTGAACCCTGAAATAAGCGCTTGGCCTTATTGCCATGCACTCAAAAGCCCGATTGGGCTTATTATCAGGGGATGTCTTATTTTGGGGGAAACAGGGTAGCAGACAATTAGGCTCAGACAAAGCCTGGACCAAAGTCAAGCAAAGAATCATTGATCTTGATGTACAGAGGAACCTTATTGTAGCAGAGATCTCAGATCTCTGCTACAATAAGGTCATGGATCCATCCATCCATCCCCAAATACTTTCCTTGTATACTTGCACTCTTTTTTAGGAGGCCACTCAAACTGACATGCCTAGAAAATAGAAAAAGGTATTGACTAGGAAATTCAATAATATCCCCTATTCGGAGTTCTTACGCATACGCTCAGACATTGACATTGAGATGGTGTTTTTGAAATGCCCTGTTATCTTTGAAGGACGGAGTTAATCTCTCTTCCATTTACAAATTACTTAGTCCCTACAGGCAATTGTATGTTTCCTGTTAAACATTTAGGACTGTAAAATTTCTAGGAAATTCTGTGCCATAGCGATTGCAGCTAGAAACTGTTGGGTCTGAAAGTATTACTGTATGGAACATGTTAGTTTCTGCTTTGAATAGGCTTTTATCCAATTTTTTAAAATCTTGACATTATTTTCTTTTCTCTCTTACTTTGACTTTTTTTGAATGATGGTAACTTTTAAAAATAACATAAGAGAATGAAAAATAAGGTGGATTTACACACTACACTAATCCATGATGTGATTTTCTTTATTAGATAAGCATGTTTATAAATCCAGCCATTTTATTTTAATTCAAATATCTTTTTGATATTGTTCAAATATCTTAACAATAGTTAAAACAAATTATGACTCAATATTATATGTGGTTATTCAAGTTTATCCAAACTACTGTATGATTAAAACAAATTATGGTTACTGATATGTGCATTATTTGCATACAAACCATTATGCACTACAAATAGCCTTAGCCACCAATTTAAGATCAATGTTAAGTAGCCTCCGGAATACAATAACAGTCAGCTAAACTGTGTTGCATTATCAATATAACTGAATATTCCAGCACAGCTTTCTATGAATTGATGACTAAATAAAGATTCCACCTCACAGTTTTAAATGGGTACCATCCTTGATGACATCAAAAAGCAGCAAGACATCCAGAAAAATAATGGGATTGCATTTCTTTTCCTCATTTTGTTTATTTGGTTTGGCAGGAAAAAATGTTTTAGTGCCCAAATTTGACTGAAATGTATTCAGGAGAAAAAAAGGCAGCCCAAGGACCCTAACCTTTGCCATTAGTCCCCAACAAATGCTCAGGCTAAAAAGAGTCTTTATCATTAGCCTGTTACATTCTTTAGAGCCCTATGGGGGTTCACGTCTAGAGGAATGATTGCATTACTTTTATGGATGGAAGGGATGGGAGGAATTCTCCTTTCTGTGGGATGTGGCAACCTCATGGATTCAGCCTTCTATCAAAAGTGGCTAAGGACACACAATATTTCTCTTTTTCCAATGCTTCCCTTTTTAAAGGGTCTTTGGTGCTGAGTTTGGTTGTTTTCTTGAAGACATTTCATTACCCAAACTAGTAACATAATCACTGCTAGCATTGATTATGTTATCTAGTTTAACATAAAAAATAAAGTATAAAGAAACATCTGCAAGAAAACAACCAAGCTCAGAGAGCACCAAAGACCCTTCATTTCAACCCTGAGTTATAAATATTCTCCTTTATTGCTTCCCCCTTTCTCTCTCCCATTCTTTTTCCTCACATCTTTGTTTCTCTCTCCCAAGCAAGAGGCTGCAAGAAATGAACAGACACTAAATATCTGAATTTACATCATCTCTTGCAGGGAATATTAAAAATTAGGCCAATTGTCACAGACTGCTCAGAAAAGATCACCCATCCTTTGAAAAACATGTGAAGGTAAGATTCATAATTGAAGAAGAAAAACATTTCCCCCTAATTCTACCATTATCATCACACAGATTAAACTAAGGCAATGAAACTCTTACTATTTTCTACCATTCCCATTTTAAATGATTTTATTACTTTGAGTTTACAAATATACCAAAGTAATAGAAGCAATATAAAAGGTCATTTGAAAGTTCCCAATCTATTATTTTATTCTGCAACTGAAGAGGATCCTTATAGCAGTGTCAGCTATATAAGCCAAGATCCCAGCAATCCTAATGCCCAGTAAAATCAATCAATACTTTAGAACTCATAGCTTTCCACCATTAAAGAGAGAAATAATTGCTTTTAGTCCAATTGAATCTGGACGTGGACAAGCACTATTCATTGATGGAAAGATTAAATATAAAATAATTGCTTTCACTTTTGGCTTGGACCACCTACTGGTTTAAAGCATGAATGCCAAGATTTTTCTCCAAAGGAATTTTATTATCCAAACTGCCTAATCTTATCCATGGAATTTCATTCCCTGGTTAGTCTCTATTTGTTCCCACTTCCCACAGTCATAAAAGAATAATGGTACCTTTAAATGAGTGGATCTTGGTGCTAGTCAGCTGGCGACCCCTAGGGAGCGGGTCTTCTCTGTGGGTGCACCTACCCTGTGGAATCAGCTCTCCCTGGGGCTCCGGGTGGCCCCTGACCTTCACTCATTCCGCCGTGGCCTTAAAACATGGCTATTCCGCCTGGCCGGCTTGGACTGAAGGGGTTTTAGAGGGGATTTTAATGGTTTTTATAGTTTTATTGGGTATTTTTAAAAAATTGAACTTTGTGTGCTTTATTGTTGTGAGCTGCCGAGAGTCCTATCGGAGATAGGGCGGCATATAAATTCAAATAATAAAAATAAATAAATAAATAAATAAATAAATAAATAAATAATAGTGCTAATCCTAGCTTGGGTAATGAAATATCTGCAAAAAAACAACCAAGCTCAGAGAGCACCAAAGACCCCTTATGAGCTAAGCACCCCTCATGGTGCCAAGAGAGCACCAAAGACCCCCTGAGCTATGAACATTCTCCTTCACTGATACTTTTAAAGCATCTCCAAAGCCCAGAGTCTCATACTATCAGCTTTCTTCTCATTGCATAAGCATTCTTTATCTACTGGGTTTTTTTTTTTTCATTGAAGCCAATGGAAAGCGAACAATAACAACATTTTTAAATGTTTAATTGGTTTGTGGTTTTTTAAATTTGGGCCAAATTTATATAGATTTTAATTGTTTTTAATATTTGTATTTCATGTTTTTAATTCTGGCTGTGCACCGCCCTGAGTCCTCAGGGAGAAGGGCGGTATATAAATTGAAAAATAAAATAAAATAAAATAAATAAAAAATAACATTATGGAAAAACAATGAATCTGAAATAACTTTTTGACTGCTGTGTCTCATCACTGCAAAATACAGTAGTGAATCACTCCTTCAGAAAATACACCTTACCCCAGGATCCTGGCACAATCCTGCAGAAAATGCTAAACTTTCCTTTTAGTTTTGGCTTCCATTGTGATCTGCTTGCAAAGGATGGAAGGCTATGCCTTTTTTGGGGGTGGGGATCAGTCTGCCAAAATATTCTGTATCTTTCGGGGCTCCTGCCTCTCATAAATACATAGCTTGCAACAATTAAACAAGTTGACCCTAAATATAGCTGATTTAGCCAGGCATCTGGCCAACAAATAACCCAAGGTACTACTCACACATGTGTTTGGAGGCTGGAAATCCGAAATCAAGTCGGAAGTGGAGAACTCCCCGAACTTACACTCGTTCGCGTTCTTCAGCAGCTCTTCAAGAGCAAAGATGCAAAGGCCGGTGGAAGTCGGAGTGGCGGGACTGGAGGCTGAGCCGAAAATCCCGGCCCAGAGCGCGCGTTGCTCCAGGTACGCCGAGGAAAGAATTTTGATCTTTTTGCCGGCGCCACATCGCAGGACCTGGCTATTGTACCTGAGGTTGTTTTTCTCGTATAGAGCGATGAGCATCTTGGCCTCCGGGTTGTCATTGTTATAATAAGGGAAAAAGAAGTACTTCTGCCAGCGAAAGGCATCCTCGAAGTGCAGGTTGTACACCTTCTTCATGGCCACCTGCCTGATTTCGTTCACTGATTCCTCGCCTTCTAGTATGATGAAGACCGCCTTGTTGGCGTTGCTTTCCGGGGGGTCATCGGGGCAGTTGTTCAGTTTGTGGCTCATGGCCCAGACCAGGGACCAAGGTGAGCGATCGTCCTCGCGATACATCAGCCCGGCCACCGCGCCTTCCGACGCGAAGGTCACCAATTCACGGCCCAACTTCTTCGCGGCTCTCCCTTCGGTGACGTTCTGCAAATAGCAGACGCCTCGCGGCTGACTCCAACAGGTGAGCAGGCGGTCGCGCCCGAAGGGCAGCAGCAGCTTGTTGACCGAGGCCACCGTCTCGCCGCAGAACTGGGCCGGCTCCTCGCAGAAGCGCTCCTCCTTCCACGCCAGCGAAGGCGCCACTTCGTACCAGCAGTTGCCGCTGGCCACCAGAAAGCGCTCCCCGCTCACGGCCAGGTTAACCACGGCGCGAGGAAACTCGAGGGGCCCCTGCCCTCGGGCCCCCGCCGCAGCCCAGGCTAGCAGCAGCAGCAGCAGCAGCGACGGTGCGGACAACGGCGAGCTCCCAGCGTCATGGCGAGTCAGCTGCCTTCTCGTGCCCCCCGGCCCTCGGGCCATAGTCCCCTGTCTGCCCCGGTTATCTAGGGCTCCTCGGCTGGCGGGAGAGGCTCTGGTACCACCGACATGCAAGCAGCTGCGGCACCGCCCCACCCCTCGGACGAGCAGGGAACCGCTCCCGCGGCTGCCCTTCCCCCGCTCTGTGGCTTCCTCTGTGCCTCAGCTACCTCGCGCCTCATCGGTTCCTCTTTTTTTCCCTGGGAGGTGGGAAGCCCGCCTCGTCTCCTTCACTTGCGCGGCCGACCCCGGCTCTCTCCCTCCTCCTGAGGGCGTGCCAGCCGGGGCGCTCCACGTGCTTGTCGCTTTCTTCCCGAACTCTCCAGCTCGCTGTCACCCAGGCGGGAAATAGGCTGCTGCAGATGTGCGCCGTTCTCCTGGCGAAGCTGAGGCCAGCTGGTTATTTAAGGGTGGGGGGTGGGGTGGATGGGTCTCCTCGCTGGTGCCAGAAGGTTCAATTCTTGTCCTCGGCCTCCGCTCCGGTCCATCCAGGCCCTGCCGCGAGGTGCCCCTTCTAAAAACGTTCCAAGGCTGACTTTCCCTTCTCCAGCCGTTTTTTTTCCCCCTCTAGCAATTTACAGCACCAACCAACCAGCCCTGGTGCGATATAACAAGCAGGCTTGATCTGCCCTCAATAGACCTGTGATTTTAACTAACTAGCAGGGGTCTCCAACCTTGGCAACTTTAAGCCTGGCGGACTTCAACTCCCAGAATTCCCCAGCCAGCTGGCTGGGGATTTCTGGGAGTTGAAGTCCGCCAGGCTTAAAGTTGCCAAGGTTGGAGACCCCTGAACTAGAGACAAAATGGTCCATGTGGATGAAAACTGTTTTCAGACTTATATAAGTAGGAATAAGGCTTGTTACGGGAACTTGGAGGTCATTTAGTTCAATTTTCTGCTCGGAGCAAGACTGGACTTACTGTACTACAGACATGGTAAGATGGCCATTCCAGCCTTACTTCAGGCACCTCCATTGAGATAGAGTCCACCCACCCAAGCACTCTACTCCACTGTTGAGGAGTTACATAAATGTTCCGTTACATTTGCCCCAGGGGTGAAATCTAAATTTTTTCCCTACCAGTTCTGTGGGCGTGGCTTGGTGGGCATGGCAGGGGAAGGATACCGCAAAATCTCCATTCCGTCCGCACTCCTGGGGGAAGGATATTGCAAAATCTCAATTCCCACCCCACTCGGGGGCCAGCCAGAAGTGGTATTTGCTGGTTCTCCGAACTACTCACAATTTCTGCTACCGGTTCTCCAGAACCTGTCAGAACCTGCTGGATTTCACCCCTGATTTCTCCCCATGCCTAGTTGAAATCTACCCTCTTTTCATTTTAAACCGTTAGTTTTTTTTTCCTGTTCCTGGAAAAAAACTGAACAATTCCAGTCCATCTTCCACAAGACAGGCCAGCAGATATGCGGAAACAGCTATTATATCTCACTGCAGTCTTCTCTTCTATAGTGCTGCACAGGCTAAAAATACCAAGTGGCTCCAACTGTTCTTGTAATTTTCCTTCGAAATTTCTTGTCATCTTGGTTTTTGTTCTGTGGACATCCTTCATTCTGTCAATGTCTTTCCAAACAGTGCCCTGCACTAGATATTCTAGGGCAAGGGTGTCAAACTCAAGGCGTCACATTGCCTTCACGTGATGTATCATGACGTTTTTCCCCTTCACGGAGCTAGGGTGGGGGTGGCCTGCTTATGGCTCATACGGCCCGCAGGCCACCAGTTTGACAACCCTATTTTAGGGGCATTCAGTTGACCAATGCAAAATACTGTGGAATGATTATTTCTTTAGATCTTGACACTTGACACTCTAGATCTTGATACTACACTCTAGACAACTGTTGATACCACTTGTCAGATACCAGGCCAGAATTACATTTGCTTTTCTTGATCCTTCAAGACACCCCAACCCTTTTTGTAGACATCTGCCCAGTGTGTCACCCCATTCTATTCCTACTGTTTTGATTTTTCTATTCCTATGGCTTTGAATATAGAACTTTGCATATTCAAGGGCAAATTGAAACTTATCTTGCCACTTTTCTACTCATTTTCCAATGTATCAATGTATCTTCCAGCCTGAAGAATCATTTTCCTGATTCTTCAGACTGTTCTTCAAGATGATGCTGTATCCTCTTACCTCCATGTTAATTCATGAAAAATTGTTAAATATAATTTCCAATTCCAAATCCAAGTCATGTATAAGTATGTTGAACAATGCAGGCCTTATAACAGAAAGTTGTTGTACACTGCTTATTCCTTCTTTCAGCTTTGTATAGTTCCATTAATGTACACTTATTGAGTATGTCCATTCAACCAGTTCTGAATCCATTTACTGATAGCGTAGTGCAGCTCAAACTTTTCCATCTAGTCTATTAGAATCTCATGGGAGACTGTTGAATGCTGTACTAAAGTCAAGATGCATTATCTTCACTACATTCCTATGATTAACTAAACTGATGATTCTATCAAATGGAGATAAAGCTAGTTGACATGACTTATTCTTGATAAGTCTGTGCTGGGTCCTGCCAAACAATCCATTTGTTTTCTAAATGCTCACAAACTGATTATTTAATAATCTGTTCCATAGTATTGTCCAGCATCAATATCAAGCCAACCACTCTGCTGATACCCAGGTCTTCTCCTCCCACCTTGGAATATAGAAATGCATTGTTCTGCTTTTGTCCTTTGACAATGAACTCCATAATGTCTTAAGCAGAATAGAATGAGTGCTGAGATGACATTAACAAACTCCTTCAAGACTCTCAGAAATAATTGTTCTGGTCATAGAAATTAGAAATGGTTAAGGGTAACAAGTGCTCCCTAATAATCTTTACTTCCTTATAGTTGCCACTGACGCCTTGAGTCAATTGTTCTGTTTAGTCCATTTGAACACAGTTTAGATGTTTGGAGCATAATCTTGCAGTCATATTAAGATAAAATCAATATTCAATAATTACAGCGATATAGGCTTATTTGATACCCCTTATAAATTGAAAGACATTTGGGTCCAACTCCTTTGGATTTTGTCACATATTAGTTACTAATCTTAGTCATAATCTTTATGATCTTCTGTAATTAACATTGTAGGGGAATCAAATACTAAGATAATTAAGGGGTTCCGGGGGGGGGGGAGGGTTGGATCAGAAGTAAGGCCGTGGGTATGGGGGATAACCCACTAAGGGGAGGGCCAGGTATGGCTGTGGAGCACGGCACAGGGGGTGGGGGGCCCGGGGTCAAGGGGGGGCTAAAGTTCATCCAGATAAAGTTTTTACCATCAGTACTGTGGGTGGGAGGGGTAGATATGGTGGGAGCAGGGGGCCATATCGTGTTAGGGGAGTGTGCGCCCGCTGTCTTCGAGCGGTGGCGCGCTCCGGCCCTCAAAGCTCCACTCGTTCTCCAGGTGGCGCAGATCCTCAGGGCCCTGGCCTCCGTCTGATGTTATGCAATGCCAGGTCTGTAGTAAATAAAGCCCCCCTCATTTGTGATCTTGTTCAGGAGGGGGGAGCGGACCTGGCAGGTATTATGGAAACCTGGTTGGGCCAAGAGGGGGGATCCCTCTCGTTGAAATGTGCCCACCAGGTTTCCGCGCATTCCATCAGCCGAGGTTGCAGGTTAGGGGCGGGGGGGTAGTGGTTATTATTAACGAAGGTCTGAGACCGAGGGAGGCCACTGTTCCTCAGACGGCCGGCTGTGAATCCCTCCTTGTGAAATGGGGTCACGGGGTTCAGATGGGTTTGCTGATCATGTACCTGGCTCCCTGCCATGTGGCAGCAGCCCTGCCCGAGCTACTCAGCGTCATCGCCACGGTGGCGGTTGAGACCCCTAGGCTTATGGTCATGGGGGATTTCAACTTGCCATCCGTCGGTGAGGCATCTGAGGTTGCTCGGGAGTTCATGGCTTCCATGACAGCCATGGACCTGACCCAGTTAATTCATGGTCCTATCCACACGGGGGGAAACACGCTGGATCTGGTTTTTGTCTCTGGACAGTGGTTGAGTGATCTTGAGATAGGGGATATAGTTGCTGAGCCCTTGTCATGGTCAGATCACTCTCTCCTTCATCTTGACCTCCGAACCGCTGCACCCTGCCGCAGGGAGGCGGAGCCGGTAAGATGGTTCCGCCCCAGGCGCCTGATGGAACCTGATAGGTTCCAGATGGAGCTTGGGCCATTTCCTGAAGTTCTGGCACACGCCTCGGCTGGAGACCTAGTGGCCGCCTGGGATAGGGCGGCCGCTGGAGCTCTGGACCGGGTCGTGCCTTTGTGGCCTCTGACCCGGCGCCAATCTCATTTGGCTCCTTGGTTTACTGAGGAGCTAAGGGAGTTGAAGCGCCGGAAAAGACGCCTAGAGAGTAGTTGGAGGGCCAGTCTTTCAGAATCGGACCGGACACTGGTAAGATCTCATATTAGGAATTACCTAGTGGCGATAAAAGCAGTGAAATGTAGCTATTTTGCTGCTCTTATTGCGTCATCAGATAACTGCCCGGCCGCCCTGTTTAGGGTGACCCGCTCCCTGCTCCACCAGGAAGCGCGGGAGGACCCCTTGGAGGGTAGAGCCGAGGATTTTGTTCAGTATCTGCATGACAAAATCACTCAGATCCGGGAAGATTTGGACTCCGACTGGGTAGTCTCAGGGGGAGGGACTGGGGCAGGTCTTGAGAATGTTATCTGGGATGAGTTTGATCCTGTGACCCCTGAAGACGTGGACAGGATTCTGGGTAGACTGAACGCGACCACTTGTTTATTGGACCCGTGCCCCTCCTGGTTAGTGCTGGCTTCCCGGGAGGTGACGCGAGGCTGGCTCCAGGGGATTTTAAATGCTTCGTTGGGTGAGGGTGACTTCCCCACCACCTTGAAAGAGGCGGTGGTGAGGCCTCTCCTCAAGAAGCCTTCCCTGGACCCAGCAGTGTTGGCTAATTATCGTCCGGTCTCCAACCTTCGCTTTGTGGCGAAGGTTGTTGAGAGTGTGGTTGCGCGACAGCTCCCCCAGTTCCTGGATGAAACAACGTATCTGGATCCATTCCAGTCGGGTTTCAGGCCTGGGTACAGCACGGAAACGGCATTGGTCGCGTTGGTTGATGATCTCTGGAGGGCTCGGGACAGGGGTTGCTCCTCTGTCCTGGTCCTATTAGATCTCTCAGCGGCTTTTGATACCATCGACCATGGTATCATGCTGCACCGGCTGGAAGAGTTAGGGGTGGGGGGCACTGTCCTACGGTGGTTCTCCTCCTTTCTCTCTGACCGGTTGCAGTCTGTGTTGGCAGGGGGGCAGAGGTCATCCCCGAGGCCCCTCGTATGTGGGGTGCCACAAGGATCGGTCCTCTCGCCCCTTCTGTTCAACATTTATGTAAAGCCGCTGGGCAAGATCATCCGTGGTTTCGGGGTGAAGTTCCATCAGTACGCTGATGATACCCAGCTGTACATCTCCACCCCGGACCACCCCAACGATGCCCTTGAAGTGATGTCCCGGTGTCTGGAGGCTGTGCGGATCTGGATGGGGAGGGACAGGCTCAGACTCAACCCATCCAAGACCAAGTGGCTGTGGTTTCTAACATCCCGATATAGTCAGTTGACGCCATCGCTGACTATTGGGGGCGAATCGCTGGCCCCCATGGAGAGGGCTTGCAACTTGGGTGTCCTCTTGGATTCACGGCTGTCTTTAGAAGAGCACTTGACGGCCGTGACTGGGAGGATTTTTCATCAGGTTCGCCTGATCCGCCAGTTGCGTCCCTTTCCGGATTGGGACTCCCTACACACAGTCACTCATGCCCTCGTCACCTCCCGCCTGGACTATTGTAATGCTCTCTACATGGGGCTCCCCTTGAGGAGCACGCGGAGGCTCCAACTGGCACAGAGTGCGGCCGCGCGGGTGGTTATGGGAGCAACATGGCGCTCCCGTGTAACACCTCTCCTGCGCGAGCTGCACTGGCTCCCGGTGGTCTTCCGGGTGCACTTCAAGGTTTTGGTGACCACCTTTAAAGCGCTCCATGGCTTAGGACCTGGTTATTTACGGGACCGCCTACTACCACCAATAGCCTCCCACCGGCCGGTATGCTCTCATAGAGAGGGTCTCGTCCGGGTGCCATCAGCTAAGCAGTGTCAACTGGCGGCCCCCAGGGGGAGGGCCTTCTCTGTGGGGGCACCCACTATCTGGAACGAGCTCCCCCCGGAGATATGGAGGATCCCGGATCTGCGCACCTTCTGCCGTGCTCTTAAGACCCTCTTATTCCAGCAAGCTGGCCTGGCCTAATTTTTTCTCCCTTTTCTTTTAAATTTTAAATTTTAAATTTTAATTTGTTTTAAATTTATTGGGATTTTAATTGTCGTGGGCCAATATTATTTAATTTGGTTTTAAATTGTTCTTAACTTCTGTATTTCTGTATTTTATCTTGTGCCTGTTCACCGCCCTGAGTCCTTCGGGAGTAGGGCGGTATACAAATTTAATAAAACATAAAACATAAAACATAATCCTGTTGGAGAACCTTGGCAAAGTGTGTAGTGTGCACTATAATAAAATTAATAGAATAAGATATATTACTAGTACAGATAGTCCTTGACTTATAACAGTTCGTTTAATGACTATTCAAAGTTACAACGGCAAAAAAGTGACTTATGACCATTTTTCAGTTACAACCTTTGCAGCATCCCCATGGTCACATTATCAAAATTCAGGCACTTCTTATTTATGATGGTTGCAGTGTCCCAGAGTCATATGATTCCCTTTTGTGACCTCTGATAAACATAGTCAGTGGAGAAACCAGATTCACTTAACAACTGTGTCACTAACTTAAGAACTGCTGTGATTCACTTAACAATTGTGGCAAGGAAAGTCATAAAATGACTCAACAAATGCTTCACTTAGCAACAGAAACTTTAGGCTCAATTGTGATCATAAATCGAGAACTACCTGTATTATTATTTGAGAAACTAATGTAAATTTTATTTGCCAGATTTAACTACCTTAACTTCACTTGATATGCAGTGAGAGTGTAGCAGTTCTAAGTGCTTCACCAGTATTAGAGGATTTAATGTTCCTTTATAGAAATATAAGTCTATAAGGCTGCGTTTGGATAACAAGGCACGACTTTAACACTTTAACTTTTATTGCTCAAAACTGCCTCAGATATAGAGGATCAGATAAAGATAACAAACATGATACAGAAAGACTGAAATAACAGTTTGCTGAGGCAAATATATTCCACAGTTAGCTACAATGAGGAAGCACTGATTGATTCATTCATATTGATTCTCTTTTCATGAGGAGTTACTGACATATTAACCTCTTTATACATATACAAAATGGGATTGAGAGGTTCTGGCCCTTACAATGTGGGTTTCTGCACAGTTCAGTACTCTCTCCATTTTTATTTAACATCTAAATGAAACTGCTGGGTGAAAATAATCTGTTGCCATGGAGTAAGGTATCATCAGTATGCTGATGATACTTAATTATATCCTCTGTCCCTGGCAAACTAAGTGATGCTATGGATGTCTTGTCCTGGTGCCTGGAAGCTGTGGGGGTCTGGATAGGAAACAACAGGCTTTATCTGAATCCTGGCAAGACTGAATGGCTCTGGGTTTTGGAGCCTTCTGGATCTGGGACTTTACCATTTTTGGTGCTCTCAGTCAGATCTGATGCACTGTCTGGGAATCCTTTTGTAGACCCAATAAGAAAACATTTTTGAGATAATTCTCTTGTTTGTGATTTGTATTTCCCCTTTAATTTTTAAATTAAGCCAGGTTTGTTTGTACATGTCCAATAAAATGGTCCTTTTCCAAATCATGTCTGGTTCCACTTTCTATTCTTTCTGTCTTATCAGACAAAATTTTCTTCACAACTATCATTCTCTCATTAACGTATTTTGAATATAATCTACCCATTTAGTCAGACATTATTACTGACACCATTTATATTGTACCTACTCATTTCTAGCTCTAATCTTCAAATATCTCCTTTAATATTTCCAATGTTATGATTGAAAGTGTTATGCCATTTTTGTATAGGCTCAGGTTTTTCCCCCATCTATTTGGAACCTTTAGTTCTCTCTAGTGTCCAGTTCTCAAATCATAAAGCCGCTTATCTATGTTATTAGCCTAAGATTAGGTTCCCATAAGAAGATATTTTTTATAGTCAATTCTAAAATCTTACAGTGAAAGTCAATATTCCAAATTTAACTGGACTGTTAGTCTGTTTATAACTTTCTTAGATCAATTTTATTTAGTGATCTGCTATTTATTTCAAACTCTAAGTTCCTAAGCATATAATTATTTTTTCTTTTGCTCAGAACTGAAAGTAAACACTCCTGGCAACTTTTCAAACTTGTTATTCTGATGGTTTCTAATAGCTTTATGATGGTTAGATAAGGAATTTCTGAGAATGATTAGAAATAGAGGCTTGCAAATTTAATGTCCTTTAAAGAGCTTTGCTGGGTTGCAAGCAAGACAGCTAATCCAGTACTCCAGTATTCATCTTCCAGTACTCAAACCTGTGTAGACTTTTATCCTGTATTCCTTACAAGGAGCAGCCATATGGAGTTCGCATGGGTGATCTCCAGTCTTCTCTTTGTCTAGAGAGATTCTGAAAAAACAGTCTATTCATTGTTCTTTGGTCTTTGCTATTAGTTTTGGATATGCTTTCACAGAGTCATTTTCAGTTCACCATGACTTCCCGCAGAACTCCCACAGTGTATGAATATCTTTTTTAAAGTACAGCAAATGGAGTGGGGAGGGAGGAGAACCCGCTTCAGGTTTCATCAAATCAGTTCCCCCATTACATTTGATTTAGTCTGCATTTTTTAAAAAAAGAAGAGGAAGTGCTATTACCAGCACACATAGCCTTGAATAAAGTAGGAGTATAAAACCACCCAATGAGTGCAATGTATTTGTCAGGGCATTAGGGCCTCAGCAGCTGTTGTATTCCTTCTCCTTTCTCTGTTAACAGCTGCTAAAAATACAAAAACTAAAATATTATGAGGCTAATTAATTTCAAGCCTATATTTTATTGACGTAAGTTTATAACAGTTGTTTTGCTTTTTCATAGTTCTTATGAATCTTAAGATTCTACTGTCAAAATATGCAAACAACAACCCAATAGTTATCACCATCTGCTCTTCAGCAGACAAGCCTGTGGGAGTGAGATTAAAACTGTCAAGAGAAGAAGATTCCAATCATCTGTTCAGCAGAAGAAATCCAGATCAGAATCTAGGCAAGCTTTGTCTGAGTTGATGTCCTTTAACATATTCAGCCATAACTTGAATTTTTAACTTGACAATAACATAGTCAATGACGAAACCAGTGGAGGAGGACAGTGAGACCAGTCATTTAGACCACAAGTGTTATAATTTTTGCCCGAAACTGTCTATTATACCATGTCTCTTTTATAATAAAAATCCATTTCTGGCTGTAACAAAGAAGCTACTGATTGAATTCCTAAAGTATTTCTAGGACAATTTCCCTGTATTTGGAAAAGCCAAAACAATTTAATGGGATTCAGATTTTCTCAAACTCAGTGCCATTCTTAGTAATCATATTCTGAAATGCGTGATAAATCTACTGAAGCTGATGGAGTTCATTGTCATGCATACATGACATCTTATGCATTGTCATGCATAAGGCAGTGATCTATTTCTTTTGATGTGTGTGGTTTTGTGTGTGTGTGTGTGTGAGAGAGAGAGAGAGAGAGATATGTTGGTTTATCTTTTAATCAGAATGTATTAAGTTCTAGAGAACTTCAAAGCTTTTTTTCATTTTGCATATTCAAACTGAAAAAAATATTTATAAACCTCCTACTATTTCCTCCTTTCTCTTTAGGTTCTAACTGAACAGCCTTTTCCTTTTCCTGGAGCTTCTGTAGATACAATTAATAGAACTACCATTTTGGATTTCAACTTGCTGAATCATTCTTATATCATAGTAACCCAACTCATTTACAAAGCATGAAGAATAATGTGTGGCATGAATTGCAATTTTCAAAATATAAATAGCATAATATGTATGCACCAGAAGCAAAGTGTGTAATGAACTCCTATAAATGTAGGTTCATACCTTATTTTTTTAATATAAATATTCCTTTCTTTTTTATGTTACTAGACTTGGCATTTGCCCCAGGTTGTAATTTATGTTCTCTCATAAGCTATTTTTGAGATGTATATGGATTAAAATATTGATAAAAGCAAATATTAAAAAAATAAATAAAATCTTGATGGAAGATATATCTTTTTACCAAATTCCCAAACACTGTGTCCTACTGCACCATCCCACAATCATACAAGGAAATGTAATTCCTTGTGTATTGGATAAAAGGGCCTCCAGTAACAGGAGCATTTTAAGCCACCTCTGTCTGTTGATCTGAACAGTTAGGCAGCTTTATATCAGGAGAAGCTGAACTGCAGGTAGGCTACTTCGTGCTTTAGGAATCAAACCTTAAATTGTACGTGGAAGGTGATTGATAGCCAGTGCTGATCTTTCAGTGAGGAATTATACGAACCCTGAACTAAACAGTAGCTTAGCCACTGCATTTTACATGCCTGAACATTTTTCAATGATATCGTCATTAAGTTAGTCACACCTGGTTGTCAGAATCCCCTAGGAAGGTCATAAATGGTGAACACTGCAACTGTCATAAATATATGATGGCTACTAAGTGCCTGAATTGTTTCACATAACTGTGGGGTTTTAAGTGTGAGGACTGGTCATAAGTCACTTGTAACTTTGAACAGTGGTGAAATCTAAACCGGTTTGCTACCGGTTCACTGGCCGTTCATGCACACTGCACACGCTGTGTGCGCATGCACACCAAAGGGAGGCTTGGGAAGGTAAGTAGAACAGCGGGGGGGGGGGGGAAATCAGCTGTGGCATGCGATTTAGCTTCACTAGAAAGCAGGATTTCCTGCTTTCTAGCAAAGCTAAACCCCACTGCACAGCTGATCATCGGAAATACCGGTTTGTAGGAACCGGTAGCTTTTTAAACTGCCAGTTCAACTGAACTGATAGCTTTTTTTTACAACCGGTTTGCCTGAACCTGTAGTTTTTATCATTACCAGTTTGCCCGAACTGGAGTGAACCGGTAGCATTTCACCCCTGGGTTAAATGAATAGTTGTAGGTCAAGGACCACCTGTGGTTAGCTTCAGAAGAACTGGAGCGGGTGCACTAGTTGATACGTGGGTTTCAGCAGGTTCTGACTAGTTCTGGAGAACCGGTATGGAAATTTTGAGTAGTTCGGAGAACTGGTAAATACCACCTCTGACTGGCCCTGCCCCCATCTATTCTCTGCCTCCCGAGTGCCAGCTGATCGGGAGGAAATGGAGATTTTGCAGTATTCTTCCCCTGTCATGCCCACCAAACCATGCCCACCAAGCCACACCCACAGAGCCGGTAGTAAAAAAATTTGAAACCCACCACTGTTGTAGTCGTGTAGATGTGCTCCTCACCATAACTGCCACCAGGAACTATTAAGGATTAAAAAAATCAGGCAGCACCTTTTCAGACCAACAGGAAGGATAAAACCCTGTGAAAGCAGCAGGTCACAAAACCTTATGCATTTATAACAAACCTTATGGTCTGAGAAGGAGCTGCTAGAGTCCTGATATTTGGATACCATACTCGTCCTGATATAAAATCTACAACTGAATTAAAGAATAGAATAGAATTCTTTATTGGCCAAGTGTGATTGGACACACAAGGAATTTGTCTTGGTGCATACGCTCTTGGTGTACATAAAAGAAAAGATACATTCATCAAGAATCGTAAGGTACAACACTTAATGATAGTCATAGGGAAACAGTCAATATAAATCTTAAGGATACCAGCAACAAGGTTATAGTCATACAGTCATAAGTGGGAGGAGATGGGTGATAGGAAAGAATGCTTCTAAACTGCAAACCTACTTCTTTGGTAGGTAACCACCCAGAACGAACTTCACCAAAATGCCAAATATTAGTTTTATTTCTTATCGATACTACTACCATCCTGTCTGGATTTAATTTCAGCTTGTTCAGCTTGAGAGTAAAGTGGGGAAGTCTGGAGACTTTCTCCTTGTATTCCTCTATCCTGGCAGACAGATGTGGGAGAGACCATTCATCCCCCATCTTCAGCCAGGACTTTGTAATATATGCTAGGTCAGTGCAGAATAAAATCCCAAATAACAGAAGTTTTGTCAACAAATGATTTGACATTAAAAAGACCTTTATTTTCCCCAAAATTAATTGTTTTATTATGCAATACAAATAAGACTTTTTGACTGGAGACTCTTCTTGGAGTTTCTTAGACTTTGTGCCTAAAGTTGGGAATAATACTCAGTCTCTTGTTTTCTAGCAGGCTAAGGAGGATAAAGGACACAAACAAACCTGGTCTGTTACTGCCTTTTTATTTCTGCACTCACTGACAATCCAAAAGAAACTATTGTTAGGGCTATCAGCCTGTGCTTCCCACTGCCTTTTATACTTTGACACTGCCCACCCATCACCCAATCACGCGCACAATCCTCTCCCATGTGATCCGGAAGTATTTACAATATTCAATAGCCAGGATCTGCTTGGCCTATCCCATGTCCCTCAGGCTGCTTGGCCATACCCACTAGGAAAGGGTGCCAGCCACTGTGCTGGTCATCAGTCTATGACAGTCAAGGGAAGATGCAGAGTTAGAATTGCTGCCAGGAGAATCCAAGTAAGATGCAGGGAGATTGGAGGTGTTTCCTCCTGCTTTTGCCAGTCTCCTTGCTGATGTCATCGCTGCGCAACCACCTCTTAGCTGTTTGGCGGCTGTGCGACTCCCCTGTGGAAAGGCAGATCTCTGGAAACAGTTCGGAGCCCTGACGTTGCTCCCACAGGTACCAGGCAGCGCAGCACTGTAGTGTGCATCCCCCTTGGCTCCTCGTACAGCTGGGTGGTCGCTCCCCCCAAAATGGCAGCTCCAGGCCGGCCGGCATGCCAGAGCTGACGTGTGTGTGTGTGTGTGTGTGTGTGTGTGTGTGTGTGTGTTTTTCTATCGAGACACATGGTCTACCCCAGCATGTGAGAGGGAGCATACTGCATCTCTTTTGCCTTTCAGCTCCAATCCAGGAGCCCTCAAGCAGTCGCATTCACGACAAACCATTTTATACCAAATTTATATTTCTCTGATAAAGAAATAAAGGGAGACTAGTATAGATCTATTTCAAGCTATTTAGCTCTTGTTAGCTAGCCATACCTTTACTTGGATTTGAACTTGGGCTGCCTGCATGTTAGGCACTTGTAATAACCTCTGAGCCACAAGTAAGCGTATGGGTAGCTGATGAGAGCTAAATAGCTTGAAATAGATCTATACTAGTCTCCCTTTATTTCTTTTATCAGCGAAATATAAATTTGATATGTGTGTGTATGTGTGTGTGTAATTTATATTTGCTGATAAAGAAATAAAATAATTTTTCAGGAAATATAAATTTGGTATAAAATGGTTTGTCGTGAATGCGACTGCTTGAGGGTTCCTGGATTGGAGCTGAAAGGCGAAAGGGATGCAGTATGCTCCCTCCCATAGACCAGGTGCTTCGACAGAAAAACACTTTACACACACACACACACACACACATCAATATCATTACATGAACAGTGAGGCATCTGGGTATCATACTACTTTTAACCACTATATTTTAAAACTATAGTTTAACTATATTAAACTTCATCTCATGCCACTAAGCTACAAATTAATAAAAGTAATGAGCAGTTGCCCTATGCAAAGTCTGAGCTTTCCACCCATGTTCCTTCCCTTTATAAGGGCAAAGAGAATGAGCCAATTCAATGACGATGCTTGTGCATAATTTTAAATGTGTTTATGTTAAGTAAAATTTGATGCAATTTGGACAACACTAACAATAAGTTATAGCACTGTGTGTAGGTGGGAGTGGTTTCTTGAAATGATTTTGCTCTACAGTACTTATAATAGAGTAAGTTGGATTTTTTTTCATATCTTTCTTTAGGCAAAATAAAGTAAAAGAAACATAAATATACTATTTACAGCCAATGACAATGTGAAGCTATGTGAACTTGTATTTTTGAATCTTTGAGTATATACTGTCTTAAGTGTTACTAGAGGTTGATAATCATCAATGGGTTTTTTGTTTTTTTGATGTCACTGAACAAAAGAAGGATATTATATTAATGTATATCAAAAAGTGTATATAGATTTTTCAGATATACTGTACACCACGATCAGTGCTATAGTTTTCTTAACATTTTATGGGTATTTGGCGGACCATCTGCCGCCAGCAACAGTTCCCCATCGCCCGGTGCGTTCCCACAGAGAGGACCTCCTTGGGGTGCCGTCGGCAAGACAATGTCAGCTGGCGACCCCTAGGGAGCGGGCCTTCTCTGTGGGCGCACCTATCCTGTGGAATCAGCTCCCCCTGGGGCTCTGGGTGGCCCCTGACCTTCGCTCTTTCCGCCATGGCCTCAAAACATGGCTATTTTGCCTGGCCGGCTTGGACTGAAAGGGTTTTAGAGGGATTTTAATGGTTTTTATAGTTTTAATAGTTATTTTTTTTAAAAAAATTGAACTTTGTGTGTTTTATTGTGAGCCGCCCTGAGTCCTTTCGGAGATAGGGCGGCATATAAGTCCAAATAATAAATAAATAATAAATAATATGTGGTTGATATTTCTCATTGCATGTTATGTCTTCCAAATATTCCTATTTCCTATATTTTTTCACAATATATATATCTTTATCCATCCTTTGGAGGACTGTCTCATTTCATATAACCCATATTATTAATCTTTTATACATCCACACTTCGAAGGGTGTGTTCTGTATGTATTGTTACATACAGTAGTTTTGTGTTCCCTTTAGTTGTTTGAGCAGTGTATAAACTACTGTATGTAAAGAACAAAGTATTTAATAAGGCTATTTCATTCATTCAGATCTCGGATGTCTTCTGCTTGTGTTCCCTTTATTTTTTTTGAGCAGTATATTATCTTATTGCTTGAACTATTACCTATACTACTACTTTACATGATAGAAATGGGAAGACATAACAGCGTACATCTCACAAAGTTCCAATCTTAAATCTCAATAGCAAACAAGTTTCCATATTTTTTTAAAATAAGGAGCTTTATCCAGCTCCTTATTTCCATACTGTCTATTTAAGTTCAAAATATAGTCCAGGCATTTACACTTTATTCAAACCACTATTTTTCTTTTTTTTAATAATTTTTATTAATAATAAAAAGAAAAAACAAAACCAACATAAATACATTGAAACAACATACAAAACGAACACACATCAATTCAGTCCAATGACTGACTCTTAGAAGATACTACAACGGTGGGTTATTTTTCATATTTCTATTTGTATCAATATCTACAGTCACCTATTTACTTGGTTATATATGTACATATATAGTTGACTCCTTATTTACTTCTATGCATTTCTATTGAATAGTCGAAAATCATCTTTATATTCCTATTTTTGCCTCCAGCCAGCTGTACCATCTTTGCCATACTAAATAGTAATCAGTATCATCTTTCTCTTGTATTTCTTTTGTGAGCTTATCCAATTCTGCACATTCTGTAATTTTAGCTATTATTTTGTCTTCTGTGGGTAACTGTTCAGATTTCCAATGTTGGGCAAAGAGTATACGTGCTGCTGTGAGGATATGGATGATCAGATATTTTATTTCTTTGGTATATTGTGCTGTGATTATTCCCAATAAAAAGGTTTCCGGCCTCATTTCCAGTTTTTGTTTCGTGATTTCTTCAATCATTGTTTTAATTTGTTGCCAGTATTGTTTTGCCCTTCGGCATAGCCACCAGAGATCATAATATGTCCCTTTCTGTGATTTACATTTCCAGCACATCGGAGATGTATTTGGGAACATCTTGGCTAGGCGTGCCGGTGGGAGGTGCCATCGGTAGAACATTTTGTAAAGGTTTTCCTTATAGGGTATAGACAATGTCATCTTATAATTTATCTTCCACAAATTCTCCCACTTATCCAATTCAATAGTATATCCTATATTTTTGGCCCATATTATCATATTCTCTTTGACAACCTCCTCTTCTAATTTGTATTTTAGTAGGTACTTATAAATTTTGGTAATCATTTTCTCATCTGTACTTTGTAATATTTTATCCAATTCATTTGGTTCATTTTGGAATCCGAATTGTGCCCGATCAGTTTTGTATCTTGATTCTATTTGCATGTATGGCCACCAATCAATGTTTATACCCTGATTTTGTAATTCTTGTCTTGTTTGTAATTCTCCTTCACTGTTCAGTAGTTCTTTATAAGTCCTCATTTTCTCTATATCCATGGCATTGGGATATATTAGTGCTTCCATTGTCGATAGCCATCGTGGAATCTTGGTATAATGTTTTCTAATCTCTTGCCATGATTTGTACAATGATTCTCTAATAATATGTTGCTGGAAATATCCGTGGTGCTTGTCCTTTCCCTCCCACAAAAAGGCATGCCATCCGCGTTGTAATTCAAAGCCTTCTAGTGATAGCATTCTTTTATTCTTAAGGTCTATCCAGTCCCTTATCCAGTTTAGCGACGCTGCTTTATAATATAACTCCCAGTCCGGTAGGCCTAAACCTCCTTTTTCCCGAATATCTTGCATACACTTTATTTTGATTCTGGCCCTTTTCCCATTCCAGATAAATTTTGTTATTATTTTATTAAGGTCCTTAAAAAAGTTCTTTCCTGGCCAGATTGGGGTTACTTGAAAAAGGTAGAGTAATCTAGGCAGTATATTCATTTTTATGGATGCAATTTTCCCTAGATATGACAGTTGTAATTTGTTCCATGTTTCCAGGTCTTTTCTAATTTGTTTCATTAATTTGTTATAATTGTCTTCTCTAATTGTTATTGCTTTAGCAGTAAGCCAGATTCCTAGATACTTTATTCTCTTTACAATTTGTATTCCTAATTTGTCTTCTAGTTTTGTCTCCTGTACCTTTGTCAAATTCTTTGTTAATACTTTAGTTTTTTGTTTGTTAATTTTAAGCCCTGCGACTCTTCCATATTCCTCTATCTTCGCTAGAAGTTTGGTTCCTGTTATTTCCGGTTGCTCCATTATAAATACCACGTCGTCAGCGAAGGCTTGCAATTTGTACTCTTCTTTCCGTGTTCTCAAACCTTTTATTTCCGCATCTTTCCTGACTTCATTTAGTAATATTTCCAATGAAATTATAAACAGTAGTGGGGATAAAGGGCAGCCCTGTCTCACACCCTTTTGTATATCCAGATTTTCAGTCATATCTCCATTAATCATAATTTTGGCCGTTTGGAGAGAGTATACTTTTCTAATCATATGTAAAAATTTAGCACCAAAGTCCATGCAAACCACTATTTTTCTACTAGAATACTTGGTTTAGGGTTTTGTTTTTATTGATGACAATTATTTCTTTTCTTTTGGATTTATTTTAGTCAAAATGTTAATTCAGTGGATATACATGCTTAAGTCTTCAGTTTTGTAAAGCTTGTTTACTATTTGCCACTGTATCATTTCTTTATATATGTTAGTATTGTTTAATTATGATACTGTGCTCTATCCTTTTATTACAAATGAGGTATTCCACAAATGATATTTTTATTTTTACTTCTTCCTGCAACACCACCTCCCTCTATGCTGTAGAACAAAGGCCATTCCACTAATGTCATTGAAAGTGAGAAGTATGTAAAGCAGGGCTGCATATTGTCCCTACTTTTATGCAATTTCTATATCAACTCCATAGTGGCCCATCTTCCCCACACAGACTTCCTGGAGGAACTTGCTGTTCTAATCTGTGCAGATAATGCATCAAGACTTTCAAGATCTATTGGCCTTAAAAGACCACTGAGATTACTGCAAAGAAGATCAGTTTGAACTCAATTATCAGAAACCTAAAATCATGGCATTTGCCAAAGGACTCAGGAGCTATTCCTGAGCTTAGACAGCCACAAGACTGACCAGGCCTACCATTTCAAATACTTGGGAGTAGAATTTCATTCCCCCCACCCCCAGGGATTACATTGCTAAAAATGCACAGGAGAGCTCATCTGCCATTCTTAAATTCCTTAGGAGAAGAGGTGGCCACTATATACCTGCAGTTCTCAAATTATTTGAAGCCAAGCCAATATCACAGCTTCTGTATGGTGCCCAGTTGAACTCCTCCTCCAATTTGCATTATTGGAACATAGAGTCACACTTTTGTGAGATGGGCAGTCATATAAATAGAGAGAGGGGGGAGGGAGGGAAGGAGAGGGGGAGGGAGAGAAGCAGAGAGAGAGGGTGGGAGGAAGGGTGGGAGGGAAGGAGAGAGAGAGAGAAAGAGAGAATGCAAAATTTTAAAATCAGATCTATTACATTAAATTATTAAATTAAAATTTTCTAGTTCAACAGTTAGAAAAAGTGCAAATCAGGGCAGCCAATTACTGAGCAACTGTCTTCTGAAGAAATATTACCACAATGGGAACTTCTTAGCCTAAACGGAAATAAGGAACATTATGAAATAGATGTGAAAGGTCATGTGTGCCACAGATAATGCAGGGTGAGAGTTTTTTTTCCTCTTTCACACTGTTAGCACTTGATCCTATTCAGCGAATATGGAAAAATTCAGGGCTGAGAGGTATAAATATTTATTCAAAGCATACAGATAATTGGTGGAATTTCCTGCAAGCTTGTAGTAATGGCAGCTAATTTGGACACTTCAAAAAATATTGGACACGTTTATGGACAATCAGGCTATCAATAGCTGTTAATACAAATAGGGTTTTATTTCCTTCTGAATTTTAACATATTATTGTATGCTATAAATATATGTTGCTGAGGATGACAGTGAAGTCCAAGCATCTGTGTGACACAGGAAGAAGGATGAGCTGCAGTGGAACAGTGGTTAGAGTGCAGTACTGCAGGCTACTTCTGCTGATCATTGGCTGCCAGCAGTTTGGCAGATCGAATCTCTCCAGGCTCAAGGTTGACTCAGCCATCCATCCTTCCGAGGTCGGTAAAATGAGGACCCAGATTGTTGGGGGCAATATGCTGATTCTGTAATTTGCTTAGAGAGGGCTGTAAAGCACTATGAAATAGTATATAAGTCTAAGTGCTATTGTTATTCCATGTTCCACATATTCCATGTGTTTCTGGGATACTGTGGCTCAAAAATTCAAGATGGCAGCCACAATCATATGATCAAATTCCTATACATTTACACATGCAAAATAAAATGTGATTGTGCCTACCATCTTGACTTTTTTAAAATCTCCCTGAAGGCACCTCTACTGGACTAAATGGACCTATAGGGCTGGTCCAATAGGTCCAATGTATTCTTTCATTTAGCTCAAAGGTCTGTAAACTTGGCAACTTTAAGACTTGTGAACTTCAACTCCCAGAATTCCCCAGCCAGGAATTTGGGAGTTGAAGTCCACAAGTCTTAAAGTTGCCAAGTTTGAAGAACCATGATTTAGTTGAATGAAGTCACTAAAATATTTCAAAATGGTCTACCACTCTTTGTCCATTAATATTTTCTTTCTTAGAAATGGCTTTGTAAGAAGATAATCATAAATAACACTGAGTAACAGTCATTTTCCTCTATTCTAAGAATTGCAATTCTACTAAAGTAACTAAAAAGATTGGGAAGTTCATATTTTTGGAATGGTAATTTTTTAAAATAAGCACATTTTAGCAATCTATAACACTCATTTTGAAGATTGTAGCAATTTTCTCATGTGTAGTGGAAAAGCTTTAAAAATAATTCCAGTATAAGCTGTGTGTATTGCATGTATATCTAGACCCTAATCAAATTAGTATGGATAATTAACTTCTCTAAGATGGGATAAAAACAAGAGATTGTCCTTAGTCTACCACATTTGACTTTCTGAGCTTCTTCTCTGAGCTTTTATTGGACTAATGTAATCCTACAGAAACATAATAGTGTGCACTTTGTATAATGGACAGTGCTCCTTCACTAAAAAAAACAATAATCCTGGGGTCTACTCATTTTGGATTATCTTTTGAAAGATCTTCATATGAGTTAATATCCTCACTAAATTTTAGCATTTAGGCTATCAACAACAACAAAGAATTAGGACAGAAAGAAGCATAATTTAATTTTTCTATATTTTCCCCTGATTATCAATATGTCAGTTGCTAACCAATTTTCTATATAAGTGCACTTCCCAGAATAGCAACCTGAACTTTACTTTTCTGTATAAAAAATATAGGTACTTTTCAGCTAACATCATACTTTTATAAACCACAGTAATGATGTTAGATGAAGTACTGTATATATCTTGTTACAAAGCAATTCACCACACATTGAAAAATATTAGTAATAGTATTATGCCTAAAAGCCTTCCATAATACTAGCAATTATGCTCTTTATGTAGGCAATTCACCTTCAGATTTAAGCATATTTTGAATAAAAGGTGGCCCAAGATTATGACGCTTAGATTTGGATACAGTAAAGCAAGCAAGCTTACTTTATGCTCAAAGAAAGGAGTAGAGAATACAGTGTTAATAATAGAAATGAGTTATTAGTGCAAATTAAATGCAGAGATTTACAGGTAGTCCTCAACTTATGACCACTTAGCGATTGTTCAAAGTTACAATGGAATTCCCAAAAGGTACTTACAACCTGGTTCTGAAGTTCCAATAGCACCCAACACAGAGAGAGAGTCACATCATGTTTGCATTTTGGGCACATAACAGCCAGCCTGCATTTACGTCTATATGCATCGTTCCATGGTCACATGATTGTGATTTAAATTTCTGTTGAAAACATGTTGGTACTGGTTTTGGGCAAAACAGTCCTATAGCAATAACACTTAATGATTGTGGTGTTTGTTTAAAAACCACTACACCTGCTTAATAACAGCCACACAAAAAAATGTCATGAAATTGGATTGGTCACAACAGTCATGATTTATGCCCATAATTGGCAGACTCCATTGCTGTCATAAGTTAAGGAGTTCTTGTATTATTAAAAATAATATGCGAAAGAACAGATAGATTTGGGAAGGGATCAGATTTCCAGATCAATCAAGTAAACATCTCAGGAAACAGTAGCAAGCACAGAACAAAATGAGTCCTATCTGTATCATGAGATATTTTCTGCAGAGATCATTCAGAGCAAAGCAGCTAATGAATATCAAAAGAGAAAGCACACAAAGTTAACCTCATATTTCTGTGGCTGTAGCAAAGAAAAAACAATATATTGTTACATGAAGCACAATACTCCATCCTCATGCATTAAAATTTTCAGCATGGCAATTTATTTTGGAATTCTGAAAGTTGCAATATCGATATATCTTGCAGTTGATGTTTGGAAATGCTAGACGACAAACAGGATAATAAAACTGCTTAGGTATTGCCTCAGTGAAATTCCACTGCTAGACATTATAAACAGATTCAAAACTCATTACACAAATATCATATTTTTAATATAATATAATAATGTATTTACTTCCTTTGTTCAAGTTTATGTTCATACCTATAATTGTTATCTTGTACATGTTTGACAAACAAACAAATAAATACAATAAATATCAAGCACATATCCTCTCATTTTTCTGCTTCATGAATTTAAAGAAAACAACAGCTATCAGGGACTCTCAACATATTACAAAATGGCATTGAAGTTTTATTTTATAAATAAGAGAATGTACATATTCCAATCATCTCTTCCATGTCAAAGTATTAGAAATTAAATGACAAAGTCATTTCAGATAATATGAATATTTTACAAAAGCACCTCAATAAAATGTCCACTTTTGCACATACTTAGACATTCTGAGCAGTTTGATGCAGCCCCAGATAGTGCCACAACTCAAGGAGAGGCTAAGAAACAGACCATTTGCAGATTGATAGGTAATGCAGTTGTTATAATTTATAAGAGTCAAAATCTCATGTCTACAACAGGAGACCCTATACTGGAGTCAAAATAGTACTGGAAGCTACAATGATGCTTTTGGTTCTATATGTTCAGAGGCAGTTAACTGAATCTAAATGATCCACAATACTGTGATTTTCACAAGTTAATTGAGATTAAATCATGGATAAAAATTGTGGCTGAAGCATATTGTCTCAAGTTTGGGCATATTAATTAAAAAGGAAAGACTCCCTCAAATGCTAATATCCTGCTGGCTCCTTTGAGAAAGCACCATGAGCTAAAAAATTTTTTCAAGCTTTACAGAGGTGGTTTAACCACAGGATGGCACCAATAATACACAGTAGGAAGAAAAACTAGTTCTTAAGCTTTTGAAGTAACAGAACAACAGAGCTGGAAGTTTTGAAGTAACAGAACAACAGAGTTGGAAGTGTCCTTGGAGGTCTTCCAGTCCAGCCTCCTGTCAAGCAGGAAACTATACCATTTCAGAAAAATGGCTGTCCAATCTCTTCTTAAAAACTTGTAGTGATGGAACACCCACAACTTCTGGAGGGAAACCATTCCACTAATTAATTGTTCTCACTGTCGGGAAATGTCTTCTTAGTTCTAGCTGTGTTGCATATTTATTTATTTATTTATTTATTTATTTATTTATTTATTTATTTATTTATTTATTTATTTATTATATTTCTATACCGCCTTTCTCCCGTAGGACTCAAGGCGGTGTACAGTCAAGAAAAATATAGACACACAAACATCATAAAATTGCTAATTAAAATTATTACTTAGATTATAATTAATAATTATTAATTATTAATTATTATATTGAATAGGAGGAAACACAGGCTTCACTCAGGTCCGCCAAACTGGTGGGAAAATACTCAAACCTCATTGGCTAACCTGTCTGACAGCTCCTTATAAAAGGGCAAGCTGTCAGACGAGCCGACTGCTGGATTGCATTGCACCGATCTTTTTTACTGTTGGAACCGTGTCCTGTCTCTTCCATTGCCCGATCTAACAAGCTGGATCTCTCCTTGATAAGTTTCCATCTGTTAGTTCTTGACCTCACTTCAGGAATAGGTTGACCCCCCTCTTCTTTGAGGCAACCCGTTAGATATTGAAAGATTTCTATCATGTCATCTCTAGTCCTTCTGTTCATTAGACTAGACCAGGGGTGTCAAGGCCCATGGGGCTGGCCTGGAAACAGCGAAGGACCAGCCCAAAGGGTCTCTGCCAGTGGTGGGTTGCCCCCAGTTCGCACCGGTTCTACAGAACCAGTAGTAAAACTGGCGGGAAGCTCCGCCCACCAACCCCAACATCATCAGAACGCTTCTAAGCATGCGCAAGAGCGTGCATGCAGCCCCGTTGCGAACCAGTAGTAAAGGTAAGTAGAACCCACCCCTGGTCTCTGCCAGTGAAAACGGTGCACAGCCCACCTGAGCTCCATTTTTGCTGGCAAAGGGCTGCAGGAGGCCTTCACAGCTGAAGAAGGGGCCCAGGAGGAGCTCTGTTTTCACTGGCTGAGTGCTAGCAAAACAAGCTACTAGCAAAAGTGGCATTTGATCACATGAGTGACGTCGAGCTGGCCACGCCCACTCTGGCCATGGCCATCCCAATCCCTGAGGTCAAACACAACCCTTATGTGGCCCACTATGAAATCGAGATCTACTTCTTGCAACTGGTCTTCATATGTTTTAGCCTTCATTTTTGGAACAGGTACACATTATTTATTTATGCACAAATATCCTTGGAACATCTTTGTGGCAGTTTATGGAGACTTGGAAATTACAGAGATATGTCATTATCATCATGTAAGAAATATCTCTAGATCTTATGATTATTGAAAGCTGTGTTGTTGCTGTTTTAGAAAGAAGCTGTAGATCTTTCAGCAAGCATCATTACCAAAAAAAAACCACTTTTTCAAGCAAAAGAACATTTTTAGGTGTTCTTGTTGGAGAGAATTCATTCTGATCACCAGTGTAAAGGGACTGCTGCTTTTGTGAGTAGACCTATGCATATAAATTACTTAGAAATCTGGAATATAATTATATGCAGGCATATCATAATTCTTTCTTCTTTCTTATTGAAGCAATTATCGATTCATATACAGATTGTCCCTGATTTAGACAGTGTGTGGGTGGAAATCAGATTGTTTTGACTGTTTGCAGATGTATTTGGACATTTACAAATAAAGCATGCTTGCATGCTTGCCAACCTATAAAATTTGTGAAGAACAACCTATTCAGTTCTTGCCTATTGGAACACCAGCTGTGCACAAGGAACTGTAAATCAAGCAACCTTGGCTTAAAAGGCCTGTAACTCTATGCTTCTTCCTCCTTTGACAAAAATAAAGATGAAAATATTGGTGGTTTTTCCCCTTGTTTTTCATACTTCCTCTGAGAGGTCTTTGTAATTTGATAGCTCTTGACTCCAGGAAGAGAATGGAGAACAATTGTGAGGAAGTGGTTGGATTAGCAGTAGAGACCCACTTCTAGTCTACCCACAGCCACAGAAGTTGTTTGGGGGGACCTCACAGGGTAGTTGTAGGAAACTAGGAGGAGGAAAGATTTTTGTTGCCTAGAGTTGCTTATAAAAATAATAAAGACAGAATATAACTAGCTAACTAACTAGTATACTCTCTCAAGTTCTGTAAAAGAGGTGAGATATAAATGTAAAAAAGTTTTTACTTTATAGGTTTCTTGATTATTTATTGTTGCACTTCTTTTAGAGTTGTTGGCTGAAGTGGTTTATAAATTCATAAGTAAATCAATAATAAACTCCCTTTTTACAGCTCTGTAGTCCCTAAGTAAATCAATAATATGTACTATAATTGCTTTCAGCTGCAAGACCCTGATAATGATGCCATATGATCAGGAGTGGGAGCTTGTCTTACAAGAATACAAGGCTGTGGCTTGCCTGAAAGACCCCTTATACGCCTTCTGATAAAGCTGGACAAGATTCTCTCTGAACTTCTCATATCTTACAAAACTACTAGCCAATCTCTATACTTGTTTTGTTTTGTTGTTTTATATTTTCCCAGCTTGTGGTAAGCAAATAAAGTGACTCATTCACCACAAACAGAAAGTGCCAGTTCTGTATGCCACACCCAAACCAAATGGAAGTGGTGCATATGCAAAAGCAGCCACTTTGTGGTGGCTCACATGACTTGATCCTTATGACATGCTTATGAGATTTAGGGCAAAGAATACAAGAGTTCCTAATCAAACCTATTTGATAAGTGGGTTGGCTCTTTTCTCATGTCATACTATACAGCTTAGGAATAGTATGTACTACACAGCGAATAGCCAAGAGCTGAAGTTGGCCCAGGTTGTCATTTCATGAATAAGTGATTACTAAGATTATGGGACAAAAAATCTTGCAATACCAAGATAATGTAAGTACATCAATATATCGAGAGATTAAATAACTGCAGGATTTAATTTCTTGATGAGTTATTGACCAATGTTTACAGACAATATGCCATGACCCCATCAGATCCTGGTTCAGAGGAGGAGGAGTTGGAATCAGAACGATCTGATGGGGATGGCACATCTGCCCTGGAACATCTGGAGAATCCAGGGGCTGAGGATGCCGTCCCAAGCACCTCCAGCATTGGGGGAAGTGGTTGACTGGATAGGGAGCTGCCTGCCTTCACACTGGAGGATCGGTTACAGACAGGCAGCGAAGATGACAGACAACAGATCCCCTGTGATGAGGAAAAGCTGCTTCCCCCACCCGATCCATTGGGAACAGAGAGTGGAGGAGAAGGAAGCTCAAATTGCCTGCCTAAATCAGCCACTCAAACCACAAATCTAAATCAAATTGAAACATTAATTTGAACTGAATTACAAATTGAACTCCAAACAATAATTCAAATTGAATGCAAATCTGAATTGAGGGAGGGAGTATTCCCACAGCATCCTCAGATGGACAACAGGGGCATCACAAAGACAGTTTTAGAGATCTTGGAGTTGATTCATATGCAAAATGTGGACCATGAGAAGAAGGAAAACACACATCCAAAATTGAAATGCATTGTCTCTGTGGTAAACTAAGGATGGGATGAAGGTGACTTCATTCAGGACACGAAGTAGTAGTAGAAACAGGTAGACATCTTATTTTTATAATTAGAAGAATATGGGGATGAGCCCACAAATTACTTCCATGTCGCCACTATTTCCAGTTCTTCAGAATTAATGTGAAGATTTTTTTTTATTTCTGCCAACATATAAATATTGAACAAGGAGTTTTTGCTTGTGCAAGGTAGAAGTAAAGAGAAACTAATAGCCTAAACCGAAGGTAGAAACTGATAGTGTAATTGATCAACTTATTTTTTGATTCGTTTGGACTACTGAGAGGCAGATGCAAAGTAAATAAAATAGCATTCCACAGAAACTAGAATTACCAGATGCAAGGCTAGGTAAGAATTCCTTCCAGTGAGAACTTGTTACAAACAATGAAATATGCCACTGTTATTAAAATTATTGAATCTGTTCCAATAATGACTTGTATTGGATATAAGAAAATGTATTTGTAGAAAAATTAAACCCTCCGAGCAAAATTCAGAGAACTTGAAGACCTGCCTACATTTCAACTCTTAGATTTAAGCTAAAACAATTATTATAATCTTGTTATAAATCGTCTCCAGAGATTTCATCCATAAAACTGCAAGAAATGGATTGTGTTACAATTATTAATTAAAAAAACAAGAGCTTCTGTGCAAGGGAAGGGACATTTCTAATTCACAGGTTCCCAGCACTTTTTCTTAGATGGTTATTTTGTTAGGCTTTCTGTGTCTGGTTGCTTAATTCTTGCTCTGGTTGATCTGTGCTTAACTTGGTTTCAAATAAACTAGACTTAATTTTGATTCATCTTCTTAGTAATATTGAAGTATGCATTATTTAAAAATGGCTTGTTTGGAGTTGGTTTTTTGTTTTGTTTTTGCCTAACAGTCATTCAAACAGTGAGAAACATTATTTTAATAAAACAACATGAAATTATTTTCAAATGATGAAAAACATGAAATTTGTGTCTAGGCATCACTTGCCCAAAGATGTCATGATGTGTGTGGTATCACTGTGACTTCTAATGCCTAGAAAATGTAGTTTTGGGATACAAGATATTATGGCACAGATAGACAATTGTACAATGAAGTATCACAACATGAACATGTATGTGACATTAAAAATCTCCCCTGCAAGCACACAAATATCTTCCAAGGTAGTGGAACTCTTGAGTAAGTACTGGCATCACTGAAATGTTTCATCATACAGAACTGTCATGCCACATGAGTAACGTTTCATAATCTGTACCACCCCAGAGTATCTGAATTTATATGTTAATTAATTCAGAGTATGAAAGTTAAATGCTTTATTAATTTCTTGCTTATGAAATCATAACAGAAGGCATATAGTCAAATAACAATACAGGGAAAAAATTAAAACTACATCTGTTTATCCTTAGGACTTTTCTAATAATAGAAAATGTTAGGAAACCACTGCTACAAAAATACAGTTCACTCTACTGTGGGCTGGCTTTATGCTGAAGTAAAGGTTCTTTAATATCACGGTTAATATTGCCCTGTGGTGTAGAAATGTTCTAATGCAGAAGTCTTCAAACTTGGAACCTTTAAGATTTGTGGACTTCATAGCTGGCTGGAGAATTCTGGGAGCTGAAGTCCATAAGTCTTAAAGCTGCCAAGTTTGAAGACCTCTGTTCTAATCAGTGGTGGGTTTCACTTATGTTTGCTACCAGTTTGCTTGTGCGTGCTTGCTTTGCTCACACGCGTGTCATTTCTGCTCATGCGCAGAGCATATTTGACAACATCCAGGCGGGTGGGTAGAGCCTCCCTCCGCCGCTACTACCAGTTCTCCTGAACCGGTGCGAACCGGTAGCAACCCACCACTGGTTCTAATGCAAAACTTGAATAAGTTTCAGTAAAACATAATCTTAACCAATTTTTTTAAAAGGTCTCTGGTACATCATAACTACCTGGAACTGCTAAGAAACATATGTCCTTCATTTGATGGCCAAAGACTAAAGGTAATTCTCATTTAGCCTTGTTAAGTGACCTTTCACAGTTGCAATAGTAATGAAAAAGTCAATATTTTGATCAATCCTCATATTGGTGCAGAGTGCGGTTGCGCGGGTGGTTATGGGAGCGACGTGGCGTTTCCATGTAACACCTCTCCTGCGCGAACTGCACTGGCTCCCGGTGGTCTTCCGGGTGCGCTTCAAGGTTTTGGTTACCACCTTTAGAGCGCTCCATGACTTAGGACCTGGTTATTTACGGGACCGCGTGCTGCCACCAATAGCCTCCCACCGGCCAGTACGCTCTCATAGAGAGGGACTCCTCCGGGTGCCGTCGGTCAAACAGTGTCGACTGGTGGCCCCTAGGGGGAGAGTCTTCTCTGTGGGAGCACCTGCTATCTGGAATGAGCTCCCCCCGGAGATACGGAGGATCCCGGATCTACGCACCTTTCGCCGCGCTCTAAGACTTTCCTATTTCAACAGGCCGGTCTGACCGAACATTTTCTTTTCCTTTTTAATTCTAATGATGAATTTTAAATTTGTCTTAAAAACATTGGGGTTGTTTAAATTGTCATGGGCCAAATTATTTAATCAGATTTTATACTGTTTTTAAATTTTGTAATTTATGTGTTTTATCTGGATGTTCACCGCCCTGAGTCCTGCGGGAGTAGGGCGGTATATAAATCTAATAAAATAAAATAAAAATAAAATATTTACAACATTCACAGGTCTGTAAAGCCAAGAAAAGCTGAAGTAGATTATAAGCACCAATGACTTCCTCTTAGCCACAACTTCACTTAGCATCACAATGACTAGTCCAAATTGTGGTCAGTAAATGAGGACTACCTATATTTGAATATCAAATTATTTGCATGTTTCAGTATTATTTATATAATCAGGCTATGAGAGGCCAATATAATTGGTTTGAAGTATTCATAACTATTGAATATAATAATAAATAACTATAATACTGTAAACTTGGTTGCTTACTTAAAATTAAAGACCTCTGAAGTGGATCTTAACCTCTAGAGTCCTGATGACCATGGAAAGAGGGAGGGGGGACGCACGTTGGGGTTGGTGGGCAGAGCCTCCCCCTGGTTTTACTACCGGTTCTATAGAACCGGTGCGAACAGGGGGCAACCCACCACTGGTGCAAATCTAGCCTGCATTATTAGCTTAAAACTATCTAAGCCTGGTATCGTGTGTAGCATATGGGTTTATACATTTTAGTTAAAATTTGTTGGGAAATATCATTTCTCTATTCACATTTGAGACTCTTTGATAAAAATTGTATTTTTAGGTATTTAAGGAGAAAGTGAAAGAGATGGCAAGAAAGAGTTTGAAAGATTAACAAGATTGTTAGCTAGTCATAAAAAAGGAAAATTAAAACAATCTGCTCTGCTTCTATGACTTCAAGGGTGGCTTGAATAGCGTATAATAGGCAATGATGCTTTTGATGTTGTGAAGCTGAATCTGCCATCTTCCCCTGCATACTGAACACGCTGTTTTGGAAGTGGCAGGTAGTTCAAACCATGTCCAACTTTTGTGATTCTATTTGTGCAATTTGTATGCAACTCTGCTGACTTTGCCATATTACCTCCCTCTGAATCATTTTTCTTCCCTTTCCAACGCAAGCAAGATTGAACAGCTTTGAGTGTTACTCCACTCTGGACACTGGTTCTGGGTACTTTACATTGCTTGATGCGGATGGGTCTGGCTCTTGTTTAAGGAACAGGTGGCAGTCATGGCCAGGAGTGTCTTAGCACAACTTTGTGTTATCTGACAGTAATGCCTGTTCCTATTGTAGGATGAATGGAAATTTTCCTAGTTTTTATTAGCTTATTAATAGTTGATTAGAGGCTTTTGTAAACCATGAATTAATGTGAACCAGAATTATTAGTTGTGCCTTTGCCTGCCAAAAGTAATATTTCTTTAAAACCTTTTGGAAAGAGCTACAGGGACTGATCACAAAAATTCTCCTATATAGACTAACAAGCTGTGGTTTTGACACTTAGCTAACACCACTTGCAAGTGAAACCATTAATGGTATCAAGGAAGGTGACATGAAATTAGGTTAAGCAGTGGTTAGAGGCAACCAGACAAGGGTCCAGAGGTGAACAGTTTATCATTAGCATAGTAAAAAAACAACAACAACATACTGAGGGGTAGTCAACTTATATGATAATGAAGTAGGCTTAATTAATTAATTAAAAAACTATTCAGGTTGCTTTGTACACATGTGTGACTGTCATGAAGTTTATAACCAATCAGCAATTCTCTTACTTTGGTTCCCTGGGGTAAATTGTATAAAAATAACTGAGCCTGATTTTTGGTACACTCCTTCTACTTCTGCACAGAAATAAAATGTCTCTCCTTGACTCTCCGTGGAAATTGGCGTCTTCACACTAGGTTCCTATACCTAGCTAGACTTCTGGCCTACACTAGAGGGAGAGGCCTTGTTCATAGTCACTCATGCCTTGGTCACCTCTTGTATGGATTATGCAATGCAGTCTACATGGGGCTGGGCTTGAAGAATATTTGGAACCTTCAGCTGGTGAAAAACGTGGCTGCATCAGCAGTTATGTCTACCTCTCATTCAGTGCATGTCTGCTCTGCAAGTCGCACTGGTTGCCAGTTTGCTTCCAGGTTCATATCAGGGTCCCGGGGATGACCTATAAAGCATGGAACAGGTTATTTGAGGGCCAACTGATTCCAATCACATCTGCCCGTCCCAACAGGTCCATAGGAAAGGGCATACTCTGGGTAAATTGGCCAGGGAATGTCATCTAGGCCAGTTAGGCAGGCTTTTCTGTTATGGCTCCTCCTTGGAATATCATCTGCCAGGAGGTCAGATTGACTCTGCTGGCCTTTCACAAGGCATTGAAAACATGGTTTTGCCAATGATTATGGGGAACTGGAGTGTGTGATACAGCCTGTGCAGTGGCTGTATTGATGAGTGTTACCCCAACTATGTTTTCTTGTATGTCTTCCTACTTAAGTTTTATACTGTTTTTAAATTATTATACTGTTTTGATGTTTTTATACTGTTTTGCTTGTGAGCTGCTCACATTAACATGCACAGATATAAATTTGAAAAAGAAAGAAAGAACAAAAGAAAGAAAGAAAGAACAAAAGAAAGAAAGAAAGAAAGAAAGAAAGAAAGAAAGAAAGAAAGAGGTGTGCAAGACTTGCAGATCATTGGTCCCATTTCAGTCAGACAAATATCATCTACCAGTTGTAACTATCATTTTCATTAAGCAATGTATGATTGCGATTTTAGGATTAGTTCATGAAATATCCTGACTTTTCTGAACCCCCTGTCGCTACCCTGATTGCTGCATTACCATCTGCAGTTTCTAACTGTGAAAAGTAAGGTTTGCTTGTAGAAATTTTGTACTGTTTCAGGGAGAAAGCAATATACTTTATCATACTTTATTACAGTTTGCTATTTCTGTTGATAAAGTTAATTGTTTAACATTGAATAATTATATGGGTAGAATTAGGTAATAATCTAAGAAGGATATTAAATTGAGTAAGTCTGCAATGAAGTAAAAATTGTTCAGTCGTTGTGCTTTAAGGACCATAAGCACCTTTGCTAAATGGGAAAAGGAAAACTTTCATTAGGACTGAGTTGCAAGTTGACAATAAACTTTTGTTTATTAAGGCTTTTGTTAGCTGTGATGCAGACATGGTGATTTAAGATCAACAATTATCTCCCTTGTAGCTTGTTCAGAGTAGAGTGTTTTAATGTTTATTCCTCTTGTGGACTTCACATGGATATAGATATAGTACTTTTGGTGATGTTTTTCCTGCAGGTTTAGAAACTATTGTAATAAATTGTTTCTGTGCCTCAAAAAAAGCTCATCTCAGGATGTCCTAAAAGCATCATATTCTGGAGGCTTCTTTCTGGCCTATCCAAACCCTAACAAAGGCAGCAAGGCTGCCATTCGTACCATCAGCTGATTATTATAGAGGCATCTTCACTCTGAAAGGCCAGGCAAATGCTACAGCTCCCTCTCACATATCCTACTGAGGATATCTTATAGCAACACATTTATTATTATTATTATTATTATTATTATTATTATTATTATTATTATTATTATTATTATTATTATTATTATTATTAATTGAATTTGTATACCGCCCTACTCCTGAAGGACTCAGGGTGGTGAACAGCCAAAAAATAAAATACATATAATACAAATGTTAAAAAACCATTAAAATGCAATTAAATAAATTGGCCCAGAGAACAAAATTTAAAACACCCCAAATTTATAAGACAAATTTAAAATTAAAAAAATTTAAAAACAGTTGAGGTTAGGCCACGCCGGCCTGCTGGTATAGGGATGTTTTGAGGGCACAGCGGAAAGCGTGCAGATCCGGGATCCTCCATATCTCCGGGGGGAGCTCGTTCCAGATGCCCCCACAGAGAAGGCTCTCCCCCTGGGGGCCACCAGTCGACAGTGTTTGACCGACGGCACCCTAAGAAGCCCCTCTCTATGGGAGCGTACTGGTCGGTGAGAGGCTACTGGTGGCAGAAGGCGGTCTCGTAGATACCCTGGTCCTAGGCCATGGAGCGCTGGCACCAACTGACTATATCGGGATGTCGGAAACCACAGCCACTCGGTCTTGAATGGGTTGAGCCTTAGTCTGTTTCTCCCCATCCAGGTCCGTACAGCCTCCAGGCACCGGGACATCACTTCAAGATGTTTGCATGATGGTTTGTTGGAGAGCTTCCCAGCTTAATCAGTGGAACAACTTGCCTCCAGAAGTTGTGAATGCTCCAACAATGGAAGTTTTTAGGAAGAGATTGGACAACCATTTGTCTGAAATGGCATAGGGTTTCTTGACTGAGCAGTGGTTTGGACTACATGATCTCCAAGGTCTGTTCCAACTCTGTTATTCATACAGAATCCAATCGGTTATTCATCAGGAGTAAGAACCTGATGGAAATGGTCTTGGATAGAAATCCTTGTTTTCCATCTCTCCTCCTCCAGCTTCAGAAAAAGGATTACAGATGGAACAGGCTCCAGAGGGACTGAGATACATAGATAGGACATGGGTAGAAATGAAAAGTCATAAACTCTATCCTCTCATATAATTCTTATTGGTTCTAAACAGTTTCAATACTCTATTCTAGTCCACATCAGGCTGTAAGCACCAAATGCTCTAAAATTGAATATATCAGTGATTGTGTTAGCTTTGGCACTGCCTTATGCCCTAGGAGGTCAAACCACATTGTAGGGCTGTATTACTATTATCCTTCTCATTTTTCCTATGACTTTAGCATCTTATGACTATCGCTTTGTTGTTTGTATCTTATGATGTATGTTGATTGCTTTTATTTAGTATCCCATGACTATCACTGAGTTGTATCTTATGATTTAAGATGATTGTATTTTATTATTATTATCATGATTTGTCACTTGTTGCTTGTATATACACTGAGAACTTACGCACCAGAGACAAATTCCTTGTGTGTCTAATCACACTTAGGCAATAAAGAATCTATTCTATTCTATTCTATTCTATTCTATTCTATTCTATTCTATTCTATTCTATTCTATTCTATTCTATTCTATTCTATTCTTAGTCCATTGACTATTTACTTATTTATTTCAGAATATTCCCAAATCAATCATTTTTTTTATTATCACTATTTTTTAAAGTTTTTTTTTTGAAGTCAGTAGACAAGTTCCAAGTCCCTAGCTCTTTAAATCAGAAAAGTATTTCCTCTTCTCTTTAACCTAGTTGAAGTCTGCAGGCAGATTAAGAATTCACTCCATATTAGACATGGGCACAAAGTGAACTTCCAGGAGCTGCACTTTTGAATAGCCTTGCAGAAGTCAGTTGGAGGGAAGTAAACTTTGCTATGTTTACAGACATAACAAGGCTTAGTGTTTCCAGCACCTTTGTACCCTATATTTCTTCAAATCCTAATCACACTTACACATTCTCAGAAATGCTTATTGAGTGCCATAAGCTTATTAAAAAGATAGCTGCAAGTGAGAGAAATATGATATTCCAGTTCAAGGATTTTCAAACTTTTTCACCCACAAAACCTGTTAGCTAATAATAATGATATTTAGGTCCTTGGAAAGAATTCAATAGTAGATAAAAATGCCAAATCCAGCCTAAACTATGTGATGAACAACAACAACAACAACAGTAATAATAGTAATAATAGTAATAATAATAATAATTGCCTGCAAGCAAGAACTGGTGGGACCACAAAATAGATAATTAGAAAACGAAGAAGCTAAAGTGTTCTGGGAATTCAAGACACCTGTCACATAACACCATAGACTTAACAATTGTCAATAAGAAAGACAAAAAAATATGGATACAACTTGGGACGCAGCAGAAAAGAAGAGAAAGGACTGGAGAAAATCACAAAATACAAAGACATGCAAACAAAAATAGAACGAAGATAGTACTAGTTCTAGGTGCCTTGGGTGCAGGCCCAAAACAAACCTGAGCACTATTGGCATTGATACAATCCTCATTCATCAATTACAAAAGGTAGTTTTGTTTGGAATAGCTTACATCCTGTGGACAATCTCTTTGACACCATTAACTACATCTGCCTATCCCAGGTCCTTGGGAAGAAGCTGATAGTTGGATAAAAAATGCCAAATCCAATCTAAACATTTGTCTGACTGTCCAACAAGTCATAGTAGTAATAATCCAGAATTCCTAATCAAGAGACAAAGTTGTAGAGATAAAAAATTGGCTTTGTACATTTCCTTGAGTTCTTGCAGAAAATAGAAATATAACTAATGAAAGATGGAACAAAAATGCAACTAACAGATAGAATTTTAATCTAATAATTTAATTTAATAATAATTTAATATTATTAATAATATTTATTATTACACTGGAATTCCAAAGTCCAGGTACAAAACTGGAATAATAACACAGATTCTTTCCCTTGTGTGAAATTTTTAGTTTGTAAGCTCTCATGACACTCAGAAAAAAAAAAAGGCTGAACTATTGTATTTGCGTAAAAGAAAGACTTTTTTCCCTGATTATTTACCTTCAGATAATAGGGTCAGCTTACACTAGTGAGCTTGTGCTTACAATATAGTAATTCTTGGAAAATGTTTTCTGGCTAATCTTCCCTAGAGTAGCAGTTTATCTTAAAAGAGATTTTCCTTTTTGGTAAACACAATATTTGCAATGGCATTCCACTTGAATATTTATTCTGCTGACAGCAGGTGGCAGTACCTATACCTTTAAAAGCTAATCAGGATTGGAGCAGACTAGTAACCTGAAGTGACAACTGTGAAGTGACAAATCTCTGGGTTGCAGGCCAGACTTGGAAGATTTTTTAAAAAAAACTGAAAAAAGGCAGTGGCAACCATTTCTATACCACTGCCAAGAATTAACTTTTTGCAAATGTCTGGGAGGGTCTTACCAAAAGACCCTGGTTGACTCTGAGATATTTTCAGAGATAACCAGCTTTTCGAAAATAGATACTTTTCAGGCTTAATCTGTTTGTAGGTTTACATTGATGCATGATACTCTCAGTATGGTTACAAGTGAGGTGATGTCTGAATTCCAATGTAGACTAGATTACATTTACAGAAATCCCAGGCGACCTGGGCAGCAAGTGAAAGATTGACGGAGAGCATCCTTGACGCTCCCCATCAATCTGGAGACCAAGATAATTGGGAAGCAACATGGCACTCCCTTTTCTTCCACTCTCCCTCTCTTGAATGTCTTCTCTTTTTAGCAACATGAATGTGAACATCGAGTCAGAGTCTGTCTCACTTTTGTAATTGATGTGAGCTGCTTTGGGAGACAAAGTGTCTGAACATAGAAATCTACAATAAATTAAATAATAAATAAAATAGGCATCCTCACTGGAAATTCTTTACATGCACCAGATAAGGGAACATAAGTTTAGAAACTACAATATACAGGAGTGGGCTTCAAAAATTTTAGCAAGGGATTCTCTGCCCAGTTGCTGGGTGGGCGTGGGCATGGTGGGCATGGCCTACATGGTGGAGGGGGGGGCGTTTTTGCCTTCCCCGGGCTCCGGAGGCTTTCCTTGAGATGAAAATGGCCTCCCAGGCCCTCTGGAGGCCAGAAACGGGTCTGTTTCCAGCCTTCCCGAACTTCCAGTAGGCCCATTTTTCACCTTCCCCAAGCCTCCGTGTCAGTGGTGGGTTCCTCACGGTTCGGTCCGGTTCGGCCGAGCCGGTAGCGATGACGATATGATGTCACCGAACCGGTTCTCCCTCTGGGTAGTCCTTTTGTGCATATGGACTACTCAGAGGGCTGAAAAAGTTATTTTTGACTGGTCCTCGCACTTTTGACCAGTCCTCGAACTTACAACTGTCCTCACATTTTACGTTTTTTGCTCTATCTTGTCACCATGGTGAAGAGAAGCAGTTGTGAAATGAGTGACATTGTTGTTAAAAATGCTGCACAGGTATAAATGTGAGGATGGTCATAAGTGTGAGGACCAGTCAAAAGTGCGAGGACCTGTCAGAAATGACTTTTTTCAGCCCTCTGAGTAGTCCCTATACACATAACCATGGCCAACCGGTCACATGACCAGCTAGCCACGCCCACCCAGTCACATGATATCCAAGCCACGCCCACAAAATAAGCCACGCCCACAGAACCAGTAGTAAAACATTTTAGAACCCACCCTGCTCCACGTGTGTCCTGCACTTACCTGCATCCAAAACAGGCTGTGTGGGGACTCCTGGCAGGGGAGGGGCGGTGGGAGGCGGGATCAGCCAGGAGTGGGATTAGGGAATTCTCCGAACTGCACAGAATCTTAGCTAGAGGGTCTCCAAAACCTCTGCGAACCCCCAGCAGCCCATCCCTGACAATATATAAAAATGCTACTGCCATTTTCCAGATTTCATTAGGATACAAAATATGTCAACTCCATATTTTGCCTACCTTTTCCACAACCTGCAGGATAAGAGAACTCTTAACTTGTCCTGCCTTCCAGCTCCTCAGTTATAACAGGTTGTGCTAATTTTTCAAAGGAACCAATTATTCAGGTTCTTCAGTGTTGATAGTGTGAAATCATTTAATTGGTTTTAATGCATTAGAGGAGACATTTCAAAGCTCTTTCAACTAAACATTTGGTAAACTTTAATCCTGCTTTTAAGTCTCCTTTCCCAAGAATAGCCAAACCATTAATTTTCTCTGTCTCTGATCATGTTGTCCTATTATGGAGTGATTACTATTAAGAAATATAATAAGGAAAATGTCACAGTGACACACTGAATTTTCAATTATGGCTCTTCTGAAACAGTTCTCCACTGAATTTCACTGGGCTGGGACTGGGAAGTTTGCAGTCCATTGCCTATGAGAGAAAGCCATCAGAAAAATAATTTTTCTTATTTCATGTTCACGTTCCCTGAGTGAAGTTCTAACTTATCCTACTTAACCCTCTTTTTGAGTACTGTTCTTCAGAAGCAAATGCGTACAGAGGCCAACAAAAGTTATATGGTAAATTACAGCAGCCATTATATAAAGCTTTTCTGAAGATCTACAGCGAGAATCTAGGATGGCCGCAATCAATCCAATAGGAAAAGTGTACTACAATACTTCTTTTGGAGCACTCTGTCACTGCAGATTCTTCCATATCCAAAGCTTTCCTGGATTCAGAGCAGGACTGAAGAAAGAGCAACATTATTTTCTTTTGGGAGGACTTTAGTTGTGTTGTAGAAATTATTCGAAAAGTTCATTTGCACGGACCTGTTTTCCAAAGGACCTCACCTTATGCAATTCATGTTGCAAAAGCAGATACTTTAGATGCAGTTCCAAATCTTGGGGGCCGCCCCACTCACAATAAAGTATCCAGGAGAACTGAGGACGAGTGTTAGTTCACAAGATAGGTACAGAGTTGCACAGGGTGAAATAAAAAATATGGCATATACTTGTCAAATGCATTACTTCAAAAACAAACAAAAGATGGCACACATATGCATACACCGAAGACTACAGGTAATGATGGATTCATTTTTTAAATAATCAACATTATTATGTTTCAAAGAGAGATAAAATACAAAAGACTCAAAAGAAAAAATTGGGGGAAAGGAAATAAAATGGGAAAATTTAGAAGCTAAAAAAGAGATTGTTTTGTTATGTAGCTCTAATGTTGTTTTGATTGCATGTTTTTATATGATGTTTTTGTGGTTTTGTTTTAATTTCAAGTAATACTGTAATACTCTACTATATATTTTTATCTGTACTGAAGAAATTTAGAAGTTAATATTCTTGTCACTTTTTAACATTTCCCCCCATTTTAGGAAGTGAAGGATTCATATAAATAATTCAGATAAATATGAATTATTATTGGTAATTTTAACAGTTATCCTGCTTGATGTACAATTTGATGTATGATTGTGCAACTGTCCCCAGCAAAGTGCTTTCTAGATGTGTTATGTGTTAAATTCACTAGCAGTGAATGATGTGACTTGTCCAGTATATTTGAAGTTCTTCTCATTAAGGTGGTTATATTACTCTGTTTTTGTTATATTTGCCTGTTTTTGTTTTCCTCCTTTCTCCTTTATTTTTGCTTCCATAAAAACTAATATGAATCTCTAATGCAAGGCAAAAGCAAAAGTATACAACAAAAGCTAATCAGCATAAAACAATTGCTTACTAATCATTTGAATATATCCAAGAATTTTAAAAGTGATATAATATAAATTGGGTATATGTTGCTTTTCTCCACACCACTAATTAATGCTAAATATATTTCTTCACTGCACTTTGTGTCAACTATCAGAACGTTTTTTGTATTTTTAATACAAAAAAATCCTCTAACTCAGAGTTCCCCAATCTTTCCGGCTTTGCAGACCAACAGGGGGATAGAGGAAATGGTTCCGCAAGAGTAGTAGGCAAGCATGCGCTTGCCACTTCCACTGCCCAGTTCTGAATGGCTCAAGGCCTTGTAGTGTTCCATGGCCTGGGGGTTAGGAACCCCTGCTATAACTTCCGTCAATAACTGCTGCAAAGCAAGTTATATTCACACAAACATACACATACACACACACACACACAAATTGCCTTTTCATCTGGGAGGTTAAGGCAACTGATATTAATAACAGAAATAATAGATTTAGCCATTTAAAATATTGCTTTCAGAATAATTAAGAATAAGGGCAAAAAATGTTGCAGGTTATTAAGCTGATTCAATAGGAAAAACGTTTAATTTTTTTTTTAAATCACAAGCTGACTAAAGCAGCATAATAAATGTTAGTCATTGGTGATGAAACCATGTCCAATATTTTCCACACGGAACTAAATAGCCAAAGATACTGTTTTCCTAAATTCGGGATGGCAGTAACAATACTGAGAATAAAATGTTTCTTTCTTTCCTCCTCCAGCCACTGCAAAAATTCTCCTTCACAGGATATAAAAAGCAAAAGCGTGAGATAAGAGGCATGGCATTTCTTGTCATCGTAGGTAGCAATTATGATATTTCTATGAAAAGAATTTGAAAAACACATCCTACTCTTAAGAAAATTACTAATCCTTTTACGGTTCCAAACATCAACATATCAGCTGTTCTATCGTCACATTTCGATCCAGTCCAGGATTTCTTTCCATCACTGTTGGCCTAAAGCCATTTTTCTTGAGTGTATTTCCAAGAAAGCAATTGACAAGCTTGGCACAGCTATTCCTGGAAATGTTCAATAGGTCATCTTCTGGAAAAGCGTGTTGACTGACAGATCAGAACAGATCTTGTTCCTCATTCCACCCGACACTTACAACCTCTGTCTGAATCTTCCTGATTCAGAGACATAATAATCTTAAACAACAGATAATCTGTAGCATTTGGCCTGTGCAGGAGAGTAAGTCTCAAGTTCTCTTTCTCTTTTGGCAGCACATCAGCAGCAACAACTTGCTTTGTTGTTGCCAACATACACTAAGTGAATTGCCTAGAGCTAAGATCATAAACACATCTAGTAAATAATTGATGCTTAAGTTCAGAATACAATAATGTAAACAGCTGTATTTAGCAAGGAAGGAAGGAAGAGTGGTCAAACTGAAAGCACATAAAGCCAATATCTTATGAGTATTTCTGGATAGCTATTACTTATTTATAATAGCCTTTTCCCACTATTGGCTCAAAGTCCTATCTAGCGATCCTTGAATTTATCACAAAAAAGTCCCAGTGTAAAACTTGCTGCCCATATTGCAAATCACTGTCTTGTTTTGATTGCCTTTGTTGCTTCTGTGTTGTGGCCGAATGGTGTTGTCTGGCAGTGTGCCACTCATTTGAGGCATGATATGGGTTTTCTCCTTTGGCTTAGCTGCCATCTTCCATAAGTTCATCAATAGATCAATGGAGAAACCATCCACTTCTTGCTGTGAATTACAGGGCTATGCTTTTCTAGCCTGGTTTGTCAACCTTCCTCTCATGGTGTCATGGTTGACTTGCAACCCCGTTTGCAACCAGACAGCTGTAACGGGAGTGGGGAGAGAAGGCATTGGAATGTAAAGGAGGCAGTGGTGGTATTCAAATTTTTTTCCTACCAGTTTTGTGGGCGTAGCTTGGTGGGTTGGTGGGCGGGTCATGGGATTGCAGCCCTGTTCTATGGTGCGTGTGCATGGTCGGCACGAAGAACAGGGTGGTGATGGCGGTGACAGTCACAAGACTGAGGCTCTTTTTCAGAGCATTTGAGAAGCGGAGGCTGGTAGTTTTCGGCGCAAGAACTGAAGCCTCCAGCCAGCCTTGCAGCTGCCAACTGGCAAAGAGGCAGAGGCTGGGAGGCTTCTCACAACAAGGGAGGTGAACAAATGCGGGCTAGCGGGGAGCGCAGTCGTGAAGGCTCAGCCCTGGCTTGCCTTCCCTGGCAGCCAGCCATGGGACGAAGGTAAGGTCGCGGGACGAAGAAAGAGGCGGTCATGGGGGAGGAAGTGGTGAGATTGAGTAAGGGCCAGGGCTTCTGCAGGAGGGGAAACGGGATGACATGTGGTGAAGGGAGAGCGGGCGGCATGCAGGAGGAAGCCCCGGAAAGGCAATGGTGCATTCCCCAACCTGGCTGAGATGGGCGGCAAGCGGGAGAAGGCTCTGTGGCTTCAGGGAATGGTGCATGCCTGTGCTCCGGCCCCTGACCCAAGGTAAAGGGCAAGCGGGCGGCATGCTTACCTTTGGTGAGCTGAGCAGAGCGGGTGCGGCACGGAGGTCATTGGCAAGGCGATTAGTTGGGCTGTGTGGTGAAGGCAACATATATAGGTGGGGATGGGTGGGGTGAGCAACGAGTGGACAGACGGGGCAAGCAAGCAGTGAGTGGGCAGGGGAGGGGCCAACCAGAGGTGGTATTTACTGGTTCAGCAAACCAGTTAAAATTGCTGCTAGCGGTTCGTCTGAACCATTCCAAACCGGCTGAATACCACCTCTGAAGGGAGGTTTGGGAGGGAAATTTGGAATGCAAGTGTGCCATCTGGAGGCATGAGACAAACCAACCCCTCAAGGTTGCCAGCTGGGGAAGTCCGACAGATTGTTCCCAAAACAAAGAGAGTGCAAATGATTGGTGGACAATGGACAATGGGAGGTCCAGGGGGGGAAGTTAAAGTTTTCCTATGCTGTTTTCAGGTGAAATCATTAGAACTGGCTTTTCTACTTCTCTAGCCACTTGGAATCTTCAGTAAAGTTATACGCTTGGTTAAAAAAAAATATCCCAGGAGTTTCTTTTGCTGTCTAACCTAGACAGATGGTTGACACATGGCTAATTTGAGCATCTCACATCTTTTTTTTTTTTTTTAAAGGAAGTAAAATAAATATGGGAAGATGCCAGTACCGGAATAGTCTAGGGAGGTTGCAGACAGACACTATAATGTCCATAAAACTGGCTACTTTATGCAGAAGTGGGTAGCTGAAACTGAATAGCTGCTGAGTAATCAGGTATTTTTCTCTAGGGGAAGGGATTGAAACTGAGAAATGTAGGAACTGAGAATGTAGAGAAACTGGCAAACAAGAACAAAAGTTCAACATACTTTTCTGCACACTATGTTGTGGAAAACCCTTTGGGACTACTATGAATGCTGTTGGAATAAGAAGAAAATGCTACTTTTATATCTAGTGATGCTAACTTAAAGCTTGCCAAGGATGAAGTAAGAACAAAGTGGTGGAGCTAAGGGGAAAAATTAGTATTATTGTCAGAGTAGGATTGTGCCACTGCAAATTGCAAGAGGGAATCCATTTTTCAAATAGCCCTACAAATGTCCTCAATGCCGCTGTCACATCAATAGTGAGAACTTCTCAGCCTTTTCTCCACTGACCAATCAGAAGGCATAAAAAATGGCATCAAGTCAATGCCTTGGCCATCTCCTTGTTCTTAGGAATTCACTGTGTTTTTGCAGAGAATAAAATTGAAAATCTGGCCACCTGCTGGGTGGGGCAAAAATTGTCCTTCTGTTCATAACCAAAAGAATGCTGAACCTCAGTAAATATCAGAAACCAGGAGGCAGGACAAGAAGGAAACTCTACTAATGGGAAACAATATTTCAAAAACAATAGTATGAAAAGATAAGGGCCAATCCTATATTAGCACTGGGGGGAAGGGGGAAGACTTTTACTAAAGCCCCCTGTTGCTTCACAGAAAAAATAAATTTCTTATACAATTTCCACCTTAACTTTATTTATTATTTATTATTTTTCTTTTTATTCTTTTTATTTCTTTTATGTTTTTATATCCCTATAAGCCGCCTTGAGTTGCCATGTCCGAGTAGGCAGCAATATAAAATGTCTAAATAAATAAATTTAAAAAAAAAACTTTTCCCATGTGAAATTTATCTATCTCATCTCTTATAGTGACTCTCTGATTGCTTTATCGAGCCTGCAGGTTTATATATATTTGTTTGGAAGCAAGTCTTTTTAAATGTGTAAATGTATATGGCATTGCTATAAGAGTATGTGAACTGTACTGCAAATCATTCCACTTATACAAAAGTTTCCAGATAATAAATCTGTAATTGGTTATGTGATATCAAGTTGAGCTCTATTGTGCTGGCAAATGCTCACCATTTTAATTTATGTTTAGAAATAACTTGAAGTTCATCCAAGACATTTGGTGATCTCTTTGATTCCAATCAGCCATTTTGTCTACATATTTGTTCTACTTCTTCCCTTATGTATTTTTCCTAGGCATCATATGCTTGTCCCAGATGAACATAGAATAGTCCGCATGGATTAAATCAAGACCCATTTTAGGCCAATTTTATACTTTTTAACACCCCTCCCCTTTCCTTTTCTTCATATCATGTTTTGTTTTTTTCAGATACCTGGCAATATCTTGTTGATTCATATTCAAATTTAGGTTCTTTCTTCAGATGCTTATTATATTGCTTTTTGAAGAGATGCATTCTGAAGATTGTGATTTTTTTTTCATATTAGTGTGAGAGTGTTGTCAAATGTATTTAAATCTTAAATACATAGTATAGGAAGCAGTTTAACCAAGATTATCCCTGCTTCTATATCATTGCAGCTCCTCAGGCTTTATTTTTGCTCTACTTCTGTGACTCTCCCCCTTGTACTGCACAAACACAATTTCTTGCAAGTTCTGGAATATTTTCAGTGTGAATAAGCATCTTCAATTATTGGGATCAAAGGGTAAATCCTTAATTTTCTTCTAATAGTATAGCACTGATGATATTACCTAGTTTGGATAATGAAAAATCTATAAGAAAACAACTAAGCTCTGAGAGTACCAAGGGTCCCTCCTTAATAGCAATAGCATTTAGACTTATATACCGCTTCACTGTGCTTTACAGCCCTCTCTGAACAGTTTATAGAGTCACCATATTGCCTCCAAAAATCTGGCTCCTCATTTTACCAACCTTGAAAGGATGAAAGGATGAATCTGAAAGGCTAAAAGGTGAGAATCGAACTGCCAAACTGCTGGCAGCTGACAGGCAGCAGAAGTAGCCTGCAGTACTGCATTCTAACCACTGCGCCACCACAGCTCTTATATTCTATCTATACTTAGTGCTTCCTTGTGGTCCTTAGATAATGAAGCAATGAAGAATTATGCGACTGCATCTTCAGTGCACAGCCCTTCTGAATATACTAGTTTTCTAACCCTATCCCATTGGACTAGTCTGAATAGCAGTTACTTTTGGACACAGGTTTAGACGAAGCAAGAATTAGTCCCCATACCCAAAGAAAAAATAGGTATATCATACTGTTGTCCCATTCACTCTTTTTTCTTACTGATAAAACTATAGTCATGCATTTCCTGGGACAGGCATCAATGCCTCCTCTTACATTAAGAATGTACTCTAGAAGCCGACAGTCTAATAAAAAACGAAAAGCAAGTTTCCAACATAAATGAATGCTGCTGATACTACCACTCTCAGAAATAGGCATTAGAAAAACTGCTTTTGACCAGTGAACAAAATAATAATCTAAAAAGTTCTTCAGAATTGTATCAATATGCCATCTAACAATTGTTATAAATAGCACTGATGCCTTCATTATTCTAAGCACTCACACTGAATACTAATTTAAAATTATTCATTCATTTAATTACCTCTTCATTAACATTCACTGAATTTTGAGCCATGCTGAACTAAAAATAATTCCGTAAAACAATCTTCTTCTCCAACCTGGTGCCTTCTAAATATACTGGAATTTCTACCGCATTGCCTTCTCTTATATCTCAGCATCAGTTGATATTTAATTGCCAATATTAAAATAACACATTGGTTCATAAATTGCCCTGTGTAAGGTTTATCAGCATCTTCCTTTGGCTTTTGCAGCTGCTGCCTCAGGTTTCAATCTTCAGTGCATGCAGCACCCCAAGAAACACTGACGCACAGAGTGCACCAAAATATTCACACCATGCCCTGCTGTTCTAAGAATATAAACAAGAGAGAACAGATGCTTGACTTTACCAGCTCAGTTGCTTCCCCATTATGTGCAGTGACATTTCATCAAAACAGCAATGAGGAAATTAAAAACTAATGCTAATTTTAGAGAAGTCTTCTCTTATTTTTTTCTGGCTCCCATATGCATGATCTACACTTTACATGGTAGCAATAACATTTGCATGACCTTCCCATGTGTACAACACGGAAACCACAAGCTTTGGTAGCACCTAAAGGAAGTAGTCCACTGTCTACTCTGAACTTCTTTCATTTCCCCAATAATGTAAGATCGTATTGCATCATGTTTTGAATCATTCTAGAACATTATCTGGAAACAAATTACATTTAATTCTTTATCATTCAATGCAAGAGTATGAAGTGGTTTCACATGGATCTTAGGAAAAGTACACTGCTATGGATATTCTGTGTTTTCTTGCATATCATAATACCAACCATAGTGATAGAGCTCTATAGAAGGAGATGTTGGGTTTGGGAATTGTTCTTTTGATTATGAACGGTTGCTAAGAATTCTACATTAGGGAGAGTGTAAAACAAATATTGGAAAGAACTGTAGGCATCCAGGAATGTTTAATTGTACCCAAATAAAATGAGTTCTTATAAATAATCAGAAAGTTAACATTGAAATGGAACATACCATAGCATGTTTTATAAACTGCAAGTACTTTTGGCAAATGTCATTGTGGTAAACATGTCATGTTTAATGGAATCTAGTCATCACCATTATAGATACTAATGATGCAATCAATATTTGTACAGTAACTTGCTAGCTGAAATTATTTCTTTGAATGAATAGCATGAAAATCTACTTCAAAGAAAAAACATCATAAAAACCACACATTTATAGAATGGTATTGTTCCAGCCTACCAATTCAATGTTCTTTTTGATTCTGCATAGTACATTATAGTGTTTATTACAATTCAATACTTTTATAGAAAGCTTATACAACATCCCATATTTAATCTGCAAGTATATATTAGTTTACAAATAATTATCATGCAGATTCCAGAATGTTTTTCCTAGTTTTATATGCTGCTCACAGTCCACTGGAAATGGATGGCCAACCCCCCCTCCCCCTGAATAAATACCCTTCTATCCAGGGGTGAAATCTACTTACCTTCCCTACCGGTTCAGAAGTGCACACACATGGATCCTTTGCACATGCACAAACCTTTCTGCGCATGCGCAGAGGGTATAAAACAGGTTAAAACCAGGAAGTAACAACAACCAGGCGGTGGGTGGAGCCTTGCACTGCCATCGCTACGGTTCTCCGAACCACCCACCGCCATCGCTAACAGTTCGGCCGAACTGGTCCAAACTGGTAGCATTTCAACCCTGCTTCTACCTCTGTTGTTATTCCTGAATGATTTGAAGACAAGACTCTTTTAAAGTGTCTTTGCTCAGTCACTCATGTCCTTGTGACCTCTTATCAAAGTGTTCTGCATGGGGCTGTCCCCGAAAAGCATTCCAAAGTTTCAACGGGTGCTGAATGCAGCTGCACAAGTAGTAGAAAGGGTATTGGGTATTTAACACATGTAACACCACTGCTTGGAGAGTTGCATTGTTTGCCAATATTTCCAGGTGTGATTCAAGGTGCTGGTTATCATCTTTAAAGCCCTTCCTATCTTGAGGCTGGTTTACCTAAGGAACCATCTTCTCCCAGTTGTTTCTACCTGTTCAATTTAGTCAGGCAGGTTGGACATGCTGCAGGCCCTGTCAGCTAAGAATGTCAGTTGGCAGGAATTAGATGATGTGCCTTCTCTGCCCTAGTCCCTGCCCTCTGAAATATTCACCTTCCAGATATCAGGACTCCAACCCTTTTGGCCTTTTGCAAGCTGTGAAGACTCGGTTGTGTACCCAACTCCCATTTCCTGACTGTATTAATGAATGAACTGTTGTAAGTCAAGGACTACCTGTACTGTGTTTCTTCTGGAGTAGTAGCAAACTACTACTCAACGTAAGAAGCAAATCACTAGTTTTAAGAGTGTATGGAGCACATATGGATTTGCTAATCTTGAAAAGAGCCTGGAAAGGCCTGTCATTAAACAGGAATCAGCACCTGAATCACCTCTTCAGAGGAAGATGAAGAAGGCAGGATGGACAAACAATAATGTAATGTTAACAATAATGTAATGTGGACAAACAATAATGTAATGTAGAGATCTGCAATGCACTATGGGTTTTTGAATTAAATAATTTATCGTAGGAGCTATTTTGCATTAACCTATTAGTGAGCCATATATGGGTGAAGAATTCTCCAGAGGATGTGCAATAAAATGATGTAAAAAGAATGATGAAATATTGCACATTCACTTCAGAGTGTGGGCAGAGAAGGAAAAAGCTGCAGTTGTTATTTTTGTAACTCTTATCTGCAAGGCCCCCAGAAGTCCTGCTTTGCTGCCTCATCATGGTGAGTAGGTGAGTTTTTTTCAAGGGATGAACCAAGGATGCTAGAGATGATGCTCTAGGGGTATATAATTCTACAATGGTCACTCAAGGCATGAAAACTAACTCAGGTGCCCAATAAAGCAAGCTGCCACCTGCATCAGGCACGATAGCAATATTCCAATACTTGAAAGGCTTCTGCAGGAAAGACGCCATCAATTTATTCTCCATAGCTTTTGAGGGTAGGACAAGAAGCAGTAGGTAGAAGTTCGTCTGGAGGAGATCCATAATGGAAAATGTACAAGCAAGATTTTAAACACAGATTAAAGTAGTTTTGTATAAAGATAAAAAGTACTTAAAATGAATGATTCAAACTTCTCCTTGAATGTAGCAGAATGGATTGTTAGAGTTTGACGTACTAATTTAAAAGGTTAAATAACTAGATTTTTTTGTTTCCTCCCACGGAAATCAGCACAAGGCCAGGTTAGGTAATCGAAATCAGAACATATCACATCGCTGTTCAAATGAAGTTTCTCAAACCTCAAAAGTAACATTATCAAGGCAAATAAGATTAGCATAATGGTTACCATTTGAAGGCAAACTTACTGAACACTTAATTCTAACTTCCTTTTCTTACCACAGAAGGGGAGTATGGCACCAGAGCATTTTAAAAGCAGTTCCTTTTCCTTGTCTTTTTTGGCCCCACTATTGCAACTCTGTCCTTGGTGATAATATTAGCTTTCTGGATAAACAAATTCAAAACAGAGTTTTGAGGCATTGGAAGGGAACTGGGCTTCACAATCCCCCGGATTCTGAATAAATAATAATAAAAAAAACTAAATTATTAGGCCATAACATCAAAGGGAAAGTGAAATGAGAAATTTTACAATCTACTAAAATATAATAAATCTTCAAATCAGGTAAGAGTAGGATGGTGATAGTCAGGCTAGTAATGGACAATTAAAATTTACACAAATTCTGATAAGAATCTTCCAGAAGGCAGAGGACAAGGGGTCAACTATCCAAGAGAAAAAAAGCTACCTGATCAGACCATCCGTGGGTGGTAAATGATTTAAAGAGGAATGAAAGCTGACAGCAATCAAATATGAAAATTGAACTACAAAGTTCAATCCAATAAGTAGAAAACACCTGGCAATATTATTGAATCACAAATAAACACATCCAGAGGAACATGAAACAAATAAACATGACACAGGTTGGAAAAAGTATGCTTTTCACCAATACTTGCTTTTGAACTAGAAATATTTGGGGTTTTTTTGACACAGAACTTTCTGCGGACTAGTGACATCCCATGCAAAGATAGGCATACTTAGATCCATTAATTTCAGGAAACATACACCTCTGTGTCTAAAATGAAACTGCAGGCAAATGTATATATCACTGTTGTTAATCTTTATATACAAAGTATAGAATACAGAGTATGCTCCAATGCACAAGAATTCAGCAAGAATTAAAATCAGATCCAATCCATGACTTAAGTAACTTACACAATAAGTAGTCAGAATTCATATAACAAAATGTAGATTTTTTGGACTGTTCTTTTTTATGGTTGTAATAATAAACAATATGCATGCTCTTGCTGGGTGTATAGCACTAGGTAGTAACTCCAAGTACCTGTTCTGTTTCCTTGCATCTCTAATAGGGAGACTATTATCCTTGGTAGCTATTTAGTGATGACAGCCCTTTCTTTATGATTTGCTACTGGATCAACTTATTTCTATTAATAAAGGTAATTAAGGCCAAGAGGAGAGTGCCTTGGAAATGCAGAAGGCTTGCACAGCATTGGTACGGTTGTCAACACTAATTTCTCAGGATCTCATGCAATACCAAAATCTCCTCCACAATATCTGATCTGAAAAGTGGCTTTGCCATATGAAGGCATGGCATTTGGAGACTCCATAGAGGAAGAAATTACCAACACTAATCATGAGGGCAATATAGCTGCTGCAGCAATCAATGTCCACATGTTAAGGCCAATTGGTAAGCAATGTGAGAATACTGGGTGGTTGCTAAAGTCGTGCCAAGATGTAGACTTTCCATAAGTTCTGAGTGAGCACTGTGGAGACAGCATATTGGATGGGCCTTTGGTTCAATTGAATCCAGTTGTGATGAAGTTTAGAAGCTTATTGAAACAGCTGCTGGATTACTGAAGAATCTACTTCTCCAAATTTCAAACCAGTGCACAGACTCTCCATAGTAGCTTTATTCCCCAAACGCTGCCTCCATAAAATGAAGGCACTTACAATCTGTGATTTGATATTGTATGGGTGGTTGACTTTACAACAGTAGATGTCATTTTGGCTCAAGCCAAGAGACAATACAATGCACTCCCATTCAGGTCCAAGTCCCTGAGCAAGTTTGTTAATCTGTTGATCAGTCGGTGATTTCTTCAAAATCTTTTGTGGAAATCTGAGTAGCTGATCATCTAAAACAAAGAAAAGGGAAAAAAGCAAAGATTTTAAGGCTTACCTAAAGCATTAGTTTCAGAAATAAAACTTAGATTAGCCCTTTATAACAATATAGACAAATTTCTTGTGCGTCTAATCACACTTGGCCAAATAAAGTATTCAATATAATCATATTTATTATTTAGCATATGATGAGAACATGACAGAAGTAAACATATACACACAATCCACATAATTATATACAAAACTTCTTCCGGGGGTATGGCAGTGGCCTCATAACTGGAGGTCCAATTTAGCTATCCAGGTGATCACCTCTGGCATTGCTTTGTGCAGATCTTCTGGGGAACCGGAGAATGCCTGTCGCAGACAATCTTGCACAATATGTTTAATTGTTTGCATATCAGCACCACAATCGCAACAAGGGAAATCTTTCCACCCCCACCTATACAGAGCAGAGGCACTTCTTCCAGTATCATACCTAATTCTGTTCAATTTCATCCAGACAGAGTGAGGCAGGTCAAAACCATGTGGTTTTGATTCAATATAATGAAATAGAATAGCAACAGTCATAAATAATTTCAATTAAATAATAAAAAGGTTAAAAAAAACTCTTTATAGCTGTAATTTAAATCTAGAACTCATTAGATGCCCAAATTGAATTTGATGTCATTTTCCATCACATGCATTCTAAAATAGGAATTGTATCACTGTACAGCAGGGCTTCCCAACTCCTAGGCTGTGGCCCGCTACTGACAGATGAATGTGCAAAGCTTCATTTGCTCATGTGCAGGATTTAGGTTGCGTGTGCAAAACCCTTTGCTCCTGGTGCCGAAACTGCTAAACCATTGCCGTCAGTCCACAGAACCAAAAAAGTTGGGGACCCCTGCTGAATAGGATGGCTCAGGGAAACTTTTACTTATCAAATGTGACATTCGTTTTCTGCTTTGCAGTTTGAGTACTATAGAATTGATTTACGGCAGGGTAAGCAATAGAGTGCTACTATAGATATGTTGGATTAACTCTAATTATCATAGTCACATATTATGGGAACAAACTGGAGAGCCAAAGGCAGCTTGCCTCTATTTTACAAAGTTATTAAGTATCCAGAAAACTTCCAAAGAAAGTATGGTGAACTGAAGATGGTTCTGTGAAAGCAGAGCCAACAAACACAGCAAAGACCAAGAAACCAGTAAATAGAATGGTTCCTTGGAACCGCTCTGGCTAAGGAGAGGATGGGAAATTGTCCACATGCCCATGTATCCTGGACAGGTGGTCCCTGCAAGGAGTTCACAGGACAGTGATTTTCCACAGGTATCAGTGCTGGGAGACATTAGCCATCTTGCTTGCAACCATGGAGACTAGGAAAGGTTCATAAACCTCACTTTCTTATCACTTGCAGAAATTGATCATTAAATACCTGTAACCTATTCCTTCAACAAGTTTGAAACACTGAATAAATCTGACTTCAATCCTAAAGGAAATAAGTTTTTAATCATAACCTTAAGAATTTAAAGAATCCAGAATAAACAGCAAAAAATTAAATTAGATTCTGGTCTTAGAAAAGTATAAACAGATTAGGGGTCCAAGAAAAATTGAAATATTGAAAGTTATTATAAAAGATTTTACAATTTATGACCACAATTGAGCCAAACATTTCTGTTGCTAAGCGAGATGCTTGTTGAATGAATTTTAAGCGAGGCATTTGCTAAATGAGCTTTGCCCCCTTTTACGACCTTTCTTGCCATAGTTGTTAAGTAAATCACTGCAGTTGTTAAGTGAATCTGGATTCCCCATTGACTTTGCTTGTCAGAAGACTGAAAAAGGTGACCACACGACCCCAGGACACTGCACCTATAATAAATATGTGTCAGTTGCCAAGAATTCAAAATTTGATCACATGACCATGAGGATGCCACAATGGTTATAAGTTTGAAAAATGGTTATACATCCCTTTTTTCAGTACCATTGTAACTTTATAAAGTCACTAAGTGAACTATTGTAAGTCAAGGACTACCTGTAATTATAAAGAACAGCTTCTGGTGGAAAATAGATTCCGTTCTGGTTTTCACAAGATACAGCAATTTCATGACATGGACACTAGAGGGGACGAAGGCTTTTAGGAAGAGGAAAGAACTCGAGCCTGTAAAATATTGCAAGACATTGTAATAATGAAAATAATGGAGACTTTTAAAGAATAGAATAAGAAAATAGTAGTTGCAACATCAATAACGTCAATAATGATGTCTGCTTCCATGGATAGACTATCTCCAAAAGATGTTAGGAAAAAAATGACAGATGTAGAACAATTTTTATCCGACAATATAGATATCAAATTAGAATGTTCAATTAGAAGTGATTAAGATATTCTTTGAACGGTACAAATATATATATTTGAAAAAGTAATTGAAAATTGGATATAAGATTTAAGATGTACTGTGCAAAATAGTACAGTTTATTGTTTAATAAGAAGAGATCACACATAAATTTGAAAAAGCAATGGAAAGGAAATGAATGATTGTAGTGTTATATATTTAAGGGACTTTTAATAAGATATTGGATTGTAATATCTGGAAAAGTTGATAAAGAAAAATATTTGTGATTAGAATAAGGGAATCTAGGGAACTACGCGGAATTACATTATGTTGTGAGATTTTGAATTTAAGGGTTTTAATTTGCAGAAAGAAAAGTGAAAAATTGAATTTGATTAAGATTAGAGATTAGGGCGAAGGGTAACATTGGTTAACAAAAATTAAAGAGAAAGATTATTATGGCAAACAGTGAAATATATAAATTGTGTTGGAGATGACTAATAATTGTACAGATATGTGACTCGGCCAATACTCTGTTCAGAAAAAATGCATTGTATGTTTGTTTGTGTGTTTGTGTAAAAAATAAAAAACTTTTACAAAAAAAATATAGAGATATCAAAGTGGGTTTACAATTCACAGGCTAAGAGAATGAATTCAAAAACAGATGTTTCACTGGATCTACAAAAAAAAAAATGGCTGACATTTTAAAGGAAACTGCGAATAACAAACAGTGACTTCAGTAATTTTGTCCTATTGGATCTATAAAGCCTTGAAGAACATTGTGCAAAGGGACAAAGAAGAAATGAAATCAAATCCTGTAACATTTGAATGAGCTGAATATTGAGACTGTTGGAAGTGATACAGAGGAATATAAAAATGGTTTATTTTAGTGTTTCCGGATTTTCAGACTGGGGTGGGGGGGAGAGAGGATGGTTCCACTCTTGCCCACTGCTTCCGCGGCCTGGGTCTGAATGGCTGCAGCCCGGGGGTTGGGAATCTCTGGTTTATTTGATTAATATTAAAACAAGATATGTTGTTATTTCTGCCAACCCTTTATGGACTTTCTGCTGACACCGGGACTGAAAAAAATGTTTCATGATTTTGTTTATAGATAAGAAATGTATATGGGATGAGTAATAAATGTTTGTAACCTTAGAGGGAGTGAAGAGTCACTAAATTTGTTTATATGTGTTGTGATGAAGGTCAGAAGTTATTCCTTAGTATATTCTTTATTTACTTATTTATTGTATTCTTATGTCTCTCTTTTTTTCCTATTCTCTTTCATTTTTTAAAGTTTAGTGTCAACTTGCAAAGCTTTCAAGTTGCCATGAGCAGGAGGGAGGGAGAACTGAAGTGAATTCTATACATTTTTCTGATCGCAATCAGGAGGGTGTTAGGTTTCACAGCCAGCCAAAGTGGTTAATTGGAGAATGTGATTTATGACATGGCCAGGGGGGAGGGGAGAGACAGGGTCATAGGGGAACGTAAATCTACGTGGGGTCAGTCCTGACTGCATCCAAGTATTGCCAGAATGGTGCTCCAAATAAATAACTATATTTCCTTTGAAGTTTGGATCATGGCTCATGAATTAATTAGGGCATCTTTCGGAAACTTGACATTTAGTTTGTATTAGATTTTATTATTATAATCAAAATTCTTTAAAACAAAGGTATTAAGCATCCCCCAAATATTCCATTTATCTTTTTCTTTATGGAATTGAGTACCATTGTTACTCTGTAAAGTATTTCAAACAGCACAATACACACCATTCTCATAATGTTAAATGAGGAAAAATGTTTCTATATAAAACCTACCCAGAGCAGCAATGATCAAGTTATGACTCCTTAGAGAACACTCTTTAGAGAGCACTTTGTGAAATATGTAAATAAAGCACAGTAGATAGACTACTGAGAACAGACTGGATGTGACATTACATGTTGTTCTAAAGGAAACAGCTCTTACTTTTAGAAGTCGGAAACATCTCTGAAAAGCAGCACTAAAGTACAATCCCCTGCTCAGTACAAGAACCCAAATTAAAGTGTACAGGTAGTTGCCTAGCACCCTCTTAAACACATCCAATGAAGGGAAACCTACCATTTCTCTGCACATCTCTGTTAAACTCTTCTTATTGTTAAGAGTTTCATAAACACTCAACCAGGCTGTTTCAAAGGTGCTTTTTCAGGAGGCAACTGGACTTTCTTGTTTTTTTCTTTGAAGACATTTCACTTTTATCCAAGAAGCTTCTTCATCTCTGACTAGATGGTGAGAATGGAAGGATTTATATTCCTTGCAGAAAGCTGGTCGGATTTATATTCCTTGCAGGAATGCAAATCACCAGTCAGAGCTGAAGAAGCTTCTTGGATGAGAAGCGAAACGTCTTCAAAGAAAAAACAAGTCCGGTTGCCTCCTGAAAAAAAACACCTTTGGGGACAACCATGACCTGGCTGACTGAGAATCTCCAGACATTCAACCAGGCCTTAATTTTTTTTTGGTATGGCTTTATTTCAGGTATCTTAAAAGTTTTTCTGCAGTCTTTCTTCTTTAAGGCTAAGCATTCCCAATTTCTGCAACCTCTTTTTAGAAATTGTACACTTTCCAGGGCCCTTACTGCTCTATTCTGAATCTGGTTCAATTTATATGAACCTTTCTATGCTCAAAACTGCTTTTTTCCATGGCGAGCTGGAAAAAAAATGCAGTTAAGAAGGTTATACGTTCTATGAAAGAAAATGGAAGGAAACAGAACTGATAAATAGAACTAAGCAATAATGCTGAAAGGTGTTGAGATGGTTTGCTTGGCTCCATCTTTCATGCCTTTATCTGGGCATTGATTTCTAATTTTGGTTGTGAAAGTAGCACCACCGTAAGTCAGGCACATGAATAAAAAAGCAGACTGGTTGAAAAGAGGTTATTCTCACAATAGTAGCCACTATTGGTGCTAATGGAACACAGTGGGAATGTCTCAAATGATTCTTAAAAGGCCGTATGTTCCTTGAAACACTGCAGCTATAGCAACCGCTCACCACTTGCTTAGTTTCCAGGAAAACCCTGTTTTGTTCTGTTTCTGCTCCCGGCAATTTGTGACATGATAAACTCTTTTCGAGAGTAATTCCACGCTTAATACTGACATCACTGTCATAACTACTTTATCAGGGTGATGAGTACCACTTAAAATTAACTGGAATTAGGCATGCTAACTGAACATTCTTGCTTTCTACTTCTTTTAAAGTGTGGTTTTCAGATTTTCCAGACCAGGTCCCTGAAAATTTTAGCTTTCTTGGGTAACACAAAATAAATAGAAGACAAAAGCTGAGAAAAAGATAACATAAATGGTTGTATTTATCTAGAAGATCCCCTTTACTGCATGAAGTTATTGGCCTAATTACGGTGATAATAATATCCCATCAAGTCGATGACAACTGTTAGAAATGATATATACTTTCTCTAGGAGGAACTGCTCTTAGCCAATGGCCTACCTAACCTAACCCCAAAATTAGTAAAATTGATTAAAAGTTTTCCAAGCCTTTTAAGGAGGAGAGTTCCCATCCTTACCTCAAAATCTAAGCAATTTAACCAGGGACTGTTTGCATGTAATGCATTTATCATTAATGCCATTCATATGGATATATTCATTATATTAGAATTGTTCCATCCTGGATATTTTAATGAAAGGCTGTGAATTTTAATCTTCATCTTAATCCTTTTTTTCTTTTATTTATAGCCTCTCAAATGTATGAATGGAATATATGCAAAAGCACAGTAGACCAAAAAGGACTTCTTATTAAGACTATTTCTAAATAAGCAGGTACACTTGTAATAGCTTTAAAACACTTGAGGTCATGACTTTGATTTTCTGTCACAGCTGATCATTCTAGTAATAAAAATAATTGCCATTTAGTGGAGCTGTTATATAATGCAGTTACCAGTAATCTACCAGGATTTTGGTATCATAAGTGGCAATGTCCCTTTGGGAAGCTTTAGCACAATGCAGATAACTTGTTCTGTATTTTCACCTGGCAAAGTTGTGTCTCATATTGGTGTATTAGGCTTGAGCAGGAAAAAAAAGCTTGTATCATTGAGAAGTTAAGTCCTCAGTCTAGCAGAGACACATTATGTCTTTGAACAAGCTCTTTGCTGGTGCAGTATTGTCTATTTTTTTGTTTATCATCCTTTAATTAATAGGAACAAAATAAGAATAGGAACAATCTGTCTTTACCTTGATTTCTCCCCTGTTAATAGATATATTAACAGGCCCAAGCAGGGGGCAACTTGCCCCATTCAGAGAGGGGCAGCTATCTGGGCATACAACACCAGCATTTCCAGCATCCTGTTAACAGATCACAGCTGTGCTGCAATATGTTTGATATGCTCCAAGTTGTGAAATGCTGTCCAAGAGGTCTATTGCTGACATTGCATAAGCTACCATTCAAAAGAATTTGGATGAATCCATTTATTAACTGGGAACAAGGAATGTCAGGATGCTATTCTGCTAACTGGAAAAAGACACAGATTTAGCAGAATAAACAGCACCTAAATGCTGCTCCCACATCTTAATAATTGCATTTATTTTTTTAAATGATTCTCTCAGTCTTCATAAAATTAAAATGCTTAGTTAAAAGTGGCATTGCTAGGCTATGTGGTATGTCTGCCAAAGATAACACCCAGCTGACAATGGCAGAACTCTCATAGCTGATCATTACTGTTTTACAACAATTGTCAGGTGCTTTTGGGCTAAACCATTCTTCCATTCTTTCTTAAGTTTAATTTACGCTATTTTATTTACTGTCCTTTCTTCCTGCTCAGAATGACTGGGGAATAATCAGCCTCATGAAATTTCCTGGAAGCCACACACACTGCTTGTTAATGATGCATGTTCGAAAAGACTGAAATAAGTAGATGTGGTAGAAACAAAGAGCGGTCATGGACTCATGAATGAGCCAATGAATATAAATGTTGCAAAGATTCTACCAGTCACAGAAGAAGGATTTGGTATTTTGGTATTTCTTCCTGATCAAGGATTAAAAATCAGCAGGCAAAGAAACCTAAACTAAATTCTTTCTTTTTTTTAAATAATCTTTATTTACATTTTACCATTAAAAAACAAGAGAACAACATAATATATAAATAACAAACAAAACATACAAAACAAGACAACAAAAACCTACAACGCTAGCATATCTATAAACAGTACCTTGATAACCTAGTACTCAGTACTGTATATCTATATTATAATCCGGAGAAGACAGAGCATTTTACATATCTTTATAAAACAATTAGGTCTATCCGACCTCACTTTACTCGTATAATATAAGTTTCTCAATACATATAGTTCCTCTTCTAATTTGGGTTATATTTTCCTTTTCTCAAGCCATTTATAAAATTTTTCCCAGGATAAACATAGTTGTGTTTGATCTCTATCTTGTAATTTTTTGGTCAATTTATCTGCTTCCGCAGAGTCTAAAATCTTTTTTATAATAGCTTCCTCTGATGGGATATTTTGATTTTTCCAAAGTTGCGCATACGCCAATCTCGCAGCTGTGACAATATGTAATGCAAGATACCATACATCTCTTTTAATACCTTCCGGTTTGGAGCCGAGCAGGCATGTCTCTGGTTGCCATTCAATCGTTTGATTTAGAATCTCATTCAGCCATTTTTTAATTTTCCCCCAGAATTCTACTGCTTTCGGGCACGTCCACCACTGATGGTAGTAGGTGCCACGCTCACACCCACATTTCCAGCATTCTGCTGATTGTCCAGTAAACATTTTCGCTAGTCTATCGGGGGGAAGATGCCATCTGTATATCATCTTGTAAATATTTTCTTTGTATGCCGTGGAAACTACTAATTTCATATTCTCCCACCAAATCTCTTGCCATTTCTCTAAATGGATTGAATAACCAAAGTTTTTTCCCCAGGCGATCATTGTATCCTTAATTATCTCATCGCCTATCTCTATTCTCATCAACAATTTATAAGTTTTCGAAATCATGCCTTTTTCTTGGCCCATCAAAATTTTATCTAATTCTTGTAACTCACCATTAATACCCTTCTTATCTCTGTCTTTTTTGTATTTAGATTGGATCTGTAAATATGTCCACCAGTCCACTTGTACACCTTGGGAGTTCAATTCTTGTTTGGATTTTAATTTTCTTTGTACATTCGGCAAGTCTTTGTATGTTAATTTTTTCGCATAGTTATAGAGTTTAGGGTATGTTACTGCTTCTAAAGGTGATATCCAACACGGTATTTTAATATAATATTTTTTACTAACTTTTTCCCAATTTCGAATCAAAATATTTCTTATGTAATGACGAGTGAACCATTTGCTTTGAGGGGTGTTGTCTCGCCAAAGTGCCATATGCCAACCCTGATGTAGGTCAAAGCCTTCTATTTTGAGAAGATGGCTATTATCTAAAGTAATCCATTCTTTTACCCAAGTTAGCAAAGCTGCTGAATAGTAGTTCTTCCAACATGGTAAGCCCAGGCCTCCTCTTTCTTTTATCTCTTGCATCATCTTTTTTTTAATCCGTGGTTTTTTCCCTGCCAAACAAATTTAGTTATTATTTGGTTTAGGTCCATGAAAATTTTTTTTAGATAAGTTCACTGGGGCGGTTTGAAACAAAAAGTTAAATTTCGGTAGCACGTAGGATTTAATTGTTATTACTCGTCCTAGGAGTGAGAGTTGTATTTTACCCCATTTGTCTAGGTCTTTTCTTGTTTGAGTCAATAATTTGTTGTAATTATTTTCTTGTATGCTCGAGCATCTACCAGTTAGCCAAATTCCCAAATATTTAACTTTGTTAACTACCTTTAACCCAGTCACTTCCTGTAGGTCTTTCTTAGCTTCTTCTAAAATATTCTTAGTTAATATATTTGTTTTCTTTTTATTGATTAATAAACCAGCTACCGCCCCAAATTCCTCAATTGTCTCTAATAGATGTAAGCAGGATTCTATAGGCTCTTCCACAATGAAAACCATATCATCTGCGAAGGCCTGGGTTTTATATACCTGTTGACCTGTTGTTATTTTTTCTTCATTTCTTATTTTACGCAGCAATGTTTCTAGTGATAAGATAAAAAGTAAAGGAGATAAAAGACAGCCCTGTCTTGTGCCTTTATTAATGGGAAATTCTTCTGTTATGTCCCCATTTATCAGAAATCTAGCTGTTTGTTTTGAATAAATAGCTTTAATTGCGTTTATAAATCTCTGTCCAAATCCCATGTGTTCTAACTGTAATAATATGAACTCCCAGTTAACTCTATCAAAGGCCTTCTGGGCGTCTATAAAAATTAGTGCGACCTGTTTGTCTGGGTGTTCTTCATAAAATTCCAATATATTTAGCATGATTCTCATATTGTCTCGTAATTGTCGTGATGGTAAAAATCCATTTTGGTCTATATGTATAAATTCATTCAAAAATCCTTTTAATCTATTTGTTAAAATTGTAGTGAAAATTTTATAATCCGAATTCAGAAGTGATATTGGTCTATAATTTTTTATATCTGTCGGAGGGGGGATCTTCTTTAGGGATTAAACTAATGTTGGCCTCCCTCCATGAATGGGGAATTTCTGCTTTCTCAAGGACTTCATTGAATAGGTCTTTCATATGTTCTCCCATAACCTCAAAGATTGTTTTATATAGCTCTGCTGGTAGTCCATCTGTACCAGGTGTTTTCAGATTTCCCTGTTTCTTTACTGCTTTTTCGATCTCCACTAAAGTAATTTCTTCTTCTAATATTTCCTTCGTTAGATTGGGTATCCTGGGTAAATCCGAATTCTCTATATAATTCTTTATCGCATCTATTAAGATCTCCTCTCTTTTGTATAATTCTTTGTAAAAGTCCACTGCAATTTTTTCCTTCCCCTTTTTGTCTTTTATTAAATTCCCTTCCTTATCTTCTAGTTGGTCAATTTGTCTGGCCTGTTTTTCTTTTTTTAATCTAAATGTAAGCCATCTTCCTAATTTATTAGCTGATTCGAAATGTTTTTGTTTTGCAATTTTTATCTTCTCTTTCAATTTATCTAGTTCCAAGAGATTCAATTGGTGTTTTAAGAGTGCTATCTGTTCTTTGGCTCCTATGGAAAGTGGGTTTTCTTGTAGTTGTTCCTCAGCTTTTATTAATTTACTTTATTGATAGGAATTTATGCTCCAAATATTAAACAAAAATCATTCTTTCGAAGATTACAAAGAGAAATCCGAGATCTGGAATATGAGCAGGTATGCCTTCTGGGTGACTTTAATGCAATTGTTAATAGAATACAGGACTACAAAACGGGGGGAAACCAAAAAAAAAGAAATATAAGACAAGACAAGAAGATATTACCAGTCATTTATAATGAAATAAAAGACGAACTAGGATTGATAGACACCTGGCGTGAGCATAATCCGATAAGCAAACAATTTACTTATTATTCTCCCAGGCATAAATCGTGGTCCAGGTTGGATATGATTTGGATGACACAAGAACTTAACTCTCAAGTGGCAGAGGTTAGAATTATGCCGAATGATTGGGCAGATCATAACCCAGTACTAGCCGTATTAAAGAAAGAGGGGAAAAATAGAAAGAGATGGATGATGAGATCAGAGATATTAAAAGAAACTGAACTTATACAAAAACTCAAGACAGAAATACCCCTTTTTTTCCAAGAAAATAAAACACCAGGAATGCCATTGCAAACAATTTGGGATACTGCTAAAGCCTTTATAAGAGGTCTTATTATTAAATATATGGCCACTAAACACAAAAAAGAAGAAGAAGAAAGGGGTGAGTTAATAAGTAAATTAATAAACTAAATTCTAATTACAAGATGATAAGATTGTACGGTGATCTTTTTTGAGCCATACAGAGAGAAAAGAGTTAAGTATTTGCTTTTTTACATACATACTGTAATTTACATACAGCTTGTTAGCTATATGTTTTTGTGGACTTAAATAAAACACAGTAATCCAACATTGAAAGAAAAGAAATGATATTCGATACATTCACAAAGAATCCTTTGATCTGACCTACTGGAGAATCTACAACTTGACTGCTAATTCTATAATAAATGAATGCAATCAGGTTGAAAATGCATAGTAAAACTGGTTTAGCAATAGTTGAAATAAATAGACAAATAACCAAGCTCCTGTCAAATAAAACGTGAGGATGTGAATCTTCTATAGCGATAGTTAAGACTGAGAAGACAAGGATTCAAATTAATATTTAGGAGTCAATCATACTCTAGTCTAGCCTACACATTTTAAAAGGGTGTATCAATAGCAACTAAAGAGAGCCACATACATTAGCTTGAACATTGTGGGAAATATATGAATAGTATAAATGAATAGTAAATACGATTTGTGTCTTTTCAGGATCCAATCTGATTGAGCTTCAAATTCCCAATATGACTTGGAGGTCAAATCTTAATTACAACTGCAAATTTTATAAAGTTTTTAAAGTTCTTATAAAGAACGTCACATGACAGCAGTTTAGACACTTTTCTCTAAAATCTTTACCATTATTTTTATAGTCTTTCAGTTTAATCTCCTAATTAAAGTATTATTATCCAATTACTGAGTAAAAACTTAAAAAAAAAACAGCACTTCAATTGTTTAACTGCTTTTAAACATATTAAAATATCTTTTCAAAAGCTCGAAAGGAAGTACCAGAATATTTTTTTTGAACACAAGTGTTTGTTATTCTGCAGCCCTCTGAATTTCTTGGAGATAGTATTCTAAGAAAAAGGAGGAGGGAACGAATCATTAAATTAACACGGGGATTTTGTAAACTAAAACAGGGAGATTTGAAAACCATGCTCTTTTACTGTTTCCTGTCTTCCTGGAAAAATCTTATTGTTAAATCAGTTTGGATTACATAAAAGGACTAAGTGATGGTTGTGAAAAAAATTACTTTTTTAGTAAAAGCCACAATCTTTTTCTTTTTAACAATATTTTGCTTGGACATATTTCCATCTTGCACCTATACTAATGTTCTAGATATCTAAAAGATCTGTATTTACATTCCTTCCAATATGTAATAAAGAAAAGATGCATTAAGACTGAATTCAAAAGCATATATGTTAGTCCCACTTTACTTATTAAATAGCAAAACAAAAATAAAGCAAATCAAAACTTTACAAACAAACAAGAAAACCAAAAACCATACTGTTAATCTGCCAGTCTAAATGCAAGACACAAATGGAGATGAATTAAGCAAGAGGAACTCAGAAACATGGACAATTAATTCAGCTCAAAAATCCAGGCTTTAGTTTTGATATTAATAAATACTTTTTGAAAACATTTGGTTTCCTTGTATCATATTTTTGTGTTGTCATCTGCTACTACACACTACATGAATTATACACCAATTTACAAATCAATATACCAGTGAGGTATTTCAGTCCGGATGCCTCAATGAGACAGATTCTGCAATAATAAGATGATATTATATAGGACATTTGCAGCACATGCTCCTCCTTAATGGAAGTATCCATATTTCCTCATGCTCACGTGGAGAGTGAGAAGGCTAATCTTGTCCTCTACACATACTGGGGTCTTGATTCAGATGGGAATAGGGAAACACATTCGATTTTAATTCAAATTCCAGCTAAAATGGGTACATTTTATATTATCTTTAATTAGATGCTTAGAAATAGTTTGTAAATAAATCATGCTACATCACTTATGCTGTTAAACTCAAATTTACCATTTGGAGTAGTAGAGATTATCACGAAGATCTCAAAACCACTATCCCATGTAATTCTGAAGTATATCTCACAGCCTCAAAAATCTTCACCTGGAATACAGAGTGATAGACAGATATTTGTTTGTCAATCACAGTCTTTTTTGTGTGCAAGTTTTATGAATATAAGGCAGAAATAGGACAAAAAATCAGTTGGGGACAACTTCCATGAATCTTGAATTGTACAATAATTTTTCTTGGAAAAACAGCCAGATCATTCCTAGTAGGGATATATGCAGCACCTGTCCTGGAATGTAACCATTACTGAAAAACTCTGAAGCTGTTCTTATTAAAACAATTTTCTGCTCCTTAAAAACTTTATCCTGTCTTTTTATCTCAAGGCACAGAATACACAACTATAGTTTTATAGAGTATCTTCTGCAAGTGTTAGTTTGTATTTATAAAACTGGTAACATTTCAAAAATATTAAAAAAAAAGTGATGGCTAAAATTTACAACAAAATTTGTTGGAAAAAAAACCAGCCTAATTTAGCAGGTATTTTCTTCATTGTGATTCTTCCAGCAAAGCTATGGTACATACCTAAGTACTGCTATTTGCTGATACTGTAAATCAGACCTTGTTTAAAGTTAAGATTATTTCTGTATTTGCTTCTTTTTTGAAATCTCTCTTTCTCTCTCTGTCTGCATGTTTGTAGATTAATGGAGAAATATTTTATTGTTTTTGAGGAATTGTATTTATCTCTGTCAAGGGGAATTGCCAAGGTCATCATTTTAAGAATTTGCAAAAAAAAAAAAAAAAAAAAAAGTTTGTCTAGACTCTACGGTAGATATTAAGAATTGGATTCAAGAGATATGTAATTTATCCATTTCTGAAAATGCAAACTTTTCTATCTGATTTAAAAAAAATGCATTATATTTCTCTTTGCTACCGATTTCATGTTTTATAGCAAAAAATATATGCTTATATTCTCCTTTTTCTTTTCTGTTTTGTTTCTTATTATTGATCAGTTGGGCTGCTTTTCTGGATTTTCTTTTTTTTCCTTTAATTTTTGCATACTCTTTTTTAAAAGTTGTATGAACATATTTTTAAAGATTAGGGTTATTTCCTAATGATGGTACTTAATTCAGTGAATTCTGTTGATAAAATATTTGCTTTCTTTCTCTAGCACTGTTTGTCTAGCAACAAGCAAAATATGAAATGTAGTTGATGGAAAGAAAATGAGAAAAATGCACACAAGACAAAAACAAATAGCACGCCATAAATATGGGATTCGACTATGTATGAGATTCTGAGTTATTTATGAAAGTTTTGCCATTTTCCCCTCCATTTTTAAATATATTGAATTATGTCCAGGATCTCCATTTTCATGAATATAAAATCTGAGTATATTTGAAAAAAAGCTTATAGCAACTACCGGTAATTTTTCATGATTATATAGAGGGTTCATGTAAAAATGTAGAACTTGTGATAGTAGAAAAGCAATTATGATACATACATTATTTGATTTCCCACTCATTTAGTATCAATGCTTTTTTATCAGTATGTGGTTAAAAATTCAATAAATTTAAAGATAAAATTCTTATAATTTTTTTCTAATTGCCTTCCAGGATTTTTGAGAATAATTAGAGCTCAATATTATTTTTTTGGTTTTCCCCTTCTCCAAGTGCAAGTGCATGTGATGTTTAATTTGCAATATCCAAAAACAGAATAAATTAAAACTATGTGCTACAAAGTGATGACACAAAACCATAACGATAAACACATTTCCTCATCAGTAACAATGGATTGTTTCCTCCCTTTTTAAACAGAATTTATTATCTGGTTAGAGCTGTTGAAAATTGAAGAAATCTGCTTTATTTATTTATTTATTTTAGATCCTGCCTTTATTACTTTTACAAATAACTCAAGGCACTGAACACATCCAACACATTTTCCTCCTCCTATTTTTCCCACAACAACAAACCTGTGAGATGGGTTGGGGTGAGAGACAGTGACTGACCCAAAGTCACCCAGTCACATGGTTTTCATGTCCAAGGCTGGACTTAAACAAAGAACTTATAAGGCTACTAAGAACACCAGATTTTTACACTCTCCAAACCACATCAGAGAATATATTAGGTTTAATTTTCATTAATATTGGAGTATAAGAATCTTGAGATTACTCATTTGAAATTAATATTTAAAAATTGTTTATATAAATTACTTATATAAAAGAAAAATTTATAGAAAACATTTAATGAGGGAAAAGGAGACTAACTCTGAACAATAAAAGTAAAAGACATGAAGAAAAGTTTTCAAATTTTACAGAAATTAATTTCTGCCATTCAGTTTATTGTTTCACTCTAGAAATAGGGTCACAATTAAAATATAAGTTGCTTGAAGACTGCACATCTCCGTTCCTAGTAAAGAAAAGTCTTATTATTCAGAGCTAAGAATAACTCTTAAAAGCATTAAAAGTATAACCGAGTTTGGAAGATAAAGCACTACAGTTGCATGAATTCGCCTAGAATGGTTTTGATTATATTTTTCTAGAAACATTTAGGGAATGTAACTGATGCTTTCATTATAAAGCATCTAGTTTGACTAATACAAGACAGAGTCATATTCTGTAACTGCTTTAGATACAGAAGCTATAACAATTATAAATTAAGAGTATTTCTGTTTTGTGATCATGTCTTTCGCACCTACCTACTCTTTTGTTAACCAGAATTCTGACTTCCCAGGAGCTACACATACTGAATATCTTCAAAGTAATTAACATTGTATTATCCTGAATAGTTAAATAAGGCATGAAGACTAGAAACTAGGAGACCATGAATCTCGTCCTGCCTTAGGCAAGTGACCTTGGGCAAATCATTTTAACCTGAGGAAGAAGGCAATAGCCTACATGAGGACCAAAAGCATTGTAGAAAGTGAAATCAAGCTTGAGGATTCCTTTTGCAGGATGCCAGGGTCCCTTTCATGTTTTTAAAACTGAAATAATATTTCAAAAATAAATAGAACAGGGAGATCGATAGTCAATAGGGAATGAGTTGGTGAAAGCAATGGACAACACATTAGGGACACAGGCAATAAAGATGGCAAAAATTGGGTAATAACCTATCACTTAAGCTCATTTTAAAAAATGAAAATTGCATATAAAGAAAACTGTCTTCCTCAAGGCCAAACCAACAATAATAAGGCAGAATTAATTAACATAAAAGCTACTCAAAAAAGCTTTCCCACTCTAAAGCTACTAATAGATAAATGAAAAAATAAAAATAAAAAACAGAAGAAAGCATCCTTACTGCTCGGCTGCTCCAAAGACTGACAACACAAGGGGGAGGGGGGGACTGAAATCCTCTATTTATCCAAATGAGAGTGAAAGCATTTGCAAAAATAATTTTTGTCTCACTGTTTCAGTGTTTTGAAAACCAAAGGAAAAAAAAATCAGTTTTCATCTAAATACAGCAGGTAAACAAACTAGAACTAGAAAAGAAAGGTTGTGGAGAACTGCTCCAGAACAAGTAGAAAACAATCACATAAAAAGCTAATATTGCAGTCAAAAGGCAATGAAGAAATACATAGCTTTTTGCCCCCGTCATCATCGAGGAAAATATTCCAAACCTTAAAAGAAAGTTTACTTTACTATTGTAGGTGTTAATAAAAGATTAACACTTCTGGGCAGGAAATCCATTTATTCATTTTATTGAAAAATTTAACACCAAGGATATCTCTGGAATATATTTGATTGTAGTATTAAAACCATGCCCAAACTGCTTAGTCTTACCTAAGTTTTATTTAGAGTGTCAAGGAAAGTGGTTGGCATTATGATACAACTTTTATAATTCTGAGTATTCAACCATTTTCTGTAGTAATCCAGCAAGAGAGAACAAAAACAAAGAATTGGCAGCAAATAGGGATAAATCTCTTCCAATTTTCACCAAAAGGACAGCAGATGACCGTATGTCAAATTACATTTTGGCAAAAATATATTGTTGTGTCTCCAACTGCTTGTGTAAAACACTAACAACAAGTGAAAGGCAGAAAACCAATTGCAATGAAAACTAGGATTTTATGGAAACATAGAAACCAAATAGATACAGTACGGAAGAATTAGAAATGTGTTCTTAACATTTTGAGAATGATTTTTACTGTTCTTGGCATGGATAAAAAAACCCCATATTTGATCAGACATCACTTGAACTCCAGATTAGAACTCCAGGAACTAAGCTAATACATTCATCACATCCCACAGTTGTAGAAGCATTTCTACGTCATCCCTGATCCATGGAGGCTGCTCAATTCAGAGTTCAAGGTTAGTGGCAGCCTGTTTGTGTGTGAAGGTTTGAAGTTGTTATCAGGAAATATACCCTCTTCCTCAAACATACTCTACTCTAAACACCACCACCCACTACTCCTCCCCTGTATTGGTAGGATATTATTAATTCTTACTTTGTATTTGGCTTAATAGTAGGCAGAGTCTTATGTTGCTGGATTTTTTTTAATTTGATGTTTTATCACATTTATATTTATATAAATAATATATACTTAAATTAAATGTTTAAAATATGAAAGGAAACATGAACAGTCTTTGTTCCCAAAATGGGCTAATAATCTTCAGGTGATCTAACTATAAAAATATTAGTTATTATCATCTACTCTATTTAAAAATCTACAATAACTAAAATAGGCGATTTTGATTTTTGTAGATATATTTCTCAGGCTGCAATGCAATGCAGTGACTTTAAATTCATCAAAAGGATAAGAAAATGGCAGGAAGGTAGGACTTTTATTCAGAATCTGCTCTGCATTCAAAAGTATAAAGAAATATTTCAACAGAAACTCTGCTTTACCCTTCTCTCACTGTGCTAGATGGCAATTGGTAATTTACATTTTCAGCATTCCTGCCCAGGAAACTAATCTACCTCAAATAGAGGTCATAGGCACTGAAAAACAACCCCTTTTCAGAATAGAAAATATAAAGTTCCATCAATCCAAGATGATGAAAAGTGAGAGCTGAGAGGAACAGAGTCATACTTAAAAAGAGGACTTCAGTATGTGGTTATTGTAACTTGCATTTATAGTAAAGCAAAATATAATAATAATGCACAGCTCCGATTCAAAGAGAAATAGGAGCTTCAATGTACGAGTGTGTGCATTTAGCACACACACACAGAGGCCCAAGGAAACTAGTCTTTCATTCAGCACCTGTGCAGTCCTTCTGGCATTCAAAAGGTCAAAATATAAAATGTGAAGCCATTTCTATAATCAGAAGCTACAGGGAAAACAGGAGTCTCATTCTTTTCCCAGCCTTTCAGCTGAAAGGATATATAGACTGCCAGCCTGGCATGGGGATTGGCACCAGGCCATATTCACAACAATTAGATACTAACTTTATTACCTAGTGTATTATGAATCATATGCTCATTCAAATGCAGTACAACTCATGCTTTTGCATACTTTGTTTTAGGCTAAGGATATGCAATAGTGCCCTCCACCCAACTCTGAAGTGTCATATCCCAAATCCCTTCACACTATCCATGCAGCTGTAGTTGACAAGAGCAAGTAGTGACAAATCTGGAAGATACCAAGCTGCCCACTTCTGATTTAGGATTATCTTTCAAAAGTTTAACTGTCAAATCTGACCAAATACCCCTTCAAACAAAAACAGCTGTATGAATAAGCTAATCCAAAATCACAAAACAAAACAGGAAGAATAGGGTAAAACTGCTTTCCTACTCCTCCTTTCCTATATGCATTGATTGTGTATCAATAGATAGACAGACAGATAAACAGACAGACAGACAGACAGACAGACAGACATAGATAGAGATAGAGAAATATAGATAGATATGGGGGAACATTCATTCATGAACAGATCTATCCATTTTTTTCTCAGTATTAAATCTAAAATCACATCAATAGAGTTAGTATTTAAGAGCAGAACAAAGGGAGGAAGGGAAGAAGGACAGAAATAGAAAGAAAACATCCCACAGGAAACTTAACTTCATTCCACAGCACAGTTATCATTTTACAGAAACATATAGTGCGTTATTATAACTTGCTGTTCCTAGAAAGAATTAAACATTTCTGCCAACAGCCACAACTTTTCTTAAAAACTGTAAACATTATGCAGAGGCTTTCAGACTATTATATACCTTTGCCAGTATTCCTCCAAATAAATCCTCAGTTAGGAAGTCATCTTACTGCCTGATTGGCTAAAACTAGGCATGAAACTGTTTTTTATAGTCACATAATAAACATATCCACTAGATGGATCAAACAGAGGTGATATTGCTTAGAAATCTTCTTTTGTTGATAACTGCAGTCTTTCTGAATCTGAAGCTTACTTGTTAAACTGAAACCAAGATGTTTATGAGCATCACACATCTTTTCTGCTGCTTTTCTTGTTTAGCCAAGTATGCAATGCAGGGAACTACTCAATCTCATATTTGAAATACTGATGTTTTAATTAAACTAGTTTGGACAATGTATCAATGGAATTAATGTGATATTGGGGTCATATGATATGGAAATATGTAACTACTGTTTATATGTTCTAACAGTTATAATTCAAATAAAGTAGAACAAAATAATGTCTGAAATATATAGCTTTAAGTTATCTCTTGTTGGATTGAAAAGCTCTTATCTGTTGTGCATGTTCCAACTATTTGCTTACTGGTACAGGTAGTGGTCAATTTATGACCATTTGTTTAATAATGGTCTGGAATTATGACAGTCTCAGAAAAGGTGCTTTATGGACCACAGACCACTTTTGGCTATTGGGAAACATTGCACTCCCCAACCCCTACAGTCACACGATTGTGATCTGAGTGCTTGGCACTTTTTCGCACTTGCCAAGTGCCCAGCAATCACGTGATCGCCATTTGCAATTTTCTATGCCAACAGACGGTCAATGGGAAAGTCAGTATGGAGGGTTGCAAGTTGCTGTCACCTGCCAAGAGGACCCGTTCAAGTGGCCCAATCAGGCATGGAGCTGACATCCTTCGGCAGGGAGTTTTTTTCAACCAGCCCCCAGAGACAAAAGGGGGGCTTTTGTCTTAGACAAAAGACAAAATCTAAGTAGGATTTTCAGTTTCTGAGTGAAGGGCACAGCGCAACAAATGAGCATGGGGTGCCTCAGGGAGGGGGGGGTAAGGGGTCTCTAGAAGGCTAAGTGCAAGCTCCATGCAAATAATTCCCCACAGCCACCCCTAGAAGCCCCAGCCTGGCTCAACAGAGTGGTGCAGAGCCACAGCTGCCCTGGGAAGTTCCAACCACATGATGCAAAACTAAAACTGTCCCAGGAAGCCCAAAACTCAACCCATTAAAGAATCACAAAGCCCCAGCCACTCTACACTCCAAGGCCACTGCTGCCCTGCACTCCTGCCCCTGCCTGAGTTTCCACCTTCTTGCTGTCACTGCTGACAAGGCATGCAAAAAGGCCAAAAGATGATGGGAGATAGAAAGTTGGGAGGAGCTGAAGTGCCCCTTCGGTCATAAGTGTAAATGGGCTGCCGAGCATCTAAATTCTGATCATGTAAGCATGGGGGTGCAACATCCGTCACTTCATGGACGGGGGGTATGTACCATTCATTCAGTACCAACATAGGTGCCTACATTGTAATTCAAGGACTATCTATGCAGAGCCAATGTCTGTAATCAAATGTGTCTATAAGAAGTGCAGAAGCTGCCAAGGTCTTCCTGAAGCAGAAGCTGCACAAGCATGGGCCTCTTGTAGCATGAAAGAGGCCATTATGCAGCTAACTATTAAAGATAATGGATGAACAATGGGTAAGCTGTTCTTCAAATATTATTCTAACAGCAGGTAGCTTCACTTCCAGTTCATTCACTCAGATGCCAACTCCTTACAACAGGAAGAATGCTCTCTCTCCCAGCTTTCTTCACTACACTGTAGAGAAGAACCCAGAGATGGAAAATTTTCTAACTTTCATGAAAAATGCATTTGTGAATGGGCATGCAGAATCTGTCTCACTAAACAACCAAGTCAAAGAATGCTGGTATTTCCTAACCATTTGCAAACACGAGGGCAAGTTACAGGTGTGTGTGACCCATCTGACCTTTGGGGTGAGGTATCATCCATATGCTAATGTTATCCAGTTTTAAATCTTTACCCAGGGATGCCTGGGTGATGCCATGGACACCCTACCTCAATGCCTGTAGAGGTCTAGATGGGGTGCAAGGACTTAGGCTCAACCCAAGCAAGACTAAGTGATTGGGTGTTTGGACCTTCAGGTACCAAGGTTTTTCCACCTCTGATATTGGTTAGGGTGACACTGCCTCAGGCGGACTTAGCATGCAATCTGGGAATCCTTTTGGATTTATGTCTCCTGCTGGTAGAGCAAGTGGTAAGTATGGCAAAGACGGCCTTTGCACACTTTTGGGTTGTGCACCAATTGTATCCATTTATAGATAGGAAGGCTCTGACTAATTCTTACTCATAGTACCTGCATGACAAAGTCACTCAAATTCGGGAAGGCCTGGACTCTGACTGGGTAGATACAGGCGGGGTGATGCAGACAGATCTTGAGAGCGTTATCTGGGAGGAGTTTGACTCAGTGACCCCTGAAGACGTGGACAGGATTCTGGGTGGACTTAGCGCGGCCACTTGTTTATTGGACTCGTGTCCCTCCTGGTTGGTGCTGGCTTCCCAGGAGGTTACACAAGGCTGGCTCCAGGGGGTTGTTAACGCTTCTTTGAGAGAGGGCTACTTTCCGCCGCCTTGAAAGAGGCGGTGGTGAGGCCCCTCCTCAAGAAGCCCTCCCTGGACCCGGCTGTTTTAGCAAATTATCGTCCAGTCTCCAACCTTCGCTTTCTGGTGAAGGTTGTTGAGAGTGTGGTGGCGCGACAGTTTCCCCCGTACCTGGATGAAGCGGTCTATCTCAATCCGTTCCAGTCGAGCTTCAGGCCTAGGCACAGCACGGAAACGGCATTGGTCGCATTGGTTGATGATCTCTGGAGGGCTCGGGACAGGGGCTGTTCCTCTGTCCTGGTCCTGTTAGATCTCTCAGTGGCTTTTGATACCATCGACCATGGTATCATGCTGCGCCAGTTGGAGGGGTTAGGGATGGGGGGCACCGTGTTGTGGTGGTTCTCCTCCTTCCTCTCTGATCGGTCGCAGTTTGTGTTGACGGGAGGCCAGAGGTCGACCCCGAGCCGTCTTGTATGTGGGGTGCCACAGGGGTCGGTCCTCTCGCCCCTTCTGTTCAACATTTATGTGAAGCCGCTGGGTGAGATCATCCGTGGTTTCGTGGTGAAGTACCATCAGTACACTGATGACACTCAACTGTACATCTCCACCCCGTACCACCCCAATGATGCCCTTGATGTGATGTCCCGGTGTCTGGAAGCTGTACGGATCTGGATGGGGAGAAACAGGCTCAAGCTCAACCCATCCAAGACCGAGTGGCTGTGGCTTCCGGAGTCCTGATATAGTCAGTTGGTGCCATTTCTGACTATTGGGGGCGAGTCGTTGGCCCCCACAGAGAGGGCTCGCAACTTGGGTGTCCTCCTGGATGCACAGCTGTCTTTAGAAGAGCATGTGATGGCCGTGGCCAGGGGGGCTTTTTATCAGGTTCGCTTGATTCGCCAGTTGCGTCCCTTTCTGGATCGCACTCCTTACGCACGGTCACTCATGCCCTCGTCACTTCCCGCCTGGACTACTGCAATGCTCTCTACATGGGGCTCCCCTTGAAGAGCACCCAGAGGCTCCAACTGGTCCAGAATGCGGCCGCACGGGTGATTATGGGAGCGTCATGGCACTCCCATGTAACACCTCTCCTGCGTGAGCTGCACTGGCTCCCGGTGGTCCTCCGGGTGCGATTCAAGGTGTTGGTGACCACCTTTAGAGCGCTCCATGGCTTAGGGCCTGGAGATTTACGGGACCGCTTTCTGCCACCAAGACCCTCCCACCGGCCAGTACGCTCCCACAGAGAGGGGCTCCTCCGGGTGCCGTCGGCCAAACAATGCTGACTAGCGGCCCCCAGGGGGAGAGCTTTCTCTGTGGGAGCACCTGCCCTCTGGAACGAGCTCCCCCCGGAGATACGGATGATTCCGGACTTACGTACTTTCCGTCAGGCCCTCAAAACCTTTTTATTTCATCAAGTCGGGCTAATCTCTCCAATTGTGTATTTTAATTTGGATTTTTAATGGGGGATTTTAACTGTCGGGCCAAAATTTATTTTTAAATTGTTTTTAAATTTTGTATTTTATGTTTTTTACTTCTGGCTGTTCACCGCCCTGAGTCCTTCGGGAGAAGGGCAGTATATAAATTTAAATATCAAATCAAATCAAATCAAATCAAATCAAATCAAATCAAATCAAATCAAATCAAATTAAATTAAATTCTCTTGTGACCTCCCATTTTGACTACTGCAATGCATATTACATGTCAGGGTGTATTTGATTTATATCAAATTGATTTAAATCATGATTTAAATCACTAGTAAATGAACTCGATTTAAATCATACTTTTTAAAGAGCAACTGTCATCTCTGTCCCACAGTGGCTTCTCCTCTAACCTGCTGCTGACTCACCAAGAGTACCATTCACTTTAATGAGACAGCTGGTGATGCAGCAGTGACACAACAAGGTGAGGGATGTGGCAGGCAGCAGGTGAGTGGATGCCCTCTAATAGGCACTGCCATGATGGATCTGAAATGACAGGTGCTCTTTAATATTATATTTATAAGCTGCTTAGAAGATTTCACTTTCATTTTTACTGTTGTCCTTCCTCCTCACACTTAGAGCCTGGTGGTACAGATGCATTTCTCTTCAAACAATCATAGAATTTGTTGTATACATAGATTTGTAAAACAATGGGATAAAAGAATATTCCTGAACTTTGTTTTATGATTTATCTCATGGTTACAGTGAAATTGTGTGAATGCATCAATGCAGTGTATGTTATCTCAGCTTGCAGAGCTTGATTCATTGAATGAATTTACCAAAAATGTAAATATTGCAAAACATACAGTCTCATGCTACATAACTAAGCTCCAATTCATGCTGAATAAACTAAATTATTAATGTACCTTAAATAGAAAACTATCTTTAGATAGATTTTTACTCCAAAAGCATTTTATTAAAACAAATTTGATAAAAATCAAAAAAATCTGATTTAAATTATGAGAAATGTGGAAACCTTCCTTGTAAGCTTTTGAACAGCTCTAGGTCCCACATGTTCATGCTTTCATTTCTCTCACAACATTGCACACAAACAAATTTGGTATCTTTTCAGATGCTTCAGCAATGATTTATCTGAAAATTATTGATACATAAGGAATATACCATGTAAGTTTGATTCTCAGTAAAATAAAATGGGTGCATTTGTTTGAAAACACTATTCCAATTTGGATTTGCAATGCTCAAGACAGAATGACATGTACATTCAATATAACATAGTAAAGATTTACACTGATCACTAATTTGTACTGGTGTATAACTGCAACCAACCAGAAAACTGTATGTATATGTAAGCAACAGGGTTGAATGCATCAGGAAGTGAATCTAACTACAATAGTGGCATTATGTTTTCCGCTGAGAAGAATTCTACAAACCACACTTCAAGGTCAGAACATGCAGAACAACGTGCATAGACACAGACAGCATGGCTTACAAAGCCAGAATTCTCCCTACACAGTAAAAAATTAATTACCAAATACATAAAACTTTTTAAATTTCTGGAATCTGAATCTATCCAAAAATCTGCCCTCAAGTGTCTCTCATCCTTAATATCTCATCTAAAGGTTACACACTGTTTTATGTTTCTTAAAATGGTCAACTCTGTCTCTATTGAGCACCTCATACATATTTCTTGATACTCTCTCCTAAAATTCACGAGGGTATCCCTGTTCTTTTACCCTGCAGTTTTGCACCATACCTTGCACCAGCAATTACTTCTGTCAAACATGGAGAATCATTCTCTACAGTAGAGCTCTTTAACCTTTTTGTGCTTTGAGACTTTATTGAAATCTACAGACCCATTCTCAGAAAAACCTATCTAAAACAAAATGTACATGGACTATAGATGTTAGAAACCAATTATGGAAACAAACCCCTGGAAATCTCTATGGATTCCAAGTTAAACCTTCTGTCCTACAGTAGGCGGCCTCAAATTATGGACTGCAGACTGATCCGCAGCCTATTAGGAACCAGACGAAGTCAGCAAAGCTTCAATTGCGCATTCCTGGAATCCAGGTAGTACACAAAATCGCCCCTCCCCACCAGTTTGTGGAAAAAGTTTCCCGGAAACTGGTCCCTGGTATAAAAAAGATTGAAGAATATGAGAATGGATATGCAGAATCTGCATCACCAAATAAAGAAATCAAGGAATGCTGTTATCTCCTAACCATATACAAAAATCATCAAGATAGATGACCAACAATAATGCCAAACCACACAAGAATGAACAAAATGCAATTAGTATATCTAGTCAGCACTTTATTAAAATATTGGAGGCTGTAAACTTTGGTTGACAATATGAATATATTGGAGAAAATATCAGTGGGAAACTGATGTTAAATTAACATTAATATAAATGATATGCCAATGGTACATGACACTGACTAAACAGTCAGAAATGTATAAAAGAGTATCAAATCAGTGTTGGAAATATGAAAAGGAAGAGGAGACTTTTTACCATGCAAGGTGGACTTGTGAAAAAGCAAAGAAATTTTGGGTGCAAATTCACATTATGATTAAAAAAAAGGTACTGCAAATTAATATTACAATAAATTCAGAATTATTATTGGATTTTATGAGTGCTGAACTAAAAAGAAATACAGGAAATTGCATATGCTAACAGCAGCAAGATTATTCTACATACAGAACTGAAGAATAATGAAATAATCATAGAAGAAGGTTGAATTATAAAATTGACTTAATTTTATAATGGCAAAAATGGCAAAAGTAACTAATTTGGTTAGGGGAAAAATACTATTTTAAAAGACTAGAAGCCTTACATGGACTTTTTGCTGAAAAAAGAAACGATGGAACTAAAAGAAGAAAAGATAGAACTGATGACTGAGGAATTTGGAGATTAAAAGGATTAATAGAGCAGGGAAATAGATGGCAATTACTGGATAGAAAGAACAGCGGAAGTAAAAATTCTGAGCTTCCTTTCTTTTTTTCATTTGATTTCTTACTTTTTTCTTATTTCCTTTTTTTCTTTTCATGTTTATACTTTTATTGTGTTGTAAAATTCTAATAAAAATATTGTTTTAAAAAGCACTGTATTAATAATTTTACTTGTACATCACTATAATGGCAGAAGAAACACCACCACTAACATTTCATGGAGGATGAAATGAGATTATTAATTCAAAGCCTCCGATTCCTGTCTTTACTGATCCAGAATCTCCTAATAATTCGTTATGCTTTTCACTCAGAAGATGGAACTTGGCACCACTTGAGATGTTCATGATCAAGAACCTGTACAAATGTCAACAAAGACAGATACCACGTCTCACCAACTCATTTTAACCCCCACAACTCTACAAATAAGATGCAGTCCATTCAATAGAATTCCAAGGTGGTGGTCTGTTCTGCTGAACGACATGTAAGTAAACTAGATTCACGGCTCCTGGAATTCTTCACTCAAACTATGTACACTCAAGATGAAAATATTTGAAAAGCAGAAATAAAATAAATGACCATAAAACTCTTTTCAGGACCATCACTGAAAGATATATAATTAATATGGATCAAACTAGTACATATTAGAAATATTCAAACTATTTGCATCCAAAGCAGGAAAGAAGCTTCATATTTGGTGTGGCTATAATCACTGTACCTGTCACTAGATCCTTAAATAAATTATGCTTTTTAATAGGTTCATATGCCATCTGTATGATCCCAAGAAAGTGCATGTTTGAATTAAAGTGGCAATGTTACCATTTCTTTATCATCTCTCTAACTCAACGCACATATATTCCTGGGATCATGCAACTACCATATGAGTGTACAAATGATGTGGTTTCTTTAAATAGTTATTGACAGGTACAGCTAACATGGCAATGTTGGATCGTAAGAATATTTTACCAGGAACAATCTTCATTGCAGACCTTGAACATGTTTTGGGGTAAGACCCCAGATATTAAATCAGCACTGTTGCTACTTGTGAACGTTTTTAAAAAATTAGCCTGGTATTAATTCTAATGTAATTTTTTTATAGTAAATTCTACATTCTACATTTTCTAGGTTCTCAAACTACTAATTACTTAAACAAATCTTACCTACAGAAGTCATTAGCATAACTTCATTGCGCTTTGATTCAAGTTTTTCTCTCACCCATGGAAACTCTTGTAAGGATTCTAGAAAGGCTTCAAATGCCTTAGGCCCTCTTGTTGGAAGGATATCAAGAAGTACCAACGTTTTCCGTTGGTTAGTAACTTGGGCCCTTATTTCTTGCACATGATTGTCTGTTAGAATTTCTTCTTGATAAAGATATTGAATGATAAGACCCTCAACCAACAGGTCTGCACACAGCTCCAGGCGCAAGGAGCGCAGAACCTGCTTGTCTCTGGCATCCATCCTGAGAAAGAAAAAATATGTGAGTGGTCAACTTTGAAGATACCACTTTGGAATCCTATCAATACGCATTTGTAAAATATGGCTAATTATTTTTATAAAGGTGATTATGATGAGGCATTAGCGGAGAAAAAAAATACAGGCTTGGCTAAGATTTTTCATAATGGAACAGTTCCATGTTCCTATAGAAAATGTGACATTCGTAGCCATATTTTTGGAGACTAGAACTTCTAGCATTAATGGGTGTCAACTAGCTTGGATGTTTTTTGACCTGCAGGTTGTGTGCGTGAGTGTGTGTGTGTGTGTGTGTGTGTGTGTGTGTGTGTGTGTGTGTGTGAAGGGCATATTGCAAAAGACCCAGATGACTGTTTTATTTAATATTTCATGACCATGATATCTGTTGTAAAGAGTAGGACAAATCTAAAATATAAAGACATCATTGATTATGGTTTATCATTTTAAGCTGGCATGTTTTAAGATGATTTCTTCAGTTTAAGTTAGTTTTAAACATACGTACAACACTATACTCTTTCCTAAAACAAAGGAAAGTGACTAGGTTTACAAATTACAAAAATCATGTGGTTTGGTTCTATAACAGAATGTTGTATAAGCCTACTTAATTATAGTTTACTCAGCAAATAAATTAAACAATCGAAAGCTTAACAGTTAGGTTAATATAATATACTTTAATATATAAAAATATTATATATATATATATATATATATATATGATTTATATATAATATATAAAAAATGTAAAACGATTGTGCTGCAAAACAAAGCATCCACTTCAAACATGTATTCTACGGGTGTTTAGGGTCACACATAAGATTCCCAATTTTTTAATTTTTGCATTTTTAAAAAATGAAGAACAGTCAACTGCAATCCAGTTCTTTATTTGGAAGTGTGTTTATCTACTTCCCCAGTGGGTATTTAAAAAAAAGACAAAGCTAAATAGAGGTAAAGGTAAATAGAGAACTTTTTAAGAGTATGGCTGTCTGAGGAATTCTGGGAGTTGAAATGTACACATCTTAAAGTTGCTGAGGTTAAGAAACACTGAACTACAGGATTGATGGGAAGCAGCCATATCTGATTGGTCTGACCATGCCCATCACAATTATTTGTGAGAGGACCCTTAATATACACAGATTCAAAATGTGCTCATTTGCTCCAAAAACAGTGCACAAATCCAATTATTATCTAATGCTCTTCTCACTTAACCTGTATTGCAACCGCTTCAATATTTCTGAACATGATTTTCTTTAAAAAACAGCTAGAAATTCAGCTGATTTAAAATACAGCACTATTTTGACTGGAACTAGCTGAACAAGCTTCATCTTCTAATTTGTTTCCAGCTGTGTTTTTAAATCCACAAACCAGATGTGTCCAACCTTTTGGCTTGCCTAGGCTACAGTGAATGAAAATAAATGGTCTTGGACAGCACATAAAATATATAATATAGTTAATGTATATAAATAGCAAACATCCTTTTAAAATACATTTTTAATAAAATCTTGAGGGACTGAATTACTAGTTGTCCAAGGTCGTGGATTAGACATGCCTGCCCTAAAAGGTTTGGGATTGGGGAATCTGAAAGACAATATATCCCCATGTGCTCCTCAGTTCACCTAGATCTTTAGCAGAACCTAGATTCTGTTCAATGTCCTTCATTGGCAGAAACCTCAATATGTCAATGACTATATTATTGTAGCAACAGCCTTTAAAATTCTGTCTAGCTGTGTCTGAAGTGCCTTAGAAGAAGCACCCCAGTGTCTTCTAAGAAAGGCTGACATATTTTTGACTGGGACCCCTGAAGTTAATCCTGATTTTCTCAAAACTGTCAGTGTTATTGTGCAATATACCATCCAACTGAGCTTTGCTTTTCCATAGATTGACGTGAGCCATTTTAGGAAAACTACCCAAACAAAACCTTGAATTGTAAGATAAAAATAAATAGACGCTCTAAGGGGGCCTTAGAATTACAATTAGAAACACAGCAAGCAGTACAAAGCATTACAAAAGAAATAGCAATCGGAGAAAAATAGAAGCATTAAGCTTTTTAAATGGTCTGGGTAATCATGTAAGTTCAACATGTTTACATTTCTTGTAACATTTTTTGTTTTTAAATATGTATGTATATTGATTTTTAATTTGTTTGTATTGGGTTGTTTTTACCTGTTGTGAGCTACACAGAGTCACTTAGATGAGATGGGAAGCCATGCAAATAGAATAAATAAATCATGATTTATCTTTTTTCATGGACTCCAGGATAACATAAGGGATTTTCCTCACACACCTTCTATTAACGAAGTGAGAAGAATTCCAGGTTTCTTTATTTTGCCTTAAGTATATTTTTAGACCACTGTATCCAGAACCCAATTTAAAAACCAGCCACGCTCAAATCATTTTATTATGATATCATTTAAGCAGCTTTCAGACATTGCTATTCTTCTCTCTTTAAAATTATGCATGCAGCAATAACAGTCAACTCACAATTAAAAGCCATTACTTGCAAAATGTAATTCAATAACATTTTTTTTTTTAAAAAAGTAAAAACAGCAGAACGTTGTCGCAGAAAGAAAAACTGCAGAGAAATGAAGTTGTACTGCAGGTTTATATAAATCCTGAGAAAATAAACCGGACTGCTCTGAAAACTCTCCGTTGGCACAACAATCAGCACAGTAAAAAGAACAAAAAAGCTGTTCTTTTAAAGTACTTACAAAATGAAGCGAAAATGTTATTTACAACTCCAGGCGTAATTCTGAACTACTCCCCCTGCACCATTTTTCCTGGAGAGAAAATCGCGAAACAGGAAGTGCTCCTTTCCCGCATTTCTTACAAGCGACAGATCTCGATATAGGCGGGCGCTTGAACCAAACTTGCGAGACGATACCAGTCGGAAGTTCTTGCATCCTTTTGCCGCCATTTTCCCTTTCGCTTACAAGCTTGGAGGGAAAAGCGAAGCAATCTAAATTTGGAAACGTTGTTTCTTGTGATTAGATGCGTGGGTTACTCGTAAAAGTTGAAAAGGAACAGGAGCTTTTATTTCAAAACCATATTACGACCAAGAACATGGTAAAAGCTTGGATCAGAATATATAGAAACTACAATTCCCAGAATTCCGTGGAACTACGCTACGAATTGTAATTGCGTGAACCTCGGAGAAGCTAGAAAATATTTTTATCTTTCTTCAAATTGGACCAAGAATCTATGGTGCTGAAATTCTGTACAATTACCATATGATATATCTGAAATGAGTTGCAATTTAACTTTTTGGTATTTACTGATGAAATACACTATATTGTTAAATCAACATTAATATATGAATAAATCTAAAAATTCAGAAGATATATTGTATATATTGTTGTGCTGCAACAATCAGGATGACAACTAGATGGCAGTAAAGTGATCTTGCATCTTTGTTGCCATCTTGTGGTTCTCTGTGAAGTTAGGCAGCACCAATATGACAATTCAAGAAGAATCAATCCAGTGGTCATTACTAAGGTGTGGCCAAAACACATACACTGTTTATCACTAAATTATGTTTTCTTCTACAATTGCTATAATGGACTGTGAGAAGTATTGTATTTGTAACTCAAAACTGAAACTTTAGAAATATTATTTAAGAGATCAAATTCAACTTTGTGTTAGAAAGGTTATGAAAATAGAATGGATCATGTTTTGGCCAGGTTCTTAAAACAAGAAATTAACATCATTATTGGTATAGACCAGGCATGTCTAACCTGCAGCCCATGGACTGCATGCAGCCCATAAGTTCATAAAAAATAAAGGAAGCTTGTTATTTATATACATTAACTATATTATATATTTTATATGTGACCCAAGATAGTTCATATTCACTCAATGTGGCCCAGGCAAGCCAAAAGGTTGGATACCCATAGTTATAAACCCTATTTCTAAGCCATTTAGAATAGAATAGAATAGAATAGAATAGAATAGAATAGAATAGAATAGAATAGAATAGAATAGAATAGAATAGAACAGAATTTTTTATTGGCCAAGTGTGATTGGACACACAAGGAATTTGTCTTGGTGCATATGCTCTCAGTGTACATAAAAGAAAAGATACATTCATCAAGAATTTGACCCAACCCTGGGTATAGGTGGCCAATTAGTTAGGCACTTTGACTTTCTGGTTTCTGTTAATAAAGCCATGTCAGTGAGCAATAAGATTGCATCAGTCTGTGGTTTGGTAGTAGATGAGCATGCACACCTGAGATACGACTGAGCAGTAACTGGAAGGTAGCCCAAGTGAATATATAACCATTTCAAGTACTGCAGCAGAGATGGCAAGGCCAAAGAAAATGGATTGCCATGGCCATGCATGAGACTCCAGCAGTGATGAAAATTGCTTCAGAGGTAACTGTGTATGAATGTCTTTGCATGGAACTGTTCTACAGAAACAAGGTAAGGTTGCTGGTGGTATAGCAGTATTGTTATAGAAACTCCTGGATGCTGTTAAGAGTATCCAGGACTTCAATCCCCATGCCTTGGAGGATGGAACTGCAATACGTTTTATGAGTAAATGACCTCCACGGCCACTATGGGTTTGTTGCAAGTAATTGTGATCCCATGCACCTAGATAGGTACATGCCACACTACTTGTTTCTTCAGAGGGGATGAGACATTTTCTGAAGATAGAAGATGGTGACAACTTTCCTTTGGCTTGGTAAAATCATTTCATTTTTGCACTATAAACCATGGATGTCCTGGACCTCTCCATGGGTGACAGTCTCTAGAATTTTCCATCCCTATAATTCATTGGATCCAGACGTTCCAGAGGGTATTTGATGTGGGTTTTTTTAGTTAGTAGGCATGTTTTTTTCTGATTTGATTGATTACAATGACTATTTCTTAAAGTCAGAGATAGAATGCAGGGTGAGGTTGTTCCTACATTCCCTGCATGATTGTCAATCCTGGGTAGCAACTTGAAATGTGCCCCCTTGGTTCCGTTAGATTTCTTGACAGTATTCAGAATCATTGAATGTGGTATCTTCTGGACTTTCTGCCAAGTTGGAGTTTGAGGCACTGTTCTATAGTGAGTGGAATCACTCCTGCTTAAGCAGCCAATTCCTGACAATAATTCTAGGAGGGCAGCACTCAAGTTAATAGCAAGTTCTTTGCTGTTTAACATCTATATGAAACTGCTTGGAGAAGTCACCCTTCTGTTGGAGTGAGGTATCAGTATGCAAGCGACATTCAGTTAAACATTGCCATCTCAATCCAAGCTAGAAATTCTGTGGAAACCTGAATCAGTATCTACAGCCGTGATGGCGAACAGGTGGGACACAGAGCCATTTCTGACTCCCGCCGGTCAGCTGATTTTCAGGTCTCTGCCGCACAAGTGGGAGACGTACACACATGCCCATACTGCCCCGCCTCTCCCAGGAATCTCCACACAGCCCATTTTGGATGCCAAGTAAGTACAGGGCTTGCATGGAGGTTCTGGGAGGGTGAAAAATGAGCCTACCAGAAGTCCAGAAATGGGCCGTTTCTGCCAGGGGAGACCGTTTTCGCCCTCCTGGAGGCTCTGGGAAAGCTTCTGGAGTCCCTGGAGTCTGGGAAGGGCAAAAAACAGGCCTACCGGAAGTCCGGAAATGGGACATTTCCAGCCTCCGGAGGCTTCAGAAAAGCCTGCTAGGCCCAAAGTGGGGCGTAGGGGGGTCGTGCGCGCCAGTGCAAGGGGGTGGGGGAGTGCAACGGAGGCGCGCGCCTGCACAGGGGCAGGCAGCACAGGGGGTTGCACGCGCATGCGCAGGGGGACATTGCATGCAGGGGCATTGCATTATGGGTATGGGCACATGCGCGTGATAGCACGGTTGCATGTGTTTTTTGCACCCGAGGAAAAAAAGGTTAGCCATCACTGATCTAGAGGCTGTATGAGATGATAGAAGATTAAAGTAAATCCCAAAAATTAAATTATCGAGTTCCTAGTAATTAAGAAGCATCTGGGCAATACATTCACATTGGTAATTTCTCTGGATAATATCATGCTTCCTCAAAAGATTTAGCTTGCAAATTGGGAATCCTTCTGGACTTGTAGTTCCTGTTTAAACAATAGGTACCCTGTTTCCCCCAAAATAAGACATCCCCTGATAATAAGCCCAATTGGGCTTTTGAGTGCATGGCAATAAGGCCAAGTGCTTATTTCAGGGTTCAAAAAAATATAAGACAGGGTCTTTTTTTCGGAAAAACACGGTAGAGGCCATGGCTAGTGGAATCAGGTATGAGCCTACTTAGACCAAAATGCCCTCAAGATTTGATCACTACAGGTAGTCCTTACCTTACAGCCACAATTGAGCCCAAAATTTATGTTGTTAAGCGAGAAATTTGTTGTGAGTTTTGACCCATTTTATGACCTTTCTCACCACATTTGTTAAGTGAATGACTGCAGTTGTTAAATTAATAACACGGTTGTTAAATGAATCTGGGTTCCCCATTGACTTTCCTGGTCAGAAGATTGCAAGAGGTTAATCACCTGACCCTGGGACACTGCATCCGTCATAATTGTCAGTTGTCAAGCATCCAAATGTAAATCACGTGACCATGGAGATGCTGCAATGGTCGTAAGTGTGAAAAATGATCACAAGTCACTTTTTTCCAGTGCTGTTGTAACTTTCAACAGTCACTAAATGAACTGTTGTAAGTCAAGGACTACCAGTATATGGCTGGACCTAGACTACTACAGTACACATGTGGAGCTATGCTAGAGATGACTTGGACCCTGCAACTAGTCCTAATTGTGGCAGCCAGAATGCTGATACACAAGCTCACCATTTCAGAATGAACCTATTGTTAAGATTGCTGCACTGGGCACTTATAGGCTTCCAGGAATACATTAGTATGCTAGTTAAGACCTATATAGTTATAAATGGTGCAGCATCAAAATGCATAAGGCTCTGTCTTTCCAAAGTTAAATCTGTCATTCTGCTATGAACATGTTAAGATAGTCTATTAAGCATCCCTCCCTCCCACAAAGAATACTGGAATATGTATGAGATACCAGGCTTCCTGTCTAGTAGGCTCTATGATTTGGAACATGCTTCCACAATAGATATATTTGATCCCCTCCCATCTTTTATTTTCTAAGGCAATAAAAGCAGCACATGCTCTGGGTTCTAATTAGCTCTTACTGTTTTTGTTTGTTTGTTTGTTTGTTTTAATTGATTGGGAAATTCTGTAAATAATATAAATACCCCTCAGCAGCTTGCCTGCACATTCTGTACCAGCTGTAGTTTCCCAGTGATCTTCAAAGGCAGCCTTGTACAGAACTGTACAGTTCAGTATGTTAAGAATCAACAATACTTCACTGTACAGTTAAACTTCCTATTTGAAAAATAATGATCTGTTTGCAAATAATCCCTTAAAGAATGCTGTAATAGTGTTGATTCACTAAGTAGGTGGCTTGAAAGTTTTCTCCTTGCTCATTTTAAAATAAATGGGAGATGATATCAGGATGTCAAAAAGCCTGAAAATCAGCAGAAAAGGGAGAAGGCAAGAAACAAAGGAGTGTAGTAAAGTGAGAATTCTACTTAAGGGGAACCCCTTCCAAATCTGAAGGGTTATTGCTGCAGAAATGTCTCTGTAGCAATTCCTTTTGCACTGCTGTGGAGACAAAGTACATTGCACCTTTCCACAAGGCAGAGAGGGGTGCAAAGATTGAATATGGAGAGCCCCGTACAGTAAGGAGTTAATAGTTTTGTAGTTTATTTTGGTTAAATGGTTCTTTAAAGTACAGCATTAGCAGACATACCCAAATCTAATCTTTCAGTGATTATTTTGAATATTATTAAAAGTTATTATATAATGGCTACACATGTGCATTGCACATTTGACTATGATTTGATGAATGCACTACAATGGTTGGTGGCTATTCCAACACACTAAGCCAAAAGATATGATAGCTTCGACAATGGATGAATTTTGCTGGTAAGGTTGACAAGCTTCAGGGATTTATTTTCAAATAAATATTAAGACTGTGCTCTAAAAATATTCTAACCACCTCCCCAATTACAAGAGGAAAGAAAATACTGAAGAACTTCAAATAGTCAGCCTATCTTGTGATAATTCTACCAAATTGGCTAAAAGCCCTTTTTTAATGTAAATGAACATGTGCAGCTACTGCTTGCTCTCAACGACAGCTAAATCTGATCCAACTGGTAGTATAAAATCAGGAGTCTATTTTTTTCTAATCAATGTAAAGCTCATAGATACAAAATACTTTGTTCTCCATAAGATTTCCTCAGACTAAACCCATCTCCCAGTCCCTACACGCCCATGCTGTTTTCTTGGCAGCAATATGGAAGTGATTTATCATCACCTTTTAACATTGCCACCTTTTAAAAATTGTATAGCCTACAGCCCTGGGAATTTTTGATAGCTTCTGTCCACGAATTAATGAATGATGACCCTGCTTGGTTTTCTTGGGATGGGAAGTGAAGGGGAATTAGTCATGTTTGGCTAAATGTTAGGGTTGTACCTCTCTCCCATTCTTTTTAGAAACAAACCTCCTAAAGCAATGAACTAAAAGCAGAGTAGTCATAAGAGACATACAGATTTCATGGCAATGTTGTACAACACAAAGCCATTTTCAATCTCACTTAAACGCGACACTTCAAACCTCAGCTGAATGTCTCAATAGAAGCAGTGAGATACTAAGAGGACTTTTGAAACTGGCATTTAACAAACAGCAGGGCTCATAGTATGACCAAATGCCATTTCCTATATTAACTCAGAGAGGGTTTGCCTGTGTCAAAAGTCGTGTGCTACATTCCCTGAGTATGCTTATCTTCTGTTGAATACTGATACATTTGCTGCCACCTGGACTGCATTTTATTACTTTACTTTAGTGAAAACAACTCTTGTAGATAGAAGTACTACTGAAATCTGTCTCTTTAGATGCAGTTTTCCATATAAAATACAGAAAAGCTGCACACAGTTCAATGTTAGATAGGTGAGACTATATAAATATTTTAAATAAATAATCATACATACAGAATAGAAATATGTATTATGTAAATGTCAGCATAAGTAATCTGTAATTAAAAACCATATACAGTATAGCTATATTTCAAAACATGTACATTTCTGGCCTTATATATTTCTTAAATAAATTAATTAAGATGTATGCATCTGAAAAGAACTTTAGGGCCTACCAATATGAAAGTACTTAATGTACGTTTTGGTTACAATAAAATGAGTAAGAGTACATTTTTATTCTCTAGAGAAGAAAGAACCAAAATTAGACTTGGTAGCAAACTGCTGTTTCATTGCTAAATTACTAAGAATAAATTATATCTCTCAACTTTGTATCCAAGTGTTTTAATATGGTACTTTATATAACAGATCAGGCTAAAACCATTTTTCACAAGTACAGCAATTGAAATAATATTTATGCATAACCTGAAATATGTAAAAATTGATTGAACAATAAGATATATTGCTTCCTGCACTGAAATATAATAATTTTCAGAACACTTTTAATGTAGTTACAGAATAAATAATAATAATGGATATTTACTGAATATCTTTAATAGAATTTAAATAATATAGACTGAATTCAATATCACACTGAGTCACAAGGTAAATTATATTTTTTTAATCATAATAACCATAATTAAACAAAATCATATTTTAGTGTAATACATGAAGGCATTTATAGATTGATTTTATATACATTGTATGGGAATATATTTTATGACACTGAATTATATTTGCTTCATCTGTACATGTTTAGAGTTGTTCCCTCAAATTGGAGGAAAAGTTCTACTGTAACTAATCTATTATCAAAAGATAGTTTAACTATTGGGAATACCAAATATTGAATGGTGATCATCTTTAATGTTTCAGATGCTTCTGATTTGATGAAAGAATTACAATATTAAGCATGTTTTCTGAGTTCCTGTATTTTTTAGATTATAACATAAGCTGAATTTGTTGGTGCGTAATTTGCAAAAACTATGCACACTACATATTCTCTTAGAGCTAAGTTTAAATTGCAATTGACTTCCATTCATAATTTCAGGCCAAAGGTGACAATAAAATGAACCTATTGTCTCTTTAGAAAGACATCTAACTTATCCAACACCTTTCAACAGACTCTCTCAATGGTAGCAAAATAAAATTAGTTTTCAACATAAGCTAGTACGACACCAAGCTAATATGGAAATAATCTTAATTCATACAAATACAAATATTTTAAAACACTATTTAATCAGACATAACAGTCTAATCTACATATTGAGCAGGGCTACACATTATAGTACACCAAAAGCAATCACTTGATTAGCATGGCATGATAGTCAGCCCCATGTGCTGGAGTTATTACAGTACCTTTGAGTCACTACTACAAAAATAAGACTAGAAAATATTTCATCCTAGCATTGTAGAAATCAAGGAAGAATACGAGGTGATATATTCTTCTACTTCTAATTCAACATGCAGTTCAAAAGATTAGGAACAAGAGACTTTGCAATAATGAAATATACATTGCTATATCAATGGACAATCTGAGGCCACTTGCAATATGCCAGCATCCCATTTGCTGTTCCCAGAATTCCACTGCAGTTCACTGAACCAAATCAAAATGTTTTATGGGTGGTCCAGAGATGACATGTGCTATAGAGGCTTATTTTATCTCTCAACTTCTGCCTCTCTCTCACTCTCAAAATGGACTAATTTATTTTATTTGGATTCTTTAAGTCTTTGTGAGAGAAAAAGGGGTGAAAAATTGGTCCCACATTCATTGTAATGACATCTTAATCCTCCAACCTCAGCCACTTACACGGAAAATATAATGTGCAGCAACATGTGGAATAATTTTAGCATATTTATTCTGAATATACAAAACAGCAATGAGAATAAAGTGGATGTAAAAGAAACATTTCATCAATAATGTTGTATACCTCCATTTCTTCTTGTTCCCACAGCAACAAATGTACACAAGATAGTTTTGCAAGTAATCATGTGAGCATGGCCTCAGTTTCTAGACATGAATATCAGTGTATCTCTGCCTAAATTTAGCTCCTAATGTGCACCTGGCTCTTTGCATCCCCAGATGGATTTTCCCCCCCTTATTTGAATAAACAGAATAAAGACCAACTTTAAAAGTAAACTTCAAAAAGTTTCTATGATTGCATCCACCAACTGTTGAGAACTTATGTAGTAGTATTTAAAAAGTAAAGAAAGTGGATATTTTTCTTTCTTAGTCATATTATTAAAATTCAAGTCCTTCAGGACAGAATAAATGAAGTCCTTTTTTGCACGATGCGTAATTATATGGGATTAAGCATAAAATGTAGTTGAGGCTATTAGTTTGAACAGTATTAAAAAAGTGTTGAAGCAATATGTCCTAGAAGAATTTTAGAGCTACTTTATTACCTATCACTAAATTTATCAAACTTAACTGCTAAAATGACAGTATGAATACATTTGGTGCCATAATTTTTCTCTTCTGGAAATGACATAGACAAATATTGCTTGTATAATTCTGAAAACTCCATTTGAACACAGAAACTCATTATGAGCATAAGGGCACTACAATTTGATTTACTGAGTACAGTCTGAAATCAGACAGTTACAGGCTTGAATAGTTTTTTTAAAAGGCAAAATTACTTTCATTTCAAGGAAATAAGAACACTAATAAAATTCTACATTGTAGAAGTTAGTCATATTTGCTATTGTTTTGGATGGAAACAACTGCAAGACTGCAGTCTAAGTATTTATAAAACTTCATTCAAGGTAGGCCTGTTACTGATGTTACGGATCTAGAAAAAGTCTGTGCTAACACAAATAGTGGTACATTTCCCCAATGTACTATATTCACTGAGTCTCTAGAAGAGGAATAATATTACCTTTGCTTTTTCAGTCCTACTTTGGAATAAGATTACCTTGCCTTAAATTAGGAATGATTGATTCCACCCATCTCAACCCCCCCCCTCCCCATTTTTCTGGCCTGACATGGTTACTCCCATGATTACCATTTCGGGAGGCTTTGTAGAGTCTATACTGAAGGCTTGGGTGGGGCTTGTGTAGCTTTGGGAGCTAAGTGTATGAATGAGACTGCTGTAGCTCCCCAGAGAGTTCAGATTTCATGTGTGTTTGAATGCTATATTTTACCTAGAAATTTAATCCCATTTTGACTGTTCAAATAGAACTTTGCTATAATGCTAAACTTACATTCTGAATAAAAATGGATAAATTTGCTCTATAGCTTTTGTAAGAGCACCAGATGATGTAGTGGTTAAGGCATCAGGCTAGAAATCAGTTCTAGTTCCATCTTAGGCAAGAAGCCAACTGGTGATCTTCGGTCAGTCTCTCTCTTTTTCTCTCAGCCTTAAAAAGAAGGCAATGGCAAACCATTTCCCAAAAACTTTGCCAAGAAAACTTCAGGACTTGACTAGGTAGTTGCAAAGAGTCACATGGACTTGAAGGCACCCCTCCTCCTAAAAAAAAGTTTAATGTATTCATAATCAGGAAGAACTGCTAGATAAGTTTTAATAAGAAAACACTCGAATGCTATAATATTAGGAAATAAAAGCTTTCTATTTATTAATATGTAAATTATAATTAAGAATGTGCAAAATACATAATCAGGAGCGTTAGACTGATCTAATCTTAGACAGTGAATCTCACCAGCCAGTCTTTTATGCTAGCTGGAAATTTATTGCCGAAAATGTGTTCCCTTTGTAACTTCATAAAAAGTTTACAGTGACCTAATTGCAGAGTTGTTAGTCATTTGCTGCTGAAATCCAGATGTCTATCCTCCCCTTAGCCCTTCTGATATGAGGGGAGCATTCAACTGTAAATGGTCACTGGGAATTGGCAAATATTTCTCAATCTTTCAAAATACTAATGAATGCAATATGCTCTCAGAAGGAGGACCATAGATTATTTTAAGGTACCCATGGTATCACTGACTGGTCCACATTATTCAGAAGTTATTTTGAAGGGCAGCCGCATCATTTGGATTGGGATGTAGTAATATTTTATAAGATGGCTTTCTGTAAGAGAACCTTATAGAACTGCCTCATTTATTTTAAGAAAAAAGTGAGTGCATAGGTATCAAAGAGCAGTGAACCATTCTCTTGTAGGCACTTGTTCCCACTGAAACACATTTCCCTTCAGCTTGTAATTCTAATCGCATCAGGGAGTTTACTGAGCACCAAAGTTTTAACAGTGGAAAGCTAAATCCAAGTCCTCTACTAAAATCTACAAACATACACAATAACATACCATTTTCACAGTGACCCACACAATACATTCACACAGCTGAAGATTTTGATTTCTCACAAATTGTATTCAGGACCTGTTTTCTTAAAATGAGGCTGAGTATATGCTTATACCCGATATCGATATTCCTTTAAGAATTCCTTCAATCTTGTTGGTAATGGAAGTTCCTGGATTTTACTTGTGTATCTGTTTATTGCTACTCTACACTGATGCTGTAGAGACAGTGTTGAATGATAGAGAGGTTTATTCAAATAAAGATGGACTGTTCCATTGGAAGGTATTTCGGAGACCATTCTTCTGTCCTTGCACATAAGGACATAATATTCAATTAGATGAACCACACTGTCAAATTGCTGGAGCCTTGATCGGATGCAGATAATAGAATCCAGACGGAATTTACCACCTTGAAATTCTATTCGTAAGTTGGTAGGACCTACTGAGGTTTTAACTGAAATGGTAAGTAAATACTCTGAGTGAGAGCTGTCTCTGACCAAGAAAGTCCCTTCAGATGTATCTTGTAATCTTTCCTTTGCTTCTGCAACATTCATGCTTCCCCAATACCATCCTAATAGAAGAGAAAGCAAAATTAGATAAGAATCTTCAGCATATTTTTAGACAGAATACCACTGGAAACAAAGGACTATCTGCACTGGAGAATTTTGATAAAAAATCAACATAATCAATGCATGAAACCCCAATGATTCAAATCCGTTAATATTCTAATACTACTTCCTAGTAGTATATTCTAATACTACTTCCTAGGTGTCCTTGAATAACTAATGCAGTTTCTCATTTTTACTTTCTGCTTTGTGAAACATGAATACGAGCCCCACAAGGCCAGAAAAGATACCTTGCAAACAGAATCTGACATATTTATTTAAGAATAAATACCATTACACTTCATAGGGTTGATGTCTGAACCAACATACTTAGAGTTGTATTGCAAAAGTGTAGTACGAATACAGTATCAACAGGATTTAAGATTGCCCATTTTTCAATTGATTTTTATTAACAGCTCTGCTAAACAAACAAACAAACCCAACCCTATAACATTGCAGTCATCAAATACAGTGCAGATATGTGAAATATTAGAACAAGGCAAATTTTAGATCCCAAAGAACCTAAAATCAACACTTTCTTTTAACTAAAAAATAAGAGAGAAAAAACCTTTCATGTAATAACTGAAGTAGCCTGTCCAAGATGGTTGTCCCCACATGCATTAAAATACAACTAGGATCTCCTGGCAGGATTGGAATCATTTTTTGCTGTCCATAACACAGTAGTAATAGCTAAAAATAATAACTTTTGCAGTGTATCCAATTTATTCTCAGAACTAAACACAAGACCAAATAGGAAAACTGTAGTGAAATAGTGACATCTCTTTTAAAAAGTGTAATATAAAAATTAAAATAATAAAAAGTCTAGGGTGAATTCAGCAAAAAGATTTTACAAAGAATTCTTATTAAAATTTGTGCTCACTATTCAAAACAAATTGACCTGTTTTTATTAACACAGAGATGTTTTCCTATAAGTCTTATGTAACTCTAGATTTACTCTTAGTTCTGCCCAGCATTTTACTAGTCTCTTAATTCTGAGGTGCTACTACTAGTGGGAGAACAAGTTCAGGATTATACAATGTATCTGATAATGAACATCTAATTGTGTTGGCTAATCTGAAATGTGGAAATCCAAGATGAACTGAAGTTGCAGCACAGTGCTCCAACATACAGGTCTGAGAAACAGCAGGACTTGTTTCTTCCTTCTTATTCCCAAAATCTTAAGCTATTATTGTATTCCATCAGAGAGGATTCTCTGCCTGCTTCCCGAGAGTTACTTTAACTCGGAATGACTATTACAGAAAAGTTGAAAAGCCTCAGCAGTTTCCAAACGCAAGAAAGGAACGAGGGACTTAAAACTTGCATCATGGAACAACCTGTAGAAAAGTACCTAGCTAATCTGCAGAGGTTCCCACGGAGGTAAACACATTAGGTTTGCGGAATACTTTGGGTTCGACCCGTCATTTTTCCACTTTCGAAGCGTGATCCTTTCGAGTCGTGTCTGCAGCCTTGTCCTCCACTTATAGATTCTGCTGGGCGCCGGTTTTGGGGGCTCCACCTCTCACGGGCTTAATGGCGGGAGACTTTTTTTCACCTCACAACCCTATCAGCGCTGGGGATGCTACACAACAGAATCTCTCCAGTTCCTACGAACCCTGAATGCAGGGAGTGGGACAAGTTATCCCCCCACGGCTCAATCTAACCCCGGGTGCCCACTCCCCCGTTAACCGTTCCCCACGCTTGCCTTACCCGCGCATCTCAACTCCCTCATGGCAGAGTCCAGACGCTCCCCTTCAGCAGGTTCCGCCGAAGCTCCTCCAGCTTCCCACTGGGGCCCAGCCCTGTCGGTGCCATCCGAGGATTCGGCCGAGCGCAGGGTCATTTGGGGGCAGAGACCACGGCGTGAGGAGGAAAGCAAGGAGCGCCGGGCTCTTACCAGAGCTCCCGGCGGCTGTCCCAGCCCATCTGACCGCCGCCCGCAGGGACCTGCACCTCTGCAGGAGAACCAGGGCCCGTCGAGAGGTCCGTCGAAATCCGCCGCTCCGAATCTTCACTTACGGAGCATCCCTCGGAAAGGCGATCCGTTTGTTGCTGGGGTGGGCGAGGGGCGTTTTCTCTGCCTCCTTCCTATTGTCCTGACTTCCCCATTGCACACGAGGGGCAATGGCACCCGCCGGGAAAGCGCCCCACCTGGCCGGGGATTTCGAGGATGGCTTATCGGCTGCTTCCAAGGTGCACGCCTTTCTCCTCCTTTCCTTTGCACACAGAGTCTGGCTGCTGTCTAGGAAATAATCGGTGGGCAGCCCGGGGCGAAGAGTCGTGTGCACTCAGCCAAACTCTTACCTTCGGCCTCGCCAGCAAACGCGACAAAAACCCAGAAGGGCGGGATGCTGGTCTCTTTAGCGCGGCGCTTTTTAAACGGAGAGACCGTTGGGAGGCTCGCCACGGCGACCAGCCCTGCTTTTGTTTCCAAAGGAGAGAGAAAAAGAGAAAGACCCCAGCGGCATCAGCTGCGAGAGGCCGGGCAAGTGTCCGCCGGGCCGGCCAGCTCAGGTTATGCTCTACAAGAGCTTCTCCTACAACCCCGGGCAGGAAATATTCATGTGACGCGTGGACGCCAAGTAAACAAGAGCAAGGAGCCGCGGCCGGCGGGCGAGATTTGCTGCCTGGTGCGCGCCGATACCGAAACAACTCAGAAAAGTGGGGTGACGTGGTTGCATGTCATGACTGGGATTAGTAATGGCGAGGCGAGCGTTGCCCCCGTCTTTCCTCCGGTGCCATTTCAAGATAGGCTGAGCGAGCTACTGCTCGGTGCGGGGGTGGGAGGGGGAGAAAGAGGCAGGTTTCTCGTGCTTACAGTAATGTGGAGCGCCCCCCCCTCCTTTATACCCCCTTGCCCCCCCCCACCGCCGGACACATTGCAAGCGGTCTCGAGGCAGCCTCGCCCGGTGTTCGGCCGTTTTTTTTATTTTGCTTTGCGTTTTTACTCGCGGAACGATTAAAAATGCAAAGGCCGCTTTCCAAGAACTTTCCAGGAATCGCGTCACGTGACCGCCGGCTCCCGCGCCTCCGCTTGAAATGGAGCTGCCGTGTTGCAGCCGCTCCTTCCTTCCCTTCCCCACTGCCTTCCCCCCACCCCCCCCACTCCCCACCTCTTTCTTCGCCGGGTGCGGTGGGGGGGGGGGGGCGGGAGAGCCGAGCCGTGGGCACAAACAAGCGTCTGTCGTCCTAGCCGGGCGTCTTCGTCGCCGGAAAACATGGAAAACAGCCTCCGCCGAGCTTCTTTAGGGAGTGACGCTGCTAGGTGCACGGACGGCTCTTGCTGCTTTACGGGGCTGCTGAGGAAGGGTCGCTCGGGATCTGTGAAGTTTATTCCTCCGGGATAGAGAACGTGAGAAGGGCGTGTGCCGCTTCTGGGGTGGGCACAAGAAGGGCAAGGGGACCTCTCCGCGAAGGGCGGACCAGGCTCTTGCTGCCCTACCGTCAGTCCCTGGGAGCGGTTTACTGCCTACATCCTCAGCCGCTTCCGAACCACCTACAATTAGCATGTGGCCAAGCATTGCTTCTAAGCAAAACATTAGGCCTGAAATAACCTTGAAGGTTGGTTGAACCGAAAATTTAACGTGTCCATGAATGTTTCCAGTAATCCCACATTTAGGCTGAGGTGTAGCTGTGCAATGGGCTTTTTCAGGATTTGAATGTGATGCTGACTGGAGATCCTGGGTATTCTTGACCACAGGAAAAGGAATGGGGTTAATGCATATTGTTATTATGCTAAGGGATTGAAATGGGCAGCATTTTAAATGCCTCCTATGTGTTGGATTACTCGATACAAGTAAATCCTCATAAACACAATGGATCAACTATATAATTCAAAACAATAGGCTTAGGTGATGATGACCAAGATTGATTAATGTTATGTTGACTAATATTTTTGACCAAAACTATTTTGTTCTGAAAATGATTTAAGGGCATTATAGGAAACAATAACGATCCTCTACTCTAAACATAGGAAAAGAGTATTTACAGAATACTCTTAGCCATGGTTAACCGGATAATGGTTCATTCAGTTATGGGTTTGTATGACATACTGAAAGATAAATTGACCACATGAGTTAGTTTGTGTAATAGGCTAAGCTAAAATGGTTGGAAACAGAGCACCTGAAAGTTTGGGTTTTTTGTTAGTAGTTGGATATGCTTTCACTGACCCATCATTTTCTAAGAATGCTTCTGTTGCCATTTAGAACCAGAGGCATGTTTAAAAAGACAATTCTTTTTTAAAAATGAAGTTTTTTTTTCTAAATATAAAAAAAATCTGATGGGGCAGAGAAGCCTGGTGGGTACAGTACATAAGCACACTGATTTCATATTGGCAATACCAGGGCTAGGGCATATCTATACATTTACACATAACTTATTTTAGCTCATTATTATACATTAATCTTTTTGTCTTAGACTACGGTAACAAACTGATGTCCACAATGGCTTTAATTAGCATTAGTATGATTTTTGGATTTAGACCTATAAGAAGCATGTACCGCTAATCATATGGAAATTGCACTATATAACATTTTGTTTGGGGGCAAAAATTCAAAGTTCTTATTTTTATACAGTAATTCTCTGCCTTGTTTAAAGAAAAATCACAATCTTCAGTAGGGCTGATTATAGGGTATGATTAGTATTGAACATTTAAGGACCTTTATAAGTTGCACTGCAGATACTTACAGGAATCTCACCTTGTGTAAACATACTAGTTTTTATGATCTGGCACACATCAACAGTTGTGTGGTTGTCATGAATTCATGGTTCTTGGAGGCAATTGTCAATTGAGGCTTACCAGATCCGGGTCTGTGGCTCTTTTAAATGAACATCAAATACTTGTTTATTTAGATACACTTTTTGTGGTAAACATTTGGTTTTACTGGCTGCTATATTTATCTTTTTGTTTTCAATAATTTTACTAATGTTTTCAATTACATTTATATTTTATTTTTAACTTTGATATAAGAATGGTTACTAAGAGGGCAAGCTGCATATTTTCTAAATAAATAAACTGTACTTTTAAAATATTTCCCAGTAATTCTTTGAACTATTCTGAGAATTGGTTCTGAATTTTAATTTCTATATGCCTGTTAGAAGTGATTGTATTTAAACTCTCTGGTGTGAAATTGTTTCACTTTTAATTATTCCTGCTTTAGGCTGAAAAAATTAGTAATATTTGGTAAGATTAAATTGTCCTTATTGAGTTTTTGTACATGTGAACATCTTAGTAAATATTTAGGATGCAGGTTTATGTTTGCTTTTACATATTTATTTCTTAGAATCCTTTCTTTGACTCTGTTGAAATAAATATTTTCAGCTAGCTGTTGCAGATGTTTATTATTTATTACGCTTACAACCAGTTGCAGTCCAGTTAATGACTTCAAATGCTTGAAAGATAACTTTCTTCCATTCAGTTGTGCCCGATTTTCAGAGACTGCCTGGACAACTTCCTTCAGTTTTCTTTGCAAAGTTTTCAGAAGTGGTTTGCCATTGCTTTCTTCCTAGAGCTGAGAGAAAGTGAGTGGTCCATAGTGATTCACCTGGCTTTGTGCCTAAAACCTGGATTAGATTTCTTTGTCACTGTATGTGTCATTTGGAGATAATTGCATAGCTGTTGCATTTATAGTTTGTGAATGTTTGTTCTAGTTAGGAGGTCGCTCAAATAGCAAAGCACAAAACAAAGTTGAATCAATCCGCATGCACAATTCGCAGTTGGAATTTGGGAGATGTGTGCATCAATCCATCTGCATCCTGCAGCTATTCATGAACCCCTTCACACCATAGGTATGTGACAGCACGTACTCACAATTGCAGGCAACTCTAAATCAAGTTTTAGGCGCGACTAAAGGTTCATGGTTTATAGCTTGATGCCTTAATCGCTACACCAAACAGGCTCTCATTCACAGATTTTATAAACACATAAAATAAAAATGCCCTAATTAAAATAAAACACAGTGGAAAAACTGTAAAATAAATGGTATCAGTAAGAAATGCTCTACAAAACAGTTCTGTTTTAAACTGCAGAAGGAATAATGGTGGGAACTAATCTTAATTTCAGCTGGAAAACTTCAAAGAGCCAAAAATGCCACTGAGAAGCAGCACTCCCTTCCTGGCTTTAGTCACCCTCATCTAAAAGGGAACACAAGTTATTTCTACACCCACCCACCCCATTCTTTTTATTGGGCCAATTCTAATTAGAGAATGTAATTCTGAAAGTAACCTGGTGCTAAACCATAGAGGACTTTATAGATTAAAAGCAGCACTTTAAATTGTATCTGGACAGTTACTGCAGTGGTGAAATGTAAAATTTGTTACTACCGGTTCTGTGGGCATGGCTTGGTGGTGGGAGGTTAATGTGACTGGGTGGGTGTGGCCACCTTTTTTTTTTACTTTTTTAAAGCATTTTTTTACAACCTATTTGGGCAAATAAGTTGTTAAAAATACTTTTAAAAGGTTAAAAAAAAGCTCTGATGATCGCATGGCACACCTGTGATTGTCAGAGCCTTTTTTTTTACTTTTTAAAAGCATTTTTACTACTGGTTCCAGAGAACCGGTAGTAAAAAAATGCCTAAAAAGTAAAAAAAAAAAAAAAAAAAAGTTCCAATGATTAGCTGAGCGACGCGCAATCTTCGGAGCTTCTTTTTTTACTTTTTAAACTATTTTTAACTACCAGTTCTGAAGAACCAGTAGTAAAAAAATGCTAGAGTAAAAAAAAAGTTCCGATGATTGTGCATTGCTCAGCTGATCGTTGGAACTTTTTTTTTCTTTTTTTACTACCAGTTCGGGAAAACCAGACCTAACCGGGAGCATTTAATTCCTGAGTTACTGGAAGCCAGTGTACAGCTATCATGTGCTCCCAATCCCAATGCCAGAAATTAGCGAGCACACAGGCTGTTGCATGCTGGATTATTTGCAGTTTTTGAGTGGTCCTTAAATACAGCACATTATGGTAGTCAAAATGGGTAGTGACAATAGTCTGAGGATAAGATATAGCAAGAACTTCAAAGCTCTGATCTTCCTCCCTGTCTAGGTCAAATTTATACTTGAAGGCTAGTGAGAAGTCCAGATCCTGACAAAGGTAATCTAGAGTGCCTAGTGCCTCTCTGTCCCATCTGAGCCTGAAACATGACGGAAATACTTCATAAAATCCATTTCCTCTAGGGTGCTTCATTCTTGGTTCCCTACCTCTATCATTTCTAAAAAGGGAATATTGGAAACAGATCAGTAGCCTCCAAGATGGCCTCAGCCATGATCACTTCAGGGTTGACACTTGGATCCAGGTAATTATCTCCCTTTTGGCCACGTACACGAGCCAGGAAGGACAAAAATCCAACCCACAAGTGGCAGAGGACATCAGGAAATAAAAGGAATCCCAGATAATACCGGTATGTCAAAATGCCTCAGTCACCAGCCAACACCTTGGCCATATTAAGTCAATTACAGAGCCAATCTTACTGTAGTGTTACAAAAGGATTCCAAAGGATTATTTTAAGATGGCAAGCCATATTTTACTCAAAGTTTTAAGAGTTGCTATTCCTCGTATTTAATTATAGAATTATAATGTATCTTAATGTGGGATGGATCATTTTGCCACAAAATTACATTAAACCAATTATAGGGTTAAGCAATATTTAAAGGACATAATGGCAATAGAAATTGTGTTATGTTTTCTCCTTCACAAGTGTTTAAAGATAGAGAAAAGCAGTGTTACTCCAACATAAATAACTACTGGAAAATCCAGTTCTTGATGCTTTGATATACTGAGATTGTGTCAGGTCTGTAAATGTGATCCAGTTTTGTGCAGTGTTACAATTTTAATGTCTTTCTCAAATCTTCTGAATTTGATCTTTTGTCTTCCTGTATTGTTATAAACTTAGACTCTTCAACACAATAAAGACCTTCTGTTCCATGATATGAGTTAATATCACTGACATCAAATTCTTTGCATTCAGTTCTGAAATAATAGCAATTCCTCTATTTACTTGAATTTTCCTAACTAAGTGGTATCTACAAGCTTTAATGAGCATTATGTTAAATATGTAATCAACAATTTTATATACATATAATTTAATTTAATTTAATTTAATTATTAATTAAATTTATATGCCGCCCCTCTCCGAAGACTCAGGGCTGCTCACAATACATTTAAAAAATCATTATAAAAAGACATTGAAAAATTAAAAAACATTAAAAACATTAAAAACTCATTCACACTATTCATGGACGGATCTCGCCAGATCACAAGAGCGAGCTCAACGGCCCCAGTCCTGCCAGAAAAGCCGTATTTTACTATAAGCCTGATTCAGTTCAGATTTTGCAATCTAGCTCCATCCTATCATATTAAAGAGAGTGGTTGATAGATGTTTTCCTGCCAGCAGGTGACATTGGCAGGAGTGGAAGGAAACACAGTCAGGGGAATCCACTCTTCATTTTTTAAAATAAAACTCCAGATGAATAATTGTTACCAGTACTGAAGCAGGGGAGAAAAATATTAAACTTTTGTCTCTTATTCAGTTGTTATTCTAACAGCTGTTATTTACTTTTTTAAACAAATATGAATGTTGAAAGCAAATATGCATTTTATATTTCCTACTTTGATCATAAGTCCATTTTATAATTTAATGAATATATTCCAAATACCTTATCTAAATCCTGTTAAACAACAGTGCATGGAATTTAAGCTAGGACTATCTACAAACAACATCTGTGTTATCACTAAATTCTTTAACTGCTGAGATGAAGGAAGCATGGGTGCTGGAACAGTTTATGAAGTGTTTGTTGAAGTTGGTTCGATGCCTTCTAAAAAGAAAATGTGGGATGACATTATTTTGCTAGTCATACCCATAATTAACATGACTACTAATTGCCAGATTTAAGGTTTTCTCAAAATGAGGGTTGAGATTCGCATCAGTTTTCTCACACAGGTGATTGGTACTTGCAGGTCCAATTAAAATTACTTCAGGAAGAGAAAGACTATCTGTAAATTATGAGAATTCTTGGAGTGATACTAGAAATTTAATTTACATATTTTGTTATGAAGTTGAAAGAAACTTTGGCTAACAGTTGTGCAAATGGTGTGGATCTTAAATATCATCTTCATTAATATCTGGAAATAATGCTAAATATGAACAACCTGCAAACATAAATTGAAACATCCTAATTTAAAGTCTAAACTGTGATATTTGGGGAAATTAATGAGTTACTTTTATATTCGCTTTAGTATATATTTCCATAAGGGTTTCATGCATATCTGACAACTAGATGGAAAGTTCTTATTTTTTTTAAAAAAAGTAGTAATTCTAAGAATTCAGGCAGAAATTGAGCAATTCTGAGAATTCAGGATGTGTTTTGCACGCCACTCCCTCCCCATATGAGCCAACATAGTTCTTGAGATCCAAGTTTTACATAATGGCACCCATGTAGTTTGGAATTAGTTTTTATGCTAATTTAAAATATTACAGTGAAGTTGGGTAAGCTAGAAGGAAGAAAGATCCCTGTTCAGCTTGTGAATTCACTGATTTTAGAAATAGATTATAGTAGTAGCAGCTAAAAAAAAAAAAATCATAGATAGACATAAGGGGCGTTGTCTTTTTGGTCTTTTCAGGGACTTTTCCAACCAGAAAGGAATATAAATCAAGTAAGTAGCTGAAATATTTAGCAAATTAAAACTTCAGGAAACTTTGGAAAGTGTTGGCTTTTGCTGATCTTTTTTATCCAATCCTCTTTAGTTTGCATTAGGATTTTGCAGTTCTGATCTTATCAGAGTAATCAATGATACTAATGGTGAAAGACAGGGGGGAAAGCTGTACTTTGCGATGACAAAGTAAAATAAATTCCCTCTAGCTGAGACATGCACATATCCATGTAATTTTGGCGGTAATATGGAAAATCTTTGCCACGGTTTTTTTCCAGGGTGCTTTTTTGTTTTACTTGTTTGTTTGTTTGTTTGTTTTTGCCTTCTTAATTTAGCCTAGAGTTCTGAGATTACCTAGCAGTTGCCAGTTCAAATACTGTACTAAGTAGATCTGATTCTGCTTACATTTTTTTTATTTTTTTTTTGTGGGGGTAACTCTGTCAAGATTAGCTATGTACTGCTACCAATTCAGCCATAATGAAGAACTTGTGCAGTTATAAATGCTGAAGCACAATTGGATAAAAGTGCCCAATTCTATTTCAAACAAATGCATACATGGGTCTTCAACTAATTATTGTTCACAAATCATTTTGAAAAGCAGCCTTTCACTGGACACATTTCAGTAATTTAATATGTAAATTGTAGTTTATGGTACACCAGCCTACAGTAGCAACTAACACTTCATGCCTAAGAACAACCTACACATTCTGTGTAATCTTACTTTTTCAGGGAGAATGTAGCACAATCTCTATAGTGTGTTCAGATGAATTATAACACCCGCCAATAGTACTTGTGGATGTAGTGGTTTGAGTTTCTGTTGATTGATTTTTATTTAATCCATGGATAGACAATCCATACAGACACACAAATAATGTATAATTGTATCAAGAACTGCATTACTATGTCCAATTCTTCCTAGCTGCTAATTACAGCATAGAAGTGATTTCATTTTATTTACATCTTGTCCTCTTCTTAGAATAAACAGTCTTTTCTCTGAATTGAGAAACAGGAAAATCAGGTTTAAGCTTCTTGCAAATTATGGCAAACAATTGTAGATATGCTTCAGAAAATGGAACTGACAAGGAGATTCGCTAAGCCTTTTACATTATTTGTATGCACTCTGGTGTATGAAGAAAGGTGTGTTTCGTTTATCTTTGTAATAATTTAATGTGAGAAAAACTAGCATTTTGGTGCATTCTTAAAAATTCCTTTGATGGTTATATTATTTCCCGTACTAAAAGACAGAATCCAATTTTATATTTGATTTCTTAAAAAGGAAAGATGGGTGAATCAGTGCAATTGACTACCAGATAAGTACATAGGAGATTAAAAGTTATTTTGACCAATCTGCTGCAGGGTTTATCACTTATTTTACATCAATTCAAATAGGAATGAAGCTGTTAGATACAGTCTGCAGCATGGACTGCAAGAAGTTTCACATATGCTGCTAATGATTGTATGTATACTTAAGCAATGATTATGTTCATGTAATACATTCTGGTTTAGGACAATGAGAAAAACCAACCATTGAATAGCAGTGGTTCTTCAGCATTCTGGAGGGGATTTTTTCTCATCTCTCAGCAGGGACTGCTCTTGGAATCTCTGTTGCATTCAATTACACTCTGCCGTTGAAGTATGTTTTTAATATAAGTCCAGCTGCATGGGTTTAGGTTTCTCTTGTTTTCCAGGAAAACCTGTACTAAAGAGCTAGGGTTTTTTCCATAGGTTTTTTTTTCCTAGTTCACAAAATCAGATTATTTGAAAGCATGTTCCTGTGTTAGTATAAGAGAGTGCAAATAGCTTTTGGACTGAAAGAGGTTGGCAAAGTGTATTTCTTGTGGGTGATGGATGTGGATGATGGATGACTTTAGCATTTTGTTTTTCTGGCTTTGCTGTCTTTTCCCTGTTGGCACAGGTGTTATGCAAGGATCATCTTATAATGATTATGTAATGATATTTTGTGTTTTGACAAGTTGCTTAGTATATAAGCTATTTTGAGACTTCATGCTATCAAATTAGGAGTTAAGAGACAGTCAAGTAGGAAGTTACATAACGGTCTCCCTATATTTTTGCTTAATGAAAAACAGATGCTAGATTGAGAGGTGCTTTACTTTTTTCTCACCCTCTTCTTGCTCAGTCACACTTATAATCAAAGCCTCTTTTCACATGATTCTGTATGATCATGTAGGTAATTCAGTTTTGGCTTAGCATGCTACAGTAGTGTTTAAAAGTTTGTGAGCCTTTTTGAATATGACCTATTCTCATTAGTGAACTATTACAATGATTTTGATGCATTTGGGACTCATGTGAAGAACAGATCATGTGTTAGGTAGTATTTATACAGAAATCTTGAAAATTCAAAAGGGTTTACAACCTTTTAAGTACCACCGTATGTGGTTTGCAAACCATGATTTATGAGTTAATTCTTGAATTTACAACATGACTCTCGGGGCCACAAGGCTCCACATCAACTTTCTGTATTTTTAATTTTTCTAAAAAGTGAATCTGACATACTGCAAAGCTCAGCCCCAATCTCTATCATCACCTTTACTTTCAAGAATATCCGAGCCCCAGATCAGCTTCACGAGCTTCACTGGAAAGTAAAAGCTGATGGCCGCAAGTCAATTTTTAGTTTAGAAATATTAAAGCTCAGGAAGAGTCAACTTTGAACTCATGTTATAGGTAAAATTACTGCTAATGGGGACATTTTAATTAGAATGCTCCTTGTACCCTTTGGATATTCCTGGTATAGTAAATGTCTATGGAGATTCTCAGTCATCCAGATCATGGTTGCCCCAAAGGTGCTTTTCAGAAAGCAACTGGACTTTCTTGGGGTTTTTCCTTTTCCTTTCCCTTTTCATCCATGAAGCTTCTTCAGCCCTGGTATAATCTCACATGCGCGCTCAAAACAGGAACATAGGAAGAATAGTTGGAAGTGGAAGTGGGATCCACAGTTGTGCAAAGCCTTCTTTCATATGACAAATAGATGTCTACCCCAAAGCAAGCTGCACCAAATTTAATGGAGCAGATGTCTGGATAAGTATTCCACATGCTCCGAGATCCTGAAAAATGTGTTTGAAAGTCAGATCATTTCTTTCTCAGAAATAGTTTTGTGTTTTCTCCTGCCCCCAGAACTTCCTCCCTCTGGGCATGAGAAATGCTTGCAAGGCCACTGGAGTTCATGAGTTATTTGAACGACGAACATCTCTCTTGCAATTTTCTGTACAGGTAATCCTCAATTTACAACAGTTTAGTGACCATTCAAAATTACAGCCGCTCTGAAAAAAGTGACTTATCGCCATTTTTCACACTTATGACTGTTGCAGCATCCCCGTGGTCATGTGATCAAAATTTGGATGCTTGGCAACTGGTTCATATTTATGATGGTTGCAATGTCCCAGGGCTATGTGATCTTTAGTGAACTTTTGATAAACAAAGTCAATGGGGAAGCCAGATTTACTCAACAACCAGGTTACTAACTTATCAACTGCAGTGATTCACTTAACAACTATGGCAAGAAAGATTGTAAAATGGGCAAAAGTCACTTAATAAATGTCTTGTTTAGCAACAGAAATTTTGGGCTTGATTGTGGTCATAAATTGAGAATTACCTGTACATTTAAGGGGCAGCTCTTGGGGCATTTCACATTTTCATAGTATGCTGACACTATGCTGGGCTTAGAAATAAACATGAGCTGAACATCCTAATTCCTCCAAAATAAATCTGCATAGCTGACCTCAAAACTACAAAGCTAATAACATTGTTTCCTGTGCTTCTAATAATGTATTTTTCATTCTTTCATCTGATTTTTAGGTTGGGTTTACCTCTCATTTATCCATAGTTTAATTAATCATGGAAATAAGCTATAATTAGGCTCAAAGAAGTTTTCAACTATTAGAAATCTTTGTATTGATGACTTTGACAGCATGCAGTGAGTTTCCCTTCAATCTTTAGCAAAAGAAAGTTTTAACTACTAACTTCAAAAATTTTTGAATAAGCAGGAAAAGGGTGATTAAAATTTTAGAAAGTTACAAATGGACTAAAGTCCAGATGAATTTGAAATAAGATTTTGGAATTGTAAAGAACTCTTCCTGTGGAAAAATGCCTGATTTTAAAAAAAAATAGAATAAGATTTTAAAAATTGGACACAAGGAACTCAAAGATTACAATGAAAAGACAAGAAGACATGAACTTGACTAGAATTACAGAATGGAACAAAATATTCTAACATTGGACATATTGAAGGTATTTTTTTGGGGGAAAAAAGGATTCTGATGTTAATACTGTCAACAGAGACGTTTGAGAGACTGTACTTAAAAGATGTTATGGAAGAACAAGTTCTGCCTGACAGAGTTGAAAGTGGATTTTCAAATGATGGGCTACAAGAACAAGATGTAAAAATATATTACTTTAGACCTATAAAAGAAACCAGCTGTTTTAATAATTAAAAGGATATAGAAATAATAAACCAAAATAGAAATAATAAACCAATATAGGTAATTTTCCTATATTGAGTTTACAAAAGACGCTTGTTAAAGTTTTGAAGGATCTCTTGTCAAGGGACAAACATGGACTTTGGCTGACACCAGGAGTGTAATGATGGTGCTTTATGGATTTGTATATAGGTAAGGGACGGGATATGGAAAAAGATCATTTGTATTTTAAGAGATAATAAGTTAGTAAAATGTTTATTCTTGTGATGTCATTTTCTGCACTTGTACTTTCTTTCTATTCTTTTAATTTGTGTTAGTTTTTACACTCTGTGGACCAAATCCTATGTGTGGTCCATAGCAGGCTACATTTATACTGTATAATTGTTTTTTGTCATTTTGATTCTGACAATCTTACAGAAGTTTCTGGAATAGAAACTCTGGTCATTATTTTTATAGGAACAGAAAATAATTTTCAATGGGGTAAGAAGAAACAAAGGTCCTCAAGATACTTTTCATAAAGTTTATTATTTAGTTTTTATTCTGATTTTGGCTGCATATTGTTAACATATTCTCTTACATGCCCACACCCACAGATTCCTCCCCCCTCAAAAAAGTATAGTAAATCTAAATTCTTGTACAGTAGTGCCCTCTGGTGGTTCACATACCAATTCAACTCAGCTAGCAATATTTGGGAATAAAACTTCTATTTTGAATATCCTTAAGATTTTACAAATCAGAATCCCTTGATTCTACAAATTATCTACAGAAATTGACAAGGATTTAGTTAGAAATGAATACTCCAACTACAGAAAGTTTTCCATGATGATAAAGACAAATGCAATTTCATCGGTCTTTGGAAGTATTGGTTTTCTTGCGTCTAGTGTGATACCTAAATGAGAAAAAAACCCAGAAGATATATTAAGTTAGTATCTCAGACACCAAGTAATTTAAATACTTGTTTTTTAAGAGATTAGGAGTGTTATTAACAGTTATGTTTGAAAACATTATCTTTATAAAAGAAGACTGTAGACATGTTCTATTTATCCAATAATTAAACCATGTTTTGTGCAGTTTCTTCAATCATGTAACAAATCTTCTATTGTTTTGGTTCAAGGGCAAAAGTAACTCCCAGCTGTAGAAGGATTCAAAATATTTTTAAAATCTGAACACTGCTTGGAACATTCACAGGGGCAGAGGTTCACCAAAGCGTACCCAGCACTATTCCTACTTTCACCTAAATTTCTGGTAGGAAAAAAGGAACCAGATTTTCCTAGTTATTTCTAGACTTTCTAGATAATGGAATTCTGTTATCTGTCTTTCTGGTTATGTTGTTAAAGTTAGACTTCCATGTCAATACTAAATTAGTTTTTTTTTTAAAAAAAGCTGTGGTACCAAATTCAAAGGGAATTGTAGTGGATTGTACCGATCCAGAGTCCTACAAGGGAGGCTGTGCATTCCAAAGGAGTTAAGAGACAACTCAATTCAGATAGTTTGGTGAGAGAAAGAGAATGAAGAGAGCCCCTCCTAATAGTTCCCAGAGTATAGGTTTGTATAGCACAGTGCTTTAGTTTGGCAAGATTCTGTCTAGAGGTAGTGAATAATAAAGAAATCTGCTTGATGAATCAAGTGTCTTTTTTTAAATTCTGAGGGCCTGACAGGAACCTTGCTCATTCTAAGCATAAAAGTACAATATGAATACATCCTATTCAGTACCTTCTTGATCTTTCTTGCACACAATAGAAATCCATGACACACCTAAAACTTCCTCAAACTGTGTCTCATCTAAAACTGTATATTGCTTTAAGAGCATATGATTGACACCAGGGGTGGGTTCTACTTACCTTTACTACCAGTTTGCAACGGGGCTGTGCGCGCACGTGAGCGAAGCGAGCGTGCTCTTCTGCGCAAGCGCAGAAGCATTTTGGTGATGTCGGGGTCGGTGGGCAGAGCCTCCCGCCGGTTTTAGTACCGGTTCTATAGAACCGGTGCGAACCAGGGGCAACCCACCACTGATTGACACCAAGACATTTAGAATGCATCTGACGCACATCAACTGGGTTACAGATGTATCAACCTCTCAAGGAAGTACAGGCCCTAGTCACACGATACTTTTTCATTACTTCCACTGGGAAGCAATTTCATCGACGGGTATTTATTGACCCAGTGGCTTATGGAGCAAAATGGTCCACTAAGCAATAAATCATAAATATTTATTCTTAGTTCCAGTCTGGAACTTTAGATGTAAAACTAAACATTCTCCAGAATATATTTCTCACAAAATTTGCTAGTGAAGCTATTCCTAGGCAAATGTAACTCTTAGGAAGAAAAGAACTGCATGCACATTTTCTATGAGGTTATCACATTCCTAAGAGAATTCCAAGATCTGAAAAGAAATAAAAAGCAAAGTATTTGCACAACACAGTCCTCCTACATTTTAGAAAATGCAGAACAGTAGCCAGACTTTCTGAATCCAAAGAAAGGTACACGGCTTTAGTAAAGGCAAATAATTTTGTACCTTTAAAAAAAAAAAAAAAAAACACCTTTGAATTAGAAGAAAGAGCAACAAATGGCATGGTTTAACTCAGGGGTGAAATGCTCCCAGTTTTTTTTACTTTTTTACTTTTACTTTTAAAAACATTTTTTCTACAACCTCTTTGGCCGAAAAATGCTTTTAAAAGTAAAACAAAAAAGCCTCTGATGATCACGCGGCTCAGCTGGGATTGTCAGAGGCTTTTAAAAGCATTTTTTCTATAACCTTTTTGACCGAAGATGTTGTAGAAAAAAATGCTTTTAAAAGCCTCTGATGATCCCAGCTGAGTTGCCTGATCATCAAAGGCTTTTAAAAGCATTTTTTCCTGCAATCTCTTCAGATGAAGAGGTTGTAGAAAAAATGCTTAAAAAAAAAAAAGTTGGCCACGCCCACCCAGTCACATTAGCCCACCACCACCAAGCCATGCCCACAGAACCGGTAGTAACAAATTTTACATTTCACCACTGGTTTAACTTCTAAAAAGAGTTAATTAAGTCTTGAATCTAAATGTCAGAAGTACTGCTGATAAAAATGTTTACTCAGCATAACATGTTCCCAATTTTCTTCAGCATTTAGACATTTGGTAAGAACATTTCTTGAGCCAATGTAGTGTACTTTTCATCCAAGATGCATATGCAGTTATTTTCAGTTTTGGTGCAGTGGTTAAGGTGCTGGACTAAGACCATAGAAATAGTTCAGATTCACCCTCAGCCATGGAAACTCATTCAACCTCCTTAATTTACCTATAGGGTAATCAGAAGGACAGAAATGTGAGGAACTATGAGTGCTGTGTGTGTTCCAGGCTCACACAGAAAAAAAAAATCTGGCTGCCTTAATGAGTAGGAGAGAAACACTCTACCCATGCAAACTCCAAACACTTCTTCTCTATCATTTCCATAGAATGTATAAACCTAAGGGTTGAATCCTTGAACCCTAATAAGTCAATAAATGCAGACCAAATCTGTGATGCAGTTCAACTGAGTTATGCACCAGGAAAGAACCTGAAGTATTGTAATTCATCCCATTTTAATTTTACAATTGATACCTTCAGAAATACTTACTGTCCTACAGGATACCAGCGATGTTTGGTTGTGTAAAACATTTTACTAAGTGCCTCAATTGTGGGCTCATCCTTGTAGACTTCCTTTTCTTCTAATTTAGATTTCAGGACTTGTTCATGTGTTTCTTCTTTATAGGTCACAGGGTCTAGTTGTGGAATGGGCTGTCAAAGTATATGTTATCCAAATTAAGAAATACAACTAAAAGTTTATTTCTCCAAAAAGATTCCATTTACTAACACTACACATCTAGATGAGCTGGCACTATTTGACTGTAGTACAGTTAATAGAGGCTAGGAATACAAGACAGCAAAACTATTAATACTAATACACCAAGGAAAGTTTTGTAAAAAGCATTTCTAATAAGATCTTAATACAAGGACTTTTTACAAGACTTTTCTTAGTGTGTATAGTTAGCCTAGCATCCTGTTTCCATCAACAGGCAGCCATATTTCTCCAGGAGGTTTACCTGCAAAGCATAAAGACAGTGCTGACTTTCTCACTGTTTCCCTCCATAACCACGTATATCCAGCGATATGCTGCTTTTAAATCTGGAAGACTTGCTTATCGTCCTTGCCTACTCCCTTTAATCTATGATAGTCAATAATTACATATTTTGTGGCACTGAATTCATAAGATAACTGTGTGTGAAATAAAAGTATTGTCTAAATGTTATTCCAACCAATATTAGAATCACTGACTCCAAACTTTAGAGAGGGAGCTTCTACAACTGTACTCTAGGTAATCCATAATCAATGAAAGCATTTATACCTTTAAAATGATCCTCAACAATATTTAAGGTTACAGTCAATATTGTACTTCTTCTAAATAGTACTGAGATTACCAGGACACCATTTTCCCATTATGTGACCTGAATGTATTTTTGTCATCTATTTGAAGGTAGCTCAAAGTATCTGAGGTAATCCATTAATGTAATTTTGCTACCTCCTGTATTTACCTTTTATGATCTTACCTTGTAAATCACATTTATATTATGGTATAATACCCAACAACATATATATGAGGAAGATTACCTAGGCCTAGTAACAATTTTCAGGAAGATACAATTTTCAGTAACTTACTTTTGTATGTTCATATGGAATATCCACTGAAGGGTGATAGCAAACAATTGTCTTTCCATCTGATGTCATAGCAAGTTCAACTTTGCTAGAAAATAAAGCAGACGTCAACATTCCTGCCATTTTAAGAAGATGGCATTGGAGATAATGCTTTAATTAAAATTTATGGAAAATATACTAAACAGTAATTATTTTGAATGACACCCATAAACTGTAAAATATTTAACTAAAAGACACAAGATTAAAAATTGCCAAAATATATTCAATAACAAAGTATTTTAATAAACATAAAAAAACCAAACAAGCAAACATGCAATACATAAACTGCATAGGAGCTAAAACTGGTATTTGTAATCTAAAGACAACAAAATTTTAAACGCCCATATTCAATATTTCTGTGGGACGGATGAACTGCCTACATGATAGCCAGAGGCATATGCCCCACTGATGCTGCAGACAAAGTGGTGGGTAAATGCAAAATTGTGTACCCCGCAATATGATGGAAATAACACAAAGAACAAGATGATTCAATATTTCTTTGAAAACTTAATGAAAGTAAGTATTTGGTACTTCTACAGTAATATAACTAAAAATGGAGATCAATTGTGTATATTGTGTATTTTTTGGCACTTGTGTCAGTTTTCTAGCCAAGTTTCCCAGCACTCTGAGTTGCTTCAGAACAATATATAGTATATTTCAGTTTAGGAGATAGGGTAATAGTATGTTAGCTTGCAAACTGGACCATACTGGCTCTATCAGGCCTGTTTATATTCTGTCCCTAATATATAAATTTGCAGAAAGGCTAGAGAATATTTTTGTGAACCAACTTCTAGAAACTCTGCAAATAGCACCTCTCTTTCATAATTAAATAACAGTATACATGTAGAAACAGCTGAAGCAGTTTACAGAACAACAAAAAAAAGACATGTGCTTTGTATGCTCTTCCACATATTGTGAATAATTCTTTTGCAGGATTTGCAGTCCTAGTCGATAGTTATTTCACTGTTTAAATAACCTTTATGAAAAAGCTGCTATTCTTATCTGTTTAGAAATTAAAATAATATACATTATTAATTAGTTAAACCTAATCAATGTATCAGGCTGGTTAGTTTAAAACAAAGGTACACACCAGTTTTTGCATTTGTCTTCAACCCACACATAAGACAAGGGAGTTGCAGTGTACTGGGGATATTGTGATGGCACACCGTATGAAACTCAATTACCAGCCCATTCAGTACAAACATTAGCATCTAACAGTCTTTGTAAATTAATAGTGATAACATGTAGAATAGTTAATACTTGCCAGTTATAGTCATCAGGAAGTGGTGAATATGTAGATTTGGGACAGGCATGAAATACTGCTGCATCTGCAAATACAGGAGCTAAATAGTATAACAGAATACACACCAGACTGTCAGTCTCTTAACACTGTGGGAATGAAAATACCACCAAGGTTATATATTGTAGTGCTAATCTAGGGGTTGATGATAAATTTAGGGGTTTTCACTCTAGCATAAATCCAGTTGTTTCACTGTTCAAAACTTTAAATCAAATTGCAACTTTGAAAGAAAAAGCAAAAGGACTTCTATAGGGCAGTTTTATCCAACTTGGTGTTCTCCAATATTTTGGATTAGAATTCTTATAATCCTCAGTTTTGGTACCTTAGAATAATGGGAACTGAGGAGGGCTGATTTAGAACATACAGAAAAGGGTGAGATGGGGAAGGGATATAAATGTTCATGGACATTTAAGGCAAGACTACATACATTGGAAATCCAAGCCCGATCCGGTAGGGATTGCGGCGGGTGGTTCGGAGAACCAGTAGCAAAAATCCCTGTGCGCGCCCCCCCCCACCATGCCCAGCTGAGCCGCACGATCATCAGAGGCTTTTTTTTTTTTTACTTTTAAAAGCATTTTTTCTACAACTTCTGCCGAAAAAATGCTTTTAAAAGTAAAAAAAAAAGCCTCTGATGATCGCGCGGCTCAGCTGGGATCTCAGAGACTTTTAAAGCATTTTTTTCTGCAACCTCTTCAGTGGAAGAGGTGGTTAAAAAAATGCTTTGAAAAGGCTCTGATGATCCTAGCTGTGTTCCTGATCGGCAGAGGCTTTTCAAAGCATTTTTTTGCATTTGCAGAAAAAAATGCTTTGAAAAGTTAAAATAAAAAAAGTTGGCCACGCCCACCCAGTCACATTACCCCCCCCCCCACACACACACACACCAAGCCATGCCCACAGAATCCGTAGTAACAAATTTTACATTTCACCCCTGCCAACAAAGTTCTTTTTCTGCTCATCTGCTATCCCCACAGTTGCCAGTGAAGCTGCATTATTTGTTCCTCCTGGGAATTTATATTTCTTATCACTCAAAATACCATTATATTTCCTTATCCATGAATATACAGTAGGTAGTCAATTTACAATCACAACTAACACTGGAAATTCTGTTGCTAAGTAAAGTGGTTGTTAAATGAATCTTACACAGTTTTACCTTTTTAGCCCATGGTCATTAAGGGAATCATGCAGTTGTTAAGCAAATTTGGCTTTGTCCTATTGATTTTACTTGTGGAAATCCCATGGGAAAGTTGCAAGTGGTAATCATGTAACCATGAGACACTGAAAGCCTCATAAATATGTGCCACTTCCCAAATGCCCAAAGGTTGATCATGTGACCACAGGGAGATTGTGATGATTGTAAGTCACTTATTTTAGTACTGTCATAACTTTTGTTATGTTGACAACATAAACAGTTGTTAAGTGAATGGTCATAAGTCAAGGACTACCTGTAAAGACATTGACAACCAAGCAAAGATCAGAAAAATAGAACTGTTTCTTCTTGCATAAACTGAATACTATTACTGAATAGAAAAGGGCTTAATCAATTTTACATTGAAGTCAATTCTTTCTGTTCCTACCCAAGCCAAGTAACATAGCTTTATGGTGACAACATCCTTGTCTCTTGAGCAAAGGAAGGCCACCACATGGAGGATTATCAGATGGCCAATATCTGACATAATGTTCATTTTTTCAGAAAGATTGAAATGGGCTGTTGATTTCTAATGTAAGGTCACTACTCTCCTGGCCACAAAGAAGCAGTATTCTAGTATCCAATTAGCTAGTAACACAGAGAATGCACAGTGCTTACCAGTTAGCAAAGGCTTCCTGATGAAAGTTGCCAAATGCAAAACAGACTTCCTTGAGGCTGTGGCCATGGTAGCTGGTCAAAGAGTGGAATTTGGAGAAATCAATTCAGGTTTCATTCTTGTTTGAAAGTTAGCTCATTAGCTTAAATATGTTAAGTCAATAACAATTACTCCAGTATTTCAACAGCTGTTCCATGCATTACTAGGGAGCAATTAACAATACAAAGTGTAATCACTGCCTGAGAATTCATTATTTTAATTTCATAGGTGGGAACTTCTTCATATTCACAGTCATTATTGATTATTTCATTAGTCATAGTCCTCTAAACCAACCTTAAAAATTTCCAGGTATGTGGACTTCAGTTCCCAGAATTACCATCAATGGCCATATTGATTATGGAATGTTGGATCTGAAGTCCACATACCTGGAAATTGCCATAGCTGAGAAGCACTGCTTGAAAGCCGCACATTTCCAAGGTAGAATTAGGATATTGCAAAAATAAGGAGAAACCAAGTTATATAAAGCACGCAATAACTGTTTTCCCCTTAATTTTAAACAGTTCTATTTAGTCTTTTTGTAATGAACAGTCAAAAATTGTCCCTCATTTAGTATAGCAGTATTTGTATGCCTATCATATAAATTTAACTTTTATTAATCAAATTTATATATCTGTTCATCTCATGAAAAGTGACTGCATACAAGAATCCAGTAAAACAGTGAATATATAATCTATATATCTATACATCATCTAAAACCATTATATAATAATTATTAAAAAGCATTAAAATGATTTTTATTTTATTTAATTCTATCTTTATGTTTATAAATAATTCAAGGTGGTGAACATACCTAATACAGTACTCCTTCCTCCTCTTATTTTCCTCACAACAATGACCCTATGTGGTTCCACCTGTGCTGAGAAAGAACGATTGGTCTAAAGTAACCAAATCGGCTTTAATGGCTAAAGTGGGACACTCTCCCCCTTTTCAAGGCTAGTATCTTAACTACTAGGCCAAACTATAAAAGAAAAGTTAAAAAAGAAAATAATAGGCAGAAGATATTAATAACAAATCTGTTCTTTATCAAAATATTACTTGAATGCAACAGCTATTGATGCCATGGTGTGGCTTTAAATGAGTGCTCAAGTCTCTAGTAGTCTTTCACCAACCCCAAAGTTAAGCAGAATTAACACAACTTGACTGCTTTTCAACGTATTTCTATCACCACCCTCTCAATTCCTGCACATTCACCCTTGTTGTTCTTAGTATTTGTCCCAGTTATTTGCAGGATGCACTTGTTTTACATTGCCTAATTCTTGTCAATGCATGGTGTGACATGGGGTTTTGTTTTTCAGCCAGCTTGTCATTGTTAATTAGGCTGACAGGAGATGACTGGCCCAAAGTCATTCAACTGGTTGCCATGCCTAGGGGAGGACTAGAAGCTGGCAGAGGGGAGGACTAGAAGCTGTTAACAGTCCAGCTACACAACTGGCTCTCTCTGCATCTTTATTCCAATATGGCTTTTAAAGTTATTTAAACAAACTAATATTATTAATATAATGCATGAACAAATAATAAAAGTTAAAATGCTACTTTAGTATTTTAAAATAGACATGTTTTTTTTTTAAAAAAAAGGATTTTAAGCCAACACTGAAAAGAGAAAAAAGCGTCATTAGGCAAATATTTTAGGAAGATAGTTCCATATAGTATCTGTGGGAAATGTAAAAATTCTGACTCTTATTGCCATCCATTTAGCTTGGAGAGTAGTATCATTTGAAATTCTCATATACTATGAACTGGTTTAGAATTAAACCATTAAATTCACAAACAGGTATATTATGAATTATAGGGTTGTAATGGTGTTACACTTAAAATGATATTTAAATTCAGTTAAGTCTACGATAATAACCTACATATTGTAAATTCCTATGCAATTAGTCTTTATAAGAAGTTGGCTTACACAACAGAGAAGGCAGAAATAACGACCTGTCTGCTAGGAGTTATTGCTCTCATTTTACTGATTTTACTTGATTCTAGTTAGTATTTACCAATCATTTGGGGTAAAAAAAATGACCTAATTTAGTCACCAAATTTTGTGCTAATTAATCATTTAATTTATATGCCGCTCGACTCCCAGCGACTCTGAGTGGTAAATTGTGTTGGACTACGAGCGCCATAGAATGGGAGATTCAACTAGGATGAGAAGAGTGGAAGCTGCAGTCTAACACGTGGAGAATATCAGATACCAGAAGTGCCCAACTACACTATTTAAACGGCATAAGCTAAAGTTTCTATATGAGGGCGGAACTTTTGCGACAGGACAAGAGGACGTGACCAGACAGCCAAAAGTCTAATCCAGCGAAAAGAAATAACGCAGAAAAGCTTACCAAACAGAGGACACCGGATCTCTATGACATAGACGAATTCTCGGAACAACTTCCGGGAACCCCTCAAGATTCACCAAAGGACATTGGGAAATGTAGTTCGGATGAGAAGACTGTCCAATTGGTAGCATCCGAGTGTGTAATGATAGATCTTAGCACAGGAGTCTTTCCGATTAGTTTCGTTTTCATAGTTTATCAGCGCAAACTTTCCTTCCTTCTTTCATAATCATAGTCTGGTTTGCGTGGCATGGTGTGTGAAAATAGAACAGTCCAATCTCGCGTGACATTGGGTAGGACTGGGAATGATTCCTACCTGAAACTCTGGACAACTTCAGAAAGTAGGGTAGTTCTAGTATACCGCTGAAGTGTCTGATTTGTAGTTATTTGACAGTAATAATAGAAAATCATGGTTATAGTCACATAATTATCTGCCACAATGTCCTTCCTGTCAGTGACTACTTCAGCTTCAACCACAACAATACACGAGCAAATAATAGATACAAACTCAAGGTAAACCGTTCCAAACTCGATTGCAGAAAATATGACTTCAGTAACAGAGTGGTCAATGCCTGGAATGCACTACCTGACTCTCTTGTTTCTTCCCCAAACCTCCAAAACTTTAACCTTAAACTGTCTACTGTTGACCTCACCCCATGCCTAAGAGGTCTGTAAGGGGCGTGCATAAGCGCACCAGCGTGCCTACCGTCCCTGTCCTAATATTCCTTTTTACTTACTCTTTTCATGTATTCAAATTATGTTTATACTTTTACCTGCTATCTTATATATGCTTGACAAATAAACTTATGATTATGAAGATACTAATTCAGGATAACAATTTACTGAATATATTAACAGTATAATTTGAATTGCTAGAATAATATAGACTAAAATTGTAATGGCTAAATTGAGGTAATTGTGTGTAAACTAGATCAACTATGATTTACTGAACCATTTAACACTGTTTAATTCTATGTGTGAAATCAGCAAGTGATATTTTCCACCCAAATTCTGCTGGAATGGGGGGGAGGGAAGCACTAAATAACTGGGTCCTAGAAACAAATGTTTGTAAGTGTGAGCTCAAGTCAATGTAATACAAAGCAATAACACATGCTTGTGTTCAGATCTAACTGCTTGTTCTTTAATTCCAAGTAGATAATTCTATAACTGGTTTTGGCTGGAGGCTCTAACTTAAACAAAAATATATTTGATGGGCTTAAAGCCCTTCTACCCTGGTAGGTAAAGTGTAAGTCAATTTCTTGACTTGTGTTTCTACATTTGGAGAAAGACATGGTGCAATTGTAAAATATATAAATTCTAGGCATCTGCAAGATCCATTCTTAGCATCTTAGTTTGGGAAAACTTAGAGCCTGAAAATCGATGTAGGCGACAAGGTTCATTTAATTTAAGTCTGTTTTGTGATCTGTTGGATCATAGGTGAACATCCTAGGATCCACAATGAAAAAGTCCTCCAAATTCAGAACCACTAATATTTTGTTCCTTAAAAATACTCAGTGGCTGAAATGGTTGGCTGGTTTCAGATTTATTTGCCAAAATACAGACTTAATATTCCAGTGCACTCAGATATAAGAATGGAAGGATAACATTCAGAAACTGTGGTGTAAAAGGAAAAGAAAGAGGCAGTACTAGATGGGAGGAGATGGGAGGAGAAATAAGTTGGGAAATGGCACATCCAGTATTGTGGATGAGCTTCCAAAAAGTCTTGCTCAGCACACTTCCCTGCAGTGTCATTGTTGTATCTTCCTAACAGAAGCCCAGAATAAAAGCAATACTACTATAATATGTAAACATAGACCAAAAAAATATTTAACACAGTGAGGAAAGATATGGAGACAACCTGTTTTAGAATTTAGAATTACCAGAAATCATCTATGGTAGGCTGAAACAATCAAAAGAGGGTAACAGGATGTCCATAGGGATGGAGAAATAGTACCGTAAAGAAGAGGGAGTCAAGCTATTCTCCTGAAGGCAGGACAAGAAGCAATGGATAGAAACTAATCAAAGAGAGAAGCAACCTAGAAATTTCCTGGCAGTGAGAACAATTAATCAGTGGAACAACTTGCCTCCAGAAGTTGTGAATGCTTCAACAGTGGAAGTTTTAAAGAAGAGATTGGATAACCATTTGTCTGAAATGGTATAGGGTTTCCTGCCTGAGCAGGGGATTGGACCAGAAGACCTTCAAGGTCCCTTCCAACTGTTCTGTTAAATAGGCCCCTTCAGTCAGACTTCACTGGCTACCTCTCTGTGAGAGTGGCCCATGAATGTTGATGCAGGGTAATTGATATTGGTGACATGCAAGTGTAGGAAGTTAGCACCCACCCATCTCCTAGAAGAATGAAATATTCTAGGTGATATTAAAAAGGCAGAATATTATATTTTCCCTAAAGGAGAAACATGTTTCTAAAGACATAAACTCAGAGCCTCAGCTCCCTGCGCCGCCGCCCCCCCCTGATATTTTGGTGCCAACCTATCTACAAGACAAAAGGCTAGGCCAGCTTATCTACAAAACAAAAGACCTTCACCCTCAGGGCATAATAGGATTAGCCCTCTACCTATCTCACCACATGGCACCTGGGAAGATTGCACCACCCAGCAAGATTCAACCAAGCCTGGGACTCAAGACAGCCTACAAAGTTATCCCTGCATAGTGCCCTCAAACAGCCTCCATGTTTCCATTGGAACTGAACCCAGATGGACATTTCTTCCAACACAAGGATACTGAGTTTTATGTTCATGCAGTAGAAAATAAACATAACCTTTTTCTAAAAAAAAAAAATTAGCTGCATTTAATTATTGACAGGGTATCTGTTCTTTAACTGATTTGCAAAAATCGTTAAGTCTATTCTACACATGGGGTAGCATTAGTAGGCAAGCTATGCTTTCTAAGTATCTGAATTTGATAAATAATGAAATTAAATCAGTCGAAGTGATCTGTAGTTCTTAAAAGCTTACACTTCACTAACATTTTATTACAAACCCATATTCACCCTGGAATTTATTATGAATTAAGTAAAAATTACTTTTGAATTATCAGGTATAGAATTCTACGCTAGATTTATAAACATTTTAAGATGTTTTAAATACTTTGCAGATGAGGATATCCTCTCCCTTGGTTGAGAATACAATAAAGATAAATTTATACTGTAATTATAACTGCATTTTGTATCTCTCTATCAGCGTAAAGTTGCCTGTTACCTTCAACTTTCTTCAAAATACAAATGGTCCTCAACTTACAACCACAATTGAGCCCAAAGTTTCCATTGCTGAATAAGGCAGTTATTAAGTAGTTTTGCCCTATTATAATATTTTTGCCACAGTTGTCAAGCAAATCACTACAGTTCTTAAGTGAATCATGCAGTTATTAGGTGACTCTGGCTTCCTGCATTAACTTTGCTTGTCGGAAGCCATCTGGGAAGGTTACAAATGGTGTTCACATGACCCTGGGACAGTGCAATTGTCATAAATGCCAGTTGCCAAGTGCCCAAATGTTCATCTCATGACCATGGAGATGCTGCAGTGGTAGTGTGAAAAATGATAAGTCACTTTTTTTCAGTGTTGTAACTTTGAATGATCACTAAACAATTGGTTGTAAGTCAAGGACTACCTGTATTCTTCAAAACATTTTGCATTATCATTTTTTTTTCCAACACCTTGTGACAAAATTGAATCAAGCAATGGTCATGAAATAATCAACTTATTAACAAGCTAAGAGGTTAAGAACAGTTTGTAGTGATGTCCATAGAGCAGGGGTGTCAAATTGGATTTTTTCGAGGGCCAGATCAGTATTGTAGTTCTCCTCCGCAGGGTGGATGGGTGGGGGTGGGGGGTAGGGAGACGGGATGGACCCATCCTCCCATGCCATTTTCGGCCTGGACAGCTTCCTGCAGCACCTTGCTGGTCAAAATGGGGCACGGGGGCCCCTGCACGCAGCTCCCTTGTGCCCCATTTTGGCTGCCAGAGGCACCGCGGTCCAGTCCATTGCTATTTCAAGGCCGGCCCCTTAGACCAGATTTAAGCACACCCCCCCCCCCCGCGGGCTGGATCTGGCCCGCGGGTCTTGAGTTTGACACCCCTGCCAGAGAAGAATCAAAATCTATGATAAATGTAGCATTATGTTCAAATGGGCTTGTAAAAAGGATGGGGCAAAGGTCCCAACCCATACCCACCATCTTTCAGATTTTGATATCTTCCATTTATTGTTGCTGGCAATCCTTTCTGTCTACTTAATACAAGGCAGAGCTGAGTCATTCAGGGAAAGAGTTGCAGCATTGTGACCAATGCAATGGAAATATGGTACTGTAGAATGGAGGCACTACTTTTCCCAGTATTGCTAGAGAGATTGGTGGTTTTTTTCCCTTGGATATTACTTAGGTGATGGTTTCATAATGTGGTTGCTGAATTGCATATTACTTTCTTTAAAGTAACATTGCTTTTAAGTAAAGTTGCACTCCTGGTGGCTTCATGGACATGGCTATGTCATTTTCTTGGCAACAGTACAAAACTGCTATACTGTTTACTGCTTTCTTCTGAGAGTTCTTTCTCCCTAGTCTGGTTTTTCCTGATGATCCAAATACTAATCAGGCCTGACCCCAATTAGTTTCCAAGCCCACATAAAATCAGCCAGATGCTGCTTCCTGCTGAGGCAAGTCATGTTTGTATGTCCTTCAGCAGGTATATGACCGTAGCTCAGCCTTCCCCATCCTGGAGCTGAATTAGATGCCAGAATTCTCAGTCCACATGAGAATTAATAAATAAATAAATAAATAAATAATTATTGACATTAATTTTTTTTCCTGTACATAAAATAGTTTAACATTGAACTGTGTAGAGAAAATGTAACAATTTTCAATTTAAGCTGCTGGTGACTTAATGGGTATGTTAAAATGGCCATGTGGAAGTCCTTTGTGCTGTCATCTTCTAGAACAGGGGTGTCAAACTTGTGTCGTCATGGTGGCATCACGTGATGTATCAGGACATTTTCCCCCTTCGTTAAACTGGGTGTGGCCACCATGGCCAGTGCGTGACTCATCTGGCCCAGGGCCGGGAGTTTGACAGCCCTGTTCTAGAATGTTTTTAAAACCTTGCTAGTGTAAGAGACATTTTCAGGAGAGCATCCTGGAGTAGGAAGAAGTGATTTGTAATTTTAAGACAGGATCTATAGCGAAAGAGAAACACAGATCAGCAAATAAAAGACAGATGTTTTACATTTTTTCAACATAAATTTATTTGAATTCAACTACAATGTTTAATATGGAATTGTAGCATTAAATATTAGTATCACAAAGCAACCTTCCTAGATGAGTCCTTCATAATAATACCAGCATTTTACAGCCACTGGGAGAGTAGGAAACTAGGAAGTTATTTGTGAAGGACTCCATTTCTAAGAAGGCCCCATGATCAGATAACTATCATTCCAGTCTTGGATTCAGAAGAGACACCGAAAATAGAATTGCTATTGAAATATGAAGGCATGAAAAATTTGCTTTCAGTGCAAATGCAATATGAGAACAATATTAAATTACCAATAGGCATTATGAGACAGCTGCCTCAAGATGCAAGTTTAGGATGCAGTGGAATGGCAATAGTTATGTACTGACTTTTACAGTAAGAGAGATACAGCACTGATAGCTGAACAGATGTTTGATATGATCTGCCCTTATGCACAGGTATTACATTAAATTGATGGTCTCTAACTTGTCTACATGACAACTTATGAGGCATAAGGTTATTAGATATATGAAGAAAGGAAGGACATGGAGAATTGGACAAATGGGTGGGTGGAACACACTGATTGTTTAACTTTCTTGGCATCCCCAACAAAATTGGAAAAAATTGTAATGAAAATAAAGTATTTAGATCTACACGTGTATGAAATTACTTTTGCCAGTATCAGTTTTTTTAATTGCAGGAATGTGCTGGAGCCAATTAGTAGGCAAAAGTCTTGTATGTCCCTTCTAGTACTGATGTTATCTAATTGGATAATGAAATGTCTGCAAGGATACAATCAAACTTAGACTACCAAGGAACTCCATAGTTCAACCCTGAGCTACAAATATTCTCTTTTATTAGAACCAAATAAGGTCTTATTAATTTCAGGCAATAGGGAATCTACAAATTAAAATCTCCAACCTTGTTAACTTGCCATTAGCATTCATTAGGGAAGCCTCATGGTGAAAAGCTGATACGGAAGAGATACTGAAAAGGCCTGACAATATTTGATTTTAAGCCTGTGCTTGCTGAATGGAGGGCAGGAGGATAAAAAGATCATGTCTTCCTTTTGCCCAACTCTGATAATCCTAGGTCAGGGGTCAGCAACCTGCAGCTCTGGAGCTGCATGTGGCTCTTTTACCCCTCTGCTGCGGCTCCGTCACTCAAAATATGCATCACAACCGCCAATGTGTGACACCCACCGGCATGCGATTTATTGAGTTTTTCAACCCCCAGTACGCCAATCATGGATAAATCCAAGAAAAGAAACATTTCAGAAGAAATCAGAACATTTAATTCAACTACATATGCTAGTTTTGTGGTTGCTCAAGAAATAGTCAGGCACGGGAAAGATTTTGTGGCTCCCGGTGTTTTTTTTTCTGTGGGAAACGGGCCCAAATGGCTCTTTGGCCAAATGGTTGCAGACCCCTGTCCTAGGTGCTTAAGGATATTGATCTACCTGTGTACTGAGGGAGAACAATGCAATATTATCTTGTTGGTAGATCTAGTGGAAATAAATGTGCTTTGTTGTTGTTAGTTGCGAAGTCGTGTCTGATCCATCACGACCCCATGGATAACATTCCTCCAGGCCTTCCTGTCCTCTACCATCCTCTGGAGTCCATTTAAGCTCACACCGACTGCTTCAGTGACTCTATCCAGCCATCTCATTCTCTGTCATCCCTTTCTTCTTTTGCCCTCAATCTTTCCCAGCATTAGGCTCTTCTTCAGTGAGTCCTTAGGTGGCCGAAGTATAAATGTGCATTTGGGAGCGAGCATAACAAACTAATTTTAAAAAGATACATATTTAATATTTCCCCCATAAGCCATATTAAAATGTTTACTTTTTTGATGATCACGTGGTCCACCTAAAGGAAATTGGCTGTGCTAAACTTTATGTGGTTTGTTTAGTGTTTTATTCTTTTGTGTAAACCCAGCCAACTTTAGTTGATTCAAGCAAATAACGGTTAAACAACCATGGTTTAATCTTCAGGCAAAAAAACCCAAACCCCTCATTGGGATGAGAATTTTACTGCTTTGCCTGAGGCAACAGAATGCAGAACGGCCTTTCTCAAGCAAAGAGAGACGCCTCAATGGTTCTCATCTTTAAGGGAGACTAAGAGCCGCGCCTTCTAGAGTCCTCCCGCTCAGGAAACCACTGGGTTCATTCATCCTCTCTTGCTAGCAATTGACACTACACTTCCCAGCTTGCCCCCGGAGGTGCTGCGGTGACGTTACGGGAAGTGAATCACGGGCTTCTTCCGGTAGCGCGTAAGCCCCGAGCGGAGTCGAGGTCCAGTGGAGACTATATCGTGATAAGACAAGATGGCTGGGTTGCCCCGCAGGATCATTAAGGTACCCGCTTTACTTCTCCTCTTGTCTGTTTCCTCTCCTCCCTTCCTCCCCCCCTGCGGCAGCCGGAGGCAGGCCCCGCGTGTAGCTCGTGGCCGGGAGAGCCTGGCGCAAATGCTTCGGGGGCGCGGCGTTTCCGGTGAGGGAGACAGGCAGTGGTGTCACTCCGCTTGCCCGCGCCGCTGCTGCTGCTGCAGGGGGCGGGGGGGGGGAGAGCAGCGAGGGACCGGCGGCAGGGAACAGCCACCGCCATTCGAGGCGCGCTCTCGCTCGCTCGCTCGCGTGCGCGTATATGTGCAAAGGAGCGACGGCCGATGGGTGCGTGACGGATGCAAGGAGCGCCGCGGGCGAGGCCTCGGCACCTCAGCCTGCCGGGAATGAATGGGAATTTCAGGCGGGGAGGCTTGCACGAGCCCCCTCCCTCTCCGGCCGTCCCCTCTTCCGGGCCTTTAGCGCGCGGTCCACCCGCCCCTCAGTCCCCGCCCCGCCCTGCCCTTCGTTTTATTCTGCGGCCGAAGAGGGAGGTGTTTTGATGGGGCAACGCAGGCTAAGAGATGTATGACCTGGGGCCGGGCCGAGCCGGCAGACGGGTGGAAACGGCTCAGCTGAATTGCTTCCCCAGAGCTCTGATATGCAGTCTCTACATTCATTCGCCGCCGAAATAATTCTGCTCTTTTCTTTCCGATAAACAGCTAATCCCGGGGAGAAGTGAGCGTGCTCTCCCTTCCCACGAGGAGGAAGGAGATGGTCAGTTTAGCGATGACTCATGAGTACCTCCTTAAGGAATTGTGCTTTCCACCGCTTGCCAAATTGCCTTGCAGCTCCTTTCCCCACCTCCTGTGTTTTTGTTTGAGTAAATCCAGATTTGGATAGAAGCTAAAATATTTTAATTTGAATGCATGCATCTTATGGCGGATTCTTGATGCCTCTGTGTGTGGCATAATTCCCTTTCTGCAGAATTTAATGTAAAGTTTTAAAACCATGAAGAAAAGAAGGTGAATTAACTGTTAAGCACTCGATTTAAAATAAATCCACTTACAAATTGTCAGTCTTCTATATGTATTTTGTCATTTGTAGCATTTTGTTTTGTGTAGTTGAATATTTATGAAAATCTGTTCCGGTGTTAATAGAGCACTTATGATTTCTCTAGCTAAGAGGGGTATAGATGATTCTGCTGAAGGAGATGCGTTTCCACTGGTGATAGGGCCAGAATGGATTTCCCAGAGACTCAATTAGGCAGATGTATGAGAAGTTACCTCCACCCTTGACTGGTGGAAGTTGTTCATTTTTCTTTCCTCTCCACAGCTGTTTGATAAATATAATTAGAAATTTAGTAATATAATTTTATTGGTAGGTACTAGGAGTTATAGGAACTATGCACACACATAATGCACACATACAAATGATAATGAACTTTGATAACTTATACTAAAATCCTTAACACATTGTAGTCTTATAGCTTTCTCCAAGATACAATTAATTGCTTTGTATTTTAGAATGACTTTTCTGGGAAGGTTCAGCTTTAGTGATGAAATATCTCTTCTTTGGAGTAAAACACCAGTTAAAACTGCAACTGTAAATTTCTTTTAACTGGTAATTTATAAAACTAGTTCACAATCTTCAATATTACTAAAGGAGCAACACCAAGCCAAATCTATTTGCTCTAATGTGCTTCCTGTAGCTTTCTTGTTGACCAATTTGGAAATGGAATGTTGAAATAAAAAGGCCTTTGATGTGATCAAGCAGGTCATATCTCTATTATTACAACAATGAAACAATTTATAATAGTTCTAATCCAAACCGAGAAGAAAGCATCAGGGTTGAAGAAAGGGTTGGGATTTTTTTGGTAGATTTGGCTTACTTGATCAAACTATTCATATACAGGTATATTATTTGGACTCACTACATTGGCATTTCAAGGTTACATTTAGTTATTAGCCATTGTAGTTGATAATGCAAACCTGCAGCTAATTATGTATTATCGTAGATAAATCTTGGAAACAACTGGAGGAGGAAAATGTCTCTTCACAAAAGGAATGGATCTCTGAGCAACAGCCACCAAATATAAGAATGAGTGATTTATTGCATTCTTCGTTAGAGAATAGACAAACGTATTTCTTTTAGCACCACCTGGGTCTATGATATAATCCTTGTTCCACTAAGCCTGAGACTCCTAAGTCTGTTGTAATATCTGAGAATGGTGCTGATATGAATAACACTCATTTGGTCCACAAATCCCTGGTACTCAGACCTGGTAAAATCTTTCACATTTTAGCAATGGGATCATCCAAAAGGATACACCTACCCAGAACCTAGTTGGTTAGTAGCCAAATGTATGGAAATTGAGTGGACATTTTGTTAACCTGCGGTACAATAGCAAAACTATCTAAGCCATCCTAGCATTCTAAAGAACTTCTATTTGTATATACTAGTTGCTCATATAGTGAGCTATCTGCAGACAGGCTAAAAATAATATCACCAATATCAGTCTCCATTCCCCAGATCCTGACCTTTCTATAAATTGGGATCTTGCATAAGTATCAGCCTTCCCTTTAGTACTGTTACCAGGAAGCATTGAACCTTTCTTGGCATCATCAAGGGATTCCTAAGTGGGAGGGATCCCTGTTAAGATTAACAGCTATCCAGAAGTATCTGTTGTGGGGCTTTCAGCTAGTATTTCAAGTCATAACCTGAGCCCTGATTGAACTCTTATGTGAGTCAGCTTGGAACTCCCTGCATGAAGTAACATTCCTTAGTCCCATAACTTTAAACATTGCTCTCTACCAAGAAAAAATTGTGTGTTATCTAGCCAAACATTATCATCATCGTCATCTCTGTGGCTAGACCAAGGGTGTCAAAACTGACAATCCGCAGGCCAGATGCATCATATGCAGGCCATGCCCACCCCAGCTCCGCGAATGGGGAAAACATCGCAAAATGTCATGTGACAGCAACGTGGCGCTGCGAGTTTGACACCCGTGGTCTAGACCAACTTTCATGACAAAGATGAATTTAGTGTTTTATTGGGGTCAGGAAAGTATCTTTCCTTTCACTCAAATTCTAGGTTTAGTTAAAGAGGCATCAGCACAAATTGGATACCAGATTAATAATCACAATTTAATTGAGCAGAATAGAGAGATTTGGAGTTTTAGATAGCCATGTGTATTTCCTTAAATGTCCCATCTTGGCTATAATTCCTATCTTATCATCATGATCTGCAGATGGATCAAGGATTGCATCTGACTAGTCTTGCCCAGGAGGTATTGTGTCAGTCCACCAAAAATGCACTATTTTAATTCCCCTAGGCAATAACGCTCCCTGGGAGATGTAAAAAACGAAGCCTTTTTTTTATAGTAGAAACAAGGCATCTAGCTCATTCTGGCGAAAGAAAGAAAAGGGAAAATATGAATGTATCATGGGCTCCATCAATATTTATATGTTCTTTACACTGGCTCATATTTGTTGCTACTTTTCTCAAGTGTTTCTAATTAAATTCTCTTTCTGGCTTCACATTCCCAAAACTAAAAGTAGTGTCAAAATCTTTCATGTCTTACATTGAGAATGTGGAGAAAGATGATGGAATATTGTGTCTGCTGTAAAAAATGATCCAGCCAACAAATACATTAGTTTTATGTTTTGATCTGGACAATTCAAGAGCAAAGTTTAAAGAAATTGGTTTGTAAACATCTTGAAAACTAAGAGTAATAATGACCAGAAGTTAGAATAATTTTTCCAAGGGACTAGTCTTGCCAGATATCTCATTTTTTTCCTTCAGTAGATAATTGGAATGCTTTAAAATAACATATCTTGCTTTCACAAAATTGACAAAATTTTGACAAAATTCAGAAAAGGTAAATGCAGTGCTTTTCATTTAGGAAACAATAATCAAACACACAGAATGGGAAATATGTAGTCTGGTCACTTGTGAAAAAGATCTTGGAATAATTATTAATTACAAATAATATTGGTCGGCGTTTTGATATATCTACAGAAAAAGGCAAATGCAGTTTAAGTTGAATCAACAGAACTATGGCCTTCAAATTATAGGGATAACAGTTCTCTTTATTCTGCATTGGTTGGATCTGCTTTGAGTACAGGTAGTCCTCGATCTACAACAGTTCATTTAGTGACTGAAGTTACAACGGCACTGGGAAAAGTGACATGATCATTTTTCATACTTATGACTGTTGTAGCATCCCCAAGGTCACGTGATTTACATTCAGATGCTTCACAGCTGACTCACATTTATGACGGTTGCAGTGTCCCAGGGTCACTTGATCCCCTTTTGCGACCATCTGACAAAGTCAATGGAGAAACCAGATTCACTTAACAACCCTGTTACTAATTTAACAACTGCAGTGATTCATTTAACAAATCTGGAAAGAAAAGTCATAAAATGGGGCAAAACTCCCTTAATACATTTCTCACTTAACATAAATTTTGGCCTCAATTGTGGTTGTAAGTTGAGAACTACCTGTACTATGTACTGTAGTGTTTGCCATGCTTTAAGAAAGTTTCAGAAAAAGTAGACCGGATTCATAGGACAACAGGAAGAATAATTGGAGGACTAGAACAAGGTTCTGTGAAAAGAGGTTGAAAAAAATATATTTTGTAATAGAAAATTGGGGTGGATAAGAATAATGAATTTAAACTACACGATAGCAAATTCCCATTAAATATTACAAGAAAAAATGGAGTTGTTTGGAACTAATTATACAAAGAAGGGTTGGATTTGCCCTATATTCAGTATGTTCAAATATAATCTATATAACTAATGGGACTTCTTTAATTGGGATTTTAGGATGGACCTGAAGGCCACTTCATTTTGTATGATGATAATGTGCTGTTAAAATTTTCTAAAACTCTTGCATATTTATAATGACAAACTTTTTTCTGATTTTTACTGCTATATTTTCACTGCCTGTGTACTGCAGTACAATCATTTCTGGACCAGTAACAGTTTGTACATTTGTTCTGTACCATTGGAAGCAAATTAATGTCTGCATTAATAAAGTAACAAAAGTGCATTTGAAAAACTGGTTCTATAAATATTATTCAGTATGTTAAATTGGATCTTTTAAAGAAGTCTTCAAGTGTCTTTATCCTTTTTTTATAATAGATAACAGTATTTTTATAAATAGATATCTAGAATCTTTGGATTCATTAACATGATAATTGTTTTATCTGATATTATATTTTAAATTGATAGGCTATATTATGCCTTCCACATATTTATCCAGTTTCTAACAAGCTCAGCTGGAATGGCCAATATTAAGAGAGAATGGGAACTTCACTAACATTTGGAGATAATAAACATTTCCTAATCTGTAGGTAGCTTGTTAACTTTTATTTTAAATCTCTGATCAGATTATTTGTTAAATAATTATGTATGAAATAAATAATATAGATATGACAAGGTAAGTTTTAGGATGCCTCAAATGTTACTATGCTACAATCAGAATAAGATGAAGATTGATAATGTGGGCACATATATTTCAATAAATAGAAAATACTATTTTCAGATACTTTTCTGAATGAATCGGGAGAAACTAATAACTGGAAATACTTCAGTGACTAAAATATGCAGAACTAAGAAGCAGAAAGAATTAAAGGAGATGTAACAAGAACTAATGATTGATCAGGAAATAAGATCTGCAGCTGTGACTACCATGTATGACGGTGTTTGATAATCAAGTTCTTGACTCCTGACTGAGATCTAATAATAGTTCTTTTAAAAATTATAATGAGGCATAGAAAGAAGAGATCAAGTGACAAATGGTGGTGAGAAAGACTAAAGGATTATATTAGGCAGTTAAAAGGTATTTTTGTCCATGGAATTCTAACATATTGTTTATGTCCACAGATTCAGATATTAAATATAGTATAATAATGGTAAAAGCCTTTATTAGGGATTACCTTGTGATAAGACTGCAAGAAAAAATATTTTTCTACTCTTACTGCATCTGCAGGGCTGGCAGCTTTTTCAAAATGATCTGATCTGTGATCTGTGTAAGGTGGTGCTAAGGGAACATCTATAAGGCCATGAACTGAACTCTGGATATCAAGTTGAATGGAGTTGACTGAGGCATGATCTGGCTTGGTTATCACTTGTCTTGAGAAATAGACCAGGCCACGTGGTACATGCATGTTCCTTCCAGTTGGTTAAGGTTTCCTGGGAGACAATATATAATTAGATGCATATAATGGTGAATCCATTTCTGAGGGAGGAAGGGATCCTGCTAACTCCTCAAGAAGCAGTAGTCCTTTCCCTTAATGAATCATTGCTGATCTAATGGTCCTGGACAATTTTCATTCTGTCTATAATTTTCCTTTTATAGCGAAAGTGCTGAGAAGGTAGCTGAGTTGCAAGGTGAAGGTGGCTAAGGACCTTGGCGAAAGCAAGTTAATTTTGCTTTTCGGTAAAGATTCAAACTTGGGTAATGAGTTAGGTTTGATCACATTTGTTGGTAATTTTTCAAAAGGCTGGAGTGGAAAAATGCATCTTTCTGGATCTTTCAGTAGTTTTTGATACCATCAATTATATCTTCTAGACTAGTTTTAGTGAGAAGTGGGAATTGTGTTATTGTGACAGTTCTCCTTCTAGGGTAGTTTCAGTTAGTGGGGAGAAAATCTAGCTCTAGACCCTGTCCCCATTCCTATTTTACACTTACATCAAGCCACTGCTTAATATCATCAGTCAGCATGGGATTAGGTATCATCAGTATGCTGATTATACTTAACTATACTGCTATCCTGGACCAATCAATTACTCAAGGTTCTCTCACAGTATCTTAGGCTATGTGGATCTGGATGAGAAAAAACAGAATCTGGGTTGTAGGCTTCCACCCCCTTATTTGGGGATGTTCCATCTTTAGTTCTGAAAGGGGTAACACTCCCCAGACAAACCAGTCCACAACTTGGGGTCCTTTTGGACTTTTTGGTTCCACTTGCAGAACAGGTAGAAGTTGTGGTCAGGAGGTCCATTGCACAAATCCATTTTGTGCACCAATTGTGCTGCCCAGAGTCATTTTACAGTGAGATGGCTGTCTTATAAAGTAAATAAATATGTTTGGATTAATATCCACGGTCACTCGTGCCTTGGTGACCTTCCATTTGAATTCTTGCAATGTGCTGTTCATGGGTGTGTCTTTGAATACTATTTAGAAGCTATCACTGTTCCAGAATGCAGTAGTGTGGGCAGTTAGAGGCACATCATGGTGCACTCATGTAACTTCACTTCTTTGCAAGCTGCACCGGCTTCCAGTAGGCACAATTTAGGGTTCTAGTGATAAAGTCTTTTTTAGGCAAAGGACCAGCTTATTCCCTTATCTTTGGTTGTTTCTGCTGTCACATAAAGAGATGTTTTATGTTCTCCATGAAACAGTGCCATCTCATGGGACCCAGGAGATATGCCTTTTCCTTTGCAGCTCCTATATTATACAACATTTTTTGCCCAAGATTTGAATTCCTTGACCATTTTGGCCTATTATTTGGCTTTGAAAACTTCCCTCTTCAAGCATTGGACCAGGTGTTGAATGAGTCCATTCTGTAAGATATTGGCATTTATTGGAGTATGGGTTTCTAAATTATTTTTGTTTTGATTATTTGCCCTGATTCTACCCTAAATTAAGGGATTACAGGGCCGTAAAAAGAGAGTTTGTTTTATAGCGTTTAGCTCTTTTTAAACTTAATGTTACCTGCCCATAATCACTATCTCTGAAGTCGATGGTCATAGAAATATATTAAATAATAATAATAAAAAAATAAACAGCTTGTATTCTGAACCACATAGGACTGGACTTGAGAAAGTACTGTGAGAATAAGAGGGTGATAAAATACTTGTAGAATGATCAATCTGATTAGGTAAAGAAAAGGATTTATCTTAGTATCGGATGGCACTCAGTAAAAGAAAAAGACACAAAGTCTTGATTCAGACACTGTACTAAACCAGATAAGGTTTGTTTACTCTGATACAGCATGTTACAAGAATCTAGCCAGAAATGGCTTGCATTTAAGGTATTTTGTTAATCTTTAAGGGTGTGCTGTGGCCTCATCACACCCTTAAATATGGTCATGGGTGCCCATGCCATATTTTATCAGAATCTCCTTATAAATGTATCTTTTCCTAGGGCATTATGACATTCATGCAACCCAGGAAAATACACATTTTAGTTAGGGAGGCATATCTGCCTCAGAGCACCTTGTCATATTATGAGAATAGCTCTATAATTTAAATGTGTTATTTCCATGGGATCACACAGTTACTCTGTAGGCCCAGGAATAGATGCAGTTTCTTTAAGGAGGCATTGACAAATACATCTATTCTGAAATGTCTTTTTGGCTCCGAATCTGAATTATGCCATATCCCTATTAATCTTAATGTGTTTCTTGTAAGAGGTGGAAATATGTCGCATATACTTAGTATATTTGCAATATGTAACTTTATAAATTGTGTAGCAAGTACAAGTGCTGTATTCAACTAGTTGCTATGACCAAAGAGGCTGTAGATCTCTTTCCTCTGATAGTAAAAAACAAAACTGGATTCAGGTATCTTAAGATAAAATATCCATTTGGTTTAAAATAAACACTTCTTCATTGTTAGATACAGATCTGTTTTTTCTATCGTGTTTCCCCGAAAATAGGACATGTCCCGAAAATAAGCCCAAGCCTGATTTTTGGGGTGTGCCTAAATATATACCCTGCCCCCAAAATAACCCCCCCTCTCTCTACACGCACACACAGGTCCCTCGCCCCACTGTACCTTCCAAGGCAGCCACATCCCTGTGAACTCCTGCACCTCCCACTCTTTCGCTGCCCGCAGCACCGAATGTAAACCTCGAGCGCCTGCTCCTGCGCCATGGTGGCAGCCCGCCCACTCTTGCCCCCACTCCCAGGTGCCGTGTCCACATAGCCCACTACAGCAGCCCCAGCGCAAGCATCGCCGCCCCGGGGCTTCCTTGACAGGGCAGCCACCGGCGGCAGAGAGGCCTCCATGCACGGCAGGCAGTCGCAGAGGACTACAACGGCAGGCCTGATGCATCCCGCAGTTGTATGCGGGTCGTGGCAGGGATGGCTGAGGCGCTGCAGGTGTTGCCGCCGCCGCCACTACCTGTGGAGGCCCAACGGTCCCCTGCAGCCAAGCTCAGCCATGGGTGAGAAGCGTTGGCTGTGGCTGGGCCAGCTGAACTGTGTCTGTTGGGGCTGCCCGGCGTCTCGCGGCAATCGGAGTGGAGAAGAACAGGGGGGAAGGGGAGGCCTTTGGCGACCATCACCATAGAGTGGGAAGCACACTCCCACAGTGGCTGCTGTCCTGGCTGGGGTTTGGAAGCCACAGAGGCAGAGAAAGAAAGACTTCTGCTGCTTCTGCTTTTGGCTGCATGCAAGGAAAGCAGCAGAAGCAGCAGACGTCTTTCTTTCTCTCTCTCAGCTCTGCCTCTGCAGCTTCCAAACCCCAGCCAGGGCAGCGGCCGTTCTGGGAGTGTACTTCCCACTCTATGGTGACGGCTAGAGCTGGAGCTGGACCCTGCAGAGAGAGCTGGCTGAGGCTGTGGCTTCTGCGCGGGTGCTGGTGGTGGTCACTGGCTGCATTGGCTACGAGCTCCTCAAGGACCTGGTGCTCACCAGCTTCGCCAACATCGATGTGAGGCCTTGGAGGCACACAAGCGGGGGGTGGGGATAGGCACTCGCGCGGCTTGGTGCCTTCGGGCCATTCGTGTTCTACACACACACCCCTCGGGAGGGGAGGGGCTTGATGGTGGCGCGCAAAGGGAACCTCTCTCTGCTGGACTTCCAGCTGTGAGTGTGCAGGCCGCCTGGGGTCTCCTGCACCCCTGAAATAATAAGATCCCCTAATAATAAGGCCAAGCCTTTATTTCGGAGTTCAAAAAAAAATAAGACCCTGTCTTATTTTCGGGGAAACACCGTAATGAAAATGGAGCAGAGAAACTAAAACATAAACTTGTTTATAATAAAAGAAGATTTTACTTTGCAAACTAAGAAATAATTTGTAAATCTCAGGGAACAGATGCAGTTCTTTCAGACACAAGCATGGAAAAAAATGTAATATTGTAAATGAGGGAGCATTATGCTTCATAACACTATTGAATCTTTATTGTCATCTACAGCCATCTGTCTGTCTGTCTGTCTGTCTATCGACATTATTAAATAAATAAATAGTTTAAATTTTATTTATTTTGTTTAGCAAAATCAGTTTCTATGCTTTCTCAGACTATATCTGAAAATTTACAGATTACAGCAAATGGAAATTTTATAAATTTAAACAATTTTTCAACTCTTAGTAATTTTGTTTCAAATCTGTTTTTCAAATAGATCTGAAAGTATATAAGAAATTTGATGACACACTGGTACCTGATTTGTCAAACAAACTAAAGTTGTTGTTTTTTTAAAGCAGTTTTTATATTTAGCCTTGCATGTTAAAAATAGTTTTTTTAGTAATTAGAAGGTGGTTCTAATTATTTCTTCTGTTAATCAGGAGAGTAAGAGCAATTAATGTTAATGTTTTTCAATTTCATCTAGTGTGGTAGAAAACTCACTTCCAAAATAACAACAACTAGACAGCGTGCAAACAATTATGTTATTAGTTCCAAGACTTTCAGGTTTCAGTGAGTCACTGGTCTCATGCCCCCAGATGAACCCAGAGCAAGAGCTGTAAGATTACATAGATCTTATATAAATGTTGATCAAGGACAATTTGAGCAGGTGTTTACAGCAGCAGAAGACCTCAAATATAGAAAAAGTTGTTGTTCAATTTATAAGAAAAAAAGTTGGCCCCAAAGAAAACAACAGCATTAAGAAAAGCTTTGATAGATGTGCTGAACCAAGATTTTAGTTGCTATTCCAACAGACTTCCCTTTTACAGTGGAAGAGGGAAGAGATAAGGAAATGGCAGCATTTATCCCTGAATTGTGTCATTTCAAGGCATGAATTCTTACCAACAACTGTTGTTTTTTTCTCTTTCAGGAAACCCAGCGCTTGCTGGCAGAACCTGTTCCTGGCATAAAGGCAGAACCAGATGAAAGCAATGCACGTTATTTTCATGTGGTCATTGCAGGGCCACAGGATTCCCCCTTTGAGGGTGGGACATTTAAACTTGAACTATTCCTTCCAGAAGAATATCCAATGGCAGCTCCGAAAGTACGTTTCATGACCAAAATTTATCATCCTAATGTAGACAAATTGGGAAGAATATGTTTAGATATTTTGAAAGGTAAGCATTTTGGAATCATTATTACAATGATACCTTCTTTTAGCCGATTGTGAAGATATTCAGAAATTATTTCAGTGATTTCCCAAGTTGGGAGGTGTGGGAGAAAGAGTGTCTTTATTAGAAATGCTGCTGTAGTACCCTTTCACTTGCTTCCTCAGATAAATGGTCTCCAGCTTTGCAGATCCGTACAGTTCTGCTATCAATCCAGGCTTTGTTAAGCGCACCCAACCCAGATGATCCACTAGCAAATGATGTAGCTGAGCAGTGGAAGACCAATGAAGTCCAAGCCATAGAAACAGGTGTTGTATCTTCATTCTAGGCCTAGTACCTCTTTTCAAGATACCTACCTACCACCACCATCCCTCTTTCTCTCTTTCTCTTTCTGATGTGGGTGATTGATTTGAAGAGAGTAGGGCAGTGGTGGGTTCCTCCCCATTCGGCCCTGTTCTGCCAAGCCGGTAGCGGTGATGATATGACGTCACCAAACTGGTTCTGCCCCCCCCGCCCCCCTGCATTATTCTTACCTTTTATTTGGCCCCACCCCCTATCTATTGCTGCCTCCTGAGTCCCAGCTGATGGCTAGAGGGAAAAAAAGTGTTTAAACTCTTGCCGCTGGGCTTCAAAGGGCTGCCCGACAGCTGATCAGTGTTAAAAGAAACAAATGAGTAGACCGGTGCCTGCAAAAACAAATGAGTAGACGGATGCCTGCAAAAATAAATGGGTAAACTGGTACAGCTCTGCAAGCAGTTAAAAGCCTGGTAGACCAGTACCTCTGCTAAATCATAAAGAATTGTCACATGACCATCAAGCCACATCCACAAAATAAGCCACGCCCACAGAACCAGTAGTAAAAAAAATTTTAGAACCCACTCCTGGAGTAGGGCCCTCCTGTTTTTCACATTGCTTTTCTTTTGCTTTTCTTTTATAAACATATTCAGATTATAGATATGCATGCAAGCAGTTAACTTTTTTAAATGAAGGACTAACATCTGGTACAGCATAATTTCTGCCTACCCTCCGTTACTGAAGTTTATTTCCCGGCTAGTTTGTTAAGGTTACTTGAATAAGCATATTGTATATATCAGAAAAAAAAAACATTAAATTACTCTTCCAAATGGCACTGCTTTAGTGTCACAAATGAGACACACCGATCACAACTAATTATGATAAATACTGCATAACAAACAGTAGTAATCACGTGCCTAATTTCAACATGGAAAAGCCACTATCAATTCATAAAAAAGGAAACTCATGGCACAAATATAGATAGAATACTGTAACAGATTTTCAGCAAAATCAAATAAGTGGAGCAAAGGAATATATTTAAATTTCAGTATCTTACTTTTTTGACTAATATATTTTTTTTCCTTTCTTTTTACAGCCAGAGCATGGACTAGGCTATATGCCATGAATAATATTTAAAATGTGCTCTAAATTAGTGTGCATCACTTTTTCCTGTTCTGCCAAGACCTCTTCCTTTTTTTTTGTTTTCACGTAATGGACAGAGTCTTAGAAAACTTTACAGAATAAAAACCCAGACATCAGTTCTTTGGTGATTTAAATGCACATTAGCAAATCTGTGTCTTGTCCTAATTCACTCCTGTTCTGCATGAGCAGAGGCTAGAAGTATCATCAGGATTGTTTGTGAAATTGTTTAAAAGCAGTAGCACATCTCTGCTTTTAATGATTTTTTCCCATCATGAGTTAAGTGTGAGCACTGTGAATGAAAGTAGTCAGGGTTAGCTGCAGGGGTTTTTGTTCTAATTGTGTGGGCTCTTCCTCCCTTTTTTATGGTGATGCTAATTGCATTGGTTAAAGCAGCTAACCAGTTATATTCTAGCCAAGTCTAATTTAGCTGTAGCTGGACAAGCTTGGTTGTTTGAAAAAAAATGGGAACATTAAACATCCATTCACTAATAATATTGTGATTCTGCTGTCAAGTGTAAAAATCTTCCTTTCAAGAAAAAGCTTGTGACCATTTTGTATGGCTTGTCTGGAAAATCTTCTGTAAATCTTATGTTTTAGTAAAATATTTTGTTATTCTACTTTGCCTTTGTACAGTTTGTTTTGATGTGTTCTTTTTCCCCTTTTCAATTGTGACAATCGCTTTTTTAAAAAAACAAAGCTGGATTGAAGCTGTCTGATTTCATCAACCTAAAAGCTGTAGTATAATCTTGGATTTTTTTTCGACTTGTATTAATGCCTTACTAGTGTTCATAATATTTTTTGTTTTTGTGTTTTTAAAAAGCCTTTGATAATGTAGTAGCTTATCAGAGACTTAAATAGGTTAGATGCATCATTGATGTTATGTACATGCAGTGTAAAGTACCACTAAAGCAGGAAGCTAGCAAAACAAACAGCAATTTTGGGTGTGTATGTAACTTGTCTGTCTTGTGTTAAGTATTATCGGGTATCAGAGTATACATTTAAAGATAATTTGCATCTTTTAAAAATGATCCTGTGCATAGAATTAAATCCTACATTATGGTGAATTAAGATCTTTACGGCTAGCTTTGTTAAATATGGTTTTATCTACAATCCTTACATTAACATGGTTTTGCTCCATTTCTTAATTTGGAATATAGATTTTTTTTCCAAAAAGCCATCATGTTAAGATGCAAAAAAAACCCCCACAGGGGCATATTTTGACCACATTTCTAACTCCCACACTTCCTGGAAACTTCCTTTTCTTACCCTATGTCTTTGCCTTGACTATCTTCTAATCCTCGTGCTTTCAATGTGGCCAATGTAATGCCAATTGCCATGGACAATATCTGTCTTGTAGTTCAGGGGACAGTATTGAGATCCTTAATTTTCCCATCATACCTGTGCTAGTATCATCTGGGATTTCTATATAGAATATGGTGTATGTATTGTGCTCTTATGTAAGATAAATATCTATTAAAATCACATTTTCAACAGACAAATGCTTTTAGTGATGGTATTGTCCCCCGAGTTCATTGCATTATAGTATAATAAAAGGTTCATATATTTTAGCAAGAGAGATTATTTTAAAACGGTTTCTCTAAAAGCTGGTATTAAAGCCATCTTAAAGATATATATATATATATATATATATATATATATATATATATATATATATATATATATATATATATATATATATATATATGTTTTCTCAGGTTTTCGCGGGTGTTTGTATGTAGGTCTTTGGTTATTCGGGTCTTGTCCCACGTAAAATTGAAGGTTTCTTGGCGACGTTTCGACGAAGTCTCATTCGTCATCTTCAGGCTGGTGTTCTCGGCTTCGTGCTTCCAGGAGCAATGTGAGATCGCAGCTGTCTCTTCCTTTTAACTGCTAGTGGGGGTGTGAGCTGATTGGGTGGGGCTGCATCATTAGCCACTTTAAACCCCTCCAATCCATACATGAAGCAGACTGACACCCACCATGAAGAGCTCGCACGGCCACAAACACGAAGCCAAACAACAACAACGCAGCTCACCAGCTCAAATCCCCCTGCAACTCAGACTAAGCTGAGCACAACCAAGCCCCCACCCAAACAGAACACACCCCCAGCCAATCAGAGCACAACCAACCCCCCATCCAATCAGAGCACAGCCAAGTCCCCACCCAATCAGCTCACACCCCCACTACCAGTTAAAAGGAAGAGACAGCTGCGATCTCACATTGCTCCTGGAAGCACGAAGCCGAGAACACCAGCCTGAAGATGACAAATGAGACTTCGTCGAAACGTCGCCAAGAAACCTTCAATTTTACGTGGGACAAGACCCGAATAACCAAAGACCTACATATATATATATGTACATATAATCTTACAACCTTTACATATGTAAATTCTTCCGTATTTGATTGATAAACATAAACAATACATATTTGTAGTATAGTGTAATTCTAAAACTATTAGTGAAATACATATCTGATTTTGACAATGCCTACTATCTAATACATTTTGCTTTAGCTTGTAGTTGAATGATAAATAATATATAATACTTTTGTTTAGCTGGATATTCACATAGCATATGTCTTTGTATTGTGTATTTTGACATCCCCTTTGGCATTTTTCTGATATTCAAAATACTTCTGCTGTGGATTTACACTGCTTTTATTTATTCTAAGAACGCTTAACGGCTGAATGTTTGGTTATTATATTATTTACATTCTGAGATATAACCACTAAACTATATTTATTAGAAAACAAAATACTATAAATAAAATTGGTCTTTAAAATTCCAGAAGCATTTTGACCTTAAATTAATTGTGAGAAGTGGTTAATCAGAATCCTAATTTATCAAATGTATTGCATAATCCAGCCAGACTTAATTATGGGTTTCATTTGAAATGTTTATAGACTGATATCAGGCATTTGCTTGCAGAAACTGCCACTAAGCTCTTCTGTAAATGCATAGGCTCACTGGTTTAAGTATATTCTGTTAAACTAAATGGAACTTAAAATATTTTGCATTATGCCCCCCCCTTTCTTGCATGTAATGAAATGCTATATGTGTATTCAGGTAAGTGAATATATTGTGTATATATATAAATTCTGAATATTATGCAGAGATATATACATTGCCATAAAAATACTATGTAGAAATGTATATACACACATCTTTTTAAATTAGAGGGTAAGAGCTGCTTTAAAGTTTATGACTTGTAAGATATATATTGAACTCAAACATTCTGTAGCTGTGATGGCGAATTTATGGCATGCGTGCCAGAAGTGGCACATACAGCCCGCTCTGGGCACGCACGCCATCGCCAGCTGCTCTTCTAGGTTCCGTTGCGTGCATGCGTGCCAGCCAACTGCTTTCTTCTTAGTTCCGGAGCGCACAAAGACCAGCTGGTCAGTGTGCATGTGCCTGATGGAACCTGGAAGAGCAGCTGGCCACCGTGCACATGTGCACTGGCAGCTGCTCTTTTCTGGGCTTCGGTGCTCTGGCGCGCATATGCACGCTTCAGTTTTAGCATTCGGTGCCGAAAAGGTTAACCATCACTGTTCTATAGGGACAATAGAATTTTTTCCCCAAAAGCCTCTTGTGAATTCTAGCTCTAAATGTTGACAAGTGAGGTTTCAAAAAGCACAGATTATTTTATTTTAAATCTGAATCTCATTTTATATCATCAAAAATAGCCAGGCATGAAAGACCAGGTCTACACATGAAGGTTCAATTGAATTGATTTATTGCTAAAAACCTATACACAGGAATTGTCTCAATTAATGGCACCTGGTTAGAGTTAAATAAGGGTCAACAGTGCTAAGGGGACGGGTGGATTTAATTTTAGGCTGATCCCCCTTCTTTGAATACTTTATTTGGCCAAGTGTGGTTGACACACAAGGAATTTGTCTTCAGTACAGAAGCATTCAGTGTACTTGCAAAGCAACAGAGAGAACAATAAGAATAAGAACTTAAACTCTAACTTTATTGTCACTTTGAATGTACACTAATCGGCATACATTAAAATGAAATTTTGTTGCATACAACTCTCAAAGGGTCTCCACCTCCAATATACACTACATAAACATAATAAAATAAATAAATACAAAATTATGCATATACCCACATATATGAGATGGAGAAATAACAGTAACAACAACATTAATAGTAATAGTAATAATTGATTGCACTCAGCTAGAACTTGATAACTTGGATCGAAAGAAGAAAACTAATGACAATGTACCATGCTGTGCACCCAAAAAGTGATATTGATCTATTGTACTTGCCCAGATCTCAGGGTGGCAGAGGACTCTTACAGGTGAAACAAACTGGAAGAGGAAAAACGCGGCTTAAATGACTACATAAAAAAAGCAAAAGAAGCTCTGTTGAAGGAGATGAACAAGAGAAACCTCTTGAAAACCGCAAGATTGAAAGCAGAATATCGAAAAGAAACTATTTAGCATCGAGTTTCTAACTGGAAAAAGAAGTCTATAGGCAGTCAATACCTGAAGGCCATTGAAGGAAAGGTAGATACAAAGCTAACATGGAGATGGTTGAGATCAGTGGTGCTGAAGAAAGAAACTGAAGGCTTCATTTTGGCTGCCCAAGAACAAGCCCTGTAGACCAATTCCATGAAAGCAAAAATTCAACATGTCAGTAACAACAGCAAATGCCACTTGTGCAACAAGAAATACGAAACAGTGGATTACCTTATCAGTGACTGCACAGCAAAATCTGACAAACTGATTATCTACAATGTTGTGATTGAGTTGCCAAAATCATACAGCTTTGCCAGGAGTTTGGGTTCGAATGCAGCAAGAGAAACAATTAGAAAAAAATAATGAAATACCGTGATCTGCAAATTGAAGTTTAGTGATTGTGAAGGAAGAAAACAATGGTTGTACCAATAGTAATAGCTGTGGAGCAATATCCAAAGGGTTGCCTAGATCAGGGGTGGGCAAATGTGGCTCATTTACAACATGTGGACTTCAACTACCAGAATTCCTGAGACAGCCAAGCTGGCTCAGGAATTCTGGGAGTTGAAGTCCACAGGTAAAAGAGCCACATTTGCCCACCCCTGGACTAGATGCATAGAAATTTTGAACTTATCAGGCCTGTATATTCTGACTTTGCAAAAAACCACCTTACTCGGAACTGCCTATATACTCACACATTACTTTAACAGCTCTTAGATTCTTGGTTAAGACTTGAACTGTTAGGTTTTTACCAGTTCCAGACTGTAAATTGAATTGAAGATTAAATCTTTAATAATAATAATAGTAGTAATAGTAGCAATAGTAGTAGTAGTAGGAGCAATAATATTGATGATAATAATATAATAATAATATAATAGTAATAATATCTAGGATGCTGGCAGCAACCCATATCAACCATCAGCACCAGTCAATGATATTTGTGATACATTTTTAAATGTTCAGTTGACTGAGTTTCATGTTTAATGAGTTTCACGTTTATAATAATAAATAATACAAATAAAAGGGGGAAGATAATTTTCACTCCGTGCCCAACTTCTGCCATTCTCTTACAAAAATTAAATCCACCCTTTTTTAAGTCCAGAAATATAGCATAGTTGAAGGTATTTGCAATTTATATCTCTACATTTATTAAATGAATGATGCAATATCTGTTATCAAATTGTACTATGTTTTTCCTCCTTTGTCTATCCAAATTTATGGAATTAACTTACTCTAAACAGTCCTGGTAGATATGCAAAGTTCAGTTATTTATTTATAAATAGTTCAAATAATCTGGATATGTCTGAGCTGAGTTCTCTTGGTGTTATGCTGATGAGAAGGATTTGATGTTTCCATTGTCTGTAAATAAGCTCTACAAATTTGAAAAACATAATGTTTATTTTAAGACAGAGAATTTTAAGCAGAAAGATTGGGCCCTTCATTATTTGAAGTAGGTGTGTTCCATATTATTGTGATTCTAAAAACAAACAATTTCTGTTTAATCCAATAGAGTTATGAATTATAAGATTAAATTAAAATTATCATCTCTACTAAGCCAGTTCCTGTACTTGCAATACTTGAGAAATGGAAATCCCTGGAGACACAGCACATACTTACATACATACCCTGTTTCCCCCCAAATAAGACATCCCCTGATAATAAGCCCAATCAGGCTTTAGAGCACATAGCAATAAGGCCAAGTGCTTATTTCAGGGTTCAAAAAAATATAAGACGGTCTTATTTTCAGGGAAACACGGTAAATACATACATACCAGTGGTGGGTTGCCCCCGGTTCGGACCGATTCTATAGAACTGGTAGTAAAACCAGTGGGAGGCTCTGCCCACTGACCCTGATGTCACCAGAGGCGATCTGCGCATACGCAGAAGCTTCTGCGCATGTGAGGAAGTAAGGTGCACATGCGATTGAAGCGCGTGCACGCGCATGATCCCGTTACAAACCGGTAGTAAAGGTAAGTAGAACTCACCCCTGATACATACATACATATATATGCTTCGCATGAATAAACTTTTTAGTTGACAAGTAAACAATATTTTGACTATAAAGTGTAATTATGCCCTAAGGAAAATGAGGATTGGATGCTTTGAAAAGCTTATTTCTAGTGCACTATGGTTATTATAAATTGTCTGATTTAGTTAAATCATGGTTTATATGTATAATAGTCCTTCATGTATATTCCTATCTTTTTATGATTATTTTAAAATGCCTGATAGGATTTGTTTGACATTTTTGCCTGTAATGTTATGACATTGAAATAAAAGGAAGAGTGATGATTTGTTGTACAGTGAGCTTTTCATTGGAGAATCCCCCTCTGAAAAATAAGGCTGGCATTATCACACTGATTTTTGTTTCCTTTGCACAGATATTTAAAAATGTAGATTTCCCCTAACCAGATAGCTAAAGTACAGAATTTCATTATCTCTTTCATTACCACGGGAGCAAACAGTTCCAAATTTTACAAATGTTGGACATGCCAAAGGAGGGGAGAGATTAATTTATTCACGCCAGCCTCTTTAAACTGTCAGGAGCAGGGCTTTAAAATGACCGTAACCCCCTCTGATGCTTCTGTCAAAAATACACTGTCCAACTAAAGAAAAGCCATGTTGGCAGTAGCAATTCACCTTGTGCCCTCCCAAATAGGCAAATGTAGAATGCCCAGCCCAGCCCCAAGTTGAAGCAGCAGGTTTTCTTTTTTTTTTATTGAAAAAGTTTTTCAAATACAAATTTTTCCCCCTTTTTCTCCCCCCCCTCCCTAACCCCCCCCTCACCACCCCTCCCCCTGTGACTTCTACAAAATAAAATCCAGATTCATAACAGATTATAATACTTTACCATCCCCCTAATACTCCATCCCCCTAATACTGACCCTTTTCTTTCTAATAGTATTATTACATCCCCCTTTTACTATACATTTCAAAATAACATTCTACTATAACATATAATAACTTCTAATTTAGCATAGTAATATTATTATAACTCCCAATTTAGCAATAATCTGACCTTTTTCTCCTCCCCCATACATATATCTGTATTAATATAACATTTCAAAACAACCTTCCACTTTAAGACTATATAATAAATCCTAATTTAACATTTAATCTTTTGTGTATATTAATATAACATTTCAAAGCAGCCTTCCACTATAAGACTATATAATAAATCCTAATTTAACATTTGTTCAGCTCATAGTCTATCCATTTCCTCCACTCCCATAAATATATCTCTTAAACATCCCTTTTCTTAAACTAAACAGTCAATAAACTAGCCTGTCTCCACCCACTTTCCTACAAGATTACCATACATAACAATTCTTAATATCTTTATTCTTCTGCCCACCCTACAAAAAAATATTCCCTTATATAGATAAAATCAATAACTTTAAACTTATTAATTCATATAATGTCTTCTTGATGTCTTTCCACTGGATTAGTAACTCCATCACCCATATTAGGGTAACGTAACATCCTGATTGCAGCAGAATGTTCAGAATCCTCAGTTATCATCTGCCCCCATCAGTAATAAATATCTTCATGTATATAAAAAAAGAAAACAACCACCCGAGTGACATTATAATTGTATTCCATATAATATCTGTAATAGTGGATTTCTTCAGGATTATTAATTCCCACCATCCTAATGGGGTAACAACCAGATCTTCTGCATGCCCCAGCATAACTCTCTTGCCATGTAGCTCAGCATAAACATAATATATTTATCAAAAACGAGTCCAAAATAGATAATTCCAATCCAACAATTTAAGGCCCTTTTCACATCCCAAAATTGCAGCATTGCAGAAGTCTGTCACTCTCCTCAGGATGAAGCAGCAGGTTTTCTTGATAGAACCTGGCTCCTATGCGTTTTACTTGGCATTTCTGTTGGAAGAAATGGCTCAGTTCATCAGGGAAATCAGCTATTTTAAGGTTGGGCCTCTTTATGAATGGTTGGTAGTTTAATAGTTTTTATATAATTTCTTTTTGTGTCGCTTTCTCTTATCGGCTTGCTTTTTCCCTTGCCCTTCCTTGCCTTTCCCTGTTAAAACCTTTATGCTCATCCAGCAGTAAGTCTGAAAATATTCTCTGGTAAGTCTTACTCCCAAGAAGGCTGAGGTCTTCCCTTCACATATATCAACCATCTGTCTAATCAGTTGAAGAATCATGACCTGTTTATAGTAGTAATTCATTGGGATTCATGTTTAATGACTATATTTACTTATTTTCTGGTTGGCAACATAAAATACACTTGATTTGTTGGAAGCCACAATTTGATTTGATGCTGAAACATCAGTGTGATTTGTCATTATTACTCAGACCAGTTTTGTTGTATTTGAAACTGAAATTTGTACATAGATCAATTTAAATCAGTGTTTCTCAACCTTGGCAACTTTAAGACTTTAGGACTTTAACTCCCAGAATTCCTCTGACAGCTTGGCTGGCTGGAGAATTCTGGGAGTTGAAGTCCAGATGTCTTTAAATTGCCAAGATTGAGAAACACTGATTTAAATGATGATAAAGGGTTGTAACTTGTGTGGTACCATGATTGAATTTTCTACTAGATTCTGAAGCATTTAAAGTTTTGAAGCCCTCTTGTGTAAATTCAGATAGTTATCCCTCTTATCATATTTGCTTTCAGTTTGAAAAAGGATTAAGGTTCTGCATGTTCTGTGGGAAATCTGTTACCTTAGGATGTCATCTTTATAAGGCATCATATGATAGGGAAAGAAGACTGAGCAAAGCATACTTAGGGGATTTCTGTGTTGCATAAACTCCACTAGGTTTATTTGTAAAATGAAGTTAATTGAGTTCTCAAATAGCTTTATATTCTGAAGTTGAATATGAATATGACAGGAGTTCATGGCTTGATGTCAGTACCATTTTCTTACCTTAGTTTACTGCTTCATAAATAAAAAATATTTAGAGTTGTCAATCCTTAATCTTGATCCTAAAAACTAGAACAAGGAAGTTTATATCACAATGTTTCTTTATGCTATGCTGCAATGTATGATAAATTGTAGGAATAACTTCATTTTTTAATGCTCAAAACAATTTTTGTTCTCAATGCGTGAAGAAAACATGAATATTCAGAAGTAACATGAGCTGAGAAGTATTTCTACAAATATTCTTGGCTAGGAATTCTTGAATAGGCAGAAGAATGTTTCAGTGAAAGCTTAATTCTTTACTACTGCTCTAGTTATTGTATTGATTGTTGCTTATAAACATAATTATTAACATAATTGTTTTCTTCACCTGGGGACCTTCCTATTTAATTGGATGATCCACCTGGTCTATAATCTGGTGAGCAGGATAATTCTTCACAAGTCTAAGTGATTGACTATTGGTATGTGCTGCTGACATGAGAACAATGTTTTGTATTATTATTCCTAAGAATTCTTTACAGCACTCTACACAACTGGGCAAACAGTACACTTAATGAAAGCTAAGTAGTGACTGACAAGATGGAAGGACTTGTCCACATAGCTGTCCTACAAAAATCCATTGAAGGCTTATGATTCTGGTGGTGTTGATGTTGCAGGCTCTCAAGTGAATGGTGATATCTATGAGAGTAGGCTTGTTTCTGTGTGGCAGTATGCTTATTGTGTAGCTAATGATAGTGTGAAGCCAAATAATGTAGCTTTCTGGTTTCTAGAGTATACTTCAAGTATATTCTAAGTACCTTGTATATTATTAGCTTGCATATATGTGGTATGTAAAAACTTCCAAGCTAACATCTTGAGGCCATGATCTCTGCACCAATCTCTTCTGGAGATTGATGTCATGATTTGTACTTTTGATTATTTTTGGAAATGATTTTTGGTAAGTTTGCAAGTTTCAGCTATCAGCATAGGTGCTTTAAATTCCTCCAGAATTTTCACTCATATATGCATTCTGTTATGTATGTACTTCTATAGTAGTAGGAACCATTAGAGTTGATGTAAATGCGAACAGACTCATGGCGCTGTCTGTGTGGTTTCCACATTCAAGAAGTGAGGATGGCATGCAAGACATGATGGTGTGAATCTATTTTCATTTACAACAGTTATAGTAGTTCCTATGCCATTCTCCCTGTTTTTTTAATTCTTGTGACAAAGTTTTTGCTTCTTTGTGTATTCAGATTGTAGATACAGTTTGTGTTGTTAAGTCTAGAACACAGGTTGTCTTGGGTTTTGTTGTTTGGAGGATCGGTAAAAATTAATTTGTTAATTTCCTGGAGAAAACAAAAGTGCCGAAGGCTGGATTTCTTCCTTGATCTGGATTTATATTTCTTTTGGACTCTGCAATGACTTTTGATCCCTAAATTTGATCACAGTTAGTATTAGGGAATTGCCAGTTTTCTTTACATGAATTATTTGCATATAAGGTTTTGTGAAGTTGACCACTTCCCAGTATTTGAGTCGTAACCTCCAACCTGTTTCTATATCTGAAGTCATGTTGGCTTTGGCAACAAACTGGAGGCTGGCTGTGGGTGAGGTTCAAGAATTTTGAGATATCTAGCTTGTTTTAGTCCCCTTTCCAGTGTCTTGCCCCTACTGGTACCTTTTGGAATACGGCTTAAGTCCAGAGAACTGAGATTTCAATCATACTTGAGTTTGCTGTTGTGCTTGCCCTGCTGCCTGTGTTAAATAGAATTCTTAGTACCACTTAGCCTGGTGACTACCTGAATCTGAGGAAGACCGCTTCCAATACTGAGATAACACAGATTCAGGTTTGTCTACGGTCAGCAGAACTGGGGTTTTGTTTTTTGCAAGGAGATTCAGCTTGCTGGAGAGCGCAAGTTCTTGGTTTGGCAGTATTCTTCTATTCCTTAATGAATTTAAAAAAGGCCCTCAATTCAGAAGCAAATACTTTGAAGTTACTTAAGAGGTAGTATAGTAATCATTGTGGCTGCCTGTTCAGCTTGACAACTGTTGTCTCTTTGCCAGTGGTATTGATAGTCTCATAGACTTTGCCAGTGGTATTAATAGTCTCACAGACTATTCTGTGAGAAGTTGATTGGAGATGCTTCTGATTTACACTCCCATCGTCGCTCAGGTCCTATTAGTTACTAGATGTTTCTTTCCAGAGAAAAGGTAAAAAAATCAAGGGAAGTCCAAATTGAGCCTTGATGGTAGTGGTCTAAGCACCCTGTTATTAACACAACTGCCTGCAATTACTGCTGGTTCGAATCTCTCCAAGGCTCAAGGTTGACTCAGCCTTCCATCCTTTCTAAGGTAGGTGAAATGAGGACCCAGTTTGTGGGGGCAATAAGCTGACTTTGTATAAAATATACAAAAGTATGAAGGCTATTGCTTAACGCATTGTAAGCCGCCCTGAGTCTCCGGAGAAGGGCGGCATATAAATCAAATTAAAAAAAAAAATCATCACAATAGCTAAGTTCTCAAATAATTTGGCTTCTCTCTTTTCCTTACAAGCCCAGAGGTTGAGGGAAACATTCCTGATCATTGACCAGAGCAAATTAAGTCTGTTGCTGAGGTTGTGCCCAATCCAGTTGTCATTGTAGAGATTGTTGCATGGTATTTGCTGTCGCTTGAATCTACTGTCCTGTCCCCTTTTGCATAGCGATTTTGACTTTTATACTTCCTCCTGCCATTTTGTGGTGGGGTTAAGAAGAGAGACAAGACTGTGGATGATGAAAGTCCACAATGAGAGAAATCAGCAACATGAGGTAGATCTGAATGGGTCTCCCCCTTTGTACTGATATGAGGGCAACATGTTTTTTTAGGCTCCTATGCCCTTTTGTCCTAGTGCAGATTGTCAAATGCTTCTTTTGAACCAAATTCCAAACATTGCCTCATTGTCCCTGTAGATTATTAATCAGTATAGCTCTCCAGATCAATCTTCCTCTATATTTGATCAAATTCCAAGTGCTGTAGACAGAGCCTTGGACATTCTGTAAGCAATACAGAATATTAATGTGCTTTGGTACATTACTAGAAGCATAGGTGTTTTTTTTTTTTCTAAAATAGCAATAACAGTGTTTTGGTATCTGGTCTCGTACATTTCCAACTCTGAACAAGAAAATGGCAGAGATGGACACATTTTAAAGCAAGTGCAAACAACAGGGCATCATTCTAAAGGACAGAAAGCGAAAAATGTTTTCAGCGTATTACACAAAGATTATTATACTCCTAAGGGCACTTGGTGAGACGAAGTGCAGCTCATGAAAACTTATTCCTTTTAATATAACATGCCAATCACTGAAAAAGTGGTTACCAGGCACCTGATACTTTGTATACATACACCAAGTTGGCTCTTCCCCTACAAAGTTGATGAGAAGCACTTCCGGTAGATGAGAATTTGATTAGAACTTAGTATGAATACATAGAGCCAGCCAGCTTGATTGAATCTGCTTCTGTTGTGGCAGTATATTTGTGGGTTCTAAACCTGGTGAAGCACTGCTTAATCATGATGCTAAACTTTGTAAAAAGGAACAGCAGTCTTCAGGAAGTGTTTATTTTTTATTTGAGGTTTCTTTCAGATATAAAAAGTCAAAATTCTTACATCAGTCTTTAAAAGAAAGCCATGCTCAGCTCAAAACGTTTACAACTTGAATTGTGGTGTTTTGTCTTTGTGTATGTACACTTTCAGGAGCACATTGAACAATTGTTTCAAACATTTTAATAGCTTTGGTAGCTTGCAGTAAACATGAGATTTTAATTATTTCTTGTTGCCTCTTACACTGCTTATAAGGTATGTTCCCAACTACTTGTTCTCTATAACAAACTTTTGTACATGAAGATCCAAATCAATTTCCATTCCTCTGAGAGACCAAATGCATGTCACTGAAGAGCAAGTTTTGATCTACATCTTAATTCTACAAGAATATTTCAATACTTTGACAATTTACAGAAAACCATGCTCTTTTTATTAGTTATAAAAGATTTTATCTTGCAAGAGGTCTTTCCTATTATATCTGACACAACTATTGCCCTGCCTATACTTGCAAATTAGTAGAGTACAGCTAAGGGTTTCTTTGGATTCAGTTTAGAAGAGGTGCTTTGGAACACAAGCTGAACACTTGTCTGGCAGCCATATATTTTTCGTAAACCAATTTCAAAGCACTGCACAGCCTGCAAATTATAGAATTAAAGAATGTTTAACTTTATTCAATGAACTTGTAAATTCAAGAAATTGAACGATGGATATTTCTTATCCTGTGTATCATGTTGCAAGAGAGATATCAGAAATCTGAGGAGGATGTAATTATTTTAAATTGCATAGGCTAAAGAGATCTGTACATCAGTGTAACTATGTGGCACGGCAGCCTGAAGTATTTATAAGCACTCACCTTTGATTTAGTTAGCGTAAACTGTACATTTTTACATAGTATATAATGATGAAAAGCAAAATAACCATGCATTAGTAATCTGCGATTTCTATTAGCTTAGATTATATTCCAAAAATGTTGAGATGAAGCTGTTAAGAACTACAGACTTGGCTTACTGTTCTGTTCATCACTGATAGTGTGAGACATTTTCTCACTTTTACAACTATATGGTCAATAAACTATTGAATAATAAATAGAAACATGGGCCTGAACAGCCAATTTAGGATTGTACATTACTTATAACTAATCACTTTCCCATTCCAGTTAATACAAGGTTTCTGTATTAAGTCTGCGTTCTCATTTTGACTTTACATAGGGCTCTTTGAAACTGATTGCGCCCTATGATTCCCACCATCATCTAAGCTACTAAAATTTCAATGTTCTTACCTATGATAGAACTTCATATCAATCCTCTATTACTACTATTACGTTCTTCTTAAATGAAAGCTCACAACTGTTCTTATATTTTACAGATGTTCCTTATTTAGATTCATACATATGGCACATTATCATTTCCATTTTTCTAGAGGAAAAATTATGACACTTTAAAAAAATTGCCAACAGTAAGTGGTTATTTCATAGCAGCATTACATAGTGTATAGTCCCCACCTGTTTTTAGGCATAACTGTTGTCCCTTTAACAGCTGTGTAATAAAAAACCAGAAAAATCTGAAGGTATATTAAAGAAATTGAGCTATTGAAATTCCTGCTTGTTATGTCACTATTAAGACATGAAAGTCATAGGTGGCAACCCAAATGGCTGAACAATTGTATTTACATTACATTTACTTTCCACTTTACACTTTACATCTGTTGAATTATTTACAGTGAATGTATGTTACATAGAAAGAATGAGAAGAGAAAAATTTTTACAACAGAAGTGGTTGTTTACCTCAACCAAAACTGTCTTTACAGAAAAATGGAAATTTAGTGATGTTTTTTTTTAAAAAAATGTGAAATTACAACTTGTTACTGTTTAGAGAAAAAACATGCATGTTTTAGTGGCAGATATGAAAACATTTCAATGTTCTGATATGACCTTGCCTCCCTTTAGCCCCCCAAACAGTTATCTTCCAAATAATATGATTCACATAATCTATAAAACGACTGAAAAAAGTTGGAATGGTCTCCAGTAATTAATTAAACCTGCTGGAACTGCAAAGAAAGTGAATACTAACTTTGGCAATAAGTAGCAAAAGTGAAAAAAATTTGGCATTTTGTGATATCTGCCTATTCGGCCAAAATCTTTAACAAGAGCAATATGAAGAAACGATAAAAGTTAAAAAAAAAACATCAATATGCTCTGATTTTTCTATGGAACATTTTAAAGGAGGAAGCTTAACACTGAAGGCACTTTGTTGGTTTCATTGCCTTAACTCCTCCAACTAATTTAATTTTGACTTTGGGAAACAACAATGAATGGGATAAAGCAATATAATTATTTGAGAAAGTTTAAGAAACTGAATTAAGTCAAATGTCAAGTTTCAAATTCACTTTTTAAATTAGGTACTATATTTAAAAATGAAAAAGGACCATTTAAGGCATCTTTAAAAATCCCTGTATGGCTTTGATTTGCCAAAATACATTGCTAAAAAGAGAAAAAAGTAAGACTGAACGCAAAGTATTCACGGACTCAAGATTTTGATTACAATACACACAGCACAGGATCACTAATACATTTCCACTTGTGATGGAAGAACATGAAAAAAGTAACTTAAAATTTATCTTATAGTAGATGGTAGCCCAGAGGTTTGTGCTGAAGTAACATAGATAGAACTATTATCAGGGTGGGAAGAAACTACAGGATTTCCATTGGTAGAGGGACACCCAAGTTTCAATTTTTCCAAATACTCTGCATGTACAGGCTTGTGACACTGAAGGACCTTGATTGCATCTTCAACTTTAAACCATTCTCTCTTCCTTCCTGTGAAGAAAGAAAGATAATATTTTAAGGTTCAGCTTGTTTGAAACTCCACTAATACTATATAACTTCAGTCATTTAGGTGAGATGGCTGGTACAGAAATTCATTAAGTAAACAAACTTCTGAAAGTTCCTTTATTTCATTATTTAACAATGTTGCATATAAAAATGACTTTAAACATTCCAGAAATTTCAGATCTATTCTTAAAATACAGGCAACACCAAGGTAACATAGTCTAATACAGGTAATCCTCGTCTTGCAACTGTTTATTTAGTGACCAAAGTTATGACAACATCAAAAAACGTTTTGACTGTTTTTCATACTTAAAGATTGTTGCAACTCCCCATAGTCACATGATCAAAATTCATACGCTTGGCAACTGACTCTTATTTATGACCAATGCAGTGTCCCAGGGTTATGTGATTACCTTTTGCGATTCCTAATAAGCAAAGTTAATGGGGAAGTCAGATTCACTTGACAACTGTGTTACTAACTTAAGAACTGCAATGATTCACTTAACTTTGCGAAGATTGTAAAATGGGGCAAAATTCACTTAAATGTCTTACGTAGCAACAGAAATTTTGGGCTCAATTGTAGTTGTAAGTTGAGGACTACCTGTATTCCACAGAACGTGATGGCCAAAAAGAAGAAGCCTTCAAAAAGTTATCAAACTTGCTTGTGAGATAGCTAGCCCTTTCCATATTCCGTAACAGGTATATATTCTGTATGATTCAGGCTTCAAGATCCATAGCCATTGATCAGCCAATCCTATTTAGTCTCTTTTAAAACTTGATGATACTCATGAAATGACTGAATTCTATATTTTAATAGTATGTTTATAATTAATTTTCCTGCATTTAGGTTTAACAGATAATTAGTTCTGATATTGAGGGAAAATGTTTATTCTTTAATGATTTTTTTTATTTGTCTTGTCCTTTTATTCCCAAGTGATGTTCTGAATGGCTAATGTATTTTAATAAATTACCTAAGACAACAGTGAAAAGCAGAGCTGTTTGCCGAATGACTGGCAAACAGTACAGGTAGTCCTCAAGTTACAACATAATGGAGCCTGCCAATTTGGGTCAGAGGTTTGGCCAATGTTAAATGAAGTGCCTCAATTAACAACCAGCTATCCCTCTCTTTCGAGTGCCTTTGTCAAGTGTTAAACAAATGCACAGATCTATAAGTGGAGTTCAGGGGTGGGGGAGATCCTGGGAAGCCTAGTAAAGTACAGGCCCACCTGCCTCAGGCCTTCCAAGGCCTCTCCCATCTAGAGATACTCCATACTCCTCTTCCCAAGCCTTGGGTGCCTTATATGCTGGCCTACTGCATAGTTGTCTTACCAAGGAGAAATGATGGGAAACAATGCTGGATACACTTGCCTTTCCTAATTCTGCCCCTGCCCTTCCTCCTGTCAAGGTGCTCTGCCTTTCTGGGGCAAAAAAAAAGAACCAGCTCCCTAGCCTTTTGCAGCTTTCTACCCCATTAGCTGGCCACTGAAAAATTCATCTCCAAAAGTGTAGCTGATTACAGGTTTGTGCAACAAAATAGAGGATGTTGAGCCTTTGCAAGCTTTAGTTGATTGCCTGCCTATAAGAGACAGTATACAGTCTAGCCTTTAAGTCCTAGCTAGGTTCCACAGGTGAACAGCTAAAGCTCGCAAATACTGCATCCTCCATTTTGTTGCACAAGTCTCTAATTGGCTAAACTTTTTCAGTTCAAGGGAAAAAGTTGCAGATAGATTTTTTCTTGCTTGCTTCTGTTCCTCTACTCTTCACCCTTGAGTCAAGATAAGGTTTTTAAAAGGGATGGGAGATTGGAGAGCAGAGGCAGGGAGATCAACAAGTGCTCCCTCCCAGCTTTTTTTTTTTTTTTAAATTGAAGAACTGTGGCTTTCTGGGGGAGGGAGGGAGTTAAACCAAGGGAAAGGTTTAACTTTCCCTTGAAGTTCATCCAGAAGCTGCAGCTTGTGTGCACACAGAAATTGGCTTCCTAAAACCTTGCAAAAGATGTTCAGACTCCTACTGGCCAGCTGATGGGGCAGAAAGCTCTGAAAGCAGCTGCTATTTCTACAAGGAATTGTTGAGGTGCTTCCACAAGAGAGGCAGGGGAGCACTACAGCATCCCCATGATCTGTTATAAGGGCAAATAATGTGGGAGCACCAAAGCCCTTAACTTTGAAACAAGGTTGTAAGTAGTTTTGGGTGTCGGTCATAACTTTGAATGGTCATAAGTGGCTTGTCTTTCTCGAGGATACCTATGGTATTTGCTAAATCCTAACCATATGGCCAGATTCTGGTAAGAAACTCCTAGAAGATGTATATATATTACTTATACTTTTACACACACACACACCTGTTAAATGTATCATCAACAATAAAAAAACAAAGCATGGAAAAATGATATAATCTACAAAACTCTAAGAAAACTTGATCAGTTTGTTTCCAAGTCTTTTTCTTTGACCTTCTGTCAAAACACATACATACTTTTCTCATTACGTTTTTCTAAACCTCTTTCAATGTCGCATGCTCAAGACTTTCTTATTTCATCAAGCTGGCCTGGCCTAAATCTTCTCCCCTTTTAAATGCAAATTTTAAATTTGTTTTTAAATTATTGGGTGTTTTAAATTTGTCTCAGCCAAATTATTTAATTTGTTTTTATTCTATTTTAAATTTTTGTATTTATGTGTTTTATTCTGTGGCTGTTCACCACCCTGAGTCCTTTGGGAGTAGGGCGGTATAGAAATCCAATAAAATAAAATAAAATAAATAAATAAATGTTCTACTTTTTCCTGAAGATTCTAGTGAATTTTTGTGCTCATATTTTGCAAGTCAGCACACTTATCTATGTGAGATCCATTCACTACATTTGGAGAAATCCTTCAGAGTACTACATAATGCCCCTTTTAAACAATTTAGTACCATCAGGAAATTTGGTCAATTTATTGTTTGCCTATAAACTTAGATAACTTGTAAACAAGTTTTACAAAAAGGTAAGTAACTTTTTCACACTATTTTGCTATACCAGGGATCAGCAACCTGTGGCTCTTTCACTCCTCTGCTGCAGCTCCGTCACTCAAAATATGTGTCACAACCGCTAATGTGCGACACCTGCTGGCATGCGATTTATTGAACTTTTGAACCCCCAGTAGGCCAACAATGGATAAATCCAAGAAAAGAAAAGTTTCAGAAGAAAACAGAATGTTTAGTTCAACTACATATGCTAGTTTTATGGCCGCTTAAGAAAAAGTCAGGCATGGGAAGGGTTTTGTGGCTCCTGGTGTTTTCTTTTCTGTGGGAAACAGGTCCAAATGGCTCTTTCAGTGTTTAAGGTTGCAGACCCCTGTGCTATACTTTTAAAATAATTTTTATTTAAGTATTTGTATTTTAAAATTTAAAATTTTAATATATTTAAGAAAAGCTTATAAATGTGAGAAATAAGGTTATTGCTTGCAAGCTGGCAAAATCTTAATCTCTATATGAAATGTTTATGTATATCTTAGCATTTTACTGAATAAGGATCTTTAACATTTGGAGTTATAAACAGACATACTATGAAAAACTAACCATTTGGGCTGTGTATGATTTAGGTTGCTTATTTGCTCCCTTGTCAGTAACACACTTGTACATTAGACACACACACACACACACACACACACTGCTTATAACTTAAATGACATAGTATCGTAACTTGAATGAACATTTCCTAAAAATAACATTCCTAAATGTAACATTTTAAAAACACTCATTTTGTTTTAAAAAGTTAGCATATATAAGGTAGAAAAAGTCTTGCCTATATTTACTGAATCTTCCCAGTCTTCCAGGATTTCAGTCACTGTGAGAACATAAACATAAGTCCTATGCTTCCGGTCTTGATTCTGCTTTAGTATGAAAAAAGATAACAGAAATATGTTTAATTTACATTTGCAACATCAGAGATATATTAACATTACTAACATCATATTTCTCCACGGTAAAACAATACTCAAGGTGACTGACATTCATGAATTAGCATAATTCCAAAAAAGCAACATTATTCTGAATTTGTATCAGGATAGCTACAATATGGAGCTTTTAGCTGGTAGGATGCAGATTTTGATATGATTAGGAATCGAAACTTTCATAGAATAGTATGAGCATGCTTGGAGTACAACTGAATTGGAGCTGAACTTGTTGTATATTACCAAAATGTGTCAAAACTATGTGATGTTTTTAATTTTAATAATGAGCGCTACATGTTGCACCAGTATGATTAAAGACAGGCCTAATCTATATGTACTACAGCATTTATGGGCCCCTTTGATGAAGGCTATAGAAGACTGTGACTGCAAGCATGAGAAATGTTAAACAGCATGAATTAACAAATGAAAAAAAATAGGTAGGTTGAATGTTTATGAGACTACAAGAAATGGGAAGAATAAGCCTGAAAGATACTGACCCATCTGTATAGAACAGAGTTGATGAGTCATGTTGGAAAGTGATGGCATAACTGTCCTGAATGAGAGGGTCGTTATGAGATATTATATAGATTATCTGGTGTGTATACAAAAACAGAAATCCACAGGTTGGTGATAATTACAAGTTAAGGCCCAGTGGGCAGTCATAATAGAAGAACAATTATTAGTTCTGTGTATCATTCTGAGGAAATTATATAATGTTCTGAGTTAATATAATAGGGTGGCGGGCAGTTTAATTAGATGATTTAAGTGAGTGGATAAGAAGACAAAAGTAAATAGGCCATTTAGAGGCCCTACAATGAATGAGAATGAAGATTTTTGGGGTAAATGTTTGCTCAGGGAAAAGTCTGAACGCGATACAGACTTATTTGGAGAAAAAAATAGATATGGAAAGAAATGAAAAAAAGCTAAAGTGAAAGAATGACTATTGAAAGAGAAAATTTGTGTCCTGTATAGAGAAAACAAATTGATAAAAATAAGAGGGATGAAATGTTAAGATAAAAGGAACTGATAAATATTGAAATGAATTTTATATACAGTAGTGGCCAAAATTGTGGAAACCTTTTGGGAAAAGTATTTTTGAGGTTTGATGGCTAATAATAGGAGCCTTGGTAGTACAGTGGTTTAAAGCACCCTGTAATTAACACAGCTGCCTGCAATTACTGCAGGTTCGAATCTTACCAGGCTCAAGGTTGACTCAGCCTTCCATCCTTTCTAAGGTAGGTTAAATGAGGACCCAGCTGACTTTGCATAAATATACAAAAGTATGAAGGCTATTGCTTAACGCATTGTAAGCCGCCCTGAGTCTCCGGAGAAGGGCGGCATATAAATCAAATTAAAAAAAAAATAACTTTTTTTTTGAGTAATACCATAAAATTATATATGAATGGAACGATAATTTAATCAAGAATGTAATGCAATCTTTTATGAAGGATTATAGAATCCTTCAGTTATAAAGAAGAAAAGTGAAACACGTAGAAAAAATGAGATAAACAAATATGATCGCCAAAGAAAAAACGAGATATACAAAAATTATCACGTCAGTTAATATTTAGTCGGGTAACTTTAGCATGAATTACGGCCTTACAACATCTTTCCATGGAGTGAACCAAGTCTTTTAGTTCTGCAGCTGTTATAATGTGAAACCAAGATTGAATGATTGCTTCTATTAAATGGGGTTTATTGCTGGGTAGCTTCTGACAAGTTTCTTTAGGCTCCATAGATTTTCAATTGGGTTAAGGTCTGGGCTATTCCCAGGCTACTCCAGCAGTGGAATATGATTATCTTGAAAGCACTTTTTGCATACAGCAGCAACATGACATGGAGATGAATCCTGTTGAAATATAAATGCTTCATTGTCTTGGAAAAGATCATGTGCGGAAGGCTTCAGTTGGGCTCAAGTATTTCATTCATGTATTTTTGTCCATTTATATTCCCATTAATCACACAAATTCTGCCCACACCTTTTGATATCATACAGTCCCAGATCATAACACTGACTGGGTGTTTCACGGTACATGTAATGCAGTCAGGATGCAAATCTTCTCCGATTCTTCTCCTTACGTATTTTATGCCATCACTACCAAACAGGGAGATCTTGGTCTCATCACTCCAAATAACACTGCCCATTGTTTCTCTGTCCAGGTAACATGGATTTTAGCCCAGTTTAGTCTTTTCAAGCTTTGTTTGAGAGATAAAAGTGGCTTTTTTCATTGAGTTCTAAATTTTAGGCCAAATTCCTGCAGTCTGCACCGAACAGTCCTTGCACTCAACTTCACACTGAATTACACCTTTTCATCTTGTATACACCGAGATGATTTTCTTCTGTCACGTAGGCACAATCTCTTAATTCTTCTATCATCACTGCTGTTGTGTACCTTTTCCTGTCTTTACCAGTGTGGTTTTGTAGTGACTGAATCTCCTTATACCTCTTCAAAAACTTAGAAATACCACCTTTGGTTAAGTTTCCAACAATTTTTCTTCTAATTTCTTTATCACTGTAGCCTTGTTCACCTAATACTACTATTTTACATTGCTTTCTGGGCGACCACTCAACTCTTTGCACCATCACTTTAATTTTATTACGTTTTACAAGCTCACTAAACGAAAGAACACAAAAAAAACCCAATAGTGGGTTAGACACAGTAACAAATGTCCTCCTCTCAGCTTCAATACATGACATCAATAACTGAATCCTAGTGTGATCTGATTGGCTCATTGCCAAAACAAGATGATACCTGATTGGCTCTCTAAACACTCATGCTCACTGGGTACAATCAGATGAGGAAAGCTACCTGATATTTACCTAAGCAAGTTGTGCTTCCTTTTTCTGGTTTATTTGGCTGAAACTTTTCATAGAATACAGATAATTAAACAACCTTTGTTGCATTATATTACTGATTAAATTATCTTTCCATTGATATATAATTATATGGTACTACTCCAAAAAAAGTGGCGTTATTAGCCATCAAACCTCAAAAATCCACTTTTCCGAAAAGGTTTCCACAATTTTGGCCACAACTGTATATAGGAAATGGTAGTGAAAATGGAATAGAAATAAATGCTATAAATGTTAATGTTCAGAAAATGATTATGAAAAATATGACAAACTGTGAGAATGTCTAAATATTGTAAGGTTGCAAATATAGTGTAATATAAAAAATTAAAATATGTATGCTTTTTGCTTATAGAATAGCTATGTTACTTGTTTATTAGGTTGTGAAAAATACATCTATGCCTGATAATTGTATAATGAGAAAGAATGGCATTCTTCCAAAAAGAAAAGTAACAAATCTGTATCCAAAACCTACAGTAAAATTAGTTTGTCAAGTGTGCCTCACAGAATTCTGGCTGAAAGGGTAAAAGAGAAAAGAATAAACAAAATTGGACCAGAGTACTGAAACTTTATATTGGGTGTATGATGTACATTCATATATTTGTTCTTGAAAAAGTAACAAGAACTGTACGAACATGAGGATATAATAAAATAAATAGGCATAGCAGGGAATAAAACATGGATGTGTGATGAGAACTTGACACTTTAATAAATCAATAACAATGTTTGTGATGTTAGAAGTATAAAGCATTTAACATAAATGCTGGTAGAAAGGTAATTGTTATGGTATTTGATAGAAGGAATGAATATTTGTCAAAAGAAGTAGAAGGGGCGTTGGTCCTACCTGACACGCACCTTCTCGTTGGGTGGAGACAGCAGCCAGAAATGGGTTCAGCTCGTGCAATCAGATGAAGGACTGAGCCTGTCAAAGCTAAATCCCACCCCCGTTGCTAGGGGCTCCCAGCTTTGTGAAGGATGAAGACAGGCTAGACGTGTGGAATAAAAAACAGGAGAATAAACACATTAATGTCCAGACTGACAGGGTGGGACTGGCTGCTGTCTCCACCCAACGAGAAGGTGCGTGTCAGGCAGGATCAACGCCCCTTCTCCATTGTGGGGTGGAGACAGCAGCCAGAAGTGGGACATACCCAAGATCAGCGTCCCAAGTCTAGGGAGGGTACAGTCTGGGCAAGCAACACCCCGTCCCCTCGAACTCCTTGGAGAACTCTCCGCCCGAAGGCAGCCTCTGCAGAAGCAAATTTGTCTATCTTATAATGATGAATAAAGGGGGAAGGAGAGGTCCAGGTAGCCGCTCTGCAGATTTCGAGTAGCGAAGCCTGCATGGACCAGGCCGCTGAGGTTGAAGCACTTCTCGTCGAGTGTGCCGTTACCGTGGCAGGAGGCGGTAAGGAACGAAGTTCGTATGCTGTAGCAATCGTGCACCGGATCCAACGGCCAATCGTCGACAACGATACCTTGGCACCTAGCGAAGCAGGGAGAAATAATGACTCAGACCGACGAATGTCCGCAGTCCTTGTCAAGTAGATCCGAAGAGCCCTCCGGACATCCAGCATGTGCCATCGACGTTCTAACGGATGAGACGGATGAGGGAAGAAGTCTGGGAGAACCAGTTCCTGTAAACGGTGAAAAGGAGAGTTAATCTTAGGCACAAATGTGGGGTCAAGTCGAAGGACAACCCGGTCCACATGAAAGACACACAAATCGTCCCTCATAGAAAGTGCAGCAATCTCCGAAATACGCCGAGCAGACGTTATAGCCACCAGGAAAGCTACTTTGTATGACAAAAAACGTAGACTGACCGTCCGTAACGGTTCATATGGTGGCTCAGTAAGAGAGTTCAACACAAGGGAAAGGTCCCAAGTGGGATATCTATGAAAAACCGGGGGAGACAAGTTGGTGGCCCCCCGTAGGAAACGTCGTATAAGCGGTTGGTGAGACAAAGGCTGGAGAGAGTTGGAAGTCAAAACAGACGAAATCGCTGCCACCTGCCTCCGTAAGGTGTTGGGCGAGAGCCCCTTGTCCAAGCCTGCCTGAAGAAATCTCAGGACTTGTATCACTGAAGCCTCCAGCGATGAGATGTCCTGGGAAGAGCACCAAGTACAAAATGCCCGCCACGTTGATGAATAGATTCGATTCGTGGAGGGATAGCGAGAAGCCTGGATAGTTCGGATTATTGAAGGAGGGACGTTGTCTCATTGAAGATCGCACCGCTCAATCTCCAAGCGGTTAGTCTCAGCCACAGTGGGTCCGGATGCAGAATCTGTCCTTGACTGAGGCAATCGGAGGGGCACGGAAGTGTCCAAGGAGGAGCCACTGATAAGTGCATGAGGTCAGCGAACCATGACCTCCGTGGCCAATGAGGGGCGATGAGAATGATCTCCACCCATTCCAGAACAATCTTTCGGAGGACCCTCGGAAGGAGGGGAATCGGCGGGAACACGAAAAGCAGACCTGGAGGCCACAGGGAGCGCAGAGCATCCACTGCCTCCGCCTGAGGTGTCCGGAAACGGGAGAAAAATCTGGGGAGCTGTGTATTCTGAGGTGAAACGAATAGGTCCACAATAGGATTGCCAAAGTGACTCGTCAACTTCTGGAAGATACAGGGATTCAGATGCCACTCGGAATGGTCTATCGACTGGCGACTGAGCCAATCCGCTCGTACGTTCGCCTCCCCCGAAATGTGTTCCGCCTTCAGGGAGATCAAGCGGCGTTCCGACCAAAGACAAAGTCGTCTGGCTTCCAACATCAACAACCGGGACCTGGTGCCCCCCTGGCGATTTATGTGGGCTTTTGTTGAAACGTTGTCGGTGAGAACCAACACGTGTGTTCCGGCCACCAGATGACGAAAGGCCCGGAGAATGAGAACGACAGCTCATAGTTCTAGCCAGTTTATACTGCGGGAGGCTTCGGTGGCCGACCACGTGCCCTGAGCCACCTGTGTTCCGCAGTAAGCGCCCCAGCCGACCATGCTGGCATCAGTGGTGACAACAACCTAGCGACGGTCCAGGAAAAAACAGCCCTTGGCAATGGCCTCGGAGCGCCACCATCGAAGGGACGCCAACACCTCCCTGGGAATGGAGATTCTGGTCGACGAGGTGCCTTTCCCCGCCTTCTGCAAAGGCAAAAGAAACCACTGAAGGTCTCTCAGGTGCAGTCTGGCCCAGGGAACAATATCAATGGCCGAAACCATCTTCCCTAACAATTTAGATAGAAGCAAGGGTGAAGCACGTTTTTCCCGACTAACCTGAGCCACTAGAGTCTTCAGCCCCTCCTGGCGTTCCCCGGATAAATAGACCTTGCCCTTAACAGAATCAATGATTGCCCCCAGGTGTGTAATTCTAGTAGAGTGGACGAGATGACTTTTTTCCACGTTAATGGAAAAACCGTGGGCAGCCAGGGTCTGAATGGTGAGACGAAGGTCTGAATAGGCCTGAGGAGTAGAAGTGGACATGATAAGGATGTCATCCAGATAACACTGGAGACGAATTGACCTAAGCCTAAGGGAAGCGGCTAAAGCCATCAATATCTTGGTGAAACTACAGGGAGCTGAGGAAAGACCAAAGGGCAAAGCCCTATACTGAAAATGATTACCTGCGTAGTAGAAGCGTAATAATTTTCTATGGGAAGGTCGAATGGGTACATGAAGGTATGCTTCAGTTAAATCAATTGAACAGAGGAGGTTGCCCCTCCGAACGCCGTCTAAAATAGAACGTAAAGATTGCATTTTGAACCTTCTATAGATAACAAAATGGTTCAAACATTTAAGGTCCAGAATAGATCTCCACCCACCTGAAGACTTAGGTACCACAAAAACCCGAGAGTAGAACCCCTGACCCAATTGATTCTGGGGCACAGGTTGGATGGCCCTGATGGAGAGGAGATGATTTATAGCCGAATCCATAAGGGATCTACGCTCGGGGTTACCCGACTGGTCACAGCGGAGAAAAACAGAAGGAGGGGTGGAGACAAATTCGATGGGCAGTCCAGATCGAATGGAAGCCCGGACCCAGCAATCTGATGTAGTGCGATCCCAAAGAGGCCCAATCTGCCGCCCACGGGAGGATCGGGAGCACTATTAATGATGGCGATGGATGGAACGACCCCCTCCCCCTCGAAAGGGCCGTCTAGTCATAAAGGATCTGCCACTCCCAGGTCTATCCTGAAACCCCCTCTGCCTGGGAACAAAATTATTCGTACCACGAGAGGATCCCGAACCCCCGTCTGAAGGACGAAATTGGGTGCGAGAGGAATAAGGTGAGTATCTGGACTCCCCCCTATGGTAGGCCGTGGGTAATACTTTTCTCTTGTCCTTGGTTTCTATTAGGAAGGCCTCCAATGGATCCCCAAACAACTTCTCCCCCAGAAAAGGAACGGAGGCCAACCACCATTTATGCCAGGCATCAGCTGGCCAATGATGCAGCCAAATCAGGCAGTGGGCTGCCACAGTAGAAGCTAACGATTTGGATGCGAAGCGAGCTGCATTCAACGTCGCATCAGCCAAGAACTGTACTGCCGCCACAATTTTGTTGATGTCTTGTCTGAATTTGTTGTCCTCGGCGGATAGCTTGTCTTGGATCTGATGAAGCCAGAGAAGGGTCGATCGGTTAAAAAAGGAGGCCGTCGTAGTTGATCGAATGGCCCAGGCGGCTGCAAGAGGAGCCCGTTGGAGAACTTGGTCGGAGCGACATTCTTCGGGGCGAAGGTTTTCTTCAGGATCCCCTGGAACTGTAGAATGAGAAAGCAATACTGCGACAGGGGCATCCACTGTTGGAACCTGAAGCAGGGAGGCCAATTCAGATGAAACGGAGAAGTTCTTCCTATCTGTGGTGGATGGTACGGAAGCAGTAGCAGGAGAGGACCATTGCCTCCATATAACGTCCAGAAAGAGAGGGGGAGTAGGCACAGCTGTTACAGGTTTAGGTGGTTCTGTAAATAAGGGATTTAGCGTGCCCTCAGACGTAGGCAGAGTTGGTTGAGTGGAAGTCCCAAGTTGAGCCGTATTCACGGCTTTAAACAGGAGAGACTTATACAGAGCCTGCGGAAAAAGGCCCGTAAAGGGAGGTTGATCCGGAGGGAGACCCTCGTCTTCGGACAACTCTGGTTCTTGGAGATCAGCATCACCAAAGGCTGAAGGTCGGCTTACAGAGGACGGAGCAGGAGAGTGAGATTCCGCTGTAGACAACAGCTCATCCTCCTCTTCCTCAGCCGAGGAGACGGAGGAGTATGATGCTACCGACAAAGATGCAAAATGTTTGGATCTGGAAGATCTATGTGCAGCCAAAGACTGTTGCACAACTGCTGCAATCATCTTTTGAATGTCCTCAGCACGAAGAACAGTCTGTATATGGTCAGTAGCCGGCCCGACTTCCGTAGAAGTACAAACCGGAGCAGAAATTGAGACAGGAGGAGACTGAGCAGGTGGAGCCTGGGATGAAGGAGCAGGTGCCAGAGAGGAAGCCACTGGACCTGAGCCCCACAAGTCTGCACTATGAATGTCCAAAGGGCAATCTTGAAGTGAGACCTGATCCGATGTAGGAGGAGACTGATGAGGCCTTGCTTCAGGGAGTAGAGAGTGAGGCACTGGTGCTGGTGAATGAAGGCTGCTGGTGTTATTACCTGACTGCTTCAGAACTTTATCCCTGCATCGTTCAGTACGCGATGGGATGGAAGAAGAGCCCTTTTCATGTGAGCAAGCCTTTTTGGACTTGGAAACAGTCAGGTTGTCAGCCTCAGAAAGGGATTTGGTCCCCAAATCTCTATGGATGTCTAGGGACTGTTGTTGTACCAGGGCCTTGCGCCCATGCTTGCTCTTAGCCACTGCCTTAGGCATGTTGGGCAGAAAGAAGGGAGGGCCTCGATTAAAGAGAGCCCTTGGGGAGTACAAAATGGCCGCTTCCGAACTGCCCTCAGCTATGCCTCAATAAAATGGCCGCCAGCCACACAAATACAAATGGTCTCTAAGCAGGACATCTCAGTGTCGCAGCGTTAAGGATATAGAGGGCGCAGTAGTGATATAAAAGCCCTGGAGGCAATAAACTTGGCCAAGCCTCTACAGGGACCAGTGGCACGTTCAGAGACTGGGGACCGCAGCAGAAAAACGCCTCACCAGAAACCACAACTTGCGTGGTGAATTAAAATGGCGGATGCGCCCCAGCAGCAACAGGAGCGCGAAGCTCCACAGGAGAGCCCAAAAGCCGACCAAGCGACAGAGGGGTGAAAACGCTGCTCTAGCTGGTAAGGGCGAGCAAAATAGGCCAGGGATCTGCTAATTAAAGCCGGTCCGACAATCAGCTGAGGCTGCGAAAGCCGACAAGCGGCAATTCAAACTGCAAGAAATTTTCCCTCAGCAAGGGTGGCTCTCAAAATGGCGGTCCGACCAGCGTTAGGGAGCGTAGCAACTCCACAGCGGTAATGAGGCTAGCTCAGTAGAATCAGGGCAGAAAGATGACAAAGCAAGTGGCGAAATCGCCACCTCCCCCACGGGAGCGCGAGGCTCCACAATCCCCACTTACTGACCAGTGGAAGGATGATCGTCAACAGTCCAGGGGGGAGGAAACAGGCAAGGAGGCAAATTTACCTCACTGTTCAAATAAGCAGGAGTCCAGCAAGCAGAAGAATAGTCAGTATCATAGTCCAATTTTTAAAGCCAAAGGAATCCGAATGAATTAAGAAAGGGTAAAAAAACTACGGAGAGAAACTCCACACTGCAGTCCAGTCTGAAGGACTGAGCAAAGCTGGGAGCCCCTAGCAACGGGGGCGGGATTTAGCTTTGACAGGCTCAGTCCTTCATCTGATTGCACGAGCTGAACCCACTTCTGGCTGCTCTCTCCACCCCACAATGGAGAAGTAGCAAAACTGGTGTGTATAACAGGATGTTTTTGTCCACTTTGTTATTGGGAAGTGAAAACTGAGTGTAGCTAAAGAAACATAAAAGTTGAATACTATGGAAATGAAATACTTAAGCAATATGTATAATAACAAGGAAAATATAGGGTCAAAAATCAGAAGATGCAAAATCAAAAAAAAAAAAAAATTTAATTTGATTTATATGCCGCCCTTCTCCGGAGACTCAGGGCGGCTTACAATGTGCTCAGCAATAGCCTTCATCCTTTTTGTATATTTATACAAAGTCAGCTTATTGCCCCCACAACTGGGTCCTCAATTTACCTACCTTAGAAAGGATGGAAGGCTGAGTCAACCTTGAGCCTTGGCGAGATTCGAACCTGCAGTACTTGCAGGCAGCTGGTCTTAATAACCAGCTTAATAACAGGGTGCCTTAGACCACTGTACTACCAAGGCTCCAATGCTCTGAATATAAAAGTGAGACCAGAATTAAAGAAATATGACTTACAACTATAATTGAGCCCAAATTTCTGTTGTTAAGTGAGACATTAATTAAATGAATTTTGCCCCATTTTACCTTTCTTTGCCATAATTGTTAAGCTAATCACTGCAGCTGATAAGTTAGTAACCTGGTAGTTAAGTGCATCTGTCTTCCCCATAGCCAAGCATCTGAATTTTAATCATATGATCATGAGGATACTGCAAAGGTCATACTTTGAGAAATAGTCATGTCACATTTTTCAGTGCCACTGTAAATTTGAATGGTCACTAAAGGGACTATTGTAAGTCAAGGACTATTTGTAGTTTGATCATACAGATGGAATGATTGAGAAGTGAAGGCCAAAGAAATCTACAACCAAGGGTGAAGGAATTGAGAAGAACAGGACTGAGAAAGTCATGGTTGTATGGAGTTAATGAGCTCTTCAGAAAAGAACTGAGATGTTTAAAGGATAAGAAATAAGTGTATGAAACACTGTAGGGGTATAATAGAAACAAAGATAATTTGTAAAGATAAAAACATCTGGAGAGATGAATGATATAAGTGCAATCTAGATTTAACTATTTCATGTTCTTTTCTTTTACATCCGATCTTCAATTTATTTGGCTTACTATTTCTTTCTCCACTTCTGCCCTTTGCATAATACTGCTTACCCTAATCCTAAAGGTAATAAAGTGATGAGAATGTACATACAGTATGTATAACAAAATATAATCAATAAAACTGATATTAATGGTTAATCATCATTATAGAAACAAGGTAACAAACTAGAAAAAAGCAAAATGTATAAATATTATAAAAGTCTAGAATGAATCTGCAGCAACAGAAATATAAATGCTACAAATATGGTTCTGCTTTATCTACTGGCTTTTATTGAATTTGCCAAAGTGGTCTATGGGATTTAACAGAACATGCTATGTCCAGGAATTGGACAAAAATTAATTATCTCTGTTGTATAAGCTTTTCACAGCAAAGCTCTTCACAAATGCGAAAATCCCTTTCCATGAAGATTTAAAAGCAACTTTATTCTGCTTTGAAAGCTGTCCTCTTTTGTGCATATGTGTCTATACCAGACACGTCCACTGAGACTGCCAGCAAAGCAAAGTAGCCATGGATGCATAGAAGCACGGACAACCTTGAACTGCTGTGCAAGTTTTCTAATAGCTATGTCTACTTCATCCAAACATTTAGATAAGTGCTTCCGTTAAATATCCTCATTGCTTTTCAGTGGAAGTACTAATGATTTCAGCCTGAATGAATTTCAAAAATAACACCACTGAAAACTGGAAAAAGTAATATTCCATAGAATAAATATCTTCTCATTTTTGTATTATAATATTGTTCCATTGCTAAATCTGATTAAGAAGTCCAACAACTTACATTATCAATTCTTCACCCGAGTAATTTTAGATGTGTTGCCTCCTGCCCCTAAGAAGTACAAGTACACATTAATTTTCTAGAATATATTCCCAATTTTTTAAAAAAAGGCTCACCTCAAATATTCCCAACAATCTGCCAAGTTTTCCTTTTACTCCAGCCTGCAAGAAGTGAGACAGACTTTTTAGAAGAAAAATATTTATAGACAATCCTTGTATTCCTACAATATAATTTCTAAGAGGGATGTAATTGTGGGGAGGAAACCATCCATTTTGCAGGTCAATTCAATTACAATTTTTCACAGTTTCAGTCACAAATTGACTTCTGTGGACCTTACATCATACTTAAGTGGACAGTAGAGGGGGCATGCATAAGTGCACTAACGTGCCTATTGTCCTTGTCATTGTATTTTTATTCTTGTTCTCATTTTTGTTTGACAAATTCTAATAAAAATAAATAAATTTAGGCACAGAACTTTCCAACAAAGGTTCCTATTTAATTATTTTCATAGGAGTTAAATGCAAAGAAAATGTAACTAATAAGGCAGATGAAAATTTGAGAAATGTAGCACACCTAAATAGCAACCAGTTTTGTTCTTCAAGAAAATACTTGATAAGAATCATATTCTTAAGAATATCATTTTGATTTCTACATCTTGCAAAATCCACTGGCACTATCATAAAAGAATATTATACATTTAGTAGCGGTATAGTATTTTCATTCAGACAAGTCTAGTATGTAACCTATTTTTAGCACACTTATGAGAATGATTCTCTCTAGATTATCATGTTGTGAAGCATGAGTCCTGTCTACCTTATATACCAGAAGGAATGAATTAGTAGTAAAGATTCTGAAAAAAAGAGCCACAAATTATTTCAAATTGGGAACTTTGAATCATTTTACCTCTTCGTAGACTTCTCTGACAGCAGCACCACCTGGTTCTTCTTCAGGTTCCATTCCTCCACCTGGAACAATCCACTGATCTGGGTACCGGCTACTGCTTACTAATAGCACCTATGAATAAAATCACTGTAATTAATATATTTATGTCACCTTTTCATTAAGAGACCAAGTAGCATGTTATTGTATGTAGCATATAATAAATAATACTATCGGAAAAAATAAAGCAAAGTAAGTAATTTAAAGGCCAAGCTAGAGACATGTTTCGATACTTCTTGAAAAAAAAACCTAGCAAAAACTAATTATAACTCCTTATATTCCCACTTTAGAAACAATGATGAAGAAATTCCCCACTTGGCAATAAATAGGTCTTGCAACGATAGCCTCCTCAAACAGTAGAGTGTATCTTAATAATGAGATAGGCAGTCCCTTTGGTAGCCAGGTATAATTTTCAACAACTGAAGGCTTTAATGGTTTCAACCAACAATTTGAATTAAGCCTAATATTCTCATTGTCAAATTAGATTTTTATTAGAAGCTATTAGAAAATCAGACAACCTATGAACTTCTGCTGCTTTGAGACTTAAGTGCTAGAATGGAATTTGGATAGTTTTTAATCTCTTGCAGCTCTTCCATTCAGATTTCTGATCCTAAAGCAAGCCCATAAATGTGCCCAAAAAACAAAACAAAATCCCAGAACGTTTGATTATAAATCCAGGTTACTTAAATATACTGCTCAAAAAAATAAAAGGAACACAAGCAGAAGACATCCGAGATCTGAATGAATGAAATAGCCTTATTAAATACTTTGTTCGTTACATACAGTAGTTTTGTGTTCCCTTTAGTTGTTTGAGCAGTATATAAACTACTGTATGTAACGAACAAAGTATTTAATAAGGCTATTTCATTCATTCAGATCTCGGATGTCTTCTGCTTGTGTTCTCTTTATTTTTTGAGCAGTGTAGTTTTTTCCTTGAGTTAGAAATTTGAAGATACATTAGAGTTCAGGTGTCCACAGCAAAAGCAATCATGCTGGAAATTAGCCAAGTTATTTAAAATTACACCAGATTAATTTAGTATGTGATATTTTGAACCAGTTTGCCTACAAACTTACACTCTGATATCATATTTCACACGACCTTGTTAGACTCAGGTCTTCAATCTATGGGCTGGACTTGACTATTTCTTGTGGACTGAATATCATCATGGTCATGAATATTCTTGTCACTGACCACCTAAAAAAATTCTTTGGTTCATTCTGAACCTATGGAACTAGACAGAAAATCAGTACAAATATTCAATTAGGGATATGCTGTGTTTTGTAATAAAGCTTTAAAACATACTTCAGTTTGGCCATAGGTCTGTACAACCTAATGAAGACTTCTTTAAAAATAACCTGTATTTTTTCCCGGCCTAGCATTGGTAGAGCATCTCCCTCTCATACAATTTGAGTTAAGGAATGTCAACAGGGTATGATGAAGTACCTTGGAATAGGAGGAAGTATGCTGTTAACACTCCTTAACTCATATTCATATTTTTATAAGCTTAAGTAGCTACCCTGTGTGAGCCAAGAAAAAAGGGTGGCTTCTTTAAAGAGATAATTGACAGGTATAATATGGACACTTATGCCTTTCTTGCTTTTTATACAAAGAAGAGCATACTCCTCTTCACTACTAGATAAGATTTTGATACCAGTCAATCTTAGTCTAACTGTGAGATTATGCAATTATGTAAACTTTGGATGTTTAAAAGTAGCACTTCATGTAAGCACACTGCAATAGGCACAGTATAAGCTTGTATATTTGTTTCCAACTCTAATGCATTAAATATAACTAAACAGATACATTTCTTGGTATTATTTCCACTTAAAAAAATAGGGAACAGTATCATAGTTCCTAAACTATGAATTCAGATTTTTAAAAACTCAAATATAATGTTTTCCAAAACAAAACAAGTCTTATACTCAAGCAAGAGTTAGAATGATATAGCCTAGTATTTGGGGGTTACTTCACTCTATATTGCTTTCCAATATTTGCATTATTCACACGTGGTGGGTTGCTACCAGTTCACCCCAGATTGGGCGAACTGGTAGCGGTGATGGTGGGAGGCTCCGCCCACCCACCCAGACGCTTCTGCGCATGTGCAGAAGCATCACACACGAGCGAACCAGTAGCAAACTAAATTGAAACCCACTACTGATTCACACTACTTTGTCTTATCTGAAAAGCAAAGAAGTGATCAGTTCTTACAGAGAAAAATCTATGGAGCACTATTGACCTGTGTCAGTCGTCCCCTAGCTCCACTTTGTGAACATAAGAAGTAAAACTATTGTTAATATAGCATTCCAGGCTTACATTGTATAGTCTGCAGGGACATCAAAGCTAGTGAATCAAAAGCTGATAGATCTAAAACTACTAAATCCCACTCATCCAATTCCCAAGAACTAAGGGAACCAGATCTGTGTTAATTTCAAATATCAGAGGAAATCCTCCTGAGCAATGGGTTCTCCATCACTGGAGATTTTCAAACCAAGGGCGTATGTGTTGAAGATCTCTGCCTTGCTCAGAAAGCTGGATTAGAATGTTCCTTGTAATTCCTTTGTATTTTATATGCAATTAAAGCAAGTCACCAACTGCTCCAGCTTCTCTTTAATATTACGGTCATGGGGCTGCTACACAGTGTAGGAAAGCATTAGCAATCCATCCACGCAGCTATAAGAAGGGCAGAGGGTAAATTTTCTTCACTGTACTTACAACTATGAGGATGCTTCTATCTTTAGAAAGAAAGCTGGAGTCAGATGATAACAACTTATTAAATCAGGAAAATGTTTCTAAACCTGATGTTTTAAATTTAAAATCTGATGGTGAGTTTTTGTAAGATCAAAGCAGCATAAAATAGTATCTAGACAAAAGAACACATAATTTTAAATTAACAGATCTATAAAGAAGCAATATAAACTTCTAAGAATTCAATTATTTACATGTTTACATAGGCTGTCAAGCCACAGAAAATCCATTGTTCCAAATGTACTCTCTTGCCTATGTCAATTTGGCTCTTTCCTAATGTACCAGGACGTATGTCAAAATTCTCTAACCACGTTGATAGAGAATTTTAGGAATTGCCACTTCAACAATTTCATGATACCAGGCTGTAGAAAATTGGTTTGCACCATTAATAATCTCTTTTCTGCCAGGTAGTAAATTCCTTCTTCTCACGAGTTACTATTCTTACATTATATTCTCTTAACAACACCTTAACACCTTAACCCACCTTAACAACAAATTATATCCATGCAAAATATTTAAACTATTGTTAGATACATCTTGCATAAGACCAATGGGAAATAAAGGTATCAAGTATCAACTAATGTCAATGAATTCAGCCATATACTGTACATGGTTTGTACTGGATTTAAATATATATATATAAATGTATGATTTATTTTCTGTTCTCAAATTAAACATTTTTACAAATTAAAATTTACTGTAATGTAATTTTACATTACATTACAAATTAAACATTTTTCCTAGTAAAATGAAGTAGCTTTTAGAAAGATAGCTGAGCATGATTTTAGAATAAACTGGTTAATTTGTTCATAGCATAATTTCTTCATGTTTATAAATTTTAGTGCTTATGAAGGGCACTCATCACATTTAGATACTGTGATCACGGTCAGGTATTTTATAGTTTTTAGACTTCTACTGCCTTATTTCTTCAATTTTAGACACATTATGTCTAAAATTTTAGACACATAAGTTTTTCTCCCATCCAACATTTTTATAGTTATATCCAAAAACATGTATTTCATTAGATGAAACTTTTTTTTTCCAAATGAAGGAAAACATGTTTTTGTATTCATATGAGTGACCACCAACAATAATGAATCTGATTATTTTTCCGGATGAAATAATCCAGTTTAATGAAAAAGTTTCATTCAGCATTTATATTGTTCAGTCTGTGATCAGAGATCCCAATTACTAATACAAGGAAGGATTCATTGTTTGGCTTGCCTGAAGCTTGAAAACACACGTTTGTACTATTATATAAGATTCAAATCCATGAACTATCAAAACATGGCACTTTCAGTAACTGCCCCTAGCTTAATGGAAAAAATGTAAGCAGTGAAAGAAATTATTTGTATTAAAGATTTTTATAAAAACTTAATTTGCATTCCTATGGTCAAAATCAGTTTCAAAACATAAGCAGCCTTAAAGATCAAAACATTAATTTATCATGAAATTCTTATAAAATAAAAACTTAAATGGACCTTTTAAACCACTGAGGCTTTTTTTGCTCAGTGCAGATACCCAATTTAAAGCATACACAATAAATGGCTATCCAGCTTCTCTTGAACCTGTCTAATATAGAATTCCCCACTTTCTTTGAGAACTGGTTCTATTTCTGAACTGTTTTATTGTGAAGAAAAAGCATCGATATGGTGCCCTTTTACATACCTTGGATTATGTACACTTGAATATACTGTTGAAGTTTTCTTTTCTCAAGAAAAAATGTATTCCATTTTCTTAGTCTCTCCTCATAAAATAGTTACCAGACCTTTATTATTCATGTTTTCCTTCCCTGAACTTATTCCAGTTTTTAAAAATCTTTCTTAAAATGAATATTAGAGCACCAGAGGTAGGCTTTGGCTAATGCAAACGTGTTATAACGATAACTACCTGTAATTTGGAATATGATTATCTTGTTACGCCAAATAGGACAGCAGGTTTTTTGTTTAGAACTATACTTTTAATCAAAATAGTTTGAATACAGTGTATTATATGTCTTTCAAAAGATGTTTTGGCTATCTAAGAACTAAATAAAACTGGGTATGTTAAAACTACAAGCAAAAAAGGCGCTTGAATTGATTCCACGTGTACGTAGGATTAATCCTATTTGAATGAATGTCTTGGAACACATTTAAGCAAATTGCTGGTTACTTATAATATTTTGATATAGTCATGTTTAAATGTCTGGTTGGGAACAAAGCACAGTGTGCATATGTAATATTAAAAAGTTACTCACAGTCCCACTGGAGTCAAGTCTAATGAAAACTTTTGTCAAAATTTTACTCCTCAGCAAACTAAAGATTCTTCTAAGAGCGAATAATCACCACAACCCTGGATTCAAGTCACTCATTTGTTGCTCTTCCACAGCAAATTATTTGCACACTATTTTTCAAAGTTTGAGGGAGAAATCACAGCACTGTAAAACACAAAAGAAGCTATGTTCAGTCCACAGTACTGGACATGCCTATCTCTGTGGGAAAGGGAAATGTCTAAGCATTCAATTTTTCTTTTCTCAAACATTTTTCATTTAAAATATTATCTTTTCTCATGACGCTCCCATGTTATAACAGATTAGACACATGAAGCAAATATTACAGATTAGAATCACATGCTATGAATAAACCATAATGTGGTATCTTTGTGCTTTTGTGCAATGCATGAACTTCTATGGGAACATATACTATCTTTAGATTCTGAACATACTTAAACATACTTATTTCAATTAACTCTAGAAATCCAGAACAAAGTTTTAACATTCCACAGAATCTGATAAAAATGGTTCCTTTGGCTACTATGAGGGCTGTACAGTACAACCTCCAAACATAATATTCTCATTTTATTATTATTGATCATTTAAATCCTTTATAGGATTCATACATATCAAAGTAAAGATGAAAAAAATTAATCTACACATTTGCAGCCTAGACAAAATAACCATAGTCATTCCATGTTTTTAAGCCCACAACTATTGCAACTATTTCCAGTTCCATGCATCAACTACTAAAGTATTTCATATTTAATAAATCAATCCAGAGTTTTCACAAGATAAGAGGCAAGGCTTTTTTCCACTGTTACAGAAATTCATACCATTTCATGAAAAGAATTATAATTTAATCTAAATGATATTCAAAGAATCATAAAATAAGCTAATTTGTCATAGCCACAAAAGTTAAATTTAAAATGTTAAGAAGTGCATCTCTATACAAAGATATCCTACAATATGGAGAAGGGGAATACAGTGGGGGTTTTCATATTGTGAGAAAGCACACTTGTCAAGTAGAATACCCTTACTATATAAAATACATATTATTTCAATCCTGTTGGAGATTCAGAAATAATCCTCTACATCAGGGGTCTCCAACCTTAGCAATTTTAAGACTTGTTGACTTCAACTTGAAGTTGAAGTCCACAAGTCTTAAAGTTGCCAAGGTTGGAGACCCCTGCTCTACATTACTAGGAACAGTAAGTTTTAGCACTTCTGCAGAAGTCAAATGAAAACCACAAGGAGTTTCTTACAACAAACAGGCACAATACTGTGATGCTACAACTATTTAGAAAATCAAAATGAAACAATTACTTAAAAAGGATTCAAATTTTTGTAATTTGTCTTTCATAACAAAGCAGTTTGATTTATATTTTTCTTAGCACCTATATTTTTTTTGCTTTCATTATGACTATTTAGACTTATTTTGCAGAAATAAAAAAAAACAACACAGAATTTGCCATGAATAGAACAGAACAGAACAGAACTTTATTAGGGTCATCAACCAGCTATCCACATACAATATATTAAAAATAATACTGACATTAATAATGAATAATAACATCCCTGTTATGAAAATACATGATCTCAAACCTTTAGGGTTACTCCCTAATTTATGTGAATGGAAAGCTGATTAGTATGTGAATAAATGTATTTTCCAAAAATTGTTATAGATATCTCCAAAAAATTGGCACAAGTTGACAGCTATAATTCTGTAACCAATTTTTTTCTTGTGGACATTGCAGTGACACAGAATTTTGCTACTGCACGCATGGTAGCCGGGTTTGAGTCCTGGAGAACACCTACATAAAAGTCGTCTACCCTCCCTGGCAATCTCTCTAGTAAGGGAAGAATATATACTGACCTATAAACTCTATATAACTCACAGCACAATAAAACTTATGAGTTATCTTCGACTGCTCCTTTACCACATATACATACCTGTTCTCGTATACCTACCCTGGAGAAGTGCTGAGGGCAGAATATTAAATCTGGCTCTGAAGAAAGCTATTCTTTGTTTTGGGAAGATCAGATCATTTAGATATCTTGCTGATTCCTACACATCCTGTTTGATTCTGTCCCTACTGTGGAGAGGCAACCTATTTAGTTCTTGGAACCCCATGTTCTTCATACTATCAATTACTACTTGTTTTGCTTTGTCAAAGCCTAGAGGCATTAAGAATACTGGTGAGAGCCCATAAGAGCCCAGCTTGTGGTCTATCGCCTGTTTCCAGTGGGAGGGGAAGTTGTCAGTCAACATTAGCGGGAACAGTCCCTCTGGAAAGAAATGCATTTTTAGCCAATAAATGATCATCATCTTCCAGGCTCTTACCTGAATTTGAGGCATACCTGTCTCAATTCTTAATTGGGCATTTGAAGTTCCTTTGGGTGCAGCTAAGATGGCTCGCAGGAATTTGGTTTGTATAGTTCTAGCAAGTTTTTCTTTACAAGGGTTCCTGTTTGTGCCCCATAAAGAATTTGCGCCAATGTTTTGGCCTCAAAAAGTTTTAAGGCAGCAGGTACTAATTGACCTCTGCCTGTATAAAAGAAATGTTTAATTGCACTTGAGGACCTATTCGCTACTTGCAATGTATGCTCCAGGTGTGCCTTCCATGTCCCTTGCGAGTGGAAAACCACCCCAAGGTACTTAAATGTCCTAATGTGTTCCAATCTATGTCCTTCAATTTTCCAGGAGTATTGGCTGGGTCTTTTAGCAAAAACTAAAAATTTTGATTTATCAAAGTTAAGGACCAACTTGTTCTGTCTACAGAAGCCAAGTGTTGCCCTAATTGCTCTCTTCAGTCATATGGGAGTTTGTGAAATAATAGCAGCATCGGTCGGCATATAGGAGAATCGGGATTTTGCGTTGTGCTAGGTCAGGAGGATGTAGATCAGGGTTCTGTAAAAGATAGATCAGGGGGTTAATATAGAAGTTTAAAAGGGAGGGGGACAGGATGCAATCCTGCTGTACCCCCTTTTGAACCTTTACTGGGCTGGTTAAAGTCCCTTGAGGATTACACCTCACTTTCAAGGTGGAATTGGCATACAATTTTTGTATGAGGAAAAGGAGGCATTTATCGATTGTAGTGCATTTTAGTTTCTCCCATAGGGTGTTCCTGAATATTGAATTAAAGGCCTGCTTAAAATCAAGGAAGGCCACGTAAAGAGAGGATTTTTTTTTGTGCGTATATTTTTGCATCAGATTGTAAAGTATCAGGATATGATCCACCATAGATCTTCCTTCTCTAAAACCAGTTTGTTCATCTTTGATTATCCCCCCCTGAAATTAGCCAATCCTGAAGTTTATGGCTTAGGTGTTTTGCATACAATTTACTAATAACACTCAGAACACTAATGGGTCTATAATTGCCTGGGTCATTTCTATTACCCTTTTTATAGATTGGTATAATAATTGCTAATCCTCAATCTCTTAGCATACGGCCTGTTTTATCCATATATGTAAACAGAGATGCTAAAAGTAGAGCCCACCAACTGGTGTTCTTTTTTATTATTTCTGGAAGGACCTTATCAGCACCAAGTGCCTTATTAGCCTTAAGGGCTCCGATCAACCGGGATCTCTCTTCTGGTGTAACAAGGGCCCAGTAAGCTGGTCCAAGCTAATTTAGCTCTCCTTAGTTATATAGTCGGGGTCTGTATATAACTCTCTAAAATATTCTTCCCAGGCCTGAATCGGTACCTGATTAGTTGAAACAGAACACAGGATTTGGCATGAATTTAATAATCAGTCCCTTATGAAGTTTTCTGACATAGAACATCCTTTTAAAAAGAGAAGTGAATTGCTTAAGAATTACTAAGCTTCTTCTAGTGTTAACATTAGACATAAGATTAGATGTTTTTGTTACATTCCTAAAAACATAATAGAATATTTCCTTATCCCCAGATCTTTATCTTTACAAAATACTTGGTCCCTTCTTTCTTTCTCTAAATTTTATGAAGTTGGTCTGCCAAAATACTCAGAAAAGTAAAACTAGTTAGTGGTAAGGTATGCCTTTATAGTTATGGTGTTTTTTTCCCTTGAAAGTAAATTATTGAAGCTTATATACTAAACTTGCTGAGTAGTTCACTTTTAATACAACAGCAGCTCCCTCTACAGTTTTAAGATTGTCTGTGAAGCTTAACTGTGCAAGTTCATATTGTCAAGACAATACAGGTATGCTAGATTCTACTATCTACTATTTTACTCCTATTTTCTTCAATGGCTCCACAGATGAACTCTTATCAGTCAACTTTTTATGGGTTTCATGGACATACTTACAAATGAAATACAAGTAGCTGCAACCATTCTTAATTTTTAGGTTGTAGGAATATTTTTGATGCAAGTTCCACTCATTCTTGTGGGGGAGGGGGAGGGGGAGAGGATAATGCTGGCATTTTGTGATGTAGCATGTTCAATTGAATAGGTAGGAGTATAGCCATACTGCAGACTAAATTACACAAGATTTTAATTAAGAACATATTGAGCTCCTTAGGCAACCTAATAAAATGTTTTTATAAGAACACCTGTGTCTATTATTTTTGGATGGCAGAGTTCTAAATATTCAAAATATAATATGAATAGGATTTCATGATCATCTTCAGTAGATGGTTTGCTAAAATATCAAAAAATCTAATGTACCCAAGTCCCTTTCAGATTCAAGACTCCTGCAATAGTTGTTTATGTAAATATATCTCTAAATAAGCAATCCCCACAGCCATTTCTCAAATACTGTAACTGAATTTCTTCAATGTATTGTAAATGTAAATTTTAAAATCTACTTTTTAATAAAATCTATATTAGTATGTTAGGAAAGATGTTCAAATGGTCCTGAACAGATACATTATAACTACCATCACTAACATTAACATGTTATAAGATTGGTGGAGGGAAAACATACACGAAAAGCTATAATCCTAAAACAGTTATATACCTATAGTCATAATTTAAATTCTTGCTATTTTGTGCAACTAGAATCTGGCAATATAAAGTAAGATCCTTTAGATCCAGTAAGATATAATAGTACTGGAGGGCTAAGAAAGTGCATTATATGTTGACTATGTAAATCGCTTAGAGATGGCTGTAAAGCACTGTGAAGTGGTATATAAGTTTAAGTGCTATTGCTATTATGAAATTATAGTAACTTGATACAGTTAAAGTTGATACAGTTAGTCCTGCTTTTGTAGATTTTCTTATAGCTTATATAAGAATACTATGTGACTGCTATATTATACAGAAATAGTATATCTTTTCTTCCCTCAACAACTTCACATTTCAACTAACAGTTGCTACTGTGATGTAGAGAAAATATTTATTCATATGCTATACTTGTAAGAAATAGCAGAGACCCAAAATGTTGTTAGAAAATTATCTGAAATTGTTTCTTATACATAGCTTAGATATAAAAAGGGACACACAGTATACAGCTTGTATTTAAATGTATCCCCAGTAGATCTTTATGTCACTTTGAATAAACCTGAGAAGTGACAGCTAAAAGTTATAATGGAAGGAGCTTAATTTTTAAAATATACATTCACTTCAAAAAACAAGAATTCAACAACAATCAAATATTGAGAAATATTTTAGGAATTTTTAAAAAGTACCTTCAGTTATCAATTCCAGCAATACCTTTTTTATGTCAGTGATGGTAGTTCTTTGGAACTGCTAAAACCTTTCTAGTGGTTTGATATATTATCAAGAATGGTTACCACCTCTGGAATGGAAAAAAATCCTGACCTCCAGTAGATTACATGAAAGAGACATGGAAAAGCCTGACTCTTTGGAGCCATCTAATGGTCATCCATATTTCTGCAACCAGTTATGCTATATCTAATTATAGTCAAAGCAATTTTGCTTTGTACTTTTGAAGAAAAATACAGTTTTTCAAAGTGCAGTAAAATTACAGTGCATTATGCATTATTCAGTTTCAACTAATACTTAGGTATATATGAAAACAGATCTATCCATAGATTTTAACCCAGATATTTATTTGAACACTTCATATATATAATCATGCTTCAACTCGGTTTCTTATCTTTGAACTACCTGGTTTAGTTTAATAGGATATAGTGGGATCCTTGGTGCTCTTTGAGCTTTGGTTGTTTGCTTGCAGACATTTCATTACCCACTAGTATATTGATGTTACCTAATTGGGTAATGAAAAGTGTGCTAGCAAACGACCAACCAAATTCAGATATCACCAAGATCTCCACAGAGTTAGTTTTCTTCTTCTATTGATAACAGAAAATCGTTGCTCAGGTATTACAGGTTTTATACCGCCATTCGGAACACATCATACAGCGACAAAAAACGGGGCAGGGAAATCGCCAGGAGCAAGTTTCATAGATTACGGTTGCATAAATAGGAACTACTGCCGCCTACCTGTCTGCTTGAGAAGTCAGGGGAGGAGGAAAGGGGGCCTTTCTGTTTAAAAAAAAAAAAACGGCGGCGGTCGGTCTCGAAAGCAACTTGATCGTCCGACTCTAAAGAGGTCGTTGAACTCGGCCCTTGCCGTTTTCGGAGACAGCCAGATCAGGCCGGCTAGCAAGAGTGCTGAAAGCACATTGGTTCTGACCTCACCCACGGGGTGGGGGGGAAGTTGACCTGCAGCAATCGCTCACACACGTGGACCCTTCGCACAGCTCTCCCCTCCCCAGCCCTCGCTGCAGCCTCCCCCCCCCACAGGGTCCCCTAGCGAGCGCTGCCCGCGGAGAGCTGCTCCTGCCTACGCCCACCCACCGCCCACCCGCAGCCCCTGCGCTCCCACAGCCGCGGCTTGGGCTGGTCTCGGAAAGGGTCCTTTCGCAGGCAGCCACATCTTGGCTCCCCGTCAGCCACGCCGGCGAAGGAGCCGGGCAGGGACAGACGGGGCTCGCAAGGGGGCGACAAGGCAAATCCTTCCGGCAGACACCCGCACACAAAGGAGCCGAATGGACCGATGGCGAAGGAGGGAAGGAAGGAAGGGGCGAGCGGGTCTGGGCGCGGCAGCCCCGACCGAGGAAGAGGGAGCCGCGGGAGGGCGGCCGGGCGGGAAGGAAGGGGGCATCCCCGACTTCGTTCGTTCTCCTCCAGGCCACCCGCCATACGCCGCAGCCTTCCAGACCTCGGCTCTCACCTCATCCTCCCTCTCGCTGCGGAAGCACAAGCATGCCGCCCGCTTCTTGAAACCCTCCCGGTCGTAGGTCCGCGTCTGGTTTGGCTTGAATTTCATCATAGAGGCAGGAACGCCGCCGCCGCCGCCTACTCCAGCCCCCGGCACGCCCGCCCGTGTGGGAGGGAAGCGAACGACGAGGGAGGCCCCGGTGGCTCCCCTTCTCTCTTCGGTCCAAGCCGAGGAGCCCGGTGGGGCGAGAGAAGCCTCTTTCCTCGTCAGGAGGGAGCGAAGGGAGCGCTCCTCAGGGGGACAGAGCGCCGCGCACGGCTGTGGCAGTGGAGCTGGCGACACCGCGGCCACTCAGGAACCCACGCCGCGCCATGGAGCCCCGCCGTCTGTTGTCTCCACTGGCCGCCTCGGTTTCTCCTCAAGCACTGCGGCTGCGACCCGGCCCGAGCGCTCTCCTCCGGCCGCAGCTCCTCCCGCTTCACTCAGTCCCTGTCCTTCATCCGGTCCCCAGAAAGCGCCGCTTCTGCGGCGCTGTATCCACTATTTAACTGAAACGCACATTCCTCCACCCGCCCGCAACCTCCCGGCCTCTCGGACTCAATGCGCAGGCGTCAGGCCCGCCTCCGAGGGGCGACACGAGGGAGGAAAGGGGCTGGATCGAGGTTGGCTTAATTCAGGGAAGCTGAAGGAGGCGGGGAGGGGGCCGGGGAAAGGGCGTGGCTAACAGCCATCGCCCACCCGCTCTTGCTCGGCCGGCCTCAGGCGTCTTATTGTCGTTTGGCTGCGAAAGACCGAGAACGATGCGAGTGAATAGAGGGCGTGGCTTTGTGGAAGGAGGGCCGTTACAGCTCCTCTCTCTCCGATTCCGCCTTTTCCTAATGAAAAGCTCTCCGGGCTCCGTTGCACTTTAAAGATCCATTATCCGCATCCGCCAGGGTAACGCTGTTGTTATTCAGGGTGGGAAAAATCGGTATGGGTAGAGCTGCTGCGCCCGGAGCTAGATTAGCCAAGACTGTATAAAACAATTTATTTCGTAATCTTATTCGCGCTGTGGTTTCATCGCGCCTAATTCTCTGTCGCGTAAAAAGGTGAATGAATAGGAAGAAGTTGCTCTCTGCCAAAGCTTCCCCCCCCCATTCCTGCGCTCATCTTTCGTTGGCTATTTGCACCCCTGATTGTTTACTGAAATAACCCCATTGCCTGGATTTGTACAACACACCAACCAATCGCATTTAAACCAGTGGTGGGATTCAGCCAGTTCGCACCACTTCAGGAGAACCGGTTGTTAAATTTCTGAGCAGTTTGGTGAACTGGTTTTTGGAAGATATCATTAGGGCAGAGAACCGGTTGTTAAATTAGTTGAATCCCACCATTGATTTAAACCAACCTTGAGAGAATCTGATCTGTGGAAACCTAACTCTGCTTATGCTCAATGCTGCAAATTACCCACAAGTTGTGAAACAATTTTTAAACCTTTTTTTTTAAAAAGGTGAAGACCTTTTTATTCCATCAAGCGGGCTTGGCCTGATCTCTTCCCTTTTTAAATATGTAAATTTTAATCTGTTTTTAAATTATTGGGGTATTTTAATTTGTCTGGGCCAAAAAGTTTAATTTGATTTTATCGGGTTTTTAAATTTTGTGTATTTATGTATTTTATTGTTGGCTGTTCACCGCCCTGAGTCCTTCGGGAGTAGGGCGGTATACAAATCAAATAAATAAATAAAATAAATAAAATAAACATCCTTTTGAGATTATCAATTTTACAATTTGAAACTGGGCACCTGGGTTTTCAGCTTCTGCCATCTCAGGTCTTTTGTGTTCCTGTAACTTGCTACAAGTTGCACCTGCAAGCAGAATAGGCTGAAGAGAGGTGTAAGATGTCATGATTCAATAATATTTAGCATGCAAGGTTAGAAAAGAATGACTCTATGCATTTATTTCCTCCTTTAAGGGAAATGACTCTAAATTAGATAACTTTTATACAGCATGGTCTTACACTGTTAGTGGATACATTGAAGTAATTAAATAAGAATTATTACTGATTACAACATTTATTATTATACATAATTACTTGCTTATTACAAAATAAAATGAAATCAAATAATATAATTATGATAAAATACTGTTTTGGGAACTTTAAGAGGCTTTTATTAAAGGTAACATGATGGCCCTTAATCAAGATCTATTTATAGTTATTACTGGTTCCATTATGACCTTTTCCCAACTTGGAACAATGAAAAGTTTCTGTTTTCAAAATGCTGTATCCACCTTTGTTTTTTTATGAATGTACTGCAAAGGATCTAACACAGCAGGTATTTGGAAAGGAAGTCAGTTCTAAGCTGACTTAGCAGAATCATTGGTATGCTGCGTTCACAGTCACAAAAGCTCCCATATGTGATTTTTGGCTTAACATATGGACTCAGACTTTTGTTAATTTATAGTATAACATGCATGCAAACCCAGCCAATGTTTTTTCAGTAAACCCTTGATAATAAATCATGATATAGTATGTTGGACACCTGTCAGTGGCTGGGTTCACTCAGCACAGTAGATAAAATTATAGTTGGTTACCTTGTAGACCACTTTGTGCTATGAATTCAAACTGGGGTTAATTCATTAAGCCACCAGCTAGTATGTGGTGTGAATATAGTCAGTGTGAACTACTTCAAAGAACAAACCCTAAAGAGTATCTAGTTTTGGAATCATTTGGTATATATGTCACTTAACTTAAGTTTATGTGTAGAAACATACTTGGTTAAAATATAGTGCAGAAAGCATCAAGGACAGAATCCTCCTGTATGATCAGCTACCTATATTTGTAGTTTATAAATTGTTTTAGCCTACCTTTTAGAGTAATAGATGTCCCGCATAGAGTTTCCCCTCATTTGTCTTACAAAAACAAGTTGCAGTGTAGGTTAGGCTGCTATGTAGGATCTGATGGACACATATTTCTAAGCAACAACATGGTATTTAGTTTTGCTTTGGTTACTCTGCGAACACAACCTAATTCCGTATATCATGGTTTATGCTGTGCATGAACCAATTTGTTACCTCATACAAAGTCAACCACTGAGTTCCAAGGTTCAGCAGGGAGTTCAGTAGGGACTTAAATATGCATCTCTCCAGTCATAGTCCAAACTCTTAACTACTTCCTATTGAGCTCATTCTCTGAGAAAGAAATTAGTCTCTTACTAGAAGAATAATTGGCAGCAAGATACCTAAGACTGACTTCATTGCTACAATAAATGCCTTTCATATATGTGTAATAAAAATTAACTACATTACATTCCTGTTAAGTTTGAGATATTTACATGAACATAGGAAGCTAATTATGAATCAAAATCTGAATGTATTTTAATGCACGATAGGCCACCACTAACATTACAAAATCTTTAATTTAGCACAATCATTAAAAAGAGATAGCAGTCAAAATTGCATAGGGTAAACTATACAATGCAAACTCATAGATATATTATTACTAATCGTTTACATCATGATTCTGTACTTGGAATACTTAGTCTGTAAAACGATTACTGTATTTTATAAAATATTTCTTTAATAGCTTTGGAAGATAAGAAATGTTCTCTTCAAATCTATGGTTAAGCCTAGCCATATTTTAGAACCTCTTTGCTGGAACATCTGTTTGGTTCAACATTCTGTTCCTTTTGAGGCTAATCCAAGTAGGAAATGGATGTCATCACATCTTTCTGCCTTGTTCTACCACAGTTTGAGGTAATTTATAGCCATCATGCTTAATGTATATTGGTAGTTGCATCTGGATAGCCATCTATGAATTTCACTTTCTCAAACTGAAGCAAGCCTTAAGCAACTATGTTTGTGCCAATTAATCTGTATGTAAACAACATGGGATGCAGTGTTGTCCAGTAAAGCCTAGTGATGGGTATTCATGATGTTTCTTCATCAGGCTCCTATAGCTTGTAAAAACTCCCTGTATGTCACCCATATGAATAATGTCAATGAATGTAATTAAATTAGATGATTATGGAAAGCATCCCAGACTTCCCATTCCTAAGCACCTGATTTAAATAAAACAAAATCAGATGTCATGCCCTGAAAATATTCTTTTGGATCTGGGTACTGCATCCAACTAGTCAAAATTTTTCCTTAAGCTGACAGCATGACATGACGTGACTGGAAATAGCATGATTGAACAGTAACTAGGAATTAGGATATACAAAAGGTTCACCCAAAGTTCATATGGAAAAGAGTAATACATGAACAATAATACTTTATGAATTCTAGTAATGCTTCACAAAAAATACTGGGTGCAGGCCCAATATTTAAAAGCAATAAACTCTAGTATGAAGTAATGATATAATGAAGGAATATAATGAACCCTGATAGAAGGTTCAAAAGCCTTCCTAATCAAACAAAAATTTAAACCTTTCAAGCTTTAGTTAAGACTGCAGGTGAAGCAACATTTATTCAAGGGTTACTATGAGGCTGTTGTCTCTGTCCTGTGTCTGAAGATACATAGTTTAAATATTTATGGATGAATGTCTGTTTTTAAAAGGGTTCATTACAATAATGCAGTCATGTAAAGAAATCCAGCATTTGACATTTTGTTTTGGAATTTAATTGCTGCATCACAGTTAAGTGGAACATTAAATATGTGTACGATACATTTATTGTTCACTTGCTATGGCAGAGGTTATCTATGCTTTAATCTTTCCATGATCTATTCTGGTTAAAAGTAGAACGGGAAGCAGTCAAGATGAAATAATATTTGTTTGCTATGATTCTTGTTTGTTTGCTTGCTATAATTTGCTATGATTGATCATATTTGTTTTGTATACTACCTCATGTTTTAATAAAAACAATAAAATATAATAAAAATATGCAGGTTTCTTCATTAGTTATTCCAAATATTCCAAAATGCTCAATACATTTCTAAGATTATCCTTTAACTGCCTTTTAGATTAAAAAAAAACCACATTGATCTCATGAATACATTCTTGCAAAAATGATCTAAAATCAGATGGGATTATGAACAACTTGTAATCATTGTAGTCTGGAGAGAGTGAGATTAGGTAGTACATCTATCCCTGCTCTCCTTGATGGCTTTCAATATTATTAAGCATGGTATCTTTTGGGCCAGCTGTAGGGCTTGGGGCTGGGTGGAGTAGTGGTGTGCTGATTCAACTCCTTTCTCCAAGGCTGGTTCCAATCTTCCTCCTTTTATAAATCTTAAAAAAAAAAAAACCTTTGTATTCCATTAAGAATGATGGCTTATCAAGTCGATTTTTCTTATCCTGCCACAGAGAAAATTTTTAGCTGTAAATTATGTCAAAGTGTTTAAGAAATGAGGCTCTTATAAACAGTATCTCCATACAGCCTATATTGTAGCTGTTTGCTTGATTGAAATTCCTTGACTCTCAGGCTGGTCAACTCATGAGCTGACCACAAAAACTTAAGTGCCTGCAATTTAGTTACAAGGAACAGCTGTCTTGAGTGCAATTTTTGTGTGTGGAGAGAGTGTACTGGTCAAAATTCATAATCTGACCACCAAACTCTGCCTACTGTCCCCACCTCTTCAGGGATATCTAGTTCACATGATACTTCTCAGGAAGCCAAGATTTCTATAAGGCTTACGTTTTGACTTGTAAGCAGCCACTAAAGGCATTACATCTGCACATGTAGCCAAGGCAGCATTGGTCACTTCAATTATTACTTTTGTTAAGACCTGGATGAAGTGAGTATATCCCTCCTTTTGAATCTCTTTCACAGTTCCCAATAGTATCAGTGGTGTAACCTTCTGAACAGCTGTAGGAATTAGGAGTTATGGCTCCACTGTTCTATAGTGGCTGTGTTCCTCAGTGGGTGGTTTTGTCATGGGGAGAGGCCAGCTTTGAGGCATGTCCTGTATGATGTACTAAAGCAGGGCTGTTAAACTTGCATCGTCATGGCGGCATCACGTGACATATTGGGACTTTTTTCCCGTTTGCTAAACCGGGCATGGGCATGGCCAGCGCGTGACACATCCGGTTCTGTACTAAAGGGATTGGTCCTCTCCCCTCTCCTCTTTAACATTTGCACAAAGCAATGGGAGAGATCATCTAGGACAATATTTGACAACCTCAACAAACATTTACATTTATTATTTAACATTTGCCAAATTTAAGATGAGTTTCCCAGCCATCATGAGAACCTGAAAAGTTATGTGATCCATTAGTCCCAACTGGTCTTTCCCCTCTAGAATTTAGTGATGCTGTTAACACTTATGGTGAATAGAAATCTATTTATTTATTAATTTATATAGCCATACATTTCATAATCCCTACTCTCTAATCTGACTGATAAAAGACCAAAGGTGATGTCTTCCACTTTCATATTCGCTCCACTCCAAAATTAATGGAGATCAAGAACATGGCCCTGTGATGACTTAGAACAGTGATAGTTAAGATTATGACATATAAAGTGCCATGCAAGAGTGGAAACATATCCGCCTTCAAGAGCAGCCAACTCCCATCTGTGTTGATTACTTCATTTTAAATTTCATTTAGCTGGTATGATTATGTCATGCTCTGTTCATTTAACTGGTATCGGGTGGGTTCTACTTACTACCGGTTCACAACGGGATTGCGCTTCTGCGCATGCGCAGATTGCCGATGACGACATCCAGGGTGCTGGGCGGGGCCTCCCGCCGGTTTTATTACCGGTTCTTGTGAACCGGTCTGAACCGGGGGCAACCCACCACTGGCTGATATGATTATGTCATGCTCTGTGGTACACTTATGGTACAACTTTCTTAGAGTCGTGTCACTGCGTTATTTTATTTACCAGCTGAGCTCATTATTTCTGGACTGTCAGACTCTCCGTAGCTTTGCCAACTTCTTATCAGTAAGCTACGTGTTTCCGCATCCACCCACATTCCTTCACTTGCTTCACACTTCTCTTTCCTTTGTTCTCCTGCCAGCAAGGTCCGTCTTGGACCGGCAGGAGAATTACTTTCAAAAATGTAACAATTAACTTTTCTTAGTTAGTGAGGTGTTTTATTTTCTTTATAACAAATAAATGAGTTTTATTAGAAACCTTCCTCGAGTTTCTTTTCAGATTATTGACAACTTGGATTAAGCCACGACCCATCTCCTCTAAACCAGGGTAATTAGTCCCAGAGCCAAACATGGGATTAATAAATGCCCTGACAAGTCGTTTAGTTATTATATTTTAATTGTAGAAATGATGAGGGAAGATAAAACTGCTTGACAGAAAAATGCCATCAATCCTGCCTCTAACAAAGTAATTTATTTTTGATTCCATAGTATAGCTCTTTAAATTCAGTTGGGTGTCTGAGAGTACGTTTATTGCAAAGCAAGTAACAGCGACATACACACAAAAACACACACACATATATAAGAAAAATAAAATGACTTGACTTTAAAGCTCTGCAGGTGTTTTGTGTTGTTTTTTGAGGATGACAATTTATTGACAAATAAAAGTTTTCTTTATATTTTTAGCAGAATAATCAGTGAACATAGCAAGTAATGAAGTAACACAGGTAGCAACTACTTTCCAAGTATTCTGTATTGAGGCATTGGTCTCTTTCATAATGTTGAAAGACTGCAATAATCTAGCACTATTCAAGCATCTGCTGATACAATGATATCTTCAAGATGACCGATCCTATAGACAAAATATTCTTGATTATTCTATTTCCTCAATCAATAATAATTCAGAAAAAAAGCCCTCAGGAATTGGAGTATTAACTAAAAACATAATGATAAGCCTAAGATTCTACTACTCAAACTGCAGTAAAATGTGAAAAAGAAATGTGTCAGCTCTCTGGTTATTTATTCAGGAGAAAGAGATCCTCTGGTTTTTCAGCTGACATATATCAGAATAACAGATGCTTTTAATCCCCAGAATTCTAGAGCACAGAGAGTTGATATACTTTTTAAATAGGGAGGACAACCCAGGAAGTGTTCAATCATTCTTAGTTGTATTTTATATATTTAGTATTTAAATTTATTTCCCACCTCACTTCCATACATAGCACTATCTCTTCCAGTTTTCCATAACAAATGTTTTTTCAGATTTCCTCAGAGATAGTGACTGGTCCTAGGCCACCCAGTAAAACTTAATGGGTGAAAATGGACTTAAACCTGGGTCTCTATGATTGTAGTCAAACACTTTATGCTGCAAAATGGCATGCTGTATTGGCTCTTCCAGCCTTCTTTTCAATTGTTTACTTTCACTTAATTTGGTCCTCAATTTTGACTTATGGTCAAAGAACTGTAGTTCATATTTATAAATGAAACAAAATACAATCAAACAAATGTCTTAGTCAACATAACATTTATTAGTGCTGATTCTGTGTTTTTCTGGTCTGTAGTATGATTGTCTGCCTTATGCTTTCTTGAATCTCTGCGGCAAGTCCTGTGGTTTTAAATGCTGCAATCTAAGATTGCAAAGAATTCTGATTAGCAACCTACAGCTGATGCCTTTCTGGAGTATATTGTATCATGTGGTGGATAGCAGGCGATTGGGCATATTGACTACACATTTGGATGAGGCAGATACCACTTTGTTCCTGGGGTTTAGCTTTTAGCAGTTTGGTTTGGAGTTTTATTTTTCTTTTTAGCTTGTCTTAGAGATGTATGGTGGTTGTCAGCATTTTTATGTGTTCTGGAGTCATAATTTGTTCAAGTTGCTACCCGAGGTTATCTATAGTGGGCTGGTATTTGTTTAGCTGAGGTGAGCATCCATGATCATTAACCATATCATTTTTCAGCCACTTGTTGAGCTATTTTCCATCCAGCTAGGTGGTTTAAAATGTATGTTTTACAAATATATTTGAAATATTTATTTAAGATAAATATGTGCAACCTAATTAAATGACAATACAAGGAAAACTTTAATAAATTAATAATTCCCCCCGTTTTAGGTCTTTATTTCATCAATATGTTCTAAAACAGGTATCAAACTTTCATTGTCACGTGGTGTATCGGGAATTTTTTCCCATTCGCTAAACTGGGGGTGGAGGTGGCAAGTGTGTGATGCATCTGGTCTGTGGGCCACGAGTTTGGCAGTTCTGTTCTAAAATAACCCTTTCTTACATATGCATTACGAAGGGTAAAATCTATGATCATGGTAAATTAAAAGGAAAAGGAATCTTAATGCCATTTTGTTTCTTGTTGATTCTCTTTTTCTTTTCTTTTTCTTGGGATCCGGGTTTTATTATTTTGGGCAAAAATAACATTCACTCTATAGGATTGCAAATGAATTTTTAGTTGAGTAGCCGTCTTCGGGTAATAAATATTGCATCTGTTTGCATAATCTGTTTCAGATGATGCCTGAATCTATTTCAGCAGACACCATCTCTTGACAAAGGCAGTTCCGGTCTACCTGCAGGGTTCAGAGAGGTCTCCTGGACTCCTACTGTGAGCCTGGCAAGATAGAAGAGTTTTCTCCGTTGCCCTTCTTCTCATCAGAAAGAAAAATCCCTTTGGCCAGATGTTGGTTTTGTTATAAGTAATAAATTATGTGCTAGTAAACTGATCAGTATTTTAGTGCTTTGTTCCATTACACAGTCTGTTTAGGATTATCTGTACCTAATTTATAGTGTATCTATGGTTGCACTTTATTTTGCTCTTTTTCCAAGCTTGACAAAAATACTATTTTTCAATAAAATTTTACATAACATATTTAAATTAAGATAATTTATGGGTTATACCATAGAAATATTTATTTCCAGGCTCTTAGCAGTATTCTCTAATTGATGAAAATAGTTTTTTAAAAAAATTATCAGCAATTACTATTTCCATGGGCTTAACCTATTTAAAATTATTTCTAGAAGTTATCTAATAAATAAATCATGAATCATACCCTGGGACCAAAACTCTAAATGCTAGAAAATAAATGCTCTAAGAACATCATGCATAGGATTTATTACAAAATGTATATATCCATCCATAGAGACTGGACAGTTTACAACACATGAAATCATAATCCAACCATCAGTTAAAATGCTACAATAAAACAATCATCAATTAAACTTAAGCTAACTGACATTAATAACCAAAACAAATGAACCTTGACAGCAGGCAGTGAGATAACATTTTTGGTCCCAAATTTTTGACAATAGAGTAATTTCTTCTGTAACCTTCTCAGAACTTATCCATGTAGGTGTAGGAACCATCCGAACCTTGTGGGACAAATTGCTCTCTTAATCCAGGGCTGCCCTCAGGAAGAATTGCTTTCAAGCTCTTAATCCTCTTCCCATCCTGAACGGGTGGGATCTGAACTGTCTCCTCTTGGACTGAATACATACGACTGGCAGGTTGTTTTCAGAGAACATAGTCCTGCCAATAACAAGAACATGAGTCATGTGGACTTTATACAGGTAGTCCTTGACTTACAACTGATCATTTAGTAACCATTCCACCTGAGGAGTACTTATGATCCAAATTCAAAGTTCTGACGATTGGATATTCTACCATTTTTTATGTACTAAGACCAAACACTCTTATGGTAATGTTGGCATTATATAGATGTATATTGAGAACTGGTCATAGCTAGATTGAAGAAAAAAAGTGGACATAACACTATTCCCTATTTTGTCAGACACTGTGAACTAAAAGGCGTTTTCTACCCGCTGCCCATTTGTCACCCAAAATATTGCCAGATACGTTCTAAAGAAGCTATTTGTAAGCTCCGGAGTTTTCTGTAAAAGCAAGGTTACCATGTTACCTATTTTTCTGAACAAATATTTTTCAAGGATAAACTTGGTAGGAATACATTCCACAGACAATATGCTTTTAAAAGCAAGACTGAGCTTGTGATGAATGTGTTCAGTTTACCCTGAGGTTGATTTCCATTGCTTTAAATCATTCTAATTTTAGAGTATGTGGCAGTATTCTAAAAAAAGGTGGATCTAACCCTTTTTTTCTGCAGTTTATTTAAACCAAATCTACTGTCATCATAAGAGCTGCGCTGTAGAGCAGCTTCAATGCATTCCAGAATGCTCTGGTTGCAGAGCTGTTCCACTGGAACGGCTGAATAGGGCAGATATACTGTATGGATTAAGTTAAAAGGTGGGATGAGTTTTTTGTTACTCTGAAAAGGGGCTACCAGATGACTCCTGAGTTTTGTCTACTGTTAAAAAGGACATTTTGAACAATAAGGGGACACTATTTACAAATTGTTTTTAACTTTACTCACATGAGAACTTGAAGCATTTTGCAAATCCTCACAGATACTCTATAGAGATGGTGCTTCAGGCACAAACAACACAAGAGCTTATTTTTTTTCAATACAGAACACATCATAAAAGTAAACAAGAAAAGGTGAATATACAGGCAATCCTCGACTGACAACCAGCATTGGGACCATAATGTCTATGACTAAGCATTGTGATTATTAAGTTTGTTGCACCTGATTTTATGACTTTTTTTTGCAGAAGTTGTTAAATAAATCACCATGGTCATTAAGCAAATCTGGCTTCTCCTATTGATTTTGCTTGCCAAAGTTCTCCTGGGAAGGTTGTAAGTGGCAATCACATTACATGGGGACACTGTAAGGAAAATTAATTCACATTCTTCAGTGCCATCATAACTTTAAATGGTCATTAAATGAATGGTCATAAATTGAGTACTTGAATAAGGTGCATAAAAAAACTGCATGGGGCAGCCATGTAAAAATGTATCTGCTTAATGTGGACATCATAATTATCCAGATTTCATTTTGTGAAAAAACCCTTTAGATCTTCAATAATGGACTGTAATAAAAAGATAATTTTCCATTTTCCTTGGGGGAAAATGTGGAAAATCGGAGATAAAAATCAGCTACACTAAAACTGGTTTTTTTGGAGTAGGAATTAGCTTACTGCTATGATATCAGAAAATCTAATGTAAAAGTCACAGAGCTGACAATAGCTACATTTCCTCTTAAACAGTTTTCCATTACTATTCTGCTGTTGCTGAGTAAGTAGCGGCTTGGTGGAACAAGGCCTTATCTGCCAGGGACAACATTTGTGCTCCACACCCTGCCCTTTGAGCCATTCCTGTTGCAGTGACAACTATGTTCAAACTTGTGACTAGAATAGATACTATTTGGGCCAATTTTCCCTCTAAATGATATGCTATTGCAAAAAATTCATGTAGAAAACTCATGAGGCATCTGAAACAAAAATTTGCCTGCAAATGGCTGATTATTGTAGCTGTTGCACATTTTATTTCATTGCTTTTAGGTTCAATTTTTGTGTTGGTTGACACTTGCTGAAGTGAATCATCTTCTCTGAATGGAAACAAACAAATGTTCTTAAGGGAAGGCAAGTAGCAAGATACAGCAATTTTTATATCCAGGTTGAAAATGTGAAATCACATTAATACGGTAATATAAGAATGGTTGTTGGGAGGAGGGTCTGTGAGTTGTTTGAGACTGCAAAACAATTGTGAAGGAATATCTCCAACACGTACACTATATGACGACTTCAAAAATTTTGAACATTCAATCAAGGCCAAAGTAGAAGGTATATTGGTTTCTGCAGTGGATTATGCTGCATTATATTTATCAACTTTTCAGTGGATCATTTTTGGATAGAGGAGGAAGGAAGATACTTTCCAGCAATGTGGTCAAAATGTCTGTTCTTTTGTTTAGGATATAACTCTTCAGGCATTATTTAAATACCGTATATTGTAGTGAAGAGGGAGAACATTGTTCTGGGATTAATATCTGAATCAATCATTTGGGATACTGGACTGAGTAGAATCCAGCAGAGCACAGGAAAGACAAACTCTTAAGTAATCATTTAAGAGCAAGAACTGCCCCCCTCTCCCCACATTTCTCAGAGGCTCCCTTTTCTTCCAGTAGGCAAGGCATGTCTTCCCAAGGGTTTCTGCTTGCTAAAGAAACCAGCCATCTTAAATGGGAATAAAGATTGAATGAGGATCAGAACAATCTTGGAAGCCAGATGCAAATTAGGACAAAGCTGTTTGGTTTCCTATATTCTTATTCATATGTTGTTTTAACTATATGGCGTGTCTGTATGCATATTTCTGCCTGGAAAATAATTCTTGAGTTAAAGTCTACAGGATACATCAGACTTTCCTTTTCCTTGTTCCAACTGTATTTAATTCTTAATTAGCCCTTTAATCTACATAATAAAGAACATGTGTCTTCTGAAGTTCTTACCCTTCTTTCTCACAGAAATATAGCCTACATGCATCCCAACCACTTGATTAGCTACAGAAGCCAAGAGCAGAGAGGAAGTCTTCCTTGTCAGCTTCCAATGAAGATTTCTAGAGAACCTTTTGAATCTACTAGAGAAATGCACCAGCTGATTGTGGGACATTGCAATACTACAGAGTGTGGGGAAAACAACAACAACAACAACATATTAAAATTGTATGCCTAAACTTATATGCCACTTGATCCCCAACTCTGGGCAGCTAACATCAAAGAAATTGCAATAAAGATTATAAAAGTTAAGATTAAAGATGGCAAGAATGACAGAGCAGATGGGAAAGAGGAGTTTCAATCTCCCTTGCCAAAGGCCTGGCTGAAGAGGAAATCCTTCATACCACCTTTGAAGACTTTACAGAAATGATCAGGAAGCTTTGACATCCTTTATATGACAAAAGGCTAGAAAATTCAGAGTTCAAGACTTTAGCTTGTTTTTCAAGATAATTTACAAACTAATGGATATTGGAGAGTCCTTAAACCACTGGAAGTAATATATATATATATATATATATATATATATATATATATATATATATATATATATATATATATATATATATATATATACACACACACACACACACACACAAATTTATATAACTGCCCATGTTACTGAAGTGAATCAAATAAAACAATATAAATATGAAGACATAAGCAGGCTCTTGTATTTTATTGATTGTGGAGTCCTTGGTGCTCTCTGAGCTTGGTTGTTTGCTTGCAGATGTTTCATTGCCCAGCTAATATTATCAATGCAAGTAAGTCTGGAGTTTGCTCCCTGTACAGTAGCTTGCCCTGCCAGTGTTAATGAAATTGGTTTTCTTCTTGGTAGTTCCTTTATTAGGGTTTATTAGGGTATTGTTTTTTTTTTGTTTGTTTGGTATGGCTTATTTAGGTTGGCTATTGGAGAGGATGTGTTCTGTTCCCTTCCTTCTTAACTTTTAAAACCTCTTTTGAATGATGTGTAAATATGGTTTGTCTCTTATTGATTATATTTCAGCTGGAGATATTTTGACAGAGGTTAAATTTAAAAGATTTTAGTGAATTGAGAGAATGTGAAAGTGAGATGATGATGGGAGATTATATGGTATAATTGTTAAATACTGGAAGCTCATCCTCAGCCATGGAGGCTCATTGGGTGATTTCAGGTGAGGTACTCTCTCTCCAGTCACACATGGGGGTCAGGTGTGACTGGAAAGATCAGGCACTCAACACCACAAGATTGTTGTTGTGAAGAAAAATGAAAAAAGGAATATGACATACAATACTGTGGATTACTGGAGAAAAGGATGCAACTCTAAATAATACTGTGCTGTTGTATAACATCAAGAATGTAACTTAAAACAATTGCCCCCCCCCCAAATAGAACAGTCACTTGCAAAGCTTCCCCATCAAGAGGGGAAGAATAATCTATCAATCTATATAAAAGGATGTATGAATGTATATTTGTTCCAGCATAACTCTGGAATGGCTGGAGCAATTTCAACCACACTTGGTACACAGATGACTTACCTTCTGGAAACAAATACTGGGGGGGCGGGGGGGATAAGACACCCCTGGTGTGTGTGTGTTCCAGCATAACTCTGGAATGCCTGGGCTGCTGAAATGAAAAGGAATGAATTATATCTATAGTGTGAAATCACAGCACTTTTGACAGTGATAGTGTGCATTTTGGATTCAAGTTCTGTTAACATACAGCCTGTTGTGCCTTAAAATGGCTTCTACTGTACAGCACCATGGTAACGGCTTCACAGTACTCCATAAGGGAGCTCCCTCTGGTAAAGAGGATTGCTTCTTAAAAAAAACAAAAACAAACAAACAAACAAAAAAACCCCACTAGGCCCTCAGCTTCAAGCAAAGAGGGCAAGTTGTCGGGGGCGGTGCCTGCTAATGCTGATAATCACCTCAAAGACTGTTCCCTGTAGAATATTTCCCAGGCTGTTGGCCAGGGCAATTAGGTCTCTAATTCTCACCACAGTGAGGGATGGCTTTTCCTGTCTAATATAGGATTGGGATAAATAAATACCTAATTCAGCAGCAGTTCAGTGTGAGAATTTTAGTAACTTTGTGAAAGTTAGATAGAATATTCTGTCTGTATTTTGTTGATTTTGGACTTCCAACTGCAAAGTCTATTACTGTACTATTTTACAGTCTTCTATAACGTACAAAGTTTTTGTAATATAAGAACATTAAGTAGATACTTAATTTCCTGTTTTAAAAGAAATACCATCCGGTTAATAATAATTCATTATTATTTTTTGTTGGGGGCAATATGCTGACTTTTTAAACCGCTTACAGAGGCCTGTAAAGCACTGTGAAGTGGTATGTAAGTACTATTGCTATTGCAATGGAAAAGATTTTTTTTAATGTAGTTGAATACATGCATGTTAAAACAAAGCAAAAAAACTCATTCTATGTTTCAACAAATATGCATATCAAATTTTTATAATATTTGTATTTGTTATTTATTAAGATGCCATAAGACATAAGGTTAACACAATTGTCACTCTGGAAACTCTGGGCTCAGACTGAAAGAGTATTCAGTAGTTTCTCATGGACAAAATATATAGTGAATGTGGTCAGAATTTATTTGCATCACAAATTACATTCATCTTGGTATTAACCATTTTTCTTTTTTCATCCACCCCCTGCCTCCCTCCCATCTTAGCTCAGAAATACTTGATAGCAATCTGCTTTAGGGTTGCCTGGCTGGAGGCATTATGACATATAACTTGTACTATTGAAGTACATTTATTATTGGATTCAAATTACTGGAATGGAGACATCATGTCCCAGGCTCTTATATAGCACTGTTGTACCAGACAACAAAACAAAACAAACTAGATGATGATGATGATGATTAGTGTTTTATATTTATCTGCATTTATACCTCATTTGGTAATGAAATGTCTGCAAGAAAACAACCAAGCTCAGAGAACACCAAAGACCCACATGCAGATCTATGGTAATACCAGTAGGTCAGCTCATGCAAGAAAATGACTATTTTTAAGACCTACCATACTTCATGGGCTGCTTAACTCGATGCCAAGTATGAGAGAAGTAAAATATAGTGCATTGTGTTCTCATTGCTCTATTGCCAGGACATTTGTCTTCAAGAGAATCCTACAACACTCTTAAAGAGTTAGCTCTAAACCTTATTGAAATATTGATGTTGGCTTTTGAAATCATATATTTTACAAATGTACAAATAACTTATAACACAGTAGAGCCATACACTATTTTTTCCAAATGAACCCTTGTGGGAATAAGTAATTTATGTACTGTACATGCAATTGCTGATATTCCCAGTGATCTCAGACAGGAAAAGTGCAAAAGACTGTACAATCATAATAGTTTAGTTGTGAATTCGGCTGTGAATCCCTCCTTGTGAAATGGGGTCACGGGGTTCAGATGGGTTTGCTGATCACGTACCTGGCTCCCTGCCATGTGGCAGCAGCCCTGCCCGAGCTACTCAGTGTCATCGCCGCGGTGGCGGTTGAGACCCCTAGGCTTATGGTCATAGGGGATTTCAACTTGCCGTCCGTCGGTGAGGCATCTGAGGTGGCTCGGGAGTTCATGGCTTCCATGACAGCCATGGACCTGACCCAGTTAATTCATGGCCCTACCCACATGGGGGGAAACATGCTGGATCTGGTTTTTGTCTCTGGACAGTGGTTGAGTGATCTCGAGATAGGGGATATAGTCACCGAGCCCTTGTCATGGTCTGATCACTCTCTCTTTCGTCTCGACCTTCGAACCGCTACACCCCGCTGCAGGGAGGCGGAGCCGGTAAAATGGTTCCGCCCCAGGCGCCTGATGGAAACTGACAGTTTCCAGATGGAGCTTGGGCCATTCCCTGAGGCTCTGGCACATGCCTCGACTGGAGACCTAGTGGCCGCCTGGGATAGGGTGGCCGCTGGAGCTCTGGACCGGGTCGTGCCTTTGTGGCCTCTGACCCGGCGCCGATCTCATTTAGCTCCTTGGTTCACTGAGGAGCTGAGGGAGTTGAAGCGCCGGAAAAGACGCCTAGAGAGTAGTTGGAGGGCCAGTCTTTCTGAATCTGACCGGACACTGGTAAGATCTCATATTAGGAATTACCTAGTGGCGATAAAAGCAGTGAAATGTAGCTATTTTGCTGCTCTTATTGCGTCATCAGATAATCGCCCGGCCGCCCTGTTTAGGGTGACCCGCTCCCTGCTCCACCAGGAAGCGCGGGAGGACCCCTTGGAGGGTAGAGCCGAGGATTTTGTTCAATATCTGTATGACAAAATCACTCAGATTCGGGAAGATCTGGACTCTGACTGGGTAGTCTCAGGGGGAGGGACTGGGGCAGGTCTTGAGAATGTTATCTGGGATGAGTTTGATCCTGTGACCCCTGAGGACGTGGACAGGATTCTGGGTAGACTGAACGCGACCACTTGTTTATTGGACCCGTGTCCCTCCTGGTTGGTGCTGGCTTCTCGGGAGGTGACACGAGGCTGGTTCATTGGGTGAGGGTGTCTTTCCTGCCGCCTTGAAAGAGGCGGTGGTGAGGCCTCTCCTCAAGAAGCCTTCCCTGGACCCGGCAATGTTGGTAAATTATCGTCCGGTCTCCAACCTTCATTTTGTGGTGAAGGTTGTTGAGAGTGTGGTTGCGCAACAGCTCCCCCAGCACCTGGATGAAATGACGTATCTGGATCCGTTCCAGTCGGGCTTCAGGCCCGGGTACAGCATGGAAACAGCATTGGTTGCGTTGGTTGATGATCTCTGGAGGGCTCGGGACAGGGGGTGCTCCTCTGTCCTGGTCCTGTTAGATCTCTCAGCAGCTTTTGATACCATCGACCATGGTATGCTGCACTGGTTGGAAGAGTTAGGGGTGGGAGGCACTGTGTTGCGATGGTTCTCCTCCTTTCTCTCTGACCGGTCGCAGTCTGTGTTGACGGAGACAGAGGTCGACCCCGAGGCCCCTCATATGTGGGGTGCCGCAAGGGTTGGTCCTCTCGCCTCTCCTGTTCAACATTTATGTGAAGCCGCTCGGCGAGATCATCCGTGGTTTCGGGGTGGAGTACCATCAGTACGCTGACGACACCCAGCTGTACATCTCCACCCCGGATCACCCCAACGATGCCCTTGAAGTGATGTCCCGGTGCCTGGAGGCCGTACGGATCTGGATGGGGAGGAACAGGCTCAGGCTCAACCCATCCAAGACCGAGTGGCTGTGGTTTCTGACGTCCCGATATAGTCAGTTGATGCCATCACTGACTATTGGGGGCGAATCATTGGCCCCCACGGAGAGGGCTCGCAACTTGAGCGTCCTCCTGGATTCACGGCTGTCTTTAGAAGAGCACTTGACGGCCGTGACCGGGAGGATTTTTCATCAGGTTCGCCTGATTCGCCAGTTGCGTCCCTTTCTAGATCGGGACTCGTTACGCATGGTCACTCATGCCCTCGTCACCTCCCGCCTGGACTATTGCAACGCTCTCTACATGGGGCTCCCCTTGAGGAGCACCCGGAGGCTCCAACTGGCGCAGAGTGCGGCCGCATGGGTGGTAATGGGAGCGACATGGCGCTCCCATGTAACACCTCTCCTGCGCGAGCTGCACTGGCTCCCGGTGGTCTTCCGGGTGCGCTTCAAGGTTTTGGTTACCACCTTTAAAGCGCTCCATGGCTTAGGACCTGGTTATTTACGGGACCGCCTACTACCACCAATAGCCTCCCACCGGCCAGTACGCTCTCATAGAGAGGGACTCCTCTGGGTGCCGTCAGCCAAACAGTGTCGACTGGCGGCCCCTAGGGGGAGAGCCTTCTCTGTGGGGGCACCTACCATCTGGAATGAGCTCCCCCCGGAGATACGGAAGATCCCGGATCTGCACACCTTCCGCCGCGCTGTGAAGACCTTTTTATTCCATCAGGTGGGCTTGGCCTAATCTCTTCCCTTTTTTAAATATGTAAATTTTAATCTGTTTTTAAATTATTGGGGTGTTTTAATCTGTCTGGGCCAAAATGATTTAATTTGATTTTATCTTGTTTTTAAATTTTTTGTATCTATGTATTTTATTGTTGGCTGTTCACCGCCCTGAGTCCTTCGGGAGTAGGGCGGTATACAAATCAAATCAAATAAACTAATAAATCAAGCTGTCAATTATATATACACACCAGTGTTCTGATTTCATCTGAGACTCTTTCCTACAGTTAGCTAAAAGTAATTATGAAAATAAGCAGATTTAAGACATGTGTGCATCATGAATTCAGATGCCAGATTTTCTTACACAGAACATTGAATGGAACAGATGCAGCTGCTTGGCCTTCTAAACAGATCGGTGGAGAAGCCACACAAACTGATGTTGAAATGATGTACTTCAGAGCCTTATATTTGATAATCTGATTTCAACACAATGTTCTGTGCCAAAAATGCTCTAAATAATATTTTGAATATTTAGGGATAAATTAATATTTGAAAACTGCAGCATGCATTATTTGATATCAATTGCACAAATGGTTTTTGCATGTTCAACTTAATTCCCCCATGGCTTTCTTCTTTTCCCCATCCCTCACCCCTAACACATTGAAAAGTATATGCCCCAGATTTCAAGAGAAATGCTGCCAGCTCTTCGGATATCGAGTTTATTATCAAAGAAAACTCATTATTTTATTTGAAAAGTGGGGCATATGGTAAACATGTGATTATGCAGGAAGATTTTAACAGTCAGGCTTAAATTTAATTCTGTGTAGTCAGTTTCAAGTGCTAAACTGTGGTGTGAGATGAACAGGTGTTAACAATTCTGTTCTTCCTTGGCAAGACATAAAAAGTACAAAAGAACATAGCAGGTCTTACTAAAATTATCAAGCTTCTTTACTAATGGACCAGAGCTTCCAAACTTTGCCAGTTCTGTTATGTTGGGTTACTCATTTAATAAGATTTTATGAGGTAATACTATAAACATGAGGTGTGGGAAATTTATATTGAGCCTCTTAAAGCCAGAAAAGCAAACTTTTTTTCACATGTTCTGAGCAATATATAGTTCCCATATTTAACATTTAAACATCACAGTTTAAAATAAGATGCTGAAAAAATGTGTTAGGGGTGAGGGATGGGGAAAAGAAGAAAGCCATGGGGGAATTAAGTTGAACATGCAACTTCCTATATAAATGCACGGGGAACATTACACATACAAATACAGAAATTTTATAGTTCATAAATTTGGGCTGCAAGTGTTACATGGCACTTATGAATAAGAACTTTTAAATTATATGGACCTCTTAGTGATCCAAGCTGATTTTTTTTTTCTAAGCAACCCAGAAAATAGTAATGTATTGCTTATCTATGGTAAAAATATTAGATAACTTGCAGCCTCAAGATGCCACATTTTTAATAACCCATCACCCTACTTACAATTAACAGTGTAATTGCCAACTTTCTAAATGACACGTTCTTGCCTTTAACAAATGTTGATGTTGCCTTCAGGCAGTAAATTTCATTCATTTCAAGAACAATCAGGATGCAATTATTGTTGGAGTTATCCCTGTTCATAAAATTGTTTCTTTTGTGGTGCAGCAAAGAGGAGGGATCATCTGGTGTCCTGTTTCCATTGATCAACAACCCCAATTGGGACCACAACTTCTGTTGCTAAGGGATGCACCCAATTTTATGACCTTTTCTGCTGAAATCCAAGCAGAATTTCACAGTTGTTAAATGAACACCCATTGATTTTCCTTGTCGGAAGCCGGCTGCCAGGAATGTTGCAATGATTCTGGGATGCTGCAACAATTGTAAATATATGCCAGTTGTGAAGCATCTGAATCATAATCATGTGCGAGGACTGATCATATGTTACTTTTTTGAGTACTGTTATAACTTCAAATGTTCGCTAAGTGAATATCATAAGTTGAGGACTACCTGTATTCTGCACCTGTTTTGTATATAAAAGGGCTTGGGGACTATTCATGTTAGTTATCCACAATATTGCTTTCAATGGCTTTGGAAAGTTCTGCCCTTGTTAATATATGGTACTAGTCATACAGTACCAGTAATGTTGATATTAATTCCTCCACTTTTCATCTCTTGCTTCTTGTTCATATAGATCATTCTTTGCTTTTGCTTGTTTTTGTCTTCTTTTACCTGTTAAAAATATTCCATAAATATTGAATAAATATCAAACCATATTTTTTGTGAGTTGAACTGTGCAGAACATGTGCTTGCTCAGATCTGGCTATAGGAATTGACTGTGAACCTGCTGGGCGTGAGTCAAACTGGAAATAACAGTAATTGTCAACAGTTCAGTGGCAGGATCCCTACAAGGGCCTAATAGCATCTTCTAGGACTTTTCCCAACTACTGAGTTATGTTATATAGTATTTACTCATCCTTAAGTCAGCAGAAATTATACTGCATGAAATTTGTATTCCTGACAGCCAAACTATCCTGCCTCAATTGTTTGCAAGCATTGTCATTCAGCTGACTTTTCTCCAATACAGGGTTTCTTAGCCTCAGCAACTTTAAATTGTGTGGACTTCTATTCTTGCTGGCTGGGGAATTCTGGGAGTTGAATTCCACAGAGCTTAAAGTTGCTGAAGTTGAGAAACATTGTTCTAAGATGATGGGATACAAAACTGAAAGTAGTTTTATATCAGTATATTAAGGCTAACCATAGATGTGTCAGAATAAGAGGCAACATATTCTTTTAATATCTGTATAGAAAAGAAGAAATTGAACCTGCCTCATTCCTGGTTAGGATCAAAATAAAATCCTCATAGTAAATTATTGCATCAACAATAACAACAACAACAAAATATGTTGCCAGGGCATATTTGTAACAAATCATCCAACTATTATTATGTTTATATAAAATAATGATGACAGGCTTTATAGTCAGTAATGGCTAAGTGATGCTTGGGTAATTGAAAGTTTGGAGACACCTCTGGGCTGAATGGAGGAATGGTTTGCTACAAAATAAGATAGCTTCCTATGTTTATAACAGAGATGCACTGCCCTCATGTTCAACCCATTTGAAAGCAAATGCCATTCAAAATCCAGTCAGCAAATAACTGGTTCAGTACTGAGCAGATTTGTTGCCATTTCCGCTGAAATTAGAGGCAGCAAGGAAGAACATTGATTAGAGCTGGGGTGTCAAACTCGCATCATCATGGCGGTGTCATGTGACATCCGGACTTTCCCCTCTTCGCTAAACTGGGCATGGACGTGGCCAGCGCATGACACATCCAGCCAATGGGCTGCGAGTTTGACAGCCCTGGATTACAGCAATATTTTTACAAACTGATCCATAAAGGAGATAACTAATAGCTGTATCAAAAACTAAAGCAGACTTGAGTACTTTTCTAGAAATAATAACAACAACAACAACAACAACAACAACAACAACAACAATAATAAGAGGCCACATAACACCCCAGACTTAACAATTGTCGATTAGAAAGACAAAAAAGTTTGGATAGTGGATGTGGAAGTACCTGGAGACAGCAGAATAGAAGGAGAACTGGAGAAGAACTGGAGAACTCCAGCAGAACTGGAGAAGATAACAAAATGCAAAGACTTACAAATAGAAATAGAACGACTGGCAAAAGCAGGCAAGGGCAGCACCAATAGTAATAGGCGCCTTGGGTGCAATCCCAAAACAACTGGAGCACCACTTGAACACCATTGGCATTGACAAATTCGCCATCAGTCAATTGCAGAAGGCAGCTTTACTTGGAACCGCTTCCATCCTGCAACAATATCTGTAACGTCCTGATCTGGTAAGGACTTGATAGGTAGACAAAAATGCCAAACCCAGTCTGAACATTTGGCTGACTGTGCAAATAACAATAACAATAACAATAATAGGGATAGTCAGCTTTCCACATATTTTGGACTTCATTTCCTATCGTGCCCAGCCAGCACATATGGAAGTAGGGGATTCTACAATGCCTTGCTTTAAATATACATTTAAAACAGTGGTGGGTTTCAAATTTTTTTACTACTGGTTCTGTGGGTGTGGCTTGGTGGGTGTGGCATGGGGTGGGTGTGGCAGGGGAAGGATACTATAAAATCTCCATTCCCACCCCAATCCAGGGGAAGATTATTGCAAAATCCCCATTTCCTCCCAATCAGCTGGGACTTGGGAGAGTCAGAATTTTTACTACCGGTTCTCCAAACTACTCAAAATTTCCGCTACCAGTTCTCCAGAACTGGTCAGAACCTGCTGAAACCCACCTCTGATCCAAAAGTCCTGCTTGTTCTCGGCATGTAACAGCCATAAACACAAAAGTGCTCCACTGTCATTGTTTGTGTGTAATAATAATGTAATGGCTGGAATATTAGAAAATAATAGTGGAACAAAATGAACAATTGTATTTGCAGGATAAACAGAAGGAGATGTTAATAATACAATTTTATAGACCATGGTTACTTACTGCCTTTGATGTCTTAAATAGTTATGCAAATCTAAAAGTTCATCCTTCTTATCATCAGAGGATGAAGCTTGGAAATAAATAAACTGCTTTTGTAGATCATGACCTCATGATGCTGATCGCATCTTCCTAGATGGGGTAAAAGCTACCTGGATAGTGTAAATACAGTATGTCTTTAAACTGCATCTGAAGTTACAGAACTTCCCCAATCTGGTTTTAAAGTAGTATTTTGCCTCTTTCCCCAACATACCTTGCTATAGAGCTGATTTGTGACAATTTGATGGCTATGGGGGTTAGGACAGTCAGGGCCTGGTATCTGCCTTGTTTCTATTGGTTACTTTAGACTGCTGTAGCCACATTCTTAGTCTCTATTCCTTGGTCACTGTTTCCCAGATTTTTATTTTTTTGATGATGATAGAAAATTTGGTTCTTTCAAACTGGCCGCTATTCCTGTACCTTTCAGTTCTCCCATTCCATCATCATTTTCATGGGATTGCAGAATTGGCAGGTAAGTGTGAACAGTCAATTTGAAAGAATTGGAGGGCTGGTCTAAATAAGAGCTTTCAAGCCTGGTGGAATGGGGTGCTTGCATGGTAAAACAGGACAGATTCTGTACCACCATATCAACTGCCAATGGGAGAAAGGGTGATTTTAAACATAGATTACTACTTTTCTGGAAGAATACTAGATCCATTCACCGGAAAAACAAGTGGAGAGAGTGGCAGTTGCAATGGGTGTAAGTGTGGGTTTTGCAAGATGCTCTTTGTCTGAAAGCTTCCACCCACCCTGGGGGAGAATCGAGGCTTTTGACAGATGGCTAAACCCATGATTCTATCTATCCAATTTTCTGGATATTTTTCCTGCTGCAAGCAAATCCACCAATTGCTTTCCTGAATTTGTCCTGCTGCATTAAAGCTGAGAGGACAGCAGCACTCATATGCTTCATTACTGACACAAATTAGATCAGCTGTAAGGATAGTGCAATTTATGGCATTATACTTTTTTGCTGACTCAAAGAATGCAGGAATGCACAGGGACACAGTCATAAATTTTTGGCATCTAAAAAGATTTCCCAGTGGAAAATCCCATCCTCTTCATTTTATGATGGAATTCAAATACTGATGGTGTTATACCGCGTTTTCCCTAAAATAAGACCCTGTCTTATATTTTTTTGAACCCTGAAATAAGTGCTTGGCCTTATTGCCATGCGCTCAAAAGCCCGATTGGGTTTATTATCAGGGGATGTCTTATTTTGGGGGAAACAGAGTAGTTACCAATGCCTATTCAATAGAACGGCAGTCTTTTGCAAAGGGTTGGAAACAAAACAGTCAGATTTCTTCAACCTTGCATCATCCTATTAAACAGCAGCAGTTTTTGATTTATATCTTCTTCAATATTGCTGAAAGGGAAATAGGACCATCTTTCTGGCCTACTTCTAAATTCTCAGCATTCTTGCTTTCAAGGAATTTTAATAGATCTATAAGCACACTTTTCTGTGTCAGTGGCAGATATTGTAGTTTCCCTTTTTTGTTGCCAGAAGAGAGAAAAAATAACTTGTTGGAACATCTCACTCAAGTATACCTTGCCTCCAGGCAGAAATTATCTGCACTTCTTATGGTGTGATGCACCAGATATATTTGCTTGCTAAATAAGTACAGGTTATTGTCGACTTACAACAGTTCACTTAGTGAGTGTTTGAAGTTAAATGGCACTGAAAATCATGCTAGTGACAATTTTTCACACTTGTGACTGTTACAGCATCCCCATGGTCACATGATCAAAATTCAGATGCTTGGCAACTGATTCATATTTATGATAGTTGCAATGTCCCAGGGTCATGTAATCACCTTTTGGGATCTTCTGACAAGCAAAGTCAATGGGGAAGCCAGATTCACTTAACAACCATGTTACTAACTTAACAACTGCTGTGATTCATTTAACAACTGTGGCATGAAAGGTTGTAAAATGGGACAAAATTCACTTAACAACTGTCTCAGCATCAAAAATGTTGGGCTCAACTGAAGTCGTAAATCGAGGACACTTATAAAGGCTTCCTTATTCTGAAGACAGTACAGAAATAAGAGTTGCTCACTTTACGTATGTATTTGATAGCAGTATGAAAATAATAGTATTACTTTACTTTTTAAAATTATGTCAGCAACAGAATAGTGTTGATGTTGTCCTTTGGTCAAATGATCCTTTCCAGTCCATATCTTATATACTTATTGGAGGACTTTCTATTCTGGAAAGTAAACAATTGGTCTTATTTCCATCTCATCTCCATCTGTGAAGAAGGTAGAGGTTCATCAATTTCTCACCATCCTAGATGAAGCAGATGATCTAACACCAATTTCAGCTGGTATTCATGACTAGGTCTGGGACAGAAAGCACAATGGTTGCTATGATGGAAGGCCTGTATTAATACTTTGAGGGGGGATTGCAGCCTGGATTCAGTCTGAAGAAGGGATACAACACGGAAGAGAAGAATCAAGCTTTATTGCTTTATTGGGTGCCTGCTTTACAAGAAATAGGGTCAAAAAAAGCAAAGAATTGTATAGAAGTTGAGGGTGAGAAATCCAAGGGATGTGATTTGCTGGTCAAGGGAAACTAGGCAGATTCTTATCAGTTTACCTGTGGGATTAGTCCTGTTGTTAGGCAAAGATAGGCCTCTCAGGAGGCCAGCAGTGTTGAGGAAGTCCATTGTTAAGGAGGTGGAATGTTCAGGGAATCAGGTTTATTGAGGATGGAATGTTGGAATTTCTCTGAATTGCAATTTCATCCTAAGGGCTGCCCTTGGGCTGTACTGTAAACTGATAAAGAGGCTTCTATTATTTGGTCTAGGGGGCAGGGAGGATCAATCTGGGTTTGATAGGCAAAGGGAGGAACTGGATTTGACCTGGTCATATCTAAACGCTGGGGAGGAAAAGGGTGCAGCCTCCATTTCCTTTGTAAGGTTTATTTTCTCCACTCTATGGTCATTTCAGACTTCATGGTATTAATCACCATGTCTCTTGTCTGCTGTTTAATAACTACAGAAAATTAGATCATGGAGAGAGAGGCCAGTTGTTGGTACTATAGATTTGGTGGAGGATTGTGTTTTTGAGACACTTTTGACTCCTAGCGACTGTCTGGACAGGTCCGTGCAATTTTCTCGGCAAGATTTCAGAAGTGGTTGGCCACTGCCGGCTTCCTAAGACTGAGAGGGGAGTGACTGGCCCAAGGTCACCCAACTGGCTTTGTGCCTAAGGCAGGACTACTGTGGAATTCAAGCTCTCCCAGTTTCTAGCCTGATGCTTTATCCACTATACATCCTGTCTGATGATACCTAGTTATATATTGCCACAATGAGCCAAGCTGGATATGCAGTGGATGCTTTGATCCAGGTCTGAAAGGACAAAAAAACTGAAGCAGAATCCTTTCAAGACAGAGGTTCTGTTCATTCATTACCCATTTCTATCAATTCTTATTTTGACTTATTTTGATAGCTGTACACTACTTGAAGGAACAGGTGAATAATCTTAGGGTAGAACAGATTTTTATCCTAATTCAGAAGATTCTTAAATTAAATATAAAAATGAAGTCAGACGCTTTCCTCTGGCAATGAACTTGAAAGAAAACCTGGAACTTTATTACTATATATGTTAAGAGACTCTTATATGCACAAAGATGGACAGATACATGAATTCACATGTAATGGAAGAATGGACAGTAAAGGTGATGGAGTTGGCAGAGATGGCAAAATTGGCTGCTTTAGTTAACAAGAAGAACTTATTTAGTTTTAATTCTATTTGGAAACCACACCTGGATTTTGTATTCAAAACAAAACTCTTAATTTTAGGTATTGATGATTAGGATGATTTTGTTGTTATAGAAATGGCTTGAAAAATCTAGAAAATGTAAAGCAAAAAGTTGAGGCTGTTATTCTTTGCTATTCTAAACCCCCAAAAAGTAGAAAGTCATGACTTTCCTTTTTAAACCCTTCATACTTCTCTTTGCCCCTTATAACTTTCTTAATTTGTATTTGTATTTACCTTATCATAAACTTTAATAATTTCTTAAAATAATAACAATCTTTTTAAAATAATAACAATCATCAGACCTGGATGAACTCACAGATACTGTAACATCATATGTCAGCTTCTGTGAAGACCTATGTGTACCGACCAGGAACTTACGAATACACAGTAACAACAAACCTTGGTTCACAGCTAAACTTAAGCAGCTACGTCGTTCCAAAGAGGAAGCCTTTTCTGTTTATCACAGAAAAGGTGATAAACTGTGGTACAATCAGGCCAGAAATGTATTAACAAGGGTATATGTATTAATAAGGGCAAAAAGAAGCTGCTCTGAAAAGCTAAAGAATCAGTTCTCAACAAATGAACCAGCAAACATGTGGAAAACTTAAAAATATGGCTACAGCAAACCTCCTTCCCAGGGTGAAAGAAATCAACAACTGGCATATGACCTGAACGTGTTTTACTGCAGGTTTGAAAGGAAACTACAGCCACCTATCTCCACAACCCCCATCTCAGACACACCAACAACATCCAAGCCTCCTACAACTGACCCCATTCCATTGGGTTTACAACTTTTCTGATCACAGAAAAGGAAGTGCAAGACCTATTTCACAGACAAAAGCCAGGAAAAGCTCCAGGCCCAAACAAGATAACTCCTTCTTGCTTAAAAGTCTGTGCTGACTAATTGGCCCCCATCTTCACCCGTATTGTCAATAAATTGCTAGAGATGTGCTATGTTCCTTCTTGCTTCAAACTCTCTACTATCATCCCAGTGCCGAAGAAGCCCACCAGCAAGGAACTGAATGACTACAGACCAGTTGCTCTAACATCTGTAGTCATGAAAACCTTTGAAAGGCTAGTGCTGTCCCACTTGAAAACCATAATGGATCCGCTGTTAGACTCCTTGCAATTGGCATACTGAGAAATAGATCAATAGATGATGCTGATAATATGGCTCTACAACATCTCGATTCTCCAAAGACCTACGCAAGGGTCCTTTTTGTAGACTTTAGTTCAGCATTCAATACCATCATTCCAGACACTCTTCTAACTAAGCTAAACCAGCTACAGGTACCTGAACACACTTGCAAGTGGATCATAAGCTTCCTAACAAACAGGAAGCAACAGGTGAAGCTAAACAGAATCACATCAGATACTGTACAATTAGCACAGGACCCCCCCCCCAATGTTGTGTGCTCTCCCCACCTCTCTTCTCTCTGTATACCAATGACTGGATCTCTAATGATCTATCTGTTAAACTACTGAAGTTCGCAGATGACACAACAGTAATCGGTCTCATTCGAGACAATGATGAATCCGCATACAGATGGGAGGTTGAACAACTAGCCTCGTGGTGCGACCGGAACAACCTGGAACTGAACACACTCAAAACTGTAGAAATGGTGGTAGACTTTAGGAAAAACCCTTCCATACTTCTACCTCTCACAATACTAGACAATACAGTATCAACAGTAGAGACCTTCAAATTTCTAGGTTCTACCATATCGCAAGATCTAAAATGGACAGCTAACATCAAAAACGTCATCAAAAAACCACAACAAAGGATGTTCTTTCTGCGCCAACTCAGAAAGATCAAACTGCCCAAGGAGCTGCTGATCCAGTTTTACAAAGGAATTATTGAGTCTGTCATCTGCACCTCTATAACTGTTTGGTTTGGTTCTGCAACCCAACAAGACAGACATAGACTTCAGAGGATAATTAGAACTGCAGAAAAAACAATTGCTACCAACCTGCCTTCCATTGAGGACCTGTATGCTGCACAAGTCAAAAAGAGGGCTGTGAAAATATTTACAGACCCCTCACATCCTGGACATAAATTGTTTCAACTCCTACCCTCAAAATGACGCTATAGAGCACTGAACACCAGAACAGCTAGACACTAGAACAGTTTTTTCCCGAATGCCATCACTCTGCTAAATAAATAATTCCCTCAACACTGTCAAACTATTTACTAAGTCTGTACTATTATTAATCTTCTCATCGTTCCCACCACCCATTTCCTTCCACTTATGACTGTATGACTGTAACTTTGTTGCTTGGATCCTTATGATTTATATTGATATTGTTTCCTGATTGCTTATTTAGCAATAATGATATGATAGTCATAATGATATGACTGTGAAATGTAAATGCCTTATTCCCTAATGTGTAAATAATGTATATATGGGACATCGGGGGTTAACTTATTCTTTGGTTCCTAATGTATTCATAATTCACCACTCCCATTCTTGGCTCCACCCCTTGTATATATAAGGAGCCACCTTCACCATTTTCCTTGCTTCTATCTGTGAATATTCAGTGAATATAGAATGCCTGTTATAATTAAAGAGAAATATATTTAAACCTCTAACTCTTATTATCATTATTGAGTCTGATCCTGAAAATATTGCAACAAGCTGGTAGCAGAGGATGGTTAATTGACTCAATAAATACTTAAAGATGTCTAAGAAAGATAGGCCCAACACCAGGGCCTACAGCAAAGAAATAGAAACTGAACAAGAAATAATCAACGAATCCACAAACGCGATTTCGAGAGAATCCGAAGAATACACCACTGAAGAAGAAGAACTAATAAATGAAAATAATGACCAGGAGGAAATCGAAATAGAAAATAACGAACTCAGGTCAGAGATATTAAAACTATTAAAAAGCCAGAAGAATGATGAAAGCCTCATCGCGAATCTCCAAGAAATGCTGAAAAACAGCGGAGCAGCGAGAGAGAAAAACATTGCTAAAGAGAAACCCAAAGACCAAAAAACTGTGAGTGATATGACTACAGAGAAAGTCGTTATGAAAAAGAAAAGATGTGATCCCGCGCGAAATTTTGAATGGCAGCCATCTTGGTTCCAACAAGCCTCCAAAGTGAGCGAAGCAGAGCCAATCAAAATGCTCAGTTCAAAATTTCTGGCGCGAAAAACGTTATCAGACAACGAAAGCGAAAAGGAAGATTCAAACTCTTCAGAAGAACCAGAATCAGAAAGCGAAGACGACTTAACGAAATCCCAAGTAAAGTCAGCAATGAAGACGCTTTTTGCTGCATTTGGGCCAAAATTAAAAATTTCCAAAGCGACAACGAAGAAGCTAGAGAACAAGCCGATACCTCAAGACCTGCACGCTCCCATCCTGACTTCGAGAGCGACGACGCCCGAGCTCAGAGAGCCATGTCGATTCCGCCCTACACCGCAGACCGGATCAAGTACCAACGCACACAAAAGAAAGAAAAGAGCAGTCGCCGCCATCAAAACTCCTAAAACCGAGCCAGAAACCGACTCGTCTGAAGAGGAGCGGAGCGAGCGAGCTGCAATGGAGAGAACCTTCCACGACGACGCCAAAGAAGAAATGAGCAACGCGCATGTGCGAAACTACGTAGACGGTCCGGAAAGACTTGAACTGGCCAGAGAACCGCGCAGACTCGTTGCGAGCATCCCCATGCCGTTTTGCAATTTCCTGCACTTGCGAGACCACGGACTACCTCAGGTTGTAAGTAATGAACAAAATAATGGTGGAAACTTACCCAGTGACTTCCCAAAACTTAGAGTTGATGGCATTAATTTGCAAGAATGGTATCAACAGCTCCAGGTTGTCTTTATGAAAGAAAATTTACTATTCTTTATCACTAGTCCTCCAAGAAGACCTTGGACTTTAAAAATAGATTGTTTACATCATAGAGCATTTTTCTTAATAATATCTAGCGTGTCTCCTGCAATGTATCATAGCATCAAACCAAACCTAACTGTTTCAGAAATAATTCAATGCATGTTTAATCTGTTTCACAGCGATAGTGTAGCTACCACTACAAGAATGTCTAAGGATTTCTTTTCTTCCAGAGTAAAACCAGGGGTTTCCATAAGTGAGCATTTGATATCTCTAAACAAAATAAGAGCTGAGCTGCATTTGAGGGGGGAAGTGATTTCAGATCAAACAATGAAAAGTGTTATTATCAATTCACTTGATTCATCATGGGATAGTTTTATGTCACACTTAGACACCATCAATCTAGGATATTTATCCATAGAAAGTCTATCTAACAAATTGATAGCAGAAGACAATTCAAGAAAAAATCGTTCCAGCAATCACACAGAACACAAATCTTTTAGGAAGGTAGCTTTCCAGGAAAAATACAATGAAGCTTTTAAATGCCATAATTGTGGGTCCAGGGAACACAATAGAAGAGACTGTCCCAAAATCTCAAAGGAGAGACATAGGTCAGAGTATAGGAGCAAATACAATTATAGACAGTCTTCCACAGATAGACATAAATATAGAAGCCCACCAAATTACAGAGATAGTAGAGGGGGTAGAGAAAATTCAAAAGAGAGAAAATCTGGTTCACTGAATGGACTAAATAAACAAGACAGCACTAAAACACAACAAAATGAGAACAATAATTGGCTTATTGATTCTGGGGCAACCAACCACACCACTAATAACAAAAATATATTGTCTTCATTTACAGAAGATAAATTTGTAATAAAGGTAGCTAATCAAGAAAAGGTTCAAGTATTAGGCAGAGGAAATGTGACCTTGCCTGGCCTAGGAAAAATAGAGGGGGTATTGTTAATTCCAGAAATACCTCATAACATACTAAGTGCCATAAAATTAAGCAGAGATTCTGACATCAATATAGTTTTCTCAAAGGGGAAAGCAACTTTAGAGAAGGACAAAACAAATGTAGGCACTGTGATGATTAAAGGAGGCCTACCCTATCTAATAACAAAAGAAAGATGGTTACATAACATTGATTCAAATATGGAAGATTGTATTGAGGCAGATGATGAAAATGTTAGTAACAGTGACAATGATGAATGTAAAATATCTCATGATCACGCAAATACACACAATGAGAAGAAACCAAGAATAGGTAAACCAATTCATGATGAGTGTGCTCACATCTTGCATAGGAAGTTAGGACATGCAAGTTTTCCTGTAGTACAAAAAATGACTGAACACGCAGAAGGTGTCAAAATAAAAAATTGTGAAAATTATTTGGAATGCTCAGTATGTAAATCCACTAAACTAAAAACTAGTCCCAGACCAAAAAAATCCAACAGATCAACTAACAAAATTTTTGACTTAGTACATATGGACCTAGTTGGTCCATTAACTCCATCAATCACTTATAAAAAACGTTACTTCCTAACAATAGTAGACGATTACAGTCGCTATGGTTTTGTTTACACATTAAAACACAAGGATGAAACCTTTCAGAAATTTAAGGAATTCTACAAACGCATAGAAACACAACATAATATCAGAATAAAACAAATTATGACAGATAGGGGATGTGAATTCATGTCTAAAGAATTCTCCCAATGGTTAAAGGATAGAGGAATGCTACATTTCACGTCTAGTCCATTTTCTGCGTTCCAAAACGGGATTGCAGAGAGAAAGAATTCCACACTACAAACCATGATTAGGTGCACATTAGAGGATGCTGGTTTAGGCAAACAATTTTGGTCAGAGGCCTTACATTATTCAAATTACACTCAAAATAGAACCTGGTCCAGTATTGTGAATAAAACACCATATGAGGTGATGTATAATAGGAAACCCAAATTAGCGCACATGCACATATTTGGAGTCACTGCAGACGTACACATACCTAAGCAGTTGAGAAGAAAGGGAGAAAACGTATCCAGAAGATTAAGATTTATGGGATATGAAACTGGCACCAAAGGGTACAGATTCATTGATAATAATAACAAATTTATAGTCTCCAGAACAGCTGTGTTCCATGAACAGGCCAATTGGTCTAAATTACATCTTAATGAAATATTTCCAAATAAATGCAAAGATACAAAATCTTGTGAGGAAGGGACAATAGAAAATCAAAATATCAACAAAAATAAAAACAAAACCAAAACTTGGACAAATAGTCAGCACAAAATAAAGACAGACACATTAACAAAAAAGGAAGCAAGATATTTGCATGATAACCATAGCAAACCCGAAAGAGCTATTAGAAACAATAGAAATCAAGTACCAAATAAATACAGAGATTACATAATGCATATGGATGGTGAACAAATGACACCTAATACATATGAGGAAGTATTAAAACTCCCTCGTGAAGAAAAGGAAAAATGGGAACTAGCTATGAAAAAAGAGATGGAAAGTTTGCAAGGATTAAATGTGTTTACACCTGCGATTGCACCTAAAGATAAAACGATTATAGGTACCAGGTGGATTTATAAAATTAAGAATCTAGAAGGAGGCAATACTCTATACAAAGCTAGATTGGTTGCACAAGGTTATGCACAAAAATATCCGGAGGACTACACTGACACATACTCCCCCACAGTGAGAACAGAGAGTGTTAAAACAGCTCTAGTAGTGGCATCTGCACTCAATCTTGATGTATTTCAATATGACATACAGACTGCGTATTTACACGCAAAACTAGATAAGGAAATATATGTAAGAGCACCACACAGTCAATACACTAATAAGAATGAAATTTGGCTATTGAACAAGAGTCTATACGGATTAAAGCAATCTGGCAAAAGATGGTACGATTGCTTGGTAAAAGTACTTAAGACCATGGATTTCAACGCTACCACTGCTGATAACTGTTTCTTTGTAAAAAAGAGTGATGATCATATTGAATTTGTATTAATTTATGTAGACGATATTTTATATATAGGAAAACACAAGGAGAGAAGAGAAACCTTTGTAAATAAGCTAAACGAACATTTCTCGTTGAAATCTCTAGGTAAAGTAAACAAATACCTTGGTGTACAAATTAACAAAACTAGAAGGGGATTCAAACTTACTCAGAAAGATAAAATCATTGAACTTCTGAACAAATGCAATTTAAACAATGCCAAACCCTGTGACACTCCTATGCAAACTGATTTCCTTAGAAACACTGATGAATCTTCCCCTGAATTCAAGGATAATACATTTTATAGATCAGTCATAGGTCACTTCTTTATATATCTAATTGGACCAGGCCAGATATTGCATTACCACTCAACTTATTGTCAAGATATGTTAGCAAACCAACAATGTATCATTGGGAAGCAGTCAAAAGAATTCTAAGATATCTGAAAAGTACATTAGACTTTTGCTTAGTATTAGAACCTAGTAATGATAAAGAACCAAAACTTACATGTTACGCAGATGCGGATTGGGCTGGAGATATATCATGCAGAAAGAGCACTTCTGGTTATATTTTTCTATTAAATGACTGTCCAGTTTACTGGTACACTTCGACCACAGAAGCGGAATATGTTTGTTTGTCCAAAGCTGCAAATAACCTTGTATGGTTTAATGATTTGATTTCAGATGTTTGGAAAAAACCTGCTTTGCCTTTTGTTATGCATGAAGATAATAAAGCAGCCATTGAAATATCCAGATCCGATGCCATTGGACAAAGGTCCAGGCATATAGATATAAAATTTAAGCATGTGAGACAATTGTCTCAAGATGGATTTATCAAAGCAGTGCATTGTGATACCTCTGAACAATTAGCTGACATATTGACGAAGCCTTTACCTTCTAAACAGCACAAATATTTAACATCAAAATTATATGTCTTATATTGTCCTGAATCTGAATGTAATTGGTGTTGTATAGCGAACCGGCATTTAGAGGGGGATTTGTGAAATGTAAATGCCTTATTCCCTAATGTGTAAATAATGTATATATGGGACATCGGGGGTTAACTTATTCTTTGGTTCCTAATGTATTCATAATTCACCACTCCCATTCTTGGCTCCACCCCTTGTATATATAAGGAGCCACCTTCACCATTTTCCTTGCTTCTATCTGTGAATATTCAGTGAATATAGAATGCCTGTTATAATTAAAGAGAAATATATTTAAACCTCTAACTCTTATTATCATTATTGAGTCTGATCCTGAAAATATTGCAACAATGACTATCATTAAGTATTGTACCTTATGATTCTTGATGAATGTATCTTTTCTTTTATGTACATTGAGAGTATATGCACCAAGACAAATTCCTTGTGTGTCCAATCACACTTGGCCAATAAAAAATTCTATTCTATTCTATTCTCATGGACTCATGGCTCCTGCTACAAATGGAGACTATTCCAGAGGAAATTTTTCTCAATTTTTACAGTTTAGAGTTCTGTCAGAGCATCTAAAGATTGTGAGGATGTGAATGGGGAAGAACAAACTTCAGCTTAACCCTGTTAAGATTATCAGTAAGTGGCTATGGGTTTTAGATCCCCCAGATCTTCAAACTTTCTAGCTTTGTTTCTTCATGGGATGGTATTGCCCCATTGACAGCCAGGCAGTCTTGTGTTCCTCCTAGAATTAGACACACAGCTGTAACCAAGGGGCCCTTTGCACAACTTCATCTTATGCACAGTTATGGTCATTCCTGTACTTGCTCACAGTCTGCTTAGTCACTTTCCAAATCAATTTTTGCAATCTGCTCCATCAGACGCTGCCCTCCAAACTGCACTATGGCAGGTAATTTTGGGCACTGTTAATTACACCTATTGGATATTACTACTCTGTGAACTGCATTGGTTCCCAATTGGCTTGCAGATGCAATTCAAGATACTAATTAACAGCTTTAAAGCCTTAGATGGGATAGAGCTGGACTGTTTGTGAGATCACCTGGTCCCAGGAATACCAGCCTGATCCAGGCATTCCCAAAGGAGGGAGGCATCCTTCAGGTCACTTCATTTAAGCCTTGGCATGTCTTGGAATTGAGAATGTGTCTTTTTTGAAAGCTGCCCCTATTCTCTGGAACTATCTTCCCACTCTGATATTTGATGGACCCCAATCTTGTTTGTCTTTAGAAAGTGGTGAATACTTGGCTTTCCCCCCAAGCATTTGCCTCTAGAGTCCCTTACTGGTTATGTGCATTTGTTCTGTTCAGTTTGCCATCTTTTACATTTTCTTAAATGATAACATCCTATTTAATGTTGTTGATTTGGCTGACTATAGATATACTGGAAGCAAAGAAACTATAATGAACATCTCTCTTTACAGTAATATCCTTCAGGTGAGGTCCTATCTGTTAAAAAGAACACCTTATCTCTTTGTAACATGTTCAATTTCCCAGCCTATTTTATTTCAGAATTGGCTTTTGTCAGTCAACTGATTGATAAGAACTTTGAAATTTAAACATATTTTAAATAAATTTAATAATTTATGCTGCTTTCATTTCACACTTCTGATTATGATTTATTTTGTTGGACATACAGATACAAAGTATTAGATATGTTTTCCCAGTGCATCAATTCTAGGTGTCAGAGAACTTGGTTCATTCCTCAGGATGATTGGTGTCAGATTCATTTTTTAGATATTATTATAAAGGATTCTGGATTTTGTATTCAAATAACCCTTAACAAACAAACAAAACCCCTACAGACTGTAACATTTCAAGCTTTGACAGTTTGCATCCTAGTCAGGCTGGAAAATTAATTTACCATATGGACTCATTTTAATGATTAAACATAATTGTTTTTCCAAATGCAATTATGTGACAGAATCTAATAAGCTACAAAAGCCTTAATGAGTAGAAACTATCTTTCTCAGTTTATAAGAAAAGATTAGATCTGATAGTCAACTACATATTAGAAATATTAAATAAATAACCTAGGGCAGATATATGGAACTGAGTCATATGAAGTTTGCCATGCAATCGCATAACTATTAGGTTTACTAAAATTCTTGTCAAATCTTTATGATATCCCTGGATGTCACTTCAAACACATAATTGTTTTTAGTCTTACTAAGAATGTCTCCAATGACTTGTCAAAAATTATACCTCTGTTCATCGCCCACGATCTACTTTTTGTTAGTTATTCTTTTTCATTTCATTATATGCAATTATTCATCAGTCGTTGACCTTACCAAGTGTCCATGTCACTTTTATATGTGGAAAAATCAACAGAAAATTTAAAAGTGGATTGGAGGGAATTTGTATAACATAAGGTGTAAGAACTTGAAAAATTCTTTAGTTAAACAAGTTGCAACAAGAACATGCATTGCCAGACTTCTTGCTTATCAGCTTACATAGAGAGGGCTCTATGTGCAAAACTAGGTGGATATAAAGACTACGGAGCCTCTCTTGAAAAGATCTTTATGAGCATCCTTTATTGAATTCATTGGTTTTTTTTCAGTGTTTCTCAATCTTAGCACCTTTCAGATATATGGGCTTCAACTTCCAGAATTTCCCAGCCAGCATGTTGGGAAATTTAAAATCATTGTTGAAAAACATAATACTTTGTTGGATGTAACTATTCTTTTTTTCCCAGTGAAAAGGAACAAGATTAAAAATAATAATCATACATTCATTTGTATAGAACCTGGAAGAAATATTTTTTTTCCTTCATTGTTCCAGCTGTTCTAAAGTTATAAAGATAAAAGCAATATAAATTGTGAACCCCCAAAAGCAGAGACTATCGATAATGTGTAGAAAGAAAGGTAGAACAGCAGTATAAATCAGCATTGTTGTGGTCAATGAGAAGTAGAATGAATAGGAGCAACAGGGATTATGTAAATTGTAATGGTAGAATGTAACAGCTGTTGGAAATACTTGAAGGAAGCCTTCTTTGTGGAACTCTTAAGAAGACAGTTTGTGATGTTTATGTTTTGGATCACAACCATGCAGCATGTTCTTCTCAGATGTCTTAGGCAAATCTCTATTCAGAAGGCAATTCAGATTTGCTGAGTACATGTGTCCAGGTCATTTGGTATGCAATCAAGAAAACAGCTGTAATCGAAGGCATGCTGATGCCAAGGAACCGTGTCCTTGAACTGCGTCCACCTCTAATCATCATGCTAGAAAAATAACAAGTAGATTCATAGGTGAACTAGATTGATTCCTTAGTCACAGTGTAAAAGATTTTGATCGATAATCAGTGGAGGAATCATCACTTTATGATCAAATTGAATATGTTTTTAATAGTATTCAGCTTTATCATCTTCACCTAATTTGGAGAGATGAAATGGGGCCAATCTTTACTGAGGCAAGGAGATATTATCTGCTGGGTAAAAACAGTTCTGGAACCTTTGGGATCACACAAGGTTTATGAGTTGCTGTTGTAATCTAGAAGCTCTTCACAAATAGATTGCCTAACAGATTCACAGGGACTTTGTCATGTGCATTTGACAACAATACTTGAGTTCAGTTAGTTACATCACTCGTTAATAAATCTAACTTGGGCTCCTCATTTGGAAATTTATATTTGGCTTGGAGACACTGATATTATCGCTGTATATTAAGGTTTAAATATGATACTTTTTGACCCCAGATTAGCACTCTAAACCACCTCTCAACTTTCAGATGGCTGATAATATTTTTGTCTTTCATATGTTTGATTCACGAAATGTTATTACCTGCCCTACTACTCATGCTATTTTTTCTCAAAATTTGAATATTTCTCTCTCTCCTAAATGCTTTTATGATGGTTTTTTAAGGCAATTATGGCTTCTGCATGATACCAAAGACCACATGGCATAATAAAATGACCTTTCTTGTTGCTATTTCTTTTATGCCTTTCAGATAATTTTTCTGGAGTCAAATACCAATGGTATATTATTCTATAAAAATAAAATTGTAATTGTAATTATATAAATCGCAGTCCTTTCAGCCACATATTTTCTCATTGTTACACCAATATATTATATCTTAGCCCATTTTGTCATACACTCTTTCACTTGTTCTTCTGTTTCAAGAAAAGTTTAATTGCAAAGAGAGAGAGAGAACATCCTAATACTTGTTTCCATCAAAAGATTAGCTGGCAAAAAAGAACAGGGATATATGTATACCTTTATTATCTGTATTTGTGTCTGTTTATGTAAGCATTTATAACAAGTGTGTGCAGGATTGAAGAAATTGGAGTTTGAATTTATCTGTAGTTGCAGACAGAAAAATGGAGCTGTCCCCAAACATATGGAGTAGTAATAAGAGCCTGCCTCTGTGGCGCTATTGGATGCCCCAAATAATGGCCTTTCCAATACTTCCAATTCTCCTGCGTTTATCTGGTGTGCTCCTTGTGCTCATATTAAACATGCTGAATATATTCTACTTACCACTTCTCTTATGCCTAAGAAACAGTGACCATGTTTTAAAAAAACATAGGCCACCATGATGCCTCACACCCACAGAGCTTATTTAAAATGTTTAAACATTGCAGGGAACATGTATCCCAGGGCTATCAAACTCCCGACCCATGGGCCAGATGCATCACGTGCTGGCCACACCCATATCCCGGTTTAGTGAAGGAGAAAAAAGTCCCAATATGTCATATGACACCACCGTGACGACATGAGTTTGAAACCCCTGATCTATCCTGTTCCACTTGCCAGCTCCTGGGATTTTGCCCTCCCTACAACAGTCATGGCATCTTGGGAACTCTTTCCCCTGGTATCTTCTGGCCAATTTCTGTTCTTCCTCTTCGGAATAGCAAGGATAAGGTGGGTTGCTTGCTTCCTGCTGCTCTTGTACTCTGTACTTAGAAAATTGGAGAAACTCCTAGTTAGTTCAAGGAGAAATTATGAAGGTCATGTATGTGACAGAGCAAAAAAGAGTGAGGTGAGTTTCAGTGGAGCTGAGAAAGTGTTTCATAGCTCAAGCCCTATCTGTAGGATGAAATGACCTGCTCCAAGCACACAAAGTAGAGAGCAGGAGTAGAAAGCAAGTATAGGCTTCTGACTTGTGAAGCCAGGCCAGCCTGTATGAGGGACATACAGGTAGCAAACTGTGTTCTGCTGGCACGGTTCCCATTTTAAGACATATTTTCATATACACCTTATGCAGCAAGATCGTATTGGATTCTTTTACTTGGCCCGTGCAAAGGTACACTGAATCATATGCCTTTTGTGTAATTATGAAACAGGAACGTTGTTCCAAAGGAATGTATTTCTTCAGGGCTCTAAAACAGGAAAATAAACCTCAGAATAATCTTAGCGGGCTGTTTGACTTTGTTGTGGTGACCTTCAAATCTTCAAGCTTAGGAATCAGCTGTTCACATTTATCAATGTCCAGTTAATAAATCTACTCATCATGGCAGGAGTACATTTTAATTATCACATAATTTGTCATAATACTGAAGAATATATCACTTTGGAAGTAGGTAACTATAATTTAAAAAGTGTAGATCTATTCATAAACTATGCCCAAGTAACCAATTTTCAATCACGATGTTGCTCTTTAAAATAAAAATGAAAAGAGGTCCATTTTAAGGGATGTGTATCTTTTATTGCAATGATATTTCTGTGCTGTACACATTTATTTTTCTTGGAAGATTTTAAAATAAAGGATTTTAAGTTATTTATACAGTGGAATTAAATAATTTAGCAGCAATAGTCCCATAAACAGCCCAGGACTGATTACATATGTATCTCCAATGAAATGACACAAAGTTCTCTTTGGTGTCTGGGAATATTGAAGTTCAAGACTTTAATGGAGGGCACAATGTTAGGAAGGACAGTTGAACTAATTTGATTTCCACATACAAATCTGAATCTAGTAATAGAATGTATACATGGAATCCTGGTCCCATTCTTGAATCATCTATGGTAGAGAGGAATATACATGAATTTCATAAAGAGCGATAACTGCCAAATAAATATATCTTTGTCGTATTTTTGGCTAGAATATGAAAGAGACGGAGGATTCTAGTCACTGATGGAAATCTTCCATCCCTAGTTGAATATGGGTTTACTCTAGACTTTTCACAGCTGTGAATTTTCAGATTGTGTTCAAGAATGCATTATATCACCTGCACCTGGTTAGACAACTGGAAACTTTCCTGGAGCAAGATTAATGTTTGTCTCCCAGCCTTTCCACTTTCTTTAAAAATGTGATACCGGTATAAGTTATGAATTGTTTTTCGACCATAGCAATGGCTTATAAATGCAACTATTACTGCACTCAGATCTAATTGGAAAACAATATAAAAGGCCTATCCCAGCAATTAGGACATTTCACTCTATTAAGCAGAATGATAAAAATAAAACTACAATGAAAAGCTGCTTTTATTGCCAGAAGGGAGCTAGCTTAATATTGAATCCATCCTCAAATTGGTTTTCTACAGGCTCTGTGTTCTGGTGAACTTAATTAAGGTTGAACTTAATAGTATTTATTTCACATTACATGCAGCAGATCTTGGAGCCTTTTGCTTTCTGTTTCAATAGATTTTGAGTGCTCAAAAACAGGCCTGGCAATTGGGCTGCTTAATCTTTTTTTGCTGTTTTGAAGTAAGTACTTGCTGATTGTATTTCTAGGCTGTCAAAAATATCAGGCAATGAATTCTTCTCAATTTATAGGGAAATAACTTTGGTTTGTATCATGGCTCAGCTGACTTTCCATTTTGTTCTATCCTTTGATCAGAATATGGTGATCTTGGCTTTGTTGAACTATAATTTCCTTTCAACTTCACCTTGTCTATTTCTAGGCATCTGTAGTTTCTTACTGGGTCAAAACTTTGATTTCTCCAGCCTCTGGAGAACACTCTGGTCCTTTGAACTTTAGAGTCTTCATCAGACGTTTCCCATTTATTTTCAAAACTTTATTCACAACGGCAGTATGGGTTCTACAGAAACATTGTTAAAAAGACAAAAATTGCATGATGCATGTTCCATGCCAGACGCCAGACTCAATTTCCTTGTGCACTAACTGTGTAGCTATGCAAACCATGTATTATTCTGGAAAAAAGTCAGCATTCAGAAGATACGAGCAAAAGACACAAATAATAGTAACTTATGTTTTATCTTAAACTTTAATATCCCTCCCCCCCCAGAAAAAACTGCATGTCTGCCCCTTATTACAATACAGTAGTTGAAGATTTCAACAATGTTCTAAATTCTATTCTCAGGCTATAAATTTTACAAGCAACAGCTTAACTTGTAACCTTGCCAACCTAACATGGATCCTAACCTGCCATAGTGTTTAAGACAATAATTAACTCATAAGCTTGTATGGTTTTCCTCATAAATTAATCCTGCAGGCATTACAAGAGTAAGGGCAGTCTTGGCACATACTTGAGTCATGTGTACATATGTCTGTTATGTCTAGCAACATTATACACTTCACAACCCAACATTTCAGCTTGCTCCATTAGAATTCTCAGCATTCAGAGCTGGCTTGGAAAGGTTCACAGTAAAACCTCTCTATAGTCAAAGAATATATCTTGTGATCTTGAGTTTAAAAACTTATTACAGAATAAGAAACAAGTTTTAGCAGTAGGTTCACTAACCTTTGTGGGTTCAGGAGAGAAAGAAAATAAATATCTATGGGATTTTAGCTAAAAGTGCCTGTTTTTCATGCCAAAGATCTTGGGTTCAATTTTTTTTCTAGACAGCATTGGGAAAGGCCTAATTTATACCAGCCTATCTGATTGCAGTCAGTGTCTGTGGCTACTGTTCTATGTAGCTAATTTTCTATATTCATAGGAACTTTCTAGCTCAGAGTGACAATTGACTTTGGAGTGATGCTTTTGGGGGCTGCATGTCAACAACAAAGCATGATAAACACAAAACCCAAGTTTGTTTTATTTAAAACTTAATTGAATATGCAAAATTATTGCAAGCCACATTTCTTTCAGATAAAAATGACAACTTGATAGCAATTTTTAGAAAGATGTTGAGGGTGGACCTATGACTTTTTGGAAGATTGAAGCACCTTCAGTCTTCTTCAAAGTAGAATCACATTGTTTCTATAACAATAGCCAGCCGTGAAGAAATTAAACAGGGTTCTTTTTTCAAGCATTAGATATACTAATATGAAACACTTGACCAGTTTAATGTCTTAAAATCAGGCAATCCTATTGAAGTACCCCAATTCCAGAGCTAGGGGACTGAAGCAATCACTGAATTTACTGGTTACTACCGGTAGTAGAAAGAGGTTGGAAATGATAGCCACACACTAAGCAGACTGCATTGGATATATAAACTATCCAGGTTTTAATCCTGAGGTGGAATGGGGATTACTATGCCCAGGATGGAAAGAGGATTCTATTACCGATCCCACTGGGTTTTGCACTTGGAATGGGAAGCTTAAGGAGGAGAATCATTTTGTTATTTACCCCAACAACATAATATCCAGGACAGGTTCACTGTTTCATACTTATTGATGTTTTCAGATTTGAAACAAGCAAGTCAGCACCCCTCCCTCCCCCAAAAAAGCTGTAATAGTTTCTTCACTTATTTTGAAATGATGGCAAATTTGTTCAGCTTCTAATAATAGAAGTGTGGATAGTAGATTGCTGAACTGTAGCCAACAAATATTGTAATACTCACACAGTCTTAAGTTACAGCTCTCATAACCGTAATGAGATCACTATCAATAGGGTAAAATTACATTTACCAAGTGCAGAAATACGTATTTTGAGGGCTTGCTATATCATTTAGATCATCCTATAATAGCTATGCTAAAATTGAGAATACTATTTGAATTCTGCACTACCAATTATTAGTTAGGAATGCAGCATTTAGTTCGTTTGTAGTACTATCCTGTTTCCGCCAAAATAAGACATCCCCTGGTAATAAGCCCAATCGGGCTTTTGAGTGCATGGCAATAAAGCCAAGTGCTTATTTCAGGGTTCAAAAAAATATGAGACAGGGTCTTATTTTCGGGGAAACATGGTAGGAAATCTTTGGTTGCAATAGAATTGAAGCCCATTTTTTAAGGAGTGAATGTTTCCTTCATATGACATTTTCTGAGCAATTGCAAAGTTGAGCAGTAGTATATAGTGTAAACTGAAATGAACTGTGACCCAGATTGTAATGATAGTAGAAGCATGTGACTGCTCCCATCTATGCCAAATCCTGCATGGATCCACCCAGCTATACCAAGAGTAGAGAACGAAGGGCAAGTAACTTGAATGTTGTGCCAAAGACCTTTTCTGATATTGGTTGATATCACCAAAGAACAACTGACATGCAAACATTGGCAACATTTCTAGGATATAAAATGCTCTTATATGTAAATAACATGATTCTGCTAATCACTAATGCTCATCTTTGTATGGATGGAAAAAATGCCAATATTAGCACATGAAGATCTTTGTAAAAATTGCCTACTGTAGCAGCTGTCACTTAAACAATGCTCCATTTTTAATTGGATGACTAATTGTTTGGATAGAGAAAAAAAGCACTGTTACTTAGGCATAAATATACTTCAGAATATCCTGCCACAAGCCTTCAGTTTTGCTAGCTGATACTAATTTGCTTATTATATTTGTTAAAAGTTATATTCTGCCATTCATTCAAGATCTGAAGCTGATGTATATGTCACTCCCTCCTTAAATTTCATCCTGTATATCAATGAACTTGTGCAATAGGCAGGGCTGAGAGTGGCTGTTGCAAAGTCACCCAGTTAACTTCCATGTCTGAAGGTGGACTTCAACCTGAGTCTTCCTGATCTTTGTTTAATAGCTTAACCACAGTAAGATTGCACTTGTTATGGCTGCTGACTTGAGGAAGATGGGGGAAATATTCTAATGAATACATACAAAGATAAATTCCAGGAACTTAACACTGAACCTCTAAGGAAGTGTCAGGGCTCCAAGTAACACCCCCAAGGCTTGAGGTTCCTCAAGGTTTCATTTTATTAGAGATGTCATATTGGCACATCTGGGAAAGCCCAAATCTGAAAGTTTCCAGGTTTTTCCCACCCAAAGAAAAATTCAAGTTTGCCAATACCCACAAGTCCATCACATGATCCAACCAAAGCACCATCCCAACTGGAGATGCATCCCAGTTCCAGCCTTCCAGGTGCAGGGCAACATGTCCTTGACTCTCTGAGAAAGGAATGTTATATATCACCCTGGCTCCACACAATTCCCCCCTCCCAATTTCCCACATTAGTAAATGTTATGTATCTAATTTTGGAGGGAAAATTAGAGCGGGAAAAAGCTTGATGATCATTGGCTAACACACTTGGCAAGTAGCTATATAAAGAGAGCTGTTCTACTGTAAAGTTGCTGGATTCTCACTGTACATTCAAGAGTTGTTGTTCACTTCGACCTGTCTCCTGTCTCCTCACTTGCCCGATCTAACAGTAAATGTGACAGGCCTGAAGATCCAACAAAAAAGATGGCTTCCAGGCCTGACAGAAGGAGAATGAAATGGATGGCCTGAGTCAAAAGAGAGAGTAATGAGAGTTTACATCAAAGGGAAGATGGACCATTTGCAAGATGTATTAGATAGTAGTGATTGCCAAGAAAGACTGCCACAGACTAGATGATTAGCAGTTAGCATCAAAGAGATAATAAACTCCAGGTCTTTAAGCTCTTTGTTGCCATTGAGTAGTCATTTGCTTTTTTTTCCATATCAGGCATGGTAATCTTCAACTTTGCTGTGGCTTCAAATAAATCAGATTTTATTAAAAACAGCAACTCAATTCAGCTTCCAAGCTAGTTACCTATTCAGATCTGAAACTGATCCTGAATTGATGGAAACACTAATGTAGACATCCACAGAGAATCAAACCTATTTTAGAGATGAGAAATTTCATTAGCTGTAATTATAACTTCTAAAAGTTCTTGGATACTCAGAACCAGAGGTGGGTTTCAGCAGGTTCTGACCAGTTCTGGAGAACCGGTAGCGGAAATTTTGAGTATTTCAGAGAACCGGTAATAAAAATTCTGACTGGCCCTGCCCCCATCTATTCTCTGCCTCCCAAGTCTCAGCTGATTGGGAGGAAATGGGGATTTCGCAGTAACTTTCCCTGGAGTGAGGTGGGAATGGAGATTTTACAGTATCCTTCCCCTGCCACGCCCACCAAACCATGCCCCTCAAGCCATGCCACATCCACCAAGCCACACTCACAGAACCGGTAGTAAAATTTTTTGAAACCCACCACTGCTCAGAACTATATATATTGTTTCACCACAGATTTGTGTAAGAGGAATATGGTGTCGGCAGTTTTATTCCAATTCCCATTTTAATGGTTCCCAGTATGGATTTGTCCTTTTTGTAGCAGCTGCACACTGAACTGTCCACTCTGACTCCGAGATTCCTTTCGTCATCTGTCATTGCTAGCTCAGACCCATTCATGCAGTGGTGAACTCTTTGGTGGTAACAACATCATCTTACACTTGTTTACATTGTGCTATATTTGCACATCTTTCTTAATGTGCCTCTTATCTACATTTTACCTAATTTTGCCTAAAGGAACTGAAACATTTTAGTAGTGTTGCAACAAACTGCTAACTTTATGCTTGCAAGCAGATGTGCAAATTCCACTTTTATTATCTGTTCCAACTTCTCTGTTTGAAATTGGCATTTCAACCTCTCTGTTTGAAATTGGCAGTAATCAAAAAGAAGGATTATTGCATCTTTAGGAGTCATGGAGAAGATGTAGGAATTTCAGAATTCTCTTTCTCTTTGTTTCCATATGGATTTAATATCTCTGGCATATTTTGTGTGTGTGTTCTTTTCTTGTTTTAATGTTTTTAAGAAACAATAATTAATAAACTGCCCAGAGTTGCTGGAAGTTGGGTGGCATATAAATGTAATGAATGAACGAACGAACGAATGAATGAATGAATGACTAAGTAAATAAGTTTAAAGGAAATAAGATAGGCCAAATACAAGATTCATTTTCCAAAGGTACGGGTACAAATTAAAAGTGTAGGGAGCAATTATTAATATAACTTTACAAAGCAATAAAATAAACCAGAAGTTTAAATTCTTTGCCCAAGACTGCTGTGTCACAGTACTAAAAGGAGAGAACCAAGCATAAAGCGCAGGTTATGTCACTATGACACAGTTCATATCACTACTAACTGAACCCAGATTTGACACAGAAGAGTGGAGGAATGGAATAGAGTGAGGACTGTCCAAAGTTTGTAGATGTTTTTTTCCATTTGACATTGCTTCATCCAAATGACCAAATATCTTATCAACCTGTCTGAATAAACTTTGCCCTTAGTAAAATATCATTATATCCACTTAAAGCAGAATTAGTCCACAAGACATAAGTAAATAAAACCCTAACAAATTTGTAAACATTTTTTTGGCTCACTGGAACCATTTTTGTTCCCATTTCTCTAAAACTACTTCAGTGAAAAAAAAATGCAGAAATATCATTTTCAGTATTGTGTCACACTTTTCTGAGTGTGTTTTAGTTTAACAGTTCCAAAAATATCTGAGTTAGACTTTTGAGTGTTTCAATGAGCAAATATAATAGCAATTGCTACTACATGTGTGCCTTTTGCTGATCTTCACCAGGAAGCTGTGTAAGAAAAAACTAACTTAAATAAACTTATTATTTTGTTCCATAATTGAATAAGCTAAAATCTTATTGTAACTTGAACAGAAACATCCTCTGAATTCAATGCAATTTACCTGCAGCTAAACATAGATATAATAAGAGTTTAAAGTCAGTAAAAACCAATGAATTTAAGCATGTTTAACTCCATTTTCTACAATAGCCACTAATTCACAATTTAGATAAAAATAGATATGACTTGTACAGAAATCAGTGAAAAAGTGGTGATTGAGGGTTATGGTGCTTAAGTTCATTCTTTTATGATCTGAGGATGGGGAGTTTTAGTAGTATATAGATATAATAATATTGTACAGGTAGTCCTCAGCTTAGGACAACAATTAAGCCCAAAATGTATGTTGTTAACTAAGACATTTAAGTGAGTTTTGCCCCATTATACAATCTTTCTTGCCACAGTTGTTAAGTGAATCACTGCAGCTGTTAAGTTAGTAACCAGGTTATCAAGTGAATTGACTTTGCTTGTCAGAAGATTGCAAAAGGTAATCACTTGCCCTTGGAACCCAGCAATGGTCATAAGTATGAACCAGTTGCCAAGCATCTGAATTTTGATCACATGATCATGGGGAAGCTTCTAAGGTCGTAACTGTGAAAAATGGTCATAAGACACTTTTTTCAGTGCTGCTGAAATTTTGAATGGTGACTAAATGAACTGTTTGCAAGTCAAGGACTATCTGTATACAGAGAGTTTTAGTAGTATATAGAGCTGATGGCCTTTGCATATTTTCCTTGCTACAGGGGTCCAATCAGTTGTACAGAAATTTGAAGTTTTTATATTAGGAGAGTTTTGGAAAGGAAGTTTAGGAAATATTACCTGAAGGCTGGAAGGCATGAAAGCCTAAAATGTTATGTCTCATCTATGGAAAGTAAAAGAAAACCTTTCTTCAGTGGTAAGATCTTTTTTCTAAATTGCAAAATGTGGTGCTTTCTGAAACATAGAAAAGTCAAAACCAACTGTGTAGCTAAACTGGGTTCTAAACATACTGCTTTTATTCTTCTCTTTCCCACATGTTGCCCAATGGTGCCATCGCTGACTATTGGGGGCGAATCATTGGCCCCCACGGAAAGGGCTCGCAACTTGGGTGTCCTCCTGGACTCATGGCTGTCTTTAGAAGAGCACTTGACGGCTGTGACCGGGAGGATTTTTCATCAGGTTCGCCTGATTCGCCAGTTGCATCCCTTTCTAGATCGGGACTCCTTACGCACGGTCACTCATGCCCTCATCACCTCCCGTCTGGACTATTGTAACGTTCTCTACATGGGGCTCCCCTTGAGGAGCACTCGGAGGCTCCAACTGGCGCAGAGTGCGGCCGCGCGGGTGGTGACGGGAGCAACGTGGCGCTCCCATGTAACACCTCTCCTGCGCGAGCTGCACTGGCTTCCGGTGGTCTTCCGAGTGCGCTTCAAGGTTTTGGTTATCACCTTTAGAATGCTCCATGGCTTAGGACCTGGTTATTTACGGGACCGCCTGCTACCACCAATAGCCTCCCACCGACCAGTACACTCCCATAGAGAGGGGCTCCTCTGGGTGCCATCGGCCAAACAATGTCGACTGGCGGCCCCCAGGGGGAGAGCCTTTTCTGTGGGGGCACCTACTATCTGGAACGAGCTCCCCCCGGAGATACGGAGGATCCCGGGCCTGCGTACCTTCCGTCGCGCGCTTAAGACCTTCCTATTTCACAAAGCCGGCCTGACCTAAGTCTTTCCCCTTTTTAAATGGACATTTTAAATCTGGTTTTAAATTATTGGGGTTTTAAATTTTTCAGCCAAATTATTTAATTCGTTTTAATTTATTTTAAATTTTGTATTTATATGTTTTATTCCATGGCTGTTCATCGCCCTGAGTCCTTCGGGAGTAGGGCGGTATACAAATTCAATAAAATAAAAATAAATAAATAAATAAATAATAATGTCCAGGCAGAACGAAATTTAGAATACAGTGAACTTGCTTATTGTAGCGGTAAGCTGTAGAGGACCGCCAATGGTGTTCTGTTTCTCTGTTTCTGAGGTCTGTCTTTTAATAGATCTACTCTGAGAATTGATCTGACTCTACTGATCTGTCTATTGAGCGTTGGGTAGATAATTCATCTCCTGAATGTCTGGTTTAATTTCATCATTCGAGCATTTCTTTCAAGTGGGTCAGAAAAATGCACAGGTACCATATATGTGGTACCTTGCTCAATAGTAGTAACTGTTGGACTCCTAGTGGACAACCATTTAGATATGAGCCAGCAGCAGCTGCCAAAAAAGCCAACACAGTTCTGGGTTGCATAAACAGAGGGATAGAATCAAGATCACGTGAAATGTTAATACCACTTTATAATGCCTTAGTAAGGCCACACTTGGAATATTGCATTCAATTTTGGTCGCCATGATGTAAAAAAGATGTTGAGACTCTAGAAAGAGTGCAGAGAAGAGCAACAAAGATGATTAGGGGACTGGAGGCTAAAACATATGAAGAACGTTTTCTGAAAATGGGTATGTCTAATTTTATGAAAAGACGGACTAGGGGTGACATGATAGCAGCATTCCAATGTCTCAGGGGTTGCCACAAAGAAGAGGGAGTCAAACTATTCTCCAAAGCACCTGAGGGTAGAACAAGAAGCAATGGGTGGAAACTAATCAAGGAGAGAAGCAACTTAGAACTAAGGAGAAATTTCCTGACAGTTAGAACAATTAATCAGTGGAACAACTTGCCTGCAGAAGTTGTGAATGCTCCAACACTGGAAATTTTTAAGAAGATGTTGGATAACCATTTGTCTGAAGTGGTGTAGGGTTTCCTGCCTGGGCAGGAGATTGGAGGACTAGAAGACCTCTAAGGTCCCTTCCAACTCTGTTATTCTATTCTATTCTATTCTATTCTATTCTATTCTATTCTATTCTATTCTATTCTATTCTATTCTATTCTATTCTATTCTATTCTATTCTAATAAGTGCCAGATCAAACTATTTAAACACATTATTAATAAGTCACAGCCCCTACAAAGCCCCTAAAAAGCAGTTTCTTGCAAGGAGACTGCAGGACAGTGGTTTCCTGTCAGTTTGAGTGCTGGAAGTTGAAAGGAATTGTCATGCTCTCAGTTGCAATGCAGCCTTTTAAAGGACACTGAATATGGTAACCTCACTTTCTAATCGCTTCTGGAAATTTCCTATTTAGCTATACTAATAGAGGAGGATATTTGTAGCTCAGGGTTGAAATGAGGGGTCCTGGGTACTCTCTAGGTGTGGTTATTTTCTTGCAGACGTTTCATTACCCAAACTAGGTAACATCATTAATGCTAGTAGTGCTCATTTTATATAGTAATGGCTTGCCCTGTCAATGTTGGTGGAAGTTGTTTTGGTTCTTTGGTTGGGCTGTTTACTGTTAGCTTGTTTGGCAGTTCCTTTATTGGAACTTCTTGATTATTTGCTGCTTGATTGTTGATCTAATGTTAATCTTGGTCTTAATGTCTGCTGATCTGGATGTTGTTTGCTGATGAGGAGGTGTTCTAGTCTTTTTGGCTTGTTGCTTATACTCTTCTCTTACTTACCAGTAGGTTTTGCAAACAACTCTTTTTAATGAAATTAAAGGAAGAAGTTTGCAAATGAAATCACTATGGGCACAATGAGGTGGTTAGCTGCCTAAACAATACTATTTCTGTTTCTAAAAGTCCTCCAAGCATCTGCTTTGACTGCTCATTTTGGATTCCTGCAACATATTCTTCAGGGATATGCAGGGCCGGATTTAGATTGAAAGAGGCCCTAGGCTATTCCATTTATGAGGCCCTTTCACCAGTGGTGGGATTCAATTTTTTAACAACAGGTTCTGGCTGTTGGAGGGCGTGGCTTAGTTGGAGGTGTGGCTTGGCAATCATGTGACTGGGTGGGCGTGGCTAGCTGGTCACGTGACTGTGTAGGCGTGGGTAGCTCGTCATGTGACCGGGTGGGCGTGGCTATGTGCATAGACTTTTTTCAGAGGGCTGAAAAAAGTCATTTCTGACTGGGCCTCGCACTTTTGACCGGTCCTCACACTTATGACCATCCTCACATTTATGCCCGTGCAGCTTTCTTAACAACCATGTCACTCATTTCACAACTGCTTCTCTTCACCATGGTGACAAGATAGGGCAAAAATGTAAAATATGAGGACAGTCGTAAGTTCGAGGACTGATCAAAAGTGTGAGGACCAGTCAGAAATAACTTTTTCAGCCCTCTGAGTAGTCCATATGCATAAAAGGATACAGCAATAGAGAGGGATGAAGGAAGGGAAGGGAAATTAGAGTAGGAGAGAGAGGGAGGAAGAGAGGAGGAGAAGGAGAAAGGAAGAGAAAGTAGGGAGGAGAAGAAGAGGGGGAGGAAGAGAAAGTAAGAAGGAAAGAAAAGAGAGGTGGTAGGTTTGAGGAGAAAGATTGCTGTACAATAAAAAAGATGAAAGGGAAGAAAGCCAACCCCAAACAAATATAAAGATATTAAGATAAAGAATGAATTGTTAAACTTTAAAGAATAAAAGAGAACAAATATGAATAAATAACAATAATTAGAAACACACATACAAACATACAATGTATTTTCTTTGAACAGAGTATTTGGCCGGTTCACAAATTTAAACAGTGTTTAGTCATTTCAATTAAATTTACAATTTCTATATTTCCTTTTTGCCATATTTATTCCTCATCTATTTTTGTAAAAAACCAATATTACCCTCATCCTCATCTCTAATCTTAATCAAATTCAATTTTTCCCTTCTATTCTATATTATACCCCTTCCCATTGTCATCTATTTTTATATCCATCCTCACATTGGTTAATTATGTAATATTACAGTTGTTTAATATGAATTCAACATTTTAATATAAATCAATTAGTTATATAACTACCTTTTTTGTATATTAATCAATATGAACATGAATATTCCAATTATTTCCATGCAATCCAATTTCTTATAAATCAATTAATTATATTTACCAATAATAATAAACCAAATAATTTCCCCCATATATTCCTCCAAACCACAACTTAACCATTTCTGCTTTCAACACAATATACAATTAATAGTATCTCAATTATTACAATTCCCTAGTTAAATAGAGCTTTTTTTCTTTTGTGTTTTAAAATCTCCTCTTTTTCCCTAAATTTCCTGTTGTTTGCACCTACCTTTTTTGGTGAGGAAAAAGAAATCTGCCTGCCTAATTTTCCAACGTGCAAAGCCAACAGCCTGCTTTACTTTCTCTTTCGTTTTTCAGTATAGCTAGGGGGGAAAAATCAGCACTCTTTTTGCAAGCAAGGAGCAGATCCGTGAGCAAAACAGCTGAGAGCAAATCAGCTGGGGATCGGGAGCCGATCTAAGCAAGGGCTAATTAGCCTATGCTGAAGCTCCGGGGGCCAATAAAATTACAAAAAAACCACCGAACCCTTTGTTAAATTGCTGGCTCCCCCGCCCCTCGCCCACCACTATTTATTGGCAATAAATAGTGGTGCGGAGGGGCGGGGCAAGCCAGCAATTTAACAAAGGGTTCGGCTGCACCACTGGCTCTAGGGCGGCCCTTTGAAGCCCCGCGGCAAGAATTTGAAGTTTTTTTTTCTGCCTTCATCGGAGGCAGCAATAGATTGGGAGTGGGCGGGGTAAGCGAACGGCCGGCCATCCAACAGAGCAGAGAGTGAGGGAGAGTGAGTGAAGGTATGGAACCTGCTTTCTCCATCCTGCTCTCTTGCGTCCAGAGCCGGTGGGGAATCATGTGGCAGCCCACGTGGATCCCAGGCAGCGGAACTCAGGCTAGGGAAGGGGTGGGCAATTGTGGCTCTTTTACAACCTGTGGCCTTCAACTCCCAGAATTCCTCAGACAGCCAAGCTGTCTCAGGAATTCTGGAAGTTGAAGTCCACAGGTTGTAAAAGAGCCACAATTGCCCACCCCTGGCTACGGTAGGCTGGCGTCGCGCGGGTGGGAGGCGAGGGGCGGGCGAGCCAGCAATTTAACAAAGGGCTCGGCCGAACCCCCTAGAACCCCCAGAATCCCACCACTGTGTAGGCCCCTCTTGATCTTGAGGCCCTAGGCTGAAGCCTAGTTAGCCTATAGGAAAATCCGGCCCTGGGGATATGCCCTTGAGAAGAATTTGAAATCTTCACCTGGTGCAAAATCTGGTGGCATTGGCAGTCATGGGTGCCTATTGTTTAGCACATGTAGCACCTCTGCTCTGTAAACTGCATATTAGTATGCTTCTGGGTACAATTCAAGGTGCTGGTGTTACTTTTTAGAATTCTTTATTGGCCAAGTGTGATTGGACACAAAAGGAATTTGTCTTTGGTGCATATGCTGTCAGTGTACATAAGGAGAATAAAATACATTCATCAAGAATAAAAAGTACAACACTTAGTGATAGTCAAGGTTACTAATAAGCTATCAAATCGTACTAGGAAACAAACATAAAAACAATATAAATTGAAAGATACAAACAACATGGATATAGTAATAAGTGGGAAGAGATAGATACTAGTAAGGAGGAGAAGAATAATAGTAATAGTATTATAGTAATAGTATAATAGTAAAACCATTTTAAAACCATTCATGGATTGAGGCTGGGTTACTTACAGGACCATCTTGTCCTGTCAGATCTGGCAGGAGGGACATGTTCTGGGTCCTATGGGAAAAGTGGGTGCCAACTGGCAGGAAGAGAGCCTTTTCTGTCATGACATCTGCCCTCTGAAGCGTCATTCTCCTAGAGCTCAGACTCACCCCGGCCTGTTAAAGATGGAGATGTGTTGAGCCTGGAGTCCTGTTAGTGAGCACATTTCTTGGCTGTACTGATTGATGACTGTTAGTGTTGTTACTTGGCTGCTATTTTTATGTTGTTTGTAATTTGTTTTTATTTTATCTTTAATTGTTAGTCACCCAGATTTATGAATATGAGAGGAACAGCTATAAAAATTTAATAAACACAATAAAATAAGAATGAGCAGCAAAATACCAAGCACAACATATGAGGAGAGAACCAGCAGTTCTCTCCAGTTCTATCTTAATGTACAAAGTAGAGAGAAAAAAAATCATGGAAACCTTTTTTCACATGGGAAATGCCAGTAGATGAAGGTAATTCTTTTTTCTTTTTACATTAATCATGTGTGGGTTTTTACAAAGGATCTAATGTTTTTCTGTTTATATAAGTAGGTTTACCCAAGCAACAGATTTAGATTATTTTAGCAGAGTCATATGAGAGCCATAACTGATTCTAAGTGAATTGATAATTATAGTACTTGAAGAAGTCACCCTAACTGAACATCTCCTGGAGTAGTAATTTTCCATGTCCATTATGTTTTGCATTTCAATGAAGTCAACAAAGCAAGCTGCTAGTTTGAGAAATATCTAATTTACTTTGTTAATGAGTAAGGGAACAGCTGGAAAAAGAATTATGTATTGTAAAAACAGACTTGTTTGGAGTTTAATACAGAGCATAACCTCTTCTCAATGTTAACAAAATACTCATTTTATGTAACGCTGTAATTATACTTCTTCCCAAAGGAAAACAAAGACAACATAAATTTTTAGTTGAGGACACAAATCATTCTCAATACATGTTTTTATTGAAAGATGTCCATAGCTATATTTAGAAGGGAAAAAAGTTCATGCATTCAAATATTAAGAAAATTTTACTTAAACAGATCTAATCAGTAGTATATCAGGAAAGATTTATGCTAGCATATATAACCTTTCTGATATTTATTTGAATTTTCCTTATCTGGTCCTCTATTTTCTGAAAAGGGTGAAAAGAATGGATTTAATTATAACTCAGGAGTTGTTCTCTCATGTATGAAAGCGTAGAGATAGAAGTATGATATTGGAATTCATCAAAATGGCTTAGCCAACTATCTAATCCTCATCCGTTGTGACTGTAGGTAGTACGAGTCCCCTAGGCAGCTGTTACTTTTGGCATTTATAAAAACTCTTGAGAGTTTACAAAATTCAAACCAATCAAACAATTTAAATCAAAAACACCTTTTCCTCATATTATTCCTCCATGTCCAATTCCAAAAATCATCAATAATTAAATCTGGGGAAAAATTTGTTTTAACTGGGAAGATGACAGCCAGATACCCAAAGGTTCAAACTATTCCATACGACAAGCACAGAAATGGAGAAATACCAAGGTTTTCCTCCCTTCCCTAATTTCACGTGTGGGACTCTTTAACATCTTAGCTTATAATGAATATATCTTATGAGTTAATTCTATCTGGAGGTAAATATCCTGCAAATACTCAAATGCCAAGCCATAAATGGCTTTATAGATTAAAATCAATAGATTGATTTAAACTCAGAAGGCCATGCAATTAAAACAAAACCAGAGTTATGTAATACTGGTGGTGGCTGTTATCTGCTGGTTCTTGAGTGCAGAATTCTGCATTAACAGCAGCTTTTGGCAATCATAGGCAATATAGCAGTGGTACCGTAAGTTCCAGAGACAATAAGGGTTGGATAGCCAGGGCCTCAGGAAAGGAGGCAAATGGTGCATCAGCCAAAGATGTGTACAAGCCTCCCTAGCTATGGCTTTCACCTACAGTATGTCTCTAGTAATGATTATGAGACTAGGAGAACCCCAAGAGATGTGGTTTCTATCCCAAGCTCAGTTCTGACTGAAGGAATCCAAACAATTGATTTCCTGTAAGTCAGGGGTCTCCAACCTTGGCAACATTCAGACTTGTGGACTTCAACTCCCAGAGCGAAGCTGGCTGAGGAATTCTGGGAGTTGAAGTCCACAAGTCTGAAAGTTGCCAAGGTTGGAGACCCCTGCTGTAGGGCATAGGGTATCCTAATCCTTAATGCTATTATTTTAACCAGAACTAGATGGGAAAAAAGCAGGGGTTTTGCTTTGCTGATATGGCATCAGAAATAAGAAAGTTTTGCAATAACTGGCTTTTTTGCCACCAATATTTGACTAGGAACATTTATCCATTTCTCTTAGATAGGACTCACCTAAGGTTGCCAGGTGTCCACTATCTGAGCGGACAGTCCGCTTTTTTCACATTATGTTCACTATTTTTTTTCACAAAATAGTGGACATTTTTTTTAGTCAAGAGCTTTATGATGAAATCTAAAGCTGTACAGTCTAAGAGAATAAGGATAGGAGAATCGCGTTTTGTCTATTTTTTCATAAGTTAGAATGAGACAAAGATCAAATATCCATTGAACTCGATTCTCCGAAAAAATTAATGATGAGATTAAAATAAAAATATATTATAAAATTATGTACAGTCAGTTCACATTTTTAAAATGTATTGTAGCTTGTGTCGACTGACGTAAAATGGCGTCGAGTGATGAGAGTGACAGCAGCGAGATTTCGAATTCTTTAAAATGAAAGAGAGGAGTGTGCAAATACACCAAAGACTGGGAAGCTACTTTTGCATGGATTACCAACAACAAAACCGACAGAACAAATACGACAGCCTACTGTAAATTGTGTCAGAAATTGATCACAATTGAATATAATGGTATAAAAGCTGTCACACAGCATGCAAGCACAAAAAATCATTTAGATAAGGAGAAAATAGCTTCCAGCAACAAGCGAATCAATTCATTTTTCATTGTTAAAGACACCTCTTTCAGTTAGAAAGTGACTGTAGCTGAAATGGCTGAAACTTACCATGGGATCAAACACTATATTTCTTTCCTGGCTCAAGATTGCAGTATTAAGTTAATGAAGCAAATTTTTGATGATTCAGAAATTGTAAAAAAGATGTCTTGTGGAAGAACCAAATCATCAGCTATTGTCAATGAAGTTTTGTATCTTTTTTCTATTGAGTTGGTTCTCAATGATCTTAAAACTGGAATTCCATTTTCTCTCTCCACTGACGCATCAAACAAGGGAAATCGCAAAATGTATCCCGTTGTTGCACAATATTTTACTTGTGAAGAAGGACTGTGTGTGAAAATTTTAAACTTTTATGAGGATTCTTTCGAAGATTCTACATCAATAAAAAATCAGCTGTGTCGAGTTCTTAGTGATAACAAATTGGAAATAAATAATGTTTCAGCTTACTCAACAGATAATGCATCGGTCAATTATGGAGTGAACAAATCTGTTTACCAAAAATTATTGCTGGAAAATGACAATATTGTAGCTGCTCATTGCAATAATCACATTTTACACAACAGCGCAAAAAATGCATTAAAGCAGTTATCTTTTGATATAAAAAATGTAGTGCTGAAAGTTTTTGCCGAATTTTCGAATTCTGCGAAGAAACGAGAAGAGTTGAAATCATTTTTTGAGTTTTGCGAATCAGAGTTCCATGAAGTTTTGCGCCATGTTCCAACACGTTGGTTAAGTTTGTTTAAAGCGGTCGAAAGACTTCTTTTAAACTGGATACCTCTAAAATCGTATTTTATTTCTCTTGGATCTGATGAGTGCCATAAGGTTATCTGGAACCTTATTTCGGATCAGGAAAATGAACTCGCAAAGGACGATGAACCAACAATTTCAGAATTGTATTTATATTTCATGCACTTCTTCATGTCAATAATGCAAGACACCCTACTGAAGCTGGAAAGCAAGAAAATTCTTGCATGTGATCTTCACATTATCATGTGTAAGCTGCGTGATTCTTTGCAAAAAAAATACGATGAGCAGTTTTTTGGAATGAAAGTTTTATTTGCCTTACGTAAAAAACATTTGCCTGAGAATGCCGTGCAAAAGTTCTAGAAAGAAGCCATCAACATGTATCAAAGAGCCATTGCGTACCTAGAAAAGTGGTATAATTTCACCGATTCAGTATATGAGATGCTAAGTTGTTTCAATCTAATTGATTGCAATAATCCTCCAACTTTAGAAGAAATGATGAACATCTGGTTATTATCACCATGGCGAGAAGAACTTCTACCCAACACTCTCTTTGATGAAATTTCTGCCTTAGAAGAAGTTTATGTTCATCTGCAGGGCGATTCATCCCTTGATAAGTGGACATACTTTTTCAAGAAAGAGCCAGCTCCGAGTTTACTGAAACTGTTCCAGTATTGTGCATCAATTCCGGTATCAAATGCAAATGTTGAACGAATTTTCAACGTCATGGGAAATTTGTGGACTGATGAACGTAACCGACTGCTTGTACCATCAGTTCGAAGTGAACTTTGTATATTTTTTAATATTTCTCAACGTTGTACTGAAATTAAAGAATTATTCCTTAAACACAAAGAATTGATCAAAGCTGCGCAGTCAAATAAAAAATACACACGACAGCAAAGTAAAATGTAATTTAATATTTTACATATTATTATAATATATTTGATGTTTTGAATTTTAAGTAAAGTGTTGAAGTGATTATTTTAATACGTGTTAAAATGTTTGTAAGAAAATATATAATTTAATTGTAATTTTTTTAAATTTTTTTTTACTATTTAAACCCCCCCCCCCCCGCTTGTCTGCTATTTTTTGGAAGCAGAGCTGGCAACCCTAGACTAACCTACCAATGGAGCTTGTAGAATTTGCTGCTTCTTTCCAAACCACTTACATGTCAGACACGTGATAAGATTTTTCAGACATTGAGACTTAAATGCTGAGATCCAAACCATTTTGGAATTTGTGCTTTATTTGCAAATGTGCTTCTTGCCTTTTGGATAAATAGTAGTAGCCTAGGTTTTTTTGTGTAGTTGCTTATAAGTTAACAGGGCCATCAGATAAGTATTGAAGGTCAAAATATAGAAACCTGTTAGGTTCCAGCCCAGACTGCTGAAAGCAACTTTGCTGTGCTGAGACTCAAATTCAACTCTGAGTTGATCACATTTGAAATTTGTAGGAAATGAATGCAGGACTCTTCAGGGGTGTTTTCATTAATTCTTGTGCCCTAAAGTAAACAGGATATTGCAGAAACCTTTTGGAAAAAAAAGACCGGGTGGGGCAGACCTGGCTGAAACGTTGAGGCTTGCTACTATGAAGGGCATCTTGTATTAAACATCTGGCAGAGATTTCTGCCTGAGGTTGAAGATACTTGGGTAGAATGGAGTATAATTGAATATTGTATGTAATTTCCTCAAATGTTAATTGGGATTGCAATACTTGGCACCTGTGTAGCCTAAAGAACAGTACTTCTGGGCATGTTCAGCAGCATGTATTTATTTATTTGAACCACTTTTATCTACTCTTAAGGCAAACACCCCCCCCTCCCCATGACCTCACTTAAATCAATAACAAACAAGACTGTACCTGTTTTTGGGCTTACACAGAAAGTACACAACATATTTTTGACACTAAAGGAAAACAAGTTAGAAGGAAAAAATAGGAACAATATTTCAAAATATAAGGGATAATAATAACAGTCAAAGGAAGAGCCATCCAGATGGAAAACTCTCAAATTGGGTACAGCTAACATCAATTATATGGTATCAATATAATCTAGATTTATTCAGATATTTCTGCACATATTTTTGATCCTTCCTGGTGTCACCTCTCAGCCACCATCATTAAAATATTCTCACCATCATTACAAGTGGGTGTGGGAAATGTTTACCATCTGTATTTATATATTTAGTTTGAAGGCCCAAAGCAGCTTGTGGCATCTTATTGACTAGCCTTGAATTCTAGAAGTTGAAGTCCACACATCTTAAAGTTGCCAAAGTTGAGAAGACTGGCCTGCACTCTACTAATTCTGCCACCATTGATCTAATGCTTTTAGGTGTATTCGACTGCTTACCCCCCACCCCCCAAAACCACCATACAATATGATTTAGTGGCTGAAAATTATGCTATAGTTTAACAGTTTTGGAGATTGTCCGATTGGTTAAGACGATACTACAGTAAATGTTTTAGTATTTAAGATTCCATAATACTGTTTACTGTTGTTTTTCTGCATCTAAGGCCATAAGATTTTTTCAAAAATATTATTTTAAAATTGTTTTGTTACGTTCTCCATCATTTGTCTATGGAGGTTCTCAGTTATCCAGGTCATGGCTGTCCCAAAAGATGTTCCCCTGCCCCAAAAGCAACTGGATTTTCTTTATTTTTCTTGAAGAGGTTTCACTTCTCATCCAAGAAACTTCTTCAATTCTAACTAAGTGGTGTGGAATGGAAAGGATTTAGACTCTTGGCAAACAGCCAATCATTAATACCCTGAGATAGGCGGGCTGCAAAGGGTATAAATCCTTTGTATTCCCCACCAGTTAGTTCCAACTGAAGAAGCTTCTTGGAATTAAAAGCGAAATGTCTTAAAAAAAAAAATCAACGAAGTCCAGTTGCCATTGAAAACAGCATCTTTTGGGACATGCTCCATCATTGTAAATGGGTTAAGGACAGTTTGAATTAATACAGCCTTTAATGCTATCAGTTTGTATTCTTGTCACCACTTTCTTTTTCTCTTCATATTCAGGTCTATAAGTGCAAGGTCAAAAGAAAGGAAGTGCCTTTCCTTTCTGTATTTTGTGGACCAAAAGAGCAACTTAAGCCAAATATCTGATAGTTAATCTGGAATTTTTCCACAATGTGATCTTTCCTAAGCTATAAATATGCAAACTCGCCAGCTATTCTTTATTTCTTTCTTTATTTTTTTGTTCTTCTTGTCTTGGTTGCTCTTCTCAAGACATTGTTCAGTTTGTCCTTCCTTAAAAACTCAGGAGTTAGAACTGGATCAGTGATGAAATGTAAAATTTTTTACTACTGGTTCTGTGGGCATGGCTTGGTGGAGGAGAGGGTGTAATGTGACTGGGTGGGCTTGGCCAACTTTTTTTTTTAACTTTTAAAAGCATTTTTTCTACAACCTCTTCAGCCGAAGATGTTGCAGAAAAAAATGCTGTTAAAAGCTCTGACGATCAGGCAACTCAGCTGGGATTACCAGAGGCTTTTAAAAGCATTTTTTTTCCCTTAAAAGCTTCTGACAATCCCAGCTGAGCCGTGTGATCATCAGAGGCTTTTTTTTTTACTTTTAAAAGCAATTTTTTTCAGCTGAAGAGGTTGTAGGAAAAAAAAATGCTTTTAAAAGTAAAAAAAAAAACAGCCTCTGATGATCGTGTGGCTCAGCTGGGCATGGGGGGGGGGGGAGCACAGGGATTTTTGCTACCGGTTCTCCGAACCACCCGCCTCCATCGCTACCGGATCGGGCGATCCGGTCCAAACTGGGAGCATTTCACCCCTGAACTGGATGCAACATTTGAGATGTGGATTGACCAACATAGACTAGAGCAGGGCAGGGTGAAATCTACTTACCTTCCCTACCGGTTCGGACCCTCTGCGTGGGTGCAGAGAGTAAAAAATAGGTTACTTCCTGATTAAAACCAGGAAGTAATGACAACCGGGTGGGTGGGTAGAGCCTCGTGCTGTCATCGCTACCGGTTTTCCAAACCACCCGCCACCATCACTACATCCGAACCGGTAGCATTTCACCCCTGGAGCAGGGGTATCAAACTCGTGTCATCACGGTGGCAAGATGATGTACTGCGACTTTTCCCCCCTTCGCTAAACCAGGCTTGGATGTGGGCAGCACGTGATGCATCCGGCCCTTGGGCTGTGAGTTTGGCAGCCCTGGACCAGAGGGAAAAATAGCTTTTCGTGTTTCGGGATGTCTATTGATGCAGTCTAGGGCTGCATTTTTTTGCCAAATATTGGCTGCTCCTATTTAACCTGAGATCCAGATCCTTTTCCATTTACTGCTGCTTAATATGGTATGTCTCATCCTGTATTCATGCTTTTGAATCTCTTTTACTCAAATGTAGGGAATTGCATTTATCCCTGTTGAAACTGATCTCACTTGATACAGTATTAAAACTCTATTTTCTAACCCGTCATGCAAGTAATTTTTTTTTAAAAAAGCTCACAGCTCAGAGCCTAGAATTAAGCCGAGTGGTATGCCATTTAATTCTTCCTGCTTGACGCATAACCATTGAAGTATGCATTTACGTACAATTTCAGCCTGCCATATCATCTAAAAATAGGAAACTGAAGCCAATGTTTTACTATCTTTTTCAACCAGGATCTCATAGGAGACTTTATTAGATATTCTGCTAAAGTCAGATTATATTATACCTATTCCATTCTCATGATCTAATCAAAACTTTGTGAGAATGATTGTGTTGATACTTCTGACATATTTTTAAAAAATTGTGGCAGCTGATGATTTATTGTGATGCATTTTGTGATATTGTATTTTAACTGTTGCTAGCATCCAAAGTATGTTGAGATGAATACACCTTATAAATTGAAACAAACACATAAATACACTATCCAAACAGGAGATTGTTTGATATGATTTATTTTTGATAAATTAATATTAACTCCTGCCAATTAGCCTTAAGTTAATATTGTATAGGAAGTAGAAGGGATTAGTCTACAAATCAAATCAACTGATTTCTGATCTAATAGAAATTTCTAGAAGTGCCAATTGCATTAATAACACTTGGATTTAAGCAGGTGATAGAAGGGGAAAGAAACCACATTATTTCATTGTTGGCTTACCCTTTAAATCAGTTAAGGATTTAGAAAAATTGCCAAAAGTAATTATTCGTTTACCAGAAGAGATATTTTCAAGCCAGCCTCTTAGACAGCCGGATATTACAGTATTGTGAAATATCAGCAAATTGTTTTATAAATTGTTATTGCATACTTTTGTATTATCAGACATGAAGAAAGAAGTGTGTTGGTTTCTTATGTGTCCAGATAATTTACTTTGATTTGTGCTATTTGATTTGTGCTAAGTGAGAGTGGAAATACAGCATTAGTGAAAAATACGCACCTTTTTGGTTGTTAATAACTTTTCAGGCTATGTTGTTTGAACATATAAGATACCAAGTGCCACAAACTTTTCTTCTTGGATAAGTGGCATGTGGCAACAGGCTGTTGAGTTAGAAAGCAGCTAGTTAGTGTGATGAATAAGATGAAATTGGGGAAACATCCACTTCAGTAAGCTTAATAAACAAAACACAAGGAATATTCCACGTATAACTTGTTATCCAACCCAGTTTAGATGTCATCTGTTAGCTTCACAACTGCTTCAGTCTAAATACCAAATGAAGAGGTGTGAGAATCTGATGACATGAGTTGCTGCAAAACTTTTTAAATGTTGTTTGTTTGAAACAGAATATAAAGTGAACACAAGGATATAGTCTAGATTTTGTTGAGGAATTTTGTTATGCAGGAATTTCCTTCTGAACTGAAGGAAATATTATTGAAAATTTGATGCAAATGTGATAGCACTAGCACTTAGACTTATATACCACTACCATGGTATATTCATGGTACTTTACAGTCCTCTCTAAGTGGTTTACGGAGTCAGCATATTGCCCCCAATAATCTGGGTCCTCATTTTACCCACCTCGGAAGGATGGAAGGCTGAGTCAACCTTGAGCCGGTGAGATTTGAACTGCCGAATTTAAGCTAGCAGTCAGCTGAAGTAGCCTGCAGTACTGCACTCTAACCACTGCGCCACCTTGGTTCTTATGATAATAGTTCTAAAAAAGGAGGCATATCAGGGGTGAAATGCTCCCGGTTCAGGCGAGTAGGTAGCGATGACAGCAGGCAGTTTGTAGAACCGGTAACAAAAATCCCTGCCCCCGCCCCACATGCCCAGCTGAGCCGCGCAATCATCAGAGCCTTTTTTCCTTTTAAATGGCTCTGACAAGCCAGAAAAGCAAAGCTGGCTGATGAATTCTGGGAGTTGAAGTCTACAAGTCTTAAAGTTGCCAAGGTTGGAGACCCCTGTTCTATTGGGTAAGTTTTTTTCCCCTTTGGGAGCTTTAAAAAAATAGTTAATTGGGTTTTTTTTTAGTTGTTGTTTTTTTTAGACCTAGCCATTTAAAGTTTAGGAAGTTTTAAATTTAGCTGCTTTTATATAAAAATAAAAATAAAATAAAATAAAATAAAATAATATTTGTGCAGCTTTCTGAGATTTAGTGTGTTTCTGTAGTGTTTCACTCTAAATACACAAACACACAAAATCTCACAAAGCTGTATGTGGAATTTTGTGTGTATAAAGCTTGAAAGTTGGTTTTTTGGGCTTTTTGTGGCTGTGTGAAGTTCCTGCTTGTTGCAGGGGCCATTTTGGGTCTAGCACAGCTGCTTTTACATTGTGGGTGAGCCAGTTGTGTTGTGTGTGTGTAAAGTGTAAAAGTTGATTTTTTGGGCTTTTTGTTTTTTTGGGATTCGGGAAGGCTTGGACTCCGACTGGATGAGTCCAGGGGAGGAGACGAGGGTAGGTTTTGAGAATGTTATGTGGGAGGAGTTTGATCCTGTGGCTCCCGAGGATGTGGACAGGGTTCTGGGTAAGATTAGTGCCGCCACGTGTTTATTGGACCCATGTCCCTCCTGGTTCGTACTGGCCTTCTGGGAGGTTACACGAGGCTGGCTCCAGGGGATTATAAGTGCTTCTTTGAGTGAGGGTGCCTTTCCCGCCGCCTTGAAAGAGGCAGTGGTGAGGCCACTCCTCAAGAAGCCTTCCCTGGACCCGGCTGAATTAGCTAACTACTGTCTGGTCTCCAACCTTCGTTTTGTGGCGAAGGTTGTTGAGAGTGTGGTGGCACAACAGCTTCCCCGGCACCTGGATGAAGCTATCTATTTGGACCCGTACCAGTCGGGCTTCAGGCAGGGGTACAGCACAGAAACGGCATTGGTTGCGTTGGTGGATGATCCCTGGAGGGCTCGGGACAGGGGTTGCTCCTCTGTCCTGGTCCTATTAGATCTCTCAGCAGCTTTTGATACCATCGACCATGGTATCATGCTGCAGCGGTTGAGAGGGTTAGGAATAGGGGGCACCGTTTTGCGGTGGTTCTCCTCCTTCCTCTCCGACTGTTTGCAGTTTGTGTTGGCAGGGGGGCAGAGGTCGACCTCGAGGTGCCTCGCATAGGGAGTGCCACAAGGGTCAGTCCTCTTGCCCCTTCTGTTCAACATTTATGTGAAGCCGCTGGGTGAGATCATCCGTGGTTTTGGGGTGAGAGTCCATCAGTACGCTGATGACACTCAGCTGTACATCTCCACCCCAGACCACCCCAACAATGCCCTTGATGTGATGTCTCGCTGCCTGGAGGCCGTGCGGGTCTGGATGGGGAGAAATAGGCTCAGACTCAACCCTTCCAAGATTGAGTGGCTGTGGCTTCCGGCATCCCGATATAGTCAGCTGGTGCCATCGCTGACTATTGGGGGTGAATCTCTACCCCCCACAGAGAGGGCTCGCAATCTGGGTGTCCTCCTGGATGCACGGCTGTCTTTAGAAGAGCATATGACGGCCGTGGCCAGGGGGGCTTTTTATCAGGTTCGCCTGATTCGCCAGTTGCAGCCCTTTCTGGACTGTGATGCCTTGCGCACGGTCACTCACGCCCTTGTCACCTCACGGCTGGACTATTGTAATGCTCTCTACATGGGGCTCCCCTTGAAGAGCACTCGGAGGCTCCAACTGGTCCAGAATGAGGTTGCGCGGGTGGTTATGGGTGCAACTCATTTTTCCCCTGTGACACCCCTCCTGTGCGAGCTGCACTGGCTCTCAGTGGTCTTCCGGGTGCTATTCAAGGTACTGGTCACCACCTTTAAAGCGCTCCATGGCATAGGACCCAGGTACCTTCGTGACCAACTTCTGCCACCAATAGCCTCCCACCGGCCAGTTCACTCCCACAGAGAGGGTCTCCTCAGGGTGCCATTGGCCAAGTTATGTCGGCTGGCGACACCCAGGGGGAGGGCCTTCTCTGTGGGAGCCCCTGCCCTGTGGAATGAACTGCCCCCGGAAGTGCGTAAGATCTCCGACCTCCGTGTATTTTGCTGTGCCCTCAAGACCCTGCTGTTCCGCCAGGCCGGGCTATCAATGTAATGATTTTAAATTGGGTGTTTTAAATTTGGGGTTTTAAATTTGAGCTGGAATTATTAATGTCTGTCTTTGTGCTTTTAATAGGCTGTACACCGCCCTGAGTCCTTCGGGAGAAGGGCGGTATAGAAATAAAATAATAATAATAATAATAATAATAATAATAATAATAATAATAATAATAATAATAATAATAATTGTGGCTGTGTGAGGTTCCTGCTTGTTGCAGGGGCTATGTTGGGTCTAGCACAGCTGCTTTTATATCGTGGGTGAGCCAGTTGTGTTGTGTTGTGTTTTGTAGATTAAAAAAGGGCAAAGAAGTGACATTGACTTGGCCACGCCCACCTGACCAACAAGTCATGCCCTCCCAGTCACCTTACCACCAAGCCACGCCCACTAATTAAGCCACGCCCACAGAACTGCTAGCAAAAATTTTTAGATTTCACCCCTGAGGCATATTGATATAAACTGAAATGAAATTTCCATCTGGATAATGGGTAGATTGAGGAAGCCTTCTTATGCCTTGACATCTGCTAGATCTATAGAGATGAGAAATAATTATCACAGTCTAAAAACAATCATAAACACTTGCTAATATCTATCACAGATAACCCCTTCATGGATTCATTGACTATGCTAAAGCCTTTGATTGTGTGGATCACAACAAATTGTGGTAAGTTCTTAAAGAGATGGGAGTATCAGACCATCTTTTCTTGAGAAAGCTATATGTGGGTCAAGAAGCAACAGTGAGAACTGGACACGGAACCACTGACTGGTTCAAAATTGGGAAAGGAGTCCAGCAAGGCTGTATACTGTCACTCTGCCTATTTAACTTATATGCAGAGCACATCATGAGAAAGGCAGGGCTAGATGAATCAAAAGTTGGAATTTAGATTGCCGGGAGAAATATCAACAACCTCAGATATGCAGATGATACCACTCTAATGGCAGAAAGTGAAGAGGAACTAAAGAGCCTCTTGATGCGGGTGAAGAAGGAGAGTGGAAAAGTTGGCTTGAAACTCAACATTAAGAAAACTAAGATCATGCCATTGAGCCCTCTCAATTCCTGGCAAATAGATGGGGAAGAAATGGAGGTAGTGACAGATTTTATTTTCCTGGGCTCCAAGATCACCGCAGATGGGGACTGCAGCCAAGAAATTAAAAGACACTTGCTCCTGTGGAGGAAAGCTATGGCAAATCTAGACAGCATACTAAAAAGCAGAGACATCACCCAACAAAAGTGTGCATAGTCAAGGCTATGGTTTTCCCAGTTGCAATGTATGGCAGTGAAAGTTGTACCATAAGAAAGGCTGAGCGCCAAAGAATTGAGGCCTTTGAACTATGGTGCTGGAGAAGACTCGTGCGAGTCCCTTGGACTGCAAGATGATCAAACCAGTCAGTCCTAGAGGAGATCAACCCTGACTGCTCTTTAGAAGGCCAGATCCTGAAGATGAAACTCAAATATTTTGGCCACCTAATGAGAAGGCAGGACTCACTAGAGAAGAGCCTAATGCTGGGAAAGATTGAGGGCAAAAGAAGAAGGGGACAGCAGAGAATGAGGTGGCTGGATGGAGTCACTGAAGCAGTAGGCGTGAACTTAAATGGACTCCAGAGGATGATAGAGGACAGGAAGTCCTGGAGGAATGTTGTCGATGGGGTCGTGATAGGTCGGATACGACTTGCAACTAACAACAACAAATCACAGATAAAGAGGATAAAACTTATTGCTAAAGACGAGAGATGGGCTGGTAGTTCTGCAGCCATGTAGCTTATGCTTCTGCAAGCTGGTGTCATACAATAATCCAGTTTAAGTGCAGTTAGGCAGTATATAAATTGTTACACTAACACATTTGAATGACATCAGGTAGTTCTCTATGCTTTGATATTTTCTAGCATAGGTCAGAGAACTACTGCTCCTCAGGTGTGCCTTAAAATATCAATTGCCTAAGAGCAAAAGTTGAAGAGAGAAATTACTCTTCTTGTAGCTTCCAGGTTGATGTAGAGCAGGACTGTCAAACTCCTGGTCCAATGGCCAGATGCATCACGCACTGACCATGCCCACGCCCATTTTAGCAAAGGGGGAAAAAGTCCCAATATGTCATGTGATGCCGCCGGGATGATATGAGTTTGACACCCCTGATGTAGAGAGTCAATATGTGACATAGAATGCTGGACTAGCTTGATGGATGGCATGTTCTCTAATTATTTGAGTCTTACATTCCTAATGTATTCCCTCCATCTTCAAGGTATAGTGTGATTGGTCATTTAAGGGGAGAGAAAAATCTAATGGTGAAATGCTCAATTGTGATTGTGATTTGGGAGAAAGCAAGATGAACGTCCAATTAACTGAAAGAAGCTGTGGTTGACAGGATAGCATAGCACTTGCCAATAAAGTTGCCAAGAGTCAGACATGACAACAACAATAACCAAGTGATGAGAAAGAGGATTAGGACACCCAAAGGCATGTAGTCAAAAATTTTCTTCTGCTCCTGGCCTGTATGAAATTTATTTCACTGGAGATAATGCAAAATTCTCCAGAATCATTGACATACAAATTATGTATTATGTTTGCATGTGTTAGTGGATCAACATGTAAATAAAAAGAAGATACATTAATGAGTCTATAGTTTCTAAATTAATTGACGGGAATGAAGAAAAAGATACTATTTTCACTCAAAAATGGATGCTTTCATAGTCACTCTTTAAAGATTCCATTTTTGGTAGTCTTCCACTTCACTTGCCAGGAAGGAGAATTTACTTATGCAGTACATGTAGTCCTTGACTTACGACCACTTGAGCCCAAAAATTCTAGATGTTAAGTGAGTTTTGCCTCACGTTACGACATTTCTTCCCACAGTTGTTCAATGAATCATTGCAGCTGATAAGTTAGTAACCTGGTTGTTAAGTGAATCTGGCTTCCCCATTGACTTTGCCTGTCAAAAGATTGCAAAAGGAGATCACATGACCCCAGGACCATTACAAAGGTCATAATACGAACCAGTTGTTAAGCATCTGAATTTTGATCATATGATTATGAGGATGCTGCAAAAATCATAACTAAACAGTCATAAATCACATTTTTCAGTGCTGTTGTAACCTTGAATGGTCACTAAACAAACTGTTGTAAGTCGAAGATGACCTGTATCATTAAGATTGTAGAACAAACCCTGGTAAAAGCTGAATGTATAAAGTTTCATAGGTTTCACTGGGGGAGCAAAGCTGGTTTAATTATTTCAAGCTGAAATCCTTGAGATGTAAAAGGGCTTAACTTCATGTGGATCCTTTCTTGCGGTTTCTCTTTCCTTTAGCTAAAATTCTTCGCTATTTGCTAAAAAATAATGCTAAAGCTTTCATCTCCATTTTATTTGAAATTGAATTCATCTAACCCATGTATGATAAATTTAACTTTTATTCTGGCTGATTGGAATGAAATTGCTCAGACTACTGGAATATTCCAAAATGGAAACATCAACTGTTTTGAAACAAGCAAAGAGCACAGCCCGCTCAGTGCTTCACCAGCCCAACTTATAGGAATGGAGTTGTACATGCTTGCAAAAGCTTATGCGTATTATATTTCATATTGCAAGTACAAACAGAGAAGAGGGCTGGGAGAGTAACATTTCTGTTTTGTAAATATGAAGCTGGAAAGGAATGTTTTGTATCTTGCCAGCTCCAGTCTGAAAACTGAGGAAGGAAAGCTGGCAATGAAACAATATTTCAACCTTCCTGAACCTACTGCCCCCTGCATATGTTTAACTCACATGCTGTCCTATATGTTGTCCTACAAAGGGTACAAACATATTTTGGTGCTTACCACTGTAAATTGCATCCCTATTTGTCGGGTATAGGCAGGAGTGGGCTGCTGGGGGTTCACAGGGATTTGGGAGAACCTCTAGCTAAGATTCTGTGCAGTTCGGAGAATCCCCAAATCCCACTCATGGCTGGCCCTGCCCCACCCTGCCCACCCCATCCCTCCCAGGAGTCCCCACGTGGCCCATTTTGGATGCAGGTAAGTGAAGGATGTGTGTGGAGTCTCGGGGAGAGCGAAAAATGGGCCTACCAGAAATTCTGGCCCTACCGGAAGAGGGCCTCCAGAACCTGGGGAGGCCATTTTCGCCCTCACACAGGCTCGAGGAAAGCTTCCAGACCCTGGGGAGAGCAAAAACGCTCCCCCCTGCCATGGTGCAAGAGGCCAACTAGGCCACACCCACCATGGCCACGCCCACCCAACAACCAGGCAGAGAACCCCTTGCTAAATTTTTTGAAGCCCACCCCTGGGTATAGGATACTTAATAAAATTAATAACCTCTCTAGCCAGACTTCTACTGGTTAAGAATTAGGGATTAACACTCATATAATTGGAGCTTTCCATGCTTGCACTATTGATTCTAAAAGAGGCCCGTGAATGTCTACGTGAACTAAGAAAATACAGTATCTGCCCATGGTAAACACCTAGAATTTAGATAATATGCATATTTATAAATAGACACCTATAGGTATTATTACCAGTGTCAAGTTTCCGAAAAATGCCCTAATTAATTCATGAGCCATGATCCAAACTTCAAAGGAAATATGGTCATTTATTAGGAGCAACATTCCGGCAATGATGCAGTTAGGACTGATCCCACGTAGATTTATATTCCCCTATGACCCTGTCTCTCCCCTCCTCTCTGGCCACGTCATAAGTCACATTCTCCAATTACCCACTTTGGCTGGCTGTGAAACCTAACACCCTCCTTCTGATTGCGGTCAGAAAAAATGTATGGAATTCACTTCAGTTCTCCCTCCCTCCTGCTCATGGCAACTTGAAAGCTTTGCAAGTTGACAACCAGCCCGTAGGGCCATGATGGCGAACCTACGGCACGCGTGCCAAAGGTGGCACGCAGAACCCTCTCTGTGGGCATGCACGCCATCACTAGCTGCTCTTCTGGTTTCCGGCGCACAATTTGCATGGCCAGCTGGTCTTCATGGGCGCCAGAGCACTGGAAAACAGCCTGAAAATGGCCTGAAAAACAGTCTAAAAATGGCCAAAAAAATGGCCAAAAATGCCGAAAAAACAGGCATGCGCATGACCAACAGGCCAGTTGGTCTTCAGGTTTCCAGCACTCCGGTGTGCGCACATGCATACACATGCATGCGCGTTCCGGTTTGGGCACTCGGTGCCGAAAAGGTTCACCATCACTGCCGTAGGGGGGTATGTGAAATCCTACAAATAATACCTGCCATTTGGAAAGCATCCCTGACAAAGAACTTTACCCAGTGGCTAAATGAAATGGCTTCCTTCTTCATCTAAAAAAGCCCCTTGCCTGACTGCATTTTGGAGTAAGGGCAAGGGCGGTTTATTTTATTATGCTGAAGGCTAGAATATTCCTTGGGACAAAAGCACATAAAACATGGGCAACAACCAAATTGCTATTGAACATTGATGGGGAGTGGGAAGGTGGGAGGGGATGGAGGGACAGACCTTAATGGTACAGGAGGAGACAAGAGTCCTGAACCGAAGTGAAGTTAGGGGAATTTCTGGATAATCTGCCTTTTAGTTTCATAGCCTTCCACATACAGTACAAATGCACTTGAGATTGTGTATGAATCTATTTTCTGTCTTCCCTACCTTAAAACCTTTCTAATCAGCAATAGGGTAGTTTTGTATTTTATTTGGGGGAACGTAACAGTTTTAGAGAGTGAGCAAATGCCTAGGATGAAACTTCCCTGTAGAAACAATAGTCTGATATTGAAATTCTATCCAGTTGCAAACCTTAGGTCGTCACAAAGGACCCAGGATCATCTATCAATGCTGGGACTGCTCCATAGTCAGCCCAAATAATCTTATCCTGATATTTCCACCTTGGATTGGTCTGAAGCTATAACAGGTAATAAAGTGATTTTCAACAAAATTGTTTTATTCCAAAAGATAACGATGAGCTGTTCAATGTAAAAGCAACTTTCATTACTCATTCTTTGTTCTCTTGGAGACTGTATGTGTATCCCTCCAGACAAAGGACTCCTAATGCAGTTGTGCAGTTAATCTGTCTTTTCCTTCTTAACTCTGTGGAAGGAAGGCAAAGTAGTGATGGCTGATCTCTCCTGGAAAGACAAATGGTGAAGAAATTGGGAGGAAAGATAGAAGGGCAAGATTTTGTGAAACATTCAAGTGAATCATTCTCTGGGTACATATATTTATTGAATTTATTTGCTGCCCAGCCCAGCCCATCTCATAACAAAACAACTCTGGGTGCTCACATTGTTAAAACATTAAAATCCTAACAAATATCTCTAAAGCAATAAAATGGAAACACCAATCAATCATATATCCTATTGAGCTATTGTTTCAAATGCACTTTGTAAAAAAAAGAAAAGAAAAGATAGCAATCTATGTTTGCTATACTATAAACCACACCTTGTAAGCTACAATGGCCAATTTCACATCATTGAATAAATTACATAGGAGCTTAATGCAGCATGTGAGCCCAGTCACCACATTTAAACCTGATGGGTGACATAGTTAAGAGCTTAAGATCCAAAAATGAATCTACCATTTGGAAGAAAATGCAATTCCATTTTTAATTAAAATTATATGTGAATTTTAATATTTTCCATATGTGCCTAATTTGAAATGGATTCTACTACAGTTTCCAGGAAATAAAGGCCAGGCTTAGAAATGCTTAAAAGTCTGTTTATGCATTGGAGGATTGTACGATTAAACCAAAGTTTACCCCAGCTGATTTAAAAAGAAGTATGAAGTCAAAGAGTGATGTGACAATTGTATATTTTCTAATACTGAATAATGGTAGGAGAATGCTTCATAATACAAGTGCCAATGAGTTTTGTACTATACATATATATCCTTTTGTCAAGTTCAGTGGCAAGACCTCAACAGAATTTCCTGGAAACCATGGCTTGGTTTGATTAGACTGTGACTTGAAACTTGATTTAAGGTTCTTAACTACACAACATAATATAGATAGATAGATAGATAGATAGATAGATAGATAGATAGAGATATAGATATATAGATATATAGATATATAATATAGATATAGATAGATAATGATTTATTATACTTTTTGCTATGTGCTTCTTAACTTTTAAGCTAGGCGATAGTTGCCTATTGGCATAACTAACATCTCGAATGGAGAAATTCTGGTTCTACACTTATCTCACACTCTTTTTGCCTATTATGTTGCAGCATCTCTTCTAAAGTTTTATCAGTTTTTCTTTGGGCACCTAACATTAAAAATGGAAGAGAAAATTGTCCTCTCTATAATAATGCTTTCCTTTTTATACAAAGTCACTGGCATCCCATATGATCTTAGTGGTATCTCCTAAATGCAATAATGTCCCCCAGTAATTGAAAAATCTATGTATTATATTGGCAATTTTCTGTATATTCAGCTATCCGAATGGAGACGCGGTGGCTCAGTAGCCAAGATGCTGTGCTTGTCGATCAAAAGGTGAGCAGTTCAGTGGTTCGAATCCCTAGTGCGGGTGAGCTCCTGTTATTTGTCCCAGCTTCTGCCAATCTAGCAGTTCGAAAGCATGTAAAAAATGCAAGTAGAAAAATAGGGACCACCTTTGGTGGGAAGATAACAGCGTTCCGTGCGCCTTTGGCATTTAATCATGCCAGCCACATGACCACGGAGACGTCTTCGGACAGCGCTGGCTCTTTGGCTTTGAAACGGAGATGAGCACCACCCCCTAGAGTTGGGAACGACTAGCACATATGTGCGAGGGGAACCTTTACCTTTACCTTTACCAGCTATCTTAGATCATGTTTCAGCGTGGTGGAATGTTGGGACCTGATTTATTTATTTATTTATTTATTTATTTATTTATTTATTTATTTATTTATTTCGTCAAGCATGTATTTTAAGACAGATACAAGTGTAAACATAATTATAAATATTGTACACGAAGAGGATACAAATAAAAGAAAATATTAGGACAGGGAGGGTAGGCACACTGATGCACTTATGCACGCCCTTTACAGACCTCTTAGGAATGGGGTGAGGTCTACAGTAGACAGACTAAGGTTAAAGTTTTGGGGATTTGGGGAAGAAATCACAGAGTCAGGTAGTGCATTCCAGGTGTTGGCAACTCTGTTATTGAAGTCGTATTTTCTGCAGTCTAGTTTGGATTGGTTTACCATGAGTTTGTATTTATTATGTGCTCTTGTATTGTTTTGGTTGAAGCTGAAGTATTCATTGGCTGGTAGGACATTGTAACAGATGATTTTATGTACTATGCTTAGGTCAAACTCAGATACTTCCTGTCTAAATGATCATTTGCCTGGTCATAGAAGATTAGGTAGGTGACAACATTCTTGACATTGTAACACCTGTCTTGAAGAGGTCATTGTTGCCTTCACTAGTCAGTTAAGGAATTTGGCAAACACAAACCCAGATTTTCCAGAACTGAGTCTAATGACCTGCTCATGTAGAACAGGATTTTCTTTCATTAATTTTGATATATTCTGGTTCTTTGGGGCCTAAAGCTGACTTGCTGTGTTATTGAAGCCACCGGAATTAATAATTCAAATTGACAAACACAGGCATTTGTAATGGAATAAAAAGCCACAAAGCTTTCCCTTTAAGAACATTATTGGTCTTAGAAGCTGTCAGTGATAATAGTAGATGCCAGGGTAAAAGAGATCAGAATGCTAACATTTGCACATGTTTAAAAGTGATCAGTTTATACCAACACTTTAATTAGATAAAGTATGGTGGCCACCGAATATCACCTTTAACAATTCTGTGACTGTTGCTGGAACTGCTTTCTGAATAACAATAAGATGTAAATGGGACTGTCATATTAAGTATGTAGGTCCATTGAGTGGCTTAATACACTAATCTAAAGGAGTTAAATGGGTGGTGACTAGTATTTTATCTTGCTCATGATTGACTACATTTCCCTTCCCTTTAATTGTCCATATCTTCTCTAGGATTAACACAAGAGAGACATTGGGAAGTTGTGAAATGACAGGTCACTGAATGTAAATGTACCAATTTCAAACGGCTGACTACACCCTGCAGCTGAATTAACCCTGCTGTAAATTCTATAAATACCTTTGGACATAAAGCCAGTGGAATCTTTTGTGAAGTTAAAGATCTGTAAATGATCAACTTACTCTTTCAAGATTATCTGGAGGTTAAGTTCTTTAACATCCCCTTGGTTGAGATGCAGACAAAACTGTTCGGACTGTAGCAGGATTTTGCCGGAAAATACTAGTATGGGGCAGTTCTTGCAGAGGAAGGAAGCATTTGACTGATGCAAGTCAGAAGTTAAAAATTTACCAGACAGTATCCATAGCTTTGCACCATTCAAAATATAGCTCTCAAGTTGTACTAAACTATGTGAAAAACTTCACACTAGAGCAATATCCTCCATGAAACCATATAATGTCACTGCTTCTAATGTATATCTCTTGGATCTGTCAATTTGGTTGGGATTTACAGGTATTCCAGCCCCCCCCCCGCCCCCAATTCCTAATGGATTTTTATGGCAAGAAAAAGATGCAAGAAATATCAGAAACTGTATCAGAAAATACAGCATGGTCATAATACACCAGAAATCTCTTATTGAAGGGAAATGTTACTGCTCATGCTTCACTTGCTATAAAGCAAATTAGATTCAATTACTAACTTGTCTAGGAAGGGCTGAAAAAATCCTGCTTGAAAACCTGGACAATTGCTGCCAATTAATATTGTCACCCTTGGCTTTAGGTTGGTCTGGAATATTAACACTCAGTATTGCACCAAACTATCATATAACTGGATTGGTTTGTCTGAGTACCTGTTGTGGTGTGACATGACTTATGGGTTAGCATTACATTGAGCCATGACTATGTCCACAATAAATAAATAAATAAATAAATAAATAAATAAATAAATAAATAAATAAATCGTTTATAAATAAAATAAAGATGTGTGTATGTGTACACACACTAATCTGACTAACTATACACACACACACACACACACACACACACACACACACAGAGTATTATCTATATAACAGCATCTAGAGAGAGAGAAGATGTTGTAAAATCTAATTGGGAGAAGAGCAGATATTAATTGGGTGGAATGCATATTTAATTTCTAAATGCCTCTGTAGATTTGTACACTGTACAAAGAGACATTGGGCTTAATTTCCTGGGCTAAAGTAGAGAGAAGAGAGCCACTTCCTCTCTGAATGCTTTGGAGAATCTTGTGGTGCAAACTAATAGCACTTCTGCGTCTGACAAAATCCAATTTGTATGTCTGGAGATTCTTACGTGGTAATCTCGGAATACAATTTGCTGCAGGCCTGTGCTATTGTCACCTTATTTCCACTCCGTTATTAAGATATTATTGTCTTTTAAAAAATTTTCATTAGGCCAATTGCAAGTTTACAAAATAATTGCATGTGTTTGTTTATTTGTTTTAAAATCAGCCAAAATACTTATAAGCCTGAAAAAACAATTTGGGGGGAAAATATGGTTGATCCTCCAGACATGTTAGCACCTTGTTATATTCTTACACTCAGACTGAGTCATAATAAGTGTGGAGTAATGTTAGATTGCAGTACAGGTAGTCCCTGATTTACAACCACAGTTGAGCCCAAAATTTCTATTGCTAAGTGAGACATTTGTTAAGTGAGTTTTGTCCCATTTTACAACCTTTTTTTGCCACATTTGTTAAGTGAATCATTGTAGTTGTTAAGTTAGTAACTGTGAATCTGGCTTCCCCATTGATTTTGCTTATCAGAAAGTCACAAAAAATGATCACATGATCCCAGGTCACTGCAACCATCATAAATATGAGAAGTTGCCAAACCTCCAAATTTTGATCACATGACCATGGAGATGCTGCAATGGTCATAAACCACTTTTTCAATGCCATTGTAACTTCGCATGATCACTAAATGAAGTGTTGTATATCAGAGACTATTGTATTTTCCAAAGCTTTCTGTGAAAGAAAATGGGTATCCCAGTTTTATACATAGAAATCTCAGTAATAAAATGAAATGTGTTTTCACTCTGTGCAAGAGGCAAAGATCCCTGTTTTAGTCTGAGTGTAGTAATGAAGCTGAATGAAAATCAGCTTTTTTACTGTATCCATCCCTAATAATTTTAATCATTTTTAAAAAAATACATGGAAAGTTAGAAAGATATTGCTACATTACATCATGAAAGCTTTTGTTTTTTCTAAATCTGAGCTCCAAAGTTCGGAAAAAGAAAATGGATAAGCTTAGACAGGAGGATGCAAGGAATTCTGACGCTTGAGTTTCCCAGCTTTATTTATTTTTCTATTTCAAGAGCTTTTGTTTTGTAGATTTTGGACATATTCCAGAATGGAAATACTAGAATACCAATGAATCTTACACGGTTTGTGTATTTGGCCAGCTAATAAAACAGGAAACAGAAGGTAATGTGAACAGAATTTTGCATATTTCCCCAGGAATTCCATTCAGAACCTTGACCAAGTTTGCCTATTAAATATATGATTTTCAGGTTAAATTGTACAATTAAAAAGAATGTACATTCAAAGATAGCAATACAGTTCTGTACATATTTCTACTCCGAAGTAAATCTTGTTGATTCAGTAGCGTTTATTCCTGCATAAATAATTTTTGTTGTTTTGAATAATCAATAATCTAATAATCTTTCCATTTGGGTCATGCAAGATGAAATTGATCTCCAAACTGATCATAGAGTACCTGGTAGCCAGTCTAACTATCTTCTTATTGACACTTAAATCCATAAACTCTGGGATTTTCTCTTGCGTAGCTGTGCTGTAAAGTGCTAAGCTATTAGAGTCATTAGGAAACTCCCTTTCATATTAAATATTCTCAGTGATATTCTTGAGAAGAAAATGTCACCTTGAATAACCATTTTAGAAGGGAAGTAATTACATATGAATAACCTTTTCTACAATTATAGGCCTAAAATAGTTTCTAGCTAAGGGTCAGGCACAGGGGGCATGTAAAAGAAATCAAGATGGCAGCTACAACCACTTAATCCAAGCTTTTTCCCTTTTTAAATCTGTGTTACACATGCAATGCATGCAAAAGAGTTTGGGGCTTTGATTGTGTGGCTGTAGCCACTGTCTTGAATATCACCTTCCCCATCCTATATAGGCTCTGGTTTTGGTACAGATCTTAAGGTACCTGATCCAAACTGAGATTCAATAGAAGATATTTTATGATTCAGTATTAACACCAATGTACAAATGTGTTTACCAGAAGTATGGACCACCATGTTTGGTTTCCTGTTAAGAGCATGACTTGCAACTTCAATGGTTTTCATTAGGGAAATTATCTGATATGCACAAATATATACTTTCTTTCTCTACTTCTTTTTCTTCTTACTTTATTTATGGAAGATTAATTCAGAATAACTTTGCCGGTGAACATTTTGTCATATGTACTTATCCACAAGGATCAACACTGGAAAACAGATATAAATTTCTGGATTTATGTTTTACGTCCTCAACCTAGTGAGAATATAATCCTTCAAGACTTCAAATTGAATAAATAAGAACAGAACAGGTAAGAGGAAAATGTGTGAAGAAAGAAAATAAATCAGTTACCTATATTCAGTAGTATATTTCTTAAGTTTTCCACAGTAAGGAATTTATAATTATCATGTCTTGTTGTTATATCCTGTAATCCAGACATGATTGTTGAAATTATAGCATTCTTGCAGTTTTGTACACTTCAGTAGGAAACAGCTAGTATTATCTTCTTGGAAACCTCAAACAATATAATTTTAGGGTTAGCAACTTTGTTGCAATGCAAGCTAGTTTAAAACCACAAGGTCATCGAGGTCAGAATTAAAATTTATTTAGGTAGAGTTTTAGAATATCTCAACCTATATTTATCTGTTAAATCACTATATAGATGGATCACTAGAATGATCATATATACATTATCTATCTATGTCATTTTGGTATTAAAATGTTCTGCATGCTCAAGCTCAAATCTGATGTATATAAAATATTTTGAACTGTATATTCCACCTTGAATTGCAAACATAAAGATGGGATATACATCTCATAAATAAATAAAAATGAAATTTAACAAAATATTATTAAAATGCAGAATGATTTTCTTGTGAAATAACAGCTCAGAAATAACCTATTTAGAATGAATGAGATAAATATTCATACTTTTCTGGATAATTCAGATGCAAAGAAGAATTTACACTGATTTAACTGGCTGAATTCGTTATTTCATTTCATTTTTTTCTGCCTGAAAAAAATATTTTGTTGCCTGTACAGTACTCATTTGCCATGCATTATGCAGTCTTCTCCAGAATGTGGTGTTCCCATAAGTTCTGAGATACAATCCCCAGATTTTTCAACATTTGGTACACCTCTCTCTCTCTCTCCATCTATCTATCTATCTATCTATCTATCTATCTATCTATCTATCTATCTATCACAACACTTCAATTTCACTGTACTTTTCATGATTCAAGGCAATTTATATAATCACAAAATACAATATCAATTATAACAGCAATTCAGGTCTACCATGCATTCTAAAAATGCATAATTGTGTTTGTGGCTTTTATGACTTTGTGAAGTACATATAAAGTGCTGTTTCATAAAATAGCACTAAGACTTATATACTGCTTCATAGTGTCTTAAAGCGCTCTCTAAGCAATTTACAGAGTCAGCATATTGCCTCCAACAATCTGGGACCTCATTTTATGGACTTTGGAAGGATGCAGCCACTATCACTAATTCTAATCTTCATAAAAAGTGCATTACTTCTACGCTAGGCAATACCTTATCCTCTATCAAAGAAGTCATGAGTCCACCTTACAGGAGACAGAGTTCATGTCACAGAACAGCCTATTATCAATATTTATAAACAAAAAGAATCCCAGTGGATTTTGCAAGACTGCAGTCAACTTGAGGATTTATGAGTGATTTTGTCACAAAAGAACTTTGTACAAATGTCACAGTGGTCTGTGCGGAGATTTTCTTCCACCTATTATGTGTTATATTATATATTCAGCCAAGGTGATGAAGAAAACAATGGCATTGTAACTTCATGAACTCTTGGATTAAACAGATTATCTTGTTTTTGTTTTAGTCTAGGATTACTTTACATCTGGATTTAGCAGAAAGATAAAGAGCTTGATGGATGAGTTATACCAGGAAGAGCAAGAGAAATACATCCTGATCTCTCTTGGCAGTTACAGTTGATCCTAGTATCCATTGAAATATTTGGGGAAAACTTGGTTGGGCAGTTTACTCTGGTCTTTGTGAATACTTGCTTGTTCTCTACAGAATTAGCTGGGGATGTGAAAAAGCTTTAATTTATTTTATTTGTGTGTGTGTGTGTGTGTGTGTGTGTGTGTGTGTGTGAGTATTATTATTAAATTTCTATGCCAGCCACTTCACTGATACAATGACTCTAGCAGGGGTGAAAACCAGCAGATTCTAACAGGTTCTGGAGAACCGGTAGCGGAAATTTTGAGCAGTTCGGAGAATCGGTAGCGGAAATTTTGAGTAGTTCGGAGAACTGGCAAATACCACCTCTGGCTGGTCCCAGAGTGGGGTGGGAATGGAGATTTTGCAATATCCTTCCCCCAGGAGTGGGAAGGGAATGGGGATTTTGCAGTATTCTTTCCCTGGAATGTGGTGGGAATGGAGATTTTGCAGTATCCTTCCCCTGCCACTCCCACCAAGCCACACCCACCAAGCCACATCACGCTCACCAAGCCACACCCACAGAATCGGTAGTAAAATAAATTTGGATTTCACCACTGGACTCTAGGCATCTACACACACACACATGAAACGGCTGAAGATTATTTTCAAGCTCGGAGCTACTTTTCATCAATAAACTGATGACATTTAGTTACATTCTTTTTTCCTATAAACTCAGAAGTGGGCTGCTCTAGGGGCTGTCAGTATTTTGAGAGTATAAAGAATGATATGTAGGAGAACAAGCTAAAAATAAACCTGACGAAAATGAGTGGTTTCTGATTTTGCAGCCTGGATTCAGGATTTAGATAATATGCCTCTTCTGGATAAACTTGTACTCCAGTGTAAGGATTAGGTTTATATCTTGAAGTCATTACTGGTAGTAAATTTATTATTATCACTAGACACCATAAGCGTGGTGCCAAGGAGGTTTGATTGATAAAGTAGATGTATCTCTACATGGAGGACAGAGACCTAATTTGATGACTCAATGTATTGGTAACACAATATGGATTATTGTACGTTGCTGTTTATGGAGTAACTTTTGAAATTACAGCTGGTACAGAATGTGACAACATAAATGGTGAATAGTGGATTGCACAAGGTTTCATGTAACTCCAATGCTGACAGAGCTTGACTGTTTGACGGCTGCTTTCTAAGCCTAATTCAGAGTTCTCACACTGGTATAGTATTTAAAACTTACATGGTAAGGCCCAAGATTCTTAAACCTAAACTACTCGTTTATAGTCTGTCCCATTCTGATGCATTTATTATCAGAGATTGATTAAGCTTTTTGCATGGCAAAAATAATTAGAAAAATTGCCAGTTGTGTTTAAACAAGCTACTTACTATCGTTTAGCTGGAGGCCAAAGATATATTTATTCATCCAGTCTTTTTTTGTAAAGTGAAATACTTATAACTTAGTCCTTACTGTTTTATATTTTTTGTTTCAATTTTGCTTTATGATTTTTAATTGAGTTTGGTGGCCTAGCCAGAGTCAGTAAAGAAGGGGGTTTCCTGAAATAAATATTTCATTAAAAAATAAAAAAAATAAAAATACTTGCAACTGCAATATTTTGTTAAAACATGCTTACATTTTATTAACAAGGGAATATATTAGCAAGAATAAGAGTAGGAATGTCAACAGCCGATAAAAAGTATTTATTACAACCAGGGGTGAAATCCAGCAGGTTCTGACAGGTTCTGGAGAACTGGTAGTGGAAATTTTGAATAGTTCGGAGAACTGGCAAAAGCAACCTCTGGCTGGCCCCAGATTGGGGTGAGAATGGAGATTTTGTAGTATCCTTCCCCTGCCATGCCCACCAAGCCATGCCTACAGAACTGGTAGTAAAAAAAAATTGGATTTCACCACTTATTACAACCTTAAAGTGCGTTCCTATTGCTATCACTTGCTCCCTAGGCTGCTATGGGGGAAGACTGATCTAGGTATGTTACATAATTTTCACCTTCTGAGGATAATTCCTTTGGGGTTAGATATCAAAGCTGACACCTAACTATGTGGTTCCATCATGTAACCTGTACTAAGTTGTCATGAGACCAATTTGTAAAAAATAGAATCACTGGTGTTAGTTTACACTTCTGGATGCTGTTCCTCAGAGCTAGCATGTCATGCTCTGAAGTCACCTATCATTTTCAGAACTTAATTCCTCTTTGGCCTCAATGAACTTTTGAAAATAAGTACAGAGTATTTCAATGCCTGCCATTTTTTCCAGATTGTGATTTCGAGAGATGAAGGTCCTGCATCTGGAGCTAAGGGCAGCTGTGTTAACTAGTGTAGCATGCTGTAAACTTTGGGAAGCCACTCCCAGCACATGCGTGCTGGGAATGTGTTCTTTGATTTCATTCAGGTGGTGTGCCTACCAGCTTTTTACACCCCTAAAATGACAATTTTCATTTCTATTGTTTTTGTATTTTTACCCTGACATAAAGAGAGCTTTGGATACCCGATACTTGACTGCAGCCTAGCTGCTTCCTTTTCGTTGTGCAGTGTAGAATAGCTTAGAAATGGAAAAAAGAAATTTAAAGTCTATTAGTATGATTCTGAAGTCATTTGCCCAGAATGGTAAAGAGTCTCCTGCTTAAGCAAGAATCTGCTGTTCTGTAATTCTGTAAAGTTTACTCTTTCAGTCAATGTGTGCATTTTGTGGATCCTCTTATAGTAGTAAAGAGAATGCCTTTGCTCTGATTTACACATTGCATGATGCCATATCTGATCATTTGGACTGTTACTAAGTAAATGATAGCATCTTCACCTGACTTAGATCCTTTCCTACAGTATGTCATTTTTTGCTAGCATAGAGGGAGAATATAAGCCTCCACATCAATCCAATAGTTATAGTAATTTGTCTGCAAGTCATTTTGCACAACATTTCAGATAGAGACATCTAGTGGCTTCGGTGCAGAAGATATAAAAAAGCAGACCCTTCCTGCCTGAAAATAAAGTGGCAGACAATAGTAGCTCTTTGAGCTTGGGTTTAAAAAGGTGAGACCTCCTCCCATCCCCATGTTGTGCTTTTAAATTTTAATCAGTCTTATGAACATAATTTCATAATACAACAACAGGATCTTTTCCTGATTTTCTTTCAGGCCTGGAATTTTAAATAATCTCTAAGGGCATCCAACTCAACAGCCTCACACACGTGAGCTTATTTTATTCCTACCTAATACTTCTATACATTGACCTTTGAAAATGCAAACAGTCTGCAATTCTCCAGAAAGAAAAGTCTACAAATATGACTTCAGCAAACTAAAATACATGAAAAATGTCAACAAAGCAGTTATTTATAAAATGATGAATCATACAAATATCCCTATATGTTTTAGGTGAACTACAATGATTAACAGGCATGAAAATCTACGGTATAGACTACTGTCGGAAGAAATGTCCATCTGGGTTCAGTTCCAAGTGGGAAGACACTGGAAACACAGAGACTGCTTGGAAAGATAGTTTAATGGTGGGCAGGACCACATGGTTTGAGGTCCTGGGCAAAAAGAGCACATGGGTGAGAGAGAGAGAGAGAGATTTATACCCTCTCTTGGGCCCTGCCTTGGAGCTTCCTGTTCCTGTGTAAGAAACGTATTTTGATTGGTTGTCAGACTCCCATGGGGCCATGCAGGGGTAACTTTGTAGGTTGTCTGCTTGGTTGAATTTTGCTGAGTGATGCAATCTCCCCACGTGCCATGTAGTGAGTTCTGTTGCTAGATGGGTAGAGGGCTAATCCTAACATGTCCTGAGGGCCATGTCTTTTGTGTTGTAGATAAGCTGGCCCAGCCTTTGTCTTTTAGATAGGTTGGCACCAAAATATCTGCTGGGGGTGGGTGGGTGGGCAGGGAGCTGAGGCTCTGAGTTTGTCGTTAGAAGCATATTTCTCCTTTAGGTAAAATATAATATTCTGCCTTTTAATATTTTTATTAAAAAAATAACTTTTGTATATTTTGATACTTGGTAATCTTCAGTTGGGCAAAACACTACACTTAGAGTTGCATCTAATTGTGAGATGAGCAGCAAATAAATTTAATCACAATCATAATGTTGGAAGAAAAATCCGGTCCAGTTCCAAGCTGAGAGAAAGACGCTGGATATAAAATGGAGGCTGGCTGCAAGGAAAAAAGATCTCTGTTTATTTGGATGCCAGAAACTTCAGGGACAGCAACATATTTCTTGGGTAGCTGACAAAGTGGGGTTGAGATAGATGGGCTGTCAGCCTTGGAAGCCATATTAGGCTGGAAGCTTCAATGCTGCCACCTCCTCATGTGTGGGAAAGTAGGAGGGGGGATTTAGGAGAGGGGAATTAGTAGACATAATAGCATTCTTCCTATCGGTCAAGGTCAGGGCGATCCAGCATCTGGAGGAGGAGTGGTCAGGGGCTGGGTCAAGGGGGAACGGAGTTTGATTGGAGCATGTGATCGATTGGGGAGAAAGGGGATGGTTTTGGGAGCTTTGAATTACTGAAGGAAAGCCCGGGCTTTTCAGATTTGGGATTTCCCAGATGTGCCAGTTTACCTATCCGAGTAAAGAGAACTTTGGAAAATGCCTGCTTCCATGTCTTTACAGGGAGTTGGGGGTTTTCTGGAACACTGACATTGGCTTTTATACATTCTTTGGGGCCTCATGATTGAGATGCCTGTTTCTGTGCAAGAACATCATGTCCAATATTCTAATGGCTGTTGCCAGATTCCTATGGGGCCATGAAGGGGTCATGGCTAGCTCTACAGGCAAAAGGGGAAATGCACATCCTAGGTGTTTGTCTGAGCTAATCTTGTCAACTTTTGGCTTGCCTAATTGTGTTGCTTATTTGGGGACTCTGTTTGCTCTTTGCTTATGAATAGAGTGGTACAATCTTTCTGAATGGATACAAAATTTCCTAAAGACCTGCCTCTTCATGCTTGAGGCTGTTTTCCTATAGCAGGAAGACTAGGGCTGCTTTCTGCCTTTGTTAAGACTTTTCTCCATTTCTCCTTTAGGGGAAATATTCTATCCTGCTTCTTTTTAATATTAAGAATAAAGAATATTTTAATCTGGGGAGGGGAGAGGCTTCCTACTAGATGGCAAAACACTGTCAACAAAGATACTTCAAATGGGCCTTTCCTGGGATCCATTCCCAAGGAAATGACATTTTGGAACTTTTTTTTTTTTTTTTGCCATTGCTGTTCAGCACCACTGCCATGCTTCTGCAGTGAGCCATAATCACATGACCCTCATTTCCAATGTTTCCTGACAACTTCCCACAAGTTTGATGAGGAACCTGAAAGGAACTGATAGAATTGCCGAGGCTCCTACACTTCTTGCCATGTTCCTACTAGCAAAGCTTGTAGGGAAGAAGTCAGTGCAAAAATGGCCCAGTCTCTCTGCACTTACACTGCAGCATGCTAGCCATTTGTGCATTCTCTCTCTCTCTCCCTCATCCTCTCCCTCCCTCCCTCTGCCTCTCTCTCATCTGGCCAAGGCCATTTACCTGCCTGTTGAAAAGGGGAGGAGAGGAGAAGGGGAACAGGAAGGGAGGGAGGGAGGGAAGGAAGAGCAAAGACACTGTGCAAAGGGGAACCTTGAAGCTTTCTTTGAGAAATTTGCCTTCTATAAACAATTTTGTGTCAGTTGTGTGAACCAAAGTTTAGAAATCTTAACATAAAATATACGTAACCATAAAAGCTTTGGATATCTGAAGATATCCAAAAGAAAGGCAAATAACTTTGCTTCCCAATGGGAGCTGCATTCAGGTTTATGCTAGTCAGCCTCAAATCAAGGTTCCTTTGTCATATTTTATAATATTTGGGAGCACTTCTTCTTCCCAATATGGTAGTATTTAGGGAACTCTGTATGGCATTGATACTTTCTTTGCTGGAGTGTGTTTACTGAAGAATGATGCTTATTTCTACCAAAATTAATCATAAATCCTTAACATTCAAAGCAATCTTTCTCTTACTATGGAAAAACAATGACGAACGGGATGCAAAGGTAAAGGAACATGCTTTCAGTAGTCCAAAGCTTCAGTACAGTAGTGACCTAGATCTGTGATAGGCAGCATATATTTCTGAGCAACATAAAAAGCTTCCCTCTTAGCATTTGAAAAGGCGAATATGAAATTATCATCAATGACACGCACCAGACTTTTTCCCTCCACTCTGACACCCTTGTACTCAAGAACTATTTAATCTTAATTTAAACTCTCTATTAACACTGCCCAAGTGCTAAAAATCTTGTTCTGTCATTAATCCATTGACAAGAGCAAAATTTGGCTAGTCAGAAATGTTTCAGGATCTCTGTAAGTGGAAAAGACCTAGTGACATACTTTGGAAAGTTTCTATTTTCCCCCACAGGCTCCAAAGTTAGAATTGGCACTTTTTCCTGTGGTGTAGCAGCTTTGATGTCACTGCCTTTCTTGTGCTGTCCTTACAAAGTCATAATGGACAGGCAGTCCTTAAGGCCACTTCTGTGGTTGTCATGGCCAAAGCTAGATATGCTTACAGGAAATGCAGTATGCTTGGGGATAAGGTGATGTTTGCCAGTCCAAATCCTTATGTAAAAGTCACTACATGATGTAGTATGTTTTGAGGAAAAGTTAGATAATGAAAAGAAAGACCCTGCAGCACCTCTAATACCATAGTATGAACAGCTGAAAGACTGAGTTATTGGACTGATATAGAAATGAGCCAGCCTGAGTGGCATAGGAGGCTAATGCCTCCTAAAGGCAGCATTTAACATCCAGCTGCCTGCAATTACTGCGAGTTCAATTCTCCCCAGGCTCAAGGTCGACTCAGCCTTCCATCCTTTCTAAGGTAGGTAAATTGAGGACCCAGTTTGTGGGGGCAATAAGCTGACTTTGTATAAAATATACAAAAGTATGAAGGCTATTGCTTAACGCATTGTAAGCCGCCCTGAGTCTCCGGAGAAGGGCAGCATATAAATCAAATTAAAAAAAAAAATGCACAGATAAACCTTTTGGTTGTCAGAGCTGCAGTCACCCCAGATAATAGGTTGCCTCATAATTCCCCCCACATATTACATATGCAGTAAACACAAAGACAGTTATGCAGATTTATTATTTATTTTTTGAATGTATGATTACAGAATCTGGACTGATTGCTGTTTTATAACAAGCATACAATAAAACCAAGAAGAAAACCAATAAAGCAATATTATTAGAGTATAATAAACTATGAATACCACTCACTAAAGTTACTAATACTCTTTAGGCCCGTGATGGTGAACTTATGGCATGCATGCCGGAAGTGGCATGCAGAGTCATCTCTCCAGGCATGTGAGCCATCACCTGTTGCTCTTCTGGGTTCCGGTGCATTGGCCAGCTGGTCTTCGTGCATGCGTGCGTGCCAGAAACCAGAAGACCAGGTGGCTGGTGCGGATGCGCCACAAACCAGAAGATCATCTTCCTGGCACGCGCATACGCACTGGACGGCTGCCCTTCCTGTTTCTGGCACGCAGGTTCACCAACACTGCTTTAGGCTCTCTGTGGGGTAGTTCTAAGTCAAGGCCTTCCTGATGATGCTGGTGTAGATCCTTTGCAAACCCCCAGGGCAGGCTGGTGTACAAGCTGGGGTCACCTTGGAAAGCACTGCATTTGAAACTGTACTTTTTTTTTTTTTTTTTACCTCATAGGTGGTAGGAATTCTAATTGTCTCCTCTGGGATTAGTGTCCTGGATGAGGCTGTTTCACCAAGAAGAAATCATCCTATATCTAGGATTTAGATGAAGACACGTTAAATCTCTTCCTGTCAGGCTGAGGAGCCTCTTCCTGTCTTCCTAAGCCACCTTCTCCAGGTTGACTATTATAATTACAATAGTATTGGCCTAAGGAGAGAAATTTGGTATGTGCCTGGAGGATTGACATTGATGGCTTGCTCATGAAGACCCCTTAGATAGTTCCTTATCTATTATACAAGATAGTCTGAACAATAGACATAAATAATAAAGGGGCAGTAATGGAGAGTGGGGGAAAGAAAGAAGCAAGGGCTGCAATCAGGTAAAAAGTTATTCTTATTACTTTTTTCTAAAACAGAATCTCCCTTTGTGGGTGGGAATGATTGTGTCATTGCCTGTTCAGGTTGCAGTTGCAATTCTTGTTGAACAAAAGAAAAATTGATGCAAAAGCACCATAGAGGGGAGTGACAATTCTGTTTCACCCCCTTTTTTCTGGGTTTTTAAATAACCTCTGTAATTTTATAGTTTATGTGTGCTACTGTATTTTCATTTCCAGTTCAACTACTTTACATGAGAAAAGTTGCTATCCACTCTAGTTTGCAAAGGCAAACTGGAAAACTGTTTTCTTTTTCCCCTGAACGTCTGATTCTAAAAACTTTTGTTATTATTTCAATAATATTCTGTTGTGCCTCATTTTCTTTGCATTCTTCTTCTAAAGGCTCTCTGTGAGATCACATACCCAGCCCAGCTTTATATTATTCTCATTCTAACATCTCTTTCATGCAAGAGAGCCTATAGATCTGGAAATCCTGGGGATCTCCAGGTTGCATTTTAACTGTTTTTTCAGTCTCTTTTAACCAATTTGTCCCTTTCTGTGACTCTGTTTCCTCCATTCCTATTCTTAGTTGCCATTTGTAACTGTACTTGCTTTATACTTAGATCAGAAAATACAGGAAGGTTGAGTTAGTTGTCATGTGATTATCAGTATTTTGACAAGGACATTACATTTCTAACTTCAAAGGACTAAGAATCCTTTTGGGAAGTAGAGCTGGTATTTACTTGGTTAGTAATGATAGAAAAATTCACCATGTTATCTGAAACTATGTCATACTTAAGCCCTAACTCCCCTACAATACTGCAAAAAATAGGAATGATAACATCTACCTGTTTTGCAATACTAAGGCTGGCTAGGATATTGTTTATGAGTTCAGTTCTATATACATACTACTCAGAACTTAAGATTCATTCTGATGAATGTGCAGCTAATTACAGAGTTACTTATCATTTTAGTCTTCCTGTGCTTGTGGTTATATAATCTGTTATATTCTTGGACTGAATTTAACTCTTTAATTTTGTTTCTGTAGTATTTCAACTAATTCATCCAGGTGAGAAAAAAGCAATTTAGTGTTGAATCAGGTTAGATTTTGTGCCTCTCTTTTCTGTACAGTGTTCTGATTCAAATACTAAACTAACATGCTATTATCTAATTATAGAGTGGGACATTAACTGTTAACAACACAATTACCCATTTATCACATCAGCAGTCATGATCTCTGTAAGAATAAAAGAAAGCACATCCCAGTTTTGCTCAGAGAATAACAGAAACATTCCAGAATCATCAGTTTTTGGTTTTAAATAACTGCCAATCTGCTTTGGCAATGTTTTTGACACAATAGCAAAATATGGGTTCTGCAGGGTATATAGTTTTAGGAATGGAGGGGAAAATAGGGCAAGCGCATACCAAAGACTTAATAATAATAATAATAATAATAATAATAATAATAATAATAATAATAATAATAATAACAACAACAACAACAACAACAACAACAACAGTAACAGAGTTGGAAGGGACCTTGGAGGTCATCTAGTCCAACCCCTGCTCACGCAAGAGACCTATACTAGGAATTTGAACCACTGACTTTTCTGATCGACAAGCTCAGCGTCTTAGCCACTGAGCCACCTAGCCAGGCTTTTTTTATTATAGTACAGGACAGTAAGGACACATGACATATGAAAGATGCATCCTTGGCTAGATAAGTTAGTACTACATCTGTTTGTAAGACTTGGCAGGGAAAGCGAATGATCTCTGCCAGTAAGGTCTAATGAAAGAGTTCAACTGGCACTTTCCCCCGGCACTGGAAACTCTCAATCAAGTCCTTCGTTTGAAGCTCAGGAAATGGAGTTGTTTTACAAAATACATTTCAGAAATGAGAATGGGTGGTGTCTGTCTTTGTCTAGCAAACTTATCTTAACAAAGATGCCAATAAGTAAGCATGTAGCTCATTAGCTAATATATATGTTCTTTCCAGGGGGTTTTGAAGTGGAAGAAGACAATTGCTTGAGGTCCCATATATGGAGAAGGAACCATTCAAAGGATGGTTCAGCATTTGTAATAATCAGGTGGACCATTTACTTTTGTTCAAAGCAGCAAAATTAATTAGTTAAAATAATTATTGCGGCATTTCTTCATATACTTTCATTTACAGGACCAGTAAGTCTAAAAAAAAAACCATAAAAAGGGGGAAAAAAAGGACATGGAACGCAGTGAGAAGATAAGGTGGTTGAGTTCAAAGGAATAGTATGCCGAAACTTCTCAGAGTCCTGTTTGTATTTTACCCATTGAATGTTTCTGTCCTGAATGATCTTAGCTAGCTTTGTTCTAGCAGAAATTGCTTCCTTTCTGGTTTGTCCTTCTTTTACACCAGTTGTTTTTCATGCTTTAGTTTTCTGCAGTACTTTGAGCTAGAAATAAAGTGTGCCATATTGTTTGCAATAAGTAGCAAGGTGGAAAATATTCTTAGGTAGCTGATTTTTCGCTCAAATTGAAATCAAGTACTAAGATAATTTCTGCCCTAGAAATTTAGAGTATCTTCTGAGTTGTACAATCATCACCATGCCAAAATAACAATAAAATACCTCTTCAACATTAGTTGCTAAGAATGACTATTGTAGACAGAGTTTACAGATTAAAAGCCATTTTGCTCCACAGCTTCGAAGTGTTCAACAATATCAAATTATCCTTTTTTTCTGATTGGCAAAAATTATGTTGACTAAAGGTGACTGATGATGATTATGTGCTCTTGAGTCAGTGTTAGTTCTTAGGCACTACATAAATAGAATTTCTCCTGGATGATCTGTCTGTAACTTGGGATCTTTAGATCTTCCAGTGGTGCATCCATCAAAACTTTAATTGAATTTCTCTACATTCCTGCTGGTCATCTTGTTTTTTCTTTCTACCTTTCAATTTATAGAATTGTCAAGAGAGCTAAAAAATATGCTTACAAATATGTGTTGACTCCTGGCTACAGCCTGGACAAGGACCTGCCATTTTCTTAGCAAAATTTTCAGAAATGTCTTGAAGTGCTTTCTTCCTAAAGCTGAGGGTCTGCACTGGTTCAAAGCCACCCAGCAGCTTCATGCCAAGACGGAATGACAGGTAATCCTCGATTTATGACCACAAGTGAGCCCAACATTTCTGGGCTGCTAAGTGAGACATTTGTTAAGTGACTTTTGCCCCATTTTACAACCTTTATTGACAAGTTAAGTGAATCGCTGCAATTGTTAAGTTAGTTACATGGTTGTAAGTGAATCTGCTTTCCCCATTGATTTTGCTTGTCAGGAGGTTACAAAAGATGATCACATGAACCTCGGACACTGCAACCATCATAAATATGAGTCAGTTGCCAAGCATCTGAATTTTGATCACATGACCCTGGGGATGCTGCAATGGTCATAAGTGTGAGAAATGGTCATAAATTACTTTTTTCAGTGCCGTTGTAATTTTGAATGGACACTAAATGAACTGTTGTAAATTGAGGACTACCTGTAGAATTCATGGTTTTCCCAATTTATATCACAATGCCTTTAATTACTATACACTGTACTGTCTCCCTAGAAGAGTTATATCTTCACATAATGTGTTCAGGAGAGCTAAATCTTCATATAATGGGTCCAAAATATGATAATTTGAGCTTTGTCATTTGTGCTCAAATGAAAAATCTACATTGATTTGTCAAAAACCTATTTATTTGTTTTCTTAACTATCTATGATCTTCTCAACAATAGTCTCAATACCAAAGTTCAAAGTCATAATTATTGTTTCTATCCTGCTTCTTCAAAATCCAGCTCCAGTTACAAAAGTAACTGGAGCTGGTTTCATTAAATGTAAATGCAGATTTAGCACAGTCTGACTCTCTGCATGATGTTACAATTTCCAGAAGAGCATATTTGCAATGGATATTAGGGGAAAGCTGGTAATTTTTTGCATGTGGGAATTATATGCATTGTCACTCTATTGAAACGCCTTTAATTAGCTAATTACTAATAGTATCCTGAAAAGTGCTATTGTTGAAAAGTGATACAGAAAAATCAGTTCATTAAGCAAAGGGAAGCAAAGTCTCAGACAGGATGTCCCAGAGAGAAGATGGTGAGGTGTTGAAGGATAAAATGATTAGTTTTCCATAGGATATCCTACATTACTTATCTTGTCCTCAGCTCTACCAGAGATAATGTCCTGTGGCAGTGTTGGAATATAATTAACCTATTTCATGTTTTTTCTTAGTCAGTAAGGTGTCTTTAGCCAGCCTTCTAAATCAAAGATGGGCAATCGTTTCCACTGTGACTTTCTACCCTGTCTGATGGTGACAAGGACATGTTTTGAATGTCACATGACGTTTTTGGATTTATTTTCTTAGCATAAGGGGGGTGGGGAGTTGTTGTTTTGCTCCTTACTTTCCTACAGCCGTATTGTAACTCAAAAAAGTAGGGTATAATTTCTATGATGGTATTCCAAAGTAGTTATCTGCATGACCCATGAATCAGGCATGCTGAAAGACCTTCTCCAGTGCTATTCTTTCATGTCTTTTATATAAGACATCATAGATTATCATTTATGTATACTGTATGCATGTATATGTATATTCATTCCATGGTTTAATGGAAATGCCTTTAATTAAAGACTTTAATTAAAGACTATAGACTCAGATAATATAGAATTAAGATATATTAGAAAGACTTCTTCTAATTACATTTGTCTATGTAATTGTTTTACCACATGATCAATTACAAGCTTTTGATCTAAGCCAGCCTAAGAACTTTGAGCTCAGTTTGAAAGCTTGAAGAAGTTCACGTTATGTATGCCCAATTCAAGAAGTTAGAATGGACTCAGAAGCTCAGCAGACAAAGATGGGTTTTTGTTGTGCTGCAACTAACATCGTGATACCATCCCTTCGTGTGATACCAGGACTGTCTTTTGCATTTCTCTTCTTATGGCAAGACTGCTAGCCTCATTGGATTGACACTAGATATCTGGTCTGTCCTTTTCGGTAACTTATATTTACCTTGAAAGCTATATCTATTTTTAGTTATTGAATTCTCAGCAAAGGATTTATTCACTCCTTTCTCTTTCTCTCCCTCTTCTTCTCTCTCTCGTTCCCTCCCTCCCTCCCTCCCTCCCTCCCTCTCTCTTTCCTCTGCAAGCTTTCTGGCAAACTTGGGAGGGTACTTTTTCACATTAGGTTATGATTTTTGCTTGGCCTTTGCCAGATGAGTGCCATATCAAGGTTTTTTCCTTGACATTTTATGATACAGTGTAATAAATACAGCCCTGCAGCTAATTTATTATCCTCAGCATAGTTTAAACATTAACCTGAATTTTTTGTTGAAGCCTGTTTGCAGTCTCTTGTGTCTAGGTCAATGATTCTTAACCTCAGCCACTTTAATGTGTGTAGACTTCAACTCCCAGAATTCCCCAGTCAAAATTCCCACCAAGAAACTATTGCTGTTTGGAAAACTAAATAGGACAGGAATTGAAGATGACTTGATTGAATTAATTGTTTCATTGGAGATAAATGGTAGTCTGGAAGTTGGAGTGTGGGGCAGGAACAAGAATCAAGACAAGATCAAAGCACGCAATTTATGATCATATATAGATCTCTTCTATGTATCTGAAAATATCCAGTTGATACAACTCTTGCATTGATTGTAGATGTTTGTACTGTAAAACCTCTGTGGTATTATGGGATAGCAACATTGTGTACATATGCTTCTGATCAAGAACTAAGACTCTAGATAAAGTGGCTTGTTTAAATAATATGAAGCTATTATGTGACCCTTAGGATGAGTTTGGAAATGAGTCTTCACTCATCAATTTTTATTAAACTGGATATCTATTGACATGCACTTTCCATTCTCATGAATAAAAAATACATATATATGAATGAATACTAGAATAAAAGGCTTTGTCATTAGATTTATGCACTCTGCTTTAATCAAGTGGGGAAATGGCTATTTCTAATGTGATAACTAATTAGCCAAAGTGCTATTCAGGTCCCAAATTATGAACCTTATTTATAATATACACACATGGCCTCGCAGACTGCCGGACTTGATGTGAGAGTAGTGGACTGTGATGTGATGATGGCGTAGCTGCTCCATTGCTTAGCTTGTATAACTCTATATAAATATATTGCAAAAAAGGCTCTCTTGCCTTCTTTAAAGAATACTACTTAAGGTAACAAAATCAAGATAAACTATATATCTCTGGAAATTCTTCCCATTTTCATGATTTGGTTATGCACTCTGCAGAGCAATCAAAAACTTTACTGCCAACTGGTTGATTTTATAATTTATTTATCAAATTTATATGACTGCCCATCTCATATAAATGGAATTCTGGATGTCCTATAATAAAATGATAAAACAATAATAGATAGTTATCTATTTTAAGGGCTGAAAATCACAAGTAAGGACCAGTGAGTCTCAGGCAAGACAGAACTATTATGTAAATGTAGAACAGATGAGTCCAATTCTCAAGACCAGGAAAAGAACGGCCAAATGTTTGTTCTTGAAGAGGTGGGGGTAAAGGGCATAGCATTCAAACTATATAGCTCATGTGTCTGTCTGTTTTGATTCCTGTGTGTTGTAATTCTTGTCTACAAGGAAGTAACTTGTTTCAGCAGTCTGAATTGGTATTATTGAATGCTGCAACTACTGAATGCAAGGTTTAGTTTCTTAAGCCTCAGTGTTTGTTACCATGAAGCTGAATGTGGTTAAAGGGAGATGGTGAGATGTATTCTCAGGCTGGAAAAATTAGGTGCATTTTGAATGAATGAATGAGTGAGTGAGTGAGTGAGTGAGTGAGTGAGTGAGTGAATGAATGAATGAATAAACAAAGGCAATATTTATTATGGATTACAGAATATTCTTTGAATGGCAAATGTGTTTGGCATTTTAAAGTACTCAAAAACAAAAACTTCAAAAGAGATATAAATACAAATATCCAAGAATATAAACATTATATTTTAAATGTCTTCATAATGACAGACAAACATTGCCATTTTTCCCCATACTGCCACATTTTTCAAAATGTGATCGAGCAGAAAATCCTACTTTGGGGAAATGCCCAGGATGCAACAAATTGAAATTAATTTTCACCTGAAGCAATTCATATTCCTTCTCCTAGGAACTCTATGTTTTTCTTTCTTTTTCTTCCCTTGAAGATATTTCTGGGAACAGTCATTTGCTGCCTATTTTAACATGGAGAATTTGTCTTCTTCCAGACACTGCAGGAAGCATAATCTTTCTGCAGTCCATAAATGCCAAAGGCAATCTGATAATGATAAAAATAGTAAATTAACAACCTGAGCCAATTGCCTCCTATCTGCACTTTAGAATTGACATTAGGGTTGTGCACTGATCTAGATTTGAAGGGTAAAAATGTGATTCCAAACACATGTGCACATCTGTGGTACCTGTTGGCACCTTCTTAAATCTCTTGGATTGAGCTGCAGGGCCCTAGAAATGACACTCCTTCTTTAAGGACTTGTCAACAGCAATGATATGTATGCCCATGTATATTCCAAATCAGGATCAGTGCATAGGTTCACCACCTATTATTTTTTGCGACCATGACCTCAGAAATTCATTATTTCCTTTATTAATGACTACCAGAATATTAAAAAGATTTGTGAGTGACCTTTATTAGCCCCAGTACTATTGCAATACTAATGCATGAAGCTTGGGATACAAATTATGTGTGTGCTTTTCCTAATATTGGTAGTATTCTATTCTGTTATATGAGGAATTCAGATTTATGGGAAGAAGGTGACAGAAAATTTCTTTCCCGATGTTGCAAAGTTGCCGATTGCAAATGTCTTTTTCTACTTGTGTTACTTCTGTTTAAGAAGGCTACAATCCTTCTATTCTGTATTTTAACCTCATTTTGTACTGGTTATGGTCTTTAATAAAGATTTTTCTCTCCCTCCCTCCCTCCCTCCCTCCCTCCCTCTCTCTCTCTCTCTCTCTCTCTCTCTCTCTCTCTCTCTCTCTCCCTCCCTCCCTCCCTCTTTCCCACACACCCACACCCACATCTATCTATCCTCCATCCACCTTTTAAGCCACACTGAACTCAATGGGATTAATCTCAAAATAGGCCTGCATATGAACACAATGTGCAAATAATACAAAAATATCCACAAGATTCAATGAATATGTCAAAATAGCATAAATAAACAGGGTACTCCCATGATTAAAAACTTTCTTGTACATGTGATGTGATGCAGCACAAATAAAACAGGAACAGCCTATGACACAATGGTACAAAACTGTTTTTGTTATTTATCCTCTTCACTGAGGCCTTGATGACCCCAGGTAACAATACCTCTGAACACCATTCAGAAATTAAGTGTTGGTTTCATACTAATGAAGAAATAAAAGGGATGAGGAGAAAAAATGGGTGGTGGAAAAATGTAAATGCTATATGTGTGGTGAGTTTAATTTAATCCTGTTTAAGGAAGCTGCTTACTTGGGAACAAAATAAAAGAAACCAGTTTTCTTTTATTCAGATAATACAAAGACTGAATGCAGTGAAATTTATTTTTGAGTAAGCATGCAAAAGAACAGCCTTTTCGAATGATCCCCTGCTGTTTTCTGAATAGGCAACCAACAGAAAGGTGTATCTGTCTTTAATTTTCAAAGCTGAAGGCTAAGAGCTGTATTAATTTATGATATCAAAATATTGGGAATCTGATAGCACCGTTTCTGGCTCACAAATTCTATTAAAAATCATAAGCCACAGCTCACTTCATCAGATGCCTAGAGAGTGGCTGTAAATTTTAATGTAAGACTGATGTAAGATTTAAATTGGGATTAAAGTGTCTCTTTTTAATATTTCTACACCTATGGCATAAATATTATGAATTAAATATTAAAAATGCAAATGTTTTGTTTTCTTGGATTTACATGAAGACTACATGTTCAAGTCCTGCGAGACAGAAATGGAAAGTGAAATATTTCTACCTTTTGCTGTGTGAGAAACAGCTACTAATAATACCTCTATTTTTGATTTTGTAATGTTGGCAAGCATGTTTTTTATTTTTCATACTGGTGCTCACCATTTTTAGAGGTTGCAAGCCAGAAGCATGTTCTTTGAACTTCAATAGAGCTAGTCCATTTCCATTTGTTAAGGAAATTTATAACTTGACAATTAGTTTGTCTTGATTTACAAAAATCTAGGCAATACTTTGGTGTCTCTTTAGGAAATGTTGCATTTGGTATAATAACATCCAAATAATTGGAATGCATTAACATTTTTACTCTACAGTCTACCAGAAATGGTACAGCTGGAGGAAGTGAAAAGAGAGAACTTTCTTTTATTCAAATAATACAAAAGTAACCGCACTACTTCACAAACTTGCTGCCCTGAATAGCAGAAAAACCGCTATGGGAAAACTGGAAGATATACTATCAAGAATAGTCATTCTGCAGAAATTATTTTCAGCAAACAAGGACTGGATGTGATGGGAGTTGCAGTTAGAGTTATATTCAGGAGAAAAGTAAGTGAGGTGGGGAGGAAATGGCAATGTAAGCATTGCTCTGTCCATTTTGTGCATGCAAAATTGAGTATTTAAATAACTTTTAGCCAGATTAGTATTGTGTCACTTTCAATGCTTTTCTTGCATTCAACATCTTGTAAAATTTCAGGGTAGAATGCATACGTTATGATAAATATATAATCAGTCCATCAATTAATGATATTTTACTTCTTGAGACTACATAAACTTCTATAATTTACTTGTCTAGACAGTTTTACATTAGTCTGCTGTCTCCTAAGCAATGTTCAATGTCCAATTGTCTGTCATTTCCCTAAGCATGCATTTCTCCTTGTTTTGCATATTCTATATGTTCAACATTACTTTCATATGGATTCATTTGTATTTCTGTCTGGACCTTATGCCTATTTAACTACAATGAGTTGCATTTTTTAAATTTCTTCCTAATTCTATCTTAAACTTCTATTGTTTCACATCTTACATTTGGATGGGAAATTGCAATAAATAAATGAAGGATTTGCTGATGTAGGAGACAACCTCCTTGCTGAAAACACTTTGTCCCTACTTGTACTTTGTTACTCAACCAGCAATCAGGAGTCTGCTTTCTGAATCCTGCTGAGTTTCCTTTTCTACTTTAATCTGTATGTAGACAAGAATAATTTTACTGTTTTGTAAGGAAGGCCATCATCAATATTGCACATTCATTGCATGTTCTTCCGAGCTAGAGCTATGTCTTTTTCAACAAGTCAAACTTCTTCATTTATTTTGTATACTCTTCTTTTCCTACCCCCATATGATCCCACCCTCGATTTTAATATTAAAATATTCTCACTATAGTTGACTTCTTCAAAGAGGAGCTATGGCCTGCCCATGCAAATTTTACTTCTCAGTTGCAATAATGCCATGTGAAGAATTTATTGGGGAAAGGAAGCATTGTGGCTGCAAGCTGAAGTTTTGTATAGAACAGAAACTCCAAGAAAAAAAAAATAACACTGGTAAATTAGTATGTGGTAAAGAATGGAGGAGACAGTCCAAGCTACGAAATTCTAGTAGAATTTCCACTAGGCTACATGATTTTGAGGAAGGGACCCAAAGCACGCTCACTCTGCTGGAACTCATGAAATGAGCAGAGATAATTGGAGAAGTGCCATGAAGGGCTTTATAGGTGAGAACAAGCACTTTGAATTACCTATAGCAAACTTTTGTGCAGCTCACAAAATAATGATATTACATGACCATATTGAAGTGCACCCATAACTACTAAAGCCTATACATTATGGACTAATTATAGCTTCTGGATGCTTTTCAAGGGAAACCCTATGTAGAGTGCATTGTGTAGTCCAAAACGTAGGTCACTAGGGGCTGAATGACTATGAGTTGAGCCTCCTGCTCAGGAAAGGAAACAATAAATGCACAATGTGGATTAGCGCAAAGACTGTCTTGGCAATGACTACTACCTGCTTTTCTAGCAGGAGCTACGAGATCAAGTGTGCATCATTTTTCTCTGGAGGTGCATAAGTTCAACCAGACATAAACTAGAGAGTCCTTATAGTCAGTCAGTGGACCCCAAAACCACAATTCATTTTTGTTAGAGTTAAACTGAAGCCTTTCTTCCCCTATCAAGACCTCCAGTGTCTCCAGTTACTAGGAAAAGACCTTGATCATCACTTGGTTGACCTAGAGTGGAAATGTATAATTGGCAATCATCAGCTTATTGATGATACTAATTCTCTACTGATGGGGAATTTCACCTAGTGGTGACATATTGTAGAAGTTAATAAGAGTGGAGAAGAGAGACAAGTATCCTGAAATGTCTATAGGCTGGGAGAGACAATTGGAAAATATATGGGGTCTGGGGAAATAGTGAGAATCTTGGGAAGAGTAGAGAAAATGCAAAGAAGGTAATTTTGCCTACTTCTTTTTTCCCAAGAAGGAATTATTGTATGCACTTAAAGGATCAAAGTGAAAATGGGTTGATTTTATTGATATGGATGTAGGGGGAAAAACCTTATGGATATCCCTTTCTCTCAATGAAAGAGCTGGATTTGTATTTTTTTGTTGTAGCATCAAAAAATATAATAATTTTGAGCAGAATGTTATAGCTCTATATTTTGGGGGCTCCTTAATTTTTCTAAACAAAAAGTTTGGGAGAAATGACTAAGCTGTCTTGGTGGTGATGCAGGGGTGAAATTCAGCAGGTTCTGACAGGTTCTGGAGAACCGGTAGCGGAAATTTTGAGTAGTCCGGAGAATCGGCAAATACCACCTCTGGCTGGCCCCAGAGTGGGGTGGGAATGGAGATTTTGCAATATCCCTCCCCCAGGAGTGGGGAGGGAATGGGGATTTTGCAGTATCCTTTCCCTGAAGTGGGGTGGGAATGGAGATTTTGCTGTATCCTTCCCCTGCCACGGCCACCAAGCCATACTCACCAAGCCACACCACACCACGCCCACCAAGCCACGCCCACAGAACCGATAGTAAAAAAAATTTGAATTCCACCACTGTGGTGATGATACTTTATATTTATAGTAGAACCAAATAATAACTGATACCTGAATGACACTGTACCTATTTTATGTAGGGGAGGTTTATTTCTGAAACAGGAACATGTTTATACAAATATGCAAATAATTTTATTTTGAGCTGTTTTGAGCATGTAGCTTCATAAATCATCCTAATTTTAGTCTGAAACTAGCACTTTGAATACAAAATGGACTCTTTTGAGTACTTTATTCTAGAAATGTTTCAAAGTTGAAACAGAATCATTCTAAATGTTTTGTTTGAATTCTGAAACATTTCTCAAATGCTGAAAATAGCTGTTCTATATTCTAAAGAAGAATACACTTAATAGTTTTTGCTTAGAATGATTCAAAACTGTACATTTTACACATCCCTAATACTTTATTAATATTAGAACCTTTTCTAAGTCTTAATTGCTTCCAACAATTTTTTAAAAATTCTAACTATTTGCACAGTTATCCTTTAGGGACTAGAATGAGCTTGACATGATATAATATGTTAAATAAAAATGATATTAATGGCTGTATCTTTGGTCCAAATCCAACAGGATGGTATTCAATTGTGGTATGTAAAATATCCTACATCTGGGTAGGACAAATCAAATAGGACATACATCTTTTGACTAAGTGTTTCAGAAATAGTACTAATGGATCATCAGCCAATCATGAGTACATAGCTGATCATGTATGCACGGCAGCTAAATGAGCCAGTGCAGTCTTGGGTTATTATTGTGCCATGATTAACAAATGATCCATTCAGGAAATGTTCTTTAATTGCATTTGAAATTCATTTAGCATCATTAGTCCTATTATTAGTCCTGGGCACATTTTAAAGGGGACATGGGGAAGCTGTAGAAATTTCAGAAAAGAACAGCCAAAATGATAAAAGTTCTGAAAATTAAGCCAGATGACAAATCATGGCTATCTTAATCTATGATTTAACAAACTGAATAACCATGATTTACCCAAAGCACAGGATCTAGGTGTGCATAACATATTAAATAAAAAAAACAAATCCTATTATGATTTAAGAACTCAGTCAGTGACTAGGAAGAAAATAGGTATTATATTCTTAGAGCAAATTATTCACAAGTACATTGCTTTAGGTACAGTTTTATTTAGTCATTTAAAGCCTACCTATTTTCTCCCATAAATCTGTAAGAAAACACAGGATTCTTAATCTGCAATCTAGGAACTGACCAATTCAGTATTGCTTTGGTAAGGTGGTTCCATCAAATGAGTGATCCACCCTGATTATAAAATGAAATTTAAATCTCATACGTTGTTTGGGAGCACTTATGACTGGAAAGCCTTGCGGCTGAGTAAAGTACAGTCACCATTTGGTTATCTTTCCTTTCTTAATTTAAAAGCATGTTTTTCTTCTATAATTGAAGCATGGGGAAATCCCTCTGGATTGAGGTTTGTTGAAAAGTGCACTGGGGAGGGCAATGTGCTTGCCTTTGAAGGCTCTTTAAGGGACTTAAAATGGAAGCTGCTGTTTGAGATTCAGTGGGCCCTCCTGTGGTTGAGGAAAGATCCTGCATTGTGTCCTGAACTAGTCTCAGGAAGATACAGTGGTGATCTCCACAATGGATAGAAATAACACTATAAATTTATTTCTGTTGTATAGTATATGCTAGTGTATACATGACTAAGCTGTTTAGCTTTCTCCAAAATTTTGCTCTTTTCCATTCCTATTCCAGTATATCCATTGGCAACATCACCAGCTGAGGGATCACAAAGCCTTTAATTTTATTTTTTCCATTTCCTTTGCTTTGATAACATCAGTTGTCACATTTTATGCTTCTCTCTCTCTCTCTCTAGAAAATGTGTGCCACAATCTCTCTCTTTCAACTTTGTATTTAAATTGTAAACTTCATGGAAGTAAGGACATCTGTACCATCAATGCTATTTTGAGTGCCTCCACGCAGATGAGTGATTTATAATTATTTTAAAATGAGAGCCTGTATTTTGTCACAATATAGCTATTACAGAACTACAGCTGAAGACAATCTCTCTGAATTCAACAGTATAGATCTTTTACAGCATCAGCATGTTGAATGGGATAAACACCCAGTAAGATGATTAAAATAAGTTCGGAGAAGAACAATAGTGATGATCAGGAGACTAGAAACTAGACCCTGGGGACTTTTGCCTTTAAGAAGATTGAATGAAGGTATGATAAAGCTCTTTAGCCACTTGGAGAAATATCCCATTAAATAGGATCAAAAGGGTCATTTTAAATTAGATAAAATTACATTGAAGAAAAAGACAGATTCTATGATGATAGGTCTGTACAAACTTAAAGGGTTCACTTTATGGCAAATAACTTAAAATGAAAAATGCCATCAAGAAATTTTCATAGTTATTGTATCATATGATAATACTATTTCAGACTAGACAGAATTAATTGTTGTGAAATTATAAAATAAACAAATCAGCTTTTATACTTAGCATTTTTTTATCATGTAAATATTTCCTTCTTAAGTGACTAACTAAAATTATAGTGATCTCACTTTGTCTCTCTCCTTGCAACTTGACCTGAAACTGATATTTTAAAAAAATCTAATCTTTTCTGTATTTTAAAAAGATGTTTACACTTGAGCCTTCAACCTAATTATGAAGGGATAAGCGCCTCTTGAACAGAGAATAAATCAGTTCCACAAAAATGTGGTTAACATTTCACTGTAGACAATAATTCTGTTCGAGGCTTTGAAAATGATTCTATAAAATAAATTTATAATTTCATTTGTTTATTGCAAGTAAATTAGTTCTATTAAATTTTCCTAGTTTCCCTGCTTTTGTAAAATTTAGATCCATAAATTAATTTTATTGTTTCAAACGGCATTCTTGCTTATCTCCTTTTCTTCTTTCAGTTTTGGAACTAATATTAATATACATCTGGATTATTCAGTGCTGTCATTTCCACGTGCAATGCTATATGCTAGCATTTAGAATATAGGTATGCCATCCAAAGGAGTTTAGGCATTAGTCTCTTCCAGTGGTGGTATTCATTTACCTTTGCTACCGGTTCGCAAATATGAGCATGCTCACGCGGGCACTCGCTTCACTTGCACGCATGTCTGCACATGCACAGAGCATCAAAAATGGGACGTGATGACGTCCGGGCAGGTGGGCAGAGCCTCCTGCAGCCACCGCTACCGGTTCTCCTGAACCGGATAAAACTGGCTGAATAGCAGCACTGATCTCTTCTAATTTTCAAATACCAGTTTAGGAAAATGATGCTTTAAAACAGGGGTGTCGAACTCGATTTCATTGAGGGCTGCATCAGGGTTGTGTTTGACCTTGGGGAGGCATGGCCAGGGTCGGCATGGCCAGCTCGATGTCACTTGTGTTGGAGTGCCTGTGGCAGCCCGAGCACTTTGTCAGCAAAAACAGGCTCCCGAGCTCCGTTTTCAGCTGCGACAGCCTCCTGCAACCCTCTGCCAGTGAAAATGGAGCTCCCATGCTCCGTTTTTGCTGGCAGAGGCACCTCAGGCTGGTCCTTCGCTGTTTCCAAGGCAGCCCCGTGGGCCAGATCTAAGCACCCTACAGGCCGGCCCCAGGCCTTGAGTTTGACACCCCTGCTTTAAAAAAACTTTTTCACAAAGTCTATCCAAGATAAAGATGGTTACCATCTTTAAAGCGCTCCATGGCTTAGGACCTGGGTACTTACGAGATCGCCTTCTGCCACCAATAGCCTCCCACCGGCCAATATGCTCCCACAGAGAGGAACTCCTCAGGGTACCGTCGGTCAAACAATGTCGACTGGCGACCCCCAGGGGGAGAGCCTTCTCTGTGGGGGCACCTGCTCTCTGGAATGAATTGCCCCCGGAGATACATATGATCCCGGACCTACGTACCTTTTGCTGGCCCTCAAGACATTATTGTTTCAACAAACTGGGCTGTCTTAAACATGAATTTTAATGGTTGTTTTAATTTTTTAATATTGGGACCAAATTATTTAATATGTTTTTAAATTGTTTTAAATTTTATGGATATGTGTGTTTTTATTGTGGCTGTGCACCGCCCTGAGTCCCTCGGGAGAAGGGCGGTATAAAAATTTAAATAATAAATAAAATAAATAAATAAATAAATTGGTCCCTGAAGGAGAAAATCCCCATTGTGCCGCCTTGTGGAAAGAAATAAAACTGAATAACTGGCAACTTTGCTGATGTTTCCAGGAATTTCAAAATCTCTTTTCTGAAGCCAATGATAATATTTACTTACATTCAGTTGTCCAATAGTATAAGCAAAATTATTATTTTGATTTGCAAATATAAAATATCTTTGAAACAAAGAAAACTTATAGAGATGGTTTAACATAGCAGAACTAATAGTAACATTGTTTTTCCTTCTATCTTTTACAATATCTAGGAGAACTCAAAAGGTTTTTTACATTTTTGTGTTAATTTGGTTGATTGTAATAAAGGTTTGGCTAAACAAGATGGCAGCTCTAGTCAACTTTGGCTGATTTTGAGAAGCTGAATAGGTTCAATCCTGAGCAGAACATGGATGGGAGACCACCAGGAAAATCTCAGAAATATCTACTAGATTTTGAAGTTAAAATATATGCCCTGAAGAAAGACAAATTATAAAACACAAGAATGGATATGTCATGATCAGGAGATGAGTTGAATTTTAATAAAATTATCACTTAGACATGGATTTTGAAGTTTTCCCTATAGACTCATATGATGACAATAGCTCTTAGTTGCGTAATATCAGACTTTAAGAAGAAATGGAAACTGGTGAAAAAGGGATTATCTTTAAAATGTAATCCAATGGCAAGAGGAAAAAAAGAGAATGACAATATAGAATAAAGGCCTGATAAGCAATAATCTACACTCAGTGATAGAATGGTTGAGATGAGATCATGGAATAGATTATTTAGTGGCGAAGACAAACATACTGAACAAGCATGTGAGAACTTGACTGATGCAGGTGTTAGTCGATGTAGTGATTTGTGGACAAGGGCATTGTGTCTATTATTAAATACGGGGGTACTGGATGTCTTCAAAACGAAGCCAGAAATCTGCCATGTATGTCAATCACAGGAATTGCTGCCAAATTGTCAGCACAGGATGTTCAGGAGGGATTTGCAATATACACTAGAGTGCAAATAATTTTATCCTTCTTTGAGTTGATAGTTTTGCCTTTTCTAGCAGCAGCTATCCAGGCAACTTCCTTTGAAGCAGGTACCGCCATATGACATAGAATTTTCATACATAACCCACCTACCCACCCATTATAGTATTGTCAAAAATGAGATGGTTTCTTTCTTGCTTTCTAGTTCCAATGCCATTTCAGATCTGTGTATGTATATAAGTATGTGTATATGAGAAGAAGATTGATGTATTGGATAATGTAACAGTAGAATATTTTTAGATAGGTACTGTAGCGTGATAAATAAAAGCAGGAGAAATCAGACTTGCAACAAACTTGCACAAAAGAAAGAACATATTTTTATCATTTATATTGGATTGGGTTAAAACCCTCTGTCTGCCATTGCAATTATTGATCCTTCCTTCGGGGCATCCAGATGCTGAACTAATATAGCATTCCCATAAATATCTCTATTATTTCTAGATTTGCATCTTTGGAAAGAGCAGTGCACTAAATGGCCAAAGACATAATGGTTATCAAGCTATTGCAAACTCTTGAAAATATTAAGAAAACGTGAGACTGAAAAAAACATATGATAACCTTTATTTGGCCTCTGTAGAAGATTTTGATTAAATACATCCCTGATAAAAACTTAAATAAAAGAAAACACATATGGAAAATTGAAGCCTAAGATGATTGTGGGGAATTTGTGGTGGGTGGGGGTGTGTTGGGGGATTGTTATGTGTGTTGGGCCTGGTCTTTGGGTGTTAAGTGATTTTCGTTGTATAGGTATACTGTGTATATACGTACAATGACAATAAAGTTATAATAATAATTGAACTATATATATATATAAAGAATTTGTGGGTTTATAAGATTCAGATAGAAGATTCAGATGCTGAATCCACATTTTTCTAATGTCTAATTATATAGACAACTACCAAATGATGGCGAGATAATGATGATTATACTGCTAAGTTTAAAAAAAGAGGAAATAGTCAAGCTAGGGTAATATTAGCTTGGGAAATTGTGGGATGGTTACTTCTTCCCAAATTACTGGAGGAAATTGAACCAATCAAGAAAAAACAATTTTAATTTTCACCAAGAGATTTCTAATTTACAATATAAAAGCTACCATGTCAGGTCCACCATCTTCAGCTTGGTGTCTTGCTGGAGTCCTGCCATCAAAGGACTGGGGGGGGGGAGGAATGGGGGAGGGACAAATGGGCAATAAACCAGTATGCATTTTTTGTGGGAATTTGAGAGGGGGAATGATAGGTGAAGAAAAGCAGATCAACATGGAACTGGTTCATGCCAGGCATCTTCAAGGTTGTTTGCCCTGAGTGTGGAAAATTATCAGCCCAAACACCTCAGTGCTCCCAAAACATCCTGGTGGCCTTGCATTGGTTGGGGTTGGACTGGTCATGAGGAGAGGGATGGGAATGAAGGAAATAGTTTTGTATTGATGTGCGGGAAACTCAGATTCTGCCTAACTTTACTGCAATCAGCACCTTTTAGTAAAAGTACCTTTCACGTCAACCAAATGGAATCGAGGGTTTTTCTTCCCTAAGGGATCAGATTGGGACAGGTCTGACACACCATCTCCTATATACTTTATCATACATTATAATAAAAAATAATCAACAGATAAAACTTTAGGTATTAGCCTGTAGATTTTTCAAGATGGCTCACAAGAGACAATAATATTTTTAGGTTTTACATATTTTTATTATTCTTTTAGTTTTGTTATATTTTTCTTATTCTTTCTTATTGTTTTTCCAAAAACATTGCTGGCTTGTGCTGTTTTTTATTTTATTTTCTAATTGTATTTTATGGCTTTATTATTATTTTTTACTTGTAAACCATCCAGTGAACATTTGTTCTTAAATGGTACAATGAATAACTATACTTTTAATAACAGTAATTTCAATTAATCATATCTATATAAGGCAATACAAATGTGATGATTAGCTACTGAGTAGCTCATAAAAAACTTAATTTCATTCTCTCTTCCAAATGAACTGAATCACAATTGAATTTTAGATAGGCCTATATAGCACTTAGACTTATATACGACCTCACAGTGCTTTACAACATTCTCTGAACAAATGTCAGCATATTACTCCCAATAATCTGGGTCCTCATTTTACTGACCCTAGAAGGATGGAAGGCTGAATCAGGATCGAACTCCTGGCTGTGGGCAGAGTTAGCTTGCAATACTGCACTCTAACCATTGCAGCAGCATGGCTCCCAATCAGTTTTCTACAATCTTTCAGTTAGAAATAAAATGAAGTTAAAGGTTAAATCTTAAAAATATTGATATAAGTTCATCTATTCTAATATTTACTAATGTAACATGAACCAAATTAATTGTGAAACACTTTTCTTTCTCTTCATATTTGTATGAACAGGGTATAATTGTTCTGAATCATCTGTGAAATATTCCAATATTTTGAACTTGATTACACTGCATGGTGTCTAATTATTGCTTTTGTAAATTTCACTATCAGCTATTTAATCAGAGCTAAGGCAAATTAATAATGATCCATTGTGCATTTTTATCCAATTCTTTCACAGTAAAGTATCCAATTCTTTCATAGTAAAGAAAAAAAATTCTTTTACCTTTCATTGGTGTCACTGTAATCCTCCATATGTAAGTCACCATGTGATTAAAAAGAAGTAGGGCTGTGTTCCAATGATTTACTCTAAAGAAAGCACAAAGTTTCATTGCAATGCTATGTCAATGTTTTTAGGAGAAAGTAATTTTTTTTTAATTTGATTTATATGCCGCCCTTCTCCGAAGACTCAGGGCGGCTTACAATGCGTTAAGCAATAGCCTTCATCCTTTTGTATATTTATACAAAGTCAGCTTATTGCCCCCACAATCTGGGTCCTCATTTTACCTACCTTAGAAAGGATGGAAGGCTGAGTCAACCTTGAGCCTGGTGAGATTTGAACTTGCAGTAATTGCAGGCAGCTGATGTTAATAACAGTGTTTTAGTCTGCTGCGCTACCAGGGCTCCAATTTAGCCATGATGCTTAAGGCACCAGGCTAGAAACCAGGAGGCTGTGACTTCAAGTGTTGCCTTAGCCATGAAAGCTAGCTGGGTGACTTTGGGCCAGTCACTCTCCATCAGCCCAACCCATCTCATAGAATTGTTGTAGAGAAAATAGGAGGAAAAAGGTGTGTTGAATATTTGTAAAAAGAGTAAGTATGGGATTCAATTAAATAAATAAAACATGCAAACAACAATTAAAGTAAGCATTCTCAGGTATGCTTACTTTAATAATATATCTTATAATATTATAAGAGCCTTGGTAGTACAGTGGTCTAAAGCACCCTGCAATTACTGCAGGTTCGAATCTCGCCAGGCTCAAGGTTGACTCAGCCTTCCATCCTTTCTAAGGTAGGTAAATTGAGGACCCAGTTGTGGGGGCAATAAGCTGACTTTGTATAAATATACAAAAGGATGAAGGCTATTGCTTAGCGCATTGTAAGTTGCCCTGAGTCTCCGGAAAAGGGCGGCATATAAATCAAATAAAAAAATAAAAAATAAAAAAAATTCACTTTTGTAGCATTCAGTATTTCTCCACATTAATGGAAAACATTATATAATTCATTTTATCATATGATTTCTTTAAGTTTGCAAATGTACTATTAAACTTCATAATATTCATGCATTTCTCAATGATCTGTTGAAAAACAAAAATATACTTTACAGATTCCCTGCCCAGAATAAAGTTGCATTATAGACCTTAAAAGTTGCTCATTATACTTTTCAGTGTTTCAGTTTGTACAGTGCCAAACACTTTCCTAGGTATATGCAACAAATTAATGCTGAATAGTTTTTGAATATATTCTTATGTTTCTCCTGTTTTAGTGAATAATCAGCAACTTCCATAGAAACTCACCACTTTGATCAGAATGAGGAAAGCAGTATTGCAACATAGTGCTGCAAATTCTATCCCTTTGTGGGTGGGGTGTAGTGTCAGTCTGCTCTGGACATCAGCCTGACTCCTACAGTACCCCACCCACAGAAACCACTGTGAACAAAGATTCTTCCAATTGCTAGTCATAATTGCAGTCTTCACACGCACATTAAGCAAGTCCCATAGCCACTCTACTGTACTGAATAGACAAATTATTCATAATGGTAATGGCAGGGCTGAATTCATAGAATGAAAATGAGCCAATTCCTCTACCACACGTCCTCTGGGTAGACATATCTTGGTTTTTTCTCCTTGATTTTCAAAATATTAAGCCATATAGAGGCATAATTAGTTCTCACTGGCATCATCTATCTATCTTTTAAGGGATGAAGAGTACAAACAAAGCTCAGTATTATTCCAATATGCTGTTGTATGCATCCCACCAATTAGTAGTACCAGTAGTAGTAATGTACTGAGATATTCAGGATATAAGATACAGACAGACAGACATCGATGCAGCCTGCTGGGGAGGTACAAAGAGAGACTTTATCCCTGTATTGTTTGCAGTCTAATAGTAAACTTCGTTTTCTTTGGAAAAAAAGGCTGAATCATACAGGCCTTTGTTATGGTTTAATAGGATTAATTGTTCTGTCAGAAGATGAATTAAAGTATAGAAAAATAGATATGATAGTATCTATAGTTTGATCCAATCAAAAGAGAAACAGCAATGAATCCAATGAACAATTTTTTTTGTTAGTAAAATGTTAATTACATTCTTTTCTTCTTTCTCATCAGAAGCATTTCCACAGACAATAAAAGTTAATCCTTATACAGGAGAAACTCGAAAAATTAGAATATCGTGCAAAAGTTTATTTATTTCAGTAATGCAACTTAAAAGATGAAACTAATATATGAGATAGACTCATTACATGGAAAGCGAGATAGTTCAAGCCCTGATTTGTCATAATTTTGATGATTATGGCTTACAGCTCATGAAAACCCCAAATTCACAATCTCAGAAAATTAGAATATTGTGAAAAGGTTCAATATTCTAGGCTCAAAGTGTCCCACTCTAATCAGCTAATTAAGCCATAACACCTGCAAAGGGTTCCTGAGCCTTTAAATGGTCTCTCAGTCTGGTTCAGTAGGAATCACAATCATGGGAAAGACTGCTGACCTGACAGTTGTGCAGAAAACCATCATTGACACCCTCCATAAGGAGGGAAAGCCTCAAAAGGTAATTGCAAAAGAAGTTGGATGTTCCCAAAGTGCTCTATCAAAGCACATTAATAGAAAGTTATGTGGAAGGGAAAAGTGTGGGAAAAAAAGGTGCACAAGCAGCAAGGATGACCGCAGCCTGGAGAGGGTTGTCAGGAAAAGATCATTCAAAAGTATTGGGGACTTTCATAACGAGTGGACTGAGGCTGGAGTCAGTGCATCAAGAGCCACCACACACAGACGGATCCTGGACATGGGCTTCAAATGTCGTATTCCTCTTGTCAATCCGCTCCTGAACAACAAACGTCAGAAGTGTCTTACCTGGGCTAAAGAAAAAAAGAATTGGTCTGTTGCTCAGTGGTCCAAAGTCCTCTTTTCTGATGAGAGCAACTTTTGCATCTCATTTGGAAACCAAGAACCCAGAGTCTGGAGGAAGAATGGAGAGGCACACACTGCAAGATGCTTGAAGTCCAGTGTGAAGTTTCCACAGTCTGTGTTGATTTGGGGAGCCATGTCATCTGCTGGTGTTGGTCCACTGTGCTTCATTAAGTCCAGGGTCAACGCAGCCATCTACCAGGAGATTTTGGCGCACTTCATGCTCTCTTCCGCAGACGAGCTTTATGGGGATGCTGACTTCATTTTCCAGCAGGACTTGGCACCTGCGCACACTGCCAAAAGTGCCAAATCTGGTTCAATGACCATTGGATTACTGTGCTTGATTGGCCAGCAAACTCGCCTGACCTGAACCCATAGAGAATCTATGGGGCATTGCCAAGAGAAAGATGAGAGACATGAGACCGAACAATGCAGAAGAGCTGAAGGCCGCTATTGAAGCATCCTGGTCTTCCATAACACCTCAGCAGTGCCACAGGCTGATAGCATCCATGCCACACCGCATTGAGGCAGAAATTGATGCAAAAGGGGCCCAAACCAAGTACTGAGTACATATGCATGCTTATACTTTTCAGAGGTCCGATATTGTTCTATGTACAATCCTTGTTTTATTGATTTAATGTAATATTATAATTTTCTGAGATTGTGAATTTGGGGTTTTCATAATCATCAAAATTATAACAAATCAAGGCTTGAACTATCTCGCTTTGCATGTAATGAGTCTATCTCATACATTTGTTTTACCTTTTAAGTTGCATTATTGAAATAAATGAACTTTTGCACGATATTTTAATTTTTCGAGTTTCACCTGTAGAATAAGAATAGAGCTGAACATTACTTAGTAAGATTATTTATTTTCACTTGAATTGACTTTTTATTGTTTTTTGTAAGTCGGGCTAATTAAGTAGTTATTTTACTATTTCCCATAGATATAATTCTTTGGTTGCAATCCTGGGGGAGTATATCCTGTTACAGTCAATGACTGTATTTGCACTGTATGTGAACTCACAGTTAACTGCAGCATACTGTAAATTGCTGTTGGAATTCTTAAGCTTCTAAACGTTAAAATAATATTTAGTCCTCCAAGACCATGTTCCATGCGATCCCTTGTATTCCCTTGAGTTTAAGAATGAGGCTCATTCAGGGGTGGTGGGAGATGGTGAAAAAAACGTTCAGCTTTCGACAGGTTTATTTCAGCACCCGTATCAGTGGGCCAGCCTGGAAAATCACGAGGACAGCTGAATGGTTTCCTTCAGAGTGCCGTATTTTTAGAATCCGTTCTCAAAGGACCCAGAAGAGCTAAACGTCAAGTACAGTCTGTGTGGATGGGGCGGCAGTCATGCCTGCAAAGATGCACTTGACACGTGGCCAGAGTCACTTGGGGAAACTCTGCAACTGACAAGCGATGAGAAGCTGAGATGAAGCGCTGCCGCCTTGCCTTGCGGAAGAGAGGAAGACGAGGGCGATTCCCGCCGTCAGCACGGACTGAGAGTCACCATCACCCGCTATCCGCCCTCGCTCCTCGGACCAGACTCAAACGCCGACCGACGACAGCTCCGCCTCTCCGCCAGACAGCGCGAAGCCCCACCTCCGCCAGTCCAAAGCGGAGGAAAGGAGGCCGGGCGGCGCGCCTCCCTTTCGCGGCTTCGGCCGCCCTTCTTTCCTTCCCCGTCTCCCCGCCCTACTCCTGGCGGCGCCTTTCCCTGCTTGACAAGGAGCGGCGGAACGAGTCGGGCCGGAGCGAGCGGGAGGGCGGGGGCAGCCCGTGATTTGGAGATGGCTGTGGGGAGGCCGCGTTGAGGCTGGAGTCGTCGCTCCCTGGAGGGACGTGACCTCTGCCGCGATGCTGAGGAGGATTTTACAGAGGGTAAGGGGGACAGCGGCGGCGGCGCGCCGGTCTCCCTGTTGCAGCGCTTGGGTTGGCTGCCTGAGGCGCCGCGGCACTTCCTGCAGCCGGCCCAGCACCCGAGTGGCCGCTTTGACACCCAGCTGCCTGCCTGACTTCCCTCAGGCCTCTGGGGCTGGCCGCTCCCTCTCTTCCCAGTGAGCAGCAGCAGCGCTGCTCTTGCGACTGCCCTTCTTTCTGGCCCTTCTCCGTTAGGCCCCCTTTTCCCCCCTGGCTCTTCGTGGCCGAGGGTGGGAGAGAAGCCTGGCTGGGAGCAATAGGGTCTCTCGGGGACGGGAAGGCTAGACTGGTGTCGAAGGAGAGGCGTGGAGTTGCGGATGGAGGGCGGGCGGCATTAGGCTTCCCGTGGGATCGTCCATAAACTGGGGCTAGAGAGGCGGGCGGGAGAAGTTGTGGGACTCCATCTTGGATAGGGGAAAACGGGGAGAAGGAAAGGAAGATTGGAACAGACAGACTTTTCCGTCTGTGGAGGATGCGGGCTCTGAATGTTGCTCCAAGGCCTGGCAGAGTTAACTGTCGTTGGGCTGTTTCTGTTGAGGGTGTTGGCCGTTCCTGCGTTTCTTTCTAGAGTCGCTTGTTTGATGAGACTGGTGGCTATATGAATTAGACAAACATACATCCATTCATCACAACAGCGGATCAGAGCTCTGTACAATTGTAGGCGCTGTTGGACATTTGGTTCACATAACTTCTGTGTATTGCACGTCTTCCCTCAGATGGTCCTTTTCAGATACACGTTGATGACAAAACAGAAGTACCTGTACTTTTAACAAGAGATGGATTTTGTTTAAAGTCATTTTGCTGCTGTATTGAAATATGCATCGGGGAAGGTGAAAAGACGGGGTGAATAAAGATAAGAATGTTGCAAATTTTCATACAGAATGGAAGATGGAGTGGATGGAATTTGTGAAATTGTATATGTAAACAATGCCTAGGGGCTGTATTGTTATAGTTGGACTTCTGGGAAGATAGAACTTAGATGTGTGGGATACTCATGCTCTCTGTCTTGTCCCTTAAAAGATTACACAGCTGAAACACTTCCTTACCATATAATCCAGAGTTTCTCAACCTTGGCAGTTTGAAGACGTGTGGACTTCAAGTCTCAGAATTCCCCAGCCAGCTGGCTGGGGAATTCTGAGACTTGAAGTCCACACGTCTTCAAACTGCCAAGGTTGAGAAACTCTGAAATCAGAACATCAGTTTTTGAAATTCTGTAAGTATTCACTCTGTTCAATAGGGAACATTTATAGGCATCCTAAGAAAGCCATGTGGATGGAGTGCAAGTTGTAACTTAACAACACAAACCCTAATTTACATGAGTTTCAGTGTCTGATGCAAGTACATAAATACAAAATTTGCTTGTTAAGTCATAATGCAAGTTTTGTCGGTTACACCTCTTCTCCCTTTAACTTTCTCTGTTTATGGATCCCTATGTGAAGATTCTTCTAGAATCGAGTGAGAAGTTACTTCTGTTGTGTAGCTATTAATGCTCCTCCCTTTTTGAGAACTGCCAATGCAGATGGCATGATTCATATTCCTGTGTATTTCCAGAATATGAACTTGTACTAGCATTCTTGGATTCACATTACAGTATGTGCACTTTGTGTCTTATCATTTGTCATCTACTGTCTTACCACCATTCATAAACATTGATAAACATTGAGAAGCAAGAAATGTCACAGAAGAGTGAGAGAGAGAGAGAGAGTGTGTGTGTATGTGTGTAGGATCTTATAATTTCACTTTTTGGTCATCTGTAGTTTCATAGATCCAAGCAGAAGAATAAATATTGTATTTCTATGTTGTCAAATATCTTTCTGGTATTTGCCCCTGTATTGTAATTGTTTTTGGTGCTTATATTTATCTAATTTTTTTCATATCTTGATAACTTATATTTGATATATATAGTATTCCATATATAGTAACTGGTGAGTTTACTCACTCGCTTAATAATCTGGTAATCTATGGTACTAATAAAATCACTCATACAATACAGATGGTCTTCACTATCACTTTTTCTGTGACCATTTGAAGCTATGATGGTGCTGAATGAGGAGACTAATGGACAGTCCTTGAAGTTGCATCCTACAGAGTCCCTGTAGTAATGTGATCGCAATTGAAGCACTTGGCAATCAGCCTGCAATTACGATACTTGCAGAATCCCATGGTCATGTGATACCATGTACAACCTTTGCTGCCGTCTTCTAACAAGTAGAGTCAATGGGAAACTGGCAGAAGATCACAAATAGTGATTACATGATGTCATGTCTAATGGCTGTGACAATTCGCCTAATGACTGCAACTGGAACTACCGTCATAAGTCAATGAGGTCATAGGATATTGCGCTTAGCAGAATTCCTGGTCCCATCTTTATCCAAAGATTACCTATAACATAAAAAAGTTTCTAGCATAAAATTTTATGTGTACTTAATAGTACCTAGATATTTTAATGTATATTTCCTGTAATAAAGATTATGTTCCAATGGCAGTTTCTTTCATATTGGTATTTTCAGTTAAAGAATTTTTGATAGTAGAGCTAGAAAAGTTCTGTACTAGTGACCTTGAAGAATTGTTATTAGAAAATAATACTTAACTTCACAGACATCCAAGAGTATAAAGTCCCGTTGTATTTATACTCTGTTTGGGTATTGAATTTAAGATTAAGAAAGGATTATTTCTCTTCTGATAGCAATAAGATTTATATACTGTTTCACAGTGCTTTATAGCCCTCTCTAAGTGGTTTAGAGAGTCAGCACATTGCCCCCAACAATCTGGGTTCTCATTTTAATCACCTCGGAAGAACGAATAGGGTCAACAAAGGAACAAATTGTAATTCAGAATGTATTTTAATATTGCTGTCTAAAATTGGATTTCCCACTTTTGCAGCCACTTTGTGACTAATGAACCATGGTGGCGCAGTTGTTAGAATGTGGAATTGCAGGCTAACTCTGCCCACAGCCATGAGTTCAATCCTGATCGGCTCAAGGTTGGCTCAGTCTTTCATCCTTTCAAGGTTGGTAAAACGACCCAGATTGTTGGGAGCAATGTGCTGAAATTGAGAGAGTGCTGTAAAAGTCTATGGAGCAGTATATACACCTGTGCTACTAGGTTGGCAATACAGATATAGCATTCCCATAAGTATTAATAAAGTGAACTTAATAAAAATGGGATGGAGTTATTTTGACAAGGCCTTATTCATTCATTTAATTATCAAGTAATTTATGAAGATACCCTACTCCATGGCAAGTATGGGTGGAATACGATATTTAAAAATGGATTAGAAGAATAAAAAACAACAAAATAAAGAGACAATATGGAGATTCAAAACAACACATTCTGTTACACAAAACATTTCCCCAATCTGGGTGTGATCCACCCTATTCCATGTCATGGGGGAAAAATGGTTTAAAGTGTTTTTTTAAAATAAGATCAGATTAGAAGCTTTTGAGAGGTTATTCCATAGGGCAGATAGGATGATAGAGAAGGCCTACTTGTTGGGCCCAGTCAGATGACATTGTTTAATCAATGGGACCTAAAGTATATGAATAGTCTGTACAAGATGGGCAGAACCTACAAGAGATGATTCCTCATAGCAGTCTGAACAGAATTTTTTTTTTTATGAAGTTTTATTGAATAAAGAATATATTACATTTCAAACTTTACGGTTCGGCAACGTGTAGTCATCTTGTATATTTACAAATATGGAATCTAATCAATTATCTAAGTATTATACAATTTATACGTGAATTTGTAAGATTAAATACAACAATAATATATAGATTTAATTAGTAATTATACATTGTCCTAATAAAAGTTAACTTTTGCATTTATTTTTCAACCACCTATACCACAAATCCCAAATTGTGTAAAATTCTGAGTCTTCCTTTCCGTTTAACACATACGTTAATCTGCACATTTCTGCACAATCCAATATTTTATTGACTACTTGTTCCTCAGTTGGACATCCTTTCTCTTTCCAGCAACTGGCATAGGAGAGTCTAGCAACTGTGACAATATGAATAATCAGATATTTCTTTTCCTTAACAAATTTTCGTTTTAGTGCTCCCAGGAGATAGATTTAAGGCAGAAAGTTAATGTCCTCATTTAATATTTCTTGGATCCATTTTTGTATTTTTTTCCAGAATTTCCTCACTTCCGGACACGTCCACCACATGTGGTAGAAGGTACCTTGATGGTGGCCGCATTTCCAACACTTGCGGCTTGCATTCGGATAGATCTTTGCAATTCTAGATGGTGCTAAATGCCATCTATACAACATTTTATACTGATTCTCCTTATAGCTTATTGCTCTTGTCAATTTAAGATTGCTGTTCCATATTTCTTCCCAATCATCCAAGTTTATCTTTGAGTCAATATTTTTCCCCCAAGCGATCATTTGGTCTTTATTTCTCCTTCTCTGTCATATTCGAGCAGGTAGGAGTATAATTTAGCTAATAGTTTATTCTCATTGCCCAACCATATTTTATCAAAACTATTTGTACCCGCTTCTATTCCTTCTTCCTGTTTATCTTTCCTATATCGGGATTTTATCTGTAAATAGGGCCACCAATCTATATGAATCCCTTGCTCTTTCAATATCTCATTAGATTTAAGGTTACCACTGTTATCTAGAATGTGTTGGTATGTGAACATTTTCTCTCTGCTTATTGTGTTTGGGTAGATCATTGCCTCCATTGTAGAGATCCATTTTGGGATTTTAAAGTAATGTTTACGCCTAATTTCTTTCCATGTCTTCATTAATGTATCTCTAATTTTGTTTCGGTGGAAACATATCCCTGCCCCCTTTCCTTTATCCCAAAGGTAGGCATGCCAGCCTCTTTGCAGGTCATGCCCTTCCAATTGTAGAATTCTTTTATTTCTTAATGTGGCCCACTCTTGTAGCCATACTAAATTAGCAGCTCTGTGATATATCTCCCAAACTGGAAGCCCAAATCCACCTTTACTTCTTTTTTCCTGCAAAGAACGTAACGCAATTCTCGGCTTTTTCCCTCCCCAGATGAATTTCCTTACTATCATGTTTAGATCCGAAAAAAATTTTTTGTCAATGCTAACTGGTGTGGTTTGAAACAAATATATTAATTTGGGGAGAATACTCATCTTAATGGTGGCTATCCTACCAGTCTGAACAGAAATTGTTCTTAACAAATCTCTGCTGATTTTTAGTAATTACTGCATTGTTTTCAAGGGGCTTACAAATTAATCTTGTTATCTTTTCTAAATTTCCCAGACAGTGTTTTGACAGATCTGTGGTTTCTTGAATCCTCCCTTCCCACCTTCTGAAGTTAGGGGCAATATTTCCTTTTATTTAGTCATCTGCATATCAGCTATTCTCCAGGATTTCTGGAAGATAATACATAAAAGTTCAAACCATCAGCAAATTCATTTGAGCCTATAAGTGTAAATCTTTTGAAACTAAATATGTATTCCGTGACATATTTCTATGACTCAAGCTTCAGTCCTTACTTTTCATCCTTTTCTTCATATTTACATGGTGAAATATATTCTTGTTGAAGGAGGCTTGGTCTTCATATCTTCATAGGACTTTTTATATAGCCATATTAGTCATTTCTGCTGTTCTCCATTTTCTCATTAGACTTCTTTATAATTGTATTTTTAGTTTTTCCTTTTAAAACCCACCCATTTAGGAATTTTCCATTATTTCTTCTTCCATGGAATCTTTGTAATTTTTTTTTTATTAATTAAAATAAAACTTTCTTGAAGACTCAGATATTCATTTACATTACAACATTCCTCTACTTACAGACAGGTTACACACTGAAAGGCTATTCAAAGTCCAGTTTGTTTGTAAGACCAAACAAGCATAAAAATATGAGTGGTGTTCTTATGTTACATAAGTGAAAGTGAGCAGTATATGTGCAGATCAGCGAACAATATGTGAACAGAAGGCAGGAGAAAGTCCCGTACATATATGGTGCACAGTAAACTAATCTTTTCCTACCTTCTTCCCCAACTTCTGGGACCTAGTTGGGAGTTGTGGATGTTTGTTTATATTGATGAAAGTTCATACAGTAATTTGAAAGTTTGTAGGTCAGCTTTATTTTCTGTTAATTGGTTGCTAAAATATAAACTATATTATATCTGAGAATATCACAAATTGAGCAGATAAGTAGAAGATCTGAAGGTTGAATTTTTTTTTTTAAGTTCAGTTTTCAGTATATGTATTTAAAAATGCAACTTGGAGTATTTAGATAAGCAAGTAGTCAAAGAAAGTTGTTGTCTTAAACCTATGATTCACACTGTATGGTATATCTGTATATTCACATTACATATAGAATTATCCTGTAGGGAAATATATGTGAAGAGAAGCAGTTACTGGTAGTGGATATTTTTGTTGTATGCCTTCTTTAAATAAAATTTTAGCAACTCTGCCTCAAGAAAGTTATTTTATTTGGCTTCTTCTATGCAAACTAATTGTCACTACATTGTTACTTCCTACACCTGTGAATAATCCTAATCAGAGAAAAATCCATGGGAATAAATTTACTGCTGCCAGTAGTCCCTAGAGCAAGGCAATTTGACAGTGATAATATATTATATTTTCTCTTTTTTTCAGACTCCAGGCAGGGTTGGATCCCAGAGCTCTGAGTCGGATTCATCTGCAGTCCCTGGAAATGCAGTGGATATCAACAATGAGAGTACTTCAGAGGTACTATATTGCAAGAATGTATGAATTTATTATTTCAGAATATAATTCAAGTGCTTTTGTAGTCTTACAATATTGCATAAATATTGATTTGTATGGCATTTAATCCTGCTTTGACATATTTATTTTGTAATTAGTTTTTGGCAGATTAAGCCTGAATGCTAGAAGTAGAAGAAACCAAAATGAAATACCTTTTTACATAACAGATGTCAGAAAATTTTATATATTTTCAGCATCAAATGTATCTGTCTTCTGGTCTGAAGTAATGCAAAATGTCTGGAAACTATATAGATTGGCTAGAATAAATAAAATTAAGCAGAACATCTGAGCATGATTGCCAAGGTTAATGGCATATATAGCAAAAAATAGAGATACCCATTATGATACACAGGATGATACTCTAGAATAAAATAATTGGTCTTTAAAATAAATAATCTGACCATTGATAGCAATGTTGCCAAAAACATGTTTGCTTTCCCCGTCTGCTTATAACAGTAGTGAAAAAATAATATTTTAACTATTAAGCTGCTTCTCAAAGGCAGTCAACTGAGAAACATCTCACCTTGAAGTATTAGTGTAGCCATGGCTTTTGAAAAACTCAGCTTCTTCAGAAACTATCTGTGATGGTATATTTGCGTTTGCCTGCATAGCCATTTCAATAGTAGACTGCATTTTTATATTACCCATTTATTTTACTTATTATTTACTCTAAGTTGATTCCAGACATTATTGTTCATAGAAAGGAAGGATTTTTCCATTGTATTTTTGTTTCATAAAAGGGGGTTTGCCACAAATAATAAACTTTATTACGGTCACAGACCAGCAATAGACAAAATTATCACTGTTTACAATAGTGTTAAAAGATATTAGTAATAATAATAATAATAAAATACATGGTATCAAACTGTATGGCTCTTACCCTTGGTTACATGATGGGAGAGTGTGTAAGTATGAGTGTAAATATAGATTCTCTAAAAATTGTTAGAGATATCTACAAGAAATTTGTGCAATAAACATCTTTAATTCTGTAATTAAATTTTCCTTGTGGTTTTTGCAGCTGCACATAATTTTGCTACTGCACGTGTGATAGCCTGCTTTAAATCCTGGAGGAGATAGTCTACATAAAAATTGCCTGTTCTCCCTGGTAATCTCTCTAATAAGGGGAGAATATGCATTGACCTAAAAACTGTATAACTCACAGTGCAATAAACATGTGTGATATCGACTTCTCCTTTGCCACATATATTTACTTGTTCCGCTAATGGGTTCTTATTATACCTGCCTTGGAGGAGTGCTGCGGGGAGGATGTTAAATCTGGCTCTGAAGAATGCTATTCTATGTTTCGGGAAGATCAGGTCCTCTAAATATCTTGATGGATCCCACACCCCCTGGTTAATTCTGTTCCTACTATGGAGAGGCAACTTATTTATTTCTGAATGGAACTCCATGTCTTTTATTCTATTAATGACTACTTGCTTAGCTTGGTCAAAGCCTAGGGATATTGAAAATGCTGGGGAGAACCCATAAGAGCCCAGCTTGTGGTCTATAACTTGTGGGGAAGTTATCTGTCAACACTAAAAGAGTCAGTCCCTCTGGGAAGAAATGAATTTTTAGCCAATAAATAATCATCAACCAATCAAGGAGAGAAGCAACCTGGAACTATCAGTTGGATTGTCAAACTGTTAGAAGTTGTTTTGAAGTTCAATGTATACTTTACAATCTTATAAAGTTTATAAGATTGTAAGTTTACCTTATAAACAATATAGCTACAAATAATTGTAAAACTATTCAGAAATATATTTTTAAATAATTTGATGCAGAATAGCCGACACTTTCTGGAATGGAAAAATAAATACAGTTTGGCTATACAGAGTTGGGCTGCATGTCTCATGGTATCTGTCTTAAAACAGTTTTTAGATTAATTAAGAAAATTTAAAAATATTTGAAACATTAGAATAAATTAATATTACCGTATTTTCCGGCGTATAAGACGACTGGGCGTATAAGACGACCCCCTACTTTTCCTGTTAAAATATAGGGTTTGGGCTATACTCGCCGTATAAGACTACCCCTCTTCCAACGCACACCAAATAAAAATTAAAAAAACATCAACTGGCTCACCCACAATGTAAAAGCAGCTGTGCTAGACCCAAAATGGCCCCTGAAACAAGCAGGAACCTCACACAGCCCCAAAAAGCCCCAAAAAACAACTTTCACGCTTTACACACACACAACACAACACAACACAACACAACTGGCTCATCCACAATGTAAAAGTAGCTGTGCTAGACCCAAAATGGCCCCTGCAACAAGCAGGAACTTCACACAGCCACAAAAAGCCCAAAAACCCAACTTTCACACTTCACACACACAAAATTCCACATACAGCTTTGTGAGATTTTGTGTGTTTGTGTAGTTAGAGTGAAACACTACAGAAACACACTAAATCTCAGAAAGCTACACAAATATTATTTTATTTTATTTTATTTTTATTTTTATATGAAAGCTAAATTTAAAACTTCCTAAACTTTAAATGGCTAGGTCTAAAAAAGAACTAAAAAAAAACCCAATTAACTATTTTTTTTTAAAGATCCCAAAGGGGAAAAAAACTTACGTACCCAATAGAACAGGGGTCTCCAACCTTGGCAACTTTAAGACTTGTAGACTTCAACTCCCACAATTCCTCAGCCAGCTTTGTTTTGCTGGCTGAGGAATTCTGGGAGTTGAAGTCCACAACTCCCTGCCTGCTTGGTTGCAGGCAGGGAGTTGCTTGCTGATGGAATGGATTCAGGCAAGCGAAGCAAGGCAAGCAGCTAAGGCAGTGGTTCTCAACCTTCCTAATGCCGCGACCCTTTAATACAGTTCCTCATGTTGTGGTGACCCCCAACGATAAAGTTATTCCTAAAACCATCAAAAATATGTGTTTTCCGATGGTCTTAGGCCAGGGGTCCCCAACCTTTTGGACCTCAGGGACCACCAACTTCATAATTTTAAATTTCGCAGACCACTAATACGAATCCAGTGCCCCGCTTGCTGAAGCACCTGGACTCCCAGTACGGGATGGGGTCCTTCAGGCACTCTCCATCCTCTCTGTCTCTCTCTCTCTCTGTCTCCCACTCTTTCTCTCTCATTCTCTCTTTCTCTCTCTCTCATTTTCGCTTTCTCTCTCTCTCCCTCTTTCTTTCTCTCCCACTCTTTCTCATTCTCTCTTTCTCTCTCCCCCCTCTCTCATTCTCTTTCTCTCTCCCCCTCTCTTTCTCATTCTTTCTTTCCCCCACTCTTTCCCTTTCTCTCCCCTCTTTCTCATTCTTTCTCTCTCTCCCACTCTTTCTCTCTCATTCTCTTTCTCCCCCCTTTCTCTCTTTCTCCCACTCTCTTTCTCTCCCCCCACTCTCTCTCATTCTCTTTCTCTCTGTCCCCCTTTCTCTCCCCCCCACTTTCTCTTTCTCCCTCCCGCTCTTTCTCTTTCTCTCTCTCCCCCTCTTTCTCTCTCTCCCCACTCTCTCCCTCTCATTCTGATTCTCTCATTCTGATTCTCTTTCATTTTCTCTCCCTCTCTTCTCATTCTCTCTCTGATTCTTTGGTTCTCTTTGATTCTGTCTCTTTCTCTGTCTCTCATTCTCTCTCTCTCACTCTCTCTCTCTGATTCTCTCTGTCTCTTTCTCTCATTCTCTTTCATTCTGTCTTTCTCTCTCTTTCATTCTTTGTCTCTTTCTCTCTCTGTCTCATTCTGATTCTCTCTTTCTCTCTCATTCTCTCTCTCTCTCATCTCATGGGCCAGCCAGTGTCTTGGGGCTGAGAGGAAGTCAAGCATCTCCCTGAGAGACTGAGGGCCGGAAGAAGTGTGGGAGCGAAGCACTACTTGAACTTGTGCGGCATGAGCATTCCGCCTTGGTATATTTGTGTCAGGAGTGGCGCAAGGCAGCCTTTGTTTCCTGCTGCCTGGCACTCAGAGTGGTAAATAGCATCTGATCCGGAGAGCTGCTGGATTTTGCTCTCTAATCCGGCTGCCAAATCGGCCCCCTGCAAACTCTCGTCTCTCAAGGAGCGCTCCCTGAAGCGGGGCTGGAAACTTTGGTTGGACTGCTTGAGAGAGGAGAGCTTGCAGGGGGGCGATCTGGTGTCTGCAACGGAGAGCGGCATCCGGCTTTTTCTCTCCGCTGTAAGAGCGCTGTAAGAGCGGCAGCCCTCATCTCCTAATGCTTGGGACTGCAAAATCCAGCTGCTCCCCGGACCAGTCACCATTTACCGCTCCGAGTCCCAAACATTAGGAGATGAGGGCTGCCGCTCTTACAGCGCTCTTATAGCGGAGAGAAAAAGCTGGATGCCGCTCTCCATTGCAGACACCAGATCGCTCCCCTGCAAGCTCTCCTCTCTCAAGCAGTCCAACCAAAGTTTCCAGCCCCGCTTCAGGGAGCGCTCCTTGAGAGACGAGAGTTTGCAGGGGGCCGATTTGGCAGCCGGATTAGAGAGCAAAATCCAGCAGCTCTCCGGATCAGACGCTATTTACCACTCTGAGTCCCAGGCAGCAGGAAACAAAGGCTGCCTTGCGCCACTCCTGACACAAATATACCAAGGCGGAATGCTCATGCCGCACAAGTTCAAGTAGTGCTTCACTCCCACAGCTTCCAGCCATCGCAAACACCACTTCTTCCCGCTTCTGCCGCCCCCTCCCCCACCGCCACAACAGCACCATTCATTCCGGATGGCGAGGGCTGCGCTCGTTTTTCTGTATTGCACCACCATCAAAACCCCTGTGAAAGGGTTGTTTGACCCCCCCAACCACTGAGCTAAGGTAAGCAAGCCAGGAGAATGCGCTGCGCACTCCCACCCTTTGCCTGCGAGCCCGGACGCTGATCCGGACGGCTGCAGAACGAACTGGGCACTGGCTGTCATGTCTTTTCTGCTGTGCGGGGTTCGGCACCTGGGCTCCCGGGGTTTAAGCCTCTGGGCCAGCCCGTGCTGCTCCATGATGTTCGCTTCGGGCTCCTTGGAATTGCTGCTGGGCGCTTCTTCCCGTTGGGGCGATGGTGGGTGGCTGCGAGCCTGGAAGAGGTGGTGAAATGCAGAGCAATACCTCGTGGGGAAGGAGTCCGCCGTGGCTCCCGCAGTCCACTCACCATCGCCCCAACGGGAAGAAGCGCCCAGCAGCAATTCCAAGGAGCCCGAAGCGAACATCCTGGAGCAGCACGGGCCGGCCCAAAGGCTTAAACCCCAGGAGCCCAGGTGCCGAACCCGGCACGGCAGAAAAGACATGACAGCCGGTGCCCAGTTCTTTCTGCAGCCGTCCGGATCGGCGCCAAGCCAGGAAAGTGCGCTGCGCACTCCCACCCTTCGCCTGCGAGCCCGGGCGCCGATCCGCTTGGACTGCGGGAGCCACGGCGGTGCTGGCCGGGCTGGGTCTGGTGCAGTGGGCGGAGATGAAGGAGCAGCCTCGGCGGTAGCAGCAGCAGCAATTACAACGGGAAAAGCTGTGGGGAAAGGAGGACGAGGAAGATCTGGCAAGGCGGTGCGAGCACTTCATGGCTCCTCCGGTGAGCGGATTGGGAGAGCTGCGCGACTGGGGCGGAGACATGCGAAGTCGCATGGGGCTTCTCATAATGGAGACGCAGAGCCAGGTGTGCAAGGCGCTGGCCCAGGTCGACCGCGGCGCCGCTTTCACCGTGGACTGCTGGGAAAGGAAGGAAGGTGATCCGAATTCCGGGGTAGAGTGGGGACGCGTTCCTTTCTCGTGGGCCCCGCACTGCCTGGCACCTCTTGTAGGTTGGAACTAATTCGGAGTACAGCTTCCCCTCAATGTTGCCGGCGCTCCCAAAGTGTCATCGGTCAGCGCCAGCAACTCAGATTCGGGTACCCGGCGTATAAGACGACCCCCGACTTTTGAGATGATTTTCCTGGGTTAAAAAGTCGTCTTATACGCCGGAAAATACGGTATTTTAAATGGTGGTACTCATTATAAAATATATCTACTATATTTAGTTTACTTACCATTTTAAATTATTACTTAAAACAACTGTTTCAGGAAGCTTCTCCTGTCCAGTGTGTATAAAAAGGACAACAGCACTTAATAATGTTTGAATAGTGCCACAATGAAAATATTGGGATAGGCAAAAAAGAAGACAGACATTTCATGAACTGCCTTGCACTGCTATGGAATTTATTTGGTTCTGGGATGCTGCTCCTTTCCGGTTGCTTGTGTCAGGCATGTACCATCATACCCAGATGCATAGAGTTCAAACTAGCTACTTTATTTTCTGTACCAATTTCATAGGATTCTTCCCATTTTGGCCTGGGAAAGACTAGATAAAGGCTCAGAGACATTTGGGAGGTCAGACCTTGCTCTCTTGTATATCTGTATATCTTGTGTATCCATGCTAATTCCCCATTTGATACCTCCTCCTGACTGGGACCTTGATTTTAAGTTTAGCTTTTATGAAAAGTATCTATGATAGGAACATATAAGGTTATAGTTTTCTCTGTCATAAGAGAGTGAATGCTAAATTGTGTATAGACTGTTAGCATCTTGTATTCTTTCTTGTTCATTGCTGTATTATGTGGAATGGATGTAGTTTGAAAAGTTGGCCTTTAAAAATAGAATATAATTTATTATTTTGTTTATATAAAACTCAGCTTGATATAATGATTTTCTTCTGACTTATTTGCACTTACGTTTTTGAATATCTGTAGTATGAGCAATAGTTTGTATAATATATAAAATTTATTTCTTTTTTGCAAATAGCATTCCAAATTTGTGTGAAATTGTTTAAAACAATACATTTTTAGAATAAAAACAGCTGGAATAGTCGCAAAATTCTGCTATATGTAATACTATATATAGTATATTTATATACCGGTATTAGGTTAGTACATAAAGTCAAGCTTTGCTTGAGATATTTGAGTTGAGGGTAGAGATATTGCTAATTGACAAAGTTACATATGGAAACATTTCCTTTAAGCATTAAAATGAAGTATAATTAATAAATATAAATGTTATAGTTTATATTGGTTGCCTTTATATATTGAAGGTTTTAAATTTTTTTGAATTGTATTGAAGGTACAAATCTCCAAAATTAAATGATACGAAATAAACTTTACTGAATGGAGAGGAACTTAATTCTGTATTACTTTTTAATCATGCTACAAAAACAAAAACAAAAACTCTCTCACTATATTTGAGCCGATTATTTCTCTTGAAGATTGCTTTATGTGTCCCTCTTTGTAGTCTTCTGTTTCTGTTAATAAAAATAAATTGATGGGGAGATCAGTTAAACAGATTTTCATATTTCAAATGTAATTATGATGTAGTTGATAAGATTATTTAGTCATGTGCCAGATTGAGTTGCAATCTTTATAAAAAATAAAATGTATATCCTTTCTCTTAAAAGATTAGTTCATTGCTAAATGTGGAAATATTGAAGTTAAGTACTTTAAGTACTTAACTTCACACATTATTAACGTTTATGTAATAGTCCTGTTTATCATATACCTTGGATTGGTTCATTTGAAAAAAAAATTCTTTGAAAAAATATAAGCAGATTCTTTAGAAAAAATATAGCTTGATTTTACTTCTGTGCAAGGTAGAACTATATAAAATCATACCTGATGCTCTTTATTATATGGTAAAAGATCCAGTATTTAGCATTAAATACTTTATTTGACTATTTCTGCTTCATTTTTTAATAAATACATTAGAAAAACAGAGGCTAGTAGAGTAGCTATATTAATTAATCATTCATTACTTTACTGTAGAGTGTAAAGTTTGATACTGTTTAGCTCATTATTCCCTATAAGAGTATATAGGATTATAGCTTTAGTTGTGAATTTCAGTTGTCAGAGAGTGTAGAGCAGCTCGATTTCATTGAGGGCCACATCAGGGTTGTGTTTGACCTTGTGGGGCTGGAGTGTGTGGGCCAGGGTGGGCGTGGCCAGCTCGACATCACTTGTGTCAGGGGCGCCTGTGGTGGCCCAAGCACTCTGCTAGCGAAAATGTGCTCCCAAGCTCTGTTTTCAGCTGTGACAGCGTCCTGCATTCCTCTGCCAGTGAAAACGGATCCCTCACGAGGTCCATTTTTGCTGGCAGGGTCACTGCGGGCCAGTCCTTTGCCGTTTCCAGGGCGGCCCCATGGGCCAGATCTAAGCACCTCGCAGGCCAGATCTGGTTTAGAGCATCATTTCTATGAACTGGCTTAACCTTCAAGGAGAGAATAATTGAATTTTTGGGGCACTCTGCAAACTTATAAAGCAGGAATCTCCAACCCCATACCGCTTGTACGAAACCATCCCCTCTCCCTCCCCCTCGCTGGGCCACCAAACTGGAAAGGTTTGGACCACTGTTGTAAAGGCTCTTTTTGGAGACCCTTTCACAATTTCTTTCAGAGTCAATAAGGTAAGGCTGATACTTATTTTACTGCTATATTATATTATTATATACACAAAAATGTGAAATCACAGTTGCCAGTTCTTTAGCTGGTGTTTGTGTCTTCGTATACATCGAGTTCTGTCCAAGAACCTAGGATAATCTAATGAACCAGCATAGCTTTTGTGTGGATCTAATCAGCGCACCCATTTGTTAATGACAGATAAAATTTTTGCCATTCTAAGTGCTGTGCAATATGTTTGGTATGACATCCAGTGGGAGCCATTATGGCTGGTTTATGCCATAAACTTTCCATTTTTATTTTCAAATCTTGATATTTGTGATTTTTCTCAATTTTATTTGCCTGCTATTCTATTATTTCCTAGTATCGCCACATCAATTATCCCCATTCTTTTTAGCCCCAGTTAAATCTGCGCTTTGTGCCAAGATTATATTATTTTATTTTATTTTATTTTATTTTATTTTATTTTATTTTATTTTATTTTATTTTATTTTATTTTATTTTATTTTATTTTATTATTTTATTTTATTATTTTATTTTATTTTATTTTATTTTTTCATTTTATGTAGTGAAAACAGTCTAGTGTCATAATGGTTTGAAACAGCGCATAGATTTAGTACATCTTTTTTTAGTACATCAGTTACTCATATCATTCATTAATGCATAACTTTTACCATTATTTCTTTTACATTCTTTTACATAAGTTGCAATCCTCTGCATGCCAAGTAATACCAAATAGTAATAGATATTGACATCTACTAACCATTCACAGCTTTGGGTAAGGCTTTTATATAATGTTTGTTAATAAGATAGAAATGTGTACTATATGCTAGGTTACTAGCCTTTATGGTACATGCTTTACCTGCAGCATCCTCTGATAATGGTCAGGACAATATTGATCAGTTTGACATATTTTGGCTCATATGCCACAAATGCGGCAATAGCTCAAGTATGCTTTTATTCCAAGTATGCTATTTGGGTTAGGATCTATAATTGAGATGCTATCTTATAAGCTCATATACAGGTAGTCGCCAACTTATGATCACAATTGAGCTTCAAATTTCTGTTGCTAAACAAAACATTTGTTAAGTGACTGTTGCCCCATTTTACAACTTTTCTTGCCATAGTTGTTAAGTGAATCACTACAGTTGTTAAGTTAGTAACATGGTTGTTAAATTAATCTGGATTCCTTATTGACTTTGCTTGTCAGCAAAATGGGATCACATGACACTGGGACATTGTAATCATCATAAATATGAGTCAGTTGCCAAGTGTCTGAATTTTGATCACATGACCATGGGGATGCTGCAATGGTCATAAGTGTGAAAAACGGTTTTAAGTCACTTTTTTCAGTGCTATTGTAACTTTGAATGGTCACTAAGTGAACTTTTGTACTATTGTTTGCATATCATCAAATAACATACATACACACATATAAACACACACACACACACACACACACACACACACACACACACTGTAGTGACACACACACTACAGTATGTAAACATAAATGTTCCAAAATATTTAAGTGTGACATATTTGCCATTGAGTTGAATGGTAACACTTGAATGAGTTGATGAACACTGTCCACCCACTTGATGGAGGGAATGACAAGGTATTCTAGAAGTTGTTTAATATCATGTACAGTGATTAATATTTTATTTACTCTGTCTTCAAGCTAGAGTTGTAAATGAAATTCAAAATCTAATCTAAATTATAATTCTGGTTTAAGAGAGCCATTTTATATGTAACTTTGCTGTTACATACAAAATGAATGATTTTGTATGTACTAAACGATCAGGCCATGTACACCAGAAAGTTTTCCCATTTTGACAGAATGTGTTAGAATTCTTTATTATTGTACATGGAAATCAAGCCATTTTGTTAGTAGTTCAAACCCAATACTGGCATTTGTTGTAATTAATTACATTAGAAAATGAAATAGCATTTAAAGCTTCTCTAAAGAAAATGTAATCACAATTCCTTCTATAAAATTAGTATGGTAGCATTCATTTTCATTCCACTAAATTAGATTGATATATAGTTTTCTGATTACCTGTTAACATATAAAAGAGCCAACAATAAATATGAATATTGTTACAATTTTTTGTGCTTCATGTTTCAGGGATTTATTTGTCCTCTTTGTATGAAATCTCATGGATCAGCTGAAGAACTTTTTAAACACTATGAAGCAGTTCATGATTCTGGTATTGATACAAGTCATGCAGGAGAATCTAACATGACCCCCAAAAGGTGCTTCTAAATACTGGTTTATTTCTTTTTATTATATATTAAATAGTAATTTATTGTAACTGCATTTTAATCACCAGTTAATTTGAATATTAGATGATATTGTGAAATATGTTACTTTATAGTAGAAAAATACATTCAATGAAAAGAAGGTTGCTAATACTAAAAGCTTTTATTTTTAAACTATATGGTGGATTGAATAGTATCTTGGTTTAGATTTACCTTAGATTTGTCTCATGAAGACAGTTAAACCTTTTTTGTTTTGCTAGGCCTCAGAATTATGCTTTAATTTATAGAAATGAAAATGCTTTAAATGTTTTGATGCTACCAACATATTAATTTCATTAAATTAATTGAATTGAAATTAAAAGAGTGGGAATATAAAAAGAAAGAATGAATCCATAGATCTAAGGCGAAGTCTTATTTAATTAAGAAATAAGTTTCATTATAGTCATAGTGATTTATCTCTCCAGGAGCATGCTTAAAATTGTGCTACATTTCTCAATTATTTTAATGTTTGGTGATTAATATGAGGACAATTTATTTTATTTTTAAAAATTAATCAAAATATGTTTAAATATATTATTTAACAGAAATAAATTGAAATTAATTGCAGTGATTTTTAAGACATTTAAATATATATATTTCCTTCTTTTTAATATGGATTATATTCAGTGATGACATGACTTTATTGAGGCAAGAACTTCAAGACCTGCAAGCTTCGCTTAAGGTTGGGAGAGTATATTCAGCTTTTTATTTCAATTTACAAAGCAGATCAGAGTGTTATTGAAGTCCCAAGTTCATATTGTTCTTTTAACTGTCTTTCTACAGGAAGAACGATGGTATTCTGAAGAGCTGAAGAAAGAATTAGAAAAAGTTCATGGGCAGAAGCAGCAAGTAATTATTTTAAAATATTTGAAGCAAGCTTTCCACAAGCCATTTTTAATCAACCATGAAATGAAGATTATTACCTATTTTGTAAGGCACGTGGCCTGACTTAGTTCTAATTGTGCTAATCTTCTTTGTAAGGGGGCGTGATGGCTCAGTGGTTGAAGACGCTGAGCTTGTCAGCTGGAAAGCTGACAGCCCAGGTTTGAGACCTGAGTGCTGTGTGACGGGGTGAGCTCCCGTTACTTGCCCCAGCTCCTGCCCACCTAACAGTTCAAAAGCATGCAAATGTGAGTAGATAAATGGATACCACTTTAGTGGGAAGGTAACAGCGTTCTGTGTGCCTTGGCATATATCATGCTGGCCATATGATCACAGAAATGTCTTCGAACAATGTTGGCTCCCTTGACTAAAAAGCAGGGATGAGCACTGCCCCCTAAAGTCAGACACAACTGGACAGGGGAAATCTTTATCTTTACCTTTTAGCTTCTTTCTATTAATTGCTAATACAGTGAAAGGAGGATTTTTTAAAAAATAATAATTTAAAAACAGATTTGTTAATGTAAGCTCCCATTGGGATGTCATAATGAAAATTGTTTGATGGGAAAAACACTTGTAATTCATTCCTAGATGTGATTTATTACACGTTTTCATTTATTTTAATGGATTCAGTCTGAAACAGCAGCATTGTGAATTATAGCTTCCAACACATGATGGATCCTTATAGTAATGTTAGTTAATAGAGGATCTATCACTCTTAATGATGTGCTCAAGTATAGGAATTCTCAATCATAAAACTTGGTTTAAGATCCTTATATTTTTATTTTCTACAGTAATTATGCAAATGGTTAGAAACTTGTAACACAAAGTGCACTCATAACTTTCTTTCTTTCTTTCTTTCTTTCTTTCTTTCTTTCTTTCTTTCTTTCTTTCTTTCTTTCTTTCTTTCTCTCTCTCTCTCTCTCTCTCTCTCTCTCTCTCTCTCTCTCTCTCTCTCTCTCTCTCTCTTTCTTTCTTTCTTTCCTCCCTCCCTCCTTCCCCCCTCTCCCTATTTCGCTCTCTCTTTCTCTTCCTTCCTTCCTGCCTTCCTTCTTTCTTTAGGAATCCAAACCTGATGGTCTGGCAACTGCTGCCTCTACAGGTGACAAACTTAAAAAAAAAAACAATCTCATGAAACATAATTGTCCAGAAAAGTGATTTACTGATCAATATCTCTCATTAAACCTGTTTATCCATAAAATAATTTATTGACTGATTGTAAATACTTTAAATAATTTAAAATATTGAAGATTCTTTTTTCATGTATTAATTAATATAGTAATTCTGTAAGAATAATCTTTTTATTGAACAAACTTGATCTTACTGCTTATCTGTTGTAGAAGTTATTTCTGTTTTAATTGATGTTGTTAAAAATAAGGATTTCAGTGTCCCGTTTACTGAGTACTAGAATCACAATTGCTATTTTTATCAGATCAAATAACTGTAAAATAGTTGGTGCATCATAATTTATATATAGTTGTTTTTCTTAGTGTTTATCCTTTTTGACTGCAGGGTCCAGTTGTTTTTGTGCTGTGCTTGTTAGTTCATACAACAAAGCTTTCAATGCATGATATGACAAGGCTTTTATTTTTTTTCTCAGTTGGCTTGCTGCAGAGCCTGATACTGATTATGGCTGAGAAAGAATGATTGACCCAGGGTCGCACAGCTCTGGTCATTTCCTTTAAAGCCCTACAGAAAGATATAACAGCTAATATCTTGCCAGATTGCCTGGTTTTGAGAAGGCTTCTTGAGAGTCCTCCGCTTCATGAGAGACATGAGGTGTGGATGAGATGATAGGTCTTCTATATATTCCCCATTTTGTGGAATAGTCCCCCCTCGAAAGTACCATATGTGCAGTCTTCATTTTGCTGTCATTCTGGAAATTAGTTAAATCTGTTTTATTTCAGCGAAGTTTTGACCTCATTCAATCGATCAAGGATGCCAATTTTGGCTTTGATTATTATCATTTGATTGTTTTGCTAATTTGTTTCCTTTTCCTTACTATATACCATCAAAATTAGGATGGGCTCTAAGTAGTGACAAATAAAGGAGGCAGGACAGAATTCAAGAAATCTTGGTTAAAAAAGAGAAACTTTTGTCTATGTTTGTTTTTATAAAATACTTTTGTCTATATTTGTTTTTATAAAATATTATTTTAGTTTCACTTAGTAATCATACTTTTTATTTTAGAATTGGAATCTTTAGAACAGCAGTTAGAAGACAGTCAAGTAGAAAAATTTAATATCAAACAAATGAAAGACTTATTTGAACAGAAAGCAGCACAACTGGCCACTGAGATTGTGGGTAAGTTGTCCATACTTATTGCACAATATAGTGTCGTCTTCTTGTTTAAATTGAAGGAACGCCTTTTTAAAAATCTTTCTCTACAACAGAACTTAAAGCCAAATATGATGAAGAAACAAGCCTTCGAGAACTTGCAGAACAGAAAGTGACTAATTTGACACAAGAGTTACAGAAGCAAAAAGGTGTATGTGAAGATTTAAACACAGAGCTGGTAATTCTTGTCATGTTTTATCATGCCTTGTCTAATTGGAAAGGGATTATTCCTACAGCTTGATCATTTAAATTACAGATCTTTAAAAAACAAGTTATTTATTTTTATAATGATCTATTTCTGGTGCAAAATAAAGAATCATCTTCTAGGCTACAATAATGCATATGTCTCTTTCCCAAGCTAAAAATAAATACTTTAATTTGAAATATCCTTTGTTTTCCATTCATTGCCATCTTTTTCCTGGTTATCATGGCAATAGTAACTTGCTGTCACTAGACAATTATTTATCCATTCTCATTCTTAATTATTGCTGTTCTTTTGTTAGAGTTAATTTGCAATATGTGTTTTATAAATTATGCTGTATTTATATTTGTGCACATTTTATAAATTTCAAAGTGCATTCCTACTGATGAAAATATTTTAAAATATAAAATTAAATATAAGGACTGTGTAGAAATTTACATTTAAAAATTCTTGGCAGGATTACAAATATATATTAAATACCCAGAATAAAAGATAAAATGTCCACAGTATATAAGATATGTAATTGCTAAGAGTCAACATCAACTTAATGATACATAATCGGTCAAATATGGACTATGCATAAAAAAATCAATCAAGATCATATCAACATATAAGATAAAAATGGGGGGAAAAAATCCACAAGATAGCGTCATTTTAACTAAGCTGAAAAATGAAGTTAAAAAATCCCTCCAGAAGAGATCTACCTTCAGTTGCTTCCACTGGGGCAAGTCAAACATACAGGAGAAGTGTATGTTCCATAACATATAGTAGATGCTGTAGAGTAATGGAACAAATATCTTCTCACGTCTTCAATGCTCCTAACTTCACAAGAGTAAATGATTAACTATAAGTAACTTTTCCTTTGTTGTAAGTTTTGGACAGGTTAATTCTAATTGCAAGAAATCTTAGTCCATGTAAGACTTTCTAGATTAAATCAGCACTTTAAATTGAACCTGGAAACCTGTTAGTAACCAAACTGGGTTTGCAGCACAGTTGTAAAGTGGACTACTGCTTTTTTGCATCAATGGGAATTTTTGATTAGTCATTAAAGGAAAGTTCATGTAAAGTTCCTTTACAGTCCAGTTTGTGTTGCAATAATCCAGGTAGTGTCCTGGATTATTTATGACCTTTGTTCTATGTAAGACTGTCATTAGTGCACAAGTCAAAGGACAAGGAGCTCTTTGATTCATAATGTGCTCATGGGCACTGTTAGGTTCAGCTTGTAGCTTACTCCTAACTTGTTGGTCAGGCAATATATCTGTTTCTTTAAGAAACAACTGAGCCATGTAATCAGGGTTTGCTGAACCCTGTAATTAGGCTACAGTGCATAAATAAGCAGCGCAGAGAAGCGTTCTTTGTTCCTGATTGTTCCTGTTCCTGTTGCTTCCTGCGTCTTTCTGCTGATTGGTGTTAGACTGGATTGTTATATGGTACTGTATACCGAGAATTACTAAAGTCTGTTTGCTTTGGTAAGGGAAGATACTTACTGGACTGATATTACTGTTTATGACCTTGGACTGTTTTACCTACACCGAGATTGCTTATTATCTTGTATATAAAGTATTTTTCTCACACAAGCTGCACGTTTATCTCCTTCCCTGTGTGTTTCTGCTCTGCTCGTTGCACAAGCAACAAATACTTTTTACACACACCCTAACATTGGTTATGGGCCCAGAACGTTCCAGGGCTCTTTAATTTGTTTTTGCGGAAGTGAGAAGTGCAGGCAGTGGGTGTAGTAGTCAAGATGATGGCTTTTGAGCAAGGTACAAGTTATTCTACCATAACCCGGTTGGATGGTACAAACTATGTTACCTGGTCCACAAAATGCTGTCTACTTTTGCGAAAAGAAGGACTGTGGGACATGGTTAATAATCCACCGGACATAACTGCATTGAATGCTGCTGACGAAGAAGATGCCAAAAAGATAGCGAAGTTTCACAGGGACAACGAGCGTGCTTTATGCATCATTGGCCTGACACTGGGAGACCAGCAACTTGTCCATTTCCGGGGCGAAGAGTCTGCTGCGAGGTGTTGGACAAAGCTAAAGAAGCTCTACGTTCGTGACTCTGTGGGTGTCCATATCTACCTGACACGGAAATTATTTCGCTTACATCTTCAGAAAGGAGGAGACATGATGGCTCACCTGGACTCCATGACAGGGCTTTTCCAGGAGCTACATGAGAAAGACCTTGTGTTTACTGAACTGCAGCAAGTTTATATTATTCTTTCATCGTTGGATGACAGTTATGACTCTTTTGTTTCATCATTAGAAGTATTGTCTAGAGATGAACTAACATTGGCCAGTATAACTGGTAGGTTACTGGATGAGGCCAAACGTAGGCAAGAACGAGACCAGTTAAGGATGCAACAGCAACCAAAAGTGGAAGCTGTATATGAGAATGTCAATATTGTTAAACGCTGTTATGCATGTGGGGCTAAGGGGCACATTGCAAAATATTGTAAAAATAAGAAAGTGTCTGCTAGAAACTCTGCTAAACCCAGGAAAGGGTGTAATTTAGCAACCAGTTCATCTAATAATATAAAAGATGATTGGTGGGTGATTGATAGCGGTGCCTCTCAATCCATAATAAAAAACAGAAAACTGTTTCTAAACATGAAGAAAAGTACTAATAAGGTCAAATTAGCTAATGGCTGGAATGTGACTGTAGCTGGGGAGGGACTTGTTCAATGTTCTATTAGTAAGCACCCTTTACCCATGCTTTATATCCCTAGTTTGAAATATAACCTTTTATTTGTAAAGTCATTACTACATTCTGGGTTTACAGTAACTTTTAAAAACAACAAATGTTTGCTGGAATGTGAAGGCACTGTAGTTACTGCAGAATTAGAATTAGAAAACGACACCCTAACAGGCACATAGAATAGCTATTGGGAACACTTTTAAATCCAGTCTGTCTTTTCACTAGTTTGTGTGGCAGCTATGGAATTTTAGGAAAAGATGCAACTACTTCAAGGATTTTTCAGCATGTGCTTTGCTGAAAACTCTTACGGTTTTCAAAAGTTATTATACTCTCAATGTCTGCTAACCCTACGATTAATTAATCATTAATTATTAATTAATCAGCAGTTGAAAATATTGATGTTGAATGTCTCTAAGTAGTTAAAGTGGATTTAGCTCCATAGTATTTTAACAAAATAAGCTCAAGAAAATTTATTAAAATTGCAGAAGGCTAAGAAAAAATATTGGAACTACAGCATAGAATTATTTTAGTTATATTTGAGTATACTATAACAGCTTTTATGAAATTAAGTAGCTTTAAGACTGGAGTATGGAATATGGAAAATATATTTCCACACATAAACATACAAAATTGGTTTTGCACTGTAATTTTATAAACCATGTTGAAAATATAGTTTCATTCTGAACTTTGTTATACTGATTTTTATATTGCTCTTTTCTAAAGCTTCAAAGACCCGGGGTAGAAGATGTTGCAGTTCTAAAGAGGGAATTAGTCCAAGTTCAAACATTGATGGATAAGATGACTTTGGAATGTGAGAAAGAATCTGAAAAACTGAAAGATGAATGCAATCATTTGAGAGCAGAATATACAAATGCAGAGGTAATGAATTTAGTCAAAACATTTGAATATGAACCATAATTTTATAATTTAATGTGGTTGTATTAGTAGAAAGCTGTATTATAAAAATTTGATAGTCATTTATTGGTGGTACAATACAACTCTTTTTGCTGCAAGATAACACTTTCTCCCTTTTGGAAATTCTCTAAATGCAACATGTAGACCCAGTCAGTGCAATATTAATCTCTTTATTTGGGTTTGTGGTTCTTAACTGCTTCTCAACTCTGTTTAAGACACATTGTGTGCTTCCAAACCTCTGAGGAAATGGAAACATAGAAGTGGCAACTCCAGAAGTTCTTGATGAAAAAATTAGAGGATTGGAGCTCTGATAGCTAATTTTTAGATTCTAAGAAAGAAGATTCATCAGAAGAAAGTAAATGGCACTACTATAAATAGTGGCAGAAGAAGCAACTCTAGGAACAAGTCCATGCATGAAAATATCTGCAGGAAGCAATAGAAATCGGACATATTCTGCATCATTGGAATCATTAAGGATTAGTCTGAGTTCTCAGATTTAGGAGCTGAAAAAATCTGCCCAGGCTGAGCGTTAGTTTGCTTCACATGAAAAAAAATGACACCTGAGGGGAGACGGTTGTGGGCTGAGATAGCTGATCTATACAGTCTTTGTTAGCAAGTGTTCTGTCTCCAGCCCTTACAAAGAGAAGATCTACGAAAGCAAGTGATTTACTTGAAAGAAGTGTTTCTTTCAATTAGTGCAGCTAAGGAACTAGTCCAGTGGATGAGAAACTAAGTCCTATGACGATAGATGAAAGAGATGGGCATATTTCGCTTTGAAAAGTCTGAGAATGGGGAATGTAATAGCGTTCTTCATGCAGAAGGGTGCCAAGATCATTTTGACATCAGTGCAGAGTATAGAACATGAAATATTGGATTTAAGTCAGCAGGCAGGATAACTGATTAACTGTCAGGGGAAAAACACATTAACAATAAGAGTAATTAGGCAGTTGAAACCAAAGTTTGGGTTTCTCGTTGCTGGATTTGTACAAGTAGAAGCTAGGCAGCCTTCTCTAGGAGATGCTATAATTTGTATTCCTGTGGTAGGCAGAGGATGGAAAAACCCCTTCTACCTCTGATTCCAGGTTTAGTCATTCACAAAGACAAATATTTTCTGATTGAAAATGCAAATCAACACTTGTATATTTTTCTTCTTTTGATCATACAGCTTTTATATAGAATCTGCTGAGAATTGTGATTTTGTCTAAATTGGCTTTAAAATCACTGACGTCTGTCCCAATTAAATGTGCATGTTTTATCAGCATCACGCTACTGATTTAAGTGATCCATTGAACATTCTGTCTAATGTTGAAATAACATTTATCATTGTTTTCTTTTTCATTTACCCATCATTTTTTTTGGCTGCTTTCTGTGGAGGTCTTTAAATTTGAGGTAATACTCTAACCTTTACACCTCTTTTCAAAGGTAACTACAAACAAATAACAAACCAGATAGGAACTAATTTGTGCATGTATTTACAAGCCACCAATCCTTTTTTTGCGCTTATTTTACAAACTATTCTCACAATTAAACTAGCCAGATTTCCAGTGATTTTATGTGATTGGTATCAGTATCTGTATTTTGTCTGTTCTTAATGAATTTGCAACAAAACATTCTGATCTACTCTTTTGGGATTTAATTGTTTTATTATTTGTTAAGTGGTTTCATGAACCACATGAGGACTCTTTTTAGGGCTGAAAGGAATAGTAAGTAAATTTTGCAAAAATGCTGGATAAATGTAGTTCCAGAAAATCAGAAAAAGAAGACTGATCCAAAAGTGCATATCAGTTTTCTCCAAAATACTGCTTTCATGGCAAGAGATTGTATTTCCCAACTAGCTTTACAGAAGTTGCAGATGAACATGCCTGAAGGACAGTAGTTTAGGAAACATAGCCCATGAGAGCCTGGTCGTTACATGTCCTTTTAGGCTCATTCTCCCTTAATAAAAGAAGAAATGGAGTTTTGTGACCCAGTCTTTGGTAAGCTCATTGCATATAAATCAATAAGCCACAAAGATGTAGTCTCTTATATTTTATTGAGTCTTTAATATTTGAAATTGTGGTCAGGCACAATTGAATTGTGAATTTTTGTAAAGGAATTCACTTTGCATCTTATAATGAGAACTCTGTCAGATTTAGAGAAAACTCAAACTCTAAAACTTCCTTTGTTTTTTCTTACTGTCACTTTTTCATTATTGTACAGCAGTTCATTGGGGTTTATGTAATTCAAATGAATCTACTGTGTTTCCCCGAAAATAAGACATGTCCTGATAATAAGCCCAATTGGGCTTTCAAGCGCACGTGCTATAATAAGCCCCCCCCCAAAATAAGTCCCCCCCCAAATACTTATTTGCATGTGCAGCATGAGGTGAGGAGTTGGGGGAGGAGGAAAGGGGAGCAGGAGAAGAAGCGCTGGCTTGGATTGCAAAAGCCACGGACTGGCTCGATCGCCTTCCTCTTGAAGAGCCTGCAGGGCAAACAGGAGATTTGGGGTTTGGCCGAGTGGCAGAATTCTCGCTTCTCTGCCTCCCCATTCCTCCCCACCTGCCACTCCCCCTCGCGGGCTGAGATCGGCAAGCCTGATTCGGGGAGCTGAACATGCTGCTGCTGCCCAGGAGAAGAACGTCAGAAATGGGCTCTCTCGCAGTGCCTCCCCTCTCTCTTCTCCCGAGTGGCAGCGGTGCGTCCGACTAACCGAATCTGGGCTGCTGATCTCGGGTGGCAGCGGCTCTGACCTGATCCTCGCTGGTAATGCTGCGGGCAAGAACCGGCCACGCCAATCCCACTTCATGGCTGCATAGACAGCCCACACCAGCCACTTCTCGGAGTTCTGGTGCCAGTACCCCCCCCCCCCAGGTCAACAGGGCTAAGGCTGGGAAGAGTTTGTTAGCGGCCGCTTTTTGCGGCCGCCACTAAGAGAAGGGGCACGCAAGCTACAGTTGGTGGGAGCATCCTCCGCGAGGCCATTCCAGGTGGATGACAGGTATGCGTGGGGCATGTTCCCCCACTGTTCCCCCCCGCCTCGCCTCCTCACCTCATGCTGTTTGCATGGGAAACAAATTAAAAGCTGCCACGATTGCTGGAGGCAGCGGCCTGAGCAGCACCAGCAAAGCAGCTGGTCGGCGCTCCGGCATCAGTCCCCCTGGAAGTGGGCCGACTTTTAGGGGCCTCCTGCACCTGAAAAATAATAAGACCCCCTCGATAATAAGGCCAAGTCCATATTTTGGGGGTCAAAAGAAAATAAGACCCTGTCTTATTTTGGGGGAAACACGGTACATACTGATAATATTTTCCCCTCGTTATCTCCTTCTACTACACATCATTCACCCTGAAATCTGTCCTGCAATTAAATCCCAAGTATAGTATTCACTTTTAAAATAAAGTTATGTTCATGTTATGATATAGCATATAAAGCTATGTTATGTTCCAACATACTAGCTTTACTTTAATATATTTATTTTATTTAAGCACTCAGAACAACTATAAATTGTTGCCTACCTACCATTAGATTTCTAAAGGGTATACAGGAATTCTTTTTTCTGTTTTCATTCACATATCTTACAAAACTGAAGTTTTAATAAGTGCTACATTCACCCACATATATCACTTTCTGCACAAGAAAGTGCTTTAAAAGCCCTTACTTGTTTCTCCAAGCCTTATTTTCAAAACTCATGAAAAAGTAATATTTAAAGATATGGATGATGGAAAGAACAGTAGGTTCTAGTGCTTAGGTCCTAGTGAGTTTATTCTATGACAATATCTAAAATAATAAGATGTACAAAATAATAAGAATAGTTTATACCAAATACAAGGAAATCCTTTATTACCATTAAGAAGTACAATATAATTGTTTTTCACCAGGTGTTGGCATGTACAAACATGTATAGATATCTCTGTTTATATGTTTATCCACTCTGTTTATATACACAAACATTTCTATTTATGTATTCATTATTAATATCTTCCTTTCTTTTTGTGGAACAAAACTACAATTTTAGCTTTCAAATTTAAAATGAGACTTTTCTTTGTCTAAAACATATAATGTAGAATAGTAAGGTTGAAAGGAACATTGGACCCATGGCAGGAGATCCTACCCCATTCCAGATGGGATGGATACACATGATCATAGAAAGAACAACAGAATACAATTAACAAGAGATGGAAGAGACCCTGAAAGTCCTTTAAGAGAGGACCAGGGGTGAAATCCTCCCGGTTCGGACCGGATCGCCCGATCCAGTAGCGATGGCGGTGGGTGGTTTGGAGAACCGGTAGCAAAAATCCCTGCGCCCCCCTCCCCACCATGCCCAGCTGAGCCGCGCGATCACTAGAGGCTGTTTTTTTTCTTTTAAAAGCATTTTTTCTACAACCTCTTCAGCTGAAAAAATACTTTTAAAAGTAAAACAAAAGCCTCTGATGATCACGTGGCTCAGCTGGGATCATTAGAGGCTTTTAAAAGCATTTTTTCTACAACCTCTTCGTCCAAAGAGACTGTAGAAAAAAAAATTCCTTTAAAAGCGTCTGGCGATCCCAGCTGAGTTGCCTGATCGGCAGAGACTTCTAAAAGCATTTTTTCCTGCAACCTCTTCGGCTGAAGAGGTTGTAGAAAAAATGCTTTTAAAAGTAAAAAAAAAAAAAAAGTTGGCCACGCCCACCCAGTCACATTACCCCCACCCCCACCAAGCCATGCCCACAGAACCAGTAGTAACAAATTTTAGATTTCACCCCTGAACAGGAGACTTGCTTTTATAAAAAAATAATATTAACAGGAGTCATAAAATGTTTTATACACATGTTTCAGAATTATGTCTTACTAGGATCAGGAAAATTACTGGTACATATTGTCTGATGGCATCCACTATATTTTTCCTGCCAATCTGAGTTGAAATAGAGAAAGGAACCCTTCACTTCAGATCTGGATTTGGCAAGAATATAAGTAACTGATCCTTAGCCATAATGTTAAAGTTGCTTTATTTATGTAGCTTTTCTTGCAGATAGCAGAAACCAAGCAGGAATCATGCTTTTGTGATACAACTGTGACATTCTTTCCTCTTTTTTACTAGTAATGTTTGAAGAATTTATATAAAACAATGTTTCCATATGCACTTTGCATAGTATATATTTAAAGAACTTTGACTTTTTTCATGACACATAAATTTTTGTTATGGATTTCTATAATTATTTTATGGGAATATATTCCTATTGAATTAAAAGTATAAATTATTATTTTTTCATTCCCCCCCTCTCATAGGCTACCATTAATAAGTTAAATGCTGAACTTGCTAAAGGACCGCAAGAAGTTGCTACATATGTACAAGAGATCCAGAAACTTCAAACTTCAGTTAATGAATTTGCACAGAAAAATCGGGTAAAAATATTGTTATTTGTGTTTTGAAAGCTATAGATTGATGATCTTGTTCTGTTCTAAAGATAAAGTCTTATCAGTTATACAAATCATGAAGCCTCTGATATTACTTATTGAGGTCATTGACTTGTTCCTCTTCTAACATGACAAAATTAAGCCAAGATCTGTTCTTGGATAATGGATTCATGTATTTTAAAAAACAAGTCAGGGATGTTAGCCCTTTAGGAACCGTGGATTGATATGAAATATCATTATATTAGATCATGCAGTATTTTTCTGTTGATCCTAATGCAGCAGGTATCATACTTTCTATTCTTTCAGCATTTATATAGTTATATATACTTGCAAAAACATTTTGGTTCTGAAGCTCACATGGTTATGGCTGCAACTGAGCTTGCAAGTAACAGGAAAAGTGAAATGGCATTTTCTCAGTTTAGGTCTTTCTTGATAGTACAGTGGAATAATAAAAATCCAAACTCAGAATATTGTCTTATTACAAGAAAAATAACAGAAAACTTCATTTTGGGGCCCTCAGTGGTATATGTAGTCATGCATGTTTTTATATTAAAATACTAATTTTTCATTTTTAATTCATCTGCCTATTTTATTTAAAATTAATGAAATCTTAATTATATATGCAACTCAATTTTAGAAACTAGTGGAAAAATTAAAAAAGAAAGAATTGGAATATACTCAGTTAGAAGAGAGACAAAATGAAGAATCATTGGGTAAAAGGAATCTGCAAGCAACTCTTAATCAAAAGGAATTGGACTGTCAACAACTTCAGGCAAGACTGTCTGCATCCGAGGACTCATTACAGAGATTGCAGAAAGAATTATGTGAAAAGGGAGAAGCAAGCCAAAAACTTAAGGAAGAATTGTCAGAAGCTGAAGCCAAAAACCAGCATTTTAAGGCAGAATACAAGCAGCTACAACAACAAAGGGAAGAAAAAGAACAGCGAAGCCTACTGCTTCAAAATGAGCTTAATCAGGTAAAATTAAGTTTATCCATTCTTAATCAAATAAATTATAAAGTTTGATTTCACTTATTGACCAAGAAATCCTGTATGTACCTTTTTTCATAATTTAGACAGAAACAAAAGTTTTTTTTTAAGAAAACGGCCAACTACAGCATGCAAATACCTTCTGTAAACCATTGTTTTAAATTAATGACATAACTCAAATAAAACAGTCTTAGAGTCTTAGTATCATACAAAACTAATCCTGAAAGTAGCATTTAGTTTAAGCAGATTAAGAAACAGTGTTTCTCTCTCTCTTACCTCTACATTTGATTTCAAAGACACTTTACCTGCAATAAACCAGAACATTACTTTATGACTAAAATTATTCTGCCAATTAGCAATTAACTTTTTCTCTGCCTCTGGAGCTTTCTGCTATGTTAGTTTTTGCATGACTTAAGCTATATTTAAGTGTACATAGATATTAATAGGTTCCCCTTAGAGTTAAGCAAGAACATTAATCACTATTATCTGGTAAAATCTTGTGGCCGGCAGAATCAACTTAAGTCTTTCTTCTCCTTCTGGTATGTTAGACATGATCCCTTGAACCCTGGTCCTTTTCCATCTTCAGTGATTTTCCCATCACTTTAGAACTTACAGTGATCTTCACTCCATCTTGGCACTTGCAGCTCTTTCAGTGTCCAAAACTGTATAAATCCAGCAGTTAGTTTGCTATTCAGCTGCTTTTCCCTGTCTCCAAAACCCTTAATCTTTTCCTGCTAGTCTTTTAGATAATTTTTATCTTTTTCCTTCCATCTCCTATGAGAGCTCTACATGAAAACCCTTTATCTATCCAGTTTAGTGCTTTCCCAACTGAATTAATCAACCTCCACATACAGTTTGTATGTTTTGAGTGATCTCATGATACAATAGCATAGCAGACTGTGTTTACTTGCTCCCCTCTTCCCAGTGCAGTTCATACACATGTTTAACTTGCTTGCCTGAAGAAAAAAAAACCTGTACATTATTCTGTGGTTTGGAGTCAGATAAGACAATCTAGTCATATAAATGTATTACACTAAATATACACTTCGGTTTTATAGAAATAACTTAGAGCCAATGTGTAGTGGTTAAGGTACTGGACCATCCAGGTTTAACTTCACCCTTGGGCATGAAAGCTAGCAGTGTGACATCTGTCCAGCTATCTAGACTAGACCAATAGACTTTATCTACTGTACTAGATAAAGGTCTGCAATCATTAGTGAAGAGACTTTTATATTGTAGTGGATTGATTTGGGAAAACAAAATATAAGGCTGCTCTCATTATTTGAGCTGCAATCTATTTGTGATTGGAAGAGAAGCATGAACTGAGTTATCCCAAGGACCAGACTTTTTGACTAGGTTGTGTGTGGCTGTCCACAGCTTACTAGGACTGAATGTTTTGATACTATTTGTATGCAAGCACAGTAGTTTTTAAAAAAAACACAAAGCATGGCATGTTCATCAAAACGAAACTTGTTTTCATTTCCAGTTACACAATAAACTTCTGGAAACAGAACATCAACTTGGGGAAGCACAGGGCCGACTAAAAGAGCAGAGACAGCTATCTAGTGAAAAGCTAATGGAAAAGGAACAGCAAGTGGCTGACATTCAGTTAAAACTTTCACGTGCTGAAGAGGAGGTAAGAATTATATGCAGAATATAATTCTGGTTGAGTTGAATTTGTGTTTTGTAATTAGTAACCAGAAAACTCCATCTTGCATGCTGTCTCTTCCCTTTGTTTGCTTTAATTAAATGTATCTTCCAAAATTCCTTAATCCTTCATTAAACATAATGGATCAGGGTATTAATCCTTCATCATTAGGCTAGGAGTGCTTAATGTCTGCTTCTCAAAGGTCCAACCTTTGCCTGGCTTTAACTGAGTATATGTAAGAATTATAAAGATTATTGTTTTTGCTGCCTAATTAATGATTGGTATCTAAAAATTACAATTTTCTCAGAATAGTTGATAATGAGAAACAACAGAATTTTATTTTTCTATGCATCTTTCCTAATGAAAAATGCTGAATGTAATATAGGAAACAATCACCTACTGTTATAATGTTATTATAACATTTTGATTTTGTTGGAAAAGTTGTTGAAGTGACTGATTATTTTTTTTTTTTTAAAAAAACTACTTTTAGGAAAAATATAACACGACTTCTAATTTAATAAAAAGGCATCTGATGTAAAATACTTCAGTATTAGAGTAAATTATAAACTATTAAACTACTAAATTGTGCTTGTCAGTTTTCAGTCAACAGTCTGTGACTATTTTTCTAAGCTAAAGGAAAAAGCGGCAAATACAACTGAATTGCAACATCAATTAGACAAAACGAAGCAGCAGCATCAAGAGCAGCAGAATCTTCAGCAAAGTACGACAGCAAAACTTCGAGAAGCCCAGGTAAGAGAATTTTGCTGCTGAGAAAAAAGCCCAACATATTTCTAGTGGTGCTAGAAGAGAGTTCCCCAATCTTTTCGGCTTTGCGGACCAGTGGGGAGGGGAGAGGAGATGGTTCCACATGCATGGTGGACAAGTGTACGCATGCATGCAGCTCCATTTGAGTAAGCGAAAGTACTCCATTTGAGTAAGCGCTTGCACAAATGGAGAGTGTGCATGTGCTTGTTTGCTGCTGCACGAGTAGGGATGTGTGCACTCCCATGGCCCAGTTCCAAAAGGCTCAAGATCCGGTAGTGGGCCACAGCCTGGGGGCTGGGGACCCCTGTGGTACAAGAACAAATATTTTTGTTGAAATGCAGGTTATAGTTACTACTACAAGATAAGGAGCTTGATAGAATCAAGTTTTGATGATTTAGAAATGGACTGTTATCCTATTTAATGGAACTCTCATTAGGCATGACATATCAAGTAGCTCAGAATTTTCATATTTTTGTTTTGAAGCATTGTTATAGGCAACTGCTTTTCTAAAGCTCAGTTCAAAGTAGGAATTGACCTTCAAATCTATATATTTCATAATACGTAGCACTGTATCATTATTTAATAGTAAGAATTTGTGGCAGATACCATTGATTCATTTGCGTAGGCTTTAGAGATATATCATGTCTTTTTCTCTTTCTTCTTCCCGTTCTTTCTGAAAAAGGAATAAAAACTTTAATTTATGTTTTAAACAAACTCATTTTCTCTTGTATGTTCCACTTTACAAACATTTTATTTTGATTGTACTTTTTAACTTTCATGGTTAAACTTTCTATTTAATTACATGAAGAAGAAAAGTGGCTTCAAGTTGTTTTTGTTAAATAGGGGGCCAGGAGCTCTCTCTAATTATAGTATGCAGAAATTATGATCCTAGATATATTTAGCGATTGTATTCCCCCTTTCCAAGAATGATTTAGAGCAAGTTTTACGTCAGATCGGTGATAAAGATCAAAAAATCCAAAACCTTGAAGCCCTGCTACAAAAGAGTAAGGAGAATATTTCTCTGCTAGAAAAAGAAAGGGAAGACTTGTATGCAAAAATTCAAGCTGGTGAAGGAGAAACAGCAGTTCTAAATCAATTACAGGAGAAGAATCATGCTTTGCAGGAACAGGTAAGAAGTTTTCAAAGTAAAAATTCCAAATTTGTTAGATGATAGTATTTTAAAAGTGACATACCTTGTTACTTGATGGGTCACTTCTTGTTGCCTAAAGTCCCTATTGCAGGTAGTCCTCAACTTACAATCGCAATTGAGCTCAGAATTTATGTTGCTAAGTGAGAAATTTGTTAAGTGAGTTTTCGCCCATTTTATGACTTTTCTTGTCACATTTATTAAGTGAATCACTGCAGTTGTTAAATTAGTAATACAGTTGTTAAGTGAATCTGGCTTTCCCATTGACTTTGCTTATCAGAAGGTTGTAAAAGATAATCACATGATCCGGGACACTGCAACCGTCATAAATATGAACCAGTTGTCAAGCATCTGAATGTCAATCACGTGACTATGGGGATGCTGCAGTGATCATAAGTGTGAAAAATGGTCATAAGTCACATTTTTCAATGCGGTTGTAACTTTGAACAGTCACTAAATGAACTGCTGTAAATCGAGGACTACCTGTATTGCACTAGGAATTAAGTACATTAAGATTAGATGTGGTGCAATGGAGGGAACAAGACAAAGGCTTAGAAGTGGTGAGTTTGTTAGGAATAAAACTCTTCTATGAGAATTTTTGGAAGGAAGCTAAAAAACCAAAGCTGCTTTTCCCATTATTTTTCATTCTAACAGACAGGGCCAATTTTGATTGATCTCTCTGAAGGAAGGATTCAGGACTGCCCTGCATAGTGAGTAGAGTTGTTGGATCCAGCTGAAGTAACTAGCTTTGTTCTATAGTTCTGTAGCAGGAAGTAATCTGAAAATATCTTCTAGAAGAGCTAGGTCTAGGTTGCTTTTCAAAAACACAGTGATGGAGGGATCATTGTAATCTCCCAGGAATGCTGTTTGGGCATGAGGGCAGCGACAGAAAGCCAGACTCTGTGGTCTCTCCAGATAATATTCCTTTGGAATGGTCCCAGAGGAAATATTTTATTCCAGATCTTTAACAGACATCCAGACACCACTTGAAGAAGAAATTTATTTAAATCTCACCGGCTCAAGGTTGACTCAGCCTTCCATCCTTCCAAGGTGGGTAAAATGAGGACCCAGATTGTTGGGGGCAATATGCTATTTAGTATACTGTCTTTGCTGTAAGCCGCCCAGAGTCCTCAGAGAGTGGGCGGCATAGAAATTTAACAAACAAACAAACAAACAAACAAACAAACAAACAAACAAACAAACAAATTGCCAAGGATACCCAGATCTTGAGACATAAAATATCAGGTCTGGTCCACAGCCAGTTTTAATTTCAATATTTTATCATTGTTTTTCTTTATTTTGCATGTAGGTAACACATCTGGCAGAAAAATTGAAAAATCAATCAGAAAGCCATAAACAGGCCCTAGAAAATTTGCACGAGCAAGTGCAGGAACAGAAATCCCATTTAAGAGCATCTCAAGATCATGTTCTTTCCTTGGAAACAACTATCAGCGAGCTACATAATCAGCTAAGTGAAAGTAAAGAAAAAGTAATGCAACTTGATTTGCAGGTGATCTAACTTTATATTTTTACTTATGTAAAATATAAGGATAGGAATATTAATTTAATTTTAACAAACCCAATAACACGTATCTATTAAGCTAAAGCTCCAGAAAGTTTTAAATTTGTAAGCATTATATACACTGGCTGCATTCGGATATTATGTCACTATTTTATTGTGATGAAATTACACTGAGTGAACCTTGGGTTTACATGTTTTTCTCTTGTCTCTATAACACAGATGTGAGAAGATTATTGAAACATTTGCTTCAATAGATTTTTATCTAATAGCTCATTGTGATGGGGAATAAGCAATGATAAATCTTGGTCTTGAGTATCCCCTTCATTATGACTGCAGTTTTTTTTTTTATCTCAGTGAGGGTACTGAGAAGATAGTGTATTGAAGATGTTACTTTGCATTATAGTTTTTAAAAGGTATATATAGATATTAGGTTAGAAAAAACCAGATGGTAGTGTATTCCAGTGGTCTTCTGGAAGGCCAATAGACAAACATATGAAAGCTTAAGCTTTGAACAGGTGTTCCACAAGGTGTTGAAAGCGAGGGGAAATGCCTGTGTATGTAACATCTGTCAACGTCCAAGAAAGTGCGCCTTTCAAAGTTGCCACAAGGCGCCATTTCGGAGTTGCTACACACGCGCAGGTGGATGGGGGTGCATGGGGGCACAGATGGGTGTCAGGGGTTGGGACTCACACTGGGAGAGGAGCCAGGAAGGCAAGCCAGCTGTGGTTGGTTCAGAAGCCATCCAGGCCTGAAGAGTACTTTCTGGAGCCAGCCAGGGAGCAAATATTCTTGCTGGAGCCAGCTGGGGAGCCAGTGGGAATAACCGGGAACAGGAGGGTGGGCCGTGCTGAGTTGGTATAGCCAGCTGGCTAGCAGAAGCCAGTAATGCTGGCTAGAAACACTTTTACTTGTATTGTTCACCATGTGCCAAGATGAGATTCCAGTAAAGAGGCCTGTTCTTCTCACAGTGTGGCCTCTTCTTTTGCTGGTTTGGTTTGGAACCGTGACAACATTCCTGCAGGAAAGTGGACTTTTAGAGGGAGATCAGACCATTTTATTAATGGGTTAACTGATACCAAAAACATACGCTTCCCATCCTTCCTTGCCTATCCTTCTTCTGCCATCCATTGGGGGAGACACAGAGAAGAGTGGCTCCTCTGCTACTGGTTCTTTGATCCATAGAAATTGCACAACTGGCAGGAAAAGACCCATTTCTTCCCTTTCTCTTTTCTGTCAAGAGGGTCTTTTTGCTTTTGGGAGAACTGGTACTGCAATTTCCTCCTTCTCTCCTTGCTGTGAGTGACAAGGCATAGAAGAGAAATGGGAAAGATGTTTTTTGTACACATCGGAGACTTTTTGACTCTTCTGCTGCCAAAAGGCAATTGGCACTGAAAAGCAGTGGCCAAAGACTTGGGGAAGATAAAAGATGTCCAATACTTTCAGGTGGCCAAGTCACCCCATTAAACTGCTCAGCATAGTCTATACAAGCAAAAGACAGACAGTGGGCCAGGATAGATTGAATTGTCCATATTCTCAATAAATAGTTAATAGGTGGTCTTCATGCCAGGGCGAGCAGGATATACAGATGTGCCATTCAAAAAAGTTTCATAGCTTGATTTACATAGCCTCTTATTCCCTTACAGGTTTCTACTGTATTTGAGTTTGCTTACATTTTGGTAACTTATAAATATACCTTTGTAAATATGAATTTAATTCTGTTTGAAGTGAGTTTAGAATCAAAGATCTGGATGAAATTTTAAACAAATTTAATATACTATGACCAAACAGTAAAGTCAAGCATTTTGTGGTTTTTTGTTAAATTATGTATAATTGGTAATACATTTTAGAATATAAATGAATTGTAGTTTTTCAATCATGTACAATATTTAATTTTTCTGGTTGATTTTGGTTCAGTTTTTACAATTTAGTAAGTATATCACAGCATTGTCTGTCTCTCTCTGTCTGTCTCTCTATCTGTTTATCTGTGTCTCTCTATTATCCATTGATAATGCTGTGGTACACGTAGTAAATTGTTCACCCTAGGAAAATCTGAGGTTATTACAACAACTGTGTAATATTACCAATATTAAGAGAATATATTTTAATTCATTGTCAGGTAAAAGCAAAGACTGAATTGCTTCTGTCAGCGGAGGCAGCAAAAGCTGCTCAGAGAGCAGACCTTCAGAACCATTTGGATACTGCCCAGAATGCATTGCAAGACAAACAGCAGGTGAGAGAAATAGAAAGGACCCAAACTATGGCTTCACAATTAAAAAAGATATATTTAAAATAAGATCAATCTTATGTATCATCATCTAAAATATGTAACTCTGTGATGCTATTTTTATATTTACCTCAAATAGCCCAAATGATACATTTAAAATATATAATTTCTAAATAAAATATAAAATGTTAGGGGGAGAATTTTTTGGGGGGACTGCCACTTGGCTGTTGAAAGATGGAGTACAAATCTTTTTGTTTGTTTTTTTAAAAAATGTAACTAAATGGTTCTTTTTGAGAATGAGCATGGTAGAGGAATTAAGATTCGGGACTAGAAGAGTGACATTCTAGTCTTTTTTAGGTACAGAAGCCAGCTAGGTGACTTCCTCTAAGCCTAAACCAGCATCAGGATCTGGGACAAAGTGGCTAATAAACAAGCCCCCTTGTCATACCATGCATTGATATCTTCGCTATAAAAAAACTAGGCGAGTTCAGGGAAAAAACAAGTGGACCCTGCAACCATGAAGGGCAAATACTAATAAAAACTATTTTTTTTTATTACTGAGAATTTTCCTGTGTTCATATTGGCAGGAAGCACATATATTTTATTTACTGCCTTTCTTTTTTTAGAGTATAATTGGTTTTGATCTGAATTCTACAGGTAAGTAGGATATGTACAAGGATCTCTTACATTAAAAGAACATCTTGAACATCTTTGTGTGAATTTTTGGTAATTATTCTGTAAGAGTTAATTCCACGTAGCCTTATCCAACGTGTGTCCTTCCCAGATATGTGAATTCCAACTCCAGAATTCTCAGCTATGTATGGTCTTACCGGCTGAGAATTCTATATGTTTAAAAGGCAGATCAGGACAGACTTTTAGTGATATGTATTGACACAGCTCATGTCTAAATTATATTTTAATTATTGTTTTAAGTACAGTGATGTTCATAAAAATTATGTTGCCTTTGTTGTAAATGTTGTAGTTAACTACACTGATGGAGATTATTTATTTATTTATTTATTTTATATGGCTGCCCATCTCATATATATATATATACATACATACATACATACATACATACATACATACATACATATATTTTACACTGGGAAGTGTATAAAAAAATAATCAAGTAACCAATTATAAAGAACACTATAATGCAACAATTAAAAATGTTAAACCATTTAAAATGTTTAAAATATAGCAAGTAAGAACTGGTGGGACTGAAGACAAAAGGAAGTGAAAATGAAGCTAAAGGACTTTAGAATTCAAGCAGACAAGCACCTGCCACATAACACCTCAGATTTAACAACTGTTGATAAGAAATATGTAAAAGTCTGAATAGTGGACATGGAAGTATCTGGACACCATAATAGAAGAGAAAAGAATGGAGAAAAGCACAAAATAAAAAATCCACATATATAAAAACAATAGTGGCAAAATACTACCAATAGTGATAGATGTATCACTAAACTTCTAAACTAAACACCAAAACTTCTACAGTATCACTTGAACACCATCGGCACTGAAAAAATCCCTATCAGTCAATTACAAAATTACACTTGGGACAGCTTGCATCCTGCACCAATACCTTTAAAATCACCATGCATTCACACCTGCCTATCACGGGCCCTTGGGAAAGACTGAATTAGTAAATAAAAATGCCAAAGCGAGTCTAAACTTCTGGCTGACTACATGACGAGCATAGTAATTTTTATTTTATATACTGGATGTTTTCAGATGTAAAGTGTTTCTTTCATACTTAAAACTAATGTCACTGTACTAGATTGTCTAAAAATGTTTTTTTTTAAATTATTGCTAATAGGAACTAACAAAAGTCAGCACTCAGTTGGATCAAGTTGCTTCCAAGCTGCATGACAAAGAAGAATATTGTATACAGCTGGAATCCAGTCTTAAAGAGTACAAAGAAAAGCACCTTAATTTAGAGCAAAAAACAGAAGAGCTGGAAGGTCAGCATAAGGTTTGTATTTATTTATTTATTTTAGTTCATATTTCCAATTGTAGCTGGTGTCCATATGGAGAGGTGATGAGAAAGGTAGAACAGCTGATGCAAAGTATAGTTATTATTAAATATGAAATGAGTAGCTCAAACAGAAACTGATTTCACATAGAAGCAGATAGGAAAATCTTAAGGATAGTCAAGAAAAGTCAAATCATGTTTATATATATAAAGTTTATTGTCGTATGTATATACAAAGTATACCCATACAACGAAATTCACATAACACCCAGAGACCAAGCCCAACACACATGACAATCCCCAGACACATCCTCATCTACCAAAATTCCCCACCCCTAATCCACCCAAGCATTAACTGTGGAAAGTGTGAAAGAAAGATAAAGATTCGTGTTTTTCTTATCCTTGCTATAACAGAAAAGCACCAGTTATGTATTTTGGTCCATAGCAGCAATCTTTGGATCATAAAAGTCACAGAGAATTTTTGCTACACTCTGCTGGTTTCTGGTTTATATGCCTTTTTCATTTTTCATTTGGAATATGACTAACACAAATTTTTAGAATTGTAAAAATTGATGCTTCTCTGCCTAACTTTCTCCATAGAAAAAATTCTGATCACCTAAATCTTCACCGATTGCCTAGATATGAACCTTGCACAACTCTTGAGAGATTTTTACCTCCCTTTAACCCACACTCTAGAAACAACAGAATGGCAAGAAGGTCTTAAGAAATAGAAAATAGGAGGAAATGGCAAACCTGAGACTGTATAGGAGAAGAAAGATGACAAGTATTGTCAAAATAAAGAGTAGAAAAAAAAGACAATAATGTATTTTAGTCATTGAGAAATAAATATACATATACTAAAACAAACAAAGCAAAATTAATCCAACAATGACTGTTGGCAACCATTGGTAGGTCAAGCTTGCACATAATGAAGCAGAATTTTGCTACTTTTAGACAGAGATTTTTTCTCGTCTGTCTGCAAGAGAAAATAGTTTCCTCAAGTTAGTCCTTTCTTTTGTTTCCTATGCTAATTCAGCCTGGAGTATTGTTATCTTCTATGAATGTTAAGGAAACTTAATTATATATTCTGTTCAATTCAGTAACAAACTAAGAAGGTGTATCACTTGTGTATTCTTTGAGTTCTGTAGGCATTTAGTTCACAAAGGGCCAAATTGAATGGCTAAGGCCTGTGTTAATGTGCTGGAAGCTCATGGAGTCTGCGGTAAATGGCATTTTTGTGCCTGTTCTTCTGTGTTTTCTATTTACTTTGCTTCCTTCCACACTGAAGTTGACTTGTTCATCAGGCAGACTCTGTCAACAAGATTGGTGGAGGTAATATTTCTAACAGTCCACTGATCAACAAAAGACTGTATTTGTTTTTGTCTGCCTGAATAATCAAACTCAAAACAGCAGGAACCAAAAGGAAAAATATTTGCTTCTAATTCCTTTACCAAAGCATTTTAAATTGTTCTTTAGTAGTTTTAAGTTTAAAAAATTTCTGGTGCTAATGATAGGGAAAATATTTGTAGTTTGTAACCATAGTAATAACTGCTATTACTATTACTACTGTAATTGTTAGTGGGTGAGGAAAACTAGAAAACAGATTTCTATACTCAATCAGACATTGATCAACTTCATAGAGAAACTTTACAATCAAGAAAAAAAGTTTTTATAGATATTGAAGTTAATACATTGGAAGAACAATTAAATAATGAGATTTGAAATTGCAAAAAAGTATTAGCAACAACTAATACTTTTAGCAAATTTGACAAAAAAATTGAAGTGCAAGAAAGCAAAGATTGCCTTATTTGAAATTTGTACATACATTTAAATGATATTTGTGTGATGCAAACAAGCATGCATACATGCCCAATCCAGTAAGACAAAAACAATAACAAAACGAATGAATGCAAGTACAACTCTGCAAAATAGAAAATAGTTTCAGTGAACCTGTTATAGTTTCTTCATGAACCAAAGGACTGATTGGTGAAATGACTTTTTTTAACTTAATAATTTTATGCAAAATGGTTTTCTTTGGAATACTGTGTAATCTGAGCGTTTGGTCATATTTTGTAGTCATTGTCAACTGGTGTTGCTTTTGACATATGCTATAACTAAATGTTTACTCAGAAGAGATGACTAGGTAAAAGGATACCACTCTGAAAATTTGGAGGGGGTTAGGATAAAAAAGGTTGGAAATCCTATTGTTTTATATTCTACTGAGGCCAGTTTGACCCATGCAGAACAAAATGTTTTGACAGTCCATAGTCATATTTGTTGAGAGAAGATAAGTAAAGCCAAAGAGGGTTCAGGTAATCTCCTTTCTGTTATCATTATATCATTATCATTTTGTTGTAATTATCTGCTTTCTAAAAATTATCATTACAGAAACTTGAAACTGATCTTTTTGAGGTTTTGGGACAAAAAGAAAAGGCTGTTCAAGAACTAGAGCAGCAAAGGAAACAGTGCACAGATGTGAACCTCAAAGCTGCAGAACTGAGCAAACAACTAGAGGAAGAGAGAAAAATGTATGTTAAATTATTTGAATGTGCCACTGTTAGCTGTAGCCATGTTTTAAAAGTTGTCAGAGTTTCTAATTTTCTAGCATATTTTTTTCTTGTGTATTCTGTTGCCTTGTTGGAGTGAAAACTAATAACTTTTATTTTGAATTATACATTTTGCTTAAATCTGCGTGGCATTACACATGTTAGGATACATACATACATACATACATACATACATATATATTTTCTGAGGTTTTCACGGGTGTTTGTATGTAGGTCTTTGGTTATTCGGGTTTTCTGCCGCGTAAAATTGGAAGTGTCTTGGCGACGTTTCGATGAAGTCTCATTCGTCATCTTCAGGGTGGTGTTTTCGGCTTCGTGCTTCTAGGAGCAATGTATGATCGCAGCTGTTTCTTCCTTTTAACTGCCAGTGGGGGTGTGAACTGATTGGGTGGAGCTTGGCTGTGTTCTGATTGGGTGGAGGTGTGTTCTGATTGGTTGGGGGCTTGGCTGTGCTCTGATTGGATTGGGAGTTGGCTGTGCTCTGATTGGCTGGGGGTGTGTTCTGTTTGGGTGGGGGCTTGGTTGTGCTCGGGTTAGTCTGAGTTGCAGGGGGATTTGAGCTGGTGAGCTGTGTTGCTGTTGTTTGGCTTCACGTTCGTGGTCGTGCCACATCTTCATGGTGGGTGTCCATTTGCTTCATGTATGGATTGGAGGGTTTTAAAGTGGCTAATGATGCAGCTGTGGTCTGGCTTCTGGTTTGTGGTCGTGCCTCATCATCGGTGTGGGTTTGAGTTTGCTTTTTGCGTGGATGTGTGGTGGTGACATCCTGTGTGGTTTTCGTGAGTGTGGGTCAGGTTTCCAAATAGCTGGTAGGCGGGAGGTATCATCTCGTTTATTCATGCTGTGTGGGCGTTTTTCTATCTTGATGGCTTCTCTGATTATTCTGTTGTTCAGGAGAAAACCTGAATAACCAAAGACATACATATATATATATATATATAATAAAAAAAATAAAAATAAAAATATCTTTTGCTTTGTTAGTATATAATAATTATTATTTTTTTACTACATTTTTAGGCCACTCTTCTCCCCTACAGGGTGACTCTGGGCAGCTCCAGTAATAATATTCAGTATTCAGTAATAATACTGAAATAGTGGCATTAACTTTACCAAGCAAGATATAAGATGTTTGTTGAATATGTTGAATATTTGAAAAGTTTTATATAAAAGTTAATGCTCAATTATGTAATTTTGAACTTGAAATAATTTCATTTTTATACATTGTATACACTGTATTTATATAGGATATCTACAGCCAAATTAGATTTACAGAAAAAAAATGATACATTAGAAGAAGTAAACCAACAAAGATTAAAGCAGGAAGAAGAAAATGAAAAACTGAAGTTAGAAATTGAGAAATTAAATCAAGATAAATTGAAGTATCACAGGGAATTAGATGGAAAGCTGCAAACATTAACAGATGATTTGAAGAAAATGAAGCTGGAAAAAGATACTCTATTAAAGGAACTTGAAATCCTCAAAGGTAAATTGTCAAACAGCAACAAATCTTTGGAAGAAGCAAAGGATGCATTGGAGAAAGAGAAACAGAGAGGAAAGACAGCTGTAGCAGAAATTGTGAGTCCTGAATTTTAAATAAAAGTATTTTCTATGTAACCAATTTCACTGTTTGCAGGCTACCTGTGAAAATTCAAAGCAATATCTTAGTGGTGATGGCATTGACTATGGAAAGTAGTGAACAAATACTTAATTGAACACTTTGCTTATTACATGTGTATCTTGGTGCCTAAATTCATAGCTTATTTTGAAAAGAAAATGTTATTATTGCTTGGTAAAACATAATGTTCTTTACATAACAACTTTTGCTCCACTCTCATAGGTTTTGCTTTTAAAATCATAGTGATTACAATTTGTATTTATTACATCTTTGTGGTTTCAACTGTGGTGTGAATTCTTGAAACTGATTTGAAAGGATGTTAGAGTTCATTAGTAGTATTTGTAATGTATTTTAATAATTTAACAGAAAATTCTTATTAAATATTGATTTTTATACAGGAAAAATCTTGTCAAGAAGCTAGGCATCAACTTCAGTTACAGTCGGAATCTATAGCTAAAGAACAGAATGAACTGAAAAACTTACTGGAAAAACAAGAAGGGGTAATATTAATTGTTGACCATAAGCATGACTCCTATGGCATTCAGATACAGGTGGTCCTCGACTCAATGACCACAATTGAGCCCAAGACATTTGTTAAATGAATTTTGCTCCATTTTACAACCTTTGTAGCATAGTTGTAAGGTAAACCATTGTAGTTGTTAAGTTAGTAACACTGTTCTTCATTGACTGCTTGTCAGAAGGTCACAAAAGGTGATCACGTGATCTCGGAACACTGTAACGATCCTTTGAGCCAGTTGCCATGCATCTGAATTTTGATCACATGACCATGGGGATGCTGCAGTGGTTTTAAGTGTAAAAAATGGTTTTAATATTTTTTCACAAATCACTTCAAATGGTCATTAAAAGAACTGTTGTACTTCCTGTTGTGTTACAGGTAGTCTTTCTGTTGTACAGACTACCTGTAGCATTGCTATATTCAGAACTCTGTGGAAAGGAAGAATTAATTTTCTCTTAACTCTATATACAGTTTTTTCTCAAATGAATTATGAATTATTGCTGTGGGATTAAATTATTTGGTATGCGTATATGAAATACATGGAGTTTCATTATAATTGGATTTTTGAAAAATATGTACTTAGTATTAAGAAAAATGAAGTAGTAACATGAGAAAAAAAAGAGATTTTCTATCAAAGCATAATAATTGCCATAATAGCAATGGTGTTGAAGTAATACTACATTTCAATGTTTAGATATCCAAACAAAGAGCAACAGAGCTTGATTCGGCACGTGAACAAGTCCTGCAGCTTCAGGGTATTCTCAAAGACAAAGAAAAAAATGAGCAACAGCTCCAATTGAAGGTAAAAGAACTGAAGGAATCTTTCGATCAGAAGAAAAAACAAAATGAGATACAACAAGCTGAATTAAAAACAGCCCTATTAGAAAAGGTAAATTCATATACCTGTAATCTCTCAGTAACATTGTATAATATTTTGTTGCTTCATAATAACTTTATGCATATAATAATAACATGATTTCATAATAATTTTTGGCTGATGCTGTGGCATCATATCAACAGCATAATATGTGGAGGCATTTCTCCCTCCATGTATCATTTATAGGCATATGAAATAATTCTTCAGAGCAAGATATACTAAGGGAGGTCTGTTAACATGTTTACTGTGTTGTTATGCTTGGAAAATAATTTGCTGCTCAGTGGCAAATATGAGTTTAAATGAAATACTAGAAAATTATGGAAACGAAGGATTCTTTGGCCCAACTTTTTATTATTAGCTCACACTGGAATGATAAAAAATAGATTTTGACTTTCCTCTTCAGTAATTGAGTATAAATAGTAAGCGTTCATTCTAATTTGCAGGCAAATTAGACAAAATCTATGTTTAGCTTTCTAGCATGTAAAGTTTGTGTCTGTTTTTGTTCACCCATAGATTCATTAGATGATACAATTTGGTCAGGGCTTCCCAAATTTTTGAATGCAATGGTATTTATATATGACCTTATTTATTTTATTTTATATATTTTTTGATTTTATTTGATTTTTATACCGCCCTTCTCTAGCAGGACTCAGGGCGGTGAACAGCCAAGGTAAAACATAGCATACAAAATTTAAAACAATTTAAAAAGATATTAAATAGTTTTGGCCCACAATTTAAAACCCCCCCAATAAAATCAATTACGAATTAAAACCGAAAGATGGGATTTAATTTAATTTAATTTAATTTCCAATTTATATACCGCCCTTCTCCCTGAGGACTCAGGGCGGTGTACAGCCAAGATAAAAAACATAGAATACAAATATTAAAACATTTAAAAATATATATAAATTTTGGCCCAAAAATTAAGAATCACAGACTAATTAAAAGAATTTAAAAATTTTAAAAATTTCTTCTTAAGCCAACCCGGCTTGCTGAAAAAGATAGGTTTTCAGGGAACGACGGAAGGCATTGAGGTCCTGGATTCTTCTTATCTCCGGGGGCAACTGATTCCAGAGGGTGGGAGCTCCCACAGAGAAAGCCCTCCCCCTGGGGGCCACCAGCCTACATTGTTTGGCTGATGGCACCCTGAGGAGGCCCTCTCTGTGGGAGCGCACGGGTCGATGGGAGGTCATCGGTAGCAGCAGGCGGTCTCGGAGATAGCTAGGCCCTATGCCATGGAGCGCTTTAAAGGTGATAACCAACACCTTGAAGCGCACCCGGAAGACCACCGGGAGCCAGTGCAGCTCGCGCAGGAGCGGTGTTACATGGGAGCGCCATGTTGCTCCCATTACTACCCGCGCTGCTGCATTCTGGACCAGCTGGAGCCTCCGGGTGCTCTTCAAGGGGAGCCCCATGTAGAGAGCGTTACAGTAGTCAAGGCGAGAGGTGACGAGGGCGTGAGTGACTGTGCACAAGGAATCCCGATCAAGAAAGGGCCGCAACTGGCGAATCAGGCGAACCTGATAAAAGGTCCCCCTGGTTACAGCCGTCAGATGTTCCTCAAGGACAGCTGCCTATCCAGGAGGACTCCCAGATTGCGAGCCCTTTCAGTGGGGGCCAAAGACTCGCCCCCAATAGTCAGTGATGGAGTCAACTGACTATATCGGGATGCCGGGAGCCACAGCCACTCAGTCTTGGAAGGGTTGAGCCTGAGCCTGTTCCTCCCATTATCAAGCCAGCCATTATCTGTTTTCTCAATTATCTTCCTGTGTATAAGAGAAATATATCTTGTGCATGTATGTATTAGGCAGAACTGGAAAATAAATTGCAACAACAAATAACATTATCAGAACAAGTCCTTGCTACGCAGAAGGAAAAAATAACAGAACTGCAGAAAGTCCATAAAAAAGCTCAAGAAAACATGGAAAAACTTCAACTAGATATTTATGGTAAAGAATCTGAAATCTTGGCTATCCGGCAAGACCTTAAGGTATATGACTATGTTTTGGGACTGCACATGTTTCTCTCAGTGTATGCATTGTGTAAGTTAAAAGATTCTTTTGGTTAGCACTTAAGTGAATAGTTGAAGCTAACAACATATTTCAAAGAAGAATCCTTGTACTTGTCCCAAATCCCTATACTTCATTTTTTTTTCTATTCAACTGTAGCTATTCCTCCATGTATTTTATTTTATGTATTCTATTTTATGTATCTATGTTACATATTCTACTCTATCTATGTATTTTATTTTATGTATTCTCCATGTATTCTATTTTCCCTTGTCCCAAGTTTTCTATTTTTTTTCTGTAATCAAAATGTCCAGACCTCATTAAGATATTTTAGCTTCGGACAACTCATCTCAGCCAACTTGCTGTGGCCAACTAACTGCGGTCAACTTGCCATGACCACTTATGGTCATGCTTACCTAGAAAAAGCAGCACATGGGGGAATATAACTTTAAAATAAACAGTTAAGATGAAATGCAATGAGGATGGGAATGACTATATGAAGTGTTTAATTTAATGAGTGCTAGTGATGGTTTATGAGACTTTAATTGACATGGTAAGGTGTTTTTTTTTTTTTTTTTGGTAAACACATAAACATGTATACTCACCCACAGCCAAGATTATATTGTGATGACATACCCCTTGAATTGAAGGAGTAATGTAAAAAATAATAAACTTAGAAGAGTAAGATCAACAGTATTGCCTAATGGCACCATCTGCTGGAAGATAGGTGCAAATAATAATTTTGATATATGCCTTTCCATTACTTTCCTAGTAAAGCTATAATATAGTTAAGGAGGTTATTGAAGAAAGCTTGGAATTTGGAGTATAATATACATTTAATCATTAAAGGAACTAATTAAATAGTCCAGCAAGTAGCAATAGGGGTCATTTATTTGTAGCTTCTTTAGTTAAATGTAATTTAAAACCTTTATTAAACTATTGTTTGTTATGTAAAATAAAGATCTGGTAGAAATTAAATTGTTGGGGCAACGAATATAAAGTCTTCTGTTCCTCATATCTCTTAACATATTTTTCCTTATCTCAGTTATAAAGTCTCATCCTGCATCAGTTCTCCCATCACTCTTTTACTGTCTAGGACATGGGTGTCCAATCTTTTGGTTTGCTTGGGTTTCATTGAGTGAAGAGGAATTGTCTTAGGCTGCATATAAAATATATAATATAGTTAATGTATATAAATCACATAATAATTTTAAAAGTTTATGATTTTGTGAGGCCGCTTTACTAGCTGTCCAGGGCTGCATGCAGCCATGAGTTGGAAAGGCCTTGTATAGGAGAGAGGTTTGCTGGGAAAATATACTTGCTGTTTGCTGTGCATGGTGAATTAATACAAGAATAAATATTTTATTGCGTGACCCATAGCTCAATTTCACTGATCAGAATGATAACGAACTGGACTGAGAAATAGTGAGTGGCCCAAAGTCACCATGACGGTTTTTGATTTCTAAAGCAGGACTAGAACTTAACAGTCTCCTGGTTTCTAGGCCAACACCTTAACTACTACATCAAACTGATTTCATTTTCAAAAGTTGTAAATTGTATTTTACTGATGGCTGATGGTCTATGAACCTGTGAATGCAGGGTGGGTTTTCAAAAGTCTCAAGTGATTGAATGAGAAAAAATACCTTCTGCATTAGTGCAGCAATTTTTTTTCTTGCATTGCTTGTAGTTATATTTTTGTGGATCATTTTTGTCAGCTAAAGTGATATATTCTTGTGATATTTTGCTAATAGACCTTTATTGTAATTCATATAAGTGATTTATTCATCTTTCACCTAAAAGAAGATTGTCAGTTGTAACTCATGAAGTAGCTCTGGAGTGATAGTGATTCTTTGCTTTCAATTTAGGTTACAGAAGAGAAGCTAACTTTGGCTCAAGAAGAATTGATTTCTAATAGAAATCAAATTAGTAATCATAACCAATTGATCAAAGAACTTAAGACAAAAAGATCTGCACTGGAACAGGACCTATCAAAAAAAGAACAGCAACTGAAAGAACAAGAGAAGTTGTTACAGGAAATACAGAAAGATAAGGTAATGTGTTTTTTAATCCTTTGAACTATATATAGTATGAACAGGATATATACGTGTATACGTATCTATCTGCAATATAAGTGGAAAAATTATATTTCCTTTGATTGTTGAAGTTGGAAGGAATGGTCATGTTTCAATACTAACTGTATTATGTTCATGTAATATAGAGTACTCAAGTATTGTATCTTGAAAGATTATTTTCTTGGCTATTAAGAATAGAATACTTTATTGGCCAAGTGTGATTAAACACACAAGGAATTTGTCTCTGGTGCATAAGCTCTCAATGTACATGCAAAACAACAAAGTAATAATGATCATAATATCAAAGTAATAATAATCATAAAGATGATACCAATAAGAGAAAGTAATGGAACAAATGAGAAGGATAAAAGTAATACAGCCATACTACTTAGCATCAATTCAGTAAGTGCTTCTTTAGCCTCCAGTTGTATCAATTGTATAATTATCTTTCTTTGAGTCAAAAGATTTAGTTCTCTAATCTCAAAGCAACAAATAGTAACATAGTATCTTTGAAATTCAATTCAATAAATTATGCAACATAAATAACTAGGTTTATCCATAGTACATGAAATAATCGTATTTATCTCTTGGAAGAGGAAGTATAGAGTCTCTATTAAAAGAATAAATTAAGAAATAACATTGGGATTAGTGGAAAATATAAATTCAGTTATCCATTGACTTTATTTGAATGAATGCTGTTCATTGAAAGTAGTAGCTTCTTTTTGAGTAAATATGCATAGTTATTAAGGAAGGAATATTTTAAATATACTTGTTGACTTTTTCTGAAGGATTTAAAAGAAAAAGATTTGTTTAATGAAAAATCGAAAACCTCAGAGCTCTATAACATAAATTGCAAACAGGAAGAAGAAAATGTGAAACTAAGGGATGAAATTAGACTCTGCAAACAAGAGTTTGAGAAGGTATGTAAAGTCATAAACATTCCAAGTTTATCAGGATTATATTGTATAAGGCTTTGGAAAGTGCACATTAACTTTGTTCCAGAATTGTGCTATAAGGCAGCCTAAATGCACTGAGGTGTGATCTTGGCTTTGAGATGAGCTTCAAAACCTGCTGTTTTGATAAATATTTTTTCAGCTCCGATGAATTCTTTCCTGCCTAAGTTTACACATTTCTTAGTTGCTTGTTCATTTGTTTGTTTATTTAAAGCATTTATAGGCTGCCCTACTCAAAACTATTTTACTATGAGTAGCACAATAAACCTGTAAAAAAATAACAAAATAAGCAGCACCAAGTAAAATAAATATTACACTAACTATGTAAATATTAACAATTAATTGGCAATTGGGAATGATGTTCATTACACTCTTCCAAACTGGAGCTCTAATCATATTGATCACAAAACCTAAGCGTTTTCTTAGGTTTTCACTCCCTTTCTCAAGGGGTGTGCAAGATTGGGGCCAACTGTATGCCATGGAAAAGAGGGAAGAGATCATTTCAGAAGGTAGGCACCACCACAGAAAAGGCACACTGCCTTGATCCCAAAAGGTGACATTGTTTCAGGGAGAAAACCAATGGCATGCCCACCCTCGAAAAAGGCATTTTTGCCAGTAACTCAGTCCTGTGCCATCTAGGGCGTTTTTATTTTTTTTTTTGTGATAACCAGCCCCTTGAAAGACTATAAGAAGCCAGTGTATCTCATAATCTAATGCTGACCACTTGGCACAAGTGATAGCTTTCAGTTGATTTTCTAATTGATCTTCAAAGGCAGTATAGAGTATAGAATACATTGCAATATCCAACTGAGAGATGAATAACTTCAAGGAGGGCCTCATAATTTAGCAATAGCTGCAATAAGTGCAAAGAAGAAATTCTGCAAAGAGAAAGGCCTTACATTTTCAGGTATTGTTCATTAATGCAGCCGCGCGGGGGATTATGGGAGCGACGGGGCGCTCCCATGTGACACCTCTCCTGCGCGAGCTGCACTGGCTCCCGGTGGTCTTCCGGGTGCGCTTCAAGGTGTTGGTGACCACCTTTAAAGCGCTCCATGGCTTAGGGCCGGGGTATTTATGAGACCACCTTCTGCCACCAATAGCCTCCCACCGGCCAGTGCGCTCTCACAGAGTGGGCCTCCTCAGGGTGCCGTCCGCCAGACAGTGTCGGCTGGCGACCCCCAGGGGGAGAGCCTTCTCTGTGGCGGCGCCCACCCTCTGGAACAACCTCCCCCCAGAGATACGTACAATATCAGACCTCCGGATTTTTCGTCGGGCCCTGAAAACTTATTTATTTCAACTAGCCGGGCTGGCTTGATCCCACAGTTTTAGGTTAAATTTTAATTGATTTTAAATTGGGTTTGTTTTAAATCGCGGCCAAAAATATTTAATTCATTTTAAACTGTTTTTAAATTTTGTATGTTCTGTTTTTATTTCGGCTGTTCACCGCCCTGAGTCCTATTGGAGAAGGGCGGTATATAAATTGAAACAAACAAATAAATAATATAATATAATATAATATAATATAATATAATATAATATAATATAATATAATATAATATAATATAATATAATATAATATAATAATATAATTAATATAATATAATATAATATAATATAACATAAATAGATAGATAGATAGATAGATAGATAGATAGATAGATAGATAGATAGATAGATAGAATTCTTTATTGGCCAAGTGTGATTCATATATTAGTTTAATTGAAATTTTTTTTGTTTTTTTTGTTTTAATAGGAGATATCAAATCAAAAAGATGCCAAACAGCTGTTGATTAAACAGAAACTAGAACTACAGGAAAAGGTTGATAATTTTAGTACAGCTGTGGAGCAGGAAAAGAAAAACCAGGAAGTCATGAAAGATCAGTGGAAGAAGAAAGAAGGGGAATTGAAGAAGAAATGTGCTGAGATAGAAACAAAACTGGTCAGTACGTTTTAGAAACAAATCCAGAGGTGTATCTCCATAATGAGTAAAGTGATCCATGGAATGATTTGCAGAGCCATAATGCGTAATTTTATTATAAATGGAGAGATTCCAATATTCCCTTTTCTTCTTACTTTTTATATTACAGCCAGTGAGTAAAAGGCAAAATTGCTTACGGAACACATATTCTGTTTATTTAATTATTAATCAAGCAATGTACAATCATACTTTATCCATTTTATAGATACTTTGATTTAAGTATATGAAATCCTTGATGTGTTATGGGCTCAAAAATAAATTCTGGTAGGCTTTTCTAGGGAGCACTTGGTTTAAAACAATATTTCTGCTACAAAAGTTCATTTCATTGTGATACTGATTAATTGTGCATGAATTGAAGCAATAATGAATTCCAAGAAATAACTAAGATTCTCCTGTAATTTCCTTGATTAATTATTTTTTCCACAGTGTACTGGCTTTTAAAAAAGGCCTGCTCTCCAATTTTGAAACTTTCTGAAACATTGTGGGAAGTGTTAGTTACGGGTTAGTAGTTAGTTAGAGGAAAAGCAATAAAGTCAAACTTTTAATCTTCAGCTAGTGAATATTTTTGTTGGACAAAATCCCTTCTGATTGGCAACTGAGGTTCCAAACCAGTTATTTCCCCTACTAATTTATTTTTCTCTACAGAAAGGAACATGCATTTTTTTGGCTTTTCTTCAAAAATGTTACTTTCTTCCTAGAATGATAACCGAGCAGACATTTGAGGTGTTGGAAAGAGGATTGTTATATTGAAATGTTTCTCTTGTTTTAGCAAGCTTTGATCAAGAAAAAAGATGAGCAGTGTAAAAGCCACGAAGAGGCTGAATGTAAGCTCAATATGCAGATCACAGCACTGAATGAAAATCTAGGGACAGTGAAGAAAGAGTGGCAAAGCAGCCAAAGAAGGGCTAGTGAACTAGAAAAACAAATAGATGATCTGCGCGGAGAAATTGCAGTTCTCGAAGCCACTGTCCAAAACAATCAGGATGAGAGAAGAGTATTGCTGGAAAGGTAAGTTGCTAAATATGTTTTCAAGTGGTTTATTTTAAATTAGGAAAGACATTCTTTCCATTGTTTATTATAAGTTGAACTTTGTGTAATTTGGGCTAAATCAGATTTTTTTCCACTTAAAAAAAAAATCCTATGGGTTCCTATTAAGCTAAGCAAAACAGTAATAGCTAAATAACAGCTAAAATTCATAATCCTAGATTCAGCTTGATGATTGCATGAAATTCTAAACTTTCTATATTGCATTTATGACTTTTATCTATTGATGTAATTATATTTGTTACAAAATTATGCTTGACTTTGAATAGCAAAATACTAACATACTCTTTGAAAATCTTAACGGTCTCTCTTGTTAATCAAAATGCATTTGTGTTTGGTTGGAGCCAAGTTGAAACAGTTTTCCATAGAACAGTGATAATAAAAGGATATTATGAATGTCAAGAATAATAGTACAGAAATTGATGGTTTAAACTGACAGGCTGCTAATATACTATAGCAATGATGGTGAACCTTTTTGGCACCGAGTGCCCAAACTGGAACATGCGTGCAGAAACTGCAGCCCCGGAAACCCGAAGACCAGCTGCCTAGTGTGCATGTGCGCGCTGGCCACTTGGTCTTCGGGTTTCTAGCACGCACATGCACATGCACTGGAAACCAATGCTGGAGCGCCAGCCAGCCTTCACGTTTCTGGGGCTCCAGCGAAGATCAGCTGGACAGAGTGCATGCACGCACCAGAAACCAGAAGATCAGCTGGACAGCATGCATGCATTCTTCAGAAACCAGAAGAGCAGTTGGTGACGGCGCGCGTGCCAACAGAGAGGGCTCTGCATGCCACCTCTGGCACTTGTGCCATACATTCGCTATCACGGTACTATAGTATTCCTTCAACTTGCAAAATATTTAGACTAATGAAAGTTGTGGTGCAGAGGTTAGAATGCAGTATTGCATGCTAACTCTGCCCAGAGCCAGGAGTTCTATCCTGATGGGCTCAAGGTTGACACATCCTTCTGAGGTCAGTAAAATGAGGACCCAGATGTTGGGGGCAATATGCTGACATTTTTAAATCGCTCAGAGAGTGCTGTAAAGCACTATGGAGTGGTATATGTATAAGTGCTGTTGCTATTTCTTATTAATAGAAAGGATATCAAGTGATTTGCTTGTTTACTGCATTCCACCTCTGCATTTGTTTCATCATAAAGAGAATAGATGATAGGTACCTGAGACCGGGTTGAAATATTTCTTCTCTGTGGAAATTTCTGCATTTTTTGCTGCAGTCAACCATTTTTGTATAATTACAATTAACAAATGGGACAGTGCTCTTAGAACAGCTCAATACTATTTATTTATTCACGATATAATTATCAGGATGATATTATTATTCCCAGTTTATGAATATGCTTCCCCCTCCTTTAGTGTTTAAAAGATTATTCACTTACTTACTATCCTCTTCACAGGTGCCTTAAAAGTGAAGGAGAAATTGAAAAGCTTCAAAGCAAAGTCATGGATGCACGAAGAAAACTGGATGATACAACTGCAGCCATGCAGGAACTGGGGAGAGAGAACCAGTCATTGCAGGTATTTCATTTTATGCTGAAAGGTAGTAATTGGTAATTTCATGTTAGTATTATTATTCATATTACATAGATAAGTAAGTAAGCAACATACCTTGAACATATCTTGAACAAGATACGATGATCTGATTGGGTTGGCTTCTACTGGTCTAACAATCACTTGGATATAGAATGCTCTGAGTATATGGAGTGGCAGGGGGAAAGAGGAAATGATTTTCAAGTTTTAACAGCCTGAATTTTGATTACATAGTTTTTATATAATTTAAAGTTTTGTTTTTTATATTTACATGATATCTATTTCTTAAATTTTTGCATAGATTAAACATACGCAAGCATTAAATAGGAAATGGGCTGAAGACAATGAAGTTCAGAATTGCATGGCTTGTGGAAAAGGTTTTTCTGTAACAATAAGAAGGGTATGTATGCATGGGGATATATCATGAAGCTTATTTTCATGAAATGAAATGTGTTAATAAAGTTAAATTAAGAAATAATCTCATATATCCTATTTCTTTGATAGCATGGAACAAATTTATTTAAAATACTGTATAAATTTTCTTTTGGACACAGTGACATGAGAGGTTTGTTAACAATGTTACGTTTTCATTTGTTTTCATTTAAACTTGATGACAGCACCTGCTTAGCCTGGATAGTGATATATTTCTCTCTTGTTAATATCAACTGCATGTAATGGATGATTGTGATCATCCATTGAATGGGAAATCATCTCATGAATGGGAAATGGATGATTGTGATCTTGGAAATATGAACATTTTATGAAAATACAAAAGTATTTCATATGTATTCTAACAAAATTAGCATAAGATTTTTTTCAAAAACTTTTGCTACTTCCAATGCTGCATAGGAAAGATAAAATATTTCTTATTATTGTCTGGTTAAACTTTAAATATAGGACTGTTGCTTGCTTGCTTTTGAACTATATCTGTGTATATAGATAACTTACGCAGTCCAGTGTCATCCTAACGAAGAAATACATTTTAGTAGAAAACCTGGAATATACTGACTGTTATGTTTTAAATTTATCCCATGCAATACAGTAACTTCTCTTTTTTTGACTAATTAGGTTAGTGACCATTCTCAAATACAATAGTAATAAATGGTAATAAACAATCATTTTCTGAGCAATGTGTGCATTTATGATCGAATTTTGTATGCCTGATAGCAAAACCCTTGGTGTAAAACTGATTTAAGATCTGGTCAGTTTCAGGCAGTAGTGGTGGGAGGGTTCTAATCGACTAAGTTTACAGAACTATCACTTGCACTTTTAGGGAATTGCTGCACTGCTGGAAAAAAAGCAGTTTAGGAAGAGGTAGTTTGTTTAAGCAATCTCTTCACCTTGCAAGGGGGTAAAAAAAAAAAGGCAGAGGACAAATCTGAATGACACAGTAGCAATCAGTGATCTTCATAGCAGCTCTTTTGCTCTCTCACATGTTTCCTTAGCAACCATTTTGCTTAATTGTCAAGTCATTGGAGTGGAATATGGTCGTTGAATGAGGAGACATGTACTTCTAAAAATAGTATACATACTTGGTTATTTAAGATGCTCCATTAGTAATTCAGTGTTTTAAAATATTGTAGATTGGGTTGTGCAATATCAAATCATGGTTAGCAAGTTTAGACTTGCATGCTCACCTTTACTTTCCTTGCAAACTATATTCAATTATTATTTATCCTAAACCAAAGCTAATTGTTGCATCAAAAATATCCATGTATGGTTTTATGCTTGATGTTTAGTCATGATTTGAAAAGCAAGCATTCAAGCCTTAATGTGATGTGATTTAACTAATTTTGGCTTAATGTATTTTTTGAATATAGCCATTGAGGCTTAACAAAGCATGGCTTATGTCTTAGTTTAGGAATAGAGACTCTTTGATAGTGTGATTGGCAGGATATGAATTTAATAAATAATAATACTAGCTTGTATTTTAGCAATGATGAAGTTTATATATGCCACATGTTCATAACTTTTCTTTTTTTGTTTTTCAGCATCACTGCAGACAGTGTGGAAATATTTTCTGTGCTGAGTGTTCCTCAAAGAATGCCTTAACTCCTTCTTCTAAGAAACCTGTTCGTGTCTGTGATACTTGTTTCAATGATCTACAAGGATAATTACTCACAACTCTTACATGTTATGCTAGAGTAAAATTTCTGTTATGCACTTCGTACAATACTCAGACTACTATTTTGGGTGGGCACCGATTGTAACAATTGGCAAAATTATAGTATAGTGTTTAACTGCTAAAGTCAAACAATTGTACTTCTTGTGAAGTTGAAATTATCTGTGACTTATTTGGTTTTGGTCAGAGAGCTTCTGTGTCAAGTTTATAAGTCTCCAATGACTTGTAAATAAAATTAAAATAGAGGAGTTATAATGTATTTTTTTATCCTAATTTGTTGGTTCAGAAACAACCCCTTTAAACAGTTTTGCAGGGATTTTGTGTTTCAATTATTGCTGCATAAGTATAACTTAACGATTATTCAGAAATGTATAAGGTATTAACAGCCTGAAACAAGCAGCTTTCCGTGTCTATTGTTTTTTCCTCTTTTTTCTTAATTTTTCATTGTAAGTTCCTTTTTATGATTATGTCTAGTTAGTGGAAACTGCCTTGAACTCTCAAGATTGTCAAGCTGTTTTTCTATAGTATCACTGTACAATATACGTCACAGAAAATGAAAAGCAATCCCAATACTATAGTGTAGATCTGATATTTCTTCTCTAAGAATATGCTGCATCCTGTTGAAAATAGTTGGGCTACATCATCTTTGATATGCAAATTCCTATGCTCCTTTACATTTTTTGTACTATTTAAATATGTTTGCACTGTTCTGTCTTATTCACAAGAAATATTGCCTGGAAGATCCAAGCATAGCAAATTCTGGTACTGAAGGATACATAGTTATGATAATTATTAATTATTTTACAATTCCAATGAAAAGAATTGCAGGGGAACATTCAGGGTGCATGTTCCCATTTTAATTATTACTATAAATCTTTGTCCTCCTTAAAATTTGGAATGAAACTCGGCACTGCTGAAGATTGAAGAGAAACCTAAATTCTCAGTAGTTTCTCTTGTTTTCTCTAATCATGGAGCTTATTAAAAAGTAATGTCATATTTTATTCATCTGAAAGTTAGGTAAAATTACTGTTTTTAAACTAATAGGTGGATAACTGTTTGTTTCAGTTGAAATTGGGATATACATACACTACTATGCACACTGTGGTGATATAAAATAATGCACTGGTAAAATCTAGTTTAGTAATATATATATAAGGTAATATTTAAAATCAACTTTTCTTTGGATTGTAACCTGTTTGCATGGGAGATGAGTGTAGCTGTAGACATAGAAATGAATATGGAAGTAGGAAAAAAAGTAACACAAGTACTTTAATAAAGATATATTAACAGAGAGGGCTTTCCATGTAGAATATTCTAGTTCTACTACTTGTATCTCCAAATCATAAATTCACAGGTACCGGTACTAGGGTTTACACACCATTTTTTCTTGTCTGAAATCCTGGAGAAAAAATAGTTGTGAACTATACAATTTTGTATCAATAGATTATGAATCGGCATGAGGTAAAAATGTCCAAATGGTCAAATATGAATATAACGTACAGAAGTCAAATTTTCTATATCAGCTATTCATACAGTCTACAACAGAGATACAATTCAGATACTATCCACCTGTTTTATTCACTATCACTTTAATCTAATTTGGAAAAAGATAAAATATGAAGTATTCATGCTAGGAACTGAAGTTTATTGGGGCTATCTTCTGATTTAGCTTAGTTGATTAATTATATATGGAACTCTTCATCTCATAAATTAACATACAAAGAAACTGATTCACAGGGGGGAAGTAATATTTTTTTAAGATGATGCTTGTATGTGTTGTAGCAGGTGTCATTTTGGAAATGGCTTCCTATGTATAAAATAAGGAGGAATTCTTTTCCAAGGTTGTATCTGTTATTTGCATTTTTTCTAAGTATTTTAAAAAGGATATTAAAAACAAGCAAACTATCTGCTCCTCATTTAAATGGGGATTTGCTTTCATTGCAGTCTCTAGACGTTTTACACACATTCACACGCACATGGATAAAAGTTCAGCTTGTCCAGAGAAAGAAAATGAGGTTGATCTGATAGTTTAAACATTGAAAACTCAGGAAGAGCAAGGTATAGCATTGTCACTTGCACTATGCACTTTTTAGTGTAACCAGCACTATATGCAAGAGAAGGAACAAATGTTTGCAAGAAGTGATGCAGTAATTGGTCTACAAAATTGTACATTCTTAATTAAGTGCTCATTCAATTCCCTAGTAATTTCATATGGTGTTTAGTAATATTATGTTCATAATTTTTATGTACTCCAGAGGATACATAATTTAGTATACATAGTGTATACTAAAGTGGTTTGCATATTCTTTAGCAGCACTGCTTGATTTTAAGAATAGAAAAAGTGGACTTGGCAATTTTGCACATTTCATGTTCTCAGTGGCTTTCATTGTTCCTATATAAACATTTGTTTTCGTATTAAATTACATTAAAATTTATTTAGGTTATCTATTTCCAGGTCATAGCAATAAACAGAAAAGGAAGTTCCCTACTTAAGAACAGAAAAGTTAGTATTTGTATTGTTTCTTTAAAACTTAGAAGTGGTTTATTTTAAGTTCCATTTAAGAGTTAAAAAATGAATAAATCTGTCCATATTTAACATTAACTGCTCGCCTCAGTATATAATCATTTGATAGCAGGCACACAGGAAAATAGTCATGAGAAAAATAGTTTGTGTGGTAGGCAACACCATTCAGCAGAGATTTGTTTTTCTCCTGTGATCTCTTTAAAACCCATATGAATAAAGTTTGTTATTGGCGTTCTCAATTTATAAAATTCAAATACAGTATATGTTGTTGATTAGTGTGGCAGATTTGAATAGCTTTCATGCCACCTACATTGTACTATGTGGTTAAATCCAAACTCTTTGACCAAAGAGAAAGAAAAAATATTGTTACATCAGGTTAATAAACAAAGAAACATTTTGTAATAGAAATCTATCCAAAATGCTGCTTGTATAGGATTTATCACTTTTGTAATAAAATTATTTTAAAAACACACACAAAAAGCCCAATCTAAGAATGCCACTATGTAAGATTTCATTTTAACTACCTCTTGATAAAACACTCAACTTGAGCCCATTTTAAAATGGTTCCCTCACTACGATGTTAGGTTTGATTTGTGGTTACTGCCAAATTTTAAAACATTTTGATTCACCAAAAATGTAATATTTCAGTATGTGTGCTTATGTAACTTACAGTTATTATAAAACTATACTCTTTGAGTTCCTTTAATTCTACAAACCTGTAAGTGTTGGAGAAAAATTAAATTATACAACTGTTCCTATTTGCGTTTGATCTATATCAGCTGTATGTGTCACATTGGCTGCTGTTAATATTTACATGTCATTAAGTTAGCCTCTATTTCCAGTGCTCATGACAAGAAATTGACAAATGCTATAATGGAAGTGTGCCACAAATTGTATTGTCCTATTGGCCTCTTTTTAACTATTGGTTTATTCTGCTCGCAGATGTGAATATTGTGCATAATGTTTATTGGGGTGGGGTCTGTATATTGTATAAATTAGACTTGAAGAATTTCTGTGCTTATCTTAAATTTACACATATATTAAGGTAGCTTTATCTACATGAGATTGCACTTCTTTTTCAAGTGGATCCTTACATTCACATTATCTTTAGATAGTCTTGCATGGCAATTTTTATCAGGTGGATTCTCTTAAGTCCTTCTTTGAGTGGTGTGTTTATGACTTGTAGTCATGTAGTCGTGCCTTATAATGTTAAAGAGTTTAGTTCAGTATACACTGTAATTCCTAAACTCTGCATTTGGAAAGTGATGGAAGCTGAGTAGTGAGAAAAATGACACCACAATCACTAATTCTGTATGAAACCCATGGGGGGATACTTATGGAAATATTACTTTTGTATTCTATTATTGGGCTGAAAATAAAATTAGAAATTTCTAATAGACCATTTGCAATTACTGTTTTGGTACACTTTTCCTGGTATGGAAAGCTATCTGCTGTATATGTCAAACCTATTTATCTGCAATTCACATATTAGTGGAATGCTTCAACTATTTCATATTTTGGCTGTGGCAAGATTGAATTTACTGCTTTATTCCGTATTAGGAAATTGCTGTTTTAAGTGATTATCATTTTCACTGAGTTCTTTGGGTTTAATAGTTTGTATAAAAAATTCAATCTGTGTATTACTAAAACTCTTGTGTCTTGTAGTCTTTATAACTGGATGCAACAATGCATTATAGGGCAACAATTTTTGAACCAAGATACCTCAAACTTATTTGAGGCAACTTATTTATTTATCGTTATTTTATCAAATTTATTTGCTGTCCATCTTGCAGTTCAGATGACTTACAGAAGCATTCAAAGCCTGGGATCCATGACTTCTCTGGGATTAAAATTTGGCAAATTTATGGTCACTTCAGTGCTGCTTGGAGTTTCAGAACATCAGTTCTGCCCTAGCTTTCTGCAGGTCATGTAGACCAGTCCCATCATCAGCTGCCAAAGAGCAGTCAGATGCACTCAAGCTGGCAGGAAATTGGAAGTCGCTTTCTCATCTACTCTTTTTTTCCCTTGGTCTTTTGTTTCAGTAAGGAAATACCTCTGAAACAATGATCCAAAAGGTTATGTGTTGTCTAGTATTGCTATAAAAGTCTGTAGAACCAATATCCCTAATGGCTGTGTTTTATGAACTAGAGAGCCAATAAGGGAAGTTAATTAGTTCAGAGTCTTGTTGTTCAAATCATATGAAAGTATTTTTAATAGCAGTTTCACCAAAACATCTCAACTTTTTGACTAGCATCCCATAGCATCCTTTATTAATTGCTAAGGGGCATGAATGGACACAATGAGTGATACATTATATTCTAAAAAAATAAAAAGACCTCTTATAATGGAAGATTTATAATGGATTTTGCATGTTTTGCAAATTACTTTTGCAAGTAATAGTATGTGTGCTATATTGCTAGTCAACCTTAAAAACAGCCATGCTCCTCTCTTAACAACTTTTTGGACATACTGTATTTGTGTAGCTTTTCATTCTGCCTGAAATGATGGGTGGTTTGAATACCGAAGTGATTTCCCATTGTCTTCATCCAAGATTTTCTCTCCCCCCCCACTTTTCAGTCTCCCCTAAATGTTGGTATTTCCCAATGGCCTTTCATCCAAAAGAACAGATTGATTGGATCTTGCTTAGCTTCTCAAAATGAGCCAAAGTTACTTAGGTGCTACCAAGTACATCACTTACTCATAAATAATATCTGATGAACTCTTTAATAACATTTTAATTTATAAATCAAAAGTCATTGATTTATATAAGATTATATAAGCCACTATATATAAGGTTATTTCTACCTGTGGCTTTGAGAAATTCCAGTTAACTTGGTTGTCAAATATCTGTCAGGTTCTTTTTACTCATGGTAATATATTTGTTACTAAACACATAAAGCATATTCTGTGCCATTTCTGTTCCATTTTCTGTTAGCATGGTTGCTTCAGAAGAACCTTGCAGCCATAAAACCCTGTTAATTCATTACAACAGAACACTTCTGTTTTACAGTCATCAATATGACAAATGAATTCTAGCAAATGAGCTGTTCTTCCAGTGTCTGATAACCAAGATACAAACATTTCAAAGCCTTATGAATCCATCTGCTAATAGTTTTATCCAAAAAAACCAAACCCTTTAAAAAAGCCCTCGGTTTCTCCTTTATGCCCAAGTATCTCTTTAGTGCAGAAAGGAAGAATCACTGCCTCTAGAGCGATATGAAATTTTTAAGATCTTTGTTCTGCTATTAAATATCTATCTTCTTGAGTTTTACTTGACACCCTTTTAGATCATTTCATTCTTTACGGAATTTAAAAATCTCAAAAGTAGAATCAAGGTTTTTCACCTAGATGAAAGTTCTACCAACAAATCTCTGCTGGGTACCTTTTCTTCGTTGGCCAGTTTATCATAACAAATGATAAATATGATTAAATTAATCTCTACACCATATGAATTCTAACAATTTTTTTTTAGTTTTTGTAGTCAAATTGCATATTATAATTTTTTTTCTTTCTCAGTAGTTCATCTGCTTTGTCTTCATCATTGTTATCTTCAGGTTTTTTTTATTGTCACTGATTTTTAGGCAGATCATATGCACTTAGGGATGCCTTCTCTTTTTGACAAGCAGTATAATGCTATTGTAGTTAGTTTGATGAAAAATTAAGCGCGAAAGTAAGTTAAGAATGTTATTTTAATGGCACTTAATATTCTGATTTTCCCCCATTTATGTTTATTAGTAAATGCAGATGAACTAAAGATCGTAGTAACATTGATGTTTGCATATGTTCATACGAGTTATCCCCTGAACTCTGTTCTAACTAAAAAATACTCTCATTTCAGAAAGGTTTGAAAACATTTCAACAATTTTCTTTAAATATTCAAAAATATTTAAAAAGTAAAAACTTTACAAGTTACAGCTAAATTTCAGAGGATTCAGCAAGTGTATTGAAAAAGGAAGTTTTTGAAAGATTATTTCTTCTTATATAATTGGTGATTGTTGTTTCCATCTGGGATATCCATGTTTTCTGAGAAAAAAAAGCAAAAGTTTTAAATAATTTTTTACTATTTATTGAATTTGTATGCCACCTAACTTCAATGACTGGGTAGTTCACAAATAAAAACATCCAAAAGAGAAAAAAGAGAACAAAAAAAGCAGCAAGAATAACAAAAAACCAACAAAAACAAGAGAAACAACCTGCACAATCCAAAGAAAGCTTCCTCACTCTTGCTAAAGGGTGATGTGAAGAGCCATGTTTTTAAGACTCTTCAAAACATAAATGGTAGGGGCTAACTGGTGGGGGGAAGTCACTACATATTGCAAGTGATACTACAGGGAAGGAATGCTTCTAGAGTTCCAATAGATAGTATTATTTAATCATAGGCACTTGTGTGTCAACTTTGCCGGTCTGAATTGGCTGAGCAAATGCTGTAGGAGATAGGTAGCCCCTCAAATAATTAGGTGGTATACCATAAAGGAGTTTATATGAATAGCAACTCCTTGAGTTGCACAGGAACCAAACAGGCAACTAGTACAGTTCATAAAGCAGAGGTGCTACATGGCACACTGAGACATTGTCTTCACTGCCCATGCCACTCTTCTCTGGCTCAGTTGAAGCTTCTGAGTGACCTTTAATGGCAACCCCGCATGCAACATACAATAGTCAAGTCATGAGATATTCAGGGTATGATTGTCTGACAGTCTTTCTGATCTAGGATGGCATAATTGATGTACCAGATGAAGCTGTGTAAAGGACATCCTGGTCATAGCAGCCATCTGCTCATTGAGATCCTCATGGGAAAGTGCAATCCCATGCAAGGTCAAAGATGAATAACTCAAGATCTGAGTGGCCCAAGTACTCAGAGCAAGTTGGTCTTTATAGGAGTGAATTCCTCCCCATCCAAACTGGCACAGACTCCAGTGGGACAGAACCTTAACAGCTTGGCCAGCCCAAGGTCAGGAGATATAATTACACATTATCCATGTATTGATGGTGGTACTGAACTTAGCAGTTTCATATGGATATTGAAAAAGGGGACAGAGTAAAACTGGCATCCTACAAAAGGGGGTCAAGAGTGATTTCTTCTCCCCCAAGCAATACTGATTGGAGCTGGCTCTAGAAAAAGGAGGAGAAATGATTTCACCATCCCTAGCTCAGGGAAGCATGTCAGAATACCATGGTCAACAGTATCAAAAACCATTGAGAATTCAAGAAGCACACGGATAGATGAACTACTTCCACTCTTTCTCTGAATGTTATCTACAAGGACAACCCAAGCTGTCTCAATACTAAACCATGGCTCATACCTGACTACACTGGGTCTACATCAGGGGTGTCAAACTCAAGGTCCACAGCCTGGATCTGGCCCATGGAGTGCTTAGATCTGGTCTATGGGGGCACCCCTGAATATAGCGAAAGACTGGCCCGTGGTGCCTCTGCCAGCAAAAATGCAGCTTGGGAAGGCTGTGCAAGGGCCATGCGTGGCCTCCTGAGCTCTGTTTTCACTGGCAGAGGGTTGTAGGAGGCTGTTGCAGCCAAAAATGGAGCTCTCAAGCCCGTTTTCGCTGGCAGAGCACTCGAGTCATGACAGGTGCCCCCTCAACAAAGTGATGTCATGCTGGCCACACCCACCCCGACCACACCCACCCCGACCACACCCACCCCAGCTGCCTGAGGTCAAACACAAACCTGATGCGGCCCTCAATGAAATCGAGTTTGACACCCCTGGTCTACATAATGTATTTCCTCAAGAGTTCCCATCAACTACAGACCAATTATTTTCTCAACAACCTTTTCCAGAAAGAAGAAAGGATACTAGATGATAGTTACTGAAAACTGTTGGATCCAAATATAGGCCATCTCTTAAGGAGAGAAGCACTAGAATTTTTTCAAGGCAGGAAGTACCACTTCATCCATCAAAGAGGCCAATAAGCATGGATACATTTTATGCTTTCAAGAAACATTTCTAAAGAAAAATGCCTACCTTGGATACCTCTGTTTGTGCTTGAAGTAAATAGGCTCCTATGCACTGTTGATATCTATTTTCATGCTGTATTAGAAAAGCATTTCGTAGTCCCAAAGCTAAGGAAATAGAGAAACATGATATAGCTTTATTCCAGATCTCTATAAACAACAAATAACTGCCTTTCAGTTTGTAACAGGAAAATGTAACTGCTGCTGATGTACAGTGCATGCAGTGAATAACTTCAATAGAGTGGTCAGCTAACTTTCTTTTATATAAAAGTAGGCAACAGTGACTTTTGGGTTAATTTCATGGAGCCATTTTGGAATATTAGTTATTAAATCCATTGAGATTTCTTAACTGGTTCTTTTTCCTTAAAGTCTTTTATTGGGGGAAAGAGATGAGAATGCCAGGATGCAATACATATATACATAAAAATAGGTCTCATCAAAGACAATGGGTATTTCTACTCTCTAATGTTGGTTTCCCCCATTTATTGTTTTGCCTCTGTCTTAATCCTATCATGTAAGTTCCTAAACAAAGATAGCTCAGGTTTAGATGTAAATGCAGTCTAAAAAGTGGCCCTAAGTGGTAAGAAAACAGCAACAACAAGATTTCCAAAAATATTCATGAAAATCAGTGTTGAGTACTAAGCACAAAGTTCTTCAAGGAAATTAAAATGCAATATCACACGCACTTTGGACATCCCATTTTCTCCTAACTGGTTCTTGCTCATGTAATATCACTTCTGCTGCTAATACCTACTCTTGCTTCATCATCAAAGGAATCCCTTTCGATTGCTGTGAAGAGGATAGTATAATAATGGGCTAGCATTTTTATCAATATTAAGAAAAGGCTACTTTTATAAGTGATGATATTTAATCTCAGAGCTGTCTGAGTTACTATTTCCAAATATAATAGATTGTATTAATAGAATAGATTATATTAAATCTAAATGTGAATGTGAAAGCTAGCTTTTCCATTTTCATTTCCATTTTAATTATAAGCATACTTATTGCTATTCTAAGGAAAGGGCATAATAGTACCTCATTTTTTCTCTGCTCGTCATATATTTGACCTTAAATATCTCTGTCTCTATATACAAGGCAGAAATACCGTATTTTCCGGCGTATAAGACGACTGGGCGTATAAGACGACTCCCTACTTTTCCTGTTAAAATATAGGGTTTGGGCTATACTCGCCGTATAAGACTACCCCTCTTCCAACGCACACCAAATAAAAATTAAAAAAATCAGATTTGATTTCAATATGGTAATTTTAATTCAAATGCTTATGATATGCAGGTACTTAGCAGGAAAACTGTCACTTATAAACATAAGGCTGTTTGTCATCAAACATGTAAACATAAAACAGTGCAATTGGATTAAACTTTTCCTAATTCACTCTAAAGCTGAAAGGAAGGATAAGACAATAAACCCATGGGAGCTGCCATGCTGTTTGTTTTCTAAGCTGTCAACCAAACTGGAACTGATGATGATAGGAGGAAGATAACAATAGAGAGCCAGTGCCGGGCAAGTCCCTGGCGAGTCAGCAACGCCCATCATAACTGCAAGCTATTTTTACAGGTTTTGCTGGTGTGACAGTTTCCTTTTAAAAGCCTTCAAAATCCTCCTGTTCGTCATCTGATATCATAAGTACATCAATGACATCTTGTGATACATTTGTAAGACAGTCATCATATGGATCTAATTCTGTATCAGATGGTGTGGTCTCAGCTTCGGCTTCCTCTTCATCTTGCCACAAGTAGTCGTCCTCCATACCATCTAATGAATTTGATATGCCACACTTCTTGAAAGACTTGATTACTGTTTCTGCATCAATATCATTCCAGGCTTTTATGACAAACTTGTACAAAACATCCAACTGTGGAGCACGCATGTTTCCTCCTTTTGTGAATGACTTTTCACCGCTAACCATCCACTCATTCCACTGTTCTCGAATGCGATCTTTAAATGGCTTGTTTAGGCACACATCCAGTGGCTGTACCAATGATGTCAATCCTGCAAGAATAACTGCCGCATCTGTGTTTATTCTTGCAAGCCTTTGCTTGGTGCTGGGAGTTAAATGAGCCCTGAACATATCCCACACCAGTAGACTACGTTTTTGAATAAGTCTACCTGGTCGCCTGCTCCATACATTATCAAGCCATAGCTTTACCCCTTCTTCACCCATCCAGCCTTTTTCATTCACATGTACAAAACAACCAACAGGGAACTTTAGTTTCGGCATTGTTTTTCTTTTAAAAATAATCATTGGTCTCAGTTTGGAGCCATCAGCTGTGTGTGCTAGTACCACTGTAAAACTGGACTTCTCATGTCCTGTTGTTTTAATTAAAATTGTTTTTTCACCTTTTGGATGGACAGTTTTATTTCCAATCATATCAAAATTCATTGGAGTTTCATCCATATTTCCGATACTACTTAATGCACAGCCATGTTTATTGCGCTGTTTTATTACATATCGATGGAAACTATTTACTTTGGCATCAAGATCTGCAGGTAATTTTTGTGCAATTTTTGTCTTTTGCCTCAGTACCAAATTATGCCTTTCCAAGAATCTAGTACACCAGGATACAGTGGCCTTAAATCTGTTGCTGTGATCTGCGTTAGATTTGGCCCACTGAAGTGCAAACAAACGTATTTTATTTTGTGTCACTACATAACCGTTTTGGCGATGCTCATTCACCATGTCTGCTACATGTTTTTCGAGTTCTGGCCAATGTGGGGTGCCCCTTCTTAATGCACACTTATCCCTTGGCATACTCTTTAATGCTTTTACATTTGCTTTCCAGTCCCGAACCATCTTTTTTGTTACTCCATATTGTCTTGCAGCAGCACAGTTATTATGTTCCATGGCAAAGTTTACAACTTTAAGTTTAAAACTGGCTTCATATTTCTTTCTTCTTGCTGGTGGCGCCATGATGGGGTCTTGACTGTTAGCTATTTGTATACTGTACTGTATGTACTGTTTCTGTACTGTATGTATTGTTGCTGTACTCTAGAGATACCTATGAGCCAGGCTGCACATCTGCCTGTCAAGGTAATGGGCTATGCTACGTGTAGTGGCAAGAGGGCTATTTTGTACCAGGTTTTTTTCCTTCACCCATGCAGCCTTGACCAGATCGGCACAGCTTCATGAATCTAAGTTGCTGGTGCTGACTGATGATGCTACGGGAGCGCCAACAACATTGACAGGAAGCTGTGCCGATCTAGTCAAGGCTGCATGCTGCTGAATGCTGGAACCAGCTGGTTGCTGAGCGGAGCTTCCCCCAGGCATCCAGGGGGATATTACCGACGCTCCGACTTCCCCAGCTGACTCCCACTGATGGCGAGCCCCACCCATCTGGGGAAGTCGAAGCATTGGTAATATCCCCCTGGATGCCTGGGGGAAGCTCCGCATAGCAACCAGCTGGTTCCAGCATTCCAAGGCGATTCCAAGGAGCCCGAAGCGAACATCCTGGAGCAGCGTGGGCCGGCCCCGAGGCTTAAACCCCAGGCGCCCAGGTGCTGAACCCCGCACAGCAGAAAAGACATGACAGCTGGTGCCCAGTTCCTTCTGCAGCCGTCCGGATTGGCGCCAAGCCAGGAAAGTGCGCTGCACACTCCCACTCTTCGCCTGTGAGCCCAGAAGAGTGGGGAAATGCAGAGCAATACCTCGTGGGGAAGGAGTACAGTTTCTTTTTTTTTTTTTTTTTTTAATTTTTATTATAATCCAACATACACAGACAAACACAAACATTTAAACAAACTATACATAAACTAACTATACAATAAAATCAAGTCCTAAGACTTGAGCTTTGAATTGTAGATACCTCGGTAGTTGTATATCAATGTATCTGTACATATTATACTTCATCATATATCAATATTTATATAACGATATTTCATTTTGTTTCTATGTTTGAATATAGTTGGATGGTATTTCCTTAATTCGTGTCCTTTTTTTCTAACCAGTTATACCATTTTTGCCAAATTAGGTAATAGTCTGAGTCTTCTTTTCCCTGAATTTCTTTGGTCAGTTTATCCATTTCTGCACATTCCATTGTTTTTTGTATTACTTTTTCCTCTGTTGGCGTATTTTCCAATTTCCACATCTGTGCAAAAGCGATTCTGGCAGCGGTTAGGATGTGTATAATTAGGTATTGTGTCTCTTTTTTATAATCTTTTGTGAGTATTCCTAATAAGTATGTTTCCGGTCTGAGGGGTACTTTTTGGGTGGTGATTTCTTCCAATTGACTTTGAATTGTTTTCCAAAATTTTTTAACTTTTGGACATGACCACCACATGTGGAAGTAAGTCCCCTTCTGTGTTTTACATTTCCAACAATTTGGATTGGTGTTGGGGAACATCTTTGCCAGTCTTGCAGGGGGGAGATGCCATCTGTAAAACATCTTATATGTATTTTCCTTGTAGGGCACGGACATCGTCAGTTTAGTATTGACTTTCCACATTTTTTCCCACTTTTCTAAATTAATATTATATCCAAAATTTTTAGCCCAAATAATCATATTTTCCTTCACCACTTCTTCTTCCAGTTTGTATTTAAGCAAATAATTGTATATTTTAGTTATTAATTTATCATCTGATTGCATTATAATTTTATCTAATTCATTCCTTTCTTTTTGGATTCCAAATTTTTTCATATCGCTTTTATATCTTGATTTTATCTGTAAATACGTCCACCAATCTATGTCCGTGCCCTGTTGTCTCAATTCCTCTGTTGTTTTTATATCTCCCTCTGTATTCAACAATTCGTCGTAGGTCTTCATTTTATTCATATCCATTGTGTTCGGGTAAATTTGTGCTTCCATGGTTGATATCCATCTTGGAATTTTATCATAGTGTTTCCTTCTTGTTTCAATCCAAATTTTTGCCAGTGCTCCTCTAATGTAGTGTCTCCTGAAATGCTCATGCTGTCTGGGCTTTTCTTCCCATAGGAATGCGTGCCAACCTTTGAACAGATCGAATCCTTCTAGGGCTAGTATTCGTTTGTCTTTGAGTGTCATCCAATCCTTGATCCAGGTTAGGGCTGTTGCAATGTAGTAGGTTTGCCAATCTGGTAATCCCAGGCCGCCTCTTTCTTTGGTATCTTGCAGGTGTTTCAATTTAATCCTGGCTCTCTTCCCCTGCCATATATACTTGTATATCATTTTATCGAGGTCTTTAAAATATGTTTTCCCCGGACTTATCGGTATTGTTCTAAATAAATATAACATTTTTGGTAAAATAGTCATTTTAATTGAAGCAATTTTGCCTAATAATGATAGTTTTAATTTACTCCATGCATCTAAGTCCTTCTGTATCTGTTTAAGCAATTTAATGTAGTTGTCTTCTTTTAATGATGATACTTTATTGGTGAGCCAAATTCCTAAATATTTTATTTTGGTTGTTGTTTGTATTCCTAGTGCCTCTTCCAGCTCCTCCTCCTGGGGTTTTGTCAAATTTTTAGTTAGTAATTTAGTTTTTTGTCTATTAATTTTCAAACCTGCCACTTCGCCGTATTGTTCTATCTTCCTTAATAAATTCAGTCCTGATTGTTTCGGTTCCTCTAATATAAATACTACGTCATCCGCGAATGCTTGTAGTTTGTATTCCTGGTTTTTTGTTCTTAATCCTTTTATTTCATTGTCATTCCTAATTTCGTTCAATAGGGGCTCGAGTGCTAATATATATAGTATAGGCGAAAGGGGACATCCTTGTCTCACTCCTTTGGATATTTTAAATTGGTCTGTTGTCTCTCCATTTATCCATATTCTTGCAATTTGATCTGAATATATTGTTTGGATCATATTAAGAAATTTCTCGCCAGTTCCCATTTTTTCTAGTTGCAATATTAAAAACCCCCAGTTCAGATTGTCGAAAGCTTTTTGTGCGTCGAGGAAGAGTAAGGCCATTTTTTCATCTGATTTTTGCTCATAATATTCCAGTATATTAATTATTGTTCTTGTGTTCTTGTTGATTTGCCTATTTGGAATAAAGCCATTTTGGTCTGGATGGATATAATTCACAATAATTTTCTTCATTCTCTGAGCCATGATCGATGTAAATAATTTATAGTCTGCGTTTAGGAGTGATATGGGTCTGTAGTTTTTGGTTTGAGTTAGATCTGAATCTTCTTTAGGTATCAATGTAATAATTGTCTCGATCCATGATTTAGGAATTTTAGCTTCTAAAATCGCTTCGTTCAGAACTTGTAATAAAATGTCATCCATTGACTGATTCTCGATTTTATAGAATTCTGCCGGGATACCATCTGGGCCTGGTGTTTTATTGTTGTTCTGCTTCTTCTTTGCTTCAATTAATTCTAACATCGATATTGGTCTGTTCAAGAGTTCTCTTTGAGTTTCTTTTATTTCTTGGATATTGGCTTTGTTTATATATTCTTTTACTTTCTCCAATTGGATTTCTTCCTGCGTATATAGTTCCTGATAGAAATTCCTTACAATTCGCTTTTTTGCCTCATTCATATGCTGTAGTTGCCCTTGTTCATCTTGAAGTTGGTGTATTAGTCTTTTCTCCTTTTCTTTCTTTAATTTATATGCCAACCAACGTCCTGTTTTATTAGCAAATTCAAATTGGTTTTGCTTTGCCATTTTAATCTTCCTAGCTATTTCTGTTGTTGTTATTAAATTTATTTCGTGTTTGATATGTTTTATTTTTTCCTTAATCTCTTTCCCATCTGGTCTGTTCTGTAATTCTACTTCTAGTTTTCCGAGCTCAGTCATTAGGTTATCCCTTCTTTGTTGTTTCTCTCTGTTTTTCTTCACCTTGAATGAGATTGTTAATCCTCTTATATATGCTTTTGTGGCATCCCATAGAATTTGTAATGATGTATGTTCCTTTTTGTTTATTTGAAAAAATATCTCCATCTCTTTCTTTATCATCTCTATGTATTCTTTATCTTTGGTGATTTCTCTATCCATCATCCATCTTCCTCTCTTTGACCGGCCTTTCCAGACTATTGTTATAGGACTGTGGTCTGCCCATATGTTCGGTGTGATTTCAATTTCTTTTATGCTTTCTCTTAGTTCTGCCGTCATCCAGGCCATATCTAGTCTGGACCAAGACTGATGGGGATTTGAATAATATGTATACTGTTTTTTAGTTTTATTCAATTCTCTCCAGGCATCTTTCAGTTGTAACTCTTGAGTCATGTCCTTAAAAGTATCCGGTAGTGTCTTTTTCTTAGATTTATTTTTTTTGTTACTTTGGTAGTCATAGTCCATATCTACAATTGCGTTATAGTCCCCTATTATGCATATGTGTTCGTAGTCTAATTCTTTAATTTTGTCGTGTAGCTTTTTAAAGTATTCTTTTTGGTTCCCGTTTGGAGCATATATTGATACTAATAACATATTTCGGGCCTCTGTCTTAATATTGACCATTAATATCCTACCATCCCCGTCTGTGTAAATTTGTTTTGCCTGGATATGGTTTTTAACGTATATTGCAATGCCTCTTTTTTTTTGGTCTGATAGTGAGGTAAATAATGATCCAAGTTTTCTGTTTTCTAATAATTTTTTGTGTTGTTTTTTAATGTGTACTTCTTGTAAATTGATAATGTCTGTATCTAATTTTTGAAGTTTTTTAAAGATATGTGTTCTTTTGGTTGGTAGATTAAGGCCATTTATGTTAATTGAAATTAATTTCAATTCTTGTCCCATTTCCTTTAGTTTTTGTTTGTTAGTTTGAGTTTACTTGTGTTTCTTGTTACCATTTGTGTTTTCCCCCTAGCCCCTTCTCTTTCAATCCTCTCCTTTTCCCTAGACTCCTTTTCTTCCTTTCCTTTTTTTGTTTCCCCCGAGGGGTGTTCCTGGTTTGTATTATCTGAGTCACACCTAGTTTCCTGTTCTTCTTCTATTATAAAATGCGTGTCAAAAAATTCTTGTGCCTTCTCTATCGTGTCAATTTTATATTTTTTGTCATCCCAGGATATTAGAATTCCCTCTGGCACCAGCCAGCGGAACATTATTTTATGTTGGTTCAGTAGGGTTGTCAAGAAATTGTAGTTTTTCCTATATTCTCTTATTCTTCTTGGGACTTGTTTTAAGGTTATTATTTCTTTCCCTTTGTAGCATGGTTTCTCCTCTCTCATTAGTGTATAAATCTCATCTTTAACAGTTTTACGTGCAAATCTGACATGTATTTCTCCAGGTAGTTTGTGCCTACGGGCATAATTCGTATGCACTCTATAAATTTCGTCAATTTCCCTACTAATATCGTTTTTTTCCTTTTGGGAAGCCTCCACTAATATCCCTGTCATCAAGTCTCTTAGATCTTCTCCCTTTGTTTCTGCTATATTTTGAAACCGTAAAAAGAAAGATGCCTTTTCTAATTCTAAATGGGTAATTGATTCTTCAAGTTCTCTGTTTACTTCCATTTGATTTTGTTCGATGTTATCTATCTTCTTCTCCGATTGGACCATTTTGGCTTCCATATTTTGAATTCGTTCTTCGTTTTTAACTATGTTTTGTTGTATTCTTTCAATCTTATCGTCCATTTTTTTTATATTGTCGTTTATTTGTCCTACTTCTAATTTCAGTTCTTCATGATTCTTTTTTGTTTCTTCGTGGTTATTCGCTATTGTTTCTTGGGTCTTGTTCATCCCCTCCTGAATCATAGCCAATATAGAATGTATATTCTGTATGTTGTGTGTAGTAGCAGCTTTATCCTTGTCTGTAGTTAGCATCGTGTCAATGGTTTTTTGTTGTGCCGGTGAGGATTGTATGGGTGCTGGTTTTTTCCCTTGTTTAGTTATTGTTATTGAGGATGTTGCCATCGTTTTTTGTATTATTTTTTTCCAAATTTTCATACACTGATTGGGGGTGACGTCAGCGTGTAAGGAACGAGGGGAACGAGGCTCCGTCCCCGAAGTTCCAAATTTCTTGATTGGAAGCCGTTGCTGGCACTATCGACCACGGAGAGGTCGATAGAAAAAGGAGGACTCCCTAGGACCTCGGAGTGACAGCAATCACCCCGAAGGTTCAGAGGAAAACCCCCTAATTCCAACCGGGGAAAAAAACCAGCCATTTTGGCTGGCCGGAGCGCTGTCAACCGATAAGGGTGGAAGCGAAGATTGCAGAGAGAAACTTCGGTAATTGGACTAAATCATCTGAAAAGTGAACGGTATATTTACAAAGAGTTAAGGATTTAAAACATCGGCGGGAAGAGGACTCCTAAAAGCGGCGGTAAGATCGCCAGACAAGCGGCGAGAGAAAGTGATCGGAGCGGAAACTAACACTCACAGTGACAGCGCAGATTTGACTGGCGAAAGGACGAGAGACGGAAGGAAAGGATTACAAGCAAGCGGTGGATTATAATTTTATAAATAACGCGTTTTGATTTAACAAAGAATAAAGACTATTGGAGAAAGGGATAGTAGAAAGTGAAACTTAAGAATTAAGACTCTTTAAGCCTGTTGTGGGCAAAAGGGAATCAGCTAAACGGAGTGAAAGGTGGACTGAGGATCGAGGACTTGGAGAAGGATTTTTTACTTTGTATCCAGCAGTAATAATAAATCCAAACCACAGATAAAGGACTGGTAGTAAGACATTGGACACATTGATGCTGCTGGCAGAGGAGATATAACTTGCTACAAATCGGAACAATTACCTTACTGTTTCAACGGAAATTATTGCAACAGAACTGTGAAAGCTGGGCGAGCTAAAGGCGAACTGAAGAACGAAGGAAGAAGGGAAAGGAAGTAATTTCAATTGGTCTGAAAGTGACTTAATGGAGAACTTTTAACATCTATTATCAAAGATAGCTATCTTATTTATATCATAAAATCCAACTACAGTTTAATTAACTCTGTCTAAATAATACTAATACTAATTTTGAAGTTAATATAATACGTATTAATTGACTTAAGATTAATTTATACATTTTTTTTTCTCTCTTTTACTGTCTTATGGTTTTCTACCTCATTGAATTAAGACAATAGATTCTATAGTAATATATTGATTAAGGGAATTATATTGTGTATTGATTGGAAATTTAGATACTAACATAGATACTGTAAAGAAACTGTTATAGATAATATTAAGGAATAATAAGGAATAATAATTGTGATAATTAATATAAATACTATACATTGGTAATGGTGATATAACTTAAATACATATAGAACCTAATAGAATATCTTAGACGATTTATAGGGAATCTTAGACTACATAGGTTTATTATACAAAGGTATACATGAATTGTTTAGGCTTAATGTGAATTTAAGTATTAATATAACTTGGTATTTAAATATTGACGATATTACACTGTTTAGGAATAAGAATAGGAAAATGAATTGCTAAAACACTGTATTTCCCCTTAACCCCACTGAATTAATCAATTTGACTCCTATATAACGGGAAGGAGTACAGTTTCATTGGCAATCCTGCCCATCTCTAACATTGCATTTAGACTACAACTCCCAGCAGCGCCTGTGGGAGAAAAGGGATGTAGAAGCAAGAAGGGGCACAGCTTCCCCTCAATGTTGCCGGCGCTCCCGTCGTGTCATCAGTCAGCACCAGCAACTCAGATTCGGGAAGCTGTGCCGATCTAGTCAAGGCTGCATGCTGCTGAATGCTGGTGGGGCTCGCCATCAGTGGGGGTTCATCAGCAGCATGCAGCCTTGACTAGATCGGCACAGCTTCCCGAATCTGAGTTGCTAGCGCTGACTGATGATGCGACGGGAGCGCCTCTTGTAGGTTGGAAATAATTCGGAGTACAGCTTCCCCTCAATGTTGTCAGCGCTCCCGTACTGTCATTGGTCAGCGCCAGCAACTCAGATTCGGGTACCCGGCGTATAAGACGACCCCCGACTTTTGAGATGATTTTCCTGTGTTAAAAAGTCATCTTATATGCCAGAAAATATGGTAGATTACAGTTTTAAGAGTTGAAGTTGGTTTTAGACATATACAGTATGATTTCTTGTGATAGAAGTATCACTGTAATGCCCATAACACCGGAAGTATTTAATTAATCAAATGTTGAGGAGTTAAAATAATCATATCACAGTCAGATGCATTGTATATAGAGGTATCAAAACTCTTATCAGTTGTGAATAATAGTTTCATATTAATATATGTTAGGGACATAGAAAGTGGAGAACTCAAATATCATACTGGATTTATTTGAAAGTAGATAACATAAGATTTATTTTGCAAAAAGTTCATTTTCACATGAAAAGAGTACAGTAAGAATAGATGGTTTAGATTTAACAATGAATACCAATGTCAATGCTAAATTGTGGGTTTGTCTCATCACTTTGGCTTCTTCCCCAGCACACTTTAAAAATCAAATCCACAATACAGTACATCCATCTGTAGTTCAGCATTGTATGATGTCTATTCATTACTTACAAACTGTTTCATACATGCAATGACTGTAGAGGATTTGCAATGAAAGTAGGCATTTTTGGAAAAGCTTCACACCCCTGTTCATTATTTAAGTTTTCTAAATATTTTAAAGAGGGCTGATGTAAATGACCAGGCCCTCAAGAAACTATTGTATACTGTATATGACATGTACAATTTATAAAATCTCTGGCAAAGAGATTTAACATACCTGTGATATGGAATGAATCAATATTTTTTACCATAATTCTATCTAATGGGATAGGCTGGCCAAGTACTATGCAGTTACCACCTTCTTCAAGCAAAGATTGCAACTCCAGACTGAAGAAAGAACAAGCAGGTGTTAAACTCAAGTCAAATCTCTGAAATGAAATGAAAAATATATTTACAATCCATGGTTGTAGGGAAAGCAGGAAAGGTTCAAATTAAGGTAAGTAGCTAAATGCAGGAGATAGGAAAAAGGATCCTCTGAGATAAATAAATAGGAATAAACAGTAGTGTGGGGGTGGGAGTAGGGCAAGTGTAAAAAATGGCAAGTTTGCAGATACAGTGTTGCGATGCAAGGCCTGGCATTTATGTGCATATACTTCAAAAGATCTAGGGCTTTATAATGATGCCAATTTTGATATCGTTGCCCACAGTTGCCACTGAAATAGAAACTTTAGGAAGAGCTAGCAAGCTCATCTTAAATCCTCTACTTTATGTTGTAGTTTAATTAACCTTTATAGTTCAATTAATGGGAGGCAGATGGAATGGAGGAAAAGGAAACAAACGAATTTGGAAGGAGACAGGAAACTAGCTCAGAAACATACTGACACAAGTTTGGGCATTCTCAAAGAGAAGAAGGAGGAAGGAAAAGAAAAGACAAAATTATTTGAAATAAGAATATGAAGTTGATGTATAAATCTAGCTACTAATATGAATAAGTAGGGCAATTTCCTGCTTCTATCAAAAGCTATACTACAAGTGTCTACTTTGTACAACATGCTAAACCATAATAGGGTTTCTTTATTTTTGGCTTAATGAGAAATGTGAATCATCATGCTCAAGAAATCATAGCATAGGAGTGTCAAACTCATGTCGTCACGGTGGTGTCACATGATGTATTGGGACATTTCCCCCCTTTGCTAAACTGGGTGTGACGCGTGATGTATCCAGCCTGCGGGCTGGGAGTTTGACAGCCCTGTCATAGCGTTATGCTGGAAGCAGGCTAATATACCTTGTTCAACAAACCATGATTACAGCTAGCCCCATCTTAGTAGTTTTCTGAAGCAAGTCACTCTTTGCACAGCTTTTGACATAAGCCAGAAACATTCTCTGGTTATTAATAGGTATTTACTACCTATTGTGAAGAGACCCAAGGGGAGTTCCCATCCAATATCCTTCAGCCAAGCTGTAATAACTATTATGCACAATGAAATAGAAGATATTGAAAGTATGGAACCAAATCCTAAAAACAAACATGGTTGACATAAGCAGGTATTACAGGTCCTCCAAAGACTTGCCTTGTATCATGGCAACCCTTAAAGCCCTTCTGTTCTGGGAGACTAACTTTCACCAAAGAATAAACCAATGGCTTTAGTGTATGGTTTACAAGAGTATTTTTTGTTCCTTTAAAGTTGATCTTCAAGGATAAGCTTCCTCCCTCCCTCCTCAGCTAAGCTGAGTCTTTGCATTTCAGTAGGTCTGTTTTTCCCCAATTTCTAGGGATTTCTTTATACTAAGACATGTTTAGACTGCTGCAAATTCCTTATTTCCATCTGCCATCTCTTTGATCTATATTTTTCCATCTTCTTAAAATTGGTTCCTGCTGATTCGAAAGTTGTTGATCAGGATGGCACTAAGGTGGACAACAGAAGTTGGGGACCATTCCAAAAAGTAATACCTCCATATAAGCAAACAATGGGCTTGTTTGGTAAGGTATGTCTTTGTAAATGTTAGCAACATGTGCTCTCTATCAGAAACTATCTCAAGAAGAAAAAAGAAAACGGGACACAATTCCAAGTGCTGAATGAAACAGTTCTGAAAATAAGTCAGGTAGCTTTTTGCAAAAGGACATAGTTTAGCTCCATAGTCCTCTTCTGAATTCTTTGATAATTAAATAGTTGCTTTGCTAGTTGTCTACAATTCCTGTCCCCAACAAGTCAAAATGTATAAAAATGCAGCTGATTTTTATTTTTCTCTTTCTTTCCTTTTTTATTTTGTTACCTTTTTATATCTGTTAGGTTTTGTAATCAATAGCAAATCATCAAATAGGAAGAGATAGACGTCGGTAAATCGCATAGATTCTGCAAAGCAAATAAAGGTGAACCATGATACAGGTACATTAAAAACAAAACTATTTTCTGAGCTCCTCGCTACTTCTTGATTTTGGAAGGTCTAACAGAAAATTTTGGAAGAAGTTGAAAAGTATGTTACCTATGTTTTCTAACCAATAGATGTTTGATTTTAAAATATCCTTTTATGTATGAGGAAATTGGAAGAAAACAGCTCCTTTCTATTAATACCCTACAACTTTAAAAGTATAAAAAGATTAAATTTGTATTTTAATTATTAAACATTCATATCAGCCACGGTGGTACTGTATGGACTACAATGTAAAGATAGATCTTCATGTAAAAATTCTTGCAATTGTATCTACAAGGCTGAATTATGTAAATGCTTGCAAAACACTGGTAGCAGCAGAAGTAACTTTAGGGCACACTATGGATTTCAAGTCTAGAGTTCTACAGTAACTGCCCCCATTCATCAGGAAAAAAAACCCAGTCCCATAATAGGAGAGAACTGGCTAAGAGAAAGGAGTTGCAGTTGCACCCATAACAGGCTGAACAAAAGAATTCCTCAAGAATTAATACTTTAGTAGACCTCTGAACCAATCCTGGGAATACCTGTATGTAAGCAAGGGAACACCTGTTGGAGATTCACTTGGTCATGTCGAAGTAATAGAATTTGACTTTGCAAACCATGAAGAGGGATGCTATCTTGATTTTATAAAATCTCTGAATACTTAACATTTGTGGCATTTATGGAAGCCCTAGTTTTCTTTGATTAATGCTCTGATTTCAAACTATGGTCATGTACTTTTACTTATTAAATAGTAAATATCCAGAATTGGACACAAAAATGAGCTAGAAATTCTGCCTGGATAACATGTTTTCTGTGCCTCATTTTGTTAAGACTTTGTTTCTGTTCTTTCGTGAGGTTTGGAAGCTATTTCATCCTGCATACTGTCTAATATGCCTGTAAATATGAAATATTGTATTTACCTGCAAGTATCAATCGGCCTTCAAGAACAAGTGATCTCTTTGTAGGTGACAAGATGTTTTCATGTGGATTATCTCTTAGCATGTATTTGAGAGGCTTAAGATGGGGGAAAAGGAAGCCAGAAAAGGCCACTTAGTAGATAAGTGAATTTTTATTTGAAAATGTAAAGAAAATAAATAACAAGTAGATGTCAATAAAAAACAAACTGACCCACCATGATACTGTTAAGGGCTACGAGAATAAAATCTCATGTACAAACTTCACAATAAAAAGTTATTAAGCACTAATCTTTAGCCCTGCTTTGTTAATGAGATCAGGGATTCTGACTTCAGCAATACACGCACATATTTGTTTCTGTCATGCTTTCTTCTCTTGGAGGCTGGCCAAAGAAATGAAAATGCTGAGTATAACTATGATATACCATATTCAAACATTAAAAAAATGTTATAAAAGAGCAACTGGAACATGGGGGAGGGACTGAAGGGGTGAAAATACAAGATTTTCGTTTTAAGAGTTTCCAAGGCCATACTTGCCTGGAGACCCTTCAACCATCATAGTTCATACTGTGATACATCATTTGAAACAAATAATCAACAGATGGTAATCTTTCATATTCAGTATTGTGTCTGAATATTGTGATCTACCTGCCATGAAGGTGGAATATTGTGCACTATGTGATAATGGTTAGAATTTTTTACTTCATTTATATGACAATTCTTAGGTGAGAAAGATTAAAGACTATACTATAAAATTTTCTGTGATAATCAAGAAATTGCATACCTCAGGAACAAACTGTCTCTTGTCTTGATCCCAAAGTGAAGGCCAAATTATAATTTCCTGAAGCTGTTTAAATTTCTGAAAATTATCCAACCATTTCACTTTACCTTCCAAATCCCCTAAAAAATATGCAACAGAAAGTCAAGACTTGATGACTGATAATATCTCTATAAACATTTATAGTGGCAAACTATGATCATTAGCAATCTTTACACAAAGTAGTGAACACACACACACCCTAAAACGGAATTGTCAGATTTTTAGTTTCTTGTGCTTATTTTAATTGGAATAGGTTGATTTTTTTTCAGTAAGTTTGTCCAATACTACTACTAATAGTAATATTAAATAATGTGTACATTAATTTTCAGAACAAAAAGGTTCCCATATCCATATCTGTGGACATGTGAGCATTGCCTTAGCTCAGCTCCAGTGCGCATGTGCATGCTGGTCAGCTGATTTTCGGGACTTCCGGTCCCACTGGAAGTTGGGAAATGGGCCATTTCTGGCCTCTGGAGGGCCTCTGGGGGGGGTGATGGCTATTTTAGCCCTCCCCAGGCTCTTAGAAAGCCTCTGGAGCCTGGGGAGAGTGAAAAATGGGTATCCCGGACCCACTGGAAGTCAGGAAATGAGCCATTTCCAGCCTCCGGAGGGCCTCTGGGGTGTGTGTGTGTGGGGGGGAAAGGTTGTTTTTGCTTTCCCCAGGGTCCAAGAAAACCTCTGGAGCCTGGGGAGGGTGAAAAACAGGCCTACTGGGCCCACCGTACTATTGCGTGCCAAAAGCGGGGGTCATGCAGCGGGGTTGTGTGTGGGGGGGGCGGGGAACATTGAATTATGGGTGGGGGCATGCGCATGCGCTCCCCCCCTGTGCTCTCCCCCTTTTGGCATGCAGCAGCAAAAAGGTTAGCCATCACTGCCCTAGGCCTTCAGAGGTAATTTAAGGCTTGTGTAGAGAGAAAAAAAATCCAAAACTGAAAGATATTATAGCCTTTGAAATGAGGCAGTGGAGATATAACACTGTAATGAAGTAACATCAACCTTGCATTGCTATTTTATTTCTTAAAATCACAGAACAACTTTTTGCACATTTCTTTGAGAAACTCAGAATAGAACAAATCTCAAAGAAGCATTGATGTTTTGAGTTTCTTTACTCACGTATTGATGTTTCCACCTTTTCCTTCAGTGAATTAATGATAACTTTCTCTGCTGCCTCTGTATTTTTCCAAATGTTCTTTAACAGGAGGGGATAACGGGTCAACTTGTGTAAAGGTGCAACTAACATTTCAGCTAGACGGAGTCGCTTACATTCTTTATTCCTCTCACACCACTGTTAAATTTGATGGAAAAGACACATTAGGAAACAATTTCAATGGGATTTCTTAACAGAATGGATATTGGTCATACCATAAACCATTTATTTCTTAAGTTTAAATTGAATATGACATTATTTATTGGATAACTTACATCTTTGCAAATTATTCTACTTTTAAGTGAATCTTTTAAATAGCATTCTTATACTATTACTTTTAAACATTACACTTAAAAAAAAATAAAGCAATAAAAGAATAAAAAATAGGAAATTCAAAAAAGAAAAATAGAAATAAGAATAGAAAAAATAAGTACATAGTAAAAAAAGAAATATATAAAGAAATGACTTCCTTTTTGACTGAACAAAAATAAATTATTTTAGTAATCAACTATACAAAACAATCAACTAAAACACTTTTATTCTGTATTTTAGTTACAATACAGAAATAGAAAAAGTGTTCAACATTTAAAAATGTGGCTTAAAAACATTGTTATGTTAAAGCTTTTTTGTGTTAAGTCTGACTTTGCTAATTTTTGTTTTCATAAACACATGCATTTTTTTCCCTTCGCAGCAATTTTGAGATGGCTTCCCACTGCTGCCTTCTGTACATATTTACTTTTCCTTCCAGGCTTGCTTGCCTCCCTACTATTTCCTGGTCATCTTCATTCAAGTATCAACCAGATATGACCCTGTTTAGCTTCTGAGATCAGCCAAAATGAGCTAGCTGTGCCATTTGGCAGAACGTAGTGATTTGTTCTGGACATAGTGAAATCAATTTAAACACTGTAAAAGAGATCAAAGACAAAATTAATAGCTTTACTTTCAAATAGGTCCCAAAATCTTCTCTTTTTTTCAGTTTTTCCAAGTAAAAAATAGCAGAAGTGTACGTCAGACAATATATTTGGTGGCTCTGACACAGGTTACCTTGGAAATGCTGGAAGATAAACAAAATATTAGGCACTTATTGGTAGAGTACAAATCTTACTGATCCATATGTTTTTTTTTTTAAATTGCCTTGAAATTTTTATCTAGCCATGATGCTGATGCTGAACTTTCTATGTATTAATACTAGTTCTTTGATCGTGATTGTTACAAAAACAAAAGTACAGTGGGCATGATCCAGTCTTATTGCAAGATTTAAAATAGTAAGCTAATTCATTTAGGATGATCCATTGATTTTAGTAAAATTTACTGTATTTCTCAAGAAAAAGGGATAGGATCATGGAACCTACTGGTTTTCTTTGGCTTACAAAGGAAACTATCCCTAAAACTTCATTTTACCAGACTTAATGCAAGTGACCAGTGGTGAGTTTCAGAAATTTTTACTACCGGTTCTGTGGGTGTGGCTTGGTGGGCATGGCATGGCTTGGTGAGTGTGGCTTGGTAGGCGTGGCAGGGGAAGGATACTGTAAAATCTCCATTCCCACCCCACTCCAGGGGAAGGATACTGTAAACTCTCTATTCCCTCCCCAATTCAGGGGAAGGTTACTGCAAATCCCCATTTCTTCCTGATCAGCTGGGATTTAGGAGACAGAGAATAGATAGGGGCGGGGCCAGTCAGAATTTTTACTACCAGTTCTCCGAACTACTCAAAACTTTTGCTACCGGTTCTCCAGAACTGGTCAGAATCTGCTGAAACCCACCTCTGCAAATGACGTTGCATATAAAGACCGAATTTCAGCTGTGATTTGTATATTTTGGATAATCAGAGAATTACTCAACTAGCATAGTTTGCATGATGCACATCACAACTTAATCACACAAATCATATAAAACTGCCATGCCCTATTCTCCCATTCAATGGACCGTTCTCAACAACAGAGACCTTTCCTCCCAATTAGCCTGTTAAAGCAAAATTTCACTGCTGTGATGGTCTTGCATTGTATATAGTTATCCAAACAGACCTATCCAAAGGCCAGATTTCCATTTACTCATCATAGCCACAATGACGAAAGACTTGGAGCCTGCACCAAATTAAGAGCACCAAAATATTCTAGATACCCAGAAGTCAACAGACTTGGGAAAAACACATTATCATAACTAGAGGAAAGGAAGCCACTTTGAACACTTGTGGCTAAAATATCTTTATATGTGACATCATAGTGTTTTGAGACTAAAATGACAGATTTGTGGGTTTCTTTAGGAGAATTAAAGTTTCTGCTTTCCAACATTTCTTACCAGGCTCATTAGGGAATGTATTCAGTAACTTATTACCTTTGTGAGTACACTGATGAAATCAAGGGAGGGGGTTCGCCCAAGAAGATGATCCTCCATGGTGCTAAATAAACTGGTTACAAAACTTAGAGTCACCTAAGCAAAGAATATATTTATTATTTAAAATTAATTTGGGATCAAATACTAGACTTTAAGATATGCACGGTATGAGGATCTGTAAAGTTTGCAAGCCATCCCGAATCATCTTATCAGTGAGGGGAAGTGGCATATTAATTTAATAAATAAAATAAATAAAATGAGCCACATTCCTTTCCATTGAAGTTTTTGAAATAAATGGGATTAAAAACTGAAGAGGGCTCTTTTTGTGCAGCAGGGAAAGACCACCTCATCTGCCGCAATTGGGGCTTGAAAATGTTTTGGGATGTCACTGTGTAATTGGTAGGAAGGCATCACAACCACATAGAAAAAAGGCTATTTTTTCCTGTTAATCTTCCCAAACATTACTTGCTGTACTTCTCTTCCACTTCAATTCTCAATTCTCAAGCATAGTTGTTTCACTGCAACAGAGTTTGTCCTGGCTTGTTTTGGTGCAAGTGACTGTGACTGTTTTCCCAGATCATTTCTTGGGTAGCCAAATTAGGCTTGGCAAAAAAAGCTTTTCACTGTTTTCAATGGAACGTTTTCTTAAATCTTATTACTGAGGATGAGCAATTCTAGATGGGCCCAGGTTGGGAGGACGGACTGCTCTGTTGAATTTGTGTAGCACCGTCTATGAACGTTCCTTTGAAATTAAATTAAAATATATTTCTGGATCTTATGTATCATTCCAAGACAGGGAGCCAAAGACATTCTTTTATAACGCTAAGATGTCAAGATCTTTTTTCTTTCTCTTGCTTAAAATAAGGACACATCTATGAATTATTAACAGATACTAAAATGAGTTTTGGATGATTATTAAAAAAAGTATGATAGATTTGGTGAGCGCACAGTTTTTAACCACTCAGACCAGGATTCCAAATTCTGTTCAATGAGGGTTATGTAACATACTTTATAATTAAATCACAACTTTGGGAAAAAATGCTTTGGAAAAGTTAATATCTTGTATTTTCTATTTCAATTTTCCAGAGATTTATATTTTAAAAAACAAGTAGTATTTGGATTATTTTGATACCAATAATATTTTTCTTTAATTATTACTGTGCCACAGTGGCGTAGTGGTTAGAGTGCAGTACTGTAGGCTACTTCTGTTGCCTGCCGGCTGCCTGCAATTTGACAGTTCAAATCTCACCAGGCTCAAGGTTGACTCATCCTTGTATCCTTCCGAGGTGGGTAAAATGAGGTCCCAGATTGTTGGGGGCAATATGCTGACTCTGTAAACTGCTTAGAGAGGGCTGTAAAGCACTGTGAAGCAGTATATAAGCCTAAGTGCTATAGTTATTACATTAATTTGATGGCATGAATAATTCTGGTATAGCAACATTTTTATTATCACTAAAGTTCCTTGTACCTGATTTAATTCTTCCAGGTTTGCAAACAGTAACTCAGGATCCACATCTGGTAGGAGTTCTTTGCTCTGTAGGTATTTTAATGTATCCATAAAGATCTTTGAAAAACAAGGAAACAAACAACAGTTTATGGATAATAATTTATTTTCAAAATCCTTGAATGTTACTCTTGCTACTAGTTCTTCTTTTGAGGAAGCTAATCCATTATAGTTCTAAAACAGAGCTCAGATTTCACTCAAAGACTATTTTGTTTTTAAACTAGAATTTCAGAATTATTATAATTATGAAATCATAATCATAATCATCTTATTTATTTATAGGGGAAACAGAGAGATTTAGACAGAAATAATTTTAGTCAAGAATTAGTTATGACTATTAGAACTGAAATAAACTTATTCCTGTCAGAAAACAGTGTTATAATTTAAGACAGTGGGGACATTTTGTTGTTGCCATTATTAAAGGACTGGGAATATCTGATCCCTGCCCAAACTATTTCAGATCATCTGGGGAGCTATTAGTAAATTACAAACTGTGCTCTGTCCATCCCACAAATAGCCCAAAAATCTCAAGAATAGCACTACATTTCAAGGACCTGCAACATATGCCTGTATATTAGAGTATGTATCTCAATTCCCTTCAGTTCCCCCCAAATCCCCTATAATAACACAAGACAGATGTGCTCATAACTGCTTGGAAATCTTGTGTACTGCATTGCTGCCAAGTTGAAATGACAATTATTTCACAATCCAGCTAAAGGATTAAACCCTCCAAATGGCTTAATTTGAAGTAGGCATGTATAAGATCAAGCCATATGTTTTCCCCGTGTTCTTTGTTTTATGCTGTTTTATTAAAACATTTTCTTTGAAATACCAAGCATTGGTATAATGAAACTATCTTCATTGCTTCTGATTATTATATGCAGTAAGTCATGATGGTGGTTATCTACTGCACATCTTTATAAGAGATGCTGTGGGAACGAAGCCTTGAATACTAAGTATTGGATCAGAGACCATCAAGAAAAATAAGACTGTAACCTGTTAGAAAGTGGAAATGCCATTCCATTTGTTCAAATGCCATTGAGCTAATGACAAACCATTCCAATACTGTGCCAAGGAAATCTGAATATGTCCATAAAGTTGAGGAAGATTTCTCTTTGGAAACACTCATTACTAGAACATCTTCCTTTTACATTTGAGGAAGCTATTTCTAGTAAGTATAGTTCCCCATTTAACTAAATGCAAGTAGTCTTTTTTCCCCACAAATGTATTTGTATAACTGGGTTTCAGTTCTCATGTAGTAAGGAAGCTTGTAAATGGAGAAGTGAAAAACAAAAGCAGTGTAGTGTTGAAGAAACCAGGAAGGGTCATAAGAAGTAGCCAGTAACACTGGCTTTGTTTGTACATAATATTGAGCCCAAAATTTTTTTTTGAACCATGCATTGTTGAACAACCACTTATGGTCTGGTTCACATTTAATTCTAAGCTATACAGAATGAACTTGCATATCACTTGTATAAACCAAAAACAAGCAAATCACATTATTGATGGTATATAAGTATCTGATTGTTGATTGAGTTTTTCTGTTCCTAAAATAGCATTACACTAATTTTCCTTAAACCACTATGCTGAGTTATACTTTCCACTTATCTAACACATATTTTTCGTAAGCCAGTGTCAGAAATTCTATCCTAGACTACAACAGGTTGGTAATGGAACTGGGCTTGTATTTACCTGGACTAGGGCCATTGCAAGGTCTGCTTGGTCATTCTCCTGCTTCTCACTTTTTTATCCATGCATGGAAAATAACCCTCACCAACCGGGACCAGTGATGACCAATCTGCCAATGTTTTTCTTTCCTTTCATGGATTGTTCATTTCTTACTGGTTTCTATGATTCTCCTTGTTTGTCTAAATGTTTACACCCTTTTCCCCACATTAGCTTCTTTGACCCTAAAAGAGGCTATTTGTCCTCTTCTCCCTGCATTATGTTCTTATATTATGATAGTCAGAGCCAGGCGTGGGTTCTAAATTTTTTTACTACCGGTTCTGTGGGTGTAGCTTATTTTGTGGGTGTGGCTTGGTGTGGGGGGGTAATATGACTGGATGGGAGTGACCAACTTTTTTTTTTTTTACTTTTTACTTTTAAAAACATTTTTTCTACAACCTTAAGAGGTTGCAGAAAAAAATGCTTTCAGGAGCCTCTGACGATCAGGCAACTCAGCTGGGATCGCAGAGGCTTTTAAAGGCATTTTTTTTTCTACAACTTCTTCGGCTGAAGAGGTTGCAGAAAATATGCTTTCAGAAGGCCCTGACAATCCCAGCTGAGCCGCGTGATCATCAGAGGCTTTTTTTTTTTTTTTACTTTTAAAAGCATTTTTTCGGCCGAAGAGATTGTAGAAAAAATGCTTTTAAAACGGGGAAAAAAAAAGCCTCTGATGAGGTGGGCGGGGTGAGGGAGCGGCGACCAGGCTGGGGACCGGTTCGGGAGCGTGGCCAGCCAATGTTATTACTGGTTCTCCGAACTACTACAAATTTTTGGTCAGAGCACTGGTTACTCTTGTTTCCTCTGTAGTGCCATGGAAGCTCTTTAGCAAGAAAGGACTGAGTTCAGCTTTATAGAAACAAATAGCCATATCTCTCCATTGCAATTTAAAGCTTTTTGTTTTCTAAAGAAGGATAGCTTTGCAGAACTGTGCAGCTTGAATGGAACATAAGCTTCTGGGGTTGAAGATGAGTCGTTGATGTGTAATGGATCATTAACTTTAATGTCAAGATTATTTTAAAAATAACGACTACCCACCAGCAGACAACACAGAAGCCTAGCAATCCAGGATGAAATGGCTGCAAGGGAAGCATCCAGCATTGGGAGGGCAGGGGCATGCAAGGAATGACTTCTTATGGAACATGGGCTGCTACTAGAATGGACCACTGGAGACCATCTGTGCTGAAGCGCTTTAGATAGGTCCCATCGCAAAACCACAGTTCTGAGCTGACACTGGAAAATATAGATATGGAATATGTGCAAGGGTGGGTTCAACTTACCTTTACTAATGGTTTGCAATGGGATCGTGCGTGCACGCTCGCTTCGCTCGCGCATGCACCTTCCTTCTGTGCATGCACAGAAGCTTCTGCACATGCACAGATCACTTCCGATGATGTCAGGGTCAGTGGGCGGAGCCTTCCACCAGTTTTACTACCGGTTCTATAGAATTGGTCTGAACCAGGGGCAACCCACTACTGGATGTGTGTCGTGGGCTAGAATAAGAGGAGGACATTGTCATCCATTCCTGCACTCAGATGACAGACAGTAGCCCTCAGTGCTGATAGTCCAAGCAGAAAGTATGGATCTGCTTTAGATTAGAGATATCCTTTTCCAATTCACTTCATTCCACTTGAAATTGGTTTGTAAAAACTGTTGAGCAATCCCTGCTATGGCTGACATCTGATCTTACAGAACACCACCCTCAATGGAGCAAATGATTGCACAAGACCTCTGTCAGGTGAATGGCTAAGCAGCAAGCAGTAAAATAGCTGCAAAACATAAGCATACCATTTTGAGAACCAACAGATGATCAAGAAAATAATTGCATTCTGTTGTGAATAGTTCCCACACAGCATCTTTCTTCTTTGTGTCTAACTGATCGCTAGTGGCTTCGAGTTGATACATCTTCATCATTTCATGCCATGTTTTATCCTGTAATTGTGAATACAAATATACGGTATGCTTCTTTATACATATACATTCTCAAATGGATCTTTGCTGTTTTAATACCAGAATGATTGTTGATGGTCATATGTTGAATATTTATTATAGGATTAAAACTCATATAAAATAACATTAATAGTATTTATTAGGGGTGATATTCACTTACTTTCCCTATGGGTTCACAAATGTGCGTGCGCTAGGGTGGGTTCTACTTACCTTTACTACCAGTTCACAATGGGGTCGTGTGCATGCAGTCACTTCGCTCGTGCACATGTGTGCTCTTTTGCGCATATGCAAAAGCATTTTTGATGACGTTGGGGTCAGTGGGTGGAGCCTCCCACCAGCTTTACTACTGGTTCTATAGAACCGGTGCGATCCGGGGGGGCAACCCACCACAGGCATGCACCTGTCCACACATGCACCGGCCTTCTGTGCATGTGCTTTGCTGGTGCGCGCGCCTTCCGTGCATGTGCCAGCTTCAAAAATGTGCCTAAATAGGATGGCATAGAGCCGGGATGGGTGGGCAGGCCTATCTGTGATTTCCGCTACTAATTTGGGCAAACCGATTCAAATCAGCTGAATACCACCTCTTGTATTTATATATTGCACTGAGAAAAATAATCAGTTAAAATCAAAGTACAAAGTTAAAACAAATGTAGATAAAAATTATCTGATAAGAAATATTATACCTTTACATTGTGAAATTTGTAGCCACCACACTCTGACATTTTAATGGTTTGAGTTGAGAGACAATATTCCAGCTCAGCCATTTGTTTTTGTTTGTCTTTATTCTATTTAAAAAAAAATTCACATGTTAATTTGAAAAAGTTAAATCATATTTTTAAACTGGAGGGAAGAGGGAAGGTTGCAGATCATTTCCCAATAAAGTCTCCCTTTAGAAAAATAAGATCAAACTTCAAGAAGGCAGTCCAGAAGATACATTAATTTTAATATAATGTGATTGCCAACCATTATGGAATATAGATAAAAAAATAAAGAAGACCAATCTACTATATTAGTCAGCATTGGCATAGGAAAATAAACAGGGAAATATTGTGCATGTTTTTATTATAAATGAATATTTTCAGAATGTATTGCATGCAGAAGAATTAAATGACAGTTTATTCATCCTCCTTAAATTATGAGGGTATACCTTTCTTTCTTCCAACAAAGTGAAAGAAAACTTAAGGCTTGCTGTAGCATGGCTTGTGTCTTTATATAGCTTATAGAAATACTATATAAGTTGAATATCAGTGCAAAATACAGGGCTGCTATAATGATAAACAGCTTCCCTTCCCTGCTATTTTATAATACGTTATAGATAATATGTTGACTAACTCTTGATCTGAATTTAAAATTCAAACCATATTGATGAACGCTAGGTGTATGCCTGTTTGACTGTTATATTTCCTTCCTTCCTTCCTTCCTTCCTTCCTTTCTTCCTTCCTTCCTTCCTTCCTTCCTTCCTTCCTTCCTTCCTTCCTTCCTTCCTTCCTCCCTCCCTCCCTCCCTCCCTCCCTACCTTCTTTCCGCCTGTCTCTCTCTCTCTTTCACTACACCCACACTTACCCATCTAACCCCCACCCCACCCCACTACCAACCACCATTACCAAGTGACCAAACATACCTGCCAAATTAATATAATTTCATTCAAGAGCACACTTAATCCAGGGAAAAGACCTGGTTGTCAAGACCCATTAAAAAGTCAGTGGAGTCAGGAAAACATAAATAATATTCCAGAGGGCAGATATTGCGACAGAGAATTTCATCAGGTTTTCAGTGTATAGAGTATTAACTGAGAGTGAGAGGGAAAATCTGCAAAATTTGCAAAATACTCACAATTCCTTTTTTAGCAAATGGCCACCATGTCCTTTTGGATTCTATTGCATGGAAGCAAAAGAAGAGCATTGTTAAAGTAACAAAAATATATATCGTAGAAAATATGATTTTGTGATCCTATTTACACAACACCGCTCCTGCGCGACCTGCACTGGCTCCCAGTGGTCTTCTGGGTGCGCTTCAAGGTGTTGGTCATCACCTTTAAAGTGCTCCATGGCATAGGGCCTAGCTATCTTCGAGACCACCTGCTGCTACCGACGACCTCCCATCGACCCGTACACTCCCACAGAGAGGGTTTCCTCAGGGTGCCATCAGCCAAACAATGTAGGCTGGTGACCCCCAGGGGGAGGGCTTTCTCTGTGGGGGCACCTACCCTCTGGAATCAGTTGCCCCTAGAGATAAGGAGAATCCAAGACCTCAGTGCCTTCCGCCATGCCCTTAAAACCCACTTTTTCCAGCAAGCCGGGCTGTCTTAAGAAGAAATTTTTAAATGTTTTAATTGGTTTGTGATTTTTAATTTTGGGGCCAAATTTATATATATTTTAATTGTTTTTAATATTTGTATTTCATGTTCTTAATTCTGGCTGTACACCGCCCTGAGTCCTCAGGGAGAAGGGCGGTATATAAATTGGAAATAAAATAAAAATAAAATAAATAAACATAGTTTACTCAGTTGATCCAGGGCCTTGGGAAAAGACCAGGTCTTCAAGGCCCATTTATAGGACAGCAGAATCAGAGAAATTTGAACCTTTGGGGAGGACACTATTCCAGAGGGCTAACCCACTCAAATCAATTTACAATGTTCTAGCAGCACACAACTAACTTTGTCAAAAATTGCCATTTTGAGAATACTGAGTCATTCCCTCCACAGCTCCATTTCTCCAGGAATCATGTCTGGTATCCTACAAGATGTTACACCAAGAAAATCTTGGTAGATGGGTCTTGTATCACCAGGCTCTTCTCCACTAACCAACCAACAGTGTTCAGCAAAAGAAGGAAAAAGATTAGGAAAAGGGAAGAAAACTGGCAATGTGTTGGTTGTGGGAGAAACATTGCTTCCTAGGCCATTCACCTGTGAGGTGCTGCAGGATAGTACTCTCTATTATCCCCTTTTCAACATCAACTTGAAATTGCTGGGTGAGGTCATCCATCAGTTTGCGGTTTGGCATCATCAATATATTAATGATACCCAGTTAAATCTTTTGATTCTAATCCAGCCAAGAGAGCTCAATCCTATCATGACCAAATGGCTGTGGTTGTTTAGACCACCCAGTTCTGGGGATGTTCCAACTTTAACCACAGATAAGGTGGCACTTTTTCATTCAAGGGTGGTGTGTAATTTGGAGATGTTCCTGGACTCAGAGTTCCTTCCTGATGAGCAGATGAGAACTGTGGTCAGGAAAGCTTTTGCACAGCTTCATCTGGTGTGCACATTTTTCCTGCCAGCAATATGTGGCTCATCTCGAAGACCATATGGAAGCTTCAAATGGTCCAGAATGCAGCAACATGAACACTGATGGTCCTCCACATGTAACACCTCTACTTTGCAAGCTGGACTGGTTGCCTATTTGCTTCTGGTGCAATTCAAGATGCTGGCTATTACCTACAAATACCTTCTTGGCATAAGGCCTAATTACTTGAGGGACTGCCTGTCCCATAGTATCTGATCTAGCAGGGTTGATGTGTTTGGAGTCCCTTCAATTTAGCAATGCCATCTATTAGTACTCCAGAAGCACCTTTCTCTGTTGCACATCCTGCCCTCCGGAATGAGGTTTCCCGGAGATCCCATCCTGCTGGTGTTTCAAAGGGGCCTGAAAGCCTGGCTCTTCATCTGGCCTTTGATGAAGATGACTGAAACATGGTTTGTTATTATGCCACCTCAACTCTTAATTCCATTCATACTTTAATTTATTGTGAGAACTAACCTTGATTTGTCTAATGTATTAAACTAATGTTTGTTTGTGATTCAGAATCTTTTTAGAAACAAAGCCATTGTCCTAGCATGCTGAACAAACCAGGTCTTCAGTTTGAACTATTATGTTGCAGGTTTGGGGGGCATTGTCTGCACATAATATTTATATACGAACATGAAATTGTGGTTTGTTATCCACATTTAGAGTTTATCGTGTTCTTTCCCACCAAGGTCTGGGGCACAGAGCATTTTGATGGGGATTGGTGTTGTTTTCACAGCCAACGGTGTAAAACTGCTGTTGCAGTGCTACATTTAACAGTATATAAACCCCAGAAGTTATTTTGAGTTAAAATCCCAATTCACAGTTTTCCCTCCCTGACCTGAGTTTTGCAGTGATGCTGATTGATATAGGAATTGTGCTGCACTGTCTGATATCATCAAGTCTCCAGGGAACATCTCAAGTCCAGGCAAACTCACCACCACTGAGCTATGCCTGCGGACAGATAACCTGTATAGTTTACAAGGAAAACAAAAACAAGGTGCTTTACTTCCAAGAAAGTTGTTATTAAAGAAGGGAGAAAATGCACCCCTTGATTTCATTTTTATCCAAGGCTCCCAACATTCATAGTTTGAAGCAAACAAGCAACATTGTATAATAATATATCGACATTTACCCAATCAACATTGTGGGGTAGCTGACTTAGATGAAAATAATGTTGGTCAAACAATTTCAGCTTAGCCATCATACAGGAGCCATGTCATCTCTGTCTTAATATATCTTGGTTCATTATAAGGCTGACTTGCATTGATTTTCATCTCATATTTTACCAACACAAATATAAACGTTTTTTAACTGAGTAAATACAGGTACCATTAATACAAATAAAGGGGTGAAATCTGAATTTTTTTGCTACCGGTTCTGTGGGCGTGGCTTAATTAGTGGGCGGGGCTTGGTGGTAAAGTGACTGGGTGGGGTGGCCAAGTCAATGTCACTTCTTTGCCCTTTTTTAACCTACAAAACACAACACAACACAACTGGCTCACTCACAATGTAAAAGCAGCAGTGCTAGACCCAAAATGGTCCTGCAACAAGCAGGAATCTCACACAGCCACAAAAAGCCCCAAAAAACAACTTTCACACTTTACACACACACAACACAACACAACACAACACAACACAACACAACACAACTGGCTCACCCACAATGTAAAAACAGCTGTGCTAGATCCAAAATGGCCCCTGCAACAAGCAGGAACCTCACACAACCACAAAAAGCCCAAAAAACCAACTTTCACACTTTACACACACAAAACTCCACATATAGCTTTGTGAGATTTTGTGTGTTTGTGTAGTTAGAGTGAAACACTACAGAAACACACTAAATTTCAGAAAGCTGCACAAATATTATTTTATTTTATTTTATTTTATTTTATTTTATTTTATTTTATTTTATTTTATTTTATTTTATTTTATTTTATTTTTATTTTTATTTTTATTTTTATATAAAAGCAGCTAAATTTAAAACTTCCTAAACTTTAAATGGCTAGGTCTAAAAAAAGAACAATTTAAAAAAATCCCAATTAACTATTTTTTTTAAAGCTCCCAAAGGGGAAAAAAACTTACCCAATAGAACAGGGGTCTCCAACCTTGGCAACTTTAAGACTTGTACACTTCAACTCCCAGAATTCCTCATCCAGCTTTGCTGGGAGTTGAAGTCCACAAGTCTTAAAGTTGCAGATAGAGCTGCTCACCGATGAGCTTGATTGCAGGCAGGGAGATTCAGTTGCTTGCTGATGCAATGGATTGCAGGTATTACAGCAAGCTCATTGCAACCAGCAGCTAAGGTAAGCAAGCTGGAGGCTGGGGGTGGGGGGAGAAAAAAAGAAACTTTTTTCTTTTAAATGGGTCTGACAATCCAAGCTGAGTTGCCTGATTAGCAGGCAACTCAGCTGGGATCGTCAGAGCTTGGATCGTCAGAGTGTTGATGATCGTCAGAGCTCTGATGATTGCGCGGCTCAGCTGGGCATGGGGGGCGGGGGCAGGGATTTTTGCTACTGGTTCTCCGAACTGCCCGCCGCCATCGCTACCTACTCTCGCGAGCCGGTCCGAACTGGGAGCATTTCACCCCTGTACAAATATACAGTATAATACATGTATTTTGCATGTTTAAATAGCAGCTCCTCCATAACAATTTTGTTCCTACTATTGTGCAGTCTCCTTGCAAGCTAAGAAATAATGGCTTATGGCAATGAACCATGTCAATGCGGTTTTCTATTTTCTGGTTGCCTTTTGATATGCCTGAAAGAGTCTGAAAGACCCATATGGCTAACTAATGAATCAGCTTGGATGCAATACTGATACATTCCTTCTGTACTCAAATGCAAAGATTTACTTACATGTATCATACCCCTTTTAGATTTTGTGCTGTTTCTGAAAACTTGAATCTTATTTTACTATTGCAGGAATAAGGATATGAATAATGACCTAAGGAACTATTTAATGAAAATAATTTTAGAGCTCAGTAAATTTTCTTATTGCCAATACCGTTTAGGAAAATAAGAATATGTTATATTTCACTTTCCCCTTCATGGATCACTGCCTTGTCATGGCATAAGGACTTGCACAGCTCAATGAAGCTATGGGCTATGCCGTGCAGGGCCACCCAAGACGGACAGGTCATAGCAGAGAGCTCTGACAAAACGTGATCTACTGGAGAAGGAAATGGCAACCCATTCCAGTATCTTTGCCATGAAACCCCCATGGACAGTACTAAAAGGCAAAAAGATATGACGCTGGAAGATGAGCCCCTCAGGTTGGAAGATATCCAATATGCTATTGGGGAAGAGCAGAGGGCTAGTACTAGTAGTGCCAGAAAAAGTGAAGCGACTGGGTCAAAGTCAAAAGGACACTCAGCTATGGATGTATCTGGTGGTGAAAGGAAAGTCCGATGCTGTAAAGAATTATTCTCCATAGGAACCTGGAATGTAAGATTCATGAATCAAGGCAAGCTGGACGTGGTCAAACAAGAGATGACAAGACTGAAGATCAACATTTTAGGAATCAGCAAACTAAAATGGACAAGAATGGGTGAATTTAATGCAGATGACCATCAGATGGTCTACTGTGGGCAAGAATTCCTCAGAAGAAATGGAGTAGCCTTCATAGTCAATAAAAGAGTAGGAAAAGCAGTACTGGGATACAATCCACAAAATGACAGAATGATCTCAGTTTGAATTCAAGGCAAACCATTCAACATCACAGTAGTCCAAGTCTATGCCCCAACCACTGGTGCTGAAGAGGATGCAGTTGACTGGTTCTATAAAGCTCTACAACACCTTCTAGAACTAACACAAAAAAATGATGTCCTTATCATGGGCGATTGGAACGCTAAAGTAGGAAGTCAAAAGATAACCAGAATAACTGGCAAGTTTGGCCTTGAAATACAAAATGAAGCAGGGCACAGGCTGGTAGAATTTTGTCAAGAGAATACAATGGTCATAGCAAACACTCTTTTCCAACAACCCAAGAGATGATTCTACACATGGACATCACCAGATAGTCAACACAGAAATCAGATTGACTATGTGCTCTGCAGCCAAAGATGGAGAAGCTCTATACAGTCAGTTAAAACAAGACCAGGAACTGACTGTGGCTCAGATCATGAGCTTCTCGTTGCAAAATTTAAGCTTAAATTTAAGAATGTAGGGAAAAGCACTAGGCCACTCAGGTATGAACTAAATCATATCCCTGATGAATATACAGTAGAGGTGACAAATAGATTTAAGGAATTAGATCTGACAGACAGAGTGCCTAAAGAACTATGGATGAAGGTTCGCAACATTGTACAAGAAGTAGCAACTAAAACCATCCCAAAGAAAAAGAAATGCAAGAAAGCAAAATGGGTGTCTGAGGATGCTTTGCAAATAGCTGAGGAAAGAAGGGAAGCGAAAGCCAAGAGAGAAAGAGAAAGATACATCCAATTGAATGCAGAATTCCAGAGAATAGCTAGAAGATATAAGAATGCCTTCTTAAATGAACAGTACAAAGAAATAGAAGAAAACAATAGAATAGGAAGGACCAGAGATCTCTTCAAGAAAATTGGAGATATGAAGGGAACGTTTCATGCAAAGGTGGGCATGATAAAGGACCAAAATGGCAGAGACAGAAGAGATTAAGAAGAGGTGGCAAAATTACACAGAAGAACTATACAAGAACGAGCTTAATGTCTCTGATAATCATGATGGGGTGGTCACTGACCTTGAGCCAGACATCCTGGAATGTGAAGTAAAATGGGCCTTAGGAAGTCTGAGCAACAACAAAGCTAGTGGAGGTGATGGTATTCCAGCTATTCAAAACCTTAAAAGATGATGCAGTAAAAGTGCTACACTCAATTTGCCAGCAAATTTGGAAAACTCAACAGTGGCCATAGATTGGAAAAGGTCAGTTTACATTCCAATTTCAAAGAAAGGCAATGCCAAAGAATGTTCAAGCTACCGCACCACTGCACTCATTTCACATGCTAGCAAAGTTATGATCAAAATCCTACAAGCTAGGCTCCAGCAGTATGTGGACCGAGAAGTACCAGAAGTACAGGCAGGATTTCGAAGAGGCAGAGGAACTAGAGATCAAATTGCTAACATACGCTGGATCATGGAGAAAGCTAGGGAGTTCCAGAAAAACATCTATTTCTGCTTCATTGACTATGCTAAAGCCTTTGATTGTGTGGATCACAACAAATTGTGGAAAGTTCTTAAAGAGATGGGAGTACAAAATCATCTTATTTGTCTCTTGAGAAACCTATGTATATGCTGGTCAAAAAGCAACAGTGAGAACTAGACATGGAACCACTGATTGGTACAAAATTGAGAAAGTAGTTCAGCAAGGCTGTATACTATCACCCTGCCTATTTAATTTATATGCAGAGCACATCATGAGAAAGGTGGGGCTAGATGAATGACAAGTTGGAATTAAGATTGCCGGAAGAAATATCAACACCCTCAGATAAGCAGATGATACCACTCTAATGGCAGAAAGTGAAGAGGAACTAGAGAGTCTCTTGATGTGGGTGAAGAAGGAGAGTGCAAAAGTAGGCTTGAAACTCAACATTAAGAAAACTAAGATCATGGCATCCAGCCCTCTCAATTCCTGGCAAATAGATGGGAAGAAATGGAAGTAGTGACAGATTTTATTTTCCTGGGCTCCAAGATCACCGCAGATGTGGACTTCAGCCAAGAAACTAAAAGACGCTTGCTCCTGGGGAGGAAAGCTATGACAAATCTAGACAGCATAGTAAAAAGCAGAGACATCACCCAACAAAAGTGCGTATAGTCAAAGCTATGGTTTTCCCAGTTGCAATGTATGGCTGTGAAAGCTGGACCATAAGAAAAGCTGAGCGCCAAAGAATTGATGCCTTTGAACTATGGTGGTGGACAAGACTCCTGCGAGTCCCTTGGACTGCAAGGCGATCAAACTGGTGAGTCCTAGAAGAGATCAATCCTGACTGCTCATTAGAAGGCCAGATCTTGAAGATGAAACTCAAATACTTTGGCCACCTAATGAGAAGGAGGGACTCACTAGATAAGAGCCTAATGCTGGGAATGATTGAAGGCAAAAGAAGAATGGGACAACAGAGAAGGAGGTGGCTGGATGGAGTCACTGAAGCAGTTGGCGTGAGCTTAAATGGACTCCAGAGGATGGTAGAGGACAGGAAGGCCTGGAGGAACATTGTCCATGGGGTTGCAATGGATTGGACACGACTTCTGATTAACAACAACAACATATTGTCGCTTCTTGGCCTTTTGGCTAAGATCAAGTGTAGTAACAACAACATATTTCACTTTAGCCATATGGAAACATTACAATCCCTGTTATCCCTGGTGATGACCTATAAAGCCCTACATGGCTTAGGCCCAGGATATCTGTCGGACCATTTGCAACCAGCAACAGCTCCCCATTGTCCAGTGCGTTCTCACAGGGAGGGCCTACTCAGGGTGCTGTCGGCTAGACAATGTCGGCTGGCAACTCCCAGAGGTAGAGCTTTCTCTGTGGGCGCACCCACTCTTTGGAATCAACTCCCCCGGGGGCTCTGGTTGGCCCCTGACCTTCGCACTTTCCGCCGTGAACTAAAAACATGGCTGTTTAAATTGCCCAGCCTGGACTGATGGGGTTTTGATTTTTAATATATTTTAATATGCATTTAATATGTATTTTAACATGTTTCTTACTTGGATTGAGATTGTATATCTTAATTGTTGTGAGCCGCCCTGAGTCCTATGGAGATAGGGCGGCATATAAATCTAATTAAAATAAATAAATAAAATATAATGGTGTTTTAAAGTTGCAAACAAGTTATGATAAACTCAAAATTGAGAATCTACATAACATGTTTTATTATAGCTTTCCCTCCCAGATTTTACCATAAATCATTGAATCAATCAAAGAGTTTGATAAATCTACCACAACAGAATTGGTATAGCCACTATAGTTTGCATATTTTAATTTATTCTGCACAAAATCTGAGAAAGTTATCATGTCTTTTGATTCCAGAGAGCATGATTCTATCTAACTCTGTTCTGTAAGATCAGGCCAAAAAATTAATCACCCAAATCCTATTAGCCAATGAAAACTTTCTTGCTCAAATTCCAGATTGGTTTTATTCAAAGAAGCCAAGTTACTGGTATATACTCTCTTCAGGATAAAAGATCCATCAAATATTTAGAATAGAATAGAACACTCACAAAGGAAAAAGGAAACCTGAACAGTTTGCTGCCATAAGCAATCTGATCCTTGTGACAACAACTTCATCCTTCCTAATGGGATGAGCCTGTTGTAATATTTTTATTAAAAAAAGCTATAAAATTGAACAATATTATCCAGATGTAACAAAAGAGGGAAGAGAGGAAAGATTATGGTCTTCTGAAAGCAAGGAATAGATCCTAGCAATGTAAATAGAATTGGTAATTTTATTTTTTAAGACAGTTATACTTGCAAACATCAAATAACTGAACAATTGTTGATCTACTTTGAAATATCTACTTGTTCTTCTATCATTAACAGGTAAAATAAGCGAACATGGTTGATTAATCTTTGATGGCCTTAATGTTCATTAACATTATCTTACATTTTAGGAATCAATCTATGTTTGATGCATCTGTAGCAACATGGACTTCATATAATGCCTTGTGCAGAATAGCTATAATAGTCTTCCTCAATATTGACCATCTGTTTAGACCTGAAATCCAATACATCCAAAAGGCATTAGGTTGAGAAAAGGTCATCTGAATTGTAGATGTATTTTCAATTTGGTAATTCAAGAGTTAAAAAAAACTTGGAGAAATATATATTATAGTAGTCTTTTTTGCTTTGGGATGTTTCAACTGTTAACAATTTCATGCAGTTGTGCAGCTACTTCTAACAGTACAAAATGAAAAGACAAATATAGCTGGGCATGTCTGAACTAATATGCAAACATGAAGTACCTGTTGTTAAAAGAGCAAGTTTAAACAACTCAGTAGTGGAACATTTAAAACCTGGCCACCTATATTTAAACAGAAATGATTTTGTTAGATGCAGTGAACATATCACTCTTACTTCTCAACATTAAATAACATGAGAATATTATGTTGATGTTAAAATAGCAAGATTAAGTATATACATACCTACTAGATTTATGTAAATCCAAGGCCTGAGAAAATAAGGCATTGAGTGTTAGTTATTTTAACTAATGGCTGTGTTTCACATGAAAAATGGAATTTCAGAACTAAAATGGAATGTTGATCATTTAAGGCCTAAAAATCAGGCCAGGAACATATTTATTCCACCATTCCATAACCAGCTAGTTGGATTCAAGAGACTCACAGGCACAATGGTTGACCATCTTTTCTATGTTGTGCTCAAGCAACAATATATTCCAATGTAAACTGCCAATTTACTCTTAATTGGAGTGCATTGAATATATTGAGTTGCACTAATAAATAGTGCCTGTGTGATAGCATATTCACAACTAGAGAAAAAAAAAGTCTATTCATTTTTTATATAACAAGTGTGATGGACATTAATCCTGCCACCATCAAGAAAGGAAACGAGGTTTTCCAGGGACATATTTAAGGGCCACAGCTTGCATTACAGAATACATCAACACCACAGATAACATAATAAATTCTCTTTCATTACAACCAATTGGAGAAAATAATTCTGTTCATCTTTGACTAATAAATAGCAAGTCTGAGGAAACTGATAACGCTATTACAAAATATTTTTTCCATAATCATAGGACTGTTCAGTTCATGGATGTTTCATGATAGATTCAAAACTCCCCTATAATTTCCCCATTTTTAACTCAGGTTTAGATGGCATTTGACATCTTTGGAATTCAGGCCATTTAATAAACCATACTGCATGACAAACGTTTGATTGGATTTGTGCTTCCTGCTCTGAACAACTATGTCAGAAAATGAATATGACATTCTAAATTCCTAGGTTCTTGGAAATGTTTATTTTTACAATCCATTTAGGTAAACAGTTTTTATTTAAAAACAAATTAATTATGATTAATAGCCCTCTACTGCTTAATATGTGAATAGAGTCTAAATGGCCCTATAGACGCTACTGCCAACTCCCAGCATTCCTTGACATTGGCTACGGCATTTGATGATGAGGGTTGAAAATTAGCACCATCTTAACTGTTTCATGTCATATAAATTATTTGATTTAAATGATAGCTCTTCAGCCTAAATTAATGATTTTAGACTTAATAATTAATTTAAGCTATGCAAACTTAATTAGAAAATGACTATATAAGGATGTTCCAATCGGTGTCCTTTACAAGTCTTCAGTTATAAAAAATATGCTAGCCAGTGAAAACAGAAGACACGTTTCAACATATTTATGGGACATCAGGTTGAGGCAGGCTGGACTAGGCTGTCAAACAGTGCTAAATTCCTTTTAAATCTAAGAATAATAATGACATGATTTATTATATGAGACTGTCAGTCGAACAATTATAATGTACGCTAATTCAGAAAAGATAATTTTTTTTAAAAAATTACTTACCTGGCTATATTGCTGAGAATTGTTTTCTTCACATTCTGGAGAAGGGTTGTTCTCGTTACTGTCCTGCACTGTTTGAGTATCACTGAAATCATCTTTGTTATCTATTAGATTTGCTTTGGGATTAACTGATGTAGAGTGTTGTACTTGGGCCACTGTATTTGAGTAAATGCCAGAGGATGATGGGAGAGAACAGTGCTGAGGGAGAGAAGGAAGTTCTGGATGCATAGAAAGAAAAATGTTGATTTGTGGCATCTGTTTGTCTGTTCTTATATTCTCAGCACTGTCATGGAGTGGAGCTATTTGAGAAACCGATGATGTGTTCTTTCTTAGCCTCCTCAAGGTTGGAGAAGTAGAAATCCTACTTGGAGCATGCCTATCGAATAGATATGGGGGATTGTCAGCCCCATCATGCTCCATATTCAATAGATGCAACTTACCAGGCAAGCCCCGCCTCCTAGTGAGGCTATCAGGACCCAATTTTATCCCTATGTTGGTCGGGGCTGATATTTCATAGGAAGAGGACACGGTATTTCCCAAGCTGCTCTTTTCTATTAAATCCACATTTTCTTTCCAAAGTTCAGTCTCCTTAAATACATGGCACTGTTCATTCATGTTAATTACTTCATCCATGTCCAGAGAAGATCCACTGTCCATATTTTCCATTCTGGATCATGAAGCATAAATCTATAGGACAGAAAAAAGAATAATGTTTTCAATTGTATAATCAACATCAGTTATTTTAAAACTATACGTTTTATCATTTATTTTCAAAACATTTGAATGCTTAATAATTTTTCATGAAGAACTCTTTACCACTGTTGTTATGGTATCTTTAATTCTGGATAAGATGAAGCATGATTCCTTCTGTAACAAACTAGTTTATCACTTGGGATTCCTGCTGCAAAATATTATATGCACAAAAATGGAAAGGCTCTGAAATATACACAATGGAAGAAAATCTGGTGAAGATGACTGAATTAGCAAAGAAGGTTTGACTTGTCTGATTAAAGAAAGGACAATAACCATATTTATTAGTGACTGGAAACCCCTTATGGACTTTTTGCTGAAAAAAGAAAAATATGAACTTGTGATTTATGGGTTTGATGAATAGAAAGGATAGACTATATAAAGAAGAAAATTATATTGTAACCTTAGAGAGAGAATGAATGAACAACAGGTGCAGCAAATATTTTAAGAATTAAAATGTGTTATTATAAATATTTTTGGGGTTAAATATATATGGGTTTGTTCCTGTAGGATTTTTATTGTTGAAACATAGTTCCTACTAAGCTTATGTTATCAATTTGCTAATAATATTTAAACCCCACCTTGATTGTCAAACCAAATACTGAGCCTAGCATCTCACTGCCTCCTTGGGATTGTGGAAAGTAAGAAAAGGGATATTTGTGAAGGGCACTTAGCTGCTGTTAAGAAAATCAGAAGCAGCTTCTTCATAACTTTTTATTTTCTTTCTTTTCTTAACTATTTCTTTTTTTGCACTTTTATTTACATCTAAACTTTAAATTTTTTTCAAAATGCTTATTGTTTTTATACTCATAAAATGTATTTAATAAAAATTATATGTCAAGAAACTTGGGGTTCTTAAGTGAATCTCAGCTGGCAGTTGTAGCAAAAAACGCCCTTGTAAAATTTCATCTGCAGGAATAATTATGAGCTTCTCTGGAGTTGGAGACCTTCCCCTTACTCACATATACCTTGATTGCCTCTCACTTGGACTACATGGGTTGCACTTGAAATCCTTTCTAAAGCTGGAGCTGCTCCAGAATAGTGATTAGGCTTCATGGATGCTGATGTAACACCACTACTTCAAAAGTTAGATTGGGAACCAGTTTGCTTTGAGTGCTGGTTGTCCCTTCTAAACCTGTTCCAGGCTCATTTCAGAGGATAATTAGAACTGCAGGAAAAACAACTGCTACCAACCTGCCTTCCATTGAGGACCCACCCTGAGTCTACGGAGATAGGACGGCATACAAATCACATAAAATAAAAATAAATAAAAATAAAGTATACTGCACGAGTCAAAAAGAGGGCTGTGAAAATATTTGCCTACCCCTCGCATCCTGGACATAAACTGTTTCAACTCCTACCCTCAAAAAGACGCTATAGAGTACTGCACACCAGAACAACTAGACACAAGAACAGTTTTTTTCCTGATTGCCATCACTCTGCTAAACAAATAATTCCCTCAATTATTTACTAAGTCTGCACTATTATTAATCTTCTCATCGTTCCCATCACCTATCTTCTTCCACTTATGACTGTATGACTGTAATTTTGTTGCTTGTATAATTTGTACCCTATGACTATCATTAAGTGTTGTACCTTATGATTCTTGATGAACGTATCTTTTCTTTTATGTACACTGAGAGCATATGCACCAAGACAAATTCCTTGTGTGTCCAATCACACTTGGCCAATAAAAAATTCTATTCTATTCCATTTTTTCCTTTTAAAGACTTTAAAAAATCAGATGAACTTGATATAGTTATAATTATAGATTTTTTTTTAAAAAAATGTGTTTTTATTTGTGTGTTTTTTCCCCTTATTTTGGTGATTGTACATTTTTATGTCTATTTGAAAATGGATAATAAAAACTATGCAAATTTGAGAAAAAAATGGTTGGGGATCTGGATGTCTCCAGGACTACATTCTCCCAATTGTTTCCGTTTGTCCAGATCAAGAAGACCTTTTCAATCAAGGTCCTCCTTCTTTGGAACAGCATTCCGTTGTTACTGTAGCTACGGTATATATATTATTCACCCTGTGTGAATGATGTAGCTTGGATTGTTTCAGTTTACTGAATGTAAACCAACAGCTTACAGTCTCATAAACAGTCCCATAAACAGTAACTTCTATTGCATAAATCCTGGAGGGTACTTTTCCTTCTATAGATTTCTTGCACTTCTATAAACTTAAGGGTCTGATACGAAACACTTTAGGCTGGCCCTTGGAAAACATTTGTGTATCATTTGTATATGTTTTATACAAACAACAGAGAATACAATCTTCATAAAATTGAACTGCACATCACCTTAAAATATTTTAATTTCACTGTCTTTCAAAAGCACTTTAAAACTAAACATGAAAAAACATGCACATCTAATTAACATTTTTATAAATAATAGGAGAAGGTAAAATTTCTAGAAAGGATAGTTTGATTATCCTTTAGTTCATTACTTACACTTTAAACAGCAAATGCACAGCTATTTTAGAGTTGTCTTCTCTGAAAAAAGGAAAAAAAAAACATTACAAGAAATTTTCTTTGAAGAATGCCTGAATCCTCCAGTAAGTTTCACTACCTTTTAATGTGGTTGAGTTTACCTGAAATGTAACTGTAGTGCTTTGTTGTTTGGCTTCTCTAGTCTTCTTTCTGAAAGAAACAATAAAAAAAACTTGTTTGACCTCTTTGTATGTTTCCAAGGGATTTTTTTTTTAATCACAACAGTGAAAAGGGAAGTGGAAACAACCTAGTTTACAGAAAGTAACATGATCTACATTACATTACTCATTATATTTGCCGTATAGACATGTTTCTTTAATTCTTTTACTTCTCAGTTTCTTATTTTTCCCATCTGCTCTAAGGTATCTGCTTAGAGAAGAAATAAATGGAAAAAAAAATCAAGAAACATTGCTAGAGTAGATTTGATAGACAGTGTGCTATTCATCTATGAATAAATGTATAATTTGAACAGACTTATCTGTCTCATAGCACCAAGATAGTAATACATCCCTTTTCACTGTCAATTTGGTCAGATCAACTCTACCTGATCAGAAGATTTTGATTCAGCCTTTGGAAACTCAAGACTCTCCTGGGTTCAGGTTGAGAGCAGAAGTGAGGAAGTAGAAAAAGAGAGGGATTTACCAAAATAAGAATAGGTTGCAGTCAGTTCTGGAAGACATCTTAGAGATTCAGGATGCTTTTGATTTCAGAGAATCCATGATATTTTGCAACCCACAGATCAGGGGTGAAATCCAAAATTTTTCCCTACCGGTTCTTTGGGCGTGGCTTGGTGGGCATGGCAGGGGAAGGATATTGCAAAATCTCCATCCCCACTCCACTCCAGGGGAAGGATACTGCAAATCCCCATTCCTCCCTACTCCTGGGGGAAAGATATTGCAAAATCTCCATTCCCACCCCACTCTGGGGCCAGCCAGAGATGGTATTTGCTGGTTCTACAAACTACTCAAAATTTCTGCTACCGGTTCTCCAGGACCTGTTAGAACGTGCTGGATTTCACCCCTGCCACAGATGCTTCCTTTTCCATCTTTCTAATATTCTGAGGCTAGAAAGAACTTTCTGGATGGGTTGGAAAGGAAGATAGTTTCTGATGATAGAAGAATATTCTCATAACTTTTTGGTTGTGATAATGTTCTTATTTATTCAGAACACTTAAGATGTTATATATATTAGGGCCTTCAGGAGTTCTGTTTATTATTTTATTATCATAAATGTAGGGTTTGATATACTTAATTCTTAATATACTTAATATACTTTGCCCAATACAAGTATCCATTAATACAGAGTTAGCTAACCAATCTATCTTTAAAGACCTTCAGACAAGTAGAATCTAGACAGTTTGTTCCATGTTTAAGATTTCCATCCCCCCACCCCCCGATGTCCAACCAAACTATAGTTCCCTGTAATTTAAACAATTTATTTTTCTTGTCCTGTATTCTGGAGCAATTGTGAAAAATCTGTCCATTTTTCTACATGATAGCTTTTTAGATGACTGGACTCAAGTTACACATATATCCAATGGAGTATCCTATTCTCAGTTCCCGAGCTAAACATTCCTAATGCTTCCAGTATTACTCATAAAGATTTTTTTCAGGTCTTGATCCTCTTCCCTGCTCTTCTCTAAATATGCTCCAGTTTATGCCCAATATAGATTGCTTATCAATCCCATGTTTTTGTTTTTGAAATCCACGATTTTGTATGTGTCCTTGTTGAATTTCATCTTGTTAATTCATTTCTAGTATTCAGCTTGTCAAGCTATTCTTCACATGCTCACACTGTTCTCTCTTATGTCTCTGCAAAGTTGATGTTCATACTTGTAACCCTTGATCCAAGTCATTTATGAATATGTTGAAGAGTTCAGAGCTAGAATAGAACCCTGTAATATGTCACTTGGCACTTTTTACGGTTTAACATTTTATTGAGTTATAAAATATTGTAAAATACAAAATACAAAGGTAAAGAGAATTTTTCATAGTTGATGCAGCTGCTGATGTACTGTATAATTAAGTTCAGTTCTTCAATTATCTTCTCTACTAGGATACCACTGGAAATATTGCCACATGTCCAGGACATTCTTGTGGTCAACTAAATGCCTTCTAAGAATCTAAATGTCTATATTTTGGAGATCTGTATTAATAATAAATACTGTCTCACCCACCTCCTTTGGATTCAAATTTTAATTTATCGTGTGAAAATGGCTTAGGCCCGGGGTACTTGCAGGACCATCTCCTGCCGCTCTCCCATCGTCCCATGCGGTCTCACAGAGTGGGCCTCCTCAGGGTGCCATCAGCCAAACAATTTTTTTATTTTATTTATTTATTTTATTATATTTCTATACCGCCCTTCTCTTGCGGGACTCAGGGCGGTGTACAGCCAGGATAAAACATAGTATATAAAATTTAAAAACATTTTAAAAACAATTAAATAATTTTGGCCCGAATCTAAAACAACCCAATTAAAACCGAATTTCGATTAAAAAACTAAGAGGATGGGATCAAGCCAGCCCAGCTAGATGGAACAAGTGTGTCTTCAGGGCCCGACGAAAAGTCCGGAGGTCTGATATCGTGCGTATCTTAGGGGGCAGGTCATTCCAGTGGGCAGGTGCTGCCACAGAAAAGGCTCTCCCCCTGGGGGTCGCCAGCTGGCACTGCCTGGCAGACGGCACCCTGAGGAGGCCCTCTCTGTGTGAGCGAACTGGTCGGTGGGAGGCTATCGGCAGCAGAAGGCAGTCTCGCAAATAACCCGGCCCTAAGCCATGGAGCGCTTTAAAGGTGGTCACCAACACCTTGAAGCGCACCCGGAAGACCACAGGAAGCCAGTGCAGCTCGCGTAGGAGAGGTGTTATATGTGAGCACCCCGTCGCTCCCATAATCCCCCACGCGGCCACGTTCTGGACCAACTGCAGCCTCCGGGTGCACCCCGAGGGGAGCCCCATGTAGAGAGCATTGCAGTAGTTCAGGCGGGAAGTGACGAGTGCTTGAGTGACCGTGCGTAGGGAGTCCCGATCCAGAAAGGGACGCAACTGGCGTATCAGGCGAATCTGATAAAAAGCCCCCCTGGCCACGGCCGTCATATGCTCTTCTAAAGACAGCCGTGCGTCCAGGAGGACGCCTAAGTTGTGAGCCCTCTCCGTGGGGGCCAGTGATTCGCCCCCAATAGCCAGTGATGGCACCAGCTGGCTATATCAGGATGCTGGAAGCCACAGCCACTTGGTCTTGGAAGGGTTGAGTCGGAGCCTGTTTCTCCCCATCCAGGCCTGCACGGCCTCCAGGCACTGGGACATCACTTCAAGGGCATCGTTGGGGTGGCCTGGGGTGGAGATGTACAGCTGAGTGTCGTTAGCGTACTGATGGAACTCCACCCCAAAGCCACGGATGATCTCGCCCAGCGGCTTTACATAAATGTTGAACAGAAGGGTGAGAGGACCGACCCTTGTGGCACCCCACAAACAAGGCGCCTCAGGGTCGACCACTGCCCCCCTGTCAACACGGATTGCGACCGGTCAGAGAGGTAGGAGGAGAACCACTGCAGGACGGTGCCCCCCACCCCCAGCCCCTTCAACCGGTGCAACATGATACCATGGTCAATGGTATCAAAAGCCGCTGAGAGGTCTAACAGGACCAGGATAGAGGAATAACCCCTATCCCGAGTCCTCCAGAGATCATCCACCAATGCGACCAATGCCGTTTCCGTGCTGTACCTAGGCTGGAAACCGGACTGGAGCGGGTCCAGATAGACAGCTTCATCCAGGTACTGGGGAAGCTGCCGTGCTACCACACTCTCAACAACCTTTGCAACGAAGCGAAGGTTGGAGACTGGACAATAGTTAGCTAAAATAGCCGGATCCAGGGAGGGCTTCTTGACAATGTCGGCTGATGGCCCTCAGGAGGAGAGCATTCTCTGTGGGAGCCCCAACCCTCTGGAATGGATTGTCCACCGAGCTCAGGACAGCCCCTGACCTCCTTTCCTTCTGTCGCAAGCTGAAGACGTGGCTCTTCCATCAACTCAACTGATCCGTTGGGTGTACACTGTTATAATTTTAAACTGTTTTAATTGGGGTGTTGATTTTAATTTTTATCTTGTGATTTGTATTGGAAATTGTCATTTTGTAAATCGCCTTGAGTCCCTTGGGAGAAAGGCGGCATATAAATCGCAATAATAAATAAATAAATAAATAAATAAAAATAATGGAATATGTTGGAATTTGGCATGAATAGAAAACTCATATGAATATCATTTCAGTTGCAATGTATTTAGTACAGTTTTAACATTTGGAAATATTTTATTTTTCCTGATAATGGAATTGTTTTTGATGGCAATTATCACTATCCATTTGTACTGATGAATTTAGTTAATTTGTCAATACATTATGGGCATTGCAACTGAACTCCAGATACATTACATTAATTTTCTCTTATTTAATATACCTGATTGGCTGCAGTATGAAAAGAGCAGGGAGATTGACTGACTCTGGGGAGCTTACTGATCAGCTAGGTCCGTGATGTCGAACCTATGGCACATGTGCCCAAGGTGGCACACAGAGTCATCTTTCCGGGCACACGAGCTGTTGCACAACTCCTCAAAGCTGCATTGGCTGGCAGTTTGATTCCAGGTCCAGTTCAAGGTGCTGCTTTTAATCTTTAAAGCCCTTCATGACATGGGAACACCTCTCTCTCCCCATCTCTCTCCACCAAAGTCAGTTTAGTGCCATTCTTTGTTATCATTCTGGAAGTCCCTTAAGATCTGGTTATGTCACCAGGCCTGGGGGTCCAAGGGAACTGGAGGTATTCTTAGATAGCTCCACTGTGGCCGAACTTTTTACTCTTTCCAGGTGGTTTGTATATTTTCAATTTTGATAGTATTTTCATTTTAATATAACTTTTTATATTTTGATAATGATTTTTATATATTTGTTGTTTGTTGTACGCTACCCAGAATCTTTTCATATGAGATGGATGGTCATATAAATGTGATTAATAGATACAATACAAAGGTACAGTCGTCTAAACAGAAAATTCTGTTTTAAATCACACATGAATGCAGGTAATTTAAAATAGAAGTTCGTTAGACTCTATAGACTTGGGTGGGAGATCCTCAGGAAATACCAGACATGTTCTGCCACAGCTACGGCCACAAGACATGGAAGGAAAAGGAAGAAAAAAAATATCCTGAATGAAGGCCATAGCAAACCATGTAGGCACCTAAAACCAGCAGGCTGACTTCTCAGCAGTGGATTGTAGTCTATGAGCACTTTGTAAATCCCTGAAAGAATGATGAAAGCAAGAAAAAAATTGGTAGATGCCAGAGGGTCATGGTCCTGTCTACAATCAGCTTCAGCATTAGTATTGGCTGATTCAGTCTATTCTTCACCTTATCCTTCAAGGAATAAGGAAAGCTAGCAAAGGAACGGTTTATCCCAAAGGAAGTAACCAGGAGACCTTTGGGTATTGCTCTTTTAAGCTGGCTACTGCAGCTGCTGCCTACTGTCAGCCCAGAGGTAGAGAGGATCATGAATAAACTACACAGGATGTCTACAACTATTTTCATTAAAATTGATGAGAAGAACAGAATAGTGCAAGTCTGATTATGTTGTATTACTTACTCCTTAATTTGGTTCAGCAAATAGGGAGGTGTCTATCTAAAAAACTTTTGAATATTACCTGGAAAGTATGGACTCTAAAAATGCTTTATCACCTGTTGCCTAGGCATCAGAACCTGCATATCTTCATCAAGGTAATTTTCCTTATTCTCTGCTTAGGTGTCATTCTAGCAGCCACTTTACTGTGGACAAGACAATTATTGAAATATTTCTGGGAGCTCCTCTGGTGATGGCTTTGCCCTATGTAGTGATGGCCTTCCTGTCAATTTATCTGCCCATTTAAACTTTCTCCTCCCAAACCACACCACTCAAATAAACAATTTACCACCAAATTTTGGCAACATGAATGTTAGAAGCTTGAAGGACTAGAAAAATTAGGTTGGGGGCTATAACTGATTCTACTGCAAGAATTAATTCATTAATGTGACTATGCATAGCCCAGTCTTGTAGCAATAAAAACTCCTGTTAGGCCCAGAGTTTGTTGTAATGACAACTTAGTAGCTAGAAAAATGAGGATACTAGAGGAGCATGAACTGAGGGACAGGGAAACTAGAATAATACTGGGAAGTGTCATAAGGAAGGCTGGGAGATTATATTATATGTCACATGAGATGAAAACATAGAAGAAGTAGTTCTTAGTAGTCAGGTTTGAGATTATTTTGAAAAAAACAGAAGGGCAGGGAAACTAGGTCAACACCTGGAGGAAAGTTGTGTTATCTCAGCTAGAAGTAAAAATCATTTCATGTTTATATTTGTTTTAATCTGTTGATCCTGCTTGTGGTATAATGAGCACTTCTGTTCTGGACAAATAATGCACTTAATTTCTAGGTATACTGGGAAGGAATTGATTACATTTGATTTTGGATTCTTTCCATCATTTGGGTGATATACTCCTTAAATTTGGAAGCAATTTTTCACAGCAGGTCCCCACTCATAGAGGAAAAGGTTTTGCTATTTCTTATATATCATGTGAATAATCAGAAAAATATTCAACCATCTCCCCTAACTGATGCTTTTGAATAGACTTGGGCATGTGGATTATTTAACACCATGTGCAATGTCAAATATTTAGCACAAGACAACACAAGACAGAAAATTTATAAGAGTATAGTTCCATTGTCTTGAATCCAAATACTGCTGGCTGAACAGACTGCAGACTATCAGTGAAGGTGGTAAGAGGTTTTTTTTTTGTAATGGCATTATAAAAAATATAATGTAGTAATTCTGTCTGTAAGACCACACTTAGAATACTGCATCCAGTTTTGGTCACCACACTATAAAAAGATGTTGAGACTCTAGAAAGAGTGCAGAGAAGAGCAACCAAGATGATTAGGGGACTGGAGACTAAAACATACGATGAATGGATGCAGGAATTGGGCATGGCTAGTCTAGTGAAGAGAAGGACCAGGGGTGACATGATAGCAGTGTTCCAATATTTGAGGGGGTGTCACAGATAGGAGGGGGGTCAACCTATTTCCCAAAGCACCTGAAGGCCAGGCAAGGTATAATGGATGGAAACTGATAAAGGAGAAATTCAACCTAAAAATAAGGAGAGATTTTCTGACACTGAGAACAATCAAACAATGGAACAGCTTGCCTTCAGAAGTTGTGGGTGTTTCATCACTGGAGGCTTTCAAGAAGAGACTGGACAGCCAGCTGTCAGAAATGGTGTAGGGCGGAGATGGCTTTTAGAGACCGAGTGCCCAAACTGCAACCAAACCCCCACTTATTTATCACAAAGTGCCAACATGGCAATTTAACTTGAATACTGAGGTTTTAGTTTAGAAAAAACAACTCATACATTAACATCTTTTGCCTTAAAAGAAAAACACAATAACAGAGCTTTCAATGATACAAACAACTTTTTATTGAAAGGTAAAAGTTTGCATTTGGCATGCTTTTGAACTTGGGAAAGTTAAGAGAGTCAAGGCTTCTGGGTTATAGGTGAGGTGTATGTAAGATAACGCAGTGAACCCTAGACTTTTAGAGACAAGCTATGAACTGTTTTAATTCAGGCTTTGCAGATAATTTTTAGGACGGGCTTATGAACAAGTGGGGAAAAACCAAATTACTGATCAGGAGGGTATTTCAGCTAACCAATAACTGGGACTCCTCCGCACAACCCTATTGAATAACACAGGAGCCAAGCTGGGCACATGGAGAGATGGCGGGGGAAGAAGAGTTGTTATTTCACTGCCTCTCCCCCCTCCCCCCCCAAAAAACCCCAAAGGGAAATGGAGCATTCACCTTCTTTCTCCCAAAGCTTTCAGGGGCTTCCCGGCTGCTCCCAAGGGCTGCGAGCAGTGGCATGAAGGAGGAAAGCCCAGTCACGCTCTTCCCAATTCACCAGCCAATTTGCTCCTGACGGTTTCTGCAGGAAAGCCCCACCACCGAATTGACTTGAAAGCGAAAGGGAGCCTTGAGGTGACCTTCTGCGTGAATCCTTTGGGCGCCGCTTCCTCCTCTAAACCAAGGCAATGGAAAGGACCGCAGTGCATAAAAGGTGTGCACCAGAAGGGAGGCAGGAGAGCAGCGTGTGAAATTCCTTGAGAAGAAGTTCCACTTTTAAGGAGGAAGGCGGGGAGTTTTCCTTGTAACCCTGGCCAAGGAGTCTGGCACTGACAGCTTGTTTTCTTTGTTTTGCGGGATAGTCTAGCAGCTAGTGTCCCCACAGATAGGGCTCTGAGTGCCCCCTTTGGCACGCATACCATAGGTTGCCACCACTGGTATAGGGTCTCCTGCTTGAGGATTGAACTAGATGACCTACAAGATCCTTTCTAACTCTATTATTCTATCTGTCTTTCATCCCCACATATGCAATGTTGCAATTACATAATGGTGATAATTATTTTATTCTTTCCAAAACAGCAGATGGCATTGTCTGATTACTTTGGAGTGTAAATGCTCTTCATTGGGAGCTGATGCTTAAAGGTGACAAGCATATGTTTTGTTGAAATAAAGTCTATTACAAGTCCACTTGCACTGTACAGCCAGATATTGAATTGATCATTTCTCATGTTTGAAGACATGAATGGGTTTTAATTGTGTTTTTGGGTCTGTTCAGTTGTTAAAAACACAGGTGGGTTATTCACACAGAATTTGATGATTAATATAATAGTTAACCAATACAAAAAAATACCTTTGTCCTGTGAGATTAGACTTCAATGCTCTTGCTCTTTTTCAACTGAAGCACCAAGCAAAAAAATTATTTATCAGCTCAGTATGTATATGTGTATGTATGTATGTGTGACTCCTCCCTCCCTTTTGAGTCAGTGTTGACTTCTGGCAACTGCCTCGACATGATCTACAGTTTCTTGGCAAGATTTTCAGAAGGGGTTTGTCATTGCCTGTGTCCCAGGGCTAAGAGAGACCCAAGGTCACCCAGCTGGCTTCGTGCCTAAAGTAGGACTCACAGTTTCCCAGTTTTTAGCCTGCTGCCTTAACCCCTATACCAAACTGGCTCAGACATTGATTTAACATTGATTTGACACTGATGTATCAGCTCAGATAATGATTTAATCATTATCTTACCTTATACATAGTATTCAAATATATAGATTTCCTTAGGCATATTATTTAATTTTCTAAAGTTATTTGAAAATTTACCAGTCTTGTCTCCAGATGTGAGCTTCCAAAATGTTTATTCAAGCCCAAGAGATAAACAACAAAAATCCAAGTTGGATAAAACCTGGTGAGTAAGACCTACAACATACTGTAGTAGGAAACATGAGGGTCTTCAGCAATTCTCAAACATCAGTTTGAGAAATCTAAGTCAGCCATGGCCAATAAAAAAATTGCATTTCAGCTAGATATAGCGAACCTTTCTTACCACTGATAAATATTCAGACAATATTTAAGATTATGGGGAATAGTTAGAGACTTGTTTATCTTTTTAGTACCACTCTCCCTTAACAAATATGGTCTTACCATTCTTCATCTAATGTGGAGCTAAGAGATCCTGCAAACCTTTCTCCCCAGATCCTTTTCCTGCTATGCTTCCTAGGGATCTCCCAGGTCAGATACAGTAGTTTTGGTGCAGACTGGGGGGAATCCTTGAAACACGTGGGATCAGAAAGAGATTTGGTGCATTATTGACACTTCCAACTGCACAACTCCTATCTTTGCCCAGTCCCTGAAGTAATTCCAGTGTGGGTCAGAGATCAATCACTGGAACCATTCACATTTCCAGAGTTTTGGCCAGTAGGTGCTGGAGGCTGCTGGTAGGTATTAGAAGAAATGTGTGATAATGGATGGAGTAGTACTACCTGTCTTCTTTTCTGGTCCACGTTGGCCAGGATTTTTGGCCAGATGATACCACAGGGAGTTGAGTGAGCAGTTCTCCAAATATAATCCAAGTTTGGCATTGTTATGGGATCACCCACTGTGGCTGCACACTGAAGCTAAAGAACTTAGAACTTCCTCCCAAACATGACATCTCTTTACAGATGTGTGGCTTTGGTGCTGTTGTAAGCAGGGGGAGGTGATTGAAAGCAACCTTATGCTACAGCATGGGTACAAAGCAATTTATCTTGTGGGGGCAAACAGGATGGCCTCTTTGCTTCTGGGAAATGAATCTTGGGTGCTTTTCCCATACCTCCTCTGAACATTACTTCCCAGAAGTAATGTTCAGAGGAGTCATCTATTGCACCTTCTATTTTTCTATACAGAATTAACTGGATATGTGTGCTAAGGACTATACTTGTTTTAATGCTTTCTTTCCAAATTTCCATAAACCCAGCAGAGAGAGAGAGTACTATGGTAGCAATGGCCAGAAAGGAGGTTCTGTAAATAGTAGGAGAGCTAAAGAAAGAAAATTATTTTTCTTTCAAACTTTCACATGTATCTGAGTGTTGTGTGGAAAAACAAACAGATAGAGGCCAATGTAGTTGGATTGATGAATTTACAACAATTCCTTTCATATTTCCTGATTACTAGAGCAAAGAAGGGAATAGAAATGTGTACTTTGAAATCTGTTGTGGCTGCTGTTTTCCTGCTGGAAAGGCATATGGTATACTGGCCCCTAGATGGCAACACAACATCTTGCAAAGCATGTCCTGGCCCCTTCGCAATAATCTTTTCTAATGTGTCTTTTTAAAAAAACAACAACCAAAAAAGGAACACTGCTGATAAACAATGCTCATTACAGATAGTATCATAAATATCTTTATGTAGTGATTCTTTCTTTCTCAGTTAACTAGGAAAAAAAACAACTTCACAGGTCATACCAAGTTGTTAAAGCTCGGTTAATGGGCAAATACAAGCTGCTATATTACCTCATAACATGCCAACTCTTTAACTGAGATTTGTGGTCAACAGAAACATTATTTGCAGGACTGCCTCTAAAGGGACATCTGCTCATCTCACCAGATTTGGTAGAATAGGCACCCTCCTGGTCCCTTCACTTAAATGATACCCTGGGAAGGCATCATTAGGACCTGGGAAGAATGTTTTTTCCATGGTAGCCTCTGCTCAATTTGAGTATCCTTTCTCTTGAGATATGGCTGTCCCCCGCTCCTTTAAGTGTCTCCGAAAAGCACTTAAGATTTTGTTTCTCCCTGATCACTGGGATTGGGAGAGATTGGCACAGGGTGAATTTGTGGGCTGCATGGTAAAGTTTAGTTGTGCTGACAGATCCTTTTTGTTTTAGTTTTTTTTAAAGTTCATTATTGGTATATATCAGAGGTGGGTTTCAGCAGGTTCTGACCAGTTCTGGAGAACTGTAGCAGAAATTTTCAATAGTTCAGAGAACCGGTAGTAAAAATTCTGACTGGCCCCGCCCCTATCTATTCTCTGCCTCCCAAGTCCCAGCTAATCATGAGGAAATGGGGATTTTGCAGTAACCTTCCCCTGGATTGGGGAGGAATGGAGATTTTGCAGTATCCTTCTCCCGGAGTGGGGTTGGAATGGAGATTTTACAGTATCCTTCCCCTGCCACGCCCACCAAGCCACACCCACCAAGCCACACCCATAGAACCGGTAGTAAAAAATTTTGAAACCCACCACTGATATATATCATTTTTATTTTATGTATTATTGATATATATCTTTTTTATTTTTAGGTAATGAGCCCCCAGAGTTTGGTTCATGATGAAGAGCTATATAAATGCTTTAAACAAATAAAGAAATGAATAAAAAAGAGTTGGATCACCAGCAAGAAAATGTTCTGGTACAGCCTCATAGAGGACAATGACTGGCTCTATAGATCATACAGTACAGTATTATCTCCAGAATCTTACTTTTGGTAACTTGTAGTATTTGTCCAAATGTATATAAAGGAATTAAACTACTATGGTATTAAGTTCTGTACTTCTCTTTTCTATACCCATTTGTAAAAAAAATGGTAGTCAGAATTTCTCAAAAGAGCAATTCATGACAGATGGATTTTTTTAAAAAGCACTAATAGTCCAAAAAACATCTTGCAATGTAGCCCCTTCACATTATTTGTTGTGTATTTCTATCATTTTTCAAACCTGGAACGATCTTTGAATTCTCATCTAGAGACTTCATAATTGGACTGGGACTTGCACTTGCCATATGACCAAAAACTCATTGTGCATAATACTCATATTCATTCACTGTGTATTATACTATTTAGAAGCATAAATGAAATAAGGGCAATGTGAATAAACCCACCCAGATTATACAGTCTATATGTGATGCCATTTTTGTCATGTCCTTGGTTGAATTCTAGAAGACAGTTCCTGATGCGTCAAAATGCACCCCCCCAGTTATGCCCTTAGGTGGTCTCCAACAATTTGAACAATTTTTTTTTGGTTCACATTAGTCCCCTGTGGGAGGCCTTGGTGATTATAGGTACATAAAATGGATGCATATCCTATCCTATTTCCTTCACAATAAACACACAATTACTGTAGGGCCATAAAAGAAATAAGGTAGTTACAAACACTTAACTGCACATTAACTGGTAATTAGCAAGAATCCAAGAATCCTGATTACAAATCTTCAAAGAAACTTTCAAAGCCCTGTTTATTTTTGCAACCTCATGTTCCTTTTGGTGGACTAACAAGAGAGTTAGATGGCATAAATGTAGTTCAGTGAAAAGACTCAGAGCCCAAAAGCACAACTGTAATAGCTCATGGCCTCTTTCGGATAGTATAAACAGTGTCAATTGCTTTATCATTTTCAGCAAACATAATCTTCAGAAATAAAAGGTTTTGTCAAACCTTTGAAGGAAAAGAAAGCAAGAGTTAAATGAGTTTTTGTGTACATATTTATATATCAGAGAGGGTAGTAAGAGTGTTGTGTGCTTGTACATGCATGCCTGCATATGCACAAGCCAAACAGGGATTTTGGTATCTTGTTGAAATATCTTATAGCCTAAAGTATTTTATGGCCTTTAAACAGCTGTGTTGCAAGTGATAACTTGCTGACTAATAGGTAATTTGTTGTATCCCAGTAAGAAGGTTGAAATACAAAGCAGACCTTTGCTTTAGCTTCCTTAAATGGATAGAAATGTCTCTATTTTCACCAGACCTCAACACATAGGTCATTTATTTCCAGATCATCCTTCCAATGAATAAGATGTAGATATAAAGGTTACCTCATTTTTATTTGTCTTTTGAGATAAAACAAGAATATGTAGTTACTAGTCCCCTATCACAGTAACATGTTTAATTTTGTGGCAACTTCCAGGGGCAGGTTGCAGCTCTGAGATCTCAGATATATATATGTGATACATCTCAGATATATTAAAACATATGAAGAACTGTTGCAGGATTTGGCTGGTCTAGAGAAAAGAAGGACTAGGGGTGACAGGACAGCAGTATTCCAGTATTTGAGAGGCTGCTATAAAGAGGAGGGATAAAGCAAAGGGGACACAGTGGCTCAGTGGCTAAGATGCTGAGCTTGTCGATCAAAAGGTCAGCAGTTCAGCAGTTCGAATCCCTAGTGCCGCATAACGGGGTGAGCTCCTGTTACTTGTCCCAGCTTCTGCCAACCTAGCAGTTCAAAAGCACGTAAAAAATGCAAGTAGAAAAATAGGGACCACCTTTGGTGGGAAGGCAACAGTGTTCCGTGCGCCTTTGGCGTTTAGTCATGCCAGCCACATGACCATAGAGATGTCTTCGGACAGTGCTGGCTCTTCGGCTTTGAAATGGAAATGAGCACCACCCCCTAGAGTTGGGAACGACTAGCACATATGTGTGAGGGGAACCTTTACCTTTATAAAGAGGAGAGGGTCAATTTATTTTCTAAAGCACCAGAGAACAGGACAAGAAACAATGGATGGAAATTAATCAAGGAGAGAAGCAACCTGGAATTAAGGGGAAACTTCCTAACAGTGAGGACAATTAACCAGTGGAACAGCTTGCCTTCAGAAGTTGTGGGTGCTTCTGAAGAAAAGTCTGGACAGTCACTTGTCTGAAATAGTATAGGATCTGCTTGAGCAGGGGGCTGGACTAGAAGACCTCTAAGCCCCTTCCAGCTCTATTCTGATTCTGATATGCATCCAGATCCCTACGGTACATTTGTATGATTTCAAAGAATCCTGGCACTAGGAGCAAGTAAAAGAATATAATAACTAATTATTCCACTTCCAAGACTCTGAACTGTAATAAGAACAAAACATGAGTACTTCATTTTGCATACAAAGAAACACATGAAACACAATCCTGTTCAAAAAGTCAATTTCAGCAGGGCTTGCGCCCTAGGAAACATATCTAGAATTGTATCCTACTTTCTCTTGAGAAACCCAGAGAGTATTTCCCATCCTCTTATTTTTTCTGCTAGGCTTCTGTCTCAGCGCCCCATTCCTCAAGCTCTACCACCATACATCCATTCAACCTATCTTCTTTTAAAAGTAAACTTTCATTCCTCTGTAAAATTGTTTAGAATGTCAGTAAACCTCTTCAGCAAACCGATTTGTGGTCTGCTATTCAGACCTTATGAAAAACACTTTTCAGTCTATAAATCTGAGCATTTTTTGTTGAATTCTTTTAAAATTGCAAAATAGTGCAGAAAGAACAACATTTTTTTCAGTGATTTTTATCATTGTATACCAAAACCTCAAGTTATTGATAATACAGCTAAAACAGAAAGCATTTTTCACTTTCAAATAAATCTGCAGATAACTAGCTCTCTCTGTGACCTGCTTTTGGTTACCTGCACAATTAGATGCAACTCTGAAGAAAACGGTGCCTGATTTTCAATGGATGCACTTCTAGTTCAAAAGCTGGTTGCACATAGAAAAATAAAATCTGTGTTAGTTGAATACACTTAAAAATGTTTTGTTAGAGTGTATGAGATTTTGATTCCAAGGTGAATGTGGAATAGAGAGAAAAAAAAATCTTTGCCAACATATTTTACTGAGCAGCTCCATACCAGGGGCAGATTATGAACTCCAGGACGAGTGGAGGCCTGGACAGTTTTGAGCATCAAACAATTCCTCTGTTTGACAAGTGGATGTAATGCTGCCTGAAGCAGAAAGGCAATCCACTTAGCAACCAGTGGGGAGGGGAGGGGAGGGGGAGGGAAAGCACTTCCTAGGACGTAGGACAACCCCCTTTCCTAAGGAGGATGGAGGAAGGAGAAGAGGAGGCGGCCCCCTTTATAGTACTTGCTGGATTGGCAACCTTGATGGCACTTGAGGATTGCAGGGTAGCTTCCCAATCTAAATTTAGGGATATTACTATTGTAAAACTATAATTAGTTTCCCTGAACATGAATGTGAATAATTCACATGAACTTGTATTATGAGAATAAACAGATAGAGGTGATCCTTGGATCTGAACCTCTTTCTAACATCTGCAATAGCCTAAGTAAGCAAAATATTCAAAATTGCAGACATGCAAACACTTTCCTCCACCCACATTGACACATTGGCATCCTTCAGTCTCAAGAGACGATTCTAATGCAAAGTGCCATAGTCGCTAAGCAGAAAATCCAATGACCACGATGGGCTTACAATGTTACTTCTCATTTGGTCAGTAAGTGAGACATCTTATGATTTTAGCAATAGCACTTAGACTTATATACCGCTTCACAGTGCTTTTACAGCCTTCTCTAAGTGGTTTACAGAGTCAGCCTATTGCCCCTAACAATCTGGCTCCTCATTTTACTGACCTCAGAAGGATGGAAGGCTGAGTCAACCTTGAACCTGGTGAGATTCGATTTGCCAAATTGCAAGCAGCCGGCAGTCAGCAGAAGTAGCCTGCAGTACTGCATTCTAACCCCTGCGCCACTACGGCTCTTTTTATTTCCACATTTTCTATTAAGTTAGAATCTTGTTGTGAAGCAACACATGGTGATCACACTACCATAGGATGATGACACAATTATAAATACAAAGATTGGCCAAAAAATATTTTTTTTTACATTGATGTAACTTTGGTTATTAAGCAAGGCAGCCAGCAAGAAAGGACTACCTTAACTTGGAGAAAAATAACCTAGGATTCATTAGGACCTTTCATTGTTTCTTAATCTAATTTTGACTGCATTGAATATGTAGGGTTACTGTATGAAGAGGCTGTGTTTTGTCTCAGGAAGCCATGGTACACCAAAAAAACCAATTAGTGTTGCTGCAAGAACTTTGCAAAGAAAGATACATTGACAAATACATTAAACTGGTGAACTCTCACCTTTGTGAAAACAGCACAGGAAACTTACACCAAAGAGCAATTTTACATAACTGAAACTCTTTACAAGTCTAACATTGCAGCTCCTAAGCTGACTGGCTTGAAACAGTCTGCCAATTTCTTTTTAGACAAGCTGCTCGGAACATATACCAACATGACTCTTCAAAGAAAGGTACTGGATCAAAAAGTTTCCTTGAAATATTTCTCAGCTGCTACATCAACTGCTGAGAAATACCTCCAAGTAATGTAGCAGTTGCCAAAAAGAATTCATCTCTGGTGGATTAAAAAAAATAATAATTTAAAATAAAATACAAAGTGGTGGTAAAGATATTACTGAAGATTTCCCAGAAGAGCTACCAGATGGATTCCAGCATTAGTCCATATGGATAATCAACCATAATTTCTTCAAAGTTACTGCTTTGAAAATAAAGATATTAATGTTACAGCACACTTGCAATGCAGAAAAACATATTGAGTCAAACTGCACCCTTAGGTGGTGTATTACATTACAATCCAAAGGTTCATTGGCTTTGACTTTTCAAGCTTTGCAGTCCCTTATACTATTCTAATTAGCTCTTCCTGTTTAACATTTATTGTTGGCAATTTTTTTCTGGTTTTAGGAAAGCAGGTTAATATTGATGTCAATTCTTTTTTCCTATTGAGATAGAATATACCAATATTAATGCCTAAAGGTAAAGGTAAAGGTTCCCTTTGCACATATGTGCTAGTCATTCCCAACTCTAGGGGGTGGTGCTCATTTCTATTTCAAAGCCAAAGAGCCAGCGCTGTCCGAAGACGTCTCCGTGGTCACGTGGCCAGCATGACTAAACACCAAAGGTGCACGGAACACTGTTACCTTCCCACCAAAGGTGGTCCCTATTTTCCTACTTGCATTTTTTACATGCTTTCGAACTGCTAGGTTGGCAGCAGCTGGGACAAGTAACGGGAGCTCACCCCGTTATGCAGCACTAGAGATTCGAACTACTGAACTGCTGACCTTTCGATTGACAAGCTTAGTGTTTTAGCCACTGAGCCACTCCGTCCCTCAGATTATTAATGCCTAGCCATGGTCAAATCATACCCTGGTCTGGCTGCTGCCTGGGACTTTTGCAGGGCAAACAGGGCAAACTATTTGCATGATCTGTCATCTGGATGGATTCCAGCAGGTACTTGGGGATTTTCACAGCAAATTGATAAGCAGTTTCATTGATTGTCTGGTTAGTCACCAACAACGAGGGGTCAACTGGACTCTTTATCATATTGCTCCCCAAGGGTTTCTCTCTGTTAATCTTGGTTTACTGAGGAACTGTGGAAGATGAAGTGGCAGAAGTGAGGTCTGAAGGACTGAAGTGTTAGTGGAGAAAGATGAAAAGTAGTGGAGAAAATGAAAAGTAAGCGCAAACTTTGGTATATACAATGACAGAAAGAGAAAAGGAATATCTTGAATCTTCTCCCATTGCAGTGGCACTGGTCAGGGTTGCTGAGTTTTTGTTAGGAAGAGACAAAATAGATCTTCTGCTTGGCCCCACTGTGTCCATTTTGCATAGCATTTTGCTGACAAATTCATTCAGATTCACTAGATCCTGAATTTCTCCTGAGCATGTTCAGATGGAATGTCTGGGGCAGTAACTTGCTGTATTTCCTGGGATTCCTGTTGGTCTGTGAGGAAATGATGCTATGCATTCTAGCATGACTTCTCCTATCTCTGCATTTGATCATTGCTGGTTGTCTTGAGAGAAGTTGTGGTATAACCTGCCCTGTGTAACATAATTCCATTTGAGATTAGGTTAGCCTCAACCCTTTCACAAGGTCCTAAACACTTGATTTTGTGCCAGGCCTAAGCCCAAGGAGTGTCTTAGCTTGTTCTGACCTAGGCTCCATTAAAAAGCAGGAAGCAGGAATTGGTCCCAGCAAAACCTTTTATTTACACGACTGTGAATTACTTTCATTCACAGTCAGAAAGGTTTGTCCAAACAGTTTTTCAAAGGAATATTTCTCAACACACTTTATCTTGCTTGGCAAGTTGCCACGTAACTTGTTTCCAAGCGCAGAGTAAGGCAAAACTTGGCACAGAGTCTCTCAGAGTCACTAACAGAACTTTTCACTCTTGAAATGACCGAATGAACGAATTGTTTCCTGCAAAAGCCCCCTCCCCGTTCGCTCCTCTTTTGTTTCCTGTGGGAGGGGCCAATCATCTCCAAGGTGTGGCTTTACTCCCAAGTCGATCCTGCTTTCTGAGTTGTTCTTGTCTTCTGGCAGCTCTGCGCATGTGCACACTGGGAATGGGCTCCAGCTGTTTCTCTGCTTCACTGCTGTCTATCTCCCTCTCTGCCTCTGATGCAGAGCTCTTGTCCGAGCTTTCCCCAGCCCCCAGGCTTGGCCCATGTTCCTCCCCAACCTCCTCACTGTCTGACTCTGCGGCAGGCCACAACATAGCTTTATTGATGGTTATATATGATGCTTGGCTGCTATTGTTTTCTAAATTATATTATGTATTATATTGCTTTTATCTATTGTATTGTAAACCACCCAGGGTCACTTATGTGAGAGGGGCAGTTACATAAATGAAACAAGCAAAAAACAAATAGCAAATACATAAAGAGGGCCTTTCTGCATGCAGTCATATTTGAGAAACATATTTCAGTCTCCAACTATTCTGTTCTAAGGAATGTTATTGAAAGATTGATAAGAATTGACAGGAATCCAGCAACAGAATACACAGGAAGTGGATTATTTGGACTTCTTTCAGTCAGAATTCAGACCTAAGAACAGGATGGAAACAGTGCTCTTCATGCTGGTGAATGATCTAATCAGGCTCTACATGAGGGAGGGCAATGCAGCCCTTCTGGTTCTACTAGAACTCTCACAATATTCAGTATCATCTATCATGGTATCCTTCTGGAGCAGTTTGTAAAGGGCAGTTCTTGTATATTGGTGTTAGTTATCACCTTTAAAGTGCTCCATGGCTTAGGACCTGGGTACCTACGGGACCGTCTTTTGCCACCAATAGCCTCCCACCGACCAGTTCATTCTCACAGGGAGGGACTACTCAGGGTACCGTCAGTCAAATTATGTCGACTGGCGACTCCCAGGGGGAGGGCCTTCTCTGTGGGGGCTCCAACCCTTTGGAATGAACTGCCCCCGGAGATACGGAATATCCCTGATCTCCGTGCTTTCCGCCGTGCCCTCAAGACCCTGATGTTCCAACAGGCAGGGCTAAACATACAAACATGCGAATGATTTTTTAAATGTTATCTAATTCTGGGTTTTATTTAATTGACCAAACTAAGTAACAATTTTAATTAGCAATTTTATGATGTTTGTGTGTCTATATTTTTCTTGACTGTACACCGCCTTGAGTCCTATGGGAGAAAGGCGGTATAGAAATATAATAAATAAATAAATAAATAAATAAATAAATAAAAAATAAATAAATAAATAAATAAATAAATAAATAAATAAATATGGGTCTTTAAAATTAATGGGTATGCATTTTCTCCTAGCATTTATCTTCTCCTTTAATACCTGACATATTCATACCTAAAGATTTCCCTATATTTTTGTTTCAACCAGTCTTTGCTTCAAGTTGTAGTTTCTGAGAAAGCATTAATCTGCAACAAAGAATTATCTTCTCCTTCTCCTTCTCCTTCTCCTTCTCCAATTGCTTCAGGTGTTGAGGGAGATACAAAGTTGTGATTCTTGCTCTTCTGGTGGCCTCAACATTGTTAGCTAATGTTGTTGCATTGTGTCTTTGAAGTTGTCTCTCCATCTTCTTTTGGGTCTGCCTTGTGTTCTTTAACCCTTTTTTAAAAAAAAATTATCCTTTTTTTCTTTTTTCTTTGCAACAAAGAAAGGTTCTCCATTAAACATAACATTGTAGGTAGCTGGTTGCTGGTACTGTGGGACCCTGTTTGAGATCAATATTGGCACCAAGCAAGGGACTTTGGAAAGCAGCTCCAAAAGGTTCCCAGTTAAGTACTACTATTAAACCATTATTTAAATTTGTTTTCTTATATCAAAATACTTTGGCTTTGAGGTTCTTATTAACTATTAACTTATTGCTGTGAAACTGCATTTGATATATTATCTAGTGCTGATTTCTGAAATATTCCCATGAAGAGATTTTTTTTTGTTCTGTCTGAATTAATAACCAAAGGCTATTAGTGAGATTAATTACTTCTTGCTGTGACCTATTTAGAAGAGAAGTCCTTTAAATCTTTAAATTTCTTTTAACCTGGAACAGCAGGCATATGTAAAGGGGCAGGACCTTGACTGCATTGCCATGATTGCCATCATGCCTGTTTTTCTCTACCCAGACACCACTTATCACACATACTCTGTTTATTTTCTTTTCATATGCCTATGAGACCTACCATTTTCAGAAAGGTGTAGAGTAATCTGTCCTACAAACCTGCACCCTGCAAATTCCATGCAAATCTTAGTGCCCATTTGTGTTCCCTGCTTCCCCCTGGGAGTTCCAAATTGTGGTTATGTGATTTTTAACACTTTTAAGATTTAAAGATGTTGAAAACTGAAAATAAAAGCTTTATCATCTGCCTGAAAATCCTCTGCCCTGTCATTTCCATAATACTTCCTTCCCCAGTTTACTTCAGCAAATCCATACCATTGGAATGGATGGGCAACCTTTCTTCCAGCTCTGTAATACAACTCCTAAAAATCATGCCATACATGTGGTGAAACAGCCCTCTCCAGCCTAATGCTTTCCAGATGCACTGGATTAACATGGCAAAAACTCTTAGTGAACTGAGTTATTTAAATTCTTTCCTGTCTGATTTCAGGCCTAGCTTTGGCATGAAGATGGCTTTGCTCTGGTAGATGATCTCTGCAGGAGACAGACATTGGGATGCAATGCTGGATCCCTCAGTTGCTGAGGATACAGTGGACCCCAGCAGGTTTTGGACTGCTTTGCAGAGATGGGGGCTGCTGCTGCTTTGCAATGGATTTTGTCTTACGCCTTTCAGCTCTATCAGAAAGTCATATTGGCTTTCATACTGGCCTGGCCTAAATCTTCTCCCCTTTTTAAATGAAAATTTTAATTTGTTTTAAATTATGGGGTATTTTAAATTTGTTCAGCCAAATTATTTAATTTGTTTTTATTCTATTTTAAATTTTTGTATTTATGTGTTTTACTCTGTGGCTGTTCACCGCCCTGAGTCCTTCGGGAGTAGGGCGGTATAGAAATTTAATAAAATAAATAAAATAAAAATATTGGAAGATTTCTACCTAACCCCAGTGGCGGGTTGCTATCGGTTTGCACCGGATTGGGTGAACCGGTAGCAGTGGTGGCAGGAGGCTTCGCCCACCCACCCGGATGCTTCTGCGCATGTGCAGAAGTGCTGTGCGAGCGTGAACATGCACACGAGCAAACCAGTAGCGACGGAATTTGGAACCCGCCCCTGCCTAACCCCCTAAGAATTATGAATGATATGATATTTTACAAGGTTATCTCTTGTTTCAATAGATAATTCCTATATTTATAGGAAGTACTATAAAAGGAATTTTGGAAGGGGTATGGGCATGCTAGCTGCACTTGCTGGCATTTCTTAAAAGTAGAGCCAAGTATGCATTTGAATTAAACAAATGTAAAAGAAATGTTTACAGGTTGTAGCAACTGTGTTACAGCCTGTTAGTACCTCCTTAGGTCAAACAGATCCTTTCTATGGTTGATAGCCGCTATGGTTGATAGCCGTGCAAGCACAGTCAAGGCATAGTTTCTTTATCTTCAACAGGTGCAGCAAGAGTACCCACACCCCCTCTGAGCAGCTGTGCTTCACTAATGCTACATGGATTTAATCTGAATGATTTCAATCTCCCCGACAAAATTTATTGGCACAACAGTGAAGGAACTGGCTAATAATTGGGCTAAAATTTATGTATATTCTTTAAAAACAACAACAACAACAACAACAGAATAAGTGACATGTCTCATGATTAGAGGAAAGCAAATACTTATCTATAATTTTCAAAATGAGAATAAATAGGATTCAGAGAATTATAGAGGAGTTAGGTTGACAATGATACCATGCAAAATGTTAGACTTAGTCACAAAAAGATCAGTTTGTGAAAACAGTACAGTAATTTGCAAAAAATCAGCATGGATTGTCAATTGGTTTTTATCAACTAACTTTATGCCATGTTTTTGATTGGTAGTGTAGGAAGCTACACCCCTCCTAGAAGAATGAAATATTTTGAGAAATATTAAAAAAGCCAGAATATTTCCCTAAAGGAGAAACATGTTTTAAAGACAGAAAGTATTTCTTAATAGCCCCAGCAGGACTGGGCCAGCCTATTTACAAGACAAAAGACCTTCAACTCCAGGGTGATGGGATTAAGACATGACCCTCCAGGACATAATAGGATTATCTAGCAGCAGAGCTCACTGCATTGTACAATATCCTAAGGACATTGCATCAGCCAGCAAACTTCAACCAAACTTGACTCAGACAAACATGACTCCACATGGCTCCTTGAGAGCCTGACAACAGCCAATAGAATACATATTCTTGCACAGAAACAGGAAACTCAAGTGAAAGCCCAAGAGAAGGTATAAAAAACCCTCACTCTCAACTCCACATGGTCAGCTGCACCAGAGAACCATGTACTTGGTGGTTCTGCTTCATCATTAAACCATCTTTCCAATCAGCCTCCATGTTTCCAATGTCTTTCTCCCGGCTTGGAACTGAACCAGATGGATATTTCTTCCAACAGTAGCTTCTTTAATAGATTGTGGTAAAGCTACTGGTATAATATTTTTTGATTTCAGCAGAGCATTTGATAATATACCCTTTGGCATTCTGATTAGTTAGGTTGTTAGCTTTGCACTGGGTGGCATTGCAACTAATGGGATAAAAGGTGGGTATAAACTATTCTCATTAATTATTCCTCTATTCCTCAATACTTTTATTATTTATTTTGATGAATAGATAGAGGGAAGGGTTGTTAAATCTGAGATGTCACAAAATTGGGCTGAAAAAATGGTAGCAGAAATAAAATTCAAAATGAATGTCAAAGATTAAAGAAATAGACTGAAACAGACAGCATGAAACTTAAAACAATTAGAGTATTTATCTGTCTATAATCTATCTATCTATCTATCTATCTATCTATCTATCTATCTATCTATCTATCTATCTATCTATCTATCTATCATCTATCTCTAATTTTGAAACTGCCCATCTCCCTCACAGAGGAACTCTGAGCAGTGTACAAATAAAATATTAATGCATAAAAACAGTAATTAAAATTTTAAAAAGAGGCTAGAATAATTAAGATTCAACATTAATAGTTAAAAATTGGGGGGGGGAAGGGCTTCCAGTGCACTAACCAGTCCCACAGGCGCACGTTTCTTTGCGAGCCAAAGCAAGGCAACAGAATCCTGTTTTTACACCTTTCTGAAAGGCTGGGAGAGAGTGCTCTCCCTGTCTGTGGGGGGGGGGGGGGAGAGTGCTCTAGAGAGCGGGGGCAATGGCAGAGAAGGCTCTCGTCTTTGACCCCACCAGTCAGAATTCTTTAACTGATAGGGTCTGCATTATACATTTTTCATTTACATCTATGTACTCATTCCACAATTCCATTTTTGTGTAAGAAAAAATGTAAGAAATAGTAAACCCCTGTCTCCCCAAAAAAGAAATAATAATAATAAAAAGAAATAAAATAAAAACCCTGAAGTAAGGAAAAGGATACATTGTATAACTAAATCTGGTTTATATCATTATATCGTTCAGGTTTTAAAAGAATAATGACCACTCTCTCTAAATAGCTCACAAACACTATCTGAGGTCCTGACCCACAGTTTGAAAAATAATACCTGCAGAATATTTTCCCCCATGGATTGCATTCATTTAGAACAGTGTTTCTCAAACTCAGCAACTTTAAGATGTATGAATTTCAACTCATGCTGGCTGGGGAATTCTGGGAGTTGAAGTTCACACATTTTAAGTTGCTGAGGTTGAGAAACATTGATTCAGAATCTTCTTCATATAGAAAACAAAATCCAGATGCCCTTGGAGGGGAATGCTAGCTTCATGAAAAAGAACAATAGTTGTGAAAAAAGTTGGAGTAAGAGTTGATTGAGAACTGAATGTGAATCAACAGCATGGTAAAAACTGGAAAAATTAAGTTAAGTAACCTAGAATTGAATTTACACATTAAACTATGCTAGTTTGCTTAACTATGACTTATTGAATAAGTCATAATTATTCACCTTCATACGTTAAGCCACTAACGGTGGTTTATACATTTTAATAGATATAAATTATTAAATCACTAAGCATAAATGAAACATAAGGTGATGTATGGAAAAGATAATAGAAAAAGCAGTACTTGTGGAAATTGTTGTAGCTAATTCCCAGCATCGTCAGGTTATAATTGTTTTTAAAATTATCATCTTTGCTAATTTAAACACGCAGAGAACTGTTTGTTCTGAGCTACGTTCTGAGCTTCTCTTGTTTTAAAGACTTGCCTGATGGTTCCTAGATGCTTCCTAGAAGTTTCAACTCTGTCTCTATCAACACCTTTGGAGAACTTCTGGCTTCTCAGTTCACAGATATGAGTATTAACAGTGTGCAAGATTAACATGGTATCTCTACTAATAAACATGTAGGTCTTATAAAACATTCCCTTTTGCCAGATTTCCATTCCTTTTAGGATATACTACTACAGACCAAAGATGCTATATTTCAAACTGATTGTCACCTATTTCCATAGAATAAGAGCTAAGATAAAAACCTCAGGTAAATAGCAATTCTACCCTATTACTTCCAAAGCAATAATTTTCATCCTTTGCTTTAAAACTTTCAAGGAAGGATATTCTGAAGGTCATTCATTCTTTATTCTTCTAATATGTCCTATGACCAAAGTTCTCAACTAGAATTTTATTTAAATAAAATATTTTCTAGAATTCCCAGGAAAAAATAGATAAAAATTAAAACAATAGATTCCTATTGATAAATAAAAAGCCCCCCAAAATATAACAGATATAAAATTTACTGTACAGCCTTGGACATCTGTAAGTGTTGCATTTCTTTTACAATTTAAAATATTTTCTGAATATTTAATTTAAATTGCAGTATTCAGTCAGCAGAGGGCACAAGAAATGCAATGAATTTAGCTTCAGAATCCATGTGTAAGACAGACTGTAAGATAGCTCCTTTAGTAATAGCTTAGACATTTTTTTCAAGTGCTGCCTTGTTGCTAAATTTGTTCTGATATTTGGATCCCCAGATGGACTATAACTCCTATCTTACTCAGGCAGCATAGCTCTAAGCTACCTGGAGATGACAGAATATCTGGAGAGTACTAGTCTAGGAAAAGCTGTACCAATACAATAAACAAAAAGCAATGCCGAAAACAGAAGATAATAGGACTTCCTCCCTCCCTTTCTTTGCTCATCCAGTAGATGATCTTTCAGCTTGTTTTGATCCATCAGTTTTAATTATTATTGTTTTAGACATTCTCTTATGTGCTATTACGTTAGGGGCATTAATTAACAGGCACTGAACATATTTCCATTGGGCTCATACTTTAATGAACTGAAAAATATCAGGAAATTGTTTTTGCTGTGAATTGATGCAACAAGTGGTTCTAGACAGAATTGTCTCTCTCATTCTCTCTCTTCACATCTGAAAAGAACACTATAGTTCCACAGGAGAAACTTGGTTTTCTTTCACCAGCTAAAGGGAAGGAAATATATTTATGTCTACTTTGTTTATTAAGGAGCAGCCAATTAGCCAGGGAGGAAGCACACATCATTGAGCCCAATTCTCAGCTTATATCTAAACTCAAATGACTACAGAACAAACCTTCAAGAGGGCAAAGGATTGACAAGTAGTTACAATATGGAAGAATGACAAAATGTGCATTGGGATATCATAATGCAAACCCTGCCCTTTCATATTTACAAAATCACATTACAACTGTGCCAGCAAACAGAATGGAAGGGAAGACTTGTAGTTTTTAAAAAATCTTTCTTCTTCTTCTTCTTCTTCTTCTTCTTCTTCTTCTTCTTCTTCTTCTTCTTCTTCTTCTTCTTCTTCTTCTTCTTCTTCTTCTTCTTCCTCCTCCTCCTCCTCCTGCTCCTCCTCCTCCTGCTCCTCCTCCTCCTCCTCCTCCTCCTCCTCCTCCTCCTCCTCCTCCTCCTCCCCATTCCCATTCCCATCTCCCATCTCCCATTCCCTTCCACATCCCACATCCCACATCCCACCTCCATCCATTCATTTTAGTACGAGAAATTTAATTATACTTAGTGTAAACCTGGTGCTGGTTCTGGAACATGTCTGAAACTGGGAGTGTTGGGGGTCCTGGAAATCATTTAGCCTATCTGCCAAAGATCTCTGGAAGATCTTTTCATTCTTAAGCTTTAGAAGTGATACAATAGCAGAAAGGTACTAGTGTCTTCAGGAGCACAAATGAAAGGGGTCAAGTGTCAAAGCTGTCTGTTTGACATCAATCCTTTTCTACTCTTGAATTAACAGTTTATGTTCATCCATTCAATGATTTTTAATATATTTTTCATCATTTGCATGTATGTATTAAAAAGTAAGGTATACCTATTGATTTCAGTCAGTGAATAGGCTTGGAACTGTTTCCTAGAATCATAAACTTTGCAGCCTTAGATTCATTTTAAATAATTTAAAACTGTTGTATATAATGATCAATAAATTCCACAATGTTTGCTCTTTGGTGTATTAATATGAACTATTTTAGGTTCAGATGTACTGGCTCAAATGGTTTAAAATTTCTGAATATATTTGCTGAAACAAGGAAACCCAATAGAACCACTTTATAATTGAATAAGTCATGCCAGAGGTCATGGAGCTGCTGAATAAAGATAAAAGAAAGCTCTTGAAAGTTTTTGAATGTGCAGAAACATTTTGCAATCAGAACACTGATTGCTCCAACACTGGAAGTTTTAAAGAAGAGATTGGACAACCGTTTGTCTGAAATGGTACAAGGTTTCCTGCTGGAGCAGGAGGTTGGACTAGAAGACCTCCAAGATCCCTTCCAACTCTGTTATTCTGTATTCTGTAATTTAGGAATACTTCAATGAAATTTTGGCAAAAAAGGTGATGGCTAATAGGAAAGACATTAAATGTGCAGTTTTTTAAGGTGACCCATTACCATTTTTAATTTTTGTATAATCACTGATCCCATTGTCAAGAGTTTTGAACAAGACAAACTTGGATATGAATTGGCTTAAAAAAGAGTTTAAAAATTCACAGTTACTCCATAAGGATGATTTAAAATTATTTGGAAAAATGGTTGATTTGGATGCCGCCAAAGCATCCAAAGAGCTAATAAATTAACTTGCAAATTTATGCTTAAAATCAAGATAGACTTGGGTTTGAGTGTGCATGCAAAATTGTACATGAATGCTGCAGTAGGATGAATTTCCCTGTAACCATTTACAGGAAATGGTTTTAAGCTTTTAACATGCCATCCTGAATTCTAAGATTGCTATTTTCCTTATAGAAATTCAGACAAGATAGCAAGGGCTCTTAACACAGTCAATGCCAGATGTCTGACTATTTGTAGAAATGCTTCAAAGTTTAATAAGAATATTACATTACATTTAACATTTGACAACAAAAAAAGCAATGACATTGAATAAAAATTAATCACTAATTCAAGATCTTAGTCAATCTCCCAAGTTTGTTTCTGTCCATTGTCCATTGTTTTCAAAAGGCCACACTCTTCATGTGACTGTCTCCTTATGTATTTCATAAGAAATTAACTTTTTCAAAGATTATACCCTTTTGTGAAAGGATCAGGTTAGGAAAGATAAAGCATCCTTTGGCTATTGTGGATTTAGAGTTTAATGTACTATCAAGGTACTAACACAATTCATTAAAGCCTTGATGGAAAATTGGAATGTGTGGACAAAATCTTTGGGTTGTCTAAAACAACTTTCTTCATCTTGCAGTTGTACTGACCTTATAATTTTCCCAGTTTTAAGCCAGAATAGCAAATATTGATGCCAGTTGAGAATTCTAGGATGTTAGTTCCCAACCTGTTTGGGAAATTCAGATGTGGAACTACAAGGAATAGAATATATTGCTCTGTCTGATGGCTTACTTGTATAAAGACAAATATTAATCTCCTCCATAAGCCAAGCTGGAATGTTATTTGTTTGGCTTCAACTATTTTAGATCTACTCACAGTTGCTATTAGCCATTAAGATTTAACTCAATTGGAGAAAGTGCTGAAAAGTCACCATCAGAGAACAATGATTTGAAGGCTGATTGTGGACCCTTACTTTATAGAGCAAATCGTTGATTAAAAAAGACAGAATAATTGATTGATGGAAACTGTTAGAAATTGATATCACGAAATCTCTCATGTGGCTGCTTAAAGTTGACACTCTTCCAAGTAAGTAGAAATTATGCACAATATATATGCGTATTTATGAATGAAGAGGAGCAGAGTATTAGTATTTTGTGGCTCAAGAGCCACTGTCATCAAGAAGTAAACAGTTTTGACCATCTACACTATAAGAATAATAATTAGATGTCCCTTACTTTAAAGTGAGTTCCTTTAGAAATATTTACACCTGAGACCAGCTCCTCCAGATTAAGATTCAGTCCTAGCAGGAAAATCTAGCTACACAAGTTTAATTGGTCAATTTTATAGAGTCCAAACAATGTAGTTCACTGTATTTGTTTTCAGAGTTCAACAGGGGTACATCGGCTCTTATCCATTTGCCTCAAGAAATATCACCAGCATGCAAAAATGCCTTTGAACAATTAAGACAGCAAACATACTTATCTGAGAATAAGCTAATTATAGAGAGTACGATTTACTTTGAGGCAAACATGCTAAATCTCTTTAAGGGGTTTCAAGATAGGAAAAACTCTCCCACTTAAAATAGCAAAGTATACCTTGTTTTATGTCTTAAAAATCCATTATATACTACATTCAGAATCAATAACTAATATTAATACATTGCAAATAGTTATGCCAAAAAATCCCTGAATGCTATTTTATGGACTTTGGAAGGAATAGTAGCAACTAGGGATAAAGCTTATAAAGGCTCTCCAATGAAAATGCCTAGTTAGATCAAAGTAGCTTGGCATGAGAAATGAGTAATTCACAATGAATAATTCATCAATTGCATTTAGCATTTCATTGGCTTTGCAGAATCTCTATGAGCAGATGCCAGTTCTTTAAAACATCTTCATTATTTTCGTTTTTACTAACCTTCATGTATATATGCTCATTTTTATTTATTTTTTTTGCATTGACTAAAATCTGGCAGCAAAAAGAATGGCTTCGGTTTACCAAGTAGGGAAGGGACAGGCTGAGGCAAATAACAGTTGTCTCATGCCTTCTGATGTTCTGTAGGCAAAACTAGGGGCACTTATTAATAACTCTTCTCTCCTGCCAGGCATCACAGCCTGGTCTTCCATTCTATTTATTGCTGCTTGAAGGTTTTTATCTTTGTTATTTACTACCCCAAACATTTTCAGTAGCATTTCTTGAGCAGGGTTGCACATGTATGTGGAAAATGCCACACTCATTTGTGTGCATGTACCTGTTGTATCTGTTTCCATCTCAGCCCCAGATGCTTAACCTGCACAAGTCATGAAGATGGAGGAAAAAAATAACAATTTCACTGATTCATTCAAGTGACCGTCTTTAAAGGCAGTTCTCTCACTGCCCCAGCCTGCTAAAAAGAAAATGGGGTTACAACCCTAAGCCCGTCTTTAAGATGTCTTAGTGCTGTAGTGAAAATTATTCGGTGTATTTCATCTGCTACTAATGGAAATCTCTTCAACGCTGGCCAGCTCCCCACTATTTGATGGAAAAATGCATGAGTTTCCCTGTGAGCAAAGAATTTCATTCACTGATGATGAGAAAGTATGAATGGATTCATATGCTTTTTGAGTATCCTGGTCCTAAGTCATAAAATGTTTTAAAGATCAAAATTAGTATGTTCTAGTGGGATGGAAATTCAGTCAATTATTTGTTTTTTGTTCACATCCTATCTATTCTCCAGAACTTCAAGGAGCAGAAGTCTGTGATGTAGGTAAAGCATTCTTGTATTTAGGAATAGCAAAAATGTTATATAAAAGCTTGATGTACATGTCAAATAATAATAATAATTCTTAAGCATACCTTAATAATTCTTAGTTCCTTTGTTAGGATTTCAATTATTAAGTTTTCAGTAATCTTAGACTATGAATCTAACCGTAGATTACTCACACATCATAAAAATAATATAACAATAATTTATAAAATTTAAAATGAAGTATTTGTGTTGTCCATCTGTTGAAGCTGGCAGGTTATCTTACTAGCCTTGGTATCTGGGTCAACATGATTGTGGTGACCCAATTGTTACAAATGTGCCTGTTTGTCTGCTACAAAGAGCATTTTGGGGATTAACTCCAAAGTTCCTAGTAATTGATTAATACGCACATATAATAGGTTACATATAGATATTAAATAGCAAATGGAGTCAAATAGAATTCTACAGGGCTGTTTGCATAACATGAACACCAAGGAGTTCAGCTGTTGTCTCTCAATCCACTATTGAAATCAGTTGTGCTAATAGAAATGGAATCAGTGTAACAAAAGTTCCTGAAAGAACTGATTGCACATTCATTACCACAAGTATCATTTGTGCTATCTGGGAAGCTACTTTTTTGCATCCAGAATCATATAGAGAGCTGGGATAAGCAAATACAAGAACATGTCTCTTCTCCCCTGAATATATGGAGGATGGAGAATGATTGGGATCAAACTCTGTGCATGGCATCACCCTCTTCCAGCTTTATGTTCCCCATGTCAATGCCTGATTATGGCCCTGTGCTTTCAGTTGTTCAGCCAATCTAGTTAGAAGGACACAATATATAATGCAATTTATGCATTCTTTATTCTACTTTCTCCTACTGAAGCTTCTCAAATGTTGGTGTTGTACAGAGGATGCCATATTTGGCTATAACGTTTTAAAAGTTCTTACTTTGGGCTGACCCTAAATTTATGTAAAGTCTTAAAACCATCAACATATATATCACAATTGGGAGGAAGCCTAAAGATTTCAAGCTTTGTGACCAATCTACTGTTACACCAAAATAATATCATTGTAACGACATATGGTAGCTAAGATCTAAACTGAGCCTTAATTATGGTAGCTGAGATCACTGAATTTGATTAGTCCTCAATCAGGTAGAGGATTTGGCATGGTTCTATATGGTTCAAGATGAAAAATTGCCACAGATGTTCAGACTTGTAAGTGGTTTTGTCCAAATAATACAGTTGCAATCATTCATTTTGAAATGTAATTTAATTACATCTGTTTATTCTTCAGAAGACTAAGATATATTAAAGGTTCCCCCCCCGCTTGCTTCAGAAGAAGCTTCATCCAGCCTAGTGCCTTCCAGCTAGTTGCACTACAACTTCCATATTTCCCAGGATAGAATAGAGGTTTCTAGCACAACTAAAAGGTTTCAGGCTGGTAAATGCTATTGAAGAACCTGGGGCAAAACATTTTTCTCTTCCTAGAAAGTAATCAATTGTTTTCCTTCCTAGGTATAGTTTGATTCTACAGTACAGTTTCATATTCAGATTTTAAATCTCTATCACTATATTTCGGGGGAAAAATATGATAGATAGATAGATAGATAGATAGATAGATAGATAGATAGATAAATAGACAGTATATTTGACATATTTATTAAAGAATGCCCACCATATCTCAGCTCCAACTGTGAGTTGTAAAATGGAGGAAGTCTAGTTTCTGAGAGGGGAGAGTCAATCTGACAAGAGTTCCTTCAGGCTGTTAGCAGCTGAATCAGTGGAGTCTAAAGAAGATGTAAAAAAAGTGAAGGATGATATTTCATTTGTGCTGCTGTGACTATCATTCCTCTTGTGGGACAACTGACTGTTAACCACTATATTGTTTCTTCAGTGTATTGTATAATTATATTGTTTCATATTTCAGTTTATGAGGTGTCATTCATTTGTTTCATTTAAGAAGCCCCTGCAGAGAAATCTCTGATAATTAATTAAATTATGATTTTTATATGATGACTTTGAAGGGCAAACTAGATGATACAGAAATGATGTATGGCACTGCCCTTTGTCCTGTTGTTATTTCATAATTAAAAAAACAAACAAACCCCAAAACATTAATGGTGAATTTATTGGATCAGCAGAATGTGACAATGGATAGAAAAAAAAAAAACCTAACTTTTTGTAGCCTTTAAAAAAATAACTAGCAAAGCATAAATGAGGATTAAATAACTGCATAGGCACCATGGAGCTGGGAGATATGTTTTTAAACACAAATGAGCTGGGAAGAATTAAGATTCTCCTATCAAGTGGTCTCAATCTGGACTGAGTTCCCATTTTTTTGACAATAATAATGAGAGGATCAAGAGAGAGAGAGAAAAAACTGAGGCAATATTCACTATACATTTTACCCTGTCATTTTACCCTACAACTTTGAAGTTTCTTCTACATGCCGTCTCTACTTTATTAATTCCACTTTCAGTCCAAACCCATAAAAAGCTGAAAAGTTATCTGTGGCTCTCTTAACATATGTTTACGTTTATGGGGAAAGTCAAAATGGTATCAATTGCTATTGAACTGGCATTCATTTTTTTAAAAAACCAAAGAAGCAAAACCCATAAAATCCCTTGCCTGAGGTGATTGCTCTGAGCTAGGGTCTGAAGTAGCAGCCAATTTCCTAAAGCGTTTTCATATACCAGCAATAGATCACTCGGATTTCAGGGAAATGGTACTAGACTAGATCCTTTCAAAACAGCCTGCAGTGGCACTGTCTCTGGTGCAAATTTCACATTTAAGCTTCAATCTCATTTTTCTTGGTGATTGCGTTTTAAAATGGTTTGGATGAAATCCGTGGGTTATTTTACATTCTATGGCAAGGCACTATGGACTGGTAGTTTCCGTCACTTTTTTTAAAAAAAAAATCATATAAAAAGCATGAATTCAATTGATAGAGTGAAACTGAAACAGTGTTAGGACATCTCAGCTTCAATTTTCATCGCCATGTATAGATTCCCAGAAATTTCGCATTATGATTTATTTTTATTTCTGTAACGAAATCTTTACCTCAGGCTCCAGGCACTTTTCTGTAATTCATGATATAAAATATGCTGCAGAGGTTTTGTTATCCCTCAGTAAAAACCTGTAACATTAATTATATTTAATTACCATATCAGATCAATAATATTTACAGTTTAAAACAATGAATTGTTTTTTTATTATAGCTATTATTCTTTTTCTGTTAAGAAACATATACTCTTCAGCAATACTAATTCTTGGATTTGCTTTCAAAATTTCAATGAAAAACATACCTTTATGTGAATCAGAACTGAAAGTGATCCACAGATACAGAAAGCTCTATATACCTAATTGCCATTCAGGCCTGGTTTCCATAATCTGTTATCTTGGCATTGCAAATCCCATGAGTTGTTTTATAAATATGGATTTATTATTATATAGAGTCATTGACTGAATATATAGTGTATGCATTAAACAAATGTGTGGGCCTAAAAAAATGTTTATTTTGTAACGTAAATATTTCCTTTAAATGTAAATTTTACAAAGTGGAAAATGTACTAAATTATCTAAATTATATCTAAAAATATAAACTAAGAACACCAGCCTCACACAGCCTAGCAAACAACTATAAACAAACAATTAAAGCACCTATTAAAATGACCACTAAACATCAAGAACAAAAAATGTATTTACAATTAACTTTGCATAACAAATGCAAACATCTGAATTAAAAGGCAGCAGAGAATAAAAAGGTATTTTTCTATTGCTGGAAAACTGAGCTGGGGAAGCCACACGGGGGACTTTGCGTGGAACAGAGCCCTGATTGAAGGCCCTCTTTGAGGCTGCCTTGCAAAGTGACAGCTCAGCAAAGCCAAGCCACATCAGAGCAGGTGCTTTAAATACCTTCAGATGCCCAGAAGACACCTCCACTGGCACTTTTGGCAAAGTGGCTGGTTGAAGCAAAGCATAAATAAGATAGGCAACATACTATACCTGATCATTATTAAGGCAGTGCAGTGGTTCAGTTTCAAAGGGGCAAGATGTTTATGAGTATGTGTGGTCATGGACATAGCATCTGTCAGCAAGTTTTAAATCAAGAACTTTCCTGGTGGGCTGTCTCTATTTTCCCATACCACACAATTCACAGGTTCATTTGATTCTGTGGGTATATAATTCTCAATGAACGCTATGTCAGCAATTTTGTAAAATAGATTCTATTATTATTATTTTTTTTTAATTTGATTTATATGCCGCCCTTCTCCGGAGACTCAGGGCGGCTTACAATGCGTTAAGCAATAGCCTTCATTCTTTTGTATATTTTATACAAAGTCAGCTTATTGCCCCCACAACTGGGTCCTCCGCATTAATGCAGAGAAAGCAATACTGAAGAGTGTCTGCAAGCCAGCACCCTATTTTGGTCAAAATTGTATAAAAGGATTTACATATGTCCAAAAATATGTATACTTGAACATAAACAGCTTCCAATCAACTGTTTAAGGCAGAGTCTTCAAACTTGGCAGCTTTAAGACTTGCAGACTTCAACTCTCAGAATTCTCCAGCCAGCATAGCTGGAAACTTGAATTCTTCAAGTTTGAAGACCTTTGGTTTAAGGTTATAGAACTGAGCTTTTAAACTTACAGTTAGTACTATTTAGGGATCCACTGCATAGAAAGCACTCCAGAAACAGAAATCTCGTTTAAGCAATCTTTCCACTCTGCAAAAAAGGAGGAGATAAAAAAACAGTAAGGCACAGGTCAATGTGTGCTAACCTAAGTAATGCTGAATGTCACTAACAGGTAGACACTATGAAAATTGTAAATGTATGCATTGAATGCAAAGTTATTTTTTCATCATCATTGTAATTGCAAATGATCATTGTTTGAGGCAGTTGCTAAAGGAAGATTACCTGTGAATAGCTTCCTAGGTGGACTCAATTTACACTGTTTAGGTACAGTCCAGATGAACTTTTATTTTGATGAAATATTGAGAGTGAAGATATGCCACCAGGTCAGAAGGCCAAATGCCTTCCTGTAATTACATTTGCAGGTTTAGTAATCCTACACGAGGAAAGGCTACTGTGAACTGAATTGCATATAGCAATAATGAAGAGTATTATGGCACTTGAAAGATTGTTGTGCTGCAGTAGAAAATCTCTGTTAACCTCTGCATAGGGGCTACATACACAGAGTGCCAGATATTTACAATTGTGATTGTTGAGAATAATGCAATCTCAATATCATAAGTGGCTAAGAATATCAATTCTCCACTTGCACATAAATTCTTTCCCCAAAAATGATGTCTTCCAAATGAAGGAATAGTTCTTATACTTGAGTGGATCTGACATTGAAATCAGAGACCTGCAAGCAATTTTGATATATCCCTTTGGTAGTTTCATTATAGTCAGGGGTGAAGAAATGCTATTTCAAAACAGCAAATTCTATTTTAAGAACAGCATGGTATCACTGTTTTATACTTTAAAAGTTATTCTTTATTTTCTTTGGTGAGTTTTTATTTTGGTCTTAAACCCTCCCTGCCCAATCCTTAGGACTCCTCTATAGAAGCTTTTTGGCATGACCAGGTGAATGTCAAATTGTTGCTAAGACAGGAACATGATTTTGGAAAACAATGAAGGCTTACTACCACAACAGGCACTGAAAGATTAAAAAAAAATCACTAGCAATTTATTTTATTTTTGTAAAGATGAAAGGTGATATATATTTAGGCATAAAACTGAAGTGGCTGATAGGAAACCAGACAGTTACAAATTGGCTGACTTTTCTGTGGGCTCATCTATTTACTAAAAAGAAGAAATACTGGCTTGCTCTTCTTTGAGTTCCATTCTCATACATTTACCCTTACTCATAGTGTCCTGACATTCAAACAGATCTGAAAACAGATGAACTTAGTTATGCTTTAAATTGGATACCAAGGGTTTAAAGAGAAATAGCGGTCATCTGAAAGATGAATGATATAGTCACAGGAAGAAATGGGACTGTCACCTTTGGAAGCCATTTTAGGCCGGAAGCTTCCATGCTTCCACCTTCTCATGTGTGGGAAAGTAGGAGGGGGATATAGTAGAGAGATTGTCTTTAGACATAATAGCATTCTTCCAGTCGGTCAAGGTCAGGCCGATCCTGCATTGGGAGAAGGAGTGGTCAGAGTGCTGTCTCGAGAAGGGACCTATGGTGATTGGAGCATGTGATGAACTGAGGAGTGAGGGGACAGTTTTGGGGGTTTTGATTTACTGAGGGAAAACCCGGACCTCTCAGATTCGGGTTTTTCCAGATGTGCCAGTTTACCTATTTTAGTAAATAGAACTTTGAAAAATGCTTGCTTCAGAGTTTTACTTGGAGTTGGGGTTTCTCTGGAACTCTGACAGGGACATTATGATGTTTCATGCTCAATAGCACCTAAAACATGTACATTGACATAAATTTGGATGGCTGATGATCTGTTCTTTTAAGTTCTTTATACTTAAAAGGTAAACCTGTAGCCTGATTTTTGTTTTTTGTATTTCTTGTCTTCAAAGGTAAATTAGGAAGACAAATGCAAACATTCTGGCAGTGAAGTCATTTGCCTGGTCTCCGACTGGGTGGTTCCAGAAATGATACAAAGTGTTTTCAAAATTTAGGTGGTGGTTAAAATGGAATTAGGAGTCTCATAGTAAACAGAAAATTCTAATCCAGATGCTTATGTAGGAGTGGTAGCATTTGTTCTAGGGAATAAACAAGTAAGGGTTGCTTAATGTTTTCTGCTGATAGTTGATACTTCTCTACACATCATGAATCTTCATCTGATCTGATTTTTTCAAAGCCAGATTCTTAAAATGAAAAAGAACCTCACACGGAAGGAATAAAATGCAAGAATGAATCAATTAAAGCAGGGGTCCCCGAACTTGGCAGCTTTAAGTCTTGTGGACTTTGACTCCCAGAATTCTCCAGCCAACATAGCTGACATAGCATAGAGAATTCTGGGAGTTGAAGTCCACAAGTCTTAAATCTGCCAAGTTTGAAGACCTCTGAATTAAAGGAAGAATCAACTCTACCTCCTTTCCCAAATCCCCCAGTCTTGGGTCACCATTAAACAGAAAGTTTAATGGTGGTCTTTTATGAGTCTTCCTCATTCAATGTGACTCAGTGCAGCATTTCATATTTAGAAACATGTTCTGTTTCAGTTTTCCATTAGGGATTTATTTATTTATTTATTTATTTATTTATTTATTTATTTATTTATTTATTTATTTATTTATTTATTCATTCATTCATTCATTCATTCATTCATTCATTCATTCATTCATTTATTTATTTATTTATTTATTTATTTATTTATTTATTTATTTATTTATTTATTTATTATATTTCTATACCACTTTTCTCCCGTAGGACTCAAGGCGGTGTACAGTCAAGAAAAATATAGATACACAAACATCATAAAATTGCTAATTAAAATTATTATTATAACATAGTTTGGCCCAATTAAATAGAACCTAAAATTAGATGACATTTTAAAAACATTCACATGTTCATATGTTTAGCCCCGCTTGTTGGAACATCAGGGTTTTGAGGGCATGGAGATCAGGGATATTTCGTATCTCAGGGGGCAGTTCATTCCAAAGGGTTGGAGCCCTCACAGAGAAGGCCCTCGCCCTGGGAGTCGCCAATTGGCATAATTTGACTGACGGTACCCTGAGTAGTCCCTCCCTGTGAGAATGAACTGGTCGGTGGGAGGCTATTGATGGCAAAAGACGGTCTCGAAGGTATCCAGGTCCTAAGCCATGGAGCGCTTTAAAGGTGAACTAACACCTTGAATCGCACCCGGAAGACCACCGGGAGCCAGTGCAGCTCGCGTAGGAGAGGTGTTACATAGGCGCAATGAGCTGCGCCCATAATCATCCGCGCGGCTACATTCTGGACCAGTTGGAGCCTCCGGGTGCTTTTCAAGGGGAGCCCCATGTAGAGAGTATTACAGTAGTCCATACGGGAGGTAACTAGGGCATGAGTGACCGTGTGCAAGGCGTCCCGATCCAGAAAGGGATGCAACTGGTGGATCAGGTGAACCTGATAAAAGGCACCCCTGGCCATGGCCGTCAAATGATCTTCTAAAGATAGCCGTGAATCCAGGAGGACACCCAAGTTGCGGGCCCTCTCTGTGGGGAGCAAGATTTCATCCCCAATTGTCAGTGATGGTACCAGCTGACTATATCAGGATGCCGGAAGCCACAGCCACTTGGTCTTGGAGGGGTTGAGTCTGAGCTTGTTTCTCCCCATCCAGATCCGCATGGCCTCCAGGCAACGGGACATCACAGCAAGGGCATCATTGGGGTGGTCTGGGGTGGAGATGTATAGCTGTGTGTCATCAGCATACTGATGAACACTCACCCCGAAACCACGGATGATCTCGCCTAGTGGTTTTACATAAATGTTGAACAGTAGGGGTGAGAGGACTGACCCTTGCGGCACCCCACAAATAAGGTGCCTGGAGGTCGACCTCTGCCCACCTGCCAACACAAACTGTGAACGGTCAGAGAAGAAGGAGGAGAACCACCGAAGCACGGTGCCCCCTATTCCTAACCCCTCCAGCCGGTGCAGTAAGATACCATGGTCGATGGTATCAAAAGCCACTGAGAGATCTAATAGGACCAGAATAGAGGACCAACCTCTGTCCCGAGCCCTCCAGAGATCATCCACCAACGCGACCAATGCCGTTTCCATGCTGTATCGTGACCTGAAGCCTGACTGGAATGGATCCAAATAGACAACTTCATCCAGGCATCAGGGTAGTTGTTGCACAACAAAGCGAAGATTGGAGACTGGATGATAATTTGATAATATAGCTGGGTCCAGGGAAGGCTTCTTGAGGAGGGGCTTCACAACTGCCTCTTTCAAGGTGGCGAGAAAGACACCCTCACTCAGAGAAGCATTTATAATCCCCTGGAGCCAGCCTCGAGTAACATCCTGGGAGGCCAGTACCAACCAGGAGGGACATGGGTCCAATAAACATCTGGCAGTGTTAAGCTTGCCCAGAATCCTGTCCATGTCCTCAGGAGCCACAGAGTCAAACTCTTCCCAGATAATGCTCTCAAGACCTGCCCTCGTCTCTTCCCCTGGATCTACCCAATCGGAGTCCAGGCCTTCCCGAATCTGAGTGACTTTATCATGCAAGAATTGTGCAAAATCCTCAGCTCGACCCTTTAAGGGATCTTCCCGTACCTCCACCTGAAGTAGGGAGCGGGTCACCCTAAACAGTGTGGCTGGGTGGTTCTCTGCAGATGCAATAAGAGTGGAGAAGTAGCTAAACTTCGCTGCTCTTATCGCCACTAGGTAGGTCTTAATATAAGATCTCACCTGTGTTCGGTCAGATTCAGATCGGCTTGTTCTCCAATCGCTCTCCAGGCATCTTTTCTGACGCATCATCTCTCTCAGCTCCTCGGAAAACCAAGGAGCTAGACGAGATCGGCATCGGGTCAGAGGCCGCAAAGGCACAACGTGGTCCAAGGCCCCAGTAGCTGCCCTGTCCCAGGCAGCCACCAGGTCCTCAGTCGAGTCGTGAGCCAGAGTCTCAGGAAATGGCCCAAGCTCTGTCAGGAACCTTTCGGGGTCTATCAGGCACCTGGGACGGAACCATTTGGTTGGTTCCATCTCCCTGCGGTGGGTGGAAGTGACTTGAAAGTTCATGTGAAGGAGAGAATGATCAGACCATGACAAGGGCTTGATGTCTATATCCCCTATTCTTAGATCATTCAGCCACTGATCAGAGACAAAAATCAAGTCCAGAGTGTGATTCCCCAAGTGGGTGGGGCCTTTAACTACCTGGGTTAGGTCCATGGCCGTCATGGAAGCCATGAACTCCCAAGCCGTCTCTGACATCTCACCAGCGGATGGCAGGTTAAAATCCCCCATAACAATAAGTCTAGGGGTTTCCACCGCCACCCCGGCTATAATGTCGAGCAGCTCAGGCAGGACCACTGTTACGTGGCAGGGAGCCAGTTACGCAATCAGTAGGCCCATCTGAATCCCCTGACCCCACTTCACAAGGAGGGCCTCACATCCGGATATCTGAGGAACAGTGGCCTCCCTTGGGCAAAGACTTTCTCTAATGATTGCTGCCACTCCCCCACCCCTTCCCTGAGTCCTTGGCTGATGGAATGCATGGAAACCTGGCGGGCACATTTCCACAAGAGGAACTCCTCCCTCCTGGCCTAACCAGGTCTCCGTAATCCCTGCCAGGTCAGCACTCCCCTCTGAAATAAGATCATGAATGAGGGGGGCTTTATTTACCACTGACCTGGCATTACATAACACCAGCCGTAGACCCAGGGTCTGAGACTCTGAACAACCTGGGAAACGAGCAATGCTTTGGGGGTCGGAGTGCGCAATCGCTCGTAAACATCGAGTGCGCACTCCCGAAACATAATATGGCCCCCTGCAGCCGTCATATCTGCCCCTCCCACTTACTATACTAATGCCCATCGCTTCATCCCCCTGCATCCTTGTCAGATTTCTGTCCCCATCCTCCCCACCATGATCATCAGACCCATTATCCCTTTCAGTGGATTTATGGATCCCCCCAGATCCAATCCCACAATCCCTCCCAGAACCTCTTAAAATAGAACTTAAAGATTTATCTAAAAAACCCCAAAGCCTCGGTTTTTTGCAAACTACCTCTTGGGGTTCCAAAACCCATCCTCAAGGGTGGCCCTCGATAACTGAGAGGGCCAGACATTCAAGAAGGGAGAATCTCGCAGTGCAAGGAGCTCTGCAGTTGAATACATCAAAGATAGGAGTGAGTTGAAGGAGATGAAGGATCATTTTCTTCTAAGAGTGTTAGAGATGGTTAAGACAGGTAATTTAAAATAAGGGAGGAAATAGATGTTAAAGGAAGACCAGTATGTTACAAATGTCAATACATCGGAACATCATCGCCCTCTCATGACGATGGGAAGTCTTGTGGTTGTAGTAAGTCCATCCAAAGGAGGTGGGGATAGAGGTCTCAAAGGGTCGTCCTCTCACGGCGACCAAACCATTTGAAACAAACAAAGAGAAAGTGGTCTATCTCCCCATAATCCAAGACTCTTGATGTCTGTATCTCCTCCAGTCCCGATACCAGCGATGGCCGAGGATTAGATCAAAAAAGTAAGGCAGAGCCACTGGACAAAATACTTAGGGTTAAATAATCAGGGTAATCTTGGGGAATAGGTGGTAAATAAAGCTGCAGATCGATCTAAGATTGCAAGTTAACGCAATACACTTTAGGCAGCGTAGGTAGGACAACCTTTTCTTTATCCTCCCAACAATAACTCTATGAGTTAATATCAGTCCCAAATATTTATTTAAGCTTTGTGCTCAAGAGGGGATTTCAACCTGCTCTTCCTCTCTACCAATCTAGTACCTTAACTATTATACCATTCTGACTTTCTATGCTATGCTTCACTTTTTCTTGAACTTTTAAGATGGACTGCATAAAATACATTATTTGTACTGTTCTGTTTGACTCTTATCAATATCTTCTGATTTTTCTTTTCCAAAGACTCATCACTTAAGGAAAAGGTTGTTGATTAATGTTATTTCCCAACTTCACAGAAATGCAATTATTATATTTCCTGGAGACACTTTAAGAAGCCCTAAGCTACAACTTGTTTCATCAGGATTACGTGCGATGGCTCAGTCTTTGTTACAATCTGCTTGAGTACATAGTGATTCCTATCAGGCAGTTTACTCAAAACTGTCTCAGATCAAGTTTCAAGTTTTGCAGCCCGGAACAGATGTGATTTTCCATGCAGCATCACTGATTTAAAGAAACTTATGAAAGGGGTTCAAAATGCTTTGAAAACAACTCCAGGCCACAAATGAAGCAACACTTCAAGTCTAGATGCTGATCAGTTTCAGGCACATTAACCAAAAATGTTGCCTCAACTGGTTGTTAAATAGCATCAAGATAAAAGAAAGAGAAGAAAAGTTGATAGATATATATCAAACAAGGCTGCTATCCTAAAAAGTGTGGCAAATTAAATATATAGGCATATACAGTACAGTATATGTAGTGAAGAAGCTGTCATTGTCAGACCTGGAAGCCATCTTTTACAATGGGCCTTCAGGCCTGCCACATTTTCTACTGTGGGAAACTGGGAGGGTTTCTTTAGTTGGGGAGGTGTTACTTGGAACCCTGGCACTCAGTTCTGTCCCCAGCTAAACCATGGGGCACAAACTTTTCTTGCTAACCACAGTAACATGATTTGGGACTATACTCCAAAAAGTAAGAGATGGTGCCAGGCCAAATATTAAATTTAATTTCCTTTGCTTAATTAAAATTAAAATAAAAAATAGTTAATATGCCAATTCCTCATTCAAGTATGTAATACGTAATACATTTCTGTTTTGCCCTAATTGGCAAGAAATGAAATATCTAGCTGCACAAGGGATAGTTTAAGAATAGATTTAGCCCCAGGGTCTCAGGTTGTCCACTTTTGTTCTGGGCCAACTCTCTTTTAACAACATTTGTTAAATGACACTCTCTTTGTTAAGCAACAAGGTGCCGAGCAGCATACTTTGAAATCTGCATTGTACATACAGAACTTCCCTTTTATTAGTGAAATTAAAATTATTTAGATTTGGAGGATGTATGGCTATATCTGATGCCTAAATTTATTTGCATAGAGTATGACCTAGCATCTTGTCATCTGAAGAAATTTTCATTTATTTTGTTCCACCTATTTTGCTTGACTGATGGATAAATCTGGTACAAAAAAAAGGTTCCTGCTTATATTTTGCCCTTTTTCATCATTTCAATTCAATATGCTTTTCAAGTCTCCTCTTATTTTACATTCAATCGGTATCCATTCTCTGAAGAACTTTTGTTTATTCATATTACTTTGGGATTCTGCTTTGAATTCTGCTCATCATCTGCCTATGTTCAAACAGATTCTTTTGTTAAGCTGGAGGAATCATTTTTGCAAGTTTGGAGTTGTTCTTTTCTGAAATAAGATCTCTGGGGTTTGATTTTGGAAGGATCTAAAATATGAATTAAGCTCTGAGCAACCCCAAACATCAAGTATCAAGCTGACCCATAGCATTTACTTTTAGAGTTCCATATTCTTTATTTTCCAGATCATGTCTATCAGTAGATATGTCTTCAACATCTACATTTCAAAAGGCATGTGTCTTTGCTTTTATTTCATAATTTATTTCAACACCTTTGAACATAAGCATCCATTTCTCACTGCAGGGAAGCCAAAATGGTGAAAACTACATTGTGATGTCACATCATAAGCTTTGTTCTTTCATATCTGCATTACAACATGACATGCAAACATATGAGGGGTAGGTTAGGACTGTGATGTCACAATGCACATTTCATCACTTCTATCCTTTGCTCCTTCTGTGAATGTCTATGGTTATTTTGTTGATGCATAGTAAATGCAAACAGTAAGAACATGACAATCCTTGTGGCCTTTGGAACAATTGGATGGCTTCTATGAACAGGAAGATAATGGACTAAATTTAGCTCTTCTGGTTGCCTGTAGGCAGTTGGAATAAAATTGCAATCATCCCTTACTACAGTGGTCCCCAACCTTTTTATCGCCGCGGCCCGCTGAGCGCGCGCAGGGGTGGGGCCGCGGCCCGCTGAGCGCGCGCAGGGGTGGGGCCACGGCCCAGGAGCCTTTGCGCAGGCCCATTGCGCACGGCCCAGGAGCCTTTGTGCTGAAGCGTTCCTGTCCCCCGGCCGCTGCGCGGCCCGGTGCCAGGTACTTCACGGCCCGGCACCGGTCCGCGGACCGGGGGTTGGGGACCACTGCCTTACTATATAAACTAAGGTTGATGTGAATACCAGTTCAAATTATCTACATGTTGTTTATCCCTAGAAAAGATGGATCTCCAATTTAATCCAGAACAATCAAAGGCTGTATTGGATTACAGTTCTGACTGGATTCTGATTACAGTGTCAGGTTACAAAATACTACTGTACATTGCTTTTTTCTTGTTTCTCAACATTCTGAGCATGACTGTACTTCAGATGGTGAAATAAACTTAGTTTTTTTTTTTCATTAGAGTTTTGGGAATTATGACGCTGTTTCCAGCTTCATATGAAAATTTGGCCAGCGACACAGCTGCTGCTGGTTATCACGTCTTCATGGCTATGAGTCATCCAAAATCAGTGGTAAATTCTAATGCATTGTGGGAATGTGGTATACAAAGGGGCTGAGACAGCAGATCCATCAGGAAGCCACTGAGGACTTATTCACAATTATATCTATGTAATTTGATGGCTTTTTAACAGAAAGAATATTGTTGGTAAAAAGCCAAGAAACCTAATCTGACATTTCTAACCAATATCTTCTGTTCTCTTAGATGGTTCTTGATTTAGGAGTTATGAAACAAGATGCAGCCATTAGGCCCTTCTAACCAAGTTGACGAAGGGGATATTTCTAACTGGCTTTGAACTGGCTTGATTTCAAGCATGTTATACCCCAACTATGATTTACTTGGCCTCCAGATGCTGAGGATTTTTCAATCATTCTGGATTTATTATAATCACAGATGCTATTTTGTCCTCTTATATATTACAAACAATAACATTCTAAGATCTTCTGTTTTTCTCTGTAGGACATTCCATCAAAACAGACCCCTTGTCTGGGCTACTGCTTGGCCCTGAAAAGATCCATCTAGTGTTTGCTTGTTATGTTCACATAATAGGACTGATATGAAGCTATCCATGAGAGAGTTCTCTCAGTCCAGTCTCAGAAGAATTAAAAAAAGAAAGGAAGCCAAAGGATACAATTAAGGTTTTCATTAAAGATTAATTTGGAAATGAATTAAAGCTTCTGGTAGCTTACGTTAAGCCTCTGCAAACAAACATTATATGGAAAAATACACTGAACAGCATTAGGGAAACTTTCCTGGCTGATGTGTTGAATTTCAGCTTTTATAATTTTGCAGTGACCAAAATATAGATGTTAATATAATATTATAATAATATAATATAATATAATATAATATAATATAATATAATATAATATAATATAATATAATATAATATAATATAATATAATATAATATAAAGCATGCCACAATACTATTTTTCATTGAGATAAAATGCAGAAATACACAAACAAATATATGGAAATAAAAATGTATGGACCAGGTTGGGGAACTCTGCTATAAAGGAAAAAGCAAGTCTCACTAAAGGAGGAAAGACAAAATTGTGGTTTGTTGTGGTTTGTTTTCCCATTTACTCCAGTGCTGCCTTGACCTTTCCTAACAAAAACAAAATGAGGTTGGCTGCACTGAGAGAGTTTTGTAGAGTTTTCCTATAGCAGACATGCTGACTTAAACAGAACCAGACTTGTGCTGCTCTGTACTGGCCACATAATAGCTCCTTTGAGGAGCACAACCGAAATAGCACAAGAAGCCATGGACTCTTAATTGCCACTTGCAGTGAGAAACTGGAAGCAAAGAATGATAGGACACATGAATAAGTGGTCTAGTAGTAAAATTGCTAAAGGAACAGAGAAACGAAGCAGTAGGATGTTTTAAATACAATATTCTTGCACATCTGCCACAGATAAATTTTTGAATGAAACATTTTGATCTTCTGAACTGGTTTGAACTATGGTAGCAAAATGGAGCCCAGGGACTTTACATGCATTGTATTTCCCCAGAAACTGTTGTAATAAGTGTTTCTTTAAGGATGTTACTGTATGCGCCTGATACAGGTCCGCCTGATACGCCAGTTGCGTCCCTTTCTAGATTGGGACTCCCTACGCACGGTCACTCAGGCACTCGTCACTTCCCGCCTGGACTACTGCAATGCTCTCTACATGGGGCTCCCCTTGGGGTGCACCCGGAGGCTCCAGTTGGTTCAAAATGCGGCCGCGCGGGGGATTATGGGAGCGATGGGGTGCTCCCATGTGACACCTCTCCTGTGCGAACTGCACTGGCTTCCTGTGGTCTTCCGGGTGCGCTTCAAGGTGTTGGTGACCACCTTTAAAGCACTCCATGGCTTAGGGCCGGGGTATCTACGAGACCGCCTTCTGCCACCAATAACCTCCCACCGGCCAGTTCGCTCGCACAGAGAGGGCCTCCTTAGGGTGCCGTCGGCCAGACAATGTCGGCCGGCGACCCCCGGGGGAGAGCCTTCTCTGTGGCGGCACCTGCCCTCTGGAAAGACCTACCCCCAGAGATACGCACGATACCAGACCTCCGGACTTTTCGTTGGGCCCTGAAAACACATATATTTCATCTAGCCAGGCTGGCTTGATCCCATCCTTTTTGGTTTTAATTTGTAATTGGTTTTAACTGGGTTGTTTTAAATTGATGGCCAAAATTATTTAAAGTCTTTTAAACTGTTTTTAAATTTTATATGTTATGTTTTACCGTGGCTGTTCACCGCCCTGAGTCCTGTTGGAGAAGGGCGGTATACAAATTAAATAAATAAATAAATAAATAAATAAATAAATAAATAAATAAATAAATAAATAGTATCCATTATTGAACATTGCAAGCATATCAGGGTATGTTGGTTTCCATACAGAAATGAGCTTCATAATTAATGGATACTTATTTAGGTTTCATACCAAAATCAAAGCTGTATAATATGAGGAAGCACATATTCATAGTCCATTTGTAAAGCTAGATTTGATTTTCTTTTTAAAAATATAAAGTGGAATATAAGAAACACTATATGTGATATATATTGATTTGTACAGAACTATTGCTTGTAAACACTTTAGAATGTGCATAAAACAATATGTATTTGATATAATGCTTATATATTTACACTAATAAAGACATTTATTCTAGGTCAAGGCTGCCTGATTGTCTGCAAGATTGCTTTCAACTATATATTGAAATCTGAGTCCAGAAAGAACTAATGAGCATCATATGTATACCCAACATAATGAACATTATAAATGAACATTAACAGTCTAAAACATCAAGGATGAAACCAGTAATTTAAAAACCTAGTATTATTCTTACTACAACCGTCTCACCTAAACTTGAAGGATGTAATTGATACAGCTAAAAACATGACCCTTTGGAGGACATTTCATGGACCTTGAGCCACCAAATAAAGGCTCTACATTTATTCCCATTCAGATGTTCTATTGTCTTGAATGCTTAGTGTGTGACATTTCAAATTAAAATATCTTCTGTCATACTGCTCCAATAACATCTGCAGAAGAAAAATATGGCACATACAGTTGTGCATGTGTAGCTTTCCATGTATACTAGGATACATTTCTGAATGTGCACAATGCAGAAAATGCAGACAACCAACCACATTTGAATGATGTTGGTGGGAGGGACATTTTACTGGAATACTCACATTGGACTACTCAGGTTTTCATAATGTGTGAGTGAAACCAATTATATCTACCAATCTAAATAATTTTCATAATTACAATCCTCAGCTCTAAGGGTACAAGCAAATTCAAATAGGTATAAATAGTTGTTAAAATAGTGTTAAGTAGTTTAGAACTTTATTGAATAAAACTAGGAGTTTGCACTTAATTGAAATCCCTGAAAACCGATGTCTACTGCTGAGAACTGTGTGTACTATAATCCATCTTGGTGATGTTTATTGGCCTATTGGCCCTTAATCTGGATGGAGCCAACTCAGAAAGAGCAGAAGCCTAGGCTAGCTCTCAACTGTCAACAAAATATTTTTTAGCCTAGCAGAAAAAGTGGGTGGAAAAATGCTTGCTTCAGTATTTTGCCCTTTCCCCGATATTCTGCATTCAGTAAAGCAGAAAGAAATTGACCTCAAAGTTTCTTTGCTGCACAGCAGAAAGGTAGAAACATTTTGATATGGGCAGAATAAAAGGAACTGATAGACTACCCCAACTGTCTTGTATCAAAGCAGTTTTCAGGGACTGCGAATTGGGCAAACATTTTGAAGCATGATTGTTTCTCAAAACTCATTGAAAAAGGAATGTTTCTACACACTTCTTGTCTATATGAACAGGTGCTAACTGAATCCCAGGCAGTAACATATTCCATAATTTGGAGACTGTCACAGAGAGGGGCTGTCATCTTACTCAAGTTCCTCGAGAACCCAAAGAAATTTCTTAGCAAGCCTTCTCAACATACCTGGATCAAATTGGTTGAGTTCACTGTCTCAAATATGTACTGATAAAACCAGTTACTGTACATAATAAGGCTTTATAAGTATTGGGCTTAATACTAGTAGAAAGTCAGTATAGTGTCTCAGAATCAGTATTACTTTGCAGTGGTGGGATTATCTCACCAGCAGTAGGGACTAATTCATTTCCAAAAATTAACTCTTGTAAAGTGTATTGCAGTAGGCAACTATTCAATTAGGAATTAATTATTATTGCCAGAGCATCTTGATTGAGGTGGCCAATACTGGGCAAAGGTTCTTATGGCCACATATTCCAACTGTTGTTTAAGCAAGAGTCAAGAGTCCAGAACGACCTTGAAGTCACAGATCAACTCTGTCAAGGTTAGTGTGATTCCGTTTAGAATTACAACCAAAATTGTTTGTAACTAGACCATCACAATGTCTCTTGAGAAAAATAACCTGATTAGGAGGATTTAATTTGAATTTGTTTTACTCCATCTGGATTTAAGAGCATTCATATGCTATTTTAGGCTATCCATGGTCTTTTCAGCAGTCCATGCTGAATTATGCTGGTACAGAATACTAGAGGGAAATTATGAATAATGACACATTCACTCTGTGCTAGAATGAATAGAGCATGTAACTGTTCACTCTCTTTTCTTGTTGTTTTTAGGACATAAAACTGCTGAAGCCCTCATCTATAATCGTCAACATTAACAATAGGAAAAAAAAAAGAATTTTTTGGAGTTGGATGCAGTATTGCAAGCTAACTCTGTCCACAGTCAGGAGTTCTATCCTAACCCACTCAAGGTTGACACACCCTTCCAAATGAGGATCCAGACTGTTGGAGGCAATATGCTGACATTGTAAGTCACTCAGAGTGTGCTGTAAAGCACTATGGAGTAGTAAATACACTTGGTGCCAGCCTTCGTTTCTTTCTCTGGATACCAGGAGTTTTGCACCATGTTAAAAACAAATAAAAATGTAGAAACTGATGTACACTTCAAATGCTTCTTTGTTTGTTTGTTTTTTACATTTACAGCATTGGGCCATCTTGCAATGTAATCAAAATATGGCAGGAACTAAGAGGAACTTACGTCAGACAGATATTTTGTCAAACCCTCTGTGTAGGATTTGCACAAGATGGAGTACCCTGCAACTGGTTCCTCAAAATGCAGTGATTCATCCACACATTTCATAATGGCTGTGTATATTTCTAAATCACCTTGAAACTAGGAAGGTGTCTTGAAAAAGGGGAAAAACATTGTCATCCAACTACGTCAAGATCCCTTCTCTCAGACATGACAAAAGAATCTGAAGTCCCAGTAATTCTTTTCTCCCATATAGTACTTTCAATCACATCTTGATACTTATTTATTAAATTTTATTAAATATTATTAAATTTATTTGCTGCCCATCTTGTAATAAAATGATTCTGATAGCTAGACTTAAACAATCTGATTGAGAACTGCAGTGAGTTGGATGATCTGCTCTCTAAATACTGGACAGAGAGTGCCCAAGTACAATGTCTTTGATCAAAGAAGAAGCATTTTTCTGCATGTACACAGCAGTGGTGGGTTTCAAATTTTTTTACTACCGGTTCTGTGGGCATGGCTTGGTGGCGTGACAGGGGAAGGATACTGCAAAATTCCCATTCCCTCTCCACTCCTGGGGAAAGGTTACTTCAAAATCCCCATTCCCTCCCCACCCCACTAACATGCTCTGGGAAGGAATCAAACTCCCCCCTCTTCATTTCCCCAAATAAACTATTACTCATAAGAAAAGGCTTCCAGAAAAGCAAGGAAAAATCAAGCTGCTAACACTCATGATACTCATTCCACATTCCTGCCAGCTGCATAAAGGAAACTTTGTAAGAAGAAAACAGCTACCTGTGCATAGAGATAATAGAAGGTGGAAGCCGGAAGTTCGGCTCCATTTACAAGCAGGCAGAAAACTCATTCAAGACAGGATATTTCACAATGGAATTCGCCCAAACCTTTTTAGAAACACAAAGCCCATGTTGCACAAACCCCAAAACTTCAAAAACATAGAACCATATAAGAATCCCTCCTCTTATCCAGTTTGTTGTTCAGTTGATCCAGAAACAAACTGCTGAATGTCACTTCGCTTCTGCAAGTAAAAACCTCTTTCCAGCAGCTGCTTCTTGGCTTGTCAATTTAAAGCGACGGCATCTTTTTCCCCCTCCTCCTTCTTCTTTGCCAAGTGATCTCCTGGCTGAAAAGCAAGCCCTGATTTTTTCCTTCTAGCCGATCAGTTGGGAGGATCTTGGCTTCTCAATTTAAAGCAACAGTGTCTTGTTTTTTTCCCCTCTTCTTTGTCAAGTGAGCACTGATTTTTTCCTTCTAGCCGATCAGCTGGGAGATTTGGAGGCAATGAATAGATTGGGGGTGGGGCCAGGCAGCGTTGGTATTTACCGGTTCTCCGAACTACTCAAAATTTCCACTACCGGTTCGCAAGAACTGGAGAGAACTGGTAGCAACCCATCACTGGTACACAGGCTTTCTCTTTTCTCATTATTCCTTATAAATTGATGTGAGAATAAACATCTTCTGAAATCTCAAGGCCAATTTTATATATCTATAGGACAGTCTTCCCATTGTAATACACTTCAAATTGTTGGAGTCCAGCTCCCATTATTCTGAAAATGGCAGGCCTGGGATTCTAGTTTACCCCATATAGACTAAGCGGTGTCTACTTTAAGACACAACATATTTTATCATTCTTATGCTTATGAGGGGTCCTTGGTCCTTTCTAGCTTGGTTGTTTTCTTACAGATGTTACATTACTATGCTCAGCATTGCTGAGCACTGATGATATTACTTAATTCAGGTAATGAAATATTTTATTTATTATTTATTTATTTATTTATTTATTTATTTATTTATTTATTTATTTATTTAATCAAGCATATATTAGATAACAGATAGAGGTATAGACATAATTATGAATAAATGAGATGGATACAAATAAAAGGGAACATTAAGACAGGGACGGTAGGCACGCTGGTGCGCTTATGCACACCCCTTAAAGACCTCTTAGGAATGGGATGAGGTTGACAGTAGACAGTTTAAGGTTAAAGTTTTGGGGGTTTAAGAAAGAAACCACAGTGTCAGGTAGTGCATTCCAGGCATTGACCATCTGTTGCATCTTCCATGATATGGAAGGAAAGGGAAAAACTGTGTTTGTGTAGAGAGAGATAGAGGGAGGGAGGGAGGGAGAGAGGGATACAGTTCAGGCAAAGAAGAAGTCAGATGGGAAAGGGCTGATCTTTCAGCAAAGTTAATGAAATGAATAAGTTTCCATATTGTCTCTCTTGGCTGAAGCCTCGTATGTAATGGTCAGTAGGATATTCAGTGATTCTATCACTCTTCTCCCCACCTGGTCTATTGCAATTGGAGAAGATTTGCTCTCCTAGACATTCTATCTAGATCACCAGGCTGCTGAATAGAAGCTTATGCCAAAAGCAATAAAGGCTCAGCCTTTATCCTGACACATATGCTGGCAGAAGTTATGGAAATATGTTTTGTACATTGAACTGTCATGTGTACTGAATTCACTTGGTTAAGGATTTAGCTTCTAGTTTGTATTTGATTTTGTTTTGTTTGCCTCAGATTCACTTTAGATAGATTTTGCTCTAGGTGAAGCTTAATTTTGTATATCTTATTTTTAAAATCTAACTTTCTAGTAAATTTTGAGACTCTGAGATAGTTCTTTCTTAATAGGAATTTTATTTCCTTTTGCCCAACAAATTTACACTTTGTTGCACATGTTAGACTTTGTGATGGTGGTAAAAAAAGTCAGGGTGGCAGATGCAAGTATATGATTGATGCCTATTCCTTTTCTACATATATCATTGACATGGCTATATTTATTTATTTTTGTATTTATCATATTGGTATAGCTGCCTATCTCACATCAAAGTGACCCTGGGGGCATAAAATACTTAATTAAAAAAGATTACTTCCACTATTAGGGGAAAGGAAACATTCTAACTTGAAAAGATTGCTGAATTTTGCCAAACAGTATAGTGGTAAAATACAGCATATCTTTAGCTATTCCCATTTTTGACATATTTTTAATGATCCAAATTTCATCTCCCTCATTTATTTATTCAGGTTTTAAAAGTTAGATGAGATTTGCTTACAAGGAAAAGTAGAGTGGGGTCTCATGTTGCCTAGTACTTAAATAACCATTTATACGGTACAGTGGCTAGCCACCTTTTTCCATGAAACAAAATCCTACATTTACAAGCAATTTCTAGTCAAATGATGAACCTGAACTCTCTCTGAACTTGGCAAATACTGAAACAACAAACAGTCAAGAAGTAGGGAAGGAAAATATGAAGAAATTAAGCAAGAAGCAGAAGTCTTACAACACAGCCCAGTTCATAGACGCTCCCTTTCATTGCTAGTCTTGTTGATACCTGCTGAGTGTCAGCAGATCAAGTTAAAAAAGAACTTTGATATTTTATAGGTGAGAAAACAGGAAATTGAAAGAGGTGTTATTTTTCTTTTTTTTTTAAGACACAGCAGGTAAAAGTTGACGGTCATTTCCTTCTGTTGGCATTACAACCTGCAAATTTCATACTTTTGGAATTGTGTGAAATGCTAACAATAAACAAGTATATCAAAGCCCATTCTAGGCTGTGCAGTATAAAAAAAAAGATGATACTCCTGACTAAAATACTTTAATAAACTGTTGGGAGGTGAGATTGAGCTATGTCATTCTTGACACCTAAGATACCTCATGGATTAGCAGTTTTGCCAGCTGTTTGTAGTGTGATTGTATAAGATTTGTAAGATCTGCTAAAACCAAGAATTTCCAAAAACTGTTAGAACTCCCATGGCTCCAATTTGTTTGAAAGATGTATGATGAACACTATTCATTCATATCATGCAATATTACAGTCCTGGTGGTTATACTGGTGGGAATTGGCACAATATTGATGCAATCAAGATGCCATGTTTACCACCTGCAGTAAACGGGTTGTAACAGAATTTCAATCTATGTGTAATGGGACAATATGATCAGATCACACCCCACTCTTATTTCAGGAGTCATGGTGACATTGATGACATCCTTATTAACTGCAAAAGCAACCAGGAACACTTTTCAATATCAAGAAAGTACTTCCAACATTGGAATGAATCTATGTTTAAAACAGTAATAAGCATGGCTCCTAAATCCTATAAAATGAAATTGTTTAATTATTGCAACATAGAATATAGAATCTTGTCAGATATTTTGGGACAAAGATAATTGGAGATAGATAGCTCCACAAATATCTAGGCTATGTGCCATGTAGGGCTTTGTATATAGCCATCAGCACCTTGAATTTCACCCAGGAATCCATATGTCTTACCATGTGTTCTTGTCAGCCTTTCAAGAGACCCCAACAAAGAAACAACTATGGCCAGGACTGCAAGACAGACAGAATCATGAAAAGAAATATTTGCAAAGAAAAATGAGAATTTTGATGATGTATGTGAGTAAGAAAGGGAAAATAATTCATCTTTCCCTATAATTAACTCAACAGCAGATAAGGAAACCACAAATTTGGCACAAAGATATCACACATTTTAGTTCCACTCCATTACTTCTGTTATAATTTAGTTATATCAGTCATTTTAATGTTACAGAATATAAATATCCAAGCTGTGTGCTCCTAATTTAATCAGGTGAATAAGAAATATTGCTGTTTAAATGGGCAAAATTTGGTAGTTAAAACATTTTGATCTTACTGACTAAAAGATTTAGAGGGATGACTAACTCATGTTTCATTGGACTGTAAATTGGCTAGGATTCAATGACTTAAAAGTCATATGTACTAAACACTTTGACCTTGGTAGCAAATGCCCAGAATGGCACATATGGTAAAACATTTCCCTTCCCTCCACCTCACCCAACTGATGTGAAATGAAAGTTCTTGTCTTATGCACAATTGTCAGTAATAAAAACTAATATAGCAGAAGCAACTGCATGCTAAATTATATTTTTAATTATATTAACCAGATGCCCTGAGGAATAGAAGAATTATGTGGGAAAAGAGGCAAGAGAAATGATAGTGTTATTTAAACTGATTATTATCTTCCATTTAAAATTTGTCTTCTTCACCTGAGTTGGAAGAGGAATTTTAAGCTGGCAGTGAAGATATGAACATGACGTATTGCAGATCAGTGGTATGAAGGGTTTAAATCAATGTTTCTCAGCCTCAATGATTTTAAATTGTGTGGACTTAAACTCCCATAATTGAAGTCCTCATGTCCTTAAGATGCTGATGTTGAGGAACACTGGTTTATATACTAAACAAGAGTTGTCATGTCTTTTCCCAAAGCAGAATTTTGATGGCCATAATTGTTATTAGAGAATGAGAAATTCAGTATGTAAATATTGAAATTTTACGAGATCAGTACCTTGAATTTCAGCCTGTCATAAAACTTGGTGGCTCTGTTGGTTGGAGTATAGTAGCATTAGCTTAAAAATGGGCACTAGATTGGGGACAGCTGACATATATTCATTCTTCATTGCTAAAGCTATAACTATTTTGTTTTTTAAGTTCCCTGTGAGAGAAGTTGATGATTTAATAACCTTGGGCAGAAAAAAACCCCACCATGGTTATTTGATTCACTGAAAACAACAGTGGTGTGCTAGTTAATCTCCAACTCTGAAAGATATAAAAAATATGCCACATAGATGAGAAGGAGAGAGGGTGATTTCCACTACCTCCATCCCAGCTGTTGCATTTGTATTTATTGGCTGAGACTACTGATATCTAGAAGCAGGCAGAAGAATGTGGAAAATACCCTAATAAATAGCTCTTTTATATGTAATCACACAATTTCTGTGTTGGCATTTCTGCTGCTTCTACCTGGAAAAAAGTAGCATCTGTTTTTGCCCTGAGGAGAATATCAGAGAGGTGTATTTTGTTCCCCCCACCCTTCCTTTCCCCATTTCTCTTACCAACAGTGGCTCAGTTCAACAGCTCTCTTGCTAAATACTGTCAGTCAGGATTTAAATAGCTTTACATAATCTGCAATAGAGGGCAGAAATGAATCCAGGCATTTTGCTGGTCAAATGGCAGGTGGGGAATTTTAAGTTTTTATACCAGCAAAATACAGTGTCTGCCCCAACAAGGATTTTATTTTCCTGTCTATTTATTTATTATAAAGTCTGAAAGAAAGCCTGGGATTACAAAAGGGAAGGTAGAAAGGGAAGGTCAGAGAGGCAGAAGGCAAGAAATGTCAGCTGGAAAAACTGAAGTATCAAGGACAGGAGGACTATGATTGTTACAGTACCTATGAGCAGAAAGTAAATCTTTGTCATTTCAATATGATGAGGCTAATATTAGTTATCCCTGAATTTTCAGAGAACTCTCCCATCTTGTTCTGCATAATTTCATGCCGGCTTAAATAAACTTTTCTTCCAATACAAAATTCATCTTCATTCTTACCCAACACCAGAACAAGAATACAAAACAATACTCCAGGTTTTTTTTTTGTTTTTTTTTTGGGGGGGGGAGATTTGCTTTTCATACCTTTAGTTTCATATGTGTTAACAAATCAAAAGAAACAAAACATGATCCTAGCCAAGATCTTCTTTTGTCTTGCTCTGCAAATACATTCAGCTAGCTGTAGTCAGAGTTAAATGGAATAATAGCTGTTCTGAAATAGATTTTGCACCAAACAAATCTTCATTCGAAAGAACAAGGGTAGCCCATCTCTTGATATGATGTATACCAATGTATTGAGGAATATATTTTACCCATGTATTTAAATAAAATGTCATTAACATTATTCTATTCAAAATATAACTATTATTTGCAATTTACCCAGAAGATGGCAGCATTTATATTATTTTTAAAAAATTATGCGCCTGAGACCTGTTAGAACTTGGAGAGGAGACCAACAGGAAATACCTTAAAAATATTCTAAAAGACAATGAGAGTTCTATATGTCTGCCATAAAAACCTAAATGGGCATATCTGTGTAGTCACCAGAAGTCAGTCTAAATTCAATTTTTTCTGTAATTCTAGACTCTTATAGGTTTTATAAGGGGGATTCTATTTACAGTGAGGTTAAAAATCATCCATATTTTAATTTTTAAAGCTGTTTTGCTTCTCCTATATTCCCATATTAAAGACTTTTAAAAGTGCTTTTATCTCTGGGCTTTTCCTGTGGTTGAGTTGATCAGAAATCATCCTGAGTCGGCAGAAACTACATTAGCTTGATATCTGTTGTGCCAATGGCTGATTTTCTTCTGTCTCTCTTGCCTCTGTTCTCTGTCACTGAGTTATGTGATTTCTTTCTGGTTATGGTCATCCAGGTTTATGGCTGCCTGTGGATGTCAGTACAGTTTAAGCCTGTCTCACTTTGGGTTGGAGAAAAGATGAAAGTAAGTCAGAAAACTTGCCAGGGCATGTTTGCCTTGTTGTTTGGTACAAGTGGGAAAAGGCCCACAGAACTAAATCACTTTTTAAAAATGCTATAAGTTATATTGCACCCCTTCAATATTTCACAGCCCAATCCTATCATCAAATTACATCAACTGATCAGTGATGAAATCACTACTAAATCTATTTGTCAGAAAAACAAAAGCAACAACAACAACAAAATATGTTTAATATGAACATCACAGTAATGTGACATAGCAACAAGTCCATGAACAAATTCAATTGATTGAATGTAGAGAGCTACAGCAAGAGAGTAAGAATAACGTTTATCCCCTTTTTCTCAGTTTTCACAAAAAGTGGCTCAGGGTTCTGGAGCTTGGAAGCCAAAAGGAGGAGATACAAATTAAATCAGTCAAAAGGTAATAGAGATTTTATATCAAGCTATCTGGTTCAAAGCACGTACAATACAAGCTGAAGGGGGATTTTGCCCTCAAAGAAAAGAACATTTTACACACAGCACCTGACATCTGTTGACTGTGCATGATGGGACTTTTAAGTTCAATGTAGCTGAGGGATTCTGTTTCGGACCAATTTGCCTCAAGCCAAGAAATCAAGCAAGTAAGCAAAGTATTTCACTACTTGAGACTCCATATCTACCCCCGCAATGAGCCAAGCTCTTTGGCCTGGCTTACTCCAGGGACATCACTATAGAAATACTGTGCTTTCAATATATTACAAAGGTTGAAAAAAAAAAACTCACAAAGAAATAAAAGTCACTTCGAGAGTGGGATAGGCAGTATATTAATTTAATAAATAAATAAATAAATAAGATAATAAAAACAAAAGTGTAGTCCAGCTTTAAAAAAGAATAGCTACTTCTATTTAATTAATTTTATAGCTATGTTTCAGACTGGTTTCACTGGTTATAATGACTGTACTATAATGGAGTGGATGTCTATGGAGATTCTCAGTTATCCAGATCATGGTTGTCCCAAAAGTGCTTTTTCAAGAGGCAACTGGACTTTCTGGTTTTTCTTTGAAGATACTTTGCTTCTCATCCAAGAAACTTCTTCAGCTCTGACTGGATGGTAGGGAATGGAAGGATTTATACCCCTTGCAGACAGTTGGTCGTTTGCATTCTTTTAGAGAGTTGTTGAGGCTTATCTGTGTTGTCAGGGTCACCTCAACAGTGCAAATGGGTGTGGAGCAGGGATGAAATGCTCCTGGTTCAGATCGGATCGCCCGATCCGGTAGTGATGGAGGCGGGTGATTCGGAGAACTGGTAGCAAAAATCCCTGCCCCTCCCCATGCCCAGCTGAGCTGTGTGGCATTTTTTTAAATGCCTCTGACCATCCAAGCTGAGTTGCCTGATCAGCAGAGGCTTTTTTTCTTTTAAAAGCCTCTGACAATCCAAGCTGAGTTGCCTGATCGTCAGAGGCATTTAAAAGAAAAAAAGCCTCTGCCGATCAGGCAACTCAACTTGGATCGTCAGAGGCTTTTAAAAGAAAAAAAGCCAAAGAGGTTGTAGAAAAAATGGTTTTAAAAGTAAAAAAAAAAAAGAATTGGCCATGCCTACCCAGTCACATTACCTCCCCAAGCCACGCCCACAGAACCATTAGTAACAAATTTTAGATTTCATCAATGGTGTGGAGCCATCTTGGAATTCTTGAAAGGACTGTGTTGTTGTAGTAGTGATGGACTGGAGTTGCTCCATGGAAGAATTATTATTTCAGTCACTGCCAGAAATTAGGGCAACTTTTACATTAATGCAGTCACAAAGCTTGCCATATTGGGTTTTCCCTGGGGAGCCATTTATTCAAACAGAGTATATATGCATCTATATAAGACATTGCTGATATCCAGCAGAATATCAGAAATATGAATAGCTGAGTGAGCATTTCCACTGATCAGCTTTTGTTATCTGAAGCCCTACTAAACTTGTGTTTTTTTCCCAAGATTCTAGACTGCCAGATCCCCATGACAGATATAGGATACATATGCTTCCCTTTGAATGTAAACTTCCACAAGGCAGAGATGCATGTTTTGGGTCATATACAAAGTGAGATCTTGCCTGCTCCTCTACCTTGGCTGTAGAAAAAGTAATTTTGATCAAAGCAGAAGCTTGGTTTTTTGCGTTATGAAAAGTAGAGAATTGACATTTGAGCATTTGATTAAAGGTTGGAACTGGAAAGAAGCTGAAAAAATCCAAATAAGCAAACAAAGGATTTTTGTTTTAGCAATTGAGACAGTCAGAAATTGTTAGAATTTTGATATTTAATTTTCTGCTATTTAAGCCTCCCCCCCCATTTATTTTATCTGTACAAGTACAGAATTCTGGTTATTGTACTTGTGTCTGAGAAATTTTAATTTTCTCTTTATCAACTTCTTCCTGAGTTGAAGTATAATTTAACACTGTGTCTTCCATTCCATCCTACATCTTTCCTACACTGCTATTGGGTGCATAACGCAGTGAAACATTTGACTCGGGACTAACAGACAGCCCCTTCCCTTCCCTTCCCTTCCCTTCCCTTCCCTTCCCTTCCCTTCCCTTCCCTTCCCTTCCCTTCTTCCACAACCAGACTTGTAGCATTAGGGTTTAATGAGATAGAGAGACTGGTATTAGGAAACCATCTTGATGCTTTGAGGAAATAGTAATTTTGGATTGTCCAGCCAACAGAGGATAGTTTTTTATTTCTTTACAAACAAAGTATTTATTCACATATAGATTGCGACGGGAGCTTTACACAATATATTAACTTCAGTCAAAATATACAAATAAGATATAAAATCTACACTAACTGTTGTAGCGCGGGAATAACGAGAGGCACAAGCAGGCTAGTAACAACAGCTCTTTAATTCAGGGTGAGACTTCAGCAAAGGAACACAGGCAACAGCCCTCTTTATATACTTTTCAGGGGCAACCAAGAACCAATCAGAATTCACTGTACATTTGAATTTCCCGCACAAAATAGATACATACATAACACCCCTCCACTCCCAGAAGGCACTTATTCTATCTATTTACATATTTACATACAAAATCATGCAGGTGACCAGGGCGTGTCTTAATCCTGGTTGACCTGCGCAGTTCAGTTGTTGGCGAGGCGTCGAGCCGGTCGGAGGAACCTCCCGTCTCTCCCGGCTCCGCCAATGGAACCTCCTGGATTTTTCCAGAGGTGTGGCTATCTCCGGCTGGGAGTGTCGGCTCGCTGGGGCGGTGCTGGAACTCAGGGTTGCCAGATAAGTATTCTGGCTTACTCTGGCTTGAGGTAGCTGTGTCAGGAAGACCTTGAAAGTTAGGACATAAGTTTTCATTTTGCAAACGTTTACGTAATTGATCTATATGTCTCCTCCAGATTTTACCATGCCCTATATCGACTGTATATGACTTTGGGCCGGTAATTCCTACGATGGTTCCCTCTACCCACAAAGGCCCGTTAGTGTAACTTCTAGCAAAAACTGGTGTTCCTTCTTGGAACTGTCTTAGTCCTCCCCCTTCCCCCCTGAAGCTATCGGGGGAGTAATTGGGATGCAGTCGGTCGAGAACACATCTTAGCTTTCGGCCCATTAAGAGGTCGGCTGGGCTTCGGCCCGAGGTGGGGCACGGGGTGGCGTGCTGTACCGCTAAGAACTCATCTATTCTAGCCTGCCAGTCCCCTGCATCAAGCTGGGAAAGAGCTTCTTTGGCCGTTCTTACAAATCTCTCTGCAAGGCCATTAGAAGCCGGATGAAAAGGAGTGGATAATGCATGTCTAATGCCTAATTCGGCTAGGTAGCCTTCAAATTGAGTTGCCGTGAATTGGGGCCCATTGTCGGATACCAGGGTGTCCGGCAACCCGTGTGTTGTGAATAGTTTTCTGAGTACTTTGATTACGGCCTCAGAAGTGGTAGATGGCATTAGGGCAATTTCGAGCCACTTCGAATATGCATCTACAATAATAAGAAAGTTCTGGCCGTGGAACGGGCCAGCGAAATCAATGTGAATCCTCCCCCATGGCCCTTTTGGTTTTTCCCATTCCCGAACGGGAGCCATGGGCGGATCTGGGTGGGACTCCTGGCAGGGCCTGCACTTCCCCACCCACTCAGTGACATCTTGGTTGAGATGTGGCCACCAAACATAACTACGAGCTAGGCCTTTCATGCGAACAATTCCGGGGTGTCCCTCATGCAACATTTCCAGAACTCTGTGCCTTAATCGCGAAGGAATGACCACCCTGTCTCCCCACAACAAGCAACCCCCCAACATTGACAGTTCATTTTTTTTGTTAAAGTACAATTGAAAGTCACCACCGTCCACCTTGGTAGGCCAACCCCTTGTAACCCAGCCCATTACAGTGCGCAAAACAGAGTCTCTGGCCGAAGCCCTCGCCACCTCATTTGAAGAAATGGGGCCTGGGGAAACAATGTCAAGCAGTAAAACCGGGGCTTCCGGGGTTGGATTGTCCAACAATTCGAGCAAAGAGCATCGGCTGAGGGTGTCAGCATGGCCCAAGGTTTTGCCCGGCCAGTGGAGCAGTCTGTACGAGTACACGGCTAAGAAAATGGACCATCTGGTCATCCGGGGGGAAAGAGCAGCCGGGGTCGGTTTATCTCCAGCCAAAAGTCCCAAAAGAGGCTGGTGGTCCGTAATAAGTTCAAAAGTGCGGCCAAACAAATACTCGTGAAACTTCTTGACCCCAGCTACAGCCGCTAGTGCCTCCCTATCTAGTTGGCTATAGTTTCTTTCAGCACTAGACAAAGTGCGAGAGTAATAGGCGATGGGCGCCTCTAACCCATTTGGCAGTCTATGGCTTAAAACTGCACCTACACCAAAGGGGGAAGCGTCACAGACCAATACTAGATGTAGTTCGGAATTGTATTGGATGAGGAAACTGTCCTCAGACAAAAGTCTTTTTATAGTGCTGAATGCGGCCGCTTCTCACTTGCCCCAAACACACGGAACATTTTTTCCAAGGAGCCTGTGTAGAGGCTCCGCAATGGTAGCTTTGTGTTTCAGAAACATTGTATAGAAATTGAGAAGGCCTAGGAAAGCCTGCAGTTCGGATTTCGACTTGGGGGTGAGCACGCCTTGGATGGCCCTAACTTTGCTTTCTGTGGGGTGAATGCCTGTGCCGTCGATTCTGTAGCCTAAGAATTCCACTGATGGAACTGCTATCTTGCATTTTGTTCGCTTGAGTTTAAGTCCCGCTTCTCTGAACCTCATTAGGACTTGTCTAACCCTCTGACCTAACTGAATCTCGTCTTGGCCACTAATCAAAATGTCATCGAAATACGGGATGACACCTGGGAGGCCCTGTAGAAGGCGCTCCATTGTGCTTTGAAAGAGTCCTGGGGCGATGCTGACCCCAAACTGAAGCCTGGTGCATTTAAAGGCACCTCTGTGAGTTACTATTGTCTGTGATTCTGCCGTAGCATCATCTACTGGCAGTTGCTGGTACGCCTGCGCAAGGTCTAGTTTTGCGAATAGCTTGCCAGGCCCCAGGGAATGTAGTAGATGGTGAACTATCGGAACCGGATAGGCCCTCTGCTGCAACGCCTTGTTAATCGAACATTTATAGTCAGCGCAAATTCTAATTGAGCCATCAGATTTTACGGGCGTGACTATTGGGGTTTCCCACTTAGCGTGAGCTACGGGAACTAGTACCCCTTGCTTAATGAGCTTGTTGAGCTCTGCATCAATTTTTGGCTTTAAAGCAAATGGAACTCGTCTTGCTTTCAGTCTGATTGGCGCTACATTGGGGTCTAAATTAAAGGATATAGGGGTCTCCACGTACTTGCCTAGAGTCTCTTCGAAAACATCCCGAAACTCGTGGAGCAGGTTTTCTTTAAGTGATGATCCGCTGATGCTGTGAACGCCCGTGAAGCCCATGCCGAGGGTCCGGAACCATTTCATGCCCAGTAGACTTGGTAGGGGCTTGCTAATGACGGTCAGGGGCAGCTCTTTCTGGAACTCGCCGTAGGTGACCCGGAACGTGCCCACGCCTTCAACGGGAACTCGGTTTCCCTGGTAGTCGAGTAGGCGGATTTTCTGATGGGACAGCTGGTTCTTCTGAAGCTTCGGCAGGAGTGCCTTGAGTGTTGACCAGGACATGATCGATAACGTAGACCCGGTGTTGATTTCCATTTCGCATGATTTGCCATCGATTTCTACTTTCGTGTATCCTTTTTCCTCGTCGGTTGTGCTGGCTTGGCCGATTCTCGTGCTGTAGGTCTCCCGCTTTTGAGGTTCGCGCCGTTTTCTCACGCCGTCATCTTTGATTGGCTGTTTTGAACGAGCCGGTTCTGGTTGGTCGCGGTAGTCACGTGGCTTTCGACTACGCGGAAATTGAGCTCTGCAAACTCGTGCTAGGTGGCCTTTTCTATCGCAACGCCTGCAAATGGCTTCTCTGTATTTACACGAATGTCTCTCGTGATCCCTGCCACAGCTAGAGCAGTTCTCGTGGCGGCGGATTTGTTCGCTCGATTTCTTTTCTGTATGGAAGACGTCCTCGTCCGAATCTTCCTCTGTGCTGGTTCGCACCTCTTCTCTGTGGACGGGGGCTGTTTTCGGCCCATCTTTGCTTGAACTGGGTTGCTGCAGCGCTTCCGAAGCTTTTGTTGATGCCTCGTGTGCTCGGGCTTCGTCTAGCGCGCCGGCTAGCATTAGGTCTGGCTTGGCTAGAAGACGCCTTTGTAACCGGGTATCTCGAACCCCGCAAATCAGTTGTTCAAGCAATGCTTCGTCTAAGTCTCTGTAGTCACAATGCATTGCGGCTTTTCGAAGCACGGCCACATAAGCACTGACCGGTTCTCCTTCTTTTTGAACTCGTTGCCGGAGTTCGTAGCGCTGAATGAATTTAGACGGAACTGGAACATAGTGGGCTCTCAGGTTGGCCTGAAGGACATCCCAGGGAACCGTCTGGACTGGGGTTGGCTCGCAGAGAGATTCAGCCATCTCGAATACGTCTGGCCCGCAGTGGCTTAAGAACAGGGCCCTTTTTCTGTTCGCAGAGAGCCTTTGCATTTCGCTCACTTCCAGGGAGCACTCGAACCTGGTCAGATACGATCCCCACTTCTCTCGGGTTGGGTCGAAGGGTTTTGGCGGAACGTAGGCAGACATGCCATGTCTCCGTGTTCACTAATCACCCTGGCTGAAACTCCAAGCTCTTTTTGATTTGCCTCTTGTGGCCTCTATCCCACCTTCGTCGCCAATGTTGTAGCACGGGAATAACGAGAGGCACAAGCAGGCTAGTAACAACAGCTCTTTAATTCAGGGTGAGACTTCAGCAAAGGAACACAGGCAACAGTCCTCTTTATATACTTTTCAGGGGCAACCAAGAACCAATAAGAATTCACTGTACATTTGAATTTCCCGCACAAAATAGATACATACATAACACTAACCTTATCTTCTTTTTATTCTATTATTCAATCAAGTATACCATTGGTCCCAGCATTGAAAATACATGGAATCCTTTTGATCTCTCAAAATTTTTGTTAACCTGTCAGCTTCCGCATATTCCATAATTTTTCCCAAAATCAAATCTTCAGCCAGCAAGTCTTTTCCCTTCCAATATTGAGCAAAACATATTCTTGTTGCAGTTGTGATATATACAATCAAACACCATGTATTCGTGCCTATCTTATCTGGCCTTAATATAAAGCCAGGTCAACAGAGGATAGTTTTGATTATCATGCATAGCATAGGTCAGAATGGCTGGAACAAAAACTCAGTGCCTTTCAGAACACAACATTATAGGTTGGGCTGTAAAAGATTAGCTGTGACCATGAAAAAGGAGCCAGAACAGAAGTAGCAACTGAAGGAAGGAATATAAAGTAGATCCTAACACACCTTTATATATAATTTATGTGCTATCTTACAAGTGCTATACTGTCTTTTTATGACTATGCATTTATTTATTTATTTATTTATTTATTTATTTATTTATTTATTTATTTATTTATTTTACTTTCATAATTATTTTGAGCACATATATTTATTTCAGGTTCTGCAATGTTTGGCCCTTTGCTAATGGATTCTTTTGACAAACTATCTTAGAATTATAAACCAAGAGGCAAGTCATTATACCCCCAGAATAATCTCTTTACACCAATCTGACAAAATAGAAAGCATGAAAGCTGCCAAAACTGCATAAAGAAACTTGCAGATAAATGTTCAGGTAAGCAACAAGGGTTGAGTATCAGGTTACACCAGTTTCTGGCATCTCCAGTTGAAAGTATTCAAGTAGCAGGTGGGAAAAAAAAATCATAGCCTGAAAAAACAACAACAAAGATACAAGCACTATGGGGCAATTTAAGTTAATGCTCTGAGCCATCAGAGATGGTTGTAGATGAAGATTTTGGATAATTCATTTTCCATTAGGCCCACTTGTCTAATGCTCTGCTGAAAAGAAAAAAATGGTAAACACGAATGTGTGGCTTCTGCAGGCTGATCAAATAGATTTGTGCTACCATATTTAATGTTACAAAGAAGTATTTTCCCAATTACAGTATATTGGCAAACCGGAGAAACCGGTTATCTGTCTTTGTGAAGGACTGACTCCCAGATCTTCATTTTTGTATTATGTATTGATTGGGTACGGAGGAGTAATAGCAGCTGATGTGTCTCTCCATCTTTCGACTTATTTATAGTCATGTCTGCGCCATCTTTATTTTGTTGCCACTATTCAGTCCCTGAGTTGCGAGGAGCAGGTGAAGAAGGAAACTCCAAACAGGAGGTTCACAGCCACATTTCATGGTTGCATGTCTAACTTTTTTTTTTGAGGGGTACCCCATTACACTTAAATTAGCAACTAGGTCTGCTAATTTGAACAAATCAAATAATTGTAGCTTTAGTAGGAAATAATCTGCAGCTAGGAAAACAGTTTTTGAGATATCCAAAATGCTACTTTCTGATGATTTTTTTAAAAATAAAAATGGGATTTTTAGAGGGTTATTTATTGGAAATATTTTCCTTGCAATTTATTATGAAAGGATTGTACATAGAGAATGCAATTCCATTTGATCTGACTAGAAAACGTGTTCCTTTTATACATTTCCTACATATATAATTTATGTTAAGTCTCTTATCTCATCCTTGATTGCAGTTATATGGCTGGGCTACAACTTTGGGTCTCAGACTGCAGCTGGATGAATGCTATTTGAGAGGATCTGACTATAGTTTTCTATTTACTAGTCCTCAACAGCTGGGACTTCAATTCACTTTCTCCAATGTCGCCTTGGTGTCTTTAAATTTCTTCTTTTCTTCAGAATTGCTTCACAAAACAAAACAAATCCCTCAAAATGTTCAAAAAAGATTGTAGACCAAACACCTTGCAAAGGAGCAAAGAGATTAAAGGCTCTTATTTTCCTACTCACGGGTCTCTATTTGTATAGTTTGGTAGCATGATCTGGCAAGATCATATTGCAAAACTAAAGAGTAATTTATTGTATGTAAAATCACCAAACGTCTTTCAGCAATATGCCAACACTGGCATGGATGACATGGATCACATTCTAGTCTGAAAATAAAATTGTCTATGGTACAACTTGTGCCAACAATTGCCATTCTAGTATTCTGTAGGGCAGAAAAACTGCTTTCAAAAGTTTTACCAAGTAATGAGGCTTCCTCGAAACCATTGAATACATTTTTCTGACAAAAATCTGATAGACTTATATGGTCTGTCTATCTGAAGACTATCAGTGACATGATATAATTATAGAAGTCATAAAACGAATCAGAAAATGCTAAGGCTGTTGTTTGTTTGCAACATATTATAACTATATTATAACTTTGGGACCCTTTAGCAATATGCATAATAATTTGCAATGTCATTAATGGAAAACCATTAAATTGTGGCTGTGTCATAGTCCCACAAATACTTCACAATTCATTTCACAATTCACGGTATATTTTCTTATTTAAGTACTAACATGAACAAAGGAACTAAATACAGATAAATGGGACAGTAGGACAGGGACAGTAGTCATACTGGTGCGCTTATGCACGCCCCTTTATGGACCACTTAAGAATGGGGTGAGGTCCAGGTAGACAGTTTGAGATTGAAGCTGTGAAAGTTTGAGGCTGTAACAATGGAGACGGGTAGAGCATTCCAGGCGTTGACCACTCTGTTGCTGAAGTCGTATTTTCTGCAATTGAGTTTGAAGTGGTTTACCTTGAGTTTGTATCTATTGTTTGCCCCTGTATTATTGTGGTTGAAGCTGAAGAAGTCGTTGACAGGCAAGACGTTGTAGCAGACAATTTTGTGTACTATGTTTAGATTGGACCACAGGCAGCACAGTTCCAGATTGTCCAAGCCCAAAATTTCAAGCCTGGAGGCATAGGAATTCTATTGTGAGTAGAAGAGTGGAGTACTCTTCTCGAGAAATACCTCTGAACCCTCTCAATCGTGTTAATGTCTGATATACAGTGTGGGTTTCAGTCGGACAAGCTGTATTCAAGAATTGGTCTGGCAAAGGTTTTGTATGCCCTAGTTAGCAATACAATGTTACTGGAGAAGATGCTTCGCAAAATTAGGTTATAAATTCTTAAAGCCTTTTTGGCAATGCTGTTATAGTGAGCTCTGGGGCTTAAATCATTTGAGATGAGTACTCCTAGGTCTTTGACAGAGTGAGGGTTGTCTATGAGATCGTTCCCGCCCAACTTGTATTTGGTGTTCTGATTTTTATTGCCAATGTGTAGGACCGAGCATTTATTAGTTGAAATTTAGAGTTGCCAATTACATGACCATTCAGACACATAGTCAAGGTCACTTTGTAGGGCAGCAGCATTGTCAGTGGTGTTAAATAATTTTATGTCATCGGCAGGGATGGGTTGTACTTACCTTTACTACCAGTTCGCAATGGGGTCGCGCGCACACTCTTGCTTCCCTCATGTGAGTGAGCACTCTTCTGCGCATGTGCAGAAGCGTTTTGATGATGTCAGGGTCAGTGGGTGAAGCCTCCCTCCGGTTTTACTATCGGTTCTATAGAACTGGTGCGAACCAGGGGTAACCCACCACTGGTCATTGGCGAAGAGGACGCAGCTGGTTTTAATATGATCGCATAGGTCATTGATGTAAAGCAGAAAGAGTGTTGGTCCTAAAACACTGTATACACACACACACACAATTAAATATTACAATACTATATATATATATATATATATATATATATATATATATATATATATACATACATATGATAGGAACGATGACAAGATTAATAGTAGTGCAGACTTAGTAAATAGTTCGACAGTGTTGAGGGAATTATTTGTTTAGCAGAGTGATGGCGTTTGGAAGAAAATTGTTATTGTGTCTAATTGTTCTGGTGTGCAGTGCTCTATAGCGTCATTTTGAGGGTAGGAGTTGAAACAGTTTATGTCCAGGATGTGAGGGGTCTGTAAATATTTTCACAGCTCTCTTTTTGACTCGTGCAGTATACAGGTCCTCAATGGAAGGCAGGTTGGTAGTAATTGTTTTTTCTACAGTTCTTTTTTTTTTTAATTTTAAAAAACAAACTTTATTGAATTTAAAAATATTAACAAAAAAAGAGAAAATATACAAATTTTCTCACTCATAAAATTACATTTTCAATCCACAATTACACTAACAAACTAAATACATGTGATTATATAAACACATATATACAAATATACAAATAGTGATTTATTTACCTATTCTATCTATCTGACGGAGCATTCTTTATTGCTTGAATTTCCCCTAATTCTTATCTTTACCCTTTTTTCCTTTGGTTTATCCACTTATACCATCTATTCCATATTATAAAATATTTTGAGTCTTCCTTGTCTTTTAATTCTAGATTAATTTTTAATTTTAATTTAATTTATTTAATTTTTCTGCAGTTCTAATTATCCTATTAGTCTCTGTCTGCCTTGTTGGGTTGCAGAACCAAACCAGACAGTTATAGAGGTGCAGATGACAGACTCAATAATTCCTCTGTAGAACTGTATCAGCAACTCAGACAGAATACAGTGGAAGTAGAGATGGCTTGAACATCACAGAATCATTGTCCATATTTGTGGTAAGATTTTGCTCTTAAGATAAAAATATATTTTACCAATTTTTTTATTCATGAAGTGAATTGCAGGGTCATCTTAAAGTCATGGCCTGCATGAAGATCCTTTTGTAACCTGTCCTTCAGCTGCACTGCTTGTTTGATTTTTAATCTGTACTTCAATTTGGGTTGGCATAAGGATCATAGCAGAAAAACAAACAGAACTCCCCACTTTGGCTATGAACTTTGCCCACTGCATTGTGATCACTTACCTCTAAAAGAGAACTTTGAAGTCCTCTTCCTATGTAGCTGCCATCCAGTTATCTTTTATACTAGACTGTTGTATTATAGAGGGAGAATCGTTTATTTGACATTTTTGACCGTTATGTTTTTTATTTGATATATAAAATCGAGATACAATTAGTACTTATTTAGTGGTGATAAAATAGTGGATTCTTGGACTTTGGTAAAAAGACATTGCATTTGGTCTCTTGACTACAGGTCAGAATGCCTTCCCAAACCACCATCTTCTAATGATAGCAGACTCATATTGCTAAATATTATTTATTTGCCTTCACTAAGAGCAAATACTCAAATACTCTGGTTGGTGGTACAAATGGGAGGGTAGGTCTGATTAGTCAATTTGTTTGGGCTTAATTCCCAAAGCATCTAGCACTGACAGTTTAAAAAAAAAAACACCAAACAGAGATACACTTAGATTAAAAAAAGTACAAAAAGAATATATTTTAATGGTCAATCGTTAATCACTGAGCAAGCCTAGAATAAAAGCTAGCTAATACTTTCCTCATTCCATTTCAATTCCACTGATAGAATCCAGTGCCAATCATGTGTGAGTCAACCCACATATCATGTGTGTGCCTGGAATATATATATGAAAAAGAATGACTTTTCTTTGCTAATGATTATGCCAATTTTCTCTCAAGGTTAGAGTTTTCACAGAATAGTGTGACTCTTTAAAAGAAAATAATGTGGTGCAATTCTGCATTGATATTACTGCATGAGAGTGGATTTGGCAGGGTGACTTCAGGTCACAGTTCATGTGACTTTCTGCAAAAACAAATTTCATGGAAGAGTAACAATTCAGAAAGCAGATGGAGAACGGTGACCCATTTAAACAGCAATCATAGCAAACTTTCCTGGAGACAAGAGAAAGCAATGAGATTCCAGCTTTCTGATGTCATGAGCATGGAGACACCCAAACTTGATGCCTTCCTTGCTTTTAGAACTGACAACTGCAGTACTTATTTCTAATTTCTGAATGTTTTAAGTTGTTCTAAGGAAGAGTTATTTTTTTTTAGGAGGCATGGGCATAGCATATATAGCAGTGTTATCCAGTGTTGGTATTCATTTGGTTCTATCCGGTTTGGGAGAACTGGTAGCGGTGGCTGCGGGAGGCTCTGCCCACCCACCTGGATGTCATCACGTCCCATTTTTGAGGCTCTGTGCATGTGTGGAAAGCTGTGTGCATGCACAGAGGTGGTCACATTTGCGAACAGGTAGCGAAGATAAGTAAATACCACCCTTGGTGTTATCTGCAAAGGAATGGAAAGGGTGCAATTCCCCACATAGAGAAACTTAGGCCATCAAAATTTGCTGAAGGGAAACACTGATTTTAATGTTTTCGGCCCTCAACTTACTGTAAATGGGGCTTTTCTCTCCTCTCTCATTAAAGATAAGCTGAGGATGGCAAGGAAAAAAAAAGTGTGTTTTATATCAATTTGGAATTTCTCCCTAATAAATTCTGAGCTCAATACTTTTTTAGAATCAAGTTCAAGTTGATTTGTCCCCCAGATGATTTTTATATGGCTTTTCTTTATGCTGATATTTGCTTCTGCTTTGTTAATTTGTATTGATTTTTATAAGGTACAGGTAGTCTTGACATACGATCACAACTGAGCCCAAAATTTCTGTAGCTAAGTGAGACAGTTGTTAAGTGAGTTTTGCCCCATTTATGTTCTTTCTTGTCAAAGTTGTTAAGTGAATCACTGCAGTTAAGTTAGTAGCATGGTTGTTAAATGAATCTGCCTTCTCCATTGACTTTGCTTGTCAGAAGGTCGCAAAAGGAAATCACATGACCCTGGGACATGTGCAGCTGTCATAAATATGAGTCAGTTGCCAAACGCCTGAATTTTGATCACCTTGGGATGCTGCAATGCTCGTAGGTGTGAAAAACAGTCATAAATAACTTTTTAGTGCCATTGTAATCTCACTAAACGAACTATTGTAAATCGAGAACTACCTGTATTTTATTGATATTACTATTTATGGATTTTTTTCCCTTTTTTGCTAAATAATTCTGAAAATCTTTTTATATAAAAAGCTACAAGAGCCTTTTAGTACTTAAAATGTGAAAAGGAAAACAGAAGAAAAAAATGAAATGCAAATGTAAAATTGCCACAGGATACAAAATGAATGGGAAATGTTTTGGCAACTTAAACTAATTCCAGGTAGCTAAGCAAGGAAGTATAGTATATGACTGGCATCTTTTTCATCTAATCTTGGACTAAACTCCAAAGAACTCAACAGGATTTTCTTCTGACAAGGCATATAAAACGTATTTGGTTGAAAATAACATAAAATGGAGTGCTACCAAATAAGTTTATTTAAATCTGAAATAAAGATCAGGTATACATATAGCTGACATGAGTTAACAAAGCTTTGTTATGAAGGGATTGTATATTATTGTGAAATTCTAATCTTCAGGAATGAATAAGGCAAGATATTTTAAATGTACGGTATGCCTCCTTTCACATTTTAGTTCAAAAAAACTTTAACCTTAAACCAGACTTATGAAGAAAGAGGATGGGGAAGGGAAGGGAAACTTGCTGTGTGTATTCATTTTTATTTTCTTCTGAAGTTGAGATTTTAAAAATATTTCTTCACCCTGACAATGGCTTGTTATTCACTTCTGTTTGGAGGTGGATTTTGATGTGATTTTCTCTTTTAGCGAGTAATGAAAGCATTAACTCAAATGCTACCATCAGTATTCTGGCAGTGTTATTTTCTCCTTCATTTGCTGGAAACCAAGCAACCTTTGCTTTCTAAGTTATTTTTTTCTATCTCGTTTTCTTTTACTCTGAAAGAAACTGTCACCCCCCTCAAATCTGGAGTACATTAACTTGACCCACACATACTATCGTCCTAGCAAATTCCCCAAGAGGCTTCTAAGGATAAAGTTGACTATTAGCTGTTTCATACTCCCTAGGCTCTTCTTTATGCAGATAGCATAGAGGTTCAGTCAGGCTTGGAAGCCTTTATCTGTGCACTAAAATTAAATAGCATTTTACTTCTCAGGGATATAGCCAGCACTGTACATGATGGTCATTTGTTATGCTGCAGTAGCTAGCGTCTAAAACATACCTTTTATCCATGTAATCTATCTGGTTAGCAGAGGCTTATTAATCAATTTTGATAAATAAGGTTTATCATCATATTAGATGAAAAGCAAGAGGCATATTTGGTCAGGAATCCCAAGTGCTTTAAGTCTGCTATAGGTATTATTGCTACTGTTTTCTTAAATTTTCTCCTTCTGGCCATTCCTAGAGATTTTAGCTTGCTTTAACCTCTTTCTTGAAGCTATTTCCTCATAAACCAATAGTTTAGCAATAGCAATAGCAGTTAGATTTATATAGACTTATATACCCCTTTACAGTGCTTTACAGCTCACTCTAAATGGTTTACAGAGTCAGCAAATTTATCAGTTTGGGTCCTCATTTTATCCACCTCAGAAGTATGGAAGGCTAAATCAACCAGTTCAGATTTGAACTGCCAAATTGCAAGCAGCCATCAGGCAGCAGAAATAGCCTGCAGTACTGCACTCTAACCACTGCACCGCTGTGGCTCAGTTTACTTAGCCCTATAGATGGGAGATTAGGGACCATAGACTCAGGAGGCCTCACATGTCACCAGGGACATGAGGCAGATGAGAGCTTGGCAATAGCACCTGACTTGACCATAGTAGGGATGTAACCCACTGAATCTTTTTCTCTTTCTTTTCAAAAACATTTTATATTCATTTATGTGTGTATGTGATTTCACACATTTTATTCATAACATTATTTGAAAATATGCCACTCTTTTCAGTATGGTGCTTCTCTCCAAGTTAATTATATTTTACAAATAAATACATAGCTATCTAAAGCCAATGCCAAAAAAAATCTATCATCTCCAAGGTTCAATACTGTTCAGGTAACCAATTGATAAGAGTTCTTGGAGCTGCAAGAGTGGACTGTAATTCAGTGATTGAGTTTATACAGCATGTTAAACTATGGCTTGCTTAATAACCATTTATTGCATAAGCCATAGAGTATACTACTCTAATGTTAAACTAAACCTAAGCAAATCACATAATGACTAAATATCATATGTGAACTCAATTGGTGACAGCACATAAGCTTTTCACGAAGAAGGCCGCAGGTGAAATCTACACGTCTGTGGCTAGAAAAGGAGCAGGTGGTTAGAAAGACAGCATCTGAAACCATGGGGAGAATTGTTGTTGTCAGGCAAAGCTCAGCTAGAAGTGGAATCACCTGATCAAGTGTAAGGCATTCTACAATTCCCAAACTGCTCTAGCTAATTCACACTTACACGGTCCCAAGTAAACCTGTTTGTAGTGTGAAGAGATCCCTGGAATATTTATCCCTCTGATAAATATTAATGCCCCTTAGCAAGAATCCCATTATTTTTACTGGCTCTCAAGGATATTTTGCTGCTGAGTACATGATCATGTGAGACCACAGAGGTAATTCATGGAAGAACCTAAATTAGTTTTTATCAGGTTGTTAGATAAACAGAGGGCTTGGAAAGAAGAAAACTCTTTTGGCTCTTGATTCTTCTGCTATGCACAGGATTTCACAAAAATCACCTTCAAGGATAAGAAATGTTAGCCTGGTGTGTTGGAAAAGCTTATTTTATTTTTCTTCTCTGTTAGATTCTGTTCCTTAATTCCTTCCAATCTTGGAATAAAAGCTTTGTGAATATAACCCATTCATTCTCCTCATGCTTAATTGAATAGCTAAAGCTTTCTCTTATTCCCTCCGCATTTATTCTACATGTTTTGCAGTCCTTGCTGAGAATGTGATTTGGGCACATTGTAGAACAAGAGAAGGCCATATGTACACACTCAATGGGGTGTTTGCGTCATCTATTTAAATTAGGAAAGAGATTTGCCCTTGTCATTGTTGCTGTAATTGTGTCACTCAGTGGCACTTTTATCTACAGAAAGGGCTTATAATTAAAATGATGAATTAATCATAATGTAGGCATCTGGTCAAGAAGTCTAATCTTTCCCTATTGGCCACAAAGTGTTTTGATGTTCATAAATTCACAGTGAGCACCATTCACACTAAGTCTTCTACTGAAACTCTACCAAAACAAATGAGACTAATAGCATAAGAGCAAAATTGTGTTTTTGCACAGCATCTAATACCAGCGGAACTTTGGAAAGAACAGTTCCAATTCATAAATATAAAAATGACATCAGGGAAAGATGCTTCAGATGTTTTGCTAGTCCAGATTTTAAAGCAGCTTTCTTCACCCTTGGGCCTTGGGCCTGTTGAGAAGAAGAACCAGCCAACAAGACTTTAGTGGCTGAACATTCTGCTGATTACAGCTCAACAATGTTTTAGGCATCACAGTGGGGAATATCATATTCACAATGCAGCATAGTTGATTTAATTATTTTTTCTTGATTACTAGTATGGCATACTTTAAAGATGTATGTAAAGATGTATGTTTGCTACAATAAAACAGGAAGATTGCATATAATTATCTAAATTACCTAAAACCCATCACTCAGAATTTCAAATTCCCTTTCCCAGCCACCCTAGGAACTAGTTGGATAATCAATAATTTTTTCTGGCAGTATAAAAGTAGAAAGAGGACTAGGTTGATTGTTCAGGGAGCAAATAAGACCCTGCATTTTTATTGACCCAATACCTTAGTCAGCCCAACTAACTGGTATGTAATTGCTGGGCTTGTAACCCACTAGAGATGTAATTTTTACTAATTGCAGCTGCTCTGGCAGTCTTGTGCAATGTAAGAAAAGAAAAATAAAAAATGGTGTATCCTGAGTGGCTGCTAGAGTTAACTGTCATACTGTTTTGTTCCAATATAAGCTGCCTACAAATGTATTTCAGCTTGTTTCATCAGTTCAGTGTAACAAAGGCATATAGCATTGAGATTGCCTTGTCTGAGAGAGCTTTCTAAGATAGCAGAGAAAGGTGACTATTTTATGAAGGAAATTGATGACTTGTTGCAATGGTGCATATCTATTATACAATTTTTATATTTCTTTATAAGGAGTCCATGTAGATAATTTTTGCTAAGTTTATTTATTAAACAAGGATCCCTGGGCAGTGAACAAAATAAAAACAATACATTAAACTATCAATTTAAAACAATAAACTGCATTGTTTGGGGTTGTTTTGTGCCATTGAGATAATGTTGATTCCTGGCAGCTGCCTGGAGAAGTCCCTGCAGATTTCAGAAGTGGCTTGCTATTGTCTCCTTGATCCTCCTTTTGATCAAACTCCAAGTTAAGTATTGTGTCCAGTTCTAGACATAATTTTTAAAAACAATTCAGAAAAATTAAAACAGATTTACATAACAAGGGTAGTTGAGAACCATAAACTAAAGTTCCATGGGCATATTTAGCATTAAATGGGCATGTCTTGGTTAGTCTCGAGAAGAAAGCAGGAATATGGGAAAATACTTTTGAAATATTTGGAAGGAAAGCAGTTCAAGACTTGTGGATTCAGGTCCTTTCAATTAACTTTTCAAGCATTGATGAGACAGATACTACATATGCTAGAGATTCTTTAGTTTGGATTCCTGCACTCAGCAAGGGCCTGGGCTCAGAGGCTTAGATGGGAAGAAAGGAATCACCTGAGATGAAATATAGTATATGACTTCCATAAGACCCATAAGAGGATAGTGACTCTAAAAAAAGCATATGAAGAAAGAGGGCGGAGATAAGATATGATTTTTTAAAAATAAATGCATTTCCAATTTTTTTTTAAAAGACTTTAATAATAATATTACATGTATAGCTACCAAATTAGTGCCCATATTCATGTCCAATACTTAGTAATTCTGTGTTGTCTAGAAAAAATTTGAACAATTACTTTTTTCCTTAGCTTGTCCTCAAGGTATTTATGTTCACATCACAGATATATTCAGTGTAGAGTACAAGATGACCAACTCTTTTGTATTTATTTCTAATCATCCTAAATTAGATTAAGGCACTGTTTGGCATTTTGGTTAAGTTGGTTAAGTAGCTTATTCCATTTTTGCTGTGTCTAGCCCAGTGTTTCTAAACCTTGATGACTTTACAATGTGTGGACTTCAACTCCCATAATTCTGGGCTAGACAATTTGACTTGGATCTCTGTAAAAATTCTACATGCACCCCTCTCTTTATATTCAATCTATGGGTTTATCCATGTTGCTCAGTTATCAATGGCCAGAGTAGGCCAGTGATGAAAAATTTGCCATAGACTTGCACTACTTCCATTGTACTTTCAATCTCCAGGTTTGTTTTTGCACTGCAGTTTTAAAGTACTCTTTTTCTTGTCAGGTATGCTCAAGCATTCCTTTCTATTTTGGTTGGTATGCTTGACTTGAGTACAGGCTAATTTGTACATGCTGGCTGGGAAATTCTGGAAATTGAAGTCCACACATCTTAAAATTGCCAAGTTTGAAAAACCCTGGACTAATTTGTGGATTATTGGCTGCTTCACAGAAGTAGGAACTTGGAACTTCTCCGTATCTGACAGAATGGATACTTTATGTCTAAAGTCTTGTAGAGCTATCTTGACTAGCTGGGGGTAAAGCTCTTCTCCTGGTTGGAAAACTGATGAAATCTTGCATCACTAGGTTTATTTAATTGCATTTGCAACAGCAATAAAAGTATAAGTGTCTATGACCAGCAAGACTCTCCTGCAGGAAAGAAAGTGATTGATTTCATGGACAGAAAAATAGAAGGGCACAGATCTCCTATTGGGAAAAATTAGCAGGGAATTATTCAATAAGAGGACGTGACAACCTGCTGACTGGAGTGAATACTTGCAAGCTTTTGCCAAAGCATTTCAGTTGGGACAGGATTTTCTTAGGTGGGCTTAGAACCAAGCCAGCATCATCACAAGGCAGGAGCTGCTTAAGGGGGCAATGCACACAAGCTCTAAGGAAACAGAATGCTTTTCTTTGCTAACTTTCTTTTCACTTTCTTTTCTCCCTCCATCTTTCTCATGCACTTTTCTTTCATGCATATAAACATCTTCCCAGTTTGCTCTCAGTTCTTCCTTTGATCTGTCATACACAAGAGTTTTGGCCATATCTTTAAAACCAGGAATACCGTATCTGGAACGTAAAAATCCGGACAACTAGGAGATGGCACCAGGTTTCTTCACTATTTTTTTCTTGTTGCTTAGTGAATGTCCAAATGCTTGTAGCTTATTGCCAGAGGAGACAGAAACAGAACAGATAAAAAAGGGGGACAAACCCAAGTTTGCCAAAAACTGGTTAGAAGGTAGGTATTTTTTAAAAAACTGGACTGTCCAGCATAATTCCATACATCTGGCTCTTCTCCATAATATTATTTGTATGTTTTTGTTTTTCAGTTCCAAATGATAGCAAGGTCATTTAAAAAAGTCTAAAGAGCTTCTAAAAAGTAAATTAAAACTGTTATTCAAGAAATACTTATTCCTATATTTTGATTTTACACATTTGCAGTTAGCTATCATTTGTATTCTGCTCATGGGCTTTTGAGAGCTGATGAAATCTATGTGCTATTATGAATAAAAATAGCTCCACCATTAGCAAACTTTCTACTTATCATGGAGCAAAAGTACATGAAGGGGGTCTGCAGATAATGCCTGCTTAATGGGTATGTTCAAGGTTAGCTTTAATCAGGGTTATCAATTACACTTCACAGGTGCCTTGTTATGATACACATCTTTATGTGAAAATCTGTCTTTGAAAATAAATGTGATAGGAACCATTAAATCATACAAATGTGTCAAGAACAGTTTGGTGTTTCTTTGCAACATCCATTTTTTTGTTTTTATAATTATAAAAGATGGCAAAGTCTTTCATCTACTTTAGTAGATGGATGCATCTACTAAATGCATCCATCTGGCTCAGTGGTGAAACGTAAAATTTGTTTGGTTCTGTGGGCGTGGCTTGGTGGTGGGGGGTTAATGTGACTGGATGGGTGTGGCCAACTTTTTTTTTTTACTTTTAAAAGCATTTTTTCTACTTTTCGGCAGAAGAGGTTGTTAAAAAAAATGCTTTTAAAAGGCTCTGATGATCCCGAAGAAAAAATGCTTTTAAAAGTAAAAAAAAAAGCCTCTGATGATCGCACGGCTGGGCGTGGGGGGGGGGGCAAGGATTTTTGCTACCGGTTCTCCGAACCACCCGCCGCCATCGCTACCGATCGAGTGATCTGGTCCGAACCGGGAGCATTTCACCCCGATCTAGCTGATGATTTTATAAAATAATTTTAAATACTTTTTTGCATGATAATATATAATTATCATATAATATAATATATGTGTGCAAAATTAGTCATGTTGATCATACAATTGAGAGTTACTATGTGTGATTAAAATATTGGATTTGGATTGGTGAAAACTAGGTTCAAACTCCACTTGACCATGAATGACTTTGGGCTAATTAACACCTGCATTCTGATCATGTGATAGAGACAAACAGTCTCAAGGAGTGGATAACAAATTGAACAAATCCTTATTTTGTTTCCTTTTCTTTTTCTTTTAAAATGTCCAATATTCCAGGACATTATTGGGAACTGGAGATGGAATAAAAGCTACATTTAAAAAAATGACATAGGAAAATATATAAAATTGCTTTTTTAATAGCAATATTAATTATCTTAGGAAAAAAAATGTCTCTCATTGTAAGTATTTAAAGTATTTAAACCAGATTCTATAACCAAGATTTAAAGATTGTTAAGAGTGAGGTACATCTATCTATAAGTCCTTGACTTATAACCATTTGTTTAGTGACTATTCAAAGTTAAAACAGCACTGAGAAAAAAAGTGATTTATGACTTTCCTTCTATTATATATTAAAAAGTAATGTGTGATCCAGCTATTCCACATAGATGTTTATCTGGATATCCGCACTGTATAATATCTTCCTTTATTTCCAGAGAGAGAGAGAGAAAAAAAAAAAAGAAATCAGGCTTGTGGAGCTCATTCATTCATTTGATTTACCCAATAACTGGAATTAAATAACATACTTTATTTTAGATGGTATATGGTAAAGAAGAAAGCAATGCTGCAGTCCTATTATCAGATAAAGGTGTATGCCAAAGTTCTGGCTTTTTATTAAAGGGTTTAGTTGTGATAAACAATATTGTGCCAATAAAATATACCAAATGTCCCCTCCAGCATTCTTTTCTCCTACTGCAGAAACAGGAAAGCTATGGCCCTCTGTTCATTCGCACAATTGTTTTGCTGCTGGTTTTACTGGCTATAGTTACTGGGAGTTCTAAACTAGCAAGTTTTGGGGGACCACAGATTTCGTCTATTATAAATCATTGTTTCTGCACAAACCTATTCAATCATATCACACATTTAAATTCATGCTTAGTTGAAAGACTGCAATATCCTGAATATCCCCAAACTCAACAGTTAACAACTGATTTTGTCTTATTGAAAAACAGATCTACACGTGTTTGCATGAACATGAGAATTCTGCTATATTAGGGACAGTTGTTTCCTTGATCACAGAGAGAGTGAAGTAAAGTCAGTGTATGTAGAATATCTATTTCAGATGTTGCCATTTAACAATAAAATCAAGTATTAGTGGTATAGGATCATCATAAGCATGTTCCTTATACAACTTAAAAAATCTCATGTTTGATTTAAACAGCTGTTTGAGAATTCCCTCTATTATTAATCTGTAAAAAGTCTCTGGTTTTAGCAAAACATAACTGTAGATGCCTTACTTAAATTTATTTTAAAAAAAGACCTGTGTGGGCTTTCTAACCCCTTTAATGCGTTCACTTCCATTTATTTGAATGAAAATCTGTTGTGGTATAGAAGAGCTTACTTTGTGCAGAACCAATCAGAGAAGTGGAATATGCTCTTGAAGCAAAAGGGGAGAACGGATGTGGTTTAGTCTAAACAGGATTTATTTAAGGTTTAAGCAGACTTTTCCCTTGGGGAATTAAGCTGCCATTTAAATGTTTATTTCTGAATATTTTACACATCACTAAAATCACTTTCAGATGACTTAAACATATGCATGGTATTATTGTTTATGCTTTCTGTCATCTCATACATTTTTCTTCAGCTGTTCTTTATTTTGAAACCTCTTTGATGTCTCTTGATTTAGGACTTGCCAAAATGGGAAATCTTAATCAAGGCAGCCACTACTTCAGAAGAGGTTTTTTGGCATTCAATCAGAGATTTAATTCTTTTTAAAAGTAAAGATGGCTAAAGAAATATAAATGCTGATCTCAGCTGTAGTATCATTTGATCTTTCCACAATTGCACTAATTAATGCATACAGTATGTACTTTGATAGATTCACTTAATAGAAATTCTCAGTTGTTTTGCTAGAATTCTTGCTCTTACATGCTACTACATAAGGGCCATTCTTCAGGATTTTGCAGGCTTTGGCTTGCAGAAGATGAAAAGTGGGAATTTTTTTCCACAGCAGGCATGAAGATTGGAAAGATACTTCTCGAAGTCATCCTCAGTTGGATTGCTAAACCATACTCAACCTTATGCCTTTGGATATTTTTGCTTAAACATAAACAAACAGTTAAAGAAATTTTCTTTGTTTATCATGACTATCCTTGTGTTTGTAAAAAAATATTTTAATTTAACAACAATCCTTGCTTATTATTTTGTTCACTCTAATGTTGCTTTTGATTGATTACAACAAATCTCTCATGCTTTGGATAATACAGTAGATATATTTGTGCAAAGAAAAACATTATTTATGATAACTTATGATCCACATTTTTCCTTTTATTTTGCTTACAGTAATAAGATTTAAATCTGGCCCCTTGGATTCTTGTAGCCCAGTTAAAAGTAACCCTCCAGCCCTCTCATTTTGTGAGAATGACTGACTATAATGTAGGAAAGTACTTGTACTGATTGTGGAAAGCATTCTGTCAGAAGCTTGGTGTATGCCATTGTTTCTTTGGAAAAGATTAACCTCTCTCCTTTCAGATTTTCTGACATTTTGCTTATATTTACCACTGCATATTAAAGGAGCTTCACGTGGATTATACTATTGCATAAAGGAACTCTGACAGAACAAATATCACCATTGGTGCAGCTTTATTTCATAAATAAAGCCACCCTTTTAGTCATTGGTCCTGTCACACCATTTCTATGAGATTTGGGGTTGAAGTTTCAAAACATTGAATATGTTCTTTATTCATTCTATTTTAATCTATTTTCTAATCTTTTAGGTCATTTCTTGTTCTATAATCCATTTGTGTTTCATTTTCATTTGATGGACAGATAATCTGATGTTTTTCTGTACAATTCTGATGCAAAGTAAAATTCATTCTTCCTTCACTTGATGACATCCATGTCCTGACATAGCAAAGACTCTCATAGCCATTTTTTTTTTTGGTCCATAGAACTTTCCTCATTTGGGCAAACTTGGATTGAACATCAGTGTTCTTTCTAGTATTATCTCATGAATTCTATTTTTACACATTTTATACCAGTTTTTCTGATGAGGGAGACATGAACACTGATTTTATCTAAGGCTAGAGAGGCTCAAAGATTCTGGAAATTGCCACCTTGTTCTTTATGACTTCTTAGACAATTTGATGCTACATTCTTTGATGTTGATAAATCAGCCCCTCTTGGAAAAACGTAATATTTCTCAAATCCTATTCCTTTCAAAACAGTATCTTTGACTAGGAACAGGGTAAAGTTCCAGAGTTTTAAAGAAGTGTTTGTAGTATTTTCCAGACTGATAGGACTCATTATCTTTGGTATAGAGATCTTTAGAAATCTCTAGTCATAATGTGTTCTTTGGTATAGAGATATGTGTTCTTTAGTATAGAGATCTTTAGAAACTTCTAGTCATAATGTGTTCTTAGAATCTGTGTGGTAAGACCTTCACTGTGATAATGGATAACAAAGTTTGAGATACAGGTAGTCCTTGATTTAGGACTATTTATTTAACAACCATTCAAACTTACAATGACCTCATAAAATGATTTATGACCTGTCCTTGAAGTTATAACAGTCACACTACCCCTACGGTCATCTGATTGCAATTCAGGAGCTTGGCAACTGGCTCACATTTACCAACTGTTGCAGCATCCCATTGTCATGTCATCATGATCTGTGACTTTCCCAGCTGGTTTCTGACAAACAACATCAATTGGGGAAGTTGGATTTGCTTAATGACTGCATGAATTATTTAACTACCACATGATTCACTTAATTCTTGCTGTAAAAACGGCTGTAAAATCAGGTCCAGCCATGTGATAACTCATTTAACAATTGTACTGCTTAGCAACTGAAATTACTATCCCAACTGTGATTGTAAATTGAGCACTACCTATATTTATGTATGACAGACTGGTCCAAATAAGCCCTTATTGATCAATGAAGTATTTAGACAACTAGTCCCCTTTAATTCAATTAATCAGGGATTTTAATAGACTGAGTATCAGTTTAAAATATTATTATGAGTTTCTATCTTTTGTGTGTTCCACAATCAATTACCAATCAACTCAGTAAGATTCATGGGCTGTTAATCTTCTCTGGAACTTAACATTTTCCTAAGCAACATACAGTTTTTGTATGCATGTATATGTGCATACATGCATGCATACATTAATTGCAAGAGTGGAATTGGGTCCTGAAAAAGGCCAATTTTCTCTCATATTACCTTGACTATCTATGATCCTTCTCAAAATTTCTCTTGTCCCTCTGCTTCTGAAATTCTAGGTTCAGGTGCTGACATTCAAATTATGAAACATTGTTCATATCCTTTGTTGAGCTGATACTGATAATTAGTGATGTCCATCTTGGTGCCAGATTTGGAAACTATAGTTGTGCTATAATGATTACTCAGTGGAAAATTTTCCAAGAAGACTTGCTGTCCTTAAGTTTGTTGAAGAACATGGGGGATTTTAAATGTAGCATTGGAGAGAGTCATCATTTTATCCTTTACTTTAGACAGAAAAAATCTTAGTCCTGCATTGATTGTATTTCTTATCTGTCAACTGGCTTGTTGTTACTTACTTGATCCTGCTGTTGTTATTTTTTTTTTTAAAAAAATATGTTTTATTGGTGCATTTTTTCATTAAAAACATAAAAAATTCCATGTCTACCTGAACAGCATGTTGTCTGGGCATAATTAATTTTAAGTAAAGGTACAACAATAACCATAATCATACTAGTAATCTTAATAAAAATATCAATTTTAATCATAAAATAATAAAACAATTAGTTTATCCATCCTGCAATACTTTTAATACAGATTTTTATTAACTCTTCGAATTCTTTTTACATTCCTGCTGTTTTTGAGTTATAATTTTGCTGATGCTTATTTTTTTTTTTCAGTTAAGAACATTCCACTCAAATATTGATGTAGAAACACCATCAGTGAATCAATAATAAACAGCACGTATAAAGTTTATAGGCAACTAATACAGAAAGAGGTTCCTAGCATTTTAAGAACCCCAAAATTGGTGACCCTTTAAAATTTCAGAAATAGAAGTGAAGTTTCTCAGAGCAGATCATACAACACTATGAAGAATGATCACTCTTCATTTTACATCTTTATACTACATTTCTCAACATGACATAAATCAGCATCTCCCTTTTAAATCCCCTGTATTAAAACAGCAGCCCTTATATTTGAAAGCTCTGGGAAAAAAATTAAGACACCTGACACAAGAAAACTTGATACATTTCTTATCTCATGCTGAGAGGACTAGATCAGACCCTGTCTCATGTTGTGATTTCATTGATGCGGTATTTGATTACATCCGAAAGGAAATTTGGGATATTATAGCCAATATGAGATGAAACTTCAGAAAATAATTGAAAAAATTATGGTTATTTTCTTAGTTTCAAAGAACACATTAGAGGAAATACCTTTGTTAGCTCTTACCTTATTAATTTATACAGCACCACAGAATGTTCTTAGCTGGATAAGAAAATAAATACTTATGAAAATCCTAGCTATTAATCTCTCTCGCACACAGTCTGTAGAAAGGGATAAGTGCATTCTGCCCCCCAGTCAGTGTCTGGAAGATAAGGGTAATAATTACAAATCCCCAGTTTTCATGATGGTGAAAAGAACATCTGTATCATTTAAGCATGCACAGTTTTTTTAAAAAATATAATTTTTGATCTTATGAATATCCAATAAGATTGTTAAAAAATTTGACTACAACATCCTAGAAGAAAGCCAGCTATTTTTAATCTTCTTCCTCACTGAGTAGGTTGAACAGTTTGCTTGCCTTATTAGAAACTTTCTGTCTTATTGACACTAGGATAACTTTTTTTCTACTTCTGTTCTTTTGATAAGGAATAAATCTCCAAAATATCCAAGGGAGCTGGCTCTTTGAATTAGCAGTTGACTAAAATTTGTTCCAAAACTTTGGAAAACTTTAATTTCTTATTAAATGAAGAGTTCAAGTGCTGGTTTCTGAAACCACCCATGGTGCTGTTTGAGCTTGGCTGTTTGGTTGCAGACACAGTGATGATGCTACCTAGTTAGGCAATGAAATGTCTGCCAGCAACCAATCAAGCTCAAAGAGCACCAAAAATCTAAAGATCACACCTATACCTGATCATTGGAAAAATATTATTGTTCCCCTGCAGAAAGGGAAAGGCAGCAAGAGCAATGCAAAAACTACAGGGAGATTTATTTGTTAGGGAAATTAGTGGAGCTCATACCACAAGAGTATAAGATATGCAAGAACAACATTTGGGAACAGCATGTGGTTTTATGGAAGCAGGTTGTACAGACAATACATTTGAAAAATGTAAAGGATTTTGAATATTTGTTAATTAAATTCACTAGGCTTGAATTATTGAAAGTTTTATGTAAATATCTTATTTATTTATCAAATTTCTATCTTACCTATCTCACCTAAGTGACTTTGGGTGATTTACAAACAACATCAGAAAATTTTATAAAAACTTGATTAAAATATGAAGTGGAAGGTCAGTTGCTGAATGTAATAAGATCAATTTACAAAAATTGAAATAAAGCATGGGTGATTGATTCAGTGTGTTATTTGGGGATGTGGAAGCATGGAGATTTTTTATGCAGTAGATGCCCTTTTGTTTAACTGAGAATCTGAATGATTTTCAGCAAATGGTAGAAAAATTGTATGATGCAACAAATAATGATTAATTGCAAGTAATACATCAATAGGAAAAAACTAGAAGTAGATTTTTTTGAAAGATGGAAAAGTAGAATAAGAAATTGTGAGATGTGCAGATACTCCAATGTAGTCAAAGACGTTTTATAGAAAAGAGCAAAAACTGTTCTTTGAGACAAGCTAGTAAATACACACTTTACCTATACAACATTTTTTATCCGCATAAGAAAAATAAATAAATGACTCCATTCCATTTGTACAGTATACATTTTTCTAATTCATTTGCTATATAGTTTTCTCTTTGACAAATCAGATCCTCTTTTAAACCTTCACTGAAAGCTTCTGTGTTACAGTGTTCTGCTTAGAACCATTTGGCTCAGAGTTCAGAAATCTCTCTTTTGCTAATATGTGCATAAAAGTTTATGTCAGTCCAAGACTTCCTTTGCAGGGTCTGGGCTCGGGGGAGTGTGACAGATTGGATGGTGGTAGTGCCAGCAACCTTGAAAGAGGTGCAGGAGAGCCTACAGTCAAGGGGCTCTTATAACTGATATTCTTCCAGAAAAAGAAAGAAATCCTCAGCACAGAATATTGAATGTTAGAGAGAAGACTGTTACATGGAGTTTTGGTTTTTTTTTTAAAAAAAAAAACATGAGCAGTGCATGCAATCATTTGGACCCCATGTGCAATCTGGCATATTCCAAACAAGATAAGCTTTACTAGCACGGGGGAATCAAGATCTTCAAGATGAGAGTGCAGTGTTGTGTTCAAAAAATCACCATCAGAATCCTGAAACATCACAGCATGCACAAAAGGTGTGGGGCTTCCTTGGTGGTGCTTCATTCACTTTCTTGCACATTTTGACACAACCTTCCATAAACATTGCTTTTGCTACTTTAGTAAGGCCTATCTAGAAAATGCTGTTCTAGTTGTCTAATATTAAAAGAGGAAGATGGTGGCTAAGGAAACAGAAGCTATGACTTTGATAGGGATAATTTTCATGGCAATTTTAAATCTCAATTTTTCCTGAATCCCAGTGAGTTGACAGCATTAGGGTGAGAAAGCATCATTTTTGTTGCACTGCCTGCAACATTTTGTAAATGGAAAATCTGTTTAAATGAATAATGTCTTTCAGAGCCGACTTGCTTATGAAGTATAGAACATTTTAGCTTCCTACTCCTGGAGAGGCGGTGACAGAATTACTTCAAGAAATGTTTCTCTTGTATTATTTCATATATATTTCCAATAAAAGTGTGCATGTTTGTAGGCTCAAATGTATAGCATTTTTAGAGCAGCAATTTGCTTCAGTCTATTTGATGGCTTTACCTGATAAATTCCCTTTCATCATCTCTCTACAAATATTTTTCTGTAAAAGAACTGTACTTGCATTGGCAATTACATTTATATAAGCTCATGATGTGTTATAGCTTTCTCAGATTTCTTTAAAAAATCAATTTTTAAAATATCTTATTCAAATGCACACATGCTGAAGAATAAACATATTACAGACTAATGCTTCATTGAAATTTACATAAATTCAAAACCTACAATTTCTACTATTCAATGAAAGTTAAAATAGTGAATAAAATATCCAGTGTCACTCTCTGGATATATAGAATACATTTGAGTTTCTGCTAACAGATTTGTTGAGTCTCCACTCTCCATGGACACTTTTCTCAGTGAAAAAACTAATTTGGGAATGTGTTGAATCTCAAAATTTGATTTGAGTTACTAATACAGTGCACATTTTGTGAGGAAAAAGGCTCAATGGAAAAGCTACATGATTGGTGAGAAGATTGGAGCTATTAGAAAACAATATGTTTCTTTTAGACCAACCCAAAATTCTGGATGAGAGCACAGATGTACTCTATAATTAATCCATTAAGAACAGCAGGGAATTCTCTAAGGAAAGAGGTAAGTGAGTTGCATTTGATGAAAGAGACACTTAAAGGAATTTAAAGAACTCCCAAGCATTTGTATATGTATACAGGAGTATGTGGGAAACATTCAATAAGCAATGTATTAAAAAAAAATTGTGAGTGGGAAGAGGGAATTGGCCTTTTATCCTATCAAACCACGTAACATAAACTTTGCTTTGCCTTCAGGATTTTGCCTTTGCTTGTCTGTTTCCATTTATGATATACTGTACATACTGAAACATAAAATATACTATAGCTTTTCTACAATTTTTTACCATGTTAGTTTTCTTAGGATTATAATCTTCAGTGTATGCAACACTGAACCACCCAAGACTACCACTCCCCTTTGGTGTATTTGTTCAATGATTATATAGGTATTTTTCCTCAAGACAGCTTTAATCAAGTTCTAATCACATGGTAACAGCAAATGAGAGGCATACCAATATCTTTCAATAGGATCATATTCTGCTTAAAGGAAGTGCTTAGCATTTCATAGATCACCAACTTGAGATTTCAGCATTTTTATTGGTTAGCGTGAGACTCCTCTAAGAATAAGTGAAATGACATTTGATGCAAATCCACACTATTTTTACAATTGGGTAGGTAGGGCCGAATCATCTGTGAGATTATATCATGGTTGCCCCAATGTTAACATAGTAAGTGGAGGAGATTGTTTTATGTTCACTGAAGTCATCTTCGTGGACTCTGTCATTGATACAGGCATACCTGGATTTACATTTAGACTGCTTTCAAGTTATATTTACATCACATGCTCTGCAGTGATGTCTGTCAGAAGGACTCAAAATTATGCCATCTGAGAGATGGCTCCATCAGCACCTCTTCTGTCTTCAGGCAGTATTTTGTTTATATGTGCTGAGAAAAAAGTATAGACAGGTCTTACTGACAGGATAATGGTATAATATACATAGAATATAAAGGTGTATGTTTATTGCTGAACTTACATTTCAGTGTAATTTGATATTTTTGATGCTGCTCCTTCCCACCATAGCTTGACTTCTTTTTTTTCCAATATCAACTTTTAAAAGTCTGCTATACTGAGCTCTTTCCTTCTGATAAATAGATGACATTCAATGGAATATTATTCAGGACAGTCACATAAATATGACGAATGAACACCATGGTCCTTGCCAGAGGTGCGTTTCAGCAGGTTCTGACCAGTTCTGGAGAACCAGTAGCGGAAATTTTGAGTAGTTTGGAGAACTGGTAGTAAAAATTCTGACTGGTCCCAACCCCATCTATTCTCTGCCTCCCAAGTCCCAGCTGATCAGGAGGAAATGGAAATTTTATAGTAACCTTCCACTGGAGTGGGGAGAGAATGGAGATTTTACAGTATCCTTCCCCTGCCACGCCCACCAAGCCCCCACCAAGCCTTGCCCACCAAGCAATACCACGCCCACCAAGCCACACCCACAGAACTGGTAGTAATTTTTTTTGAAACCCACCACTCGTTCTTGCCATAAAATATAAATGATGAATCAGAAAAGACAAAAAGGCCGAGGATTTTAACTGAAGCAGGTTATGTAGATTGATTTCTGTGAATTACTGTAGCCAAATCTTCTGCTCTACACAGAGCAGAATAAAATAATTATTCTACCTGATTAATGTCTGTGAACTTTCTGTAGAGTGTACCAGGTTCTGAATAAGACATTTAGATTCTTCACAGCCTAGACCTTCTTCTGGATGTAAAGTCTAACAATATCAATACATTTCATGTACAACTAGAATATTGAGGTAAATCTGGAATGGTTTGCCCACCGGGCTTAGGACAGCCCCCGACCTCCTCTCTTTCCGCCGCGAACTGAAGACATGGCTCTTTCATCAATTGGACTGACCCATCTAGGGGCTTTTACATTGTAATAATTTTAATTAATTTTAACTGGATTTTAATTTACATAAATTTAAATTGTTGAATTTTATTCTTTGTAAGCCTCCCTGAGTCCTTCGGGAGAAGGGCGGCATATAAATTGCATAAAATAAAATAAATAAATTAAATAAATAAATAAATCTTCATACAGGCTTTATTCAAGCACAAATGGTTTAGAAACTCATAAAGGCTAGTTTATGGCTTTTGAAATCTGGACTGTGTTTAAATAAAACCTTCAGAAACTCAGTTCTTGCTTTGGTATCAATACCAGCTGAGCGGCAGAAACAAACATAAAAACACAGGCTGGATCAGATTAAAGCCCTGGGAGTCTAATGTTTTTTGTCACACAGCAGCCATCACTTGTCTCCAGGAAACTCACATGCAAAACACAATGGAGATAAATTCCATTTCCTAGGGAGCCACAATAGGCTAATTACATGTGAGAAGTAATACTATTTAAAATGCACTCATAAGAATGCAGAATGAATAATGCAGCCTGAGAAAGTAAAATATGAATTTTCAGATAGGGATCATATTTAACAACAGAGCACTTACTTTCACAATGAGAACTATCATGGTCAGATTAGGAAATATCATATATAGCTGCTGCTATTAACCATAACAGACAAATGCATTTTAGGATATGAAGTAAATTTATACAGCCATACGCAGCAGTTAATTTTGTGTACAAATTCCATAATTTATCTATGAATAAAATACACAAACCTGAAAGCATTTGTACTTATCCGCCTTTTTAGAAAAACACTTAAAAATTGATGCCTACAGAGTGCTGAGAGATATTTTTATAAATAATGATGAAGCAGAACACTGGTTCTTTCGTTTCACCTTCCAATTTATTTTTATTTAACAAAAATAATAAAAATTAAATCAGGTGAGATATCAAGGGAGGTGACTCTGGTCTCATGGCTGAAAAAACAATGTTGAAGTTGTCAGTTGCAAACAATGTACATTGTGAAAAGAAAACAGGTCAGTTGGCATTTGACAAGATAGATGCTTACCATGGGCATTTCTGGTTCTGGATATGAAAATGAACCCAGGCTAGAGATTTAATTTCCTAAGAGGATAAACTCATGAGGAGCCTTGTATCTGTCTTGCAGCAAAGCACAGATCATATACTGTAACTGGCATCTTCTCTTTTTAAACCCTGAAGAAAAGCCAGTCCGCTCATCCTGGCTAATTATGGATGGCACTCAGATATTGTTGATTTACCTATATTGTTCCCACTTTTGCTTTTAATTTTACAATTTTTGCTTTTAACTTTCAAAAATCTTTTGGAATCGAAGCAGATTATAAATACTGTAAAATAAATACTAAAAAGAAGGAAGGAAGGAAGGAAGGAAGGAAGGAAGGAAGGAAGGAAGGAAGGAAGGAAGGAAGGATTTCACAGAACTCAGAAATTATTCAATTATTCAAAGATCTCTTGAATGATAACCTACGTAAGATCATCTACCTAAGATTTAATAAAGGTTTATTTCCCTCCTATTGGGTCATTAATGACTGAAATATAATGACTTGGCTAGACTGCCAAATCCAAGTTCAAGACACCATACATAACTTCTCCTTTTACCTTCCTGTTGATTCTTCAAGATAGTTTTGGTTTCAGGAGAATGCCTGATCAAGGGTCACTCAGAAATTTTCATGGCTGAATGGAGATTTGACTCTGAAATTCTCTAGTTTATTGCTCTAACTATTATACTATGCTCTTTATGTTCCCTAGAAACCACTCTCTAACCTTTTAGAATGAATGAAACTTTTAAAAAAAGAATCTTCAGGGTTGCACCCAACAAATGAATTAAATAGAGTTGAATGGTATGGATTGTACTATTAAATATGAAAAACCATTTAGAAATGCTATTGTTCTGGCAAAATTGAACAGCATTTTGTTTTGCAGAACTGCCAAAATTAAAAGAAAAAAACCTCAGTCAAATATTATATGGCTTTGGTAGTAAAAACAGATGCTTCATGATTCACAAACAAAATGAGTCAAGCAGGAGGTCATATTTACAGTAACTTTAAAAAAAAATTAATGGTTTCATCTGAACTGTACTACTCCAATTGAGAATAGATTAGGAATAACAAGACCAGACACTTGCTGTTGAGTTATCAAAGTTCACCCATTTATTTAATTTTATTATAACATATTTGTATTGATTGGTGTCTGAGATATTATGGGCAGAGGTCAATTTAAAGTCAGTGAATTAGCCTTGATTCTTTTTATTTCCAGTGGTGCTGTAACTGGACTATTTGTGGAAACACAAGTGGTGGTTTTATGTTAGGATGTGCTGAAAAATCTATAAAATTATTAGCAATAGCAATAGCAATAAGACATATACCACTTCATAGTGCTTTTACAGCCCTCTCTAAGCGGTTTACAGAGTCAACATATTGCCCCCAAAAATCTGGGTCCTCATTTTACCCACCTCAGAAGGATGGAAGGCTGAGTCAACCTTGAGCCGGTGAGATTCGATCTACTGAACTGCAGCTAGCAGTCAGCTGAAGTAGCCTACAGTACTGCATTCTAACCACAGTGCCACCTCAGCTCTATTAGACTGGAGGGTTTGGAGTATTTGAAAAAGTGAACTCTGCCCACTTCCCAGTTAAGAGTGGACAATGTTGGAACCTTAAGTGAGGAGCTTACCAGTGATAGTTTAGGCTGGTTGATGGTGTTTTTTCCCCTATTGCAGGGGATTTGGAGCAGCCTGGAGTTTAGCTTTGACTATAGCCTTGACCCAATTAATTGAGGGCCCAAAGCAGATGACATGGTGATTTGGTTCTTGGCTTGAGGGCAGATTAATGTTAATCTGATGGAGATTCTAGTCACCACTGGAACAATGAGGTTACCAGGGCACTTGACCAGACTGCATTGGAACATACTATATCTTCTTATAGATCTGGTGCAGCCACTTGATTTACTGAGAAGTTCAAGGAGACATAGTAGTCAAGGTGTGTCATGGAAGAAGACTTAAATCTCACAGGGCGAGAGCTCATGTTCAAGCCTATTCAGTGGTAATTCAAGTGACAAAAAGGATGCAATTTGCTACTCTGATTGCATTCTCTGGGTGCTGCTCTGGGACTCTTTAAGGCAAGTGGATGTTTTTAGGAAAAGATGAATGCTAAGAACTTCTGAAGGGCAGCTGTGAAGAATTCTCTCAGCATTTGGCAATATATTTGCTCAGATTTGAACTCCAGCTGATCAGTGCCAATAAAGACGAGTGTGCCTTGCAAAGTGATCTGTGAGTCCTGTGGAAGTAGACAGGGGTCTTTGTAGTGTAACCTCTGCCACTTCCTGCTTGGATCTCTGCCACAAATGCCTGAGTAAAGCCTCCTGTGTGGTAGTAGAAGCTGGATTTGAGCAGTAGTCAATGCTTCTTTGTAAAAAGGATGTTTATGGAGATTCTCAATCATTCAAGTCATGGTTGTCCCAACGGTGCTTTTTCCAAAAGGCAACTGAACTTTTCTTGGCTTTTTTCTTTGAAAACATTTCACTTCTCATTCAAGAAACTTCATGGATAAGAAGTAAAATGTTTTCAAAGAAAAAACCAAGATAGTCCAGTTGCCTTTTGGAAAAAGCATCTTTGGGATTATAAAATGATATTTGTTTTCTCAGAAAGTGTTTCTGATGCATCCATGGCTCAAGAAGCCCTGGCTTAGTCTGGTTTGAATAATTTTAGGCCTAACCATAAGTAAGAAAATATTGTAGAGGGAATGGTTCTGCAACTCCAGAAGCCCCAGAGGAATTGAATTATTTGGCCCTTTGGCAGTCATCAGATTTCAGGCCTTGGTATTGCACTTAAATTGTATTTGTGGATAACCTTTGGAAAGGACCTTCTTGGTCCTATTTGATCTCTGTGTCTTTTGATCACATATCCTTCTGGACCATCTCCAAAAGATGGTGGGGAAAGGGAAACTGTTCTGCAGTAGTTCTTCCTAAAGAGTGGTTCAAGTCAGAGCAGTGGGAGAAATTTGCCAAGTGATATCTATGCTGGGGAAATCAGAGTTAATCATTAATATACTGATAAGTTATAAATCTTAGCCCTGAAACAAATAGGCAACGTACTAGAAGTGTCTGGAGGCTGTTAACTGGATGGGAAGGCACATATTCAACAAAATCCCCCCTAGATGAAGTGGCTCTGAGTTGGTGGATTTATAATTCCAGAGAATCTTTGACCCTGAATGGAATTGTGTTCCTGTTTTCATAAGTGATTGCACTCTAGGCATGCCTGTAGTCTCATAGCTTCTTAATGAGTAGGAGGCAGCTGTGACTAGGACAACTTGTGCATCAATTATATCTTGCACACCAATGCTGGACATTTTTAGATCAGGAAGTCCTGCTCACAGTCAATCATTCTTAATTACCTTCTGTTTTGATTATTGACATGCACCTTTTGTTGGGCTATCCTTGAAGAACATTCATTCAGAAGCTATACTGTAGCTAATACAGACCATACAGGCCTGAATAATGATGGATATGTCTCAATATACATAGGTTGTTCTGATGCTTCAGGATCTGTGCTTGTTGCCTATGGATGTGATTCAAGGTCCTGATTGTCATAGTCATTGGAACTCTTGCAGCATATAAATTTAAATAATAATAATAATAATAAGACAAAAATGTCAAATCCAATCTGGACATCTGACTGAATATGCAATAAAAGATAACAATAAGGCTGCCCTACATAGTTTTGGACATGCTCATCCAAGTGATTACTTTCTCCTCTATTCATCTATTTGTCTGACCAGATTGAATTGGACCAGCTCCCTCCTTATGAAGCAGCCTCCTAGAATTTTTGATTGCTTCCTCCACAACGCTCCTTTCCTGTGGACATTCAGTCATCTCCATTCCTTCTACTTCTTATGAAAGCTATTGAAATTTATCTGTTCTGTCTAGCACAGGAACATAGCATGTTAAGACTGAAGGTGGAGTTTGTGAGTGCATTTTCTGGTTTTTCATTTTACGTTTGATATTTTAATATATATTTGAAGTTATTTTTTCCTCTTTCTTTTAGAATATAATTTTATTTTATAATGAAATTGATAGCCACCTAGAGCCTTTGGGATTGGCCAGCATACAAATGAAGCAAATAAAATAAAATAAAGAAATACTTTCTTAATGGAAATAATGAGAAAATTCTTTCATCTCCCCACAGGTCTTGTAATTTTCAGTCTGTATGTCAGATTGACTTCAAAATAGTTTCATACTTCAGCTCATTGAGATCCCAAAGGCCCTGAGGAACACATTGTAGAATTTCCTAACACCTTAAAGGTACCCCAGAGAGTTCATGGATGTTCTCAACAGAATTATTTTCCTTCACACAGAGCCATTGTGATTGCAAAGCCTGCCTAACAGATTTAAACATCTTCTCAATACCAATTTTCATATAGCCAACATAATTGGGGGAAAAAAACCTTGATGTGACAATCTGAAAATTAAGCAAAAGCAAGAAAAGGAGCCAGTTAAACCTACATTGTAAGCTTTTGATAGAAGAGTGATATTCTGATAAAAAAAAGGAAAACATTGTTTTGAATAGATTAAAATAGATTCTTTCAGCTCTGTCTTTCTGATATCCTAAAAAAGTCAGAAGTAAAAAAGTCAGCCCCTATTTTAGGTTGCCTGTAAATTCTTTCCTAATCAGAACCTACTGAAGAAGGATAGAAAGGATATTATCTTGAAAGACAAGGCAGTTATTTTGGTTTCTCCCTTTAAGAAAATAATACTTACAACTGCACTTCACATTATTATTATTTTTTGCTCTGATCCACTCTACAGATACCATTGCCATTATGATGTCCAAATAATTACTGTCTCATCTCCAGTGATACATAATATGATTTTTTATAGTGCTGAACATCTATTAACAATCAGCCCAAATAAAGACAACGTGTAACCCTTCAGCTTTTTCAGAATGCAGTTCTCACTATCTCTCACTACTAACCATATTGATTGAACTAGAGAGAGAAATTATAGAAATTAGAATCAGAAGTTAGGAATAATAGTAAGCTTCCCCCCCACCCCAACTTGTATACCTGTTCTATAAAGCCTCTTTATAGATTTATACTCAGTGAGATACTGTTATTGACTCCTGGCAGAAAGGTTTATGTTCTAGTTATTCCCCAGACCCAGTGGTGGAATTCAAATTTTTTTACTACCGGTTCTGTGGGCATGGCTTGGTGGGCGTGGCTTGGTGAGCATGGCAGGGGAAGGATACTACAAAATCCCTATTCCCTCCCCACTCCAGGGGAAGGATACTACAAAAACTCCATTCCCACCCCACTCTGGAGCCACCCAGAGGTGGTATTTGTCGGTTCTCTGAACTAGTCAAAATTTCCCCTACCAGTTCTCCAGAACCTGTCAGAACCTACTGAATAGCACCCTTGCCCAGGCCTATTTAAAAATTTAAAATATTTTTCATTGGATGGAAGTTTGGATGCAGACTTTATCAGGCTGAACATAATTCCAGTATCAATCTATGGCACAAATTTATTTTGACTAACAAATTAGCTTTGAAAGTGAATTAACTCTAAATTCAATCATTTATTTTTAATGATTTCAGTAAGACAGAATCGTTTTAGACAAAAAAAATGATCACCATCACTTGTTTTAAAATAAAAGCAACTTGTTTAATTATTTTTTCTCTTAATCCACGTACAACAGAATGTTCTGACGAGGCTTTGAGCATTTTTCTGCATGTATGAAGACACATGATATCGTATTTCAAATAGCATTGGTTAGATTGTGGAAATGGCTCAGCCAACTTTTTCCTTTCCCCATAAGAACTTTCCAAGAAGACTGTCTGAACATGTTAGACATTCAGATGAAGTAAAATGAACATATTTCTGCTACTTTAATTTTTACTTGTGCATGTTTTCCCTGGCTCAGAATCAGTGATCCAGTTCTTGTCATTGCTTAGATCTTGTATTCCTTCCAAAGTATTTTGTTGGTTTTTGTGTGTTTGAGTCTGTGTGCACACATATTTTCCCACTCCCCCTTTACCTCTTGCATTATATCTTTGAGAGCAGCAAGTCTTAGCTGATGTTATTTATTAACAAAGTACTGAACTGTTGGAAAGGACAATGAATTTATGGGTCTTGGAAACAAATCTGATCTTATCATTGCTCAATGACCATTTTTAATTTTGTGCCTTCATTTGGTCATTCAGTTGTCTGAGGCAAGATGTAGAAAGCAATTTCCTATATATTTTTTTATAGCTGTCAGAAATGAACTGAATTTAATTCAGAAACATGTAATATATGGCAAATGTTTTGTTTCAGGCAGATAGCTCAAAAGAATATAGGGGAAAAAATCCATAATTATACAGTCAGGATGTTTTTCAGAATGTTTACTTAATAGTCAATACGTTAAAAACAGGCTAAAGACGCAGCATGGCCTTCTCCAACTCGAAGAGACACTTGTTCGGCATGCTGAGGCAAAGAGGCAGTCCCGGAACCAGCGAAATCTGGGGGCTGGGCAGGGGACAGAATGTATCTGCCCTCAGTGTGGAAGGGATTGCCACTCTTGAATTGTCCTTTTTAGTCACACTAGATGCTGTTTTAGGACCTCTTTCCAGAGCACAATACCATAGTCTCTTGAGACTGAAAGATGCCAATGAAAAACAGGGTAGTTAAGCTATTCAGTAGTCGATTAGAATAAAATGTTTGCAAATCACACAGAAAAATAAATGGCAGCCCAGGAAGATACAGACTCATAAGTTGATCAAGGTGCTATCCTGAACGGGGATAAAATAGATAAAATAGATTTTGAAATTAACTCAAAGTCTAGGAAATCAGTCAGAGGGTATCTAGAAAAAAAAGATACAAAAGATTATATCGTTTTCACCACAGGTAGTCCTTGACTTATAACAGCAATTGATCCTGAAATTTTGGTCAGTTGTTGCAATTGTGGTTGTAAATTGAGTCACCATGTGAATGAATTCAATTTTACGGCCATTGTTACAATGGTCATTAAATGATATGCCAGGCTCATTAAATTAATCATGTGGTTATTAAGTGAACCATATAGCCTTATTTCTGAATTCAGCTTATTCAATAGGCATTTTTTTAAACCACAAAATGGTAAAAAAATATAAAACATGATCACATGACAGCAGGACACTGCAACCCCCTTTAAATGTGAGTCAGTTGTCACATGCTCAAATGTGATCATATGACTGTGGGACTGGTATGGCACTCGTGGCGTTGTAGAAAGGTTGTAAATAACTTTTTTTGAGTCAATTGTAACTCTGAACAGTTGTTAAGCAACCAGTTACAAGTTGGGTTGTTTTTAAGTGGAAAGCTTTTTACTGAAAAGTCTCAATATTCCAGTTCAATTTTGGAGTAATTGTGGACCATTATTTCCACAAAATTTTTCCTTTTAAATTTACAACCTTTTAATGTTTTAATATTCATCCTGAAACTACTACCTACCTCTATGAACTTATGAATTGTCCTAAGAATCTGGAATTTGAGGACATGGAATTTGGGATGTTGGTTTTTCTCTAATCCATGTATTGGGGCTTGATTTACTTGTTTTGTATCTTCCAGTACCACCCTGGTTCATCTTCCTGTTCCTGAAGAGACATTATTAAGAAAACTCAGGCTTTTCTGTGCTTCTTCCAAAATATTTTTTTAGAGAGGACTATGAGGAAAATATCAGCAAACAGATCTATGGATACCTCCAACTTTGGTAGTGCAGTATCTTCATTTTCACAAGTCATTTCATAGATCATTATAAAGAGAACCATTAAAAACCAATGGACTATTACACTCTTTCTGTGTAATCTCTATGCATAGCCTGTCTTGAACATCTTCTGCATAGAGATTAATATAAGAAATGACATATCTACTCTAGAACCAGATATATAATCTCTTATTGAAGTGTAATCATTATATTGAGATCTTTTCCACAGGTCTGCGACCGTATGATTCCAAGCAATAATGTATGAAATATACTGCAAGTTTCCCTGAGCAAAAGTATAATATACAGTATGTACTTCCTTTAACCGTAGAAAAGCAATTGTTGGTTAAAAAATAACTAAGAAAATATGGTGGTATCTGATTAATAGTATCTCAACAGCAAAAACATTTCATACAGTCTCATTGTATAAATGTGCAGCATGCCACAAAGAAATTCTGGCAGCCTTGAGTTAAATAATTTTAGTTAGATATGAACTAGTTAAAGACAGGCAAACTTCCTCTTTTCTTAGAATGAAGGAATACAAAAACTTGCTGCAGTTTCTCACAGTAAATATAAATTTTAAGTGTGTTTATAGTTCTCCTATAGTGTGATGATAAGAGGGATATGCTGACAATTAACATGAAGATCAGAAAGTTAAAGTTCCTTGTTTTTCAGAAGCAAAGCATTCCAAGACTAGTAGGTACATGTTATCCACTCAGTAGTGGAACATGCTTGGACCAATCACAGATAAAGAATAATCTGGGTGAGGAAATACCCTCATCTGTCTTTCATATTTTTCAATTATTCTGTTCAAGTACATGCATGAACTTTTGAAAGGAACCTATAAAAAGAGTTTATGAATGGTTATGATTATACATCAGTGTCAGGTTCCAGCTCAAATCACTGCATGATGGGCAGCAAATTCTGTCATTCTTTTACAATTAATTGACAGTAATGAAGATTATATGGTTTAATACACTCTACTGTCTGGGTGGTCTAGCTAAAAGCATGGCCACACACTGCAAGCTGTACCATCCAAACCATAATATGCCAAAAACCGAAGGAAGATCATGACCGTAAAAAATAAGCAAGTCAAAGTAGCTTCAGGTGGGTCAAGAGAAATTACACAACCTCAGCTCTGGAACTTGTTTTGGCGATCAACCTGCTATCTTGCTTGATTGCTCATGAGAGTATTATTGAAGTTTCAATAGTAGGTAACATCCAGGTTTAGACTTATTTATGTATAAATAATAATTGAGAAGAAATTATTTCAGAGACAGCTTGAAAACAAATAGGCAGACTTGTTTATAGATAGCCAGCAATACATCTTAATACTCTCTATATCAGTGTTTCTCAACCTTGGTAGCTTGAAGATGGGTGGACTTCAACTCCAAGAATCCCCCAGCCTCCCAGATTCTGGGAGTTGAAGTCCACCCATCTTCAAGCTTCCAAGGTTGAGAAACACTGCTCTATGTGATATATTTTTAAATTTTTGATACTTCTATGCTTATTCTTCCTCAGTACTGGAAAACAAGTTTGTCCTGCATGGGAAAATCAACAATTATAACCGTATGCTTCATTTTTACTGTACCACTAGTGCCCCATGCAGAGAGAGAGAGGAAAAGAAATATTAAGTGCATTTTAGGCATAAACCTTTAAGGACTTGTATAGCTTCATTTCCTTCTCCTAGTGCTGATGGAGGGGGGGTGATCGTTATTCCTCTTGAACAAAACATACTATTCTGAGAATTCTATTCTATTCATAGTCTGTTTAAGTCTCGAAACAGAATTGCTCTGGAATAAAATTTAATCATTATATGTTGCCATTCCGAAGCATAACCTTGGGAAAATTATAGAGTTGTCATGAGAAAGATAAAAAATGATTGAATCTAAGAAAATGGAAGGGGCTGTCGAACAGTCTCTCTCTCTCCCCCGCCTCTCTCTCTCCCTCCCTCCCTCCCTCCCTCCCCCTCCCTCTCCCTCTCCTTCTCCCTCTCCCTCTCCCCTCTCTCTGTGTATGTGTGCATGCCTTTGAGTCAGTTTTTTAAATCCTAGGGACTGCCTGGACTTGTGCCTGCAGTTTCTTGGCAAGATTTTTTTAAAGAAGTGATTTGCCATTGCCTGCTTCCCAGGGCTGAGGACGAATTATTGGGCCAAGGTCATCAAACTAACTTTGTGTGGAAGGTGGCTCTAGACCTCATAGTCTTCCAGTTTCTAGCCTGGTGCCTTAACCACTCCACCAAATTGGTGTATCATCAAACAGTTTACTTGAGAAGAAGTGATTCCTGATTTACTTTTCTTAAGAAAAATAAGTTCTTTAGATAGAAACAGAAAAGGGATGGGCAGCACAAGCAAACAATACAAACAACTTTAAAGCCAGCCATCAACACACTCTATCCCAATCAATATCTAAAAAGCCACATACAACAGGCAATATAAATAGCACACACAGAACAGCTCACACCCTGCTACAGAGAGAGGTTCCCTGAAAATGGGCTCCAGCACGAGTCCAAAAGCTCAGAATACAAAACCTCTGGTCCTGGTGACCAACCCAGATTGGATCCAGAAACAGAAAAGATTTGCAGAACCCATGAATAGATAGAAACTGATATCATTGACTGGTTGTATTGATATCTTTGTGACCACAAAAGAAAGAAGGATTTAACTCCCCGCCCATTTTTCTAGCAGCCTTACTTCTAAAATACTGATCTGAATAGCATTATTTATTTATATAATATTATAAGTAATGTTATTTGGTATAAATATATACCAAATTTATATTTCGCTGATAAAGAAATAAAGGGAGACTAGTATAGATCTATTTCAAGATACTTTGCTCTCATCAGCTAGCCATACCCTTACTTGGATTTGAACTTAGGCTGCTTGCATGTTAGGCAGTTGTATTAACCTCTGAGCCACAAGTTCTCCATTCATCAGCTTGAGCCAGGGGAGAGATTAAGTGTTTTTCTATCAAGACACCTGGTCTACCTCAGCATGTGATGTGGGAGGGACCACATCACATGCTGGGGTAGACCAGGTGTCTCATAGAACTACATAGAAATACAACTGCCTAACATGCAGGCAGCCCAAGTTCGAATCCAAGTAAGGGTATGGCTAGCTGATGAGAGCTAAATAGCTTGAAATAGATCTATACTAGTCTCCCTTTATTTCTTTATCAGTGAAATATAAATTTGGTATAAAATGGTTTGTCGTGAATGCGACTGGATTGGAGCTGAAAGGTGAAAGGGATGCAGTATGCTCTCTCCCACATCACATGCTAGGGTAGACCAGGTGTCTTGATAGAAACACACACACACACACACACACACACACACACACACACACACACACACACACAAGTTTATATATATACAAACTTTTTCATGCATTGTATACTCACTAAATGATAAATTAATTGCATATATCACTTCCCTCTTCATGGCTTTTCTTATGAAAACATATGCTTCCTTCTCAGTTCTTTGGAATAGAATATGTCAGGCAGCTTTAATAATCATCATTGCTCTGGGAAGGCAGCTTTCCTTTGGTGGTTTTAGCATTTGTTTCATCTAGTCTCTTTTATACTGAACAATTTCATCCCCAGAACACTTCAGAGAATGCGATGCAGTAAGAACCTTTGGTTCCTATTTTCCCACCAAATACCAGATGACCTTTTAGCACATTCTCTCTGCTCTGGAAAGGTATGTGCATTGTTTATAAAGCTCTGGATCTGTTCTACACTCAGTGGAAACCATAGCGACAGTATTGCTATAAAATGGCAAATAATTATCTGGGTCACAGTAGTACATTAAAAAAAAAGAGCAGATGTTAGCTGTAGGTTTATTAAAGGTCATTGATCTATTGTATCGATAGTAGAGCCACAGAGAGGGGAAACAGGACAGAACCAGTTCTTTTTAAAAGCATTCCCTAATAACTTTCTATCAGTGGAAATGCGTCTTTGAGATATAGATAGTGGACAAGAATAGGAATGCTTTTAATCCCCCAGTTTTCAGGAGACCACAACAACATCCCAGTGGACGTTGAAGTGGATTTAAGTACTTGCACTTTTGCCGTGGTGTTATGCTTTCCCAGCATGCCTTTATCTAGCACAAGAGACAAAACATGAACAGACCTGGGTGTTTGGGGCAGGAGAAGAAATTAATGAACAGACTAATAGCTATTTAGTGTGGACCAGGATTGGAGATTCTAAGCAGTGGATGAAGCCCTTTGGAAATTGTGCTGCCCCATGATATTACATTGTAATATCTAATTTGATTGATCAGTGGGACTCTAATATGCAGCAAGAGTGAAATGGATGAACCAATTAGAGAAAGAGAGAATGTGGAAAAGGTCAGAAGTGGTGGAGCCCTTCACTTTCTCCCTGAAAGATATCGGGTATTAAACGTCAACTGCAATCTTTGTCATGAAAATAAGGTAACAAAGCCTGGTGCAATCTTACTCTTTAAATAATAGCCGCGTCATTCATTCTTGTCAAAGCTCAAATAGAAAAGAGGATGGGGGAGAAATGTCTCATACTTCATTCAGTTATTTAAATGAACACATTAATTTAGCGAGGAGGGCTAGAATGAAATTACTCTGCCTTGTATTCTGGTTATTGCAGTGTGCAAAAGAAATAAAAAGGTAGGAATACAATACAGGGAGATTACTTTAAGATATTGCCTTATTCATTCTGGTACTCCAACCCTAGTAATTTTTGCTTTTCTCTTCACTTCACTCCTATATATAGGAGTTGATTGGGCTGAGTCCCAAAACCATAAGGAGGGACATAGGACCAGAGTCGTCTTCTTTATATACCTACCATCTATCTTAAATCTGCTTTAGGTTGTTGTTATAGATCAGGGCTGTCAAACTCCCAGCCTGCAGGCTGGATGTGTCACGCACTGGCCACTCCCATGCCTGGTTTAGTGAAGGGGAAAGTCCCGATACGTCACGTGATGCTGTCATGATGACATGAGTTTGACACCCATGTTCTAGATCTAGAAATAAGAAAAATGATTTCTCTACCTTAGAAAATGTAGTGACGTTTCTATCCCAATGTTTATCTGCAACAAATTAGTGTCAGTACAGCACAGAGAGCAACAGGGGAACAGTCCAGTTACCTAAGCCAGAAGCGGCAATTATGCCTGTAGCACAATCAGGCCCTTAAGTCCAACACCACTGGTCTATGTGACCTGACAGTGAGCATCTGTCCCCCACTTTTTCTATTGTTGTTTGTTACAACCGAGTTCATCTGCTTCATCCTTACTGAAGTAAGGGGTGTCAAACTCAAAGCCTGCAGGCCGGATCTGGCCTGCGGGGTATTTAAATCTGGTCTGCAGGGCTGGCCTGGAAATAGCAAAAGACCAGCCCACGGTGCCTCTGGCAGCCAAAATGGGGCATGGGGGGGGGCTGTGTGTGGCCACCCCGTGCCCCATTTTGGCTGGCAAAGTGCTGCAGGAGGCCATCCAGGCCATCTTTGGCACCCGGAGGAGAACTACAATGCTGATCTGTCCCTCGAAGAAATCCAGTTTGACACCCCTGAATTAAGGTATTCCATGATGTTATATTTTTTTCATCATTTCATTCATAAGTCTTTTTCTGCCTGTTCCTACATCTTTTTGGAATCAGATCCAAACAAAACAAAATATCACTTTTATTTTTATAAGGAACTTTTAAAAATATTTTATGAATTTGTGCGTGGGCTTTTTTCCCAGCCAAGAACTGCATTAATATAATCAAAGAATATATGATTCCAGACATAATTTTATAATCTGTGTATTTGTTCAGAAAATATAAATCTGTATATTGGAAGTGGAGGACCAGACAAAGTTCTTCACCCAAAAACTCATCTTTAATTTATGATTATGAAGCCATATAAGGCATACAGCTGTTGTCTGACTAAATCTTTACCTATACTTATTGACTTCTGTTAAAACAAAACATGTTTTTCAAAAATTGATTAAGTAAAGAAAAAAGCTTTGAATATTGTAGATCACGAATTAATCTATTAAATTTGAAAGAACCTAGTATCAACTTTTCTAACTTACATATTTTATTAAAAGGCACAAAAAGTGCTATTTGAATCCTATTAGATTTCTCTTCCCATAGACTGTTTTTCAGCAAGTTTGTTATACTGATTAAGATAATACTTTTAATTGACTAGAGCTTTCTCCAACCTGTTGCCTTCTAAATATTTTGAAAATTTTAAAACATGAGTCCTAACATACCTGGGACCAGTGGATTGGAGATGGCTGGTCTGATAGGTAAGAGAAAATAAGCTGGCATCTGGAATCCACTGAAGAGAGTTTTGCTAACCTTTACTAAAGAAATGTCTAGCTCTCACAGTAATTGACACCTAGAAAGGCTTTATCTCTCCCAGGACTACCAGAAGTTTTTCTCAATTTGTCATCCGTTAATTGTCCATCTCCTTGTCAATTCCTCAGGAGAAAAAGTACCAAATCCTCCTTTATATTTCTCATCATTCTGACTGAAAAGCACTTCACAGTTACATCAGAGAGATGTAAATAACAGCTCAAGGAACACTTCAGCTCAGGAGCAACAATACTTTAAAAATAACTCTACTAGTAGACCAGCAAGTAGTTAAATCTAAGTATTAAGATAAAATGGGGTCACAGCAATTCCAATTTTTTTTTAAAAAAATCCATCTCACATTCAAGCCAATGTTGATGGGGGTTTTTTACTCTAAAATTTTCAAAAAACATTATTCTACTGATGAATCAAAGATGCTAGATTCGAAAGCAGCTTTAATTCATCCACCTAGACTTAATTGAGGGACACGGTGGCTCAGTGGCTAAGACATTGAGCTTGTTGATTGAAAGGTCGGCAATTCAGCGGTTCGAATCCCTAGTGCCACATAATGGGGTGAACTCCTGTTACTTGTCCCAGCTTCTGCCAACCTAACAGTTCGAAAGCATGTAAAGAATTCAAGTAGAAAAATAGGGACCACCTTTGGTGGGAAGGTAACAGCATTCCGTGCGCCTTTGCCATTTAATCATGCTGGCCACATGACCATGGAGACATCTTCGGACAGCGCTGGCTCTTCGGCTTTGAAACAGAGATGAACACCGCCTCCTAGAGTCGGGAACAACTAGCACATATGTGCGAGGGGAACTTAATTAATCTGCAATATTGAAGTTAGAACAGATTTTGGAGTGGCTTACAGCATTAAAAGCATTCAAACCATATGATAAAATGATAAAAATGATAAAAGTACAAAGATAAAAATTATGGTTAAAATATGGGGAGGGAGGAAGCAGGTTGCCTCTTAAGTCATCAACCACCATCAGTGTAATGCTCCCCCATTGGGGCTCCAAGAACCAGGTCTTCAGGCCCTTATGGGAGCTGATCTCAACTCAGGGAGGTACGATGTTCCAAAAGGCAGGAGTCATGACAGAGAAGACCCTTCTCCTGGACTCCGAAAGTCAACATTCCTTGATTGTCAGGGCCTGCAGCATGCAACCTCTGCTGGTGTGGGTAGGATGGCCAGTCCCATTGGATGAGATATAATAAACCAGAATCTGTGAAATGTTCATTTTGGAAGTCAGTGTCATACTTCTTAGCAAAGCCAATATTCCCCAATCTGCCGGATGTATTGGATTATAGTTGTTGTTCTTCTGTCTTTGAATTATAGAAGTTTTAATATGTCTGGAGAATGTCAAAATTAATGCAGCCTTCCTCACATAGTTCAAAGTCATTTATTAGCATTATTTTTTTGTGGAAGATGGAAAGCAATTTATCCTTAATATTACAGAGGTGCTAGCCATGATTCTGGTGTAAATTGCCTGATAATCATTCAAATGACTTTATTTACATTTATTAATTTTTTTTTCATAGAATCAAAGACAGTTTGAAAGAAAAAAGAAAAGAAAAAAAATAAGAAAAGGCAAGAAGCAAAAAAGAGAAAGGTAAAAACCTAAAGTTAAGAAATATGAATGACTTCTGATTTTCTTTTCAACACATAATTATAATCTTACTCTCCCTCCTGCCTCTTAGAGGCTAGACAAATCTCTTCAATCCTTTGTTTAATCCAAGTCCATCTTAATCTTCAAAGCAATAAATCATTGTTAAAATTCTTTCTTCTTGTCTTATTCCTTTATTATCTTTATTGTCCAAATAAATTTCTAGTCTTTCAGTAAAAATTTTGTTGTTTTTGCCCAACAGAACAATTTCATTTTTTCTGCAACTTCTCACATTTTCATAATCCATTGCTCCACTGTGGGAATTTCATTATTCTTTTGTTCTACATACAATAATCTTGCCACAGTTACCATATAAAAGTCAATTTACGAGGAGTGATAATTGTACAATGGAATGAAGTGTATCTATTGTCTTGCTTCATAAAAAATAGTTACCACAAAGAAAAGTCTTGTTTCTTCCTTTAAAAACATAGCATTTTCCTTTGGCAAAGAGCGTAGCATTGTATAGCATTTGTATGTTCAATTCTGGCAATTCTGCTAAGAGAAGATTAGTTGCTTGTAGTATGGAAAGGAAATGTATATTTGATATTACCCTTCTCCTCTTCAGAAAGTCCCCAAACAAGAGAGAGAGAGAGAGAGAGAGAGAGAGAGAGAGAGAGAGAGAGAGAGAGAGAGATTTTAGTAAAAATGAATCCAATAGATATTTCTCTCCAGGCATTTGATGTAGGTAACAGCTGTTTTGCTTGCCTCTATCTCTGTTCTTTTTGTATGAGTGCCAAATTCCAGATAAGACAAAATCTCCATTACCTCATCTCCAAAATTCTGGTATTACTGACTCAATGCAAACCATCAGAATTATTTTGAAAAGAGGTGTGAATATTTTTAGCTTTCCAATGAAATTGTGATAAGTAATTGCTTTGAAATGCTGGTATCTCTTGTTTAGCAACAAACAAACAAAAAATTGGCTTCAGGTTGGTTACAATACCCAGTTGGATTCAAATCAGAATTACAGTATTTTTCGGAGTATAAAACGCACCGGAGTATAAGACACAGCTTAGTTTTTGGGGAGGAAAATAGGAAAAAAAAAATCTGCCTACCAGGTATTCATCTGGCTAGCGTCCTTAGTCTGGTCAGTTTCAGCACATTATTTTGCTGGTTTTTTATCCCCGGCTTGGGGATAAAAAACAGCTTCTAAAGCACAGCTGAGAGGAAGCAGCAATGAGAAAAGCAGGCAAAGCACGGGTGGGTGGGTGGGGGAGATCACTTCACTTGGCTAGTGCCTAGTTAGGGCTGAAAAAAGCTTCTAAAGAACAGCTGAGAGTTGGAGCAAAGCATGGAGATCGCATCACTCGCTAATGCCTCATTGAAGAACAGCGGAGAGTCAAGGGAGCAGGCAAAGCTGGGAAGATCGCTTCACTCACTAGTGCCTCGTTAGTGCCTCATTAGGGCTGAACAAAACTTTGGAAAAAGCTACATTTGGAGTATAAGACGTACCCAAATTTTCAGCCTCTTTTACGGGAGAAAAGATGCGTCTTATACTCCAAGAATACGGTAGATTTGGGGGAAATTAATTAATTAATTAATTAATTAATTAATTAATTAATTATACTTATATGCCGCCCTTCTCCCTAAGGACCTGGGGCAGCTCACAGAATTAAACGTTAAGAACAATAAAAATAAACTATTAAAAACAGTCAATTTAAAATCTCCCAATTTAAATCACCGATCAGATCAGCAAATTTGTTGGAAAAGCCATGTCTTCAGGTCGCGGTGGAGGTCGGGGGCCGTCTGGAGCCCCATAGATAATCCATTCTAGAGGGTCGGTGCGCCCACAGAGAATGCCCTCATCCTGGGCGCCACCAGCCAACATTGTCTGGCCGACAGAGGAGGGCTGTCCTATGTGGAGCGCACAGAGTGGTGGGAGGCCGGCAGAAGGTAGTCCTGCAAATACCTCAGGCATTTGTCTTTAGCAAGACAAGATTTTACATTTAATAGTTGGACAGTTAGGAATATATGAGAAATACATATTACTTCCAAATCATCTCAGTTTCTTACACAAGAGAGTGAGTTTGCATAATAGAGACCCATTAAACATCATTAGAAAACATGGAAAAGCTCTCTGTTACCGGCAGTTTGGCCTGTTTCTCCCACAAGGGCTCCCCCCCTTCAACACATATGTCAGTAATGACATGCAACAAGAAAACTGGTGGATTTGTGTAACTTGTGAGTCAGCTACCTCACTCATTGAACACACAATAGATGTTACAATTTGAACTTTTGATTGCAAATTTCCTCAAAACTCTGGTTTTCCCTTTAGCTTTATGGTTGTTCTTTCAAGGTCATGTACAGGGAATAACAGGCAGTTTTCTTTCTTTCTTTCTTTCTTTCTTTCTTTCTTTCTTTCTTTCTTTCTTTCTTTCTTTCTTTCTTTCTTTCTTCTTTCTTTCTTTCTTTCTTTCTTTCTTTCTTTCTTTCTTTCTTTCTTTCTTTCTTTCTTTCTCTTTCTTTAACTTAATAACTTTTTTAACTTAATAAAAACATTAATATTTGTTAACATTAATAGCAAATGTATTTTTATTTATTTATATTTTTTAAAAAATAATTTTTATTAAACAGTTTAAAAAAAAAACCAGAAAAGAAATTTTTACATTTTTCTTCTTTTCAACAATTTTGCATAGTTTTCTACTGTCCTACTTTGGAGAAGAGTTACCTTGTCTTAGAAGAAATGAACCTCTACAAAGAGCCATTTTGGTTCATGATTTGGGATGTGTCTGAAATGGATTATACATATGTTGACCATACGTGAAGTAAAGCAAACTATTACATAGGTTTAAGGGAGAATCATTGATTTATTTCATTTGGAGCATTTATATCCCATATTTTCATGGTACGTTAAATTCAAAGGAGGACTCAATTAAAATAAAAAATGTGATCTCCAAAAGCTTATAATGGTCAGTGCCAACAACAAGTGAACAGGAACAACAAATCACTGACAGTTGTGGCATCCTTAAGCATATATCACCATTAGATCTTGGTTGATAGGCAAGTGCACCCGAGAGCAATTGCTCCGCTAGATACCAATATTTTAAGCCCTATGAGTTTTATAGGTCAGATTTAAGAAATCTGAATTTGGCTTGGTAGCAAATTGATTTTTTTTCCCTAGAAAATAACCTATGCATTTGTTTCAGAAACTCACATTTGTCATGTAAGATTTTTTGTTTGTTTGTTAGAGAGGCTATCAGTCTGAATAAATACAATTCAAAGTGCTGTTACCAGGTTCAGATTGGGTTCATGCAGCACTGTAAACCAAAATAAGCTCTACTTGTTTGTGGTCTAGTATATTCTATGAACTCATTCAATTGTAATTGAGTAGCCAGAAAGCACTAAACAGTTTAGGATTACACGACCTGAAGGACTACTTTTTTTTTTAGAGCAAGCGAGCGAGTGAGCACCTTTCATCTTTCCCACCAGTATCAGATCTGCACTTGGCCAGAATTCAAGAAAGGTTCTTCTCCTGGCTATGTCCTTGGAACTTCGTAACTAGGAAAAAACCACCCAACACCAAAACTTCGAAACTACAAAACTTCGAAACTACTTATATTTTAAACTATATCTAGATATAGAGACAGAGAGCCCAGGTCCTGCTGTCCTGCCTCATAGTGAAGACCATCAGGAGTGCATGTCAAGAATAGATGTTCCCAAAGTGTGAAGGTCATCCCACCTGTCCAATGAAATCAAGCAGGCACCTATATTGAGCAAAAGTAATGTAAGAAAATACTGGAGGCAGATTATCACTTTAGTGGAAATGGATCACTTTCATCAGAATAGTGCAAGCAATGGTATTTTCTCATTCCCTCTATGGGAGTGAAAGTTGGATCTTTAAGAAGCAAGATAGGAGTAATATTGACAACTTTTAACTGGACATTGGAAAAGAACGTTGGTCAAAAACCCCCCAAACATTGAACAAATCAACTCTGATCTCCCATTTAAGGCACAAATGACCAGGCTCAAATTATTCTACTTTTGAGATATTATATGAACTTCTGGAGAATATGAGCCAGTTTTGGTCTAATGATTAAGCATTAGGTTAGAAACCAGGAGACTATTTTAATTCCCGCTATAGGCACAAAGCCAGCTGGGTGACCTTGAGCCAGTCATCTCTCTCAGTCCTAGGAAGGAGATAATGGAAAATCACTTTTGAAAAGTCTTGGCAAGAAAACTGCAGGGATTTGTCCAGGCAGTCTCCAGGAATCAAAAAAATAAATTGAAGGCGAACACAGAGCTTTCAGGAAAAGGCTGTAATGTTGGTAAAGGTGGAGGGAAAGAGAAGAAAAGGACAATCTATTGAGAAATGCTTGGCCAGCAGGGAGAGTCAAGTGGAGGATTAGCCTTATATAGTTGTGAAGCCAAAAGAGATCTAGTACTGATACACTCCGCCACACCCCATTAAGCTCCCTAGAACCTATTCCCAAGAGAAGGCAAGCAGCTTGGGGAGATTCCTGTATAATAGGCAGAATATAACAACGTACCGTAGTTAGGTTGAATTCCACACATGTGGACCTGGCTACTTGTGCCTGACACAGTCAGACTAAAAGACTCGGTTAGGAACTTGTTGCCACGGATAAGATTTCCTTCTCAACATAATTTCTTGTGACAATTTTGTGGTCTTTTATAATGCTGCATGTTAAGTTGGGTGAATGAGGACGCAGCAAGCCAGAGTAGTCAGTGACAACAGCTCTTTATTGTATAGTGAGACTCCAGTAACTGACCCAGGGAGCCAGCTCCCTTTATATACCTTGCAGCTGTGGTGGTCAGCCAATCAGCTGAGGGTCAGTTAATTCGAACTTCCCGCCAAACAAACCTATTTACATAACACTCCTCCCCTCCCAGAAGTCACTTGGGGTGTTATTTACATACAAAGTCTCTCAGGTGACTAGGGCGTGTGCGAGTCCTAGTTGACCTGCGCAGTTCAGTCAGAGGGGCGTCGTCAAGCAGGTTGGAGGGACTTTCTGTTTCTCCCTGCTCCGCCAATGAGGCCTCCGGGACTTCTTTGTGGGCGGCGACTTCTCCGGCTGTTTGGACTACCTCGATGGGGCGGCGCTGGATACCAGAATCCTCAGCTAAGTCCTCCGCTCTACTCGGGCTTGTAGTTTGTGTTTCTGGTTGGTAGTCATGGTCAGAGATGGGATCGTCTAATTTGTCGTCAGTGTCTGCGGTTACTCTTTTTCTTAGTTGGTCAATATGTCCGCGCCAAACTCTCCCGTCCCCCATGTCTACCCTGTATGATTTGGGCCCCGTGATTTCTGTGATTGTCCCGGTCTCCCAGAGTGGGCCCTGTCCATAGTTTCTAGCGTGTACCGGTGTTCCTATGGTGAACTCTCTAAGCTTCCTCTCCCCCCGCCTTGAAAACCTCTGGGGAATAATTGGGGTTGAGCCTATCTAGTATTCCTCGGAGTTTCCGCCCCATTAATAGTTCTGTCGGGCTTCGGCCTGTGGCTGTACAGGGTGTGGAGTGCTGAGCTATTAGAAACTTGTCTATCCTTTCCTGCCAGTCTCCGGAGCTTAAACGTGAAAGGGCCTCCTTTGCTGACCTCACAAATCTCTCAGCCTGTCCGTTACTAGCCGGATGAAACGGGGCCAAAAGGACATGTCTGATCCCTAGTCCCGCTAAGTAACCCTCAAATTGTGTCGCGGTGAATTGTGGCCCGTTATCTGACACTAGGATGTCTGGTAACCCATGGGTGGCGAATAACTGTCTTAGCTCCCTGATGGTTGCGTCGATGGTAGTGGCCTTCATTAGCTTGATCTCCAACCATTTGGAGAATGCATCTACAACGACCATGAAGGTCTGTCCGTGAAATGGGCCTGCAAAGTCAATGTGTATCCTGGACCAGGGTCCCTGGGGTCTTTCCCACTCCCTCACGGGTGCCGTTGGTGGATCTGATCTGGACTCTTGGCAGGGCTGGCATCTCCCCACCCACTCGGTAATGTCTGTATCCATGCTGGGCCACCAGACGTAGCTCCTGGCTAGCCCCTTCATTCTTACAATCCCAGGGTGCCCCTCATGCAACAATGTTAAGACTTTTTCCTGTAAACGCAAAGGAATAACAACTCGATCGCCCCATAGCAAACAACCCCCTTGCATTGTCAATTCGTCCCGTTTTCCCGCGAATGGTTTAAATTCCCCGCTCCCAATCTTTTCCGGCCACCCCCTCATGACCCAACTTGCGACTGTCCGGATCACGTGGTCTTTGGTTGAGGCTCTCGCAACCTCGGCTGATGTTATGGGTCCGGAGTCCAAAACGTCTATCAGCAAGATGGGGATGCCGGGTCTTCTAGGCTGTCAGGTAGTGGGCATCGGCTGAGTGCGTCCGCGTTGCCCATGTCCGCCCCTGGTCGATGTACCAGGCGATAGGAGTATGCTGCGAGGAAAATGGTCCAGCGTGTCATCCTGGGTGATAGTGCTGCCGGTGTTGGCCGATCTCCCGCGAGGAGACCCAGGAGCAGTCGATGGTCGGTGATTAGCTCAAAGTCTCTCCCGAACAAGTACTCGTGGAATTTCTTTACTCCCGAAACAGCGGCGAGGGCCTCCTTGTCGAGCTGACTATAATTTCGCTCGGCGCTTGACAGAGTTTGGGAGTAGTATGCGATGGGTGCTTCTAGGCCATTTGGGAGTCTATGGCTCAGGACGGCTCCCACCCCGAACGGGGACGCGTCACATGCTAAAACAAGGGGAAGCATTGCGTTGTACTGTATTAGAAAGCTTTCAGCTGATAGCAGTTTTTTAATGCCGGCGAATGCCCTGTCTTCAGCCTTCCCCCATTTCCAAATGGCTTTCTTGGTTAACAGTCTATGTAGGGGTTCTGCCACTGTTGCCTTGTCTTTAAGGAAAATGGCGTAAAAGTTTAATAGTCCCAGGAAGGCCTGTAATTCTGCCTTGTCTTTGGGGGTGGGTGCTTCTTTGATTGCTCTGATCTTGCTCTCTGTGGGGTGTATGCCGGTGCCATCTACCCTGTATCCTAGGAATTCGACTGAGGGGACTGCAATCATGCATTTGTTTCGTTTTACTCTGAGTCCTGCGTCCCTGAATTTCCTTAGGACCTCCCTCAGCCTTTCTCTTAGCTGCTGCTCATTGTTGGCGGTAATGAGCACATCATCAAAATAGGGCACCACCCCGGGGATTCCCTGTAGTAGCCGCTCCGTGGTACTTTGGAACAGTCCGGGGGCTACGCTTACTCCGAATTGCAAACGGGTGCACTTGAAGGCCCCTCTGTGGGTTACGATAGTCTGTGCCTCTGCGGTAGCGCCATCTACCGGCAGTTGCTGGTACGCCTGTGCAAGATCAAGTTTTGCGAAGATCTTGCCGGGGCCCAGGGAATGCAATAAATGGTGAACGATGGGCACTGGATAGGCGCTCTGCTGCAGGGCCTTATTAATTGTGCATTTATAATCAGCGCATATGCGCACTGATCCATCCGGCTTTACCGGTGTAACAATTGGGGTCTCCCATTTGGCGTGGTCGACTGGGACGAGCACCCCTTGTTTGATCAATTTGTCCAGTTCAATGTCAATTTTGGGCTTCAGGGCGAACGGTACCCGCCTAGGCTTTAAACGAATGGGTGCAATATTGGGGTTGAGGTTAAATGAAATCGGGGTCCCCACATACTTGCCAAGCCTTTCGTCGAACACGTCCTGGAACTCTTGCATCAGGTCCTCTTTCAGGGTGCTTCGAACGTTCCTTACTCCGGTGAATCCCATGCCTAGGGCTCTAAACCAGTCCATGCCCAGGAGGCTTGGGAGGTTGTCGCTGATGATGGTGAGGGGCAGTTTCTCGGTAAACTCCCCGTACTGTACTTGGAACTCGCCTCTTCCTTCGACTGGTATGCGGTTCCCTTGGTAGTCCTTCAGTCTGCGTTGCTGTGGCTGGAGCTGTCGCTTGTGTACGCTGGGGATGACTTTCTTTAGGTTCTCCCAAGACATGATGGATATCAGCGATCCCGTGTCGATCTCCATCTGGCACTCCCGTCCCTCGATTTCGACCATGGTGTAGGTCTTCTCTCCGGGCGAGGTGCAAGTCTGTGCGATGCGTATGGTGTAGGCCCCAGCGTCTTCAAATTTCACACCCTTCCGGCTGCCGCCATCTTTGTTGGGCCTACAGTGTGGCGCTGGCTCGGATTGGAAGGTTTGGCCACGTGGTCTGTAGCTCTGGTGTGTCTTGGATCTGCAGACCCGAGCGATGTGGCCCCTCTTCTCACAGGAGAAGAGGGTGGGACCCTCCGCAGCTGGCGCATCCGTCTCTGGGCTCCCTCCGGGCTGTGCGGGACTGCTCTGTGCGGTAGACCTCTTCTTCAGACTCCCCCTCGCTCGCGGTGCTTACGGCCTCTTGGTGCACTGGCGCCGTCTTCTGCATTGTTCTGGTTAGGTGGGAGCTCTTTAGTTTCTCTGCAGCCCTTACTGACGATTCTTGTGCTCTTGCCTCGTCCAGGGCGATGTGCAGGGTCAGGTTTGACCTCGCGAGCAGTCTTCTCTGGAGCCGGCTATCTCTCACTCCGCAAATTAGTTGCTCTAGGAGCATTTTTATTTATTTTTATTTTATTTTAAATTTATATACCGCCCTTCTCCCTGAGGACTCAGGGTGGTGTACAGCCAGAATTAAAAAAACATAAAATACAAATATTAAAAACAATTAAAATATATATAAATTTGGCCCAAAATTAAAAATACAAACCAATTAAAACATTTAAAATTTCTTCTTAAGCCAGCCCGGCTTGCTGGAAAAAGTGGGTTTTAAGGGCACGGCGGAAGGCGCTAAGGTCTTGGATTCTCCTTATCTCTGGGGGCAACTGATTCCAGAGGGTAGGTGCCCCCACAGAGAAGGCCCTCCCCCTGGGGGTCACCAGCCTGCATTGATTGGCTGATGGCACCCTGAGGAGGCCCTCTCTGTGGGAGCGCACGGGATGATGGGAGGTCGTTGGTAGCAGCAGGCGGTCTCGAAGATAGCTAGGCCCGATGCCATGGAGCGCTTTAAAGGTGATAACCAGCACCTTGAAGCGCACCCGGAAGACCACTGGGAGCCAGTGCAGCTCGCGCAGGAGCGGTGTTACATGGGAGCGCCAAGCTGCTCCCATCACTACCCGCGCTGCTGCATTCTGGACCAGTTGGAGCCTCCGGGTGCTCTTCAAGGGGAGCCCCATGTAGACAGCGTTGCAGTAGTCAAGGCGAGAAGTGACGAGGGCATGAGTGACTGTGCACAGAGAATCCCGATCAAGAAAGGGCTGCAACTAGCGAATCAGGCGAACCTGACAAAAGGTCCCCCTGGTTACAGCTGTCAGATGTTCCTCCAAGGACAGCTGCCTATCCAGGAGGACTCCCAGATTGCGAGCCCCTTCTGTGGGGGCCAAAGACTCTCCCCCAATAGTCAGTGATGGAGTCAACTGACTATATCGGGATGCCGGGAGCCACAGCCACTCAGTCTTGGAAGGGTTGAGCTTGAGCCTGTTCCTCCCCATCCAGATCCGCACAGCCTCCAGGCACTGGGACATCACTTCAAGGGCATCATTGGGGTGGCCTGGGGTGGAGATGTACAGCTGGGTGTCATCAGCGTACTGGTGGCATCTCACCCCAAAGCCACGGATGATCTCGCCCAGCGGCTTTACATAAATGTTGAACAGAAGGGGCGAGAGGACCGATCCCTGCGGCACTCCACAGATAAGAGGCCTCGAGGTCGACCTCTGCCCCCCTGCCAACATAAACTGTGACCGGTCGGAGAGAAAGGAGGAGAACCACCGCAACACGGTGCCTCCCACCCCCAACTCTTCCAGCCGGTGCAGCATGATACCATGGTCGATGGTATCAAAAGCCGCTGAGAGATGTAACAGGACCAGAACAGAGGAGCAACCCCTGTCCCGAGCCCTCCAGAGATCATCAACCAACGCGACCAATGCCGTTTCTGTGCTGTGCCCAGACCTGAAACCCGACTGGAACGGATCTAGATAAGATATTTCCTCCAGGAATTGTGGGAACTGTCGCGCGACCACACTCTCAACAACCTTCGCCATAAAGCGAAGGTTGGAGACAGGACGATAGTTGGCCAATATTGCCGGATCCAGGGACGGCTTCTTGAGGAGAGGCCTCACCACCGCCTCTTTCAAGGCAGCAGGAAAGGGCGATGTGCAGGGTGAGGTTTGACCTCGCGAGCAGTCTTCTCTGGAGCCGGCTATCTCTCACTCCGCAAATTAGTTGCTCTAGGAGCATCTCATCCAGGTCTCGGTACTCACACTGGGTTGCGGCCTTATGCAGGGCAGCGACGTACTCGCTGATCGATTCGCCCTCCTGCTGAAGCCGTTGCCGGAAATCATAGCGCTGGACATACTTCGATGGCGTTGGTGCATAGTGGTCTTTTAGCAGGGTCTGTAGCGTCGACCAGGAAATGTTGTGGACCGAATTCGGCTCCGACAATGCTTCGGCTGTGTCAAAGACCCTTGGCCCACAGTGGCTCAGGAACAGGGCTTTCTTCCGAACGTCCGGTAGCCCTTGCATGTCGTTTGCCACCATGAAGCACTCGAACCGGGACATGTAGGATCCCCACTTCTCTTCCTTGGGGTCGAAAGGTGCTGGCGGGGTGTAGGCAGACATCGTTTTGGGATTCTCCTGTGTTCCGCTCACTCGCCTGGCTGGATTCGGTTTCGGTCTCTGGTCCCTTCTCCGAACGTGGCTTCAGCTCTTTTTCTCGAGTGTGGCTTCAGCTCTCCTCTGCTTCTGGCCTCAAAATCCCACCTTCATCGCCAATGTTAAGTTGGGTGAATGAGGACGCAGCAAGCCAGAGTAGTCAGTGACAACAGCTCTTTATTGTATAGTGAGACTCCAGCAACTGACCCAGGGAGCCAGCTCCCTTTATATACCTTGCAGCTGTGGTGTCAGTTAATTCGAACTTCCCGCCAAACAAACCTATTTACATAACACTGCATGTTCTCCCAGGTATTCCAGGAAATGACACTAGATTTTAAGTTCAGAGAAGAGAGTGCTCCATGGACATGTATTGAACAAGTCCACTTGTTCTCTTTTGTATTAATACAAAAGAGAACAAGTGAACATGAGTGACTTCTAATTTTTCTGATGCATTTAATGAATGCTTCCTCCATCGAGTTTTAAAGAAATTATTTCACTCTTTATGACAAAGCCAAAAAAAGCCATGTCTTTTGAAATTCTCACAAATAGGAGAAAGAAAGAAAGGGGGGGGAGGAAGAGAAAAAGAAAGAAAGAAGGAAAGAAGAAAGAAAAAGAAAGAAAGAATGAATGAATTTGTTTTTCTAAGAATGAGGGAAAAGGCCTATATTATCTAGTAGTTGTATGATGAACTGCTGATTTTGTGCTGTCAATCTGGCCTTTGCTTGTCCAGGCCAGATACTTTTGAAAGCCATCCTTGTTTCCTCCGGAGCCCACGTGAGGCTGTCTCTTCCAGAGCCTGAAGCTCCCTTATGCCAGTTAGGGAAGTCAGCCAATAGCCAAAGCCAGAACCCTGAGCTGTACTGGCTCCTGTTCCATGGGCTCTCAGCAGCTCTAAATTCCAGCAATGATTTTCTTATTACTAGAAATTCCTTCGTGCTCATAAGTGTTTGTTTAATGAGAACCAGATTTGGATCATAAACCTTAACCGTATCAAGCCTTTTTTTGTTGTTAGCTAATGTTTACCTTCCAAGGGAGGACTCTCTCTGTGTCTCAGCTGCACTCCCTTCCTGCTTTAACTGCTTCTCTCTCTCTCTCTCTCTCTCTCTCTCTCTCTCTCTCTCTCTCTCTCTCTCTCTCTCTCTCTCTCTCTCTCTCTCTCTTGCATGGAACCAAAGAAATCAGAAATATGCTAAACTGTATCTGACTTGCAGCTGTAGGGTTTCCCACAATATCTGGGGCTGCCTCAACAAAGTAGCTTATGTGCTTTAACAAACATCAGCTGTTTGTTAAGGTGTAATGAACAAGCTTGAGCCAGAGCGACAACTGCTTTGAGTAATGACGAGGACAGCGTGTAAACTATAGCCTCGCTTGTTTTGCGCTCCCATTGACGACAGCCTGACTCCTGTTTCTGCCAGCTTGATTTCAAAGCCCTTTTCTTTCCATATTTCAAAGGTCAGGGTTCATGGTGGCAGCCAACAAATGGCTGGAGTATCAAGCTGGCAATGGAAGGCTGCTGAGGGTTTCCAGACTTCAGATCCATCATTATCTGTCTGTTAACATTAACATGTTTCCTTCTAGAAATATTATTAAACTAAGAATTACATTGTTTACACTAAGAGCTGTAAAAATACACCAGCCTACAATTTTCCAAAATGGAAATTAATTTAGCAAACAAAACAAAAACAACAAAACTCAACAAGAGGTTGGAAAATTTGTTTCGTATTCTTAATTTAAACATGATTTCCCAGTGATATCCAAGCTTGAAAAATTGTGGTTTGTTTACTTTACTGGGAAAGTGAGGTTTCTTTTTACTATTAGAAAATTTGTTTGTTTTTACTGTTGGAAAATTGGTTTGTTTGTGCTATGGTTTCAGGAAAAAAAAATCATTAAAATTCATGATCGTAAACTTTTTTTTTCAAGGCATAAATAAAAAGAATGACAGTTTATAGCCTATGGAGCTCACATAATTTATTTAAAACCATTTTTCTGATTTCTTCCTCTAGAACAGGGTTGTCAAACTCCCAACCCGCAGGCTGGATGCCTCACATACAGGCCACGCCCACCCCAGTTCTATGAAGGGAAAAAAATGTCATGAAACATCATGTGACAGCAATGTGACGCCGCAAGTTTGAAACCCCTGCTCTAGAACACAAAAGTGAAGAAAAAAGAAGTAGGACCTGCAAGCTTCTTATAATAGATTTACATTTAGGAAATTTGTTTTTCCATTAATAGTTCATAGGGATGCAGGATTTACAATCCACACATAAGGCACATATAATATTTGAATGTAGGTTGTATGAGGAAGTAAAACAACAATATCTGTCCCCAATTATAAATAAATTTCCCCACTGGAATGTAAGGCATAAATTATCATTTCTATTGAAGGCAGACTCTCCTCCCCTGGTAAGGGCTATCACTCGCTATCTTAAAAGGATGACAGCAATACGAGCCAGTTATATTGAAAAGAATTTCATTGATTGTAAGAAAGATGACCTGAGTTAGAGAGGAGCTATCTTATTTGGATTATCTAATTTTGGAAATCTAGTTATTGAACTTCGATATTGTTAAATTTTAAATGTCATATATCATATATTTTTAGACTGTTATTTCTGTAACTGTTTGTTTTATCTTTTTTTTTTGAAAAGGCCTTTGGGCTATTCAATAAAAGAACTACAATCCACATACAATACGAAATGAAACAGATTTTCATTCATTGGGCAAAATAATATGAATTTATAATGGCTTAATTCTTCATTTTAGTATTACAAATTAGGTACATTAATTATTAATTCCTGCCCAACCCTATGGCTTCAACCACTTTTCGAATTGCACTAAACAAAATAAAACTGCATTATTTCCAATGTAACTGGATTTATCTGGAGTTATGATAAACAATTCATTTGCTCTAAACCAGAGGTGAAATCTACTTCCCCTCCCAACCAGTTTGGAAGTGCACGCGCCACACATGCATATCACATGCGTGCACGGACCCTCTATGCATGCGCAAACTCTTCTGTGCATGTGCAGAGGGTAAAAAACAGGTTGACGACTGGGTGGGTGGGTGGAGCTTTGCGCCACCATCGCTACTGGTACCGGTTTGGCCAAACAGATCTGAACTGGGAGCATTTCACCCCTGCTCTGCACTGATATTCCCTCTGCAAATTATGAAATATATATTGTCTGGATTTTGGTCAAATGCTTAGGCAAGAGTTGTTACAATAGGACTCTTATGCCTTTAAGGGCTGCATGCCAAGCAGAATTTCACAGGTTGCTCATTACGTGGCATATGATTTCAATACGGTTCAGAAAATTCATCTGTTGTGACTCGTCTCAGTTATTAACAATTACAGCTCACAAAATAGAAACAAAGGTAGTCATAAAATGGTGATAGAAAAACAAGAACTATCAAAGAAGAAAACCATAAGGATAAAGGATAGGCGGAGGCACTAAAACTATACAAGGAAAAAAGATTACAACCTGTATCAAGACAGTTATCAATGGTAACATCTCTCTATAAGATAGTCTTAACTTTTCCTTAGCATTACTGTATCTAGGATGCAAAAATCTGGGGCGGGGAGGGTGGCACAAAAATGGAGGGAATGGATAATTATTTATTTATCATTGCTGCCATCTAATGGTCATATGGATTTTTGCAGCTGTAATCTGAAGGAAATTTTCTCAAATTTCCTCTGAATTAGGTTGTTAAATTGGTTCATATCAGATCTGCTGCTTTCAAACGGCTTCCTCTGTGCATCCTTTCTGCTCAACAGGAAGCAGCTGTAGTATTTTAACACTTCTCCATAATAGACAGTGGTTATCATTTATACATTTTAAGTTCCATTTTGTTGTCTTCAGATCTTGAATCTTATATCTGAATAAAACCTTATACCTCTGAATATAAAATGTTGAATTTGAATAGGAACTTTGGCTGATTTTCATACCAGTAACATCCCTTCCCTCCTAGAGATTACAAGCAAGCAAGATGCCCTATAATTTATTTCATGACTCATAATTCAAAGAATTACGGGTAACAGAATCTAAAGAAATAGAGATAGGAACCATCCAACCCCCTTAAGCTGATCTTTCTTTGAAGCTTTTGAATCTAATTTTCTTAGAATATTTGCATGGGAGACTAAAAGTTCATTTAATAGATAAAGAATAATAGGAACCCTCCTCCCTTTGCTGCTGGTTCTTTGCATTTAGAGATATTCACTTTTCTCTCTTGGCCTTAGCACAATCTCTTACTTAGCCCATAGGAAATACTAAAATAGGCCACACTACTCTGTTAAACAGATTATATATCAGATCCAATATAGATTTGTGGTCCTAACAAATAGGATGACTTAACGGAATATTTAAATTAAATTTAAAATATTGAGAGAGCTGACACTGAAGTCTGGTACAATATAATATAGGTCAAAGCTCTTAGCAAATAATCCAAGTACATTACAAAAGTAATCTATATCTTCCCTGAGGAAGAGGGAGAAGGGCAGGACGAATGGGTAAGAAGAGAGAAAGAAAAACGGGAAACAAAGAGAAACAGAAGAACCTTATCCATTGTCTGTGACCCTTACCAATTCTTGTTTTAGACCCAGTCAGCAGTGACATTTATTTATTTATTTATAAAATTTGTATGCCGCCCTATCTCCAAGGACTCAGGGCGGCTCACACAACAATTGACCAACAACTATTAAAATCAATAAATATACACAAAAAAATATAAAAAGTTTTAAATTTTTTTAAAATTTTTAAAATATACTACATGCAATGTGCATTTTGATATTCCTATGGAAATAAAATCTTTAGTTAAAAAAGAAGGAGAAGGAAAAAGAAAATTCTGTTATAGGCCAGGCCTTTGAGGTTTCCAAACCGCAAAGCTCACTGTCAGATGTAAATGCCTTATTCTCTAATGTGTAAATAGTATATGAACGGGATATCAGGGGTTAATTTATTCTTCACTTCTTAATGTATTCATAATTCACCACTCCCATATCTAGCTCCACCCATTGTATATATAAGGAGCTGTTTGCACCCTTTTCCTTGCTTCTATCTGTGAATATTCAGTGAATATAGAATGCCTAATGTAAATAAAAGGAGATATATTTAAACTTTAACTCTTACTAAATTTATTGAGTCTGATCCTGAAAATATTGCAACAAGCTGGTAGCAGAGGATGGTTAATTGACTCAATAAAAACTTAAAAATGTCTAAGAAAGATAGGCCCAACACCAGGGCATACAGCAAAGAAATGGAAACAGAACAAGAAATAATCAACGAATCCACAAACGCGATTTCGAGAGAATCCGAAGAATACACCACTGAAGACGAAGAAATAATAGATGAAAATGATGACCAGGAGGAAATCGAAATAGAGAATAACGAACTCAGGTCAGAGATATTAAAACTATTGAAGAGCCAGAAGAATGATGAAAGCCTCATCGCGAACCTCCAAGATATGCTGAGGAACAGCGGAGCAGCGAGAGAGAAGCACATCACTAATGAAAAATCAAAAGACCCAAAAATAGTGAGTGATATGACTGCAGAAAAAATTATTGTGAAGAAGAAAAACGGTGATCCCGCGCGAAATTTTGAATGGCAGCCATCTTGGTTTCAACAGACCTCCAGGGTGAGCGAAGCAGAGCCAATCAGAAAACTCAATTCAAAATTTCTGGCGCGAAGAACATTATCAGACAACGAAAACGAAAAAGAAGATTCAAACACCTCAGAAGAATCAGAATCAGAAAGTGAAGGTGATTCAACAAACAATCAAATAAAATCAGCAATGAAAATGCTTTTTGCTGCATTTGGGCCAAAACTAAAAATTACTAAAAAGCTAACGAAGAAGCGAGCGAGCAAGCCAATGCCTCAAGACCTGCCCGCTCCCATCATGACTACGAGAGCGCCGACGCCCGAACCCAGAGAGCCCTGCCGATACCGCCCCACGCCACAGACCGAAGCAAGCACCAACGCCCTCAAAAGAAGAGGAAGAGCAGCCGCCATCGTCAGGACTCCCAAAATCGAGACAGAGACCGATTCGTCTGAGGAGGAGCAGAACGAGCGAGCCGCAACGAGGAGAACCTCTCACGACGACTCCAGGGAAGAAATGGACAACGCGCATGCGCAAGACTACGCAGACGGTCCGGGAAGACATGAATTGACGAGGAGACCGTGCAGGCTCGTTGCGAGCATCCCCACGCCGTTTTGTGACTTTCTGCATTTACGAGACCACGGACTACCTCAGGTTGTAAGTAATGGACCTAATAGTGTCGGAAATTTACCCAGTGACTTCCCAAAGCTAAGGATAGATGGCATTAATTTGCAAGAATGGTATCAGCAGCTCCAGGTTGTCTTTATGAAGGAAAACTTACTGTTTTTTATCACTAGTCCCCCAAAAAGACCTTGGACTCTAAAAATAGACTGTTTACACCATAGAGCATTTTTCTTATTAATATCTAGTGTGTCTCCTGCAATGTATCACAGCATTAAGCAAAATCTGACTGTTTCAGAAATTATTCAATGCATGTTCAATTTGTTTCACAGTGACAGTGTAGCTACCACCACAAGGATGTCTAAAGATTTCTTTTCATCTAGGATAAAACCAGGGGTTTCCATAAGTGAGCACTTAATATCTTTAAACAAAATAAGAGCTGAGCTGCATTTAAGGGGGGAGGTGATTTCAGACCAAACAATGAAAAGTGTTATTATCAACTCACTTGATCCATCATGGGACAATTATATGTCACATTTAGACACAATCAATCTAGGATACTTATCCATAGAAAGTCTATCCAATAAATTAATAGCAGAAGACAATTCAAGAAGGAATCGTTCTAACAATCACATAGAACACAAACCATATAGGAAAGTAGCTTTCCAAGAAAAATATAATGAAACATTTAAATGTCACAACTGTGGGTCCAGGGAACACAATAGAAGAGATTGCCCCAAAATTTCAAAAGAAAGACATAGGTCTGAATATAGAAACAAATACAATTATAGACAGTCTTCCATGGATAGACATAGATATAGAAGCCCACCAAATTACAAAGAGAATAGAGGGGGCAGAGATAATTCAAAGGATAGAAAATCTGGTTCACTGAATGGATTAAATAAACAAGACAACACTAACATACAGCAGAATGAGAACAATAATTGGCTTATTGATTCTGGAGCAACTAATCACACCACTAATAACAAAAATATATTGTCTTCATTTGTAGAAGATAAATTTGTAATAAAGGTAGCTAACCAAGAAAAGGTTCAAGTATTAGGTAGAGGGAATGTAACCTTGCCTGGTCTAGGAAAAATAGAGGGGGTATTACTAATACCTGAAATACCTCATAACATACTAAGTGCCATAAAACTAAGTAGGGATTCTGATATTAACATTGTCTTTTCTAAAGGAAAAGCGACTTTGGAGAAAAATAAAATAGATATCGGCACTGTGATGATTAAAGGAGGCCTACCTTATCTAATAACAAAGGAAAAATGGTTGCACAACATTGATTCAAATATGGAAGATTGTATTGAAGTAGATGATGAAAACATTAGCAACAGTGACAATGATGAATGTAAAATATCTCATGATCACAAAGATGCACACAATGAAAAAAAACCAAAAATAGGTAAGCCAATTCATGATGAGTGTGCTCACATCTTACATAGGAAGTTAGGACATGCCAGTTTTCCTGTAGTACAAAAAATGACTGAACACGCAGAAGGTGTTAAAATAAAAAATTGTGAAAACTATTTGGAATGCTCAGTATGTAAATCTACAAAACTAAAAACTAGCCCCAGGCCAAGAAAATCTACTAGATCAACCAACAAAATTTTTGATTTAGTACACATGGACTTAGTTGGTCCACTAACTCCATCAATCACTTATAGAAAACGTTACTTCTTGACCATAGTAGACGATTATAGCCGCTATGGATTTGTTTATACATTAAAACACAAAGATGAAACCTTTCAAAAATTTAAAGAATTTTATAAACGCATAGAAACACAACACAATATCAAAATAAAACAAATCATGACAGATAGGGGATGTGAATTCATGTCTAAAGAATTCTCCCAATGGTTAAAGGACAAAGGAATGTTACATTACACATCTAGTCCATTTTCTGCGTTCCAGAACGGGATTGTAGAGAGGAAGAACTCAACATTACAAACCATGATTAGATGCACATTGGAAGATGCTGGCTTAAGCAAACAATTCTGGTCAGAAGCCCTACATTATTCCAATTACACACAGAATAGAACCTGGTCCAGCATTGTAAATAAGACACCATATGAAGTGATGTATAATAGGAAACCAAAATTGGCACACATGCACATATTTGGAGTCACTGCAGACGTACACATACCTAAGCAATTAAGAAGAAAGGGAGAAAACGTGTCCAGAAGACTCAGATTTATGGGATATGAGACAGGCACTAAAGGGTACAGATTCATTGATAATAATAACAAATTTATAGTCTCCAGAACAGCTGTGTTCCATGAACAGGCCAACTGGTCTAAAATACATCTTAATGAAATATTTCCAAGTAACAACAAAGATACAAAATCTCAAGAGAAAGGGACTATAGAAAAGCAAAATATCAACAAATATAAAAACAAAACAAAACATGGACAAATAGCCAACACAAAATAAAGACAGACACACTAACAAAAAAGGAAGCAAGATATTTGCATGATAACAATAGTAAACCTGAAAAAACAATTAGAAACACCAGAAATCAAATGCCAAATAAATACAAGGATTACATAATGCATATGGATGGTGAGTCAATGACCTAATATGACCTAATACATATGAGGAAGTGTTAAAACTCCCTCGTAAAGAAAAAGAAAAATGGGAATTAGCGATGAAAAAAGAGATGGAAAGCTTACAAGGATTAAATGTATTTACACCTGCAATTGCACCAAAAGATAAAACAATTATTGGTACCAGGTGGATATATAAAATTAAGAACTTAGAGGGAGGCAATACCTTATACAAAGCTAGACTAGTTGCACAAGGTTATGCACAGAAATATCCGGAGGACTATACTGACACGTATTCCCCCACTGTAAGAACTGAGAGTGTCAAAACAGCTCTAGTGGTAGCATCAGCATTCAATCTCGATGTATTCCAATATGACATACAGACTGCGTATCTACACGCAAAACTAGATAAGGAAATATATGTAAGAGCACCTCACAGTCAATACACAAACAAGAATGAGACTTGGTTGTTAAACAAGAGTTTATACGGGTTAAAACAATCTGGTAAACGATGGTATGATTGTCTAGTAAAAGTACTTAAAACCATGGACTTCAATGCTACCACTGCTGATAACTGTTTCTTTGTCAAAAAGGGTGATGATTACATAGAATTTGTATTAATCTATGTGGATGACATTTTATACATAGGAAAACATAAAGAGAGAAGAGAAACTTTTGTAACCAAGCTAAATGAACATTTCTCATTGAAATCTTTAGGCAAAGTAAACAAATACCTTGGTGTTCAAATCAATAAGACTAAAAGAGGATTCAAACTTACTCAGAGAGATAAGATCATAGAGCTCTTAAATAAATGCAATCTAAGTGATGCCAAACCTTGTGATACTCCTATGCAGACTGACTTTCTAAAAAATGCTGATGAATCATCCCCTGAATTCAAAGATAACACATTTTATAGATCAGTCATAGGTTCACTTCTTTATATATCTAATTGGACAAGACCGGATATCGCTTTACCCCTCAATCTATTATCCAGACATGTCAGCAAGCCAACAATGTACTACTGGGAAGCTGTTAAAAGAATATTAAGATATCTGAAAAATACACTAGACTTTTGTTTAATGTTAGAACCTAACGATAATAAAGAACCAAAGCTTACATGTTACGCAGATGCGGACTGGGCTGGAGACACCTCATGTAGAAAAAGTACATCTGGTTATATATTCCTCTTAAATGACTGTCCAGTTTACTGGTACACTGGTAAGCAAGAATTAGTGGCCACTTCAACGACAGAAGCAGAATATGTTTGTTTATCTAAAGCTGCAAATAACCTTGTGTGGTTTAATGATTTAATTTCAGATGTTTGGAAAAAACCTGCTTTGCCTTTTGTTATGCATGAAGACAATAAAGCAGCTATTGAAATATCTAGATCTGACGCCATTGGACAAAGGTCCAGACACATAGATATAAAATTTAAACATGTGAGACAATTATCTCAGGATGGATTTATTAAAGCAGTGCATTGTGAAACTTCGGAACAATTAGCTGACATATTGACAAAGCCTTTACCTTCTAAGCAGCATAAATACTTAACTTCTAAGTTGTATGTTTTGTACTGTCCTGAATCTGAATGTAATTGGTGTTGCATAACGAATAGGCATTTAGAGGGGGATTTGTCAGATGTAAATGCCTTATTCTCTAATGTGTAAATAGTATATGAACGGGGTATCAGGGGTTAATTTATTCTTCACTTCTTAGTGTATTCATAATTCACCACTCCCATATCTAGCTCCATCCATTGTATATATAAGGAGCTGTTTGCACCCTTTTCCTTGCTTCTATCTGTGAATATTCAGTGAATATAGAATGCCTAATGTAAATAAAAGGAGATATATTTAAACCTTTAACTCTTACTAAATTTATTGAGTCTGATCCTGAAAATATTGCAACACTCACATTCAGCACATCTCAGAGACATGTTGTAGGCTCATATTCCTCAGTAGGGAACCATCTTCAGAAATGTTTGACAGTGATCTTTGTAGAACCAGATGTGTCTGTACGCCTCTAAAAACATCTTGGTCTAGAGCTACTTTAGCTTACACCACCCTTTTCTCTTGAAACCTTTAATACTTGTAGGTCCTGGGATGCATGTCTATTTCTCCTTAATAGGATCCTGACATGATTAGTAAAATTGCAACCCCTTTACAAAACAGCCTAGAACCATTTAAATTTTAAAGAATTAAATAGCGAGTTCACAGTCATTTAAAAATTTATATCCATATAATGGAAATGTCATAAAGTGAAAGGAATGAGAATGCAACTATAGTTGTAAAGATAAGCTCTATTATCTAGATGAAGTTCCATTCAGCTACAGACATATATGCAGTGGTGGGATTCAAATAATTTAACAACTGGTTCTCTGCCCTAATTATTTCTTCCAACAACCAGTTCACCAAACTGCTCAGAAAGTTAACAACCGGTTCTCCTGAAGTGGTGCGAACTGGCTGAATCCCACCACTGCATATATGTGAGGTATATTCAAAGATAGCAATTTCTCAGAAGCATGGCCTAATGGAGGTGGTGGGTTATTTTTGCTCTGTGAGATCTCCACTGCCATGCAGTCATCAATGTTTTTACTTTTGGTCTCCAATGAGTACCATTCTTTGTTATTATTATTATGGTTGGTTGCACAGTCAGCCAGATGTTTAGACTGGATTTTACATCTTTATAAACCCATCAAATATTGTTTAATAGTGTTAAAGGCATCTTCACAAGTTGAAAGTTGTTCCAAGTAAAACTGCCTTTTGCAATTGGCTGATGGTGTTTTATCAATGCCAATAGTGTTCAAGTAGTGCTCCACATCTTTTGGGACTGCATCCAAGGTGCCTATTACTATTACTGTATTTTTTGCTCCACAAGACACACTTTTTTTTCCTCCCAAAAATGGGTGGAAATGTCTGTGCATCTTATGGAGCGAATATGGGCGACAGGAATTAGTGGTGAACATTTGCAGCATTCCCTGCCGCCTGGAGCAGCTGATCAGCAGTATTCTGGGAGGCCGATCCAACTACTGATCAGCTGCTTGGTGGTGAAAGGTCCAGTGTTCCCTGGCAGAGGCAACAGACATGGAGGAGGCAGGTTGTTTGCTATTTGCTGCAAGGACACTAGCCAGATGAATACTGGATGGATGCTGGGAGGCAGAGGCAGATTTTTTTCCCCTTGTTTTCTTCCTCTAAACCTAGGTGCGTCTTATGGTCAAGAGCGTCTTATGGAGCAAAAAATATGGTAGTTCTATCTTATTATCATTAGATTTTTATCCTGCCTTTAAAATTAAATGACCAACTCAAGACAGCGAACATATCTCCTGCCTCCAAGTTAACACATAACAATACCCCACAATCCTCTGAGGTTGGTTGGCCTGAGAAAGAGTGACTAATCCAAAGTCACCTCATGGTTTTCATGCCTAAAGGAGGCCTACAACTCACAGTCCTCTGGTTTCTAGCCCAGCATCGTAACAACTACACCAAAGTGACTATTCTTTCTTTCAAGCCTATTTATGCACGCAGTCTATGTCCTATGTTTCAGTGGTCTAGCATTTAAGAATTCAGTGTGGAGGATGGAGATTGATCCTCTGAAAGAGCAATTTGACTTCTGCTTTCTCTGAAGAGAGCAAGCCAATTGGCAGAGTGATCCATTGCAGGATCTCCAAACATGAGCTGTTAATTGCCTGCCTCTCTCAGCTTCAGGTACTCTTGTGGACAGAACATTAAGGAGAAAATAGGCAGTAAATGACAAGAGCATGAAAAACCACAAGCACATTGGTTATTATTTTGATTATTATTTGAATTAAATTAGAGGATATATTAAATATACTTTAATTACATCTCTCTTCCTTCTTCTTTTTTAAAAATAATGTTTATTAAATTTCCAAAAATTAAAATACACAGTACAAAAAGAAACATAATACACAAAAAACAAGACACACACACAAAAATATAAACAAACAAAAACAAACATATCAAATTTTTAATACTAGTAACAATTTTTCTCCATTGGTATCTCTAACCTATTTAACCTCTTTACACAAATGGTTTATTTATTTACTTAATTCAATTTGGATGCCTCCTGACTCCAGACCAACTTTGGATAGCTCACAATATAATATGATAAATGATTCTTCCTGACCAAGCACCAAACTTTTAAAAATAAAAACAATAAAAACAAACATTCAATGCATATTTCTCTTTCATATATTGTTTAGTTGTTCCATAAATAATCACAAAAGTAAGCAATTCAGTCCAAATAACAAAGGTATGGAGGAAGTACTTGAAACTTCCAGACCTTCCTGATTCAAATATGACTTTCTAATTAAACAAGTTATTACTTTTACAGACTTTGTTTAAAAGCGAGTATGAAGTTGTCATTTAAATGTTTCTAAGCTATGTGTTCTTGGATAATACAAAATCAAACAATGGTGTTGCAATGGCTTACACCCTTAGTCCATTATTTTAGTGAGAATTCTTTAGTTTTATTTAGACAGTAAGATTTCTTTAATTATTTGTCATCAATATGTAGCATCACAACTTTTGTCCAGCCCTGTTTAGACATTTACTACATTTCCTTCTGCTACACAGGCATCCCTATTGTTTCTGGTATATTTAACAATTGATCATAATAAAGAACAAGCAGAATTTACAATGCTTCCTTGGAATTATTCCGTGAAAGCTTTTGATTATTTGACTTTTACCTCTGTCAAACAAATCTTATGAACAAAACTACTTTCAACAATCTATTAGGAAAAAATTACTTTTAAAGGAAGCAGCCAAGGAAGACTCCTCCCTCCTTATAACCTGCCCAGAGCTATTTACAACCTGCTGTGCTATGAAAATAATTCCAGGAAAAGATTAGGCCCAGCTCCAACTTCATTTCCAACCAATTCCCGACCCAATCCACCTACTCTAAACCTTTCTTAAAATCATGAATAACAACTAGCAAGTTAAAAGGAAACAGAGAATAGGAATAAAATGGGCTGTTCTTGCAACAAAGGGGATCTGTCTGGGGATGGTCCTTATTCATGTCTTCATAAATGACCTTCAGTTGACTTAAGCTCTGAAGTTGTTAAGATTACTGATGATGCAAATGGTACTTAATGTAGTTTAAATAAAAAGAACACCCCCTTCTCCTAACTAGAAACTGATTATTAAAATATAGTGATATACCAAACTTCCCCAATCCTGGAACCTCTAGATGTGTGGATGTATTATCCCAAAGCATTTGGTTTTATGAGAATAAAATGCTGGGTTTCATACACACATTCATTGTGATCCAGTAGGATTCTTCCAATGAATGTACATTGTTGTGTCATATTTTTATATTTCATGATTACAAATTCCATTTTCTTCTTTTCTATTTTTCAGTGGAAGTTTCTTCTATTAACAATAACTTAATAGAATGTGTAACAAACTTTACCGAGTCCCCTTAATATTAACTGGGGATTGTGAAAAATAAATCCAAGATCTCAAGAAAAGCAACTATGAAAAAGTCCTTTTGACTACCTTGCAAAAATATTTTAACAAGTGGGGGGTTGGGGGTGGGATGGTATTTTCAGTAGGTCTACAAGACTTGCAAACTGTAATATTTACATGTCTATGGAGTTTCTGGTTTTTCTTTGAAGACATTTTGCTTATCCTTCTTCATCCTTCCATTCCCCACCATCCAGTCAGAGCTGAAGAAGCTTCTTGGATGAAAAGAGAAACATCTTCAAAGAAAAACCAGAAAGTCCAGTTGCCTCTTGAAAAAAGCACCTTTGTAACATTTACAGTTGAAACCCTTTAAATTCTGTGTGATCAGTTTGTTTGCCTTCAAGTCATGTAGCTCAAAGATTTAGCTGCTGGAGGCGTGGCATTTCTCAGAAATTGCACATAGACAAACAGGAAAACGATGAAATGTTAAAAATAGTTATAGTGGGCAAATTGAACTTTTAAACAGACTGGCTTTAAACATCCACCCCCACTTTTATTTTGAATATATTCAAGCAGACACTTTCTCTCCTGATAATCTGTAAATGGAGACCATGCCAAGTACAGTAATTGATTCTGATTTCTGTGAATTGGACTATCACTGTGAATTGTGATGGGCTTAAGTTAATAATTTCCTTGAGACCTGGATTTGAAAAAGGGACATTAACAACCAAGGATATCAGATGACTTGAGTTAGAAGATGGCCTCTTGATGGAAGCAGAAGAGCCCAACTAAGTTAAAAGACAGTTGTTGAAGATAACTCACATTCCCACCCCCAGGCTAGCAATGGGAACAAAAAGCAAATTGTGGGTTGCAGTTTTCAAATGTGTTATGGAAGAAATGATTAAAAAAAAAATGAGATGGGATTTTATAAACTAACACTATTTTTATATGGGATTTTTTTGTTGTTGTTAAAAATTGGCACGATTGTGAAGTTTTCTAACCATTCCTCCTTTATATTTGTATACTGTGTGAAAATGTACCATGTAAATATTGCTTAATGCTGGTAATTCACTTTAGTAGTTAGAGTATGTGGAACGGCTGAGAATTGAGCTCTGGCCAGCCATTATCACAAGGGATGGCTAATTGTACTAGTATGTTGTAACATGTACAATTAGCCTTCCTATAGTAAGCAAAAATAATACTAAAAATATTATACTAGTACATATATTTGTCTCTTTTGAATTTTTGAGCAAAGTAAAGTAAAACATGACTCACAATATCATTGTGATATGTGTATTGTGTTGATAGCTGCTATTCATAAGCAGTCTCTGCATGCTTGTTTACATCTGTTGTATATGTTTCAGTGTTCAGTCTTATCAATTGTTATGCATTTCAAAAAGAACTTGGAAGCCTTTGCTACACATGTAACTTAATCTATGTCCTTTCTATGTTTGTATAAAATAGATACATATACATGCACTGGACACCATCTGCTCACCGTAGTTTTCCAAGCCTATTAATTAGAGGAGGGGGGCGGAATAAAGGGAACCAGAGATTGAGATTCTGGAGCTTTGTAAGGGTTGAATATATACACCCTTGTAGTCTGTTACTAGACCTCTCAGAGTATTCATAGTAAAACAAAATATGCTCATCTAAAAATACATTAATATGCAAAGTCAGATGTCTTTTTCACTGATTTATGTAAGCCTTTATGTACACAAATATTTATGTAATATCTGTATTGCAAACATCTGGATATCTCCTAGATGGCAGCAAACAGTTGAAAAATATAGCTTTTTGCTCTTATCTATTTGTTATCCAAATTTTTGCAACCCAGATATGGTAGCCTTACATAAATCAGTAATACATGTGTTACTAAGATGAAGATCTCCAGCTAGGTAGGCATATGAAGAGATAAAGATTAAGTAGATTTGAGCTGGAATTTAGAAATCTTCATGAAATGAAAAATATGTTGAAATCTGAAGCAAACATTTTGTGCCTTACAAGTTTAAACCATTGTGTGGCTAAATCGAAATGTGCGACAACTTGGTAATTTGGATGTTGATCAAGAAAAAATCTGGATGGCCTTCCAGGCTGGGATGACTTGCCCCTCTGTCCCTCTCTTGCTTGTGGCACATACAATGGTGCATGTAACAATTTCCCCAGCATCTTCATTTCCATTTTCCCCCCTGTAGCCATTTCAGATCACACTTGAATTCAAGCCTAACCTGGGCAGCTAGCCCAGCTGTTCCTCCCTTCCTCCTCTGACCTCCTTCTCTTCCCTTACTTATCCTTAGCCATGCTATGTTACCAATGGTGACATTATAAGTGGAAAGCCCAGTCATCTCTATCTGAAATATGTGTGTATGTTCCATGTGTCTATAAAAAGTTTCTTGCATGTGGACCACCAGAATTTTTTTTTTTTAATTTGATTTATATGCTGCCCTTCTCCGGAGACTCAGGACGGCTTACAATGTGTTAAGCAATAGCCTTCATACTTTTGTATATTTATACAAAGTCAGTTTATTGCCCCCATAATCTTGGTCCTCATTTTACCTACTTTAGAAAGGATGGAAGGCTGAGTCAATCTTGAGCCTGGTGAGATTTGAACTTGCAGTAATTGCAGGCAGCAGATGTAAGTGGATGTTAATTAGTCTGCTGAGCCACCAGAGCTCTTTGGCTATAAACTTTAAAGGCAAAACACAGAAGGATGAAAGAAACAATGTAATCTACAAAATCAATTGCAACCAATTCTAGGTGGGACAAATATCACATCAATTAAAAACCAGGATCCACGAACACCAGCTGGAAGTCAAATGCCACGATCTCAAATCCTTAATCTCTACCTACATTGACACCAAACAGCACCAGTTCAATTGGAGCAACACAAAAATCATTGGCCATACTACCACCTGCCACACTTGAGAGTTCATCGAAGACTGGCACTCCATAAGCAATTCCATCAACAGGCACATTGACCAACGACCAGCCTACAAACCCCTCAGAATCCAAATCAACTGCACAGTCAACCAGAGACAGCACCGACCCTCAATCAACCCACCTAACCCTCCCCACCAGCAGTTCACCCCCACAATGACCCTGACCTGATGTAATCTCCTTATCACAAGACCCATCACAAGACTCACTGACGACTCACAGCTGATCCATCACAAGACCCTCACTTGACACACTCACACCTGAAGTCCTTATAAAGAGAAGAACACTGACACTAATATCCCCTAAATTCCTCTGAAGATATTACCTAGCCTGGTAATGAAACGTTCGGAAACCAACCTACAAGCTCGGAGAACGAACCCTCACCCTCACTTTAAACTAGAGGTGGGTTTCAGCAGGTTCTGACCAGTTTTGGAGAACCGGTAGTAGAAATTTTGAGTAGTTCGAAGAACCGGTAAATACCACCTTTGACTGGCCCCGCCCCCATCTATTCTCTACCTCTCGAATCCCAGCTGATCGGGAGGGAATAGAGATTTTACAGTATCCTTCCCCTGCCACACCCACCAAGTCATGCCTACCAAGCCATGCCATGCCCACCAAGCCACACCTACAGAACTGGTAGTAAATTTTTTTGAAACCCACCACTGCTTTAAACTAAATTAAATTAGTTTCTTTTCCTGATACTTTGCCTTTTAGGAGGATGGTTTCAGCATATCCTTTAAAAACCAAAGATAGAATTTAGCCAACATTTTAAAATCTTGGACATCACTAATTTATAATACAGCAGTATTTCTCAACCTTGGCAAGTTTCAGATGGGTGGACTTCAGTTCCCAGAATTCCCCAGCCTGGAGTACAATAATACCAGGGGTGGGTTCTATTTACCTTTACTATCGATTTGCAGCAGGGCCGCACGTGCGTGCTTGCTTCACTTGTGTGTGCGTGCGCGCTCTTCTGCGCATGCGCAGAGGCGTTTTGATGATGTCAGGGTCGGTGGGCGGAGCCTCCTGCCAGTTTTACTACCAGTGCTATAGAACCGGTGTGAACCGGGGGCAACCCACCACTGAATAATACTTGCCCTTATTTCACATGGCCCAGAAACTGAAATGGAAGTGTGGATAAGAAGAGAAGGGGAGTGGTCCTCTAGAACCTGCTTCTCCTCTAGGAGCCAGAGAGGTGGAACATAATGTGAAAAGGAAAAAGAAAAAGAATGTTAAACAAACTTTTTAAAGATCAGTAGCAGAACCAGAAAAACACATTCTGCCAATTATATATTGAGCATAATCTCTACATATGATCCAGGCATGTTATTAAAGCTGAGGAGGATGGGGTTTAGGAAATGCCACCTTAATATGCATCATTGCTGGACAGAGATGTAAGAAACGATCAAAATGGTAAACAATGCCATTAAAATAAGGAGCCTTAATATACAGCCTCAGATTTTCTCTGTGTTGCAAGAATAGTGAAATGTTCTGCCAGCTCTGCTGACTATAAATAATTACTTTTAATCAATGACGAGGTAACCTGTATGCAGTAGCATGAGCAAGAACTATATTTGAAGAGACACCGGTTTATGTTCGCATAATCACTCTGTATATGCCTCTTTGTTTTGCCAAGAAATGGCCTTCAGTGAAACTGGAATTGCTAATGAAGCAATTCTTAGTGTTGTTGCAAAGATCCTTAAAAACCCAAAGACCTGCCAGGTATTAATTAATCTACTGGAAAAAAAAAGGTGCAAAGGCTTTCTTTTATCTATTGAGAGAAGTATATTCAACTAACGATCCAAAACTTGTCTCATTCAATTGTCCTGTCCAATCCTTTTTATGCCACCCACCATTCCTTGCTTTTCAATGCTGGAAAACCAGGATGCTGAAGAAGCCAACTCTACAGCTTTAGAGAGAGGCAGGAGCAGGATCCCATAAAAAAAAAAAAAGGAAAATTGTAAAAAACCAAACATGCCTAAACAAAAACAAACATTCTGACATTAGCTGGACATAAAGTACTGGGCACAAGAAATTCTAGATAAATAGAGCAAATAGTCGAACAGCATTGCATTCTGCTAAACAGGTTTGTTTGCATCTGTGCCATTTTATTAACCCAGAAAAACAACACGTGACTCTGCTATTTATAGGACTGAAAAATATGTGCCTATCTCCCCATCGTCACTTGAGAATGTACTTCAGCAGTACTAATTTTTTGCTTGTCTAATATTTTCTAAAAACTTTTATTTTCTCACCACAGTTTTAAGAATCTGTTGCATGGCATGGAATCCCATAAAACTTGCTTTATATCAGTAATTAGAATCAGTTTATCTTTCAATTTTTATCCAGTCTTAAAGAAAAAAGAAATAGCAACATTTAAAGGATTTATTAAATATTATTTATTTATTTATTTATTTATTTATTTATTTATTTATTTATTTATTTATTTATTTATTATATTCTTTAGCCACCCATCTCCCTCCTTCCCAACTTCCTTCAATAATAAAAAATACACAGAAAATATACTTTTTTTTTTTTATGAGAAAGGCATTTTAAAAAGCCACTTTCATTCACCAACATATCCTATATGTTTTCCCAGGCAGAGGCTTCATATCTTCCTTTCCAATCAAGTCATGTGCGGTTGTCCTGTCCTGTTTCACCCTCCCATTAAACTACCACATACTCAGTAGTGGGTTTCAATTTTGGCCGCTACTGGTTCACTCATGGGTGCGTGCGTGCTTGCGTGCAATGTTTCTGTGCATGCGCAGAGACGTCCGTGCGGATTGGCAGAGCCTCCTGCCGTCAACACTACCGGTTTGCCTGATCTGAGGCGAACCAGTAGCAACCCACCAGTGCACAGGATTTAGGATTTAGGATCCTCTACTCTTACCCATCATCTCATCCACTTCCACCCTCCATCCACTGTCTGCTGTTTGCCGTTTGAAGCTATTAACTTAGCACACATGCTTGGCTTTTACTAAAACAGAAAAGGAGTAATTCTTAAACTATAATATCAGTAAAGTGCAAAACAGAACAAACTGAGATCCAAGAGGGGAAAAGCAACAATCATCTCTAGCTCTTGGCTTTAGTACAATTAGTTAAAAGTTCTGTGAATGATTTATTATCCTTCCCAGAGAAAACTTTATGCAGGGTGTGTTCAAATAAGTCAAGGTGGTGGCCATTAGAGGGTGACAAATGCTCTGTCTCTGTTTTATGTGGGAAACTCCACTGCATCATCATGGATGCCCTCTTGACCTAGCAGACATCCTTGCAGGAACACAGCCCTCTTTTTTTCTGTCAAGGTCCATTTTTCCACTTTTTTTGTCCAAGCGTCACCTAGAATATGTAGTTATTATCAGTCAACTGTTGCAGTTAGTTAGGCCAATAATCTCGTATAGTCCTAGGAAAGCAGGTTGCCAATCTCTGAGCTATTCTTACCTTTTTGGGGGAAGAGTTGAAATCCTTCCAAATTATTTTTGAATAAATGTATGGTTTCTAGTTTATTACAAATGTAAACCAACCACTTCAAAATGTCTATGGAGATTCTCAGTCATCCAGATCATGGTTGTCCCAAAGGTGCTTTTTTCAAGAGACAACTGGATTTTCTGGTTTTTCTTTGAAGATGTTTCGCTTCTCATCCAAAAAGCTTCTTCAGCTCTGACTGAATGGTGGGGAATGGAAAGATTTATACTCCTTGCAGACAGCTGGACATTCAGCCAACATAACATACGTGCACACTTCAAACCCAAGAATTCACTAAGGCAGACGCTTGTCCATCCCAAGGATAAAACACACAGACAGAAACTGAGCAATGTGGTATATGCAGTACAATGCAGTGAGCCATGTGCAGATCTGTACATTGGGGAAATGAAACAACCACTTCATAAATGCATGGCACAATTTAGGAGAACAAACACATCAGGACTGGATTCAGCAGTCCATCTGCATTTAAAAGACACAGGCCCCTCTTTTGAAGACAACAAAGTCCATATTTTGGACAGAGAGCATCACTGATTTGAAAGAGGGGTTAAAGAGGCCATCTATGTCAAAATTGAACAGCCTTCTCTCGATAGAGGAGGAGGGGTACGATATCATCTATCTCCAATCTACAACACAGTCCTTTCAACAGTTCCAAGAAGGCTCCACACCAATTTGCACCACTCAGGTGACTCTGATGACACAAACAAACCTCCAGATGACCTTAACGACCTGCTTAAAGAATGCAAATGTCCAGCTGTCTGCAAGAATTATAAATTCTTCCATTCCCCATCATCCAGTCAGAACTGAAGAAGCTTCTTGGATGAGAAGCGAAATGTCTTCAAAGAAAAATCAGAAAGCCCAGTTACCGCTTGAAAAAAAGCATCTTTGGGACAGCCAATTCCAAGTTATTGGCTTTTTAAAATGGCAATAAACAAGTAAGTTATTTTAATTTTCTTCATTATGTTTTCTTCTATTATGTTTGTTATACTGCTGACTAACTAACATCTTCCCTGGCGGTTTTCATGTCAGAATGGACAAACATCCCTAAGCCCAGCAGAGATAGCTAATTGTCTTGAAGTTTCAATGTTATGTAAAATCTTCATCCTATCTTCTATAAGAGCATTATACATTACCAGCATTTTCTTTTTTTAAAATTTTATTTATTTAAATACAAACAAGTAACAAGTACAACAAAACATACAAAACATGTAAACAAGAATTCAAATACACATTTTATCAAAGTTGTGGCAACTATACATTACCAGCATTTTCTTTGGTAGATCTTTCTTTCTGATAGATCTGAATTAGATTCATGATAGTGACTGATCAGAGGAACACTATCCTTCGAAGTAAATGCTAGTGGGCAATGAAGACATTTTAAACATGGCTTCATCATAGAAATGGAGCATTATCCAAATGAAGGGAAAGTTTAATGAAGCAATAAAGCCAATCAAATAAAATGCAGAGTGAAAACAGAAGCATAAATTGTTAAGGAAAAATGAGCTCAAAATTATTAGATTTTGGCAGTAAATTCAATCTGTGATTTATAATCCCACCTGCTTCATATTCAAATTCTGATATTACTGTATCTATAGGGGAAATTGCTGCATATAATAATATGACTCCATCCATTTCAAATATAACTATGATTAAAATAGCATCTGGAAAGAGGGGAGAAATAAATTGTTGTGCACCTCAATTTGCAAAAGGTATATAATTGATAGCCTTCATAAATACATCGTTAGTAGCATTATCTTTTATCTGAATTCCAAGTTTTCCTGTATTTATATATATTCATTACATTCTTTTAAATAGCATAATAAAAATAATTTGTAAAGCATTTTCTTCAAAACAGATATTTTATTAAAAGGCATAGTGCCACTGGCAATAACAGAAGTCGCCTCCATCCTCCACTCCACTAATCCAAAATTATTTCTCCTTTGCTAACAAGAAAGCTACTATAAAATCAGTCCTATTGATAAAGAAAAATAAATGTCTTTAATCTCAGAACAGCATTAAACTGGAGGAGGAAGGGATATGAAATCAATGGAGGTGAAAGTCATAGAAAACAATGATTAGACTCTACAATAAGACGGTATCTCAAACAATAAGGTGCTGTAGAGGCGTAATCCCCACATCTTTCAGGGCTAGCATGTGGGGATTACCTTACTATAACTTGAACTAATTTGATTGTTCATCTTCCATCTCTCATCATAATAACCTTATTTGTGGGGTGCCGCAAGGGTCAGTCCTCTCACCCCTTCTGTTCAACATTTATGTAAAACCGCTAGGCGAGATCATCCGTGGTTTCGGGGTGAGTGTTCATCAGTATGCTGATGACACACAGCTATACATCTCCACCCCAGACCACCAATGATGCCCTTGCTGTGATGTCCCGTCGCCTGGAGGCCGTGCGGATCTGGATGAGGAGAAACAAGCTCAGACTCAACCCCTCCAAGACCGAGTGTCTGTGGCTTCCGGCGTCCCGGTATAGTCAGCTGGTACCATCACTGACAATAGGGGATGAGATCTTGCTCCCCACAGAGAAGGCCCGCAACTTGGGTGTCCTCCTGGATTCACGGCTATCTTTAGAAGATCATTTGACGGCCGTGGCCAGGGGTGCCTTTTATCAGGTTCGCCTGATCCGCCAGTTGCGTCCCTTTCTGGATCGGGACGCCTTGCGCACGGTCACTCATGCCCTAGTTACCTCCCGTATGGACTACTGTAATGCTCTCTACATGGGGCTCCCCTTGAAAAGCACCCAGAGGCTCCAACTGGTCCAGAATGTAGCCGCGCGGGTGATTATGGGTGCAGCTCATTACACCCATGTAACACCTCTCCTACGCGAGCTGCACTGGCTCCCGGTGGTCTTCCGGGTGCGATTCAAGGTGTTAGTTATCACCTTTAAAGCGTTCCATGGCTTAGGACCTGGGTACCTACGAGACCGTCTTTTGCCACCAATAGCCTCCCACCGACCAGTTCGTTCTCACAGGGAGGGACTACTTAGAGTACCGTCAGTCAAATTATGCCGACTGGCGACTCCCAGGGGGAGGGCCTTCTCTGTGAGGGCTCCAACCCTTTGGAATGAACTGCCCCCGGAGAAACGGAATATCCCTGATCTCCGTGCTTTCCGCCATGCCCTCAAGACCCTGATATTTCAACAGGCGGGGCTAAACATATGAACATGTGAATGATTTTTTTTTTAAATGTTATCTAATTCTGGGTTTTATTTAATTGATCAAACTAAGTAATAATTTTAATTAGCAATTTTATGATGTTTGTGCGTCTATATTTTTCTTGACTGTACACTGCCTTGAGTCCTACGGGAGAAAGGCGGTATAGAAATATAATAAATAAATAAATAAATAAATAAATAAATAAATAAATAAATAAATAAATAAATAAATAAATAATTTAAGGGGCTAGTTTCAATATATAAAGACCCAAATTGTACCTGAATGTTTGCCTTCTTTTGCCAGATAACTGAGATATTACAGGGGCCTTCCATGTTGCCTCTCCAAGAATTCTTGAGGTGCAATTAAAAGTTGCATTCTTGAGTGGGAGCTGCCCAAAATTATATACCGTATTTTTCGGAGTATAAGACACCCCCCCAAAAGTGGGTTGAAATGTCTGTGCATCTAATACAGCAAATCTTGCCGAAGCTCTGTCCACCCACTGGCTCCCACCCTTAGGCCATTTTTGGCCTCTGCGTATCGCATTTTTGTCCTCCACACACTCCATTTTAGACCCGTTCCAGGCTGCAGGGATTGCCACAACACATCGCTGCTGATCGCCGCCTCCGTGCATTGCGTTTTCAGCCTCTGCATGTCGTGTTTTTGGCCAGTTCCAGACAGTGGGTATCGCCACCGCTGCTGATCCCTGCCACCTGGAACAGGCCGAAAACACAAAGCGTGGAGGCCAAAAATGGGGCATGTGGAGGCTGAAAACATGATGTATGGAGGCTGAAAACGCAATGAATGGAGGTGGCAATGGGCTGTGGCAATCCCCTCAGCCTGGAACAGCTGATTGGTGGTATTCCAGGAGGCCGATGCAATTGCCAATCAGCTGCTTGTGCTGAATCAGGCTGCGACAACGTGCTGAAGCTGACCAGGTTGTTTGCTGCAAGGACGCTAGCCAGATGAATACCGATGGATGCTGTTGGCAGAGGAAGAATTTTTTTTCTCGTTTTCCTCTCCAAAAACTAATGTGTTTCTTATATTCTGGAGTGTCTTATACTCCAAAAAATATGGTAAATGTTTTAAACAAATGTTCTTTGGCATTTCACACATTTTCCCTCACTTTGGAAATTGATATAGCTCTTCCATTACTTTTATAATGGAAGTCTTTTAATAGTTGGGCTGCTGTAAGTTTTGCTGGTTGCCATTATTTACCTATACTGTTTCATTATTTTTAGTATATCCTTTTTAAAAAAAATTCTCTAAAGAAGAAATTCTAAATAAATTAATTAATCAATACACAATTAGAGCTCTACTTCACATAGCATTTTAAAATAATAAATCAAAATAATCTGCTATTTAATAGGCCATCAAATCAGCCACTTTGGCAAAGAAAAAAGATGCTGGGGAAAAGTCACATAAATGTATGTCTTATTAGTTATTTTATTTCTTCATTAGATTTATATCTTCCTTTTTTTTTCCAGATGCTGAAGGTGGGAGACAGTGACCAGCCCAAATCTCCCAAGGACAAGTCCAAAACTAACAGTTAAACAATTAACATATGGTAATGTAGTTGAAGAAGGAAAATTACTATGATAATTGAGTTGACTTCTATAATTTTCAAAGGCTACTACAGTGTATTTTAAAATTCCACATTATTGCATTATTTCAAAATTTAAAAATGGATTGTTTCAGTGCTTATAATTATAGCTATTCGTCACTTGATAAATCAATTGTACACTTTGTACTTCTAAAGTTCAAATCTTTCTTTCCAGTTGCTGAAGAAAAATTAGACGTGCAGAAGTCAGAGAGTCTAGGCTTCCTTTTCAATCTTACTGGAATCTCCTGTCACAAAATTGAAAAATACTTTATGATTAGCATGAATTTCACTTCCAAAACCAATAAACCTATATTATCATTTAAGCTTGTTAAATTGACATTAATCTGCTCCAATAACCAAGACCTAGTTCACTGAGCATTTTCCTGCTTGTTTGCTAGCAAATTTATCTCAGGAAAACATGATTTCAGTTATTTCTGATGTAGCAATAGCAATAGTACTTACTGTAGACTTATAAACCGCTTCACAGTGCTTTACAGCCTTCTCTAAGCGGTTTACAGAGTCAGCCTATTGCCCCCAACAATCTTCTAAGATTGACAACAATACTATGCTTTATAGTATCTTTATAGTATCTACAATTCCAGAGTAGCTATTCCTTTCATGTGATTATCATGCTCCTTCAGGTTTTTCATGGTTTGTGTTAGTGGGTGTATTTTGAATGTTGTAGTATTGGCCAAAGTCAATGTGCCACTCATGAATCTGAATGCAAACTCGTGAAGATGCTCCCTATTTTTCGTTCTAGCTCCCAGAATGCTCCTTCCATCCACCCCGTTTTAGTTCCATTTTTTTTTCTGAAACATTAAGCCATTTTTCAGTTTCTAAATATGCCAATAGGTACTGGGGAAAAAAGGATCAGGCAGGATATCCTGAAACATTCCCATGGCATATTTTGAAACTTTGACATGGTATATTCTGAAACACCATTTAGTCATTTAAAAAAAAAATCTAAAATGCTACTGGGTGTTAGAAATAAATATCATGTTGGAGGCTAGCCCTATGATTTGTAATATGCAGGCTTCCCAGTTTATTAGCATTTTTTCATTTTTTTTCCAGGTCAGTGCAGTGTATGTAATAGGTGCTAATGAAAGTAACTGCAACAATATTGGGAACAAATCCTTTATAAACATGAAAAGTTAAAAAAAAAACCCACAAGTTCTGTTAGGATAACTTTTCCCCTATGTATTTCAAATAACTATTTTGATCTGTAACCCGGTTTGGGATTCAATTATCTTTCAGTTGCTTCCCCCCCCACCCCCAAATTTTGCAGTGCAGCTTTTAACTCACAAAGGAGAGAAGGAATGACACTAAGCTGTACTTTGAAATGTTAATGTTACTGTAAAATATCTTAAGAAATGTGTGAGGAAAAGAAGACATTTGGAATTATATTTTTCTGAAGAAATATTTTCAACTGCATACATTTGAATATTAATTTTTGTGCAGTTTAATAACACCAAATTGTAAAGTGGAACGGAACAGATTTATGAATGGACAAGGTATTAATCTTCATTGTCTGAAATAAAACGAAGACTATGAACAATTGATCTTTATGTTGTTTAGTTCCCTTCCCTCTACAATAAAGGTCAGACCAAGTGGCTCTTTCATCTCCTGGTATTTGTAGATAAGGACTTGCTTTGCCATCTATCTCCCTCAAACATCATATAATATATCAAGGACGTCATTTGCATTTATGCTGTAAAGTCTAAAGGGGCTGTTTCTTGACAAATGTATTAAGCACAATCCTTTTGGCATTTTCTTTCATAATTACTTGTCCCTAGGAAAGCATAGGTGACTTTGCCTATGACAGGGCCATTTGCTCTGTCATAATTGTTTCTGCTCTTTGACAGCACAGACAGAGTATTTGTAGGTGCACCACTCCCGAATCTGCCATTTAAAGCTGTGTTTACATTACTTAAGTGTCTAACTTCGTCTTCAAAAGGTTTTGAATGACTACCCCAGTGTACAGGACTTAATATGAGCTAGTTCTCAAAGACTCAGCCAGAAAACAATGGAATATTTGAATAGCAGCATGCAGATATTATCCTGTAATCCAGGCTATAGTATAGCAAGGACAAAGTTATTAGTAATTGATAAGGATAGGAACTGTAAGAATATAGTAGGGATGGGGAGGGGATTGGGAGAATTACTCTTAATTTGTGAAAGATCCACCTATATGTCTCAGCCAAGAGACAAAGGGAAGTTACACAATAGGGTGGCCAATAAGTGTTGCATAGATCCTTCTAGTGGTTGTTGGAGATCCTTTTTGAAAACTTCCCTCTAGTCTGTTGTGGGAAACACAGGCAAACCATACTACACATTTTGAAATAGGCATTTATAAAGTAATGTAGAGGTGACCTTGAGGAAAGTATGAAAGCCATTAATAGGGGAAGGAGTAAAGAAACCATTATTTATTTATTTATTTATTTATTGTTTATTTATTGGTTTGATTTATATGCCGCCCTTCTCCGGAGACTCAGGGCGGCTTACAATGCGTTAAGCAATAGCCTTCATACTTTTGAATATACCTGCTTAGTAGGGCTTTGCCCCCCCCCAAAAGCGGTGTTCTTTTTTATACAAAGTCAGCTTATTGCCCCCACAAACCGGGTCCTCATTTTACCTACCTCAGAAGGATGGAAGGCTGAGTCAACCTTGAGCCTGGTGAGATTTAAACTTGCAGTAATTTCAGGCAGCTGGTGCTACTTAAAAGCACTTTAGTCTGCTGCACCACCAAGGCTCCTTAAGGAGGCACTTAGAAAATTAATTACACAATCCAGAGATTGAAGCAAGCATGAGAAAGAAATTCAAAATAACTCACCTTGATTTTGTTTAGTATAAGATGGGACAAGAAAAACATGGAGTGGCTTTGTAGTTTGATGTCAGCCCTTCATAGAAGACCAAGTTAACAAAGAAACATCACAGAAATTCCAGAAATACTACTTTATTGTTGTAGACTATAATAGAATCTTGGTAACCGGCCCAAAGTCAGCAGAGAATTATCCACAAAAAAACTAAAAAAGTTTTAGTTCCTATAGAACAGAGTTCTTCAAACTTGACAGCTTTAAAACTTGTGGCTGTCAAGTTTAGGGACTCCTGCTATAGAAGGAGGGTTTTTTTTCCTCCTTAGTCTTGCAGAACCTTCTTGAGGAACTTAGATTTCTACTGAACACAATTTGAAAATCTCCACCTGAGACAGCAAACCTGGAGTCCTGTTGCTGAATTAAACTCCTAATATTCCTCACTATGGGCCATGATGGCTAGGACTATAGAGAATTATAGTAGAGCAGGATTAGGAGAGCAACAGAGTCCTAATATCTTCTCTCTATTCTCAGTCTCTTGGCAGAAAGTAAGTGCAATGTTGTGTTTTATCCTTACATAATGTTTAGAATACACTTGAAGAGACATTCTTGGAAGCTGCTCCAAATCTTTTTTTCCTGGAGAATATTTTTTTTAGTCCTGTGCATTTCCTCATCTCGGTAACTCTACAAAGTGTTTTTCATTTGAAAGGGCAGTATGATTATGCTTTTAAGCAGGTGTATCTGCAGGTGGGGCAGAAATGTCAAGGTGATATCCATTCCTGTGCCAAGAAGATCTATCTTTTCTACCTGTATAAAATGCTTCTAGGATTAAATTTTTTGCAGTGCTCTTAAGATCTGGCTAGAACAATGATGGCGAACCTTTTTGGCACCGAGTGCCGAAAAGGGAAGGAGCGTGTACACGCATTGCATGAGTTTGTCGGGGCCGCAACCCAGAAGAGAGCTGCCCAGGGGGAATGCGCGCACCGGGAAATGAACTTCTGGTTTCCAGTGCGCACATGTGCACCGGCCTGCTGGTCTTCTGGTGTGCATGAACATGTGATGCTCAGCTGGCCAGTGTGCATGCGCACACCGGAAACCAGAAGACCAGCTGTTCTGGGTTTTGGCACTGCCACACACGTGATGGCCAGCTTATTGTCACACATGCATGTGTGCCAAAAACCCAGAAGAGGAACGGGTGATACCATGCATACCAGGCAACATGGCTTTGTGTGCCACTTCAGGCACGTGTATCATAGGTTCTCCATCATGGCAGTGGTGGGTTGCTACCGGTTCACCCCAGTTTGGGCAAACCGGTAGTGGCAGCGGGAGGCTCTGCCCACCCACTCCGACATCATAAAATACGATCTGCGCATGCAAACGATAGCAAAGGTAAGTGAAACCCACCCCTGCATTACGGGGCTAGGATATAGAAATATAGGCAATGAATAATAGTGTGTCCCCACATAGAACTTTTTGTTTTTGAATTTAAATTATATTTAGAATAGAAAACCAGACAGTGCAATATATGAAACAGACATCAACCACTTTTCAGTACAGATTATAAAAGAAAAAAGTCAAATTATCACAAGAAGCCCAAAACAGTAACCTTTTAGACTTCTCATTGTTGTAGTTATCTTTTCCGAAACTGTGGGCTGCTAAAAAAAGAAAAATGAAGAATAAAAAATTCCACTGTACACAGTGATAAAGAACTGCCTGTTTCTTTCATCAGCAGTAGCTCTTTTGGTTCTTCTTTTTTGGTTTATTTATTTGTCATTCTTTTATTAAGATCATGGGAACTTTTTGTTTTCTTTAGTAGAAAAATGAGATATATTTTAATATTAATATCTGTCTCATAAAGTTGAAGTGTGTGTGTGCCTGTGTGTTTTATAACACCATTGCTCCAAAAGGACAAATCTAAGGAAGAATTGCTTTATCTTTTTGACATTGTGTAAATTGTGTAAAACCCTGAAGGCTATGCTGAAGTACTACAACCATGCAGGACCAGGAGAAATAAGTAGCCTCCTGTGCAAGCAGACAGTCTGACTGCTTCCAATATAATCCATAAGTGGGAAGCTGATATTGGGCTCTGCAAAACAAGTTCTGACCTGTGTAGCAGCTTCAGCTTCTCAAAATACGGTCATGTAGATTGCAACATCTAAGATAATCATCATCATAATAAATTTGCCTGCTCAGCTAGCGTGGCTTTGATTTTCTTATGTCAAAAAGAAGCTTTGCACATTCTGAGTCTCTTGCCCTTCAAACGTTTATGCATGCTCACGGACATCCACAGAAGCACATGTTATCCATGTTTGTGTGCATATGAGAGAGAATCCTTTAAAATATTCTAAAGTGTAAGAAATTCAGAATAAACATGTAAAATGTCAGACGTATATCAGCAACAGTATATTTGTTAGATTTCAAAGAAACACACACACAATTACTGTATAAGAATTAGTTTAATTCATAGATTGGTCTGATGCAAGTGAAGATTGCTTTGATGCTGTTATCCCACCTATAGACACTCTGCAGTATACATTTTTTATTCTAAATCTCATAATGACTCAAATAGATCATAGTTTACTAAGAAAATAACAATTACAGTAAATCTTCCATTTGAAAACCCCCTTCACATTTGCTGCAATTTTAGTTTAAGATTTGGGGGGGAGACAAAATATGATTTTTCTTCTGCCCCCCCCGCCCCCCAGCCAGAACAATCCATATTTAGTGATACCCAGAACTTTGTATTAATTGTTCCACCTAAGGAAAGCTCAGGGAATGTTCTTGTTATCTGTACAACATGCTTTGCTATTTTTGAGTGTATGGTTGTATACGTGTAAGACTTTGAAGTACACCAGCTGGTTTGGAGGGTGGGAAGGGGGAAAGAGGAAGAAGATCTGTTTCCATTTTAGTATCAGATCTGACACCAACTAGCCTGCAAAACAAAATGGTAGCTTTGGAAATGTTACTTCTTCATTTGTTCTCCAGCCTGATGTTTGTTTGGGTGAGGTAGGCTGAATGGGAGCCAAGTAGGAATGAATACATAGAGCAATGATCCTTTGCATAATAACTTGGGAGTAAGTGCATTTGCAATTAATGGGGCTTGCTTCTAAGTTAGTATGCACGGGATAATACATAATTGAGACCCACATGCAAATAACAGCCTGTGAACAGTAGAGTGTTCTTTGACTTGTCTTGGCTTGTTTAAAAAATTTGTTCCGAAGAGGACTTTTTAGAAGGTGTTTACTGTTTTTGGCTAGTGATATATAAATTGGTTGGTCTTGTGATATGGTAGACGGTAGACTGGTATTAGATAATGCTGTTTTTGTTTGTAATTTAACTTTTTGCCTTTGATTTCTATACTATTTGGTCATAAGACCTGATCATCCCTTTCATACAATTCCTTCTTTTACCAGAGAGAATACAGATATTGTTGTAATTCTGTAACTCTGGAAATGGCCTAAGTACAGACGTAGTGATGGTGTTTGTGATTTATATGCTTTTGTAGTAAGAGTGCTGTTCTGACCTAGGCTTCCTGATACAGTAAAAGCACACAATGAGTCCCCAAAACCCTCTTTTTATTTCAACAGCTGTGAATTCTGCTCATTCAGAACCTGTTCATTCTCAATCTGTTCATTCACAGATGAGTCCCAAATAGTTGTAAAGAGTCCTACAGAAGTCTGCCACAGTTCTGCGGGATAAGGCTGATAAACACCCACCTTTATCTCCCTTGACATGCTACCAAGAACTAATTGGCAATTAACTTTGCAAATCCACATGGAACACAAAGTCAACAGGGAGCTGCAGTCTTGAAATCGGCCAGCATGAACAACAGTTGCTTCCTGCAAAGGCCCACATGACTTTGCTCTTCCTTTATGTCTTATGGGAGGGGTCAATCATCTCCAAGCCCTACTCCTGAGTCAACCCTTTTGTTTTAACTGTTCTTGCCTTCTGGCAGCTCTGTGCTTGCGCGCACTGGGAACAGGCTCCCCCGTTCTTCTGCCTCGCTGATGTCCGACTCTGGAGCATAGGTGAAATCTAAATTGTTTTGCTACCGGTTCTGTGGGTGTGGCTTAATTAGTGGGTGTGGCTTGGTGGTCAGGTGACTGGGTGGGCGTGGCCAAGCCAATGTCACTTCTTTGCCCTTTTTTAACCTACAAAACACGATACAACACAACTGGCTCACCCACAATGTAAAAGCAGCTGTGCTAGACTCAAAATGGCCCTGCAACAAGCAGGAACCTCACACAGCCACAAAAAGCCCAAAAAATCAACTTTCACACTTTACACGCACAAAATTCCACATACAGCTTTGTGAGATTTTGTGTGTTTGTGTAGTTAGAGTGAAACACTACAGAAACACACTAAATCTCAGAAAGCTGCACAAATATTATTTTATTTATTTTATTTTTATATAAAAGCAGCTAAATTTAAAACTTTCTAAACTTTAAATGGCTAGGTCTAAAAAAAGAACAACTTAAAAAAACCCCAATTAACTATTCTTTTTAAAGCTCCCAAAGGGGAAAAAAACTTACCCAATAGAACAGGGGTCTCCAACCTTGGCAACTTTAAGACTTGTGGACTTCAACTCCCAGAATTCCTCATCCAGCTTTGCTGGGAGTTGAAGTCCACAAGTCTAGGCAGGAAGGCAGGCAGGCAGAAAGAGCTGCTCACCGATGAGTTTGATTGCAAGCAGGGAGATTCAGTTGCTTGCTGATGCATGGATTGCAATCGTCATGCGATCAGCAACTAAGGTAAGCAAGCTGGAGGCTGGGAGGGGGGGGGAGAAAAAAAGAAACTTTTTTTCTTTTACATGGCTCTGGCGATACAAGCTGAGTTGCCTGATTAGCAGGCAACTCATCTGGGATGTCAGAGCTTGGCTGGTCAGAGCCATTTAAAAGGAATAAAAGGCTCTGATGATCGTGGGGCTCAGCTGGGCATGGGGGGCGGGGGCAGGGATTTTTGCTACCAGTTCTCCGAACTGCCCGCCGCCATCGCTACCTACTCTCCCGAGCCGGTCCGAACTGGGAGCATTTCACCCCTGCTCTGGAGGCTCCGGAGTCTGCACATAACTCCCAGATGGCCCTGGCCCTATCTCTGCCTCCGACGCAGATCCCTCATCCGAGCCTTCTCCAGCCTCCAGGATTGGCCCATGTTCCTCCCCAGCCTCCTCACTGTCTGACTCTGCTGCCAGTTCTGCAGGCCGCCAGTGGACCACAACAAGTACTTGCTAATATTCTCCATATGATTTCTGTGTAGTTGTGTATATGTATGAAATCAGGTATTATATAAAGTTTAAATTCATGTAATCTCAAAGCACATGATAAAAGTATTTTTATAACTCTAGTTTGATCTGGTGGTTAAGGCCACTAGATTACAAACTAGGAGATGGTGAGTTCTAGTCCTGCCTTAGGTATGAAAGCTGGCTGGTGACTTTGGGCCAGATACTCTCTCTCAGCACAACTCACCTCACAGCATTGTTGTGGGGAACAAAGAAGGCTGAAGGAGTATTAGGCACAGAAGTGGTATTCAGCCGGTTTGCACCAGTTCAGCCAAATCATTAGCAGCAATCGCAGGTGGGCCTGCCCACCTGCCCCGGCTCCAAGTCATGTTATTTAGGCACATTTTTGAGGCCGGGCGTATGCACGGAAGGAGCGCGAGCGAGCAAAGTGCATGTGCTGAAGGCCGGGTGCATGTGTGGACAGTGGGTGCAGGGCAAACCAGTGGTAAAGGTAAGTGAAACCCACCCCGATTAGGCATGTTCATCATCTTGAATTATTTGTAAAAATAATAATGGCAGAAAATAAATAAATGTATATTGTACCAAAGTGTAATAAAAAAGGAAAAATTATATTTACATTTCAGGACTAGAAAAATATAAAATCTAACCTATTACATAATCTTTGTTACCTGAAAAAAAATTCTCTTTCCATAAGCAACCTCCAGATATATTTACTCCCACAATGGAAACGTCAGTCAAGATTTTTAGAAGGCACCAAATTTGGAAATAGCAATAGCACTTAGACTTATATACCACTCCACAGTGCTTTACAGCCCTCTCTAAGCGATTTGCAGAATCATCATATTGCCCCCAACAATCTGGGCCCTCATTTTACCGACATTGGAAGGATGGAAGGCAGAGTCAACCTTGAGCCGCTCAGAATCGAAATCCTGGAGTGAGCAGTGAGTTAGGGTGTGTGCCACCATGGCTCAATGCTGCTGTATAGACTTTTGAATGAAAATACAGTTGGAGAAGTCTATGGTGGTGATGCTAGAGAATATCAGAGTAAGAATCCAGATTGATAGCAGAAAAAGCATCCTGGAAAAATTCTCTATTGTTGCCAAGAAAAATTAGAGATACGGTATGTCTATGAAGTCACCAAAGATCAACTATGATTCAAAGGAGCCCTTATTTTTTAACTTGCCTATATAGTATTCCTTTCCTGTAGTTTAATTTTGGATGTAGCAGTGTTTCCATAAACGTTAGGCAACTGCCCTATATTTCTGGTTTAATATATTAAGATTGTTGGTGGTTTATTTGGAACAAGACTAACTGAAGCCATTGTTCTCAAAGCACCTGGGGATTAAAATTATCTCCTGTGGTTTTAGCATCTGCTCATTCAATGGGAGATAGAGATGGAGAAGTCAGACTCTTAAGGTTTAATCAAATAGTGGGAAAATAGTACTTCATTGTAAAACAAACCAGAATATACAATATTCGTACAAGTTTTCACTCTTTTTTCAAGCATATTGTTCTTGCATTTGCATCAGACAATTTTTTTTCATAAAACAGACATACTTGCTGACACATTGTAGTTGGTGATATTCCCCATTTTCATCTCCTTATTATCAAGCAATTTCGTTTTGCTTATTTCTTTCTCCTATCATAGTTTGCACATTTGATTAGCAAGAACTTGATTCTGGCACACAGAATCTGTTTATGAAGTGTAAACTGCCATAAATTACAGTGAGACTGATGGTTAGGTAAATGGGATAGGACTGAAGCCCAGTTATATGAGCAACTGTAATGATTAGATGATACAGAATATATCCTAATCCTGCCACACAAGGAAAACTTGTATTCGTCAGCTATTCTAATGCTAGAAATCCTCTGTAATATCTCTTTATAGACACCCTAACCCCTTTCATTTCTAATCTTTTTGTTTAATCTAAATAGCTTCTTTTTAATTTTAGAAATCTTTCATTCTGGTAGTTATTAGCTAATTCTTAAAGCTTCTCTTCTCCCTATGCATATTAGCAATAAACATTTGATTTTATCATCACTTTATGGGCTATATGTTGGAGAAAATGGTCACCAGTGGTGCAGTACTAATTAAGTATTTCAGTCTCTTGTCCAAGTACATTAATTTTCTAATAGCAGTGAACACACTGATAACAGCTGAGCTACACTACAGCCAAAACGAACAAAAAGTAGTTGTTTTATAACTGGCAATTAAAAATTAGTTTTGCATTTCTGCTGAGAAATCTACATACTAAAATATATTTCATTATTGCTCTCCCCCCAATTTTCATGGGGCTTATTGATTCCTCAAAGGTTTTAGTGCTGGATGAGAGAAATTTCAGGGACAGGTGGCAAACTTTAACAGCAAGACTTTTTTTAAAAAGCAAATTAATCGCCTGTATTATGTATTCAACATAAATGCAAAAAAGCATATTTAAAAACATCCATCCCTTTTTGCATTTTTATAGGTATGATACAGTGATGCTTTTAAACTGCTTCCATCAACATAGATTTTAAAAAGAGAAGATGCTTGGCTCTGTTCTAAAGAATGAATTCTTGGGTGACTGACAAGAAAATGAAGAAGACAAATTACATATTACAATATAAACTTTCTGTCCATTTATCTATAACTGACTTATTAAGCACATTTTTAAAATCTCAAATCATTTTGAGAAAGAGCAAAAATCCAAAGTGGGCAAACATGCAGCCTCAAACTTGTCATATGGCTCAGTGTGGATCACATCAATAAACTGGAAGCAGAAAAAATACAGAGTTACTGCCAGATATGCAATGATGGACTGAAGAAGGCTCTGTGAATATGGAGCTGTCAACCGTGGCAGAATGAAGAGCCGGCAAATGGATCAGCTCCTCAGAATTTCTCTCCAGAACAAGGAGAGGACCAGGACTACCCCAAAGCGTTTCACACAATGGCTCTCCATTAAGAGATTATAAGACAACAGTGTCTAGCAGGTTGAATTGATCTGGAAGCCTTAGGAAAAAAACTAACAAGAGGAGACTTCAAAGATTGGACACAAGAGGGACACCAGATAAAATATGGAAAGAAGAGATCTTTTGCTGCATTTTAAGAGAAAGTGTTAAGTTACTGTGTTAAAAGTAAAGGAATATATAACTGGTTTATTGGTTAAGGCTAATCAATATTGTTAAAATATGTTATTTCTGGTAACTCTTAATTGATTTTTGCTGATTACGATTAAATGATGAGGCTTTGTAGTTTGATTATAGATAAGAGATGAGATATGGGAAGAAGAGATAATTGGATGACATATCAGGAATGACGTTACAAGCACTGACACTGGTCTTGATGAAGGAGAAAGTCATTTCTTCATATATCTTTTTTATTACTTTTTTATTTTTCTTTGCACTTTTAATATTTTTCTTAGTTTGTACTAGTTTTTTATCGTTGTATATGTAAACATGAATAAAAATTGTTATAAAGAAAAAAAAGGAAAATATACCCAGAAATGCCTGATATTTGGGTTGTTTTGTTGAATTTCTTTTCAACAGGTTAGACTACTAGGAGAAAAGCAGGAAAAGATGGATGTCAGATGAAAAGTTATTTCAAGTTATATTTTAGGTAACTTTTAAAATTAGAAATTCAATTTATAGCATTTTTGTGTAGGAGGATTAAATTGACTCAGTCTTTAAGTTAAATTTGATCATTATAATTGCAGAGGAAAAACAGTTGTGATATAAAGGAGCTATTGGGGAAATGCAGATTATTATTTTTGTTTAAAAAAAGTAGCAATAATGGCTTCACAATGAGCTTGACTTTCAGAGACAGATCCACACAGTTTTCTTGGCAGTGTTACAGTAGTAGTTTTACACTTGCTTCTTCTGGAGTTTGGCTTACCTTTGTATTTTTAAAAAAGAATGAATAAAAGTCTTCAAACATTACATGTTTAGAAGTGTCATATAATAGTGCTAGAAGAACCACAGTATAAACAAGATTCCAAATAGAAGGGCAAACTAATCATTTGCAAGTGAAAAACAGGCCCAGACAGATCTGCAATTGAACATCCATTAAACCATGATGCTCACATGGTCATCTTAGGACATCTTTCAGCATCATCTAATTCATAGTATTCCTCTAAGAACAAAATGGGACAGACCTTCTGTGTTCATCACAGACATCTTTGATGAAAGGAAGATCGGATTCAATATTACTAGATTTTTCCTTGGCCCAGTGGCATCCTGCTAACTTCCTGGGCACTTTCAAGTCATTACTGGTTTCAGTCCTCAGGTCTATAGAAAAGCATAGAAGCTGAAACACATTTGTTCTTAAGCAGCCAACCTATAGCATTAAGAAACCTCCAATGTTTCCTCCAACTGACTAGTTACACTTCCAAATCCTGAATTAATTCAGTCCCCCATCTGTACCAGTGTTGTTGCCATACATTTGTAGGTAGCAGAACTGTGATGCTGTTGGGACTGAGTCAATTTGCCCTGTTAAAGATTCTGATTTCAGAAAATAAAATAGTATTAAAGGCTGGTGGCAGGGGAGAGCAAGAAATGTCTAGCAACTGAAAAATTGCCTGCCTCCAAGTTCTCTGGACCTTCAGCCAGAAATCAGAGATTATTCAGTGATAACCACCATGTAGTAATAGCAATTTTAGCAGTAGTATAATAGCAATAGTATAAGCACTTAGACTTATATACCGCTTCACAGTACTTTACAGCCCGCTCTAAGATGTTTACAGAGTCAGCATATTGCCCCCAACAATCTGGGTCCTCATTTTACCAACTTTGGAAGGATGAAAGGCTGAGTCAACCTTGAGTCTGGTGAGATTTGAACTGCCAAATTGCAGGCAGAAGGCAGTCAGCACAAGTAGCCTGCAGTACTGCATTCTAACCACTACACCACCATGTAAAAAGAGTGCGATAAAATACAGAAAAAGAATTGGCCTGTATTTATTGTTTCTTGCTTCAATATTATATATTTATTATTGTGAAAAATATATTTTAATGAAAAAATAATCATGGAAGAGATAATAACCTGTGTGTACTGCAAGACTAAATCCTTAATGAAACAAAGATTCCAAGATTATTTCTTTGGAATGGTTAAAATCATCTCATTGTTTTCAATGTCTTGAAATAAGTAGCACCAGTATGAATTATAAGAACAATAAAAAGGACTACTTAGCGATTTGACTGAAGTGAAAATCTAATAAGACAAAACTCAGAACATCTTTGGGATTTGTTTACAAGAAGGTATTGAAATACAAATCAGAAACTGAGCAAATGTGTATAATTAAATGGATGCAGAATCTGGAGAGCACAACTGATACGGAACAATGGGAATATTGATGGAAGTCAAATATTAAATTTACTATCAATATAATACTTAAAGAAAATTGGTATAAATATTTCACTGTTGGTATATTACTCTGGTGCCGATTGCCAAAATAGATAATTCATTTTCTAAAAACATTTGGAAGTACATCAATAATCAAACCAGATCATTCTTGCATAAATGGTGGCAAAGTTATAAAGTTCAACATTTTTGAAAGATGATTTTTGTAGAATATTAATCTTAAAGAAGGATTCTTTGTCTGCCAGCTATTTTTCTTTTAAATAAATATTAAGTTTTATATTCCTGAAAAGTATACTTTCTATGTGATAAATGCAAGGATAGTGTTATGTATGTATCTATTTTGTGCGGGAAATTCAAATGTTCAGTGAATTCTGATTGGTTCATGGTTGCCTCTGAAAAGTATATAAAGAGGACTGTTGCCTGTGTTTCTTTGCTGAAGTCTCACCCTGAATTAAAGAGCTGTTGTCACTAGCTTGCTTGTGCCTCTCGTTATTCCCGCGCTACAACAGATAATTTATGCCTCTTGCTAGCAATGTACCTAATTTTCACTTTGAAGAAGGGCAAGCTATACTATGGGAGTATGCATCAATGTAAAAAATACTTTCTCATATAAAAAATACAGAATTTAATTCAACTAGCATTCATGGATTATCAATCTGCATATGGACTCATACTGAATCATTTGTATTTCTCTTAACATAATGCTTTTACTATATTAGGTCTTGTCTGATTTGTTAACTATAGAAAAGTTCTATAAGATAGAACTTTTTAGATAAGATAGAAAGTCTTGTAATTGTTTATGATGACTTATGATTCTTGTTATATTGGCTAGTTTTATTAATGACATAATACTGATTTGAATTTAATAATGGTTTGGATCACTACAATGTTTGAAATTATAGATTGTTAATAATTTTTTTGTTTTCTGTTTGCTTTTCCTTTCTTTTTTGCTTTTTAAAAGGTTAGTTTTTGCTTTTAAATATTGAATCATAATCATCACCATCATCTAGATTCTAGACATTTCTGGTTTGTACTATGCTGCAGATGAGCCAGAATTTAATTGACTTGACTCTTGGGGACAAGCATGATGTGGTATGACAGAAACATGATATGCCTTAGAAGTAGTTTCAAAATCTTATGTGGAAATGATCCCAACCATCCTCCCTTCTCTTGCCATTCCCTTCCCTCTTGCCTTCCTTATTGAAAGACCAAGGGTTACTTACTTGACTATCTATCTCCAGTGGTATCTACCTATGTTATTATCTAACCCGTAAGCTAATATTGTCCCGTGGGATCTAAGATGAGGGCCTTTTCAGCCTTGGTACCTGCTCTTTGGGATATCAATCCCTGAAGATCAGACTTATCTCAGCTTTTTGCAAGGCATTAAAAAGGCGGTTTTGCCATCCAGACTAGGGTCCTGATAGTATCTTGAAAAGAGATCTTGAGAGAAACAAGAAGGTCCTGAACTGGGAGGCTCTTTGGACAATCACTCATGATTAGATTTCAGTACTGTAATTATCTATATCAGTACTGTAATTATCTATGAGGCTGCCTTTGCAGATCATCCGGAAGCTATAACTGGTCCAAATGCACTGGCACAGACAGTGATGGAGGCACCACGTTATGTGCATGTGGCCCTTCTGATCCACAAGGTCATTGTTTACCAGCTGACTTCCAGATGCAATTTAAGGTGCTGGATGTCATCTTTAAAACTGACTACCAGGGATACTATATATTTGCCCAGTCATCTTTGCTCATTCAGATTGGCCCAGGGTGTATACTGGCCCGTCAATTCAAGAATATCATCTTGTGGGATCCAGGAAGTGTTCCTACTCTTTTGCAATTCCTGTCCTCTGGAATGATTTCCCTCCAGAGATTCTTATGGCTGAATTTATCTTTAATGTGTTATTGAAAATACAAATGCTGGTTTGAATCTTTAGGACTATACATACTCTGAAACTGGATCTAATTTCTTGGCTGAAGGTACAAGATACTGATTTTGCTTATGGTAAGAAAACCAGGCCTTTCCACTAAGAAAGACAAGACTTCCTTCAATTCATGTTGGCACTTCAGTAGCTTGGTACCATTTAACTTTGTTCTTAGTGTATGAGAAAAAGTCTGTTTTTAATGCTGGCACTTTCTTTTATTTTGTGTTACATAATATCCCACAGAAACTTGGCAGAGAGACTAAAAATTTTAATTCTTTACTCTAACTTTCCTAACTTAGAAAACAAGCCCAAAACAGAACAAGTGATCTCTTTGGGAAAAAGCTGACACAGCAAGAAATGTTCAAGAAAACAAACAAAAAGAAAGTTGTCAGATAAAAAGTTGTCAGTTAAGTAATTTGCTTGTGTACACTGGTTGATTGCAAACACTGACAGCAAAAGGGTTAACATCAGCAAACCATTAAGGGCAATGAAGAATGCTGTTTTAGGTGACAAGACCTGGATAGACAGTAAATTGAGGCCAAGAAATCACCTCCTGTGCTCCAGATCCAGCAATCTTGGATTGCCACTTCAGTGCATAAACGAAATGCATGACTCTGGACCAGTTTGGCCATAGGATTTTTTTTCAGTAGCAGTTGTGATGCTACTTGTCAGCTGGCTTCTTAGAAGTATCATTCTGATGGGTGTTAAGAAAGATGCTTCATGAAGTGGCTGAAGTACCAATCTATATAGGCAGCTGCCACTGTGCATTGCTCTGAGGACCTCTTCATAATAATGCATTCAGGGAATCTGTCTGGGTGGACAGCTGACAGATGAGAAAGAAGTATGTTGCCAATGAAAGAGGCCTCAGAGATCCTCCCATTCCAGACAATGCATCCTTGTCAACATCCAGTATATGCAAAATAGGGTTTATTTAGAAACAGGTATTAAAATATATGTTCATTAAGCTTTTGCTGATACTGATGGTAAAAAAATATATGGCTAAGAGCTATGGCCTGCTCTGTGGCATGTCGTATATTTCTTTTATTCCCTTGAAAGTATATACCCCTTTACATTGCAGAAAACATGCTGTATTTGACATCAATGGCTTTCACTTCAGTTTCAACATTTGCACCTCTTAATACTTGTGAAAGCAAATGCCAGTATCGTTGCATGGGCATGGAAGACAGTGCACAATCCTCTTGTCCTCTGAAAATATGTGAGAGGCTCCCAAGCAGCTCTTAAATAGCCAGGCCAAACTATTGAGCAGATAAGAGAGCCTTTGTGTTTCTCAAAGGCCTTTTTCAGAGCCAGCAAAATAGGAGTGCATCAAATGTGAAGTTATTTTGGTCTTGTCTGAAAGCCACTCAAAGCCGACGGGGTAGCTACTTAGTTTGTGTTAAACCAAGCTACTTGATTGTGTTTGTGCTTCAGCCTTTCTAGAGTACTTCCTATGGATTAGCTAAGTAATTGATTTTTGTTTATTGAGAAGGGCTTTCAAAAAGGCATGATGAAGTTGGCACCACAGTGACAGATTTCATGTAGGGTAGTGAAACAGGATGATCATATTACGACGTAAACAAAAATGTATTTATTTTTAACCTTGTTGTTTCCCTGAAGCAGATGAAGAACCTCTCTTCTACCGAGAACTGTAAACTACTCTATATTTCAATTTGCAGAGTCTGAAAGAAGGTCATTGTGCATAGCTTTCAGAGTTAAAGTTCATGGTTAGAGTTAAAGCCTTATGCAGAGAAAGGTTTTCTAATTAGCCAAGAACTGGGCTTTAAATTCTAAGGGTGTGTTCTAAGCAGACACCTTCTCAACTATGGCTATTTTCCAGGCAATTCATCTAAAGTGATTTTTAAATATATATTTAAAACATACAAGTATAATTTAAAGGACATAAAGAAAATTGCCAAAGAATTCTGCTTTTGCGCCATGTTTAAAGGAAGACCAATGATGGAGAGCTACAGTCTGAGTTGTGTTGCTGCCAGAACAAAGGCCTCATCCTTCATCTCACAAAATCAAGGGGACTCACAACCAGTTAAATTATTTTAACAAACAAGCACATCTCTCACACAAGCACCTTTCATTATCCATGCTAGTAAAAAAGCTAATAACATAGTTAATATAGTTTCTTTTGCCTAATTTAAAAAAGGCCTGTCTTGGAAACAATTCAAGGAAAAGAGATTAGGGTTGTATGATATAGGGTGGGAAAAGGGTGGTGAAACTCAGATTTTAGCAATGCTAGCATTGCCTGTCTTCAGAACAATCAATTTATTGTATATTTTGATATATGAGAGCTATTTTAATGTACTATCCTAGTGCATTATTGGGAGCCAGTTTGGCTTAATGGTTAAGGCATTAGGCTAGAAACCAGGAGACAATAAATTCTAGTTCTGCCTTTAGGCACAAAGCCAGCTGGATGGCCATATTTATTTATAAAATTTATAGGCTGTCCATCTTAACTCAAGGTAGCCTTAGGAATTCCCTTAGCCCAAGAAGGAGGCAAATGCAAACCTCCTTCAAAAAACATTGCTCAGGAGTTAAAAATTGATTTGAAGGCACACACAAGAGAAACCAACAACCTAAAATGCAGGGCAACTTTGACAAATATACAAGCTAAGGAACACTGAGACTCAGCCAATTTCAACAATACTATAGAAATTATAGCAAGGAGTTCAGTCATCTCACTTCTGTTTATTTTACATCATAAGTAATAGTCTACATTTTCAATTAAACTAAGGATAGTTCTCTTATTTTTGTTTAGCCTTTTTACTCTTTTGGTGTGTTTACATGGATTATTAATTTAAATGCAAATTTTTAAGAGGCAATGGTGCAAATTGGTCATCGTTTGAAGATGGGAAAGCTTACAATTGTTAAAGTTAAAGAGAAGAGAATTGGAAAGCACAGGTTAGAAATGAATGGCTTCTCATATAATTCCTAGTCAGAATATTGAAAGACTGAGAGAAAGGAATTATTCCCAAGTAGATAGGGTATGCTTTATAGAGAGAGGTGACGTATTTGCTTCATAAGATTGGAAGAATTATTTAATATAGGACTTATTTGCCTCTAATTGAATAAAAATATGTGGCTCATATTTATTTATTTATTAAATTTATATACAGACCATCTCATTGTTTATATTAAAAAACAAAGACATCTGGTCTACCTTACAATGAAGCTTCAGTGAAGTCAATATGAATAGATCATGCCAACCTAGAACACTTTGTTGTTTAACGGAGTGTAAATTGATGCAATACCACCATTCCACACAACTAAAAGTACTCAAGCTAGAGGCAGACACTGTAAAAGCAACTATCCTCTTCCCTGTCAATTACAATCACTAAACTAATAATTTATCGCTTTGTGCCTGTTCATGATATCCAAAATCCACTGAGGCGGCTATCTTGTTTTCTTAATGGGAGAGTCAATTTTGTGCTTAGGAAAATAAAATTGACTAGAATCTATAGAGAAAAATCACAAAATGCTAGATGCTTATTTATTATTCAAATTTATATAATCATTTAGGTATGATTTTGGGCAGCTTGCAAACAAAACAAATAAAACAAAAAAAAAATAGGAAAACTGAATACAAGAAAAAAGTAATATAAAAGGATTAAAATAAATAAAACTCATAGCTGAGGTAATCACTTTTGTCAAACCATCAGTACAGCTGATGAAAAGTACAATATTGAATGTTGTGTTAAAGCAATGTGTGCAGCTATTTTCTTTGCAAATCAGGATGTGTGGGTTATACAGAGGAGTCTATTGAAGCTAAAATCTATAGTCTTTGAACCCTGCTTGCAGAAATACACATTCCAACAATCAAACCGAGTACCCAGTGAAAACAAAACACAGCGGAAACGGCAAAGAAATCTGAAATGAGTCAACCGTATAACAAAAGTAACACCCATTGGTGCCAATAAATATATTTATCTTTTTAAAATACCTATTTAGGGAGTTCTAACCTACTTTTGAAGTCTCTTGCTTCAAAAGATATTGATATTGTTTCAAAAACAGGTACATGCAATCTGAATGCTATGCACTCATTTTAATATTCAGCTAATGAAACCTCCCTCGCAGGTTTCAAGGACAGTAGGACAGGTCTGATGGAAAATTTTGTGCAAAATTGTATGACCCACAAAATGGCTTGAATGAATTGGTTACTTTTAGAGGCACACTTCCTCCTCTTTCTGATTATGTTATTGGTGCTAAATAATGAACAATTCATAAAAAAATACAATATTCAATGAGAAAAGAACATAAGAAAACTGTTCCTATGGCTGTTCATTGATCTTTTGAGGTTGTGTAGAAGGTAAAAAAAAAATCAGCAAAGAAGGCATATTAAATGAAAAAAAAATATATTGCACTTCAATCGGTATGTTATTTATCTCTCTGGAATCCAGGAAACTGAATTTTATTTCCACTTTAGGCATGAAAGGCAGCTGGGTAACTTTCGGCCAGTCACTTTCTCTGCCCAACCCACCTCAAGAGGATTTTGTAGTGCAGAAAATAAGAGGAGGAAGGAATGGTATGCTGGCCACCTTGAGTTATTTATAAAAATAATAAAGGAGGGATATAAATAAACATCTTCCATTTTGTGACTTTTGTGGCGTAACAGCTATGGATTAGTTTTAGGTGACAGTTAAAAGAGAAATGTCCTGATATAAGCAATTTCTAGCACCCATGTTTTCCCTTCCGTGTTAACACAAATGCGCACCGACTGTGCAATCCGATTTCGGGTCCCCTTAGAAATCACATCTAAGTGATCCACTGTGCTCGATTATAACAGCGGAATGCACTGGATTTGTTTTTGTTAAGAGATGCAGAGGGTAATTTTTAACTACAGACGAGGTCTGTTAGTAGGCCATAACCTTCTGCAGCGAGATCTGAATGAAAGGGGAAGGAAAAAAAAAAAGATCAGTCGACAGCAGGATCAACAAAAGCCGTTTGCATTTTTTTTTTTTTATCCTTTGAGTAAGATAAACGCGATCCTCCCGTCTTTCCCAACCTTGTTATGCGTCGTATTAAACAAGACATAAATCATTTCGGACGTGCGCGAGCGCCAGCCAGCAAGCGCGAGCTGCTACTGCAGCCCTGAACGTCTTACATACAGTACGAGACGTTCCATTCTCAAGCGGCGGCGGCCGCTGCTGTTGCTGCCGCCGCTGCTATTTTCCAGCCCCGCTCAACGAACAAACCCAACCAGCTCGCTCTCTCGCTTCCTCTCCCTCTTCCAAGTTCTATTTGTTTACAATCAGATGACATCACTTCTCCCCGTGCCCCTCCGTTCCAACAAGACGTCACAATGGTGCGATCGCCCGATTGGTTAGGACGGGATCTCGGCCCCTTTTCAAGCGCCATTGCCAGCCTGGCCGCGGTTATAAAAGGCGCTGCACCGAGAAGCCCTTCCTTCGTGTTTGGTAGGAGATGATCGAAGCGCTGGATCTGGTAGTTCCCGGCACTGCCGCCTGACTACGTCAGAGGGTGGCGGCTCAACAGAAGGACTGGGCGCCTCTCCTGAATTGAGTCTTCTGAAAAGATCGCCGCCTTCTCCACCACTAACCCCCTCGACTTGTTTTCCCCTCTCTTCTCTTTCTCTCTCTTTCTCTCTCGTCCCCACCGCTCGGTTCCTCTTCGGCGGCCCTGAGCGCGCCCCGAACACACTTGGTCAACCACCGGAGCTGGCTGCCTCTCGCCCCCTACGCCTCCATGCATCCCGCCCTTTATACCCGGGCCAACATGATACGTGAGATCGCCGCGGCTGTGAACTTCATCTCCAAGTTCCTGCGCACCAACGGGCTGATGAACGAGCGGCAGCTTCAAACGTTCAGTCAGAACCTGCAGGAGCTGCTGGCAGGTGAGGGGGGGGGGAGGTCTTCAGATTTTCCGTCTCCTTCCGGCTCGTATTGTTGGGGGGGGGGGAGACAAGCAACAACCGCACAGCTGCTGTTCTTGTCGAGTAGCTCCCCCCCTCCGCGCGATCCCTCCGGATCTTGTTGGTCAACGTCATTATTTCAGCCTTGTCCCGACTAGCTGCCCTCCATAGCTGTTGGGGCTAAAGGTCCCATGATGATAGCCAGCATTGGCACTGGGCAATTGGTGGAGAAAGGCTGCAGTGTTGGGAAGAAGGGAAGGTAAACGATGTGTAAACTGGTTGCGTGATTGGACGGTTAGTGGGAATATAATAAACAGCCTTCCAAAACAGCTTCAGGAAACGAAGGAGACCTTTTTGTGTTTTGTACAAGCCTAGGAAGCAGCTATTTTATCGCTTTAGCCCACTATGATCTAAAGATATTACAGTGGGTTACTGCCATGCTTCCCTTTGGTTTTGATTTTGCTCAGTGCTTCGTGTATGCAACGGGGGATTTTTCACTGGTATACAGACTCTGCGTGTTTGGAAAGTCCCTTTAGCTGCCTTCAGTTCCTCTTTCCTTTCTTGGTGTTTATACACAAAGATCACATTGCCTAAGCTAGCATACAGACCAACAGTCAATCATACTTTTAAAGTTCTGAATATAAAGTCTTTACAGCCCTCTCAATTTTTGTATTGGGTTTTGTATATAAAAAGGAGCGGAGTAAATTTGGGTGGCATTTTAAACTCATTTAAGTACATGACCTTTTCTCATTCTGCCCAGATACAAGTAACTGTTAAGCCTTATATCTCTCATGCATTCTCTGGAAGAGCTCTATTTACCATTTTGAACTGCTTGAGACTGGAGGAGTGCAGAACAGAGGTTCTTGAGATTCTGCCTAAAGGCTGGGGGTGGGGTATGTCTTTCCACATCTGTTTTCCTTTCCTCTTCCTCCATTAGCTTAGAGAAGAATATATTAAATGCACCTATCTGTGTGGTACAGTAGCAAATATTTTTCATACCTCATGGGAAGGCAGAGGGAATTATTTAATAAACACGGATTATTAATCTGTTAATTGAAAATAAAGATTACACTAGTTTCTTGTTTGACCTATAGCAGTATCTGAGTCTCCCCTTTTCACTGTGGGGTCTATATTAGTCCAGTACTACTTTCCGCAGGAAGCTTTATCACAAGCCAGGCAACTTGTTTTCTTTCTAACATGATTTAAGAATTTATAGTAATTCAGTGTGTGTGGAGTGCCTTTTCTGTACACTTAGTAACATTACTAATATTTAAGTACATGCTACATAGTAATGACGAAATACTATATTACTGAATATTTTTTTCTGTTCTGAATCTTAAAAGGTGTTGTTACCTGTAAAGAGCCTGGTAAATGAAGTATTAAGCAAAAATATTAAGATTTTGAGTGTTAGCAACAGAGAAAAGGTTTCTCAAAATATGTTCTTTATGTTCTGAAAATATTACTGAGTGTAATTATTTCAAAGATTGGTTTGGAAATACTAGTTTTGGGAATGTTTTTATTAGCACTGGAAGATTTAAGTTACATTTTTGACTGTACTACATGAAGTGTCTTCTACAAATGCTTTTTGGTAGGAGACTAGGGTCTGCTAATCCATGTACAAGTAAACGCATGGGAATTGTGTGTATGTGCAGTCTGAACAAAGCATTAACACTGTGAAGTCTGTTTTTAATATCTTAACCCACCTGATCTCAGGTGGCCTCCCCCCCCCCCAAAAAAAAGTAAACCACTTCTAAAGCTGTCTTGCAAGGGGAAAAACATCTAAATTGTTTTACATAATATATCATTCGTATGTTATTTTGAATCACTTTATTTAGCACTTCAGATTGATTGGTGCAGATCATAAAATTTCATACATGCACTTTCGTAATAGTTTGTATATAATGTAATGTGAGAAGGTGCCATAAATATCAGTGGTTCTAAACACATGTGGAAATAGATGTCTGACTTTGATAAGAAGCTCTTAAAGAGATTTCAGGGCATAGTCTTTTATTGGGATAGGCCTTTCTATATGCAAACATTAATTTATTCTTGAAATTAATTGACAGAAGCTTTATCTAGAAAAAAATGATTCAAGAGCTCACAGTATATTTTTGCTAAAGTTAGCATTATTTTTCCGGCTATCAACTAATAAGATAATATACTGTTCTGTTCCCCCCCTGTCCCCCCCCACTACCAGTTCTATTGTCTTATGCACTGGATAACAATTCCTATAAGCCTAGGCAGCTGTAAGGGTTATAAGAGCAGTAGTCCGAGTAATTGCTGCTAAGAAAGGTTGTCAATCCTAAACTAAACATACTTCATCTATTACTGAAGCATTAGAAAAGAATGATTCCTGTTTCTGAATTTGTGTGAAGAGCCAAGTGTGATGTTTATTACTCTTTTCTATTCTGTAGAACATTATAAACACCACTGGTTCCCTGAAAAGCCATGCAAAGGATCAGGCTATCGCTGCATCCGTATCAACCATAAGATGGATCCCCTGATTGGGAAAGCAGCACATCGGATTGGACTTAGCAGTCAGGAACTGTTCCGGCTTCTGCCAAGTGAACTTACTCTCTGGGTTGACCCGTATGAAGTATCCTATCGTATTGGAGAAGATGGCTCGATCTGTGTGCTGTATGAAGCCACACCAGCAGGAGCAAGCCAAAGTAGTACCAGCATGCAAATGGTAGACAGTCGAATAAGCTGTAAGGAAGAACTCCTCTTGGGCAGAACCAGCCCCTCAAAGAGCTATAATATGATGACTGTATCAGGTTAAGATAATAGCCTGTGGATGGATCATCATAGAATGGATGGATAAAATTGGTTTTTACTTTGGGTGGGCTCCTCTGGGGATGGATTACGGAATTTAAACCATGTCACAGCTGTGAAGACCTGGCACAACGTAGAATGGTAAACTTGATTTGATAATGGCAGTGCCATAGTTTCGACAGTACCTTTCAGTGATTTAATAGCCTGTGAGTATAGATGATTGCTTTATTTCCTAATGCCTGAAGTTGTCCCAGATAGGCTGCAGTTTTCTCCCAGATATTTTGCTTAATTTTTCTTCTTTTTTTTTTAAAAAAAAAATGCACACACACATTTTCAATCTAAGTCTAAAGCTATAAAATTGTTCTCTGCATTAAGTGTTGCAGAAGGAATTTGCACTATACATTTTTTAAAGTTACCATTTTTGGCAGCTCAGTAATAGGACTTTATAAACATGGTAATACTGGAAATTTTATTCAACCAGACTTTTACCTAGCACTTAACAATATGTATAAACTGTACATAAGTCACACTTAGTGGCCATGAACTGGGGAAAATGGTTAGGTTGCTGTTTTGTACTGGCCTTCAAGGTAGTAAGTGAGTAGGCTGTGCTATGCCAACAGGCTAAAGAGAGACCATTTAAAGACACTGTCTGAACTGTGGTGTATTTTACCAGCCAGCTATCTGTACATTTGCTAGCTTGTAGTTTTCTAAGACTGAGTAAACCTCTTATTTTTAGAAAGTGGAGGTCTGGTTTGTAATTTCCTTGTACTTAATTGGTAAAAGTCTTTTCCACAAACCACCATCTATTTTGTGAACTTTGTTAGTCATCTTTTTTTGGGTAAATTATGAACTGGTGTAAATTTGTACAGTTCATGTATATTGATTGTGGCAAAGTTGTACAGATTTCTATATTTTGGATGAGAAACTTTTCTTCTCTATATAATAAATCATTTCCTATCTTGGCATTTTAATTTAATCTCTTGTCGTGCTTGCATAGGATTAGTTAAAACTATTTTTAATCCCAGTTAATGTATTATAAAAGATAAGCATGGAGTGCAGATGCAGGGAAAAGGATGAAGGAGACCATTGGAGTGTGAATGTTTGAGAACGCACACTGAATGCCTCACTTTAATTTTTAATACTATTCAAAATTAATCATAATGTGGAGATAATGCACAAGTCTATTAATTCCTGAATACGTGGAAATCGTGCTGAAGTGACTTCCAACAAACAAGAATTATGACCAAATCCAGAGGATTAATGTTTATATGGTTGCCTGATGAACGAGGATAGCAAGTCAAGTTGGTTCACCTAATCCACCATTTAAAAACACAAGAAAAGTAATAAAAAACAAAAAATCTTATTTCTGACTTGACGGATACCTTGCTCAGTTGGTATTTACTAAAAACCAATGTTGCACAGTGCTTAGGAGCAAGTTAACCGCTCAACAGAAAAGTTTGATTTCTTTCCATTCTTCAAACACAAGATTCCCTTAGAGATCATAAGATGACATTCAGCAAAAGGTATGTATGCTTTTCCTTCCTGATCTAAAGAGTTGAACTTAGGCCCATGGAAGTTAATTGAGCTTCTGTTCAGTAAAACTGGATAGGAATGGCTTGAAAGCTTGAATTTATAACCGCAGCTTGTCAGTAGGTTCCGTTCTTCACTGCTGCCTTCAATCAAAGGTTTCCCAATATAACAAATTCCCACATACCACAATTGTGATCTGACTACTGAAGTGTTAGAAGGTATGGGGAGATTGACATTGCATACCTTGCCCATTCAAGACTGGTGGACAACCTCTTGATGAAATTGTAGCTTTATAACTTGCAAAATCCCTAAAGTTAACATTCCTATTAATTTTAAGGAAGGCCTATCTTAGGTTCTGTAAGCCAATCTTAGCCTGTTAACTTTCAGCTATGCTATTACTGCAATTCCCAGAATACCCACTCTGCATGGCCTTTATAATTGTAGCAAACTCATTCCTAACATACTGTATTTGGAAAGTACAAGCTTGAGGAACTCTGCAGTGTGTAATGAGATAAATTGACTTGCTAGCAATTTCCACTCCCTTCACCCTCAAGTGGGTGGAAATGTGTGAAGGGGCACCAACTTGCATGTCTCCGATGAGCAACATATTTGGGGGGAGGGCTTGCGTTTGTGAAATGAATTTCAACTGTATTCTATAGGTTAGAAATTAATCTTGCTTGTATGAGTCAAATGACAGCAAATTCCAATTTTGGAAAAAAACATATCATTTCAATTAACTTCCCCAACGTCTGTGGTTTAAACTTGAGTAGCAGTGTTATAGAAGCTAGGCCAAGGAGAATCGCTCATCTAAGCACTACATAAATGGATAAAAATGTTCAAAGTACATCAGAAACACAGTGCAAAAGTACTTCCTCCTTCCTGAAATATGTTCAGATTTGTGACATTTTACATTCAAGAGCTTTTGTATCCACAATCTCACATGAAGCTATATTTGAGTTGTGCTAAATAAAATACTTACACAATTTAGTTGCTTAGGGGTAGCACAATGTATGCATATATATTTATAGTGTATATACTGTATACACTATATATAGTGTAACACTGATTTTAAAAGCAAGCAAAATTGCTTGCAGTGCTTAGTCTTATAAAGACATTTTCTTGAAGTGTTATTGCATTAAGTATAGACCACTCTTAGGATGAACTGGTTTCTTTTAAATATGAAATGTATTATATCCCAAAATGTAGGACTTATACAACCAACCCTTTGATCGCTTCCTCCTTGGTGAATGCATACTTAAATTATCCAAACAATTACAACTCCACTCTCTTTTGTCTAACATCCTACCTACCCCACCTAATTCAAAAGCAGTCCCTCCCCCATCTATTGACTAGTTGCTAAGCAGGTTAAAAAAAAAAACCTACATTTTTACTTTGGAACAAGCCAGTGCTAGTTCTAACCTTAAGGCTTGTTTCAAAGTGATTGTACTGTTGCGGTCATATATCAGCAGAACACACAGTCCCTTTAGACAAAAAAAGCAATATTAGAGGGTGTTTTCAGAGTGGTTTCCTGTGACTCTAAAATGTTGCCTTTCTTTTTCATACTTGAAAGATCTGCAGATGTAGCTTGGTCGATCAAGTTCTCTCCTATTTGTTTTCTTTCTATACAAACTGCGGAACCTATAACTCTTGCCCTCATGATGTCATTCAAGACATATATAAACAAAGTACAATAATGTTTTGTTAGCTTGTCTGTTTCTGCCAAGTGGCTTCTACATTTGCTGCAGGAGGCTGATAAGAGAGACCTTAATTTGAGTTAATTTCCCTTTTGCTAGAAACCAGGCCTTAGACATCTTACAACCAGCAGGAATGAGGCATTTTTTTTTTTAAAAAAAACACGCTTATCACTTTGGGAGTTATATAGTGAAGGACCATATAGCACCAGATTGTTAATACCCAGAAGATGGGAGCTAGGGTGAGAAATGTCACTATTGTTAACTTATCTTTGGACTGAACATTGGCAGAGTGTGAATTCAAGTGTTACAAGTTGCAAAATTGCCATCTTACATTAACAGCAAAAGACCTGAGAGAAATTTTTAAAAAGTTGCCAAAGGCCACCCTTACAAATTCACAACTAAGGCAGACTAAGAAATGAAATCCGTTCCACCCAGCTTCAGCTACTGTCTTATAGCCCCAAGTTGTAACTAGGCTAACACCTTCTATAATATGGAGGATGGTTATTCAGTGAAAGAAATCTTAATATGTTTTAAACAGCTAAGAGACTGAATGTTCTTATGAACACTTATATGGTGTAAAAAGATTCTTTACTAAATTAAGTACCTATGTAACATATCAGGCATTGTCTAAGCAACAGTAGGAAGCTTTGTGTCCTCCACATGCTTTCAATTTCACTGACATCAGACCCAATAAATTTGTGGCACGCGATTATAGGAGTTGTAACTCAGACAACAAATCTCTATTTTTTAACAGTACTTCCATTAAAAAAATGTTAGCATTTCCAATGTGACACATATTTTTTTTTTCAATAAGTAATTAGAAGGAAAAATGTTTGGAATCTTTTGCCTTCTCAAACAGCCTAAGGTAGCTTAAAAATATGGAAGTACCAAAATAATAAAACATGCTCATTGTTGAATGTCTTTGTGTCATTTTACTAATCAGATAGCAGAGACCTATTATATTAAGACCCATAATTCAACAAAGGTGTTTTGTTATTGTTTTTCCTGAACCCTTTGCTTTTTAAATTGACTTTAGAATCAATACATTGCTCTGGCAGAACAGAGGAAATAAATGTCAATATTGCTTTGTCCAACCAGAATTGAGGCTAGTCTTTATTTTCTTCTTGGAACTCTTCTCTACTGCCTAAACAATCTAGGGTCAAAATGGTGGAATCTTTTTATTTCACTTCTAACTGGAGGGTCTTTCTTACTATGTCTTAAAGTGCCACTCTCCCAATATATCAAGTTACAGCTTCCTAGTCATAACCAGGGTGAGCTTACTTCCTAGAGATGATAGGAGTTGCAGTCCAGCCCATTGTAAGGCTCTAGATTGGAAAGGAAACCTTAAAGCATGAATTGCCTGTCCTCCTGTTTGGAAATTAGACCAGCATCTTGAAAACATTAAAGACTTGCAGTAAATAATTCTATTGCAGCATCTTACTTGTATTAATTTTATTACTATGTTTATTGATGGCATGTTTCCACATTGGCCTATGCCATGCCATGCTTGTTTGTTTTTGGATTAATGTAACGTGAACCAATCCAATATTGCTTGCTCAACAAATGTTTAAGAAACCTGGCCTAATCTCAGATGTGAAAGCAACCTTCATCTATAGACAAACTCTGACACTGTTAAAAGTTTCAGCACGAAGCAAGCAATTGAATTATTTAGTAACTTTCAGTTAAACTGCAGTGGCCTTGATTTTCACTGCTAGCATTCCAGTGGTAATTTGTTTCTGTTTATAAGGACAGATGACTGCCAGAATGAGATAGTTTCAAGTAAATTTATGTATATTTGTATTTACATAAATATACCACTAATGGAAATATCGAGAGAACTGAGGTGTCTGAAGGACTTAATATTATTTACACCATTATGAGTCATCTCTTCCACAAATTTGTTTTGAACATCATTGTTTCAAAACAAAATACACTGGATTTCTTTTACCTAGATAAAACATTTATCTTAATTTGTCTAGTTTTGAAATAAACTGCCTATATCCATGGTTTTTTTTTTTTTGAAAGATCATATTTTAGGATTCTATTGAATTCCTTTATATTTCTACAATACTCTGTCTTCTGTCTAGAAGTTGTTGTTTTTTAATTGCCAATCTTTCCCTGAGAAACATTTGAAATAACCAATCTCTTCTTATCATAAGAGGCTTGGGTGGGTGTGGGGGGGAAATGGTGTAATAAGTTAAAACATGTTGAAGGATCAACAGTTTGCTGTAAATAATTGACTAACCTGAATGTGCAGATTAGCTATCTCAATCTGTATTGTGCAGACAACTTTATGATGTATTTTGTAATTCAAATAACATTAATTCCAAGACAAAGCATGGTTCAATTTTTATAAAAAAACTTTTCAAATGGATTTTAGATAAATCAAATATTATTTTGCACATATATTTTTAATAATACTTCCAGTTATCTTTCTTTATGGGTGATTATGTGCCACTGGGTTGGTATTGACTTTAACTACTGCACAGATAAATGTTCTCCATGAGCATGGAGTAAAACATTCATTTTAAAAATAGTTTACATGATATCTCTATATAGCAGCAATCCCCAACCTTTCTGGCTCCACGGACTGGCAGCAGTGGCAGCAGGGGATGGTTTCATGTGCCGAATCTAGCTCCTGCACATGTGCAAATGAAGTTTCATGCACTCACCCATCAGTTGCGTGGCCTGGTTCCCAACGAACCATGGCCCAGGGTTAGGGACCCCCTGTTATAGAGAACACTTCACTGGGAATAGAACAGTTCACACCTGTCTGTTCCATAAAGTGTCTTATTAGTTAATTGAATTGCATTTCATAAACACTTTTATGTATATAATGTGGCCTTTAGAGAATAGATGAGGTTATTAAAATAGCTTTCAACTATTGAAACTATTTCAACTATAGGCATTAAATTAATCCAAGAGTTTATAATAAAAAAATGAATATGAATGTTATAAAGACTTTCCTTCAGCCTAGAGAACTACCAATGTGTTGAATTATAACTCCCAGGTTTCCAAGTTACATGTCCCATGCTGTCTGGGAAATGGGTAAGAGTAAACATTGAAAAATCATCACTATGTTTCTATTCAGATGAAAGTAATACTAAAAACAAACATTGAGACAATAGCTTAAAGTTCCAAAATTTAGGGGAAATGATAATTAAGCAGGTGGATTCTAACTTCCCCTTTTGAAACTAAAATTGAACCAAAAGTTCATTTTTTTTTAGCGTAGAATGTGATAGATAGAAACTAAAAGCAGCTAAATACCAAGTTCAGAATACTTTTTTCCAGCTTGCAGCAAAAGATTACAAAGATGAATGGCTAGAAGAAAAATATATATATTTCCAATTTTGGAGATTTTGGCAGAAACTTGTCACATAGTACATTTGATATCTGAATGGTGTAAAGAGTATTTGAATAATTATATTAATCAACTACTTTTGAAATATCATCAAACTGAATCTACTTTTCTCTTTATAAGTAGAATGTTTATAGGGAAAGTAGGTAGTCAAACTTTACATACAAGGAATTATGTGGTTTACCTGTTTTGTTTTATGGGCACAGATTGGGATTTGATAGTCAAATTGGCATGTGATATTGCTATGCATTGGCAAATGGTATCTGTGTTTAAAATCCATGTTTGTTTTAGTCATTTGGTTTATAGCTTGGCTTATTCCCAGGAGCACATCTCTTCCAACTCTCTTTTCCTCAGAACATCTCAGTGCAATAAATAGCCTGAAACAAAATGGCTGAGCCCAAGTCATCCACTGATCTTCTACAGCTGAAAGTAGATTTGAATCTGGATCTTTTTAATTCTAGGTCAACAATTACTGCAGGCCAATTCCAAAGTAACTATATAAATCCCCAGTAGAGCTTAAATCATTACATTATCTATGAGATAGGTCTTAATTTGAATATTTTTAGTCTCCTTCCTCTTTTAGTCTACTGAATAAGCAGATTCCATACCAACTGGAACTATCAAAAGCTTGTACATTTTTTGATGACCCTTGAAACCTGATCTGAGGTGAAAAAATATATTTGTAATAAAATTCCTCCAATTTTTCTTAATCATACAGCATTACCTTTAAAGCCTGTTCTTTAATTTCAGTGTGGGGTCTTTAGTGCTTTTTGTATTTAGTTGTTTTCTTGCAGACATTTCATTACCCAACTAGGTAACATCACCAGTGCTAGAAGAGAGCGAAGTTTGCCTAGCATTTTCTGCAAGAAAACAACCAAGCTCAGAGTTTTCAGTAGATAAAGTTCTCTTTTTTTAGTGAGGAGATATTTTTTTAATATACCTATGATATTACATCAGGGGTGTCAAACTGGCAGCCCATGGGCCAGATGGGTCACGTGCAGGCCATGCCCACCCCAACTCCGTGAATGGGAAAAACATTGCGAAATGTCACGTGATGGCAATGTGACAGGGCAAGTTTGACACCCGTGTATTGCATCAAGTCTTTACATTTTAAAGATGTTTCAGTATAGGAGTACAGCAAGTTTGCATTTCTCATGCATCAATGATTCCTTTAGGTTTGAAACACTTTTGCCCACAGTAAGTTAACAGCAGTGAATATTCCAAAAAGTGTGATTTAGTAGTAATCTAAACTTAGAATATTTTGTATACTTCTGCCCAATGAAAAGGAGTCTGTCTTAGAGTAATTATCTACTTGGTTTCTAATCTCTCGATTTATTTTGGTTTGCTTTTACAGCTATCTGATTTGGTTTTCTGTTTGGGAATTCTTCAGTTTGACTCTGTAGTCTTAGTTTGGTTTGAAATTCTTTTGAGACATGTTAATATTGAGATTGCTTTATTTTTAGCTTTTATTTTATGTAATCAATCATAGTTTTTGTGGGCTACTTATATTGCATAATACTTTATGTTCCTTTAATTCATGACAAATCATTCCTGTCGGCAAAATGGCTACAAAACAAAATGCATTTTAATATACATTTCTAGCTGAGTTACAGTTTGAATTCTGATTTAATCACCTGTCATGATCATTGGTCGCGTTGGTGGATGATCTCTGGAGGGCTCAGGACAGAGGTTGCTCCTCTGTCCTGGTCCTATTAGATCTCTCAGCGGCTTTTGATACCATTGACCATGGTATCTTACTGCACTGGCTGGAGGGGTTAGGAATAGGGGGCACCGTGCTTCGGTGGTTCTCCTCCTTCCTCTCTGACCATTCGCAGTTTGTGTTGGCAGGGGGGCAGAGGTCGACCTCGAGGCACCTTATTTGTGGGGTGCTGCAAGGGTCAGTCCTCTCACCCCTTCTGTTCAACATTTATGTAAAACCGCTAGGCGAGATCATCCGTGGTTTCGGGGTGAGTGTTCATCAGTATGCTGATGACACACAGCTATACATCTCCACCCCAGACCACCCCAATGATGCCCTTGCTGTGATATCTCGTTATCTGGAGGCCGTGCGGATCTGGATGGGGAGAAACAAGCTCAGACTTAACCCCTCCAAGACCGAGTGGCTGTGGCTTCCGGCGTCCCAGTATAGTCAGCTGGTACCATCACTGACAATAGGGGATGAGATCTTGCTCTCCACAAAGAAGGCCCGCAACTTGGGTGTCCTCCTGGATTCACGGCTATCTTTAGAAGATCATTTGACGGCCGTGGCCAGGGGTGCCTTTTATCAGGTTCGCCTGATCCGCCAGTTGCGTCCCTTTCTGGATCGGGACGCCTTGCGCACGGTCACTCATGCCCTAGTTACCTCCCGTATGGACTACTGTAATGCTCTCTACATGGGGCTCCCCTTGAAAAGCACCCGGAGGCTCCAACTGGTCCAGAATGTAGCCGCGTGGGTGATTATGGGTGCAGCTCATTACGCCCATGTAACACCTCTCCTACGCGAGCTGCACTGGCTCCCGGTGGTCTTCTGGGTGCGATTCAAGGTGTTAGTTATCACCTTTAAAGCACTCCATGGCTTAGGACCTGGGTACCTACGAGACCATCTTTTGTCAACAATAGCCTCCCACCGACCAGTTCGTTCTCACAGGGAGGCACTACTCAGAGTACCGTCAGTCAAATTATGCCGACTGGCGACTCCCAGGGGGAGGGCCTTCTCTGTGAGGGCTCCAACCCTTTGGAATGAACTGCCCCCGGAGATATGGAATATCCCTGATCTCCGTGCTTTCCGCCGTGCCCTCAAGACCCTGATGTTTCAACAGGCGGGGCTAAACATATGAACATGTGATTGATTTTTTTTTAAATGTTATCTAATTCTGGGTTTTATTTAATTGATCAAACTAAGTAATAATTTTAATTAGCAATTTTATGATGTTTGTGTGTCTATATTTTTCTTGACTGTACACTGCCTTGAGTCCTACGGGAGAAAGGCGGTATAGAAATATAATAATAATAAATAATAAATAAATAAATAAATAAATAAATAAATAAATAAATAGATAGATAAATAAATCCTTGCCTGTTTTTATTACCTGCAAAATGATTCACATTTTGGTATTTTAAAATTACAGTTATAGCCTTATGACTAGCATCCTAAGAATAAAGTTGTAAATACTGTACACTGTCTTGACTTTTGCATAAATAAGTAAATTAAGTTTGCATAAATAAGTAAAATGATCAACCAATCCAAGTTTTTTCCAACTATTTGGCAACTATTTGATGAATAGGCTTCAAATCAGAATTGTCTAGTCAACATGCTGGCTGGGAAATGCTGGAAGCTGAAGTCCATACATTGAAAAGTTTTCAAGTATGAAAAACGTGTAATTAAAATATATGTAAGGAGGACATATATTTTGGCAGGACAATGCCACAAACTAGGATTGGGTGACTCGGGGACATAGTATAGGGCCAGGATTGTCTAATTTTCTTTGGAGGTTTTGCATGGATGAAGATTTATTTATTTATTTATTTATTTATTTATTTATTTATTTATTTATTTATTTATTTATTTATTTATTTATTTATTTATTTATTTATTTATTGAATTTATATTGCTGCCTACTCGCACATGTAAGGCAGCTTACATGAATATAAAAACATCATATAAAAATGAAAATAATAAAAGAAAATAATAAAATAATAAAAAATAATAAAATATTAAATTATCACCACCACCACCCATCCCAGCGACAACACATATTCAAACAAGCCATTTAATGGGCTCCATCCTGCTCTGGGTTTCTCAGCCTCATGCCTTCAGCACCTTCCGAAAGAGTGCTAGAGTGGGGGCTGATCTAATCTTTGGGGGAATAATGTTCCAGTAAGAGGGAGCCACCACGGAGAAGGCCCTTCTTCTGGGTCCCCCAGATGAAGGGGATAGGAGATAGGACCTGCAACATTTTAATTGTTTTATACACGTGTTGGAACTTAGACATGCTATTTTGTATGTATTTTACGTGCTTCAGAATCATGAGAATCAACCTCAAAAAACCAACATTGGAACTACCGTATAGCCAAGACTTGATGCTCTAGAATCTTAGGGAAATAAGTATGGAATAATTGTGCCTCATCTTTTTCAGTTAGTGAAAACGGCATACTATTTCACTTATTTTTTCATTCAGTTATCCATCATGATCTTATTTATAAATCCTATCATATAGCCAGATTTGTTTTACCTTAATAGTTCTCTTCAGTAGCATATTAACAATTCAAAGCTTCAAAAGATGCCTCAATAAATCTTGGCTTGGAATAATTGATGGGCAACCAGCTATAATATTCCAAATTCCTTTGTGCTGTACTCTACTATAAGTGTATAAAAGTTTGTTGCTTTTTAGTCAGTGCTTGCTTGTATGTTTCCTTCATGACATTTGTGTTTATATTGTATATTTATATGTTTGGTTATAGTGTGTATCAGTAAACTGCCCAGGAATGTTTCTTCCCTGATTTAATTATTGGCTGACTTCTTTCCTTATATTCTGTATCTGAGCTGAACATTTCTGCTATTAGGTTGGTGTTACTATGAAAACCACAAAGCTAGAATTCAGCTTATGATTTTATAAAGCAAATGCTGTTTTCTGTGTGGAGCTGCCAGACAGTTTTTTTCCTTATGTTTATCATACAACTGATCTGATTGACCTCTTGCTGGTCAGTTTTGGCTTTAATGTAAATGTTTGCTCTGGTCTGAGCCAGACTCTCTTAGGAATGCTTGGTTGACTTTTTCTTATTTGGTTCTTAATGTTCATATCCGGTTTCAGTTAGAATTACACAATAACTGAACTTCCAGCTTGTTTATGAACTAAGGAGAACTGCTTGTTAGATTTCCTCCTTAGATTGTTCATGTACTGTACTGTTCTCTTCCCATGTGAATTCTGGGATCTGAGACAATCACATCTTCTTGAAACTGCCATTTCAGAAATTATCCGTTTTGCCATTGTACATCAGAAATATGTTTGAACCAACATGGAGATATTAAATGAAGAGAAAAAGAACATAAAACATATTGTATGGTATATGGCAGTGATGGCTAAACTTTTTGCCATCGTGTGCCAAAAGCCGGGGGAGGGGTGTCGTGTGTCTACGTGCCCACACCCATAATTCAATGCCCCCACTGCACTCCCCCCGCTTTTAGCACGCGACGGCAAAACAGTTACCGGTGGACCCAGTAGGTCGTTTTTTTTGCCCTCCCCAGGCTCCAGAGGCTTTTTTGGAGCCTGGGGTGGGCAAAAATGGCCTTCCCCACCCCCCCGGAGGCTCTCCACAGGCCAGAAACGGCCTATTTCCCGACTTCTGGTGGGCCCGGAAGGCCCGAAAATCAGCTGGCCGATGCACGCGTGCATGCTGGAGCTGAGCTAGGGCAATGCTTGTGTGCCCACAGATATGACTCCACGTGCCACCTGTGGAACATGTGCCATAGGTTCGCCATCATGGGTATATGGTATATTCTCTCCCTTATTTTTAATGATTTGAACATCTTGTCTGATTGCTATTTTTGTAAGTTTATAGATGGCACGTTCTTAAAAATCAATGGTGAAACAGATTTTTTAAAAGAAAAATAAAATACATTCTAGTACTGTAAACCTGTAGGCTTTACAGCATAATTTGTGGCAACATTACTGTCTCAGTTGTTCCATTAACTGGCTTAGATTGCCATAATATTCCTTCACAGTTTCTAGATTTTGGAAGGGGAAAAAAATACTTTTTGGTTTCCTTTTGGTTGCGTCCAAATGAAAAATTGATTTTCTGAAAATTGGAGAATTGGTTAACCAGGAAATTTTTAAGCAAAATCAGTTTTAAATTCTAACAATAGCATGATCAGAACTATTCCTTCTAGATTCCCACAACCGAATCATAAACAGTAATCTAAAGAGAGCACAGGATATCAGAAACACCGACCCACACCTACACAATGCTGTTATGTCTGAAATGTGGACATCGTATTATACCCAAACAGAAGACAGATTGATAATGAAATATTAATCACAAAGCACATAGAGAAGCTATGAAGTGTATTTTTTTTATTTTTTAATTTGATTTATATTTATTTATTTTATTTATTTATTATATTTCTATACCGCCTTTCTCCCGTAGGACTCAAGGCGGTGTACAGTCAAGAAAAATATAGACACACAAACATCATAAAATTGCTAATTAAAATTGTTACTTAGTTTGGTCAATTAAATAAAACCCAGAATTAGATAACATTTAAAAAATCATTTGCATGTTTGTATGTTTAGCCCTGCCTGTTGGAACATCAGGGTCTTGAGGGCACGGCGGAAAGCACGGAGATCAGGGATATTCCGTATCTCCGGGGGCAGTTCATTCCAAAGGGTTGGAGCCCCCACAGAGAAGGCCCTCCCCCTGGGAGTCGCCAGTCGACATAATTTGACTGACGGTACCCTGAGTAGTCCCTCCCTGTGAGAACGAACTGGTCGGTGGGAGGCTATTGGTGGCAAAAGACGGTCTCGTAGGTACCCAGGTCCTAAGCCACCCTTCTCCAAAGACTCAGGGCGGCTTACAATGTGCTCAGCAATAGCCTTCATCCTTTTGTATATTTATACAAAGTCAGCTTATTGCCCCCACAAACTGGGTCCTCATTTCACCTACCTTAGAAAGGATGGAAGGCTGAGTCAACCTTGAGCCTTGGCGAGATTCGAACCCTGCAGTAATTGCAGGCAGCTGGTCTTAATAAGCTTAATAACAGGGTGCCTTAAACCCCTGTACTACCAAGGCGTATTGCATATATTACCTTGTGAATGCTATTAGAAGAAGACAGGTGTACAAGCAATGGTAGATTCTGCATTTGCCACCTTTTAGAAGTTGGCGTATTTTTATGGATGAGAGAAAACTATTATATTTGTTGAGGCATCTCAGTCAGCTTCAGTTTCTGCAACACCGATTATGGAAAATTAAAACATTGCAGAATAAGAACTTGATGTGCTTACTTCCTGATCAACATAAAGCAACAACTAAAATAGAGCTTTCACATTATCTTAAACACCATCGGTGTCATTGGCTTCAAATTTTGCCTCAAGCTGAAAGATGTTACTTAAATCCCTGAGATGATGAGAGCCTGTGAGAACCTGCAGATTGTTTATTTCACCCATGGGTTTTAGAATCCTCTTTCTAAGAAATATGGGATCGTTTTAAGCTTGAATACTTTACATACCAAGTGATTTTTAAATAAATATACATAGACTAGCACTGTAAAAAGTTAAAAGAAATCCATCTCTCTGCAGTAAGGCAGCATTGAACATATGGCATAATATGTAATGGTAGATATATAGGCTTCGTACCCTAACAGGCCACCCACAGGAAAAAAAATCCCACAAAAAAATCAACATAACAACAAATGGAAGTGTTAATCCTTCTCTTTAAATTACAGCATTCTTAAATCTATTGCTCTTTGTGGGAGTGTTGTTGTTCTGTGCAAAAGGATTGTGTTATGTTCTAGAAACCTTAATAAATATAATCAACTGAGTGTTACAGAGTATTTTGGCAACTCATCCTAGAAGATGTCTGTAAAGTTAAAAATAGGTTCTATGGTCACTCAGTTTCATGAGTCTGGGCTGCAAACTAATCTAATCCTGTCACCGACTGCTGATCATGTAAATTGTATACTTCCAGATTTTACAGATAGTTCTGCAAATGCTCTATATAAATGTTACTCTTTGTGTGCAAATAAAAGCTTAATAATCTCTTTATTTTTATAGTGCTTTCCTGTGTCTTAATATTTTAAAATATTTCTGCTCCTTAAACTTTTAAGGTAAGATTATTACCACTTAGACAAAATGAGAATTGCTTGGTCAAGCCACTTGGAAAGCTATGTTAAAATATATTTTGCAGGATTGATACAATGTTTATATGGATTGATACAGTTTATATGGATTAGGACAAGTGTTTGAAAGAGTTCAGGGCCTTATTTAAGAAAAAGCCTCCAAATGAAGAATTTCCAATTTTATACAATTGGAAATAAGTCAGAAAATACACAATAATGTTTAAACCCCACTGTCCCTGCCAATAATTTCCAAAAAATGGGAGAAAGCAGAAATTATCTAGCTGCATAATTTGCATTATTTTTCATAGTGACAATGAACTTTAAATTCATCTCTGTCTAAAAATGTCCCTTGTTGGCTATAGTTGCACAAGCATCTGAAAATATAAAGCAAAGCAAAACAGTTTAGCTAGGGTACCCCTACTTTAAGTCAAGGGTAGTATTGAAACTACAGCTGGAGGTAATATTCTCCATAGTGAAACTGGCACACAACATTGTTTTCCATCGGGAATTCTAATAGTCTGAAAGATGCAAGGACCACTTGCATGTTAAACCAGCTTTTCTGATATCATCTAGCATTTCATAGAATTGGAAGGGGCCTAAGGGGTCATTGAGTCTATCTCCCTGCACACTACTGGATTCCTTATATAATTTCCCATATATTATCAAGTTTCTTTAAAAATCTCCAACGAAAGGAAAAGAACCACCCTCTGTGTGATAACTTCTTCCACTGGCTGACAGCTTACTCTTACTTTGGAAGCATAACTTCCAGAATTACCAGGCACAGGGTACTATCTGTTTGGGGACATCATATTTGAGAAGAATCAATAATTTCCTACATTGGAGTGAGGCTACCAGGAAGAAGGATGATAAAAAGGGGACCAATGATTCCTAGTGTAGAGATGGCTTTTATGTAAAGATAACTCAGTGGCATCCCAAGGTCACCAAGGAACCAGCAATTTATTTAGAAAGATGGGAGGAAATAGCCTAGAGTTAAAAATCTGAATCATAAATATATAGGTTTCTGAGGTCTTTACATGTAGTGGACAAGCAACAATTGTACCTGATGTTTCATTCTTGTTTATAATAAGAGTTCTAATGAAACAGAGTCTTATCTGGGAATCTTCTGTCAGATGTGCTTGAAAGCTAAATTAAAGGTTAAGTATCTGGAGATCTGTGTTATACTGCTCAGCCATGGTATAAAACCTGACAGCTCTTGTTTCAATGCTACTCTCAAGCGTTCATTGATATAGTATTAAAGTGAGGGCGAAAATGTTCACTCATGGCATTACTACTTTATTTAATAATTGAATTTTAAAATGCACACCATACCTCCTTCATTTTCACTCCCTGTTCCCTTTCTCTTGGTCTAATTTTTCAAATAGCACGTTTCTTTTTTGTCCTTTTTTTTCTTTTTTTTAAAACACACAGACAGACAAACATACAATACATCTTTCCGAAACAGAGCATTGATCCGGTCATAAATTTGTTCAGCTTTTTGTTCCATCTTTAACACAATTTTATATATTCTATTTTTGCCATAACATTTATTTCTTAATCTTAGCTCACATATCTCAACTATTACCATCTTATAGTAAGCTTACTCATATTAACATAATCAAAACAATTACCCTTCTTTTAATCCATCTTAAATCTTAATTCAAATAATACCTCATAATACATTTCACAATTCTTACCCTAAATTCTCACTATTAACAATACAGTTCAAACATATTTATATTTCTGAATCATATTTCAATTTTTAAAACTTCCTTATATTTTATTATTACTTCATATACTATTCATTAATTCTTTATTTAATTATTACTTCATCAAACTTAAATCTTATCTCTAATCTTAAAAATATACCAATTTAACAATTAAACACTCCCTGTTCCCTTTCTCCTGGTCTAATTTTTCAAATAGCACATGTTTCTATGTTAAACTGAAAGTTTTAATCCTAAATACAGGAAGCAATCTTTTTGTGTTATAATTGTTCTATCAGAATTTGAAAAAATAACAAATGGGACAGATGAAGTGGTAGAATGCTGTTTTTTATATAGAAGGTCCTAAGCTGAACCCTTGATATCTCCAGAAGGACTGAAAAAATTCAGTATAAGGAAAATAATATATTCTATTTTTTAAACTAGGCAACTGTATTTTGAATCATTCTTCTTAGTAACTAGTGGTGGTATTCAGCCGGTTCTATCCGGTTTGGGAGAACCTTTAGCGGCACCTGCGGGAGGCTCCACCCACCCGCCCAGATGTCATCAAGTCCCGTTTTTGATGCTCTGTGCATGCGCAGAAGGTCCTGAGCATGCGCAGAGGTGTTGTGAGCCAGCAAAGCGAACATTTGTGAAATGGTAGAGAAGGTAAGTGAATACCATCCTTCTAGTAACCCTTGACAGTGGGGTGCATCTGTGACCTTCAATGCTTTCTGCACTGAGTAAAATCATATTTCTCTCTGCTGAAGTTTAAATCCAAGTATTGTGCTATATGGAAGGGGGAGAAGGATTTTTGCTTTCCCTACAAAGATAATCAGCTGATAAAGCTCTGTCATGTTTCTATTCATATTTATTAAGAATTCTAAGCCTAAATGCTTTAAACGTGTAAGTTTTCCTAAATAAGTAATGATGCTCAGTTTCTAGCCTTTTCCTTGTTGTTCCTGACCTCACTATTCATATTCTAGGCAGATATCAAAAGCTTTTAGGCATGATTATTCCTGTTCTCTCTCAACATCTGAGATGTGCATGCAGCATTAACTGAATAAGTATAACACCTCCTTGTGTTCTCTGCTTTGTGTCTGAAGGCAAACATTCATGTGACAAATGTAGCACAGTTCTTGAGCAAATGTTTAAAGAGTTTCTTGCACAACAGAGATGAGCAAACAGTCACATGGTGACTATTCACATGGTGGGAGAGAACACATTGCAGAAAATGTGCCAGCATCAAGTACTTTAAATTGCCTTTGTGCAACCAAGAATAAGTGACATGAAAACAATGTTACTGCTGTCTTTTTTAGCATGCAGGATGACATGAGCTTCTAAAAGCATACAGGATGAGATGAACATTTAAAAGTCAATCAAAAGTAACAGAAAGATGCTATTGAAAGAACAGTAAGCTGCCACTGTCCAACCTTTCCTCTAAAATTAGATAGTGTTGTAAGTGAAGTGGCCAAGCTTGCTGGACACAGGTATTTCAATTCTTTGATGCCTCTTTTTCGCCCTCATTGTCCCTAGTTTTTGGAAATGTCTTTTAAAAATGTTGCTTGCAGTTTCAAACACGTTACTGGTGTCATTATCATTATGTTTATGTTTCTATATTGCTCTTTCTCCCAAGGGAGCCTGAACTGATATAGACTATAAACAAACAAGAAGATCAAAACAATAAACAGTAAAATTTCTATAAAATGAAACAATGGGAGGAGAACAATAACTCAGAGTTCACTTAGGCAATCTGAAAGGCAGTTTCATTCTGGGACAGTGGTTATCTTGCAACAGTTTGTCTGGGTAAATCAACAGATTTTTTTAAAAAAAATGAGTGGTAGGCCTACCATATTTGAAAGAATAATAATAATAATGCAGAATACACAGTATCACTAACAGTATAGCAGAACAGGAAAATACATTTATTTCTCTATGAAGATAAGGGTCTTGGATGTAAAAGTTCCTTTAAATCTAATCCCTACAATTTTCAATAAAAGTGTATTTGTTGGACCTGCCACAACTTGAATCTCTAAAAAGAAATGATCCTTGGCTCCATTTGCTGAGATAGATATGGTTTTTATTAGAGATCAATTCTATTGCAGTATTGCATAACCAGAATTGAGAATCGTGGGCCAAAATCCCTAACTTCTACTTTTCCCTCCCTTAACTGTCTCTCATTGCCCACCCCATTGTAACCAATCAGAACCAGTCAAGATGTTTTCATAATGGTCAGTCCAGGCACCGTTTGGTATGTGACTCCCTCCTTCTTTCTGCTGGGTCACCTTGAGGCAGTGTCTCCAGGAGGTACAGCAGTAGTGGGTTGCCCCCGGTTCACACCGGTTCTATAGAACTGGTAGTAAAACCAGCGGGAGGCTCCACCACCGACCCCAACACCACTAAACGCTTCTGCGCATGCACAGAAGAGCGCGCGGGCGGCCCCGCTGCAAACCGGTAGCAAAGGTAAATAGAACCCACCCCTGAGGTACAGCACTTACTTTCATTTCCCCAAGCATCCTCCCCTTCATTTCTCCCTCCACACAGTTCATGACAGTCTGTCACCACATAGCAATGAAGCACAAGAAAGCATAAGGTGACAGCTGACAGTTGAATACATTGTTGCTAGTCTGAATAGATAATATTAGAGGGCTAAATGAATATAATGATGTTGTTATTAGTCCAATTTCAATTGTTTTTCCAAATTAACTACCTATTGGTGCAGTATTTATTTAAAAACGAGTTTTAAGAAACCATTTCCTCCAGAAATGCATTAAGTAACCACTATATGTTTATACTGTATGTATTCAAATTACACTGCAAGAAAATGACAAGGAAATCTCCCTATTTTTATTTGTGAACTGTTGGTAGGTTAGTCAATCTTGCCACAGATTCTCTCCTGCCCAGAATCACATTTTTTAAACTGGGTGATCCTATAAATCCAGAAATGCTAATTAAAATGTTTCATGCCAGTTTCTCCATAAATAGCTTTCAGATAATTCCAAATCTTCAGAAAATTCACCAAAGAGTTCTATTTTATGAGAATATTTCTGAAATATTTCTTTTTTTCACTCTTCTGAAAAAAGAGGGCAATTTTCTCCACCAGTTTTTTTTAATTCTTGAAATAGCTTCCATCTCTCACCCCAATAACACATTGTGGAAAATGCCAGATAATAATCCAGCTGCCAATAGAATTTTTCACAGCAAAATCTGTTGGAAAACAAAGAAAGAAATGGTGCCATGGCCTCTGTTAAAGGGAAGTCCCATCTCTTAAAAAGGATTGAAGAATTTCTGCTCTGTCTAGAACAAAAGGGCAAAACAGTATGTCCAATTCAACTGCACACAAATGATATAAAGTATTTTGAGAGGCTAGTTGCATACAAATCTTTCTACCCAAAAGGTTGTTTCAACAATTACCACAATAATATATGTGAAACAGAAACTTTCTATAATCTCAAACATTAATTAATTTCCCTTTAATATTATAGAGGAAGATTTTACCTTGGAGCCCTTTTAATATGAAATGATATAAAATCACAATTTGCCATTATATAAGGAGGCTAAGGTCATGAAACATGTTTTTTTTCTTTTTACAACCCTGTAGTCCCTTAATTCAAGGTATAGCCCAGATGATTGGATGGAGCTGAGAGTTTACTGGCTGGAGGCCCTTCCTGATGCCTATGTGGAGTTTGCTGCAGATATTTTTTTCTGCCCTAAGAGAGAAACATCTGTTGCTGCCTAGGATTGAGCTCTCAACCTTCCAAGTGGAGCATCTTCACTACTGGCCCACCACATCAAAGGTAATAAAACATTTAAGAAGTAGAAAATAAAGGGGAGTGGGATGGAACAAAAGCAAAGGAAAAAGGACTAAGGAAACAGCAAGATGATTGTGCTGAAACATCATACAAATTGGATTTCAGAAACAATCAATATGGGTATTTTAAGTTAGGTTGAATATACCAAATAGTTATTTTAATGAGAGATCATTGCTTGCTGCAGAACTGTCTCCTGTTACAACCTGCCTAAGTATTCAGGTCTGCAGTATAGGCTATTTTGACGACGTTGTCCATGTTGTCAGCAATATAGCTTTATGGCCAGCATGAGAAGGCCATCTCTCAAGTTGCTATAGGGCTATGGAGTATTCCCCTTAGAAGTGGTCCTTCACCTTGTTCTATCAGCATTTGGAAATTCTGTTAAGCTTTGCCCTACTTTTAATTGTTAATTAGTTTTAATGTTTTTGATTGATCATATGCTATCAGGACTGTTAGTAATCACATAGATTGTTTCCATGAAGCTTTAATCTTAGTTTTAATTTGTAATCTTTACGCTTTGTGTTGCAATTTTGTAGCTGTGTTGAGTAGACATCAGGGTTTAAACAGAAAAAAGAAATAGTTTGCTAACATGAACTTCTTTTATGCCATCAACTTTCTCTTATAAGGATGCATTTTTCTTCTCTTCTTCTCTTGTTGATTTCAGGTATACATGATCTATATTTTTCATATACAGAAATGTAAAAAGGATAAAAGAAAAAGGTTAAAAACTCACCTAAAATACAAAAAAAGAGGTAGGGGGAGAAGAGAAGATTAGAAATTCAAACATTTTCCTTTTCATTGCTGATTGTTTTTTCTATAGCAAAAGTATACCCTATTTCCCCGAAATAAGACATCTTCTGATAATAAGCCTAATCAGGCTTTTGAGCACATATGCTAAAATAAGACTCCCCCCAAAAATAAGCCCTCCCTGAAAATATTTAAATGCAGAGCTGGAAATCAGGTAAGACTGCAAGAGGAGCCCCATCTTGCTCCACATGCCTCAAAAATAAGACCTAGAATACAATACAATACAATAACAGAGTTGGAAGGGACCTTGGAGGTCTTCTAGTCCAACCACCTTTCCAGGCAGGAAACCCTACACCACTTCAGACAAATGGTTATTCAACATCTTCTTAAAAATTTCCAGTGTTGGAGCATTCACAACTTCTGCAGGCAAGTTGTTCCACTTATTAATTGTTCTAACTGTCAGAAAATTTCTCCTTTGTTTTAAATTGCTTTTCTCCTTGATTAGTTTCCACCCATTGCTTCTTGTTCTACCCTCAGGTGCTTTGAAGAATAGTTTGACTCCCTCTTCTTTGTGGCAGCCCCTGAGGTATTGGAACACTGCTATCATGTCTCCCCTTGTCCTTCTCTTTATTAAGGCCAAGCGCTTATTTCGGGGTTCAAAAAAATATAAGACAGGGTCTTATTTTCGAGGAAATACAGTATATATTTATTCTTTCCTGAATATTGTGTGTGTGTGTGTGTGCACCCCTGCAGGTGTGAAATGAAGTTCTTTAAAATAGAAGATGTATAGCTGTGTTTTTAGAATTTGAGGAAATGATCACTATGAAATTTTCATGTCTTGTTTGTTATTGAACAGACTAAGAATCTCTTGCTATTACAGAGGGTATCATTTCTGGGATGCTTTACCAGTATCAAAGCAACAAAGAATTCTGTGATACTGTTAAAAAAAAATCCAACAACAACCAAGTATCTTGGTATGATTGTCTAAGCAATAGCTGTCAGACATGTGAACTTGAAGTCTGCTGAGAGAGGCTCTTGTCTGTTAAAAAGCTTGTGTCAGAATACCTCTTTTCTCTTATCGTTCAGTTTATGTTGGGGGTGGGGGAGAGATCTGTGAACTGCTTTTTCAGGGCACATTGCCCTGGCAGGATTGTGTACTAATGCAATACAGCTTGGAAGGAAGGAGGAGAAGGATGGGAAGAAGAATCCAGGCATCCATGGGTGGGCAAGTACTAAAAGATGTGTCACAACAACTTGACACAAGCTTGGTCCTTTATGTATCTGCAAATATATGAGTGGATCTTGCATTTGATGACACAATACATGTTTCATTATTCTGGCATCACTGTGGTTAGAAAGAATGCCTGTGAGCGTCTCTGTGCGTGATAACAGGAGAAGATAGGTATATTTTCCCTTGCCTTCTTCTGGAATATTAGATGAAATTGCAAAGTAGTTTAATGTTCTAGAAATTTCTGGCAGTTTGGACTAGACTAGGGAGGCAGGGAAAGGCTAAAAGATAATTGACTTAAAAAAATAAGACTATAGGCTTCAAATGTTGTGATGAGAGTAGACTATATTTCAGCAGATATATCTGGCTAGTGGATCCAAGGATTCTGAACCAATCTATTTGTGTCAGGATTGTTTTATTTTTTCAGTTATACTGTTGAACATAAAAAGTGAATAGAAACCTTTCTGTGCTTTAACTTATCAGTTTTATTTTTTGCAAATATTGATGTTAAAATTAATTTTAATATGCATAGATTTCTTTGCTGTTGGCCCTATTGTGATTGCCATTCTGGCAAGTCAAAATAAATAAATGTTACACCCTGTAGTTAAAACAGGCTACCCACACCTACAAAATAAATGATAATCCACCCGGCCTCTATGCCATATCATTCCACACTCACCTTTCCACTGAGTCCCTTTTTGGATTTACTCGCAGCATAAGCCTCTCCCACCCAATGAAGTTGTCCTTCTAGCAGTACTTTGATGGTGCTACTCAGTTCTGATGGTGAAAAGAATGCATACTTAATATGTCGGCATGCGTAATCTACTTCTGTTAAAGGAACCACCTGAGTAGCTTGGAAGGGCCTATCATAGAGGATAGCTGTTTCATTTGACAGGAGATGAAGCTCACCAGTTACTGGAATTTCTGAAAATAGAATTTGGCCCAGAGAAGAAAACAAAACAAATATAAACCCTTGTCCTGATTACATTCTACATATGACTAAAACTCTGCTTGAGGAAATTGGTGTATCCCACCCTCAGCCGGTGTGTTTGTCAAAAAATTCACATCCTTTCATTTTATGTTTGTTTCCTTGAATTGTGCTATCCCAGCTCTATGTCTTCACTCATTAACTATTAACATTAAAAGTGTTATTCTAACAGTGACCTTGCCTTTATCACTGCTGGTGCTTCCCCAGCCCCTCAAGGTTAGGAATGTTCTATGGCATCCAGTGAAGTGGAAAGAGGCCAGAATGAAATGTTCTTGCTTTTTTTTTTTTTTCTGCAGCCTTTACCTGAGACACTGCAAGCAGGAAATTTTGTTTTCAATTGTGCATCTATTTAATTCTCAAGAAAAGGCATGCATTTGTTGAAATTTATTTAATTAGGTTTTTTGATGTTCAGAGCAGGAAGGAGAGAATATATTGCATGTCTAATATTAACTGTTTTCTGTCAGCTTGTACCGTTCTGTCTTCGAAAACTGCATTATCAAAGCATTTTACAGTTAGATATAATCAGTGAAATATCAAGATATATGGGTTGCATCTGTATTTGTATTCCTTGGCTCTTTCAGAGGGCCTTGTGGATGGTATAGAAGGCTGATCTTCCCTGAGGTATAAGGCATCAAATGAGAACTGTTGTGTTGCTGTATATGATCATCTGAAAACTGAGACAGCTTTGTTTAGTTATAATAGTCTGTAATAGAATAATTACAGATATTCTTCACTTGTTGGTAGATGTCCCAAAGCTGTTTTCTTTGAAAAGATAACTGGACTTCCTTGTTTTGCTTGAAGACATTTTGCTTCTGACCGAAGAAGCTTCTTTAGTTCTGACTGAATGGTGGAGAATGGAAGGATTGGTTGTCCATGACAACCATGACCTGGAAAACTGAGAATCTCCATAGACATTTGTTGGTGGATGGTGGATATTGTTTCCACCATAGATACCAACATTTTTGGCTTTATTACATTTTTGTCCTCTTCTAACAAATAAATATTTAGCTGTAATCAATATTTGGAAAGGCCATCTGCATTTTTAAAAAAGTGTTTTATACCTCAAGGCCATTTCTCAAACCCAGAGTAAGAAAAATGGAAGTGGAATGTTTCTGCAACTTTTCCCAATTGTGGGGTAGCGGGGGGGGGATGTGTCCTTGCTGCTATCTGAGCTTGCTTGGTTTCTTTCAGATGCCTCATTACCCTAACTGGTAACATCATCACTGCTACTCCTACCTAGATAGGGTAATGAAACATCTGCAAGAAAACAAGCAAAGTCAGAGAACATCAAGGAGCCCTCATTTCAACCCTGAGCTACAAACATTCTCCTTTATTTTCTCCTTTATTTAGTTGCTATACTAATAATGCTGTAAGAAGAAAAGGAACTGATGATAAGCAAGACCATCAGCTCAAAACAACAACTTGGTAGAACGACACATAAACAAAGTTTTTTGTGAAGACCAGTTGCTAGGCTATTATCTCTAATAGACTGTACTAGGAAAAATGAATATATTAAATGAAAGTGTAGATATTTTGATTTGGTTTTCAATAATGAAGTAAAACTTGTCCATGGACAAAATCCATATGTCAATCCATGGTTTAGATTCCAAATGATAACTTGTAATTCCAGAATGCAGATAAACATCTAGCTTTGTTATCTGAAATCAGTAGTTTCATATTTGGGAATTAATATCCCAAATATGCTTCTTTGGTAACTACTTTGTAAAGAAATATGTTTGGTGGCATTCAAAATGATTGGATAACGTGGTCTTGCTTTCATGACAAGTCATAGTTTGGCCTGTTGTCGGAATCATCTCAATAAAATTATGATAGGAATGAATAGTTTAGTGTTAATAATACTATAATATGCTTACATATACAAAGTAATCAAAATTGACATATCCTTTATGCTGCTGTTGTTGGATAATTTCTATTTTGCTTTGTTTCTGTTCTTTTTTTTATGCTGATCCTTGATTAATTGATTGGGGCCTGTTTTTCTTATTCAATTTTCTCAGAAAAGTAAATGAAAAAAAATTGTTGGTGTATTGACTCAGATCAAATAATTACTTCACCCAATACATCTTTATGGATCTTTTCTCTCTTGCAACTTTTTTTTTAGTGTAACAATGTTTTGAAGCTCACAAATTAACTGATCATCTTAGCTAAAGTTATAAACATATCCATGAGAGAAGTATGCAGAACGCTATTTGCTTCATAGTCACATTGTCATTAATGGAACATGGCAAAGATAATTGATATTTCTCTTGGAGAAATTGTTCTCTGTATTCAGCATGCTGTATGGTACTTGAAGGATGAATCTATTAGAGCCATAAGAAACTATATTATTCAATTTATAATACTGTTGTGTGTAATTTGCTAAGTGTCAGACTGTAGAATATATTTGCAGGCTGGATGTGTTATATTCTAGACTTTTCCAATTTAACAGTTATCTGAATTATTTCTCCATTTAAGTGCCCTAATGCTTGCCTAATTATGCATATTTTAATTACATTCCAGTATTTATTTTGTGAAATAAATGACTAGGGAAGAAAGTTTGTTTCTGTATATACTGTATTCTTAGGCCAGCTTCAATTAAAAAAAAGAATTATCAAGGTTATATTTTAATAGAAAAACATGTAGAGGCCAACATATATTTTGTTTCAGTGGATAATATCCAGGGTGGGATAGGGCCAAACAATCTTTAGTATTTTTTAAAGTGTTAAGATGAGACCGAGTCCAAAAATCCATCTCTAGGAAATAACATTGGAGCTCTGCCATGGATATGGTTTTGTTTATATGTTGATAATGTGACTTTTATAGGTTCAACCCAAGTTTCCCAAACAAATAATTATTTAGCAGGGCCAATTAAGAACAAAAATTGCTTTCTTTTCCTCTCAAAATAATCCAGACAAACCAATTTAGTACCCTATCAAGAGCATTTGTGGGAATTTCTAATCCAACCCTGAAAGTATTGTATGAATTACTTAATGTAAGTATAAAGTGTCTTAAGATGTCCTTTCCAGACATTGTACCCCCCTGATGTGCTGGCACTAAGTCTCCCAGTATCCTTAATTGGTATGGATGAAGTCAATCATAAATTCTAAGTTTTTCAGTGGAGTGTTGTTAATTCATGTAATATGATTCTAGATTTATGGACCATTCCTAAATCTGTAGAGATTGTCAGTCATCCAGGTCATGGTTGTCCCAAAGATGCTTTTTCAGGAAATAACTGGATTTACTTGTTTTTTCTTTTGAAGATGTTTTGCTTCTCATCCAAGAAGCTTCTTCGGCTCTGACTGGATGGTGGGGAATGGAAGGATTTATATTCCTTGCAGACAACTGGTAATTTGCATCCTTTTAGCGGGTCGTTGAAGCATTTGGAGGTTTATCTGTGTCCTCAGGGTCACCTGAGTAGTGCTCCTGGTTCCTATAGTCTGCATTTTTTCCTTTGGAAATCCATTCCTACTCCCACACAATTCAAAGGGTGTTCATCCCAAATTGTATAGCTAAAAGTTTGTAGAGATTCTCAGTCATTCAGGTCATGGATGTCACAAAGGTACCTCAGTCTTCCAGGTCATGGTTGTCGCAAAAGTGTCCCAAAGGTCCTCAGGGTCACCCTGAGGACTTAGATAAACCTCCAAGTGCTTCAAAGTGCTCTAAAAGGATGCAAATTACCAGCTGTCTGACAGGAATATAAATTCTTCCATTCCCCACTATCCTGTCAGAGCTGAAGAAGCTTCTTGGATGAGAAGTGAAATGTCTCCAAAAGAAAAAACAAGAAAGCCCAGTTGCCTCCTGAAAAAGCACCTTTGGGGGCACTCCTGAGTATACTATAGAAGCCAAGCTTTAGTTTTGTATTTAGGATATTTCAAACAAATGTTGGAAATAAATGTAAAGAAGGAACATTTTACCATTTATGGTGGACATGTGATAAAACAAAGAAATATTGGAGTAGGATCCACATCTTAATACAGAAGATCCTTAAAGTGAATATAAAGATAAAACCAGAAACTTTTCTTTTAGGCTTAATGGATAAAGAACTTCAAAAAAAATTGGAACTTTGATGTTATATATGTTGACAGCAGCAGGATTACTTTATTCACAAAAATAGAAGGACACTGTAATTCCTACAATGGAAGACTGGCTGCAATAGTTGATGGAGTTAGCAGAGATGCCTAAATTGACTGCTTTGATTAAAGAAAAGAATACAAATTATTTTCTTTCTACTTGGAAACTGCTTTTGGACTTTATGCTTGAGGTGGAATAAAATGAAACTGTGATTTTGGGTTTTGCTGATTAGATATGTTTGTTGTTATAGAAATGGCTAGTGTATATTATTAAAATAAAAAGTTGAGTTTTTATGTTATTACCATAATTTACTGCACCAAAAGGAGTCAGAAGTCAATGCTTTTTTTTCTTTCCCCCCTCTACCCTACACTTTTTTCTTCCCCCTTTCCTCCTTTAAAATTAACAAAAATAGAAGGTAAGAGAAGTAATCTAAGCTTTGCTTTAAGCAATTGTCCAAGAGTCTTTAAAATTATCTGACTTTATTATAAAAGGAACGAAGTCATTATTGAAACAGGCATTGATACTATTTAATATTAGGTTAATGAAATAGCCTAGGGATATAACTTGAGATCATAATTTCTCCATTTTTTCTTTAGTCACAATAGTTGTGACAATAGCCACTTTAATAAAGAAGTATTAAGCAAGAACCAAGTGAAGCTCCAGTTTGTAGTCTCTTTATAAAAACTTCTCTAATCCACCCCAGTCCTGATAGACTCTGGAAGTCAAACAGCAAAATAAATTTTATGTGACTTTTGTATATCATATGAAAATAGTCCAATTAGCAAAGGTGTGAAACAGGCCTGTTTAACTTGTTTTCAAATGCAAGGAAAGTGGGGACATATATATCTAAGGCAAAGAATCTATAGATTGGGGTAGACCACAGAGAAGGTCGGCATCTCATCCACACCATGTACCTTGTGAGAAGCTGAAATTATTAACAGATGATTTCTAGCTGACTAACAGGCAGATCCAATTCTGACAAGGTATTCCCTGATGTATCTCAGTGCCATACCACATAGACTTTAAGGCAGTGGTGGGCTGTCCCCGGTTTGGACTGGTCGCAAGAACCAGTAGTAAAACTGGCGGGAGGCTCCGTCCACTGACCTCGACATCATCAGGAAGCTTCTGCGCACATGCGTGCGGCCCCGTTGCGAACCGGCAGTAAAGGTAAATAGAACCTACCCCTGCTTTGAGGTAATGACTATCCCTTTTAATTGGATCAGAAGCCTAGTGGTAATAAGACCACAGCATAAAAGGTGGAAATCCATAGTAAAGGCTGAAGAAACAGAATAGTTTAGAAATTACATGTTGTTCTTTATAGAGTTCTTGAAGGACTATTGTACATCACACACACACAGAGTATATTCTTGTGACTAGCAAATGTTACTTGCAAGCATTTGTTCATAAGAAAAAGTGGAATCCCTCCTGCTCAGAAGCCTGTAATAAAATTTCATTCCTGTTTTGCTTTGATCAGCTTTAGGAATATAAGCGCATAAGAGCTGCCTTGGATGAAAGCCAGTGTTTATCTAGTCAGCATTCTATTCCCACAGTGGCCAACCAGATATCTGCCAAAGCAAGACAAGAGCACAATGACCCACATGTTCCCGTGCTTTAGTAACTGCTTTTCAGGGGCCTGCTAAAAATGGCCACAACAGTATATTGTTTCTGATACCTGATCAGTTTTATTTCTTTGCACGGAGCTAACAAGACCCATAGAATGAATAATGGCTTTGGAAAGGGTAGAGATTTCACTCAGAAAAAAGATGCAGGGCAAAAGACTAATTCCAGCGATCTAAGAACTGCTTCTCTGACCTGATTTGGAGCTCTCCAGGCTGTTTTTGAATAAGTATAAAATCACTGGTGGCCATGATTATAGATCTACACAGAACATGCATTTTGATATTTCATACTTATTTTCTAAATGTTATAAATGCTTTGCTGTTGAGAATGGTTAAGGTATCTTTCCAATGATTGTATGTGACTGTGGAAGTTGGGCAGCAATTGTATTAACTACATGAATTGTAAAGTTATCAACAGCTAACATTTATGATGGTAAAACTACTGTACTTCTGAATTTGTCAGATACAGTTTCCCTATATGCCTCATTTATAGGTTTTAATAGTTGTCTATTGCTATGAATACTACTGTGTTTCCCTGAAAAATAAGACTGTCTTATATTTTTTTGAACCCTGAAATAAGCGCTTGGCCTTATTACCATGCGCTCAAAAACCTGATTGGGCTTATTATCAGGGGATGTCTTATTTTTTTTGAGGGGGGGAACAAGGTATATGTATTTTTAAATTTTACTTATTAACCAAATTCTTATTATTCAAACTACTTATTCTGGATGGATGGTATCCTGAGAAATCTTATTATAAACAATATTTTTCTTAATCTATGACATATCATGTTTTTACATGATAACCAGAACTTTGAACTGGGCTTGTAAACCTGGCAATGAGTGCAGTGATAATAAAATATATGTTATTCTGCAGTGGTGAGTCCTATTGACCAGCAATCTGGCAGCTGCATTCTGTACCAGATGCAGTTTCTGAATCACTTATAAGGGAGACCCATGTAGAACATGTTGCAGTGGACCAACTATATGATTTTATTGTCACCAAGGCCTCCTTGTACAGATAGATTAGCAGGCTTATTTTCTGATTTAGTAACTGTAATGTGTTTTCATTCTTGCTATTAATATAAATATTATATACAGTATAACATGTAAAATAAATAATATATATATATATAATTAAATGTTACTGTATGTTTTAAGAGGAAGAGTCATAAGCCAAAGGATCATCATTTCAGATGCCAGTTTAATTAAGAATTTTTATGCAAATCCCCATCCTTTACCTGTAGTATTTCTGGCCCCCATCTGTAATCTGGAGAGAATAATACCAGCTTCTTTACCCATCGGCTGCCTAAATAACAGAGATTATGTAATGAGCTGTTGTCTCAGTGTGGCACTGTGTTATTTGATGTATAAATTCTTCAGTATTTCATTGAATTAGGATTTTTTTTCAGTAAAAAATAGAAGTTGACAGACTAAATCACAGGATAAACTATCAAGGGACTAAACATGAACAGTGAGGCCATGATAATATGCACATTAATCAAAGAAACTATAGGTGCTTGAGAGAGAAATCTGAAAAACAATACATATTTCTAATGACAATGAATCTTTTCTCCCTACTTTCTTTCCTAGTAAAGGTGCATAATTTAAGATTATGTAGCCGTTTCAGTGTTTTTGTGAAATTTCATATATATTATCTGGTGCTTGGTAATTGTTAAACAGTTAGTCTTCAAACATTACCCCTATAACTATAATATCTGAATGATATCTGTATGATCATGTACCACAAGCCAAGACTTTGATCTCTCCCTCCCTCCCTCCTTCCCTCCTTCCCTCCCTCCCTCCTTCCCTTCCCTCCTTTCTGTATGTGTGAGAGAGAGCACAATGATTTTGAATGATTGAACTATACTGATCAGAAAGAGAAACAGAGCCAAGTACTTGATCTGAGCTCTAGACGCAGTTATGCCAAGTACTGTACCTGACTGTTTCACAGGCAGCTTTACTGTGTGTTTTAAGTGGAGGGTAGGAGGGAAAATCTGTTTCTCTTCTACCCAACTACAGAAGCAAATCAAAGGTTATTTTCCATGGTCTGCCTCCTTTGTTTTCACACAAAGCCCCGCCTTCTACCTTTGTTTTTAATCCTGGCTCTGTGCGGTTCTGCTTATACAAAACAATGGCTATGCATGAAAACAGCTACTTGCTACAAGTTTGCCTTGTTATCAAGATTAACTGTTACACCAGCGAACAAAACAGGGTGTGTAAAGGGTGTGTAAGCAGGCCTGCTGGCCTTTGTGGTTCGGGATTCCAGATGGCACCATGTATGTGCGCCAAAAATACATGTTTGAACGTTGTCCTGGCTGGGTTACTTCCACCCATTCACACTGTTTGGAAATTGCTTTGATGCACAGCTCCCCCCTCTCAAGATAATAAAATGCAGTGGCAGCTGGCTAATGGCTGGGAAAGTGCAGACCCAGCACTGAACTCTCCCATTAGACTATTCAGCACCAAGCAATACCACTCTAAAGGAGTAGGCAGAGGAAAAAAAAGGAAGCTGGTTGCCACATAATGTTTGGACAAAGGTCTTATAGGTGGGGTTTTCTTTCTGAGCTGGCTGGAGGTGAAGGAAAGAAGCAACAAAAAAATGGAGTCATCCTGTTTACTGTCTAGGCAAGTAGTAAAATGAGCTACTTTATGAAAAGGGGCGTTGGTCCTACCTGATACGCCCCTTCTCGTTGAGTGGAGACAGCAGCCAGACGTGGGTTGTGCTCATTGGTCAGAGGATGGACTGAGCCTGGAATTCTTTTAAATCCGCCCCCTGTTGCTAGGGCTCCCAGCTTTTGTCGAAGGAATATCCAGACTCGGTGTGTGGAAAGAAAAACAGTAACAATAAATCAATAGTACAAATAAACATAGATGACCAGACTGAAAACAGGGTGGGGCTGGCTGCTGTCTCCACTCAACGAGAAGGGGCGTATCAGGTAGGACCAACGCCCCTTCTCCCTTGAGGGTGGAGACAGCAGCCAGACGTGGGACATACCAAAGATCACTGTCCCATTTCACGGGCGGGAACAGTCTGGGCAGAACACCCCTCCCGGGCCTCAACACGGCTTAATACCCTTCTCCCAAAATCAGCCTCCGCAGAGGCGAACTTATCCAGTTTATAGTGTCTGATAAACGGGGAAGGAGATGTCCAAGTCGCAGCCCGGCAGATCTCGTCCAAAGAGGCGTTCGAAGACCAAGCCGCCGTGGTCGCCGCACTTCTGGTAGAATGGGCTGTGACCCTTGAAGGAAGAGGCAAAGACCGAAGTTCGTATGCAGTCGCAATCGTTGTTCTGATCCAACGCCCCACCGTGGAAGAAGTAACTCGTTGACCTAAGGAAGCCGGTAGAAATGAAACAAACAGTGATTCTGTTCGTCGAATAGCCGCAGTCCTCTGGATGTAGAGCTCGAGCGCCCGGCGGACATCCAGGGTGTGTAACCGGTTCTCCAATGGGTTGGAAGGACCTGGATAGAAATCTGGAAGAACCAGTTCCTGCGAACGATGAAAAGGAGAGTTAATCTTAGTCACAAATGTAGGGTCCAACCTGAGGACCACACGATCCACATGGAAAACACATAAATCCTCCCTAGTGGAGAGCGCTGCTAGTTCGGAAATTCTGCGCGCTGAAGTGATAGCCACTAAAAAGGCTACTTTGCCGGACAACAGGCGTAAGCTGACAGAAGCAAGAGGTTCGTATGGTGATTCCATAAGGGAATCCAGCACCAGGGTGAGATCCCAGGAAGGATACCGATGTAGTACGGGAGGACAGAGGTTGGTTGCCCCACGGAGAAATCGTCGTATCAGAGGCTGCTGGGACAATGAATGAACCGAATTATATGTCAAAATAGAAGAAATAGCAGCCACATGTCTCCGGAGGGTGTTTGGAGATAGTCCTTTGTCCAAGCCCGATTGGAGAAAACGAAGGATCTGTAAGATGGAAGCCTGGAGAGGGGAAACTCCTTGAGTCTTACACCAAGCAGCAAAGGAACGCCAAGTAGCGGAATAAATCCGTTGGGTAGATGACCTACGAGATGCCTGGATGGTATGAATTATATCAGAAGGGATGAGGTCCCGCTGTAGAGCTTCCCACTCAATCGCCAGGCGGTCATCTGAAGCCACTGAGGGTCCGGATGTAGGATCGCCCCTTGGCTGAGGCAATCTGGAGTACAAGGAATCCTCCAAGGAGGAGAGACCGAAAGATGCATGAGGTCCGCAAACCACGACCTCCGTGGCCAGTGTGGAGCCACCAGGATGATCTCCGCCTGTTCCAGCAATAGTTTCCGAATTACCCTCGGGATGAGGGGAAAAGGCGGAAAGGCGTAAAGTAGGACCTGCGGCCAAGGAGAGCGTAGGGCATCCACCGCTTCCGCTTGATTGGACGGAAAACGGGAAAAGAAGCGAGGCAACTTGTTGTTCTGGTGGGATGCAAACAGATCTATCTTCGGACTCCCGAAGCGAGCAGTTATACCCTGGAAAAGGAGAGGATGTAGGCTCCATTCTCCATGGTCTATCTGTTGGCGGCTCAACCAGTCTGCTGTCACATTCGAGACCCCCGAGATATGGTCCGCCTTCAAGGAGGCCAGGTGTTTCTCCGCCCAAAGGCCTAGTCTTTTTGCTTCCCGCATCAGCGAAAGGGACCTGGTGCCCCCTTGGCGATTGACATGCGCCTTGGCAGAGGTGTTGTCGGTGAGGATCAACACGTGCTCGCCGGAAACCAGAAGTTGGAATGCTCGAAGCGCCAGGTAAATTGCTCGCAGCTCCAGCCAATTGATGCTGCGGGTAGTTTCCACACTGGACCACGTACCCTGCGCGATCTGAGTTCCACAGTGGGCTCCCCATCCGGATGTGCTGGCATCGGTAGTCACTGTTACCCACTGAGGGTCCAGGAACAGACAGCCCTTGGAGAGCATTGGAGAGAGCCACCAGCGCAGGGAGGAAAGCACTGCCCTTGGAACCACCACTTTGGTGAGAGAGGATCCCCTGCCCGTTCTCTGAAAAGGCAAGAGAAACCATTGGAGGTCTCTGAGGTGTAACCTGGCCCAGGGAACAATCGAGATGGCCGAGACCATCTTGCCTAGGAGTTTGGAAAGAAATAAAGGGGAAGCCCTCTTATCCCTCAGGACCTTAGATACCATGGATCTCAACGCGGCCTGCCGATCCGGGGAGAGAAAAACTCTACCCTGCTCCGAATCAATAATAGCTCCCAAGTGTAGGATCCTAGTCGAAGGGTTTAGATGGCTTTTCTCTACATTAACCGAGAAGCCGTGCGACGCTAGCGTCTGAATTGTAAGGCGGAGATCAGACATGGCCTGCTGATAGGAAGATGACATAAGGAGAATGTCATCCAGGTAACACTGGAGACGAACGGCTTGAAGCCTGAGGTGAGCAGCCAAGGCCGCCAAAATCTTAGTGAAGCTACGGGGAGCCGAGGAAAGGCCAAAGGGTAAGGCTGTGTACTGGTAGTGAACCCCAGCATAACAAAAACGGAGGAACTTCCTATGGGAAGGGCGAATGGGGACATGGAGGTAAGCCTCCGTGAGATCTATTGAGCAGAGGAGATCGCCCCTCCGTACACCGTCTAAGATAGAACGCAAGGATTGCATTTTGAACCTTCTATAGATTACGAACCGGTTCAAACGTTTAAGGTCCAGAATAGGTCTCCACCCACCCGATGACTTAGGGACTAAGAAGACCCGAGAGTAAAACCCCTGTCCCGCCTGATTAAAGGGCACACGTTGAATGGCCTTGATGGCCAGCAGATGGTTGATAGCAGCCTCCATGAGGGATCTACGCTCGGCTATCTGGGACAGGGGACAGCGAGTAAAAGACAAAGGGGGGGTGGAAAGAAATTCAATGGCCAGTCCGGATGAAATGGAGGCCAGGACCCAGCAATCCGAAGTGGTACTCTCCCAAATGTTGGCAAAGAGGCCCAATCTTCCGCCAATGGGAGGATTGCAGGCACTACTAACGACGGCGACGGATGGAACGACCTCCTCCCCCTCGAAAGGGCCGCCGGGAACCAAAGGCCCTCCCCCTGGAGGATCTGTCCTGGAAATTCCTCTGTCTAGGGCCTAAATACCCCGTTTGGAAGTTACCCATGGAACGGGAGGAGCCCAAACCGCCCTCCGAAGACCTCATAGGGGGGCGAGGACCATATGGAGAGAAGCGGGGTTCCCCTCTCCGAAAAACAGCAGGCAAGATCTTTCGTTTGTCCTTGGTTTCAATGAGAAACTTGTCCAAGGCATCACCAAACAACTTCATGCCTGAAAAGGGGACAGAGGCTAGGCGCCACTTGTGTCTGGCATCCGCCTGCCAGTGGCGAAGCCAGACCAGGCGGCGCGCGGCAACAGCAGAGGCCATAGATTTTGCCACAAACCGCGTAGCGTTTAAGGTGGCATCCGCGGAAAATTGCACCGCAGCAACAATCTTGTTGAGATCTTGTTTCAACCTCGAGTCCTCTGAGGCCATCTTGTCTTGCAGCTGGCGAAGCCAGAGAAGCGTGGTGCGATTGAAGAAAGAGGCTGTGGCCGCCGACTTAATGGCCCATGCTGCCCCCAGGTGGGCCCTCTGCAGGACCTGTTCAGCTCTGCGTTCTTCCGGCCTTAGACCTTCCTCCGGATCCCCTGGCAGAGAAGACGCTGTAAGCAAAGCTGTCACAGGAGCGTCAATAGAAGGTATCTGCAATAGGGACTCAAGGTCGGGGGATACAATGAAATTTTTCTTGTCTGTGGAGGATGGTATAGGAGTTGAAGATGGCGCAGACCATTGTTTATGTATGACCTCCAAAAAGAGAGGAGGCGTAGGGATTGCTGTTATCGGTTTAGGTTGCTCAGCAAACAACGGGTTCAAGGAGCCTGCCGAAGAAGCAGGTTCCGGGGGGTTAGTGGGGCCCAATTGGGCCGTATTCACCGCCTTGAACAATAGAGACTTAAATAAATTCTGAGGGAACAGGCCTGTAAAGGCGGGTTGATCTGGAGGTAAACCCTCATCCTCCGATAAGTCTGGTTCTAGGTCTGCCGCACCAACCTGAAGGGAATGGTCGCTGACACAGGAAATAGCAGGGGAATCAGATCCCGTTAGTGAAATTGCATCCTCCATATTAAAGTCCTCCTCAGGCTCCTCATCAGCCTCAAGGATGGACTGGGTGGGGGGAGGGTTAGGAGTGGGAAACCCCCGCTCTGCCAGGGATTGTTGCACAGCCACAGAAATCATGCGCTGAATGTCCTCAGGGCGCCAAGAAGCCTGGTTTTGGTCGCCTGCCGGCCCGACCTCTGTAGAGGTACGGACCGGAACAGAAATTGGAGGGGCCTGAAGCCCCAAAGGAGAGGGAGCGTGAGACTCCACAGGAGGAACCCTGACTCTGGTTGAAGAAGAACCCCAAATATCAGTGGATTCAGCAGACAATTGGAAATCCTGGAGAGACACCTGATCAGAAGTGGCAGAGGACACCCGCTTGGGTCCGCTAGAAGTAGACGTGGGCCCTTTAGGGTGCGCCAGGTCTAGTATCGAAGCTCCCCTACGTTGGTTGGTAGGGGGCTTGTCCTGCCCAACCCCTTTAGTAGGGGTCTTGGCTGAACCCTTAGAGCTCGTGGCTGGGGCAAGCGCCTTGTGAGCCGGGGCGTGGCCTTCATTAGTCGTGGCCATAGACTGCGCCCGCACTGTGGTCTTGCGGCCATGTCTAGATTTGGCCAAAGATTTGGGCATAATGCGTCTGATTGGATTATAGCCAATTGTTTAAGGCAGACAGCTCCGGGATATCAGATATTATGTTTAGGCTAGCAAATGACTGCAAGGGAAGGAAGGGCACAGTTGGAGAGACTGGAGGCCCTGAGAGAAAACACAGGCAATTTTTGGCGCCTCGATTGATGAAGGGCGCTAAGGGAGCGATAAAGCAAAAAAAACTCCTCTGTGCCTGTTAGCTCTCCCCTGTTAAATCTAGCAGCAGCAGCCTCGTAAATAAAAAGCCCCAGCTGGAGAGAGACGGGGCGAGCAGCCGAAGCCACGCGTCGGCAAAAGGCACCGGGGGAAAAGCGCCCAGCAGCTGAAATCAATTAACGCTGGGCGCAGAGAACAGCAAGAGAGCGCGAGACTCCTCTGCCCTGTCAATCTTAATTACAAGGCTTGTTAGCGTGGCGAGGCTAGCGTGGCGAGGCTCCTGACCATATATCGGCTGAAAAAGGCTTCCAAACCTTGCTCCGGTCTGATTGGGATAATCAGAAGCCGGAGAAGCCACAGAGCCGACAAGCGGCTATATCGGTGAGTACAAGACTCTCTTAGAGACAGAAATAGGCTCACAGTTAATGGGAGACAAAATGGCCGCCAGACAGTAAATGGAGGGGGCGCGAAAGCTCCACTGATCAATTTTAAAACAAAAAGCCAAACCAGACAGCTAAAGGGAAGGTAAACCCCCCCCCTCCAAGGGAGCGTTAAGCTCCACTAAATAAGGAAATTTAATTACTGACCGTATAATATTGGATGGAGTAAATTAAGAAGAGAGAAGAAGGTAACCTCAAATTTTGAGGAAAAACCTCTGAGAGGCCTAGAGTAGCAAATCCAAATCAGAATGCTTAGAATAGTCAAATCAGTCCAATAGTCAAACCTGAGAATCAATTTGAAGGAATAGCTCTAAAAACCAAGTTCACTAGAGCCACAATCCACACAACTGTCCAGTCTGATGACTGAGCAAAAAGCTGGGAGCCCTAGCAACAGGGGGCGGATTTAAAAGAATTCCAGGCTCAGTCCATCCTCTGACCAATGAGCACAACCCACGTCTGGCTGCTGTCTCCACCCTCAAGGGAGAATGGACAGACTTTAAATGGGTAATTTGCTGTAAAAGTGATTGTGTTTCAGGTCACATTAGCCAGAAAGCAGATATTTTGAACTACCACCACAAAGACACAATCTGCCACAGTGGGAACAATTTCATGCTCAAATTTCTATTACTAAAATCTGTCTTCATCTGTTTATAGAGTTAAATTATTTTACACAAAATATATATATGAGGGATGAATGAAAGGTAATGACTCCAATGTTGTAAGCCACCAATAGATGGCAGTACTGATGTGCAGGAAACTCTGATGTGTTCTTTAGCATTTGATCTTTCATTTCAATTGGTGGGAATTTGCCATGAGAAAGATTATGTTGCTATTGGCTGTGAAATAGAATCCAGCAGTGACTCTTTGTCAGTGTGCCTTAAATACCATGCCAAGATTCAATTTATAACCGCGGAAGTGCCTTCAATTGAAATCCACCATTAAGTATAGGTTGTTTATGGTGATATCTATGTTAATATGACTGATGTATGTCACTAAGCCAAAAAATACAATTTTTTGGCTTTTTAAATTTTTTTTTAAAAAATTTGATTTATATGCTGCCCTTCTCCGGAGACTCAGAGCGGCTTAAAATGCGTTAAGCAATAGCCTTCATACTTTTGTATATTTATACAAAGTCAGCTTATTGCCCCCACAAACTTATTGCCCCCTCAATTTACCTGCCTTAGAAAGGATGGAAGGCTGAGTCAACCTTGAGCCTGGGGAGATTCGAACTAGCAGTAATTGCAGGCAGCTGAATGATAATAACAGGCTATTAGTCTGCTGCGCCACCAGGCTCTAGTGATATATGATATAATTTTGGCTTAGCTGATTTATATGTTCAAGAATAAGTGGATGACCTGTGACAGCAAACAATGAATTTCACCTAAGAAAGATGGATGAAGTGAATAATGACAATTGGTAGATCACTCAAAAAGAACTTGCTGTCAAGCCTGGCATTTCACAGGAACGAGTGGTTTGTATTACTGATATTTTTCAATATTGGAAGATTTGTGCAAGATAGGCTCCTTGTATGCTGACAGCAGTAATAAAAGCTTCAAGAGTTGAAATTTTCCGGCTATTGGCATGTTTTAATAATGAAAATGAGGAATTTCTTCATGGCACAGCTGACAAAACATGAGGTCATCATTATACGCAGAAATGAAGCATCAGTTCATGGAATATTATCACAAAACTTCCATATGAAAATAAAATAAAACCCCAGATTTTGACAGAAAAACCTCATGGGTACTGTTTTTTGGGATATAGATAGGGGATTTCCTTGAATCCAATATTTTCAGGACCTATCTGAAGAGTCAAAAAGGTGGAGTTCTTTAATGATAGTTTTAAGAAGTTTGTTCATCATTGGCAGAAATGTGTAGTGAATGATGGTGTTTATATGGAAAAGTAAACACAGCGAAAGAAGTCATTTCTTGTATTATTTTCCTATTTCATTTATTAAAATACATATTTAAGTTTAAAATTATGGAGGTGACACATTTTCATTCAACCCTTGGGTAAAAGAAATCTTGACCATTTTTCATTTGTATGTAATGACTTGCCTAGTTGCCCTAGGCAACAAGACATTGCAAGTAAGTGTGTGGAGAGAGTTGTTCCTTTTCTGTACTCAACTGGCTCTCTCAGAAGTCCCTCTTCCATGCCTAGGATAGAGGCTTTTCCTGCTTATATCTAACCACAGCCCAATGTGTCTTGATAATACTTTTTTATGTTACATTTTTCATGATACCTTGTCATATTCCAGTCCATGAATGAGGCTGGCCTAAGTCATCCATAGGTAGTGTTAAGATGTTTAATGTTGTTCTTTGACACCCATTTCCTTGCCATTTTGATTCTTTAATATAGTAGGCTCAAGTAAATATATAGAAAAGGAGACAAACTCCTGTTGGTCTGTTTGGCTGAAAAAAAAATCTGGTGAATCTGTGTACAATTAAATGAAGTATAATCCAACGTATTTTCAGTAGCATTCTCACATTTGGTTTATTTATTTAGTGTAAAAAAATGTTTGAGGCCATTTCTCCCTAGTTTTTCAAATGATTGATAAGGATATAGGGTTGCTGGATGAGGTCATTCAATGGCTTTGGATGTGGCATCATAAATATGGTAAAGAATAGCCATTCTAGGCTGTTGGGCAGATGCTTCTGACATTCTGTCCTGGTGTTTGAAGGCTGTAAAGATCTGGATAAGGATTAACAGACTGAGGATGAACCCAAGTAAGACTGATTATTGTTTATACATTGAGGTTTTCTGTCAATGCCATTGTTGTCTCTGGGTAGGAACGCACTGGATGGGTAGGCACTATTCACAGAAAAGCAGAGCTGCAATTTGGGAATCCTTGTAGGCTTACAATTCCTGCTAGAATAGCAGGTGGAGGCCATAGCTAGAGGAAACTCTGCCCAGCTATGGCTGTTGTGTCAACTGTGATCCCAAGTGGTCCAGCTTCTGGTTTATATATGGCATTTATCTCTGGACCCTGGATGTTACTACCTGGGTGCCATAAGACTGTCTTTTCCAACTGAATTGTCATGATCATATAGGAAATGCTGTTAGTCTCAAGGCAGCAGATATGAGGAACTGATATTAGATGGCTCTGTTTCTAAGTGGTGATGCTGTCACTCTGGAATAGCTCTCCTTTGGGATAAGACTTTTTCTCTTTCTGCTTCTCTTTAGCATCTTATTAAAATCATAATTATTCCAGAGAGCATTTTCTTGATTTTTCTTGATTTCTTGATTTCATAGATTGCAGTCAGATGTAAAAATCAGGACCACGTGTGAAGTTGTAATTAAAGTGATTAATTGTTCATGCCTATGCGCAAGAATACTCAACTAATGGTTAGCACTATTTCGATGCTAGATAAAATTTAAGGAAATTTAAGAGGGATTGGATTTAATCCACTTGTGGCTATGGAGAAGGCTGATTCTTCTTTTGACTCTGACCCAGGTTCTGCCACTCCTTCTACAATTGCCCCATTTTTATTTTCATTATCTTTATTTTTACTGTTATCTATGCTGTAATGTAACTGTGGAAGTTGTAATTGTCATGGTATTTTATACCTTGTAAACCACTGACCATCATTAAACTCTGTCAATTCAGTAAACAAACAACTGATTTAGTTTTTCTTTTTATATTGAATCAATCTGACATATAAAGGTTGTAAACTTATGAGCCTCTTCTTTGTTAAGTTGAAAATGATTAAAAATAATAATTTTTGTAACAAATAATTTCCTAATTTGTAAATAATATTAACTAATATTACTATATTATGATTTGAAATTGATACCTAAATACTAGATATTCAATAGTCCACATAGTGCAAACAATAGAAGAAGCAACAATGATGCAATAGTGTGAACCCAGGTTTTCTAGACATACACCTATTAATAGCACTAGGCAATAGCTCCTTGATTTAGGTTTTGTTCTAGTGGCATAAGAGCTAGAGGAATTTAAACTCTAGGGATTCTTTAAAACTCTTTCACATTAAATGTCCTGCGCACAAAAGAAGCTGAAATATAACCTTTTCTAAAATGCATTGAATTTAGGTAATTTTCTCCCCTATAATTTCCAGGCCATCTACTTTCAGCTAGATGAGAAGCAGATGAAAAGTCCTTGCACTTACTTAATAGCTGGCACTTTGTCACAAGAGTGAGCATTTCACCATAATTTTGTAGACTTTTGTTCTGTCAGAGCTTCGGTTTATCAGAGCCAGGGAATGCATTAAGCTAACTTGTGGTAAGGCTTGTGCAGCTCTCTCCCTCCAGACTTCTGAATGGACATTCCCCCCCCTTTGATTTTTATAGACATGGGAAATTTTACAAGAGAAAAACAAATACATTCATATTGTAGATTATTATTTTTTTTCACAAAATGGGTTGCATTTTAGCCTGAGTAAGCAAAAACAAAAAAACAAAAACCAACCCATTCCTTAGGTATATAAAATAAATGCCTGGTCAGAGTTTGTATAAATTAACTTTTTCAGAATAGGTGCTCTCAGGATACAAAATGTTGGCTGCGACTCCTATAATTCTTCTGTTGGGTATTAGTAGGAATTGCATAGCTCTGAAAAATGTCAGGATAGGGAAGACTGGTTTGAAGTATTTCAGCATAGGTCTTTATATTAGTGTAGGAGTAAGCCTGCATCAAAGAAAAATTTAAAGATAGATGGATTTAGTAGTCTGAGCTAAAACATCTTTGCTCCAGTAGCAGATGTTTATTCAAGGTGGGACCACAATCCTAACCCATTGTATTTCAGATGCATTTTGCAGATAGATAGAGCGATGTGAATGTTTGCAGTCAGCATGTTGAGGTGGATGTTTAGTCTCCTAAAACCTCCTGACATCTAGCCGTCACTTAAGTATATCTTGCCATTTTGAGGCAGTGAGATCACTGTTATCTTAGATTGAGCTTTAATTGTGGGTCTGAACTCTTCCTGCATCATCACCATGCCATCTGTTCTTTGATTATCAGTTCACTGTGATAATCAGTTCATTCAATTTCTGGATGGGATGGGATCTCAGAAATGAAAGATTATTACTTTATGACTACTGAATGTATTGCTACACTTATCCTACTCTTTGATCTAATGTCACAATGCTTCCCAATTTGGCTCTGTAGGAAAATAAATCATAGGGTATTTGTTGTATTTTTGAACTTTTTTATACATATACAGTATGTGTTGAAAATAGATAGAAAGCATGACTTCAACAGGAAACATCCTTCACAAAAGAACTGCAGCTGGCAAAGCCAAAATTCAACTAACCATGTTGTGTGTGTGTGTGTGTGTGTGTGTGTGTCTGACTCAAATTTGTACTTGTTACACAGGGCTACCTTGCTGCTGTCTCCTTGGTTTGGATGTCTCACCTCTTCTGACAATTACCTCACTTTCTTACCATCACAAGCTATTATTCAAAGGCAATTTACACTGATTATACTATGCACAAAGTACTGATAGGAAACCCATAATAGTATACCATTCCAAGGGATATTTTTTTTAAACTGAACACATCAGAGAAGGATACTTATCCTTTAAGTAATATATTTGTAAGTTTAAGGTTTGAGCACCACCCCGTAGAGTCGCACACAACTGGAAGGAAAACCTTTTTACCTTTACCTTTATTTTTAGGATGCTTCCAATATAATTATTATTGATTTCCTGGGATAGTAGATATATAATAGGATAATAGTAGTCCAGAATTGTGGTACAGACTTTTGCATACTGTATTTTACTTACTGCACACCGATCCCCATTTCTGAACCATTGCACTGGAGAAGCCTTGCTGAAAGGTGTGGTGAAACACACAAAATTGTGATCTTTACTTCTATATCCACCTCTTTAAGCCAGAATACCCTCAATGAAAAATATCTACAATTGTTAGATGATATTCCTAACTATTATGAGGGAAAATAAATGATAGGTATAAGCTGATTGATTTTCAGTTCTTGTAAAGATTTTTTCCTTCCACTCTTCTGATGTGCATATAGAGATGACAAGCAAGAGTAGTTGTTGTCTGCTGCTGGTGCATGAAAATTGTTATTATGAATTTCATATCTCTGTTTTAGACTGGCAACTTGGATGGTCCTTATTATGTGAGTGGTCAGCACTCCTGCTAGGAATTGATGGTCATGGAATAAGGGCAGTCATAGTTTATTAAATAATTCATTCTACTCATATAATAAGCTATCAAGAGCCATAGTGGCGCAGTGGTTAGAATGCAGGATTGCAGGACTAACTCACTGCTCACTCCAGGAGTTCCTTCTGAGTGGCTCAAAGTTGACTCAGCCTTCCATCCTTCTTAGGTGGGTAAAATGAAGACCCAGATTGTTGGGGACAATATGCTGACTCTGTAAACTACTTAGAGAGGGCTGTAAAGCATTGTGAAGCGATATATAAATCTAAGTTTATTGCTATTGCTATTGTTTGGTAAGATGCAAAACTCAATATGCTTTAATATATAAATCAAAGAGAAATGATTATGTATTTCAAGAATTTTGATGATGATGATGATGATTTTTTACTTATCCATAAGAAACATGTGGTACAGGAGATTTTTAAGCTGGGTCAGAAATGTGTGTGTATATCTGTGCATATATATATATATCAGCAATTTTGTGCTATATTGCTTATGATTGGAATCAACATATGAAAGGTATCAGATTAGGAAAAGTTGATAGATATATGTGTATGTATTCTGTACCAGTGGTGGGTTGCTCCCGGTTTGGTCCGGTTCTATAGAACCGGTAGTAAAATCGGCAGGAGGGTCTGCCCACCCACGTCATCATGGGTGATCTGCGCATGCCACCACTGTTCTGTACCCATTGCTGAGTGACTATTACATCCTGGACAATAGCTTTAGAAGCAGCTCTTGGTACAAAGGAATTGTAAGTGGAGTAAATGGAATAGAGACTGACTGACTGGACAAATGAATGAACACAAGTAAAAAGATATTTCTATGATACCAAAATTGAACAACACATTTATCTTTAGGAGATAATATCTGTAGTTCAGGGTTGAATTGTGAGGTCCTTGGTGTGCTCTGAGCTTGGTTGTCTTCTTGAAGATGTTTCATTATCAAACTAGGTAACAACATCAGAGTACCAAGGATGCCATAGATTTATGTTCACAACTGATGAAGGAAAACATTTTAAAAATTTCTCTCTAGGAGAATGACTGGCTGTGGCTTTCAGAGAGAAATAATAGAAATATTGGACCTGGTTAATTATAATCTATATCTCGACATCTGAATTCTATAATTGAATCAATTATAGAACATGTTTCCTAGCAAAAATAGTTATATATACATACATACATACATACATACATACATACATACATACATACATATATATATATATATATATATATATATATATATATATATATATATGTAGGTCTTTGGTTATTTGGGTTTTCTCCTGCGTAAAATTGGAGGTTCTTGGCAACGTTATGACGAAGTCTCATTCGTCATCTTCAGGCTGGTGTTCTCGGCTTTGTGCTTCTAGGAGCAATGTGATGCTTCTCTGATTATTCTGTTGTTAAAGTGTTCAGTTTTGGTGATAATTCTGGTCTTTTTAAAGTCAATATCATGTCCTGTGGCTTTGAGGTGTTGGACCAGGGAAGAAGTTGGTTCCTCTTTCCTCCACTTCTTCCCTGGTCCAACACCTCAAAGCCACAGGACATGATATTGACTTTAAAAAGATCAGAACTATCACCAAAACTGAACACTTTAACAACAGAATAATCAGAGAAGCCATCGGGAAGCCATCGAGGTAGAAAAACGTCCACACAGCATGAATAAACGAGATGATACCTCCCGCCTACCAGCCATTTGGAAACCTGCCCTTATTGACAAAGGAGTCCCTAACACAAAGAATGACACCAGACCCACACTCACGAGAGCCACACAGGATGTAACCACCACACATCCATGCAGAAAGCAGACTCAAACCCACACTGATGATGAGGCGTGACCACGGACCAGAAGCCAGACCACAGCTGCATCATTAGCCACTTTAAACCCCTCCGATCCATACATGAATCAGACTGACACCCACCATGAAGAAGTGGCACGGCCACGGATATGAAGCCAAACAACAGCAACACAGCTCACCAGCTCAAATCCCCTTGCTACTCAGACTAACCTGAGCACAACCAAGCCCCACCTAAACAGAACACACACTCATCCAATCAGAGCACAGCCAACCCCCCCATCCAATCAGAGCACAGCCAAACCCCCAACCAATCAGAACATACCTCCGCCCAATCAGAACACAGCCAAGCTCCCACCCAATCAGTTCACACCCCCACTGGCAGTTAAAAGGAAGAAACAGCTGTGATCACACACATTGCTCCTAGAAGCACGAAGCCGAGAACACCAGCCTGAAGATGACGAATGAGACTTCGTCAAAACGTTGCCAAGAAACCTCCAATTTTACGTGGGAGAAAACCCGAATAACCAAAGACCTATATATATATATATATATATATATGTATGTATGTATGTATGTATGTATGTATGTATATATACATACATACATATACATATACATATACATATACATATACATATATATATATATATATGTATGTATGTATGTATGTATGTATGTATATAGACATACATACATATACATATACATATACATATACATATACATATACATATATATATATATATATATATATATATATATATATATATATTTTCTCAGGTTTTCGCGGGTGTTTGTATGTAGGTCTTTGGTTATTCGGGTCTTCTCCCACGTAAAATTGGAAGTGTCTTGGCGACGTTTCGACGAAGTCTCATTCATCATCTTCAGGCTGGTGTTCTCGGCTTCATGCTTCCAGGAGCTTAGCACGAAGCCGAGAACACCAGCCTGAAGATGACGAATGAGACTTCGTCGAAACGTCGCCAAGACACTTCCAATTTTACGTGGGAGAAGACTCAAATAACCAAAGACCTACATATATATATATATATATATATATATATATATATATATATATATATATGTTTTTCTTCTAGCCAGGTTTTCCCTACGTAGCCAAGGTTTTTTTGTAGCTCCAGCTCAGTAGAATCACATCTACTCGGTTCTGGGCTTTTTTCTTTTCTAACAGCTAGCAAGCTCTAACTGCTAGGTGGGAGACCTAAATAGATCCATTTCTAGCTCGTTTGCTGTCATCAGTAGGCCACACCCATATCTTATGTATCCTCCCTGTAAAGCTGTTAGAAAAGACAAAAGCCCAGAACCGAGTAGATGTGATTCTACTGAGCTGGAGCTACAAAAAAACCTTGGCTACGTAGGGAAAACCTGGCTAGAAGAAAAACACACATAGACCCTACGAAGAAGTAAGAAAATTGATACTGTACCTTTACAGGGAGGATACATAAGATATGGGTGTGGCCTACTGATGACAGCAAACGAGCTAGAAATGGATCTATTTAGGTCTCCCACCTAGCAGTTAGAGCTTGCTAGCTGTTAGAAAAGAAAAAAGCCCAGAACCGAGTAGATGTGATTCTACTGAGCTGGAGCTACAAAAAAACCTTGGCTACATAGGGAAAACCTGGCTAGAAGAAAAACACACATAGACCCTACGAAGAAGTAAGAAAATTGATACTGTACCTTTACAGGGAGGATACATAAGATATGGGTGTGGCCTACTGATGACAGCAAACGAGCTAGAAATGGATCTATTTAGGTCTCCCACCTAGCAGTTAGAGCTTGCTAGCTGTTAGAAAAGAAAAAAGCCCAGAACCGAGTAGATGTGATTCTACTGAGCTGGAGCTACAAAAAAACCTTGGCTACATAGGGAAAACCTGGCTAGAAGAAAAACACACATAGACCCTACGAAGAAGTAAGAAAATTGATACTGTACCTTTACAGGGAGGATACATAAGATATGGGTGTGGCCTACTGATGACAGCAAACGAGCTAGAAATGGATCTATTTAGGTCTCCCACCTAGCAGTTAGAGCTTGCTAGCTGTTAGAAAAGAAAAAAGCCCAGAACCGAGTAGATGTGATTCTACTGAGCTGGAGCTACAAAAAAACCTTGGCTACATAGGGAAAACCTGGCTAGAAGAAAAACACACATAGACCCTACGAAGAAGTAAGAAAATTGATACTGTACCTTTACAGGGAGGATACATAAGATATGGATGTGGCCTACTGATGACAACAAACGAGCTAGAAATGGATCTATTTAGGTCTCCCACCTAGCAGTTAGAGCTTGCTAGCTGTTAGAAAAGAAAAAAGCCCAGAACCGAGTAGATGTGATTCTACTGAGCTGGAGCTACAAAAAAACCTTGGCTACGTAGGGAAAACCTGGCTAGAAGAAAAACACACATAGACCCTACGAAGAAGTAAGAAAATTGATACTGTACCTTTACAGGGAGGATACATAAGATATGGGTGTGGCCTACTGATGACAGCAAATGAGCTAGAAATGGATCTATTTAGGTCTCCCACCTAGTAGTTAGAGCTTGCTAGCTGTTAGAAAAGAAAAAAGCCCAGAACCGAGTAGATGTGATTCTACTGAGCTGGAGCTACAAAAAAACCTTGGCTACGTAGGGAAAACCTGGCTAGAAGAAAAACACACATAGACCCTACGAAGAAGTAAGAAAATTGATACTATACCTTTACAGGGAGGATACATAAGATATGGGTGTGGCCTACTGATGACAGCAAATGAGCTAGAAATGGATCTATTTAGGTCTCCCACCTAGCAGTTAGAGCTTGCTAGCTGTTAGAAAAGAAAAAAGCCCAGAACCGAGTAGATGTGATTCTACTGAGCTGGAGCTACAAAAAAACCTTGGCTACATAGGGAAAACCTGGCTAGAAGAAAAACACACATAGACCCTACGAAGAAGTAAGAAATATATATATATATATATATATATATATATATATATATATATATATATATATATATATATATATTATAGTTATATTTTCTTTTCTGAATCTTTGTTGTTTCACTATAAACACTTGAGTTGATTGAACAAACTTTGTTTTCCACACACCATCAGTTCGAGCAAAAGTGCATTGACTGTGGCTGGGAAAGCAGACAAGGGGAGGTTATGTGGGTGAGCCTTCTCAAGCCACATATGCAAGGAATATGCATCAAGGCATCTTAATACAGGGATACATTGTGGAATATAAATATTCTGTATACAGTATGGAATTCTATACCCTACCTTGGATAGTCTTTAAGAAGGCCACTCATGAAACATAGTATTTAGAGGTTTCTCTAATCCCTTTGACCTCCTTTGAGGAATAGTTATAGTACTGCTATTTTGGAATAACTAGTTTTTAGCAATAAAACTGTATGTGAAAGGAAAAATGTATTACAGGACTGAAGGCTGCTTTAATACCATTCAGAAAAAAATGTAAGTAAACTGTATTCTCTTGTGTAGAACATAACTGCATGTGTCAATTATTCTGGGATATAAATTATTACATCCTATGATTTCTGTTTTATGTACAGTATATTTGTGATACAATTAGGAATAACATTTATTCTTTTGGATGGAACTTATTGTAAAGTAAAGGTAAAGGTTCCCCTCGCACATACGTGCTAGTCGTTCCTGACTCTAGGGGGTGATGCTTATCTCCGTTTCAAAGCTGAAGAGCCAGTGCTTCTGAAGACATCTCTGTGGTCATGTGGCCGGCATGACTAAATGCCAAAGGTGGCCCCTATTTTTTCTTCTTGCATTTTTTACGTACTTTCGAACTGCTAGGTTGGCAGAAGCTGGGACAAGTAACGGGAGCTCACCCCATTATGCAGCACTAGGGATTCGAACTGCTGAACTGCCAACCTTTCGATTGACAAGCTCAGCATGTTTTAAGATTAACATGTGGTCTTTTCAATTCAATGTATCGGTCTGCATGATTATTAAATCTGCATTCAAATTATAATGATTTTTGTGCATCTAAATGTATTGTTTAGATAGCTGCTTTGTGTAGTGGTTAAGACACCAGACTAAAAATCAGAAGTCTATGAATTCTTGTTCTGTCTTCAGCTTGAAGCCAGTTGGGTAATTTTTGGATCAGTAACTCTCTGCCGGCCCTGCAAAGTTCAAGTCGGATTCTCAGAATCCAGGATTTTGTACATGATGAAGAAGGCAGACAAAATAAGAGGAAACAGATTAAAAAAAATAATGAAAATTATGTACCAACTGATTATTTTTTTTATTCCCTCCCACAAAATGACTTTGCTAGTTTCCCTTCAAGTATTGTTGGATATTCAGTTACTTTGGTTATAAAAAGTCATTTCCTCTTTAGCAATCAAATTAGCTCTCCTAAAGGCATTTTCCAATGCAGACCTCAGACAACTACCTCATCCTCCTTCCCTCTTTATAGTTCCCCTTTAAATATATTTTTTTATCCTTTAAAAGAGAATGTTTATTGTTATAACTATATTACATTTTCTTTATATTCATTTCTTCAGTTATTGTAATCTGGCATTATTCAGATGTGGTGGGTTTAAATTCCCACTTAGACTGACAGTTGCTAACATTGCTAACATTTCTGGATTGTAGAAATTTGTAGTCTTCACATTGGAAATTAATTTGTAAGAATGACCTATTTGTAAGAGTACTGTATCTTTTTGACACCTACCTACTTTAAAATGTATTTTCTACCTTTAAGATGTGATGAATGAGTCTATTTTAATTAAAAACTCATTCTATCTCAGGTTTTTTTCACCATTATAATGTGCATTTCTTTTGAAACCTGCCTCTGAAAGGTTGCTGGCTAGGTAATAGATTTGCCATATAAAATTCTTTCAAAACATTTTTTTAAAAATGTTGCAGCTTCTGTGGGGAGAGGTTTTGAGAAAAGGCACTTGAAAGACTAATAGTTTGAAATTACATATGACAATGGCTAGGTTTTTCCCCTCCATTCTCTAAGTGAATACCTCTTTCTGAAATACAACATTTCATCTTATAAAACTTCCATAGAGCTAGCTATCTCCCATATGGATTGTGTTTTATTCCTAGAATTGTTTTTTAAAAATGGTAACATTGGGTGTTCACACCTAAGAAGGTCATATTTAACTGTGATTCCAATTACAAACTGGTGCTGTATCCAAAATTGCCATGAGCTGTAATGAAACCATTGCTGTTTTAACACATAACGTGTCTCATTTTAAATACAGCCTTATTAAAGGATTATTCAACATGGTTATGCTTAGCCATGCTGCTTTCTACACTTGTTATAAAGCTGACATAATACAATAATTAAATTCACACCACAATTCTAGACATGCTTATTTTGAATTTAATTCTACCAAGTTTAGTTGATTCTAAACCTAAATAAAGATGATCAAAGCTTACAGGTATATAGCCTGACCTTGTACTTCTGACTTACTGTTCTGACATATATTGCTCACTATATGTATTTCAAAGTTGCATTTCCAATAAAGTAGAACATCTCCCCAATTGACTTCCTCATAAATTGCTTGGAACTAAACCACATATTTAGTCTGCACAGATTGGGAAGGCTATTTCAAATATGTGTTCTCCAATATGAATAGGCCTGAATGATGTCAGATGCATAACAGATTTAAGGAAAAAAGGCCTTTTAAATTTGCATAGATTTTTCATGTATTTTCTGGCCATTTTATCAGTAGAACCCTGATTGGTATCTAGATAAGTAATGGTATGTAGCCAATCTGGCTGATCTCAAAAAAGCTAAGTAGTGTCAGATTATGTTAGTACTTGTATGGAAGTTCATTTGAAAATTTTGGAGTTCTGAACTACCCTGGGAACTTTGAAAAGGTTCAGGAAATTATAGTAGTAAATTACTTTTGTTTTGTTTGCAAGGTTACAATATGGACATATCTAGATATGCCCTAGTAATTGATTATTATATGGATTGCTAAAAGCAATAACTTTAGTTGATAAATCAAGAAGAATTCCCATTCATTTATTCAGAGAAGCAGAATCATTTCATGTCATTGATTGGTTTTCTAAGAATCAGCCAGTATCTAATATGATGCTACTTCTTTATTATTTAGTTACTTTCTATCTACTAATTGTTTTCCAAAACAGTATATCATCAGTAGATTATAAGGAGAAAACACAGCAAGACAAAAAAGATCAAACCTCCTTCAACTGACCCCATCCCTTTGTGTTCACAACCCCTAGTGATCACAGAAAAGGAAGTGAAAGACCTATTTCACAGACAAAAGCCAGGAAAAGCTCCAGGCCCAGACAAGATAACTCCTTCTTGATTAAAAGTCTGTGCTGACCAATTGGCCCCCATCTTCACCCGGATCTTCAATAAATCGCTAGAGATATGCTATGTTCTTTCTTGCTTCAAATGCTCTACTATCATCTCAGTGCTGAAGAAGCCCACCATCAAGGAACTGAATGACTATAGACCAATTGCTCTAACATCTGTAGTTATGAAAACCTTTGAAAGACTAGCACTGTCCCACTTGAAAACCATCACGGATCTGCTTTTAGACCCCCTGCAATTTGCATACCGGGCAAATAGATCAACAGATGATGCTGTTAATATGGCTCTGAACTACATCATACAACATCTTGAATCTCCAAAGACCTATGCAAGGGTCCTCTTTGTAGACTTTAGTTCAGCATTCAACACCATCATTCCAGACATTCTTCTAACTAAGCTAAACCAGCTAGCAGTACTTGAACACTTGTAAGATCATAAGCTTCCTAACAGACAGGAAGCAGCAGGTGAAGCTAAGCAGAATCACATCAGATACCTGTACAATTAGCACAGCCCTCCCCCCCAAGCTGTGTGCTCTCTCCAATTCTCTTCTCTCTATATACCAATGACTGCATCTCATCCACCTGTTCAACTACTGAAGTTTGCAGATGACACAACAGTGATAGGTCTCATTTGAAACAATGATGAATCAGCATAAAGAGAGGAGGTTGAACAACGAGACTTGTGGTGCGACCAGAACAATCTGGAACTGAACACACTCAAAACCATAGAAATGGTAGTAGACTTTAGGAGAAAACCTTCCATACTTCCACCTCTCACAATACTAGACAACACAATATCAACAGTAGAGACCTTCAAATTTCTAGGTTCTACCATATCTCAAGACCTAAAATGGACACCTAACATCAAAAACATCATCAAAAAAAGCACAACAAAGAATGTTCTTTCTGCACCAACTCAAAAAGCTCAAATTGCCCAAGGAGCTGCTGATACAGTTCTACAGAGGAATTATTGAGTCTGTCATCTGCACCTCTATAACTGTCTGGTTTGGTTCTGCAACCCAACAAGACAGACACAGACTTCAGAGGATAATTAGAACTGCAGAAAGGATAGCTGTGATTACAATGAACATATTACTGAAACTATTATATTTATTTCAAACTGTCCCTATAAAACTAGAAAGGAGATTCTTTGAAGAACTAAATAGAATAATTAAAAAATTTATATGTCTGGGTAAGAAAGCACAGATAAATATGAAAATGCTACAAGATAGTAGAAGCAGAGGTGGCTTTGGACTACCAGAAAGGGAACTTTACCATCAAGCAGCAGGGCTATTGTGGATTAGAGACTGGATAAATTTAGATAATAAAAGGGTTTTAACAATTGAAGGACATGATTTACAGGCAGGATGGCATGCCTTCCTATGGGATAAATGAAACAAGGCACATTCATATTTCTACCGGCATCAAATAAGAGATGCACTAATAGGGACATGGGGAAAAATGAAAAGGAAACATTATATAAAACTGTCAAGGTGGGTTTCGCCCACAGAGGCAACGATCTATCTGAATACATTGGATAAAAAAAGATGATAAGATAATAAGAACTATTAAATAGTCAGGGGAATCTTAAACCAAATGAAGAATTAAAAGAATGGGATATACTTATAGAGGGATGGCCATATCTGCAGACACAGTTGAAATACAAAATAGATATGGAAGAATATGGAATCCAAGGGGCACCACAACAATTAGAGTGAATTTTGACAGGCAAAGAAGAAAAATTTATAACAAAAGCATATAAATTTGTTAGAGGTAGAAATGGAGGAAGAAATAATGAAAGGTCCAATGATAGCATGGGCACAAAATATAGGCCGTAATATAAAATTAGAGGAATGGGAAAAATTATGGAGCAAAAATTATAAATTAACATTCTCAACTGCATACAAAGAAAATCGGTACAAAATGTTTTACAGGTGGCATTTAACACTGGTGAGATTGGCTAAAATGTATGCAAATATGAAACCGGAGTGCTGGAAGTGTAAGTGCAAAGATGGAACACTTTATCATATGTGGTGGCAATGCCCTAAAGCAAAAAAATATTGGGAACAGATAAGGAGATGGCTGCAGGAGATAACAGGAGAACAAACTGAATTTAAAGCTGAATTATTTTTATTAGGAATGGTTAACCGAAAAATCATGAAGCAACTCCAATACATTATTCTACACATAGTAACAGCAGCGAGAATTGTCTATGCTCAATGTTGGAAATTAGAAAATATACCAGCCAATGAGATGATTATATACAAGATACTAGAATATGCTGAGATATACAAGCTCACATTAGAAATGAAAGCCAAGGAAGAAGCAGAATTTTATAAGGTATGGGATAAGTGGTATAACTGGTTAGAACAGAGAAATATAGGAATAAATGTAAATACTTGTTTGATACACATGACACAGTACTGTTAAAAATATTTATTGTTATGTAATTTGAAAATAAAAAAAATTGAAAAAAAAAGAACTGCAGAAAAAACAATTACTACCAACCTGCCTTCCATTGAGGACCTGTATACTACACAAGTCAAAAAGAGGGCTGTGAAAATATTTACAGACCGCTCACATCCTGGACATAAACTGTTTCAACTCCTACTCTCAAAATGACGCTATAGAGCACTGCACACCAGAACAATTAGACACAATAACAGTTTTCTTCCAAACGCCATCACTCTGCTAAACAAATAATTCCCTCAACACTGTCGAACTATTTACTAAGTCTGCACTACTATTAATCTTGTCATTATTTCTATCACCATCTCCTCCCACTTATGACTGTATGACTGTAACCTTGTTGCTGGTATCCTTATGATTTATATTGACTGTTTCCTAATATGATTTGATTGCTTATTTGTACCCTATGACTATCATTAAGTGTTGTACCTTATGATTCTTGACAAATGTATCTTTTCTTTTCTGTACACTGAGAACATATGCACTAAGACAAATTCCTTGTGTGTCCAATCACACTTGGTCAATAAAGAATTCTATTCTATTCTATTCTATTCTATTCTATTCTATTCTATTCTATTCTATTCTATTCTATTCTATTCTATTCTATTCTATTCTATTATCAGATTTGAATGGGGTAGGAGGAATGTGAGTAAAAGTCTTTGTACTTGGACTCTTTCAAGATGAGGGGAGACTAGCTCAACTAAAAAATTGGCTTGATGCATATGAAACGGAGCAAAGACAAAAAATCGATCTTAACTGCTACTCTGTTTTTCATTTGAGTGTGCCAAGAAATAAAAGGCTACTAAATAAAAGGCTATTAAAATGCTGAAATTTTCTTTCTTACAAACTATAAATACAATTAACTGAAAATGTTGTTTCAAGCTTCTTTGTTGAGACATGTGAAACAATAACAGCATTTAAATTATTTTAAATGTTACATTATATTCCTTTACCATGAGAGACTCATAACAAATATTACATTTAAATTATCCTATATTTTGTCTGAGTTAGTTGAATGATTGGGAGATTTCCAGGGCTATTGTTTTAATCACACACAGCCTTTTTTCGCTCCTGAAGAAATGGGCAGTTCTCAGACTGACTGGTTTTAAAAAATTGGAAGGGCAACTTGTATTTGACATTTCTTCCTCTCCAGAGTACAATATAACTGATTGTATAAAATTACTTGTTCTTCACAATTATCTTGTTGCTAAGCTTGATTTTTGGTCAAAGTAAGTTGAAGTATAAGCTTTATAGTTGGGATTCAGTTAATATTCATTGCTGTTATATTATATGGACCCAGGAAAAGGTAAGAAATGTTGTTACCAGCTGGAACTGTGGAGTAATAAGCCCCCATTGAGTTTCCCAATGGAAAATGTGAAAGAACTCATTTCATGTCAAAGTAATTGCACTGGCAGGTGCTGTGAGCAACTATGTTATGGTTACAATGCTGCTGTGTTGTCCTACTTACCACAATTGTTGATCTAGCTATAAGAACAAGTTCTGCTTTTATAATCCCATCCAAATGACCTAAATGAACTTTATAAACAACGGGGAAAGCAATAGCTAGAGATTAAAAGGTCAGATATTTATTTGCAGAGGATTCATCTATGTAATAATCTATCATGTTTTAGTTGTTTGGTCTGAAGAAATACTAGATCAAGTACTGGAGATTTCAGAACTTTAATTAACTAGATTAATTGTATTTAGCTAATTTAGATTGAAAGATTTACGGGACCGCCTACTACCACCAACAGCCTCCCACCGACCAGTACGCTCCCACAGAGAGGGCCTCCTCCAGGTGCCGTTGGCCAAACAATGTCGGCTGTCGGCCCCTAGGGGGAGAGCCTTCTCTGTGGGGGCACCGACGATCTGGAATGAGCTCCCCCCAGAGATACGGAGGATTCCGGATCTGCGCACCTTCCGCCGCGAGTTGAAGACGCTTTTATTTCATCAAGCTGGCCTCGCCTAAATCTTCTCCCTTTTAAGTGTAAATTTTAAATTTTTAATGTATTTTAAAATTATGGGTATTTTAAATTATGGGTATTAATTCAGCCAAATTTATTTAATTCATTTTATTTGATTTTAAATTTTGTATATCTATGTGTTTTATTTCATGGCTGTGCACCGCCCTGAGTCCTTCGGGAGTAGGGCGGTATAGAAATTCAATAAAATAAATAAATAAATAAATAAATAAATAAATAAATAAATAAATAAAGAACTCACATCAAGGTTCATTAGTGTAGAGAAGTGATATTGTATGATACATTGTCTTATCACAGTACAATTTATGATAAGGTTTTCTAAGCTGGTCCCTTCCAAAATTAAGGGGCGTGCATAAGTGCACTAGCGTGCTTACTGTCCCTGTCCTAATGTTTTCTTTTATTCATATCCTTTTCATGTATTTATAATTATGTTTACACTTGTATCTGTCATAAAATACATGCTTGACGACATAAATAAATAAATAAATAAAATAAAATAAAATATCTTCACCATTTGTCACGAGGCCTTGAAAGTCTGTATGTTTCCCAAAGAGGCTATTAATTTGCAGATCCCTTCTCTGACTGGTCATGCTCTGTCAGAGAATGTGAAATGTTTAATTTTCTGTATTGTAGTTTGTAAGTGAACAAAGAAACCAAATCCAGTGCTTTGCTATTCAACCCTTTCAGTTTGGTAAGACTCATTCCCAGGAAAAAGTACATAGAATTGAAATCTAACTCTTCATGTTACCTTGAGAAATGAGCAGTGTAAAACAAACTTTCTGTGGATTTGTCATTCAGTTGATAAATGGAGGCATATTGTTCAACACATGCAACATCTTTCAACACTTTCATTTTTGTAATGTTTACTTCTTCAAAAAAAAATTCTTTAAATTCAAGTTGTGCAATACTTTTGTGGCTTTCTCGTGTCACATGTACTTTGCATTGGAATGAATATCCTTGCTTTCTTTTTGAGCTCCTTTTGTTCTCCAGTGTTTACATCAATAATACTGTACAGTAAACAAGACTAAGAGACAGTGAGGTCTATCATACACAGAAAACTGGTTTAAGTACAAGACATGCACCATCTGGTCCAATGATACTGCCTCTCAGTTATGGCTGGCATATACAGTAGTGGCCAAGATTGTGGAAACTTTTTGGGAAACTAAAACTAGCTAACAACACCACTTTTTTTGGGAGTAGTACCATAAAATTATATATCAATGGAAAGATAATGTAATCAAGAATATAATGTAATAACTTTTATGAAGGATTTGCTATTAGAATAGGAGTTACAGTATAAAGAAGAAAAGTGAAACACGTAGAAAAAACGAGATATACAAAAATTATCACGTCAGTTAGGTAACCTTTAACATGAATTACGTCTTCCCTTGGAGTGAACCAAGTCTTTTAGTTCTGCAGCTGTTATAATGTGAAACCAAGATTGAATGATTGCTTCTATTAGCTGGGTTTTATTGCTGGGTTGCTTCTGACTAACAAGTTTCTTTAGTCAGCTCCATAGATTTTCAATTGGATTAAGGTTTGGGCTATTCCCAGGCCATTCCAGCAGTGGAATATGATTATCTTAAAACTCCCCCCCCCAAAAAAAAGTGGTGTTATTAGCCATCAAACCTCAAAAATACACTTTTCCCAAAAGGTTTCCACAATTTTGGCCACTGCTGTACCTTTTGATTCAAATTTAGCTTCTGAGAAACTTGAAAGATGATGTTTTCAATCTAGTGCAACTGAAATTGCCAATATAAATTGCCTTTATATTGGCTTGATTGTAGTACTTCTCCTTCCAGCTTTTTAAGAGAAAAGATAAAGCCTCACTGGGACCCCCTCCAGTGAGCTATTACATTGCTCTATAGGTAAAGTTTCTTTCTTTGCAGTGCAGGTTCCAAGTTCAGGAGAACATCTGTCAGGGCAAGATTATAGCAGCATACTTGTGGTGTTTGGGAGCTGAGATTGGTGAAGATAATGTAGGATTCAATGGTGTATCATGAGCTGGTGATGATTTGGTCATGGCATAGTTTGTAGAATAGCAGACATCAGTGATTGACTCAAAATAACCCAATAAATTTGAATAATTTAGACTGGATTTCCCTGGTCATAATTCCATAAGCATATTTATTGCATATTACAATATTTTATTGGCCCTTGGGGAGACTGCAATGGTTATAGATGTGAAAAATGGTCATAAGTCACTTTTTTCAGTGCCGTTGTAATTTTGAACAGTCACTAAACAAACCATTGTAAGTTGAACACAACCTGTATACCATGAAGGCTTATTAAGTACTGGAGAGACCAAGTGGCCTACAAAAACCAAATGAAGAATAGAAAAGACATATGGCAAGGCAAAATATTATAAGGACAGTACATTAAAAAAATAGCAGGTAAAGCAGATAATAAAATCTGGCAATGGCTAAGAGCAGGAAAATAAGAACACAGTTCTTATTTGAAGGCAAGTGGTCTTTCGTACAGATCTTCCAATTCACCATTGTTACTTCATTGTCATGCAGTTGCTTATAATCAGTCTGTGCAATCTTGCAGCTGTTAATCAGGTGGTCCACTGTTTTTTCAGCTTCTTTGCAGAGGTGGCATTTGTGCTGTCTGTTGCTCTCTTCTTAATTCTGGCTTTGTATGCATTTATTCTTAAGACTTGGTCTTGTGGAGCCAAAATTACACCCTCTGTCTCTATCTTCAACTTTTCTGCTCTTAGCCATTGCCAGGTCTTGTTATTTTATTTGTCAGTACTGACAAAATCATCACCAGTTAATTACAAAAGGCAGCTTTACTTGGAACAACTTACATATAGTGATGATACCTTTAATATTTATTTATTTATTTATTTATTTATTTATTTATTTATTTATTTATTTATTTATTTATTTATTTATTTTGTCACATTTCTATGCCGCCCAACTCCCAAGGGACTCTGGGCGGCTTACAACAAAGAATAAAACAATGCGAACAATCCCATAAAAAATGTTAAAAAGAAAAACATTAAAACATTAAAAACTTTTAAAACGTTAAAACACATGCAGTCCAATTCATGGCTGGGTCAAGCAATATCATTATAATGAGATCAATGGCCCCAGGCCTGCCAGAAGAGCCAGGTCTTCACCGCTTTTCGGAAGGCCAATAGGGTGGGGGCGGTCCGGACCTCAGGAGGTAATTGGTTCCAGAGAGCCAGGGCAGCCACAGAGAAGGCCCTCTCCCACGGGCCCGCCAGCCGACATTGTTTAGCTGACGGGACCCAGAGGAGACCAACTCTGTGGGATCTTACCAGTCGCTGGGAGCTATGTGGTAGAAGGCGGTCTCAAAGATAGCCTGGCCCTGAGCCATATAGGGCTTTAAAGGTAATGACCAACACCTTGAATTGCACCCAGAGACCAATAGGGAGCCAGTGCAGCTCGTGAAGAATTGGTGTAATGTGGGTGTATCTAGGAGCACCCACTATAACTCGCGCAGCTGCATTCTGGACCAAATGTAGTCTCCGAACACTTTTCAAGGGTAGCCCCATGTAGAGCGCGTTGCAATAATCCAACCATGAGGTGATAAGTGCATGAGTGACTGTGAGTTAATACTATTGAACAATAGCTTCTGCCTATCCCAGGTCCTTGGGAAGGATTTGATAGGTGGATAAAAACATCTAGCTGATTGTATGATGAATCATAATTAAAGAGAATTCAAAGAGAGAAGCATATGCCACATAACATTCAAATGTAACAATCGTTGATAAGAAAGACAAAAAAAAAAACTATGGATAGTGGACATTGCAAAACTTGGAGACAGCAGGATAGAAGAGGGGGAAAAAAATGAGAAACTCACAAAACATAAAGACCTGAAATAGATATAGAACAACCATATCAAAAGAAAGCAAAGATAGTATCAATAGTAATAGGTACCTTGCATTTCCAAAACATTACTTGAACACTATTGGCATTTCAAAATTTACCATCAGTCAATTGCAAAAGGCAGTTTTATTTGGAATAGTTTACATCCTGCAGTAATATCTTTTACACATTCTCTTCTAATGGTAACTTTAAATTATCAAGCAGTAACATCTTCCTTTCTTAGGTTGTTGGAGAGGACTCAATAGGTGGATAAAAATTCTATATCCAGTCTAAATATCTGACTGTCAGACCAGCAATAATAACAATTTATTAAATTTATGTGTCACCCAATGATTCTAGGTAGTTTACAACCACAAAGAACTATAGGAAACACATACATGCATACAGATAATTACACACAAATAGCACAAAATAAGAATAATTGTGGTAAAGGAAATAAATCTAGAATGGAAGGAAGGAAGGAAGGAAGGAAGGAAGGAAGGAAGGAAGGAAGGAAGGAAGGAAGACAGAAAGAAAGAAAAAAGAAAGAAAGAAAGAAAGAAAGAAAGAAAGAAAAAGAGGAAGGGAAAGGGGGAGGGGGAGGGGAGGAGGAGGAAGAAGAAGTGGACGGAGGAAAGGAAAGAAAGGAAAGGAAAGGAAAGGAAAGGAGAGGAAAGGAAAGGAAAGGAAAGGAAAGGAAAGGAAAAGGACATTAATTATCCTTTCCAAAGGTTTTGATGAAGAGATCTTTAAGGTCTGCTGAAACACCAGCAGAGTGGAAACCATTCACATTTTGGAGAAAATAACATTCCTAAGGGCTGCTACAGAAAGGTATGTTTTTGAGGTTCAGTGAGATGGCATTGCTTAATCAATGAAATCTTGGATCTTGCTAACTCTACCAGATTCAGCTGGTTGGGCAGAAATTATGACTGACAAATGGCCCTTAAGTAACCAGGCCTTTTGCCATATTACCTAACAGTTTACTATTAGGTTTACAGTCTAAAAAGCCAAGACACACAAGAGACTGAAAGAAAGAAGAAGAGGAGAGATTTCCATTCTTTAAACGCACAAAAATATCCCAGTTTAGTCCTTCCTTCCTGAAGCTGTTTGAATTTTTTTAAAAAAATGATTTGTTCTTTTTTTAACTGATGGAGTGAGCCAACATTTCCATGACTATTGAATAGCATATTGGTCTTTCTGCCCTTTGACCCTGCAGATAAAGAGCAGTAGAAACTGAGTAGAAACTTCTGTAACTGTATCTTCTCTGGTCATGGCTAGTCTCCCCCTGCATGATGTTTTTCTTACTGTTAGCCTTGGTTCCTTGACCAAGATGAAGTCATTGAGCTGAACGTTTCTCCCCCAGATACTGAGGTACAACTGCCCATTAACTGAATGCAAGGAAAAGTCAGGATCAGTGACTTTTCAGCCAGTTTGGACTTGTTCAGGTGAACCGGTAGCGGCGACTCTCGCCCCAGTATAATACTGTCCTATTTAGCCACATTTTTGAGTCCAGGTGCAAGCGTGGAAGGTGCGCATACGAGCAAAGCACATGTGTGGAAGGCCGGATGCATGCATGGAAGGCACTTGTGAAGTGAGTGTGTGCAAGCATGGCGAACCATGGTGCTCAGAATATGTGCAACCCACCTCTGATCAGGATATTTGGCAGCACAACAATGGATTTACTAATTTTCCTCAGGTATGGATGTATCTACAGATGTATCTTTATAAATGTTGAAATTCTCCATTCAAGAACTGTTGACTTTCCTATCTTGCTGATATATACATTTTACATTCTGGCCAATGGCTTAAAATAAAATGCAATGATAGCCAGATGCATTATGATTTCACTGGTTCAAGCATAAAATTGGTAACTCACTTCAAATTAAGATTTTGCACAGTAACAGAACCCACTTTGGGGTATACTTTGGAAGGATCTATTTCCTCAGACCTATATGCTATTTTCAATTATTTTATATAAAACACTTCTATGTACCACTTCCAAAAACTAGTTTAAGGCAGAACTTAAACCCTGAGTGGTTTCCCTCCATGGATTCTATGCATAGATCTTCCTACCAGTGGGCTATACACAGGGGTGGGTTCTACTTACCTTTACTATCAGTTCGCAACGCAGAAGCATTTTTATAACGTCGGGGTCAGTGGGCGGAGCCTCCTGCCGGTTTTACTACCAGTTCTATAGAACCGGTGTGAACTGGGGACAACCCACCACTGGCTATACAGAAGGGATGTTATCAGATCTAATAAATTTCTGGTGTCTTATATGAGGAAGCATGCGCTAATATTGTGGCATTCTGAGCATGGTTTACTCTTACTCTTACTCTTTTCTGTGTGTGTGTGGGGAAACGATAATATATTTTGCTTGTTCTGGTTGGAGGGTGGTAGTGGACAAGACATAGAAGTAGCTATAACAGCCTTTGGCTCTGATTTTTGCCTTGTTTTAAGCACATAAGAATCATTGGGCAGGTCTGCTTTTTAAATGTTTATTGTTTAATTTCTCAAGAAATCAGTGACTGTAGATATTCAAATAAGATGTCCCTTCTTCTTCTGGGTTGAATTACTGAGGAGAAATAGCTCTCTATTTAAATGTAATCAGTCTCTGTATGGAAAATTAAAGTTTGCTATGTCTCTTGATATACTGGTTTCAAAACAATGTTCAATGTATAAAAAAATCAGACATGTAAATGCAGATCACATAATGAGGATGAATGATGCGGGGTTATACAGGCATTGAATGAAAGGGAATTTTTAACTAAAACAGAACTTTATAGAAATAGGCAAGAAAGATGAATCTTTGTTTTGGAATGACTTTCAGGCATACTGTTTCAAGAGTTCCATTACATGTTCATTTCTCTTCCCACGATGTTGTTTTGGAAGTCTATAATAGGAATGTTTATATGATAAACTTCATTTATCCATGGAGTTGTAGATATAATCATTTTTGCTTTTTTTGCTTTGCTTTTTTAATTTATATGCCACCCTTCTCCGGAGACTCAGGGCGGCTTACAATGCGTTAAGCAATAGCCTTCATACTTTTGTATATTTATACAAAGTCAGTTTATTGCCCCCACAATCTGGGTCCTCATTTCACCTACCTTTGAAAGGATGGAAGGCTGAGTCAACCTTGAGCCTGGTGAGATTTGAACTTGCAGTAATTGCAAGCAGCAGATGTTAATCTGTTAATAACAGTGCTTTAGTCCACTGTACTACAGGCTCTTAAATTTTAAAGAGAACTTGTGGCCTATGTCTTCTTATGCCTTTCAAGCCTTTTCCTGAGCCAAAATGATTGCTTTGGAATTTCCTTTCTTATTGCTGAGTTATAGAAATAATTATCATATGGAAACTTTGGATGACCTTCATGGCTCCAGGGCTCAGCTATTACTGAACTGAATATAGGCTAATGGAAGCTACTTTAAAGACATTCTCATCATAACACGATGTATGTAAGAAGACAGTGTAAAAAAACATTGTCATCACAGGTACGCCATTTTCTCATATTGGTTGGTATTATTTTATTGGGATAAAAAAAAACAAACCCTGACCTATGGGGTTTCTACTGAAAACTGCTTTTAGTTTTCAATTAGCTTGAAAGATTCAGGGCAGTGGTTTCTTGGTGGTAGCATTGGCTTTAGAGCTGATTTTCCAAATATGCGCCAAAGGATCATATGCTCCATTTAGAACACAGAGATCAAGTTAAGAACTTTTAAATCTGTTTAGAATATGAGCTGTTTTCTTTGATCAGTTTTGGTTGTTTGATTATAACTAGATTTCCATTGTTCATTTATTGATTTTTTGTGTGCAATTAATATAATCCGATAGATCAGGGTAGCTATTGTGTAATGACTTGCAACTTTGTTGTTAGAGCTATAAATATTTAGAGCATTAGAGAGAACATCAAACATGTTTTTTTTTCAATCCTAAAGTGGGAAAGACTTGATATTCGATTCCAGTTCCTCGTTTATTTGAAATAAATGAGATTTAAGAGTTGTTCACTTTGGTAGGATTATGCCCATAATCTCTGATTAAGAGGATATGGGCATAAAAAATACAATCTATTTTCCTTGCTTCAGTTCACTGGTTTGAGTTCCAAGAGGAAAAACAGATATAAAACTAATATCTTAACTTCGTTAAAAAAAAACTTATTTAATTCAATTTAGGTGCTCGAAACTCTTCCACCAAGTCCTGCTGTGCTTCCTCATCTGTGAGGGGGCAGGTGGGGGGAGGGGGGCTATTCTTGTTCCTGAAGAATGTTGGGAGTATATGCCAAGAGTAGATATTTCCAGCAGAGTCACCTAAAGTGTGAAGGTCACCCCCAACTGCAAGTTAAAGCAAACAGGAACGGAGAACGGGCAGCAGCAATATAGCAATAGCACTTAGACTTATATACTGTTTCACAATGCTTTACAGCCCTCTCTAAGAAGTTTACAGAGTCACATATTGCCCCCAACAATCTGGGTCCTCATTTTACCCACCTCAGAAGGATGGAAGGCTGAGTCGACTTTGAGCCTGGTGAGATTTGAACAGTCAAATTGCAGGCAGCTGGCAGGCAGCAGAAGTAGCCTGCAGTACTGCACTCTAACCACTGCACCACCGTGGCTCATATCAGTGATAGGTTCCTCCCAGTTCGGCCCGGTTCGGCCAAGCCAGTAGCAGTGACGATATGATGTCACTGAACCGGTTCTCTTCGTTCGGGAGCTGGGCCCTCCCACCATCCCGCCCCCCCCAACCCCCCATGTTATTCTTACCTTTTATTTGGCCCCGCCCCCAATCTATTGCTGCCTTCTGAGTCCCAGCTGATCAGCTAGAAGGAAAAAAAACTGTTTAAACTCTTGCCGCGGGGCTTCAAAGGATCACCCTACAGCTGATCAGTGTTAAAAGGCAGTGTGATGGTAAATCGGTGCCTACAAAAACAAATGAGTAGACCGGTACAGCTCTGCAAGCAGTTAAAAGCCTGGCAGACCAGTACCTCTGCTAAATCCTAAAGAATTGTCACATGACCATCAAGCCACGACCACAAAATAAGCCACGCCCACAGAACCAGTAGTAAAAATTTTTAGAACCCACCCCTGGCTTATATAGGAAGTTTCTTGCAGCAGATGATTACTATAGTGACAGGAGAAGGCAATGGTAAACCAGTTTTATATTTTTACCAAAACCACATAGTTAGAAAATATAAAACGATAGATGGTTCTTGGACAAAATATATTTATATGGTCACTAGGAGTTGAAAATGTTTTCTTGACACATCAATCAATCAATTCCAAACTGACTCCTTTTATTGTGTTGATCCAATAAAACAAACAATAAAAACAAGATCCTAATCCTAATCCTAATCTAATCCTTCTATATAAAACATAGGCACATCCAATAAACTCCCATATATCTTAACCCAAGGCCTAGGAGAACAATCAGGTCTTCAAGGCCTTATGGAGCACCAATGGTGTGCAATCCACAAAGATGTCTTTTTTTCTCTATTCTCTACTTTTTGCAAAAATAATTGTACAGCACTCTAAAAAAAGCTTTCGTGAATCACAAAATTAATATTTTCAGATGACTCTATTATTATTCATGCATGGAAATTGACAACTGGACAGGAAAAATGGACTTTCTATGCTATTCCTACTGTTAAGAGACTTCAAGATAAGAAAAAGAAATTATAAAGTGGAATGAAGACTTGATACTACTTGCAATTTATGAATATGCATATAGTCATAGATTATTTTTGGACAATTACAAAGAAATATAATGGTCATTTATTTAAAGCATTATGCAAATCTGCTGTCTATCTTTTTATGGAAACCCATACATGTATAATTTTGTTGTTGATACATTGCTTTCTTTTTATTTTTCTCAGTTTTTCCTTTTCCTTTTTCTATTATTGATTTATTCCTTTTCTTTTTGTTCTGTTTTATTAAATCTCTCTCTCTCTCTAGGTGTGTGTGTGTATGTATGATGACATGTTGTTATCCAGGTAAATGACAGAATCAGAATTTATGTGCCAGCATTCATATTTCAGAGATCTATAAAAATATGTCTTTCTGATGACGTTTGACTGGAATATCAGAAAATATAAAAGCTGCATCTGGCCCTCACATTGTTTATTCCTGGAAGGATGATGGTGGTATGGAAGAAAGATCCTTAAGTTGAAAAATATGATTTTGCTCCCTTGGAAGGGTTGTGTTTTTTTTCAAATGTAGTGACATCATCTTACTCCCTTTTAGTAGCTACAAGGGCACTGGCTGGTTCCCCTATCCCACATCCCCAAACACAAAATTTTCTCAGCTGCCAGAATCCCCCAGGATAACAGTACTAAAATTTAATCTTGATTTATTTTGCTTTTTTCTGGAGAAGGCAGAATGTGTAAATTGGGCTATCTCATCTCCATAAGACTTTATCCAAATTGCTTGCTTGTTTTAAAATAAATATAACAGACCAAAAATTTCAGCCTCGTTATTATTGAAGTAATAGGGTTTTTTTTTTAGGGGAACATAGACCTCAGGCAGAAAAAGATTCCCTAGAGTAGATATGTAATTATGATGTAGTTCATCATCAGTGAAACAAGTGAAAGCATTTGTGACCACATATTGGTTTTAAAAAGAGCTCTTATTTGCTGACCAACAGGATCTGCACTACTCTTTTTGTGTTACATTGATGGAATTTTTTAAAAAGAAAAGCACTTTCACATCAGGATAGATTGTCTACAGCTCTCAGCTCGCTGGCTTTCCTTTCTGTTTCATGTACATCTGTTAAGACATTTGGTTTAGCTTAAGCTGGAGATTTGTAGTTTCTGTGGAAATCTGCTGGCAACTAAACGTCTCTTGTTGTTCCATGGCAAAATACCAAGAGATGCTTAACCATATGCATTAAGTGAAAAGAAAGAACTTAAAAAGTTGTATCCTGTTATATTGGTTGCAAAGCAGGATTTTGCCCAGAGCAGTTATTTCTTCCTTACTTTTAACATAAACAATTTAGAATTACATCTGTTTTAGGTTACATTTTGGAAATTGCAAATAGTTATTGACTAGCCTGGCATAGTTTTGATTGAATAAGCAATGTTATGATATTTTGAGGATCAGACTCAATGATGAATTCAGAAGCAATTTCTTCAGTTAAAGGAGAGTTTATTCATAATAGGCATTCTACTTATTCTGTCAGATTTACAGTGAGAAGCGAATGTGAGGTGAATGCACTCTCTATTTATATCAAAGGGGAGGAGTCAAGGAAGGGGTGATTACACATGAATACATTAAAGGAGGAGGAATAAATTAACTCTTAATATCCTGTACATATATACATATCTCTTGTTATAGAATAAGGCATTTACTTATGACAAGCAATCAGCTATATACTTTGATAGCCTCAACCAATGGACATGTTAAAGTGAATTTGTGTTCAGATGTTGACTGATTAAACTAAGATATCATAATTTGCTTTGCATGTGGCATAGTTTGTTGTGTGAATTCAACCTATTTGCAAGCCATTCTACAACTACAGTTAATAGAACTGTGGGCCATAATATCTCAATAAATATGAATAAGTCTGAATGCTACATTTATCTATTTCAGCCAAGAATACCAACAGGATTGCCTCAATGAGACACAGTAAGACAGGATACAGAAAAGTCATCAGGAAAGCCATTTTATCATGAGGTACAAGTGGTTTGCTTCTTGTGTTTACCTAAGATTGCCAGATCAGGGAAGCAAACATCCACATAGACACAGAAATCTTTACTGGAATCTGGAGATTGTCCAGACATTAGCAACTCAAGTTTAGTAATTCAGTTGTTCCATTTTTCTATTTAACACTATGAGGGCATAAATTCAATATTGTCAATTCCCTAACTGTCAGTATTGTCTTTCACAGTAGATACAATAGTCTTGTGACACTTCAAGATCTAAACATTTCAAGCTTTCAGAGACCCCAGTCCATTTCATTAAATGCTCATGTAATAATAAAACACCAGTCTTTAAGGTGCTACAAGGCTCTATTGCATCAACAGTTTCAAACCTAAGTAGCCAAAGTGCCTGAGACATATATTTTTCTGTTTTGTTTTCTTTGTTGATGTTTTGTCCCTCTGTCAGAATTTTTGTTGTCTTTTTGGATCAAATATATTGTTAAAGGCATATTTCTGTCAGAAAAGCCACAAAAATAAAACATGTTTTTAATTTAATTTTATGCCTAAATTTATTTATTCATTTTGACTTTTTACCTTTCTTTTTTTTCACAGAAAATTGGAGAAGCTTAATAATAAATAATACATTATAATGGAAGCTGAAAATTTTTCCTGTAAATGAATCTCCTAATGCTCGACTGCTATTTCTCTTTCCTGTCAGCATTATATACTGATGGTAGATAGTCTTTGAGAAGGTCTGTTAGGCTGCAGTCACTCTGACAATTTAAATAAAAATGTTGCTGCTTAGTCTGGGGACCAAATGGCAATCCTCTTTCATTTCTGCTATGGATGCAGGGGTGTCCGGTATCTGGGTAACTCAAAGATATAAAGTTTTTTCAGACCAAATGCAGCACTAGGCCTATGGAAAGTATCCCAAGTGTACTTCAAAGAGAAAGTAGGGCTGGGACAAGAAGGTTGGCATGGCAAGGACAAGACATTTGTTGTGATGAAGTACAACCAATGTGATTGTGCCCTAATAGTGAACATTTCTCATTCCTGTCATATTTAAATTACTATTTGGCACATCATTGGAGGAGAGCTGGTGCCTATAGCCAAGGCTTTGAATATTCTGAACTTGGATCTAAATGTTTGGGTAGCTGGAAAGGGAGAGTGTGTATTCAGGCTCCTCCTGGTTAAAGCAGTTACTCGAGATTTGGCAGCGAGTACAACATACTCAATCTCCTTCATTTACCTCCTGTCAGGCCTCAATGCATACATCATATTTCTTGAAAAACAGATCCTCTGATTAACCTGTCAATTCAGAAACCAGAATACAAGATCCAGGGTACTGAAAAAAGAAGATATGTAGCCTCAACTGCTTCCAGTTCTGATAAAGACAATTTTCAGCCAGACCCTTGAAAATGCTGGTGGCCACATGTGGAGAGCCAAAAGATAGCAAGGCAAAGGAGCTCATCACAAAAGAAGGCACATGATGCAAATGGAAGCTTTGTAGATTCTGATCCCAATAGAAGAAGGATACTCAAATTCATTGTTATCTTGCTGGCATGTAAAGGAGTCTGGGGAATTTAAGGCCATCTCGTCCACTGTTAAGTATATTTAGGAATTTGGGATTAGCCTGTTTCCTTTCTGTCAAAGCCTAGTTAGGCTGCAAAACATATTAATGGGGCATGATATATAATATAGCAGCTTTTCTTTTTGTTAAATTGAATAGTTCTATTTCATACTTCATGCTAAAAATTTAGTTAATCATGGTTTGTTGAATAAGCCACATTTCACTGGCATATGTATTTGAGACATGTGGCATATGTATTTTTTACTTAACATAATCAGTGAAAAATACATATGCCGTGTGTTTCTTCAATATGAATTAAGTGACGAATTAGGCAATATCTGAAGGAAATATAATTGAATTATCCTCTTCAACTGAAATTTGAAATGAAGATATTGACATTTCAGATATTGAACTGTGTCTTTGAATTACTTCTGAGAAAATCTATCCAAAGATTCAATGGACTCTGACATTTCTAGCTCTGTCCTCTTTCCATATATTTTGGGGCAAAGTTGACAGCAGATTTTGATATAGATTACATACTTCTTGACATTGACATGACTTTTATCAACTTAATCTATTGAACTGCTTGCAGTAGAATGCTGATATTTTTTTGTTTCTGACTCATTCTTCTGTTAGAATTTGTACAGGCAGATTTGCCTGGTGTGAAATAAAGAATTTGTATTTATTCTACTGCACTTTTGAAAAAAAAAATGATCTTCTTTCCTGAGTAATCCTCTATCTTTTCTATATCAAAGCCTTTTATATTTTTTGGTTAACTTTTAAATTTTATTGACATGTAGTATAGTCTTTGTTAATCTTTGGGTCCAATCCAGTCTACTCCAGTCCAGTCTATTCATATATTTCAGTCTCTTTTTCCATATTCTCACTAACACCCAGAAAAACTGATTCCTTACTCCCATTTCTGCTGATTGTTTGGTTCTGACTTATTTAGGTATTCTTCAGGGTATGAGCAGGCCTAATGTGGTATGCATGCTGCTTTGATTATTATATAATGCAAAACATTATTTATATCATACATACAGTAATGAATACATACATTTTCATTATCAATTTAATTGATAATATGTTCATTATCAAACATTTCCCAGTTTGTTTTTTAAAATGTCATCATAAAAGAAGCATATTTATTTATTTATTTATTTTATTATATTTCTATACCGCCCTTCTCCTGCGGGACTCAGGGCGGTGTACAGCCAGGATAAAACATAGCATATAAAAGTTAAAAACATTTTAAAAAACAATTAAATAATTTTGGCCCAAATTTAAAACAACCCAATTAAAACCGAAATTCGATTAAAAAAAAAACTGAGAGGATGGGATCAAGCCAGCCCAGCTAGATGGAACAAGTGTGTCTTCAGGGCCTGACGAAAAGTCCGGAGGTCTGATATCGTGCGTATCTCAGGGGGCAGGTCATTCCAGAGGGCAGGTGCTGCCACAGAGAAGGCTCTCCCCCTGGGGGTCGCCAGCTGGCACTGCCTGGCCGACGGCACCCTGAGGAGGCCCTCTCTGTGCGAGCGAACCGGTCGGTGGGAGGCTATTGGCAGCAGAAGGCGGTCTCGCAAATACCCCGGCCCTAAGCCATGGAGCACTTTAAAGGTGGTCACCAACACCTTGAAGCGCACCCGGAAGACCACAGGAAGCCAGTGCAGCTCGCGCAGGAGAGGTGTTATATGTGAGCACCCCGTCGCTCCCATAATCCCCTCCATGGCCACATTCTGGACCAACTGCAGCCTCCGGGTGCACCCCGAGGGGAGCCCCATGTAGAGAGCATTGCAGTAGTCCAGGCGGGAAGTGACGAGTGCTTGAGTGACTGTGCATAGGGTGTCCCGATCCAGAAAGGGACGCAACTGGCGTATCAGGCGAACCTGATAAAAAGCCCCCCTGGCCACGGCCGTCATATGCTCTTCTAAAGACAGCCGTGCATCAGGAGTATGCCTAAGTTGCGAGCCCTCTCCGTGGGGGCCAGTGATTCTCCCCCAATAGCCAGCGATGGCACCAGCTGGCTATATCGGGACGCCGGAAGCCACAGCCACTCGGTCTTGGAAGGGTTGAGTCGGAGCCTGTTTCTCCCCATCCAGGCCCGCACGGCCTCCAGGCACTGGGACATCACTTCAAGGGCATCGTTGGGGTGGCCTGGGGTGGAGATGTACAGCTGAGTGTCGTCAGCATACTGATGGAACTCCACCCCAAAGCCATGATCTTGCCCAGTGGCTTTACATAAATGTTGAACAGAAGGGGCGAGAGGACCGACCCTTGTGGCACCCCACAAACAAGGCACCTCGGGGTCGACCGCTGCTCCCCTGTCAACATGGATTGTGACCGGTCAGAGAGGTAGGAGGAGAACCACTGCAGAACGGTGTCCCCCACCCCATCCCCCTCAACCGGTGCAACATGATACCATGGTCAATGGTATCAAAAGCCACTGAGAGATCTAACAGGACCAGGATAGAGGAATAACTCCTATCCCGAGCCCTCCAGAGATCATCCACCAACGCGACCAATGCCGTTTCCACCCAGGCCTGAAACCGGACTGGAGTGTGTCTAGATAGACAGCTTCATCCAGGTACCGGGGAAGCTGCTGTGCCACCACACTCTCAACAACCTTCGCAATGAAGCGAAGGTTGGAGACTGGACGATAGTTAGCCAAATAGCAGGATCCAGGGAGGGCTTCTTGAGGAGGGGCCTCACCACCACTTCTTTCAAAGCGGCTGGCAGGACCTCCTCACTCAGAGAAGTGTTAACAATTCCCTGGAGCCAGCCTTGTGTAACCTCCCGGGAAGCCAGTACCAACCAGGAGGGGCACGGGTCCAATAAACATGTGGTCAGGTTCAGCCGTCCCAGGATCCTGTCCACATCCTCGGGAGCGACACTCTCAAGACCTGCCTCAGTCATCCTGTCCGGACTTACCCAGTCAGAGGCCAGGCCTTCCCGAATCTGAGCGATCTTGTCATACAGATACTGCACAAAGTCCTCAGCTCGACCCTGCAAGGGATCATCCCGCGCTTCCAGATGGAGGAGGGAGTGGGTCACCCTAAACAGGGCAGCTGGGCGATTATCTGATGATGCGATAAGAGTGACAAAATAGCTAGATTTTGCCGCTTTTATCGCCACAAGATAGGTTTTAATATGAGACCTCACCAGTGTTCGGTCGGATTCGGAGCGGCTGGTCCTCCAACTTTTGTCAGGCATCGTTTCCGGAACTTCATCTCCCTCAGCTCCTCGGAGAACCAAGGAGCTAGGTGAGTTTGGTGCCGGGTCAGAGACCGCAAAGGCACAACGTGGTCCAAAGCCCCGGCGGCTGCAGTATCCCAGGCGGTCACCAGGTCTTCAGCCGAGTCATGAGCCAGAGTCTCAGGAAATGGCCCAAGCTCCATCTGGAACCTATCAGGATCCATCAGGCGCCTGGGGCAGAACCACCTGGTCGGTCCCGCCTCCCTGCAGCGAGGTGCAGCGGTTAGAAAGTCCAGTCGAAGGAGCGAGTGGTCAGACCATGACAAGGGTTTGATGACTATATCCCCTGTATCGAGGCCACTCGACCACTGACCAGAGACAAAAATCAAGTCCAGAGTGTGTCCACCTATGTGAGTAGGTCATGAATTAACTGAGTAAGGTCCATGGCCGTCATGGAAGCCATGAACTCTTGAGCCACCTCAGACATTTCACTGATAGATGGCAGGTTGAAATCCCCCATGACTAAAAGTCTGGGGGTACCAACTGCCATCTCGGCTATGACATTGAGCAGCTTGGACAGGGCTGTTGCCATGTGGCAGGGAGCCAGGTATGCGATCAACAAGCCCATCTGTACTCCACGGCCCCACTTCACAAAAAGGGACTCACATCCGGCTATCTGTGGAACAGTGGTCTCCCTTGGATCAAGTCCTTCCTTTATAATAACCACCATGCCCCCACCCCTGCCCTGGGCTCTCGGCTGATGGAATGCACGGAAGCCTGATGGGCACATATCTACGAGGGGGACTCCCCCCTCCTGGCCCAACCATGTCTCATAATACCTGCCAGGTCCGCTCCCCCCTCTTGAATAAGATATAGGCACAACAGACTTTGGCTGAACCCTGGTAAGATCGAGTGGCTTTGGGTGCCTGGATTTTGGAGTTCTGGGGACTTTAACATCTTTAGTTCTGGATGGGATCACACTACTCCAGGGGACCCGGTGCACAACTTGAGGGTTTTCATGGACTCATGATTCCTACTTGATGAGCAGGTGGCAGTCATGGCTAGGAGATAAAGTTGTGTCCTTTCCTGGATTGGGAATCCTTGCACTAAGTCAGTCAAGCTCTGGTCATCTTACAGTTGGATGATTGGAATGTGCTCTACACAGGGCTACCCTTTAAGAGTAGCTGGAAGTTTCAGCCAGTGCAGAACACAGCCATCCAGGGAGTTCTTTTGGCCACTAGGGTGACCTACATTACAATGCTGTTCCATGAGCTGGAAGGGTTTCCAGTTTGCTTACGGGCCCAATTCAACGTCTTGGTTATCACCTTTAAAGCCCTTCATGGCATGGGGCCAGGTTATCTGAGGAATCGTCTCACCCCTATGAGATTAGCCCACCCTAGCCGCACTGGCAGAAAATGCATGTTGCAAACCCATCCATTAAGGAATTTCATCTGGCATGGTCCAGAAAAAGAGCTTTTCTGCCATGGTGTCCACCCTCTGGAACATCTTGCCCTCCAAAGTGAGATCCTCACGCACCCTTTTAGCCTTCCAAAGGTGCTTGAAGACTTGGCTCTGCCAGGTGGCCTGGGGGCTCAATGGAGGAGTGGCATCTTGGAGGTGGTTAATGGATTAGACAGAACCCACCTCTTCTTAATGCACATTTCACTCCCTTCCTCTTTGTTTTGGTTAATTGAATTTTAATTGAATTTTAAATTTATGGTCCATTTATTGTTTTAATGTTATATGTGATATTTTAATAAATGACTGTAAGCTGCCTAGAACCACGAGATGGATGACATAAAAAATTAATAAACAAATAAATAAATATACCCTATGATTTCTAAGTAATTAATATTATGAATGACCATTACCCACGAATTCTCCTGGCCCAGAAAAGTAAATCGTCACAAGGTCATGGATCTTTCAGTTTCTAGGAATATTTTTTTAAGCGGTTGTTAAAAGTTTCTAAATTTTGGCAGGATATTTTCTACAGCAACCTCTCTATAAGCAGTTTGCTTGTAAACATGCTACTTTCCCCCATCATCCTTGCTATCTGTGTTACCTACAGGAATGTTTCAAAAGTTATCCAACTGAAACCTGGCAGACATTTGTCCTTATAAGAAACTATGATAGAATACTTAGCATTTTTACCTTGTCTGCCCAAACGTGAGATATTTTAATGCTTCCCATCATAGCTAGTGGTTATGGCTATGGTTGAAGGTTTTACAGATTCAGATCTTGAATCAGTTGCAATAAAATCTATTGCCTTTGAGCATTCAATATGAATATTTCACAGTCTTATATTACACATTTCTTTAAATTATGAAGTCAAAAAATGAATATTATTAATTACATTAAAGGGAGAAATACAAATGGGTCATAACTTCTGTTATCTCCTTTCATTTTCTTTCTTTTCTTTTCTTTTTTATCTCCAAAGAGATCAGCCACCCTGACACTGGGAACACTCACAACTCTCTGTGGGATTCTAATGAAATTGTTGTTCATATTTCCTTCTGATAAGACATGAAAGAACCCTGTGTTTAATCTTTCATCTTTTTTTTTTTATTGCAAAAGTTTTACAATTAGATTTTCACCCCTTTTTTCACCCCCCCCCACCTCCCTCCCCAAACCCTCCCTAACCCTCCCTAACCCTCCCCCCCCAGACTTCCCTATTATATACTCATAACTAGTAACACTAGTAAACAAGCTTAAACCCATCCCTCCCCCTGTATAATTTTTCCTCTTTATCTCTTTACATTAAAATATTTCTAATACATTAAAATATTTCTAATACATTATTTTCAAATAAAAGCTATTTGATACTTTCTAGTTTGGTATTTGTTCTGAACATATTCTATCCACCTTTTCCATTCCCATTCATAAGTCTCTTGTGAACAGTCTTTTAAATATGCTGAAATCTTCGCCATCTCAGCAAAACTAGCCATCTTCAAAGTCCATTCCTCGATAGTGGGTAAAGCTTCATTCTTCCAATATTTACCTATCAACAATCTTACTGCTGTTATCATATACAATATCAGTTTTATCTCACCCCGTGTAAAACCCTTAACTATACCCAATAAAAACAACTGTGGAGAAAATTGAATTTTTTTCCTCAAAACATTCTGCATGACCCACCAAATTTTTATCCAAAAAGCCTTAACTTTCCTACAGGTCCACCAAACATGATAATACGTGGCATCTAAACATTCACATCTCCAACATTTTGGCTGAACATTAGGGTACATACATGACAACTTTTTGGGATCTAAATGCCATCTATAAAACATTTTATAAAAATTTTCTCTCAGGTTTTGCGACTGTGTAAATTTAACATTCTGAACCCAAATTTTTTCCCATGTTTCCAGCATCACTGGTTCTTCAAAATTCTGTGCCCACTTAATCATACAGTCTTTAACTAATTCAGTTTCTGAATCTCTTTCTAGCAAAACATTATAAAGCCTTTTGATATGCATTGGACCTTTCTCTCTTATATGTCTAACCAATTCTTCCTCATGCAACATAATACCAGTTTTTTGATCCTCTTTCCATCTCAATTGTAATTGATTATATTGTAACCAAGTTAGATTAAGCCCTTCATCCAACAGTGTCTGTAATGTCTTCAGCTGCCATCTGCCCGCATCTGTAAAAAGAACCTCTTTGTATAAAAACCCCCCGAGTGACATTATATTTGTATTCCACAAAGTATGACCAAGATCCAGCCATAGCGGTATTTTGTAATCCCATTTGAGTCGGTGCTTCTTCCAAACTCTCATCAAAGAGTCTCTAAGTATATGACTTTTAAATACTTTATCAACTTTGTCATCGTAGAATAAGTAGGCATGCCATCCAAGTTCAAGGTCAAAACTTTCTGCTTTCAATATTCCAGTCTTTTTACTTCCAAACCAATCACTTGTTAAAGTTAAAGCTGCTGCATCATAATATAACTGTAGGTTTGGGAGTTTAAGACCTCCTCTTTCTGGAACATCTTGCATAATTTTCAATTTCACTCTCGGCTTCTTCTCGTTCCAGACAAACTTATTCACACCAGACTGCCAAACTTTCAGTTGTTTATCACTTTTAAGCACCGGAATCATTTGAAACAAAAACAGAAATCTTGGCAAAATGTTCATCTTAACTGCTGCTATTCTTCCAAGTAAAGACAGCTGCAGCTTTTTCCAAGTCTCCATATCCTTCTGAACCTCTCGCCACAACACCTCATAATTATTTTGAAACAATTTCATGTTTGATTCTGCAACCTGAACTCCAAGATATTTTACCTTAGGTACAATTTCAAAACCTGCCCTCCTTTCAAGCTCATGTTTACGATCTTGTGTCATATTTTTAACTATCATTTTAGTCTTTTTTGAATTCAGTCTAAAACCTGAAACTCTACCATAGTCTTGTATAATGTCGTTCATCAGGATTGTTGATTCCATTGGTTGTGATAGGGTAACAACCAGATCATCTGCAAATGCCTTTATTCTATAATCCTCTTGCCTTATCATTATGCCTTTCAAAATTTTAGAGTCCCGTATTGTATTTAGCAAGACTTCCAATGTTAAAATAAATAAAAGTGGGGACAACGGACATCCCTGTCTTGTTCCTTTTTCAATTTTAAACTCTGTCGTCAAACTTCCATTAATAATAATCTGTGCTTTTTGCTCTTGATAAATTGCTGAGATCGCCTGTATAAATTGGTCCCCAAAGCCCATCTTTTTTAAAGTCTTTAGTAGAAAATTCCAATCCACTCTATCAAAGGCCTTCTCTGCATCCAAAAAAACCAGCACTGCAGGAATCTGTTTATTCTTATCAAGATATTCCAATAAGTCTATTACTTGCCTTACATTGTCCTTCATATATCTACCCTCAATAAATCCCGCTTGGTCCTCATGAATCACCTTTTGGATTACTGGCATCAACCTGTTGGCTAATACCTTCGCATAAATTTTATAGTCTGTATTCAAAAGAGATATTGGTCTATAATTCTCTGGTTTTTTAGGACCAACTTGTTCTTTTGGTATCAAAGATATATAAGCAGTTGTCCAAGATGGGGGTATTTTACCCCCTTGTTGAATATTGCAAAATAAATCTCTAAGTTGTCCCACCATTTCAGCTTGTAAAGTTTTATAATACACTGCAGTCAAACCATCCGTGCCAGGAGCTTTGGCTGTTTTTAGCTGTTTAATTGCTGCTGTTATCTCCTCCTCTGTTATAGGATAATTCATTCTTTCCTTTTGTTGATCGGTAATTTTTGTAACTCTCTTATCATTTAAATATTTTTCTATAAGTCCTTTCTGCACCTCTTCTTTGGCATATAATTTAGTATAATAGTCCACAAAAGCTTCTTTAATTAATTTTTGTTGAAAGATTTCTTTCCCTCCAATATCAATACGATCGATAATCCGTGCACTTTGTTTTTTCCTCAGTGTGTAAGCCAACCATCTGCCCGGTTTATTAGCGTTGCAAAATGTGTTATGCTTCGCGTATTGTAGGCTTGTTGCAACTTGTTCCGCCATAAGCATTTGAAATTGATCTTTCAAAAGTTTTATAGCACTTCGTATTCTTTCATCTGATGGGTTTTTAATAAGTAACTGTTCTTTATTCTTTATTTCCATTTCCAACTCAGATCTTTTCTTTTGTCGGAGCAGTCTATGTTTAGAATTCATATAGATAAGTACCCCTCTCATATAAGCTTTACTTGCGTCCCAAACAATTTCAATTGGGGTACCTTTATTCAAATTTATTTCAAAAAATTCTTTCAAATGCTTTTTAAGTTCTATTGTATTTTTTTCATATCTAAACAAGTTCTCATTTAATCTCCAAGAACGTCTCTCAACCTTATCCATCTCAATTTCTATCCATACAGGGCTATGGTCAGTCAAAGTTCTTGGAAAAATCTTTGTTCTTTTTGTCTTAACAAGTAGATCATTTGACAACAGAATAAAATCAATCCTAGAAAAGGATCTATGTCTATCAGAAAAGAAAGTGTAATCCAATTCATTTGGATTATGTATTCTCCAAACATCTTTTAATTCCATATCTTCTTTCATATCAAAAAAAGTCTGTGGTAGTCTAATTCTAGACTTTGCCAAGCTCTTTTTATCTAGTTTAGAATCAATTACTCCATTCCAGTCTCCCATAATTAAAATAGATCTATAGTCCCATTGCAATATTTTAGTATGTAACATCTTATAAAAATAGTCCTGTTGTTGGTTGGGAGCATAAATTCCAATCAAAAGAATTTGTCCATTTGCTGTAAGCAATTCAATTGCTACAAACCTACCATCTTGATCTGCTTCTATAACTTTCGCTGTTAATTTTTTATTTACATAAATAACCACACCATTCTTTTTCTGCAAAGTTGAAGATATATAATGTGCTCCTAGTTTTGGATTTATCAAATATTTTTGATCTTGAGTTGTGATATGCGTTTCTTGTAAACATATTATATCATTATTAAATTGTTTCAAATATGTAAATAATTTCTTCCTTTTCTGTGCTGAATTCAACCCATTAACATTCCAAGATAGACATTTAAAGGTCATCAGCCTCTTTCTGTAGCGCAGAGCAAAATATTTGAAGTTCATCCGAGAGCTTCGATCTCGCTCCTCCCATAGCGCCACTCTCTTGTACGGTACTCTTAACTGCCTTCTTGTCTTGTCTTTCCTGTTGTTGTTGTTGCTTTTGTTTAAGTAGCTTGGATTGAGCTCTAGTTATACGTTGATCTTTAACTTCAGTCAACTGAATCAAATCCAAAATTGGAGAAGAATCCAACAAGGGCTCACTCAGAAAACCTCCTTCTGCACCTTGCACTATTTCTAATTCCTGCTTAGACTGTTCTTTCAATTGCCTCTCTTCACTCTCCTTAATCTCCAAAACTGTAGATGTACGTGGAGATGGTGTTCTTTCCTTAAGAATAGTACTATAAAAGTGTTGTGCCTTCTCCACGGTATTCAACCGATATCCTTCTCCCTTATATCTAAAAATTATCCCAGCTGGTGCGTCCCACCGGAAGGGTATCTGTAAGTTTTTCAATTCCTTAACAAGAAAACCAAATTCTTTTCTAACTTTCAACATTTTAGGAGGTAATTCTTTAAAAATTTCAAGTCGTGAACCCCCCACTTGTACAGAAGTATGAAAAGATTTTTGCAGGATATCATTTCTAATTTCTCTGTCAGTAAAGTATATGACCACATCTCTGGGCAGTTGTCTTTGTCTGGCCACCCAAGAGTTCACTCTGTAAATTTTATCTATTTTATGAAATACCAAATCAGGATTAGCTTGTAAAATCTTAGCCAAGGCTTCAGAGCAAACTTGTCTCAAATCCTGTCTCTCCTCCTCTCGAATTCCCCGAAGCCGTATGGCAAATTTCATCGCCCGGAATTGTATCATAACAATCTCATCTTCAATTCTCTGCATTTTATTATCAACTTCATCAGTTTTATAATCATTGTCTTTCATCTTAACATTAACTTCTGATTTAAGTTCTTCAACTTTAAAATCAACTTTCCCAATAAATTCTGCCAGGCCAGACGCCACTTCTGATATTTTTTTGGTCACCTTATTTTGATTCTGTTTCACCATGTCTTTAACTTCATTAATTTCCTGCATAAATTCCTGATGTGATTTTTGAAGTTTATCATCTATCTCCTGTTGAGATTTTTGAAATTTATCATCCAAAGTTTTAGAAATAAATTCTTTTAAATCTCCCATATCAAAATCTTTTTTCTGAGTCTGTGTCTGTTGTACAGGGGGAGGTTGCGTTTTATGTGTGGGAGATCCACCTCCTGTTGCCTTCACTTCCTGCTTCTTTGAGGCCATCCTGTCACGTAGGCTAGTTTTACTAAAAAGGGAAGTTCTTCTTCCTCTCCCACCTCCACAAAGACTTCTAAAAAAGTCCCCCAGATTTAATCAAATGAGAACCAAAGTAAAGCAAAGTCCAGTATTGAAAAAGGAGAAATTTCTCTCTTATTTCTCTTGTTGCAAGCGAAGCAACTTCGTATCAGTTTAGAAACTTTGTAACAAAGCAAGATGAGTTCAGCAATCCACACTCGCCCGCTCGTTAAATCTGAGGCTAAGCGCCATGTTTTTACAGTTCACTTTCACTCATCCGCATTTTTTCACTCAGATTAGAAAGCCAAGAAAACTCTAATACTTGCGATTCCGAGTTTCAGGGTTCAAGTAACAGTATGCTGCTTATTAAGGCTGGTTCCTTTTCTTTCAATTAAAAGTTTCCTGTAGCCGGCTTGTTCTGCAGAAGCAGACTTGTCCCATGCCGCCCGGAGTTCCAGCAGGTTGAATGGGAGCCGCTCCTGTTCCCTCCCCAGAAACTATTCCCTGGGGGGGTTGCAGGGGCTCAACCTGGACCCTGCGATCTCTCTTCAAAAATCCTAAAGATTTTTGAAGTTTTCGAGCCGCTTCTTCGTCGCGAAGCGGCTCTACAAGCGGCAGGGCTGGCGGAGCTTCAAAAGGCACCGCCGCCGCCAAAGACACGGAAACCGGAAGTCAATCTTTCATCTTATAAAAAGTGAGCATGTTCATGAAAAATACTATAAAAGCAGATTCAACCAGAATAGTTGATTTCACTAAAAATTATAACTGTTTTAAAAAAGTTTTAATAATGCCTTGACATAAAAAGAATGCAAATTAAATTACAATCTGCTTCCACACCTCCAATTTAAAAATCAGATTTAAGCTAGCATAATGCAAACAATTTTTAAAATTTCTACTTGAGTGTGTGTATCAGAGGTGGGTTTCAGCAGGTTCTGACCAGGTCTGGTGAACCGGTAGCAGAAATTTTGAGAGGTTCGGAGAACCAGTAAATATCACCTCTGACTGGCCCTGCCCTTATCTATTCTCTGCCTCCCAAATAATAATAATAATAATAATAATAATAATAATAATAATAATAATAATAATAATTTTATTTCTATACCGCCCTTCTCCCGAAGGACTCAGGGCGGTGTACAGCCTATTTAAAAACACAAAAAACACGACAACAATTTAAAATTTAAAATCATTAAATAATTAGGCTCCAATTAAAATCCCAGAAATTTAAAATACCCCAATTTAAAACGTTATGTTAATAGCCCTGCCTGGCGGAACAACAGGGTCTTCAGAGCGCAGCGAAACACCCGGAGGTCGGAAATCTTTCGTATTTCGGGGGGCAGTACATTCCACAGGGCTGGAGCTCCCACAGAGAAGGCCCTCCCCCTGGGTGTCGCCAGCCGACATAACTTGGCTGATGGCACCCGGAGGAGACCCTCTCTGTGGGAGCGGACTGGTCGGTGGGAGGCTATTGGTGGCAGAAGTCGGTCTCGAAGGTACCCGGGTCCTATGCCATGGAGCGCTTTAAAGGTGGTAACCAACACCTTGAATCGCACCCGGAAGACTACTGGGAGCCAGTGCAGCTCGCGCAGGAGAGGTGTCACGTGGGCGCAACGGGTTGCACCCATAACCACCCGCGCGGCCGCATTCTGGACCAGTTGGAGCCTCCGAGTGCTCTTCAAGGGGAGCCCCATGTAGAGAGCATTACAATAGTCCAACCGGGAGGTGACAAGGGCGTGAGTGACCGTGCGCAAGGCGTCCCGATCCAGAAAGGGCTGCAACTGGCGAATCAGGCGAACCTGATAAAAGGCCCCCCTGGCCACGGCCATCATGTGCTCTTCTAAAGACAGTCGTGCGTCCAGGAGGACACCCAGATTGCGAGCCCTCTCTGTGGGGGGCAAAGATTCACCCCCAATAGTCAGCGATGGCACCTGCTGACTATATCGGGGCGCCAGAAGCCACAGCCACTCGGTCTTGGAGGGGTTGAGTCTGAGCCTGTTCCTCCCCATCCAGGCCCGCACGGCCTCCAGGCAGCGGGACATCACATCAAGGGCATCGTTGGGGTGGTCTGGGGTGGAGATGTACAGCTGAGTATCGTCAGCGTACAGATGACACTTCACCCCGAAACCACGGATGATCTCACCCAGCGGCTTCACATAAATGTTGAACAGGAGAGGCGAGAGGACCGACCCTTGCGGCACTCCCCATGCGAGATGCCTCGAGGTCGACCTCTGTCCCCCTGCCAACACAAACTGCGAGCGGTCGGAGAGGAAGGAGGAGAACCACCGCAAAACGGTGCCCCCTATTCCTAACCCCCTCAACCGCTGCAGCATGATACCATGGTCGATGGTATCAAAAGCCGCCGAGAGGTCTAATAGGACTAGGACAGAGGAGCAGCCCCTGTCCCGAGCCCTCCAGAGATCATCCACCAACGCGACCAATGCCGTTTCAGTGCTGCACCCCTGCCTGAAGCCCGACTGGTACGGGTCTAGATAGATAGCTTCATCCAGGTGCCGGGGAAGTTGTCATGCCACCACGCTCTCAACAACCTTCGCCACAAAACGAAGGTTGGAGACTGGACGATAGTTGGCTAATTCAGCCGGGTCCAGGGAAGGCTTCTTGAGGAGGGGCCTCACTACCGCCTCTTTCAAGGCGGCAGGAAAGGCACCCTCACTCAGAGAAGCACTTATAATCCCCTGGAGCCAGCCTCGTGTAACCTCCCGGGAGGCCAGCACCAACCAGGAGGGACACGGGTCCAATAAACATGTGGCGGCACTAATCTTACCCAGAACCCTGTCCACATCCTCGGGAGTCACAGGATCAAACTCCTCCCAGGTAACATTCTCAAGACCTGCGCTCGTCTCCTCCCGTGGACTCATCCAGTCGGAGTCCAAGCCATCCCGAATCCGAGCGACTTTATCGTGCAGGAATTGCACAAAATCCTCAGCGTGACCCTGCAAGGGATCTTCCCGCACTCCCCCCCGGAGGAGGGAGTGGGTCACCCTAAACAAGTCGGCTGGGCGGTTCTCTGCAGATGCGATAAGAGCGGAAAAGTGGTTAGACTTTGCCGCTTTTATCGCCACTAGGTAGGTCTTGATATAAGACCTCCCCTGTGTCCGGTCGGAATCGGATTGGCTAGTCCTCCAAATGCTCTCTAGGCGTCTTTTCCGACGCTTCATCTCTCTCAGCTCCTCAGAAAACCAAGGAGCCAGTTGAGATCGGCATCGGGTCAGAGGCCGCAAAGGCACGACGCGGTCCAAAGCTCCAGCGGCCGCCCTTTCCCAGGCGGCCACCAGCTCTTCAGTCGAGTCATGTGTTAGGGTCTCAGGGCACGGCCCAAGCTCCGTCAGGAACCTTTCGGGTTCCATCAGGCGCCTGGGACGGAACCATCTAGTTGGCTTCGTCTCCCTGCGGCGGGGGGCGGCGGTAGGAAAGTCTAGTTGGAGGAGCGAATGATCTGTCCATGACAAGGGTTTAATATCTAGGTCCCTCTACCAAGATCATTCAACCACTGACCAGAGACAAAAATCAGATCCAGAGTGTGTCCCCCTATGTGAGTGGGGCCTTGAACTAACTGGGTCAGGTCCATGGCCGTCATGGAAGCCATGAACTCCCGAGCCGCCTCTGATGCCTCACCCGCGGATGGAAGGTTGAAATCCCCCATGACGATAAGTCTGGGGGTATCAACCGCCACCCCGGCAATGACGTTGAGTAGCTCGGGCAGGGTCGCTGCCACGTGGCAGGGAGCCAGGTACGTAGTCAGCAAACCCATCTGCACCCCACGGCCCCACTTTACACAGAGGGACTCACATCCGGCTATCTGAGGAACAGTGGTCTCCCTCGGACAAAGACTTTCCCTAACAATCACCGCCACTCCCCCACCCCTCCCCTGGGCCCTTGGCTGATGAAATGCATGGAAACCTGGCGGGCACATCTCAACGTGGGGGACCCCCCCCTCCTGGCCCAACCAGGTCTCCGTAATACCTGCCAGGTCCGCACCCCCCTCCGAAATAAGGTCACAAATGAGGGGGGCTTTATTAACCACCGACCTGGCATTACACAACATCAGCCGCGGACCCAGGGCCTGAGACTCTACACAACCCAGGACACGAGTCACGCATCGGGGGCCGGAGTGCGCAATCGCTCGTAAACAGCGTATGCGCACCCCCGACACTTGATATGGCCCCCTGCGTCCGTCATACCTGCCCCTCCCACTCATTATTTCAATTTCACAGCCCTTCCTGTCATCCCCCTGCTTCCCGGTTAAATTTCCTTTCGCGACCCTCCTGCTGCAACTAATCGACCCATCATCCCGCTCGGTTGCTATCTGGACCCCCCTAGGTCCGCTTTTACAACCCCCCCTCCCTCCCGGGTCCCCTTAAATTTTTTTTAAAAATTTTTCCTAAAAAACCCCTCAACCCCCTCTTCGCTACATGCCATCTCTCGGGGTTCCAAAGCCCGTCATCAAGATAGGCCCTCGATAATGTGGAGGGCCAGGCCTGCGAGAGGGGGGAGTCTCGCAGCGCAAGAAGGTCGGCTTTTTGGAGCATCAACCGAACCAGAGATGGGAAAAAGGCCAGTCCGGGGGTCTATCATAGTCCAAAGGGATAACTGAACATACAGATCACAAAATGTCCATTTGTAGAGCTGGACTCCACTGTCCTCTCACGACAGGGAGAAGGTCCAATGTTCTTTTTCTCCAACAGAGGCTAATAGCCAACCATCCTCTCACGACGGCCGGTCCCGTTACAAGGGTTAACGGGAACAATGTTCTATCCTCCCCGTTGGGATACAAAAATCTCTCAGTTCTTTCAAATGGTGTTCAGTCTCTCCTACCAGCGAGGGCATGAGTGGAACATAGTGTGGGGGGGTCCAGAATGTCCAGAGCGTAATAGTTCATAAGCCCCTCCCCCCATGAAAAAGGGGGGGGAGGCAGGGGGAAGGAGGGGGGGAAACAATATCCCCAGAGGAGGGTAACATCTCTTCCTCTGCCGATCTATAAGTCCAGGCCTCCTCACTTCGGCTTCTCCTCTCCACTCTCAGCAAACTACCACTGCAGCATTCTGTGGCAGACGTCGCACCGGAGCCAGTGTCACCCCCCACCCCAGCACCATAACAGATGCATGGGGGGGGGCAACCAGCGCCGCCAACTGGCCTCCACCGCCAGCACCGCCTTGGCTCTGCTGCTTTGAGTGGGGGGGGAGGGGAGGAGGGGGGGCATCGCCCCACGGCCGTTCGTACCACCGCCGGAGCCACCGTCCCCCACCAGCCCCTCTTCTCCGATGGAAAAAAACAAGGACCGCAGCTAGATGACTCTTTGCGGCCACGCCAAGCTGCTCCCACCATCACTGCTACTGCCATTCCCGCTGCTGCTGCCGCCGCCATCACTGCCGTTGCTTTCTCGGCGCCCCTCGCTCCAACCATGATGTCACAAGGGGAGCAAAAATCCTCCCCAGGTTGGGCAGGGGCTCTCCTCACTGGGGCTCGGGGTCGCAGGTGGATTTAGCGCCCCTACACCCCTCGAAAAGGCCAAATAGCCCCCATCATCAGATCGGGAGCTCACCCAGCACCGCCATCTTCGAGCATGCGCAGAATAAAATCTCAGATGATTGGGAGGAAATGGGGATTTTGCAGTAATCTTCCCCTGGAATGGGGTGGGATTGGAGATTTTACAGTATCCTTTCCCTGCCACGCCCACCAAACCAAATCACACCCACCAAGCCATGCCATACCCACCAAGCCACACCCACAGAACCGGTAGTAAATTTTTTTGAATCCCACCACTGGTGTGTATAGACAATCTAGTCTGATTGTGATCTCTCTCCCCCCCCTCTCTCTCTCTCATATCTCCGAAAATAAGACCATGTCTTATATTTTTTTGAACCCTGAAATAAGCGCTTAGCCTTATTGCCATGCGCTCAAAAGCCCGATTGGATTTATTATCAGGGAATGTTTTATTTTGGGGAAAACAGGGTAGCTGTCTGTTTGTCTGTCTGTTTGACTGACTATCTATCATCTATCTATCTATCATCTAATCTCACAATTGGAATAGAGCTGGAAGGGACCTTGGAGGTCTTCTAGTCCAATCCCCTGCTTATATACCGCTTCATAGTGCTTTACAGCCCTCTCTAAGCGGTTTGCCCTAAGTTGCCCTTCTTTGCAACTACTTTTCCAAAGTATCAACATTTTTTGGAATGTAGTGATTAAAATTGGATGCAGTATTCCAGATATGGTCTTACTAAGGTTTTATAAAATGGTACTAATACGTCACATGATTTTAAGTCTATGCCTAGGTTTATACAACCAAGGATGGTATTAGCTGACTGTTACTGCACACTGCTGACTCATATTTAAGTGATTGTCCGCTAATACTCCAAGTCCAGTGGTGGGTTGCCCTCAGTTTGCACTGGTTCTATAGAACCGGTAGTAAAACTTGTGGGAGGCCCCCGCCCACTGACCTGATGTCATGAAAATGCTTCTGCGCTTGCGCAGAAGAGCGCGCGTGCGAGTGCGTGTGGCCCCGTTGTGAACCAGTAGTAAAGGTAAGTAGAACCCACCCCGTCCAAGTCCCTCAAAAACAGTTACTGTTTTTGAGCCAGGTTTTGTCTAATCTGCACTTGTAAATTTTGGTTTTTCCTACCTAAGTGCAAAATCTTGCTTTTTTTCACATTAAATTTGGCATTTCCACAGTAAATTACACACACACACACACACATACAACATACCAATGTAAACAAACTGATTATTACCATAAGTTGGGATCATCATATTATATTATGATTAATAATATAATATGATTAATCAGTTTGTGTATATTGGTCAGATATGTAACAAAATCATTTTTCCAATTTTTTTTGATAAAGAGGTTCTCAGTTAACATCAATTATTTTTCCTTACATTACACATAATATCTAAGGGGGAAACCTGGATGTATGCCTTTCTTAGTCTTTCTGTTGATCTTTTCACACATTCCATAATTGCATTTTCTTCTAACTCAACGGGAACACTTTCTATTTACAAGGATATCTTTCTGGCTTCTTGGTATGTTGTTCAATCTGCACTTTTTCAGTCTTGATCTGGGTACCAGAGTTGGTCGCAGTGATTCTACAATATTTCAATACAACTCGTAGAAAGCTGAATTTTCCCACTATCATGATCCATATTAAATTATTATGATTGCTTTAAGAAACCAGTGATTCCTTGGACCTAGCAGAACCAGACTGATAAAGTAAAAAAAGAAAAAAAACCCTCTTGAAATTGATCTTCTTTGGAACAAAGATTGTGGTATCAAGTGTCTATAATTCTTGCTGACTTCCACTTCAGCAACAGCCCTTATCCCTGAGAGGAAGAAATGAAGCAGGTATTACCATCACAGTTAGATAGTCATCAACAGGTGGCTATTAAATTTCCTTAACACTGCATGAACGAAAACAGAAACCAAGTTAGGACAGATTTAGAAAAGAAGATAAGATTATGCAGTGCATAAATAGCAATTTGAGACCAGTTTTTGCCCTGACTTTGCCTCTTGAATAACAGTGATAATACTAACCTGATGGTGGTATAATTAAACCAAGATCAGCTCTCAACTTGTGTCATCACAATACTTATCTAAATCTCAAATCTAATTTTGAACTATTTTTGAACCAGCTGTGAGCGGCTATCATCAACGAATTACTTCATAATTCAAAATAACACCAGAAAATAATTTCTTAAAAAAAAATAACAACCCAGAATCAGAATGCTAAGAAGACCCTAAACACTTTTGAAATATTGCTGGTTGGAACACTGAAGATTAAAATGCTCTATTTCTATGAACAATTTTGGGTTTTTTTTTACACTACATAACCTAATTGTGGCATAGAAGACAAGTATGTCAGTCAATTATTTTCCTGCAGGTTGTGTCAAGTAACTGGTTTGGCAGAACTTTAAATAAATAAATTACAGCTTGGGTTCATATACCTTTTAAGCAAAGAATAGGTAATATTGTTTGCAGTAGTACTTGTATTATTATTATTATCTATTTTCAACAATGTGAAATCACAATTGTCAGTTCTTTAATTCAGGTTGGCCTTCATATTCACTGAGTTCCTCTTACTTCCTCCCCTAGGATGTTGTTGTAATGCATCAACTTAGTATATGTGCAGATACAAGCAGTGAGAGAAATGTTGTCAATATGCAGATTTTCTAAATGCTGTCCAAGATTTTTTGGTAAGGCATTTAGTATGGCTAGTTTATGCCATAATCTTTCAATTTCAGTTTTCAGATTTGATACTTTTTTTTTGTCTTCAATTCTTTGTCTTCTATTGTACTGTCTTGGTATTGCCATAACAATTATCTATGCTTTCTTCCTTTCAACCACAGTTAAATCTAGTGTATTATGAGCCAAGACTTTATAAGTTTGTACCTGGAAATCCCACAATATTTTAACATGCTCACTTTTTCAACTATATACTCCCACCAATTTTTCATTACTGTTATATGCTATTTTTATAGTTGTTGCAGTGAACCATTTTAATCATCATCATCATCAAATAGATGCTGCTGTTGATTCAAGCATGTAACTAATATACATAGCTTAATTGCCATTTCAGTGAAAATAATTGTGATAAAGCAAGGCTCTGAATACTGATATTCTGTTTTTATTAACATGATCTTGATGAGAGTTTTAAGGCATATGAATTGGAAGGTCTCTTATAATCTATAAATTATAGATTTATGAAAAATCTATTGAATAATGAAAATGTGTCATTTATATCTTTGTAATTGCTTAATTCCCCAATCATATAATTAAGAAAGTCAAAGCAAGAGAAGATATTCACTCATTCATGAAAGCCTTTGCCCATGTGAAAATAATATGGTGTATTCTTCCATTTATTAATTGCTCATGATAAATAGAAATGCATATAACTAAAATATGTAATTCCTATGATTTATTGCCATGAGAACATGAAACAGACATATAAAAAATGGACAATGTTTCCTGAGGATGGATTAGATAAATTTGACTACAAGTTATCCCATTGACTGTGGCCCTGACTTGGCTAGGATCCTCATGTTATTGCTTCATAATTATCTGTAGGAAGTAAAAAATACAAATGTTGCTGAAGCAGCAGTGCTCTGGGAAAAAACAATATGGCTCAACAAGATACATAACATGGCACACAATGTTCATAGTTCTAACTGCATATATTTAGGTTCTTCACATGCACATACTAATATATGGTGTTATTCTATGCCTAATTTCTGAAAGCCCAAGAATATTTTAGAAAGTATGCAAAGGGTTGTAGCCTTAAAACATAACTTTTAAGTACCTAGTGCTATGTTTTTAGTTACTACAGAGTATACGGGCTAATTTTTTTCTCTTCATTTGTTGTGTGTGTATTGTTTAATCCCTCTTACTTGCCTTTTCACTTAAATTTAAATGGAAGCCTTTATTTTCTCTTCTCAACTTGATTTTTCAAATTTTGCATAGTATAGAAATATTTCCAGAGGAAGCTTTTTCATGCATATAATCTGTTTTTCATTTGTTTCTTCGGATGACCAGTCAGTCTGCTTCATTTTGATATTTCAGTTTTCTCTGTCATTTTCTCCACATTGCGTTGTGTATAAAATGCTGAAATTAACTCCCTAAAAATCAGAGGCAGCCCACATAATTCTTCCAATGATACAGTAGCAAGATTTCACCAAGTACTAAAAACCAACTCTAAGTTGTTGCACCACACATATATATTCAATATATTTGTCAAATTATTTGGGTTGAAGATGTATAATTTTCAGAATATTGATGGAATTCGCATCTTATAGAAACATACTTTCATTTTTATTTTAATAACTTAAATGTGTTAGTATTTTCTGGTGAAGTATATTGCCTATTTTGTACAAAATGCATTGCTGCAATGTAATGTGATATTTATTGAGAAGTTTCATAGCTTTCAAACTCCCCCTTACTCCAACCCACCCGCTGCCAAGCCTCTAGGTTTTCACAAACAATTCTGCAAGCCACTTTTAATTTTGCAGAGACACCCAAAGCTCCATTTGCTAAGTAAAGGTTAATCATCCAAGTATTCTATCTTCCTAGTGCTCCAATAAATAATACATGATAAACAAAGCTGTGTGAAACTGAGCATGAAGGATGTTGTTGATTAGTCATTTATCTTTTAAGCAAGAGATGAGGCTTTCCTGCCAATTGGCCTGGCTTACATGAGGCAATTGCCTTGTAAAAATTTTACCCTATGTGAGTGTCAGAACATTAAAAGATAGCTGGAGAGAAAGAGTGAGATCTATTTCTGTGGGGGAAGAAGAAACTTCCTGATTTCATGTAACCCTTAACTTGATATCAAAAGCCCTCCACAGAAGACAAATATGTTCCTTTTTGAACAGATTGCTGGAAGGGAGGCAGCAAGGACAGTCAGAATAAGGTGAAATAATGCTAGATACATTTGGTTCTCAGTTACCCATGTCTAGTTTTGCCTTTAAGGACTTGTGAGTCCTTAAAAAAAACAAGAGTGGCCATCAGGTGCTTGGCAAGCCTCTTGTTTTTCAGGGTCAAAAGGAGGTAGTTAAGCTGTCAGGGTTCCAACTGATGCCCCAATTAAATCACGAGCCTCAAGCCAAGCTTCAAAAGAAATCCAGTTATTTTATTAAGAGCTTCATGTCCACCCGAACTAAGTGAAGCCAACTCTGACCTCACCTAATTCGTGCCTTAGCGCTGACCCTGTTTTCCCCTCCCCCCAAGGTGTGTCACATTGCCCAATGAAGCAATTTCACAGGTTGTAGAAGTCACTCCCTCTGATCACTATGGGTCACCCTGGAGATGACCTTGACATTGTCTGGTTTGCTTTGTTTTGATTGAAATGCAAGTTCCTCAATGCAGCTGCGAGGCTCAATTCCCCATTCCCCTGCCTATGACAACTCGAGAGCAGGTCAGGAATGCTTCACGAGTTGACATAAGCATTTTCATTTTTCAAATCATAGCTAAATTAGCAAGTTGGGTTTGATGTAGTGTTTAACCATTGCTATCAGTCTACGTAAGGAAATCATTTCAGAAATCAGCTGGTGAAGTCTCTCCAAAAGAAGGAGAGATAATGAAATCACCCACATGTACTACAGCTGCTTCTCACAAGTAGTCTTAAGAACAGAGGTTTTTGTGTTGACTTGTGATTTGAATGGCTGGGAGTCAAGGGATTTCAACCAAGCTCACAGCCATAATGCAGCCTGTATGACATAATGTTAGCTGAGCTCCATTTATCACTTTATCATCCATTTATTATCATTGTTTCTTAACAAATTTTAACTATTAGGAATCTTCACAATGATCAGTTTTAGAGCTGTGGGTGAGTTTCCTTCAATCTTTAGTAATCATTTTCAATACATTAAGGACTTAAATTTGGAAGAAGAGCAAAAAGATGATTAGACTGTTTAGAAAGTTACAAGCAGACTGGTTACAAATGTTTAGAAAGTTGCAAACAGGATTTGAAATAAGATTTTGAAACTGATAAGAATTCTTCCCATGGGAAATGTTCTTGTTTTGAATTCTTAAAAAAACACATGAAAGGATAGGTTTTTGAAAGTTGGTTAGTAGAGGAAATCAAAATATAATTAAAGGAGAAGACTACTTAAATTGAATTTATTAATATGGAATGGAGCAAAATACTTTAACAAAAATGCATTGAAGGGTATTTGTGAACACTGGACCAAGAAGTTAATTTTTAAACTTGTATTACTGAAAGTGTGTGTGTAAAATATGTATAGAAGTTGTATAGTATGAAACAAATCCTTCTGGAAAGACTTAGACTGATTTAAAAGTTGCAACATTGGATATACAAATGAAATTAATGTTTTAATAAGTAAAAGACAGTGGTGGGTTGCCCCCGGTTCGGGCTGGTTCGCATAAACCGGTAGTAAAACCGGTGGGAGACTCCACCCACTGACCCGGACGTCATCATAGGTGATCTGTGCATCTGTGCATGCATAGAAGAGCGCGCACGGGTGCAATGTGAACCAGTAATAAAGGTAAGTAGAACCCACCCCTGGTAAAAGGGATATATAAATAAGAAATAAAAAGAGATAGTTTTCCTATATTGGATTTACAAAAGAGACTTGTTAAAGTTTTTAACGATTTTGTGAGAAGGGGAGCAAAGAAAAATGAAAAGAAATCAAGTTCCAGGATAATATTGGAAGGATTTAAACATGAAGATTGTTAAAAATAAAAGGAAGCAAAGCAAAGTTGGTTTACTAAGTTACAATAGATATGTCATTATCTCTGGCAACCCTTAATGGGTTTTAGCTGACAAGAACTAGGCTTTAAATATTTGTTGTAGATAAAAGACTGTTGTATTTTAAGAGAAGATGATAAAGAACTAAAATCGTTCATACTTGTTGTGAGGGGGAAGTCATATAAAAAATAAACATTCTTATTTTTTTTTTCTTTCTATTTTTTGTTCTTTTCTGTATTTTCTATTATTTTTTATTTTTATGTTTTAGTTTGCATTGATTCTTACCTTTTTAATTGTAATGTATAATTAAAATAACCATAAAAATGAATTACCTTGTTTTCAATGAGGGATTAAAATAATAACAAATAAAATAGAATAAAGTTAGACACAAAGCAAGTGGGCTGTCCGATCAATTCATCATTGCCATTTTCTCTCTCCCCTCAAAATTAAAACGTCTTTGCTTAATTACCTGAAATGGCTATTTCACACAAAAGTAAAGGATCTGACTCTATGGGGCAGTGCTCATCTTTGTTTCTTAGCTGAGGGAGCCAGCATTGTCCAAAGACAATTCCATGATTATGTGGCCGGCATGACTATACACCAAGGTGCATGCAATGCTATTACCTTCTCACCGAAGTAGTAACTATTTATCTACTCACATTTGCATGCTTTTGAACTGCTAGATTTGCAGGAGCTGGGGCAAGTAACGGGATCTCATCCCATCACATGGTGCTTGGGTTTCGAACCCAAGCTCAGCATCTTTAACCGCTGACCCATTACACCCCTCTTATTTCACACAAGAACATAATGGATTAGTGCTACTGGAAGCCATAGGCAATCTATCCAAATGATACAGAACTACACTTCTTTGCATCCTTTGCTGTTGGAAATATTTCCTAAAACTGCTTAGAAGTTTGCATAGGAACATCTGAAACTCCAGTAGTTACTTTCCTTAAATATGTGATCAGCATATAGCAGCCATACTTGACATCATAACTTTATAAGAGTTGGCTATACTACCTCAAGTGTAAAAAATGTTAAACTGTTGGCGTCCAATGTGAAGATGAGCTAAGACTTGTTTGCCATTAGTCTATTATTCTGTTTCTTAGATACTGAAATTTTTTAGCCTTTCCTGTTCGAGGGGAAAGAAATTATACATTGATTCAGGTTGAGGTATCATTAAAATGCTGATTAATGCACGGTTGTATGCTTCCATTAGAAATTATGGTGGAATTTCTGATATGGGGAGGGGAGAATCAGGGTCTGGATGAGGGAAACAGACTCAGATTCAATTCAAGCAAGACAGGGTTGGTGTTAAATCATATATTGTCAGTGTGTATGAGAAGTCATGACTGGGAAGACATGGTAACAAGGTCAGCCAATGAATAGGCATAGTAACTAGGTCAGCCAATGGGGACTGTTTGGAAACTGAAACAGTATTTGCTGGAGACAGCTAGGAGCCTGGGCGTGGTTTAGGCTTAGCTTAACTGCCCTATATAGAGGAGGTTCTCTTTTTTTTTTTTGTTTTTTTTTAAATTTGATTTTATTATAACATATAGTGATACAATCAGTACATTTTCGGTTCATTGGTGCAGTTATATACATATATACATCTACATACATTATTGCTTGTCTTTTGTTGATATTGTTTCTTGAAGCTAGATTTAATTTCAAACACTTAAAAATAATAGTGCTCAACTCCCTAAGACTAAATCTAATACTATTCATATAGATTTTGTTAATTAGTTAAAATTTAATCTCTATTACCTTCTTTATTTCTTTCCCCCATCCATTCGTACCACATGTCCCACACGCTATAAAATTCTGAATCTTCTCTGTCATTAATTTCTGAAGTCAATTTGTTCATTTCGGCGCACTCCAATATTTTTCCAATAACATGTTCTTGAGGTGGTATTTGTTTTTCTTTCCAATACTGGGCAAAGGAAATTCTAGCGGCTGTCAGAATATGTATAATTAAATACTTTTTCTTTTTTGCATATTCAGTTTTCAAAATTCCCAGGAGAAAAGCTTTTGGGTCAAAATCAAAATTTTCTTTTATTATTTCTCTAATCCACACCCATATCATCCTCCAGAATTTTTGTGCCTGATTACATGTCCACCAGCAATGATAAAAAGTACCCTGCTGATGGTCACATTTCCAACATTTAGGGCTCGAATTGGGGTAGATCTTCGCTATCCTGGCTGGGGCCATATGCCATCTATAAAACAGCTTGTATTGGTTTTCCTTATAAGCCGTCGCCTTTGTCATTTTAAGGTTATTATTCCATATTGAATCCCATTCGTTCAAATTTATATTCTGTCCTATATTTTTGGCCCATGCTAACATCGGTTCTTTAACTACTTCCTCTGCCATATCGTACTCCAATAAGTAATTATATAATTTAGCTAAAATTTTGTCGTCCGTACCCATCCATATCTTATCAAATCCATTTATGCTCATTTCAATGCCAAATTCCTCCTTATCTTTTTTATATCAGGATTTAATTTGGTTATATGGCCACCAGTCTATAGAAATACCTTGTTCCATCAATTCTTCCCTTGTTTTAAGGTTCCCTCCCCCATCTAATAATTCATTGTATCTGAACGTTTTACCCATTTCTAATACATTTGGATATATTATAGCCTCCATGGTGGAAAGCCATCTCGGAATTTTCCTATAGTGCTTCTGTCTCATCTCTCCCCATATTTGTATCAAGATCTCCCTTATTTTATGTCTATGGAAGTAAGTTTTTATCTTCTTCCCAGTATCCCAGAGATATGCATGCCAACCCTTCTGGAGATCATACGCTTCTAGAGTTAACAGTCTTTTATTTCTTAGGGTTGCCCATTCTTTCAGCCATACTAGGTTTGCAGCTTTTTGATATAACTCCCATTTAGGTAATCCGAAACCCCCTCTTTCCTTCTTGTCCTGTAAATTCCTAAATGCTATCCTTGGTTTCTTTCCCTCCCAAATAAATTTCCTGATGATGCTATTGAGCTCCAGAAAGAATTTTTTATCTAATTTAACAGGGACCGTTCGGAATAGATACAATAACTTGGGTAATATGCTCATTTTTACTGCCGCGATTCTGCCTAATAATGATATCTGTAGTCTTCCCCACTTTTCCAGATCCTGTTTAATATTTCTAATCAATGGTAAATAATTATCCTCTCTGAGGGCCGAGCACCTTGATGAAATCCAGACCCCCAGGTATTTTACCTTCTTGGCGATTTGGATCTCCATTGATTCTTCCAGTACTTTTTTCCTTGCCTCCGTCATATTTTTTGTTAATAATTTAGTTTTGGATTTATTTAATTTAAGGCCTGCTACCTCCCCGTAATTGCCCAATTCTTCCAGAATTTTAGTGCCTGATTCTAATGGTTCTTCCATGATTAATACCACATCATCTGCAAATGCCTGTGTCTTATATATCTCTTTTCTGATTGTCAGACCCTTTATTTCATTATTGTTCCTAATCTTTCTCAAGAATACTTCTAGTGCTAAGATAAATAGAAGTGGGGATAGAGGGCACCCTTGTCGGACCCCTTTTCTAATTTGAAAAGCCTTAGTTAGTTCTCCATTCAGTAATATATTAGCCTTTTGTTTTTGATAGATTGTGGATATCATATTGACAATGATATATTGAGGAGGTTCTCTTTGTCTGTATTAAGCTCTGAATCTATGCAAATGTTGAAAACTAGTCTGCTGAATTGAAACTAAAACTCATCTCTGCTGTTCTCTCCTCTGCCTGTGTTTTTTGCCTGAAACTCTATAACATGTTGGAAGAATCTGCTGTTGTATGTATTGTATGTGTATGTATCTGCTGTTTATGTATTGTATGTGTATGAATCTGCTGTTGTATGTATTGTATGTGTTATGTATATAAAGAGAAGTTAATGAATCCTGCTGAATCAGTTATCTGTGTGTGCTTTCTAGATATGATTTCTGCAACAAACTCTGACATATACCTATTGCTTTCATGACTATAAAAACTTGACTCTTGATATGGTTGTTCTTCCCAAGAGAGTGCAGGTTCATAATCTGAAGGTACTCATAGATTCATGTCTCCTGGGACAAGAAAGTGTAGTCCAGTGCCTGCTTTGGCTGGCATGTCAGTTGTGGCCTTTTGTGGCCACAACTCATGTCCATGCTGTATGTCTGTTAAATTAAGGTAATTTGTTCTACATCAGTCTGTTTTTGAAGATCACACAGAAATTTCAGCTGATAGAAAATACACAAACCTTTTGAAAGATTCTGCACTATCCACAATGGAGGAATGGATGGTGAAGATGGAATGAATCTTATTTGATCAGAGAGAAGACAATATCTACATTTACTACTGACTGGAAATCCCTTACAGACTTTTTGTACAAAAGAGAAAAAATGGATTTAACAATTTATGTTTTATGGTTTTAATGATTAGACAGGATATATTACAGAAATAAGAGAGATGTGATAATATATAATTTCAGAAAGTAAAATGAAATTAATTATATATTATATCAGTGGGTTTTTCTGTCCTAAATTCTTATTTCCTATGTTCTATGTTTCACTGATGGAAAAGCACTGGCATAAAACATTTTCCAGTTTTCTTTAGAATAAAGAGAAAGTGGTACAAATTCTGATGGTAAAGCAGGTCATAGAAGCCTTAAACATAGTTGTGAAGAATTCTGAAAGTTGTAGGTTTGCAATATCTGGAAGTCTAGACATTCAATGTTTTTACTGCGAAAGATGGAACTGAGTGGAACTGAAGAGCACAGGACAGTTGGTGCTAAAATAATAAACATGGATATTATCAGTTTGGGAGGTGAAAAGTCTTTACATATGCACAGTCAAGATGCTGAGTTCCGTTAAAGTTATATAAATAACTTGACAGAGAACACAAAGTGTAGCTTAATGACAGCTGGGTAAAGGTTCAGCATGTTCTCAAAACATCCTTTACCTCTGCGGTTATGAGATGGTGAGTTTTCACACACTTTTTTTGTGTCAGTAATAGCTTGATTTGGGGGTGTGGAAGGGGGAGTTTTTCGTGTTTTATTTAGCATGTCTAAATTGGACATCTCTAATGCAATTTTTAGTAGACTCCCTTTAAAAATATTCTGGGAACTGCCCTAATCTTGCATTGAGATTGTTAACATGGATTATATGAAAAGTTCAATGCATTTATAATAGTGGAGAACCTAGTTCCAAATCACATTTCACATCGTTGGTTTTGACTTCACTCAAGATTTTGAAGGGCTACTTTCTCTCTTAAACTTAAATCTGCATTAAATCTGCAAATTGTCTGAGAAGGGTCCTTTACACCTGGTGTAACTCAGCCCTCAAGATCCTTGTAACTCCATGCCCTGGGTTCCAGAATGCTTTGTTTACTGAAGTGAGGAATTGTACCTTTTGGCTGGCATTTTGAAACTTTCTTTTCACTATTGGTGATTTTCACTTTGATTTTAATTGCTCTTGTTTTAACTTTTATTTTATGACTTCAAACTGCTGAGAGATTCCAGCTGTCGGTGATATAATCAACTAAATAAATATAGCCATTGGCAAGGTGATGATTGGATTGTGAATCTTCATGAATTCCACCCCCCCAAAAAATAGGAAATGATATTTTTACTGCAACTTTTACTGTTACCTAACTAAAAATAATTATTAAGACACTTAAACTTCAAACTTACTATACTAGTTAGTTAGTTTTATGCGAAATAGAATTTAGGTCAGTCACCGGGATCAGAGATTTACTCTTCCGAGCTTTCAGATTCATGCTGGAGCCCAACTTCAAGAACTTCTCTCTACTGGAATATGTGCATTGGGTGGTTCGTGAGTCATATTTATGACTTCCTACTGGTTGATTGATGTGTGGCTGCTGGTGATTGGCTGTCATTTCCTTGTGTTGCCAAGCCCTCAGCTCCTAAGTATTTGATAAACTGGTGGTAAACCAGCACTCCTGTGAACTGAAAAGAGGCACGTTTCCCAGGCTTCAATCATTTCCCTCCCTATCTTTGTACCTGCAGGCCGAATGATCTTAGTAGCTGTGAAATTAAATGTGTGTCCTTCTTCATTGCAATGTGAGACTACCAATGAGTTCAGGTGTCCTTGTCTGACCGTTCACTAGTGTTCTTGCAATCTGGTGGTTAGCTTCCTCCCCGTCTGTTCTACATAGTCACAGAGACAATCCATGCAGGGAATCCGGTAGATTACATTGGAAATATCTCCCACCTCCAAATGATCTTTACAATGCATAATTTGTCCTTGTTGGTAGCTTTTGGGCAGTGTGCAATGCCCACTTGCAGATTTCGGAAGTTGCATTATACTGCTTCTGAAATGTTGGTTTTATTACTAAGCTTCACACATTAGAAATATCCATTTTAATGCATGCTTTCAATGTATAGGTACATACATCAGTAACCACACAAGAGGAACAATTTTCCCTCCCTTTTTTTTTTTCATTTCTCCAAGCCACCAAGTGAGGAGAGTTTCATTTAATTTCAATAAGTAATTCTGTTTGGGAATAATACAGTAATTGCATTGTAGAAATTGTACTTGTAAGGATTGGGCAACAGGTGTTTGTTTTGAAGAGATCAGGAAATCAGTGTCACCTAAACATTGACTTATGGTTAAGTTTTAAGGAAACAGTGTGGGTTTGACTCTGAAATCTTACTGTTAGAAGTCTTCATTTCTCTTTTTAAAATAAGGAACTACTGCCTTACATAAACACTCATTCCTCAAATCCTCCCTTGTGAAATCACAGATTTTATTTTGCTAAAGTGTCTTGGCTAACTTTCACTTATCTAAAACAATGTTATAAATGCAAGAAGAAGCTTGCTAGTTCTGATTAGAACTATATGCAGATGGCTGTGCAAAATTCACCAGGCTATTGCAGACAGTGAAATTGCAAAGGGGAGAAACCATTTGCCAGAGAAAGAGAAACTCTCTTTCTCTGTTCTAATGACTGAAAGAAAGCCAGGTCTCTTATTATGATATATATGCCTTTTTAGAGAAAGAATGCTGTTGGATCATTGGAAACCAGGAGGACAGGGTTCTTCCTCTGTGTATAAGTTCTCTATAGAGAAGTAGACCTTTTTATGGCTAAGGGCTTACTCTAGGACCATACTTTTTATAAGATTAATAAAATTGCTGAAACTACAACTGCTAGAAGACTGTTGGGCTCTGTTTTTTTTAAAACACTGACTTCGAATCAGTTCTGGAATAACTGAATTCCAGTTATTTCTTTCCAGGTGGTTATTTTCTGACTAATATATTCTCTCCTTCCTTCAATAAATTATTCCAAGGAGAAATTTAGAAAATTGTTTACCCAATTTATTTTGTACAAATTTTGTATAGAGGTTTAAAACTCATTTGTGTTTAACTCTTGTTTAGAAGAGCTCTTTGTTCTGGATTTTGACCTTATATAGACCTGAAATAAGTTTTGGTAATTTAGCATTGGTGCACTGCAACAGGACAGTTGGAAGGGGAGAAGAGGGGATAGAAAGATGTGTTAAACAGAAAATTAAAAATAAATCCTATATTCAAACAGATTTAATGGGTGATTCCTGGTTCTTACAAGTTTAAAAGATTTTTTTCTGTAGTATCCTTATGGAAATTGTGTGGATCATTATTTAGAACTGACCAAGAAGATAAATACCAGTGCTACATTGAGTATAACATATGTTGTTGACAGGGTGCTCTTCAAAAATTTCAGCAACAGGTTCTCTGCCCGGTTGCTGAACGGGTGTGGCCATGGCCTAGTTGGCCTCCTGCACCATGGTGGGAGGCCCGTTTTCACCTTCCCCAGGCTCCCGAGGCTTTCCTCGAGCCTCTGGGAGGGCAAAAACTGCCTCCCCCGGGCTCCCTTCTGAAATTTCTGGGAGGCCTGTTTTTCCCCCTCCCTGAGCCTTTGAGTAGGCCCTGCACTTACCTCGCATCCAAAATGGGCCATGTGGAGACTCCTGGGAAGGGCGGGGCCAGCCAGGAGTGGGATTTGGAGGTTCTCCGAACCATAATGTTAGCTATGGGTTCTCCTGAACCCAGGAGAACCCATAGCAGCCCACCCCTGGGTGCTGATGAAAGAACCATCCCTTTGTGATGACCTAAACTAACTTTGGTGTATAGTCCACTCTTTCACTGTTTTTTTTTTTTTAATTTGATTTATATGCCGCCCTTCTCCGGAGACTCAGGGCGGCTTACAATGTGCTCAGCAATAGCCTTCATCCTTTTGTATATTTATACAAAGTCAGCTTATTGCCCCCACAACTGGGTCCTCAATTTACCTACCTTAGAAAGGATGGAAGGCTGTGTCAACCTTGAGCCTTGGCGAGATTCGAACCTGCAGTAATTGCAGGCAGCTGGTCTTAATAACCAGCTTAATAACAGGGTGCCTTAGACCACTGTACTACCAAGGCTCTTTTCAGACCGTGGCCACCGTGGCAAACTTCATAAAGCTGAATAAAGCCAAAATTCTGTCTGAAGAATTTTAGATATTTTGTGGGCTGTACTATTTATAGGAAATAATGCATTCACATTTCATTAAAATTTATACATCTTCTTTCTGTAACTTTCAGTATTCTCCACGTAGAATGTTAAATAAAGACAATTCTGTGTTGGATCAAATTGATATGTCCGTTAGATTTTAAATTTGGTGTTGAGTGTTCCTTTATTTAGGTGTGCTTTATTTACAGCTATTTCTGTGACCTAAAACTCAGATCCTTAAAACCTTGTAAGATAACTCGTTCAAGCAATAAGGATAAGAAAATAAGTAAAAAACAAAACAAAACCATAATCAGGTCTTAAAGGAGAAAAGAGCTATGTTGCTAACTTTCAAATGGATTTATATATATAAAAAAATCTTGCAATATAATTTATGACCTTGAAATCAGGCAACTATGAATTGCCATTCCTCTTTCCTCTCTCTTACTTCTCTACCCCTTCCATCATTATAATGGTTAACAGGACTGAAGAATTTTCTAGTTGTGAACAAATATAACAGATTGGACTGAATTCAAGTTACAGGGCTGCGTGATACTTCTGTTCTATATCTAGCAGATAAAGCTGCTCTACATCTATTGCAGCTTCATTCAATCATCCCCATACAAACTGAAGCAGATTTAATAAGAATCGAGTGGATGTGAATGGTTCATAATCTTTCAAAAGGCTCCGTACTTTCTGTAGCCCATTTGTTGTTTTTGCGGCTGTTTTCAAGGGTAATTTCATTTCCGAACTTGGAAAATCCTGAAGATTGTGAAGTGGTATGATGGACTCTCTGACACCTGCAGGAGCAGGCAGGCAACAGGCAATATCGCCTCATTTAATCTCTCTACCTATCAGAGTTCTTTTAGGGGTCACAAGGCTAACACGATTTTGAGCTTCATTCACTTCTCAGCTCTCAGCTTCTGGGCAGCCAGAAGCCTTAACTTGTTTTCTCTTGTGCTAATGGAATGTGACACCTCTGGGCTGGTCCTGCCAGCATAACTGGGAATTCAATTCAGCACTTGAATATGGGCTCAAGGTGACCAGTGCAGAACACACACTGAGTCAAACTGGTACATATGGTATATGGATTAAATATTCTTTTGTAATTCTGCATGGTTGGGGCAAAATACTGGCCCAGATATTTTATTATTTATAAGCATAGATATAACATGTCTGTGAATGCCACATTTTCTATGCCAAGTCTCTTTCTCTGTAGTCTGTCTGATGCTTTAACATTGTACCAGAATGCTTCTGCTACCTGTACTAATTAACTACCTCAGATTATACCAGTAAACCACAACCCTGATGTAACCAAGACCTGCCACAAATGAGAGGATTCTTCTGAAGGAGGATCAGTTGGTTGAACAATTATATCAGCCTGCTTAGTATCTCAGAAAATTCAGTAATTAGAGGCAGCAAAGCAGACCACCAGGAAAGGGCAACTCAGTGGTAATTCACGAATCATGCCAAACACATGTCATTCCCAAGAAATAAATAAATTTTAAAAAGCCTTACTGTATCTTTAAAATAGTTTTTTTGTTTTAAATTGTGGCAGGACACATTTTGCATTGGTTCAGCAAAATCTAGGCTCTTTGCTAGATGAGGATGAGGCAAGAAATCCTCTTTGTGGAGGATTTCTTGCCTCATCCCTACTTTGATGAAGTACAGGGGAATATTTGAAAAGGTTATTGCCATGAATCTACTGAAGGCCTCCAGCTGAAACTTGCGGGTTAATGTCCTCTGAAGGGCTTATTATTGCTGTTATTTTGATCACATCTATCCATAAAGCAAAGCTGATGTCTCTATTATTTATATGAAGCACTTGTTTTGTTATTAAAAGAACTGCTACCTCATAATAAACTACCATCATAATAAAGTATTTTCGAGTGGTGCCTCTCCTGCTCTGTATACATAAGCACAGAAATATGTAAATACACAGATTATTTCCCAAAGTACTGATCAAAGCAAAAATCTGCCTAATTCTTGAAAAAAGCTAACAGGTAGAATGGACCAGAAAAATTGCATGTAATCTAGGGTGTTATTAGAGTCTTCCTGCAGCTTCCTTAATTATGCTGTGCCCCACTACTGAATTGGAGTTATTGTCCAGCCCAGGGGTGGGCTGCTGGGGGTTAGCAGAGGTTCAGAAGAACCTCTAGCTAAGATTCTGCGCAGTTCAGAGAATGCCCAAATCCACCCCTGGCTGGCTCCTCCCACCCCGCCCCTCCCAGGAGTCCCCATGTGGCCTGTTTTGGATGCAGGTAAGTGCAGGGCGCACACGGAGGCTTGGGAAGAGCAAAAACCAGGCCTACCAGAAGTTGGGAAGGCTGGAAACAGGCCTGTTTCGGCCTCCAGAGGGCGTCTGGAGCCTGAGGAGGCCATTTTTGCCCTCCTGGAGGCTCAAGGAAAGCCTCTGGAGCCCGGGGAGGGCAAAAACGCCCCCCATGGTGTAGGAGGCCAACTAGGCCATGCCCACAATGGCCATCCCCACCCAGCAACCAGGCAGAGAACCCCTTGCTAAAAATTTTGAAGTCCACCCCTGGTCCAGCCCCACACCACTCTTTCCTGGGATGTTCCAGAAACATGCTTCCTTTACCAAACACAGATCTGGCATCCCACAGAAAGGAGTGGTTGTGATAATCATGGAATAATACTTTAGGGAAATCTGGAATGCCAAAAATGCACACAAGAGAAGATATTTGTGTTCTCTCACCACATTTCTTGGTCCAGGACATTTATTCCCAGTTCTCCTGGAGCTGTTCCCCTTGATCCCTACTTTAAGGAGAAATGGAGTTGGAATTTTATTACAAATATGTGCATGGAAAGTGTACTTTATCCAAAAGTGATATCACTAACTTTTACTTTCTCCATTGAACAAATTCACCTCTTGTTTGGGGAGCTAAAGCATACTGAATTAATGAAAGTAAGATCTAGCATTAAAGACTGAAAATAAAACAGTAAGAATCCTGCTTTAACATATAGATTTTCTAAGATTCACCTAGCTTTAGCGTATTATTTCTTAATACACTCCCTCTTCCACATGAAACCTTGCTGGACAGTATAATTAACTGACTCTCAGTTCTAATCACAGCTTAGTTCTGGCATCCAATTTCTGACAATTATGTAAGGATAGAAATGAGAAGAACAGCAATTACAATGATGCTGTGTGGCTTTTGAGTTCATTTATTGATTCCTGCATAGTTTACCATTATGCTGTAGAGGAGAAAAAATATGTTGCACAGTCTGGATTCAAAATGTAAAAAAAAGTATTAATATTCAGAAACTATAACCTATGAACCTGAAATATTTAATAAGAGTAATGTGGATTTATTTAGCTTTTATAGACTTTTTTTAAAACAATTATCTGTGAAAATAATCTAAATATCTACATATGAGTCTATAACTCTTATATCCATATATTTCAGAGCTTCTCAGTCTATGGAACCATTGTACAAATGTAAGATAAGTCTGGATGTTAAAGTGCTATCATTGCTTTTTAATGTATTATTCAATCCCATTTTTAATAACTACCGCAAAATCTTCTTTTGTACTTAACTTTCATTCATATATGTAGCTTTGAATCTAGCTTTCTTAAATATTCAGTCTTTTTACACGCAATTACAATATATTTTAGAATACAATTACTTCTACAATTTTCACTTTTATATGCAGGTATTTAAATGTATGTAGTTTTAGGATTGAATCATTCTAAAAACTGCCTTTTTTTTTTTTAGTATAGAGAGGATATGCTAACGGACCTATTCTCTATGGATCATATCATTTTATTGTCTGTGATGGGTTTTCTTTTACATCTTTTAATATGAAGATAATAAAATTGGGAATAATTAAAATAAAAAGGAGTAAAACAAGAGACAGGACAGCAAGAGTTTTAGGACAGATAACAAGACCAAGACAAAGATCCACGTTAGGGTGGTAAAAATGAAAAAGAATGAACAAAATAGATTAATATACAGTATCTTAGGTTGAGATATATCCAGTTCTCTGAAAGCACCAATTGCTTAATTATTTATATGGTAATTTTTTGCACACCATTTCCCTTGAAGATGTGGCCAATTCTTCTTGTGACCATTGATAGCCTATAAAACTAGATAGAGAATGGTGTCTGCAAACTCTTCTTGTCAGAAGATTATATATCGAATTACTTTTCAAGAAAGAAAGAAAGGAAAGAAAAAAGAAAGAAAGAAAGAAAGGAAAGAAAAAAGAAAGAAAGAAAGAAGAGAGAGAGAGAGAGAGAGAGAGAGAGAGCACCAGGCATCTCAACTTCTTCTAAATCCTGCAACTATTATATGGAAGTTGAATAGAAGAAACATGCCTATACTGGAACAGAGCTTCCCTAAAGTTGCTACTTGAATTTATTGAACATATCAATTTGTATTATTTAGTACCTGGACTCAGATGCAGAGGATTAGATATAGAAGCTAGCTATTATTATAAAGGCAACATCCTATTTGATGTTGCTTCCCATTTTTTAAATAATGGAATTTAAGCGTTATTCCTCAAATTTGGTAGAGTCTTGGTAGTACAGTGGTTTAATGCACCCTGTTATTAACACAGCTGCCTGCAATTTCTGCAGGTTCGAATCTTACCTGGCTCAAGGTCGACCCAGCCTTCCATCCTTTCTAAGGTAGGTTAAATGAGGACCCAGTTTGTGGGGGCAATAAGCTGACTTGTATAAATATACAAAAGTATGAAGGCTATTGCTTAACGCATTGTAAGCCGCCCTGAGTCTCCGGAGAAGGGCGGCATATAAATCAAATAAAAAAAAAATAATAAAAAAAATTTCTATTGGATATTCTACTTTATATATATATATTTTATATATATATAAAAGGAGGTATGTATGTATGTAGGTCTTTGGTTATTCGGGTTTTCTCCCGCGTAAAATTGGAGGTGTCTTGGCAACGTTTCGACAAAGTCTCATTCGTCATCTTCAGGCTGGTGTTTTCAGCTTTGTGCTTCTAGGAGCAATGTGTGTGATCGCAGCTGTTTCTTCCTTTTAACTGCCAGTGGGGGTGTGAACTGATTGGGTGGGAGCTTGGCTGTGTTCTGATTTGGTGGAGGTGTGTTCTGATTGGTTGGGGGTTTGGCTGTGCTCTGATTGGATGGGGGGTCGGCTATGCTCTGATTGGATGGGTGTGTGTTCTGTTTAGGTGGGGGCTTGGTTGTTCTCGGGTTAGTCTGAGTAGCAGGGGGATTTGAGCTGGTGAGCTGTGTTGCTGTTGTTTGGCTTCATGTTCGTGGCCGTGCCACCTCTTCATGGTGAGTGTCAGTCTGCTTCATGTATGGATTGGAGGGGTTTAAAGTGGCTAATGATGTAGCTGTGGTCTGGCTTCTGGTCCGTGGTTGTGCCTCATCATCAGTGTGGGTTTGAGTCTGCTTTCTGCGTGGATGTGTGGTGGTTACATCCTGTGTGGCTCTCGTGAGTGTGGGTCTGGTGTCATTCTTTGTGTTAGGGACTCCTTTGTCAATAAGGGCAGGTTTCCAAATGGCTGGGAGGCGGGAGGTATCATCTCGTTTATTCATGCTGTGTGGACGTTTTTCTATCTCTTTTTTTATTGAAAAAGTTTTAAAAAAACAAACATATTTTCCCCACAACCCCCCATCACCCCCCACAACCCCCCCCTCCCCCTCCCCGACTTCCCAGAGCAGAACACAAGGTATTTCTATTGATCTCTAACAATAATCTAAATTGCATAACCAATCATTAAACTAACATCCCTAAAAAAAAAATTCTTAACCCCCCATATATAAAATCCCATTTCTTAAACATAATACTTCTAATGTCACTTATATAACGCTTATACAAATAAAAGAAATCATTCATAAGCTATTTGATATTTTTTGGTCTGATACTTATTTTGTATATAATCAATCCATCTTCTCCAGTCCTGTATGTACCTTTCTTGTGTGTGATCCTTCAGATATGCTGAAATTTTAGCCATTTCAGCTAAATTAGTTACTTTCAGTATCCATTCACCAATAGTAGGCAAAAAGTCCTTCTTCCAGTATTGTGCTACCAACAATCTTGCTGCTGTTATCAAGTTCAAAATCAATTTAGTCTCTGCAACTGTACAATCCGTAGTTATACCCAATAAGAACAACTGTGGAGTAAATTTCAGTCTCTTTTTGAGAATATTCTGGATCACCCACCAAATCTTTATCCAAAATGCTTTGATTTTTCTACAAGTCCACCATATATGATAATAAGTTGCATCATCACAGTCACATCTCCAACATTTAGCTTGCACATTAGAATACATACATGATAATTTTTTAGGATCTAAATGCCATCTATAAAACATTTTATAAAAATTTTCTCTTAAATTTTGTGCTTGTGTAAACTTCACATTTCTAATCCAAATCTTTTCCCAAGTTTCCATCATTACTGGCTCTTGAAAATTTTGTGCCCATTTAATCATACAGTCTTTAACCAATTCTGTCTCAGAATCTATTTCCAATAAAGCATTATACAACCTTTTAATATGCATTTGTTTTTGATCTCTAATTTGTTTTACCAAATTCTCTTCATTTTGCACAAAGCCAGTTTTTTGATCTTCCTTCCATCTAGCTTGAAGTTGACCATACTGAAACCATGTATAAATTATACCTTCTTCTCTCAGTGTATCTAAAGATTTCAAATACATTGCCCCCCTTTCCATAATAAGAAGCTCTTTATAAGTAATCACCTCCTGTTTTTGTTCTATACTTATATTTTCTATTGCATGTCTAGGATTTGCCCATAAAGGTATCTTATAATTTAACTTATATTGATATTTTTTCCAAACCCTTAACAAAGCATTTCTTAATATATGAACCTTAAATACTTTATCCACTTTTTTGTCATATAACAAATAGGCATGCCATCCATATAACAAATCATAACCTTCTAAATTCAAAATTCTCCTCTCAGTTAAATTAAACCAATCACTGATTTGTGATAAAACCGCTGCTTCATAATATAATCTTAAATTAGGCATTTTAAGACCCCCTCTTTCACGTGTATCTTGTATAATTTTCATTTTTATTCTGGGTTTTTTCCCTGCCCAAATAAAAGTATTAACACCTTTCTGCCATTCTCTCAGATTTTCATCTTTCTTAAGCACAGGTATCATTTGGAACAGAAATAAAAATCTAGGTAAAACATTCATTTTAATTGCAGCAATTCTTCCCAATAAAGACAACTGTAATTTTTTCCAATTTTCCATATCCTTCTGTACCTTCTGCCAAAGTACCTCATAATTATTTTTGTATAATTTTGTATTTGAAGCTGCTATGTATACCCCTAGATATTTAACCTTTTTAACTATTTCAAAATCTGTTAATCTTGCTAATTTGTCTCTTTCAAATGTAGTCATATTTTTAACTATCATCTTTGTCTTATGTGAATTAACTTTAAATCCTGATACCTTCCCATATTGATTAATTATATCCAATATGTATGGAGCCGACTCTGTAGGTTGAGATAAGGTAATAACCAAATCATCTGCAAAGGCTCTTAATCTATAATCTTGTTGTCTAATTACAATACCCTTCAGTTTTTGTGAATCACGTATCTTATTCAGTAATACCTCCAAAGTCAGAATAAATAATAATGGGGACAGAGGACACCCCTGTCTTGTTCCTTTCTCAATTTTAAAAGCCTCTGTTAAACCTCCATTAACTATGATTTGTGCTGATTGCTGCTGGTATATCGCTCTAATTGATTGTGTAAAATATTCCCCAAAGCGCATTTTCTCTATTATCTTAAACAAAAATTGCCAGTTCAAACGATCAAATGCCTTCTCTGCATCCAAGAATATAAACGCTGCAGGGACTTGGTTATTTTTTTCCAAATATTCCAATAAGTTTACAATTTGTCTAACATTGTATCTCATTTGTCTACCTTTTATAAACCCTGATTGATCACTGTGAATTATTTGTTGCATAACTGGCATTAGTCTATTGGCTAATATTTTAGCAAAAATCTTATAATCAGTATTCAGAAGTGAAATTGGCCTAAAATTCTCCGGTTTAATGGAATTTCGATCCTCCTTTGGAATTAATGAAACAAAGGCTGTTTTCCAAGAGGGTGGTACTCCTCCTCCTAATTGTATCTTATTAAATAAATTTTTTAGTGGTTCTAACATTTCGGATTGTAAGTGTTTATAATAAACAGCTGTTAGTCCATCTGTTCCCGGAGCCTTACCTATTTTTAATTGTTTAATTGCTCCAACAATTTCCTCAGAAGTTATTGGCTGATTCAATCTATCTCTCTGTTCCAACGTTAATTCAGGAATCTCCATCTTTAGATATCTATCAATATCAACATCTCGAATTGCATCTTTGGCATATAGTTTTGTGTAAAACTCCAAAAAAGCCTTTTTTATTAAATTCTGTTGATAAATCTCTTTACCTCTAAATTCTATTTTATCTATAATACGTGATTTCTGTTTTTTCCTCATCGTGTAAGCCAACCATCTCCCAGGTTTATTAGCATTGCAAAATGTGTTATGTCTGGCATATTGTATGCTAGTTGCTACTTGCCCCGCCATTAACATATTAAATTGCTGTCTTAAAATATTAATCATATCTTTTGCCTTTTTATCTCCTGGATTAATTATAAGTAATTGTTCTTTCTTTTTAATTTCCTCCTCTATCTCTTTCCGTCTATTTTGTTGTTTTAATCTATGTTTATTATTCAAAAAGATTAATGTTCCTCTCATATAAGCCTTACACGCATCCCATACCATCTCCATCGATGTTCCTTTATTCATATTATTAATAAAAAATTCTTTCATTTGTTTTTTAAGCTCACACAGATTGTCTTCATATCTAAATAAATTCTCATTTAGCCTCCAAGACCTCCTTTCCCCTCTCTCCTGCTCTAATTCCACCCAAACTGGGCTATGATCAGTTAAAGTTCTTGGACATATCTTCGTACTCTTCACCCTAGAAAAAAGATCGTTTGTAATTAATATAAAGTCAATCCTCGAAAAAGATTGGTGCCTGTCTGAGAAAAAAGTAAAATCACTCTCCAATACGTTCCTTTCTCTCCAAACGTCTCTAAGCTCCATATCCTCCAAAATATCAAAAAAAGATTTAGGCAACTTAGCACGCATGGAGATCTTGGAAAGACTTTTTTTATCTTTCTGGGTATCTAATACCCCATTCCAATCACCCATTAAAAATAAGGATCTATAGTCCCATTGTAGTATTTTAGTATGTAAAAGTTTGTAAAATTTATCTTGTTGTTGATTAGGTGCATATACTCCAATTACAAGCAGCTTCCCACTCTGTGTTATTAATTCAATTGCGATATATCTACCTTGAGTATCAGCCTCAATTAAATTGGCCACTAAGCCTCTTTTAACATATATTACTAGGCCGTTTTTCTTTTCTGGTGCTGATGCCACAAAATGTGTACCTAATTTCGAATTTATCAGGTACTTTTGATCTGAAGATTTAATATGCGTTTCTTGCAAACAAATAACATCGTTCTGAAATTGCTTCAAATAATGAAATATTTTCTTTCTTTTTTGTGGAGAATTTAAACCGTTAACATTCCAAGATAGAAATTTATTTGCCATCTCTGGGCGTTCCAAGCTTCGAGAGCATCAGCTGAACCTCCTCCGCCATTTTAGACTTCGGCCTAGCTCCTCCCACAGCTTGCGTTTTTTGGGCTTGTTGAGTTGGATCTTGAGGCTGTTGCGCCATATGTTGTTTATAGGTAGCCCTTGTCAGTCGTTGATCTTTTGGCAGCTGAATCATCGTTAATGACTCCAAAGTTGGTGGTGAACCCCCAGTCAGTAATGGATCTTCTTCCAGAATAGCTCCTCCAGCTAATACTTGAGCATAGGTTTGTGGTTGCCCTCCATCTTTCTCTTGTTGAGTAATTTCCAATTGCTTTCTAGCACCCCCTGGTGAGGGTGGCCTTCCAGCCTTTAAAACATTGGCATAAAAATCTTTTGCTTTTCCAACTGTGTTTAAGCGATGTCTTTGCCCAGCGTATGGCACTATTATCCCAAATGGGACATCCCATCTGTACTGAATTTGCTGGTTTCTTAGTTCGTTCACCAAAAAGCCAAACTGCTTTCTATCTCTTAACATTTTAGGAGGAAGCTCTTTCAGGACCACCAGCTCTTGTCCTTCCACTTTAATCTTATTTCTATAAGACGCTTGCAAAATATCATTTCTAACTCTCCTTGTTGTAAAATAGATCACCACATCTCTTGGTAGCTGCTTTTGTTTTGCCAGCCAGGAGTTGACCCTGTAAATTTTGTCCATTTGAATTGCCACATCTGCTGGCCTTTCTGGAATCAGCTCTGCTAAAGCATTGGAACAAACATCTTTTAAATTTTCACCACTCTTTTCTTTCAAACCTCTCAGCCTCAGGGCAAATTCCATTGACCTGTACTGTAACATAACCATCTCGTCATCCACTTTCTCTGTCTGTATCATAACCTCTCCCAGTTTAGTTGCAATCTCCAAATTAGCATCATCAATTTCCCGCACTCTCTCCTCAATCTTTAACATGTGAGTAGCCAGTCCTGAAACTGCAAAGACAATATCATCTCTTATTTCATCATGTTTTTCCTCCACCACACTTGTAAGTTTCTTTAACTCCTCTGAAAATCCTTTCATCATTTCTGTCTGATTATTCAGGGCACCCATTATAAATTCTTTAAGGTCTTGTGACTGTGTATCAGCCGGAAGTTGTTGTTTTTGAGTCACTACAGGGGAACCTCCTCCCCCTTTAGAAGTTGGTGGCTTTAGTTGTTTAGCAGCCATTTTATTTAAAAAAAAGTTTTCCTTTTACAGCCAGAAAATCTTGTAAACAGTCTTAGAAAGTATATTCCAAAGTTTTTCCAAAATAAACAATCCTCTCTTCAAACTATACTCAAAGCCCAGTAGTTTTCTCTTCAGGCAGAGGGCTATTAACAAACAGTTTCCTTTTAACTTTCACTTTCCCTTCCGCCCATAACAAAGGCTTCCTCCCAGCCTCCAGCTCCAGAGAGCTCCGTTTGCAACAATGTATTCACAGAGTTAAGTTCTGTTTCTCTTAAAAAGCTTGCACTCTTGCTTCCGCTCTGTCTGCCTTGTTGAAAATCATTAAAACTCACTGTTTGCCGGCAGAATTGGACGCAGACGTCTTGCTCTGAAGACAGAGGCACCAGCGATCCGGAGCGATGGGAGGGGTGAACTGGGGAGCTCTCACCCTCCGAGTCCCTGGAGTTAATCCAGTGACTATCGGGGAGCTCTACCCACCCCCTCCGGCTCTCCTCTCCTTCTTTGCCCGAAGGAGAGTTTTTTCAAACCGCCGGACAGCTGTTTAGCGCTGTCAGGGCGGTTTTTACAGATCGGGTGGCTGGCGGTCTATGGAGACCGTCCTCGACGTCTGCGGAGCCACCGGAAGTTCGACGTTTTTCTATCTCAATGGCTTCTCTGATTATTCTGTTGTTAAAGTGTTCAGTTTTGGCGATAGTTCTGGTCTTTTTAAAGTCAATATCATGTCCTGTGGCTTTGAGGTGTTGGACCAGGGAAGAAGTTGGTTCCTCTTTCATGACTGAGTTCTTGTGTTCTTCAATGCGTGCACTTATTCTTCTGTTGGTTTGTCCGATGTATGTGGTGGGGCAGGCGGTGCATGGGATTTCATATACTCCTTGATTTTCTAACTCAATTTTTTCTTTGGGGTTTCTTAGGATGGTGGATATTTTTTGGTTTGTGCAGAATGCTGTCTTGATGTTGTGTTTGTGGAGGATCTTGCTGATTCTGTTTGTGGTGCCTTTTATGTATGGGAGGAGGGCTTTGCTGTTTTCTTGTTCTCTGTCTTGGATTTTAGTGGAGGTTTCTTTTTGGATTAGGTTGGTAATCTTATTTCTTTGGAATCCATTGGATGTTAGTACGTTAGTAAGAGTGTGTAGTTCGGTTTTTAGGTGTTGTTCGTCAGCTAAGCGTTTTGTTCTGGAGATGAGTGTCTTGGCTACGGAGTTGATCTGTGCTGGGTGGTGGTGTGAGAGTGCGTGCAGATAGCGGTTTGTGTGTGTTTTCTTCTGATAGATGGTGTGTCCTAGGGAGCCATTGGATTTTTTGTGGACTAAGACATCCAGGAAGGGAAGTTGGTTGTTCGCTTCTGTTTCCATGGTGAACTGTATTTTGGGGTGTAGGCTGTTGAGGTGCGTGAGGAAGTTGTCCAGTTTTTCTTTCCCATGTGGCCAGATTATGAAGGTGTCGTCTACATATCTGAGCCAGAGTTTGGGTTTGTGATCAGATTTTTCTAGAGCTTGGGTTTCAAAGTGTTCCATGTAGAGGTTAGCAATGACAGGTGGAGGGGTGATCCCATGGGTGCTCCTTCTATTTGTTTGTATTTTTGTCCATTATAGATGAAGTATATGTTGGATAGGCAGTGGTTGGTCAGATCTAGGATGTGCTTGGGGGGGTATATTTGTTTTGGATAGCTGTCAAGGCTTCTTTGATTGGCACTTGGGTGAAGAGGGATATGACATCGAAGCTCACAAGTAGGTCGCTGGGCTGTAAGTTTTGTTTCTTTATGATCTCTATGAACTGGAATGAGTTTTTTACATGTGAGTGATGGATTCTGCATAGGGCTGTAGTTGTATATCTATAGTGTCAATTCACAGTATTTTTGACAGTGATAGTGTGCATTTTGTATTCAAGTTCTGTTAAGATACAGCCTGTTGTGCCTTAAAATGGCTTCTAATGTACATCACAATGGAGTTGCCATAGTAACGGCTTCACAGTACTCCACAAGGGGGCTTCCACTGGTAAGGGGAATTGGTTCTTAAACAAACAAAAACAAACAAAAAATAACTCCCCTAGGCCCTCAGCTTCAATCAAAGAGGGCAAGTTGTTGGGGGAGGTGTCTGCTAATGCATAAAATCCCCTGTTGAATTTTTCCCAGGCTGTTGGCCACAGCAATTAGGTCTCTAATTCTCACCACAGTGAGTGATGGCTTTTCATGTCTAATACAGTATTGGGATAAATAAATACCCAGGCAACACCAGGTTATCACCTAGTTGGATATACAAGGAAGTCAGCTATAACATGATACAACGGATTTGGCCAATTGATCAGTGTGAACTTTTTCCTCTTTTAGTATAATCAATCTTGAATTGGCACCCAGAAAGGAAGAACAGGCCTAATCATGCTCTAAAGGCAAAGATAAAGGTTCCCCTCACACATATGTGTTAGTTGTTCCCGACTCTAGGGGGCAGTGCTCATCTCCATTTCAAAGCCGAAGAGCCAGCGCTGTCCGAAGAGGTCTCCATGATCATGTGGCCAGCATGACTAAACGCCAAAGACGCATGGAACGTTGTTACCTTCCCACCAAAGGTAGTCCCTATTTTTCTACTTGCATTTTTTACGTGCTTTCGAATTGCTAGGTTGGCAGAAGCCAGACAAGTAATGGGAGCTCACCCCATTATGCAGCACTAGGGATTTGAACCATTGAACTGCTGACCTTTCGATCGACAAGCTCAGCATCTTAACCACTGAGCCACTGCATTCCCTAATCATGCTCTAGTCTAATATAAAACATGTTTCCAACCAAATGCCTTCAGATATGTTGGATTATAATTCCAGCATCCTGGCTAATGATCAGACTGGATGGAAATGAGAGCTCTAGTCCAAGATTTCTGAAGATACTAGCTGAAAAAGGTTGAGTTAAAGACTCTGCTTCAAGGGGTATATATCTGATAGAATATTTATATGGTTGTTTTTTTTCTAAAGTGTGCAGTTCTTGAACTCTAATTTTCCTAGTAATGCTTAGTGCTAATAACTTTATATGTGTAGTACTGCAAATCCTGTACTTTTTCTAGAATATATTTTAAATCACTTGTTCCACATAAAAACAATTATGACCAGTCTTACTTAATTTTGGCTTGTCCATCTGCCAGTAGCACTTTTGTCATCCTTTCCCAGATCTTGCTTTTGATAACATAGACCATATTAAAGCTTAAAAACTGGACAGTCTGAAAACAGTGACAATGCTCTAATAGCATCATATGGTCCTTTCCCCCACTTTAAAGTATATTTGTATTTACATTAGAAATTATTAGAAGCAAATTATTGCTGAATTATTAGAAGCAAAATCTAAAGTGGCATAGCAGAGGTTTTGAAAGCTAGGTTTTGAAGACTGTGTTGCTATAATATAATTAGGGTATAGATATAATGCTGATAAAAATAATTATTTAAGTGATAATTGTATTATGTATATAATTACATTAATAATTGTGTGTCACTAGTTCTTGGTTGTAGAAGGTGAACAACAGAATGTTGACTTTCAAAGTAATCTTTACAGGTCCTAACTTGCAAAGAAAATTCTTGGAATAAAACTTTATACTTGCGAAAATTGGTTAAACTGTGTCAAATATAGCTGGACTGTATCCTTACTAGTAACCCGGAATGCTGCATGGCATGGATACCCCTACAGACAGTAACATAGCATTATATGAATGCTATGGTTGGCTGAAGCCATGTGGGCAATAGAGAACAATATTCATGGGCCCATCTGTTGATGATCATGGCATACAGAAGATTGTGATTTGAATGTAAGCCGAATATATCATGAAGAATATGAATTAATGGTAGGTAGGTAGGACAGATAGCCATGTTCCATGTTTGTGAAACTAGAAATAAAGGGAATTCATAGTTTTGTCCATGATATTATATGATATTACATTAATATTCAATGAACAACAACAACAAAAAAGATAAATTCTGACAAAAAAAGATAAATTGTGCAACATTCTGAAAGAAAGTGATCCAAAGTAAAAAAAAAGAAATGAATGAGAATAGTATAATTTGTGAGTGTTTACTTAGGGAAAATGTTTTTTCCCTACAGGCCTCTGTAGCTGATAACAGAGCTCCGGATTGATCTGGAGTTCTGTTATCGGCTACAGGGGTCTTCAGGAAAGCCTTGCCAGCTGCAAAAAAAATGGGCTGAGGTGTGCGAGGCCTGGCTGTATCTGTCTGAAGGTAAGTGGTAGGGCAGCTCTACCCCTCATCCCCAACCTAGCTTGATTTTTACCTGTGCACCCTGGAGTGGAAGGGGTCTTAATCAGGGCTTATTTTGGGGGTAGAGCTTATATTGGGTGCATGTATAAAAATCAAGCTAGGACTTACTTTCTGAGTAGGTTGCATTTTCAGAGAAAATGGCATGTATCATGCTCTCGGTTTGGACCAGATCGCCCGATCCGGTAGCGATGATGGTGGGTGGTTCGGAGAACCAGTAGCAAAAATCCCTGTGCCCCCCCATGCCCAGCTGAGCTGCGCGATCATCAGAGGCTGTTTTTTTTTTTACTTTTAAAAGCATTTTTTCTACAACCTCTTCGGCCAAAAAAATGCTTTTAAAAGTAAAAAAACCCAGCCTCTGATGATCACACGGCTCAGCTGGGATCGTTAGAGGCTTCTAAAAACATTTTTTTTCTGCAACCTCTTTGGCCGAAGAGGTTGTAGGAAAAAAAATGCCTTTAAAAGCCTCTGGTGATCCCAGCTGAGTTGCCTGATCGTCAGAGGCTTCTAAAAGCATTTTTTTCTGCAACCTCTTAAGATTGTAGAAAAAATGCTTTTAAAAGTAAAAAAAAAAAAAAAACCAGTTGCATTAACCCCACCACCACCAAGCCACGCCCACAGAACCGGTAGTAACAAATTTTACATTTCACCACTGTATGTGTGTGTATGTATGTATGTCAGTGGTGGGTTGCTCCCGGTTTGCACCAGTTCGCAAGAACTGGTAGTAAAAAAATTTAATAGTTCGGAGAACCAGTAATAAGATTGGCTGGCCATGCCCCGGAACCAGTTCCCGGCCCAGTCACCATTCGCTTACCCCGCCCACTCCCAATCTATTGCTGCCTCCTGAGTCCCAACTGATGGCTAGAGGGGAAAAAAACTGTTTAAACTCTTGCCGCGGGGCTTCAAAGGGCCACCCTACAGCTGATCAGTGTTAAAAGAAAACAAATGAGAAGACCTGCAAAAATAGGAAAAAAAGCCCCTTTCAGCTTCAGCATAGGTTAATTACCATAAATTGATTTGATCAGCCTCTGGACTCTCAGCTGACTTGCTTTCAGCTGTTTTGCGGAGGGCTCTGTTGCTAGATGCAAAGAGAGGAGCAGATTTTTTTTCCCCCCTAGCTATGCTGAAAAGACGAAACTGAAAGTAAAGCAGGGTCTTTGCTGCAACGTGACAAAATGAGGCAGGGAGAGATTTCTTTTTCTTTTTCCTCACCAAAAAAGGTAGGTACAAAACTGCAAACAATGGGAAATTTAGGGCAAAAGAGAAGGTTCAAGATTTTAAAACACAAAAGAAAAAAAGCTCTATTTAACTAGGGAATTGTAATAATTGAGATACTATTAATTGTATATTGTGTTGAAAGCAGAAATGGTTAAGTTGTAGGAATATATGGGGGAAATTATTTGGTTTATTATTATTGGTAAATATAATTAATTGATTTGTAAGAAATTGGATTGCATGGAAATAATTAGAATATTCATGTTCATATTGATTGATATACAAAAAAGATAGTTATATAACTAATTGATTTATATTAAAATGTTGAATTTGTATTAAACAACTGTATTACATAATTACATAATTAACCAATGTGAGGATGGATATAAAAATAGATGACAATGGGGAGGGGTATAATATAGAATAGAAGGGAAAAATTGAATTTGATTAAGATTAGAGATGAGGATGAAGGGTAATATTGGTTTTTTTAAAAAATAGATGAGGAATAAATATGGCAAAAAGGAAATATAGAAATTGTAAATTTAATTGAAATGACTAAACACTGTTTAAATTTGTGAACCGGTCAAATACTCTATTCAAAGAAAATACATTGTATGTTTGTATGTGTGTTTCTAATTATTGCTATTTATTCATATTTGTTCTCTTTTATTCTTTAAAGTTTAACAATTCATTCTTTATCTTAATATCTTTATATTTGTTTGGGGTTGGCTTTCTTCCCTTTCATCTTTTTTATTGTACAGCAATCTTTCTCCTCAAACCTACCACCTCTCTCTTTTCTTTCCTTCTTACTTTCTCTTCCCCCCTCTTCTTCTCCTCCCTACTTCCTCTTCCTTTCTCCTTCTCTTCCTCTCTTCCTCCCTCTCTTACCCTCCCTCCTACTCTAATTTCCCTTTCCTTCCTTCATCACTCTCTATTGCTGTATCCTTTTAAGCATTTGGACTACTCAGAGGGCTGAAAAAGTTCTTTTTGACTGGTCCTCGCACTTTTGACCAGTCCTCAAACTTACGACTGTCCTCACATTTTACGTTTTTTGCCTTATCTTATCACCATGGTGAAGAGAAACAGTTGTGAAATGAGTGTCATGGTTGTTAAGAATGCTGCACGGGCATAAATGTGAGGATGGTCATAAGTGTGAGGACCAGTCAAAAGCGTGAGGACCTGTCAGAAATGACTTTTTTCAGTCCTCTGAGTAGTCCCTATACACATAGCCATGGCCACCCGGTCACATGACCAGCTAGCCACGCCCACCCAGTCACATGACCTCTAAGCCATGCCCACAAAATAAGCCACACCCACAGAACCAGTAGTAAAAAAATTTAGAACCCACCCCTGATGTATGTATCATATATATATATGATCTTTAATTTATATTGTTGCCAATTATATATATTAGAAGCAGTTAACAATGGATTATGTGGGATATATTTTTGTTAGTGCCATTTTGCAGTTCAGAGCATGAAGGGGAACAAATATAGCATCTGTCTGCAACTTCTGCAGTGTTCACAGAAAAGTGACGATGACTTTTCTGAAATAGTGCTCCCACAAGCTCTGGAATATCTTTTGCACTTCAAGCAGGAAACTTGAATATCTACATAATTCTACCCATAGTTATACTGCAATAACGTACACCTTCAGGGTAAGAAAACTGTAGCTCTCCAGATTCTGTTAAAATATAATCCACACAATCCCTCTCTACTGATTGTTAGTTGGAATTGCTGGGAAACTGAATAAATTTTCAAGCCCTCAAAATCTCCATCCACATACAAGGAAAAAATTCCGCTAAGCAAAGTATAATTTACTTTTAAGTTAAAAAAAAAGCACATGTTGAGTTTATATACAGAATATTGGTTTCAAATTTACAGTGCATATCTCTGAAAAAACAAATAAATATGTAAGCCTTCCAGTTTGCACAGCCCCAGTATCTTCACTTTTCCTCTATTTTTCCTTATTACTTTACACCGAGATATTTTCCGTAAGTAACTAACAACTTAATAGTCATCACTAGATAAACAACCCTCACTATCCATTTTATCGTTTATTTGAAACTTACAGTAACAGGAAATGGAAACAATGTAAATTATGTATGAGTGGGTTTGTAGCAAAAATCAAGGAAATGCATTACAAAATGTAGCTTACAGAAAATGTTTGTAATTTTCAGTGTTCTATGCCATTTTCATGCTAAAACTGAAGCTCAGGATGAATGTAAACTTATGCTAGGAACCTTATGCACAATTTGGAGGAATAAAAACAGAAAAAAAAACCCTATTGCCATCTGTCTAGCACATATTTTTAAGCTTAAAGAAGCTTGCTTTATATGTTTTCCAGAGTATGATTGGTAGATCATCATTATTGCATCTTTTACCCTGTTTAGGGTAAAAGACATCTCTTTAAAATGGAAAAAAAATATATTCTCCTCTATCTTAACTTTTCCGATGAAAAGCACTTTTAAAAGTGATTCATCAAGCGAAAACTTTCTGAGAAGAAAGGGAACTTAATCAAGTGAAATAATATGTTCACAACAGCTGCACAACATTTTTTTTTAAATTCTAGAAAAATGCACATTCTTTTTTGCTCTGAGGTAAAATGAGGTATAATGGAGGAAGGAAAACATTTTAGGGCAAACAGATTCAAAAGCTTGTCACTTATCAGTTTCACATTTCTGTTTTCCAGATGTGAATAGTTTCTTCCATATTTGGTGAATTAAGGATCTACTTACCTAGGACATCATTAGTTTACAGTAAAATTACTACAATATCTTCCTTCAAGCATCTTTATTTTATGACTGAGTACTATCTAATTCAAATGACATCATCTAATGTCCTCCCCAATTAAACAGTTATAACTCTATGAAGTAGTTTCTCAACTTGTTGCCCCACAAGTGGGTTGTAAGCAGTTAGGAATTATGTGAATTACAGTCTGAACACAATTGAAGGGCACACCAGATTGGGGAAGGGTGGAATGCAAACTTTGAGGCGGCCTCCTTTATTGCTGATTTCTAACCATTAAAAAACTCACACATCACTTGAGTTCATTGGGTTATGCCATAGAAACCTGTACAATTATGCCCAGGTGAGATCTTATATCAAGACCTACCTAGTGGCGATAAAAGCGGCAAAATCTTAACTATTTTTCCGATCTTATCGCATCTGCAGAGAACTGCCCAGCCGCTCTGTTTAGGGTGACCCACTCCCTCCTTCGGGTGGGAGTGCGGGAAGATCCCTTGCAGGGTCGAGCTGAGGATTTTGTGCAGTTCCTGCATGATAAAGTCGCTCAGATTCGGGAAGGCTTGGACTCCGACTGGATGAGTCCGGGGAGGGAGACAGGGGTGAGTCTTGAGAATATTATCTGGGAAGAGTTTGACCCTGTGGCTCCCAAGGACGTGGACAGGATTCTGGGTAGGCTTAATGCTGCCACATGTTTATTGGACCCATGTCCCTCCTGGTTGGTACTGGCCTCCCAGGAGGTTACACGAGGCTGGCTCCAGGGGATTATAAATCCCTCCTTGAGTGAGGGTGCCTTTCCCGCCGCCTTGAAAGAGGTGGTGGTGAGGTCCCTCCTCAAGAAGCCATCCCTGGACCCAGCTGTATTAGTAAATTATTGTCCGGTTTCCAACCTTCGTTTTGTGGTGAAGGTTGTCGAGAGTGTGGTGGCACGACAGCTATCCCGGTACCTGGAGGAAGCTGTCTATCTGGACCCATACCAGTTGGACTTCAGGCAGGGGTACAGCACAGAAACGGCATTGGTCGTGTTGGTTGATGATCTCTGGAAGGCTCGGGACAGGGGTTGCTCTTCTGTCCTGGTCCTATTAGATCTCTCAGCGGCTTTTGATACCATCGACCATGGTATCATGCTGCAGCAGTTGAGGGGATTAGGAATTGGAGGCACCGTGTTACGGTTCTCTTCCTACCTCTCTGATCATTCACGGTTTGTGTTGGCAGGGGGCAGAGGTCGACCTCGAAGCGCCTTGCTTGGGGGGTGCCACAGGGATCGGTCTTCTCGTCCCTTCTGTTTAACATTTATGTGAAGCCGCTGGGTGAGATCATCCATGGCTTTGGATGACACCCAGCTGTACATCTCCACCCCAAACCATCCCAATGATGCCCTTGATGTGATGTCCCGCTGCCTGGAGGCCGTGCGGGTCTAGATGGGGAGAAATAGGCTCAAGCTCAACCCTTCCAAGACTGAGTGGTTGTGGCTTCCAGCGTCCTGGTATAGTCAGCTGGTGCCATCGCTGACTATTGGGGGTGAATCTCTGCCCCCCCACAGAGAGGGCTCGCAATCTGGGCATCCTCCTGGACTCACGGCTGTCTTTAGAAGAGCACATGATGGCCGTAGCCAGGGGGGCTTTTTATCAGGTTCGCCTGATCTGCCAGTTGTGTCCCTTTCTGGACTGGGATGACTTGTGCACAGTCACTCACACCCTCGTCACCTCCCGTCTGGACTATTGTAATGCTCTCTACATGGGGCTCCCCTTGAAGAGCACTCGGAGGCTCCAACTGGTCCAGAATGCGGCCGCGCGGGTGGTTATGGGCACACCTCATTACGCCCATGTAACATCTCTCCTGCGCGAGCTGCACTGGCTCCCAGTGGTCTTCCGAGTGCAATTCAAGGTGTTGGTTACCACCTTTAAAGCGCTTCATGGCATAGGACCAGGATATCTACGGGACCACCTTCTGTCACCAACAGCTTCCCACCGACCAGTTCGCTCCCACAGAGAGGGACTCCTCAGGGTGCGGTCGGCCAAGTTATGCCAGCTGGCGACACCCAGGAGGAGAGCCTTCTCTGTCAGAGCCCCTGCCCTTTGGAATGAATTGCCCCCGGATATTCGTAACATCTCTGATCTCCGGGTCTTTCGCTGTGCCCTCATGACCCTACTGTTCCGACAGGCGGAGCTGTCTAATTGAATGATTTTAAATTGGGTTTTAACTTTGGGTTTTAAAATTCGGCCAAAACTATTTAATGATTTTAATTAATTTTAACTATGATATTGTATATTTATGTTTTTAATTTTGGCTGTACACCACCCCGAGTCCTCGGGAGGAGGGCGGTATATAAATAAAATTATTATTATTATTATTATTATTATTATTATTATTATTATTATTATTATTATTATTATTATTATTATTTCTTTTTCTTCCTTTCCAATCAAGAAAGCATGAGCTACTGTCCTTTGCTTCAGGTCTGACTTAGGCTTACAGTACTTCTAAGGAGACTTATTTCCTCAGGTAGCTCACATATATTCTAAGCTATCATCTAAGATTAGTAATAGCTGTAAATAAATTCAAGAGCCATTTCAAAACAGTCCACATACTGTAGAGGACAGAAAATGCTTAACTTGAAAGAAAATATTATAGGTATACAGTACCTATATTCCAACATTCACCTAAAGGTTCAGAATTTCATAAATATTCTACAGCCTTTTCTAAGAACCATCAAAATTCCTCTTCCAAAAATGATAATCTTTGCATAATTTCACTAGGTGAAAATACAACATTTGCTCTAAGAATTTTATAGCAAAATTATTTTATATTCTTAGGATTCTTAGGATGGTTCCCCTCTTTTGGTGCATAGAAATTGTACTTTCCCATTCTGCCTGCCTGAGGACCAAAGTGTTACGGACTTAATATTTCAGTTTGCTTTGTAACCTACACCTATAGGATAACTATGGGCACAGAATTTTCAATTCCATGTATTGCAAATATGGACTTGTGAGATGATCCACCCATTTTATATCTTGTCACCCGATATAATCAGAAAGGTATATGCATGCATAATGTCTGTAATGTCATCCAAAAAACCCATTTAGCCCAAGGTGTAAGTTCTGAATGACAGCTTCCTGAACCTGATATGTCAGGAACTAAATCTGAATGCCAAATCTGGCTTCTACCATCACAATTGTAGATTTGCTTCCATTCTGTGAAAGTTTTACCAGGGAATATAGAAAAATGAATTTTTGTGATTTACTTAGAACAGTTTGCTTTGGTAAACATACTCTATAGATGAGATAGAGAAAGGATAGTGTGTGTGGCTTCTGCAAAGCACGGAGTGCCTTATAATACTGCAAATAGAAAGCAGGAGGACAGAGTCTTCTCTTTGTCTTCCAGTCTGAACTGTTTTATCTTTACTCAATACAGTCCAGAAGCAAAATGCCTTCTTTTACTGAAGGTGAGGTTCGATACCAAGCAGCAGTCTGCACAGTAACCCTTAGGGTTGGTTATTAGGATTGCAGTAGACAAATATCCTTTGTAAGATGGGTTTAAAAATATATAAAAAGCACAGCTGATCCTCTTTTCAGAAAATGGGTATTTATTACTTTTCCACTGGCAGCTTGGTAGGAGTCATTTTTTATTCCCATAATGTTATCAAGCCCTGGTGTATGCAGCAGTGCTGATAAGGATTGAGAAATGTCACCCTTGAGACCATCAGGGATTATTGTTATTCATAACTGTATAGTGAGACAGCTGATCACCTGGAACGGGAAATAATTCTATTGTTCTGCTTGGGCAGTTGCTATTCTTCCTGTACCAGGATATTAGGATTGAAAGTGGAGGAAAGGATGCAACTGGCATTGTGTTTCAGACTGAAATTGAACTGTTCAATGATTTTCAGCAGTGCTGCTCAAAGAAGGTTTCTTTATGAAAATCCCTTTGAGTAGGCAACCAAAGAGAACAAAGATTATAGAGATAAACTAGATTGAATGAGCAGAGATTCAGAGGCTATCACAAAACATAAAGACTCAAACTGGATGGTGGGAGGATGGGGAAGGACTGTTTAAGACATAATCCTTTCATGGGCCAGAAGTAGCAATTATATCTGTCTAGGAAGGGTTTCATGAAGTATAATCCTGATTTTTTTCCTGCATTCTCAGCAGAGAAGTAAAGTGATTATCATACTTCCAAACAGGTCTCAGAAAGTGCCACATTTTTGACATTATATGAAAAAAGTGCATTTCTTTCTCCATTCCAAATCCAAACCTATTCCAAGTACAGCAGAAAAATTAGAGAATGAACACTAAAAAAAAAAAATAGAATATTCGCAAGGACTAGAAATTGAACCATAAATTGCAAATTCCCTTCACTCCAGAAATATGAAATACTACAAGCCTAGTTTAATGAACAAAAAAGACGTTTGATTATAGTAAAACAATTATTCTAAAATGAAATTAACAAATACTATGTGAAATTAAAATAAACAGAAATTTAGGCTACAAGAACCAAGAAATAACTTCCTTTTTTAAACATTTGGTTTCCTTGCACTGAGGCTTCATGTAAAGTAAATTTCTTCTAGTGAAGCTTTCACCTTCCATATTGATTTTCTCAATTTCTCATACATTATGTCATGGCTTTTTTTTTCTAGATATATAAATTCCATTGTGAGTTAGGTGACATCATTGTAAGATAGTTCAAACAATGCCTAATTCTTTCCCCCAGCAGCCATTGATCAGATGTGATCAATAACCCAACCAATGATTAGTTCCAGTGGGAGAGATATTTTTCCCCATCTGTTTGTAATTTCAGCAGCCCAGCTCCTTTCCAGGCCTGTAAACACAGGCTATTTGTGCTTAAAGCGTGAGAAGACTTGTGTGGGAAGTGCTGACTCATCTCCATGGAGGTTTCACTGAAGGAAGAATGACAATGGCTATGTAAAGGGAGGGAACAAATGCCCACTTATGTTGTAAAACATAGTCCAACCAGAGGTCCCAAGCTACATCCATTCTCCATACAGTTGCAAACTATCATTATCTGCCATTTGATACTTTAGTAGTTTTAAAGAAAAGTCTTAGAAATATAAAAATTAAATAGTCTTGATGTCCAAAGGTTTACAAACCAGATAATCTATTTTAAATACCTTGTTAAATAAAATAATTTCTTCTAGAGGTTGTTTTATAACAAATTGGTAGGAAGTTAAGTAAATAATCCATTCCCTTTTCATTGTATTCCTGGTGAATAATACACTTCTGAATACACAGTACCTGCTTCATATATCCTGAAGTTTACAAGCCTGTTTGATTCTAGTTAGTTGTCGTCACTTGGAATTCTCCAATTCCCATTCTGTTGTTCTGTTCAGTTCACAAGATAACACTCTAGAATTTATTGACTGGAAGAGAAGTAATGCAAACAACTTTTTGCATCTCTATTGGAAAGAGTGGATGTCAACACTAGCTGTAAATGGAAATGCCATGAAAGCACCAAAGTTAGATAACATATCTTATCTGAGCATTGTTCTTTTTCATTTGCCAAACTAAAGAAGAAGGGAAGGAAAAGCACACAATGCTACATTTTGCTGAATTTGGATAGAACGAGTAAACCACATATTGAACTCAAACCATGCTTTAGTTGGTGGGTAGCTATTTCAGTCACAGATTGTCTGGATAATAACATGGTGTGCATATCCTGAATAACAAAAGGCTCTTCAAAATTATTGTGAAATCTTTTTTCAAGTTAGAAAAATTCAGCAATTGCATAGCTCAATCTTCCTAAACTTGGCTCCTGGCTAATATGGTGGATTATAATTTTTAGAATCTCTAACCTATTGATTAAGAATTATGGGAATATATAACTGAAGATTTCAGGATGGGAAGCTCTGTTTTAGAGGATGCCAACCAGTACATAATACAAATACAGAATTATTTTGTTACCAGTTTGACATACCTAATGTGAACATTTCTTATTAGCAGAATCACTCAAGAAAATTATTGCAAAATGGAATGAGACTGAGATTTTGTTATTTTATTTATATTGGGTTGTTAGGCAAATTCCATGATGGTGGATAATTAGTTAGATTTTCATGCTTGGTTCTTGGTTTTCCATTGAGAATTTCCTTGACTAACTTCTGAAATGTTCACTGATGTCATAAACATAAAGAATTATTTTGCTTCAGAATTTCAAGCATTATTAATCCATTAGAATAAAGAAGTATAAATCAAGCAGCATTAGACCTAATTACCACCAGAATTTTGTCACATAAAAAGTCTGACCTATTAGTTTTTTTAGATCAATCAAGGTTGGCTAGACAGTAGGTTTAGTATAGTGGTTAATGCACCAGGCTAAAAACAGAAAGACTATGAGTTCTAGTCTGCCTTCAGCAGAGTGACTTTGAGCCAATTACTCTCACTCAGGCCTAGGAAGGAGGCAATGGCAAACCACTTCTGAAAATCTGCAGGGGCTTGTCCGTGCAACTGCCAGGAGTCAATACTGATGCAAAGTTGTACTTGTACACATCCACAAACCCAAAAATTGGCTAAGATATTCTTTAGGTTAATTTAAGTTATTCTTACTGAAACTTTCTGTGTCTACTAGAGTTGAGTGGCCAATAAATGTAAACAAATAAATACATAAATAATGTTTCCTGGAAATACTATTTGGAATGGTAGTTCCTTATCACAATGTACTTTTACTATTTCTAATTATGTTTTTTTTAATGTAGCCTTTCTAATTAGACTGAGACTAGAGAGTGGATGACTAGAGAGATGGCACACAGCTACACTTGCCAGCAGGAAATAAGGTCCTTGCCAGGCTGTCTGTTGAATCTTTATCTTGAAATCATTTGGATGAAAAGCCCTCTGGAACCTGGAAAAGGTGATGATGACCTCACTTAGCTCTTTAAATCATGCCATATTATTGGTTTTCATTGCCTAATGAGATTTAGTTCCATTTTAAAATATACATTTGTGTTCAGAAGATAGTTTTATAGGATTACTGGTCAACACTTGGCCTATTCTGTTTTACAGATTTCCAGCTTCCATTTGATGCTGCTCAACATCTACATGACACCGATTGGAGAAGCCATCAAAGATTTTGGAGTGGATTCCACTTGAGTATTGAAGATATCTACTTATATTGTTTCTTGTTATCTCCAAGGAAGTATTTGTACCACTGATTAACTTTATTAGTAACTGGTTGACATTAAATCCAAACTGAGTGGAAATGCCATGGAAAAGTAGAAAACTGGATTAGAAATGTGGAGGGTGTTTCATTTCCTCCTGAGGGAGTGGGTCCATATTGTGGGAATGCACCTTGATTATCAATTGTCACCGAATCTGCAGGTTGAGGCTGTCATGAGGAGTACTTTTGCATAATTAAGATTAGTATTCCAGCCAGCTATGGTTACCTATTGGAATGTGTTATATATAGATTACTTTGAAATTACTGAAAAAAGATAACTAGTCAACTAATGTAACTGGCCAAGCTCTAGGAATCCCATGATACCTACAATACAGAAGAACTGCATTGCCTATCAAATGTTTATTGGACAAATTTAAGATGTTGCTATTGCCCTGCTATCAGGGCTTTGAACCTGAAGGTCTGCCTCTCTGATTATAAACTTATCTGGTTACTAAAATATGCAGAAAATGCTCTTTTAAGAATACTGTGTCAGGTTCCAAGTAATGCACCCATTACAAATCAAACTCCTTTCTTTCTTTGTTTTAATTTATATGCTGTCCTTCTCCGGAGACTCAGGGCGGCTTACAATGCGTTGCATTCTGTCAAAGAACAAATTTATTTAGATACAACATCTTGGCACTACTAATAGTTTCTCAATTTTCCAAAACAAACTGTCACATTGTCCAACCAAGATAAGAGCTAGTTGCTTGGTGACTTCTCTCCTCCTCCTCCAGTTAGCCAGCCATTGGAATGTACTTGACTCATCAACTAACTATTTTTTTTGGCTGAAGGCTCTATCCTCCTCGGTTCTCCCCACTTCAGCTTCGAACTGTGCCAAACTGAATTCATGTCAGAGTACCCAAGGATACAAACAATCCCACACCCCAATCAAATTCAGGCTTGATATACTGACTTTGGTCCTGATATACGGGAACATAATTACAAAATTTACATAATTTTGACTGGGCTAGCAATGCAAATGAAGATGCATTTGGGTGTCCTTGCTAGCATTTAAAAAATCTGTAAAAATATTTTTAACTATCAGTTGATTTTCTTCTTAGTAGTGTAGTAGAATCTTTTGTATATTGCTTTGTGAAATTCTTTGAGGATTTGAGCAAAAAGCAATGTACAAGTAGAATTTATTAATAAATTATGCAATAAAGTTTGGAAAGAACCACCAGAAAAAGGCAGGTTTGTTGTAAATAGTCTAATTATTAAATAGACATAGAGGATTTCTCCCAGTTCTTATTTGCATATTTTTCAAGTTCTGTACTAGCATATCAACAACTGTACTGAACTATATAATTCTATTTTATGCAGATCAAACTGTTTAAAGAAAGCTCAGTCTGCCTACTCATAGATGAATATATTCTGCTTCCATAAATATGCATACATATGAGCGCATACTCATGAGTATGATTCAATTATTAGCTTCTTACAATAATTTTATTATCATGAAATTAGATCATATTATATCAATATCATCCATCTAATAATTTGAAATTACTTAGGCTCAGAATGTGTGAAGGACCCTGTTACTTGGCTTTACTATTAGTTGATTAATAATCATGGTTGCTATTTGTATTTGTTAATTTTATGGAAATTTTAATTGTTCTAATGTTTTTAAATTGTTCTAATTGTTTTATAATTTTAGAATTTTAAGCCACCCAGATTTACTTGGTTGAGGTGGGTGGATTTAGAGGTTGAATAAATAAATAAATTGGCCATTCTAATTTTCATAGACAATACAGTCCTGAAATTCTAAATGCTGAATATTATTTGCCTGATTCAGATGAACTCCGGGGACAGGATTCTGGTATGGATAAAGAGGATTCAATAGATATATGCACGATACAGGCATTTTGCAATGTGATTCTCATGTGTCCTAGAACATAAAAAACTGACACAAAATGTACATGTACACAAAATGTATGAATGTTCTAATGAGAATGTTATCACATTACTATTGTCTGCTGTGATAGAATAAAAGGAAATATGGCACTAAAGGGAACATGTGTTGTACATTGAGGAGTTTAATAAATGCTTACCTTTTTTTCCTTCCTAGTATATCCCCATTGTTACGCAATCCACTTTTTTCAGATCAACTATTAATTCATTGGTTGTGATAGGGATTGACTGGCCAGCTTGTTTCCAGGATATCATGGGCTTGAGAGAGAGTGTGACTCACTTAAAGTCACCCAGCCAACTTTCATACCTAAGGCAGGACTAGAACTAACAATCTCCTGGTTTTGTTATTACTATTATTAGTTATATTTTTATGCTAATATTTGTTTCAGATTACACCATTTTTCAATCTGATCTAATAAAAGAATTCAAAGGTAGTGATTATAACCCTTATAAAACAGTAATATAAATAACTGGAAATTACCTATTTCATCATCCATGACCCAGAATTTCAAATCTACAGTTATCTAAGGTAGTTTTAAAAGCATGTAGTATATATTTTTCCTCCTGCCACTGGGCTCAGAGAAGCTGCAGCTGCAAGCAAACTGATTACTTTTTGGTTGAAGCTACAAGGTCCCAACACAACACTGGTTCTTTTCTAGTCTGTTAACTCTGGTTCCAGTTACTCTATTGATTCTCTGTACAGAAGATGTCTTGGGAATTCTTCTCCAAATAAACCAATTAATATTACCCTCTACATTCATAATAAGAGAAATCTATGCCCCAAGACTGCCATCTCATATGTTTTCATTATATTATCTTCATTTTCCAAATACCATTTTTGTCGCATTTTGATATTTGCATATGGATAATGCTGTTAATAGCTATTTGCTCACCTGTCAGCTATTAATACTACATACTACTTCTCTGCCCAGGTGTTCTTTTGCTGGCTGTCACTAGTTTAATATGTATTGTAATATCAGCAATCAATACACACATTTGTAATTTATATTCCAGTCTGATATAGTCAGGCTTTTATTTGAATTCAAGAGAAGACGGTGACACAAATCAATTAGAAATTAAAGTCTGAGGTTCAAAGGCAATACAGTTAGGTTAAAATATATTTGATGTCATAAATCAGATATAAAAGAGAAGCATAATGTGTGCTAATGCTTCATTTTTGTCAGAACCTGATGAAAATAGCAGGGTAGGGTTTTTTATTCCATTCTACTACCAAAAGAAGAAGCTGCAGTCATTTTGATGTTTCCCTGTTGTAAAAAGATATTGTGCAATCTTTTCTCAAACCAAATCTCAAATCAGTTTGAATTGAAATTTGATGCTTTCATATTCAGATCTCAGATTCAAATTAGATCTTGGTTGACTGACACATATTTTGAATTCAAGAAAGTTTTGGACAAAGTATATCATGACAGTTTGATCAGAAAGCTAATTAATTATATTACAATAGATATATCTCTTAGTTAGAGCCACAGCTATCTTGAAAGCTAAATCCTAAATGTTTTTATCAGTAATTTTTCATCAAATTGGACTATAATATAAGGTAGGAGCTACAGCATTTGCTCATGTTCTGAAATGCTTTTCATTAAAGACTTGGAAAGAGAATAATGCTTGCACTTGCCAAAAACCCAAGTGAAACACTAAGAGAAATAATTTACACGACATAAACAAAGTTTAAATTAATGTGCTAGAAAAAATGCTTTATAAGCTAGAAAAAAGGACTGAAAACAATCAAAAGAATTTTAAGAGATGCAATTATAAAGCTCTTTTTTTATGACGCAATCTACAAATAATGCATGGCTTATAATTCATGATCGTGTATGAGTCTACTAGATATGTGAAAAGGATCTTGCAATTGTAGAAGATCACAAGATGAATATAACTCAGCAAAGTATCATGCTTTTGGAAACACATGCAATTTAAGATTGCATTGCAAGAAATATAATTTTGAAATTATGATAGTTAATAGTTTTACTATATTTTACATTGTTGATATACCATTATGGACACTGTCCAAGATTGAAACATTGGAATAAGTTGAGAGATAGAAAGAATTAACTGGATACCTGTAGCCTTAAAGACAGGATTGCAAAAGGGAATTATAGAAGCATTCATTAAAAGACTGAATAGTTCATGGAGAGAAAGGTCAAGGTCTGTTTTTTGTCATCTCAGAGTGCAGGAGATGGAATATTGTTACAGGAAGACATATCTCTTTGACAGTGAAACCCATTATCCAGAGGGGTGGTGAGTTCCCCTTCACTGGATAGGTTGAAGCAGATGCTAAGCAAACTTCTGACTGGGATACTTTGCTTTTGATTCCTACACTGAGCAGGGGATTGTACTCAATAGCCTAAATGACCCTTCCATTGCAAAGTTCAGCTTATCAAAAAGACAGGTCTTTCCTCCAGAAATTACAATGTTTATTTAAAAATATTGGAACTGGCACCACTATTTTGTTATACCATAACTATTATGATGTGTTATAGGTGTAAAAAAAGTGCTTTTCAGAATTCACTACAGGAGAGCTTACTTTTTTTTTCACCTTTGGTCCTCAAAGACTTGTTTACTTGGTAGGAACAAGCTTCATTAACCTTTACTGTTTAAAGCTTTTACTTATGAATCAACAGTTGAACAGGCTCAGACTAGTTCTGAACAAGTTTTTCTTGCCCTGATTCAAGGTGACAGAGGACAAAAATCTAGCTAACAACCCAAATGAAAATATAAATTAATAGCTACTCAAGTACTGTATGACCACAATATGAAGTCCAACAAATCATTTCACAATAATGACATTTGAAGTATTCCCTTTCTACATATTTGCAAATTCAACAAGTGGAAAGTGGTGTGTATGGAAGGACATTTGCTGAGATTTTATGAGCCAATGTTTGCATGGTCATTTGCTCTGGGAAAATGAAAAAGTACCCACCAGTCAGTAGTGGTTTCCACTTACCTTCGCTACTGGTTTGGAACCGGGAGCGCATGCGTGCACGCACTTGCTTTGCTTAAGTGCGGCACTTCTGCACATGTGCAGATTATCTGTGATGACGTCCGAGCAGGTGGATGGAGCCTCCTGCCGCTGCCACTATCGGTTTGCCCGAAATCCACCACTGCCACCAGTCATACAAGCACTGAAGAGAATGCCTCTTGAAGTGTGTATGCACTGCTCCTTCCTTAAGCCTGTCCCATTACCAAAAACCTGTACCTTCTCCTAGGCTGATCATCCTTACCTTACATCTTCCCTTAAGGGCTCCTGTGACTGTAGCAGACGGGTTTGGAGGTCAGCTGTCATCAATGACACACAGGTTTAACTCTCCCTTCAGAAATTCTTGAGAAAGTTGCTTTTACATTTACAACTTTTATGTACCCATTAAAAAGTTCATTCTTAGTTTATATATTCCAAAGTAATAAGGGTGGGGCAAAAAGCTAATAAATGCATACAAACATACACCCATACTGTACCTTGGATAGATTAATGGTGCATTTTGCCTTGGTTTTGTTCTCTGTTGTCTCTATTGTTTAACACAGGATTTCACAGGTTTAACCTGCATTAGATACAGACAAGAGTCCAGGGGAGGTGTAAAGAACCTTTTAGTTACATAAAGTCACCTTTCTCAAAGTTTCATTGTATTGCTTTTATTGTTCATTTGTGTTCATTTTGATGTTTGGCTTTTTAGGGGATGTGATACATTAAGATTACCATAAAAGGAGATATGGTGGCAAAAAGTTTAGGAACCTCTGGTTTAACATAAATGTTATTTTATATCTTTTTGAACTTGATTGTAAATACAGTAATGAAAATATAAAAGTAGTTTAAATAAATAATTAATAAAACAAAATTATTTTTGCCATACACTAGGTTTTACACAACTTGGAAAACCTAAATGTACTATATCTATTATATTTTACTTTTCTCATGAATGGATTTACTTTTTAAAATTTACTTTTTCTTCCTCTTAAATGCTTGAAGATTCCAATTTCAGATATTAAAGCCTGGAACTACAAGCTTTTAATGTTGGGAAAATGCATTTTGAAGTATTTCTTTAGCAACTGGAGATGGTTAATAATGTGAGATTTCCTTTACTTTATAGTTTAAGGTGTAATCTTGCCATGCTTGATTTCTTGGTGATGGCGCAGTGGTTAGAGTGCAGTACTGCACGCTACTTCTGCTGATCACTGGCTGCCAGCAGTTTGGCAGATCAAATCTCACCAGGCTAAAGGTTAACTCAGCCTTCCATCCTTCCGAGGTCAGTAAAAATGAGGACCCAGATTGTTGGGGGCAATATGCTGACTCTGCAAATCACTTTGAGAGGGCTGTAAAGAACTATGAAGTGGTATATAAGTCTAAGTGCTAGTGCTAGTGCTAGTTTCCTATATAAAACAATAAGAAATTAAATTAAAATTCTATCAAGTGATTATTTTGCCAAGCAGGTAGCAGCACTTAGCCCACTTTTGGAAAAGAAAAGTAAGATTGGACACAGTTAGTACTTAGGAGTAGGGTTATAGATAGGGACACTAGCAGAAAGTCCCAAGGCTGTAGGCTACACTGGAAAGTGGGGAAAAAACATCTATTAAAAAGGAAAGACAATGGCAAACCATCTCCATGTTATTGCCAACAAAACTACACAGATGTCACCAGGATCCGAGTCTGACTTGAATGAATCTTTTGTTGTTTTCTCTTTTTATGTGACATATGGAAGGTTGTATAAGTGATAAGTTCAGACCCCACTGTATATTAAAGGGGTTTAAGTTAAAAATTTGTTAGTAAAATTAGTGGGAGTTGGGAAGTGTTACAAAGAGACATTTCAAAGATGAATGGCCTTTATACTGTAGAGATACTATGGTGGTGGAATGAAAGCACTGTGTGCATGTTGAAAGATATTTCTTCCTCTTTATCATTATTTCACTGTCAGGTCAGTTCGATTGTTTTCTCTTCCTGGAGGCTGATAACCTTGAGTCTCCACTTGTCTGCTCTGAGCCATAGTTGAACTGGAGATGGAAAATTGTGGTGAGGCCTTGATCTCTTCCAGGTTCGATGCCATTGCCAAAATCAGATTGGTTCATCCATTTTTAGAGGTGTTGTCCTATTCTAGGGCAAGAAAGTGCTCTAGAAATTCATCAACACAAGTTGTTATTGAACTTTTTTTTTCACTTTTGTATTCTATTAAATGATGCAAAAACGCAGTTTATATGATCAGCAGCATGAATGATTTCTCCGAAGTAAAAGTCATTGACTTCAATGCAATTTAGTCACCACTAAATGAAATGAATTGTAGTTTTAACTTTACAATATCTAAAAGGAGAAGGAAAACGAGAAGTAGAAGATGATGGTGATACAAAATTAGATTGGGATTTTTTTCTGTCTGGAGTAGTGGGGAGGTGAATAAAGAGCATTTAAAAAACTGTACTTCCTTCTTGTGTGCTCAGCAAAAGCCACAAGATGATGGGAGGCAACATATGTTGTTCCTTCAGCAGAAAAAACATACTAAAATAAAAACAACTTAGAAAACTGTTTGAAAATATGAGTCTTTACCTTAAGACTATGCTGACTGAAGAATTCTGGGCTTGAAGTCCACACATCTTAAAGACTGAAAAACACTGATCTATCCCATTTCAGAATGATAACGACATTATTCTGATAGTTTAAAATGCAAAGATCTGCACCCTCCTGTATTGACCATGAAGATATTGAAGTGGTAAATAGCTTCCGCTTTTTAGGATTAAGCACAATCACACAGATTCATATCTTTCCATTCAGCTAAAGTAGCTTATGGAAGGAGCAGCCATCAATTTCAAAGTGTTTGAATTATTCAGTGTATCATATTCAGTGATGCTAAGACACATCAGGTTTTTCTGGAAAAAAGAGGGAAGGGAAAGCATTATTTTTCTTCATAGTAAATGATTGCTTTCCTTGCTAAACTGTTTACTAGATCAACAAAAGTAACAGCATAGCAGCAGCTGCTGAAGTACCTTAATAGTATTGAATTGCCTGGATAAATACAAATCAAATTACATTAATATCTCAGCAAGCATAGCTGGAGAAAAAGTCTGGTTTTAGGAGTGAGTTGTTTTTTTTTTAATATTGAAATTGAAAGACCCTGAGAGACAAAGATCACAAGCTTAATTTTTTAAAGCAGCTTTTTATAAGCCTGTTGCTATAAAAGCAAATTTGGGCATAGAAATGAGTTCTAGCATAGTAGATAAACCAGCTAAAATACGGGGAATTGGACAAAAGGTTTGCATAAACATAGTTTCCAGGTTCCTAAATGATAAATATATTATTTATTATCATACTTGTAAGACTGAGTTTACTAGTTAACCAGCGAAAAGACAAGGTTCTATTTATTTGTTCCAGGTAGGGTTTCTGAGGAATTTTTGTTGTTGAAAATGTTTGTCTTAAGAACATTAAAAGCAAAATTATATGAATAAATAGTGTATTTGAAAAGATACAGTACAGGAAAGGCAATAATGTAGGAAAATGTCATGACTTGTATAACTAAGACTATATTCTTTCTATATTTAATGATGTTTTCATCTTTTCCTCAGTATGCATTTTCATCCATCGTTAACAATAGTTATTCCTTATTCAAAAACCAAACCAAACCAAACCAAAAAATAGTGAGGGAGGGCCAAATTTAGTCACAGCTGGAAACTGAGGAAAAACATTTTGCATTTCTGTATAAACAATCCTAATTCTGGGCATGAGGAATATGCAAAATGTATGCATTTTTAGTTAACACCTGATCATTCTCCCTTTCTGGCACATTAATAATTATATGTTGATTTCTTCTTTTGGAAGGGTTCTGAAAAGCACGATTCTACTTTAGAGATGGGATGTGAATTTAAGACTTCAGACTTTGAACCCAGGCTAGACAAAGAAACCCATGTATTCCCATGTATTTCAGTATAATTTTCAACTCAGAAAAATGCATACCATGGAAAAGTACACATAAAAATGTATTAGAAAAGAATGTATTAAATGTACAATACGATACAAAATAATGTCTATTAAGAAAAATCTTTTGGTGAACATTTTTCCTACAAATCTGCCAACTGAAATGACATATCCTGTTCTTTATCGATACATAAACATATAAGACGTCAACTTTAGAGTCCTGGTGTCAGAAAAAAGTCCATTAAAGGTAGCCAGGTTGCATTTTGAAATACATTTTAAAATGGTTTGAACCATTTTAACCTTGATGAAATAGACCAGCTTTATATTCTTTTACTTCTAACAGGTTTAATCTTTAATTCAATCAAATATTTCTGTATGTACCATCACCCTTTTCTTCAAAGCTTTAATAAGACTCTTTTAAAGATCCAATAAGAAAACATTTTCCAGATCATTCTCTTGATTTATTACTTGTATTTATTTTTTATTTTTTTTATTTGTAGTTCTGACCAGACCTACTATTTGTAGGTCTTCCAGAAATGACTCTGACCAGCTAGCCATGCCCATCTAGTCACATGATCTCCAAGCCACACCCACAAAATAAGCCACGCCCACAGAACCGGTAGTAAAAAAATTTAGAACCCACCCCTGACTCAAACCCATGGAAAACTGCTGTCTTGGGGTTCCTCACAAGGAGCACAAAACTGCCTTCAGTTTTCCACACCACCTCTGGAAGTTACAGTGCTAAACTAGTTTATTGAACAGACTATGCCAGTTTATTCTTTGTCTTACACATAAGCCTCAGTTTAAAAAACTCAATTACTAGAATCACACAATGTACAAAATCAAAGTTAGTTTTGTTCTTCCATGAAGTTCAGAATGAACAGGGCTTTATGCCTTTGTTGCATTAGAAAATCAGCTACATCTTCACAGCAATTTTGATGGAGGGCTACATAGTGGTCAAGGTGAGGCAAATGTTATTGTGTGTGCCATGACCTAATCCTATAAGTATAGAATTTAAAGTATAGAATTATACAAATTGTGTTATTTGTAAAGTGATATCATGATGCACATTATGTCATTGTGGCTTCAGTAAGGTATCTAAGCATGTTTTCTAGATGCTTAACCTTCTGTTACTTGTAGAAAAAGAAAAACTGCCTCAGTTTAGAGATGAAATCTGACAATAATATTGCTTTACAAGAATTTTAGTTTGGCAAATAAATAACATATGAAACTACTTCTTTCCTTCAAGAGCTTGGTAAAAAATCACAGCCAAACAAGCAGGAATCAACTTTTTCCAATTTTAGCAATGCATTCATAATCCTTCTGACCTTGAAGCCATAGAATTCTTTCCCTGTTGATGTAAGAGCTGCCATTTAACTGGAGCTGACCAGCACAAAAAGCTCATTAGGTTATCTGAAAAACAACTTTCAGTGAAACAAGGAAAACTTGACCCATGCAAAGCAGTTTATATTTCTTTGGAAGGAAAAATTATTTTCCAGTAGACTCAGGGTCAAGATCCTATTTACAATGATAATTTCCACCGACCTACAAAGAAATTAAATACTTTCTCAAGATCCTAATATAGCTATATAGTGTACTATAAGGTGTGTGAACTACTCATAGTTTACTTCCATAAAATGTTTCAGTATAATGCAAAAGTAGAGAAAAAATTATTTTAAAATTCACTGTTGATAAAATTCACTGTTGATAAAACTTCCAGAAATATATTTTCAGAATTCTGCAAATAATTTTTAGTTTGATTCTGTTACATATGGTCATTTTTAAAGAAAAATGGATTCCAAATGTCATAGTTGGAAAAAGGATTTTAAATTATAATTGAATTCTTACAGAATGATTCTGAAGATAAATGATTTTTTTTTAAAAGCAAACTAGTTTATATTGATTTCACTGGCTCAGATCCATAAAGTTTAATTCATGGTCCATTGAGATCGCACTAAAGGTTGCAGTCAGATTTGTTTTTTTTTTGCTTGCTCTGTTTCAGGCACTTTCAAGATCATAGGTTTATTTACCATAGGTAAAAAGCTAGTATACAGATTGGGAATTCCCTTTACTTCCAACTACAGTTACGGTATATGCGTTCTTTAGTACTCTCTGTTTTCAGTGTAGCAGTCGGATTTTTATTGGTATAACTATCAACTTGGTGCCTTGGTGGCGCAGCAGACTAAAGTGCTGTTAAGTAGCACCAGCTGTCTGCAACTACTGCAAGTTCAAATCTCACCAGGCTCAAGGTTGACTCAGCCTTCCATCCTTTCGAGGTAGGTAAAATGAGGACCTGGATTGTGGGGGCAATAAGCTGACTTTGTAAAAAAAAGAACACCGCTTAGGGGGACCCGAAAGCCCTACTAAGGAGGTATATACAAAAGTATGAAGGCTATTGCTTAACGCATTGTAAGCCGCCCTGAGTCTCTGGAGAAGGGCAGCATATAAATCGAACCAATAAATAAATAAATAAATAAATTAATTAATTAATTAATTAATTTGCTACCAATTCAATCTTCCAAAGGAAATATACAGTCATGTTCCTGCTTTCATAATATGCATCTCATTAAATCAGTCTGCTATAATACACGAAAGCAGAAAAAGGTTTGTTTTTAGGTTAAGGTAGCATGAAATAAAAATATCTTTCTACTTTCAACTGCTTCTTATCACAGTAATATTGAAGAAGCTTAGATTAACAGTTTATATACTGCTCAAAAAAATAAAGGGAACACAAGCAGAAGACATCCGAGATCTGAATGAATGAAATAGCCTTATTAAATACTTAGTTCTTTACATAAAGTAGTTTATACACTGCTCAAACAAAGTATTTAATAAGGCTATTTCATTCATTCAGATCTCGGATGTCTTCTGCTTGTGTTTCCTTTATTTTTTTGAGCAGTGTATTTAAAAATTCTTTTTACTACAAATATGTAGAAGAATTAATGGAAAAGATCAGTGTTAAAAATTTAAAACAAAAGGTATCATATTCAAATTTATTTTATCACAGAAGAGATTTTGTTATACAGGATTGCTACCATGACAGTAATTTGCTTCCTTGCCATTATTAAGTTTCAAGAACAGAACTTCCTAATGTTTGGGGTTATCTGGGAAATTCTATACTCAGATATTTACCTACATTTTCCAAGTACTATTTAAAATGTAGAAGCAAAACAAATACATCATACAAGAAAGTTGGGAAGATGAATGAGAGGGATGAAAGGAACGTCAACAACAAATTCCTGTACTGGAGAAACAGATGAGCTACTCCAGATAGTGTTGAAACAAGGAAAAATGGACATAAGGTTCAGGAGGAACAACAGCATTTCTATGTCATGGAGTTATGGTAAACATCTTAGATTTATTTAGAAATGATAGCATATTTCATCTACAGAATCTGTTACTTCAGGATTGAACTATGGAGTTCTTGGTGCTGTCTGAGCTTGGCTATTTGCTTGAAGACTTTCGTTACCTAACTAGGCAAGATTGGTATGAATGAGTGTGGGGTTTGCTGCCTGTTTGTTTATACCCTGTTTTCCCCAAAATAAGACACCCCCTGATAATAAGGCCAATCAGGCTTTTGAGCACATGGCAATAAGGCTAAGCACTTATTTCAGGGTCTTATTTTCAGGGAAACACGGTACTGTATCTGTTTTGCACTCCTCATGTGAGTGCAAAATGCGTGTATATCAGCAGATAAATAATTAATAGAACTCAGTTTTTACTCTCAGAGTGAATTGAATTTGTATTACATAGTGTTGAATATCAGATGTATTTTTTTAAATGAACATTTAAGAAAATATTTTAAAAAGTATAAAGAAAACATAAAAAGAATAAAAGAACATAATACATATAATTAAACCCGGGATTTAAACTGTCCTGAATGTATTAGATTTTAAATGTATCATTAATTATTTGTAAATAACTACTATATTATATAGTTATTGCACTTAAATAGGTAACATTTAGGTACACAAATGTCAACAAACATCCATGAATAGCTTCTTCTTTCAAAAAATCTGTCTAGAGTTAGATTTTTCTTCTCAGCAATGCTTCCCTAACGTTGTCCCTGCCATGAAGCAACTACCAGAAATAGAAAATCTTAAAGGAAGTGGCAGGGATGAAATCCAGCAGGTACTGACCGGTTCTAGAGAATCTGTAGTGGAAATTTTGAGCAGTTCAGAAAACCGTCAAATACCACCTCTGGCTGGCCCCAGAGTGGGGTGGGAATGGAGATTTTGCAATATCCTTCCCCTGCCATCCCCTTCCCCTGCCATATCCTTCCCCAAGCCACACCCACAGAACTGGAAGTAAAATAATTTGGATTTCACCACTGGGAAGTGGGCTGGGGAGCCTCAAAGGAAGGTGGCTTGGAGGGAAACCACTCAAATTGAATCCAGGTTGGAATTTCCTCATTTCTTGTTTATATCCTCTTGCAGATTCTATTTCTTCCAGTAGGAACCGTATCCAGTAGGAATCGTATCCAGTAGGAATCGTTCCAGACCTGTCCCAATATACATTAATCCAATACAGTCCAGCAAACTCTATTCAAAGTGTGCAATCCATTGAAAATGTAATGATGTGTCAAAGGATGTTCTTGAATGTAAGCAGGAGTGCCAAAGGCATACCAAGAAGAAAGTAGAAAAAAAACTTCTGCTTGTCAATATCCAAATGTATTTCTTGATTATCTAATATCAATGCTGTGATTGAAGAAATTAGCTGATTGTTTAATAGCATTTTGTTTCTTTGTTTAAAGCAAAATCCACCTTCTCCAATAGCTGTCTCCACTATGACCATTCTAAAATGTTAGAAATAAATAAAATCTCTGCCATTTCCTAGTGTTTTATGTATATTTTCCACTCTGTTGAATTCAGGTGATCCTCGACTTATGACCACAATTTAGATCAACATTTTTATTGCTAAGTAAGACATTTATTAAGTGAATTTTGCCCCATTGCAATCATCATAAATATGAACCAGCTGCCAAGCGCCCAAATTTTGATTATGTGATAATGCAATAGTTGTAAGTGTGAAAAACAGTAATAAATCTCTTTTTTCAGTGCCATTGTAACTTCAAACGGTCACTAAATGAACTGTTGAAAATCAAGGATTACCTATAGTTCATTTTTCAAGGTTTTTTCTTTTTGTGTGTGTTTGGCATTTCAAAAGGCATTAAATAGATCATTATTAGGCCAATATAGGGAACTCGAAAATGTGAAATTAATATTTATTTATTGATTTATTTAGGATGAGAACATGACAAAAGGGAAGTATCCTCGCTATCCATGTAATTATATACAAAACCTCTACAGGAGTGTGTGTGGCATTGGCCTCATAACTGCATGTCCAATTCAGCTATACAGGTTGCTTCCAGCATTGCTTCATGCAGATCTTCTAGGGAACCCGAAAATGCATGTCATGGGTAAGCTTGCACAATATGTTTAACAGTTTGCATATCTTATGTTTGCAAATTTGTGTTGTAATATAGAGTAGTTACTTAATATGTAAAGTTTTCATTTAATTCTGCTTATCTAAATAATGAAAGATGGCTGTTCAGTGAAAATCTAAAGTGCATGAAGCAACTTGGCTAAACAACTCAATCAGAGTAGAGTTGAGTGGCTATTAAAATTCTTTTTAAGGTTACCATGATACTGTAGACTCCAGCATGTTTAATTCTTTGTTAGGCCACAGAGCTTGCAGTGAAGCAACAGCTAAGCAGAGTTTGCTGTTCTTGGCCAAAAGGCCAGAAAAGAAACACATCAGCCAATCAGTGCTCATCTGTTGGTCAGTAAGAGGTAGTTCTTGTCATTGTTCAGATTTGTTCCAAAACACAAACCTGCAGTTCAAGAAAGAACGAGAAAAATTGTATTGCAGGAAGGTTTTGTAATCATATCTCTTATTTCTATTAATCATGACAACCAGCCTTTGAACTGTGGAAAAAAAACACCCTTTCCCTTTCAGAGTTTTACTGAGTATCCTGTTTAAATTGCACACAATTAGATGAATAATTTAGAGGTAAACAGCAAGTAAGCACAATAGAAACTCTTCATGCTTGGGCTTTTGGTTTTGACCTGCTGAGCTTAAAAGTTTAGTAATATTATTAGAAGTATTATCCAAGATTCACATTTCTGGATTCAGCATGAGTTCCAAAGTTTTGTAATAATCATATAAAAAGCAATCATTATGATTTCTTAGTTTTTCTGCTTATATTATACATACATACATACATACATACATACATACATACATACATACATATACATATATATATATATATATATATATATATATATATATATATATATATATATAAAATATTATATTCTGCTTATATTCCCAGCTCCATGAAGAGAAAAAAGGTCACAATATGTCACATGATGGCAATGTGACACAGTGAGTTTGACACCTGTGCTCTAGAAGGTTTTATATGTGTGTGTGTTGAAATTCAAATTTTTTTACTACTGGTTCTGTGGGCGTGGCTTGGTGGGCGTAGTGTGGCTTGGTGGGTGTGGTAGGGGAAGAATACTGCAAAATCCCCATTCCCATCCCACTCCAGGGGAAGGATACTGCAAAATCCCCATTCTCTCCCCACTCCTGGGGGGAGGATATTGCAAAATCTCCATTCCCATCCCACTCTGGGGCCAGCCAGAGGTGGTATTTGCCCGTTCTCCGAACTGCTCAAAATTTTCGCTACCAATTCTCCAGAACCTGTCAGAACCTGCTGGATTTCACCCCTGGTGTGTGTGTGTGTATGTGTGTGTGTATGTATCTCCACATAATCATTACAATAGATGAATTATATCGAAACTTTTTGTTTCTCATATTTCTTTTGCAAGACTGGTACTATAGTATTACTTGATGTGTAGTACTCAAAATGTTCAGTAACTTGTCAAGATTTATATTTTCCAATACCAAGGATCCATAGATGTTTACATGAGAGCAAAGGGCATTAAGCACATAATGACATCAATTTGAAATGTATATAATTTTGCATTATGATGACTTGTGTGACATCATTGTTGCTTTTATTAGATGCTTAGCAAGGATTTTTGAATTTTAGTGAGAGCTTTAGAATTGTGAGAGTCACAGTAGCACAGCTTTTCCCTGGGCTTTGAAATAATGTGAGAAGCCAAACAAATTCATGGCTTAATTGTAGAAGGAAACTTCACTGTGGCTACTTATCACCTCAGCATTGACTCATATTTGAACAAACATATGTTATAGAAATTCTTTAACACGTGACAGTTCTACAAACTGGAGCCTTACAGGAGATAGGGTAGATAGTCATGTGTTAGAGAATTCCTATAACATGTGTTTTATATGGGTAAAGAAAATATTTTTTCAAGTGGCTGTGAAGTCCGCCTTATACATTGAAAATAAATATATATCAGTGACATCAGAAAGTGCTGATAATTGAGTTCTTGCTGTTTCAGTCTTTGGTCTTCAACTTCAGAACAGCTTTACTGAATTTAAGTCAGAATGTTGGAAGAACACAAGAGCTGTTGGCCAGTTTCTCACTGGGATCGTCTTAAAGCACAAGAAGAAAATAATCCAACCCTGTTATTAATATAGGCATTGCAAAGCATGTCTGAGGAACATTATTTGGATACTATTGTTTCAATATTATTGTATCCTGACATTCTCACAATGTCATGAAATATGTCCCTAAGATTTCAGTTTTAGCTGTCAAAATTTATGTGACTGCGATGTGCATAGTTTATTTAAATTAAACTTAATAATTATATAGCAAATGGAAAAGGCATTAATCCTGCTGTTTTATTTATTTATAAACATTAAGATGTGCACAGAATCTCTAAAGCCATGCAATCTATTGCTTTCCATAGAGTTTGAGATGGAAAATATATTTTCTACAACCCGAATGTCAGTTTTTTAAAAACAGATTATGTAGACCTCAAGGTGCTATCACATAGCCTTCCCCATCTAAGATCTCAAGATGGGATGGGCTTCAAAATTCCTAAACCTAGCATGACCATTTTCATATTCCAGAAAACTCAGGAGATTGTATTCTATACCTAATTAGATTTGCGAAATCTAAAATGACTAAATCTGCATTAAGTTCAGAACAAAGTTATTTTATCTTCTACCTCCACCCCACCCCCCCAATATCTATCTATCCCAGTTAATTCTTTATTAATGATGTGACTTTTTGGAAGAACACAGTGCCTTGGCATATACTGACTGATACCATTTCAAAGGGAGATATTTCCTACTTCCATCTGGAATTAAACTTGAAATCTTTTGCTTATATGGCAGGTATGATACTGTTAAGCACATCTTTGCTGTTAAGAATGTCTTATTCTTACAAGAATATAGCTCACAATGACTAACTATAATAACTGGGACTAATTGTAATGTTTATTAACTGAAACAGGAGATGTGGTGGTTCAGTGGCTTAATAATGCTGGAGATGGTCTTTGCTCCAGCAGTTTGCTCCACAGTTTACTGTGTGACAGGGTAAGTTCCCATTACTTCCCTCAGTTTCTGCCCACCCAGCAGTTCGAAAGCATGTTATATGTGAATAGATAAATAGGCACCACTTCGGTGGGAAGAGGAGCTGGTGCTTCATGTGGACGGTCAAATTCCTGCTGTTGCTGGACCTTCCCAGATGCAACACCTGTTTGTGAGGTGATTTTGGTGGAAAGACAAAGCCCTGGATACTACTGCAGGAAAGCCACTCATCTTTCTTTCTGGTACAGTGCTAGCATGCCGCCCCGCCCCCCCCTGCCAATAGTGCACCATGGATAGTGCGCAATCATGAATCAAACGAGTTAGTAGTCTTAAGGCAGTCAAATAACTACTCTGTATTAGCATTGTAGTCTTCTGACTACTGTAACATTACCATAGGATAAATAAAATAACTGATACAGAAATAAAAAAAGGTAAAGGTTCCCCTCGCACATATGTGCTAGTTGTTCCTGACTCTAGGGGGCGGTGCTCAGCTCCGTTTCAAAGCTGAAGAGCCAGTGCTGTCCGAAGACGTCTCCGTGGTCATGTGGCTGGCATGACTAAATGCCAAAGGCACATGGAACGCTGTTACCTTCCCACCATAGGTGGTCCCTCTTTTTCTACTTGCATATTTTACGTGCTTTTGAATTGCTAGGTTGGCAGAAGCTGGGACAAGTAATGGGAGCTTCCCCCGTTACGGGGCACTAGGGATTCGAACTGCTGAACTGCTGATTGGGACCTTTCGATCAACAAGCTCAGCATCTTAGCCACTGATACTTTTGTGTATCTACAGGAATGCTTGGATGGAACATACATGTACATGTTATCTGTAATTTCCATTTAAGCAAAAAAGCTAGTACCTATTTTTTTCTGTTTGAACAGGACATTTCCAATATCTTATAAGTATTATGATGCAGAGAGTGCATGTTAAGTAATCACTCCACAAAAGAAAGTGATGAAAAAGACTTTCATTTAAGACTTTAGCTTGGTTAGAATGGTGCTTCACAGCATACTTACCATCACAGTTAGTTCACTCTTTTATAACAGCAAGACAGGGAAGCCCTACAGAGAATGGCTCCTGGAAGTCTTTTCAATTCCTTAATAATAGATCCAACTAGGGTATGAGATAGGAAAGGCTTAGAATGGAAGATACGACAGCATTTAGCACCCTGTTCAAATGTTCTTTTGTTAGCTTCTCTTCCCACACCAAATTTTTGTAGTGTTCAGGATTTTGGAAAGTTATTATGCTAATGGTAGGCAGGTGGACAGACTCCTGATATTCTCTTTTCATAATTTCTTTCCAACATTATATTGGGCTGGAAAGAATTTAAAAGAAGCAAAAGCATAATCTGAAGACATTTTTAATGTCATTGGAAAGACACTGCCAAAATTAGGTAATTACGACTGAATCTTTTCACATTTAATTTTCTTCTGATCTCATTTATGTTTTATATCTTTTGTGGAAACATGTTAACTATTATGCATTTATATGGCATACACTTGCCAAAAGGTCCTTGGAGACTACCTACATTTTACAACTTAAGTGCACAACTAAAGGGATTGCTTTTTTTTTTTTTAAAGATAAATGATTACCTAATGTGTAGTACTGACTAAAATGTAGTAGCATCACACTATTATATCATTAGTCAAACTGAATTCTAAAAAATGCTAGGTAATTGATAATTTTATATTACGAGTGTAACCTTTCTGAATAAAGCAACAACCAAATCATATGATTTAGAGATAAAATCATACTATAAAATTCTGAACTTTGACTCTATCTAACTTACTGGAATGTTTTCTGTGTTTCAGTAATTTAACTGTTTCAAGTCAGATTCTACATTTGCTAACATACCTTTGGCCATCTCAGTTGTATTAACAAAAATTCCCTTATTGTAGCTGGGTGGTCTTCCTGAGTTCCTTGTTTAACTTCTTCCCAAATATTTAATCTGATGTTGGTTTTATTCTTTTTTTTTTTTACCACTTCATTTCAGCAGTGAATATCTGATAATATAGTACTTCTTAAGCAACAGGATAATTTGCACATGTGGAATGCCATATTCAATTTCACTGCTTATTGATGGGATAAAAACAATAATCTTCTATTTATTTCATAGTATTGTTGTTGAACAAGTAGAAGTTCTTTGCTAATTTTTTTCATACCCTGGGAAATCTGTCATAATTTTGATGTAGGGCCCCAAATTTTGTCTGCTGTATTTCCAAATTGTTTTTACAAAAAAGACTCGCTTTCAAGGTGTTAAAAATAATATTGTTCATGGCCAATAAATATTTTCAGGATCTTTATTGGTTTAGTGATTATGACCCTTTATAATAAACTTAAAGGCTCACAGATTGAAGTTGTATAGAAATCTTATGAATATCTGAAGTGAACAAGATAATCCATTCTTATAATAAAATTCTTAAGAATAGATGTGACCTAGATTGGAAAAAGAGAGTCAGTTTAGGATAGTGGATCTATTAGCACCTATTTAGAAATTGGGTGAATGTGAGCTCTAATTCTGCCTTAGGCACAAAACTAACTGGGTGACCATGGGGTCAGTCACTCTTTCTAGTACTGGAAAGCAGACAAGACACTTTTGAAAACTTGTCAAGAAAACTTCAGTGACTTGTCCAGTCAATCGCCAGGAGTCCAGACTGACATGAAGGCACTAGAAAAAAAAAACATTGGAAAATATTCAATCCTATTCACAGTTTAGTCAAAATATGAATATAAAAAGAAATAGACTGATGCCCACCTGCCTACAGTAGCTACTGTTCTATTCTTGCCTCTCTAAGAACCTCTGCTCTGCGGTTAGGGAATATATGTACATTTATGGGTACACAGATTTTTTTTAGCCTCATGGAAGAGTAGGAGCTTTAAGCAGCTGTATTCTAGATATATCTTCACAGCAACGTCTGAGTTCACATATGTGTAAAAGAAACTGCATCAGTATCAGTCTATAAATCTGGCATTTTATAACGGGACTGTAAGGGACAAGTAGCCAAGTTGGCTGTATTTTTTTTTAATAAGCCCCTGGAATTTGAAATTTTATTGTGCTACTCCTCCGTTCTATCATTCTCCTGCCCAAATCTAATATTAGCTCCCCTCTGGGGAAATGGAATATCCATATGCTGTTTCTCATTTTCTCGAGGTTAAGTTTTAGATCATCATAATGATGCAGGCTGAAAAGATCCATATCTCTACTTCACAGATCAGATTCAGGTTTTCTTTTCTGCTTGCTCTGAAGTTACTGTTTTATTATGTTTTTAACAATAAAGACTCTAATCCAATATATAGTTTGGTAGTAGTCTAGGAGGAATATTACATTTTATGAGGCCTCACTTTAAGACTAAAGTGGATGCTGTTCTCTAGGCATAGAATCACCATCTCATTTGGTGACCTGAGATCTTTTTAGCTTGTGTCTTTGAAACTCTACAACTATGTATATTGTTAGAACTGGAGTTCTCTATAGGGCAAGGATAAGTTCCAAGTCTGTTTATAATTATTGGACTCCAACCACAGCAGGAATTATGTTTAATCTTTTAAATTACTTTCTGGCCATAATAATTGCTACACATTATAAACCAGTTGACTTCTGCCAAAAATAATCCCTCCTGGAATCTATTGTTGGAGGAGTGTGAAGCAAGCACATGGTTGGTAATTGACCTTGAAATAGAGATGGGCAAATCTATAGAATTTGATATCACTCAGCAGTTGGTTTTTCCAGCCTCAAGTTTGTTCCATCACATTCTCTTAACAGTCTGCCATTTGCAAAAACACTGCACAAAATTTTGCAATCCCCACGTCTTCATTTTTGTAATGCAAAATGCCACCATTTGTAAGATATGAAGACTTTATATGACTTTGCTTTTAATACCCATAGTTGTAACTATAAATTCTCCAAGTCCTTTTTTATGTAGGTGCAATTCCTCCTTTCTTCTTTTCTTCCTTTCTTCCTGTCTTAGTACAGGCTTTTAAAATGAACTTTTTCAATAAAGCATTTCTGAGAAATGCAACTGTGTTTACGCTTCTATTCACCTATGTATTTCTTTCTCTCAGAAATTGGTGTTTGCAAAAATTTGATAGAATGAAGAAGTGGCCTTTTATGTTAGTGTTTATTCCATTGCAAAGTTCATTCCACTGAGCTTTTAACTCTCAGTTCAAAGACATCAGAAAACTCTCATACTTTATAATCCCGGACGTTATTTGGAAGAATTTGAGATTCCTCTCTTGAATCATTTAATTGCAGAGCAAAAGCAAAGGTATCAGAATCTAAAATGCTGATAGAGGTTGAATATTATTGCTTAATTGCCTTATGGCATTTCCCAGTTTTAGCCTAGTTCTGGATTATTGGCAGATTTACATAGAACTGAGGGTGATATCTTTTCATTATGTGGTCCAAATTATCTTATTAGGGCTTCTGTATTCTGATCAATGTTTTCTTAGTGAGATTTTTTTGTTTATAAACATTAGTTTTAATCCTTATAGTGGCAAGTAATATGCAACCATTTTTATTTTGGGCTTTAAAGTATGGGGAGGGGGTGATAAATATTTGTTCTCTTCCAGCTATACATTTTTCCACAGTCTAGTGTTTCTTCATCTACTAATGTAACCCTGGCAGCTATCCCAGCACAATTCGGACTGGAAACATTTACTGGATTTTGTGCTTGTTTTCATACATAAAAAATGTTATTTTATTTGATTGCCAAACATGTTCTATTTTAATATACATCTACTTTCATTCTCACATTCTAGCGATGTCAGAAATCTTTTCTTAACTAGTCCCTGAGCCAACATATTATATCTGAGAATGGCAGGAAAATGGATTTTTGGGGTGTGTGTGTGTGTGTGCTGGTGGAGGTTGTGTTAACATTTCCAGAAATGGAAACAAAAATGCTAATAGTACAGCATAGTTTTTCTTTTTTGTGTTTTCTCTTTCATATATATAAAATTGTCAGGCATTAGATTTCATTCCTATATTTGTAACAGTCGCAATATCATATTTACATTAAAATATTAACTAGCTATTGACTAAATCATAATATTGAATTCTGGGAAAATAGTTAAACATTTTTACTGACTACTAATAAGTCACCCTTGATATCCAAGTTCTGATGTCTTACACAGATGAAAGCTATGTGCAGATTGAATAGACTGAGCATACCTGGCTATTTCTTATAAAGTTGCATCCTTAATTTTTAAAAGGATTGAAATAGGAATATAAAATCTGATCATATTTCTCTTTTACATTGTATTGCATTTGATGTAATCTTAGTTGTTTTTTCTAAAAAAAATGAAGATTAGATTGAACTCTGGTCTTTGACTTTCATCAGCTATCTACAGTGTATACAATATTTCTTTCACTAATTTAAATTACATTTTCATTATTTAGTCGATCTTTTCTTATTACCTCTTGCAAAATAAATATTTAAAATTTTAACCCATTGTTTTGTTTATAATTAATGCCTTAATTAAGGGTAGTATACTACTCACACAAAGACATAAATACACAGAAAGATGTGAGAAAATATACTAGGAAAATCATTTTAATCTATTTCAGTTTGTGACAGAGGTAATTCAGGAGACTTTATACCACATTACAACTTACTTTTTTCATATGGGAAAGAAGTGGGAAGGTGATCTATTTCCTTGTGTTTTTTTAATGCCATTGCTTTATTCAATTTTTAAATGGAGTTTTTTTTTGGCCTTGCTAAAAGGGACAACTTTCCAAACTTAATTTCGGAAGACTTTGTCACTATGGGAAAATGATAGGGAGGTGAAAGGAGAAATTGGTGACTCATATTGGCACTATCTGGGTGCACAAGAAAACCTTATCTCTCCATTGTTGTCAGTATAATGACATTGGGCTCCTGCAGATAAACATAAATTCAGCAACTAGAAAGCTTAAATACAGTATATGAAGGTGTAAGCTTTCTCACTTCTACATGAAACAACATCTTGGACTGTCAGGATCCTAGTTCTTTCCAAAAACTTTTCTCTTGTAAGCATTTGCGCCGAACATTTGGTTTCCTGCAAGGAACAGATATCCTTTGATATTTACTGGGCTTGGTCTTAACAAGGGCATTAATATGGAATCCCTTCTGTATTCTACATGGCCTGAAGCTTTCTTTTTTTATAATAAATCTCACCATTAGATTTCACCATTTCAATGAAAAGACAATGATCTCTTGGTGGGTCTATTTTTTCTTAGCTTCAGAGGGCAGGCACATTTATATGTGTGGACAGAAGTGGAGAATTAAGTAGCAGTCTTTAGGTGCAAAGGAAAAAACGGGTCTACCTATGAGGTTAGTTGGATTGTATTTCAGAGCTAAAAGAGCTGAAAATACAGATAACGCTGTACATGATTCACTCAACAAAAAGATTATTAAACTTGCAGGCTTAGGACATGATCTGGCCCTAAGTCATCTTTTTGCAATGAAGGAGCCCCTCCTGCCTCTGTTGAAAATTGACAACAGCTTCTCACTGTCTTTGGACAGGACACACCCCAAAATAATTAAAGATTCATAACATAAAAGCAGTTAAACATCTCCCTATAAAACAAGGGAAAATGGGAGAATTGGCACAGCTGACATATAAGATGGCCCTTTCTGCTTTGTCTACCTGCAGTGACCCCAGGGGTGAAATCTACTTACCTTCCCTACCAGTTTGAAGTGTGCGCTCGTGTGCAATTTTGGACCCTCTGTGCATGCTCAAAGCCTTCTGCACATGCACAGAGGGTAAAAAACAGGTTACTTCCTGGTTAAAACCAAGTAACGACATCCAGGTGGGTGAGTGGCACCTTGTGCTGCTGCTGCTACCGGTTCTCCAAACCACCTGCTGCTGCCGTTACCGGTTCAGTAGAACCGGTAGCATTTCACCCCTGAGTGACCCTCCCTTTATTATCAACATTTTGATAATAGCTCTTGACCACTAAATATTATCTGTTCCTGTTCCACCATCTTGTTCTGTTCTGCCTGCCTATGAATTTTCATTTGAGTTGAAGTTTAAACAGGGGAATTAAAACAAATAACCCAAACAATGAGGCTTTCATTTATTGGCTTTTTGATAGCATAAGGTGACCAAGGCCAACATAGCCTTTGCTCAAGTAGATATTTCTTGAGACAAATACCTGATAAATGCCATACTAAAACTATTTGGGGGGAGACTGTATATATGATGTACATTTAACTCATTAAGATATGCTTTTAATTTGATAATACCCATGTGGCAGTGGTGCCCAAATGCATTGTATTTGTATTTTGAATTTGTAAATTTCATCTGTTTTCATTGGTAGGTAGGGAGAGAAAAGAAAGGACATAAAGCATAAAAGGGGTCTTTGTAATATTATAGTCAGGCAGTCTCATTATTAAGGTGCTTCATCAAAGCTTATGTGACAGTGTGTAGCATTTGGAAACTATTATCTGAGATATGTCATATACAATCCCATGTATTTATAAATATTACATTAACATTTCATTAAACTCTTAGAAAAGCACGTGCATTGGATTTATTTATTTTACACATTCATCATTTTAATGATACAGCCAACAAAAATATTTTTACCAGTGTATAGTTAAGCTATAAACATTATAGTATCATGGCCTGTGAAAAATAAAAGATTTGGATCCTGAATTTGGATCCTGATTTTTTTTCTCAATTTAGGGTTGAATTGAATCCACTGACATCTGAATTAATTGTGGAACACACTAAAGCAGGCCACATACTTATGACTCCTTATTGTCACATCTTCTTTCCTTTCCTTTCCTTTCCTACTTTTAAATTCCATGCTGACTATTTAGTATCTAGAGGTAAACAATCAGTATCTAGTATTTAGTATCTAGAGGTAAACATTTGTGGACTGGTGGATTTATTTGGAATTGCAAGGAGTTGTTGCAATAGAGGAAAATTGCCTATTCACTAAATGGCTGTTAGGTAGATATGATTGGTAAGCTGTCCATCACTCATCTCTCAGCTGCTTTCTATGTCTCCAGGACCTGATTCTAAAAATGCTGGCAGCCTACGGATACCATGGAACCAAGCTGGCATCCACAGTTTTACAAATGTTAGTTGCATAAAAGACATAGTGACAAAACTGAACTTTTACTGTAAGCCTCAGTTTCTCCCCCATTACTCTGAAGCATGTGGCATAACTTTGCTAGAGAGGGATGTCCTAGAATTCTTTGGCTTCTCTATCATGAGTCAGAACAGCTTCACTGAACAATGGAGGCGGAATTCAGCAGATTGCTCTTTAGGGGTTCTTCACCACATATAAACATTTTAGAAATAGAGAATGTATGCGTAATGCCAAATTCAAAATGGAAAGTGGATAAGAGGAAGGTTCATGATGTTAAAAAAATTAACATTTCTATTTTTTTTCTCTAAATGTCAATGTCCAGGAAAATCAGAAAAGAAAATGTTACCAATTCACTGTGAAATTGAAAATGACAGTAATTAGTATTTGACTCTGTTTTCTATCCTGCTTGTGAGGTGCATTGTTTAAGCTGAACTGCTGATTATAGCATCAGAACAATGGCTTTTCCAGTTCTGAAAATAGATGTATTTAGATAAAAATGGCAGATTGCCAGGAACACCCTGTTTGGATGTACTTTGTTCAGTTGGGAATCTGGATTCCTAGCCAAAATAAAGCAATCACACCAAAACCAACCTATCTGAGTCTTTAGTTAATGTTTTTCTTATTTCTCTTTAAAAATTTCCTTCACCTATTTTTTTCATTATAACTTTATTTTACTTGATGTTAGGAGTGAGCAATAAAAAAGAAATATCGAAATGTAGTATCAATAAATCCAATAAAATATTATTATAGTTGCCATTTCCACTTATGACAAATGAATCATATTTACAGCATTATCTTTCACCAACTGTATATACATGCATGACATTTGTGTGTACAGTATATTGGACCAAAAATTTGCATTCTTTGAGACCAGATAAAAATGGTGGATAGTTGTTTAATGTTTGTAGTAATGTAAAATTTAGATGGGACAAAGGTTGCAGTCCCAGAACTTTGATAAATTATTTCAGTATCTTTATGGTTTTGTAGTGTCATCAATTGCTTTGGATATTTTATTTTATAACTCAAAGCAGTTGTACTCCTGCTCCTCTATTTTCCCATGACCAACAGTTCTGTGATTTAGATTGGACTGAGAGAAAGTGATTGACCAAAATCACCCAGCCAACTTCTAAGCTTAAAGGAGGCTTAGAACCTACAGTTTTCAATCATAGCACCTTAACCAGTATACTTGCCTATCTTAAGATTTATAAGTTATAAATAATGAAATCTACTCAGGGCTGACTTAACGCATGGACCTGATGGACACTTGCCCGTGGGCCCCACGAGCATAGAGGCCCCATACTAATCTGTGTATGTTAACCCTTCAATGCACCTTGTATCATATAAATACAACATGGGTTATGTATGGGTTACTGAGTATTATTGTGTTTTTCAAGCCTCGTGTATTATTCAAATGTTTGTCATGTTGATTAGTTGTTGCCGCACAGCATGTTTTTAATGTTTCAACACCAATTTTGTTGGAAGTGCCAATAAAATAAATATATGTTTAATTTTTTTGACCATTTAATTTTTATTCCTGTGAGTAGTTATCCTAGGAGCCCCAGCACACTGCTTTCCCGGGGCCCATATTGCTGTTAAGACAGCCCTGAACTATTCCTATAGGAGTTGTGTTTGGTCCTAACTTTCTTTCAAAGAACAACAAAACACACATCTTTTTCTAGGCCTCTATTTTTAAATTGTTGCTAATTTCAGCTTTGAATTGTAATCTTTGTCTTATATATTTATACAGTATTTTGCATTATACATTTGTCAGCACTGAGTATTTCAATATAGTTTTTAAGACCAAAATTATAAATAATAATGCAAAAGAAAATTCCATTCCAAATCATCTTGAAAATATTGATGTGATACTTTCCAAGAAGAACTTAAAGAATGGGAACATTTTGAAGCTGAGCTCATGCATATGAGTTTATCAAATCACTCACTCTAATAATCATTTTAGAATCTTTAAAGACAGTTAAGTGAAAATTTTAGTGTCTAACCACTGGTATTTGAAAAATAATTTCTTTCAAAAATTTAGAACAGACTAATTCTACCATATGTTCTTTCTGAATCACAAACAGAAGTTAGTAAAAGTTCTGCTTGTTCTTAACTCTAAACTTTAAAAAAATGGCAGCACCCAAGCTGTTTGTGTCCTGCTTCTGCACAGCCTTTTCCACGTATATAAGCCATAGTGATCAAGCTAACTGTTTTTCTTCTCTTCATTGCCAAATTGCTGTCCAATTATATTTCATTGATATTGCTATCTTAGCATTCTAAAAGTTCTAGTGTCAACACTTCTGGTAGACACCAATTTTGGAAAATCTAGTTCATTCGATTATTCCATTCCTTTTCCTGTTTTCACCATCATGGGCAAACATACATAGTTCTACAAATGATTAATGGATAGTCTATCTATGTTTATTCAGTGGGGCTTACCTCCAGATAAATATGAACCAGCTAGGAGTCTGAAATAATCTTTCTTTGTAACAAGGTCTTATTTCAGTCTTTGTTTTGGCCATTGCTGACTCAGGAAGGGAACAGTCATGGGATTGATATCTTATAAAATTCTTCTTGTATATGTGAACTTATGGTAAGTTCATAGTTGTGTAGGGCAACTGTCACGGAATGAAGTAAGGCATATTTTAATGTACTCTTTCAGAAAATAAAATGATGCAAAATATACAATATTTTATTATGATCATTAAAGGTGTGAAAACAATGATACAATTAGACCAGGAATAAGCATCCTGCATCCCTAGGGTGAGATATGCCTCCATTCCCTTTATTATAGCCCAATGAGACTATCTTTATCATGTTTGTCAAGAACTGATGGCACAATTCCCTGCCATTCTCAGATGGGAAAAACATAATAAATGTTTTATAATAAATAGTATTGTGATTATTAAAAATCCAAATAACACTTTAAAATACCTAAATCCTATAGCCTTTACCACTTATAAATTTTGATTTGATTTGATTTTTTTATTTGCCACCCATCTTGTAACGAACAACTTTCATGCTTCCAGCATGAAGACATTAAAATCCTAACAAATAAATATCTTTAAAAAAATAAAATACAACTGATATAGTCTTGCATTCTTTGCAGTGCTCTTTATCTCACAAATGGTTAGTGTGGCTCTTGCCAGGCCTTCCTGTGGACACAATGAAAATCTTGAAGATACATTCTAATTACAGTATTTTTTCAGACTATAAGATGCTCCAGACTATAAGATGCACCTAGCTTTTGGGGAGGAAAACAAGAAAAAAAAAATCTGCCTCTGCCTCCCAGCATCTATCTGGTATTCATCTAGCCTGTTCACTGCGGCCTGTTTGTCACCATGACCCGTTTGCCGCCGTGGCCCATTTGCCACCACGCCCCATTTGCCGCCATGCCCCATTTGCCACTGCCACGTCCATTCGCCGCTGTGTCCCATTCTAGAACAGCTGATCGGCGCCACACCAACCCCCCTGACCCCCACCGCAATATTCACTGTATAAGACGCACAGACATTTCCACCCCCTTTTTGGGTGAGAAAAGTATACTCCAAAAAATACAGTATGTTGCTAAAAAGATTTTCTAAGTAAAGGAGGAAAAAATATTGTTTAATATCTTATTAGCAAGGTAGGTGGCTTTTCTAGAAACTTTAGTCCTCAATTATTCAAATTTAATTAATATCTGAGATTCTTTCTTTAATCCTTTGGAGAAGTTTGAAAATATATAAATTATATGTATTCAAGTATAAATATCTGGGCAAAATGAAAGTGTGAAGCTTATTTATAGACCATCCTTTGAACCTCCCATCCAATTAGAAAAAATAAACATTAAAAGAAGGTGGGTTGTTTTTTTTTTTACTGAACTCCCAACATGAAAGCCCTAACATGCAATTCTAAATCCAGACTACAGTACCTTGCGGTAGGCCTATGGTCTTCTTGCTTAGCTTGCTTGCTTCTGAGGCATTTAGTTGATCCTTGAAGTTCTTATATTTTGCACAATTTTATGATTAAGTTATTTAAACCTATATGTTCTTAACTCGTATCTTTAATTTTCTTTGCAGAATTTGGAAGAGGTGGGAGTAATTTTGCAACTGATCCTAGGTCTTATAGATATACATCTGCGTATTTCCCTCTATGCTGCATTAAATCTTGTACAGATATTTATGTTTGGCTGAGTGCTCTGGGAAATGAATACTACATTTTCATGTGAAGGAAGAAGTATAATTATGCTGTATCACAAAACTATATCCTTCAAGATTCAGCATTTTAAACTGCTTGCATCTTATAATTATCACCACTGCCAGAGCTTGCCTTTTCTGCATAATTAGTGTCTAACGTTTAAAACCTCTAAAATTATTTGCAAGAGATGTTCTTTGTGTTTCTCTGTCTCCCTTCTCCCTTTTGCTTTGTTAACATTTGGGAAGAAACATTTCCTCCAGCTTTTAAATTATGTAGGAATATCAACAGGACATAATATTCCTCTTTTTTTAAACCTATCATGTAAACATTGAATGCTACTAAGAGAAAGATGCAGCCTATATTCATATTCAATTCATGCTCAATTTCTAACCTGGATATAAATGTATGTATTTTATTTGCTAAATTTAGAATGATAATGTATGCCGACAGAATTGCATTTTATATGCTAAAGAGCATGAAAACATAGTTAACTCCTTCAAGTAGATTATTAATTCTTCAAGTCTCATTTCAGTGCAAGGTCTGGTAAAATGAATGAACCTTAAACAGGCAAAGAAACAAATATTCAAGGCAAGCTGGACGCCCGTGCTTCGCTATGAAACTATGTGATCGGGCATGATAAAGTGACACTTAAAGCCTGAAATTTAATGTAGAATGTGTAACTCCATAGCATCAGAGCGTGTTAATATAAAGTAACCGGCAGAGGGGGAGGGCAATAGAATGTTCTAGCCAACATGCCGGATGAGTCAAGCGCTGGCCACGGCGATGCCCGGTTTAGTGAAGGAGAAGCATCAGAGCATGTTAATATAAGGCAACTAGCAGTTGGGACAGAGTTCCTTTCAGGTGGGGAGGGGGAGTAAAACATCTAACTCCTTAGCATCAGAGTGTGTGAATATAATACTGTATATGAAATACTAATGATCTGATGGCCATTTCGAAAAATTCTCTCTTAGTGAGCACCTAGAAGCCAAGAGAAACATACGTGCCAAATTTCAAGTTTGTAGGCTTTATTGTTCTGGAGATTTTGTGATTAGTGACTGGTATTTGGCTTTTATATACAGTATAAAGATTAAGGCCATTGTTTGCAAAGTGATAATAGCAACAAATCCAGGAACATACATTTTTGAACCAAAAGTGAGAAAGGATTGGACATTGGAATACATGCAACTATATCTAACAGTCTTATTATTGCATGTAGTAGTCCTACCAAAGAAGACCCAGCCATTATTTGTCTGAAGGTGAAAAGAGTTAGGGTAAAGATTAACATCAGCATTTTATTTATTTTTATTTATTTTATTTTATTTTATTTTTATTAAATTTATATACTGCCCTACTCCTGAACAGGGTGGTGAACAGCCAAAAAATAAAACACATAGATTACAAATTTAAAAGACAGTATAAAACCACATTAGATAATTTGGCCTGGGACAAATTAAAACACCCCCAATACTTAAGACAAATTTAAAATTTACAATTTAAAAAGTTAAAAGGGAAAAGTATTAATATTAATATTAGCATTAATAAAGCATTAATATTAGCATTAGAATCTAAATTAGAATGCAGCCCAGTTCTTGTTAATCGTATCCACAGACTCTTTGGCAGTATTATAAAAATGTTTTGCATTACATTTTCCAAGGCATTTTTTTCAATTTAAAAATCCAGTCAGCAACTCTGAAATTCCTAAGTGTTCCTGTATTCAAATACTAGAGAGTCCTATCTCTGCTTAACAGTACTGGTGTCTTGATTAAACAAGACTGGATATATGTTGCCCCCTGCTAAAGCTAAAATAAAGTGGCACCTACCTCACAAAATGAAATTGTAGAATACCCCAAGCCAACTACATTATTTAGGCAAAACATTTAGGAACATAGACACTTCTCTCTTTTCCTGGAAATAAAATTTTATTGAATTATTTTCTTTAGAAGTAGTCCTCGACTTACGACCATAATTGTGCCCAATATTTCTATTGTTAAGTGAGACATTTTCTAAGTGTGTTTTGCCCCATTTTATGTCCTTTCTTGTCACAGCTGTTAAGTGAATCAACACAGTTGATAAGTTAGTAACATGGTTGTTAAGTGAATCTGGCTTCCCCATTGATTTTCCTTGTCAAAAGGTTGCAAACGTTGATCACATGACCTTGGGACAAAGCAAAGGTCATAAGTATGAGTCAGTTGCCAAGCATCTGAATTTTGATAACATAATGCAAAGGTTGTAAGTGATGAAAAATGGTCACAAGTCACAAGTCAGTGCCGTTGTAACTTTGAATGGTCACTAAATGAACTGTTGTAAGTCAAGCACTACCTGTACTTCTGATTCAAATATTAGTCCATAGTTTTTCTTTTTTTTTATTGAAAAAGTTTTACAATTACATTTTCTCCCCAATTTCCCCCCCACCCTCCCTGACTTCCCTAACCCTCTCTAACCCCCCCAACCCTCCCCTCCCCCCCAGACTTCCTCAAAATGTAATCCAAATCAGAATCCCCTTTTTATAAAACTTGAACCCGTCCATCCCCTGTATATTTTTCACATCTTCACAAAGTTCTATTATTATTCTATCCCTATATAATACTTTCAGTTAAAAGCTATCTGATATTTCCTAGTTTGATATTTATTCTGCACATAATCTATCCACTTTTTCCACTCCCATTCATAAGTCTCTTGTGAGTGATCTTTTAAATATGCTGAAATCTTCGCCATCTCTGCAAAACTGGCCATCTTCAAAGTCCATTCTTCAATAGTGGGCATAGCTTCATTTTTCCAATATTGACCTATCAGTAATCTCGCTGCTGTTATCATATACAATATCAACTTTGTTTCACCCAATGTAAAACCCTTAGCTATACCCAATAAAAACAATTGTGGAGAAAACTGAATTTTTTTCTTCAAAACATTCTGCATAACCCACCAGATTTTTATCCAAAAAGCCTTCACTTTCTTACAAGTCCACCACACATGATAATATGTGGCATCTAGGCAGTCACATCTCCAGCATTTTGGTTGAACATTAGGGTACATGCACGACAATTTCTTAGGATCTAAATGCCATCTATAAAACATTTTATAAAAAATTTCCCTCAAATTCTGCGACTGTGTGAATTTAACATTCTGAACCCATATTTTTTCCCATGTTTCCAACATCACTGGTTCTGCAAAATTTTGTGCCCACTTTATCATGCAATCTTTAACCAATTCAGTTTCTGAATCCCTTTCTAACAAAACATTATAAACCCTTTTAATATGCATTGGACCTTTCTCTTTTATATGTCTAACCAATTCTTCCTCATGCATCATTATACCAGTTTTTTGGTCCTCTTTCCATCTCAATTGAAGTTGATTATACTGTAACCAAGTTAAACTAATCCCTTCTTCCAACAGCGTTTCTAAAGTCTTCAGTTGTCATCTGCCCGTATCTGCAAAAAGAACTTCTTTATATAACCCCCCCCCCCCCGAGTGACATTATATTTGTATTCCACATGATATGACCAAGATCCAGCTATAACGGTATTTTGTAATCCCATTTGAATCGGTGCTTCTTCCAAACTCTCATCAAAGAGTCTCTAAGTATGTGGCTTTTGAATACTTTATCCGCTTTGTTCTCATAAAATAAGTAAGCATGCCAACCAAATTCAAGATCAAAACTTTCTATATTCAATATTCCAGTCTTTTTCCTTCCAAACCAATCACTTGCTTGCGTCAAAGCTGCTGCTTCATAATATAGTTATAGGTTTGGAAGTTTAAGGTCTCCCCTTTCTGGAACATCTTGCATAATTTTCAGTTTAACTCTCGGCTTTTTCTCATTCCAGACAAACTTATTCAGTCCTCTTTGCCATTCTCTCAGTTGTTTATCACTTTTAAGCACCGGAATCATTTGAAACAAAAAAAGAAATCTTGGCAAAATGTTCGTCTTAACTGCTGCTATTCTTCCAAGTAGAGACAGCTGCAGTTTTTATCAGGTCTCCATATCTTTCTGTATGTCTCGCCACAACACCTCATAATTATTTTGAAACAGTTTCGTATTTGATTCTGCAACCTGAACTCCTAGATATTTAACCTTTGGTACTATCTCAAAACCTGCCTTGCTTTCAAGTTCCTGTTTTCAATCTTGTGTTATATTTTTAACTATCATCTTAGTTTTTTTCTGGTTCAATCTAAATCCTGATACTGTACCATATTGTTCTATAATGTCTTTCATCTGGATTATTGGTTCCATCAGCTGTGTTAGGGTAACAACCAGATCATCTGCAAATGCCCTTATTCTGTATTCCTCTTGCCTTATCACTATTCCTTTCAAAGTACTCGAGTCCCATATTGTATTCAACAAGACTTCTAATGTTAAAATAAATAACAATGGGGATAACGGACAACCTTGTCTTGTTCCTTTTTCAATATTAAAATCTGTTGTCAAACTTCCATTAATAATAATCTGTGCCTTTTGTTCTTGATAAATTGCTGAAACCGCCTGTATAAATTGATCCCCAAAGTCCATCTTTTTTAAAGTCTTTAATAGAAAGTTCCAATCCACTCTATCAAAGGCCTTCTCCGCATCCAAGAAGACCAGCACTGCAGGGATCTGTTTATTCTTCTCGAGATATTCCAGTAAATCTATAATTTGCCTTACATTATCCTTCATGTATCTGCCTTCTATAAATCCCGCTTGATCACAATGAATCACCTCTTGAATAACTGGCATCAACCTGTTGGCTAATACTTTTGCAAATATTTTATAGTCATTATTCAGAAGAGATATTGGTCTAAAATTCTCAGGTTTTTTAGGACCTATTTGCTCTTTCGGTATCAATGAAATATAAGCTGTTTTCCATGATGGGGGTATTTTACCCCCTTGTTGTATACTACAAAATAGATCTTTAAGATGTTCAATCATTTCTGCTTGTAAGGTTTTATAGTACACCGCAGTTAAACCATCCATCCCAGGAGCTTTAGCTGTTTTCAATTGTTTAATTGCAGCAATAATCTCCTCAGCTGTTATAAAATGATTCATTCTCTCCTTTTGTTGATTAGTAATTTTTGTGACTCTTTTATTTTCTAGAGATTTCTCTATAAATCCATTCTGTGTATCATCTTTGGCATATAATTTAGTATAATAATCTACAAAAACTTCTTTAATTAATTTTTGTTGAGAAATTTCCTTCCCTCCAGTATCAATACTATCAATGATCCGTGTACTCTGCTTCTTCCTTAGTGTATAAGCCAACTATCTGCCCGGTTTATTAGCGTTGCAAAATGTGTTATGTTTCGCAAATTGTAAATTTGTTGCTGTTTGTTCCGCCATAAGCATTTGAAATTGATCTTTCAGAAGTTTTATAGCTCCTTGTATTCTTTCATCTGTTGGGTTTTTTATAAGTAACTGTTCTTTATTCTTTATTTCTGCTTCCATTTCAGATCTTTTCTGTTGTCGATTTAATTTGTGTTTAGAGTTCAAATGGATGAGTACCCCTCTCATATACGCTTTACTCGCATCCCACACGATTTCAATAGGGGTACCCTTATTCAAGTTCATTTCAAAAAATTCTTTCATCTACTTTTTAAGTTCTATTATATTCTTTTCATATCTAAACAGATTTTCATTTAATCTCCATGATCTTCTCTCACTCTTTCCCATCTCAATTTCTATCCATACCGGGCTATGGTCAGTTAAAGTCCTTGGAAAAATCTTTGTTCTTTTTGTTTTTACAAGTAGGTCAGCTGATAGTAAAATAAAATCAATCCTAGAAAAGGATCTGTGTCTATCTGAAAAAAAAGTAAAGTCCAATTCTTTTGGGTTATGTATTCTCCAAATATCTTTTAATTCCAAATCTTCTTTCATATCAAAAAAAGTCTGTGGTAGTCTAATCCTTGACTTCGCCAAACTCTTTTTATCTATTTTAGAGTCAATTACTCCATTCCAATCTCCCATAATTAAAATAGATCTATAGTCCCATTGCAATATTTTAGAATACAAAGTTTTGTAAAAATTGTCCTGTTGTTGATTAGGAGCATAAATTCCAATCACTAGAATTGGGCCACTTGCTGTGTGCAGTTCAATTGCTATAAACCTACCACATTCATCTGCTTCTATAATTTTAGCTGACAGTTTTTTATTTATATAAATAACCACACCATTCTTTTTTTCCAAATTTGAAGCTATAAAATGTGTTCCTAATCTTGAATTTATCAGATATTTTTGGTCTTGTGTTCTAACATGAGTTTCTTGTAAACAAATTATATCATTGTTAAATTGTCTCAAGTATGTAAATAATTTCTTCCTTTTCTGTGGTGAATTTAATCCATTCACATTCCAAGATAAAAACTTAATCGTCATGTACACTTTTTTGAAGCGACAAGCACATTTGCCGAAGATTTTCCGAGTCGGTAGTCTTCGGCTTTGCTCCCCCCATGGCTTCACATTCTTGTATATTACCCTTGACTCTTTTCTTATATTGCTGTGGCTTGGGCCTTTCCTGTTGTTGTTTTTCTTTGAGTTGCTTAGAAATTGCTCGAGTTATATGCTGATCTTTCGCTTCACACATCCGGGCTAGGTCCAAAGCCACTTCTCTTGTAGTCTATAGTTTTTCTTAATGGTGGGGCTGGCTCTTTGATTAAACTAGAAAGGAGAAGTTCTTCCCTATGCTAGGTTTGACAAAAATGTTACATACAATTTCACCTTATTTTACTTATATCCAAACACACCACAACAATCAGGTCTGAATTGAAGAACATTATGTGTTATTGTGAAGATTTAGACACCAAACCACTGATCTATGATGCATTTTTTGTTGCAAGGCATTTAAATTGTATTCAGGAGCACAAATGAAACAGATGGCACAAATTAGGGAACATGAACAAAAGTTCTTATATTCTTTAATACTTATCAATCAATGAATTTATATTCACACGATTACACTTTAGGTAATTAGCCTAAAGTGAGTGTGAGTCAGGGCATAAAAATTAAGCTTGTGCATAAGCTACAGATGGAGTCATCTCTCACACTTGTTTATGAAGCTGGAGGTTCGTTATGTTCTAGAATCATTTTTGAAGCTGCTTCCCTTTGGGAATATGACAGTATTTACACTATGTCAAGCAAACTAACTTATTTTTGTTGGTGTGATTGCTGAAATATTTAGTACATTTCCAAGAACTTGGTATAGTATATATTTCACTATCCTTGAATAGCATCTCTTTCTATCTTTGTTAATTTGAGCTTACAGTCTTTTTCCTGTTAAAAATCCTTTATTTTTGATGAGAAAGCTGTTTGTTATTGTTTTGTTACAGTAACACAAGATAGATACAATTGCTGAATTGCTGAACAAGACAATATCTTGTTGACCTTTTCTCCAATCACTTTCCTAGTTTTGTTGACATTATTTGTCTGGCCATGGCCATCTTGTCCTATCTCTGTCCATCCATTAACTTAGTTCTGCTGTTGTGCACATGTGTTGCTTTTGTATATTTTTATCTATAATTTTTTAAAGCCTTGCTTTAGCTCTTTTTAAACATTCCACTTGCTCTCTATTTACATGCTAAAATGGCTCCATACAAATCAATGGTTTTTACTATATCTAATTAGAATATATATAATTCTACAGTGACTCTGGACATTGTAAAACAAAAATAAATAATAACAAAGAAAAATAACATACAATATTAGAAAAATATCCAAAATAGTGACCAGATGGGAATATCTTGATAGCCAAAATGGAACACTATTCAAAAGTCTAATCTTAACAACTTTTCTAAAGGCAACCATAGTTGGGGCCCATTATATATAGGAGTGGAGTGGAGAGGAGAGGTCATTCTAGAGAAAGGGAGAACAGCCCCATTCCTAGGTTCCATAAGGTGGCAGTGGTTAAGGAAGCTACTTGTAGGCAGGAACTATGGGTTATTTACAAGGAGGTTGGTGTTTTCTAGTCACCACAAATCCTATGGGGAGTGTGTGGGCCAGGCAGATATTCTCAGGAGAAGACAGTCCCACAGGTAACCTGGTCCCATGCTTTGTAGAGATTTAAATATCATAGCCAGCACATTGAAGTGCATCTAGAAACCTGTTGGAAGCTAGTCAAGCTTGTGAAATGTTGGTGTCAAATGGGTGAAATAAACTGAACCCCTAATTACTTGCACCTCTGGACCATCTGAAGCTTCTGGATGGCTTTTCAGATAGGCAAATAAAAATTGATTAAGGCAGGAGCAAGGCCTTTTGGCATGGGCACAATTGGTGTACAAGACTACAGCCACCATCTGTTCTTTGAGCAGACACAGTGAATCCAGGAGGAATTGTTTACAAGCCTGAATGAAGTAGTGCCAACACATCCATAACTTAAGATGGAAATGCTCCAACTCCTATCTCTGAGTGACCCAGAATCTATATATGTTCAGCTCAGGCAGGATTGAATCACAATCTGTTTTTTCCCATCCAGACCCTCAAACTCTCTAGACACTGCAGACAAATCATCACTCCGAAAGCTGGAAGTGAAAATGTACAACTGGGAATGATCAGTTTATTAGTCATCTTCACTCTATACCCAGAATGACTTATCACAAATAAGTTCACCATCTGAGCAAAGGATGGAAAATACAGTTGGTATGGGAGAGAGTAGGCAGCTAAAGATGATATGTGAGTCTAATTATTCAGATCTATAGGGTTTCTTATAATTTTGTGAATTTTTAGAGAGACCATGAACTGATTAATGTACAGATTAAATGAAAGCAGATAGATATGGAGGATTCATCACACATTGTTCATCAGACTCCTATTGGTATATCTCTATTAATGTTTAGCAAGAAATATATTGCTTAAGAAACTGTGTACCCTTTGAGATACATTAAACATCTCAAGAATTTCTAAAACTCTATTTTAATGAATACATTACAATAACAGAATCTTTACAACGTGATAAACTTTCTAAGGTATAAGGCAGAATTTTTTAGGAAGATCAGTCTTAAGTTTCTTCTTCAGTGCTTCGTGTCTTTCCAGGTGTTGGAAGAAAAATATGGTCCAGTTCCAAACTGGGAGAAAGGCGCTAGATACAAAATAGAGGCTGATTAGAAAGAAGGACTCTGTTTATTGATGAGCAGAACCAACAACAGCATGCATGGGACAGCTGACAAATTAGCTTGATGAGGTCAAGGATTTTTATACAGTTTACAGTATTTTGTAATTTTGAGGTTTGCTTTGTGTGCTTTTATTATTTGATAGGTGGTGGGTTAATCCTGTCCTTAATCTAATCAGATGGAGCTGAAGATGTTTTGTTTATGAATAGATTGGCCCTGATTTCTTAATGGGCACAAAATATACATCTCTATATGGGGCTGCTTTCTGCCTTTGTTAACATTTTTTTCCATTTCTCCTTTGGGGAAATATAATATTCCGCCTCTTTTAATATTCCCCAAAATATTTCATTCTCTGGGGGAGGGGAGGTCTTCCCACTCAGGCTGAGCTGCATTTGTCAACTTGCGAAGCTTTTCTGACCCACTCCCAAGTTGCCATAGGCAGGGAAATGGGAAATCGCATCTCGCAACTGCACTGAGGAATTCACACCTCGGTCAAAACAAAACACATCCTAGCCAGGCGAAGTCAAGGCCATCTCCATGGAAACCCACAACAGCCAGAGGGAGTGACTCCTATGACCCGTGAAATTGCTTTGTTGGGAAATGTGACTGGTGACACACCTTGGGGGGGAGTGGGAAACAGGGTCAGAGGCAAGGCACGAAAGCTGGCTTCACTTGGTTTGTGCCGACATGGCGCTCCTTATAAACAACTGAATTTTTCTTGAAAACTGGCTTGAGGCTCCTGCTTTTATTAGGGCATTGGTTGGAAACCTGACAGCATTTTTGTAACAGCTGCTGTTGACTTTCTTCAACACTATCTCCATATACCTCTACATTAACAACAAGGAAATTGTAATAATACCATAAAGTATTTTCGCCATTCTATCTATTTAGCAAAATAGTGTTGTGTTAAATGCTTTATTTATCTAGTGATTGTAATGGATAATTTATAGGCAAAGGCATCTGCAACAATGGGCAGCAACATCAAAATGGTAACATCAGAACTCCATTCCCCCCTCTCTATATAGTCATTTCCCTGTGACCTCATTTAAAAAGCACTTTTTCTCTAATAATCTTCATATGTACAAAAACTCATTTGTGGCATGATAATGATATAAAAAGTCTCAGTTTATCTCAGTAAAACAATATGAAGGAAATAGGCATAAATATGAGAATGTGAGATTTAAGAAAGTTTAAGAAATATATATTAAAAATTGTGGTTATCATATCAAGCCAATTAATTTGGGAGGAAAACTAGGAATTCTGACCACTGAATAAATGTATATTTTATATGCATTATATATGAATAAATGCATATTTTAATGAGCGGATTTAAGACTGGAAAAACATAAGCCAGTGGTGAAATCCAAATTTTTTTACTACCAGTTCTGTGGCCGTGGTTTGGTGGGCGTGGTGTGGCTTGGTGGGTGTGGCTTGGTGGATGTGGCAGGGAAAGAATACTGCAAAATCTTCATTCCCATCCCTCTCCAGGGGAAGGATACTGCAAAATCTCCTTTCCCACCCCACTCTGGGGCCAGCCAGAGGTGGTATTTGCCAGTTCTCCGAACTACTCAAAATTTCCACTTCCGGTTCTCCAGAACCTGTCGGATTTCACCCCTGAGCCAGACATCAAAAACTGAATTGAAGAATGAAAGGGACTTCTATGTATGTTACTCAATGGCTACACAAAGGTAATATGAAATAGTATATAGAAAGAGGTAGGGCTTAGCAAAATTTAAAAGTAAGAAGATGCTATCTTCAAGGATTTCTGTTTTCATGACTTTCAAAGCTGATGAAGAAGGTGAATAAAAGACACCACACCATCTCCAAAATGGTGACCAGTCAGAGGCGAAAACTAGTTTCATATAAGCAAATAAAGAAAGGAAAGGAAAGGAAAGGAAAGGAAAGGGAAAGGAAAGGGAAAGGGAAAGGGAAAGGGAAAGGGAAAGGGAAAGGGAAGGGAAAGGGAAAAGGGCAAAAGGCCAGGCCAGGCCAGGCCAGGCCTATGGATTGCATCTTTTTTCCACAGGAAAGAATGGCAGGGAATAAGAGGAACATCAGGGAACAGATACCCTCAATGCTATCTACAGTGCCATCTACTATGTTTTTATAAATAATATAACCCTTTATTAACCAAGAGAGATATAAATCTGAAAAAAACAAAATATTTGCGAACTTTAATTTTGAACTGATGGAGAATACTATCAATCACCTTAAAAAAAAACCTTGTGTCATGGAGTACTGTACAGTAGATACTTGTTTTACCATACTATGTGTAAGAAAATTATGTCCGGGATAGCTTTTTAAGTGGTAGATTTTCCCAGCATATTCACCTAGATTCTCCTGGCTTAAATGTTGGTATGAAGAGGGCAACTTTCCATTTCTTTATAAGCTATAAATATACTGAGACTTTAGCAGGAACATATTATATTGAAGCAGCTGCAAGAACACAATGTTCTCTGGCATTTCCTGTTGCTGCAGCTGTGGCTCCGTCGTTTATTGATAATATTAAATGATGTTAAAATGTGACAATACCTGTTGACAAAATTAAAACAATGAATACAAAAATTTAGTAGTGCATGATAAGGATTGCAATGCAGTAAAAATCCTATGGACTCATCATGAACACTGATCAAATAGTTTATTCAATGAAGGAAATGCAGTGCTTAGATTCAAAGACAAGAAGGTATATCTAGATTTTGTTTTAAAAAAATCAACTTCATTTGTTACAGTGGAGATTAAAAAGCTCACATAGATAAGAAAGTAGTTTTTCAAAAGTTGAGAGTGATCTTCCCTCATCCCATCACAGTGTACTGATTCAGTTCCATACACCCTATTCTTAAGGAAATAGGAAACTTGAACAGGAAAATGTATTATTTATATATCATTATCTTGCAATTTAGCTCATAATAGTTTTTTTGTCTTCTTTTTCAGTTTAGCCCTTGCTTTGCATACTTTTATACTTTCTTTTTAATTATCATAATTTTTAGTTATGCATTTCATTTCTATTCATCTCATTGCTGATCTTTTTCCCATTTTCATACTAAGAATAATACTTTGTGCAGCTGATTGTATTCTAGTCCAGGAAAATAGATAATATTAAATAACAATAAACGTACTGTTATTTCAAGGACCAAAAGGACTCTTCCTTTTTTTTCCTGTTGGAAGCTAACACAATTACCTTATTTTCAAAAGATTAGTATCCTATGGCTATCACTAAGTGTTGTATCTTATGGTTCGTGATGAATATATTTTATTTTTTCTTTATGTACACTGAGAGCATATGCACCAAAGACAAATTCTTTGTGTGTCCAATCACACTTGGCCAATAAAGAATTCTATTCTATTCTATTCTATTCTATTCTATTCTATTCTATTCTATTCTATTCTATTCTATTCTATTCTATTCTATTCTAGTCTAGTCTAGTCTAGTCTAGTCTAGTCTAGTCTAGTCTAGTCTATTTAAGGAGGTTACCTTTAACTTTAGAAAGCTGCAAACTTTTCCATCCCCACCCCCCTTTCTTTTCCTGATTCTATCTTGATTTGAAATAAAAATAACCAACACATTTTAGATTAGGTCAACATAACTACAGATAGTCCTTGATCACAACTGAGCCCACAATTTAGGTTGCTAAGTGGGAAATTTGTTAAGGGAGTTTTGCCCCAATTTACAACTTTTCCTGCCACATTTGTTAAGTGAATCATGGCAGTTGGTAAATGAGTAACACGGGTGTTATGTGAATCTGGTTTTCCCATTGACTTTGCTTGTCAGACGGTTGCAAAAGGAGATTACATGACCCTGGGACACTGCAATCGTCATAAATATGAGTCAGTTGTCAAGCATCTGAATGTAAATCACATGATCATAAGGATGCTGCAACAGTCATAAGTGTGAAAAATGGTCATGTCACTTTTTTCAGTTGTAACTTTGAGTGGTCAATAAGTAAACTGTTGTAAGTAGACGACTAACTGTATATTTATTACCCAGTAATAAATGGGTTATGCTAAATGTTTTTGGTTAGCTCAGAACCATCACAAAACCATCATTGTTAAAACTTTAATGCATACTAATATATCTAGGTATCTTCTCACACATGAGGAAAATTACATATTAATGCTTTGCAAACTATTCTTTCTTATCCTAATAATTCATATAAACCCAGAATTGATATTAAAAATACTTCTGAGAAAACTGCTTTGAAAAGTAAAGATTGCTTGAAGTAGATGTTCAAATGTACAGTACAATATACAAAGGTTATCATCACTTAGAGATCATATATAAGCAAGAATAAAGTCAATTGTTACTTATTCACAGAAACTGAAAAAAATAATTGAAAATAATTCAACATGTATCTGCATAACCAGGTGATGTTCAGTTCAACTCTTTGAAATAAAGTGATCTTTAACCAATAAAGATTTCCCTCAATAGTGCTAAATTAATCATTTCTCATTATTGGAAATAGAACAAATCACTTTATCAATAGGTTTTATATGCAGCTTGGTCTATTGTGCCTTGCTGCCTTTTAAAAATGCCAACTAAGTAACTGCCATATAAATATATCAGAATATTTCTCAACCTATTTCTTGGTTAACATGAATATGTATTTCACTTCATGAAATAAGCTTCTTGCAATTAAGAAGCTTCAGTATGGCAAAACTAAAGGCCAAACTGAATAGTACAGAGGGCTCGGTTTAATTTTCTCTTGACATTTTTTAAAATGAAAAGCAGTTGCCAGAGACAGCAGTTTAGGGCGAAAGAAATAAGGATGCAAAGAGGTATTAATTCTTCCCCTCTAACACCTAGTTCTGTCTCACATTTAACCTCCTATCTAGCTTATCTTTTTGGCTTAAAAAAATGCTCTAAACAGAAATTTATCTACAGAATTCAAGCCAAAATTAAAGAGGAAATGTAACTGAAAGAAAAAAGAGAAAACCAGTCTTATGTCGCTTCCTGAGTTGCAATGCAAAGTCTGCTGAGGGAGCTCATCAGTAGTTTCCTAATACCAGCAGACTCGGTCTCTCAATAAGTAATTACCTCCTGTTTTTGTTCTATACTTATGTTTTCTATTGCATGTCTGGGATTTGCCCATATAGGTATCTTGTAGTTTAGCTTATATTGATACTTTTTCCAAACCCTCAGCAAGGCATTTCTAAGTATGTGACCCTTAAACACTTTATCCACTTTTTTTTCATATAACAAGTAAGCATGCCATTCATATAACAAATCATAACCACCTATATTTAACATTCTCTCTTCAGTTAAATTAAACCAGTCACTAATTTGTGATAAAACAGCTGCTTCATAGTACAATCTTAAGTTAGGCATTTTGAGACCTCCTCTGTCACGTACATCCTGTATAATTTTCAGTTTTACTCTTGGTTTCTTCCCACCCCAAATGAAAGTATTAACCCCTTTCTGCCACTCCCTCAAATTTCCATCTTTCTTAAGTACTGATATCATTTGAAACAAAAATAAAAACCTAGGTAATACATTCATTTTTATTACTGCTATCCTTCCCAGTAGAGATAGTTGTAACTTTTTCCAATTTTCCATTTCTTTCTGCACTTTTTGCCAGAGAACTTCATAATTGTTTTTAAATAATTTCGTATTTGAGGCTGCAATATATACTCCTAGATATTTAACCTTTTTAACTATTTCAAACCCCGTTATCCTCCCTAAATATTCTCTTTGAAATATGGACATATTTTTAGTTATCATCTTTGTCTTATGTTGATTTACTTTAAATCCAGATACCTTACCATATTGACCTATTATGTCCAACATATGTGGTGCCGATTCTATAGGTTGAGATAAAGTAACAACCAAGTCATCTGCAAATGCTCTTAATCTATAATCTTACTGTCTAATTACAATTCCTTTTATTTTATCAGAGTCACGTATCTTGTTCAACAAAACTTCTAAAGTTAAAATAAACAACAATGGAGACAATGAACAGCCCTACCTTGTACCTTTCTCAATTTTAAAAGAATCTGTTAAACCTCCATTAACTATTATCTGTGCTGTTTGTTCCTGATATATTCCTCTAATTGATTGTATAAAATACTCTCCAAAATGCATTTTCTTTATTATCTTAAACAAAAATTGCCAATTCAATCGATCAAATGCCTTCTCTGCATCCAAAAATACGAACGCTGCAGGCACTTGAGCCTTATTCTTGTAGGAAGCTTGTAAAATATCATTTCTGATCCTCCTGGTTGTGAAGTAGATCACCACATCTCTTGGTAACTGCCTTTGTCTTGCCACCCATGAGTTAACCCTATCAATTTTATTGATTCGAACTGCCACATTTTCTGGTCTTTCTTTAATTATCTCAGCCATAGCTTCAGCACAAATGTCCTTTAAATTTTCCTTGCTGTTTTCTTTCAGCCCTCTCAATCTCAGGGCAAATTCCATAGATCTATATTGTAGCATAACCAATTCATCATCCACCTTCTCTGTTTTAGTCATAATGTCTCCTATTTTATTTTCCAAGTTCAGATTGGCTTCATTAATTTCTTCTACTCTCTCATCCAGCTGAACAAGATGTTTTGCCAATCCTGAAACTGCTAGCACAATATCTTCTCTTATTTCATTAGGCTTTTCTTCAACAACATCTTTAATTGCCTTTAAATCCTCCGCAAAATTTTTTAATTTCCCTTCCATAATTACTGTTTGGTTGTTCATGGCTTCTTTTATAAATTCTTTAAATTCGTTAAAAGAAGTCTCCTGGCTCTGTGAATCAGCCGGAAGTTGTGCTTTCTGTGTCACAAGTGACACTACTGGAGAGCCTCCTCCACTTTTAGAAACTCCTGGCTTAACTTGCTTAGAAGCCATCTTTTTTTAAAAAAAATCTTTTTCCCTTCCACAGCCACAAAGTCCCTTGAACAGTTTTCTAAAGCTTGTAGTTTATAATTTATCAAGCAAAATAGTCTTTTCTCCACCAAACTCTCAGTTCCCAGCAGCTGCAATCCACTCTCAAAGCGCAAAGCTCTCAATAAGCACTTTCATTTCTAACTCTCACTTTTACGCCCAGAACAAAGGCGCCATCTTCCAGCCTCCAGTTCAGAAAGATTCAATTAGAAACAATGTAAACCCGGAGTTAAACACTGTTACTTGCAAATGCTTGTACTCCTGTTTCCGCTCTGTCTGCTCCTGTAATCAATTAAACTCACTTTTGCTTGCAGAGTTGGTCACGACATCTGGCTCTGTTTAAACAGAGTCGTCCCGGATCCGGAGCTTCAGTGGGCTGACCAGGGAGCTCTCACCCTCCAAGCCTCTGGAATTATTCCAGGAGGCTTACAGGGAGCTCTACCCTCACCCACCAGCTCTCCTCTCCTTCTTCTCCTGATGGAGAGGTTTTCAAGCTGCCAGACAGCTGCTAAACGCTGTCAAAGCGGCTTTTATGAAATCGCGGGGCCAGCGGTCCAGAGAGACCATCCACGACACCGGCGGTGCCAACTGGAAGTCGTTCACAAACTTTCCTTATTTGACTCTGTTTCTGAATTTCCTTTGAATGATAATTATTGTTTTTCTGAAAATAGCTACCGCTATCTCCTGTTCCACCTGAATAAGCCTTTATTGCTCTTAACAATATAGGATCGAAGTATTTCAATGCTAGTTCTGATAATCACACTTGGAAACCAAGATTCAATATGGGCAAATATTTCATGATGGTTATCAAAGTGGAATTTGGAGGGTTTTTTTTTTAAAAAAAAAATCTTAATATTCAGGACTGTGAGAATGGAAGTTTGTTTCCAGGGTAGAGTTGAGATTTATAGCAAGATGCATGATGAATTCTGCTGAACTATGCCTTCTGGTATGAACAGGTAATGTTTGACAGTTTACTGAAACTAAGAATGAATCTTTCCAAATTTGACCTGTCTTTATCCTTTTTTATTGATAATCAGTAGTGAGGATTCATTGGAATATGAGTAAAACTATATTCCTCTAGAAATAATGCAAATTCTCTCAGTGTGAATAATGAACTTTATCTGTTATGAGTTCATCAGAACTTCCCCATCCCCAGGAGACATGTCTTCACTGTTGTGGTGCCTGTCCTGGAACAGCCTTTCCCAAACCCTGTTAACTTTCCAAAAAGCTATAAAAACTTGGCTTTTCCCACAGGCATTAGGACTGAGTGGCTAGTGGAGCCTGACATTGGTGAACTTGTGACTGAACAAGATGCACCAGATGTTCATTTTTAATTTTTCCCCACTTTACATACATTATCTTGTGTGCATTTGTACTGATGTTGTTTCTATTGTTCCATAGAACAATAGAATTATTGTTTATTTGCTTAAGAAGCATGGGCACGTACATTTCCTAAGTGTATGTATAAATGTAGCCATTATACTTTTTAAGCAATTAACAAAAATCATTTTAGTAAGATTAGCATGGTTGCAATCTTTAGATACATGGAAAAAAAATCTTCTCTAAGATTAAAATGTATTAAAAAGTATTGTGTATTTACATTTTGAAATGCACAAATAAGAGCTCTGGGTCTCTTCTATTTCACTGGGATTTTTCTGGCAAAAATCACAGCTTGCTATTGATATTTTAGAGCTTTGATTCAAGAGACGCCATTAATCAGATAAAACATTACTAAATGTAGATCATATGTAGGACTAAATGGCTTTTGTGGTTATTTTTCCCAGTAATCCTCCTTATATCTTTGCTAGTAGAGTAAAGCTGCTATGATTTGGAATTAATGACTTTGAGACTATAAGATCACCTTTCTTGTGCATTATACCACAAACTATATATACCCTAAAGATACAACCTATATGCATATGATTGCCAATCATTCATATTAAGTTCAACACTTCCTGTAGTTCCAGGTCTATAGCAATAACATTTTGAAGAATGTATCAGAAACTGACTTTGAAGCACTCACTTTGTGCTCTACTGCCCCAGCTTAGTTTAGGATTTTGTTTTTCTTTCTGGAGCAGGTGAACATACTTCTACACAAAGTACTATGCTTCAAATATTAAAAGAAAGCAAAGGTCAGGAACATTTTTTTAAACAGACTACAGCTTCACTTTATAGCATGCCAACTTCTTGTTTATATTTTAAGTGACAGGTTTGGAAACAAAAGTCAGGTGGGTGCAAGGAGCCGTGCAAGGCACCATCTGTCTCTGATCGCTTGATAAATATGACATCATTATTTGTACGGGTGCAAATGACTTTTTAAACCTTCCTGTACCTTAGGGTTATTCTGTCTGTACTGCAGAATTCTGGATGACCATGAGGTGTAAGCAAAGATGTATAGAAAGTTACTACAAAAACTCAGGGATGTTCTGGATTTTTGTAGTGCAGCTCCTTACTGTAGGTGGATTATTTTCAGGTATCTGAGTTTGCTATTAAGCAGTAGATATCAAGCAGGAAAAGCATAATAGACCAGACAGTTTCCTAAAGCTGTAAATAATAGAAATCTCCATCCAAATAACAACCATATGAACAACTGAAAAACCTGAGGAAATAGCATCAAGGATGGAAAATTGTTAATTTGAGCCTAACGGCCTTTCTGTCTGTTTATAGCCACAGCTGCAAGTACATTGTGTATTTCTCAACATGCCACACAAGGTTGTTTTAGTCAAGGTTGTGAAAAGCTAAAACCAGAATGAAAGGGCTTCTAGCATTCAACAGGAAGCTTCACATTTTGCCACTCTTGGGGTGCACAAAACAGATATATAGGTCTGAAGAGGCTGTCCAGACTGTAAGATCCTTATACGACTAGAAATCAAAATTCAGAGTAGAGCTCTTATAGTATGAGAGCAAATTTTGGGGCCAGCTTTCTTAAGCAGAAAAGAGATCATGCAAACAAAGAATACAATAGCACAGTAAAAGAGACAATGTGCCACTGTTTTCTATATTCAGGGGCATCCAGAGAGAGTAAACAATGTCAGAATGGCAGGTGCAATCAGGAAGTCAAAGTTGTACCTCTTTTTATTGTGCTTGTGATACATGTAAAGGAGGGCTGGGACTTCAATTGCCTGATCATACACATCATTTTCACACTGTTTTCCTTCCCGCAGATATTCTTCTAGATATTCCCTACCCTCATTTGTCTTTGCCAGCTGATTAGACAGCTCCAGCTTGGGGCCTATTGTAATAGAGGCCATTTTCTTGCTGAAATGTTTTCTTTAATATATATTTAATTCTCATCAGGCAACTTTCCTAAGTTTTTGAGCACTTACCAATTTTAACGTTTTAGGACCCTGGACAAATTATTTTAGGGCTACAATGAGGTATAGATTAAAGAAATGGATTACAAATAGAATTCAGAATTAATTCAGAAATCAGAACAAATTCAGAATTTACTAATTTAATTTCCCCAGTTTTAACTACTAAAACAAGCTATTAGGGCTCATTCATTTAGTTTTCAATTGTAGAAATAAGTATAGATCTCAATTGAAGTGGGGGTTTTTTTGTTTTCTTTGTTTAGTTTCCTTTTATTATAATACATTTTACTGCTTCAGTACAGTGATGTTTATAGGATATGATTCAGGGGTGAAATCCAGCAGGTTCTGACAGGTTCTGGAGAACTGGTAATGGAAATTTTGAGCAGTTCAGAGAACCGGCAAATGCCACCTCTGGCTGGCCCCAGAGTGGGGTGGGAATGGAGATTTTTTTAAAAAAATTTGATTTATATGCTGCCCTTTTCCGGAGACTCAGGGCGGCTTACAATGCGTTAAGCAATACACCCAGCAGTATCCTTCCCCTAGGAGTGGGGAGGGAATGGGAATTTTGAAGTATCCTTCCCCTGGAGTGGGGAGGGAATGGAGATTTTGCAGTATCCTTCCCCTGGAGTGGGGAGGAAATGGAGATTTTGCAGTATCCTTTCCCTGGAGTGGGGAGGGAATGGAGATTTTGCAGTATCCTTCCCCTGGAGTGTGGAGGGAATGGGGATTTTGCAGAATCCTTCCCCTGCTATGCCCACCAAGCCACGTCCACAGGAGTGGTAGTAAAAAAATTTGGATTTCACCACTGATATGATAGATATTATTAACACTTTATTATTTAGATAACTTCAAGTATTGGCAATACAAGGAAAAAAAATCAATCAATATTAATTGCAAATTAGGATGTCAACACTACAAGCATTTTATTTGGCTTTTTCATCCTTAATTAAATATAATATTAAAAAAGAACTGTGATTCATATCAAAATATTGATTATATAATAGTTTTGATATTAAGCTAATTACTTAAGAATTTCCACTGTACTGTATGTTTATATGTTAATAAAAGAAAAAAAAAGATAAATGAAGCAAATTTGATAAAAGTTAAAATATCTAAAAAAGAAAAAGAAAAAAGAAAGATTAAAATAATGACAACTATAAGAATTATTTTTTTCTAACTCCTCCCTTTTTAACTCCTCCCAGCCACTCCTGGGAACAATTAGATGTCTCCAATCAGATAACAATTAGATAAGCTAGGGATGAAATTGGGGAGGGGAGTTGGCCCTAACTCCAGGCTAGGTCTTCGCTTGATCCTTTCTTCTTAAGAACGCTCCTTCCTTCTTGAGAGTCTTCAGGCTATTTGTAAACATAGTAAGCATTGTATATTTCAGCCTCCACCACTGAGCTCTATTTTAGTGCATTCATAGACTCTGAGTAAACCATATCTGCATATGTTATTACATTTTTCTTGCTGTAATTATCTCCAACATGAAAAGCAATTGAGAGAGATGCTAGAGATGAAATTGTTGGGCTTATTATTCCCTTTGTAGTATTCTATACTTTTATCAAACTTTGATAATATGTCCTTTTAAGTTTTTATCCTCCTTTGTATCTCTGCATCATAAAAATCTTTGAAGTCCCTTGCCTAAGCCACCCCCTTCGGAACTGCCAGTTTTCTGTTCAGTGATTTGATCTACTATGTTATCCATGACAGGCAGCTTGCTTTATAAAATAGTTTAAAATTTGGAAGGGCGAGGTCGTTTCTCTTTGGAACCTTGTAGTTTTTTTTTGTTTAAGTCTGGGTCTATCCCCATTTTACTGACAGCTTTTTCCCACTTTTGTAAGGTTCTCTCTGAAATTCTGATTGGTGTCATTTGAAATAAATAATTTACCTTGGATAACACATTTGTTTTAATAAATGCAGTTGATCCAAACCAAGATAACTTGAAGTTCTTCCACCTTTTAAGGTCTCTTACCATTATTTGACACAGTTATTTTGATATGCTGTACTTCTTGATTATTTCCTAATCGGGTACAAATCAAGATATTTTCCTGAAAGACTGACAAACAGGTTTTTCTTGTGTTAAAAATCTTGTAATTATATTTGTTTTTTGAATATTAATTTTATATCCAGAATACCATATTTATAGATTTGGTTCATTAACTGCCTTTTGTGAATCTATGACAATTTCTTGAGTTAGTAGTAACTTCTGGGAAATACTTGCAGAAGTCCCTGCAGTTTCCCAGGAAATATTTTAGAAATGGCTTTCAAAAGTGGTTTTCCATAGGGCTGAGAGAAAAAGTGACTGGCCCAAAATCACCCAGCTGTCTTCAGGCTAAAGGCAAGACTACAACTCAGAGTCTCCCAGTTCCTATCCAGATGTCTTAACCACTATATCAAACTAGTTTTCAAACTGAGTTATAATCTCCTACTTAAAAATTTATTCTGTAAGTAATAGTAATACTCTGTACAGCAGAAAGATAAGATAAATACAAACTCTGGTCACTTTTAGAAGACATCTAAGTACTATTAACAATTTTATCACCAATCTAAAATCATACTAATATGCTTTTTGCAAATAATAGTTTCTATTACGTTAATTGTGATTCATATTATTTTCAAATTGGGAACAATGGTTCAAATTCAAGTGGACAAGAAGTCCACTTGACATTTTTAAAATGGAAATCAAAAAGGAAAAAAAAATCCATTTTGATAGATTTATATTTGCTTTAACAATAAGGGTGTGTGCAACCAGTGGATTAAATTAAAGTAAATTGGAGAATCCTGTATGCAATAGAATTTCATTTTATGGTAAACCATAAATCATTTTAACTTAGCAGATAAGGAGTACAAATGTATTCTTCATGTCATGGATACGGACTAGTTTACAAAGTTTATCTTTAATAGTCTCTGAATAAAACAAGCTCTATTGATTCAAAGAGCAGGAGAATAAAATACTCCAGGATTGTTTCCTTGCCTAGTAAAAGCAGTGGCTTTTAATGAACTCGCTTGACCAATGGTTTAGGGACAAAAAAAAAACAAGTAGATGTACAACTTGTTTCTGTTTCTGTTAAGGAACATTGAGAACAAATACAGCCAAAAGGCTTCCAGGCTGATATATTTACTTTCTCTTTATGATTGCAGTTAAGTCCTCGACTTACGACGGGCATCCCTGATTGGCTAAGATGCCGGCGGGAGAATGTTGCCTTTCTATTGGTTGCTTAGTTTGACAGCTACAGTATAAATAGCTGTCAAACTCCTTGTTCTCTGTTCTGTTTCTCTCAAGCCTCTACAGCCTCTAGCTGTTGTTAGCAATAAAGAGTTCCTGTTTGACTTTAACCTAGTCTCGCCTTAGTTAATGGACCCCAGGTCGCCCTATAGAGCACTGCCAACAAAGGTGGGATTCCGGGCGTGAAGAGACAGGTGGTCAACAGCTGAAGTCACTAGCGCTAAGCCAAGGCACTAGCTAAGTCACTAAACGATGAGACATCGTTTGAGAAGACAAGTCTCTCAGAGAGACAGAACCCGTCGTTATAAGGATGGCACCTCCAACATTTGCTCCCTTCAACCCAGCCACAGAAACCTGGAATTCATACGAGGCTAGGTTCGAGTGTTTCCTGGAAGCGAACGACTATACAGGGCTGTCCAGCAGCCGGAAAAGGGCACACTTTTTAAATGCCTGCAGTCCCGAGATGTTCGCTGTTGCGCTGGCCCTGCTAGCCCCAGTCCCTGTCCAGACAGTGTCATGGGAAGTCCTGAGGGACAAACTCAAGCACCACTATGAGCCCAGACCATCGCGGATAACTCGAAGGTTCGCTTTCAGGCAGATCCTTCAAGCTGAGGGAGAATCCATCAACCACTACATGGCCTCCCTCAGGACTGCCGCCTTGAACTGCAAATTTGCCGAACTAGAAGACTCCCTCCTGGAGCAGTTCGTTTGTGGCGTAAGAGACTTAAGAATACAACGCCACTTGCTAGAGAAAAAAGAAATTACCCTTGCAACGGCCATAGAGGAGGCTCAGGCATGCGAACTATCTAGCAAGTCCACCTTAGAAATTCGCAAATCACAAGCCGCCGCTCCTGTCACCAAATCCAACACTGTCCATTCGGAAGAGCTATCACTCTGAGGTGATTGAGGAAGAGGAGGATGACATTAGCCACCTCAAAACCACCAGGGGCAAAAGAAATACCTCAGACAAGGACTTTGCAGGGTCTCCCTGTCAGGGTTGCGGTGAAATGCATCCCAGAGCGGCTTGTTGTTTTAAAACCACCATCTGCTGCAGATGTGGAAAAAAGGGGCACTTGGCAAGAGTCTGCCGGGCTAATCTGCAAGGCGCGCAGCCAAACTCCTCAAGAAGACCATTCCAAAAAATACCCAAGCCAAGCGGTGACTGTTTTGCCATTTCAAAGAGCAACAACATTCCTGCAGTGTCTGCCCGCCAAGCCAGAGTTAGTCCCAACAAGAAAATTTACATGACGATCACCATAGAAAGAACCCCCTGCCAAATGGAGGTCGACACGGGGTCATCCAAATCCCTGATCTCCTGGCACACTCTGAAGAAAGTTGCGCCAAAAATCCAAAAACGCGCCCTTCAACCATGCCAAGTACGCCTCAGAGACTATCAGGGGAATGACATTCCTGTCATGGGTGGCACCAAGCTCCTGGTGGAGCACCAGACCTTCACTGGCAAGCTTTCCCTGATCATCGTACAAGACCCACTGCCCAACCTGCTGGGGCTCGACTGGTTTGGTGCCCTGGGACTTGGCATAACTGGCATCCATTCAACAAGCCCAGATAACTTTGAGGATCTATGGCCGAATTCGCAGACGTCTTCAATGACGAATTAGGTAAATATAAGGGATCTCCCATCTTCCTCAATTTAGACCCCAAAATAGCCCCCATCAGGCTAAAACCCAGGAGAGTGCCTTTTGCACTCAAATCTCTGGTAGAAAAAGAGTTAGACAAACTCATAGCACAGGGCATACTAGAACCCACTGACCACACCCCCTGGGAGACCCCCATAGTCCTACCCATCAAGCCAGATGGGTCTATCCGCATCTGCGCGGACTACAAAAATACAGTAAATAAGGCGTTCCAAGCCAACCCGTAACACTTGTTGCACTCATTGGGCAAGGGCTCCATTTTTGCCAAACTGGACATGGCGCAAGCGTATCAGCAGCTCCCTGTGGATTCTGCCATGGCTGCAGCCCAGACCATTGTCACACACCGGGGGGCATTCAAATGCCGTTGCCTCCAGTTTGGCATTAGTGTGGCTCCAGGCATATTCCAGGGCCTTATGGAGTGACTCCTGCAGGGGCTGCCAGGGGTCGTTCCATATTTTGATGACATCATCATCTCTGCCTTTAGCCAGTCAGAACTAAAAGGCAAGCTGAGGACAGTCCTGCGCTATTTCCAAATGGCTGGACTTAAGCTCAAAAGGGTAAGTGTAGAATTGGGGTGCCCCAGGTAGAATTCTTAGGGTATTTGATAGATGCCTCCGGCATACATCCCACACCTTCAAAAGTCGCTGCCATTAAAAGGGCCCCCACCCCTGCCAACAAAACCGACTTACAAGCCTTCCTTGGCCTTTTGAATTTTTACAGCTCCTTTTTGCCCCACAAGGCCACTATTGCCGAACCCCTACACCCTCTTTTAGATAAAAAAAAACTCCCTGGTCACTAATCCATGTGGACTTTGCCGAACCTTTCCATGGGCAGACCTTGCCTACTCAAAGTGGGTGGAGATAATCGCCATGGCATCAACCACCTCGGCTGCCCTAATCAGGGCCTTACAAAGCCTCTTTGCCACCCATGGGCTGCCCGATGTCATCGTTTCAGACAACGGCCTGCAACTGGCATCCGCTGCCTTCCAAGTCTACCTGGCAGGCCACGGGATATGCCATGCCAGGGTGGCATCATTTTGTCCTGCCAGCAATGGCTTGGCAGAGAGGGCCGTGAGGTCAGCCAAAGAGACTCTTTCACGTTTCACCCACGGGGACTGGCAGGAGAAAGTGGCCCACTACCTGTTGGCACAGCACGTAACTCCATGCCCTTCTACCAACAGGAGCCCCGCAGAACTTTTAATGGGCCGACGTCTCCGCACTGACCTCGACCACCTGCACCCAGCCTACTCTCCAGAGAAGCCCCCAGACTCAACCGGTCGCCACCGCAGTTTCAATGTGGGCGACTCTGTTTATGCCCAAAACTTTGGGGGCGAACCCAAATGGCTACCAGGAACCGTTGAGCAAAACACTGGCTCCTACTCCTACCAAATCCGGCTACCTGATGGCAGGCTCTGGCACCGCCATCTGAACCAAATCAGAGCCCACTTAACACTCCATCCAGATAACTCAGCCGGCCTGGATGAGCCCGCAACAGTTCCAACCCCTAACTATACACCAGCAGTCCCTAGCTCAAATGCGCCCCCAGAGTCCGACTTACTTGAAGAACCAGGCCTGCAACTCGATGATGAGGCCGACTCCAGTGTTCCAGAAGAGTTGCCGGGAGTTCTGCCGGTGACACAGGCACCGCCTACCTCTCAAGCAGCCGCCCCTGAACTGCGTAGATCTAGTCGGATGCGCAGGTGCCCTGCATACCTGGCTGACTACGCCTGCTCCATCCAGGGGGGAAGGGGTGTTAAGTCCTCGACTTACGACGGGTGTCCCTGATTGGCTAAGACGCATGGACTTGCCGGTGGGAGAATGTTGCCTTTCTATTGGTTGCTTAGTTTGACAGCTACAGTATAAATAGCTGTCAAACTCCTTGTTCTCTGTTCTGTTTCTCTCAAGCCTCTACAGCTGTTGTTAGCAATAAAGAGTTCCTGTTTGACTTTAATCTAGTCTCGCCTCAGTTAATGGACCCCGGGTCGCCCTATAGAGCAATTGCCATCAGTTTTGTTGGGTGTGAATTCAAACATAGATGGCCATATCCTCTTTTGAGTTACACACAAACTTTTATACATATCTTATTTATATTGCAACCTAATTTTTAAAGGTTTTTCATGAGCCATGATGGAAAATTCAAATACAGAGTAGTCACATCTGGTTAGGCAACTTTCCTTACTTGTGAAAAAGTTTTCAGGAAAAAATTACAGCAGAAGCTTCTTAGGCAGCATAAGTCTCACAGACAACATCCTGTCTTCCAAGACTTTCTTGGGGTCTTGGAAAAGTGTTTATCTCATACTCTTTGATCAACTTATGTTGGTGGTCACACAGCCATATCAGGTGGGTCTTAAGGAATGTGGAAATGTCTTGGTAGGCAAGGCAGCCCCATAGATTTTGTTTCCAATGCCACTGAACCATTTTTTTAAAAAAGCTTTGCCAAATTCTATAATCCTTGCTCTTTTAACACTTAAATTGTACCACTGATTGAAGAATATGTTTATCTTCTTATTAGGAAACTATATTCAAGAATTGTAGATATAGAAATATATGTATGCTTGTAGTTATAGTTCAATGAGTTTAAGGCTCACCTGGTTGGGAAATTGTGCTGGATTGACTTAGTGGGCATATGGCACATTATGCATATGTTGCCAAGGAATATTAACTGCACCCCAGCATTAAATGTTATGTATGGCAACGTTGTTCAATCTGTTGCCTTACAGATATCGTGGACAAAAATTCTGATCACTACCAAGGTGATTGAATATGTTGCTTTGGGATGATATCTGCAATCTAATATCATGGTAACAGAAGAACAGCTCTGTGCTAAATAGTGTGTGAAACTAAGAAATAGTATGTGAAATTAGGAATTGTTGATTTGTTGCAGGAAATGAGAGACTCTAGGATATCAAGATACCAAGATGTATTCAAGCCCTACAGTACCATAATTGGATTTCTTCCCTATTCCCTTAACTTGGAATTGCTACATAATACATACAAGAATCAGAATGCTGAATTATACATGAAGTTTCTTTCTGGGTGTCTCAAAAGTGTTGAAATGCCATTGCATGTCTATGCATTTATGTGCAGACACACGCCTGTCTTGAAAAGCTGTCTGAAAAAAAAAAAAGGTGGTGGAGGGGAAGGAATACTATTTTTCCTTCAGTGCTGTTTAGGACACAATTTGAAACTATGTTCAGCTATTATTAGTAGAATAAACAAATGAGAACTTTAACATGAAAATAAGTGATATTGTCAGTTCTCTCTTTGATTTTCTTGAGCCAAAGAACATTTAATTGAATATTTGGTTAGCTGAATCTCTCCAACTCCCATACAAATGCATAGCAAAGTGTATCTGTGTGTAGACAATCCTAGCCAAGCGTGTGGGTGTAAATAAATAAATTTGTCCTTTGGACTTCAAGAAAGATATGAAAAAAGTGGACTTGGATCTTATGAAATTCTAGAGCCACAATTTGACCATTGTATATAATAGAAAATTAATTATTTTTTATCAGCTCTTTACATACGAAGGGAGAAGGAACATTAAAAAATTATTATATTATATTATATTATATTATATTATATTATATTATATTATATTATATTATATTATATTATATTACTATATAATATATGTTTTGCTTTCAAGGAACCCAATGTAGTGTTTCCATTTTATCGTTCTTACCACTGTGTATGATCACTGTGTATGTTAGATCAATGAAGTGGTAAGTAGGGCTGTACAAATTTTCTAAGGGGTTCTTCTTTTTATTGCAGAACTGCCTGCCTTTGAAGTAATGACATGAAACACAGGAGCACTTTGCCTCTATTCAGTGATGCAGCCACAGAATCGGACCCAAAACAAATTTTTCCTTAAGAAATTCAGAACTGAAAAAACAACTCGTCCATTTCCAAAATAGAATTGCCAGATTTAGGGCAGAATTATACGGAAGCAATTTATGCAAGCCATAATAATTATGTTTAGAGTGGGGCATCCTACTATCCTTCAGTTTGAGGCTTTTAACTGAATGTTTTTCAAGACCAGTCTGAAAAAAATAATTATTAAATTTCATCTTTGTCCATGTACATGCATGTACTAGAGCACTGCAGTTTCTTTATGTTGTTAAAATAGGATGCTTTTATTATTGTGGATGGAGGTCAGACATTGATTCCAATTTAAAATGAAAGGGAATGTAAATGTATTCATTTGCCACATTTGATAATTTGTACTGAGATAATTACCAGGAGAAAATGCCTGATCTCATTGCCGTGTATGTTTGAATTTTTTCTAGATGATTGAGTGACTGAAGAAGTCCTTTGATGTTTCTAACTTGTCTATTGAGCATTTCAAATATATGCAAAGTGATAGGCTTTTGTAAAGATCTGCTTTTAAATATTGTACGGTTATTAGGCACAATGCACTACAAGATGTAAGAGCATTGTTTCACTTTTTTTATATTTTTGAAGATACATTTGAATCAAATATGTTAGTGTAAAAAGTGTTGTTTAGCAGCCCATCACACACATAAAAAATTATAGCAATTGGGAAAAGATAATTTGCGGACAACTTTGTATATTGCCATGTTTGAGGTGGGGTTATATTATGTTACAAATATGTATATGTATATATGTATTTATGTTTTTTTTTCTTTTTATGACCCTATAAACCCTTTTATTGGGTGGTCTGGATCATTCCTAGTTGTTCCTGTTTAAAATACAATGCCAAAGAATCAGCTTTGGTGGCAAAATCAGCTGTTTGTCAGCAGGAGAAAAAGATTGCCCCATGGCTCAGCATGCCATTTTTGGAAAACCTTTTATGTTTCTAAGTCTGTTATTTGATAATATGAATTAGCATTGTGGTGAGATGTGCTAAGAAACTAGAATAAAAATGTTCTGTCTATGCAAAAGTGTAGTTTATGACAATAACTTTTTCTAAATATTCAAATTTAAAACATTACTAAAAATTATCCTAGCATAGAATTATCATTTACTCATTCAACATGATCTTTTGTTCCAAAGATATTGGATATTGGATGTGGCCTACATTAGAGAATAAAATCCCAGTTTCATATGACATGAAAGTATCTGTTTTCAGCATAAGATTTTACTGGTGTGCTGATTCAGTGTTTTTCATACATTACATGTGTGCAAACACACAAACATATGCTAATTAGTCACTAGGACAAAACAATTCAAAATATTTATAATTGCAATGTTGGGCCAATCGAAGGACTAGTATTTCTGTGATGGCTTTAGTAAATCACTCCTCTATTTCCAAAGACAAGTCACTATAACTGGACATAGTTTTAGGAAATATATTTTTCAGCCTAAACCAAGCCATTTACAATTACACTGCAAAGTAAAGGCATTGCTCTTAGAGATAAAGGAATGATATAAACATGAAAAGCATTAATATGAGAGCATCTGAGCAGGAAAAGGTATAATTTTTAATGTATTTTCTGTCTCAGATTGTAATTTCTGGGATACTTCACCTTTCACAATAAGTGTATTAGAACTGGATTATGAATATGGTTTAGGAGTTGGCAGTGGTTGTATCGGCTGCAATTTAAGATAATAATCCTTATGGAAGAAACCTAATTTGAACAGAACTGACCTACAAAAATTCATTCATCTGGAAGGCAGCTTCTGTCATCATTGCCACTAAACTAATATTGTATCAGTTTTAATGAGGTCAGATTGTTGATGCAATCCAGAGGGCACTGCTGTTGTGCACACATTGTCTTGCTCAGAACTCAAGGAATTGAATACAGATAGGCAACCTCTTATGTGTAAAAGATTCTTCCACTATTTATTTACCATTTCACTCTGGGCCAGAACAACACTCTCTATTATTGTGTCTCCCTAGGACCTGGAGCCAAATAAATGGGGATTTATTAATAAGTATAATAATAACAAACAGTCCTCATTTTACCGACCTGGGAAGAATGGAAGGCTGAGTCAACCTTGAGCTGGTGAGAATCGAACTGCTGGCAGTTGGCTGAATTAATCTGCAATACTGAATTCTAACTACTGTGCCACCATGGCTTAGATGTTGGAAAACTCTTATGTCACTCCTTGCCCTTCTTTTATTAAACTATCTATATACAAACTCATGGGAAGCCTAACTGCTTGAGCTACTTAAATTAGCCAGAGATCATGATGTGCTGTTCTAAGCTTTTTTTTTTTAATCAAATGGGAGGTCAGTTCATACCCTCAGCCTTTGAGGTATTTCAAGGCAAAACAACACACAATTTTTATACAGCCTTTGTCTTTGAATATTTACATTATTTTAGGAAAACAAAATCCAAACAGGGAGAGAGGGGTTGTGCACTCCTCACGGTGCCCCAAACATTACTCAATGCCAGTGGTTGTCAATCTCAGCAACTTTAAGATACGTTGAACTTCATCAGTCAAAATTTCTCAAGGGAAGTTGATGTTCACACATCTTAAAGTTGCTCTGGTTGAGAAACTGTTCTATCTGTTAAAGTTGTATGTCTTTAGAAACCTGGTTTTGGCAAAATAGACTTCTGCATTCTTGAAGATTTTATTGTGCCCAGAATGTTTAACTCCATTAACATTATATGATCAACATCACTCTGGATAAGTCCTCTGGAAGGAATCCATGGGGTAGAGCTTCTCACTATCTTCTGTGGCATTTGTGGTCAAAGAAGTCATGAAACAGCAAATTTGGGAGATGGATAAAATAGTATTAGCAATGGCCAAAGCTGTGCAACTGGAAACTCTATCAAAACCCACTGTTCTGCCCTCTTACATTTTTGATGTCTTCATTCCAAGGCATTGCTATGTATTCTTAGTAGCCAGAGTAAATATTCTACCTGCTGCACTTATGCAAGTTTTTCAGATGCCTTCTCTTCAGAAGGACTATGTCCTTGTTTCTCAAAGTCTGTCAAGTCAATGCCACAGGTTTTATTATAGTGCTCTTTTTATAAGGATCACTGATATTGACACCACTTTTTAGTAAATTCTCAGGTGTACCTTAGTCATTTTATGTCATTTTCTTTTTATCAGATTCAAAGTCAGATTTACTTACAAGATGTGTACATTTGTTTCTGTTTTTATGCTCACCAAGAAAGTAATGGTGTCAGGTTGTTTCTTCCAGGCATTTCATAGAGCCATCTGATATTGCTTGAGGGCCCTTTTTTAGGTCTCTTGTACTGGAGAACCAGTTCAATTAATCTTTCATGAGTTCTTCTTCTGTTATGTTATAGTTTGTTGAAGCCCTGAAAAATTGTTCTGCATAAAAATCATGTAGACATTTGAACAAATATATCTTCATGTAAAAGAAAATTTAATATGGGCTATACATCGGCAGAGCACTTAAGTGCACCAAGACTTTCTCTTTTCAATTAAAATGTAGGTTTTTAATAAAGGTTTTGATTAAATACATACACAGTCAGGAATAGAAACATAAATATCTGTTTGGATTGCTGTGGAAGTAAATAATGAATAGCCGCTTAAATAGGTTCTGCCAAAATCTGTTAGCATCTGCCTAAAAATTTCCACAAAAAGGCATGTCTTAAAAGTTGTGATCAATTTATATATCTATGCTGTATATACACATACTGTATATACATACTTGGAAAAGTCAATGGAAAATATTTTACATATATCTATCTGTGTGTGTGTGTGTGTGTGTGTGTGTGTGTGTGTGTTACACACACACACACACACACACTATATATATGATATGCTTGCATATTAGGCTTGTATTAGGTACAAGCCCAGGTTTGAATCCCAGAAGGGTATGGCTAGCTGATGAGAGCTAAATAGCTTGAAATAGATCTATACTAGTCTCCTTTATTTCTTTGTCAGTAAATATAAATTTAACACATGACAAAATAGTTTGTCGTGAATGCAACTGCCTGAGGGCTTCTGGATTGGGGCTGAAAGGCGAAAAGGAAGAAGTATACTCCTTCCCATACTTGGGTAGACCAGGTTGCTTCGATAGAAAACCCATTTAATCTTCTCTGGTACAAGCTGACAAAGCGAGAAGAATCTGTGGCTTAGAGGTTAATACATCTGCTTAATATGGAAACAAGCCCAGGTTCGAATCCCAGAAGTGTATGGCTCAGGGGTGAAATGCTCCTGGTTCGGACTGGCTTGGGCGAGTAGGTAGCGATGGCTGCGGGCAGTTCGGAGAACCGGTAGCAAAAATCCCTGCCCCTGCCCCCATGCCCAGCTGAGCCTTGCAATCATCAGAGCCTTTTTTTCCTTTTAAATGGCTCTGACCAGCCAAGCTCTGACATCCCAGCTGAGTTGCCTGCTAATCAGGCAACTCAGCTTGGATCGCCAGAGCCATGTAAAAGAAAAAAAGTTTCTTTTTTTCTCCCCCGCTCCCAGCCTCCAGCTTGCTTACCTTAGCTGCTGATCGCATGATGATTGCAATCCATGTATCAGCAAGCAACTGAATCTCCCTGTCTGCAATCAAGCTCATCAGTGAGCAGCTCTTTCTGCCTGCCTGCCTGCCTTCCTGCCTAGACTTGTGGACTTCAACTCCCAGCAAAGCTGGCTGAGGAATTCTGGGAGTTGAAGTCCACAAGTCTTAAAGTTGCCAAGGTTGGAGACCCCTGTTCTATTGGGTAAGTTTTTTTCCCCTTTGGGAGCTTTAAAAAAAATAGTTAATTGGGGTTTTTTTTAGTTGTTCTTTTTTTAGACTTAGCCATTTAAAGTTTAGGAAGTTTTAAATTTAGCTGCTTTTATATAAAAATAAAAATAAAATAAAATAAAATATTTGTGCAGCTTTCTGAGATTTAGTGTGTTTCTGTAGTGTTTCAATCTAACTACACAAACACACAAAATCTCCAAAGCTGTATGTGGAATTTTGTATGTGTAAAGTGTGAAAGTTGGTTTTTTGGGCTTTTTGTGGCTGTGTGAGGTTCCTGCTTGTTGCAGGGGCCATTTTGGGTCTAGCACAGCTGCTTTTACATTGTGGGTGAGCCAGTTGTGTTGTGTTGTGTTTTGTAGGTTAAAAAAGGGCAAAGAAATGACATTGACTTGGCCACACCCACCAAGTCACCTTACCACCAAGCCCCGCCCACATTGTGTTGTGTTGTGTTGTATTGTGTTGTGTGTGTAAAGTGTGAAAGTTACTTTTGGGGCTTTTTGTGGCTGTGTGAGGTTCCTGCTTGTTGCGGGGCCATTTTGAGTCTAGCACAGCTGCTTTTACATTGTGGGTGAGCCAGTTGTGTTGTGTTGTGTTGTGTTGTGTTGTGTTGTGTTGTGTAGGTTAAAAAAGGGCAAAGAAGTGACATTGACTTGGCCATGCCCACCCAGTCACCTTACCACCAAGCCCCGCCCACTAATTAAGCCACGCTCACAGAACCGGTAGCAAAATTTTTTAGATTTCACCTCTGGTATGGCTAGCTGATGAGAACTAAATAGCTTGATCGTCTTCCATTGAGATCTGTTGGTCAAGTAACCTCTCTATGGCTGAAGAGAAAAGTTTTTAATCAGTGAGTGCTACCTGCTCTAACATATAGACACTAACCTCACAATTGATACAAAAACTAAGAGTGTCACAAAGAGCCATGGAGAGATAAATGCTCATCATTACAAGACAAGATAGAAAGACCTGCACATGAATTAGAGAACAAACAAAAGTGTTCTCTTTCATTTAACATCAAGACAGTAAAAGAATTGAAATGGAAATGGGCTGATCACATAGCAAGAAGAACTGATGGCAGGGGGACCAAGGCAGTCATCGAATGGATCCCACTTGATAGAAAGCGTCCAAGAAAGAGACCTAAAACAAGATGGATTGACGACATCAGCAAGTATTGCAGGCCCAATTGGACTTATATTGGTTAGATACAGGACTGTATTGGTTAGAAACATGCGGAAGAGGCCTTCATCCTGCAGTTTATAGACAATGGCTAAAATGATGAATGATTGTACATACATATTAGCAGTACTGTGTGGACTGGATTTTGAAATATATATGTGGGTATATTCGGGAAACACAGAGTTGGCTGATCTTTCATTTACAAGATAGTACAACCATTTTTACGTCATCCTTGTATAGAAAACTTGACTTTTTAAAATTTACAGATATGAATTTACTTATATGAAAAAGGAATATCTGCAGGTTAAAATATGTCAAGATGGCAGCCATGATAGTGAGATAAAAACTTCACCTGTTCTTAAATGTGTCCATTTTTTCACCATTTCCTGCACATCCCTTGATATTCATTTTTATTCAATAGCTGTTTGGCCACAATTATGTTATATAAATTAAAGTCTGTCTCTTTAATTCATATAACTTAGGGGTAACCAAGGATTGTTTTATTTTACTCTAAATGTGCTTCATTAATCTATTTTAAAAAGTCTACCTGATTTAAAACAGAAGCTGCACTTTAATGTTTCCAGCAAGAATGAATCAACTTGCTTATTCCAAGTACACAATGGTACATCAGGTCAAAAGCTTAATTAGCTTCTTTTTTATGTGGGTGACTCAGCAGCAAAAACCTGGTCCCCTTTAAAGAAAATAAGACTCTTTCTCAGTCAATCAGGGATGCACTTAACTTGCAAACATAACACACACAAATTCCCACTGAGCTGTAAACGTGCCCCTTTTATAATTTAAGCGGTTAAGCATAAGAAATGTTCTTTGCTTTTAGTTGATGTTGCTGCTTAGAGCAGGAACTTACAGTCCCAGAATGATTAATTAGGCACAAATGGAGGATGCAAAAACACACATTCACATAATTTATTTCAGAGCAGGAGAAATATTATTATCAATATTCCATTCAGCAGCAGCAAAGGAGATTGGGGACTGAGAAATGCATCTGAATAATGCCCCTTATTTAAGATTGAGTAGGCTTTGTCCTTGTGGGCATGAGAAAAGTGCAGCCATATTTTTTTATTTTTTCAGAAGGAGACTAGAAAGTGTTCTCAGGAAAGGCTGACATTGTCTCCTCCCTGTTGAGGCTGCCATTCAGCAATGCAAGCTGATATGCTGGTCCATTTTATTAAACAGCAAGGATTTTTCAACCCTAAATACAGCTTCTTGTACACACCTGCATAGCTAGGATATCTTAAACTCTGGTGAATGTTGACTCCAACATTTATTCTCATATTTCTTTCTTTTTCGCCTTATAAGACATTAAAATTTTCATAGATGGGATGTTCCTGAACTATTCATAGTTCTTATCCAATTGCAAAGTGGTTACAGTGTCTGTGTGTGTTTTATCTTTTTATGCAGTCATCTCTTCAGTAATATGAGGCTGCTGTGGATTATGCAATTCAGTGAAACTCCAAGAAGAGACATCATCAGAAACCCCATGGGACCTTTGCCGATTGTACCAGTAAACAACTAGGAGTCTGCATCATAATGACAAAACTGTAATAAAAAAATGAACAGTTATAGCTTCCAGAACTATAATAATGTAAGAATGAACACAGCATGAGCAGAAATTTAAAAGAACCATGAGAATAGAATAGAAAAGAGGAGAATAACAAACCTTATAAAAAAACCTGAAGAATATATTTCACCATATACTTATTAATTTTAGGAGATACATTTTCTCTTCTTCATATGAATATATGAACATACAGAACATACAGATCACTGGATTAGGTCAAAGGATTATCTGCTCAAGCATTATGTTCTCAGAGTGATCAACCAGACGTCTCCAGGAAATCCAGAAGAAAGCTGCAGGCAAATCAATCAATCAATCACTCAATCAGTCAGTCAGTCAGTCAGTCAGTCAGTCAGTCAGTCAGTCAGTCAGTCAGTCAGTCAAACTTATTATTTTGCTCCCCAGAAATTGACATTAAGGCATATTCTGGCTATTATCAAAAAAATATTTACTATTTCTTGTAGTAGAGCAGTTCCATACAATAATCCTATGTATCTTTCTCTTTATCCTACGTGATGCCACCTTTGTCTACAGCTATTATACATTTCAGTCCTTTAAAACATGGAAATTAGAAATATTTTGAAGGTGGATGGAGAGGGCTAAACAAAACACTTCCAGAAAAATGAACTAAGAATGATAAAAGGAGAGACTGCTGGGAGAGCTAGAAATGTATATGCAAATTATTGTAAACTGTTAAGGAGTAGAATTGAAATGAATCCAATAAATGTTAGTGTTCAATAAAATATGACAGGGAAAAATATGTCATAAATGTTGTGAGAATGATGAAAAATGGAAAGATTGCTGATGTAATGGGGTAACTGGAGAAACATTAACATTTGGATAAGGCTTGCTTGTTTAATACTGTATGTGTATGAAGGCTGCATCTGGTCCGACAGTTGTCACTTTTGTTCCCATACTGAAAAAGAAAAATACCAAAGACTGTTATGTATATAGTTTTGGTGGGAGATTTAAAAGACAATGGGTCCATTGTGATTGGTTAGCTTCCTGGCAGGCAAGGTATATAAAAGGAGCTGTGTTACTGTAACCTTTGCTGAAGTTCACACTACCTTGGTTCTGCCTCCTCAATTGCCCAACTTAACAAAGACTATGATAAATTAGTTTTTTTTAGTGTGTGTGATGTTTTGCAGAGCTCTCATTGAAAGCACAGGATCTTCAGATAGCTTCATAACACTAAAATAGATGCCCATTATTGAAAGGATACAAAAGGCAACAATGAACACAATTTGTAAAGTACAGTATGTTAGTCAGGATGTGTACAGATAGGTCTTGCTCTTCAGTAGGTCCTTTCTTGTGTGTTTGTTGATATAATGAAAGCACGTGATAAAGTGGTTGGGTTGAAGGGTTGAACTGTGGAACATTTTGTATGGAGCTGAAGGGTGGTTGCTGAACGGCATAAGAATGGTATAAAACTGAAGGAAAAATGCATTGTGTCTGATCCATCATTGAATGGGAATGAAGATAAAGATGAATTATATCTCCTTGTTGTTTTAATGTATTTATGGATAAATGTGTAAGGAATTCTTATGTTTATTCTAGATAGGTATGTTGACTGGACATATGACAAGGCCATGCTGTAGGCCAGGGCTCAGCAACCTGTGGCTCTGGAGCCGCATGTAGCTCTTTCACCCCTCTGCTGCGGCTCTCCCTCACTCAAAATATGCGTCACAACCGCCAATGTGTGACACCCACCGGCATGCGATTTATTGAGCTTTTCAACCCCCGGTAGGCCAACCATGGATAAATCCAAGAAAAGAAAAGTTTCATAAGAAAACAGAACATTTAATTCAACTACATATGCTACTTTTGTGGCCGCTCAATAAATAGTCAGGCACGGGATGGGTTTTATGGCTCCTAGTGTTTTCTTTTCTGTGGGAAACGGGTCCAAATGGCTCTTTGAGTGTTTAAGGTTGCAGATCCCTGCTGTAGGCTGACCCAATTCAAACCCAAATGATTTGCAGTCGTATGTTATATTCTGAGCCTCTCAAAGTCATGCATTAGAATGACCTTTCCTTTCCTTTCCTTTCCTTTCCCTTCCCTTCCCTTCCTTTCCCTTCCCTTCCCTTCCCTTCCTTTCCCTTCCCTTCCCATTCTATCCCATCCTTTCAGTTTCCTTGGTTTACTAATGCTTGCTCCCTTCCTATGGTATGCATGATATCGATCAATTCAACATGGAATAATGTGATGAGTTTGTTTGTATATATGTAGGTATTGCTGTGTATAAATTATGAGAAAACATACATGTGGTGTGGCATTTGGATGCATCACTTGCAGGTCACGTCCAACCCCAGTTTAGCAAAGGGGAAAAAAGTCCCGATACGTTAAATGACAACGACATGACAACTTGAGTTTGTCACTCCTGATCTACAGTGGATGACAAGAAGGGGGAAGACAAAATGTCTAATGATATCATGGGAATGTCAGCACTTAAAAAATGGCATCATTTGTCTTTAATGGTAGCATTTGTGTGGTGAAGTAAACACATGCATGTTGTAAATTTGGCATTGTTGTGGTTTGCTGCGGAGCCACGGGTCTTGTTGTTATTGCCCTATTTGGAAACATGCTGCCCCAACCTTGTTGCAGATTCTTGCTGAAGTTCGCAAATTGGTTTGATTGATTGTCTCTTTCACTATAATTTCATGCCATTTTTCTCTTGGAATTGAATTTGGTACTCCAGGGAACAGCCTTTATTTTATCCTCAAAACAACAAGCCTGACTTGGTTCTGGCATATTGACTGGATAAACTTATGCAATCCTTTTTAGTCTCAGTCCCATAACTTAACCATCACACCACACTGACTTTGTTCTCAATATAGCATTTGAAATTACACAGATAATGGACTTATTCACCTGCTCTGCCTTCTTACGGAGAAACTAAAACAACAACTTGTATGCACAATTAGGAGGTATCAAAAATTTCAGGAAAATGCCCCCCCCCAGTTTTTGAAAAACAAACCCAACAGACCCAATGAGAATAGAGAATATTCTTTGATTATAGTATTGTCTGTTAGAAGAAGCAGCAGCAAAGTTGTTGGCAATCGACTAGAACTTTCTGAAAAAAATCTTGTTTTCTAAACTTTATTTTTTTGCATATATTCCTTAGATTCTCAAGTCTACTGTTTACAATAGTTAATTGTACAGGCAAATAAATTGGAAGTCAACATTTTGAAGAAATTCACACATTATAAACATACAATGGGAAAGAAAATAATCTGAGATGGAATTTGTTTAAGATATGCCCTAAATTTAATGCCTAAACACATAATCTAAATTTTGAAATAATCAGAATAATATTAGTATTTGTAAACTGCAGCCCAATCTTAATCATGTATTTTCAGCCATCTGAAGCTCATCTTGAGGCTGTTTTCTGCTACAAAGAAAGATGAACCGTTAAGAGATTTATATCATTTAGGAAATTGAGATTTAAAATCCTGGCAGATGGCTGAATTGGATTATCTGGACAGTTAATTGATAACAGAAGCAATTAATGTATCTAGTTCAGCCTAGCAAGAAAACAAAGAAGAAAGCAAGAGAAAGTGAATGATTTTAAATATATTCATAATATGCTGTGGAGGAATTATCCTTTGGGTGTACTCTCCCATTGTTCTGCTTTTTAAAAAAAATTCTACTAATATTCAGGAACAAAAGTTGTTGTTTTATTAAAACAATAAAACTTAAAAGTAGTTGTGCTACTCAAAGAAAAAGAAAAAGACATATGTCACCAATCACTTTCCAATATTTCTGGCATTAAAGAGTTAATTGGGTAAAAGAATGAGGCAATAATCTCTGCCTTCTTGAGCTATGATTCCAGACAAAGAAGGAACTCAACTATTAGTACAAGCCTCTTTCAGCCTTTCTGAGTTTCTAGATTTGGCAATATATTAGAAATAGAAGTTTTGTCTGTGTCCTTCAATTAGGGAGACTGCAAATGTTATTGACAACATAATTAAATGGGTTAGGAAGGATGTTAACAATCACAGAAGCCTAGAATTAAAGAGCAGAAAGTAGCCATTTAGGCCATCAAACTCATGCTTAATGCAGGAATCAAGATTAAAAAAACAAAAAACAAACCCTGCAGATGTCTGTCTGGATATAAAGGGGAGGCTACAATCTCTCTAGGCAATTGATTCCATAGCCTTTGTGTTCCAAATGCTATGTAGTTGCTTCTATTATTCATTTGGAAATTGTCTTTGTGTAAATTTATTTTTATATATTTATTTATTGCATTTATATACCACTGATATCAGGTTCAACTCCCAGCAGTTTACAAGATGGCTGACAAAACAGAAATAAAATCAAGAACAAAAACAGCAAGCCCATTATTCTGTACCTTGCACTCTGGAACACGGGTAACAGGTCTTGACCTTCATCTGTATAACATCTTTTCTGATACTTGAAGAGTGCTGTCACATTCTCACAAAAAAGAGTGTTGCTCTAAATGCATTGAACAGGATCCTCACAGATAATCAGCTTTTCGTAGTTTTGTTTTCCAGTCACTAAGCAACAGTGATAATAGAGTGAGATAAGCCTGATGCCATATGGGAAAACTAATTTAGTAAGGCATTGCACAATGACAACGCAATGATGTTTTGGTTAAATGGCAGATGCCTCATTAGTAGTTATTTATTTAGTTCTTTTTGCTTTCGGATCCTGCTCTTTTCCCATTTTCTGAGCTTGCCTCTCAAACTCTGCAATAAACAGTACAAACTTGAATATCAGTCTGTAAAAAAAAAAAAAGTTATATTCCAAAACATTAAAATGTTCAGACGGTTTCAAGTTGATCTGAAACATCTCATCTAATGAAGACCTAATATGTCTAAAATGTTTTCCCCTTATTCTCCCTGTCCTAAATAACAATATTACCTTAACAAAATTATTTTTCTCAGATATCCACCATCATTTTTGGAAAACAGATTCTTGACATTGAGGATAATGCAAACTGGATTTGGCTAAATAGCCAAGAACGTTTCTGAAAAAGAAAATCAATTGTGCTGTCACTGTCTTTAAGGGAGAGTCTTATTTCCAAGAATAAGCAGTCGGACAATTTCCCACCCTTGCTAAAGCCTGGTGAAATTCCATCTCTTCATTTTTAAACCCTTAAACTCAGAGACAATAATTCAAGTGGTTATTTGTATGCAGTCCTGGATTTTGCATTATATCAGCCCAGATTTATTTATTTATTCATTCATTCAAATTCAATCTCATCTTTGTGACCTTTTTCAATTTTGTATAACATGTGTATAGAATTAGTATGATTGTTATGCAAATGTACACCCACGTTAAAATGGAACAGCAATTTGATACCTACAAGCCTTCCTGAATGGGGATTTTTATTTGTATGGATTATAAAGAATCTGGGTTTGAAATCTGAGCAGTTGCAAAGTACATCTGCTTGGCAGTAATTCTTACTATTCAATGTCAGAATTTTCAGGCATTTTCTACGGGCCAGGACTCTTAAAATTTTAAAAATTCCAGAAAATGTCAATATGCACAAAGGGTTTCCTATTTACCATATAGTTGAATTGTATTTTAGGTTCCAAAATATTGAAACCCACAGGGGAGATTACCAAAGCAATTATACTCAGAGAGATATCTGAAGTCTCTGATACACTCTTCCCCCAACCTGATGCCCTCCAGATGTTTTGGATCTCAGTTCCTATAAATTCCAATGGCATGGCCAAGATCTCTGCTGGCTGGAGTGTGGAGGTTGAAAACCAGCACATCTGGAGGGCAGAACTGCTATAAACATTGAACAGGTAGAGTGCTTTTCACATTGATCCAATTATAAACGTAACTGTGGGAAAATAATAAGATAGCAAAAGCTGCCCATCATGGAAGTCATTTAATCTTTTCCTCTTAATTATTTTTCCCCCTGGAGGGATTCATTATTTTTTAACATGTTGCTCATAAAATCAGATTACCATTATCTTTCTGACTAATGTTTAAACACCATGGTGTAAATATTGTTGTCTTACTGGTTAATTTGGTTATCTTTATGTGGAATCCATTCTCCAGCGTCATTATCATAAGTATTTATTTATTTTTTTAAAATAATTTCTATTAGACAGCTTTTTTAAAAAACAAGAAATTTTTACAATTTTCTTGTTTTCAACATTTTTGCATTAGTAAACATTTCTTACATATCCATTTTTCTCCCTTACTTCAATTTACCATTTATACATATGATTCTAATATTGATTTATATACATAAGGATTACAAAGTACTCAATTTCAATCATACATTTTATGTCCATTCCATTTCCACTTGTTTGTTACTACATTTCAACTCCTATATCTTCCTCATTTACTCTTTCCTTGCCCTTTATACCTCTCCTCTAACCATTCATACCATTTCTCCCATACCATGTAGTATCATAATATGTAATATCGTAAGTATTTATTTCACCTTGAACTGAACCATAGCTAACAGGCAATAATCAACTGCTTGTGTTTCCTATTCTAACACATCAGTGATTTTTCCTCTCTGTCCATAGAACAAATGTGCTGTTAGGTTATTGTTTCTTAACTTACACTGGAACATCTAAGTCAATGTTGGTTTCTACATGGCATTTTTGCTGTCCAGGTACAGATATAAATCTGTAGGAAAACTCAGGTGTGTTAATTGAAGAAAAAGAAAGCTCTTGATAGATGCTCAGATAGCTTAGAGCATAGCATGTGACTTCCATCCCTCTTGTGATTCCCAGAGCAACTTGAGATTTTGCCACTGAACAATGTCAGTTCAATTTCCAGGCAATTTTTGATGGAAAACAAAAACTGGAAAAGAAACCTGATAAATAACAAATACTAATGTATTTGTTTACATATTTTGAAAAGAGAGAGTGGCACTTGGGAATCTTATTAACATTTTAAAAACACTTTTAAAATATTAAGTCCCACCTTCACTTGCCCAGTTGGTGTCTTTACAATACTGTCCCATCTGCTGCTGCTCTCAGCTGCTAACAATTATTTTTAGTGCAATCTCCGACCTTGAAAAATGTGCATGTCCTAGAAGGCTTTCTGTTACGGGTTCCAAGTAAAGAGATGTATCTTAATAGAGGAGTCACATGTTTCATTGGTCAAATTCTTATAAAGTATGACAGAGTTCATGCTTATCTTTGTAAAGAATCTAATCTTTGTTACCAAGTCTTCCCTCTGCAAGCAATTCCAGCAAAGGAATTGTCTAATAAGGTGTCACAACTGGAGTCACCACATAAAGTTTCATTAAAAAACCCCCACAAACTATATATGTGTTTGTCACAGCTTCAACAGATCTTAGCAGTGGTGATGTGATCCTACACAAAAGAAAAGTTTGCAGAATTTGTGTTAGGACCTAAATGAGCTGGTGACTCATCCACCTTCTCAGTCAGACTGGTGGAGCATTACATCAGGTGAAAATATTAAGGTAATGTGGTTCATATGCTGATTACTACACAATAAGAATAAAAATAAATATGAACCATTGCCAAGCACCCAAATTTTGATCACGTGACCATGGGGATGCTGCAATAGTCATAAGTGTGAAAAATGGTCATAAGTCACTTTTCCAGTGCCATTGTAACTTTGAACAGTCACTAAACAAATGGTTGTAAGTCAAGGACTATCTGTATTCTATTCACAAATAGGTCCCATCTAGTCACACATGCACACAGATCCAGCCACCATTACTGCTTCTCGGAAGGCAAATTACTAAGGTTACCTTTGTCCTTTTTAGAGAGGGGATTGTCAAACTTATTCAAACACAGTAATGAGCACCTTTTAGTTATGTTAAGGATATTAATGGACCCAAATGAGTTCCAGAGGCACTCTTGGAAATAAAACTTCTCCCCACCCTCTTTTTTTTGTAGCATATCAGCTATCCATTTAATTTTTTGAAATTAAAAAGCTAAGTACAGGAACAAATATAAAAAGGAATTTATTCTTTGGAAAATAAAAAAATAGTTTTGGAAATGCTCTGTAAATGGGGGGGGGGAGGCTCAAGAGAGCAAAATTTGCATAGAATCCCAGATGAATTGATCACTTGTTATCCATGTGCTTTTCACTAATTTCAAAGATAGAAGCAGACATACTCACCATGTAGGGAAAATGCAGGAATACAAAGAGTGAGAGCTAAACAAATTAAAAGCTCCTAAACTTTCTTACCAGTACAGTTGAAGACCTTTTTTTCATCATTAATGAGCCTTGGAACTTGTTGTAACTTGTTGCTGTATCCTTACAATTTATATTGATTGTTTCCTAGCATGATTTGATTGCTTAGTTGTACCCTATGACTATCATTAAGTGTTGTACCTTATGATTCTTAATGAATGTATCTTTTCTTTTTATGTACACTGAGAACATATGCACCAAAGACAAATTCCTTGTGTGTCCAATCACACTTGGCCAATAAAGAAATGTATTGTATTGTTCTGAATGGCTGAAGAAAGCACATGCTTTTCTGTTGAAGAATGCTTGATATATGATAACTTTACTTGGATCAGAGTCTTCAAACCCAGGGTCTTCAGGCAATTTGTAAATAATATTTTCATTTGGATGACTTGGAGTCACTTATTTGCACTAGATGCTTATTTACTCTGAGCATCCGGCTGTCCACTTCGAACAAGTTTAGGCAATCTCTTAATACCTTTGTCACAGCAGCTTAAATTCAAGAAATGCACCTTTGATCTAGCTGTAATTTCTCTTTAAGAACTAAGAGGGTTCCAGATAAAATATAAGCTGTTCTGCTTTGGAAATATCCCCCCTACTGCTATTCTATCCAAAACAACCTATTTTGAGCTTTGACCATTTTTACTGGAAATCTCCTCCTAATTTTCTGATGCTATTGACTACTGCATTTTTAAAAGATAGGGGTTTCTTTGGAGTTCTGATATGTCCCAACTATACCTTTGCTCAGTTACTCACATCTCAGTCCACCCTGCATTCATCCAGATCCTACCTACTCTCTTCATGTGCAGGCGGATGCTTTTGACTTTACCTTGGGAACTGTATGATACAACATGTTCCAGTTCTTGGCTACTGTGTGTTATTTTCCAGGCAGCTCCTTCCAGCCAAAAGAACCATTAAAGTTTTAATAAGTAGTGTTGGATCTCCAAGAAACCAAAAACAAAACCCCATGCTCAGCATTGACACTATCTCCTCAAAGGGGCTAAACAATTGTGTCTACACGGATCACAAGAATTTGTAATACAAACACTACAGATTCTTGCAGTGCCACTTCAGGTGGTTCAGGGTTTTTCCCATTTTAACTTCTATATTTCTTACATTCCCAGCTTTCAGATGAAGCAGGCAGATTATTTTATTACATAAATCATATTTCCTGCCTATCTCTGTTCTGCACCAATAAAACTTTGCCTTTGCCCTCCAATATCTAGCTTGCTGGGTGGGGCTCTTGGGATCAGAAGAAAGATTCATTTCCTATCTGATCAAATTGTTAATAAGCTACAGGAACCATATGTCAATTTAGCAATAAATAAATATGTACCATTTTATAGAGTTCCCTAATATTTTCCTTTTCTTTTCCTTGTAATGGAAAGCTGTATCAAATGAGCAGGCAAATGTTCCTCCCACATTGAGATAAGAAGTATTATAGCTTGCCTACACAATAGCCAGCTGGTTATTTTGGTATATTTAAAAGAACTTATCTTCTCAATGTTTTTGAGTGACCTTGTATCAAGACAGATGCCAATGCTTATGCTTCCTCTTGCTATACTTATTGCTAACAAGCAGTTCTTGCAACAAGAACTGTTGCAACTCCCTCTTTCTCCACAGGTGACACAGTTTCATTGGACTTCTTTGTTGATTTGCCATATTGCAATGAACTGGATAAGATTCTGGAAATTGATTCTAAGACAGCTTATTTCATTAACTGCCTCTGCTCCTAAGACCACTGTTTATTCAATTTTCCAAAACCAAAGCGTGCTCTGTCATCTTGCTGCATGCCAGTCCTGGGGTGTTCATTGGTTTACTGAGAGTCCCTATTAGATGAAGCAAAGAAAGTCAGGTGGAAGTAGAAGACATGGAAACTACAGGTAGTTCTTGACTTACAGCAGTTCATTTAGTGATCATTAGAAGTTACAACGGCACTGAAAAAGTGACTTCTGACCATTTTTCATAAGTAGTAGCTGTGGTGGCGCAGTCGTTAGAATGCAGTACGGCAGGATACTTTTGCTGACTGCCGGCTGCCTGCAATTTGGCAGATCAAATCTCACCAGGCTCAAGGTTGATTCAGCCTTCCATCCAGATCTGTAAAATGAGGTCCCAGATTGTTGGGGGCAATATGCTGACTCTGTAAAACCGCTTAGAGAGGGCTGTAAAGCACTGTGAAGTGGTATATAAGTCTAAGTGCTATTGTTATTGCTATTTTTCACACTTATGATCATTGCAGCATCCCCATGGTCATGTGATCAAAATTCCGAAGCTTGGCATCTGACATATTTATGATGGTTGCAGTTTCCTGGGGTAATATGATCACCTTTTATACCCAAAATCAATGGGGAAAGCCAGATTCACTTAACAACCATGTTACTAACTTAACAACTGCAGTGGTTCACTTAACACCTGTGACAAGAAAGGTCAAGGTAAAATGAGACAAAGCTCACCTAACAAATGTCTCACTTAGCAACAGGAGTTTTGGGCTCAATTGTGGTTGTAAATCGAGGACAACCTGTACCCTATCTTACTGCCAGTTAGGAAAAGTAACAGCATGAAACAGGGAAACCCTTTCCAATTTCAGGCCAAGAAGAAATGGAAATTCATCCTTGAGATACCAAAGGAGATAGGGTAGGAAAGCGTTACATGTGTGGGGATACATTGCTAGTTACAGTCACTGAAGAAACAGAAATGGAAGGAGAGGCCCTGTGTTCTCCAGCTTCATATAATGAGGCCAGGATGGGATATTAAACTGAATATATGGATTATCAGAAACAAACTGATAATGAACTGTTTCATAAAACATATATCCCACTAGTGTGGGGGGAAGGAGATGGGTCGACACTCAAGGCCCGGTAGTTGGGGACCTCTACCTTATGGAATAGAAAATTGGATTTTTTATTTATTATTTTTTTTAATAATAATAATTTGTTCTCTGTTATTTGGAAACTGGAAATACAATGAAGCACAAAGCAGATGTAGTATCCATTAGGTTCTTCCTTCTGCACAGTCTCTAGGGTGAATAGTTCCTGTAATTTTCAACCCACTGCACTAAATGGCAAACATTCTGAAACTGAGTACTGAGATTAAAATTCACTTTCCATTGGATTATTTTCCTTGAGATTCATAATTTATTGCATATCAGTTTTTAAGTCAACTATACCTCAAAGGGATGCGGTGGCTCAGTGGCTAAGATGCTGAGCTTATCGATTGAAAGGTCGGCAGTTCAGCGGTTCAAATCCCTAGTGCTGCGTAATGGGGTGAGCTCCCGTTACTTGTCCCAGCTTCTGCCAACCTAGCAGTTCAAAAGCATGTAAAAAAGGCAAGTAGACAAATAGGGACCACCTTTGGTGGGAAGGTAGCAGCGTTCCGGGTGCCTTTGCTGTTTAGTCATGATGGCCACATGACCGTGGAGACGTCTTCGGACAGGGCTGGCTCTTCGGCTTTGAAACGGAGATGAGCACCGCCCTCTAGAGTCGGGAATGACTAGCACATATGTGCGAGGGGAACTTTTACTTTTATACCTCAAAAGTCGTATTTTTTTCTTATTCACCCTTATTCTGGAAAGATGACAGAAAAAAATCTTTATGCTTTAGAATAGGTGTTCCAAATCTCTGGGCCATGGCCCACTACTGACTGTAGCCTATTCAGAACTGGGCTATGTGAATGGCAAGCCAGAGTGCACAGGTGTGGGTACAGCTCAACCTGTGTGAGCAGGGGCCAGTGCATCTGCATCTGCACACACAGCTCAACTTGCAAAAGTTAAGCTGCGTGTCCATGCGTGTGTACGCTGTCCCGCTGCTTGCATAAATTGGGCTGGGGCCATGAGTGTGTGCTCCAGCCTGCCACTCAACGCGGCCTGGTTCACCTCTACCCTCCCCAAGCTGGGCTGCCAAACCACAAAGGTAGGGGACCACTGATCTAGAATAGTATTTTTTAAACTTGGTAACTTTAAGATGTATGGACTTCAATTCTCATAATTCCCAATCAGTATCATATTGTTTTTGAATATTCTGAAGGATTGTGCATTATTCAGAAATTTGATAAAAATAGCCAAAGATTGCTGCAAATGAGGAATGTTTTTACTTTACATAATCTCATGGAACTGCAACTGCTAATTTAATAATTATTCATATTAAACTCTATTTATTTATGTTTAGATTTTTCCCAAAATGTTATATTATTATATTATTGAGCAGCCCTGAGCATGTTTCAACCTAATGGAGAAGTTTAACATTAATGCTGATGGTACTAGTGATAGTGATAACAACTATAATTCAATAATGTATAATGTAAAGGTGAGACAAGAAAATGTATTCAGTTGATTAAAAATTCCATGATTAAATACTCTAGCAAATGGACATCTCAGGAAAAATAGTAACATATTTGCAAATGAATTGAAAACAGCGGGAGATTCTTATGAAATATGATTAGAGGAGGAAGTAAAACTGACAGGTTTATTGATTTAGGCAGAAGGTTCTTAGTTCTTAAATCCTGTGCTTTAATTCGTGATTTTGTTCCTCCGTGGTGTTTTGCTTTGTTTTTGTTTTTTGTTTTAACCGTGCCTCATTCTCTTTAACAGCTTTTCTAGGTATGCTATTAGAATATAATGAATTCAGGATTCAGGTCAGGATTTGAATCATGTGGTCAGGAATGTCATTTTGACTTTTTTTTGACACATCCACTCTCTTGCTATATAGTTAACATATACAATCCAGTCCTTGCTCATATTGTAAATAGACTTATAAATTCAATTTTTATTTTAGTAAGATATATTTAGGGCGTACATTTTTACTAAAAATCACATTTTTTCCATCAGTGGGATAGGAAAAATAACATATAACAAGCAGTCCTTCATATAGAAAAAAATAAATATGACAAAATCAGTTTTATTGATTGATTTTGATTTGATTTATTTATTCATTCAGTTTGTATCCTTTCTATTCTATAGTAAAAGATTGCTATAAACAATTACATTATGAAATGGAAATAAATAGCAACTGGTATTAAAATGGCTAATAATTGACAATTAAATACATTTTGGAATATTTCACCTTAGAATGATATATAATAGCCTCTATAAGTCATAGTATATTATTCAATCAATGTTCCAAAAAGTTGTAAAATTAAAGGATGGTATTGATAAGGACAGCACTATCAAATATCAAAATGTCTGGAAGGTTAGAGAAGTTGTTCTCCTGCATCTTAGGTCTCATAAGCTCCATTTAAGTTCAGAAAAAAATTACTCGTGAAGGAAGGCTGGAAGGAGGTGAAGTGGAACTAAGAGAATAAAATTTGATTCAATTTTCTTTTTCAAATGGACCCCAGGGCTTTTCTTTCTGTGGATTGTAAATTCCAAGGGTAGAAAATTGTTGAAATGTTGAAAAAGGGTTACCGTATACGTGTTTATAAAAAATAAATGTAAATAAAAATGGAATTATTGCTATTATCCCTCATTTATTTTATTTTATTTATTTTATCACATTTAAGAATGGCCCATCTGCCTCACAGAGGACTCTGGGCAGTGTATAATGAAAAAATCTATTTATTTATTTATTTATTTATTTATTTATTTATTTATTTATTTATTTATTTATTTATTTATTTATTTATTTATTTATTTATTTATTTATTTATTTATTTATTTATTTATTTATTTATTTATTTATTGGTTCAATTTATATGCCGCCCTTCTCCGGAGACTCAGGGTGGCTTACAATGCATTAAGCAATAGCCTTCATACTTTTGTATATACCTGCTTAGTAGAGCTTTTGCCCCCCCCCACCCCACAGCAGTGTTCTTTTTTTAATACAAAGTCAGCTTATTGCCCCCACAAACCGGGTCCTCATTTTACCTACCTCAAAAGGATGGCAGGCTGAGTCAACTTTGAGCCTGGTGAGATTTGAACTTGCAGTAATTGCAGGCAGCTGGTGCTACTTAACAGCACTTTAGTTTGCTGTGCCACCAAGGTTCTTAGCACTTAATATCCCTCTTCCAAGCCAAGAGGATGGCTTCTTTGAAGCATCATCTCCATTTTGGAGGGTATATTTGATTTCATGGTAAGAATACAGATGATCTGTCCTGTCTATACAGTATTTGTCCAGTTATATCTGAGTTGCTCACATCCTTTCCAAAGCAACAACAAAAATATCTGAGAGATCTCCTTTCTTAAGCAGTGATTTACTGTTGCTAATCCATACATGTTTCCACAGACCTATTCTCACAAAACTGGAACATTTATTCTCATGAGGATTCTCCATGCTACTTTGTATGATAACAGGAATTGGCTGTTTCCTTGTCATGATGGAGATGGTCTCCAATTGCTATAAGCTGCATAAGAAAATGCAAGATACCACAACTAAAAAATGTTTGAAGCAGCAATTCCATCCATGTCTTCCCGCTCTGAGATAAAAACAGAAGAGTACATTCAGTTCTATAAATGTCCAGTCTGTAAAGCCAAAATAGAAGAGGGATCACAGAGTCAAGAGCTGACATCAAAATTGCATGTCTGAGTGTGGGCACATAACGTGCACTCCCCCACACGTATTTAGTCCCATTTAAGCAACATTTTTCTTTCTGGCAAATAAGTGCAGCAATCACTGATCTACGAAGACAAACAACATGCTGTTTGGAACTATATGTACTCTATTCACTTTTAAAGAGCTATAAAACTTTAAGACTGCAGGTGGCAGCACAAGCAGACCTTGGCTGATCATAAAAAAAAAACAAAAAACCCTAAGTGTCCAACCAGGACTCAAATTACTTTGAAGCTAAACCAAAATGAAAACCATCCAAACATTATAATGTTTATATACATCATGGTACAGTTACAATCACCATAAAATAACACTTATACAAGCATAAAAACCTCTATTTATAAATCTATGAACCCTGCCATTTGAATTTAGTAATAAGAATTACAATATTCTTAAAAGATAAAAGGTAAAAGTTCCCCTCACACATATGTGCTAGTCGTTCCTAACTCTAGGGGGCGGTGCTCATCTCCGTTTCAAAGCCAAAGACTGTGCAAAGATGTCTCCGTGGTCATGTGGCCGGCATGACTAAACACCAAAGACACATGGAACGCTGTTACCTTTCCACCAAAGGTGGTCCCTATTTTTCTACTTGCATTTTTTACGTGCTTTCGAACTGCTGGGTTGACAGAAGCTGGGACAAGTAATGGGAGCTCACCCATTACGCGGCACTAGGGATTCGAACTGCTGAACTGCTGACCTTTCAATCGACAAGCTCAGCATCTTAGCCACTGAATCACCGCATCCCATCACAATATTCTTATGATTTACCAACTACCAATCTCAGCATCTACTCAGAGTTTCTTCTACCACTGAAATTGGTAATGACTGAATAATAAAAAACCAGGACATTCACACACGTATCTTGGACATCTCATAAGAGCAAGAACAACATTTTTTCTCTATTCTGTTACCTTATTGAATGAGAACAATAGGAAGAATCAAGATAACTTTGGCATGGTACCATAAGAAATTAACCAATACCTTGGGGAGAGGCAGAAAGGAGTATCACAGAACGATGACTTCCACATCTCTGCTGTATGCTGCACAAATATAGATGTGTCTCTTTAGTCAGTGTTTGTTTGCAAGACACAAGTCTCAGACGCAAGCTATTTGTGTTGAATTTCTGCATACACTCTGGTATTGTTGTGGACTTGGCTAGGGAGTTTGGGAAATGAAGTTTGCTAAGGTTGAGAAACACTGTGCTAGGGTAAAGAGCTTACTACTTAGTTTGACTCCCTGTTAGGAATATACTTTAACTCTCCAAGAACTCTTTTAATTGTTCCATAAAACAAATGAACATGGAATAGGGACATGGAATCTGGTTATATTATTGCATTTAAATCTCCTGTCTCCTCCTGAAAAGTCATTTTAAGGAAATATATGGAGATTAAAAAAAGGTAAAGGTTTCCCTGTCCAGTCATGGGTAGGGCGTGGTGCTCAACTCTGATTCTTGGCTGTGGGAGCCAGTGTTGTCTCCCTCAGCCAAGACATTTTTCCTGGTCATATGGCCAGCATGACTATACGCCAAAGGTATATGGAATGCTGTTAGCTTCCCACCAAAGTGGTGGGAACCTATTAATCTACTTGTATTTGCATGCTTTTGAACTGCTAGGTGGACAGGAGCTGGGGCAAATAATGGGAGCTCATGCCATTATGTGGAACTTGGATCTTGAACCTAGACTGTCAGCTTTCCAACCAACAAATATCCCTGCCCCATCTGCAGATTAGTAAAGTCTATATTTTCCAGGATAGGTGGTGGAATAGGAAGCCTGTGATCTATCCTTGATTATTTAAGCTGATGTTTCTCGCTGCAGGACATGTGATGCAAATCAGGAGATGTACTAACAAAGAAACAAAATTATGTACGTGCACTATAGAAGTAGACATACCTTATACGTCACATTTGGTTGTGATTTACTAGCTTATGTATTTATGAACAGAAAGAAAGTAAATTCAATCAGACAGGTAGCACTAATACTACATTGATGTTGACTTTTGGAGTATATCAACATTAGAATCATTATCCACTTTTTTTTATCCAATCAGGATATTCAAAGAGTCTGACAGCAGAATAAAAGTGGGAAAAATAGGAAGCAAAAGCAGCTCCTGAGGGCATGTGCTCATTTGTTACTTTTGTAGTGATATATTAGAAAGGCATTTCTAAACTCTGTTTCAAAACATGGATAATAATTATTAATAATGATGCTCTGGTATAGAGTGCTTCTTTTTTTTTCTTTCCCTGCTTTTAAAAAGTAAAGGAACAAAAAAAGATTAAGGGTAAAAAGACCTTTGTTATTGTGCTCATCCAATTTTGTCAATTTTAGTTTTCATTTTAATGCTTGCAGAGGAAGGCTGAATGGATTTAATTAATATCTAAAATTATGTATTTCAGTAACTATAAACAAATGTAGTTGCATTTATTAATATAAAAAGCTATGCAAATGGCTGCACTTTTGATTGTAATGCTACCAGAAAATTAAAGTAATGATACACTGTGATTAATTGATTCAGGTTGAAGTTTGTAGAACAATTCTTTACCTAATGGGTTTCATCAATTTAATTTCATTAAATTTCACTTGTTTTATATCCATGTAGAAAAATGATATATATACTTTATTAACATATATATTAGTCAGTGGAGAAACTTGTTGTAATAATGCACCTTTCACTGAAGCATAAATAAAATAAATTATTTGCTTAAGCAGATCCTTGAACAATTTCAATGATGTTTTATAAAGTATTTTCAAGAGATATTAAATGCATAAAATTGTAAATTAATAGTATATGTACAATAACACATTAAAGTGGCATGGCATATTGTTCCTAATGTTGATATTGAGGAAATATTATATTAAATTATTATAAATTGAATAATATTTAAATTATTTTTAAAACTATCAAGAAATATAACTATTGAAATAATTCATTTCATTATGAGAGAGAATAGGAACAGGAATTGGTAGTTTCACAGACACAATTGCATGATCTCATGCATATATCAGACTTATTTTGAAAGTTATTGTTGAGAATGCCAATATTCTTAATTATGATTTTTAGAGTTGGAAAAAAACTTTGCCTTCTCAATGTTGATTTGGCAATTCTGGTTAAATTAAACCCTATTCTGTTTTCTCATCATGGTTCTAATTTGGTTAATTTTAATCTGGTTAGATAATTCTAATCTGGATAATTTGCTAATCAGAATTCTAAATCTTCTTATAGATAGATAGACAGCTTTTGAGTAATAAAGCTAATGTACAATGGAAAGACACAAGAAGAAAATTCATATAGAAAAGACAATATCTTAGAGAGTTGGTCTTTTTTTCTTTTTTTGGAACAACATGTAATATAAATAATGGTTAAAGTGATAGACTGTGATCAGAGGGACTCAGATTCAAGTTTACCCTGTGCAACTTTAGGCCAGTTGTTTTTCTTAGCTCAATTTATCGTAGAGGGTTATTGTGAATTGCAGTAGGGAGTACAGTGTACACCATTCTGAGTAATTACTGAAAAGACAAAATAGCAATAACACTTAGACTTATATACCACTTCATAGTGCTTTACAGCCCTCTCTAAGCAGTTTATAGAGTCAACATATTGCCCCAAAAATTCTGGGTCCTCATTTTACTGACCTTGGAAGGATGGAAGACTGAGTCAACCTTGAGCCGGTGAGATCCGAACTGCCAAACTGCTGGCAGCCAGCAGTCAGCAGAAGTAGCCTGCAGTACTGCATTCTAACCACTGTGCCACTGCGGCTCTTGTGTTAATAAAATGTTAATTTAATAAATGAATTTGATAATTTATGATGGTATTTGCATTTCCAATGATCTAAAAGTGCTTAATGGAATAGTATAAACAAAAGCACAGCCTTCCACAAAATAGGCTTAAGTAAAGTTTCTGTTTAAAGAAACTTTCTTTATTATCATTTATTTACTCATCACTTTTGGTCTTTTTGGTTCATTGGTGGTAGTCCCTAATTTACACACAAAGAGGAAAGTCACCTTGAATTCCCCCCTCCCAAACAGCAAAGGAAATTTTGTCTCCCTTTTTTATCCTGACTGAAAGTCATTGCAGTCTGCATTGTTCCAGTGATCATATGCATCGTGGCTTCAAAATGATAGAGCAGAGGATTGATTTCTGCAAACACAGTCAGCCCCATGGCAGATGGGAGTCTGATCTTCCAAACAGATACTCACTCTTTTGTGTAAATGATCCTTCTCACATGTGAAAACACATTAGCTGGGTGAGGACAACAGGGAATTGACTTATGACATAATCCAGGGATATCTTTTGGAAGCAGAGGAAGTTGCTGGGCTAATGGATTGATTGATGAAGGCAAAGAAACCACAAATGAATATAAGACATGTTCAAATTAAAAGAAAATTCTGCTTGCAGCCATGATCTCATCGAAACAGGCAAAAGTCAGGAAGTTCTTCAGGCAGTAAAGTAGCCTGTTTTGACTTTGAAATGTCTAACTTCAGCTACCTTATGCCAGAAATGTTAATGTCACTAAAATAATTAGATTTGGATACTTTCTATTGTATTTTGGGTTATGACATTCCAGGTCATTTAGGAACTCAAGTGAAATTACAAAGAATGTGCATACATATGATGAAATCATATGACTGAACACTTTTAGATGTTAAAGCAAATTTATAAAAGAATATCTGTCAGTGTTTTACTTTGCAAGTATGCATCTCCCTTGCCCATCCAAAAAACATAAAGTCTTACTGTACATTATGATGTGCCAGCCAAATGTGATCAACTGATACACATATGTCCTTATAGAACAATCAGTAACATGGACTACACTGAGAAGAATTAATTTTCCATCTCTCTCTCTCTCTCTCTCTCTCTCTCTCTCTCTCTCTCTCTCTCTCTCTCTCTCTCTCTCTCTCTCTCCCTCCCTCCCTCCCTCCCTCTCTCTTTCTCTTTCTCTTCCTCTTCCTCTTCCTCTTCCTCTTCCTCTTCCTCTCCCTCTCCCTCTCCCTCTTCCTCTCTCTCTCTCTCATACACATACAATGTGTGCAAAAGGAGTGACAATATAATTCTCACATCAGTTCTCTTTTTCTATGCAGTACATTTAAGCTTATAGGTTTTATGTCATACCAAATTGTCATTGTTAACATTTTAAATATTAAGTTACCATTGTTCATTGACATCTAAATACTTGATTCTGGTAGATAAATGTCTTGTTCCAAACTTTCTAAATTCATTCGCCTATGATGCTAAACATCTCTTTGATTGCTAGTGAGACAATAAAAGAACTTTCCTCTAATCCTTCCCAGAAATCACAGTCACACTGGAATTTGTACTATCAACTAGACATAATCAGTTTAGATAGGTTTACTTTCAAATTGTTTTAAAAGTTCACCAAATTAACAAAATAATTTACTAAGGTATAAATTTTGGATAACTTACTGGTGAGGTGATAGATGGCATAATTTCACTAGTATATGTCAGGAGAATTGTCAGGTTTGCTTAGTTATGAGTGACTTATCCAGTCACTCATAACTAAGTGACTGGATAAGTGGAAATCAGATTCAATACAGGGAGGTTTCCTGTATTTCTATTTGCTTACCAGATGACATTTTATGTTCCATTATAACTATGTACTGAAAATCCATAACCCTAACCAAACAATGTGGTGGCTCATTGGCTAAGACGCTGAGCTTGTTGATCGAAAGGTCGGCAGTTCAGTGGTTCGAAATCCTAGTGCTGCGTAACAGGGTGAGCTCCTGTTACTTGGCCCAGTTTCTGCCAACCTAGCAGTTCGAAAGCATGTAAAAAATGCAAGTAGAAAAATAGGGACTACCTTTGGTGGGAAGGTAACAGCGTTCTGTGTGCCTTTGGTGTTTAGTCATGCTGGCCCCATGACCACGGAGACATCTTCGGACAGTGCTGGCTCTTCTGAAACAGAGATGAGCACTGTCCCCTAGAGTTGGGAACGACTAGCACAAATGTGCGAGAGGAACCTTTACCTTTAACCAAACAATAAACTGTTATAATAAAACTCAACAGCAGCTGAGAAGGCATCATAGATTCAGCATTATCTGCATCTCCTTTTTCCAGTGTGTCAGTATTAGATAAATGGAACAAAGGATTTAATGTTCCATAATATTCTGATATAGCACAATTGTAAAATATTGCATGATTATCCAGTGATGTTGCATTATTATTGCTGTCTCTGATCTTCCATTGCTAACTTTTAGAGCAGTCACCAGGCTGCCCCTTTGTCAAAGCCCTCATTCTAATTTTTATGATCTGCTTTTTCCAAATAACTATTCCCTGGTAACATGGAAGTTGCAAAGAATATGGTAGCATCCATAACCAGAACCAAGAGATAATTTATTCAATGCTGAGGGATGAGAATTAATCAAGATTTCCGTTTTCCGTTTTGAAAAATGTCCACATTAGTTTCAGAAGCTTACTGTAATACTGTCATAGTCCTAGTATCTTGCATGTTGTTTCCATGTCAAGTCTACTGATTTAGCAATAAAATAACTGAAGGTCTTATTGAACTGGCATGCATAAAGAGGACAGAAACAACTTGTAGATCAGACTACTGAGATAAGAGCAATCAAGGCTGCAGGGAAAGAGACTGAATTAGATATTAATAAATCTAAAGCTTGACACCCAAGGATAAGAAATGAAAATTGTTGGTAAGAAGTAAATGAGAAGATGTAGCCAAGCAACCAAAATTTCAGACAACTGACCTAGACCACTTATTTAGATCTTCTTTATCCCTTATCTCAGATGTACTATGCATATATATTTGTGTGTATTTGTGATTGTGTGCACGTGTGTGTGTGTGTGTGTGTGTACGGACATTTGTGCTCTGGTTCGCATAAGAAAATCAGCATTTGTGAAGGAAAAAACAAATGTTTATCTGGACATCACTTTTGTACTCATTCTAATCTCACATTCTGAAACTCCAATTATCCCAACTATTTTCTTCCCTTTCATGGAACTCTTCTTAAAGGCCAACATAAAGAATTTGGCCAGCATTTTTTTTCTTAAAGAACAGCATGTTCCTTTTGAAAGCCATAAACAATATCAACTCTCATAAATAGGAGAATAGAACCACTTCTCTTGCTATATATGATGATATATATGTCATTCCATTCCATAACTTTCTAATTTGTCTTTTCCATATGCAATTACAAATAACTATCCTCTAACAGCAGTATGCTATTTATGATTGCCAAAAAAAAAAAAAAAAAGCAGCAAATTTGGACATTTACTTTCTTATTAAGATGAAGATTAATACACAGGTCTTTAAAGTTCAGAGGTATACAATCTTCATTACAATAGAAATTGTCAGAAACAACTCCTATTGCCACATTAGTTTATTTTTTAAAAAAAACTGAACTGAACTTGTCTTTTAGTGTTGTTATGCTGTTCATATCCTTGTACAGAAGTATGGTTTTGCTACTTCATAAATATTATACATTTTATCAAAATAAAATGACTAATATGAAATATCTTCATTCTTGCAGTAAAATCGCAATAGACAGGTAACTTATTTATTTATTAAGTTTTGTGACAAATGAATGAAAAAGTACTCAAGCTAATAATTGGAACTGAAACATAAACAGCACTGGGTTGATGAGATGTAATATTTAACAAAATTTCAAAAAAACCCAACAACTTTACAGATTGATATAATTCCTTGTAAGCAGCCTAGAGTCACCGTGAGTTGGGGCAGCCATATAAATTTTCTCAATAAATAAATAAAATAAAAATAAATAAATTAAATAGCTGCTCTTTTTCTTCTGTGATGATCCATAATTGCCCAGATCAGAAGTTGGCAGAGCAAATAAGATTAACATAGACACTTGGTATATTCAATAAGTGCAGCAGGAAATGTGTGAGTTTTAATTTCAACTGGGGCATTACTAAATTTGAAAGAATAAGACAATTCATGTCTTGAAATTTCCTGTGGAGTTGCAGCTGTTACAACAACATATTATTTCCTCAGCTCTGTATGGTGCTGAAATTGATTCAGATTTTCTATTTCTATATTTCTTAGGTAATGCCATTTGGATGTTTAAATGTATCACAGTGATACTAAGATCAATAGTCACATCTCCTTTAAGATCACTTTTAAACAATGCCTACATTAAGGAACATTTATTTCCTTGCTTAATTCCTACCTGCCATAATTTATTCTGACCAAGAGGTCATTCCTGACACTCTTATTCAGAATTTAGCTTATTTAACAGTTGACTGCAAGTCATAATTTACTAGCTAAAAGTTTTTATTTCACAAACCCTGATATACAGAGATTCATTATTCAAAAATGAAACGTTGTATAGGTCATTTGTGTATGTGTGGGGTGGGTAGATTTTTAAACTGTAAGCTTCCCCCCTCCTTTTTGAAATAACATATATTTGGTTTTTCTCTTGATAGCATGTCCTTGGAGGCATATAATCTAGGTTGACATAATAGTTATCCTTGGCCTAGGTACTGCTCACCCCTTTATTGTCAGTTTAATTTTTTACCCATCCTTCTGTAGGTTTTCTTAAACTTTATCAAGAATTCCTTCCTGGTTTCATAAAAACATATAATATTTGTTTAAATGTAATATTATGTCTTATGGCTCCAGTACTATAAACACCCATTTTGAAATTAAAAGGAGCTAATTATTCATTGCCTTTTGATGAAAATTTTGACAGAAATCTCGAAGCCTTTGTCCCACTGAAATAATTTGCCTTCCTTTCCCTAACATCCCAGGTTGACTTTCAGGGTTTATAAAATATAGTTTGGAGATAATGAAAGAAAAAAAGGATTCAACATATTTCTGGTTGATAATATTGATTTCAGGCTTTCTCTTAGAATAAATGAATTTGGTCATTTGTTCCTGTAGCAATGCTGTTCCCTGTAGCAAAGGCCTGTTCTTATATGAAATAGGTCTCAAATCACAGATCAAAAACAATTACAAGCAAAAAACAAACAAACAAACAAGACACTAATTTCTTTGGCCCCTATTTTAGCATCAGCTCTGAAGTTTCATAAGGAGTGTAGGGTTCAAGATCAAATAGATCCAAATCCCTCTAACATATTCCCCAAAATTGACACCATTTGGAACCACTTGAGACTGAATTTAAATTTTGTTCTCCATTATAAACAATGAGATTTAAACACCCAGGTATACTCAGAAGTGCACATATGCCTCCCCTTTCCTGTCTTCTTCTCTCTATCTGCCAGCTGTTGGCAAAATATTAGAAATAACCAAAATTTTGTTATAAGAATAAACCAAGAAAAAACATAGGTTTTCTCTGTTACAGTCCTATACTTTATCCTGCAAGAAGAAAATGGATAACACCTCTTTAATAACAGAATAGCTAAAGATGAATATAATCTGCAATTGTAGTGAACCGGGGAAGACATGAAGATAATATCATGAGGATATATGCTTCAAAAGTAATTATCCTCTTTTCATGCTATGGTTAATGGCAAGTGAAGATGTATATAAGAATCCAATAATTGTTGTAGATAGCCAAAATGAGGTCCAGCCACAATATCTGTAACTGCAATTACTGATGCTTGGTCTTTGTAATATAATAAATAGAAAGCTATGTGGATGATTTAATCTATAGCACTGATTTCTTCATTTTATTAGGGCATTTTTAGATATCTTGTAACTGAATTTCAGTTCTCTTTATTTCTCTATTGCAGGCTTCTTTTTGCTAGTATCCTGAAAAACATACTGATTGTAATTTTTCAAATTTACCACTTTTATTATCTCAATTTATATGTACAACAAGGCTATGTACATTATATATTTCAAATATCAATGTAATGACAGAAATGTAATTTATTTGGAAATAAATTGAATTAAACCAGGAAGCTACTTCTGATTGAAGTAGTTCAACATACAGAAAGCTTAAATTAAAACAAAATCTAGAGAATTGACAATTAATATTTTATCAGAATTGGAACCAATTTTTCAAAGCAAAGCTTTGTAAACTGTGAAGAAGGAACTTTATCAAAGAGAAGGAAAAAAGACCTTGTCTACATTTGAATATTTTCCTTATGTTCCAGTTTTTTCAATGTTAATATATCATAGTGAATAATGAAATTGGAACGTGTATTATCTTTTCATCCTTCTATCAGGGCAAAAGTTATGAGTGTGCATAAAAATCAGCATGATTGTACAGTACATGGTGTGGATATTAACCAATCCTGAACCTTTAGTCTCCTACATTCTGTTTAAAACCCTTTAACTGAAAAACAATTAATAATGTATTTTATAAGTAATATTAGTAAGTAATAATACGTCCTCCTGGATGCACGGCTGTCTTTAGAAGAGCATATGACGGCCGTGGCCAGGGGGGCTTTTTATCAGGTTCGCCTGATACGCCAGTTGCGCCCCTTTCTGGATCGGGATTCCTTATGCACGGTCACTCATGCTCTCGTCACTTCCCACCTGGACTACTGTAATGCTCTCTACATGGGGCTCCAACTGGTCCAGAATGCAGCCGCGTGGGTGATTATGGGGCGACATGGCGCTCCCATGTAACAACTCTCCTGCGTGAGCTGCACTGGCTTCCGGTGGTCTTCCGGGTGCACTTCAAGGTTTTGGTTATCACCTTTAAAGTGCTCCATGGCTTAGGGCCTGGATATCTACGAGACCACCTTCTGCCACCGATAACCTCCCACCGGCCAATACGCTCCCACAGAGAGGGTCTCCTCAGGGTGCCATCGGTCAAGCAATGTTGACAGGCGACCCTCAGGGGGAGAGCCTTCTCTGTGGGGGCACCCGGCCTCTGGAACGAGCTACCTCCCGGAATACGGCTGATCCTGGACTTCCGGACTTTCCACCGGGCTCTGAAGACTTTCTTGTTTCAGCAAGCTGGGTTGGCTTAAAATTTTAATTGATTAATTTTATGGATAAGGGGTTTTAAAATTGGAAAGCCAAATTGGATTTAATTATTTTTAAATTATTTTAATTTTTATACTGCATGTATTTTAACCCTGGCTGTTCACCGCCCTGAGTCCTTCGGGAGAAGGGCAGTATAAAAATTTAATAAATAAATAAATAAATAAATAAATAAATAAATAAATAAATAAATAAATAAATAAATAAATAATAATAATTAGTGTTTCAGAATAAACATGCAAAAATTGCATTGAACATTACCAGCATTAATCCATCTTAAATATGAAAAAATAGACACCCCTGTTTATCTGTCTCCATTATGAATAGATAGATAGATGCCGTGCATAGAAGAAAAACTGAAGAGATGTCAGTGATGTCTGCCTAAATCCATTTATCATCTGGACTGGATGTTGTAGTGGTCATGTTATAAATAATACTGTCAATGATCTAATGCTATAGATTGTCCCAAAAAAAAAATCTGCCGCCAATGATGATAATGGAAATACTCCGGAGAGCTAATAGAGGTTGTTGCATGTGGTTGATTGAGGCAGGGCAATGATTTTAAATTCCATGTACAGACATTTGTGTCATGCAGTTAAACTCAGATTTTTCCATTGCCCAGTAATCATGCCTATTGAAAATAAACAGTATTTAAAGTAAACATTAAATGCAGAGTGAAGAGGACAGAAAGAAAAGGAAAAATAAACAACTTCCCTACATAAGAAGACCTCCCATACAGTATGTTGCAGCTGGTTCAGATGTCCAAACTCTGGTTGCACTAGCCAGAAATCCACAGTTTACAACTCATCCATAGTCTATTTCCCAATACTAGTAGTTATATATACAATGTGAGATATCTATTTATTATGCAAATGCCTTTTTTTAAAAAAATATCATTGATTAGGTGTGATATGTCAATTGGGATAAAAGTAGGAGCTCTAGGAAGACTGTATCTCACCAAAGAATAAGTTGCTAGAGAGAAACCCAAAGGGTTGGAAGTGGTTTAGTTCTGCCTGAAACAAAACTTGTTTTAATGAGGCAAATCCTTTATTCTGCTTTCTTTGGCAAATAAAACCTTTTCTCCCCTCCCCTGCTTTCCACACATTGCTTTAAATCTATTCCACCTTCACTGCTTTCAACATCTTTCTTCTAAAGTTTTAAAGTTGTGTTAATAAGATGTCTTGCAGTCACTGAAGTGTGAGGAAACATTCTTGGAAAGGGAGGAATGTATAATCACCTTGAGACTTTAGTTGTGGTCTCAAAGCACCTGGAAAGCAAGAAATTACTGTATCAGTCATTAGAATAATTTTGAACTGACAGCCAGGCAGACAGTAAACATTAGATCAAATGAGTGATCTAATGATATCTTACAAATGTGTGTTATTTTGAAACCCCCAGAATTAAATAGATCTATTCATTGAAAAGCTGCTGTAAATTTAACCAATGCTTTTCCTAGACTGTAAGATCAAGTCTGGAATTTTTCATTTGGTTGGGTTTATTTTTTTTTAAGAGTCAGTAGAATGCAAACATTTCTTCAGAAACAATTAAGAAGGGGGGGGCTCAACAGACACAAAACTGACAGATACATCCATAAAGAAGGATGTTTTTAGTCTTGTTTGAATTATTGTGCTTTCAATCAGGCTTTCTGGAATACAATAAACCATTTGTATGAAAGTCTTATCTTCTTTAGCAGGCATAAAGCAGGCAAACATATGTTTTTTTCCCAACTTGATGTAACTTCTCTGATGTGAAAAATCACTTATAAAACCTGAAACCCAGTTCCTAACTATCCTTAGTGCAGTGATGGCGACCCTATAGCATGCATGCCACAAGTTGCACACAGAGCCATCTCTCCAGGCACGCCAGCCATTGACCGTGGCTCTTCTGGGTTCTGGCGCACACATGCATGCCAGCCAGCTGGTCTTCATACATGTGGGAGCACCGGAAACCAGAAGAGGAGTTACCCGGCACGCATGTGTGTGCTGGGTAGCTGAGGTCCCATTTTCCGGCACGCACATGCATGATGGCCAGCTGGTCTTTGCGCATGCACATGCATAAGACCAGGTGATTGGCACGCATGCACATGCCTGAAACTGGAAGCACATGTGTGTGCCGGGTGTTCGGTACTGAGAACAATATATGAGAGTGGAGGCAAGGCGAATTAATAATAACTTTTATTAACAACAACAGTGCTGAGGACCTTGGAGAGCGGGCAGCTTCTGAGGCGCTGACACCTCTGCATATTTAAGAGGCTGGGCCAATCAGGATGCGCCCATTTCCTGCTGGCTGGTAGCCATTGATTGGGCCAGTCAGCTGCTCTGTCCTTGTCATGTGTGCGGCCTCCGGATGCAACACCCCTCTCTCCTTAGATGGTCCATGCGTAGTTGGCGAGGTAAGCTGGGCATCTCCAGCTCCTCCCAGAATGGCGCAGGCCAATACTTTCAGTCGGGTTAGGCGGACTTATCTTCGGCACCTCCAGAACTCCTTGCGACTGTTCTGCAACTTCAACAAGAGGATCAACTGATAGTGTGGGCCCAGGAACGATTGGTAAGACCACTGCCTGCTGCGTCCCGGTTTGAGGGGTAGAAGTTGACGGTTGTTCAGTAGCCTCAGAACTGATGGGGCCGAGTTGGGCCTGGCTAGTGCCTGTGTCTAATGGAGGCAAGTGATGGCACCAGAATTGGTCCACATGCCTACTCCATGTGCGGCCATCCTCCAGCAGGACCTTATAAGAGCGAGGCCCTGTTACTGCAATTACTTTGCCTGGCAGCCAATGAGGATCCCCCCCCCGTAATTTTGTGCATACAGCCCATCTGGAGTCAGGGGGCTTCTCGGGGTAGTAGTCAGGATGCAGATGGTGCAGGTCTGTCCGCAGCTGATGTCCCATCAATAGTTTGGCTGGGCTTCTGTTGGTTGTTGGGCATGGGGTTACATGTTGGGCTAGCAAATAGGTGGCTAGTTTAGTTCACCAGTCCCCTGGCCCTAGTTTGGTGAGGACTTCCTTGACTGATCTCACGGCATGTTCAGCCAGGCCATTACTGGCCGGATGGTAAGGAGCCACCGTGACATGCCTAATCCCATGCCTTGCCAAATACGTTTGGAAGGCGGCTGACATTAGCTGAGAGCCATTGTCCGTTACCACCATATTGGGCAACCCATGGGTTGCAAATAGCTGTCGCAGGGCCTGAACTACAGTGTCAGCCATGGTTGAGATCATTGATGTCACCTCAACCCACTTGGAGTAAGCGTCTAGAGTTACCATGAAAGTATGTCCTTGGAATGGCCCCGTGAAATCTACATGTAATCGGGACCCCTTGGCTCCTCCCACTCCTTCACTGGTGTTCGGGGGGAGCTGTACTATTAAGCTGGCACTGTTGGCACTCTGCGACCTGTACGGTGATGGCTTCATCTAACTTGGGCCACCATAAGTAACTACGGGCCAAGGCCTTCATTCGGGCAATGCCCGGATGGGCAGTATGCAAGGCGTCCAGCACTTGATGCCTCAGACCTTAGGGATTATTACTCTGGAACCCCACAAAAGGCAGCCTCTCAGACTGGACAGTTCTTGCTGCCTGCATTTGTATGGCTGGAATTCAGCAGTCACTTGTCCCTGGGACCATCCCCTCCTCACCCAATCCAGCACCTGGCGCAGGGTTGTATCTCTTACAGTGTATCTGGTGACGTCTAAAGCTGACACTGGGTTTGGCTGGTCATCTATCTGGAGGATCGATGGAAGTGGGACAGGGTCATTTACCTGAGCAGGCAGGGGACACCTGCTTAGTGCATCAGCGTTCCCCAAATCTTTGCCCGGGCGATGAGCCAGTTGGTAGTTGTAGGCGTTCAGGAACACAAGCCATCTGGTCATCCTTGGGGTTAGGATTGGTGGGGTCTGGTGGTCGCCGACCAAGATGCCTAAAAGCAGCTTGTGATCTGTAAAGATGTGAAAGAAACAGCCATATAAGTAATCATTGAAATGTTTAACGCTGGCCACTATGGCCAGCGCCTCTTTGTCTATGTGGCTGTAGTTCTGTTCAGTGGCAGACAGGGTCCTCGAGAAATAGGCGATAGGGGCTTCGGTTCCGTTGGGCATCCGATGGCTTAGAACAGCCCCTACTCCATACGGAGATGCATGACAAGTCAGTGTTAAAGGAAGAGTGTTGTCGTACTGCACCAAAACTGAGTCAGAGGTGAGCAGGTCTTTGACCACTTGAAAAGCAGCAGCTTCTCGATGTCCCCACTTCCAAGAGGCCTGTTTGTCAAGGAGACGGTGAAGAGGTTCGGCAACCGTCGCCTTGTGGTGCAAGAACGAGTTGTAAAAGTTCAAGAACCCCAGGAAGGACTGTAGGTCGGATTTATTGGTCGGTGTAGGGGCATTACATATAGCTTGAACCTTGGCTGGAGCAGGTGAAAGCCGGCATCATCAATGAGATAGCCGAGAAACTCCACCTGCAGCACACCTAATTTGCACTTGGCGGGCTTGAGTTTGAGCCCAGTTTGATGGAAACGGTGGGGAACTGCGGGGAGGCGGCTGGTCAGCTCAAATTCGTCATTGGCAGAGACAAGTATGTTGTCAAAATAGGGAGTTACACCCGGCAAGTCATGCAGAAGTCTTTCCATGAGGGATTGGAAAATGCCAGGGTCTACACAGACCTGGAACTGCAATTGGCGGCAATGGAAGGCACCCTGGTGGGTGACGATTGTCTGCACCTCCGCGATGGCATCATCAACTTCCAGTTGTTGATAAGCTTAAGCCATATCTAGTTTGGCGAAAATTTTGCCACGGCCCAAAAAATGAAGCAGCTGTTGTACTACAGGGACAGGATAGGGGTTTGCCTGTAAAGCCCTATTGATTGTTGCCTTGTAATCTGCGCAGATGCAGATGGATCCATTGGCCTTGAGAGGGATGACAATTGGTGTCTCCCAACGGCATGATCGACTTGTTCTAAGATGCCCTGAGCTACTAATTTATCAATTTCTCTATCCACTTGGGGGTGGAGGGCAAATGACACTCTATGAGGCTTAAGCCTCACAGGAGCGACTGTAGGATTCAAATTAAAGGAAATTGGTGTGCCAGTGTATTTGCCTAGCCGTTCGCTAAACACGTCTGAGAATTCGTGGAACAATCCAGAGAATCCTGCAGATGTAGTAGTGTGAATTCCTGTCACATTTAAACCTAAGGTGTCAAACCAGTCCAATCCTAGTAAACTTTGGAGGGCACCATCAATGATAATTAGTTTGAGGCGGCCACAGAATCCATGGTATTTGATTTGAAATTTTCCAGAGCCCACGACTGGAATGTGATTGCCCTGGTAATCCCGCAAGCGAAAATGACAAGAGGATAAACGCCTCTTTGACATGGATGGCACCAATCATTTAATAGTGCTCCACGAAACAAGGGATACAGAACATCCCGTATCTAGTTCCATTTTACAGGGTTGCCCCTCAATGAGAACTGTGAGGAAATTTTTTTTCTTCAAGTTCACATTGGCCTGACCTATGATGTTTTCGGGGTGACACAACCCCCTGAAAATAGTGAAACACTCTTCCTCTATTCTACTCTGTCTGTTTTGGGGCCGGTATTCTAGACTGGGTCTGGATAAATTATTAGGAGCCGGCTGGCTTGCCTTACAGACCCATGCAAGGTGGCCCTTTCTCCCACATCTCCTGCAGTCCACATTTTTAAACCTGCATGCAGAACAGGGATGATTCCCTCCACAACCTATGCACGGGGCTTGAATCTTTTTCTTTTCTGTGGCCCAGCTTTTCTTTTGAGATGTTTGGAGGCGACTCACGTCCTCCTCATCTTCTGACAACTGATCTGGGTCGACCTCAGTCCTGGTGCACCGAGGAAGCTTTCCGGTTACCAGGCGGGCTGCTGTTAAGGTTCTTCCTTATCTCAGTGGCTGATTTTAAGGATAATTCAGAGGCTCTAGCCTCATCTATTGCAGTTTGCAGTGTAATATCCATTCTAGCTAATAACCTACGCTGCAATCGGATATCCCTGACCCCACAAATTAGCTCGTCCAGGAGGAGATCTTTTAAGTAATCCCTGAAGTCACAATACAAGGCAGCGGCTCTTAATGCTGCCATGTATTGGCTGATAGTTTCCCCCTCAGCCTAGATTCGTTGCCTAAACGCGTAGTGTCTGGCAACTCTAGATGGTAAGGGTGCATAATGCCCCTTCAAAGTGGCTAACAAGGTTTCCCATGGCACATAGTGGATGGTCTGAGGTGTCAGGAGTGCCTGGGCTGTCTCAAACATGTCATGTCCACAAACACTTAAGAACACAGCTAATTTCCTGTCCCCTGGCAAACCTTTATAGTCATTGGCAGTCAGGAAACATTGGAAACGATCTAAGAATGAGTCCCAGGTTTCTGCTGCTTGATTGAAAAGTGCAAACGTCGAGAGGGTGGCCATGTTCATGATCCCTCATCTGTCTGTCAGCTTCTTTCACTCATAGCCATGACCAGCTCAATATCTCAGCTCTTTGGTGTCTTCCGCTCAACCTGCCTCCTCACAGAAATCCCATCCTCGTCGCCAAATTGTTCTGTACTGAGAATAATGTATGAGGTGAATTAATAATAACTTTTATTAACAACAACAGCTAACATCAGATCCGCTCAGTGCTGAGGACCTTGGAGAGCGGGGCAGTTTCTGTGGCACTGACAGCTCTTAAATATGTAGAGCTGTCAGCGGCTGGGCCAATCAGGATGCGCCCATTTCCCGCCGGCTTGTAGCCATTGATCCGGCCAATCGGCTGCTCCATCCTTGTCACGTGTGCTGCTCTTCTGGTTTCTGGCGCTCCCCCCGCACGCATGCGCACACTCTCGTTTTGACACTCGGTGCTGAAAAGGTTTGCCAACATTGCCTTAGTGGGTGACTTTAGACATGTATTCCAGGTTTATATTCTCTGTGCATGAGAGTGGTATCCATATTAAAGGGGTGGGGGGTGGGGAGATGAAGGATATAAACCATCTTCTTGGTCCATATATATTAAATAATTTTATTGCAAAAGGAGTCATGAACATAAGCTGCTAAACATTTTCCACTCAGCAAAACTAATGAAATAATAGTCATAATATTAATGGATTTTTTTATTTACTAAAAATAAGTATTATGTTCAAATGTAAAGAGTTTTTCACATGGAAAATTTATATTAAGGTGTTGTAATTATTTCTTATATTGGTCATCTTGGAATTAACAAATAGATCCAATCCATATATTTTGTTTGAAAAGTGTTCACATTTTTCTGTCTCGCTCATTCTCTCTCTTCCTCTCTCTCTCTCCCTCCCCCCCCCTCTCTCCCTCCCTCCCTCCCTCCCCCCCTCTATCCTTGTGAATAGAATATATTTTTGCCTTGGGCGTGAATGTTGTGTTTATGCTGAAACACAAAGTAATCCCTTTGCTAAAACAGGTGAGATTAATGGAGAGAAAAAAAACAGACCATATTTAAAATTTTATTAATACACCTCTGAAGTACACAAATGTAAACCTGGCAATTTACAGATACCTTGGGCTCCAGACACATTTTTTCCTCCCCATTAAATAAAGCTGCAGTTAGTGTGAGCAGATGTATCCTGCACATTGTTACATTTTTGATGCTTTTTGACATGTTATTATGTTATTTTGTCATTTATCTACATTTTTATGAAATTGTATTAAGAAACCAATTCAGTTTGGCATTCAATTGTAACTAGTCTGCCCTTGTAAATCATGTGATTTGTATATCAGATTGAAAAAAAAGAAGGGGAGAAAAAAACAAAGTTGGCTTTACCAAGCCCATACAACTTGTAATTGTCATGGCAACGCAGCCAGAGTTAATGATACAATCTAGGCCTTGCTGCATTTTTCTTTTGAATGCGTATTTATATGTGTGGTGTTATACATTGTATACTTGATACTGCCTACAAAGACATATGGGAACATCTGCAAAATACAGTGAGTGACAAAAGATGAATAAAAAGGCTGTTGCAAATTAAAGGACCTTAGTAATGACTGAAGTAAGGCAGTGTGATAAGGAAAACAGGAAACTTTGCAAACTTGTCCAATATATACAGTAGATGACCTTTGTAGATCTAGGATGGGAAGCTGCAGCTTGTACGCCAGCCAGGCACAACCTTTTGCTAAATTTCAAAGATCCTAAAACCTTTCTGAGAACTCTTCCCACTCTGCTTGATTGCCCTGTGTCGATGATTGGCACTGCTACAGTACACTGTTCTTTTGTGTTTGATTACCATAGGATTGCTTTAAGAAGAAGCAAACAGCAGAATATGCTCATTGTCTTTTCGAATGTGCCAGCCAGCAATCTGCAAAGATGAGTTGGACTCACATCTCAGAATCTGTAGGGAAGGAATGAGCTAAGGTTAAAACTCCAACCATCCATCAAATGCAGAAACAACCCTCCACCATTCTTCTTGCAGCTGTGCACCACTGGTTCTACAACACAGAGAGTGTTATTGGCAAGAAAATTGTACCCTCATTGACTGCAGTAAACTGATTTCACATCTACCCACCTCATTATTGGAATAAACACAGAGGGCATGTGAACTAATGTAACTATCTCCTTATAATCTTCTCAGTGCGATATCTTTTAGAAACAGCTGCTGGTATGCTGGTGATAATCTCTTTCAGCTTGAAGACTGATAATATTAAAAACTGTGTGAATACTTCCTTTTTTAAAAAATTTACAAGTATAAACTTTCCTTATTTCCAATCTATTTCAGGAATCAATGATGTGGCACCCTAAGCAACATAATTTATGTAAGCTCTGGAGGTTTAAAATTTTGTATTTTATTTCCACCTTCGAACTCTATCTTCACTTGTTAATTATCTATAGTTACAAAGAGGCAGGAAGGAATAGAAATTGTCTTCTGCATAAATATAGTCATACCATGTTATCAACATAGCTGAATGTCACATTTGGATTTGTATACATCGGCTTTAAATTCTGCTTTGTTTTTTTTTTCTCAAGTAATTTTATTAAGAATTATAAATGAAAAGAATAAAAGTCAATGCAACTTACAAAAAATACAAACAGGAAAAAAGTTGGGGTTTGAAAAACAAAAAAGGTAGAAAGAGAAAGTGTCTATGGAGATTTTCAGTCATCTAGGTCATGATTGTCCGAAAGGTGCTTTTTCAAAAGGCAACTAGACTTACTTTGTTTTTTTTTTCATTGTTTTTTTTAATTTGAAGACATTTTGCTTCTCATCCAAAAATTGTTCAGAACTGAAGAAGCTACTTGGATGAGAAGCAAAATGTCTCCAAAGGGGGTGGGGGGAACAAGTAAGTACAATTGCTTTTTGAAAAATCACCTTGAGGAAGAGAAAAAGAAAAGAAGAAACTTCCCCCTTCACAATTTTGAAAAAAAATAGTGGTGGGCAAAATACTGTGTTAACACTGGAAACTAGGTAAGGTAAAGGTTCCCCTCGCACATACGTGCTAGTCGTTCCCAACTCTAGGGCGCAGTGCTCATCTCCGTTTCAAAGTCAAAGAGCCAGCACTGTCCATGGTTGTGGGCGGCATGACTAAACGCCAAAGGCACACGGAACACTGTTATCTTCCCACCAAAGGTGGTCCCTATTTTTCTACTTGCATTTTTATGTGCTTTTGAACTGTTAGGTTGGCAGAAGCTGGGGCAAGTAATGGGAGCTCACTCCATTACGCGGCGCTAGGGATTCGAACTGCTGAACTGCTGATCTTTCTGATCAATAAGCTCAGTGTCTTAGCCATTGAGCCACCACGTCCCCTGGAATCAGTGGTGGGTTCTAAAAATTTTTATTACCGGTTCTGTGGATGTGGCTTATTTTGTGGGCGTGGCTTGATGGTCATGTGACAATTATTTAGGATTTAGCAGAGGTACTGGTCTACCAGGCTTTTAACTGCTTGCAAAGCTGTACCGATCTACCCATTTATTTTTGCAGGCACTGATCTACTCATGTATTTTTGCAGGCACTGGTCTACTCATGTATTTTTGCAGGCACTGGTCTACTCAGATCTACTCATGTATTTTTGCAGGCACTGGTCTACTCATTTGTTTTCTTTTAATACTGAAGGGGGCCCTTTGAAGCCCCGCAGCAAGAGTTTAAACAGTTTTTTTCCCTCTAGCCATCAGCTGGGACTCAGGAAGCAGCAATAGATTGGGGGTGGGGCCAAATAAAAGGTAAGAATAATGTGGGGGGCGGGGGCGGGGGGGGCAGAACTGCTTCAGTGACATCATATCGTCACTGCTACCGGGCCGAACTGGGAGGAACCCACCACTGTCTGGAATACTGGAAACTAGTAAGTGATTAAAGTATTAAAAAATATAGAGGTTAGAATCAGAGGAGGAAACAGACTGTCCTCTTCCTTGAAATACAAATTCAGATTGTTGTAACTTTAGTTATCCCCAGAGTTTGTTGATTTGTTACTAATGTTTATCAGTAAGCAAAGCAAATTGGTAGCAAACAATGATTTTGATATTTTATTGAGAATTGAAGAGAAATTGAAGAAATGAAAACTTTTTATGTCAAACATGAATGCTACATACCAGAAAAAAGAAAAAGAAAAAAAGAAAAAAAGAAAAAGAAAAAAGTGAATTATAGTAGGAATAGAAGAAGTGATTATAAAAGCAATGAAAACCCATGCACAGAATTACAAAATTGTTACACAAATGTAGGAGGCCATTTTTAGAAAATGTTAATAAGACTATCCCAAATGAGAAGAAAAGAACATAGCCAAATAGGTCTAAATTTAAATTTATACAAAAATCAAAATTAGAAAGGAAGCAATATTCAAGTTTAGCCCTGGTTTTTAATGTCTTTCCTTGGACAAAAAATTATGTACTAGAATGAATGAATTAATTATTAGACATCTAACAGCCATTTTCAGATTACAGTTATTGATATTATGCAAATAAATAGAAAAAGTGGAAACCCTACCTACTAAAAACAACACTAGGAGATCTCTGCTTGCTATTTCAACAAGAATTTTAACTAACAAGATATGACAGGACAGGAATCAACTTAGGAGATAGAAGATTTATGTAGAGCTAATAAAATTGGAAGGAAGCACTTAAAATTATGGGAAATTGATATGAAAAAATGACATATAAAAGATTGGAGATGTTGGAATATACTAGAACAGGGGTCTCCAACCTTGGCAACTTTAAGACTTGTGGACTTCAACTCCCAGAATTCTGGGAGTTGAAGTCCACAAATCTTAAAGTTGCCAAGGTTGGAGACCCCTGTACTAGAAAACTAATTTAATTTGAGAAAGAGTTATCATTTTTGTGATTAGAAAGATAAATAGCATGGATATAGAAAATATTAGTTACTCTCCCAAGATATGGTTACTGTCATTATTTTATAAAACAACATGAAAATATAAATGTTCAATAAATGATGAATGCTGCAAGGTTGGTTATACAGAATCTTTGAAAATTTTGGAAAAATGTAGAGCTCTCATCTTTGGTATGAAAAAATATGGAAAATTGTTATGAAAAAATTAACATATAAAAATGGGAGATGTTGGGATGTACCAGAAAACTTTAATTTAATTTGGGAAAGAGTTATCCTTTTTGCAAAACATAATAGGCCAAATTTTTTTTGCTTATGCCATATATCCAAAATTTGTTGCTGGGATCTTGATTTGTTGTTAGATCTTTTTAATATATTTGTTAATTCTGCTGTGATATTTTTACGTTTTAATTGGTATTATTTTTACTGTATGTTTTATTATCTATTTCTAAGTAATACTATTCTCACCCTGTATCTGTGGTTTGATTTGTTTTCTAAGCAAAATGAAGTTAATTAAAAAAATGTGGCAGCTCCAGAGTCCCAAGAAAGCTCATGCCTCCCTGCATTAAATAAATAAAATCTAAGCATTTGAAAGCTTGGCAGCTCCTGGGGAATGTTAATGAAATTTTGTGGGAGGTAACTATTCTTACCTGAGATTTCATGACACTTTGATTATCTCAGATGAGCTCTTGTGCAAGGTTTGGTCTGATCTGTTTTACAATTGTGCAAATTCACTGACTTTTTAAAAACTCTTAGTCAGTGATAAACAATTGTCTGAGCATATTAAGGAGATGGAAAAAGGCTGAGCCCTGGTCTATTTTGTTATGTGCCAAAAAAACATAATGTTGGTATAAAATCTGGCAAGCTGCTCATGGGAGGCTCCGAGATGTCCATCTGTTAGCCTTTCCAGGTAGCTCAGATGGGAAACATGACCAGATGAGCTATTTCTTTATTAAGAAGACATTACATTACAATACATTAATAGAATCTTGTAAGTATAAATCTCCTGCCGTCTCCTTTACAGCCTGAGAACTTGGAGGAGAGGTGCCTTCTGAGCCTATTTTTCTGCCCATTTTGTAGCTATAAACTCTGCCCTCTCTTATGTGATTATTCTCTAGGCAGCATCTCTGCTTCCCATCTCCCAAGGTCATCCACACATACCATTACACCATCTGATAGACTATGTGTAACTAAACATGATGGCATGATATTTCATTGTTGCTGCAGCAATAATGGCAGGATATGAAATCCCGCTTGCAGATTCATGAAGCTATTGGCAAAATTATTATTTAAAAAGTCAGTGGAAGTTTTTAACACATTTAATATAAGCTCTTTTTCTCCAAAGTTTTAAACCTGTTTGCTATTACTTCCAAATGTCACTGAAAAATGTCTCCTGCTTTTTTAAAGGACAGATAGCCCCATGAAAATTGGCAAGGATGTATTTAACCAGACACTAATAAAAATATTGCTCAAGAGGTCAAGAAATTCTAGGAGTTGAGAAGCAAGGAAGGGAAGTGGTTTTTTTAAATTAATAAATGTTCATTTGGAAAGATGCTATAAATGGGAGGGGGGGAGACACAGCACAATGTACCTTCTAAACCAAGGAAATTGAAAAACCAGTACTAATTTAACATGCTCAGTGATGGGTCAAAGTAACAATATATAATGTGTACCTAGAAAGTTGGATTCTTGTGTTAACATTTCATTATTTAAAAATGACAACACCTTGTCATTTTTTGAAATTTAAACCTTGTAAGCAGGCAATAGCGATTCTTTTGACTCAATAAAAATCCATACAATTATATTATTTCTTTTGTTTTTATTTTCTGTCAGGTACGAATAACCAGACATTTGTGGTTATCCCCAGTGGTGGGATTCAATTTTTTTAACAACAGGTTCTGTGGGCGTGGCTGGGTGGGCGTGGCTAGCTGGTCACGTGACTGTGTAGGCATGGCTAGCTGGTCATGTGACTGTGTAGGCGTGGCTAGCTGGTCATGTGACCGGGTGGGCGTGGCTATGTGCATAGGGACTACTCAGAGGGCTGAAAAAAGTCATTTCTGACTGGGCCTCGCACTTTTGACCGGTCCTCACACTTATGACCATCCTCACATTTATGCCCGTGCAGCTTTCTTAACAACCATGTCACTCATTTCACAACTGCTTCTCTTCACCATGGTGACAAGATAGGGCAAAAACATAAAATGTGAGGACAGTCGTAAGTTCGAGGACTGGTCAAAAGTGCGAGGACCAGTCAAAAATAACTTTTTCAGCCCTCTGAGTAGTCCATATGCACAAAAGGACTAATCAGAGGGCTGAAAAAAGTCATTTCTGACAGGTCCTCGCACTTTTGACTGGTCCTCACACTTATGACTGGTCATCATTTATGCCCATTGTAGCATTCTTAACAACCATGTCACTCATTTCACAACTGCTTCTCTTCACCATGGTCACAAGATAGGGCAAAAACGTAAAATGTGAGGACAGTCATAAGTTCGAGGACTGGTCAAAAGTGCGAGGACCAGTCAGAAATAACTTTTTCAGCCCTCTGAGTAGTCCATATGCATAAAAGGATACAGCAATAGAGAGGGATGAAGGAAGGGAAGGGAAATTAGAGTAGGAGGGAGGGTAAGAGAGGGAGGAAGAGAGGAGGAGAAGGAGAAAGGAAGAGGGAGTAGGGAGGAGAAGAAGAGGGGGAGGAAGAGAAAGTAAGAAGGAAAGAAAAGAGAGAGGTGGTAGGTTTGAGGAGAAAGATTGCTGTACAATAAAAAAGATGAAAGAGAAGAAAGCCAACCCCAAACAAATATAAAGATATTAAGATAAAGAATGAATTGTTAAACTTTAAAGAATAAAAGAGAACAAATATGAATAAATAACAATAATTAGAAACACACATACAAACATACAATGTATTTTCTTTGAACAGAGTATTTGGCCGGTTCACAAATTTAAAGTGTTTAGTCATTTCAATTAAATTTACAATTTCTATATTTCCTTTTTGCCATATTTATTCCTCATCTATTTTTGTAAAAAACCAATATTACCCTTCATCCTCATCTCTAATCTTAATCAAATTCAATTTTTCCCTTCTATTCTATATTATACCCCTTCCCATTGTCATCTATTTTTATATCCATCCTCACATTAGTTAATTATGTAATATTAGTTGTTTAATATAAATTCAACATTTTAATATAAATCAATTAGCTATATAACTACCTTTTTTGTATATTAATCAATATGAACATGAATATTCCAATTATTTCCATGCAATCCAATTTCTTACAAATCAATTAATTATATTTACCAATAATAATAAACCAAATAATTTCCCCCATATATTCCTCCAAACCACAACTTAACCATTTCTGCTTTCAGAAATATACAATTAATAGTATCTCAATTATTACAATTCCCTAGTTAAATAGAGCTTTTTTTCTTTTGTGTTTTAAAATCTTGAACTCTCCTCTTTTTCCCTAAATTTTCCATTGTTTGCACCTACCTTTTTTGGTGAGGAAAAAGAAAAGAAATCTGCCTGCCTAATTTTCCAACTTGCAGCAACAGCAAAGCCAACAGCCTCTTTACTTTCAGTTTTGTTTTTCAGTATAGCTAGGGGAAAAAAAATCTGCTCGAGCAAGCAGCAGAGCCCTGAGCAAAACAGCTGACAGTAAATCAGCTGAGACTCGGGAGCCGATCTAAGCAAGGGCTAATTAGCCTATGCTGAAGCTCCGCGGGCCAATAAAATTACAAAAAAACACCGAACCCTTTGTTAAATTGCTGGCTCACCCGCCCCTCACCCACCACTATTTATTGGCAATAAATAGTGGTGCGGAGGGGCGGGGCAAGCCAGCAATTTAACAAACGGTTCGGCTGCACCACTGGCTATAGGGCGGCCCTTTGAAGCTGCACGGCAAGAATTTGAAGTTTTTTTTCCTCTAGCCATCAGCTGGGACTCCGGAAGCAGCAATAGATTGGGAGTGGGCGGGGTAAGCGAACGGCCGGCGATCCAACAGAGCAGAGAGTGAGGGTGAGTGAAGGCGTGGAAGCTGCTTTCTCCATCCTGCTCTCTTGTGTCTGGAGCCGGTGGAGAACCACGTGGCAGCCCACATGGATCCCAGGCAGCGGAACTCAGGCTAGGGAAGGGGTGGACAATTGTGGCTCTTTTACAACCTGTGACCTTCAACTCCCAGAATTCCTGAGACAGCCAAGCTGTATCAGGAATTCTGGAAGTTGAAGTCCACAGGTTGTAAAAGAGCCACAATTGCCTACCCCTGGCTAGGGTAGGCTGGCGCCGCGTGGGTGGGAGGTGGGGCGGGCGAGGGGTGGGTGAGCCAGCAATTTAACAAATGGTTCGGTGTGCTGCGGGGGCCAATAAATTACAAAAAAACACCGAACCGTTTGTTAAATTGCTGGCTTGCTCGCCTCATTTATTGGAATAAATAGTAGTGCGGAGGGTCAGGGCAAGGGGCGGGGCGAGCCAGCAATTTAACAAAGGGTTCAGCTGAACCCCCTAGAACCGGCAGAATCCCACCACTGGTTATCCCCACACAGGCAGAGTTCAAGCTAACTACTTTATTATGTTCTTGCCTATAATACAGGAATCTCCCCAGTCTGGCAGTTGTCCCTTGGGAATAATTAGATAAGGCTCCATGGAATTCAGGAAGGGCTTATTCTGGCCCTTTTACAGTTTGCAGTGACTAACTCAAGACAAGCTTTGTACTTGATCCTCCCTCCCTGTCAGTCTGGGTGCTTCCCAATGTCTTCTTATTCAATTAAAAACTGTGACCACCATTTGGTTTTCAATTATTTATCATTCTTGGCTACATATTATGACCATCTTTTTATGTGGACAGATGGCAAATATAGTTAGGTCTAATGTATAAATCAAGTAAGTAAATAAATAAATAATCTTCCTCCTGCATCACAGTCTTATGTAATGTTATATACCATAAGTACATCCAATGAAAAGATGAAATAGGGTATTAACTCTGGAGCTGAACAGGACAAGAAGGCTCTGTGAATAAAACTGAGCCAGGCTGAAGGTGAAGGAGGATATGGAAAAGTGTCATGATCTGATTAGGGAGGAACATGTGACCTGGTAGAACCTTAGGAGACTAGAGAATGATTTGTTGTGCTCAGTGGTGGGATTCAAATAATTTAACAACTGGTTCTCTGCCCTAATGACCAGCTCGGTGGGCATGGCCATGGTAGGCATGGCCACAGGATGTGACAGGCAGCACTCAGCCTTCTGCACCCCCTAGGAGTAAAAATGGGCTGTGGGGGCGGACGTGCCGCTCCCCTGTGCCCCATTTTGGGCCTAGGAAGCCTCCTTGCACTTACCTGGGAGCCAAAATGGGCTACATGGTTATTCCTGGAAGGGGCGGGGTGGGAAGGGAAGGGGCCAGCCAGCAATTTAACTACCGGTTCACCTGAACCGGCCCGAACTGGCTGAATCCCCCACTGGTTGTGTTGATATACATTATCAAATAAAAATTGTTTAAGCCTGTGTTTTCTCATGATTCAGGTAATCCTTTAGAAAAGTGTGCAATACATGTCTGCCTTGGTTCATTTGAAAAAATCCACACAAGAACAATAAAATATAGTAATAGTATTGATAAAAAATTATAACATGAAAGCTTTTAATGCATTAAAACTCTTATTTGGGGTATTTATTATGTAAAAAAAAAAAGGTAAAAACAAGCAAAATACCCCAAAGTCAAGAAGGAAAACAGCAAGGCTTCCTCATTGTTGACAAGTGAATTTTCTGACTGGTGGAAGAAAGGAATAGGGGAGAGAGATTGACAAAGTGAATGATCATTACATTAACAATATGTCAATGAAGGTCACTGAATCTCTTTGGGTTGTCTGAATGACATCCAGTGTACAACAATCAATTCTAAATTTTGGAATATACCTCTTAATTTTTTTTTTTTGAGAAAGAGATCAGGGAACTTTCCCCATTATTTCAGGCTTTCTAAAGGAACTGTTAGATTCACACACATTTAAATTGTCTGTTTTCATAGTAAGTATGGAAGGAGAGTTAAGGAAAATACAATAAACATCCATTCTGGTTATTTGTACAGATCATAAAGTGCTAAGACCTTATGATTAATTAATTAACCTTTGTTTTGGTATGTTTATGCAACAAACGTAATTCAGATGATCCAAGTCCAGGTTTTTGAAAAAAATATGGAAAGATGTCTGTTAGTGTCATTTTTCTTTTGACTGACTAAATCTGTCAAAGCTACTGACTCATTCTTCTAAAATAAGACAAATTAAACTGAATCACAATTTAAAATCTTTGAGGTCACCCCCCTGAATCTATTATTAGATTTATTTTTTTAAAAAATGAGCCCATAAAAATTGCTTCACGCCTTGGAAATACTAAATGATTTTGTAAATGGATAAAGCTACAACGTTTCAGAATGATACAACATGTTAGTCATTTAAATGTGTCATTTTATGCATGTGTCAGGTATATAACCTTTTTTTACACTTGATGGTATTTACAAATTCTTCCACGAATTTTAACAAGTCTGATGGACTTTATTGCAATTTTGAATTTTATTTTATGCTGTTCTCATTTTGATTTCTTGGAATGCTGAATTCATTTTCTTGGATTTAAGTAAAATCACCTCTGCACATGAACTCCACATAAACTTCTATATATCCAATATCAGATAACTGATGCAGTCTTTTCCTTTTAAAATGCCATTAGCATTGTACTAGGTTTTGGTACCAATTTATGATATGTTGGGATTTAACCAGTAGGTGCCTGTGAAGTTATCATTTAAGGTCCCTGTGTGAAAATGTAAGTGTAAGAACTTGGAGGCATTATGGAAACTTAGTGAAGATTTCAGAAGCAGCTAAAAAACTGCAGAGATTGTGATCTCCAGATTTTATTTAAAAAGTCCTCCATGCCCCCTATGTCATTGTTGAGTATGTACACTATTAGGTTATTCATTTTTGTCCCAAATCAAAATCTGACATGCATTATTTCCTCACCACCACTAATAAAGTATGCTCAACTATAAAACACGGTGAAAAATGCATGGTGAAAAATGTTAACAAATGTCACTGATGGGGCTGGCACTGTTATAGGATATGTGGATTGGATCTCCTGAATTTCTACCCTGCAGTCCTTCATTTGCTCATGTTCACCTTATTACTTCCAGAAATGCAAATGTGCACTAGAATTTTTTGTTCTTATATAAAACACTATCTTGGCAGAAAATTAACATTTTCATGATAGGTGACACATTTTTATTCTCTTGTTTCTAAAATTAGATTTACCTATTTGCTGTAAGCTTCTGCCATAGATTGGACTATTGGAGAATAAATGAAATAGCATCATTATATTATTCTGTTTAATTATCTGATTTTTTTCCCTCTGACTTTATATCTTGGATTCTCTTATATACTCTACTTAGGAAGGCACTTTCTTCATCAGCAAATAACATTCATTAAAATAAACCAGAATTTATCTTGAGAATCAAATTTATGATAACAAATGGCAGAAAAGCACATCATGATTACAGGAAATGCAATAAGAATTTATTTTTATTTTTATTTATAATGTAAAGATAAGAATCTTTACATTAAAGCCATTCCTTAAGATGTATGCCTTATGTTTTTCTTCTTGTTTTCACTGCAACAGACTTTGGACTGAAGTCCTGAATACATGTATTAGGGACATACTGAATATGCATCCCATGTGATACAATGAGACTTCTGCCCTAAAGTATAACATGTGTAGAATTATACAGTTAAAGCTGGAGTCCTTATGTACTCTTAATCTAGACATAGTCTAAAGCTGGTCTTTGTAGTTGGGTGTCCAAATTCCAAAGAAAAAAAATTATTATTATTTAAAATATTCCCAAATATGTAGGTCCTATCAGTTGTAAGTTGTAAGTCAGTTGTAAGCATTTCCTCAACACATATCACACACTGACACATTTCCAGAGAACTTCAGTAACTAACATATAGTTATTTTTTGATTGATATTTCCCAATTCAGGATATAAATGGTACTTTAAAGCCTGGATTAGGCAAGTAAGAAAAGCTCTTGATGGATTATGCCCATGTGGCCTCTCTCTGGGTGCTGATCCTGGGGTGCACTTGGTTTTTCCAGTTGCTTCAGGAAATGAAGGGCCAGAAGTGATATATGAAACAGATATTTACATCTTCTTTTCAACATCCTCGCATCAGTAATCCATATTTAACGTAAATATGTAAAATTAATGTAAAATTATGTTAATTTTACATTAACATAATAAAAGCAGGATTTTAAAATCTACAAAAAAATGGATTACTGGGATCCATTTCAGTCTGTAATTTAGAATGTAGACAGTGTTTATCAAATTTGATAATGTCCTTTGGTAGAGATAGGATGAATGATGTATTCATCCTTGTGTTCCTTGATCTGTCAGCAGTTGTCATGATCTCGGACTCATATGCTGAGTCTAAATTTCAATTTGAAAAAGCTTCTCCAGAAGAATCTGTGGAATGTCAACCTCATGACCCAAAACCTCTGTAAGAATCAAATGTAGCTGATCAAATACAAAGGTACCACCTGAACAGCTGGAGCAGTCAGATGATGATGACATCAGGCCTCCCGGTCCTAAACCTGATGAATAGAACAGAAATGTTCAATGAGGCTTCTTATCAAGTAAAGGAGTAAATTCTTTTATTAAAGGCTGCTGGCTGCAGCTTGATCTAAAAAGCAACTCTAATACACGAACCCTCTTCGGAATCAATTATCTGAACTCTGGCACTTGTGTGACATTTCTGCAGATTTTCTTTGTAAAAATTCTGAATTTTGCCTGGCTGATAATGCTGATCTGACTCTTGGAACTTTGGGCTGCATTTTGACTGTTCTTCTGCATGTTCTTGCTAAAAACAAAACCTTTCAGCAAGTTGCTTGCCACGACTATACTTTAGTTTGCATTCCTTGTTTGATATTATCGTTTTGTCTTTGAGTAAATTGCTAACTTCCATAGTAACTGCGTGTATGTGATAATTGAAACCAGAAGCAGGACAGCAGCTTTCAATACCATTGACCATGGTGTCCTTCTGGACTGCAGAGGTGGGGAGGTAGTATGCCAAAGTGGTTTGCATGACTTGGCAGCTGAACAACAATAACAAATTATAAGTATGCTGATGGACTCCATCTTTATTTCTTGACCTTGGTCTACACTGAGTAAACTATCCATGCACTGAATCATTGTCTGGAGATTGCAGAGTTCTGAACAAAGAGGAATAGACTTTGTATAGATCCTGATAAGCCATAGTGCTATGGCTGTTTTATCTCTCTAAGTTAGGAAGTTTTCATCACTGGTTTTGGATGAAGATGTACTTCCCCATTCAGGACTGGTGCATAACTTGGACTTTTTTTGGACTCATTGTTCCTGCTTGAAGATGACAGTTGTGGTCATGAAGACCTTTGAACAGATTCATTTTGCATGCCAATTGCAATTGTTCCTCAACTGGGAGACCTTGCAGATGGTCACTGTTGTGGCTAAAACCTGGCTCACCTAGAGAGCAACCAAATCACTATGTAGATACAAAATAACATCATGAGCATGTATACAGTATATACTGGACTCCCAGCAAAATTTTGGCACTTTGCTGAGCAGCTCCAATAAAAAAAAGAACTAAACTTGATATAAATTTGGCCTGCTACATTGAAAAGACAAGACAAAGGGAAAAGGCAGATATAGTATAAATTACAGCATGACATTGGAATGTTTTAGATAAACCCATCAGTGTGACCTTACTATTATTTATCCCCTCCTATTAGGTCAGCAGGTTGCCATACTATCTTCGTGATATGATAAGTGAATAGAAATAATTCTTCTCCCTGTCACTCCTTAGGGTCAATTCAACTGGCTGTGAATGTTTTCTTACAAGGACATGAGAAGCAGTTTGCATATAGGCAGGGGATCTTTTGTCAGGAAGGCAAATGGCCACACTGGATGGAGCAGCCATACAAAATGGCTAAACTCAAGTTTGTTTGTTTGTTTTTCTAAAAGGTGAATGGGTGGGAATTATGGAAAGTATTCAGATTAAAAAATATGCTTCCTCTGTTTGTAAAATTTATAATTTTCCATATAATTGTCATCTGTTTTTTTTTTTTTACTTCAAAAGGGTCTTGCAGCCACAGAGAAGGTTCCTAGAAACCACAGGAAGCCTTGTCTCAATCTGTACTTACCATTTTCTCTGTTTGAACATGTCGTTTGAAGATAGGTTGAAGAAGACTGGGTGAGTTTATAAGCAAAAGTTGCTGTTGGAATTTCTGGGAGTAATAAGGGAACTGGGGAATGCATTTGCAACGGGGCAATTTTTTTTTCAACAATTCAGAGAATTTTAAGAATAACACAAATAATTTTCAAAATACTGCTATGACAAGGTAAACTAGGATGCTTTGTTCTTTGTTAAAAAAAACACCCCTATTCCAACACAGACATTGTTTTCTTTTCTGAGATTTTTCTGTTTTACCTGCCTACCCCCAACAGTCTCAATAATTTGCAAACTATCCAAATGGAAAACACACAATTTATGATTGACAATGTAATTTGAGAGTTGTATAGGAATCTTAAATTATCTGTTGGAATTCACTACATAATTAAGGCCTAACAGGGAGCAGCAAGGAGCCAAGCCGCTCTGTATTACACCAATAAACAATGTCAAGTGTCTTCCCTGACATGCATACAAATGGAACTTGTCCATTTGCTAACATTTACTGATGTTATTTCTCTTCTCCAGCAAGCTGTTTAAAATGCCTTGGAGATGAAGTGAATTGTGAGTGAAGTTGCCAGCATTCTCCTCCCTTTCCCCACCCCTAAATATAACTAGGTCATTCTTGCTGACATATAAAACCTAGACATCAGTGAAAGTTTGATGGCTTGAGCAGAAGAAATGGAAATAACCTGTCTAAGATTGGAGGATCAAATATACACACTATAGTGAAAATGGAGGATAATTATGATGGAAGAGGCTTTCTGCCAAGGGCTTTGGCAGATGAAAGATCCAGTTTGATATCTTTGTCTCTGAGGAAAATTAGAGTACCAGTAAACATAGCCCGTATTTGCTCTAGGCACAAACTGCTTCAATATGCATTGCACATTGAAAGAGCTGAGGACATTAACATATGATCACTTCAGCTCAATGCTTCACAAGGTGATGAGTGAAAACGATGCAACTCAGCAAATGTTCCATTTAAAATTTAGGCTACTAAGTTTATTTATGTTTTGGGATGAGATGTCACTAAAAGATCAGAATTAATAACACTATAGTTCTCTATAGTTACTAGTCATAGCCTCTATAGTTATGATATTAGCCATAGTATGTAGCTCTCTTCCTATCTAAAGCCTTTCAACTAGCTTTATTCCCAGACTAGATTAGAAGTTGGTCCAATAAATTTTAATGAGATACATTTTTTTGCTCTGGTTGATGTTACTTGGGAATGAACAGTTATATTTATTTCTCAGATATATGCATTTTGCCTTTTTGCAAACAAGTGATGCTCAGAATAGATAATGGTAAAAATTAAAATACCCAGAAAACATAGCTAAGACAGAATAAAAACAGCCAGAGACTAGCAACAAACTCCTGGACTGTTCTCCAGAGACTAGCAACAAACTCCTATGTCGGAGTTCCCAGTAACACCCCCAACTAAGTAAGACTCTGAGGCAGACATTTCCTCAAAGTTCCATTTTATTAGAGATGTTATATTGGCACATCTGGGAAACCCCAAATCTGAAGTCTCCAGGGTTTTGCCCACCTCAAAGGAAATCCAAGTCCCTTCCCCTGCACCCACATGTCCATCACATGGTCCAATCAGGCCACCATCCTAAGCAGAGTAGCTTCCCAGTCACGCCTCTCCAGGTGCAGGTTGAACGTCCTTGACCCCCAGTGAAAGAATGTTGTTGTTGTTATGGCTATACATCTCACCCAATTGCCATCCAACCCCCCTCCCAGTTCCCATCCGCTAAGTGCGGCAGCCCTGAAGATGCAAAGAAAAAGATGGCTTCCAGGGCTGACATCCTATTTTGAATCTAAAAACTTAGCTGAATAAATCACTTTTTACTAGCTAGAAAGGAAGTCTCTGTTCTTGCAACAAAAATGGGGTACAACCAATTTTAGTGTTATTGCAATGCTATTTAAATGTTTTTGTTTCAATAAAATTGCACACCATATTTAAATAAACACACTCAACCTAAACATCTCATAGAATTGATGTAGCATTTTACAAAATATGAAATAGACTCAGTAATGTGTTTTAAGCAAATGTGACAATATCAGAAATTAAGTGTAGCAGTTATCAGAGGAAAGAATCAAGAGTAGTATACCAAGCAAAAGAAAGCTGGATTCACTTAGCAAGTACAATAGTTTAAACTGGTAAAACAAGTGTTTCTGCTTAGTTTTGGTGCATTTCGAAGATGATAATTGCTGTAAAATGCTGGCTTTATTAACTTTAATTTTTTATTTATTAAGAAAACCTACAGTATATGGCCACCAAACTTACTCATGATGACTTTGGGCTGTTTACAGAATTAAAATCTCAATACAAAATCCAATAAACCCCTGTCCTCCTGGTGACAACAGTCAAATCAACCACTCGATGGACTCCATATCACTCTGGGGCCTTCCTGAAAAACATGTCTCCAGGGCCTTTCAAAAGAGTGTCAAAGTGGAGGCCAATCTTATTTCTTCAGGGATGATGTTCCACACAGAGAGAACCACCATAGAGAAGCCTTTCTTCTTGCTACCACTAGATGGACCTCCTTAGGAGGGGTGGCTGTAACATCCTCTGTCTCCCTGCTCTGGTAGGTTGGGAAAATATAACAGAAAATATGGTCCTTCAAATAACCTGGTCCCAGGCCATGTAGGCCTTTAAAGATGATGGTCAGGACCTGGAATGGGACCCAGACGTAATGCAGCCAGAGTAGTTCCCTCAAGAGAGGTGACATATGTGCAAATCTAGTCTTGTACAAAACCATGTGGGCATCCACATTTTGAACCAATTGAAACTTCTGGATACTTTTCAAGAGTATCCCCTTGCAAAGTGGATTGCAGTAGTCAATACAGAAGATGACTAGGGCAGGGGGGCTGTAAGCAGGGTTGTTAGTTCCGGAAAGGGCATAACTGATGCATGACTCATAATCATTTGTGCAAAGGTCCTTCTGGCCATGACTGTCATCTGCTCCTTAAACAGGAGTCATGAATCTAGGAGAACCCCCAGATAATGCATGGGGACTGTCTGGGGCAATACAATCCCATTCAAATCCAAATCTTGGAATAAATGCCCCAAATTATATTTGCAGATGCATGGCAGCTTCAAAATGCTTTTTTAAAAATTGCATTACAAATTAATATAGAAAATTGATTGCTAATATATGGCCTAATTTAATAAAGCACGTTCTGTCCCTGACCATTTTCTTTGTGGTATTTATTGTTGTGAATTCTTTTTGTTTTGTTTTTTACATCCTAGTTTGTAATGGAGATTCTCAGTCATCCAGGTCATGGTTGTCCCAAAGGTACTTTTTCAGGAGGCAACTGGACTTTCTTCACTTTTCCTTGAATACGTTTCCTGGTTTGTATGCAAAATCTGCCTTGGAATGAACAATTATGTATGCTTTCCATGTCATTTTCTTCTTTCTTTGTTATGCAAAATATAAAGGCATGATGAAACTAGTTCCACTCTTGTTCAGCACTGGTTTGCAGGTTGCTGCCTTGTGCAGTATAGTTTTACTCTTCCCTAGCTTCAATATTAATTTCTGAAGTTAATAAATATCAAAGTTTGTGTGGATGTAACCATAAATATGATTTTCCAGTATTGATTTCTCTTTTCTCTTTTTAACATCCCAAAGGTATCTGTTTGAATTATGGCTTCAAAAATAAGTGAACCTTTTTCATTACCAGAGATACCATTAGAACCACTCAATGTCCAATATAGTGTTATTGATTAGAAGCAAACTAACTGTTGCTGTTCTTTCAATTGTATATTGAGCTACAATAAGAGATATTTCTTTATTCAAGTAGCGTTACTAACTACACTAACTTGTGCTCAAGAGGAGTGGTGTTTGGAAGGAAGCAATTGCCCAAGCACCAAACAAAGAAGGGATTCCTTCCAAAGTATGCTTCAGCATTTTAAGCTATATATGGATAATAGGGACGCAGTGACTCAGTGGCTAAGGTGCTGAGCTTGTTGATTGAAAGGTCGGCAGTTCAGTGGTTCGAATCCCTAGTGCCGCGTAATGGGTGAGCTCCCGTTACTTGTCCCAGCTTCTGCCAACCTAGCAGTTCGAAAGCACATAAAAAATGTAAGTAGAAAAATAGGGACCACATTTGGCGGGAAGGTAACAGCGTTCCATGCGCCTTTGGCGTTTAGTCATGCCGGCCACATAACCACGGAGACGTCTTTGGACAGCACTGGCTCTTTGGCTTTGAAACGGAGATGAGCACCACCCCCTAGAGTTGAGAACGACTAGCACATATGTGCGAGGGGAACCTTTACCTTTACCTTATGGATAATGATTCAGTGCAGGTTTCCTTTCCCTTTTTTATCCTATTTGAATCTCAAAAAAGAATAAAAACATTCATGAGATATGTGGGCATAGTGGTTGTGAAGCACAGAAATACTAGCACTTAGATGGGTGAAAACTTTCATCAGCTAGTCTAAAGAGTTGTTTCTCCTAGAATTAACTACTTAAATAGTCCTCATTTTATTTCTTTTTTACTTCCATAGAATGGGCAGTTTGGTTTGCTGTGTTTTCTTCTCATGAGTATTTTTGTTTAGTTTCTTTTTTCTTTTTTTTGGGGGGGGGGGTTTGATGAATTTGAAGTCCATATATATTTAAAGAAAGCCCAATATACAGCTTTTACTTCCATATTTTGTTGTTGCCATTCATCAGCTGTTGCTTGAGGGAAGTGTCAATGATATTGTTTCTGCATCATATCCTATTTATCCTATCAGATAAACACACATACACACACACATCAAACTCAAAGACTTGGAATTTTCTCTTGGACATCATCATGGCAGCCAGGAGATAATATTGTGGACAACTTACTTATAGACTTCCCATAGTTATATTACATGAACTGCAAACTGACTAGGTAACTTACTGCATGGATTGTAAAATAGGCAATCTTCTGCTGTTATTTTAGAAGCCTTTTTTATGAACTTAATGTTTGGCATTCCTTCAAAAAAAATCAATGATTTTCATTTGATGATAACTTTTCATGCTTGGGTGAAACATTCTTTAATATCAAATCTTGAACTCACTGTCACTGTTACAAGCTGCAACCAAGAAATATCAATATTTACTTTAAATGTTCTTAGTAACAGAGACAAGGATCCCATGAACCTAACTCCTTTACAATGACCCATGTGCCAAAGCAATGATGTTTTCAACGTTTTTAGTTATGTTCCTTATCTACTTCCTTTCAAAGTTTGTGACAGGCAAGCTGGATAATGTGATTAAGAGGCTGAACTCACTAAAAGTTTTTAGAACTGGGTCATTGCTGATATTGAGCACTGGATTAAAAGGATTTAGGAAAGTGGTAGGATCTGATTTGCATATTCCTCTATAGATCTTTGTCTTATGTAAAGCTTCCTCTTAAAGATTAGTACATCTAAGTAGTACATCAAGCAATTTAGCTATTGAAAATTATTCTAGTCTTTTTTTTTTACCTTGTCTAAATTATAGCATTTAAAATACATTCATTTGTAGCATATATTAGTGCCCTACAGAACAGTTTCTGTGAATGGAGAATATGAACACAAAAAACCTACAGTGTGAAATAATTAATAGTATTGAGTTATTTACAGGACTCCTTAAGAACCATCTTATTCACCATCTGCGCAGCAAATTGGTTTGGGGCAGGACTACTATTTGCCCCAAAGATGTTTTCTGCAGTGAACAACGCTCATGGGAATCCCAAAACGCAAGAATGGGGAGGGGAGAAAATAGTAATTCTCAACAGGAAAAAGCCATAGCAGCATTTTGGAATATGGCACCATCTGGCTCTTTCTCCTTTACTGTGAAAGTAGTCAATTGAGATATGCTTTCAAATGGCATATTTAACATGACATAAAGTATGTTTTAGCTAACTGCAGCAAACGAAGCCTATGGAGAGATGGGAAAAGGGATTAAATCATTTAGGAGAACCTCAATAATGGAGTCAAAACCACAGCTCTGGGTTCCACTGAGTAAACAATGCCATCTGTTGGTACCTGGGTACCATGCCTTCTCTGTCACAGTATCTGCCCTGTGGATATAGATTTCCCTCAAGATTTGCAGGGCTCCCACCCTACTGGGATTTTAAAAGGTCCTGAAGACCTGGCTTTTCATCTAGACCTTTGAGAAGCATGATTGAAATTTCCTTTTTTCCTTTCTTTTGTTCTCTTCTGGGTTTGTTTTCTTTGCAATCTTTGTTCATTCATTTTGTGTTGTTTTTCTGTTTTTTGTATTGTCCCTTGTTTTTAAATATTTTTTAACAATTTCCAAACTGCTCAAAGTCACCAGGAGTCAGATTTTTCAACTTTCAATTTCCAAATATTAGGGTGCTCAAAAGTTGTGACATGCCTTGGGGATTGTAAAGATATTTTGGTTACTTTAATATAACTTAGATGTGCTTGGTAAGTAACTATATAAATATCATATTTATTGTTATAAACAAATTCATTGTTTGTTTCATCATTTCCTTAAGATAATAATAATTTACCTGTCCCAGAACTTTGGGAAGTACTTACAGATTTTTTGAAGTTAGATAGGCATGATCTGATCTGATCAGTATTGAGAGGAATCAGTGCAATGACACACAGTAGTGGTGATAGTGAGTCTCCTTTAAAGATCCCTGTCTTGGTATTAACCTCTTCTAGTCTATCACTATTGATCAGCTGCTGTGTCTTCCATTATGCCTTTGATCTTTGCACAAAGCTTCTGATATTTCTATTGGCTCCTGTTATTTCTAGGCACTTGATTTTCCAATCATGTTGCAGGGAGCACAGTGACTTCTTGTAATGAATCCAAGCTATGTTGTTTGGGCAGGTTTCTTTGAAATTATGCATGAGTAATCTACTGTTAGATTCTCAGACTAAGACTGGTGGAAATTTAATAATTCAAGTCCTAACTAGGGGCCTAAGAATTATTAAGGTAGCATCTAAAAATGTAGACAGTTTCAAGCAAGGTGTTTGTCAAGTTAGGGTGTTCGAGTCTGATAATTCCAATGTTTCTAAATATTCAGGGAGTCTTTTAGGTATGACTCTGAGGCTGCAATCACAACAAGTTTCTTTTTCTGTAAGTATTCAACTTCAATGTGCACATCCCAGTATTTTGTAATTTTTTCCCCAAAGGTTTTTTCTTAATCCTTAATCCTAGCATCATTCAATGAACCAGATGTTCTTCTTTTCAATAACTGTTACTGTATATTAATCATGTTATGAACAAGATGTCTGTCTGTTTCAAAGTCCCTTAAGATCTTAACCTGCTCATTTTCCCAAACCTTCTCCACTTGATGGTCTCAGTAGTTTTTACTACATTCATATCCAAACCTTCTAATGAATAATTCTGGCGACTTGGTCATATCAGATCACTACAAATACCTGGGCATCCTTCCAGTTGACAACATCAAGCACACTGAAATCAAGAAGAAGGGTAGCAATGAAGACATCATGAGACTGAAAAAGATCTTAAAGTCCAAACTTGGTGGAAGAAATACCATCAAAGCAAATAACACTCAGGCAATTCCAGTCATTAGATACATAGCTGGAACAATGGGGTGGGCTCAAGCAGAATTAACAGCCATGGAGAAGAAGACCGGAAAAATAATTATAATTCACTTCAGCAAAGATAGTAGCAGCTAGAAAATTCTAAGAGTTGGAATCTGTACTTCTGGAGGACAGCCTGGTGGATGAAGGATGGCCTGGCTAGTCCAGTGCTCTGTGTCCATCTGAATTATCTACAGAATTCCACAAGCTGGATATCAATGTAACAGCAGCCTCATGTGGTAGTAGCAGCTCATGTTCCCTAGCAGTTGATATTATGATATCTACTGTCTCTAGTATAGGAGACAATGAACTAGTAGTTGTTGATAAATTTATTATTTCATAAATTGCTCTATTTTCTCATTTAGAACCCTCCAGTTTTGCAGCTATCACTATAATTGTGGGAGTAGATTTACAGGTGAGCTATACAGCTGTGAAGGAAGTCTACCTACCATAAACTGTAATTGGATAGCTCTAATAACAAGAAAGAGAGAGGGGGAAAAGAGAAATTGGGGGAGGGGAGCCCTCCTTGTCTATTTCTTCTTTTTTAAAAAAAATTGATTTATATGCCGCCCTTCTCCGGAGACTCAGGGCAGCTTACAATGCGTTAAGCAATAGCCTTCATACTTTTGTATATTTATACAAAGTCAGCTTATTGCCCCCACAAACTGGGTCCTCAATTTACCTACCTTAGAAAGGATGGAAGGCTGAGTCAACCTTGAGCCTGGCGGGATTCGATCTTACTTTAATTGCAGACAGCTGGTGTTAAATTACAGAGCTCTGTCTGTTGAGCTATTCAGGCTCTTACATACAATGAATACTTTTATAAATATTTATCAGGATTTAGAGCACAAATAAAATGATGGAAAATTATATCCCTTTGATGAATTTACCCTGGAACTTTAAAATCACGAAAAGTCAAAAAGTCAAGCTGATGATAAATATACCAGATTTGTCTGCTGTAAGATAGTATTTATACAAGATGTAACAGTCAGCAAACTGGCAGAACTGATATGTATAACCAAGATCTAGTTGAATGACAATGAAATGTTGGCTTGTAGAAAATCTTCTGGCCCATGTTTTTGGTCAGCAACCTTGATGCTGGGGCAGCATGGGGTTCATTAAAGACACAATACCTATGATCAAGAGTTCTGCTCTGGAGATTTCTGAGTATGAATGGCTATATCTAAAATTGGTCTAAGGATTCTGTTGGTATACCAGTTATCCTGCTAGCCTGTAAAACACTTTCTGGTCATTTGCCTTTAGATTGGGAAGAACCTCACTAGATATAACCTGGAATCTGGAAGATGCCAGGAAACATGGCATCCATGGTAATCATGGGCCTTTTCAATTTTGGGCCCAAGCTACATAGATCTCTTTTTTCAGAGCAGTTGAGAATTGATCTGGATAAGAAAGATATTGTCAGTGTTCCTTTATCATGGACAAAACATTAGATGGATGATTCTATAGGATAAAAAAGACTGGTTCAGATGGATTGTTCCAGACACCAGATGGACTCCAATGGATGCTTGGGGGCTCCCTATTGCTGTGGCCAGTTCTGACTGAGGAGATTCTGACAGTGAGAGACCTGCTCTGGATATGCCAGATGAAACCAGCCTCACAAGGCTGAAGATAACCAGGTACTTGAGGCTGACTCAGCCAGTAATCATCAAGAGCATCTGTGTCTGAAGTTAGAAGATGAGCAATAGTGACCAGCCAGCCCCCAGGAACACCAAATCTTAACACAGAATAAAGCAAAAGTTTTGTGTACCTTCTGGCCAAACTGAATCCTACCAAGCGGATACTCTACTTAAGAGCCACAAGTAAAAACAGGAATTCTGTTGTAAATAATCATTCCACTTTGCCAGAAATTTGTATGTTTGCTTCCTAAATATGTTGTCTACTCCTTGGAATATAGACTGGCTGACAACATTTGGATTCATGGTCTTCTGAAAAGTGAACTGATATGCTCTTATGCTCCACCCTACTCCACTCTACTCTCCCCTTGGATGCTGACTTTTTGAAAGTCCTTGTATAGAACCTATCTAGGGATTTGGAACTTCGGTGCATTTTGTGCATATTTGCACACACAACCTGTCAGCTGCTACATGTTTTTGTTAAATTTGAGTAAGATTCTTGCAAACCAGTTTTTGGTAAGTGTGCATATTTGGCTTGGACAGGACATCTATTGTTCTGGCATGCGACAGCCATTGTTCTGACATTGATTCAACAAGGAGTTCTGTTTTGAATCTGGTAGATCACTGATGACAAAACGGTACCATGACCATTTATGAAATTACACCTAATGGTCTTCTCTTTGCTGGCCAATCCCAACAGGCTTTCTGGTTCAATGAAGAACTGCAGAAAATGAAGTGGCAGGAATGATACCCAAAACGGATCAATGGAGGAATATGAAATATGATGCAGTATTGAAAGAGCTGTGATGCACCCCTGGTGAAGAGACAGTCATACTTGATAACTATTACCAAGTCTCTATCTTTCCTTGTTTGGAAAATGTTTTGAGATAATAGTGATGGTTCAGCTATGAAGTACCCCAAACATTTACCTAGACCTTTTGAAAAAGGGTTTCAGTCTTTCAGATCTGTGCATCAGACTAAGATAACACTGATGGAGAACTTTTCTCAGGACCTGAACAGGAGGATGCAAACCTCTTGGTCTTATTGTGGCATCAATAATAGTTTCCTTCTGACCTGCCAGCAGGTTTTGAGGATTAAGGGCACCATCTTCCATTGATTCTACTCCTTCCTCAGTGGGTGATTCAAGTTAAAGGCTTATGTATAAGGAAGGAAAAGTTGCCCTTGTATCAATTTCTTTGTGGAGTTTAGGCCTATCACTCTCCTTTAGTCCTATGAAGAAGACAAGAGCAAATTGTTTACAAACATTTCAAGAAATCTGCTAGAACTTCCAGGAATCAACCAAAAAACCAAGGACTTTATTCATATAAGACTTCCTTCCTGACAATTTTCATGAAGACGCTAAAGAGGGACGTATTTTGCGAGTTTCTCCCTTGTGCATGGCTGCCATCAACCTTTTTTGTTATTGGTCTTATTGTGGCATCAATCTCTTTAAAATATTTTATTTTTAAATTTGCTGAGGAAGTATAGTATTGTATTTGTTTGAATCCTATTACTTGAATATTTTATTGTTCCTTATTGTGCAAATGTTGTTTTTGCTGTAAATCATCATGAATCAGTAAGTTGACAAAGGTAATATACAAATAAAACAAAAACAAAAACAAAAACAAACCTCAAGTAGATGTCGTTACAATTTTGCAAAGCTATAAGTAGCAAAATCTAAAAGGCTTGCATACTTTTAATCATTATTCAAGTGAGTCAATATTTTAAAATAAGATTAACTAAAAAGCTACAGTATGTGTAAGTTGTAGTGTGGACTTTTAAGAATAACCTCCTCTTGAGGTATGAACATTGGACATATTCATTCATTTACATTCATTCATTTTACTATCAGAAAAGGTGACCAAAAATCCAGTGTTCATTATTGAGCAGAATACCTACTTCCTGACAGTTTGGGGACAATTTCTGGTCACCTATAAAAATGACAGCTGTGACACTACTTTTTATATTTCCAAATCATGCTCCTAATCACATTGACCAATCATTTAGACTTCAGTTGGAGACTATTTCCTGCCATTACTGTGAACCTGGCTTAGATTTGTGTCACTCTGGTACATTCCCTCTACTACTTTAAAATATCAGGCTCAGTTGGCTGACTGTTTTGATGCTGCTGCTTTATATCACATTCCTACTTTATAATAAGAAGCTATATGAAGTCATTTCAAATTACACTCTTGTTACCCTTGGGTTCAGGAACCCATACCAGGCTGCTGTATTGCAATTTCTTCTGACATATAATCTTGGAAACTGAAATCAGAAGGGTGGCTCATGAAAGTCAATGAAAGTATACATAAACATTTATTTCAGTGGGAAGGGAATGGTCCAATCCATGGTCCAGTGATGTGGGAAACCAGAGAATTGAACCAGAGAATATTCTATGAAGTTACAAGTTGCTGAAATACAAGACTTCCAAAATCAAGATTCCCAAAACAAGGTTACAGTCAGGGGGTAAAATTGGGATGGCTTGACTGGTTCAGCCTTGTTCAGTAATGGTATAAAAACAGAAGAAAAGTTGCACTAATAGAAAATAGGAGCACTAATAAGAAAATAAGACAAAACCCTGGCTTAGGAAATAATACCATGGACCTATGCTGGATATGGAAGGAAACAGAAAATCCATTGTATAGAGAATATTTTTTTGCATACTTCTTGCCTTTGGCTCTGTGTTCCACTGAGATGATTCTTACAGCTTCATTTTTTACTGACTGTGTTTGTTTGGGTGTCAAACTCATGGCAACAGGTGGCCATCACATGACATTTCATGGCGTTTTCCCCATTCACGGAGTTGGGGTGGACATGGCCTGCATGTGATGCATCCGGCCTGTAGGCCACCAGTTTGCCACCCTTGTCCCAAACCATGAGCCAATATCTGCCCTGATCAGCATTTCTTCTTCTGTCTCTTCATCAGTATTTAAACTGAGTATTTTCTGTTAAGGTCCTGGGGTCACTTGCTAGGCGTGATCATTCTATCCCAGAAGTATCTGAGAAATTGTAATAAGGAACAAAAGTGCCAGCTAGCTTGTTGCTGAGCATCCTTTGCAAGGAAAACATTTAGGATGATTGTTTTAGCTGTCTAATGGAATGCTAGTTCTAGATCCAGAATAAAGAATTATTTCTTTTCTATGGTGAAATACAGCTGATGCAGAAAACAAGCATGCTGATGATAATTCATGAGGGGAAAAATCCTTTTTCTTTGTTCAGTCATTTGAAGCTTTAAAAAACACAAAACAAAAGCAAGCAGGAATTTGGAAGAGAAAGCCAAATGGTTAGGCTTAAAATGCACAGTTACTAATTTTTATTTATGGACAGAAGGAATTTAAGATCTATATAAATGAATTAGAACAGCCTTACAGCAAGTAATTTCAACAGGGATCAAATTTTTGAAGACTTCTGTACATTTTGGGTAAGGCTTGGGTAAAGGGCAAAACCATTACTTAATCATGCAGAGGCTTAAGACATCAATCGCACCCTTTAGATTTCTGAAAACTGCAAGAAAAAGAAAGAAAAGAAAGAAAGAAGAAAGAACACTTTAAAAATGTTTTGAAGCTTGAAAAGGACAAGGGTTAATAGACCTCCTTCAAATCCTTGCAATCTCACCCAAGTGCTAAAAATATTCAGTTCTCCCCATTCTTAAGACTTAAAGTCGTCTTAATGTCTCTAAATGTTTGTTATTTTCTGTGGAATCATCCAATTAAAAAATTGGATGTCCCCTTCTACTTTCTCAGCATTTTCCATCCCAGATATGTATGTAAAATTAGTGTACTCCATACACTGGTTTTTAAGGCATTTACACAACATGATAATCCAATCGCTAACAGTCAGTAGTTTGGTTCTCTTTCTTTTCTTTTCTCAGCAGGATTTTTTTCTTGCTTTTTAATGATACTTTTCTATATTACTAGTAAGAGTTCACTTTTTAAATCCATCTCCAAATATGCGGTGATGTCTACAAAAACAGCCTTCCAAGGAAAAGGACAATTCATTTCTATACATTTCTGTAATTTTAAGAGAAAAAAAATATTCAGACTCATTTTGAACAATTTTTGTATTACTACAATTAGAATACGTTTGCTTTGTAACCACTTGGAAAAAGAACAGTCCAAAATTCAGAGTTGCAGACTCAGTTGGGAAATTGTGTGTGGGGGGCTGGGGTGGGGGAACCAAAGAAAGTAATGTCATGAAAACTGCATGGATATGATTATTTACAACTAGTTAAGCTCAACTCAAAGGTGACTTTGAGTTCAAGCCATGATGCAATGTTATTTAAATCAGCTTAATGTTAAAATTGTTTTAAAATAGGTCTCACTAGGTCTTCCAGTAAAAAGAGGAAAAAGGGTGACCTACATTTTACATCTAAAGCTCCGTGCTTTAAACATAATTTTATGCACTAGTTATTAAAGAATTAGCAAAAGCCTAAGGGTGTCAGTATGGTAAGTAAGTTGCTTTCCCTGGATTATTTCCAATGTATATTCAAATTCAACTGAAGTCCCTTGACATATCAGAAAATGAACAGGCAGGAAAAAAGACAGAAATGAGCTCACAGCCTTCCAGTACCCCAAACTACACATGGAGGGAAGGAGGGAATAATGCAAAAGCTTTGAATTTTGGGAGAATTGGAAGATTCTTTTCATTGGAAATAATCGTCTTTCTATTCTAATCTGCTTCTTGGTTTCCTTACTTTGGGGGATCCTGAAGGCAAAACAGGTTTGTTCATCTCTCTTTTCAACAATAATTTCAGCCCATCTGTAAGAAAATATTAGAACCATGGTTTCTCCATGTATATTCCAGACTACATGCAGAAAATTGGTACCTTTTTTTCTACATGTCTGATTTTCTGATCAGTAATCATAATAATTAACTTCGACACAAAGGGGGGCTCATCCAGATGTCTCTAGGATGGTACAAAAAGAATTGCATAAGAAACATTATCGAAATGGCTTTAAATTAAAATTATAAACAAATTGGGACAATATGCTACCAGTATATGCTATGCTGATTTTAAACATCTAGATCAGCTTAATGAAATTTTTATACAGATGGAACATTAACACTTAAATTACTCAAGAAACCCAAAGGATATGGTTGTCATCCAAACAATACTGGCCTTAAACATTTTTTATTTTTTCAGTACATGGATGGGAATATTAATAATTCTGATTGGTATGTATTTTTAAACAATATGTTTTATTTTCTTTGAATTAAATCTTTGTCAGGATAGCATAATAAAGGTGAAGCTCTTCTTTAGTTGAGTTCAACTAAAGTTGAACTAAAGTTGAACTGCTTGCTAACTGAATTCAACTGCTTGCTAACATCATGTATATATCCATGTAGTTCTCTGAAAACAATATACAGTCATTCTTTTCTTTCAGGAAGTATATTTCTCACTTCCTAGTCTAATTCATAGTCTTAGGGTTTCCTGATGATATACTATCTGAATGTTAATCAGAAATGATCCTGCTTAGCTTTTCAAGGTCTGCCTATACATTATTGCCTGAACATTACATTACATTTCCCCATCTGTTCTATTATTCACTATTTTCTATCACTCCCACTGGGAAAAATTAACTTTGATATAAAGAATATGAAAAAAATAAGTCCAAGAATTCAAAACTTCTTTGCTATCTTTGAGAGAAATAAAATGAGAGCGGGAGGGAGAGAGAGTGAAAAGGAGAGAGAATAAATGGGATTTGGTGATAGTGAGAACTATGAAGTCCTACTTCAGTCCCTATTCTCTTTTGGTATCTTCCTTCATCAGTCTCAGATTATTTAACAGCACTTGTGTTTTCTTCACTAGGCTTTTTCTCAATACATTTGAGATTTAGGTGCTACAAAATATTCCTGTATGAATCCTATGCACAGAAGAGTAGACTGGGATACCTAAGCTGAAACACTGTGTTTCATCATTAGAATATTGAACATGTACATGTGAATTCAGGAATAATTTATAATAAGCATGTTCTGGCCACATAGGTTCTAGGCTGTGGAAAAACCCACAGTATATACAGAAAAATGTGATGGTGGCAGTTGGTAATTGCAAAAGGAAGACAAGAACAAACAAGCTAGAGGCAACATAGTCCAGCCTTGCCCTACTAACTTCCACAGAATTTGCCTCCACCAAAACTGATAGCAACCAGTTGGACCATGTCTTATCCAGTATTGTTCTACTAAATCACAGTGTGTTAGTTCCATGCATGAAATAAAAGGCCTTTCCTTCTGGCATACACTTTATAAACACAATCTATTCCTGCAAGCCACACTTAACAAGGCTTTAGCTCACTTAATGGTTATATACATTGAAAGATCCATGGAGATGTGCAGCAACTCTGAGCAGGCACCTAGGAGAGCCACATGGAATGCTTCCACAATGTTCAGGGCAACAGGTCTTGTTTCTAGGCATAACCTTAGTTAAGTCAAAAGTAACTTCACCATTCAATTAAAATGAAGGGCAAACTCTTATGTGTAATTTCATAATTTTTCAGAGTTTGCTTCTTCATCACTTATCTGCTATGCAAACATGACTCGGTGTGTGGCATTGACTTTTGTTTTTGTCTAATTGTTATGTCTTAACTCATTATTCTTTCTATCTGCATATTGACATGAAGTCTTAGTGGACACAGAGATAATTTATAAAAGGGCTTCCACTTGCACACCCACATGCAGTCACACACATACATATTTTCTCTTGTTACTCATAATCATTGTAAAATGAAATTTCATTTTGAGGTTTTTTTCCTTTTATTCCAGCTGTTTTTAATTAATTGGCAGAGTAGGATCACTGTTTTTACATACATATGAACAAAAAATACATATCACACACACACAAACACACATACATCTTGTGTAGTAAAAGGTTTTGCTGCTCTTCTTTTACCTGCCAGCAAATGGTATGTAAACCCATGCTCTAATGGTTTCTGTTACAATTTGTGTATAGCTGAATATTTTTCATACTGCTGTGCCAATTTTTTACAGAATGATAGATAGATGTAATCAGTCCCACCGAGCAGCAGAAATTGTGTTAATGTTATCATTATCTCTTAAGCAAATTGGACTTTGATAAGCTCAGATACTGCTTGAAACCAAATTCATCCATCAACAGGACATATTGCTCTACTTTTGCTTTCTATAATAACACAACTAGAGAACAGACTTTTGGACAAATTCCAAACTAGATTGGTTCTTGATTCATGGGTTGTGCACTGGATGAAAGGTAACCCTATGATTTTACAGAAGTAAAATGTTCTAAGCTATCTTTTTTAAATAAATAATCATTGCCACTAATAGAAATATATACTTTTCAACTGAATGAAAATAACCAATAGATCAGCAGTGGTTATAGGGCAATATTAGTTACTAGTTAGAGTGGAATCAGTGGGATGAATGTGATGTTAATTTAATTTATTCTTTAAAATCTAATTTTGCTTCTTTTATTCAAATGGCCCCAATATATAATTTAAGCCTCTGTTTAACAATAGAGAGAAGGAGTTTTATGGCATGGATTGCGCTCATCGGATGCAATGTATTGGTAGTGGTTTATATATCAATAATGGATCATTGGAGAACTAAACTGCCTAATAATATGACTCACAGGACTTGGATTCAACCAAAGTTTTACTAGGTAATTCTGGAAATGGTATTCTTTCTGAGTTTTAGCATTATATTTTAGAATGGGAGTAAATAAATAAATTTCTAGACAACCTGTGTGCCATTGGGTCATTGTTTGAGAGATATTTCCTTACTAAACAAAGAAACAGAATGGCCCCAGCTGGGCAAGAAAAACCCCAGTGGGAGTGGGAGCAACTGAATTCCTGTTGGCTTCCCCATTGAGTTTCCTTGTAGGAAACTGACAGGAAGTATCAGAAATCTCCCTACCCAGCAGGTATGTAAGTGGCTGCTGCTGGGTGGCGGAAGGAGAGAGGGATTACATAACATGGAAAATGAAGATCACATGACCACAGCAGCAGTCCAGCAATGCTGAAGTAGCCAGTAGCCACAACTTTTCTAAATTAAATTCCCTTAGCAGTCATGGATCCTGGATTTTGGACTCATTCTGCAAGTTAGCCAATTTAAGGTATCTTGGTTCAAAAACTGTTACCCTATGATGCACTGTTTTGTCCAATTAAAGATCATGACTATGAGAGTTTAAGTAGTATATAGATAGTAAGAAACAAAGAGTGCAAAGCATATCATTGCTCTGAAGACCAGATATTAGTATTAGATACAGATAAGGTGCACAAAGTTATGGATCAAGATTTTATAGATCTAAACTGATTTTCTATCAGCTAAACTTGTTTTGTTTTGTGTATGGGGTGTGTGTGTGTGGAGTGTGGCCTTTACATCAGTATTGACTCCTAGTGATGGCCTGGAAAAATCAGTGTAGTTTTCTTTGCAAGATTTTGGAAGTAGTTTTCATTGCTTTTCTTAAGAGTGTGAGAAAATGACTCTCCCAAAGTCACTCAGCTGTCTTTGTGGCTAGTCCAGCAAGATGAGACTAGAACTCAGTCTTCTGGTTTCTAACCTGATGCCTTAACCACTGCACCAGACTGTCTCTATTCTATGGGGCAGGGGTAACAGAAAGCAATTTGTCTTCTGTTATAAAAGGGCATCTATTGTTCCAGTATCAGTGAAACAGAGGAGATTAAAATGGTCATGACTGTATGCTGTATTTAGATGTGAGGTACATAAATCAGGTATTTGCTTATACTTGTATAGTTTCTAAATAAATATTTGATCCTAGGGTGCATAGACCCACTTTTTCTTCTTCATTTTTTATTTATTTATCATTGAGCATATATACAAAAAACAATATTCAAGAATAAACATTTGTATATTGGACCGAGAATTTCAGCTCTCCAGTTCTGAGTTCTCTGTAGGTGTCCTGAATACCCTTCACCGAACACACGTGCCTGTTAGGTTGCATAAAACCAGCCATTCTGAATAGTGGTTTAACCATGATGTATATTTGTGATCCAAGAACTTCAAAAATCAAAGAGAATGACTTTTCTTTGCACCATTCCTTATCTCTGTCACAATATGAATGAATTAACATTGTGCTATCTTTTGCTTTTTGTTTCATCTGAGGCAACAGAGTAGGAATGAATTCATTTTATTCCGTTGTCACTTCTCATTTCTGTCTTTGTCAAGAGAATGAATTATAGCAGCACTGTAATGCCAATTCCTTTTGTTACAGAGTTTCATTCTGTGAGACAAGCATAGTAATCAGAATGGAGAATTGTATGTAAAAAATGGAGACCATTCTTATGACACTGTAAAGGTGTGTGTTCCATTGAAATATCTAGGGCAAGACAAGTGAGAAAGATTAATGCACATATTATGCTAACAATTAAACCTATCCTACATTCTTTGTATTAACTTGTATGCATGCAAATAAATAGGTTTATGTTTTTTGCTTAGAAATGTGACAAGACATTGTCAAAAAGAATTATTATTCTATAATGTCTCCTGCTCAGTGATGCTACTTATAAATACAGTAAACCCTAGATTGCAGTTGCTGTTTTACCACTGATGGAAGCCTGTTTGCTCCAGCAAAGTTTGATCCATCAACAGAACAGACAGATTACTTCTGCCAGTGTGCGGTCTTTTAACAAAAATGGCTTAAAATAGCCAGGAATCATGCAGAAAAGCATGGTAAGTTAAGAAAAGCTGCAAAAAAATTAATAATAATAATCATTTTTTTAAAAGTTATGTAAAAAATACGACATACCTGTATCCGAAAAGTTATGTGAGCACAAAGTGGAAAAAGTTATCGAAAATGAGACAGTGAAGATCTTGTGGGACTTTTGAGTATAGACAGATCGTCATTTGGAACATAACATGCCAGATATCATAATTGTTGAGGGCCGAAGCATATAGTTTATTGATATCGCTGTACCTGGAGACGCCAGAGTCGAAGAAAAAGAACTGGAAAAAATCATGAAATCATCGAAACTACACAGCTATGGATGAAACATGTAACAGTGATACCCATTGTCATCAGGGCACTTGGTACCATGTGCAAGAATTTTATAAAACACATCAAGAAATTGCAGCTTCCTGCAATAACACCAGCGGAACTGCAAAAAACTGTGTTACTTGGAACATCATATATTTTAAGAAGATACTTGGTTGATACCTAGGACACTGGCAGCAATCTATATCAACAATTAGTACCAGTCAATCGTATTTGTGACACATTTTAAAATGTTCAGTTGACTGAGTTTCATATTTAATGAATAAAAGAGATAATAATAATTTTTTAAAAAGTCAGCAGACCAAAGACCTACCAATATTGCTGATAACAGGACGTATATTTGTGGTCCCCCCCCGAATTCTAGACGTTCAATGCATTATTTTCTATTAAACGGGGAATAGTCCACAGCATGGATGTGAAACTCAATCGTGTCACGTGACGTCATCTGTCGTCTTGTGACTTTTTTTGCCTTTGCAGAGCCATTGTGGGAGTGGCCTGTGCGAGATGCATTCAGTCCATGGGCTGCCAGTTTGACACACCTGGTCTACAGTATTTGATTTGAAAAAAGAGAAACGCTGAAGGCCTGAGTCCTCAGCGAAGTCTTTGCAAATGATGTATCCGGGGACCTGTGAAGACATGACTTTGGAATAGAGAAATTAAATTGGGATTATGGAAGTTGTATTTTTTTTAACCTCTCTCTCTCTCTCTCTCTCTCTCTCTCTCTCTCTCTCTCTCTCTCTCCCTCCCTCCCTCCCTCCCTCCCTCCCTCTCTCTCTCTCTCTCTCACACACACACACACGGAAAGCATCATATTACCTGTGTACATTCCAGCCAGTGTCTTTTCTAGTTTCAAAAGCATTTTTCTGACTTACCTGAAGGGACCAGTATCTCAATCAGCAACCCTTTGTATTTAAAACATGTGCCACAGCACTGAATGATGTTTCCTTCTTAATTTCTCTATTCCAAAGACACTTTAGCTAGCCTTCCTGAATATAAAGATAAAAGACAAAAGTTCTGAGCACAAAAGTTCAAGTGAAATTTTAATTAACATTATGGCCAGGTGAAACTAAATTGCCACATATATTAAAACAGAGGAAAAATACAAATCATCTAAAAGATTATTTTAAAAGATGGTTAAACAATTCCTTTACCAAAATAGCAATTGTGAGAAATTTGGCAACCCTTCTAGAGTTATTTACTGAGCTGCTGGATGAAAGAAAGAAAGAAAGCGATTTCCTTGTCTCATCTGACATGATTATAATTCAGAACAGGCATTTCAATGTTCCATGTCCTGTAAAAAGAACAGAGGAAGAGGAAACATGAAAGTGTTTCTGACTTTACTATGATCATGGACAAGGTCATCATTGGACTTGGAACATTTTGAGATTTTTCTTGTAAAAGGAACAAGGAGTAAAGACTGTTTTATGGGAGCATTCTGCATGAGAGAAGAGTCTTCCAGACAGAACCATAAACCACCATGGCACTTGTGCAAGGCTCTGTTCAATATTTATATCAAGGGACTATTTTTTAAAAAAATCTATCCAAATAACTTCTGAGGTCAAGAAAACTCAATTGTAGATTGGGCACAATTTTTCACAACAATCACATGCATACGTATATGATAGTTACAAGTCAACCAAATAGTGCTTGTTGTCAATGCATGGCAACCATGATGTGCAATATTCTTCTCTGTAACTGGATGTTCTGAGTAACGGTGAGTAATGGTGAACTAACTTTGGTCATGTTCATCTGATTGTTGAAAGGATGAAGGAAGAAAATAACAATGATAAACTACCTCATATCACTTGGTAATACTGCTTTGCTCTTGCTGCTTTTCCAATAAATGTGTGCACTTTTTAATCTGTTCTACTGTACTCCACGGAATGTAAATTATCTCCTAGAAATGTTTTGCATAACAATCTATAAATATTTTGATAACACACAAATACACTTTGCATATGATGATGGCAGTTGATGGATGGCTTTTTAAACAATTACCTTCACTAATTAGGTGATTATTTGGGATATTTTGGGATGAAGCTTAGCTTTTTTGTAATGTATTTTATTTATTTATTTATTTATTTACTGTGTATCTTATTGCAAGGCGACTCTCCCCCCTTTCTCTTTCTCTCTTCCCCCTTTCTCTCTCTCTCTTCCCCTCCTCTCACACACAGGGTATATACAGTATCTAGTAGCAATAAAGGTATGGGTTATAATTAAAATTATGATAAAGCGGTGGCAAAAAGATGGGCAGGGGGATAAACAGGATGTGCAGGTGGGTGAGGTGGGATATGCTACTGCTTCATCAACCACCTCCAGTGTGTTTGTCCCCTGTTGAGGCCCTAAGCCAACTGACACAGAAGGTCAGGAGGTGGGGGCAGATCTTACCTGGCGGGGGTCGGAAATGTTTCAAAGTACACGAGCCATAGCAGAGAAGGCTCTTCCCCAGGATGCTGCCAGCCAAAATTCCTTGACTGACAGGATCCACAGCTTGCCCCTCTGTCAGCGCAGGTGAGGTGGACCCATTGGGATCATTGGGATGAAGCAGTTGGTACAGAAAGACTAAGGACTCTGAAAATTTTGCAGTATTTGATTCTGTGTATTAGGACTTTGAATTTTTTTTTAAAGAATAAATATATTTTGTTGAAAAGAAAAACTGTCTTTTATATTGAAAACATAATAAGACAAATAACTTATACGAGTGTTCAGAGATATCTTTGAGGAACTGTACTGGGAATTGCATTGGGATTTTGAATCAATTATGTCAGCTATGTTGTATTCCCAGAGGAAGATGTTACAGAAAAAGTTATTCAACAAAATCTACTTGATGAGATCAACATGAATGAGACTTTGAATAATAATTTGTTGTCAGATATAAAGAAAAAATTGAATGAGGCTTTAAAAATTAAAAAGGAAACAAAAATGTATATACTGTGTAAATAAAAAAGAAAAAGAATTTGATGACTTCCCAAACGGAATAGCACAGTAGATTCATCTCTCTTCTTGTACTGGAAATTACAAGGCAATTTCAAACATTACTTGTTTTAAAAAAATGTACTGTGTATTGAAAATAAATATTCCCAGACTCTGTATCTCAGAAGTTACTAAATTATAAACAAAAACAAGCAGGAAAAAAAAATAAAGATAGAGATGTTTATACAGAAGCATTTGCTACAGGACTGAAGGCAAATTCTAGACTTCTCCTGTAACAGATTCCATGAAATGAACCAAATAAGGCCTGTCCATCAGTATATTTTAGAGGTAGGATAAATGGCCTCTGCATTAAATGGATTGTCAAATATATGGTTCTGATTTTGGAACTTAATGCACAATTTGGCTAGAAAATGCATGAAATATTAAAGTTATATTTATCTTGCAAGACTATGAGCTTTGATAAATGTTTTTGTTCATTAAAGTTAGATGAAGAGATTATGAAATTGTTTACATTTGTCATGATAAGGATGGGAATTTCCTATCAAAGGAAATTCTTTTCTTTTTTTACTTTTTTGGACTCTTTTTATACAATTCATTTTTAGTTTGTATTATCTTGTATTATTGTATCTAAAAGTCTCAATATAATTATTAGGAAAAAAAATCAATCTCTTTAAGCAAAACACAAAGTAAACCTTTTTCACCTTAGCTTTCATTATTAGAACTTTCAGATCATGTGCATTTTCAGCTATAGGGTAGTGTTACCAGTGTAGTTCAGGTTACTGATTTTTCTTCCTTCAGTTTCAAAACCACATTCATCTTCTTTCAATCCAACCTTCTTAACATACCGTATTTTTCTGTATATACAACAATACTTTTTTTTTACCTAAAAATGGAGGGGCGTCTTTTACAGGAGGGTCCGAGAGGAGAACCATGGTTCGCCCTGGGTCAGTTTGGCTGTCATGGGAGGCATGGTCCATCCCCATCTTCCAGCTCCACCACACATGCATGATGAGCCTCCTGCAATGGCCAACCTGATCCTGAGCCAACTGGTTATTAAATTCTCCCCCCCCCCCCGCTATCAAAGTGAATCCTGGGTACTGTGCTGCAATGGAGAAATGGGAAATGGGTGGCCAGCCTGAGGGAAAGAGGAGGAACAGGGAGAAGAAAGAGAGAAAGCAGCCTTCTCCTTCCCTCATGCCAGCCGCTCTGTTTCCCATTTCTCCATTACAGTGCAGCGCCACATTGCGGAGCTTGCCCCATCCACCACTGCCCAGATGGACTCGCTTCCCCCAAGCATTTTTTTGCCTACCCAATTTCCAACTTTGTCGCTTTTCTCCATTGTGTTTCTTGCCATCGTGTGCAGGGAAACAAGTTTGTGGGACTAAAAAAAAAAAAAAGTTCAAATAATCAATTCCAACTTTTTGAAAAAAAAAAAATCTCACAAAGTTTTAATTGATTAATTGAACTTGGTTTGTTTTAGGCCCACAAACTTTTGTTTCCATGCACACGACAGTGAAAAATGCAATGGAGAAACACGATGGAGCTGGAAATCAGGTAGGCAAAGAAATGCTTGGAGGAAATGAGGGCATGTGGGTGCCAGCCACTGAAATGGGCCCATCTCTCTCTAGAAGTTGCCCAGGCCCACTGGAGGGAAGGTTGGCATCTACCAGCACTTAAACATGCCAGCATTCGAGCTCTGGCTGGGAAGGGACAGACGGCATGGGTGCTGCAGGTAGGATGACCACCTTCCCTGACTCTCTGGTGTTCCACCGGCGCTTTGGCCCTGGGCTACTTCCTTATGCACAGGCCCTGCCCCCTGAGACAGTTTTCACCTGATTTCTGAATTTGGGTAAGAAAAGTGGGGGGACGTCCTGTCTATCTTATAGACAGAAAAATACGGTATATTCAGGATATATTCAAAGCAACTGCAAAATAAATTGAAATACGTTGGAATGCAGTTCAGTATCTAAACTAGGCAAGAATGCCTTAGATTTGGTGCGTGTCTCTTCACTGTATCTGTTTACTTGGGCTTGCATATTGGTTCAGGAAAACACTAATTTGAGTTAAGCAGGTGGAGAGAGAGAAGCCAGTAATGGTTACATGGTGTCACGGGCTTTTTAATGCAGGGATGTCCAACCTTGACAACTTTAGAACTTGTAGGGCAAGGACAGTACAATGCAAGCTTCCATTCAGAATTACATTATATTTAGGATCTGCTAGCACAAATGAGATAACTGTGCTTAAATTTAAGAGGGTCAGCATATCAAAGGGGCCTGAAAACCTCATAATGAACATACTACTGAAATAGAAAACTGAAATTAAACTTTATCCTCTAAATCTGTTCTTGGACCACCAAAAAGTTGCTGCTCTAGGTAGTGTGATATAGTATAGCAAACCTCTGGAGAAAGTAAGCACATTCTCACATGGTCTCTTAGGCATACAAACTCTACCTGAGTCTTTTTTTTTTCCACACGGACAACTTCTAATAGGGAAGAGAAGTTGATATAGGTTGAGAAGCTGGTAGTTGGGTTTAAAATTGCCAAAAACCAAAGATGGAATTAGGTAGTCTTTGACTGCTAAGGAGATAAAGGTTCCATGATGATTCAAAATCACCACGGAGGATTAAGCCATTGAGAAGAAGCATGATGTGACATGACAACTTTCTATCCAGATACTCAACAGTGGAAAAAAATAGAAATACAAAATAGAGGGTTTTTTTCTGCAGATGCAAGTGAGGAATTTAATTATTAAACATGAATTTAATTTAACTATTATTGATAAAACTTTAAGATGTAGTATTTAGACAATAATTTAATCATTGATAAATTATTTAAGTTATCATTAAATTATTCATTTATTTTTTATTTGAGAAACAATTATAAAACAAGTACTGTTTTAACTTAAAAAAGGGCCTTTTTTGCCCTTTGTCTAAATGTTTGATCTTCATGAGAGAACTATTTTGAAGAAAAGCACTAATGTAAAGCATTATATCTAATATAATGTTATTCTTGAATGTGATTTCATGATAAAATTGTAAGAAAAGATGGATTATATGTACTTAAACCATATTATAAAATAATATTTGGCGAAAAACTCCCAAATGAAGCAAAAACTTTGAAACAGTAAATTGTATGAGTGTGGGCATACGTTCTTGAAATTTGAATATCTCTGGATTGGATATATGACAAAAACTAATTATAATTATTATCTGTTGCCCCAGGTTTCTCTTTTATGGATATGCTGGATATTTTTTTTATGGAACGCTGAAAGAGGAAGAGTATACCCTATTTTCCCCAAAATAAGACATCCCCTGATAATAAGCCCAATCGGGCTTTTGAGCGCATGGCAATAAGGCCAAGCACTTATTTCAGGGTTCAAAAAAAATATAAGACAGGGTCTTATTTTCATGGAAACAGGGATATATTTATTTTAGGTTAATGTGCCAACCCCCCCCCCCATCATAATTTCTCAAAAGCCAACAGGAACTTTGGATCAAAGCTAGAAAACACAGGCATAGAGTGCCTTTGTAATAGGCTGAAAATGGGATGAGGACAGTGTTGTCCAATCCTGCACACAGGAAGTGGTGAGGGATCTGTACTGCTGATGGTCCAAGCAGAAATGCAACTATGCCATTGTAAATGCTAGAGTGCAATTTTTGCAGTCATGAAAATTTCACATGTAAATATTTTTCACTATTTTGAATGAGAACTATTGGCAAGAAATGCAAGATTTTGAAAATACAACACTAAACAGTGAAGACAGACAAATGTCATTCAGCACCATCTTATAAAGAGAGATTAATATTAGGGTCTGTTTCCTATCAGCTTTCTCATCTATAGTAAATAATCTATAAAGGGAGAAAAAGTCATATCTTTTCTGTATTTTTCCCCATTTGTATATACAAATCTATTCCATCTTGTTTACTAAACACAATGACTTTAGTCACTGGTTTTAGGCAAACAATACCATTAGATAGATGTTAGATAGTTAGATAGATAGAGAGATAGAGAGATAGATAGATAGATAGATGATAGATAGATAGATAGATAGATAGATAGATAGATAGATAGATAGATAATAGATAGATAGATAGATAGATAGATAGATAGATAGATAGATAGATAGATAGATTTTAAGATCTATATTGGCAGTGGCATCATATAACCCATTCAGAATTCACTGTAAATTATTCAGATTTTCAGCCAGAAACATCTACATAGAAGGACTCTCACATTTATGTCCCCAATCAACCTTTCAAATTACCACAACAATTCCTCATACATTAATCATAGATACATTAATCAACCAAGACAGTAAGTATCTTTATCCTACTTCTCAATTTTGAATCACTCGCTAAGCTTGCATTTATTCTCCTGCATGCTTTTCTTCTATCACATGTCACTTTTATCACATTCAGCATCCAATCTCCATATTCATGCAAAATATTCCATAATTCAAGCTTATCCATTTTATTTTATTATTTCTTCAAATCAACATCCAATGAACTTTATTTCCATATTCAGAAATTTCTCAATGGCCTACAAAAGAAAAATCCAGTTTGCAGCTCTCCTCCTCTCCTATACTTCCTTGAAATGGATTTCACAAATAATTCTTTTCCCTTTGTTTTGAACAGTATTCTCACCATCTTTTCCTAGGTTCTCTGTGCTTATATGTTTACAATTTATTCTGTTAGAAGAGTAATCCTTTCTAATATTTTTCCATATATGGTCCATATGTCTCTCCTGCAGTCTTTCTATTTCCATTCTACTTACCAACATTCATTATACCATTTCTTTTAACTTTACTTAACATTAAATGCATGCATTTCTTTCTCTTAGATGTGGATAAGAAGCTGAATGAAATAAACTTCAGTTTTCATTTCTTTTATTTATAGCAACTTTTCTCAAGTATCGGTGCAATTTCAAGTTTATGGAGCTAAATGCTATTTATGCTCAGGTTAAAGCTATATGATATTTTTTAAATTATTTTTTTATTAATTACATTTCTTAGTGCTTAATACACATCGTGTTATCTGGGTATTTAATTTGCTTAATAATACATATTATATTCTTAATCTCCACTTCTTTTTTCCAACCACTGGTAAAATAAATTCCATGTTTTATAATATTCTGTATCTCCTTTCTGTTTCATTTTTATTGTCAATCTGTCCATTTCTGCACACTCTACTATCTTCTTAATTATTTCTTCCTCTCGTGCTGTATCTTCATTTTTCCAGCATTGTGCAAATACAATCCTCGCTGCTGTCAAGACGTGCAATATTGAATACATACTTTTCTTATCAAGTTTATCTGATATTATACTTAATAGAAATAGTTCAGGTTTAAAATCTACATGCTTTCCAATAATCTTTTCTAGCCATTTATGTATTTTTTCCCTAATTTTTTTTTGCTTTACCACAAGTCCACCACATATGATAGTATGTGCCTGGTTTTATTATTATTATTATTACATTTCCAACATTTGTTAGACATATTTTTAAACATTTTAGCTAACCTAGCCAGTGGTAAGTGCTATTTTTTATCTTCTTTATCATTCACTAATACAACCTTGAACCTTATGGCATCTCTCATTTAAAAGCTGCAAGCTGTGTGGGTGAAAGAAAAGCAGCTGGCAAAATCAAGTTGGCTCATGTAATAGAAGCTCTTGGTGTGTACAGACAAGAGTGAGGTCAGATTTAATCATTTAGAAATATCAATAGTTGGACTATAGCCAGCCATCATCTTCATCAAAGAAACATGTCTTCTTATTGTGTAGAAATGATACCCTTCTTTAGAGGAGATAAGGGTGGTGATCAATAATGAGTTTCAAATTATCTTTTGGAAGGGTTTTAATTATTACATGTTTTTTAACATCTAATAATGATGACAGTTTAATCAGGACTAAGGAAAAAACCCCGTACTATTAAAATGGAAATGAAGAATTCAGTGTATGGTTTACCAGTGGTGTTAATTTTATGTTATTTTGCTTTCTGTGGTTAATAAAGAAATTTTGTTCCCTATATAATCTTTTAAAATGCTAACTGGTCATTGCTCATCCCAGATAATCCCAATAAACATAGCAAGATTTTCTTGTTCATGATCTGTATTTTAGGTCTGTGATTCTTGTATTCTAAAGGGCCTTTATTTGTTCTTACATTGCAACTTCTTTGCATGTAGAAAGTAATGTGTCAGCTGAGAGAGCACTATTTTCCTCATGCTTTTGGTTATGTTTATAGTAGAGGCTGCTTTTATGGAGCCTTTTACTCTAGCCCTCCACCGAGACCATTGCTATCATTAAAACAATATTTTAATGCAGAAAATAAAACATAAAAACCAAGTTATTGCAACAAACAAAGCAATAATTATTTGATAACAGGCAGAAGCGTGCATAAGCACACCAGCGTGCCTACCGTCCTTGTCCTACTGTTCCCATTTATTCGTACTTATTTCTTATGTTTATACTTATACTTGTTTATACTTATATGTCTATATGTTATGTTTATACTTATACTTATTTTCTCATACATGCTTGACAAATAAATAAAAATAAATAAATAAATAGAGTGAAAAAGCAGCTACAATTGGGTCTACCAGTGTAGTATACCAGTGAGTGAAGACTATTACAAGGAGAATGAATGAAGAAATTAAAGGCTGTGCAACCATATTTATGGTAAAACAGAATAAAAAGTAAAAAAAAGTGACAAAAAGCTTGGTCATGGTCCTAAGTCTAAATAAAAGGCTTTTGAAATCTTAAAAATCAACAAGAATTCCTTGAAGTAGGCAGAATTTAATGGACAATCAGGTTGGATAATGAAGAACAAGTACATTACAGTTTTGTTTTTATATTAAAAAAAGCAAAACTATTTTTTTTTTACAAAGAGAAAATTTATACACAAATAACTAATGTTCATATTAATTTTTTGCAGGTGTTATCATTTACCTTTTTTAAAAAAGACTAACAATAAGTTCAAAACAATTTGACAAGTTACCAGAATCAATAATAAATGGTAGATTAAGGCGTTAAAAAAAGTTGCATACAGAAAATATAGAGAAGATAATCAACATCCTCCCATTTCATAATTTAATTTATTTGGGCTAATTTCATAAATGCTATAATTCTTTTGTACTCAGGATATTTGTAAAAACAATATTACAAAATTAAATGTACAAGTAAAGGATAATCTTTGCATTTTAATTTGTATAGTAGTTTAAGATGTATGTATTAGACAAATTGCATAAAAATGTAAACACACCCAATTCTTTATCTACCCTGAGAAAGAACAAATGCTCACCATTAATATTGTTCACAAATAAAAGGTAAAGGAGTCCCTGCGGATTTAATTTAATTTAATTTAATTTAATTTAATTTAATTTAATTTAATTTAATTTAATTTAATTTAATTTAATTTAATTTAATTTAATTTAATTTAATAATTTAATTTAATTTAATTTAATTTAATTTAATTTAATTTAATTTAATTTAATAATTTAATTTAATTTAATTTAATTAATTCAATTTATATGCCGCCCCTCTCCGAAGACTCAGGGTGGCTCACAATACATTTTAAAAAATCATTATAAAAAACATTTAAAAATTAAAAACATTAAAAACTCATTAACGCCATTCATGGCCAGATCTCACCAGATCACAAGAGCGAGATCAACGGCCTCAAGCCTGCCGGAAAAGTCAGGTCTTTACCGCTTTTCGGAAGGCCAATAGGGTGGGGATGGTCCGGACCTCAGGAGGTAATTGGTTCCAGAGAGCTGGAGCAGCCACAGAGAAGGTCCTCCCCTGCGGGCCCGCCAGCCGGCATTGTTTAGCTGATGGGACCCAGAGGAGACCAACTCTGTGGGATCTTACCGGTCGCTGGGAGCTATGCGGCTGAAGGCGGTCTCGAAGATAACCTGGCCCTAAGCCATGTAGGGCTTTAAAGGTAATAACCAACACCTTGAATTGTGACCAGAGACCAATAGGGAGCCAGTGCAGTGCGTGGAGAATTGATGTAATGTGGGTGTATCTAGATGCACCCACGACAGCTCACGCGGCTGCATTCTGGACCAACTGTAGTTTCCGAACACTTTCAAGGGTAGCCCCATGTAGAGCACGTTGCAATAATCTAACCGTGAGGTGACAAGGGCATGAGTGACTGTGAGGAGAGCCTCCTGATCCAAGTAGGGTCGCAATTGGTGCACCAGGCGAACCTGTGCAAAGGTCCCCCTAGCCACAGCTGTCAGATGTTGCTCTAATCTTAGCTATGAGTCTAGGAGGACACTCAAATTGCGAGCCCATTCTGAGGAGGACAATTTCTCCCCCAGAACCAAGGATTTGCTAGTCATTGCCAACTCTAAGGGGCAGATCTCATCTCTGTTTCAAGGCTATTGAACCAGGGCTGTTCAAAGACATTTCTGTGGTCATGTGGCCAGCATGATATCATGAAGCACTGTTACCTAGCAGCAAACTGCCAACCTAGCAGTTTGAAAGCATGCAAATGCGAGTAGATAAATAGGTACCATTGTTCACAAAAGCTTCCCTCAAAAGCTCAGAACAAATGCTGATTTTCTGATTTTTCTTACAGGGGAATGAATAGAGTGTATGTATCATGCAAAATCATATGTCTGCTGAAATGCCTACTGTTGTGAGAAGACATGATAAAAATATTTATTTATTATTAAATTTGTTTGTTGGCCATCTCACCACAAGGTAGTGTCAATATAAAATATGATCATTATCTTTTATTCCTGAAGTATCAGTCTGCTAATAGACACAATCATAGCAGGTCCTGCCAGGTTTTCTTTCTTATCTGACTTTTAACATTTTTTTAAAAGCATCAGTTTCCATCTCTATCTTTATTTCTGAAAGTGCCCCTATGTCTCCAATGAATTTATAAGATTTATGATAATAGAAAACAAATGTGTGGTTCAAGTTTGGGGGAAGTAGCCTTATCTGCTCAGAAAAAGGACAAAATAAATTAAAATATTAGGGAGCTACCAAAAATGAGCATCTGATGAAAGTGGAAATGACTATGATGTCCTTGATTGCTACTTTATGAATGGATTAAATTCATTATTTCCACCATTTTGTAAGGGTGTCTATAACATGTTCTCAAAATTCCAAATGTGTCCATAAGCACAATCAAAAGGGGTCTTTTGATTGTCTGTCAAAGCACTATACTTAATTTCTTGTTGCTGTTCTATTATTTAATAGACCAGATCATTCTTCCTGAGATAAATATGTAGATCATTGCTATGTTTTTCTTTAAGAGGGCTATGAAGCACCATTGTTCTTTCTGAGTTAAATGGATGATAATGCTACTGTTGAATTTTACTGATATTTTTTTAAAAAAAATGTTTTAATATAATGTGCATTTTAAATCTGTTGTTTGTATTACTTTTATTTTGAAAATCACCTTGGGGAAACCAGGGTTTTTCACATTTATTAAGGTTTTATTTTATTATATAAAATGCAAAGAAGAGAAGAAAAATAGGAAATTAAGGAAGGAAGGGGAGCAGGGGAAAAGGGGGTTGGGATACAAGAGGAAAGAGAAAAAGAAAGAAAAAGGGCATTGATTTCCGACTCTTCTTAGCACAATACAAGATAAATACGCTCCAACCTCAACTTTTTTGCTTTAACACATTAATAAAATTGCTAGCCATTCCTATAACAGCAAATCTTCCTGATCAACAAAACCAAAGTCAAAGTTTCATTTTTTTCCTTCTTCACAAGCACAATATCCAGAAGTGATATCCAAATAAAAACATGGAGGAAACCAGGGTTTTGAAAGCTAACCAGTGTTGAATAAAATAATTGAATTAATCTTGAATGAACACAGCTTCTAGCATACCAACTACAATGCTCTCTACAATTTATATAAGTTTCCCATGTTTATGTATTCATGATGGTAAGCCTAAAAGTCTCTTCATAAGACGAAAAAGATTAGCAGCAGGGAATGTAGTTTCTTAAGTGAAGTGTACCTAAATAACTCCTGGTAAAATTGCTGGATTCTCTGTTTTAATTGATTAAACATAAATTAGAGGGTTGCAAGTTGGACATACACATGCACAGATGCATATATTGCATTTGCTATATAAAAAACTGTATTTTTTGTTATTTGCCTAGATATTAGCTTAAGGAAAAGACTGCAAGCAGAACAAGCAGAACAAATCATTTCTTCCTATTTTTGTCTTATTTTCAGGAATCAGATTTTCCCTCAAAGTCTTTTCCTCTTTCTAGTGCATTAATTTTAATACTTCTATTTCCTTGTATTCATCAGAGGAGAGTTTTTTTCCCAAAGCCTCTGTTATAATTGCCACTCTATGGATTCAAATGAAAAACAGTTGATTAGACAATTGTTTTAGAGACAGCTAGCTAATTAAGGCTTTAAGCAAAACAAGATTATAGCAAAAAAGAAAAAAAGTGAAAAGTGAAAATTGCAAGGTAGAAAGATTAAATAAATATTTGAACTGCTGTGCATAGGAGCAAAACATATTGTGAACACTCAGATGTAGAAGGATATTTTTGAAAAACAACAAAAAACTACATCTGTAGGCTCATAGACACAATCAGAGCAGAAAATATTCAAATAAGTGTATTTGTGCAAACAACTTCATGACTTCAGATCAGAAATAACAAGGATATATACTGTAGAGTTACAATGGCAGGAGGTTATATTAGTTACTGAAATAAATTTGTATGTTAGAAATTGTATGTACATTGGGAGTATAAATCTATTATTTCCTAAAAATCTCATTCCTAGAAAGTCTTCACATTTTCAAAATTTAATGATCAAATTGCTTTGATTATTTATTATTTATTATTAATGCCTGACGAGGTGGCTCAGTGGCTAAGACACTGAGCTTGTCGATCAGAAAGGTCGGCAGTTCGGCTGTTCGAATCCCTAGTATAAGTCTCCTGCGTGAGCAGGGGGTTGGACTAGATGATCTCCAGGGTCCCTTCCAACTCTGTTACTGTTACATTTGTTTAAGTTCTTTAGCTATAAAATAATGTTCTATGAGAGGATCTTTGACCTCCATTCAATAAAGAATATTTCTATTTAAATATTTTTACTCAAAAACAAAAAAAAAAGCCTGAATGATTTCTCTGTTCAACAATTGCATCTATATGTTAGTCTTGTTTTGCTCATGAGCTCAGTTATATAATACCAAAAAGCCCAATTTTGACCAATGGGAACAGCTAAGAATAGAGGCTGGAAATGCAATGCATATGGTTGGGTATAGATTTGATTCTTCAGGGATTGGGCCATGGCAGCCAATCAATGTGGAATTTGTTTCTTTTGTCTCATTGGGCTGAATTGCAAGCTCTGTGTTGATTGGCTGCCATGGCCCAATCCCTGAAGATGCTCATTCAAACCAGCCAGCCAGCAGCAAACAGGAAGCTTCTGGTGTCACCCGGGCTGGACCCAAATGAAGCCTGTAGGGATGCTGGCCTCATGGCAGAAAAGCCGAAGTCTTTTATTCAGATGCTGGCTAAGCTGTTTTCCTTAGATCTCACGTTCTTACACCTTCACCAGCAGACTTTGGTCTTTCTGCCATGTGAGTCGGCCTCTTCTGGAACTCTGGAGATCTTTAAAAAATAACTAGGTGATGGAGATGGGGTGGGGAGGAGCAAGTGGAATCTGGAAGGCTAGCAAACAGGCCCAGTGTCTGTGGAGACCCTGTGGAGACCCGGCAGGGTCAGGATAGGAGGGGGAAGCAACTATGGGGATCCCAAGGGATTGTAAGCGAGCTTGAGGTATCTCAGTGGATTGGGGAAAGGCTTGGTAGCCTGTTCCACCACTAGACCCCCTCATAGTCTTCCCCACCCTGAGATACTTCATGTGCACTGAACAACCTACACATTCGATTAGCGAATGCATTGGGTAAAGCAGGAAGGGCATCACATTTATTTAACATGATCCAATTAAATAAGACCTCAGATTACAAATGCAATTGGCAGGCTCTATTACATTTGTAACTCGAGAATTACCTGTATTTTGTCAGTAGTACAGTGTCATAGATCTTCAGTGCTTTGCCTGTCCTTGGGGCTGGCTAAGTGAAACAGGACAAAGCATGTCCATTATTTTAAAAAAGAATTTGCTTCCTCCTGCCCCACTTAGCCAGCTCTGGGAAACCATCAAGTGTAGATTAATGAGCAGAATAATAAGTTGGAGGGCTGGGTTCATCTGATAAAGCTGTGGCACTCCCTCACTGCTAAGATTGGTTTGCATGTATAACAAAAGGCATCCCCAAAGACATTTATCCTCTTTATTATATCCCAGTTATTTGGGTTTGGCAGCAATTTAGTTGGAATTTCACAAGCATAAGAAGGACTACACCTTAGTTCTTTTCCCTTAATGCATTCAAGAACACACACAAAGTATTGGCCACCAGTCTAGTCTCTAGAATTTCTCTTTCCCTGTTGCCGAATAAAATGAATTGTCCCATGTAATAGTGGCCTCTAGTGGAGGTACAGCGTTAACATAACTGGCACTTAGCTCTTTAGATAATCCTGCAGACTTTTCTTTACAAAGTCCACATCTGTTAATGAAATGATTATTTTGCATTATTATTGTTGTTCCTGGACATATTATATAGCATGTCAATTTTATGCAGGAGAAAATGGAGTTAATGATACTATCTAAGAAATAATCGCAAACATTTCTGAAAAGTGCCAGTAAGTTTTACAAAGATCTTGCCAATTTATGTTTTGTAAAATCAGAAATTGTTTCCTTCTCTTTCCTGCCACGCTGAAGGGTTTGGCCATTCACAGGCAAACACCCATGTGGTTTTGTGGATGCGTTTGATGATTCTGTATATTGGTTTTATATTTAGGCAGCTTGATGTACATAAAGTGCTCCACACATATGCAGGCTGAATTGCTTTTGTTCTCAGTTACTCCCATAGGCTGGGCAGATTTTGCCTTTAACCAATCAGAAGCTAGTTGTTAGGCTGTACATTCTATTTTTAGCAAAACACACGTTTCCTTTCACAATGAAAGAAAGGAAAATAGACGTCAGCAGAATAAAAGCAAACAGTTCTTTGTGTGTTGTATGAGCGTCTTAGCCTTAGCCCTTAAGTATTAGTCAGCCCTTTGAGGCCAACTTTTAGAAAAAGAAAAAAGAGACATTATGTTGTTGGCTCCCAGCTTTATTAAAAATAATAAAAACCATAAATAAGAAATAATGTGAACGTAGTATCAATCTTTAAAAAAATGAAAATATTATCTGATTCATGTGTTTACACACCTAGTTAGCAATATTACTCCTAAACCACATGTGTTGTATACATATACAGACAAACTTGGAACTTTCCAGGGTCAAAATAAGTCACTTCTGAAATGCAACCTAAACTAGTTAACATAAAATGGAACAGTTTATTTGGTATCAAGATGTCTTTAGTGGTAATTGATTAGTTGATTTAAAGTTGCTCATCTTATGTCTGAAGAATGAGTAATAAACACAATAAACATATAAAAAACCATCATAGAAGTCATTAGACTAATTTATTTTTACTATTTGAGATAATTTTGTGTGCAATACTGATCCATTGTTAAAATGCAAAGGCATAATTTCCTTGCTATTTTATAGGCATAAACACAATAGGTGCATTAACGTCCTACCGCATCAAGTATTTGATGCTAGATACCTTAGATAGGGTTTTATCACACTTTAACTGGATAGGCGAAAGTAAATATCTTCCTGCTTCAGATTAAATCCTGTGTTTATATGTACATACACATTATAGGGAGAAATAGTTAGGAGTTAATCTATCAAAGGAACCAGATATGCAAAAGTGAATGACAGGAGAAATGAAAAATCTGGATCTGTGGCTGAATGATAAGGAACATATATTATATTCTCTGGGCAAAGATTAATCTGAAATAATAGATACCTATTCTTTTGCTGGTACTCTTAATGTCTGGAACAGGGGATCACCTTTAAAATAGGAGTTTATGGACTGAGCATCACTAATGTTAATATCCCAAGAGAAATACTTTTTATGTTATAAAATATAATTTGTATGAAAATACTTACACCTTTGTCTTAAGTATTTTATACAAATAATTACAAGTGTATTTGTTTAACTGAAAATGGCTTTCATTTTCTGAAACACATGCAGATTTTAAAAAATTTAACCTGTAAGTAAAATAAACTTTTCTAGTCATGTGGGAAGCATGTACATATTTATGAATGACAGATTTTTCAGTTATTTGAGTTACAAGCTTAAGTATTCAAAATAATTTAAATCCATAGGATCACTGACATTTAAAAACTTCATTTCCAGGATCTATTTTACATGTGTGTTGCAGACTAATTGACAGTGTGAGATATGCTACAAATGGCTTGCTCTTTTCATGTATCTCTTCATTCAGCCTGGTTCTTCTTTCTTCATCCTAAAAGAATTGCAAAAGAAATGGCACTATTTTATTCGGTTACTACCTTTTCCCATAAGAGGATATTTATAAATCTCAAGAGAGTTGACTGTATCAGACTCAATTTTCTATAGTTGATTGTTCCCCCCAAATTCCCTTTAGGACAGATGAAAGAGACTGATCTGCTTCAAATTGCATTTAGGATGAATCAAGAATAGATCCCACTGCTGAGATCAAAGTGCTTATGAGTAGGAGACTCTGCTTCTCCATTATGGCCCCGTATTTTCAAACAAGCTTGTCCTAAGCTTGTGGCTTTCTGGAAGTCATTAATAATTCTTAGAACATACATTTTTTTACCAATATAATCAAGATGTGAAATAACTTAATACGTAATTAAATTGAACGCCAGCATATACCTATTAGTTTACATTCAGTTTTCTAGAGAATGAGCAATAAGCATGGGTATGAACAGGCAGGTGTGCTGAATTTTCATTTCCCCACATGAAATGCTTTGAAACTCAAATTCTTGTCAGTTTGCTTATGAAAAAAAATCTCCCCTATCTATACCAACAAATTATGTTAATTTTATTCTTAGCATAAAAAAGTTCCTGCTATAATTTTGTTTCTTAGCTGCTAAATATGAACTATTTATTTTAAAGAAACATGAATGTTAGTTCAGTCTTCAAATATAGGCTGAATAAAACAGGAAGTGAAGCCTAGGTTTTTAAAAATTCTCAAAAGCCTCTCTGGATGGCAAACTAACTGGTTTTAGTCCCGTCCACCCATTGCATGTTACTTAAAATCTCATGGGTTTTCTAAATAACATTATCACATCCCCAAAGAAAAATATTGCCACTTCTGGATATATTCCCAATTTTGTTTCATGCTATTTTAGAATAATGGCATAAATAAGCATATTTTAATTCCTAATAAATGTATGTTAATTTTAAAATATTATTTTATTCATCAATTATTTAAGCATACAAACATTTTAGTTCTACGTTTATGATCTTTAGATATGATGCTGATTCTATTGTCCATCTGTTTTTCTAGCAAATTAAAACTATTGATTTGTTCAGGATTAAACAATAGACAAATTAAAATAGTTCACTTAGTATTAAAATTCATTTTATTTGCTGACTATTATGTGCCATAAGAAAGTAAATCTTGTGCTGAGATTAATTTAGCCACTCTTGAAATTAGATTTCACTCTTTTTTTTTACTTCTGTCCTGTATAATTGTGTTGAGCAAAGCATAATGGTTAAAACATTATACAAAGCCACAATCAATACCATATGAGTAGATATTAATACCAAAATTAAACTAGACTAACAATCAAGTGGACAATATCCCAATCAAGTTAGTATCGATGCAGACAAACAAGTTAATGGTAAGCACAGCCTAATTAAGGAACCACTAAGAACACTCTCATTAACACTGACAGAGCAAGCCACTAGTATATAAAAATAAGACAAGATGAGATGATAATAACCCCACTCTCTTCTAACAGATGGTGTTACCTAGTTTGGTAATAAAATGTCTGCAAGAGAATCACCAAGCTCAGAGAGCATAGTACAAACAGGAAGAAAAGGAGAATTCTGAGTTGTGTGGAGGATTTCAATTATGATCTAAAATATCTATTCTCTGCCAATCTTACAGATGTGATTAGATCAAAATGTATGTATTTGGTAACTGCAGATCGAGAAGTAGGAAATGTGCTTATCATAGAACACAATGATGATTTGGTACCTACAATATTCAGCATCACTAAGGAGTGGGAATTAAAAGAGTCTTTGCCCCAAACCTCTGGGGGCCATATTTGTAGATTACTACACTATACAATTGTATTTCCTTTCCTCTATTAATATAATAAATTGCAGTCTATACAGATGACCTATTACTGTACATAGCAAACCATGAATCACGATTTACATACAAAGATGGCTTGGTTTATATCATATTAAGCTGTAATGGAATTTGCTTAAGATTAGAACAAGTGTAAGCATTTTATGAATCCTTGTTGGAAAATAGAAGACTTAGACATACTTAGAGGCATAATCTCTATCCGTAATCTCTCCCACCTTCCTTGGTCTCTGCATAAATAATTTCTTTTTTTCTAAGAATTGCTAAAATCTTCCTACTCCTCCTAAGATCAGTCAGCCAGGGAATCTCCTACAGTGTTTCCCAAATCTAGGGGATTAGACAAATCCTATTGTGATTTTATGTTTGGAAGACATGATTTATCTTGGGTGTTTTTCACTTTTGAGTTTCAATCTTGGTACACTATCCAGAGTAATTGTTGAGCAATGTGAATTATTTAAATAAATAAATAAAAATAAATACCGAGTCTAGTCTTTATTGAATCTTTTCCCCAGGATTTAAGGAAAACTTCTATCATCTTGTTTACCTTTTTTAAAGAAATATTTGCTTCAAGGCAAATATCTTCCTGGCTTTATATACCATGTGAGCACTTCATATGTATAACAGCCACTTATGTAGTAATGGGATCATGAAAGCAATCTGTCACACATCTAATCATAGAAATTAAAGTTTCTTACAAAATGCTTTATGTCACTGCAGCTGACGTGCCATATCACATTTGAGCACATTAATCACATTAGATGACACACAGTTCAATCAGTTATGTGAGTGATACCATATGCAGCAGTTTTTTTGGATGCTTTAGGGTCAAAATCCTTATAGCTGTAGTCACAAAGAATTGTCATCATTCAGCAATGGCAGGCCAGAGACAGATTGCGGACAATGCTTCTACAAGCTGCAAGGCACAAAATATTAGGAATATTTAACAAATCATTGTACAAATTATTTTTGGGGATTGTACTTTCCTTACTCAAGTAGTTCAATTACTCGTAACAATTATTAAGGAAATATTCATACCAAATGTCAAAAATGATATAAAAATTACCAACTACATTGACATTTGACTAGTTTTTGGGTGCTCATATAGTTAAAATGGACTACATTAGAATAAAAGACCTACATCAATGTAGGCCTCTAAGAATCCAGGACTGATGAGAATATTATTAAGTCCCCACATACCATATTTTTCCATATATAAGACAATTTATTTATTTTATTTATTATTTATTTTAGATTTTTTATTAGATTAATATTTTTTCTTTAGAATATTTACCTAAAAATGGAGGGGCATCTTATACATGGGGGGCTGAGAGCAGAACAGCGGTTGTGAAACTGCTGATACCTTATCTGTGCAAACTAGCCTCATGAGCCAAACTTCCGATTGCAGAAACAAACTAACAGTTTTCCTCCAATCATGAGCCTTATGTAACTGACATCAGCTGATGCTGTGGAGACCGTGTAGCCAGTGCCCAGATGTGGCAGGGAGCGGTAATGTCAGAGCGTTCTGAGCCCATAAAAATGTCAGAAAACAAAAAAATTAATACCAATACCAGTAAGTATGTCTTACTCTGCCCTATAAATGACTTCTATTTAATATTTAAAATATTGATGTTTGAATTTTGGGTGAGAAAAGGCGGGGGAGGCGTCCTATACATGGGGATGTCTTATAGATGGAAAAATATGGTAAATTTTCCAAAATTATTTATCTGGACAGAAAAGCAACTTGTTTCAGCATTCTTCATGGGCAGGATTTTGAAACTGGGTCGTCTAACATGCTAGCCATTACACCTGACCACTACTGTATGTAGCTCCTAGCCTATGGGCTTCATTTGGTCCCCACAGTACCTTCAGATTCTGTTATTAAAATTCAGCATGCTATAAACTTGCCTTGCTTCAGTTTTTTGCTGCCATTATCATCTTCCCCATCTTTTAAGTGCTACTATTACCATGGCATGCCTTTTCCCTTTCTTCTGCCTAATAGGCCATTTAGGTGCCAGTATTACCATGGCTTGCCTTTTTCCTTTTTGCTGCCTAATAGCCCATAAAATGACACTAAGCTGAAAATTTCCTATTTTTAAGCATTGTTTACTTCATGCTGTCTCTTGCTCATCTAATGGAGATTGCTAAAAAAAGAAAAAGGTGGGTAGAGATGGAGTTTATTTGGTTTTACTTTTGTGAGCCTCCAAGGGTCACCATGCCTGAGTTTTTTCTTAATAATTAATACAATAAATAAATAAAAACAAAAGTACTTTTATGGCATTTTTGGTTTCCAGAGCAATACAAGTATAAAAATCACAATAGACAAATAATTACAAAAACAAGATAATCTTCCCCAAGAGCATTGACAGTTAGAATGCAACAAGTTGAGCTTTTTCAAATAAAACAATCCTACTTTTGCCAGATCTTTTGTCTGTTACACATTTGTTGGAAATAGCAAGGTTTTAAAATGACGGGACAGATTACAGCTCTGTTTAAATACCCCAGGGTTTTGAAACCTTTATTTATAAAAACCTTGCTCTTTATTCCTGGTATGAAGATAGAAGAAATGGTGAAGGAAAGGAATAAGAATCTGGTCTTCAGTTTTAGGGGTAGGAAAAGTTCAAGGATTTTCAGATCATGTCAATTCTTCCCGTTTTTCCATTTGTTCCGCTGAGGCAAATGGTCAGAGGCTCATTCTTAAACTCTTCATAAAACACATAAAGACATTCTGTTCAAGATATCAAATCAGCAAAGAAAGAAGGAATGAATGGAAGAAACACCTTAGCTCTAATTTCACGTATGTGACTATGAAAAGTACTTTCTTGTTTAAGCCCTTTGTACTATATGCCTCCTCTCAAAGATAATCTTGCAGGGAAGGGCAACCCTGGAGTCCATCCTTCTCTTAAGGTCTGAAAGAGACACTACCTGGACAACCATGAGTTTTATTTGGCCAAACAATCCAGTTAGAGATAATACTGAAATAGATAACAAAAACTATTTGTGAATTTTCACATGAGAAAGATCCATCTCTTACGGTGGTTTTACCAGGAAAAAAAATCTTTCAATTTGACTTATAATAATGGTTTTTATTCTGTATGACTTATTCTATATGTATAACTATTGTTTTCCATATTTGATCTGTAGTTCAAGTATTTTAAATATAACCTTACAATGCAGCTACAGCTTTTTCTGCTTATTATTTGCCATCTTGGTGTGGATTCCTCCCTTGTTTAAGGTATTCAACTTCTATGAATGAATTTAATTCCTTTTTCTTACTGAGACTTAGAAACTTTATTAACTTTTATAGTACTTTGGGTTTGAATAAGGAAGCACACTCCTTTAATTTGAGCGCAGGACTTTTTTTTAAGATACAGTAGCTGTAATTAAGGTAGTCACAGGATCTCCATTTACAGTTTTGATTAATGGCTGGATCTATCTTCTGTGTTCCTTTTGATACCTTTTGCAAGCAAGTGCTCTCGTACTTCAAAAGGAATCCTTTTGTTTGTTTGTTTGTTTATGTTTTATTTGATTTGTATACCGCCCTACTCCCGAAGGACTCAGGGCGGTGAACAGCCAAGCAATAAGATACATAAATACAAAAATTTAAAAAACCAGTTAAAATCGAATTAAATCATTTTTTGGCCCAGACAAATTAAAACACCCCAATAATTTAAGAACAGATTTAAAATTTATATATTAAAAGAGGGAGGAGATTAGGCCAAGCCTGCTTGATGGAATAAAAGAGTTTTCACAGCGCGGCGGAAGGTGCACAGATCCGGGATCCTCCGTATCTCTGGGGGGAGCTCATTCCAGATGGTAGGTGCCCCCACAGAGAAGGCTCTCCCCCTAGGGGTCACCAGCCGACATTGTTTGGCTGACGGCACCCGGAGGAGTCCCTCTCTATGAGAGCGTACTGGCCGGTGGGAGGCTATTGGTGGTAGAAGGCGGTCCCGTAAATAACCAGGTCCTAAGCCATGGAGCGCTTTAAAGGTGGTAACCAAAACCTTGAAGTGCACCCGGAAGACCACCGGGAGCCAGTGCAGCTCGCGCAGGAGAGGTGTCACATGGGAGCGCCATGACGCTCCCATTACCAGGGAGTGCGGCCGCACTCTGCGCCAGTTGGAGCCTCCGGGTGCTCCTCAAGGGGAGCCCCATGTAGAGAGCATTACAATAGTCCAGGCGGGAGGTGACGAGGGCATGAGTGACTGTGCGTAATGAGTCCCGATCCAGAAAGGGACGCAACTGGCGAATCAGGCGAACCTGATAGAAAATCCTCCCGGTCACGGCCGTCAAGTGCTCTTCTAAAGACAGCTGTGAATCCAGGAGGACGCCCAAGTTGCGAGCCCTCTCCGTGGGGGCCAGTGATTCGCCCCCAATAGTCAGAGATGGCGTCAACTGACTATATCGGGACATCGGAAACCACAGCCACTCAGTCTTGGATGGGTTGAGCCTGAGCCTGTTCCTCCCCATCCAGATCCGTACGGCCTCCAGGCACCGGGACATCACTTCAAGGGCATCGTTGGGGTGATCCGGGGTGGAGATGTACAGCTGGGTGTCGTCAGCGTACTGATTGTACTCCACCCCGAAACCACGGATGATCTCGCCCAGCGGCTTCACATAAATGTTGAACAGGAGAGGCGAGAGGACCGACCCTTGCGGCACCCCACATATGAGGGGCCTCGGGGTCGACCTCTGTCCCCCTGTCAACACAGACTGCGACCGGTCAGAGAGAAAGGAGGAGAACCACCGCAACACAGTGCCTCCCACCCCTAACTCTTCCAACCGGTGCAGCATGATACCATGGTCAATGGTATCAAAAGCCGCTGAGAGATCTAACAGGACCAGGACAGAGGAGCATCCCCTGTCCCGAGCCCTCCAGAGATCATCAACCAACGCGACCAATGCCGTTTCCGTGCTGTACCCGGGCCTGAAGCCCGACTGGAACGGATCCAGATACGTTGTTTCATCCAGGTGCTGGGAGAACTGTTTCGCGACCACACTCTCAACAACCTTTTGAAGCACTAGAACATTCATAATAACAGTACTAGGCATTTCACTGGCCTAATGAGACCAAATACAAGCATATATCCCTATTTTCTAATGAAATGATTTGCTAAATATGGCTAATGCAACTGTCGTAAGACTTTCCAGTATTTCTAAGGGGCATGCATAAGCACACCAGTGTGCCTACTGTCCCTGTCCTACTGTTTTCTTTTATTTGTATCCTTTTCATGGATTTATAATTATGTTTACACTTGTATCTGTCATAAAATACATGCTTGACAAAATAAAATTAAAAAAAAAATTGCAAAGCAGAAGGTTGTTTCCAGAGGATGTGGATTTACTCTGTTGTTATCCAAGAAAGAAAGTCATAGTTAAGTGAAATTCTCAGTGTTTCACAGTCAATAGTATCTAAATCTACGCTGCTATTTACATATTGGATTCATAGTCTGTATATTAGGGTCAAGCATTGTTTTGGTGGACAAGGACTCCATTTCACATTTACAGATGGGATGCTGCACATATATATATATATATAGAGAGAGAGTCTATTCCCAAAAATAGATTTAGGAAAGAAATAGTTGGGTTTTATTCATTAGATAATCTCATTGGTCACTTGGTGTCACTGTTGTTCCCTTCAGTTTTGAATTATTCAGTAAAAAGGAGCTGGAGGAAAACAGTTCAGTCAAAAGATTTATACAAAGTTGTTCAATTCACACCTCCAAAGTTAAACCAAACTGTTTTTGCTCACTTTTAAGAATTTTATAATATAATTTACAACTTAAAATATCACCTCAACATTTATATCATAAGCTATTTTTTAATATTTTTTAAATATAATATACTTTATTACTCTTCATAGTAATGTAAAATGCTTACAAAAGTATTTAAAAACATATTAGAGAACATTACTAAATCATAATTGGGTACAATAAGTATATACTATAAGTACAATAAGATGTACAATCGTTCAGTTTTTACATAGATTGAGGAGGGGTTTTTCACAGACTGATACTAAAATTTGCTGAAATAAACTTTCCGAAGGAAAAATAAGAATCAGATTTCTCCATCCTTCAGTATGCTGCACAGGTGTGGAATGTTGCTATTACAGTGGCTTAGCCCACTATGAAATTGTATATACCAAATAACCAAAATATCCTGCAATGAACATACTGAAATAATAGTTAGAAGTTGCATATAAAATGTAAAAATCAAGATTTGCCCTATATTTATTTTAATAGGCATATATGCATCCTTAAAGTGTTTCATTATTTTAAGTATTCATTTATTTCATTCATATTCTAGCTGTTAGACATTGTCCTTTTTAACACAAATGCAATGTGTATTGTATTTATAATCTTGCATTCATGTGGTTCCAGATTAAATTCCTAAAATCTTTATTCAACAATCATTGGTAATACAAACAGAGGGGGAAAACCTCTTTCTGCTTTTAATCTGGAAATGCTTTATTGATTAAGGGCATGTTTGCTCAGCTAAGGGTTATGTTTCCCAAGTGCATTTAGTAACTGCATTTCTCTCTCTCAACGCTATGTGGCATTAGTAGCTTTATACCAAATTTCTGTTTCTCTGCTGAAACTCTTGAATCAAATGCTCCATTTTGCTTCATAGCTAAAAGATGGCAGATTCCTGCATTCACTTAGCAAATGAATTTAGCTTATAAGTCATTTTACTAGAGAATCAGTCTAAAGTGTGTAGATGTATTTCACTTTAGTCTTGTTGACTAAAATGTTTAACAAAATGGAAGAACATCTAGACTGCTTGTTGGTGGGCCTGCATAATTTACAACATTCAGTAAATATACATGAAAATAAAAAATGTGACTGCCTTAGTATAGCTTGTAGAATATGGCCATGACCTGTTGACATATTAGCCCTTGCTTAGCACATAGAATATCCTAGATCTGGGACTATCTGGCATTGGGACAGGGGAAAATACTGATAATGAAAATTCCTGGTGGACTTAATTGGGTCAGTAGGGAAGACTTAATGCCTAATGGGGAAACCAAAAGAATTAAGTGACCCAATCAGCCAAGTCACACAAGTTAGTTTTAGCTCAAATCACAGTTAGCTCCAAGGAACATACAATAAACCCCATATAGTTAGCTATTATTGGAAAACTAAAATCTGACCCCATTTTCCCTACTGCTTCCTTCATGAAAAAGAGAAAAATGCTTGAGAAAGCCAAACTTTCCATTACAGAACTCATTACTAAGGTTGGCAGCTTGGAGGTGACCTCCCAAAATTGAGTCAAGCCATTCTTCTTCCCAAACTAACAGAATAAGAACTATGAGCATCTTAGTGGTTCAAACTTTTGGGAGGGATGGGTATATCAAGAAAAAAGGAACTGTGACAGAGAAGCCATGTTCTCTACATCAAATGGCATGATCCAATCTGTAAAGTCTGTAAAGACAAGAGGCAATAGATGGAAACTAATCAAGGAGAGAAGCAATCTAGAACTAAGGAGAAGATGGTATACAGGTGGCACCTTCCTCCCACCCAGCTATCCAAAATGTTTCCTGGACTCTCCCCAAATTGTTGGAAGTGTGGGGAGCTAGGTACCTATTTCCATGTATGGTGGACTTTCCCTAGAATAACTGAATTTTGGAAACTCATTCAGAGGTGGTTGTTAGAAATTACTGGTTGCAAACTACAACTGAAACCTGAATTTTATTTATTAAACATCAGGCCAGATAAAATAGGCACTAACAAATGTATCTGATTGTTTACATCACAACTGTGGCTAGAATATGCCTCGCCCAATACTGGAAGGGTAAAGATCTACCGTCTGAAGATATGATTATAGGGAAAATCATGGAATGTGCAGAAGCCGATTGGCTAACTAAAATTTTAAGAGATCAAAAAGACTCTGCATATTTCCAATGCTGGGACCTATGCTATGTTTGGTTAGATAATAGAATAAAAAGAGGACAATGCTAGATTAGACTTTTATTTTTTATCTGTTTATTTAGATTGAATGTTATGTATTGTGTAATGTTCTCATTGTGATCTGTTTGTCGATAAATCGTCTGTTTGTACATTTTTAAAGAAATAAAATTTATATATAAAAAAATAGAACTAAGGAAAAACTTCCTGACATAACTATTAATTAGTGGAACAACTTGCCTCTAGAAGTTGTGAAAGTTCCAACACTAGAAGTTTTTAAGAAGAGGTTGGACAATTATTTATCTGAAATGTTATAGGGTTTCCTGCCTGAGGAGGAGGTTGGACTAGAAGACCTCCAAGGTCCCTTCCAGCTCTGTTATTCTGTTATTCTGCTGTTATTCTGCTTTACAGTTGGCAGAAACTATGGGACAGAGATGGTTCTTAACAGATCCAGTTCCTATTTAACATGTATATTTTCATCTTTAATATGTAGATTTTGAGAAGCAGATGCAATTTTTCCCACCTAAGCATAATCCTTATTTTATAGTTTAGGTAAATCCTGCAATCCTATTCCTTGTAACAAAATTGTTCATCTTTTATTTTCTCTACTGCCATGTGCACCATATAGTATATCTCCCAGTTCAGGGGTGAAATCCAGCAGGTTCTGACAGGTTCTGGAGAACCGGTAGCGGAAATTTTGAGCAGTTCGGAGAACTGCGCATGTGCAGAAGCATTTTGATGATGTTGGGGTCGGTGGGTGAACCCTCCCGCCGGTTTTACTACCAGTTCTATAGAACCGGTGAGAACCAGGGGCAGCCCACCACTGGTGGAAATGGAGATTTTGTAATATCCTTTCCCAGGAGTGGGGAGGGAATGGGGATTTTGCAGTATCCTTCCCCTGGAGTGGGGTGGGAATGGAGATTTTGCAGTATCCTTCCCCTGCCACACCCACCAAGCCACGCCCACCAAGCCACACCAAGCCCACCAAGCCACGCCCATAGAACCGGTAGTAAAAAAATATGGATTTCACCACTGTCCCAGTTGTATGCAAATCTTGTATATGGAAATATGTGAATACATAAATATCCATCATCGTACTGTTATCTTTTGGGATAAACAATGTAATGAATAAAATAAGAAGTTGTAGGAAAATAAATAAAAGGAAGAAGTTAACCAATAAGAAAAAGAAATCTGAATCTGGTTTATACCAACTCTTTCCATTTTTTCCATACAAAGCATTCTTGCTTCTATGACATCCATACAGTCGTTTGTATACTGCCTTTTCTTTTTTAAACACATTATTTCAATTTCACCTAACCACAAATTTGTTGATTTTCCCCTTCCTCTTTGATCCATTTACTCTTCTTTCATATATTTGTTTTCTGATTCAAGCTTTTTGTAAGTGAATGAATAAACAGTTATTGTTCTGTTTATATTTGTAGAGTGTGAGATGTTCTTCTTGTTTCCCCCACTTCAGCCTTCAAGTTATTTGTTAAGGAAAACCAATAATGTATGAAACTATATGACCATATTTCAATAAGTGATTAACGAAGCAAAGGTCTGTGGAACAAAATTATTTTTCCTTTCAATGGCTATATCAGGTTAAAGAAAGGCATGACAGCAACTTTCTGCACTTTCTGAACTCACAGAGTAGCCCAGACTTCATCAAGATCTAGTTCATCATGTTTCATGACATATCACACATGCCAGTAACTATTTGATAAAACAAAATATTAGATTTTCAGTTATATAGGTTTGTGATTTTTGTATATGAAATATGGTCTTTTCAAAAAAATTATTAGTCAAAGTGCAGTAGAAAATATTATTTGAGATGAAATATCTTACACCATATTTTTCAGCTGATTTAATGATTCCCTCCTTCAACTTCCGTTCCAGGGCAGCAAAATACTTTTCTGCCAACTAATGGTGGTGGAAACTGATGCGGCCCTGATTAGGTCCACTTCTTTGATATAAAATATGCAGAATAATAAACTGCTAAGAACAATAATTTGTAACATATGCATATTAAATAGTGCACATGACCGTGGAATAAAAAAATATACAGGGATGCATCTGGAATATGAAATTGTCTTAATGGTGGTTAAGATTTCAGTTTTGAAAAATATATTGGACTATATATATATGGAAGTCTTGGTGTATTTGGGTCTTTTCCCATGTAAGATTGAGAGTACCTTGGCGATGTTTTGACGAGGTCCCACTCGTCATCTTCAGACTGGTGTCTTTGGCTTCGTGCATGTGTGAGCAAAGCATGATTGGAGATGCCGTTTCTCTATAAATACTGGTGTGTGTGTGTGTGGAGTGCTGGCTTTGTTGTTGTAAGTGGGTTTTACAGACAAGGACTTATATACCTGGAGGGAGGAGTCAAAGGTAAAGCGGAGTTGGGAATGGGATGGGTTTAAGGGATTTAACCCATGCTAAACCATAGAGTGCAGAATAAATACAAGAGTTAGACATTTTATCTGACACTCTCAAGTCATCCCTTTTGTCTTAACTGTTCTTGCCTTCTGGAAGCTCTGCGCATGGGCGCATTGGGAACAGGCTCCCCCTGTTCCTCTGCCTTGCTGATGTCTGACTCTGGAGCAGTGGTGAAATCCAAACCAGTTTCCTACTGGTTCACTGGCTGTGCATGCGCAGTGCTTGCCAAACATGTGCGCATGTGCACTGCACACCAAAAGCATGCACAGTGCGCACCAAATGCACGCTCTGCAGTATGCGCCAAAAGGAGGTAAATAGAAGCGGGGGGGTCACCTGTGGCACACGATTTAGGATCGCTAGAAAGCAGGATTTCCTGCTTTCTAGCAAAGCTAAACTGCGCTGCACAACTGATCCTTCCGCTGTTCTACTTACCTTCCCAAGCCTCCTTTCTGCATGTGCTGCGCATGCGCATGCACACTACACACCAAAAGTAGTTTAGCAGCGCAGTTTAGCTTTGTTAGAAAGCAGGATTTGCTAGAAAGCTAACTACCGGTTCGCCCAAACCAGTAGCTTTTTTTTTTTTTTTACTACTAGTTCGCCCAAACTGGTAGTTTTTATCAATACTGGTTCACCTGAATCGGAGCAAACCGATAGCATTTCACCCCTGCACTGGAGGCTCTGGAGGCAACACATAACTCCCAGATGACCCTAGCTCCCTCTCTGCTTCTGATGCAGAGCCCTTGTCCGAGCCTTCCCCAGACTCCAGGACTGGCCAATGTTCTTCCCCAACCTCCTCACTGTCCAACTCTGCTGCTAGCTCCATAGGCCACTGATGCACCACAACAACTGGAGGTTTTTAACACGAGACTGGACAATGATTTGTCTGAAATGGTATAGGGTTCCTGCTTGAGCAGTGGATTGGACTAGAAGACTTCCAAGGTCCCCTCCAACTCTGTTATTCTATTATAAAGAGCTATATGGTAAATGGCATAATATATGCTAAGAAGAGAAGCCTAGAAATCTTGTAAATCTGTATCAATTACATGAGAGTTCATCAATTTAATTAATGAGGGGAGGATCACCACTCTGTAAAACAAACAAAAAATAGTTATAGTATGCATATAATTTTATATAGACATGGGTGTGCACTATATTTGTAATCCTTTGTGGCATATCTAATGCCTAATTTCTCATTTACAGTACATGTTGCAATTAATAGCATTCATATTTCTTATAATGAAGAGAAATGTTAGTTTTTTAAAAAATGCCTAGTGCCACATTTTTAGTTGATGGGTGGAGGAAAGAGACTTATAAATTGTAAGATATGTTTGGCATATCTTAAAGTTTTACCTTTTCTGCCAAAGTGACCAAATTTAAATACATACACCACAAATACACAATCTAATTATGTTTCATGAGCAAAACAATCTGGGCACTATAATGATAATATTTATTTGACAAAATTCACAAGGGATAGATGCTATGAATCTGGCATTGTAAACATCCCTGGAACTTTCACGGAAACAAGCCCATAGATTCACAAGCCACAACACTATGCAACTCACTCAGCATGATGGCATGTTGTCGCAAGTTTACATTCACTAAAATAATTTCTCCTAATTATATGTTTGGCATACGTGTGAGGACTACAACTTCCAGTATATCTTAATATTTTATTTTATTTTATTATTATTATTTTATTATTTTATTATATTTTATTTTATTATTTTATTTTATTTTACTTTATTTTATTTTATATTTTATTTTTTTTAATTATTTTATTTTATTTATTTATTTTAGTTTATTTTATTGCTTTGTTTCTGTGCTTATTTGTACTTTTTGCATTCTCTTGTAATATACAAAAAATTGCATTATTATATTATCATTTTGTTCTGAAAATTCTAAGTATGCTAGTATTTGAAAAGGGTTTGAGAGTTGTTTTTAGAAACAAGAGTGATGCTCTGCTTTAAAGATACTCTGCTTTCAAGAAAGGGGAAAAGTATTGTCTTCCATCTACATTACTTGAAATTCAAAGAGGAATTAGCAGATTATGGTCAATAATATAAAATACAATATAAAAATGTCTGATATGACAAGGAATGGGAAAATTAGCAATAGCAATAACATTTAGACTTATATATCGCTTCATGGTGGTTCCACCTCCAAATATTAGGCATGTCCAGACCCTTTGCTGGTTGCATAACTTCAGGGAAACAGGTTTCTAAGCAAATATGTGCTGTCCTACCATTGATGGTTGGAAAAACCCTTGCATTGGGCAGGGCCATCAGACTTCCCACCAAGTTAGCCATTTGCCTGCAATCTCTAGTCCATTATGACTGGTTCTAGCACCTGCCTGTAACCTCAATGACCCAAGTACAAACATAGACTCCCAAATTTCAAAGTAATTCAGACAACACTTTTGTGCATCAACCTAGCATCAATGAGAGGAGTGAATGAGGAAGCCAAGATGCAGGATAGAAGAAGAATGGCTTACATATATTAAAACAGGCTGGAGTGATAGAACATTGTGCTATTTGCTGGCTACAAATATCTTCCTCCATTGTCTCCTTTTGGCATTTGGCACTTCCTCTGTAAGTCAGGTTTGGGTGCAAAATAAAAATTACATCCATCTGTAAACCACAATGCAATCAACCGAATGATTTAAACAAATGAATAACTTCATTATGATGAATGCAGTATTTTTATAATGATTTCTATTATATCTCTTTGCTTCTATCATTTCTCTTTTAACTTCTCAAGCTGCAGAACGTAAAATAGCACAGAAAGACTGTCTAATACAAACTAAATCAGCTCAACTATCTCAGCTCACTATTCCTGAATTTTTTTTATTAGTATGGTATTGTTGAAAGAACGCAAGTAGGCCTGAATGGTTTAAAGAACATAGTCCATGATTGATGAAATAATTAATTAATGAATTAATTACATTTTGAAAAAAAAAAACCTTAGTTTATTTTTACTGCTTTAGTTTTCTTCTTCCAAAAGGCTGATAGAAATAATGCCTATTGGATTCATTCTCTGATCTGAAGATGAACAAACACTTCCACACAGCCAAATGCTTTGTTACCATTTCATAATTTTGCAATTTACTTAATTTGTTTATTTTAATATATAGATGTCTAAGCTTGACTGTTTTTTATTATCCCAAGGTAGAATTAAAATCTCAAGAACCCTTCTGAAGTTGAACAAGGAAAATCAATGCAATGTAACAGTTACATTTTATTAATTTTATTAATTTCATTAGTATTTCACATTATTAGACAAAGTTCAAGTCTATATTCCACTGCAGAGTTTAAGGGATGATTTTGGATGGATTATGGACTAGACTCTTTCATCCCAATTTATTTCACAGACTTATTGTAGAGAAACAATAATGGAGATTTCTATATATGCCACCTTCAACTCCTAGAGAAAAAAAATACTTAATTAAAATACAACATATAAACAAAATAAGTATAAAATAATAGGTGGTAATGTTCATAGCTAAATAAATTCTGTAATGTACAGATAATTCTTGACTTGTGACCACAATTGAGACCAAAATTTGTGTTTCTAAGTAAGACAGTTGATAAGTGAATTTTGTTCCATTTTATGACATTTCTTGCCATAGTTGTTAAGTGAATCACTGCAGTTGATAAGTTACTAATAGGGTTGTTAAGAGAATGTGGCTTCCCCATTGACTTTGCTTGTCAGAAGATTGCAAAAGGTAATCACATGACCCTGGGACATTGTAACCATCATAAATACGAGTGCGTTGCAAAGTGTCTGAATTTTGATCACATGACCATTGGGATGCTGCAACTGTCATAAGTGTGAAAAATGGTCACGTCAATAGAAAATGTATTTATTTTAATGTTTAACTTTTGTGCTGGTCTATGACTGTAATAAAGATTGATTCCTGATCATGTCACTTTTTTCATTGCTGTGGTAAATTTGAACAGTCACTAAATGAGCTGTTATACGTCGAGGATTACCTATACAAGTATTTTCCTGACTTAATATAATTCTATCTTTTTAGTACTTAGCAAGCTTTGTAAAAAAAAAAAAAAGCTAAGCAGAATCATTTCTTGTGCAGTACTTGGATGGGAAATTATTTGGCCTATAAGCAAAACAGAAAAGTCAAACAAATAACTTGAAAAAAGATAATGAAAAATTGTAGGCATAATGTTGCCAGGAAAATTACATGAATGTGTGCATGGAATCACCATGGATTGAGATAGATGAACATGAAGAAAACAAGGAATATTCCATAACTCGAATTACATTTATTTGTTAATAGAGTAAAAGTTGTTTTGAAAAATGTCATAAAGCTTATGTTTAAGTTTGTGAGAAGAAAATTTCTTTAACTTCAGAAAAAAATGTGCAAAAACTACTTCTGGGAATACAAATATAAAGTTAAGAACAGTATATGTTACTAAAACTTTTTTTTTAATAAAGGGAAAGGCATATCCTTTTTGCAAAATTTGATATTTTCATGATTTTAGAGGCCTCTTATAAATTGCAGTACAATATCGTCTTCTTGGCAAACAGACTGGAAATTCTGAACTTAATTTGGAATAGAGAACTTTTGCTCAGTTAGATTACTGCATTGAGATTAAACCATAGAACAGATGTGAAAAATATGTCAATCTTCAAATGTTGTTGATGGCATCTTTCACTGATATAAAATGGTACATTGCTATGTACTCTGACACTGCCCAGAACCTCTTCTCTGAGAGAGATGGGTGATTAAGTAGTGTAAATTTAAATTATATATATAATTTATATATGATTATGCTAATAAACTCTTCAAAATTAATATTTTTTTATCCACTGTACAAGCGGCTATTTAATTTCAAAAAAATATTCTTTCTGAAATATTGAATACAGTCAGAAAATACAAGAAAGTTCTACTGCATATGAAAATTTTGTTGTGTGTGACAGTGCTGCAAGATAGCACTGAAGGCTGTATTGCCAGAATGGAAAAAAAGCTTCGTTTAACATTACTGCACTGATCATTTATGGCTGATTAGAAATGCCTTATAGATTTTTTTGCATGAAATAGAGAAAAGTGCATTTACTGTATGATTTTTGGTTTTGATGATTAGAAAAAAAATTAGATAATAGAAAAAAGTGGGCTTTTTTGTAACCATAAAGAAAAAGTTAACTTCGTAATTTTACCTATATTTGCTTCTGGAAACATCTTCCTTTTTCTTTTTTTCTTCTTTTCTTTTTGCACTTTTCTTTTTTTCTTTCTTTGTTTTCTTTATTTTGTGTTAATATTTGTTACTTTTTGTGTTCTTAAAACTTTTAATAAAAAAATTATCTGAAAAAACAGTTACTGCATTGATTTGCAATATTTAAGAAGAAACAGTACAATTATAGACAAATAGTGCCAATTAGTTTATGGATATAAAAGTTTTGATGAAATATATTTATAATGTAAACTACATTTTGTTTACATATTTCTTTAAATAACTTTCTGTCTTATTGCTTTGCTTTAGAGAAGCTCTGTGTCAAAATGGAATGTATTTTAACTCTCCATGCCTCTCACTTCAAACCCTTAAATGTCTATCCCTTCTCAACTTCATAATAAGATTTTGAATTAATTGTAAACAGCCTAGAATTGCCTTGGCAAGATGCATGACATAGAAGCTTAATAATCAATTAAAAATTTTTTTAGGACAAGTTATAAGACTTTGAATTGTTCAGTTTTCCTAGTTTGTGACCAAAGCCATATATAATGAAATGAACATGCAAACATGGATTAAATTAGGGCATAACTTTAATTATTTAACATAAATGAGATCAATAACTGAAAGCTGTGAAGGATATTTTCACTGTAACAATAGCAATAGCACTTAGATTTATATTCCTCTCCAGAGTGCTTTACTGCACTCTCTAAGCAGTTTACAGAATCAGCATATTGTCCCCAACAATCTTGGTCTTCATTTTACCAACTTCAGAAGGATGGGAGGCTGAGTCAACCTTGAGCCAGTCAGGATCAAAATCCTGGCTATGTGCAGCTAACCTGCAATATTGCATTCTAACCACTGCGTCATCACAGCTTCTATGTAGCATTGTAGAATAGTCAGCCTGATGCTGAACATCTGAAATTCTACTACTCTGAATGTGTGTATTCAGCCTGAACCTACAATCCTGACCTATTTAATAGGCCTGGCCTATTCAGGCCATTGAGATACCTGTTTTGGTCCTAGGGATTAGAAGCATCACTCTACCCCCCACTCCGGGGGGGGGGGAGAGTCTACTTATAGAGTAGAGTCTGCTTATTGACCAAGAATAATGATGTATTTTTCAAAGATTTACAGTAGTTCCAGCAGGATGTCATCTATTGCTTGGGGGATGGGGGGAGGTTTTTTTGTGTTGGGAAGCTCATGTTCAACAACTAGGGATCCTTGGGAATTTTTTTCATTATATATTGCATGTCAACATACCTCTGGTTTGACTGCAATTGTCCCTTGTCTCCAAGCACAAGTCTGTAGTTTTCAGTTGTAATAAATACTGACGTTCATGTAGCCACTGAAGTAAAAAAGCACTGAAAAGTTGTTCACATAACTTTTTGGAGGGGCTTTCTATTAAACACAGGTTTAGCACCAAGAATATGATCAACTCTTACAAACTTGAAGGGCAACATAAAGTTAATTTCTATAAGCTTGAACAAATAGATATATCTTTTCAATATATCATTGGTTTTATAGAACTATTCTCTAATCTCATAGTTTATTTTTTTGTCATTGAGAACTTCTTTATCCTACCACCAACTCATTTTGGTGATTAATAAGGGAAAATATTTATAAGTTGTTATATTTGAACATATAGATGGAGAGTTGTCAGGATAACTTTTTCTAGTTATTATTGAATTCTACCTTGATTCAGAAATAACTTGTTTTGATCTGTTTTTTAAATTGATGCAAATGACACTTTGGACTTCATCATGCACTACAATTTTATTATCCATATCCCATTCAACGTGTACAGCTTTGTATGTTAGTACCCTCTATTATAAAATTTGTTTTACTTTTAAATTATAATACAATATTTTGTAAATTTACTACAGCTGTGCAGTGCTACAAATTCAAAGATGAACCGAAGTGCTTCACAATCCTTGAATTTACCTGTGCCTTTTCATATCATGCTGGCTCCATTGTTAATAACACTATGATCTGATTGATACAAAGGGTACTGTAGGTTTGAAAGAAGGGCTTAATATTTATTTATTTATTTATTTATTTTATTAAATTTCTATACCACCCTTCTCCCGAAGGACTCAGGGCGGTGAACAGCCACAAGATAAAACACATAAATACAAAAAATTAAAATAAATTAAAAACAAATTAAATAATTTGGCTGAATTTAAAATACCCCATAATTTAAAAACAAATTAAAATTTACATTTAAAAAGGGGAGAAGATTTAGGCCAGGCCAGCTTGATGAAATAAAAAAGTCTTAAGCACATGACGGAAGGTGCGCAGATCCGGGATCCTCAGTATCTCTGTGGGGAGCTCGTTCCAGATCGTAGGTGCCCCCACAGAGAAGGCTCTCCCACTAGGGGCCGCCAGTCGACATTGTTTGGCCGATGGCACCCGGAGGAGCCCCTCTCTATGGGAGTGTACTGGCCGGTGGGAGGCTATTGGTGGTAGCAGGCAGTCCCATAAATAACCAGGTCCTAAGCCATGGAGCACTCTAAAGGTGATAACCAAAACCTTGAAGCGCACTCGGAAGACCACCGGGAGCCAGTGCAGCTCGCGCAGGAGAGGCGTTACATGGGAACTCCACGTCGCTCCCATAACCACCCGCGCGGCCGCACTCTGCACCAGTTGGAGCCTCTGAGTGCACCTCAAGGGGAGCCCCATGTAGAGAGTGTTACAATAGTCCAGACGAGAGGTGACAAGGGCATGAGTGACTGTGTGTAGAGAGTCCCAATCTAGAAAGGGACGCAACTGGCGGATCAGGCGAACCTGATGAAAAATCTTCCCAGTCATGGCCGTCAAGTGCTCTTCTAAAGACATCTGTGAATCCAGGAGGATGCCCAAGTTGCGAGCCCTTTCTGTGGGGGCCAATGATTCGCCCCCAATAGTCAACGATGGCACCAGCTGACTATATCGGGACGTCAGAAACCACAGCCACTCAGTCTTGGATGGGTTGAGCCTGAGCCTGTTTCTTCCCATCCAGATACGTACGGCCTCCAGGCACCAGGACATCACTTCAAGGGCATCGTTGGGGTGGTCCGGGGTGGAGATGTACAGCTGGGTGTCATCAGCGTACTGATGGTACTTCACCCCAAAACCACGGATGATCTCGCCCAGTGGCGTTACATAAATGTTGAACAAAAGGGGCAAGAGGACCGATCCCTGCGGCACCCCACATATGAGGGGCCTCGGGGTCGACCTCTGCCCCCCTGTCAACACAGACTGTGACCTGTCGGAGAGAAAGGAGGAGAACCACTCCAATTCTTCCAACCGGTGCAGCATGATACCGTGGTCGATGGTATCAAAAGCCGCTGAGAGATCTAACAGGACCAGGACAGAGGAGCAACCCCTGTCCCGAGCCCTCCAGAGATCATCAACCAATGTGACCAATGCTGTTTCCGTGCTGTACCCAGGCCTGAAACCCATCTGGAATGGATCCAGATACGACGTTTCATCCAGGTACTGGGAAAGCTGTCGCACAACCACACTCTCGACAGCCTTCGCGACAATAATACATTTTATTGGTCAAGTGATTCAAGGATGCTTATTTTTGTTGGCAGGAATATTAATTGAAAATGACTGCAAAGCACTGTTAGGAAACACCTGCAGGCTTTCTCAGGGCCTTTCTATACTGCCATCATTCTGAATTCAAAAGCAATTTGAAGATGAACCATAATTCTTAAAAATCACTTCCCAGTTCAGAGATTCCACAAGCCTTAGAGAAACACCTTCATCCATATTATACATGAATTTGTCTAAATCCTAAAGGGATCCTATGAGGAAGAGCTGCAAGCAATAAAGCTTCCTTTCTCATGTGCATTGGATATAAATGTTCTTAAAATGGATATATAGATGATCTAAATGAAGTCCACAGAGAATAGTATGTCAAAGATTAGTGCTACTGCTCAGCTACAGAACAGCTGAGCCAGAAATAAATCAGCTTAACTCTCAAACATTGCTTGATATCACAGGACCATAATTATGTAGAGTTTGTGTTGAGCTGGTGCAGAGCCATTGTATGGAAGTGTCCCCAATCCTACATACTTCTTTTCTACTCAGCAATTTCTGTTTTAGGTTATGCTACTCCATGTATAACATTCACCAATCATATCTAATTATTCTTTGCAAATCTTTTCAACATGTTGCCAGGACATTTTATTTGTACCCTGCTATAAACCCTGCTATAAATTTCTTTGTTAAAAGAAAGATTTAAGAAGATATTATATGTGTTGATGAAAAAAAGTTCTATTTTTTATTTACTTGAGTGTGCTTTGTTAAGGAATTTCTCTTTGTACTACTTGTATAGATTAATGTTGTATTAAATAATTTGATTCGGGATTTACTATATTTTCTAAATGGATATTTCTGGTATATAAAAGTAAACAAGTACATAATGATGACGGAAAAATGCCTACAGAAGGGTAAAAACTGCTAAATCTGTTGAGACATGTACCTGTATGGGTAAACGTCATCCATCAGCAAGAGACATGATTATTGAAATGATGTATGGGGAAATAATAAAAGCTACACTCCCTAGAGGGGAACTGCTTGGATGTTTTAAGCAATCAAATATTAAAAACCAGAGGGGAGAAAATTAAGGAAAATTATTCCTGATAATCAAAGCACTTTAAACATAGATATAATTAATTTCTCCTTGTTTCAGTCCAGGCTGTTAAAGTCATTCATATATGTATGTATGTGTGTGTGTGTGTGTGTGTGTGTGTGTGTGTGTGTGTGTGTGTGATCCCCAGGCCATATCACAATTGCTTGGATGTGTCTTCACTTTGAAAGAAAAACTCATTATCTGGCAGGAGGAGGATTTATTTTCAATAATATATTATTCAAGAATATGATATTTATTTATTTATTTTATGTATGATTTAGGAATACAATTTAACATTTTCTAAGATAACATGGGGGTACCCCATATGGCTTTGTATAGCTCCAGCCAAACTTTTATTAGTTGTTTATTTTTAACTGCTACAGGGATAACACATTTATGCTTGAGCCATTTATTGTATCAGATTTTTTATTTTCTGCTGTCTATCATATGTAGAGTTATTTTGTAATTCAATTGCACTCAGCTTTCTGCCTTAGGGCTCTGTTTCACAAGTGCCAGTTCTCTTCAGATGGGCATAAATTGTCGTTTTGCCTTTTAGAGACTCTCTTAAATACTGCATTATTTTGTACTGTTTAGAAAGCAGTTGCTTCTCCCACCCACTGTTTTAAGATATAAAAGCAACAGATTCTGAGCTATGCAGCTTCTTTACCTAAGCCTACAACTAAGTCCTGAAATTATCAGGTACTTCTCTAATCTCTTCAAAAAACAACTGAAAAATCAGCTATGAATTTTTCCCTCAGCACTTTTTCACATAGGTAAGTACAGCTATCAACTTTGTTATGAGCTGACTAAACAGCCATATGGCATCTTATCCATAGTGCCAGTAAGAACAACACAGCATTGGCTATCTTCTTCCAGAGCATTTTGGTAAACAGAGGTAAATTGGGCAACTATATGTTTTTAGCCATCCATTTTCATCCAGTTTTATAGGGATACAACCTTTAGAAAGATTGTCCGTTCTTCAGTCACCTTATGTCTTCTTCGGGCAAGTTTGTTAATTATGTATGTGAATCCAAAAAGACTATGATAAAGAACACAACTGCTGTACTTCAAACGGTCATCTATGGAACCGCTCTTTTTATTGCACTTGATCTCAGATTAACTTTTGGTTCTTTTGTATTTGCTGCATCACTCTGCATCCTGCCATATGGCTTTGAATAGGCGCATGACTCATATGTGTGAAATTTGCAAGGGACCTCCAGTTACAGAGCAGTAACCAGATTTTTCTTTGAAATGAATAGTAGTTCAATGTAAACAAGTCAGAACATTCCAGGGAATGTAGTATTTCTGAACCACCACCTGCACTTAATAGAGGTAGTCTTAATTATAAAGTACATATTCAGCACATGGCAATTCTCCTGGACAAAGCATTGTTCATGCTTTGGCACCTGTAACCTTGACTGCTTTTGGAATTTGATTGTATCACTAGCTGCATGAACCCCAACAGAGAGGTTCTTACATATTTTGAGTGACATCAAATTATACTAATAATTATACTTCAAAAAAGTTTGGAAACTGTATGTAATACAAAATACTAGATAAATACTGTTTCCCACCTGGTACCTTGTATAGTTAAAATATCTATTAAGATTTCCTTTGCTTTCAAGCTTCAACTTGAAATTGATTTCGAATTAGGAAGCTATTTGTATACTAGCCTCTTAAAGATCATTCTTTTTTCTATTCACTGTTTTGTAAGATAATTCTGTTTAAAAAAAAAGTCTCAGAAGAAATCACTTCTATAATACAGTCAAGAAAATGACATATATACAGTCACCAGAAGTCAACTTGAGGGCATTTTATCTTTTTATGCTGTAAGACATAATGATCTCCCAGGAAGCCTTTGCTCCAGTTATTACCCTTAAGGAAAGAAAAATGATAATTATTCAGAAGCTGATTTCTTGTATATGTTTGCTTTGATTAAGGTTTCGTTAGCTTTCTGTACTAACATGAAGACATTAAAGATTTTGATTATTCCTTTAGGTACTTATTTTTTAAAAAATGGCTTAACCGTCATAGTTGGAAAGTGATCAAGATATACTGAAAAGATTTATTTATACTGATAGATAAATAAGTGTAATAACAATACATATATCCAGATTAACAGAATAACAGAGTTGGAAAGGAACTTGGAGGTCTTGTAGTCCAACCCCCTGCTTAGGCAGGAAACCCTACACCACTTCAGACAAATGGTTATACACAGGGGTGAAATCTAAAAATTTTCGCTACCGATTCTGTGGGTGTGGCTTAATTAGTGGGCATGGCTTGTTGGTCAGGGTGGGTGTGGCCAAGTCAATGTCACTTCTTTGCCCTCTTTTAACCTACAAAACGCAACACAACACAACTGGCTCACCCACAATGTAAAAGCAGCTGTGCTAGACCCAAAATGGTCCCTGCAACAAGCAGGAACCTCACACAGCCACAAAACGCCCCAAAAAACAACTTTCACACCTTACACACACACACACACACCACAACACAACACAACAGGCTCACCCACAATGTAAAAGCAGTGCTAGACCCAAAATGGCCCCTGCAACAAGCAGGAACCTCACACAGCCATAAAAAGCCCCAAAAAACAACTTTCACACTTTATACACACAAAATTCCACATACAGATTTGTGAGATTTTGTGTGTTTGTGTAGTTAGAGTGAAACACTACAGAAACATACAAAATCTCAGAAAGCTGCACAAATATTATTTTATTTTAATTTATTTTTATTTTTATATAAAAGCAGCTAAATTTAAAACTTCCTAAGCTTTAAATGGCTAGGTCTAAAAAAAAGAACAACTAAAAAAAACCCCAATTAACTTTTTTTTTAAAGCTCCCAAAGGGGAAAAAAACTTACCCAATAGAACAGGGGTCTCCAACCTTGGCAACTTTAAGACTTGTGGACTTCAACTCCCAGAATTCATCAGCCAGCAAAGCAGGCAGATAGAGCTGATCACCGATGAGCTTGATTGCAGGCAGGGAGATTCAGTTGCTTGCTGATGCAATGGATTGCAATGGATTGCAGGGAGCAAGCGAAGCAAGGCAGGTGTTGCGACCAGCAGCTAAGGTAAGCAAGCTGGAGGGGGGGAAGGGATTTTTGCTACCGGTTCTCTGAACTGCCTGCCGCCATCGCTACTTATTCACCCGAGCCAGTAGGAACCGGGAGCATTTCACCCCTGGTTATATAACATCTTCGTAAAAACTTCCAGTGTTGGAGCATTCACAACTTCTGGAGGCAAGCTGTTCCACTGATTAATTGTTCCGTCAGGAAATTTCTCCTTAGTTCTAGGTTGCTTCTCTCCTTGATTAGTTTCCATTCATTGCTTCTTGTTCTGCCCTCAGGTGCTTTGGAGCATAGCTTGACTCCCCCTTTTTTGTAGCAGCCCCTGAGATATTGGAACACTCCTGGTCCTTCTTTTCATTAAACTAGACATACCCAGCAAGGGTGGGTTCTAAATTTTTTTACTACCGGTTCTGTGGGCGTGGCTTATTTTGTGGGCATGGCTTGATGATCATGTGACAATTATTTAGGATTTAGCAGAGGTACTGGTCTACCAGGCTTTTAACTGCTTGCAGAGTTGTACCGAAATACCCATTTATTTTTGCAGGCACTGATCTACTCATGTATTTTTGCAGGCACTGATCTACCCATTTATTTTTTCAGGCACTGATCTACTCATGTATTTTTGCAGGCCCTGGTCTACCCATTTATTTTTGCAGGCACCGGTCTACTCATGTATTTTTGCACTGGCACTGGTCTATTTATTTGATTTCTTTTAACACTGATCAGCTGTAGGGCGGCTTTGAAGCCCTGTAGCAAGAGTTTAAACAGTTTTTTTTCCCTCTAGCCATCAGCTGGGACTCAGGAAGCAGTAATAGATTGGGGGTGGGGCCAAATAAAAGGTAAGAATAATGTGGGGAAGGGGTGGGGGGTGGGGCAGAACCGGTTCAGTGACATCATATCGTCACCGCTACCGGCTCGGCAGAACCGGGCCAAACCGGGAGGAACCCACCACTGATATCCAGTTCTGGCAACCGTTTTTCATATGTTTTTGCCTCCATTTCCAGAATCTTCCCAGGTATTGAGATCAGGCTGATAGCTCTGTAATTTCCTGGATCTATTTTTTTCCCTTTTTTGAAGATGGGAACTACATCAGCTCTTTCCCAGTCCTCTGGCAGTTCCCCAGTGCTCCAGGATCTTTGAAAGATATAGCTCAGTGGTTCTGAAATCTTGTCTGCCAGTTCCTTCAGGACCTTGGGGTGTAGTCCATCTGGTCCTGGTGATTTGAACTCATCTAGGGTAGACAGGTGTTTGCTTACCATTTTCTTCCCTATTTTAACTTGTGTTCCTAATCTGTTTTTTGTGGTGTTATTTTGGATAGTTGGACTGTTTTTTTTTCCTTTGTGTAAAGACAGATGCAAAAAATGAGTTAAGTAGTTCTACTTTCTCCCTGTTGCTTTTCACCTTCTTGCCACTTTCTACCAGCAATGGACCAATTGTTTACTTGTCTTTTTCCTTGTTTTTGACATGTTGGAAGAAGCTTTTTTGTTTTTTATTTTGTCACAAGCCTTTGTTTGTTGTGAGCCTTAGCTTTCCTCACTTCATCTTTGCAGACTTGGGCTATTTGCTGATATCCTGCCTTAATTATGTGTCCCTCTTTCCACTTTTTATACTTGTCCTTTTTGTCTTTCAATTTGTCAGAAAGTTCTTTATGCAGCCATGCTGGTTTCTTTTGAGAGCTCTTATTTTTCTTCTTCATTGGTATTGTGCTAGACTGGGCTTTTATAATCTCACTTTTCAAAATTTCCCAAGCTTCTTGAGTTGTTTTCCCCTTGAGGTTTCTCATCCATGGAATCGTTCCCTCTCTCTATGTTTATTAAAATTAGCTCTCTTAAAGACTGAGACTCTAGTTTAACTTTGTTCTATTGCTTGTGCTTGCATAATGTTGAATTCCAATATTGCATGATCACTCGCCCCCACGGTTCCTGTAGCTCCAACACATTCTATCATTTCATCTCTGTTAGTGAGAAATAAGTTCAATATGGCTGATCCCCTTGTTCCCTTCTCTACTTTTTGGGAAACAAAGTTGTCTGCTAGGTTTGTTAGGAATCTGTTGGATCTTCCACTTGGTGCAGAGTTTGTCTCCCAATTGATGTCAGGGTAGTTAAAATCCCCCATTACTATTGTGATGTGCTTTCTATATACCTTAGTTAGCTGACTAGCAAAAAGTTCATCTTTTTCCTCTGTTTGGTTGGGTGGTCTATGGTATACACCTATGGCAATGTAATCCCACCCTCTTTAATATTGACCCAAATGCATTCAAGATAATTTTCATCATTGTTATTCTCTATTTCTGTAGAGATGTAGTTATTTCTTTTATATAGTGCACCTCCTCTTTTATTTGGTTTATATTTAATATATATTGTAGAAAGAACTTAGAAGCTAGATAGCATTCTAGGCATGAACCTTAATTTTCATTTAATGTGTTAGTTTCCTATATTAGCAATTTGTCTGTGACTCAGCATTCCCATTTCAAACATACCCTTATGTTTTTTATCTCCATTTTTTTTTGTTTTTAAAAAACAACCCTCTATTTTCTACCTTTTAATTTTACTGAAAAATAATTTACAGTACCACTTTAAGAGAATGAACAAGTAGCAAAACAATAATAATCTTCAATGAGGAAGGGTAGCAATTTAGTAGTCATCCAGTGTACTAATTTTGTTGTATATGATTCAAAATCATTCAGTTAAATGTTTCCAAAACTGACCCTTGACACCACCCTGTCAGTATGTGCTTTCCAATGTGCCAACATCACTCCTTCTTTGGGATCTGTCCTATCACTTTAAATATAGCTGAAGTGATTATAATTTCTGGGGAATGTCCTGCTGGATTTAATATATAATCTAAGGAAAGACAGTGGCTATTCTTGCAGTGGATATAACTGTAAACAGATGTCATTATGCCTATGGAGGAAATTCATATCATAAGGTAGAAGCATAGTTGAAACACAACCACTTAGAGTGCAGTTTTTCAAACCCAAGGTTTCCACAAGCATTGTTATGGTTTCAGAAGCCCAGGGAATAGGGGAACATTCTTTGCAAAGAGCTTTGCAAGGAGCGAACAAAAAAACCTCCCCACAAGGGTCTAAGCCATAAATGTGATAGCTCAAAGCATTTTCATTAGTTTTGGCTTCAGATGTGTCCTTCCTGGAGAAGAGAAGCTTGTCATCGATGTCCTGTCTTTATCATCTCCATATTAGTCTATGGTCACCTCTCTAATTTGCAGGCTTTCCCAGTGTGGCACTAAAAAACACTTTCATTTAATCTCTTCCATTACAGTTAGATGAGCATAGAAAATGAAAAATGCCTCACTATGATGCAAAATTTTAAAAGAATAAAGAACAGCAGCAACAAAACGAGGAAGACAAAATGAGTGAAGCACTTAGGAACTAATGTTTCTATGCCATAGACCAGGGATGGTCTAGCCACATCTAGCCAGATGTGACACACGCTGGCCACCCCCGGTTTAGCAAGGGGGGAAAAGTCATGATACATCACGTGATGACAACATGACGCCTCAAGTTTGACATCCCTGCCATAGACTAAGTCTCATTCAGAATAGTTTTACCCAGTTTCAAATAATTTCATAATTTTCCACAACTGTAATATTCCTTTATAACTGATATTCTATTTTATTATGGTTCCCAACCAAATGTATCCCTTACTCTTTTTTTACACTCAAATTATACCATAGCTAAACTTCCTTAAATATTTACAGAGTCCAAATGTGCTTCTGCTGGATTGCATGCACAGTTCAGGGAAATAATTTAAGGCAGAAGTTACACAGGAAAGAAAAGATGCATATTAAAAGGGGAAAGTCATTGTCGTTAGTTAAATTAGAAGGAAGCCACCATACATATTATGATGTGGAGATATTTGAGACTAGAGGGATATAGTGAATTAAATTGTTGTTTACAGATGGTGGGTATGTATCCTTTGCCCTACGCAGCTTTGCAAATGCATGCAATGTTTTACAAGAGTGCAAACTGAACATTTGTGAGATACTAGACATCTTTTCTGGAAACCAAATTAACTCTGCACAGGCAGCCTGCTCAGTGGTCCCCTGCTGCACCAATATAGCCTTATGGTCCTCAAGGACCCTTTCTGTCACAAGCAAAACGTATTACCAAAACATCCAACATTTTTCCTTAAAAGACATAACAGAGAATTAAGAGCTTTGAGGACTGGAGTATGTGTGTATCTGTGTGTCTGTGTCTATGTGTTCATCTTTGGAATTTATCTGTTCTAATTTTGAACAGTTACTGAATGAGTAGTCATAATCCAAGGACTGCATGTATGTGTGAAAAATGCAACCCACTATATTGCATAGTAAATCTACTGTATTCAGGGTCTTTCAATGAGTTTTCTAGCATTGTGACTATCATCTTACTATTGTTTTAAGTGATGCTGTCTTCAATCTAATATCCTGTTGCTATATTATTTCCATTTGGTTTGTTTGTTTGCTTTTAGTTCGTTTGAATTATATATTGTATTATATTATATTATATTGCATTGTATTACTATACTATACTATACTATACTATACTATACTATACTGTACTGTACTATTTATTTATTTTAGGAAATTTATATTGCCACCTATTCGCACATGGCAACTCAAGGCAGCTTACAGGAATATAAAAACCTCCTATATAAAACAATAAAACTAATAAAAGAGAATAATCATATAATAAAATAATATAATAATCCCCCACCCGTTCATCCCGGCAACAACACATCACATGAGCCATTTAATGGTCTCCATCCCTCTCTGCATTTCTCAGGTCTTCAGTGCCTTCTGGAAGAGTTTAGGAGTGGGGGCCATTCTAATCTCTGGGTGAATGATGTTCCAGAGAGAGGGAGCCACCATGAAGAAAGCCCTTCTTCTGGGTCCCACAAGGTATACCTCCTTAGGGGATGAGACCCGCAACATTCCTTGCCTCCCCGCTTTGGTGGGCTGGGTAGATGTAACCAGCAAGAGACGGTCCCTCAGAAAACCTGGTCCCGAGCCATGAAGGGCTTTAAAAGTGACAACCAGCAGCTTGAATTGCACCTGGAAGCAAATCTGCAGCCAATGCAGCTCCCACAGGAGAGATGATACATGTGCACACCAATGTCTGCACATATAGATATACTATATACAGTATACTACATGTAGAGATAAATCTTAATCTTATAATTCTAGGCAGTTCACATTACTACAAGAATGTAAATAAAATACTGTGAAAATATCGTAAAACAGCATTCTAGTGAAACCGAAGACTAAAAACTATATCCAATCTGAACCAGTGCCTGAGGGAAAAGCCAAAACTTCAAGGTCTACTGGAAGACTAACAGAGTTGGGGGCATCTGGGTCTTAAGGAGGATACTGTTCCATAAGGCAGGTACCATGACAGAGAGATTTTTGGTGCTGTTGTGCTCTTCCAGCTTTTATGACAATTCCTATAAATATTAAGAGCTATTAAGATACATTATGAGTATAATGGCATATCTTCAGGGGTGCTATTCAGCAGGTTCTAACAGGTTCTGGAGAACCGGTAGCAGAAATTTTGAGTAGTTTGGCGAACCGGCAAATACCACCTCTGGCTGGCCTCAGAGTGGGGTGGGAATGGAGATTTTGCAATATCCTTCCCCTGCCATGCCACCAAGGCACAGCCACCAAGCCACACCACACCACACCCACCAAGCCATGCCCGCAGAACCGATAGCAAAAAAAAAATTGAATTCCACCATTGCATATCTTGGTATTGCAGGGCAGGGTGGTGTCTGCTTCAAAATTTCAGTGTTGCAGTTGTTTCGTAGCAGTTCCCATAAAATACTGCTGCATGGTTGTATAGACAGCAAAGAACAGGGATATGTAAGGGGAACTTTATAAGCACAGGGAATTGACACTTAGAAATTTTTTTTGCACTGTTTTCATATAAAATAAATGTTTGACATTCCACATTTCTTGTATTTTCCTCAATTTAATGAAGAAAAGAATATATCCTAGCACAAGTTCATCCTGCTGAGGTATTCAACAAGATGCCCATCTACACAGGAAGTATTGTATCAAAATGTCATATAGATGGTAAGGTAGAACGAGCGCGCTGATCTCTGTTTCTTGCAAGAGATTGGTAGTAAGAAGAATTTGAGACGTATGTGTGTATGCACACAAACACAAATGCAAAAAAACAAACAAATATTCAGCCCTGGGCACATTCAAAAATAGAAATTGGGAATATTAAAACAGACATGCTCACAGGGTAGCAATTGGAGCCTGCAGCTGCATACTATTGCTTGCCAAAAACATGTCCCAGAGAGAGAAAAGGATTTGCTGAATTCAGAAAGTGTCTTCCTTAATTTGATGGATGACTTTCAACTTGGTATTCCAATTTTTGAATCAGGATCATGTGACTCACTATTAGCTTCCCATCTCTGAAATCCAAACCCTTTTTTTGACAACCTGAAATTAGTGTATGATTGTAAATCATAGTTTCTGCTTTTTACCATTACCTACTTTACCTCCCCCTCTCCGGCAGTTCATTCATTTAGTATTACCTCTGCCCAATCTCCCTCAACATTTCTCCATGGGGTTCTCAGACACAGTTGCACTATAATGTGATTCTGTCTGGATGAACAGTGGCTTCTAGAGAGTTTAGCATCTCTGCTAATCTCAATCCTTAAAAGGCTGCAGTGACTAAAATGGTAGGGCTTTCCCAGGCATGCCTTTCTATTAAATATTAAGCACTATTTCTCCAGCATTTCCCATCAAGGATTTGGAAAAAAGAATCTCCCTGTAAAAAACAATACATAAATCAGGTAAGCATTTTAGCATAGCAGTGGATATTATTAATATTTTCCACTTTCCCAATGGCAATTTTTGTGTTTGTTGGTGGACTAAGGCCACCAAGACCAAGCATATTATTTTTTTTTAGAATTGTACTGCATTGTTATCTGATTTGTACAACCTGTCATCCACTGACATTCAATGTATAATTTGGATTAAAATGTTCCACTCTAGCTTTTTGAGAGGAATAAAACATAGTCAATATCAATACAGATTTGATGTGAAATACCACTGTTTTTACTTGTAATTTAAGCCATTTTGAAGTCAACACACACACAAAACTTAAAGTAAATAAGCCAACAGCTGCTGTTTTAGAAGAGAATATTGTCATGCATACATTTAGAGGCCTGCATGGACCTGAGCAACCTTCTCCAACTAAATATTGCAGCAATGCCATGTCATAATAAAATTGCAAACGACTTCCTACCATTATCTGTGGCATACTAATTATTTCAAACTGTGAAACCAAATCTCTTGAGCCAGAAATAAATGTTACAGTCAGTATCCCTAACTTGTTTCTATCTGGATAAGTTGACTTCATCATTATCAAGTCAGCTGCCATGGCCAACGTGCTGGTAGGAGATTCTGTAACCTGAAGTCCAACCTATTTGGAGAAGACAAAAATGGAACAATTATTACAACTATAGCAGCAGCTCTTTATCTTTTTTATTTTTTGGTCCTTCCTTTCAATCATGTCTACTATTACAAGAAATGACTCACTGCACTGTGAAGCTCCAAATCTTCTAGATATGACAGCAAATGAATGGATAGGCAGATCAAACACCAGTGCTAAATCATGTATGATATTGAAAAGGAAAGGAAGAACCATCTGAATTTAACTGCCACTGGCTAATTGAAAGGTTTTCTTCCTTTAGTGTTACTGTACCTCACTTCTGTTTTTTCCTAAAATAAACCATTCACAAACTATCCAAAGCAATAGAGTAAGATAGAATATTTGCAAAAATAAATCAGAATAAAATACTCTGAAATAGAGTGACTAATACAAAAGCTAAATCCAGAAACTAAGAAACCACATTGTTTGTAGATTTCAGTAAGCATACAAGGCTTGGTTTTGATGCGGAATGCATGAAATACATTTTAAAATTCCTTTACTCTGGTGTCATTATCACTTGGAAAGTTAGATGGCGCTTGTGTAGTCTGCCTCTGTCTGTCTGGGAGCCAGGGGAGCCAGGCGGACCCACAGCCGTGAGTTTCAGCCAGAGCATTGCTGAGTTTGACATTGCTGAAAATGTTTTTCTAACTTTGAAAGTGATGTTACTTTGGGGCTGAAAAGAAAAGGAGACATTTTTTGTAATGAGATATTACATTCCTAATTCATTCTGTGCATGTGTTCTTTTAATTTGTTTGATAGAACTGAGTAAGCCTGTTTTCTATCCCATTTTTTTTAAAGCTTCCCAGTTCATAAAGATCTGTTGGGAATAACATTTTGCATGGTTTATCAGACAGCTGGTGTCTATCAAATCCTAGTGCTAAGATAGAGCAGGCCTTGAAGGCTCTGTTTCTGGATGCTACCACTGCTGAGTTGCAAGCCCCTTCCCCATCAGCTATAATTGGAAATCAGATGAAAAATGCATTTTGTTCCTTTGTCAGAAGAACTATTTTTTCTGTTCTTATATTATAAGAGTTGGATTATTCTAAAGTGAATAAAGGGGCTTTTAAATAAAGTTTATCTGCTTTTACATAAGAGGAAGTAAAAAAGGAAAATTTCATGGAATCTAATTGGGTTTGGCACAGATGTCCATATAAAGTTAGATGGATGATTTATCTGAATTTGTCAAGAGAAACATCTTCACATTTTCTCAAGCCAAATGAGATAAATTCCTAATCACTCAGGGTCACTGGGAGTTGGGAGCCATATAAATTTAATAAATTGCTGTTGTTTTGGAATTTAATGGAAGTGTGGAGCATTATAGCAAGAGAATTATATAGCAAGAGCTAGTTAATTAAAGTGAATGATAATGCTAAGAACTTTATCTACCTAGGCTAAATGGCAGTACTCAATCCGAAACAGAATTCTTGGCTTTAATCCATGAGCATGCTAATACCCATGTGTCTCCGAAAATAAGACTGGGTCTTATTTTCTTTTGGGACCCAAAATAAGCACTAGGGCTTATTTTTTTTGGGGGGGGTCTTATTTTTTCCCCATGTATGGGAGGCCCACTTCTTCTGCTTGCTCACAGCAGGGCAGAGGCTGTGTGGTGTGCCAGTGCCATTTCCGTGAGGCAGGAGGGAGGAGCTGCACCATGCACACTGCACCAGCTTACCTCAGGGCCCCTGAAGTGAGGCCATCCATGCCCTGACACCTGCCTCGTTTCTTAGCTGCAGCATCAGAACACTACTTGGCTTCCTCCTCCACTGCGGCCACGAGCAAGCAGAAGAAGTGAGCGGGTGGCAATGTGGGCTCCTGCTGCACATGTTGTCAGCTCTGGTGTGCCTAGCAGCCCAGAGCTGCCATTCCAGCAAGGGAGGCTGTGACGGGACCCCTCTGGGACAATACAACCACCGCCCACCATCCAGGACTGACCTTCTGTTGCCCGCATTGGTTCTGACTAGAATGATGGAGGTGTGGTGGTGACAACAGCTGAGAAGTGGCATTGGCAGTGAAGCTACTGAGAGGCAGCCACTCTGGCTGGAATGATGAAGCCATAGCGGCAGAACAGCTGAGATGTGGCAATGATGGCAATGGCGTCAATAACCACTGAGAGTTGGCCGCGGTGGCGGGGCCAGCTGGGAAGTGGCCACCTGCACATAGGACGGTTCCAGGGTCATATGGGGGTGGGTTTACATGCATGATAGGGTGCTGTGGCAGGAAACATTTAAAAGATGATGGGGAGCACTAGGCGGTTAGCCCTGATTAGATTTCATTGCTTTGCTGTGCATTCCTTGATGGTCAGTTCATGCCAGAGTGGGAGATAAAACTCTGCAAACCAGGCCTGTGTTTGGGGGCATTTCATTCCAACCTTCCAGAATCTGACACATGGTTGTTGGTATTGCTGCCGTGAAGCATATGTTGAGGCATGAATGGCCTGGCTGCGGGGGTCCTAAGGTAACCCAATGTGGGGTGCCAAGGGCAGCTCCACCCCCTGCCTCACCTCATGGCAGCGGCATCACAAGGAACCCAATAGAATGGATGGACAGCCAGCTGTTCAGGCTCTTATGTAGGGCTTATTTTTGGGATATATCTTATTTTCAGAGAAACGGTATATAATAATTAAAATGCTGGACTGGTAATAGGATAATCCACATTTTATTCCGTGAAGATCAGTAACTTGGGGCCAGTTATTTTATCTTGGTCCAAGCTATCTCCAAAGTCTGTAGCTGCAGGGAAAAATGGGAGGTAGGAATACTTTGAGTTTCCTGAAGAAAAAACAGGATATAAAAGGAGCAACTTTATTTTTTAAAAAACTAGTGTTAGTAGTTTTATAACTAGTATTTCTTTGCATTACAACATGAAGCAGACTTTTATTAAATAAATAGTCTCTCTGGTGATATTCTTCCTGAAATTCACATACTGTAATCCAATAAATCTCTAGAAATGTAAGGATGAAAGCAAAAATGTAATCTAAGCTACGTTTTCCTCCTCCTGTCTGGAGCCTTTGTACACATTGATAGGATAGTTTGGTGTGACCTACAAAGGATCAGTTTAGTTTTGCTTTTCAACTTAACTGCGTCATAATGTGGTTTTGACTCTTAATAATATCTAATGTACTTTTAAAAGGATCGGAAATCTTTCAGTGCTGGCTGCTTTTAATGATAAGCTTTGGGTCCCTGCAACCAAAGTACAAAACAAAGACTCAAGAAGTAGGGCAAGCAAAACCACAAAGATCAGTACGTGGAGCTGTTCTTGAAACCATATGAAGTAAAATGGTTTGGAACAACAATATTTTGCATATCCAAGGACAACCACTTCAGCTACATAGCTCAGGACAATCATAAAGACTGGGTTAGGGCCAAACATAACTATGTCAAAAGTAGTGGAAGAAGATTCCACCTACTTATTGTTCACTGGTCTTTAATATATGGCTGTAGTCTTCCATTTATCATTTCCCAAGAAAAGAGAACCTATCCTTTAAAAAGTCAATACAAATTAAACTCAACAATTAACAGTCTTGAGAAATTAAGAACTCTGATTAAAGGTCCCCTTTCTTTTGACCTAGCAATGGCAAAGTGGGGTTTCCCTTATGACTCTTTTAAAAACACAGGCAAGACCAAATGGATTTGGGTGCACAGAGCTACAAGATTTGAGACTTTAACCAACTTAGTTCTGGGTAAGGTGGTACTACCCCAGACAGATCCAGTTCACAACTTAGGGGTTCTCTTGACTTACAATTCCTGCTTGAAGAGCAGGTAGCAGTCACGGCTAGCAGAGCCTTTGCACAACCTTGGTTGGTGTGCCAGTTGCAGCCTTTCCTGGATCAGGAGTCCCTGTGCCTAATCATACAAACCCTGGCCATCTCACATTTGGACTACTGCAATGTGTTCTACATGGGGCTACCCTTGAGGAACATTTGCAAGCTTCAACTGGTGCAGAATGTGGCAGCCTGAGCAATTCTTTGGGTCCCTAGGATGACTCCACTGCTCTGGTCTGCACTGCCTGCCAGTCTACTTCTGGGTGCAATTCAAGGTGTTGGTTATAACCTTTAAAGCCCTGCATGACCAGTCTACTTGATGAAACATCTCATCCTGATGGGACTGGCCTGCACCACCCATACTGATGGAGGAGGGATGCTGTGGGTCCAGTTGGTCAAAGAATTCTGACAGGGTCAAGGAGGAGGGCCTTTTCTGCCATAGCTCCTGCCCTTTACCCCCTGATGTGAGATTGGAAGAGCCCTTCGAGGGTCAGCTGGCAAAACCAGGTCTTCAGACCTTCCTGCAGAAGGCCAAAAGAGGAGGAGCCAATCTCTCACCCTTCTGACTTCTGCAGGAGCCTTAAGACCTGATTCTGTCAGATGGCTCTAATAGGGGAGCAGCAACATACTGGACGTAGTTGATGACTTAAGAGGCAATCCCACCCACCCGAACACCACATCCTGTTCCCTCTGTTCCTATCTTTCAAATATATTTTGTCTTGATTGGGATCTCAATTTTTATTCTTTTAAAGTTTTTTATTTGTTAGAATTTTAATGTTTTAATGCTGGAAGGTGCCAATCGTTATTTCATTAGAGATGGGCAGCAAATAAATTCTATCTATCTATCTATCTATCTATCTATCTATCTATCTATCTATCATCTATCTAGTTGAAAAGTAACCAGTACAGTCCAAATCTGAATGCAAAAAAAGTCCTGGTATTTCAGTCAAAAAATTATATGTAGGCAATATACTCCAGATCTAATTTTGGCCTGCAGTTTGGGCATAAGTATGCAGAATTTCATAAATTGCACTTTAAATGAATTCTGCATGAGCTGTTTTATATAAATATAAATATAAATATAAATATAAATATATAAGACTACAAGTTTATGTTAGTGTCTCCGATTTCATCTGAACAACTGCTGCACAATTCCATGACATAAGGCAGGCGTGTCAAACTCGCAGCCCATGGGCCGGATGCATCACACATTGGCCACACCCACGTCCGGTTTAGCAAAGGGGAAAAAAGTTGTGATACTGTTGTGACCTAGATCAAAGTATTTATTACCAGAGATAATCAATGCTAAACAAACATATTTTATTAGAACAGCTGAGAATTACTTATTCTCAGCTTAGTCCAAATTAATTTTAAAACAAATCCTTCAGAAACAGTCCTTCAGCTTTATCACAAATCTTTGTCTTCTTTGGCACCCTGCCAAAGGTGTTTCTTGGCAAAACCCCATGAAGTTCAGAAGCAAGAGACACTGACAGGAAACAAATGTAGCAATGTTGCTTTCCTACAAAGATTCCAGGAGCTGTCGCTGCTCTATTAAGCCTTCTGGGAGGGGCCAATCATCTCCTGGCCTTACTCACGAGTCATCCTTTTTGCTTTAGCTGCTCTTGCCTTCTGGCAGCTCTTTGCATGCATGCATTAGGAACAGGCTCCTCCTGTTCCTCTGCCTCTCTGCTATCCGCCTCTGGAGGCTCCAGAGTCCGCACATCGCTCCCAGATGGCCCTGGCCCCATCTCTGCGTCCAATGCAGAGCCCTCATCCAGGCCTTCCCCTGACTCGAGGACTGGCCCATTGTCCTCCCCAGCCTCCTTACTGTCTGACTCTGCTGCTAGCTCTGCAGGCTGCTGGTGGACCACAACAGATACATCACATGACGTTGCCATGATGATGTGAGTTTGACACCCCTGACATAAGGACTACCCGTATATAGCTTTTCAGGAACACCTAAATCTTCCCAATAACTGCAGTCATATTATATAGATTAAGTTTAGTCGAATGTTTTGAATAAACAAGAAACTATATCAAGGAACTAAATGATATTCTTGTGACTAAAAGTAGAATGTAATGTATGTAATATATGTACAGTGTAATGTATTCAATTCTCTATAAGAAATAATGATTTCTTCTACAATCTGTAACAAAATGTTATGTTCAGATCAGAATCACATTAATTGAATTTAAACTAGAGTCATCCCTTCATCAGAGTTGAAAACAGGAAATGTCCTGGTACGTACATAAGCAGAGAAAGGTAACCCAAAAGGCAATTTGTCAAGCAGAGTTCCAACTTCCTTACAGAGGCATCACTTCTTTATATGGCAATACATCATTCCCTACATTCTTATATACTGTGTTTTTGTGGCTTTTTCATCAGACTGTTTTTCCTTGCTGTGGTTAAAGTGAACTGTTAAAATGAATGTACTATATAAAGGGGTTAATTTAGCAAATTGCAACATAGACGGTTTCCAGCATAGAATGGAAATTTGGGGTGAGAAAGAAATTAGGTTACATTTTTACTTGTTTATTATTTTCAAACTTAAGAAATAGTAGAATTTTAACTTTAGATAAACTTTAGTCCTTACTGGCTTCTCTGTGGCGTCAGGAAGTTGATGCTGTTTGAAAAGACTTTTATTTGCGACCGGCTATTGTCAACTACCTTTTCTTTCTCAACATTTTTGCCACATACTTTTCCCCATGTTCACTGAGATCAACCAGCAGGTATTATGTCTCCCAAGGGAGGGATTATTGAGCTTCATGCTTCTCTGCTGACATTTTCCCCAATCTCTGTAATATCTCAAGGATGCAATGCTCCAGGAACAAGTTCAGTTTTTCCCAGCTTTTTCTTGTCCATTCTTGTACAAACAACCGGAAGGCATGTATGTTATTGATGAAATGCTTTCAGAATATAATGTACTTAATCAAGAAGAAAGTGAGAGATTCTTCCAAGTTGAAACTAGGATGAAGTACAGCAGTAGATGAATTTGGATCATGAATGGGACTTGTGTCCCTCCAGCTTTAGCTTTCTCTGTCTCATCATTGGTTAAATTAAGAATGTAGCTGTTTAGCACATTTGGTTCTAATTTAATTATCTCAGATTCAAGTAATTCAGATTTTATGGAATTGGTGACTCTCTGCAGTTTACCATTTTCCATCTGTTAAATCCTTAAGATTTTAATAGCTATAGATCAGGGGTGGGTTCTACTTACCTTTACTACCGGTTCGCAACGGGATCGCATTGCAAACCAGTAGTAAAGCTTTTGCGCATGCGCAGATCACCGATGACAACATCCGGGGTGGTGGGTGAGTCCTCCCACTGGTTTTACTACTGGTTCTTGTGAACCAGTCTGAACCGGGGGCAACCCACCACTACTATAGATATATAAGATCTTGCCATTCCCTAAGAATTCAATGCAATAGTCATAGTATTATTTCTTCTAATTTATTTATAAAAGAATAAAATCTGAATTACTTGAATCTGGATAGATGATTGATCCAAAGTCATGATTAAAGATAGACTTCAATCCCAGTTCAATAGGAGTATTCTATTACTGCAAATTCTAGAAATGGTATTTTTGATTAAAAATAAACTTTACTCCCAATTTCTTGCTGAGGGTGTAAAGGTTCTGATGGTTATTGTGGGTAATGCACCATCATGTACAGCAGTGGCACTTGTGCAAACTGACAGACACAAGAGGTCCATTAAAGTGGTCTGAGAATTGTTGAAACTAAAAAGAAAGTCTGCTTTTCTCTCCTCCCTATTGCAAAGCTGTTCTTCCAGAAGTTTCATATAAACAAATTGTACCATTTGTCAATTTGCTTTCTACTTCAGTACTGTTAATTGCTCCTCTTTTGTGTTAGTTCTGCCTGTTGGAATAAACAGATTCCTTCTATTTAGGTGGTCCCACATTTTTTTTCCTATTGGTTGCCAACACATCCTTGCTAGTTTTTGTTGGTTTTTTTATGTCTTGGACATTGTCCAATTTTGAAATGTCTTTTGTTATTGCTTTTGGGAAAAGAATAAAAAAGATAATTGAATTAGTTTAGAAGAATTACTTGTTTGTGGATGGATTTGTGTTAACTTTTCTGATTTGCCAGCACTTTTTTGTCAGCAAATGTTATTTATTTATTTATTTATTTTGTCACATTTCTATGCCGCCCAACTCCCAAGGGACTCTGGGTGGTTAAATAAGCGTGTGTGTTTTTTCCATCCAACTATAGCTTTTCAACATGGAAGAGCAACTCCATATCTGAATACCATCATATGTGATTAGGGGAAAGCATTCAACCTTCCCTGAGTAATTTAACTATGCAACAGTGACAATTTTCCTATACATATTTATATCACTGTAAACCATTTCAACTACTTTGCTTTTAGATGGGGAGCTGAATACATTGTCACAACAATAATTATACAATGATAGAACTATGTATTTTTATATATGCCAGAGACGACTTCATAAAATCTGGATCATATAAATTGAGGTCACTTTTGAGTACTTTTTTATGAAAAATCCTTGGTAAATATAATGAAAGTAGGGTTTGGGTTGACTGTAGGTGCTAATTTCCATTTGAACACCTCTGTTAGTGGCCACAAGATTTCCTACCAGATTTGGTCATAGATGATTCTCTTTAATCATCATCTTCAAGCACCACATAATCCACAAAACATTCTAAAACTACTGGTGGATGCTAAAGGCAAGGCTAAAGGTTCAGGATGAGAACAAAAATAATCCTTAGACATAAAGTTGATCATCATCTTGGAAGTAACATCATCATTCTATACTTTGATAAGAGAGTGTGATAGGAGTGGACATGCCTGCCATAGCAGTAATTTTATAAGAATACTCACAATAAGGTCTCCACATTTCATAAGACATGAGTTTATCTACCTTCTTACCTTATTTCATGACTGCAGTCTAGAATTCTTCTTCTTTTTTTTTTTTACCAGTGATATACAGTATAGTAACAATTTTATCTAATTAAAAAGAACACTGCCAATTAAGGTATTTAAGGCTAAATTTGAAAACAAGTAAACAGGCTCAGCAAAACTCACACTTGACTTTTCAAGAAGAAACAAAGTTGTCAATAATATGTATTATTATTTACATATGGCCTTTTGATTTCTTATTTTTTTCCATGTTGATGGTAAAGATGACACATCTATCCAATCCAAACTCCATTGTAATATATTGTCTGTATATATGGACAGTGTTGAGCAATAATTTTCTGCTTCAGATGATGTTTTTCCATACAGTTTCAGATTGCCCACATAAAGGACGTGTGATAATCTGGCAGATGTTTTGATATTTAATAGCCATGGGTGGGTTCTACTTACCTTTACTACTGGTTTGCAATGGGATCACGCGTGTGTTTCGCTCATGCACGCGCCAAGCTTCTGCACGTGCGTAGATTGCCTATGATGATGTCCGAGGCAGTGGGCGGAGCCTCCCACCAGTTTTACTACCGGTTCTTGTGAACTGGTCCGGTGAACCGGTCCGAACCAGGGGCAACCCACCACTGGTCATGACATGATTTGTTCAGTATTGTTGACAGAGGAATCAGTGCAATGACAAACAATAGTGAGGATGGTGTGTCTTCTTGAAAATTCCTTCCTTGATATTAACCTCTCTCAATCTATCAACTGTATCTTCCATTATGTCATTGATCTTTCACAAATAAAAATAATAATAATAATAGTAATAATTTTATTTCTATACCGCCCTTCTCCCAAAGGACTCAGGACGGTGTACAGTCTATTAAAAGCACAAAGACAGACATCAATTTAAAAATAATTAAAATTATTAAATAATTTTGGCTCAGATTTAAAACCCCAAATTTAAAACACCCAATTTAAAATCATTATATCGATAGCCCGGCCTGGCGGAACAGCAGGGTCTTGAAGGCACAGCGAAATACGCAGAGATCGGAGATCTTATACATTTCCAGGGGAATTCATTCCACAGGGCAGGGGCTCCCACAGAGAAGGCCCTCCCCCTGGGTGTCGCCAGCCGACATAACTTGGCCGATGGCACCCTGAGGAGACCCTCTCTGTGGGAGGAAACTGGCCGGTGGGAGGCTATTGGTGGCAGAAGTCGGTCTCGAAGGTACCCGGGTCCTATGCCATGGAGCGCTTTAAAGGTGGTAACCAGTACCTTGAATCGCACCCAGAAGACCACTGGGAGCCAGTGCAGCTCATGTAGGAGGGGTGTCACATGGGCACAATGAGTTGCGCCCATAACCACCCACACGACTGCATTCTGGACCAGTTGGAGCCTCCGAGTGCTCTTCAAGGGGAGCCCCATGTAGAGATCATTACAATAGTCCAGCCGGGAGGTGACAAGAGCATGACTGACCGTGCACAAAGTGTCCCGGTCCAGAAAGGGCTGCAGCTGGTGGATCAGGCGAACCTGATAAAAAGCCCCCCTGGCCATGGCCGTCATATGCTCTTCTAAAGACAGCCGTGCATCCAGGAGGACACTCAGATTGCGAGCCCTCTCTGTGGGGGGTAGAGATTCACCCCCAATAGTCAGCGATGGCACCAGCTGACTATATCGGGACGCCGGAAGCCACAGCCACTCGGTCTTGGAAGGGTTGAGTCTCAGCCTATTTCTCCCCATCCAGACCCGCACGGCCTCCAGGCAGCAAGACATCACATCAAGGGCATCGTTGGGGTGGTCTGGGGTGGAGATGTACAGCTGAGTGTCATCAGCGTATGATGGACTCTCACCCCAAAACCACGGATGATCTCACCCAGCGGCTTCACATAAATGTTGAACAGAAGGGGCGAGAGGACTGACCCTTGTGGCACTCCCCATGCGAGGCGCCTCGAGGTCGACCTCTGCCCCCCTGCCAACACAAACTGCGAATGGTTGGAGAGGAAGGAGAAGAACCACCGCAGAATGGTGCCCCCTATTCCTAACCCCTTCAACCACTGCAGCATGATACCATGGTCGATGGTATCAAAAGCCGCTGAGAGATTTAATAGGACCAGGACAGAGGAGCAACCCCTGAGGAGCAACAACCAATGCCGTTTCTGTGCTGTACCCCTGCCTGAAGCCAGACTGGTACAGGTCCAGATAGATAGCTTCATCCAGGTGCTGGGGAAGCTGTTGTGCCACCACACTCTCAACAACCTTCACCACAAAACGAAGGTTGGAGACTGGACGGTAGTTAGCTAATGCAGCCGGGTCCAGGGAAGGCTTCTTGAGGAGGGGCCTCACCACTGCCTCTTTCAAGGTGGTGGGAAAGGTACCCTCACTCAAAGAAGCACTTATGATCCCCTGGAGCCAGCCTCGTGTAACTTCCTGGGAGGCCAGTACCAACCAGGAGGGACACGGGTCCAATAAACACGTGGCGGCACTAATCTTACCCAGAACCCTGTCCACATCCTTGGGAGCCACAAGATCAAACTCCTCCCAGATAACATTCTCAAGACCTACCCTCGTCTCCTCCCCTGGACTCATCCAGTCGGAGTCCAAGCCTTCCCGAATCCGAGCGACTTTATCATGCAGGAATTGCACAAAATCCTCAGCTCGACCCTGCAAGGGATCTTCCCGCACTCCCCCCCAAAGAAGGGAGTGGGTCACCCTAAACAGAGCGGCTGGGCGGTTCTCTGCAGATGCGATAAGAGCGGAAAAATGGTTAGATTTTGCCACTTTTATCGCCACTAGGTAGGTCTTGATATAAGACCTCACCAGTGTCCGGTCAGAATCGGATTGACTAGTCCTCCAAATTCTCTTTAGGTGTCTTTTCCGATGCTTCATCTCTCTCAGCTCCTTGGAGAACCAAGGGGCCAATTGAGATCAGCATCGGGTCAGAGGCCACAAAGGCATGATGTGGTCCAAAGCTTCGGTGGCCACACTCTCCCAGGCGGCCACCAGGTTTTTGGTCGGGTCGTGTGCCAGGGTCTCAGGAAACGGCCCAAGCTCTGTCAGGAGCCTTTTGGCATCTATCAGGCGCCTGGGACGGAACCATCTGGTCGGTTCCATCTCCCTGCGGTGGGGGGGAAGCGGCTGGAAAGTCCAAGTGAAGGAGCAAAAGATCTGTCCATGACAAGGGTTTAATGTCTAGGTCCCCTCTACCAAGATCATTCAACCACTGACCAGAGACAAAAATCAAGTTCAGAGTGTGTCCCCCTATGTGAGTGGGGCCTTGAACTAACTGGGTCAGGTCCATGGCCGCCATGGAAGCCATGAACTCCCGAGCCACCTCTGACGTCTCACCTGCAGAAGGTAGGTTGAAATCCCCCATGACAATAAGTCTAGGCGTATCAACCGTCACCCCAGCAATAACGTCGAGCAGCTCAGGCAGGGTCACCGCCATGTGGCAGGGAGCCAGGTACGTAGTCAGCAAACTCATCTGCACCCCACGGCCCCACTTCACAAAAAGGGACTCACATCCGGCTATCTGAGGAACAGTGGTCTCCCTCGGACAAAGACTTTCCCTAATAATCGCCGCCACTCCCCCACTCCTCCCCTAAGCCCTTGGCTGATGAAATGCATGGAAACCTGGTGGGCACATTTCAATGAGGGGGACCCCCCCTCCTGGCCGAACCAGGTCTCCATAATACCTGCCAGGTCCGCACCCCCTCCAAAATAAGATCACAAATGAGGGGGCTTTGTTAACAACCGACCTGGCATTACATAACATCAGCCACGGACCCAGGGCCTGAGGCTCTGTGCAACCCCGGACACGAGTCGCTCATTGGGGGCTGGAGTGCGCAATCACTCGTAAACAGCGTATGCGCACCCCCGGAGTGTGATATGGCCCCCTGCGCCCGTCATATCTGCCCTTCCCACTCATTATTTCAATTACACTGCCCTTCCTATTACCCCCCCTGCTCCCCGGTCAAATTTCCTTCCACGACCCCTCCGCTGCATCCAATCGACCCATCACCCCACTCAGTGGCTATATGGACCTCCCAGGTTCACCTTTACAACCCCCTCCCACCTCTGAACCCCTTAAAATTTTAGTTAATAATACATTTAAAAAAAACCTTAATCTTCTCTTTGACGCATGCCATCTCTCGGGGTTCCAAAACCCACCATCAATGAAGGTAAATGTACCAGGATGCAATCTGAGTCAGTCACTAGGACCAGAGGTTTAGTCTTCTGAGTTTTTGGACTGTGCTTAAGCCCATCCTCAGGGAATTTCCCTCTAGCAGAGTGTAAAGAGTGTGCCACTCTCACTCTGCTAGAGTGTCAGACTGTGTCATTGATCTTGGCACAAAGTTTCTGATATTACTACTGATACCTGTTATTGCTAGGCACTTGATTATCTAATCATGTGGCAGAAAGTCAAATGCCATCTTTTAATCAATTAAGGTTGTATTCAAATTGGTCTTCCTTCTCTTGCAGTTTTCCCAGCTATCTTGTCAGTTAAAAGCTGATCTTTTGCTCCTCTGCTATTTGGACATTTTCCTTTCTGCTCATCTGGAAAGAGCTTGTTTTCAAGTAGATGCTATTGGAAGGTATCTGTTACGTATTCAGCAAGTTGACGTATGGGTTTGCTTGTTGCTACCCGTTCCTGATTGGTTGAAGCTTCCGGAGTTACTGAGCGGGAAGCTGCGCAACCTCCGATTGGTCGCTCCGTTCTGACAGCCGGCTATTTAAGCCGCTGTCAGCCAATATTCCTCGGTTCTGTATTTCTGTTGTTACGAGTTGGTTGTTACTTAATAAATAATAGTTCTAACACTCTCCAGCCCATGCCTTTGTTCTACGAATAGAGCACTGGCGACGAGGATGGGATCGGTGGCGTACTTCTGAGGTAAATTTGACTGTGGAAACCTCCGCCACCCCCTTTTGAGCTGCCATGTCTACTTTCTTACCGGCGTTCTCCCCTTTTGTCCCTGCCTCTGAGACTTGGGACACCTATATGGAGCGGTTTGAGTGTTTTTTGCAAGCAAACGCTCTGACTGAACTTTCTAGCGCCCGCAAACGGGGTTATTTCCTCAGCTCCTGTGGGAGCGAGATTTTTGCCGCTGCTAGGGCTCTGGCGGCGCCTCAACAAGTTTTTGATATTCCTTGGGAGACTTTGGTGGAGAGATTAAAGAACCATTTCTCCCCTACCCCGTCTCGCATCGCGCGGCGCCATGCATTCTGGCAGCGCTCACAGACTGAGGGTGAATCCGTGAACGATTACATGGCTTCCTTGCGTTCCGCAGCCCTCCATTGTGAATTTCGCGACCACTTGGACGAGATGTTGTTAGACCAGCTGGTCTGCGGTATCAAGGACTTAAAGCTACAACGACGTCTTTTAGCTCGCTCTGAGCTGACCCTCCAAGTCGCCCTGGACGAGGCCAGGGCTGCCGAAATGTCCGGTCGCTCAGCCGCTGAAATCCATCGTTACCAGGCGCCCTCTCTAGTGAATCCTAAAACCCTGTCTGTACATTACGAGGACTCGGACCAGGGAGAGTCCTCCGACGAGGAACGGGAGGTGAGCCGCCTCAAGGCAACTCAGCGGAAGCGCGGTGGGTCCACCAAACCCTTTAAGTTCGCGCAGGACACCTGTTTGGGCTGCGGCGGCAACCATCGCCGCACCGACTGTCGTTTTAAGACCATCGTGTGCCGCCGCTGCGGAAAAAGGGGCCACCTATCGAGGGTCTGCAGAGCACCAGCCCCAATGTCCGATGTTACCTCGGGGCCAACCCCGGAGCGCCGCCGTGGTCGGAAAGTGCCTGCTCGCCGCGAGGATTGCCTCGCTGTCACCCGCTACGAGGACCTGCCTGACTTCGCTGTGAGCAACGCCACTTCTTCAGCCTCTGCCAATAAGCTCTTCCTGACTGTGGGTTTGGAGGGGTCGGCTTGTAAAATGGAGGTGGACACCGGGTCCTCCAAGTCACTAATAGCGTGGGCAACCCTCTCTAAGCTATTGCCGGGGTTGTCCCGCCGCCGGCTCAAGCCGTGCCCTGTCCTCTTAAAGGACTACCAAGGAAAGGCTATTCCCACTCTGGGATATGATAATTTCATGGTGTCTTTCCAATCGTTTTCTGGTAAATTGCCACTAATTGTGGTTAGAGATGCCCGCCCTACTCTCTTAGGACTAGATTGGTTTGCCGCTTTAAATTTGTCCATCTCTGGTGTTCATAGGGTAGTCCCAGATGTTCCATCTATTCTGGCCCGGGAATTCCCTGATGTGTTCTCAGACCAGTTGGGCAAATACACGGGTAGGCCGATATCATTTAATTTGGACCCTCAGGTGATGCCAGTCCGCCTCAAACCGAGGAGAGTGCCTCTAGCTTTGCGCCCGCGCGTGGACGCAGAGCTTGACAAATTAGTGGCTCAGGGCATACTAGTCCCCGTGGATCATTCAGCTTGGGAGACCCCTATAGTAATTCCGTTAAAGCAGGACGGCTCAATTAGAATTTGCGCCGACTATAAATGTTCCATAAACAGGGCGTTGCAGACCAACCCGTACCCGGTGCCGGTGGTGCAGCACCTGCTGCACTCTCTGGGTCACGGCAAGGTATTTGCCAAATTGGACCTGGCCCAGGCTTATCAACAATTACCAGTTGATGAGCCGACGGCCATGGCCCAAACCATTGTCACTCATAGGGGTGCGTTTAAATGCACCCGGCTTCAGTTCGGAGTGAGTGTCGCCCCGGGAATATTCCAAAGCATCATGGAACGATTGCTTCAGGGAATTCCCGGGGTGGTACCCTATTTTGATGATGTCTTGGTCTCCGCTGGAGACCAAGCTGACCTCTTAAATAAGCTTCGGACCGTTTTTGGCCGTCTGCGCAGCGCCGGCCTCCGCCTTAAGAGATCAAAGTGCGCTATAGGAGTTCCCCAAGTGGAATTCTTGGGGTTCCTCATCGACGCTCGGGGAATCCACCCTACCCCCTCCAAGGTCGCGGCTATTAAAAATGCCCCCACGCCCACCTGCAAGGCGGAGCTACAGGCATTCTTAGGGCTCCTCAATTTTTACTCCGTTTTTTTGCCTCATAAGGCATCACTTGCCGAGCCCCTCCACCGTCTCCTAGACGCTAAGTCGCCCTGGGGGTGGAGTCGCGCTGCTGCTACGTCATTCCAAGCTGTCAAAGACACGCTGACGTCTGACGCAGTTCTCGTCCAATACGACGAGAGCTTACCCTTGTCCTTGACTTGCGACGCCTCGCCCTATGGCATTGGCGCCGTTTTGAGTCACGTCTTTCCTACAGGCCGCGAGGCGCCAATCGCCTTCTATTCCCGTACCCTTTCCGCTCCGGAAAGGAACTATAGCCAATTAGATCGTGAGGCTCTGGCGGCTGTCGCCGGAGTCAAACGATTCCATCATTATCTTTATGGCCGTTCCTTTACCCTGGTCACCGACCACAAGCCCCTTCTGGGGTTGCTGGCCGGTGATCGGCAAACCCCGGTCATGATTTCGCCCCGCATGTCCCGCTGGGCGGAGTTTCTGGCCGGGTATTCCTATCACCTGATTTACCGGCCTGGCTCAGCCATCGCACATGCCGATGCTTTGAGCCGGTGCCCGGTGCCCGCCCCGGCCTCTGACCCGGCTCCCGCCTCATCAGTCCTCCTCGTTGAGGACTTCGATTTTCCCCTGACCGCTTCAGACATCAGCGCTGGGTCCTTGGCGGACCCGGCCATTTCCAAGGTTTTGGATTGGGTCCGCAGGGGATGGCCTAAGGGTCCCGCACCTGCAGATCTCATCCCCTTTTTCCGACGGCAAAATGAGCTGTCCACCCTACGGGGTTGTCTCCTTTGGGGGAATAGGGTCGTTGTCCCTGAGGGTTTGCGGCGCCCCGTTCTGGCCCACCTACACAACGCTCATCCGGGAATCGTCCGCATGAAGGGGCTGGGCCGCAGCTATGTATGGTGGCCCGGCATGGACGGTGATATTGAGCAGTGGGTGGCTACGTGCCCCCGATGCCAAGCGTCCAGGCCGGTTTCCCCGGCAGCCCCCTCCAGGGAGTGGGAGGTTCCCCGGGCGCCATGGGCCCGAATCCATATGGATTTCGCTGGCCCCTTCCAAGGTCATACATTTCTGGTCGTCGTAGATGCCTACTCTAAATGGGTAGAATTAGCTCTTATGCATTCTACGACGACTGAAGCTGTCATCCGGGTGCTGGAAGGATTGTTCGCGACGCATGGTCTACCCGATACCATAGTTAGCGATAATGGACCTCAGTTTACGTCAGCACAATTCCAACGGTTTGTGGCTAAGCTGGGCATTCGCCATACGACGACGGCCCCTTTCCATCCAGCCGCGAATGGACGGGCGGAAAGGGCCGTGAGATCGGCTAAAGAGGCGCTTAGCCGCCTGGGCACCACTAATTGGCATCAGAAAATCGCCCAATACTTATTAGCCCAGCACACAACACCGTGCCCAGATTCCAAAACGAGCCCGGCTGAAATGCTTATGGGCCGACGACTCCGGACAGTTCTTGACAGATTACACCCTGCCTACACTCCTGAGATCACAAAAGGCTTTACGCCCCATTGCTGGGCGTTCACGATTGGCGACCCTGTCTATGCACAAAACTTCGGGACTGACAATAAATGGGTGCCGGGCCACATATGCCAATTAACCGGACCCTACTCTTATAGGGTCCAGCTCGAAGATGGTCGCATCTGGAGGCGGCACGTGAACCAACTGCGGAGGAGGGTACCCTTAACAACAGACCTTCCCTGTGAGCAGGCAACGTCAACGGGTGACGAGAGGCCACCGCGCATAACCAACAATACTCCTTCACCTAATTCACCTGCTAGCGGACTACAACCCGATGCGTTCTCGTCGGTCCACTCACCTGCTCAATTCGGGTCTCCCGCGCCGGCCGTCGTGCCGCCCACTCTGCAATTGCAACCCAATGGTTCCCACGAAGACAGCGTTCCGGCTCCGCCTTCGCCGAAGGCCGGCCCAGAACTGCGGAGATCAGGGCGGAGCCGACGCCGGCCTACGTATTTAAAAGATTACGCATGCGCTGTACTGGTGGGAAGGGGTGTTACGTATTCAGCAAGTTGACGTATGGGTTTGCTTGTTGCTACCCGTTCCTGATTGGTTGAAGCTTCCGGAGTTACTGAGCGGGAAGCTGCGCAACCTCCGATTGGTCGCTCCGTTCTGACAGCCGGCTATTTAAGCCGCTGTCAGCCAATATTCCTCGGTTCTGTATTTCTGTTGTTACGAGTTGGTTGTTACTTAATAAATAATAGTTCTAACACTCTCCAGCCCATGCCTTTGTTCTACGAATAGAGCAGTATCAGCTATAACATCACCACAAATACCTGGAATCTTCTTGGATCTAATAATTATTTTGAAAAAAACTAGAGTAAAATACCAGATCACATGTGTAACCTTTATCACATGCTGGTCCTATGATCAACTGGATCCATACTTATCATAACTCCTATGAACTCCTGAGGTTGAAGTCACATGTGGCTCAATACTGGAGAATCTCTTGCTTAGTATTACTATTTTAAAGGTATAGCAAAACTGATCTCAATGTCTCTTAATAAATAATAAGATATCTATTTTTCCAGTCTGAGAAGTTGCTGCAGATTTAATGTGGTTGTTTCCTAAAAGACAGAAATATAGTATTGGTAAGCTGAATCCTTAAGTAACTGCTATGCCTTTCCCCTTTCCTGCACAAGGGTGCCCCACAGTTTCAGACACAAGCTCAGATTTCTCCTTTAGACAAAAGCAAAATACACACTTGTAAATCAAGGAAAGAAATGAAAGACCAATAGTATATTCTGACAAAATGCTGTTTCATGATTAAAGGTAATCAAAATGGTGCAACTTTTTTACTGTCTAGCTGTTAATACAATCTTTCCCCCCTCCCTCAAGAAAGAAAGAAAGAAAAAAGAAAGAAAGAAAGAAAGAAAGAAAGAAAGAAAGAAAGAAAGAAAGAAAGAAAGAAAGAAAGAAAGAAAGGGAATGGGCAGGACACATATTTTCAAAAGTGCAGCCTTTTTTTCTTTTTTATCTTAAAATATCTCATACAAATTCTGGATTAATATTTGAAGACTGTTTCAAAATTGTTGCTTTCTGTCCTATGTTGCCTTCCAGACTAGTAGCAGTACCCCAGATGCAGCTCCAATTGGCAACAGTCTCTTGCACGCCATTTCCTGTCTGGTAACCAGTCACATAGAAAATGCTAGGCAATATTATTTGGTGCTTGGTCAATTCTTTGAGATTGATTCAATGATGGACTATTAACAGAATAACAGGATAATAGAGTTGGAACAGATCTTGGAGATCTTCTAGTCCACCTACTTTCCATTCAGGCAGGAAACCTTACAACATTTCAGATAAATGATTGTCCAATCTCTTCCTAAAAGGCTCCAGGATTGGAGCACCCACAACGTCTGGAGGCAAGTTATGATTAATTGTTCTGTCAGGAAATTTCTCCCTAGTTCTACATTGCTTTTCTCCTTGATTAGTTTCCAGCAGTAGTGAAATGTAAAATATGTTACTACCGGTTCTGTGGGCGTGGCTTGGTGGGGAAGGGTAATGTGATTGGGTGGGCATGGCCAACTTTTTTTAACTTTTAAAACCATTTTTTCTACAACCTCTTCGGCCAAAGAGGTTGTAAAAAAATGCTTTTAAAAGTCTCTGATGATCCCAGCTGAGTTGCCTGATCAGCAGAGGCTTTTTTTCTTTTAAAACCATTTTTTCTACAACCTCTTCAGCCAAAAAGGTTGTAAAAAAATGCTTTTAAAAGCCTCTGACGATCCCAGCTGAGCAGCGCGATCATCAGAGGCTTTTTTTTTTTACTTTTAAAAGCATTTTTTCGGCCGAAGAGGTTGTAGAAAAAATGCTTTAAAAATAAAAGCCTCTGATGATTGCGCAGCTCAGCTGGGAATTGGGGGGTGGGCAGGGATTTTTGCTACTGGTTCTCTGAACCACCCGCTGCCATCGCTACAAGATCAGGTGATCTGGTCCGAACCGGGAGCATTTCAGCCCTGGTTTCCATCCATTGCTTCTTGTCCTGCCTTCAGGTGTTTTGAAGAATAGGTTGACCTTCTCTTCTTTGTGACAGCCCCTTAGATTTTGGATCATCGCTATCATGTCACTCCTAGTCCTTCTTTTCATTAAACTAGACATACTCAATTCCTGCAACCGTTCTACATATGTTTTAACGTCCATTTTTATTGCTCTTCTCTGCACTCTTTCTAGTTTTTTAAAACAATATAAAAAAACATCTTTCGGTGACCAAAACGTGATGCAACCTTCCAAGTGTGATCTTACCAAGGCATTATAAAGTGGTACTAATGTTTTACGTGATCTTGATTCTATCATTTATATAACTACAAAGCTTACTTTCCTCTCCTCTCCTTTCCTTTCCTTTTTTTTAAAAAAAGGTTTAGGTTGCAAGATAGGAATGTTGCTAACTTTGTTTCTATGTAGCTGAATTACCAGTTCCTCTTTGTACTAAGTTCACAAGATTTTAGTAGATTTCATAGTTATAAAAAGAGGACAATTGACAATATTTTATTTTTAATCTTGATTTCCTCCCAGAGATTTTCATGGTTAAAAAAAGTAATCTCCATGATCCCTGATTTTGTTTAGTAGAATTCTATTGATAGAATTTTATTTTCTGCTTTTTCTTGTATTTCTGATCCCACAGAATGTTTTTTAAATAGTGTAGGATTAAATAACAAATAAATCATCAACCTGACTGTACAAATGTGTCTTTACATTCACCTGGATAACAATATGAATAAATCTGTACATGTGTGTGGACAAAAAATGAAATTATTATTAATGGCTGCTTGAAAAAAGTGTAGTGGTCCGTGACCATAGCTTTTGAGTCATTTTAAAAGCTCAGGCCCCTCATCTTTAAATATCTTTTTAAGAAAACCTTCAAATTCAACTTCCTTCACACAAATCTTTCTTTCCACACTACCATAGCACACAGCTGTATATTTCCACATGTGGAGGAATTTCTTAATCATTAAAACAGCGCTTGAATTGGCAAAAATCATGTATGATTGAATAAAATAGGCAAAATGTCACACTTTGGATCCTGCAGAAATGCATAAAGATTGAAGGAAGGATCAATGTACATAGGTTGAAGAAAGGACAAACATCTGCTAGTCCAGAAATCATGCCAGTTTAGAAGTTGTATTAAATCATTATTAAAAATTAGTTCAATTATCTCCTGTGCTTGTCTGGAAAAGTGATTAATGCTTAAATCTTTAATTGTCTTCCCCAACCTGTCTCCTTCTGGATAGATTTGGACTCTACAATTCTCAAAAGACTTGCTAGCTGGACATTCTGAAGAATTACGTTCCCAATGCATCTGGAGGGTGTCAGATTGGGAAAAGCCTGCTGCAAAATATATAAAACCTGTGAACATCACGAATCTCTCCCCTATGCTGCTATTATTATAATACAAAAACTGTGGTGGTGCAGTGGTTAGGGTGAAGCATTGCAGGCTAATTCTGCTAACTGCCAGCAGTTTGTTCTTGACTGACTCAAGGTTGACTCAGCCTTCTATCCTTCCGAGGTTGGTAAAATGAGGACCCAGATTGTTGGGGGCAACGTGCTGACTTTCTAAACCACTTAGAGCAGTGTTTCTCAACCTTGAGAGTTTGAACGTGTGAGGACTTCAACTCCCACAATTCCCCAGCCAGCAGGCTGGCTGGAGAATTCTGGGAGTTGAAGTCCACACATCTTAAAGTTGCCAAGGTTGCGAAACACTGACTTAGAGAATGCTGAAAAGCACTCTGAAGCAATGTACAAGTCTAAGTGCTATTATTATTATTAGAATATTTAGCACTATTGGTAGTAATGGTTGTAGTAGTAATAGAATTAATATTGGAAGAATGTTCAATGGATACCATCAATTAAAGAATTTTAATTTAATTCTTCAGGAACAGAGTCTTCTCTGACGTTACCCCTGCCCTTTGGAATATCTTACTTCCATAGGATTTCCAGAACAGTGTTATGAGTGTGAATTGGCATGGGGGTTGCAGAATGATATGTGACCCAGGGAGGTAGTTGGTGACATAAGGGCCCTCCTTCCACCTTTTAAAATCTATAATATTTTAATTTTAATATAGTTCTTAACTTTGTTTTATCTTTGTTTTTATTTATGCTTCTAGGCCACTTTTTATATTTGTACTGTAAACTGTGCAGAATCACTTAGGTGATATGAGCAGTATAGAAATTTGATAAATAAATACATAAACTAATAAATTTGATATTCAATGTCTAAAAACTAAAATGGACCCTGTTTACATCTGTTTCAAAACTAATGATTTTCAAATTATAATTTTTATTTTCCATTTTGTTTCTAGTCTATAGTTCTATATAATCTCATATTTCATTGGAATATTGTGAAAAATAATGATTTAGTTTGCAAAAGTTACATGTAAAAAGAAGGCGTTTAGAAACCATGTACTCATATCTTTTTCTCTGTAAGTCATCAGTCTTGATATTTCATGGTTTCTAGCACTTTGTTAACAGGAAATTTAAAGCATGTTTCTGTCAGATAGCTGTCTTGATAGATCAGTCTACATTTTTCTGCCAATAATCCTCTAATGATTTAAAAATGCATGGTTATTTAACTGTCAGAGCTCAGCAGTGCTTGAGCCTCAGTCAAATATTTTGTTGGCTTAGGACACAGAAATGATTTCAGATTACATTTTATAATAATTTTTGGTTCTCTATTCCATTATAACAGACTCTCTCTCACATTATATTCAGATATCACAATAATTAATTGATATTAATATCAAAAATTGACATAGGTTTCCAGCTTTGGTTTTACATTGAATTTGATAAGATTATAACCTTGCAGTATAAGATATTAAACTCTGTGATCAGCTGAAAGGACATCTACTGCTCATGTACTGTCAAATCAAAGTTCCTATTAAACTAAAAAGCATAACATTCTGCCGAATGTTCATATAATTCATATAATTTAATCTTCAAAACTGAAAATTGAGCTGAGGTGGCGCAGTGGTTAGAGTGCAATACTGCAGCTACTTCAGCTGATTGCTAGTTCAGCAGATCAGCGGATTTAATCTCACCGGCTTCCATCCTTCCGAGGTGGGTAAAATGAGGACCCAGATTGTTGGGGGCCATATGTTATTTAGTATACTGTCTTTGATGTAAGCCGCCCAGAGTCCTCGGAGAGTGGGCGGCATAGAAATATGACTAATAATAATCTGTCTTCTCAGGATTATCTATATCGTACTAGTTGTATTATAGCTCAAAGTGAATAAATCAGAGTTAATGTAGAGCAAGTACATTAATACTGTATATTATGGACCCAAGTTTGTACACGGCTATATGGACCCAAGTTTCTACATGGCAAATTCCACTGGTAAATACAAGATCCACAACTTGGATCCAATTCAGTGGTGGGTTGCTCCAGGTTCTGTCCTGTTCTATAGAACCAGTAGTAAAACCGGTGGGAGGCCCGGTTCATGACATCATCATGAATGATCTGTGCATGCACAGAAGCACGTGTGCGTGTGCACCAAGTGAGCCCGCACGTGCGTTCCCATTGCGAGCCGGTAATAAAGGTAAGTAGAACACACCCCTGGTCCACTTGAATCACATCTTGATCTTGAGATAGGGGATATAGTCACCGAGCCCTTGTCATGGTCTGATCACTCTCTCCTTCATCTCGACCTTCGAACTGCTACACCCCACCGCAGGGAGGCGGAGCCGGTAAGATGGTTCCGCCCCAGGCGCCTGATGGAACCTGACAGGTTCCAGATGGAGCTTGGGCCATTCCCTGAGGCTCTGGCACACGCCTCGACTGGAGACCTAGTGGCCGCCTGGGATAGGGCGGCCGCTGGAGCTCTGGACCGGGTCGTGCCTTTGCGGCCTCTGACCCGGCGCCGATCTCATTTAGCTCCTCGGTTTACTGAGGAGCTGAGGGAGTTGAAGCGCCGGAAAAGATGCCTAGAGAGCAGTTGGAGGGCCAGTCTTTCTGAATCTGACCGGACACTGGTAAGATCTCATATTAGGAATTACCTAGTGGCGATAAAAGCAGCGAAATGTAGCTATTTTGCTGCTCTTATTGCGTCATCAGATAATCGCCCTGGCCGCCCTGTTTAGGGTGACCCACTCCCTGCTCCACCAGGAACCGCGGGAGGACCCCTTGGAGGGTAGAGCTGAGGATTTTGTTCAATATCTGTATGACAAAATCACTCAGATTCGGGAAGATCTGGACTCCGACTGGGTAGTCTCAGGGGGAGGGACTGGGGCAGGTCTTGAGAATGTTATCTGGGATGAGTTTGATCCTGTGACCCCTGAGGACGTGGACAGGATTCTGGGTAGACTGAATGCGACCACTTGTTTATTGGACCCGTGTCCCTCCTGGATAGTGCTGGCTTCTCAGGAGGTGACACGAGGCTGGTTCCAGGGGATTATAAATGCTTCGTTGGGTGAGGGTGTCTTTCCTGCCACCTTGAAAGAGGTGGTGGTGAGGCCTCTCCTCAAGAAGCCTTCCCTGGACCCGGCAATGTTGGTAAATTATCGTCCGGTCTCCAACCTTCGTTTCGTGGCGAAGGTTGTTGAGAGTGTGGTTGTGCAACAGTTCCCCCAGCACCTGGATGAAACGACGTATCTGGATCCGTTCCAGTCGGGCTTCAGGCCCAGGTACAGCACGGAAACGGCATTGGTCGCGTTGGTTGATGATCTCTGGAGGGCTCAGGACAGGGGGTGCTCCTCTGTCCTGGTCCTGTTAGATCTCTCAGCGGCTTTTGATACCATCGACCATGGTATCATGATGCACTGGTTGGAAGAGTTAGGGGTGGGAGGCACTGTGTTGCGGTGGTTTTCCTCCTTTCTCTCTGACCGGTCGCAGTCTGTGTTGACAGGGGGACAGAGGTCGACCCCGAGGCCCCTCATATGTGGGGTGCCGCAAGGGTCGGTCCTCTCGCCTCTCCTGTTCAACATTTATGTGAAGCCACTGGGCGAGATCATCTGTGGTTTCGGGGTGGAGTACCATCAGTACGCTGACGACACCCAGCTGTACATCTCCACCCCGGATCACCCCAACGATGCCCTTGAAGTGATGTCCCGGTGCCTGGAGGCCGTACAGATCTGGATCGGGAGGAACAGGCTCAGGCTCAACCCATCCAAGACCGAGTGGCTGTGGTTTCTGACGTCCCGATATAGTCAGCTGACGCCATCACTGACTATTGGGGGCGAATAATTGGCCCCCACGGAGAGGGCTCGCAACTTGGGCGTCCTCCTGGATTCACGGCTGTCTTTAGAAGAGCACTTGACGGCCGTGACCGGGAGGATTTTTCATCAGGTTCGCCTGATTCGCCAGTTGCGTCCCTTTCTGGATCGGGACTCGTTACGCATGGTCATTCATGCCCTCGTCACCTCCTGCCTGGACTATTGTAATGCTCTCTACATGGGGCTCCCCTTGAGGAGCACCCGGAGGCTCCAACTGGTGCAGAGTGCGGCCGCGCGGGTGGTAACGGGAGCGACATGGCGCTCCCATGTAACACCTCTCCTGCGCGAGCTGCACTGGCTCCCGGTGGTCTTCCGGGTGCGCTTCAAGGTTTTGGTTACCACCTTTAAAGCGCTCCATGGCTTAAGACCTGGTTATCTACGGGACTGCCTACTACCACCAATAGCCTCCCACCGGCCAGTACGCTCTCATAGAGAGGGACTCCTCCGGGTGCCGTCAGCCAAACAGTGTCGACTGGCGGCCCCTAGGGGGAGAGCCTTCTCTGTGGGGGCACCTACCATCTGGAATGAGCTCCCCCCGGAGATACGGAGGATCCCGGATCTGCGCACCTTCTGCCGCGCTGTGAAGACCTTTTTATTCCATCAGGTGGGCTTGGCCTAATCTCTTCCCTTTTTTAAATATGTAAATTTTAATCTGTTTTTAAATTATTGGGGTGTTTTAATTTGTCTGGGCCAAAATGATTTAATTTGATTTTATCTGGTTTTTAAATTTTTTGTATCTATGTATTTTATTGTTGGCTGTTCACCGCCCTGAGTCCTTCGGGAGTAGGGCGGTATACAAATCAAGTAAACTAAACTAAACTAAACATTTGCTGTAGTTGCAGGAGAAGAACATCTGAAGCTGCAAAGACAGAATTACAGTTGGCACATGGAAGATAGTTAGTCCCAAAAGTGCTTTTTCCAAAAGGCAACTGGACTTTCTTGGTTTAGGAATATAGTGAAAAATACCGGACAGAGGAGAATATCTGGAATCTCATCTATTTCATAGTCCCCAATCTTTGTGGCCCTGTGGACTTGCAGTGGTGGCAGTGGTGGCGGCAGCGGGAGGGGATGGTGTCACACATATAACCTAATACTGTACATGAGCAAATGGGGCTTCTCACACTTACTTGCTGCTTGTGTGGTCTGTTTCCTAATGTACTGTATACCGGTACCCATCCACGGACCGAGGTTGGGGACCCCTAATATATCTTGTCAAGAGTGTAGGCAGTCTGACCATTCTTAGAATGGCTGCAATTCTAAGGTTGCACAAAATGTTTTAGCTATATACACATGCCAAAAATCTAAGCACAATTAATTTGAAATATAAACATAATCAAAACAAGAGTTGATTACAGAAGAAAACACAGAAAATCATGGAAGTTGCATTAAACATTGTGGAAGATATAACAGTTCAGTAAATTTATTGTTAAAATCTGTGGGTAAGCAGAAAAGTCTTATTTCGTGCATAAAACTTAATAAAAAAATTGTCATGTGAGATCCTGGAGCAGGGCATTTCATAAACACAGATGAAAATTATATCCTAAGGATAGTCATTTTCAAACCCCTGAATTAAACTGACATACTGTCCTCAGTATTTAATTTTTGCATTTTTTTCTGCAAATGCATGACACAGAGGCTTTATAATAAAGTTTTTAAATGTAACTTGAAACACTTCTCAAAAATTTGATTCACTGAATGCAATAGAATGTTTTCCCACTTACCTGTCTATAGGGCTGTATCTTAAATTTGTAACTGATACTCTAATATATTCCTAATGTATAGGTTTAAAAAGGAAGGAAGATTGCTAATAAATATTGTTTTAAAAAAGGAAACATAACTAATTAAGTATTAAAGCCAGAGGTGGGTTTCAGCAGGTTCTGACCAGTTCTGGAGAACCTGTAGCGGAAATTTTGAGTAGTTCGGAGAACTGGTAGTAAAAATTCTGACTGGCCCCGCCCCCATCTATTCTCTGCCTCCTAAGTCCCAGCTGATTGGGAGGAAATGGGGATTTTGCAGTAACCTTCCCCTGGAATGGGGGTGGAACGGGGTGGGAATGGAGTATCCTTCCCCTGCCACGCCCACCAAGCCACACCCACCAAGGCATGCCACGCCCACCAAGCTACAACCACAGAACTGGTAGTAAAATTTTTGGAAATCCACCACTGTTTAAACCCTTTTGTAAGGTACCTAATTTATTATTTTAAAAAGCTTCTTTCAGTGAATATAAGGTTTTTTTCCCTAGTTAAAGCAATCCTACTAACTGGCATACTTCCCTTTTGAACTATTACTAGCAAAACCAACTCTGAGTTATGGTTAATTCTGCTGATTCTTCTCCTGTCTTTCTTTTAGATAAACTGATAAAATTCTTTTAAGATAAACTGATAGCTTGAGATTCATTCATTTCTTGCTGAATCAGAATGTGTTTGTGAAATAGGAGAAAACATAAATTTGGTTTCATAGCTTTATGGAAAAAGAACATAATTAAAATCAGTCCATACAGCTGGCTTTTGCCTCCTTGCCAAATACATACTGGCTACGGCCCTTAACTAAACAAAAGCTGAGGTTATGTTTTGCAAGCATGGGAAACAGCCAAGGGAAGAAAAACCAGCCTCAAAGGCTTTTAAGAATGAAATTGTATTATGATGCTAAAGTACATACATTATATTAAATGCAGTGCACACAATATTTGAGTTCATTTTGTAAAATGCAGTTGGAAATAATTAATTCTGGAGCTTTAAAATTTCTACCAACTTCTTTTTGTTTGCAAGTCCATCTAAGGACTAATTTCAGTCAGTCCATCTAAGGACTAATTTGTCACTGAATGCATGATGAAAAGTATTGTCAATCTGGTCCATATAGGTAGTTTGCATGGGAGATCTCTGGTACAGGCATTAATAGTCAAAATATTACAAAGTCACTCAAATTCACATTTTTTTTGCTATTTTCTCATCATTTTACAAGATTTTGAGTAAGAATACCAAAATATCACAAAATTCAAAACTCTCATACAACTTCAATTACTCATTAAATAATAGTGTTTTTGGTATCCTACAGACTTCATCCAAAAAATGACATGTGTCCACATTGTCAACCTCTGGATCTCAAAATTTTCAGTAGTGTTACAGTAGTCTGCACAGTCACTGAACTAAGCATCTGTTGCTCAGATCTATCTATTATAGCTTCCCTTATGGGTCCAAGCCTAAAAAACAAAATAAAACAAAACAAAACAGCTTACAGCCAATCATAATTATAAGAAGCTCCAATAGATCTTCCCTGTTTTTTTAAAAAATCAAATTACATTTTCTATTGTGAGTAGGGCAGCAAAACTGCCAGATGATAATTAGACCAGCCCTGGAGATGCTCAGATAATATTAGACACACCTAGCGGAGTGACTGTTTGAACGGAAATGACTTCATCAGACCTGTCAGTTTGCTGCAATAATCTTATATTCCACAGTACTGTTGATAAAATTATTTTTAAAAAGTCTCTTGCAGAACAGCAAATCTCTTAACTACAGATCCTTCTTCGCCTCTTCTTTTTCTCTCTTCCTACAGTTGCCTTTGAGTATTGGAAAACATCTGGTTGAGATCCTATTACAAATTCAGCTATACAAAAGAATGGGGCTGTTCTTAAATGCTTGTATTGCACATTCTTGCATTTTGCTTGTAATTTTCCCATCTACTGCAAATGAAAATAAGCTCTTCAGATTGTTATGAAATAGGTTACATAAAGTTCATTGATGTAGAAAACAGCTGCTGCTGTTACTCATCTAAGACCATTTTATTCATCTTGCCATAAACAAATATACATAGAAGATAAAGACATCACAGAATATAAAACAGAGATGTATTGGTCAATTCTAGACCAATTCTAGACTATCTGAAAAATATCTACCTAATCTAAATATATCTTGGAATTATCCCTTGGTAAGTTGTCCAATGCAATATCTCCTTAAAACCATGCTTAATAATAATAATAATAATAATAATAATAATAATAATAATAATAACAACAACAACAACAACAACAACAACAACAACAACAACAACAACAACTTGGAATATTGTACATCTTAAGAAGGTACTTGGTTGATACCTAGGACGCTGGCAGCAACCCGTATCAACCATTAGCACCAGTAAATGGTATTTGTGATGCATTTTTGAATGTTCAGTTGACTGAGTTTCATGTTTAATGAATAAAGTAAATAATAATAATAATATTAGTAATAACCTTTATTGTCACTGCACAACATATGTACAATGAGATTGGTGGAGCTCCCTCAGTGCACCCCCCCCAACACAATACAACTCACAGTAGAAACAGAAAGTCCCTAACCCAATAAATCATATTAACAAACACCCAGTCCTATTACACCAATGTGAACATGTTACACGTTGCGTCGGCCCTGCAAGTCCATCGTACTATGTAGTTATGATGTTATTTTGCATTCAGGAGTCTGACAGTCCACAAATTAAAAACTGTTCTTCAGCCTGTTTGTGAGGGTGGCTATGCTTCTATATCTCCTTCCGGATGGTAGGAGGGTAAAGAAGTGCTGACCAGGGTGTGAGTCATCCCTGAGGATTTTCCTCATTCTTCTAAGGCAGCAAGCCCTAGCGATCTCATATAGTGGTATCAGGGGAAAGCCCACAATGTTTTGTGCTGTGCTCACCACCCTCTGTAATGTTTTTCTATCCGTGGCTGTCAGGCTGGCATGCCATACCGTGATGCAATAAGTGAGAGTTCTTTCTATTGTGGACTGGTAAAAGGAGGTCATCAGTTTATTTTATTTATTTTTTATTTGTTTCCATTTCTATACCGCCCTTCTCCAAACAGGACTCAGGGCGGTGAACAGCCAAAGTAAAAAAACAGAACATACAAAATTTAAAAACAGTTTAAAATAATTAAATATTTTGGCCGTAAATTAAAACAACCCAATTTAAAATCAATTTAAAATTTAACTCAAGCCAGCCCAGCTAGTTAAAATAAATAGGTTTTCAGGGCCTGACGAAAAATCCGGAGGTCTGTTATTGTATGTATCTCTGGGAATAGGTTGTTCCAGAGGGTGGGCGCCGCCACAGAGAAGGCTCTCCCCCTGGGGGTTGCCAGCTGACATTGTCTGGTGGACGGCACCCTGAGGAGGCCCACTCTGTGCGAGCGTACTGGCCAGTGGGAGGCTATTGGTGGCAGAAGGTGGTCTCGTAAGTACCCCGGCCCTAAGCCATAGAGCGCTTTAAAGGTGGTCACCAACACCTTGAAGCGCACCTGGAAGACCACCGGGAGCCAGTGCAGCTCACGCAGGAGAGGTGTCACATGGGAGCACCTCGTCGCCCCCATAATCCCCTGCGCGGCCGCGTTCTGGACCAGCTGGAGCCTCCGGGTGCACCCCAGGGGGAGCCCCATGTAGACAGCGTTGCAGTAGTCCAGGCGGGAAGTGACGAGTGCCTGAGTGACTGTGCGTAGGTAGTCCCGATCTAGAAAGGGGCGCAACTGGCGTATCAGGCGAACCTGATAAAAAGCCCCCCTGGCCACGGCCGTCAAATGATCTTCTAAAGACAGCCGTGCGTCCAGGAGGACGCCCAAGTTACGAGCCCTCTCCGTGGGGGCGAGTGATTCGCCCCCAATAGCCAGCGATGGCGTCAGCTGGCTATATCGGGACGCTGGAAGCCACAGCCACTCGGTTGTTGTTCCACCCTGTTTTTACGTAAGACCTAAGGAAATGGAGTCTCTGTTGGGCCTTCCTGGCCACCTGGATCATGTTGTTTTTCCAGGTGAGATCTTCGCTGACATGGACTCCCAGGAATTTAAAGGAGGAGACTCTCTCTATACAGCTCCCCTCGATGTAAAGTGGGGCAGGTTCCTCTTTCTTCCTTCGGAAGTCCAACATCATCTCCTTGGGCTTGCTGATGTTCAGGTGCAGGTTGTTTTTTAAGCACCATGTGGATAGTTTTTGAGCCTCCACCCTGTATGCTGTTTCGTCTCCACCTGTAATGACACCCAGTATGGTGGTGTCATCTGCGAACTTAATGATCACAGTGAATGGGTCAGACAATACACAATCATGTGTGTACAGTGAATACAGGTAGGGACTGAGCACACAGCCCTGTGGGGAGCCAGTGCCAAGCTTCAGGGAGGTGGATATGACAGACCCAACCCTCACTGTTTGTGGCTGGTCCCTCAGAAAGTCTTTGATCCAGTCACAGATGGAAGAGGGAAAATCCAAGTCAGTCAGCTTTTCGATAAGGATGCTTGGCAGAATGATGTTGAAAATACTATGAAAAGTATTCTGACATAGTTCCCGGGTTTCTCCAGATGGCTCGCTACAGAATGTAAAGCAGTATCTATGGTGTCATCTGTCTACCTATTCCCCCTGTAGGCAAACTGATATTTATCAACGTCCGGTGGGAGGCATGTCCTAAGGTGTTGGCAAACCAATCTCTCGAAACATTTCATTACTACAGATGTTTGTTTGTTTTGAGCAAGGGTATTCATGGCATTCTTTATGTACCCATAAATAACCCAGGCAAGTGGAAGATGGTAGCAAGGTTGACCTATGCAGAAAACAAAAAAGGGGTAGGGAGTAAGTATCAGGAGCAGGGGTGAAATGTAAAATGTGTTACTACCGGTTCTGTGGGCATGGCTTGGTGGTGGTGGTGAGGTAATGTGACTGGGTGGGCCTGGCTAACTTTTTTTTTTTAAAAAAAACTTTTCAAAGCATTTTTTCTAATGCTTTGAAAAGCCTCTGGCGATCAGGCAACTCAGCTGGGGTCATCAGAGAGGCTTTTTAAAAAATGCTTTGAAAAGCCTCTCTGCCTATCAGGCAACTCAGCTGGGATCGTCAGAGACTTTTCAAAGCATTTTTTTTTACCACCCAGGCCAAGAGGTTGCAGAAAAAAATGCTTTGAAAAGCCTCTGACGATCCCAGCTGAGTAGCCTGATCGCCAGAGAGGCTTTTCAGTAAGAAAATAGTAAGAAATAATAATAAGTAATAATAAGTAATAATAAGTAATTATATATATTTGTTTTCTGAGGTTTTCGTGGGTATTTGTATGTAGGTCTTTGGTTATTCGGGTTTTCTTCCGCTTAAAATTGGAAGTACCTTGGCGACATTTCAACAAAGTCTCATTCGTTATCTTCAGGCTGGTGTCTTCGGCCTTGTGCTTCTAGGAGCAATGTGTGATCATGGTTGTTTCTTCTTTTTAACTTATCTATATAAATTTATATATATATAAATTCAAACAATTCTGTAGTAAAAGGCTACTCTTAACAACATAATTATTACTGTCTATAGTTCCACAAAAGAGTATATTATAATCCATGCGCTGGAATTTTGGACACCACAAAGGTGTTTGTTTTTTCTCTGTATGCTGTTTTTATTGTGTCTCAAAAATGTAAGAGCCAGCAAGATGACAGCTTTAATTAACACAACCAGTTTCTCACTGGATCATTGCTTCAGAAATATTTTCTTACCAGATTTCTCAATGCCTTTGACAATGGTAAAGCTTCTAATAATTCTTAAAAATTCAGATAAATATTCAGATATGTGTCTGCCTTGAAAATAGCCCATGTGGAATTGTGTAGCACATCACCAGAAGAAATGTTTTATGAGATTTTGTATTATGTCATAAAATGCTTTATGATAACACACAATGTTGATTGCCCCTAGGTTTACCTATATTACATACCTGTTGCACAAGTTGCATTGGCTCACAGTTTTCTAATGGTTGCAATTCAAGATGCTAGTTATCACCTTTAAAGTCCTACATAGCACAGGCTGAGGTTATATGCAGGACACCCTCTCTCTGAGGGTATCTGCCCATCCCACCAGAGAGGATAGGATAGGCATGTTCCAGATTCCTTTTTTCAAATATGGCTACCTTGTGGGTCTTTGTAAGCGTGCCTTTTCCATTGCAGCCCCTGCACAACGGAACACGCTCAAGTCTCAGATCCAACAGGCCTCCATCCTTTTATCCTCTTAAAGAGAATTTAAAACTTGGCTCTTTCCTCAGGCACTGGAAGAATGAACTGAAAATGTGGGTTGCAGCAGAGAAGTGTGGTTATGGCACCAGGTTTTTCTGCTTTTTGTTTAGTTGGTTGGTTATATATAATGGTTTGTTAATTGTAAATTGCCCAGTTTGTTTCTAAAAGTTGGTTTTAAAACATTTGTTTTCAATAAATAAGTAAATAAATAAATACATGTTATGCTGCGTTATGTTTCACAGATGTTTAATTCGGTGGTTTGTCAGCAAGACACAAATCTATATTTATTCTACAAATGTCTTAATATGGAAATAAGACAATGGTTTTTGCAAGAAAGAGAGAGCCAATCATACTAAGAACTGGCTGGTCTACATTGTCAGACATGCAATGCTGAATTAAGCCATTCATAAAAGGTTGCTCCCCTATAGACTAGAGTTACAGCTCTAGACTAATGGACTGTCACATTTTGGACATTATCAGTGGAATGTTATGGTTTAGATTTCTTTGTAAATCTGTAGTACCCTTGTGTATGTTGTATTGTACGCTACAAAATACTGACCTTGCAAAGTAATGGTTTCTAATAATACTCAAAACAGTAGTTGAATTGCAGAAAGTACTATCTAGGAGTGCCAAAAGTTTAACAAACGCTGCAATTGTCAGCAAAACGGATTGCTTCTTTAGAAACCATCAATCATTCTGTCTTGCATGCAATCAAAATAAACTCAGCAAAATTCATCGAATACATTTACTGTGATTCTCTCCATGCAGAGCCTCTGATGCACATTTATGATATTCTGAAAACATTTTTGTGTCTTGCCAACCACCTAAGTCAGTATTTGTCTCAGGTTTATGATTTTTTTTTAAAACAGTGTCTCTGCAATGAAAAACATACTTCTTGCATTCACTCATATATTTTTTCTTTCCCTGAAGACTATCTACAATATACTTTCCTCCTTTATATTATTGGAACATTCTTGACTTGTATGTTTTTTCCATTACTCTGACTTTCTCAGAGATTAAATCCTATCATGAATCAGTAAGACATTAAAATGAAAAATAAAACTCAAGACAAATAGGTAAACAAAAAAACTACATAGTGAGTCAAAAATACCCAAACAAATATATACTGATGATGTTTCAACTGGTGATTATTAGGAATTATAATGAATAACTAGATGAAAATATTGATATATGTTTGGCAAACAGTTGGGAATGATTAGAAAAGCAACTGAAAACAACGCTGTCTGAATACTGCTGTATGAACTCTATACAAGTACATGGTGGAACTACCATGTTTCCCTGAAAATAAGACCCTGTATTATATTATTTTTGAACCCTGAAATAAGCGGTTGGCCTTATTGCCATGCGCTCAAAAGCCCTATTGGACTTATTATCAGGGGATGTCTTATTTTGGGGAAAACAGGGTATATTTAGAACATTGTGTACAATTCTGGTCATCAGAAATTATTTTAAAAAATTCTGCAGAGCTGAAAAAGGTCTATTATTTGTTTTTTGAGTATAATTGGTGGATTGTTCATTTCCAATTTAATAAAAGACAACAGTTAATGCCAACCAACACTATATTAATGATTGCAAAGTTATTAGTTATACCAGTACTGTCAGTACTATTCCAGATAAAACAAAACATGTGTAAGATCTTCTAAAACCCAGAGCTATGGGTATTTCTTCCTGAGGGAAATAAATTGCTTTAAAAGAGAACGACAATCACTGAGAGGGTGCACAGCCCACATCTCCTATAGAGTTAGAACCCTTTATATTCTTTCCATTGAAGTTAGTCTGAGGTGGGCCAAATCTCTGCTGAGGAGACATTTCCTGGACATCAAAATAACCAATGCTATGACCCACAGGTGAATCAGGAGCCAGAAAAGGCTCCTGAAACATGATCATCAAACATGATCAAGGCAGTAATGAGGAAACATAAAATACTCACAGCTTCAAACCTTAGGAGAAAAAAGTAAATAAATTGAGACAGGATCAAGTGAAAATAGTAGCTAAGTAAAAATGTCAAATTCTTCCTTATACTCAATTAAAGTAATTTTGTATTAATGTAATTAAAATTAAAATTTCTATTTTATTAAACCTTTAGAGAAAATTGATGAATCATGGTGATTCTTAGTCCATTGAATTACATAATATATGTACATGTGGAAAGTCACAGATGGGGGAGGGGGGAATAATTTGTGTGAGTGTGTGTGTGTGTGTGTGTGTGTGTGTGTGTGTTGGATCAATATACTTTGTTTGTGCAGGTACTGAAACAAAAGATATATCCAGGTTATTATCAGATTATTCTTAAAATATACAAGAAACATCAATTAAAAATGCAACTTAAAACTAGCACACCCTTTCCAAAACAGGTGTTCTTAGAGGTCCAACCTTTTCTAATTTTTCTTTTCAAAACAAAAACCCAAAAAACCCAAAATGAATTTGCCATTTGTGGATTTTACAGTTTCACGTACAGTATGTTCTATTTGAAATATTCCAGAAGACATTTTTTAAAAATTAAGAAAAAATATAAATGAATGCAAATTCAGTAGAATAATATATCAGGATATAATTTTAACTGTCACAGAACTGAGACTGTAAACCTATAAATACTTACATGGCTATATTTTCTACTGTGTAGGCATAAATAGGACCTCTGTACTAAATAGTTGAACAGTTTTTAAATATTTTTAAATGGTGGGAAAGCCCTGCTTTTTAAAAAAGTTGTATTTTCTAAATTTTCTAAATTTCTACAAAGAATAAAATATAAAAACATTAAAAAAAGATAGCAAAAAATTGGGTGGGTAAAGTGCAAGGGAGAAAGGGGAAAAAGGAGCAAAAAAGAAAGTAACCTTTGATTTTCTTCAATACAAATATAAAATACATTAACTTTGTGATCTGAAATTCAATAATACACAGATAATTATAAACAATTCTAATCATCAAATCCCACAATTAATATAAAAAAATTTTCAGTCTCAAGCAAAAGTCCAAAAGTGGTTTCTACACAGAAACAAAACTAAAGTTTTTCTTTAATCAAAGTAGTTAGTTTCACAATCCAGTCCATTATGAGAATCTGTGGATCTTTCCATCTCTTGCATGCAAAAGTCCCACTGTTATCATAGATAAATACAAAGTCCCATTGTTCTTTTTTTCCCAACTGCTTATCATCAAACCTAGAAGAAAAAACTCTGGTTTCAACTGTACACTAATTTTAAGAATTTTTTGAATTAAAATACGTATCTGAGCCCAATAATTCTTACCATTCTTACATGTCCACCAGGGGTGGGTTCTACTTACCTTTACTATCGGTTCGCAATGGGGCCGCTCTTCTGTGCATGCGCAGAATCTACTGATGACGTCGGGGTCAGTGGGCAGAGCCTCCTGCCAGTTTTACTACGGGTTCTATAGAAACGGTGCGAACCGGGGGCAACCCACCACTGATGTCCACCAAAGGTGATAAGCAGTGCCTTTGGATTGATTACATTTCCAATATATATTTTAAACATTATTAAACATCTTAGACAACCTATCAGGTGTTAAATTCTGGTGGGGGAAAACGTTCATGTTAATGAACAATTATAATGACAATTATAATTTATTCCACTTCAACAAGTCCTTTTAAATATCATTCCATGTTTTAACATAATTATTCTGAAATGACATACAGTTCATATTAGTGACTGTAACTCCCAGATATTTAACCTTCTTCTCAATTTTGAAACCAGTCTTTTTCATCAGCCTCTTGATCTTCTCTAGTCATATTCTTAACCAACATCTTTGGTTTTGGTTTATTTTAAAACTGGCTACTGCACCAAAGCTCTTCAGTTTCTTCATTAAATATTTAGTGCCGTTACTTGGTTCTGGTAAAAACAAAACTTAATCACCAGCGAAAGCCCTCAGTTTATAAGTGTCTTTTTTAATTTTTCAGACCCCTTATTTACTCATCCTAATGTCTTTGTTCAATTCTTCTGAAACTAAAATAAAAAGCAAAGGGGACAAAGGATACTCTTGTCTTGTCCCCTCTTAGTTAAATCATAATTAAGCTTAATTAAATCATATTAACTATAATGTGTGACTTTTGAGATGTGTATATCAATTTAAACCCATGTATAAAATTCACCCCAAAGTCCATATCCTCCAAGACTTTAAACATAAAAGACCAGTTCAAATGATGAAAAGCGTTCTCTGTATCCAAAACAATAAATGCTGCTTCATTCTTGATATGTTGTTGTAAATGCTCTATCGCATCCAATATAATTTTCACATGGTCTCTCAATTGTCTTCTCGGTAAAAATCCACAATGATTCTCACAAAAAAATCCTATAAGTTTTTTTTAAGTCTATCAACCAATATTGTTGCAAATATTTTATAACCGGATGAACCCGGCTTTTGAGAGCCAGTGATTAAAACATCAGGTTAGAAACAGGGAGACCCTGAATTTTAGATTCAGCTTTGGCATGAAGCCAGCTAGGTTTCCTTGAGCCAGTCACTTTCTTTCATCTCTAGGAAAGCGGCAATGGCAAAACACTTCTGAAAAAAACTACCAATAAAATTGTGGAGACTTTTCCAGGCATGATTGAATTTTAAATGGATCATATCTGACTATGGCGTTACAGAGAATAAAAGGAAAACAAGCCATATTTTTGAATCTGTGCTTAATTTTAATTCCACAGATCTTTTAGTTTTTCACCATTTGTATCCAACTTGCAAGTATTCATTCCATTTCTCCGGTAAATAAGCTTATTTTGCTCTTGGATACACTGATTTTGAAATCTGTACTCTTCTCTTCATCATACAATATAACATTTACTTCAAATCATCAGGTTCTCAGACAATAACACAACATTGTTGTACATGTCCAGTCATGTCCACAACAGGTATTGGAGACTGCTTGCCTAATTTCAAAAAATATCATTTCATCAAAATTGTTTTGTATTTTCTTTACTTTTTTAAAATTATAACCCTTCTTTGCCTCCTTTTTGCACATTATTTGCTACTTTTTTCTTCTGTACACATTAGATTGTAAAATATAATTTTGTGCTTTGTTTTTTTATAGCAATCATTATTCTGTAGTCTTCTCTATACTCTTTCAGGGGGAAATCAATGGGGTAAAATACCTGTAGGATGTGCAGGTTTCTTGATAAGTAGAATTGCTTATGTCTACTTTGGTTGCACTCCACATGGACACAATTCGCTGGAGTTAACAAAGTAAGATCTTGCATAGTTAACTGATATTTTTGAGCTTATTTAACATCTAAAACTGAATAGAGGCCTCAATGGAGGAACTCTGCACCTATTGGATGGATCCTTGCCATTCTTGATTGAAATGTTCTGTGAATGTGAACCTTCCTGACAATAGAAATTTGACCTGTCTTGATTAGTGATGTGGCCTTTATTACTGTAACAGAAGGAAGATTTGTTTGCAGAAAATGCACTCTAGGAATAGGCAAAGTTGGTCACCAGCTAGCCTCATCTTACCAGGAGAAGACTCAAAAAGCATATGCTCCATGTGCGAGTACCTGAGAAGAAAAGCAGAAGGAAGTGACTTCAAATTATTAACATTCTAGAAAAAAAACAGACATCAGTTTTGAGATGAAAATAGAACTGGTTGTTCCTTGTCAGTGATCTTTGTTGCAACCTGAATAAGTAGTACATCCCTCTTGTCTTATCAGACTTCTCACAGTATTCTGTACCATTGGCCATGGTGTCTTATTGGACCATCTAGAAAGGTCAGAAGTCAGGGGCATTCTATTGTTCTTGTCCTTTCTGAGTGGGTAGTTTCAGTTTATAATCATAGGAAAACATGTGTTCATAGCCCTAATTGCTTCCCACCCTTTTACTTCATCATTCCACTAAGCATCCTTTTCCCTATTTCCAGTTTCTCAATCTCTTCACTTTCACTCCATGTTGTTCTATTTTCCTTTACTTCCAGGTCCATTTTTCCTAACAGCACTCTTTGTAATAATGAAATAATGGTGTCCATTCAGAAATTCTTATTGTCCTTGTGTTTCATCATAAACAATCAAACAAATCATTCTTTTTCCATATAAATATTCATGAATTGACTGATTCTTAAGTTTCAAATAGAAAACAACCAGTCATTTTTCTAAGTAAATACTCACTCAGTCATATTTGGGTACAAATAATCTAATTACTTTTTCTGCTGGTTCTCATTTCAGTTCCACCCATCTGTCACCTAAGAAACTAATTATTTCCACATGTCACATTCCTATACAATGTTCCATAGTTTTCCCCAAGAGATATTCGTAGTTCTTCCATTAACATCTTTTACAGATTACAATGGCTGTTATTATTATCATCAGTATAGCAACAGTGTATTCATTACACTATGAGTGTAATGATCAAAAGTGATGATCAAGTGATCAAGAAAATATCTACCCTAACTGCTGCCACCATCAACTTAGCACCATGATTCCTATGACCAGGATACAGGGGTGAAATCCAGCAAGTTCTGACACGTTCTGGAGAACCGGTAGTGGAAAATTTGAGCAGTTCAGAGAACTGGTAGTGGAAATTTTGAGTAGTTTGGACAACCGGTAAATATCACCTCTGGCTGGCCCCAGAGTGGGGCAGGAATGGAGATTTTGCAATATTCTTCCCCAGGAGTGGGGAGGGAATGGGGATTTTGCAGTATCCTTCCCCTGCCACGCCCACCAGGCCATGTCCACCAAGCCACACCACGCCCACCAAGCCACGGCCACAGAACCGGTAGTAAAAAATTTTGGATTTCACCACTGCCGGGATATGATATTTAATTCTTACAATTAATGGCCAGTATATTTCTTCTCTTAATTTGTCAGATCCACTTTTAAAGTTTTCATTGCCATCAGTAATTATCCTGATGATTGTATCACAAGAGGACAAAATTTTGCTGGGTAACTTTGTTTTTCCCTTGAGAATGCAAGGCTGTTCCTGCTGTTCCTGCTCAATTCACAAAAGAAATAGCAAAGATGTACCTTATGAATTCACTCAGTTAAATGATACATCTAGCTTGGCTCTGAGCTATTGCTGTTTTTTTCTTAACACATCAATGATGCTTTAGATTTTCTTCAAAGAGGTAATACTCCAACTCTTTGCACATTTCAGTTGCACAGAGTTAGATTGTTTGCATTTCTTCAAGTTGCATGAATATTTGGTGCTTCCTGAATTCTTGGTTTAATATTTTCATGAAGGTCCTGGTGCATAAATTGTTCTGAGATTCCTGCTCCTCTTTTGGAGCAATCCCTATTGAGAACATCACCAACTGAACTGTACTGCACGTGGACTGTACTTTTGTCTTTCCCACATAAACTCGGTATTCCAAGAGAGAGATGAGCAAGCCTTGGAGGAAGGAATGCCCACAATATCCCATTAAACTATGGGAGGAAAGGTAGGAAATAACTCTAATTAAGAAATACAATAAATAAAATCTTTGGGACAAAAATTTGGGCAAAGCTATCATAGAAAAAAAAATGCAAATATGTATTTCTAATATAACAATTGTATAATCTGGTAAAGTACAGAAAGTTTACACATTAAAATATAGTATTGCTTGTATTCTGGATGGATGAAATTAGATTCCCAATCATGTTGTAATCAAGGAAAATAATAGTAATGAAAATACTAACACAATCGCAGAAGTGCTCTAATGCACTGAAAATAAATATCTCATGATTATATACTAGTAGTGTCTATTAACTAAAATTATCTTGTTTAATTTCTGTAATGCATTCCCTATTTCTATATTGTACATATATATGAATAATTTCAAATGGAAAATGAATAAAGAAAGAATAACACCCCAGTTTTCACATTTATCAAAGCAGCCCAAGGAACAAGACTATCAGCAGCCATAATACCAGCCTTGTCTTAGCAAATAAAATACTATAAGGACGCGATGCATAAGAGTTGAAACAATGGAGATTTTTCCTTTACCAGAAGGAAGACTTGATAAACTCCAGTAAATTTAATCATTTACTTTTCATAATATATATCTATTTTACTTAATGACTGTGACTGAGATGGTTGCCAGTCAAAACTTCTGCCTTTCTTCATCTAACTAAGGAAATACTTTAAAAGTGTAAGGGAAAGAATGAACATACTAACACTTTAAAGAATGGTATATAGTGAGCAGGATTACATTGAATTTTGGTGTCTGTTTTATATAAAAAAAACTTGTGCAGCTGGATAAGAACTAAAATATTTTGTTGTTTTGCTATAATTTGAATAGTTTGGAGATAAATGCTTTTGATAACAGTCTAGTTACCAATTAACTGTAAAATTAAGATGGCATATGTTATGTGATAATAGTTCAAGCACTGGATAATTTCCAGAGACAAGTCAGAGTATGCATTTCATGAACTTTGAATCTCTGAACAGCCCAGGCCCTCTATACAAAATAAACAGTTTGAGAGTAATAATTTGCATGGCTATGAGCACCATACCATATTTCTGTTTTTTCCCCGCAGTCCATGAAAAAAACCTACCAATGCATTTCATGGGAATTCCATTGTTTCTTTAAAATGAAAATGCTAACATTCATTTTGATGCCTATTTGACTAGTTTACTAAATGTGTTAGAACATAGGTTTTTTTCATTAGAGTTTTATTATCCTTGGTAGTGAAACATCCATATTAATAGAACTATATAACTAATGATACAGTATGCCTACTACAACATGAAATTATGGTATAATTGCAATAAGCAAGTTCAACAGGAAATATATCAGAAAAGTACTAAGTCAAAAAGGTACAAGCAAAGCAAAAGAACAGCCAACCATAACTTCATTAATAATTTGTTTTGTATTTACTCAGAAAAAAACAAATGGATTGATGAAATGAAATGAAAAAAGCAAAAATGAATTAGAAATAAATTATACAATTCTCTCATCCAATTTGTGCAATTTATTTATTTACTACAGTAAATTATTAAGAACAAAATGTTTGACTGTGTTTTGATTAGCATGCTTTGATATTAGTCAGTGTAAATATCACTTTGGTTTACACTCCAGAATTTTCTGCTGGGGCATTTATTCATTTACACTAGTGTAAAGAATTGGGAGGGAGGGGAGCATTAAAAAGTAAATTTATTTAGATACAATAAATAATGATGTGGAATGATTTCCATGTTATCAACGGAACATATAGACTACCAAAATAGTCAGATTTGATGATGATCAAAGATTTATTTTTAGTATAGTTACTGATCATCCAAATCAAGTATCTTTAGATATCAGTCATGAATATGTACAGTAGATTAAAAAAATAATTAACCAGAAGACATCCATTTATTAATGATTACATTATTTGGGAATTTCAAGCTGATTTTGCTGCTTTTGTTTTGTTTATTGATTTAGTACTCTGGCCATTATAATAGACAATATACATCTATTCAACGTAAGGAATGAGAGATCAAGATACAGTATTCCAGTGTTTCTCAACCTCAGCAGTTTGAAGATTGATGGACTTCAACTCCCAGAATTCCCCTGCCAGCTAGCAGAATAACACACATCTACTCAATGTAAGGAATACGAGATCAAGATACAGTATTCCAGTTTTTCTCAACCCTGGGAGCTTGAAGATGGATGACCTTCAACTCCCAGAATTCCCACAGCTAACTAGGCTGGTGGGGGAATTCTGGTAGTTGAAGTCCACCCATGTTCAAGCTACTAAGGTTGAAAAACACGACAGTATTCCAAATATGGAAGAATTCAACTCAAAAGTTGATCAAAGATCAAAAACGATCAAAGATCTATGAAGGAGTATCAGTAAAATAAATGAGCTTCTCCTATACAGTATATGTACAGGTCAAATGTAATTTAAAATTTACATAATTTTGATGATGGGATTACATTTGTCTAGAGAAATATTCCAGGTTAGAAATAATTTTTATAAAACATTTATAGGTCAAGAATAACAGAGTTGGAAAGGACCTTCTAGTACAACCCCATGCTCAGGCAGGAAGCTCTATCCCATTTCAGTTAAATGATTGTCCAATCTCTTTTTTAAAAACTTCCAGTGTTAGAGCATTCACAACCTCTGGAAGCAAGTTGTTTCACTGATTAATAGTTCTATCAGGAAACTTCTCCTTAGTTCTAGGTTTCTTCTCTCCTTGATTAGTTTCCATCCATTGCTTCTTGTTCTTCCTTCAGGACAAGTGTTGGAAGGCTACATCCATTCTGTTACTTCAAATATCAGTACAGTTACAGCTTGAAAACATGAGGCAAAATTTCACATTTGTTATGATATAGTGAGGCTTTCAGTTAGTTAGTGGGGAAATTGTCAGGGATATTGATGGTTAGAACTCAATATTGATCTTACTTGTTATCATGTTAGAATAGAATAGAATAGAATAGAATAGAATAGAATAGAATAGAATAGAATAGAATAGAATAGAATAGACTAGACTAGAATAGAATAGAATAGAATAGAATAGAATAGAATAGAATAGAATAGAATAGAATAGAATAGAATAACAGAGTTGGAAGGGACCTTGGAGGTCTTCTAGTCCAACCCTCTGCCCAGGCAGGAAACCCTACACCACTTCAGACAAATGGTCTGACAACATCTTAAGAAGACAACATCTTCTTAAAAATTTCCAGTGTTGGAGCATTCACAACTTCTGCAGGCAAGTTGTTCCACTTATTAATTGCTTTAACTGTCAGGAAATTTCTCCTTAGTTCTAAATTACTTCTCTCCTTGATTAGTTTCCACCCATTGCTTATTGTTCTGCCCTCAGGTGCTTTGAAGAATAGTTTGACTCCCTCTTCTTTGTGGCAATGCCTGAGATATTGGAACATTGTTATCATGTCTCTCCTAGTCCTTCTCTTCATTCATGTTGAACTTCATGTTGGGTAAGTTCAAGATAGTTGATGTCTATTTAGCTTTTTCTGCCTATGATCATTTCTCTTCTAGTTCCTTCAAACTATGCATGATGTGTAACAAAATAAAATATTATTTGGGTTCTTTTTAAAAAATTATCAATGATCCATAGAAAAGAAATTGGAAGAATTGTTCAGAAAATGTTGTTTGTGCTTTTCCCATCTCTTTATAAAATTATTTCCAGATGGTTGTAGCATATTCAAATATGTAGCATATTCAAATATGTAGCAGCGATTATTCCTAGCTACTCTGGATGCAATTTTTGAGTGTTATGATTGTAACATATCTGAAATATGCCAGGTCAAGGGGTGGCATTGTATTCTTAAATACTAAAGAGTCAATATACCCTGCAGTCAGGGATGAAATGCTCCTGGTTTGGACTGGATTACCTGATCTGGTAGCAATGGTTGCGGGTGGTTTGGAGCAAAAATCCCTGCGCCCACCCATGCCCAGCTGAGCTGTGCGATCATCAGAGGCTGTTTCTTTTTAACTTTTAAAAGCATTTTTTCTACAAACTCTTCAGCTGAAAAAATGCTTTTAAAAGTAAAAAAAAAAGCCTCCGATGATCGCGCAGCTCAGCTGGGATTGTCAGAGGCTTTTAAAAGCATTCGGCCAAAGAGACTGCAGGAAAAAAAATGCCTTTAAAAGCCTCTGATGATCCCAGCTGAGTTGCCTGATCGTCAGAGGCTTTTAAAAGCATTTTTTTCTGCAACCTCTAAAGGTTGTTGAAAAAATGCTTTTAAAAGTAAAAAGAGAAAAAGTTGGCCATGGCCACCCAGTCATATTAAACCCCTCCCCCCACCAAACTACACCCACAGAACTGGTAGTAACAAATTTTAGATTTCACCCCTGCCTGCAGTCCTTGTCCTGGAAAATGAAGGCCACTTGATTAGATATAGTGAATAAAAACAATGAACTTGGGCCTGAAGAGTACATATTTAATCTCACTGGGATCATACCTTCTTTCTCACATAATTACATTATCAGATGCATAAACTCTTATGAGTCATAATTGTTAAATTATATTTCATACATTTTTTTTTTTAATTTTGATTTATATGCCGCCCTTCTCCGAAGACTCAGGGCGGCTTACAATGTGCTCAGCAATAGCCTTCATCCTTTTGTATATTTATACAAAGTCAGCTTATTGCCCCCACAACTGGGTCCTCATTTCACCTACCTTAGAAAGGATGGAAGGCTGAGTCAACCTTGAGCCTTGGCGAGATTCGAACCCTGCAGTAATTGCAGGCAGCTGGTCTTAATAAGCTTAATAACAGGGTGCTTTAAACCCCTGTACCACCAAGGCTCTTTTTTTAAAGTTATGCATTTCATATCAAATGGTAAATGTATTTATTTTACATTTTAAACATAATATCTATTTTAAACATGAATTTTGAAACTTTTTTTTTGTCAAATGGATCTCGCTATACAGGTAGTCCTTGACTTACAAAAATTCATTTAGTGACCATTCAAAGTTACAAGAGGACTGAAAAAAGTGACTTATGACCATTTTTCACAGTTACAACCTTTGTGGCATCCCCATGATCATGTGATCAAAATTCAGATGCTTGGCAACTGTTTCTTACTTAGGACCATTATTGTGTCAGTCATGTGACCATTTTTTGTCACCTTCTGCAAAGCAAAGTCAAGGGGGGAAGCCAGATACTTTTGACAACCTGGTTATTAACTTATCAACTGCAGTGATTCATTTAACAACTGTGGCACAAAAGTTCATAAAATGGGGGGAAACTCCCCCATTCTGACTTAACAACAGAAATTTTGGGCTCAGTTATGGTATAAGTCAAGGACTACTTCTATTTATGTATTCATTTACATAATTTTTGGATATGTAAATTCTGCCATCAGCATGGAATGCTATTCTTATTGCGAATAATAATTCTGATTATTATACTATATGCATTTCCTACCATATCATAAGCCAATCTTAAAACAATGTATCACAGTCTTGCAAGCAAATCTTTAAAAAAATGATCAAACAGTATGTGAGGAAAGATTTTAAAATTAAGCAGATAATGATTTTTAGTAAATACTTAATGTCTCATAGTAATGGTGCTTATTCTGTGTAGCTCACACTTAATTTTTTTCTGCAATAATGATCCTGATGATGATGCCATAGAAACTTTCAGTCACTTATACTGTAGACATTTAAGAAAACAAACCAGACGTAAGTTAGATAGAGATATAAATAAAATTAATCAATTAACCATAATAATACCAGAAATAAAGAAACAATTCATAGAATCAAAATCTATAATTTATCTTTAAAAACAAACAAACCATAATGTTGATTAACAAAAGCATCCTCATGAGCTTTCAGAAGGTCGGTTACCAAGAAGACCAGTAAATATGGAGATGATTCCAAATAATGATAGAAAACAATGCTTTCTAGCTTAGCCTCCCACACCTCATGAAAATACAACACTATCAGCACCTTCTCTCAGGAGGACTTCCTTAGTCAACAAAGGTTGGAATCAGTAGTACTGCAAGTATCTTGAGGCCCAGATATATATAACTTTATAAATCAAAATTATACTTTGAACTGCACTCATAAACCTATTAATAACCAGTGAAAGGTGACATGTGTAATGTGATATGTGTAATGTGAACATAGCAATCAATAATCAATCAGACTTTTGGACCAAATATATAGTCTTCAAAGGCAGTCCCATGGAAAATAGGTAAAGGAGTTCCTGTGAATTTTATTCTGCTAGTCGTAGCCAACTTTAGGGAGCCGTGCTCATCTGTTTCTTTAAGCCATTCAGCCAGTGCTGTCCAAAGATGTTTCTTCAGTCATGTGGCCAGCATGACATCATGCTGCAGCACGAATAATATGGTGAAATATGGAATGCTGTTACCTTCCCACCAAAGTGGTACCCATTTATCTACTTTCCTTTACATGCTTTCAAACTACTAGATTGGCAGGAACTGGGGCATGTGACAGGAGCTCATTCCGTCACATGGTGGTAGGACTCGAACTGCCAGAGTATAGACTTCTCTGGTATCTTTTAAGCCATTGAATCACTGCGCCTATCCCATGAAAATACATTGCAGAAAACTAACCATCTGAGTTACAGTAGCCAAATGTTTCCACTCTAGAAATGGCTATAATGAATGACTAGTCAATGCCTTTACCTGACTATCAAGCAGAAGTTGTGAGTCCAGAACTCTTCTAAGTCACAATCTGCTTCCTCAGAGACAGTGTCACACTTTCAGGATATAACATTTCATGTGATATAGCAGTGATGGCTAACCTTTTTGCCGTTGTGTGCCAAAAGCAGGAGGAGCGCGGGGGGGTGTCACACACACGCGTGCCCACACCCATAATTTCTTTCTTGGAGCCTGGGGAAATGGCCTCCCCCTCCCCCCAGAGGCCCTCTGAAGGCCGGAAACAACCTGTTTCCCAACTTCCAGTGGGACCAGAAGGCCCGTTTTTCACCCTCCCCAGGCTCCAGAGGCTTTCTAGGAGCCTAGGGAGGGCAAAAATGGCCTCCCCCTCCCCCCCGGAGGTGAGAAACAGCCTGTTTCCCAACTTCCGGTGGGCCCGGAAGGCCTGAAAATTAGCTGGCTGGCGTGCGCATGCGTGCTGGAGCTGAGCTAGGGCAACACTTGCATGCCCACCGATATGGCTCCGCGTGCCACCTGTGGCACATGTGCCATAGGTTCGCCATCATGGTGATATAGAATTGTGATGATCAAACATAATTTCATCTTGCCTGGGTTCAACATTATTAATCTAAAACCAAGATGATTTTACTCTATATGATGCAGTTCTTTTCATATGTCAGGCCTTTATTATAACATGGGAAAAATCCTTTGTTCAATAGTAGGACTGAGTAAAATAGAAGTTAGATTTTTTTTTTCCATTTCTAAAGGCAAAATACATAAAAGTATCTTGTAAAATGTAAAGCCAGTCAAGATTATGCCCTGAAGTTATACTAGTCAATGCTGTGCAAAGCTTTATTGTAAAACTGTATTCTGTCTGTATTTTTCCTTGATGAAGTCTAAGACATTACTGAACTAAAACATAGACCTGAATTGCAAGTAGGTTCAATTTAACTATCCTCTCTACTTTAATTATAAACACGAGTCCACATTGTGTTTTCATTTTTGAGTAAGAATTCTTCAGATATGATTTCACAGAAGAAGGAATAAAATGTTTCCAGACAGACTGAACCTTCCCTTTGAGGTCCAAGAAATATTTTAGTCAATATAAAGCCAATCTGCTGTCTCCAGTATATTTAGTGGAAACATTTTGTACATAGTTTACTGTGATATTACTGATTACTTGCAAAGCATATTTGAAATGGTTTTGAAAAGACTACTGGAGGAAAATATTTTACTTCCTTTATTTAGAATCCATTTTTACCTAGTAAAGACAGCAGAATTGGGGAATGATAGGTGGGAGAAAATTAGCCTTAAAATAAATGTGACACAATTTTATTTATTATTTCAGTTTTATGCAGTCTTGGGCCTGGGTGGTTGAATTTTGGGATATCTTGGTGTCCAGCTTTTGCTGGTAAATGAAGCTTTATATAGAATAGTACCATATCTATATAAAAAAAAGTGATGGATAAATACGCCAACCTGGTCTGTATATCTGAAACCTGGCAACAGAGCAATAAGGGAGCACTGTTGGAAATTTGCCCACCGAAGTTTTAGGTTTTTTGGCCATTATAACCCCAAGGCTGGAAGTGAGCTGCAGCCATAATCATGACAGACTTAAAAAGCTGTACTTAATTGTATCTGCTGAGTAGAGAAACATCACAAACCCCTGGAAGATACTTTGGATATGTTGTTGAAGTTTCCAGTTTTCTTCATTTGGGTGACTTCAACGCCTATCCCTGGGGGAAAGATTCCAGTGCAACTTATGAATTAGTGGGATCCACAGTGATGATGGGCTTGGTCCCAGAACACATGGGTGGGCACACACTTAACCCCGCCTTTAATACTAAGCAGATCAGATAATTGTCTTCCTTTTCCAAGGCCAGATCATGGATATATCTCTATCTCCACATGGCCAAATTCTTTATAAAGTAGAACCTCTGGACATGACCATAATTTGTTCCATAACTATGGTCGCAACCCAATTTGGTTGTGACCCGAACCTAATTTTCCCATTCGATTGTATGTAAATACGATCAATCCATTCCAGACCCCTATGAACTGTATATAAATATTGGTTTTTTTTTAATATTTTAAGCACAAAAATAGTTAATTATGTTAAAATAGTTAAAAAATGCTTTGGAAGGATGAGGGAATGGAAACAGAGCCACGTAAAAATATATAAAGCAGCTTTTTCTGACAGAACCATTATTAGTAAAATTTGAATGAATCTCTTAAGCTAATATTTTTAAGTTTCTGGTTTCCTTTTAACCATGTTCAGATAAATGAACTAGCTACACTATTACCTCTAGACCTAGAAACCTCTAGGTCTAATAACACATCTCTCCCTCTCCCCTTCTCTTAAACTGATAGTATTCACACCTGGATGCAGCCTGCGGGGATGGAGAACCGTGCAAGTCTAAACAGAGCCACAAATCGACTCGTTTTATACAAGGAAGGCAAAATTCCAGAGAAGTCCCATGTACTTATTTGATAGTTGGCTCTCAGTCCTTTTCCTATGTGCTATGAAGCAAACAACACTGGGCTCTTTTTTTTTTCTAAAACAGGAATTATGGGTAACTTTAAAGGCCAATTATTATAGTTGTCCTTACTGGGACAACTGCAATGCAAAGTACAGGTTCTGCAGTTCAGAGAGTCATATTACAATATATGCACCAAAGAGTGTGCTATACATATGATTTCAAATTAAAATAAAGACATGAAAGTGTGATTTTATATTGCTGGGCCTATGTTAGAATTTGGTTCACGCAAATATCTATTGTGCAGTTATTATGTTATTTAAAATCATCAGTATGACACATTTGTAGATTTTACCTTAAGTAAGGGATATAAGATTGCGAGTGAGTTTATAAACAACTATTGGATTACTTATTTGCAATCATAGATATAAATATACTTGAAGAAAATCTATTATTTAGCATTTACTCTCCAGCATAATTCCACATGATGTCAAATTTAACTTGTCTTCCACTTCTTTCAGTTTTTTTTTTTTTTAGAAAAACATTTCTGAATAAGTTTTCCCCTCTGAAATATAATTCAAAGCTGGGGAAAAAAATGTTCCAAAGCTAGAAAATCTTCAAATTAAGTTCATAGTTGGGCATGCTAAAGGGGGAATAAATGAAATCCATTATTCTTGCTAATCTGTAAAAGTATTTAGGAAGTTGAACACATGAAAAAGAAATAAAGGGAAAGGGAAAAAATGGGGGCTGATAAAGTTTCTGGCTACAATACAGGAGACATATCATTACCATATGATGTACTGTGGGTGTCAGCAGCCTGCAGTCTTTTCATTGAGGAAAACTTTGCTTTTTAACTGTGCTATGGAATAGAAGAAGCAGGAGGGGTTCTTACCAAGTGACAGTCTCGCCTCACTCAACTACCCCTCCTCCTTTCCACACCTGCAGGATCTTCTGCCTGGCTCTTTTCGGTTAATTGCATCTCAGCTCCAAGAGTGCCTGTTGCAAATCCCTGGATGAAAAGGTATGGTTTTCATTAATAATTGTTCTGAATGTATTTTCACTTTTAAAAAGCAAAATCTTTCTGGGAGTGTAAGAAAAGTTCTTAGTTGTGGGGGGGGGAATGTTGTGGGGGGGGGAAATGTTGTATCTGTAATATTTGAGAACGTTTTTGAGAACATTTGATATTTCCTAACCATATTTTACATTTTAGGGAGATTTTTTGGTTGTTGTTATTTTTAGAATGCTTCTTAAGGCATTTTGCAGCTATGGATTTTCTTGCATTGTGGAGTTTGGAGTGGGTGATATTGTAAAACGAAAGAACTGTGAGATTTCATGTTTACACTTGAAAAACTGGAATGTTTTTCTCCCCAACGATTATTTTAAATTAAAGAGGAAATCCAGTCCTCATAGGATCAAAGATCCTTCTAAACATTCTAAAGTTGTATATTTCGTATGTATGTAGTGATTAGATATTTTAGACAGGGAAATTCTCAGCTGAAAAGTACTAAAGACAAACAAACGGAGCTGTACAGTGGAAAAAGCAAAGAACTGTAAAAGCAGATACTCACCCTGTCTGAAAATTGATATTCATGTGTTTCTCCAAGACTCTGACTGCATCCTGCAGAATTCCATATTTAACTCACCAGTTAGTAATACCTAATAAGTTTTGGGTACCTGAAATCGATTTATAGCTTTATCAAAGGATGGTTATCAAAGGATAATTCTGAAGTAAAACAGAACTGTAGTTTTCTCTTCTCTAAAAGCAAGATAAAGTATTGTCTTCCACCAGTCAGTTAAGTTAAATATTTATTCCAAGGATTGTGGCTACAGCTGATTCATCTTGCAGGAAGAGATCTAAAATCCTGGACAGAATACCACAACAAAATGCAGTATGCACCATCACCTCTGTGCTCAGTGTAATGTAATGTATTGTTTCAAAATATATTTCCCATAGCTAGTTTTTGTTGCTTGAGGAATTCAGAGGTTTTGTATGTTTCTTCATAACCATGCATGTTTATTCTGAAGTAAATATTTATGCAGAAGAATATCCCATTAGGCTCATGGGACTCACTCCCATTGTACAGTCATGGAGCACTTGATGAGAAAGCCTAAAGTTACTGAAGAATACAGCAGGATAAGGCCCATTGTTAAGGGCAGAATGACCTTGTTTAATTATATAGTATTAAAATGCTTTTAAAAACAGCATTTTAATAATTCATAAGCATTGGTTGGTTGTGATTTAAATGTAATAATCATATATCCTTTATACCTCCAAATCAAGAATCAAAATTAGTTAAGCTTTAATTGAAAGCAATTCTTTAAAGTATACACTATCTAATCCAAAGTGTCCCTTTGTTTTTATAGTGTCATGATATTTCATTACTATTAGATAATTAAAAATCATAATCGTATGAATTAGTCTACATGCCATGACTAATTTGATGACCAAAACAGCAATTTTAGTATATATATATTAGTGTTAATGCCCATGTTCTTCCCTAATATTCTTTTGAAATAGAAAAATATATTTATTCACTATACACTAATGAATCAGTTAATGCAAAATAAGGCAATTGGCTAGAATTTCTGGGCACTCTAGTCTAAACTATCTATATAGCTTTGGGTTGAGGTAGTTACAGTGGTGGGATTCAAGTAATTAACAACCGGTTCTCTGCCCTAATGATTTCTTCCAACAACCAGTTTGCCAAACTGCTCAGAAAGTTAACAACCGGTTCTCCCGAAGTGGTGCGAACCGGCTGAATCCCACCACTGGGTAGTTACCTCTAGAGTGTTAGGAGTCAGGATTGAATAGGAGATCTGGGTGCAAGTTTATATCCCATAATGCAACTTAAGAGGTGACTTTGGGGCATTTTTCTCTCCTGCTTTTCTCTCATAAGGTGATTATGGGAACAAAAGGTAGTGCATGCATATGTGAAGGAATCATGAGGATAATCCAATGTTTCACAAAGAAGAATCCACTTATATAATGGTATTTTTCTTCTTCTTTTCTCCATTCTCTGCTGGAGCCTTATGGAAGGCTGCAGAGAGAAGCAAAAATGCCTCCTCTTTATCCTAAGTCTTGAATAATTTCCACCTCTGGAAAAACTTCATTCTCTATTTTCATTCTCTATTTTGTACAAGGATTTCTCTGAAAATATCATTGGCATCCTTCAGTCTCAAGAGACTATGGTATCGTGCTCTGGAAAGAGGTCCTAAAACAGCATAATTCTAAAATTTTGTTACTTCCACTCTAATTTCTCTGCAATTAAATAGATCACCTAGTAAATTACTATTTTAATAAAATGGCATGATGGTTTTCTGGTATAAGATATAGTTTTCATATCATTTTGGCAAATAGCAAGGTCTCATGCCACAAATATATATAAAGAGCAAACAAATAAAGAACATTTTTCCTTTTCACAATGTCAGTGTTCATGTGGGAAATAATTGTCAACTATTTGCCTCATGAAACTTATGCTGATAAATACTTATTGACCCTAATTAAGATCAATAAGAGGGCAAAATTCATGCCACAGTGATACCATCTAAATTACCGGTAGATCCAAAGAAACAACAAAAGACAACATATTTGTCTGAATAAATATACTATTTATTCATATACTATTTTTATTCTAAAAATGTATTAAGAACAGTGAGCATTTGTGTTCATTTCATTTGTTCATTGAACAATGAAATGTGGCTTCATTTTTTAATTCTCTAGCAATAATATCAATCTTTTCTGTGATTTGGCTTTTGTTTGCTTTTGCTCTTGTATACAATTTAAGTATACAAAAGGAGTTTTATATAAATTTCTATTTATAGAAATCCTTTCAGCTCCTCCCATTTCTCCTTGCATCATTCACCCTGGAAGACCTGAATCTTCAATTAAAAGTTGCCTAATTAGTAATTTAAGTTCCCTACCATTTTATCATCTTAAAGTTCATTTGCACTATTATGACAACTGAAGTTTTTGTTTTCTCCCTTTGATATATAAAGTTCATTTTAAGCAATTACAACTTCCTTTCACAGGGTGTTACTACCTGATAACTTTGTTGATTGTCAAAATCAATCAACCAATCTAACCCACTCTAACCCCACTCATAAGTTTCAGAACTTCAGAATAACCATCGAAATATAAAATGTTAGGGGGAAAAAATTTCAGTCCAGTTTCTATGTTGACTAAGAATTAGAGATGGAAAGTTTGTATGACTTTTATCTATCATTATTGTTCCAGTAAAGGCATCTGTTATTAATAAAATGTAAGCTAAATCAGTGATATATACAATTGTCTCTATGTTGCTTTTTGTAACTCTGGGTTACAATGGTTCTCTGTTCCTTGTATAAATTGAGAAAATACAACCCCTCATTGTATTGACATGTGGACAGATAGACAAACATGCCCACATTTTATTTTCATTCTATTCATTTAAAAGGGGAAAAAACCCGCAATGCTAAAAATGTTTTAAAATAATGTAATAAAGGACTTTTAAAACATTTTTAAAAATCCAAACTCTACCTGAAAACTATATAATATAAGATATAATAATAATGTCATGCAAGAACAGAAGGACCAGAAATGCCATAACTGGAGGTGTTTGCATAGGGTCAGAAGGTGTCAAATAACACAAGATACATCATGCTACTGTAATACAAGCCCTGCCCCCTTAGTATATGCATTATGGCATCACACAGATGTATGAAATAGGTACAGTTTGGGTTGTAACAACACAATGATCTGTTGTCAGTGCTGACAAAATCTGGATCCTTTGGTTACGTTTGACCAGAAATCTGGACAATGGCACCAGAATACTGTGACACCAGAAGCTTCTTAAATGATAAATGTGCATACCCAAATTATCTTTCCATCTTGTACACCTTTGCTTTGACTTCTAGATTCATTCCTGCTCTGCTGAATAGATGAACTAAATCATGAAACTGGCTATCCTTTTTCTTCTATTCCTGCCACTTTGCTTGGCCAAACCATTTTATCAAAGAGGCTTGTTTGATTTTATGCTTGAAGATGAAGCAGGATCTGGAACGCCTGAACCTGCAGGATATCCTCCTATGCCAGTATGCCCATTTCGTTGTCAATGCCATCTCCGGGTTGTTCAGTGTTCTGATTTAGGTAAGTTGAATGAAATGTTACCTCATAAAATGTTTGTTTTGATTGATTTAAATGAGTTTTAATTATTCTGTGGCAATAACATTGTGTTCAATTTCTGTGTTGAATTTCCTCTAAATAAATTGAAATATGTGATGTTATATTCAATAATGTTATCAACATGTAGAAAAGTAAGGCCTTGGTTTCCAGGTCCTTTCCATTCATTTTATCCTGTCTTTTATTCCTAATCGTATGAAGAACAAAAGTGATATAATTGAATAAGGAGAAATGATCATGGGAACTTCATATAATTCATCGGTTTAACTGCAATTTATTCATTTAGCATTAATAATCTATTTTGTCCTCTTTCTACCCATGTTGGAGATGTGTTTTTTAAGACTGGATGAGGAAGAAGAAAAACAATTCAGTACAGTGTATCAATAATAAATAATCAGAACACGAATGAAAAATATTGAATATAAAGGCTATAATACCATTATGCTTTGAAGTTTTCCTAATTTCTTTCAACTATAGTAAGTTGCAAGTATAATGGAAATAGCTTTTATCTCCTGAGTTGTTTTCTGTCTTCAGTTCTTCTCATCGTTTTCAGTTCTTTGTTCCCATTACAAACTGTTTCTAATATGTAATGCACATTAATTATGTTTTATTATTAAACATAATAGAAACATTATAGAAAAATAAAATTTGAGTGTTAACTGAAGACTCTTGGCCCTATATCTTAAAAGGAATTTCAAGTTTTCTTAAATTTCCTACTGTAATCATAAGAATTATATAAAAGTTTAAATAGTGGCATATACTGATTTCTTGAGCACATTATGCATTTCTGGATATAATTTTTGGATTTATTGATAATATAAGCATATACAATGTTTTGATAATACCTGAACCAGACCATTCATCCAAAATCTTTTAAAGGTTTGTTTTATAAATGTTTGGAAAAAATAGGTGTATATTAATTGTTATCCATATTCATTTCCACTAAATTATTTCCTGAATTATATTTTTTTCAGTTTTGAAAATACTGAGTAGAGACAGTTAAGATACTTCTTTTGCTTATCAAACAGATTAGCATGCAAAAAATAAGAGAAACACATTTAAATTTAAAATTCTGTGATGCTTTTATGAACTTCTAAAGGGTATATCTATCTTGTATTCATGGTTGACTTTCTCTTAAAATATTTTTTTTTAAATGAAATGGTTGAAGTAACTACAAATGATGCTATGGAATTTTGAATATAGTTTTATTTTAATGAAGTGTTCCATTTACATATATTTATAGAATTCCAAAGATAAATACTGTCCTTATTGTAAAAGAGGAAATTGTTAGGTTGCCTGCTAGGTAATTGTGTTGCCACAAATAAGTTCCAAAGGATATGATAGAGCTCCACAGATTGTCTGTTCAAATTTCCTGTCAAAGATTCTGATTATATCCCAATTAATCAACATATTTTATAACTCTAACAAATGATATGCATTGCTTATATACCTAAGTATATGTTGCTTTATTCCAAATTACTGGGCTAAAAAATTAGGAAATCTGCCTTCCCTTCTTCCCACATCAGCAAATTATTGCTTTGCAATCAGCAGTAGAAGCTCCCCAGACTCCAAGTGAATTAATGTTGCTATGCTGTAACAAGGCTAATTGCTGCTCTGCAGATTTCCCCATTTCTAATGGACAAGAGTAGAAAATGATATCATTGCCAAACATCAAAATACCACTTCCTGTACAAACATAAATTGTGCTTGAACTAACCAATTAGTTAGTAAAAATATTCTTTAATTGCACGTTAATTGCATAGAAATATTCTTTAATTGCATGTTTGGCCATATTTGGTAGTCAGTGATAGTACTGATTTAACTGTATAACAGTTTGGGTGGAGATTGAATTTTATAACTGGTCTTAATGAAACACACACACATACTCACACACACGCACATACAAACATACATACACAGAGAGAAACACACACACATACATTTCCCAATTCTTTATTGCATCCACAATATCATGCTTTATTGAATCCACAAGTATAATTCCATTCAAACAGACAAAGGCATGTTGATTCATTGATTCTAAAGGCGAGATGGTTTAGCAGTTTAAAGATGCTGAGTTTGTCAGCTGGAAAACTGACAGCCTGGGTTCAAGACCTAAGCACTGTGCAATAGGCTGAGTTCCTGTTACTTGCCTCAGCTCCTGCCCACCTAGCAGTCCAAAAGCATGCAAATGCAAGTAGACAAAAAGCTATCACTTTGGTGGGAAGGTAACAGTGTTCTGTGTACCTCAATGTATAATCATGCTGGCCCCTTGACCACAGAAGTATCTTCAGATAATGCTGGCTCCCTCTACTAAGAATCAGAAATGAGCACCTGCTCTAGAGTCAGACACAACTGGAAAGGGGAAAGCTTTACCGTTACCTTTCTATTCCTAAATTCTGAGTGACTTATTTTCAAGAATGTGACCTAATTAGTACTTGTAAGAGTTAATTGGTTATTTGAATTTAAGTTGAATTAGAAGAATAGCCATTTTGCAGTTCACCACTCATTTTGGTTTATTAAAAGGCATTCCTCCCAATACAGATTCTTAAGGAATCTAACCATTTGTATGGTTCCTTTGGCAAGAATGTATAATTTATTTTTATTCTCTGTTTTCCATCATGTTGGCTTCCCAATCTTCTCTGATGTAGGCCCTCTTAGCAACATGATACATATATTTATTAGAAGATAAACAATTTCATAGCTGAATTCTTTGAGAACCATCAGATGGATACCATCTGGAGTGAATCTAGTGCTCTGTTTGTTTTCAGTATTTCGGGGGGGGGGGGGAAGCTAAATATTCATATTTAAAACCTCTCTGGAAAACTTACTTCTTTCATCTTTCTATGTGATTTTCTCCAGCTGATGTATTTAAGTTTAAGTTTAAAACTATTTAAACTCAAGTCTAAAGGACTCCCAACATGGCCAGTAGGCAGTAAATAATAAATGGAGGAATGTTACAGAAAATCAAGCATTGCCACATGGTTTCTTAAGGCTGGATTTATTTCATGTATTATCAGCTGATTAAAATCAAAAAAGGATGAATTATACAAATGTATTTAACCTGTGTTTGTAAGAAATCTGAAAGATAAGAGATGACATAGGTGGCAAGGTGTCTTATCTTAATCCTTAAAAATCAAATGCTCATTAGGTATTAAAACCAAGAAAAAGTCCACAGCTGATTTTTACAGCCTCAAAATTTATAGAATGTAGACTTTGAAATAGAGGCTAGGAATCTGTGGTTTAAACAATAGGAAACTTCAATAGTGAATTACTTTCTCTGAAAAAGTATTGGATAAAATGGACAAGTAAGTTTAGAGACAAGAATCTGGGAGTGTTATAGTTTTGATTTACTTTTATTTAATTTTAATAATTTTTGCAAAAATTATATATTTCATATAATGAAGTAAAAATAAACCACAGTAGACACTTTAAGTATAAAGTATCATACTTTCTTAATACAGCAGCAATCATTACATTTTTAATTCATTTATCTCCAAACCCTTTAAAGAGAGATAGTCTATACCAGTAACATAAGGTTCTACATCTAGTGAGCACAAAGGTTCAAAACTTTGTTGCCAGTTGGCAAAATCGCCTCTTGCTGTTTTTCTGTTTGCTTTCCTATCCCTACTTTGAAAATTGCTTCTACTCTCCTTGTCCTGTAAATGCTCCAATAGTTCCCTTTTACAGTAGTTTTGGCTACCTGTAGTGGAAAGATTACCTATTTTTCAGTTATAGACATCAAAAATACAGATTTCAGATGCAACAATGATTGGCACCACCAGAATTTTAAAAAATGCCATTAAGGATTAGCATATCCCATATTCTAAACACTTTTCCCCCCTCATCAGGGCAATTTATACCTTGATAGAATATACCACATCATATAAGGCATCCAGAACAAAGCTCCCGCTGAAGATCATAGCACGTTTCAGCTTGATTACATGATTGATCACAAGTTAGCTGTACATAAATGTTTTGTACATTTTGAATCCTGGAAAAAGGAAAAGATGGAATAGTGCAAAAGAAATTGCTACATAGAGGCAGTGGTGGGATTCAAATAATTTAACAACCGGTTCTCTGACCTAATGATTTCTTCCAACAACCAGTTTGCCAAACTGCTCAGAAAATTAACAACCGGTTCTCCCAAAGTGGTGCAAACTGGGTGAATCCCACCACTGCATAGAGGATGTACTTGATATAGTTAACTTCTGACATAAATCGCTTTAACTGTGTTTCGTGCCTAGAAGGGAGACATCTGGAAATTCATTCATGCCATTACTGACTCTTTGATGAAAAAAAATGAGATATAAATCTGCTAAAATAAAGTTAATTGATGAACAACAAGTTAAGTCACTTCAACTATCTTTTTACAATTTATTATTCTATTACAAAACAATACTAAAACCCCCCCTTTTTATTCCATAGTTGTGTGTGATCCTATTTTTTTTTTGCCATGCAATAATAACACAGAACCCAGGAACACATGCTACAAGAATATACAATAGCATATCCCATATTCTAAGCATTCCCCCCCCCCCCCCATCAGTGCAATTTAGACTGTGGGTAAAGCGAGATTGTATGAAACAATTTTAATTCCATGTAAACTGTATTTGAAAATGGCTGCACATTTTAAGCAATCTGTCTGATAGTATTAAAGCATAGACAGCTAAATAGAAATACATTCTTCCAGTGGTGGATTAAGGCTCACTGATGCTCTAAGCACAAGATGTTTTAATTTAGTTTTATGAAACATTTTTTTACAAAGCTTCATTGGTTTTTTTTTTCTTTCTCAACTTTGTGGTGCCCACTTTGTGCCTGGTATCCTCAGGACGTGCTTAGTCTGCTTAATGGTTAATACACCACTGCATTCTTCACACAACACATAAACATGTATGCACATATTCACATATATATACACAAACACATGCCTGAATTTAGTCTCAGTTTCAAAAAGAAATAATAAAATCCATATAGTTTAATCAAGAAATATGTTTAGCTTTTATTAATTCAATAAAGTGAGCATTTATATTGTGATCAGTCATGTGAGCGTATTAGTCATTTTTAAAATGTATTTTGGAATTGTGATCATTACAGAAATAATTTCACAGTTTATTTTAGTAGAAGGATACATATCCAGTTAAACAACTGCTTGATCTGCCCATACTGATTGTATACAATTTACTCTCTTCAGATCCTTGACAAGGCCTTTCTTCAAACATTTGTCTGGTGAAACTTGCAAATATAATATTGAGAAAGTTTCCAAGTCTGGCCTCAGATTGTTGTACAGAATTATAGTCTAGTTCTAACTGACCATAATTAGAACATTGAATTTTCAAAATGATTGAATGCACTTAAATCTTTACCTAACTTTTTATTTATTCTACATACATACATGCATAAATCACTAGTTTGCAATAGTGAAAAATGAAAAAGCGATGGACATCTGAGAATATTAATGAAATTGGGAACTATGATTAGAATCGGCTTCTTAATCCTTTCACATCAGCATGAATAGCATTTAAACTGTATGTGCTTTCAGAAATTCCTCATAGATAAAAAGAGAAAGGATCACAATGATTTATATTACAAATTGAATATGAATTTTTTTCATAGCTTTTAGATAATAAGGTCTAGCATATATTTGTTTGCAGTAATTCTGATTAAGTTGAAAGTCTAAAATATAATTAACTTCTTTCAGGTATCTTTATTCTTTGGTTGTAATAATTTTTCATCCCCGCCCCTTATAGGTTTGAAGGAAGTTCCGAAAGATCTTCCCCCAGATACTACTCTACTTGATTTACAGAACAATAAAATAACTGAAATAAAGGATGGAGATTTCAAAAATCTGAAGGATCTTCATGTAAGTTATAGTGAAACACACTATGTTATTGGTGTTAAAGGAATAATGTACAAAGGGATAATGTACAAACACCTTCACCCCAATTTTCCATATAAATATGGCATATGGCATAACTTTCGTTCAATGTAATGAAAGCCTAGTGTTTTGGGTTAGCAGAAAAGAACAAAAAGTAGTGATCAAATGGGAGATGAAAAAAGAGAAACAGGAAAGGAAATACTCCAGGCCAATCTCCTGGACCATCTTGGGGACCATTTCAGACCATTACAGTGTGTGTATGAGAGGGAGAGGGAGAGAGGAAGAGATAGAGAGAGAAGGAGGGAGAGAGATGGGGAGGGAGGGAGGCACAGAGGGAGAGAGAGAGAGAAAGAGAGATATATATTTAGAATTGCCAATGGAAAGTCTAATATTTGATGTTTGATAATAAGATAATTCTTAAATCTAAGGAATTTCTTGGAATATGTATCCAGGAATTCAGGGCTGCTAAAGTTTCCAGAAGATGGCCATTCTCCAAAAAAGAGCTTTTTTGTTTCCATGGCAAGTATACTTTGGCTCTTGCATAGCTTTTTAAAGGTCTAAACTATTTAACATTTACATAAAGCCATCAATTGAGGTTTATCTGGAGCTTTAGAGTGCCACGCCATCAATATGCTGCACAGGATTTCTCTTTCTCATAAAATCCCTGAGGAGAAGGGGAAGTGTTTAATCGGTGTTTGCCAGTAATAATGGACTGGGTAAAGCCAATGCACCTTAGTCTATGCACACATCACAGAAGTACTGTTAATAGATGATTTTATATCACTTTATTGCATAAGCTTTGCATAAGAAATCATGCTTTCATGCATGATTCCAAGACAACATAGCATCAAATGTACATACACATTATAAATGGTCAAGAGGGAAACACTTCTATTTATGTCCTCTATGTCTTTAAGAAACCCTGAAAAAGGATAGGGAGAACTTCTTCCCTTTCCTTCCAAAACTAAGATCAGACTTCTTCCAGCAAATCTTATTGAAAATAAATAAAAAGGAAAACTCTTATTTACAATTAATCTATGGAATTCATTACAAGGAAGATTTTAATAGCCATTAGTATGCATGATTTTAAGAGAAAATTAGATTCATTTAGGTTCCAAGCTATTAGTCTTGAAGGCTTAATGTTACCATACCTCCAAATATTACCTTGTTTTCCCAAAAATAAGACATCCCCTGATAATAAGCCCAATCGGACTTTTGAGCACATGGCAATAAGGCCAAGCTCTTATTTCAGGGTTCCAAAAAAATATAAGACAGGGTCTTATTTTTGGGAAAACATGGTAGTTACAAAGAAATAATAGTGGATAAGGGGTATGTCTTTATCTCCATCTTCCAGGGTCACTTGGTTAGTTACTGTGAAAAAACAGAATGTTGGATTTGGCCTGTTCTGACAGGTTTGTTCTTACATTATTTGTTCTTATGTTACATTGGAGCTGATCTATGGCTTTCCCTTCTGTTAGATATTAATCTATTGGTTCAAATTATGTTGCTTAATATTATATCATTTAGGCAACTAGTTCAAAAGAATAACTTTAGAGAGCCCTTATTTAAAGTTCTTCAAGCTTCACAATTCTTTGGATTGCCTCTAATGATGATTAACACAGAATGCCCTATACAGCTTATTCAGATGGACAACAGATCATTCTTTTCAGAAGGTCCTAAATTCTAATCCTAGATCCTAGAAATTGATCCTTTCATACATTCTGTTTCTAATCCTAGAAATAGAATGTATTAAAGAAGCAATGTGGTGGGACATCAGAATAGTTCAACAGTTTCTGATGATATACATCAAGCCTAGTACAAACCTAATTTAGTAATTTTTCATTTACATCACATATGGATGGAACTAAGCTACCAATATGTCAACCATATATAATTTCTCTGAAACCTGGTCCAGATTGATTCTGCCTTGCTTGTAATTGATACTGTCATTACATAATCAAGGATATTAAACAATTTTTTAAAGCATATCCATTGCAACTTGGAAGGTGGAACTTGCTACAAGCAAATGCAGTTCAATTCACTTTTAATTGAGAGTGATGTAATTGAAAGAGTAGAATTACTTGTCTAATTAACATATTGGTATCAGTGTCTATGGAAAAGCCTTCTTTCTTTCCTTCCTCTCCTCTCCTCTCCTCTCCTCTCCTCTCCTCTCCTCTCCTCTCCTCTCCTCTCCTCTCCCCTTCCCTCTCTCTCTTTCTTTCTTTCTTTCTTTCTTTCTTTCTTTCTTTCTTTCTTTCTTTCTTTCTTTCTTTCTTTCTTCTTTCCTTCCTTCCTTCCTTCTTTCTTTCTCCTTCCTTCCTTCCTTCCTTCCTTCCTTCCTTCCTTCCTTCCTTTTATTCTTAAAAAAGATGTTGCTTAGCAGCTTTTATTTGTATTGTGGAAAAAAAGACAATCCAAGCTCAGTAATGTTCAGAGACTGGTATTAAAACAGATTAGATTTTATTCAGCCAGTGGATGTTCTTGTAATTCTTATCTTGGACTGAAAAGTATTCCTATACCTTCACATGAATGGTAAATGGTTTTAGGAGGGGATGACAGGGTGGGGGAGACTCCTTCTAGTGCTGTTAAACTATGCATGACCTTTTCTTCTCCCAAATGTCGCCATTGCTGTTTAGAACCTAGAATTAAAACCATATGCATATCTAGATATGCACAACAGACCCATCTGTAAAACATACCTCCTGTTTTTACTGATGATGAACAGGAAATGATATACATCAGGGACAGAATACACTACAACCCAAACTGTTCAAAATGGCAGTTTCTTTACTTTTTTGCGGACACTTTCCCTCCTCACTCTTTTCCCCAGAGCTGTTTAGAACATTTTGAGTTTCATTAATGTTCCTTTCTTTAACATGTGCTACTTTTACAGATATCTTGTGTATAACTAATGATGAAAGAATTTCAAATGGCTAAAAATCAAAGCATAAAGAGAGGAGCCATCTGTTTTTCCCAGTCTTGCAAATAAGATGATGCATTTAGTGAATAAAAATGTGTTGCAGCTGGACTACAATGGTTAGAATAATATCTAAGGGAACTTGTCCATGAAAAAGGATTGTTCCCCAAATATTTCAAAGCTGTTCTCTTAATACTCAAGTGTATAATGAGGAAATAGGTAAGCAGAAATTATAGCATGAGACTTATGTAACAGTTTCTAAATTTATGATTTACTAAAAAGAGAAAGCAAATAGGTTATTTTATGTAAGTCTTGCAATGTGTATATCTGATTCTCTTTGTGGTTATTGTTGTCACAAAAAGTGTAGGAGTGAAGATGAGAGACAAGAGTAGTAGATTCATTCTGGAGCCACCCAGAGGTGGCTAGAAGATGGGTGACTATGTAAATGTGTTAAATAAATAAATCCTGCTACTGATTTTGTTCACATGTTGTTTTTATTCAGTCACTTCCAACTCACTGAATGATGATATCCTTATAGTCCAAATGAACCTGAAAACCCCCCTCCTGTATTTTTCCACTGCTCTTTCTCCATTAAGTTTGGGTAGGCATGCCTTTATCACCTCCTGACAAAAGCAAAATTGTCATGAGAGAAAGGAAATTTGGCTCCTGCTTGCAGATCAGAACTCTCTGATCATCAATCATCAATTGCTTCTGCTAAATTCTGATGCAGGAATTTCTGTAATAAGGCATAAGTTCTCTTAATCATGTAGGGATAATATTGTGTAACTTTTTTGTTACTTTTTAAAATTATATTGGTATCTTATATGTTATATGTTTGTCTGTTTCTGGTACATTATTTAATTTTTCTTCTTCAATTTTTTAAGACTTAGCATTTAGGTTTCATATAACTCATACACAGCTTTTGCTGTAGATGGTCATTATTTTTATATTTTTTTAATCTTGCTGTCATTGACCATAATGGAATTTTGAATTGAATGATTGGTTGTTCTTATTTTTCAGTTGTTTCCATCTGTTTTCTACCTAGAGGGAAAATTCATAACTATTGGTTTGTAAAAAACAGATCATGCCAGACAAATCTTATTGCATTCTTTGGCAAAGTGACAAAATTAGTGGACCAGAGAAATGCTGTAAGGAATTTGATAAAGTAGACAACAACCAACTATTTCATAAGATATAAAAATGTGGATTAGACAGCATCACCACCAAATGGATTCCTAACTGCCTGATCAACCATACTCAACATGTAGTCCTTAATGGGACTGCATTAACATGGTAAGCAATGGTATATCCCAGGACTCAGGCTCAGTACTCTTCAATAATTTCATAAATAATTTAGATGAGGGGAACTCATCAAATTTGCAGGTTGCACCAAGATGGCAGGAATAGCCAACACTCCAGAAGATAAGTGCAAGATATAGAAGGATCTCGACAGACTTGAATACTGGCTCCATCTTACAAAATAAAATTCAATGCTGAGAAAAGTCAGATACTACATTTAGGCAAGAGAAACCAAATGTATAGTTATAGAATAGATGGCACCTGGCTCAATAGGAGTAACTGCGATACAGATCTTAGAGTCTTAATGGACAATCACTTAAATATGAGCCAGCAGTTGTGCTGCAACTGTCATAAAAACCAATGCAATCATAGGCTGCAATGCAATCGTAGGCTGCAACAGAGGGATAGAATCGAAGATCATGTGAAGTGTTAGTACCACTTTATAACGGCCTGGTAGGACCACAGTTGGAATATAGCATCCAGTTTTGATTACCACAATATAAAAAAAGATCTCAGGATGCGAGAAAGAGTGCAGAGATGAGAAAAAAAGATGATTAGGGGATTGGAGGCTAAAACATACAAAGAACAGCTGAAGGAATTGGATATGTCTACTTTAATGAAAAGAAGGACTAGGAGTGACATGATAGCAGTGTTCCAGTAGCTGCCACAAAGAAGACAGAGCCAAGCTATTCTCCAAAGCACCTGAAGGCAGGACAGGAAGCAAATCAAAGAGAGAATCAATCTAGCTTTAAGGAGAAACTCTGTAATTCTGTTTCTGAATGTTTTACAATGATTGTCAGAATTCTTAGCTCATGCTTGAACTATTAGTAATAACATTTAGCTATTTTGTCTTTTTTTTAAAAAAAAAATGTTTAAAGGGTCTTCTCCAAACTGGTTTTTGACTTATGCATTTAAAATATTTAAGTGTTAGTTTCATTTTTCAAGTTTCCGGTGAACAGTCTGACTTTATTTTATCTTGAATGGAATTATTTGTTCTTCTTCTAGTCTAAGGTATTTTCAATTATTTTCTTTAACAGCACAATTCAAAGGCATTTTTTTTTCTTCCTTCAATTTTTGGAATGGTCCAGTTTCACAGCCATATATTATAACTCAAAAATCATAGTCTTAACAATATGTACATTTATCGTCATGACATTTCTGCACTTTAGTGTTTTATCTCAATCTGTCATAGTCTTTCTTCCAAATGGCATCTCTCTATTTTATGGATATAGTTATCAAAATCATTCTAAGCCTAAGAAGAAAAAGTCTTGTTATTTTTCTCTGTTTATTTGCAATGCAGGGGTTATTTCCTGTTAACATAATATTTGCTGTTGTTGCATATCAATGTTTGCACTCTCTCTTTTCACCTTCAGCAAGATACAGTACATATTAAAGTTTGGTTAAGTTCCACCTATCAGAAAGATACCAAGGTAACTGGAGTTGTTACTGTTTCTTACCTTTTCACTAAACATTGCTCGTTAGTAATGTCGGACTGTCTCTTCTGATTTCAAATTATACATCTGGCAGTTCTCATTCCACATATTTGCAAATCTGGAATGGAACCTCTTGAGCATTATCTTAATAGCATGTGAAATAAGTGCAATTGTTTGGTGATTTGAGTGCAATTTAGCACTGTTTTTTTTTTTTAATTTGAACTAGAAAAGGAACAGCTATTTTCCACTGCCTTGACCATCATTGCATTTTCTATATCAGGAATCTACTAAAATTTTAAACTCTTATACTAGCATTTCAACAATTCCTATGTTTTCATTTGGAGATTTGGAGGCTTCTGACTCATATAGTAGGTAGCAGCCCTGGCTATGGGGCCTTTTGCACAAATCCATTTTGTGCATCAATGATAGTCACTCATGCCTTTGTCATTTTCCAATTAAGAGTTCTACAGTGTGGTCTATGTGGGTTGCTGTTGAAGAACATTCAGAAGCTTCAGCTGATCCTGAGTATAGTGGTATACATTGTTTTAGAAGCACCAATTTAACTAATTTCTGCTGGAGCTGCACTGGATCCCAGTGTACTTCCAAGGTGTAATTCAAGCTTCTGATTTTCACTGTTAAAGCACTAAACAGCACAGGGCAAGACTCTTTGTGAAATGCCTCTTCCCTAGCGTTTCTGCCCAGACCACCAGATCTGACATGTGGGTGCAGTCCAGGTCCCTTCTATCAAACATTATCATGTGGTGGGACCTAGAAGATGTCCTTTTTCTGTTGTAGCATCTGCGCTATGAACCAACCTTTCCTCACCCTGAGATCCAGATGGCCTGGACCCTCTTGGACATTAGGAAAGCTGTGAGATATCTTCCTCCAGGCCCTAGGCCAGGATGCTTGTTGAGCTCAATGTTCATAGTTTATTGGAAGTTTGTTATATTCCTTGGTTAATTGGTTGTTGTTTTTTTTAATTTAAAAGTCAAGGATTCATTTCAAGTATTTATTTAAAGTCCTTTAAAGTATTTACTTATGTCAGCCAAAGTCTGTAGAAGGTTATTTTTGGAAGAGTAAAAGGCCAAAATGACTTCTTTATGAACAAAACTTTCCTGGATTCAGTTCTATTGTAAGAATAAACCAGTAGTTTCTCAGGCCTAGGAGATAAACATGTCCCCACTGCTTCCAAGCCACTTCCAAGGCTTCCAAGCCACTTGACAAGCATACATTCATTCAAGAGAGTTTGAAGTATAAATATGTAAGTATCTGTCTTCTTTGGACCGTACTGGGAAATCAACTGATGGACTTGATGTTACATTCTTGTTTGGAGCATATATTCTAAAGTAATCAAGTGAGGTCTGTGAATCTTCTGTCAAATTTATCTGAAACCTGAAATAGCATTACATGTTTGGAGACCTGTCTTTCAGCCCTAGCTATGAAGGGCAGATTTCCCCAGGATTGAAACAAGAATGAAGGTCAAAGGAAGATAATTATGCAACAAATTCACTTGTGGATGACTTGTGAAGATTAAAAAAGATGCAAAGAAATTTGAAATAAGCAAAGTATGAGGAGGACAGTTATTTAACTTCATCGATATTGCAGGAAGGGATCGTTATAAAAGGAAGATGCTGAAACCTAGGGTTTAGAATAACTTTGGCACCTACTGGATTATTCTGTAAATTTATATATTAAATGTTCTGAAAGAATATTACCCTATGATTGTACTTAATATGAGTGCAACTTGCTTGAGAAATGAATAAGATGAACAAACATGATTTTATAGCTATAGAAAAATCTTGAGGGATGAAGCCTTTCTGAAAGAAAGAAACAGTGATAATACCTACATATCTATATCTACAAAACCTACATCTATACTTACCTATATATCTTAGCTCAGAAAACCAAGTGAATGGACTTGGGAAGAAAGCATTTGATTTTAAAAGGAACAAACAAAAGCAATACGGTTGTTAGAATCAACTATCATCTATCCAAACAAGGAGAGGATGCAGATAATGCATTTTCATCTGAGTCAAGTAGGCCATTACTTTCCCCCCTCATACTCATAGAGAGCCTCATTGCAATCTACATTGTTCAAGCTATTGTGAAACATCTGGTTAACACAAATATTGTTATCCTTTCAATATTACATTATCTGAGGCATTTCAAAATAAAAAAGTAGGAAAGGCGCTTTCATAATGTAACGTTGTGAAGGGGGTGGATTTTTGTTTATTTTTGTTTTTCACCAACTATATAGTTTAAACCTCAAAAAAGGAAGTTTGTGCAGTCACAATTTATGTAATTTTATTGTGCGTTTTTGTGTTGAGAGAACAAGCTGATTTGTGTTGCTCCAGAATCTTTGAGACGCTATTTTAAATATTCCTAGCAGGAATTTTTCTAGAGGGAAAAAACAATTCAGACATGGTGTGTTCTAGCTCTTCTCGATATTTTCAAACTAGCAGAAATGAAGTTGATCAAATTTCAACTTCAAGCATTTTTTAAGCGATTGAGAGGTGGAAGTGAAAAAAAAGCTGTGCCCAAGGAAACACCCTAATTGTGTAAGAAGATTGTTTACACTGTTCACTAGGGAAAAGATGAAGTGCACAACTAGATTCATTTCTGCTATTAGGACTTGAATCCTGAATTTCTTTCAACTGAATACTTGTGTAATATATTTGTATTTCAATTATAAATACACTTTCATTCTAGCCTTAATGGAATCTAGAAAAACATTTTGTTACATCATTCAAAAATTGTAATTAGTCTGAAATATTTTATATACATTTGGTTCTCAAACTGAAACCTAATCATGTTAGCATTTATTGTGCAGAGAGAGAGACTGACTTAGATGTACAAGGTTTGGTTTGATATTAGTAACTAAGGTTCAAATTGTCACCTGGGACTTGACTTTGTGAGCTGTTATGACCTACTTCAATTATTAGTTAAATTGATGGATAAATGCTCTTTAAAAGTAGAAGATGATGAAGGAGGTAGATGCCCAAAGTTCCTTTATTACCTGGCATACCAGCATTCACAAAATGGCTAGAGATTAGATATTACGCAGGGGGAGCATTCTACTTTCAGCAGTTTTTCTTCCCCCACAGTACAAGGGGAAAGAAATGAAATAAACCCACCACTCTGTACATAGAAGTATGTCTCTTCCCCTTTGGCTCAGACATCCCTGTTCAAATCACTCTTTGCTGTTTCCCACAGGCCCAAACAACCAAATATCTGAAATGTATCTGAAAATATAATGATGCACACTTTCACACCCTCAAGCTTCCACAGCCAGCACCAATCCAATAGCAATGAGCTTCTAGGCTAATAAGATATCACCACTGGATTTTTTGGGGGGGGGAGAGTCCAAAGAACCTGGTTCAATTTTATATGTGTTTTAAAATGGAAAGAAGGCACCATGGTTTAGGGGTTAAAGACACTGAGCTTGTCAGCTGGAAAGGTTCAAGACCGAGTGCCACAGGACAGGATGCCCTCCTGTTACTTGCCCCAGCTTCTGTTCACCTAGCAGTTTGAAAGCTTGCAAATGCAAATAGATAAATATGACCACTCTGGTGGGAAGGTAGCAGCATTCTGTGTCCCTCATTGTACAGTCATGCTGGATACATGACCATGGAAATATCATCATACAACACTGGCTCACTCCGCTAAGAAATGGAGATGAACATCACCCCTTAGAGTCGAACACGACTGGACAGGGAAAAACCTTTACCTTTTTAAAAATGGATATAGAATGATTCAAAATACTGGTTATCTGGACGTGCCCTTAGTTTCCAGGGTTCTTACTGAATGAGCTATAATTGAAGTTGAGCTCTCATCCCATTTAAAAAGCTAAATAAGATTTCTCTGCAGATTTTTGTACCTGTCTTTCATTGAAATTTTGAAAATTGAAGTGAGCGTGATAGAGGCAGTGTCAAGGCAGAGTTAAAGTTCCTTCCCTTCTGCCACAATCTTAATCCAAGTATTTCTCCCACTCTATTTGGCAGTCATTTTAAAATTTCAGCCAAACCACATTTCATTTTGAACTCGTATAAATACTGACTGCATAAAAGTAGCACTGCCAACATGTACTTCAAAAATAAAATTCAAAACAGGCCATTGGGAGATTAGCATACAAGCATTCTGGTGAATGTTTATAATCTTGCTTCTGATAATATGTTTCCTGTCTGGCATTAACAACTGTCCTACTTTACTATTCAGGCATTGATCCTTGTTAACAACAAAATCAGCAAAATCAGTCCTGGAGCTTTTTCTCCACTCAAGAAACTGGAGAGACTTTATCTTTCCAAAAACAACTTGAAGGAACTTCCAGAAAACATGCCAAAAAGTTTGCAGGAACTGCGCGCACATGAAAATGATATTGTCAAATTAAAGAAATCTGCCTTCAGTGGACTGAATAATATGATTGTCATAGGTATGCAACACTACTTATAAATAAAAGTTTATAAGAGGAACTTATTAGTAGGTAAAATGGAAAATAATGTTGAAATTTGATGAAATCCAAACTTAATTAGATCTTCTTCATTGGAATATTAAGGTAAATTTCCAAAGAGAATTAGTAATTATGTCACAATTAATAGTTCAATATTAAAAAAATGGGAAACTTTGTTCTCAAATACAAGATGTGTAGTATGGTTCATGCTGAGATCATTAAATTGATAGTTATTTGCAACATACATTGAAATCTATTGCCAAGAGACATTTTGGGGGGCATTGGGATATAAATGTCAAGAATAACCCACTAAACATTTTTAAAGGATGTTCATGTGTACAACTTTTACCCAATCTCAACCTATCTTGGAAGAATCTTCCTTTTGTCTAGCTTTTCTGGGTTTGAAGCAACACTTTTCCTGTTCTTCTGAAACATTTACCATATATACGCTCCTTGATGAAGCTTGCTATCATGCGCTCAGGGGCAGAGTTCTACTCAGCTTCCAGTGATCATGTTTGGATGCTACAGGCATACCCTTCTTTCCCAATTACTGGCTTCTACTCTTCATAGCCAGTTTGCCTTGAGCTGGCACCTTCTGCAGAGACACATGTTCATATAATTCCTAAGCAGCACTCTGCAAACTATCATTTAGGCATTACACAAGTTCTTTATATATAAACACATATATATTAAGCTTTAAAAGCATTAAACGTTTTTTTCAAATACATGACTTGTCATATTTTGAAAGAGCAACACACCTGTGTTTAAATAAATAAGAAAAATATCTTTTCTATACAAAAGATTGATATGGGTTTGCTGTATGTTGCAAATAGATTTATCCCAAACATAACTATTACATATTTTAAGATGTTTATGCAAATTTTATTTCTTTGAGCCCTAGTGACAGATCACAGTGTTAGCAAAAGCACTTCCCCACATTCACTCAACTTCTCTATACCACATGTTAAGGAAAGCAATTTGGGACAGTTTTTGTCACTGGCTAATGATGGTTGGAAAAGAAATGAAGGCAGAGGAATCAACCAATCACAACATTAAGTTATCTGCCAATTGAAGAAACTGAGGAATGCACATGAACACAACTGCAAGGAAATGATATTTTATTTTGCTAGTAACATTTAAATTTTTAAGGTGATAGATAAGAAAAAAATTAAAGGAAGTGTTGCAGAAAATAATATTATTTATTTCCTTGTTTAATGTTTTTGCTTACCACTTTCTATTATTACAAAGATTGAAGTGTTTACAAATGTAGAAAAATAACATATTCAATTTAAAAAGAGAGTTGAATTAAAAACCACAAAAATGGTTGGCACAACATTCATAGAAGGAAGGCCTGAATGAAGGACTGCATTTAACAGAGGCCTAATGATAAAAAAAAAAAATTAAATTTTTTTTTTAAAAAAACCTATTAGTGCCTTAGATATATTCTAAGCATTTGGAGTGACCACAAAATGCAATTTGCAATCTCAGCAACCTACCTGGCTGGTAGTAGGAGGGGCCATCTGTCTGTTCTCCTGGTTCCAAATTACTTAGGGCCCTAAATATTAAAATCGGCATCCTGATCTGGCTTGGTAGCTAATTGATAGATACTCCATATATTAGATCATATAAAACTATTTCACTTTTTAGGCTTGCCAATAAGCTTCTATTTATTTTAATTAATAACATTTCACATATCTAAAAAACAGAGAATACTGTCAGGTAAAGGAACTTCCAATAGTTGGCTACAGATCAAATCCTATTGCCTTTTATCCACTTCCTTCAAAATCAAGAATAGTTTTATAGAGATGCAACAATTAACTGCATTGGTTTCCCTTATATATAGCAAAATTAACTAGATAAGTTAGAATTAATATATTATATAACTTGGTAATGGTGATTCTATAACTAGTATACCGTTTATTTTTTATTTTTTGCTAATGTATTTTAGAATTGGGCACCAATCCATTAAAAAGCTCAGGGATTGACAATGGAGCCTTTCTAGGAATGAAGAAGCTCTCCTACATCCGTATTTCAGACACAAATATAACTTCTATTCCTAAAGGTAAAATCACTGTTTTTAGAGGTTATGTGAAACATCAGCATTCAAATACCCTGTTGTTTATATTTTGTTTTAAAATATATATAAAATAAGTAATGTCTAAATATAAGAAATACATCATGTGAGAAAATCTTAATGTTCTGAAATTAGGATAAAATGCATTTTAATTTTAGTAATACCTTAAATTGGTATTTGGATATTTTTAATTCTCAATTTAAGGGAAATGGCTACTAATGTAAAGGACATGTAGGTTCAACTTTTTATTTTGCTAATGTTTTGAGTTTATTATCTTTATACAAATTTTTTCTGTCTCCCTATCAAGAAATGGTTGCCATTTACCACTATGGCATCAGATAAAGGAATACATAGATGCAAAGAATGCCTATTAAATAGAGTACCTCAACTGACAGACTGGAATTCCATAGGAGGGATGTATGCAATAAGAACATAGCTTCTTTACAACTTCTCAGAATCTTTTCAGTATATGCATTTCTAGTCTATGTGTATTTGTTATGAATACATAAGTTGCAGGTCCAATTCCAACTGGAACAAAGGAAAAGAAAATGGCTAAATTAGTTTTCAAATCTTTCTTACAGAATTATTTATTAAATGGATTGGTTACTGTAAGAATCAAAATGTATACCCTGTCTTTCATCTTATTGGGAGAGGAGTGATATTCCAATTTCAGTCTCTTTACTACAGCGATTCTTGCTAACAAATCTCAAGAAGCAGGACTGCACCGGTTCAGTATACTGTATCAGTATACTATATAACCCACATACACATTCAGATCAGTAGTGGGTTTCAATTTCGGTCATTACCGGTTCGCTCGTAGGTGCGTGGGCACTCTACACACATGCAATGCTTCTGCACATGTGCAAAAGCTTCTGCGCATGCGCAGAGACATCCAGGTGGGTGGGCGGAGCCTCCCACTGCTGCCACTACCAGTTCGTCCGATCCGGGGCAAACCAGTAGCACCTACCACTGATTCAGATGTAAGGAACTAATCTGAATATCTGTGGTAGAGTTGGAACAATACAAATAATTATGAGCTAGACAGAAGCAAAAAAACACCTTCAGCACATCAATCTTGCAATCTATATTGATAGTATTCAGTGTTCAGTGTTTATCAAGATGATTTGTACTTCTGTAGCTCTATATGTTGATTCCTCACTTGGTATATAAGACCTGACACAGCAAACTAATTAAGCATTCTAGCAAATTAAACATTCTAAGATTGATGCAATACTTTCCAAAATTCACTCTTCTTAAACAATAGAAAGCATGGAAGAATCCTTTCACATATGAACAAGAGTGCATGTTAATTGGAGTAAAGATATGGTGAAGAGTTAATCAAAAAATCAATCATACTACTCACTATAATTTTTCAAGATGTTTTAAATGGAAAAGGTCATTGAATTTCAGTAGGTCTTTCTTGTTGCATGACTGTTTTATCATAAGAACTGGCAAATGAGTTTAAGAGTAATTTGTATGTAAGAGATACAGAGTGACTCGGTGCCAACTAAAAAAAATGCTGTTAAACTGCAAAAATGTTTTTCATCAGTGTCACATAATACATAAATTCAAAAAATAATGTTCTAGGAATTGTGCAGTTGTATGCAACATGTATGTAGATATATATATACATAACCACATTTTTAAAAAAATTTTAGGTCTTCCTGTATCTCTGACAGAACTTCATCTTGATGGCAACAAAATCAGCAAAATTGATGCAGATAGTTTAAGTGAACTTCCCAATTTGGCTAAGTATGATTTTTTTTTATAGATATATAAATATATTAATGCAGATCTCACTTTATAACAATGAGATCTTTTAGTTTTTATCATGCCTAACATGTTTGCAAAGAAAATTAGAAATATAGAATATCAATATTAAAGCTACTATAGAAAACAGACATTTTAAAATACTAGTTTTAACTAGTTATATTAACTAGTTTTTCACATTAACTAGTTTTTCTAATCTTGAACAGTTATCCTTCATTATTTTAATATCTTTATCAAGGTAGGTTAAAATTCAATAACTGAATACTTTAAAAACTAGTGTGACTTAGAAAAGATTTAAGGGGTAAAATTTCAGATGATTAGAACAACTATATGCTTGAATATGTAAAAACAGAACGGCCTCAAAATATGGAGTCTTAAGTGATGCTATGGAAGTTTCTGTAAGGTTTAAAAAGCTTGCTTTATCTATCAACATTTCCATCCAACAACAGTCAAAATATTATGTCTATGCCTACTCTGGGGTCAAACACAGCTGAGGATCTGAAGGGATCACATGCAGCCCACATATATTCTACCCTGCGGTAAAACATTAGTTTTTTAAAATATCTTCCTTTTGCTGGGGCCTTCATAAATCTTTAAACTCTATACAGGGCATCTGGTTTCTGTGGAATTGCACCTGCCAGCTTGCAGCATAGTTAAAAATGCATAGAATACAAATGAAATCACAAGAAATCAAGGTGTTAAATACAGAACAAAACTTTTACTTCAGCATAGTTGGCACAATGTTTTTCTCCTTATAGGCTTGGCCTCAGTTACAATCGCATTGCTAGTGTGGAAAATGGATCTTTAACCAATGTGCCACATTTGAGAGAACTCCATTTAGACAACAATGATTTGGCCAAAGTACCTGCTGGACTAGGAGAACACAAATACATACAGGTAAAGTATATCCTAAGGAGAAGAATTAGAAATATTGTTAAACTCACAGATAAAATACACTATATTGGAGAGGTATCTTGGCCTGAAGAAGATATGTGCAGAAAAATGCTGTATTTTGGCTTCAGAATGATAGCCTGAGTAATTGGCATTTTAATAACATAATCATGCATGTGTTGATAGAAAACAATGGTCTGAAGATGGTAAATACAACAACAAAACTGAAAGATGAGAGTTTACACAGGAACCTTAACCTCGGAGTTTATAATAAACATGCAATAATATTAACATAATGTATTTATAAAGATAATGTAAAATATTAATTTCCTGAATACAAAACATGATGCTTAGACTTTGCAGCCTCTCTGACTATAAATATTTCCTAATTTAGTAACTTCTTTTGAATTTAGGGAAACCCTATAAATTTTACATTGCTACAGATATAATTTTATAATGCAACATAAATTATATTTGTTTTTTGCTCTCTTGTAATTGGAGGTGGTACAGAAAAATATACATCATACCCATGAGAAGGTCATCATTTTCCCACCATATTAAATCATAATGGTTAAAGCATATAGAATCATAAATTTGGAAGAGATTATTTAGGGCATGACATCTAATCTCCAGTAGAAGAAATATTTATTGCAGCATTTAATGTTGATGATATTTTATTTTATGTTATAAAAATAGCACAGTTAGTTCAATCTTGTAGTTGTCAGGAGAATCACAAAAAACATTATGAACGAATACTTGAAGATTTTCAGATTCCTGAGTTCTGCAGAAGGATATCAAATATCTGTGATTAGAACTCCTGCTTTAACATCTTGTAGCTGCTAAAGTCTAGCATCAGAAATTTATATACCTGTAGTTTGTGGAATGTAAGTATTTGGAATGTACAAATATATGAAAATGACAAACAACAAGATAAGGCACTGAAATTTCCTTGTTATCTCATAGAAATAAACTGATTACATGTGTTTATGGGTCCTTTGTTTCCAATGAGAATAGATAAGGTTGAAAAGTATTTTGGCTCAAACATTTAGATATTCTTATATATTAATTTTGCCTTTTTACAACTGACTACAACAAAACTGTTTTATTTCTATGTTTTGTTTTGTTTTTCAGGTTGTCTACCTTCACAACAACAAAATTGCTGCCATTGGCCCTAATGATTTCTGTCCTCTTGGATACAATAGCAAAAAAGCTGCTTATTCAGGAGTAAGCCTGTTTAGTAACCCTGTGCAATTCTGGGAAATTCAGCCATCTGCTTTCCGATGCATCTATGAACGATCTGTAATACAACTTGGAAACTACAAATAAATGCACAAAAGTGTTTCCACTTAAATACCTGTTGCTTTTTAAAATTGCTGGTAACTATTAAAGCCTGATATTGGAGACTTAACTGCAGAGTGGAGATTATTATATTTGTAAAAGGCCCATGAGATAGTTTCTAGAGAAAAATAAGTGAATTTACTTTGTTTTTTAAATTTTTGCTTCATCAACAACACATGATATAGTTAGCAGTATCTCTCCCTTAGGTGAGCACAACAGATTTTTTTCAACATTCCACTGTGCATGAGATTTGGGGCTAAATATTGGTCAAGTATTTCATAATTAGAAATAGTATATATCACATTTTTACTCTACAGCCACACAAAAAAATATTTGGAGGACAAAGTAATGAGGCATACTTTAAAAAAAAAATCAATCAAGTCTTCATAAACTCCCATCTGTTTAAAATTTAAATCATAAGTGCAGGTATCAAAATATTAGATATTCAGATAAGCAATATAGAAATGTTGCTTTTGTTAATATTTTTGGTTAAAATGCTATTTTAATATATACCTCTTTTCTTTTCTATGATTTTATGTTAAAATCTTCCCAGATAATTTATGTACAATTAGGAAAATAATCTACAGGCTCAAAATACATTTATGATCCTGGCTTTTTCTTGAATATATCACCAATGGCTACTGATACTTTTATGTCCCCATGGAATGGAGATGGTTGGGCCTCACACATCTTGTAATGGAAATCACCAAGAACTTTTGCTATGTAATTGAATTTGCAATAAACATAAGGTAATCTTACCGATATCATTTAGCATCAGGGAAAGGACTTGGGGCCATGTCCACAAGTTCCTGCTTCATTCTCCAATTCTCCATTATCATCCATACCTTCTAGGTGACAAAGCTAATGTTTTCATAGTGCAATTTATTTCCCCTTATTCACACAATGACTGCTCCTGTTCATAAAAATATCTGATAAAAATATTCAAATAGAATTCTCATTAATTTGGGAGCCTTTGAGAAATTACTATGTGGATTGTGACCAGTAAGTCTGCAAGCATGTATAAATTAAGCAATGTTGGCCTACTACATTAATAAATTGCTCTTAAATGCAACAGTGGACATTCATCCACTTTAACTAATTTGAATTTTAACACTGTTTTTGAATGTAGTGTAAAGAAATATTCAGATTATTTGCTCAACAATACCTAGATTTACAGGGGATTATCAAGTGGCCAGAAGTAGAAGATCTTCTTCTATCTAAAATATTATTTTAAAACACCTCTGAAAGCAAAGTTTATTTTTACATCACTGTAACTGGTTTTATGTAGTAGCAAGAATATCAAAGATGGCTGTACATTTCTGGGAAACCTATCTCCAAATTTAACTGTATTTCTTTCAACATGACACATTAAAGAAAAGTTTGGATACCTCTTAATTGTTCAAAATACAGTATTTTCAATGTATGTATGTTTTATATTAAACAGTACTGGCAAACTCCAAGATCCTGGTGTGTGTTATATAGGCTCTGCCATCTAAAGCAGCGGAAATGAACCTATTGCAAAGGCACAGATTAACAATCATTTTCTAGTGCTATTCAAAGTAGTTGAATCTGGTTAGTTATCATATAGCCTAGATGCAGATTTTCATAAAATGAAATAGTTAAAGTTAAAACCTGGATTATCACATACACTGATATATGAAAACTATAGATTTTTTTCTCCTTTTAATAACCGTGTAATTCCTTGCATTAGAGTAGAGTCAGGGAGACTGGATGGAGCTGAGTGTTTACTGGCCGGATGCCCTTCTTAACACTATGTGGAGCTCACAGCAGATATTTTCTCTTTGCGCCCAGAGAGAAAAATATCTGTCACTAGGATCAAACTCACAGCTTCTTGATTGTGAGGAGAGAGCTCCACTTCTAGGCCACCACAGCGCTCTTATATAGAATATACAACGTAAAAAGCTCTTCCCTTTTTATGACTCTGTAATCCGTTAATTTGGGGTAGATTTGGATGGGTGCCCTTCCTGATGCCATGTGGAGTTCGCAGCAGATATTTTTTTCTTTGTTCCATAGAAGAGAAACATCTGCTACTACCCAACTCTGAATTCTCAACTTTATGAAGCGAACATCTTCACCATTAGGCCACCACGCCATTCACATAGCATATACAATATAAGTGTTCATAAATTAATAAATATATTTTTTGAAAGACAAAATTCACTATTATGAGGGAAGTGTAAAAATAACAAGTCTTAATTTTACTTGTACAAAGTGTTAGATTTTAATCTAACATTAAATTATATAGAGAAACCTCTTTATAAGACCGAATTGACGGCTATTAAAAAATAACAATTTCTCTGATACAGCAAAAATAATGAAAAATCTTATAGTACCCTAAAGATTTACTGTGTCATGAATGTTCACTGTAGTTTCTTCACCAAATGCCTGAAGAATTATCTTTGAGAGGGTAGTATACACGCATCTGTTGTTATGAAAGACAGATAGAAGAAGAATGGATAAAGGGAAATGTAATGAATAAATTATAGTTTAATTCCTGTTTTATGAATTCTGTTCACGAAACAGCTACTTGTACAATACAGATAGTATGACAAGAAATATTCTTTGACTTTAACCAAATATCTATTGACATTTCAATCATAATGAAAGATAAAAGTTTCCCTGTCCAGTTGTGTCTGACTTTAGAGCACAGTGCCTATCTTCATTTCTTGACAAGGAAGCCAGCATTGTCCAAAGATAAAATAATAATAATATTTAGAATAGAATAGAACAGAACAGAACAGAATAGAGTTGGAAGGGACCTTGGAGGTCTTCTAGTCCAACCCCCTGCTTAGGCTACACTACTTCAGACAAATGGTTATCCAACATCTTCTTAAAAACTTCCAGCGTTGGAGCATTCACAACTTGTGGAGCCAAGCTGTTCCATTGATTAATTGTTTTGTCAGGAAATTTCTCCTTAGTTCTAAGTTGCTTCTCTCTACTATTTTTAAATAGTAATATTTTTACACCTTCCATGCATTAACTCAGTTAAAATTTTCATCCTTCCTGATTAAAGTCTTCTGGAAGACATAAAAAAAAATAATCACAAAACACAAAACTGCAGTCAGGCATTATTTTATAGATAGGACTGAAGGCAATGGGACAGCTAGTAACAACTGAAAACATATAAAACCACAAGGATTTGTATTGGATTCTGAAGGAAGGACGTTGTGAATGGAATAAAATATTGGTATTTTCACAATTTTCCTCATGACTTTTTCCCAAATAAAATTACTGCTTTATGTACTGGTAATTAGAAAAATGGATGCTTGGACATTCCATCACCTTTAGTGTCATGGGGGTTGTTTATGAAAAGTTCAAAAGAGTTTGGTAATGCAATCATCCAATTTATCTCTGAGCTATTTAAAACAGCTATGTGATATTGGGGGAGTCTATGATTCTATTACCAAAACAACTTTGGAGGAAATAAGTCTTCAAGATAATGTTTAAGTTAGGGAGATATTAAAACAGATAATGGGAATACTTTGTGTTCTTATGGTCTGCATACAAACATACATGCAGATGAACACGCATACAGAGAGAAAGAGAAACAGACAGAGCTACAAACAAATTTATTCTTAAAATTAATAACACAGTAATAATGCCCCTAAGAAAGATGCATCAAATTTCTCTCTTCTGACCCATATTTGTGACTCTGGAACTGAGATATTTACAAATAAGGCACATATGAGTGTCCCAGGATAATTGCAAGATCACAGAAGATTGTAGAAGATTGTAGGATCCAACTGGGTCAGACACCTGGACCAGAGGTTTTGTCTTTTAAGTTCTCATACTTGTGCTGAAGCCCATCTTCAGGGAGCTTCTCTTTAATAAGCCAATATTTAATGCAATTTATGGTTGTTAATTCTCCAACTTCTTTTTGAATAGGACAGAAATGTAAAAAAAATAATAATATTTTGTCCAAGAAAAGTAGCCAGAGCTCATAAAAAACTTGGCAGAATTAGAAAAATCAAGCTTTAGATAAAGAAGCCAAATATGTTCAACTCTTAAAAGAATGCAGCTAATTTTGCAGGATAGTGGAGAATAAAACATTATCAACTGAAGTTTTAAAAAACATGAAGCATATAAAGATTTTGTGAATAAATTGAAGATTCTTACAAAATTAAGTTGATCAAACTGGGATTAGAATTTTGAAAACTCAAGAGTTGAAAAATGTGATACTTTAGAATGGATGAATTTATCTTTAATCCTCGTGGCCCTTAATTTCTTGCCCAAGTACCTTCACGACAGCCAAGTAGTTAACCAATAAGTGTGACAGTGGCCTCTAGTGATCAGACATTTTCCTTACATGCTTTTTGAACTAAAAGAAAAATGTGATTTCATACATTTATTATAACTACACAGCATGTGAATAATTTCCCATTAACAGATATTCTGTTCTTCAGAGAATTTTTAATTCAATATGTTGTAGTTGATTGTTATTTATTAGCTTTTAAAAATGAATTGCTTCTCAAAAATAATTATCTCTCTGTTAATAAAACAGGATTATATTTTTTTCATTAGATGAAGCTTGTATAAACTTCTATAGAAGTTTACTACATCTCCTGAAACTGTTGATAAACCTGAGTACATCACCAATATTTTTATATAATTTCACAACATAATTTCTTTATATAAAATAGAATTCTTTATTGGCCAAATGTGATTGGACACATAAGGAATTTGTCTTTGGTGCATATGCTCTCAGTGTACATAAAGAAAAATAAAATACCATATTTTTCAGAGTATAAGACATTCCGGACTATAAGATGCACCTACCTTTTTTGGTGAGGAAAATAAGAAAAAGAAATCTGCCTCTGCCTCCCAGCAAGTTTGTCTTGTTGCAGCAAACAGCAAATAGCCTGCTTTACTTTCATTTTCATTTTCATTTTCAGCATAGCTTGATTAGCACAAGAAAAAAAATCTGCTCCCAGCAATTTACCTCCTTCCAGCAAGCAGCAGAGACCTGCGCAAAACAGCTGAGAGCAAAACAGCTGAGAGTCGGGAGGCAGATCCAATCAACTTGTGCTAATTAGGCTGTGCTGAAGCTGAAATGAGCTGTTTCTTCTTGCTGCTTGCTACAAGGAGGTAAACTGCTGGGAGGCAGAGGCCAAAGGGTGGGGATCAGTGGATGGGCGGGGCTACATTCAGTGTATAAGACACACCTAAATTTTTACCCCCTTTTAGGGGGGAAAAAGGTGCATCTTATACTCTGAAAAATACAGTACATTCATCAAGAATCATAAGATACAACTCTTAGTGATAGTCATAAATTACTAATAAGCAATAAAATCGTACTAGGAAACAAATAAAACAATATAAATTGTAAAGATACAAGCAACATGGTTATAGTCATAAGTGGGAAGAGACAGGCACTAGGAAGGATGAGAAGAATAATAGTAATACAGTCTTAGTAAATAATTTGACAGTGTTGTGGGAATTAGTTGTTTAGCAGAATGATGGCATTTGGGGAAAAACTGTCCTTGTCTCTAGTTGTTCTGGTGTGCAGTGCCCTATAGTGTCATTTTGAGGATAGAACTTGAAACAATTTATGTCCAGTATGTGAGGGGTCTGTAGGTATTTTCACAGCCCTCTTTTTGACTTGTGCAGTATACAGGTCCTCAATGGAAGGCAGGTTGGTAGCAATAGTTTTTTTCTGCAGTTCTAATTATCTATTGAAGTCTGTGTCTGGCTATTTAGCTCTCATCAGCTAGTGGCTCAGAGGTTAATTCAACTGCCTAACATGCAGGAAGCCCAAGTTCGAATTTGAGTGAGGGTATGGCTAGCTGACAGAGCTAAATAGCTTGAAATAGATCTATACTAGTCTCCCTTTATTTCTTTATCAGCAAAATATAAATTTGGTATAAAATGGTTTGTCGTGAATGCGACTGTTGAGGACTCCTGGATTGGAGCTGAAAGGCAAAAGGGAGCAGAATGCCCCCTCCCACATGTTGACGAGGTCCCACTTGTCATCTTCAGGCTGGTGTCTTCGGCTTCATGCTTGTGCGAGGAAGAAAACTTGCATACCTCTACTTGTGAAAATCTACAAATATATATATATATAAAATTCCACATGAAATCCTGCATGGTTTCAGGGTCTGCTTATTCATGTACTGTGCTGAACAAAGCTATTACTGGATGATTCAACAATGCTTTTGTTTCGCAACTGGTTTTTTTTTTTTTTTTTTTTTTTTTTTGCAGATTGCAGTTGAGAGGGAGTACTGGTACAAGGTCAACCAGATGGTTATGGGAGGGCTAGAATGTGGATCTCCTTCCTCATAGTGCAGGATGTCAATCACTATACCACATGGGCTTTCTCATTAAATGATCATAAATCACTTATTAATTAAGGGTGGGCTGGGAGAACAATTAAAGTTAATACCTTGTATAATCTTCATATCAAAAAAAGCTATCAAAATCTTGGCATCAGCCTATAGCAAAGAAGTTGAATGACATCTTACGCAACTCAAGGGGTTCCTTCACCTGCTTTTAAAATTATTATCCTTAAGGCTTCATAATTTGAAAATAATGTTGCCCCTTTTATACAGGGTTCCTAAAAGCTTTCCCCAAAAACAGGAGTTAAAATATTTCATTCAGCTGAAACTGTTGATTTGGCAAAAGAGATTTCTAGAAGATATATTCCATTAAAAAAAAACTCACATTATCTAATTGGATATTTCTATATTTTCAGAAAATAAAATTTTTACAAAATTCCAAAAATTGGAAAATAATTTATGTATGATCACTAAGAATTAGGAATGTGATGACCCAGTGATTAAGATGATGACCATCTTGGCTAGAAAGCTGATAGATTTGAGACTTGAGCACCATGCAATGGGCAAACTCCTGTTACTTGCCCCAGTTCCTGTCTATCTAGCAGTTTGAAAGCATGTAAATGTGATAAGATAAATAGGTACTCTTTGGTGGGAAAGTAACATCATTCCATGTATCTCAGTGAATAATCATGCTGGCCACATGACCACAGAAGTGTCTTCAGGCAATGCTGGTTCCTTCAGCTAAGAAACAAAGATGAGCACTGACCCCTAGCGGGGAAACCTTTACCTTTACTAAGAATTAGCTGCCATTTATCTTGTAGTTATTACAGGTAATCTTCAATTTACAATCAGTTGTTTAGCATATCCCCCAAGAGGTACTCATGACCCGGTTCAAAAATTCTGATGGCAGCCCCCCCCCCACAGTCACATGACTGTATTTTAGGCACTTCACAACCAGTCCACATTTATGACCGTTTGCAGTGTCCCATGGTCATGTGACTCTGATTTACAATATTTTTGCTGAAAACTAGTTTACATCCTACACCTCCAAATCAGTGGTGGGTTGCCCCCGGTTTGCACTAGTTCTATAGAACCAGTAGTAAAACCGGCGGGAGGCTCCACCCACTGATCCTGACATCGTCAAAATGCTTGCACATAAGAGTGTGCGCGTGCGCAAATGAAGCAAGTGTGCATGTGCGGCCCCATTACGAACCGGTAGTAAAGGTAAGTAGAATCCATCCCTGCTCCAAATAACTGTAGAGCTTGCCTAGGTCCACTGTCCTACTATTCCAAAGCTTAAGGGAATAACCAGATGTTTACAGTTTCAGAAGGCCAGGAGGCTAGTAACCTACTGGATCTCTAGGGGTGGGGTGGGATCTTCCAAAGAAAGGAGGCAGCTACCAAGAAAGCATGCTGTCTAGGTCCTACACGGTGGCAACATTTAAGAGAAAGGACCTGGAACTTACCCATATGGTCAGACTTAATGAAATGGGCAGGTACCAGATTATCCATAAAATAATCACTAATTCCATGAATCACATCCCAAAAGATGTGTAACATGGGGAAACCATAGGAGGCAAAAACTTCAGGTCTGCAGTTATCTAGGAGCAAGATATAAAGATTAGATATACGTATAATTCCTAACATAGGTATTCAAAGCTTCTGTTTCTGCTATTTTTGTTTCTTTCTATTATTTCAAACATAAACTAAACTTTACATTGTTACTGAGATAATGAGTAGAAACTATAATTGAACCAATACTAAATTTACCTTTTAAATCAACAATTAATTGATATACTAAAATACTTTGCCATCCAAGATAGATATTCAAATTTATTGTTAATGTTTAAATACCACTGTTGCCACAATTGATTAAATTATAGTAATTCCTTACAGTTTCATGTTTCATGGAAACAGAAAATATCAACCATCATTTCTATGATGTTCTCTTTTCAACCAAAGAGAAGGCTAAGCAGCCATTTTCCTTAAAAGCCCTCTCTTTAGTTGAAATGCTTTAGAGAACTGAAGAGTGGCTGCTCAGCCTCCTTGTCTCCTTCTATCTTCAGAAAAATTTCATTCTATGATTCCTCGGGTTTTGAACAGTGTATTCTTATGTAGGATATGCAGTAAAATGAAGCAAGAAAAGGAAAACACCCTTCTTCATTTCACCAGATGCATTGCTATCTTTTTAGTTGCTAGTGCTTAAAAAGTAAATAAATGGAAAAGCAGTGTGAGTTTGGAGTTAAGGAACTGGCGCAAAAGTTGGATCCATTGTCTTAACCCTTAAATTGTCTTGAGAAGAATGACCAGAGTTTCAGTTAATCCAATGATGAATCTCCAAATTCCACTTGCTTTCCCCACCCCCCATCTGCTTGATGTCTCACTCCATGCATGAGAAATGAACTTCAGTATTGTCTTCTAAAAGTACAATATTTTACTGCATACTTTGTCAGTCTCAGCAAACTAAATTATTGCATAATTTAAACCATCTTCATAATTTACATATGGTGATAAAATGAAAAAATATGTATGTGATCATGACCATACACCCAAGCCATTACATAATCAGAGAAAAATAAAATCCAAATTGATGCTTTTCTCACCCTTCTTTAATTATTGATTCATTAACTTTTTCAAATACATCTGGCAACACTGAAGCCTCCAAGATGGACTCAGTCAGGCCAGCTTCACATCACAGAATTGTCTCCAAAACTAATAAAATTGTATTGTGTTTTATTTCATCAATATATTTACAACTTGTGTATAAATTTTTCAAATAATCTATAACTCATACTAGCATACTTTTCTTGTTCTTTCACTCTGTGTACTATTTTAGCCTCTAATTTAGACTTTCTTATTTTTCTTTAATCTCTTTCATTGCAAGCAAAGTAATTTATTTCACATTGAATGTCACATGGGCTGCTGTCTTCTAAATAGTTTCTAAATAGTATTTAAAGGGAGCTTCATGTGGAGATGTGGAATTCATCGCAGTAGTCTAACCAGATGGTAATGGTTACAGTCACAATGGGTATAGGAAGGAAACTGGTGAAAGGTCCCTCTAACAATAGTTTCCACTTGATGCTTGAGTATGATCCATTTATGCAGATTTGCAAAGGTGCTCCTTCATAGATAATTGAAATCTGTCCAAAGAAACATTGGTGTCAACAGAAAATCTAGATGAATAAACCATAATTCCAATTTGCCTGGTTTAATCCCAATCTTTTCTCTCCCATCCACAACCAGTCTTCAAGTTCCTTGGAATAAGAGGTAGACATCATTTCTCTATAGCATGGGCTATCAATGTAAAGTTGAGTATAGTAAATGCACTCATGATACCACATATTATACAGGATTGGAGATAAGACTGAACCTTGTAGCATCAATCATTCAGGGGCTTCAGGACCAATGTCTCACCCTTTGCCGATATGAATTGAAGTGTTTTGCTGAAAAAAGGGAAGATCCACTGAACAACAATGCCATTACTCTCCAGTCATTGCAGACAGTTCTGATAATGGTATCAAAAGCCATCGGCTGGTTAAAACAGACCAGCAAAAGACCACTATGCATATCCAGGTCTTTTTTAACCAACTGATAGATTATCAACAACAGCAACCAATGCAATTTAATCCCATCTCTGGATCTGAACCTTGACTGAAAAGGGTCCAGATTATTCACTTCTGAACAGATCCAGACTGAACATTCTAGTAACTAATAAAAACACAACTATCTCAAGCTACACAATGTGCTGATTTCTCCTCATAAAGTGTCCTCTTCTGTAAGAAATACAAAAAACACAAATTACATTTTATACGGGCTAACTGATGCAGGCTTAGTATCAGGATATCCTTCAGAAAAAAGCCCTGAAAGAGCCAAAAATTTCACACACACCAGTTTAGATAAAACTTATGATTTAAATAGGGTTTTAAATATTGGCGTGCATGCCAGCCTTTGGAACAGTAAGCCAAAAATACATAATTATTTAAAAGAACATAGTTCTCATTTACCGTGAGACATGTAATAATACATTTCTCTCACAAAGTCATCTACAGCACTAATTATCACCATCATCTTCTTCTTCCTCCTCCTCCTTCCTCTTCCTCTTCTTCCTCCTCCTCTTTCTCTTCTTCTTTTGTTGAGGAAGATGCAAAGTTCTGTATTAATACCACTCTATAAAGTCTTAGTAAGACCACACCTAGAGTACTGCATCCAGTTTTGGTCACCACACTATAAAAAAGATGTTGAGACTCTAGAAAAAGTGCAGAGAAGACCAACCAGGATGATTAGAGGACTGGAGACTAAAACATATGAAGAATGGTTACAGGAACTGGGCATGGCTAGTCTAGTGAAGAGAAAGACCAGGGGAGACATTATAGCAGTCTTCCAATATTTGAGGGGCTGCCACAGAGAGGAAGGGATCAAGCTATTTTCCAAAGCACCTGTAGGTAGACAAGGAATAATGGATGGAAACTGAACAAGGACAGATTGAACCTGGAAATAAGGAGAAATTTTCTGACAGTAAGAACAATCAACCAATGAAACAGCTTGCCTTCGGAAGTTGTGGGAGCTTCATCACTTGAGACTTTCAAGAAGAGACTGCCATTTGTCAGAAATGGTGTAGGATCCTCTGCGTGAGCGGGGGTTGGACTAGATGACCTACAAGGTCCCTTCCAACTCTGTTAATCTGTAATCTAATCACATGAAAATAATATAAAAGAGTTAAGTCCATATTTTACAGCTATATTTACAACACAATCCTTTTCTTTAAATATGAAGGAGAAAAAGATAGTTATCCTTTCCAAATCTCATTTTTTTTTCTAATTACAAGATTAATTGTAATGTATAAAAAAATAGAGCTATCATATCTGTGCCCCACCATTTCAGATATCCACAAGATGGCAGAAAAAATAGTTTTATGTATCTCTTGTCTGCTATCTAGTGGTTATCTGGATTTTTGCAGATTAGATATAGAAGCCTTAGTAAACAGTGCTTGGTGATTTATTCATTTGTTTTATATTAGTTGAAATTCTAATGTAATTTTGTCACTGAAGTAAATTGAGATGTAAAATTAGTAAAAAATACAGTATAACTATTGATGTCAAATACAAAATTTTGATGCAATTTATCACTCAGCTATGTCACCTAGATATTAATTTTGACAATCTCTTGTCTATATGTGCATTTTTATTTCCTTAAATTAGGAAGAACCTAAAAGTATCTGGTACTGTCAAAGCACTCTATTTTTTCCCCCAAATTCCTTCTTTGTGCATTGTGAAATAAGACAGTAAGAAACAACATGGGTTAATGGTAGTCAGTTTCATATATTTTAAAGAAGTGAAACAAGCAATACATAATTCTTAATTCCCATAAAAATGACATACTGTTTCAGTAAAGAATCTTGTGGTCTGCTAATAGGTTGTACAGAAATACTACTTTGTAAATCCTCAAATCTCTCATTTCCATTTTAGGAATAAAAAACAAGTCTAAAATGACCACAAACACTTATTACAGTATGTGTCCTAATACTTTCCATTTGAAAAGTGAGTGCTGCGTGGATGTTAGGCAAAGTGAATTATAGATTTGGGGCCTCCCTATTTAAAATAATGAATGCTTTTACTTGTTGAAGTTCAGTGTCATACCCTTCTGTATAAATCAAAGTCTGGTTGTAGTTCTAAAAATAAAACAATTCCAAGAAAATTAGATTGTTGCTAAAATGTAGGGCCAATATTATATTTTTTCTTCAGATGGAAGCAATAATGCATATATTTATTCATTTCCTAAAAAGTACACTTGCAATTTTTCATGTTATGTGTGCAATATTTTTAATGGCAAGTGCTCCTTGTTTGTTTGTTTGTTTATTTGTCACATTTAGATATCACCCATCTCACTCACAGAGTTTGCAAAAAAGCTTACATATTTTGATGATCAAAACATATTCTATCTAACAAACAAAAGTATATACGTAGTGATCCACACCATCTTTTTGGCCTTGAAGACATGGCTGTATCAACTATCTTGGATCCCTGGCACTTTGGTGGTGGCTAATGGAATAGATGACACCCCATATAGTTCTTAGGTGCACTTTGTTTCTCTTTGTCTTTATTCTGGTTAATTTTAATTGAATTTTAAATGTTGTGATCATATGCAGTGGTGGGCTGCTGCATGGTCATAAGGATTCAGGTGAACCCTTAGCTCTGATCGCTGGCTGGGCCCACCTACACACCCCTATCCATTTATAACTTACTTTCTGGCTCGTTGGCTGGCCCAGCTGCATTCCGCGCTGCCCCTGAGGTGCCCCTGCCTCAGGTGCCTGAGCTAATTAGGAGCCTGTTTGAAGCTCCGTTTCTCTCCCAAAGGGGCACACGCAAACGGACCAAGTGCATGTGCATGCTTACCCACAACCAGTGAACTCTTTGTTAAAGAAAGTGCAGCCCACCTCTGATCATAGAATAGAATTTTTAATTGGCCAAGTGTGATTGGACACACAAGGAATTTGTTTTGGTGCATATGCTCTCAGTGTACATAAAAGAAAAGATACGTTTATCAAGAATCATAAGGTACAACACTTAATGATAGTCATAGGGTACAAATAAGCAATCAGGAAACAATCAATGTCAATATCAATCATAAGGATACAAGCAACAAAGTTAAAGTCATAAAGTCATAAGTAGAAGGAGATGGGTGATGGGAACGATGAGAAGATTAATAATAGTGCAGACTTAGTAAATAGTTTGACAGTGTTGAGGGAATTATTTGTTTAGCAGAGTGATGGCATTCAGGAGAAAACTGTTCTTTATCGTATGATCCTTATTCATTGTTTTAATGTTTTCTGGTGCATTTTAATTGAATGTCTGTTGTCTATGGCAAGATGGGCAGCATACAAATTTATTAGATAGATGTAGATAGATAGATGTAGATAGATAGATAGATAGATAGATAGATAGATAGATAGATAGATAGATAGATAGATAGTTTACTCACTACAGGCATTATTGGCATTTACTTAAGACAATATATAAATCAGGGTATGGACATGGTGAAAGGACTATGTGTATCAACAGAAAGGAACAGTGAAAGGTGTTGATTCATTTATACCTACCCTATTCCCTTGTCTCTTTAATTTAATTTGGTTAGGTATTTTTTTACTTTTCTAGAAATTTTGTGAAAGAAATTTTGTGAAAGGCTGTTTATATATACCTAAGGTCAATATATTTATAATGTAGGATAGATAGAGTACTACTCAGCTTTTTAAAGTCAATATTGACAAATCAGGTAAAGTCAGACCTGATTGGTGCTCAGACATGAGACCTCCTGTATATGCCAAGGCTAGAGGCTAAACAGGGAAGAGAACAATAGCAATTATTTTTTAATGGCTGCCAAGAAAATATGCCAATGAAATCTTCAGGAGTTAAATTGGCCCAAATATATTTTTTTTAATGCAGATGAAAATGCTCTGAACTTTTACCAAGGATCCTGTATTCTAATTGGAAGGATCAAAGGATTTCAAATCATATTTAAGCTGAGAAATATGATGGGAAGATGCTGGTCATGACCTCACAAAGACACTATGATAAAAAAATAATCTAATATTATTTTTGTATTTCAGCTATAAATAAAACTAGTAGTTTTGTTTCATTTTACTATGGTAAGCAGATATTCAGTAATGGGTTGTGCAGAACTTTTGAATTGACAGAATTTAAGCTCTTTGGAGCATGCAGTGGTGTGAACGGAGCACTGGTCAGCAACTCCTTAAAAGCAGTTTTTCTTTTTCTCTCCTTTTAAATTAAAGGATAAAATGGGATACAGGTTTTTATGCAAATAAAGTATTGATTTGAACCTTGTAAAACATTGCTTTTATATGAAACCAAGGTAAAGAATGGTGTAAGTTGTATACTAGAAGTTGGCAGAGACAGAAAAGGCAAAACTTTTCTAAATATTTCTTGACTCCCAGTGTGTTTTTCATGTGCCTGGGCCATTCTGGTACCTGATAGAAGAACAAATTCTTTGCTTTCATTTAGTTATCTTTACTTATTGAAAATCTTTCTTTAAAGCTTATTATGTAAACTCACAATAAAATAATTATGAAAAATAAAAGTTGACAATGTACAGCAACTATGAAATATACAATTAAATCTGCCCAAATCACTGTCAAAGTTGTGAAATAGTTGGCTTGAAGGTTTATCATACCCTTCAATATATTCCTGAACATATTATTCTCATGCAAAGGACATAATTTAGTACTAATATCAAGACACATGATGTCAATATGTACACTGATCAATTGCATTGTGATGCACATTTTAACATTAAATGGCCTATCAGAAGGCATTTCTGCAGGAAATAGAGCAGTCCAAAAAGCTCCAGCACCAAGTCTTCCAGCAATGTTTTGTGTTTCCACTGAGTAGGTCTAATGGTTGCTCTGTACTTAGACAAGAAGCTTGCATAAGGATTTGGACAATTCTATTTAACAGATTAAGTCTATGCTTCTGCATCTATTTCCTGGGTGTAATCCTTACTGAACTTAGTAAAATTAAGAACTAAATGCTTTACTTAAATATAGATAAATAATTGAGAGTAAACTCAATTATGACAACCAATCTGGTGCAGTGGTTTAAGGAATCAGACTAGAAATGAAGAAACTAGCTAGATGACCTTGGACCAATCACACTTTCTTAACTTTGGGAAGAAAGCAATGGCAAACCACTTTTGAAACCTTGCCAAGAAAACTGCGGAGATAGGCAATCAATACTGGCTCAAATTCATGCAGAACCACAACACAAACTCAGATATGATTGCATTTTAAATGAATTGTGTTCTTCTTCAATATTTTCAATACATTCTGAAGCTAGAGCCATACTCATGCAAAACAACATCGCAAAAATGACCCCTGAAAAATATTTAATACAACCTGTGTCAACAAATTTGTTGTCACAGTTGGAACTGTGCAAGTCTTTGAAATAGACGCTTTAGAAGGCATAGAAGACATTATGAATTACATCTTTTCCAATAATTAAAGTAGTTCTGTCTTTTTCCAGGCTCATTGCAGACCTCCTAGCTCTTTCTACATCCTTCTGCATCCATAGTCACGTTGCTTCACATCACTCAGAACAAAGTAAAATGATCAGGACCAGTTTCTAAAGCAGCCATGATAATCCTAAAATATGCGACTTTAGTAATTTAGAAAGTGGTGCTTTGTGTGCACTCCTACATTTTAAAGGATAACTCTATAATTTTGCACAAATTATGGACTCATAATGACAAATACAGTAAACAATGAGACAAAAAGCTCTTCCAAATGCTTTAAGTACCAGTATTTGTTAAATGAATCCTGTGATAATTTAAATATATGAAATATATAGTAACACACACAACAAATGTTATTAGTGGTTTTAGAGTTTTAGCAGGTTTTTAATGCTTGTTTTTACTGAAATTAGAGAAAAATTATTTCAGATTAAATAATGGATTTAGGATTTCAACTCTGATTTAGGATTTCAACTATATATATATATATACATATATGCTAAATTCTTGCTAATGTTTGTTCTAACTCTAAATTTTATTGTTACATTAAAAAAATTGTATTCTTGGAAAGCATTCTTTGATTTTGCACATGTTATTTTATAAAATTCTCTAACAATATCAGTTTTTGATATGCTGTTTTGGCCTGCAAAATCTGCATATAGGGATGTAAGAATGCCACTGCTTAAAGGCAAATTGAAAAAAAAATGCGTACAATGATATTGAGGTGACATTTTGCAAAATGGGGATATGTAAGTTGACTTGCTTAAACATGGCTGCCAGAATAAATTATTCATGTAAAAATTACATAATGTATGGTTTATCTTTGAATATTTTTGGAGCCCTAAAAGATTAAAAGAATATAAGATACTATCTCTCTCTTTTTCTCTCTCCTTCATTTTCTCACCTTTTGGTCTGCTGTTTCACAGCTCTCCTTTTGTTTCTTCTCTCCCCTAGTTAGAACCACAATGAGATAAATATGTGAGTCCATTGCATCACATAGCTATTTAGATGAAACTATATTCCTTAAATTGAATCATGTGACCATGGGAAACCAGGGCAAGAAGTTCCTTCTTCCTATATCGATGTATTACCAGACCAATATTTATTGCCTTGTAAATAGCAAGCCACATCACTGCAGCCATATCACAGTGCAACATGGGGCATTTTGGCATTCAGCCAATGAAGCAAACCTCTGAAGATGCACAAATTTAGTTATCCATTATTAACTCTCCTACAAATATTACATACCATAAACATACAGTTGATAACTTTTTTCTTTGATATTCTTTCTAGGTGATTTTGAAAAGTTCCTACTTCTTTTTGTCACTTATAGTTAAGCCCTTAAAGGAAGCATCTATCCCAGACAAACAAGGCCTCTCGTAGGAGTTTCTTGGTGATATTAAACCCAGGATAAATACTTTAGAGTTTTGCCAATCATTTTTTATTATTATTTTATTCCATTTTTGGCAATGTCTGTTTCAACAACATTTGCATCCAAGCTTTAGGATGCATTCTTGAACAGCATCCATAAATAAGAAAGTTGATTGGTTCCAGATCCTAATAGTCCTAAAAGTGACAAATGTTTGTGTACTTTTAGGAAGCTGCCAACTATTTATCTCTATTACAGACAATTCATTGCTGTTATGTAAATATTTAGATGAATACATATACCATAAACAACATATAGAATCTTAATCTGTGCTAATGAACTTTTAGTTTGGAAAAACGTACATGGTTCCTTTATTATTTTGTACTGCAAAGACTTAGTAAGTAAGTAAGTTTAGTAAGACATTTAGGCTGTACATAACTTAGTAGAAAGGAAATAATGAAAAAATGAATGAGTCACTTGGTTGAAAACTTGTGGTTGAACTGACGCTTGAGGGATATTTGTTAGATCTTGCTAAAGGTTATAAAGTGAGTTGGGGAAATGAAACGTCTGTTTGCAATCTGGACATTGTTTAGAATAACGTCTCCCTTTAGAAGTCTGTTGTTTGTGCTATAGCAGAGCTTGAACTTTTCTTAGGTTGCTTAAAGGGGTTATCTCTCATTCCGTGGAGAGAACAGATGGGTTGTCTTTTACCCTTTTCAGCCTCCACCTGCATTTGATTAGAGACAGCAGTAGTTTTACATACCCCATGCCAGAATACCATGATGACATAGCAGCTTCAGACAACAGCGTGACTAGGATTTTTTTCCCCTAAACCCTTGAATCACAGAGGATCTGGCAGCCAGTTACCATCTGACACTGTTTATAGCATATATTGTTCGATCCACTCCCTTACTGAATCTGCTGTGGGAATTAAAGCAAGCAGTTTCAAGTCAGAAAGGTAAGTTCTCTTGCATGTTTTAAACACTTAGAATCAAGCAACTGAACAAAGCAGCACTGAAAATACAACTCACCTTTGTCAGTTTGCAGATTGGACACAACTGCTGTTGTGAATTCGTTTTCTGAGTTTATGGTAAAATGCTCTTCGTGTTTTGTGGATTACTGTTGCATTTCTTTGCAAAATTTAATCACTTCCAGAAGAGCTATTCCATACCATAGGGAGGAATACAATATCTATCTAATAAATATTTCCATTTATTAGCAAGAACTCTTATATCAAATAGGTAAATTACTCTGAAAATTGCATTGATAAAACAATAGTCCTGAAGAACATCAAAACTATTAAAGGTAATTTGTCTAGCAATGTACATGTTAATTGTACTTTTATGGAACTGCAGTGATGGTTTTAGTGTGAAACTGTGAAAAAGAAAAGTGTACAGAATAAGATTCCCTCTTTGTAACTGCTAGTGAAAAAGATTTTTCCATCTGAGGGAAGGTGCCAAATGACAATTGTAGCCCTTGCATGCAAATTTTTAGCAGATGTTCACATGAATATTTGTACATTTGTACTAGAGAAATAGACATTTGTACTAGAGAAATATCTATATACTCTGCTAACTTCTGGTTCCTGCTGATCTTTTAGGAAATAATATACTCATTTAAACAAGTTTATGAAATGTACACAGAGCAAAGAGGTCTCACAAATTTCAGACAGTATAATCTTGCATGAAAAAGATTATCCTTGATTTTTTTTATGTTCATAGATTATTCACATGATTAACAAATGCAATGCTGCCCTTCTAATATATTAGCATCTTGAAGCAAATCTTCTTTAAGTCTGAAAAATTGTAAAACTACTCTATAATATTTTGACAGGTTTAACTAAATATTAATATACTTTATTAATATTTTCTACAGAGTGGTTTACCAATCTGTAAGTCAGCAAGTCAAAGGGATACAAAAAGTATAAAGTAGTACAAATAGATCAGAAATATCTAAGAAATATTTCCAATACCAAAGTGTGTGATTCTAAATGAGGCCTTATTTTATTATATTTCTATAGTTTTCTTTTAAATAGAAGCAGGAAAAGTTGCTACACTGTTAAGGGAAAATTGTAAAGTATCTCTGATCAACCAACTCGGATCAGTGTACTGTAACTACAACTAAGGCTACTCGTTTACAGTTAATACTATGTTCTTATAGAAAGACATTTACTATTGAAATCTGTACAATGAGACCTACACTGTAACCAATAGGGATCTTTCCAGTATCTCCAACAGCAATTCAATTACATAAAACAATATTAATTTCACTATATTTATTTGATATTTAAATTTGTAAGCCAAAGAATTGTCTGATGTGTACAAACATATATTAGACAAATTTCAGTATTCCATAAATATATGCCAAAATGCATAATAATTCACTGCTCAGAACTAAAACTTCAGTTATTAAATATTCAGCTATAATCTATCAACTCCCCCCCCCATATTTTTTTTTACAACTGACATTGTTGCTAGCTATGATATTTTGTAATTCTTCTCTAGTGGAAAAATAGTGTCTTAGACAAAATGGTTTGTTTTTTTTTTTTTTGTTCATTAATTTTTACCCTCCCTTTCTATTCAAAGTGAATTGGGGAAAATAGTTTTTGGGACATTAATGTAGGAACTTGTTTCTTATACATTCAAGAAATTCATACATTCAAATACATCCATGAACCCTAACCCTAACCCATGAAATCATGAAATCAAGTGATACCAGATTCTATTGTAGTATACCTATCCATTCAAATCCAGCTGTCATAGCTTTACTTCAAAGATGCAAATTTCATTATAACTCAGCTGTCTATTTTTCTAATTCTAAACCTCATGCCAGAAACATCTTCAATGGAATAATTTCATAGGGTTGGTGGTTCTTATAGACTCTGAAGCCAACACATCTTTTATTATTTAATTGAGTGACTAATTATTTTTAAGCTGAGGATGAAAGAACTATATGGCTTTTATACTGGCAACTGAGTGAACTGCATCTACCCCTCCCACTGTACCCTGTGTGTTAGCCAAACCTACTCCAAATTTTTGGAAGATGCTGGAATAAAACTAGACTGAGTGGATATAACAGAGAAGTTAAAAGCAAGAGGATATTCATTTCATGAGAGAAATTATATTTGCATACTATGGAATATGGCCCTTGTCCTAATCTATATCAAAATTGTAAATATCCAGTCATGTCTCTTTCATACAATTATCTACAGAAGTGTCTGTTTTTTCATATTAAATTTATTATTCCATATATAGTCTTCATTGATCAATAAGCATTAAATCATCCATAATAACAATTAGGAACTGCAAATTGCCTAATTTTACATGAAAATACAGAAGAGCAAAAACCTTCTTGTAATTATTTATTTATTTACATTTGTTATAACTACCCACCTCTAATAGACTCTGGGTGGAATACACAACCAAAAAAATCTATAAACCCTATAAAACCAAATTCTAAGTATGTAATTTAAAAAAAGAAAAATTGTGGGTGTTCCCAAACCACCCAATATAAGGAAATGCAATATTTTTTTATGATACTGACAATAGCTCAGTATAGATTTTACCTATAGGCATATATCTTAGGAACTTCACTGTGAAACAGAGAAATATAACAAAGTAAACCATTATTAGACTTGTTTATACCAATAATATTTTTTTCTGATGCTATTTGCCCCTTTATTTGTCTTTAGGTTTGGCTCTTTCTACTTACCTGGTTTCTGTGGTCCATGATCTGCAGCACATCCTTATATTTTCATCATGTTTTTGGTTTCCAACAGCTCTTCTGAAACTTAGCTAATTAGCTTCAGGTCCAGAATAGCTTCTGCATAAACATTAAACATTTTGCAGCATTAAGGTTGAAGCTGAATGACACAATCTACCACTTATGAGAATTCATATACAATTCATCCTCCTTATCTCTTTCCTCACCCTTCTGTAGTTAAGATGCCACAGCATTTTACCAATTATTTCATTATATTTCTTAAATTAAAAAACATGGTATTATCTCTCTCTTTCTCCCTCCTTTCCTCCCATTCCACCTTTCTCACTGCAAAAAATAATTACTGAGAGTCCCATATAAGATTGGGGGAATAAAATGGTAGTTGGTTCCAATTATGCATACTCTCCCATCAGAGATTGGCTGGAGATAAGATAAGATAAGATTGATGATAAATAGATGATAGATGATATAGATAATATAGATAAAATATAGATAATAGATGATAGATAGATAGATAGATAGATAGATAGATAGATAGATAGATAGATAGATAGATAGATTAGAGAGAGAGAGAGAGAGATGGTAGCTAGATAGCTAGATGAAAGCTAGCTAGCTGGGGGAGAGAGAGAGAGAGGAAGAGAGAGATGTTTTACGAATCACACAGATCATAATAGTAATGTACCATAAATAAAAAGAAAATGTAAAAATAGCATTATAAAAAGCTTTTAATAAAATGGATTTCATATTAAAACAAGTAAATCACTGTGAAAATATTACCAATATTAAACTGAGAACCCTTGCAATTCAGCAAAAAAAATGGCAACACCTTTATATATAGACAGATTTGCTAGCAAGAAGAAAATATTTCCCACCCCAACAAAGACTCAGGCAATTTGGTATGAAATTTATTACAAAATCTCCCTTCTAGAATTGTAAATAGAAAATCATTAAGTCTAGTCAATAAGCGTTTGACTGTGAGATGGAAGTCATTGGTGAAATAATTAATTAAAGTGAAAAAATGTCACTTCAAACCTCTGTTCAGAAACTTGTTGATTTGTTTCTGAACTGGCTTTCTCAAGCCTCAGTATCATAAAGATTTTGGGTGAAAACCCACTGGTTTCTTTGCCTTTTTTTCCCCAAGAAGAAGCAAAATTATCAACAAATACTGTTTAACATCTACATGAAGCCAATGGAGGAGATCATCTATCAGTACAGAGTCAGGGTTCATTATAGGGATGAAATGCTACCCGTTCAGGCTGGTTTGCCTGAACTGGTAATAACACATGTGACTGGTTCACCAAACCAGTAGTAAAAATACTTTAAAAAGTAAAAAAAAAAAGTTCCGAAGATGGTGCAGCACAGCTGATTGTCTGAACTTTTTTTTAAACTTTTTTTAAGCATCTTTTTACTATCCATTTACTACCCAGGCAATAGGTAGTAAAAAAATGCTTTAAAAAAGTAAAAAAAAAAAAAGGTTCCAACAAACAGTTGTGACAATCAGCTGTGCCATGCAATCCTTGGAACTTTTTTTTTTTTTTTTTTTTACTTTTTAAAGCATTTTTTACTACTATTGGGGAAGTCCATTTTTGCTCCCAGGAGGCTTCCCTGAAGCCTGCTAGGCCAAAACAGGGGGTGGGGGGTGCTGAGAAAGAAAGAAAGAAAGAAAGAAAGAAAGAAAGAAAGAAAGAAAGAAAGAAAGAAAGAAAGAAAGAAAGGGAGGGAGGTAGCGGGGGAAAAGGAGAGGACCTAGCACTAGATGCAGTTTCAGAGGATACCTTGAAAGAGCACAGCAACCAATCCAGGGCTGGAAGGGACCTGGAGGTCATCTAGTCCAACCCCCTGCTCCAGCAGGACATTGTTAAAATGAGTTTCTGTCTTTTGACCCCCCCGTCATATGACTACATAGCCACGCCCACCCAGTCACATGACACCCCCTACCAAGCCACGCCCACAGAACCGGTAGGAAAAGTTTTTAGATTTCACCACTGGTTTATCGGTATGTCAATGATTTTGATATATCAACTTCAGAACAAATTAGAAATGCAGGTGGGGCTCTTTCTTAAGGCTCTTAGATTCTAAAAGCAGATTTAGAACTTCCCATCAAGACAAGAGTAATTCTGTCTGATAAGCCATCCAATGCCAGTGTTATTCCATCTTTAGTTGTGGTTGTGATCATCCTTCTCCCCACCCATCCATTTTGAACTGGTTTTGAAATTATTTCTACTTATTGACAGATCACTTCTCTGGCCGGAAAGGCCCTCATATGGTTTTATCTTTTGTGCCAGTTATGACCATTACTAGATTGGGAAACTCTTCTAACCATTACTAGATTGGGAAACTCATAGTCATTCATATTTCAATAACATCTTGATTGGACCATTACATTACAATATGTTTCACATGGAGCTGGCCATGAGGTTCACTTAGAATATATTGCTGATTCACAGTGCAGCAGTTTGAGTAACAGTAACAGTAACAGAGTTGGAAGGGACCTTGGAGGTCATCTAGTCCAATCCCCCGCTCACGCAGGATACCTATATGAGGGATTCCAACCACCGACCTTTCTGATCAGCAAGCACAGTGTCTTAGCCACTGAGCCACTTAGGGAACCATTATGATTATAATTAGGTTTTCATGTAACACCAGTATTTTGAGAGTAGCCTAGTTGACTTTCAGGTGCAATTCTAGGTGCTGGTTGCCACCTTTAAGGGTCTATATCAGTGATGGCTAACCTTTTTTCCGTCACGTGCCAAAAGCGGGGGTCGCAGGGAGGTGTCGCGTGTCCGTGTGCCCACATCCATAATTCAATGTGCCCCGCCCTCCCGCGCATGTGCACGTGACCCCCCCATACTTCTCCCTGCTTTTGGCACGCAATGGCCTGGTGGGCCCGGTAGGCCGCTTTTTCCCCTCCCCAGGCTCCAGAGGCTTTCTAGGAGCCTGGGGAGGGCAAAAACAGCCTTCCCCATCCCCCCGGAGGCCTTCTGGAGGCCAGAAACAGCCAGTTTCCCGACTTCCGGTGGGACTGGAAGGCCTGAAAATCAATTGACTGGTGCGCACATGCGCGCTGGAGCTGAGCTAGGGCAACACTTGCGTGCCCACCAATATGGCTCCGCGTGCCACCTGTGGCACCCGTGCCATAGGTTCGCCATCACGGGTCTATATGGATCAGGACCTGGATTTCAGTAAGTTTGCCTGTTTGGAAGCAGTTGAATCCAAGTATATGAATTAGCTTTTAGGGTGGAATAGTGGAAGGCCAATTTTTCTTTTCCTTCATTGCCTAGGGCCAGGCATTCTTAACCTTCTTTTGAGAGCTTTTTGAGAAAAATGGGGTTAGGGTTAGATGGACCATATGATATGATCCATTGTGGCACTGATTATGTTGTTATGTTCATAATCATTCAATACATTTCACATATAGATGCCCAGGCTAGTTTCCTTCCTTTGGCATCTGAGTTTTACTCAGCCTGAGTAATAAGGGAAGACAATACTGGGAGCCACCAGTCAGAATTTATAAAACCACCAACTGTTGTTTTTCCTCTCTTAGGCTTTTGTCTAAGATCAAATGATGGGTTTATTCAATGGGTTCATAAGAATGCTTCCCAGAGAAGTGGAATATAAATCTGGTGAATCTGATCCTGAATGAATTTATTTACAAATTAATTTATTCAGTTAGTTACATATTCAAAAAAAATATGGAAGAATATAAGAATAAATTTCTTGGATCAAGTTCAGCATTTTGTTTCTTACAGGCCAAAGATGGAGACAAATTGCTTTCCCACCATTGTTCTCTTCCTATCTGGGAAGTCTCCAAGGCACAGATAGCATCAAATTTCAAGAATAGTAGTCTTTCATAGACCTTATCATAAATGTATTAAATCCTATTTCTTTATTTAATTTAAATACCACCCAAATTGTATGATTCCTGGCAGTTTCAAATTGAAAAGTATATCTATCTAGGTTATGTGGCCATCACTACATCTCATGATAAAATACCCGAAGAATTTACTGTGTTCTTTTTCCTGTTCTAAACATCCTTCTAAACATCTATGCTGGATGATGGCTTGTCCTAGCATTTTGAGAAGTGGAAAGATAGAACTCTACTTTTCTATTTTTCTTCTAATATGCATGATTTCATTCAGCAAAACAATGTTCCCTTTAGAAGCCCTTTTTTGAAGCTAAAGAATCCCAAACATCCCAGACTTTTCTTGTAAAGCAGCTATTGGATCCTATAATAATCTTATCTCCAGCATTATATCCTTTTCCAGATATGATGAGCAGACCTATACCCATTTTTCCAGATGCAGACATACATCATATTCATATGAAGGCATTAAAGCATGTCATTAATAAGTAATTCCTTTCATAATAGATGCATTGAACTCTATCCAAGGTTTCTCTTTTTGCCAGCACAAGTTGTTACATACATTTGGAGTAAAGTGTACACACACACACACACACACGCACACACACAGAGAGTCTATGAGTATATTTTTCTCTTTGTGTATGTATATATTTGTTTATGGATTTCTTCTTTTTTTAACTGAAGTTAGTCATTATGCTGGATTTATTGAATATGCTCACCATAAAATAAAGGACGAATTAGCATTTTGCAACCATTATGTTTTGATGGATGAGCCACTAGGTATACTGCCAAGTAAACTACTTAGCAAGATGTGTATACCTTCCATTTCCCCCCATCCACGAATAAAGCTATTTTTACCCACATAGACAGATATTTGGAAAATAATGGTTGGCCCAAGTGACCCATTTTCTTAATCTCTAGGAGTTTTCAGTCAACATTTTAGCAATTAGAATTGTTAATAATATATTAAATTTCTCTGTACTTTCATATAAAATTCATATCATCCATATGTAATAACATTATAACATTATAGAAAGTTTATTTTCCATATAAATATTTAATAACCATTGCCAGGTAATATCAGAAGTTTGCAATTATTGCTGCTTATATTATTTAGTCATTGATGAAAGCTGTAAATACTTAATATAACATTATAATAATAACCTATACATTTAAGCATAATAAATACTACAGTTTTCAAAAAGTTATACTGTTTTCCCCAAAATAAGACCTATCCTGAAAATAAGCCCAGGCATGGTTTTACGCATGCACCTAATATAACTCTACCCCAAAATAAGCCCTACTTAAGAGCCTGTGCAGCTGGCTGGCCGCCTATTCCATCTGGTTGCTCATAGTGCCATGGCCACAAGGTGAGGCGGTGTGTGATGGAGCTGCCCTATGTGCCCTGCACTGGCTTACTTCAGGGCCCCCACAGCCAGGCCATCCATGCCCCAACACCTGTCTTGTCTTGTGGTGGCAGCACCAGCAGCCATGTGAAGCAGGAGCCCATGTGACTGCCAGCCCACTTCTTCTGCTTGCTCAAATATATAGATATAGATACACAGAAGTTATATTTTGTTTTGTTTTGTTCTTATAATATGCTTCCCTATCACAACATTGAGGTAACTCTATGTTTTTTATCTCCTTTAACAGAAACCATCCTGACTGCAAAGATGTATCTGACTTCTCTTCCTTTCTTCATTTTTTTGATCAGCGGTATCTTCTGTCAATATGATTACGATTTTGAGACAGATTTTGGTTATCATTTTTCAATGTTAGAGCTATCATCTGCAGTCTGTGCACCAGAATGTAATTGCCCTATAACTTACCCCTCAGCCATGTATTGTGATGATCTTAAACTGAAGAGTTTCCCCATTATTCCTAAAGGAATCAAATACCTGTATCTCCGCAATAATCTGCTTGAAGGCATAGAAGATAATGCTTTTGAGAATGTGACAGATCTGGAGTGGCTAATCCTAGACAATAACCAACTGAAAAATTCCAATATTAAAGGCAAAGTCTTTGCCAAATTAAAGAATTTAAAAAAGCTGCACATCAATCACAACAATTTAACTGAAGTTGTTGGGCCACTTCCCAATACTCTAGATGACCTGCAACTCACTCATAACCAGATTTCCAAAATCACCCCCAATACACTTGAGGGACTAGTGAATCTGACTGTCATTCAGCTACAGCACAATGAACTGACTGAAGGTACACTCTCTGGAGTTTTTAAAGGCTTAAAATCACTCTTGTATCTGGACTTGAGCAATAATAAACTGACTAAACTGCCTACAGGATTGCCTAATAATTTATTGATGCTGTATTTTGATAATAATCAGATTAGCGGCGTTCCTGATCAGTATTTCCAGGGTTTTAAAGTACTGCAGTATTTACGTCTTTCTCACAATAAGCTGTCAGATTCTGGAATACCAGGCAATGTTTTCAATATCTCTTCACTTGTGGAGCTGGATCTCTCCTATAATGAGCTAAAGAACATTCCGACAGTCAATGAGCACCTTGAAAACTACTACCTCCAAGTCAACCAAATTACCAGTGAGTAATATTTCATTAAAAGAAGAGAAGAGACATGGGGGGTTGGTAATAGTTAAATGAGATTATCTTATTTAATTCGCAATTCTCATATAACCATTTTATCCCAATCTTTTTGTTCATTCCATCTCTTTTTAAAAATAATAATAAATACCAATAATTGGTAATCATACATATTCTAGCTAGCAACAGCAGAAGTCCATAGATCCTGCTTTCACTTCATGATGTGAAAGCCTTCTCTTCTGGAAGTAATAGTTTCAAGCCATTTCTCAATTTTGACTCATAATAAATTATGTTGATGAAGATAGTCATAATTATGATTGCTTATCAAAACAGTTTGGTCAGGTTTTTTTTAAACCCATCATTTATTTTTACTGCCAAACAAATTCCTATATTTTCCATAACTTGCTATGTAATCAGTGGTGGGTTTCAAATTTTTTTACTACCGGTTCTGTGGGTGTGGCTTGGTGAGCATGGCATTGCTTGGTAGGTATGGATTGGTGGGTGTGGCAGAGGACGGATATTGTAAAACCTCCATTCCCACCCCACTCCAGGAGAAGGTTACTACAAAATCCCCATTTCCTCCCAATCAGCTGGGACTTGGGAGGCAGAGAATAGATGGGGGCAGGGCCAGTCAGAATTTTTACTACCAGTTCTCCAAACTATTCAAAATTTCCTCTACCGCTTCTCCAGAACTGGTCAGAACCTGCTGAAACCCACCTCTGTATGTAATGCATTTTATTCATCAAGCATCATTGCTCAACTTTTAATAACTTGATTGTTTTCCATGTCATTTATTATACCAAAATTTCAATTGAAAAAAATCAACTTCACTATACTTCTCATATTAATAATAATAATAATAATAATAATAATAATAATAATAATAATAATAATAATAATAATAATAATAACTTGGTAATAACTATTACCAAAGCTATGATTACTATGCATCTTGATGAGACCAGGATATGAGGATTCCTATAATAATAATAAAAAATAAAGCTTTATTTGAAAATACTTGAAAACAGATTAGGGAACTAGTATAGATATTAACCATACTACATTCTGTTACTCTCAAGAAGAGATTAAATAAGCATATTGAAACCTCATTACTATAACTCATTCAGTATTATTCCAATGAGGAAAAAATATGAAGCAGAAACTGGAAGCCACATATTTAATGATAGGCTATTTCCACATTCAAACAAGTGTGGCATAAAAAGAAAGTGAGGGAAAAAAAAAAACAGTTGAAGAACCAGTGAAAAGGACATCAGTACTTCTTCTGCATACTTAGCTGAGAATAAACCACAATAACATTCCAAAAACTAAAACTGGGCAAGACAATAGATATTGCTGCACATACTTGCTATTTTATTCTGTAATATTAAAATAAATACATGCATTTGAGATTTTTTTTCTGTTTCACATAGAATTTTTGTTGTTGGCACATCTTATAACAAATATTTGTGGCCATAATATTATAGCTTATTTAAGAATGAGAACACTGTCTGGAGACATCCAAAAGGAAGGGTGCAAACTTATTTATTTATTTAGCATACAACATCAAGGAAATCTACAAATGGTAGACACAATACAGCCCTGACAGCCTAGATTGCTAGTCCATTCTGTTTGGTGCTTGCATGTCTATCCTTGGTGCATTGCGAACTAGCTTTACACCAGTTAACTAGCAGCATTCTAGTTGCTGGTTCTTCCAGACTCCTCTCTTGGTCTTGCCTCACCTCGCTTCGTGTTGAGATGCCTGAAGTGTGGCCAGGTCCAGTGCCTGCTCTTGCTCTCTTGCACATACAAACACAGCTTGATTCCCCCTCCCAAAAAAAGTGGTATCCATTTATCTACTCACAATATTACATTTGTTCAATATGCTGGATGGCAGGAGCTAGGGATTGAACAATGGGAGCTCACTCTGTCTCATGGAGCTGGGCTCAAACTGCTGGAATGCAGATCATTCTTGGCCAGCAGTTTCAGCTTCATTAAGCCTCTACACTACCGTATCCTGTATAAGGGTGTAAAAATCACATGACATACAGACCAAACATAGAGTAAATGTTTCCTAGCTTCAATAAGCACATTTCACTATATTATAGCACAGTAAAGACAAATAAAGCTTATAATTAATACCATAATGATGAATTGGTATGGTAGCATCTGTTCATCTCATTGCTTAAAACTAAAAGCTCTTACTTAAGTGTATTTTTGTGTTTTAACTTTTTACGTCAAGACTTTAAGCATAATGTCTGATATCTGGGAATAATATAACATGTATATAATATAGGAAATAGAATTTAACTAGCTGAGGAACATAAAATCCGCTAGAACTCCTGGCATTAGTTAAATCTGGAAATATCCTAGGCTGATTGTGAAAGTTATATTCTAATATTATGTTATTTACATTACAGAATTTTCAGTGAAGAGCTTTTGTAAGGTTGTCGGGATACTAGCCTATTCCAGGGTATCACATCTGCGTCTGGATGGAAATAATATCACAAGAGCTGATCTTCCACAGGAAATGTACAACTGTCTCCGAGTGGCCACTGAAATTTCTTTGAAATGAGTTGTACAACACTTTCTCTCATGATACTTTTACACCATAGTAATGCTTTAGTACTAAAATGTCATCTGGTATAAGATCTTTTGTTTTGTTAATAAACAGCATTATTGTGTGGCTGTTTTTTTAATGTGTATATTCTAGAATGCCTGTGATGCAGATTTTTTTTTTTTTTTGTAAAGCTAGAATGTCCCATAGATTGTGGACAAAAATGTTCTCCTGTTTATTTCTTAGACTGTTTTATTAACACACTATATATAGCCTGAGTTTGAAAAGTTTTTTTTTTTAAAGCACTGGTGTATACTCACAATAAACACATACCACTCTCCTTGTGGGTATGAACTTCTACTCAGGTTTGCAGAAGTCAGGCATTTTCTCATCAAGATAGTATATTTAGTACTTAGGGCTGGACCAGATATGTACAGTAGTTCACACTTTGAAATAAAATCTCTCCTGTTTTATACTTTTGATTACATTACATAAAACAATAATTCAATATAGCTATATAAATTCTTTATATATAAAGGAAAATAAAATTAAATATTACAATCAGCATATTCATGTGAAGAATTGAGAAAACAGCGACATTTTAAAGGTTTTATTTTATTAATGCATTTTATTTTGTTCTATTGAGGTCAGTTTAAAACTGTAAAGGAATGGTTATTTTACAGTAAAAAAAATTACTATTGTTCTTATACCCTTATTTCTGCATGCTATATTAAATGACTTTAGAAAATAAAAGCGGCAAATGAAACATATTGAGTGTATATTATTGTGAAAAAAGATTTACATTTTTTAAAAAATGTAGATTGATGCAAACTAAAGTTTTTTAAAAAAAATACTTTGGTGAATGTAATGCTACATTCGCATTAAATAAATAGTTTTCTGCAGTCTAGTTTGTAAAGATTCTTCAAACAAAACTTTTTAATGATTGTTATATCAGGCTTTGAATTCTACTATGTACTGCAGAATGACTATACCTCTAGCCATTCTCCAGTACATAAAGAATGTAATTTACAAATTACCATCATAAAAATCCCTAAAATCAATAACATGCAGATTAGGCAACAGGGAGAATATTTATGGCACAATTTGCATTACCAAATTGTATAACTGAACTGAACAACTGCACTGAAAAAGTGACTTATGATCATTTTACAACTTATGACCGTTTTCACACATACGACACCCTTGGTCATGTGATCAAAATTCAGATGTTTGGCATCTGAGTCATATTTATGATTGTTGCACTGTCTCACTTTTGCAACCACTAAAACAAAGTCAATGGGGAAGCCAGATTCACTTAACAACTATGCTACTAACTTAACAACTGCACAGTAATTGAAAAAGTTGACTGGATTTAACATCTCAGCTAAGATTTAAAAATATTCATAAAAATTTGCCTTCAGAAATTGTGGGAGGCCCAACATTGGACGCTTTTAAGAAGAGACTAAAGCCATCTATCAGAAATAGTATAGGTCTCCTGCGAGAGCACGGTGTTGGACTAGATGACCTCCAAGGTCCCTTCCAACTCTATTACTGTTAACTGCAGTGATTCATTGAACCACTGTGGCAAGAAAGGTCATAAAACAGGACAAACCTCACATAACTGTTTAGCAACAGAAATTTTGGACTCAATTGTTGTCATAAGTTAAGGTCTACCTATAGTAGAGATGATGTATATTATAAAAATAGTAAGGACACAGGAGCCTTGGTGGCGCAGCAGACTAAAGTGCTGTTAAGTAGCCCTTAGCTGCCAGCTGCCTGCAATTACTGCAAATTCAAATCTCACCAGGCTCAAGGTTGACTCAGCCTTCCGTCCTTCCGAGGTAGATAAAAATGAGAACCCAGATTGTGGGGGCAATAAACTGACACCGCTTAGGGGGAGCCGAAAGCCCTACTAAGCAGGTATATACAAAAGTATGAAGGCTATTGCTTAATGCATTGTAAGCCTCCCTGAGTCTCTGGAGAAGGGCAGCATATAAACCGAACCAATAAATAAATAAATTGAAAAAGTTGACTGGAGTTGACATCTCCAGTTAAGGTTGAAAAACATTCATAACAAATAACTAGATGGACACATGGTATAGGCATTCTTTTATGAAAACTTTAATCTCAGCCTTGCCACAGGATTTTTCACGTATGTCATGCAATTCTGGAAAGTCTTCCTTCCTTTTCTCATTGCTCATAATCATCAACCGAAGAAAGTTATGAGCTAGTAGTCCTCTGTCCAGGAGATACTTGCAGCTGCTTCTTTTTACCCTAACTTCTGAATGTAAGCCCTACTTGTGAATGCAGGCAATAGGTGGAAGATGAAATATTCAGGGATTTTCCTATCACATCCCTTGAGGCATGAGCACTAAAACGCAACTATGGGAATTTATTTCTTAAAGCAGACTCAGTAAAGCTTTGCAAAATGAGAGGCTATGTATGTATGTGTGTATGTATGTATGTACGTATGTATGTATGTATGTATGTATGTATGTATGTATGTATGTATGTAGCTGAAGTTCTTACGCCAAGTTCTTAAGCTCAATTTGGCAACTTCAAGATGTGTTGCTAAGGTTGAAAACTACCGATACACTAAATATTGTACTCTGGACTTATTGCACTAAATATTGCACTTCTGTCACAAATCCTTTTTCATTAGCTTGCATTTTATTCTGACTTTCCATTTGTATCTAAATGTATGAATGTGTCCCCTTAGTCTGAGATTTCCAAAGGGATCGACTTTGTTATTAACTCTCAAATTCCATTTCAGTGTAAATTTTTTTCTGAGTTATGTTTTATAGACAGAATCTTTATCTAAAGGTCTTTGTATAAGAGTGCACATGCTTATAGCCACTAAGGAAACTGAAATCATTCCAAAAATATCAGAGGACAGAGGGGAGAAATATACATGCACAGACTACTTTTGGAAGAAACTAAATTTATCTGGATCTTGTTATAATTTCATTTTACTTCAATAGGAGCCAAGCCACATCACCACAAAATGTTGCCTTTTGACATTTAAACTTCTAAGAATGTTGGTAATCCACTACCCAAAATATCAGACAGACAGCATCTAGTGATTGGTGCATAATCTGGGACTTCTTCTGGAGTCCTTTCTTCCTGTTCATGCAGCAGGTGGCAGTCATAGACAGGACCATAGCCTTTGCACAATTACATCTTGTGCACCAGTTGTAGTTGTTTCTCATTTGGGAAGCATTGCTCATGATCACTTGTGTTACTTAGTTACTACCTGACTGGACTATTCCAATGTATTCTACTAAGTGTTGGGGATTCCCTTGAAGAGCATTATGAAACTTTAGTTAGTCCAGAACACAACAGCACATTCTTTATTTGGCACAGCAGCTCACCACTGCTGTGTGAGCTGCAAAGGGCTACCAATAAACTTCTGAGTTCAATTCAATGTACTGATTGTCATCTTAGAAGGCCCACATGGCATGAGGACAGCTGGCTTGGAAAAACATGTCTTCCCACTTGTTTCTATAATTCCTAGTAGATTAGCTATCATGGGCAAGCCCTGGCTCCCACTGGTGAAGTAGTGTCATTTTGTGGAGTCCAAGAAGTGTGTCTTATATATTATGGTGCCTCTATTGTGAAACAGCTTTCCCCCTAAAATGTGGAATTATTGATGATTTTTGGAAGATCTGGATCAGAGGAAGGCAATCCTCTGAATCCTCTTTAAGCACTTAGACTTCTTTAATCATAATAACTCAATTAACTTAGATTTCCCCAACCCACTATTTTCCAAATTCCTATCAGAACAACCATTAAGAAACGTGGACTGCACGAATACCGTGTTTCCCAAAAAATAAGACCCTGTTTTTGAACCCCGAAATAAGTGTTTGTCCTTATTTTCAGGGAGGTCTTATTATTTTGGGGCACGTGGAGGAAACCAGAGGAAATGGCGGAAACCAGCTGCGCATGCACTTAAATATTTTCAAGGAGGGCTTATTTTCCAGGAAGGCTTATTTTAGTGCATGTGCTCAAAAGCTCGATTGGGTTTATTATCAGGTAATGTCTTATTTTAGGGGAAACAGGGTAGCAAGAGCACTTAGACTTATATACCTCTTCATAGTGCTTTACAGTACTCTCTAAGAGGTTTACAGAGTCAGCATATTGTCCCCAAAAATCTGGGTCCTCATTTTACTGAAGAATGGAAGGCTGAATCAACTTTGAGCCGGTCAGGGATGAACTTCTGGCAGTGAGCAGAGGTAGCCTGCAGCACTGCATTCTAACCACTGCATCTCCTCCAGTTAATCTCCAGTTTTTGATACCATTAACCATGATATAGTTCTAGACCACTTCCATGGATTGCCATGGGATGTACTCTCAAACATGCTTTTTCAAAAGACAGCTAGACTGTTGTCTTTTGATAAAGCATATTTGAGACAACTATGACCTGAGAATCTCCAGACATGGGATGCATTGTTTTACAATGTCTTTCCTCCTTCTTGAAGGACTAGTTCTAGTTGGGGAGGGCTGAGCTACCCAGAGATGTCAATACTTTTTTGAAGTATTAGAGGGTTCTGTACTACTTTTTTTTAATGTTTACATAAAATCACCACGGGAGGTTATTCATTAGAACAGAATTCACTATTATCAGATGATGCAGTAGAAGTGCTGACCCAGTGTCTGAAGGAAAGAACAGACTCAGATTGTATCTTTCAAAAAGGGATGGCATTTGTTTTATGGGTCAAATTATTCCAGGAAATACTAAATATGTTTCTGTATAGAGTTGGACTCACCAATTTAAAGGTAATTCACAATTTGAGAATGTTCCTGAACTAGCAGATCCTTCTCAATCAGCTGTTGGCAACTGTAGGAGGAAGGGTTTTGTCTCATGCCTCAATTATTGCACCAACTCCTGATTTGGAAGACTCTTCTCACAGTCACTCATATCTTAGTTACATGTGCTTGGATTACTGAAAAATATTTATAACTGTAGCTGGTATAAAATTGATGACCTGGGCAGGGACAGCTATCCTGATATATTCAAGTGATCCACTATTTTGGAAGCTGCATTGTTGCCAGTTGGCTTTGGCTTGAATCATATCTGGATATAGTTCAAAGTCAGTTTATTTAAGGGCCTGCCTTGTCCTTGACAGTCAGGTATTCATCTACCTCACTGATTAGATCCAATCAGGTCTCCAGTTTTTCTCTACAAGATCATCATTTGATGGTATGATTGGAAGGCAAAGACAAAATAAACTAATTAAGGTATAGCTGACTCCATCTCTTCCCAAAACGCCTGGATAATTCTCTAGTCTTGTAAAAGAGAGGGTTAGGGTTAGGGACCATGCCATGTTACATTAAACCAAGATAGTGGAAAGAGTGCTACTATGGTTGATTTGGGATAATGAAAGTATGGAACTAATAGTGATGAGGTAGATAGAACTCAGTGTCTTAAACCTTTTCCTTTTCAGTCACCAGTCAGATGTTTCTAATCTGATGACAATCAGAATAGTGGTTAATGTTTGTTTGTAACTTGCTGATGTATAAATATTGGTCATTGAAGTTTCATTAAGCAGTTAGGAATAATTAAGATAGCTTCTGTGAATGGAATTCATTAAAGGAACAGAGATGAAAAAGCTATGGGACGACTCAGCAGGTTCACTGAAATCATACCTTTCTCAATAGAAAATCCAACTGATAGAGAGTCTAATGATAACTACACACACTTTTCTAATCTTAATTATTGAATGTTAGGCTTCTTAAAGGACTTTGAACATTAGTTTGTTTCTGGAATGAGCTAAATAATTTTGTCTATCTGCAGGATATAACTACTGAATAAAATAAGCAAAAAGAAATGAATGAAAATCAGATGCCATATTATATTAAGAACTAGCTGAATACTTGTGCTCCACTACAAAACTATGTGATTGGGTTTGATAAATCAACACTTCAGACTTTGAAAATTAATGAGTAGTTATAATTATATAACTGTCTCTCTTTTCCCTTTCTCTCCCTGAGGCTGGCTCCATAGATCCTTTCCTATCCCCTTCTCTCCCTCAGGCTTGCCCCATAGAAGCCTCTCCCCTTCTCTCCCTCAGGCTGGCCCCACAGAAGCCTCTCCTCTCCCCTTCTCTCTCTCAGCCTTGCCCCTCAGAAACGTCTCCTATCCTATCCCTTCTCTTCCTCATGTTTTCTAGCCCCACAGAAGCCTGTCCTATGCTATCCCTTCTCTCCATGAGGCTTGCCCCACAGAAGCCTATCCTATGCTATCCCAATCTCTCCAGAGTTATTTTCAAGTTGGGAGGAGAAGTAGAACGTTTAACTAATTAGCATCAGAGTGTGTTATAATAATATAGGAAATACTAATGCTCTGATAGTCATTTCGAAAAATCCTTTCTTAGTGAGCACCTAGAAGCCAAGAGGAACATACGTGGCAACTTTCAAGTTTGTAGACTTTATGATTCTGGAGATTTTGTGATTAATGCGTGAGTGGTTTTCGCTTTTATATATATATATAGATTACAAAGAAACTATTTTTCAGAAAAAACTGATCAAAATGAGAGGAACAGAACTGATAAAATAATAACTAAAATTTGCACATAACTATTTGTTTCCAATTAACCTTTGTTCCTCCCTCTTGATGTTATTCTTCTAATTGACAGTAGAGGTTTTAGAGTTGTTTTAAAAGAACTTATGTTGTGCACAAATTTATCCAAAAAATAACAACAACAACAACAACAACAACAACAACAACAACAGATGGCTAATAAAGTTAGTTTGTCAGACCATAATTTTACTGAAGATGAAAAAGGCTACTATTTAAATTACAGCCTTTAGGTATTATCCAACAGAAGACAGCATAGTGATGGCAGCAGAAGCACTGAAATGTTGTATTTTCATGGGACTTTAATTAACTTGGTACATTTCAAAATATTTATCTTTAAAACTGAATTATTAAAGCTTTAAGTTCCCTGAAATTTATTACATAGCATACTCATAGCTACATTTATTTGAAATTCAGCGTTAAAACTTTGAATAAAGAATTTAGATGTACCTGAAAGACTACTTTTTCTCCAAAAGATCACCACTATACCATTATGAGTACAAAAAGGACACATACAAGAATTTTGATGTGTGTGTGTGTTTGTGTTTGTGTGAGAGGTCTAACTCAATTTATTTTTCTCAGTCCACACAACTCCCAAGCAAGCATCGAATGAACTAGTTCTTTTAAGGAACCATTTACAGGTTCAAAGAGAGTGTCAATTTTTACCTGCTTGAAACTAAATCCTGTGGATTTTCTATCTGAATCAGGACTGACCAGGTGGTTCTTTGATACTTTTACTACAGTAACTGTAATTAAATCCATAATCAAAATTATCTATCTTCTTTATCTTACTCTATCTCAGTTGTGCAATTACACATTAACTTCTTTTTTTTCTCTTTCTTTCTTAGCTATATGCATTTGCATATTCAAAAATTGTTAATATTTTCAACTCCAATTTGTTTCCAGCTGGCATTACATTCAATCCTACCTTTCCTTTATATGTTTGCTGTATAAATTAGAGCTATCAGGACAATATGCATCCTCTTCATTCTCTTCCTTATTTTGAACTTCTTAATTTTAAAAATTTCTCAGAAGAATAATCAGGTGTTCTGCTAGTCTTAATATTTTCCATATTATCTCATGCAGGGGTGAAATCCAGCAGGTTCTGACAGGTTCTGGAGAATTGGTAGCAGAAATTTTGAGCAGTTCGGAGAACCGGTAACAGAAATTTTGAGTTGTTCGGAACTGGCAAATACCACCTATGGCTGACCCCAGAGTGGGATGGGAATGGAGATTTTGCAGTATCCTTCCCCTGCCATGCCCACCAAGCCACATCACACCCACCAAGCCAGATTGGATTTTACCACTGATCTCATGTGTTATATTGTTAAAGAACTTGCAAAAGTCAAGGAAACAAAAGTAAACTTCCTTCTTATATTTTCTTATTTTTCATTGTCTATTTAACACAATCCATTTCATTTGACATTTTTCTTTCCATGTATGACTTTATGGGATAGGGATTTTCTGTCTTTCACTGTGAGTTGTATTGTGTTGGGAGGGGTGCACGAAGGGAGCCTCAGCCAATCTCACAGTATACATGTTGAACAGCATATGCAAAACTCTTAGCACAGTGGTTGAATAATTGCTCTTTCTCTTACTTCTTCCCTTTTCTGATAGAAACTTACTCATACATCTTTTCCATTTTCTTGGCCACTCAGTTTAATCCACATTTTCCATATTGTTGATGCAGATATGTTAGCATTTTGTTTTCCTGCAACTTTAATGACTAGTAAGATTTATGGAAATTTTTATGTGAAAGTGGCATAGACTGAATATGAATTGAATTATCTATCTGTATCATATTGCAAAAGTTTTCAGAAGTCTGCAAAATGCTCATATGATATTTTTGTACCACTATAATTGAACAGATATCACGTTTTCATAGTGTTAGTCTCATGAGGAAAGGAGATAGTAGGAGGAATTAAGTTCAGTTTCTCTGTTGAGAGGCACTGGCTATTGATTGTTGGATCATGAAAGTACTGGTTACACAAGAATCCAGTAGCCAATAAGGCATTTTCAAAAGTTAATTAAAGTAGACCTCCGTGATGTTGAAGCAGACTCCACAAAACTCTGTTCCTTCTTCTCAACAACTACTGATGAAACATATAGGCCAGTCTGCTTGTTTGCTCTTCAGCAGTGGCAAACATTAAGATAAATATTTACTTCAATGTTAGATCAGGTGCTCTGTCATAAAAACTTAGAAAGCTGCTACAAGTCTATGTTGATTGTACTAGATGAGATGAATCCATGCTTCACTCAATGATACTTGTCAGCTTATGTAAGTATCTCTTACCCTACATCAGGGGTGTCAAACTCAAGGCTGGGGTGCTTAAATGTGGCCTGTGGGGCCGGCCTACAACTAGCAAAGGACCAGCTTGCAATGACTCTGGCAGTCAAGCCAGGGGTATGCGGGGGGGGGGGGGGGGGCTCATGCAGTCCCCCTGTGCCCCATTTTGCCTGGCAGGATGCTACAAGAGGCATCCATCCCATCTCCCCCCACCCTGGCCAGTCTGTGGAGAACTACAATGCTGACCCAGCCCTCAAAGAAATTCAGTTTGACATCATCAGCTGAATCAGCCAATAAAAAAGACAGATTTTCTGGAATATTGATCTGGTTATGATAATAGTAATGATTTTTGGTCCTATCTCTTCTTCCTCCCATGTGTCTTATCCTTAGTTGGAAAGCCAGATGTAAAGGAATTATTAAAATGATTTGAGATAAAGAATATAAATAGTGAATGATTGTAAAAGCAAAATTTAGAATACATGACGAAGTTTTAATCCTAGAAAATGTCCGTATTTTGGAGACAAGAAATTTTTCTTGTTCATGGAAAGAACAAGAATTGTATAAAACTCTTCCAATAGTAGCAAACATATTTCATCAAGACTTCTGAACTGTCTTCTCTAGTCTTCCTAATCAAGAATAATATCTGTAAAAGCATTCCTGCATCTGTTTTTGATCAAAATCAAATAAAAGGTTTCCACAGGAACAGATGGCACTAGTTTAAATTCTTTGTTCTCTAATTAGAGTAGCTTGAAAATGAATGCAAATATCTGAATGTATCTGCATTAATATTACTGATTTTTACTACAGTCAGTCCATTATTTTAAACTTGAGCTTAGTATTTACCGGGAATGACTCCAAAGGCATCTTGATGGGAAATACAGAATTTCCTGTATTCTATTGTGTAGGTGCTGAGGTAAGTAGCTATTTTAGGGGTTAAATTTGTAGTCACTGATGCACACATACACACACATATATATGAGGTTGTATTCATAAAAAACTGCCTGTTGCCTGATCAACTCATATACTGTAGTCTAGCAACAGTTATCATAGAAAGAAGAGAATCCAAGCTGAGGTAAGTTAGAATCTGAAGCAGTGTTAAATTAGAAAAAATAGGCAGGTATTTGAAGTGATGTATCTGTATATTTTAGACTTGAATGCTATAAATTTCTGAGAAATGAAACTACAATTAGTTTTGAAAGGAAAGTTATTTGTTTTTAATGATTTTTCAGGTGCCTCCTGTACCAAACCTGTACAGGAAAATGTTGGGAATATTTATGTACCAGAAGGAGATGGCAAATTAATGTATTAATAAATTACAGTATTCCCTCAAAATTATTTAGTCTCCCTCTGTGTCTCTCCCTGAGTTTATATACCGAGAAATCTTGAAGGTTGTTATCCATCAATTTCAAAGCCTATCAAAACATTGTCATGTTGGATTTCATGTTGTAGAGAAACAGTATACAAACACAGCCACCTACGCACCCCCGTCCAACCATACAGAATGCAAAATACTGTTTTCCTGTTTTTTTAATACTCCCTTTAATTTTCAACATTAATATTGTTTGTTATTAATTAATGTACTTAGAACACTTCAGTATATGTTTTTCCAGCTGGTCTCTCCTTTTTTAAAGGCTTATTTGTATCAATCAAGATCCTTATAATTTCAGATGTACTATTTGAGAATTGTACAAATGCTACCATATAATAGAAAATTGGATTGTGTATTCATTTTATACAGGCAATGAAATAAGTTATTTTCAATGTGATTTTTTTAAAGAATGGATCTTGACAAAGAAATCTATATGTCAAGCAACAGAAGTGAATATCTGGACAGAATCTGTTTTCAAAGTAATTACATTTTTTTTTAGAAGAAGCCAATAATTTATAGCATTGGGAATAAGTGAAATTTTTCAAACAAAGTTCTCCAGACATAGAGGAGACTTGCCCAAAGAGCAGCTCCAATATTCTTTGATGTTCTTCTTATGTGTATAAAAGGATCTGGACCTAGAAAATCTGATCCAAATACTTTATCATCACATAATACAAAAATTATTTAAAGAATCACTGGACTAAGGCTGGAAAGCTGTCAATAAAAGCAGTGGTGTCAATCATCTGATGTATAGCGGACTGTTATTTGATTGAGGGGTTTTTTGTTTTTTTGTAGAAAAATATGTTGCCAGGTTAAGGGTAAAGTAGAATAAACTTATCTGGTACCAGTTACCAAATCAAACTTCTTTTAAAGTTTCTTTTAAACGAATATTGAATGTGGATGCAGTTTAGTTGAGTAGCAATTTATAAGGATTCTAGACTGATGCACAAATTAGCTGCAGAGTGCTCTACTAAGCAATATTTTTTAAAATAAATGTTGGGGTAGGGGAACAGACAGAAATGATATAAAATTTTTGACTCTTATGAGAATATAAGCCTTCACATTTTATTATAAAATTAATGTTATTTGTTGTTGGAAACAAAAGATTCACGTGTAGTCTGTAACTTCATTTTGCCCTCTTTTTAAGGTAAACTATGAATATAATATTTTGTTCCAGCCTTTTGGTATCCTTCTTAGCCACTATTGTGTGGACTCGCACTATCAGAACGATGGAGGATGAATCTGATCCATACAATTGGTTGTTTTATACCTTTGAATGTCCACAGGACTGTTTCTGTCCTCCAAACTTCCCAAATGCTTTATACTGTGATAGCAAAGCAATGAAAGAAATACCTGCCATCCCACCGGGAATCTGGTACCTCTATCTCCAAAACAATCTTATTGAAATAATTACAGAGAAGTCTTTTGTGAATGCCACCCAACTAAAATGGATAAATCTAAACAATAACAAAATCACTACCAATGGAATTGAAAAAGGTGCGTTTAACAATTTAAAAAGTTTACTTTACTTGTACCTGGAAGACAACTATTTAGAAGAAGTGCCAGATCCCCTGCCAAGAAGCCTTGAACAATTGCGTTTAGCAAGAAACAAAATCAGGACAATCCCTCAAGGTGTCTTCAACAATTTGGAAAACCTAACTATGTTAGACTTACATCAAAACAAACTGTTGGACAATGCTCTGTCAAGCAACACTTTCCAAGGACTGAGCAGTCTCATGCAACTCAACGTTGCTCAAAATTCCCTTACAAAAATGCCACCAATCCTTCCTGCTAATGTGAACCAGCTATTTTTGGACAGTAATTCTATTGAAGCAATACCAGAAAATTATTTTGATGCAACGCTCAGATTAGTTTCCCTACGGCTGAACCACAATAAATTAACTGATGGAGGCCTACCAAGCAAAGTCTTTAATATTTCATCCCTTCTTGATCTTCAGCTATCATACAATGAACTCACCATAATCCCAGCTATTGGTATCCATCTTGAGCATCTTTATCTTGATAACAACAGAATCAATAGTAAGTGTATATGGCCCACATTTTTGCAGTAACTCTGTTTTCCTATTACTTACAGAAATTTGCCATCTGTACTTAGATGTAAGTACATTTGTACTTAGAAGTCTCCCTTCTGAATAATATGCACTGGGTTATGTTTCATACAGCAGAATAAAAAGGCAGCATTTTGAAATTGTTCACATGTATAATGATACCTTATTATTATTTATATATTTATTCATTAGTTTTCAAGATAGCCCAAATCCAAAAACATTCCGTGTGGCTCGTATTCTTTCTAAAGAATATATAAAATAAAAATAACAATGCTCATACACAGCCATACAAATAACAAACAAATAATTGTCAAAAGCTCCGTGAATACCCTAATCCCAGGCATCAGGAAAAGCAAGTCTTCTAAGACATTCAGAATATTTGAAGGTGAGACATGTACATATCTCGGATGGGATGCTGTTGTTGGCATTAGGGTCATGTTAGAGAAGGCATGCATCCTTAGTTATGCAAAATAACAATGTTTAACTGGAGGGCCCCAAACACACCCACTTTGTGCAATTATACTAAATAAATAGAAACTATTAGAGACATACATCTCCTCAAAGAACTAAACCCTATGCAATGAAGTGCTTTATAAATGGCAACCAGTATCTTGAATTGCACTGGAAAGTCAAGTCATAACCAACACAGCTCTTTAAGCAGTGATGAGAATGGGTATAAGAAGAAATTTCTGCTATTGCCTATGCCACTGCCTATTGAATCAGCTGTAACTTTCCATGGTTTTCAAAGGCAATCCCATATATATTGCAATAGTCACATCAGGAATTGAATAGGGCATAACTGACTGTCTGAAGGGCCTCCAAATTGAAAAAAGGTTGCACAATTGCTGCATATAGCAGACCTATACAAGGCCCTTCTGGGCTTCTTTGAGCAAGAGCTCAAAGCAGAAGAACTCCCAAATTGTGTACTATGTCATGAATGCCTAAGTGCAGCTTATCCAAGAACAGTATTTCTTGTACTGCTATAGTGATAGCCATGAAGTGCCAATCTAGGGAGCCCCAAACAGCCACAGCCACTCAGTCTTGACAGGATTGAGCATGAGTCTGTTCTTCTTAGCTTCCTCCTGAACAGTTTCCAGACACTGGATAAATACAATGATAGCTTCTCCTGTGCAGCCATGTAGTCTGTATTAATTGGTATATACCACTGGTGTCAAACTTGTTGCGTCACATTGCAGTCATGTGACTTTATTGATGTTTTCCCCTTTGCAGAGCTGGGATGGGTGTGGCCTGCGTGTGATGAATCCAGCCTGAGGGCCACCAGTTTGACACCCCTGGTATATATAATTAATACAATATGATGATACTAGATCCTGAATTTATGGATAATTTTACCAAGGAGTTTATGCAAATGTTAAATGGGAATAGGGGTAAGAACATTGAACCTGTTTGTGGGGGATTATGGGCACAATCTCTTCCCTATTCAATGCCAATTAAACCTGACTACTGAGGAAGGAAGCAAATCACTGCAGCACAAATTTCCCAATTCCAACTCTTAAGCTAGTCAGAAGGATACCATAGCCAATGATATCAAAACACACAATAAACAATAAAAATATATATTTTTAAAACACACACACTGAGAGAACAATAATAATATGAAAATGAATACACTGCTTCTATCTCAGCACTGCCAAAGGTAATTGAACATCATATAATAATAGCCATAAAGGGAAGATTGGAAACTGAACAGTAATTGTCCCCAGTGGCAAAGTCCATGAGGGCCCCTCACCTCCTTCAAGGTCAAAGGGATCGTTTCTGCCCTCAAAGAGGCTGACACTATTGCATAGATCCAACCATTGCATGGTCTCCCCCCAGGTCATCTTCTCAACCCAAAAGAGGTCTGGATGTAATAAACAGGTAGATGAAGTCACAGTTCAGAAGATCATTGTAATCAATTATAATTGCAATTAGTCAATTGTAATCAAAATCAAATTCAGTCCAATTAACATTATAAGATGCCCCAGCAGCTCACTTGGATCTGCCCAGTCAGAATCCAACTTCACATGAAATAATTAGAAAGGATAACTCAAAAAAAGTGCTCATTTAATCAGAACTAGCCAGAAATCAGACATACAAATTATGTAGGATTATTTGATGTATTTTATCTATTGAAATGTCTATCACTACAATACAAGAACTAATTAAGATAATCATGATGAATGCTGTTCAGCATTCACCCAAACTAGGAAGAGACATCAGAATAACAGTAATAATGTGAGAATTTGATAGGTGGATAAAAATGCTAAATCCAACCTAAACATCTGACTATGCAACAAAATAATAATATCATCAAACAACATCTGGTTAGCCCAGGTTCCTGGGAAGGACTTGATAGGAGAGTAAACACACTAAATGCAGTCTAAGCATCTGGCTGCTTGTGCAGCCAACCATAATAATATATTAAATTGATATGCCATCTGACTCCCAGTAACTCTGAAAATATTCTATCCTTTTTAATGTGAATATAAAGTAGTAGGATGAGCATCAAATGGTTGAATAGTATGTCAAGCAGAGATATGAACTCTACAGTTTAGCAGTAGATAAATAGATGGGATGGGGGTTGGAAACAAGATGGAGATAATATCTTAAATTAGTGAACCCAGCCACACATTTTATCCTATGTCTCCTTATAATGTATACATGTATATTCATTAATGAAAAATGTTCACTATTGTACAGTTGGAAATGCTGAGAGTTTATTGCAAAAAACAAAACAAAAAAACAATCACAGCAGAAAACAGAAATCTCTAATTAATCAGAATACCCAGAAATTTATTCTAAGCCTCAAATTACAAAAAGGCCAAACACCTCCATAACAGACAAATGAATCACATGAATAAATCCATGGAAAAGTGAACCATCTGCACCTGCTTCCTGTTTAGAAACATAATGAAATGCTCTGTGAAATTCACAGTATCATATGTGCATTTTTGATGGCCTTGTTCTTAACATTTTGGGTTCTATTTTTTATGAAAATGCATTGTTATTCAACACAATGCTTTTTGATTTTTAGAACTCTCTTATTTCAAGAAAAATTCCCATTCATAAAGTTCTGAAGACATTTCAGTGAGTTTCTGAACTTTTAAGGCAAACAAACAAACAAACAAATAAAAACCAACCTGGCAAAAATAAAGGTGAATGTTTTTCCTTTCCAGCAAGGGTCCTTTATCTTTAAAAAAGACAGAGAATTCAAATAAGGGCACCTCAAATTGTATAATTCTTCGTCAGATATTTGCCCTTTGTAGCTCTCTTTAAAAGATGTAAAGAAAGGAAGAAATTGCATATTAAATTAAATGTGCTTCTGCATTAAACTCCCCTTTAAATTATCAGTGACTTCACTTTGATTGCAATTCTTAGATTTATTTTTACATACCATCCTGATTCCCAAGAACTCAGATAGATAGATACTGTAGATAGATAGATGGATGGATGGATGGATGGACGGATGTATAGATGGACGGAGCTATTTAGGGGGGTTGAGAAACTCCTGCAATTTATTGCAAGTGCAATTAAAAAAATTAAGTCACCTGGTTGAACTTGACTCCTTGGTAACCATTCAGAAGTGATTTTAAAACTTTCTTCGTATTTCAACTTCCACCTGTAGTCTTCATCTAAAGATTAGAAGGTATTTTCTATAAGAAGGTATTCTGTTTAGCTTTTATGCCTAGACAAGGCCAACTAGATGCTGTTGTCTCCTGAGGCAAAAAACAGACAAACAAACCCCTCAAACATCTTTATAATTTCAGAAATGACATTGAAGGTACCCTTGCGACTTAATTGATAATTGACCAGCAAAACATCTCTATTTTGTTATCTTTCTCACGTTCCATAAAAGAAAGAAGAACACGATGTTGACTGGTGATCTTACTGTCTCCTGAACAATGCAATTTATAATAATAATAATAATATTCAAAAGTATCAATAGCTTTTACCTAGTAATCTAATACATTTATTACTAGTAATTTTTCTCATATTTATTTGGTGTTTTTTTTTTTTTTAGGTCTTAATGGAACTCAAGTATGTCCAATTCCTATCCCGGGAGATTATGTTTATGAGAGCAATTTACCACAGCTCCGTTATCTCCGCTTGGATGGCAATGGAATCAAACCCCCAATTCCATTGGACCTCATGCTGTGCTTCCGACTCCTTCGGGCTCTTGTTATTTAAAGACTACTTTGTGATACAATGATTTAATGAACATCTTTGCTGGCATTTGACTTGTTACGCTTTCCATATATTTTGTAACATTTAAAAAAAAAAATTCCTGCAATATTGAAGTATTTTCTATTTTTTCCTAGTAACTCCTTTGCTTTAAATTTTAGAGATGGATTCTAAAAACCAGAAAAATTAGTTTAAAACAGCTTTTGTTGTGGTATATCATATGCATCTTGGCCTGGATATTCAGGAATTGTGTTTTCACCTATGTTAAGCAATAATAGTATAATCTTTATAAGTATAGTATTACAGTACTGTAAATGTCAGATTGCTGTGTTTAATTATGGGATTAACCTCAGCAATCTTCCCCCTTTACTCACCATTTAAGCTGCTCCATTATTTTACAATTAAAAAGTAAGAACATACCTTAATCTATTGGATAGAAAATGAAGATAAATATGTGTTTGAACTACACATACCTAGACAATGTTATTCTATCTTTTTTTTAATAAAATGGTCTTCATTTCTATATAACAGCAAAATGTGTTTGAAGATTTACTTGAAGAGTGATGATAAGTTCTGTTAAGAAATTCATGTGTTTGTAAACCCTGTCTTGTTGAAACTTATTTTCTCCATTTTAGATGTGGATATCTTAATCCATATAAAATATTGTATGCATATCAGATAGATACAGAAACACATACACATTAAATCTCTAAAAATAAATAAAAAGTAAGCATAAAATACAATAATAATAATATGGAATGGAAAATCATCAAGATTAATGCTGGTCATAAAGAAGAGGAATAGACAAAATAGAAACACAAAATCAAGCAACCTGCCAGATACATCAGAGACTTGGTCAGACAAAATAATGTGACAAGCTTCGTACTCTTTGTCTTCTGGATAGCAGAAGCAGCATTTCTAGTTGTCAAGGAAAGAAAACATAAATACTCAAGGCATCCTATTATATAGTTCTTCCTCCATACTATTTAAATTTAAATCAGAAAGAAGAAATTACTGAGAACGTTCCATAAAAGTGTGGTCTTGTAATATCTTTTTATGAATAAGCTGCAGTCTTGAAGAAGCTCATTCTTTACTAACTGAACAATGACAAATTGGTGGCATCAAGATAATGATACCCAGTTAAATAGCAACACTTAGCCATATTTGGCTAATTAAAAAAAAATAATTAAATAGGATTGGCCTATTAATACTTGACTGAAGGAAACCCTACAGTCACAGGTTGTACTACAAAGTATATGTGCATATGCACAGACACATACATACATACATACATACATACATACATACATACATACAGTATATGAAGAAAGAAACAATAAATCTATATTATGGTCAAGAATTTATGTTCATATAGCTAAAAAAAAGCCACATAAGTCATTTTTAACCAGAAGAGATTTTAACATTTTAAGACAAGCATTTCCAGCAGTAATAATTTATGCTTAGTTTAAATTCTGAATTCCAGTTCTTCTCAATGAATACAAACAGTCATACTCTCTACTGAATACAGAATATCATATGTTTATTAATATTGTTGCTAGATTCAAATCTCAAAATGAACCTTGCACTGTCACTACAAATAAAATCATATGAATGACATGTAATTCAATAACTAACCTACCTTGAAGCTATGCAGATCTCAATGGGGGTTTTCTAGACTGAGATTAGGATTGGTGAGCAATATGAGATTCTGTTCAAGGAGGAGGTGGCATCTGCAAACAGAAATGTCTTTAATTAATCTAGCCATATTCATATCTGGGCCAGCGTATCAGCATTCACTCACGGTTTAGTTATTTCATGTTTTGACTGTTGCAACATACTCATGGGACTACCCTTGAAAACTACTTAGAAGCTACAGCTGTTCCAGAACATTCTGGAACATAGGCAATTATACTATAGTATATCTGCTTCATGAACTGCAATTCTTATCAGTAGTTTTCTGGATACAACTCAAGGTGCTGGTTATCATCTATAAAACCCTCATGGCATATGACCTGGTTACCTGTCTTTTGCAGTTTCTATCCATTCTAGCAATTGGGCACAGTCAACCTGTGACTCACTGATTATAAACTAACACAGAAAATATTTCATTATTTATATTGCATCACTCAAAAGTTTTTCCATTCCAGACTATCAAAATGTAAAATGTATGTATATATGTACATATACATATGAGAACATGTATCTATTGTTTACTTGAATAAGGACATTGCTTTTATATAATTACAATAACACTACAAGCTAGAGTGGGTACCTCAAGACCAGAGTTTATTAAATAGTTGAAAAGAAAGTTTAAGTCTTAACCCTTTTCAGACATCAAATAGATGAAATTGCACTTGTGGAAGAAGTAACAGGATGCTCACCATTTCTGTGATCAACCGACTATCATACTCCACTTATTCTTAAGACACTTTTATCTTATATGAAACTGGAATATGATTTTCTGCAACTGTAATCCATTATTCAGGACATTTCTCACATTGTTTTCAAGTAGTTTTAGATACTCTTTTCCATCATCAACATTTTCTGAAATTAAAGCAGAGCACAAAACATGAGAAAAACTAGAGCATGTTAAAATTTCTATAAAACTACATTGTGATTTGTTTTGATATCTCCCATAAGGCCCGGGGATATTGAAATGCCCATAGACCAACATACAAGGCAGTTCTTAGGTTTTTTTAAAAAAAAATACTTTAAAATTAAAAAGGAAGTGGGCCGGCAAAGCAAAGCACCAGCCTCCTGAACCAGGGATGGCCTTGAAATACTTTTGAAGAAAGAAAAAAAGGGCTGTTAAACTGTGATAAAATAATGTATGATAATCTACACAAAATGCCCATCAATAATTTACTCTATTAAATAACAGCCCATAGTAGAATTAAAGTAAATGTATTACTGCATGTGGAATGCACTACTTTATAGTTAATTTAACATAATACTAAAACTCTACACACCTGGAATTTGTTTATATTTCATTTAATTTTTAATAATATTTAATATTTATATGATTGTTATTATATATCTTTATTCTATTGGATTATTGTATACCTCCAATAGTTATCCTCAGTAAAATGGTTGGCCATATAAATGTGATTAATATATAAATAATAATTAATAAAGAAGAATTTTTTTCTAGTCATTAGGCAAGACTTATTGCTTTGTTTTCAGTTGAGGACAAATGAGTCAAATGATTGACCTGTCAATTTTTTTTTAAATTAGCCTCAGTTCTTTATTTTTTCTTTTGAGGACATACAAAACAATTACAGTAAAGAATTTACATATAAAAACCTGATTATAAAACAAATTTGTATGTTTTACTATAAATAATAAAAAAGTGATTTTGTCTGTAGATAATGTTTTTAAACTTCACCTTTTTTATTGCTTTTATAGAAAAGAAATGGCATTAAGCATTCCAGCTTTCTGTTTGTTCTTGAAAATGGCATGAATGATGAATTAGTTATTTCAGTACAGACTTTGAAACATAATCTCTTTCCTCAGAAATAAATTACACCTAACTACTGTACAAGGTTAGGCATTCAGAAGATGTTATCTGATTTGCTAAAACACCAAGAAATTTCTCAGGATTTGATCTTTACCATATCATCTTCCTTCAGTCTCAGACAAGACCATGACTGTCTAGAGTCTAATACTATCAACTCTTCATTCAACGCTCGTGACTCTATGTCATTTAAGGAGACAAAAGTAAAAGATAACCGTTCTCTTTCTTTTGTCATTTATAAGCAAATAGTTACACCTGGGAACACATAGGCACACATGTGCACACACACATCAAATTATATGCTTATTTTTCAAACAATTTTAATTCTTTGAAAAGAATTGAAATTTTAATATTTTGAAAAGAATAATAATTATAAGCATATATTTTAACCGTTTGCTTTTTAATTTGAGTTAGTGGTTTCCAAAGCTTGATATAATTTATATCAAAATAGACATATCTTCTGCAAGTCAATAGAATTATACTATGTTCTAGGATTTTACTTATTAAAACTGTACTTTCCAGGTTTCTAGGTTAATTCTATCTATCTATCTATCTATCTATCTATCTATCTATCTATCTATCTATCTATCTATCTATCTAAATCATCACCTACATACAATACCAAAAATATTATTTTATAAACAGTTTTAATTTTGCAATATTTTTGTATATTAATAACCTGAAAATCAAAGCCTAATATGATTTAGAACTTGGGTCCATCCTACTATTTTTTAAAAAAATCCAGATCAGTGATCAATCTGGAGCTAGAAGAGATGTGAGTTTATATGGCTCAATAGACCATAGACTCAGTTTTTCAAGTATATCTTTATCTCATCAGATTCAGAATGTCAAATAAATAAATATGTATTGTCCTTCTATATTAAAAGTTCTAGATAACATTTATTATGGCAAAGTAGCCCTAGACTTCTAACTGTAAAACTCAGTTCACGTTTTGGAATAACATGTAGATAGAGAGAGAAAAAGCGACCTCAGCATCTCATTTAATATTTGTATCAAGATATTTGTTATCTTTGTCCAGTCACTGAAAAGTAATACTTCTTTTAGTAGCATGATACATCAAAAGAATATTCTAAATAAAGCATTGTTGAAAAGTTCAGTACAGTTAACCTTTGAATAAAAAATGAAAGTACAGAGATTTAGCTGCCTGTAGGTTCTGACTATTAGCTATTTAAAAAAAAAAACAACCTGAAATATACAAGAGGAAAATGAAGGCCTTCTGCTGTTTACTATTCCCATTAGAATCTCATACCTTCATGAGGAAATCTACTTCACAAAGGCCTTCTTTCAAGCATTTAATATCAGAATGTTTGAGTCAAGGCAAAGTGTTTCTTGAATTTCTAATATTATAAACACAGTTTATAAATGATTTCTTTTTTTAAAAAAGTAAATAAAAGGCATGAGTGAAGTAGTCTGTTTTCGGACATCAGATTTATGCATACTTTTCCTCCCATATCAGTACTTCTTTTGTTCAGTATACGTGAAGAATGAAAATGAAATTTTGTTTGGGAATGTTTATATTTTCTTAAGATCCATTACGATGGATCTGATATATGAAGTGCAAATTACAAATAGAGTTAACAAAAACTGCACTGTAAAACCAGTCGTTACATTAAAAAAAATAAAGTTAGTCAACTAAATCTCACACCGTCATGAGATTTCATGACAAACTAAATGTCAAGGAAAGAAAAAGAAAAGTTATTGATATAAATCATTCAAAAGAACCTACCTTTATTGACTGAATATCCATTATTACCAAATATTTTCATCCACTCCATTGTAGTAGCCTGCCCATTTAATCATGGTTGCTATGATTATGCCTGGGTAATTCTGCTGAAATATAATCTTTCTGAGTTCTTCTGCAGTATAATGTTTGGGGATCATTCATGGAATTTAATTGCCTCAATCCAAATCCACTTCCAAAGATATTCAATCTCACACCTGTCTAGTCTTCCTACTAGACGTGCTCTCCAAATTTGCTAATTACTTGTCTTGGCTCTATCTGGATATATGTTATTCTCTTGCATATTATATATAAAAAGTGAAATTGAACACACACACACACACACACACACACACAGAGTATTGACTTGTTTGAACAGTGTTTTTTTTTTCTTTGCAAAGTATCCAATAAATTGCTGGGGTTAGTGCACAGCAAACTAACAACAGTTCATTTAATGATCATTCAATATTACAACGGCACTGAAAAAGTGACTTATGACCGTTTTTCACACTTATGACCATTGCAGCATCCCCATGGTCATGTGATTAAAATTCAGATGCTTGGCAACTGACTCATATTGATGACAGTTGCAGTGTCCCAGGATCACATGATCACCTTTTTGCAACTTTCTGATAAGCAAAATCAATGGCAAAGCCAGATTCACGCAACAACCATGTTACTAACTTAACAATTGAAGTGATTCACTTAACAACTGTGGCAAGAAAGGTCATAAAATGGGGCAAAGTTCACTGAACAAATGTTTCACATACCAAGAGAAATTTTGGGCTCAATTATGGTCATAAGTTGAGGACTACCTGTATGCTGTCCAAAATGGATAGGAGCATTAGAGACGATATAACATGGGAAAGCATACTTTGAAAATCTATGGAGATTCTTGGACATCCAGATCATGGTTGTCTCAAAGGTGTTTTTTCAAAAGGCAACTGGACTTCCTTTGTTTTTCCTTGAAGACCTTTCACTTCCCATCCAAAAAGCTTCATTACTTCTGCTATCCAAAAGCAAAATGTCCTCAAGGAAAAACAAAAAAGGCCAGTTGCCTTTTGAAAAAGCACTTTTGAGACACACTTTGAAAGTAGCGCAGAAAAATGTACTCTGAAGTCACTTTGAGTGGTAGATTAATAAAGGATGACATTATCTATTTATGTTCTTCAGAAATAGTTCCCTGATCATTAGTTACCTACCAGGCAGACTAGCCCTAAGCCACAGTAGTCTTAAGATAAACTATATCTAGAAATTTGTGCTGGGGAGATTCTACATATGAGTATGTAGTCGTTGTTAGATTATTATATGGTCACTGCTCTAACTTGCCTCTAAAAAGAAATCAAAAAAGGGTTTTGTTATTATGAAAGTACCATTCCAGTAACATACATAACTCCCTTTTCCAGCAGGGGATGCCCCTTGAAGGATGTTACGAACCCAGAGCACAATTATCTGCCCACTTTCCCTGGGCAGGGAAATGGTGTCTCTGTGAAGACACCAGGAGTTCTGTTAAATTCAGATTATAATAAATATATAAATATATTTGATAGTTTGTTTTATGTAGCAAAAATAAAGAAACCATTCTTCTGAAACACGTCTTATATTTTTTGAACCCTGAAATAAGTGCTTGGCCTTATTTTCGGGGAGGTCTTATTATTTTGGGGCACATGGAGCAAGCTGGGTTCCTCTTGCCGTTTTACCTGATTTCCAGCTCTGATTTAAATATTTTCGGGGAGGGCTTATTTTTGGGGGGAGGCTTATTTTAGCACATGCACTCAAAAGCCCGATTGGGCTTATTATCAGGGGGATGTCTTATTTTTGGGGAAACAGGGTAATATTTAATAGATTGTTTTCAATCAGATTGGTAATCAGCATTTATATATATATATATATACTTTTTTTCCCTTAAAAAGATTGAAGAATAAAAGCTTTTGCAGGAATTCTCATAGGATATTTTATCTTTGATGCTATTATAGCTGCTCCTACAATGAGTTCTGTAACTTATGTTTCTGAAACACATGAAGTAGCTTTTGAAGACCTGGATAATTTACAGGACCATGATGAAGAACTTTACATTGACCAAGCACAGGTAACTTAAATGATGTATGTTGTTTTATTTATTATGCAACACATATTGCTGAAGGGTGATGAAAGATTTTGAATGTGGGACAGACTCTTCTTTGTTAAGAATAGATTTTAGGGAGAGATAACCATGGAAGAAAAGAAAAGAGGTGAAAGAAACTAGAATGAAGTAAATGACTCTATGAATAAAGCACAAAGTCCTATATGAAAATAGATTAAATTTAGATTAATCTCCCACAAGAAAAAAAATGTGAAAGTTGATTGGAATAGAGTAAAACAGAATTATGTTACAACGTGCCAGAGAAATGTGTGAAATTAAACAAATGGGAAGTATGAAAGAGAATGTTTGATGGACTCAGGAAGTGAAAGAGGCTCTAGAATTATCAAACTGGTGGCCCGCTGGCCATATGTGTTACGCACAGGCCATGCCCACCCTGGATCCGCAAAGGCAAAAAGCATAGTGATACATCACAATATACATCACGTGATGCGATCGAGTTTGACACCCATGCTCTAGATGAACAAAAATGGAGGGAAGAGAATGATTGATAAATATGAAACCAAAAGACAGAAATTGTATACAGAGAAATAAATATACATCTAGGACACAGTGAAACATGGCAAGAAACTGTTCACTTTTTAGAATTGATTTGGAAATGGGTTGAGAAGGGCTATACTATGGGCTTCCAGCAGAGTGACTGGAATTAGACATGGCAGATTGAAGACTGATGACTATGGTGAAGAATGCAGCACTAGCCAGTAGATCAGCTTTTCAAATCTTTGTGAATAAAGGAGAGGACAAGGCTTCACCCATAAATGTTCCAGACAGTTGTGCCTTACAAGGAAATAACATGACCACAGTCTCAACCCAGTTTTTGAGCACTGGAAGATGAGAGAATAATCATCTTATTCAAACCGTGGTTGGTTTCCTTTTCTAGTCACATTCAGAAATTGCTTGTTAACTACTTTTCAGCTATTAGAAATATTTGGATTAAGAAGTCTGAAAACAATGAGTGTGTCTGCTTCAGTGGTGAAATGTAAAATTTGCTATTACTGGTTCTGTGGGCGTGGCTTGGTGGGGGGGAGGGTAATGTAACTGAGTGGGTATGGCCAACTTTTTTTTTTTTTTACTTTTAAAAGCATTTTTTCTAGAACTTCTTCGGCCAAAGAGGTTGTAGAAAAAATGCTTTTAAAAGCCTCTGACGATCCCAGCTGAGCTGCGTGATCATCAGAGGCTTTTTTTTTTACTTTTAAAAGCATTTTTTCGGCCAAAGAGGTTGTAGAAAAAACGCTTTAAAAATAATAATAAAAAAAAGCCTCTGATGATCGCACGGCTCAGCTGGGCATGGGAGGGGGGCAGGGATTTTTGCTACCAGTTCTCCATCACCATCGCTACCAGATCGGGCGATCCGGTCCAAATTGGGAGCATTTCACCCCTGGTCTGTTTTCAGTCTCAGCATTGATCATGCCTATCTAGGAGCAGAACCTATCTTGTGGGGGGGGGGAACCCACTAGAACCTTAACACACAAACATGACTTTCAGCTGCTTTTAAGTATTCTATATTATGGTTTCTTATTCCTTGAGGCTTGAAGTTGTTCTCAAGATGTTTAGGAAAGTTCATTTTCTATGCCGATTGCAACTGTAGGAAGATGATCTCAGTTTCCATTCCATTCTTCATTGTTCTCACTGTGTTGGTGAAAATCTTCAAAATGGGTAGTTAGTAATTTGAAATAGAAGACTAGATTTATTTGAATAATCTTGTTGTGATAGCTAACAATAGTGAAAAGTGTTGAAAATTTACTGTTCCTCAAAACTCTGCAGATGAGATGATATATTGGCTTCAATTTCTCATTTAGTTTCCAAGTCCTAGGAACTTGGAACTTTTTGAAAGATTTCCTGCTAAGGGAGTTATTGTTCAGAAGAGAAGACTTAAGGGAAAAATATTATTCAAGTAAATAATTTATGTGGGTGTTTCCAAGCAGAGACAACAGGAAAAAGGAAATGTTATAAAGAGGCAAACACGAGAACAAGGAAGATATGGTTAGGTCCAGCAGGAGAAAGGGACTAGGAAGGAGTGCATTCAGAAGGGTAGTTTTTACTCATTTTTGCTCTAAAGGTGACCTTCAAAATGTTCCTTGTGGAAACATTCCACAAAATGTAATCACAGGTTTTCATCAATATTTCTTTTATGCAATTTATCTGAGTTATCCCAGGAGTGCCTGAGCATATGCTTATTATTGGTAGAATATCCCAATTTTTATAAATTATTAGAATGGACACAGGCTTAATGCATCTTATTATGAAGCATAAGAGTGTTATCATAGCTACTTGACAGCTCTTCTGGGGATTATCCTGAATTAAAAATAAGCAAAACAACACAACACAAAATGTGAATCAGTTTGAAAAAGATATATTTGCAAACTTTGACAGCAATATAAATCTAAAAGCAAACTAAACCGCAAATGGTTTTGAAAACAAGCCCTTTTACTTTTAGCCTATGCTTCACAGGTATGAAATTAAAATGTGCATACTGCTTCTCAGTCATAGAAGAAGAAGAACTGATTTATTGTTATCATGACCTAATCACAGTCCCTTCTTATGATGTCTATAAAAAGGATTTGTCAGTCTTCAAGTATTTTTTTCCCCCTTCAGTGAAAGTTCAAGGGAAGCTTTGCAAATCATCATAGCCACTTTTCATTTTAAAGTGAAGTCAAGTAGCTGTCTTGGCTGTGTTCTGCTTCACAATTCTTTGTAGTTTTTCTGACTGTACTTGCTAAACTTCAGCAACTACCTTAGCTAGAGAACCTCTAGCTAAGATTCTGTGCAGTTTGGACAACCCCAAATCCCACTCCTGGCTGGCCCCGCTCACCCTGCCCCTTCCCTCCCAGAAGTCCCCACGTGCCCCATTTTAGATGCAGGTAAGTGCAGGGCATGCGTGGAGGCTCAGGGAGGGCAAAATACAGGCCTACTGGAAGTTTGGGAAGGGCCTTTGGAGCCTAGGAAGGCTGTTTTCACCCTCCTGGAGAGTCGAAGAATGCCTCCCGAGCCAGGGGAGGGCCTCTGGAGCCTGGGGAGGCTGTTTTCGCCCTCCCGGAGGCTCAAAGAAAGCTTCTGGAACTAGGGGAGGGCAAAACGCCCCCCCTGCCATGGTGCAGGATGCCAACTAGGCCACACCCATCATGACCACGCCCACCCAGAAACCAGGCAGAGAACTCCTTGCTAAAATATTTGAAGCCCACTCCTGGATAGAAGGCTCTCCTGGCCTTTAGCAAATGACAAGTAACAGGTATAGAAGAGTTTTGAGGCAACAGAAAAGGTACTATTGAAGAAAATTGTCTCTTTACAAATCCAGATCACCTTGCCCGGGGTTGTATATAAAACAAATTAGACAGCATAGCAGATAAATTAGCCTTTAATATTTCTGAAAACTAAAAAGGTGTGAAATTTCTTCCATTGGATACTTGAGTACACAAAAAGAAAAGGTATAGTTGCTTTTGAGGAGCAGCTTTGCCTTGCTCAAATTGGGTTTAAGGTAGGTTGGTATTACTGCACAGCATTCCCTGAGCATCCTCATTTTTTAAAATCCGTCTAGACTATTAATTATGACCAACAGGAGTCTGCTAAAAGTGACAACTAATCAGAATCCTATCCCTTTCCGCATTCATTCTTTAGCATATAGCATATAGGTTCAGATAAGATAGCAATAGTAATAGCACTTATATACCACTTAACAGTGCTTTACAGATCTTTCTAAGTGGTTTACAGAGTCAGCATATTGCCCCTAACAGTCTGGATCCTCATTTTACCAACCTCAGAAATATGGAAGACTGAGTCAACTTGAGCCTGGTGAGATTTGAACTGCCGGCAGTCAGCAGAAGTAACCTGCAGTACTGCATTCTAACCATTGCGCCACCAAGGCCATATAATATAGTGCAGTTATATTGCAAAGCCTTTGAATTCTGCCAGAGACAGTTGTTGAGAATACCTTGGACTACACGCACAACAAATAAGAGATAAAACCAACTGGTAAATGGAAGCATTAAAAATAAAGTTAAACCTTAGATATGTTGGGAAAGTATGAATGCAAGTCATGGAAAGACTCCTATAATTGGAAAAATGAAGGCACTAAAAAGGCAGAAAATTATAAAGTTAATTAATATGCCACAGACTAAAGTGCACAATAATTTAAACCATTATTTATTGTTATATGCTTGGTTTAGATTTGAAGTGAAATGTATGTGAAACAAAACCTGAAGTCATTGGACATATTATTCATTACAAAAGCATCAGGGGTGGGTTCTACTTACCTTTACTAATAATTTGCTTTGCTTGGGCGCGCGCACGCTCTTCTAAGCATGTGCAGAAGTGTTCTGATGACGGCAGGTTCAGTGAGCGGAACTGGTCCGAACCGGGGGCAACCTACCACTGAAAAGCATGATACAGAGCTAAGATAGTTTTGTGTGGACATTTTGTTGCCTGACTTTGTCCATTATATTTGAAAAGGTTAAAAAAAAAAACCAATTTCCAAAAATGACATTTATAAGGTTATATAGTCATGTATTAACATCAAGCAGAGTTAAACCATTCCTCATATTTCACCTTTTCTTAATTAATCCTCTTGTCTACTTAAAGATCAATAGTGACTATGACAAAAATCACAGAACAAAAATGTGTACTGAAAAATAATTTTCACAATGAACAATGGGATTCAAATAATCAAAATACTTAAATACTAGACTTTGCTTTTGGAAAACGCCCAATAATTCTAAAGGACTGCTGTTGCCAAAATTAAAGGTAAAATTCTGATTGCCCAAAGAACAAGAAATATCTTTCATGACCACCAATCAGGATTAATTTCTATATTTAACTTATAACTAATAACAATCCTTTCTGCCCTGAATGAAAGTGTGCCCAACAGGTACTACATGTTGTCCTCGACTTATGCTCACAATTGAGCTCAAAATTTATGTTGCTAAGTGAGACATTTGTTCAGTGAGTTTTGCCCCATTTTACAACTTTTGTTGCCACATTTGTTAAGTGAATCATTGCAGTTCTTGAGTTAGTAACCCGATTGTTAAGTGAATCTGGCTTCCCCATTGACTTTGCTTGTCAGAAGTTTGCAAAAGGTGATTACATGACCCCAGGACACTGCAATGGTTATAAATATGAACGAGCTGTCAAGCACCTGAATTTTGATCACGTGACCATGTGGATGCTGCAATGGTCATAAGTGTGAAAAATAATCATAAGTCACTTTTTTCATTGCCATTGTAACTTTGAAAGGTCACTAAACAAACTGCTCTAAGTTGAGGTCTACCTGTGTATTGTGATCTACATCATTTAGACCAGGGGTCCCCAAACATGGCAGCTTTAAGACTTGTGGACTTCAACTCCCAGAAGTCTCCAGCCAGACTTCTGGGAGTTGAAATCCACAAGTCTTAAAGCTGCCATGTTTGAAGATCTCTGATTTAGACTGTCTGGAGTCTTAAGCAGGGCAAGCCAATAAGTAAGCAATTGAAACCACTCCAGAATCCATTTTAAAATATAGCTGCTTTAATCTGAGGGAATAGTCTCATTTGAAAGAAATTGAAACTATCTGCTTAGTTAAGGGGAAAAAGGTTGAATGAAAAATTCATGAATAAAGCAGCAGAATCCAATTATGGAGATTAATAATTGTAGTTTAATATTTTATTTTCTCAGCAATGCTAGTCATGATATGTAACTTGACCCTGAGTGAACGTTTAATAGAAAACCTAGGACAGAAGGGCACTATTCATATCTTGTTAATATGCAGTCTTTATTAGAAGACTGAATATTAGAAATTGTTTCAATCAATTTCATTTTTCTCAACTGAACTTGAGAGAACTCAATTTCCCTTAATTTTATATCTAAAATAAACACAGGAAATGCCTCATTCATATATGAGAGGAGCATACAGGGTTTGCACAACTTCATCTTGTACACCAGGTACTGCCTTTCCTAGATCAGGAGTCCCTGTGATCGGTCACTCAAGCCCTAGTCATCTCACGTTTGGACTACAGCAATGTGCTCTATGTGGGGCTACCCTTGAAGAGTATTTGGAAGCTACAGCTGGCTCACAGTGCGGTAGTATAGGTGGTTCTTAGCAGAAACTGATGATGTTATCTAGTTTGATAATGAAACATCTACAAGAAGACAACTAAGTTCAGAGAGCACCAAGGAGCCCACAGTTTAACCCTGAGTTACAAATATTCTCTTCTAAAGATATATCCTATCCTCAACATAAGTATTTATAGAAAGGATATTAATTAAATATCATGCTTTCTCCCTTGTGGGTTTATACAGTTATGACATACCCAATTTCATACATCTGTTAATCTCAGTACATTTTTTCCCCTAAAATATGGTATAATTATTACTTAAAATTTCTTTTATAAAAAGAGATATTGTTTAGTATTCCACTGAGAAAAAATAAATGCTTGCCCTTCTTGTGAGCACAGTATGTTGCATATTTATAATACAAGCAACATAGTGCTGTGCCAAGATATCTGAAATGCATTTCTCCCTCTAGGCTTCTTCCAGAAGACATCTGCCGTGATTTCCTGTTTCTTGGTCTCTTTTTTTTGTAATTTGTCCCCAAGTCTATTTCTTTATAAACTGTCTTCTTTTCAAAATGACAGATGGCAACAATATGTTTTAGAGACACACATATACTGTATACTCTAAGGAACTTCATTCTTATATATTTTCACCCTAGTGAAACAAGGACTACTGTATTATCTTTATATGCAGTTTCTTGCAATAGCTTTAAAAAGGAATAAGGAAGCAGATTCCAGGTTAATCTATCTACAATCTAACTTTTTTCTAATATCCATTGCTTTTCTGGGAAAATGCCCACAAACATACATACATGATATTGTTAAGATTCCTTACAGTATATGTGAAATAAATTATTCATATATAATTAGGAGTAAACTATATTCAGTGCAATGGAACTTATATCCAACTAAAGATTCATATGAATTAATTCACTGTGTGAAGTTCAACTATTGGAGGAAAACCCACATATATTATGATAGTTCATGCATGATAGTCTCACTTTAATCTCACTTCACCATGTTAGTAAAAGAATATTTCTTTCCATAAATTGACAGAATGTGTAGAAAGTTGAAATATTAACAATGCAATTAACTAAAAGTGTGCTTCAAAGCTTTTAATTGGGTCAATTGTTTTATCATATTTCCACTTTTAAAATCTCTCTGCATAGAAAGTCATAGACATGTGGAATTGAAAGAGGCCTTCTTTGACATTCAGCCAACTCCCTATTTATTGCAAGGATTCAATTAAAACATGTCCAACAGATGGTTGTTTAACCTCTGACTGAACAGTCTACCAACTGTCTATGAAATGAGTTTCGTTAATGAACTGCTTTTACTAATAGGAAGTTAAGAATCTGCCTTAAATCCATTAATCTATGTTTTGCACTCTGGACTTGATGTAAAATAAATCTTGACCTTCTATGTGGCGTCTCCTCAGTTATATTATACCTGCTACTTCTTCATTCTTCAATTTCATGAGATTTCCAAGCCAGCTATATATTAATTTAATATCCATTTGAGCCATAATTTATTGGCTTACAAATATGAGTATCATTTATTATTTTGCCAAATGCATTGAAATGAAAATGAAATGAAATGAAAATAAGATACAGTATCAAGTTACAATATACTAATGAGTTTACCTTATTAAATTGAGAGTAAAAAGTTTATTCTGCTACAACTTGTTCTTAGCAAATCCATGTCATTCTTTTTGAGGGCTTTCCAATTGATCCCATTATAATTCATTTGGTACTTAAACCATTAATCCGTACAAGTTTTCTCAAGATAATTCATAAAGTTTTAACCATCAGCAAGTTCATTCAGCATTCTAGGATGAAATTTATGATTTATGCTTCCAAAATGAATGAATATACCATGACCATTTTTGTATGAATCTCAATTTCTGGTTTTTTAGGTAGTTGCCAGATGTCCATTAAAAAAAAAAAAAGATTTTGATGTCTTCCTGAATGCCAGAAATGTAAGGCTCAGGTCAGCAGTGAAATCCCCCCAGTTATATCCAGTTCACTGAACTGGTAGAGCCGGCGGCAGGAGATTCCGCCTACCCACTGGGATGTCATTACGTCCCTTTTTTTAACCATCTGCGCATGCGCAGAAGGTTCTGTGCATGTGCAGAAGAGGCACGCATGTGCATAGTGCACACGCTCCCACGTGCTTTCGTTTCCAAACCGGTAGCGAAGGTAAGTGGATTTCACCGCTGGCTCAGGTGTATCTCTGAGTACAGCATATTCCTTAAAGTGAGAGCAACCACGGCCCTTTTAGAGCTAGAACCCTAAACCAGGGGTCCCCAACCCCTGGTCCATGGACCAGCACCGATCTGCAGGATGCCAGAAACTAGGTCATGCAAACAAGTGAAGCCCCATCCGTGGGATGCAGGCAGCACACGAAACCACACCCCCACTTTTCTATGAAAAAACCTCTCTCCATGGAACCAGTCCCTGGTGCCCAAAAGGTTGGGGATGGCTGTCCTAAACAACCCTTCTATAGATGACTTCATGCACTATATTTTAAGTAGACAGAGCTAAAACATGAGTTGACCATGTTACTGCAGTTGCTAATATGTTCATTATACATTTCTGAGTCATTTGAAGCCATGTCTCTTTAATGGTTTGAATTTAGCCCAGATAGTGTGAACATGAAGTGGGAAGAAGATTGTTGGGGCTTTCACAAAGTCTAAATCGTGTTACAGTCCCAAGGATGCTGCCTGGCTTTTGAGGAGTCAAACACAGCCTCTCCAGTACATTTCCTTCTTGAACTGAGAAGCATAGATTTCCTGAATAATCTGAAATGACATAACCCAAAATTGTGTCAAACCCTGTAGACAAGGATCCTCTTTTCGCCTTCCAGTCTGGAGGCTTCATCAGTTCTCAAGGATTGTGCAGTCACTGCAGTGAAAAAATATACTTATCTTCCTGTCTCCCCTCTCCCCCCTTCTGAGCTATAGGATACGTACATAAAAGCCTACAAGCTAGTTTCTCAGCCCTCTTTTCCTGTCCTTTTTCTTCCCCTTCTCTATTTCATAAAGGCTGTCTTCCAATCCTCTTTTCTTTTTCCCACTTTACTTTTATCTGCCTAAAATGCATATACAAATGCATATTCCTTCCCTACCTCAACATTTTGTAAGGCAAAAGGATTTATAAGGAATAACTACAGTATATGCTATGCCATTGCCTGCTTCCAGGGTATTCTCTCAGTGCTACCTCTTTTAAAATGTCATTTCCCCAATGAGTGCTATTTTCCCTTTTATTGTAAATTCTCACTGAATGTTACATTCCATTATGAATGACTTGATCTTCTTTTCATCTCCCACATGTGTCCTTTTAAATTTCAGAATTTCAATAAACTTTCTGTGCCCCCACATTGGCTTCTTGTGATGGTCTTGTTCTGTCTGACTTTCTTTTCCTGGTCTCCTGTTTATTTCTTCTGACATGGCTTCTAATTAGTAGTAATATTAAAATCTGTCTCTTCCTTTTAGAAAAAAACTATGTGTTTTTTAGTTTTAGTTTTCCTTGAAATCAAGAATTCCAGCATTAGGAGGACTTCCGGTTGGTGCCACGGGGATACAGATGGGGAAATGACAAGCTCTGCCAAAACCCCGTCTGCCAAGCTGCTGCCGACAGATCTTTGGACCTCCCCTGTCTTGAAGGGACAGGGGGACAAGAAGGGACCCCTTGGGCAGCTGAGAGGAATGGGTAGGTTCCTAGGGGCCGGAGGCTTTCCCTTCACGCCAGCGACAGTGGAACAACAGCCATGGCGGCTGTCCTGAAACCGCGGCAACCGGGAACAAAGATCATGCTGGAGGAGAGGAGGAGAAGCGAGAAACGGAGAGCAGAGCAGGGAGTTTGAAAGCCAAGTGAGTTGACTTCTGCCCAGGCGAGAACTGCCCGTAAATGTTGGATTTACAAAAAGTGTGCCCTAACCTTAACAGCGGCTAAGAAACATTGGGGCAAAAAGACTCAAAAGAATGGTGGAGAAAAGACCTGTTGATAGATAGCGTTAATTATAGACTTTTTGGAAATGATTTTATTACAGATTTGGTCTTCTTTTTTTATTTTTTGTGGCTATTTTTTGTGGCTAAACGAGATTGGATTATGTTTGAGAGAGAGGAAGGAGAAGAGGAAATAAATATGTTTTTAAAAATAAAGATAAAAGACAAACAAAGATGGAAAAGATGGCTGCCAGCTGAAAAGGGAAAGTGTAAATTCCAGACTGCTTGTTACTTGAAAGAGAAACTTTGTTGCCTGTTACTTAAAGTGGATTATTTTGAGAAAAATTTCAAGAGGCTTGACTTTGGACATATAATCTGTGTATTAGAGGATATTGAAGACCAGAAAGAAGAAATGGAATAATGAAAACTGATTTATTAAGCATGACAACAAGAGAAAAAGGGTGTGGCAACAAAAGAAGAACATGGTGATACCATATATGGAACAGTCAATTCAGAATTAACTTTATAGAACTTCTAACTTTGAGGACATTGAAATGGAAAATAAATATACTCAGATAGATTGGAGAGGGAAAAAATGGAATATAAAGTAACAAGATAACAAAATACCATAGTTTGAATTAAATGGATGTAATGGTGTCTGGGAGTTTGATCTTTGAATAATTTTAGGAGATACCTTCCTTCTTCTCTGGGCTCTCTCTCAATTTTATTTTATTTTTTTCTTTCTTTTTTCTTTTTTTTTCTTTTGTCCTTTTTTCCCTCTCTATTTTTTCTAATTCTCTTTTCAATTTCTTTTGTTATATTTCTATTCTCTTTCCTATTTATTCTTGTTTTTTTCTTTTGTTTTTATTTTAACTATTATTAATATTGTTACTATTCTCTCTCTTTTTTACTATTATTTTTATCTAAGTTGGTTTTATGAATATACAACAATTTGACTAGGAAAAAATGAGTATAAATGATTGAAAATTACGATTTTTGGATGTTTTAATACCTTTTTAAACTTGGAATTTTTAAGCTCTATTTACAGACCTAATAATTTAGAAGAAAATGTTTTCTAAGGTGCTGGATATTAAGAAGAATTACTTACAGATTTAATAATTATAGAAAATTGATTTTAAAGTGATTTAAAATGTTGATATTCAGTGGAAATAAATATGGCATGGGAGAAAGCCTAGGAGGGAAGAGGAGCTAAGATATTTGTCGATATACTTTTTTATCTTAAATCAGTTAAAGATATGGAGGAAAATGGATTTAAAAATGAATATGAGTAATATATTGTGAATTAATTTAAAGTTAAATAATTGAATAAGAGATGTAGAAATGGAGGAAAACATAAAGCTGGACAATAATTAAAATAAAGTGTTATGAATTAGTTAAACAAATGAAGTTAGGAGTGGAGGGAAGCATGATTCTGGAGAACAGTGAAAGTAAAGCTGTGATCTAGACTTACAAATAAGGTAGGAGTGGAGGAAAGCATCATACTGGAGAACAGTTAAGGCAAAACTGGGAACCAATTAAAAATAAAAATAAGAGTTAGGAGTGGAGGAAAGCATACACTAGGTAACAGTTAAAGCAAAACTGTGAACTAGCCAAAAAATAAAAAGTTAGGAGTGGAGGAAAATATACCTGGAGAGCAACTGAAATATAGTTGTGAACCAGTTAAAAATAGAGGTTGGAGCAGAGGAAAGCATTGCTGGGAAGCAACTATTTAAATTCTGAACCAGTTTTATAATAGATTTAGGAGGATTGAAGGAGATAATGTTGGTATGCAGTTAAAATTATACTGTGAACCAGCTCAAATAAGTAAGGTTAGGAGTGGAGGAAAGCATCGCTGGAAAGCAATTGATTAAGATGCGAACCAGCCAAAAAATAAACTCAGGAGGAAGTGGAAGAGACAATACTGGAGAATAGCTAAGCCAAACTGTGAACCAGTTAAATAAATAGAGATAGAAGTGGCGAAAAACACTGTTGGGAAATAGCTATTTAAATTATGAATCAGTTAAATATTAGACTTTAAAATAAAGTATTTTGGGAGTGACAAATTCTAGATGGAAATGTTGATTGATTTAGAAACAATTAAGAGAGGAGGAAAATATTCTTTGTCAAGATTATGGATACTAGTTGCCATTTAAAAGAGGTACAATATAGACTCGATGTAATAGGTCTTAGAAATGAGGAATATATATGAAATATTGATTGTTAAAATGAAAAAGATTTGGAATGATGTCTATTTGGAAATAATTGTTTAGAATTTAGGGTGACATAGTAGAATGTTTAAAATCTAAATGTTTAGAATAAGATTTTTTTCTTTTTTCTTTTTTTTAAGAGGTAAATGGATAAAATTTGGAACAAAATTGGTTTAGGAAATGTGAGTAATTGTATTTACTTTATACCGGATCAAATCCGTGCTCTAAAAAGATGTATTTTATGTTTTATGTTTTAAAATATAAAAAAAACTTAAAAAAAAAAAAGAATTCCAGCATTACTTCATGCAGCTGTATTATTCTTTTGACTTATTTTGAAAAATGAGACTTATCTATTGATTAAATTGGTAAAGAATTGATTATCATATTTTACCTTTCTTCACAATTTGTAAGGGAAAGTTGGAAGCTACACAGATTAGTAATCTCAATTTATTTTATGTTCCTCTGAATGCCCTGACATCACATTCCCCTTAATGTTATTTATCCTGGAGTATTGAAAGAATTGCATTTAGTAGACTTTGTATTGTACAATTAGATGTTGAAAACAGATTACTGTATACGTGTCAAAGTCCTGTACTTTATAAATGTGTAAAGTATAAATGAAATAAGTTTTCTACAAAACTGATTTGAATTTAGAATTGTTCGGATAATTCATTAACTGTATTTTTAAAAAATGAAATAAATTTTAAGTCATATTGAATTTTCTGTAAAACACAATGTATAAAAGCTGAATTACTTTATACTATTTTAATAGCAACAGCACTTATATACCACTTATATAGACTTATATACTGCTTTACAGGACTCTCTAAGTTAGGGTGTCAAACTCAAGGCCTGCAGACCGGATCTGGCTCATGGGGTCTTGGATCTGGCCTGTGGGACCACCTTGAAAACAGCAAAAGACCAGCTCTTAGTGCCTTTCTCAGCATAAACAGAGCTCAGGAGGGCCACATGTGGCCCTCCCAAGCTCCATTTTCACTGGAAGAGAGTTGCAGAAGGCCATCACATCCAAAAATGGAGCTCAGGAGCCTGCTTTCGCTGGCAGAGCACTCGGCCCACCACAGGTGCTCTTAACACGAGTGACGTCGAGCTGACTATGCCCACCCTGGCCACACCCACCCTAGCCCTCCAAGGTCAAACACAACCCTGATGTGGCCCTCAATGAAATTGACTTTGACACCCCTGCTCTAAGTGGATTACAAAGTTAGCATACTTCCCCCAACAACCTGGGTCCTCATTTTCCAAACCTTGGAAGGATGGATGGCTGAGTCAACCTCGAACCAGTTAGAATTGAAAATTCTGGCAGTTGACAGAGTCAGCCTGCAATACTACATCTAATCACTATGCCACAACAGCTCACAAGTTTAAAAACATTTGCAACAATTAGCATATGCTAGTATATTTTAACTTGTTTTAATGAAATATGCTGCTTGCCTTATTTTAAAATTCAAGGGAAAGCCATTTTGCAAAGATACATTGTGATATTTGCAAACTTTTCATCCTTTTCTTCTCCTATTACTGAAAACACAAATATGAGCTCAGAAAAAGGAGAGATGCTTATAAAAGAGTGGAAATTGGTCAGAAAGTCATCCCTGGTACAACTCTGCAGGTGAAAAAGAAAATGACAACTGGGTTGGATGCTTAGGCACTAATGGATTAAGGCAGTATTTCTCAACCCTAGCCGCTTTAAGAGGTCTGGACTTCAGTTCCCCAAATTACCTAGCCAGCAGAGCTATCTGGGGAATTCTGGGAGTTGAAGTCCATATACTGTATCTTAAGGTGGCTAAAGTTGAGAAAGATTGGGCTGAGGCAAGGAACTATCCCTTTAGAAAGAATCTCTAAAGAAAGAGGCAATGAAGAAAAATAAAAAAGCATCTGAGAAGTCAACTCATTTGGATTCTTCCTTGTTTCAAAGGGCCATTATTGCCAACTGTTATGTGCAAAGAATCATAGATGTTTGTTGTATGTTTGCTTTAAGTGCGATAGTATTTTTTGTACTTTTATATACAATTGTCTATATACCTTGTAAGTAGCTTTGGAAAATTGTCAGCCTAAAAATTGAAATCAGTATTATCACCATTATTATAACTATCATCATCTCCTTTTCCTCTATCTCTTCCTCCTTGTCATCATAGATAATTATCAAAGTTAATATTAAAATACTTGTAAAAGAATTTTTAAATCAATATAGCCAACAGCATCTCTTGTAAGAGTGAATTATGTAATAATTATAAATTCAGATTTTATTCTTATACATATTAAATGATCCATTTTGCATTTTCAATTTATATTAATTTATTACCTGCTGAATATTGTTTTAGACATGTGAAGAAAAATCCTTATAGCACATACAATAATATAGTCAATGCAAGTTAGCAATCTGCAATGCAATTTTCTGGGATGCATTTTCTGTCATGGAGGCATCAAGATGCTTTTCATCCATTTTCTCAAAACTTCTTGGCAGTCCTTTAAGAAGAAACCTCTTTCAGTTTCAACTACGCTGCTGGGCAAAAGGTTCCAGAAGAGAGATTCCAAGCCAAGAATTCTGCCCCTTTGAAGATCTGCAGTTACAGTACTTACACACTACAAAATTTCATCAGATGGTGATACAATATGAACCCCTTAGTGCAGGGGTGTCAAACTAGATTTCATTGAGGGCTGCATCAGGATTGTGTTTGACCTTGGAGGTGGGCGTGGCCAGGGTGGGTGTCACTCATGTCGGGGGCGCTTGTGGTGACCCAAGCACTCTGCCAGTGAAAACAGAGCTCCATTTTTGCTGGCAGAGGGTTGCAAGAAGCTGTCACAGCCAAAAACAGAGCTCGATAGGGCTGAGTGTGGCCCTCCTGTGATCCATTTTTGCTGGCAGAGGCACTGTGGACTGGTCCTTCGCTGTTTCCAGAGCAGCCCCATGGGCCAGATCTAAGCACTCACAGGCCGGATCTGGCCCATGGGCCTTGAGTTCTATTCTATTGCATAGAACTATTCTATTCTATTCTATTCTATTCTATTCTATTCTATTCTATTCTATTCTATTCTATTCTATTCTATTCTATTCTATTCTATTGCAGTGTTTCTCAATCTTGCCAAGTTTTAGATATGTGGACATGCATCCACCTAAGACTAGCCTGGGAGAAGAGGAGATTTGTATCAGATTTCTCTGCCCAAAGCACCCAAGGATCACAGGCTTGAAATCTTGATGAGATCTATGGTGATTATAACAGCAAATTCTTAAGGAATCTAAATTTGCAAGTTATTTTTAGCAGCATTTTAAATAATTGTTGAAGTATTTATTCATTTAAACACTGATATAGCCACTTATTCTATATTGAACTCCGAGCAGCTCCTCACCAACAATCAAAACATTATCAAAAATAAATTAACCTAACATGTACATAAATCTATTAAAAACTCCAGACATTAAAAACCTACTATTATTACCATTAATAATACTATTAATGCTTTCCCTACAAAAATACACAGAAAAAAATCATTTAATCATTTTTTTCAACAAATGGCAGACTAATTTTTCTCCCATAGTTTATTCTTGCCTATTATATTTATAGAATGTTCTATATTCTATAAATATAGAATATTTGTAAGATGCTACAATATGGGGAATTAATTAATATAGTATATATGAGAAAGGTTTTTTTAATAAAGCTGTAGTGGATGCAGAACTGAACTGAATGCATCATTATTGATGAGAATTGAATTCTGGATGAAGAGAAATAAAATCAAATGAAAAAATATTGTGATAAAAAAGTTACAGAAGATCTTTTATCTTTGTTTCAAAGCATATATGCCATCTAGTGGAAGTACAAAATTATAAAACTATATGGTGCATTTTATTCAGGGATCTAAAATCACTGAAAAAATGGGCATAATAACAGCATGCTTATCTTTAACAGTTCATTAAACAATACAAAATTACAAAAGAGTCTATGGAGATTCTCAGTCAGGTCATGGTTGTCCCAAAGGTGCTTTTTTAAAGAGGCAACTGGACTTTCTGTTTTTTCTTTGAAGGCATTTCACTTCTCATCCAAGAAACTAGAAAAAGACCTTGTAATAAAAACATTATTTACATTTGCCAGAAATTTCATAAGGGAAGATTTCATTCGTATTCTTATAAATTCAAATTTCATTAAAAAAAAAAAAAAGCAGACGCATGTTCAGTTTAGGTTTTTAAAGAAACTTGGATTAATTTAAACGTGTCTCTAACCTTGATGACAAATCTTAGGGTTAGATGATGAGTGATAAAATCCAGAGGTGGATTTCAGAAGCTTGGAACAGAGTACTGAATGATACGTTAGCCTTATTCTATACAATTTTCTTTCTCTAGGCAGAGATTGGAGCAGCCTTACCTTCCATAATACAAGCAATTTATTTATCTTCTCCATTGCCAGAAAACATGAAGAGGAAGCAGCCACATTCAAACTTATTGATGGTTCTTCACCTCATGAACCAGAAGTTTCCAAGTCACATTATGGTGAACTTCCGTTTAAAATAAACTTAGAACTTTGTCTAAGCTGGACTCCCAAATTTTTATCTTATTTTTTGTTAAGTATGCAGTTTAGCAATTATGTTCATTTGGATAAATCAGGTTGACTATTTTTATTATCAATCCCTGAAGAGTAAGTTTAAAGTTTAAGTCAGGATACACATTAAGTTTAAACTTTATTCATATTAGACATCACTCGTTTTGTTGATTGGATCACACTAGAGAAAGTAGCTCTAGCAATTTATTGCCTTTTCTATGGCATATAAGTATTTCAAGAATCACTTCCTAGACAGGCCCTTTGCAGAACTATATTATCCCAGATGTCTCATGTTGTCTTATCTTATCCTCAGGTCTACACTGCTGCTGTCTTCTCCAAACAGAAACTGGAGAAAGGGAGACAGCTGCTTAAAAGAAATTAGAGTGTATGGCAACTTTTAACTTGGAAGAGATAAACAGAAATAAAGTGAATAGTATAAATAGAGAGGTATTAGTTTGAAGTTCACCAGAAAGAAAGAATGTCTATAAATACAAATGGAAATATTTTTCCACTTAGCCCAAACATACTCATAAAGACTATCTTGCATTTTAAACAAGGGATATATGCATATATTGGTGCATATATTCTAGTACCAAAAGACTCATGTATAATAATTTCATTATAATAGTTGTCAATATTCCTGTGGTTCAAACTACAACAAAGATGTACTGACAAGAATGCAGTGAACCACCACTGAGACTGTAGTTTTGCCTTTAAGACATTTTTTAAGAATACATATAAAGCTTTGGATCGACATCTATATTAAGTGGGGGAGGGAGAGACATTATTTTAATTTCTTTTATCTCTACACATATCACCCACTGTGGTGTGAGATGTCATGCTAGCAACATGACTGTGGAAATATTTTCAGACAGCAGTGATTCAATGGCCTTGAAACGGAGATGAGTCTTGCCACTAAAGTTGGCTATGACTAATGGAATAAAAGCTGCAGAGACCATTCCATATTCCTAATTTTAAATAACCCTTGAAACAATTTTGCACCCCAAGGTAATTTCATTCTTATTTTATATTTTAGCTGTTTCAACTTGTTTTCTCTGTACCTGTCTGGGTACCTCAATATACTGTGATGATCGTGAACTAGAAATTATTCCACCCTTGCTTAAGCAAACCACTCATTTCTATGCTCGCTACAATAGAATAAAGAAGATAAGGAGAAATGTTTTTGCTCACCTAGGTATGCTGATAACTTTTCTAAATTTTATTTTTAACATGTACTGTAATACAAAGAATTTGATGAGACTGAATTATTAATATATATGATGTGGCATCTTTTAGGTAGTAGGTAACAGATGTTTATTTGAGCCATGGTGGTGCAGTGGTTAGAATGCAGTATTGCAAGCTACTTCTGCTAACTGACTGCTGCCAGCAGTTTGGACAGCAGTTTGATTGTCACTGGCTCAAGGTTGACTCAGCCTTCCATCCTTCTGAGGTTGGTAAACGAGGACCCAGATTTATTTGTTTATTTATTTATTTGTTTAAATTTCTATACCGCCCTTCTCCAAATAGGACTCAGGGCGGTGCACAGCCTAAGTAAAAACAAAGCATACAAAATTTAAAAAACAGTAATAAAATAATTAGATATTCTGGCCGTAAATTAAAACAACCCAATTTAAAACCAATTTAAAATTTAGCTCAAGCCAGCCCAGCTAGATTGTTGGGGGCAATATGCTGACTCTGTAAACTGTTTAGAGATGACTGTAAAGCACTGTGAAGCGGTATATAAGTCTAGTGCTATTGCTATTTAAGAGTTTGAACTAATGTTTTAGAACCATTTCTACTACAAAATATTATTAGCTTCCCCCTCCCTACCTAAGCATTAGATATCAAACCAATCAGAAATTCTAAGAGTACTTTTACTATTTCCTTGTTTTATTTTCTTGGCAAAGCAACCTGAAAAAAATTGATTTGACTTCTAATTTCATCTCAGAAGTGGATGAAGATGCCTTCAGAAATTTACTACAACTTCAGGAGCTGATAATAAAATAAGTCAACTTACAGAATTACCAGCAACACTTACATTCATTGATATCAGCAATAACAGGCTTGGTCGCAAAGGGATAAAGCCAGAAGCATTTAAAGTGAGTCCCTTTGCTTGATTTTAAAAATTCTCCCAATTGGGAAAATGATGTGTACTAACCAACAGAGGAGCAAAAGGTGGAATTTATAGGATGAGAGTCTCCCTGGATTTGGGGTGCTATTGCAGCCAAAAAAAAAAGGCAGACAATTCTGATTTATGCAGAACTCAGACAGTTCTAAATCATGTAGGATAATGTCCTCTAGTGATTTTGAACAGATTATGCTAAATTCATCTAGGGTTAGGGTTAGGGTTACGGTTGTGCAAAAAACCCTCTCAGTGGGTTGCAGCTCATATCTATGTATGCAAATACATGCTTACAAAGACATTATTTGACATTACAGCTGTGAATATTGGCAAAATTAGACCTAAACACGGAGGTGATCATTTTTATCAAGTTTCAATGTAAGCACTTTAGAAATGCAACCAGTCTATATCATGTATATATACAAATTTTATATGTGTTTTCCTCAAACCAGATTAAGATGGAAGGAACAGAACAAGAATCAAGTCAAGGATCACAACTTTATTTAATTAACCAAGGCATATTATGCAGGGTATTAGTTCCTCATCCTAAGATTATAAGTCTTTTTTCTAGATGCCTCTAATGCCATTTCCTTTGATGCTCTGTTTCTTTCAATGCACATCTGTTAAAATTTTTGTATCTGAAGTAAATAAGAGTTTATTATCTCTTTTAGCTTCTTCTTACTGTTGGCATATTTAAAGAAACTCTTCTTCCTAGAATATCATGCTTCATTTTGACTGAGATGAATAGAAATCCCTTCTATACTTATGGATTTTTCCCCTTTTCTGTAGGATATGATTGACTTGCACCATCTTTATATCACTAGTAATAATTTGGATCACATCCCAGTTCCACTCCCTGAAAGTCTCCAACCTCTTCATCTGCAAGTATGACGTAATTTTCATTGTATTTTGGCTTCATTGTATATGTGTGTGTGTGTGTGTGTACACACACACACACACACACATTTTTGATTACAAACAACACAATCTAATTTGGAAAATAGTAGATGCTTAAATCTGATTAATGTATGTGTGCCTTCAAGGCTCTGTTGGATCCTGGGAAATGCATGAGCAAGTTTCCATGATTTTGGAAGTGACTTGACATTGCCTTCTTCCTAAGCTGGGAAAGAATTACTGGCCTAAAGTCACCCAGTTGGCTTTGTTCCTAAACTCTCCTATTTTCTAGCTCAGTGCCTTAACCAGTATACCAAACTGACTCTCTCAAAAATACAAATTCTAAATGGTAAGTTTTATTGAAAAAGTTTTACAAACATCAATTTCCCCCCATTTTTTTCCCCAACCCATCCCTCCCTTAACCCCCCAAACCCTCCCCACCCCCCATGACTTCCCCAAGGTGAAATCTATCCGCATTTATTATATCAGAGTTTACCACCCCTCTATTCTCCCCCCTGTGTACTATACAATTCTTCATGACAATAAGCTATTTTGCCCCCTCTAAACTATACATTTCTACACAACATTTAGCTAAAAGCTATCTGGTACTTCCTAGTTTGATATTTATTCTGCACATAATCTATCCATTTCTTCCACTCCCATGCATAGGTCTCTTGAGTCCGATCTTTTAAGTATGCTGATATCTTCGCCATTTCTGCAAAACTGGCCATCTTCAAAGTCCATTCTTGAATTGTAGGCATATCATCCCTTTTCCAATATTGACCAATCAATAACCTAGCTGCTGTCACCATATACAGTATCAATTTTGTTTCCCCCACTGAAAAACCCTTAACTATACCCAATAAAAACAATTGAGGAGAAAATTGAATTTTTTTCTTCAGGACATTTTGCATAACCCACCAAATTTTTATCCAAAAAGCCTTTACTTTCTTGCATGTCCACCATATAAGATAATATGTAGCATCTAAGCAATCACATCTCCAACATTTCGGTTGAACGTTAGAATACATGCATGACAATTTCTTAGGATCTAAATGCCACCTATAAAACATTTTATAAAAATTTTCCCTCAAATTCTGTGACTGTGTAAATTTAACATTCTGAACCCATATTTTTTCCCAAGTTTGCATCATAACTGGTTCTCCAAAATGTTGTGCCCATTTTATCATACAATCTTTAACCAATTCATTTTCTGAATCTCTTTCTAACAAAACATTATAAACCCTCTTAATATGCATTGGGCCTTTCTCTTTTATCTGTCTAACCAATTCTTCATGCAACATTAATCCAATTTTTTGATCTTCTCTCCATCTCAGTTGAAGTTGATTATACTGTAACCACATTAAATTAATCCCTTCTTCCAACAGTGTGTTTAATGACTTCAGATGCCATCTGCCCCCATCATTAAAAAGTACTTCTTTATATAAAACCCCCCGAGTGACTTTGTATTTATATTCCATATAATATGACCAAGATCCAACCACAACGGTATTTTATAATCTCATTTGAGTCGGTGCTTCTTCCATACTCTCATCAAGGAGCTTCTAAGTATATGGCTGTTGAATACTTTATCCATCTTGTTTTCATAAAATAAATATGCATGCCAACCAAATTCAAGATCATAACTTTCTACATTCAATATTCCAGTCTTTGTCCTTCCAAACCAGTCACTTGCTTGTGTAAACGCTGCAGCTTCATAATACAATCACAGGTTTGGAAGTTTAAGACCACCTCTTTCATGAACATCTTGCATAATTTTCAGTTTAACTCTTGGCTTTTTCTCATTCCAAACAAACTTATTCACTCCTTTTTGCCATTCCATCAAGTATTTGTCACTTTTAAGCACCGGAATCATTTGAAACAAAAATAAAAATCTAGGTAGAACATTCATTTTAACTGCTGCTATTCTTCCAAGTAAAGACAGCTGCAGTTTTTTCCAAGTTTCCATATCCTTTTGTACCTTTCGCCACAACACCTCGTAATTATTTTGAAACAGTTTTATATTTGAATCTGCAACTTGAACTCCTAGATATCTCACCTTTGATACTATTTCAAAGCCTTCCTTCCTTTCCAATTCTTTCTTTTGATCAGCTGTCATATTTTTAACTATCATCTTGGTTTTTTTCTGGTTCAGTCTAAATCCTGATACCATACCATATTCTTCTATAATGTCTTTCATCTGAATTATTGATTCCATCGGCTGTGTTAGGATAACAACCAGATCATCTGCAAATGCCCTTGTTCTGTAATACTCTTGCCTTATCACTATTCCTTTGAAAGTACTCGAGTCCCGTATTGTATTCAACAAGACTTCTAAGGTTAGAATGAACAACAACGGGGTTAACGGACAACCGTGTCTTGTGCCTTTTTCTATATTAAAATTTGTAGTTAAACTTCCATTAATAATAATTTGTGCTGTTTGTTCTTGATAAATTGCTGCAACCGCCTGTACAAACTGATCCCCAAAGTCCATCTTTTTTAAAGTCTTTAATAGAAAGTTCCAATTCAATCGATCAAAGGCCTTCTCCGCATCCAAAAACACCAGCACTGCAGAGATCTGTTTATTCTTCTCAAGATATTCCAATAAGTCTATAATTTGCCTCACATTATCCTTCGTGTATCTGCCTTCTATAAATCCTGCTTGATCATGATGAATCACCTCTTGAATAACTGGCATTAATCTGTTGGCTAATACTTTCGCATAAATTTTATAGACCATATTCAGGAGAGATATTGGTCTAAAATTTTCCAGTTTTATAGAGCCTACCTCCTCTTTCGGTATCAGAGAAACAAAAGCTGCTTTCCATGAAGGGGGTATTTTTCCCCCTTGTTGTATGCTACAAAATAAGTCTTTAAGATGTTCAACCATTTCTGCTTGTAAAGTTTTATAATACACCGCAGTTAAACCATCCGTTCCTGGAGCTTTAGCTGTTTTCAGTTGTTTAATAGCAACAATAATCTCCTCAGATGTTATTGGTAAACTCGTTCTTTCCTTTTGATCATTAGAAATTTTTATAACTCTCTTTTCTTCTAAATATTTATTTATAAGTTCATTCTGTATATCATCTTTAGCATATAGTTTAGAATAATAATCTAAAAAGGCTTCTTTAATTAGTCTTTGTTGAAATACTTCCTTTCCTCTATACTCAATACTCCCAATAGTCCGAGTACTCTGCTGTTTCCTCAATGTGTAAGCCAACCATCTGCCCGGCTTATTGGCATTACTAAATGTATTATGTTTTGCAAATTGTAAATTAGTTGCTGCTTGTTCCGCTGTAAGCATATGGAATTGATCTTTCAAAAGTTTTATAACTCCTTGTAATTTTTCATCTGTTGGATTTTTTATAAGCAACTGCTCTTTTTTCTTTATCTCTCCTTCCAATTTGTGTTTAGAATTCATATAAATCAGTATCCCCCGCATATATGCCTTGCTCGCATCCCAAACAATTTCAATAGGGGTACCCTTATTCAAGTTCATTTCAAAAAATTCCTTCATTTGTTTCTTAAATTCATTTACATTCTTTTCATATCTAAACAAATTTTCATTTACTCTCCAAGATCTTCTCTCATTCTTTCCCATTTCTATTTCTATCCATATCGGGCTGTGGTCTGATAAAGTTCTCGGAAATATCTTTGTTTTCTTTGTTTTTGAGAGTAAATCAACTGTAAGTAAAATAAAATCAATCCTGGAAAAGGATCTGTGTCTGTCTGAAAAAAAAGTAAAGTCCAGTTCTTTTGGGTTATGCACTCTCCAAATATCTTTCAATTCCAAATCTTCTTTCAAATAAAAAAAAAAAAAGAAAAAAAAACCTGTGGTAGTTTGACACATGATTTTGCCAAGCTTTTCTTATTTATTTTAGGATCTATTACTCCATTCCAATCTCCCATAAGTAAAATAGATCTATAATCCCATTGTAGTATTTTAGAATGCAATAACTTGTAAAAATTTTCTTGTTGCTGATTAGGAGCATAAATTCCAATCACCAAGATTGGACCATTATCTGTAAAAAGTTCTATTGCTATATATCTTCCACAATCATCTCCTTCTATAATTTTTGTTAGCAATCTTTTATTTGTATAAATCACTACACCATTCTTTTTCTCCGAATTTGAAGCTATAAACTGTGTTCCTAATCTAGAATTTATCAAATATTTTTGATCTTGTATTCTAATATGAGTTTCCTGTAAGCAAATAACATCATTAGTAGATTGTCTCAAGTAATGAAATATCTTCCTCCTTTTCTGTGGTGAATTCAATCCATTCACATTCCAAGATAAAAATTTAATTGTCATCTGCAGGCTCTTGAAGCGATAAGAGCATTTGCTGAAGTTTCTGTTCCACACTATTAGTCTTCGGCTTAGCTCCTCCCATAGCTTCAGATTTTTGTGCTTTACCATTAACTCCCTGTTCGTCTTGTGATGGCTTAGGGCTCTGATGTTGATCATGTTGTTGTTTCTCTAAAAATTGTTTATAAGCTGCTCGAGTAATACGCTGATCTTTAGCACTATGCAACATCCAATCACGATCCGCTGCTACTTCTCTTGTGTTTTTAGGTGGTTCAACTAAAGACTCTAAGGGAAGATCCAGCAAAGGTAGGCCCCCTACTGCTCCTTGAGTCTCTAGTGCCTCCCTCTCCATCTGTTTCCTCTGCTCTTCAAGCTCTTGTTCAAATTGCTTATCCTTCTCACCCTCCATTATGGCTAAGACCGAGGAAGTACGTGGAGATGCTGTACCAGGTTTAAAAACACTGAAATAAAATTCTTCCGCTTTTTGAAGAGTATTTAATCGATATCTCTCTCCTTGATACCTCAATATTATGCCAACTGGAGTGTCCCATCTGAATGGAATTTACTAATTCTTTAGTTCAGTCACCAAAAATCCAAAATCTTTTCTATCTCTCAACATCTTAGGTGGCAGTTCTTTGTAGATCCCAATCTCTCTTCCATCCACTTGAATAGTAGAAACAAAAGATTTTTGCAAAATATCATTTCTTATTCTTCTATCTGTAAAGTAGATCACCACATCTCTAAGCAATTGCCTTTGCCTTGCCACCCAAGAATTCACTCTATAGACCTTATCAATTTTACAAAAAATCTCCTCAGGGTCAACCTTTAACATTACAGCCAGAGCATCAGCACAAACCCTTCTCAGGTCTTCTCTATTGTTCTCTTTTATACCTCTAAGTCTCACAGCAAACTCCATAAATCTAAATTGCATCATTGTCACTTCATTTTCAAGCCTTTGTGTTTTATTATCAACATTAGAATTTTTTTGGTCAGCTTCCTTCATTTTAGATTCTACTTCTGAGCTAAGATGTTCCACTTTCTTATCAACTTGGAGCACTACTTCTGACAAACCAGTCACAGCTGTCAATATTTTCCGTTTCATCTTGTCATACTTTTCTTGAACCATCTCTTTAAATTCCTGCTGTGATTTTTCAAATTTCTGATCTAAAGCCCCAACAATAAATTCCTTCAAATCATTAAATCCAGATTCTTGTGTTTGGGTCTGTATCTGTGAACTCAAAGGCTGCTCTTTTGGTTTATGAGTGGGGGAGCCCCCCCCCCAGCAGCTTTGGCTGGCTTTGTTTGTTTTGAAGCCATGCTTCGCAGCCTGACTCTTCCTAAAAAAGATATCCTCTCTCCCTTTCCACCACAAAAATCTTTCAAAATTTTCCCCAGCTTTAATCAAGTCTCAAGGGAGAGGGAACAAGTCAAATCACTTTTAAAAAAAACTTTTCCTCTTTCTTCTGGCCAGCACTGTTACTTTTTGTTACTTTGTAGCGCAAATAAGCTCAAACAATTCCACTTTCGCTTTCAGCATTCCTTATTGCTAAAGCCGGGCACCATTTTAAAAAAACGTTCACTTCTTCTCAGTTACTAAATTCATTCACAGGGCTAAGAAAAATACTTGCGGTTTAAGTTTCAAGTCCAGATTCCACCCTGCTTCTTTTAACAATTTTCTTGGCTTTCTCTCATTTCGTTGGTCGCGTCGCCTAGCTCTGCAATTGCAGAGTCGCCCTCGGAGCCCGGAGCTTCAGCGCGCTGTATAGGGAGCCTCACCCTGCTTCCTCCCCAGACGCTAAAAAAAACGATCTGGGGCCTTCAAAGGGGGCTCTACCTGTCGCGCTGGCTCTTCTCCCGATTCCTCCAGATCGTGGAGTCTTCCAAGCCCTCTCTCAGCTGTAGAGGCGGCTCTTTACGAGCAACGTGGCTGGTGGTCTTGAAAGGACCGTCTAACAGAGACAACGGCTCCAACCGGAAGTCAAAATGGTAAGTTTTTAATTCCAAACTATTAATCCACTTTGTTGTTTCTTCTGGATTCACTACAGTTTGAAATGTAGTACTCAGAGCTTGATGCAATATTGTAATTTCTGCCTAACCAACACAGAATGAAGACAAACAATGAATTCCATTGAGCTGACATTAGATTTCAGTGCATATGTCCCATTTAAAGTTCAGAGAAAATTGGCAGGGATAAATAACATGTGGTCATTCCAATGTTATTGTACACCAAGTCTTATCACTTCCAGTCAAACATTTTTAGTTCTTCTTTGCATGGTACCTCTAAAGCTTGCTAGTTTAATTGAAGAAATGGTTTGATTTCATTATAACTCATTAAACTGGCTGGTCAGGGCAGTGAAAATGATAACTGTTGCTAGAGCAAAACAATGCTACAAACTGACCCTCATGGCCTTAATTTAACTTAATTTAACTGATCATCCATATCCAGAATTATATAAACATCACAAATAAACCATTTTGCTTAGTAAAATAGTACACAAAAATATATAGTCTTAACTATATTTAGTATTCCTAACACTCATAGTGGAATCTCATAGTTTGTAACTCATTCCTTTCTTATTCCTTATAACTAATGAGGAATATTATACTTCTAAATTGTTAGCAGTTTTTAATGTTTTTATAAACTTACTGACACTATTCTGAATTAAACAAAAGCAGACATGAATTTTCATAGATATTTCTCTCTCTTTTTTTTTTTTTACTTTTAGAATAACAATATTCTGGAGATGCATGAAGATACTTTCTGCAACATAAGTGACAATACTTATATTCGTAAACTTCTTGAAGACATTAGATTAGATGGCAATCCCATCAACCTGAGCAAAACTCCATATGCCTATACGTGCCTTCCCCATTTGCCTGTTGGAAGCTACTCCTAAGCTTGGACAGTAAAAGTAGTGTTTTGTAACATTATTTCTTTCACAATAAGATACTGCTTTAAAAACATAGCACATATTATTTTAACACATAGTAATACGGTTTCATTAAGGTAAGGGCCTGGTGGCTCAGCAGGCTGATAGCATTGTGATTAACACCAGCTGTCTGCAATTACTGTAAGTTCGAACCTCACCAGGCTCAAGGTTGACTCAGCCTTCCATCCTTTCTAAGGTAGGTAAATTGAGGACCCAGTTTGTGGGGGCAATAAGCTGACTTTGTATAAATATACAAAAGTATGAAGGCTATTGCTTAACTCATTGTAAGCCGCCCTGAGTCTCCGGAGAAGGGCGGCATATAAATCAAATTTTTAAAAAAATGAATATATATATTTAATCAATAAAATATATACTGATTCTAAATAGTATTGATGTATACTATATACCAGAGGTGGGTTTCAGCAGGTTCTGACCAATTCTGGAGAACTGGTAGCAGAAATTTTGAGTAGATCAGAATAGTAAAAATTCTGACTTGTCCCGCCCCCATCTATTCTCTGCCTCCCAAGTCCCAGCTGATCGGGAGGGAATGGGAATTTTGCAGTATCCTTCCCCTGGATTGGGGTGGGAATGGAGATTTTACAGTATCCTTCCCTTGCCATGCCCAAGCCATGCCCACCAAGCCATGCCATGCCCACCAAGCGACACCCACAGAACCGGTACTAAAAAAATTTGAAACCCACCACTGCTATGTACAGTGTTTCTATATGGTCTTGTAAACAATACAGGTAGTCCTTGACTTACAGAAGTTCATTTAGTGACATTTCGAAGTTACAACTGAAAAATGTGACCTATGACCAGTTTGTCATACTTCTGACCATTGTAGTATCCCCATGGTTACGTGATTTACATTCAGATGCTTGACAACTGGCTCACATTTATGACTGTAGTAGTCCTCAACTTACAACAGTTCATTTAATGACTGTTCAAAGCTACAACGGCACTGAAAAAGTGACTTATAATCATTTTTCATACTTAAGACATTGCAGCATCCCCATGGTCTCATGAAACAAAACTTGGATGCTTGCGAATTGGTTCATATTTATAATAGTTGCACATATCCTGGGATCATGTGATCACCTTTTGTGACCTTCTGACAAGCAAAGTCAACGGGGAAACCAGATTCACTTAACAATTATATTACTAACTTAAGAAACGTGGCAAGAAAACTTTTAAAATGGGGCAAAGTTCACAAATTTCTCACTTAACAATATACATTTTAGACCCAATTATGGTCGTAAGTTGAGGGCTACCTGTATAGATAGTTGAAATGATTGGTGAAGGGGTAAGTAGAAATGTTAGAAAAGCTAGGTATTCATGATTACCATTTTACTATTTTTTATTGATTATATGCCATCAAGTTGATATCAACTCTATTAGAGATCACATAAATGAACCTTTTCCAAGATGATCTGCCCCAAACTAGCTGTTCAGGTCTTCTAATGTATTCACCACTACTGAGTCTGTCCATTTTCCTGTAAACCATCATCTTCTTTTCTTCTATCTTTTCATCATTGTAGACTTCTCGATACAGCTAAGTCTTCTCATATTATGTTCAAAATGTAATCATCCTACATGAATTAAAATTGTAATAGTAAAACTATAAAAATCCAATGAGAGTAGTGATTTATGAATTGTGAATTCATGAATTCTGATTCATGAATTATGAATTATTCATTTATGAATCACATTATTTTGATTTTTATTATATTTTATAATCCCAACATATGCACTTTTTTTTTTTTTAACTAAGAAGACCATAAGGGCCATGCTGGAGGAAATCAAAGTTTCATAAAGTCTGCAATACTTCGTTTAAACTGATGCCAATTAGACACAAGATAAAACTATTTTGCATTAGTTTGTTTAATATTTAACATTAAAAAGGCTTGTGTTCTTTTGTAGAATTGTAAATTCTTTATTGCAGTAAAAGAGCAGTATATAGAATCAGTACATAATAAAATTCAATAATGTAAAACAAGCTGCATATATAGATATAATAAAATCCGGATGTATCAGTCAATGCATTTTACATGTAACATACCAGAATTTACCTACGCTTAGCAAGCTGGCATCATATATACATAAAATTGGTCAGAATGAATGGTAAATTTGCTTAAATATGAATATCACAACTCAGCATGTGCCACAATGAAATGGGAAGACGAGGAAATGTGGAAAACGTGGATAAACAATATGTACCACTGAGTATGTGTGCAGTTTTTTTCTTTTTTCTTTAATAATAATAACTCAATTAACTTAGATTTCCCCAACCCGTAATTCTCCAAACTCCCATCAGACCAACCATTATGAAATGTGGACTACATAAAAATGAATTTAAAAAATACTTCTAATATCTTCACAGTAAAACTGAGCAAATATGTTAAATACTTATACAAAATGTGCATGACCAAACACATAGCATAAACTATATAAATGTTGTTGTTCATATATTTAATATTGTAATAAGTGAGACATTTTCAAGTACAAAAGTTGGTTTCTTAAAAGCTTAAATTCTTAGAAGACCAAGATCTTTTTATAAGAGATAGGCATGTCCTTAAAGTCTTAGTTCTTACATCCCTCATGATTTTAATAATAGTTTGCAATAGTGTTAAGGATGCATGTCATATATCCTTACATGTGGTGGACCAGAGATTAGAATACAGGTTGTTGTGAGGAAAATAGGGAGCGGAGAAAGCAGTATTAGATATGTTTACCATTTGAGTTATTTATCAAAATGTGAGAGAAGGAAGGAAGGAAGGAAGGAAGGAAGGAAGGAAGGAAGGAAGGAAGGAAGGAAGGAAGGAAGGAAGGAAGGAAGGAAGTCAGTTTCTCTCTCACACACACACACACTCTGTCTCTCTCTCTATCTCTCTTTCTCTCTCATACACACACATGCTGCAAGTGCTCTGAATGTGCTTCATTTACCCAAATTTATGTCATGATTATTTTGCAATCTAGTACTGCCCTCATGTGTTAAAACAGCATAAAATATCTAGCTACCAACATAAATTATGAAAGTTGTAGTCCAACACATCTGGAGGTTGGGTAAAATGCTGCACTGTATCAATATTCATGAGCTCTTTGATCAAAGTGTCTAAAGCAATGTTTCTCAACCTTGGCAACTCCCAGAATCCCTCAGAGTTGAAGTCCACACATCTTCAAGGCATTAGAGTTGAGAAACATTGGTCTAGAGATGGTCTAGAGAATAAAATTTAGCAAAATTTAGATGAAGTTAGAAAGAATGAGGGTGAGAGAGATTTCCTGTATGTTTTTGTAAAGTTTCTTTTTAGGGGAAAGAAAAGGCATTTGTTTTTTAAATGATTACATTCAGTTCTAGTGAAAACTGTCAATGCAGCACATGCTAGAACTAGAATCTTTGCATCTCTTAACTGCCAAATTATCAGAAGTTAATGCTCAAATGTCATTTGGAATGTTCGGAATTATACATGTCCAAAATATGCAACTAAATACAGACAGATGATAAAGGAGATACAGAATGAATAGCAGACTTTTAGTCTTGTTTGAAAAAAAAAATGAATCCCAAAGTTTTCAAAATGACTCGCCTAAAAATTTTTGTGGCTCAAGCACAAAGGATGACATAGTACCTCCATTGCAACTGGCAGTGCATTTTATTTCGACAATCTCGTATATCAAGATTAAAAACCAGGCATGTCATATGAATGGCAGCTTGGTTTGGTCCTAATCACTCAATATTTGTTGCCTGAGATTAGTGTCTTACTTTGTTTAAAGACACAGCTGGCTCTGGTTCAATGAATAAATTTACCATCTATTCTAGGGAATGAAAAAGGTTTAGTCCTTTTTTCTACTTTATATGGAAGCCTAATTACTTTATCTTGCATTTACTGGAATTATTGAGGTATTTGATAATTGTTTAAACCCATATTCTAATGGCTTGGATCTTATGTTCCATGTGAAAAGTTTTATTTAAGGTTTGTCTTCCTGTTTCTTGCTGAAGTCTCTACAATTCCTATATCTAACGGTTGAAGAACATCTTGAATGATCTGCAAGGATTTTCAAAGAAGATGTCATAAAAAACAAGGGAGAAACATATTATGCTAAGTTAGGGTTCCAAAAATTATTTTGGGTTAAATTATATTTGGCTAGAACATGTACATTAACATGCCTATTATAGAGCAATTATATAAGGGCAGATGTTATAGAATCTCAGGCAAATAAATTGGTTTTGCTTTCATAGGATTTCAGGCAAAAGAATACTACCAGCATGGTCCTATTTCAGTTTGCTGGCCATCGGAATGCCCAGTTTCAGCCACGCCCATTGCTTTATGATTGGTTCCTTGTTGTCTAGGGTGATGAAGATGCTTTGTTCAATCTACACAGCAGTCCCAAGAGGAAAGAGGTCACCAACGTCAGTGGTGTGACAACAAAAACCTATTGAGTCTGGGTTGAAGCAATACCTCAGATCAGTATTTGATTGTGTTACAAGCACAATACAAGGCTAGGAGGAGAGTCACAAATGAGAAGGAAGAAAAAGAAGTCAATCAGGAGTTAGGCTGTTGGACAACTGATAGTGAGTACCCATCTCATTAAAAGCAGAAGAAGCAAAAAAACTGCCTTATATATAGCAAACAACACAACAATAACAACAACAAGGACATCTTGGTAAGGAGATCTCTGGCAAGAGAGCAAATATAAAAGGTGAAGAAGATCCTATTTGCAACAGGGTTCCCACCATTCTCCAGCTAAGATGTGGAGACAAGGACGACTGTGTTATCTGCAGTTGTCTTTGCAACAAGGATATCACAATCAATGGCCTGTGATGGCGGGGAGAGCAGCAAATGCAGGAAAATACAATCCCAGAGGGTCTCACTGCAATCATTATAATACTAAAATTCAGCGGTACAAAGGTAATCTATCCTCAAAATGGAAGAATTGCAGATTTTCTAGAAATGGTAGATTGTGGAAGAAGAAAAGAAGCTATTGGAGGAGGAAGAGATCACAGAAGCAGCAGCAAATAAAGCATTGCCATATTGCAGCTCACCAGCGAAAGCCCAGATTCTGTAAGATCTGTCAAAAACAGCATCATAAAATTAATCGAAAGCGTTTCATCAGAAAACAGCGTTTGTTGGCATATATGCGTACCGCAATAAAGGGACGACTCCGTCCAATGAACCTATGTGAGTGGAGAGCTCCTGGAATGCGAGCCCCTCGAAATACAACACAATTTATCATGCATCAAGTGTATCAAGACATGCATCGGGAGAAAAAAGCAGCAGCAGCCGCGGCGGCGGCAGCAGCAGGAGCTGCTGCAAGCAAAAGAGAAAAAGAAAAATCAGATTTACACCTCTCCCTCGGAGATAATGATTGCAACATGGGATCAACAAGTGCCAGTTGCATGGCTACCATATTAGCTATAAACCCAGAAAGGAACATTCTCTCAGGATATGAGGAGGTTGGAGAAAATGAAAACAGTCAGAACAGCTACACTGGTGAGAATAGTGCTCTGGAATCTCACCTTAGCATTTCATGGGAGCCATAAAGCATACAGTATTGAAAAAAATGCATTTGATGTTGGATTCATCAGTAGTTCATGAGTTGCTGTTGATGTGCAGAGTTTTAAATAAATTTAAACTGTACTATCTCTATTCCACTTCATGGCTGACTGTGTCTGTCATATATTTATACATGCCCAGAAACATAAGAAGGTAGTCAAGACTATATTTTTAGTTTAAAAATTGATTCAGAACATATATAAGGATGCCAACTCTTATCTTATAATTTGATTATCATTTATGTTTTGAGTTTTAAGTACCACAGCAGTTATAGAGTGCTTCAAGCTTTGCGTTGTGCTAGTTGTTCTCAAAAGTAGCACATGAGGAGAAATGGCGTCTTAAGATCATAATTAGGATTCTTTCAGGCTTAAATCAGTTAATAGACACTGAGAGAAAACTTTACACTTCTGAAGCTGTTTCTTTCTGCACAGAACTTTTGCACATACCTATGTATAGCATAGTTTTATTGGTAATTATAGCAATAGCAATAGCACTTAGACTTATATACCACTTCACCGTGCTTTACAGCCCTCTCTTACAGAGTCAGCAAATTGTCCCAACAATTTGGGTCCTCATTTTACTGACTTTGGAAGGATGGAACGCTGAGTCAACCTTGAGCCTGGTGAGATTCGAACTGCCAAATTACAGACAGCCGGCAGGCAGCAGAAGAGGCCTGTAGTAATGCATTCTAACCACTGCACCACCCCCGCCCTTACTATAAGTTAAAAGAATAATCTTTGTATCAAAACCATTGGATATAAATAAAAATCCCACCTTTTGAAAAGGAGTGTAAAATCACAAAAAAGAAAGTGATAAAAAGTACAGAGAAGAGCGAGATTAGTCCAAGGATACCCACAACCATACAATAAAAGTCAAACAAGGATATAAGGCTTGAATTAGCATCTAGAATTAGCAACATATGAAAGACCTCTGATATTTAGTTTTAGGCAAAATGAATATTTTTTTTTCCTGATACTTTTGCTGCAGCATGCATTCAGGGAGGTTTTTATTCAGGTTTATTTAATGAAAATGCTTTTGAAGTCAGATACCTTTCAGATTACAGAATATGTCGTATTCTACCCTCTGTGGTTCAAAGTGTCTGCATAAGGGATTAAACCCTTGCTTCGGTTATTAAAAGAATAGCAAGGCCCATGGATATATTGGGGAGTCAGAGAAAGAAAGAGATGGTAATAAATGTGCACCATAAAGAAAAAAAACAGGCTTCATAAATGTTTCATGGAGAAAAAAACACAGCTGTTCAGGTGTAGTTTAAATCACTTATAAGACCCTACATGGCATGGGACCTATTTATTTGAGGAACCGTTTGTCTTCTATGTTTCTGTCTGTCCAGAGCAGACAAAATGGGCATGCTCTTAGTCCTTTTGATCAAACAGTGTCATATTTAGGAATCTGAGATCACTGCTACAGAGATCTGCTGTGAGGTTAGAGGGCGCAGGACAGTGGCTGTGTAGAAATGTGTAGAAATGTCATCAGAATACCCTTTGTGGCAGGGGTGAAATGCTCCGGGTTCGGACCGGATCACCCGATCCAGTAGCGATGGTGGCAGGGGGTTTGGAGAACCGGTAGCAAACATCCCTGCCCTCCCCCCATGCCCAGCTGAGCCGGGCAATCATCAGAGGCTTTTTTTTTTTTTACTTTTAAAAGCATTTTTTCTACAACCTCTTCGGCCGAAAAAATGCTTTATTTTTTTAAAAAAAAGCCTCTGATGATCGTGCAGCTAAACTGGGATTGTGAGAGGCTTCTAAAAACATTTTTTTCTGCAACCTCTTTGGCCGAAAGTAGGAAAACTTTTTGTAGGAAAAAAAAAATGCCTTTAAAAGCTTCTAGTGATCCCAGCTGAGTTGCCTGATCGTCAGAGGCTTCACTAAATTTCCATTTCACAGTTGTAGAAAAAATGCTTTTAAAAGTAAAAAAAAAAAAAGTTGGGCACGCCCACCCAGTCACATAACCCCCCCCACACACACACACACCAAGCCATGCCCACAGAACCGGTAGTAACAAATTTTATATTTCACCACTGTTTTGTGGACTCACTAGCACCATGTTTTGCTCTACTGTTCCCCTTGGACTGCTGTCTTGCATGGGCCAACATATGAACGCCTGTACTCCTTGAGTACTATTAGCATTATTTCTAAATCAATGTCTCTTCTAAGAGAGTATTGTTTTTGATAGAATTACTCTGCATAGAAGTTAAGAAAGTTAGATTATTGTCACGATAATAAAAGACCTGATAGACATTTCTGCTTCAACTATGATAGAAGTTCACCAATCTCTCTAATTTTCCCTTGGTATAATTCTATCCACTGTCAGATTCTTCACTAAATTTCCATTTCACAGTTGGTTTATAAAATTTAACTCTCATCCTATGAAAAAAAAATATTGTAAAGGAGAATAGATTTATGTAGAAGAGTGATTCCTTTTTATTCAGTAAGACTTCCACAAATATAAAATCAATTCCTATTTCCAGTTTTTCATTATAAAGAATAGATTATTGCAACCTTTAGGGCACTTATTCTAAAACAGTCTTCTTGACTGTTTATAAAGGCTTTTGTTATGTTTTGTTATGTGCCTACAGTTTCAACAGAAAATGAAGTTCTAAAATGAACTTTAGATAAAAGATAACTCACCTAAGTTAACATGAGGGTGAAACAATTTAGGGAAAGGGATATGTTACAGTGGATGAATATGTTGATAAAGCAGATCAATAATAACATATATATTTTCCACATAATATAGGAAATGCAAATGGGATAAATTCAGTTTGGTATTCACAAAGATTCCTTTCTTTAATAATCTCTAATAGGTAGTGAACATCCACTGAAACATTCTTGAAGCAAGTAGCTGGAAAAATTAAAAATATGAAGCCAAACCTCTTAACCCGGTGGCTTCTAGATATAATTCCCCAAACACAGATGTTGTTCATTGAACTGGGAGGCTATTGTGCAAAAAAAAATCTACATTTCATAACACAATAATGTCTTGAAATATGTTTTTGTAGCGGGAGGGGGAAGCAGGAAAAGAGGGAGACAAATGTAATATATTTCCTGAGGAAGTTTGAGATCTAATCATCTTTGAATCCCTCCCTACCAAATTTCAATGCCACATTTGGTAAAAGCAAAGTATCTTCCATTAATGATTTACCACATGAAGAAACATTATTATTCCTCTGTGCTAAATAGACAGATGATCATTTTAATTGGGTGATCCTGAATTATGTTGTGAAAGACACATTTTTCTTTGTACATTTTCTCTGTGCCCTTGTTTAATAAAATTTAAGGCTTTTCTTCCCTTTTAATATTTTTAAATGTTTCTGCCATTTCATGTAGGGGAATCCTTTTTCAATCTCTTGACCATTTTATTAACCTTCTTTATTTAGCACTCTATTTAGTTCTCCATTTTCCTTTTTGAGAATTTTACACAATATAATGTAATTGAATAATTAGCACACTAGATCAGTTCATCTTAAACACATCTTCACCGGCTCAAAGTTGATTCAGCCTTCCATCCTTCCAAGGTTGGAAAAATGAGGATCCAGATGTTGGGAACGATATGCTGACTCTGTAAACCACTTGGAGAGGGTTGTAAAGCACTATGAAGTGGTATATAAGTCTAAGTGATGTGGCTATCTATTCTGTCTGATTATCTTGCCTCTTCCTTGGTGTGACACACCTGGTATAAAAACAAGGAATTCCTTATCCTTGGCATGGCCTTGTTCTCTGTCAAAGATCCCTTATCTTTGGCAAGTAAAGCTTGCCAAAGATAAGGTAAAGTAAACTTCTCCTTATTTTGGCAAGGCAGGTAGATATCTTGCTAGTGTCCTTTATGAAGAAAAGCAAGCATGCCCAGATGTGATTGATTATTCTCTATGATCTATATAAATTGGTCAGAAGCCTCTCAGTATAGACCTAACTTGGAAGGTGCTGATTTGAGAAGGGTTAGGTAAAGTCACTGTCATCAGGATTTTTTAACAGTCAAGGTTGCTCTCTCTTTCTTAGAAGTTAGCATTATACTTTGTAAGATTTTATTGCTTCTTAGAAGTTAGTATTCTTTTGTCTTTCCTTATTTTTTCATAAACAGAAGGCCTTGAAATAAAGCCATGATTTTCATATACTTATTCCCTCTGAATCCAAAATTACCTAAAGCAGAAATAGGCCTCCAAGACTTCCCTATGCATTTATACTAAATAGCACATCATTTTTCTTAAATTAGTTTTACCATTAATTTGGTGATTTTATTATCCACCACTTGACACTAGAGAGACTGTGGGTTATTATTTTAATGATTAGGTTTGAGTCTTTGTACAGTGCATAGAGACATTATTAAATGGACAGCCATATAAGTAAATGAATAAATACATAAATAAATTTGTACTTAAAATAATTCTTTAGGTTATAACTTCATTAATCTTCAGAGCCAATTTCAAGAAAACCCACAAAAAGCTTGAAATATTGACCTGGTTGAAAGTCAAGGCAGAGGTACTTTCCATAATTATTTCATAAGAAGAATAGGAATGGATTGTATTTTATTGGGTTCATTTTTAAAATGAAAATCAGGTATGAGCCCATCTATGGATAAGCCACCCTTGAATTTGTATCAAAACACTACAAAAAGTGCATCACCCATGGATAAGACATCTCTCAAAATTTTCATCTTTTAATTTTCACAGTTGACTTATATGAGTATTTTCAAAAAAGTATTATCATATTTAACACTAGACAAACCAATCTGGGGATAAGCTGAATGCAATTTTTTGGATGTATTTTGGCATCCAAAATGCTTGGCTTATCTGGGAGTATATATGGTATTAAAGTTTACCTATTTACTATTTACTGATAATAAAGGAGAAGAAATTTGACATTAAAATATTTCTAATATAAGGCTAATATATAATTTCTAATATAATTTCTAATATATTATCTTTCCACACAGACTGTGTATACTTTCCTGCAGTTATAGTTAGATTAAGATACCAGAATTCATTCATTCTCCCTTTCTCTCTTTTTATTTCAGGCTTCTCTTCTTTATTATATTCCAGGAGTATAAATATCACTTGACTAATGTTATAAATATTTTTACCTCTTCAGTTTGGCTGTACCAAAGTTTGTAGATTTATTTTTCAATTGGCTGAAAAAATGCATTTTAAGTCAGATGGGAACTGAACTAGATTTCTTCATTCAATCATAGCACTTCATTCTTCATATCTTTGTTATACACACAGAAATGTGAATACCTGAATACATTGGTATAGATAAACATTTCATTCTTTTTCCAAATGAAAGCATAAGGCTCTTAATCATGTAGATAACTATTAACTAAATGTAATTCCACTTGGTGGCACTATTTTCAAAACAGAAATAAGCTGATAGTTTTGCAGTATCTATGCAAGTTTTAAAGAAATATCTTCAACCTAAAAAAAGAATTTCTGAGTTTGATTTGCACATTTCAGCAAGTACACAGAGAGAAAGAGAGAGAGAAATATCTCATTGATCTATACAAATTTCGAGCATCCTGAATCTGATGTTCTCTCCATATCTTAACTTCATCTTTCTTATTGTCTCAATATGTAGTCCATAGTATGTAACTTAATTTTGAGCCAGAGCTTCATTTATTCTTTGCTGTCATCAGCTGCACTCTGAAAAGAAGGCAGGACAAGCCAAAGAAATGGTCAGGAAAAGATCAAAATTAAATTAGTGAAACATTTTCCTTGCTGATGGAGAAATTATAAATAAAGGAGATCCAGACATGCCATTCTTTTCCATCAATATCAATTACTTTTCCATCTATTCTTCTCTTAAAATGCTCCACAAGAATGTGGCCAGAGGTTTTTTTAATGCATGTAATTCAACCTTCCTATCCTCCTTGCAAAGGTATTAGACCAGGATTAAGCAAAGGTACTTAGCTTGAAGATGGCTTGAAGATTAATTTTAAGGTAATGTGTCTCACTGAGTGTTGCATTCCAAGATTTCATTTCTGACAACTCATTTTTGCAGGCTTGCATTTATTAAAGGGTATAATAAATGTCTTAAGCATTTGCTAATTTTTTGTTTAAAAATACTTGAACTGCTTAAATTTTTCCTTAAATTTCTTCCCCCTCCCCCCCCAAAAAAAACCCCCCAAACAAGAGACTAAATTTATGATCACTCCCATTCTGAGGAACCCCAGGGACCCAAAAAGAGTCTTGGACGGTCAAATATTGTATAAGCATCACTATACTTTGTAATAAGGATTATTTCAGTTTAATCTTCCCAAAGCTGGCATGGTTATTCACTGGTATCATATTCGGTCACTGAAAAATGGGATAAGACCTTAGAGGAGGATGAGGTGAATTCTCTCACTGACCTTAGTGATTGTAGAGGTCAAGTAGAGATGGATAATCAACTTGATGCCAATCCAGCATGCTGTACCAATTGATGAGATCAGGAATAACCAAAGTGCTGAGAATGGCCTTCCTCGTGGTACCATGGCAACCTGTTCTGCAGTGCTTGAGCAATGGAAACATCAGCTGTGCACTTTATTTGCATTTCATTTTCCCTCTCCTTTTAATGTTCTTTTCTTTTTCAGTGAAGCCTATGCAGCACACATTTTTAGAAACATATTTTTCCCTAGATGTTGCGCTTGGTATATCATTTGCCCCAAGATGTTCCACAGCTGGAATAAAGATGTTCTGCCCACACATGGATTTTATAGCTTTTGTTTTCAAGTTACTTTCAGAAGAATGCAGTATTCCAAATATATACTGTATCTCCAGCATCATTTAGCTAGATGCTTCAGACATCCATCTAAGATAATTTTCTGAAAAGCTATAATACTTCAGTTTACAATATGAACATTGGCATTCTTTATTGTACTCTAGAGCAGCATAGTGGCCTAGTGGTGAAGACACTTATCTCCCACTTTGGAAGGTTGAGAGTTCAATCAAGCGGTAGATGTTTCTCTCCTAGGGCACAAAGAAAAAATATCTGCTGAAAATTCTGCATAGGTGTTAGGAAAGACATCTGGCCACTAAATGCTTAGTTCCATCTATCCATTCACCCTGAGTCTACCCTGAATGGAGTTTACAGCACGGGTGTTAAACTCGAGGCATCAGATTGCCGTCATGTGACATTTCACAACATGTTCCCCCTTCGCGGAGCTGCGGTGGGTGTAGCCTGTGCATGATGCATCTGGCCCTCAGGCTGCCAGTTTGACACCCCTGGTCTACAGGCTTGAAAAAGAGGAAAAAGGGGGAGTCTATTGTACTATAAGGTTTAATGAGTAATTAATCTCCTCTCTAATGACTTGGAGGATTCAATGTATTTCTTTTGAGGAAACTGTCCTAATAAATATAGAGTTTTAGTCACAACAAGTGACGTTTGGCACTTTAATACAATTTTAATGGAGATTTTTTTTCCTGATACGTAAAAGAAATTAGTGGCTAGTTACATCAATTAATCAGAGTCTATATAATATTTTTTCAAAGGAAGTCATGTTAATCTAGTAAAATATGCTTGTATAATTTATTCCTTATCATGATTTCAGGTTTGGGGGGGGCATTAAAAAAATCTCACAAATATTTATAACTATTATTTTTTTCAATAATCCACTCTATTCAGATAGTTTACAAAGTTTGGCATTAATGAGATGGAAAGTTGCCCTGAACAGGCTCTCAGTAGATAAAAATGCTGTCTGATGCAACAGAAGCCCATTATTACTTAATTTAATAAAAAGCTATTTGGGAGTATATTGGAATCAATATCCTGATTCCGATAAATCCTATTTAACACAAAGAGCCATCATTATAATTATACATAGCCTAAGATACAAGAGATCATTTCTGTCTTTTCCCCTTCGCTTCCCCCACTCGTTTTTGGCACCAGGGCTCATGTATCTAATTTTGTTGCCTAAACCTGAGAAAGAAATGGGATAAGCATCTAAATCTTAGTATGTTGATTATATTCCAGCAGGCTAGATACTGCCTTATCCGGAATTCCCTGTTTTAACCACCATTCCTGTTGATTTTATCTACTCTACCAATGACCAGTTAGCATTCCATGTGCACAAGGAATAAATGCTAGACACTGCAGTCTTGACACCCCTAATTGTTAGTTCATTCTGTTCGGTGCTTATCTGCCTATCCCTGGTGCACTGCAGGGACTGAACTAGCTTTATACCAGCTGACTAGCAGTTCTTTGGGTTGCTGGCTCTTTCAGGCTCTTGCCTTTCCTCACCTTGCCTCATGTTGCGTTGCCTTGTGTCCAGCCAGGTCTAGCGCAGCTTCCACTCTCTGAACACATGAATGCATATAATTGACTTATAATCAATCTTCGCCTTTATGACCATCACAGCATCCCCATGGTCACATGATAAAAATTCAGGTACTTGGCAACCAACATGTCTTTACCATGGTTGCAGCATCCTGGCATCATGTGTTCAACATTTGCCACCTTCCAAGCTGGCTTCCAAAAAGCAAAGCCACTGTGGGATATGTCAGAGAAAGAGAATGAGAGAGAGAGACTGGCTGAGCTTGGGGGAATTAGTCTGAAATCCTTATATCATAGGTGTCAGACTTGATCATATCACGTGCCAGATCATGATGTATCACAATTTTATGCCTTTGTGGAGCTGGAGTGGGTGTGGCCTGTGCGTGACATATCTAGCCCATGGGCCATCAGTTTGACAGACCCAGGGGTGAAATGCTACTGGTTTCGACCAGTTCAGGCGAACCAGTAGCAGACATATGGCCTGGGTTGCCGAACTGGTAGTGACCGCTGGCTGGCCACGCCTCAAACTGGTCACCTGGTCATCACTCACTCATCCTGCCCTGCCCCATTTCTGCAAAGGCAGAGGTCCACCCCCCCCCCACAGCAGGGCAATCCAAAGAGGAGAGGGGATGCTGCAGAAAAGGCCACCTCCCTCCTGGGCCTGCCTGCTTCCCATGCTGGCTCCATGGGGCTTGGGGCTCTGAAGCAGCCCACTGGCTTCCTACTCAGCCACCTGCCTGCTCTCTTTGACTGCCGGCGCCACTCCAGGAAATTGGCCTGCAGAGTCCAGCACTCCGGGGAAGGAGGTTCAGCCGTGGCGCTGCTTCCCACCAGTGAAGAAGTGGAGTGAGAGGCGCAGAAGCCGCTGGCAGCTGGCAGGGAAGCAGCATCCCACACGGGGAGAGGGCCAGGCCCAGCTGAACCACCATGGAGCCTGCAGCACTTTCCCTTTGGCCTGGGCAGTGGTGCCAAGCAACCCAATGCAGGTAGCCCTTCATCTTGCCGAAGACCAGGTTGCCATACTTGTAGTCGCACAGCCGGCCAGAGTGGAACATTGCGCATGCAGAGAAGCCAATGCAGCCCCCACCAAGGCCGCCCTGGCCAAGCAATCACCGTGCCTTCCCAGCAACAGGCGCACTGGGGCTGCCTTGCTGCCTTCGCTGCCTCCAAGTGTTGCGCATGAAAGAGGCTGCCACCACCGCTCCCACCGCCCTCCCTCCCCACCTGGCTGCAGATATCCGCCTGCCCGAAGCAACCTCCCGAAGCAACCCCCTGCTGTTCACTTTCATTTTGTGGTGAGAGAAGGAAGAAAGTGAATGGCAGCAGCATAGCAGTGCTCTGGAGGGCAGGCAGGCTGCAGACATGCATGTGCTGTGCTGCCGCCGTTCACTTTCTTCCTTCTCCCACCGCAAAATGAAAGCAAACGGTGGCGGGGTTGCTTTGGGAGGTTGCTTTGGGCAGGCAGACATCTGCAGCCAGGCTGGGTGGGAGGCAACAAGAGCAGTGGTGTGTCCTCTTCCAAGTGCAATACTTGGAGGTGAGCACCTCTGAGCATTGGTGCTCGAAGGGAGCACCAAGATGAAGGGCTACCCACATTGGCCCACCCGGGTAAGCGGGGCTGCCCAGGCCAAAGAGAAAGCACCTGTGGTGGCACTGCCGGCCTGGTCCTTTCCCCACATGGGGGCTACCGATTGTCAGCAGCTTCCATCCCTCTCACTCCACTTCTTTGCCGGTGGGAAGTGGCACCACAGCTCTGCCTCCTTCCCCCGGGACAATGGGCTCCAAGGGCTGAGTTCCCGAAGTGGCGCTAAACAGTCAAAGAGAGTAGGCAGGTGGCCAGGTGGGAAGCCAGTGGGCTGTTTTGGGGCTCCAAGTCATGCGGAGCTGGCACAGGAGGCAGGGAGGCCCAGGTGGAAGGTACCCTTTTCTGCAGCATCCTACTCCCCTTTTTGGATCGCACTGCAGGGGGGGCTCTGCCTTTACAGAAGCAGGGTGGGCGGTTTGTATGGAGGATTGGTGGGGGGGATGTGCGGCCCTCCAAGATGGAGAGACAGGCAAGAGAAGTCTCCAAGGTTTGCTTGGGCAGTCAAGCCAGATGGCGGAGGAAAACTCAAAGCATTGGGGGCTTCAGAAGGGCAAAATGTGCTTCAGAATGTGCAGCTCCTAACAGTGAGTGATGTGAGTGATGTCAAGTTGCCCATGCCCACCCAGTCACATGACCACTAAGCCACACCCACAGAAATGGTAGGGAAAATTTTTGGATTTCACTACTGGACAGACCTGCCTTATACTGTATAAACCCATTGGGGCAAGGTCTTACCCACCCTTTAATGCCATTGAACTTTATATAGTCTGATGATTGTGGAAAGAGAAAAAGTATGAAGTCAGAGAAATTTGAAGGGACAAGGGCATGCACTATTTGATCCATTGGAAGGGATACCCAGTCTTTGAACAATCTTGGAAAAATGCCAGATATGTGGACCCTCAGATTGGTGCAGAAATTCCATCAACTTTTCATAGAAAAGCCATGGCCTTCCAAACTTCTAGGTCCCTGCTCTGTACTGGAGCAGGCCAAGGAATCTGTAAGTGAACAGGTTAACCAGATAGGGGGGACCCATTTGAGAGGACACATAATGATTGATGAGACCCCAATGTCCACTTCTGGCTTTCACTTCCTGAGGGGGAGGATCAGAGGTGGGTTTCAGCAGGTTCTGACCAGTTCTGGAGAACTGGTAGTGGAAATTTTGAGTAGTTCAGAGAACCGGTAGTAAAAATTCTGACTGGCCCTGTCCCCATCTTTTCTCTGCCTTCCAAGTCGCAGCTGATCAGGAGGATTTTGCAGTATCCTTCCCCTGGATTGGGGTGGGAATGGAAATTTTACAATATCCTTCCCCTGCCATGCCCACCAAGCCACACCCACAGAATCGGTAGTAAAAAAAATTTGAAACCCACCACTGGGGAGGAACCTGCTGATCGTTCAGATGTTTTACAGACAGCAGCAGCTGTTCCAACAGAGGCAGAGTGAATGATACATAATCCTAAAACATAATGTTTAGTTTTACATTATCTTCTAAAATTCTATATTTACAGAGAAACAACTTTTAGTCTTTCTAAATTCATGTCTTGAAACTATATTTTAGGTTCTATCTTATCCACAGAGTCCATACTTTGCTTGGTTGCTATTATTCCTAATGATATGGATTCCTGCATTTCCTTTCTGATTTAGCTGGTACATTTCTTAAAAGAATAGTCATTTATCACACAGAGGTTTTATTGGCTCACTGCCTCCAGAACAGATAACTACTTGGCCTGTATTTGACAGAGGAAGGGAACATTCTATTTGGCTGGCTACATTATAAATAAAGTAATTAAAATAAGAAATGTCATCCATTTCCACACCTACAATTTTATATAATAGGTCATAAAAGTCTTCCTATATTTGCATTGCCAATTTCCAAAAAATATTGAAAATGGACCCAATTCTTAAACATTTTCCTACATTATATATTCTTTGTGGGGGCAAAAATGTGAGTGTATTCTTATTAATTCCACAATATCACTAATTGGACTACATAAAGTATCCTACAGTTTCACAGATTTAATATATGTATTTTCTTATCTGGTTTAAACAGATGTGTGAGGTAATGCCACTCGTATGGAAGACCACATATACTTCATGTTCCAGATAAAATATAAACTCATTTTCTTTCAGTTTATGTTCAGCTTTTTTAAAAACCCAAATTCTGCTTGAACACAATGGCAATTTCCCTTTGTAACTAAAACACAATAGTCTCTTGAATTGAAAGTAGAAGATTGCCATGGACTAGCTAGCTGGACAGTTCAGACTTATTCCAGTTTGTAATTATTACTTTGTTTTGTGTAATCACAAAGAGTTAAGTTTCAACAGAACATCACAATAAATTTTTGATAGCAAGAGCAATCAATGCGACCACTTTGGGAGAGGATTGTCCACTATTGGACGTTCCAAGCAAAGGAAGACCAACTGCCATATTTTGTATGAACATAACAAATCCCACATTGAATTCATTTGAAACAATGTAAACAGGAAGCTATTTGAAGGAGAGTAACTGAAGCTAGGCTATCTCCATTCAAATAGATTTTTTATTTGTCCATTACCACATTTGAATCTTGGAACTGACCAGGAGATCACTAATCATCCTAAAAATAAAATATTACATAAGGACAGGCCCCTTGAGAAATACGGATTCGCCATATTTCTCAATCATTTCCTCAGGAATTCATAATCCTATGTTTAGGGGGATTATCCACCTGCACCAAATATTGATTAGTGCTTTGTGTACATGGATAATACAGAGGCATCATTAAGAGTATGAGCTAGCATGTTATCTATAGCGATTATTGTGTTAATAGTTTTGCTACTTATGTGCTAAAATCTTCCCAACAATCCTTCCACACCTACCTGAAAAAGGCATCTGTTTTTTTCAAAATTCTGAAGGTTGTTAAATGTTTCATTTAAAAATCCATTGGAGATTCTTTGAGTTTATTTTATTGTTGAATATTGTTAAAGCAACAAGTTTCCACTGAATAAAGTAATTTTAAAAAAATCTGTCACAAAGCATTCCTAGGATATGACAAAATATAAAAACTACTGCAACTCTTCCCCAAAGGCTCCACATTTTCTTATAAAGAAGCCAAGAGTAACTATTTAATAATGAGTTCCTTATAAACAATCCATCACCAATTTCATTATGAATCCAGAATTATCAGGTCAGTTCAGTCATTTCTTCCAGATCTATTTATAAATAACACACTGAGTAGTTGCTGGCAAGGTTGATGGAAAATTCATGAGCATCTAAAAATTTGAGTTCCAAAAATGCAGTAAGCCTTAGAACTGAGATTGTAACAATGCTATTTTTTTCACAAGCCGAATCACCTTTACTTCTTGGCTTCATTGAAATTATTGATTTCTACAATCTTATTTGTAGTTTATTGCCTGGTTATCAGAGGGTTATCAAAATTCCTTAATGATATACATAGAAAATGCTTGAAATTGAGGACAGTTTTGTCCCATTTCTAATCTATCCAGCAAATGTTTGTATTCCTGAGGATATGAGTACCATTCTTACCAGCTGTCAAATTCAAAGAGTAATATTTGGCAAATAACAAGTAACCTGCCTTCTCCTTGACCTCATCCATACCTTATTGGTTTGTTTTCATAGAGTAGGAAAATAAAAGTCACAAGGGAGCAGCAGAATCATCTTTGTTCTACCAAAATGATAGTTGAAAATATGCCAATTTCCATAATCTCTTGATGTCAGCAAAGAAAAAAGATATGTGGAATTAGATATGTTCTTCAGCTTGGGCTTCTTTTGTACTACAGTTGTTGTCATGACCCCGTCGGAGCCTGAATCCACAGGGGAGGATGAGCCAGAGCTGTGACCAAAGGAGACTAAGGGAGCAGCTTCATTGGCAGAGGAATGGGGGAGGAGCAGGATAAGGCAGCCCCAGGCCCCTATGGCTTGGGATGGCTTGCCACTAGAGAGGAACAGGGGCCAGGATGACCGAGAGAGGGTAGGCAGGGGAGATGAAGAGTGACAGAGTTCAGGCAATGAGCAAAGACCGCCCCCTCCTGATCCCCAAACACGGAGAGTGGAGAGGAGGTGGGAACAGCAGAGCCCAACTCGACAACTCGGGAGGAGAGCACCTCTTTACAAGGCGCACTTGGGGACTGAGACATAAGGAGACACCATGGGGAGGAGCATTTGTCGGGAACAAATGCTGAATTTGCAGAGTTTTGTGTGTTTATCAATGTCTGGTATATGCAGGACTGCTTGCTTCTTCTTTGCTTCATGAACTCATTGCTTATTCCTTGCTTCATGGACTCATTGCTTATTCCTTGCTTCATGGATTCATTTCTTTGCTCCTTTGCCTTTCTGGACTTCTTTGAAACTGTTGTACTAACAGTGTTCACTGGACTGCTCACAGCCAGAGGCTGCTCTGTGTGTGAGATAGAGTATTTTGTTCTGGGACTTGCATAATGTGGGAGCATTTGGGAGAAAAGTTGGAGCATCAAAGGGAAGTTTGAACCCTCAACTGGCTGTATGGCCTTCATACCTTGCCCCAGGTCATCACACTTGTGCTTTAACAAACTTAGCTTCAAACCAGTGGTGAAATGTAAAATTTGTTACTACCGGTTCTGTGGGCGTGGCTTGGTGGGGGGTAATGTGACTGGGTTGGTGTGGCCAACTTTTTTTTTTTTACTTTTAAAAGCATTTTTTCTACAACCTCTTCAGCTCTGACGATCCTACCTTTTTTAAAAAACTTTTAAAAGCATTTGTAGAAAAAATACTTTTAAAAGTAAAAAAAAGCCTCTGATGATTGCGCGGCTCAGCTGGGCATGGGGAGGCCAGGGATTTCTGCTACCGGTTCTCCAAACCACCCACTGCCATCACTACCAGATCAGGTGATCCGGTCTGAACCGGGAACATTTCACCCCTGCTTCAAACATTGAATAGCATTATAGAAGCACATAGTATGGCACCAGTTCTGTATAGTATAAATGTCACAAATGGAAGGGCAGCTTCTTACAATAGATTCAGGTACTATCAAAATAACATTCCACACCATCCAGTCAGAAGAACCTGAAGAAGCTTCTTGGATAAGAAGTGAAACGTCTTCAAAGAAAACAAGAAAGTCCAGTTGCCTCCTGAAAAAGGACCTTTGGGACAACCAGGACCTGAATGACTGAGAATCTCCATAGACATCTGTCAAAAGTTTTAAAAAATCAATTAAAATCCATTTTAGTGATGAAGTTCATTGTGTGATATTGGACAGTCATACAGTCTTAATCTAATTTGCCTCAGGAGCTTGTTATGGGAGCAAAATGAGAGTGAAAATTGGACCCCTCCTCCGACAAACTTCTGAGGCACATTGGATAGCAGCCTGAGTTTCTTGAAGAAAAGGCAGATTATATCAGAATTACCAAAAAAAAAAAAAATGCACTAGCACAATGCAATCAAGAGAATGTTATCTCTAGAGGGGGCAGCAAGGACATTTAATTAAATGTTTTTGCAAATCTTGTACTTAAATGCTGTAACTCTAAGATTTTGACAATCAATTTGTAAGATATGATATCAAAGTAAGATAACTGGAATGCCATTCATTTGGAGTCCTTAGTACAAATTAAATGTGTGCTATCTATTCCAACATAAAGGTGTTGAAACAGATAACTGGTCAGGTAAATAGCTAGAATAGAAAAATTCAGTGCCCAGGAAATTGTTCCAGAGTAGTTGTTGCTGCAGACTACAAATGCTTTTGCCAATGTTTTCAAGGATGGCTTAACAAATTTAATTGTTCATTAACAATTGTCATAGAGATTACAAGTAATCCTTGCATAGGGACTGTCTTGTTTAATGATTGCCTCAAGATGGTTGCAGTTACAATGGGAATGAAAAATAACTTTACAATCATTCTTCACAAGTCTATACAGCAAAGAAAAGCTGAAGTAAGATCATAAGCACGGTCTCAGTTTCACTTAGCAACACCTTAGCTTAACGACCGAGTTCCCAGTCCCAATTTTGATTGCTAAATGATAACTATCTCTATTCATCTATCAAAATACATCACAATTGTTTTGGAAATACCAACAATTCTATTTATACTTGTTATTGTGGCAAATATGTATAAAATTGCCCATTTTGAAAGGAGTAATTATCAGTAACTTTCATAGGAGGAAATTTGCATATTTTCAGAGAGTTTAGGATTTACCATTATGAGAGCAAATAGGTACCATTACTTTTTTACTTTAGAGAAAATGTAGTTTTATTTTATTGTACTGCTTTTGTATAAAAAATAAAAGGGGGGGAGGAAATAAAAAAAATATTAAGTTACATATTACTTCATTTAGACCAATTTTTAAATGCATGAGATAAACATGACCATGCAGAATAATACCAACGTCATCTGTAATAGGGACTGTGTTGACCAGTCTGGATGGCCACTTGTGGCAACGCAACCGCAATCACCATAGATCTGCAGTGACAGGAGAAATGGCCAGCTAAGCAGCCAAAAAGTCTGATTCTTTTAAAAGGAATTAATACAATTCTGGCACAGGCAGAAGCCTGGAGGCCAATCAACAAGCCGCGCTATCTGAGGTGGCTTCGGGCAGCAAACACCACGAAAGGTGTCATAAAGGGAGCGCGAAGCTCCTCTGAATGGCCACCAACCGCTAGATTAAACTGCAGTCTGGAGCTCGAAGCTTCCGAGCCTGGCAACACAAAGCTGGGGAGGAGAGTAAGGCAAACGGCGCTGGTGAGGCAATCACAAGCCGAAAACCTGGAGAGCGCGAAACTCTTCTGTCAAATAACAAGTTGGGTGGTGGCTGTCAGTTCACACAAAATGGTCGCCTGACAAACTCTCTGGGGGGCACAAAGCTCTGCACGAACTCCACCGGTATTAATTTTGTTTTTGTTCTATTCTTTCATCATATTGAGAGAGAAGCAGAAAGTGTACATACAAGATTGTAAATCTGAGGTTGTATATTTTTCCAATCCTGAAGCATAACTGTTTTTGCTGTTTCTGTTTTTGCTGTTTCTCATGATTGGTATATTATATAATTTATCAAACATAACCTTTTATATACAGTAACTGTTAGCATATCATCACCCATTTTATACTTTCTACTATGAAGATGTAGAGGATCTGCATAGGAAGAGATGACAGTTGGAATCAAAAGTAAACATTGAATCACTGACAAATGTAAATATGCAGAAAATACAACCTTGTCATTTTTAAAAACCTGCTATGAAGTGATTATTTCTAACAAACTGACAGGGATAGGAAAAAGAAAGACAATGGATAAAGTGCAAGCCCAAATCTACAATTTCACTAGAATGGCCTTAGAAGAGTTGCAGTTTGTCACAAGGGCAATTCAAGATGGAGGAGAATTTTCCATGTATTAAGCAGGAAGTAGTTCAACTTGATGTCACCTAACTCATCAGATGAATTTATTTTGTATTTGTTTTATATATTGAGGGACGCGGTTGGTCAGTGGCTAAGACGCTGAGCTTGTTGATCGAAAGGTCAGCAGTTCAGTGGTTCAAATCCCTAGTGCTGCATAATGGAGTGAGCTCCCATTACTTGTCCCAGTTTCTGCCAACCTAACAGTCTGAAAGCATGTAAAAAACACAAGTAGAAAAATAAGGACCACATTTGGTGGGAAGGTAACAGCGTTCCATGCTCCTTTGGCATTTACTCATGCCGGCCACATGACCATGGAGACATCTTCGGACAGTGCTGGCTCTTTGGCTTTGAAATGCAGATGAGCACCACCCTCTGGAGTCAGGAATGATTTGTACATATGTGTGAGGGGAATCTTTACCTTTACCTTTACTCACACATGCACTTACCACATATCACCATTTTATTTTTTTTTACTCAAAGCTTTAGGAAAAAGCTATGCACAGGAAAGGAAAATACTGAATTTTTTGTTGTGACAAATGATTACAATAGTAGTGAATGAGCCTCTGGCTATGATTTGCATTAGTTAATTGAAGACAGAACTTCACACAATTCATTGTTAGCTTTCCACATCAACTTCCTCCTCCTGCATCAAATGCAGAAAAATCAATCCTCACTTCTTCAGGTTCACTGCTCACTTCATATTCATTTCAAGAAACAGATACAAAAAAGTTTGACTATGATCTATTTCCCAAGATTCATCCCCAAATTGTTGCATTCCTATGCTATGAAAAATTCAGCTAAGATCCTGTTGGTCTCTGGCCTTTCCAGGATTTGTCCATTCATTCATTGAGGCCACCCATTATACTTTGTATAATGTATTACAATACCACACAATAGCCAAATGTCTTAAAATTATACTGTTGTGGGGGAAGAAAATGCTGGCCATTCTTACCATAATTAGGATATTTAATTCCAAACTATCTGAAGGCTGAGTACAACAACTTCATACAGATTTTAAACAATGTGAAGGATAAAATATAAGCCCACATCTTAACAATGAGGACTCAGATAGAGATCCTGGAATGTTACCATTAAAAATATAGTCTGTAATGTAGAGATGGAGCCAACCAAATGCCACTCTGCCAACTTCCCAATTACTGAAATTATTGTGATCAGAGGAAAGGGCCCTCCAAATCCTCACTTGATGGGGATAGCTCCCATTCTGGCTACAGCTAAAATGCCTGTGTCCACATAGGTCTAGGTGACTTTCTCTTCAAAGTACTGAGCAAATTTGTAATAGTAATTCATCATTTTTTCCCTCATCCTAGGAATTTAGAACTGCTATGTTAGATTATATTTTCAGGAATTAACAGAAGGAATAAATTTATGGTGTATATGTCTCCCTTATTGTCATGTAGTAAGTTCAGTAGTTCTTAGCCTTTCATATATTAAGTCCCACAGAACACATTATCAAACAACCTATTTTCTTCTTGCTTTGATTTGGAAAGAATGACTGGAAAGTTAATAACAAAGATAATAGCAACAATAAAAGTTAGCATCTGGATAATGAATACTAATTTATTGAAGTAGGAAAAGAATTTAATGTACTGTTGTACCAAAGTGCTTATTGGCAGAAATGCAAATATTGTTGTAAAGTACTTTCATTTTCCCAGAACACAATTTAATTAATGTTGTCATTTACCTCTGAGAATCAGACTACCACTCTAATAGTCATCAAACACCAGAAGATCAATGGAACCCAACAAGCTACAACAGAAAGAAATTAAAATCTGCATCAAATTTGTCCTTTATGTATTTTTAAAGAGGGCCTTTTCTATTATTCTTTATAAATGGTTTCTCAGTAAAAAAAAAAAAAAAAAGTAAAAATATAAGGAAATAAACTCTTCCTTGTAAAAGAATTGCAGAGTTTCTAAATAGATTCTGTGCAATAATGCTTCATACTATACTATTTGCTTTAAGTATATTAAGGCTACTGCCTCTCCTTAGAATTAAACAGTTACAATCCTTATCTTCTATTTGTCCAGTCTAAGTGATTCTTCTATCTTGCATGCTATACAATGTTATCCTTGTATAAGATCTTTGATGCATTACATGGCTGGTGATGCTATCCTGTTATTATAGGTTTTTCTCAATTCCTGCTAAACATGTGATATAAACAACATTGAACATTTATTTCAATTACTTATAACTTTAAGTATATTTTCTGATAACATCACTGGGTCATTTGAAATGCTAGTATAGCAGTGCTACATCAGAAGATAAGAAAGAGACAACTGGCTCTTCCCAGATGAATAAAACAAACTATTCCCACAAAGAAAGATACATCCCACTTGGGATAGAAATTTGAAATACAGGTAGCTGAACTTATAGTTTTGAAAGTTCGTCCACTACATGAGAGCCACCAAGTATGAACTCCTCTCATATAATCAGGCAAAAATAGAGTAGAGTAGAGTAGAGTAGAGTAGAGACAATTGGCTCTTCCCAGATGGATAAAACAAACCATTCCCACAAAGGAAGATACATCCCACTTGGGATAGAAATTTGAAATACAGGTAGCTGAACTTATAGTTTTGAAAGTTCTTCCACTACATGAGAGCCACCAAGTATGAACTCCTCTCAGATAATCAGGCAAAAAGAGTAGAGTAGAGTAGAGTAGAGTAGAGTAGAGTAGAGTAGAGTAGAGTAGAGTAGAGTAGAGTAGAGTAAAGTAGAGTAGAATAAAATAGAAAGGAATAGGAATAGGAATAGGAATAGGAATAGGAATGGAGTAGAGTAGAGTAGAGTAGAGTAGAGTAGAGTAGAGTAGAGTAGAGTAGGATAGGATAGGATAGGATAGGATAGGATAGGATAGGATAGGATAGGATAGAATAGAATAGAATAGAATAGAATAGAATAGAATAGAATAGAATAGAATAGAATAGAATAGAATAGAATAGAATAACAAAGTTGGAAGTCCAATCCCCTCTTAGACAGGAAACCCTATACCATTTCAGACAAATGGTTATCCAATCTGTTCTTAAAACCTCCAGTATTGGAGCATTTACAACTTCTGCAGGCAAGTTGTTCCACTTATTAATTGTTCTAACTGGTCAGGAAATTTCTCCTTAGTTCTAGATTGCTTCTCTCCTTGATTAGTTTCCACCCATTGCTTTTTGTCCTGCCCTCAGGTGCTTTGGAGAATAGCTTGACTCCCTCTTCTTTGTGGTAGCCCCTGAGATATTGGAACACTGCTATCATGTCTCCCCTAGTCCTTCTCTTTGTTAGACTGGCCATATCCAATTCCTATATCTGTTCTTTGTATGTTTTAGCCTCTAGCCCCCTAATCATCTTTTTTGCTCTTCTCTGCACTCTATCCACAGTCTCTAGGAACTCTACAGGATCCATATAGTCTGTTTCCAACTTCATATGAACCCAAGTGATTTTATCTAAAAGATATTGAATAATATCTTCAATATTATAGTGATAGTGATAATCCTCACAGCAGCCTTGCAAATGTTCCTGTTGTCCTTCCACATTCCAAAGGGATCAGGATATCTTAAAAAGAGTAATTGGTTAGCTCTCTGATGATGCAACAAGAGTATAAAAAAAACCTTTCACTGCCCTAACCACAAGAAGGTAATCTTTAAGAAAAGCTCTTACTCAGATTTAGTCAGATTAACTCTTTGTCTTCTTCCAGTTGAGTTGTAGGCATATCTTACTCTATTTAGTCACCCAGAGTTTCTCTGAAAACTATGGGGCCTTTTAGAATCCAAGGTCATAGAGAGTTCAGATAGGCATGATCCAGTCTAAAGTCAAAATAACCAAGTGTCGATTAAAGCCTCAGTTGAACTGGGCTCCAGAGTGCCAGGAACAACTCCAGATTCTCTCTGAAATCATTAAATGCCTAAGGCAGATCATTGGAATAGGTTCTGCCACCCGGAAAGGAGGTGTAGCACCAGAAAGCTCCAGAAGCAATGGAAAGTGATCTGTCCATGGTAAAGAGCTAAGAATAACTTCCTCCAACTCCAGATGCCATCAGCCCAAGATAAAACCAAATCTAATATATAGTCTCCCTCCCTCCATTTTCCTAAAAACATTACTTTGAAAAATTTAAAAAAAATGCATATTAACTATCTGTGTTTTAGTCCCACTGTTTTTATAAATACATCACATAATAAACCTTTTTCAATAATGCTTCTGCTGTTACTTTTGTTTTTTCAGGTTCTTTTTGAAATCCAAGACTCTTACATTTTAAAATCATAAGAGTTGCTCAGAGCAAGAAACCAATTTAAAGCATCCAGGCAGGTGCTTGAAGGCTTCTGATGAAGGGGAATTACCCTCTCCTCAAGTAATTGGTTCCAATATTTGAACTATTTAAATAGATAGGATTTTCTTTTCTTTCAATTGTAATCTGCTTTCCTGTAAGTAAAAACCATTATTCTGCATCCTGCACTTAGAATGAAAGAGAACAGGTCTTGACCTTCCTTCAGGTATTTGAAAAACGTTATGATACCCATCTCAGTTATTTTTTTCCTCAAGGCTAAACATGCCCAGCTCTTTCAATCTCTCTTCACAATGCTTAGTTACTGATAATCCCTCTGATCTGAACCTGTTCCAGTTTTTCTGAATCTTTCTTGAAATGTGAGCTCAGAACTATACATAATAAACAAGATAGGGTCTGATCAAAGCAGAATGAAATGGAATTACACCCTATGATTTGGGAATTATTATTCCATCTATGCCATCTAAAACTGTTTATCTTTTTTTTGCAGCCACACCACTACTAAGGTAAAGGTAAAGGTTCCCCTTGCACATATGTGCTAATCATTCCCAACTCTAGGGGGTGGAGCTCATCTCCGTTTCAAAGCCAAAGAGCCAGTGCTGTCCGAAGACAACTCTGTGGTTATGTGGCCAGCATGACTAAATGCCAAAGGTGCACAGAACATTGTTATCTTCCCAGCAAAGATGGCCCCTATCTTTTCTTCTTGCATTTTTTACATGCTTTTGAACTGCTAGGTTGGCAGAAGCTGGGACGGCAGAAGTAACGGGAGCTCACCCCATTAAGCGGCACTAAGGATTTGAACCACTGAACGGCTGACACCATTGCTACTTCTCATTCAATTTGCAATCAATGGCTACTCAATTTACAAAAGGACCCTTAGTACCTACCATGGAAACCTGCTTATTGCAGCTCTGAATTTATTAGAAATTGCTTAAATCCAAGATACAACTTTGACTATTCCCTATAAGTGTTATTGGTCTTTGGTTTTATTTAGAAAAAAAGATGTCTGGAATATCAAGTTATGCTAGAAGAATAGAATAGAATAGAATAGAATAGAATAGAATAGAATAGAATAGAATAGAATAGAATAGAATAGAATAGAATAGAATAGAATAGAATAGAATAGAATTCTTTATTGGCCAAGTGTGATTGAACACACAAGGAATTTGTCTTTGGTATATGCTGTCATGATACAAAGAAAAGATACAGAGTGGCCCAATCAAAAATTAGTCTAGATTTAGACAAATGTTGAATTCTTGATAAAATAAACTGATAAAAAGCTAAGGTTACAGCCTGGTTTAAGTTCAAAAGCATTCAAGTGCAAATATATAAATACTACCACTTTGGTGATCTCATGTGGCTCTGAATATAGTCATGCTGGCCACAGAAGCATATAGTCATGCATGACCACAGAAGCATCTTTGGACAACACTGACTCCCTCAGCTAGGAACCAGATATGACCACTGCTTTCTAGAGTAAGACACAACTGGACAAACCTTTACTTTTTTACTTGGAAGACATAGTAGACCAGGTTTAGACTCTGTCTGGGCAGAATCTGACAAGGAAGTGGGAGCTAGTCTTGAAGGTAACATCTGGGCTGACTTTGACCCTGTTTCCATAGATGAAGTGGACAGGATTGTGGGTAGATTGGGGGCCTCCACATGTTTGTTGGACCCATGTCCCTCCTGGCTTGTACGGCAACCAGATAGGTGACTGGAGACTGGATCCAGGCGATTATCAACGCTTCTTTGAGGGATGGGGTCTTCCCCACCGTACTTAAGGAGGCGGTGGTTTGACCCCTCCTCAAGAAGCCTGCTCTGGATCCAGCCTCCTTGAACAACTTTCGTCCCGTCTCCAACCTTCGCTTCATAGCGAAGGTTGTTGAGTCTGTGGTGGCATACCAACTTCCACAATTCCTGGAGGAAATGGATTATCTGGACCCGTACCAATCGGGTTTCAGGCATGGGCACAGCATGGAAACGGCATTGGTCGCCCTGGTAAATGTTCTCTGGCGGGCCCAGGATGGGGTTTTTTCCTCCATGCTGGTGCTACTTGACCTCTTAGCGGCTTTCAATACCATTGACCATGGTATCCTACTGCAATAGCTCTGGGGATTGGGGGTGGGAGGCACTGTTCTACAGTGGTTCTCCTCCTATCTCTCGGGCTGTACACAGTTTGTTTGGGTGGGGGGTCAGAGATCCTCCCCGAGGCCCCTCACCTGTGGGGTGCTGCAGGGGTCGGTTCTCTCCCCCCTGCTCTTTAACATCTATATGAAGCCGCTGGGTGAGATTATTCATAGTTTTGGGGTGAGGTATCATCAGTATGCTGATGATTCCCAGCTCTACATCTCTACCCCAGACCAACCCAGAGATGCCCTTTCCGTGATGTCCCAGTGCCTGGAGGTGGTACGGGTCTGGATTGGTAGAAACAGGTTCAGACTCAACCCCTCCAAGACTGAGTGGCTGTGAATGTCAGCATCTCCTGATCTAGTTGCCCCATCACTTCAGATGGGAGGGGAGTCGCTGACTTCCTCTGGAAGGGTTCATAACCTCAGCGTTCTCCTTGATTCTCGGCTGTCCTTGGTGGATCATCTGACAGCCATGACAAGGGGGGCTTTTGCACAGGTTCACCTGGTGTGCCAGTTACGCCCTTTCCTAGACAGGGATGCCCTCCATAGAGTCACTCATGCTCTCATTATTTCTCAGTTGGATTACTGCAATGCCCTCTACATGGGGCTACCTTTGGGGTGCACCCAGAGGCTCCAGCTGGTCCAGAATGCGGCCGCATGGGTTGTTACAGGAGCTTTCCGTTACTCCCGTGTAACACCTCTCCTGCGCGAGCTGCACTGGCTGCCGGTTGCCCTTCAGATCCACTTCAAGGTGCTGGTTCTCACCTATAAAGCCCTACATGGCATGGGCCCGGGGTACTTGCAGGACCACCTCCTACCGGCTTCCCACCACCCTGTGCAATCACATAGGGCTGTCCTCCTCCAAATGCCATCGGCCAGACAATGTCGGCTGGTGGCCTCCAGGATGAGGGCGTTCTCAGTGGCAGCACTGACCCTCTGGAATGGGTTACCCATTGGGCTCCGGACGGCCCCTGACCTCTGCACTTTCTGCACTGACCTGAAGACATGGCTGTTTCAGCAATTTTCCTGATCTGCTACAAAATTTTATTCTGTTGGAGTTTTATATTGGCTGTTTTTAGGATTTCTTATTGTTACATGTTTTTATTCTGTGCGCCGCCCCAAGTCCTACGGGAGAAGGGCGGCATGTAAATTTAAATAAATAAATAAATAAATAAATAAATAAATAAATAAATAAATAAATAAATAAATAAATGACAATATTGCTCCCACTTCTTGACCTAGCTTAAAATAATAAAGTGAATATAATGAGAATGATCTTTTCACAAAATCATAAACAGAAGCAAGGTCACAGAACTTCTACAACACAGGTGTCAAACTCACCATGTCACATTGCTGTCAGGTGATGTATTGCGAAGTTTTTCCCCTTCATGGAGCTGGGGGTTGGGTGTGGCCTGCATGTGATGCATCTGGCCCATGGGATGCCAGTTTGACACCCCTGTTCTATAACATCAAACTTGATTCAACAGAAGCTTGATTCTACAACTTTATTGTGCAATTCAAATTTCTTCTAATAAATGAGTTAGGATTTGTAATAGACAATCCCAAAATAAATATATTCCTGTTTTTCATACAATCCTCAAAAAGATACTGCGTAACTGTTTCCTTCGCTTACATCAACAACAATTCAACTGAGCAAGGGAAAGCTCGATGTACTTCCTTCTGTTGAAAAATGACACACAGTTAAGATTTGTGCCCATAACATTCACATCATCACGTCTCTTGGTTACAGACCTCTGTAAATTCTGTGGCAATGTGTCTTTATTATGTTTAAAGCAGAGGGCTTGATTCAAGTGATTCAGTAGGTGGAAACTAAGAAATCCTTCATTTATCAAGCTCTGTGAATAATGCTTCTATACAATTAATATTAGGACCACTTTGCTAATGCTTTTAGTTTCATCAATCATTATAGAGAAAACATTAGCTAACTATAGTTCCTGGCTTGGAATTTTAAAATACCATTTCTGATATAATGTGAATCATTTCATTTTGTTTTGATGAGTGGGTGTATTGTAGATGGCAAAATCCATTTTCACTTTTTCTTTTCTTACTGAATCCATTTTTATCTGGCTAACACAGTAAAATGTTCAGACAGTTGCCCTTGTCAGCATTGCTTTCAGGCTCATTATTTTTGAATAACCAGAATGCAGTGTATGTTAGGTTATTTGTCGCCCTTTTGATGTACAGATAATTCCCTTGAACTAAAACAGAATATGAAGCAATAAGTTTCAACTGACCTAAAGGAACGATATCATTGTGTGAAGACATTAGCATCTGATAGTTCTTGTGATTGATATCTATCTTTCTTTTTTCAATGACGGAAGCCATTATCAATAACCAAAGGAATGGGGATCTATGTGCTTAAAACAATGTGAATGGAAATCAGAACCCTTAATGCATTGTCATTATATTTAATCCCTGGAAATAGACTAAAGTAGTCATTTTGCCAATGTACAACCCTTCCTTATTATACTCATTGTATATTGTCTTAATTTTATATCTACCCACTGGGCCAGAAAAGGGCTTGCATCAGGGTGAGCATTAGTGTTTAACCTGATACTTAAAATTAATAATTATACCTTCTGGCATGAAGCAGACCAATACTTTGAGTAACTGGGCAAAGGAACTGATATGCTTTAATTGAGAAGGGATTATTAAATGTTTATTGAAATATTGGTGAGTTAACAGGAATCATGTCCACTGACATCAGATGATAAAATAAAACATGTAACATAAGTGATGACATTTTAAGAATGCTATTAAGCCTGTTAAATTGAGTTGTATTTGACAGTGAGTTCCTTGAGCCGATCTAATAATTAAATAGATAGTATCTATATAAACCTAGCTATTGCATTATTTTAGAGTAAAGCTTGGGTAAAGGTTGATTAACCTTTTAAACTGCTTTGTTACTAATAGCCAAATCAAAGTAGACTACTTGGCTATGTACATTAGTGCAGTGATTTTTTGGGTTACCTTTTTAGTACTTCTTCTACTTCCATTGTATCTTTTGAGAATGTAATAATAAACTGAACATAATACTTCAGAAAAAGTCATAGCTTTCTGAAGAATAGAATAATAGAATTCTTTATTGGCCAAGTGTGATTGGACACACAAGGAATTTGTCTTTGGTGCATAGGATCATTACAATGTGGGTAGTACTTATCTTCAGCCCCTTTCCTAATGACCCCCAGCATGAAAATTGCCTTTTGCACAGTTGCCACATATTGTGTTCATTTTTTTTCCTGGTTAGTTACAGACAGCATATTAGTTATGGGTATAAAGCTGTGTTTGGGTATAAAGCTGTGTGAGTGAAGGGTCTTGGTGTCCATATATATCACTTTACTGAACATTTGCAAGCTGGTTCACCCAAATTCAAGCAGAACTCTTGGGACATCTATGCAATTATTTTTGACAGTTATCAGCCTGAATAATTTAGCATCATCCACAAACTTGGATAATTGCTTATCTTTAAATCACCATCTGATGTGATGGTACCTTCTATATTTTCTTAAATGGCTGTGTTCTTCCTTATAAATTGTAGGAGGGGAGTCATGTTAATCTATAATAGACAAAAAGCAGCAGGAATCTGACTGTATCTGTTTAGACTTTTAAAAAATTAAATATAGGTATAGCCTTTTATGAACTGTTACTTCATTAGATGCATGAGTGGCTAACCAATGCAGGAAGGCCATTCCATGCATCTGATGAAATAAGCTGTAGTTTTTATTAAGATTTGTTACTATGAAAAAGTGCTGCAAGATGCCTCATCTTTATATAGTAATTGCTTTAATAAGAATTGGTTGAATGTAATGTGATTAGCAGGGGCAATGCAACTAAACATGCAAATTAATATAATCATACCATTCATTCTTTTTTCCTTAATATGGCTTCAATACCAATACTAATTTTAGTAAATAATAATGTACAAATAGATATGATGTGAGGCAAAATATATTTTCCTTTGTTTGAAACCTTTTATTCATCAGAAGTGAAAAAATATATAATTAGCTTTGCTATAAATGAAATGTATAATTGATTGATTTTAAATAAGAAAATAGGATCATTCTTTTACCTGAAAACTAAATATTAGTAAAGCACAATGATATATTGCTATCAGTGTGAAATTTCTTCATAGCATTACTTTGATCTGCCTGACTTCAAAGCAGAGACTTTCATTTTAATTTAAAAGTGGAATAATTCAAAAAGTTGTTGTCCCAGTTTCTTTGAAAGATATGTCAAGAATCTAAAAAGAGATCTATTGAAAAACATGCAAAGAAGTTATTTTTAGAATCCAGAATGTCATAAGGAAAGGAAAGCAATTCTTTCAAAACCACAAAGAGAAAGGATTCACTATCTTCAGAATAATGCTGCTTAGCAACACATATGGTCTTATCATCTCTAGTTTTTCAAGTTCCTTCCTCCAGATAATGTTGATTAATCAACAATTTAGAGTCTTAGAACTACCAGACTTCAGTCTCCAGTTTCAGCCTACATTGAGTCAAATTTGCATCAAAATAAATAGAACTACTTCTGTGATCTTGCCCTATCTATGGAGTGGACATAAACAATTATTGTCCAGTGGCCTTACTTAAGATAATTTGGGCTTTTTTGAAATGATATATAAAAAGATCTGTCCCAAAGCTCTTATGATACATTTGTGAATCACTCTGTGATAAAATCACTTGTATTCCCACATAACTGTACATATCATGGATGAACCCTCTGAAGTGATTAAAGCCATGGTTTGTTTATGTGTGATATTTTTGAATCTGTAAGTGTGAAGAACTGGACAGGATCTTTTGTATAATATCAGTAGATTGGATGCTTGCCATTTTTCATTTATGTGAGCTACCAAGGAAAGAACACATGTCTGCATTTGAGGGATTATAAATAAATCTTTTAAAGGAAGAGGTGTCCCTTGATCCAGAGGTCCAGACCATTTTGGTTTTGCCACTAAGCATTTTTTTTTTTTTAATTTGATTTATATGCCGCCCTTCTCCGGAGACTCAGGGCGGCTTACAATGTGCTCAGCAATAGCCTTCATACTTTTGTATATTTTATACAAAGTCAGCTTATTGCCCCCACAAACTGGGTCCTCATTTAACCTACCTTAGAAAGGATGGAAGGCTGAGTCAACCTTGAGCCTTGGAGAGATTCGAACCAGCAGTAAATTGCAGGCAGCTGTGTTAATAACAGGGTGCTTTAAACCACTGTAGTACCAAGGCTCAAATTTTAACCTTGCAAAAGGTGCTCTTATAAAAAACAACAATGACTTGGACAATACATTGGAGTCCTCAAGTATTGCCTGACAATGAGAATCTAGTTTATTCAGCCGTAGCCTTGTCTAAAGCCACATGGCTCTTCCTAGTCTGGAAGATCTATAAAAGATTCTTATATTGGCTGTAAGCATGCTCTGCACAAGGTCTTTTCTCCTTATGAATAGAAGGCTGATTCCCTGATAGTTTTTACATTTTATTTTATTATCCTTTTAAAATGTAGGCATAAGATCAGCAGGACTTTGTACATGTACCATTGAGAGTAGACTGTGAATATAACTGAATACTAGAGAGCCCCTGCCTCCTACCTCCACAATGACTCAACTGAGCTCTTCGGATTTGCCATTTTTATGCTGTTTGATAGCTTCAGCAATCTCTGTTTTGCTTGGCTCAGCTTCACATAGAGGCTGGTCCTGGATCATCCAGCTCCTGATCTGATGCCACCGATGAATCATAATTTGGGAACAATAATAATTTAATAATAAGACTGTTAAATCTATGTGCCACTGAACTCTCAATGACTCTCAACGACAATAAAGCAAAGAAATTACAGTAGAATCAATAAAAAAAATAAAGATAAAAGATGGTAAGTGTAAAAGATGATGGCTAGATGGCACAAAGTGAAGGCTCTCCCTCTCCTTTGCCAAAAGCCTGAGTGAATGTGAATTGAACAGACCCAAATGCTATTATTTCCAGCACTGCAGCTTTTCATCAATCATTTTAGCAACTTGTCCTGCTGTATTATGGATGCTTGTACTAGATCAACTATGCTTACTTCGTGATGATTTTCAGGCTGGCAAGAAGATCTGCTGGTTACTGCACTCAGCTGCTGCCTCCATTTCTGCAGCTACCGCAAAAGTCTCCTTTTCACCTTTCCTCTTTTTGCTAATTTGTTTTGTCTTGTTGGAGTTGCAAGCTTGGCTGCATTGCTTTCTTGTATCGAGTCAAAGGGGTCAGCCATTTTTGACACCGTCTTTTCTCCTTGCGAGGGCAGAATGTTTCTGTCACTGAGTTAATGGTGTCTGCAAATTCAGATTAGTTCTGTCTATTAATAGAACATAATTATAATCCAGTAAATCAGAAGTCTCAGCAGGAGTTTGAGACAATAAACCAAAAAGTTTTCATCAATAGATGGTATTACTAAATAAATAGTTGCCATACATGCAAATTCTAAATTTTAATAATTATACGGAAAATGACATACAATTTTGTATATGACTTCTACTTATACTTTACGTAAAAACAAAGTTTAAGCATAAAGTATTAGACATAGAAACATCATTTTACTTGACTGAAACTATTAAATATTTGTCTATGTGATATTTACTTTATCAATTAGCTTCACATGACCCTATTCTTTAGAAATCCAGCAGCCAAATTCTTCAGCCACTTTGACCTTTTTGCAGAGGCAAAAATCACAGTTTTATACAGTACTCTAACATTTATATGCCTATGCTAAAGATGTGAAACAGATACAAGCAACAATTTTCCCCAAATATAAGAATACTAGAATCAATAATTTATTGTTCAGAGATTCAAGTATCAAAGGCACTAAGCAATTTTACACTTGGCTGGATAATGTGAATGAAATCTAGAGTGATTTCACTAAAAAAAGGAACAATTATTTCTTTTAATGAAATGACTCATAAATCTTTTGGTCAGTTTGCTCTAATCTCTCTAGAGACAAGTTATTTAAACGTTTTGAAAAGTTTCTCACCATTACAATTTTTTTAATGTTAATGTTCTACACACACATACACCCACACACAACTTTTAGATATGATCCATGTTGTTTCTTTTGGGGGTAAACAATGCTATGCAGAAGACAGAAAAGTAGTAAAAATACAATCAAAGATATTAGAGGCACAGGCTAATAAAGAGTATAAGAAACATCTAATTTAGCTTATACTAATGCTATTGTTTACATTTCTCCAAATCTTTGTAACTTTTCATGACATCCTTACTTTCATATGTCCATGCACTGCTTCAGACATTGTCCTTTTATTTAAACTGCTCCCTTTTTGGGGATATCATTAACACCATCAAACCAGGACTTTCTCAGTCTTTTTCCTCTTGAATGTTTGCTTTTCCTTCACATATTTGTTTTATAATTTGATTTTCTTGCATCCTCTTTCATGACCAAGCCATATCAATGTACTTCTGTCATATTGGTCATTCCTTTTGTATTCACATTAATTTAGGACTCATTCATTCTTGGTAGTCCTCGATTTACAAACAATTGCTTAGTGATAATTCAAAGTTACAATGGACCTCCCCTAGGCAGTTTGAAAGCATGTTATATGCAAGTAGATGAATAGGTACCACTTTGGTGGGAAAATAATGGCATTTCATGCATTAGAGTGAATCCAGCTGTACCAATGCGACGCCCGAGTGCAAGGTGACTTCTGCAGAATGCTGTGAGCCTTTCTGAGTGTGGAGCTAGCCTGCCCCTATGGTGCATTCTGGATATCACATGAGCATGAATGAATGGACTAGCACTCTGGCAGCCAAAAACTGATATGTACTAACACTGTAGTCTCCTGGCTAATGTAAGATCGCCATACACTAAATGATGATAATAATGCCTTCACCTGACAACTGCAGCATTGGCTTAATGACCACAGCATTTGCTTTACAGCCAGTGTTCTCTTAATAATCATTACAAAAAGGTAATAAAATCAGGAACACTTATGTGGTGATCCACATAACAACCAACATGATTTACAGTCATAATTCTAGATTCAATTAGACTTGTAAGTAGAGAACTATCTGTATTCCTTTTTCTTTTAACAGTCACATATCTTAAATATCTCATTCATAGGCATTGAAACTACTGCTATGCTTCTCCTGACATATCTATTTACCACTTCTCTATTACAAAGCATACATTAAATAGGGTCTTATATACAGTCATATTTACTTCATTAAATGTTCATTCCAAATAGGCCAGTAGCTTTCTAACAAAATTTATTCATCTTAAAATTTCTTTAGTAAATTCTAATAAAGCCAGAATTATTTGGAGAGGTTGGAAATGAAGAATTATTCCAGATATCTGTTTTTGAAAATGCTATATACTGTCTACTTGCTTTTGATGTAGACTAATTAAAAATGATTCAATATTATAAAATGTCATTAAATTTCTGTCAGAAGGGAACAGTTTTAATGATTGATGCAAATGATAGAATATTTCAATAAATGATAGAATCATTTATTATTCACTTTAATTCTGAGTTAGAAACTTTTATATATAATATGGATAGTTTGCAATCTCTTTTTTTTCTTTTATACATTTAGTTGTAATTGTTTTCTTTTCCTCTTATATATATATATACCCTATCTCATGTCAGAAGGAAAAAAGTTACTTTAGGAACAGTGCAATTTGTAGTTACTTATTTCTTTTTCCTAATGATTTATCTTAAATTTTATCAGTGAACATTTCCAATAAAAGTGTTTTGAAAAACAATGATATTTTTGAGAAAGGAGAATCAAAAATATAACTCTAAACAAACCCTAACATTAATTGACCAAAATTATTAAATGCTTTCAGTTACGGTTAGCACCAAATAATTTGACAACAAATATATTATTCCTATATTAGCCAATTAATCACAGCACAGTGCATAATATATATGTCCTGATTAAAATTAGATTCCTGGCATTCAGTGCACTTTTCTTTCTACTCTGAATTTAATGGAGCCTATCCAGTTAAGAGGATTTTATTCAGAAATACCTTTCCAAAGGTTAAAGCAAGTCATTTAATTTCAGACACAATTTCCTGATGCTATAGAAGTCTATTCTTCTAGTCTTTAGACATACACAGGAAAAATAGATATCTTGTCCATAACCTGTTTGAAATAGTTGCCTGATTCAACATGTCTGAACCCCCTTTCCTTGGAAATCCATTCCTGATTTTAAGATCAATGAAATGGAAATGAGGGAACTGACTTATAGTTTCCTGTTTCTCTTCTGCCACTAGTTAAGCTTTTGAATGTAATTTGCAAGAAGATCTGGATAGTTGGAAGAATAAAGATATTTTTAATTTAAAATACTCTGTTCCTTGCAGACAGAATAGGGGAATGTCCACCCGCTTTCTCAAATGCATGTTAAGGAAAATATTTTTATTCTGTGTGCCTGGTGCAGAATCATTTTTCAATTCAGAATTGGATACCATAATTGTGTCTCCTAACTTGGCCTCATCAGACTGGACTATCACAAGAAGGCATTTAGAAATAGATGCAGTTTTGGGACCATTTATTACTTATTCTTGCTCTTCTCTTTTATAAATAATTGGTAGGTCACTATTTTGTTACTTTCTAATAAGCATTTTTGACAGTTATGATCTCATCTTTGCCACATGGAACAAATAATCTATAATAACTTTTGTAATACTCTGTTTTTTAGTTAACACATGAAATCAATACCCTTCAAAAGAATAGATCAAAGTCAACATGGGAAACAAATTTTCTCGTAAAAAAAAATCTGAGCTCAATTTCTTCATCCATTGCTCATGTATAAAGATCATATTCTATAATACCCAAAACCCCCAAAATGGTATCTAGTTGTGTGTTCTAAACCTAAAATTATAGAATATGAATGGCTATTCTGATGAATAAAACTAATCCTAAGGGTTAAGACTTGAAAACAGATACCAGTGAAATTGGGAGAATTTTCATCCAATCCAAATATCCAAAAATTAGTCTTCATTTCAAATTCTGTAGTGAGCAAAGAAAGCAGACAAAAAAAAAGTCAGATCACCAATTCAGTAATCACAACTGCATGATGACTTAGTCTTTTTTTCAATAAAATCCACATGCATGATTAATATATAATAGAGTGCCAAATATAGGATCACATGTTTAAATCAAGACCAAATTCTACTAGGTCTCTTGTTTGTTAAAATTTCCAATTTTTTTTCATCAATAACTATTTTGAATTTAGTGAATGCTGTAATAGAAGTAATACATTCATTTATTTAGATCTTTTCTTAGAATTGGTAGGGCTTCCACATAGGAGCTACAGAACTATGGATGACCATTACATGGCAGGAAATAGTATTTTTCTTTCTAATCACCTTTTTGATTTTTACAGCCCAGATAGAGGAGATCTACAATCAATTATGTTATAATAGTAGGTGGAGACACTAAATATATTTTGTATCATTCAATTAATGTCAATTCTCGTTATGCTGTTACACTATATACATTAAGAATACACTTCTGGTTAAGCATTCTTTGGCTTGAAATCTGATCACAATGGAAAGCTCATCAGATTGGAAGTTCCAAAATACCAATCTATGTCACTTCTACAGAAAAAAAGGTTCCCATTAAGTAAAAAGATTGGAGAAGGGCTTCAGCTATCAACCAAATAACAAGAACCACAAATTGTTTCTCATTCAAGAACTTCAGGAAATGAAAACTATATTAGCCTGAATTGTAAATAAATGCCAAAGCTTATTCTTAGCTGTAAACAAATGTTATCCTGTTTTTCCATGCCAGATGTCCATTTGGTTATGGGAACATGGAAGTATTCACACTACTATGCATTTTAAAATAGCAATAAACCACAACACAAAGTCTACTGAAATTGTATGTTCTGAAGAAGTAAGCAAAACAAAAATTATGACAAATATGTCTCAGGACATGGAAAGGAATATATTTAAATCATTCCCATGATAAAGTGAATAATAAAATACACATTAGGGTAATATGGTTTTTCCATATGGAAAAACAATTGTGAAAATCCAGGCCCAGATGAAGGCAATAAACTGAGAAATATCATTGCCTTTTCACAATAGTAGTTTTGCAAATGTTTAGCAAAAGGGGAATACAACACAATGTTGAGACCTGAAAAAAATAAACATAAAAAAAGTAAGTGAAAAAAAACTCATAATGGGAAACCAATCACATTTCTCCAAATAATTCAATTTTTTTTCCTTCAGGCAGATTAGAGGATCTCAATAGAAGAAAATAACATCTAATATCCACAGAAGAAACCATTTAAAGGTCATCAAACTGATTCTACATTAATTGGTAAAGATGAAATATATGGTAAGGATAATGTGACAACCTAAAATGACCACAATTGAACCCAAAATTTCTGGTGCTAAGTGAGAAATTTGTTAGGTTAACTTACCCCATTTCATGACCTTTCTGTTGTGGCCTGCAGTGGCCAGTGGAGTTGGCAGCAGAGTCGGACAGTGAGGTGGTTGGGGAGGAACTTGGGCCAGTCCTAGGGGCTGGGACAATGGCTCTGCATTGGAGGCAGAGAGGGAGTTAGACAGCAGTGAGGCAGAGGAATAGCTGGAGCCTGTTCCCAGTGTGCACATGCGCAGAGCTGCCTGTTCTGCCCCAGCTCTGGATTCCCAAGGATATTGACACACATCAACAGTCCTTATTAAATTTATGAAGTAGCAAGAATAAACCAAAGTCCGGCAAAGATTGGCAACCAGCCCAGAAAACAAGATACGATAAGACTTTTCCAAAAATGCTCTGATGATAATTACAAGTTGTTTCTAGCAAAAAAACTTACTAATGGCGTGTGACTTAAATAGGCTAAGGGAGTGGCCAATTATCCTCAAGCCTTACTCTCGAGGAGACCTCCTCCTCCTCCTGAGTAGCCACTCCTGCCTTTTGGCAGCCCTGCGTACTCAAGCATTGAGGAGAGGCTCCTCCACTTCGCTATCTCCACTTGAAGGAGCCTTTGGAGGTTCTGAAGGCCCTGGCTGAGTCTCTGCCTCCTCAACGTGAGCACTGGCTGCACAGGCTGCTGGCGCGACACCACACCAGCCTCCTCGTCATCGGGATCAGCCACGGTCCGCACAGGCCGCTGGTGGGCCACAACCCTGCCAGAAGACAAGAACAACTCAGAAAGCAGGATCGACTCGGGAGTAAAGCTACCTTGGAGGTGATTGGTCCCTCCCACAAGAAATAAATGAGGAGTGAACAGGGAGTAGGCTTTTGCAGGAAACAAGTCATTCGTTCTGTGACTCTGAGAGACTCTGTGTCAAGTTTTGCCTTGTACTGAACTTGGAAACAAGTTAAGTGGCAGCTTGCCAAATGAGATAAGGTGTGTTGAGAAATATTCCTTTGAAAAACTGTTTGGACAAACCTTGCTGACTGTGAATGAATGTAATTCACAGTCATATAAATAAAAGAGGTTTTGCCAGGACCAATTTCTGTCTCCTGCTTGTTAAGGGAGCCTAGGTCAGAACCCTTTCTTGCCATATTTTTTAAGTGAATCGTGGCAGTTGCTAAAGTTAGGAACATGGCTGTGAAGTGAATCTGGCATCCCCATTGACTTTGCTTGTCAGAAGGTTGCAAAAGGTGATCACATGATCCTAGGATATTGCAACCGTCATAAATATGAACCAGTTCCCAAGCATCCAAAGAGACCATGGGGATGTTGCAATGTCTTAAGTATGAAAAATGGTTATAAGTCACTTTTTCAGTGCCGTTGTAACTTTGAATAGTCATTAAATGAACTATTGTAAGTTGAGGACTACCTGTATTAGGAAATGCGTGTATCACAGGTTGAATGTATGAAAGAATATGCCAATATTTGTATTGCTGTCTCCTCCATTTTTTGTCATTAAATCATTAAAACACAAGTCACATTTCCCCATACAAAATTGTACATTAGTTTTTTATTTATTCCTGGTTAGGGTTGCACATTTTCTTCAGTTTCTTGATTAACTGGATTTTCAAATACATGTCTTCAGAAAAGGGTGAATTATTGAAATGGTGAAAGATATGTCATTGATATGACATAGAGTACATGTGGTTTAATAAAAAGACTCACTAAAGCCTTTGTATAAAGTTCAAAAAAATTGAACTTTGGATGAAGTTTGTATTTCAGATTCTCCATTGCCTTTGTTTCTAGTTCACATGCTGACTGCAACTGCAGAATAATTGGTAGAGTTATGGATCTCTCAAGGTTTATAATGATTCATTTACAAATTGTTGCAAACTGGGATGAGTGGATGTTAACAGCTTCTCTCCTGGAATAATATGACCATTTCAAAAAATGTCATGTTACCTTTAAAGCACTTGAACAATATGTGCTGATAGGTGATTTAAAATATTGCAATTTAACACAAATGTCAAGCTGATTAATTCAGGACAAGCTATATTAGGTACTGAAATAGATGGAGTAGCCAGAGTAATTAGAGTCTTGCAGGATATAATTCATCTCTGATGAAGTATTTAGTCAGTTAAAACCTTTGTCTCACATAATGCACATAAAGAAAATGAAAGCACATTTTTTAAACCTGTGTTCCTGAATTATCAAACAAGCAAAAATATCCCCCCAAAACTAAAAACCAGAAAACCTTGATGATATTTAACAGTTTGGTTGACATTCATATTTTTAATGATTATCCCTGAAGATAAAGATAGATGATAGATTTAAAACAACAGCAACAATTCTGGCTGCAAAAGACCAAGCCTTAAGAACAAATGCATACAAAGTCAAAACTGAGAAGACAGTAACAAATAGTAAGTGCTGCCTATGCAAAGAAACTGAAGAATCAGTGGACCACCTGATAAGCTGCTGCAAGATCACACAGACTGACTACAAGCAGGGGTATGACAAAGTAGCAACAATGATGCATTGGAAGATCTGCAAGAAATATCATTTGCCTGCACACAAGAATTGGTGGACCATAAAATAGTGATAGAATATGAAGAAGCTAAATTGCTCTGGGAATTTAGAATTCAAACAGGCACTTGCCACATAACACTCCAGAGTTAACAATTGTCAATAAGAAAGACAAAAAAGTTTGGATTGTGGATGTGGCTATATCTGGAGAAAGAAAAATAGAAGAGAAGGTACTGTAGAAGATAATAAAATACCTGCAAAAAGAAATAGAAAAACTGCAAAAGCAAGCAAAGTTAGTACCAATAGTAATAGACGCCTTAGGTGCAATCCCAAAACAAATGGAGCACCACTTGAACACCATTGACATTGACAAAATTACACTGTCAGTTGCAAAAGGCAATTTTACTTGGAACAGCTTACATCTTGTGTCAATATCTACAATACCTTCAAACATCCAGATCTGCCTTTCTCAGGTCTTTGGAAAGAACTCGATAGGTAGACAAAAACACCAAATCCAGTCAGAACATCTGGCTGACTGTGCAACAAACCATAAATAATAATAATAAGGATGGTGGTGGTGGTGGTGGTGACAGATAATAGAATACCTACGGTACTGTCTGAAGCTATAACTCTAAACCCAACTCCTTAAATGATATACTTGTCATGTTCACAATTTCTGAACATATAAGAAACTCACCTGCCACATAATAGGATCTTTTACTATTGTCTGGCAAGTCAATGCTACTGGGGGCAAGTTTCTGATAAAGCAAGTATCTTCTTAGTACCCATTGGATGGAAAGAAAGGAGATAATTTACTTTCTACAAAATTCTTTCACCTTGTTATCACTTTCTCAGCAAGGTTTGGCTTAGTAGTTTGAAAGTGAACATTTCATTTATTCCTATTGCCTGCTCCATCTATCGTGCTTCTTTCCTAAACCTATCCTTTTAAAGGGAATTGGATTTCTGGATAGATTCTGACATATTTGAACATTGATAGTTATTTCCTTGGTGCATGTTTCCTACTTATTACAGCTTGTGCTATAAAATATTTTATATTCAAAGATCTATGCCACAGTCAAGATCTTAAAAATTTTCATCCCAATTAAAATAAAAGCAATTTTATCAATAAAATTCCTCAGAAAGAGAAGATATTAAAAATATTTTTCTCTGAAAATATTTAGAGAATATTCATTTGCACATCTTCATATAGAACCAAAATGAAATGAGATATAATGAAAGCAAGAATTCAAGCTGCAGAACTTTGCTGAAGTTTCTTTTGCTTTCTCCAAGTTGTAGGGAACCTTTGCTATTTTTGTGAATTCTCTCAACCATATAAAACTGGTTTTATTAAGGAGCCTATTTGGAATGACAAGACTATACAAGTAATGAAAGACTACGAGTTGCACCTTCAATTTGAAATGGGGTAAATGTTAGCTTAAATCCCTACTAAACTTTCCTCCCACCACCCAAAAAAGGACTCTATTAGTGACAGAAATACCTCAGCCTAAATTGTGAGAATTATCTATACAGACGAGAAGGAATGCTGAGAATGTAAACGTGCAGCCATCTCCAATAAACAGGATGATGATAAATGACTTTTATTCATAGGGAACATTTGTATCCTGCTCACCCAAAGACTACCAACTGTTTGATATGGCTGCCATGTATCTTATATAATAAGGAATATTTTCTAGCTGAGCAGTCCTTGGTTTGTAAATAGTCAGAAAGATGGCTTGTCTTGCTTGTATTTTTCTGGTTTGAAATTTGGGTAGTAGAAAAATCTGAAGCAGAGGATGTACACTTGGGTACAGTTCACATTCAACAATTAGATAATAGTCACAGTACCCATCCCTCCTAATATACATCCCCCATATTAGCAATTGGGGAGGGAGATAAAATTTAGTAACTCCCTAGACTAGCTAATTCTTGTCTCCTCTTGCTATTAAAATATGTCTTGGATTTTTACAGTGGCTTAAAGTACCAAAGCAGAAAAGGAAACGTATTAGGAAGGAACCACTAAAACCCCAAAACATATCTTCTGAACTGAAGGAAATGATGATGATGACAATGAAGATGATATGATTATAGCTTGTTCTTGAAAACTGCTGAGTCTGAAATGTCTCTTTAATTATCCTCTTCTGAATTTAAATTAACACTATCACTTAGTGCCATATTGAAGCTATTCTTAACTAGCTCTAAACAGCCTAAATGGCTTAAATGCAATAATGCTGAAAAATTTGGACAGAGAAATTAAACGCTCAACTAGATAAATATTTCCTTAAAGTATTTTGAACGCATTTAAGGTGGGGACTCAAACAAGTCTCAGTGAAGGGAATAGCAAATAGATTGGAAACTAAGAATACTGCTACTGGGAATTATAAATATTTTCAGAATGGCCCAGTGACACCAACAATTGTAATAGGCTTTATGGAAATGCTATATTCACATACTGTGCCAGATATTAATAGTAAGGTTTACTAAGTATTTCATACACACTTTCAGGTAATTCTTAACAGATAAAGGGCAAATTCTGTTTCTCTTCACCTATTTGGAAATTATTTCTGTAGACTTTCATTTGCCATAATTTTATTTCTTTAGAAAATTAGAATAATAAAAGGTTAATTTGTTGCTTGTCCAAGATAGCTATGATTGCCTCAGTTAGTAGCTACATACATTATCCCGAAAAGAACTCTAAAATTTGTGCCATTGAAATATTTTGTTAAAAAAAATTAAGAGATTCCATTTATACTACGTTTATTTTTATGACCATTCAAAAGAAAGAGTCTATAAAATCTAAGTATGTTTCATTTTAGACTCTGACTAATATTGAAGTAATAAGATAAAATAAAATTCCAATATAGCACATCTGTATATTCATGGAAATAGTCAAGAGTAATATAAACTGCCAACTGCCAATGAATTGACTTCTACCATTCTTTAGACCAGGGGTGTCAAACTCAAGGCCCACGGGCTGAATCTGTCCTGCGATGTCATCCTGGAAAATGTAAGGGGCCAGACTGCATCACTTCGGCCCAGTCTACCCAATGCGAAGAGGAAACATTGGGCCAGCGTGGCTTCAGCCCAGTCTACCCACATTGCTTCAGCCCAGTCTACCTGCATTGCTTTAGCCCGGTCTACCCAATGCGAAGAGGAAACATGCCAGCAATTTGGGGAGTGGTGTCAAGCTGGCCACGCCCACCCAGTTGGCCATGCCGAGTGAGTGGCATCAAGCTGTCTATTTCTACCCAGTCATCCATGCCCACTCAGCCCCCAAGGTCTACCACAGCCCTGATGTGGCCCTCAATGAAATTGAGTTTGGCACCCCTGCTTTAGACCAACAGAATAAATTGTTCCATTGTAGTTTAGTCTGCTGTTAATAGAAATAATATCTTGTGAACTACTAACACAGATTTGGCAGTTTTAATGTTTTTGCCCAACTTGAGTTGATGTACATAAAATTAATCAGGCTGCTAGAAGTGTAAGAAGAACATAATGGCCAAAGGCCAATTGTCACAAAAGTCAGTGTGGCACCCACAGTAGTATGTTCAAACACTTTCTCCTTTGTTCATGCATGTAATGTTGATTGATGCACAAAACAGGCCTATGCACTTCTACAACTGCTTTCCTGACTTTTTTGCCCCCCCATGGCAGATGCATGATTAATATCTGCAGGAATCATAGTAGAGTTTGATGCAAACAAATCATTCAGTGGGACTCACACTGTAAAGACGATTCTTTCTGAAAAGGAGATATTTCTGAATTTACCCTCAAAAAACTGTTCATACTGAAGTATGTGTGTTGCATGAGGTGCTTTGGTAGTTTAAAACCATTCTTATCATTTCCCAGCTCAGCTCATACACTGTCAAAGTTTTAGTAATTTCAGTTAGGAATTCCATGTCCAGGACCATTTATTTTAGCTTTGTCAAGGCTGCTTCATAACTAATGTCCATGTAGTAGTATTACAATTTAACTGGGTTCCACTTCTAGGAAGTTCAATAGAAGTCAGACATAATTAGAAGAGTTATGTATTGTGTTATAACATTTAGCTTTAACCATCTGAAATTTGGTAACTTATTCGTATTCTGGTCTCTATTTTATTTTACCTCACTTCTTTATGGAATGGTGCATTAAGCATATCCTGAAATAGATTCCTTTAAAAATTGGTTGAACCATGTAAAATAAGTAAAATTAATGAATGGTTATAGCTATGCCTTATAAAAGAGTTAGATCTGAGCTTTAGGATATACATGGTTCACAAACTGTCTGTTAAACTCTAATATTTTCCACTGGTCAGATATAAAGCTGATGTTCTTCCACAACACTGAATGCCCTAAGAAAAAATAAACATTAGCAAGATAGTTGCTAATTCTAAGCACTAATAATTTTAATGCTACTGGAAGATATTGCATACTGGAACAGAAGAGTAGAGTAGAGTAGAGTAGAGTAGAGTAGAGTAGAGTAGAGTAGAGTAGAGTAGAGTAGAGTAGAGTAGAGTAGAGTAGAGTAGAGTAGAGTAAGAGAAGGATAATTGAATGGGCTTTTAAGGATATTATGGACATATTCAGGCCCATAGATTGAATCGTAATTTTTGTTTTGTTTTGTTTTGTTTTGTTTTTGTTTTGTTTTGTTTTGTTTTTAATTTGATTTATATGCCGCCCTTCTCCGGAGACTCAGGGCGGCTTACAATGTGCTCAGCAATAGCCTTCATCCTTTTGTATATTTATACAAAGTCAGCTTATTGCCCCCACAACTGGGTCCTCAATTTACCTACCTTAGAAAGGATGGAAGGCTGAGTCAACCTTGAGCCTTGGTGAGATTCAAACCTGCAGTAATTGCAGGCAGCTGGTCTTAATAACCAGCTTAATAACAGGGTGCCTTAGACCACTGTACTACCAAGGCTCTTTTCATCCTCCCTCTATCTTCATGGTAGATAGAAATCTGCAGATGGTAAAATGATAGTAGTAGGATCCACAAATATCTAGAAAGTGTACAATTTATCTAAAAGACATGTTTTCACTATCTAACATACTATGTGCAGATTTTCCCTACTACTCTGTGATTGAAGGAAAAATACACAACCTCAAATTGAATGTGAGACAAAAGCTTCTATTTGTCTCATTTATGTTATATGTTGCCAATAGAATAAAATAATCCATTTTTATATTCTTCGTGTGTAATTCAAGGAAGGGGCAATACATCAGTAAAAGAAAACTGTATGATTCAATCACTGATATATCTCTTTTAAACTGCCTTTGGCAGGAGAAAGACTCAATTCTACTTGAGACCACAAAAGATACTGGCAGTAAGACTAGTAGCTAATACAAACAAAGTTGGTTCATTTATTGGATTTGATATCAGACAGTTCCATATATCATCTTAAACATTACATTGATCATTGTGATCCTCAGTAATATAACATTTGGAAAATTGCTGTAGCATAATATTTAAGGGATTTCCATCTTTACAGAGGATAAACTTTTCACCAATATTTTATTATTGAAGTGTTCTTGTTTTAAATCAAGAATATAACAGTTAAACAATAAAAATATAGGAAGATTATAAAGAATAAATGTCCATGACATGTATATAATGACATGGTCATGGAAATATTGCAACTTACATCAAATGTCATTGTATGTGTGTCGCCATTTTGGTATTACAATTTACCTATGGAAACCTCTCTAACTGCCAGCCATAATTTGATTTAATACATCTCTCAAGCGAATTAACTTTCTCTCTCCCACCACTCACACGACCAAGTACAAAACTTTTAAATATAAATATATAAAGCGTTTTAGTAAAAAAAATCAGCCTGTTCTTAGAAAAAGTTAACCGACAATAATGAATATGATAATATATCCTTTGCTAACAACTGACATTTTTTTTTAAAAAATAATTTGTTAGATTGTGTAATCATGCTCATGTTAAGTTTGAGTAAATCACACTTTAAAGACCAACAGAATTGAATTCCATTTTGTGCTTCCATGTTGATTAATTGTTTTAGCTGAATAAATTTTGTAAAATGAACTGAAAGAGTGCAAGAAGGGCCCAAAAGAAATTTAAGCTCTTGTTTGAGTTCAGAACAGACAGAAATTAGGATACCCATGGTTCGCAAATTGTCTGTTGAACTCTAATATTTTCCATGAGTCAGATATAAAGCTGCTGTTTTTTCCACAACATTGAATACACTAGGAAAAATTTAAAATTAGGAAGGTAGTTACTAATTCTTAATTCTTTCTAACTCAATTATTATGAGTGACCATAGAAGGCATCTGTATTTAATTCTATAGAACAAAGTATGCCCCATATCTATGCATGTGTTTCTGTTGTTCCTTGTATTATGTCTATATGTTTGGGGTGTATCTGTATACCAGAAAGCCTGGAACAAACCATCTAAGGTCCACTCTGGATCATATTCCAAGGAAGAAGAATGAACAGAGGGTGAGTTGAGAAGACTTGGAGCACACTCCTTCTGTCTGAACATATGGGTGGGCAGAAATGATTGAAGAATGCAGTCCTGAAGATAACCAGACCCTCTGCCATGAAGATAAGACAAAATACTGAAAAAGTAAGAGAGGTTAACAGCAAATTGTCAAAATGGGAAATCAGCTTCCAGTCTCTTCTTTTTCAAATGAGATCTATTAATTTGAAACATGGCTGGCAGTGCAGTGCTTTGGAGCATACGAGAACACAAATGTTGCCAACTTCCACGTACAATTCTTTAAAGCAGCTGCATCTTTTCCTGGGGTAATTCAAATTCATACAATTATGCTTGATGTTGGTAGTGAATAACAACTACATTAAAGAGAATCATCTTTTGAAAGTATTTTCCCTATTTTTCTACAACTCTTCCTAAACATGATCACTTTAGATGAAAATAATTAAGATACACACATACTTACAAGATAATTTTTGTTTTTATAAAGTGGCTTTTCCATTAAGCAATATTAACTAGATTCATTTGCAATAAGTACAATCTATAAACTGTTTATAATTCTTTACTTGCTTTTTCTAGCAGAATATCATTTCCCAGATAACTGTTGCTTCTCTTTTGTTCTTTCCTTGCTCCAGATAAGATAGCTACTGCTCAGTGGTGGGATTCATTTTTTTTAACAACTGGTTCTGTGGGCGTGGCTTAGTTGGGGGTGTGGCTTGGTGGTCATGTGACCGGGTGGGCATGGCTAGCTGGTCATGTGACCGGGGTGGGCGTGGGTATGTGCATAGGGACTACTCAGAGGGCTGAAAAAAGTCATTTCTGACTGGGCCTCACACTTTTGACCAGTCCTCACACTTATGACCATCCTCACATTTATGCCCGTTGCGGCATTCTTAACAACCATGTCACTCATTTCACAACTGCTTCTCTTCATCATGGTGACAAGATAGGGCAAAAACGTAAAATGTGAGGACAGTCGTAAGTTTGAGGACTGGTCAAAAGTGCGAGGACCAATCAAAAATAACTTTTTCAGCCCTCTGAGTAGTCCATGTGCACAAAATGACTACCCAGAGGGCTGAAAAAAGTGATTTCTGACAGGTCCTCACACTTTTGACCGGTCTTCGCACTTATGACTGGTCATCATTTATGCCCATTGTAGCATTCTTAACAACCATGTCACTCATTTCACAACTGCTTCTCTTCACCATGGTGACAAAATAGGGCAAAAACATAAAATGTGAGGACAGTCGTAAATTCGAGGACTGATCAAAAGTGCGAGGACCAGTCAGAAATAACTTTTTCAGCCCTCTGAGTAGTCCATATGCATAAAAGGATACAGCAATAGAGAGGGATGAAGGAAGGGAAGGGAAATTAGAGTAGGAGTGAGGGTAAGAGAGGGAGGAAGAGAGGAGGAGAAGGAGAAAGGAAGAGGAAGTAGGGAGGAGAAGAAGAGAGGGGGAAAAGAAAGTAAGAAGGAAAGAAAAGAGAGAGGTGGTAGGTTTGAGGAGAAAGATTGCTGTACAATAAAAAAGATGAAAGGGAAGAAAGCCAACCCCAAACAAATATAAAGATATTAAGATAAAGAATGAATTGTTAAACTTTAAAGAATAAAAGAGAACAAATATGAATAAATAACAATAATTAGAAACACACATACAAACATACAATGTATTTTCTTTGAACAGAGTATTTGGCCGGTTCACAAATTTAAACAGTGTTTAGTCATTTCAATTAAATTTACAATTTCTATATTTCCTTTCTGCCATATTTATTCCTCATCTATTTTTTAAAAAAACCAATATTACCCTTCATCCTCATCTCTAATCTTAATCAAATTCTTGATTAATTCTTAATCAAATATCTTTTTTGTATATCAATCAATATGTACATGAATATTCCAATTATTTCCATGCAATCCAATTTCTTACAAATCAATTAATTATATTTAACAATAATAATAAACCAAATAATTTCCCCTATATATTCCTCCAAACCACAACTTAACCATTTCTGCTTTCAACACAATATACAATTAATAGTATCTCAATTATTACAATTCCATAGTTAAATAGAGCTTTTTTCTTTTGTGTTTTAAAATCTTGAACTTTCCTCTTTTGCCCTAAATTTCCCATTGTTTGCAGTTTTGCACCTACCTTTTTTGGTGAGGAAAAAGAAAAAGAAATCTCCCTCTGCCTCATTTTGTCACGTTGCAGCAAAGACCCTGCTTTACTTTCAGTTTCGCTTTTTCAGCATAGCTAGGCTAGGGGAAAAAAAATCTGCTCCAGCACTCTTTGTAGATAGCAACAGAGCCCTGGCAAAACAGCTGAGAGCAAATCAGCTGAGAGTCGGGAGGCCGATCTAATCAACTTGTGCTAATTAACCGATGCTGAAGCTGAAGGGACTGTTTTTTCTTGCTGTTTGCTTGCAAGGAGGTAAGTGCTGCGAGGCACAGGCCAAAGGGTGGGGGCCACCCTCCTTGCCACTTAGTCCCCCCTGCCGCCCCCCTTGCCTCTTACCGCCCCCTAAGGCATTCCACCGCCCCCAGGGGGTGGTACCGCCCACTTTGGCAACCACTGGCTTAACTACTTAACTACTTAACAACTGGTTCTACCAAAGTAGAATCCCACCACTGGGTCTACCCATTTATTTTTGCAGGCGTCGGTCTACTCATTTGTTTTCTTTTAACACTGATCAGCTGTAGGGCGGCCCTTTGAAGCCCCGCGTCAGCTGCAAGGCCAATAAAATTATAAAAAAACACCAAACCATTTGTTAAATTGCTGGCTCGCCCACCCCTCGCCCAGTGGTGCGGAGGGGCAGGGCAAGGGGCGGGGCGAGCCAGCAATTTAACAAACGGTTCGGCCAAACTGCCTAGAACCGGCAGAATCCCACCACTGCTACTGCTCCTATTCACTGATTAGAATCAGATCCCACCATAAATACAATCTTCTCTTGCAACATATATTCACAGAATATGTTTCAAAGGGTTAATCATTTGAAAATCCCACCATATGAGAAATATCTTTCTTTGTAAGAATTTAAAGTGAAAAAACCATTAACCCCTCTTTCCTCACCTTGGAGCAATGACTGGATGAAAATTTGGGGAGATGAGCCCAACACACTTTCAGAATATCAGAAAGAAGAAAACCAAATTCAGATTTCAACCATAAGAAACATTTCTAGAGAGGATGTACATGTGGAGATAGCAAAATTCCCATGAGAGATGTACATGACATATAATAAGCAACTATATGTTTTAATTAATCTTCAGCTGACATGTATTTCACATATTTACCATCAATTAACTTTTACAGTTATTTTAAGGAGCTGCTTCCTAAACACTTTTTTTCTGCTGTCCCTTTTACTTACTAAGAGCCTCTACATGTAATTATGGATAATAAAATGAGTCAGTAGTTGCTGGGTGCGGGTAGGATTATTTTTAAACCAGACCTACTGATTTATGGAAATGCAGTAAGTGGGTGCACAAGGGAGGAAACATTTCTCCCACAGAAACTTTTGTAATGTAACTTCAGCTGAAATGATCTTAAACTCAGTGGCTCTCATGGGATGAGGAGGTAATTGTCTTTTTATAGCTCTAGAGAGACTGCCTTCGGGACAACCTCACAGGGCATGAAAATTTGCAACGCTAACACAAGGCAGTGCAATTATTGGCTTCAAAAACAGGATGCCTGAATCAGACATTCCATGTACCAGCTGGGCCAAGGCTAGAATAAGCTTATTAGGATGTTCTTGCCCACATAAAGTGAGGAAGGAAGATAGAATTAGGGAAGAGTCAAGTTGTCTGAGGTTACAAAACACCAAGAAGTTCATATAAAGTTGCTACTGAAGGAATCATCAAGATCAATCTGTGAGTCAACTAATAATAGAATTATGAACTCAAAAGAATCAGATATGAGTGAAATTAATATGAAAAGGTGTATTATCCAGGAAAATAAAAAAGATGAAGTTTTCTGGTTTAAAAAATTGAAATTGCTTTCTAAAAATATTGCCAATAAGGTGCTTAATTTGATATGCAAGTTCTCATAGTAAAATTTCTCCTTAGCTTATGTTCACTATCCCTTTTCTTAGAAGTACATTTTGAAATACTATTATTGGATGATGGTTAATAAAGTGAAATTTAATCCACACACACAGAGTAGGGCTACCAAATCTGGATTGCAAAAATCCATCTGGCTTTGAAGAATTCATCCTTGTGCCATCTAGTCATCATCTGCCGACTGCAAATCACTGGCAGCTGCTCAAACATGTCTTCATCTTCCTTGAATTTGTTCATTTGACATTATAATATTTCTCCAGAGTCTCATCTCTTGTTATCTCATTTTTCTAAGTAGATGCAGCCAGGAAGCATCATCCAACCAGCTGAAAATAAAACATGTGATGTATCAGTCAGGAATAAGAGAAATAAGTAAGTAATTTAGATTAAAGGAATTGCCCTTATTTGAAGGATGAAGTGGAAAGCTTGATAATATACTTGAAGATTTTATAGCCATCCATTTGTAATCATGATCATGCCAAAATGTACTCGGACATGACCTAAGATTCATCTTTTTGTATGTGCATCACAACATCACATGCATGAAGATATTTATCTTGAGTCATCACACTGTACAGCACATCTCATCATGTTCCACCTTGGCATTCCAGCACATGTTAATAGAGTAGAGTAGAGTAGAGTAGAGTAGAGTAGAGTAGAGTAGAGTAGAGTAGAGTAGAGTAGAATAGAATAGAATAGAATAGAATAGAATAGAATAGAATAGAATAGAATAGAATAGAATAGAATTCTTTATTGGCCAAGTGTGATTGGACACACAAGAAATTTGTCTTGGTTCATACGCTCTCAGTGTACATAAAAGAAAATTATGGGAGATCTGGCTTTTTCCTTTTAATTCCTAAGTCCCAGTTATGGTCTGCAGAGTCTTTTTTTTTTTTAGCGATGATTCTATATAATAGATACTCAAGGAGGTGGAGAGCATGAACATTCAGGAAATCAATTTGAATAGGCAGATGAACTAGACACTAGATGTAAGTTTTCCTTATGTCGACTGCATATATGAAGTAGAAGTAAAAATAGAAGTATTTTTGCTTAGTTAAAGATAATACTCTCAGAGTTATGGAGGAAGTAAAATAAGCATTTACTTTCTGTCATTCAATTTGGCTTCCTAGATTGGATTCAATAATGAAGAACTTTATCAGTAAGTCACATTTTGAAAGTGTTAGAATTATTACAATTTGTGCACTGATGGCAGAGTCATTATTCTTTTTCAGAGTATGATTCTGACTTATATTTCATAGTGATCATCGGTATAGCATTGTCATTTATGTACTGTAATTATAGTCAACAAATTGTCTTTTTGAGTGACATCAGCAGAGGTATGAAGTAATATTTGCCAAGTGTGTATATTGCTTATTTTCAGGCTATATATTTGCAGCTCTGTAAACTGTCACAAAATAACTTATAAATATTTCATCATTTTCATTAATAAAAAATGTAGAATTTTGTTTCAGCTAGATGGCATGATGGCTGAACTATCTGTGATGCTTATTATTAAGCAATTACCAAGCTCAGCCACGATTGCTTTAAATGGGGTGTTGGGTTTATACCAGCAACCGTTTATGTTACTGGATGTGATCTAAGAAGATGCTTTTAAGCATCTGTACAAAGTATAACATTTTCTGTAATTATGAAACATAATCAAGAGGACTGAACATTTAGAGGCCTAACTCTTTCCATTCAAATGCCACTATTTTTAAAGGCACTCTAAACATTAAATGCTAAAGTTACTAAAATCAGTGAATTAGGTCATCTCTAGTCCTGTGGGATCTAAAAAAGAAGTATGACAGAATGTGTAGCCTATCTTCCAATCTTTAAGTTCAAAAAGAGAGATATGGTTATGATAATGAATTAGCACATGAAGATAGTGGTGGAATTCAAATTTTTTTACTACCAGTTCTATGGGCGTGGCTTGGTTGGCGTGGCTCAGTGGGCATGGTGTGGCTTGCTGGGCGTGGCTTGGTGGCCATGGCAGGGGAAGGATACTGCAAAATCTCTATTCCCACCCCACTCCAGGGGAAAGATATTGCAAAATCTCCATTCCCACCCCACTCTGGGGCCAGCCAGAGGTGGTATTTGCCGGTTCTCCGAACTACTCAAAATTTCCGCTACCGGTTCTGCAGAACCTGCTAAATAGCACCCTGCATGAAGATTTATTTGTAATTGCAGTATGTGAAATGATCAGTAAAGTTGTAATGCCATGAAGTACGGTTCTGTAAATATTTGTTATATTAATGCAAGTGAAGCAAGATATCTCAGAACTAGAGAAACCACAGGCATGGTAAATGCAAAAATGTGTCCATTAAGAAAAAAACTGCATGAAAACCATATGAGTTTTCATAGGGATTTTTTTAAAAAAACAACACACATACCCAAATACTGGAGACTGATACAAACAAAAATGGGAAAATAAGAACCTGAGCAAAATCAGGCTAGATTAATCCATCCCTAATAGAAAAACTTTCAGTTGCATGTTCTTACCCTGTAGATAGAATAATATTCTCAGAACCACAAGACCTGTGTTCTGACCCAGCCTTAGCAGAAACAAGTAACAGTCTCCTTGTCCCGAAAAACCCCTCTTTATTATCTCCTGTGAATTAATGGCATTCACACACCAAAAACTGCAAGCAATAATCATTCAAAGAGTTAACTGCAGTAACAGACCTTATCAGTTCCTTGAGATAATTGCCAGGCCAGACGCTTCCAGCATCAAAGCTGTAAATTATGTTCTGGCAAGCAGTCTCTGAGGCACGAAACACAATGAGCCAAATCTTCCGAAATCCAAACAGTTGTCTCCTACAACCACCACTCCCCTTCCCTTCTATTTATTCCTCAGCCAGGGAGGGGCCATTCAGCGTCCACGTGTGCCTTGCTTCCTTAGTCGACTCCTTGTCCTCAGTTGTTCTCCTCTCCTAACAGCTCTACGCATACATGCATCTAGAACAGGCCCCAGCTGTTCTACCTACCCACTTATCTCAGCTTCTGAAGGCAGCTGCCTCTCCGGTGGCTGGGAGATGTTGGACGGCCCTGGCTCTATCTCTTCTTCTGACACAGACCATCCATCAGAGCCTTCCTCAGACTCCAGTACCTCCTCATTGTCCAAGTCTGCCGCCAGCTCCACTGGCAGCTAGTGGGCCACAACAACCTGAGAGAAACACATTAGGATTGACTGATTATGGTTCTAATGTTATCAACAAATTGGTTTTAACATCTTGAAATGTTTAGTTTCAACTAGCTGATGAGAAAGTAGTCTGTCTCCATTTTGAGGGTCATTTATATTGCTTTTTAAGGGCTGAATAGCTGTCTTATTATGGGATGATCACTGTTCTTTGACTGCTACTCAGTTAATGAGTTTTCTTTATTCAATTTCTATAGCTGCCCATATCAGTCAATGACTCTGACCAGCTTACTATTCCAAAAACATATTCCAATTAAAATTGGAAATTTTACTAAATAATAATAAATAGTACTAAAAACATTTTAAAACAATAAAAATAATAAAAGAGTTTGGACTATAATAGTTTTATAGTTTTATTATGACATTTATATGCTTCCTGTCATAGCAAGAAGTGACTCTAGGCAGCTTACAACAAATAAAGGAATAGTAAAACATTAAAATATTACAATAATAAATATAACACTAAAATTAATCTTAAAATTGACAAAGATGGTGAGGAAGGAAACAAAGAACACAGGGAGTGAAAGCAGAACCTTCTTTTAGTCCATTAGCCACCTTCTGTATGATGCACCCCCATCAGGGCCCTGGACCAATTGGCAGAGCCCTTGGAGTACCTATTCTCATTTCTAATTCAGTAGCATGTAATTTTGTCCATTTTTATACAAATGCACCAAATGCACAGTTTGGTGCAATGGTTAAGGCATCAGGCTAGAAACCAGAAGACCATGAGTTCTGGTCCTGCCTTAGGCACAAAGCCAGTTGGGCCAGTCACTTTCTTTCAGCCCTAGGAAAGAGCCAATGGCAACAACTTCTGAAAATCTTGCCAAAAAACTGTTGGGGCTTCTCCAGTCTCCAAGAATCAGACACAATTGAACAGAAGGAGAAAAAAAATATCCAAATATGACATCTTCAAATAGATTGGACTTGTCTTTTCTTTTTCCTGCATATTTTCTAGATACTCTCATACTATGCTTTTTGTCTAAGGCTCCTCAATGTAACCATCTCCATTAAATGTGTGTAAGCATAACCCTAATCTCTACAAAAAAGAAATAATGGCAAATTATTGAAAACAACTTACATTATGCTATTATGCTTCGTATCATTCCCTTTTTTTCAATTCTACCCAAAGTTCTTTGCATAGTCTCCTTAACTGGTTTGTATTTCATAGTGCATGTTTATAGAAGATCCCATCATGTTTTGAAGAATGAGTTCAAATGATAGATATAAAATATTGTTACTACTGCTCTTATTTTATTAAACTTAAATTGCTGTACCTTAAGTTAGAAATATAAAAAGAGATATAGTAATGCACTGTTACATAGTACATTTAATGCATAAGCTCTGTATCAGACAACTGATCTGGTAAAGGTAAAGGTAAAGGTAAAGGTAAAGGTAAAGGTAAAGGTAAAGGTAAAGGTAAAGGTAAAGGTTCCCCTTGCACATATGTGCTAGTTGTTCCTGACTCTAGGGGGCAGTGCTCATCTCCGTTTCTAAGCCGAAGAGCCAGCGCTGTCCGAAGACGTCTCCGTGGTCATGCCAAAGGCGCACGGAACACTGTTACCTTCCTACCAAAGTGGTCCCTATTTTTCTACTTGCATTTTTTTCGTGCTTTTGAACTGCTAGGTTGGCAGAAGCTGGGACAAGTAATGAGAGCTCACTCTGTTATGTGGCTTCGAACTGCTGAACTGCCAACCTTTCGCTCGACAAGCTCAGCGTCTTAGCCACTGAGCCACTGCATCCCCCCTGATCTGGTACTTCCCCTTTAAATTGTTTCCTAAAATTCATAACAAAGGGAAAGACATATCTAAGATCAAAGGATATTTTTTATCCAAAGTTTTTTTTTATCAATTAATGCCCTGAAAATATGACTAAGTCAAATTCTGCACTAATCATGGCCTTCTTCCTTGGTATGGAAGGCATACCATTCTACATTATTATTTTAACCACATGTTGGGAGAAAAATCCCTTGAAACAAAACTTCATCTTTTCCTCCTATTTTGTGGAAGTGTATTACATATTAGAACTTCATACAGATAAAGTTGTTTTTCAACTCAATGTTGCCTTTACTGTGAATTCTTTAAATTTATATACAGTGGTGTTTATCTCACTGACAACAATACACCAGAAGTCACCTCTTGATTTAAATTCATCTGGTCTGCTTTGATTAAGTCTGTGATGAAGCCATAATAAAGTAGAGTTTCAACTGCTCCTATACAAGACAGAATGTGCAAAAAGAGGAAAAATAGGAAGACAAACAAGGTATAGAATAACATAGAATAAGCTGGTTGGGAGAGACCTTGGAGGTCTTCTGCTCCACCCGCTGTTCAAGCAGGTGAAATTGAAAATTACTAGGGAGAAGTAAATCTTCAATTTTATTGTAACTATATAATCCTATACAAACTTTCAAGATTTAAATTTTGCAGAATAAAATGTGGTTTATTTGAAGTTAGGTGCAGGTAGTCCTTGATTTATGATCATGATTAAGCCCAAAATTTCCATTGCTAAGTAAGCTACCTATTAAGTGAGTTGCATCTCATTTTATGACTTTTTTTTTTTGGCCACAGTTCTTAAGCGAATCACTACAGTTATTAATTGAATCATACCATCATTAAGTTATAAGTGGTTAAAGTTATACTGAGTTTCAGCCATGACATAGGCAAATTCATCTTGGAGGATGGAAGAGGAGGACAGAAGAATACTGCCTGAGAGAATATCAATCCCTGAATCCTACTGCCTTAAATTGAGATGAGGAGACATTTTCAGGCTTCCTGTGTCATCTATATCTTTAAGCGTTTCCTCCTATTGTTACTAAAAGAGGGTTAATAAGTGTACTCCTTCCAAACCAAGGTTCTAGGAAGGCTTCCTGAATCCATTCTTCATGCCTCCAAGTGTCTTCTTTCTCTTCCCCTGTCTGTGGAGCATTAATACTGAAGAAAAACTAGCTATAAAGATTTCCAGTGTGGGACATCTAGTGGCAGATGTTATTTTCTACCTGGCCAAAGGGAAATCACTATTGCTACGTTCTAAAAGTGATCTCTTCCTGAGAAGAAAACACTGCAACTTTAATCCAAGGAGGAAACTGGTAAAAATTGTAAAAGAAAATACAAATGTATCTGTTGGGGAATTATAGCAACCAGGTCATTTGAAAATTGCTAGGGATAATCACTAGAATTGGAAGGTTTGAAAAGGAGCAGATTGATCTGTAAATGTAATCACACTTAATTTGAACTTGGGTTAACCAAAATAGGCTCAACATTTCTAACAAAAGCCTCTCTATTTCTATGCAATAATCAAGAAAAGGAGACCCAGATGCTGGCTATTTCAAATGTAATTCCTGTTTAATATGGATGGTGACAAGAAATTGGACCATATTTGAATGGATTTGGCACACATCCATGACAGGGTAAGCAGCAAGAACCATGATATCTATCTTGGGAATCCATTATATAGTGACAGCAAAATCAGGAAGAAAGATATGAGAGCTGGAGAAGTACCAGGATCTGAAGGAGGAACTAGAGAGGATATGGAAAGTAAAGGCCAAAGTGGTCCCAGTGGTGGTAGGAGCACTCGAGGCGATGACTCCAAAGCTGGGAGAGTGGCTCCAACAGATCCTAGGAAAAACATCAGAGCTTTCTGTCCAGAAGGGTGCATTGCTGGGAACAGCTTAGAACCTGCACAAAACCCTCGAATTCCCAGGCCTCTAGTAGAACCTGAGTCTGAGGAAGACACAAAGCATTCATAAGGGTAAGAAGGGAGTTTTTTTAAAAAAAATGTGTATCTGTGTATCTATCCATATTCCAAATCTACCACATTTCTTATTTTATTTTAAAATAAGAAATGTGTCCACTGAATCAAAAATTATGCCAAAATCTCATCTATGAACTATTATTCAAGTTGCGGTTTGTTTATTTAGTTTGTCAAACATGTACAAGATAACAGGTATAAGTATAAACATGGATATGAACACAGGAAATGAGTACAAATAAATGGGGACAGTAGGACAGAGACAGTAGGCACGCTGGTGCGCTTATGCACACACCCTTTACAGACCTCTTAGGAATGGGGTGAGGTCCACAGTAGACAGTTTAAAGTTGAAGCTGTGGGTTTTTTTTTTTTTTTTTTTTTTTTTTTTAATTTGATTTATATGCCGCCCTTCTCCGGAGACTCAGGGCGGCTTACAATGCGTTAAGCAATAGCCTTCATTCTTTTGTATATTTTTTTTTATACAAAGTCAGCTTATTGCCCCCACAAACTGGGTCCTCATTTCACCTACCTTAGAAAGGATGGAAGGCTGAGTCAACCTTGAGCCTTGGAGAGATTCGAACCAGCAGAAATTGCAGGCAGCTGTGTTAATAACAGGGTGCACTAAACCCCTGTACTATCAAGGCTCTTGATAGGTTTGAGGATGTAACAACAGAGTCAGGTAGCTCTGTTGCTGAAGTCGTATTTTCTGAAATCGAGTATGGAGCGGTTTACCTTGAGTTTGTATCTATTGTATGCCCGTGTATTATTGAGGTTGAAGCTGAAATAGTCATTGACAGTTCATCTTTGGATGATATATATCTATAAATACCTCTTGATAAATCTCTACCAAGTTATTCATTTCCAATGTGATCTAAAGGCAGGCAAAGTATACTAAAAGTATCTTTTTTAAAAAAATCGGATCAGTTTAGATTGACAATATTTCATTTCAAAAAAGCTCTTTTTTCTCTATGAAGTGAAATAGAGTGAGCTATGTTTAGAGCAAGCCTCATCATTTTGTTCTTTGAGTGAATACATTTTGATCTTTGCCTGTAAACAGATTGTGACATCTTTTAAAGGGACAAGTATATGTTACTTCAGTTGGATGATTCATCAAATTTGTCAATTCAAGGACTTTATCATGCTCTCTATATTCAGAGACTAGAAATAGGACTGGTTATTTGAAAATAATGCAGTGGTGCTTTGGAAATTGCCCTAGTACATGATTAGTCTCATACCTTCAAAATGTATTGGAATTCCAGCTCCCAGAGTTTTAGGCAGTATGGACAATGGCAAGATCAGTTGAAGAGATTCCATAAATGCTACCCCTCCCCTTAAATAGCCTTCAGTCACAGTTGGGGCTTGATATAAAGCCTCTTTATAAACATGTGGAAGGAAGAAGTTCACAGCACTTTTTCCACTGTTCAATAAATTGAATACAAGTATGCAAACACCAGGATTGCACAGTTTTTCCAGGCTGGGCTTGGACTTGGATCGGCATGACAGCATTCTAAAAAATAGCAGGCCAAGCCAGGACAAAGTGTAAATCTGATTTGACTTACAGCAACTTTATCTTAAATTTTAGATACATTAAATGTAATGCTGAATAGTTTTCTCTTTTCTCATATTCAAATTCAGTTAGCAAATTTGGGAGACTCTGAATGTTTGGAAGCTTTACATTGTCATGATGTGGTTACTAAATTGAGAGTCAGCTATTATTAGAGTTAATCAATTGTATCAACAACTAATCATTATTCAGCTTCAAAACTGAACTGCGGAAAAACAGTTTGTTGCATAATTGAAATGGCAAGAGAAAGAAGAAGCAGAAATAAAATTGCTATGTATATAAAAAGGGAATTGCCACTTCTTGACAAAGAAACATCAACTATTTTAGTGACTTTTTTGTTTTCTTTTCTTTTGTTTTGTTTTCTTTTGTTTTGTTTTGTTTTGTTTTGTTTTAGAATACAATAAAAAAAATATTTAGCTCTGCTATGGTATACATCTGAGAGCGTAAGTTGAGCTCAAGTCTAAAGCTTAATCAAAACCAAAGTTGAGTATTCAGGAACGTTTGCCAAGGTCTTATCAATAAGGTTGACATCTGGGATCTATGTTTCTTTCTACTAAATGTAACCTTTCTAGGTGCAGGTTAATATTTAGCATGTGCTAAATATGCAGAAGAAAACCATGACTTTATCCTTTGACCCCTTGTGGCTTGGTCCTGTTATCTACTTATGGAAAGGACATTTGTGTAGACATCCCTTTACTGAGATGAAGAGGAACTGTTTTCATCCGGCTGTTTTCTTTGTTGTTCTTTTTTTAAAATACTGCTTCATAATCTTTCTAATGTTTTCAAGTTTTTAATACCAAATCAATTTAATAAATATAAAAGAATAATAATAATAAATTCTTTATATAAACATGTTTGGGAGGAAAAAGGGAGGTTAGAAAATAAAGATTTTGTAATTTTGACTACAATGCTAGTTAGCTTTCAAGTGACCTTGACCAACACAAGGTAATCAGCTCATGTCCACAAGACACTGTAAACAAGAACATTTAGCAAAGGCAATTGGGTCTTCTAAAGTAATCCAAAAACAATTATGGGATAATGTCATTGAACTAACAATTGGCATTAGCGCCTAGATTTAAATAGGTCACTATGACCAAACTGCTCACTGGAAGGGATAATAAAACTTAAATAGTTTGGCTAACACAATATGAAGGCAAATATCATTGGAAAAAGATCCTGATACTTGGAAAACATGAGGGGATTTGAGAAAGACCTTGATAGAAGAAGTAAAGAAGGAGTAATAGATAGGAAAATAATGGTAAAATCCTGCCTGTAAGGCCAAAAAGAGTCAATGTAAGTGAATGAATGAACAACAGGTAAAGCAAATATTTTAAGAATTAAAATCTGTTATTTTAAATATTTCTAGATACTGTCTAAGAAAGTAGGGTCACAGTCAATCCACCTACCTGCATTGCATACATGGGCTTGTTCCTGTAGGATTTTTATTGTTGAAACATAGTTCCTACTAAGGTTATGTTATCAATTTGATAATAATATTTAAATCTCACCTTAATTGTCAAACCAAATACTGAGCCTAGCATCTTACTGCCTCCTTGGGATTGTGGAAAGTAAGAAAAGGGATATTTGAGAAGGGTATTTTGTGTGTAGAACAGAGGTGGGTTTCAGCAGGTTCTGACCAGTTCTGGAGAAATTTAGCAGAAATTTTGAGTAGTTCGGAGAACCAGTAGTAAAAATTCTGACTGGCCCCACCTCCATCTATTCTCTGCCTCCCAAGTCCCAGCTGATTGGGAGGAAATGAGGATTTTGCAATAACCTTCCCCTGGATTGGGGAGGGAATGGAGATTTTACAGTATCCTTCCCCTGGAGTGGGGTGGGAATGGAGATTTTACAGTATCCTTCCCCCGCCACGCCCACCAAGCCATCCCCACCAAGCCACACCCACAGAACCGGTAGTAAAAAATTTTGAAACCCACCACTGGTGTAGAAGGAAGAATTTTGTTTTCTGATCACTGCAGATTGGCTTCAGAAATGAACCAATGAATCTCCAATTACTTGAAGATGAATGTGGAATGTCATAAGGAAAACAGATTCTGAGCTTGCCTATCTATCTACAGTGAAAGTGAAAATTCATAGTAAAATGCATGTTCTGGTAGGAATACCCTTTTAATGGTACATTGTGATATAGTGGTACCTTGGTACTCAACTGCTTTGAAACTCATTGAATTTGGTACTCAATGCATTTTGATGCAAAAGTTTTGTCCCAGTACTCATCATTTGTTTGGTACTCAATGCACAAACTAGAACTTGTTGGTGTCAGTTACCTTGTGATTCACTATATTATTCCTTATGAGAAAAATATATTTGGTACTCAGCATTTTGGTACTCATTGTGCTCCCTGGAATCAATTAACAATGAGTATTGACATACCATTGTATGCAGATTGGGACCTCTGCAATAATTCACCTCTAATGACAGAACAATCGTTCCTATTTCTTTTAAATTAGTTCTGAAAAGCTTGTGATTCTGGGAATAAAAGTGTTCCCCTAGAATAGGAATATTAAATTTTAATATTATACTGCCAAACATCAATTGTTCAGTTTATTGCAATTTTATTATTTTTTAAAAAATGTAAAAGCAGCTTACAATAGACAGTACATTTTTTTTAAAAAAAGATGAACATTTTAAATCTCTCCAAAACTTGAGGCCAGGGGGTGGGTGGGGGAAAATCTCAGTATGGGTGACACAGCTCACTAAGATTTTATCACTGCCCCACCCATTACAGATATTTTCCCCTCTGCCATTAGCATTAGCAAATCTTGGCAACTAAGCTTCAATTCTGAGCCACAAGCTAATTGGAAAAGAACAGTTCTGTGTCCTGCTTTGATTGAACCACCTATTTCTCAAATCTGTTTGTGATGACTGCCTAACTTTAGATATTTCTATCTGCTTAATGATGATTAATTATTAGCCAGTATCTCTAGTATCCATCAAGTATTTTATTGTTGCTTTTTATTCACATTTGTCAGTATTACAGTTTTTCTGCAAGACTCTACAAAAGATACCAAAGCATTAGCAAGTAATCTGCATTTAGGGTGGGAGTAGATGTACTATAATGATTATTATACAAGACATAAGTGGATAATTTTCTTTCATTAACTGACAGGTTTGCCATAGAAATGAATAAATAGAAACCTAGCAAATCTAAGAATAATAATTAAAAAAATACTGAGTTTCAGATAGGATTAAGAATCATGCTATTCACTATTTTTGAAATTGCTAACTGCTTTTCTTTTTAGATTTAAAAAAAAATTGCTATTGCAATTCTCATGAAATGTAATACATTTTTTTTTATCATTTATACAATAATACCCATATTTTTCAGTAAATAAATGGAGAAGAAGATTCAGAAACAATTGACGAGACATTCTGTCATGGCTACTCCAAGTATGCCTCTACCCAAGGAGGAGAAAGAGATCAGGGGCAAAGTAGGATACAACAGCTGAAAGACCAGATCCTATAACATCAGATCCAAACCCTGGAGCTATGGCAGAACTAAGACCTGTCATTCTAACTGAGCAAACATGAGATCGATGAATCATCTGACCAAAAGAACATTGACAATGATATATTAAACTCCACAAGAACAAAGTGATGGAGAATGCCATACTGTTTGGAAAAGCATCTTGAGAGTAATTGTCTACTCTGGAGTAAGCTGTTGCAGTCTGACCTAAGCATAGTATACAAAATTATCTGCTACAATGTCGTACCTGTCAATGACTACTTCAGCTTCAACCGCAATAATATACGAGCACACAATAGATACAAACTTAAGGTAAGCCACTCCAAACTTGATTGCAGAAAATACGACTTCAGCAAAAGAGTGGTCAATGCCTGGAATGCACTACCTGATTCTGTGCTTTCATCCTCAAACCCTTTAAACTTTAAGGTTAAAGTTTATTTATTTATTTAATTTATTTATTTTTGACAACCATGTATAAGATAACAGATATAAGTATAAACATGATTATGAATACAGGAAATGGATGCAAATAAATGGGGACAGTAGAACAAGGACAATAGGGACGTTGGTGCCATGCACACCCCTTACAGACCTCTTAGGAATGGGGTGAGGTCAACAGTAGATAGTCTAAGGTTAATCTACTGTTGACCTCACCCCATTCCTAAGAGGTCTGTAAGGGGTGTGCATGGCACCAACGTGCCTATTGTCCTTGTTCTACTGTCCCCATTTATTTGCATCCATTTCCTGTATTCATAATCATGTTTATACTTATATCTGTTATCTTATACATGGTTGTCAAAAATAAATAAATTAAATAAATAAATAAATAAAGTCATTGTTCATGTAATCCAGCTAACTGGTATTAGATATGTTCAAATGAAAACAGTGCTTCCATCATAAAAAGCTCTTCTGGATAGTAACAGCTTCAATAATATCCCTGCCTTATATGTTTTGTGTTTTATTTATTTATTTATATCTATGCCACCATCTCACTGATACAGTGACTTTGAGAGGTTTACAATATAATAACAAAAAGTGATAACATTAGAAAAAAAAAAGGAATAGAGAAGTTAAACATTAAAAACTGAGATGTGGGTAGGAATCTTCTCTAATTCATCAGTCACCTCCAGTGTAGGATGTCTTTGTTGGAGCCCCAGGCCAAGCAGCAGAGCCACATTTTGAGGCTCTTCTGGAAGGCCAGGATGGGAGTGGATGTCACCTCCAATAGAAGAATATTCCAGCGGGTGGGAGCCACAGCAGAAAAGGCTCTTCCCCGCCACTGAAATTCTTTGGCTGAGTGATCCAAAGTAAGTCCCTTGCACTGAAAAGAGCAGGGTGGGTTAGTCCCATCGGACTGAGATGGTTCCTTAGATACCCTGGACCCATGCAATAAAGGGTTTGAAGTTAATGATCAACACCTGGAATTGGACTCAGAAGAAACTGGCAGCCACTGCAATTTACATAACAGTGGTGTCACATGTGTCATCCAGAACTGTTCTATACCAGTTGTAATTTCCAAATACTCTTCAAGGATAACTCCATGCAGTTTATGTTGCAATAATCCAACTGAGAGATGACTAGCGCATGAGTGACGGTGCACAGTCCCCTTAAATTCAGGTTTTGCCTGGTTACCTAGAAATCCTGTCCTTAACCAATATTTAATGATGCCATGTTGCTTATTCTCTGTTGCTGATATAAAATTGTGAATGCACGTGTCCTGGCTTCGAAAGAAACAAACTTAATAAATGTTAATAGACGAAGAGATACAATAGTATGCCTATTAGATTGCTTATTATTACATTGCTAATCTGTCTTTCCTTTTGGAAATTCAAGGTGGCATATATTACTGTATTTTATCCCTACATCTATAAACCCACACAGCTTGTTTGACTGAGAGTTAGCAACTGGCCCAATCAGTTCCATAGTCAAGCAGGAATTTAAATTTACATCTTCAGCAGAATTATTTATCAGAATAAGTTTTCTTCTGCCCTTATAACTAGCTGTGGCAGATAAGTTCCCAACTTGTTTTCTATGGGAGGTTATATAGACCCTTCTTCTGCTCCATAACTAGAAAATCTCTGCTTCAATGCCTAACGTTTACTATTGTTAAGAGGCAATAAAAACTTCTAAAACATTTGCTCCTCAAACCAACCACCAGCTTTCATTTTTATATAGCACTGGAAAATGTTACTGTTGACTAATGTAAAATCTAACTTCAGTCATACAATTAAATGCCTGATGACGGATGAGTATATAACTATCTGGGCATGTCCATAATGTTTTCTTGCATCAATATGGAATTGATTTCGTGCTGTATTCTTTTGAGATTTTTTTTAAAAATTCCTAATTAAAAACCCCGTAGTCTCATACTTTGATACTGTTTCCTCTTTTCTGAGGTTAACCAAGGTCATCAAATATTGACTCTTGTTGTGACTTTTCACCAAGTAATGAAAGAAGTTGAAGTTGCCATGCACGTCATCATAGTGAAGGTCTAAATCATCAAGATCTAATATTTTATGATCATGATAAGAAATGTTTGCCACAGGAGGTTTATTGTGCAGCTTTTAAAATAAAGATCAATGTGGAAGACAATAACACTTTGCTGTGAGATCTGTCTGCTGCATCACAAACAGTTTGGCATTATCTACTGCAGCATGTGATTATACTATTAAAAGAGCAACTACCTTTCCTGCAGACTTTAAAGTCTTTGTGCCCAGATGGATCATGATTAGCTTTTAATTTGGGAATGTGTACAAGTCATATATAAATATACATATATACACTTGTTGCTTGTATCCTTACGATTTATATTGATATTGTTTCCTGATTGCTTATTTGTACCCTATGACTATCATTAAGTGTTGTACCTTATGATTCTTGACGAATGTATCTTTTCTTTTATGTACTCTGAGAGCCTATGCACCAAGACAAATTCCTTGTGTGTCCAATCACATTTGGCCAATAAAGAATTCTATTCTATTCTATTCTATTCTATTCTATTCTATTCTATTCTATTCTATTCTATTCTATTCTATTCACTGTATGCATTTCCAAATTCTCAGACTGATGCAGTAAAAGTTCATAAACGAATTTATATCATGAACGTGAAAAATTATTTTCAGAAAGATTCACCAATCCTTATTTCACAGTCCTGTTTCAAATGAAAAGAAGTTACTCTAAGCTGCTTCTGAACAAGCCAAGAGAAATGTGTGGAATTGGTGCAAGAAACAGATTCCATTATTTTCACATTTTTGGATGAAATTTCATATTCACATTTCAATGTAGGAGAAGCTATTCTGGATATCTTAATTCAGTTCAGCTAAACCCCAAGAAGGCTTAAATAACATCATTGAGGAGGAACTGTTACGAAATAGATAAAGTCTGGGAGAGGTAAAGGTCCAAGAGGCTGTCTTTAATTAGTCAGAACTAGCCCTACTATTAGGCAAAATGAAGCAATTGCCTTTGGAAGCCCATAAAGGGGAACACAATTACTTCCAAATGTTACATGTGAATCACTATCCAAGGGGCAGACAACTTTATTTTGGCTGGTGCAATCACACTTTTACAACTATTATTATTTCCAGTTTCCAATTACTCTGCAGAGGTCTTGGCAGTGATGTGAGGAGGAATCAGTGACATTGGAGGAATCAAGGCTGAACATTTTGTCTCCTTTTTCCGGCTGTGTTGGGGGAGGGGGCAGGGGGAGAGATGCTTTTTCAGAAAAAGGCAGAATAAGTATTTTCCCAATAGCAGTGGTTTAATATACCTATGATAGTGTTTTTTAAAAATGTAAAAAAACCATATCACCAAAATTTCCACCAAATTTCAGCAATACAATTTTGGTAGTTTCTGGTGGCCTATGAAAAACAATGTCAAAGTCTAAGTTAATTTCTTTAATAAATAATATAATTTAAATGGAAGCCACATGATTTTTCTTACGTTCCCCTAAATTACATAAAAATTCAATGATCTATCTAGTCTATTTCTACATATGGAAAGAGGACATGACTAGCCCTCATGTCATTCACTTCAAACCCAAAACTGCTGGGTCAACGTTAATCTTTAATTAAATGCTATTCATATTCCAAAAAAAACCACTTGAAGTTATGGACAATCATTATAGCCTCTTTAAAAGAAACATGTACAGTATATTGGTTGTTTTGATTTGTTCTACTTTCCTGAAAATTCTTACAAGGGTATACAAAAGCACCTATTTCCAGCATTATTTTTCAAATAACATAGCATTAAAAACAGCCCTGCATCATAGTTGCTACAGAAAAGTGGCTATCCACTTTTATATTTTTCATTTTTCAATTAATTCTCCCCACTTCTTCTATCTCAGGTTACTGTTTATGAACTAAGAGAGCAATTAGTTGTGAAAGTGAAAAACACCTAAACCTTAACCTCTCTTGCTATAGTCAAGCATGCCAGTTCATCAAGCAAATACAAATCTCTGTGCATGTTACTAAAATTATATTCAACAAAAAAAATGAAACATTATTATTCACTTGAGTAGAAGTAGCCACCTCAAAATGATCAGTGCTATTTATGGAATAATGTCCTTGCCAGCACGAGGTAGGTTCCTGCAATTTTCAGCTAATGTACAGCATAAATAGTCTAAGCAAAAGGTATTTATAGCAAGCCTTACATAGCTTCCACCTCTCCCTAAATAGTCCATTAAATTAAATTTTCATTGTACTGCAATCCCCAAGAAAAGAGAAGACAACTCTTTATCAACATTCCAGGTGTATTGATTTAATATGGGAATTGGATAAGTTGGGATCATTCTGTTTGACTCTTTGTCATAATATAAAAGACTCTAATGAAGCTGATACACATCTGAGAATTTCTTGTTTGCTCAGTTTGTTGAAATGCGAATAATAAAAGGGCTTTTTATAAGGAAAATTGAGAAGTATGAAGTGATATGTAATTGGAATTTGCTCCTTCTGTGTAATATAGACACCATGGGCATATTTCATAGATTTTACAGCTAGAGGCCAGCTTTTTGACATTTAAAAATCTGTATAAATTGAACTTTTCAATAAAAACCAGCTTATCTACTGTATCTGCACAATTATTTCAGGTAGAAATATTCCTGTAGTTTTAGTCTCCATAACTGTTCTTTCTGTATGTTATATAAAGGTAAGTTTCCTGTCCAGTTGCATCTGACTCTAGGGGGCAGTGATCATCTCTGTTTCTTAGCCGACGGAGCCAGCTTTGTCCGAAGACATTTCTGTGTTCATGCGGCCAGCATGACTATAAGCCGAAGCACATGGAACGTTGTTACCTTCCTACTGAAATGGTACCTATTTTTCTACTCGCATTTGAATGCTTTTGAACTGCTAGGTGGGCAGGAACTGGGAAAAGTAAAAAGAGCTCACTCCATTGTGCAGTGCTTGGGTCTCAAACCCTGTTAGCTTTCCAGCTGAGAAGCTCAGCATCTTTAACTGCCGAGCCATCGCACATATAAAAGAAGATAGAGAAATGCATTATAAATTTGTAACAGTGGCTGTAAATGCATTATTTTATGTGTTTCTCATAGACAATTGGTTGTTTATGTAACATACATAGCATAATGACTCCAAATTGCGCATGTCCAAGATGGCCGCTCCCAGCTGAGCGGCAGTGATACCTGGGGGAGATTCCCCGGCTTTTGGGGGTTTTCGGGGGCCGGACCAGCTAATTTTGCCCCATGTCTGGCGAGGGGAGCTTCCCACCAATCGGATGCTGTCTTTTTGAGAGCTGGCAGCTTTCCAGAACGCGATGGCCGGGAGGAGACGGAGGCGGCTGCGCTGCAGTTTTACGAGCAGGGAGAGCGGCTTCAGCGTCTCCCCGCAGCTGCCGGACCGGTGGAGTGGGCGGTGGCGGCGTCGGCGATGCAGTTTCTCCCCGGAGCTCCGAGGGGACGGCAGGGGCTTCCCAGCGATGGATGGTGATTTTTCGAGAGCTGGGATCGTCGGGCTGGCACTTGCTACAATACTGGGATGAGCGGCTGTGAGGGATGGCACCAGAGGGGGCGAAAAGGAGGAGGAACTTGCTTAGGGAGTGCGAGGAGCCTCTGACCACAATATACTATTAATGTCAGTTTCTTTGGAACTGCTATTACAACTTAGATGGGAGGCTTACTTGGAGGGGGCCTCTTCCTGGCTCTCCCAGAGGTTCCCCCCCCCTCCCTTATGTGGATGGGGGCGAGCTAAAAACATTGCTGGTTCTGACGGTTGGAAAAGACCTGGGGCCAAGCTCTTATGCCCCACGTGGTCTGTTAGCCTCTGTGAGGCCACTTATTATCTGGAGGTTCCTCTGAACAATAGGATGATATTTGCCTCCCATGGACATCTAGAGCCCCCTGATTTGCCTCCTGATTCGTGAGTGAGATATCTCAGATTTCAAGCCTTGTATGGAGCCGGACGATGACTGCGGTTTTTGGCCCTTCCCAGCTTTCGTGAGAGGGCAGCTGGTGTTAACATCTGGCCTCAAAGTGGCTTAAGACTCCATCCACTGCTGTGAGAGAGCAGTGGGATTTATTGAATTTATTGACTTGGAATTGATTGAATGTCCCTCCCCAGACCTTGGACTATCTGGATTACCCCCAGGCCGTGGACTTCCCCCAGCTTAATTAATTAACTGATTGATTAGATGTATTCACCAACAGAACTTCTTATTCTGCGAGACTCCCCCCTCTCGCAGGTGTGGCCCTCCACTTTATCAAGGGCCTACCTTTATGACGGGCTTTGGCACCCCGAGAGGTGGCATGTTGCAAAAAGGGGATTGAGGGGTTTTTTAGGGAAACTTTTTGATAGATTTTTAAGGGATTTTAAGGGGTGGGAGGGTTGTGTGGGTTTGGGGGTTAACCCACGGGGGGAGGGGTCCGGCCCAGCTGTTAGTGGGGCCACGGAGGGTGCGGATTCCGGGGGTAAGGGGGACATTAGAGTCCATTCTGTCGAGGGTTTTTCTATCAATGTGTTGAGTGGGAGGGGCAGATATGGCGGGAGCAGGGGGCCGCATCATGTGGTGGGGGCACGCACTCGCTATCTTCGAGCGGTGGCGCACCCCGGTCCCCATAGCCCTTCTCGTATCCCAGGCTGTTCAGACTCTCAGGGCCCGAGCCTTCGGCTGCTGTCGTGCAATGCCAGGTCCGTGGTAAATAAAGCCCCCCTCATTTGCGATCTTATTCAGGCAGGTATTACGGAGACCTGGTTGGGCCATGAGGGGGGGTTCCCCTCGTGGATATGTGCCCACCAGGTTTCCGAGCATTCCATCAGCCGAGAGCTCAGGGCAGGGGTGGGGGGGTGGCGGTTATTATAAAGGAAAGTCTTGATCCGAGGGAGACCACTGTTCCACAGATAGCCGGATGTGAGTCCCTTTTTGTGAGATGGGGTCGTGGAGAACAGATGGGCTTGTTGATCACGTACCTGGCTCCCTGCCGCGTGGCAACGGCCCTGCTTGAGCTGCTCAACGTCATAGCTGAGGTGGCGGTTGGTACCCCCAGACTTCTAGTCATGGGGGATTTCAACCTGCCATCTGTCGGCGAAACGTCTGAGGTGGCTCGGGAGTTCATGGCTTCCATGACGGCCATGGACCTTACTCAGTTAATTCATGACCCCACTCACATGGGTGGACACACTCTGGACTTAGTTTTTGTCTCTGGTCAGTGGTCGAGTGGCCTTGACACAGGGGATATAGTCATCGAACCCTTGTCATGGTCTGACCACTCGCTCCTCCGACTGGACTTTCTAACCGCTGCACCCCGCCGCAGGGAGGCGGGACCGACCAGGTGGTTCCGCCCCAGGCGCCTGATGGACCCTGATAGGTTCCAGATGGAGCTTGGGCCATTTCCTGAGACTCTGGCTCACGACTCGGCTGAGGACCTGGTGGCCGCCTGGGATAGTGCGGCTGCCGGGGCCTTGGACCGTGTCGTGCCTTTGCGGCCTCTGACCCGGCACCGAACTCACCTAGCTCCTTGGTTCTCCAAGGAGCTTAGGGAGATGAAGCGCCGGAAAAGACGCCTGGAGAGTAGTTGGAGGACCAGCCGCTCCGAATCCGACCGAACACTGGTGAGGTCTCATATTAAGACCTACCTAGTGGCAATAAAAGCGGCAAAATCTAGCTATTTTGCCGCTCTTATCGCATCATCAGATAATCGCCTGGCTGCCCTGTTTAGGGTGACCCGCTCCCTCCTCCATCTGGAAGCGCGGGATGACCCCTTGCAGGGCCGAGCTGAGGACTTTGTGCAGTATCTGTATGACAAAATCGCTCAGATTCGGGAAGGGCTGGCCTCTGACTGGGTATGTCCAGACGGGATGACTGAGGCAGGTCTTGAGAGTGTTATCTGGGGGGAGTTCGATCCTGTAGCTCCCAAGGACATGGACAGGGTCCTGGGACGGCTGAACGCGACCACATGTTTATTGGACCCGTGTCCCTCCTGGTTGGTACTGGCTTCCCGGGAGGTGACACGAGGCTGGCTCCAGAAGATTGTTAACGCTTCTTTGAGTGAGGGGGTCCTGCCGGCCGCTTTGAAAGAAGCGGTTGTTAGGCCCCTCCTCAAGAAGCCCTCTCTGGATCCGGCTGTTTTGGCTAACTATCGTCCAGTCTCCAACCTTCGCTTTGTTGCGAAGGTTGTTGAGAGTGTGGTAGCACAACAGCTTCCCCGGTACCTGGATGAAACTGTCTATCTAGACCCGCTCCAGTCCGGCTTCCGACCTGGGCACAGCACGGAAACGGCATTGGTCGCGTTGGTGGATGATCTCTGGAGGGCTCGGGATAGGGGTTGCTCCTCTATCCTGGTCCTGTTAGACCTCTCAGCGGCTTTTGATACCATCGACCATGGTATCATGTTGCACCGGTTGGCGGGGTTGGGGGTGGGGGGCACCGTTCTGCGGTGGTTCTCCTCCTACCTCTCTGACCGGTCGCAATCTGTGTTGACAGGGGGGCAGCGGTCGACCCCGAGGCACCTTGCTTGTGGGGTGCCACAAGGGTCGGTCCTCTCGCCCCTTCTGTTCAACATTTATGTAAAGCCGCTGGGTGAGATCATCCGTGGCTTTGGGGTGGAGTTCCATCAGTACGCTGATGACACCCAGCTGTACATCTCCACCCCAGGCCACCCCAACGATGCCCTTGAAGTGATGTCCCAGTGCCTGGAGGCCGTGCGGGCCTGGATGGGGAGAAACAGGCTCCGACTCAACCCCTCCAAGACCGAGTGGCTGTGGCTTCCAGCGTCCCGATATAGCCAGCTGACGCCATCGCTGGCTATTGGGGGCGAATCACTCGCCCCCACGGAGAGGGCTCGCAACTTGGGCGTCCTCCTGGACGCACGGCTGTCTCTAGAAGACCATTTGACGGCCGTGGCCAGGGGGGCTTTTTATCAGGTTCGCCTGATACGCCAGTTGCGCCCCTTTCTAGATCGGGACTCTCTACGCACAGTCACTCAGGCACTAGTCACTTCCCGCCTGGACTACTGCAACGCTCTCTACATGGGGCTCCCCCTGGGGTGCACCCGGAGGCTCCAGCTGGTCCATAATGCGGCCGCGCGGGGGATTATGGGGGCGACGAGGCACTCCCATGTGACACCTCTCCTGCGCGAGCTGCACTGGCTCCCGGTGGTCTTCCGGGTGCGCTTCAAGGTGTTGGTGACCACCTTTAAAGCGCTCCATGGCTTAGGGCCGGGGTACTTACGAGACCGCCTACTGCCACCAATAGCCTCCCACCGGCCAGTACGCTCGCACAGAGTGGGCCTCCTCAGGGTGCCGTCCGCCAGACAATGTCGGCTGGCGACCCCCAGGGGGAGAGCCTTCTCTGTGACGGCGCCCACCCTCTGGAATAACCTTCCCCCAGAGTTACGTATAATAACAGACCTCCGGATTTTTCGTCGGGCCCTGAAAACTTATTTATTTCAACTAGCTGGTCTGGCTTGAGCTAAATTTTAAATTGGTTTTAAATTGGGTTGTTTTAATTTACGGCCAGAATATCTAATTATTTTAATACTGTTTTTTAAATTTTGTATGCTTTGTTTTTACTTAGGCTGTGCACCGCCCTGAGTCCTATTTGGAGAAGGGCGGTATAGAAATTTAAACAAATAAATAAATAAATAAATCAAACTAAGAATAAAGTATGGACAAATACATTTCATCTGTACTGAAGCAATCACAAATTTGCAAAATTTCAATTTCATAGGAGTCATGAATCCTACATTTTGGACTATAAGTTAGCCTATTTGAGACACTTTGGTTTAAAAACTCTTGCTCTGTCATGCACTTTTTACCCAGTTAAAGATTACAGATATAAAGTTTTAATAATTTAATGAATAGCAGAGAGGTACCTCTTAAATTATTTTTGAAGGATTCATAGCATTGAGAGGACTTCATTGATTCTTGCCTTTGGAATGCTTAGCCTTAGGAAACAAATCAATCAGTCCTTCAGTTTGTGCAATAAATTAGATCTGATCATTGCTATTTTATTTAAGTGTCCCTTTAAACTTTAATTAACAGTTAAGAATATGCCCGATAGATTCCAGTACAATATTATTTGATTTAATAAGTTCTTTGGCTACCCAACCTATAGCAGCTCTCCAAGATGCTTGTCTCTAAAGAAGCAATACCATATTGTCTACTGTTTTAAAACTCCCAGTACAATTAATATTAACTTTCTCAGTGTGCAAAGTATCATTTAAATGATCATTCTCTTAGATGATCTTTGTTGAGACCTGGATGGAATGGTACATTTCCCCTGATCTTAGCAGTAGCTTTTGATACTATATATTAAATAGATATGAGTCAACAATGGCATGCATATTTTATGAAGTCTATGTCTCAATGAGCTCATCTTATAAACCACTCCAAATGTCTTTAAAAAGTGCATGTAAGATAAAGGATTGTGGGGAGAAAGAACAACCTAGGTAAAGCAGAGAGAATTCCCATATAAGACTTTCTCATTGAAACATAGGCTTCATAAAATATGCATGCCATTGTTGACTCATATCTATTTAATATATAGTTTCATAAAAGCTTCCTTTACCTTTCATTTAAAATATTCAGGGAGGAACAAATGATAGGTAATCATCAGGAAGCATTGACTGCATCTTCCTGTAGCTCAGTTCGGCAACGTACAATTAGGAATCATCAATACTAATGTTACCGAACTTGGAACCATCACATCTGTCAAAAAGCAGGGAAGAAAAGACTGAAGCCCTGCAACACCCCCTATATAAGGAACCACCTGAGTCAGTCTCTCCTCCTCCATTGTCCATTGATGAAAATCAAAATCACTGCAAAATAAGGCCTTCTATCTACACCCTTTGCAGACAGTTCAGCAAGATCTGTTAACACGAGCAAACAATAGATACAAACTTAAAGTAAACCACTCCAAACTCGATTGCAGAAAATATGACTTCAGTAATAGAGTGGTGATTTTTACAAGGAATCCTATACAACCATCTCTAAATGGGACAAGTTAATTGCACAGTAAAAGTCTTATATGGGAATTCTCTCTGCTTTACCTAGGTTGTTCTTTCTGAGGGATCCTTCAGGACTCCCTATCTGGAGTAAGCAGAATATTAGATTCCTATGTGTCTGTTGCCAACTTCTTCCTCTTTACTGGAAAGGCTAGCTCCATCGCACAACACAAAGCTTGGAAAGCTGTTTACAAGTGTCATTGTCATCAGTGATGCACAGAAGCAAGTTTTGCACACAGTTGTATACAGTTGAATGTCAAAAGTGAAGAAAGAAAGTATGAGTTGAAGCTAAAGCAGGGGTGAAATGCTCCCGGTTCGGACCTGATCACCCGATACAGTAGTGATGGTGGCGGCTGGTTTGGAGAACCAATAGCAAAAATCCCTGCCCCCCCCGCATGCCCAGCTGAGCTGCGCGATCATCAGAGGCTTTTTTTTTTTACTTTTAAAAGCATTTTTTCTTTGGCTGAAAAAATGCTTTTAAAAGGCTCTGATGATCACAGCTGAGTTGCCTAATCGTCAGAGCCTTTTAAAAGCATTTTTTCTACCCACCCACAGAACTGGTTGTAACAAATTTTACATTTCACCACTGAGTTAAAAGTAAAGGTAAAGGTTCCCCTCGTACATATGTGCTAGTTGTTCCCAACTCATCTCTGGTGCTTATCTCCGTTTCAAAGCTGAAGAACCAGCACTGTCCAAAGACATCTCCGTGGTCATGTGGCCAGCATGACTAAACAGCAAAGGCGCACGCTGTTACCTTCCCACCAAAGGTGGTCCCTATTTTTTAACTTGCATTTTTTACATGCTTTCGAACTGCTAGGTTGGCAGAAGCTGGAACATATAACGGGAGCTTACCCCATTACGTAGCACTAGGGATTCGAACCGCTGAATTGCTGACCTTTTGATCAACAAGCTCAGTGTCTTAGCCATCGGGCCACCGCGTCCCTCCTGAGTTGAAGCTAGAATTAGGTAAATTGAGTTCCTGTTCACAAAAAGTGTCGCAAGTATACTTCCCGGAATTTAATTTGGTAGATATATAGTGGCTTGGATTTCCACTTCAACATTATTATTTTTATTATTTTTCCTAACAAAAAACTTACAAGAGTTGCTGGAATTATTGTTTAGTTTCTTGATTAGGAAGATAACTATACCATGGTTTAACTGTAATATCAGACCATATTCCAGTTGCAGCATCAATATTTTAAATTTAAAGAACAAAAACGAAAAAACATTTCCAAAACACTGAGGAATCAACGTATGTATCTTGTATCTTGGTTTTATAGAATAAAGTTATTAAAAAAAACCTTTTGCATAATTAAATGTGTTTATTACACATTTATCATTATAAGCTTGTAGTATTCTGATTTAATGCTTACACATTCTTTTGTAGTTCAGTGATTTTAAAAGTACAATGTTGATTTATACTTGCGTAATTAATGTTCTCTTTAGAAATAGTTAGTTATATAAAATATGCATATTTATCAGTGAAATAAATAACATTTATTTTAAAAAGAAAAATGTTGACACAATAATATTTAGTGTTGCTTTATAAAACTAACATTAAATAATAATAAAAACTCAAACTTGGAAAAAAATGGAATATTTTGCTCTGAATTGCATATCTCAGTGATATAGATACATCTGTGCTAAGATGGTAAGAACTGTGGTGGCTAATTGGTGTGATTGTGATTATTTATTTATGAATTTCCATTTTATAGAACATGTTGGGGTTGCATGCAAAGAAACATACACTGTTTTTGAACTTTATTCATGTAATTATACATGTTTTACTTTCTACTATTTTATCTTATTATGCTTTTATTTTTACTTCATCTTATGTATTATATTTTATTCTATTTCATCTCATCTATTTTATCTCATTTTCCTGAATCTTATTTCATTTTATAATTCTTTATAGTATGGCTGATGCTCATGCTTTGATATGGTCAAGTGACCAATCCATAAAGTATACTAAGACTAGTACTGTTCATTTTGCAAGTACGAGTCGTAAGTAACATATCACCAGAGCAAGAATTTTACAAGCAGAAAGTATGATTCATAGATAATTGGAAAAAGAAGAAAATATATATCCCCCACCTTGAATCTTTCAATCTATGCTCTTTATAAATTACACAATGATCACCTTGGAAATATTGGAGGAAAATTATTATTTAAAGGTAAAGTAAAGGTAAAGGTTTCCCTTGCACGTATGTGCTAGTCATTCCTGGCTCTAGGGGGCGGTGCTTATCTCTGTTTCAAAGCCAAAGAGCCAGAGCTGTCTGAAGACGTCTCCGTGGTCATGTGACTAAATGCCAAAGACGCATGGAACGCTGTTACCTTCTCACCAAAGGTGGTCCCTCTTTGCACATTTAGTCTATAATAAAGACTGGTTTAAAATATGGTTTACTTTACTGACAAAAATAAAGGTTTATATCTTAGACAAAAAAAATAAGGTATGAGTCTGAGAGAAGGAGGTCCTTCCAGAAAAAAATAATAATACAAATCCATGAGGAGTTTGGAATAAAGCATAAATTTGTGTTTACATATTGTGCAAAGCCACAATTTTGTTAATTATGGTTTGTTGAATAAATTACTGTTGGTTCGGGATATATAGATAGTACAGAAAACCATAAACTGTCAGCACAAGAACTCTGTCTCAAACTAAAAAACTGTTTTTTTTCATTAAACTACAAAAGTGATTAATCTTTCCCATCCTGTGAAAATAACATAAACAATTCCATAGTAACTACAAATAACATCTGTTTCTGCTTAGTTTTCCGTAATCTGTTGAGGGTGAGTGTTGCATGGAGAGTGTAGGGTAGATCTGTAATTGGATATTAGACCAAGGTATGGCCTTGGGAAAAATCCCAGGTGGTATTTGGTCATCTTCAGTTATGAATTGAAATAATCATTGATACCTCCCTTTATGTTCTGCTACTATGAAATCTGAAATTTTGCTTTTGCAACATGACCTGCATTAGGGTTGGAAAAACTGTTAGTTGTCATTATTTATCCGGGTGCTGCTAATGGTAGCCAGAAAATTACTTTCCAAATCCCAACTCTGGATGGTGATACTCAGGCCCCAAAGGGTTCACCTGGTTCTACAAAGCTCTTAATGGTGGACATGCACATGGCAGAATGAACTGTTGCAGCTGAATTTCATGACATGTTAAATATACAGCAGCTGCCTTTGTGATTTTTGTTCATGATAATATAAGTGTATGTATGCATGGAACTGATCGAGATGATGGCTTGCAGCTGGAGGAAGTTTGAATATTATCCTATAGCTTTTTATTTGAAAACTCCTTACAACATATGAAGGGACTTCAGAGGACAAGAATGCATTAGTATCAAACAGAATTAGGCCCTCTTAATGTTTATAATTGGTGCTTTGAACTTATCAGCATTTATGACCCTCACAAGTCTATAAAGCAAATAAAAGCTAAAGAAAGATCATGAGCACAGTCATGGTTTCACTTAATGACTACTTCGCTAAATGACCAAGATGCTAAATGAGGAATATCTGGAGCTATGGCACATAAGGATAAGAAGCCAGGTGGTGCATGTCCAGTAACCAAAGTTTATGGCATGGACAGGTAACTAAGTTCCTGAATGAGTGATGGGGACAGTCAAACCTGTTATTTTGAGGCCATCTGATGATGGCTGGTGACGTTATGATATCATCAGAGTGGCTTGGACTAAATCTTTAAGACTTTTTTTTTTCCACTTGGAGGGATTTGAAGTTTTAAAATTCCAAAAGATGGAGAAAAATTTGGGTTCTAAGGATTGTTTACATCAAATCTTTGTTTTAATCTCTAAAAAATGGGTCTGAATCTTTTTACCTGACATATTCAAGAACCTCTAAGGAAGTTCTTAAGATCACAAAAGGGCCACGTGAGGGTTGTGGATTTTCTACCACTGTTCAGTAGCTTGCCATGTCATATGAACATAGTCACTGCTAATTTAATGCTTCTTTATCTGTAATTAAAGTTGTACTTATATTACTTATGAGAACATTTTTAAGAAGGAAGAAATTGTGGAACTTCTTGAATCAATCCTTCAAATGGTCTTGGAGTTCTTAGAGCACTGTTCCTTTGGCAGGGACTAAATGAATGATACAGGTAGCCATTGAATGAAATATGGCAATGAAACAAATGAAGATCAGTAGAAAGAAAGACAAAGCAGTGTATAGTCTCCAATCTTCTTTGGTAATTGATGGTCTATCTCAAGATAATTGTTCTAATGAAAGAGTTTTCTTGATTACAGTTTCTATGACAGCAGTAATCCTTAAAATGATACTTTTGTTTACCTTCTAACTTTAGGGTAATGATGAGTTTCACTGGAGGGTCAAAAAACACAGAATTTTCAAAGGATATGAGCCAACATATTTTTTGGTATGTGTAATGAATGTACCGTAATCATATACAACTTTGGAGGTAGTCTCATTCGAGCATCCAAATGGTGCATTCAAGTCCAGGTGCTTGTCTGAATGGATCTCAATTGCATTCTTGAATATGTTTGTTAAAAGAGAGCTTTTCATAATGGGCTTAGTGCGTTATTCAGACTGCTAATTCACTCTGCATTGCTCCTCTTTTCAAACTCTTGGGTAAGGAGGAAGATTGACTAATTCAATCTGTTCTATTAAATATGTCATCAAGTTGCCAACATCAGTCAGAGGCCTAAGTTCAGCAGTCATGTTCCATGAGGCCCTCTTGTGAAACATATTATTGTCAATAGACACCTATTTTTCACCACCCATCTCTGTCATTTTAGCTTTTCTGCACAGCATAACAAAGTTGAAGAGTCCACTGTATTCTGCTGCCACTCTCCTCATCAGCCAATAAATCCTTTAGCAGAAGGAGTGGAAACAATGCAACCCATGGGGCTGTACTTGAATCAACTGGAGCCATTTCTTAGCCACTCTCTCCCACAACTTGCCTGGCTAGCCAAGCCAGGAAGGGGGCAACATCAGACTGGATGTGGAAGCTGTACTCACTCTGGGACCTAGCCACTCTCCTTACTTGGACTTTCTCTATCATCTTTGCAGCTCTGCAGGCAAGAAGTCCAGAGGGTGGCCTGATCAGGAGAACAGTCTTTCTTTGCAGATCTGGAAACAGGAAGAAGTGTGGCTCCCAGACGCAAGTCAGAAGAGGGAAGCAGCAAAGGAGAAAGGAGGAACCAAAGCAGTGCACACATGCAGTTGCTGCCTGGACTCAGTGTTGTTGGGAGAGCTGCCACTGGCTTCTTTGCCCTTAGTAATATTGCTGGTGCCAGTGCCTGAGTCCTTGAGGAACTGGGTGTACAGCAAGTTTTGCAAGTCAAGGACCAGCATGGTCAAGAGCAGCTGCACTGGCTGTTCCATGTACAGGTGGCGGTACAGCCTTGAAGGGGAGAAGTCTCACAGGTTTTCCTCCTCTATCTCTGTCACCCAAGAGAGAGGCTCAGGTAGGACACCCACCTATCTCCCTCAGGGTTTTTAACCTTTGGACTACCCTTGCCCTTTGGCCAAGATGTTAATGCTTCCTCCACTCCTCAGCCCCTCTCCACTTCCTTTATAATTCTGAATGGTTCTGAACAAATGGACACAACCTGAGGATTACCTATAACTTGAATAGAAACTACAAAGTCAGAGGCAGCATGAATGAATGTAGGCAAAATCTAATAGTAAAACAGTCCACAGAAAGAATTGTACTCAGTTGCTTTTATATGTAAACATGTCAGGTATATATAAGGAGGTCATGTGAATTCCTCAATGGTATTCTGACACTGGTGTTTGGCCATCCTTTGCCCCTGAGTTGGCAGATGTACATAGAGACAAACAATCTTAGTGTTATCATTCCTCCCATAATCTAAAGAGATTTTCCATCCTCTAAAGCATGGCTGTGAAACTCGCCGCCCACAGACCGGATGCGTCATGCTCTGGCCAAGCCCACATCCGGTTTAGCAAAGGGGGGGAAATGTCCCAATATGTCACATGACAACACCATGACAACACGAGTTTGACAGCCCTGCTCTGAAGCATCATCAGAATGGTGTTCCTTTCTCTGTCCAGCTCTCCTTCATTAAGGTGATTTAAAAAAAATTGATAAAATATATAAACTAACAGGGTTGAGGAGTATCATGTTTCTATTATATCATAATATGGTCAATCAACACTGTGCACAGAATGGGAATGGGAATGGGAATGGGAATGGGAATGGGAATGGGAAGCAAGAGCATTCAAAGACATTTACAAAATGTGCCAGAAAGAAGATCTAATTTTTTTCAAAGTATAATTTCCATATATTCTGTAAAATTAACTTGATTCATTCACACTATAATTCAGAATGGCTTCTGTTCTGTACAAAATTGACTTCACGTTTAAAGATTATATAGTACTTCTTCATAGTTAATGTAGTCATGCTGCCTTAAAACATTTTTCACTTACATGACTATGCAATTTGATTACTTGTTATATCAACTGCTGTACCAATGTAGCCACTGACATTTATTATTTTTCCTGTAAAGCAGCATTTATTTTGGCTTTTTCCCAAATTATGGGGTGAACTGCAGTACTTGGGTGTACTACACAGTGTTTGTCGTTGTATAATGGAGACACAGGAAATCTTTTAGCCAGTTGCAAAATGTATGGGTTGTAAAGTACATTACATACATGCTGGCAATGGTTTTAAGAAGTGTTTTCTTCCCCTTTCTCCTTAGCACAATTCAATTACTCCAATTGTGTATTCTAGAAAGGAATAGAATCATTAGGTAACAACCTAAGTAAGCCCTCCAGAAGTGGATGGGAATGCAACTCTTAGAATTCCCATCCAATCTGGGAATTATAGACTAAAATATCTGGAGGGCACCAGGTTGGGGAAAGAAGCAAAAAATTAGAAGAAGGTAAAATGTCACACACGTGTCTGGCAAAAAGAAAAAAGAAAAAAGCCTGTGACATCCTAAAGCTAATGGAGCCCTGTTTTCATCACTTAGGTCTCCATTTAAGGAACAGGGATTATTATGTAAACTTTGAATAATCAGGCCTGTGGATAGCTGCAGCCACCAGCTGTTTGCAAATAGCTGCCCACACAGATGAATAAATTGAAGGCACTTTTTGAATCCACAGATTGTTTCTCTGTCTAAAGGAGAAGGGTGCTGCTTAAGGCAACCTATCCCACAAACTGGGAAACAATTTTATTTTATTTATTTTATTTTATTAGTTTGTCAAACATGTACAAGATAGCAGGTATAAATATGAATGAAGGAAATGAATACAAATAAATGGGGACAGTAGGACAGGGATGGTAGGCACGCTGGTGTGCTTATGCACGCCTCCTTTACGGACCTCTTAGGAATGGGGTGAGGTCCACGCTAGACAGTTTAAGGTTGAAGCTGTGAGGGTTAGACAATGTAACAACAGAGTCGGGTAGAGCATTCCAGGCATTGATCACTCTGTTGCTGAAGTCGTATTTTCTGCAATCGAGTTTGGAGCGGTTTACCTTGAGTTTGTATCTATTGTTTGTCTGTGTATTATTGAGGTTGAAGCTGAAGAAGTCATTGACAGGTAAGATGTTGTAGCAGACAATTTTGTGTACTATGCTTAGATCAAACCTCAGGCGCAAATAAAGTGGAAATATATTTAATCGAATATTTCTTCATCTCTGAAATATATATTGTTACAACCTGCCTGAAATAGTAAAAAAAACATTTTTTGGGGGGCGGTTGCAAAGTGTTTGCTGTGGACATAGCTATCCATTTTCTGTCCTTGTTTCTGACTGACAATTAAAATGGATTAAATCAGAAGAGGGAGCTCTCACAGCATCTTTCAAAGAAAAGGAGAGGAAAAAGAATTAACATGCCAACATGCCTTGTGATAATGTTTAAAAAAAGAAATAAATATATGTACTTGTATATATTTCTTATATACTTTTTTTTTTTTTTGAAGAACATACTGTAGGCTTTGCACTCCATGTGAACCTGAACAAGCTGTTTTGACTAGCCAACTCATCTACTGAAATACTGACAGAGTGTGCTGTGGTCAAATACTTGAAGAGTTTTAAGAGAAACCAAAGACAATTTCACAAATTTCTAAAGTTACTTTGGAAATCCTATATTTCCTTTTCCTTCCTTCCTTTGTAGCTTTGAGAGCATTGACAATGCTATTACTGACATTGTTAATGAAGTATTAAATTCTATTATGCATTTTAAAAAAGAGTATTTACACAGGCTTTGTTACATTTTTAATAATATGAATATAGATAACAGTAGTTATTATCATGGGCATCAGTTATAGGACTGATCTGCATTATTTGCTGTACAATATGCAATTTCAGTACAATAGAATGGAAAATTTATGGGAATAAATTTGTGACATTGATACATTTTTCTTTAACTGGCATCCATATCTCTGGAAGCATTACTTCTTAGACTTCTACTGTCTAAGCAGACTTCTTTCAAAATAGATGACATAATAATCTAGCAAATAATTTCAGTTCAATTGGAATTAATACTAAATTTTAAAATTAAATCTATTAATTAATTTTTAAGAGAGAAACAGTAGAAATAGGAAATTTGCTTTTACTTCTACAGCAAATAAAAATGTTCTTTATCCCTTCATTCTTCTTAACATATTGTTTTAGGCTTGCCTCTACATCTCATAATACATTCTTGAATGTAGTGTCCCTGCGCTGTTCTTTTATTTTCAGATTCAACACAAGTCTGTCTGTCTGTCTGTCTGTCTGTCTGTCTGTCTGTCTCTCTCTCTCTCTCTCCCTCCCTCCCTCCCTCCCTCCCTCCCTCCCTCCCTCCTTTCCCCTCTCTCTTTCTCCATACACATACACTTACACACACATACATACAAATATATGTGTGTGTGGATAAATATATATGTATGCACTTGTATACATAATGTACTCAATTAGTGGTATCCTTAGAGAAACAAATTATGCATGTCCTTGTAAGTTAAGCTTGATGAATTGTCAGCATGAGATTGATAGACCAAAAATAGAACATAAAACACAGAGTCATAGAACTGAAAGGGATCCCAGAGGTCTTCTAGTTCAGTCCCCTGCTCAAGGCAGGAGCTTTATACCATCCTAGTTAGATGGTTGTCCAGTCTGTTTTTGAAAACTTCCAGTGATGAAGCACCACAAGCTATTCCATTGGTTATTGTTCTCATTGTCATAAATTTTCTCCTTACTTTTAGGTTGGATCTGTCTTTAACAAGCTTCCACCCATTACTTCTTCTCCTGCCCTCTGGTGCCTTATAGAATAAATCAATTCCCTCTTCTTTGTAACTGTCCCTCAAGTTCTAGAAGACAGTTATTGTGTCTCCCCCAAACCTTCTCTTCATTAAGCTAGACATACCGAGCTCTCTCAATCATTTATCATGCAATTTTGATCCTTTATCATCTTTGTTGTTCTTCTCTGCACACTTTCCAGAGTCTCAACATCCTTTTTGATGTCCAGAACTGGATGCAATATTCCAAGTGTGGTATCACTAGTGCTGTATAAAGCAGTGATATCACTTCTTGTGATCTTGATGCTATCCCTCTTTTGATGCAGCCCAGGATTACATTGGTTATTTGGCCACTGCAGCACTTTTCTGCCTATACTTAAGCAGTGGTCCACTAGGAATCTAGATCTGTTTCACAATTGCCACTGTTGAGTCAGGTATCACCTATTATATACCTATGAATTCAGTTTTTCCTGTCTAAGTGCAGGGCCTTAACTTTTCTTGCCATTGAACTGCATCTTATTAGATAGGATCCAGTGTTCAACCACATCAAAATCTTCTGGATCTTGAGCCTATCTTCTAAAATATTAGCAATTCTCTCACCAGGGCTTGGTGTCACCTGCAAATTTGAAGAATTATCCATCTGTTCCCTTCATCTAAATCATTTAAGAAGATGTTGAAGAGTTTTGGACCCAAAACAGAACTTTGAGGTACCCCACTGCAACGCACGCTTCCTTCCATGTTGATGTAATTCCATTGAAGACTATATGCTGGGTGCAATTGGTCAGCCAATTATGAATTCATTGGTGGTGATGCTGTCTATTTCAAATTATTCTATTTTACCAAGAAGTAGGCTGTGTTCTACTTTGTTAAATGCCTTACTGATGTCCAAGTATACTATGTCCAGAGCATTTCACTGCGTCACTAATCTTGTTACTTTATTTAAAAAAAGGCAATAAGGTTTTTCTGGCACAATCCATTTTTAATACAGAAAATTATTTATTTCACATGTAGATTTTTTTTTCTTTCTTGTAAGTTAAGATTTGGCCTGACAAATATTTCTATGCTTTACATGCAGAACAAAACAGAAATTCCTCACATTTAAAAATGCAGCCTGACCAGGCAATTACATTGTTACATTGTTCTTCAATGCCACTGCCATTCTTCCTATAGGTCCATGATGGTGAACCTATGGCATGCATGCCCAAAGTGACACGTGAAGACATGTTACCCAGTATGTGCAGCCTTGCCTGTTTGTCTTCTGGCTTTCTGGCACGCATGTGCGCACGATGATAAGCTGTCCTTCATGTGCGCGGCAGTGCAGAATACCAGTGTGCACATGCACGCCGGCCAGCTGATTGTCAGGTACGCATGTGCGCCAGAACCCGGAAGTTTGGCTTTTCCTAAGCACAGCCCTGACGAGCACGCGCATGCACACATGACGTTTCTGCATGACCTTTTTGGCACTCAGTGCCGAAGGTTTGACATTACTGCTATAGGTAATAGGCTTTTCCTATTGAACACCAGAATCTGAAGCTCGAGGCAATGCTTTCTCTGGTGCTGGGCTATCTTCATTGCTTGGTTTCTCGTAATATGGGTAATAATTGTAATGTTAATTAGGAGTACCTGTATCCCTGGTATCCCATCCCTTTGAAAAAAAATTTAGTAAATAAATCTAATGAAGAATAGATTTTCTTGGAATCCTATCTGAACATAGGTATTTCTTTAGCCTCCCAGACTAAAATTTGACCAGGTGCTCAAAGGAATAAAGAAACTTAGTTTAAATAACTATCAGTTTCTGCAGAAGATATTACCACCAATTATATAATGACAGCAGAGGGTAGCACTTAACTGACCTTAACTGATTCCAAAAAGCTAAGCAGAATTGGATCTGGTTACCACTGGGATATTCTATATCTGTAGGCAAGATTGGGATATGGGGCGGGGGGGGAGTCCCAGAAAAAGACAATATCAGAACTCTTCCATGTTGTTATTGTTTTAAAAAAAGCTTACAAGGACATGTCACTGAAGTCACCAACTCAAGTAAATTTGATTTGATATGCCAATCTAAACAAAAAGCAATTCTTGCTAAAGCTTTCTTGTATTTTTTAACTATTTATCAATCCTATTAATGCTGTTTTGAAGATCAAATTAGTCAATCTGGAGTGAAGTTGTTAGACATTTTCTTCTTATTCCATTTAATCAGCATACACCTCTTACCATCTGTCATTAATTCTATAGAAAAGTTAAAAATAAATTTAGCAGATCTTTGAGGAAGGTATGAATCAGAACGTGCATGTATTACATATTTGTTAGTTTAGGAAAAGCTTATAATAAAGTGAATGGACTTGAATTATGGTATAGTTTGAATGAATAGCAGTAAGATTAACTATTGAATGCAAGAAAGTGGTATATTAATGAAGTAAAGCAAGGGTAAGAATAAATGAAATGCTTAGAGAAAGCTTCAGCACTGACCAGCAAGGCAAGGTATTCAACAACCCTGGATTGTTCAGTGTAGCTATATTTCTTTTTCTTACTTCTTGCCCTAATTTCTTTGGCTTATTATTTCTTATTTGTTTTCTGCATTTTGCATAACATTGTTTACTCCAAACGGGAATAGCATGATGGGTATGTATGTGTAATTGAAAAGAACAAGCAAATAAATTTGCCATCATCAATAACAATAACAGCTTAGCTGCCTGTTTGTTCTTTTCTGTCACAGTTACTAACAATGGAAGGTGAGTAAGGGATAGAGAGAGTTAAGTATCGTTTACCCCACTGTTTATCTCCTGCTCAGAATATCCAGATGGAGTTGCTAATTATTTTCTTTTTATTTAAAAAAATGGGTTTTTTTTCTTTTGTGTGGTTTTTTTTTTAACTAAATCTGTCTTATTATGCATGCAGCTTTAATAGAACAAGTTGTTTTCCAGGTAGAGAAGTATGGGGAAGAAAGCACATCTGGAAGGTAGCTCAGTGGCAGTACGTAGTGCCATGGTCCTTTAAGCTCCAGTGATAGCTGGCAGATCAAGCAAACCAATGGTGGGTTCCTCTCGGTGCGGCCCAGTTCTCCCGAGCCGGTAGCGGTGATGATATGACATCACCGAACTGGTTCTGCCCCCTGCCCCCCACCTCCCCACTCCCGCGCCCCCCCCCACCCCTGCATTATTCTTACCTTTCATTTGGCCCCACCCCCAATCTATTGCTGCCTCCTGAGTCCCAGCTGATGGCTAGAGGGAAAAAAGCTGTTTAAACTCTTGCCGCAGGGCTTCAAAGAGCCACCCTACAGCTGATCAATGTTAAAAGAAAATAAATGAGTAGACCGGTGCCTGCAAAAATACATGAGTAGATCAGTGCCTGCAAAAATACATGAGTAGATTGGTGCCTGCAAAAATACATGAGTAGACCGGTGCCTGCAAAAATACATGAGTAGATCGGTGCCTGCAAACATACATGAGTAGACCGGTGCCTGCAAAAATACATGAGTAGATCAGTGCCTGCAAAAATACATGAGTGGACCGGTGCCTGCAAAAATACATGAGTAGACCGGTGCCTGCAAAAAATAAATGGGTAGATCGGTACAGCTCTGCAAGCAGTTAAAAGCCTAGTATACCAGTACCTCTGCTAAATCCTAAATAATTGTCACATGACCATCAAGCCATGTCCACAAAATAAGCCACGCCCACAGAACCGGTAGTAAAAAAATTTAGAACCCATCCCTGAAGCAAACCCAAGAAATGCTGGGGGTGTAAGATAGAAAAGGTGACACATCACAGTAAAACTAAGTGGGAAGCAAAAAGTCAGATACCCTGCCAAGATAAATCAAAAGGGCACAGGTCCAAGTCAGATTGTTGGGGAAAAAATATAAGGAAAGTCTGAAAGATTTCATAAATATATACTCTAGTGTAATGAACATAGCCTTCTTTTTCCCCCTCACCCCACCTTGCTGCTGTGCATAGTTAATCCGTCCACAGATTAGTCGTTTAATCCAATCTTTTGATGGAGCATTTTATTACTTTTTTTTTTTAAAGGATTACTTCACTCACTCTGACCTTGAATTTGGTATAGATATCTTGTATACCCTTGTTGTTTATCTCTGCTCCCTGTCCACAGATTGAAGCAGGCAATGCCACAAATACAACCTAGAAGATACTTTCTTTTTTTTTTTCCTTTTGAATGAAAAGAAAATGATTATTTACATCATAGCTCTGAATTCTTTATTACTGGCAAAACACAACATTAATTGCAAATTGCAGGCTCACATTAAAGGCAGAGAACTTCAGGCTGGATGCTAATTCATGCAACAATAATCATCTATTACATCTTGAAAGTATTGTGGTAGTTTTGTGAGATGGTTTCTTATACCTGTACAAGGCAAATAACGTGATAATTGGCATGCATATATCATTTTAAAATCTTAGATCAATAACATGCCTACATCAAAGCTTTGATGATTCAGGCACAGCATCTAAAATGTTTAATAATTGAAGAGCTGAAAGGAACAGGGCAGTGAATCAAAGTTGGCCTGCCATGTCACTATATGAGTTGGGCCTTTCAGATTTTTCCCCTGAGTTTTGGGGTTGTTGAGAAGTTTTTCATTTAAGTTACGGTATATTATATCGATTGTAAGGCTTTTACTACTAATTCCATGTGATCTGTTCCTCAAGGAAAAGGTATCTCTAACTTCCAGCAATAGTGATTAGAAGTGGACGCAGAATCTAGGAGTTAACACAATTAGAAAAAGAGTTAATATACTACATGCAACCATGAAGCCACTGATCGACAATCTACAATCTACATGCTTTTGATAACCAAGGCAGTGGTGGGATTCAAATAATTTAATAACCGGTTCTCTGCCCTAATGACCAGCTGGGTAGGCATGGCTTGGTGGTCATGTGACCGTATGGGCGTGGCCAACTCAACATCACTCACATCAATGGGCGCTTCGCCTTAGCTGTTACAATGTAATAAGGGTTAACCAGAGAGGCAGTTTCTGTAAGCAGGGCAATAAAGATTAGGCTAGAAACAACACCAGAATGTTTCCTTCCTGCCTTCCTTACAGGATTAGCCCTGTAAAGTGGAAAAAACAAAAGGAAATTTCTTCCAACAACCAGTTCTCCGAACAGTTTAGAAAATTAACAACTGGTTCTCCCGAATAGGTGCGAACTGGCTGAATCCCACCACTGAACCAAGGCAATAAACAAAGTAAGCTGGAACTATTGCAGGAAGTTCATTGGCAGCTGTCTTGGGTTGTTGTTTACGTTACCTAGAGTTGCATTAGTGAAATGAGTGACCATATAAATTGTTTAAATGAATACTATATAGGTTTGCTAGACAGATATTTGACAAGGATCATTATGACAAAGATCCAAGTTCATTTCAAAGTATGAGGTTAAAACATCACAGATAAAAATATTACATAGTGGACTTTTATCATAAATATTAATAAGAGAGGAAAATAGGTGGCCAATATAGATGCCAATGTGTTCCAGTCAGCTTTAGTTTGCTAATAAAAATGAAATGAAAATGAGCAGAAAAACTAATTCTACTTCATTATTGGAATTCCAAATGAGGAAGAGTATACTTTAATGATGCCCATCCTTACCAAAGGCCCAGCTAGTCTCCACAGAGCTATCAATGAACCACAAAACAATTTCACAAAAAAGTTATAGAATTTTTAAAAAAGGAAAAATCATAAGCATCCCATAAAAAGAAAAGGCAAAGATACATGACACAAATCCAATTTTGTTCCAGACATAGTTCATCAAATGACCACAAGGATAACAGCTGGAATATCAAGAACAGAAGCAAGGCCAGGAAGTAATTTACAAACATTTTTTCTAGGTCTGCCTCCTGGAAAATTGAAGGATTTAAATCAGGGCTTCCAGTAATTTCACCCAGGCCCCAGCTGTCAGCAATCATAGTCCTGTGGAAAGGATCCTTACTCAGCTTATTCCTGGGTAGCCCTTTTCTTATCAATCGTTTGAATTACTCAAAGATTTTAAAGTCCTATGAGTATTTCAGCACAGAAGACATGCTTCTTTTTGTGTGTTTCTTGGAGAGGAACTCCTGTTTTAACCAACGTTATTAAGTTTAAGAAAGAAATAAAATACAAATTAACAGGAAAAAAAGTTGGAAAGGGAGGAGATCAGGAAAAGGAAAAAGGAGTTAAAAGGAGAAATTTCTTATTTTCTTAAGCACAGATACAAATATATAAAATGCAACTTCTTACTCTAAGTTAAAATGAAAAGATAAAAATGTAATAGAAAAAGTATACAAATTAAACAACGTACTACGTCACGTTGTCGTCACGTGATGTATCGTGACTTTTTTTCCTTTGCTAAAATGGGGGTGGGGATGGCCAGTGCACATCCAGCCCGTGGCCCGTGAGTTTGACAGCCTTGTATTACATTACATATAATAAAATATTCTCTTACTCTATGTTTAAACATAAACAGATATAGGGTAAACAATATAGTAAAAATACCCAAGAGTTCTCTAATCATAACAGATATAGTCATCAAATCATAAAATTGAAAGTTCTTTTTTTTCTTTCTTAAGCATACTTCTAAAGGTTCAGAGCTTCCTTTTTTAAAAGTCTGAGCTGAAGTTGTTGCTAACTCAGACTTTTATTTTATTCTTGGAGATTGGAGGAGAGAGACTTATTTTCCATGACTGACGATTCTCCAGAGGAATGGCATTTCTCAGGCTCTTTACTATATTAGATTATGTTTGAGAATGTGAGGAAACATGCATCCTTCCTCCTGTATAACTATTGTTCAGAAATTGTGAAATTTACTTCAAGTCATCATAATCCTAACCATAATCTACAGAAATATCCTGAGCAGGGTTGATTGCCTGGAAAAAAATATGAAGAAAGAAAAAGGAACCATCCTCAACATACCATACCAAATTTCAGCAGTGCTGGTATATATTTTGACAAAAAGATTTACAACCTTCATTTTTCTTCTCCTAAAGGAAATAGCTGGGGTTTTGGGATTTTTTTTTAACAATCAGAGCTTAGTTGCATTGATGTGAAAGATCAGTGATTGTTTGAAGCAAAATGGAAGGAATAGTTTATTCACATAGGCAAAAATCCTGGAAATGATAAAAGTTTTATTTCAGCAATGAAATTTGACTAAAAGAGCACTGAATCTTTGATGTAAGTTAAAATACTTAAAACAGAGTGTTATCTTATTTCCAAAATCCATCAACAACTAGTCTCCATGGTAGCCAGAAATTTTAGATTGACAAATATTATCAAAAAATACATATTCATAAAGTGTGGGAAGCAGTGTAAGTTGATGGTATTTCATACATATTTCATATATGCCAAGTTTCATAAATCTAAAATATATGCTTTTTATTTTGTAGCTTGAGAGAAAAACAAATGAATAGAAATCTATGTTTCACCCACTACATATAAAATAATTTAAATAATCAAATGTTCACATTGAACTTAACTTCTGGTGAAGACATAAATATGTCCATTATACTTATTTGGGAATTATCCGAAATTGTTTGTTAGTTTTTTTTTATTTTTTTAATTATATCTGTGTTAATCAGTTTTTCTAAGATCAGCCAGTTTTGATTAGGTTCCAACAAATCTAACATCAATGGGTATCCACAAATTATGACATATCTCATAATATCATCATATAAATGACATGACATTCATATTGTTTTAGATTTCATAATTGTGTCACTTACAAAACAAGTACCATAGCATGTACAATTTGATTTTGATGTCATAGTGGCTTACTACAAGCTCTGCTGCTGATATCCAACTATTTTTTCTATCTTGAAGGATAGCAATAGAACTTAGACTTATATACCGCTTCACATTGCAAGGTTTTGCTAATAATCTTTTAGATCAATGGAAATATCTAGAAAGGTTTAAGATACAAATACTGATTGTACATTGTTATTCTGAGGTATGTGATGGAAAAGTGGCCCTGGGAAATGTTAAATGTTCCTTAAAGTAGCAGCTGTCCAAACCTAAATTATGAGACATTGACAACCAGAAAGAAATCTGGAATTACAAATCTGAAACATACATTTATAAAGGGCAAAAACTCCAGATGTAAAATAATAACATACAAGCTCCCTAAAACATTTCTTACAAGGTTATTGCTTCCTTTCCAAAGCCCAGGGAAATAGGGTAAAGAGAATTCAGATTTCTTCCTGTATTCTCGGTGTCCTTGAGAATTTTCTTTCTTTCAAATTTCTCCCTGTGGTGCTTTGAATTTGTTTGATTGTTGGAGGGGATGAAGAATGCGACTTTTGTGTTGTCCTTTGTTACACCTCTTCTCCACTCCCATTGTTTCCTGTGAGGTTTTCTCTATGTGGCAAGCAGAGACAACAGTGAGCGTGGGAGAATGATCAAGAGTGCTTCATTCATCCTATCTGAACCCTCCCTAAAAGAAAATGTGATGTTTTGAGATATTCTTTGGAACGCTGCCATTTTAATCTACTCACTGTACCAGGAGGCAATATTTTAAATAATAAAAGAAAACAATACATTAAGCATTGCTTACTGTATTAAATGGAAAAGTAGGGGAGAGAGAGTTTCCCCGTCTAAAAGCTCTATGCAAACATGCCAAGCTCTGATCCCCTCCATTACTTGCATTTGGCTGAACCCAAAGCAATTTCATTTAGCCTGATAGATTTATGTTAATGTAAAATTGTAATCTCTTGTGACAGTTAAGATCAAACACCCAGGGTTCAATCTAGGTTTTATCCCAAGGAAAGTAATGCAGAAATTCCAATAGACTTAAGCAGCTTTGCCAACAGAGATGAGAAACAACTCACACCTTTCTCCCTATGGCACATAACCAGAGAAAAGGCAGAAGAAAAATAGCTATTTCTGTTTCCGTGTTTACAGTGGCCATATTTGGAGTGCCTTATTCAAGACAGTAAGCCCTGTTCACCAGTAATGTGTGTACAATCTATCAATCAAGGCACAGGAGGGGGAGACTGGGATCATACAATCCTGCAATGCAAAGCAATCTAGCACTGCACATAATAATCCTCCTTTTCAAAGACAATTAGAAGAAACCAGAAAAGTTACATCTGTTCTTGTCAATTATTCTAGCAATATTTCGGGTTATTCTCAAAGCTGCAACCTTGAGCAAAATTATTCCCAGAATCCATTGATTTCTACAATATTGTTCATACATGCCCATGTTTGCTTGGTAACCACTGCATGAAATAGAAGCTTATAAGTGTAAATGGGCCAACACTGGAAGTCAGTATGTATATTCTTTCTTCACAATGTTTTTAGAATATAATCAATATTTTTGAAGTTGTTGCTGTAGGACAGGGGTGTCAAACACAAGGCCCGTGGGCTGGATCTGGCCCGCAATGTGGTCAGATCAGGCCCACGGGGCCATCCTGGAAAATGTAAGGGGCCTCGGCCCAATGCAAAGAGGAAACATTGGGCCAGTGTGGCTTTAGCTCAGTCTACCCAATGTGAAGGGAAAACATCAGGCTAGTGTGGCTTTGGTCCAGTCTACCCAATGTGAAGAGAAAACATGCCAGTAGTTTGGGGAGTGGTGTCAAGCTGGCCATGACCACCCAGTTGGCCATGCCCACTGAGTGGTGTCAAGCTGACCATGCCCACCCAGTCGGCTATACCCATCCAGTTGGCCTGCCCAGCCTCCCGAGGTCAACCACAGCCCTGATGCCGCCCTCAATAAAATTGAGTTTGACACCCCTGCTCTAGGACAATATTTCTTGCCTAAATTATCTTCTTGAATTCATTTTTCCTCCTAACCTATTCAAATTATCTCCTAGCTTCTATATTTTCTGATATAATCATCTCTCTTAAAATGTTCTACCAATATTAACTATTTGTTTATTTTTATGTCATTCTAGGATGATAACCCTGTCTAATCACCTACAGCTATGTGTTTTGGCCTATTGTACACCTTACTGTTCCAGCTACTAAATTCAGTATCCTAACAATCTCATCCTATTTTCAAATCCTGCCTTACCTCTTTCCCTAAAGTCTTAAGGCATTAGATTCCAAGGAAAACAGCCAGTTTATTTCTACCATAATTAATTTCTCTTCATACTTCTATGTTGAGTTTACTATTGTGTTTTAAGCATTCAAGCTATCAGTATTTTTCACTGATTCTAAAGTCATATTATATAAATATCAAATTATGGTTGTACTGTAAATATGGTAATCCATGAAAATAGAAGACATACATAGTAGGTTTGTTTTATTTGATCTTTGATAGTTCATGCATATTAAATATCTTAAAACTTTAATTCCAAGAATACTCAGCTTCCCTATCTGCAAATTCTAAGCACTGCAATTTTAATCCATCTGGAAGCTGGAAGCTGGAAAAGGCTTTATAAAAGATAATTTGTAAAGGTAGGACATACCCTTTGGAAGGTTTAGATGGAACCTTTTACAGGTAAAGAGAAATTTTTCTATGGTCACTCAAAGTATGATTCTGTATTTAAAATGATTAAAGTCAATATATTTCATTCGAAGAACTAAAAATAAATGACAATTGTTATTTATTTGTAATTGTTTTACATTGTTATTTCAATATTTTGCATTTTCCCTGCACACTGTTTACTGAATCACCCCCCAAAATGGACAAGAATCAATATCTCAGACATCCAATGGACTACATTCTGAAAAAAATTCTAAGTAATGTTTTATATCACCAAAGACTATACAGAGAATGATTTAAAAGTAATTCATAGATGGTATGATACTCCCATACAAGTTGCTGAAATTACTGGGAAAAACATAAATAAATGTTGGAAATGTGGTAAAGCAGAGACTTCAAAGAAACCATTGGCTCCACAAATATTTGAGAATCTTAGAAAAATTGGATGAAGGAGATTCACCAATCAAATGTAGCAGTGGTGGGTTTCAAAATTTTTTACTACCGGTTCTGTGGGTGTGGCTTGGTGGGCGTGGCAAGGGTAGGATGCTGTAAAATCTCTATTCCCTCCCCAATCAGCTTGGATGTGAGAGGCAGAGAATAGATGGGGACGAGGCCAGTCAGAATTTTTACTACCAGTTCTCCGAACGACTCAAAATTTCCACTACCGGTTCTCCAGAACTGGTCAGAACCTGCTGAAATCCACATCTGAAATGTACATAAGGAAGTTATTTATTTATTATTTTGTCCAGTTTCACCTTTTTAGTTTTTCCCCTGTCTGGGCAGACTTTTGAATCTCAAGCTTCATCTGTCTGGTTTAGAAATTCCACCTCTTTAAAGAAGGACAGACAGGAATGGAAGAAAACTTGGTAAGGGGACAATAAGAGACCAGTGAAATAAAGCCCCAGATAGAATACCATTTGATGGTAAAGAAGGCTAGGAGTAACTCTGTTTCCCTGCTTTCCTCATTTTGTTATTTGAAAACACACAATTTCCTTTTAGGATATTTTGGTTTTCTGAAAACTTTATTTTTCTTTTCTTTTTATGCAAAACATTATATTTATGAATACAATGTAAAGTTCCTAACCCATACAGATATCATTTCCTTGTTTTTAGATAGATCTACACTTTCCCAAGATCTATACTTTGGCATTAGAAGGAATAATTTTTGGTTCCCAACAGTAGGCTGCCAGGATTGATTGTTAAACCAGGATGTTAGCAACACAAAGACTTTAGGAAGATAAGAATAGCAATAGTCACAATGAATTCCAGTGCATATATACCAGCAGGAACTTCATATCCCCTTTTACATTGATTCTTAGATAGTAAAGACTGTGGCATGCAAGGCATTTGAGTGGGTGGCACATATTTATGTTGATAATAAACAAGCAAACAATCACTCTCATCCTCTCATCCATTCATCTGTGGTTGGAGGATGCCTGCCAGGGGTGACTGGGCTGTCTCATAGATTTGGAATCCTATGTAAGAAATAGCCCTAGCAAAGAAGGGAGCCAATCGGATTGGTTTATTTCTGAAAGAGAAGGTAATGAGCCAGAACTTGACTGAGAAAGAGAGAACATTTTTAGAAAACGCATGTCATGTAGGAAGCCAAGGAAGGATGTTGGACTGCTCAGTAGAAATAGCTTTGAGTTTGGCATTTGAAAGGCTGAAAGATAATCCCTGGGATTTCCAGCATGGCATATTCCTTTTAGGAAGTCCCTCTGAAATGTAGCCTCTCCTGAGGCTGGTACTAATATGGAGTGCTCTTGGCTTCAACAACTAGAAATCCCCAGAGCAGATGCCATTTTAAGTCAGTCTGGCTCACTTCTCCCCTCATTCCCAACTCACAGTCACTAAAGGTTAACATGGAAGTAGGAGTTGTCTAATATAGCTCACAGCTGAAAGTTGCAAGAAAATTATTATATTGCCAGATGTTGTAAACAGATCATGACCTCAGAAAGCTCTCCTGTGCCTACATGTAAAATGACCTGCTTTTGCTTTCAGAAGTCAGTTCAGTTTTTATATGTAAATAAAAAAAAATATCCCTAAATGTTTACACTCATGTCAGTTTATGCTACAGTTACTTTCCATACTATCTTCCCAGCTAGGGAACTGCTGAATGATATAACCAAACGGAAGACCCACTATTCAGTAAATGGGAAGCGATTATGAAAAAGGGTCAGTTTGTATATCATTGATTAATAGGAGGATTTCCTATCTTTCTGGGCGAGAAGACATATGTGAACATTGAGAAAGTGTTATTTATGCTTTCTAAAAATAATATCATTGGAGAGATTTGCCCATTCACAAAGTTCTTCCATATTTGGCATAGCCTGTTGCAACATTCTTTAAAGGCTGGTGAGATTTCATATTGTCAGTATGTTTCATCCTATTGTTACCACCACTCAACTTTTTCTTGGTTGTTTTTGTCTTCATTTTCTATAATGCTGTAATACACTTTTTCTCTACTTTTTGAAAATAATTTTTATTAAAGAATTTTTTTCAAGATATAAACAATATAAGTTTTAGAGCTAAAGAAAAATAGTAAAGAGATTTAAAAAACGAAAAAAAGCAAAAGAAAGAAAAGAGAAAGAAAAAGAGAGAAAAGTTATAAAGAAGTAGATTCTAATCTTCTTAACCGCAGTTAAAAATGCATTTATATTTAACGGTCTTTCTTTAATATTGCATCCTATTTTCCTTCTTTTCATAGTTTAGCCTTTCTTATCATCAAACCCAGAAATCCCAAATTCATGGTTTCTTTTTCTTTTCTTCAGCAAAAAGTCCATAAGGGGTTTCCAGTCACTAATAAATGAAGTTATTTCCCTTTTTTTAATCAGACAAGTCAATTTTGCTTTCTATGCACTTTTCTTCTACTCTTTTAATGACATGGCTCTTGCACCCCCATAGTTTAAAGCCTCAGCAAGTCTTAATCCAGACCTGCCATTCAATTGGAGTTTTAGGGAGATGATTTGAGGAAGAAAAATTATCAGTGGAGAAAAGCTTAATTATCCCTTTGTCATTCAAGATTATATGGCTGCTTTTTGTAAAATGAGCATAAGGAGAGAGCACCCCACGTGGGATAACCTTTGTGAGACAAGTTACAAATATTATGCTATATTCTTTATTTCATACTGTAGTTCCTAAATCAAAAACAGATTCAGTGCATTTAAACTGGCAAACCTGCACTGCAATCAGTTGATCTTCATTCACTTTGATGGAAATAAGAAAGCTTAAGCATGATGGTGCCAACTTTTGCAGTCAACCATGTAAGATTCCATTTCCTTTCTGCTAGCATTTTTAATAAAACTGTTTTTGCCTCAGCTCAGAGCTGAGACTTAGATCTTAGCAGCTGAAAATTCTTGTGAAACATGTGAGAATTTTGTTAAATAGATACAACCATAGTCTCTTGGGTACTAATAGATGGCACATTGAGCTGCTTGCTGAACCATAGCATATATGAAAGGAAATCTTTTTACCATATTTTGATTTTGCAAAAAAAAAAAAAATAGAATACAAGTTTTTCTTTCATGATAAACACATTTTTCTTTGGATCGCTTTAGGATAAAGTAGGATTTAGATTTCTTAAACTTCTCCACTACTAGCTGTAAGAAATAATATATTTTATAGCTGTCTTGTAAAATATACATAATGTTTCAGCCTCCTATTTTACCCACAACACCCTAGCTGAATTGGACCAAGAGAGAAAATGTCAGCTTCATATTACCCTAAGGCAGGGGTGTCAAACTCGATTTCATTGAGGGCTGCATCAGGGTTGTGTTTGACCTTGGGGGGCTGAGGGGACATGGCCAGGGGTGTGGCCAACTCGATGTCACTCATTGAAGCTTTGTTTTCGGCCATGATGGCCTCCTGCACCCTCTGCCAGCGAAAATGGAGCTCGGGAAGGCTGCATGCAGCATGCCTGGGCTCCGTTTTCGCTGGCAGAAGCACCATGGGCCGGTCCTTTGCTGTTTCCAGGGTGGGCCCGCAGCCCAGATCTAAGCACCCCATGGGCCGGATGCAGCCTTCAGGCCTTGAGTTTGACACCCCTGCCCTAAGATATTATTATTTTTCTACAATTTTAAATCACTGATTTAAAAAAAAAAAAATTAAAAGTGTGAGTACTACAAAAAGAATGGTTGATAGTTGTTAAGTCATCACAGAAGTCCTTAAATAATAGACATGCAAACACACACACAAATGGCATCCACACATACATACTTTTACCAGATGGACGGACGGATAACAACTTTGCTAAAGGCAGTTGAAAAAGCATTTGTGAGATATTTTAATAGATATATTATTTATCCAAAGGAAAAATTATAAGTTCAGCTGCCCAATAGCAGTTGTTGCTGCTGTTTTGCATTAAAAGAAAGTGGAGATGGGGATAGCTGTGAATGGGGGGAGAGAGAGAAATTAAAACATTATCAAACATTTTCAGTATATTCAGTTTATTGCCGGTTTATAATACCAGACTTTCCCACTTTGTTTTAACTTTGAACAAATTTTGATATTACAAAATAAAATCAAATTTAAATAATAGAAACCAAACAGTAATTACATGGAAATAAAGATGTGAACATTTCAATCAAACACTCCATGTCACAATATGTTGTAATTGATACATTTTCTCTAGAATTTTGTTACCTTTTCCAGAAAGGAAAAAAATGCCAGTCTGTAGGTTATGAGTTAATATTTTATCTTATTTCTCAATCTTATAATTATGTAAAAGAACAGACAAAAATAATGCTCTAGATCAGTGTTTCCCAAACTTTTGACATATGTGTACCCCTTCTATAATTTTCGTAACGCTGAGTAGCCCTCATAAAAAACATATGCTTTATTTTATGTATTTTATAAAAATAATCAAAATCAGTGGAACTTATTAAAGCACGATAACAGGCGCCCGGAACTAACTATTAAAGAAGTAAGTTGTCTCTGTAACGAAGTGCAGTATATTCATGCCGTGTCACGCCTCACAAGACTGTCTAACCGTTAGATAACACTGCAACTCTCCGGCGTTTAAACAGCTCCACGGCTCAACATCAACTGTTAATGTTCCCACAGTTTAAAAATGGCCGAACCCGAGCTGCGCGAAGGATGCGCAGAAGTTCCCGCCATAATGAGTTGCAATACGATGTATGATGGCCCCAGTTCCCGTGTAAAAACTGTGATATGCGCCTATTTCTTTCCTTGTTCTGTGGGTGCAGCTAAGCACGGTGCAGTGGATATTCCCACGTGATCCCCACCAAACTCCGGTGCAACGCGTACCCCCACCAAACTCTTCCTGTACCCCTGGGGGTACGCGTACCACACTTTGGAAACACTGCTCTAGATAAATGTATGGATCTATCTTTCCATCAAGAGCCATGGTGGTGCAGTGGTTAGAATGCAGTACTGCAGGCTACTTCTGCTGACCGCCAGCTACCTGCAATTTGGCAGTTCGAATCTCACCAGGCTCATGGTTGACTCAGCCTTCCATCCTTCCGAGGTGGATAAAATGAGGACCCAGATTGTTGGGGGCAATATGCTGACTCTGTAAAATGCTTAGAGAGGGCTGTGAAAGCACTGTGAAACGGTATATAAGTCTAAGTCCTATTGCTATTTCTATTCTGCTCCAACTTTCTTCTATTTTGTTTTAGCACTGTCTAACTATAGTACACGAACTAAATCGAGACTTCTTAAAAAACAGAAAACGTGAAACAAAAACTGACAGTTATAAAAAGCTTGCAGAGTTTCAGTGTCACTCTTTTTCTCTCTTTCTCTCAGCTCATATACACACACAGCATTACATCTTGAATGAGAAAAACGCTTGAGGCATTCCCATTAAAGGTTTAAACTGCCTGTATATGAACAACATTTCATACATTTTCTAATGTATACAGTACAAGAAATTATACAGTATATATATATATATATACCGTATATCAATGGGGTAGGAGGGGCAGTGGGGGGGCAGAAGTCAGGTAGGGGATTACAGTACAATTATTTCTAGGCCATAGTTTGCTCCTACAGCCATGTTTCATGAGAGAGAGAGAGAAAGAGAGAGAGAGAGAGAGAGATGGAGGGAGGGAGAGAGCGAGAGAGAGACTGAGAGAGGGGGGAGGGAGGGAAGAAGGGAGAGAGAGAGAGAGAGATCAGACTGAAAATAAATTTCTGAAGCCTAGCTAATGACTTCCAAAGTAAGACTGACTGACTGAGTAAATATTTTTTACAGGTAGTCTTTGACTTACAGTCATTTATTTAGTGAATGTTCAAAGTTGCAACAGTAACTTTGTGACAAGTGACTCTTGACTTTTTTTTTTCATACTTACGGCCACTGCAGCATCCCCATGGTCAAAATTCAGGTCTTTGGCAACTGTCAGGTATTTATGACAGTTGTGCTGTCCCAGGGTCATGTTGGGATTGCAACCTTTCCAGCCAGCGTCTGACAAGCCAAGTCAATGAGGTGGCCGAGATTCACTTAATAACTGCAGTGATTCGCTTAATGACTACAGCAAAAAAAGAGTTGTAAAATGGGGCAAAACTCACTGAGCAACTGCCTTGCTCAGCAGTGGAAATTTTTGACTCAGTTGTGATCGTATGTCAAGGACATCCTGTATTGCAGTAAGCAGAATTAAAACACATTAAAAATAAAAGCAAAAGCAAAAGAAGACAAATATTACAATCGGTGGTATATTTGTTAGTGGGTAATATAAAGTTTGGCTAATTTTATAGGTTGTATATTGATTTGTAATTGTCCTCAATAAGAAAGGAACTCAGACCTGTGGGAAAAAACAGTAACTTCAACTCGACTTTAGGTAACCCTCCCCCCTTCTTTAATTTGGACACAATGGGCTACCCAGAATATAGCCCTTTAGAATGTCGAGTTAGCCCTTTCATGAGGAGTAAAGGAAGTATAAGGTCCTAACTGGGTACCCAAAAATAATTGTGTTTGATCCTTAGTAGAATATAACTTCAGTGCTATTGGGATATGTTATGCTCCTCTGATGAAATGAAAAACTTGAATTGTGACCATTGATTTTTGAGCATTTTTGATGATATAATTTGGGTGCTCACTGCTTTTGGTAAAGCTATGGAAAACAGTGCCCAAATATGTAGAAGATTTAACTCATTTAATACTCTTGCCATTTAACCTCCAGGAATTAGGTCTCTTGATCTTAATTTTATGCATTAGCATCAGATGTGGGTTTCAGCAGGTTCTGACCAGTTCTGGAGAACCAGTAGCGGAAATTTTGAGTAATTTAGAGAACCGGTAGTAAAAATTCTGACTGGCCCCGCCCCCATCTATTCTCTGACTCCCGAGTCCCAGCTGATCAGGAGGAAATGGAGATTTTACAGTATCCTTCCCCTGCCACGCCCACCAAGCCACGCCCACCAAGTCATGCCATGCCCACCAAGCCACACCCACAGGTAGTAAAAAAATTTGAAACCCACCACTGATTAGCATAACATAATGACATAACAAGATCAGGCAAAAACTATACCTAGTCTGACATTCTGTGTCTCATAGACTATTTCCTTAAATTTATACTTTAATAGTTCAGGGTTTTTTATTACCATATTAAAAGCAGGGATATTTATAATCCCCCAAATACAGAATTTACTAGAACTTTTTAAGTTCTCTATCTTACTTTCCAAGACATAACTGCTTCACAAAATAGCTTTTCAGTATAAAGAACAATGGATTTGTTGCGTGTCTTGTTGCTTTCCATACATCAGTTTCTTGCATTAACAAGGAGATATGAATATGAAATACTTCACTGTTCTTGACTATCCACATTACATGTTTGATACTTTTAAGTTTTAATCTTTGCCTGAAAATTATTAATTCATATAGCCTTCAGACTAGGTTGAAAATAATGTTTTGGCTACATGGGTTTGAAGAAACCATATGATAAAATGATGTTTCCTTGAGCTTTCCAAATCCCAATTTATTTCAACGTAGGTTGATTTTATTTATTATGAAGTTTATACACTACCTATTTCATAGACTAAAAGGTGGTTTAAAAAATCATTAATATCATAGAAGCACCTACAATAACAAATCAATTTCTTTTCACAAATTTAACTCCAAAATCAAAACTTCTAAACATATTTAAAACATGGCTACTCATCCATCCTGTTATTGCCAAATTGAACTTAATTATTTTAACAGCCTTCTAAAAGAGGCCACATTTCATCCCTGAGGATAAGATGTTCCACAAATTTGGGCCCACCAGAGAAAAAGCCTGCCTCCAAAAGGGAACTGAAAGTTAAACTGTAAAAGGCTTATTAGATTAAAATCAGCACATTGAGTTGGACTCAGAAACCTTTTGAACTGGTTTGAAATGGTTATATAATGCTGAGTATCATCAATATATTGATGATAACTCTCCCAAATATGCCAACATCCGAATGTAGATGTTAAACATTGAGGGATCCCATACTGAAGCCATTATAGGCTTGATTGCTTTTTCCCTCATGATAGTTGGCAGGGACCATTCATTCAGGAAGCAGTGGAACAACTATAAAACAATGCTGCCTGTTCCTACTTCCGGCAGACAATTCAGAAAGATGCCACAGTTGATGGCATCAGATGTTGCTGAGTGTCCTAACTCATCATATGTTCTCCAGTAGAAGAATCAATGTCACTTTTGTTCCATGATCAAAACTGAATCCTGACTGAATTCATCTCGAATCTTCTGTAGATGACACCTCACTAGTTCCTCCATTCTTCCCTAAAAGACTGGAACATTATGACGTATTACCACAAAAATATTTTGAGGATTGGAAAATATGCAAGGCTAGCTATTACAAAAATGCCCCATTATATTCCCAAAAGCCAACTTTCATCTGAATCATATTACAGCTATAAGAAAATTCAAGTGATGAGCACCCAATAGGACTGAAATAAGCCACGGTAAACTAGAGCCTGGCCTCAAGATACTTGATACTACCAAGGTTCAGATGTCAGGGCAGCATTGGTGGCTGAGATGGAATATCTTAAAAGAAGATAGTATGCATTTACTATTATACTGAACAGAAATATTCTTGTTAGGAAATAAGAATTAACTGCAACATTTTCTGCTGAATGATTTAATTGTATGTTTGAATTATTCCTAAAATTGAACATAGATTAAGCAAGAGATTGTCTTTTTCATCACAATAACTTTACCATGAAATTTGTAAATAATCATTTTTCTCATTTAGGTAACCAGTGAAAATATTATTATTTTTTAATACCCTGGTAGCACAGATGTTATATTTATTTTATTTTTCTGTCATGTATTGCTTTAATATGTTTGGTTAGCAAGCTGGTTATATAAAACAATCTAAATGAATCAATAAACTATTGAAGCAACTGATATGGGAAGCAAAGGAAGCAGAAGTAGTTTTGATAGGTATGACAACTTGTTTAGGCTGATACACCAGCTATAGCCCTATCTGAACACTATATAAGCCCTGATCATACCTCAACTAGGGCACTATAATCAGGTTCAACAGAGGATACAGTCTGCAACAACTGAGATGCTTGTGGGAATAATACTGTACCAGTTATATTCCCTATATGTAAGTAAATGAATATTTATTCATTTATGAACTTTTTAGAGTAGATTGTTTGTAGGGCAAGTAACATGAATATAATATGACAGACTTTGAATCTTTGTTGTTAACCTACATAGGATAAAGCCCATTATATTGCAAATATATAAGACTTTGATATTGATCTCTTTTCTTTGGAACTTTCTGTTTCTGCAGAAATATGTGTGGCGTCATCTGCATCTATCTTGGGTAGATCTTGAAAATCTTTGCTTTCAGTTCATATAATCGGCTCATGCGCCAATCTTTTTTAATTTCTGCTGTCATTAGATAATTTGGAGTTGCATGCATTTTGATTTATTATTCCTTTTGCTATTTCAAAATTCACATAACCTTCTTAGTAAGATCCTTTTATCTTGAAATAGAAGGTATCAAATATTTTAATGAAACAAATAAAAGGATAAAATATATACATGCAGCTGCCCAGATGAAGAAAACAAACTCACATCTCCTGAAATGACCTTCAATTTCATTCTTAGCTTTGGAACCCTTCCAGTTTTATTTATCAGGGGAAAGAAGGATAAAAAAGTCTAATAGTCTGACCAAGTTAACTGACCTAACTTGATTACTTGATGAAACTTCATCTCAAAGTTAGATTCACATCTGCTTTGTAAAGCTTTGGGGAAAATGTTTCTACAACGATATTATTTACTAATGAAAAGCCTTTAATTAAAAAAAACCCAAGCACTATCTGAAGCCTACTTATTACTTGCAAGTTCTTTTTTCCTGTTCCCTGTCTAACTTTCATTTTCAAACTTGGTATCTAGAAACAAAACCAGTCTGAACATGTTGCTTGAAAAAAGTGTTAGTTCCTAGCTTCTAGTTATGAATAAAATATGAGAAGCAATTTATTCAATTTGTGATGAGCCAATTCGACCCTATGTTGTAAAAATTACAATAACAAAAGAAATAACAATTACACAGAACATATTATACATATTGTTAATATATAACAAAGTCAAAATATAGAATAGAATAGAATAGAATAGAATAGAATAGAATAGAATAGAATAGAATAGAATAGAATAGAATTTTTAATTGGCCAAGTGTGATTGGACACACAAGGAATTTGTCTTGGTGCATATGCTCTCAGTGTACATAAAAGAAAAGATACATTCATCAGGAATCATAAGGTACAACACTTAATGATAGCCATAGGGTACAAAGAAGCAATCAGGAAACAATATCAATATAAATCGTAAGGATACAAGCAACAAAGTTACAGTCATAAGTGGAAGGAGATGGGTGATGGGAACAATGAGAAGATTAATAGTAGTGCAGACTTAGTAAACAGCTAATTTTAAACTGTAACGATCTACAATTAAATAAGAATCATATAACTTTAAGTCATTCAGAAAAATCCTGGAACATCAATAGCTACAAGTATAGTTTCCTGAAGGAAGGATGCCATAATCCCTACAGGAAATCTGATCTAAATAGTTATTTATAAAATTTAACTGGCAACGAACTTCACTAAAAGAATGCTTGACAAAAGTTATTAAGCCTTCCACGTTCTTCAGCACTTCAGTGCATCCACTGTCCCAATCAGCAATGGAGAGGCTGTATTAAAACAGAGATATAAATCTATTTCTAGCTTTGTAAATTAACAAGTAGCAAATATTGCAGCTTCCTTCTTCATGATTACCACTTGCATCACTCTTTCCATGCCAATGGAAATTAGTAATAAATGCCTCACGTGAGTTAATTTCCAAGGATGTCACATGGTTTATCAGCCTCAGTTGAAAGTAGACGGAGTCAAGTGCTTCCATACCAGAATGCAGAATTTCAAGATGACCTTCTTAGCCAAATGTATGGAGATTGTCAGAAGTGGTCATTATCTTTTTGTACTGGAATTTCTATGCTAACTAAACATACAAGAAGAAAATTTCCAAAATGCTCCTAGTAAGAGAGATTACTTGGCTTCATCATGGAGTTCATTTGATACTCTATGAAGGTAGGAAAACAAGGACCTATACTCACTAGATATCATTACAGTCCAAAAATAAAGATGAGCTGAATAGAACAGATACCCAGAATTTTATTTGAGTATTAACTATCACTTAAAATAGAAGAGAGGAAGTTGCTGAGGGGATACCAGGAACAAAAATACTTCAGAAACCTAAGACAGCCTTATGAGCAGATGGGAGATATTAAGTTGAATATTTATCCTGTTTATTATTAGGCTGTTTGGTATGAAACTTGTTTTCCTGAATTGTTATTTAAAAAGATGCATCACAATGTAAGCAAATAGCCCTGATTCATATTCATTATTTATTACATATGAAATGTTTCTTCAAACTCCAATGCCTATGTTTATTAGTTCCACTAGTGTGATAGTTGCCCTGATGCTGTAGGCATGTCCCCAGAGACTTATCCATTTCCTTCATTATTAGCCTTCTTCAAGTGCAACCAAACCGTTTTATTTAAGGTATGCTTTTGAAGAATGATGATCACCTGGCTTGCCATTGTTGATGAGAATCCTGTTCTGCTGGTTTTAATGGCATATTGTAAACCATTCAGAATCTTGGAATTGAGGTGGTATGTAAGTAACGTGAGACAATATATCAAGAAAAACTCTGTTCCAGTTCTACTTGTTCTTGGAAAGTTGTCTATTCCTACAGCAGTATGACCTGTTTTACTGGAAGAGCAAGACCACTGTTGTATAAGGTCAAACTATCCTGTAGTGAAGCAGAAAAGAGCTATGCCCTTGCTGTAATATTGTTGGCAATTTCTTCAGCTTATTAGTTCCTTCCAAATCAATCTCTTTTCCTAGATCAAACATAGTCTGTTGGCTAAAGTCTAGACTAAGATCTCCTACAAAAGGCAGAAGAATCATTACAATGATAGCTATCTTTCACTCTCTCTCCTAGAAACCAGTCTCATTACTCTTGTCCCTGTTGACAAAAAAGAAATAAGTTCATCTGAAATAGCTTAAATGATAAATACATTATTTTAAAATATGTAATTGGTATACAACTCTCCCAATCCCCTGCCATGCTACCATGCCCCCTCATTGTGGTGGTGGTATTTGTGGTGGGTGCTTCTGGAACGGATGAGCGAAGAACATTGGGATTATTGGGAGTGTATACCAAGAGTAGATATTTCCTGCAGGATCGCCCTAAATGTGAAGGTCATGCCAGCTGTGCAGTGAAAGCAAGCATACACTAGACAGCAGTGATATTGGTAGATGCTTGCACATAATCACTGTAGTAACAATAGCAAAGGCATCATTAATACTGTGAAGGAGAAGGCAATGATAAACCACCTTTGTATCTTTACCAAGAAGATCATATGGATACAAAATACACAAGTATAATGTTTGCATTCTCCTTATTTAGTTTTAGGACTTGTGTGAAGAACAGATCATATTTATGCAGAAATGTTGAAAATTCAGAAAGATTGACAATTTTTAAGCATCGCTATACATACTACTCATTTCCAGTAATGGGCTCCTGTTAACTACCAAAAAAATAATAAAATAAAATAATGTGCACTTTATCCAAGCTTAGAACCACGATTTGTTCCTTAAACTTCCTTGAAACTCCAAGAAAAAAAGAAGCTATGAATTTGGCCCTGCACATTCCAAAGATGGATGAGGGAGACATGATGTGGTGCTGAAGAGCTGCCTGCAGTCCATGGCCTGTGTTTGACCTTTTCTGTTCAAGAAACAGACTGGCTTTACCACTGTGATAAAAGTGACCCTATCTGGAAAAGGCTCTCAATCCTTCCTTTTAAATATTTCGCAACTGCCTATGCTGAACAATAGAACTGAAACAATTTTCTGGATGTGAGTTCCTGGAAGCCTGACTATCCCAATCAGCAACAAACTACAAAAAGCAAGTAACAGAAATATCCTTACTGATAAGAGACTGGGTTTAAAGAGATAATGGTTTTATCATCTGCATTTCAAGAAATGGAGGCCATTCTTAGTCAGATACTGTATATGTTGACGTTTATTGATAATTGACACTATTCATCAAATTGCTTACATTTTATTTTACGACAAATTAAAATACAAAGGTACTCTTTGGCTGGCCATGATATATAAATGCATCCTTGAGTTTTCTCCTCTTCTTTCTTCCCTAGCTATGGACAACAAGCCTCATGAATCTGGAGCTTATGCAGCACAAGTTATTGAACAAAAAGTTCATTTGCTCATGAATAATTTCTTTATAGCACATGCGCAAAGCTAACTGTTACACACATGCTTTTTTTTATTTTATATAATAGCCATCTGTGACTTCCAGCATCATTGAGAATATTGTGAGGTGGGTTTTCTTTTTTTTTTTAATGTGGGTGCAACATACGTGAAGATGCTTGGAAACAGCACACAAAAAGGCTACCAAGTCGCTCTCAAGTAAATGCTCTAAAATATGCCAGTAAATGAGACAGTAAATGGCTCAGTGGTTAAAGGTGCTGAGCTTGTCAACTGGAAAGCTGGAACCCTGGTTCAAGATCTGAGTGCCACATGATGTTGCCCCAGCTCCTGACAAACTGGCAGTTCAAAAGATTTATCTACTCATGCAAATATGAGTAGATAAAGAGATACTACTTTGGTGGGTAGTTAACAGTGTTCCATGCACCTCAGTATATAGTCATGTTAGCCACAAGATGGGGGAGAAAGGACAGATGTATATCATGGAAAAGAATAAGCAATTAATTTATTCTAAAAACTACATATTCGAACTGTGAGAATGTATGTGAGTGTGTGTATATTTTCTTAAGATGCAGTTTATAGCTCCAGAATGCATTTATATCTAGTTCTTCCTCTGAATGCCCATGTGACATCTGCGTTTAAAACAAAACTTACCAATAAACAAAACACCTCCTTTTACCAACTGAAGTTAGCGTACCAGCTGTGACATTTTTAAGAATAGCTATGCCTCATGCTCTGCTAACCTTCAGTTTAGATCACTGCAAGACACTAAATTTGGGCTGCTTTTGAAGAGAGCTCTTCAAAACAGTACTTCAAGACAGCTGCAGGCAGAACCCATTTGAAGATACATTATCTCACCAGTAGCAAGCTTATTTTAGGGTCAGGTCAAAGCAATCAGGCTAAAGTCCAAATTTTAAGTAATTTGGTGCCTGAGTCTCTTGACCAAGAATGCAAAACCTGTGGTTGTAGGACAAAATGTGACTACCAATGACACTGAACATGTCTTGGCAAATTATCAATGTTAATGTGACATAGTCAGCTACCAGAATTCCTGTTTCAATTCATTACATTTGAATTTATTTATACTTAAATCTGTTTCAGTTATTGTTCTCCTAGCTCTGCCTACTTTTTTGCCTTGTACCATTCATTTGTTATAGTGAATGATGCAGTTCAAAGGTTCTCAATGCCCCAAAAGTTCTATATTCCTGATTGAAAATAACTTGCCATTTTTTAAGATGGATCTCCTTACACATGAATAGCACAAGGTAGGAGAACATCTTCTGAATCTGCAGACCACCATCAACCTGGTATCAGGAATCTTTCCTGAAATGGCAAAGAGAAAAATCTCATGGTGATTGTTCATTTCAGTCACCCTGATATTTAGAGTTTATATTTAGAAAATCTTGTGAGATATGAAATTAATCAGTTTCATAAAAAGGAGAGAAGTATAAGAGCTAAATTTTCAGAACTATCGAATTTTAGAATTGTAAGCCACCCAAAGTCCTTGGTTGGGAAGGCAGCTATAAGGTAAAGGTAAAGGTACCCCTCACATATATGTGCTAGCCGTTCCTGACTCTAGGGGGCGGTGCTCATCTCTGTTTCAAAGCCGAAGAGCCAGCGCTGTCCAAAGACGTCTCCGTGGTCATGTGGCTGGCATGACTAAATGCCAAAGATGCACAGAACGCTGTTATCTTCCCACCAAAGGTGGTCCCTATTTTTTAACTTGCATTTTTTACATGCTTTCGAACTGCGAGATTGGCAGAAGCTGGGACAAGTAACTGGAGCTCACTCCATTACATGGCACTAGTGATTCGAACCGCTGAATTGCTGACCTTTCGATCGACAAGCTCAGCGTCTTATCCACTAAGCCACCACATCCCTTATAAGGCAGCTATAGAATCTGACTAAATAAAATAAACTATAAAATGGAAAAAAGCACTGTGTAGATCAATTTAAATTGATTGTGAAAACAGTATATGTCATAAACATACCCCCTAGGTTTTAAGTTTATCCTCAGAATTGTATGGTTAATATAAATTTGGGGGAGAGCCTTCATTGACTTATTTCCTAGGAAGATAAAGAGATTTCTTTAATCCTGATGATCATAATTTTGGTAGGATATTAGAGAAAATCAGAGGATGGAATTAAAGTTCGAAAGATTTAATTAGCAAATAAAAACTGGTGGTACATGGCAGGGTTGAGACGTTTGAGCTTGATTGCCTACATGACCTCTTTCAGTTCTGTTGCTCTTTGCATGCACATACAAATGTGTCAGGCTTGTACCTTCATGCTCACCATCCTGTAAATTTTGATCCCTGGCTTTCTTCTTCCAGTGCTGCTGTTTCCATAATCATACGATTGAGGTAAGCTTCAGAATAGAAGTTCACAGTGACCCTTGATGGTAATGAAGTTGTCAATTTATTCTTTGGAGAGATGAATTAGATATTTTGACTTTAGATAAACTTCAGTTGAAATTAGCATTTATCATTTTGAAGGTAGTACACCCTATTACAGACACTGTCTAAATATACAGAATTATTCATTAATTATTCAATAGCCTAATAAAATTTAAAATAGCTCTAGGATATATCTAATTAATGTGCTCTGAATCTTCAGCAGATTCATTAATAACATTAATGCTGATGAATGTATCTGAAATCTTTTCCATAGCCATCATCATAACTGATGCCTTAACTGACTTATTAGCAAACTACATAAATCAGAAGCTACAATGTATGACAAAAGAGAACAAAGAGATAGTAATCAATCTTTATTTGGGATAGACTGCAAGGTACCCTGGGTGATGCAATGATCTAGCATTTACAATACACAACTGCTTGCACTTCTGGGACTGAAATGGCAAACTAAAGATCATTCTGCTAAAAGCAGAGCCAACGACTGTGGCAGAATGAAGAACTGACTGATAGACTGGCTCTTTGTAATTCCTTTCCAGACAAGGAAAGGACTTGAGATCACCCACAAGTATTTCATATATTTGCTACTCATGGGAATAGCCATCTTAGCCATGTTAGGGAAGAGGAACAAATTTTAATGGACAAGGCTGACACTAATGCGAAAGTAAATGACAGGCTACAAGAATGATTTCGAAAAATATGCTACATTGGACATACATTTGAAACAACTGAAATCTTAATTATTAAAAGGGATATACAAATAACAAACCAAAAGAATGACCTGAATAACTTTCCTAAACTGAATTTTCAAAAGAGATTAGTTAAGACTGGGCATGGAAGAAGAATGAAGATTGTTAAAAGTAAAAGAAAGGTATATAAAGCTGGCTTATTTGATCAAAATATTGTTATGTCTGGTAACCCTGAATGTACTTTTGATGATCAGGACAATGAGGTTTTAAGGATTTGTTTATAGATAACAGATGAGATACTTTATACTTATTGGAATGAAGTCATTTCTTTATATATTTCTTTACTATATTCTTATGTTTTCTTTCCTTCCTAATTTCCTTTCTATTTTTTCTTTTCTGCACTTTCTAGTTTTTCTTCTTTTAGTTTGTATTTATCTTTTTAATTGTAATTTTTAATAAATCTAGTATTAAAATAATACACTACTGCTTGTCTTACTATTCTACTTAAAGTAAGTTATTTATTTTAATGACGAATGAATTGAATGAACTGCCTTTGTAGATTTATACTTGCCAAAAATATAAATAACACAATGGTGTAGCATTTTCAAAGAGGCACTGCCAATCAACAAAGCAATGATGAGTACAGTTTTCAGAAAGACCAAGAAGCAGAATTAATATAACTGAGGCTAACTACAATACTAGAATTGCACATTTCACACCCTAGACATAACTGGCAATGTTACATGAATTATTAAAAATAAACAACCTATTAGGAAAGGGCATTTGATGCATATAATAACTTAAAGTTTCCTTAAATATAATGTTAACAATGAAATCAAGTGTTAACTGAGTACCCAGGCAAAAAGATCAGGATTCATCCAAAAATTGACACATACAATTGGTTGGGAAAGTTGGATTTTTAAACATTTTACTTTTGAAACTGAAATTTACTTTTGGTAAGGATCTGTTTTTATGATCTAAGATTCATTATTAATTAGTATTATTACATGAATTGGGAAGGCAAACTCAAACCACAACATCTGTTCTTCCAATACAACATTAGCTCTCATGCATTAGTATAAGATATAATAATATAGTATAATTATAGCAAAGTCAGTGAGTAATTTATCTGCCACCTGAGTAATGTTTAACCTAATGTTGAGGTCTTAAAGATAAAGAATCTGTTTCTCTTTTGGGGGAAAACTATTGTATTCAGCATTGTTAGCAAAGCTAAATGGCTAATATAAAACCTGTGACTATATATGAACAGAAAAAGAAATAGAAATGGAATCTTCAATTGCTTCAAAATAGAGGAAGCTGTTATTACTAAAAGAAACAAGATGAAATTCTCACTAGGCCTATGAAGCCCAGCTGGCAAAAATCCTGACAATCATCAATAGCAACAAAGTATTTCCCATACATCTAATGTTCTTCCAGAATCATTCTGGTAATGTTTAGGATCATATCCCACCGTGAAACTGGTTTTTAATCCATTTCTGAATTCAGTTCAAAATGCCAGTATTCAGTTTTAATTCAGTCCTCTTTGGATTTTTACTCAGTGTACAACCAAACTGAAGCTCAGTAGGATAGCAATAGCAATAGCACTTAGACTCACTATACCGCTTCACAGTGCTTTACAGCCCGCTCTAAGCAGTTTACAGAGTCAGCATATTGCCCCGACAATCTGGGTCCTCATTTTACCAACATCAGAAGGATGGAAGGCTGAGTCAACCTTGAGCTGGTGAAAATCGAACTGCCAAACTGCAGGCAGCCCGCAGGCAGCAGAAGTAGCCTGCAGTCCTACATTCTAATCATTGGGCCACTAAGGATCCTTTTCATTGTTGGCCTGCCAGCTGTGTAATGCTCAGAAATATTTGCTTGGATCCCTTCCTTATTTGGACACCTTATTTTACTGTTTTCTCATCTAAAAATGGAAAATAAAAATTACCATAAGACATCTTTGGAAATCTGAATTAGTGAAATGGGGGGAACTCTTGTTCATTATGGTTCATTTCTTAAAAGCTTCTTTTTCATGCTGCATGGGATGTGATGATTTGGGTTATTTGACTGTTCTTCCTGTTACTGTTGAAAAGAACAAGGATCTTTACACGAGTAGCTTTGGGAAGGACTGGAAGGAAATGATCAGAAATTAGTCAGAGCTCAGTTAGAGCTTTTTAAATGAGGTTCCTGTGGTTGGAAAAGTGTTCCTCCCACTGGAAGGGAGCAGCATCTGAAATCCCTGAGAAAATCAAAGCAAGCCTTTGGTGCAATCCCCAGAGTGCTCTAAAAGGTGTTACCACCTCATAATTTGGATGCAACCAATGGAGAAAGTTATTACATACTTGACTGGCAAGTAATTACCCTTACTATATTTCATTTCAGTTAAATGGAAATTAAATGAAATTGAGCTTTTTGAATGTGGTCCCTGGCACTCAACTCAAGGACCAAGCACAGCCCTCAGCATGGAAAAATTGTGCAGCCTTCTTCTATAGGAAGCCATATTTTCAAAATGTCACAAATTGATTGTAATGCTCTGCTGCAAAATATTTCCATTTCTTTTGTGACAAAATAAAGTACTGCCTGCTATTTTCTTTAGTGATGACCATTTAAAATATTGGTTCAAAGTACAAAAAGTAGAAACATCTATTCAATCCAATGGAATTTCATGATATTCTGGAATAAAGGTCTTTGAAATAATGACATCTGACCAACATAAACTGACTTCAGGAACAGCATTGCCCAAGGGATCAGAATGGCTCATCCCCTGATAATGTTCTATAAGCCACTGAAAACTTGATTGTTTTCCCAGGCCTTTGATAAAGTGGGTGAAAAACCTGTAAAACATTGTTTGGTATGCTTTGGTTCTCTTTTGCTGATATTTCTGTATACAAATTGTTTCTTTGTTATTGTTTTATTTATTATTTATGTGTGCTGCAATTTGGATTTGGACATTTTAAAATCTATTTAAATAAATAAAGTTTTATCTTAGTTTAGCCTGACATGATTCTCTCTCTCTCTCTCTCTCTCTCTCTCTCTCTCTCTCTCTCTCTCTCTCTCTCTCTCTCTCTCTCTCTCTCTCTCTCTCTCTCTCATTAAAGCAATCAATTTAAATCATTTTTAAAGCTTGCCTTTTTAATGAGTCATAAAGTCCTTATCTTTTCTTCATAACTAAGATTTAGAGAATGGTCATACTGTATGCTTCTAAGGTGTAAATGGAAAATGTAAAGAAATTCATGTTCCCTCGCAAGCTTCAGGTGCAACTCACAGTCCCTTCCCAAAGTTTGTGACAGAATGGGACACTGAGCAATATAATTTATATTAACTGAATTAAGTAGCTTTTTTTTAAACAATGCATTCTTTTAAAACATTACTCAAAAGCCAAGTGAGTTATTTCATCTGAATGGATTGATTAAATTGTAAAGTAATCTGATAAAATTGAATCTTTGGATTGAATTTCCAAGGCTACTCAAGATGTTGAATCAAATCAAATGCTTACAAATTGCTTAAGAGAGATATGAGGGTGAGTCAGAAATTGCCACTTTTTTCTATTTATGGAGAAAAGTATGAAGAGGTTGAGTAAGTATGATGGTTTGTTAGACACTGGCCAGCCAATGAGTTTTATCACCTCTACAAAATATGTCTATCAAAATGTTGCTGTGCTTATCTCACTTTGACTAGAATGCTAAAGCAAGTTTTCTTAAAGAAAGGAAAGAGAATTCAGCTGTATTCTACTGCTTTAAAAAAAAATATGGATTGTGTTTCCTGTGTGATCCTCTTCCTCTTTCCATTTTTTTTTACCTTTTTACCATTATCCCTCCTTAATTCTCAATGCATTAGATTCTGTGTCCAGTATACCTGCAGTTCTTCAGTGCTAGCAATTCCACTTTTATTCATTTCATTTTCCCCACTGTTTCCCAAATGAAACAAAAAACTTAGTTTTCTTTCCATAACATGTTTGTACTCTGTCTTCGTCAAAAATGGATTTGACCCAGTGGTGAAATGTAAAATTTGTTACTACCGGTTCTGTGGGCATGGCTTGGTGGGGGGGTAATGAGACTGGGTGGGCATGGCCAATTATTATTATTTTTTTTTTTTACTTTTAAAAGCATTTTTTCTACAACCTCTTCACTGAAGAGGCAACGATCAGGCAACTCAGCTGGGATCGTCAGAGCCTTTTAAAAGCATTTTTTCTACAACCTTTTCGGGTTGTAGAAAAAATGCTTTTAAAAGGCTCTGACGATCCCAGCTGAGCGCAGGATCATCAGAGGCTTTTTTTTACTTTTAAAAGCATTTTTTCACCTGAAGAAAAAATGCTTTAAAAAGTTTTTTAAAAGCCTCTGATGATCCCACGGCTCAGTTGGGCATGAGAGGGGGGAAGAGATTTTTGCTACCGGTTCTCCAAACCACCCGCTGCCATCGCTACCAGATTGGGCGATCTGGTCCGAACCGGGAGCATTTCACCCCTGATTTGACCGTATGTTTGCTCTTTATTTCACAGTGTCAACTGACTAGTTGGTGAATCCAGAAAAAGGAACTCCTGGGACATTATTTTACCAAAAGTATAAAACTTTACTGAATAAAACACATTGGCACAGAAGAAGCAAAATCAGCTCTGGGTTTCCAGCACAAAATCAAGCATAGTTAATTCCCCCTTTCCTCTATGGACCACACAGAATCCAAAACATACACCAATCCCTCCTCTTTATTTTGTTATGGGAAACCGCCAGGCACACTGGGACATCTGCTCGGTTTGTCCTTGAGAGGCCAGCAATTTCTCATGGTGCTGATGGATGCTTGAATACCATTCTCCCAACCTTGCCACCACCAACCATCCACCACCCTCTTATTGTCAAGCTGCGAGAGAAGAAAAAATATAGGTGAAAGTGCCAATCAGTCTTGACACACAGTCTATTTATATGCAAGTCAACACACACACACACACACACACACACTTGTATGAAGCTTTTTTCATTGTTTCATAAACAACACCTAATTTTCATTGCAGAAGGGGACAAATCTACCAATGAATCATGTAATTTAAAAAATAAAAGTACTCAGGGAACAGTATGATTATCACCTTTAATCTGGATTTTCTTTTCAAAGTTTTGAATTTTATTTTTCCTTTTTAGGAGGAAGATCTTTTGTATTGCTTCAACATAACCTTCCTATAAACTCTTGGTTCAGAAATTGAGGCTATTCCGCTGCCCTTTCTTTGCCCCTGCTATTTATTCCTTTTGAAGAAGTGCAGAAAAATAATATACATTTTTATTGCACTGAAATAGCTGAAGCATAAGCCTCTAAATTATTATGCATACCTATTACATTTTGTAATCAAATATTTTATAGAATTGTATTCAAGGTTGATTTAATATTTTAATTATCAAATTCAGATTGAATTCTGATATTTTCAAATGTCAATTTTGGTTGGATCTTGGCTAGTTGGCATATCCAAAAATCAGAAATACATATCTATGCTAACTCAATATATAAAAATATATTGAAAAACAGTTTATGATATTTTGGAATAAGATAGCATTGATTAGTTGCCAAAAATTGCATTAAATTACAATGAAAGAAAGATGAAATAGCTGCTTGCCTAACAACTAAAAGTCATGTCCTACATGAACATGAGTATTATACAATCAACCAACATTTGAGGGAATGATATTGATATTTCTTCCATTCCTCCTTCCACTTTTGTTAACTGAAAAGCTATTCTACTAAGAGAGCATTTCAAATACAACGGTGCTTAAGAAGTGCTTAAAGAAGTAACAGAGAATTCAGTGACTTGTAACTATTCATAGCCTGAACTCTGAAAAGAGAATCTAGATGGAGTGGGGACCAAAAAGGAAAAAAAAAGTTCAGGAAGACCTCACATTCTGAAGAATTTAAAGGAAAAGCAAGTGATCACAAGGCACTCATACTTTAGAAAGTGAAAGTGATTTTTCTTTAAAAAAATTAATTGCTGCAACTATTGTTAGCTTTGCATTTGCCATCTGGACTGGAGTGTTATGTATCCTGTTTGAAACATGTGTAGCATAGCACAAATTGGACTGATTCATTAAATTTAACTCCAGCCAATGGGTCTCAAATCCATTGGCAAGCATTTAGTTAAAGCAGATTCAAGATCATTTAAAACCACTGTGAGCACTACTTGATCTTCACATTATATAGACTTTTCCCAGTTGTCTCAAAAGACCACATAAAAAAGGCAGAGTACGAGGTAAGTCCTTTTGAAAATGTCTAGTGACTTAACAAAGCAGCTTGTCCTGTGGACATTTCTTTGCAGCTATTTTATGTCTACATGCAACCATTGGGGAAATGGAATGCTTGATCAGCATGGGGCATCTTCCTAAACAGAATTCTCATCCAAGCTAAAATTCCAAAATGATGGTTCGTTCAAGTAAATTCTATTTGAATTTGGTTATCTATAATTACCATGGGCAAATATTCATTAGATGAATTGTCTAAAAAAAATAATGACATTTCAAGAATGATATTGGGAAAAGCACATTTGAAAGATTTCCCATTTGAAGTAGCTTCTTAATTTTAAGACAGGTTTTTAAAAATTCACTAAGTGAAGTATTCTAACATTCAGAATTAAAGCAAAATATTTATAGGATCTAAAGAAAAACAAGAGTATTCTCTTAGACTATAGAAGTGAAAGAATTCACTGAAAACATATGATATAAAGATTAAGCAAACTCTATTGAAATGTGTGGGTGATTTTAAGGGACGGGGAAAAGAAGGGCTGCCTAGAAAATAATCAGCCAAAAGAAGGAGGAACCCCAGTGGCTTACTAGTCATATAAAGAAACCTAAAAAGAGCTTGCTCAAATTGAACCGAAGGCAGTGGGAAATTTCTACCTTCAGACTTGTAAGATTCTGGTAATGTAGCCTTACAATAAAGTTGATTTAGCTTATCTATCTATGTTTCTTGCCTGGTTTACTCAACTATAATGTTTCAAAGGATCAAAGAAGCAATAAAGAAACATAGAATTCAGTTGTGGGTTTCAATTTCGTTCGCTACGGGTTCGCTTGTGGGTGCATGCGCAGGGACATCTGGACAGGTGGGCGGAGCCTCCTACCACTGCCGCTACAGGTTTGCCCGATCTGGAGCGAACCGGTAACAACCCACCACTGAGAGAACTGGAAAAGCACCAAACCCAATGGTGACAGCCTAATATTACAAAATGTAGAGGAGGAACTTGCAAAACCATTACGTGTTAAAGACAATGAATAAATTCAGACAAGAAATGCAATACAAAGACATTAGAAAAACTAGATGACACAAAGAAATCTCAGTCATGCAAACTAGTCAGCCATGCTGAGAAATGCATTCCTGAAATTATATCTACAGATCAAATGGATTACATTCCAAAGAGCAAGATGATGGATAAAGGCAGATTTGTTATAAATGCTTTAGATAATTCATAATAAGAAAAATAATGCAACGGAAATATTTTTAGACACAACGCTTTTGACGTTAGAATTCACAGCAAATGGAATATAATCTCTACAATCTTTCAATATATAAAGTCACAAGGCAAGGCTGTCCATTTTCTCTTTTATTATTTATAATTGGTTAGGAGGTCCTGGCAGGCAAGAACTGAAAAGATAAACAAATATTTCAGATCAAGATTCAGGTAGAGAGAGATACAAGATGAAATGCTATGCAGTTGAAATAATAGTAACAGTTATGCAAACATAAAGCTCCATACGATACTACTGGCAGAATCCAAAGATTTTTGTCTACCTTTTCAGATAAAAAAACAAATAAATGAAAAGTAAGATAATAGCATTCAATTTCCAAAGAAAAAGACTTCATGAAAAAGGAAATTGGGATATGGGAAAAAATATAATGAAATATCTAGAACTCTTATTTAATAGGATATAATGATTTGAAAACAATTATAACAAATTGTTATATGAACCAGTTCTTGAAACTTAGATATTATCTAAGATAAACATTTTATTTCAAATGGCACCAATTGGAAATGGGGTGGGGGGAGAGCAAGATTCAAAATCATACAAGACTCAAAAGAAAGATATAGAGCAGCATTTCCTAATCTTAGACTGGATTACAACGGAAATTGTCTTAATCTTTTTAAAGAATAAATTGGACAATCACTTCTATACTCTCTTCCAACCCTGTGATTCTATGGGTTTGGTATATCTACAAATGATTGGCAGATCACCAATCTTTTCCAACTTTCAGTATTTTAAGTTAAATGAAATGTTAAAAATTTAGAAAGATCTCTGCCATAGCTACCATTCTGATAATTGCTTGTCTTTTAACTTCAGTATAATGATTAATTCATTGCATTTGAATTAAACTATTTCCTTGGCCACTTTGATCTCTAGTAACTAAGATATAAGTTTGTATTTTTTTTTAATATAGAATATGTGGCTCATGATGAGGTGCAATAGGTGACTGACAGGACTGCTACAGCACTTCACTCTGGTTAGCAAACTTCAAGTTCTAAGAGTTTTTTTTTTTAAAAAAAAGAAGACTCAACAAAACTCAAAGTTTCCATCCCCCTAATATCTTACTTGGTGCTAATTGAAGAAACTGACAGTTAGTACATCATCAATTATCATACTGTGCACTGGCCTTAGAAGGGTGGTGAAAGCTGCTGCTGAGTATTTGTGAAACTTTAGGAGCTGAGAGTCAGAGTTTCTTAGGGTACAGTTGTCATTATATCAACAACTAATGATCCAACTCAAGGCAGTGAAATGCAAGTCAAAAAGTATGTTTAATCATGAGATAAACTAGAGAAAGAAGCTCTACAAATTAACTACAACGGACATAAAGAGGAAACAGCATCTTCCTGTCTACCTATTATTTCAGTGGCTTTTTCCTACTGTGTAAAAAATTCTTATTTAGAATATGGCATGACATGTTATATCATGTCATACCATATTGTGTCATATCATGTCATGTTAACTTAACTCGTATGACCCTAGTTAAACTGATGAATCAAATGCAAGAAATTTTACCAAGGTTATGCACCTGAAAGAAATAATCCTGCAAACATCGATTTAAAGCATTTGATCTCAAAGGAATCTAGGCAATACAAAATGAATCAACATTATGTACTATAAACTAGTCATATGAAGATACACCTAGTTTAGAAGCTCAGCCCAGGATATATTAAACAGGAAATATATTATTCAGGACTAGATGAATACCCGTGCTCTGCTATGAAACTATGTGATTGGGCTTGATAAATCATCACTTAGAGTTTGAAAATTAATGAGTAGTTACGATCAGCCTCTCCTCTCCCCTTCTCTCCCTCAGGCTAGCCCCACAGAAGCCTCTCCTCTCTCCTTCTCTTTCTCAGGCTGGCCCACAGAAGCCTCTCCTGTCCTCTCCTCTCCCCTTCTCTCCCTCAGGCTGGCCCCACAAAAGCCTCTCCTCTCTCCTTCTCTCCCTCAGCCTTGCCCCACATAAATGTTTCCTATCCTATCCCCTTCTCTCCCTCAGGCTTTCTAGCCCCTTCTCTCCATGAGGCTTGCCCCACAGAAGCCTGTCCTATGCTATCCCATTCTCTCCAGAGTTATTTTCAAGTTGGGAGGGGGAGTAGAATGTCTAACTAATTAGCATCAGAGCGTGTTATAATAATACAGAAAATATTAATGCTCTAATGGTCATTTTGAAAAATCCTTTCTTAGTGAGCACCTAGAATCCAAGAGGAACATAGTGGCAAATTTCAAGTTTGTAGGCTTTACGGTTCTGGAGATTTCGTGATTAATTCATGAGTGGTTTTTGCTTTTATATATATAGATTTATATTAATCTGCACAATCACATTATTGCATCAAAAAGTACAAAACATTCATTATGTATAGGATTGGCTGAACAATATGGAGAGTCTTTTTCTTTCATCATAAATTGCCATTTTAAGATTGTCATTCATAAAGTGTCAGCTTATAATGTGATACTTAAGGAAGGAGGTACATTTGCAAGGCAGCTATAAGGATTATACTTAGCATCTGGATGTTTTACACAGGACCTGTTGGGTTGTCTAAGGCAAGATCTGGGAAGAGTTTAAGGCTGATAGGATCTTGGAGACTTTTAGCTCATCCACCTACGTTTAGATCTATGCTCTTCCTGGCTGATTAAGGGTTCCCGGGAAGTGAATGTGATCCAATACATGTTTGGGTGAAAGTGTCTTTGACAGAAAAAATGACTCTGTCAGCTTTGAAGGAAGCAATCATAAATTCCTTGTTCAAGAAGCTATTACTATTTCTGGCAGGCCTGGGGCCGTTGATCTTGCTCCTGCGATCTGGCAAGATCCAGCCATGAATGGTGTGAATGGGTTTTAATGTTTTTAATGTTTAAATGTTTTTTATATTGATTTTAAATGTATTGTGAGCCGCCCTGAGTCTTCGGAGAGGGGCGGCATTGAATTGAATAAATAAATAAATAAATAAATAAATAAATAAATAAATAAATAAATAAATAAATAAATAAATAACTGGATCCAATAGACCTGGTGACAATTTTTGTCCAATTTTCCCTTCTTAGTGAAGGTTGTTATGAGGGTCATTTAGCTGCAGCTTTGAAGGAGTCTGGAGGAAATAGATTATTTGGATCCCTTTCAGTCAGATTTCAGGTTGAAATATACTGAGATTCTATTGATCACACTATTAAATGATCCACAGCAGAGCTGGGATAGGAGAAATGCAACCTTCCTTGTCCTTCTTAATCTGTCAGTGACCTTCAATACTATTGATCATGACATCTTTCTGGGATTGCAACTGGGACTAGAATGGATGTTTTGTTAGAATGGTTCTCCTTTTTCAGAGGTTATTTTAGATTGCTGTTGGTAGATAGAGAAAGGTCTACCTTTAGGCCCCACTTTGCATAATGCTTCAATGATCCATTTGCTCCCTGTTTTTGTTTAAAATCAACATGAAGACATGAGGTGAGCATAGGATTAAGTATAATATAGTACTGAATCTCAGCACTTTGCTGACTAAGTGATGTTATGCTGGTTCTAGTGCAATATCTGAAGGCTGTTGGGGTTCTAGGTAAGACCCTAGAAATCTTACTAGGGTTAATAAGACCACATGGCTGTGGGTTTTGCCCATCTCTATGCCTCCCCCTCTGCCAGGATCCAGTTCTAGAGATATTTCACCCATTTGAAGCCAAAAGTAGTAGTTGGTCCAGAATATAGCAGCTCAGATATGTGCACCTTGCTATGCCCAAGTAACATTACTATTTTGAGAGCTGCATTAACTTTCTGTAGGCTTCTGAGTGGAATTCAAGATGCTGGATGTTACCTATACAGTTCTATATGGCACAAGATAACTCTCATTTATAGGACTACCTCTACCTTGTCAGTTCTGCCCATCCTATGAGATCCCACAGGGATTGCATATTCCCTTTCTAAAACAATAATAAGACAAAGATAGGCATCTCTGTTGCTATGCCTACCTTTTGAAATCAGGTTCAAGGTTCAGAGGGCCTCAAACCTATTGGCCTTCCACAGAGCCTTGTAGACCTGACTTTTCTCCCTGCACTGCAGTGGTATGATAAATGAACCTGTTTGGTGATGTCTGTGCATATTTTTATCATCTATATCAATTATGTTGAGGATATGGAGGTGCTCTGTATTTATTTTTTATTTTCTCTTTTGTACATCCCCCTGAACCACAAATAATGAATGAATAAATAAATATAGTAAAATAAAAGTCTCCCAGAAACTAAAAATCATTCTCTGCTGTATAACCACCTGTGGCCATTGTGTTTTCTCCAGCATAATAGTTCTATTACATAAAGAAACTGTTGTTTGCTCAATGGTATTGCCACAAATGTGGCAGAAGGAATAAACAGCAATTACCTAATGGGTTACCAAGTGGATTATAAATGTCACTGCTCTTTTTTCCTCATGCTATTCAGAATGCTAAACATCTGGATGCAGCATCCACTTATTATCACAGTTGTATGTTTACTATAACAGTCTGAGATGATAAAAGAGGTATAGTTTTCCAATGTTATGTAGGTCATATTTAGATGCAAAGTTTGTATTTTGTGTTGATTTTAGATTTTTTTTTAAATGAAGCAATTAATAGGAATGAAAACAACTGATTTGCTCAGTACCCCACAGGAAGCTAGCAACAGAAATAAAACAAAACAAATCTACATCTATCCTTATTTTCCAAGGCCTATATCTTGATCTAGTAAATGTTGAAGTCACACAATGGAAATTATTGACTCAGAAAGAATACAAAATTGGTTCTGATTTAATATGGGAATATTAATAAATTTTGGATAGAGGAAATACAATCCCGCTTATCATAAATTTGCAGAAGATAGACTTACATATGATTACTGGGAGTTTAAGTTCGGGGTGAAATCCAGCAGGTTCTGGAGAACCGGTAACGGAAATTTTGAGTAGTTCGGAGAACCGGCAAATGTTACCCCTGGCTGGTCCCAGAGTGGGATGGGAATGGAGATTTTGCAATATCCTTCCCCCAGGAGTGGGGAGGGAAAGGGGATTTTGCAGTATCCTTCCTCTGCCATGCCCACCAAGCCACACCAACAGAACTGGTAGTAAAAAAAATGGATTTCACCACTGGTTTAAGACATACTAGCAGCATTCTAAGTGTCTCCCAAATTTCCCAAGTTTGAAAAGTTTTTGCAAAAACTTTTGTGATTTTACCACACTAGGTCTTTAACAAAACCAATTAACCAAGGAGATATTTAAAGGTAATGATACCTAACTGACAAAAATAGTTATGGGAGTTTGCCCATATACTATAGTATTATCTGGTCCAATTCTAACCACGGGGTGTTCACTGGAAAGCTGCTACTTGAGCAAAAAAGAAAGCCATCTTAGCTGACTTCTCTATTTATTCAGTAACTCAAGTGTTTTTCAACCTCAGCAACTTTAAAATGTGTAGACCTCAACTCCCAGACTTTCCCAGCCAGCAGGTTGAGAAACGCTGCATGGTTTGTGGAAAGATCCAAAGACTTTAAAAAGTTGCCAACTGGATCTGGCCCAATTGCTTTAAGACTTCTCTACAACAGAGCTACATACTCTCGGCAGCTGTACCGAGACTTTATAGCTGTGCATGAAATCAGGCAGAGCCATATGGCAAGCATCTTGCAAATTTATGAGATTTAAGAAACTGCTTTCCTAAAGGGCTAAGATTTTTAAAATGTGCTCATGGCAGCCATAATCTATAAATTGGGCATCTCTATTTCTTTGCTCCATGTTTAGTTTAACATGGAACAAATTTGTCCTGAGCAGGGTTAAAGAACACGTAGTCTTCCAGATGTTGTTCACTGCTGGTCATACTGGCTTGGACTGTGGAAATTAAGAGCCTTGAAACAATTGGGAAGTCATAGGTTCCTTGCCCCTATCATAGGGGATAGAAATTAAACTACCGTAATTATTTCAAATTACATGAAAAAGTATAACTTGAGGAAAATCAGCTTGACTGATGAAATTGCAGATCATTCTAACCCATAACATATAATATGAAACAAGACAAGTTTGGTTTTTCAACAAATTACAATTTTAAAACTGCCTCAGTAAATGTATGAAGCTTTTGAAGCTTTTAAATAAAGATGGATGGGCGACTGCTGGCAATACTTTAGTGGTGGATTTTTGCTTTGGTTCTGGTTGCTTTAATGCGATTCTCTTTCTCTCTGGTTCCAAAACCTGCAAATCCTCAGATCATACCAGGATTTTCTTACATTACAGGAAGTTTTTTTTTAATCCAATCATGTGAAAATATGAAAAAAGTTGCCAATGAGTACAAAGAGAACCTGAAGAAATCATTTTAAACGTCCTATGGCTTTTCTGTAGCGACATGGATAGGGCTTCTTCTTAAATGGCCATAAACACACGAATACAATTGAAGATTTACACTTGTATTATTAAGCAGGGTAGAAATAGAAAGGTGTATGGCAGATTGACTCAATCTGGTGTCCTCCAGCTATGTTGTCCTAAAACTCTCATTCCCCACTAACATGAGCACTCACTCTACTGGACAGAGGTGATGAAAACTATAATCAGACACAGCCAAGGGTCACCATGTTAGGCAGTGGTGGGCTGCTGCTGCTTCAGACCTATTCGGGAGAACCGTTAGTTCCAACAATCAGATGGCCCTGCCCACCCACCCCCACCCTATCTTGTCCTATATTTCCTTCTTTGTGGCTCAGCTGATTCATGCAGCACAGCTGATTTCCACGCCTCCATTGTGCTACTTATCAGGGCTGCCTTAAGAGGTAAGCAGCTGAGCTTCAAATTGTTATATTTTGAACCCTGCGCATAAGCGCATTAGGTGTGTGCGCACGAAGCCCATGTGCATGCACAAAGCTTGCACTCACAGAACCAGTTGTTAAACTGGTTGCAGCCCACCACTGGTTGATCCCATGTGTGCATATGGATCCCTTCAGACATACAGCATATTTAGATATATGCATGTACTTCTTTTTCTCATTCCTCTTTCCTCAAAAAAACCCTGAGTAAATCAGAGGCTTCCTATCTTAGTATGGAGAAGTGGTCACTTAGCCATTGCTAGTCAGATGACCAAATTACCACTCTTAAAGGCAGTAGGACACCAAAAATCTGTTTCAGTTGGACAAGTGCCATATTGCAAGACACACATTTACATGGCCAAAGATTCTGTAGAATTCTTAGATCACACACTGCTCATCCATGAATTTGAAAAAAAATAAGGTTTCAGTCCAAGATTTTTCTGCCTCAGGGCCTGTATCCTGCTACTAAACTGTTGCTTCTCTTTCCCATATTTGAGATTGTGGCAAATCCCTTATTAAAGGAGGGATTTTAATGGAAAGTAGCTAAGGCCTCAGAAAATCTCTCTAAAAACAGGTGATAGGCATGGGGATGGAGTAGTAAGGAAGCTCTCCCACCACACTATCCAACTGTCCTCTTGCTATCAGCTGTTTTTAGAACTATGTTTAGTGTTTTCAAAAATAGTTCCCCAAACATTCATTAAACTCCACCCTTCCAAAAGGGCCTGTCACCTGCTACTTGGATCCGTTGGTGCTGTCAAGCTGATTTGCCACTTTTGTCACTGCTCCCAGCTCTGGAAGCCTGTTGGAAAATGTTGCAAGGACAGCCACTGGGGTGGTTGAATAGAGAAGAGAATCCACTGCTGCCAGGACATGGGGGATGGTAGTAGGGAGATGTGGTTTAACTGCCCAGTCTCCAATCCTCTAGAACAAGGGTCTGCAACCTTAAACACTCAAAGAGCCATTTGGACACATTTCCCACAGAAAAAAGAAAACACTGGGAGCCACAAAACCCTTCCCATGCCTGACTATTTCTTGAGCAGCCACAAAACTAGCATATGTAGTTGAATTAAATGTTCTGTTTTCTTCTGAAACTTTTCTTTTCTTGGATTTATCCATGGTTGGACTACCAGGGTTGAAAAGCTCAATAAATTGTGTGCCAGTTGGTGTCACACATTGGGGATTGTGATGCATATTTTGAGTGACAGGGAGCCACAGCAGAGGGGTGAAAGAGCCACATGAGGCTCCAGAGCCGCAGGTTGCTGACCCCTGCTCTAGAACAATGTTTCTCAACGTCAGCATCTCTAAGATATATAGACTTTAACTCTCAGAATTTCCCAGCCAAGAGCCTTGTCTGACCTGAGAGTTGGTGGGTGCAGGAACAAAATCAGTAGGCTTCCTTGCTGCCGAAAGTATAATATACTTGGGCTAGGAAAAGGAGAGGAAGTGACATGTTAACTACAACCTCATTCAACATACCAGTGGTGGGTTTCAAAATTTTTTACTACTGGTTCTGTTGGTGTGGCTTGGTGGGCGTGGCATGGCTTGGTGGGTGTGGCTTGGTGGGTGGGGCAGGGGAAGGATACTGTCAAATCTCCATTCCCACCCCATTCCAGGGGAAGGATACTGCAAAATGGAAGAGCCTTGGTAGTACAAGGATTTAAGGCACCCTGTTATTAAGCTGCTTAAGACCAGCTGCCTGCAATTACTGCAGGGTTCGAATCTCGCCAAGGCTCAAGGTTGACTCAGCCTTCCATCCTTTCTAAGGTAGGTGAAATGAGGACCCAGTTTGTGGGGGCAATAAGCTGACTTTGTATAAATATACAAAAGGATGAAGGCTATTGCTGAGCACATTGTAAGCCGCCCTGAGTCTTCGGAGAAGGGCGGCATATAAATCAAATTAAAAAAAAAAATCCCCATTTCTGCCCCAATCCAGGAGAAGGTTACTGCAAAATCCCCATTTCCTCCCGATCAGCTGGGACTTGGGAGGCAGAGAATAGAAGGGGCGGGGCCAGTCAGAGGTGGTATTTACCGGTTCTCCAAACTACTCAAAATTTCCACTACTGGTTCTCCAGAACTGGTCAGAACCTGTTGAAACCCACCTCTGCAACATACTTACATCAACCATGATTTACAAATCATGTTGACTATATTAAGCCACAAATAAGGAAGTCATAGTACTGCAGGACATGGAAGTGGAGAACCACTGCATTTAAAAGAGACCAACTACTATCTTTAAGGGTTTCTTTTGTGTTGTCAAAGGAACTCAGCCTTCTTCTCTTCTTCACCAAAGTTCAGTTAATATTGATAGTTCCACTGTTTCACCCTTCCTCTCCAAAAAAAATGATTAACAGAATGAGACTATTTTGCAGAATGCAAAACGAACAATTCTCATTGAAAGGGATAGCTTGAACATAGAACTTTATGCATCAGTAATCTCAAGACTGAATTACTGAACTGCCCACTAATGTGCTACAACCAATGCAGAACATAGTTTTCATATTGCAGTTCCATATTGAACTTCACCTGCTCTTAGCTAGATAGCTAGATGCTTCAGACTAGATGCAATATATTTCCATAAATACACAAAGCCTTAAATATCCCTGGATCAACTTTCTTAAAGAACATCTCCCATTGCAACAACCCAAACATCTCTCTGCTACAACTTCCAGATTGCCACTTGGTCATGGCAGAGAAATAGGTCTTAGCTATAGTGACACTTGCCTTGATCTTCTCTTAGTAGCATGCCAGGGTCTAGCACTGACATCTGTGAGATGTCTTTTATGATGGGTTTCCCAGCTACTTACTCCCTATCGTCCATGTTTTATCCATGGTTTTTATTCTGTTTTTAGCTTTCTTTATTATTGTTTTTATTCTAAATGCCTTTATATTTAGGGCAAATGTGTTTAGATTTTCTGTAATCTGAAGTAAAAAATGCTCCATAACTACAGACAGCTTTGTTTACTTTATAGAAACAATTATAGAAATCACATTTTACTCAATAACTGGTAGATGCTGATAGTTGAGCTATTCATAAGGTCTAAAGTTTAAAATTAATTATGTGTTGGTTCACTTTAATTAGACTTTGATTTGCAGGATTCAATCTGGGTCGGTCACTGGGACCAGAGGTTTAGTTTTCTGAGCTTTCTGACTTGTGCTGGAGCCCATCCTTAGGGAAGTTCTCTCTAACCAAAATGTGTCACTTTGAAACATTTTGGTTTGTCTTGAATTATTTCAATTACTTGGTGTATTTGCTTGGTGAGGAAAATGGACAACCATTGGGACAATCATTTGGACAACCAAAATGGACAACAAAATGGAGGAAAATGGACAACGATGGATATGTATCTGAATATTAATTCCTTTTGATACAGGCCCTGTGGCAAGGGCCTGTATTTATTGCTTTGTCATCGAACAGCTTCTGAGCTTAATCTGCCACACTTGCAATAATCTTCTTAGGCTAACTACCAAAGCACTACAGAACCCAAGGTTTAAATCCCTAAACAGGATTTACTCAACTTGCAGAACTTGTAAGTTATTTTTTCATTGGCAAATTTGCCATTTAGGAAAAGATTGATGGAAAAAATTGGCCTACTTAGCATTAATTACTCAACTGACACAGAGTATTAGCATTTTTCTTACGCCACTAGAATAAATCTTGTAGATTAGACACACACACACGTTTAAACATGGCCTTTTAGATCTCAGATAGGATCTTCATGTCAAGTTACAACTTTTGAAAATATGAATGAATGAATGAATGAATGAATGAATGAATGAATGAACAAATGAATCATTGTGTGGTTGAAGAGGCAGTAATGTCCTAAAGGTATTATGTTGCTGTGAAGAAATAATTACATATATTAATTTGACTCACAGAAAAACAGAGGTGGGTTGCAGTAGGTTCTGACCAGTTCTGCAGAACCAGTAGTGGAAATTTTGAGTAGTTCGGAAAACTGGTAGTAAAAATTCTGACTGGCCCCACCCCCATCTATTCTCTGCCTCCCAAGTCCCAGCTGATCGGGAGGAAATGGGTATTTTGCAGTAACCTTCCCCTGGATTGGGGAGGGAATGGAGATTTTGCAGTATCCTTCCCGTGCCACGCCCACCAAGCCACACCCACAGAACCGGTAGTAAAACAATTTGAAACCCACCACTGCAGAAAAAGTTAATATATTCTTTTGAACTATACATCTATTAGATGGACATTGACACTAGCACAACACAAATGCAACAGGTTCTCTATTCCTTTGACATAAAGAGAGTGGTCCTCCAAAATTGGAAAGGGTCTTTCTTGTTTTGATGCCTGCCCTCTGGAACACCATATCCCCTGAGATTAGTTTGTCCCTGATCCTAATGGCCTTTTGTAAAGCAATGAGCATCTGGGTGAGTTCAGGACCTAAGGTTTGGGACACTTGATAACCCATTGAGACAACTTTGTTGCTTGTTTTGTCTGAGTTTAAACCTTGGTGACACTGTGTGTTTTTATCTTTTCATAATATTTTTATATTGCTGAAGTCACCAAGAGTCACATTTGTGAGATAGGAGATAGGATCTAAATCAAATCAATCCCTCCATCAATCTATCATTTATGGCACCGGTTATTCAAAGTATTGAAAACTTGATGTAACTTCAATCTATAAAAAAGTTGTTTATTGATATAGATTATGTATGTAGGATTATAATCATATGTAGTCACCCATTATAGAAAGTATATAGAAACTTTATCTGTGTGTCTGTGCATGAGTGTGGGAGAAGTCCTTATATGTATTTGTATTATTTTGTTGCTGTTGTTGTATGTTGTATTGCTTTCTTTTTTTCCTTTTTCCTTTTCTTGTTTTCTATTACTGTTTCATACTTCACCTCAATCATTGTCATCTTTCTTTTTCTTCCTCTCTTTCCATATTATGGGTAGTCCTCAACTTACAATAGTTTGTTTAGTGACCATTCAAAGTTCAAAGTCCATCTCAGCGAAGACCTCACCTGGAAAAACAAGATGATCTAGGTGGCCAGGAAGGCCCAACAGAGACTCCATTTCCTTAGGGTCTTGTGTAAAAACAGGGTGTGAACAACAACTGATAACCTCCTTTTACCGGTCCACAATAGAAAGCATCCTCACTTATTGCATCACGGTATGGCATGCCGGTCTGACAGCCGCAGATAGAAAAACATTACAGAGGGTGGTGAGCACAGCACAAAACATCGTGGGCTGTCCCCTGATACCACTAGATGAGATCGCTAGGGCTCGTTGCCTTAGAAGAGTGAGAAAAATCCTCAGGGATGACTCTCACCCTGGTCACCATTTCTTTACCCTCCTATCATGGGGAAGGAGATATAGAAATATAGCCAGCCGCACAAACAGGCTGAAGAACAGTTTTTAATCCGTGGGTTGTCAGACTCCCGAATGAGAAATAACATCATAACTACATAGTATGATGGACTGCAGGGCCGGTGCAATGTGTAACATGTTCATACTGGTGCAATAGGACTGGGTGTTTTGTTAATATGATTTATTGGGTTAGGGTTTTTCTGTCTTCAGTGTGAGTTGTATTGTGTTGGGGTAGGGGTGCACTGAAGGAACTCAACTAATCTCATTGTACATATGTTGTGCACTGACAATAAAGATTTGAATTGAATGCAATTGAATTGAATTGAAGTTACAATGACACTGAAAAAAGTGAGATGTGACCTTTTTCCACATTTACAACCAGTGCAGCATCCCCATTTTGACATGATCAAAATTCAGACACTTGGCAACTGACTCATATTTAAGATGGCTTCAGTGTCCCAGGGTCATGTGATCACATTTTGCAACCTTCTGACAAGGAATGGGAAGCCAGATTCACTTTGCAACTAACTTATCAACTGCAGTGATTCGCTGAACAACCGTGGCAAGAAAAGTCATAAAATGGGGCAAAACTCATTTAACTGTCTCGCTTAGCAAGACATACATACATTTTGGGCTCAATTGTGGTCATAAGTCGAGGACTACCTGTATCAGGCAATAGAATTGACATGTTTTCTTTCTTTCTTTAGTTCTTCAAAAGATGAAAAGGCATATGGGATTTTTTTAAAGTTGGATCCTATTGATTTCATGGATCTCTCAGAAAGGTGAGAAAATCCAATAATCCAGCCCTGACAGCTCTATCCACCGACTGGCAGAAAATATTGTCCCAAAGCATGTTTTGGATGGGGTTGCTGAAATCTCTGGACGAAAGAAATCATATCATATTAATTAAGTCCATATAGCAGTGGCTATCCCATGCCAAACACTAAGGGATATTCATAAAATAAATGATTTGTTTTGTTTCAGCTAATGGTGCTGTTGGGAAGATCAACATTCCTGGCATTTGAAAGGCTATAAACAATGCAAAATAAATTTCCGATGTTTCTGAACTTTACCCTTACAATGTAAATCCATGAGTTTTCCAAAGCTAAAGTCAGCTAAGTTTTATTTTCCAAACTGCTCCCATTTTCCCCCTGCTAAGTGCTAGCCAGGTTGACTCATAAAGTGACAACAATTACAAGGATGGAAATTATCTCAAAGTTCACCAAGGTCCTAAACAGCACAGAGTTTCTCAAACTTTGTCCTTAGGAATCCAGACTGGGAGTTTGTAAAATCTTCAAAGGAAGGACATGCAAAGCTTAGCCTGTTTTTGAAAGATTGTCTCATGCTGTCTCCCATTTGGATAAGCACATAATGAGAACATACTGTGCAAATAGCCCTAAGAATAGCCAGTTGTCACATAATTCATATTTAAAATCACATGATAATACCGTGTTTTCCCAAAAATAAGACCCTGTCTTATATTTTTTTGAACTCTGAAATAAGTACTTGGCCTTATTTCTGGGGAGGTCTTATTATTTTGGGGTGCATGGAGCAAGACGGGACTCCTCTTGCCTGATTTCCAGCTCTGTCTCCCTAACCCTAACCAGAGGAAATGGCGGGGACTGGCTGTGCATGTGTTTAAATATTTTTGGGCAGAGCTTATTTTCGAGGGAGGGCTTATTTTCAGGGAGGGGTTTATTTCCAGGGGAAGGCTTATTTTCGGGGGAGGGCTTATTTTTGGGGAAACACGGTAATTTCTTATATTGCAACAGAAACTAAGAGCAAGACCATAACAATCAGTAACTTTTTTATTTTACAAGAACCTCCATTCCTCTAATGCAATAAAATACCTTATGCCACCAGATTCCAAATTTTGGGCTTAGACAACCTAGAACTACTCCGACTTCAGTTTGACCTAAGCATAGTACATAAAATTATCTGCCACAATGTCCTTCCTTTCAATGACTACTTTAGCTTCAACCACAACAATACATGAGCAAATAATAGATACAAACTCAAGGTAAACTGTTCCAAACTCAATTGAAGAAAATATGACTTCAGTAACAGAGTGATCAATGCCTGGAATGCATTACCTGACTCTGTAGTTTCTTCCCCAAACCCCCAAAACTTTAACTTTAAACTGTCTACTGTTGATCTCACCCCATTCCTAAGAGGTCTGTAAGGGGCATGGATAAGTGCACCAGTGTACCTATCGTTCCTGTCCTAATATTCCTTTTTACTTATTCTTTTCATGTGTTCAAATTATGTTTATACTTTTTACCTGTAATCTTATATATGCTTGACAAATAAATAAACTTAAACTAAGTTCAACTCCCCGCTTAATGAATCCACTTTGAAGGAATCAGAATCCAGGTCTGAACCCCACAACAAGATGTAATTTCTTCATTGCATTCAAATTAAGAGCAGATGATACAAGAAGTGATGTAGAATTTCTCCCACCTGTATGTCATCACTGTACAAACATGCCTGGACAACATTTTTTTTTCTGCCATGGCCCCACAACATTATTTCTGTCTTGTCCCCAGCCCATTGAAGGGTCTGATTTCAATAGTTTTTAACTGCGTTGGTGTGAAAAGGCCAATACCCCATCCTCTTTGTACAGCACCTTCTCAGGAAGTCTGAAAGTATGATCTCTTTTAGGCTTTGTCATCTTTTACATTGGAGGAAAATCCAATGACTATATTGACTTGAGATAGGATAAAGGCAGGATAAGGACTAGCAATGACCGCAGCAAATATTATGCTGGTATCACTTTCCGTAACTCAAGAAAAGGTGGAACCTAGCAATGACAAAAGGCCCTTAAGACCTAAAATCCCTTATTAAGCTGAGGAACTCCATGTGTTCATTGAATAACTTTGGAATATGTAAAAGCTAGTCATTTTTTTGTAAGGTCATACAACTTTGCTGAATGTTATGTTTCATTACAAAAGAACAGTTCTAAAACTGTGAATTTAGATTGTATGTATGTATGTATGTATGTATGTATGTATGTATGTATGTATGTATGTATCAGTCTTAACTACTTTTTGCTTAACTACATTTCCACTCTTGACTATACTTATATAGCATAGCAAATAACATTCTGATGTCCTCATTGTAGATCCATGTCAGGTGGATCAGTGAGTTGATGTCTCATTCATTCTTTGCATACAACTTGATGTCAGATGGTTGATGGTAGATCTACTCTTGAACTTATGTCCATATCCAGTCTTTGTGATTATGTGGCTGAAGGGATTCAAGCCTATGCAGTACAGCAGCAGGGACAGTGCATCACCTTAGTATATGCCACACTTGATGACCACTAGTGTGAACTATCTTGGGTTGACTCCTATTGTTGCCTTCCACAGTCCTATTGAGTTCTTGAGGAAAGTTCTCACTGTTCTGCTGTCTTTGTAAAGAGCCAAGCTTTCATAGATCCATGTGTGTGTCATTGAATCATAGGCTTTCCTGTAATCAATCCATGTGGGTCTGTCTACAGTTTGACTGCTCTATGTATGAGCAACTGGTGTTTTGATGCTCTGGTGATGTTCCTAATGCCCTTCCAAGCTGTGCTCCTGTACTGGTCCATAAGGTTCTATAGTTTAGTGGCTATAAAGCCTGATCAAATTGTCCCTGTTTTGGAAGTCTGGTTATTGGCTGGAGTTGACTGGTGCTGTTCTCTTATAGGAATCTCTCATGATCAGCACTGTTCTTCCTTGGGTTAGCCATTCTGAATGGCAGTCTGCTGCTAGCAGTTGGTTCATCAGTGCTACTGCTGATAGCACTGCTGTTAGTTTCTTTGATGTGTATATTTATCTCTATCTATCTATCATCTAGCTAGCTAGCTAGCTATCTACTATGTATATCTATCACTTTTATAATATATAAAAGTATTATAATTTTAATAGTATTATAAAATTAAAATTTTAAACAAGGAGATAAAAATTAACACACACTAACAGAAACTAAGGTGGGGGGAAAATTTTAAAAATGCAAAAAGTGCAAGAAAATAAAAAGTTGAACAAAATATTCTTCACAGCAGTTATAAATACAAATATATTTAACATCTCCCTCTAAAGTTGCACTATACTGCTCTTCTTTCTATAATCTATCCATATAATCATCAAAACCATAAAATATAGTTCCTTTTTACATTTTAAAAAAAAATCCACAAGAGACTTTCAGTCACCAGAACGTGTAGCTAATATCTTTTCTCTAATCAAAGAAATCAATTTATCTGTTTCAGCAAAATTTGACAACCAAGCATTCTTCTAGTGTTGAATCTTTTCATCTCTGTGTATACAATAATCCCTCTGTACTAATCATATATTAAAATGAATTAGATTATTATGTTGATAGCTTATGTTTACAAGAGTCAACATTTGTGTTGTTGTGTTTTTGTCTTAGTTATAAAAAATGGTCAGACTAAAAGTAAAACTAGAAAAAATATAAAGATCCATATACATTGTAAGCAGGGATGAAATGCTCCCGTATCGCCTGGTCCGGTCTGATAGCAATCTTGACTGGTGGTTCAGCGATCCGTTAGTGATGGTGGAGCAAAGCTGTGCCCACCCACCCGGGTGTCATTATTTCCTGGTTTTAACCAGGAAGTAATGTGTTTTTTACCTTCTGCGCATGCAGTGCATGTGCTTCCGAACTGGTAAGGAAGGTAAGTAGATTTCACCCCTGATTGTAAGACATTCATTCATTCAGTATATGAATGTGGTACCTAATTGCAGCAGTTTGGGGCATCTTAAAGATAAAAGTGTAAATTGTAATGGTATGAAATCATAAACCCTAAAATTTTAAATATTTTTTTAATAAAAGAAAGAACAGCTTCAAATCTAGCATAGCATAAAAGGTTACCTTCCTTTGTATATTTAGAACTAAGAATATGGAATTGTACCGAAGTTCTAATGACTATTGGAAAATGGGAAAATCAAAGGATTTTTGCCAAAAGAAAAAGTGAAAGACCTTTTTTCTGTCTATAGCAACCTAAATATTTAATTATCATGTAAGAGAAGAGAATGTGATGGATCAGGGAAAAATGGATTGAAACAGAATGTGAAGTTTATGAACAAAAAATGTTGCAGTTGGCTTAAACTTCAATAGGCCTCAGAAATAAATTGTATTATTTCCATGGTGGAGCCAAAATTTCCATTTTCGTGCACTAAGAATCAACGTATTAAAATTTTAGTTACTGTTTATAACTAAATGTATACATTTTGTATACATTTGTATACCATAATGTATAAAAATCTAATATTTATATGTGGGCTTGAAATGCTTTATGGTTACAAATCAAGCTATTAGGAAAATCCCTTTCTCCTATGATCTAAAGTGAACAATTCTATCTCCTAAGTGTTGACATTTAGAAATAGAGTTTGTGTGAATAAGGGAGAGGGAGAGAGAAATAACATGGGATAAACATTTTTTTCTTGTCAGAAAAAAAGGAAAATATACAGTATTTCTTTACCCTTCTCTGAGGATCAGCTTGTTATTGGAAATGGATTATACTTGTCTCTATTTAATCCTCAGAGTAATTAAATGCAGAGGGAATGATTAAATCACAGGAAAACAATGGCTGCTATTGTAGAGGGGGAACCTTTGCCTATTGAAGTATTTTCCTTGTCACTAGCTTAGGTTTAACTGATTACTTTAAGCAGCATTTCCTGCTCTTGTAGGTAATTAATATCTATGGAGCAATGCTATGTGATAATAATTAAATGAGAGAAAACACAGAGGCATCATTATTGTTGTCTGCTATGTTCGAGGTATTTAAAGGTCAATGTATTATTGTTGTTTTTCTCCCATAATGGAAATGAATTAAAATTATAGTACTTTATAAACTGATACAAACCTAGCTACGGTTGCCGTTAACGTTCATAGGCATTTTGCACAATGTGAAAGGAAGTCAGAGAAGCAGTGAAGAAATACAAGTAATTCTCAATTAATTGGGACCAGTAACTCTGTAGCTAAGTGATACAGTTGCAGAGTGAAAAATCACATGGCCATGCTGACTTATGATGGCCAATCCTACATTTCTGGTTGTATTGTATTCTTTAAATGAATCATGCACAGTCGTTAAATTCAATGTCACATGACCATGACTGATGACTTCCTGCTGGCTTCCCCATTGAATTTGCTTGTTGAAAGCTAGTATGAGGGTGACAAAGGACAACCACATGACTGTGGGATGCTGGAACTGCTGTAATTGCAAGTCAGTTGCTAAGCACCTGAATCACAATCACATAACCATGGAGACACTGCAACAGCCACAACTTCAAGGGCCATAATAAGTGTCCTCATTTAGCATCATTGTAACTCTGAATTGTCAGTGAGCGAGTGGTCGCTAAATGAGCACTACCTGTAATAGTTCACTATGGCCTAAATGGGGCTTCTATCAAACTTAACAGACAGCTATGACAAAACTAGCACTAGCCTTCTTTAGCTATCTGTTCCTGTAGATAAGCTGAAGTGAAACAGAAACACTGATAAATGGTCCTCCCAAAACTGCCCAGTGGGTCCTCAACAGACAGCTATTTAAATTTGCTCAAATTGCATCTCTATTACTTGGAATTCTAAACATTTCTTGGGGGTTCAAATAAAAGTATAATATATCTCAGGTAATCCCAATTTGATTTAGACATAACGCCAATTTAAAATTGATATAGAATATGGCTGAATCTATGTATGCTCCTACTTACACCTTTTTATGAGCAACTTTATAAAAGGGAGGAGCCATTATGAGACTAACTGTTGAATAGATTCTTTTGTTTTCTCACTTTTTGTTTTCTTTTGGGTACAGGAATACGAAGTGATTGAACCAGAGTTTGCTCTGCAGTGTCAAGTTCACCAGCACATTCTTATGTTACTGAAACCATAAAAATAAGCTTGAATGTTGCCCAAGGATCTAGACGTGGTATGAGTTGGGCTCAAATGAGATAACATACGATGAGCTCTTTCTTTCCTGTTCCCGACATATGGATCACCTTGTTGAACCTTCTTCCCCCTTATAACCACTTCCCATTTGTGCTGTCAGGAACAGAAACTCTGAAGATACTATTTAAAGTATTTAAAGAGCCATGGTGGCACAGTGGTTAGAATGCAGTATTGCATCTTCTGCTGATTGCTGGCTGCCAGCAGTTTGGTAGTTCAACTCTCACCAGCTCAAGGTTGACTCAGCCTTCCATCCTTCCGAGATCGATAAAATGAGGACCCAGATTGTTAGGGGCACTATGCTGACTCTATAAACTGCTTAGAGAGAGCTGTAAAGCACTGTGAAGCGATATATAAGTCTACTGTAAGTGTTAAGTGCTATTGCTATTGCTAAATAGCATCCCATCTTCTACAGGATTGACTTGAACAATCCAGTGGGCATCAATGAATGTAGCCATTTATTGTCTCTATATGAGGGCTTTATTTATGGTAGAATTGTAGAAAGGTTGTGCAAGCAACTTTCTATTTAAAAGTGGGACTCCAAGGGCTCTCAAAGATGATTCAGGGCCCCACTCCATTCTTTAGTCCAAATTGCAAATGACGGCAGGAGATCCTTTTACTCATTATACTCCAATTAGCTTTGCATTGTCAGGAACAGTAGACCCATTATATTCAAACTGCTGTCATTTTCAGGGACAAAGTATTGCCTGAAAACTATGGCCCTTGTCAAATGCAGCTGTCTGTTAGCTGTAAAGAAGACCTCTGCCTTCTGAACAGAAAAAAAAGTGAACGGAAGATGGCAACCTTAAACATTTTCATTCTAATTTTGGAAGGTTGCACTTGGCTGATTCATTTCTTTCCATTCCGACTTTGTGAGGCAACAAAACTGTACTGACAATGACCTAGAGAAATGATAGTGTTTGATAATATTCACAGCAGCTATGATTCAGCATGGAAAACATGCAGCTTCAAAAATTCCGGATCCCAAAGAATTATGTTAATCAAGGATATCACCCAAACTGGTGCCTTCAAGATCAGGACTGCAAAGAGTATAACTTCTTAGCTGTATGTGACTAGGTCAGGCGGGGGAGCTTAATGCAATCCATGTCCCATTGATTTCCAGAGCCTTCTCTCTCTCTCTCCCTGTTCCACTGCAATTCTGACTTTCTACCTATTCACCTCCATGCCTTAATACAGCATTGCTCTGCTCTACTTTTCTGTCTTTTATCCTACATTCCTTGTGCTGTTTTCCCCCAATCCAGTGGTGAAATCCTACCGGTTTGCACCAGTTTGTGCGAACTGGTAGTGATAAAAGCTACCAGTTCGGTGAACCGGTAGTAAAAAAAAAGCTACCGGTTGGTCCAAGCCAGTATTTCTGATGATCAGCTGTGCCACCCAATTCATATTTGCTAGAAAGCAGGAAATCCTGCTTTATAGCAAATCTAAATAGCACGGCACAGCTGTTCCCCCGTTGCTGTTCTCCTTACCTTGTTAAGTGTCCTTTTCCTGTGCGAAGCGCGCATTTGTTCCACACTGCGCATGCACATGCAGCATGAATTTGGCACACACTGCACATGCGCATGCATGCAGCATGCATTTGGCGCACATCATGCATGTGCGTGCAGCGAACCAGTGGCAAACCACTGCCCCAATCATGACACTATTCATCTTTCTGAACTACAGTTGTACCTAGAATCTGTATAAAACATTGGAAAAAAATAAAATTGTTTTAAATGAGCCAGATATTAATCCAATTTTGTCTACACTATCTAGCATCAATTCTTTAGGTTGCAATTTCCTTCTGTGACTGCAAGAACCTAGTACTTTGTGTCTGTGAAGTGTGGGCTATGCCCCTGAATCACAGTACTTTTTACATTTTCTAATTAATAACCCATTTTTACCCATTGTCATTGTTTAAAACACTTACAGTATATTGAAAGGATTCTGGCTTGGTCGTCATTTTCTATGCACTTAGCATATTCACACAAGAGAAACTGAAAGGAGATCTATCACAAAGATATCATTTTCTTTCCATTACACATTTCTTACATCCATTTTTATTATTTAAAATTATTATAGTGGAATGGCACTTTAGAGGTAAAGATGAGAGAGATATTTCACATTAGTATTCTTCTTTTAATACGTTTCAAAATTATGTAAGTTTGTTTAAAATGTAACCATTTATGCTATGAAAACAAAATGGAACATTTTATTTATTTAACATATTATATGTGTGTGTGTGTGTGTGTATACACACACACACACACACATACATACATATACATATACACATACACATGCATACATATATACATACACAAACACATATACACACTCACATATACATATACACATACACATGCATACATACACACACACACACACACACACACACACACACACACATATTCAAAGTTTTCTGACATTTCCTTCTATCATGAACAATTTCAGGGGGCAAATGAGAATATATGCACCATTGTATCATCACACATTGACATGAATTATATCATGTGACTGATATAAATTTTCCTGATCTCGTGTCATCACAATACACATGACATCAGTGTGGTTCATCCAGGTCCCTATGTCTATTATAAGGAAATAGGTGTGGAATAGTTTCAGCCTACATGTAAATATGCTGCATGATGAAATCCTATTGTGGGGAAGGAAAAAAATACACTAAAGACAGAATTTGTTGATATCTAATGAATTCATAAGCTTTTATATACTAAATTTCAAACTGGTAACTAGAGGGATAAATACTCCAGATTAATATTAGAACAGCACTACTGTAACCACTCCTTCAACCTTTCAGCTAAAAAATATGAAGCTGCCAGACCACTCTGAAATACTGATATGCAGCCTACAACTGTAGCTGAATTGTTCTGGCCTTCCTTTTGTATAGGGATACTCAAAATATTTCATTACCCTGTTTCATTTCTGGGTTCATGGTTCTTCTATTCTCAGAGTCAAATTGTTCTGAATCTGTTGGAATCTGGGCCAAGATGTTAAAAATCATGTTGTACACAATTAAGATCTACTGGACTTAGCATATTGTTATATTCTATAAGAAAGTATCAATTTCAGACAAGATATTAATAGATGAACAAAACGATGTGTATGTCATGATAAATGCCTAACTACTATATCTCCCTGATCACCCGGACCTTCAAGGGTTAACTAACCACATATCCCATAATCCCTATAACCACTCCTTACCTCTTAGCCCCTCCTCCTGGGTACAAAAGGTCCGACCACATGGTCCACAGATGATTCCAGATGTATACCTGAAAGAGAAAGGTACAAGGTCAGTGACCTCCAGTACCAACAGATCAATAATAAAGCTACAGAAAAGAATTGGAGTTTGTCTTTGAGTTATTGGGCTAGATCCAGCTTTTAACAAAATGGTAGCAGAGGTCGGTTGCCCATAACTCCAGACAATGACTGAACCCAACACCTACCCTGAAGAAGCAAACAGAGCACAGACCAGAGCTCTTACCAAGAAGATGGCTGAGAAGCTTGCAACCAAAGCCACAGCCATGGAGGAGACAGAAGCTGGAAGCGAGCAGGACTCCAGCCTGGACTCACAATCAGATGAAGAGGGGCCATCCAAGGAAATCACCGCCCCCGAAGAAGAAACAGCACAGAAAATGAATAAATTCAAACTCTCCATCCTGAAACTGATGGAGGGAAGCAGCGACAAAGAAAACCTCATCGCGGACCTTCAAAGCCTCTTCGAGCAACAAGAAGCAGCGATTGAGGCCCCAAAGACCACCGAGAAAGAAAAGCCAGCAAAAACGGGTAAGCCACCCCAACCCGATGATCCTGAGCCGGCAGAATCCATTTCCGCGCCCCCTTCCCGGCGGCCATCTTGGGACGAGCACCAGCCAATGGGAAGCCAGGATTTGAATCCCTTGGCGCGAAAATGCCCGAACCCCGAAACAGAAGAGGGGGACTCAGAAAGCGACTACGAAGAGCCCGACTCTGAAAGCGACCACGAAGAGATCACAATAACTAAGAAAAAAACGCCTACCGATCTCGAATTGCAAAAGGCAATCGAGACCATCACCGCTGCCCTAGGCTCTGCTTTCGAGCCTCCTGCGGCACTCAATAAATCAAAGAAAAATCCTGGAAAGCACAAGAAGGCCAGGACAACCAACAAAGACCAGGCAACCGAGTCACAGCCAACTAAAAACACTGCACACACCAACAACCGGCACAAAAGACCGCCCACCTGCAGGAAGAATCAACCGCAGAACTCGAACTCACCACCCGCTACACCGACAACGCGAGGCCCGAGGGAGAAGAGAAGAACCGGCTACTCACCAACGCCACGACATCCATCAGGCCAGTCCACGCGACCAGGGACCAGCGACCACGAGGGAGGACCCGCCGCCGCCGCCGCCATTACCGCCGAGCCGCTGGGTGCAGGGAATCCTCGACCTACGACCTCCGCTGCTGCTGCGCCGCCGACCCGCGAAAGTCCTCGACTTGCGACCGCGTCGCCCCCACACCTTCTGCCCTTCTTCGCCGGGGATCCGGCCATCCAGCAGTGGTGTCCACCTTCAGGAGGAATCTTCGGACCCACCGGGGGCGGGTCCAGCCTCCCACCGACAGGCCTAGGCCTAGGCCTGGGAGCTCCAGCAACAGGAACCTCACCCGATGGACTCCAGCGCGGAATGAGCTTCGCGCATGCCCAGTACCTGCCTGTAACAAGAGAAGCAAGTTACATAGATCCAAGCAAGTACAGAATGGCCACAGACATCCCAAAGCCTTATTGTGAGTTTAATCACATTTTGGACCATGGACAGCTTCCCCCAGTAAGTAACCTTACTAATATTTCTGGGGCAAATTATACCAATTTGCCAAAATTGCAGTTAGATGGGGGTAATATTATAGAATGGAGCCAACAATTAAGAGTTGCTCTCATGAGAGAGAATGCACTGTTCCTAGCTAACAGACCTCCCCAAAAGCCCTGGTCACTGGAAATTGACTGCATTCATCACAGGGCATTTTGCATCATGTTAACCTCCATTCCATCTGCTATGTATCCATCTATTGAGGACAATCTAACTGTTTATGATATTATGCAAAAACTATGTAACCTGTTTTATAGCCAAAGCAGAGCCACTACCACTAGGCTATCTAGGGAGTTCCACTCCACCAAGCATAAGGCAGGGGTCCCCATGAGTGAGCACATCTTAAAGATGAATGCTGCAAGGGCAGAACTCATGCAGAGGGGGGAAATCATCACTGAAGAGAGCATGATAAGCATAATCATAAACTCTCTTGATAGCAGCTGGGACAGCTTCATGACCCAACTAAATAGCCTCAGCTTGCAATACCTCACACTAGGCGCACTGACCAGTCAGCTCGTTGCAGAGGACACTCTGAGGAGGGAACGCCAACTAGCCAAAGGGGACCCTAGACCCACAAAGAGGGTGGATTTCCAGGATAGGGCCAGGGATACCTCAGAATGTTATTCTTGTGGATCAAGGAACCACTTAAAGAAGGATTGCCCCAGGAACCATAGGGATAGGGGACAGCATGACAGTAGAGGGGGAAGGTCATCTGAATGCAGGTTCCCAAAGGAAAGAGGGCGAGGGTGGTCACCCAACCCCAGGAAACACCACGAGCGCAGAGACCACTCCAGGGACAGTAACTCTGGCTCCATGTACGGGATCAGGCACGATGACCCAAATGACAAACACAAGATAGAGAGAAACTCATGGCTTCTAGATTCAGGGGCCACAAGTCACACTACCTGTAACCCAGAGCTGCTAGACTCACTCACAGAAATAGACTCAGAAATAAAGGTGGCAAACCAAAGCAAGGTCAAAGTAGTGGGGAAAGGAAACGTACACATCACACAGGTAGGGGACTTAAAAGGAGTACTGTACGTACCAGAGATTCCCCACAACGTGCTAGCCATCACAAAGCTGACACGAGACACAAATATAGAAATAAAATTTAAAGATGGAAAGGCACACTTGATCAAGCAAGGGAAAGAGATAGGAAAGGTAACCATACACGAGGGACTTCCCTACTTCACACCCAACGCAAGGGAGGAAGAAGGCATTGATACCAGCACAAACCACAAGGTAGATAAGTATCCAGAAACAGAGGGGGTGCAGCAGGAGGCAGGATGTAGCCATGAGAAGACAAACAAGTCTGTATCTATCGGCAAGCCATTGCATGATAACTGCGCCCACCTCCTCCACAGGAGACTGGGACACATAAGCTTCCCCATTGTAAAGAAAATGACGGAATGTACCGAGGGTCTCAAAGTAAAGAACTGCGAAAACTACTTGGAGTGTTCAGTTTGTAAGCGTTCTAAGATCAAGGTTAAGGCCATCCCCAGGGGATCCAAACGAACCACGGAATACCCCTTCCAATTGGTGCATATGGACTTGGTAGGGCCAATGAAACCCTCTGTAGGACATAGGAAGCGATTCTTCCTCACGATTGTGGATGACTACACCAGATACGGGTATGTCTACTCCCTCAGACACAAAAACGAAGTGTTCCAAAGGTTTAAGGAATTCCACAGAAGAGTAGATATGCAACATAACATGAGAATAAGGCAGATAATGACTGATAGGGGCTCAGAGTTCATGGCCAAAGAATTCACAAGGTGGCTGAGGGAGCAGGGCATAGCGCATTACACCTCTTCACCCTTCTCCCCCTTTCAAAATGGAGTCTCAGAGAGAAAAAACGGGGTGTTGCAAACCATGATGAGATGCGCCCTGGAGGATGCTGGGATGGGGCAGCATTTCTGGTCAGAGGCATTACACTACGCTAATTACACCCTGAATAGACTGTGGTCAAGCTCTATCAATAAGACACCATATGAGATGCTATACAACAGAAAGCCCAACATTGCACACTTACACATATTTGGCGCCCCAGCTGATGTCCACATTCCCAGACAGCTAAGAAGAAAAGGGGAGAAATTATCAAAAAGGTTGAGGTTCGTGGGTTACGAACCGGGCACAAAGGGCTACAGATTTGTCGACAACAATAACCGTTTTGTGGTTTCCAGATCAGCCAGTTTCCACGAAAACGCAAACTGGTCGAGGGTACACTCCAATGACATCCCAACCAATAGGGTCACGTTCGAGCATGACCAAGGGGAAAGGGAGGTCAGAGAGGTCACAGGGCACAAAGCCAACCATCGCAAGGCGAGCATCAAAGGTTGGAAAGAAGGGCACCCTTCACTGAAGATAGATGACCTGACGGACAAAGAGGCAGACAACATGCAGGAAACCGAGCCAACCCCCAGCAGGCCAATCAGAGAAACCAGAAACAAGCTACCAAAGAAGTTAGAGGACTACGTTATGACCATCCACAACACCCATTTCACGCCCAGCTCATATGAAGACATCCTCGGGCTCCCCCAGGAAGAGAAAGAAAAATGGATGTCTGCCATGGGGAAGGAGATGGAAAGCCTAAGGAACCTCCAGGTATACTCACCTGCCCAAGTTCCAGAGGACAAAAAACCAATAGGAACCAAATGGGTGTTCAGGGTTAAGACATTAGAGGACAACAAGGTCCTATACAAGGCAAGACTAGTCGCGCAGGGTTTCGCCCAAAGATACCCCGAAGACTATACAGACACCTACTCGCCAACCGTCAGGGCGGAGAGCGTCAAAAGCGCCCTGGTGGTGGCCACCATCCTGGGCTTGGAGGTCTTCCAATTCGACGTACAAACAGCGTACTTGCACGCCGAGCTGGATAAAGAAATATACGTCAAAGCGCCGCCCGGGTACAACAAAGGCGAGAACCAAACCTGGCTGCTGAACAAAAGCCTGTACGGGCTCAAGCAGTCAGGCAAAAGGTGGTATGACTGCCTGGCCAAGGCCCTCAGATCCATGGGCTTCGAGGCCACCTCAGCCGACAAATGCTTCTTTACGAGGAGAGAAAACAACACATTCGAAGGTGTGCTCGTTTACGTGGACGACATTTTGTACATCAGCAAACACAAGGACAGATGTGACAAGTTCGCCACTGACCTGGGTAGCCACTTCCCCTTAAAGTCACTTGGAAAGATTGACAAATACCTAGGGGTCCAAGTGATAAAAACCAACAAGGGTTTCCGCCTCTCCCAGAGAGAAAAGATCATCGAGCTGCTGTCCAAATGCAACATGTCCGAAGCAAAACCCAGCGAGACCCCCATGCAACCTGAGTTCCTGAAGACCATGTATGAGGAATCTGAACCTTTCACAGACAACAAATTGTATAGATCAACGATAGGGTCACTGCTGTACATATCCAACTGGACTAGGCCCGACATCGCCTTAGCCGTCAATCTGCTGTCCAGGCATGTAAGCAAACCCACGGTAACACACTGGAACGCCATCAAAAGACTACTTAGATACTTAAAATTCAGTGCGGATGCCCTACTCTGCCTAGAACCAGAAACATCCGAGAAACCAAAGCTAACCTGCTATGCTGACGCTGACTGGGCTGGGGACATAGAGTGCAGAAAAAGCACCTCAGGCTACGTGCTACTACTCAACAATTGCCCCATCCATTGGTACACTGGAAAGCAAAAACTGGTGGCCACATCAACTACGGAAGCAGAATTTGTTTGCCTATCAAAGGCCGCAAACAATTTAGTATGGTTCGATGACCTGCTCTGCGACATCTGGGCTGAACCCTCATATCCAATAGTTATCCACGAAGACAACAAGGCAGCGATAGAGATCTCTAGGGCCGATGCCATAGGTCAGCGTTCTAGGCACATTGACATTAAATACAAACACGTCAGGCAGTTTTCAGAGATAGGTTTCATTAGGGCAGTACACTGTGAAACAGAGGAGCAAACAGCAGATATCCTCACTAAACCCCTACCACATAAACAACATGCTTACCTCATGTCAAAAATGCGTGTCTGCTTGTAATTCATGCCTGTACCTGTGTATTCTCTGTATGTATGCAAACACCGCCCCAGGTACCCAGTTAGGCATTTAGAGGGGGTTTTGTCATGATAAATGCCTAACTACTATATCTCCCTGATCACCCGGACCTTCAAGGGTTAACTAACCACATATCCCATAATCCCTATAACCACTCCTTACCTCTTAGCCCCTCCTCCTGGGTACAAAAGGTCCGACCACATGGTCCACAGATGATTCCAGATGTATACCTGAAAGAGAAAGGTACAAGGTCAGTGACCTCCAGTACCAACAGATCAATAATAAAGCTACAGAAAAGAATTGGAGTTTGTCTTTGAGTTATTGGGCTAGATCCAGCTTTTAACAGTGTAAGCATGCTAGAAGATATTTACAATTCAGCCTCAGCTACTGTTGCTCTGATTGCATTTTACAGGATAATAGTGCAGCTTGAATTTGCTCTCTTCAGTATGCTTCGAACCTGGGAATAGAAAGAGAAATTAATTGAATGTAAAGCAATAGAATTTACAAGTAAATCATGCAACAAAATGATATAGCAGAAAGGGTATATTTCAAGGTTCTATTCAGTTAGCCATATCTTTCTTCATAATAGTTTATGTCATTGGTTTTCTCCATTCCTTTTTCCTAATATAACTACAATGATGCCGCATGTTCAAACCACAGTGCGATTACACACAGTTTCCACCTCTCACCTCCCCACCCCCCAAAAAACCCCCTGAAATATTATGGGGGTAACATCAGACTCTTGGGACTAAACACAAGATTATCAACAAGTATTCTTTAGCAAGGTTTATTAAAAGAATTTGGATTGTAGGAAATTCAATAGGTAGATTATTTTCATTTTAGAACCCAATTTATTCAGTTAATTAGAGTTGAAACCTCTTCAATTATTTTTTAATATTTTTCTGAATCAGCAAGTTGGGTGCTCTTTATCCAGGTAAAGGACATGAAGGTATCTATTAAAGTTTTCCCAACTACCACCTGAATATTTTTCAGGATGTGAATATATCATTACTAGCAGCTTGGTAGTTCCTACTCCACCATCTAAATTTTCTAAATGAAGGGATATATGCTCATCTGGCTTTCTATTTGGTGTGACAGATAGGTCTGTCTTATGGTGTGTTGTTCTTCTGACAATTGAAAAGACAAAAAAAAAAAAAAACCAATCCCAAATAATTTTAATTATTTATTAGCCTCTTGCCTAAGTAGCATAGAAACATGTGACTAAATGTTTTAGCATTTCCTTCCCAACTTGGGAGATAAATCAATCTCCCCAGAGGTAAACAAAACCAAAGTTAATTATATATGTGGCAAGATAAATAGAATATGTACATGGCATGCCGAACCTATGAATAAAAGATTCAGGTTAACTACCCAATTTCATAATTTGTAGAGATAAATTTAAAAGAACTTATTTTTTTTCTAAGAATTTAAGAACTTCTTAAAGTAAAATTTATTCTAGTCCTGTTACCTCAACTTTTTTTTAGCTTTTTCAGGGTTTTCCATATTCGGAAATAATTTCTTAGGATATGATAAACCACCACACTTTTTCAGCATTGATCCACACAGACTTCTCTGGATTTCTTTCTTTTTAAAAAAAAAATGTACATTTTTTTATTACCAACAGACTGAAGGTCTGGCAATCTGATTCTGTACATGACCAGGAGTCTTTTCTCTCTTCAGGGAAAATGGCTTGAGCCCACAACATAATTTTTAATTGATCCATCTTTCAATCAAAGAATGGTATAACAAATCTCACAAGAACTTAACAAGAGATTAATAGATAGAGGAACTAAAATACCTATTAGTATGCTGTAAAATACAATTCAGACTCAGCTGCCATTGTATTCATTGCTTTCTACAGAATAATAGTACAGCTCAGTGGTGGGTTTCAAAATTTTTTACTGCTGTTCTGTGGGTGTGGCTTGGTGGGAGTGGCATGGCTTGGTGGGAGTGGCTTGGTGGGAGTGGCAGGGGAAGGATACTGTAAAATCTCCATTTCCACCCCACTCCAGGGGAAGTTTACTGCAAAATCCTCATTCCCTCCCGTTCAGCTGGGACTCGAGAGGCAGAGAATAGATGGGGGCGGGGCCAGTCAGAGGTGGTATTTACCGGTTTTCTGAACTACTCAAAATTTCCACTACCAGTTCTCCAGAACTGGTCAGAACCTGCTGAAACCCATCTCTGGTACAGCTTGATTTAGTTATCTTCTGGATGCTTAGAATCCATGAACAGAAACAACAGAAGGAAGAAAGAGGAAAGTTTTCCATTGCAGACTTAATTGGGTTATTTTATCTTACCAACCAAGTCAATGAAGAATATTTCTAAGTATAAGTAATTTACAGGGCAAAATTTCTCCAAACAGATTAATGGATTAATTCTTGGGAAATATTCTTAAATAGGATTAAAGATCCTGAAATAGGATCAAAAATAAAAACTCACAGACTATTAGTATCAGTGCCATCGGCACTATGATAGAAATCTGTAAGGATTCACCACCCAGAGTCACTATATCAGGGATATGTGCAATTTATAAATACAATAGTAAATAAAAACCAACAAATATATTAGTACATGCATTTTTAAATATGCAATGTAATTCTTGAAGGCAAACATTAATGAACCACGATAATGACTGAATAATTTGAACTAGTAAGAATACTATCACTAATATTAATCGGAAAGCCAAGATACAACATTTTGACTCTCAAGCCAAGGAGAATCAGTTCAAATGGCAAGTTGCTCATGTTTATTACATTGGTTTTTCAGACAACATCTCCTTTTGCCAAAGCTTAACTCTAAACTGCATCTGAATCCACAAAGCAGATTATGGTACACCTAGAACCTTCTGTTATTTCCACATGATAGAGAAGAACTCTAGCCGAATAATTCTGAAAAAGGGGAGGATGGCCAATCCAGGCCTTAGTGGTCTAGATCAAGGGTCTGCAACTTTAAACACTCAAAGAGCCATTTGGACCCGTTTCCCACAGAAAATAAAACCCTAGGAGCCACAAAAACACTTCCCGTGCCTGACTATTTCTTGGGCGGCCACAAAACTAGCATATGTAGTTGAATTAAACGTTCTGTTCTCTTCTGAAACTTTTCTTTATGGATTTATCTATGGTTGGCCTACCAGGAGTTGAAAAGCTCAATAAATTGCATGCCAGCAGGTGTTGCACATTGGTGGTTGCGATACATATTTTGAGTGACAGGGAGCTGCAGCAGAGGGGTGAAAGAGCCACATGCGGCTCCAGAGCCACAGGTTGCTGACCCCTGGTCTAGATGATGCAAATTACACTTTCAACAGTTCTATACAAGAGACAATTTCAGCAGGACTAGTGAATGCAAATGTGTTCTTTAATTTAAAATACTGTATATGTCCTCAGAAACAAGCAAGTCAAGGTTGAAATCTACCAATATTCTTTGCATAGCTATCTCAAAAGAGTCAGTTGTCTAACTTCGTTTGCATCTGATTGTCCCCAAAACAAAGAATTAATTGCAAATGAGTGTTAAGATATATTTTAAAGTTTACTGCGTATGATCACTAAATCTATTGAAATATTGCTGCTTAATCCTCAAATATGAGCATCTATGGTTTTATCTTCTGCCTGTCCCACAGACCAGGCTGAGTCGGATGCTCTGGGCCCCCTCAGTGAATCAAAGTTACTTTGTGGGTCCTAGGAAATGTGCCGTCTCTGTCTTTTGGAACAGCCTCTTCCAAGAGATTTAAGCCAGTTAGACTTCTGGAAGACTGTGAAGACCAGGCTTTTCCCCCAGGCACTAAGCCTGGGATGGTATTGGAGCTTTGGCACATGGCTGTATGACGCACTCTGTAGAGCTTCATCTTAGTTTTTAATTGATCTGGATTATGTACTAAATTTTTACTTTTTGTTCAATGCTTAGAGTTCCACTAGTTAAATGGTCATATATATTTATTAAATACATACATACATGCATACATACATACGTTCATATATTTATTGACCATAATATTTTCTCAGGAGCAGGCTGGGAAAAGTTCTTTGATTAGGAACAATTAGGTGCTCTGGCTTCAGTGAAGCAATATATGGTATCGGTTTACCAAAAAGCTTTTGAAAATGCCTGTTACCTTGTCTCATAAAGATCTTAAGGAGTAAACAGTCCAAAGATAATTTCCAGTGTCAGCCTCTCTACAGTAAGTATTTAAAGGGCTTATCTTCATGGTTTCATAGCAACCAATTTAATAAGCTGTGTGGAAAAAAACAGTAGACATTTAAAGTATGAGAACCATGCAAGAAGGCACTATACATCTGCTGTAATCTAGAAATACCTCTATGGTCAAAGCTAACATTTTAAAAACATTTTTCTTAGATGGGCTTTTGTTTGTTTTGGAGGGGTTTTTTTTAAAGGAAACTATTAAGCTCTGTTAAACAGATTATGAGAAAATCATGAGTAGCAGTCTTAAAGTAATTATTACAGCTTAAATGCAGAAGTTGCCTCAGATGGTAGAGAGCGGCAGCAGCAGCATAGTTTTTGGAAAGGGAAATGAAGCCCCTTTCAATCTGTTTTGTGTCCTTTAAATTCACATGTTATCTGTAAGTACAATAAAAAAGCATATATATGCAGTACTGGACATGTTTTGACAGGCTGAATTTGACATTGGCATACTACAAGGTTCTGTTTTAGACCCACTACTCTTCAACATCTTCATATTTAGATAAAGAGAAAGAAGAGAAACTCATTAAATTCTCAATGTAGATATCAAGCTGGTCAGAATAGCCAGTACTTCAGAACATAGGCTCAAGATCCAGAAGGATCTTCACAGACTTGAACACTGGGCCCTATCTAACAAAATGCAATTCAGTGGTGACAAGTAAGGTTTTACACTTAGGCAAAGAAAACCAAATGCACAGGTTTAAAATAGGTGGTATCTGGTCAACAACGTTCAATGTGAGAGGGATTTAGGAGTCCTAAGTGGTATTTAACCACTTAAATATGACCCAGCAGTGTGCTTCAGTTGCCAAAAAAGCCATTGCAGTCCTAAGATACATCAGAAGCAGTGGTGGGTTGCTAATAGCTTGCCCCAGATTGGGCGAACCGGAAGCAGTGGCCCATTGCACATGCACGCAAGCATGCACGCACCCACGAGCAAACCAGTAGTGATGGGTTTTGAAACCCGCCCCTGATCAAAAGATATATAGGTAACAAGGTCACGTGGAGTGTTAGTATTGCTTTATACTGCTTTGGTAAGACCACACTTAGAATACCACATTCAGTTTTGGTCACTACAATATAAAAATATGCTGAGACTCTAGAAAGTGTGCAGAGAAGAACAACAAAGATTATTAGGGAGATGAGGCCTAAAACATATAATGAATTGTTGCAGGAACTAGGTGTGTCGAGTCTAACGAAGAGAAGGCTGTGTGGTGACATGACAGCAAGGGGAGGGGGGGTGTCAATCTGTTTTCCAAAGGACCTGACAACAGGACAAAAAGTAATGGATGGAAACTAATAAAGGAAATATCTAACCTGGAACTAAGGAGAAATTTCGTGACAGTAAGAATAATTAATCAGTGGAATGACTTGTCTCCAAAACTTGTGGTGCTCCATCATTGGAAGCTTTTAAGAAGAGATTGGACAGCCATTTGTCTGAAATGTTATAAGGTCTCCTGCTTGAGCAGGGTGTTGGATTAGAAGACCTTCAAGGTCCCTTCCAAATTTGTTATTCTGTATTGTGAAATGTACAGTAAATTACTCAATCACAGAATTATTCAAAAAAGAAATTTAAAAAGTCAAGATGGCCAACACATATAAAAAGGGGGCAAAGCTTTTATTTCAGAGTCATGGCTTTTATCTTGACTTTATTTACATCCTCATCCTCACTTAGACCCCTTTGGCAGAGTTATTCTGAACTGGAACAGCAGACAAATTAAAGTCAACAGGCTGGAAGCAAAGCAATAATCATTGAAGCTCCATCAGAACTGATATCATATGCTTTATCTGGGCTGTACTGACCTGGTGGACTCTCACAAACTGTCTTCAACAAAAGCTGAATGTACATTACAGTAATTCAATTGGAACATTAGCAGAATGTGAATTGCTACGGCCAAGCTATGCCTATATTGAAACAGTCACAAAATAAGTCACAAAATAGCCATAGGCACTCTTAATCAAAGAAGCCATTTTATGTCCTTGGAAACTTATAATTTAGATCTGTTTTCATAGGAGTTGAAGCAATAGAATATTTCTTTTTGCTTTATTTCTGTATATCTGCACTGGAAGTACATATTATTTATCTATGATCTTCTTAGGGTTTATTTTCTAAAATCCCTCCAATTCCTGATTAGCCAGGAAGCAATCAATGCCAGCCAATCAGTCTTACTTACCTGTAAAATTTCTTCCCTGATTACGTTATTTATCAATGTAATGAGACATTTGCAACTCTCAAACCAAACTCAAAGTACTCCAAAAGTGCAATGTGAAATATCTATAAATTTAAGTCTCTTGTCAATTGGTAATTGCCCCAAGAATTTATACACATTACTTTTGAGTTCAGTGGTATTGAACAGCCCATCAATTCTGATAAAGATTGTAAATACTTAGATAAAGAGTGGCTGTCTAAAGCCATCTAACTGCACTTAGTGACTGATTCTCAAATTCACTTTACCTTTGGACATATAAATGGTGCAAAACTCAAGAGCATAACCAGTCACTCCTGTTAAAAAAACAAAGCCAGTAACAGTAAAATAATAATAATTGTGACATATTAAACAACATCTTCCTATCCCAGAGCTTTGGGAAGGAAGATAAAAATGCCAAATCCAATCTAAACATTTGGCTGACTGTGCAATGAAATATAGTAGCAACAATGGTGCATTAGAAGATCTATAGGAAATACCATTTGCCTGCAGGCAAGAACTGGTGGGACCATAAAATAGAGAAATTCATAGAAAATGAAGAAACTAGAGTATTCTGGGATTTTAGAATTAAAAAAGTCAGGCACCTGCCACATAACATACCAGACTTAACAACTGTCAATAAGAAAGACAAAAAAGTCTGGATAGTGGAGTACTTTGTAGTACTTGGGAATGGCAGAATAGAAGAGAAAGAACTGGAGAAGATAACAATATATAAAGGCCTGCAAATAAAAATATGACCATGGCTAAAGAAAGCAAAGGTAATACCAATCGTAATAGGCACCTTGGGTATAATCCCAGAACAACTGGAGCACCACTTGAATATCATCAGCAATGGCAAATTCACCACCAGTCAATTGCAAAAGGCAGCTTTATTCAGAACTACTTATATCCTGTGGTGATAACCCTAACAGTGATGTCAGACTCAATTTCATTGAGGGCCGCATCAGGATTGTGTTTGACCTCCAGAGGCTGAGGGGGCATTGCCGGGATGGGTGTGGTTTGGGTGGGCATGGCCAGCTCAATGTCACTCATGCCAGGGACATCTGCGGTGACCCAGGCGGTGATGGGGGGGATCCATTGTCTCCAGCAGAGGAAAGCAAGACCAGGGAGAGCACCAAGCCTTTGTCCTCCAGAGGAGCTTCGCCGTCCTTCTCAGGCCACGTGGAGAACCCCCAGATGGCATGCAGGCTGTCCAGAGCCCTAGGCAGCAGAGGTAAAGTACTCAGCCCAGCCCGCGAGCTCTTAGGGCATCGAGACCCCACAGCCCAGTCCAGCCCAGCCCTGCTTCCCCTAGGAGGTGCCGGGCTGCATTTATCTCCTCCTCAAGGCTGCTGCTGCTGTTCTCATTCTTTTTGGCCAGGTTGCTCATGGTGTGTGCAGGAGGGCAAATAGGCTTGCCAGGTGTCCACTATTTGAGCGGACAGTCCGCTTTTTTCACATTATGTTCACTATTTTTTTTTCACAAAATAGTGGACATTTTTTTTATTCAAAAGCTTTATGATGAAATGGTACGTAATCTAAAGCTGTACAGTCTAAGAGAATAAGGATAGGAGAATTGCGTTTTGTCTTTTTTTTCATAAGTTAGAATGAGACAAAGATCGAATATCCATTGAACTCGATTCTCCGAAAAAATTAATGATGAGATTAAAATAAAAATATATTATAAAATTATGTACAGTTCATATTTTTAAAATGTATTGTAGCTTGTGTCAACTGACCTAAAATGGCGTCGAGTGATGAGAGTGACAGCGGCGAGATTTCGAATTCTTTAAAACGAAAGAGAGGAGCGTGCAAATACACCAAAGACTGGGAAGCTACTTTTGCATGGATTACCAACAACGAAACCGACAGAACAAATACGACGGCCCACTGTAAATTGTGTCAGAAATCGTTCACAATTGAATATAATGGTATAAAAGCTGTCACACAGCATGCAAGCACAAAAAATCATTTAGATAAGGAGAAAATAGCTTCCAGAAACAAGCGAATCAATTCATTTTTCATTGTTAAAGACTCCTCTTTCAGTGAGAAAGGGACTGTAGCTGAAATGGCTGAAACTTACCATGGGATCAAACACCATATTTCTTTCCTGGCTCAAGATTGCGGTATTAAGTTAATAAAGCAAATTTTTGATGATTCAGAAATTGTAAAAAAGATGTCTTGTGGAAGAACCAAATCATCAGCTATTGTCAATGAGGTTTTGTATCCTTTTTCTATTGAGTTGGTTCTCAATTATCTTAAAACTGGAATTCTATTTTCTCTCTCCACTGACGCATCAAACAAGGGAAATTGCAAAATGTATCCCGTTGTTGCACAATATTTTACTTGTGAAGAAGGACTGTGTGTGAAAATTTTAGACTTTTATGAGGATTCTTTCGAAGATTCTACATCAATAAAAAAAAATCAGCTGTGTTGAGTTCTTAGTGATAACAAATTGGAAATAAATAATGTTTCAGCTTACTCAGCAGATAATGCATCGGTCAATTATGGAGTGAACAAATCTGTTTACCAAAAATTATTGCTGGAAAATGACAATATTGTAGCTGCTCATTGCAATAATCACATTTTACACAACAGCGCAAAAAATGCATTAAATCTTTTGATATCGAAAATGTAGTGCTGAAGGTTTTTGCCGAATTTTCGAATTCTGCGAAGAAGCGAGAAGAGTTGAAATCATTTTTTGAGTTTTGCGAGTCAGAATTCCATGAAGTTTTGCGCCATGTTCCAACACGTTGGTTAAATTTGTTTAAAGCGGTCGAAAGACTTCTTTTAAACTGGATACCTCTAAAATCGTATTTTATTTCTCTTAGATCTGATGAGTGCCATAAGGTTATCTGGAACCTTATTTCGGATCAGGAAAATGAACTCGCAAAGGACGATGAACCAACAATTTCAGAATTATATTTATATTTCACGCACTTCTTCATGTCAATAATGCAAGACACCCTACTGAAGCTGGAAAGCAAGAAAATTCTTGCATGTGATCTTCACATTATCATGTGTAAACTGTGTGATTCTTTGTAAAAAAAAATACGATGAGCAGTTTTTTGGAATGAAAGTTTTATTTGCCTTACGTAAAAAACATTTGCCTGAGAATGCCATGCAAAAGTTCAAGAAAGAAGCCATCAACATGTATCAAAGAGCCATTGCGTACCTAGAAAAGTGGTATAATTTCACTGATTCAGTATATGAGACGCTAAGTTGTTTCAATCTAATTGATCGCAATAATCCTCCAACTTTAGAAGAAATGACGAACATCTGGTTATTATCACCATGGCGAGAAGAACTTCCACCCAACATCTCTTTGATGAAATTTCTGCCTTAGAAGAAGTTTATGTTCATCTGCAGGGCGATTCATCCCTTGATAAGTACTTTTTCAAGAAAGAGCCAGTTCCGAGTTTACTGAAACTGTTCCAGTATTGTGCATCAATTCCAGTATCAAATGCAAACGTTGAACGAATTTTCAGCGTCATGGGAAATTTGTGGACTGACGAATGTAACCGACTGCTTGTACCATCAGTTTGAAGTGAACTTTGTATATTTTTTAATATTTCTCAACGTTGTACTGAAATTAAAGAATTATTCCTTAAACACAAAGAATTGATCAAAACTGCGCAGTCAAATAAAAAATACACACGACAGCAAAGTAAAATGTAATTTAATATTTTACATATTATTATAATATATTTGATGTTTTGAATTTTAAGTAAAGTTTTGAAGTGATTATTTTAATACGTGTTAAAATGTTTGTAAGAAAATATATAATTTAATTGTAATTTTTTTTTTTTTTTACTACTTAACACCCCCCCCCCCGCTTGTCCGCTATTTTTTGGAAGCAGACCTGGCAACCCTAAGGGCAAAGTGTGTGGGTCAAAGGGAGGCCCACTCCCTCTCCACACAAGGAGACCCAGCTTTGCTACCAAAGCATCCTCAACAATAGCATGAGAAACCACCAGGACAGGTCAGGAGGAGGAAACAAAGGGATGGCAAAAGGGTAGCATGGCTGCTGGTGGCCAAGTGCTAAAACAGGATTCCTCCCTCCCTCCCTCTCAGTATAATCTCTTTCCTCCCTTCCTCCCTCTCTCTCTCCCTTCCCTCCTTTTCTTCTTTTCTTCTTTTTCTTTCCCTCTTCATTCTCCTTTTTTCTTCCTTACTCTCTTTTCTTCTTTTTCCTTCCTTGTTCTCTTCCCATCTTCCCTTCTTTTTCTTGTCTTTCCTGTTTCCCTTTCTCCCTTCCTTTCTTCTTGGTTGCTCAAATGCAAAAGGGGAAATATTTCTCATTTTATTTTGCTTTTAGTTTGTTTTTCTAGCCCTCTGCCAGCGAAAACGGAGCTGCATGTACCCCCCAGGGCTCTGTTTTCACTGGCAGAGGTCTGCAGAGGCCTTCATGCCTGAAAACAGAGCCTAGGTGGGTTCATGCAGCTCTGTTTTCGCTGGCAGAGGGCTGCAGCAGGCCGTCGCACCCAAAATCGGGACCTAAGGGTACATGTGGCCCTCACAGGCTCTGTTTTTGCTGACAGAGGACTGTAGGAGGCTGTTGTGCCTGAAAACGGGGCCCAAGGGGCTGTGTATGGCCCCCCTAGGTCCATTTTCACTGGCAGAGGCACCACAGGCTGATCCTTTGCTGTTTCCAGGGTGGCCCTGCGGGCCAGAACTAAGTACCCCATGGGCTGCATCCAGCCTGTGAGCCTTGAGTTTGACACTCCTGCTCTAGCACATCAAACATCAATATCTGCCTATCCCAGGTCCTTGGGAAAGACTTGATAGGTAGACAAAAATGCCAAATCCAGATTGAACATTTGGCTGATTGCATGATCAACAATAAATATCAGAAGCTTTCTGCAAAGATCAATGCTACAATGGAAGACACAGTTGCTGGTCAATGGTCAGACTGGGGGAGATTAATACCAAGAGAGGAATCTTTCAAGGAAACTCACTACCATCACTACTTGTCTATGGAGACTCTCAGTCATCCAGGTCATGGTTGTTCCAAAGGTGCTTTTTCAAAAGACACCTGGATTTTTTTTCTTTGAAGATGTTTTGCTTCTCATCCAAGAAACTTCTTCAGTTCTAAAGAAGCTTCTCAGATGAGAAGTGAAACATCTTCAAGGAAAAACAAAGTCCAGGTGCCTTTCAGTGGTGGGTTTCAATTTTTTTTACTGTGGGTGTGGCTTGGTGGGCGTGGCATGGCTTGGTGGGCGTGGCATGGGAAGGATACTGTAAAATCTCCATTCCTTCCCCAATCCAGGGGAAAGTTATTGCAAAATCCCCATTTCCTCCCGATCAGCTGTGACTCAGGAGGCCGAGAATAGATGGGGGGTGGGGCCAGTGAGAATGTTTACTACCGGTTCTCTGAACTATTCAAAATTTCCACTACCGGTTCTCCAGAACTGGTCAGTACCTGCTGAAACCCACCTCTGGTACCTTTTGAAAAAAACACCTTTGGGTTAGCATCACTACTGTTTGCCATTGCACTGATTCCTCTGCCAACAATACTGAACAAATGAGGTGATGGTTATCAAACATCAAAAACATCTGCCAAGTTATCTCACTTCCTTTATGTGGATAATCTGAAACTATATGAAAAAACATTAGAATTGCTGTTCAATACCATCTATGGACACAGTATTGCAATGGAGTTTTGACTGGAGAAATGTGCCATGCTCACCATTAAAAGAGGGAAAAAGTAGTGAAAACTGAAGGAATCAAGCTGCCCAAAGGAAATACCATCAGGTATCCAGATGAAAACAATAACTACAAATAGCTGGACATCCTTCAAGCAACATCAAGCACACTAAAGTCAATAAGAAGATTAAAAATGAATATATCATGATTATGAAGAAAATCTTAAAATCCAAACTCAGTGGAGGAAGTAACACCAAGGCAATTAACACTTGGACAACTCCACTCATTAAATACACAGCTAGAATAATGGAGTGGATTCAAGCACAGCTACTGTGTTTCCCTGAAAATAAGACCCTGTCTTTCTTTTTTTTTGAACTCTGAAATAAGCGCTTGGCCTTATTGCCATGCGGTCAAAAGCCTGATTGGGCTTATTATCAGGGGATGTCTTATTTGGGGGGAAACAGGGTAGAAGTCCTGAATAGGAAAACTAGAAAAATGAAAATAATAATGTCCTTCATTTTCACAGTTATGTTAACAGAGTCTACATACTAAGGAAAATAGGTAGGTATGGAATGTTGCAAGTACAGCAGATGCTTGAAGGAGAGAAAAAAGAGCATTGGAAGAATATAACTAGCATGCAAACAGGTAACAATAGGGCCTGGCAATGGCTAAGAAAGGATTCAATAACTGACTTTTGATTTTCCATTCTCAACAATTACCTATTTTGAGGTAGTAAGCAAAGATTATTTTCATCTGCTCTAATCTCTAGTACTGAACTGTAACTAAATAAGTTTGAAATACATTGTCTAAATAGTAAATACAGTGAAGGAGAAGACTGTTCCACTGGTTTGGCAGCATGCTCAATGTTGCAATAAAACTTAAAAGAAAAAAAAAATCAGAACGATAAAGAGCCCTTACTTTAATCACATAAAATTAATTGTTTAGCAATGCTGAGCTCTGGTGAACAGCTGAGAGTGACTCAGGCTTGAACACGTGTTTTGCTCTCTCCGCAGTGTTTCATTTCAGTATGAAAACAGATTGCAGATTCTCTTGTGTGATTGACAATGACTAAGCCCCAAAGGCACCAGAGCTTGAGTCATTTTAGACTTGTTTGTCTCAAAGTGATAGCAAAATAAATTACTTAGGGCATAGGAGGGGAGGGGGGAAAGGAGCTGCAAACTTCCAAAAGGATTTCATTTTTAAAATACACACTATTGGAGTAATTAAAAATCTTGAGAGACTGCATTCTAAATAAACTTTAACAGTGCTTAATAGTTCAGTCTGTTCAGATGAGGGATTCCCCCCAATCCTCGCTAGTGCTACCATTCTGAAAAAGATTATGAGCTCAGTTCAAACATTATCCTAAACCAGAAATAATAGTACATGCCCACATCCAACTTCCCCACAGGTACTAAACTATCTTTCCATCCTGAATCTTTCTGCATTAAGAATTTCTGAAGGTAGGATCATAATGGTAGAGCAGTTGCTGTACTGTATATGTACATGGTAAACCCAGATTCAATCTTGAACCTCTAGTTAGGCTTGAAAGAATCATTCAGGATGTCTACAGAGATTCTCAGTCATCCAGGACATGGTTGTCCCAAAGGTGCTTTTTCAAGAGGCAACTGGACTTTCTGGGTTCAGTTTATGTCCCAGCCATAAATAAACCAGACATAAACTGAGCAACGTGGTATATGCAGTACAATGCAGTGAACCATGTGCAGATCTGTACACTGGGAAAACAAAACAACCACTTCATAAGCATATGAAGTGCTTATGAGGAGCCTTGGTGGCGCAGTGGACTAAAGTGCTGTTAAGTAGCACTTAGCTGCCAGCTGCCTGCAACTACTGCAAGTTCAAATCTCACCAGGCTCAAGGTTGACTCAGCCTTCCATCCTTCTGAGGTAGGTAAAATGAGGACCCAGATTGTGGGGGCAATAAGCTGACTTTGTATAAAAAGAACACCGCTTGGGGGGGCCGAAAGCCCTACTAAGCAGGTATATACAAAAGTATGAAGGCTATTGCTTAATGCATTGTAAGCCGCCCTGAGTCTCCGGAGAAGGGCGGCATATAAATCGAACCAATAAATAAATATGGCACAACATAGGAGAACAAATACATCAGGACTAGATTCAGCAGTCCATCTGCATTTAAAAGACACAGGCCACTCTTTTGAAGACAACAAAGTCCATATTTTGGACAGAGGGGATTTCTGGTTTGAAAGAGGGGTTAAAGAGGCCATCTATGTCAAAATTGAACAACCCTCTCTCAACAGAGGGGGTGGGATATGACATCATCTATCTCCAATCTACAACACAGTCCTTTCAACAGTTCCAAGAAGGCTCCACACCAATTTTCACCACTCAGGTGACCTTGATGACATAGATAAATCTCTAGGTGACTTTAATGACTCGCTAAAAGAATGTAAATGTCCAGCTGCTTGCAAGAAGTATAAATCCTTCCATTCCCCACCATCCAGTCAGAGCTGAAGAAGCTTCTTGGATGAGAAGTGAAATGTCTTCAAAGAAAAACCAGAAAGTCCAGTTGCCTCTTGAAAAAACACCTTTGGGACATTCTATCTCAGGGCTGATGTAGAATTCCCTCACTTTTTGTTGTCCCAAAAGTGCTTTCTCAATGGACTCCACCATTCGGTCAGAGCTGGAAAAGCTTCTTGGATGAGAAGTGAAAATATCTTCAAGGAAAAAACAAAGTCTAATTGCCTTTTGAAAAAGCACTTTTGGGACAACCATGACCTGGATGACTGCGAATCTCATAGGCATTTACTTTTTGTTGTTGGGTGATTTTGATCTACATGCCCCAGAAAAGCATGGGATTTCATGGATCTATGGCAACATGCTTCTGCCCCAGGTTATTTCTGCACCATAACACAATGGTGGTCCTCAGTTAGTCTCAAAATACTTGTGTGGTCTGGATGTGAAGGACATTTCATTCAGTTTTGATATAGTTTGGATCATTTCCTGATCCTGATGGGATTGATTACTACCCAGGATTCCGGTGAGGAAAACAGTTTGATGATCCTTCACAGGATCATATAGAACATGGGTTCCAGAAGATGTGTGTGGGTTTTTCAAAATACAATGTTCTACAGTAATACTAAGAGACCATGGCTCTTGATGTAATTGCTTCAGGTTGGTTCCTTGTTTGTTGTTTATTGAGAAACAGCAGGAGATGGAATGGCAACTCTGATGCCTAGAGCACAGGGGAAAAAACTGAAATTAAACCTGCCCATGCACAACTATGAACCCATGTCATGTCTGTGTTATTGCAACTTATTGCAACTTGTTATAACAACTTCTGTGTTATTGCATTGGCAGTTGTTAGCCAATAGCATTTAAGTTTGCTCTAGTCTTGATTCTTTATGGACAGGGATTGATGAGCTGTCTAGAGTAATATCTTACAGTTTTATCTGATCACCATGAATAAAGTTTGTTCATTTTTATATTATTTATTCAGGGACAAAATTGTTAAAAAGGTGTTCCAGTGTCAGAGGAGTGAAATTGAAGCTGATTAGATGAAGTAAACATCATTTCATTTTGAGTGATGGTGACTTGGAACATTAAGTCTCATTGTTCCTTCATCAAGAAAAGATCTTGCTTAATAGCAATGGATTGTTCTCTTCCTTGTTTTCTTTGATGGACCAAGCCTTTTTGACCTTTATAAACTATTCTGTCTTATATCATTGCTGCCTTAGATTTGTAAATCCAGGCTATCAAACCCAGAGATTAACACAGCTGTAATCTTTGTGAAGAATTTTCTTGAGCAATTGTGAAACAAGAATTACAGCTGATAGAACAGTGGAAACAAAACAAACAAAAAAATGTCGTCCCAATGGAATTTTGGAATGGGACAGTTAAAAGAAAACTCATTTATCTTTCTTACAATGTTGCTTTTTCTTGACTAATAAAAACAGTTAACTCTGTGTGCCTTAATAAATATCTTACTCTTATTTAGTTACAATTTATCCTGACAGTTTTATAAATTCCTCCCAGATTCTAAAAAACTCTTTTCAACATTGTAGGCATGTGTGGGTGGCAGGGATGTGCAAAATTTAAATTTTAATTTGCCTTTTTTTTTTCGGTTTTAACTTACTGAGATTTTTAAATGGCAAGAAATGGCCCGCCTCCTCTTTATCCTCCTCTCTCTCCTCCTTCACATTTTAAAGGAGTGCAGTGAATCAGAATATATGTTAGAGCCCTGAGATGCATTCAGTACATTTCAAAAGGTTTTTGAGAGAAATCCAAGACCTGAAATATAGTTCTGATTCCTTTCTGTCTGTACTATTAATTTTAAAGCACTTATTAACTCTCTGCTATGGACCATTCTCCTTCAGCTACTACCAGAAAATGTCCTGTGTGTTCCCAGAAAAGGCATCTTATATCTTGTTCATTATGCTGGTAGAATATTTCTTGTGCTTGCCAGTTGCTTAGATCTATTGCAAAGCTCTTGTCCCATATATTCTTAGATAGTCTTCAACGTATGCTAATTAATGGCCTTTAAACAGTAGTCTGCAAAGATAGAAATCAGGGGTGAAATCCAGCAGGTTCTAGCAGGTTCTGGAGAACTGGTAGCAGAAATTTTGAATAGTTTGGAGAACTGGCAAATACCACCTCTGGATGGCCCCAGAGTGGGGTGAGAATGGAGATTTTACAATATCCTTCCCATGCCCACCAAGCCACACCCAAAGAACTGGTAGGGAAAAATTTTGAATTTCACCCCTGATAGAAATGATAGATAGCCTAGAAAAACTGGATCAGGTTATTTGGGACAGAAAAACTGGATCAGATTATTTGGGACCCTGTTTTCCCCTGTTTTCCATGTATAGAATAGAAGGTGGGCACATGATCATCCACACTTTTTTTGCAGCAAAATACAGATGTTGTATTCCGTTAATAATCAGTATATATTAATACAACCATTCCTATCTGTAGCACTGTACAGATGCACGATTACCAACTATCAGAATTCTCACCATTGCCATGCTGGCTGCAGATACTAACAACTGAGGTTCAAACATATGGAAGGCACCAGGATCAAATATGATCAGTGACCAAATACATTTTTTTATGCTTGTCTTGCATTAATAGCCTCTGGAATTAGAGTTCCTGCAGTGAAGAATATAGGAAGCCTATTGCACATAATATCCTAATCTCCTAGTTCTACATTTATCAATTATGCATTTAGAGTTAATTATACAAATCTATAAAACTTTGGACAGATGTATTCAGAATTGTTGTTTCCATATTCAGATTTTGGCATCTCCAACTAAAGAAATCAAATGTAAAAGATGTTTGCTAGAGTTTCTAGAGCTACTGCCAACAGGGTAGACTGGAAATAGACAGCTTGCCTTCATAAGGTTTTTAAGAATAGACTGGACAGCCACGTATCTGAAATGGTATAAGGTCTCCTGCTTCAGCAGGGGGTTGGACTAGAAGACTTTCAAGGTTCCTTCCAGCTGTGTTCTGATTCGGATTAGATAACATTTGAGAATTCCAGAGGCCAGAAAAAAGTTGTCCATGATGCTAAGATGTAATGAGAAAGCATAAGGCCAATAGAAATATCTTAGGATGAGGAAAGAAGCAGGAATTTCCTAGAAAGCAAGAAATCTTTCTCTTAACTGTCGTCAAATGGGGAAAAATAGGGGAAAATATAGTCCAAATTCACTCCCAGCCCCCCAAAATATGTTCACTTTGATGAAGAAGAAAAAGAAGGAGGAGAAGGAGAATAATTTTGATAATGAAATCTAGACTGCTAAGAGCTTTAAAGGGGAGAATGGTGCTCTCATGCAGCCTACCAGTTGCTCTACTTGGGAACAGGATTATTGAGATAAATGGACAAGCTAACTGACATGCTAGATCAGGGGTCTCCAACCTTGGCAACTTTAAGACTTGTGGATATCAACTCCCAGAGTTGAAGTCCACAAGTCTTAAAGTTGCCAAGGTTGGAGACCCCTGTGCTAGATGACAACGTTCATTGTACATTCTCCTTTGTATAGTTAAATGACAAGCTAGAATCCTTTAAGAAATTAGCTATAAGACACATTGAAGTCAGTGAAGCTTATTTCAGTGTGCAGATATTTGGGGTTGTATGTTTTATTTAATCTGTATTAGATTGCCAGACTCTACAATAAAATCACTATGGCCTTTCATGACCTTTTCACTATGCTCTGCAGAATAGCCTTGCTTCTAGTGTGGAAGAACTCTCAGATGATTTCGGTAATAGAAGCCAGACTGTGCCGCTTGTTTTTTACATAATATAAAATACTTCAAAGACCCCTATCAACCACAATTCTGTCTCTATGTTTCTGAGTTGAATACTTAAAAAGTAGTCTCAAAAAGTAGTATTTGAATTAGATTTTCAAGTTGGATTTCCCAGGTTAAATATCCTCTTGGATGATGCTACAGAAGATGAAAAATGTCCCTAGAGAATTTTGTGGAAGTTGCTGTGAATTACTCATACATTTTTGGCAGCAGAAGCAAAAGAATTCCCAGTGATGCCAATGCTACTTCACTGACAATTCATTTGTTTATGCTACTAAACATTTTGACAGTTTTGCTTCCTAAAAAATTATCCATAACATTGTCCTTTGTTTTAATTTACCTGAATAATTTGATCAACCATTAGTAGTTACATAAAGATCAGGGGTGAGTGCTACTTACCTTTACTACCGGTTCGCAATGAGGCATGCGCAGAAGCGTTCTGATGACATCGGGGTCGGTGGGTGGAGCCTCCCACCGGTTTTACTACCAGTTCTATAGAACTGGTGCGAATGGGGGCAACCCACCACTGATAGAGATAAGCCATACATTCAAAAGAGACAATAAGGAGCCTTGGTGGCGCAGCAGACTAAAGTGCTGTTAAAGTAGCACTTAGCTGCCAGATGCCTGCAATTACTGCAAGTTCAAATCTCACCAGGCTCAAGGTTGACTCAGCCTTCCATCCTTCCAAGGTAGGTAAAATGAGGACCCGGATTGTGGGGGCAATAAGCTGACTTTGTATATAAAGAACATCGCTTGGGGGGGGGGGGGGCGAAAGCCCTACTAAGCAGATATATACAAAAAAGTATGAAGGTTATTGCTTAACGCATTGTAAGCCGCTCTGAGTCTCCGGAAAAGGGCGGCATATAAATCGAACCAATTAATTAATTAGTTAATTAATTAGTTAATAAAAAAGGAGCAGATACTTTTCAAATGACCAAATTGAATAGTAAGATTCCTTTCTTTCTTTCTTCCTCTGCTGTGCCAAACGGAGATTTAAAGGTAATTAGTGATGATGAACTGAGACAAAAAAAAAAAAAAAAAACCAGGATGCTAAGTCATTATAGAAAAAATAACTCAGTCCTGTGAAGGTAGAAGCATGAGGAAGAAACTCAAAACTATTCCACCTTGATGGTATTAGGTATAAGGTTGAAGAAGACATGAGCTTTGGCAGACTTTAAAAATTCTGTTGCAATTTCCTAATCACATTAAAGTACTTTCAAAGAATCCTAGCAATTCCTGTTTCCTGACCTTGCCTATCTCAGACTGGCTAATATGATCAATTATGCCTTAACATTTACTAGTAACCAATGAGGTGATTTCAAAATTGATGGTATTGTAGCCTGGTGAGGTTGCTTCACCAGTAGTCTCACTGCCACATTCTGTACATTATAGCTTTTGGATTGTCTCCAAAAGCAACATGGCTGTCCAGTAGCTAAGAGATGATTAGGGCAAGATTTATCATTACCAGGACTCCGAGTTCAAGTACCGATATAACCAGTATACCAGTGAAAGTTACACGAAAGTCCCCCATAAATTCCATTTACTGCTTCATTACGAACTGAGAATCCAGAAGGACTCCCAGGTCACAAACCAATTGTTTTCATGAAGAGTATAACCCTATCCTAAGTTTGGAACAGATATTGAATTATCTATTGACTAGTAACTCTCTTTTAGCAAGATTTAATTTGATCTTGTTAATCCCTATTCAAATCCTCACAGCCTCCAGGACTTCTACTGCATATCTAGCTTGGCCAGGGTGGTGATATAAAACCCTCCATAAAAGAATATGTCAGTTCTCCCTCCGTTTATGCTGCTGTACATCTTTCAATTTATGCTGCTGTATCTAATGAAGGTTGAAATGGAGAACCCATTCGAACTGCTACGGTGAACTGCAGCCAGTGGTGGGCTGCTGCCAGTTGTAACAACTGGTTCTCCCAGCACAAAAAATGTGAATGCACGCGCATGCGCGCAGCCTTCCATGCATGCACGCGGCTTCAAAAACACGCTATAGGATGGGATAGTGCTAGGGTCGCAACTACCGGTTTGCCTGAACCAGTCTGAACTAATAGCAGCCCACCTCTGACTGCAGATCCTTTTTTCTAACCACTTCAGCAGCTCCAACCTTTCACTTTGTTCAGCAAAAGTGGCCATTGAGCATGTGAAGAAACTACTTGCATTGAAGCAAAGCAGCTGGCCAAGTTAATTCAATCTTGTTTCACCATTTGCAATACAGCTCTGTTAAGTGCTTTATGCTATCAAGACAGAACAATGGTTCCTGGAAGGGAAGTACCTCATTGAGACACAGGACCTTTATGTTTAATCTCTAGGCAGCAGTGACACTAAAGCCATCTCTATTTCAAAGCCAGGTTGGAAGCCATCAAAAATACATGTGTTAACTTTCAAAAAGAAAGTAAGAGAATATAAATGGGGCAACATATAGAACTGAAATGCATCCTGCGATGGTGATATCACTTATAATGGAATGCAACAGTAATATATGGTAAATACCTCCCGCCAGCAAAAAATGCTAAATCTAATTTACTGCATCCGAGTCACCCTTTTTCAGATATAGGTTCCTGTGTTTCTATCAGATAAAGAAACTGATCACCAGAACTATTATAATTGTGCCAGGACTCTGAACTTTATGTTCTGAATTTTGAATAGATAAAGTAATGTGCCTATATATTCAAGTCTGGTCAATGTAGAGTATATGAATGTTTTTTAAGTTATTGCCTCAGTTTAGGGCTCAGGAGAGAAAGGAAACATTTATTTCAGATGCTTACCCTTTCAATAAAAAAACAATTATAAATAAGGTGGATCAGAATCATGAAATAAGACAGCAATACTTTCTACCCCATTCTATTATTACCCTTAAAAAGCAGCAGACAAAGCTGCTAAAGTTTGCAGTTAAAAGTCTACACATGTATTCTACTTTATGCTGGTAATAATATGGCATAATGCAATGTAATAATTTATATAACAATTTATATATGAAGACCTGAATGCTAGAAAATACTGATGGACTAGGAAGAAGGACCAACATATATTTATTTATCATATTTGTATGGCCACCCATCTCACAAAAGTGTGATTCTGGAGATATACAACATAAAGACAAGAATAAAGACAGAAATAAACCTTAAGTAGGGCAAAGTAGAGAGAGATGATATAGTACAGTACTTTTAGTAACAGTGGGGAGACCAGGTTAGGGAAGGGGTTACTTACAAAGCTTATGTACGAAAACAAGAGAAAGATTTAAGAATGAATGCTACTACAAGAACATGGATTGAATGCAAACACTGAAATATATCTGTCTTGTAAGTGAAAGGTCAAGATTCTCCTGAATACAGTAGGATATACTCTTGGCAATATCATGGAGATACCTTTTGACTGTCTTAATTTCCATATTTATTTATTTATTTATTTATTTATTTATTTATTTATTTATTTATTATCAAATTTATAGACCGCCCTTCTCCCGAAGGACTCAGGGCGGTGTACAGCCAAAGTAAAAAACATAGATACAAACATTAAAAACAACTTTAAAAGATATATATAAATTTGGCCCCAAAATTAAAAAGCAGTAACAAAACATATTAAAAACATTTAAAAAGCATTAAGCCAGCCCGGCTTGCTGAAAAAGGAAGGTCTTCAGGGCACGGCAGAAGGCACCGAGGTCTTGAATTCTTCGTATCTCTGGGGGCAGTTGATTCCAGAGAGCAGTTGCCCCCACAGAGAAGGCCCTCCCCCTGGGGGCCACCAGTCTACATTGCTTGGCCAATGGCACCCTGAGAAGGCCCTCTCTGTGGGAGCGCACCGGTCAATGGGAGGTCGTTGGTGGCAGCAGATGGTCTCAAATATACAGGTGATTTGCCATTGCCTTGTTCTGTTTTGCTTTGTTTTATTTTTATTTCTCACCTACTTCACTGACATTTCCGGATGGCCTCACATCTAATCATGTTTGACCCTATTTAGCTTTGGGAGATGAGTTAAGCTTGGCTAGCTAGCTGTTAAAAACACACAAAAGGCCACCTTCTTGTTTCACTCATTTTGCTATTCCAGATTATTTGAATTTCAGCTTCTGCATTTCCATCTAGCAACGTTTACTATGTGGAAACAGGAAGGAGACTGCTAATGGAAATTCAGCACATCTTTGCTAGAGACATCATTTCTAAAGCAATAGAAATGAAGTAAACATAGTGTGCTATTCAGCTATGAAAGAGAAAGGAATATTTGAGTTTTACACTATTTCTTAATCACTTTTTAATCATAGTTCCCAGAATAACTCTCAGAAGCCTATTTGTTCATTCATTCATTTTGAAAAAGCAGTGTTTAATTGTTACATTACTAAGATAAATAAATTATTTAATAAAATGGAATTCTTTATTGGCCAACTGTGATTGGACACACAAGGAATTTGTCTCCAGTGCATAAGCTCTCACTGTACATACAAACAACAAAGTAATCTAATCATAAGATACCAGTAGTAGAAGGTAAAAGGAAAGATGAGAAGGATAATAGGAATACAGCCATACTACATGGGTAAATATCCTTAGACATAAGATAGCACTGTAGTAATTAGGTGTTCAGCAAAGTGATAACATGAGGGAAAAAACTGTCTTTGTGTCTAGTTGTTATGGCATGCAATGCCCCATAGTGGCATCCTGAGGGGAGGAATTAAAACTGTTTATGTAGGATGTGAGGGGTCTGTAGATATCTTCTCAGGCCTCTTTTTGATCCGTGAAGTACACAGTACAGGTCCTCAGTGGAAGAAAAGCTGGTTGCAATTGTTTTTACTGGTGTCCTAACTATCCATTGAAGTCCTAACTATCCACTGAAGTCTGCACCTGTCCTGTTTGGTTGTATACTTAAGATATAATCTGTTTATTTTATATTAAAATAAATATATAAAAACAGCCCTGTTCACCCAGCAACTAAAATAAACAAATTGAAGCACTGTTTTAACTTTCTTCTCATATCTCCTTTGTCAAATGTCTGGATGGATCCTGTAAAATATGCACTGTAGATAGATAAGCCTTGCAGACCAGAGACGACCTTGAGTTTTCTGGAATCCAGGATTATCAACAGAAAAGACATGTTTATATAGATATGCTCTGTTCAAACCTCCAGCTGGATGGTAGGGACAGAGCCAGGAAGTGTCATCTGACTTCTTCCCTCTAAACGTCTATTTTAGAAACACATCTGTTGTGCAAAGTGAACTTCAGTCACTTTTTCTTCAGTAGAAAAGAGTTTTTCCTATTCAATACTAATGCAAAAACTATAGCCAGATAATGCATTTGGGAAATATGTTCACTAATAATATTTGATACATGTTTTTTAAAAAAAACAAAAAACAAAAACAAAGGAACAGAGAAAGCCACAGGAAAAGAATTCAGTGTTATATTTGTGCGGTGTTCAAGACATGCAGTCTGAATCCAAACAATATGCCTAAAGTAACAACAGCTGCTACTGTTGCACATTTAGGAGCACATTAGGGTTCATCCTTACTCCTAACTAACCACTGCACAACATCTCACCATTATTATTATTTTTAAAAAATCCTCATAATCTTGGCTTTATTCTGTTCCTACCCTATAACAGAGGTAGCACAAATCTCTCTTTAGCTGTTATGGTATTTTTTTCTCTCTTGACATATGAATAGTCTGCAATGTGTCTTTAATAATATTGATAGTATGTGGCCTGGGGGAGTTGGATCTCTCTAGTTCAAATGGGCTTTTTAAGTTGCTATAGGAAAACCTCCTCTTTTTTGAGGAGATTAGACGTCAAACCTTACCAAGGTAATTTACCCATAGGCTCTCTATATACATGGCTGTAGTTCTTTTCTGAAAGACCACTAAATCCATGTTCCAATAACCTGGCTGACAGATCAGAGATCATGCAGATCAGAGATATAGGATGTAGTAGGAGCACCCCCCCCCCTCACATTTCTCCTCCATTCCATGTGAGATCTATCAACTAAATTTTTTGGGGGATGGGATCCCAGATAAGAGAGTGCAAGACCTATGTTTAAGGAAACTGCTCCAATGCTCTTTAATAAAAGTATCAATCCCATACTACAAAGAAGCATAAATGACATGTCAACAGTGTATAAAGTCCCTAGTCTAGCAACCGGTCACTCAGAGAAATTCCAAGTAGCTGTAGTTCCCCCCCTGTCCATTAGCTACCCTCCACACATTAAGGATGGCAATGCTGATTATTTTTGCCTCTGTCAGGTAAAACTGAGTGAGAGAGAAAATGAAGCCAGGAAAGTTCACTAATTGTGAATGTTAACTGTAAGATAAAGGTAAAGGTTCCCCTCACACATATGTGGTAGTCATTCCTGACTCTAGGGGGCAGTGCTTATCTCCATTTCAAAGCCGAAGAGCCAGTGCTGTCCGAAGACGTCTCCGTGGTCATGTGGCCGGCATGACTAAACGCCAAAGGCACACAGAACACTGTTACCTTCCCACCAAAGGTGGTCCCTATTTTTCTACTTACATTTTTTACGTGCATTCGAACTGCTAGGTTGGCAGAAGCTGGGACAAGTAACTGGAGCTCACCCCATTATGTGGCACTAGGGATTCGAACCGCTGAACTGCCGACCTTTCAATCGACAGGCTCAGTGTCTTAGCCACTTAGCGTCTTAGCCACTGAGCCACCATCAAATTTCAGTTTCATCCCTAAAGCAGAATAGTCTGTAGAATTTATGTCCATACACTTATCTTTCAACTCAAGGACTGGAGGGGAGAAGCCATGAGGTAGACTTTAAGCCTAATGAAACCATTCAGTAGATTTAATATTCCAAAGGTACAACACCCACCCAGAAGAGTCTGAGATGTATAATATCTGGACTAGGAACAGTTTGTTTAAAATTAGGCTAGTCACAGCTACTGTTGTTATTACCTATCCATCTCAAATAGGTACAGCTTATTTGAGATGGGTAGTTATAAACCAGGCAAGTAGATAGCACAGTTGTTGCTGGCTTTGTCAAATTGTTGAAGCTACAATCCAACACAGTTGAACAAGATCGAGCAAGCAAAAACTACAGAGTTCAGTAAGATATCTTCAGTGCTAGTCTTGAGGTAAATATAAAATCTTGGAAATCATAACAGCCACTGTGAAGGATTTGAAATGCATCTTTTTTTGCTATCTGGGCAGTTTCCATTTATGAGATAATGAGTCTGCTGACCTGCTAGCTATCTCTTTGTGCCTTCCCATTCCTTTCTTGGCCTCCCCCAAATCTCTCTTAATCGCCTTTATAGTCTCTGTCAGTACAGACAGCCTAAAAATCAATGCAGACACTGACAACTCTAAGTATACAATTATGGCTGTGAAGGCTGAGTAACGGATGGGGTTATCCTTCAATGCAGGCAGAGATCCATGGATATTTACCATTTGCTGAGCTCCATCCTGGCAAAGAGCCAGGCAAAAGTGTAAACTGAAACCAGAATAGATTTGAAGAGAAAAGGCTGAAAACAGCTCTGCTGTTTTAAATGTTCACTTTATATTTTTAGCATAGGGAGGGTGAGGGAAATAAGAGAAAGAATAGAACACATTTGGAAAAATAACAGGAAGTCAGACTAAGGCAGGGGAAATTGTCTTGTTCTATTTGATTGTGTCACTTGCAGCAGAATTGTTTTATTATCAGCAGCATGGGAGTCACAGCCAAACTCACACATTAAAATGTATAAAGTAGCAGAAATATGCCCCTGCTGCTCATCTATTTATTACATAGAGGCATTTTTGATGCTTCCCTCATTTTCTCAATGGTTTAAGCTACCGGCTTTATCTAATCATACCAAATAGAGAATGAACTCTACTTGGTACTGCTTATAAAATAATAATACATTTTACAATACAAAGAAATCTTATTGGTGTTGCTATGTGTGGAAGCAGAGAATGAATCACAGAGTTCTAGAAAATGTTGAACCGTTAAAAGTTTTAAAAGGAAGGGAATTAATCTGCAGTTAATTGGTTCCCATAAAACATATTTAAGATGAAGAAACTAAAATTCATATGATATTCATGTTGTTTTTCCAAGCTCAGTCCCTGAAATCAGCGATGAATGAATCTCACAAGCAGTGGATGCTGACAAATTCTTCTGCTAAAAATCCTAACAGCTCCATGAGTCAGAGATGACAATATGGGTTGGAAGGAACAGTGATTTTACAACTGCATACGATTTCTTCCAATTGGGATGAAACGCAAAATACAGATGTTAAATATCAGCCTCATTTGCTTTATTACCTTAACGGAATCACTTTGTAAATATTCTTGTTTTGAAAGATTTATCAGCAAGGAAGGCCAGGAGCAGAGTTCACAAAGGGTTTGCTACCAATTCAGCATAGCTTATTTTTGTAAGAAAAAAAATAGGTAAGAAAAAGGCTGATAACAGTGGAAAAATAAATCTTGGAAAGAACAGATTATTCAAAAACATTGGCTGTCAGCCATGTTTATTTAGAGCTTAGGAACTTTATCCATATATCAAAATAAAGGGGAAAATGTAAATCTTTCAGGATCGCAGAAACAAGCAATTACGCTTGTTACAAGAGTAAACAATAAACAAGCTCTATAAAAAATAGAGCTATGGAATACCTCTCCCATATTCTCTCCTGTAATGTCTTCTGCCACTTGGAAATGTCAGTGGAGTGGCCAAAGGCATTCTTTTTGAGAATCTTGCAATTTTGGGTGAAAAAATTATTTATAATTGTAGGTTTATACAGAATGCAAATCAGTAATTGTGGTAGGGATAGTAATGATATTTCCCCAATTATTATTTTAGTTTAAATGCAGTATATATAATACAATATCAGAAAACCATTGTAGAAAAAGAGAAGAGAAATTCAATTCCAACCAATCTTATGAATAATATGGCTATAAATGTGAGATAGAGTAAGCATTCTCCAAAGGATACTTTTATTCAATTTGGCTCTCAAATATTTGGAGCAATATCATAATCCCTCTTTTTATTTCACAATAAATTCATAGGTAACATAAATGGTAGCTACTAACTGTTGTCTAAACCAGGATCTCAACCGATTCCTTGATCTCTTTTAACATTAGTGCTACAGAATATTGTCACCGGCTGTTTTGCTTCCAGGGTAGAATCAATACATGCAGGATTGATAGCTAAATGAGGCAACAACAAGTTTCAACAATAATTCATTTATCCAGCCTTTGGTTCAGGGAGGTGGCAGCAGCTGGGTACTTTTGTGCTGTCCCAGTCACACACACATGTAACTGTGGTTTAGTGTTTTTATTGATATTCCCCAGCAAACTCAACTTATTTCTATCAGTAACAGAGTTGGAAGGGACCTTGTAGGTCATCTAGTCCAACCCCCTGCTCACACAGGACACCTATACTAGGGATTAGAACTGACGAGCTTTCTGATCGACAAGCCACTCAGCCACCTAGCCACTTCTTTACCAAAGACCCAGAACTGTCCATATTAAGTCCAGCCACAAGCAGACCAATGCTAGCCCACAGAGCAATGGCCAATGAGTCCACAAGCCACTCGCAAAATTTCCCAATCAAAATAAAACCCACCAGGCAAAATTAAATCCACAATACAAGAGGATTCATGAAGCAACAAAAGTCCAGAGTTCACAAGGCATGATCCAAGTCAAGGCAGTGTCAATCCAAAGCAAAACAAGAATCACAATGACCAGAAAACAGACGGCTAGAAAATGAACATATTGTTCCCAGCATTGCTTCCATCTGTCTGTTGTGCTAAATAGCCAGCTTCTGGTGCAACCCATCAAGGAGGGTGAGGCTTTCTCCTCATGAGTAATCTGGCTGACCTTCTCTGCTACTGCCTTTTCTTTGCCCTACATGTTTTTGGAGCAGGTGCAGAAGGCAATTCCTCTTCCTCATCACTGACTGGCTGCAGCTGCATGCTTTCTCTATCTGGAGCCTCAGGGCTCTCCTGCTGCAGCCGTGCTTCAGCCATATCCCCCTCAGGTGGCTGCTTGGAGCCATTGACCAACTCTCCTCCAGATGTGCCTAGAACTGGTTCATCCTCATCACAGTTTTTCATTTTCACACATACCCCACTGCTATTACCACATTGGACTTTGAGTGGAAGAGGACGAGAATGGTGGTGGGCAGGGTGAATAGCAGGAAGATGGCAGGAACTAGGGGCTTCCTAAATTCACACCCCCTATCACAGGGGATTTTCAGGTCTTCTGGGCCCACTAGAAGTAGGCTGTTTCCTCCCTCCAGAGGGTCTGGGCGGTGGGGAAAGCCTGTTTTTCTTTCTCACCTGACTCTCTAGGAGTCTGGGAAGGGCGAAAACAGCCTTCCCCACCCCTCTGGAGGTCCTCTAGAAGCCGAAAATGGCCCATTTGACAACTTCCAGTCCTACCTCCAGGAAGGATCACCAGGGGAGGGGGGGGGAGGCCGTTTTGCCCTCCCCAGACTCCTAGAGAGGTCCTGGAGCCAGGTGAGAAAGAAAAACAGGCCTACTGGGCCATCACGTGCCAGGAGCGGGGGGAGTGGGGGGTGTCACGCGTGCATGCGCAGGGGCGGGGCACATAGAATTATGGGTGTAGGCATACACGCGTGTGGCCCCGCCTCCCCCTCCTGGCATGCGATGGCAAAAAGGTTAGCCATCACTGCCCTAATCGCTGCTACCCCTCCCATCCTCTCCAATGTGCTCTGCATTCTGCCCATCTGCTCGCTCGCTCATCTGCCTGCTTCTCCCTCTGGCTGGCTGCAGACAGTTGTTCTTGCAGCAAATTGGCTGTGTGGCATTGTCCAATGGCAATTTAGCCATGGCAAGTTTGGCAGAGGCGAGTTGGCAGTGGTGAGTGTTAGATCAGGCGCAGGAACAGAAGACGTGACCAGCTCGATACATGTAACAACTTTATTTACAATGTAACAAGTAAAAGAAGACTACTGGCGCGCTGCCGGAGCTCTCCTTATATTCGCTCCCGGCAGACGCACCGCCCCTAGACAGGGATTCAAATCTCCCGCCCGATGGCTGGCAGCCAATCAGGGCGGATGCCCTTATAAGGACATAACACTCCTCCCCCCTTAGTCTGAACTGTCAATCTCGTTTACAAAAGTCACGTAGTCGCGCAGGTACGTAGGACGCCTCGGCACCCTAGCTGACCTGCGCAGTCTCACTTGTTCTCCGTCTCCGACCTGGATGGACGGGGCTCTGTCGTCTCCGGGCTCCCTCTCCGGAACCGGGCTTGGTTCGGCTGTCGAGTGAGCGGGGTCACCCCCAGCGCCTCCGGCCGGACCGCAGACCTTGGATGGCTGGTTCTGATGGTCTTCTTCCTGGCCTGTGGATCTGTTGCCTCGTCTCGGTGGCTCGGTTCCGACCCGGGAAGAGCGTCTGAGTCTCGGTAAGTCCACCGTTTGCTCCTCCCTGGTCTCCCGGGTGCTGCGGTTCGGTTGCGGTTCGGCCTGGTGCCGGGTGGGTGGTGGTTCTGTTTGGTGCCCTCTGGACCGGCCCGCCGGCTGCGGGTGGTGCTGGCCCGTGTTGCGTTGTCCGACCTCGCAGGGGTGGCGTTGGTCTGCTAGGTCGGGCTGGCGTTGGTCTACCCCGTCTGGTCGGTGGTGGTCGACCTGGTCGGGCTGTTGTTGCGGTACTACCTCTGCGGGGCGGCGGAGGTCTCCCCTGCCGGGGTGGTGCAGGTCTACCTGGCCGGGTTGTTGTCGGCTCTCCCTTCCCCCTAGTCCCTGGTCTACCGTCGGGTGGTGCCTGGGGTCATCCGGGTCGGGGTGTCGTTTGTTGGCTGTCTTCTGTGATGGGCGGGGGTCCCCCACGTCGGTGATTCGTGTGCCACCCTCGCCCGTGGGTCGTGGGGTGCCCCTCTTGGCTGGGTCCCGGTCTACTCGCCTGGAACTGCAGTCTCCCTGGCTGGGCTGGCATAGGCTGCTGTAACTGGTGGGGTGCGCTGCTCCTCCTCTGGGCAGGTCCCGGTCTACCTGCGGGCTGAGTTGGTGGTCCCTGGCCTTGCCGTGCCCGGTGCCCACCTGGCTGGGTTGGTGTTGCCATCCCCCGTGCGGTTGGCCCCGGTCTACCTCGCTGGGCTGCCGGTGTGACAGCATTTGGTAGTGGGCAGGGCCAACCTTGTCGGGGTGGTGCTGCTCTGCCTCGCAGGGGTGTGGTAGGCCTACCTCGTCAGGGTGTTGTAGGCCTACCTCGTCGGGGTGTTGTAGGCCTACCTGGTCTGGGTGTGGTAGGCCAGCCTCGCCGGGGTGTTGGAGGCCTACCTCGTCGGGGTGTTGTAGGCCTCCCTCGTCAGGCTGGTTTTCATGTGCCCCCCCCCACCTTTTTCGGAGTTGGTCGATGTGGCGTCTCGTGAACTGTCCATCTTCCAACTCAACGATGTAGGATTTGGGCCCGGTTGTGCTGGCAATCTTCCCCTTCAGCCACTTAGGGGAGCCGCTGAAATTCAGCGCGAAGATTGAATCTCCTTTGCTGAAGGCGCGGAGCGGGCGGCTGGCGGTTGCGGTCACTTCCGGGCTGTATTGGGGGTGCAGCCGGTCCAAGGGTGACCTCAACCTTCTGCCCATCAACAGTTCGGCCGGGCTCTTGTGGGTGGTGGCGTGTGGCGTGATGTGCTGGGTGAGGAGGAAGTTGTCTATGCGCTCTTGCCAGTCCCCCGGGCCCATCTTGGTGAGGGCCTCTTTGGTCAGTCGGACCATGCGTTCGGCTTGTCCGTTTCCGGCCGGCCTGTAAGGGGCGGACAGGGCGTGGCGGATGCCCAGTCCTGCCAGGAAGGACTCCATGGCCAGGGATGTGAGCTGGGGGCCGTTGTCTGAGACCAGCACATCCGGTAGGCCATGTGTGGCAAAAAGGCGGCGCAGGGCTCGGATGGTTGCTTCAGTTGTGGTAGATGCCATGGGCACCACCTCAAGCCATTTGGAGAAGGCATCTACCACGATGAGGAGGTGTCGCCCTTGCATCGGACCCGCGAAGTCAATGTGGATCCTCGACCAGGGGTTGCTGGGGGTCTCCCACTTCGCGACTTCGGATTGCGGCGGCGCTGGGCGAACTTCTTGGCACGGGTCACATCTGGAGACCCATTGTTCAATGTCTCTGTCCATGGAGGGCCACCAGACGTAACTCCGTGCCAGGGCCTTCATGCGGACGATGCCCGGATGCCCCTTGTGCAGGGTTTCCAACGTCCGCCGTTGCAGAGTGCTTGGAATCAGCACCCTGTCTCCCCATAGCAGGCAGCCCTTTATGGTGGACAGCTCCTCCTGCTTCCTGGTGAACGGGCTGAATCTTTCCTCTGGCTTTTCTGCTGGCCACCCTCTGAGGATCCAGGACTTCACTTGGCGGAGTGTGGGGTCCTTTTGGGTGTGGACGGCCACATCTGCGGACGACACCGGGCAGCTGGCGTCGTCATCAATGTGGAGTAGGTGGAGCGTGGGGGCTGGGTCTTCGACTGGCTTCTTCGATGGGCATCTGCTGAGAGCATCAGCGTTCCCTATGGCTGTGCCTGGCTGGTGCACGAGCCGATAGGAGTAGCCAGCTAGGAAAATGGCCCATCTCGTCATTCTTGGGGACATGAAGGTCGGGGTTGGTTGGTCGCCTGCGAGGAGTCCCAGAAGAGGCTTGTGGTCTGTGACTATGGTGAAACGTCTTCCGTAAAGGTATTCGTGGAAGCGCTTCACTCCAGCCACGATTGCCAAGGCTTCTTTGTCCAGCTGGCTATAGTTCCGTTCTGCGCCGGACATTGTCTTTGAGAAGTACGCGATTGGGGCTTCCGAGCCGTTGGGCAGTTCGTGGCTGAGAACTGCCCCCACCCCGTAGGGCGACGCGTCGCAGGTCAGTCTGATGGGGAGCGTCTCGCTGTATTGGATGAGGACGCTTTTGGACGTCAATAGCCCCTTGATGGCCCGGAATGCTGCTTCCTCTTCCTGGCCCCACTTCCAGGAAGCCGATTTCCCCAGCAGGCGGTGGAGTGGCTCAGCAACTGTGGCTTTCTGTTTTAAGAAAATGGCGTAGAAGTTGAGCAACCCAAGGAAAGCCTGAAGCTCCGTTTTGTTTTTTGGGCTTGGAGCTTCATGGATTGCTTCCACTTTTGATTTGGTGGGGTGTATGCCTGTGCTATCAATGAGGAAGCCCAGGAACTCGACTTCCTGTACTCCTATGATGCACTTGTCCCGCCTGACCCTCAAACCCTTGTCCTTGAACCGCTGCAGGACAAGCCTGAGCCTTTCAAGGAGTTGGGGTCTCGAGTCACCGGAGATGAGCACATCATCGAAGTAAGGCACCACCCCTGGAACGCCTTGGAGAAGGCGTTCCATCATTGATTGGAAAATGCCAGGGGCAGCGCTGACTCCAAATTGGAGGCGGTTACATTTAAATGCCCCTCTGTGCGTGACAATCGTTTGTGCCTCCGCCGTTTTGTCATCCACTGGCAGTTGCTGGTAAGCCTGGGCCAGGTCCAGTTTCGCGAAAATTGATCCAGATCCCAGGGAATGCAGCAGGTGTTGCACCACTGGGACTGGGTATGCGCTCTGTGCCAACGCCTTGTTGATGGTACAACGGTAGTCAGCACAGATGCGCACAGACCCATCATGCTTCAGTGGGGTCACAATGGGGGTCTCCCATGAGGCATGATCGATCGGTTCCAGTACGCCCTGGGCGATCAGCTTATCCAGCTGTTCATCTACTTTAGGCCGCAGGGCAAATGGAACTCGGCGGGGCTTGAGCCTGATTGGGGTGATTCCCTTGTCCAGATTAAAGGAGATTGGCCTCCCCACAAATTTCCCCAGCTTACCATCGAAGACTTCTTTGAACTCTTCGATGATGGAGTCGAGTTCGTCCCTGCGGATCTCGTGGATGCCCTGAAGTGAAAGTCCTAGAGGCTTGAACCACTCCACGCCCAACAGGTTCGGTCGGCTGTGCTGCACAATGGTGATGGGTAGCTTTCCATCGAAGTCGTTGTATTTCACATGGATGGTTGCTCTGCCTAGGATTTCAATGGGGTTTCCGTTAAAGTCCACAAGTTTGTCTTTCGGGGCTTTCAGCTGGGTTCTTTTGTATGCCGGTTTCAGCTGTTGTAGGTGCTGCCAGTCCATGATGGAGAAAGCGGATCCGGAGTCTACCTCCATCTTGCACGGAGACCCCTCTGCTAGCAGCGTCACGTGGAACTTGGTGGTTCCCTCGTCGCTTGTGTGAGCGATGGTGGTGGTCTGGTGCACCGTTCTGTTTCGGGGATATTCCTCCTCCCCGCGCCGGGACTGGTTTGAGGACCGTTTGGATGTCTGGTTATCTTTGCGATTTTCCCGGAATCGCGGTCTGGGCGGCTCCGGGGCTGGGTCTGTGGCTCTGCAGGCCTCGGCGATGTGGCCCCTCTTCAGGCATCGGCGGCAGGTCGCGTCCCTCCATCTGCAGGTTGCTCTGGGGTGGTCGCCTCTGCAGCTGCCGCATCGCTCTCCCCGGTCGCCATGCTGTGGTGTTTCCCGCCTGGGAGGGCGGGACACCTTGTGGACGGCCATTTCCTCATCAGACTCGGATTGAGTGGTTGCCTCGTCTGATGAGGTTGGGCCCGACTTGTGGATCTTATGGATCCCTCTTGCTTTTACCATTGCAGCGGCTGCTTGTTCGGACGTCTCCGCCGCTGTTGCCTCGTCGAGGACGTCTTTAAGCGGAATCCTCTTCCTGCTGAGGAATTTCTTTTGCAGCCCCACATCTTGCATTCCAAAAACAATGCGGTCCCGGATGGCGTTGTCCACATTGTCGAACTCACAGTTGGCAGCGAGTTGGCGGAGCGCTGCCACGAATTCTTTGATGGATTCACCTTCCCGCTGGTTTCTTTGCTGGAAGGTGAACCTGTTTGCGATGGGGGTGCCTGTAGGTGCATAGTGCTCCTGTAAGACGTCCTGCAGGTCGTTCCAGGACATCTCCTCGATGTCCCTAGGTGCCACGAGGTCCATCGCCATCTCTAGGACGTCCGATCCGCAATGAGCCAGGAAGAGGGCTCTTTTCCTCTCATCATCGAGGTTCTGGTATCCATTGCCTCGCAGGAACTGCCGGAATCGGACCATGTATGACCTCCACTTCTCCCGGGATGGGTCGAACGGGTTCAGCGCGGTCATCGGGGCTTGCGGGGTAGCCATTCTGGAAGTCGCTGTGGTGAAGTGACTTCAGCTCTTTGGGCGATCGTGCCGTGAGTCTTTCTCAGGTTCTCTTCTCAGTCCTTCGTCGCCAGTGTTAGATCAGGCGCAGGAACAGAAGACGTGACCAGCTCGATACATGTAACAACTTTATTTACAATGTAACAAGTAAAAGAAGACTACTGGCGCGCTGCCGGAGCTCTCCTTATATTCGCTCCCGGCAGACGCACCGCCCCTAGACAGGGATTCAAATCTCCCGCCCGATGGCTGGCAGCCAATCAGGGCGGATGCCCTTATAAGGACATAACAGTGAGCTGGCCATGGTGAGCTGGCCACAACAAGTTGTCCTAGACCTTCAAGGCACAAGTCTTTTTTTTTTGTCTGCATATTTTTCTTTCTTTTAAATATGTTTTCACTTTGGGGAGAAAATATTAGATGTATTTGAGACCCTCATGGGAAAACATTTCTGGCTGATCTTTTCCTTATATCATGTCACCAAGTGTTATATTTCCTTATATTCAACCTGAGTATTCTGTGATTGTCCCTCATTGTATAGTCTTTCCAGCTAGTGTCCCTTGGTTTGGCATCTGCAATGGGGCAGAGACAGGGGTGGGATTCTACCGGTTCAGACCAGTTTGGGCGAACCAGTAGCTCCGACAATCAGCTGGGAGTGAACCGGTTTGTCCTGATGTTCAGATGGGCCCACCCGCCCGCGCTATTTTCCAACCCTTATCTTCTCAGCTGATTTGCGCGGTAGAGCAGATTGCCATGCAAATCATCTGTGTTACTCCTCTGAAGAAAGTAGGAAGTGAAGATTTCTTGAAACCACGCATGCACACACAACTCACATCAGGCATAGGCATGCACAAATCGCACAATCATCGAACCGGTTGTTAAAGTGGGAGGATCCCACCACTTTATTTTATTTAATAATATATTTTTTCTTTTTAATTGTTTGATGAGCACCGCATCAAATTGTTTTAAAATAGGAATGCCACACAGAAATATATTTAACACATACATAAAAATAATTCCTAAATCCCCAACGTACTCTAATCCCTCTCAGTTTACTAAATTTTGCTAATTAAATATATTTCAAGGAAAGGATGGGATGGTCTCTGTATATAGTTAACAGTAGATTCACCAGATACAGAAGGTAAATCTAACTATAATCTCACAAAAGTTTGAAATTAGAAGTTCAGGGTTTTTTTAACATGAGGTGAAATAATAGATTTTGCCTGTTCCATAACAATCTGTTTAAGTACATTATCTGCTTCTTCTGACTTTTTTAAAATTTTTATATAATATTATATTTTTATAATGTAAAGTACCCAAAGTCATTTTGAGACAGGCATTTTTAAACACTATGTAAATCAATCAATTAATCAATTGAGAACTGCAGATACTATCCTCTTATCTCATAGATAAATCTGACATTATCTTCTCACAGATGCATGCTTTTGTATACTGACAGCTCTTTCCATTCCAGTGTTGTGTGACCACTAAGCAATTTATTTAATTGTGTAATATAAGTCTCAGGGAACAGGAATTTGGCATGAGAGTCTGAAACTACAATGTCATGCTTCAGGAAAAATAAGTGCTTTTGTTAGCCAGCAAACAAATTGAATGTTCACTACTGTAGCCTTAGAATCTAATTTAGACTGTGACAATAAAGTATTGGATTCACTTAAAGATTCCTAGCAATGGAGTCTTAAAATGGGACACCGACTCCAAGCTGTAAGTGAACCTGATCCCTTCCAGCTGAGATATCAGCAGCCATCTGAACTTCTGATAACAAAGAAAAAAAGGTGCCCCAGAAGGCAGTCTAGAGAAGAAATACTACCATTTGTAGTACTGAAATAGTCATACAAAGTTTCTCTATGCTTCTATTGAATTGTCCCACAGTAGACTTGTGAAAAGGTTAAGGTTCTTTGGCAATTGCCAAAGAAATCTCCAATGTACGCAGGCTGAGGTCCTATTCAGGCATGATTCAGAAGTACAGAATATATTTCAACTTGTAGATAGGAATGGGGGATATCCAGAAGGGCCTGAAGATAGCTCAAAGAAGACAATGGGAGGAAGGTTAAAGCAGGATTGCGTGTGCAAAATGGCAGAGGTTGGGCCATGGTAGCACAATACTACTTTCATCCTTTTGACCAAAACCTCCAATCCTGCTATATGAGGGCCCAGATTGTTTATTTTATTTTATTTTATTTTATTTTATTTTATTTTATTTTATTTTATTTTATTTTATTTTATTTTATTTTATTTTATTTTATTTTATTTTATTTTGAATTTGTATACCGCCCTTCTCCCTGAGGACTCAGGGCGGTGAACAGCCAAGTAAAAACAGCAAGTACAAATATTAAAATACAATTAAAAGATATATATATAAATTTGGCCCCATTAATTAAAAATGATAAACAAAACAATTAAAAACACTTAAAAAATTGTTGGAGGCAATATGATGATTCTGTAAACTGCTTAGAGGGGGCTATAAAGCACTATGAAGCAGTATATAAGTCTAAGTGCTTTTGCTATTGCTATTATCAAGGTTTCTATCTAATGACGTTTCTTTTCATTCCAGGCATTTGCAATATTTGCATGAATATCAAGGAAGGCTCATTTTAATGTAGAGGCAGTAGGTTAGAAATCAGGAGACCTTGAGTTTTAGTCCCACCTTAGGCATGAAGCCAGCTGATTAATCTTGGACAATCACTCACTCTCTCAGCACTATGAAGCAAGCAAACCACTTCTGAAATCTTGCCAAGAAAACTGCAAGGACTAGTTCCGGCAATTGCCAGGAAACAAAAACTAATTTGAAGGTGCATTCACATGCATGTACAAACACACACACACACACACACACACACACACACAGCATCAAAGAAAATGGTCAACTGTTCACACCCAGCCACCACCACTACTCTCGAGTCATTAATACTAAGGGACAGACCCTCAGACAAAAGAGATAGTTGTCATAAGTAATGCTGTCAGAAAGATTTTAGTCTTCCCCTGGGTCCTCTTTCAGTAAAGCTGTCAGTCTTTCCCTGGATTCTCTTTCAGATAATTCTCTTCCTGGTCAAAGTAATACAGCAGGTTAAGAGTATGCACTGTGCTAATTCCATTTATTTCAAAAGAAATTACTTCCACATATCTTGTAAGATCGTAAGTGTCTAAAACTGAATGTCCATAACTTTATCTTCTCCTCTTTCCTCCCTTCCTTTATGCCATTGCTTTATAGAAATTGAAATCGAAATAAACTAATTTCTTTTTCTGCTAAGAACAATTTATCCAGTGACTGAGCTATGAACAGAGGAACTGCAGGATCAGAACTAGCATTTTCAGAGATGTTTTAGTGCCTGATCTGCCTTCCAGATTTTGGCAGCCCAGATCTGCTAGACTTAAATATTAAGTCTTCACTACTTCATTCACAGTCCCTCTATTTTACCACTAGATGATGATGTCTTGCCAAGATGCAAGGATGGTTGCTCAATGGCATTCTTTTCCAGAGACTGACACCCACAGCTATGACATGGTTCCATTAATTAAAAATGAGTGAGTTACAATAGATTGCATTTAGCATGTCCTTGTACTCCAGACTGTTATAAAATTCTACTATTTAATTTCTTCTTTTTCAGATGGGCTGAAGCCATTATGGTGCTGGTGGGGGGAGAACAGAGTGCTAAGAAGCTGCTTACCATTTCCCTGTGATTTTTAAAGCCTTTGATGTACATCCCTCTGAGAACATCAGAGAGCAAGAGTCAAAGAACAACCCCTGCATTCCCATGTCTGCTAATAGGCTGATATATAAACAAGATCATAAGAGAAATGCAATTTTCCTAGGAAATTGGTCCCCACCCCTAAATTTGGCTGCTAAATAAGCTAATACCTGGTGCCCTTTGTGCTGTGACTGGCAGTCATGTTTCTACAGTTGCGTTTTATGGCAGCACTATAGGCTATACAGTTCATTTCTAACGAAGATTAAATGGCCCATGAGCCCTTTTGTTTCTAATGGAGGAGAAAGCTTCAGGTAGAGGAACCGCTTGGTTAAGTTAAACCTTTGTTTGTTATGTTCACATGAATAAGTTATAGTGCTGTAGCATCATGAACAGCAGTGCTGACATGGTTGACATGACAGCATTATAGACTGAATCCTGATCTGCTCTCCAAGGAGAAGATGGAATATTTGTTCGCTTCACGTTTCACTCAGTCAAGCTATTCAACTATTTATAAGATGAAGAGAAATTTCCACTACTTCAGCTAACACACCTTGACCCAGCAGGTGATCAGACAGGAATAATTTGATGGCATAAGGGCCAATGATTTGCATGGTAGTCCAGATGGGTGGGCTGGTACGGCACATCTTTTATGTCCTTGCCTTTGATAGAAGATATTGGATTATATTCCAGCCTGACCTGAAATAGTTTGGACAATTTATGAAAACTGGGGGAAAGGTGTTGAATTAAATGTAAAACAAATGAGATGTGTTTGTGCAAGTAATGCACTCACCACTGATGCAGAATTTTATCTCAGCAAATGCATAGAAAACTGTTGTGAGCACAGATTCAACACATTCATTGGTTTTTATTTTGAATCGTTTTTGTTTCTGTGGCAAAGAATGTATCACAGCCCTGCAAAATAGCCCTAGAAATATTTGCACTCCATTCTTCAGAATCTCTGTGAAATAACACTGTACTATATAATATTTCACTGTTTTAAATATGACCTATTAGTAGGTCATATTTAGTATTTGTTACATTTTATGTGGGAGTGAATGTGGCCCTGAGCAACACATTTATGTGACATGGCCTCCACTTTCTTTCTTTCTTTCTTTTTTGATTTTAAAAACAAAACTTTATTAAACATATAAAAAGTAAAATGTTATACCTTGTATATACAAGATACATATATTAATACAAACGACAATACATAAAAAGAAAAGGCCTCCACTTTTATTTGAGTTTGAGACACCAAATGTAAAAGGGCAGCAATGGTTATTTTAATTGCTCTTAATTAATCTCATTTAGTTTTTCCTCCTGGCTTAGGTTTCTTGGATTTGTATCATATCATCCTATTTAGCCAGTTTTAAAATTAAAGGAAGAGTTACAGCTATTTTGTTGTTTTAACTGAAGACATTGTATATGGCACTGGATGAGGACTTACATTGCTAGTTGTAGCCATTGCCAAGCTTTAAAATTGTTATCCTGACTCCCTCAAATCCATTTCTCCTATCCTCTAAAGACATATTTTCTTTACAACTAAAGCCTTATCCTGTGTTCTTTCCATCATGAGCCCCAAGTACTTTTCCTCTTTGAAATGCTAGAAATAAGTTTAAATGTATGCATCCACTCTTTTTGCCAAGCTTTTTACATAAATACAAAATGTACATTTTCCTGTTTTCTTTCTCCCTTCTTGTAGCCTATAATGTTGTTTTTATTTCTCAGATTTTAACTCAAACTCTTTCTGTCTTTCTCACATTTTTTTTGTCAATAAAAAAGCTTATTGCATCTAACAGGCCCTGACAATATCCATTTTTCTGCTGTATCCTCATGATGTTGCCTTCATCTTATCTCCAAGCTCCAAGTCATTATAAGCTGTATCAGTGTTAAAGCAGCCACAAGATTTGTATAGTCTGTAACATTTCATCACACATTATGTGGAGGGAAAGCAAGTGATTAGCAGCGGATGGGATCAGTGTGGTATTTGGGGACTATTTCAGGCTGAAGCTGGATTGCCTCTTTTCCTCCCTCCACTTGCTCTATTCATTGGCCAGCATTCTATTATTGTCCTCCTAAAGAGCTGGACACAGCAGCACTGCACTGATGGTTGAGCAGAATTATGCAATAGCATTAGATGGCTCAGACAGCAGTCATGTTATCTGCTTTAATTCTATGGCTATTGCCAGTTTAATACAAGGCTAATAGAGTGGAACAATGGAAAAAGAGGACTGCCATTCTCTTCCAAACATTGCACAGAAGAATTTGGGAAGCTAGCAATTTCTGTCTTTATAAGCAGAAGGAGAGAATATTATAAATAGGAGTTCTCCTTATGACTCATCCCCAGTCATGGTTCTATTTTATTTTACTTTATTCAGCTCAGATTATGACAGCACAGGTATAGAAAGATGAGCATAGGAAGGAGATGAGAGATAAAGAATGTAGCTGCTCTTCCCCATTCTGGATGCAGCCCCATGACTGATGCACATTTTTCCTACTGGCTGGTGACTTACAGAAGAGGAAAAGCAGCAAAGCCTGAGGAATCTATTAATTGTTTTGCTTATCACACATAGCACATGCAAAATCAGGACAGCACAGTTCAGCAATGAGTCAGAACACATGCAAAATAGGGATCAACAAACAGAGCAGGAATTTCATAACAGTTCAAGGATGGGTGGATAGCACTTTAACAGGTGTGTTATCTAGCTGATTCAGTACAGTTTGTGAGAATTGGCTATTGCATTTTTGCATACTCTAAGCCAAAAATTTAGACTGCTCCAGCTTATCCAGGCAGAGAACCAAAAGAAAGCCTGGATGTAGATTTGCTTGTACTGGCCCAGCCAGAATAGTAACAAGGTCGTGCTCTGAGCTTTCCAGAGAACAGAGTCCAGAAAGAGTGAGGAAAACATGAAGCTTTGGCTTGGTCTTAATTGCTTCCATTGATTTTTTTTAGCATTTGATGTGCATAATTATGACTTGTGAATGAAAACATTTTTCAAAGTTTTATGTGTATTTACATCTGTGATTTTGGGCACAGAATTGTACTGAATCTAAATCGGACATCTAAACATAGGAGCGATCAGTGAATTTAGCACTGATTTATTAGATTGATATTTTATTTTGTACTATTCAAAGCATAGCATCCCTTCTACCCGCAGCTGATGCATCTTAACTAATAAAGCATTTAAAATTGTTTTAATTATCTATATATCACATCAACAATATTGCAATAAGTAGGAGAAAGTTAAATAAGAAAAAAAATATCTGAGCATTTCTACTTTTACCATTCATACTCTCAGAAAATATCAAACTATTTATGTACATGTCTTCACTTCTTTGACTAAAATTACCAGGAGCAAATTTTCTAACCTTTTAATAACAAGAAACACCATCCAATTTAAAGGAAAATCTTCATATGGAACTGGGATATATTTTTCTTTCAGTCTTATATTTAAAAATATTTGTCAGCATTTTTAATTTATTTTTAAAGGTATACTTAAAGAAATAAGAAATGTCAATTCTCTTTGCAATGTTCAGAGTGTTTGGGAACTCTTTCTTGAAGAGTGTTGATATTGATGTTGCTGTGAGACGACATCTTTACCTCTTAAAAGAGCTTTTTAAAATACACATTACTTCATACAATATCAACTACTTATATATTTCTCCTTTTGAAGAGTTAACATGATGAATTACTGAGAGAAATGTTGTCTATTGTAGAAAACATGCCTGACTTTAACTCTTTTGTTAAAGTCCTTTTAATCCACTGTGCAGAACACTTGATACTTAGATATAAATGAGAAAAACCTGAGCTGGTTTCTGCTATCAGCAATTATATGCTAAATTTTGCTAAAAGGGGATGAAGCATAAGCTTTCTTGTTACATATTGCAATATTTAAAGCCTCTAAAATACACCTCACCTGAATTTGAATACGATTGTATGCAGATCGTCATGTTTGGATTCATATAGTTGGGCAAAACCAAGCAAATATCTCTCCTGTAAAACCAAGCAAATAGTATAAGAGAGGTAATCAATTGTTTTCCTTCCGAAAGACAAGAATGCAAATCCTTGATGAAGCATTTTGGATCCTGTGTACATATTATGGCTGATCTATTGCATTTATTTCCCAATTCTTTCTTGAAGGATTCAATGAAGCACACATATCCCTGACTTCAACCCAACAATTCATCCTATCTGGAAGTTAAGTCTGAAAGTTATAGCCATACTTCCCAGATCACTCAATGCCCAAATCTAAGAAAGCAGAAAATTGATTCGGAATAGGAGTCAATTAATGGAATAATTCCCAAAAAAATCTTGGTATTGTTCTCAATTACTTTTTCCAAAATAAATCAAATTAAAAAAAAAATGTTCTTGGTTTAGAGAGGCTATATTAAAATCTAGCTGTGTTAATTATGCATGAAAAGTTATGCAGAACTAACTATCACAATTAGTGGAACATTGTAATCAAATATGTGCAATGCCTTTATCAGTGAAGGTATAGATTCCTTAGTTCTTGTATCATATTCTATCAATTGTGTTGGCCCTGCTCTTCAGAGAAAAAAAACATTCTCCAAAAGTAGCCTTGGATATAGAATGTCTATAGAGAAAAACTTTTTTGTGAACTCATTCTTTGTTATTTGCATATATAACTGTATATCTCCTGGCATGGGAAAAAATGTGCTTTTAGAGAAATTAAGTAGTAGTAACAATTTGGAATTAAGATTCCCAGGAAAAATATCAGCAAGCTCAGATATGCAGATGATACTAATCAGATGATACTACTTTAAATTTAAAAGAAATTAAAAGACACTTGCTCCTGGGGAGGAAAGCTATGGCAAATCTAGACAGCATACTAAAAAGCATAGATATCACATTGCCAACAAAAGTGAGTATAATCAAGGCTATGGTTTTCCCAGTTGCCTGTGAAAGTTGAACTATAAGGAAGGCTGGGCACCAAAGATTGAGGCCTCTGAACTATGGTGCTGGAGAAGACTCCTGCAAGTCCCTTGGACTGCAAGGTGATCAAACCATTCAGTCCTAGAGGATATCAACCCTGACTGCTCTTTAGAAGGCCAGATCCTGAAGATGAAACTCAAATAAAGAGCCTTGGTAGTACAGTGGTCTAAAGCACCCTGTTATTAAAAAACCAGCTGCCTGCAATTACTGCAGGTTCGAATCTCGCCAGGCTCAAGGTTGACTCAGCTTTTCATCCTTTCTAAGGTAGGTCAATTGAGGACCCAGTTTGTGGGGGCAATAAGCTGACTTTGTATAAATATACAAAAGTATGAAGGCTATTGCTTAGCACATTGTAAGCCGCCCTGAGTCTCCGGAGAAGGGCGGCATATAAATCAAATTAAAAAAAAAAATACTTTGGCCACCTAATGAGAAGGAAGGACTCACTGGAGAAGAGCCTAATGCTGGGAATGATTGAGGGCAAAAGAAGAATGGGATGACAGAGAATGAGGTTGCTGGATGGAGTCACTGAAATAGTTGGCATGAGCCTAAATGGACTCCAGGGGACAGGAAGGCCTGGAGAAACATTGTCCATGGGGTCACGAAGGGTCGGACACAACTTCGCAACTAACAACTACAACAAAGTAGTAATATGCATTTTATGGAACAAGAAAATATTTTCTACAATAGTCGTCATAAAATAAATCTTCAATGTCCACTAAACTATGATGTACTCAATCAAGGCCTGACCACAGCATAGTATTGGCATTTTCAAGAAAGAGTTTTGGGACCATGGCTGTTGCCTCATATCACATATTGCTTACATATGTATTATCACATTCCAGGCCATATAAAGGCAAGCAGATGGTACAAATCCAGAATTATTCAATTGTTTGTCTAACACAATTGTTAGTGAGTCAAATGTATCCATTAACTACTCACATATAGATAAACATGGAAATATCTAGATGTGAAAAATAACATGATTTTTCTTTTTATCTCTCCCCCCCCCTCCTTTTTTTTTCTTTTATCATGGCTACCTGATAACAGTAAATGAAATTCCCCCTCCCCAAGAAAATTTGTTTCAAGCTTCATTACTCTGGGAAAAAAATAGTAACAATGCAGTGGATAGCATATATATCCAATCACTATTAGTCCATTTGTTTTCAATAAAACTGGTTTTACATATTTGCTAAATCCTCCGTACAGATGCATGCCAACCAGTAGGCTAGAAATGATCTGGCAATAAAACACTAGCATTTGTTGGTACAGTCTGTTCTGTTCTTGCATGTGAGTGTGTACGTGTGGGGAGAGAGTAGAGAGGAGGCTAAATCTTTTAAAGCAAACAAAACAAGCACCACACTCAGCTTCTTGAACCAGCAAGGTTTGGGAAATGCACTTTTTTAGGAGATGAAGCAGTTCAAGAATCAAGAATTGTATCAGGGTACAATAGCCTTGAATAAGTCAGGTTTTCAGAAGAGAATGAGACACTTGCATTGCCAACATCTCGGATTCAAAAAACTAAGAATACATGTGTAAACTTCTTTAAAAACTTAAGTTGAGCTGTATGTATAGCACAAAAACCAGAAACGATTGGTGCAGAAAGATGATAATCAAACTGGTTAGCCATAGAAAATAGATCCAAAGAGCTGGATACAGCTCTTTCTGTACTGTAATTCAAGCATGTTATCTCTTACCATCAGATATGACTATGGATAATGAAAAATTACTCCCTACCCAGGAGGTGTCAACTTTTTGCATATCAGTGGAGGCAGCTAGAGTTCCACAGTTAGTGAGGGTTGGTTGTTGTTCTTTTTTTTATATAACTACAGAAATGTTGTTCAACTCTTCTCTTCTAGCTTTGACAACTGGAATGGTACATGCCCAGCTAAATAATTTTCCCACTGCCAACAATATTTTATTTCCCAAACACTGACTATAATAGATTGTTTATTAATCCCGATTTCACTATAAGCAATGAAATCAAATAAAATCAAGCTAACTTTGGGTAGTCATATTACAGTAATTATTATTCTCCATCAGATTTGTATAGGAATATAATCAGCCATTCACTTTAAAAAGTTTACTTTGACAAAGGTTAAAATAGTAAGATGATGTCTACTAGATCTACCTATCTATATACAGCATGCATAGTAATCAATTAAATTCTGTTTAAATAAATTTGCATTTATATGAAGAAATTTTATAATGGTGTAAGTGAATTGGAAATAGGAATAGATGATTAAAGATATTCCCTGTATATGATACCTTAGGCTGGGATAAGCACCATTTGCCTTTATCCTAAGATCTCATAAAATGTGATTATAAACTAATCTTTGGATTTGATCCAACAATATTATCAGTTATACAATGCATCTTTACAATGATTCAGTTGATTACAACAGTAATCATTAAAGGGTTTTACAAGGTTGCAAAATAGTGACATCACATCTTTGATTTAATTGTTTGTTTACTTGCCTTTTAGAGAAAGTGTTAATATTCTATACAAATTATTTGTTTCAAAGCAGTAAATTTGTTTCATTGCATTAAAATTGAGCTTTTTTCTGAAAAATGCTCTATGTGCTAACTAAGAATGGTGCTCACACATAATCCTGCCAGTAGTACAAAAAAGATTTAGAAACCCACTCATGTCCTTTATATGCCTGGAGAAAGGGAAGGGAAGGGAAGGGAAGGGAAGGGAAGGGAAGGGAAGGGAAGGAAAGGAAAGGAAAGGAAAGGAAAGGAAAGGAAAGGAAAGGAAAGGAAAGGAAAGGAAAGGAAAGGAAAGGAAAGGAAAGGAAAGGAAAGGAAAGGAAAGTTTATGCAACTTTAATTAGAAACTAGAATCCTAATTTGGGAAATAAAGCTGAGCTGTTTTTAAAGAAATACTTTTAAAGTCATTACTATAACTTCAATTAATATGTTACCATTCTGAAGTCTACAATGGTGAATATTGATATGGCAGTTGAATATTTTAGTCCAACAACTTCCCTAAATGAAAATGAAAGACAAGTATTACAACATTCCACTTCAATGTATGCTCTGGGGCTCTGCAAAGTTCTCAATGCATCTCTCATATTCCCTGAGGATCATAGGGATACAGATGCCCTAAAACCCTTTTAAAATTATAGAACATCCAAACAGCACTGTTTTTACATTGGTCCTTCTTGCAATACTTCCCAATTCAACAGCTGTGAACTTAAAATACTATATCTTCTTTATGAAACAACTGCTTTCTGTTATTATTAGTCAGAAAAGGGGAGTGTTGGCAATAGTAATTTAAGTAAAGTTCTTAGTGAATGAGGAACCATTTCAATGATCAATGCCAGTGATTAAATTGATTGGTTAATTAGAGATGTAAAAAGTACTTCACAGATTATATGCAGTCAAGATGAATCTAAATTGATACATATTCTATTCTATTCTATTCTATTCTATTCTATTCTATTCTATTCTATTTCTTATTCTTATTCTTATTCTTTTTCCAGTATAAATAAATATATTTAGGCAATATATTTAAGATAGATTTACAAATTATTTTTATGCATTGTATGCAGGCCTGATCTACATTCAGATAAATTTAAATTGAGTGATCTAGCAAAATATGCTCACTCCTGATTTTGATATTTAGATATGGAAAAATAATATAGTACTATGTGATAGCTAATGCTAACTATCTAGAAGCGGCCAGTTGCTTTATCAGTTTTGTGCCTTTATCACTATCTACTATGAAACTACTTTTGTAATAGCAAAATGTCTACCCATTTAGGATTATGAATCAAGCTTTAGGTACAACAAATGCTTAAAGTTTGAATTGTTATTAGCTGTCAGCCCTCCTAGGTAAACCAAACAGAAAAACATGACTAGGTGAGTTAACTCAGCTTTATTGTATAGCTACAATAATAAGAGCCTGGTGGCTCAGCAGACTAATAGCATTGTGATTAACACCAGCTGTCTGCAATTACTGTAATTTCGAATCTCACCAGACTCAAGGTTGACTCAGCCTTCCATCCTTTCTAAGGTAGGTAAATTGAGGACCCAGTTTGTGGGGGCAATAAGCTGACTTTATATAAATATACAAAAGTATGAAGGCTATTGCTTAATGCATTGTAAGCCACCCTGAGTCTCCGGAGAAGGGCGGCATATAAATCAAATTAAAAAAAAATAGAAGTCTAGAAGTACAATCTCCCCACTGACACTTTTAATGACCTGAACAATAAAGAAGAGCCTTCCTAAGTTTCTTCCTCTGATTGTTAATCCATTGGGGGTCCTGCCTCTTTTGTCTGAATGTTAATTAGACAGCATCTTTTCCACCTATCATCCAATCTTTTGCATCCCTATACAAATGGTGACCAAAGTGAGACTCTGTAGATGCAACTATAGTGAAAACAATAATTTCTTTTACTTAGCAGAATTTTAAAACAATGCTCCTCTTATATCACTCAATCAAACCTTATTCTTCATCGGACACAAATCCATTATATGATCAGTGTTAGAATGGCCAGAAAGATTCTTTGTTGTTCTTAAATTGCTTTTTGGAAAATAGAGACATACATACAATAAGAATGTTTTCCATACTGGCAGTAGCTTTCTACACTTTTCAACAAAGAATTTTTGAGTTCTACCTGAAGATTCTAAGGTTAGAACTTAAATTCAGTGTGGATGCTTCACTATTAAGCTGCAGAGATTTTGGTGAAATTTGCTCATCTGGTATTTCAAGTCATAAAAGAATCCTAAAACTCATAATTTGTTAATATTAGGAAGTCCCAAAACTTGTATCTGGATTTTTTGATATGAGAATGAAATTGGTGAAGGGAATAAAATGCAGGACCTGAAACTAATATAGAAACTAACACCTAACTCTAGCATATTTACATTTCTGAATGGCCACCTTGTTTTAATAAAGGAATCCATTGATCTCATCAGCTGGAAGCTAAATGCACACATACACACACACTCTTAATAGGATGTGCAAGACTAGCTTACCACAGGGGTAAGCAGAACATAGTATTTTATCATTGTTTCTAACTACTTTGCAGTGATAGCTTGATTGGATTACAAACATATAACAATGTGCTGTCTAGTGGAAAATCTTTTTAATAAACACTTGTGGATTCAAAGGTCAGATCATGTGCAATGATTTGTACTAAACTAGATAAGCTCCTTTTATAACTCATTTGTAGCTCTGTGTGTAAACTACAAAAACTAGATTGTTTAGGGGAGTAATAAAATAAGGCAAATGGTAATCAAGGATATTCAGTATTAGAAAATGGTTTTGTAACATTTCAGTTTTTTTGTCTCTGTATAATCATACACAAAACTGTTTGCTTGCCACCAAGATATTTCTTCCCAATCACAGGTTAAGCACAGAGCTAATTTATACATGATGGGAGGAAAAAACTAGGATTCAGATCACTCCATTAAAAATTTGTAAAATTCTTTAATCTGAACACAAATCCCACCATCAGCCTCACTTACAGGATGGCATGCTGATTAATTACCGTATTTGAGGGCAGCAATGAGAATATAGAAGATCAATGTTCCTAAGGTACACCCAATTAGTCATAAAATTTTAATCCTGGCCTATGTAAAGAGAACATTATTTTTAGGCACAGAAGGAGACATAGAAAGCAGGGATAGGAAAATCCATGGCCATTCCAATATTGCAGGATTACAATTCTCATCATCCCTGATGATTAGTCATTATGGCTAGGATTAATGGGAGCTTGTGTTTATTAAGGGAGTGCACTTTCCTCATATTTAAAAAGAAATCTGTAGCACTCTAATTTGCAAAAGTATTAAGCATATAAAATTAAAGTTATATCAGAATATGCGCAACACATTTGTGGTTGGGATTAAAAAAATAAACAAATTCCAATAACCAAAAATTGTTACAGCAGTCATTTTCTTCATAGCAGACAGGACACTTTAAGCTTTGCAGAGACTAGAAACAATGTTTATAGATTCCTGAAGATTTCAGTGAACTAGTTAAGATTACTTACAATTTCCTTATATGAACTACAAAGGGGCAAAAATACTGAATTGGTTATATTTAACAGCTGTGTTTTATCAGAGTGTATAGCATGTGCAGGTTGAAGATGACCAGGAAATGCAGCAGAATTTTCTTCCATGCTTGACTGACTAGCAAACTGCTTATAATTCAAACAAACAAAAGGAAATTATAAAAGTCATTCAGTTCAGAAATTGGATGAGCAGAAATAGAAAGCTGCAGAGAAGTGCTAGATCTTGATTCCTGACAAGAATTCAATTCTTAATAATGAAGGAAAGAGAACTTTCTTAAAGAGAATTTTAAAAAATCATTTAGCCAACAAAGCAGTGTATAAGTGAATAATAATTCACTTATGTTTCAAATAAAAATAATGTCCCATTTCTTTCTACATTGAAGTAAACAGACCTACACATACTGTATTAATTCTCATATATCTAAGCAGGCAGGCAGAAGACAGAGTTCATACAAAGGACTTACACATTTGAGAGATATAAATGTAGAGAGATTGGGAATAGAAAAAACACTGAGGGCAGCATTTCTCATCCTCAGTAACTTTAACATGTGTGGATTTCAGCTTTCAGATTCCCCAGTCAGGATGGGGAATTCTGTCCACACATCTTAAAATTGGTAAGACTGAGAAGCAAATCTGAAAGAAAATGATCTACTAAAGCTTCACATCTGGCTGCTTTAAAAAAAAAGTTTTCCACTCTCAGGTAGAATTTGAGAGATAGAATTTAACCAACAAAGTTGTTAATTAGGAACTGTCCAAGGTCCTACAACTCAGTCTTATGTCCTATTGTATAATTCCATCTTTGTGCTTTGTGATTTCCTCTATGGTCAGCAAAGGACATTTCATCATTGACTGGAACTAATTAGCAAGGAAGGGTACACACTGATGTGAACTAACTAAATTCTATTTGGATCTAATGGTATACAGAATGCATTTGTTAATATGACTGGATCTGCTGTTTTTTCTAAGTAAGGAGTTTTTGAAGTGATCTTGTAACAAATAACAGACAAAACCTGCAACTTCTCTAGTTAAATGAAGATCAGCCATCTTGGCTATTTATCGCAGACACTTTTATAACTGAGAGTTTCTATGGTTTTGTTTTATATCTGAAAGGGGAATTGTTGGTGGCTGATTCTGGTTTAAGATCCCTTTTTACCATCATATTTACATGTACTCAGCCCTAAGTACAAAGGAAAGCGGGGAAAGCATCAGACAGGATTTAGTAGACATACTCCAGAATCCATCTCCTTATCTAAGGGCAGGAGTTAACCTGTAGTCAATTGTGGTTTCTGGGTTCAGATGATATTGTAACAAGCAATTAATCCCAAGTACTTTTATATTAAATTGATTTATCTCCTAACTAGAAAAAGATGTTTGGGTTTGTGTGACACCATGCTAATCACCGTGTGTCATGGGAACACAACTTACTTGCTTTGATCTTTCTTGAGTATTATACCAAACTATTCTTTCAACCTTTTTCCCTGGCTGGGGAGAGCTCTTATCTTTTTCTCTTTTTTCACCCATCATATATGCACTACCATTTTTTTTTGTCTCTGATACTGCACTATACCTGAAGACTGATTCAGCCAAACCTTGTTTATTTTTTTAAAAAAAGTGATATATGGCAGAGTTGAAAATAATCTAGATGCTTTTTTATTAAATGTGCATTTTCTCCTCAATTTGAACTTCTATCGATATTTTAGCATGATGATATGTGTTCATTAATGCACACACTATTTTGCCAGCCACATAAAATAGTAATGATGAGTTTCTTCAGATCCACAAAATGTTAGAATTTAATGAGAATATTCTTCATAAAAATTTGCACATAGATTGTTCCTGTCCTTATACTCTCATTTTTCATGATAATTTTTAACAAGCTAAAGTACAGTAGATGGAACAATTTTTTTTTTGTTACTTGGTATAAATCTTCTCTGTCCAAGGAAAACCATACTGATGCCATGTATTTTTAGAAATTATCTCCACTGAATTCATGGAATTATTATCATACTACTGTTTCTGACATATACTTTCTTCTTTTGTTCAATAATTCAAGTGCAAACTATCTTTAAAGATTCAGAACTAGAAATGGTTCTGTTTTCTTTCCTATTTTAGTCTTGTTATTTTTTTTAAATCAAATCCTGAATGGGAGTGACTCATTTCTAATATTTTGGGAATGCAAGAAGTTATTGTTCCAACACATCTAGAAGGCTCTAGATTGGGAAAAGTTGGTCTACTCAGTTACAAAAGAAGTAGTTATCTTGGATCTGTCTTAAGGTTCTATGGTAGAAAGTTAGAGAAAAAAATAAACTCTCCAACAAATAGAACAACTAGACACAAGAACAGTTTTTTCCCAAATGTCATCACTCTGCTAAACAAATAATTCCCTCAACACTGTCAAACTATTTACTAAATCTGTATTATTATTAATTTTCTCATCATTCCCATCACCCATCTCCTTCCACTTATGACTGTATGACTGTAACTTTGTTGTTTGTATCCTTATGATTTATATCAATATTGTTTCCTGATTGCTTATTTGTACCCTATGACTATCATTAAGTGTTGTACCTTATGATTCTTGATGAATGTATCTTTTCTTTTATGCACACTGAAAGCATATGCACCAAGACATATTCCTTGTGTGTACAATCACACTTGGCCAATAAAGAATTCTATTCTATTCTATTCTATTTATCTTTTCAAATATTTTATGATGTGATATCTCATGATTATCATCTTCATCAGCATCACTATTCTTTATGTCTCTATACTTGGGCGAGTATTGTAATTTGTAATGACATCATAGCAAATATATATCCGCTCCATGGATATACAGCATATATTAAAAAATAGTACCAAGTAATATATTAAATGAACAGAATAGTGCTAACTAATAAAACTCACCTACCCTCCCACTTACATTTAATATGCAGTCACACTTATTTGCAGCAGGAAGAGCACATCCATGCGCCTTTTCTCTTTCTTCTTTCTCTTATCAAAGTGAACAATGCTGAAAGTGAGTCATTGTCATTGTGCCATGCATCTCTCCAGTTTATGCGAAGCAAAGATCGAAATCTCTATCATCTAACATTTATGTTAGATCTTACAAGAATATTAGAGAAGAAATGCAGAGCAATACTGGATCCTTTGTAATAATATTTGATGCACAATTCCACTGCCTGCTGCTCCATAGTTTTCCTTGATGAATGGTGCAAATACACGAACAGGAGATGGTTGTGCAAGCCTACATATTGATAAAATAAGTTTCTTTTTCACATCTGTACAAACTATTAACTTGGAGATGGTGGGCATAGACAACATTCAGATCCCCTCCCCTTTTGCTCCTTAAGAACCAGCTATGCGTGTGCTTTTAGGGACTACTGAAAATAAACTGCTGCACCATATGTCCTTAAAAGCACTTTGACTTTATTCCTCTCTAATTATTAAGCTTCTTTGGTGGCAGCAAGCCAGCGAGAAAGGATTAGAGAGGTTACTTTTTGCCTCTGCACCCATGAAAATCTCTTGGTGACTGCAGCACTGCTTGGAGTGTCCTGAAAGATTTAACGTAATCCCTGCTCTATGGCTGCTATTGCCATTACTGCCTTCATTCTATTTAGATTCATGCAAATGCAATCTGATATCCAGCTGTTTTTGTACCAAGAAATATGTTCTAATAGAGTCATCAGCCTGGTCTTGTATTCTCTAGATGTGTTGGATCCCAGCACTATTATCCTAGGAACCTTTAAGTCAAAAATGGTTGCTACAGGATGTTTACATTCACAATCTTTTTACATACTGTCATTCTGGTCAAGATTAAGGAGAGGATAGTGAAGATAAATACCAATCACATGTCTTCTATAAGTAAATTGTTAATAGAACATCCTAAGTCTCGTCTTATTAAAATGGTTGAGACATATGTTTTCATTCATGGAAATGTAGATATCAGATTTTCAATCAATACAAGTCCTAATTAAGTTAGCCCAAGGGCTGCATACTAAGTGGAAAATACAGAATAAAATTGGTTTTACACTAGAGAGTTGCAGTTTCTTCTAGGCTGAGGTTATGTTTAACTTTTGAGTGACAGGCAACAACTGTAGTATAATGGGCAGGACAAGGGCAAAAACTGGATTCCATTTCAACTAAGTGTTATTATAATTATAGTTAATGTTTGTCACATTAAATGGCAATTTAATAACTTTTAGAAGACCCCAAAAGCTACATTGAATTCCATGTGGCCCTGAAGCCTTAGGCTGTTTATGTTAGACCAAGATCACTGAACTGAGATTCTGTTGAGCCAAGCTATGAAAATCATACATTTATGGATTGGCTAAAAGAAGTTTCATTTTTCTCAGTGCAGAAATCCAAAGATTGAGGGAATTCATTAACTTTAATATTTATCTAAATCTTAATTTGCAAAGATAGATATAAAGATATACAGTTTAGCTGGCTTTATTTACTGATACAATAAATTCAAAAACAGATTATTATTTTTTGTATATTCAGAAAACCTGGAAAATATTAATAAGTCTAGAAAACCAAAAAGCCCCTTGATATAATCTATTGAAATATTTTGATTTCTCTTACATCCATAGATATTAAATATATGATGAAATGGATCTACATACTAAATTGCTAAAATACGTGTATATATGGCCCATGGAATCAGTATCAAATGTTATCCATTAATTCAATCTCACTGATTTCATTATTTTGTTTGTTTGTTTGTTTGTTTGTTTGTTTGATTGATTGATTATTACCTTTATCTGCTGCCCATCTCTCCAGTAAGGCAACTCTGGGTGGCTTGCAGATCCTAAAAAGGTAGAGAAAAAATGACAATTTTAAAACTATGTAAAATGAAAATTTTTAAACTATACATGGGATCTAAATGCAAATAACCCTGAATCTAAACTGGCATGATTTTATTCCTATTCTAAATTTTTAAGGGGTTATCAATGGTATGATATACTTGCATATGGAATTTCATAATAGCTGCCAAAATGTTTATCTTTAAAAAGAATAAGCAATTACTTACAATTAAACAATAAAACAGAAAGTGTGGCATGAAACATTTGTGAATGGCCGTAGTTTAACCAATTATAGGAAAGAGCAGTTTATTCAGACACACTTCTGGAAAAGCATAAAAGCAAATGTAGACTTTTACAGGCCAGTCTTTTCTTACACTTAACCACATATTATTGGCTGCGGCTTAATCATATTATTGTTAACTTGCTTACTCATAGATAAAGCCAAAACAAAGAAGGACCTTGGATTAGTTGGGCTGGGTTTTTGTTGTTTAATTTTTATCTCTCCAAATATTTTCAGTAAATCAGTCTAGATATGAAGTATAAGATATTTAGGGTGCTTACATTTGTATGACAAAACATTGAGTCCTGTATTTTTTTTTTAATTTGATTTATATGCCGCCCTTCTCCGGAGACTCAGGGCGGCTTACAATGCGTTAAGCAATAGCCTTCATACTTTTGTATATTTATACAAAGCCAGTTTATTGCCCCCACAAACTGGGTCCTCAATTTACCTACCTTAGAAAGGATGGAAGGCTGAGTCAACCTTGAGCCTGGTGAGATTCGAACTTATAGTAATTGCAGACAGCTGGTGTTAATCACAATGCTATCAGTCTGCTGAGCCACCAGGCGTTGAGGTATTGAGTTGGTATTTTAAATACTGTAACTATTCACTCTAATCTGTGCAATATTTGTCTGCTGTGCAATCAGGCTGTGTCAACTTCTGCTGTATTGTCATTTCTCAGTATGGAAAATGTACTTAACTTTCTTATCACTTTCTACCTAACTGCTCCTTTATTAAGATAGGAGAAGATCAATTGGATAAAAATGTGGCATAGGTATTGCTCCCAAATCCCTTAAGGGCAGGCCAGACATCAGAATAAAAATGCAACATGTTAATAGCTTGGGTGAAATAAAGAATGGGGTATTGTCTTTTCCTAAAACCAATTAAAGAGCAAGAGAGATTGGTCTCTCTGTGCCTTGCTAAGTACATAGACATTTGTATAGGCTTAATCCTGTGTGGTGAATGTGGTCAAATCTGTGGCAGCATGGAAATAGGTTCCTGTGAAAACTACAGAAGGAAATTGAGAAATTATAGCAGCACTACACCAACAAAAATAATATTACTTTGATGAATATTATTCATAATTTTGTTCACTTTTGTAGGGGTTTGGGGGGATTCAAAAATTTGGGGAGAACTATATGAATCTGGATCTGTTGGCATTGTTCCCTATTTTATAGTGTGTCAATTTGCAGCTTGGGAAGATTTAGCCGAAAGTGCCAGGTAGCTGTTCCCATGCATGCTCAACAGGGCATTCCTAACAGATCTCTTCGTCAATGAGCTCAAGTTTACATCCTCTCTGAGCTGGCTTGGCTCCACTACATATCAGAGAGATTGCAGCACCATAATTGACCTTGTTCTCCTCCCAAAATGGAACACAGTGAGGTCAACAGCAGGCATCCTTGAAAATAATACTCCAGTGCTAGGGAAACAGTGCCTGAATCTCTTCCAGGTTTTTGAGAAGTTAGCTGTGATACTGTGAGTTATACTATGGCCAGATGTCTACAACTGTACCCATATCCCATCCTGGCCATTGTCTCTTTAATGTTGTTGAATTTTAGGAGAGGTAATATTCATTGCATTCATCTTGAAAAGATAGTTTCACTAAGCAGAATCATAAACAGGAATTAAGAAGAATGAGAAAAGCGGTGTGTGTGATGAAATGCAAGTGAAGTTATCTGCCTGAACCATTGCCAGCTAATTTCAAACATCTATTCTTTAAATTACCTTTCCATTATTTAATGTAAGTCCTCATGCATTCCTTATTCTCCATGTTTTACAATCCTGTTCTCTTTTCTGCCTATTCCATTTATTAATCATTAATACCCCTTATTCATGTTTGCACAGTACAGTAGTATAAGAACATGATGATAATTTGCACACAATTTCCATGTGCACACATGCATCTATATTAATGTCATGATTGATTAAAATGCTTATATTTTTAAATATTTGGGTTGGAATATATTTTTAAAAACACTACTCAAATCTAATACTAAATAAAAAATAGAATCTAGCCACAATCAAAATTATTAATCCACATTGCAGTACAAAGAAATAGTTCTCAACAAAAACCAATGCACTGGGTTAAGACTATATAGTTAGAAAACTGCTCACTATGGTTAGCAACTATCTTCTCTTTAGCCTTGTAGCAACTCTTGACAGAGTAAGGTGATCCAGAATGATTTTGCAGATACCTAGCTTGTAACCTATTACAATATCCAAATCGGAGTTAATAGCATTTTACAGGGCATGCAATTACAACTCCAGTGCTGAGTGTGAAGCGCATAAAGACTGAAAAATGACACAAGTCTCAGTCACTCCACAATTCTCAGGCATATTATACTTTCAGGTTTCTTAAAAGTCATTTCTGATTATGAAAACGCACCTACAAGACGGATTGAAATACCAAATGACAAGATTTTTCTAAACCAGCTTTTTGTAACAGGAATCCTGATTTGTTAGGAATAATTTCCATTACTCTTCAGTCATTTTGTTGGTTGGGTTTATAATCACATTTATATTGGTCTTGAGCATGTAATGGTGATCATTAATACAATGTCCATATTATGAAGTTCATAAGGTGGGAGGGAGAATATAATCATATCATTGCATTATGGTTCACACCAGGGGCTGGTTTCAAAACCCATTGCTACCAGTTCACTCGTGGGCACACAAGCGCATGCGCACAAGCGTCCAGGCACATGGGCGGAGCCTCCCATCACCGTCCCTACCAGTTTACCCAATCCGGGGTGAACCGGTAGCAACCCACCACTGGTTCACACCTATTTTATATACATTTTGAGACAATATTCCACATTTGTAGGGCACATAGGAATTGGAACTACATGTTTACATTGCTGTCTCCATTGAGGGAAAGGAAAGAGAATAATTGACCTCCATCTCAAATGAAGGTTGCCATTTTTGAAAATGTAGCCTCTGTAAGGGTTGTAGCATTCTGTTCCAACCCATTGCTACATTATGCACAAGCAGAAAAATAGTTGCAGCTATTTCCCATGCTTCAAAATGCAAGACTATGTGGAAGATTTAGCTGTGCAGATCATCATACTAAAATTAAAACACCCTTTTTGGACGAATAGCGCTGACAGAGTTTTGCCAATTTTTAAAATTGTTCAAGGCAGTTTTTAAAATAAATCAGTTCTAGAGGTGATATATTTCAGCCATAAAAAACTTTCAGTGCTTATTCTGCTTTTAACTGTAGGCCAGGGAGCAGCTGGTATTCTGTGCCAGTACATGTAATACATGCAGCTGCTTGGGTATCTTTTTTTTAAACTTCTGCCTGATCACTAGTAAATTCTTTTTTTGTTATTCATGGCCAGAAGTGCCATGTGCTTCTTCTGAGCCCTTCTGAAAGAACAAGTGGAAAGGATCTCCGCTTCATACCAGTGGCTGCTTTGGGAAGGCTGTGGGGAATAACCTTTGCTATTTATAGATAATCCCATTTTAGAAAGGTCAAGCTTTAGAGTATATTTGTTTGAACCTTACTGTGGGAGGGGGAGAGAAATCACTGCTCATTTGATCTTAATAGTTATTTCCAAGTTGATAAAAATGACATAAACTAAAGGCCAGGAAGACAAGGAACCACTGCAAAAGGATTAAGCAGCTGTTGTCTTATTTTGTGTCATAGATTTCAATGAATTTCTCTCTCACACATACAGCTTTTATAAGTGCTTGCTCTACCAGGTTAAGGCACTTAATTCACACATTGTGTGCTTTTGATAATGCTGCAGAGAGAACTGAATAACTTTGCTTATCACGCATGGCTTATTGAAGACAAGAGGTCATTATCAGCACACCAGCAAGCCAGAATCTCAAAATGGCCTGATGTATGCATGCTTTCTTATCTCTGGCAGAGGGAGAGAGAGAGAGAGCACTTCTCAGAATGACTCACACAAAGTCTATAAAGCCACACTGGTTTAAGTCCAGTCTATACACATATAAAAGTACCCTTTAAAATAAAACATGATAGGATGGTAATTCTCAATCTAGCTGTCAGTTCTTACATGGTATCTTCTATATGTTTGGCCCAGGTAGCTTGACTAAGAACAAAAAAACTATTGTACAAGTTAAATGGGATATTATAAAAGTCACTCTAGTGACAAGATGGGAAGGCCAAATCAGGGTGAAATCCAGCAGGTTCTGACAAGTTCTGGAGAACCGGTGGCGGAAATTTTGAGTAGTTCAGAGAGCCAGCAAATACCATCTCTGGCTGGCCCCAGAATGGGGTGGGAATGGGGATTTTGCAATATCCTTCCCCCAGGAGTAAGGAGGGAATGGGGATTTTGCAGTATCCTTTCTCTGGAGTGTGGTGGGAATGGAGATTTTGCAGTATCCTTCTCTGCCATGCCCACCAAGCCACGTCCACCAAGCCATGCCCACAGAACTGGTGGTAAAAAAAATTGGCCAATTTTTATCCTTTTTTACTTTGGTTTCATAAACAAGAAATAAAATGAACTTACTCTTGTCCATAAAACAGATAGCCTGTTCCTAGATAGATCTTCCTTAAACACTGTTGTTTTATTTGGATGGTCAATGTTTCTTGTAGCTCTGTGAGATGTAAGCACTTATATTTTATATCATGCTCCTTACAATGCTGAGGATAACTGCCCAGGATTATATCAATTATCTGTTGTTTATTGTAAAAGTAAGGGAAGCAGTTCTCCAAAATAAAATGAAATATTTCCTGAGGCTGAATGTCCTTGTGAGACACTATGCTATTATAAAAAGGCTAGTGTATAATAAATGTAATGTAGGTTCTTAATTGCATTATTAATTTGTGAAATAAGAATGTGAAATGTATATAAAATGCCAGTGCATGCCAATGGAATGCATTTGTTCTGAAGTGGCAATTTAAAGAAAGTATATCTACTTTTTTGAAACATAGATTCTTTTCAAGAATTGTCTTTATTTTTGACTTCAAAGAATGTGATCACTCAATTTGTAAAGTATTACCAAACACTTTTTCAGATCATAATCCTGTGAGTTTTGGGTTATAAAAGAAAATCTAATTCTTTTAGATGGAAGCCAAACAAAATATTACTACCAAAAGAAGCAACAGTGGAGAATTATAAAAAGAAATTATTATTTTTCAATTAATTTAAGTAAAGCCATTGATTTAAGAATAGTTTGGGGTGCATGTAATGTTTTGATTAGAGATTATTTTATACAACATAATAATAAACTTAAAAAGAAGAGTCAAGATAAAACACAAGCTATTTCAGATGAAATAAAGAGAAAGGAAGAAGAATGAAAGAAACTTCCAGAGTATTTCTCAACAAATTAAGCTTTTACAAACACAATTATCTATGTTAACAATAAGAGAAATGGAAATAAAAATGAATTATGTGAAGCAAGTTTGCAAATAAACCAGGGAAGTGACTAACATTTATTTTACGAGAAGAATAATAAAAGATAATGAAATTGAAATTACAAGGAGAGAGCGTTTTAATGGACAAGGGCCATACAAAAAGCATTTCATTGATATTATTCCATTTTGTATAAAGAAAGTGACATCCCTCTAGAGAAAATAGAATATTAGAATATTCTAAAGAAACAAAATTTACCAAAGATCACAGAGACAGATTATGAATGGACCTGTAATAGTAAGGGAAGTTTTTCGAGCTATAAAAAAAGAAAACAAAGCTTATTTTAATAATAACAATAATTTTATATTTTCATCGGTGCTTCAGTAAATTCATTTTTATGAAAGAAAATTCAGTGAGTCAGAATGTTCTCCAATACTGACAATTTATCAGTAGCTTTTTGTTGTTGTTGTTGTTGTTGTTGTTCCTATGGTAGCAGTAGGCTTTTAATGTACCATAGAAAAGAAAAGCTTCAAACCCCATTTATGTATCTTTGGAAACTAAGCTACAATAAAGATGTCTCTGCTGTTACACTTAATTTCTACAATTTCTCAGTGGAGGATTTTTTTTAAAAAATGTCATTATTGGTTTAATAATAAATACCAATATTTATTCAGGGGTTATGGACGGGCAGCACAGTGTTATGATAATTCTCTTCCTTATTCAAGGACTAGCTCCTGTATGTGTTGATAGAGAAGGAGAGGTCCAGTCTGCAGTCCTTAATATATGGGATACTGCAGGGTTCTGGGATCTTACCTCTCCTTTTAACATTATGCAAAGCCACTGGGTGAGTCCATCTGTCAGTTCAGAATAAGAAATCACTAATATGCAGATTACACTGTTAAATATCTCCACCTTAGGCTGTTTGAGTGGTGCCATAGTAGTCTTCTCTTAGCGTCTGGAGTCTGTGGGGATCTGAATAACAGACTTTAGTTCAACCCTTGTAAAACCAACTAGGTTTGGGTTTTAGGACCTCCTGGTTCTGGGAAGTTTCTACCTCTTGTTCTGAATAGGAGTTGCACAGTCCCCAAAAGATCCTGTGCACAATTCTTGCTTGAAGAGCAGGTGGTAGCTATGACCAGAGGGGTTTGTGCAGTTTGGTGTTATCTACCAGTAGTACCAATTTCTGGACCTGGAGGCCCTGTTGACAGTCACTCATGCCTTAGTCACCTCCCAATTGGAATACCTCAACATGCTTTACATGGAGCTTCCCTGTAAAAGTATTCAGAGCAGAAATACTTTACTTTACTTTAGAAGCTTTTAAAAGTTTTTAATTAAAGTTATAAAGTATTCTGGAAAATAATCAGATAATGTGACAACTATAAATTTAAGTTGGACTTAGGAAATGGAAAGATCCTAAATTTTTATGCATATAATCAGCCTGGTGATCTACACAGGTTGTTCTTTAAAAAAAAAAAGCATCACCAGAAGTGCATAATTTCAATGCAGATATGGTTAACTACATTTAATGGAATGGGAGAAAAAATCCAATATCAGTATTCCCAGTACAACCTCACAAATAGCAGTAGTTCCCAGTCATCTTTCACTGATTTTGATCTTATCGTTTGGCAGACACAATATATTTTTCTCATAAGTAAATATATATATGCATGTGCTATGTAGCCTTCTGTAATACCTGCATGTACATGTACAATCTGTCCCTTTCCTCATCCACCATGTTTAGAAAGAAACAAGTCAGTTACTTTGTATCCTGGTCATGGCACAGAGGAAGCTGGGAATATCTTGATGTTCCCATTCCCTTTCTTCATACAGAAATCTCATATATTTTTCAAGCATCTGAAGAAGACATATATTTTGGGCCACAATTCACACCTAGGCCATAAGTTACATGGAGATCTTGTAATATTGTTGGAGAAGTTAATTGAAATGTTCTTAGTTAGCCAAGCGTAGCTGAATGACATTTCCTTATCACGCTCCTATATACATGCATACATCAAACAAACAACAACAAAAAAAGGGATGCTGTCTTCATTATTTCATTGACAGACATTAACAAAAAGCACAAGCTGTCAAAGAGAAAATTAAGAGAGCCTTAAATGTTTGTTTTACAAGAATAAAGAAGACGGATGATGAAGGTACTCTTTGCTAAGAATTTGTGCAGCTGTGTTTATGGAGCTTTGAAGTCCAGAAAAACATCACAAACAATTACCACACTCAATTCTACTGCATGTCAAACTCTACATTCTAGCCCTCCCCACTACCACCAACACCACATTCTGTAAATCTTGCAGCTAGGCTATATATTTTTAAATCCCAACCTAAATTAGCCACTTTAATTTGCATAAAATTCCAGATACACATTTGAATAAAGTAGAACCACGCATGCTGAGAAACTGAAAGCAAACCTACATGATTGTTGTGGCTTTTTATTTTAATTGTGAACTTCTGGATTTAAGCCTCCCACACAAGTAATGCAAGTGCTGTTAGAATTCAATGTCTCTTTGCTGGTGACTCAACAGCAAGCTTGGAACACTGAATTGCTTCTTAATAATCAGGTACACACATGCAGGTCACACCAGCCTGCCACTTTCCCTAGATACTTTGCTTCTTACAGAAAGCTAAAAGCAAAGGGTTGATTGTATAAGCAATATACTCCAAAAGCAAGATTCTTAAATGTTAAATATTTACAAATGCATAGGCCATCGATAACAAATAGCAGAAGACAATGCTTTTAGGTAAAGAATGTTTAAAATACTGGCAAACTTATTTTTTTTCTTCTTAATTTGATTCACCCTGAAGCTTCTCCAAAATTCCTGTACAGCAGCAAAGCAGCTCTACTTCATACTGTCAGATGTGGGTACGGAATATATAAAGGTATATGAATAACTGTCCTCCCAATCTTTAAAATCTGCAGTTGCCTTCTTGCTTGCTTATATTGATAAGAGTTACCATTAGTTGACAATAATCTGTTCTGCAATGGTCTCAACAAAGTTTAGTCCAGCCTTAAGAAAATTATAAAGATATTTATTTTCTGTAAGTTAAGCAGGATTGGGCCTGATTGGAGCGACTTAATGAAAGATCTCAGGACAATATTATAACATTATACCAGGGGTCAGCAATCTTAAACATTCAAAGAGCCACAAAGGTCCTAACTGGAAGCCCCCATTCAATTCTCAAGCCAACCGGAAGTCCGGTTCCCCCACCATAGTCTTCTCCTAGCACAGCATCGTTTTTCCTCTGCCGACTGGAAGTCGGTTCTCCCACCATAGAATTTCCTCCTAGCATGGAGTCTTTTTCCCCTACCTGTTCTAACCGAAAACCCTATCAATTGTGGAGCTGACCAGCAACAGGAAGCCACAGCAGAGGGATGGAAGAGCCACATGTGGCTCCAGAGCCGCAGGTTGTTGACCCCTGCATTAGACTATGACTGAGAATTTGGGAGGTGGGAAGGTGATGGAAAATCACTTCTACAGACTGGTTAAGAAAATTTTATGGAACTTAGCTGTGAAATTTTCAGGAATCAGACTCAAGAGCTTTCTTATTTTCTTTATCCATCTCTCTAAGAAAGAAAGAAATCTCTTTATGGAAGTACAGTGGTTTATAGCTTTTATTATACTGAAACAGAAAGCTTATTTTATTATCACTGTCTTTTATTAATTTGTTAGTAATTGGTACATTGTTTTCTTTTGCAAGCTACCATGGGAGTGTTTGTTGAAAAGTGAAAGCTCATAAATGTGTCTAATTTTTAAAGGGGCAACTGAGATTCCTATATTTTTCTAAATTGTTTTTATAGAGTTCAGCAAGTTACTCTTGGTTTAATCAAATGACTTTTACTTGGAAAAACAAAGGCAAACTGATCTTTGACCAACAGACACATGCAGCCCTGATCACACCACAAAATTTCAACAGTGATTGCTAAAATTAACAGTATGATTTGGTTTGATTTAAATGTTCTTATAAAGCATGACTGTCAAACTCGCAGCCCGGGGGCCGGATGCATCACACACTGGACATGCCCACACCCAGTTTAGTGAAGGGGGAAAAAGTCCTGTTACCACGGGTGGGTTCTACTTACCTTTACTACCGGTTCATAGTGGGTCTGCACGGTCTTCTATGCAAGCACAGAAGCTTCTGCACATGCACAGAAGCGTTTTGAGCCTCCCACCGGTTTTACTACCAGTTCAATAGAACTGGTGCGAACCGGGGGCAACCCACCCCTGCCTGTTACATATGTGACAACGAGTTTGACACCCCTATTATAAGGTATCCATAATGTTTCTTATTTTAAGGAGGTAATTTATGGCCCAGTATCAGAACAGAACTGCAAATGTGTAAACAAAGTAAGACATATGAAAATAGTCTCATTTTGAGTATCCTCTTTCTTGAAATGGTTGCCATAGTCCTAATATATATTTTTTTTCATCCCCTAGGTATTCCTGTAACATTTTAAATGCTCTGAATTTATTTCAAAGGCTTCAATCGCTCAAGGCCACTCTCTTGTATTTGGTACAGATCTCCAAGGACCAATACACAGCTTTATTTTCTGAAGGCCAAAATGCTAATGAATGGATTAAACAGCTAATTGGAACTATCCATGTATCAAAAGGAGAGCAAGGGAAATATGATACCATGCACTTGGCATTCATCATAATTTAAAGCATTCACCATTTCCAAACACTGCAGTTCTGAAATAGTGTTGCTCAGACCCTGTATTTCTTTCCTATTTAACATAATGAAGAAATTAATGTGACATTTAGCATTGCATTTCTTGTTTCAGAAGAGTTTTGACTTTCATTAAATTAACTGTATTCCAAGAATTATCTTTTATCTTATCTTTTTTCTGTTTGCTTAGTAAACTTATTTTGGTGGGACTTTATTCTAAATGAGTATAGGCTTCAGCAATGTGGCATTAATCTGGACATTCCCAGTTGATTCTGTGAGATACCAGAATCCCCCCCCATCCCCACCGCTATAAAACAGTGACTAAAATTATGCAACATTGCCAAATGTCTTGAGCTGTAATGAACTTGAAAATTTTGGAGCATTTTTTTCCCAGACGCATGCCCATAGCACCATATATCCAGTTTCTTTTACAAATTTGGATAATTTGTTACTTTATGGACCTATGATTTTACAAAAGGTGATCACATGACCCCAGGACATGCAATGGTCATAAATATGAGTCAGTTGCCAAGTATCTGAATTTTGATCATGTGACCATGGGGATGCTGCAATGGTCGTGTGACAATGGTCATAAGATACTTTTTCCTGTGTCATTGTAAATATGAATGGTCACTAAACAAATTGTTGTAAGTTGAGGACTACCTGTATATATAATTATTCATTTAATAAAACAAAATAAAAAGAAAAGAAAAATACAGGAAAGAAGAAAAAAGACTAAAACGTTACATTTCATTTCCTTCCTTCCTTCCTTCCCTTCCCTTCCCTTCCCTCCCTCCCTGTCTTTTTATTTTTAAATAAAAATCATTTCAAAGGGCCGGTTTTTCCTGAGAACAAATTTAAATTTCTTGTTTAATGACATCCAATTATATCTAGCTGGCTTTAATCCTGGAAATTCCAACCATAACTAAAAATTTCCACAAGTGGTTTCAGTGGTTCTAAATAATGACTCTCTAGTAATACCTGTAGTAATGCACATGCTACCTCATTTTTTAAAAAAACTGTAAGTTGAAAGTATGGTTAAAGGTACCTTGAAAGTCTGGAAAATTAAAGTCCTATGTCTCGATTTGCACAGGGAAAACGTTGGAATTGTTACCATTTTATAAATATTTTAATAATTAATAGGACATAACATAGGACTTGTTAATTAGACAAAACCATTTTAACACGGACATCCCTCTTACAATGTACATCAGGTTTTTTTCCCCTTCCCAGTGTTTTCCTGCAGGTTTAGGGTCTGCTTTTCCAGGTCAACTGAATATTGATCCATTGGTTGTGACAGGAATTGATGTCTGGCTTATAAGTGCTGCCTAATGTTTTAGACTGAGAGAGAGTGACTGGTCCAAAGTCATCTAAATGGCTTTCCTGCCTAAAGTATGACTATAATATAGTCTCCTGGTTTTTAGCTTGGTGTCTTAATCATTACACCAAGCTGGCTCAAACCTGTTATTCTGTATTAAAAGTTAAAATTATTCCCGTGTTTTTAAATATTGTCATTTTAAACTGTTGCTAGCTTTGAAATCTATCCCCAGAACAGTTACATGGTGTAGACTGGACTTTCTAATTACTAGAGTATATTATTCTTGATTTTTTTTGTCTGTAATCTACAAGGTAACAGCAGTAACAGCAACAACAACAACAAAAACACTTACAAAAATATGATGTATAATCTAAAACATTCATGAATTATAACTTGTATATAATTTCTCACTTTTTAAAAACTGGGATAGAAAAACTTCTATCACTAGTAACAATAACAATAATAAAGCCACAGACTTCATTGAGCCAATGTAATATAGTTGTATAAATATAATTTAATTATCCTTGGTTTAGGCTTTTGGACTCCACTTCCAGTAGCAGATCAGAGTACAGCAAAATCTTAGCCTTAGCTCTACTCTTATCTTGTAGACATTGGTTGATTCTTCATAAAAAACTCAGAGGGCTAACACCAAATGAATATTAATTCAGATCACTTTAAAAAATACATTTTATTTGACATCATAAACAGTACATAAACTGAAAGTGATTGTATCATTATTGTCTTTTTTATTGTTTTCTTCATGCATAGTAATTGGGTCACACTAAGTAGATTTATTATTGAGCTCTTAAGAGGCCAATTATTGTCTAGCTTACAAAATTCTAGGTTTAGGTCCTTCCTAGAACACCCTTCATTTCCAAGCATTCATAGCAGTTGTGTACTATATTTTTTTTTCCTGACTAATGTCAATGTGACTCTTTAATCAAGAAATATACAAGGTATTTTTGAAAAATCTGCAAAATGTAACGGATGCTTAGGCTATGGCTGGTTCTGTAAATTTTCAGGATACATGTTCAGTATATATTTTCTTCCCTGACATAATCCACAGGTACCATCTGAATTATATTCTAGAGTTACCTCTAGATGTCACTTCTGGATTCCACATAGGGAGCATTGTATTATGATATTAAGAGAGACAGAGACAGAGACAGAGACAGAGACAGAGACAGAGACAGAGACAGAGACAGACAGACAGACAGACAGACAGACAGACAGACAGAGAACACCAGACTTTCTGAATGTTTGTTTGTTCCACAACTATTCAGACTTCTCTTCTCCCCAACCACTGCCCACACTGCCCACAGTATATGGCAGAAAAAGATCAATCACTCAATCTGACAAAATATACAAGGTGTTTTGCAGCATTGACAGCACAACAATGTGCCAGAGTTTCAACACCCATGCAAGTTGCATATTATTTAATCTTGAAACACAGATGTGGTGGATTATTAAAACAAACAATTTACAAGTAATATTTCCAGTATGCAATGTATCCTAAAATACATTCCTAAAGCTATAATCAAGCTGTACATATATGTTTCTTGGATCAATCTTAATGATGTTTATATTTCTGCATTTCTGAATAAATATGCATGTTGTTGTTCTTAGTTGTAAAGTTGTGTCCGACCCATCGCGACCCCATGGATAACTTTCCTCCAGTTGAAAAAATGATCAATATTTTTAAATTAAGAATGAATTACTGATTCCATTATTATGTGCCCATAAATTCTCATTACTTCACTCCACTTGGAGTATTTAGATACAAAAAAATTAGGCTTCTGTTCCATTAATAGTTGCACAGAAGAAGGAGTTTCTGAAAGTACAACATGCATGACATGCTACATCTGTTAAGGTTCTATTTTCTACATAACTATTAAAGGGGCAGAGGACCTGTCCTTTCTGGCACTTGGCCATCCTAAATATATCTGTGTGGTAGATTATAAATATTTAGATTTATTTAACCAAATGGCAGGGAAAAGAAACAATGAAGAATTTCAGCAACTTAGCTTCCCTTCTGATTCTCATAGAGTGTGCCAAATAGGGAACATTCTCAAGAAGCTAATGCAAAGCAGTAAGATTTGAAAAGACCATATTAACTTCTACAGTATATATTGTCACTTCAAATATATTGTAAATTGTCATATTCATTTTAATCTTTTAAGAAGGTATTTTTCCTTTTGGCCCTAAATAAATTTATTCTGAAGCTACAGAACCTTTTGCATGATTTTGGATCATATCTTGGGTGTAATGCTGACTATAGCATTCAAAAAGTGAATAAAGAACCATCATAATCAAGATTTAACCAATTAAATACATTTGGGGGGGGTGATTTTTTCTTCCACAAATCACTTTAATAGTAAAACTATTTATGAGACAATGGGTCTTTTGTGCTTTTTTAGCTTGTTATTTTCTTGCAGATATTTTATTTTCCAAACTAGATAACATCCTCAGTGCTGCTGGATCTTTTGGTTTAGCAGTTCCAGAATAAAAAAAATTAAAAGAGTCATCTACAACATACAATGTAAGGACTGTAATAGCCACTATGTAGGACAAACAAGCAGAAGACTTAGTGCATCAATAAATACCAACTTGCAGTCAGAAGAACATGATGACTCCTTAATTTCCTAAAACATGAACAGACTTAACCATTGTTTCAGATGGGAAACTGTGACCATGCTAGACCAAGCCAGGTCCAAAAATGCTAGAGAATTCATGGAAGGCCAGCACTCTGACAAATCGGCCATCAATACGTATATAGGTATATAGACATAAGCAGCATCTACATATCATTCAAAGGGTCTGGTGGCTCAGCAGACTGATAGCATTATGATTAACACCAGCTGTCTGCAATTACAAGGCTCAAGGTTGACTCAGCCTTCCATCCTTTCTAAGGTAGGTAAATTGAGGACCCAGTTTGTGGGGGCAATAAGTTGACTTTGTATAAATATACAAAAGTATGAAGGCTATTGCTTAATGCATTGTAAGCCGCCCTGAGTCTCCGGAGAAGGGCGGCATATAAATCTAATTAAAAAAAAAGAGAGAGAGACATTCAACAAGCCAAAAAAGGAACAAAAAGAACCAGCAAACAACACCAGCTAAACAGAGATTAACACCAAGATTAATATCAGACCAACAATCAAGAAGCAAACAATACCCCAATCAAGGAATGGTCAAACAAGCCAACAATAAACAGGCCAATCAAAGAACTACCAAGATCACCCCCACTAACACTGACAGGGCAAGCCACTAGAATGATGTTTGATGACAGCAAACATTACTCCTTACCAGCAATGATGATGTTACCAATATTGGGTAATGAAACATCTGCAAGAAATCAGCCAAGCTCAGAGAGCACCAAGGAGCCCTAATTTCAACCCTGAGCTACAAATATTTTCCTCTATTTATGAGGCATTTGTTAAAGTAAAAAAAATAATTAATTAGATTTTGTAAAGTTAAAATTGTTTATGTTGACATTTTCAGTTATATGAAAGAATATTCTATTCTTTCTGATGTAGAATTTGATTTTTATTCTTTTGCTATTACATGTTCTCAAAGCTTCATGTGTGTCCTACTGTGCCAATGTAAAGCAAAATTGACCCATAGATTCAGTAATTGGCGGTACCATCTTTGGCTGCAATAATGGCAATCAAAGATTTCCTGCTGTATTTCTCAACCTTAGCAATTTTAAGACAATTTATAACTAATATTTCCAATATGCAATGTATCCTAAAATCCTAAAAAATTTAACTTTACTGCTAGCTGGGGAATTCTGGACTTGAAATCCACATGTCTTAAAGTTGCCAAGTTGAGAAATACTGGCTTCCTGTAAATCACTCTCACATATTGCTATGAAGGCAAACTGTAGATGCTAGAAGTTGTTCTGATTTTTTAATGGCTTCCTGGAAAATTTTATGTCCTGCTCTTAGCAGGATTTTAAAATCTTCTCCATGTCATGACTTTGCCCAACTATGGATCAAGTGTAGCTTCAGAGCTTTTGAAATGCTTTTGCAATCTTTCACCAACCGACAGCTAGCAAGGTCATTAGAAACTTATTTCAATAGGGCACAAAGTGCCATTGATTCAATATATTGAGGACTTCATTGTGAAGGGGAAAAAACTCAATTAACCCTGACTGTTTAATAATGTAGTTGTGCAAATGGTTCTAGTTATCCCTTTAGTTGATTTAACAAAATTAACAGAACAATTATTTTTTTCAAACTGGTTCAGTTGCATATTATATTACTTTGATGCCTGTTCATTTATGTTATAATGAAATATTGGTATTTGTTCAGTTAGAATCCTCTTATGTATAGAAATAGAGCCTACATGAAGAGAACATCAGAAAACAAAGAAGTGTAAAAATCAGAAAATCAAAAAGGTGTGATTTCTATATATATGTATGTATGTATGTCTATATATACTCTTACACACTCACTCTGGTGTGTGTGTATCTGTGTGTATATGTATATGTATAGCAGCAGCAGCAGCATCACTTTTAGCCATTGCCTAGCCACTACAGGATGGAGGCCGGTTCTGCATGTTTCCAACCTATACAGTCTTGAGCTTTCTTTGCCAATTGGGCCTGCAATACTTGTATATATATTAGATGGATGATAGATAGATAGATAGATAGATAGATAGATAGATAGATAGATAGACAGACAGACAGACAGACAGACAGACAGACAGACAGACAGACGGAATTGGAGTTGGAGTTGGAGTTGGAGTTGGAATTGGAGTTGGAGATGATGGAGATGGAGATGGAGAGAGAGAGAGAGAGAGAGAGTTAAAGAGAGAGATAAAGAGATAGAGATAGAAATATATATTAGCTTTCTAAGAAAACCATTTATTGGGTAATGAATAAACAAACAAACAAACAAATATGTTGTCTACATCAGAATTAGGCCACAAAAAACATGGCAGCCTACACTTTTTGATTAAGTGAATGAGATACTGTCAGAAAACGGTGAGACTCCTTTTTTCTCTCCCTCTGTATTTAGTATGGGAAAAAATCTTTTTAATATATCTTTTCATTTATATCTTACTAAGGGAAGTAAACAAAATCATTAGCACTGCTTTAGTTAGCACTATGGGTTTTTTCTGTTTTAAGCAATGTGCAAACTGAAATGTACAATTGTGATATCTTGATGCTTTTTTGAGTCATGGTGCCTGCTTAGGTAAGATGCATCTTCAAGCTACAGCTTTTGTGGTTTCTTTTCAGCACTGTAAATCGCTCTAGTCATATGATGGTTGAAGAAAGGAAAACTTAGTAAAGCTTCCAAAACAGAAGACTATGTAAGAAATAAATGTTGGTCTATCAGACAACTTTATTCATGTTTTAAGAAACTGGAAATTGAAATGTAAATTAATAGTGAAGGGAGAATAGAAACTCAGTTTAGCATCCCATCCAATGCTAGCATCGTATCCTAAGGACATGCAAGAAAATTCCAAATCCATAGAAAATTGCAAATATTATGAGCATGCTATGCTGACATAAATTAACCATAACCTCATATATTCCATATTCCATTTACCATGATAGAAGCAACCTGAATTATAATAGAAGAAGGGTCTCCATAGCACTGTTGTTTGATGCCCAAAGTAACTTCTTGTGAGATAGATGTCCATATAAATATGAAAAATAAGTAAATAAAATAGCACCAAGAATAAGTGCCACAGTCTTTATGCCTCTTCTATCTTCACTTAGAACTTTTGTCATGGCAATGTTGTCATATACACACAGGAATAACCTATAGTGGCTTCTCTCTGTGTCAGATGTATATGTACGTAATAAAGTGAAGGCAGCAATGACATCTGCAGCTTCATCTCCCAAAGGATTTTAGCTTTGTAGAAAAGCATTTCCTGTGCGTGCAGCTGTTTTCAAGATCAGCCCAAATATCTTTAAGATAAAAACAGATACCTAAAATCTTGAAGAGGTGTCCCAATCTTTTTGACCACACTGGGATAGATAAATCAATGATTTGCTTGAATAGAAGGCAGTTTCTGGATTCCTCAAAGGGAATTTTTTATACTAACAAATTAGTGGTGGTTTGTCCCCGATTCGGACCGGTTCACAAGAACTGATAGTAAAACTGGTAGGAGGCTCCGCCCACTGACCTGGACATCATTAAAGGTGATCTGCGCATGCGCAGAAGAGCGTGCGCGATGCGAACCAGTAGTAAAGGTAAGTAGAACCCACTGTAACAAATGCTTAAAAATTATTTATCCCTAGGAATTAAAAACAACTTTTTAAAAATTGGCAGCAGCCTAGAAATAATTCTTTTACCAAAGGACAAACAAAACATGCAAAAGGAGTGATCCTATCAGCCACAAATATTATTCAAATCATCCAGTAATTATATCAAAATTTAAGGGGATTTACTCTTCATGAGAGCTTTGCGATTCCCATTGTGGCTCCAGAACTTTATCATGATGTACAGTGTAGTGTAGTGTAGTGTAGTGTAGTGTAGTGTAGTGTAGTGTAGTGTAGTGTAGTATAGTATAGTATAGTATAGTATAGTATAGTATAGTATAGTATAGTATAGTATAGTATAGTACAGTATCAAACATGACAGCTTTGTATTAATGGTTGTTTTATGGATGGGGAGCACATGATAATATTCAAATAATGTAATGGTATGTGGAAATAACAGAAGATGAGGAGAAGAGATGCTGCCTAGGGAACAATCAGATAAATAGTGGGGGCGGGAAGCCCACAGCTGAATAACAGGCAAAGAAATTAACTTAGAAAGTATTCTTCTTAACTTATCAAGTGAAAAAAGAGACAGTGGGAGATCTGTACTTTCAAATTTGCAAGATTCACTTAATGTAGCTTTACAATAATGTAGAATTAGCTCATCTTGTTATGTTTCCTGTCTGATCTACTTGGGAGGATGACAAGTACAAACTAAAAAAAGCCCTGGCTTCTGAGTAATGGTGACATAACAGAACCAAAGAGATGGGTTTAAGTGTCGTTCTTAGTTGAGAGAAACTTATATCATACTAGCGGATAGCCCAGCATTGCCCAAGTATTTATTTATCTCAATCCTGTATTAGACAGGAAGAGCAACTTCACGCTGAGCCCTGATTTCTGTGAGAATTAAATTAGTTAAAAATGTTTTCCCTGTGCCCCAAGAAGCATCAAGAAAAATTATACCACCTTGTTGTTTTGCTAGCTGATCCATGATCATTTGGTATGCTTTTTTCTGATCTTGATTTAAAAGGGGATGGAAAAGCGGCCGGGCTGATTTTCCGGCACCTCATAATCAAAGCCTTGTTGAAAATGTCCAGACCAATGTCGGATTTTCCCCCTTACCAGAGGAAGCCCCCTTGTGGAATACTGTGAAGCCGTTACCATGGCAACTTCACTGTGCTGTACAGTAGAAGCCATCTTAAGGCAGTACAGTAGAAGCCATTTGAAGGCACAACAGGCTGTATCTTAACAGAACACACACACCAAGGGTTGTTAAGAGTGTCTTACCCCCACAATATTTTTTTCCAGAGAGTCATCTGTGTATGAAATTGGTTGAGGCATTCCAGAGCTATGCTGGAACATATACACACACACAGAGAGATATAGATATATAGATATAGATATATGTTTTCTGAGGTTTTTGCGGGTGTTTGTATGTAGGTCTTTGGTTATTCGAGTTTTCTCCTGCATAAAATTGGAAGTGTCTTGGCGACGTTTTGACGAAGTGTCATTCGTCATCTTCAGGCTGGTGTTTTCGGCTTCGTGCACCTAGAAACACGAGCCAGCAAATGGGCAGCAGAGTGTTTGCTGGCTGCCAGAAAAAAAAAGCCTAGAAACTAGTGGATTGGGATTTCACTGAACTAGGGCTGCATAAAAATCTTGGTTTACGTAGGAAGAAACCTGGCTAAAGAGAAATACACACACACACACACACACACACACACACCATGTTTTCCTGAAAATAAGACCCTGTCTTATTTTTTTTTTGAACCCTGAAATAAGCACTTGGCCTTATTGCTATGTGCTCAAAAGCCCGATTGGGCTTATTATCAGGGGGTGTCTTATTTTGGAGGAAACAGGGTGTGTGTGTGTGTGTGTGTGTGTGTGTGTGTGTGTGTGTGTGTGGTTTTAGATTAAGGCAAGTCTTATCTTTATACTGTGTCTATTTATCATCTATCAAGAGAATTCAAAGAAATTTGAAAAAATCCACAAAAAATAAAATCTGCTACCCAGCAAGTTTCATTATAAAGCAATGTAGTAGATTTGTCTCCATGTATATGTTCTTAGGGTGCATAATAACTGCATAATGAATTCCTCACAGCTAATGTTATGACAATAAAAGGCCTTCATTTACATTGAATAACTGAAAACTTAATGTATCAATATGGTTATTTGTGAAAATGATTCAAGAGTATTTCCTTTTGTGTGGCAATAACAACTTGAATCAATGTGTTTCATTAGACAAATTGCCACAATCATATGCTTACTTTTACGGTCACAGGAGAACTATTGATTTTTTCCAACATACATTGTTTTTTGTTAGAGCGAATACCATGTCTCAAATCATGATGCAAATGCTGAACACAACATGGAGGGAATTCAGGAAGAGGATGGCAGCAGTGAGAAATAATTCAAATTTGTTTACATGTGGACTGCATTAAAAGTTACAAGTTACAAAGGAAGACTATTAGAACAATATACTCCTTTAAGCTCTACACAGTGTATGGGGAATACTGCATGTGGCCTGGCAATTTCAACAGAAGGATATGAATTGAGACAAAAGGAGAAGTTAGATCTATTTAATTTGTGAAGTGAGAATCAGTATAAGAAATTCTCTCAGACTGGAGGGCCTGGCTATAATATATTTTATACACACACACACACACACACACACACACACACACACACACACACACATATATATATACACACACATATACATATGAGAGGTAAACTTTCAAAAGCTGGATTTCCTTCTTTGGCACCCATTAGAAGTGCTTGAAAATACCAAAAAAAAAAAAAAAAGGCTACAAAATGAAGTGGCCTTTAGTGAGTGCCAAACTAACTGATGCTTATAAATTTAAGATCAAGAGTTACGTCAGTGCCCTTAGAAGAACTTTCAGTAAAGGATCTTATGTACAGTGATTTCAGTTAGAAAAAGAAAACTGAAATGGATTTTTGGGACATGTCAAGATCACCAATCCTGATTACTGAAATCTATAGTGTGAATTATCTGCAATCATTGATTTTCTGTTGGTTATCTGGCTAAAAAGCCTGTCTTTTCAAGAAACCAAAATGACTGAAAAAAGCATTCAAGCAAGTTTGCCAAGCATCTATCTGCCTCTTGCTAAAACTGGCCTATATCCCCAAATTCAAATCTATCTTTGTCATGATATATTATTATTCTGTTACATCTCTCTAGACTGCTTTTCAACCAATTCAGGATAATGATACTAGAAGATAAGATCTGAAAAATGATCATATGTATAATCCACAATTAATATACTGTAGCCAAAAAACCTCCCCAGTTAACTGTCTAAAGGCAAACGAAGAAGATTTACATGTCACAGTAAAAAAAAAACTAATTTTACTTACAAGGCTTTCTATCATATCAATAAGAAAAAGAAAAGATAGAAATGCACAGGAGGAAAACAAGAAATCAACAAGATTTGCTTCAGCAGGAAGCCAATAGCAACTAATACTTAGACGTTCTGGTTCAGAAAAATTCTTGTTCAGATCTCAAATTTTTCAGTGCTGTTTGAGTAAAGGTGCATTCTTAGTACATAATAAAGAATCTTTAGTCTTCTGCATTTGGGACATGTAAACATGTGAGGTATAAAATGTCACACAGTAGTAATTTACAGGATTTTTAATGTTTTAGAGACTTATGACATTGCATCATCCTAATGGAAAAATCACTTGAAAGAATATGCAATTATGTACAATAACATAAATACAAAAGTGAACTAGAGCAAGTGGAATAGATGCAAGTATCTGTAGAAAGCATTAACAGTGTATCCTCTTAGCAAACTTTGCATATGCTTATCTTTGATATTCATCACACCAATCCAGAAGTTTTTTCTGAAGTTTTATTGAGATTGCATTCCCACTTTTCAGAGTGGCATAATACTGGCCATTTGGGTAAAATCCACATTGTTCCAGACATTTTCAATAAAGATGTTGTAGCAGAGTATAAGATTTCATTCAACTTCATATTCATACAAGAAGAATCAGAACATTACAACTTAATAACCATATGAAATTTCCATGAGATAGTCATGTTTTGTCATTATTTGATTATAACAGCAAACAGCATAAGACAGAGCCGTTTGTCTAACTACTTTATATTTTTTTAAATGTAATCCTATTTTATTCAACATCCTAGAACTGAGCTAAAAAAAAACTGCTCACAGATACCAAAATAATGTGATAGCATTTTTACTAAGAACAGCATTAAACTATCCATGCTGTCATGATTTTAAAAGATTCACTTTTGTGACAAGGTCATTTTAGTGCAGATTTTTTTTTTTTTAGTAAGAAAGTGAAAGCATTGAATGAAGTAATGAGAAATGACACTTGCCAGCAAACTGTCTTTTTTGAACCTGAAGTAATGCAATAAAAGGACACTTAAGCAAATTCCAGCAACAAAAATTACAATATTGCCTTGTACTTTTTTCTCTGTTCACTCTGTTAGTTTGATTATATAACAAAACTATCTTTAATGGACAGGAGGTGAGAGGGGAGGGGAGGGGAGCGGAGGGGAGGGGAGGAGAGGAGACAGGAGAAAAGAGGAGAGGTAATGATTACTAACAATGATTGTTTGCTAATGAAAATGTAAGAGATTCCAATTTTTATTATTTCTTTTCTATTATTGCATAAATCTGAATGTTATTATCTTCTAAACCTATGCTACAGATATTTATTTTTCAAAAGGGGTTTTTCCTTGGATACAAAAAGAAAACTGGAGCTTCATCAGCCTTTATTATTTTTCATATTGTTTCACAAGATCAACTTCAGGTTATAACAAATTCAGTCCATTGTTTCTTAAAACTCCAAATATATTTAGAATGAATCCATTAATTTAAACTACAGCCTTTACCAAAATTTTAGCCACATTATAACATAAGAAGTAAAAGAGTTCAGCAACTGAATCTAATTTACATTTTCTCAATCATTTTTCTTTGCTTTAAAGCACAAAAAAAGCCCTGTATATTTTTGTGAGCTTATGTGTGACTGCACACTGTCCTATTTTATCTAAGATTTTGGCAGCTCATAAGGCATAAAACAACAATATAATGTAACAAAACCAATAACTACATGAACTAGAGGCCATAAGAGATAATTAGCTTGTCTGTACTACTTGTCTGAGAAAATTGTGACTCAGAAAACACAAAAGAAACATTACCTGAAACCTTCTCCCCTTGGTATCTCATCTACGATGCTGGGTATTCAGAACTTCCTGCATTTAATAACCAGAGAAATTATAGATAACTGCAAACTAAAAACTACAATGAAATACTAATGGAACCAGAAGGGAATCTGTCACTGCAACTGTCACAATGCTTTGCTATGGTATAATTCAGGGGTGGGTTCTACTTACCTTTACTACCGGTTCACAACGGGAGCTTTCACATTCAGGTTTTCCCAGATGTGCCAATATGACATCTCAAATAAAATGGAACTTTGAGGAAACTCAAGTCTCGGAGTTTTCTTTTATTCGGGGTGTTACTTGGAACCCTGACCACCTGGCAGTGATATTAGTACCTCACTTGATCTTGATTGTAGCCCTCTGTTAATTCAATTTAGGATTACATTGGCTTCTTTGGCTGCCGCTGCTGGCTCATATTTAACTGGTTGTCCACTAAGACTCCAAGATAATACCCTGTTTCCCCTGAAATAAGACATCCCCTGATAATAAGCCCAATTGGGCTTTTGAACACATGGCAATAAGGCCAAGCGCTTATTTCAGGGTTCAAAAAAATATAAGACAGGGTCTTATTTTGGGGGAAAGACGGTATTATAAACTTGGACTATAAGCCTCATGTTGATATTTAGGCCAGTGACTAATTAGCATAATAACCAACGATTGAATTGTTCACATTGAATAAAACAATTTCTGATTTTCCGAATGGTGATTTTAAAAAATCGATCATTTAGGCAATCCAACTCTAAGATAGATAGATATGTATGTATGTATGTATGTATGTATGTATGATATATGTGTGTGTGTGTGTGTGTGTGTGTGTGTGTGTGTGTGTGTGTGTGATAAATAAAAATATATGGATTATAATAATGAGGAAATGACTGCTAAAAGGAAATCTGAACTAAATATTTTCTGAAATATTTAACCAGAGGGCAAAAAGTCATTTATTAATAAAATGTTTCATATTAATTACTGTCAGAACAGAAGGGAAAGCTGGAGTGAGATATAAAACTCTTTTTCATACTGAGAAAGAATAAAGGGGAGAAGAGCTCTGATTTCAATAAAGATTGCTTTTGTAATTCCTTATTCATTTATGAATGGCTATATATTACAGTATTTTACCTCCTTTCAATCATTACTAGAAACATCTAGGATTTCATTATGACTTTGTAGTGAGAATCTATTGAGTTAAATATGAAAATGTCAGAAATGTCTTCTAAATAAAGTGCCTATGGAAAAAGGGTAAATTGATTTAATGCTGAACATTTAATCAAAGGGTTATCAATCTATTCCTCAAAAAAATTGTCATGGGACTATGACAAGCAGAAATACTGGGTTCCAGGTATTTCTAAGAATGCTCAAGAGCAATCTTATAGATAAAGATAGTGCTAAAGGCTGGTGTTTTGTTTTGAAGTATGACAGCTTCCCAATTAAATGTTTTTAATTAAATGTGTTTTTTTAAAAAACAATCAAAAGTTTAGGAAGAAGGAATCCTAGCAGAAACTGAGAGGAAAAAGCAAGAGAGAGAGAGAAGGACAACACACTGTCATCTCGGTCATCGTCTGACAGAAAAGATGGAAAGGAAGACCAACTTTTTTCTGTTCATAAACTAAACAAACTCAAATAGCAACTAACATTGCTAATAGTCTATATAATGATATTTGTGCATCCAGGCAATATTTACATCACAGACCAAATTGTTTTCATTGTGTTTTCTTAAATGAGTACTATAACAATCCTGTGGAGCAACTCTGTTATTTAGAGTAAGCTAAGAGTGGGTTACATAGCCAGACCTTCCCCAACATTACTTTGTAGATGTCAAGGCAGCCAAGTCATACCACTGTAGTTTCGTAGCAAAATGCTGATCTTTGGTGGTGTACGCTTCTTTCCAATTCTGGTTGTTAAAAGTTTTAAAACTATTGTTTGACACATTCACTTTAGATCTCATGTGGGAAGGACATGTAGGGCAATGATAATGTGGTACCCAGAATTCCTGTTTTGCTGGAGAGGTTGGGTAAGAGAATAGAGTGGGAAGTAGAACTGATCTGTTCTAGATTTAAAGACCCTGTAGCACCCTTTAAATGTATATAGTCAAGGCTATGGTTTTCCCAGTTGCAATGTATGGCTGTGAAAATTGGACCATAAGAAAGGCTGAGCGCCAAAGAATTGGGGCCTTTAAACTATGGTGCTGGAGAAGACTCTTGCAAGTTCCTTGGACTGCAAGGTGATCAAACCCGTCAGTTCTAAAGGAGATCAACGACTGCTCTTTAGAAGGCCAGATCCTGAAGATGGAACTTAAATACTTTGGCCACCTAATGAGAAGGAAGGACTCACTGGAGAAGAACCTAATGCTGGGAACGATTGAGGGCAAAAGAAGAAAGGGATGACAGAGAATGAGGTGGCTGGATGGAGTCACTGAAGCAGTAGGCGTGAGCTTAAATTGACTCCAGAGGATGGTAGAGGACAGGAAGGACTGGAGGAACATTGTCCATGCGGTCACAATGGATTAGACATGATTTAGCAACTAACAATAACAATATCTGAGTCCTAATAGCACCACCAATTCTGAGTAGAGAAATAAATATGTAAAGTTGAGTGACTGAAGTTGGTTCCCTGGAAGAAAGAACCCAGAGAGGTATTAACAAACAATAAGCACCAGCTGAGTCTACTTGGACCTTTATAAGACATGGACAACACTGAGTGTAGTTGGAGACAAACGGGTTTGTCCAGCAGAAATGCAGAAAATGAGAGAATGAAAAAATAGTAAGATCAAAAGCAGTCAGTGCCATACAATTACTAAGTCTAAAGAACTGCCAAATCCAGCCTGTAAAACAAACATCAAACAATTTAGTTCTATGTCCAAAGTGGTTTGAGTTCAAAATGCAGCTGAGGCACAAGTAAGGATAAAGAAAGCCAAGTACTTATGGTTGTGGGTTCTGGCTATACAAAATAATTCATGCTGAAATAAATGTTACCTTCAAGAATTCTGTACCTTATGCTGCCTTCTTATAATCTCATCTCATTATTACAGTTATAGGTTAAGGTTAAGGTTGATTAAATTTGTATACCGCCCTTCTCCCGAAGGACTCAGGGCAGTGAACAGCCAAAATTAAAATACATACAGTAGAAAAATTAAAATAAATTAAAACAGAATTAAACCAGTTTGGCTTTCCTAAATTTTTTTTAAAAACCCTTTACCCATAAAATAGCCCATTAAAATTTTAAGCCAGCCTGGCTTGCTGGAATAAGAAGGTCTTCAATGCTCGGCGGAAAGTACAGAGGTCTGGGATCAGTTGTATTCCTGGGGGTAGCTCGTTCCAGAGGGTGGGTGCCCCCACAGAGAAGGCTGTCTCCCTGGGGGTCGTCAGTCGACATTGCTTGACCGACGGCACCCTGAGGAGACCCTCTCTGTGGGAGCGGATTGGCCGGTGGGAGGTTATTGGTGGCAGAAGGTGGTCTCGTAAATATCCGGGCCCTAAGCCATGGAGCGCTTTAAAGATGAGAACCAATATCTTGAAGTGCACCTGGAAGACCACCGGGAGCCAGTGCAGCTCGCGCAGGAGAGGTGTTACATGGGAACGCCATGTCACCCCCATAATTACCCACGCGGCTGCATTATGGACCAGCTGGAGCCTCCAGGTGCTTCTCAAGGGGATCCCCATGTAGAGAGCATTGCATAGTCCAGGCGAGAGGTGATGAGGGCGTGAGTGACCGTGCATAAGGAGTCCCAATCCAGAAAGGGACACAACTGGCGTATCAGGCAAACCTGATAAAAAGTCCCCATGGCCACGGCTGTCACATGCTCTTCTAAAGACAGCTGTGCATCCAGGAGGACACCCAAGTTACGAGCCCTCTCCGTGGGGGCCAATGACTCGCCCCCAATAACCAGCAATGGCATCAGCTGGCTATATCGGGACGCCGGCAGCCACAGCCACTCGGTCTTGGAAGGGTTGAGTCGGAGCCTGTTCCTCTCCATCCAGACCCGCACGGCCTCCAGGCACCAGGACATCACTTCAAGGGCATTGTTGGGGTGGTCTGGGGTGGAGATGTACAGCTGAGTATCATCAGTGTACAGATGGCACCGCACTCCAAATCCACGGATGATCTCACCCAGCGGCTTCACATAAATGTTTAACAGGAGAGGCGAGAGGACCGACCCTTGCAGCACCCCACAAACAAGGTGCCTCGAGGTTGACCTCTGCCCACCAGCCAACATGGACTGCGACCAGTCAGAGAGATAGGAGGAGAATCACCGTAAGATGGTGCCTCCCACTCCCAACCCCTCCAGCTGGCGCAGCATGATATCATGGTCGATAGTATCAAAAGCCGCTGAGAGATCTAATAGGACCAGAACCGAGGAACATCCCCTGTCCCGAGCCCTCCAGAGATCATCAACCAATGCAACCAATGCCATTTCTGTGCTGTACCCAGGCCTGAAGCCAGACTGGAATGGATCCAGATAGACAGTTTCATCCAGGTACTGTGGGAGCTATCGCGCAACCACACTTTCAACAACCTTTGCCACAAAGCGAAGGTTGGAGACAGGATGGTAATTTGCCAAAACAGCCGGATCCAGAGAAGGCTTCTTGAGGAGGGGCCTCACCACCACCTCTTTCAAGGCGGGAGGTAAGAAACCCTCACTCAGAGAAGCGTTTATAATCCTCTGGAGCCAGCCTCGTGTAACCTCCTGGGTAGCTAGCACCAGCCACAAATCACCCTCCCTCTCCTTCGCCAAACAACCCTCCCCCCCAAAACCCTTTAAAAGATTAACTAGTGACAATTTAAAAAAAACCCTCAGCCCCCTCTTCGCCGCATGCCACCTCTCGGGGTTCCAAAACCCGTCATCGAGGTAGTCCCTCGATAAAGTGGAGGGCCAATCCTGCGAGAGGGGGGAATCTCGCAGAACAAGAAGCTCAGCTGCCATGTACATTTTGCTACAGGAGGATGAGTGACCATGTCCCAGAGGTCCAGCATGAGCCACAAAACAAAAAAGAAATATGTACAATAGAGGCAATACCAATGTAAAATCAGCAAATTATTCAGCAAACAAAGATAGTGATTTCATTAGGAAGCTGATTGGATTGTTTTGATTACTTATTGATCAATTGTGCACAAAACCAATTCTACAATCGTTAGATCTGTACAGGGAGGAAAAAGTATATAAAACTAATCAGAGCTACCACGTTCTCTAGAAATAATTAAAGTAATAGAAATAATTTGAATAGGGTATATCTGAAGTATAAGCAACACAAAAGAGATTGTTTCATTGTTTCTCTCAAAACATAGATAAATGGAATATTTTAATATCTACAGTGCTGATGGCAAAAATTAACCAGGTGCAGGGCTCTTTGGCTAAAGATTAAAAGAAGAAAATATGTGTTGATGCAAGATGTTTCCTACAATCTCAAAGATTAAGGTAAGTAAGAGCCATTCTATATCTCATAATGCAATATTACATATTACATAAAATCCCAGAAAAATATTTTTTAAAAAAAAATCTCAAGAGAGAACACTATGACGAGTGGTTTCATTCAGTAACACTTTAAGTGGCTGCCCTCTCTCAGAGATTGTTCCTTCATTATTCTAACTCCCAGAAACGCTATTTCTCCCAGGGTAGCAAGCTCTACAGTGAGTCATTGCTCTGTTGCTCAAATTCATGTGACAGTGGTAGCACAATCTAAGGTTCAAAATCTGGGGAATAGATTAGAGACATAGAGTCTCCAAGTGTAGATCAGATCTCCTGTTTATTTAACATGTATTATTTACCTATTGATATATTTTTAAATGGTTCTGTCCACCATATCAAACAGGCTGACTTTCAGTCTCCTGGAAGACGATGCCTTGGCCTAAAGAAGTACAATAGCTTCTGACATTTCCAGAGATGACAAACAGGCCAGCTCTGAGCAGAGTTCAGTACAATCTGAATTGGCATAAAGACCTGACACTGTAGAAACATTTTTGCAGCTTCTGAGTGTATGCCTATTGCCAAGATTACATGAATACAGCTCATCTCTTGGCAAGGACTGGATATTTTGTTAAAGGATGCGTGGGGTGGAGATGAGAGTGGCTGAGCCACTCATTGGGTTGGTTTCATAAACAGGACTGACAAATAGATGTTTCAGCTCAGACGGAAACTGATATTGCAAAATCCTATCCTCCCTATCTAAAGCTTTGCTTGGGTTTTACAGAGAATTTCACTTTGTACGTGCACTTATTCACTTCTCCAGAAGTCACATAAGGCTTAGGACAACTGGCAGTACACTTACACAGGCTCACACAAACCTGTAATTTAACAAACAAATGAAATCCATTTTTAAAATATCATTAGTCTTTCTAATACGTTTTCCATAACAATTGGAAAACTGTAATGCATGATGTACATGGTGTGTTCTGTAACTGTTCTTCATATAAGAGCTGGGGCTAGATTTTAATTTCAAAATCAAGTATAATTATTTTAGAGGACAGTAGGGAATCTCTGTTTCCCCAGATGTTGCTGAAAGACTGCTGCCACCTTTCTTATAATTATCCCCCAGTTACAGTACTAGAAAGAATGAATGCTTTTAGAGTATACCATCAACTGGCCCCATTCACCTTGTTTATGATAGAAAACAAATTTGAAATACAGTAAATAATGTACCATTATAATTCTTGAGTAGCAGCATTTTCATGTGTTATTTCACAAAATATACACTTTAAATCATAATTCAGTTTTCTGCTTTGGGATGATCCTGGCCTTAGCAAGGCTTAGTTCTATGTAAGCATGATTAGATCTATATATAGCATTGATACAACCTAACATCTTCCAGATGAGTTGGATCACTTCCCATTATCCTGAATGTTCACATATATAAAGGCAGAAGTTCAGTGACTCTGCAGGCATGATCGTGACTTGTTTTACCATTCCTTAAAAATGCCTCTGCTGACTCCAACATGGCCAATTACTGCAGCTGCCTGAGGAGGTAATAATAATAACAGTAACAGAGTTGGAAGGGACTTTGGAGGTCATCTAGTCCAACCCCCTGCTCACGCAGGAGACCTGTACTAGGGATTCGACCTGCCAAACTGTCGACTTTTCTAATCGACAAGCTCAGTGTCTTAGCCACTGAGCCACCTAGTCAAGCTATGTTGTTATGACATATGAAAACTATGACAGGTTATGAGAGCTGAAGATCAACCCATCTGGAGAACACCAGTTTGAGTAGCTTATGCTTTTACTGTTGTATAATATGATATAAATTTTCAAATATGCATATGAATCTGATATGCACAACTAATTTATCATGCAATGTTTCTTTCATAATATAACAGCATGTCTACTGAAAAGAAGACAACTCCTGAGCAGCTAAAGTATTGCCTAGATGCTAGGAATGCAGTAGATTCTTAACTTTAGTATCTGCTGTTATACTTCTATTCCATTTACCATGAATTATTTCAGCCTTCATTAATTACTTACTGGAGACAGAAACATACATACTGTATTCCCATAGCTCCTATGATTAAACAAGACTGAACAGGTTATGAATCCGTTCAACAAGTTGTGCAACTAACGCACGTGGCACTCCAGTAACTATGAATCAGTTCTACTGCTAAAATATCACTTCTCTTATACGGCAGGATTATTATGCAATGAAAAGAGAAAATGAATGAAATTGGCATCTTAAATATTTTCATTTCAGATTAAGATAAATAAAGCATACGAAATGTTACTGAGTAGAAAGAAAATCTATAAAACCTCATAGACTTGTTCTATGTCCTTTTAAAGACACCGTTAAAAGAATTGTGGGTTATTTTTACATTTAGTGTCAGCATTTGCAGTGTGATTCTTATACCTTTTATTAAAGATATATGCTTAAAGATATATATCTGTGTACCTGCAAATTCCTATTTCATTTTTGATAATGATAGTGGTGTGTCACATATATTGCTAGTTGGCCTCAGAGATGAGATATCAGGTGACTCCTCCTTCTCCCAAAACATCCAAACTGCTATCTGCAATTAGTAAGAAGCAGGGAAGTAGAAGGACAGGAAAGAATTGCTCTTTATAATATTAAAAAAAAAAACAGCATTTATAATTGTGCATTTTCACCTTTCAACTGGCTTTCCTTGAATATAGGCAAAATATGCAACTACTAAAAAATATACTGACATTTTACTAATACCAATTCTGATCAGCAGGTTAATTTCATTTCATGCTAGCCCACCACCCCTCCTATCCCTGGACCCAGTTTTCCAGGTCTGTTCTTCTTTTGGCAGCAGAGAATCTTTTTTCTTTCAAACCAGGTTTTTCTCCTGTTTTCCAGACAGAATCTCCCGAGAGCAATGTTTTTCAACTTCATTAATTTTAAGAAGCCTGAACTTCATTCCTAGATTTCCCCAACCTCCATGCTGTCTACGGTGTTCTTGGAGTTGAAGTCCACACTTCTTAAAGTTGCTGAGATTGAGTAATACTGTTCTATGGTACCTAAAATCATAATAGTCCCCTCTCTTGTCATTATCTGGTTCCTGATAGGTATTTAATTGTAACTTGAAAATATTTGAGCTGTAACCTATAGCCAGGATAGAACAAATATTGTATTTAAGACCAATTAGCCAGTTCTGTGCCAACAGAACTTCATGCATTCATACTAAAGGGCTTAATAAGATAAGACGTAATTTATATGATGAGTTAATACCATTAGCCAGTCATGTGGCCAAGCTACTAGAGATAACTCTGTGGTGAGGATCAGCCATAAGAAGATTAAATGCACTGAACACAGCAGTATGAATTGGGACCTTACGGATGACTTGGCTTCAGCATCCAAAAGAATGCTGCCACACAAAAAAGCTGCCAGTTTGAAAGTCTGATTTCTTCATACTCATGAAGTAAAGTGCTAGAATGCTTCCAGGACTTTTTATTCTTTCCCCTTAACAGAACAAATATGTTCCTGACTATTAACAGTAGTGGGCTTTCTTTTCCACTCATGATAAGAAATAGTGAGGAATATCTATCTTCATAGCCAAAGATTCAACAAAACAAGTTGGATCAAATTCATGAGGCACATGAGAAAACCCAGTCAAAAAGAACAAGGTAACATAGAGAAAACAAGTAAGACTTTATTGTTGTAGTTTATCCAGAAAAGCTAAGGTTTCACTAATAACTAATGGAGAAAGTTACATCAGAATCTTGCCATTCCAACAGGAAAGCCAAAACCATCCTCCAGCACACCCACACAAAGGGAAGAAGTACTCCAGGTGCAACCTCCGCATATTCAGTTTTCATCATTTGAAATATCAGAAGGCTATCATGACACAGCTTCCACCCTACATAGTTTTCATCATAATAGTAAACATCAAAGGGGTGAAGTATGTATATATGCAGTTCCCTTTGCATAGCAGTCACAAAGCAGGTGTGCGTCTTTAGTTGGATTTAACAGTATTAAGAGCACCACATATGTCTTTTAAAAATGCTCAGCAGAAGCCCAGGGTTTTCCCTACCCTACCCTACCCTACCCTACCCTACCCTACCCTACCCTACCCTACCCTACCGAACCTCTCAAGAAAACAATGTGGCCAGACACCATTCAGTTTTCTTCTGTACGGCTTTGCTCTGCAGCACAAATGGGTTTGTGTGAACAGGAATGTTCCTGACTACTAAGGCAGGAAAAAAGAACAGAAATGGGGAGTGAGCACTGGGGAGATAAAAGTGTACAGGATAATAAACTGGAGCAAAGAGAAAAATGTGGAATTAGGCACTCACTGTTTGGAGTTCTCTGGAGAGCAGTTTGTCCCTTCTATACAGACAGTGCCACCGCCACTGATCACAGTACAGCTATTCATGCTAATGGGAACTATTTCCAGACCAACTTTATTTAGAAATTTATTAGTGTCTTTGCAATTGTTATCTGTAGCACAAAGCACTTGAAGATAGCATCAAAATTACTAGAATCTTCTGGGAGTTTGGCAAATGTCTATATCTTTTCTTAGGAATCATGAAAGTCAGTATGTGCTTCTACTTTTTAAAATCGTTTTATGCTCCATTATGTTTTGAATGTGTTTAGTCTATAAAATGATTCATTTGCTCAAAGTCAAGGTGACACAACGTAGAAAGCTTGGTTCATAAAATATGAATCCAACAATATTAGTATTTTTATTTTCCTTCCAAGGATTGAAAATAATATGGCAAGGCTTCTGATGAATCACGCCAGGACAAGTTAGCAAGGGGCAACAATCAAATCCAAATACTCAACCATAGTTTCAGACAGAAGGGGGCACTTTTTCAGAATACCTAAGCAGCATGGATACGAGTAGAACAGGAACAGGTGTATTATTATCCATTATCCAAATAAACCTTGGAGTAACTATGTTTCCTTGGTTGCAGAGAAAGCATTGTCATGCCTCAGGCAAACTGAGGCAATAACTCAGACAGAAAATTCTGGAAAGTGGCCAGTAGTTGCTGGAAATATATGCCAAACACCTTGCTTTATGCCTTGTCAAGCTCCTTTTCAGTCTTCAGAGATAAGGGAAGCCCTATCCAAACCGAACTAAAATGGAACTATGTAACTACATTTGTAAATGGAATGGGACATCTTGTTCCACAAAATAGCTCATACTGCTGCTTGGTTGACATGTGAATATAAACTTCTTGCTACCTCATAGGTATACCTGCGTTGATATATATACATATATAAATTCATAGGTACTACCGTGTGTGTGTGTGTGTGTGTGTGTGTGTGTGTGTGTGTGTGTGTAGAAAGCGAGAGAAAAAGAGACAGAGAGAAACAGACAGTCAAAAAAAGTTATTAATCCTTATTTTCCACAATTCTTCTAAGTTACTGGGGAAAAAAAGACATTAACCACTACTGTACAACTATCTTAACAAAACAGTGTACACCTATGGATATTATTCTAAGTAAAAATGCTTCAGTAATATAATAAATGCTCAGGGGAGAGAAGAATTAGAATAACTAGCATTAAACATATTGATCAAAATCTACAGTACCTATAGATAGATTTTTATATTGCCTGATTCTATTAAATACCTGCAAATAATTCATCATGCTTGCTTATTGAAAATGAATATTTTATGTTGTATCAGCTAGCTAAAAGGGTAAATCCAGAGATGAATAAATGAAGGAAGAATAAATGTAGTAAAAATATGACTGTAAGATTTAGAAGAGACAGGTGGAGAGAGATTTCCTGTGTTGGATCCACTTAAAACAATTGATAATTTTGTTTGGAATTTTTACTGCAAGTAATACATATATAGTATTTATTTTAAAGCTTTGCTTTTCATATAAGTATGTTTGTTTTAATGTCCCCTGTTTTAAAGAATGCCATTGGGCACATATGTTAACCTAAATAGTCTATTGGAATGAAAAAGATATTGAACATAAATCATTGTGGGTAGGGGTGGGTTCTACTTACCTTTACTATCAGTTCGCAATTGTCTTAATCGATTTTACAACATTATCCTGGGACACATATATTTGCCTACATCCGTGAAACATTTTATTTTTATAGTTTAAATCATTATGTTTATAAATCTGGGTATCTAATATGTAGCATTTTAAGCAGGGACTTATTTATTTGCTTAACTGTTTAGTGAAAAGAATATTAGAAATGAATTATTAACAGAAAAAAATAACAGAATAACAGAATTGGAAGGGACCTTGGAGGTCTTCCAGTGCAACCCCTACTCAGGCAGGAAACCCTACACTATTTCAGACAAATGGTTGACCAATCTCTTCTTAAAAAGCCCCCGTGTTGGAGCACCAACAACTTGACACTTTTAATTTTCTACAAGATAAAATATGAATATTTTTAAAAAATAATTCAACAGTTCTGTATAAATGTTATACAGTATATTTGAGTATTATAACAGTGAATGTTGTAAGAAATATTATTAAGGTATTTGTTAATAGAGATTATCCATCTCTATCTTCATGCTTCTTTAAGTGACAGTCCAGTGGAAACTTACCTGGATTCATTTATGACAATCAGAACTTGTATATTTTATTTGAGTGTCAAATTTTTAAATATAGTTAAAACCAAACTTGATTTTATTTAAAGAGTAATTTTTATTGAAAAAGGGATTTTTATTTAAAACAAATAAAAATGTTTTTTCCTATTGCATTGGATTTGGCCAAAGCCTAAATCATGAAACAGGCTGGAATATTTCATTTATCATTTCCATGAAAATGTATTCACTTTTTAATGTTTTTCCTACTATAAAGAGGAGCTTTGTACTAGAAAAATAGATAGATAATTATCTAATCTGATATCTAATTATTTTTAATTAAATGTCCAATCAAATCATGCCCTTTTGGAATCACGGAGCCGCAGCTAAATTCCATTAATAGCTGATTTGCATAGGCAAATCAAAATCACATGAAGTATTAGTATTGCTTTATAAAGCCTTAGTAAAGCCACACCTGAAATAATGCATCCACTGTTGGTCAACACATTACACTACAGATGTTTAAACTTTGGGAAAAGTGCAGAGAAGAGCAACTAAAATGATTAAAGGCCTGGAGACTAAAAGATATGAAGAACGGTTGCAGGATTAGGTTTGGCTAGATTAGAGAAAAGAACGACTAAGGGGGGCATGATAGCAATATTTGAGTAGTTGAGAGGCTGCCACAAAGAGGAGGGGGGGGTCAATTTATTTTCCAAAGCACCAGAGGGCAAAACAAAAAACAATGGATGGAAACTAATCAAAGAGAGAAGCAACCTGGGATTCAGGAGAAACTTCCTAACAGTGAGGACAATTAACCAGTAGAACAGCTTGCCTTCAGAAGTTGTGATTGCTTTATCACTGGAGGTTTTTAAGAAGAGTCTGGACAGTCACCTGTCTGAAATGTTATCAGGTAACATTTCAGCCCCCTTCTTGAGCAGGGGGCTGGACTAGAAGACCTCCAAGGTCCCTTCCAGCTCTATTCTGATTCTTTCTGAATATTAACAGTGAAACTGAAGATAGGAATTCCATACTACTTTCTCAAATTTCAAACAAATTTAACTGCCAGAAATATTCCAGACATAGCATCAGAGATAATATAGTAATATACAGTCACATTGAGATTTTTCCTTGGGAAAAATGTTTAATGTTCATAGTTCAAAGGATAAATATTTGCAAAATGGGCTGTAAAAAATCTCAGTTAAATCTACCAGTTGGGATCCAGAACTAAGATCTAAGTTATACAATAAAAGCACCAATGCAAAACCGTTATTAGGGCACTGCAATTGGTGGCAGACCAGTACATGACACGGAAGGTATATTTTACCTGACTATTATTTTTATAAGCATTGACAATAGTACATTAATAATTACATTATTGACGATAGTACATTTGATGCAAGTTATGACAGATCTTCTGAAAATATGTCAGGTGAATTATAGAAATATTGAGAATCTTCTGATCATTATGGTTTCTAGTTTTTGTCTAGTTCAAATGTATCCTGGTGATGATTAGCTTTAAAATGTCTATTCCTTTGAGTGGCTGATGAAGTGGTTCTTAAGTTTCTAAGACTTGTCCCTCTTAAACTCTGGAGATGGAGTTTAGAGAAGGTTCCTGTTGAGCGAACATAATAGGAATATATCTTATATTTTAAGGAAAGGACTTTTTAAAAGTACCTCAACCTTTTCCATAATTTGCGCTATATTCAGCTAAGCTTGGTTGTATTTCTTCTCATTTTCCAGTTTGAATTTTTGCTCCTAAGTATTCTATCTGTTAATTCCCAGTACATTATTTGGCTACCTGGTTACAAATCACAGTTGCTTTAGAATGAAAGTAATATTAATAATTAGTAGTTAGTACTGAAGCAGGTGATTTAATGTATATTATTGTAATAATCTTATTTTAAGGCTTAAGTAACCTCTCCCAACTGGTTTCTCCAAATGTTCTAAGAGTGTACCTGTATAAGTCATAATGTTTGGACACTCCAAAAATATTTGTGCCAACATACTAGGAGCATGCATACCAAACTGGAAAAAGCTATGTCCAGTATCACATTGTTCTCAGCTAATTATATTATTCTGTTTATTTAGTGAATTGGTGTAATTTTAAAATCATTATTGCATATTAAGTTAAAATGTCAGCATATATCAAAGTATTTTTTAAAACTGCCAAAAAATCCAAGTAGCTTGGAACTGCTGATTAATAAAAAGACACAGCAACATTCCTTACATGGATCTAGACAAAGTGGGTACTTCTCGTACTTTATAGAACAAAGAACTAATTAAACAGATTTAGCACTCAGTATTCAGTGCAAATGATCTTTTAAAATTTACTTCCTCTAACTAGAACAGACCCTCCATAGAGCAGAAATTATTTTGCATATTTCAAAGGCTGTAATTAAAATGCCAGAACCATATGGAACATATGGCTTAGACAGCAACACTTAGGTGGTTAGTGTGAAGTGTATTTGTCTTTCTAATGCAGCAGCTATATTATCTGAAATATTTGGTTTTGAACCAAAATAATAAAATCAAATTTTCAATGAAGATGGATATTTCACTCCTGGGAATTGCTATTTGTAACACTCTATTATGCTTTCTGTGGAAAGGAAAAATATGCTTTCTCTATTCATGCATTAATGATTTTCAAATTAAAGAAAATGGATGGAAATCTAGGCTTCTCTGCATTTTCTTTCCCTAAGAGGAAAATGCAAATACTTATCTTGCAAACTATCAAAAGTGTAATAGAATTACAATGCAAACAATTACTTCACTTAAACACTTCTATATGTCGCTGTTGTGTTCCATCAGATCACAACCTTTGCTTCCTTTTCTTCGCATTTCTATAGCTTCAACTTTCACTGTAAGGAATACAGGGCTAGCATAATTGGGGTGCAGACATGCATGGCCTCAGACAGCAGCAACAGCAACAGCATAGAGTTACAGTGTTCATAAAACTATCTAATGATTGTCATGATTTCTACATCCCAGATATGATATAAAATGAAATTTTAAACTTTAGTTTACTAAATGGCAGTTCTGAAGAGTTATCTGATCTGGACTGCAAATATCCAGATGGCGTAGAAATGGTAGCAGTCAGATGACCAAAACTGTCTTTCTTTCCATCTAATGCTCATCCAGATTTTTCCAGTTCAGAACTGGTAGTTTTATCTTCATAATACAGACTAAGAAAAGAGAAAGAGAAGAAACAGCCTTATGATAAATGAATGGCTACATATGATAAATAAATTGTAGAAGCTTTGGTGGCACAGTGGTTAGAATGTGATACTGCAGGCAAACTCTGCCATAGCCTGGAGTTCGATTCTGATGGGGCTCAGGTTGACTCAGCATTCTATCCTTCTGAGGTGGGTAAAATAAGGACTCAGATTATTGGGGATAATATGAAAGGATGATCAAGGAAGCTGGGAATTGTCACTATGGTGTATGTCAATTGGAGAGAGGAAGAGAGAGATGGAAGGAATTATGGGAGGGGACCAATGGAACATGCCAGGTACTCCTTGACATGCCGGATACTCCTTGACAGGATAAACATAATGTGAGGGGTTCCCAGGATTTGATTGGATATGTAGAGGAATTGGCCTTTTACCTTTTCTATTGTAGGTTATGCACTCAATTTCAACCAGAAATTCCCAAATCTTCATCTAAATTCTTGTAATTTAAAAAGGACACTTGTCAGTTCCAGAAGATAGACCAGACCAGAAAATCAACTCCATGATAAGATAAAACTACTTTTATAGAAATTGTTTATGATAACAGAATCTTACAAATTGAATTGTGCTGCACTTCCTCTTCCTTCTTATAGTTCAGTGAATTAAGAAGGCATGTGCCTGAGCTGCTTTCAAATGTCCTTTTCTATACTTAAAAAATGCTTCAACTCTCATGCCTTGCTAATATTCCTGCTTATCTCTGTCAATGTCATCATTATTCCTCACTGTAGATGCCTGATGCTTTTGTTGATTATATAGAAGAGGCCAGAGTATACTAAATTGCACAGTCTCCTATAAGGACATCCAAAAAAGGAATAGCAACATATTCACCTCACATTCTCTTTGACCTGAATTCCCATTCTCTGCAACTTTTGTAGTGGCTCCTGATCTCATTGCGTGCCTGTAGGACCTTGCACATTTAGTCCTTCCCTGAATTATTTGGCAATATACTTTTCCTGCTTACAGCAATTTTGTACCAGAATACGCATGGGTGCTCTCTGCAGACATCCTGCCCTGTCAGTATATGCAGACTCTGTCTAGACTATATTTTCCTGACTGTTGTGCAAAGACCACAAGCAAATTGGAACCCTTTCATGTAGGGATGCCTGGGGAGGCACTCATGGCTGAAAGACTAGATATGCTATGGAAACATCTTTGTCTGCCAGTTTTGATTCAAGGGACTTGGAGCATATCATAAGTTGGTAGGCTACTACCATACGTGAGCAGAATATAATTCTTACAACCACCAATATATATTTTGTGATTTAAAGTGGTATTTTTACAGTCACAATAGGTACATCTGTTCTTTCAAGACTTCTCTTTTTTAATTTTCTTTGGTATTTTTCTCACCCTGGCTTGTGGGATGTGATGACTATTGGGCTGACATCAGTGGTGAAATCTGAACCGGTTTGCTACCAGTTCACTGGCCATGCATGCGCAGTGCACACCAAATGCACGCTGCATGCGCATGCACAGTGCACACCAAACGTGTGCACCAAAGGAGGCTTGGGAGGGTAAGTAGAATAGCAAGGGAGGGATCAGCTGTGCCGCACGGTTTAGCTTTGCTAGAAAGCAGGATTTCCTGCTTTCTAGCAAAGCTAAACCGTGCGGCACAGCTGATCGTCGGAAATACCAGTTCGGAGGAACCAGTAGCTTTTTTTAACTACCTTTTCAACTGAACCAGTAGCTTTTTTTTTTTACTACTGGTTCGCTCTAACTGGAGCGAACCGGTATCATTTCACCCCTGGCTGACATAACTAACAGCAGTCTATTTCTCCACAAGTCTCATGTGAGAAGAGTGCTACTTTGATTGGACCCTCTCCTATTAACCATGTGCATTCAGTATTTTGTCAGTCCTAAACACTTTAACAACAGTACATGTAGAGACAGTACAGGTAGTCCATGTGTAGGAGGTATAAATAAGTCATAAATTCCTCCCATCTATTGGCATAGCAACTGTGCTTGCATGTGATTGCATTCATAAAATGACACAAAACTCCTTGATTTATTCACAGAGAAAGATATCATAAATCTTGACAAAACAAAAGCGAGAGAGAGCAACACCTGCCCTTTTAGAAAACCCTGTCTATTTTTAAACAGTCCACCCTCCTTCTAAGCAATCCAGCTTCCTTTAAACATGACCTGAACAAACTTACATTGCACTTTCCCAGTTCATGAATTAACAGAAAATAGTTGGTAGGGGATAATGATACATGTGTGTAATTCCTTTGTCCAATGTCAATATTAACTATTGTGTCAAAGTTGAAAAGGAGCAATCCAATTTGCCAAGGAAACTCAAAAATAGTACCTTAAGTAAAGCTATGGTTTATTACAAAGATTTAAGTCACATAATCTCAGGCTGCATCTCAATCAAACTTACAGTACTTAGAATCAAACTCAGTTAAGCTCTTATACAACACCAGGATGCATACAGAGAGAATAAAACCTGAAGGTTAATTAATTTAGTAATCTTTTACTCTAAAACAATACTGACAGCTGAATATAAATGAAATAAAGCAGTGCTGCTAGCTGCACAAAAAATGGAAGATGTTTTAAATGTACTGTATGATTAAACTGTAAATGAAACAGTAATTTTAAATTCAGGGATTGGATTATTTTTCTGTGGAGCAACAGTTGGCATTTACGTCCTTAAATAAACACTGAGGATTAATCTAAATCCCTCTTCAGATAGAAGGAAAGCTTCTGTGTATCTAGCAATGTTTGCTAAAGACTGGCTTAGAAAGCTATTATATCTAATATCTAATAAATGAATATTTATATGTATTCAGTTGGTCGTTATTTGTTGCTTCTTTGTTTTGATATCAAATATGATAGCTTCATCAATTGTTCAAAATCATAGAATATCTAGTGAGAAGAGATGCAACTGTAAATTTTAAAATATTAAAATACTAATATACCTTGTTTTGGAACAACATTCCTATCTCTGCTGCTTCAAGAGCTTGTGATTTCTTCACCAATGCTGACATATATAGTTGGTGGAACATTATTTGAAATCAACTTACCAAATCTGACCAGTGGTGGGCTGCTGCCAGTTTGGACTGATTCTAGCAAACCGGTAATTCTGACCATCAGCTGGTCCCACCCTATCCTGTCCTATATGTCCTTCTTTCTGGCTCAGCTGATTTCTGTGCCTCTGCTGTTCTACTGACCGGGGCTGCCTTAGAAGGTAAGAGTTGAGATCCAAATTGCTGTATTTTGGATGCTACGGTCAAGTGTGTTAGGTGTGTGCACGCAAAGCGATTGCTCACAGAACCAGTTGTTATACCTGTTGCAGCCCACCACTGAATCTGACTATTGTACAATGGAAGAGAACAGGACAGGACAGAACAATATCAAAAAAATTGTGTACATACTTACAGGTTTTAATTACTGGTTTCAAAAGATACAGTATATTCTTATGGTTGCATTCTTGTCTTGTCCTAAGCATGTTTATTTGACACAGCCCAATTGGGTTAAGTCTCCAAGTAAGCAAGTTAAGACTGCTATAATGCTTCCCAAATATTGAAATATTTATAATAAAAACCATAATGGACAAGATTCTGTCATATATTTGGGACCCCAATGGAGGAACAGTGTAGTAGAGGTAGTTGATTGAGTAGCAACAGATACCATCTCCTCCTCACTCTGCTCTCACCCTGCCCATGTATAATTAGAGTTTAATGGTTGGTTTAATTTATTTATCATTTAAATATATATGGATCGAGTTTTCTTGTGGTAAGATGGGTGGCCAATCGATTTTATAAACAAAAAAACAAACTGTAAATTAGAATTAGTAGCAGGAATTAACTCCTGAAAATGTTGGGACAGAAGAAAACAAAACAAAACAAAACAATCCATAAAGACACAAATGATTACACTCATATTATCCTACTTTGGACTTATTAGTAAAGATCTATCTCTCAAGATGGCTAGAAGGTGGAAGAAAAGAGAAAATGACTAGCAGGAAGGTTGATGGACTAAGTTACAGCAATGAATGTATCACTGAAAGACCTAAAAGACTAAATTAGGATTTAAAGCGGAGGTATGGTGAAGATGTCTCTGCAAAAACTGTGCTGCCAACTGTAGCATATAAAAGAATTAGCAAGTATAGCAGTTCCTTGGAAACTCTCTGGAGAAGGAGAGAACAAGAGATTACTTACATATCTCCAGACTGCTGTTCCTCCCAAGGGGACTGCAGGACAATAGTTTTCTGCAGGTTTGGGTGCCAGGAGGCAAAGGGATTAGCCATTTTAACTGCAACCCTGCTGGAGCCTTCTAAAAGACACTTTCTAATCACTTGGAAGTTTTCTATTAACCATCCTAAAGGTATTAGAGATCTTTGGAATAACAAATTTGAAAACTCATTGGCTGAATTTATCTTCAACTTTAAAGAAAAGAAGAATTATAAACTTAAAATGTAAAATAAATAAATAAATAAATAAACAGCAAAAAGCTAAATAAGAGTTTGATTTAAGAAAGTTATAAACAGATTACAAACAATTATAATTAAATTCTTGTGGGAAACACATTTATTTTGGCTATCTTGGCTATTGTAAATTATAACAAACCTACGTTACTCTATGATTTTAGAACCTGGATAGTAGGAAGTCTAAAGATTGTAAGCAGAAAGAAAAAAAATACCAGCCTTTTCTTGAGGTCAAATAATACTGGGACTTACAAAATAACTTTGAAAATATTAAAGGAAATCTTTGAAGCATGGAGCCAGAAATTAGGGCCTACAATATCAACACTATCACTTGTCTGCTTCTATGAATAAGCTATGTCCAAAACATGTTACTGAAGACAGAGGTGGACAAATTTTATGTGACAAAATAGAAAATGTACCAAAAGTGGGACTACAAATGACACAACAAGAGAAAGATTTGGAAAGGGAATGTTTACTGGATATACAAAAGAAACTGAACGAGGTTTTAAAAATGAAAAATAGAAACATCAATGATAACTCAGGAAAATGACCCAGAAACAGTTTTCTTTTGGATCTACAAAAGAGGCTTATAATCTCTTGAAGAAATCTGTGCAATGAGATGAAGAAGATTTGAAGACAAATACTATTGAAATAAATCAAAACTGGAAGTAATAATTATTTGTGGGATTACGCTTAATATTGTATATATTCCAAGACATAAAAATTATAGAAGAAAGTTTGAAGGGATACAGAAAACTGGTTGATTTTGAAACACTGTAGTAACTTAAGGCATAGTCTATAATGTTACAGTGTAGGTATTTACCTGAAAGTATGTCACTTTGAATATAACGCAACAGATACACAGGAAAAAGACATTGGACGCTGTAAAATTTAACCTGCATTTAAAAGCAGTCCAAATGGATTTGTTGTGCTATCATTCTTCTAGGATTTATTAATTCTTCAAGGAAAAAATAATTCCATATTGTGGACCATGCATAATTAATTCTCTAGGTGACTTAAAATCCCTATTATGGGGGCAACTTAAATTTGTATTAGTTTTTAATGTTCAACTGCCAATACTTTCAAGCATACAAGCTTCTATTTGGGGATTAATTGCATTCTAAGCAGTGTCCAAAATCTGTTCTAAAAGAATATATATGTGTGTGTGTGTGTGTGTGTATGTGTGTGTGTGTGTATGTGTGTGTGTGTGTGTATGTGTATGTGTGTGTGTGTGTTTTCTGAGGTTTTCGCGGGTGTTTGTATGTAGATCTTTGGTTCCCTGGTCCAACACCTTAAAGCTACAGGACATGAAATTGACTTTAAAAAGACCAGAACTATTGCCAAAACTGAACACTTTAATAACAGAATAATCAGAGAAGCCATCGAGATAGAAAAACGCCCACACAGCATGAATAAACGAGATGATACCTCCTGCCTACCAGCCATTTCAAAACCCACCCTTATTGACAAATGAGTCCCTAACACAAAGAATGACACCAGACCCACACTCACGAAAACCACACAGGATGTCACCACCACACATCCACGCAAAAAGCAGACTCAGACCCACACTGATGATGAGGCACGACCACGGACCAGAAGCCAGACCACAGCTGCATCATTAGCCACTTTAAACCCCTCCAATCCATACATGAAGCAAACTGACTGTCACTGCGTTTTTTGTATTTGTCAGCTGGGCTCCCAGTCTGAGATTTACGGTAGACTGTCTGAACCTTATCTCTAAGCTACTGCGCATGTCCACATTCTTTCACTTTCTTCTAACTTTCTTTGTTCGCCTGCCAAGAGGTAAGGCAGGAACGCTGCCAAGATGTAATTAAAAGCTAGTAAGACTGTTTTTACTTCTTTATAATAAAATGTGTTTTATTAGAATGTACCTCGGGTTTTATTTTCTTTAAAAGTATACTCCAAGAAAAGCCACGGTCCGTCTCTAATTAGATGCAATTACCCCAAAGCGGAATGGGATTAATTGCCACCCTGACACTGACACCCACCATGAAGATGTGGCACAACCACGAACGCGAAGCCAAACAACAGCAACGCAGCTCACTAGCTCAAATCCCCCTGCAACTCAGACTAACCCGAGCACAACCAAGCCCCCACACAAACAGAACACACACCCATCCAATCAGAACACAGCCAAGCCCCCAACCAATCAGAGCACAGCCAAGCCCCCAACCAATCAGAGCACACCTCCACCCAATCAGAACACAGCCAAGCTCCCACCCAATCAGTTCACACCCCCACTGGCAGTTAAAAGGAAGAAACAGCTGCAATCACACATTGCTCCTAGAAGCACAAAGCTGAAAACACCAGCCTGAAGATGACGAATGAGACTTCGTCGAAACATCGCCAAGACACTTCCAATTTTACGCAGGAGAAAACCCGAATAACCAAAGACCTACATATATATATATGTATGGATCTTAGCCAAGATTTTAAACATTTTAACTAACAAACTTATAATGATGCGGGAAAACACTCGAGATTTTAACTTTTTACATACACACACACCCGTGAAAACTTAAGAAGACATATATATATGTCGAAACGTTGCTATAAGAAAAACTTTTAAAGTCACTGGTAGGATTTTAGCTGAGGTTTTAAAGGACCTTGCAGAGGGCTCTGTAAGGATTTTTAGAAGATTTTAAGCTGGGATTTTAACCAGAATTTTAAACATTTTAACCAACTTATTTACAATGACGCGGGAAAACACCCGAGATTTTAATTTTTTGCATACACACACACAAATTGTTGAATAGCACAGTGAAAGTTCCTGAGAAGGTAGCATTTTAAATAGATTCAGGATGATTCTTGTTAAGTCTTATGTTGGCACAGGTATTATTCTAATATGTTCAACACAAGATAATTTATTTTCCCTTCTAGATGTATATGCTTATATTCCAAATGGTTCTGAGGTTATTACAGCTCCATCATTTATAAAGCGTTATCCATATTCAAAATTTCAATTTGTTCAGGATATATGAACTTCATATAATCATCTATAATCTTTGCAGTTTTGTGCAGTTTTATTTGAATGTCCCAAAAAGGAACATTAGAGAAAAAAGCCTTCTATGCATGTTTGCAGACCTGACCTTATTTTTATTAATAAAAAGCCAAAATGACTTATATAGATATACTCTCTATATATTATTTTCCATTGCCATAAAAACTATCTATTTACTACTGTACTTGCTTGTAATTCCTGTATATCAGGAATGCTGTATATCAGGAATGCTGAGAGAAATTGCTTCCTTAGTATCAGTTTCAGTCGGGATCTGCCCTGAAAAAATTCAAAAGAAAGGTCCTAATGGAAAGATGCCCACAAAGTGTCAATTGCCACAATTCCTCATTTAAGACATTAAAGTTTCTGGGTCACAGGAAACAACTTGTGTTTTTCTCTTTCCATTCTAGAATAGCACATAGAAGGACTGATTTTCTTACACAGTTATTCTTTTTGTAGAACTTGGGAGCTCCATTTCCAAGACATCAGCTGAAGTCAGCTATATTAAATAAACCCAAATTGTGCAATAGAAAAGAAAGGAGCTCCCCTAATTTGAATAATATGCAATCTTTTGCAACTAGAGACATGCCAAAGAACTTTAGGATCCATAGGTATTAACATCATAATAAAACTAGCATTAAAATTAAGAGTATAGCATAATGAATTATTAATCAACAAGTATATTAATTATTATAGGAAGCATTTTACTACAGAGAACTTATATGTTCTCATTGTGAGAAAGCTGGAGAGTCAACTATAAAGTAACAGCTTTAGAATACATTATTCCAATCTTGCTAATAACAGCAATAACAATAACACTTAGACTTATATACCACTTTACAGAGCTTTACAGTCCTCTCTAAGCAGTTTACAGAGTCAGCATATTGCCCTCAACAATCTGGGACCTCGGAAGGATGGAAGACTGAGTCAACCTTGAGCCCAGTGAGATTTGAACTGCCAAATTGCAGGCAGCTGGCAATCAGCAGAAGTAGCTTGCAGTACTGCACTCTAACCACCATGGTTCATAATCAATAATAGTTGTTTATTATTACAAATCTGACTGCTAGCCATTAGCCCTGAAAATTATTATTCTGAAAGAAGGTATATCCTTGAAATAATTATAATTACCAATAGGTTTATCCATATGAAAGATTACCAAATCTTCCATTGGGCTTCTCCTCTAATACTTTGTTTATTTAAAGGTTTCCAGGCACCAGAATGGCTTTGGGCAGCTTACATTTTAAAAGAGTGAAAACAATAAAACTTTCCTCTGATATGTATTTTGGGAGTTCATGCACCAAACCCCCCCCCCCCCCCGCAAACCCTAATTATTCACATTTGCTAACTGAAAGATTTGATAGGGAGCATTTTTTTCAGGGTTTAATAGGTCTTCTTTCAAATCAGAATGATATTTGCTTATCCTAATTAAAAAATGTTGAATAGATATACAGGTAGACCTCAATTTACAACAGTTCATTGAGGCCACTAATGAGTTTGGATCTCCTTGTCTGACCGCTCGCTTGTGTTCGCTTCCTCCTGTCTGTCCTATATAGATACAGGGACAATCCATGCAGGGAATCCAGTAGATTACATTGGAAATATCTCCCACCTCCAAATGATCTTTACAATGCATAATCTGTCCTCGTGTGATAGCCTCTGGGCAGTGTGTGATGCCCACTTGCAGATCTCAGAAACTACATTCTACAGCTTCCAAAATGTTTTTGATGTATGACAGGGTGTGCCATGTAGTTGGTCTTGTAGCTTGTTTCTTCTTGTTGTGTAGAGAAAGGAAGAAACAAGGTACAAGACCAACCACACACACACACACACACACACACACACACACACACACACATATATATACATACATACACTTTAATGTGACTTCATATGACTAACAATCTTGAACAAGCAAGATACAAACAAATGTATGTTTGTTTATTATGCAGGCTGTATGTGGGGGCAGGGGAATGAACCTATTCTATACCACTAAACCAGTGGCGGTATTCAGCCAGTTCAATCGGATTCAGGCGAACGGATAGGAGTGGCTGTGGGAGGCTCCATTTTTGTGGGAGGCTCCATTTTCACGTCCCATTTTTGACACTCTGCACATACACGGAAGGCTCTGAGCTCACGCACTCACATTTGCGAACCAGGAGCAAAGGTAAGTGAATATAATGTGCACTAAACACATTCTAAATAAAGTATAGGTAACAAACATATCTATTATTATCATTTAGACTGCTTTTTTCTTGCATATACCAGCTCAAGAAAATCTTGTCAGTTTGAGGCACTTTGGCAATAACTTGAAAAATATTTTGCCTAGATTACAACATACCACGACTTTCCACCTTCTCTGCCCCAGTGCCCTCCTTCCTTTCTGTTCCATGAAGCAATTGCCAATTGATTTCGTTCCTATGGGAGGGTTTTCTTGATATACTTTTATATATGCATAAAGTATATGTATCCAAGAAGAGAGAGAAAGTGACAATGTGAAAATTATGTACACACATTTTAATACATAATACTTTTCAGCATAGCTGAAAAGAGAGAAGTTTGCCAGTTTAAAACCCCTGTAGGAAGAAATATCCTTCTGGGTTCAGCTCCAAGTAGGGAAAAAGACACTGGAAACATGGAGACTGCTTGGAAAGATGGTTTAATGGTGGACAGAATCACATGGTTTGAGTTCCTGAACAGAAAAAGGGGCGAGATGCAGCGAGTCCCCGGGTTTTATGCCTTCTCTGGTTTTGAACGTCCTGGGGCCCAGAAAGAGTATCCTGATTGGTTGTCAGACTCCCAGGGGGTGGGGGTCTTAGCTAGCTTTGCTGGCTGATGTAATCTTCCCAGGTGCTATGTGGTGACTTTCTTTTGCTAGAGGGGTCCTATTGTGTTAGTTTCTGTTGCTAGATGGGTCCTATTGTGTTGCAGATGATGGTCCATTGACAAAGATTGAGTTTCTGCCTCTGGCCCATTGACAAAGGGTGGGGGCAGGAAGATGGGAGCTGCTTCGTCTTTAAAACATGCTTCTCCATTTCTCATCCAGGGAAACATAATATTCTGCCTTTTTAATATTTCCCAAAATATTTCATTCCTCTAGGAAAGGGGTGGGTGCTAACTTCTTACACCCTGTTGGGAAACTTTTTTAAAAATTACTGTTTTTCTTTCCTACCTAGATTTTTTTTTCCTCCTGGGCTTTTTTTTTATGTCTATTTTTTCCAGCCACCTGAGATACAAAGTTTTCATCCCTGCTCCCAGGTAGCTCATTTTTAAAAAAGTAAATCCCCAGAGAGAAAACTAGCTACAGAAGAAAAGAAAATAATGTCTTTTTCAAGTCTCAGGTGTTAAATCACCAGTCTTCTCTATGCTAAACAAAGAGAATAATCAAGATAAAAAATAATCATGTAAGTGTACTGGAAATATAATGCATTAGACAAGGATATACAGAATCGTAACCATTTATTGTTATAATGACATATCATGATATATTTTTTCCTGTCGTAGTTCTCCCACTTTTTATTAGACAACTTTTTATGTGTTCTTTATTTTGTATAGCCATCACTATTAACAGAGCCTTGGTGGCGCAGCAGACTAAAGCACTGTTAAGTAACACCAGCTGCCTGCAATTACTGCAAATTCAAAATTCACCAGGCTCAAGGTTGACTCAGCCTTCCATCCTTTCGAGGTAGGTAAAATGAGGACCTGGTTTGTGGGGGCAATAAGCTGACTTTGTTTTTTTTAAAAAAGAATACCGCTGGGGGGGGGAGGCGAAAGCCCTACTAAGCAGGTATATACAAAAGTATGAAGGCTATTGCTTAACGCATTGTAAGCCGCCCTGAGTCTCCGGAAAAGGGCGGCATATAAATCGAACCAATAAATAAATAAATAAATAAATAAATAAATAAATAAATAAATAAATAAATAAATAAATCTTGTATTTTTTCCTTCTTTCTCTTTTGTTATTAAGGAATAAAATATACATTTTAAAAGTTGCTTTGCAGGTGAATTGGGGGATAATAGAGGCAATGTCATATTTCTGCCCCCTGAAATAGTTGCCTACCTATTCAGTCAGTGAAATAACTGGGCAGGGTGGGGGTGGGGGGAGAAAGCCATTTTTTTTTCTATTAAAGAGTGTGATGAATTCTGACAATTGTTGCTTTTCAAAAATCCAGATCCCAATAGAAAAATGAATATTTATATATGGTGATGTAATCAACAATGTAGTAAATGCACAAATTTCACAGTGGGAGACGAGTAAAATAATTGCCAAAATAGACTTGAGTGTAATACTATAATTTTTCGTTCAATTAGCGAAAGGAAGCTAACTTACATTAAACCACCCAGCGTCACTTAAGTGAGATGGGTGGTATAGAAATGTAGTAAATAAACACACTTGCTTGATTCAGGACATGATTTTACAACAGTTACAGGAATAATTTTGACTTTTAATATAGAGTGGCAGATTTGAGCCAGTTTGGTCTAGTGGTTAAGGCGCCAGGCTAAAAACCAAGAGACTATGAATTTCAGTTCCACTTTAGGCATGAAAGCCTAGCAGGGTGGCTTTGGGCCAGTCACTCTTTCTCATCCTATAATGCCAGGCTTGGGTGACAAGCTGGTTATGCAGTTCCTGTCAACACCCAAGTGATTTAAAAAAAAAAAAAAAGCAGACCCTGCACGCAGGAAAACAGAAGGGGGGGAAATGGCAGGTCCTCTTGTTCTTTTCAGGATTAGTAACAGGACTGCTATTAAATATCATACTTTTATGTCTCTCATCCAATATGCTAAAGGCTTTTCAAAACCACAACTATCAGCACTTAGATTCTACCAAAAGAAATATTTGAATATCTTCCAGATATCTCTAAGCAAATACCACTTGAGAAGGAATAATTGTTACTTGATGGAATAAATTCATAATGTTAGGCAAAATAGTCTGATTTTTAAATCTAAGTAGCAAAACCTGAGTGGAAAACTAGAATATCTATCAATTCAAGTCAATAACTGAATTAATTCTTTCCCAGTTAAATTTTAGGTGAATATTAGGTATACGAATATTAGCAATTTGACCTATATTATTTTTACAGAATATTATATATCCAACTAATTTTATTTGCTTCTGGCCTTTTTGACAAATATGGATATAAACTGATAGAACTAAAGTATCATTTATAGCCTAGCTGTTACATGACTCACCAATGAAAACTGATCCTCCCAATGTTAATTTACTTCCTTTCTCTCTCTCACTCTTGGAGACTAATACAGAAAGCTGAAAGAATAAGCTGAAAAGCTTCCCTTACATGGAAGCTACATACTGTGAAATTTTGTCATCCCTCCTCTCCCCACTCATTTTTCATGAGCAATTACCATTCTGTTGTGTTCTCTCACAGATGGTGTTCTGGAGATATGAAAGAAAACTAAGACTATTTTTCAATCTGTCACAAAACTATCTGTAGGAATGAGTATAGACTGTTGGCTTATAGACACAAAGTCCTCTAAGGAGTACTGTCACTAAGGAATGCTTTTATCCTCAGTGTTCTAAATTAGCTGAAATAGAGGGGCTATAAATAAGGATATAGCTCTATTTTCCATACTTTCCTCTTCTGTGTGCTAGAAGCGTATGCATTACATGAGTTTTGTTTAGCAATTCTAACTGTATAAGAGCTTAATGTTGAATGGTTGATCATTCCTTATTTACCTTTTTAAAATTTTGATAATCAGCTCTCCCATTTTCCTTAGCTCCTTTACTATTCTATTTCCAAACAGGATCATATATGGTTAGTATTTGGAGGATGGACTACCAAAAATATTAGGATTATAAGGCTAAATTGCAAAGCTAATGAACATGCCAAGAAGGCAACACTAAATCAATTTTGTATTGTGTCCAAGAAGAACAGCATGGGTGTCATGAGGTCAGTACAAGACATACTCAATTTGGAAATTGTATCTTAGTATTGTATTATTTTGATGTATATGTCAACTTTTTAATTGAGCCATTTGAGTTACTAATTTTAGAAGTATTTGCGCCTTCTTTTTTTAAAAAAAAGATTCCTTACAATTGAAAAGTCTGGTTGGAAGAGTGTCCTCATTTGTATCTTTAAAGTGGAGAGTGGGGACAAATTAGAAATTCCCAAAAATGTAGATCCATAGTTTGGGGTGATGTAGGAAAAATATCTTTCCTCAGTTCAAACGATTTTTAAATTACAGTCATGTTTAAGAACATCTTTCTTCAATTTTCTTCAATGATTTTGAAATTAATTGTAAGAAAGATTCTATGGGAAAAGTTATTAATTATTAATAATTGAAAAATTAGTATATAAGGAGATATTTAACTAGATGGAACCAGAAAGAACTAAAGTTTACAATTAAAGGTGGGTGGCTTTTACCCATTAATACAATGTAGCAACATTATTTGACTATAAAAATTATCCCAAGAATATTTTGGAACAATGCATCCAGAAATTACTCTTAAAATTGTCTGCAACTATAGAAATGGCTACAGAAGAGAGACAGATTTATATGGCACAAAATAGATATTGAAGCTGATCTTAGTGTGGATTGGAAAAAATATTTTAAAATGTCAGACTACAAAAGTGATGTGGAAAAATATGCCCAAATGAATTTACAAATGAAATCAAATGTATCTTAATAATTAAACGAGACATAAAAATAATAAATCAGAAGAGCTGCCTGGAAAGTTTTCACAAAAGAGATGTGTTAACTACTGAAGAAGTTTCCAAGAGAAGACAAAAAGACAATGATTAAGACTTCAACTTGTGGGAGATTATTTGAAGGGATTAGGAGATCAATCTTTTTCAAACTAAATGGAATGAAAATAAAGTGGGTTTATTTGAGCGGGGCTAAAATATATAATTTTCAGTAACTATTAATGGAATTTTTTTTTAAATAGCACTGAATGATGAGGCTTTAAATACTTTTTTTAACCTACGTAATTTATAATTTTTTAAAATTTTTAATTCTGTTCTTATATTGTTTTTAAGTATGTCTTTCTTTATGGTTTTTATTTATAAATTGCCCAGAATCACTTAGGTGAGATGGATAGTATAAAATGAGAAATAAGCAAATATTTTTTAAAACAGAAGAGATGTCTATTTATATCTTGAGAAAGAGATAAATTGGAATACAAAATAGATTTATTTGATTAATAAAATATATATGTCATTTTTTTCTGTTAGTTGTACTTAAAATATACTTTGTTTGTTAAGATGGAATAATGAGTTTTTATAATTTGTTTATTGATAAGAGATGAGTTCTGGGTAGAACAGATTTTTTTACTGAAATACTAGAGAAGATGTTAAGTTACTGAAGTTTTTTGTTTTGTTGTTTTAAAATTTGATTTATATGCCGCCCTTCTCCGAAGACTCAGGGCGGCTTACAATGCGTTAAGCAATAGCCTTCATACTTTTGTATATTTTATACAAAGTCAGCTTATTGCCCCCACAATCCGGGTCCTCATTTTCCTACCTTAGAAAGGATGGAAGGCTGAGTCAACCTTGAGCCTGGTGAGATTTGAACTTGCAGTAATTGCAGGCAGCTGATGTTAATAACTGTTAATAACAGTGCTTTAGTCTGCTGCGCCACCAGGGCTCCTGGTGGCTTGTTTATATTTATTGGGGTAGAAGGGGAGGTAAATTCTTTACATATCATTTTTCTATTTCTATCTTTTTTTTTCTATTTCTATTCTAGAAGTTGCCATAAAGAAGAGGAGGGAGTCAACCTATTTTCCAAAGCACCTGAAGGAAGACAAGAAGCAGTGGATGAAATCAAGGAGAGAAGCAACCTAGAACTAAGAAGAAATTTCCTGTTAGAACAATTAATCAGTGGAACAACTAGCCTCCAGAAGTTGTGGGTGCTCCAACACTGGAAGTTGTTTGAACAAGATCTAGTGGGGACTTATCTTACTAAACTGTTGGAATGCATAATGGGTTAATTGCCCTCATGGTCTAACTGTTGCTTGTTGAAATGAACAAAATAAGAATTCAGTATATTTATTTTATTATAATTATGTCCACTTTTCAGCATATTTTATATTTATTTATATTTATTATTTATTGGCATTGGCATACCATTGGCATTGGCCCCTACCAACAAACAGGACAATGAAATCAGCAAAGACAGAAAACATTCTTGAACACTTCTCAATGATTAAGCTGGCTGGGACAGCTGAATTGATAACAGGAATAATGGCCTGCTAAATTTATTTGAAGTTGGTATTGCGCCTACTGCCTGGAATTAATGAAGAGAAAAAGAAACACAGAAATGAATAGGACCAGTTCTCAAGAATTCTGTTTACTCACAGCCCATATGGTGTGGAATAAACACTGTGGGTTTTCTGTATTAGAAGAGTGCAATTTGTTACCTTCTTTCCTAGCTAAATCTTGATTGAAGTCTTTGTATAAGCATGAAAACTATAAGTTGTTTATATTTCTATATAATCTTCTGGATTCATGTCACATCTCTGTGTGTGTGTGTGTGTGTGTGTGTGTGTGTGTTGTGTGTGTGTGCGTGTGTGTTGTGTAAAATCCTAGCAAGTACCCAGAAGTAGGCTTTGAAGCTGAACAGCCTACTGCTCTTCTCTAGATTTCTGTGGGTAATTCCATGTAATGGCTCCTGAAAAGTGCAAAGCTCCAACAGAATACTTTCAAGAGTAAATTACATGGCATCTGAGTCACTCTGCTGAGGAATGACTATACCATGGTAAAATATCAAATGTTCTTAATGCAGCAGATGGCTTTTAAAAAATTCTGTCATACGAAATATCACTTTGCTTGCAGCCTTTCCTTTAACATGCATTTTAGCGTCCTATGCATATTGATAGTTTTCTTAAATGAGCTTAATGGCTTTAAAATGTCAGAGAATGTTTTTCTTTCTGAGCCTAACTTTCTCAACAAATATATTCTTAAGGTTTACATGGCATTTTTTAAAAAGAAAAATCTATATGGCGATTTACCTTACTTATACACTAGGGAAGGGAAATGTACCCCCTCAGCAGGCCTCTCCAATCCAAGTCTAATAATATCACTAATACCGTTTTTCAAAAGGTACATTTTAAATAGGGGTGGGTGGGTTCAGGGAGGGAACAATTCATTTGAACTCCTTGTTACAGTGTGTGTGGGGGGAGAGTCTTGTTTTTAAAACAATAATTTAATAATTATTTTCAAACAGCAGCTTTCTTTCCCTCATTCAATGCGACACTGTGCCCAGACTTTCAGACTCATCAGCTAGATTCTATGGAAGACCCTGTTTCCAATTCCATCACTCCCCTTCTATCTGTGCCTTCACCTGTTAACACAACAGCAGCTTATTAATATCTTATTTCCACAACAATATAACTACACAAATACACTATTTATTTATTTATTTATTGGTTCGATTTATATGCCGCCCTTCTCCGGAGACTCAGGGCGGCTTACAATGCGTTAAGCAATAGCCTTCATACTTTTGTATATACCTGCTTAGTAGGGCTTTTGGCCCCCCTTAAGCAGTGTTCTTTTTATACAAAGTCAGCTTATTGCCCCCACAATCCGGGTCCTATTTTACCTATCTTGAAAGGATGGAAGCAGTTTTTACTACCAGTTCTGTGGGCATGGCTTATTTTGTGGGTGTAGCTTGGAGGTTATGTGACTAGGTGGGCGTGGCTAGCTGGTCAGAGTCATTTCTGGAAGGTCCTTGCACTTACGACCAGTCCTCGCACTTACGACCTGACTCATTTGTTTGCTTTTAACACTGATCAGCTGTAGGATGGCCCTTTGAAGCCCCGTGGCAAGAGTTTAAACAGTTTTTTTCCCCTCTAGTCATCAGCTGGGACTCAGGAGGCAGCAATAGATTGGGGGTGGGACCAAATAAAAGGTAAGAATAATGTGGGGGGGGTGGGAGGGCGGGGGGAGAACCGGTTCGGTGACGTCATATCGTCACCGCTACCGGCTCGGCCGAACCGGACCGAACCGGGAGGAACCCATCACTGGATGGAAGGCTGAGTCAACCTTGAGCCTGGTGGGATTTGAACTTGCAGTAATTGCAGGCAGCTGGCAGCTAAGTGCTATTTAACAGCACTTTAGTCTGCTGTGCCACCAAGGCTCTTTATTAATGTAACAGATATAAATGCGACTTTCTTGGCTTATATTCAATTTAAAAGCAAGTTAACTCTCCAAACCAAACCAATTATATAGAAACAAAATCCATTTCTATGACCAGTACTTATCAGATTAGTACCTTTAGCAGCATAATATAATATTAATGTCAGTCCTTAAATCTAAGCATCTTTAAATGTCAGTATAGTGCCCTATTCTGATACTTGGTGTGAGCAGGTATACAGACTTGCCACTCACATATTCAACATGTTTGATCTCTGGTCAGTTCATGATCCGTTGCTGTAGACTAAGCTACAAAACTCAAATCCCTCAACAATAAAATTACCCAGAGGCTACAGGAATGTGTAATGATAAAGACACCAAACTATCCTTGTGTATGCTTGTGTAGATTTAAATCTAATAACTGTTTTGACCAGAACTGTGTGATAGCTAAAAAATAATTTTTACATCCCAGAAAAGTTTCAGTTAACCCACAGTCTACCCTCACCTCCTACTCAACCTAACACATGAATCTCTAGAAAAAGGGAGACTTTCTGACATCAATTGTTGGCATTCCCAGGTAAACCAGACCTGAAACTCAACTACAAGACCTAAATCTACTTTATTGTAAGGCTAAATTAATAAAATCTTGCAAGTCTGAAAGTACAAATTTCCAATCCTTCAATTTTGATTGCCAGTCCATCCATATATATTTTTTTCTCTGATCATTAAACTATTGTAGGTTCCTCCATCTCTTGTCTGATTGGTTCCTAGGCAGCATGACTTCTCCTGTTTCCTCAAGGTCACCCATGCATTCCATTGCAGCAATTAATGCTATTGGTTAGGGCCAAGAAACCACCCTTATTACTTGTAAGTGGCCACGTTCAAACTCTCCCACAGCCCTCAGCAAGATCTAAGTCTCCTTTATCACAGAAGAGGCCAAGATTCCTATAAACTTATTTGAGGGTTCTCTTAATCTTTGAGAGCAGAAAACTAATAGCTCAGCAGAAAATTGTCAAAGTCTCTTGTGATGATTCTATCCCAGCTGAACCAATTAAGGTAATGAACTGAGGTGATAAACTTGCCTTCAAGATTTCCCAATATCAATATAATTGCCACATTCCCAGTGATCAAGCATCTGCATTTATCATCTATATCAGGGGTGTCAAACCTGCAATGACATGTTGTTGTCACAGATGTATCACAACTTTTTCCCCCTTCACTAAAACGGATGGGCGTGGCCAGCAAGTGACACATCCAGCCTGGGGGCCACGAGTTTGATACTCCTGATTTATATACTTAAACAAATTAGAAAAGTATACAAAGTAAAGGGCCACCATCAGTGAACTGTTGGACAGCATTACTTGGTCTGTTATGTGGATGTTTGGGTAGTTTAGGGGTGGGGAACTGTGGTGGGTGGGAGTGTGTTTGGGGATTGTTATGCGTGTTGGACCTGGTTTTTGGGTGTTAAGTGAATTTATTTATTTATTTATTTATTTATTAGTTCGATTTATATGCCGCCCTTCTCCGGAGACTCAGGGCGGCTTACAATGCATTAAGCAATAGCCTTCATACTTTTGTATATACCTGCTTAATAGGGCTTTTTGCCCCCCCCCAAGCGGTGTTCTATTTTATACAAAATGCAACGGCTAAAACAATTTGTGCAATCTAATATCAGTACTCCCATTGTCACATCAACCATCTTTGGCTAAGAGAGGCACCAGACACCTAGCTTTGACCAGCCTACTTTTGTGGAGGTGGGAGTGGGGCATAGGGCGTGGAATATTGGCCCCATGGAAAATTAAATGTAGCTATTCTAGGTCCAGACAAAAACAAAATATTAAAGTCCCAAACTAAAACAATACCACATAAAAATAAAAATAAACGACACCAGACTAGACCAACATGGTTGCATAGCTCTCTGAAAAGCTGAGTCTCAGGTTGACCGTGCGAGACGCAATCAAAACACAGCAGCATCCCTTTCAGCTCTTTTTGGCATGCTGGTTTATTCACGTCCGTAGACGGCTACATGCTGTGACTCGTAAAGACGAATGAAATCGGCACTACAGTGTACTAGAAACGGGCGTTTATATAGCCCTCCCTTCACATTAACCCTTTTAAACCGCGCCCCCGTTTATCACCACACCCTTGTTAGTGCGGAAGCGTCTCAGCTGGTTCTCGAAGGTGCTGGTTGCAGCATCATTTGGAGACGTCCTAAGCCCGTCGCACCCGATACCACCTCCCCTCGCCCCGCAGACGGCCGCCTGCACCCAGTGCCACCACCACCAAGTATGTATATGTCCCTCGATGCTTTCAACATGCGTTAGCAGTGTCGAGCAGGTTGCTAGGCTCGACAGGCGGCTCCCCTTTCACCAAGTGTCCTTCTGTAAGAGACAAATTACACATATTAGTTGTATTTATATAAATTGTAATTTAGTTGTATGGGTATACTGTGTATACACGTATAATGACAATAAAGTTATTATTGTTGTTATTATTGTTGTTGTTGTTTCTGGAATTACTTCCATCCCCTTAATAACAGTTCTGTTTTGGATCACATGACCAGGAGGGAGGATAAAGAATGGTGCAATCAGCAGCCTTCTAAACTTTGGTTAATTGCCTTTCTCATAGGAATGTATGGGGGATTTTTCCTGGAATGTTTTCTCAGATCTATCGCATTGTTAAACTCAGTCTTTTGGTGACTTCTCCATGCCACCCCTCCCTTTTCAGTCCTGTACTGTTTGATTTTTTTAGAGAGTTATTCTGCTGATGGACAGAGTCCCAAGTCCCTTTAGTGTACATAGTTTATTTCCAACATTTCATTGGGTAGAAAGAATAATAAGAAGGGGAAACATTCAAGCCTGACTTCTGTAATTCTTTCCAAACCCTTTATCAGCCGTGGCCATTGGAAACATCTCTATTTTCTTCTGCATAAGAAAGATGTGTGTTTTGTGTCAGAGGTCATTTTTCTCCCCGAGTGTTTTGCCACAGCAAGGTGCTAGCAGCGGATTAATGGTTCTGAAGGCAACAAACATATAAACAGGTAAAGAAAGAAAAATATTTGGTAATAACAAGAAGTGGCAATATTTAAAAGAGCAATATGAATACAGAATAGAACCTCCTGTTCCTTAGCTGCTGGGATTCATGTCCTCAGCAAAGCAACATTAAACTTCCCCAGAAAACAGCTAATATGTGGCACTTTTTCCAGGATAAAGTTTTAATCTGAAGCTCATCCCAGGGAAGTATTTCAAAGTTTGTATAATATATGATTGCAATTACTTATAATTAAGTATAAAGAGGTGCGATGGGTCAACGGTTAAAGATGCTGATTTTGACAGCTGGAAAAGGTGAGAGCCCAGGTTTGAGACCTGAGCACCATGTAATGGGATGAGCTGCCATTACTTGCCCCAGCTTCTGCCCACCTAGCAATTCGAAAGCATGCAAATGCTAGCAGATAAATAGATACTACTTTGGTGGGAAGGTAACAGCATTCCATGTGCTTCAGTGTATAATCATGCTGGGCATATGATGAGGGAAATAGCTTCGGACAACACTGGCTTCCTTATCTAAAAGATGGAGATGAATACCACCCCCTAGAGTCACAGACAGAATGTGTGCTTAAGGCTATCCTACACAGTATTTATGTGGTGCCTGGTTGTATGTGGCTTTTTATTTGTTGATTGGGGTGTTAAATTGTTGGTTGTTGTCTCTTAGTGCTGCCAAGTTCTCGGCTCCTAAGTATCCGATAACAAATTCTGGTAGACAGAAGTTCCCTAAGAATGGGCTCTAACATGAGTCCGAAAGCTTGAAAGACTAAACCTCAAGCCCTGGTGATTGACCCAGATTGGATCTTTTACCTTCATCTTTATAATTAAGTACATTTATTATTTACATTTCTTGCCCATTAGCTATCAAAAGATACAGAAGGACCTTGACAGACTTGAACATTGGGCCCTATCTAACAAAATGAAATTCAATAGTGAATAAAGGTTTTACATTTAGGCAAAAAAACCCAAATGCATAGGTATCGTATAGGTAGTTCTTGAATCGATAGTAGTAATTGTGAGAGGGGTCTTGGAGTTCTAGTGGACAGTCATTGAAATATGAGCCAGCACTCTGCTGCAGCTGCCAAAAAAGTCAATGCAGTCCTAGGCTGCATTAACAGAGGGATAGAATCAAGATCATGTGAAGTATTAATACCACTTTACAATACCTAGGTAAGACATTGGAATACTGCATCAAGTTTTGGTCACCATAATGTAAAAAAAAAATGTTGACACTCTAGAAAGAGTGCAGAGAAGAGTAACAAAGATGATTAGGGGACTGGAGACTAAAACATAAAGAACAGTTGCTGGAATTGGATATGTCTAGTTTAATGAAAAGAAGGACTAGGGGTGACATGATAGCAGTGTTCTGATATCTCATGGGTTGCCACAAAGAAGAGGGAATCAACCTATTCTTCAAAGCACCTGAAGGAAGGATAAGAAGCAATGGATGGAAAGTAATCGAGGAGAGAACCAACCTAGAACTAAGGAGAAATTTCCTGACAGTTAGAATAATTAATCAGTAGAACAATTTGCCTCCAGAAGTTGTGAATGCTCCAACACTGGAAGTTTTAAAGAAGAGATTGCACAACCATTTGTCTGAAATGGTAGAGCTTCCTGCTTCAGCAGAGGGTTGAACGAGAAGACCTCCAAGGTCCCTTCCAACTCTGTTATTCAGTTAGATATCTAAGATTTTTCCAAGCCATTCTTTGCACAAGAATACATAAAGGAAGACATTTTATACAAGATATCACAGAAGAAAATGTCTCCAACTCCTTACCATTACAACAGTCTTCCTCAATAACATTATGCCAGGGACAAATCAAACTGCATATCATAAGGCCTGTTTTTGTATATGTGAGGGGAAAAAAAAAGAACTAATTCAGGAGGTTGCATTTGGATTGCCTCTGTGTGTGTGTTCTTGCTCTCCTTTCATATTGGGAAACCTTTATCAAACCATTCCAGAAACTCTTTCTACAAACTCTTTCTACAAATATTGAACCATTCAAACTACATTGCTCAATTTCTTCTGCCTCTTTATCCTACTGATTGAATATAAAGGACTAAAAGTGACTCTTTTCAGCAAGACAGACTATCTGCTCCATGTTTTGGTAATGGCCAGATGTGATATCAGGATGTTTGCTTCTGACCATGTGAAACCTGATTTTTACCATATATGTAACTGGAATGTACAAGGTGGCCTGCATATGCTCTGCTGAGCAGAAGGAAAAATAGGGGGACTTAGAATGGAGGGAGTCATTATCATTCCAGGCCTCTACCACCTGGCTGTAGGGATGGGGGAAGGGACTTTTTTCTGGACTTCTTTTCCTGTGGTCCGCAGCCAGAACTGGCCCATTTTCAAACTTATTCTTTCATTTTCTGTCTTCTTCTGCCACACCAAATTAAATCCCATTCTGGCAAGGTCATGACCCCATAATTTACATAATTTATTTCTAACATTCTATTGAATTGGCAATAAAAAGGCAGCAGAGCAGATTCTGCTAATTGCCATCCTATAAGCATCATGAATTTATTAATTGAATTACACTTTGGCTGTGTTAGAAATTTCAAGTACCAGCTGGAGCAGAAGAACATTCTGACCAGCTTAAGAGCAGAGTATTCTGCTATGGATCAAGTATTATTTTATAACATATGGTTGAGAAATACTGTAGCAACCCAAAGTAGAACTATGTATAACACTTGTCATTTTTAAAGGGAACTTTGATTTCATCTTGAAAAAAAATATTATAAGCTTAAGGCCTCTATCACAGATAAACATTTACACTTTATTATTTATAAATTACACAAGCTTCAAAATAAAATGCAAGTATAGGGAAAACCTTACATTTTATTTCCAGATCCAGAAAGAGGATAATTTATTACTTCCCTCCTCTCGTGCCTTTCAGTCTCTACATTAACACCTTAGTTAGATCTTTGGAAGGTCTGAACCTTTTTCACACCTAAGAAAAGTGGTAAAAGTTCATTAATTCAGGTTTACACAAACCATGCTGGGATTTTTATAATAAACACTCATTAGTCTCAGGAGAACATTGAGGAACCTTGTTTCCCATTATACTGACAATTATATTTTAATTAATGATCATAAGATTAAAATTATAGTGCTTGCCAAAAGCCCTAAAGTGAATAAATGGAATATTTAGGGCAACACTATTGCACACGTTACAGTAAATACTTTAAATATCTATGGATAGTATTTCATGCTTCAGGCGGTGCAGACAACACAGCTGCAGCTATCTTAAAAGTTCTATTTAAAAAGAGTTGTTTTATACCTTCTGCCATCAAACTATTAAAAGCTAAGTCATTAAATAAACTCTTATATGGAACCGAGTTAAATCTATATTCCAATTATAATTTTATGGAAAAAGTTTTGTCCAAATTTCTGAGGGGAGGACTTTGAATTCCAAAGTAAGATCAAAACTCCATCCTTCAGCTGAAAGCTGTTCTACCTGGGATCAGTTTAACCACTCCACTGCATTTGATGAAGTGGGTTGTAGCCTCTTATAATGTATCTTTGTCTGCAAAGGTGCTACTAGATTCCTTTTGCCCACTGACTGCCATATGTTAACATGGCATTCTTCTTACCTTATGGTTTAGCGGTAATCTTGAACCTTTGCTTAAAAATTAACGACTGTCCAACCAGCTTGAATCCTCTGATAATTTCTGATAAATTTCATTTGGCCTCAAAGTATATAAATTGTGAATTTAACAGTTTTGCTCTCTGTGAATTATGACAGGTTAGAGTGTTCTTAAACAGCAAGATGGAGAAAGAGGTAGCTTTGGTATAAAAAAGGAAAGAAAAAGAAAAAAATGAAAATAGGAGATGAAATGGACAGATAAAGGGGGAAGAGGTGTTGGTGTTACACAAATATTAAATTGACCAAACAGAAAGCCTCTCTCAAGGCACAACTGGTTTTCAAATTCATTTAAAATTTTAACCGTATTATTTGCAGCTACTTGCATCTCCTTAATTCTTTGTTATCAATGGTTTCTAGTCTTTTTGGGGAATGTTAAATGATTCTTATTTTCAGGTAATTATCTGGAGGAGAGCTCACCTTTCTATTAGGTAAATATTGTGGTTACTTCAAAACATATAGAAATTATGTTTTGATAATTTTAATCATTATACTTACAAAATATTTTATTGGAAACAACCAAAATATAATTGGTAGTGTATAACTGTGCTTAGATATGATTTTGTGCAAGGAGTTAAACTATGGTCCAATATTTGTTTATGTTTGAATCGACCAAAGTATATATCAATAAGTCAAGATCAGCTGCTACTAATCATATTCATCCCCAAGAATCTATGGATTTTATTAAGCAGAATGGTGAAATAAATCAGTTAATCACATTTATGATTGTATAGCATCTCTTTTGTTAATCTAACTTCAAAAAGTAGAAATTTGCTGTTAGCCTGTTCAAAGCAAAATAAATTCTCTAACAATAGATAAATGCATAATTACAGTATGTCTTCTGAGTCCTTTCTGGAGAGAGGGCGGCATATAAGCTTAATAAATAAATAAATAAATAAATAAATAAATAAATAAATAAATAAATAAATAAATAAATAAATAAATAAATAAATGTCTGTAAAAGCACATACATACATATATGTTGATTGGAATGGTGAGTGATCAATGTTGGAAGTTTAACACTTAAAAAAAATAGAAACAATGTGAAAACTAGCTGAACTGTGTTAGACTGAGCACATGTTGCACCTACGAAATTAACTGTCAGCTTTAATCCTACAATAAAGGTCCTGAAAGAATTATGATTTTGCTTTGAGTTGTTTTCAATATTTCTCTACAGGTTTATTGCTTTTCCTGGTCCTGTCTTTATTTACCAGGACAAATGGCATTTTTGTAAAACAAGTATTAACTTCTGCGTGCCAGTTTATTTCATGGTATTAAATTGAAAATTATCTGTTATCGAAGTTTGATTTAGCTCCAGAGTCCAAAATAACCAAATATCAGTTGAAATAGGAAGAAGAAAACAAGGTAATCATTCTTTACTTTACAGATGCTTCATTCCAAGCAATTTTGTCAATAAAAGGTATTGCTGATAGTGCTTTTACCATTTAGGCATGGGAAAAAAATGAGTTAAAGTATACAGTTATAATTAGGTCATAATCCTTTAAATCGCTGATCAGTCATTATGTTACCAGGCTGCTAAAAGCAATCGTTCAGCAACATTTGAAGGTTCAGAGAGTCCATCGTAGTTTCAATTCAATGTTGAAAGGCAATATTTACAATTAAATTTTGCTGATAAAGGATAATTTTGGGTTCCACCTTCAAGTACTTCTGCATTCAAAAAATTATATCTATTTTTTTTTGTTATCACTAAAAAAGTTTAGTTAGTTTTTTTAGCTATCACTAAAAAATGAAGAAAACCCACAAGCACAAAGACATATTCAACTGATTAATTTATACCACTTATAATCTGAAGAGGAAACATTAAGAGTTTTAAAAAGTTGCTACAAATAATATTTCATACTTTATTTTGTGATTGCTCTGAAATAGAGCAGAACAAGATATGATACTAAGTGAAAGTTTGATCTAAGTCTCCAGAGCTTCATCTCAGTCTGGTTTACTGAGAATTGGAGAACTAAAATATTCTGCAATAAGACAGCAGTTTTCCGTTCTGTGATTAATTTTCTGGGAGAAAAATTCAATTGGAAAATCCATTTTCTCTTTCTGACAATATGGTCCCTTTTTTTCTTATTCTCTGGCACACTTCTCTCTACCACATCACAATCTAGGTTTCTTTGCTATTGCTAGAGAATTTTTTGATTTTGAGATTATTCAGAGAAATTTTTTGAAGTTAAGTGAAAGTCTGGAAAAAAAGAACTATGGTGAGGTCAACATGCAGAAGTAGGCATGAAAGTTGCCACTTCTGCTTTACAGGCTAAGTAACAAGTTTATTTATAATGATTCATCAAAGCTGATTAAACCACATGCATATGTAAATATGTAAATAGGCATGGGTGGAGGTCAGAGTTAAGATTGTAAAATATATGCACAGGTCTACTTAAATATGTGCATTATTTTCTAAGAATGGATTTTCTGATAAAAGAGAATCTCAAAAATGCTTAAGGGTATTAAAAAAAACCCTCATTTTAAATTTGTTATGACTGATAAAGCAGAACAAAATTAATTGTATTGTTGTTAGAAAACTCTGCTTTTCAAAACCGAACCCTATCTCACATTACCAAAGACAAAAATGGGAAATTAATGCATTTGACTCACATTTTACATGAACACATTCTATGTAACACCTTTTTCACTAATAATTTTTCAAGTATCAATGAAGTTTTACTTTACAAAAATCTGAACTTTTATCAACTGATCAAGAGAAAGTGAACGTTTGATCCCGCTTTACTAAATAGTGTAGTGTTTTACTACTATACTATAGACTTCTAATTTTAATTATACATGGCAAGTAACAATGGTTAGCATTAATAATCCATTTCAAACTCTCCCATTTCTGAATTGCCCAATTGATATATTATGCACTTACTTGAATATGCAGTGTTAAACCTAATGCTTCAAGTGACATATATTGTAAAACATCAAACTCAAATACATACACATTTTTCTTTAACAAATTCTGCTATGCTTTACATTCAGCACTTAGCCTTTGTAGTGTCTTTTGTTTTCATTGATTAACAAGTTATGCAATTTGTCCCACACACGTTGTCACATTACAATCCCTGGTTGCAATCCTTTGCCATCTTTCCCATTAATTAATGTTGCTGTCCAAAGTGATACTGTACTCTCCAATAGGGATTTTCTATAACTCACATTGCTTGAATTATTTCTCAATTCTTGCATCCTAGATAAAAGGGATGCATATTCTGATTATCCATTGAGTAATCAACTGTTCCTCAATCTACAGAGAGCCAAACCAGGAAGCTATTTTCAGTATAGATCTTTAGGACAACAGTTCTTGCTTTATTGACATTGATTTGATAGATGGATGGATGGAAAGAAGGAAGGAAGGAAGGAAGGAAGGAAGGAAGGAAGGAAGGAAGGAAGGAAAGAAGGATGGATGGATGGATTTGTATAGCCAGCCATCTTAAATAACTTTGGGTGGCTCACAATAGCAATAAATCTCTTCCATATACATCAACTAGAGAGGCATATAAATATTGACTTCTGCCGCCCATCATATCTTTCAAGATTTCCATATAATATTTTTTGTAATATGGAACAAATGTAAATAATTTACCAGTTTTAGTCATATTGGCATTCCTTGTTAATGTTGACAATACCAGTTTGTTTGGGAACATTTTGGGGAGTATGCTACAAATCCAGCCAAAACTGAGTTTTAGCTCATATACTTCTATGCAAGCTAGCATCTCTATCTAAAGAGAGCTTTAGAAGCCAACATGTTGTCTACATCTCATCATCTAGAAGATATATGGACTGACAGATAATTATAATGTAATTATACATTATCAAAACTATTCTGAATGAAGGTCACATATCCGTTCACAGGAAAATCTACTGTTGGGAGATATTGACAATGGCCACTTTGTGACTGAAAGAATATTTTGAGGATTCTAATGGGCAAATAATATGTCTCTTTTCTAAACTGCTTACCAACTCTTCCAGAAACCTAAGTATGATTGATCAAGGTTGGTCTGGTCACATGAACATATCAAAAGGTGGGCGGGCAGACTTCAGTTTAGATATTTTGGTTCTTGAGGAATTAAGTAGGAAAAACTTTTTTCCTACTTAATTTTTTTTTAATATGGTTGGGGGACAGACAAAACAACATCATTTGACCAAGGAGTTACCAGGTATTCTGGTGTCAATATAAAGACTAAATGAGTAAAGGGCTCCATCTTTCTTAGTTTTAAACGATAATGTGTGGTTTTTAAAAGAGTTTCTTTCCTCTTCTTTCTTCAATGTGATTTTGCTTTGTTTCATAACTAGTACCCCTGTGGAATAAATGCTATTAATTTCATTTTATGTAGAGCTAATAACTCCAGCAAAGGGACATTTTATATCGAGAAAAGGATATAAATCCTCTCTCAAAATCTTATGTCATAGGCTTGGAAGAATCCTAGAGATTACCTAGTTAAACCGGTTTCCTAACCTGATATTTCTTGGCATGAAAGGACAACTTCCAATATTCCCAGCAAGGATGGTTTTACTATTGACTATAGATGGCTACTAATTCTTATAGAATGGCATTTGAATTTCCATTGAAGGGAAAAGTTTCTAATTTTCAGTGAAGGGAAACCTCCCAAGGCAATTTGTTCTACTTAACTGATGAAAAGTTTTTCCCCTAATGCTCACTTCATTGATTCTGCCTTCTGGCTCAACAAAGAAAAGTCTTATGGTGTTTCCAGATACTATATAAAAATTATAAATCTCCTTAGGTCTAAAAACACCTAGTTATTTTCCATCTTCATAGATTGGAATTTGGCCACAAGTATAGTTATCCCATTCCAAATATTGCAAGTATTTCAATACTTAGAACTGGATGCAGTGCAGTTCTAAGATGCAATGTAGAAATGATGAAATGTGGACCAGAACAATTTGTTTTTATTCTATCTATGCTTTAGCTTATTGCTTTAGTTTATATTTTATAAGTAGTCTATTGCTTTAGCTTTCATTTTTAAAAAGTGGCATAGTATGTTAGGTTGTCCTTCATATGTCATACTTATAGCTCTTCATTTTTTGAACTGAAATAGTGCATTTTACATCTGTTGAATTTCATCCTGCTGGCTTAGACACAGTATTCCATTCTGTTAAGATAATTTTGATCTTTATTCTGTATTTCTTTACTATCTGTTGCAAATAATGCAACAACATAGTGATCCACTTCCAGCATGTCAGATTTGGGTTTAACTGCCTAAAACAAGTGATCTATGGCTGAAGAAGAGAGATTTCTGGGTCCAGACTCATACAACACTGGCTTAGACATCAGTAGCATCTACTCATCTCACAAACAAACACTAACACAAGATAAATGAACAATGTAGTTATTTTTATTTCTCATCAAGCTGTTGCAAATTAGAAAGGTGTTATACAGATAGCTAAAGAAAGAAATAAGGCTGCCAGGTTAGAAAAAATGGCAGCCTGGGTATTGATGGTATGTACATGCACAGATGTTGCCTTGATTTCATAAATATATAATGTTATGCCTTGATTAGATCTTATTTCAAGCTATTTCTATACTTTTTTCAAAGTTCAGTGAATCCTGTTTCTATAAACTTGTTCCACATTTCAGCAAACGATAAATGTGTAATGTTGGAAATCACAGATTTGAAATCCCTCCATATTAATTTTTACTCAGGAATTCATCACAAATTCCCAATTAATTTAACTAACAGTTTGACATTACCATTCAAATGTAGCCTGTATCTGAAACAGTTTTAACATATCTGTTTAGCACTGATGTCATTTGAAAAGAGATGTGGAAAAAGTGCAATTAACTACATAGTGAAATATTGTTATGGGCAAGAAAATTGATGGACTATATATCCTCAGAATATTAAGTGATTTAAAATAATAAATTACTGAGTTTATTTCCATTTATGTAAATGTAAATTTGTGCTGGATGGATTTAATTGTCTTGACAGGGATACTAAACATAATGTTTCTGAGAATGGGAATGAGAATATTTTATTATTTCATGGCAATAGTTTGAGATAGTAATTCATAAGATCATAGAAAATATATTGAGCAACACACATAAAAATAATGGTTCCATTAGTTTGAAAGCACATTTTGCATTATCTCTCTATTATACTTCTCATAAAAGCATTGATTTGTTTGGGAACATAATATAAAGAGTGCAGATTTTATAGGTAATTATTATTGAGGTGGGAAAAGTCAAACATATTGAAATCAAAGAAAAAAAAATATTATAATTGTTTCCCAGCATTTTCCCGTGTGTGTGTGTGTGTGTGTGTAAACTTAATAACAGAACATATGGAGATTAATTTTGATGTGAAAGCCAATGTGTATCTCTCTTAACAACTCTATAAAATTACCAAAGTTTCTGTCTTACTTATACAGATCACTTAGCTTAACAGCTTTCCTATGTTATGGATGAAAATAAAAATAACTATTAACAATTATGTCTGTAAATTGTTTTCAGATTTGTTCCCCTTTGGCTGCACTGAATTGGTCAATTACCAAGCAATTGGGATCAAATATGAAACAGTCCTGTTGTATGAGTGTCTACACTTTTTCTTTTTTTCCTGGCAACGTCCTGCATTTATAACAGCTGCCTGGTATGTAGAATTTCAGTAATGAAGTTCACAAAAATGAAATCCTGCTGAGAGAACTCTGCCAATCAGTAATGAGCTCTGCAGCTATCTGTGAAAATGCAGCTTGTCAAATATAGTAAATGTAGCTAATATCAACTATTCGTTGCACCACTTCAGACAACTCTGTTCTATTGAATTCCAGTCTAGTTTTATTCACAGGTTTATTTGATGAGTTCTATAACTAGCATGTCTCTGCTAAATTCAACTGACATTCAGCCATGAATACTATTCTAAATCAGCAGTACATTTTCTTTTTCGTGTCACATAAAGATTCTTCAGTTCACTTTCTTGTGACAAAAGATACTTCAAATCCATTACTTGACTCCAAGATCTATTGGTATATGGATAAACCAATGCAACAGAATAGGGAAGTATTTTTGCATGTACACCAATACTGGGTATAGTAAGACTAGCATTCCCTCCCCATGATCATAGGTCCTTTGAAAAATTCTTTCTCTTTTGCTGTTTGAAATAAAGACCATTTAAAAAAATCATTGCCATGTGCATATATAAGACAAAACATCTTTAAAAAGGAAAGCATATCTATAAATAAAACTGTAGAAAATCTGCTTTTGTTCTAAAACAGTTAACTGAAATCCAGTTTTCATGCTTTACTTTTGTTTTATTTAAGGATCTTTTGCAAGAAAGATCCTTAAATGTAAATTTCTAATGTCTTATCAAGTCTTCCATTCTGTTTAGTGTTAATTTCTATTCCCATGCTCCATGCCTTAATATTCGCCTAAGCCTAGAATCAAGCTATTAGTTAGAAATACTGTGTTCAATATGGGAGCTAAACCTAAGTAATAGAATCACTAAGGTAATAATGAAAATAGCAGTCCTGTGGTAACATACCATAGATTAATGAAACGTGCTCTATGTGGCACTGTCCACTTCAGCTTGTGCAAAATGCAGTTGCACAGGTAATAAATGATGCTGGCTACACAGCACATCTAACACCACTACTCTGTAAACTGCACTGGTTATGGTGTATTTTCAGGTACAATTCAAAGTGCTGATTCAGTTTTAAAACCCTATATGATCTGGGACTGGGTCACCTTAAGGACCGTCTTTTTCAAAGAGTTCTACCTGTCTAATTTGATCCAACAAATTGGGCATGCTGCAGATCCCATCAGCCAGAGTGTCAACAGAGTGCGGAAACTGGAAGATAGACTTTTTCTGCTGTAGCCCCTGCCTTATGGAATATTCTCCCGTTGGAGATTAGAATGGCTCCAACCCTGTTGGCTTTTCGCAAAGCTTTTAAAACTTGGCTATGTAGCGGGCCTGAGGCACGGAATATGTAAAGGGCTCATTACTTGATTTTACTATTAATTGATTAATCATCATGGCTGTTGTTTGAATAATAGAATAACAGAGTTATTAATAACATGAAGGTTTTCTAGTCCATCCCCTGATTAAGGAGGAGACTCTATACCATTACAGACAAATGACTGCTAAATCTCTTCTTTAAAATCTCCAATGATGGAATAACCACAACCTCTGGAGGGAAGCCTGATTATGTTGATGCAAACTAGGACTGCATTGGCTTTTCTGGTAGCTGCAGCACACTGCTGACTCATACCCAAGTGATTGTCTACTAGAATTCTTAGATCTCTGTCATAGTTACTGCTGTTGAGCCACGTACGATCTATTCTACAACTGTGCATTTGTTTTTTCTTGTCCAAGTGTAAAATCTTACTTTTCTCACCATTGAATTGCATATTGTTAGATAGGGCCCAGTGTTTAGCCTATCTTCTAAAGGGTTGGCTATTCCCACCACCTTGGTGTTGTCTATAAATTTGATGAGTTCCCCTTCTATCCTTTCATCTAAATCATTAATGAAGATGTTGAAGAGTACTGGATCTAAGACAGAACCTTGAGGTACCCCACTGCATGCTTCCCTCCATTGAGGACTACAAGCTGAATGCGGTTGGTCAGTCAATTATGAATCCATCTGCTGGTGACACTGTCTATTCCACATTTTTCTATCATACCAAGAAGTAGGCTGTGTTTTACTTTGTCAGATGCCTTACTGAAGTCCAAGTATACTATGCTCACAGCATTTCACTGGTGCACTAATTTAGTCACTTTGTCAAATAATGCAATAAGATTTGTCTGGCATGATTTGTTTTTGACTAATCCATGTTGGCTTTAGAAACTGCTTTGCTTGTTTTTAGGTGTTCACATATCCATTGCTTCTTTTTTCCCAGGTTTTCCCAGGTATTGATGCCAGGCTGATTGGTCTGGACTTTCGTGGGTCCATTTTTTTTTTCCTTTTTGAAGAATGGAATCACATCAGCTCTTTTCCAGTCCTCTGATACTTCCCAGGGCTCCAGGAGTTTTGAAAGATATACTTCAGTAGTTCCAAGATCATATCTGCCAGCTCCTTCATAATCCTGAGATGTAATCTACATGCAGCTGATGATTTAAATAAATCTAGAGCAGTGGTTCTCAACCTTCCTAATGCTGCGACCCTTTAATACAGTTCCTCATGTTGTGGTGACCCCCAACAATAAAATTATTCCTAAAACCATTGAAAATATGTGTTTTCCAATGGTCTTAGGCGACCCCTGTGAAAGGGTCATTTGACCCTCAAAGGGGTCCCGACCCACAGGTTGAGAACCACTGATCTAGAGTATGGGTGGGTTCTACTTACCTTTATTACCAGTTCACAATGGGATTGTGCATGAGCGTGAGCAAAGCTCGTGTGCACGTCTTGCATCTGCGCATGTGCAAATTGCTTCTGATGACATTAGGGTCAGTGGGCAGAGCCTTCCTTCGGTTTTACTACCGGTTCTATAGAACCGGTCTGAACCGGGGGCAACCCACCACTAATCTAGGACTGGATAGGTGTGGTTTTACTATTTGGTTGCCTATTTTGATTTGTATTCCTAATCCATCTTTTACGATATTGCTTTTGTTAGGTTGAAATATTTTTTGTGTGCAAAGATATATGCAAAGAATTAGCAGATCTGCTTCTTCTCTGCAGAAATCTTGACATCTCTGCAGAAGATCTCCTTGACATTTTCCCCCATTAGTGCATCAATCATTTCCTTGACTTCTTCTTGTTTTTTACATGCTGAAAAAAACTTTAAAAAAAATTGTTTGTAACATTTGTTGCATGTGGTAGTTCGTTCTGAGTCTTAGCTTTCATGACTTTATCTTTGTAGATTCAGGCTATTTGCTGGTATTCTCCTTTAGTTATATGTCTCTTTCCACTTTTTATACTTGTCCTTTTTGTCTTTCAGTTTATCAGACTGTTCCTATATGCAACAATGCTGGTTACTGATAGGAAATAGAGCATTACATACCCTCTAATCCCAGCACTACCTCTGCATTAAAAACCCCACCCCTTTTTTAAATATAAATTTTACATGCACATACAAAGACGTACCATCATGTACTCCAAGTTTTTTAAAGACAAAGCAGTGGATTATATTCTTTTTCTACATACAATCTGTAAAGAATTAATGGCTGAGGGAACTATAACATGATTATAAATTTTCCAGATTTATAATATTTTTAAAAAATCCTTAGCAAATCAGCCAACTATTTAAAATGTTAAATTATTTTTAAAAAAATATGTAAATGATTTGCACCTTGTTTGTGTGTCCCTAATTATTCATAGTAAAAATGCATCTTTCATAGACTACATTAACTATAGAGAAACATAAAGGATTTTTTCATTTTTTTTCTATTTATAATGCCCTATTATTATAAACAAGTAAATTTGAGAATCGTTATGAATATCCTGTAGGGAAGAGCATTGTGAGGCTTTTAGATTATATTGGTTTGCTATGTAACATAAAATGATCCTACAGAACCTGCATGAATGATATAGAACACCACAGAAATAAAATCTGCATTGATTCCATAGGTCAGAATTGTTTCTTGCATATAAATGTGATCTATTTTCTTTACCCTTTTTATGTTAAGAGAAATCAAATATGTTTATTTCAACTGGAGCAGTAAAAATGAAACATAAAATGTATTATTTCTAAGAAGTCTAGATAATTTGATCCAGTAGCTTAATAATGCATCTTATTCACTTTTAATACCAAAAGGTTCCTTTTAGGAGTTATAACAATAAATGATTGGAATTCTGCAGCTTCAGATAACTATGTGCACAAAGGCAGTTTTCAAAAGTCTGGAGAAGTCTGCCTGAGCGGCAATGATCAGTATACATGGGGATACTGGGCTGCAGATAGAATGAGAGAGAATTCAATATAATCTGTGATGTACTTTTATATTATTTTACCAGGAAGACATGAAAGAAAATCACATAAATAAATCTACAGGATGTGCTGTTTCATTATTTTGATTTTTAAAGTAACCTAAATATATCTTTCATAAGATAAAACCTAGCTATATTCAGAAAGGAAATAAATACTGCAGTGGTCCCTTCATTCTTTAAAGGACTTTTCAAAAGTAGCAAACTTGGATCAAAAAGGAATAGAGAATGTGATGGAGTCAAAGAATGAAATAAAATAATTTTAATAATGGTTGTGAAAAAATTCTTTATACCTATTTAGTTATACTTTGTTCTAAAATATACCTTATAATGTGTCCACTTCCCATGCATGCAGTTATGCACCTCAGTTCTCATTGTTGCTTGTCTTATGCAGAAATCTGCATTTGTTTTACAAACATATTAGAATTAGCAAATTAAAATTAATTCCATAGTTCAATAGTCCCTTGTATTAATATAGTGACATAACTAAATAATGACATATATATTATCAGCATATGTAAGTAAATATTCAAAACTTTTTAAATTTGACTTCCCCAGTAGTTAAAAGACTCCAGGGAGGGTAGGATGTGGAGCATGAGGAATGAAATCTGAGAACGGAAATTACATGTTTTATATATCACTGGGTGTATTAATAGTAATAATGAATCTTGAGTCTAAGTTCTTTGGAACTCTGGAAATGATAATGTGTTGTTTTCTAATATGATATATTTCAATTATAGGCCAGAACATACTTAAACATGAAACATACATAGTTCATAATTTTATTATGCAATTTTTTTAAAAAAAAATTCAAAATCAGAATGATCAGTCAGGTCTGATGGTCTTATAATTTATTTATTTTTATCGATTTATATAGCCATCCATATAATCGTGATTCTTGGCAGTAAACAAAAATAATGAATATCATTGTAAATAATAATGCAGTATTGTAATAACACAACATTGATTTAGGGCAATCAACTCAAACACATAATCACATAATGCTAAAGAACACCACAATGATGAGTCTACCCAACTCACAGGGCCCATATCTGGGAAAGCATCTGGGTCTTCAAGAATTACAAAATGCTAGAGATTAGAGGCCAAACAAATAATAATAGTAATGTATTCTAAAAGGATTGTGACAGACAAGGTCCACACTTCTTGGATCCTGCCAGTTAGCATTGCTTAATAGATGGGAACTTAAAGCTGGCCTTCTCTGCTGGATCTAGTAGGCGGGACCAAAAAATCAGAAAGACTTTTGTGCAAATAACTTGGCCCAATGGTGTATTCCTAAAAATTACTGCACAAAATTTAGCTACTTTCATAAATATATTAACATCTGGGCCAGATAAGTAAAAAGGAAATGGTAGATTTAGGTCAGAGCCACCTAAATAAGAGATGAACAGAAATTAGACACTGGTGATTATCTTGATAAAGATCATATCTTAAGACCACATGGTCTACTGATTCTGCTACAAAGGCTTGCTTTCATTTTTTTTTTTTCCATATTGCGTTGCAAAGGGAAAGAAGTGCACCGTTCTATTTGTAAAACCTTTTTAGCAATTAATATATCTACTTGGCTTGAGCAAGCAGTTTATGCTACTCAAAGTATAATAGCTTGAAACCCGTCACATTTATCTGATATTCTGTAGTAAAAATGCTTGCTTTTAATGTCCACTTTAACATGCTCAACCCTTAAAGACAAGAGTATCTTGGTGAAAAGACTTATGAACAGTTTAGCCTCTACTTGATGGCACCATGAAAACTAATAAAATCAGTACTAAAAGGAGCAAACTGAGAAGGGCAAACCAAAACTTATATGTGCCAGCCAAATCTTCACCTCAATCTTTAGTAATCTGGCCTTTAATCTTAAAATAGTATTTTATATGCATTAGGGGAGACTGTGCATTTAGATTTTTAAATACCAGCAAATTTATTCATTACACTGGACAACAAATTTTCTGAAATTTTTTGCTTCCTGAAAAACTGCTAGTGATTGTGATAGACCCCTTCAAACTGAACACAAATTTCAGAATGACTGTATCATATATGAATCTTGAGAAATGTGAAGTTAACTTTTAATGACTTTTAATGTATTTAATTGCATGTTACCAACATGCTGTATGAGTTCAATATGCCTAAAAATATTTTGCTGATTTTTATTTGTATTCAATGTCTGGTACATTTTGCTGCAGTGTCCAACAATAATCAGCCTACATTAATGAATTCCAGTTGCCATGATATTGTTTTTCAATTGTGGCAATGTCTCAGTGAAAACTTTCATGTTTCTGAGAAAGAAGTCCAGGTGGGAATGCAAAAAATGAATCTTCAATGACATGCTGCACTTCATGGTCTTTGTATGTTTTGTCAACCAGCTGAATGTAGTTTGGTGTTCTGTAGTTGCCTAGAAAATTTGCAACAAGCTTGAATGATTTCAAGTGATTTTCTTTGGCCCATTAAAAGATCTTCAAACCACTTGTCATATCTGATCTGATTTTGTTGATCTGACCAACAAAAATGCCTTCCTTAATAACTTTTAGTAACTCTTAATCAGGTATTATTGGAAATATCTGTCTCAAATAATGAAAACCTTCACCTTACCCGTTCATCGCTTTCACAAAAAATTTATCAATCCGAGTTTTATGTGAAGAGCAGGCAACAAAATATCTTTGATGGATTAACAAGTTCAGGTGCCACATTTTTGTCCTGGAACCAAATTCTTTTGGAGTGACCTTTTCTTTTTAATGTAATGCAACTCTCTTGCACAGCTGTCACATTCACATTTGTAACAACAGTATCTAGAGTTGCAATGCAAGCAGCAGAGACACTACTTTTCTATCTCCACAGATATTTATTGTAGTTAGTGTTCTGAGTGTGCTTCAACTGTTCCATTTTTTGTATGTTTCTTTCATATGCGCAGCATAGCCAACAGGTACTGTTGCCATTGTGTAAAACATTTTTTTAATAAAATGGTACATGTTAGGTTAAATTACAGGTTATTTTAATGATTAGCAGCCAAACATCTTTAAGATACACCCAAAAGTGTTCAGGAAGCAAAATCATTATTGTCCAATGTTATCATAACTTGCATGCCACATTTTGAATGGTTTACAGTGTTAATATAAGATTAGAATTGCATTCATTGATTTCATTTTTAATTAAGCAATCTAAAGCAAAACTTTTATTTTAGATTAATGACCTGATATGGTATCTTTTAAATCTAATAGACTTCACCTTCTGACTTTCAACTGTGGAATTCATAGCCTAAATTTAACACTAGTAGTTGAAATCCAACATATATTGTTGATGTGGAAAAAATAGGAAGGAATATTAGATATGTTTGCTGCAATTTATTTATAAAAGTAATAAAGGCAGGATATAAATAAATAGAGTTTATGCACTGGAAACAAATTCCCCGTGTGCTCAATCACATTTGGTCAATAAAGAATTTTATTCTGTTCTACTCTAACCCTAGGGAGGTAAATTAGCAGCCTTAAATCAGAACCTTAAATTAGCAGCCCTGGGGAGGTACTAACAGAAGATGTGCCAAGACATGTAATTTTTAATGTTAGCACTAGTTCCATATTATATGTAAATAAAGGCTCCATAATGGACCTTGAATCCTAACTGCTGTGGCTTCAGATCGAGAGAAAGTGTCTAAAAAATGGCTTTCAGTGGCATTTACATAATGCCTAGCCAAGTATAGTTGTGGGAATGCGTGCCTAAAAAAATCCGAAAGCTTAAAGAACAGGAACTTTAATAGGATTTTCTTCTTGCTTCATCTGTCATGTGGAAGCAGTTCACACAAGTGACCAGACAACATAGAAGCAACCAATGTTTCTATCCGCGGACCACGCTGCATTTCAAATGACTGCACTGGTTTAGGACTGGGGTCCTACTTTCCAGTCACGCTGCTGGGAAATAAAACTGATTGAAATATTAGGCACCCCGCTGCTTTCTTAATGGCAGCCCCGCTGTTTTCTTATGCCTCTCGCTCTTTAGTTCTTTTTTCTCTCGCGCGCGCGTACAAACACAATGGCAAACCTCTCGGATGTAACTATTTGGGCAAGAGGAGAGGAAGTGACTAAACATGAAACAGCAAACGTCGTCATCTGGGTTCTGACAGGGATGACATAAGAAGCAGCCCCCGAACATTAAATCCGTCCTCCTCCTCCTCCTCCATCACCCCCATCAAGAGCCTGTGAACGAAAGCGGTCCGCAGCTTTCCCTCCTACGTTCCGAGTGTAAATACCGGCCCGCTGGGTGGCCTGAGACAACGTCGCTTCACCTCAGCCCCACCTCCTCTCCTATCTATTGCCCGTCGTTCACAGGCGTTGAAAGCTGCCTCCTTTGCGCTGTCAGTACTCCTACTCGCTCCGGTATTCTTTGCACCAGAGTTTAAGCTCCACAGTCCACTAGCCACTATCTCAGCCTCTGGACGGTGGGTGATCTGACTCACCTCCACCCCCACCCCCACCCCCACCCTTTCACGCGCCTTACCATCCATTCTCCCCCGCCCCGTCGTTTTTTGCGGACTGAAATAAAGCAACAGCATGATTACCCGCGCGGGCGCTAAGCGCCCCGGCGGGTACCTTTTCGGAGGAGGAATAATGCTGGGAAAGAGGCGGGACGACGGAGCGCGGAGGAAGAGCAGAACAGTTAACCCACCACCCCGCTTCTCCTCATCCCCCCCCCTCCTCCCCAAGGGAAACGCTCGTGGCAAAGTCAACGACCCGGAGCCCGCCGGGCCTCATCAAACGCCACGGCCCGACCCACACACGTCATGGAAACAAGCACGTCAACCAATCCTACCCAATAGGGAGGCGACATGAAGGCGGGGGAAAAAAAGGCACTCACCGCCTTTTCGGGCACACTTCCCAGTCCCCGCCCCATCTCTTATGCCCCCCCTCCCTTTCTCCCCCATACCCATGAAGGCACCATGTCTTCGAACCCCCTCCTCTTCCTCTAAATTGAGCGAGACCCTGTCACGTGACGGGGACCGGGCCGGTTCGGAGCCTGGCAGCTCCTGGCGTGCTCGAGGAGGGGGGGGGGGGAGTCGGCCGGGCACGGCGCGAGCGAGTAAGTGGCCAGCCCTTCGGCGGAGGGCAACGGGTGGATGGGAGGACGGTGTGGTGCCTTGACGGGGCTTGGGGCGGGACCCGAGCCAGCCGCCGGCTCCTTCCCTGCCAGAGTGGCCTGGAGAGGAAGGCGAGCGCAGCTGCTCGGCTTGCACGCGTGCTCGCCTACCGCCGACTAAACGAGGGCGAGGTGCTGCCAGGGTGTTAGTGCCGAAGGCGGGGCGGGGAGCCCAGCTCCCTCCTCCACTGCTGCTGCTACCGCTGCTGCCTCCGCCGCTGCCGCCTCCTTTCTCCCCCTCCTCCCTCCCTGCTCGCGGGCTGGCTCGGTGGCGGCGGCGGCGGCGGCAGCAGCTTAAGCGTTCCGGGCTGGATTGGGGGACCTTGCTCGGCAGGCGAGCAGCAGGCACTGGTACCGATGGCGGCAGCCGCCGTTCTTGCCGCGTGTGAACCTGGGCGGCGGTAAAGGAGCCCTGAGGTAAGAGGCGAAGACCATGGCGGAAAGCGCGAGGGAGACCGGGTGCCACCACCGGGGACCTCCAGCTGGAGAGAGGCAGGTGTCGGGGTTCCGCTGAGCGGCGCAGGCCGGCAGGCGAGCCGGAAGGAGGTGCGGGTGATGAGAACTGGGTCGGCGCGGTGGGCCCACTCGCGCCCTCTCCTCTGCCTGCTTCTTCCCCTCGGTGGGCGATGGGGGGGACGACCACGCCGGCCGCCTCGGAGCGAAGCGCCGTGTGACCTTGAGGGCACCCCCGTGCAAGACGGGCGGCCAGTTGCGGCTGCCGGCCCCGAATCTCCGCGCCACCTGGTTAGACCGAGAGCAGCTCATGCTGCTGCTGCTGCTGCTGCTGCTGCTTCTTCCCCCCTTAGATATCCGAGAACGCGCAGCTCGCTCCGCCGCCGCGTTGCGCTCTTGGAATGACCCCCTCGGACCCTTCAGCAGGGTGTCCCCGCCGCCGGCTCAAGAAGCCGATGCCTTTGCCCGTCTCCGATAGCTTCGGTCCGTGTGATCCCCTTTTGGCGGGGAGTCAGCTGTTCAGCCTTGTCTCGCAGGGGATCGGTGTGCTAGTTCTGAACTTGAGGCTGCCTTTCTCTGCTTTCCTACCTGTAAGATCGTTGACTTTTGACAGTGAGCTATATTGCTGAAAACTGAAACGATTGATCGTATTCCTCTTTTTTCCGGCGGACACTCCGACTATCAATGTTACTTATTTTAATGATAAAGGAGACTTTTTTTTAAAAAAAAAAATAGAACCACGATAGAAACATTTCAGAAGCATCCCTGCGAATTGTAGCTTGAGCCGGCAAGCTGGTCAAAACAGCCTTGGATACTGTAGATCTTTTGTGGGTTTTATGGCATGCTTGTAAGACCCTTTCTGGGGGCTAAGTATTGCAGCCAGCACTGAGCTGATGAATTCACCCTCACTTAAGGGAGGGGGGAGAGTGGAAAGGGGAAGCTATAATCCAAGTAGTAGAGGCACTTGGAAGATTGGTGGCTCAGACGACTACCTCATGTATTCATCAACTGATATGTACTTTTAAGCCATTGGTGTAAAAAATACCCCAAATAAAGGAGAAACTTGAGATACTGAAGAGCATCACATATGAAAACTAACTGATAAAAGTTGGCTTATGTGGTATATTGCTATGTATTGTAATCACATCTATTGTAGAAACATTTCAATAAAGTAGGGTAGGACTTACCAAGTTGAAATAAATGCTTATTCTTTTGGCCTATGTATTTACGTAGATGCAATTCTAATGCTGTGATAGCCACTTTAGTTTTGCTAGTCTCCATGTGTCGTCCCCCTCCCCCAGGAGACAGTGAAGCTGCTGTGTTCTATAAATTTAAATATATGAAAAGCATGAAGGTGTTTGATGATATACAGACTATTAAATTTTGCTGATTTCAGTGCAAATAGATACTGTAAAGAATTCAAGCTTGAGAGATTCATGTAGAAAAGGCACCAAATAACAAGAACTGGAAGCTTGAAATTTCACCTTTTCCATGAGCTTACTTCATAGCCTTAAGAAACCGTGTTGTAGCCTCAGCCTGCTCTCATCACCTTCAGCCTTGAATATAGGAAAAATAATTATACATAAACATTTTTCCTGTGAGATAAATATAAATATTGCTGTCAATAGAACATGAAAAATATGTATATATTAAAGAATAGAGTTTGATATCAAACAGCCAGAATCAGACTCATGATATTTGAATAACTTACCGTTGGTATATATTGTGACTTATGTGCATATATTTTTGATTCCAGAAGCTTGTGTTGCTATCAAATCAATGATTGTTGCACAGACAATAGAAAAAATAACATTCACTATATTTGATTTATAGTGTAGCAAACGAAAGGCGTATAAATGTGTCTTAATTAGGAATTCATCTGAAACTTCTGTCTTAATGCAGTGGCAAAATGTTTTAAAGGAATAATACTGTAAGATTGGGAACCTATTTTACAGTATTCGTCATCCCTTTCTTGATTATATATGAAAGACTTCTAAAAGCAGGATGGATGGAGAATAGTGCTATGAAACAGATGAAAGGGATTTCAGTTGGTATAAGGAGATTGAAATATTTTATGAACCGTGATGATATTCTCTGATTAGCAAGGAACAATATTGAAATATCAACACTTAAAATTCAGTTTGTAGATACGGTCTTATGTTTATACACCTCCATCCATAAGGCTGATTCATATTTTTACTTATTAAAAGTTACCTCTAGATAATGCTATATATTAAAATGTGCTAAGCGCATATTTTCTGGGTTGTCGTCTTGCTTTTGGTAGTGATACAGAGTAATTGCATATTTATGTAGTGCTTTATTTGCTAGGACTCATAATTCACAAAAGTAACTATAGGATTTCTATAAATTATTATAAAACTTTCAGATGTTCACATGCAGATATTACAATTTTCCTGAAAGACTTAAGTTCAGATCATAAAGATACTCCTGGTCTTTAGGTGGTGAAATAGTCAAATGGGGAAAAGTATTGGTTTAACTGGTTGCAAATGCATTTACAGGTTCAATTCAAATGCTGGATTAAGTTTTTAAAATCTTCAAATAGTTTTGATCAAGAATATTTGAAGGACTGCCTACAATGTATGAAACCGCTAGTTTGAAGGATTGCTGATTGGTCTGCCATTAAAGGTTAAAAAGATTCTTGGGGACCTTATATAGAATCGTTTAAATGAAAGACCCTTCCTTATGTACTCCAAAATATCAGTGTTTCACTGGGTTTAAGAAGCCCCTTAAGTCATCAGGGGCTTCAGAAGCTGTTTGCACTATTATGTCTATAATGTCTACAGCAACACATACATTAAATCTGGACAGTTTAACTGATTTACTTTTTAAACTGTTACTGTTTGAACTGTTTCTTTTCTGTAGGGTTCCATGTTTTATGTTAAAACTTACTGAATTTTTTTTAAAAAAGTGCTTAAGCAATACATTAAATAACCAAAATATGAAGTTAGAATAGCAAAAATCATTGGATAATTAATTCACAGATGGATCCAGCAGTTTGATCTACACATTTTTGGGTTTGAGCATGCCCATTCATTTTGAACTATTGAATTATACTGTATTGATACAACAAAAGAACAGTTTAAATTAATTGAAATTTATTTAATTTTTTATTTTTTTTAAACCATGCATATCTATTGTCTGAAATGTATATTTCCCTTCACAAGTTTTCACTAGGTAAGTTTTTGGTGCGATAATGGAACTTGATATATGCAATATTTCATTTGAAGATTGTGTGAAGGACTATACCTGCACACTTCCATGTCTTAGGAAACAAAATCAGGATAATGGAAATTGCAAAATGAATCTTGAAATAGTGTATTAATTAAAGTATGTATCATAGGCCCATTGCATATATTATGATATGGGGAATATATATTCACTTTATTTTTCACTACTATTCTCAATTTTTTGCTTTAAATAAAATTTATCTATCTCTTTGCTATGTGAATATAAAATGAATTATCCTGTAGTGTGTTGTGTAGGTTGTGGGCCAGATCCTTTCCAAAAATACTTAGGTTTCATTTGGTGAACTATTACATATTTTGTGTGTTAGGATTAATCAAATTATATAGTTGATCTGGTTAAAAAATACTGTTGAGTTTTTCCGCAGCGCTAACAACTGCCTTAGTTCTTATTTGTCCAGTGATATTGTTGGGATTTTGGGAGCAAATAGTGGGAACAATGGCTTCTAGAGGGAGGCTGTTTTCACAAAGTAATTGTCTTAGAGGTTTGGTTAGCCACAAAACAAAAACTGAATGGGTTGGTGGGGAATGAAAGGAAGTTTCCTTGGGAATATTGGTGTCCACAGGAGCCTTTGTTTAGTAACAAAGACCTTTGTTGTATAGTTGTGCACCAAATGAGGAAATAATTGTTTCAGATCCAGAGTGAGATATCACTGTGGAGATTCTGCTGAAATGTTTTGTATCAGGAACTGAAACTAGAACTTTTTTTTTTGTTGTTCCTTCTTTTGTATCAAAAAAAAAGGGGAGGCGGAGGCTTGGGTGAAGAGGGTAAGGTTAGTGATTATTCTTCTGTCTGGTAGTAATTCTCAGCACAGAATATCCCACTGGCCTGAACACCCCTCTGCCACCCACTCAACGCAGCATAACCCATTGATGCCCTTCCTCCAGTCTTCCCAGTTTCTCTCCTTAGCTGCCATTTTTCCTCACCTTGCTTGGAGCCATATCTTCCTAGAACAAAATTATTTTGTTCCATTCTGTGCATGGAACAGCATGCATGTTTCAGCTTGGGCACAGTCCTATCCCAAACCAGCTGCTCCCTGCACCTGACATTTTATCTATAGTTATTTATACGACTGTCAGGCATGTTAGAGAAATTCCATATTTTTTGTGTTAATTGCACACAGATATTTGTAGTTTCCTGGAAACCATGAGCCTGCAAGTTTTTTATTCAAGGCTTTCTTGTCAGATATCTGATTGTTACCTTTTATATTGCTCTCTGGCCTAGTCTTCCATGATGCTATACAATATAATATTGTAGTGCATCAGAGAAACCATGTACACTGAAGAAATGCAGAAGGTTAGAGTTATGAAGGTCAAGTACATAACGTGGGTAGTACTTTCCCACTTTCTCCTGCACTTGCAGTTGCACTTGCCTGTTACTTTTAGCCTTAACTCTTTTTCCTTTCTTTGGACACCTTCCCTTCCTCTTGTTGCTGTTCATGCTATAGTTGTAGTTTTGATTATGCACACATTAATGGCACTTCTTTTTTAAATTCAAGAGTACACAGAATATTTTTATAATGAAATAAATTGTCATTCAGCACTTCCTGCTTAAGTTTTGTTTAATAAGTAGATAAATGGCAGATTATAGGGCTACAGTAGTTGATTAGATGTCATATTAGGGGTTAATTTCTATTGAACTGTTTCTGTCTTAGTTATTTAAGGAAGTAAAATAGTCACAGTAGCAAAATACCAGTTCTTGGGAAGCATGTATATTCTTACTCTCTACTTCTTAAAAATTATTTCTTGTTTTTTGTTGTTTTTGTGTTGTGTGATTATGTAAGGACTGGCGTGCTTGTCATTGTTAGGATTGTTTTGATTGGTTTAAAATATTACTTTTAATTTTTATTTATATAGCCTTTAAGCCACCAAAACTTTTTTGATTGCAGTGAGACAGAATTATAATAAATAAACAATGTCATCTGTCTCTAGTTATGAAATAATAATAATAATAATAATAATAATAATAATAATAATAATAATAATAATAATAATTTTATTTCTATACCGCCCTTCTCCCGAAGGACTCAGGGCGGTGTACAGCCTATTTAAAAACACAGACAAAACAACAATATAAAATTTAAAATAATTAAATAAAGTGGCTCAGATTTAAAACCCCAATAAATTTAAATATCCCAATTTAAAACTATTATGTTGATAGTCTGGCCTGGCGGAACAACAGGGTCTTCAATGCGCAGCGAAACACCCGGAGGTCGGAGATCTTACGAATTTCTGGGGGCAGTTCGTTCCACAGGGCTGGGGCTCCCACAGAGAAGGCCCTCCCCCTGGGCATCGCCAGCCGACATAACTTGGCTGATGGCACCCTGAGGAGACCCTCTCTGTGGGAACGGACTGGTCGGTGGGAGGCTATTGGTGGCAGAAGACGGTCTCGGAGGTACCCGGGTCCTATGCCATGGAGCGCTTTAAAGGTGGTGACCAACACCTTGAATCGCACCCGGAAGACCACTGGGAGCCAGTGCAGCTCGCGCAGGAGGGGTGTCACATGGGCACAATGGGTTGCGCCCATAACCACCCACGCGGCTGCATTCTGGACCAGTTGGAGCCTCCGAGTGCTCTTCAAGGGGAGCCCCATGTAGAGAGCATTACAATAGTCCAACCGGGAAGTAACAAGGGCATGAGTGACCGAAATACTAGGTGCATCAGTCAATTAGACAACTGACATCATTAAAACCAATAATTTTAGTTTTAACAGTTGATATGAACCCATTCTAATAAACTTTCTTACACATATAACATTTCTTCTTTTGCTGAATGCCTATCAAAAGTCTCTCTGTACTCATTTACCTTCTTTGTCTTTCCTGTTTATATTTACATTTCACACCAAACCTTAATTTCTTTAAACATGTTATATTAAATTGTCTGCAATTGGTTGAATTCACAGAATATACTAAGTATAAATCAAAAGCGGACCCTGCAACTGCGGCTATACGCTAGGAAGAAGAAGTCAGTCTAAATCATGGAAGACATTCTTTACTAGAATGTGTGAATGCAACTATTGCATTAGGGATTTTATTTACTTGCCCAGTAAAAGTTCCCCTTTCCATGAGGATTTCTGTCTACCTTCTATTCTTACTTTTCTTTGTATTCTGTATTACATTGTTTTTGCTTCTGAACAAGATTGCCTGTGCCATTTTCCCCTCTGGTTCTCTTTCATGGGTGGTTCTTAGTGCTTGCATCCGTTAATCTGCTGTTTCTTTCAACTCAGTATATATTCTCATTTCAGAATCCTAAATGATCCCTCTTGCTGACATATGCCTTCATCTTTGTATATTTCTGCTCTTTCATTCGGTTCTTATTTCTGAAGATCATTTCTGAGCATACAGATACTCATTGCCATGCACAGTACTAGTATTTGTATCTTAAGTCATAGTTGATAGGTTACCAGATAGGAACTCCCAGTTTATTTTCATATACTGCTTAGCTTATTGTTTTGTAGGAATGAGGTCTTCTTCATTATCTCTCAACTTTCAGAGCTCGCAACAAAGCTTTTTCTCTTCCAGTGGTTTTACTCAATGAGGGAATTCCCAACAGGGCTATCTCTGAAATGGAGACTTAGAATAAAGTAAAATGGGTTCAGGCTACTTGACGAACCCTCTCATCCCACTGGGATTAGCCTGCCCCTCCCGTGCCAGCAGAGGAGGTATGTTGCAGGTCCTGTCAGCCTGATTATTTCAACTGCTGGAATCCAAGAGTAGAGCCTTCTCTTCCATTGCACCTGACCTGTGGAACATTTTGCTCCCCTCCAGTGTGAGGCCAGCCCCGACCCTCCTGACCTTATGGAAGAGCCTAAAGACCTGGCCCTGTCAGTTAGTTTGGTGCCCCAATGGGGAGTATTACAATGGAGGTGGTTGATTGAATAACAATGGATCCCCCCCTCCCCCCCTCGATGTTTTAATTGGGCTGTGGTATTCTGGATTTTATATTACTTTATATTTTTAGTTTATATGATTTTTATCTTTTATGATTGTAACTCACCCAAAATTACCATGAGGAAATATGGGTGGCCAATAAATTTTATAAATAAAAAAAAAAAATTGGTGGTAGTAATACCTAATATAACTGGATTATTTTAAAAGGGCTGTGCTGTCTGGTTTAATGATAAAAGTAAAAACAATAGTCTTGGAATCACTATTCCCTGGGGCCATAATTTGCTTTAACACCTATTTTTGTGTGTGCCTTCAATTTAGTCTCAATTTCTGATGATTGCTTACATAAGTCCCTGCAGTTTTCTTGACATGATTTTTGGAGGACTTTTGCAACTATTTTTTTACTAGGGCTGAGAGAAAGTGAGTCCAAGGTTACCTATCTGGCTTTGTGGTTAGAATTTAGTCTCCCCATTTCTAGTCCTTTGTTTTCACTGTTTATACCAAGCTGGCTGTCTCAGATATCTTACTGATTATTAATTTAAAATATTTATATCCTGGTTTTGAGTATGAAATATAAAGATCTCCAGAATAATGGAAGTAGGCATACCAAATAATAAAAATAAGGCAATGCTTGCATTTAAGTTTACACAGGATGCAAAGGAGAAAGGAGATGGCAAAGGAGAAGGAAAGAAAAATCATTATCTCTTAATGTTTCATGGTTTTTACAATGGTCAATTGTGATGCAAATTGGCTGCTTAGAATGTCCCTAATGATGCTGGCTGGTAATTTTAGTGCACATGGCTCTTTGGTTTCCCTTTCTAGTACAATTAGTTCCAGTTTCCCCAGTGAGTTGAAGCTTAGGTAATAACAGCAGCACCAAATTGCCTAGTGCCTGAACATGCCTATATAGACATACATGCATGTTTTGTTTTGAAACACCAGTTATATGTGAAAAACAAGAATGAGTGGAATGGTAGACTTCACTGTTTCTTGCTAACTTTCTTATGTGTCACATTTTATATGAGCATTTAAATATGTCATTGGTGCTTGCTTACTTAAAATAAAATGAACTTTACTACAAGCTTACCTGATGTTAAATGTTTTCATTTAGAATTAAATAATTTTTGTTTTTTATATGTAATTGAGACATAGAGATTGAACTGTTTTCCCAAGATAGTTGAAGCACTACATGGCACACACTAGAGTGCATGACTTACAAAGTGAGTTCAAAAACTGGTGTTGACTCAAAATACAGCAGTAAAGATGAATGTAAGTGCATTCTATAAACATATATTAATCAGGTATTCTTATAAGAATTATTATGACTATACCTGCATTTACAATCACAATTGGGCCCAGAATGTTGGTTGTTGAGCAAAGTGAAGATTAAGCAACTACAATACTGACTCTCCCAGTGATCATTAAGTGGAATGCCAGGCAAAGGACACAGGCTTCCCAGGCATGGTGGGAGACCTAGATCCTCTCACTCTTCCATCCGAGAGAACGATTGTGAGAGCAGTTGATGGCATTCACTAATTTTTTTTTTTGCCAAATTTGAGGTCCAAATCTCTGCAGGATTGTCCCTCCTTCAGGGAGGGGAAGGGAAATCCCTCAGTGCGTTGGGAGAACAGGCCTCAAATCCAACATGTCCTTTGCTTGCAACCTTCCCTATCAAGCTTCCCCATCTACTTTCTAGGAAAGCCGCGAGAGAAGATTGCAAATGGTAATCATAAATTACTTGATTGTAAGATTGGGGGCATATAAATTTAATAAATAAATACATTTTAAAAAATACGAACAAATTACCAAACACCTGAATTGTGGTTATGCAACCTGGGGAGTTTTTACAATTTCTGGAAGTGCTTTATGGACCATAGAGCATTCTTTCCGAAGCCATTAGAACTGCGAATGATCATTAAATGACCTATTATAAGTTGAGGACTACCTGTATGTCCTCTTTTTTAATCCTCCTTTCGAAGGATTCCGCTGATTTAGATTTCCAGTTTAATGCAGCCAAAGATTTTTCAGTCAAAGATTTTTTAAACAGGGATTTCTAACAAAATAGGCTGTGGCAGTGGTTGGGAAATTCATGACTTTAAAAAGCAGAACTGATTTATGAGAGTCCTAGATCTAAGATAATAGGAAGAACTTCAAGCATTAAGAGAAACATTTTTGTGACCTTGGCAGATAAGTTGATCTTTCTCCCTCTTCTGATAGCTTTTCAGATAAACAATGAAGCTAGAAAACTGACAGTATCTGCACTCTGCCCATTGTTCGACTCAGTAGGCTTTTGAGTCTAAGGGAACAAGCTGATTCATTTGAATCTAAGACTGATATCCTGAAGAGGCAAAGGGACTGGTAAGTAAGGCCTTCAGAAATGGATGACAATGGAAAAAATAAAATAATTTCGTAGAATGAATTCCTTATTTTGGAACTGTTAATATCTTGTGTCAATTATATAGGCAGAACAGTAGCTTCAGTCTTTAGGCAACATATTGGCCGCCCTGAGTCCTTGGAGATAGGGTGGCATACAAATTTTATAAATAAATAAAAATAAATAAAATAAATATTGAATTTTGGATTGGGCATATGGACCACTTGATTAATTGCCTGCTCAATATGAACATTCCAAATATCAAATATCACTTACAAAAATTGGTAGATAATGTTATAATGATGCACATTAACAGTGATGTGGGGAAATGAACTCAGTCAAGTCAAATTCAGATTTGTCAAAAGTGAGGTCAGCTTCTTAAAAATTGCTACTATTGTGCACAAACAGCTAGATCAGGGCTGTCAAGCTCGAGGGCCGGATGTGTCACACACTGGCCACGCCCACACCCAGTTTAGCGAAGGGGGGAAAAGTCACAATATGTCACGTGACGCCACCGTGATGACACAAATTTGACACCCCTCAGCTAGTTGAATAAAACTGAAGGCTTCATTGTAAGATTGTTATAATTAGCATATTTTATGGATTATAAGAACACCTAGATTTAGAGGAAGAAAAGAAAAATAGTTTTTGGCCTCTGAATGTCATAATTTCGCCCTTCCTGGCCCCCAGAACCACTTCGCAGGCCAAAAACAGGCCCATTTTTGGCCTACCAAACCATCCGTGCACCCTGTTTTTGCCAAAAATGCACCCGTTTTTGGCCTGCAGAGTGCTTCTGGGGGCTGGGGAGGGTGAAAATGCGATGTGTGGAGGGTTCAGGAGCCTAAAAACAGGCCTGTATTCAGTCTATAAGATGCACCGAAATTTTCACCCACTTTTGGGGGGGGAGTGCATCTTATACTCCGAAAAATACGGTATATAGGAAGGAATTAAATATTGTAGGTGTTAGAACATTATTTTAGAACAAACTGGGCTTGTGCAGAAGACCATCTGTCATAATCAAAAATAAAACCATACAACTACTTTTTCTTAAGAACAGGAAAGTAATTGGGCATTTTTTCAATTACATTCTGAAGGATAGCTAACAGAAACTAGAGATGGTTTTGATTTGGGTTGAATCATCTCTACATGGGAATAAAAATGTTTTCATCCTCATCTAAATAGGAACAAAGTAAAATTAAAACATATAGTATACTAAAACATGGTTTTATGTTGAAAAGGTAAAGGTTCACAAGAGTAAATACCCATGTTGGGGATGTTTGGAGAGAAACACCATATATATTTTTCTTACGTTAACATTAGAAGCTTCTGAATTAAATTAAAGAATTATAGTGCTCAAGTCTGAAGAAGAAGAAAAATATATCAGGCATAGAACGTATCTGATAAATGGGAAAACATTAAATATAGTTCTTGATAAAAGTAGTGTATGGACAGAAAATGGTATATTGATATGTATGTCAAAAGCAGTGTGGATCTTGAGCCTATGCAAAATAAATGGGATTTCTGTGCAGGTTTGAAGTGAAGGACTGAAATTATGTTCTCTTTACTCCATGAGAAGAATGAGTAAATTGTTATAATACTTCGTATTTGAGAATGAAATTACATCATCCAGAGGAGAAATGGATATTATTTTAGCTATTCTAAATTTATGGTTCTCTGCTTTCAAATCCCACCAAACTATTTGTGTCTTGTTCTTATTGATCTTATTTTTCAAATATATGAAGTTTTTCCTTTGTTTAGAAGAATTCTCTTATTTATAGTTAAGGCAAGATAATCATAATGCTGTTATTTAGAATAAATTCTATTGCTATGGTTTTAAACTTAAAACATAATTTCATTAGTAGTTGAAAGAAAATGTCAAAAAGTAAAGCTGAGAAGCTGTTGACTGATACATAATACAATTGTTTTTTATTTCCTGCTTTGCAAGAAATAGATAAACAGGAGAAGCAGTTGGAGAAACTGAGGAGGAAAGCTTTCATTGCTTTTTTCAGTTGCTGGCAAAGAGCAAAGGAATGAAAAGATATATGGGACCTCAGCTGTCGTAGTCAGAAAGAATTGAGTGCAGAGACAAGCTACTGCTTGTCTGGGTCATCCATTGCCTCTTTACTTCGTACTACCGTGCATCAAGAAGCAAATAAAATGTGATAAGAAACTATGCAGGAAAAGCTTTCTTTGCCTCTTGCAACTGCTTGCAAAATAGTTTTTGAAGCAATTAAAACAAAAAGGATACACAGAAGCAATGACAGCTCTGACATCTCAGTAGGGGATAGTTTTAAGTTTGTGCCATATTGCTGTCTACATGTATATACCATTACTGACTGGCTAAAAAACTGAAAAGACTTTGCTTTAGAATTGTACCCATGATGCCCACTACAAGAGCAGTGTTCCTGAAGACCTGATCCTCAGTCATGCCTTGGATTTACTGCCAAATATAAGTGCTTTTGAATAGGTGGGAGTGGTGTTCACATTGGTATGGAATATTAAATATCTTCCAAATGCTGCAGAAATATGCTTCTCAATATTGTTCATGGTTCTTTCTGTTTAGTAAAAGAAGCGGAAAGGAATGATTATATCCGCTTCATGTTTGGAAAGAATACCACCAATGCCAAAGCCTTGGGGTATCACTGTGCTATTTTTTCAGTACACTTCAGCAAAGTATACTGAAGTAGATTATTATTCTCTGCATTTTTTTGTACACTTATTATTTTCATATTCTTCAACTTATTTGTTAATTTATATTTCATGTTTATTACATCTGGAGCAGTGTATGAATTGGTACATGAACATGATGGGGCAAAGATGGTTTGCAAGGATAGAAAGGTATAGGTATATATAATGAATAGTATTGAGATAAACTATATTGAGTTCATTTTTTCCTTATTTCCTATCTCCTGCATAAAATTATTTTTGTTACTACTTTTTTATGTACATTGCAAAGTGCTATTGTGGCCAAAATCATGTTCACAGTCCTCCCTCAAAACCATAACTTAATTGGTATGTGTGTATATTTGTTGTACAAGTAGTCCTTAACCTATAACCATTTGGTCAGGGAGCATTCCAAATTACAACGTTGAATGTATGGTGGTTACAACCAATCCTGGAAGTACTGGCTGTCCCAATACCACCATGGTCACGTGATTTGATCTGGGTGCTTGATAAACAATTTGCATTTACACCCAGTTGCCAAGCATGCCACAACTATGTGTTTGTCATTTGCAAGCTTCCCTGCTGGCTTCCCCAGAAAGTCAGTGCCGAAGCTGACATGAAAGGTCTCAATCACCTGTGATCCTTCCCCAGAACCTTTCCTTGTGTCACATCCAGTGGTGGGTTGCTCCCGGTTTGGTCCGATTCTTGTGAACTGGTACCACTCACCCCCCCCCCCCGACATCATTATGGAGGATCTGCATATGCGCAGAAGCTTCTGTGCATGTGCAGAAACGCACATGCATGAGCTCCCGTTGCAAACCGGTAGTAAAGATAAGTAGAACCCACCCCTAGTCACATCCACCACTTGCTCATCCCCATGCATACTCTCTGACCACACTGCACTTCTATGCACCCTCTATCCTCTCCCCTGTGTTGCCTCTCACACACTTTCCCCAATCCTTACTGGAGTTCTTGTGTATCCCTTCCTTTATGCACATTTCTTTGATCCACAGTGTGCCTTTGATGCAGCTTCCTCAACCCTCATCACACATTCCCTTGCACTCTTGCCTACCAAATCTGTACTGTGTCTTTTGCACATCCTTCCTGACTGTCCCCACATCCTTTTGCTCCCTCCCTACTTGGGAGCAAGTACTTCATGTACACCTGGAAACTTCCTGCTGGTTTCCTCACTAACTTTGTAGTTGTGATTGTGGTAAACTGGCAGGAAGTTACTTTGCCTAATGACTAGGATTCGGTTAACAATGGCAACCAGGACCATAGTGATTGCCATCACTAAGCAATGTGGTCATGCTTTACGACCGCATCACTTAATGATAGAAATTGTGTTCTCAATTGTTATAGTAAATTAAGTGTTACCTGTATTATTAAAAAAAAACTCGTGGTTTCATATTTTCCATTTCTCTTGACTTGTGATGATTATGATGATGTTATCTATTCAGTCATGTCCAACTCTATGGCATTTCTATGGGCCAGGTCTCTCCATATCTTCCAATCTTGCACTGTTTCTTTGAGTTGTTCAGTCTTCTGGCTGGTGTCAGCTTTGAGGTATCCAGTCACCATGTTCTTTAATGGCCTGGTTTCTGATTTATATATTATAAGACCCAGATTTTGCTTTAACCAAAGGATAATAAAAGATGTTCAAAGTTATTTCAGGTAGTAAGCACTGCATTCACATTGGCTTCCATTAGCATTGGTTTTTCTAATGTGGTAAACCATTGCCTTGATGTATTTGATAACGAATTTTCTTTTTCCCTAAAATAATGCACATACAATAATGTAGAAATGGCCTAATGTCAAATAAATTGGTTTTGAGATTCTCAAATGTGTGATTAAAGACATCTTATTCAACTGCAATTTTTTCAGATTAAATCTGCATAAATTTGGATGTGAAGAAAAATAAGCTTATTTTTAGATGACATGTGTGAATATTGCAGTTATCCTATTAAGAAATGTTTTCTAGTTTGTCTTGCAAATGAACAAATGACTGCTGCTAAGTTTTTAATTTGTAATTTTTATAATGATTATGCTTGAATAAACAATACAGATTTAATCCATTTTATTAATTGGAATATGCTATCTCTAACTGGACAAATGAATTATTACGTTGGTTATAATATACAAATCTGCTTAGATTTAATATTTGCTTCAGACATTAGGGACAGTAGGACAATTGGTAAAATTTACCAAAATATTTCATTTGAAATTCAGTATTGACCTTTCATTAATCACCTCACCTGTGATCAACCTCAAAGCACCATTTTGAACCTTGCTTCATTGGATGCCCATAATACTTGTTAATCAGATCATAAAGTAGTATTCGGGTGATGTTTACTTCTGTTAATTGTTGATGTTTATTTTTGATCTTCCAAGGTGTATCTAAAGTTCTGGTCTTTCTCACCAGTATTTGTTCATCTAAATGGTCTGGCCATCAAAATTTTGCCATGAGCTGGGCAAACAGGTAATCTTCATCCAGATTTATACTCCCATTACAAAATTGGCATCAATTTGATAGCCTTCTTCCAGAATATTTCCTGTGGAGTTATATATGATATCATTATATGCTGAGTCCCCTACCTTCATCCATATATTAACTTTGCTTCCTAGACTCTCATTCTTCAGTCAGTTTCTGATAATCATACAGAATTCATTTCCATTTAAAAAGTTATTCATATTTGTGACTCACAGAAAGGAGGAAAACCACATATTGATCTTTAAGCATATTTGCTACAGAAAGCCCATCACCCAAGAAAAAACCCTGTCATATAAGAAGAGAACAACACATATGCCAAAGCCTTGTGTAGTGTTATGACTTGGTAAAGGTATTTTGAAACCTGAGATTTAAATGAAGAGTTAACATCCATAAAAATAATAACCATAATGAGGGTCATTTATCTATATGACTCTCAAATTTGGAAATAGTTGGGGAGTATAAAGTGTCTTGTATCATAGAAAGGAAATCATAGGAAGACACGGTCAGGGTTTCTATCTCCCTAAACCACAATTCTTTGAAGGGTAAGGAGTATCATGAAATATACCCACCAACAGTGCAGAAGGAATAAAATGAGCTCTACAGAAGCCCTGCTATGTGCTTACTCAGGATTAGTTTGTATAAATATGCAGGAGAGAGCTTGTGGCAGTCTAACATTTGGAAATAAAATTCAGAAACACTGACAAGATCATTCTGATGTTCAATGTGCCTAATTTGTTCCTTAAATGCCTAATTGCCCCATATATTCAGGAGAAAGCTTGAGACTACATAATTCTTCCATACAATGAGATTGGTAGCTGTGAACAGCAGGTGATTTGAGCCAGTTACTCTCAGCTCAGCTTGCTAACAGAATTATTGTTTTGAGGGGAAATTGGAGAAAGTAGTGCTAGATAATCTGACTTGACCTCCTGGAGGAAAGGAAATATAGAAATTATTATTTTTAATAACTTAGCCTATAGTGCAAACATTTTATCCAGTATCTTAAAAAACTGAAACATTTTATGCTACTGTTATGCTAAACAGTTGATAACAGCCTCTGAGCAAAAATATGATTAGTGAACGTTTGGTAAAATATATTACATTCTTTTTCAATTTTTAGTGACCAAAAATAATATGAAAGCGTACTAGAAATTAAAGATACTATTAGAAATTGTTTATTCAATTTGTGTACTTTTTTCATAAATAGGGACTCCAGATTGTTAACCAGAATTATATTCATAATATAATTAAAGCAATGGGGAGGGGGGGACTAAAAAAAAAACCATGGATTATATTCCAATCTCCAAACATTCTCCAAAAGAAAGCAACTTTTCAGTTTTTAAGTTTTATTTGGACGTAACTAAAATAGAAGAATCTGTGCATGTTGGTTCTCTTTTAAGGGCCATTTAAAAAATGGAAAATTCAAGACTTCCATTCACTTTTCCTAAGGGAGCATATGCTGTTATAATTTTTTGCTTGAAAGTAGTCCGGAAACATCTAGGCAGCAACGTCTTGTTCTTCATATCTTCCTAGTGTTTTCCCACAGGTTAGGTCCACTTTTCTGATCAATAAATACCATTTTATGCAATCAAATGTAGCAATTGAGTCCAAATGGATTATTTTCATGGCCATGTTAATTATGTCCTGCCATCTTTGCTTTAGTCTTACGCATGAGCATTTGTCATCTATGTCAAAGTGGTAGGTGCAGGCAGGCAATGGTGTAGGGTGCTGCTCATAGAATGTGGTTGTAATACTATAGGTGTTTTTCTTGCAGTTTCTTTCTGTACAATAGAACAGAACAGAACACTTTATTTAACTAAGTATGATTAGACACATAAGGAATTTTATTGGTGTAATGTGCATCTACTGCCATGTATTGTTGACATTCTCAAGAAGGGAAATGCCTAATGAAGCATGCAGATCTTCATGGCGTGTAAAGGATGCACAGGATTTTTGGTAGTTGGTCAGCATTTAGTGCCATGCAAGTGCTACTGGATAGACTATTATACGCTTTGCTTTTAGCTGAATTGGCATATGACCGTCACAGAGCACCCAGTGATCTTCTTCCACCACAGCGATGTTGCTGTTGCATGTACATTGTACATCTACTGTCATTTTGTAAATGGCATTCTAACTCCCGGAAATAGCATTTTCAGTAGATCTTTACCATTGACCTGGATGTGAAGGAGCCTGAGCTAGTCTGTAGATACCTTAGTCTTCTTGATATTGAGGCACAAACCAAATAGGCTAAGACAGCCGTTCCACCTTTGCTTCCCTGTTGGTAGCTGCAAGCAGGAAATTGTCAGTGTACAGCAAAGCTCAGAGGGCACTATGATGCAAATCTCACATTATAGTATTCTTGATGAGAATCAACAGCAATGGTAATAGTGCATACCAACTTTCACAGGAAAGCTGTCAGAAAGGCCGGTGACGCATAATGCTTGGCTGCTGACATTAACATAAAGCATCTGGATCAATTTTATGAATAGCTCAGGTACACCATGGTCATGTAGAACAGTGGTCATCAACTGGTAGTCAGCAGAAAAATTATTTGCATTTTTTATATTGCATTAAATACTATTTATCTTTTTAAAAAATTCATATTAGTGGTTCATAGGATTTAAAATTATGTATTTGGTAGTCCTTGAGGTTCGAAAGGTTGATGACCCCTGAAGTAGAATGTATCATATCAACTAATGTTGCTCACAATCAAACGCTTTTTCTAGGTTGAGGAAAACGATGTGTAATGACTTATTTTCTCTATGCTTCTTCATGAGCATGCAACTTGCACAAATAGCATCAGTGGTGCTCAAGCCTGCTCAAGCCTTTGACAAAACTGAACTGCTTGATACTGATTTCAAAAATGTCATGGAAATGCTGGTTGAGGACCTACTCAAAATTGTCATTGTGTGCAGTGGGAGGATTTGTTGGTTGTGGGAATGGTGTGTTGGGTCAGCTTGTTCTTGAAGAGGTGAATTATGGTTCTTGTGGCCCAGTTAGGAGGTATGTGGCCAGAGAGTTTAAGAGTTTTCTTGACAGTCAACTGCTTTGTCATAAAGTTCTTTCAACTTTCTGATGTCTGCTGGTAGATTGTCCAGGTCAGTTGCTTTTGAATTCTTCATGCTTTTGATAGCTTTTATAATCTATTCAGGTGTAATGTGCAGGACTGAAGCAGACTTTAGCTGAACCAACAAGAATTGACAGGTATGGAAATTTGACGTTAAAGATTTTGCCAAAGTGCTATTGCCAGTGTTTCAGGATTTCCTGAAGTTGCTGTCCATTTATTCCTTAGAACACATGTTCGATGCCTTTACTGCCTTAGGGTACTTTTTCACTAGTTGATAGATGCTTTTCCCGTGTTCATTTATGTCCAGTTGTTCCTATAAGTCTTAGTAGTGATTGACTTTGGTCTTTGCAACAGCTTTCTTTGCCACTCTTCTTGCAGTGACGTTTACAGATGCCAATTTTTGTTTGTCTTCTGCAAATATCAATTCTTTGTAAACCAACTTTTTCTATATTTTCTGCTGCACAATACTGGGAAAGTCACATTAGACAGGACAGAGCCAATCTGGCTATTGTGGTTGCCACTGTCAGGTAGCCAAGTGGCTGATGTGCTTTTTGAAAAACATATTGGTGATGATGAGGTAATTTACTTCGGAAAAATCCAGGATTTGCTGTCCATGCTGCCATGAGATTTGTAGCTTTCCTGCACATTCCAATTGTCTGTTTAGGTAATTGCAGAGAAGCAGTAAGTCTTCTTGTTATACATGTAGCTATACAATCTTGTAGTCTCATCCAAAACTGTTCTTTCTCTTCTTCATCACATCCAATTTGAGGTGTGAAGGCCAAGAAAACATGTAATTGATGGAGAGCAGAATCAATGACAGTTAACATAAGGTGATCAGAATTTCAATGAAGATCAATGAAGATCAATGAAGTTGTGCAGATCAGTGCATGCTATGATAGCCACACTTTTTTGTTAGATTGTTTTGTATCGTTCACTGATGTCATTCTTGATCTTTCCAACACGTTTCTTATATGCACACAATATTTACCTTGTGTCACTTTAGTATTTCTGCAAGCTCATCGCTGCACACAGTCAGAAGACCATGCCAATATTCAACGTGGCAATAATATATTGTCATGTTTGAATTAGCTTCTTTAGCCAGTTCTATCCTTGAACTGGTGGCTTTTGCCCATTTGTCCTGATGGGCAATGCCAACACATGTTGCTTCCAGGGAATGCCCTAGCATTATTCAAATTTTACCAACTGGTTTGCCACTGAAACCTGATGTTGGTTGGTCTTGTTCATTTCGATACCGTCCTTGTGGGAAGTTTCCAGTAGTATCACAAGGACCTTGTCACCATTTAGGCAACAACATCCAACACCACATTTATTGTGCTTTCTGGCTTATCTATCTATCAAATAATTCTTGGCTTGCATTTCAGTTTTAGAACTGTGAGGGGATAAGTAATCAAACAACGGACAAAACTCCATTTAAATTGGGATGAAAACTCTTCACCCATTATATGTAACATTACCTATATATTTAATATAAATTGATGTGTTGATCAGTTTAAGCATGTTAATTTTGGAAGCTTCAGAGAATACTCCTAGGATTTGTTTCATGAAGCAGAGACAAATTTGGTAGTTCGAGCCGTATGAAAATCTGAGTGTGGGATTTATAGTGCATTAAGGTGTAATGCATGCAGAAAAGTTCTTTGATATCTGCAAATGAAAAATCATCTTCTAAATGCTTGTCATCACTCTAATTTTAATGATGAGATAAGTGTGTAAGAGAAAATCATTCTGTTGATGACAGGCACATGTAAGAATGTAGTGGAAAAAGGGTCCCATTAACACATGTCAGTCAGTGTTTCTTTGTAGAAGCAGCTGTTTTTTAAGCATAAAGGGAAATGGGACTTCATTCTGTTCTACCAACTATATATTTTAGATTCCTGGTCAAACAGTATAGCATATCTGTGGCATTCTTATGAGATCAAGCTTGTTATGTAAGACTATCTTCATCTAGAAGTCTGTAGTTAAAATAACATTATAAAAGTTTAGTATATTTTGTGCGGTAAATTATTTTATGAGCATTATTCATTCCACGGACTCAGTGCTTACTACTTTGTCTTGAGCAATAATCTGATGTTACAAGTTGGTTCACAGGAAAGTATGAAAATTAAGTTGACTAAAATTGTATATGGTATTCCAACATAGTTGTGGCCTAAATAAGGAATTTATCAGTGTTTGATTTTTGATTTTTGATTTTTTTACTTTCAGACTCCTAATGAGTCCTAGCATGGGATATACTTTTTCCACAGCTGCTCCATATTGAGGTGGCTGCTAATTGAACATCCACTGTGACTCCCACATCTCTTTCCTGGTTAATTGCAGGTAGCCCAAACCTCATCAGTGTACATACCAAGTTAAAAGTTGCTTTTGTTTTTTCGTTTTTCTGCTAGTATGCATTCTCTAAGCATATTTGCATTGTATGCCATTAGATTGACCATCAGTTTTAAATAAATTGTCCTGGAGCTTTTCATAATCATTTGGTTTTTATGACACTGAATAATTCAGTATCCACAAATTTGGCCAGCTCCCCCTTCAAGAAGCTCCCCCTTCATGTTAAGTTCATACATAAGCAAACTAAGAGATTTTTGAGGGACTCCACCTCCTTCTCAACTCTAATTTTCTGGGTTTTTTAAAAATCAATTAGCAATTCAGGCTTCTTATCCCATGACTACTAAGCTATCTTAATATGTGATGAGGAACTTTATCAAAGGCTTTTTTTGAAAATATAAGTGTCAGCAGAATTACCTCCATATATGTGCTTGTTGATAACTCTAAAAACTAAAAAGGTTAGTAAGGCAAGATATATTCATACTGATTTCTCTTCAGCAAGTCTTGTTCCTCTATTATGTACTCATTATGTTTTCATTCATTCATTCACTTACTGTTTCTACCAATCAGATGTTAGCCTGACTGGACTATAATTTCTTGTATATACTCAAGTCATTTTTAGAAGTGTCATACTGACTATCTTCTAGAGCAGTGATGACTGACCTTTTTCAGACCAGGTGCCCAAAGCACGTCCATGTGTGCGCAAATGCGGGTGCTTGCAGCCAAACCCCCCAAATGCAATGTGTGCGCAACCCCCCGTATGTGCACGCATCCCCCCACATGCGCTCCACCCCCTGCATGTGCATGCAGACTCCTCCCGTGTGCTCCACCATCCGCACATGCGCGCAGCCCCCACACATGCAACCTGGGCCCGCCCCCATGCATGTGCACGCACCCCCTGCACGCATCCCAGCCCCTGCACATGTGTGGCAGAGACCCAACAACCAGTTGGCTGGCAGGAGGTACACACGCATGCGCGGTGGATCTGAACAGTTCACGTGCCCACAGAGAGGCCGCTGCGTGCCACCTGTGGCACGTATGCCACAGGTTCACCATCACGGTTCTAGGGTTTTCTGTGACTTGAATGCAAGTTACTTTAAGTTCTAGAATAGATAGTATTTTATGTTGTAAGAAATATATATTATTGCTCTTCTATTTAAAAATAAACAAAAATGCTTATGTTACATCCAGTTGTTTACTGATAGAACTGATGTGAAGCAACAATTCTTGCTTCCTTATGTTTGCCATGAATAAAACCTGGTTTGAAGGGCTGGAAGATTGTTTTAAGGTACATTTTAGCAATGTAAGCGGACATCATAAAAACTGATAAATATTTAGATATCATATACCAAAAATCTATCAGGATACATTGTAATTCAGTTAATTGATCCTAAAATTGACACAACTTTGCTGCTAAGAGCATATATTTAAAAAACTAAATGTCAAGCTCTAGTGATAAGATGAATTGTTAAATTGCTTTCTTTTGCCTTTGGGGAGATTTATGTGTTGTATTAACATATGTGGAATTCAATGTCTTAAAATTTTATTGAGGTATATTTGTCAACTTGCCAAGAAAAATTAGCTGGTATAGTGTTGTAGAGGAATACAGAAATGATTTCGAAGAACATAGGTAACCCCGCTTGAACTCTTTGGTCTAGGAGGGAAGAGAAAATGCTGTAATAGTTTCTAAATTCCACATTATAGCTTATATAAATCAGAATTCTAGTATTTATGCATGTATGTATGAATTTAATATCTATAGCCACCTATCTCAATCAGTAACTCGGGGCAGCTTACAATTAAATTTCTGACATTGCCTGTTTTGGATTGGCAATTATGTAGGCCATATCAGTTCAGTGGTCTCCTCTGGGCTTATTTCCAGGCAACTTTGATCCTATCTTTCAGGATTACACAAAGCCTCATTTGGCAACTATTTAGAGTGAATAGCATCTGACACTATCCTATGTTCTTTCACTCAGTTTAAAATATTTACTTTAAGGTGTTTCCTCCATGATGTTGTTCAGTCTTCTATATAATTTTGCAAATAGCTATGTTAAACATTGAGACCAGATAAATAGGATATTGATTAAACTAGTTAATATACAGTAATAACTTCCAACAATTATTCACTGAAGAAGAAAGGGAGGTGATCTGTGTTACAAGTTTGGGAGCCAAATTATTCTGGGATAGCAGGGACTTTCTTGGGCTCAGATTCCCACCCTTTCTGAATTCTTTCTTGGGGATATGACCTTCCCTGTCATGCTATTTGATCTTTGAGGCACCACTGAGAGTGAGCTGTTCTGCTTCCTCTTTCTCCTGCCACTATCTTGGTGTCATCACTGCTCAGCTGTTATTTGAAGTGTGAACTGGAAATTAAATGGGTTTGGAGGGGATCAAAGATCATTCTAGCCAATCATCTTTAACTGGGTCAGTATAAATAATTTATCTGTCGCTTGCATCTTGCAAATACCCATCTCCTGATGAACTATACCATTAATATATTGACCAAGTTCAAAATCTTGTCATTAATTATGTGATTAATATTTTTTTCTGGCTCCTAAGATTTGAGGACTTAATATTCTTTAATGAATTTTTCCTGTCTTACTTTATAGAGACTTACCATTGGTTCTATATGCTTATAATTTCAAGTATTGTACTAGTTCAGAAATCATATTTCAGTAAATGAATGAACTGACTAGAATTATAGATGTAATAGACCTGCAACTTTGCATTAGTAGGCTTTAAGGCTTAGTAAGAATACTTACTAGGAAACGGTACATATTCTTATTAATCATTTCTGTTTTATAAATCTTGATATTTCCCAGGATGTCATTTTCTGATCTATTTAAAGTATAATTTTTTTCTTGATATTGTGAAAAGTATGTTTTTATATGTTTATTGCTCTGAATGTAGTATACATTATGTGTCGTCATCATCATTTTAGCCATTATCTGTCCACTGCAGGATGAAGGCCTCTTCCGCATGTTATTTAACTCTTATGAATTAATTGCATTCACCCACCGAAAAGTCCAGGCAAGAGTCCTGCAAGGAGTTATAACGGCAGCAAAGACCTTATCAGTTCCTTGCGATAATTGCAAGGCCGTGAGCTCCCAGCCGAAAGGCTGCAAATTAAGTTCTGGCAAGCAGTCTTTGATACATGAAACACAATGAGAAAAATTTCCAGAAATACGAACTGTTGTCTCCTACGACAACCACTCCCCTTTCCTTCTATTTATTCCCCAGCCAGTGAGGGGCCGTTCAGTGTCCATGTGTGCTTTGTTTCCCGAGTTGACTCCTTGTCCTCCATTGTTCACCTCTCCAAACTACTCTGTGCATACTTGCATCTGGAACAGGCCCCAGCTGTTCTTCCTACTCACTCATCTCAGCCTCCAAAGGCAACTGCCTCTCTGGTGGCTGGAAAATGTCAGACAGCCCTGGCTCTATCTCTGCGTCGAACGCAGAGCATCCATCAGAGCTTTCCCTAGATTCCAGAACTGGCCCAAGTTCCCCAACCACCTCATCATCCAAGTCTGCTGCCAGCTCCACTGGCAGCTGGCAGACCACAACACCTAATAACAAATTCTAATTTGCCCACTTTTAATATTTTGATTCCCTTTAAAGGATCTTCCAAAACCAACCTCAAGTCATTTGCAAAAACCCTTAACTTAACAAATTTATTTTTTAATCACAATCCTCTAATCTTGTTTTATTTCAATAATACTGTCTTTACCATTGTTTTTATTTTGAAGAATCATCTTGTCAGTATTTCAGATAAACAAGAGAGGACACATTGGACATCCCAATTTTGTTTCTTTTTTTTTTATCTCAGAGTTTTATTAGCTCTCCATTAACAGTTATTTGTGCTTTCTGTGAAGTATAACTCAATCTTAACCATTATATAAAGTTCTCTCCAAAATTATTATCTTCCACAACCTTGAACAAGAGAAATGTTGTTTTATTTACATAGATTGGAATATTATTGAAATGCACTTTGTATGGTAAAATTGTCTATTAATACACTGTTTTCCACTTGTAACTTCAGTATCATTTTTATTATAATCTTTTCATAATTTATATGCTAGCTACTTCCCTGGTTTATTTTCAAACAATTTTGCAAAACATACTTTTTTTTTTTGCTTTACATAATTTATTTTTATTTCTCTTTCTCTTATTGTTATTATTGTCTTTGTTAAAGTTTAATTTGTTGAGAAATACTTATCTTCTCTGAAATTCTTTCCATAGCCTATGTTTTCTATTGCCCCTTCTTTTTAAGGTCACTCTAATGTTGCATAAAAGAACCTCTAATAAAAACTTTACTTGCATTCCAAAGCATTCTAATACTTTTGCATAAATTATTTTTACAAAAATATTTTAATTTCTTTTAACAAACATCCATATTGTGTTTGGTCTTCATCTAAAAGTATTGGATTTTCTTTTATAAACCAAACTCACAGAATTTTGGTAATTTCTGTACTTTAGAAATTTTAGTAGCAAAGTTCTTTGACGTCCAAATCATATCTATTCTTGAAAAGTATATATGTCTTTTACAAAAGTAAGCATAGTCTCAAATTGCTACTTTGTCTTCATGTATTAACCATCCCTAAATAACCATCAACTCGTTTTCTTATAAATTCACACAGTAGTAAGTTGGGTGAACAATTTTGCCTGACCAACAATTTTCCCTTTTTCATTTTTCTTAGATTCCTGACTCATGGGCTATTACTCTATAACAGCAATCACATTTACAGTTATGTTAGCTTGCAGCGTACTCCTAACTTGTTGGTCAGGCAATATCTGTTTCTTTAAGAAACAACTGAGCCACGTAATCAGGGTTTGCTGAACCCTGTAATTAGGCTACAGTGCATAAATAAGCAGCACAGAGAAGCGTTCGTTCTTCCTGGTTCTTCCTGCTTCTTCCGGATTGATACCTGATTGTATCCTGTTGCTTACTGAGTCTATTATATGGTACTGTATACCAATAGTTACTAAAGTCTGTTTGCTTTGGTAAGGGAAGATACTTACTGGACTGATATTACTGTTTATGACCTTGGACTGTTTTACTTACACCGAGACTGTTATCTATAAAGTATTATTCTCACACGAGCTGGACGTTTATCTCCTTCCCTGTGTGTTTCTGCTCTGCTCGTTGCACAAGCAACAAATACTCTTTACACACACCCTAACATTGGTTATGGGCCCAGAACGTTCCAGGCTCTTTAATTTGTTTTTGTGGAAGTGAGAAGTGCAGGCAGTGGGTGTAGTAGTCAAGATGATGGCTTTTGAGCAAGGTACAAGTTATTCTACCATAACCCGGTTGGATGGAACAAACTATGTTACCTGGTCCACAAAATGCTGTCTACTTTTGCGAAAAGAGGGACTGTGGGACATGGTTTATAATCCACCGGACATAACTGCACTGAATGCTGATGATGAAGAAGATGCCAAAAAGATAGCGAAGTTTCACAGGGACAACGAGCATGCTTTATGCATCATTGGCCTGACACTGGGAGACCAGCAACTTGTCCATTTCCGGGGCGAAGAGTCTGCTGCGAGGTGTTGGTCAAAGCTAAAGAAGCTCTACGTTCGTGACTCTGTGGGTGTCCATATCTACCTGACACGGAAACTATTTCGCTTACATCTTCAGAAAGAAGGAGACATGATGGCTCACCTGGACTCCATGACAGGGCTTTTCCAGGAGCTACATGAGAAAGACCTTGTGTTTACTGAACTGCAGCAAGTTTATATTATTCTTTCATCGTTGGATGACAGTTATGACTCTTTTGTTTCATCATTAGAAGTATTGTCTAGAGATGAACTAACATTGGCCAGTATAACTGGTAGGTTACTGGATGAGGCCAAACGTAGGCAGGAACAAGACCAGTTAAGGATGCAACAGCAACCAAAAGTGGAAGCTGTATATGAGAATGTCAATATTGTTAAACGCTGTTATGCTTGTGGGGCTAAGGGGCACATTGCAAAATATTGTAATAAGAAAGTATCTGCTAGAAACTCTGCTAAACCCAGGAAAGGGTGTAATTTAGCAACCAGTTCATCTAATAATATAAAAGATGATTGGTGGGTGATTGATAGTGGTGCCTCTCAATCCATAACAAAAAACAGAAAACTGTTTCTAAATATGACGAAAAGTACTAAAAAGGTCAAATTAGCTAATGGCTGGAATGTGACTGTAGCTGGGGAGGGACTTGTTCAATGTTCTATTAGTAAGCACCCTTTACCCATGCTTTATATCCCTAGTTTGAAATATAACCTTTTATCTGTAAAGTCATTACTACATTCTGGGTTTACAGTAACTTTTAAAAACAACAAATGTTTGCTGGAATGTGAAGGCACTGTAGTTACTGCAGAATTAGAAAACGACTTATTTGTCATTAAGGATAAGTCATTACTGTTAGTTCAGTCAAAAGCTAAATTTGGAAATGTAAAGCCTCATGATGAATGCTTACATTTACTACATAGAAGGCTTGGTCATCTGAATTTCAGGTTGTTGAATTTGACTGTTAAGCAGTCTAAAGGCATCAAGGTAAGGGCTTGCAGCAAATACCTGAACTGTAATACTTGTAACCAGCATAAAAGTAAAGTTACACCTGCAAACCGCTGCAATGGGTTTAAAACAACTAAACCTTTGGAGGTAGTCTTTTTAGACTTAATAGGGCCAAAGAAACCCAGTTTAGGGGGAGCATGCTATATTTTGAGTATAGTTGATCACTTTACCAGATATGGTTTTTGCTACCTTATGAAGTCCAAAAGTGATACGTTTCAATGTATCACAAATTGGCTTCGTTTTGTAGAAAGGAAGCAGAGGTTTAAGGTGAAATGCATTGTTACTGACAATGGAACTGAGTTTACTAACCATCAGTTGGTTAAGTTTTTGAAGGATGCTGGGATACAGCATAAACGTTCTGCCCCTTTTCGGCCGGAACATAATGCATATATTGAAAGAAGAGGCCAGACCCTACAAGCTATGACTAGGACTATGCTGGCTGATGCTTGTTTACCTGATAAATTGTGGGGAGAAGCAATACTATGTGCCAATCATATTTTAAATAATGTGGTGCACTCCTCTACAGGAAAAATACCTTTTACTTTATGGCACGGCAGGAAGCCTGATTTAAGTTATATACATACTTTTGGTGCACCAGCCTGGGTGCATATACCGGTTAGTCAGAGAAGGAAGGACCAACAGAGAGCAAAGAAAATGATTTTTGTTGGCTATGAGGCTAACCATAGGTCCTATAGGTTCTGGGAAAAAGGAACAACAAAAGTTTTGTGTAGCGCTAGTGCTAAATTCCTAGAACATGAAGGCTGGGACAGGTTAGAGAAAGCAGACTATGGTTTTACAGATGTTGATGTTAAGGTAGACCATATTCCTGATGATAGTTCATCTGAGATGGATGATAAACCATCTATTAAGGTTGAAGAACAGGAACAGGAATCAGGGTTAGGGGAGGATGAACCCAATATACCTGATGTTAGTCCTGTTATGCCTAGACGATCTTCCAGGGACCGGCATCCACCAGATCGCTATAAAGCCACAGTGGTTTGCCAAGTAGATATCGAACCATCCAGTTATCATGATATAAAATTATATCCAGAAAAGGAGCAAAAAGCCTGGCAAGAGGCAATGGATAGAGAAATTGATTCTTTGAAGAGGCTTGGTGTCTATGAAGTTGTAAGAATACCACCAAATGAGAAACTTATAGGCTGTAGGTGGGTCTATAAGGTAAAGAAAAGTGTAGATGGGGTAGTAACCCATAAAGCTCGGCTTGTTGCACAAGGGTTCTCACAGACAGATAGAGACTATGATGAGATTTTTGCTCCAAGTTTACGAGCGAGCACTTTGAGAACGATGCTTGTTTGGGCAGCTAGAAATAAATGCTCAATTACTCATTTAGATGTCGATACAGCTTACTTGAACGCTCCGTTAAGGCATACAATATATATGAAGAAACCTCCTGGTTATGATACACAGGATAGAACTGAGTGTTGGAGGCTACAAAAAAGCCTATATGGTTTAAGGCAATCAGGTTACGAGTGGAACAAATGTATAGTGCAAGAATTACATAACATTGGGTTCTATGAGGGCGTAGCAGATAAATGTCTGTTTAAAAAAGAACAGGATGGATGTGTTTCATTCTTGTTACTCTTTACAGACGACATTGCCATAATTACCAGAACTGACACTGAGGCCAGAGAGATTATCGGTCAGTTGCAAACAAAATTTAAACTTAGAAATCTAGGACATATACGGCATTATCTAGGGCTGGATATCCTAAAAACATCTAGAGGATTTAAAATATCACAATCTAATAAGATCTGCAAATTGTTGAAAAAATATGGGATGGAATTATGTAAACCTGCCAAGACTCCTATGGCACAGGAATTCCAGCAGGATAGTTTGCAGAGTCCACAGTTCAGTAAAGACCTGTATCAATCATTAATAGGCAGTTTGTCGTATTTGAGCAACTGGACACGGCCTGATATAGCTTTTAGTGTTAATCAACTAGCACAATATAGTTCAGAGCCTACTGATAGGCATTGGCAGGCTGCTAAACGTGTTCTTAGATATCTTAAAAGAACATTGCATTTTGCTATGTATTTAGAACCAAATGCCAATATGATATTAAAGGCATATGCTGATGCCAGTTTTGCCAGAAAATCTACGTCTGGAATAGCAATCATGTTGGATAACTGCCTGATTGGATGGAAATCAATTCGCCAGAAACACATAAGTTTGTCTACCATGGAAGCGGAGTTTTCTTGTCTATCACTTACATGTACTGAACTGATTTATTATAAACAGTTGATGGAAGATATTGGATTCAAAATGGATTATCCTATTACGGTTTATGAGGATAACCAGGCAGCCATTAAAATGGCAACGAATCTTGCTGTAAAGACAAGGACTAAATACACTGATATACGTTATCTGAATGTTCGGCAATGTGTTAAGGATAACATGATTACATTGGAATATTGCGCATCAGAGGACAATATTGCCGATAATTTTACCAAAGCGCAAGGTGCCATTAAACACACCAATTGTTGTGAAAGATTTGGATTAAGAATCTGAAATGTAACTGATACCACTGTACAATGTATGATTTGGATGTGCATTTTTGTTTCTGTACCTATTGTGTATATTGTCCTGCCCAATGGGGAGAATGTTAGGTTTAGCTTGCAGCGTACTCCTAACTTGTTGGTCAGGCAATATCTGTTTCTTTAAGAAACAACTGAGCCACGTAATCAGGGTTTGCTGAACCCTGTAATTAGGCTACAGTGCATAAATAAGCAGCACAGAGAAGCGTTCGTTCTTCCTGGTTCTTCCTGCTTCTTCCGGATTGATACCTGATTGTATCCTGTTGCTTACTGAGTCTATTATATGGTACTGTATACCAATAGTTACTAAAGTCTGTTTGCTTTGGTAAGGGAAGATACTTACTGGACTGATATTACTGTTTATGACCTTGGACTGTTTTACTTACACCGAGACTGTTATCTATAAAGTATTATTCTCACACGAGCTGGACGTTTATCTCCTTCCCTGTGTGTTTCTGCTCTGCTCGTTGCACAAGCAACAAATACTCTTTACACACACCCTAACAACCACCCCATAGCAATTTATAGCACTCTCTGGGCAGTTTACAATGTCAGCATTATTTGCATATTGGCCCAATAATCTGGGTCCTCATTACCCTGATCTCAGAAGGCTAAATGAAACTTGAGCCCCGTCAGGATCCAACTCCAGGCTGTGGGCAGAGTTTGCCTGCAATACTGCATTTTTAATCACTGCACCACCACTAAATAAGAATGTATCTTATCCTATTATTGTCCTCCAACCTCTACTCTATGCCCAAAAACCTTTGGTCTCCCTCCTCTAAGACCTGGTTCACCCTATGAGAGTATTGGAGCCAGAAAGTAAGAAATCAACACTTAGTGTGGGCTTAAATAAATGTGTGATTCTCTTTTAGGTGGCCATTTATATATCCTTCTTTCATTGGGGGGGAAATATTTCTTTACCAGGTCAGCTGGGCAATTTAGAATATCTTAAATGACCTCTCTCCTCCATGATTTTTGATGGTGTCATGTTAAAATGGATGTCATGGGCTACATCTATTCTTGCTACATGTTCCCAAGCTAATTCTGTGTTTAGCAAAGCACATAATGCAGCTTCCTTGGACTTTATAACTAACTTGTTAATGGGATTATGGTGGCAATGAATCTATTATTGTTTATTTCAAGCCTTGTTGGAGTCTTTCCTCAGGTCCTAGGAAGTCTCATATATTCTGTCAATATGCTTTCTGGAATTATACTTTGCTTAATCACTTGATTTTTGATAGACACACAATTCATTGCATACTCCTGGAAAGTTTTTCAATGGATGTAAAACTTCAGCTGCTTTCTCTCCATCAAGGAAACAGAGTAGGAAACAGAGTGCAAGACTGAAGCAAGAGGCATAGGTCATCATAGAAAAAATAAATCTGCGGTCTTTAGGAAAAGCCAATGTGGTTCTTGAGATTCTCAGAGGAACTATCTAAAGAAGATCTGAGAACTCTGAACTTATTACTGACAAACTCTGGTGTATGCACTTATGATGAGGCTGGATGCACTCACTGTATGAATTCATAAACTATGATTTTCAGAGACCAGAGTGATTAGAATCGTATAACATGGCTAAGCTAAAATTAAGCAATCACTTGAAGGCTTAACCTTATATTTGAAACTAGCAATAACTAACAAGCAGAGGAATAAGTAATTAAAATTATTATTATTATCTTAATAATAATTATTAAGTGAAAACATTGTAAAAATAGGAAAATTAGCTAAGAATAAAATTTGAAGATAAGGAAAAAATTGGGAAAGAAGGGAACGTTTCATGAAATGCAATAGAAATGTCAGCATTATTATTACAATTATGTATCTGATCATATTTTATACTTTTATTCCACTTCCTGGGTAATTATTGTGATTCATGTGAATTTGAGGGAGATGGGCCAGTCTATCAGCCATTTATATTAACAGGACAAGATATATTAGGAACATAAGTGGAAGAAAAAAGAGATTAGTTCTTTAAGGTTCAAATAAAAGAGTAAACCACAAACTAAACTTGAATTTATACCTATTTGAGTGTTTTTAAGAATGATGTTATATAAATAAACTCTTTTGCTGTAAATTAACATGAGTTAATTATTAGATAAGGAAGCATGCTCAGGCAGTAAGTATCAGTGGGAAATTTATGCAGCTATCTTATGGCTTATTTAAATACCTGATGTAAGTTACCTTGATCTAAATTACCACTTGGAGTTTGCAGCTCTTGTTGAATTTCCCTCCCTCTGCCACAAAAAAATGTTTTCTTTTCTAGAATAATCATTAACTAGGAAATGGGTTTGTAAGCTAGTAATTTTCACAGGTGCAGATATGCTTGCACATTTGGAAAATTTCTCAAGCATGAGGGGCTCTTCTCCACTTTATTTTGTTGCACATTTGTATAATTGAAACAATTTATAATAAATTTTTACTTCTCTCTTTGTGTCAGAGTGTGCCATGGATACATTTTCAAATAGCAAGTATAATGAAGTTTAACATTAGAAACATATTTGTAAGAATATTTAACAAGAATTACGTTTGATTTTGAACTGTCATAAAATTACAAATCTGTATTTAGGTTAAACCTTTATTGGACCCTCTTAAATTGTTTTTTTAAAATAAATATTGGTTATGTTCATCAAAAGCTGTAACGAGTCGATCAAAAACATACTTAGGAAGGAAACTTGGAATAAATCATCATCATCATAAGTTGACAAAATGTCCATCTGTCAGTTGCAAAAGGCCATATTGCTTGGATCTGTACACCTACACATTATGACATTATAAGTCCTTGGGGAAAAATGTGATCCATATGAAGGCCCACACCAGCTAAAGAACTGGCTGCTGAGATTTCACATTGTTGTGAACAGAGAATAATAATGTGATCTCTAATATCTTTCTATCTTAGATCTTATAAAGTTCTATCCCACTTAAGGTGTTCCTAGGTTTTTGTATTTTTCAAACCAAGCAATTGATCAACTACTGTAAAGTTGTTATCTTGGAGATATACTCCTGAACAGCTAATTTTTTACTTTTTGTGTATAAAATTGATTTTCTTGTTTTCCTTTTGTGTAAAATTTCTAAGCTATTTGTAAGATCAGGTGCTTCTTGGCTAGACTGTAGTACACAACTTACAACCACAGTTGGGACCTTAATTTTGGTCATTGAGTGAATCTGTAGGTAAGCCAGATGTCATAGCTTTACCCAACAACCGCAATCCTAGCACACCCAGTTGAGATCATTAAATGATCTTGTGGGTCATTAAGCAGAGTCACTGAAATCCAAGCAGAATTTTCAGCCCCAGAGAGACTTGTTTGCAGCACCTCCAATCTTTTACATGGCCTTTGCTGACCTGCTTGGATTTCAGCAGGGAGAATTTTCATCCCCTGCTTTGCTCTGGAGCTGAAAATCCTGCTTGGATTCTGCTATGTACCTTTTTTAGCCAGTCCCTGAAGACTAGACAGAATCCTCTGGACATGCTACAGTTCTTGTGGTCTTCCCATTGTCTTTCTGGGAAAACTGGCAAGTAAAATTGCAAATGGTGCTCATATGATCGCAGGGAAGATTGCAGATCATAATTGTATGATCACAGAGCATTTGGCAACCAGGGCTAAGTGTGAATGGGTTGTTAACTACCGAGATCACAATCTATGATTGGGTGGGTGCAAAGGGTGTAACTTTGGGGATAGTTGTAAGTACCTTCAGCATCTGTCATAACTTTGAATGATCACTAAACAAATGGTTGTAACTTGAGGACCATGTGTAGTCTGATTTTAGTTCTGATTTTGAATTGTTAAGGTCAGTCATTTTTGAAAGGAAATCTTTCATGAAATGCAAAAATTAGGCTGAAGGGAATTAAATTTATTAATGGAAACTCACTAAAGTAACTTTAAACTGAAACATGAAAGGGCAATTAGACCAATGAATTAAAGTAAATTTAAAAATACTGTAGTATGGGGATACTGCAGTATGGGTTCAGTGTTGTAGAGAAGGTATTAAAAGCAAATGATGGAAGAAAGGCGAGATCAAGGAAAATACAAGGACAGATTAAGGCAAGAACCGCAGTGTAGTTAATTCATTGTGAGAAAGGATAGAGGAGAGAAATAGCTGATATAAAAGGGGTGAGGAAAAAATGAGACTAGGTAGTGTGATATTAACATTATATAAAATATAAAGACTTAGACTCAGAGGAATGTGGGAAAGACAAGCACAAGCATATTTGCATATCATCTATAATAGCAAAGAAGCATTGTGAATCACAAGTATAACAATATAGTTTACTGTTAGCAGTGAATGAACTGATTATGTGAAAATATTGCATCTTATTGCTGTGATCTCTCTTTTATTTGCAGATAGCATTTACCTTTCGCTAGAAGTGGAATGAAGGAACAGACAATGGGAACACACTCAAGATAACACTCCTGGACAAGGTGTCTTATGGCTATTTCGAGTTGATTTATATCTGCATATTTGATGGTTTTTACATACAAAGGATTTATTTTTCTTTTGGATATACTCAAAATACAAAATTGTTTCTTGTTGGAAACTTTTTACTTTTGAAAACTATACACCATGGGAGACATGGCCAACAACTCAGTGGCATATGGTGGTGTAAAATACACTATAAAAGATTCTAATCATGGAGATTTTGGTATTACACTTGAAGAGCTTCGTACACTTATGGAACTGCGAGCTACTGATGGTTTGCATAAAATACAAGAATGCTATGGAGATGTATATGGAATCTGTACAAGATTGAAAACTTCTCCAAATGAAGGTAAGGATGATTGTATATGAATTTTAAGTAAGAGAATTCTGACTTGTATAGATACTGAAGGCCTTGTTAATTGACAATGTTTTTATTTGTCACGTGAAGAGCCACCTGGCTTTTGTTGTATCTTAAATGGATTTATTTGGTTCTAAATTAAGATAATTAAAAGTAGAATTGAACAAAATAAATATTGAATTGAAGCTGCAAATATTTCTGTTAAGTATAAGTCCAGAAAATATGTCAAAAATACCACAGTTTACTAAGATGCATGCTGATACCTGCCAGGACATATTTAGTATAACAGTGGGAAAGAGAAACTGCCAGTGATGCAAGACCAGGAGGCCAAAATTGGAGAATATGCAGCAGTGGCACAATTGACAATATATGTCCATAATAGACATATTTCTATTCCTGCTAAATTTTAGCAGGAATGGCTTCCTTATACATAGTACAGAGCAAGAGAAATTAAGACATTTGGAATATAGTTTCTAGATAAGATTATGAGACCATGAAAAACAACAGATAAAGCAAGTTAAGCAGACATTAGAAATAAACTCAATGGTCAGTAACAAAAGTACAAACACTCAGGTTAGCAATTTTGAAATAAATGGAAAGGGAGGGGAAAAAGCATTACTTTGTTGTCCTTGATTTCATGTAATATTTCATTTGATGCTAGAAATTCTGATGATTTTGCCCCTGTTGTTTTTATTGAACTATAGTTAACAAACAGTATTAGGTAACTACATTAACATAAATTCAAGATGCATATATAAGGAAAATAACCAAATTTGATTAAGTTGAGGTTCCTCCTTTATTTTAACTTCATCTATGATATTTTTCTAATGTGGCAATTGAAAAGATTTTGTTAAGCCACATCTCTAACATTATGTTATCTAATGTTTTTCAGTGTTGTGTAATTATTTTGGCTACTAAAATTAAATAGATAATATGTTCTTTACTTTTAAGCTTGAGGTTTGATCCTGTAGTAAACCCAGCTCTGGGAAGCATTTAATTCTTTGTTGATATTACTTATCTCCCCAAGTATTTTATGCCAAAAGGATATAGCTTTATCACATGACCACCACAAATGAAAAATTGATCCCTTTTTTACAACCTCTCTTAACATTTGAAAGAATTGTTTGTTTGTGTGTGTGTGCATTCAAATCTAATGGGAAAAAGCATTACTAAAAGAGTTTTCTGAGATTTTTAAAACTCTATAGTAGTTTTTTCCCCTTCCTTTGTGCTCTATATCTTTAACTTTTAAAAAGTTGGTTTAAAAAACTTTTAAAAAGTAATTTTTAAATATATTCTTATATTAGGATTAAAACAAACCTTTTATTTAAGGTTTGTTTCTCAGTGTTGTAAGCTTCCAAAAAATAATTTAAGAAGCAACATAGTGAACACACATTTATCAGGCCAATAATGTGGTATTTTTTTCCAAAAAAATATAACTTATTTGTATTTTTTTTAACAGTTTCTTGAGCTTTTCAAGTAAGGATAGATAAACCTGTTATTTTATGTATAACTTTTTTCAGACACTTCAGTTAGAAAAAAAATGAAACATTCTACGCAAATTATTCATGCATTTTTTTCAGAAACATTTTCTCCTAAAACTAGGCATTTTTATATGTAGGGCCCATTATAGTATGTGTCTTTCTGATTTGATTACTTCCTAGTAAAACTCACAGGCTACTTAAACGTCATTATAGGTAATCCTCAAATTATGACCACAATTGGGTTGGGAACTTCCATCGCTAAGCAATGCAGTTGTTGGGTCAACCATGACCACAACCATGCCTAATTTTTGCCAGTCATTTAGTGAATCACCATAGTTATTAAGTGAATCACCACAGTCACTAAGTGAATCCAGCTTCCCCCATTAACCTTGCTTGTTTGACGCTGTCCAGGAAGTTTGCAAATTGTGATCATGTGAACCTGGGACACTGCAACTATTGTAAATACATGTCAGTTGCCAAGTACTTAAAATATGATCATGTGATTGTGGGGCACTGTGACAGTCATGAGTATGAGTACTGGTCGAAACTCAATGTATTTAATGTATTTAAGTATCTTGCTCTGTTTTTTGGGAGGGGGGAGAGCAGGGGAAATAGAATGCTACTTACCCTGTGTGCCCAATTATTAGGCAAGTGAGTATTTTGACCATATCATCATTTTTATGCATATTTTCCACTTCCAAGCTGTATAAATTTGAATGCTTAGTGGATATAAGCATATCAGATGATGTGTATTTGTGTAATGAGGGAGGGTGTGGCCTAAGGAGAGCAACATCATATGTCAAGGTGGGCATAATTATTAGGCAGCTTCTTTTCCTCAGGCAAAATAGGCCATGAAGAGATTTAACTGACTCTGAAAAGTCAAAAATTGTAAAAAGTCTTTCAGAGGGATGCAGCACTCTTGAAGTTGCTAAGATATTGGGGTGTGATCACAGAACCATAAAACGTTTTGTTGCAAATAGTGAACAAGGTCTCAAGAAACATGTTGAGAAAAAAAGATGCACATTAATTGCCAAAGATTTGAGAAGGATCAAGCATGAAGCTACCTTCTTCTTCTTGTGCCATATCTGTCATGAGGTGATCATGTTGGCGATCCTATTTTTATCAACAGCCACACAAAAAAGTGCTGTTGAATTTTGTCCAAACCAGTCCCTTAGATTTTGAAGCCATGATGTTCTTCTTCTGCCTGGACCTCGTTTGCCTTCAATCTTTCCTTGGACGATTAAGGGAAGTATGCCGTATTTTTCTGGGTGTCGCATCACGTGTCGCATCACATGTCCAAAATATTCTAACTTTTGTTTTTTTATGGTTTTGATGATTTCCTTTGGCTTTCCCAGGTGGCTTATCACCTCCTTATTTCTGATTTTGTCAATCCAATTTATACATAACGGTCACCTGTAAATCCACATTTCAAATGCTTCTAGTTTCTTCAAGTGGCTTTCTGTCAGAGACCAGCTCTCCACTCTGTAAGGCAGGATAGAGAAAATGTAGCATCTGACAAGCCCGATTTTCAATTTTAGGCTTATGTCATGACTGCAAAAGACTTTTTTCATTTTGAAGAATGCTGTTCGAGCTTTCTCTATCCTTGTTTTGACTTCAGTGCTCTTTGAATGAAGCTACCAGGAACCCATTATACTCCAGTGCTGTCATATTCCAGAACTGCAACCTACCTGGTGTGTCCAGAAGTACAAGGTGTTCAGTGTTCCACTTCGACTCAGAAACCAGCAAGGTGGAGGTGGGGTACTGGTATGGGCTAGTATTATTAAAGATGAGCTAGTTGGACCTTTTTGGGTTGAAGATGGACTCAAAATCAACTCCCAAACCTGCCGCCAGTTTTTAGAAGACAGTCTAAAAGTTTTCCAGGTACAGGAAATAGTCTGCATCTTTCAAGAAGATCATGATTTTTATACAGGACAATGCTCCATCGCATGCACTGAAGTACTCCACTTCATGACTAGCCAGTAAAGACCTTAAAGATGAAAGAATAATGACATGGCCCCCTTCCTCACCTGACCTAAACCCTATTAAAAACTTGTGGGCCCTTCATAAATGGAAGATTTACGGTGAATGAAAACAGCACACCTCTCTGAACAGTGTCTGGGACGTTGTGGTTGCTGCAGCACAAAAAGTTGATCGTCAACAGATCAAGAATCTGACAGACTCCATGAATGGCTTATGACTGTTATTGAAAATAAGGGTGGCTATATTGATCACTGATTTTTTTTTTAATGTCAGAAATGTCCATTTGTATATTTTAAGTTGTTTGTTTATTATACTCACTTTAACAGATGCAAATAAATGAGCGTAAGATGGGCAAATTTTTGTTTTCCATTTAGTTGCATAATAATTCTGCACACTAATGGTTGTCCAATAATTAAGCACACATAGATATTCTCCTAAGAAAGTCAAAACTTCATTTTTACTTTCTTAAATATTCAGGTTTGAGGTGTATTATCATTTTGGATTGACTGAGAGCACTGTAGTTGTTCAATAATTAAATTAATCCTCCAAAATACAATTTACCTAATAATTGTGCACACAGTGTATATTTTTAAAAAAGGATTATAGTAAAACATACTATCTTCCATCTAAAACAGGGTTGTCCAACATATGGCCCACGGGCTGCATGTGGTCCACATCAGCTAGTAAAGTGGCTCCACAAGATCATAAATTTTTAACATGTGATTTATATACATATTCATAGGTACATACATATACATTTTATATATTTTATATGTGGCTCAAGACAATATCTCTATACTCAGTGTGGCCTACGCAAGCTAAAAGTTTGGACACTCATGATCTAAAAGATTTATTAAGGGCTGTTTATGTATATGACGTTTCCAGCAACCATTGGTGAACATTTTTTGGACCACAACTCATGGCTCCTATTCACATTTATTTGTTGCCTAATTAAGGAACAAACTTGGTCTCTATGTATTTGAGCCATTCATAATTTATGAGATTTGTAATGACTGTACAATGTCCTTTCAACACATGTTTAAAAGAGAAACACTTTCATTTTTAATAACTATTGGCCAATTTGTTCATTAGGATTCTCCTACAAACTTTATTGAGCTGAGTGCAGGTGTTTACATGTTGACTTCCAAGTGAGGCAGTTATTAACTGAAGTGTTCTTGGGGTGTTACTAATATGTAAATTGGGTTTTAATTCTGTGTAGTCAAGGTCTGAGTTGCCTAAATGTGATTGGACTACAGTGCTCAGAATTCCCAGCCAATATTGGGCATTCGACTGGGAATTGTAACTTGGCAGTAGCTATAGGAATCACTTCTATTGTCATTGTTTCTGTTGTACTTAGTGTTGTTAAGCAAAATTGTGAGATTTCCCCCCCCCTCCATATTAATACAGGTAGAATAGAATGATTCCTTAATACTGGCAGGGAAAATAAAACAGCAATACAATTCTGGGATATGTTCTTTTTTAAAATTTCTTATTGGATATATATTTGCTTTAATTTATATGCCGCCCTTCTCTGGAGACTCAGGGCAGCTTACAATGCGTTAAGCAATAGCCTTCATACTTTTGTATATTTATACAAAGTCAGCTTATTGCCCCCACAATATGGGTCCTCATTTTACCTACCTTTGAAAGGATGGAAGGCTGAGTCAACCTTGAGCCTGGTGAGATTTGAACTTGCAGTAATTGCAAGCAGCAGATGTTAATAACAATGCTTTAGTCCACTGTGCTACCAAGGCTCTTGCAATACCAAGGTTATTTGCAATAACCAAGTGGCTTTGTAACATACAGTTATATAAACAAATACAATTAGTACTTAAAATGGTGGACAAACTACTCCTGTCTGCACAGCTTTTGTAGCACAGCTTTTGAGAACAGCTTTTGTTCTCAAAGTGTTGAGAACACACATATATTCTGTGCTATAATTATTTTGGAGCAAAGGCTTCGGAGAAGTGCAATGTTAGAAAAGTCTGAAGTTTCCCTTTTGAATTTTTTTTTTCCAGAAATGGTCAAAATCTGCCTTAAGTACTCACAATATATATTTTTACTTCTTTTAAAAACAAACAATAGTTACAGTTTCAGATAGCATTGAAAAAAATTGTTATATGACATTCCCAGAAATCATTGGTAATTTTCCAAAATAAAATCTTCCCAGCATATTGGAATTTCCCTTTCTTGAAACATGGGAAATAAGGACATCTAATTTGCTACTGTTATTAATTTATGCTTGTGGAAAGTCACACAACCAATTGTTATGTGTGTAAAAGGAAAAAGATATGCTTGATACATGTGAAACTGGCATGAAACTGGCATGAGCAGAAACTCAAAACTTTTGTATTCAAACCTCTATGCATTCAAGAAAAAATCTTATCATACAAAACAACCCCTTCATGTAATCCTAATGCCAGATATTGATATAATTAATTTCTTCGAAACTTGGGGCTTGTTTAGCATATACTGAATTGTCAAAATAAATAAATATATATATTTAAAAGCATACCTGGTTTTTATCTAGACTATATATATGTGTGTGTGTGTGTGTGTGTGTGTGTGTGTGTGTGTGTGTATGTGTATGTGTATATGTATATGTATATGTATATGTATATGTATATGTATATGTATATGTATATATAAATCAAATTAAAATCAATTAAACAATACATGTATTCAGTGATTTGTAGCCAGTTGCTGCTACTATTTTAGAAAAGCAAGCAACTCTAAAATGTCCTGATATTACTCTAGTGGCTATTTTTCTTGAAAACATGGGATAAATAGCATGATAATAAATAAATACAAAATAACAGATTTGTAGTATATTTAACATTTTAATAAATCCAGTATGAAAATGTTTCATTTTTGTTAGGAGGTGACAATAAACCATTTTCTAAAACCATTTTCTCTTTTTACTGTTTAGGCTTAAGTGGAAATCCAGCAGATATAGAGAGGAGAGCAACTGTATTTGGGAAGAATTTTATACCTCCTAAAAAGCCAAAAACATTTCTTCAGTTAGTATGGGAAGCACTACAGGATGTTACGTTAATAATTTTAGAAATTGCAGCCATAATATCATTGGGCCTTTCTTTTTACCAACCTCCAGGAGGAAACGAAGCATGTAAGTAATCAAATAGGGGTTTTTTATTCTTATTTATCATGAAATACACCAGAATAAGTGTGTTAGAAATCAAAAAAATGGGTTTTGTGTTCTTAGAACTGAGAACTTGACAGGTTAAAGTATATTCACATTAAATTCTAGTCATTTCTTCATTTGAGCAAGATATAGATTTTAATATTCATCATATGCACATATGCACATATCTTGAATGTCTGATGGAATGACAGTAGGTTTATATAATCTTTCATATCACTCTTCCTTTATCTTCTGTTTTTAAATCTAGAAAACAAGGATAATTAGAGCAACTTCACTCTGTGTTCTTAACTTAATTTCCCCAGGGTTACATAGTGTAGACAATCAAAAGAGCTCAGTTAATCTATGTTTGGACTGGCATTTTGAGCTTTACTATAATCTAATTTCCTCAAGTATAGGATCTCTTCAGATGCTGTATTTTTCACTGGAGAGAGTTCAGGAGCAGGCCTGGATTCATGTACTCCATTCCTTACTGCTCCCGAGGACAGGTAAATATGAGTGTCTAAATAGAGGCATTAATGAAAGAAGTAGGAAACGCGGTGGAGGCAGGACAAGGTCCTCTCTAAGTCCCATTCCTGATGATGTAAATGCAAAAGCAGACACATTTAACATATATACCCCATGTTTACTCTTATATCCAGGTCAATACTCAGTTACTTAGCAAACACTAGTGCAGATTAATATTCCTGGATTAGCATTTTATTAGATGAATTTCTTTTTTAAAATGCCATTCATCTATATTGAAATCTGCTAAATGGAGCAATCAAGATGTATAAACCATGTTCTGATTTCAGAACAGGTATTTTTCTAAATGCATAGTACAAATATTTATTTACCGTAATATTATTAATTGTAATAACTAAATATGGTGTTACAAAATGTCAGAATTATCAGATAAAATCATAATCTTAAAATCAAAACACTGTATCTGAAATGGTCTAAGACAAAAATTGCATATTGTTTCAAAATCTGTCAGAGGCGTTTGGTAGTAAAGTGAGAGTGTTTTTCTGCAGAATTCTTTCTCTGACATGTTCACTGAGATGACTTCTGAAATACTGTCCCAAAGGTGCTTTTTCAAGAGGCAACTGGACTTTCTTTGACTCTTTTAAAAAGCATATTTGGGACAGTCATGACCTGGATGACTGAGAATGTCCATAGACATTCTGTAATATGGAAATCTGTTGGAAACCTATTCCTTAATTGTTGGCTTACTTTTAAAGTAGCCTGGAAACAAAGCCTCCTTTAAATATTTCAGTGTTGGGGATATACATATTCTTTATTCAGAATAGGATCAGGAAGATTTCAGGCTAGTGGAACATGTTTCAGTTTTTATAATAACTCTGACATTTAACAAGTAAAGTTTATTACAAAAACAATTTTAAAATCAAAGAATCAAATTTTATATTTGAATTTGGTGTAAGTTTTAAAATTAAACTGTTTCATTTCCCTGTAACAATCTGCTTAATTATCCCTATTTTTATTCAGCAGTATAATTAGTAATTGGTAAATCTTACTTCTGTACCTCAGATAAATCTAGATCTATGTTCTGTCTGTTTATTCCATAGGTAGTCTGAATGGAGCAAGGCCATTAAAACTTTAAAAGTTAATTATAACTGTGAATTGTATTGAGAAATAAATTTGAAACCAGTGCAATGCTGACTAAAACACAGGTATTGCATTTAGAACAGATAGAACCCTGGATATTCTTTAGAGTCAACCCTAATGGTTTACACATTACATAACATGTAATTTACTTGGCTTTGTTATAATGTAGTATATTAATAGGGTTAAGGCTTATTTGTTAATAAAGCTATTGTACCTTACTCAACAAAATATGTTTAAAGCAAAGTATTTATAACTCTTGCTATAGAACACTGCTTAATTGCCCAGTATGTCCGGTTATAGTTTTAGTTGATATAGTAATTTAAATAAATACAATGAATTCTTGGTTATGGTTGCTTTCTATGATTCCAGGAGTGCTGTCTTCCACATCTTTTAATCTTGCCATCACATGATAGCCGTAGCCATCCTTTTAAATGTTCCATTATTTCACTTAAATTATGTAGAAAAAAGAAAGTAGTGTTTACTGAATGCCAAATTTCTGAACTGCCAGGATGCTGTTTTACAATATCACTACTTTAAGAACTACATCAGTTATCACACTGTCTTTCAGGGTAGTAATAGTTTCAAAAAAAGACAACAAAACTGTATATGACTATATCAATCCATTTTGATTGAATTATACAGTATAGCTTTATATATTCTTTCTTTAAATCTGAATCTGCTACTATGCTTCATATATATTTCTTTTCAAAATTATTTTTACCTATATGAGATGCAAGTGTTATATTAATTCTGATGTTTGAATGTTCATATAACCCCAGAGACTGCACTCAATTCAGCGCCACTTAATTTTTTTATCATGAATTATAAAATGAACAAATGCTTCTTCCAGGAGCTCTTATGAAAGATAGTCCACAAAGGCTGCTACAAAGCAATTTCAGTTTCCTCTTAATTCAAAATTTGACAAGTTATATTAATACTATTTGCACGACCACCAAATATAACATTTTTCTAAGCAGTATTATTTTATTGGAGCAAAAGTCTCTGTTCAAAAGGATCATGATTGCAAGAAAAGGGAGAAAACTAGTGTATTAATTTCTAAAGCATTGCTTGCCTTCCAATGGTTTCTGGCAGACTTATCAGCCTTCTACATTCTGTAGACCTTCAGGTATAATTGAATAAGAAACCTTTGAGGAGCATTTCCTTTTCATTGGTTTCTCTTGGTCCCGAATGGATTTAGGAAAATATATGTTTATGTAAAGGAAACGTGAACTAGGCAATAATGAGCATCCTCCTTAACTCAAGCTCTTGTTTGTAAGAAACCATATAGCTACATGCATGTCTGTGAAAAAGTTGACTCCTTTTAGGAATTAGCTGACAGGTATAGAATATCTCTGCTTTGAGTACACCTGCCTTCTCTGTCCAATAAAGCCCTTGACCTTGCTGGCTGCAAGTACTAATTAAAGTAAGCCAACATCTAGAACAGGTGTCAAACTCCCATTGTCACATGATGAATCATGACTTTTTCCTCCTTTGCTAAACCAGTGGTGGGTATGGCCAGCGCGTGACGCATCCGGCCTGCGGGCCACCAGTTTGACACTCCTGATCTAGAACTAAGTAGATTGGGAAGTCTGCTTTATAAGGTAACATACATGTTATAATATTAATAGATTCCGTTTGTAAAACACACTGAACAAATAATGAGTTATTTCTGCCAGCCCAAGGGTAGCCTTTAATATTTAATTTAAAATGTAATTGGGTAAAATGTAATTGTTTCTTTTCACTTTCATTGGGGTTCTTTTCTTTTCTTTTCTTTTCTTTTCTTTTCTTTTCTTTTCTTTTCTTTTCTTTCTTTCTTTCTTTCTTTCTTTTTTTTGTTTGTATTTATTCCTTAGAAGTTAGGAGGAAGAAGCATTGTTAATATTTCTCAGTAATTGCAAGGTCTGGTCCCAGGCCAAGAGAGGATTAAGCTCCAACTTCACTTCCCCCATCCTTGGTCTTAAATTAGAATCTATGTTTGTCCTGATTGACATAAACCATATAGCTTAAGTAGTATTTTATGACAGTGTGACCGGCTCTACTTGTTATTTTTTGAATCAGTTTTTCTTTTTATCAGTTGATGATATCGGATGGTAAACGAGGTTTCTCCTTACATTGCAATGTGTTGTCCACCCAATACCTGCTTATTCTTCAGATTTCTGAAGCTGGAGAATTCTAAAGAGAAGAGAAAGGCCTTTTGCATTAGCAGAAATTTATTGATAGAATTTTGAATGTAGCTCTTCTGATTTTAATTCAATATCTACTGATCCTCACAATTAATAAAGCATAAAGGCCTCTAAAACTTACTGAATCACTAAAGAAACAACTTTCATTGTAATTCAACTGAAAAAATGGACTATATGTGGTACCCAAGAAGAGTTATCATCTCTGGTAGAGATGCTTGCCATGCCCTTTTTAGTACTGCTTGTTCACCTGTGATAATAAGCTTATTTTATTGTTCTGTACCCCAATATGGAGCCTTTTCAACTAAATTGGAGTTTATTTTTCTTTAATTTTATGAGAACTTGACCAAATAATTACTAGCATTGAAAACTGAATGGGATATATCTTTTGAGTAAGTAAATTGAGTAAGAACTATTTAGTTATGTGTTTCTTTATGAGAAATTGTTTAATCCAAAATTAGATTAAAGTCAGAGTATCTATGAGTAGTCAATTTAAAATTATCTGTTTAATTGGGTTTTAATCTATTTAAGAACAGGTGTTCTGCAACTTGTGAGAGGACAAATTAAGTACTTCCCTATAAATTACTTTGCAAGGCTCATACAATTGCTTGGGGAGTTGCTCCCAGCTTTCTGCAGTGTAGGTGTGTATGCATACACATATAAAACCTTTTGAAGCAGACATATCACTCTAGAAACAGTAGTGCTGTAACAGTTGAAGGAGGTATCTTCATTTTCCCTTCTATGTATAGCAAAACATTTATTTTGAATTTCTGAAGATGACTAGTAACTGGATTTGAGGTACATCAATTAGAAATAGAAGAAGAATAAAATATATCATGAAACATATTGACTGGTTAGTTTTATTTATTTGTACATTTATTTTTATGAGTGCTTGTACATACATAGCTTTGAAGTTTACTTTAATGCCAAGGGAACAGTGTTGATCCATGTCATGTTACTTTTATATTGCTACTAAAATGTAATCACTGAGAGTGACTTGGGTGACCGTATAAATTTTCTTAAATTAGTAAATGTTGCAATAATTTTTCTATGTAAATTTACAGTTTAGATCATGCTGATGAGAGACCAACAGAGGACATTTCTGCCACTGCCCACTTTCCAAAATTGAAAAAAGTGGGTGGTGAGATGATACCTTGTATTTAGAACTCAAAATACACCAGCAAAAATTTAAGAAGTAGATCTCATCAGAATGCAAAAACAGTGTGTTTTATCCCAGTTGCTTCTTTCATAATTTCTGAGATTATAAACTCCATCACAAGAAGAAAAATTTGGAGAGATTGTTCCAAATAGCCTTACCAACTTATTTATTTACAAAAAAATATTAGTGATCCTCTGTAACTAGCTCTGGGAATATAGAGTAAGACAACTCAATCTAAGCTAAAATGCTTAAATTAGACCAAAATAGAATTAATGAGTTAATAAACTGAAGTATTATGGGGTTATTTTTTTATTGTTTGTATATTGGGTTTTTATTTTCATAAGCCACCCAAATTCACTGAGAGTGAGTGGGCGGCCATATAAATTTTCTTAAATAAATAAATAAAACTGAAACAACAATAAAGAAACCCGAGATTAAACAATTCTGAAATTGTTTCAGGAAATTCTGAAAACCTATTGAAATAGAAATATATTTTAAGACATGGAAGAACAGAACAGATGCCCATTTAAAAAAGCCTTACATTAGCTGTAATACAATAGTGGGTTAACATGCTTGTATCGGTACTACCTGCTAAAGTGTGTGTAATATGAAAGCAACTGAGGTAGTTAAATTTAAATACCGAATATGCAGATGTGTTATTGTTATTAAAACGTACTCAATATAGTGAAGTAATGATTGTATGGATTAAATTATTGCAATTTTGGAATAAACCAGATCAGTATAAAAACCGAATATGAAATTTGGATTATTTGTTTACTTTCTGCAGTATGTGGAACAGTATCAGTTGGAGAAGAAGAAGAGGAAGCTGAAACAGGATGGATTGAAGGAGCTGCAATCCTCCTGTCTGTCGTTTGTGTGGTATTAGTGACAGCTTTTAATGACTGGAGTAAAGAGAAGCAGTTTAGGGGATTGCAAAGCCGCATTGAACAAGAACAGAAGTTTACTGTCATCAGGGGTGGCCAAGTCATCCAGATACCTGTAGCTGACATAGTTGTTGGTGACATTGCACAAGTAAAATATGGTAAATATACCCATTTATTTTATTGTCATCGCTGTAACTTATGATTTGTTCGTTAAATATAGTTTTGGCTTCTGTTTTAGGTGACCTTTTACCAGCTGATGGTGTACTTATACAGGGCAATGACCTCAAAATTGACGAAAGCTCGCTCACTGGAGAATCTGATCTTGTTAAGAAAGTATTGGATCGAGATCTTATGATGCTCTCAGGTGAGTGATCAAATGATAGCTAGGATCTAAGCATGAGATATTATGGAAACTGAACAAAGTTTCCTACTTCTAGAACTAGGTTATGTGACACATTGTCTTCCCAGGTGACAGTATGGTAAGAACTAGTGCTCTTATATATTATTTATTACTTTTTTAACTTCCTCAGGACCAAAATGATAGGGCCTAACAAAAGGTAGGATTTCAGACATACAAGCATCCTTTAATGTGATTAGTTTAATTAAGCATATGTAACTGTAGTATCTTCTTTTCCCGTGAGATTAAATAATTTCTAGAATACTAGTATATTAGAATAGAACACTATTACAAATTATTGATGTTGTGGCCCTCAGTAGGTTATTTTTCTGGCCAACCTGCAATACTTAATTGTTTAATACTTCAGTAATGAAATAAATTTTCAAAGTAAAGAGCGATACATAGTTAATCTTTCAAAAAATGCAATAGAATGGTACAGTCCCCAAAATTTGATACAGAAATCATTTATTTCTTGACTTACATTTCATTTAGTATTATGATTCAATACTTAGATTTCTTTCACAATACAAATAAGGTATGTATGGAATGACTTTTTTTCATAATGTAGGAATCATGACCTGTCATAAATATATTCTCACTCCCTATAAGTTGTTCCTATAAAAGTTTATACTCAGGATTATTTTATTTATAAAACTAATGAAAATATAAGCCACTTAGTAGAACTGAAAATCTTGGAGATTAAATATACCATATTTTTCAGAATATAAGATGCTCCGGAGTATAAGACGCGTATTAGGTTTGGGGGAGGAAAAAAAGAAAAAAAAAATCTGCCTCTGCCTACCAACCTCCATCGGTATTCATCTGGCTAGCGTCCTTGCAGCAAACAGCAAGCAGCCTGGTCAACTTCAGCACGTTATCACAGCCTGATTCAGTACGAGGAGCTGATTGGCAGTTGGATCATCCTCCTGGAATACCACCAATCAGCTGTTCCAGGCTGCAGGGATTGCCACAGCCCCTCGCCGCCTCCATGTGTCATTTTTGGCCTCCATGTGTCGCATTTTTGGCCTGTGTGCGTTGTGTTTTTAGCCTCTACACACCCCATTTTTGGCTTCCGCATGTTGCGTTTTTGCCAGTTCCAGGCGGTGGGGATCGGCGGTGGTGGCAATCCCCGCCACCTGGAACTAGCCGAAAACGCAATGCATGGAAGACAAAAACAAGGTGTGCAGAGGCCTAAAATGTGATGTGTAGAGGCTGAAAACGCAATATGCAGAGGGCAAAAACGCAACGCACGGAGGCAGTGATTGGCAGCAATGTGCTGTGGCGATCCCCGCAGCCTGAAACGGGTCTAATATGGAGCATGCGGAGGCTGAAAACATGATGCACGGAGGCCAAAATGCCCGAAGGGTGGGCAGAGCTTTGGCAACATTCGCTGTGTAAGATGCTCAGACATTTCCACCCACTTTTGGGGAGGGGGGAGTGCGTCTTATACTCTGAAAAATATGGTAGATAAAACCCCATTCTTTGTGTTAAAGCCTACATTAGCTAAAAAAAAAACTATTAAAAACCCATATGACTACCTCATAAAAAATCCTGAATAACATCTCTCTTGATATAAAACATCTAAAGGATTTAATATAGAAATTCATCTTGAAGTGTAAATCAGTGTAGAAGAAATAATCATTTTGACCATGTTTATTTTCCCCCATTGACTCATAGGAATGTTCAATGTCCAAGACTGAGTGGCTGTGGCTCCCGGCATCCCGATATAGTCAGTTGACTCCATCACTGACTATTGGGGGCAAGTCCTTGGCCCCCACAGAAAGGGCTCGCAATCTGGGAGTCCTCCTGGATATGCAGCTGTCCTTGGAGGAACATCTGACGGCTGTAACCAGGGGGACCTTTTATCAGGTTCGCCTGATTCGCCAGTTGCGGGCCTTTCTTGATCGGGATTCCCTGTGCACAGTCACTCACGCCCTCGTCACCTCTCGCCTTGACTACTGCAATGCTCTCTACATGGGGCTCCCCTTGAGGGGCACCCGGAGGCTCCAGCTGGTCCAGAATGCAGCAGCGCGGGTAGTGATGGGAGCAGCATGGCGCTCCCATGTAACACCGCTCCTGCGCGAGCTGCACTGGCTCCCGGTGGTCTTCCGGGTGCGCTTCAAGGTGTTGGTTATCACCTTTAAAGCGCTCCATGGCATAGGGCCTAGCTATCTTCGAGACCGTCTGCTGCTACCGACGACCTCCCAGCGACCCATGCGCTCCCACAGAGAGGGCCTCCTCAGGGTGCCATCAGCCAAACAATGTAGGCTGGTGACCCCCAGGGGGAGAGCCTTCTCTGTGGGGGCACCTACCCTCTGGAATCAGCTGCCCCCAGAGATAAGGAGAATCCAAGACCTCAGTGCCTTCTGCCGTGCCCTTAAAACCCACTTTTTCCAGCAAGCCGGGCTGGCTTAGGAAGAAATTTTTTAAAATTTTTAAATGTTTAATTGGTTTGTGGTTTTTTAAAATTTTGGGCCAAATTTATATAGATTTTAATTGTTTTTAATATTTGTATTTCATGTTTTTAATTCTGGCTGTGCACCGCCCTGAGTCCTCAGGGAGAAGGGTGGTATATAAATTGAAAATAAATAAATAAATAAATGTAATGTAATGTAACATTTAAATATATTAACAAATGTTCAAGGGAATACAGGTAGTCTTTGACTTAACCATTTGTTTAACATCCATTCAAAGTTACAGTGACACTGAAAAAGTGACGTACCACTGGTTATCACACTTATAACTGTTCAGCATCCTAATTATCGCGTGATCAAAACTCCTGCACTCAGCAACCAGCATGTACTTATGAATTTTACAGTCTCCGGGGTTCATGTGATCACTATATAAATCTTCTCAGAGGGCTTCCAATAAATAAAGTCAATGGGAGAAGTAGAGTTTGCTTAATGACTGCTATAAAAAAAGATGCTGTTTCCCATGCATTTGGGGTGAGGGTAAATGAGCTCTACTATTTTGATGCTGTGTGGAATTATTTGGGTGTCAGTGTGGATGTGGGATTGGTTTGGTAGGTTTGTTTGCTTTAATTTTGTAAGCTGCCTAGAATCACTTGTGTGAGATAGGTGGCTATATATAAATCATATAAATAAATCATAAATAAATTTCTAAAGTATCTTCTAATATCTAATTCCTTTTATAAACTGGAATTGTACCAATTGCACTATAAAACAAAAAATATGTCATAAGGTCCCTGGATGCTTTATTTAAACGTTTTTCAGAGGACAACTTCCTTCCTATAAGTTCCAAATGAGTCAGGACTTGGAGAAAGTTGCTCTTTGTTTCTATGAGACATAATTCCTTCCCCCGAAGCTTCAAAATGTAATTCAAAACAATGAAGATAAGATCAGTCAAGATTACATCTTTACTTATTGATGCAGGAAAGATTGATTAGAAAAGTTTTCCGCTACAAATGGTAGGCTAGTGGCTTGATTGATTGAAGTTAAAATTCATGGTAATCTCTCTCTTTACTCCATTCCTAGACATTTATACTTGAAACATTGAATAATCATTTTCTAGAGGGATTTAAATATATAAAAAGTAGTAGTGAATCTTATTGATGTAAATAAGATGCAAGTTCCTTCTGTCTTACTTCCTGCCTTTATTTTGCTTACTATTATTATTACTATTATTCATTTAGTGCTTACTATTATGCACCAGAAGAGCATTTGACCCCCTTTTGTGTCTTCATCTTTGATAAAATAAGTATATATTTTTATTTTCAGTGCTGCTTTTATTGATCATAGCTTTGTATACCATGTTTTCCCAAAAATAACACTCTGTCTTATATTTTTTTGAACCCTGAAATAAGCGCTTGGCCTTATTGCTATGCGCTCAAAAGCCTGATAAAAAGCTTATTATCAGGGTATGTCTTATTATGGGGGAAACAGGGTATTATTATCATGGATTTAAGTATTACTAGCAATTTTGTGCTATGACTTTCAACCAACCAACCTACCTCACAGGTTTATTGGCAGATATAATGAAAGATAACTCTATATGAGCTACTTGAACTCTTTAGATTACCAAATAAATAAGTATTAACATTTTCATAAAGCTACAAAATTCACATTGCTTATCCTTAATTCACACAATTTTTTTTCATCCTAGGTACACATGTTATGGAAGGTTCTGGAAGAATGGTAGTTACTGCTGTAGGGGTAAACTCACAAACTGGAATTATCTTTACTTTACTTGGTGCTGGAGGGGAAGATGAAGACGAAAAAAAGGAAAAAGAGAAAAAAGACAAGAAAAGTAGGCACTTTTTAAATCCTGTAAATTTATTTTAGAAATAATTACAGATAGTTGTTGTTCATTTATCCTATATGTAAATTTTGAGTAGTATAATTTTAGAATTCACTGATACTCTTCAGCCATTCAAAATAAATTTAAAAACAAAATTAGAATCTTTTCAGTATCTGAATTATTTCAACCTAATGTTTCAAATTAGCTTCAGCTTTCAATTTGTCAGCCTGTAGAATCAAGTTTCTCTCAAGTGTTCTTAGCAATAACACTAAAGTAAGATGTGTTCAATGAGACATATCAGATAATGATAAACAAAACAGAATAATTATTTAAAAAGTCTAAAAAATAAATCCTGAAGCATACTTTAGCATGTTGTATTCATATTCAATGTGATCATACCAGGGATTTATTATACAGTAATAATAATCAATGATCAAAGTTATAGAACAACTCTTTGGGAAAACATGAGATTATGAGAAGGCTACAAGAAAAGAACAAAGACAAAATTGAAGCAAGGACAAAATTAAAATTGCAAACTGATACAATTTTATTAAACTTGACTGGATTAATCAGCTGGAGAAGCAGGGAAATTACTGAATTACAATTAAACAATAAAATAATAAGGCATTTCCTGTTTTACAAACCAAAATGAATAGAATGCAATACCTTGTAATTGGGGTTTGAGCACTATATTTTAGCAATGTATCTGAAATCTTGTAAGCTTAAGAATGACTTTAATTGCCCTCTGCTGAGTTTTCTTATCACTTCTTCAGAAATTTTGCCTCTGAACATTTTAATAGGTTTACTACATTAGTTTAAACCTATATTTATTTTAAACAGAATTAAACATTTTGTTTAATATTGCCTTCTATACATACTGAATTGCTCATTATTCCTGTAGATCATTATATGGTCCAATAAACATTCACATTAGATTGTTGCCAGTTATTCTGAAAGAAAATGGTTTTTAGCAAATTAATAGGAATAGATATCTCAGTCACAAAAAATATATAAAGTGTTTACCAATTTCTTGAAAATGATAACTATTTTTGGTTTTAGGTAAAAAACAAGATGGTGCTATTGAAAATCGTAACAAAGGTAACAATATGACTTATATTTTTAAAAATTCAAATATATGTTAGAATAGCACCTTTATTAGAAATAATCAGAATACCACAGTAATATGTCTAAGCTTTCAATTTTTGCAGAATTCTTCATTAGGTTTTTAAAAAGGGTAAAGTAGCATTTTGAATGAATTCTGTAGAATTCAAAAGCTTGCACACTTTTTCAGGGTATTCCAATTTGTTCTAATAAAAGTATTATTGTATTAATTTTTTCCTAAAAATAACTTCTATGCAAAATGTTCACTGCATCTTAATTTTAAATATCAAATATATAGTTTATGATAGTATTAAAATTACAATATGGGTGAACAGAACTAGTAGAACAATATTTTAAGTGTGATAAAGAATAAGATGCCTAACTTGTTGGTGACCATGCTATTTAATAATGAGCATAACATTATATTTTTTAGTGTTGTGCAGATAAAACATATAGTAGCACTTGAGACAGTATAGTCGGTGCAAAATGGATTTCACTGATTATTTCTATTTGCAATTTTAGGCAGAGCTGTTCGGAGTTGGAATAATTCTGTTTTAAGTTCAAAAGACTTCCAGGATATAATTTAAACTCAAAATTTATGGTATTTTGTGCTTAATATGATTTGAAATGAAATTTTTTACACATGCCTGCTGGAAACTCTGGAAATTTAAACATATACTTTTGATTGATTGAAAATTGAAGCTTACCGTATTTTTTGGAGTATAAGACGCACCTTTTTCCCCCCTAAAAGGGGGTGAAATTTAGGTGCGTCTTATACACCGAATGTAGCCCCAACCACCCATTGGCCCCCACCCTTTGGCCTCTGCCTGCAGCAGTTACCTCCTTGCAAGCAAACAGCAAGAAAAAACAGCTCCTTTCAGCTTCAGCACAGCCTAATTAGCACAAGTTGATTGGATGGCCTCCCGACTCTCAGCTGATTTGCTCTCAGCTGTTTTGCACAGGACTCTGTTGCTTGCTGCAAAGAGGTAAATTGCTGGAGCAGATTTTTTTTTTCCTTATGCTAATCAAGCTATGCTGAAAACGAAAATGAAAGTAAAGCAGGCTATTTGCTGTTTGCTGCAACGAGGCAAAATTGTGCAGAGCAGAGGGAGATTTCTTTTTCTTCTTTTCTTCACCAAAAGAGGTAGGTTCGTCTTATACTCCGGTGCGTCTTAAACTCCAAAAAATACGGTATTTCTCTCAATAAGTGTTAAAGTAGCTCCTCTTAAAACTGTACAAAATTAATCTCATATCTTTTATATGTACTCTAGATTTTCTGGAGCTTATTACATTCCCACCTGATCCAATCTTTAATAGGTGAACTATTAGGCCATTCTGGCGAATGATGTTTAGAATTCTTCCTAAAAGATAGGTGCCCTGAAATTACTTATACACCTGATCAAAGCCATAAGATTCTGCTATATTCAGACCCAAAAACAGAAGCAGATTGTTCACTCAGTTAATGATATTTTGCTATATTCCAAGGTTGTATTTGGTTGTTTTGAAATTCATGATCTGCTTCTGAGCCATAATAAATTGTTCATTCAATTGTGTTTTTATGAATTTAGCAAAAGCTCAAGATGGTGCAGCCATGGAAATGCAACCTTTGAAGAGCGAAGATGGTATAGATGGAGATGACAAAAAAAGAAATAATATGCCTAAGAAAGAGAAATCAGTTCTACAGGGAAAACTGACAAAACTAGCAGTTCAGATTGGCAAAGCAGGTATGACTCTTCAATTGTTATGTTTCTGGAAAGAATAAAACCATGGATTGGCATTGTGATACAGAGAATACAACAGACTAGTTAGAATAGATTACTGGAGCTTGTCACATTTCAATTTGTGCTGGTGATGGTGTAGTTGAACGTCAGCTAAAGTTAACACCTTTGTTTAGGTTTGATTTATAATATTTAAAATTTGACTCTTTTCACAAGCTGAACCCTGAAAGTCCAGCTTCTGCCATTTCTTTGCTTTGATCACACTATTTGAGTGGTGTCTTAATGATTCTGATTACAATGTATTGAGTTTGCCATTACCATCAATACTCCTCAGAGGTTACCATAATAGCCATTATGCTAATTTTTAATAAGAAATGTTTTAGGGCATCATAGAACATTTAGAAACCATGTTGAATTAATCAAAATATTTTTAAAACATATCCTTTTCTTACTTTTGGTACTCAAATCAATGTTCATGGAAAGCATGTTGTTCAAAAACAGTAGCTATTCAAAAGCTTTTTACCTTTGTTTATTCTAGAGGTGGCATGATTAGTAGCCATTGACAATGTTTACATTCCATGATTTTCTAAACAGTAGTTTAGAGCCATAAATAGTGCTGTCTACCAATACTTTTGATGGCAGTAAATCAATAATATTAATTATGTGCTGTGTACTTACTATCTTATTGTCCTTTTCTCTAAATAAAACAATCTCAAATGTTGTAACCCATGGGAGTTACTCTAATCCTTTCATTGTGTTACTTGCCTTTTCTGCTTTTAGTTTCAGCTTTAAAATACACACTAGATTTGAATAAATGTAATATAATGGCAGAGTTTTCTTTTCAGTGTTTTTTTCTAATGAGCAACACAAAACTTTCCTTTTTCTTAACTGCAACATAATATTTTGACATTCTCATTGAGGTAAAACCTAAAACTCCAAAACATATTTCTGGATCAGTCATTACCAGTTCAGGCCTCATTAATATATATGTGATTAAGATCTTTTTGCACTATAGATTTTGGCTCTCTGAAACTATATGTGCCATTGTTCATAAAATTCTAGGCTTCAAAGAAATTGTTTTAACATCTTCGCTATTTTACATTACTAAGGCGCAGGTAGAGGATACATAAAATCTGGCTTGACAATAGTCTATGTGAAAAAGGTCTGGGTATCACTAAGTATTCTTAGGGATCACAAGTTAAAAATGAACCAGCAATGTGATATAGCTAGTGAAAAAAATGTTATCTTGGGGTTCAGTTTATAGGAGCATAAAATCCTAATTGTAGGCAGTTATTAGTTCACTTTACTCTGTACAAGTTTATCAGCCAGTAGAACACGCAACCACATGAAAAGGTGAGTTCTTCACTGAATCTTTAAACAGAGTCTAAATGGTAATCTGTCAAAGATACTTTACTGAATTTTTGCCCTAAGAGGTTATGCTAGATTGCCATTAAGGTACCTTCCAATTCTATAAACTGGTGACTAAGTTTGTGAATGCTATTTAAGACTGTTATTTATATGACAAATAATTAACTAGGTCTCTTTTCTTCGTGAAAGGGTTGCTGATGTCTGCTGTTACAGTCATCATTCTTGTATTATATTTTGTAATTGATACCTTCTGGATCCAGAAGCGTCCTTGGCTTGCAGAATGTACACCCATATATATTCAGTATTTTGTGAAATTCTTCATCATTGGTGTTACTGTTTTGGTTGTGGCTGTTCCAGAGGGTCTTCCACTTGCAGTAACTATCTCGTTGGCTTACTCTGTAAAGGTATGAGCAAAAAATGTGATTTGGTATGTAGTGTTTTAATATGTAATAGTTAAGTATAGGATTTTTTCCCCAAGGAAAATAATATGCCTATAATAAAATATAACTTCTGTGATATTTGTTTGAAGTGGTTATTTAATAGCTTATTTCATTTATTTTCAAATTTTATATGCCATTTCAATGAAAGACTACAAATGGCTTACAACATGGGCAGTACAACAAGCAAAATAAAATAGTATTCAATCATTACCAAAAGCAACAGATCAGAATTTAATATCTGAAAACACCACCACAAACCTTCTCATAAAAAATTGCTAAATAATGTTCATATTGGAAAGGGCAATGAAATTCATCCTCTGAAAACACTGCAAAAAAGCAACATTTCAACTGCCTTCCTGAATATTAACAGGAAGGATGAATCCACCTTAATAGGGTGTAGGTGGAAGGAACAACAACAAGAGGATTTCACTGGATAAAGACTATCTCAGAGAAATGTAATTTCTAAGTAAACACTCTATTCAACTCCTGAATGGACCGGATTTGCAGCATACCTTCCCTAGCAGTATATTGGGTAGATTTTACATGGTGTAACTGGTGTCAAGGGTATTCAAGATCCAAGCTTGAATATAGAGCTTTATATATAATAGCAAACTTCTTGAATTGATAAACAATGCAGCTCCTCCAGTAAAGATAGTGAGCAGGCAGGCTAGGCAACTATAATTTATATTAACTATAAATATAGCTATAGTTATAAACATAGTGGTGTCTAGGATAGCTGCATGTAGACTTGGCTCTAGCAGTCCAAGTGAGAAGAGCATAAATAACCATTAGTAGTATTCTCTGCTGCAAGAACAGTCATAGTTGACACTTCAGCCAATATTTAGCAAATACTTTCCTGACCACAGCCTTCATCTGCTGCTATACAAGTATAAGAGAACTCCTAGATGGGGAACTGACTCTTTCTGAGGGAACAAAACTAAAGATAGAAAAGATGGAACAGTACAGTATGCTACACTTCAAAGAAAAATGTGCAGAAATGACTTTGAGAGTTCCCCCATCATATGGCTTTTTGCCTTGCTTAACCCCTAGTGGATGTAAGTCCATTTCAAAGTCTTATGTGCCTATCTAGTAATAGAAGGTGATGAGGACTTCAGAGATAAAATGCCTGGGTGGAATTTGATGAAAAATTTCCCTCTTAAGAATGAGCAACAAGACAAAGGAATGATAAGTTGCAGAAAGTGCTATCAAAGCCAAAAGATACAGCCAAATATCAGAACACAGTGCATTACATGAACAGATGGGAGCTCCATGATGGAGGTGGGCATGAAGGAGAGCAACAAGCAGAAGCAGTCTGTGTATTATTCATCTGATCTAATGGCTGGCACTCTTACAATCTAGAATTAAATATAAATTTTACCTGTTTATTTTTTAGAAAAGATATGTATGGCTATTTATCTTAGAGCACAACTCTGGGCAGTTCGCCATAATAATAAAATTACAATCTATAAAAAAAAAAAACTAAAAAAGCCCCAATGTCCCATTCATCTCCTAGGATGATGCTCCCATAACCATCCCTAGGCTCCCATCACTCTATCCCAGTGGCTTCTGGAAAACTAAAAGACTGGGAGCCTGCCAGATTCTTTCCAAATGTTACAAATACGCAGTTTACGCCTTTATTTTGTCTGGTATCTGCTGGAAAACCTCCATATTTGTCTTCATATAAGAAATTTAACTTGAGTAAGATGGTAACAAATACTTTCTAAGAATGCCTTAATGCCGTTCAGACATGATTTTGTACTTTTTTTGAAACAGAAAATGATGAAAGATAACAATTTGGTCAGACATCTGGATGCTTGTGAAACAATGGGAAATGCAACAGCCATTTGCTCAGATAAAACAGGAACCCTGACAATGAACCGAATGACAGTGGTCCAGGCATATATCAGTGAAAAGCATTATAAAAAAATTCCTGAAGTACAAGCTATTCCTGATAAAACCTTATCATATCTTGTAACGGGCATCTCTGTTAATTCTGCTTATACTTCCAAAATCTTGGTAGGTATATATTGAAAAGATATATGCTTTAACATTGAACATACCGGTATTTCAATCCAAACTAAGCATTAATATTTTGTTAATTAAGTATATTTTAATCAATGTCTGTGTAAACCTACTTAAATTTAACTTGTTAAAGGTAAATATAGTAAAATTCTTTTTAAATATTTATGTCATATTACAATATTATCTGTACATTAACATTATTAAACTTACAAGAGCTTTCTTGTAATTAATGCTAGTAGATGAGTTCTCTTGTATTTAATGGTGTTGAAAATTAATATTAAATGTAAAATGCTATATTTACATTTGCTCTTCAAAGGTTAACCCATTTTAAATTTATAAAGCATAACTAAACTTTATTCTGGATAATATAGAATTAATGGTCATATAAAGTGATCCTTAGCTTTATTTATTTATTAGTCTGTCCTCATTGTTTTTACAAATCAGTCTGTTGGCTTCTAGTCTGGTGCTTTAACCACTAGACCATCTATTAAAAGATACAAACAAATGTATATAACATATTCTTAGCATAGTTTTTTTTTCTTCAAAAACTGGGTTCTCCAAATCCCTAGATGTCTGTGGCTATTTAAATGGGTTCTGTGGAGCTAAAACAAGAAAACATGAACTAAGGGTGAGTCCCTTCAGATAGTTTATTTTCCCCACAATCTTCTACAAGGGACTAGGTGGAAAACAAATTTGAACATACACAGCCATCTGATCCCATCTCAGTGATGTTCTCAGAAATGTTTTCAGCTGATTGTAAGATGTTCTAGAACAGGGGTGTCAAACTCAAAGCCCAGGGCCTGGATCCAGCCTGCAGGGTGCTTAGATCTGGCCCACAGGGCCACCCTGGAAATAGCGAAGGACCGGCCTGCGGTGCCTCTGACAGCAAAGACAGAGCTCAGGAGGGATGCAGGTGGAGGGTTGCAGGAAACAGTCATAACCTAAATGGAGCTTGGGAGGGCTGTAGGTGGTCCTCCCGAGCTCCATTTTCGCTGGCAGAGGGTTGCAGGAGGCTGTCACAGCTGAAAAGAGAGCTCGGGAGTTTGTTTTCTGTGGCAGAACGCTTGGGCCACTACAGGTGCCCCCGACCCGAGTGATGTCAAGCTGGCCATTCTCATCCTGGGCACGCCCACTCTGCCCCCCCCCCCCGAGGTGAAACACAACCCTGATGCGGCCCTGAATGAAATTGAGTTTGACACCCCTGTTCTAGAATGTAGAAAAAAAATTAAAACCCCTGTTATAGATATACATTACAAGATACATATTACAAGACCATATACAGAGAAGTGCCTTAAATAACTCACCAAACCAAATATAATCCATGTTTGACATCTGGCAAATTCTCCGCAGCAGCCCCTATGCTAGTTTTGCAATCTCAAGAGAGCAGCAAAAACAATTTTATTGAGAAGCTATGAGCATGGTCAGTAAATTGAATCTTACTTGCTATATGTCAATTTATGTATGTTTCCACAACTACAAACCAACATTTGTGGTAATATAATATATGATTGTGTTTTTAGATTGCAATAGCTTCTAACAGTCATGTAGTTTGATCTAATTAAAGAGACTTCCCATGGGGGAAACTGGGATATAAAAACCTGATATGATAATAGGTATGTGTGTGTGGAGGAGAAGGATGTATGGCTTATTGAGAAGTTATTTCTATCAATTCTTTATCTGAGATTAAAATACACATTTAATATTGCATGTGGACAAAAATGTCAAATGGTTTTTCTTAATTAATTTATCTGAATCCCCAAATGTGACTAAATCTTAAAAGTTGCCCTTGAAGACAAATGGCAATTATCCCAATTAGGCTTTTAATATTCTACAAAATGTGCTCCATTTTAGTTTCTGTAATGTGTTTTTTGAGAAATGCACTTTCATTGAAGCTACATATAAGACATTTAATTTAAGCACAGAATTCATAATTCGTAAAACTGTTTCCAAAAGGTTAAATCCTAAATTATTGTGGCTTATTTTAATTGAAGCAAATTCCTAGTCAAAAAGATTGCTTTGTCTTTCAGCCTCCTGAAAAGGAAGGTGGCCTTCCTCGCCATGTTGGTAATAAAACTGAATGTGCCTTGCTGGGATTCCTTCTGGATTTGAAACGAGATTACCAGGAAGTTAGAAATGAAATACCAGAAGAGGCACTCTATAAAGTCTACACCTTTAACTCTGTTAGAAAATCTATGAGTACTGTGTTAAAGAACTCAGATGGCAGTTTCCGGATCTTCAGCAAGGGTGCTTCAGAGATAGTACTTAAAAAGCAAGTTATCTTTTATATTTGGGAATTCTTTGTATTCTTGAAATTGTATTCTTGAAATTCCCTAGCATTTAAATAACTCTTATTATAGAGATCTGAATAAATATGTGAAAGAGTATTTGCTGGTAATTGAACACTGTATTTGTAACTTCTCAGTAACTTTTAAAACTAGAATAATATATTCTATTTAGAATATTTGCTTTGCTGATAAGGTTGAACAAGCAGCCTTCAAAGTGGTTGTAAGGGTGTTTTTAATCTGTATTAGCAATTGAATGCTTTTGTTTGACATGTTGTAGTGTTAGATTAATTCATAAACTATCTTTTAAAAAGTTCCTTAATTTTAGAAACAGTTAAGTCTTCCTTGACCATTCCTGCAAAAGGGGATATTCCCAGGACCTTTTAAGGAGGCTCTCCTTAAGAAACCATCATTCAGCCCCCCTGCCTGGACAATTTTTGTTCATCTTCCCTTTTTAGAGAAAGTAGTAGAAAAGGTGGATATTTGGCAGCTTCAGAGAATTCTGGATGAAATGGATTTCCTGGATCCCTTTCAGTCTGGATTCAGGCCTGGCTATAGGACAGAGACAGCCTTGGTCACACTTATGGATGATTTCTGGTGAAAGCAAAAAGGAGATAGTGCAACCATTCTTGCCCTTCTTGACGTCTCAGCGGCCTTCAATACCATTAGCCATAGTACCCTTTTGGGCCAGTTTCACAAGTTAGGGCTTGGTGGCACAGTTTTAAACTGGTTCAGCTCCTTTCTCTAAGCTCACTCGGTGTTGATAGGCATTTAAAAATCCAACCCCCAACCACTCACTTGCAGCTTCCCGCAAGGCTTGGTACTCTCTACTCTTCTATTTAACATCTACATGAAGTCACTGGGTGAGATCATCCATCACCATGAGTTGAGATATTATCAATATGCTAATGATACTCAGCTCTACATTTCTACATGTGGTGACCCAAGTGATGTTGTCTCTGTCCTCTCGTGATGCCTGGAGGTTGTGGGATCCTGGATAGGGGACAATGGACTTCTGTACACTGGCAAGAGTGGGTTTGAGTGCACGGAGCCTCAGGATACTGGGCTTTGTCATCTCTGGTTCTTGATGGGGTTGCATTTCTCTGTTCAGACCCAGTTCACAATTTGGAGCTTCTTCTGGACTCATGTTACCTGCTGAAAGAGCAGTTAGCGGGGTGTGACTAGGAGAGCTTTTGCCCACTCTGGTTTGTGCACCAGCTGTGACCTTTCCTGGATCTTGACTCTGCACTCAGTTACTCAAGCCCTGATCATCTCTCGTCTGGACTAATTCAATGCACTCTACATGGGGCTATCCTTGAAATCCATTTGGCAGCTTCAGTTGGTGCAAAATGTGGCAGTGAGAGCAATTTTTGGAGCCCTAGTGGTTCATATTATACCTCTGCCTGACGAACTACATTGGCTACTAGTCTGCTTCCAAGTACAGTTGGTTATGACCTTTAAAGCCCTTAATGGCATAGGTCCAGGCTACCTGATGAACCATATTGTCCCATTAAGTCTTTCCCGTCCTACTCAGCCTGGTAGAGGCAGCCTGCTGCAGATCCCATCAGTCAAAGAACTTTGACTGCTAGATTCCAGAAGAGCCTTCTTTGCCACAGCACCTGCCCTTTGGAACACCCTGCGCTCCAGGATAAGATCTGTCCCCAATCCCCTCTTATTCTGCAAGAGTTTAAAAGATCGGACCCTGCAAGTTGACCTGGAGATGCAATGGGGGAGTTTATCTCTGGAAGTGGCTGCTAGATTAATAGCAGACTCAACACCCAGCCACCCCAAACTCTGCTGCCCACTCTTCCATCTTTTTTTTTTTTTTTTTTTTTGCTAATCATATTGATGTGTTTTCTTTATTTTCTTTTTCTTTGGTTATTTTACTTTTACTTTTCTATTTTACTTTTGCTTTGTTTAAACCTCCTTTTTATTTCTTCACTTTTTATGGTTGTGAGCAGCCCAGAGTAGCCCCAGAGCGAGATAGGCTGCAAATAAATTTAATAATAATAAAAACATTTCCATTTGTTTACATTTTTATTTGAATTAATATAGCCAAGCTGAATATATTCTCCTTCATGATTTTTAAATGCAAAGCTGGATTGATGATTGTACAGTTGAGTAGGAATAGATTAGATAAAAGAAGAGTTGGAATGTTATTTGTACAGTTATAGTCCCATAATCTTTTAATTTCTGCTACTACTATGAATGTTATTATTTACTGGAATTACTGCTGAAAATAATGGTATTTCCTGGGAAGCTTTTGCCAGTTTAGTTCTTGAACAGTTTCTTTATTGTGCCTTATTTATAGAATCTTGTAGTTAGTTATAGCTGTGAATATACCACACAGAGAGAAAAATACATTTTGAAGGTTTATTACTCTTCTGTTAATAAAAACATTTGTCAAATAGTGAAATAAGCGTAGCACCTCTTGTTTGAAAAGGATGTTTTATACTTACAATTTTTTATACTACCTACCATAGGCAATTTTGACTCTTGGTGATAGCCTGAGCCTTCTCTTGGCAAGATTGCCTCCTTCCTAGGGCTAAGACTGTCTCACAGTCACCTAGTTTGGCTTTGGGCTTCAGGTGGGACTAGAACTCACAGTCTCCCAGTTTCTATCTTGATGCCTTAACTGCTACAACAAACTGGCTCTTATGGCTTATTGTTTTTAACCTTTAGACTATGCATCAAAAATATTCCTACTTAGGGATCTTCTGAGTGCATCCCAAACCATGTTAAGTACATTATGAATTCATAGTGATTTAGAATAAATCGCATATTATCCTTCTCATATTTTTTCCTAACATTCTTCCAATTTCTCTTCATCACTAAACCTTGGTACACATTTTTCCACATTGTTCAATGGAGTTAAACAAAATCTCCATAAATTAAAAGTATTTTAAAAAAACCTTATTAGGCATTGAGAGTGAATTCTTTGCGTTGGAAGAGATTTCATTGACATTCAGAACCTTGAAATGGGTTGTATTTTGTTTGTAGGTGTTTCAAGATACTAAGCGCTAATGGTGAACCAAAAGTATTCAGACCAAGAGACCGTGATGATATTGTAAAAACTGTTATAGAACCTATGGCATCAGAGGGACTCAGAACAATATGTCTAGCATTCCGAGACTTCCCAGCTGGAGAACCTGAACCAGAATGGGATAATGAAAATGATATTGTCACTGGTCTTACATGCATTGCTGTTGTAGGCATTGAAGATCCTGTGAGACCTGAGGTAGGGCAAAATGTCATTCATCATGGTTTGAGGATTTAATATCCATTGATTTAAACTTGTCTTCCAAGCCTTTCTGGAAATGAGTAATAACTATTCTTAGCTACTGTTTTGGGAAAGTATATGAACTCCCACATTTCTTTTGTTCTTTATTTAAGAGTAGTGATTGAATAATATTCATTATAACAGGCATATATATTTAATTTAAAATTGCTTAAATGTCACAGAAATGGGTTCTTACGCATTAGAATAATTCTGAAGCCATTTCTTCAAAATGCAGATGTTGTAATATGTTTTGTGCTATACGATGTGATTGGTATAGTTTTTATTTTTTATATCTGTTGCCTAAGAACTAGGTTTGGCCACAAATTCTTTGTGCATCGATTAAACAGTAATATGTTCCAGTCTTTTTATTTTGCCTGAACCTCTTAGTAAGTCCTTGGTAGTACAAGGGTTTAAGGCACCCTGTTATTAAGCTGCTTAAGACCAGCTGCCTGCAATTACTGCAGGGTTCGAATCTCGCCAAGGCTCAAGGTTGACTCAGCCTTCCATCCTTTCTAAGGTAGGTGAAATGAGGACCCAGTTTGTGGGGGCAATAAGCTGACTTTGTATAAATATACAAAAGGATGAAGGCTATTGCTGAGCACATTGTAAGCCGCCCTGAGTCTTCGGAGAAGGGCGGCATATAAATCAAATTAAAAAAAAAAAAAAAAAAGTCAGTTTAGGGTAAGCATAAAATCTTATACTGAGTAACATAGTCAATGAGCTGACTGTCTCAGATGTACCAGGAGTTGTATTACTGCAATTTCCAGATTACTGTGTTTCCCCCAAAATAAGACAGGGTCTTATTTTCTTTTGAACCCCAAAATAAGGTTTTGGCCTTATTATCAGGGGGGTCTTATTATTTTGGGGGTGCAGGAGGCCCGGGTGGCCTGCGCACTTACAGAGAGAGGTTCCCTTCGTGCGCCGCCGCCATCAAGCCCCTCCCTTCCCACGGGGTGTGTGATCAATCCGCATGAGTGCCTGTCCCCCACCCCCCACCCCGCTCACGCGCCTCCCAGGCTTCATCATGTTGATGTGGGTGAAGCCGGTGAGCACCAGGTCCTTGAGCTCATAGTAGAAACCATGGCCTGGGCCAGCTCTCCCGGCAGGCTCCAGCTCCAGCTGTCACCATAGAGTGGGAAGCACACTCCCAGAGTGGCCGCTGCCCTGGCTGGGTTTGGAAGCCGCAGAGGCAGAGTTTGGGGGAGAGAAAGAAAGACTTCTGCTGCTTCTGCTGCTTTCCTTGCATGCAGCCAAAAACAGAAGCAGCAGAAGTCTTTCTTTCTCTCCCCCAAACTCTGCCTCTGCCACATCCCTGCTGGAGGCCTCAGGCCACTGTCACCATAGAGTGGGAAGCACACTCCCAGAGCGGCTGCTGCCCTGGCTGCAGCAGAGGCAGAGTTTGGGGGAGAGAAAGAAAGACTTTTGCCCGCTTCTGCTTTTGGCTGAATGCAAGGAAAGCAGCAAAAGCACAGAAGTCTTTCTTTCTCTCCCCCAAACTCTGCCTCTGCGGCTTCCAAACCATAACGCAGGCTATGTGGACGCAGCACCTGGGCACAGGGGAGAGAGTGGGTGGGCCGCTACCATGGTGCAGGAGCAGGCGCTTGAAGTTTACGGTTGGTGCCACGGGCGGCAAAAGGGGTGGGGTGGCGCAGGAGTTTGCAGGGATGTGGCTGCCTTGGGAGGATTGGGGTGGTGTGGAACCTGTGTGTGTGTGTGTGTGAGAGAGAGAGAGAGGTGGGGCTTATTTTCAGGGGAGGGCATATATATTTAGGCCCACCCCAAAAATAAAGCTTGGCCTTATTTTCAGGACATGTCTTATTTTCGGGGAAACACGGTACTTACTTTGGGGTTCGGGAATGGTGGGAGCTTAATTCCCAAACATTGGGAGGATATTAATTGCCTAACTGTGACCTTAAGAACATTATAGTCATCACAGATAATGTATATCTTTAGGACTTGAAAGAAGAAGGTAAGGATAGATGATCATAGACGAAACCTACATGTCACTAGGAACTGAATACAATTTCATAGCACATGATGAAATATATGTAAAATATTTCAGCATTATAACTTAAATAACATAAAATTATTGACACAAAGATGGAATTAAACCTTAGTATTTTAGCCAAAAGCAGGTTAACTCTTTTTAAATTAATCATTGCTGAGAAATAACTACATAATTAGCTTTTCCCTCTCCTTAGGTACCAGATGCAATTAAAAAATGCCAGCGTGCTGGTATAACTGTCCGCATGGTTACTGGTGACAATATTAACACTGCTCGTGCTATTGCATTAAAATGTGGTATTTTGCATCCTGGCGAAGACTTCTTATGCCTGGAAGGCAAGGAATTCAATAGACGAATACGTAATGAAAAAGGAGAGGTAGGTATGGTTAATATTCTTTTTTTGACTTATGAAAACTTAGTTATGAAATTAATCTAAGCTATCTTTACAGATAGAACAGGAGCGAATAGATAAAATTTGGCCAAAACTTCGGGTACTTGCAAGGTCTTCTCCCACTGACAAACATACACTGGTGAAAGGTAAATACATTTTCTAACAGATTTTACAAACAGCTTTTTAGTCAATCGGTTCTTCAATAGCTGGAAACACTCTTGAGAAATAGAAGATTATATCTTGCTATGCAGTATAAATATTGGATTTAGTCAGACATTTACTCAGTTTCAGTAAATGAATGAATAAATTATTGAAATTTGTAATGTATAAATATGTACTGTTGTAACAAATACTTGTTATTTTTAGGAATAATCGATAGCACAGTGTCAGAACAAAGGCAGGTTGTAGCAGTGACTGGTGATGGAACCAATGATGGCCCAGCGTTAAAAAAAGCAGATGTTGGCTTTGCTATGGTAAGGAGTTTAACAAGTATTATAATTGTTACTAATAAGTGCTTTTATAAACTGAAATGTCTGAGTTATGATGTTAACATTATATTGAAGACTGAACAAAATTAGCTCACATATAGCAGTGAGCAAAGAGGAATTGATTGTAGCTTCCTGTGTTCATTATCCTTCTCTGCTAAGATTACCTTGGGATAATTGCACAATTAATGATGAGGTCCAAATTTGATGTCGATATAGAAAATCACAATCCTTGTATGTAAATTTAAACAGTTGAGTTCCACAATTTAACTGAGTTCAGAGAGAGGCTAAAAATAATAAAATATGTTTTCAATTTTTCTTGAGAGTAAATCTAAAATTATATATTATTATTATATATAATGTACAAAAGAATGTACAACAATGTTAGATGATATATGTATTCTGATAAGTTATTAGTTAAAATAGGTACAATTCTTGGAATATTTCTGAGAATGACACTAACTGACATGATCAACTTAAAACTTGAACCTGGAAATACTTTTACAAGAATAACCATTTTAAAGTTTGGTGTAGGGTTGTATTGTGTTCCATGTTAACTTGAATACATAATTCTAAGATCAGTATTCTTCTATTTTCCTTTGCTTTTTGCAATAACATACATCTAAGATAACTGTGGTCTTTTCTTCAATAGAATTTGGTGTTAGTTATATTATTTAGCAGGATAGTAAACAATCAAATTATTCTCAACACTTTTTTATAACTTGGAATCTGTAACATTATGTTTTTTCTAAGGAGTAGAAATCAGATAGTCTGGTATATCTGTGAGTGTTTTAAGTTGCAGGTACTTCCCATACCATTGTCATGCAAATTTTGTATAACATAATTTCATTTAATTGAGGCACTGGGGAAAACAGGCAAGCTTGTATTATTGCAAACGATATCAGTAACAAATATCCTATTCTGAATAGTTAAATATCATCTGTTTCTCAAATGATTTGTCAAAGTTTTAAGGAACCACACCTTGAATCCAAAACATACTGCACACTGCCTCCTTGACCTAGGCTGAGGAATTTAATTAATCTAAATTAAATGCTCAGAAGCTATTCTCCTGTGCCATCTACTGGCTTTGAGGGTTATCTGGAATTAGAAGTCAAAGTTACTTAACATAATGGCCATTTTTACTTTTTCAATTGAGCAAGAAATGTGCAAAATATTAACTAAGGCAGATAAATCTTTGTGTAATTCTCATTACTACTATAAAATTATTATAGCTGAAAAATGGCACATCATTTTTAATTCACTTCCAATACAGGTAGTCCTCAATTTAATGACCAATTTGATTGCTTGGCAAGTGGCAAGTATTTTATGACAATAGCACTGTCCCAGAGTCATGTTATCATTATTTGTAACCTTTCCAGCAGGCTTGCAATAAGCAGAGTCAATGGGGGAAGCCAAGTTCATTTAATGACCACATAATTCACTTAACTGTAGTGATTCACTTAAAAACTCTGGCAAAAAAAGTTCTTAAAATGAGACGCAACTCACTAAACAACTGCTTTGCTTAGCAGTGGAAATTTTGGGCTCAATTGTGGCTGTAAATTGAGAACTATCTGTAGAAAGAAATTCAATATTTTTAAAAACTGTACAGATATTGTAGTATTGCAGTTATGTACATAAATATATTTAGCTAAGCACCATTGAATTCAGTTTATATGACAGAATCATCAGTAAGATTTTTCATAATAGCGTCCACTGCATTTCTGCATAAATATTGATATTATAATATCTACTTTAAAAAAGTGAGTATGACAAAATAATTCTGAATTTGCTTAAATTTCATGCTAATGGGTAGTTTTTCCTCTATTCAAAATTTTAAAAATGTATTGAAAGCTGAAGAAACAAAATCATTAGCTCTAATCCAGAGTTTTCAATAATTGTTTAATTACATCATGTAATTACTTCCATGGTAATTTATAATTCACAAGAAATTGTATGGTAGCAAATGAATGGATTGGAAGAACAAATATGAAGGAACCTGTCCCTACTCTGTTCCTCAGGATAAATGGCAGGCCATAATGAAAGTCTTCTCCTCTACACTTGGCAGACAGCAGGAAGAATGATGTATCTCTTTATTCTTCCTTATTTTTTTTTGACTTCATAACAGATGGGGAGACTATAAAAGTGAGTAGTATATAATCTGGGCTGACATAATATTCAAGGATCATATTGTAATTGTGTTTTGTTTTCTCTTTCAGGGCATTGCTGGAACTGATGTAGCTAAAGAAGCTTCTGATATTATTCTTACAGATGACAACTTCTCAAGCATTGTTAAAGCAGTTATGTGGGGGCGAAATGTATATGATAGTATCTCCAAATTCCTTCAGTTCCAGCTTACTGTTAATGTAGTAGCTGTAATTGTTGCTTTCACAGGAGCATGTATTACACAAGTAAGTATTATGTATTTATTTGCATGTAATGGGATTAAAACAGATTGAATCAATGTAGTTAATTTTGAGAGTGATTTCTTCTTTGGTAGATTTATTTCTCACCCTTTCTCCAGGAATTCATCAGGCTCTCAAATCTGTTTATCCCATAACAATGTTCCTGTAAGGGAGCTGGATTGAAAAAGAATAACTGCCCAAAGTAACACAATGAGTTTCCATGGCTAATATGGAACTAGAAACTGGGTGGATTTTTCTAGTCTTAGCTTAACTTCTTAATCACTACACCACAGTTTAAAGTACAATAATAAACCCTGATTGGAAATATTAAATGTTAGATAATTTTACTTTCTTAGGATATTTGTGATTATATTAAAAAACTTTGATTTTACAGGACTCTCCACTTAAAGCTGTTCAGATGTTATGGGTAAATCTCATAATGGATACCCTAGCTTCACTTGCTTTGGCAACAGAACCCCCCACAGAAGCACTTTTGCTGAGAAAACCTTATGGTAGAAACAAACCTCTCATCTCACGGACCATGATGAAGAATATTCTGGGTCATGCTTTCTATCAGCTTGTGGTTGTCTTCACATTGTTGTTTGCTGGTAAGAATAATATTATAATTTAAACTTCTGGAATACTTTCTGTGCTTGCTTTATTGTGAGAATTTCTTCAGTATTTAAAGGAATGCTAAGGGACATTGACATGTTAATAGAATGTTAAAGGAGAAAGGCATGTTAAAAGAAGACTAAAGCAATGGTTACAAAAACATGAATTTGAGTGGCATTTTGAGAATATTTATCTCTTGTTTACAGGTGAAAAAATCTTTGATATTGATAGTGGAAGAAATGCACCTCTTCATGCTCCTCCTTCAGAGCACTACACAATTGTGTTTAATACATTTGTAATGATGCAGCTATTTAATGAAATAAATGCCCGAAAAATTCATGGTGAAAGGAATGTATTTGAAGGAATTTTCAATAATGCTATATTCTGTACTATAGTTCTTGGGACATTTATTGTACAGGTGAGTAGATTTTTTTTAAATAAAGTCATGCAGAATTTGGAAGGTTAGAGTTTTTAGAGGCCAATGATTGCTGTATGTATAATCAGTATTCAGGTAGGACACCCCTTGACAGGTTCAGAATTTATTTAAATGTAAAACATATCTGTGTGTATCACATTAGAGGATAATGTGATCTGTACAAACATGGTTTTATCATTGGTAATATGCTTACAGAAATATGTTTGTGTTACTGTTAATTTTAATATTACTGTTAAAGATGTATAATATGTTCATATCACACTCATGTTAGCTTATGGCAAGCTTGATAATTAGAATGTGTTCACATAATAAGAGCTGTCACGGTGCAGTGGTTCGAACGCAATATTGCAGGCTAACTCTGACCACTGCCAGAAGTTCAAACCTGATCGGCTCGAGGTTGACTCAGTCTTCCATCCTTCCAAGGTTGGTAAAATGAGGACCCTGGTAGTTGGGGGTAATATACTGACTTTGTAAACCGTTTAGAGAGTGCCATAAAGCACTAGGAAGCAGTGTATATAATACTATTGCTATAATTTGGTATTATAAAATTCAAAAGTGTTAATAACTTATCTTGAAACACAACATAGGGTTATTTATAACATAGCTATGCATTATAATTATTTTTGCAAGATTTCCTTCAGGTTTTCCTTCAATCCAAGGAAAAGAGGGTGTTCATCTGAGAGCCATCTCAGTGATGGAGCCCACTTGTGAAATCTTTTGCCCCAGAAATAAATAAACCTGGTGTAGGATGATATATTCTGTGTGTGTGTGTGTGTGTGTGTGTGTATGTGTGTGTATCAGTTTGTCCTGTTTTGGCCTACTGTCCATACATTTGTTAATATGATTTGAGAAGAGTAATAAGTTTTTATAAAGTCAATATAAAGCCATAGAAGATAACCTTGGATTTGTGAAGCTTAGGGTACAGTAAAAAACATCTTTTTATAATGGGAAGCAAAATTGGAAGCCATTCCAATGACATATGTCCACTGTCTACTTATGAACTGGTTCATGTAATGGCTAGAATTACAATCTTTTAAATAGTTACTGAAATTGTATCATAAAAGCCAATACATTGTTTTATAATTTCAAATAGCTGATACAATCATTATTTTTCTTAACAGATAGTTATTGTACAGTTCGGTGGGAAGCCTTTCAGTTGCTCTGAGCTTACAGTAGAACACTGGTTGTGGTCAATTTTTCTAGGAATGGGAACACTTCTCTGGGGCCAGGTATGTAATACTACTTTTGTAGTTCAGTTCCTCAAATTACCAAAGAATGCATTTTACTCATATTACTCAGTTTCACTGTCATTAATTTTCTCCATGTTGCTCTACTATTGCTGTTTTAAACTTTGAAATCTCAAGACAATATGGAAAAGAAAGCAATTTAATACAATCTTTTTATTATGCATCCAAATTCATGGAAGTATTATGCTGCAATGTTGACTAGCTACAATTTGTTTAAACCCTCTCCAAAGAAAATAGTGAAAAACTTTAAACTAGCTGTTTCTTATTTAAGGAAGGGCTGGGAAGTCTGTCACTAATTCTAAAAGGGTATTTGAACATAAGGGAAAGTTTTCATAAATATGTTAAGTTTTTGTTTCTCATTGTTATAGTTGATATCAACTATTCCAACCAGTCATTTGAAATTCCTTAAAGAAGCTGGCCATGGAACACAAAAGGAAGAGATTCCTGAAGAAGAATTAGCAGAAGACGTGGAAGAAATTGATCATGCTGAAAGAGAGCTAAGGCGTGGTCAGATCTTATGGTTTAGGGGTCTAAACAGGATACAAACTCAGGTATGGTCTTGTAAAGGTAGGAAGTAGGGTTGAGGACTTGACATTTCCTCATTGTTCTTAGTATTGGTTTGGATTGTAGTCATAAAATGTGTGACTGAAATCTTTATATGGGAAAAGTATTAGCTGTTTAAACTTTCAAATTCCTTCTTTACTTCATCACCAAATGTGCTTCTCGCCTCTTTACCTGCTCTATAAAAGTGCCTTTTTTCTTTGCTTTTTATGTGTTGTAGATGGGATGCTCCTTTCTCTTGTTCTCTCTCTCTCTTGCTGAGCAAGCTGTCACAATCTCTGATTCCTTGCAGATGGATGTAGTGAATGCTTTCCAGAGTGGAACTTCCATTCAGGGGGCTCTAAGGCGGCAACCTTCCATCGCCAGCCAGCATCATGATGTAACAAATATTTCTACCCCTACACATGTAGTGTTTTCCTCTACCACTACTACTACTACTACTTCTGCTTCTACTACTGTGGGGTGTGAGTGTGTGTTCATAAGTGCATGAAATTAACATTTCCTAATTCACACATCTAACGTTTCATTCTTTCCTTCAGTCGTTAAATTCATCATTAACGTTTTTTCACATTTTACCTTCAAAATGGGAGTCCTAACCCCCCCCATCTTTTTCGAGGGTCACAGTTCAAGTGGAACAATTGAAACAATTCTATACAGTGAAACCTTGAACATGCACATAGTACCTTCGTACTTGCACAGAACAGACATTTTTGAAAAATATTTATAGTAATAGCTACAAATATTTGAGTATATGCCTTGAAGTCTATAAACAAAAAGATCTACAAACTTGTTTAGTGAAATGCTTAAAGCTGGTCCAAGACAAATATGTTTACTTCATGTTTACTTCTGTAATTTCAGAATAATTTGTAGATCATGAGGGAAAGGGTTTAATTTGCAACAGCAAAATTAATTTTAAGCACATATATTTTTCATAAAGATTGTTATTTTATGTTCTAAGATCTTCCAGAATTAACAATATTTAAAGTGAAAATACATAAATTGTATTCTATGCTATAAATATTAGGATTAAAATGTCCTTTATGTAAAAAAAATTGTTATGCATGATAATAAAAGCCTTGTTCAACTCTCCCAGCAATGTCATTGATGTCGATGTCAGTGTCATTTTGGAGACATCCTCTTAGTCATGGTGATGTTTATAGGTAAGAAAGTCTTCACTGACAGGCATATTATTCAGAATGCCACATGTAATGCCTAAGTGGAATTACCATCTTTAGTTATGGAAAAATACATATACATAAATATGCCATTCTATAAAGAGTTTACATTCATGGCACAAATGAAAAAGAACTATAGAGACAGAAATAAGAAATAGATCTGTTCCATCTGGCTTCTAATGGGGGCTTTTGATAGACATTACTTCCCAAAAGAGACTTTAATGTCTTTGGATCATAATTTAATGTTCCATTTGAAATAGTAGACATGCACAAAATAAAGTGGATATAATATCAGACTCAAGTTAAATATTCTGAATGTAAGTTGATCATACGTTGGGTTTCATACTGTTGAAGTTGTAAACATAGGACTACTCTGGATTGCTTATTGTGGATAATAAAAACTCCCAAGCTCCGTTTTCAGCAGCAACAGCCTCCTGCAACCCTCTGCCAGTGAAAACGGAGCTTGGGAGTGCCACCTGCGGCCGTCACAAGCTCTGTTTTTAGCTGCGACAGCCTCCTGCAACTCTTTGCCAGTAAAAATGGAGCTTGGGACTGCCACCTGCGGCCGTCACAAGCTCTGTTATCAGCTGCGACAGCCTCCCAAGCTCCATTCTTGCTGGCAGAGGCACCACGGGCCAGTCCTTTGCTGTTTTCAGGGCGGTCCCATGGGCCAGATCGAAGCACCCCGCAGGCCAGATCTAGCCTCTGGGCCTTGAGTTTGACATCCCTGCTATAGAGTGAGGTTGGAAAAAGAACTAGAGTTGTTTATATCTACAGCAGCTTCAGCATTGACGATATTGGCATCTGGAGGATATGGGAAGTCTTAATTGAGCAAATACCTGTTTCAAAAAACAGCTGTCTCTTTTTGTATTCATTACCAAACTAGATGGCATCATCAGTTACTTACATTGGTAATGGAATGTCTGTAGGAAGAGAATCAACCTCAAAAAACAAGAACCCAATAAATAAAAATGTTTAGCTAGGCATGTGCATACCATTAATTTTAATTTGATAAGACACATTTATTTTCTAGTTATGATCTAGAACCTAGTGTATATAAAATATGGCAACTGGGATATTTGAAGCAAAAAGCTTAAAATATATCCAAAGGTATTTAAAATAAATTCACATAAACCTGACTTGGCTCATATTTTTGTCATTTGAGCATATATACATAATATGGCTGAAATATCTGCAGTAATGTGAGGGAGAACAGATTACTTCATATAGGCTATTTTTATCATGCATTTCTTGATCCTACAAATTATGGCACACATTTCTATGAAAGTATTTTATGTGACATATACTCAAATATTTAGATTAAATCCAGCAAGCTTGAACAAGTTTATGTTATATTGAAATTTTCATAGCTTGAGTTCCCAGCATTTGTTTAAAAAAAAAAAAAACTTAAAAATTCTTAAAGCCCGGCCAGTAGTTTATAATTCCATATTCTAGAAGTCTAATATTTATCTGTCTTTAAAATGGAATAGAATTTATAAATTGGCTTAAAATTTTCAACATTTCATATTAGTTATAAAAGTAGAGAGGTTCAATTTTGTAGCTTGACATTTTGGACCAATTTTTTTACATTTATTTCTGTTATAGCCCGACAGTGCTGTTCTGAAATGCTCTTAATTTTTATTTATTTTTTTACAGTTTATTGCAAGTTCCATTGCATTATATAAATTCAATTCACTCGTCTTACCTATTTGTGGATTCAACCTCATAAAACAATGTTCTCCTATGAACAATATTATTAAACAGTAACACTTGCGCTTTTCATACTTGCAGATCCGAGTGGTGAATGCATTTCGTAGTTCCTTATATGAAGGATTGGAAAAACCTGAATCCCGAAGTTCAATCCACAATTTTATGACTCATCCTGAGTTTAGAATAGAAGATTCTGAAACTCATATTCCACTTATTGATGATACTGATGCTGAAGATGATGCTCCAACAAAACGCAACTCAACTCCTCTTCCACTATCACCCAACAAAAATAACAATGCGGTTAATAGTGGAATTCATCTTACGACAGACTTGAGTAAGTCTGCTACCTCTTCATCCCCAGGGAGCCCACTGCATAGTTTGGAAACATCACTCTGATTGTATGCTGAATGTTAACACACTAGCTGCATTTAAAGAAACACACTGAAACTGGGCTTTCTCCCTCACTATGATGGACAAGATGGTATTCTTGTCTTGGACTTCAACAAGAAGATAAAATTGTACGAATGTAGATTTATTTTTTTAAAAAGAAGCTTTCTGCCAGACTTCAGGGTGCTTTTCTGGGGGAGGGGAAAGTGGGAGTAATAATGAACTCTGACAGATAAACAGTAACTTGCTTATGTGTCCTGTGGATCATTAGCTGTACTTAAGAATGGCCCATAAGAATGTCTTACCAGAACTTATGTTCTTAATTCCTTTGATGAGAGGGCTGGATTGGGCAGGAGAGCCCAGGATCACCAAATTTATAATTTTCATTTCTGCTCTTGGCTGTTAATAATTTGAATTATTTATGTTTATAAATAATGCAGATCTGTTTACAAGGTTTGTAGATACTTTTTTGTTCCTGTTCAGAGATGGGAAGTTTCCTTATAAATGATGTAGAAAAAAATTAGTCCATCAAATACTGCTGTATTTTCAGGAAAGGGTGTTTCTATTGAAACTGTACTAAAAATTTTGCCTGCAACTTACCTTGTTAAATATTGTAGATAAAACTGCTACTACTAATAGCCAAATAGGTAACACTAATGCTTTGTAAAAAACAAAAAAAAAAAAAACATGAGCAATGGTGTTCTAATGAAGTTATGGCCTCTGTCCTAATTAGTTTCTTAAACATTTACTACTTAATGGTTTTGAAACAATTGTAAAAATTTTTAAAATTCAGAACTCGCTGAACATGTTCAGAATTTAATAGAGGATTGTTTAATGCAGGACCTATGATGGAACTTGCTTGAAATACTTTTGCTATTTCAGGCAAAATGGATTAAATCAAAATAAATCAGAACTTTAGTCTTTTTTGTTTTTGTCTAGAAACAGTAGCTTGGTGAACTGTGAGTGGAGCTGTTTATTTTTCTGACCTAAATATCTTTATAGCATGAAGGCTATTGGTATTTGGAAAGTTATGAATAGTTACCATACACTGTTTTGAAATTCATTTGAGTTAAAATAAATCACCCCTTTTGATAAAATAAATATGCGGCAATGGTTTTTATAGAATCCAGCATCTTTATAAATATTAGGTTTTGGTGGCTTCACTAGATGTTAAAGAACAAAGACTGTGGACTGTTTCTGATTTTATGCAGAAGAGGTGCTCTGGAATACATGGAAGTATGAATACAACATCTATCTGCAACACTTTAAAGCTGCCATGCAGTCCAAGGAAAACAAAAAGTTGTAGACAGATTTTCTTTGCATTCCTGCATGTTCCAAAACCCCTATTCCTGATCTGATCTGAAGCACTGCACAGTCCTATCCTCATTCACAAGAGTGAGAGATAGAAATAAATCACCTTAGAAACTTTTTCCACTCTAAAAGAAAATACGAATAAATGTATGTTCTCCGATATGCCTATCTTAGACAATTTGTTTTTCTTAACCAATAATTGAAAATGTCAATTTTTCTTTTTGTGTTTATTATCAGTGTCTAATTTTAATTTTTGCTTTCTGATGATTTGGGATGTATTCTTCCTTTTTGCCAGTACAGCCCAATAGAGTAGGGATAAATACCTTACTGAAAATATAAGGCAGGTAAGGAGAAACATGATTCTCTGTGATAATATATTTTCTCAATCATGACAGAATAATTTTCTACTCTTCAGAATGATCTACTTATAATTTTTTTCTGAAAGAGGTGTATATTCTTCATAAGAAAACTTGGAATAAGTCTGCTGCTAAACCAGACATTAACGTGTCTGGAGCTGAGCTAACAAAGGAAGAAGGGAATGCATCTTAATAGTATTTAAGCACCTCAAGAATATGATAGTCACATCTGTGAACATTAGTTTGTCTTCTGGGGAAGCAATTTGAGACATGTAATGTTACAGCTAGATTTTATCATTCAGATTTCAAGTAAAATATACAGGGATTCGATAATGGTTAATTGTCCTTTCATTGGACACCATTATATCCATCCATAAGGTTTTGCATATTGTATCCAAATATCAACCATTCATTTTCTAGTTGGTTTGTCCTTTATCCTATTTAGAGAACTTACTATTTATGCCGATATAGTAATTATTTTCAGATTCTTATTTTGTAAGTGGATAAGAAGTATGGTTTGGAAAGGTAGTATTTATGTAACTGGGAGAATGATGTAACTGCAACGCATATTGAAGAATGAGATGTAATTGTTCAAACTATCTCAGCTGTGTATGATTCATTATAGTTGTTATTTTTTAAACTTGCTATTTGGAAAGATTTTCTTTTCTTTTAATGGTAATCATCATTATTTGAATGTCCAAACTCTAGAGTGAATTCTACAGGTCATACCTCAAGGAGAAATTTAATTTACAAATTAACTTTTTCAATCCTGTTGACTGCAGTACGTTGAGTCTTAATAGTAAGTGTAATCTAATACCAAGGATATTTGTTCTATAATTTTACTACTATGAAAGCAACATAATTTCATTATTTATTAAAGTAGTCATTACTGCTTTTCAATTACTGACCCCCACATTGCTTTTCCTGGTTGTAAGGCTTACTTTCATTTTGCTTGATGTAACTTAAATAAATAAATATGCTGTTTATCTGTCTCTGGATGGGGACTGAAATCTCTGAAAATATTTTACTTGAAATACATAATTTTATTCTGAATATGTAGCCTGTTTTGTATCTGACTTTTTACTTTGTGATATGTACCTCATTAGGATTTCAATTTGAAATATTATTTGAATTAATTTTAGCTAAATGTATGGATTCAAACCAATTTAATATTCAGGAAAAATTAACACTTGCAGAAATCAATAACAGAGAATAGACTCAATATTAGATAATAATCTAAATTGATCGCATATATAGATACAGCAGGAATGTAAACTACTCCCAAGATGAAGCAACAATATGATAGCTTTCCATTTCATTGTGTTTGAATCCACTTTGTTCTTTTGAAATAACATGAAGGATTTCTATGTTTTTTATAGCATAAAATAGGGAATCAGAAATACAAAAGGGGAATTGGCACAACCACTTACAATTGGTTGTTTAATTTTAAACCCAGAATCTAACCGCTTTGACATAAAAATGATGATCCAGTTGTAGACATTGTATCACTTTAATAAAATGAACAAGAAACTTGATATTGAGTATATTCTTCAATCTGAGCAGATTCAATCCCAGGGATATCATTCAGGAATCCAAAGTCAATTTTGTGAAAGAATGACTTTGTGGTTGAAATACATTTTAAATACTTACAGTACATCTTTTCTTTTCTCTTCAACTGGTGTTTTCATCTTGCTAAACAGATGAAATTCTGAAATATTTCTATTTTATCAACATATCACAGTTGCACACATGGTTAAGAACTTCCTTGATAAAGAAGGATTCCAGTTTTATACTATAAAAAACTAAATGACAGAATAAATCTTATTTGCTAAAACCTTCTATTCCAAAGTCTCCTAGAACATTTTGGCATGGCATATTACAATGCTAAAATAATTAATTTCCACATAATAGTTGTAGCTATGGGTATGTTCTAGATCAGGGGTGTCAAACTCACGACCCGCAGGCCGGATGCGTCATGCGCTGGCCACCCCACCCCCATTTTAGTGAAGGGGGAAAGTTGCAATACGTCATGTGACAATGTGTTGTCGCTAGTTTGACACCCCTGCTCTAGATAGTTTAAATGGAAACTGTCTTAAATCTGAAGGATTGTATACACTGTTGCTTTTCCTATTGATTTCCTACTGCAATCAGATAATGCTGTGTGATGAAATTGCACTGTTCATATTCTGCAGCCACAATACTGGTTTGGAGTTATGGAAATTGAAGTCCAGTACATGCAGAAAGCAGCAGTTAAGGGAAGGCAGTAAAGCTTTTGTGTAAAGTTTTTCCATTTATTTAAAATCTATTAGTAATCAGTTTAGTTTGGTGTTCCTTATATTCTCATAGAGAAGAAAATCTACCCATTCCAAATAATGTTAGAAATTATGTAGCTGGTTGTGAAGGTCCATTCTACAAGACATGGAAACTAGTGATAAAATTAGTTGCAAAGGTTTTTTAGATGTTGGCTATAACTGTCATCCTTTGTGTTTTGATTTTTGATCCCATAGAAGTACAATCTACTATTGTGCATTTCGATGCCATATAACATGTAACTTAAGCTAAATGAAATTCAGCATGACAATTTATCATCATCTTGATAACTTTCATTTGGTAACTGTCTGAGGTTGCAAAAAGGAGAATATTGGATTAGATTTAAATGTTGGTAAAATGGAATTGATATTTAGGTCTGTATAATTTAACTGCCTTTGGAATTACTACAATTCTTACTTTGGACACTCAGCTCCACCACATTTTATGAATAACAAATAGTTTCATCCTATTCTCCCTTATACATTAATCTGATGCTTACAGTACAGTTTCATTTTATGTCTGTTTGGTGCACATATTTTTGTGATGAAAACAGCCCTCTGAAGGGGATTCACGTCTGCCTGATATAATTGTTTATTAATAATGTTATTAATTGATTTTTAATTATTTGGGTTTATGAATATTTTAGAGTTGTTTTATTGTTTTATTATAAACCATATCAAACCCTGACACTGGCAAACAAATGTTCACAAATTAAAATGTTCAGCCTATATATTTTCATATACAGATGTGATTACATGTATATTGGAATAATTATTTATAACCTAATGCTTTTTTCTAGCTTGAAATTTTTCTGAAACCGAAGACCATGAAACAAAGGATTATTTTACTTAAGTCTGGGAGAAAAATCAGCGTTGACTTGGCTGAAAATGAAGTGCCATTAGGCACAAAGTTTCTCTGCTAAAAGTACAGCTGCTTCAGAAAATTGCAGATGTGGCCCATGCAACAATGCCTGTGGGGCAGGGAGGATAATCAACAAAATTAGGATGACAGTCATGGCAGTGCTATCAAAGCCCTATTTCTGTATACAGTATGTGCAACATCAATTAATTTAATTTAATTTAATTTAATTTCGAATTTATATACCGCCCTTCTCCCTGAGGACTCAGGGCGGTGTACAGCCAAGATAAAAAACATAGAATACAAATATTAAAACATTTAAAAATATATATAAAATTTGGCCCAAAAAATTAAAAATCGCAGACTAATTAAAAGAATTTAAAAATTTTAAAAATTTCTTCTTAAGCCAACCCGGCTTGCTGAAAAAGATAGGTTTTCAGGGAACGACGGAAGGCATTGAGGTCCTGGATTCTTCTTATCTCCGGGGGCAACTGATTCCAGAGGGTGGGAGCCCCCACAGAGAAAGCCCTCCCCCTGGGGGCCACCAGCCTACATTGTTTGGCTGATGGCACCCTGAGGAGGCCCTCTCTGTGGGAGCGCACGGGTCGATGGGAGGTCATCGGTAGCAGCAGGCGGTCTCGGAGATAGCTAGGCCCTATGCCATGGAGCGCTTTAAAGGTGATAACCAACACCTTGAAGCGCACCCGGAAGACCACCGGGAGCCAGTGCAGCTCGCGCAGGAGTGGTGTTACATGGGAGCGCCATGTTGCTCCCATCACTACCCGCGCTGCTGCATTCTGGACCAGCTGGAGCCTCCGGGTGCTCTTCAAGGGGAGCCCCATGTAGAGAGCGTTACAGTAGTCAAGGCGAGAGGTGACGAGGGCGTGAGTGACTGTGCACAGGGAATCCCGATCAAGAAAGGGCCGCAACTGGCGAATCAGGCGAACCTGATAAAAGGTCCCCCTGGTAACAGCCGTCAGATGTTCCTCCAAAGACAGCTGTCTATCCAGGAGGACTCCCAGATTGCGAGCCCTTTCAGTGGGGGCCAAAGACTCGCCCCCAATAGTCAGTGATGGAGTCAACTGACTATATCGGGATGCCGGGAGCCACAGCCACTCAGTCTTGGAAGGGTTGAGCCTGAGCCTGTTCCTCCCCATCCAGATCCGCACAGCCTCCAGGCACTGGGACATCACTTCAAGGGCATCGTTGGGGTGGCCTGGGGTGGAGATGTACAGCTGGGTGTCATCAGCGTACTGGTGGTATCTCACCCCAAAGCCACGGATGATCTCGCCCAGTGGCTTCACATAAATGTTGAACAGAAGGGGCGAGAGGACCGATCCCTGCGGCACTCCACAAATGAGAGGCCTCGAGGTCGACCTCTGCCCCCCTGCCAACACAAACTGCGACCGGTCGGAGAGAAAGGAGGAGAACCACCGTAACACGGTGCCTCCCACCCCCAACTCTTCCAGCCGGTGCAGCATGATACCATGGTCGATGGTATCAAAAGCCGCTGAGAGATCTAATAGGACCAGAACAGAGGAATAACCCCTGTCCCGAGCCCTCCAGAGATCATCAACGAACGCGACCAATGCCGTTTCCGTGCTGTGCCCAGACCTGAAACCCGACTGGAACGGATCCAGATAGGATGTTTCCTCCAGGAATTGTGGAAACTGTTGCGCGACCACACTCTCAACAACCTTCGCAATGAAGCGAAGGTTGGAGACAGGACGATAGTTAGCCAATATTGCTGGATCCAGGGACGGCTTCTTGAGGAGAGGCCTCACCACCGCCTCTTTCAGGGCAGCGGGGAAGTGACCCTCACTCAAGGAAGCATTAATGACGCCCTGGAGCCAGCCTCGTGTAACCTCCCGGGAAGCCAGTACCAACCAGGAGGGACACGGGTCCAGTAAACATGTGACCGCACTAAGTCTCCCCAAAATCCTGTCCACATCATCGGGAGTCACAGCATCAAACTCCTCCCAGATAACATTCTCAAGACTGTTCCTCGTCACCCTGCCCTGATCTACCCAGTCAGAGTCCAAATCCCCCCGGATCTGAGCGATTTTGTCATACAGGTATTGTCCGAAATCCTCCGCCCTGCCTTCTAAGGGATCCTCCCGCACTCCCAGATGGAGCAGGGCGCGGGTCACCCTAAACAGGGCGGCCGGACGATTCCCTGATGACGCAATAGAGGCGGAAAAGTAGTTAGACTTTGCCGTCTTTATCGCCACTAGGTAGGCCTTAATATGCGACCTTACCAGTGTTCGATCAGATTCAGCGAGACTGGCCCTCCAACCGCTCTCCAGGCGTCTTTTCCGGCGCTTCATTTCCCTCAGCTCCTCAGTAAACCAAGGAGCCACCCGGGATCGGCATCGGGTCAGAGGCCGCAAAGGCACAACTCGGTCCAAGGCCCCACCAGCCGCCCGATCCCAGGCGGCTACCAGGTCCTCGGCCGAGTCATGTGCTAGATCCTCAGGAAATGGCCCAAGCTCCGTCTGGAACCTATCAGGGTCCATCAGGCGCCTGGGGCGGATCCATCTAATTGGGTCCGCCTCCCTGCGGCAAGGGGTCGCGGTTCGAAGATCTAGGCAAAGGAGTGAGTGGTCAGTCCATGACAAGGGTTCCATGTCTATATCCCCTATAACAAGACCACTCAACCACTGGCCAGAGACAAAAATCAGATCCAGAGTGTGACCTCCCCTGTGAGTAGGGCCATGAACTAACTGGGTCAGGTCCATGGCCGTCATGGAAGCCATGAACTCCTGAGCCACCTCAGACGTTTCACCGACAGATGGCAAGTTGAAATCACCCATGACTAAAAGCCTGGGTGTATCTACTGCCACCGTGGCTATCACGTCGAGTAGCTCAGGAAGGGCTGTTGCCACGCGGCAGGGAGCCAGGTACGTAAGCAACAAGCCCATCTGAACCCCACGGCCCCACCTCACAAGGAGGGACTCACATCCGGCTATCTGAGGCACAGTGGTCTCCCTCGGATCCAGATCCTCGTTAATAATAACCGCCACCCCCCCCGCCCCTCCCCTGGGCCCTCGGCTGATGGAATGCTCTGAAGCCTGGTGGGCACATTTCAACCAGAGGGACGCCACCCTCCGGGCCCAACCAGGTCTCCGTAATACCCGCCAGGTCCGCTCCTCCCTCTTGTATAAGATCGTGAATGAGGGGGGCCTTATTAACCACGGACCTGGCATTGCATAACATCAGCCGAAGGCCCAGATCCTGAGTATCTAAGCCACCTAGTCTCCAAGAGGAGCCATGGGGACCGGGGCAAGCAATTGCTCTCAAACAGCAAGTGCGAGCCCCCAACACATGATATGGTCCCCTGCTCCCGCCATATCTGCCCCTCCCATCTACCGTGCTGATGGTACAGACCTCATAGGTATCGTCCCCCATCCCTTTCCCAGTCCCTCGACCAACACCTCCCAAATCGTTACCCTGTGCCGGGCTCGGCTCTGACCCTGGTGGATTTCCCCCCCCATCCCCCAGAATCTTCTTCCCAATTTCTCTAGAAAGATCATTACAAACCCCCCTCCCAGAACCCCTTAAAATCTTAAAAAATTTCCCTAAAAAACCCCACAAATTCTTCCTTGCTCCATGCCATCTCTCTGGACTCCAAAGTCCGTCATCGAGATAGGCCCTCGATAATGTGGAGGGCCAAACCCGCGAGTGGGGAGAATCTCGCAAGGCGAGGAGTTCCGACACCGAATACATATAATCATCAGGGGAGACAGAGTCCAAGGGAAGGGAGTACCGCTGATGTTACAAACATAGGGAGAATTCTAGTCCATGGTTAGGCCATCAAGCCCATTGTCCTCTCACGACAATGGCCAAGGAGGTGCATATCCTTCGACCCCGGAGGTTTCCAGGGCAGCCATGCTCTCACCTAGGCCACCCATGGAAACTCTGATGGAAATCCGGGCGTGAAGATAGCCATAGTCCGCCTCCCACTGGCCTTATGTCCATAGAACCAGTATCCCTCCTGGGATTAGTAGCATCCGGGGGTCCAAGTATCCTGCTCAGAAGGAGGTTTAAGTTCGTAAATTCACGTTGAAGAGATTTTACATGGCAGGGAGTTCAGACAGACTAGATGTAAAAGGGGGAAAATTTGGAATAATTCAGCAGGCCAAAGTAGATGGGTAGCTGTAACCGTAGTAAGGCCCATAGGCCTAAACTCGGTCCAAAGGATGGAAGAGGGAGGGGAAATTCAAGCCGCATAGGTTTGTAGTTCTTTTCCGACCCCTGCAATCCCTCAACCATTATCTGATGGATAATGCGGCCCTATTTCGTTCCCCCCCCATCCAGCTCGTCCTAGGGGGGTGTCTCTGGGTCCCCATGGAGGTAACCCTTCCCCCAAGGGTCCAACACTCTCCAGTCTCCCAGAGCTCAGTCTAAGGCTGCTGCTGAAGAATCCTATGCTGTAGTTCAGGTCTGCAAGCCGCTGGGAGCCGCCCCGACATCAGCTGCCGTCACCGCAGCCGCCGCCGCGGCCGCCGCCGCCACCATCGTCGCCGTCGCCATCGGCCTCCCCACGGACGCCCCCAGCCGCCCCCTGCCTCTAGATCTTCCTCGAGGCATCCAGGGGCGTGGGGAACCTCCGTAGGGGCCTCAAACGTCGCCGTCGTCAGGGGGCCGCCACCGCCGCCGCCGCGACTGCCCGTAGCCGCCGGTGCTAGTGCCGCCCCCGCAGGCCGCATCCTTCACGCCCTCACCCGCTGGCGCTTCAACGTCGTCCTCCTCGGAGCTGGGATGGTCCAGAGAGCTAACAAAGCTCTCAATGGGATCCCCAGGTGCTCTCTTTCCCAAACGGGGGTCATAGCTGTTCAAAATGACCCCCCCAAAGTCCCCCCAAGCCGAGGCATTGCCCCCCCAAGGATCCGGGATTCAGCGCCGGGACGCCATCTTAGACATGCGCAGTCAAAGGATGTGGCGTTTCAGTTATGCTGCTATCATTGCCATTTTGACCACCAAGGATTTGTGGGCTGTGAAGCATTTATTCCTGTTAATTGTAAGTGCTACACAGCTGTTTGAAGAATTCATGTACTCCACAATAATATGAGTATTAGTTTATTATTATTTAGAGTACTTGATTAAATGTGATGGAAGCTGTATAAATCAGCAACATCTGCAAGGCATGAACTAGTAAGACAATGGATGTGTCATGATTTAAGACCTGCCCCTCTTGTACATGTATTGTGAACAGAGGAATGGAGCTTGGGCAGGGGTGGGTTCTACTTACCTTTACTACCAGTTCGCAAGGGGATTGCGCATGTGCAGAAGCTTCTGCGCATGTGCAGATCGCCAATGACGACATCCGGGGTGGTGGGCAGAGCTTCCCGACGGTTTTACTATCGGTTCTTGCGAACCGGTCCGAACCAGGGGCAACCCACCACTGGGCTTGGGTAATGATTCTGTGTCAAACATTTGTGCTCTTTCTCACACACTCAATTCTGCTGGAAATAATGGTCTATGTATCATAATGACTTAGAAATATTAAGCAAGTAATGAACAATAATGGTACCAAAATGAATTTTTCAACCTGCATCTAAATCTTTTGAGTATAAAAGTGAACATGACAGCTGTATGCCATTTTAAGGCAGTAAGATGCAGAGAAAAAGAAATAGCCCTAACAGTTTTATTTCTGTTTGATTTGGATGTTGTATATGTGTCATTTATATATACTGATAGAATTTTATAATTCATTTTAAGGTACGTATTTCACAAATATGTGTAGTTTTGTTTCTAAACAATACATTTTGCTGAACATTTCCATTGTATGGTATGCTGGATTCATGTATTTGTACATCTAATTTTTGCTTTTGCTATTCAGTCATTCAGCGTCCATTTTTTGAAACACGAAATAATTCTCAGAGCACCATTTTTTAAAGCAGAAATGAAAGCTTGAGAATTAAGATACAATTTTTTTTCAAAAACATGTTTCAAGCCTACGTACCAATTAGTTCTGATTTCTGGAGACTGCACAAATGGCACATTAGCTTAACCTGTCTCCAATAATAAAACCGTATCTCTTGTGAGAATACTTTCTTATCCATGCAATATACTTTATCTATTCCCTTTCTTCAACTTCCTACTTTTTCAACCGCGACAAGTGTAGTACAGCAAGTTTTCCTAATCCATTATTCACTTCTTTCATATGACCAAAATATGTTTTTGTTTGCTCAAGGAAGTTCTTATCCTTTTTTGATGTAGGGTCAATTGACTAGTTCTTGAATGTGTTGTTGTATTCTTAGTATCCCACATTCACAGTTTGAGGTCATATTTTCTCAATGTGTATCTTAAACTGATGCACATAGCTACTGAAAAAACTTTTCAATTATTCTTATTTATTGCTGAATAAATGCTTATCTTTCATTATCTATTATTTTCTTTGCCATAAACTCTGAGTTCACTTGAGAATATTGGTTGGCATTAGTATTTAATATTAGAATAAATTTTACATTTTTTATTCTTACAATTTAATCCAAAAACCATCTTAATATAGTGGCATTGTCTACATATCTCAAACTATTACTGTTTTGCCTCCACTTTTTATTTCCACTGTCATCTTCCAATGTGGCCATTGTTAAAAAAAAGGTAAATTGATATAAAGATAATATGCAGCTTCCTCTCATATCCATCGCTATTCTTGAACAACTGAGTTTCCCAAAAACCCAAATTTCACAGTTGTCATTTGTTTATTGTAAAAGTCTCTCCAAAATTAACCATAAAATATTTCTGCACACCCATTTGCCTTAATATATTTCACATTTTGGCAGGAACAACTATAAATAGATGCAATAACTTTTCAATAAAGTATAGATCTTATATTTTCTTGTTCTCTCATGTTAACTATGTTAAGCTAACTATCTTATCCCATCTCCTCTGCATTTTCTGAAACATGCCTGTAATCTGACTGTTCTGTTTCTGTGGATTTCTGGGTAAATATAGCAAATTTTGACTAAATTTAACTTGCATAAAAACTAGCATCTACTTAACAGTGTTATTCTCTTTGTAGGGTCTCATTTTTCAAGTAGTACGGTATAATACATTTGATCTAAAGTGGTTACTTTTTGTCCATTTATTCCTAAAATGTAATGTCTAAATAGCTTAATCAAGTTTTAGATTCTTAATTAAATCAATAGTACCTCAGTCTCATATGTCAAAATTTAATTTATTTAGAGATTGTTAATTATTTCAAAACTATTTTTTTTCCAATTCTACATCAGAGTTGTTCTTGACTACATTATTTTATGGTATCTTAATTTTTAGTTCAATGGATTAAAAAATGTAATACAAGTAATATCCCTATATAAAATCTTGCCCCAGTTCAATTCCTACAAGAAATAACTCTCCCATTTTTTCCCTAGGCACTTAACATATATTTATTAAAGATTTGCTTTTTGAAAAATAGATACAAGAGTTTGAAGGTTTTTTTTATTGCAAATAGACCTTTGGTTTATTGTTTGTTTGGAATGTCTATAAGGCATGCCAATATGGATGTATTGTTTAGACTTTATGAAAAAAGAAAGTTCAAGTGAAGTAATAAAATGAGGGTGGGAAGTTAATCTTTTAAGCACATTGCAAGATGCCCTACATCTGAATTATATAATGTATTATGGGTACCGCACAAGAATCTTTTTTTGCTCTTGAAACAGAATTGGACCATATAAAACAAAGATAATGGAAGCAAGTGAAACACCTAGTAGGTTAGCAGACTTGACTGAAACGATGACAGCAATATAATATTTCTGTTATTAAAGGATGCCAGTCTAAAATACTGACTCAATTCTGACTGAAATGATTCTTACTCAATACATTAACATTTTATGTTACATTGATATAATAGTAAAATGTAGCACTGAGAAACATGTTTTGCAGAGTATATTTATCCCAAAGATTACAATGATCAAACTGCCTGTTTAGCTACACTTTTATGCATCCAAAATTAATAACCATTAAATCTATGACAAGAGTAAAAGTTCCCATCTGTAAGGCTCTCTCATTGAATGGTGAAAGACATATATCAAGATTTTTGCATTAATAATATTAGAGAAAAATCATGATAGCTTTTTAAATAATGTTTCTCCTTTAGTGAGGCATATAGAGCTATAATTGATTAGATTTGTCAAATTTATTTTCTTCATATTTTAATGCAACATATTGACAGCAAACCTAACATATAGACCAGTGGTCCCCAACCTTTTTATCGCCGCGGCCCGCTGAGCGCGCGCAGGGGTGGGGCCGCGGCCCGCTGAGCGCGCACAGGGGTGGGGCCGCGGCCCGCTGAGCACGCGCAGGGGTGGGGCCACGGCCCAGGAGCCTTTGCGCAGGCCCATTGCGCACGGCCCAGGAGCCTGAGCCTTTGCGCAGGCCCATTGCGCACGGCCCAGGAGCCTTTGTGCTGAAGCGTTCCTGTCCCCCGGCCGCTGCGCGGCCCGGTGCCAGGTACTTCACGGCCCGGCACCGGTCCGCGGACCGGGGGTTGGGGACCACTGATATAGACTACAAAAATGTTGTTATCCATCCTGGATTTACAGAAGTTCAGGGGATTAGTAACATTAGTAATTTATATCCTCATAAAAATTTAAATAAATCATTCTAGTTCTGCAAGATTTGAAAAAAGTCTCTGGTGGGATGATAAAGTAAACTGTTAAAACATTGCCTCAATATGGATTTTCTTTTTTTAAAAAAATCAATTGATCAATATACGGTAATTTCATTATTTTGCTAAGATTATTACACATAAAAATTATATAGGTACTCCCCATCTTATGACCAAAATTGAGCCCAAACTTTCTGTTGCTAAGTGAGGCAGTTGCTAAGTGAGTTTTGCCCCATTTTATGACCTTTTTTGCTATGGTTGTTAAGCAGATCATTGCAGTTAATGACCACAATCGTGGTCATTAAGTGATTCTGGCTTCCCCATTGCATTTGCTTGTCAGAAGCCAGCTGGGAAGGTTACAAATGATGATCATATGACCCCAGGACAGTGCAACATGCTACCTGCCAAACACCCAAATTTTGATCATTTAATTGGGGATCCTGCAACAGTTGTAAGTGTGAAAACCAGAAAGTCACTTTTCAGTACCATTGTAACTGAATGGTCGCTAAACAAGTGGCTGTAAGTATCTTCATCCATGAAGGTGACTTGTAGAACATAAAAGGGTGCACTATTCATTTTCTCTTATTTTTAATTTGATTTTGGAAACACTGATTTGTTTTTACTAAATATTTTCCAGCATAACCTAAATTCAGTACAAACTCTTATGAATATGTTTATATAGCAGAACTTACTGATAATATACAAGAGATTTGTTTCTATAGAAATATAAAATAATTGAAGTTTTGGTGGGTTGCTGGAATTCTCTTAAATATCTGAAAATTGTTTTACCAAAGTGTTTTTTTTTCAATCTTATGAAACTTATTTTTCCCCTCTCGGGGTTACAAATGATAAACACAGATGTGTAAAAAAAATCCCCTGATTTTATTAGGAAAAATAAATGTAAAAATGGCAATTAATCAAGGTTGATGTATTCTTTTAAAGTTCTATACTTATAATTATTTCAAATGGATGTATAAATTATTAAGGCAATTTTAATGGAAAGTGAAATGAATTTATATTATGATTATCATATAGAGGGGGAGGCATAATTTTGCAATTTTCAGCTTTATTTTTGATCTCTATGAAATGCAGGTAAACATTTGTCTTTTTAATTGTCTGTATTGTTAGTTTTCTTTCTGTTTGTACTCAAATCAATAGAAAAAAAAATCAAAAGTATATTTAATATGAACTTAAGATGAAAGTAATTCAACAAAATTCTTTGTCACATTTTCTGGCCCTTTGAATCTTGAAAATGGCCTGGCTTAACAATGCTACCTATTAAGTTTGTAAACAATTCCCCTAATTTTCATAAGTTAGTAATGAATAAAGATCAATATTATTTGAAGATATAAATATACTTTTTCAATTATATACAAAGACTTGGAATGTATTTTTTTTTTTAAAAATGCCTTTAATTAAAAAGAAAAGGTTAAAAAAAAAGCAAACAATATATAAGGGCATCTCATTTATTATATAAAATTTTATATAATAGTTTTAATAAAAGATTACCATATTTAATACAAGATTACTAAGACTACCATATCCTACACCAGTACTCCTTTAGTGACCACAACTGGGAGCAGTAACTTGATTGTTAAGTGAAGCAGATGTTAAAGTAAACAATTATTGTGCTTGTGATCTTACATCAGCTATCCTTTGTTTTACAGACCTGCAAAGGTGGTAAATGTGAGGATTGTCACAATGTTACTTTTCCATCACCATTGTAACTTTGAATGGTGGTTGTAAGGTGTAGATGCTAAACAAGGATTACCTGTATTCCATTTCCATGCAGAAAATCTATGTAAAAAAATTAACTCATGGAAGAAAATGTCCCAATGTGGTCACCAAGAGTTGACAATAATTTGATGGTACACAATCATATTCCATTACAGTTTTCTATGAGTAGTTTGTTCTTAAATTGGAATTTTTAATCCACTATTTTTTTTAATCCACTGAGAAATTGGGACCATAAATTTATCTTTCCAGTGAATTTCTTAATAATAAGAAGGGTGCAGGAATCAATTTTCATTGTCCAGTCCTAAATTTCCATGTACTAGGTACATGGAATTCAACAGAATATGGACATCTAAAAATATTAAATCCTGTCAAAATCAGATTAATGTTTACAATGACTTTTCCCAGAATATGATTTTAGCAAACCAGTTTCCTAACAATTTATGAAGGATTACTTACATTGCAACTACAACAACACAGTAATTTACTCATGCCTTTGATATATTAATGCAAATCAATCCAAAATACTGTACTATTTTTGTTGACTAATCCATAATCTAAGATCTAGTGATGTTTTTGATACAGACACGACAGTTCCTGCTGTTTAGACAAAGTGGGAATTGCCAATTCTTTGTTCTATTCATTCTTTAAAATGTGCTTATTAAATTGATTTTATCAATTACATTGATTTATCACTAACAAGTATTTATAAATATTATGTGTGGAGTGTGTGCTTTGTGTGTTTTAACCATCAGTTCTAATAATATAGATTTTTCTGAAACTGAAAATGCTCCAAATTAAGATATCAACAGATGCTGTCATTATAAATACTGTCAGAAAGAGTATTTATTCTTATATAAAGAATTATAGATTTGGAAAATATGGTGAAAAATATGCAGTGTTGGAAAGATAGTTACAGCACAACCCTAGATCATAATTATGTCTTCATTTTGTGTTCACTATCTGAATTATGAAAAGATAGATCAATACTATCTTGTGTGGTCAAAATTATATATTTAAAATTAAGCTCCTGTTGTTTCTCTTTGTTTTTTCTTGATCTTATTCTTCTTCTAAAAACAAAAATCCTATAATATCCAATATAATTGGATACCTGGACTGAGACGCCTTACACATGGTCACCCATGCACTCGTCACCTCCTGGATCGACTATTGCAACTCTCTCTACATGGGGCTGCCCTTGAAAACCACTCGGAAGCTTCAGCTGGTGCAGAATGCGGCTGCGCGGGTAGTGATGGGAGTGTCCCGACACTCCCATGTCACACCCCTCCTGCGTGACCTGCAATGCCTACCGGTTGCCCTCCGGGTGAGGTTCAAGGTGTTGGTGATTACCTATAAAGCCCTACATGGCTTAGGCCCAGGTTATCTGGCGGATTACCTGCGGCCAGCAACAGCTCCCCATCGCCCGGTGTGCTCACACAGAGAGGGCCTACTTGGGGTCCCGTCGGCCAAGCAATGTCGATTGACGGCCCCTAGAGAGTGAGCCTTCTCTGTAGGTGCACCTACCCTCTGGAATCAGCTCCCCTTGGAGCTCCGGGTGGCCCCCAACCTTTGCTCCTTCTGCCGTGACCTTAAAACATGGTTGTTTCGCCAAGCTGACCTGGACTGAAGGGGTTTTAATGGGAATTTTAGATACTTTTATCGTTTGAATTTTAATCTGGACTTGTTGTTGCTTTATTGCTGTGAGCTGCCCTGAGTCCTTGTGGAGAAAGGGCGGCATATAAATCTGATAATAAATAAATAATAAATAAATAAATAAATAAATACTCTTCATTTCTGCTTTGATAATTTCAAGTTTTGATTCATTCTTATTCTATAACCCTTGTTACTGTATATGTCCATGAGAAAACAAGGCCTCATCTTTCAATACCAAGTCCACATGTGAACAAATTTCCTGTTTGCATTCAGATTGTGAAACTTTATTACTGTCTATGACAAGTGACCTCCAAACTAAGTATATCAGAAATAGTTTGTCTTCATTCAGGTTTGATTTCAAAGTTCTTTTTCCTAGTGAATTGGGTTCCTTCACTTCTAGAGCCCAACTGCTCTCATTCCATTGTGAATTACTCTTGGCTTGACTACTCCCTATTTGATCTTACCATTGATGGTGATCCTACTTGCAGCTCATCTCATTTTTGCCACTGGAGTCATTGAAGGTAGTGAGCACTCCAACAAATGCAACTGTTTTTAGGATGTGAAATTAAAGAATATTACAGTGAAGTTTAAATAACAATGTGTATGAAAAATATTCAATCTCCATGGACACTGGAATAGATCCATAAATAATTCTCCAGCTTCAATTATTCCCATGATTTATTCTGATACTGTTAAATACTATTAAATACTGTTAAAGACTTTATGTAAAAACATGTTTGTTTTTTTATTTTGTAACTTTCTGTCCTGTTTACTGACAAAATCATTTGGGCACTATTATAAAATAGGGCGATAATGGAAATCGAAATAAAAGCACGTGTCTACGGGATAGAAATGTTTCATTGTTCAACTGCATTTATTTAACAAACATAAGATAAGGGACTAGCTTAGCATTGTGATTTGGAAAATATTGTATGAGAATCTCCAGTGTACTATGCTATATTATGTTGCCTTTAGTTTCTAACCATTTGAGCTTGAACACTCTTAATTTGCTGCAGATAACATTGAGCAGTTCATTTAATACATATGGTTCAGTGGCGGGTTCCTCTCAGTTCCACCAAGCCGGTAGCGGTGACGATATGACATCACCGAACTGGTTCTGCCCCCCCCCCGACCCCTCTGCATTATTCTTACCTTTTATTTGGCTCCACCCCCAATCTATTGCTGCCTCCTGAGTCCCAGCTGATTGGCTAGAGGGAAAAAAACTGTTTAAACTCTTGCCGCTTGGGGCTTCAAAGGGCCGCCCTACAGCTGAAGAGTGTTAAAAAAAACAAATGAGTAGACCGGTGCCTGCAAAAATAAATGGTAGACTGGTACAGCTCTGCAAGCAGTTAAAAGTCTGGTAAACCAGTACCTCTGCTAAATCCTAAAGAATTGTCACATGACCATCAAGCCACGCCCACAAAATAAGCCACGCCCACAGAACCGATAGTAAAAAAAATTACAACCCACCCCTGGTATGGTTTTAATACCTTTAATGTATTTATGCCAGGGGTGGGCTTCAAAAATTTTAGCAAGGGGTTTTCTGCCCGGTTGCTGGGTGGGTGTGGGCGTGTCTGCCTCCTACACCACAGGGGGGGGCGTTTTTGCCCTCCCCGGGCTCTTCAAGCCTCCGGGAGGGCAAAAATGGCCTCCCCAGGCTCTGGAGGCCAGAAACAGGCCTGTTTCCTGCCTTCCCAAACTTCTGGCAGGCCCATTTTTTGCCCTCCGAGCCTCTGTGCGCACCCTGCACTTACCTGCATCCAAAATGGGCCGCGTTGGGACTCCTGGGAGGGATGGGTTGGGGTGGTAGTGGCCAGCCAGAAATGGGATTTGGGGGTTCTACGAACTGCACAGAATCTTAGCTAGAGGTTCTCTGAAACCCCCAGCAGCCCACTCCTGATTTATGCTTTATTTACTGAGGCTTTAGCTGTTCGTTGGGAGTCTCCCAGAGTTAATATGCGCAGCTATAGAAATATTTTAAACACCCCTTCAATTAAGTCAATGCAACATGGTACCTTTTAGACTTCACTAAGCTTAACTATTGCAACAGTAGTCCAATAACTCTTTCCTCAAAAGTCAAACAATTGATGTGTGCAGTGTCTTAGCTAAAAGGGCGATTCTGTCGTGATTGCATCAAGCTTTAATTTTCATAATCTGAAAAACTACACTTTTCTCTCTAAAATTTTAATGCTTCTACTAACACAGTAGAATGTTAATAACTTTTAATCCATGTTATGTTACTACTTTATATCAGAATAATTTATTTATTTAAAGCTCAACAACTGATATTTTCCAGCCAAGTTGTCTCTTCGCAATTTCTGTCTTAAGAATTTTACAATATAAATCGTAGGGTGTCCTGCTTTGCTCACACAAATGTTGCACATGTATCAACCAACCAGTAAGTGTATCTTTCACTATGTCAAAGTATCATAGTTGACCTATACTCCAGTATCTTATTTCTTGCTTTCAAGTTATACAATCTAACCAGCCTGTTTAGGTGGTACCTTTACAAGATATCCTGAAATCAAGGCTTAAGAAGAGAAAAATTAAATTATTTCCCCAAGGTACTTTTTGAACTGTAATTTGCAGGTTTTATGATAGGTTTTTCTGTAAATGATATGAAGTAGATCATCAATGCTAGTAAGGAGGGGAGTTTACTCTTTATTTTATTCTAGTGGCTTGCCCTGTGATCTTGGAAGTTCTTTGGTTGGGCAGTTTGATAGGATATTGTTTACTTCTTGGTAACTGTTGGTCTGTTAATCTTGGAGTTAATCTATGCTCATCTGGGTGTCGATTGTTGGTCGGAAGGGAACTGCCAAACAAGCTAACAGTAAACAATACTAGCACTGATGTTACCTAGCTTGGTTAATGAAATGTCTGCAAGTAAGCAACCAAGCTCAGAGAGCACCAAGAACCCTTATCACCGAGGAAGCACCTGTACATAAGTTGTGTTTGCTATAGTTCTCATTCTATGAGTTGTAGGCTCTGGAACAGGTTGAGAGAGATTAAGCCCTTTCTCAGTATGAAGAAATCCAGCAGTGATATTCCTAAACAGCACTTGCCTCCCTTAGGACTTGGACTGGAGACAATCCTAGATTAGCCTGGAAAGTCGAAAAGGCATTGTGGAAGAGGACAGGGACAAACCACAATTCACAGTAACAACATGGGCTGTCCTTGGAATCATTAGGATGATAGCTTCAAGATGCTCCATTTGAAGAAAAAAAAAAAGCGGCTACTGGATATAACAAATATCCCTCCCGCTCAGTTTCAAGCGAAAAACTATTTCTCAAAGCGAAGAGTTCAGTTTTCTTAGCGCAGCCTCTCCTTTCTGGGCGGAAACCGGCCCGCTCTTCCACCAATCACTGGCGAGTTCTGCTGGACACGCGCGCGCTTGTCTCTAAGCAACAGGCCTAACTCCAAACAGGCCTAACTCCGGAAGGGCCGTACTGAGGAGTGTCGAGTACCGATGGCGTGGATGTCCGAGCTCGGCTTTGAAAGAGGCGCAACCCCTTTTTTCTCCCTGCCTCGTTTTCCTACTCCGAGGAGAGGCGGCCAAGGACTCTTCTCCTTTCCAAGGCATTCTCGCCGCCTCCAACGCAGGCGGCAAAATCGGGGCTCGACTGATCCGGCCTAGAGCGCGGGCGATTTGACGGGCTTTGGAAAGCGGCGCAGGAAAGGAAGGCCCCTCCTTCTTCGTCTGGGGTCCCGATGGCGTCCGCTCTGGTAGGGCCGGTCATTGGAGCGGGGACGCTGCTCGCTTCGCAAACGGCGGGAAGGACCGATTGTTTCTAGGTGGCTCAGTGGCTAAGACACTGAGCTTGTCGATCAGAAAGGCCGGCGGTTCGAATCCCTAGTACACGTCTCCTGCGTGAGCAGGGGGTTGGACTAGATGACCTCCATAGATCCCTTCCAACTCTGTTACTGCTCCCTTTCGCTTTTGCTGTTTACTCACGTGTGTGGCCGAGCCGACGGCTGGTAATTGACGGCTGTGCTTTCGCAGGTGCCCTGAATCACAAATCAACCCACGAACTGCTTTCGTAGCCTGGAAGAGCGGGGGGGGGGAGAGAGATGGGGGAGGTTTCTTTTTCTTTTTGTTCAGTGTTTCCTGCACAACCTGGGATCTTGAACTGAATAAACCGTGATCTGGTGAACCAGGGCGTGGTGTAGAGCTGACACAGCCGAGAAGCGCTTCTCCGCCTGGGTGCCGTTGCACTGAATAGTATAACTTCTAAATTCTCAGTCCCAGCATCTCTGAAAAGGGTTTTTTTGGGGGGGAAAGGACTATGCCTGTAAAGGACTAAAAGCAGAGGTCTTCAAACTTGGCAGCTTTAAGACTTGTGGACTACAACTCTCAGAATTCTCCAGCCAGCTATGCTATCCACAAGTCTTAAAGCTGTCAAGTTTGGGGACCCCTGGACTAAAGGGTGGTGGTTGGTTTTTTGTTTTTGTTTTTTTGGATAGCTATTGTTGTGAAGGGGAAAAAAGCTGCTTGGTTTGGAGAGGCGATCAAACCAGGACCTGTAGGCTGTTTTATCTTCCTTTTGGTTGCCAGTCTATGGGCTGGGAAGCTAAAGGATGTTCAATAAAAGAGAATATATGTAGTTTCTGCTTGAACCATGGAATCCTTGGTGTTCTCTGACCCTGCTTGAAGTCGGGTAATGAAATGTCTGCAAGCAAACAGCCAAGCTTGGAAAGCACCAGGGATTTCAAAGGATGTCAAGTTTGGATATTTGAATGGGAAAACTGCAGAGATTAAAAAGAAATAATGGGAAAAACACTGCCAAATCCTATTAACATGATTGTTAGGAAAGCTTGTATAGTTGCGACCATAAAATTTTGCAGATTTTTTTGAGGGGGTTAAATTTTATTTTTGCTATGCAATAGAGGAAAAGCAACTGCAGAGAACAGGGTCTTTTGAAAATTCCTAGGTTTTTTTTTGCTCCTGCCACTTGCAATCAAAAGAAATCAACAGCTGCAACTTTGTCTTCCTGCTCAACTGCCTTAGCTACCACAACAAAAGGAATCATGAGATGGCTTGGTAACAAATGCCTCTGCTTGTTTCTTTTTCTTTCTTGGCAGTTCCACATGTAGGGTTGGTCATAAAAAATTGCATACCACTCTCTTACCTCACTCATCTTTCTTATTTGGCTATGTGATGTTAGGGCTATGTTTACACAATCCAGTCTCCTATATCATCTGATGAAGAAGGAAAAAAAATAGCTGCTCTTCCTTTAAATAGAAGCCATATTTTATATTCCTGTTAATGTAGATGGTGAAGTTCACTTCTTTTTGTCTCTCCAGACAGTGCAGCATAGAAATGTTGTTTTGATATTTAATTGATAAATATTTGATTATTGATTGCATTGTAGCCAATATCCTTCCCAAAGATAAAAATGCATTACCATCTTTTTTATAATAACCTAATTGGTAAACAATGTTATCTTCTGATTAAAAGTGTTCAGTTGCAGCCCCTCTCAATTTGCCGATGCCTAAAATGTTAATTTGTAGTTGTTTCATTTCAACTTCCACTATGTTGAGCTTTGCTCTTTTCATGCTCCTTACTTCCATTCACTTACTATAGTTCTGTCTTTGCAGTTTTGGATTATTTTTTCCTGTATGATAACATCAATAACTAGAAGGATGTCTAAAAGTCTTTAATTTAACCATATTTTTGAGACTATTAGTACAGGTAGTCTCAATTTACAATAGTTAGTTCAATGACAGTTTGAAACTACAACAGATTTATGACTGTTTTCACACTTACAATAGTTGCAGCATCCCAATGGTCGTGTGATCAAAATTCAGTGCCCTGAATTTTCATGTGATTATCTTTTGCAACCTTCTGACAAGCAAAGTCAATGGGGAAGCCAGATTCACTTAACAACCATGTTACTAACTTAACTCAGTGATTCACTTAACAATGATAGCAAGAAAGGTTATAAAATGGGACAAAACTCATTTAACAAATACCTCATTTAGCAAAAATTTTTGACTCAATTGTGATCATAAGTCGAGGACTACCTATACTCCAAAAGATCTTCAGCTATCCCTTAGCAAGGAGTGCTGAGTGCCCTCTAGGCTGAGAGATCCATTATCCTGCTCTATATTATTAATCATTTTATTTTCTATTCCTATATTTTTATTCATATTCATTTCTATTTTAGATAAAATAAAGGAGTGGTTTACCATTACCTTGTTTTGCACTGTATGAATTGATGCTTTTGCAGTTGTCAGTACAGTGATCATCTGTCTCCAATGTATTCCTATTTTGCTGCTGTCCAGTATAAGTGCCTGCTTGCTTTAGTTCAGCAGCTGAATGACCTTCGTCCCTTAGGTGACTCTGCTGGGAATTATAACTCTTCACATACACTCCCAGCACACAATGAAGACTTGAGGAGCTGTGGAAAATAAAATATAGTAATACACAAGCATAGTTTCAAATGCCATCAAACAGCAAGGGCAATCACCTTCATACCGAGGGAGTTCAATATATCTTCTCTCATCAGTGGGAGCATTGATAATAATACAGTATGATATATCTGAAAGAAATCCTTCCCCAATCTTGGGAAAGTGAGAGATGCTAGGTATTTGGCCAGCATCCAAGGTCCTGCTTTTCTGGGGCATTTTTTTGCACGGGTTTTTACAGTGAATAAAAGCAAAAGATGCTAATTATTCATCTGGATTCTATTGGTCTCATTAAGTGGTATATAAAAAAAAATGAATTGTAGCATCTTCATGTACTACTCTGTGGCAACATATTATTGTATCAAATTAGTATTTAAATAATAGTTCTTTATCAAATTTGTTGAACTGCCCATTTGACAAAAAGTCTGGATAGCATACAACAGTTGAATAAAATATAAAAACAGCAAATGTAAAAATATAAAAATCCACCTTAGAATTAAACATTATACAAATAAATATACATATTTGTACACATTTCTCTACTATAGGAAGATCCTGTTTTGATTCGTCATTTTAAAGGCCACAAAGATGCAGTCACTTGTGTTGCTTTCAGTCCAAATACTAAAGTGCTTGGTAAGTCCACCTGAGGCATATCTGAAAATGTTAATTGTGTGATCTCATAGTGTTCTCCCTACAGATTAAAAACAAATGTAACTAGGCTACTTGCTGAACGCCATACTTTAGGACAATTATAACTCCAAGGTAAGAGTTATGCTGCCACAGATTATTATTCTAATCTGTAAGTAGTATCCAGCTCTTTGGTATTGAAGGTAGGCTTAACTTAAATAGGTTCTAGAATAAACCTATTGAAACTATATTAATGTTGCTTAACAGCAGAATATTTTCTAGAATGAAAACAGTTATGGAAATGTATAGGTAGAACCTTGCCCTGTAATGGTATGGTTGTCAATAGAATCAATTAAAAGGATATAAGAGGTAGGTCTTGCCTTGGACACATGTATACGTTTTCCACAAGTAGTAAATGTTGTTTTCCTTTAAACATTCATTCATGTCTGATTCTCAGAGTGCTTGGACAAGTCTCTGCTATTTTCTGGGTTTTTAGAGGTGTTTTGCCATTACCTCCTTCCTAGGACTAAAAGAGAGTAACGGGCCCAAGATCATCCAGCTGGCTTTGGGCCTAAGACCGGACAAGAACTCATGATTTCCCTTTTTCTATTTACTAGGATATAATTATATTAGGATAGTTATTAGGATATAATAATACTTCCTAAAGTTTTTCTCGTAGTATCCTAAGTTCGGACGCCCAGATTTTAATTATTTGGTATTTGCCAAATGATAGACAGACAGACATTGATTACACTATTTCTTTTTTCACAACTACTTCTATTTCTTTTCAATTATAAATAATATTACAGGTAGTCCTTGTTTAACGATGCTGATTGGGACCAGGGATTCCATCACTAAGCAAACCGTCATTAGGCAAAATATCATGTGACCACAATGCTTAGCAATGGCAGTTACAGTAGTCCTAGTTGCAGCGGAATGGGACATTTAGGCATGGGCCCTTGGCTGCACCTCCTTCGCCCCAGCCACTTGCCTCAGCCCATTTACAGCCAGCTTGCCTCCTCCACTGACCCTCCATGGCCAGTGGGGCCCTGGCCCTTCACCCCTGCCCATTCACTCAAACACCATTTGACTCGGGCCTTTGGCTGCATAGTACAAATAGCCCCCAGCCAATCGGGTGGCAGGCAGAAGCAATGGTGCTCTGAGGGCAGCACGCAATGCAAGATTAAAAAAAAAAAAAATACTGCAGCTGCTCTGCAAGATCACCAGGACCAGAGGGCAGGATGGTGTGAGTAGCAGCCGCTGGGTGGTGGGGAGGCAGACAGGTGAGACCGTATTGGGAGGAACAGGAAAGGAGTCCTCAAGGAGGCTTCACAAAGACAGCTTGGCTCACAACTCAGCTCCAACGAAAGACGGGAGAAGGAGCAAGGCCAGCATGGCATCTGGCATTGCGGAGGGGGGGCTTGGAGGTCACACAGGCGAACAGCAAGGCTGGCGCTGCTTCTGGTATTGCAGGGGGCTGGAGGGTTGCACAGGCCCAAGTCAAATGGTGTTTGAATGAATGGGAAGGGACGAAGGGCCAGGGGCCCAATGGTCATGGAGAATGGCCTGGGGAAGACCAGCAGAGGAGGAAAGCTGGCTGTAAATGGGCTGAGGCAGGTGGCTGAGGGTGAAGGAGGCGTGGCCAAGCGTCCATGTCTACACGTCCTAAACCCAGTTGCCCATTAAGCAAAGACCTCATGCTTCTCTGCTACACATGCCTCCACTCCCCATTCTTAATTATTTCCCCCATCTCTGATCTTTTGGCCATTCTGCACTCACAGCCTACCCCTGCAACTCCCCTGATGGCCCCAGTCACTTTTGCTATCTTCTTACCCCAGTACCAATAAGGTGTCCCCATCAGAGACAGCTGCTGGCCGTTTGTGAGGCCTTATAACTAATAACTAAATATATTGTGTATACTAAAAATAATAACAAAATCAAAAGCATTATAAATAACAGAAGGACTTTATGCCCTATAAATAATGTGGGATGTTTCTGGGCAAGATCATTTAGAAATCTAGTAGTTTCAGGGAAGACAATCAGTTCTCAGTTTGGAAATAGGTAAACTAAGTGGAAAAATAACGATGTACTGATATGTCATATTTCTACATCAGTTCACTTTTTGTTTTATAGCTTTAAAATTCCTTCTTTGCAGCCACCTCTTCTCTGGACAGGTTTCTCATGATATGGAATTTGAGGCCAAATACAAAAGCCTTCAGATTTGTGGGTCATTTAGAAGCTGTAACTAGTGTACAGTTTTCACCAGATGGATACCTGTTGGCATCTGCTTCTGAAGACCGAACTGCCAGACTATGGATTCCTTGCATGTAAGTAGCATTGGTTCCATTTATTTCTTTCAGTTATACTTATTTTACATAAAAGTGGCTTAGTAACAATTTGTTACTTTCTCTAGTAGGAGAAAGCTAAATCAGCTAAAAGTTAATTTAAAGAAGAAACTCATAAAAGTTATTCTGGAAAATATCTTCCCTAGCTGTCTATTTTATGTAAATTTCTGGATCAAGAAGTAATAAAATATCCTCTGTTAACCCCATAAGTCAGAATTTATGAGGCTTTGGTGCAGGGGAGCTTGTTTAATGTTTGTGGGATCAGGATTTTAGCAGATAAGATGATGAAATTCCCATGGCCCAGACTTGTATTTTTTGAAATTTTGAGGCCATTTTTTCAATATAGTCAATGCTTGCAATGCACATTTAAAAAATATATTTTCATGCCTCAAAATATTTGGAAAGGAGTCTCTAAAAATTGCAAAGAAATTATTGAGGGTCACAAATTGTATACTCTGGAATAACAAATGAGTACTTTTTGTTGTTGTTAGTTGCGAAGGTGTGTCCAACCCATTGCGACCCTATGGACAACATTCCTCCAGGCCTTCCTGTCCTCTACCATCCTCTGGAGTCCATTTAAGCTCACACCTACTGCTTCAGTGACTCCATCCAGCCACCTTGTTCTCTGTCGTCCTTCTTCTTTTGCCCTCAATCTTTCCCAGCATTAGGCTTTTCTCCAGTGAGTCCTTCCTTCTCATTAGGGGGCCAAAATATTTGAATTTCATCTTCAGGATCTGGCCTTCTGAAGAGCAGTCAGGGTTGATCTCCTCTAGGACTGACCAGTTTGATCACCTTGCAGTCCAAGGGACTTGCAGGAGTCTTCTCCACCACCATAGTTCAAAGGCCTCAATTCTTTGGCGCTCATGGTCTTTCTTTTGGTCCAACTTTCACAGCCATACATTGCAACTGGGAAAACCATAGCCTTGACTATATGCACTTTTGTTGGCAGGGTGATGTCTCTGCTTTTTAGTATGCTGTCTAGATTTGCCATAGCTTTCCTCCCCAGGAGCTTTAATGATTACTTTAAACTTTGTTAAAACAGAGGAAATAGAGTTAGTCTTCACTTAATGATCAAAGTTACAAAAGACTTTTAAAAAGCTACTTACAACCCATCTCAAAGTTAAGACTGCCATACTCTCCCTTCCCCATGGTCATATTATCTCATTTTGGAATTGCAATCAGCCATGTGATTGCAATGTCCTGCAGTCACATGACTGATTTGTAATGATTTTTGCTGTTCTCTTGCAGAAAATGGCAAAAAAAAAACCCTATTAGATATGCTGAATTTGCTTAACAATCATGATTTACTTAGTGACTACACTGACTCATTTTACAACCATTGTAAAAATGGTCATAAAATGTAATCCAGTCACGTGGTGCCTCGACTTACAACAACAATTACTTAAAACTGAAATTCCGTGCGCCATTGTGGTTGTTTGTTCACAACTACCTGTATGTTTTTATTAATAGCATTTTGTTAGGCCATGCCTAAGTTTGTTCTCATCTTAATACACTAGATACAACACTAATATTATTAATTACATTATTTCTGAAAGACTTCTATGATTGTTCACAGAAATATACCATATCAGACATGAAATAAAGGTCTTTCATTTGGGAATGCATCACTTTAAACTAGATAGATTGAGGATGCAATCTGTATTTTAAATTTATGATTAGTTTCTGCTAAAACATATATTTTTTAATTTCTTTATAGCCATGGCGAATCCACATCATTAAAGGGCCATACTGCCCCAGTCCGCAGTGTGAACTTCTCAAATGACAGTCAGTTTCTAGTCACTGCATCTAATGACAAGTCAGTGAAAGTGTGGAGCATTTGCAGCCAAAATCTTTTGTATTCTTTATCCCATACACACTGGGTGCGTTGTGCAAAGTAAGTTTTTTAATTCATTACCTTCCTAAAGATAATTGCTTTTCTCAATGACCTCAAAATATGTAGTGAAGATATGGGTGCAGTATCCCTGCTGAATAGGATTGTACCTAGAAAGGGTTCTGTGGGAGATTGTCTGGGAGTCCTGTAATCAGTGCCCTGAATTCTAAAATGGGAAAAAAGTTGGATGCAAACTCACAAATAAGTATGTTCTTTTACTTGTCATATATTGAATATTTGAAGTTATCCCAAAATAAAAACAGTTAATGTGAGCAAAAAATGTATTTATTTATGTATTTCTTGCATAGATGTATATGGCCACCCGTATGGGTAACATAAAATCAAAAACATATTATAAAAACAATTAAAAATGATTAAAACAATAAAAACAAAACCACAACAATGAGAATATTACACAGAATACAGTCAATATGCATACTTCCTTTACCAGGGGATCCCCAGACTTGTTAAAAGCAACACATTTTAAGGGTTTTCTGAAAGGCCATGAGAGTTGGAGCTCACCTAATCTCAGGTGGGATGATGTTCCAGAGCATGAGAAATGGCTTGCCTCCTAGGTCTTGTCAGGTGAAACTCTTTCGCAGATGGGATCTGTAGCATGCTTCTCCGGCCGGACTTGATCAGACAGGGAAATGTAATCAGGAAGAGGCAATCCCTCAGATAATCTTGCTATATGCTAGACTTTAAAAATCAAAACAAGCACTTTGAATTGGATCCTGAAACAGACTGGTACACAGTGCAACTCACAAAGCACAAAGTGTGTCTTAAGGGCATACATAATTATGTGTGCCAATTCATTTTGCACCAGCTGCAGCTTCTAGATACTCTTCAAGGGTGGCCACATGTAGAGCACATTACAGTAGTCTAAATGGGAGGCGACTAGAGCATGAGTATTTTGTATTTATGACCTCTAGCTATTTTCAGTATAATCATAAATCGTAGTTGGATTAACCAGTTGAATGTGAACTCCTGAATGCTTCTATACTTTAATATCACAAATTTTATAACTGCAGATCATTTAAATATTATTTGTAAATATGTAGGTCTTTACCCCTCCCTTTATTTTTTTTTCTTTTCTAGATATTCACCAGATGGAAGATTAATAGTGTCTTGCAGTGAAGATAAAACTGTTAAAATCTGGGATATAAGAAACAAGATATGTATTAATAATATAATAGATTATGATGGGTACGTCATATTCATTTAAAAGCAAAGGGAAATATTTTATTGATAATTATAGTTATATCAGCTGGGATTGGTTATGTCAAAATTCTGTTGTGATTCACAAAAACTAAACTAATGGTACCTTTTATTTTGATGGTCTTAAGGCTACTTTGTTACTCAATTTCTCCAACTTGTGATCAGGACTTCCTGTAAACACTATGCAATAGCAATTCCTTCTTGTTTATCAAATATCCCAACTACCTTTGAATTCACTGTATTCCCTAATAACCATAAGCAAAGATTATTTAGTGCAGGACAAAACAAGGCCATCTCCATTCCTCCTCCTTTCTTCTGCCCATACAGTGGCTTGAGATTAGAAGTACATTGTAATTGAGCGTAAACAGCGAAAAATGCAATCGCCATATTCTTTTTCAGATTGGCTCAGGTTTTCTTCCTTGGTTATGGCTGATAGAACATTTGATACTCCATTATGTCCAGTCCTGAGTTGAAATTGTTCTGCAGCATACATATGCATGCACAATATAGTTTGCAAATTCGCAAATAACACCAAGTTGGGGGAAATTGCCAACACTTTGCAAGATCAACCCAAGATTCAGAAAGATAGTACCCGTCTATACTGCACTAGTGAGGCCACACTTGGAATACTGCATCCAGTTCTGGTCATGACAATATAAAAAAGATGCTGAGACCCTAGAAACAGTGTAGAGAAGAACAACAAAGATGATAAACAATCTGAAGGCCAAATTTTATTATGAACAGCTAAGGGAACTAGGTATGTTTAGCTTAACAAAGAGAAGGCTTGGGGTGACATGCTAGTTGTCTTCTAATACTTGAAGGATGCCCACCATCACAGAGAAGAGAAAGTTGATTTATTCTCCAAAGCACTGAGGGCAGTACAAGAAGCAATAGATAGGTGCTTATTAGAGGGAGATTCATCCTGAAATTAAGGAGAATGTTCCTAACAGGGAGAATAAATTAATCAATGGAACAGCTTGTCTCTTCTCAGGGTTGCTGCAGGTTTTCAAGAAAAAAAATGGGACAACCATTTGTCTAGAATGGTGTAGTGACTGCAACCTTGGACAGGAGATTGGACTAAAAGACATCCAAAGACCTTTCCAGCCCTATGATTTTATTTTTCTATGATTTAAATTTTTAAAAAGAAGCAATTTTCATGAGCAACTTTTCAGAAATACACCTTGCTGGCATTTAATGTTCAAGATAGCATATAACTGTGATGGCGAACCTATGGCACGTGTGCCAGAAGTGGCATGCAGAGCCATCGCTCGTTGCTCTTCCAGGTTCCGGTACGCTGGCTAGCTGGTCTTCATGTGCACGGGAACGCCGGAAACTGGAAGAGCAGCCGCCTGGTGCACGCATGCGTACCGGGCAGCTGCTCTTCCAGTTTCTGGAATGCGCACACAGTGCTGCACACTTGGTGCCGAAAAGGCTCGCCAACACTGGCATATAATATTCAGGAGGCTGTCATGCAGCTTCTCATATCTTGAACCGTGGTGGCGCAGTGGTTAGAATGCAGTACTATAGGCTACTTCTGCTGACTGCCAGCTGCCAGCAGTTTGGCAGTTCGAGTCTCACAGGATCAAGATTGACTCAGCCTTCCATCCTTCCAAGGTCGATAAAATAAGGACCCAGATTGTTGGGGACAATATGCTGATTCTGTAAACCTCTTAGAGAGGGCTGTAAAGCACTGTGAAGCTTTAAAAGTGCTATTGCTATCTTGAGATCCTTTCTTAACTTTTCTCCAAATAAGGCTGATAGGAATTGTAATTCAAGAATTGTAATTCAAGAAGGACCTAGGTTTGAGAACATGTTCTAGCTATATTACTACTTCCATTTAGTAAATATCTAAGTACAAGTTGACAACATATAAAGGAATAGATACCTGATTGCTAATTTACAGGCAAGATGGAGAGACTGAAATAAATATATTGGCATATCTCAGGATGAGTTATTTTACCCAATATTGGGAAAACAGAATGTACTGCTTGTGTGGCAAAGACACCTTAAGAATTCATTGAAATAAACAGATGACCCGATTCCTTTACAATAACAACCATTATTTTTAATTTTCTTTATAGGTTTGCAAACTACGTAGATTTTAATCCTGATGGTACATGTATAGTTTCTGCTGGTTCTGATCACACAGTGAAGTTTTGGGACATTCGAATAAACAGATTACTGCAGCGTTATAAAGGTAAATGTTTATGCAGCATAATTTGATTAACCTCTCTTTTGTTTAACTGCAGAACAAATACCCATAATATAGATCTTACCGTAGTAGTTAAAAGTAAAATCTAGGATAGAAATAGATACTATATTTCTAAATATTCTAATTTTAATTTTATCTCTGCTAAAATTACTGTTTTTAAACTTATTTCTTGCCCTGCTCATATTTTATACCAGCGTAAATGCCAATAGTATTTTAAAAGTGGTATATTCAATTATATATATGTTTTATAAGTATGTATAAATTGAAAGTATAGGTTGTTGCTTCAGTGCCTATAAAATACACATTATATACCTAACAAAAATTATATACCTAACAGCAACAATTTGAAGAAGCTAGTTTATAAGGTAGCCACTTGACTATATAATACTGTAACTTTCTGAACCCATTTTAATATATTGACATTTGTCTGTGAAGCACTAAATGCATAAAAGAATCACTTCCCTAAATATGTCCAACTTGTGCATTAAGTTTTACTGGGAACTATTTGCCTGCTGATGGGTTTGATTCAGTGTCATATCAAGTGGTAAGAACTCATATGGAACTCTCTCATGAAAAGCATTTAACTCCCCCTAGAAAACAATAGAACATAGAAAACACTTGTTCTTGTAGACATGTATTGGTTAACAATTACTCCAGTGTAATAAGAAAGTTGTTTTAAAACAACCAGGTTGTTTTAATTTACGGCCAAAATATGTAATTATTTTAATACTGTTTTTAAATTTTGTATGCTCTGTTTTTACCTTGGCTGTGCACCGCCCTGAGTCCTATTTGGAGAAGGGCGGTATAGAAATTTAATAAATAAATAAATATATATATATATATATATTAATTTGATTTATATGCCGCTCTTCTCCAGAGACTCAGGGCGGCTTACAATGCATTAAGCAATAGCCTTCATACTTTTGTATATTTTATACAAAGTCAGTTTATTGCCCCCACAAACTGCGTCCTCATTTCACCTACCTTAGAAAGGATGGAAGGCTGAGTCAACCTTGAGCCTTGGAGAGATTCGAACCAGCAGTAATTGCAGACAGCTGTGTTAATAACAAGGTGCTTAGACCACTGTACCATCAAGGCTCTACTTTATTATAAACTACTTTATTATAAACTGCTGTGAAAAACTGCCATACAAATGTGTATGGTTGTGGGTGTAGATAAATCCTAAACTAAGATCATAGTCTAGATACTGCTTCTGTTTGTAATGGAAACAATTAGTTGGGACATGTCTATCCAGTTTACCATTTTAAAATTTTAATTAGAATACTATTGGTATACATTTTGTGTATACCAAAATCTATACACATTGGAAATTAATAAATTGTTTGAATTGGAATAAAATTCCAGATGAATATAGATACTTCATAGATATTACTTAAATTTGTCATTAATCCATATCCCAAATGAAATGTTCATTCTCTGCTCAGTTGTCATACAGTTTCCACCTTAGAAAGAAAATAGAAGTGTTAAAAATAGCTAACTAATATGAACATCATCATAAGTTGTTTTCACAGTCTGAAATGCTATTTAATCTGTATATTGCTGGTGATTGTTTTAGAAAATTTCCAATCAAGGTATGGTATTTTGTAGATTTAAAGATAAATTATGTTACAGTACACCTAATTAAAACTGAATGTTAGTGGTGTTTAAAAACCACAAGATGGCAGTAAAATCACATATCTTTAGTCAAATATTCATATTCTGCCTTCAAACTAGAACAAAGAGGCAATGACTTAATAAAACATTCAGTTTTTCATGTATTTTTTTGGATTTGATGGTTACAGACATTCTAAAGTCTTATAATTTTGGTATTGAAAGACTAATTCTCTTGAATCGGCAATCTCCCTTTGGGGGCAAAGGTCCCATTCTTTCTAAAGTTGAAAAGTCTCCCTTCATTTATTATAGAAGAAATTGTCCTTCCTCCCAAATATTCTCTCTTTTCTTCAAAATAGTGATTACTCATTTTAACCTGTCCTGCATATGTAGGGTTTTTGGTGATGGATCCTAAATTTCAAAGATATTATAGCTCTGTTGTGAAACAAGTTTTATAAAATACTTTGTATCCTATGTATACATTGAAATCAAAGTTGGAAAATCTTTAGATACAAACTTTCTTATCCCCTCTCCAGGTCTTCTATTGTACTTGAGTTTTTTGTATCCTCTTCTTTAGGAACTCTCACCCATTTTTAGCTCCCCCCGCCCCCTTAGTTTCTTCTGCTTTGGAATTCTTATGACTTCCCTAAATGCATTAAAATCTTTTTTAAGAAATCCAATAAATGTATTTGACTTTTCAAATTTTCACTTTTAGTGTTTAAAATCAAGAACTGCATCATTACGTAATCATTTTCACCCAGTATTCTACCTACTTTTACTTTACTGTGTAAATTGCCCATTCTTTAACTAAAAGGGTGTGTTGTATGTATCTTTCAGTTAATGAGGCCGCAAATGCTTGGGGGGGTTGAATCTTTTCACATGGATCAGAAAACCTCACATTTCTCTTACAATCACAACAGTACCTGCTTTTGTACAGGTTTTTTTTTTCCTCTTGGAAATTATGTTGACTTTTCTTTTCCAAACTTTGAAGTTTCATTGACAGCCTTCTACATTTCTCACTTTGTTTTTCCATTTTCTCTAGTTGTTTTTTAATAAGTATTAAGTGAATTCTTAATTCTTATAACCTGTCTTGGGCTAGGAAGTGGCTTAAATGCTTAGCAGGAAAAAAAAGTATAAGTGTATGCCACTGGGGACATGTGTCTGGGGACTGATTAACTGTGCAAGGATTTTGTAACAGTGAATATTCCAAGCCTAATTCCTTAAACCCTGGATTCTAAAGTTCTGCTAGGCAGAAACAGAGGGTTACTTAAATAGCTATGTGTTCAGATTGGTGTGCATTCTGGGGCTCAGGTTTGTACCTCTGTTCTTAAATGTTGGTGGGATGTTGATAATTCCATTTTTCCTTGGAATTCTGCAGCAGTGTATAATGGAATGAATTTGTCTTTTGCCAAATCAAAATCTATCAAATGATCTGAAATGTAAATATTAAAATAACTGACTAGTGAAGAAGAATAATGAAGAAGAATAAGAAAACTAGTATTTAAGTCTGCTTATTTAAATGTAAGGAAAATGTCACAGAGCAGTACAAAATAATAGCAATGAAAATAAGCTATTGTAGGAACTCATAGATAATACGGATGGGAAAGTGGAATTCAGAATGCCCCTTTATAAATGCAATCAGTTACACAGCCCTTGGTGTGAGTGTAACTAGTTATGGAACATTTCAACCTCAAAAGCATTTTGCACACCTGTAAAGGATAACATTGATGTAAAAGCTAGTTAAAATCTGAAAAAAATGGTACTTATTAGAATTGCATTTTAAAAATATCAATCATAGGATAGAACCCTGGCCACCATATCCTGGTGATAAACTTTATTGTTATTCTTCTCAGTAATATAGTTAGGTTTGTGTTGTTGGTCAGTGATGTTATGTGTTCTTTTTGTTTTGGAAGTTTTCTTCTTTGTATCAATATCTGAACTACTTTTATTTAAATCAGTTCACAGGGGAAGTGTTAATTACACATCTTTCCATCCTTCTGGCAACTTTCTCATAACAGCATCTAATGATGGAACTCTTAAGATTATGGATCTTATAGAAGGAAGACTCTTATACACACTTCATGGGCATGAGGTACAGTCTTTATTTTGGGACTTGCTTTTAAGACCTTGTTATTTTCGTCATAAACAATAATTCCTATGCATGGAATGATAACGTTACTGTAATGAAAACCTATGTCAATTATACTGTAGCTATATCAAATTATCCTAATTTGGACACGTTATACAAAGACCCAACTCTATACGTGGTTTCTAGAAGTAAAAAATAATTTAATGGCACATAATCAGTTAAAATATCATTTGGATAAATATTGCATGCATAATATGCCAATTAATGTAGTCCATTTCATCACCTAAATATATTTAATGATTACTAATATATTATTTGTTTATTAGCAATTTAGGAATGATTAAATAAAAAGAAGGGAGAGAGTACTAACAAAAAACATTATGCCTTTAAAAAATATATTTATCTTGTTCCCCTCTGTCCTTTTTTTAAAATTAGGGTCCTGTGCTTTCTGTAGCTTTTTCAAAAGATGGAGAGACCTTCGCTTCTGGTGGCACAGATACACAGGTTTGTTAAAATAGTTAAATTCTTAACTAAACATAATTCTTATTAATAAGTTCACTAAATAAATATTTTATTATCAAATTTAGAAGAATATATTTTTCAAGTATGTGTTAATTATAAAATTAATGTCTGATTTTTTTTCTCAGCAAATTTTCCCTTTAATTATATTACACTGTATATCTTATTGCTTTACTATAAATTGGATATTCAGTTAAATGCTTAATTAGCAAATGAAACATTTGGCTGCATTCATGAAACATTAGTACATTTCCTACAGGTGCTGCTCTGGAAGACAAATTTTGATTCCTCTGAATATAAGAAAGTTCTTGAAAGACATGTACAAAGATTACATAGTGACGATCCACCTCACCTCCTGGATATTTACCCTCAGTCACCTCATCGCCATGATGCAAAATCACAGGCAGTTGAGGTAAACTATTACGGCTTTTAGTAACAAATTATTGGCTACAACTGGGATCTGCAATTTTTCAGCATAGATATTTCTTTAGTAATACTGACTGAACTTTTGATCATGTCTTTCCAGAGTTTTTCATTCATTTTCTTCTCTACCATCCACATTTTTATTCTTTCTTCTAAAACTGGGCATTTTATACTCAGAGAATGTTTCATTTCTCATTACGTAGTTAGCTTCTTTTCTCTACATCTTTTTTTTAAAGGACTTTCTCTGGTTGTAGAGCACAGTTATAGAGCTATGTTGTGGGTGGAGGGTAGGCTGCCAATTTTAAAGTTCAGTAGTTTTTTATTGAGATGATAGGGTGGTGAATAATGCGAACAACTCTGACTTTAGAGCCTCAAAACTTTCCCTTCTCACACTTCTTCCCAATTACCATTAATACACAGGCAACCATATTCTAAATAGGCAGGCCAATAAGAATGGCAGAAAAAAGGACAACTAGATTCTATTGAGAGTTCATGTTTGAACATATTCAGTGACAATAAAAGCAGTAAACATTTATTTGTGTTTAATGTGTGTGTGCATTCCTATCCATGATTCTGTTCAGAGTGACATGGCCCTTTTATGGGGAGGGACAAAATGATTTTGTGAATTTCCTTGTAGATAAAGTTGCTTATAACTGCTATTGTTTGAATGACAATTAGACAGAGCAATGTTGTCTGAGCAAGATCAAGTGTCCATTTGCAATTAATTTGAGACAGAGTCTTCTATACCATGATTTCTGCCACCTGTGAATTAAACTCATGGCCCTCCAGGTCCTGCAATGATCAGGCATGACATGTGCCACTGGATTTGAAAGGTGCCAAATATCTCTTTGAGAGGGATATTATACTCTTGACCTTGAAACACTTAGTGTGCACTCTAAAAGGCCATATCTCAGCATAGCCACATTGACAGTTCTCACCCTGTTTAAGAAAGCTTGAGAATAGAATAGAGACTTAACTATCGAGTAACAGACAATATAGTTCATATAATGTTAATATGGATCCCATATATCATTGATGGCTAACCTTTTCCAGACTGAGGCTCAAAGCGTGCACGTGAATGCACACGCACATGCCCAAACCTCAAAAATGCAATGAGCATGTGCCCCAATGCATCCACCCCACGCATGCGTGCATGGCCCCTTGCATGTGCCCCGCCCTCCCGGGCATGCCATGTGGCCTTCCCGCATGCGCAGCAGAGACCCAAACACCAGCTGGCTGGCGGGAGGCACACGCGCATGCGCAGCAGAACTGAACTGGGGCAATGGCTCGCGTGCTATCAGAGCGGGCACTGTGTGCCACCTCTGGCACGCGTGCCATAGGTTCGCCATCATGGCCATATATAATGTACATGTACAATTTTTACATAGTATTTTATGTTATTAGCTTATTATAGCTTTAACACACTAGATGGCACTAATGTTTAAGAATATTATGTTGAATGGGAACCATCCTAATATATAACAGGATTTTTTAAGGATCAGTGCATTTTTAAATATATGAAGAATATATAAGAACAATAAATGTGGCGATAAAGAACATTTTATAGGAATTGACCTTTTCAGTTACATCGTTTATATAATGCTCCCATTATATAATTATATTCGATATGATCACACAGAAAAGAAAGTTGAAGTATTTTAGAATAGGAGCTATTAAAAGATACACAGATTGGAAACTTCAGCTCATACAAAAAATATCTGTGTTCTTTCTGTCAGGAAGATGAGAGCCTATTTTAATCTATTTAGCAGACATTTAGCAGCTATTACAATAGATTCCACTTACAGTAGTTTCTATGCCAATTGAACTTATATTGTTTTGTTTTAAATTCTTCATGAAACCATTGCTGTTTCATTGCTTGCTGGGATCTACTTATCAAGCCTCAGCTATAGTTCCATGCATCAAAGTAATAAAAAAAAATTACCACAATAGAAATTATCCTTTTAAGTAATTTTCCCACCTCCCTTAGAGAATCATATTTACATCCAAGTACATACTTAAATCCGATTTTATTTATTTGTTTGTAAAATTTATAGGCCATCCATCATTCTCAAGGTAATTTTAATTTTAGAAGCTTTAATGTACAAAGGATATTTTTAATGTGGAGTCTCTAGTGCTCTTTAAGCTTGATTTTGCTTGCAGATATTTCATTACCCAGGTAGATAATATCATCAGTGTGAGTGAATGTGAGGTTTGCTCCCTGTTTATATACAGTAGCTTGTCCTTGCCAATTTTGATGGGGGATGGGTTTCGCCATGGTAGTTCCTTGATTTGGGTATTGTATTTTGCCTGATCGTTTGTCTGGTGTTAATCCCTGTTTGTTTAGGAGTGTGATGGCTCAGTGGTTAAAGATGCTGAGCTTGTCATCTGGAGAGGTGACAGCCCAGGTTCAAGACCTGAGCGCTGCGCGATTGAGTGAGCTCCCATTACTTGCCCCAGCTCCTGCCCACCTAGCAGTTCAAAAGTATACAAATGTGATATATAGGTGGGAAAGTAACAGCATTTCATGCGCCTTGGCATATAATCATATGGCGTATAATCATGCTGGCTACATACCATGGAAATGTCTTCTGGCAACACTGGCTCCCTTGACTAAGCAATGGAAATAAGATAAGGTCAGACACAACTTGAAAAAGGAAGTCTTTACTTTTAACTTAATCCCTGTTTATCTGGGTGTTGGTTGCTGGAAAGGATGTTTTTTTGTTTTTTTGTTTCCTTCTTAGCTTTTTTATTGTCTCTTTTCAATGGAGCAGAAATATGGTTTGTTATATTCAGTGATGGCTGATTCATCTGAATTACCAGTATAGGCCTCTAGGAATTCTCTAGTATTCTTTGAATTTAGCTTGGTTAAGGATGGTCAGTTTCCCAATTGAAACTCTGGTTGAATGTGTCCATATAGCTGTAGGAGATTTTTAATGTCATGGTGTCGACTATTTTGAATTCGTTTGTTTTTTAGATGTATTTTAGTGAATTTTAGCATTCTTCATTATACTTTTATGAAGGTAGTAGGAGCAATATTTTTTATATTAATAATTTGGACATGCTTCATAAAATTTTACTTCTGCTCTACATACAGAAAGTCTCCCACTTCTTTTTATGGAATTCCTGAACCATTTTCTAGGTTCTCCTAGAGAACAACTCTTGTTTTAGGGTTTTGTCAATGCAATGCAATAAGGCTTTGTATTACATTGACATTATAGACATCTGCTTTAACCACTGTTAGGCAGTTTTTTAAATGATCAATTTATCTAAGAAAGGAGTAGTTAAACTAATGCTTCATATGTTTTAAATGAGAATTCCCAGAAGCTATAAAGATAATTGAAATCCAAATATAATGAGATAGCCAATTGTCTCATCAGAGAACATGACATTAAACAAATTTCACCCTTACTCTTGAGGAAGAAGCAAAATAAACTTGATATAATCCATACTGTAAGAAAAAAGTAAGGAACCTCTTATGAGTATGATTTCTTTCCTCATGTATATTTTAAGCATTCAATATTTATTTTTTAATAACAATAATAGCAAATCTATTTTTCAACAGATAAATCCCAACTCTGATGTAACAAATATGCAAATATTAGATCCTCCTGTTGTAAACATTGCTTCATCACCTACTTATCCTCCATCATGGCAGGTAAGTTTCAAGTTACACCAATTCAATACAAGTTAAGATTTAGAAAGCTAATATGCATGTACGGCCCCTGTGCCTGACAATTTCCTTTCTTAATTGAAATAAAATTATGAGAGAATCCTGAATTAAGTTTTATGAGTTATTTATAACTACCAAAAATCACCAAACTACCAAATCATCAAAAACTTTTTTGAATCATAAGTTTTTATATGCCAATACTGTGATTCTGTTTTATTTCTCAGTAAACTTCAGATATAAAGGTATCTCATAGTCTAGCAGAAGTGGATAAGGAATCTTAAGAATTGTAGCAGGAGACAGGCTGAGCAGACATTCCCAGTCCAGTTACATAGAAAGGTGCCTATACACAGAGTAACATTTCTTCTGCTACTGATAATGAAAATACGATAGTTTTAATCACTGGTATGTGTTAGTTTAAAAGCACCTAAGTGGTTGTGGTAAAATTTAGCAGGAAGGAAGTGAAGCGCTACAAGATCTAAAACAAAGTGGTTTTTTTCGGATTTGAATGAATAAATTACAACCATTCTTCATTTAGCAACTAAATTGATTAGCAACCTTCACAGATATGATGGTTAAAAAAAATAATTTTGCACCCATTGTGTGCATTTATGACCTTTGCAGAATTTCTTTCTCTCTTTCTCTCCTTTTCAGTCAGTTGTTTGCTATTTGCAGTTAGTATCACATATATCCTACAGTTATTTTTGCTTATCCACTCATTTATGTCCATTAATACCCCATACTAAGATGTTCAGCTGAAAAAAGTGTCAAAAAGCAAAGCAAAGCCATTGATCACAAAATTGAAAATTAAGATTGTAGGTTCAATTTAATAATTTAAATTGTATTATAGTTTCAATTTAAAGATGAAGATTATGGGTGACTGTTATAACATGAGAAGAAGATCTGGCCCGTTCCACTGTCTCCACTATTTTGAAGGATAAGGAAAGGATCAGAGAGCTGATGAAAAGATTTATCAGGAATAAAAGCAGTTATAACCCATATAAGACAGCAAAATGGCCTCATTCAGGAAATGAAAAAACTCCATATACTTTTAATTGAAAATCAGATACAAAAGAGGATGCCAGTAGGGCATCTTATCATTCAGGCTAAGGCAGGCAGTATTTTCAGAACACTGAAGGAACAAGCAGATGAGAATTGCATGGAAACATTCACAGTCTATCATGGCTGGCTTAGTTTCTGCAAAGATTTAATTACCATAACAAATATACATGTCAGCTTAGCAGGTAGACCAGAAGAGGAAACATGACCAAATAAGCTGATTCCACTTTATGGTAAAACTGCATTAACAGAATCTTTCAGGTCTGAAAGTACAGCTCTCCCGCCATCTCCTTTAAGCCTTCTTTGCCTCATTCCCAAGGTCTTTTCCCACATACCATTACAACACAAAAGGTTAAGATGCAAACCCCGACAAAGAAGCTGCCAAATATTTTCTGGAGGAACATCAAGTTCATCCATAGTGGAAGGGAGCTATTGGCCTGAACAAATATTCAAAGTAGACAAATCCAGGTTATACTGGGGAAAAAATGCCAGACTAGACCTTCGTACGCAAAGAGGCCAGAGCAATGCCTGGATGTAAAGCATTTGAGGCTAGAGTATCCTTTCTATTGAGGAGAAAAGCTACCAGGTTCAAGCTGAAGTTATTTTTGATCTACAAATCAGGTAACCCCCCATGTGTCCGGAAACATAAGAAACCACACACTGCCTGTTTATTATTGATCTACTTGGAAGGCTTGAATGACACAAGTCCTCTTTGAAGATTGATTTATGAATTGTTTCATATGCCAAATCATAACGCTAGCATGGCAGGATATTAGCATGATATAAATGCAAGGTTTTTGGAAAGAAATGTTGGTCTTGTAAATAAAATTGAAGGATTTGTCCAAAATAAAAATATGGCTGAAATAAATAAGAAGAATTTTATACTGATGAAATCTCTTGATTTTAGAGGTTGATACTGAAAGATGTGAAAAAAATGATCTCAATTTCAGCATGATAGCCTAGACTGAATGAGAGCTTTCAAACAAAGATTTAATTGAAAGAAGAATTGGTGTGGATCCCAATGTAGGATGTTTTGGAAAGGTACACCAGGAAATACATGAAATCTTAAAGTGTCAATTGTTAAATATATAAAGACAAAAGAAAAAAACTGGGCAAATCAAATTTAGTGAGGGTTTTTTAAAGAAAGTTACTCCTTCCTCAACTCCACTTCCCTCCCTATCACCCTCCCTATTCAATAGAATGGAACACCCAGACAATCCACAGCCAACAACCAGCTATGCCAGAGGATCCAACGATAAAAAAAAGGATCTTTGAAAAGATTTATATCTAATTAATTTAATGATTACAGGTAATGTAAGTGTAAAATTTGATATAGTCTGGGTTTTTTTAATTTTTGTAATGCAATATTCTTATTTTGTACTTAAACCAACTTTTCATACCTTGAGTTTCTATTTAATGTTATTTGTTTTTATTTAGGTACTATTTAGGGACAAAAATATGCACACAGTATTAAACCAAAGCTTAAAAATATTGTAAAGCTTTAAATTGCCATAATAACATGCAAAGATTTAAAGATTGAAAGGACTCTATAATATAATAATTAATGCAAGAAATTATTAGTGTTGTAGGCAAAAATATGTTAGAATTAAAGAGATCTTTGAAGTAGAATGTACAAAATATTGTTAAAAATGTCCACTCCATAAAGGATAAAAGAAATTTGAGTATGGAAAACTGAAATAAATAATAAATACATTCGCAGTCACACCTACACTACTATGATTTTCATTTAGTGACTGTTTTGCTTAATCTGGAAGTGGAATGGAATCCAGTTGCTAAATAAGAAATAAGAGTTTAATCACACAAATTCATATAAATACAGTCTGCCTAACTTTGGAAGAATGGTAGTTCAGTACTGGAGTTGGTTGTAAGAAAAAATTGGTTAGGGGTTCTTTACACAATTCTGGGTTCTGCACAGTGAACCTTATTGTATAGACACTTCTCTAGAAAAATCAGTACACTGTTTTTAGACATTACAGCTTAAATATTTCTAGTATTACATAATGTTCTATTTTAAATTTTGCTTGTAGTTAAAGAGTCTTTTGAATAAATAATTTACAGCTGTCCTGTTTCCATAAATTCTTTATGTTAATTTACCTTGACCTGTACTGTTGTGCATCTTAGAACAAATTTTAAAAATATCTACTTTTCCCTCCATAAATGCTTTTAGAAATAGCATTTGTGGAGGAATTTTCCTTTCACTACATTTTTCACTGAAAATTTTGTTTCAAAATGATTTGTCAGACAAATGATTTATTAACTGCTAGTTATATATTTGGAAATAACTATTTACTAAATATTTCCTCCATGCCTTCTGATATTTATATTATATTTATATTTATATATATATTATATATATTTATATTTTTAAATGTATTGATATACCATATTTTTTGCACTATAAGATGCACTTTTCCCCCCCAAAAGTGGGGAAGAGGGGTTGGTGTGGCGGCGGCCAATCAGCTGTTCTAGACGGCGTATTGCCCATTCACCACCATCGATTGGTGGTGGTGAATGAGGGCGGCGATAGGTGACAGCAATCCCTGCTGCCTAGAACAGCTGATCGCCTGTATTCTGGGAGGCCGATCAGCTGCTCAGCAGCAAAGGCTCCAGAGTTCCCCAGCAGCGACAGCAGACATGGAGGCAGTCTGTTTGCTGTTTGCTGCAAGGAAGCTAGCCAGATGAATACCGGATGAATGCTGGAAGGCAGAGGCAGATATATATATATATATTGCTTTCCTCCTCTAAAGCTAATGTGCATCTTATAGTCTGGAGCATCTTATAGTGTGAAAAATACTTTAGTTAATGGCCATATAGCTATTTTAAAGCATCAGTATATTATCAATTTTTATTATAAAAAATGTGATACAAAAAAGATATTCTTAACCAAGTGCTCTCTATATAAAGGAGTGTTCTTGCTGTGTTCTTCCAAATATTTATCACTAAGCTTTAGAAGATGGTCCTTGGACTGCCAGCCATGTACTGGAAAACACTTATTTTACTTTAATGTATTATTTCTACATTACATTCTATGAGAACCAGTTTGGTGTAGTGGTTAAGTTACCAGGTTAGAAACTAGGAATCTGTGAGTCCTATTCCTGTCTTGGGCACTAAGTCGGCTGAGTGTCCTTGGACCAGTCGCTCTCTTTAGCCCTAGGAAGGAGGCAGTGGCAAATATTTCAAAATCCTGGTCAGAGAAGTGCACAGACTTGTCCAGGCTGTCATCAGGAGTCAAAGTGGCCTGAAGGCACCCATCCACACACATGATCACTTCCTAAACGATCACATCTCCAAAAGGCTTGCAATAAAATTATTCAAGCAATAAATAGGCATTCCTGATGGTAATTTGAGCTTTCAAGTGAGGATGTTAGGAATAAGGCGTTTTGTGTTTATGTTTTAGAGAACACAGTTGTAGATAGAACACACAAATTCATCCGTTCCCATAACAAGCAAATATTTTATTTGGTTGATTTATTCCCAATTTATTGACATTCAACCCATTGCTGCATTCAGAATACGTATATCCTCTTCTGATTCAGATATTAATTAGAAATATTATTGGTATATTAATACAACTTGTCTCCAAAAGTCTTCTGTGACCTATTCTATGACCTGGTAATCCAGACAGAGTTAATAGAAAAAAATTAAGATAGATAGATAGATCTCTCACTTACTTCCAACTTCAATACTTTGAATTAGGAGATATATATAACAGAAATTTGCAATTTCCCAGGAAAAAAATGTTTATAAAAATTGCAGACCTCGCATAGCCCTTTATGTTATTGAATTGTTTAGTGGGTTTGTTTTTGGTGACCACTTTAAGGCTTCCATTTGTATTTTGTGAGATAGACATAAATATTTAAATAACTAAAAAATAACCTACAAGATTGCTGCAAGGGTCAAAGTATATGATAATCCATTACTATTCTCTGAAACATACCCAGCAAACAGAAATTTATCACCCACCACCTAATTCATGATTGTAAATTTATTTATTAGTTAATTCAGTTTATATTTCACTAAACCCCTATCAATCCAAGGTTGTTTACAAGTAATCCATGAGCTAGGAAAATATTATGATAGAAATCAAAACAAGACAAGTAGTGGTAATTCTGGTTCCACGAACTGTTAAGAGGAAACTGTTTACTGGTTGAGACTGAAACTTCATCCCTGCATACCAACTAAGGAATACTTTCTTAACAAAATGTCACTTTGAACAGACAAGTAATCTTGTTATTATAGGATTTGTTAATAATTAAGTATTCCTCCAATTCTAACATTTATGTAACATAGATCTAAAAATATGTTCTACTTTTAAAGTAATATAGTTGTTTGCTATACAAATAAGGCTATGCTATTTTCATTCTACTGTACCTTAAGATGATGCTATTCTTATGAACTATGACCTGTATCTATCATCATTTCCTTCTTTTCCATTTTTATCTCCCCACCCCTACCCCCCAACCAACGTATCTTGTAATCTAAGGACTAGGTATCATTGTCACAACTGATTCTGAGGCATGTGTAAAATCCTTCAGTGCACACATCTACTGACAATTCCGTCTTCCCGTAGAATAAAAAGCAACTCTCTGAAAGCTAAGCCCCAAGGATGCAGATGCACCAGCAAGCCTTTCACACAGGAAATAATTATTTTAGCACTCTTAGAAAGTGCTTCTGTTACTTGGACACTCTGATCGTAATGAGTTTCCTGCTGACCTACAAGATGATTTAGTACTGATCTAAATACCTTTGCCAGTTCATAAGTATAATGAAGTAGGCTATCTATAGTTCTGTAAATCTGTAACTGCCCAGTTTTAAACTTGAATATGGCAGATGTCTATTCGATTGGTTGGTTGGTTGGTTTTGATTGATTTTTATTCTATCAAGCAGGTTTGGTAGGAATCCTTTAAACTCATGGAAGTAATTGAAATCACAGAGCCATTTACAAGTTAGCTCTGTGTGTGTGTGTGTGTGTGTGTGTGTGTGTGTGTGTGTGTGTTACTGTAATACTTGTTTGTTCTATTTTCTAAAGTCCATATCTCAGAGAATTTAGCTTGGCTGCACTATTTTAACACACTTATTGTTGAGGTTAGTAAGGGAAGCCACATTGATAAATTATAATTTGAATTGTGACTCTTGTCCTTAATTTATTAAAATTCGTTCAGAGTCATTGCTGAATAGGTGTTCCCCAAAGTTCTGTACAATAATCCAAGATTTTTTTTCCTAATGTTAATAGTCCAATATGAGAAAAAATGGAAGTAACCTTGCAGCTTTAGGAGAACTTTATTTTTTAAAAGAAATTTTATCAAAAAAAGAGAATATATGTAGTTTGGGATTGAATTACAGAGTTCTTGGTACTCTCTGATCTTCATTGTTTGCTTGCAGACGTTTCATTACCCAATGAAGTAACATCAATATGCGTATGAAGTTTGCTCCCTATTTATATGCGTAGCTTGCCCTGCCAGCTATATTAATAAACTATATTTATTTATTCTGAGATTTGTGTTAGTTTGTGGGCCTTAGATCAAAGAAATCACACATTGTTACTATTGGACAATATACATAGATTTTTTTTTCCAGAATAGTTTTAGTTGAATGTTATTGCATACATACCATATGCTTCATTTCTACTTTCAAGATAATGGTTGTAGATGTTAACTGGAAAAAGCTAAAAAAATAGCCCATGTATACCTTATTTTGGGGAAAAGTTTTATCATTTAAAGATTTGTTTTAAATATGAAACAAATTTTTCCACTTGAAAGTGAACAAGCTGGAAAGACTGGAATGTAGTTATACACCACATTTAGAAGTAAATCCCATTAAAGTCAGTAATACTTATTTTTAGTAAATATCATAAGATTGCTGGTTTATTTGCATGCAGGTTGAATACTGACAGCTCTCCTTTTTGTGCATTGTCTAGATTAGGATGGTCTTAAAAATAATCTGATAATGCTGAAATGCTTCAATTCTAGGTAGAGTGTAAGCATGGCCATTATTTCAGATTCTATTTCATTGGTCAGAGTACAAAAAGCTATTCTAAATATTCTCACTACTGTAGTCAGGGATAGGCAGCTTTCTCGGGATTAGAAGCCACAACCTACTTCTCCCACCAGTTGGAGGGATTTAGGATAAAAATATTCCCCCCCCTTTTTTTTTTTACCAAACAAACAAAAATAGTATCATGAAAGACTGACTATTTTGGTTCAAAATCTCAGCAGTGCTGAGGGGAGACAATGGCAAATGGGTTTGGATTACTCACCCTTGATTTTTTTTCTGAGTATTTTGGGGAATGTGAGTTTACAGTTCAACTAGTTTTCCTTTAATTTTGACAAGAATGCACTTTAATCCATTTCCCCTCCTCCCCCTAGCAGTAATTCAACATATTCCAAAGATATTTAGTAATAATCTAAAAAATTGGTCAGGTTTATGACCAATAAGTTATGTGATGTGTTTTGATTTATTATGCCTAGTATCTCCTTTATCTCAGTTTGAGTACAGTTTATCACTTATTGTAACAGTCAAGTCCATTCTTGAATAGGCAGGAAACTACTATGGCAAGAAAAAAAAAGTTACAATGGTATTGGTGAGATTTTGAAGCCTAACTCACCTCACAGGGTTGTTGCTTTAGGGAAAATAGAAGAAAGGAATACTAGATACTGTATGTTCAACACCTTAAATTATTTATAAAATAAAAGAGGAATAAAAATATTAACTTAATAATAAATTATTTTGGGTAACGGTATTGTGCCATCAGACCTGACGATTCCAGGGAGCTGCTGAAGTCTGAAGTGGCTCCATTATTATTAAGAGCCCTTTGCCTATTGTTTCTTTTTTAACTGTGTTTTTATAGTTTTAATACTTTTAAATAATAATATTTATTAATTATTGCTTTTTAGCTTAGTTGTGCACTGCCTAGAGTCACTTGTTTTGTGAGATGGGTTGCTATGTACATTTGAAAAATAAATAAAAATAAGATATTTTTGCTAGAACATTAATCTGGTATGGATATTACAGAACTCTGCATCTTTGTGAAGTTGCTTTACTGGAAGACATGCAATGTTTCTTGTATATACGATATAGTCTGAAAAATAAATGTTGCAAATTTAAACAAACAGTGTTTATTATGCTTGTAAAGTTGGGACTATTTTAGTGAGATCTTCTTAATCTTAATCGTTTGCATTCACAGATTGGATTCAAATATTTATTTCTTTGCTTTCTCTTTAGCGCTAGTATTGCTATTTTTAGCAGCTATGCTTTCCACAAGAATATTTCTAGTTTATGAAAGTGCCTATATGTCTCCCTTCCTTCTTTCCTGCCTGCTCTTCTGCCTTCCTGCAGCATTTATATTTAGAATTGACTGCCAGATAAGGAATTTCTCACCTTGAAACTCTAGAACCTTTGACAATTTTAGATTCTGAATGTGTGCTATTTTTTTCTTTAACCAGACTGTTTTACTGAAAGGTGAAAATTACATCTTATTCAACTGACATGGTCATATAAAAAAGAATTGTTAGTTATGAAATGATCATGGAAAACATCTGCTTAATATAAAAAAAGCAGAGCCTGTAATATTTGCAAAGGTAAAAAATAAATTTTACTTCAAATAAAGCAGTTCTTGGGTGTGTTAAAGAAGTAGCTGTTATTTGATGCCATCATTTTACTAAATTTAAATTGACTGTCACCCTTAGCAAGCAAGAAATAAATAAAGCTAACTTACAAAGAGGTGCAAAAACTGTAATTGAGAACTTAGGTTCTTTCTTTTAGGTTTATTATTTCCTTCTTTGCATCTGTCTTTACGCAAAAGGAAAATATTAATCCAGCCCATTAAAAGCAGCACAGTGGGAGACAGAGCAGGTATGCAGATCAAAGTAGGTAAGAAATTGGTTTTAAAACTTTACTATACACTTTAGATTAGTTCAAATTGCGAGGATCAGATGGTTTGCATCTAGGGTTCTGAAACAGCTGGCAGATGTGAGCTCTGAACCATTGTACAAAATCTTTCAGAGCTCCTGGAACATAGGAGAACTGCCAGAGGATAGGAAAAAATGGTGATATGATTCCATTCTACCAGAAAGGGGGGAAAGTATATCCAGGAAACTACAGACCAATCAGCTTGAGCCTCAATACCTAGAGAAAAATAACCGAAAAGCATATTAGTGAGCGCTTAAAAATAAACAAAGTGACCATTAGAAGCCAGCATGGGTAAAACAGGACAATGTGGAATAGACAGTACCACGACCAGACGGATTCACAGCTGGCTGATCAGCTGTACTCAGCATGTAGTCCTCAACTAGATGTACATGGATCGAAGCATATAGGGGGGTACCTCAAGGTTCTGTTTTAGGCCCAGTGTTCTTCAATATCTTAATAAACGGTCTAGATAAGGGAATAAAAGGGGAACTCATCAAATTTGCAGATGATAGCAAACCAGGAAGAATTGCCAACACTTTGGAAGGTAGACTTACGATTCAGAAGGATCTTGACAGACTTGAACATTGGGCCCTATCTAACAAGATGCAGTTCAGTGGAGAGTCATAGTCATAGAGAGGACTTGTATTCCAAAGCACCTGAAGGTAGACGAGAAGCAGTACACGGAAGCTCGTTAAAGAGAGATCCAATCTGGAACAAAGGAGAAACTTCTTGACAGTAAGAATAATTGAACAGGTTACCTTCTAGAGCAGTGATGGCGAACCTTTTCTGTACCGACTGCCCAAAGCGTGTGCACCCCCAAAATACAATGCGTGCATGCCCCCCCCTGCATGCACCCCACACCCCACACATGTGCGGCAGAGACCCAAAGACCAGCTGGCCAGCGGGAGGCACAAGCACACACACGGGGAGCTGAACTGGGGTGACAGCTTGCGTGTCCACAGAGAGGGCGCTGTGTGCCACAGATTCATCATCAATGTTCTAGAGTTTCACTTCCTGTGCAATAACAGAATTATCTCATGATAAACAAAACTTTATAGATAGGCTTTGCAATGAATCATGGCATTGAAGAACATGTACTTAAAAATAGGATGGTCAGAACCCGTTTGCACTTTAAGACTGTCATTATCATGTAAATATAAAGATAAAATATATCTCTTCATGAAATGATAAAACTGTTTGATGTATTACTATGAAAAATATGGCTAAAGATTTGTCATTTCACTTGTATAATGCAGTACAAATTTGGGGGGGGGATGTAACATTTTCAAATAAATTTATAAATGTGTTATTATACAGACTGGTAACTTTTAAAGTTGAGGGTGTTTTCTCTTTGAACTATAGCACTTGATTATCAGTTGGGTCATCTTGTTTTATCTGCAAGCTTTTCTAGATTACGTCATTCCTTTCTCTGTAAATTTGGGCTTCAAAGATACTTCACCATTTCTATCCTGCAAATGTAAACACTTGCTCTCATGGAATGCCAATTATTTTATGTATAACTTTGCATGTATTTATGTAAACACAGCTCACTGTATTTAACAAAGGTGGCCTTTGTTAATAGACAACAATGTATTTTGTTCTCTTTAAATGGTGAATTAGATGATAGCAATAATTTCCTGTTACGTTTTCTTTTTTAAAAAAGAGATCTTATCATTTAACTTACAGAAGCTAAATTTTATGTCTTTAATTTTCCTCTGTATACATCAAAAGACAGTAGTGGTAAAATGGCACCTACAGGTTCCATCATCCATGAATACTGTTAAACTATTTTTGAGGTACAGAAATCTTGGACATGCCCAGTGAAGTTTTTAAACATTACTCTTCCTTTTTTTTTAACAGCAGATGCTCCATACATACCACTCAAGGCTGTGTTGTAATTTTCTGAATAGACTGTTCAGATTCAAAAATTGCTTGGGGAAGGGGTAAGGAATTCTATGAGAGCAAGACTCTTTGAGTAAATGTTCTTTTGAAGCATTCCTCACCATTGACAATGCTTCCAGTGTTGTAGATGAACAAACTTCAAACAGCCACAGATTTTGATCCCTGCTATGGAAGGGGAAACACATTGCCAAACTAGTTCTATGGATCTTTCAATGCCAGGACACATATCAGTTATAAAACGATGAAGGAGAAAACAAAAATAATGTGAGTTGCTCAAGATCTTTGAAAAAACAAGACAAACAAAATAGAAGATTGAGATCAATCTACTGTTTGTCCAAAATCAGGAGTAGAAAAGTTGTAGTTGAAATAATACCTGTTATTAAATGTGTTTGTTAGTAGGATAAAATGGATACCCATTTTTGTATGAAGCTGAAAATATTATCACAAATATGCTTTCTGTTTTCTTCTGTAAATCTAGTTGAGAACGAATCCATCTGTAGCCCATTGGTCTATGCACCAAAATGGGATGAACAATGAAGACATCCAGCATCCTCCCATGTTACCTTCTCCAGCAATGTTAAAAAGAAATTTGAAAGGGGAAATGATGCACACTGTGGCTGGACCAGGAACCATGGATGAGTCTGTGGGCATTTCACCAGTACTGACTACTGCCTTGGAACACATTGTGGAGCAATTAGATGTTCTGACAATTGTGAGTATTCCTGCACCTCTGTATTAGAGTTCAGTTTTGAAATTGAACTCTTCTTAAATAGTTTAAATTTCCTTCTATATTTTACATTTAACAAATGAAGTTGGCCCATGTGGGAAGGGGCCTCAAACATGGCTTTTATCCAGACTTGAAACACTTCATTCAACATTTTTACTTTGTTTTACAAGTTGTACCCTCATCATTGGCATCCTTCAGTCTCAAGAGACTATCGTATCGTGCTCAGAAAAGAGGTCCTAAAACAGCATCTAGTGTAACTAAAAAGGCCAATTCAAGAGTGGCAATCCCTTCCACACTGAGGGCAGATACATTATGTCCCCTGCCCAGCCCCCAGATTTTACTGGTTCCGGGACTGCCTCTTTGCCTCAGCCTGCCGAACAAGTGTCTCTTCGAATTGGAGAAGGCCATGCTGCGTCTTTAGCCTCCAAGCTGAACGAACGGAGGTCAAGGTTTCCCAGTTGTTAATGTCCATTCCCAGGGCCTTTAAGTCCCTCTTGGAGATATCCTTATATCGCAGCTGTGGTCTCCCTCTGAGGCGTTTTCCCTGTACTAATTCTCCATACAGGAGATCTTTCGGAATCCGACCATCAGCCATTCTCACGACATGGCCCAGCCAGCGTAGACGTCACTGTTTCAATAGTGAATACATGCTAGAAATTCCAGCACGTTCCAAGACTGTTTTCAAGACTGTTCCAAGATAGGGTACAACATTCCAAGTTGTACCCTATCTTTCAAAATTTTCAAGAATGGTGTATATCAAATCTGTAGATGAATTCATCAGCTTCGGATTTGAGGAAACCTTCAATTTTTTAGCCCTCTCTTTACAGTAAATAATAAAATAAGCACTTCCAAACTGAGCAGCTTTGCATGAACGGTGACTTAAACACTTTTTAAAGTTGTCTTGTGTGATCCTCATCGTCACATATGAAGGCATATATGACTTTTTTCCAAATTAGAATAGAATGTAAATAACATTCACATACAATTTAAGCGAGTGTTTCTCACATGTGGCATATGTGCCACTGGTGATATACTGGCATACTTGTCACCAATACCAGAATGAAAGAAAAGAGATTTAAGCTACTGGGAAAGGATTGCTGCTACAAGGTAGAGAAGAAAAATGTCCTAATATGCTTTCCCTTAACCTAGAATAAAATCAGTTTATCTACAGAATCAGAAAGATGGCTAAGTTTGAACTATGGTAGAATGCATGACAAAAGGAGAACAGGCTGTCACATTAATAATGTTTGTTCTGCGATAGAGAGCACCTTCTTACTAGAAAAAGGCAGAAAGTTCATATTGGGAGGAACTAGGAAAGGCAACATTTCCATCCTACAGTCACTATGCCATTGCATGTCAGGGGGCCTGTGGAACTTTGGGACAGCCAGTAAACTAGTAATTGTGTTTCCCTTGCTTCTGTCAGTTTTGTTGGGCAACCAGTGACATTGAGAAATAATCTACATTGTTTGGAAGCTAGGGCAAGATGTGATTCCCACCAAAAGTGCCCAGCACTTCTTTTCCGGAGGTTGAGACTCAAGGTTGCTTTTGTCTCATTCATAAATGAGAGAGCACTACAGAGAGTATCTTATTTCTAACCTAAGTAACCTTAACTGAGTTGCTGGTAATGGATGAGACCAGAATGGGATCAAGAATGTTAGGTATCTCAGCTAATTGTATCCCTGAGCAGCAATTCTGACTGGAGTGCAAACTTGTTCCTCGACGCAATTTAAAGCAACCTGCTAAGCATTAAGGCAGCAGTCTGTCTTCCAATTACAGCTCAACCTGGGCTTGCAACATATCCAACCATCCATTTAAACAAATGCATGATTGAGTATAGCAAATGGAGATGGGTAGAGTAGGTGAATGACACAGTCAAGTGTTCTATTATATAAAAGTGCCTTTTTGAATGTGATCGTGTTATCCTTTTTTATATTTTGGTGTGATTTTTGTCTGCTATTATTATTTTTTCTCCAAGGAGCCTATTTTGAGCATGTTTTGGAGCTCAGTCATTTATCTGCAAAAGCAGCTACACTGACAATGGATGGGGAGAGCAAAAATCCCCGCTAAGACAATATCATTACATCAACTGAAGATTTACAAGTTGTAAAAGTGTCAGGATTCCAAGAATAATTCATCATAAGAAAAGTTACTGTTTATGTTCAAGATATGTTTTCTCTACAGTACTGTATGAGAGAATTTACATATTGTTATCACTGCCCCTTTGGGGATTGGGACACTAATTCATATGAGAGAAAGAGAAGCATAACTATAAATATATTCTGTCCATGGCTCGGTGCCTCAGATAGAAAAGCTTATAAAGTTATCTCTCTATTTTTGATTCTGATTGTTGGAAGAAACTTACCATAAATGATAAATGTAACAAAAGAAAGTGTATAAACATATAAATATTCTTCTTAGAAGAAAGTACTTTTTAATCTCTGTCATTATGTGACCCAGGTTCTTTGACAGACTTATCGGTGGAATGTAAGACATAAATGGATTAAACTTTTCAAAAAAGATATAAAGCTTCATATAAATATTTCAAATAATTATATTCATATGTTCGATCCATAGAGCTCCATGCCTTAAGTGGGTATCTCTTCCAAGTGCATATAAAAGCAGAAGGTAAAGGTTCCCCTCGCACATATGTGCTAGTCGTTCCCGACTCTAGGGGGCGGTGCTCATCTTCTTTTCAAAGCCGAAGAACTAGCGCTATATGAAGAAATCTCCGTGGTCATGTGGCCGGCATGACTAAATGCCAAAGGTGCACGGAACGCCTTCCCACCAAAGGTGGTCCCTATTTTTCTACTTGCATTTTTACGCGCTTTCGAACTGCTAGGTTGGCAGAAGATGGGACAAGTTAACGGGAACTCACCCCATTATGTGGCACTAGGGATTCGAACCGCTGAACTGCCGACCTTTCGATTGACAAGCTCAGCGTCTTAGCCACTGAGCCAATAGCGAGAGTGATTTGCCCATTTCTTAAACTGGAGCCCACAAATCATATTGCATGCTGTTCTTGCAGGTTGTTCTTGCTGGTTGGTGTATCTAATACTATATAGCACCAATTGTTATTATTTGCTTCTCAAATAATAGCATAAGGTGGAGAGAATTAGCTTTTCAAAAATTTCACTTTCAGAACTGTCTAAGATAAAAGAAGATAGTTAATTTGCATTTTGGTAATTATAATTTATAATCTATATTTGACTATATATGCCACATCATCCTGCTTTATAGCGATCCTGCCATACCAGTGTACAGATGACATGCCAGATTTTATTGTTCCTCTCTAGTATTTTTTTAATTATAAGAATATGAGGCATTACATTTCTGTATTGCAGGTATCCAAATTTATGACTTGATAATAAAGAGTCTTTGGGGAAGTAATATTTTGGACTTCCTAATCTATTTAGAAAAGTTAAGATTATTTGATCAATTGCTGCAATTCTGATTTCTTGAATGGATTAAAAACGAATAATATAATATACATTTAGCAAGCATCTAATAGTGTTCATTATTTTCTCCTTCTAACAGACAGTTTCAATCTTGGAACAGCGCCTGACTTTAACTGAAGATAAATTAAAAGAGTGCTTACAGAACCAAGGGAAACTATTACATTCAGTCAGACTGAGAGAAGAAACAACATAAATGCTGGTGAATACTCATTAATCTATTCTCAGGGAAGTGAAGTAAAAAGTGATAGTACTTAATGACATGAATCCCATAAATAAAAAGTGCCTGTAAGATTTTGCTTGTAAGATTTTTTTAACAGATCATTGCTAAAATATTGAATATATTTTATTAAAATATTTATATATATATATTGCTTTTCTCTGAGTATCCAGTATCCTCTGTGTTCCGATAGTTAATTATTCTTGACATAATTAGCATAGCCCAAAACTTTGCATATAATTCTGCATCTGTACAGAAGCTTTATCTTGCCTAACTGATGATATTTTCTATTTATAGAAAGGTGACATTCCTTAACCCATGAAAAAGATGAGGTTGCCATATTCAGGATAGGAACAAGAATAATGCAACTTGTTGGACTTTAAAAAGTTTCAAGAACTAGGAAGAAAAAGGATTTCCTACAAAGCTTTTGAAAAAGGTAGAATAAATAGGAGAGGATCAAGGAATTCATTGATCCAGGGAAGGGTGTTAAACTCAAGGCCCGCAGGCTGGATCCGGCCCACGGGGTGCTTAGATCTGGCCCCACGGGATGGTCCTTTGGAAACAGCAAAGGACCATCCAGTGGTGCCTCTGCCAGTGAAAACAGAGCTATGGAACGTCATGTGCAGCCTTTCCAGGCCCCTTTTTTTACTGCAATGGCCTCCCGCAGCCCTGTGAAAACGGAGCTAGGGGGGCTGTGCAGCCCCGAGCCCCTTTTTCAGTCACAACAGCTTCCTGCACGGCCCCCTGGCAGGAAAAGCTCCATTTTTGCTGGCATAGGGCTAGCAAAACAAATTAAAAACAAAACAAAAGGAGTAATGTTTCCCTTTCTGCATTTGAACATGCAAGAAGGGACAGGAAAGGAGAAAGAGTAAGAGGAAAGAACAAGAAAAAAAGAGAAAGATGAAAAGAGAGCAAGGAAGGAAAAATAAGGAAAGAGGGAAGGAAGAAGAAAAGAGGGAAGTGGGAAGGAAAAAGAAGACAAGGAAGGAAGGAAGGAGATTATAATGAGAGTGAGGGAGGGTCTGAGGGAAGTCCTGCCTTAGCAGTTGGCCACCAATACGAGTGACGTCGAGCTGGCCACGGCCACCCCAACCACAACTATCCGAGCCCCCTGAAGTCAAACACAACCCTGATGCGATCCTCAGTGAAATCGAGTTTGACACCCTGATAATAGACCCCATTATCCTCCAATATTATTTTTTTCCAATAAGATTATTATAAAAAAATTAAATGGAGATTTTAGGAATAGTCCCAGAAAATACCTGTGATATGGAGAGTGACACATTGCTAAAATGTATTCACATTTTCAAGGAAAATAATGCAAAATGAAACTGGATAGATGGGAAGTCTACAGTAGCCAAAAATCCAAAGGAATCTTAACAGCAGGTTTTCCAGTGGAAAAAGATGTTTTATGGATGCATGGATAGGTAGGAACAACTTTCTATGAGCAATCACAAAGCATATTTTCCAAGAGGCAAATTTGTGATTTGCTTCTTGGTTTGCTCTCCAGCCCTTGAGGCACCTTCACGCATTTGCCCCATAGCCATTATAGAAATCATTTTATGTAGCTCCTCTCCTCAACGGCTGTTTTGGGAAACAATAATATATAAGCCGTTTAAGATAGCCATCTCTTTTCTTTTTAATTTAGGAAGAGCAGAGTTTAGAAAGCCTAAAAAAGCTCTATGTAATTCATGCTCCTTTCTTACCAAACGCTGTCATTTCTCATCAGAATCTTATTTTTCTTTTGTTTTAAAAATCTAAACATCTTCAAGTCTGCTGTCTGTTTCCATATACTACTTCACACCAACCTAATTTCCTTGGCTGCCATAGCAGTCAGGAAGGATCAGCAGCTACACGTCTTTTACTGCCTGATCCATTCAAACTGGCTATATAAATAATTTCAAAGAAGCAAGAAAAAATAAATAACTAGATCATATTTTGTGCTTTTATTTTGCAAAGGAAAGTTAACTAGTTACAGTTGTTTCCCAAATCCCTATGAAATCCCTTTCTTTTTAAAAAGATAGAACAGAGAAAACAGCAAAGCTCAGAAACTGCTTGATGCTTCTATTAATGCTACCGAATTTCTATTGAAGTTTTTCCAGCCTCTTGATGATAAGCTTTACTGTGTTTATTGTTTCACCTGTATTGAGTATCAAGATCGGTGGCAAGATGAATCATTAAACAACATAATAGAGCATGTTAGCACAAGACAATTATTTCAGAGAGCATTTGCATCACAAAAAGTTCCACAGAGTTCAAAAAAGTGCTAAAGCATCTGTAAGCTGGGGATTTTTAAATAAGTAAACTCCAACTGAGCTATATGCCACTGCCTGCTGCTTCATGTTCACTTTTGTTATTCACATTGCTGTCAAAACATTAAAGCTGTCATCCTCTTTGAGGCAGCAAAAAGGGACAGACTGCTGCAAGTAGTATATTTATGACATTGAAAGCCTCTGCAGGGATTATCTTGCAAAAGGATGGGGGCTCATTTTTCAATATATATACCTATCTATACCTATATATTATTATTCAGAGCATCCTCAGGCTTACTTAAGAGACAGAATGGGAAAATGAAGGGAAAAGGCAGATAGAAAATGTCTCCTAATTTATGTACAGCTTCTGTTAAATGCTTTGTTTTTGAACTGCTTAAAATTCTCCTTTTTTTTAATATTAGGAACTTTTTAAAAATGGAACCAGGAAATTATAAAATGTGATCTGTTCTTAACATTTCATCTAAATGTTGAAGATTGTTTACAAATATGATGAGTGCTTTCAATTTACTTTGGACCATTCTGCTAGTCTTCGTATGGATCATAAAAATTAGTGGAGGACAATGATTTCTTCACAACTGATTCACCTTGCTGGACATGTCTTTTTGGATATTTTCTATTTTCATATTTATGCATTTGGAATATAAACATAAAACTATGTAAAGGTTTCATTTTTGGTTTTTTGAAGCCTTGTATGTAGTTAGGAATAGGTAGTCTTCAAAAACATAAAATTATTCCTACCCTGTTTCCCCCAAAATAAGACATCCCCTGATAATAAGCCCAATCGGCTTTTGCATGCATGGCAAGAAGGCCAAGCACTTATTTCAGAGTTCAAAAAAATATAAGACAGGGTCTTATTTTTGAGGAAACACGGTAAAATCCAGCTGACTGCTAATAAAAGGTATGCAGTACATTCCTGTGTGTTTGTCTTCAATTTCTGTTTTAGGCCATGTGGCTGAATTCATGATTGGTAGAACAAACAAATGCCTATTCCTCCCTCCCTCTTTCATTTTAAAGATCGCACTGATGTGTTTGATTACGCTGCACTGAAAGTTTGTTGTAGTACATGAGTGTACATCTTACCACATTTATACTTGGAATGGAAGGTAATTATAAACTCCCCCTCCCCTCTCAGATTAGCAAAATGACCACCATCCAAAGTTGCACCAATATTACAGACTAAGCTATTATTGGCTATATTGAGCTGTAGCCAACAATAGCTTAATCTGTAATATTAACATCTGGTTGCAATATTATCCGCTCAGTGAACTGCAAATTTTGCATAATGTTGTCAAAACCATTTGCTCACTAGAGTGCAAAACAAGAAAAAAGGCTTGTTCCATTCTTTAATAAAACACTTTATAATGTGACTGATGCAAAGCAAGAAAAATGGCCTTTTCTCTTATTTAATAGTGGATTTTGTAAAGTGGCTATTGGGCTCTAAATGTTATCACTTCTTCTTGTAATATAATATGGGGGTTTCTTCATATTTTTTTCATGTTAAACGTCCATCTTCAAAGTCCAAGTACAATCTACAGAAGGTCAGTTATATTATTATTATTTATTTATTTTTTTATTAAATTTTTATACCGCCCTTCTCCTGCTGGGCTCAGGGCGGTGAACAGCCAAGAATAAAAACATCCAATACAAAATTTAAAATTAATTAAAAGAATTAGACAAATTTTGGCCCAGATTTAAAACATCACAACTAAAATCCGTTACAATTAAAATATCTAAGGGGGGGGGGGTTACGCCAGCCCAGCTTGGTGAAATAAAAAAATTTTGAGGGCACGGCGAAAAACACAGAGATCTGGTATCCTACGTATCTCCGGGGGCAGGTTGTTCCAGAGGGCAGGTGCTGCCACAGAGAAGGCCCTCCCCCTGGGGGTCGCCAGCCGACATTGCCTCACTGACGGCACCCTGAGGAATCTCTCTCTGTGGGAGCATACTGGCCAGTGGGAGGCTATCGGTGGCAGAAGGCGGTCCCGTAAGTACCCAGGCCCTGTGAAGTGCATCTTTTGAGTTAAGGACCATATGTGCTATTTGAATAATATGCATAACATTAGGAATAAACAGTGGTTGATATAGTTTGATATAGTTTTAATATATATAAACTGTCATATATTTAAATAATAATAATAATAATAATAATAATAATAATAATACATTATTGTAAATAAAGTTACTCTTGTACACATATCCATTTTCTTTTTGGTGATAACATCTGGAAGGTAATATGTAAGGTTTTAGGGGCTATCTTTTTTAAGTTTAGACTATAACACAATACAATTTAGCAAAACCACCGTCTCCCAATAACCTGTATGAAAATGTTATTCTGTGATAAATATAAAATTGGCAATCTTTAACGAGCAGAGCAAGTTTCTGAACTTTTTGTGCTTCTGCCAGCTAGCAGGTACCTATTAAGTCACAATATTTAGCAATACTTTTTTGAGAATTACCACAAGAAAGTGACATCTTTGTACTAAATCCATTTCCTAACCTGGAACTCCCATATGCCTTAAATTATTGAGATATAGAAGTCAAAAATAATATCTTCCTTCATGAAAAGATTTTAAAAGGTAAATTTACAACAATTTCCCCTCCCTCCAAATTTATGTTTCTTGATTCAAGTTTACCAGCAGTAGTTTTTTAATTACCAGTTATGATTAGCTTACCTTCCTAATCATTAGGTTGTCTCTGTGAAGAGGAAAAGTCAATTATTTATTACAAGATTCTCTCATATCAATAAAGAAATATTCATTATTTTTGAATAAGCATATGGCAGCAATTTCCTATTACCAGCAATTTTCTTAAGTAGAGGCATCAAAGTAAGTCAGGTTGGGCAAATTAACCATTGAGTGGTGCTTGTGCTGTACCTGAATGTGATATTTCAGTGTTTTCTTTTTAATAAATGTACAGACATTTCTAAAATTCTGTTTTTACTTTGTCCTTATGGGGTATAGAGTGTAGATTAGTGAGAAAAATATGAATTCAAGAATCAGGCAGCATAACAAAAGTGATAAAAGTGAAGGAGGGTCTGAATACTTTCTGAATGCACTGTAGTGCCCTGTAGTGTGTCTTTTTTTATTATTTACTTATTTATATGCCGCCCTTTTCCGGAGACTCAGGGCGGCTTACAAGACGTTTGAAAGAACTGAAGACCCTACAAAGTCTTCAGTTCTTTCAAAGTATAAACATTTTTCCATGGGAAAGTATCCTTTCAGTTAACTTCAAAGTCTTGAATCAAATCTGAGTTCTTAATCTGTTTAAAACTTTCTAAAGTCTAAACCATGGATGTCAAACTAGCGACCCACGGGCCAGATGCATCATGTGCAGGCCACGCACAACTGAGCTCCGTGAATGGGAAAAAAGCAACAAAACGTCATGTGACAACATGACCCGGCGAGTTTGACACCCATGGTCTAAACTAGGAGTGTCAAGCTCAAGGCCCGTGGGTCGAATCTGGCCTGCAGGATGCTTGGATCTGGTCTGCAGGCCCGCCCTGGAAACAGCAAAGGACCAGCATGCGGTGCCTCCTCCAGTGAAAAGGGAGCTCACCCTCCTGTGCTCTGTTTTTGGCTGCGATGGTCTCCTGCAGCCCTCTGCCAGTGAAAACAGAGCTCTGAGAGGCCTCCCTGAGCTCCGTTTTCACTGGCAGAGGGCTGCAGGAGACCATCACAGCTGAAAATGGAGCCTGAGAGGGGCGCCACGGCCAAAAATGGAGCCTCAATGAGTGACATCGAGCTGGCCATGCTCACCCTTGCCACACCCTCCCCAAGCCCTTCAACGTCAAACACAACCCTGATATGGCCGTCAATGAAATTGAGTTTGACACCCCTGGTCTAAACTAATCCTTTTGCTGTATATTCAAACAAATAATACAAGTCTTTAAACTTGCAGTTATACTTTTATTAAAAGTTTGAGGAACACTCACCCAGTGATTTCAATAAAACTTGACAGTCTGAAGTTTCCCAATCTTTAAGAAACAGCCAAAAAAAAATCAACAGTGTTAAAAAGTTTACCCTTAATGATTATATAGACAACAAATATAGGCAACATTAGTGGCTATAATAATGATGGAATCCTGCAATTCCCGGTCAGTTGCAAGACACTGCAAAAATGCAATTCCTGCCACATGCTCACAAAAAAATAGCTGTCCGGAATACATATGGGTAATCTTCAAATCTATCCTTTTTTCCAGAGAGATTTCAGTAGCCTGAATCCCACATTCGAGTGCTGTATTAAGCAACAGTTTTTCTCTATATTCTAGAGCAGGGGTGTCTAAAACTCACGTCACAGCAGCGTCATGTGACATATCGGGACTTTTTTCCCCTTCGCTAAACCGGGCATGGGCATAGTCAGCGCGTGACACATCCGGCCCTTGGGCTGGGAGTTTGACAGCCCTGTTCTAGAGGGATGTCAGTTTGCCACAGTTGCTCATCGGAAACTGATGCTTTTATGTTGTTCTTAAAAGGGTACCAATTAGGAGAATGTATTTTAATTAGCAAGAATCTTCTACAATATATAAGCAATTAAATTTTGTCATTTAATTCTTAGAACCTTTTATTTGCTTAAAATTTCATAGTCTGATCTACTGAAGTAGCATTATTAATTTTTTCTTTTCCTTATTGTACACTGGGACACTTATACAGAATGTTGACATACTGTATTAAATAATCCTTCAATCATCATAGACAGGCAAGAGCTTTAAACATAAAGAACCATGTATAATTTTTCTATAAATATTTCACGAACTCCAAATTAACTCAATCTAAAAGTTACTAGAATAATTATAATTTTGTTTTGAGTCTGTTCCTAGATTGCTGGCATTAAAGCCCTCCAAAAACAATTACTTTAATTATTTAAAAGCTCATGGGTTTAATTATTTCATCTCATGGGCTGCTATTTATAGGGCTTCATTTTGTAACAATAATTATAATACTGCTACATGTAAAGGAATGGGCACTGTCTGGTGGAATAGAATATGTTTTTTCTTTCGTGCTATTTTGCCTCATGAGAACTTAGGTATATTTAATTGATGAATCAATCAATTAAAATTCATACAGTTTATTGATTGATGATAAAATACTATGTGTGTTATAAATTCTGGTGATTTTGCAGGTCTTACCTGAAACTAAATGAATATACCAGGAATAGATAATATTTTTTCTTTTTGATGATATATGTCATATTATGCTGGCAGTAAAGCAGCTGACCTTTAGTTGTGTATTTTTTTTTCAAATTTTGTGCTTTAAAAAAAACCTGGTTTCTTAAGTTCTAATAATATTCAATGAGCCTATTTTGCATTTTAAAAGAGCCCCATTCAAAAAATCAAAAAGAACTATCTCCTGCAAACTGGCTTCATCACCAAATATGCAAAGCCTAAAGTACAAATAAATTAAAAATTGTGTTTTTCTAATAAATTACATTTAGGTTACCCTCCTTAAATCTTTTGAAAACAGCAAGCCATGATAAAGAACCAAAACTTAACCATCTGTATTAATAGTAGACACAATCTTCTGAATTCCATTCTGCACACACACACGCACACACACACAAAAATCTCTGCCCAGAGATTTTCAAGACAATTAAAAATCATTGCAAGAGAAGATTAGGGAATTGATCTTTGGACAAAGCTTACTATTTAAAAGTATTAGAATAGAGTATTTTGTAAAGTGTTATTGAGTACATGGGTGTCTGTAACCCTGAGCTGTGCACTTGTCTAAATTTTTTAGAAGTCAAGGATGTAATGCTCCTATGATGCTCAAATCAAATACTTTGACCTTTAAAAAGTGAACAGTTAATAGGTTACTAAGGCTTAACTTTTGTTTCTACTTTCAAAATGTGTCAGAGTTTGAATATTAATGACATTGTTTCTTGTGGTCTAATTAGGTAAATAAATATCTTCAGAATCCCGCAAGAGCAATCAAGCTATTAAGAAAAGGAAATGAGCAGCCTGGTTACACAGAACATATTGTACCTTTCAAATATTAACCATTGTTAATTGTCTGTTGCCCCAGACAGAATGACTACAAGCCACCACATGAGAAATGAACTTGGCCCACAAAGAAACAACCGTTTCAACAAGTCCTTCGTATATGGAAAAAAATGTTTTCCTGCTGAAAAAGAAGCTTCTCATTAACATTTTCTTGTACAGTAGCAAAGGGGCATTGAGAAAAATCTTATGATGACACATGTTCTCCTCCCCCTCAATTTCTCCCCAAAGAATTCTTTATGGCATGTCTATTCTGTTACTTTTCTGTGGTGTAAACGCCATTGTCCTTAAATATGTACACACCTACCCATACCAAGTATTGCTAGAACAAGTAAGAGGAATGTGTTCCCTTATCAAAATTGCAAATATACACCCTTTGAGATTTCAGAATCCTAAGCACTGAACAACAAAATTTAGTTCAACATTTAGAGAGCCAATCATGCACACATGGAGGAAATGGAGAAAAACATATTAGAACTAATATGCCTGATGATTAAATAAGAATATCTGTTTAGAAATTGGTGCTGATATTACGTAGTCCAAAGTGAAAATATCTGAATCAGTGCTTCATAGAAAATTGCTTTTAAAAAATTCAAATGAAAGAACTAAAATCTTGGGACAAATTATACCCCTAAAAATGTTACAGGTCATAAAGCAAGCTGCATTTTTTAAAAAATTACAGCCATAAATATGTAACTGGTAATTCTATTTATGGTTTAAGTGAATAATATCAAATGTACAAGAATAGACATTGGGCTAACATTTAATATTTTGAGGATTGTGCATAGCTGTCCCATTTTGAGAAAGATATTGTAAGACTAGAAACGTATAAGAAGCAAACAACCAGAATCATAAACACAACCATCTCTTAAAAGCATTAAACTGAAAAGGGTAGGATTATTCTAATGAATTCTTTTGTATTTCAGTCTATCTACTTCAATTGTTGGGGACTATTTTTGAGTAAACTTGTTTAAGATAATGGTTCTCCTATTTAGTAGCCCAGGTTGTTAACTAAACCACTCTGTGGACTCTAGAGAAAATTAATAAATTTTCACTATTGTGTTTTTAGCACAAAGAAAAGAGCAGTTGTAATATTAATTTAACCCCTTAAAAAAAACCTTTTTTCCTATTATGGATAGTTTATCTTCCCTTGAGTCAATGTGACTGTTCTGATCTAGATGTTCTCTAAATTTCTTTAGATAAATGTCAAATGACTACTTGCAGAAATGACTACTTCTATTTGCAGAAAAAGTCACTATAACACTTTGTATAATGTTCAAACAGTGTGATAACTGAAATGATCTCACCAGAATTTTCCCCTTTTAAGTAGCTCTGATTCTTCCTCTGCTGTAGAAGAAAAAGAAAATCTCTCACTCCACTGCTCAAAAAAGCAAAGTAGTAAAGTTTTATAGTCTGTAATCGTGAGGGCGAACCTATGGCACGTGTGCCAGAGGTGGCACACAGCGCCCTCTCTGATGGCACACGAGCCATCACCCCAGTTCAGCTCCGCTGTGCATTTACACACACACCCCACCGGCCAGCTGGTTTTCAGGTCTCTGTTGTGCATGTGCGGAGGGTGGGGCGCATGGAGGCATGCACGCATGTGCGGGGGCAGGGGGCACATGCACATGTGGGGGGGCACATGTGCAGGGGGCACAAGCATTGCATTTTGGAGGTTCGGGCGAACGCGCATGCACATTAGGCACTCAGTCTGGAAAAGGTTAGCCATCAGTGGTCTATAAATTAACTGTGGGAGGCCACAGAGAACTATGGAAAAGATATAAGAGGATATCCATATGCATCTCTTGGCTAGCTTGCAATGGCATCAATGCAAGAATACAACCCATTCCTCATGTGAAGCTCTCTGAAATTATCTTCATTTTTTGAATAATGACTGGGAGGGGAAGTTGCAGTGTTTTTTTCTGCCTAACACTGGTGCATATGTTGTACTGAAAACCATCCCCATTGCTACCTAACAGAAATCTCACTTAATGGAATGCATGATGCTTCTAACACAAGAAAGTGGTATTGGAAAAATATTCTGTCTGTACATATTTAAAGTAGTTAGATGGAATGAAAATGGATTTCCATCTTAAAGACAAATCAGCAAGATGGAAAAATTACAACTGTTAACTGACCGCTAGATCTTTTTGCTCTGATCGTTATGATCTCATTAAGAACACTCTAAAATATTTTTCCTTGCTGTTTCTCTAAACTATTCTGCAAACTATCAATATATAATCTGTGCTGTAAATTTCAAGATTGTTAATTCAAGGTTCTCAGATAAAAGCATTTTTAAAAGGTTTTGTTGAAATTGGAAGATATTATGAACATATAATATATATGTAGGTCTTTGGTTATTCGGGTTTTCTCCCACGTAAAATTGGAAGTGTCTTGGCGACGTTTCGACGAAGTCTCATTCATCATCTTCAGGCTGGTGTTTTCAGCTTCGTGCTTCTAGGAGCAATGTGTGATCGCAGCTGTTTCTTCCTTTTAACTGCCAGTGGAATGTGAACTGATTGGGTGGGAGCTTGGCTGTGTTCTGATTGGGTGGAGGTATGTTCTGATTGGTTGGGGGTTTGGCTGTGCTCTGATTGGATGGGGGGGTTGGCTGTGCTCTGATTGGGTGCGGTTGTGTTCTGTTTGGGTGGAGGCTTGGTTGTGCTCGGGATAGTCTGAGTTGCAGGGGGATTTGAGCTGGTGAGCTGCGTTGCTGTTGTTTGGCTTCGTGTTCGTGGTCGTGCCACATCTTCATGGTGGATGTCAGTTTGCTTCATGTATGGATTGGAGGGGTTTAAAGTGGCTAATGGTGCAGCTGTGGTCTGGCTTCTGGTTTGTGGTCGTGCCTCATCGGTGTGGGTTTGCTTTTTGCGTGGATGTGTGGTGGTGACATCCTGTGTGGTTTTTGTGAGTGTGGGTCTGGTGTCATTCTTTGCGTTAGGGACTCGTTTGTCAATAAGGGCGGGTTTCCAAATGGCTGGTAGGCGGGAGGTATCATCTCGTTTATTCATGCTGTGTGGGCGTTTTTCTATCTCAATGGCTTCTCTGATTATTCTGTTGTTAAAGTGTTCAGTTTTGGCGATAGTTCTGGTCTTTTTAAAGTCAATTTCATGTCCTGTGGCTTTAAGGTGTTGGACCAGGGAAGAAGTTCAGCTGTGATCACACATTGCTCCTAGAAGCACGAAGCCGAAACACCAGCCTGAAGATGACGAATGAGACTTTTACGCGGGAGAAAACCCGAATAACCAAAGACACACACACACACACACACACACACACACACACACACACACACACATATTTATGTTAATAGACATTTAGCAATTTTTCACATATATATCAAAATAGTTTTAGATTTTTTAACAAAAAATTCTCTGCTTTGGTGTTGATCAAGTTATCGACTCTTTAATAAATCCCACTGCAATCTCAGACCATACTCCCATTACTCTTATAACATTGTAAACATCATAAGCCAGCCAATTCTAGCTGGTATCTGAATATTCCTCTTCTAAGAGATTCTCTTTTTATTCTAAAATATTATCTTCTTGTTATTAAAAAAAATATATTCTTTTTAAAAAATAAACAAATCAAGGTTCTGCCAATACATCAGTCCTCTGGAATCCATTTAAAGCATCCTTTTGGAAATCTATTAGCGCTCTCATCTTAACAATAAAAGAGACTCAGAGGCTCTCTCTTTTACAATTGAAAAATAAGTCTTAAGATTCATTTTTGTTACATGCCAGAAACTCACAAATGAATCATATCAAGCATTTATAGCAGAAAAGCTGAAATTGGTGCTACTGCCCATGGAACAATTGGAATGTTTCCTAATATGCAGGAAATAACCAGAAATACTAGCAATCAGGAGAGAAAGATGGAAGGTTACTGGCTTATTTTTTGGAACAAACATAATATTCCTGGAATTTAGGCCAACGATGGAGATTGTTTTCATTTACCCAGAATCTATTAATTATTTATTATTTTTATGCGCACTTATGTGAATTAAAGCTGGGGTTCCCAACCCCTGGTCCTCAGCATGCCAGAAACTGGGCCGCACAAACAAGCAAAGCCCTATCTGTGGGCTGCAGGCAGCCCACGAAACCACGCTCCCTCCAGTCTGTGGAAAAAAACACTATGGAACCAGTCCCTGGTGCCCAAAAGGTTGGGGCCCACTGAGTTAGAGACTTCTATAACTGTAAATGCAATTTTTAAATGTACAACATTCAACATTCAGCCTTCCATCCTTTCTAAGGTAGGTAAATTGAGGACCCAGTTGTGGGGCCAATAAGCTGACTTTGTATAAATATACAAAAAGGATGAAGGCTATTGCTTAGCATATTGTAAGCCGCCCTGAGTCTCCGGAGAAGGGCGGCATATAAATCAAAGCAAATATATATATATATATATATATATATATATATATATATATATATATATATATATATATATATATGTGTGTGTGTGTGTGTGTGTGTGTGTGTGTGTGTGTGTGTGTGTGTGTGTGTGTGTATGTATGTATGTATGTATATATATATATATATATATATATATATATATATATATGTATATATACATACACATACACATATATATCTATATATATCTATATTTTGTATTACAAAATCTGCGGGATTGCCTCTCCCTGAGAATATCTGCCTATTTTACTAGGTTAGGATGGGCGTCTTCAGGCACCGTTCCAGCTCTTTGGAATAGCCTCCCACTTATATCCAAGGTCTCCTTATCCTTTGAGGCTTCTAGAAGGTCATGAAGAATTGGCTCTCCCAAGCATTGGACTAGGATGATGGTTGAGCTGGGAGGTTGTTTGGTCTGGTAGCCAGGGGGAGGTGGGAGCTGGATAGTTTTGTTTTTATTCCAGTTTTTATTTATTTCTGGATCATTATATTAGATAGGCAGCCATAAATAAATACATAAATCTTCATATTTCCAAGTTCTTTCTTGTAAAAACAAACACACAGGATTTCAAAAACAGCAACAACTGGTGATCAGAGGACAAAACCACCTTTTGTTCAACCCTGAAGGACAGCACTGCAGCATCTAAATGGAGTTTATTGAAAAGAAGAAAATAGAAAAATAAGTGGAGGAGTCAAGCATACACCCAGAATTCTAAATAAAATTAATAAAATCAGGCTAATTAAATTAGTTTCAGGTTAAACCTGTTTGAGCACATTATTGTTGAGTTTCAGAATGCACACAAATTGGATGGTTTGAAAAGGGTATTTTGGGCATTTTACCAAAAAAGGACCAAAAAATTGTGGAGTTTGCTTTGCCCAGTCAGGCAAGCGTTCCACCAGCGATATCATATATCAGAAAATTACTTGATGGCTGAAGCCATTTTTCTAAGGGCAATATTATAGGCCCTGGTTACTATTTACTAGCTAAAAAGGTTTGTGTAGAAAAGCATTTGGGAATGAAAAGATGATTTCTTATCTATTCAGGGTCTCAATATGGGGCCAAATTACTAAATTAATGGATTTTGTCACTGCATCCCATTTATGCTACTATTTTAAAAATGTGGGAAACTAGTGGTGAAACTACGGAGCATGTCGAAAATAACCTGAAACAAATTGTAATTTTTTAAAAAAAAATCAAAATGATTTGGAATGCCTATAGCAATCTACTACAAAACGCCCAGCTATTTAGCAGTAGACTTTGATCATTTTCTGCCTCAGTTCTATATCAACAGTAATTTTTCCTGGTTTCACTCAAGAAATTCCCAGTCATGCTGGAAAGCAAGAACATTGAATCTAGGGTTTTCTGCATGCAAAATGATGCTTTACATTCCAGATTCTTTGGATTTAACGAATGTTGACATTTCACATACAGGAACCAATTAGAACTATGGATTTCCTCATTTGTCTCTAGTTGATTTTGAGTTAGCTTTCACTAAGCACAGATGCCTTTATGCTGAAAAGTACAGATGCCTCTCAACAAGATTCACTTTGCCAGGTTTTGACAGAACGATCAATAGAAGCATTTTTCCTCATTTCCTTATCTCTTTACAGCCTTTTCACCTTCAAGGACTCTCACTAGGTTAAGAGTTCTTTTCCTGTTTACAGTACATGCCATTTTATTACCCAGTGGATATTTTCCCTTTAAAGCTCAGAGAGATGCCCGTCTTATTTTGGAGTGTCTTTTCATCCTGTTTTCAAAGTTCTTGTCTTATTGGGAGTGATCATTTTCAAATATTTTCAGCAGCTTATGAATTAATATTTTGTAAAAATGATGTGACTGCCCCTTCAACAATTTTTCTGTTCTACCCAATAGGTTTCTCTTGCTGAAGGAGTTTTAGCACATTTTACTTTTAAGATGTATGGCAAACCTTAATAGATCTGCATGAATAATGATCTAACAAGAGGAAGCCACTAAATCAGTGGTGGGTTGCCCCCAGTTCGCACCGGTTCTATAGAACCAGTAGTAAAACCGACGGGAGGCTCCGCCCACCGACCCCGACATCATCAGAATGTGCATGTGTTCTGTGCATGCACAGAAGAGCATGTGCAAGCAAAGCAAGTACGGACATGCGGCCCCGTTGCAAACCAGTAGTAAAGGTAAGTAGAACCCACCCCTGCACTAAATGTATATAACATTAAAAGATAATTGGATAATAAAGCCAGCAAGAAATTTTTTGGAGCATGACTGGTCATGACAACAGTTATACTGCTGTGGAAGGAATGTCTACTATCTATATTACAAAATACCTTAGGGAATCTGTGGTTGACCTTACATATCACATTTAGCCATAAAAAGATCTGGCTTTGTATGTGAATCCAGCCACGGCAGTATATATACAAGATTTACAGCTCACCATGTTTAAACCTAATCAATTGTGCTTCATTCAAGAAACCATTATTAAATAAACCACTGCTTAATATAATGTGACAAAGCTTCCATCTGCTCCATTTATAGTTATTATGTCATTGAGAACTTCAGCATTTCCCAGCCTGGGTACAAGTGTTCAGGAGCCAAAACAAGAAAACTATGATTATTAGCTGCAATCCAGCAAACTTTTCAATGAAAGACAATAAGCACACAGTTTAATACTGCCACTGAAGTTAATCAGATTGTTTTGTGTTGTTTTTATTAGATGATGATTACAACTGCCACCCAGATAACTATTTAAATGTCCCTGATATTCAAGTCATGCATCTTGACCTATTTCAAAGTAATCTCTTCAGTCTAAAAAAACCAACATTCCACCATCAATGTCATAACAATAACAGTAATTCTGGTCTTCCATTCACGTACTTTAAGAAAATTCAGCAAATTTCTTCAGTGAATAGATTTAAATGGGGTATTTTTCCTACTTTCCCATGCCCTATTTTATCACTTTATTTAAAATGTTTTTATATAACTAATCAAGTTAATGCTCCAGATTTTTATAGGATAATTCCAAATCAAAGCAAGCAAAAAGATAAGCCAACTGAGTCATTTGATTTTATAATCTTGGGTATTATTTACAATATATTTTCACATTTAAGTTAGTTACATCAATTGTTCTTTAATGGCAAAGATCGTTATACCAAAATAAGTGAATAGTACTATTTGTGCTTTCAGAAATAATTTAGTGTAGCAAAAGGTGCCCAATCTGTCAGAGCCACAGCCATCTCCACATCTTGGATTCTCCCATTCAAAAATAGCTGCCAATTACACTTTTTAATGTTACAGAAATAAACTGATGTCACATTGTTTACACTGAATATAAATCCTTGCCCTGTCTGTTCTTGGCTCTACCCATTGGCTACTCATTGGCTTTACTAACGAGGCCTCTGGATTGTTGAAATGTGGCTATTGAATGAACAAAGTTATGAATTGCTGGCCAAGGACATTCTCAAAGACACTGCCTCACAGCATTGTTTGTACAAATTATGAAGACTTTCCTGTGATGAAAAAGATATTCAGCTATGTCCAGTTCATTGCTCTGAACAATCTGCTAACAATAGGGTGAAGTTATAAACCTCTCAACTGATCTCATTCAGATCTCCTTGAAGTCAACACACCCAGCTGAACAAATAAAATCAGACCAGTTATAGATGACAAAACGCTAATACCTCTCCCTCTGGGTTCTGAATATTGAGAGAAGGGGGGAATTAGTAATATCAATTGAGAGTCACCAGGAAATGGAAAAGTCATGAATGTTGTCTTATAATGTGTGACAGTATGTGCATATTGCCAACTTTCAGTGAGTATAAATTGGCACAGCTGCGTGACTTGCTATGGGCCAGCCAAGAATGAATGACATTATGATTGTGCTGTCAACTGCCAAATATTCTTTCCCATTTCTAATAATTACAAGTTGACTTCCTGATTGAATTTCTCCCACCAATAAAGATACTTCTGAACTCTTAAGAAAAAAGCCCCACCTCTACACATTATTAAACTGAGCAATGTCTTTTTAAAAAGGTTCTTGAAGACATATTAACATCTGCATTCAACCCCTGGGCACACTCATCCATTGGCATCAGTGGTGGTATTCAGCCGGTTCTATCTGGCTCGGGCAAACTGGTAGCAGTGGTTGCAGGAGGCTCCACCAACCCACCCGGATGTCATCACGTCCTTTTTTTGATTATTTGCGCATGCGCGGAAGTCCCTGCACACACGCACACTCACATTTGCAAACCGGTAGCGAAAATAAATGAATACCACCCGATTGGCATGATATGCTGATATTTGGTTGTCCCATGTCAACCAAATGACGTTGCCGGACACTTTCCCATTGTCTGGAGACTGTGTGGGCAAGGCTGGGAGAGAACAGGCTTCAGCTCAATTGTAACAGGACCAAGTGGCTGTGGGGGAGCTGGTTCCCCCTGGATCCAGACATTTTTTTGTTTTTAGTTTAAGTGCTAAAGTTTTAGCACTTACCCAGACAGAGCTGGTGTTCAGTTGGTGGGAAGAGGGAGAGGGCATCCTCTTGACTCAACTCCTGCTCAGAAAGCAGATGGCAGCTGCTGTCAGGAGAGCCTTTGCACAGGTTCCATTTGTGCGCCAATTGTGCCATTTTCTGTATTAGAAAAACCCTATTCTTAATAACACTTGCATTAATCATTTCCTGTATGGATTACTATCCTTTACCCTACATGAAGGTGTTTTTGAAGAGTGTTCAGAAGCTATGACATGACCAGAATGCAGTGGCATGGACAGTTCTGGGCATTTAACGATCTGGAAAGTGCAATTTATCATACAGATAGCCCTCGACTATTCTGAAGTCTACATACAGGGTTGTATTCTACATATGAACCGGTGTACAAGTATGTGTGAGGCCTTATACTTCTGGTACATTGAGAATTAATTGTATAAAATTTAATACTGGGAGCTCTCAATTTGCAATCACAACTGGGATTGGAATGTCCATCGCTAAGTGTTGCAGTCATTAAGTGAGTCGCATCCTATTTTACAACCTTTTCTGCTGTGGTTCTTAAACAAATCTTTGTAAATCAAACAGATCTTTGCTAAATGAAACATTTGTTAAGTGAGCTTTGCCCCATTTTATAACCTTTCTTGCCACAGTTGTTACGTGAATCATTACAGTTGCTAAGTTAATAATGTTAAGTGAATCTGGCTTCCGCATTGACTTTGCTTGTTGCAAAACCTGAAGTTCTTTCTGTTCATATAATTACCTAAACAATACTCTACATTTTAATGGAACCCTAGAAATTTTGCAGCACAAAAACCTGGCCACATGGTGCTTTACTCTTTCATGAACTATGTGCAGTTTCAAGTACATAGGCCCAAGGTCCTCATATAGAAAACTATAGCCTGATGGTATCTCATAATAGTTTCCACAGCTTATCCAAAAGCAATATGCACTTTCTAGTTTTTTAAAGTACTCAGTACTGAGATAGCAAAAAGGCACTTGGTAGATATAGTCAGATTGAGCTGGAATAAAAAAAACTATTAACAGCAAGGTGTATTGGCTCATTTTTCAGTGGTGATCAGGGATGAAATGCTACCGGTTCAGACCAGTTCACCCGAACCGGTAGAAAAAAATGCTATAGGTTTGGGTGAACAGGTATTTCCAATGATCAGCTGTGTGACGATCAGCTGTGCCGCACAATTTATATTCTCCAGAAAGCAGGAAATCCTGTTTTCTAGGAAATCTAAATTGCATGGCACAGCTGTTTCCCCCCTGCTGTTCTACTTACCTTTGCAGACTCAGAAAATATTCTTAATCCTCCTTTTTCAGTGTTGCGCAGTAGCGCCTGCGGTGCGCCTGCATACAAAGCGTGTGTTTGGTGAGCACCATGCATGCGCACGCGAAGCAGACCAGTAGCGAAGCGACTTCAGAGCATTTCACCCCTGATGGTGATGCATTCACCTTTGGGAGACCTGAAAGAACAGGTTTGGGACTGATCTTCACAGAGAAAATCTATGTGGTTGCTAGAAGTTGAAAATGACATGATGGCACATAATCAAATCAAATTTTTAAAAAATCAACCGTAGGAAAAATAAATAATACCTGTGAATGAATGTATAGAAAGCTAGAACTGCAGCAGCACTACAAAACTGAGAGGTTCTCTTTACAAAACAACTTAGAAGCCACAAATTGTTGGTAAGGTAAAACACCTGAAATCATAGAATCAAAACTAGGAGATTATTATTATTATTATTTATTGAATTTATATACCGCCCTACTCCTAAAGGACTCAGGGCGGTGAACAGCCAAAAGATAAAATACATATAATACAAATGTTAAAAAACCAATTTAAAATACAATTAAATAATTTGGCCCAGAAAACAAATTTAAAACACCCCAATTTATAAGACAAATTTAAAATTTAAAAAACAGTTTAAAAGAAAAGTTAGGCCAGGCCACCCTCTTGAAATAGGAATGTTTTGAGGGCACGGCAGAAAGTGCGCAGATCCGGGATCCTCCGTATCTCCGTGGTGAGCTCGTTCCAGATGGCGGGTGCCCCCACAGAGAAGGCTCTCCCCCTGGGGGCTGCCAGTCGACACTGTTTGACCGACGGCACCCTGAGAAGCTCCTATGGGAGCATACTGATCGGTGAGAGGCTACTGGTGGTAGAAGGCGGTCTCGTAAATACTCCGGTCCTAAGCCATGGAGCACTCTAAAGGTGGTAACCAAAACCTTGAAGCGCACCCAGAAGACCACCGGGAGCCAGTGCAGCTCGCGCAGGAGGGCGGTCACATGGGAGCACCACGTCGCTCCCATAACCACCCGCATGGCCGCATTCTGGACCAGCTGGAGCCTCTGGGTGCTCCTCAAGGGGAGCCCCATATAGAGAGCATTGCAGTAGTCCAGGCGGGAAGTGATGAGGGCATGAGTGACCGTATTTAACGAGTCCCAATCCAAAAAGGGACACAACTGGTGAATCAGGCGAACCTGATAAAAAGCCCTCCCAGCCACAGCCGTCATTATTAGAGATAATCTAACCTAGTGCTGCCTGAGTACATAACATTCCAAGTTAATGCATATGGGTGCTAGTTTCTGCTCAAAGACATGCAGAGAGCATAAGACTTTCACTTCAGTTGCTTTTGGATCCTATGAGGTATCTACTACTATTCAATCATTATCTTCTCAGGAGATGTAATCCTTGCTTCTAAAGCAGCAAACCCTCCCAAGTTTTCCTGTATGTTGTAGTCTTTTATCTTTCTTTCTTCTTTTTTTTTTGCCTCAGTTAAACATATCCAGGACCCTCTTTTATCTTATTGAAGACCCTTTTTATCTTATTTTGCCTAGGATAAACATATCCAGGATGAGGTTTTTTAGCCTTACACGCTTTGTTGTTCATACACTTTCATTCCCCTTGTAAGCACCAATTCCAACTCTTCAGATCTTTTTTTAAATGACTGCAGTTAGAAATTGATACAACACTCAAGATGAGTTCTGCAACATTTTATGGAACAGTAGCTATTCCTGCAAATTCTTTCATGTGATCAGACTGACAATATACAGAACATTGGCAGGACTGTGTTTTAAGTCTGATATACTGATATATTTACACAACATGTTGGGAATCATGTTATGTCAATAGTCCTGAAACCATGTTTGATGAGTAATATAAATATACATTTTATTAAATGAATATATCTGTAAATGAGATACAAGTAAGATCAAGGTGAAACAAGTCTTCACATTCACACTAAGTGCTTGTTGGGATGTTACTCTGGGTCATTTCCAGTTTGGTTTGCATTCAGCACACTTCCGGTTCATCCCTATATTGAGATCAGAGCAAGCACATAACTCAAGTCAGTTCAGCTAGCAAAGCTACAGCTTAATATTTACTTATTAAACATCAACAGAAAGAAAAATAAATAAAAGAAAAAGCAAAACAGTTAACTGGTAAAAACAGGATTAAAAGTAAGCAAAAGTAGAGATAGTGAAAGATATAAGAAGGGAAAAAATATACTGCTGAAAAAAATAAAGGGAATACAAGCAGAAGACATCCGAGATCTGAATGAATGAAATAGCCTTATTAAATACTTTGTTCTTTACATACAGTAGTTTATACACTGCTCAAGCAACTAAAGGGAACACAAAACTACTGTATGTAACGAACAAAGTATTTAATAAGGCTATTTCATTCATTCAGATCTCGGATGTCTACTGCTTGTGTTCCCTTTATTTTTTTCAGCAGTGTATATTTTCTATATCTATCATAGGGTTGGGGTTGATTTCCTTCTCTAATTCACCTAGTGGGATTGATGGTATCACACTTTGCAAATTATATCTTCTCTATTTCTCTTATTTGTTTCCATTTAGGTAAACCTCTGGAAATGTTACATCAGTGCTTAGTCACAGCAATAATGAGTGATGAACTCAGTCCAAGCAGTGAAGATAGGTCATTGGTGTACCCAAATTCCTGATGCCAAATGGGTTTGTTTTTTTTTTAACATTGTTCTATGCTGAATGAGGTACAGTTTGGCCACTTTATATACAGTAAAATTTAAGTTGAGGTAAAGTTTCCTTCTTTGGACATAAAACATTCCACTGAAAGCATAATACTATAGTTTTACAAGCAGCCTTTCCTTAACACTGCAACCATGGGAGATACAATCTCTACGGTCGGGCGTGGGGTTGAAAAACACAATGGTTTGCTAGAGTTTAGAGATTGACAAACATGGCAAGTAAGAGTTTAATACAGATTATTTATATAAGCAAGAAAAAATGAATCCAGGAAGGTGGGGAGGCAATCACGAGTATGAAATTTATAAGAGTGACTAGAAAGATTACATTCAGTTAAAGTTTCAATTGATATCTAGTCAGAACCTCACATTTATGTACGGAAAGGAAGATTTTCACAAATGGAAAAATGATCTTCCCTCAAACCCAGCAGAGCTGTGTTTACACAGAGATAATGTTGAGCATTATTCAACAGATATTCTACAATTGGAATTGCACCATAACTAGACCATAAGAAATCTCCTTTAACTGCCCAGGAGGCTAACATGGGAGCTAGGTGACATAGTGCCATGCCAAGTTAGCATGTAAAGGGAATCTGAATTTTGGAAAATTTAAATATGCACACATTTGCCCAAAAATTAGTTCCCAGTGGGAACTTCTGGATGCTGCAGAATTTCCACCTATGTGGAAAATTCTATGGGGGAGTAAACTGACATGCATAGTTACCGCTTTCTGAAATATCAGACCAAGCTTTTGCAAGAAGAAATGTTCCTTCTTTACCTGTTTATGTTCAATCAAATCTGGCGTACTGCTTTGCTGTGCAGAGAATGTGAAAACTTTAGAGCAAGCAATTAAATAACCACTTAGCAATTCTATCTAAAAACTAGTTGCAAATGCCACTTGTCAAAAACAAAACAAGTAGCCCTAGTCAAAATCTAAGTAAAGTGATGGGAAAAGTTTATCAGCAGTTTTAAAGTATGTGTATAGGATAAATCAAGAGGCTCATCAGGAAAGCTAACAGCCTGGGTTTGAGTTCTGAGCGCCGTATGACAGGGTGAGCTCCTGTCCTTACCCCAGCTTCTGTCGAACTAGCAGTTCGAAAGCATGCAAATGCATGAAGATAAATAGGTATCACTTCGGGTACATTTGGGAAGGTAGCAGCTTTCTGTGTGGCTCGGCATATCATCATGCTGGCCACATGACCACGGAAATGGTGTTCAGGCAATGCTGGCTTGATTAAGAAATGGAGTTGAGCACTGCCCCCTAGAGTCAGACATGACTAGATAGTCTGTTATAAAACCATGTCCATATTGTACATATTGTCCAACAAACTAGAGTGGGGCAGTTCTATATATACTTCCAAGCTTTGTACTAATCTGTATTATTATCTCTCAGTTTCATTTCTGTAGCTGCACAGGGCTTATGATTCTGCATTTGAATTCTACAAAATAACTTTCAAATTCCCCCAGAAAACTTCCATGAAAACATGGAAGCATGGATAGCATTTATTCCAGGGGTGAAATCCAGCAGGTTCTGACAGGTTCTGGAGAACTGGTAGCAGAAATTTTGAGCAGTTCAGAGAACCGGCAGCAGAAATTTTGAGTAGTTCGGAGTAGTTCGGAGAACCAGCAAATACCACCTCTGGCTGGCCCCAGAGTGGGATGGGAATGGAGATTTTGCAATATCCTTCCCCCAGGAGTGGGGAGGGAATGGGGATTTTGCAGTATCCTTCCCCTGCCACACCCACCAAGCCACACCACACCCACAGAACTGGTAGTAAAAAAAATAGGATTTCACCACTGATTTATTCTAATTGTCTGAGGCAACAATGCCCCATTTGTAGGAAACATTTTCCCCCGTATAATTATTATTGAAATATTCTTCATGGCAACTGTAAATACAAATATATTTTAACCTATCTCTCTAAAGTTACATCATTATTCATTACTTTCTATAAACTATCCTAATTATCACAGTCATAAATCAAATTTCATTTTTTTCATTGTTATATAAAATGTCCATGTGATGCCTTTACTTAAACATATCCCTAAAATGAAAACTATGGCATCGTCTATTATGACATTTTTCCCTTTCCTGATGGATTTTTAAATAACTATATTAATAAATGCTTTTTATTGTTGTTTTCTTTTTTTTCCTGATTACAAAAAGGCTCTTGATCTATCCTCCAAAGATTTTAGTCCTTAGGGATAATCATAGCAACTACCTAGAGAGAGGTTTGAGACAATGGGAGCCTGGAAACCTAGAAGAAAACAAGTATATTCAAAGAGAGAGAACAGTGTTTTATAATGACAAAGAACTGTATTATTTTCAGATTCTTGACTTTGCAAAAGACTGGGTAGTAGTAAGCCAAGAATCTGAATATTCTTGGAGGAAAAGTCCACAATCCACAACGTGGGGATAATATTTATCAAAAATATCCAAAATGTTATAAGTAAGCAAGCTGTTAGACACTTCTAAATATTTTAATCAACTGGAAGAAAGTACACCCTGGCATGGCATGGGGAAGGTAGAAAAATGAAACTGAGAATGCCATTATTTTCCTTGTGGCTATCAGAGTTGGGTAGCCTATAAATTAAATACATGCCTCTACTTCTGAACTAGAATCAGAGAATTTTGTGAATGGGCCTCGCAAAACACATTAAGGACTGTCTGTCAAAATAGAGCATCAACTGTAGCACCAACTATTTATTTAGCACCAACTTTTTATTTTATTTTATATAGCACCAACTATTTATTTAGTTCTGCTTTATGCCTTTCTCAAAACAAATAGTATCATTGTAAGGCAGTAAAGAGCAATTCGATTGTTGTTACATTTGCAAAGCTGGTGCTAAAAAAATATTGATTAGAGCCAATCTAATTTTGATAACAGAATCTAAGCTTCAATCAACAACTCCATTATGTAAAGATGAAAGGGATGGTGGCAGAAACAATCTCTTTCTTGCTCCGTTCCAACATGATCATTAAAACAGCATAAGCTTGCACAGTCATACAAACTGTATCTTTAACCAGTCACTTTTCATCCTCAGATCTTTAATGATATATAATATGTGGGCTTTGTCACCTGTAACAATCCTTAGCCTTACCAAACTAAAAAGGAGCTGCTTCAAAAAGCTGTAACAACTGGAACCTAAAAACCAACATGCAGTTTTCGTGAGTATGTTCCACTGTATATGAAGTCTATATATTGTGACTCCCTCCTTGTCCACCTTCACTTGACAGAGGATTAATCACAATAAAGAACTGAACTGCATGACTGAGTTTTGCAAACCACTGTAACTGTTTTAATCATGAGACTATTTTGGTTGGCTGCACAGAGTACTCATGGTTAACCTCCAGTCAGTGAGGTTAATCTGGCATGCAAGATTATCCAATAAAGCCTACAAAGCTTTCCAATATTTACGTGGCCCTTCCAAGAAAGCCCTACCCATATTCTCTTCCTTCTTTCCAAAGAAAACAGAGTTGCCCTGTTACTTCTTCTGAGCAGCACACTAGAAGGTAGCAAAGGCAGGAATTTTGTTACCTTGAAGCTCCACCATCCACCAAGCTATGGGGAATGTATTTGAAGGACAATGGCAAAGTTTTCCCTAACTGTAGATAAAAACACTTTCTTGAAAGGGGAGGTTTTTTTTAGTACCACAAATGAACTTATATTTTCTCTGCTATTAGGCTCTGGAATAGCACATGATACAGATGAGGGAAAGGAACCTGGGAAATTGCTGGAATGGGATTTCTACATGACTAAAAGTGAAGAGCTGGACTCCAGCTATGCTTGTTCAATTTCTTTCCCATGCCAAAGAGAACTCCAAGAACATTGGTGAATAGATGAAGCATGTTACAACAGTCTTCTTCAACTAAATGCCCTCTCAGTAAGTTGGAGGACAGTTCCATAATTCCAATCCAGTCATCATATAAATTGAAAATTTTAAGCAATGCACTCCAACATATCGCCAAACTGGGAGACAATATCACAGAAAGCATGAACAAACCGATTCTGTTTATTTATTTATTTAAACTTTATATGCTACCCTTCTCATCAATATGATGACACTTTCCTTGGAGGGCCAGGTACACATTGAAAGTTTTGTAGGTTTTATTGGATAAATTATTTATCACATTTATATGGCTGCCCATCTCATAAGAAGTGACTTACATATGTAATTCACACTCAACATGACAAAGAGTCTTATAAGTTGATAGCATGACAGTACCTTCCTTTCCTAGCTCCTTGGTCATGTTGTTGTTGTTGTTCTTAGTTGCAAAGTCATGTCCGACACATCGCAACCCCATGGACAATGTTCCTCCAGGCCTTCCTGTCCTCTATGATCCTCTGGAGTCCATTTAAGCTCACGCCTACGGCTTTGGTGACTCCATTCAGCCACCTCATTCTCTGGAGTCCTCTTCTTTTTTGCCCTCAATCTTTCCCAGCATTAGGCTCTTCTCCAGTAAGTCCTTCGTTCTCATTAAGTGGCCAAAGTATTTCATCTTCAGGATCTGGTCTTCTAAAGAGCAGTCTGTCACTGCATTAAGTGTTTAATGTTTCTTAGAATACATTCGGGTTTTCTTTCTTTGAAAGTATACAGCATCGAAAACAAGATCCATTCACCTCTAATTAATTACAGTTTCCCCAGAGGCAGAATGAGGCTGATTAACGCTTCAACACAGTAAGGGTTGATCTCCTCTAGGACTGACCGGTTTGATCGCCTTGCAGAACATATTTAAAAGTAAGGTTCATTTTATCTATTACTTCTATTTATCTATTATTGCTAAATCTCCAATCAAGTCCCAGTAAGGTTTGTGTCCTTTAGACAATCCCTGGCCACTCAGTGAATTTACTGTCATTAGACAAGCATCAGTTGTCAGGAGATATATTATAGGTAGATCTTGGCAATACATTCTCCTTCCTCCTTCTTCCCTTGTTTCTAAGGAGATTCTTTGGTTTCCACATGTTCTGTATTGCTTGTGGAAGGAATATTATACTGCCTATGTCTGAACTCAGTCTGCGTTCATATAGTATTCAAATGGAAAGAGGTAAGTATGCTTGAGTATTTGGAAATGTAGATAAATAGGGGCCAGCTCTGCATTATGTGGAGCTAGTCAGATATAAATATATTTGACTAGCCCCAGATAAGAATTTAGGGACCTTTTAGTAGGATAAAAAGATCCAGGCCTCTTACCTATAACAATTTAGGCTCTTCCTTGTGTTGAGCTGATGAATACATCAGTATTTCTCAATCTTGGCAACTTTAAGATGTGTAGACTTCAACTCCCAGACTTCCCCAGCCAGCATGTTGGCTTGGGAATTCTGGGAGTTGAAGTCTACACATCTTAAAATTGGCAAGGTCAAGAAACAATGGATCACACGGACCTTTTTCTAATTTTTTCTTTCTTTCTCAGAAGCTTTAGAATACTGCAATGACTTCCCAGACTACCCACATCTACATTATTTCCTCTTGGTCTCTCATCAAGTGTCAACCAAGTCCCACCAGACTTATCAGCTGAGACCGACAAAGGGCTGCCACCTACTGGGATTGTTTACCTAATGCTGTATCAAAATAGATACAAGTGACATGAATTTGCAAAAAAAAAAAAAAAAAGTCTTCAGACATCATCTTTAAAAATGTCTTTTTAAATTGTCAAATGCTAACCAATTTGAAAATGTTATAGATAGAGGGATTTGGACACAGATAACGCAAGATTCTGGATTTGTTTTTTAGGGTAGAAGTATTAACAGCAATCTGAGGATCGTACAGGAGCCTTGTCTCTCCCCTCCACCACACACTCACACAGTAAGGAGTTTCCTTCTTAGAGGGAAGGACAGAGCCAGAGCTAATTTATAAACAGGGACAAGTGAATTTGGGAATTCTGTGGAGGGTATTGGCTTTCAATGCTTAAAGCTAGGATTGTCACTGTTGGTTCTCTGTTCCTCCCCTCCGCACAAACTTTCTTTCCGATGTTGTATCTCAGGGTCTGGCTGCAAAAACCCTTCTAGATTGCACTACTGTTCCCATCCTTCCCACCCCTAGCCTCGATAATTTTGCAACAAGCTGATTTCATGATCAGATTGCAGGGGGAAAGCTTTGCATTCTTTCCGCAGACTTTACGTGGTACCAACCTAATGCCTAAACTTTTTGAAGAACTTTACATCCTCATCGCCACCTTACAAATCAGCTATTTCATAGATCCTCCTATTCTGGGAGGGAGGGAAGCCTTGAAAGCCGGCCTACCAATGTAGCGAGACTTACTTTCGAGTAAACACTTGTTACACGCACTAAGTTTGGCCTCTGACTGCCAATCGAAGCCACAGCGGATGGGGCAGGATTTTAACACGGGTCATTCTCTTGCTGCCTATGCCCGTTGACTGCCGAACTAATTTCCTTGTCCTTAATGGCTTTTCGAATAATGAACCGGGCATCTGGCAGTAAAGGGAGAGGTTAATGCGTGGGAATAACCCCTTTCAAAGCCAAGAACTGCAAGGAAAGCGCGCGCCCGAGCAGGGAAATCTCCCATAAGATTTCAGACTATGGGAACAATGGACAATACAGCGCCAGCAGCCATCCTAGGAAATGCCAAACGACTTTCTCTTTTACGCTACACATTTAACTCCGGCCCACGCTTGGCTGTAATGACAAGCCAGTCCCTTCTGCCACAATTAATATGCTTGCCCGGAGGACAGAATAAGGAGCATTAGCGCACTTTCCCTTTTTCAGGTCAGCGGTGCTATTAATTCTTTCAGATGCTTTGGCTCGTTGGGAAGCAGCCGGAAGTGTGCTGGGTGGGTTTCTTAAGGAGTGGGGGGGGGGAGGGGGGAAAACCCACGCGATTTTTTTCAAGGGGTTCGCCTATGGAAGGTTCGCCTATGGAAGGAAAGCTACCGGGGATCCTATAAAAAAAAAAGTAAGGCACAAGGAAGGAAAGAGAGAAGGGAGGGGGGAGGAACACCGGAAAAATTATTTTAAAGAGGAAGGGGGTCCACGATCAATGCAACTTGAGTTGCAGAATGAAACACCCGGCTGTGAAGTGCCCTTAACAAGCGCGTTTATGTAGGGAAAACATGGAGAGCCCTTTTGTTCTTCCTTTAATTGGACCATTTGTTGTATAATCGCTGGGCTGCTCTGCTGGAGCTTCAACAGAAGGAAACTCGAGCCCCAGACGCGCGACTCTAGTGGCTGTGCCTTCCCCTCTCCCGCTCCCTCCCCCCCCCCCCGCACCTTTCTTCCTTCCTCCCGCTGAGCTGCTGTTGCTGCTTGTTTGCACTCGGCTTATCCGGAGCGGAAATTCCTTTCCGTTTTTGTGAATGACAAACTCATTAACAATTCATCAACACAACCTGTTCCAGCCGGCCCGTTTCCACGGCAACCGCCCCTTCCGCAAGCGCTGATTGGCCGAGCGAGAGAATGTATCCATTGAGACGTTCCATGTTTGTATCCATTGAGGAACTGCCTGGCGCTGAAAGAGGGGCGATAGTGTGCAGGGTTGATTAAAAGGGACATTGATCACAAGAGGACTTGAAAGAAAGAAGGAAAGCAAGCAAGCAAGCAAAATAGGAGGCAAAGAAAGAAAGAGAAGGAGAAGAAGCAGGAGAGGAGAAAAGAAATAGGAGCCCAGGCCATGAAAAGCTGCATACGGGAGCGGTAGATAGAGCAGTAATTGCCCCGGGTCTAGTTAAATCGCTCTACCTACCTTTAATGCATTTACTTGTCCTGTGCAAAAGAGAAAAAAAAAGCGCTTCTACACATGTACTTGTAATTGCAGGAACTAAAGAGCGATGCTAACGTATCTAAACTAAGGGAGTCCCCGGCAACGCTCCAGAGAAAGCAGCTCTCCCAAGACGAGAGCAGCACTTCGGCTTGCAACGCGCACAGCGCTGCGGAGAGACGGGTTAGCCGACTCCCTTCACCCGGAGGCTAAGGCGGAAAAGGCGAGCAACGGGCGCCCCCCCCCCCGGGCTCCATCCCGCCGGTCGCCGTGGCTCTCTGGATAGGGGCGCTTTGCGGAGCGGCCCCCCCAGCCTGGCCCGCCCGAGTCCTTCCTCATGCTAGATACGCTTCGCTCGCCGGTAGCCTCTCTCGCGTCGGACATGGCGATCTGCAAGACGGTGGCGTGGCTAAACGAGCAGCTGGAGCTGGGCAACGAGCGGCTGCTGCTGATGGACTGTCGCCCGCAGGAGCTCTACGAGTCCTCGCACATCGAGTCGGCCATCAACGTGGCCCTGCCGGGGATTATGCTGCGCCGGCTGCAGAAGGGCAACCTGCCGCTGCGCGCTCTCTTCGCCCGGGGCGAGGAGGAGCGCGAAAAGTTCGCCCGCCGCTGCGGAACCGACACCGTGGTCCTCTACGACGAGAACAGCAGCGACTGGAACGAGAACACGGTGGGCGACTCGGTGCTGGGGCTGCTCCTCAAGCGTCTGAAAGACGACGGCTGTAAGGCCTTCTACCTGGAAGGTGAGGGGTTAACCAGGTCGGCTCCGCTGTTCTCCCGCGGGGTTTTTTTTTTTTTTTTTTTTTTTGCCTTTTGCACCCAGATCCGCGGCGTCTCTCCCTCCCCCGCCCCCATTCGTTTTTGCCCTTATTCCTTTAGCACCAGCCCCCGGCATCTGGCCGCCCGGCGCCTTTGCCCTGCGTGGCCCGAAGCGCAGAGCTGCCAGATGGCCCTGGAGTTGTAAAGAGATTAAAACCTCTTGTAGGCTCCAGGCTGCAAACCCTCCCCTCCCCCTTCCCATGTTTTCAATCCTTTGAACTAGTTCTTGGGCTGGCTTGGAAGCAAACTCCCCGCCTCTGTAGTCCGGTGGATGAACGGAACTCTCCTCTTTGTTAAGGATTCCCCTCGTAGGGAAAATCCCGATTCCAGAAAAACGACGTAGCAAGTGCCTGCCTCTGGCGTCAAACGCCTTGTGCCTGCCCCTTCCAAAGAGAAAGAGCCCGCTCTGGGCGGGGGGGGGGGGTGGAGAGGAGGGGAATCCTCAAGCAGCATTTTCAGCTTCCTTCCCCAGGAATAGTCTGGGCTCCGAGGTTGTCAAATCAAGCTTAGCTCTTCAGAAGAATAATATGCATTGCTTCCTAAAATTCCTCTTCCCTAAGCCATTAATACCCTTCTTCACCGAAAATATTATTTCAAAGGAGCATCCTGCTGTTTCAATTAAGGATACTGTATAGAGGCTCTGTAGGGGTAAGGAAATCTTTTCAAGCAAAGGATGCCCTTAAGGAACAGCCAATTGTTCTACTGCATCTTTGGTTGAAAAGCCAGTGAGTAGCTCTGGCATCCCTAACCCGATACCACCCAAAGAGGTACTTTACAGATCATGTAATCCAGTTTCCGGATCAGTGATGAACTACAGATCTTGATCCCTCTGCATACTACTGTTCCTGCTGGTTGGAGTGGCATAAGCTTTGCTATTTGAAGGTTATCAAGATGTGGGGGAGCTGAAGCCAAAGGGAAGGGTAGGGTTTGAATTTTTTAGCACCTTGAGCTGCCTGCTTAACACTGGAGGCATATGTGAGGGTTCAGATAAAAGCATCTGAATGTTTAAGCGATTGGAAATTTACTGTGTATTCTTTAAAGGCTTTAAAGGTCTGATTAATAGTTGATGTGCTGCGGCTGTTGGATCAACTGTAATGGTGGATGGCCTAAATCCAGTTACATAGATTTCATTTTACTAAGGGACACTATAGCTATGTTTATGTTTAGTTTTATTCCACTAAACTCCACAGAAGAGAAATATTTCAATTTTCTTCACTAATATCTCCTGGGTTTGTTTGTTTTTTTTACAGCTGCATCAGTCCCTTTTCAGTTTTCTAATGTTTTTAAACCATAAAGTGTCCCGGGACGTCTGGCTCTAGCAGTTTATAGGAGCTCTAAAGGGAACTCTCTTTAATTCCAACCCTTTCTTTTTCTTTTCTTCCCAGGGGGTTTCTGCAGGTTCCAGGCAGAGTATGCCTTGCACTGTGAAACTAATCTAGACAGTTCTTGTAGCAGCAATTCTCCGCCTTTGCCAGTCTTGGGGTTGGGCGGTCTCCGAATCAGCTCTGACTCATCTTCAGATGTGGAATCCGATATTGACCGAGATCCTAACAGTGCCACCGACTCTGATGGCAGCCCTTTGTCTAACAACCAGCCTTCCTTCCCTGTGGAAATCTTGCCATACCTCTACTTGGGCTGCGCCAAGGACTCTACTAACCTGGATGTTCTCGAAGAGTTTGGCATTAAATACATATTGAATGTCACCCCCAACCTGCCCAATCTCTTCGAAAATGCTGGGGAGTTTAAGTACAAGCAGATCCCTATCTCTGATCATTGGAGCCAAAACCTATCCCAATTCTTTCCTGAAGCAATCTCTTTTATAGGTAAGGTTGAAAAATTAGTTCCTGTCTTTGATAGCATAGATGTTGCTAGCAGCAAGCCTTCTCCAAAGACAACTTCATAATGCATTTTTTCACACATTTTTCAGATCACAAGAGATGTCTCTAGCTTTATCCATTTCTGCTGGCATAATTTCAATTTACAGTGTACAGTTGATCTTTTAGTTATTGATCTTGTTGTGAAAATGGATAAGGAAAAGAGATATCCTAGGGTGGAGGGGTCTTTATTTTTGCTGTTACAATTTTAGTTTTTAATAAATGCTTTTTATGAAGAATGATATCCATGTTCACTGCATTTTGTGCTTTTTGTTTTTAAATAAGCAATAATTTGAGGTAGAATTGTACCAGATACTTTTTAATCTTAATTTAGCTTTATTGATTACTTTCATTAGACCAAATATTTTTGTCTGTATATTATCTTAGAAATATATGCCATCAAATGTTACAGTTTCAAAACTTCTTGATGGCTTCTGATTGAAGTGAATCTGATCAATTCAAAATTTAGTAATTTAGTAAACAAGAATCAGCATGGATAGGTTATGTTGCATGCTTATGGCATGCCTTTTTATCATGAAATCACTCTCAATTCAAATAATCACTATAATTTGGATCTGCCCCATCATGGATGTAGTATCTGTAGGACATTGGTTAAGCAATCCTGGTTTAGCGAATTTCTTAAAATATGTTCAAACATGCCTTTTCTTGGGAATACCAGCTCTTAAACACATCAGATATATTCTCAAGTGGCACTAGACACAAACACTTGTTTTTTTTTTCTCTCTACTCTCTGCGAAATGATCCAATTATGCTGGACTTCTTTTTCCATTTTGCCAGGCCCTTGTTTGTCAATGAATACTGTACTGTAATCTGATGGAGCTGTAGTAGTAATAAGCACAATATTGGTAATTTGAGCTCAGTAAGAAGAATTTGTAGGATGGTAGCTGCAAATCTCCAGGCATTATAATGTATTTCTTATGACAAAGGAATCCATTTTCTAGCCATGTTGACATCCTGTTTCTCTTAATGGGCTGTCCCCTGTGACTTCTGGGTCTCCCCCCCCTTTTTTTTTTTAAAAACAGCTGAATACTTTCCTTGTTTAGCTGCAGTGCACTACCCTTGTAAAACCATTTAACAGACCTTTGAAAACAAACCCAAATGAAATACATAAGCGTTTGGAGGAGGATTCTTTTCTTCCTTCCTCTTGAAAAAATGCTTTATTTTATCAGCCAAATGTGATCTTAAACTTCTGTGTCTGACCAAGTTTCTACAACAAATGATTTCTATAAAATACTTCTTTCCAATTCTATCTAGAATGTGATTTTACAAAGAATTCTTGCTGGCACCCAGTAAAAATACAACCTACCAAATTACCAGGACCTTTCTATTTCAGATGAACAGTTATTGGGATTATTCCAAAAAGTTAAAAGATATTCTTTAATTAAAACTTGGTTTTAAAAGATGGGTAGATCAGACATTTAGGCAAAAATAGATCACAACTACTTTTTTATGTGCAGAACAGTGCATAATACCCTTTCATTGCAAGAAAGCAGTTCAGTCTATGCACAGAGTAATGCACATTTTAGTTGTAGTGCATATAGGTTGAGTGATGCAGCCCAGTAAAGATGGCACCATGTAATTTCACCACTTGCATTTAACACCAGAGAATATTTATGCTGTATATGGATAGAACAACCTGAGTTTGAAATACCTTATTTCCTTGATGTATTTGGTTTTTTAGGAAAGGAAAACCCAAGTATTAAAATATTATTCAAATCTGGGCATGGGAAGGTACAGTAGGTTTTTAATAAATTACAGCAGCAATTCACTGATGTTTCATCTCACATCAGGTACTCACGTTATCTGAAACAGGAAAGAAATATATGACTTAATAGTCTCTTGTCTCTCTTTTTTTTCCAACAGATGAAGCTCGTGGGAAAAATTGTGGAGTACTTGTGCACTGCCTGGCAGGGATCAGTCGCTCGGTCACCGTGACAGTTGCATATCTTATGCAAAAACTCAACTTATCCATGAATGATGCTTATGATATTGTCAAAATGAAGAAATCTAATATCTCCCCCAACTTTAATTTCATGGGACAGTTGCTAGACTTTGAAAGGACCCTGGGGCTGAATAGCCCCTGTGATAATCGCATGCCCACCCAGCAACTATATTTTACCACTCCTTCCAATCAAAACGTCTTCCAGGTGGACTCTTTGCAATCTACGTGAGGGCCAACGTGATCATCAATTCTTCCAACATTGGGTATTGTGAGCATTCCACAATGCTGCTCTCTTGACAGCTAAGGAGAACTGCAATTCTTTTGTGAGCCCTGGTTTTGGGCAGTAGCTGTCTCTGATTCAACACAATAAAGGTTACAACATTTGGAATCTGCTGTTGGAAAATGAGGGATTTTGCTGGGTTTTCCCAGCAGGAAAAAAGACAGATACCACTTCAAGTGGGACAGTATATTGTGCTCCATGCACAATAGACACTTAAGCAGTGACTTAAAATTTAGGATTTCCAAACAAAGATGAGCAAGAATGAACACTATAAGTACACATCCATGTGTGTGACACTGGGAGAAATGTATTATGTGCATTTATAATATACGTTGTCTTCAGTGAAGACTTGATTTTTAAAAATTATTAATACTGATTTAGGGGAGCCAAAGAACGATTTCAGTTTAATGTATTTTGGAATATCTGTTTGCAAAGACCTTTGGTATACTCAACTTGATCAATGTAAATGTTTTTAATCTCAGATGAATGACGTGAAAGTTGCAAGAGGAATGCTTGAAATGTATTCTTTGCATTCTCCAGTGATAAGTTCTTTTTGGAGCACAAATGACACATCATCTGCAGCATGCTTAATTTTATTATAGAATTAGGCAAACTTTCTTGGTTATAAATGAATGCTGATCCCTTTGGGTTTGTTTATTCAATTTTGTGAATGAATAGTCTGTTTTATAGTTACATAATTTTTATTTTGGTGTGTGTGTGTGTGTGTGTGTGGTGAAACTGGTCTCATGATTTTTGGGGGTAGGAGCCTTATCTTTATAAATAATCCCTGTTGCATATTTTAAAAATGGAAAATCATTTCTTCAAAGTGAAGGATATATATGATAAATGCTAAACAGTGCATTACAAACACTTCAGGGAGCTTCACCTCAAATGCAATATCTCGCATTTATTTTTGTAGAAAACGAAGGGTGTGTGAATATTGTGTACCTGTGTAAATGCAAGAAGATCCTGCACATGATTGTCAGTAAGAGAAAGTCTCAAATTTGTTAGTATGAAGTCGAGATGTTATTCTCAGTATGTAAGAACTTAAATTATTAATAAATGACTTATTTTGGTTATTGAGAAACCAGGTTGTTTTATGTATTATGTAAGAATGTTCATAAGTGACCCCAAAAGCCAGGACCATCTTGTAATCTACAAAAAGAGGAATTAAAGTTTGCAAGTATTTTAGTTCTAAAAAAATCTTTCAGCCTGAATCAGAAAATAAGTTCTGGGCACGGCTACATTTTTATACACTTCATTTGATGGAGATGCAGGGTAGACTGTAGCATGTCAGTCTTTATTGTATTATTTTCATTGGAATGTGTGCTCTGTGCAAATTCAGGTACCTCCTTATATTTGGGCAAGAGTACATATTTTGAAAGATAAATCTTTTGAAAATAATCAGTGTTTCTTGCCCCCGAGATTACTGTTTAGTAAATTACCTTCCCTGAAGTATGCCTTGCTAAGGCCAATTCTAACAATACAATTAGAAGAAAAAGATCTGGGTATTTTAATGACTCAGAAGCTGAATGTTAAACAGTCATGATGCAATTAAAGTAAATGCAGCCTTAGGCTCAGTTAACAGAAGTCTTGGGTTAAATGAAGTCACCAATCTTTTTATCCAGTGTTGATTAGACCACACCTAGAATATTCATTTTTAAAAAGATGACAAATTAGAGTATTTCCAGATGAGAGCAGTGAAGATGATGGGCTTGGAAAGACCCATTAAAGGTGATTGGACATCATTAGTTTGGAAAAGAGAAGACTATGGGAACACATGACTTATCAAGTATCTGAAAAGTTATTGTGTGCAAAGGGAAGAAATCAGTTGTAATTAACAAGGAAGTAGATGTTGGTTGGATTAAAAAAAAAATCCTAATGGGAAGAGTTGTTCAACCGTGATGGAGATGGTCTTGGGAAATCCTTCACTGGAAATGAAGGCCATTGAAAGGCCATGTTCCAACAGTGAATTCATATACTAAGCATTGTAATGATTTACCAAAAGCTGTACATATTTTCCTAATTTTATGGCATATTTTATTTGAGAGAAGAGTTGCTTCCTTTTCTCCCAATTATTTAGAGGAGATTTTATTCCTGTTTTATCACATCTTGTTTACAAGATACCTGCACCATCATTCTTTTGTTTTCAAATAAACTGAATGTGAAGTTGGTATTATGCATCCTTGCAGCATCTCTATTAAAACTAGGACTCCAAACTTTATTTTAGCTAATATTTTAATTCAATCTAACCCTGTCAATTCAATATCTTTTCCTACCATAGAACAAAATTCTCATTCAACTAAACCTTTCCCAGTATGCTAACATTCTTTGTTAGCTCAAAACCCTAAGCTGCAGATGAGGAAGTCACTCTTTCAAATATCAAATCTGGCACAAACTGAGTAGGGACTCTCTTACACCAGCCCTGATACTTCATCTGATATGATCTGCCTGCAAAGTGCCTGTGCTGTTTTTAACAACAATACAGATGAGGTACTTTGCGATACTTCAGACTGCTGAAGTCCCAACAAGTAATTTACATTTTAGTGACACAGCTTTGGTTTTACTTGCTGATCTATAGTAGAGCCCAGATGACGTGGTGGCCCATCCTTGTGTTCCTTGATCTCTTGGTTTTCAATTTCAATTCAATTGGTTGACCATGATATCCTAAACCAGATCTGTGTATTGGGTATTTGGGATACTATTTTACAGTGATTCTTGTTTTTTCTCTGGGGTCAGCTTCTTCAGTGTTGGTAGGTGGGGAAAGATAGTTCTCCAGGTCTTTGTGGGTTGCTGAAAGATTCTGTTCTCTCCTCCAACCATTTCAAAATCTATATGAAACTACTGGGTGAGGCCATCCACTGTTGGGGTTCAGTATCATCTATATCAGTGGTTCTCAACCTTCCTAATGCCGCAACCCTTTAATACAGTTCCTCATGTTGTGGTGACCCCCAACCATAAAATTATTCCTAAAACCATTGAAAAGATGTGTTTTCCGATGGTCTTAGGCGACCCCTGTGAAAGGGTCTATCGACCCCCAAAGGGGTCACATCCACAGATTGAGAACTACTGATCTATATGCTGATGATACCTAATTATATCTTTTGGCGCAATGCTGAACACACGCTGTTGAGTATCTGGACAATGATCATCAGGATTTTGGTGAGTATGATTGAATCCTTGTATTATTCTTTTTCTTTATTACCATCTGGATGTGTAATCTCTGCCATCTTTCCTCTGTTTTTTTGCTTTGTGTTGTTTCTTGTTTCAAATATTTTTTTGTAATTTGTAAACTCATTTCACTAGGAGTTGGGCAGCACATAAGCTTAATAAAGTATTATTCATTATTACTGCAGCTGATTTTCAGGAAGTTGCATCCAATTAAACAAGACAAGGTGTTTCTTTACAGAATATACCAGTATGTAGGATTTGGTATCATAAAATGAGGCAAACAATTAATGGCATAAAAGATGGAGATAAATTAATGAATGCGGGAAATAGTTATTAGCTATGATTATTATCTTCCTTGTTTGGAATTTGAATGTCAAATAATACTGGACATTACCAAAATTCTTTAAGTGCTACTTTAAGACTTTCTAAGCATCTGGCTGGCTTTACAAAACAGGATGTTTAATTGATGGATTCTGTGAAACTCTTTACTTTCCATGGGATACCACTTTCATTTCATATAAATTTGTTACATAAAGCATTTACATACCATTTGGCCCAAGCAGTACATTGATGACATAGCAAAAGCTGGATAGTAAAAATTAAAACACAGAAGAAGAAAGCAGACCATGTGTAACCAATGTGTCAGCAGCAAGATTCTTCAGATAAATTGCTTCCCTTTCTAGTGATAGAAGTCAACCAAAACTAAAACCATGAAAAAGTTTTACACCAGCACTTCCTGTTTATTTCAGTCCCAAATTCTGCTGAACAAAAGTGATAGTTGAGCTATCTGAAACTGAATGGAAAAAAGCATCTAAAACATCAATGGTGGGGCAAGTTTATTTCACAGAAGCAAAGCTAAATAAAACGAGTTACGTTGCTTTAATGATTGGACACAAAGGTTCCCCCCCCCAGATTAATGTATAGAACCAAGCAACAAGAATGGCCATCTACTTTAACCTTTCTTCCTTTTCTTTCCACAAATGTGAAATCACACAATTAATTTGGATCTGTAGTCATCACTCTGGAAGAACCCCGATTGTAACCTAGGATCGAGGGTTTCCTTTGCCGTCTCTTTCCGGTGTCATTCAAAGCAAAATAAAAAAATTGCAAGCTGCTCCAGCAATTTCCTGTCCAGCTGCAGCTCACTCTTTTTTCTTTTTCTTTTTAATATGCTCTGTGGATAAATTTAGCACTGTTTCCTCACTGTGGATTATTAATCTGCTTTCCTCATTTGAGCCTATGGAGCTCAGCTCCTACTGTTCTGCTGAAACCAACAGATGGCCTCCCTGCTACTTCCTCTCATTTTGCTGTGGTTTTGCTGTCAGGCCACTTCTGAAATTAATAATGTTCCCTGGCTGAGTGCCACAGGCCATTACTGGAAAAAGGAAGTAACACATCTGAATAGCAGGAAGCCAGGCAGGGTCACAGTGTGAACTAAACCAGCTGAGCATAATTTTTTGAGTCTCTTCCATTCGGCAAGTTGGATGCTTGTCTTCTGTTTTCTCTCTCTACTCCCCCCCACCACTCTCTTTTAAGCACAGTGTACTTCAATATATCCTTCACATTTCACAAGCAATCCATCTCAATGAAAGCTTTCTATTCAATAGATCTTCAAGAGACTCCGTAGGTTCACAAAGCTTATTCTGGAGTGGTAGAGAGAAACTCAAGATATTTCCAAGGAAGCTGGTGGAAAGTATTTATTTATTTATTTATTGGTTCGATTTATATGCCACCCTTTTCTGGGGACTCAGGACGGCTTACAATGCGTTAAGCAATAGCCTTCATACTTTTTGTATATACCTGCTTAGTAGGGCTTTCCCCCCCCCCAAAGCGGTGTTCTTTTTTATACAAAGTCAGCTCATTGCCCCCACAATCCGGGTCCTCATTTTACCTACCTCGAAAGGATGGAAGGCTGAGCCAGCCTTGAGCCTGGTGAGATTTGAACTTGCAGTAATTGCAGGCAGCTGGTGTTACTTAACAGTGCTTTAGTCTGCTGCGCCACCAAGGCTCTTTTTAACATAAGTAGTTATGTTTGACTTTCAGAACATTTTTAATAAGAATAATGTTCTACATTATTTCTTCTTATTGTTTACAGGTAGGGATGACTAAGCTATACTTCTATTGTGCACAGAAAAGGACTGAGCCAAAAAGGATGAGAATAGAAGTGAGGAGAGTCAGGTTTAAATGTTTACCTGAGACATAGAGCTCAGGAATTATCCATTTACTGTTTAACCTACTCTACAGGATTGCTGTGAAATGGAACATGTTTTTTCTTGTTCTAAAATAGAACAAGAAAGAGCAGGCAAAATTAATTTGGGAAATTATAAAAATAATAAAATACACAGTAATGAGAACCCTGATTTGCAAAGTAATTTCTACTTTCATGCAGGTCAGAACATACAATCCATAGCATCTTGAATAAACAGTGTATTCCTTTGATGTAGACAAAGTCTATAACCCTTTACTTCACAGTGGGTTTGCAACTGATAGGAACAAAATCAAAAGCAGAGAGTGGGTTTTCTTTTCTTTTGTTTTTTTTTTTTATCACATCACAGAAAGGTTATCCTGGTGCATTTATATCAATTTTGTTGCTGTGCTTTAAAGCTTAGAACACCCACCCACTCCAAATCACATTGGATAAAACAAAAGAAAAGGAAGGACGTAAAGGAAGAAGTACAACATAGATAATTTGAAATATACAAATGTTATACAAACACAGTACAATTTTTTTAAATAGTTCATCAGTTTCAGACTGTTCCAATTGCCACCAGTTGTATAGTGTAATATTTTGAAAATGTCAGAGAAGAAAGAACAATGGGTGTTAGAAGGTGATATCCCCCCCCTTAAAAGACAAAGCAATGTATTGATGAATTAAACTTTATTGGAAAATCATTACATTGTTATCATCCACTGTATTTTATAAAAATAATATTTTGAAATAAGAGAAAAAAACTGAAGTTATTGCAATTATAATAATTCAGCAGAGAGGCTCACCACTTTTTTATACCTTTGGGGAAGAATCCATATCAGTTTTGCCTTTAACGGGGGATACCAGTGGTAGGTTGCTACTGGTTCACCCCGGGTTAGGTGAACCAGTAGCAGCAGTGGCGGGAGGATCCACCCACCCATCCGGACATCATCATATACGCTCTGCGCATGCGCAGAAGTGGTGCGTGAGTGAAGTGAGCACGAGCACGTGCAAACAAACCAGTAGCAAAGGTAAGTGAAACCCATCCCTGGGGGATATATACATACACACACTTTTAATTATAAGGTTGCTATGCTTTGTAGTTGCAGATGCCTTTCCCACTCTGCACCTCCCATTTCCAGTCTCCATCCCACAATCCAAAGACTCTATTTTTAATTAAAGGTTAGCTACAGAATTTCATCATAAGGTGTCTTTCTGAAATCTACTTGGTGCCCATGCCATTTAGAGAAGGAAGCTAGAAAGTAGGGGATAGTATAGGCCAGGGTATCTTCGAGACCGTCTTCTACTGCATAACTCCCAACGACTGGTAAGATCCCACAGAGTTGGTCTCCTCTGGGTCCTGTCAGCTAAACAATACTGGCTGGCAGGCCTGCGGGGGAGGGCCTTCTCTGTGACTGCCCCAGCTCTCTGGAACCAGTTACCTCCTGAGGTCCGGACTATCCCCACCCTATTGGCCTTCCGAAAAGTGGTGAAGACCTGGCTTTTCCAGCAGGCCTGGGGCCGTTGATCTCGCTCTTGTGATCCGGCGAGATCCGGCCATGAATGGTGTGAATGAGTTTTAATGTTTTTAATTTTTAAATGTTTTTTATAATGATTTTAAATGCATTGTGAGCCGTCCTGAGTCTTCGGAGAGGGGCGGCATACAAATTGAATTAATAAATAATAAATAAATAAATAATTTTTACATATTCTGTGTTTTTAAAAAGAAAAAAAAATCAATTCTCTAGAACAGGCGTATCAAACTTTCTCTCAACAGGTGTATCTTTATTACCTTTAAGAGGTAATTGCTAAGTCCAAATAAAACTATCATTTAAAAAGTAATTTCCTGACCATGAATGCTGTTAAGCAGTGGAATAGGCTGTCTCTTGAAACTGTCAGTGTTCCATCACTGAAAGTTTTCCAGTAAAGGTCGGACAGCCATTTGTATAGGTCTGTGATGATGAACCTATGGCATGCCACAGGTGACATGCAACGCACTCTCGGTGGGTATGCGAGCTGTTGGCCCAGTTCAGCTCCACCATGCATGCGCAAGCACCTCCGGCTGGCCAGTTGGTTGTTAGGTCTCTGCCATGCATGTGCGGGGGGGTGGGGTGCATGCAGGGAGCCTGCATGTGCATGCATGGGGTGGGGCACATTTGTGGGGGTCGCATCCATATGCATGGGGTCGGGACACGTAGGAGGCATGTGTGCATGTGGGCTCACATGATCTGTGGGCAGGGCGCATGTGCGGGGGCTGCACACACATGCACGGGAAGCGGGGCGCATGGGGAGCACATACACATGCATGGGGTGGGGTGGATATGGGGGGCATGTGCATGCATGGGGTGGGGCACATGCACAAGAAGCAGAGCGCATTGCATTGTGAGAGTTCGGGCACACACTTTGGGCACTCAGTCTGGAAAAGGTTAGCCATCACTGGTCTAGGATGAAATGAGAATGAAGGCAAATATATGTATCCCAGAATAATGTTGCAGGATCCAGTCCGGGTCAGTCACTCTGCTAGAAAGATGTTCCATGAAGATGGGCTCCAGCACGTGACTGAAAGCTCAGAGGATTAAACCTCTGGTCCCAGTAACTGACCCAGATTGGCTCCTGAAATGAGGATGCCTACCCTGAGTAGGGGGTTGGAGAAGAAGACTGCATGGTCCTTCAACACTATGATTTTATGATATGTTCTTTTTACATACACACAAAAATGAAACCAGATTTGTTTTTAAGGAGGTGACTAAAAGTATAGAGAAAAGCAGGATGTCTCATTAAATTGGGCCATCAGTTCTACAATATGTCAACCATGCAGGTGAAAAGACCCCAAGGTGTACAGATTTGAGGGGTTTTTTTACCCGAAGTGTAAACAAGATGGCAGGCTTTCCTATTCCACATATAAATGCTAACTGAACTGGCAATTATACTTCTCTCTGTAACTCCAACAGGACAAGTCCCAATTGCCTGCTCTGGGCCTTAATTGCCATCTTTAGGCCGGAACTGTCCATTACATTAAAGGATTATTTTGGATCTGAATGTATGGGAACCTATCTTTGTAAACATCACAACTTTCATCTTTTAGAGAATCCTGCAAGAGGAAATTTGTACATTAAGTCTTTGTCTACAGCAGGGACCTCTAAAGTTTCCATGTGCCCAACATATGTTCCCATAATTCGTAATAATGTATAATAAGAGAGTGTTGGGTATGTTGGAAAGGGAGAAAGAATAACCCCTCCTAAGCATGATAAGTAGAATTGCAGATCTATAATTGGGAAGGGAAATAATTGTAATCTATTTTGCAACTCTGCCAGGTCCACAGGAAGAAAGACAAAGGATTCTCCAGCTGGCCAAGTTCTACTAATAAATTCCCCAACTTGTCAATTTTAAAGCTCTAATGACCACACGTATGCAGACAAATACTATGTGGGAGGTCTGTTTATTTTCAGCTGGAGATTGGGGTGAAGACCTTGCGCATGGAGTCAGGAGCATGAAATCAATTGAAGTCTGTTAAAGACATAATCCTGTTTTCCTTTCAAGTATGCCTCTCTGTATGTGTGTGTGTGTGTGTGTGTATGTGTATGTGTTAAGATATAGAAAGAATACAGTTATTACAAAATTGAAGAGTTGACTCCATCTTCCAACCATTTTCGTCAGGTTGTTAAGCATACGATTTGAACTGTTAATAATTTAACAAATGCAAAGAATATATAAAGATATATTTCAGATCAGGAAGTTACTATATAATAATAGAATCAACCCAACATCTAATAGACAGTATATAAAAAATGAAAAGAAAAAAATTAAAAGCGACAGCCAAGAAGTTAGCCTAAATATTACAGTGGTCTTCATACCTGTCTGTAAAGCACCTGTTACTGTATTTAATATACAGAAAGTCCACAAACGACTTCCTACTGATGCAAAAGAGAACAAATGTAATCACTTCCCAGAATGCCAGTGTCCTGGAAGATAAAGCTGACTGTTAAACACAAATGAGGGCATTATAAGAAAAAGTTAGGACACCCCTCACCTCCCCCAAAAAACAATAGGTGTCAATAGGAATTACAAGGCACTTCAGGATCAGGAAAGAAATCTGTTTTGTGCAAGCCAGGACAAAAGGGGGAGAGGGTAAGAGAGGTTTAATGAGAATTTTGGATGCTCTTAGAACTATATTTGATATCACTAAAGAAGTTTCCCTCTTTAATGGGCACCCGTTTTAATGGCACCCATTTTCCTTTACCAGTACACAACTTTCAGCAGTTGTGTCACCATAAAAGAGTTATGGAGTCATAAGATTGCCCCAATATTTTTAAATTTTGCATGCTTAAAAGACAAATTCAACAGATATGCCTATTCCTGTACTGGAATACACCTTCAGACAAATTCTGAGGGATACATAGAATCACAATACAACAAAAATACGCAACAAATGCTATAAGAAAGAATAATTTAGCAAGTAATATACTAACCATGGAAGAAACAAGGGTGATCAAATGTTGGTTTGGAGTAGAGTAGCAAGTTCTACCCTAGTATCTTTCAACTGCATCTCCCAAAATTCCCAGCTAGTATTGGTCAAGACTGAAGAATTCTGGGAAGTGCAATCTTAACACACAAGGAGGGCATCCCAGATACAGCTAGGCTGCTACGGAAGGGGCCCTTACATTCTGACATGAAGCAAGGGCAGGAAGTGCAGTGATGCAGGAATAAAAGAAGATCAGATATAAATGTATTCTGCAGATTTCACCAGCCAATCACCAACTGTGTTAAAATGCTCATGATGGCTGGGAATTCTGAGAGATATAATTTGTGTGTGCGTGTGTGAGTGTGTGTGTGTGTGTGTATTAGAGAGAGAGAAAGAGAGAGAGAGAGTGAAAGAGAGAGAGAATTTCTGTTCTTGCATCCATGCAATTAAAATAGTGCATAAAAGAAACTCATTCTTTTACTTGCTTAATAATTGTACTAAACTGTTTATTCATTTTATTATGGTCATTAAAAAACATTGCTCTTCTGTATGTAAGTAATAAATGTTCTTTTAATGTCTTGTTCCTATTGTGCCAGCCAGATTTCCACAATTTAGTTATGGATTATTCTACAATATTCCTGCAAAACAATTTATTTTTATTGGAGAATTTATTTTTATCATTAATTAGTGTACTGTATGGATGCCGATACAAGATTTGCAAAAATTTCAAGTGGTGTATATAATAGGAAAAATAAAATGTCACAGTTTTTTTCACTGAGTTTTCCTCACCTTTATAAGGAACTGAGGCTTGGATTAAAAATATGAAATCCAAATATAGTAAGTATTCCATACCCCACCCCACCCCACCCCCCATAAAACAGCTCTTGAAAACCAGCTGCAGAATTAAATGGTAAGACGTTTTCAAAAATGGCACAGAGTTTCCTTGGAAACAACTGATATAACTCAATATTTAAAAGAGCACTTGAGAAACTAGGGATTTTTTTTAAAAAAAATCTCCCCTTTGCCCCAAATTACCATGTGATTTGCCGCCTACAGACTTGTGGGCAGTATTGTATTCTGTGACACTGCAATAAGCAGCATTTCCCACCTCTAGAAAATTGTCTAAAGATAGGGAAACTCATAAGTATGGAATTAGTTACAGGGAGGGTTTTTTTTCCTCTCCATTGGTTTTATGATTTTAACATCAAAATCTTTATTACAATCATGTATTCATGTTGCATCTTTAGGCAAATAGTAACCATAGTCAATAATACTTTTTGAATACAAATATAACGACTGCAACAGTAATCCCCCACTTCACTTGGTTGGCCATATTTATTAGCTAGACTTCTATACCGCTTCATAGCCCTCTCTAAGGGGTTTACAAAGTCAGCATATAGCATATTGCATAATAGCATATTGCATTAGCATTAGCATATTGCCCCCAACAATCTGGGTCCTCATTTTACCCACCTCGGAAGGATGGAAGGCTGAGTCAACCTTGAGCGGGTGAGATTTGATCTGCTGATCTGCTGAACTAGCTGTCAGTTGTTGTTTTTTTTAAATTTGATTTATATGCCGCCCTTCTCCGGAGACTCAGGGCGGCTTACAATGTGCTCAGCAATAGCCTTCATCCTTTTGTATATTTATACAAAGTCAGCTTATTGCCCCCACAACTGGGTCCTCAATTTACCTACCTTAGAAAGGATGGAAGGCTGAGTCAACCTTGAGCCTTGGCGAGATTCGAACCTGCAATAATTGCAGGCAGCTGGTCTTAATAACCAGCTTAATAGCCACTGTACTACCAAGGCTCTTTTTTTTTTTTTTTGAAGTAGTTGAAGTAGCTGCAGTACAGCACTCTAACCACTGCACCACCTCGGCTCTTATTGTTGCTTATAATTCTTCTTTTTTATTATAGGCCCAATAATCAGTATGCGAGATATGAGAATTCAACACTGTTTTATTTTACATGTTTCTTTCCACAGGAGATCATCAGGCAGGACAAGGTTTCTGACAGGAACAGCTGCTTATATATACAGTAGGCGGAGTCATAAAGGTAAGGAGGAGTCAGGGGGGAGGGATGTGGTACACTTCAGATTTTGACTTATATATATATACAAGCTTAATTATGCAAATATATATAGTTAGGTATTTTTCTTTGCAACACTTATGTGCTGTTTTTCAGAGTTTAAAGTCCTCCTGGTTGACTTCAAAGGTTATGATTCATTTTCTTTCAGGTTTCAAGATGCAACATCACAAAAGGAAAGAAGCTTTGAAATGGTCCATCAATAGTTAGCATCTGAAAAGCAGAGTTGACAACCACCATAAAGGATACCCATCTGGCCATAATACACCAATCATGGTAAGAGAAACTGTATTTAATTTAAATGGATCTATACTATTTTCCAACATGTACCCTTCAGATATATTTGAACTATAGTTCCTATAACTACTTAAAGTAATCCTATAAAATGAATAATTTTCATATGTGCAATAAAATGATTAGTATGCTATTTTAAGCATGTTTACTTGGAAGTAAATAAGTAAATTAAAGGAAGCATATTGCTTAGTATGTGTACAAAGAAGCACAGTCTAAAATATGAAGATGTGTAATTATATATATAAAAAAGCCCAGAACCGAGTAGATGTGATTCTACTGAGCTGGAGCTACAAAAAACCTTGGTTACGTAGGGAAAACCTGGCTAGAAGAAACACACACACACACACACACACACACACACACACATAATCAAGTTAAAAGTAAGCTGTATTTGGCTCAAAGGTAAGCTGATGTATTATTCTAGCTTAAAGGACTTATTGTGTTCAATGATAAAATATGGTGCTGAAAAAAGAGTAATGCACATTAAGAGTATATGTCATCCCCTCCCCTTCAAATATACTATTTTGAAACTGGAATGAAGTCAATATTTTTCAAAGAAAAAACCCACAGAGAAATTATGTTTTTGCACAAGTCTGGGGTCAATCATGGATAAATTACATATTCATCTCTGGCACACCAGATCTACCTTGATTTTCACCACCCTCCATATTTTATGACCAATATTTTATCCACCTTTGTAATTAAAAAAAACACATTATTTTGTAAAATACAGAGTTTTTAAAGATGCTACACCATTGACTTCCTCCGGCCACACACACACACACATACACACACACACACACACACACACACACACACCTGTGATAAGGAAAAAAAAAAGATATAGAAATATTGTTGCTGATTTGGCCCCAGTATGTGATTTTTCTGGATTTCCTTCTCTCTGTCCAGGTGCTGGAAGGAACTTCCAGAACAAACCATAATTATACATTTTATTATTTATCCTGAATTAGTCACATCTTAACCCATGTTCTAGGTTCAATCATGCTAGGCCTAACTACATTATAACCTAGTGTAGGAAGGGGCGTTAGTCCTACCTGACACGCTCCTTCTCTTTTTTTTTTTTTCTGTAAATTTGATTTTATTATAACATATAGTGATACAATTGGTACATTTTCGGTTCATTGGTGCAATTATATACATATATACATCTACATACATTATTGCTTGTCTTTTGTTAATATTGTTTCTTGAAGCTAGATTTAATTTCAAACACTTAAAAATAATAGTGCTCAACTCTCTAAGACTAAATCTAATACTATTCATATAGATTTTGTTAATTAGTTAAAATTTAATCTCTATTGCCTTCTTTATTTCTTTCCCCCATCCATTCGTACCACATGTCCCACACGCTATAAAATTCTGAATCTTCTCTGTCATTAATTTCTGAAGTCAATTTGTTCATTTCGGCGCACTCCAATATTTTTCCAATAACATGTTCTTGAGGTGGTATTTGTTTTTCTTTCCAATACTGGGCAAAGGAAATTCTAGCGGCTGTCAGAATATGTATAATTAAATACTTTTTCTTTTTTGCATATTCAGTTTTCAAAATTCCCAGGAGAAAAGCTTTTGGGTCAAAATCAAAATTTTCTTTTATTATTTCTCTAATCCACACCCATATCATCCTCCAGAATTTTTGTGCCTGATTACATGTCCACCAGCAATGATAAAAAGTACCCTGCTGATGGTCACATTTCCAAAATTTAGGGCTCGAATTGGGGTAGATCTTCGCTATCCTGGCTGGGGCCATATGCCATCTATAAAACAGCTTGTATTGGTTTTCCTTATAAGCCGTCGCCTTTATCATTTTAAGGTTATTATTCCATATTGAATCCCATTCGTTCAAATTTATATTCTGTCCTATATTTTTGGCCCATGCTAACATCGGTTCTTTAACTACTTCCTCTGCCATATCGTACTCCAATAAGTAATTATATAATTTAGCTAAAATTTTGTCGTCCGTACCCATCCATATCTTGTCAAATCCATTTATGCTCATTTCAATGCCAAATTCCTCCTTATCTTTTTTATATCTGGATTTAATTTGGTTATATGGCCACCAGTCTATAGAAATACCTTGTTCCATCAATTCTTCCCTTGTTTTAAGGTTCCCTCCCCCATCTAATAATTCATTGTATCTGACCGTTTTACCCATTTCTAATACATTTGGATATATTATAGCCTCCATGGTGGAAAGCCATCTCGGAATTTTCCTATAGTGCTTCTGTCTCATCTCTCCCCATATTTGTATCAAGATCTCCCTTATTTTATGTCTATGGAAGTAAGTTTTTATCTTCTTCCCAGTATCCCAGAGATATGCATGCCAACCCTTCTGGAGATCATACTCTTCTAAAGTTAACAGTCTTTTATTTCTTAGGGTTGCCCATTCTTTCAGCCATACTAGGTTTGCAGCTTTTTGATATAACTCCCATTTAGGTAATCCGAAACCCCCTCTTTCCTTCTTGTCCTGTAAATTCCTAATTGCTATCCTTGGTTTCTTTCCCTCCCAAATAAATTTCCTGATGATGCTATTGAGCTCCAGAAAGAATTTTTTATCTAATTTAACAGGGACCGTTCGGAATAGATACAATAACTTGGGTAATATGCTCATTTTTATTGCCGCGATTCTGCCTAATAATGATATCTGTAGTCTTCCCCACTTTTCCAGATCCTGTTTAATATTTCTAATCAATGGTAAATAATTATCCTCTCTGAGGGCCGAGCACCTTGATGAAATCCAGACCCCCAGGTATTTTACCCTCTTGGCGATTTGGATCTCCATTGATTCTTCCAGTACTTTTTTCCTTACCTCCGTCATATTTTTTGTTAATAATTTAGTTTTGGATTTATTTAATTTAAGGCCTGCTACCTCCCCGTAATTGCCCAATTCTTCCAGAATTTTAGTGCCTGATTCTAATGGTTCTTCCATGATTAATACCACATCATCTGCAAATGCCTGTGTCTTATATATCTCTTTTCTGATTGTCAGACCCTTTATTTCATTATTGTTCCTAATCTTTCTCAAGAATACTTCTAGTGCTAAGATAAATAGAAGTGGGGATAGAGGGCACCCTTGTCGGACCCCTTTTCTAATTTGAAAAGCCTTAGTTAGTTCTCCATTCAGTAATATATTAGCCTTTTGTTTTTGATAGATTGTGGATATCGTATTGACAAAATTTGATCTGAATTCCATTTGGATAATTTGTTGTTTCATAAATTGCCAATTAAGATTGTCAAATGCCTTTTGGGCGTCGACAAAGACCAATGCCATTTCTTTGTTCGGGTGTTCCTCATAGTATTCCAATATGTCTATTATCATCCTTGTATTATTCCTGATTTGCCTCCCAGGGAGGAATCCATTTTGGTCACTGTGTATTAATTTATTCAAAATTATTTTTAGCCTTCCTGCTAAAATACCCATATAGATTTTGTAGTCCGTATTCAGGAGGGATATCGGTCTGTAATTTTTAATTAATTTTGGGTCTTCTCCTTCTTTTTGGAGGAGAGTAATATACGCCTCTCTCCATGATTCTGGAATTTTGGATTCTGTTAGGGCCTCATTATAAATTTCTAACAACTTTGGTAACAAAATTTCTCCCAAATCCGAATTTTTATAAAATTCCCCTGGAAGTCCATCTGGGCCTGGGGATTTGTTCTTTTTAAGTTTTGATATTACCATCCTGAATTCTGTCATCGTTATTTCTTTATTAAGTATTTCTTTATCCTCTTCCCCGATTTTTGGAAGACTTTCTTTTGACAAGTATTGGACCACCTTTTCATTAGGAATTTGTTCTTCCGCATACAGAGCTGCATAATACTCTCGGGCAATCTCCAATTTATCTTCCTGTTTATTGTTGAGGTGGCCTTCCGGGTCTTCCAATTGATGAATTATGCCTTTCTCTTTTTCTTTTTTTAACCTATAGGACAGCCACCTGCCCGGTTTGTTTGCATTTTCAAAATAATATTGTTTGGTTCGTTTCATTTTGTATGCCAATTCCTCTTGATCTATTACGTTTAATTTGTGCCGTATAACCATCCAATTTTCTTTAACATCCTTATTATCTGGTTTATGTTGTAGTTCCCTCTCGGCTTTCCCTAATTCTTCTATCAGTGCCTTCTACCTCTCTCTTCTTTCCTTATTCCTGTGTGCACTATACAATATTGCTAGTCCTCTTACATACGCTTTCATTGTATCCCATATGATACCTCGAAATGTTGCCTCCTTTTCATTTGCTTCAAAAAATAAATTTAATTCTTTTTTTACTTTCTCAACATTTTGCTTGTCCTTTAGAAATTGATTATTTAATCTCCATCTTGTATTTCTTCTCTTGTGCGTACATTCCCATTTAACCTCTAATGGATTATGGTCTGCCCAAATGTTGGGCATGATTTCTGTTGACTTAATATCTAACCCTATATCTCTGCTTATCCACATCATATCAATCCTAGACCTGACATGCTCCTTCTCATTGGGTGGAGACAGCAGCCATGCTTGGGTAGTGACTCATACGATCAGATTGGAGGACTGAGCCTGTAAAATTTGACAAGTCCCGCCTCTGTTGCCAGGGATCCCAGCTTTTGGTGAAGACGGAAGGAAACAGGCTCGTTGTGTGGCAGAAACATTTGTGAAGAGTACCAGAAAGAGAAAAAAAACAATACCCCAAAGACCCAGACTGAAAACGGGTGGGGATGGCTGCTGTCTCCACCCAACGAGAAGAAGCGTGTCAGGTAGGACCAATGCCCCTTCCTACACTAGGTTATAATGTAGTTAGGAGACAGCAGCCATGCTTGGGACATACCCAAGTTCACAGTGTTAGGCAAGGGAGGGCTCAGTCTCGGCCAATGACTCTCCTCCCGCAAGAACCCCTTGTAACACACTACGTCCAAAAGATGCCTCCTGTGAGGCAAACCTGTCCAACTTATAATATAAGGGGAAGGAGAAGTCCAGGTTGCCACTCTGCAAATGTCCACTAAGGAAGCTTGCGTGGCCCAGGCCGCGGATGTTGCTGCGCTGCATGTTGAATGCACCATCAACCTTGCCGGTATAGGAGAAGAGCGAAGCTCGTAAGCCGTAGCAATCGTCTGGTGAATCCAGCAACCAATGGTAGAAGAGGATACCTTAGAACCTAAGGAGACAGGAAGGAAGGAGACAATCAAGGACTCCGAACGACGGATCGCTGCTGTTCTGTTGAGGTATATCCGGAGAGCCCTCCGGACATCCAACGTGTGCCACTTCTTGTCTGACAAAGTGGTTGGGTGAGGACAAAAGTCTGGAAGGATAAGTTCCTGTGAACGGTGAAACACAGAGTTAATTTTAGGGACAAAGGTAGGATCTAGCCTTAGGACCACACGGTCCACATGGAAGACACATAAGTCGCTTCTCATCGATAGCGCTGCAATTTCTGAAATCCTCCTAGCTGTCGTAATTGCCACTAGGAAGGCCACTTTGCAAGACAGAAGCCGCAGGCTGGTAGACTTCAACGGCTCGTACGGTGCACCTGTGAGAGTCAAAACAATAGAGAGGTCCCAAGTGGGGTACCTATGTAACACCGGCGGGCATAAATTAGAGGCTCCTCTGAGGAAGTAGCGAATCAAAGGATCCTGTGACAATGAAGGAAGGGAGCCGTAGGTTAGGACTGAAGCGAGAGCTGCCACCTGTCATCAGAGAGTATTGGGAGAGAGACCCTCGTCCAGGCCGTCCTGCAAAAACATGAGAACATGAACTATCGAGGCCCGGATAGGAGCAATGCCATGTAGGATACACCAAGTAGAAAATGCCCGCCAAGTGGCTGAGTAAATACGGTCCATGGATGGGCGCCTATATGCCTGGATGGTCTTTATGACTGTGGCAGGGAGATTGTCTCGCAGCAGCGCGTCCCACTCAATCTCCAAATGGTCAGTTGCAACCACTGGGGATCCGGGTGCAGTATCGCCCCTTGAGATAGGCAGTCCATGGGGCAGGGAAGTCTCCAGGGGGGGAGACACCGACAACTGCAGAAGGTCAGCGAACCACGACCTTCGCGGCCAGTGTGGAGCTAGAAGGAGCAACTCCGCTTGTTCCTGTATGAGTTTCCGCAGAACCCTCGGGATGAGGGGAATCGGAGGGAATGCATAAAGCAGCCCGTGGGGCCAACGGAGCGCAGACCATCCACAGCCTCCGCCTGGTGAGCCGGAAATTTCGTGAAAAATCGTGGAAGTTGGGAGTTCATTGGTGATGCAAACAAATCAACCACTGGAGTGCCGAACCGGGATGACAGGACCTGGAACAAATGAGGATTCAGATGCCACTCTGCGTGATCAATTAGTTGTCGGCTTAACCAGTCTGTGCGTACATTCGATTCCCCTGATATGTGTTCTGCCCTCAAAGAAGCCAGCCAGCGCTCCGCCCAGAGACCCAATCTCTTGGCCTCCCACATAAGGGCTCTGGACTTGGTGCCCCCTTGGCGATTAATGTGCGCCTTTGTTGTCACATTATCTGTAAGAACTAAGACGTGTGATCCGGACACTAGATGTTGAAAGGCTCGAAGGGCTAAATAAACTGCATGTAACTCGAGCCAGTTGATGTTTAATGATGACTCGACCAGCCACTGCGGTTCAAAGAAAAGGCAGCCCCTAGAAATGGCTGGAGACCGCCACTATCTGCGCGAAGCCGAATGGTCCGAATGGACTGAATACACTGTAATCGGTCTGGCAGTCGAAAAAGGATGAGCCGACAGGGATCGTTGCACCATTGCTGCAATCATACTTTGAATGTCCTCTGGACGTAAAGGGGTAGAATCATGGTCTCGGGCTGGGCTGGCCTCCATAGAGGCTTGGACCAGAGCATAAGATACAGGTGGATGAACCACCAACCCAGCTGGAGTGTTAGACTCCACAGCATTGACACCCCACAGACGGGGGAGATCCCAATAAGTCAGCTGACTCAACTGACACCAGGAAGTCTTGCAGCAACATCTGATCTGGGGTTGGAAAGGGGTCACGTCTACGTTCCCATGGAGAAACCCTAGCTGTTGTAGATGATGTAGAACCACTGTCCTTGGCCTTGACTACAGGCTTCCGTAGAAGCTTTTCCTTGCGTCTAGCAGAAAACTTAGACTGAGGTTTAATGGATACTCCATCCCCTTGTGCGTGTTTGGCATCTTTATGCTTGGAAGCAACTGACTGCTCCCTTGCTGTGGCCTGGTGGCCATGTGTTGACTTGGCCAGAACCTTAGGCATGATAGGCCATATAACACCCAAGGAGTGGAAATTAGATTCCGTGTTAAGCAAGGCAGTCCTGTATCAGGGGAATGTCAAATTCTAGATGCAGCCTGTGATAAATATGCGAGGCACCAACAGAGAAAGGAGAAGGCAATTAACCCCAAGCCTGTAAGGTTCAGCAATGTCTGCCAAAAGGGCTGAAGGCAAGGTTAGGCCAGGGTAGCAGGCACAGCCAGAAATACTGGAGGCCTGAGAGAAGCTCAACATGTCACCTCACCCCTAAACAAAATGGCAGCCAAAGCTGCCAACTCAGGGATCACCAAGCTCCGTTACTGAGCGGATCAGCAGTGTCAAGCAGCTGCGATGCGGACCGGTAAGAGAAGTCAAAGAGCTGAGCAGGAATAAATCAGGGCGATTTCACCAAGCCCTTGTGATGTGACCACAAGCGGCAAATCACAGGGAGCATGAAAACTCCACTTCGAAGCCAGCGGCAAGGTCAATCAGCTGAGAAGCGGTTAATAGTGACAGCGGGCAGAGCTCTGTTCATTCCCGCAGGAAAGAATCAGAGTCTGGAGGAAAAGAACCGACAAGCGGTGATAGTCAGGGAGTGCAAAGACTCTACTCAGAACCTGGCAGCTAGTCTCAAACAGCTGAGAAGTGGCTCTATTGAGTCTGCTGGAGAAAAGCCGCGCCTGGGTGAAAGGCCGACAAGTGGCGAGAGGCAGGGAGCGCAAAAAACTCCACTAACAGTTATGCGGCTGGCAGTGACAAAATGGCTGCCCAAAGACCGTGGGGAGTGCAAGACTCCGCAAAGAGAAGCCACTGTTTAAAACGCAGGGCTCCACCGGCAAAGCTGGTGATTTTGAGCCACTCACGGGAGCAGAAAGCTCCACCAATGTACAGAAACCTACCAGTTCGATGAAAGGATGAAATGGCAGAATGACTTCAACGAGACCTCAGAATTGCAATCTGAGGCTTCCTGAGGTAAAAAGGTTCGCAGAATGTCCAGCAAACAAAAGAATAGCCAAGTATGACATCCAAGGTCAAATCCGAAGAATCAGGTATGAAAGAAAACACTCTAACTCTGAAAGCTGTCAGAGCTAGCTTTCCACAAACTGTGCCACCGGAAGGGTGGGAGCGCTAGACTCCACATTATTGTTACTCCGAACAGGAGGAGGAGATCCCCATAAATCAGATGACTCAACTAATAGTGGGAAATCTTGCATTGACATCTGATCCGGGGTCAGAGAGGAGGCATGTCTACATTCTCCTGGAGACCCAACGGTTATAGCCAATGGGGCAGAACCAGTGCCTTTGTCTTTGACAATAGGTTTTCTTAGTAGCTTCTCCTTGTGCTTAGGAGGAGCCTCAGAACAAGGCTTAATTGCTACTCCTTCCCTTTGTGTACGCTTGGAAGCTTCCATCTTAGAAGCTGCTGACTGCTCACGCACTGTGGCACTATGGCCATGTTTTGACTTGGCCAGAGCCTTAGGCATGTCTGGCCGTAATTAATCAATAGGGTTGAAAGGACACCCCTAAAATTTTATCAGCCCTGTAATAGGGTAATGTAAATTTAAAAGTAGTTTAAATTAATAAATGTGTTATAGATGTAAATTATATATCCAACTCAATTTCCAGTAGTCAGATGTGGCAGTCTTAGTTTATGAGGGCAGAATATGCTTATAGCCGGCATAGAACTCAGGATTGGAGGCTTGATAGAAAAAAATGGTGCCCTTGCCCTTAAACAAAATGACGGCCGAGCAGTCACCTAAGAGCTCAAGCTGGCGTAACTGTCAAAAACTGAAGCACTGCTCAGTCTCAAATGAAGGCAGATCTGTCTTAAACACTCTAATTTGGCCAAATAATCAAAGCACTGTCAGAGTAAAGAGAGTACACACAATTAGTCTCAGTCAGTTAATAAGCAGTAAGCCTGTTTGTAAAAAACGCCGACAAGCGGCAAGCCTTTGGGAGTGTGAAACTCCACTTCACAGCCAGCACCAAATTCAATCAGCTGAGAGGCAGTTAGGCTAAGCAGCAGTAGCGCTTTAACAGCCTATTAGGGGGAAAGTAGCTTCTGCTAAAAGCTCTGATAAACGGAGATAGCCAGAGAGAGTCAAGGCTCATAGCGAAAATGTTAATTAGCTTCAATCAGCTGTGAGGAGGTTTAAAATAGCTCCACTAACCTTTGAAACTGACCAGTTTCAATGTGCCTCTGCTGTTAATCGAGGTATGTTGAAGTAAATTTTTTTGTTCAAATCTTACCGTAAGAAGAAGAGTAGTCCAATACGAAGTCCAATGGTCAAAACCGAATAATCAGATATGAATAAAATACACTCTAACACTGAAATCCCTTGGCAAAAGGGGCTCAGCAGCGATTCTGAGTAAATTGCTATCTAAAATGGCCGCCTGTCAATCAAATGCGCGAGGCTCCGCAGCGATTCTGAGTGGATGTTCGTTCAAAATGGCCACCTGTTAATCAAAAAGGGGGACGCGAGGCTCTGCAAGAACGAAATTGCCTCAGAGCCTTCAAATCAATTAAGTAAGTGGAAACGATGCGAAAAGGGCAATCAGATAATAAGGCAAGCCAAGACACAGGCTGGAGATGGTAAATCTCCTTTACAATTCAATGGTAGTATATGAGACAAAATGGCTTCCAGGCTATAATGTGGAGCTCTGTGACTAGAGGGACACAATGTAGGGAGCGCAAACACTCCTCCAGCTACCACAATATATTTAAGGTGAGGTAAGGGATTGACCAAATAAGGAAGGGGGCGCGAAGCTCCACGATCCCTTCAGTCAGGGGAAGGTTTTTAAAATTAATATAGAAGGGGAAGAGGGAATTCCTTTTCACCCCCACCCCCCAGCAACCCAGCAACGCTGGTTGCTGAGGTAAAAAGGGACAAAGAATTAGTCACACTCACGAAAGAATAGTCCAAGAGAAATCTGAGTCAAACCTTGATATCAACCATCTGAAAAAGAGAAATAGGAAAATTAGTAAAATTGTCAGAGACAGAAAACCACACAACTGTCCAGTCTGAAGGACTGAGCCAAAAGCTGGGATCCCTGGCAACAGAGGCGGGACTTGTCAAATTTTACAGGCTCAGTCCTCCAGTCTGATCGTATGAGTCACTACCCAAGCATGGCTTCTGTCTCCACCCTCAATGGAGAATGTACAAATTGTGGCCGAGAGCCACATATTGGCTCATCACCATCTCTTTGGGGCTCTCAGAGGGGACCCAATTATTTGCTTATTTGTAGGATTTGGCAGCTTAAGGAAAATAATGTCTTATATCCTCTATACCAGCGGTTCTCAACCTGGGAGTCACGACCCCTTTGGGGGTCAAATGACCATTTCACAGGGATCGCCAAAGCCCTCTCTCGCCCCCCCATGCCTTCACTCACTCACCCTCACTCTCTGCTCTGTTGGATTGCCAGCCGTTCGCTTACCCCGCCCAATCTATTGCTGCCTCCTGAGTCCCAGTTGATGGCTAGAGGAAAAAAAACTGTTTAAATTCTTGCCACGGGGCTTCAAAGAGCCGCCCTATAGCCAGTGGTGGGATTCTGCCAGTTCCACCCCGCCCCTTGCCCCGCCCCTCTGCACCACTATGCTGAAAAACGAAACTGAAAGTAAAGCAGGCTGTTGGCTTTGCTGTTGCTGCAACGCTGGAAAATTAGGCAGGCAGATTTCTTTTCTTTTTCCTCACCAAAAAAAGGTAGGTGCAAACAATGGGAAATTTAGGGAAAAAGAGGAGAGTTCAAGATTTTAAAACACAAAAGAAAAAAAGCTCTATTTAACTAGGGAATTGTAATAATTGAGATACTATTAATTGTATATTGTGTTGAAAGCAGAAATGGTTAAGTTATGGTTTGGAGGAATATATGGGGGAAATTATTTGGTTTATTATTATTGGTAAATATAATTAATTGATTTGTAAGAAATTGGATTGCATGGAAATAATTGGAATATTCATGTTCATATTGATTAATATACAAAAAAGGTAGTTATATAACTAATTGATTTATATTAAAATGTTGAATTTATATTAAACAACTGTAATATTACATAATTAACCAATATGAGGATGGATATAAAAATAGATGACAATGGGGAGGGGTATAATATAGAATAGAAGGGAAAAATTGAATTTGATTAAGATTAGAGATGAGGATGAAGGGTAATATTGGTTTTTTACAAAAATAGATGAGGAATAAATATGGCAAAAAGGAAATATAGAAATTGTAAATTTAATTGAAATGACTAAACACTGTTTAAATTTGTGAACCGGCCAAATACTCTGTTCAAAGAAAATACATTGTATGTTTGTATGTGTGTTTCTAATTATTGTTATTTATTCATATTTGTTCTCTTTTATTCTTTAAAGTTTAACAATTCATTCTTTATCTTAATATCTTTATATTTATTTGGGGTTGGCTTTTTTCTCTCTCATCTTTTTTTATTGTACAGCAATCTTTCTCCTCAAACCTACCACCTCTCTCTTTTCTTTCCTTCTTACTTTCTCTTCCTCCCCCTCTTCTTCTCCTCCCTACTTCCTCTTCCTTTCTCCTTCTCCTCCTCTCTTCCTCCCTCTCTTACCCTCACTCCTACTCTAATTTCCCTTCCCTTCCTTTATCCCTCTCTATTGCTGTATCCTTTTATGCATATGGACTACTCAGAGGGCTGAAAAAGTTATTTCTGACTGGTCCTCGCACTTTTGACCAGTCCTCGAACTTACAACTGTCCTCACATTTTACGTTTTTGCCCTATCTTGTCACCATGGTGAAGAGAAGCAGTTGTGAAATGAGTGACATGGTTGTTAAGAATGCTACAATCGGCATAAATGATGACCAGTTATAAGTGCAAAGACCAGTCAAAAGTGCGAGGACCTGTCAGAAATCACTTTTTTCAGCCCTCTGGGTAGTCCTTTTGTGCATATGGACTACTCAGAGGGCTGAAAAAGTTATTTTTGACTGGTCCTCGCACTTTTGACTAGATCTCGAATTTACGACTATCCTCACATTTCACGTTTTTTGCCCTATCTTATCACCATGGTGAAAAGAAGCAGTTGTGAAATGAGTGACATGGTTGTTAAGAATGCTGCACGGGCATAAATGTGAGGATGGTCATAAGTGTGAGGACCAGTCAAAAGTGCGAGGACCTGTCAGAAATGACTTTTTTCAGCCCTCTGAGTAGTCCGTATACACATAGCCATGGCCACCCGGTCACATGACCAGCTAGCCACGCCCACCCGGTCACATGACCTCCAAGCAACGCCCACAAAATAAGCCACGCCCACAGAACCGGTAGTAAAAAAATTTAGAACCCACCTCTGGTTGGGGGTCACCACAACATGAGGAACTGTATTAAAGGGTCACGGCATTAGGAAGGTTGAGAACCACTGCTCTATATTTTAAAATTCCCGATCTCTGTCCATTTTTGGAATGCAAAATCTACTGTGGCCCTTGAACTTTATGTAACATATGAAGTAGCTGTTGTTTTCATATTAAATTTCTCCTTCTCATGATCCAATGTTGAATCTAACCAATATAAAAAAAAAATGAATACTTTTGGAATATGAATACCTTAACAACGGCATCAGTGATTTCACTGAGCTGACTTGGAATTACTGACTTTTTAAAACGAAACTTAATGGCAGAGCTGTATGGATGGGGAGGTGGAGGTGAACATCCCAGCTTTCTTCAAGACTAGCAATATCAAACACATTTGGTACTCAGTATTACAGTAATCTCATCCTACATCTTCTATGATTCAATAAACTTTTTTTAGTCATTATCCATCCTTCCAAACTTTAATGCAGTAACCTTAGGCTTTAATAAGAACAAATAGTCAATTCATCCTTCAGTAGAAGTGATTTTGCCTAAGGAGAGGATTAGAGGACTATATCCTAACTGCAAGCAGTTAAAAGAGCTTTTGGCTCCAAAAACTGAGGGTACATCATAGCCAGACAGAAGGCAGCACAAAGTTCAAAAGTCTAGCACTATTTGTCTCTACAGGCCTATAAAACTCAACTACTGACTGAATGCAATCTACATTTTAAGAGTCTTGGTCTGGGGAAATGCCACCTTTTCTTCTTTTGGATATCAGAAAATTATTATTTTTTCAATTACTTTCCATTGGCCTACTAAAGAATGGCTTTAGTAGGATCTTGCTTTTCATATGAACATCAGATTTGTCATGTTCCTTCTTTCCCATAATTTAGGATGGATTCCTTTGAAAGTGGTCATCTGATTAGTCTCAATTTGTTAAACAATAACTTCCTTAATGAATTTATTAAATAATAAAACATCACTGGTGAAATCAGAATACTATTCTTATTAAAAGCAAGTCTTTATTTTAAACTATAGATTGTTGCATGTTGACTTCCCAGAAGGTATTTTCAGCTTTTCCCCCCAACTAATTTCTGCCACTCCATACAGAATAAATATAAAGTGGCTGATTTTCATTACCTTCTAATTATAACAAGAATTCATTTGGCAAGAATTAAGTAGTCAATAAATGTCACTTAAATATGAAAAGGTTTTATAAAGAATGCAAGGTTTTGAGTTTTTGTCAATTAATTGTTTTGAAATTCATTAAAATAATATCTGTAATAAATATGACATTTTTAAATGAACTATCTGCAATTTTAAAAGAAATTGAGAGGTTAGGAAAGGTAATAACATTATCAACAGAAATGAAAGTCTGTATCATTCATTGTAAAACAACACTGCAAATTTATGATATAATTGGATAAGCTCAAGTTCCCAGGACTTTATTTCTTTTAATCACAATGATATAGGTCATTAACACATAGCTTATCCATACTAACATGAAGATATGAATTTTCTGAAACTTTAGAAACTAAATTAAAAGTTATACATTTGCAGAAAATTTAACCCCATAACATTTCAGTTTTACATCAATTATTTTAATGAGACTGTAATTCATTGTGTTGTTTTTCTTAGTTTATGAAATAACTGCTTTTCATAGTTTTTTAAAAATTGTCTTTATACTCTATATAAAATTTTATATTTAAATTGACTTATACTCTAAGAGTATTCACTTGATTTATTCATTCCTTCATGATGTGCAGAAAAGTACTTTTAACGAGCGAGTGTCTATTTAAGATTATCACACATAGGGTGCATTCTGTATGATCAGCAATTGTTGATAAGAGAATAACACCTTTATTTTTGCATATCTTTGTTTTTAAATTATAAATAATCTAATCAGATGAGTGGAGTATAATCACATGTACATCATACAATTCTGGAAGAATGATGAACAGAGAAAAGAAAATAAAGTGAAGGAGAGATTAAAAGGAGAGATGTGAAGGAGAGATTAAAAAACTCAGGATAGTGAGCTTTAACAGTAGCTTTTTTCTTATGAGATAGTTATTTTTGTACTGAAAATATGATACAGCATCAGTAGGAATAAATATAAACTCTGATGGATTGTTGTTCAGCTGTTTCATACAGTACAGTTTATCTCTGTACAGTAATTCTTTTTTTAAAATGATTTGGAGACTTTAGAACATAGAAAACAGAATATTAGGGTTAAGAGGGACCTTGGAGAACTTCTAGTCCAATTCCCTGCTCAAGCAGGAGACATACCATTTCATACAAATGGCTGTCCAGATTCTTCTTGAAAATCTCCAGTGATGGAGCGCCCACAACTTCCAGAGGCAAGCTGTTCCACTGATTCATTGTTCTCATTCTCAGTTGGATCTCTCTTTAATGATAATCCACCTGTTACTTCTTCTCCTGGCCTCAGTTTCTGTGGAGAATAGGTCAACTCCCTCTTCACTGCGACAGCCATTCAAGTACTGGAAGACTGCTATCATGTCACCCCTAGACCTTCTCTTCATTAGACTAGACATACTTAGTTCCCTCAATCATTCATTATATAGTTAGCCTATAGATGGCTTATCATCTTTGTTGCTCTTCCCTGCACACTGTCTTTAGATGCACTATCTCTTGTTTTAGGATATTACCATTTCTGATGCCAGAATTGGAGCTGCTGATTGCTTTAATCTTGAGAGTACATGTCAATGTAATGTTCAGTGCAACAGTACTGGGAGAAGAAAGGCAGAGTTACCGGTAATATATTGTTCTTTGACTCTCTGAGAATGAACTCTAGTCTCTACTTCTACTTACTTCTTTCTCCTTGATCTCTTGCTTCCTGACTCATCATGTTGCTTGATGTCAGTTCAGAAAATTTAAAGCTTGAATAGGGACTTTTTTTGTTTTGTTAGGATGGATCAATTTATGAATGCAAAATATGATCTATCACAATACCTGGCACTCTAGAATGGTGAACCAGGTGCTCTTTAAAACTGGTTTATGGTACCAGTCATCATCTGATGGATTTTAAGTCTATGCAGACTTAAACATTGCATGCTTTAGTAGGTAACTGAAAGCAGCAGGGAAACTGGTATCTGAAAGCAGCAGGGAAATGTAGATTTGTTCTTTGTTCCCTGGATATTTATGCAGTAATGGTGATATGAGACTTGTATGAATGTCTTTATAGTACATGCACTGGGAGAATACATCCTCTGTTGTTTTTGTGTGTCCAGAATCATGGGACATTGTCTCTCCAGACAAGGTTCTCCCTATATCAGCCTTGATGGACAGCTGAGGGGAGGGCATGATATCATGCCAGAGTAAACGCCCTCTCTGGTCACACAACATGTGTACATATTCAACTTGATACCACAAATAACTTCAAAGAGCTCTATGATTCTTACTACACTTTTTAATCCATCAAAATAGCATTTTAAAAAAAGTTGAAATGTTTGCTCACTACATTGCCATCTCTGTGTCCTGCAGCCTTCAGAGGGGGAAGAAATTATTAAAAACCCAAGGGGTAATTTCTTGTTTTTTTTTTTTTAAAGATTCATCTATGATTCGCTTCAGCCATCCTTTCCAAACATAGGAGCAAAATGCAATATAAAATTATTGGCTAAAATTAAAATAATTAATGTGTTAATCAATGGTGGGTTCCAACCGGTGTTACCACTGGTTCTCTTCGTGCATGCGCTTTGCGCGCGATCAGGTCGAACTGGGAGCAACCCACCACTGGTGTTGATTCAGCAGGGAAATCTATATTTTTCAACACAAAAGACTTTGGATAGGCAGCATATAAGGAGGTAAGAGATGATCTCATATATGCCATTCCTACAATTTTTCTGTTTTCCAAAACTGAAGTCTTTTTTTTTTAACTTTTGACAAAAAAAAAAAAACCTGGAGCATTTTTGTATCCTGGGTTAATGAGACAGTAACTCACAGTCCCCAGTTTCTTGTGCATTTGTTCAGTCTATTTTTAGATGTAATTCTATAATCTAAATTTATTCTAAGGTATCAGAAAAAATATTGTCTCTATTCTTTCCATCTAAGGAACTGGAGACTGTCAAACCAGAATGTCAGCATTTTGCCACACAATCCTGAATCTACCTATTACTTCACCGTTTTGTGATGTTCGCATTTGATAATGGAGATAACTAAGAGGATCATTCCATTCATTTCTTAACAGAAGAAAGTGTATTTCAGTTAGATAAATGTGTGTTGTATTGATTTATCACGTGGTTCTCCATGAATTCACAATCAGACATCCAGAACAAGATTACATGGGGGACACACACTGAAAAAAAAGTTATGCTCATTTTTTGAAGTCCTCATTCCAAGGATCTTTGCTATCAGGCTGCTTGCTTGCATGCACAGTAAGGTTCACAGAGGCACTTAGCAAGTTGTGTGAGCAGTCACAACAATAATGCATGTAATAACTATTTCCAGCTAAAGATGCTTTTTTACAGTAGCAGTGTCATGATGTAGTATTTTTCTGAAGCATGAGTCAACCATCAGTTCATCTGTTCAAGTCTAGAAATCTAGTCAACTAGATCCTGGATTCTAAATTACATTTTCAAGAAAAGAGAAATGTTTATTTATAGATAAAGCCAAATATTTGGAATATTTATTTATAAATGATTAAAAGTAATAATTTCAGATCTGATGTTTGTATTGAAAGTTTTTTTCATGCTAATCCTAAAACTAATTTATTTTCCTGAAACAAGATCATGGTGAGTAATCATGGATTTCCACAGAGATACACAGAATACAAATTTTTGGCAGCTGACTACTAACCTGTAAGATCCTGAAGGCAGTTAGATCACCCATTAATCAATGGGTATGAGCACTTCCAACTTCAAGTGGTAGGAAATAAATACTATCCTTTCTCTTTTAAACTGCTGTAATGCACATAATTTGTTGCTGTAGGATCAATCAGGATCTTCTTTTTAATTATTGTCCTAAACGTGAGGTTTTTTTTTTTTAAATGTTGTATAAGAAAAAAACTGGAGAGGAAAATGGATAATTTAAGAAACGGGGTCCTGTCAGTAAGAAAAAAAATGCAGTGGAGAACAATGCTCATTGCAAATGCTATTTATGGCATTTAGACATGACTTCAAGCTTGTATTCTTTGCTTGGAATGCAACTATTGTTTGCATTAAAAATACAGAAAATGAGTACTGTATTTATTGCAGGTCCTTCTTTCTTTCTTTATTAGATGAGCAAAGAATAGGCAATTGGGGGTGGGGCATAGAATGGAGGTAGACTTTATTGTCCCTTGGATACAAAATTCCAGCAAAGTTTAATTTTTATAGATGCTATTCACATATAGCTGTAACACTCCCAATTAATATTCAGATGAAGAAGAGTAAGAGCAAAATTGCACTTTAATCTGGGGATTAGCAATTGAATTTAGCAATGTATCTATTTTCACTTGAAAGCAATTATTGGGAATGGCTAGGGATATAAATGGATTGGAAAGAAGCACAAGAAAAAACACACCCAGCTGATCCTTGAAGAGCTGAGGTGGCGCAGCAAAGGATCCTTGAAGATCCTTTGAAGAGCCGAGGTGGCGCAGTGGTTAGAGTGCAGTACTGCAGCTACTTTAGTTGACTGCTAGTTCAGCAGATCAGCGGATCAAATCTCACCGGCTCAAAGTTGACTCAGCCTTCCATCCTTCTGAGGTGGGTAAAATGAGGACCCAGATTGTTGGGGGCAATATGCTATTTAGTATACTGTCTTTGGTGTAAGCTGCCCAGAGTCCTTGGAGAGTGGGCAGCTTAGAAATATGACTACTACTACTAATAATAATAATCCTAAATATTTTAGCATTCTTATCAGATTCCACCATTCCCATTAGCAACCTATGCTGAGATTATTGTTGACCTCAAATAGACCTATGCAATCTTAAATCTCAGGCAATCTAATTCATATGCTTCTTTAGCTCCTGAGTCAACTTTATGTGTGCTTTACTTTGGTATTTGAGTACCTTACCATTTCTGTTACATTGTGATTTTTCTCATGGTATCAGCTAATTGATTTATATTCCAATTTGTAATTGCCATTTCTGGGGTGAGAGACCCAAGCAACCTAAAGATAAATGGGGGGATATTATTAGTTGAGGAAAAAAAACTGTATTTCTCATTTAAAGCTATTTCTGAAAGCCTCTTCAGATCACAATGATGATTCACAATCTTTAGGTCTTCCATTCATTATAACTGCTTTACTGTATTTGGAAGTCTCTTTTTCTCTTCTATTTTTGTGTACTTTCCTTTCTGGTGCCAACATTTGCACAAGCTATTAAGTAAAGAAGCTCCTAGAACAGAATTAATGAGATTGGTAGATTTTTTTGTTCCAAAAAAGAACACCAAAAAGCAATTCAAGACTTCCACACAGAATTAGAAAGCGGTGTCCATGGAAACAGAAGGCAATATGGAATTTGCTTACTTTTTATCATTCTACCAAATGATCAGCAATAAGCTATTTGCAGAAAAGTTTTTGGTGAACTATTGATAAATTGTCTTACATCCATTGGCCCACTGAGCTCACTGAATGATCTTGATGGAGGCATCAAGGCCACACAAAACTTCAGAGGGATACTGCTCTGGTCAAAGCATTCGGAGCCATGCAACCCACTTTAGAAATTGGGGGGTGGGGAGTTTCTATCACAGGTTTTCATCTTCCCTACTTTGAATTATGAAGACACCAGACAAGGACCTCTGAGAAAAATTTAAAGGAAAGAAGACACTTTTGGAAATACTTCATCCCAAATGATCTAATACATTCCTGTAAGGATTAATCCCAGCATCTTTAACTGAGCCAAGGAATGGATCAGAAGTCAGTAAAAGGATGATGAAGAATGTTTTGGATGGTGGAATTCAATCTATTATTTATCTGCTACATCTGACTATCCTCAGTATCCCAAGTATAGCCCAGCATTTTGTTACCAAAGAATGAGATCAGAACAAAATGAGTTAGCAGAATTTATTTTGTAATGCATGTAGAAAATTATGAGTCAGCAAGAATGAACTTAAATTATGTTTAAATAAAGGACCTTTTCTACCTGAGTGATTCACTGGTAGTTCTCCAATTTAGCATTAATGTGTTCCATCTACTCATTAGGAGAGCACAAATAATGTGGAAATCTGGTTCTGGAAATGTATAATTTCATCTGGTCTTCTTATATGTGAGTCCCACTTCACATAATATGCAGAATTTGCAGTATATGAGGAAGAGAGTGAAACTGGTTACAATTAGAAATTGATTATAACTTACTTTGTTTCTATCTGTTTCCCCTCAAAAACTATGCTGACTTCACAGAAGATGGACTTTTGGATATTCTGTGCTTTGAAAACATGCCAACATCAATTCAGTGGATGCTTGGGAAATGTACTGTAATATCAAAAAAAAAAAAAAAAAAAAAAAAGGATAGAAAACCCCAATAATGAGTAGCTGATGTTGTTAATAGTACAACTTTTCCGATTTCCCAACATAATTCTTTTAACAATAGCAATAGACTTAAGGTAAAGGTAAAGGTTCCCTTCGCACATACATGCTAGTCGTTCCCAACTCTAAGGGGCAGTGCTCATCTCCGTTTCTAAGCCAAAGAGACAGCACTGTCTGATGACAATTCTGTGGTCATGTGTCCGGCATGACTAAACGCCGAAGGCGCATGGAACGCTGTTACCTTCCCACCAAGGTGGTCCCTATTTTTCTACTTGCCTTTTTACATGCTTTCAATCTGCTAGGTTGGAAGAAGCTGGGTCAAGTAACGGGAGCTCACTCCATTATGCGATGTTAGGGATTCGAACCGCTGAACTGCTGACCTTTCTGATCGACAAGCTCAGCGTCTTAGCCACTTAGCGTCCTCTAGCAATAGACTTATATACCACTTTATAGTGCTTTACAACATTCTCTAAACAGTTTTCAGTGTTAGCGTATTGCCCTCAACAATCTGGGTCTTCATTTTACTGATCTCAGAAGGATGGAAGGCTGAGTCAACCTTGAGCCAGTGAGGATCAAACTGCCAAACAGTCAGCAGAATTAGCCTGCAACCACTGTGCCATCGCGGCTCATGCTTTAGCCACTACCCCGTTTATGATATAAATATAATTGTTGATTAACAGCTTCCCAAGTTTTGGTATATAATTCAATATCACATTAAAGGTCTTTTCATAAATCTCTCTCCCCCCCTCCTTCCAACAAAGAATATTCTAATCTTAAATTATTTGAAATCTTTCACGCTGAATTCAGTTACATTTCTGTCTTACCGAAAAGTGAATGGTAGATCGGTGCATTGCTCTTAAATGGTATGAATGACTTATTGCCAGTCTACTTCAGGAAAATGTTTTGAAATCAGAGAGGTTCATCTTCATTTATGTTTTCATGGGGGGAGGATGTCACAAATTATTCTTCTCAATTTGACACAACTGACCCACTTTGGATAACCTCACCATTATCATTTTCACTCTCCATCTTCCACTTCATTTATTCCAGTTCCAGATTTTTTTTTACAATTGTATTTCCCCTTTTCTCATATTTAAGTTGCACGTATCACCTTGTTTTGTCTCCCCGTTTTTCTCTTGTTTGCATTTCATAAACCTATATGAAATATTTAAATCCATTAAAAAAAAAAACTAACATTTTCCACCATCTCACAAAAGGAGTCTTTCTCTTGGAACTCCTAGCTAAGACCCATGGCTTGTTGTTCTGTGCCGTGTCTTGATTTTTACCTGAATAGGAACTTATACTTTTCATTTGCAGCTGAGAAGCTTTGTGTAAAAGGTCACTGCAAGATGAGACTATGAGTGTCACATCATGAAATATCTTTCTAGGCCTATTGCTTTTCATCCGGGCTTTTCCACAGGGTTTAGATATCAGGACAATGGCAGGTGCTATATAAAGCCCAAACACAAATGGCTGACTCTAAATTTTTCATTTTTCCCTCTTCGCTTCTGTTATATTTCATAAGGAATTCCTTTTCCCCCTTTTGGATTAAATTAAAAATCAGTAGACTGCATGTAACTCAGCTAAGCAAGTATTGTGGCAGGCAGGCGGTTGTCAATTCTTTTATTAGCAGTTCTTTAGTCAAGGAAGGAGCAATGCTAATCTTTTTTAAGGCCAGAGGCTTATTTTGGCTTTTTTCCTGGCCTGGTGATCCAAGAGTTGTAACAATTAATATCATGGTAATGTGAATGGTGTAGGAATAGTACAGGGTCAGCTATATGAACACTGAAGGACCTTCTTTATTCACATTATTATAAGAAAGAAATGTGCTTGTTTAGAGATTACACTAGATCAGCTAAATTCCATTCTTGGTAATATATATCTTTTGAGGGGCCAAGCTGTCAAGGATGCAGAGACATCCATCTGAAACAAAAAGTTACTTATTAAGCCAAAGCAGCCATGAATCTATGCATCAGCAAACACAGAATTGAGGAAGGTTATTTAGTTAAGATAATCTTATGAACTAGAAAATAATGAAAGAATTTAGTAATTAGAAAGTGTCAATTATAATATAACAAATGTATGTTAACCATATATGGAAAACTGCTGTGCTTGCAAAATCCTTTGTCTTGAAGATGTATAAAGGCAGTTGTATCAGAGCTCTTCTTGGTTCAGAATTGCAGATACAAATCTGATTCTGAAACTGCGCAATAAAACTGTCTCTTGCTGACCCAGGAATGTTGTTTGGTCCCATCATTCCATAACAATGGTGTTATCAGAATAGGTAGTGGGGAATGGTGATTTGTTTCTGTTTCTTTTTTGTGTTTTGATGATTGGCAGGTTTTAACTATCAAACTGGGAGTAGTCATTTTGATCCTCACATATATCCAATATCCTGAAGGCAAAAGAGTTAAAATATTTGAGTGTGTGTGTGTGTGTGTGTGTGTGTGTGAAGAAACAAATTCTCTAGCTGCATGTAAAATGCCATGTTCGTCATATGGATTATGAATTTTCTAGTTGCACTAGGATAATGGCAGTATAACAAGATCCTGTTAAGTTTCTGCTATGGCTGGCAGGTCATGTAGATCACTGCTATTAGAAATGGCAGCATTGAGTTTAGAATTCATGACATGAATTGAAGCAATAAAAACAAGATTAGAAGTACAGTATATAGTATTTTCAGCATAAAATGTTTTAGCTTATGTGCTTGAGCTCATGTGCTTGGCTGAAACATTATGTCTCCATCAGACTACTGAAAAAAGTTCAGTAATATTAGAAAAGGGTTGTTCATGAGGCGATTAAAGCTATGCAAATAGCTATAGCAATAACAGGTTTATATTCTGCTTCGTAGTGCTTTATAGCACTCTCTAAGCAGTTTACAAAGTCAGCCTTTTGCCCCCAACAAACTGGGGTCTCATTTTACTGACCTCGGAAGGATGGAAGGCTGAGTCAACCTTGAACTGATGAGAATCGAACTGCTGGCAGAATTAGCCTGTAATATTGCATTCCACCACCGCTCACTACTAAAATTAGATAAGTACTAGAAAACATTACAAGTGATATAAGTGGGCCCTAGAAGTGGATTCAAAAGATACTTGTACTGCCCAATACAGATTTTTGTTCACTTCAATTTTAAATAAGAATATTTTTAAACAACACAAGATATTTGGCAAGTTCAGACTTGCCAAATCCTGTTTAAATAAGATTCCATGCATTTTTCCAACATGTAAATCATGATTTTCTCATTTTCTTTTACTTATGCACATGCACAAATATCCACAATAAGGAGAAAAGCCTCCTAAACTATTTAATCTGAAACCTATTTGGGAAGAAAAGATGCTTCTCTAAAAAGAAGCAAAACATGAAGGTATATTCCAGAAATAATAGAAATTTCTATTATTGTAAACTTGTAAGGCTAAAAGTTGTCATACATTGAGATGATAGGAATAACCACAGCAGGGCTATCTGACATGGTCTACAATAATCTAGAGGATTATTGTTAGCAGATAAATACAGAAAACAAACTTTGTTACCATAGTGACATACATGAGCAAGACCAACATGTTTGCTTACTTATTTCTTGTTCCAAGAGGGTGTTTGCCAAACTGCATTAAGCCTATTTTTGGGTTTATATTCCAATGTCAAAATGTTCTTTGGCACAAAATTGCAGAAAACCAGGATGCCACTGATCAGGAAGTTAGATAAGAATATTCTTATGTCTTTCAAATAGGAACTAAACATCAGCAGGAAACTTTTTAGTTTCCACTATAAATCAATCCATTGCTGCTTAGGATGGGGAACATGTAAATCCAATTTTTTGTTTGGCTCTGAAGCTCATTTTGTGGCCTTATGTAAACCACAAACTTTCAAACACACATAGAAGTCAACTTAACAAATATTATAAAAAACAAATTCCTTTGAGAATAGTTAATGGATCTCGGGCTGTGACTGGATATATTAAAAAGAATATTTGCAACCTACAAAGCTTTTAAATCCCCATAGATTTCTCCTTAATTTATACAATGCACAATCATCTACTGATACTAAACAGTCAGAAATATATTTCACCAGCACAATTTAACTTGATTGTGCGTAAGGCTTCTGGTTGACATCATGGTGAGAATGGCTGGAAAATAGTGGACTCCTCTGAGCCCTGAGAAATCCAGCTGATAACTGCTGTCAGGAGACACTACGGGGTCATAGCCGCCTTGTAGGGGTGGTGAAGGAAGGAGAGATGCTTCACTGACCACGAGGAACTCGCAATTTCCTTGTTTGGTCCGAAGCAAGCTCTCCTGAATGGCAGCAGGGACAATGGCCATTTTTGGCAGTCACAAAACTGGGACAACTGGGATTGTAAGATTTGTGCTGGAGCAGATCGTGGACAGAGCATTGAAACTGGTTGAGATAATTACCAACTTTTACTCTAAAGACCTGATTTAAATAAAAGAATTCTAAAAGAGAACTTCCAAGCTTAAGAAAGCAGCGATTCAAGTCATGGAGAAAACCCTCCTGAAAATCAAGAATGCGAAAGAAGCCCAAGTGAAGCTTTAAAACACAGAAAGCCTGAAAAAAGCTTAAGCAATTTGAAAGGTGATTTTCGGGAAAAACCGTCTTGTTTATTTGTATTTCTAAACCCCCTCAATTTATCTGATAATCAGCTGTTTTTGACAGATTGTTTAACATTGGATGTGGGAACAAAAGAGCCATCTACTAGAAGAAGAGAAGTACTACAGCACTATAGCCGCAGTATACTCAGTGAAAGTGAACCCAATACACACAAAGTCTAATACACAGAATAGAAGTAACAACATCTGGAAGATGGCCTGACCTTGACTTTATGTTAGACGATGACTTGGATACTTAAAGAGTTTTCTCCCCCTTCTGAAGATTTCTAAAAGGAATTAACATGCAAATAACTAAGTTTTATTAAAATTGGTTACTGGATTATGGATCTGAAAGATTGGAGGAATCTAGTGGGTTAATTTGGATTTGGATTATTAATGTTATTTAGCAGAACATTCTATGTTCTTAAAGAAGAAAGGTGATAGAAGAAAAGAGAAAAGAAGGAAAGTTAAATAAGACTTTAAAATTTGGATAAATGGGAAGATATATAATTGGAAAATAATAAGGCTGTAAATTACTAAAGAATTTTAAAGATCATAAATTTAGGGGTTTTGGAAGTATAATTAGGGATTGATGAAATCTTATTAAGCAGCAGTTTTTAAATATTGAGAAGTTGGAACTATAGAAGTATACTGAGTAATTTTTATTAAATTATCATAAAATGGATTTACAGGGGATGATAGAGGCATATGAAGAAATATTTTTGATGTTAAGAAGTGTGCGTGAAACTATAAAGAACAATAAGGAGACAAGGGGATTGTTTAAAGGCACAGATATGAATGTAGAAGTCACTCAACAAATGGGGGAAAAAGAGCAACATGATATTCAGGAAATAGATGAGAAGCAGCGGAAGGGGAATAGAAGAAGCAGTGGAAGGGGAAAATCAAAATAAGATGCAAGAAGCTAAAAATAAAGACAAGAAAGGATTAGTAAGTAGGAATCAATTAAATAACTCCTTAAAAGTTCATAATAGAACAGAGAGAGAAAAGAAAAATCTCTTTAAAAAAAAGAGAAAGATTTAGAAGGAAAAAAGAAAAATGTCTTTTTTAAAAAAAGGAAGTATTGTTGATGGGTGTTCAAATAATACAGCAGAAAGAGACAAAGGGCACCCAGAAGGTGCAACTATATCAAAAAGAGCAAGATTCTAAAAGAGAAAGAGATAAAAGGCTGACTAAAAAGTCCATAAATGATGGAATTTCAAAAAGGTTAAGAGATGATGGATAAAGAGAAAATATATTAATAAAATGGAAAAATACAAATACGGAAAATAGTAGTATATATATATTAGCAGATAATACAACTTTTTATAGCTAAAAATAAATTTAGTAGATGGAAATTTAGGATTAGGTAATCTAATTGTATTATCAACATTAATAGTGTGTTAAAGTATATTGTGAATTCAAAATATTAAGAATTAGAAATTGTGGGGATTGATTAAATATTGTTAAGATTTGGCTTTATTAGTAATCCTACACATTTGGAATATTAAAGTTATGGTGGAATGATGAATAATTTTTAAAATGTTAAATATTAGTAATTTAGTAGGGGATAACAAATACATGATGCAAAGAAATGTTATCTATGTTTAAATGAATTAATGGGAAAAATGATAAAGAATTATAAAGAGAGAATAGTATTGTTGAAGTTGGAAGATTAGGATTACACATACTTATTTGTATTATTATTGTTAGCGTTGTTTAAAAAAGATTTGACCCAATCAATACGCTGTCCACAAAATATGTATGGTGTAAAAAGAAAACTGCAAATAAAACATGTGTTTTTTTTAAAAAAAAACACCTTGATTGTGTGTATTGTCCAAAAACAGGAACTGTCAATTACCGGTATCTTTAAAACTCTGCAGAAACAACCATATGAAACTCTGAGATACTTAGGTACTGAAATGAAAAAAAACCCAAAACCTGTCCACTTAAGCCTTGTCTTTTAAAGAGTCATAATTTGGAGTATTCTTCATTTTAATTTACTTTTTTTCCTTGGAGCTAATGAGTGAATCAATCCAAAACTTAAAGGTGTATTTTCATTTGGCTCCAATGAAGATAATTGTTAACATGTGTCCTCATTCTGGCTATTTACCAATCTCTCTTGGTTTGGGAACATCTGGTTAATTTGGAATGGCAGGTTCCATTAAGCAATGCCTACTAATCCGCTGTGTAGCTAATTAAATGAAACTGATTAAGAGCATATTTTCCCCTTGGAAACAATGATAATTAAAACACAGACACACAGGAGAACTCTTCCTTCCTCCAAGGCATGACTGCATCTCATCAACATTATGGTTTTGAATCGAATACTGTTCATTTAGGAGTACTTCCACTAAAAATATGTGCTGGAGTGTAAGTCCATATATTTATTCTTCTCTCTGAAAAGAAATATGCTTGGCGGGTAATAGAAAATAAATTCCCTTTCTGATTTTACTCATGCTTTCTCAAGAATGCAGTTGCCAGTACTGTAGTATCTATCTGTCTACTTTTCTACCAGGTCAAAGTTAAACAGACCAGAGGTGGTATTCAGCCGGTTCGAACTGGTTCGGTCAAACCAGTAGTGGAAATTTTAAGTAGTGCTCCTTTCTCTCAAAGGAGCAGGGAAAGCAATACTGAATTTGGTTGACAAAGTATGTTAGAACGAACCTTGCCAAAATTAATTACAGAGACCACTTGGTAACATTGGGATAGAGCGAAAGTTGAAACTGATTTGCAAAGCCAGTTCATGCTATCTAGCAAGTTGTGACTATGGAAACAACGATGCAGAACTCTTAATATAGTATGGTACCAGGTTTTATCTGTTCTATTTAAGCTATTCTGCTTAAATTACCTTGTTAAGCTGGGTAGACTTGAACAAACTTCAAATAATAGCAGTGCTAAATAATAACAACAACAATAACAACAACAACAACCACCTAGGATGCTGGCAGCAACCCGCATCAACTATCAGTGCCAATCAATGATATTTTTTATACATTTTTAAATATCCAGTTGACTGAGTTTCATATTTAATGACTAAAAGTGATAATAACAACAACAATAACAATAATACAAACAGAAATAGCAAAATAAACAAAAATATCAACTTTGCCTTTCAATATTAAACACATATGACAATATATAAAGTGCAAATTAAATTAAAATAGAATAAAACACATTTAAAAAAAAAGAAAGAAAACTATAATAAATATAAAATCCAAAAAAAAAAATGTACAGATTACTTAAAACGTCTTCCTTGCACCTTGGATGGAGTTGGCAAAACTGCTGCATATCAGATGCTTTTTACTGAGATTCCAATGAAAAATGTTTTTGATTTAAGGGACTGCTAATAGGTGCAATATGCATGCCCATGTGAACTCTGAATCATCTTAGTCCCTTTGAATCAAAATCATTGTACAGCTTTATGAGTTAACATTTTAATTTCTGGGTTTCATCTTCCACATGTGAGCAGCTGCAAAAGTTGAAATATAATAGAAAGGAAGGAAGGAGGCAGAGAATGATTGTCCATATCTCTCCAACTGAGTGTCTACTATGCATATAGTGTACTGACATACAGACAGGAAATAATGATCTTAGGAAATAGAAATGTTCTATGTTTTCATCAAGCTGAGATGATACAAGAATCAAGGTACTTCCAGGAAACCTAAAGATCTGTTGGTGTGAAATGAGTCATCTACAATCTCAGAAATAATAAGAAAAAGTCAGCAGGATAGATTTTAAAATACAAAAGCAGCCTAAATGGACAAGAAAGTCTCGCATGAGATTAATATGAGACAAGGAAACCTATTTGGATGAATTCAAGTCATTAGGACCAGATGGATTGCATCCCAGAGTTCTGAAGGAGCTGGCACATGTGATTCCAGAACCACTGAACAAAATCTTTCAAAGTTTCTGGAGCACTGGAGAACTGCTAGATGACTGGAAAAAAGCGCATGTGGTTCCAATCTTCAAAAAGGAAAAGAAAAAAAAAAAGATTCAGGAAACTGTAGACCAATTATCCGGACATCAATTACTGTGAAAATCCTGGAAAAGATAATCAAGCAGCGGATTTACGAGCCCTTAGAAATGAGCAAAGTGATTACGAGAAGCCAACATGGATTTGTTAAAAACAGATTATGTCAGACAAACCTTATTGCCTTCTTTGACAAAGTGGTGAAATTAGTGGATTGGCAAAATACTGTAGAGATAATTTACTTAGACTTCAGTAAGATATTTGACAAAGTGTACATTATCATAGCCTACTTCTTGGTAAGATAGAAAAATGTGGGATAGACAACATCACCACCAGATAGATTCACAACTGGGTGACCATCCACACCCAATATGAAGTCCTCAATGAAGGAAAACATGCAGTGGGATATCTCAAGGCTGTGTCTCAGGCCAAGTACTTCAACATCTTCATAGATGTAGACAAGGGATAGAAGGGTAACTCATCAAATTTGCAGATAACACCAAGCTGGGGGAAATTGACAACATTTTAGAAGATAGACTCAAGATTCAGAAAGATCTTGACAGATTTGAGCATTGGGCCCCATCCAACAAATGCAGTTCAGTGGTGAGAAAACTAAGATTCTGTGCCTAGGCAGGGAAATCAAATGCACAGCTATAGAATAGATGGTATTTGGCTCAATAGTAGTAACAGTGAGAGGGATCTGGGTGTCTGAGGGCAGAGTTCCCCAACCTTTCTGGCTTTGCAGACTGGTGGAGGGGGAGAGGGGATGGTTCCATGTGAGTGGCAGGCATGCACACCTACTGTTTGCATAAATGGAACATATATGCATGTGTTTGCCCACTGCTCATGTGAGTGGAGATGCGCACATGCACACTCATCTACCACTTCCGCGGTCCAGTTCTCAAAGGCTCAAGGTTGGTCCACTAGAACTCCAGTCTTAGTGGACCATCACTTAAGTATGAGTCAGCAGTGTGCTGAAGCTGCCAAAAAAACCAATGTGGTTCTAGGATGTATCAATAGAGGGATAGCATCACGATCATGACAATTGATAATATCTCTATACTGTATCAAGTGAGGTCACACTTGGAATACTGCCTCCAATTCTGGTTACCACAATACAAAAACAATGCTGAGGCCAGTGGTGGGTTGTTACCGGTTCACCCCAGATTGGGTGAACCAGTAGTGGCGGTGGCGGGAAGCTCCGCCCACCCGCCTGGATGTCTCTGTGCATGTGCAGAAGCTTCTATGCATGCGCAGAAGAGTTGTGTGCACGAGTGAACTGGTAGCGATGGGATTTGAATCCCACTACTGGCTGAGGCCCTATAAAGAATCCAGAGAAGAGCAACAAAGATGATAAGAGGTTTGGAGGCTAAACCATATGATGAATAGTTGCAGGAATTAAGTATGTCTAGACTAACAAAGAGAATGAGTAGGGGTATCATATTAGTAGTCCTCCAATATTTGAGGGGTTGTCACATAGAAGATTGGGTCAACCTATTCTCCAAAGCAGGACAAGAAATAACAGATGAAAGACCATCAAAGAGAGATCCAACCTATAATTAAGGAGAAATTTACTGACAATGAGAACAATTAATCAGTTGAGTGGCTTGCCTCCAGATTTGTGAGTGATCCATCACTGAAGATTTTCAAAATTGCAGTTAATTGTCCAGAATATTATATGGCAGTGTTGGTGAACCTTTTCAGCACCGAGTGCCAAAATGTGTGTGTGTGTGTGTGTGTGTGTGTGTGTGTGTGTGTGTGTGTGTGTATGCACTGGAAACTAGAAGAGCAGCCACCCGGTGCTCATGTGCATGCCGGACAGCTGGTATTCCAGTTTCTGGTGTGCGCATGCACACTGGCTGCCTGGTTTTCTGGTTTCTGGCCTGTGCATGTTTATACACTGCTCAAACAACTAAAGGGAACACAAAACTACTGTATGTAACGAACAAAGTATTTAATAAGGCTATTTCATTCATTCAGATCTCGGATGTCTTCTGCTTGTGTTCCTTTTATTTTTTTGAGCAGTGTATATTTTGACTGATGATATTTGACTGGCATTTTTGTCTACCTATTGAATCCTTCCTAAGGACCTGGGATAGGCAGATGTTGATGTTTGATAGTGTTAAAGGTATTGTCGCAGGATGTAAGCTATTCCAAGTAAAGCTGCCTTTTTCAATTGACTGATGGTGAATTTGTCAGTGCCAATAGTGTTGAAGTAGTGCTCCAGTTGTTTTGGGATTGCATCCAAAGCACCTATTACTATTGGTATTGCCTTTGCTTTCTTTTGCCACAATCATTCTGTTTCAATTTGCAGGTCTTGGTATTTTGTTATCTTCTCCAGTTCTTTCTCTTCTATTCTGCTGTCTCCACATACACTGTCTTACTTTACTTACTTACTTATTAACAATTGTTAAAAATGATATGTTACGTGGAAGGTACCTGTCTGCTTGGATTCTAAAGTTCCAGAACATTTTAGCGTCTTCATTTTCTATTACTTTCTCTATTTTATAGCTCCACATTTCTTGCTCACAGGCAAATGATATTTCTTGTAGATCTTCCAATGCACCATTATTGCTACTTTGTCATACTGTTGTTTGCAGTCAGTCTGTGCAGGCTTTTTGCAGCAGCTAACTGGGTAATCCATTATTTCTTCAACTTCTTTGCAGAGGCAGCACTTGCAGTCTCTTGTTATCTTCTCAATCCTAACGTTGTATGCATTTCTTCTTAAGGCTTGGTCTTGTGCACACTCTGTCTCTTTCTTCAAACTTTCCTATTTTTAGCCATTGCCAGGATGGGTTATTATCTGCTTTCCATGCTTTTTTTTAAAAAAATGTTCTGGCCATGTAATGCTTTGTCTTACGTGCTCTTCTCTGTTCTCTGTAGGCTAGTTTTGTCTTTCAAGTAGTCAGCAAGCCTTCCTTCTATACTAACTTGAGTGAATCTTCTTCACTATCCTTCAGATATTCTTCCAATGCCCTTTTATCTGATGTACACGCAACATTCCACACCCTCTGATTTTCCTTGGTAAGTAGAGTCTATCAACATTGCTGCATGGATAAAGGGCATGATTCATTGTCATTATTTTTCTGGTCTTCCTATCCAGGGTTTTTAATTTTGCTTGAGTCCAGGCCACTGTTCCACCTGTATATTTAATGACTGGAATTGTCCAGGTTGATTGCCTTGATAGTATTGCCGCTATTGAATTTGGACTTGAAGCTTCATCTTCTTCACTCTGTTGATGTATTCATTTCTAACCTTTTTCCTGATTTCAGTATGATTGATTGTTCTGACCTAGGCTCCCTTAACATGCAGGAGGCAGGAATTGGTCCTAGCAAAACCTCTTTTATTTACACGACTGTGAATTACATTCATTCACAGTCAGCAAGGTTTGTCCAAACAGTTTTGCAAAGGAATTTTTCTCAACACACGTTTGGCAAGCTGCCACATAATTTGTTTCCAACTGCAGTACAAGGCAAAACCCAGCACAGAGTCTCTCAGAGTCATGGAATGAATGAATTGTTTCCTGCAAAAGCCCCCTCTCCGTTTGCTCCTCTTTTGTTTCCTATGAGAAGGTCCAATCATCTCCAAGGTGTGGCTTTACTCCCAAGTTGATCCTGCTTTCTGAGTTATTCTTGTCTTCTGGAAACTCTGCGCATACGCACACTGGGAATGGAGTCCAGCTGTTCCTCTGCCTCGCTGCTGTCTATCTCCTTCTCTGACTCCAACGCAGAGCCCTCGGCTGAGCTTTCCCCAGCCCCCAGGATTGGCCCATGTTCCTCCCCAACCTCCTCACTGTCTGACTCTGCTGCCAGCTCTGCTGGCCGCCAGCAGGCCACAACATTGATGTTATGAGTTTGAAGGATGTTCAGGTATTTGTAGTGATTGTCTTCATCCAGACTCAAGATGCCCTTTCCATAGGGCATCTTGATTCCTCCAGTTTTCATTATTTTTCTGCATTTGATGGTGAACACATTTGTCTAGTCCAAATTCCATTGCAATATCTTGGCTGTATATATTGACAGTGATAAGCAGCGATTTTATTTCAGATGGTGTTTTTCCATACAACTTTGTCTATCTCAGGGGTATCAAACTGGCGGCCCATGGGCCGGATGCATCATGCACAGGCCATGCCCACCCCAGCTCCATGAAGGGAAAAACATCATGAAACATCACGTGATGGCAATGTGGCACCGCGAGTTTGACACCTGTGATCTATGTAAAGGAGGAGGGATAGCCTGGCAGATGTTTTTGATGTTTGATAGCCATGGCCTGACATTCAGTATTTTTTGACAGAGCAATGACAAACAATAGCGGCAATAGCGAGTCTCCTTGGATGATTCCTCTGTTGATATTAACCTCTCCCAATCTATTACCATTTATTATGTTATTATGATGATAGTTATAATATTAATTAACTATAATTATTTATTTATTTTATAAAATTTGTATGCCGCCCTATCTCCGAGGACTCAGGGTGGCTCACAATGACAAATGACCAAGCGACTGTTAAAACCAACAAATATACATAAAAAATATCAGAAAAGCATTTTAAAAATTTAAAAAAAATATTACCCCATCAGTCCAGGCCGGGAGACATAAATAGCCAGGTTTTCAAGTCACAGTGGAAGGTATGAAGGTCAGGGGCCAACTGGAGCCCCAAGGGAAGTTGATTCCAAAGGGTGGGGGCACTCACAGAGAAGGCTCTACCCCTGGGTGTTGCCAGCCGACATAGTCTAGCCGACGGCACCCTGAGTAGGCCCTCTCTCTGAGAGTTCACCGGGCGATGGGAAGTTGCAGGTGGTCCGACAAATAGCCTGGACCTAAGCCATGAAGGGCTTTATAGGTTAACACCAGCACCTTGAATCTCACCCGGAGGGCAACCGGCAACCAATGCAAGCCACGCAGGAGTGGTGTAATATGGGAGTATCGGGTCCCTCCCGCAACAACCCGCGCAGCCGCATTCTGCACCAGCTGAAGCCTCCGGGTGGTCTTCACGGGCAGCCCCAGGTAGAGAGCATTGCAGTAGTCGATCCGGGAGGTGACTAGTGCATGAGTGACTGTGTGTAGGGCATCTCGGTCCAAGTATGGGTGCAACTGGTGCACCAGGTGAACCTGGGCAAGCGCCCCCCGGTCACGGCTGTGATATGCTCCTCCAGACTCAGTCGTGAGTCCAAGAGGACGCCCAAGTTGTGCGCCCTGTCTACGGGGGGGGGGGGCAACACCTCGTCCCCAATAGACAGCGTTGGAACCTCTTGCTCGGCCCAAGATGCTGATATCTACAGCCACTTGGTCTTGGCCGGGTTAAGTCGAATTAAATTATATTTAATTAATTTAACATTATAATTATATATTATATTAATACTATATTATATTATTATTGCATACACATTTGAGTATGCACTTCTGCCTATCCTTTTATTATCATTTTTATTATGTATTTTTCTCATTTTTCTTCTTTGTCACTCTTGCTGGCAAATGTGTAAGTGAACACCTTAAGAGACACAGAAACTAGCAGAAAAAAAATCATAATCTGTGCACAAATTAGGGAAAATATGCTTTTAATTATAACTTCTGACTCTCAAAATTATCGGAGGCTAAATAATTGATTGGGATGAGTAATGTTGCAGCCTAAAGCAAATGAGCACTAAACACTAACCAATGTAATACATTTTCATTCAGGAATAGTGGTTCTGACCTAAAGACTTCCATAGCCACATAAATATTTTAAATTGCTTAAGAAAGTTGAATATTATTGGTTCATTCAGACATTAAGAATGCTGCAGCCAAGACAAGCAAAGCAGCCCTAAAAATTTCAAGCTTAGCATTCATTAGTGTGGCAATTACTGCCTAGGAATAATGATGCGAAGCAGAAATGAATGGGGCACATCTAACCTTGCTTTGACATGCCCACTTTTTAAAAGATGAGACTACTGAAGGAAAACAGATGTAAATCAATTTGGAAAATGCAGTTTGTATGATTTTTAAAATGAAGTTGTCTTCGTCACATAGAAATCAGCTGACCTGTGATCTACATAAAGCTATAAGTATCATTTTGCTTTAAAAGGCTGTGTGCCATAATCACCAGAGCTACAGGAAGAACGAAAGCTCTAAGCATCGAAAGCTCTAAGCATCGGAGCATGTGGTTCTGAAAGAGAAGTGGGAAACCCTGAGGCTCTAGTGCAATTAGGAGTCCTTGATCTAATTTCATGCAGCTCTCAGCCCTCCACCAGCCCTACTGTCAGGCAAAATTAAGCAGTTGCCTCGGGCACATTTTGAGTTTCATAAAAGGCCTGCCAATTGTTAACGATTTCAGATTGTCATTTTATTTATGTTGCTAGGAAAGGGAATGGAAAACTCATATGATTTTCTGAATCACAGTTTGAGTGTAGAAAGAAGAAAACATTTGCTGTTCTCCCTGAAGGGAAAAAAACTATTTAAAGATTATCCTCTGTGTGTGTATTTGTGTGCGAATATTGAATATTGAGTCAATGAATATTGACTCCTTGCCTGACAGGTCCCTAGATAAGTCTTGGTTTTCCCTCCTAGGACTGAGAGAGGGAGAGTGACTGGCCCAAGGTTGCCCAGCTGACTTTACGCCTCAGGTGAGACTAGAACTGATGGTTTACTGGATTCTAGCCTTTTTCAATTTTTATTTCTCTTCCTTCCCAAATAGAGAAGGGAAGAGAAAGGGAGAGGGAAGAGGGATAAGCAATATCAAAAAAAAAAAAAAAAAAAGGAAAGGAATAGGGGTTGTCACAAAGAAAGAATAAGTAGTTCCCCCACTTTTTATTTGTCTGATTTTGCTTACTCTGTCAGATTGCTCCCAAAACCCTGCAACTTTGTGCAGAAGAAATGTTGCCCAGCCTTCCTTTTCATATGTACCTCAGAAAAGCTTCAGCAGTCAGCCATAAGCTGGTCTGGTTACTTATTGGAAAGTAAACCTGCTAGGAACTTTTATTCAATCCTGTTCAAGTATGTCAACTTTCTTGGCAAATGTAATTGTCCTGAGTCAGTTCCAGGTCAACTGGCAGGCAATACCATTGTATAAGGATCTTGTGAACAATGCACAGAGTGGAACATTAAATGTTCAGCGAACAAGGTCATTTCATTTTGACAGATTCTTTGTTACTTTGAAATAAATAAGCTCTCTTAACACCTTCCTTCTGACATAATTAATTCTGGTATATACTTGAATGAAAGTACACCATCTCTACAGTTGGTATATTTAGCAAATTGTTAATGCAAATTGAGTGGAGAACATACTGTACATAACAATAGTCATTGTACATATTTGTTGGATATAACAATGATGTGCACAAATGGGAACTTATATACTGTACATACAGTAGTTAGTATAGAACTATACTATATAGAGAACTATGTAAAATAAATCTTAAGCAATATATTAGCAGTCAGGTAATGTATACCTTGTTTAGGCAATATGTGAAATAGCCTTTTAATAACTGGAGCTTTTTATGTCAAATTGGGGTGGGTGGGATCTGAATTTTACCAGCCAATATGCAGTCTCTCCTATTGTGACTATGCAAAGCTAAACTATCTCTGCAAAGTCTGATAAATGTGCCTGGGATTGTATGGCATTTTCTTTTTAACTTACATTGCTCAAGAAGTGATAATGCATTTTATAATTACCCAGCACTTCTATTAACTCTACAGAAAAGTTTAGAGCAATAAAGCTGTCACTATGAATTAAAAAGAAGCCAGAGCCTATACTAACATCTGTAGTTATAAAGACTTTTGTAAGGCTAGTGCTGGCCCATCTGAAAACCATCACAGATCCGCTGTTAGACCCAAGGATGGTATTCTTTTACCTTTGCTACTGGTTCGCAAATGTGAGCGCACTCAGGACAAAGGAAAGAAAGAACTAGCACTTTAATCAGCTGCCCAAGTCCTGTTTCTATCACAACTAAAATACAGGTAGTCTTCAACTTATGACCACAGTTGAAATCAAAATTTCTATTGTTAAGTGAGACATTTGTTAAGTGAGTTTTGCCCCATTTTATGATCTTTCTTGCCATAGTTGTTAAGTGAATCCCTGCAGTTGTTAAGTTAGTAATATGGTTGTTAAGTGAATCTGGCTTTCCCGTTGACTTTGCTTGTTGGAAGGTCACAAAAAGTGTTCACATGACCCCATTCACATTACAATCATCATAAATATGAGTCACATGACCATGGAGATACTTCAATAGTTATAAGTGTGAAAAACGGTCTTAAGTCACTTTTTTCGGTGTCATTGTAACGTTGAATGGTCAGTAAATGAACTGCTGTAAATTGAGGACTACCAGCAAATTAATCTGCAAATCAATCGAAACAAACAAAAAGAAAATGGGTGAAAAGAATGGTCACCAGTTCAAAGAAGAGACCATACATAGTTCTTAGCCTGTCTATGATGGTCACTATCTGAACACACAGTCCTATGCAATCTGTTTTCTAATTTGATTACACCTTCATCTCTGTTTTGATTGAGCTGCTTTTCTAGAGGTGGTGCAAGCATAATCTGATAGACTATCCAAATTTTAAATTGTGCATCCAGTATTCAATATTGGATGGCCCCTAACCTTCGCATCTTCCGCCGTGAATTGAAAAACTGGCTATTTATGTCCCCCGGCCTGGACTGATGGGGTAGTATATTTTAAATTCTTTTTTAAAAAAACTTTCTTGATTTTTATGTATATTCGTTATTTTTAACAGTCGCTTGGTCGACTGTCGTTGTGAGCTGCCCTGAGTCCTTGGAGATAGGGCGGCATACAAATTTTATAAAACAAACAAACAAACAAACAAACAAACAAACAAACAAATATATTGTCATTAATTCCTCCTGAACTTTACTTCACATTGAAAACTGTACATATTCCCAGTTATTTTTATTTATCTCTATTTTTATTGAGTAAGGATTAAAAAAAGTCTTGACCTTACTTGGAATGTTTTGTTGTTGCTATTAATTTATAAATCGGTTTTTAAATGAGGGTGAACTCTTCTCCCACTCTTCTGCTCCTTCTCTTCTTGATGTGGCATGACTAAAGGACAAAAACACAGGAAGTGAAAGAAATAGAATAAACAGCCAATTGTATTATATAACCATTTTATATCCTGAGCAGAAGAAACAGTACATACATTTTGGTTGTTTAACTTGGCATTAGGAACGTTACTTAGCAATTGGAAGTGTTTGGCAACAAAACAATGACATGTGGGTGATGTTGCAAGAAAGGAAGTTGTACTGAGACAAAGAGTTTTTTTTACAAAAATCAAGAGTCTATTATGTGTCCAGATCATTCTAGAGATAGCCAAATAGCCAAATGCTAATGGGATAATAAAAGAGTATTGGATAAGGACCATAAGAAAACTAATTTTAGTCCCTCATGAAGCTCAAAGGCTACCTTTCAGTAAGCCACAGACTGTCAAAGTCCCAGAATTATAGTTTCTTAGCACTATAAAAACACATTTTGCCTTCAGAGAATTCTAGGTTCAATCACTGGCTTCTCCAGTACAAATGATCAGGCAGTAAAGTTATATGAAAAATCCCTGCTAAGTCCCAAAGAGCTGCTTTAAATCAGAAAACAAAATATTGGCCTAAAATTGGGGAAAGTATCCAATCCATTAAAAAAAACAACATTTTTTCATAATATTGTAATAAAATGAAGAAAGGAAAATCCTTAAATGGTCCTGGGAAATTGAGAGGAATATGCTACCGCAATGCCTGAGAGATTGAGGGAGATATGATCAACAAGAAGACTGAGTGGGCATAATTTAGCACATTCAAAAATAATACCTCTTGAACATTAGTTAAAAACCTAAACCAAGGCTGCAGAACTCTTTTTACAGATGGTCATACTTGGCTGCATTTCTAAAAACAAAGATAGTACCAAAGCTAAATTTGATTCAATTCATTCTTAAATTGTAAACTTATTTATAATTAAGTGACGGTAGCTTGCTAACCTTGTTCATATTTACTAGTCCAACCTCAGCATGAGCCAAATGATCACAACTGAGATTGAAATCTTATGCCATTTATTTGGGTTCATTTCATTATGCTTACTGTATCAAGCCACATCACTGGGGCATAGGGATGTTCCTGGGAGGGATGAACATATATGAAGGGTACATAATTGCAGCAGGAGCCCCCAAAATATGATGATCAGCTCAGATACCCATTTAAAGCAAGCAGACACTATAACAAGTATCAGCAATATTGGAAGATACTAGAGGCAGATGATCACTTTAGTGACAATGGTAATTTTCATACTGTGTGGGAAAAAGCATATATATAAGTGGTGGGATTAAAAAAGTTTTACTACCAGTTCTGTAGGCATGGCTTGGTGGGCGTGGTATGACTTGGTGGGCATGGCTTGGTGGGCATGGCTTGGTAGGCAAGGCAGAGGAAGGATACTGTAAAATCTCCATTCCCACCCCACTCCAGGAGAAGGTTACTGCAAAATCCCCATTTCCTCTCAATCAGTTGGGACTCAGGAGGCAGAGAATAGATGGGGGCGGGGCCAGTCAGAGGTGGTATTTACCGGTTCTCCGAACTATATATATATGGTATATATGAATTTATATATATCAAATCAAATTTGAAGTGTGCTCTTCAAGTTAGATTGCACTCAATATGCTACTGTGGAAAAGTTGAGGTTATTTTGAGGAATAAATGATTTTTATAGCATGGCTGGATTAAAGTCTTTACGATATTTAGTGGCTTTTTTTGTCATGCAGGAAAAGAAAATACAAAGTTGCAAAGAAAGAATTACAGTGGAAACATGAAAACACGGGAAAGCTCAGCATAATGAAAGATGGAATGAATCAACTAGAGTTTGCTATCATAGGAGCCAGTGAACTGAAACAGACTTGAATTGGACACTTTCAGTCAGAAGATTATACTGTTTACTACTCAGGACATGAAAAGTTAAGAAATAATGATGTTGCCTCCATAGTCATACTATAACAGACAGTACTTTAGTACAATGCCAGTCAGTCTCCAAATATTATCTATTGGATTTCCAAGACAATCCTTTAAAATGATAATTATTTGAGTTTATGCTCCAATTACTGATGCAGAAGAAGTTGGGGGGGGGGAGTTATGAATTTTATGGTCAAATTCAAGGAATCAAAAGAACATGAATGCAAGATCTGCTTTTGTGGTTGATGAATGGAATGCCAAATTAGGGAACAGTAAGAAATATAGTTGGATTTGGCGTTGTTGTTTTTAATTTTGTGTGGTGTTGTAATTTGTGTGGTGTTTTTATGTGGTGCTAAATTGTTCTGACAAGATGGCAAACCATGTAAATAAATATATACAATGCTCTAGCAAAGAGAAATAAAGCAGAAGAATAAGTTATCACTTTTTGCCAATCCAGTTATTAATTTATGGCTAACAGTTTTCAAATAACTAAAATGGTACCTATATACATGGACATTACCAGAATATAGAGTGACAAATTGATTAGATTACTGGGATAAGGCCTCAATTGCCTGTAGTTGTGAAATGTCATGAACTTGTCATGTTCAAGTTCCAAGTTAAACTAAAACAGAAAAACAAAGCCAACCAGTTTTCATAATACATTCTTGACAATATGTTTATTCTTTTCAAGAACATCAGAAATAACTGTGAATCATTTCATTGATTGTGTCTTAAGTCTTGATATGTATTATTACAAAATACTGTAGACTTAGAATAATGTAATGCACATTTCAATACTAATATTAATTTAGAAGATTTAGGTGCTGCTAATGCATCTGGTCTAAATTGTGTAATCAAGATATATATTAATTGAATATGCTTCCATTTTGCAATTTCAGGTAATCCCAATTCCTCTAGTTATAATCCATATAGTTTGAAAAAAAATGTTCACAATAAACTAATGTAAAGAATTAGTACTGATGACTTCAAAAAGCCCCACAAATTTTTTAGAACAGTGTTTAGATCAGGACTGTTTATCCCTACTGCAACATATTTCTATTCTAACACCTTCTAAATGTCCCTTATGTGCAATAGAAATATGGACCACAATATAAACAAGCCCCTGCCATGATGTCATAGTGGCCACACAACTTTCTCCTTATGTCCATATTTTAAAAAAGTATTTTATCAATGGCTTCCATGAAGGAATTCAATTAAAAACATACATCTAGTGCTAAAACTGAAAATCAGACAAGTTAAATTCCATTCATTATATGATAATCACAATTCCAATAAAAATAAATTAAGGCTTAAGTGATGCAAAGATATGAAACAAGGTTTGTAACTTTAGTGGAAAGAAGGAAATAACTGAGATAGTCAAAAAAGACTAGCACTTAGGGAAATTATGTTGCAGTAGGGATAATCAAGTGTAGAGTGCTCTGTATGTACAAGTATAGGGAGCAAGAAGGAAATAGCAACCCATAAACATAGAGGAAAGTAGGAGCTAAAGAGAGAACACAATAACTCTTTATCTGCTGCAATCCATGGTCAAGAGATTAGGGAGTGCTGAGATTTTCGCATAGGAGCATTTCTAAACAGATATACTGGCCTTGAAACAATATGCATTTTTATAATATTCAACCTCCTCATAAATTGAGTAGAATTTTTAATCAACTACTTATATTATCTGATCTCAGATTTAAAAAATGATATAGTTACAAATGAAGTATCTATCCTTGATCTAACTATTCTCAAGTATTTGAAAGAATCCAAGCAACAACTAAAACCCCAATTATTGCACATTTCTACAGAAACATTGGAGCCTGCAGGGATTTACTCAATTTAAAGGAATTATCTGATAAACTACCAAGATGTTGAAAATATCAATAAATTCTGGTATAGAAAATACATAATTATGAATAAAACATACTGTATAATCAGAATGTAATAACAGTTTGCATTTTGACTCCAGCCATAGTTATATGCCAAATTTCCACTGTTTCTCTAAGTTAGACAATGGTTTGACTATAAAAAAGAAGAAATAAAATAGGTACTTAATTAGATTCATGAAAATTCTTACTAAATAACTCAATTTTTAATAACCCTAGAGAAGAGAGTACCGTGTTTCTCCGAAAATAAGACCCTGTCTTATATTTTTTTGAACCCTTAAATAAGTGCTTGGCCTTATTGCCATGCGCTCAAAAGCCCAATTGGGCTTATTATCAGAGGATGTCTAATTTTGGGGGAAACACTATATTGAGCCAGTTGATAAAAACTAGAACAAAGCTATGTATTTAAGCAAACCTTATATTAAAATTTTCCTGTGCATCATTTCTACTTCCAATAAAATCACTGCTATTGATTTCAATTACTTTGAATTTATTCAGGATATCAACTAATCTATTATTATCAAATGGTTGATGACTTTTTATAAAACTAAATTGATTATATATATATATATTCAAATATATATATATTGAATATATATATATATTCAAAAAGGAAGAATATAAACTAATATAAGAAAAAGGAAGAAAGAAAAAGAGAAAGAAAAAAAGATACAAAGAAGTAGCTTCTGATCATCTTTATACCAGTTATAAGTACAAATATAAATTCATTTCTTACTCTACGGTTACATACTCTCTTCTTTTTATAATCTATCCTGTCTAATCATCAAAATCATAAATCATAAGTTCATTCATTTCTGTTTTATGCAAAAGTCCAAAAGGATGTCCAGTCAGCAATAAGTATAGATATTGTCTTTTGTCTGATCAAAGAAGTCAGTTTAGCCGTCATTACCAATAATTACTCTACTGTTGGTAGTGCAAAACTTTCTATGTTTATGCATGCTATATTCTTGCAGCAGTTATTGTATAAAAACAAAATTCCATGACTTTTCCAATTGTTTGTCCATCAATCCCAAAAACAAAACCTTTGAATTGTATATTACTCTTTAAAATCCTCTGTATTTGAATGTAAAATTTTCGAGATTTTTATACATATCCACTAAATACAGTAAAAGAAAGTGTCCCTGCTTGTTTAGATATCCAACATAAATTTGTGCCTATATATATTCCGGATAATTTCTCTGGTGATATATACGATTGTCTTATTTTATAAAAACTTTCTTTAAAATTATAACATAGCATACATTTCAGTTCTTTCAACCACATATTTTCCCATTGTTCTATCTGTATGTTAAAACCAAAAATTTTCTTCTGTTTCAAATTTCAATAAAAGTTTATGTATTTTAGCAATTACTTGTTCATCATTTATACCCAATTCTATTTCAACCTTAGTCTTACAATGTTCAAAACCATATCTTCTTTTTCTATTTAAATTTGTAAATAAGAAAAATATGTCTGTGCCACCAGTTCTTCATTTCACATTGCCCTTGAAAAAATTCTAGTATCTCATGATAAGTTAGTCTTTGTATTTGTCTATTATTTCTAATCTATGAATGCTTATTTCTCAAAGAGATAAAATGTGGCTCAATTTGTAATTTTAAGAAGTCCTATTTAGACAAAAATTGAATAATTTCTTCCTTTATTATATTTGATTCAATAATATAGAGTCAAAACTTTAAAAAAAGATATTTACTGAGTTAGAATTATTACATATTTTATTTGGAGCAGTCTTAATAAAAGAATAAATATTAATACATTGTAATAATATAATTGCAAAAATGTTGCTTTGTTGCAGTGAGGCTAATAATCTCCATGGCCTTTAATCTTATTTCTTGGCCTCTCAATGCCTTTGTTTTATTCTGTTCTCTGTGAATATTCTGTTTCATGCATACTGTATAAAAGAGACTAAGTTCCTGTTTGGCGCTTTAAAAAACTTTATATAATATTAGTGTGCTGAGCATTGGAAGATGTCCTTCCAGGATTCAGACTGGAATCTGAATTAGAAGGTATAAAAAGAATGGTCATAAGGACTGCAGGACTTACAGATTCAGTCCTATGAGGAGTGATTCAGGGTATCTTTAATTTTAAGAAAAGACTGAGACCGAATAGCATGCCCACAATGCCTCAAGGAATGTCATATAGAACAAGGCCTTGCCTTGTTTATAACCATCCCAGAATGATGTGCTATATAGGTTTTAAGATTTACAAAGGCAGGTTCCAAACAAATTTAGGGAGAGAACTCCTCATGCTATGAGCAGTCAATTTGGAACCCATAATTGTATAATCAAAGGCCTGGCATGTTTTCTGTGTGGCCATCTCCATCTTGATTTTTTAAAAATTCCCTTTCCCTCCCAAACATCCCTGTTTTAGTTCCCCTTAATTCTGTAAATTAGGCTGCCTAATCCATCCCTGTGCCATGGACAGTCTTTTATTGAACAAATCTTTCAATAAGAAAAAAAAAATGTTTTTTTCTGTTATGACAACTTTTTTAAAAAAACAAAAAAACAAAGAATCCGTTATATCTGTTACTAACACCAACTGAAAAATCAAATAATTCAGCACTTGCACTATCCATTAAAGGAGAAAATACATTTGGTCCAAAGCTATTTAAAACTTGAAGATGAATTCTTTCTGTACAGGAAGAACTTAACCAGGCATGTGGGTGTTATTCAGTCTGCTACTCAGCTGGTGGCATCTGTGCCAGAGCTACACATGGTAATTGAAGTGAAGGGGGTGTGAAATTGTACAGAAGATATATAGTGATAAAGCTGAGAAGTCAGCTTTACATCTGACGGAAGAGAAAATAGCAGACAATTTTGCCAGCAGAAATTACAGTGTCCGCCTGGAACTTTCCAAATAAGCTAGTGACAAAAACTTCTGTTCAAAGCTGTACTGCCCATAGAGTACAGATGACTTTCAAGCAGAGAGATGGACATGCCAAAGTAGAATATCAAAATATCTACTAAACATACTCAAATAATTGAAAGTGTCTAAAAGACTTATTTAAATCCTGGCGTATAGAGAAATATTATCAAGAAATATCTTCTTATCTTATATCCAGGGACGGAGGAAATCTATCTATGTGGTTGCTAAGAGTCAACACTGACTTAATGGCACCAGATCAATCTATCTCCGATACAAGATTTTGTGAATTAGAAAGATAAGAATTTGACTCTATTTAAAGCTTCGAATTGCAATATCTTTACAAAAAATTCTATTTCAAAAACATTCTTGAAATGCCAGTTATACCCTATCCCACCCAATCTTCTTCTCTCACTTTCAGTTGCCTACATGTACTGTTTGATTTAATTTTTTTAGCTATACAGTTTAAAATTGTCAGTTAGGAAAAGAAACCAGTGTAAAATAAGCTGAACAGAGCAAAACTGCATAGTATTTTTGGAATAAAACGATTGAAGAATATGCTCTTGTATGGCCTCTCCTAAATGTTAGTCAGTGTGAGTTCTGTCAGGATTCATGAAAGGATTTCCCAATGGAAATTCAGACACATTGTTAACAATGAAAGTGCTATTAATTACTGTAGTAATGCCTCAGACACTACAGCTGCCTCTCTCCTTAAAGTATCATTCAGAAATTCATATTATAATGCCTGACACTGCTGTTATTCAAACATCCCCTGAGACATACAGCAGCCTTATATAATAAATGCCAGAAATAATTAGCAAGAGGCAATTTAGTGTGTGAGCAAATTATCAGAAATAGACTAGTAGAGCAATAAAACCAATTCTACTCCAACCATAAAGCTTAAGAAGTCAAATATACACTGGGAAAGTTTATGAGCTATAGAATTATTTAGTTCTTTCAGTTCAGCTAGAGTGTATGAATATACAGAGCTAATTGAACAGCAAAATGTATATTACATATGTTGAACATAGATTTCCAAAAATTGTTCCTGTACTACAAAGAAGGGCATAATTATCCTTTGTCCAACTCTCTGTACAATTTCAATGGGATTTAAAAGTGAGAGATTCCAACAGGATTGGACCAATATGTTACAATTGCAAAACTGAAATTATGTTGATTAATTATTAGGAATTTATGGTTCACAGAGATATACACATTTAAAGATATGATTTTCTTCTCAACAATGGAAACATGCAATGGTGAAGATGATTCCTCCAAGAAATAACTTATTGGAACATGGCACATATATATCTTGGTTTCAAGAAAATTATCACTTGAAGTGCAAGGAGAAAAGAGAAGCACCTGAACTACAAAGAAAACCTACTTTATTTTGCAAACCAGAAATTAGATATATAAACTTGTACTGGGGTATCAAGAAGACACAGCAAACATTATAAGAGATTATAGCATGAACTCATATAGTATTAACAAGTTTCCTAAAGTGAAATTCCATTTAGAATATCAAATGTTGATGACTCTTTGAGCGATTCTAGTGTTTTCATATAACCTCATGCAATTTAAGCAGTCTCATGTAACAAGCAAGATGGATTGGGAATAATGGTACTTCTTGGAACTCAATATTCCAAGAACTCAATTTGGAACTCAATTTGATGTTTGTGGACATTATGTTACCAACATTTACTAGAAGCAAACAATCCTTGCTAACCCCTCCCCCCCGATTTCTGATAACAGGAACTTCCTGAAAACTATAGCAATAACTTTGTGATCAGACCATCAATGCATAAATATATATTTTGGGCTAGATTACTGGGTATAATTTCAGAACCCCACAGCTAAAGTGGAGAGCAGATGTTACTCTACAGACATATATCTTCTTTTTAAGATAACATCCTAAAACCTCTTCCCACACCTAGTATGACTTCTATCTTTCTGTTGTGAATAGAGAAAACTAGAGAGAAAGAGTAAGTAATGACAAACCTCAGATATCCTGCTTTTGGTCTCCTCAATTCCAGCTAGATCTCTAAGGGTACCATGTCTTTCAATTGGCCTAAGAATGTTTATTTTTAAATTAATCAGCATATGTATATCTTTAATAGCTAACTGCCTTTAATTGTTCTCTATCAATTTTATGTATTCTAACTTGGGGTCTTTCTCTCCTCATCTGCAGTGATCTTTTCTTGTAGAGCCAGTTGATAGATGGCATTTTGGCTATGAGCCATGTCCTTCAGAGACCCAAGCCAGGCACTTGAAGGGATGACTATTCCCAACAGATGCCAGATCTGGAATGTAACAGGGGATCCCCTTCCAATGACTTCAAATGTGATGCCGGATATCCTGTTTTCTATTTATATTCTCTCTAGACTTGTATTTTAAAAATAAAGGGGGAAGCTTATTTAAGATATCAGTGTAGACCAGAATAGTGGCTTATCTGAAGGAACATATTTTTCCTTCATCAACATCGAAAAAAATACGTTGCCGAAATTTGTTTGTTTATTCCTTCACTGGGATTTCATACTATTCTGGACTATTCTGACTGTAATACTTTTAAAAAATACATTAATACATTTCTCTTTAATATTAAAAGAATATTTTACTTATTAAATGACCAAGTAATGAAGGTGGATGACTTTTTTTTAATTGCACAGTCATGTTTCATGCTTCATAGCCTACTTGATTTCCCCAATTACATTCAAATTCACACAACATGAGGAAACTCCTTGCAGGAAATTTTTCCAGATTAGGGAGCAGGGACAATCAAGTAGACTGTAGAGTAGAGTAGAGTAGAGTAGAGTAGAGTAGAGTAGAGTAGAGTAAAGTAAAGTAGAGTAGAGTAGAGTAGAGTAGAGTAGAGTAGAGTAGAGAGAAGGAGCAGGGACAATCAGGTAGACCAGAGGTGGGCAACTATGGTCCTTTTATAACTTGTGGACTTCATTTCCCAGAATTCCTGAGCTAACATGGCTGGCTCAGGAATTCAGGGAGTTGAAGTCCACAAATCATAAAAAGGCCATAGTTGCCCGCCCCTGAGATAGACTGAAGAGTAGAGTAGAGTAGAGTAGAAAGTAGAGAAGAGTAGAGATTTATAATAAACACAAAAAACCAAAATAAGTATAGGAAGCTCCCACATCTCACAATAATAATTCAAGTTAAAAAAACACAACCAAAAAACTTTTTTAAAAATACCAAAGCCTATGAAACAATGGTAATAGAAAAATAGTTTTGGAGTGGAAAATATTTCTTAAAATTGAAGCAAAATACTAAACTAAACAAACCATTTCTAAGCATTTGGCATCTGTTCATTTAGAATTGCAAGCAAGGTACTTGGCAAAAAAACGGAAAAAAGGCTAAAGATGCTTGAAATGTAAGTGTAAATATGAAAAGATGTTTCAGCTTCAGCCAAAGAAGAAAGAAGGAAGATGCTCTCAGAACTAAAACAAAAACAAATTATATGCGCAAAATATTAGATAATTAAAGAAAATAGTCTAATTCTTGCAGAACTACCGGTATTTGACTTACAGTTACAATAATAAACATATTAAATAATGCTTGAGGAGTTAGTCATTCTCAAACAGTTTGCTGTGGGTATCTTACTATGTAGCTGGATATGATCTTAAGATCTGTAAGATGGAAACATTGTGTTCCAGAGAAATTGCAGAAAATCAAATTCCAATAGAATGTTTTAAAACATTTCCTAGCAATTGCTTTAGTTTGGCATTGAAATCAATAGTCAGAGATGCTGGACTCACTATTTACTGGATGGATTCAGCCATCATGTGTGAGATGCTTTTATTTGGATTTTTTTAATCTCTTTTTCTTTCATCGGTCTGTCTGTCTGTCTGTCTGTCTGTCATCTAGCTATCCTATCCTATCCTATCCTATCCTATCCTATCCTATCCTATCCTATCCTATCCTATCCTATCCTATCCTATCCATTTCTACAGCCACCAAGGCAATTCTACAGCACCAAAGTAGTGTGCAACAAAGCTAACAACAATGAATAAATATATGAAAACCACTATAACTATTAATTATAATAAAAATGTTAAAAACTAAAAAAATACAAAACAAGGAAATAACAAACAAAGGGATGTTAATAATAATGATGCCACCTCAGAAGTTCAACCATCTCCTGGGCTCCTCAGGCTTCTGGCATAATCAGCTCTTGAGGGCCACCAGAAGCTTAACAGGGACAAGACTAATCTCATCTCAGATGGGAGAAGATTTCACAATATGGGCATACTATGGAAAAGGCCCACCACCTAAAGCCCACTAAATGTAGCTACCTAGCTGATAGCACCCCATTATGAGACCTCTTTGCTGGATCTAGTGGGATGAGATTCCTAAACCAAGCATGGGATTGGACTTGATGATTTACATATGTCCTCTGAAGTCCTTCATATAAATAAATGGATTTTTTTTAAAAAAGAGAGAACAGAAAAAGCTATTTGGTTTTAATTATGTTCTTCTTGAAGAAAATCAAGATTTTATTCTAAATACTGATTTTATTTTAATAAGCCACAATGACATATTTACAGTACAGATGAGACCATAGATATGCAAACAAGGACCTCATCCATCTGTCCTTAAAACAAACTGGTTATGATTATAAATGTTCAGAAAATATTTAATTTTCCTGAATAGCTACATATTTGGGTCAATGTTCGTTCATTCAATAAGCAGCAGATATTTACGCCAATTAACAGTTTTCAATCAGAAGCTGCCATTGCTCAGCTTTTCTCCCAGTGTCACACATTTTCTTACTTCTATCTTGTAATCACAAATTCTTTGTGAAAAATAAACTGCTTTTGCAATAATAGAGTCAAGAAAACATTTGTAGGAATCTTTGAACAAGCACTTTGAGTCAGCTGGTTCACCAAAAGGCTAATAAAAAAGTGTTCAACACAACTCAGGCATCAACTTATACTTTCTTTAAATTTTAAAATAATGTATATTTCAAGATAATTCAGTGAACATGCTATTAGGAGACCTCACAAGTTGCAAGCCTAAATTCAGGAAGAGAAAAACATTTAAAGGTAATAAATAAAAGCGTAATACCTGGATTGCCATTTGGAAAAGGCTGTGTATATAGAGGCCACTGATTATTCACAAAATGTGAAGTGAAATATAGGGCAGGGATAGAGAACCCATGATGGTTCAAATTGTTTGAATTGCAACTTCAACAGTTAAAGTTTTGGGGGTTTGAGTTTGCATTTGGGGGTTGCATTTCAGGCATTGACCAATCTGTTGCTGAAGTTGTATTTTCTGCAATCGAGTTTGGAGCAGTTTACCTTAAGTTTGCATCTATTGTGTGCTCATGTATTGTGTGAAGGACCTAATCAATAATCACCTGTTTATCCATGCATAATCTGAGCAGCACCATTTAGCAGTAATTCACAACATAGAGAACAGAGCATGATGGTTGGAGAATTGAGAGCCGTGGTGGCTCAGTGGTTAGAATGCAGTACTGCATGCTAACGCACTGCTCACTCCAGGAGTTTGATCCTGCCTAACCAGCTCAAGTTTGACTCAACCTTCCATCCTTCCAAGGTGGGTAAAATGAGGACCCAGGTTGTTGGGGAACAATATGCTGGCTCTTTAAACTGCTTAGAGAGGGCTGTAAAGCACTGTGAAGTGGTATATGCTGTAAGTCTAAGTACTATTGCTATTCTGGGAGTTGAAACCCACCCATCTTAAAGTTGGCAAATGTAAGAGGTAGAATAGACATTGGCAACAAGGCAATAGAGGCAGAACAGACATTGCAATGTAGGACAGAAAATTCTGGTTAATTTTCTATTGATTCCAGTTTATTTAGATAGCATTTTAGAACAGGAGTGGGGAAAGGCCCAATGTTTTGGAGCAGTAGATCTCAGATTCCATATACTAACCAATGTGTAGCAGAGGTGCTGCAACAAAATATGCCAGCTTGTTCCAAATGTGGATATGGATGGAGTTATTTCATGGTGATGTTTTTCAGGTTTTTCAAGTTTATGGAGGGTGTGTGTGTGTTGTGAGTGATAGAAATTTTTGTTTTTGTTTTGTTTTGAGAAAGTCAAGGTCAAACTGACTCTAGCTACTACAGTAGTTATTCTTAATAATCAGTGGTTTAGGCTTATTAGCTTTCTACTTCCCTTCATTTCTAAAATGGAATTTTAATAAGATTGCAACTCCTTAAAGCTTTCAATTCCTTGAGCATTTCCTAACTATTAATCATGGTGAATGTCATTTCTGATTAAGCTTCTTAAATCCACTATACATTATTAACTGATAACTTCTGCTCATCTTCATTTGTGTTGTTAGCATATTGCTTTGGGGGAAAAAAAGAACTGTAATTTGAAGGAGACACCAAAAACTCTTGTCTAGGAGATCTTTCTTTTCAGTTCTCTGTCTAACAGTCCAATTTCTTGAAGGATGTATTCAGACTTTATAAATTAAAGGCAAAATGCATTTCCTGCAGTTTTATGGAGACTTTCCAATCCAACCATAAACCAATGTCCAAATGCATTTATCTTAATCTACTATGTATACCAAGATCTATTTCTCCTACAATAGCCTCATTATTGGTTTTAATAGAAAAACCAGGATTTCATTAAGCCTTGTTTTATGTAAGCTTATCCCTGTACCCCAGAGGTGGGTTTCGGCAGGTTCTGACCAGTTCTGGAGAACCGGTAGTGGAAATTTTGAGAAGTTCAGAGAACCGGTAGTAAAAATTCTGACTGGCCCCACCTCCATCTATTCTCTGCCTCCTGAGTCCCAGCTGATCTGGAGGAAATGGGGATTTTTCAGTAACCTTCCCCTGGATTGGGGAGGGAATGGAGATTTTACAGTATTCTTCCCCTGGAATGAGGTGGGAATGGAAATTTTACAGTATCCTTCCCCTGCCATGCCCACCAAGTCACACCCACCAAGCCACACCCACAGAACCGGTAGTAAAAAAATTTGAAACCCACCACTGCTGTATACCACAATTAAAACAGAACAGAAGCTCAGTTTGGGAAGAATAATTAATATATGGTACAGCACTAAAAGAAACAAAAATAAACCCACTTGGCAGCTAATAGCAGAATGTTTAGAAAGGGGAAGAAAAATAATAATAAAGGAAATGATGAATACCTTCCACCACCAATCAATACATACATATTGATATTAAGCCTCACTTGGAATTGCTTTCAGGGCTATTGAAATTAAATCATATTCTAAATATTTGGTATATAATTCAAAAGCAGCTTCAAATCTTCAAGCCATATTATGGTTGCAAGGCTGTTTTAAAGAAATTCAACTAAAATGGCAGGAACCCATATAATATGTGTACACCCACATATGTACCCACCATGGCTGAGAGTTAACCCCTTTACAACATTCTCTGATAGATCCAATAAATGCAGAAAATATTTAAAAAAATATGGCGGTTATGCATTACGATTTCACTTACTTGTAACAATAGGTAGAATAGGGACCATCATTAGCATTTGATGACAAAAGAAAACTACAGGTTGGCTTTAAAATCAAAATAGATGATTTGATGGCTAACAAGGTCAGAGACTGTTTGTGAAATGTACTTTATAGATAAACCCAGCAACAACATTTAATCAATGGATGAATGACTAAATTTCCTGAGGCTTATTGTTAGATGTAGATGCCAAGAACTGAATATTACAATGATCTTCTGTGATTTCTTTTAGGTTTATAAGCAAAGGTTTTACCAGGTATAAAAAGAGGGAATAACCCACAGACTGAACCATTATACAAACAGATACATTCAGAAATTCATAAGCACTTCAGCACAAGATCTTATGGTACTATTTTGCTTATGAGTTGATGATTAATGACTAGGATAATTTTGTTTCTTTTTACATTCTGTTGTTACATACTGTTTCCTGAGTCTTTACATATTTAGGAGCACTGATGTACTGGGTGGTAACCAGTTTTCATGTACCACCTTTTAAAAAATTAATTTCAGCTTAAAAACAAGGTAGGTAGAATGTTGCAGAGAAAACACCACACTTGAGTATCATATTTTTTTCAAAAATACTTCCAATTCCAACATAAACCCCAGAGTTATTCTTAGAAGATAAAAATGATGGATGGCTGCCACACAGTGCTTTGCTTCTGGGGTATGCCCACCTGTTCAGCTAAAAGGCAAAAGTAAACAGGACCACTGGACAGCATCTTGAACAGCTGGGTAATAATTCAAAAAGTGGGGACCAGTGACTTTTTGCTTTTTTATTCTTTCAAGTTAAGTTTGGAAATGTCTTGATGCAATCTAATTCCCAATATGCCACGCCCTTCTTTGTGTTAACTTTTTCTTAACAACTCAGAATAATTGGGTTCATACATCATGCTAAGTTATAAATGATGGTTACAAAAAAACAAGAGCTGTGTTCACACAAAATCAAATAAACCACATGATGGCTTAGTTCAATATTTGGATCCAGTTTCTGTCTAAGTCCATACAGACATAAATACTGCATGTTTTCCTTCCTTTCTCTCCTCATTTCCTCCCTGATACTTTAAACGTCCTATTTGATGAAAAGTTCTTGAAAACCGAACTTTCACCAGCTACCCATCATTTTACCAGCCTACAATATGTCTAACTAAACTATTGTTTGATATGATTTCCCCCCCCACTCCTAGTCAATATAGGGTTTTCCCTTCCTTTGGTGACTTTTATTTTTATTTATTTATTTATGCTCCACCTTCCAAATAACTCAAGGCAACGAACATATGCAGCATACCTTCCTCCTCTTATTTTCCCCACAACAACAATCCTGTGAAATGACTTGGGCTGAAAACTAAGGTGGAACTAGAACTCACAGTCTCTGGCTTTCTGTCGGGTACCTTAACCACTAAACTAACTGGCTCTCCTAGACCAAACTGCCTTGTCTTGAATTAGCTCTGTTTTACTTAAAATTGAATATTGGCTGTTGTGTTTCTCTGCTATATGAAAGAGTTAATCAGGAACTGGGGGAATTTTTTTTCTTTTTGATTAGGCAATGTTTTCTTTTTTTGCACCATGTTTTATAATGACTGACATTTGCTTGTTCCCTCTGAGATCACGATGCATTCTTCCTGCTCACTGTGCTGACAAAGAGTTCTTGTTGTTACAGAATCTTCTAAGAACCCACCCCAGGGCTCTGAAAGCTTATGAAAACCTGGGCAAGGGGGCACACTCCCCAGGCATAAAGAGCCCCTGCCTGTGACGCTGAAGAAGAGATTGGATGGTCAAAAGATTGGAAAGAAATCTACTGTGGGAAGATGGAAGTTATGTTATTTTTTTAACATTTAAACTTTAAAAATGGACGTTTGGGCTCTTCTCTGGGGATAGAGGTGATTGATCTACAGAGCTATTGTTTTAAATCTTGATCTCAGATGTCTAATAAGTAAGTATCAGTTGTTGTTGTTAGTTGTGAAGTCATATCCAACCCATTGCGACCCCATGGACAATGTTCCCCATGCCTTCTGTCCTCTACCATCCTCTGGAGTCCATTTAACCTCAGGCCTACTGCTTCAGTGACTCCATTCAGCCACCTCGTTCTCTGTCGTCCCCTTCTTTTGCCCTCAATCTTTCCCAGCATTAGGCTCTTCTCCAGTGAGTCCTTCCTTCTAATTAGGTGGCCAAAATATTTGAGTTTCATCTTCAGGATCTGGCCTTCTAAAGAGCAGTCAGGCTTGATCTCCTATAGGACTGATCGGTTTGATCACCTTGCAGTCCAAGGGACTCGCAGGAGCCTTCTCCAGCACCATAGTTCAAAGGCATCAATTCTTTGGGGCTCAGCCTTCCTTATGATCCAACTTTCACAGCCATACGTTGCAACTGGGAAAACCATAGCCTTGACTATATGCACTTTTGTTGGCAGGGTGAACAATTGGTGAGCCAAGATGTTAGGTTTGACTGCAGCTTTGTTCTATAGCTTACCCCCCCCTTTTTTTTTTTGTTTAAAAAGAAAGAAAAAAGTGTATTTGTGATATTCAAATAGCTGTGAATGAGAAAGAAGAAAAAGGGACCATAAGTGAGAAGCAGTGAAAAGTTATGAGATAGAGACTTATGGAAAGGGAAACTGGAGTTTATATTCTCAAAGAGAGGGAAAAAAGCTGACAATTGGACTTAACACTGTTGTGTCTATAAAAGGGCAGTTTGTGAGTCCCCTTCCCTGCGATTTTCTCTCTTCTGTCAACTCTTCCTGAGTGAATAAGCAGACAAGAAGCAAAAGAAAGGAGCATTACCTTTGCAGGTAAATCAACCAAACTTTAGGTGAAGAGATAAGCAGTAAAAGCAGAAAAGAGGTAGGACCATTAAAATATATTTATGCCAAAAGCCATCAGCCTGGACATTCTTTGAAATTCAGGAAATACAATTGATAGCATATGAATTGTTGAGAGAATTTAAAGGGATATGATAGTAATTTTCAAATTCAATGAAACTGGATCTCTTTCTTTTTCTTTTCCACATGGTGACTTGTTTTCAGAAACACTACATTTGTTTCACAATATCCTCAGCAATAAGGGTTTGTTCAATTGCCACTGGGAATGTAGAAAATCTGTTCTGACCTTTGTCCCTTATGAAATAATATGTGTGGGGTCCTTACTCATATGGCAAGTTTTTTGAACTGTTCCCTTCAAACTACAGCGTTATTAATCCCCAACATTTAGGACAGAATATGAAGTATATATTTTCTGCCAAGCAGACATTTATTTGATACATGTTTCTAACAGCAGTTCCCCATGTTCAGCCTTATATAGCCTGAGCTAGTCTTTGTTCTCTAAGAGAATGTAGAATTGGATGCCTTGGAGTCTAACTTTTGCAACAGATGGCTGATTTGTGTCACTGCTTCTATAGCTCCGGCATTCTTTTTACTGTTTAAACGGAAGTCTGGAAAAGAACTCCCAACCCATCTGCTTATTTTCACATTCCAGAAGGTTGTTCTGTATGATCTTTGGAAAGGATTTTCTGTATTGCGGTAGAACATGGGTTCAGTTTTCTAATCTCATGTTCTGCTTTAGTGCCTAAGAAAACTGAAATTTATTGTTCCATGTAATAATGTTCATGGATGTAACAAGAATTTTAAAACAGAAACATTTCCGATTTAACACTACATTATGAACACCAAGAAATGTGGAAAGATAGCATGAAAAACCACTCTTTCCTTCTGTGCATGGGTGCCTTGTTTGTTTTTGATCAGCTACCGAATCCATTCAATTACGTGATAAAACACAGGGACATTTATTGCTTCTATTGAGATTATTTTCTAAAGCAGGGGTAAATGAGTAATGTGGGGTTTTTTTATTACAACTTTCACTAATTTTCCATAATTGGGGCAAACGGGAATTGTAGCCTGAAACTTCTAGAAACTATCAAGTTGCTTATTATTAATATTTCTACAGGCTGAAGCTACATTCATCCCCCCCCACCTCCTCCAGATTATGAATCTTGTGTAACTAGGCACAGTCTATGCAAACTTTGACATGAGTCTTTTCTATGCCATCACATTGAGAAGGCTAAAGTAGGCTCAGTTTCATCTAGTCTTAGCCTGGCCCTAAAGGTCTGAAGAAACCTGCCTTAGTTTGGTTCATCTGCCCTCATACCTCTCCCTGCCTCCCTGCCCCCTCCTCTCCCTGCCTCCCTGCCTCCCTCCCTCCATCTCCCTCTCTCCCTCCCTCTATATCTCCATCTTTCTATCATCTGCCTATCTGCCTGCCTGCCTATTTATCTGAAATTCTTAACGAAGGCCATAAAATTCCTTGATCAAATCTAAGTGTATTGTTCCACATGACAACCCTCGTGGTAATTTAGAACCTTCCCTAGTAAAGTGAAAATCATGACAATGGCATGCATAAGAGTGTGACATGGACACAAAAAGCACTGTGTGACCCTGTCACTTTGGGCCTTGACTTTTTTCTTACCAAGTGAAATTTTTCCTTAACAAAAGAAAGATAAAACTTCAGTGTACAATTGTTGACTGTTGGTTCAATGGTTCATTGAAATGGGGCAATTGAAGAGAAAAATGGAGAACAAGATACTATGAATAGAGAAAAGCAGTTCAAAGGAGGCCTCGGTATTCTCTTTGCCTCTGCAGTTGATACGGAAAAGTTCCAAAGAAGTGGCCGCTCCTCCTTTTGAGCTTTATAAGAAACCGAATGTAAAAAGAGCCGTTCTTGGCAATCCTAATGGAAAGAAGCAGAAAGAAAGAAATCAGATAGCAGCACCTTGCTGAGCCTGTGTCGTTGCCAAGCAGATTATGTGGAGTAATCTGTAAGCACTGAACTGTGGTTGAATTATGAGCAGGAACTCTCTCCTGCTTTTGTTCAACCTCCTGGGAGATGGGATGTTTCCGGCCTACTAATGTCACAGCATGACCTGTTAATAACCTGTGAAAGTGCCTGCCCAGTCAAAAGCCTCGCTCTTCCCTCAGGACAGAGCAGCTGCAGTCACATGGACTGAATGCTTCGCTTGTATGCGGTTCATTGAGAAAAATTCAAGCATGTGGCCTGAGGTTCCCCTGTTGACTGTCTGGAGATGATGATTTATCCCATCTGCTCCCGTTGCCTGCAGCTCCCGGAAACCTTTCGAAGTTAATGCTGCTCTGGGTCATACATAGGATTTTTAATGAAACCCCAGCTGCTGCCCAACTGTCTGTGGATCTCAAACACATTTGAATTGACTTCTCACAAAGGGTGGAAAGAAATATATCTTGTTTAACACTTTTTGTCTAAATCACACAGCAGCATTTATGTAAATGTTAAGCCACAAGAGCCAGTTTGGGGTAGTCGTTAAAACATCAGGCTAGAAACCGGGAGTTGTAGTCCTGCCTTGGGTATGAAACCAGCTGCATGACTTTGAGCCTGTCCTCTCTCAGTCCTAGGAAGGAGGCAATGACAAACCTTCTCCTTCACAAGAAAAAGTTTGTTAAGAAAATTGTAGGGATTTCTCCAGGCAGCCTCTGAGAATCGGACATAATTGAATGAAAGAAAACAAAGCCACAAGGCAACAAAATTTTGCCCCTGTTACCTTCATTCTAGCAGCTGCTTAATGGACTATATTTCTCTGATGCCCATTACAGTTCTTGCTTTAGGAAACAGGACAATATGTTGGCAGACTAACTTTAAAATTTCTATAAACATGTCCTTAAATACAAACAAAGGCACAAATGCAAAAAAGGAGGTAAAATCATTATAGATCTTGTGATATCTGTCTGTGTGTATCAGTGGTGGGTTTCAAATTTTTTTACTACCGGTTCTGTGGGTACGGCTTGGTGGGCGTGGCAGGGGAAGGATACTGTAAAATCTCCATTCCCTCCCCACTCCAGAGGAACGTTTCTTCAAAATCCTCATTTCTTCCCAATCAGCTGGGACTTGGGAGGCAGAGAATAGATGGGGATGGGGCCAGTCAGAGGTGGTATTTACTGGTTCTCCGAACTACTCAAAATTTCCGCTACTGGTTCTCCGAACTTTTGAATATTGAGCCTGGTTTATTTTTTTTGCGTGTGTAATCATTGTCCTTAAATAAGTACACCTTGTTTAGCAAATGACTTGTTTTAGTGAAGTTTGGAGTTACAAAGATGATGAAAAAGTAGCTCTGCAACTTTTATGATCTTCACAGGTCTGCAAGAAAAGGAAAAATGAAGTAAGATTGTAAGCGCAGCTACAGATTCACTTAGCAACTGCTTTGCTTAATGACCAAATTACTATTCTAAGTTTTTGTACCTAAATGAGGAATACCTGTACATACTAATTTAACTCCCATTCAATATTTAAGAGTAATTGCTGGGTTCTTTTTAGAAGTTTGGAAAAAGTAAGAGGCAATGCATTTGTGACTCTTTCTCTGATACCTCATCCACTTTTGTCTGGCTTGCTATAGGATATAACTAGATTTTAGTATAAGATACTGAAAGGAAGTTGAATTAGGATCAGAACTAGGAGAACATGAGACACAGAGGTGAAGGCATTGTGGTTGTATTGTCTACTATTTCCTTTGTGATCTTTCTGAAAGGAACTGTATCAACATATAGAAAGTAAATATGTTTTAAAACTGATCCAGAAATATTTATTATATTTTGCCAACCTGGAGCCTCTCCCGAGTTGTGACTTAACAATTCAATAAAAAAATACAGATGTTCTCAAATGAATATAATTTCTCAATTTCTCAAAAACAGTTTGAAAATAACCCATTATTTTTGTTGGCTCAGAAATGCTGAGAATATACAGCAACATTCATTGTTCCAGGACCCTATTATTGGTCCTGCCACAGAAAAATTTCTTGATACCCACTCCTAACAAAGAAGAAAGAAAATAAATTAAAAACTGAAGCCTGGCACTGGTCTTCTGTTGAAAAGAATGAGGAAACTGACAATATCCTATCATTTTCACACCTGCTGTCCTGCTTCTTCTAGCCATAGACACAGCAGCTGATATCTAAGTAATTGCATGTGGAGGGACCACTATTTCAAAAAGTCAATTTCAACCAGGAAAGGGTTCTACCAGATGTGTGTTATTGATTATTTCACCAAAAAGTGCAGTACAGGTTTTCTGACAAGCGGTTTTGGGTGGCCACGCTGTTTACAATTTTCATTATTTTAGTGGATGGCTATATTATCTTGATTATTCTTGTATTATTTTGCCTTCTCCACAGGCTACCTCAGGCTAACACCAATCTGACAGCACTGCCATTCCATTCAGTTACTGATTACTCCCTCCTGTTTCACCTCATGCCCTTCACATTTGTTAGTCTGTGTGACACATTGGAGGTGTGAAGAAAGGGGATGGGATGAATGGGAGATAGTAGCTTTCACAGTGCTTCTTGCAATTCAGAGTCAACTGGAAGTGGGTGGCCAATAGATTAATATAACATAACGTAACGTAATGTAACATCACATCACAGCACAGCACAGCACAGCACAGCACAGCACAGCACAGCACAGCACAGCACAGCACAGCACAGCACAGCACAACACAACACAACACAACATAATGTCATAATGTCATTATATCTAGGTGTGTTTATGTATGTAGGCCTTAGACCTGTTCTTCTTAAACAAATGAAGAAAGAAGACAGTTTGAGATGACAGGGTTGAGGAACTGAACTGGAAGTAGCAAGGATACAAACCAAAATGATGTTAAATCAAAAGAAATTTGATACAAGATTTAGGTAGAAATCAAATTTCATGGTTTACATTTTATTCAGTCCATATACAGCACTATTCCCTTACAAATGCAGGTGAATATATGTGTCCCAGGATAATGTTGCAGGATCCAATCTGTGTGAGTCACCAGGACAAGAGTTTTCCAAGATTTCAGACTCATGCTGGAGTTCATCCACAGGGAACTTCTCTCTAGCAGAGGTGTGTTTTGGGCTATTCTCAAATTCAAAGCCTTTATTGTCATTGTACATCATGTATACAATGAAATTCTGTGTGTGGTATTTAACAATACTCTCTGCATTCTTTTATTTGAATATACAAATGCATGGAAACTAATCAAGAGAGATACAACCTAGACCTAAGGAGAAATTTCCTGACAGTGAGAACAATCAGCCAGTGGAACAGCTTACCTTCAAAAGTTGTGGGTGTTCCATCATTGGAATCTTTTAAGAAGACACTGGACAACCACTTGTCAGAAATTGTATAGAGTCTCCTACATGAGCAGGGAGTTGGACTAGAAGACCTCTAAGATCCCTTCCAACTGTGTTATTCTGTTATACACAAACTCAGTTGTGTAGATTGGAACAACAAACTGCATTGGTATTGTTCAGTTATTCAGTCCTATTTGACACTGTGATCTAATGGATATGTTTTCACTAGGATTTTCTGTTGGTAACATGCTTTTTTTATTTTTGTAAGATCCTGTTTGTATGTTCAGTAATGGATTTAGCTACTTTCCCTTCAGTAGTACAACTGCCCTCAATTTTTCCAAGCATCAGTATATACTCTAGTGACTCTTGCCCCTCATTATGTCTAAAATAGTTAGGCATTGCTTTATTATTAATGTTTCTAGAGAGCAGTATGGTTTTATTTGATATTGCTCTGAATTATTCTTCTTGTAATCTTGTATGTTATCCACAATTTTATCCAGCACACAATTAAAAGGCAACTTTTTGTTGAAGTGATTCAGCCTTCTGATGCACTAGCTTTGTAATATCTTCCCACTTTAATATTTTGTCGAGATGTCATTTCTCCCCCAAATTGAGGAGGAGTGTGGTAGCACCTTTTCTGACTATTAAATTATTGCGAGCTGTAGCCAATCTAAGTAGCTGATTGAAATGAGCTGGAATTCATGAAACCTTATGCCTTTTAATACATTTTTATGGTAAGAAAAGGTTCTACCAAATTCCTCATTAATTTTTGCCACCTTAGACTAACATAGTTCTTTCCTATGTCATTGCCCCAGGTTACAGATCTTTATTTCATGGCTACTTTATGGATTTGTAGCCTAGGAAGATGAAGTTTAAACTCTTTTCATTTCTTCATTTTTATTGATGTAAGCCACGTAGAGTACCCCACGGCGAGATAGGCAGCAAATAAATTTAACAAAGAAATAAAAGGAGGAAGTGCAGTTGAGTCACACATACTGAATGTCAGACCTGGAAGACATCTTTATACCTTTGAGACTTCAGGCTTCAGGCCTGCCCCGAATTCTACTGTGGGAAACTGGGAGAGGGCAATTGTACAGAGTGAAGAAGATATGTAGTAAAAATAAAATTCTTTCTAGAAAGTCAAGAGTGTTGTGCCCTGCAGCTGTGCTAAGAAGAATGAAGAGGTATCTTCTGTTCCGGAGGGTACCTGACTGATTCATGTGATGGACATGTGGGTGAAGGGCAAGAACTTGAACTTTCTTTTGCGTGAGGAAAACCTGGAAGCTCTCAGATTAGGGTTTTCCCAGATGTGCCAATATGACATCTCTAATAAAAGTTAGCTTTGAGGAACCTCAAGCCTCAGAGTTTGATTTCGTTGGGGGTGTTACTTAGAACCCTAACATTAACCCGATGCTGTTAGTGTTAGATGCTGCCGATAGTGATGCTGCTGTGTGCATAGAAGCACAGTGTATATGCTTCAAAGGAGTGCTGTAGAATGTTTCAAATCATTGCTGTGGTGGCTGCTCACAACTGATTGGAGGAGTCATTTCCATATTTTAAAATTTTAAAGTTATTTTTATAGCTTTATTTTGAGATAATATAACTGCATTAAAAAACTAAGTATATTTCTACCTTTGAGAGCTGCCTCAGGATAGTGATATGCTCTAGTAGACACAGCAGTGGCTGGACATTGGCAGGGACACATTACTGGCACCTGGTAATTCCTGGAGAAACTGTGTTTCAGCCCCAGGGGATAAGCACAAACTTAATTGCACTGTCTACTATGCCCATTGCTGAATGTGGAGCTGATTTCTGAATGTGTTTGCAAGCCATACATAGTGATGCTAAAGTAGAACAAAGGTTATGATACCTTGGACATACTTAGAACATGGAATAGATGGTTGAGTAGTAATTTTGTTTAAATAGCTGAAGTTCCTCATTATGATCACATCTAAGAATTATGCACCTGCACAGAGCCAGTGATGGGATTCTGCCGGTTCTAGGCGGTTCGGCTGAACCATCTGTTAAATTGCTGGCTCGCCCCACCTCTTGCCCCGCCCCTCCACAACACTATTTATTGCCAATAAATAGTGATGGGCGAGGGGCCGGCGAGCCAGCAATTTAACAAATGGTTCGGTGTTTTTTTGTAATTTTATTGGCCCGCAGAGCTTCAGCATAGGCTAATTAGCCCGTTGATTAGATCGCCTCCCAACTCTGAGCTGATTTTCTCTCAGTTGTTTTGCTCAGGGCTCTGCTGCTTGTTTGCTTGCTGGAGGAGTTTTTTTCCCCCCTAGCTATGCTGAAAAATGAAACTGAAAGTAAAGCAGGCTGTTGGTTTTGCTGTTGCTGCAACGTTGGAAAATTAGGCAGGCAGATTTCTTTTCTTTTTCCTCACCAAAAAAGGTAGGTGCAAACTACCTTTAGTGAAAAGGTAGTTTTCCCTAAAGAGGTAGTTCCTCTTTAGGAAAAAGAGGAGAGTTCAAGATTTTAAAACACAAAAGAAAAAAAGCTCTATTTAACTAGGGAATTGTAATAATTGAGATACTATTAATTGTATATTGTGTTGAAAGCAGAAATGGTTAAGTTGTGGTTTGGAGGAATATATGGGGGAAATTATTTGGTTTATTATTATTGGTAAATATAATTAATTGATTTGTAAGAAATTGGATTGCATGGAAATAATTGGAATATTCATGTTCATATTGATTAATATACAAAAAAGATAGTTATATAACTAACTGATTTATATTATAATGTTGAATTTATATTAAACAACTGTAATATTACATAATTAACCAATGTGAGGATGGATATAAAAATAGATGACAATGGGAAGGGGTATAATATAGAATAGAAGGGAAAAATTGAATTTGATTAAGATTAGAGATGAGGATGAAGGGTAATATTGGTTTTTTTTTTAAAAAATAGATAAGGAATAAATATGGCAAAAAGGAAATCTAGAAATTGTAAATTTAATTGAAATGACTAAACACTGTTTAAATTTGTGAACCGGCCAAATACTCTGTTCAAAATAAATTGTATGTTTGTATGTGTGTTTCTAATTACTGCTATTTATTCATATTTGTTCTCTTTTATTCTTTAAAGTTTAACAATTCATTCTTTATCTTAATATCTTTATATTTATTTGGGGTTGCCTTTCTTCCATTTCATCTTTTTTATTGTACAGCAATCTTTCTCCTCAAACCTACCACCTCTCTCTTTTCTTTCCTTCTTACTTTCTCTTCCCCCCCCTCTTCTTCTCCTCCCTACTTCCTCTTCCTTTCTCCTTCTCCTCCTCTCTTCCTCCCTCTCTTACCCTCACTCCTACTCTAATTTCCTTTCCCTTCCTTCCTCCCTTCTCTTCCTTCCCTCTCTCTCCTTCTTTCTTCCATCTCTCTTCTCCTTCCTTCATCCCTCTCTATTGCTGTATCCTTTTGTGCATATGGATTACTCAGAGGACTGAAAAAGTTATTTTTGACTGGTCCTCGCACTTTTAACCACTCCTCGAACTTACGACTGTCCTCACATTTTACGTTTTTCGCCCTATCTTGTCACCCTGGTGAAGAGAAGCAGTTGTGAAATGACTGACACGGTTGTTAAGAATGCCGCCACGGGCATAAATGTTAGGATGGTCATAAGTGCGAGGACCAGTCGGAATGACTTTTTTCAGCCCTCTGAGTAGTCCCTATGCACATAGCCACGCCCACATGGTCACATGACCAGTAGCCATGCCCACCCAGTCACATGACCACCAAGCCGCACCCCCAACTAAGCCATGCCCACAGAACCGGTTATTAAAAAAATTGAATCCCACCACTGCACAGAGCCCCATTATAGCTTCATAGAATTGTTTGTTATGAACTATTTTCCTCAAAAATATCACACAAGGAAGACAGTTCCTTATGAACTTCTTCAGATTATTTTACTATAATAACAGAGTTGGAAGGGACCTTGGAGGTCTTCTAGTCCAACCCCCTGCTTAGACAGGAAACCCTACACCACTTCAGACAAATGGTTATCCAACATCTTCTTAAGAACTTCCAGTGTTGGAGCATTCACAACTTCTGGAGGCAAGTTGTTCCACTGATTAATTGTTCTAACTGTCAAGAAATTTCTCCTTAGTTGTAGGTTGCTTCTCTCCTTGATTAGTTTCCACCCATTGCTTCTTGTCCTACCCTCAGGTGCTTTGGAGAATAACTTGACTCTTATTTTTGTTTAATTTTCTTCTAACACATCTTCAATTTTTTAGAGGTGTTAATCGGACAATGTGCATCTATGCAGGAGTTCAATGGATTTATGACCCCGAGGGACTCATTTTGCAAGTGCTACCATTGCAAGAATAACACTGCCCCTCAAATGGACATAAAGTGTTTTTTTTTTTTTTTGCCTTGATGAAAATCTCTCTGTTGTCAGCTATAAATAGTATCAAGCATTTTCTAAGCAGTTCATTGGAATTGTTCCTTTTGTTTGAGTCATCCTCTGGAGCAAACTTTATAACCAGTACATTCCAAAGTTATAGTAGCCTCTTCATCTTCCGCCAAGCCTTTTAACATGTCTCAAAAATTATTTAGCAGCTTTCTCATCTCTTTAACAGATTGATCAAATTTTCCATCACCTACAGAGGTTCCTCACCTTGTTGCCATGCCATAATTTGCATCAAGGACATTGTTCATTAATGATTTAAAGCTTTCTAAAAGACCTGCCATGTGTAATTTCAATCCAGGCAAAACAAAGCAACCCAACTTTATAGTCCCTTAGCTGGCATGGCTGTGCATGTAAGTTTAAAATGCAGTTTCCCTTTGTCCTCATTTGTTTTTCTATTTGTTATAATGTGAACTACCTAAAGTTTCTCTGGAGTTGGGCAGTGCCAAATCAAAATAAATCAATAAGTACTTTGATAAACCCATAACTAGAATGGGGCTCCCCTGAAACCAGTTTGTAAGTTTCAATATTTCCCAGTGATTTACAATTTACTGGAGATTCAGCTATTTCAACCTGGAACCACATACCACAGTCAGAAATCCAATATTTTAAAACTTTAAGATCTGGACCAGAATATCTTGTAAAAAAAGTTTAAACAATTTGTCTGATTAATTTGAAGGTTTTGTACTTGCTCAATAGTTATTGCAAGCACTTGGTGGCATGAGTATGTCAAAGGCAAAAGGCACTTAGGAAACTTTAAAGCTTTAAAGATGATTCTATGAAATAGTTGTAGGCAGTAATTAATTTCGCTGCATTGTGTAAAAGCAGGGTATGTATTTTTCCCAAGGGTTGCCATAGTGTTAAGCAATAATGGTGTTTGCCTCATATATCACACCAAGAACCATTCATAAAAATAATTCCTTAGAGTCATTCTTTAGATTCCAAACACAGCAAGAAATTCTTAATCTAAAACGTAAAAGATGAAAACCGCACGGAAGAAATGTTTTAATTCTGTCCATGTCTTGCAATGAGTGAGCAAAAAAAACCCCAGCACACAGCATGTCATGTTTTCCATTCCCCTCCTCCCCCCTCCAATATCCCCCATGTATATGAGATACGAAGTAGTAAATTGGAAGGGTGGGTTATTGGCTGGAGTAGAATTTTCCATCTGATTGGGAAACCTGTTTTATGAGTATCCTCATCACACAGATCACTCTACTCACTTGTACAGATCACTTTAAAATATAGAATATCTCTGATAGTGCACAACTTTGCCAGCTAAGAGGCTATAAGATTGGGTTGGCAAGTATAGCTGTAAATCACATGTAAATTACACTCTGGGTTGCCTGTGAACAAGGATGAAATAGAAATGCCTAGAAAACAAGACTGATACAGCACTTCAGCAATATTTGGCTAAATATTGTTTTAGTTTAATTAATTTTAAGACAATTCTGATGCTTTAAAAAACTGCACTGATTTTATGAATAGAAGTCAATTCAATTGTCATCAGTCTGCAACATTTATTTGTGTCATCACTTTTTTATATACCTTTCATTATTTAGCATCAGGAACTGTCCCTCCATGTGGTCAATTCGAAGATAGCTTCTTTGCCTGTGAGACAGGTGGTGGACAAGGGAATGGAGAAAAGAGAAATGACCTACAGATGGTTATAGCAGAGAACTTTAAAGTAAACTGATGTGTGGCCTGCAGCATTTCCTTCCTTCCTTGGTGGATGAAGGGTGAAAGAGGTTAATGGCAGTTCAAGGCACTGATGAGATAAATTATTCCACTGTCAGCAATTATCTGCATTTTCATTTGTTAAAAGCAATTAATTTTGGCTTTATGGCCACATTGGCAGAAATAAAATTCTTCTACATTCATTCAGCACACATTTTGATAGCATTAATCTACACACACACACACACACACATACACAGAGAGAGAGAGAGAGAGAGAGAGAGAGAGAGAGAGAGAGAGAGAGAGAGAGAGAGAGAGAGAGAGAGATTTAACAAGTATAGATCATTTTCATCCATATAGCTAAGGTCCAGGGAGACAGCATAGGCTTCAGATTTGAGCTCTGCAGTACAAGCTTTTTTTCTGGCTTTTCCAAAATAGAGGAAAAACAGTAGAGAACTTCATTTCACAAACCAGCTGTTTATAGTTGTGCTATGTCATCTCATTATATTTGATTTGTCTATTAACTATTTGGGTTGTGCGAAACACATGGGATATCAGCTACGAGTAAGGAAGAAGAAAACTGAGAAATGTTTTGAATAAATATTTGATAAAACTAATGGTATGGGGAGTGATAATTAGAATTCTCACTTACTAGTTCTTCTGCAATGTATTTTACTGAAGATAAGTAGAAACATGCACTTTCCAGTTTGCGAAATAAACCTAGGTTTCATCTGTAAAAGACAGACTTTTTCTAATGATCTCTTTTAGGAATATATTTTATTTGATGCTGTCCACTAGAAAAGTTCATCTACTTCTTTTTTCTTGAGTTGACTGCTAAATCTCTGGGATCTGTGCTCTTTGGCATTTAACATTAATTAAGACTTTGAGGGCCATTGTTTAAGGGCATACTGGAAGGTTTTTCAACCACCCCATCAGGGATTACTATTTTTGTCCCATGCTTGAATTGCATAATAGGTGGATTGACTTATTTTTTTTGTTACTGATTTATGTCCCACCTGTTATTCAGGAGCTAAAGGCATCATAGCTAAATCTTTTCTCTTCCTGTTTTTCCTCACAACTCTGAGATCGATTGGGCTGAGAGAACGTGAATGGCCCCTAGTCATCCAGTGGGATTCAGTTGCTGAAAATGAATTAGAGCCTGAGCCTGGTGCTAGTCCCATATCTTAATCCCTTCATCAAACACTGGCTCTCAATTTATCAAATCTACATTAAAAACACACATATGTAAGGCTTTCTCCTCCTGCACCAGTGATTTTGCTTGCATATTCTGACTTGCTGGGTAGAAGACAGCTCTTTCACTTAGAAATGCAGTGAGATCAAGGAGGATCTCTGGAAGGGCAAGAAAAGAAAAGGGATTATTTAGAAAGGGAGAAGAATGGAAGGAGAATTTGAGAAAGCGGAATGGAATTGAATAGAGGGGCTTTGAGGAACTTGAGTAGCATGGGTGGTGGTGGTGATGGTGGTGGAAAAAGTATGGGGGTTGCCAGGGTTCCACTAACAGCCAACAATTCTCCGAGGAGGAATGTAAACAAGCAATAAGCGTGTATGAGAAAAGGAAGACCGAGGCTCCGTCAAATAAAGGGGAGCATAGGAAAAACGTGAGCTGGATTTGAAAGACCATGGGGGGCAGGTTTTATACAAGTCACTACCAACTATCTGTATTGGTCATCATTCGGAAAGATGTAGTTCTTAGCTGTGTCTCCAGGGATCTCCAGCCTGGTTCAGGCCTGCCTTGTGAGTAGAGATGTAAGTGCTTATTTGTGGACACATGTACAGATACAACCTCCAAGATGCCAAAAAGCAAATTTCATAGCTACTGGTGAGTGGTGAAATTCAAAATTTTTTACTAGCACTTCTGTGGGCGTTGCTTGGTGGGTGTGGCAGAGGAAGGATACTGCAAAATCCTCATTCCCTCCACACTCCTGGGGGAAGGATATTGCAAAATCTCCATTCCCAGTTCACTTTGGGGCCAGCCAGAGGTGGTATTTGCTGGTTCTCTGAACTACTCAAAATTTCCGCTACCGGTTCTCTAGAACCTGCTGGATTTCACCCCTGCTACTGGTGCCACCCATATCAAGTAGTATTTTGCCCTGTTTCTTATTCAACACAGCAGAAACACACACACACACACACACACACACACACACACACACACACTGTGCTAAATCTGTCCATTCACATATCATCTTCTTTTGCACTTGTCTTCACAGATTCTGTACTTTCATAATGAGACATGTCATGTAAACCTCATTAATTACATGCCAATTTAGAAGGTCTCAATGAAATCCTCATCAGTGAAAATGCCACCATCTGCTGGTGACATTTTTGTAAAAAGCATTCATGAGTGGGTGGTTCTGTGAATTAACCCCACTGTGCTCAGTGTAATAAACCTTTGCCCTTAACTGAGAGCTTCAGTAATGATAAACTCTATACCAAAGATATAAAGCACCAGTAGAGGTTGAAACACAAGGATTTTTATCTGAAGATTTGATTCAAATAACCTATAACCTATCAGGAAATTGTAGAATAACATTTCTTAAAAGAGAAAAAAGTAGAAAAGTTACAGATATAATATGACATATCATTAATGCATTAAATCAGTGAAAGGTTCTGTTTTCTGAATTAAGTGGGAAAGAAACATCAATGTCCAGCATCTATTTAGTATACAACATCATTTATTATTGATGGAAAGTTTCAGAGTCTAACCACATTGGGACTGTATCTCATGTCAGCTCTGGATATGATGCATGATGATAACAAAAGCTGGCAGCTAGTGCATGTGCCAAGTTAAACAAAAACAAGCAAACAAAAACATCTGGTTCCTTGTGCCTTTGGAAAAGCAATTTTTTCTTCTGAAACTCAATGGTACATTTACACACCTCTGAGTTCAGCCTATTCTTCTTTTTGAGAAAGTTGTAGAATCACAGACAATTTATGTGTACTATAGATTTCCTCCCACAGCCAGAAGATCTGAAAAGTTTCTAATTTCCAATGTTAACCCTACCCTAATCCTCTAACATGCTCAACTGCATTTTTCTGGAACTCCAGCAGGTTCCCAGTGCCATTTTGTTCAAAGTCCTGAGAAAGAGTAATATAATTGTAATGATACTAATTTAATATTACTGCATAAGCATCCATGTTGCAAATGTTCACCATTGTTCCTATGCATACTTCACGAACAACATGCACCATAATTTAAACAAACCAAATCTAGCTACATGGCCAAATCAAAAAGATCGCAAAGATGGTAACTAGGCTCTTCAAGTGGCCCTTAACTCCTGAATAAAGTCTGGAGCAGTGTTTCTTAAGCTTGGCAATTTGAAAATGTGTGGTCTTCAACTGATGGGGGAATTCTTGGAGTTGAAGGCCACACATCTTCAAGTTACCAAGATTGAGAAACACTGGTCTGGAGATTGGAGCCATCTAGTGGCTGGTTTTACAAGATATTAATGTTACCACAATCAGATTAGTATGATACAATATCATACACAAATTCTCAGGCACTGATTTAATACGCTCAAGATTTAATATTCTTTATATCCCAAATTGATCTGGGGGCTGTCTATAGGAAAAGAGGGGGCATATAAATTTCTCATGCACTAAAACTAACTGGTTATTTTAAAATACACCTATTAATTAAACTGGGAAAATATAATGCAATAAATCCTCAAGCCCCTGCTTTTTTGTTAGGTGTGGAGGGTTAATAGACACTTCTAAAAATTTTTAAATGAAGTAGCAAATGTCATTGGATATTCCTTTTTGACCATCTTAAAATATGGAGATATAATAGAATAATTTAACAATTTGTTTAAAAGGAAGTGCATTATTTGAAGCAAATTCATATTTTCTTTCTCATCAGGATTAATATTATAAAGTATAGAGTGCATTAAAATTATAAATTAAGTTAGTAAAATGAATGATTAGGGGTTTTTTTAGTATACTCTAATCCAAATTGATGAACCTTACATGGAAAATGCACCTGAGGATCCTTCTTGATATATTCCAACCTCGTATGTGGGAGATTAATTTGTCTCCACTACTCACAAACAGTTCCATTACATTAATTTCTATAAGAAAGAGATAACAGTGTCCGTGATTCAAACACCATGGCTGGCTTTACCTTCAGGAAATAAATGCAAAACAGAAAGTAAAACAGCCATGCAAATAGTCTATTGCAGGTCAAATGCAAGGAGGGCTAGATGGATGTTGAATCACAAATTCCTAAAGTTGTTAATAAGACACTGAAGCAGTGATGGGTTGCTGCCAGTTTTCCCCGGTTCTTGCAAACCGGTAGTGGAAATTTTGAGTAGTTCGGAGAACCGGTAAATAGCACCTCTGCCTGGCCTCGCCCCAGGGGTGAAATCTAAATTTTTTTGCTACCGGTTCTGTGGGCATGGCTTAATTAGTGGGCGGGGCTTGGGGGTAAGATGACTGGGAGGGCGTGGCTTGTTGGTCAGGTGGGCGTGGCCAAGTCAATGTCACTTCTTTGCCCTTTTTTTTATTGAAAAGTTTTTTAAAAAGTTTACACATATTTTCCTTCCTCTCCTCCCCCCTCCTGCCCCAACCCTCCCACCCCCCCTGGATTTCCCAGAGAAAATACAGGGTATAGCATTTAACAAACATAAAAAAAACATAAGCTAACTATCTATAGATTTATATCCCTCTTGCACTTTAACTCCCCTTGTTCATATCTAAATATAACTATTTAAACCAATTACTGCTTAAAAGTAATCAATCCAACTTCGTTCTTGTCCATTCTTCAATAATAAGCAAGTCTTCTTTCTTCCAGCATTACACAGTCAAAGCCCAGTTACAGTTAACCATCAGATCTCCAACCCTTACATATATTAACACCTTAACAAAATATTTTAACCAATGTCAAATAAAATATATTGTAAAAACCTTATTTTTACTTTTTACCCCATAAACTTATATTAATTCTTCCTGAAAACATTCCTTGCTTAATAGCTTTACATAAACTTATTCATCTTATTCTCTACAAATCCACTACGTATAATCAAATAACATCTTCACTATGTAATATCTATATAAAATATTGTCAAAAACCTTCCCTCAACCCTTGCACCACTTATATTTTCCTTATATCCCACAAGTCTATATTTATTCTTCAACAAAGCATTCTTTAATATGGTATTAATGTAATTTAAAACAAAGTATAAAGGTTTAAGTAATATCCTTCTTCTAACCCATAAACTTATATTGAATGATCTACTCTGTCCATAATTTTTACATCCACAATATTTTTCTTTTAACCCATAAACTTATATAAATTCTTCACCAATTCATAACAATTCAACCATAACATTATTTAATGTAACTTTTCAAAACAAATCATGTCCCTAAATATAGGTAAATCATTCATTTTCACTATAATATAACTTTTCAGAACAAATCATATCTCTAAATACAGGTATAATCATTCATTTTCACTATTACTATCCTCCCCAAGAAAGAGGATTGTAATTTTTCCTTCTCCATTTTTTCCTGACTTTTTTGTGAACCTTCTGCTTCAGTCTTTTTCCTCCACCTTCTTTTATTTTTATAAGTTCTTGGATTTTTAACTGAAGTTGCTGAACCTTACAATCCTGTTCTCTTCGCAAAGTAATTCCTTTCAGTAAAAACACCTCTTTAACTGCGATTGGGAATCCATTTTTGTAAAAAAAAATATAAAGTTCCACTTCGAATCTTTCTTCTTATATAAGAAATCCCAACGCCTCCTGACAATTTTCCAGTTGTCTGTATCAAAGCCTCTGAAGAAATGTCTCTCAATATTTCCTGGTTACACTCCTTCAAGCCTCTCTGCCTTTCCTTCTTAATTTGAAAAGCCTCCATTTCATTTTCCAAAGGCACATTAAACTGGATTATTTCGTCCGCCTCTTCATTCAGCAACTCATTATTGTTTGGCAACTGAAATGATACAGTATCTTCACTTGTATCTTCGTTTCGAATTTGTGTAAAGTCCTTCTTGAAAAACCCTTCCATTCTTTCCACTAACGCGGAGGTAAATGATTCTAAAATTTCTTCAAAGAAATCTACAGTCAGTATTTGTGTATTTACTGATGTATGTAATGGTGAACCTTCATCACTTTCAAAAAAGCCAGCCATTTTTTTTCCTAATAAAACTTTCACTTTATATTTTTCCAACAACTAGATCAATTATTCCAGTCTTTAAGTGGTACAAGTCTTTTTTTTTAGAAATGATTTTTAAATCCTTCTCCTTTTACAATAAAATCCTCTTCTTTTAAACAGGGGCTTTCAGCACCACATAATACTTTGTATCCAACTTTCACTTCTCCACGTCCTTGTTAGAATCAAATGCCATCTTACTTTCCCTCTCTCCCATAGAAAATCAGAGGGAAATGATAGACTTTTCAGAGTTAAAGTTTAGTACTTGCAATTTTAGTTTCTCCTGTATTTGCTCTGCCAGCTTTCAAGTCCAAATTTTTTTTCTTTAAAGTTGAGTTGCTGGGGTGGTTGCGACGTCTAGTTCTGCTTGAAGCAGAAACGTCCCAGGTCCGGAGCAATGACGGGCTTCCCGGGGAGCTCTCACCCTTTAAGCCCCAGATTTAAAAAGAAACCTGGGGCTTTTGGGGAGCTCTACTCACACCCGTTGGCTCTCTTTCCCCCCTTCTCCCAGGGGGAAAGTTTTCAAGCCGCTAAACAGCTGATTTTTGCTGTTCTAGCGGCTCTAACGGAGTACTGGGGCTGGCGCTCACAAAGGAGCATCTTTCGGCGTTGGCGGAGCCACCGGAAGTCCACCTCTTTGCCCTTTTTTAACCTACAAAACACACAACACAACACAACTGGCTCACCTACAATATAAAAGCAGCTGTGCTAGACCCAAAATGGCCCCTGCAACAAGTAGGAACCTCACACAGCCACAAAAGCCCCAAAAAACAACTTTCACACTTTACACACACACAACACAACACAACACAACTGGCTCACCCACAATGTAAAAGCAGCTGTGCTAGACCCAAAATGGCCCCTGCAACAAGCAGGAACCTCACACAGCCACAAAAAGCCTAAAAAAAACAATACCCAATAGAACAGGGGTCCCCAACCTTGGCAATTTTAAGACTTGTAGACTTCAACTCCCAGAATTCCTCAGCCAGCTTTGCTTTGCTGGCTGAGGAATTCTGGGATTTGAAGTCCACAACTCCCTGCCTGCTTGATTGCAGGCAGGGAGATTCAGTTGCTTGCTGATGCAATGGATTGCAGGGATTACAGCAAGGCGTTGCGACCAGAAGCTAAGGTAAGCAAGCTGAGGGGCGGAGGGGGAGGGGTTTTTGCTACCGATTAGCAGGCAACTCAGCTGAGATCGTCATAGCTTGGATCGTCAGAGCCATTTAAAAGAAAAAAAAGGCTCTGATGATCAGAGACTCAGCTGGTCATGGGGGGCGGGGGCAGGGATTTTTGCTACCGGTTCTCCGAACTGCCTGCCACCATCACTACCTACTCGCCCGTGCTGGTCTGAACCAGGAGCATTTCACCCCTGCCTCACCCCCAATCTATTTGCTGCCTCCCAAGTCCCAGCTGATCGGCTAGAAGGAAAAAATCAGGGCTCACTTGACAAAGAAGAGAGAAAAAAAACAAGACACCTTAGCTTTAAATTGAGAAGCCAAGAAGCCTCCCAACTGATTGGCTAGAACTGATCCGCTCCTTGTAAACCGCTTGGTGGTGGTAGATTGGCAATTGAGGCCAAGCTGCCTGAAAGCGGTTTCCAATGCTCTCGATGGTGGGAGAGCAGCAAAAAACAGTTTAAACTCAATGAATGATTTAGATATAAATTCTATGCATTTAAGAACCCAGCAAGATATAATGGTCCCAGGAAAGTTTGTGGTCTGCTTCAAACTTTAAGACTGTCCAGTAAAATTGTTAAATTAATGGATCAATAAAATGGAAATGGAAATTGGTACACTGGTGAGGTCTTATATCAAGACCTACCTAGTGGCGATAAAAGTGGCGAAATCTAACTATTTTTCCGCTCTTATCGCATCTGCAGAGAACCGCCCAGCCGCTTTGTTTAGGGTGACCCATTCCCTTCTTCGGGGGGGGGGGGAGTGCGGGAAGATCCCTTGCAGGGTCGAGCTGAGGATTTTGTGCAATTCCTGCATGATAAAGTCGCTCGGATTTGGGAAGGCTTGGACTCCGATTGGGTGAGTCCAGGGGAGGAGATGAGGGCAGGTCTTGAGAACATTATCTGGGAGGAGTTTGATCCTGTGGCTCCCAAGGATGTGGACAGGGTTCTGGGTAGGACTAGTGCCGCCACATGTTTATTGGACCCGTGTCCCTCCTGGTTGGTACTGGCCTCCCGGGAGGTTACACGAGGCTGGCTCCAGGGGATTATAAGTGCTTCTCTGAGTGAGGGTGCCTTTCCCGCTGCCTTGAAAGAGGCGATGGTGAGGCCCCTCCTCAAGAAGCCTTCCCTGGACCCAGCTGAATTAGCCAACTACCGTCCAGTCTCCAACCTTTGTTTTGTGGTGAAGGTTGTTGGGAGTGTGGTGGCACGACAACTGCCTGGGCACCTGGATGAAGCTATCTATCTGGACCCATACCAGTCGGGCTTCAGCAGGGGTACAGCACAAAAACGGCATTGGTCGCGTTGGTGGATGATCTCTGGAGGGCTCGGGACAGGGGTTGCTCCTTTGTCCTGGTCCTATTAGATCTCTCAGCGGCTTTTGATACCATCGACCATGGTATCATGCTGCAGCGGTTGAGGGGGTTAGGAATAGGGGGCACCGTTTTGCGGTGGTTCTCCTCCTTCCTCTCCGACCGCTCGCAGTTCATGTTGACAGGGGGGCAGAGGTCGACTTCGAGGCGCCTTGCATGGGGAGTGCCACAGGGGTCGGTCCTCTCGCTCCTTCTGTTGAACATTTATGTGAAGCCGCTGGGTGAGATCATCCATGGTTTTGGGGTGAGAGTCCATTTGTACGCTGATGATACTCAGCTGTACATCTCCACCCCAGACCACCCCAACAATGCCCTTGATGTGATGTCTCACTGCCTGGAGGCTGTGCGGGTCTGGATGGGGAGAAATAGGCTCAGACTCAACCCCTCCAAGACCGAGTGGCTGTGGTTTCCGGCGCAGCGATCTAGTCAGCTGGTACCATCGCTGACTATTGGGGGTGAGTCTTTACCCCCCACAGAGGGCCTGCAATCTGGGCATCCTCCTGGATGCACGGCTGTCTTTAGAAGAGCATATGACGGCCGTGGCCAGGGGGGCTTTTTATCAGGTTTGCCTGATCCGCCAGTTGCGGACCTTTCTGGATTGCGACACCTTACGCACAGTCACTCACGCCCTTGTTGCCTCCCAACTGGACTACTGCAATGCTCTCTACATGGGGCTCCCCTTGAAAAGCACCCGGAGGCTCCAGCTGGTCCAGAATGCAGCCGCACAGGTGGTTATGGGCGCAACTCGTTGTGCCCATGTGATACCCCTCCTGCGCACGCTGCACTGGCTCCCAGTGGTCTTCCGGGTGCGATTCAAGGTGTTGGTTACCACCTTTAAAGCGCTCCATGGCATTGGACCTGGGTACCTTCGAGACCGTCTTCTGCCACCAGTAGCCTCCCACCGGCCAGTCCGCTCCCACAGAGAGGGTCTCCTCAGGGTGCCATTGGCCAAACTATGTCGGCTGGCAACACCTAGGGGGAGGGCCTTCTCTGTGGGAGCCCCTGCCCTTTGGAATGAACTCCCCCCAGAAATTCGCAAAATCTCTGATCTCCGTGTATTTCGCTGTGCCCTCAAAACCATGTTGTTCCGCCAGGCTGGGCTATCAATATAATGATTTTAATTGGTTTTAAATTGGGTTTTTAAATTTGGGGTTTTATAAATTAGGCCTATTATTTAATAATTTTAATTTTTAAATATTGTCTGTCTTTGTGTTTTTAATTAGGCTGTACACCGCCCTGAGTCCTTCAGGAGAAGGGCAGTATAGAAATAAAATTAATAAATAAATAAAAATAAGAAATAAATTTTTGAATATGTAGTGATGGCTCAAAGAAAAAAAATCAATTGCTCAACAATGAATAATACAAATACTTGGGATGGAATAGAAGTCATTGGTATTAAAAAAGTCCATAGCTCAATCTGTTGTTCAGAACTCCCTGCTTAGTTATCTAAAGCTTATCTAAAGTTTTTTCTCACATCATTTGTTCCTTTCACAAGGAACAGAACTGAACAGTGAACCACCTGGCAAGTTGGTCACGCAGCATGACTTTTACATTATAATCATCTCATCATGAAGCTGAAAATAGCATCGCACAGAAGCCTTAAAACAGTAATACTGCAGGGAGGAAGACAATACCCAACTCCTATAGACAGCCTACACATTGCCATTTTGAGTCCCATTAACTGAAACTCAAAATCCTCAGGGAACCACACATCTGCATCTCTGCCAATAATACTGTTGCAATATATTTATTTTTTATATTAGCTTTCCGCATCAAGAATACAATGAACTATAATAATACAGTCTAACTAAAATCAAGCCCTGAAGACTTTAGTTTGATTTCCAGAAGGAAGTTAAATATGACCCTCCTTTCAGTAACACAGTATGATTGACTTTAGCTAGAGCATTCCTTGAATTCATTTGAATTCAAAGCTGGACTATCTACCACAAATCTGGCTTTTGTAATAAACTGTAGTGATTCCTCCTGGCCCATGGGCTGGACTCAGGGTGCTGAGTTTGGATGGGCCTGAAATTATATGACTTTTGTTGTTTCCAATCTGGAGAGCATTTTAAGAGTATAGAATAGAATAGAATAGAATAGAATAGAATAGAATAGAATAGAATAGAATAGAATAGAATAGAATAGAATAGAATAGAATTCTGCCTGTTACAGTAAGTACTGCCATTTTCAAAATTTTGATATACCAAAAAGTTAATTGGAATACTTATCTGTGCTAGCTGTCCATTACCAAAGATTTAATCTCCTAGTTCAGCTCATCGCTATTTTTTCCCTGATTAAGTGAGTACATTTCCAAATAACAGCTATATATCCTTCTTCTTGTCTTCTTCCTCCTCCTGCCTCCAGAAGGATACATGACAAAATATTTAATTTTTCCAAATTACTAAGAGTATTCTTAATTTGTTATCTTTGTGGCATGGAATGTTAGAAAAAAGGAAGACATAACTACGGGGTTGTACTCTAACAAATGGCATCATCACTCCATCCAGTACATTTTGTGTAAATGCGAGATTCTGTTGGCACAATGAAACGATTGTCTAGGAGATCACAGTAATTATCTGGGGCCTTCTGACATTTTAAAGTGGATATTTAAAGGCTGAGAAACTTGGAAATGTTGGTAACTAAGATACTTGATTCTTTAAATTTGTTGTCTGAAGAAGATACTTTATTTTTTTGCACAGAAAAGTGTATTATTTGTTACTGTATTGATGAGTTTTAAAATGATAGAACCTTTATGACAAACATTCATTATAGTTAATGTCCAAGTACTTGTGAAGTAGGAAAAACAAAGGAAGTTTGTTTGTTTGTTTGTTTGTTTGTTTATTTATTTATTTTTTATTTATTTATTTATTTTTTATTTATTTATTTATTTTTTTATTTATTTATTTATTTATTTATTTATTTATTTATTTATTTATTTATTGGTTCAATTTATATGCCACCCTTCTCCGGAGACTCAGGGCGGCTTACAATGCGTTAAGCAATAGCCTTCATACTTTTGTATATACCTGCTTAGTAGGGCTTTCGGCCCCCGCTAAGCGGTGTTCTTTTTTATACAAAGTCAGCTTATTGCCCCCACAATCTGGGTCCTCATTTTACCTACCTCGGAAGGATGGAAGGCTGAGTCAACCTTGAGCCTGGTGAGATGTGAATTCGCAGTAATTGCAGGCAGCTGGCAGCTAAGTGCTATTTAACAGTGCTTTAGTCTGCTGCTCCACCAAGTTGCCTTATATTAGATCAGACAATGAGATAATCTTTCATAGAGGCTGTCACCTCTGATCAGGGCCAAATTATACATACCTATAACATATTTATGAAAAAAAGAAAGCATATTTTCCTCTTACCCCCTGCCAAACATAATATGAAGATGCTTTTCCTAACATTTTGAAATGTCAATGACAGGGTCAAGCAAAACATTTGACAAATATCCAAACAACAATTTTTTTTTCAAAAACTAATACTATCCATATCTGCAAAAGCCACAAATCCAGTGGTGGGCTGCTGCCGGTTTGGACCGGTTCTAGCGAACCGGTAGTTCTGACCATCAGCTGGCCCCGCCCACCCGCCGCTGCCCTATCCTGTCCTATATTTCTCTCTTTCTGGCTCAGCTGATTCATGTGGCACAGCTGATTTATGCGCCTCCGCTGTTCTACTGACCAGGGCTACCTTAGAAGGTAAGTAGCTGAGCTTCAAATTGCTGTATTTTGAACGCTGCATGCAAGCGCGTTAGTGCACTCACAGAACCAGTTGTTAAACTGGTTGCAGCCCACCACTGTGCAAGTCACAATGGAATAGCAAAGGGATTTATATATATTTCATATTTCTCATATTTCATATTGTGAAATTTGTTAGGAAGAAGAAGGAAACCTTTTCTACACTAAAAATCAGTCATCCAAAGGGGCTGTTATTCCCTGGCAAGAGAGCTTTTATTAACAGTAGCAGGCACTTCCCTCCCAAGTAAAATTAATACCTTTCAGGAGTGTGTTTCATTTAAGTTATAAAGGACAAAGGGCAGGGTGAAATCCAGCAGGTTCTGACAGGTTCTGGAGAACCAGTAGCGGAAAATTTGAGTAGTTCAGAGAACCAGCAAATACCACCTCTGGCTGGCCCCAGAGAGGGTGGGAATGGAGATTTTGCAGTATCATTCCTCTGGAGTGGGGTGGGAATGGAGATTTTGCAGTATCCTTCCCCTGCCATGCCCACAGAACCAGTAGTAAAAAAAAATGATTTTCACCACTGACAAAGGGGTTAATTTTTCTTTTTCTGCATCTGCTTTCTGACCTACTTCCAGAACTACAACTTCACTTTTGTCAATTCTACAACAGGGGTGAAATCCAGCAGCTTCTGACAGGTCCTGGAGAACCGGTAGTGGAAATTTTGAGCAGTTTGGAGAACGGGTAGCGGAATTTTTGAGTAGTTTGGAGAACCAGCAAATACCACCTCTAGCTGGCCCCAGAGTGGGGTGGGAATGGAGATTTTGCAATATCCTTCTCCCAGGAGTGGGGAGGGAATGGGGATTTTGCAGTATCCTTCCCCTGCCACACCCACTAAGCCACACCATGCCCACCAAGCCATGCCCACAGAACTGGTAGTAAAAAAATTTGGATTTCACCACTGTTCTATAGTTGTTGAAATTCATTTTTTTCTCATTAATCTACACTCAGTTCCCCATAATGACAAAGTGAAAACAGAATTTTAGAAATGTCTGTAAATTTACTAAAAAAAAAAGTGATCAAAATTTGGTTGCTTGGTAATTTGTTCATATTTATGACAGTTGCAAGGTCCCTTGGTCATGGCATCACTTTTTGTGACCTTCTGACAAGCAAAGTCAACAAGGGAGCCAGATTTACTTAACTACCACTCGCCAACTTAATAGTAATGATTCATTTAATAATTATGTCAAAAAAGATTATTAAAATGGGCAAAACGTACTTAGCAATTGTATTGTTTAGCAACAGAAATGTTGAGCTCACTTGTGGTTGTAAGTTGATGACTACCTGTATTAAACCATGGGCATTTATAGGAACAATAGAAGAATTGAGGTTAACTGTAGTGGTTAATTCAAGTGGTTGAATATTTTGACAAAAATACCCTTTGATAAATTCCTGCATTTTTCATTTATTATTATTTATTTATTAATTCAATTTGTATGCCACCCCTCTCCGAAGACTCAGGGCGGCTCACAATGCATTTAAAATCATTATAAAAAACATTTAAGAACTAAAAACATTAAAACTCATTCACACCATTCATGGCCGGATCTTGCCGGATCGCAAGCGCGAGATCAACGGCCCCAGGTCTGCCGGAAAAGCCAGATCTTCACCGCTTTTCAGAAGGCCAATAGTGTGGGGATGGTCTGTGTTAAGTAGGATGAATGAGGACACAGAAGCCAGGTCGTGAGTAACAACAGCTCTTTACTTCATGGTGTGAATCCAGCAACTGATCCAGGGAAACAGCTCCCTTTATATACCCTACAGTCCTGGCAGTTAGCCAATCAGCTGAGAGCAATTACATTCAAACTTTCCCGCCAAAACTATATACATAACACCCCTCCCTTCCCAGAAGGCACTTGGGATACACATTTACATACAAAATCATGCAGGTGACCAGGGCGTATTCAGATCCTAGTAGACCTGCACAGTTCAGTCTGAGGTGTGGCATCTAGTGGGTCGGAGGCGCCTCCTGTTTCTCCCCGCTCTGCCAATGGAACCTCCTGGATTTCTCTGGGAGTGTTGACTTCTTCGGTTGGTCTCGATTCCTCGGGCTGTCAGCTCCGGACACCAAAGTCTTTAGATAAGTCCTCCGCTTGTCTCGGGCTTGAGCTAACTGTTGGAAGTGGTTGGTAGTTAGAGCCCGGATCGTCAGGCATGATTTCTGGTTCGGGAACTACCTTTTTTTGTAGCTGGTCTATGTGCCTATGTCATACTCTTCCATCTCCCATGTCTACCATGTAAGACTTGGGCCCGGTTGTGTCCACAATTGTCCCTGCTACCCATAGGGACCCGTCTGCATAGTTCTTAGCATACATGGTGTCCCTATCTGGAACTCTCTCAGTTTCTTGTCTGCTCCCTTGAAACTGTTGGGGGAATAGTTAGGGTGTAACCTGTCTAGTATGCATCTGAGTTTCCGACCCATTAGCAGTTCGGCCAGGCTGCGCCCGGTGGCGGTGCATGGTATGGCATGTTGGGCCGCCAGAAACTTATCTACCCTAGCTTGCCAGTCCCCAGGGCCTAATCATGAGAGTGCTTCCTTAGCCATTCTCATGAATCTTTCAGCCTGTCCGTTACTGGCCGGATGAAACGGGGCAGACAGTGTGTGCCTGATTCCTAGCTCGGCCAGGTACCCCTCAAACTGTGTGGCAGTGAATTGGGGCCCATTGTCTAATACCAGCGTATCCGGTAATCCATGGGTGGCGAATAACTTCCTGAGCACCCTGATTACTGCATCAGTGGTAGTGGATTTCATTAGCCTGATCTCGAGCCATTTCGAGTAGGCGTCAACTACAACCAGGAAGGTTTGGCCGTGACAGGGGCCCACAAAATCTATATGGATTCTTGACCAGGGACCCTGGGGACATTCCCATTCTCTTACTGGTGCTGTGGGGGGATCTGGCCTGGACTCTTGGCAGGGCTGACACTTCCCCACCCACTCAGTGATGTCGTTGTCCATTTGCGGCCACCATACATAACTCCTGGCCAGCCCCTTCATTCTCACAATCCCTGGGTGTCCCTCATGCAACAGGCATAAAACCTTTTCCCTTAGGCACAAAGGAACGACGGCCCGATCGCCCCACAATAAGCAACCCCCTTGCATGGCTAATTTGTTGCATTTGTTGACAAAACATTTGAATTCCCCGCCTTCAGTCTTTCCCAGTCACTCTCTCGTGACCCAACTCATGACTGTCTTTAACACGTAGTCTTTGGCAAAAGCTCTTGCCACTTCCACAGAAGTGAGAGGGCCCGAGTCCAACATGTCAATGAGTAAGACTGGAACTCCAGGTGTGGGGTCCTCTATGATGTCCGGTAGTGGGCAGCAGCTGAGGGCATCAGCATGCCCCAAACTCAGTCCTGGTCGGTGTACCAGGTGGTATGAATATGCCACTAAGAAGATTGCCCAACGTGTCATCCGGGGAGACAAGGCAGCAGGAGTCGGACAGTCCACTGCCAGGAGGCCCAAAAGCGGCCGATGGTCTGTGACAAGTTCGAAGTCTTGGCCAAACAAATATTCGTGGAACTTCTTAACCCCAGATATGGCTGCTAGAGCCTCTTTGTCCAGTTGGCTGTAGTTCCGCTCAGCACTGAACAGGGTGCGGGAATAATAAGCAATGGGCACCTCTAGTCCATTCGGTAGTCTGTGGCTCAGCACAGCCCCCACTCCAAACAGGGATGCATCGCAGACTAACACAAGGGGAAATGTGACATTGTATTGGATAAGAAAGCTTTCTGCAGACAAAAGTTTCTTTACAGAGGCAAATGCGGCAGATTCTGCTTTTCCCCAGACCCATTCTGTATTCTTTGCCAATAGTCTGTGCAGGGGTCCCGCTACTGTTGCCTTGTCCCTCAGGAAACTGGCGTAGAAATTTAGAAGAACCAAAAACGCCTGTAGTTCTGCCTGGTTCTTGGGAATGGGTGCCTCTCGAATTGCCCTGATTTTGCTTTTAGTGGGGTGAATGCCAATTCCATCTACCCAGTACCCCAGGAATTCCACAGAGGGGACTGCGATCATGCATTTGTTGCGTTTGGCCCTGAGGCCAGCGCTCTTGAATTTCGTTAGCACTGCCCTCAGTCTGTCTCCCAATTGCTGCTCATTTTCTGTGGTGATGAGGACATCATCGAAGTAGGGGACTATCCCTGGCAGACCCTGCAGCAGCCGCTCCATTGTGCTCTGAAATAGCCCTGGAGCTATACTGACTCTGAATTGGAGCCTAATACATTTGAAGGCACCTCTGTGCGTTATGATAGTCTGTGCCTCTGCAATAGTGCCATCTACTGGTAGCTGCTGGTACGCCTGCGCAAGATCGAGTTTAGTGAAAATCTTGCCAGGGCCAAGGGAATGGAGCAAATGGTGCACGATAGGTACCGGATAAGCACTCTGTTGGAGAGCCTTATTAATCGTACACTTATAATCGGCACAGATGTGCACAGACCCATCAGGCTTAACTGGGGTCACAATCAGGGTCTCCCATTTGGCGTGGTCGACGGGAACTAGCACCCCTTGTTTGATTAGTTTGTCTAGCTCTATCTTTGGCTTTAGGGCGAAAGGTACTCTCCTGGGCTTTAGCCAGATTGGGGCAACATTGGGGTTGAGGTTAAACAAGATAGAGGTCCCCACATACTTGCCAAGCCATTCGTCGAACACTTCCTGGAACTCCCGAATCAGGTCGTCCTTCAGGGTGCTGCTTCTGTTGCGGCTGCTCACGTTGCGGACCCAAATGAACCCCATCCCTAGGGCATTGAACAAGTCCAGGCCTAGGAGACTTGGAAGATTCTCGCTGACCACGGTGAGGGGTAGCTTCTTCCGGTATTCCCCGTACTTGACCTGGAACACACTGATTCCTTCCACTGGGATGCAGTTGCCCTGGTAATTGCGTAGTCTGAGCTTCTGGTGTCATAGCTGATGCTTCTTAATGCTGGGTACAGCCTTCCTTAGGTTGAACCAGGACATGATGGTTAGCGGCAAGCCAATATCTATCTCCATCTTGCACTCGCTCCCTTCAATCTTGACCATGGTGTACACCTTTTTCGGCGGCGCTGTGCTTGCCTGGCCAATGCTGATGGTGCAGGTCTTATAGCTTTCTAATTTCATGCCCTTCCTATAGTCACCATGCTTGTTGGTCCTTCTCTGCGGTGCTGGCTCTGGTTGGCTGGGGGCGCCTCATGACTTGTGGCTGGCTGGTTGAGTAGCTCTGCAGACCCTTGCTTCTTATCGCAGCACTTGCAAATGGCGTCTTTGAACTTGTAGGTCTGGCGATGGTGGGACCCTCTGCAGCTCACACAGGCTTCCTGGTTGTCTCTCTGGTCCCATCGGTATGACTCCCGTCGCGATGTGGAGTGTTAGGTTTGCTCGGGCGAGCAGTCTTCTCTGTAGGCAAATATCTCTAACGTCACAGATTAGTTGCTCTAGGAGCGTGTCATTGAGGTCTCGGTACTCACAGTGCGTCGCAGCTTTGTGCAGGGCAGCCATGTACACGCTGATCGGTTTTCCTTCTCACTGCAGCCGCTGGCGAAACTCATACCTCTGTACGAATTTGGAAGGTGCTGGGGCATAGTGTGCCTTCAGCGCAGCCTGTAGAGCTTGCCACGAGATGGTCTGAACCGGGGTCGGTTCAGATAGTGACTTGGCCATGTCGAACACTTTGGGTCCACAATGGCTTAAGAACAGGGTTCTTTTCCTGTTGTCTGAGAGACCCTGTAGGTCTCTGACTTCCAGGAAGCACTCGAATCGAGCCATGTATGACCCCCATTTCTCTCTGGCAGGGTCGAAAGGCGTTGGCAGCATGTAAGCAGACATCATGTTTCTCTCTCTGGGTGCTCCGCTCGTCTGCCTGGCTGGATTCTCTGGGCGCTCCGCTTGTCTGCCTGGCTGGATTCTCAGAATCAGCTCTCTCTGTTGCTTCGTGGCTTCAGCTCTTTCCTTAGCTTCTTGCTAAGGAAAATCCCACCTTTGTCACAAATGTTAAGTAGGGTGAGAGAAGGCCCTCCCCGTGGGCCCGCCAGCTGGCATTGTTTAGCTGACGGGACCCGGAGGAGACCAACTCTGTGGGATCTTACCGGTCATTGGGAGTTATGCAGTAGAAGGCGGTCTCGAAGATACCCTGAGCCAGGGTATCTTCATCAATGTTCACATATATCTCATCAATGGAGATATATGTGAACAAAAAGTGTTATGATTCAGTGACAATGGGGCTTCAAGTAAGTTCTAGATAACCCTTTTGAGTCAATGGACCAGATTGCAATTTTAGTTTCAAATTCTGCCAAAATAGAAAACATGACCAATCACCAATACTTTTTCCTGAAAACAAATTCATCAAATTATCCCCTGCCATTCCATATAGCCATTAAGATGCTCTGTTTGAATCACCTTTTATTTTGTGTGTGTTGTTTTGTGTGTGTGTGTGTGTGTGTTTTATATGTGTGTGTGTGTGTGTGTGTGTGTATGTCTTTGTGTTAGCAACTGCCCCAACAAATACTGCCAATTTTCTGAGCAAATTTTTCAGTAGTCATTTGTCATTGCCTCCTTTCTAGGGTTGAGAGGGAGTGACTGGCCAAAGGTCACCTAGCTCGCTTTGTGCCTAAGGTGGGACTAAAACTCACACTCCCACCACACCAAATATTTACATTGTTTTCCCTGGAAAACTGGGCACACTTCCAAGCAAAACAATGAATGGCATTCACCCATCATTTTAATTTTCTATGTATGTATCAGTGCTTCCATGTGGTCCAGAAGAAATACTGTAACTCTGGAAATAATTCTTCCTCCTGCTCCTAAGAAGTTTCTCTTCTTCCACTTCAAAAATTTAAGGGAGCTTCATCAGCATACACTGATAAGTGTACACCGCTCCTCCAAATTAATTTTACTATTTTTCTTCTGGACTGCTGATTTCTTTTTTAATACTAAGAAATTAATAGATATCGCAACAGAAATTGTGAATGCCTTAAAGAATTATGCCAGTGAGCTTCCTATAATGTTGCACTTATGAAAGAAAATTTTGCACATGAATGAAATAAATAGTGCTAGTTAAAATAATACTACTCTTTCATGCAAAAGTATAAAGTAACTAAGTGTTATACTAAAATAATTCTCATTCCTCCAAGATAGGAAAACAATATACTATTTTTGGCCCTTCCTTATTATTCTAATGACACAGCTTGTTGTAAAAGAAACAATGAGAAAAAGAAATGCTGTTTTCAGTTCCTCAAATAGTTTGAAGAAATTCAGTGTAAATCATAAATGTATTTGTGTAATCCTGCCTCAAGACAAAACCCTGGAAATTTTCTCACAGTAAGCTTTTTTTATGCTATTCAAAGTCCAGTTAAACAATGGAAGGTTATGAATGAATCAAAAAATGGCAAGACATTTTTTGAAAGCTCTACCATCAATGATAAGTACCTTTTAAAGGTGGAAAGATGAAAGATGAAGAGTATTAGCTTGGAGTTTTTAGAAAGGGGATTAAAAGAAGCAAAATATAGATGGCAGGTGTCCTCTAGTGGTTTCAGTTAAAATAGCTATACTGAAAACCTCACTTTGTGCAAAAAAGGATCTGATTGGTCTTTAATAATACTTAGATACTATTAGTTAATTTTTTAAAAAGTTGTATGGTAGATTTTGTTTTACCTTTTTAAGTCAATATTAAATTGTTCACAATGAAGATCAGCTATAGGAGGCTACTGCCAAGATACCTGGCCTGCTGTTCCTCATGGCCTTCTTTTTGCTTGGGTTGGAAATTTTTTCCCCTCCTTTAAAGGCCAGAATCACTGAAAGGAAATATATGAAGATAAGAAGCTTTGAAGTGGCTGTCATATTTTCTTCCAACTTGCTTTTGGACCTTACTCAACATGACAAAGCTATGCTGAATGTAGGATGAAAGACGTGTTTAGAGGAATGAAAATAATAGCGGTTAACAGATGAAGTGATGGGGGAAAAAAGAAGAAGAAAATAATAGCGGTTATAGAGCATCCAGGGCAGTGGGGAAAATAATCACCCTCGTTTTTCTTCTATGAATATTATGAAATCTTATTCCTACTTTTTTATAATTGTTATATAATCAAATTTATCTATTATATTGAAGCTTTGTGAAGGTTGTCAGTCAACAGTTTCACAGCAAGCCCAAATTTCTAACGTAGGAAAGTATCTGTGTGCTTTAAATTCACATACCAGACGTTTTGAGCCCTATCTAGTTGTGTACTGATAAATATTTGACAATGCACTCTGCTGCATTTTCAAATATTCTCTAGGAGGGGAGGGGGCTTTCCACAATTTGAACATTAAAACCTGGCTTTGGTCCCAAGTCTGGCACTGATGTTTATTATTTAGATTCTAGTTTTCTTTTATTTTGTTTTAATTTGTTGATTTTGTGTTTATTGGATTATTTTTGTCTGGGCTGTTTGATTTTATGCTACTTACCCCTTAGTTTTGTATGCAACCATTGGTATTCAGAGGCCAATATTTTTATATACTTGCGAACGTGTGTACGTACATACATACAAAATGTTCTTTTTTCTATATTCACAGAATCAGTTTTCACAAGCCCTTCACTTTGGAAGAGTTATGGAGGAATTATGATCATTTTGAAACAGGACAGAACTTTTACAGAAGTTATGAACCAGTGGTGAAATCCTCCGCCAGTTGACACCGGTTCACTGCCTGCGCATGCATGGTGTGTGCCAGTTGCATGTGTGCATGCGCAATGCATGTCGGACACACACTGCACGCACACACACATACATGCACAGTCCGTACCAACGCCCATTTTTGGATTTCCTGCTTTTTTTTTTACCTTTTTAAAGCATTTTTAACTACTGGTTCCGGTAGTTAAAAATGCTTTAAAAAGTAAAAAAAAAGTTCCAAAGATCAGCTGAGCAACACGCGATCGTCAGAACTTTTTTTAAAAAAGCATTTTTTTACTACCGGTTCGGGTAAACCGGACTGAACGAACCGGCCTGAACCGGTAGCATTTCACCCCTGCTATGAACCAGAGCTAGGAAAAACAGAGGACTTATTTCATTCCTTAAAGCAATCAGTAGGAACTGCAGGAAAAGTAAAGCAGAGTAATAGAAGCTCCAGGAAGCATTGTCCTTGAAGAAATGGTAACTAGCCAAGACAGAAATTTGTCTTAGAATTTTTCTTTTTTGTTTGTGTGGTTTCTTTGTGTCTACATCCTACCATTTAAAGTGTATGTTGCAAATCTTGTACAAGCTTTCTTGATTAATTGTTTATGCCCCATCAAATTGTTTTCTTGTTTTCTTTTTTTTAAATGAATTTAAAAAATCAAGTAAAAAGTAAACAGGCAAGAAGAAAAAGTATTGAAAAGAAAGAAAAAGCCACAAAGCAATATAAAAGAAGATGGAGGTTAAGAAATATGAAATATAAATAAATAAAAATGCAAAAAAAGGTAAAGAAGAAAGAAAAAGAATAACTTCTGACTTCCTTTGGTATAAATATAGATAAGCCATCAAGTCCTTTTCAACTTTTAGCAACCATGGATACTTTTTTCCCCATGTCCATATCTCCCTATTCATTTCCAAGTCTGCCAATGGTGTACTTATCACCATTGTAATTTAGTCCATTTTATGTTGCTGCTAGTTGTCCTCTTTTCTTTCATTCTAATTTTCCCAGCATTAGAGCCTTTTCCAGAGTCCAAAGTAAGATGTGTCCAAAATAGAATAATTTGAGCCTGGTCATTTCTGTCTCCAATGAGAACTCTGGGTTGATAGGTTCAATGAGCCATTGGTTTGTTTCCTTTTACGTTCGTTTCCTGTTATGGGATTCTCAGGAATTCAAGGCTTCTATTAGTCACAAATCATCTTCTTTTAATGATCCCATAATCCCTTGTGGGATGGAGTCTGGGCAACTGAATGGAGCTGAGTGTTTACTGGGTGGATGTCCTTCCTGTCGCCAATGTTTTATTCAGCAGATATATGCTCATTGTGCCCAGAGAGAGAAATATCTGCCTCTACCTAGGATCAAACTCACAGCCTTCTGATTGTGAGGTGAGAGCTCCACCTCTAGACCACCGCATCACTCTTATTAGTCACAAATGACCAGTACAATATAGAAAAGCAGCGCTTACTGAATATTTACATTTGATTTATTACACTCTGACTTCATTATTCCCATTATTGAAGTGGGAAAGCTAGATCACCTTCTAAGGAGTCAAAAAATTTCATCCAGATTGGTTGGTTACAAAAACAAGCCTACTGTTGCTTCTGAGGATAAATAAGAAATAAATTAATAGTTCCTTAATATTTTATTGATAGACTGGGGAAACATTTTAGGCGCAATACAGCAGAGAGGGTTTAAGATTCAAGGGGAAAATGTTGTAAAAGTATTTTGTTTCTCTGTCTGTTCCTTCATGCACTTTAATTTGCTGTCTTTAAATAGGTCAAAGTTTCATGCTGCTATGAAAGTTATTTTGAGATATATTAATGCAGATTAGGGAGCATACATCCCTTTAGCCATACATAAGCAGAGTATAAGCTGGTAGAAACCATGATCCACTAAATCACTTACAAAAACTGTCTCTGTGACAGTGCTTTTGAGCCATTTGTTTTAAAAAGGCATACTATATTTTGTATGCAAATATATAGATGGCCATTAGATATCAGCAAAAAGTTAATGTTTCCTGTGTCTCGTAGTGTTCATCTAATGTAGAGGTTCCCAGCTGGGGGTGCTCAATGATATTTCAGAGGGTGCGAAAACTTGGGTTTAGAAGTTTCAAAATTATAATGCATATGCATAATTATATGCATATAATTATTTACTTTTGTAAGGGGTGCGAGAATATATCAGAAGCATTCTAGGGGTGTGGGGTATAGAAAAGGTTGGGAACCCCTGATCTTGTGGAAATCATGTAGATTTCTGCAGTCAAGCTATGGTATACTGAGTTCCATTGGCCTACTACCTTTTTATGATTTAATAGTAAGTAATACAAGTTTACTCTACATGGAACAGACTACTGCTTTCCCTTCTTTTTATCTTTCTGAAATCTCAGTATAGCTAGTTCCTTATAGAAGTATATTTGTAGGGTGTACTCAGCTAGGGTCTCCTCAGAATTGGAATTCCCAGAATTCCACATTCAGGCTGATTCTGAAGGTTATACCAGCGGTCCCCAACTTTTGCGGCTTGGCTGGGGAGAGCAGTGACAGCATATCAGCCCCGGCGTTATGCCGACCTTATATGTCTGCTTTTTTCACCCATCTGAGAGATGTGGCAGAGCAGATTGCCGCACCTCAGCTGGGCAGATTCACAACGCGCTTGCGTGAAGCGCAAGTTTGGTGATCTGCAAGCGAACTGAGCATGTGCGACCGAAGAGGTGATCGTGTGCAAAGCGCGCACATGAAGAGAACTGGTAGTAAAGATGGTTAGACCCCACCGCTGGCATCTAGGATTAATTACATTTGTTAAACACGATTAAAAATCCAAGGAAGCCAGCACTTCAGACTCATTGCTGGCCTTCGCAAGACAAACTAATTAAAATCAAATAACAAAATACATAAAACAAGCCTCTAAATTACAAAATGCTGTAGAAAAATATATATAAAAATCCATGTATGGACCAAACCAGTTGGTCAGCTGCACCAGAAACATAAACGCTTATGTTTTTGTTCTTCATTAAACCATCTTTCCAATCAGTCCCCATGTTTCCAGTGTCTTTCTCCCAGCTTGGAACTGAGCCAGATGGATATTCCTTCCAACAGCTTTCAAATTAGCCATGTTGGCTTCATATATTTCAAGTATGGCACCAAAGTATGCAATGATGGCATTTCAATAGTCTTTACTGCTGGAAAAAAGTAAGAAGCCAACCTTTTCTTCCTATTGAAGAGAAGCATTGTTCATTTGAGCACAATTCAGTTCGAGGTTCTGTATGGAGACCCAGTTCAGCTGGATGTATTTGCCTTTCAAAGAAACAGATTATACTGTGTATGCCAATCAATCTCATTGCTTTATTGCAAAAAACAAAAAAACCAAAACAAAGGGCAGTTCACTTCCATAGCCACTAGAAGTCCTTCTAGCACAGCTAGCATTGTTGTTAATAAAGACATCCTTATCATCTCCCTTTTTGCTTGCAGCTAATTAATGCGGAAATTAAATTTTTAAAAATTGGATCAGTTTTCAAATCCTGAGTCCATTCTGCCAGGAGATAACAGAGGATTTATTTCAAAGGTTAATGCAAGTAATGTTTCTGATTTGAAAACCTCACTCACTATGTTGATTCTCTGTAAAGGCATATAGTGTAATTCATGCTACATTTTACTTTAAAAACCAAGCTAACTAAGCATATCTATCTCTAAAAGAAATACATTTTGACTTTTACTTTTGGAACGTATCAAAGGGATTTCCATATAAATCACAAAATAGCAACCCTTGAGGTTTTTTGTTTTTTTAAAAAAACTCTTTAGAAGAGACCCACAATGTAACAATGATATATGTTACATTAAAAACATAACAACCACCTGGCCTTTACAATTCTTAACTGCAAAGATCTCAGCTTCAGGGAGCTTTTGGTTTGGGTGGAAAGGGGATTAAAAACACAATTGTAGTTAGTGCAGGTTTGATTCAATTCAGCTATCATCATTACTGAAATCCTTGTTACCACCCAGTAAATCAAGAGATATCACATGCAAATATAGGGCTCACAATCTGAATCAGGACACATGAGGTTGAATAATTTCCTGTTCTCTGTCACTGTCCTTGTATCCCAAAATAGGGATTTTAACCAACAAACCCTCCATTGATATCAATTAAAATTTTCTCATTTTATTTTTACCATCCTAAGTGTGGGTAGGTATATGACGATATGTGAAACAAAGTGGAAGAAGTGTCAATTTTCTAAACCTGAATTGGGGCTCTGGGCTAATTCTTAAATATAGAGTGGTATTTTAAACTAATGAAATACTGGTATATATTTTAAAAGAATAATATGGATTACTTTAAATAAATTGAAAAGTTCTCAGTGGCATTCAACCCACTCTCCCAACAAATATTATTTGGATCCATTTAGGGCTAATTCATTATAGAATTTGCAAAACCATTTATAAATTAGACTTCAAAAAATGCACAGACTTTGCATTTTACCTTGAAAATTGAAAAATGCAAACATCAGATGAGCTCTGACTTGGGATCACTGTAGGCTTTTCAACCTCATGAACTTTACAATGAATAGACTTCCAGAATTCCACCAGGAATTTTGGGAGTTTGTTGCCCATACATCTTAAAGTTTGTGACGTTGAGAAATTCTGCGGTAGACAGAGAGGAAAATGTAAGCTCTACAGAGATAAGGCCTTTACTGAGGTTTCTGGCTGAATGGGCTCTAAGGGATGATTTTTTTTCTCAGTGAAAACATCAGCTGTAAAATGGATTTAAAATGTCCTCTTTAATGTCTCCAGTGCATATATGCACTTCAGTGAAGCAGAAGAGAGCTAAATCTCCACTAAAATTTGTCTTGAAAATTCTCAGCACTCTCTTTCATGCAAGAAACTTCTGTTTTTCTATTTTATTCTTAATATCTTGACGCGTTCTTATTCTGAATTCTCTAGACAATCTTTTTGAGCTTGAGAGTTGGAGGGGTGGTGGGCTTGTTGATATTGTTTTGTACTATTTTGTGTTTCCCTTCATTGCATTATTCTGGTGTTTCTCTGGCTTCTTACAGTTCATAATTTGAAAACAATCTGCAATGTGGAAATAGTTGCCTCACAATATATTATTTTCAGATTTAATGGGAGTATGGGAAAGTGCATGCTATAAAGGGCAATAAATGAAAGACAGCACACAGATATTGGCCATCTCGTAATATTCTATTGTTCTCCCCACCCCCTTTTTTTAGCAAAACAGTCAAAATCAAATTCTCTTTTAATGGATTGAATGACAACTGGTAGAAAAAGATGGAATTTTATTTCTTCATGTCTCAAATACAGTTAGTTTGCATATACTGTAGGCCCTTAAGATATCTCTGTTATATCAAACAAGAGATTTTAGGCATTTATTTGCAACTGCAGAGTCTAATTCTTCTATAAAAAAAGCCAAGAGACCATTTCATCTGCATTAGGATTACAGTGTCCTCTTTCCAGTGCATTTGAGGAAAGGCTAACTTCCTCTTTGCCTTCCCCTTTCGCTGCCTTCCTTTCACTGTGGACACAGCTGACCTTTTTTTATTTAAAAAAGTGGTCTGGTCCGGGATGAGAAGAGAGTTTGCCACTGACAGAAATCAAAATTTCTTCTTTCAGGTTGTATCTCATTATCTTTTGATGTGAAAACTTACATTTTTCTATGCAGAATCTCATTTGCTCTCCTTAGTATACAACATATGGCTAATATATGAAGCCATATATGAAGCATTTAATATAAGATCCTTCAAATCATCTGAAGTTTAATACAAATCTTGTACCTCTATGTGTAGAGCAGGAAAGATGGAGAGATAATACTTTAAAGCTTCATATTATCTAGGCCCTAGTATGTTCTTTTCTATGAGTTCTTCCACAGGTTTTTTTTTTAAATCTCTTTTTTTTAAAAAATCTCTTACTGAAGTCATATTCCACCTTCATCTTCTCATGGGCAAAATTATAAATCAAGAATAAGATCTACCCTGTGATGATTTTGGAGTAAAGTAGGTCAAAATATTTAGTTTAGAAGCCCAGATATTTGGGTTTCCACTGTCATCAGCCATGCCCACATGCCAATGGGCAAGGGATTTTTAAAACTACCGTATATTCCAACATGCTTAGATGGAATCACACTCCAGAGTGATTCCATGCCTAAGTTTGAAACTATCAAATATCCCTTCTGAAAGTTAGATGTCTCATTGTCTTTTTAGAGCAAGTATCTGTTTATTTTATGCCAGGACTGTAGCATTGTGGTTTAATTGGACTGATCAGAAAGAAGATATTGTGCTTTTGTTTAAGAAATATGGCACATTTATGAGTGAGTGAGTGAATGAATGAATGAATGAACAAGCAAATATTATTTGTTTTTTATAGTTTGTTTATTATTGAAAGATGAAGATTTTTTCTTTCTTCTTTTGTAGAGTTTCAGGTGGACTTTCATGTTTATTTGGCCAAAAAATAAAGACCTCAACTTGCCACTTAAAAGAAGATAGTTCAGCAAAAAAAAAAAAAAGAGGATGGTCTTGATATCATCTGCATCCATGAGGATATTTAGAACCTTCACTTATTCTTGTCTAAAATCTTTCAGTTATCTGCAGCTAACACATTTTTAAAAATCAACAAAAACAACAATAACAACTAATCAAAGAAAGATGTATTCAGGAATATTCAACCTGAATATTTCTTTTCTTTTCAACCTGAAAAGAAAAAAAAAATGTAATCATGCTTGATCATTTCAATAAATACATGTAGGAGTGGCAGAACCTAGAGAAAAAGAAAAATCAGAATTCCTACAAATCCACAAGCAAGTCCAAGCTTCCCCCACCAGAATTCCATGGATCTTTATCTAATTCCAAGCAGATGCTAACCATTTCCTGTGCATAGCAATAAATCAATTTAACTGATTTAATTGGACCTTCATGTGTAGACCTAGTTTTTCATGCCTGACAATATAGTACCACAAGTCTTTAGTACATCTGTGATTATTCTAGATCAGAAATATCTAACGAGATAAATGTTATAAAATCACATCCATCTAAATGTATCTTTAAAACAGAAGTAATGCAGATGAATAGTGGAGCAGGGAAGTTATCTACTTTCTTTTAAAAAGTACAGATCTATTTGAGAGCATCATTTGACTGTCCAGATCAAATCTGATTTTAAAAAAACCGAAGAGAGGAAAACAGATCATCCAGTCTCATTGCTATATTTCTATTTAAACAACATCATCAAGAAAGACTAAAGGAGACATGATAGCTGTGTTCCAATATTTCAGGGGCTGCCACAAAGAAGAGGGAGTCAAGCTATTTTCCAAAGCACCTGAGGGTAGGACAAGAAGCAATGAGTGGAAACTAATCAAGAAGAGAAGCAACCTGGAACTAAGGAGAAATTTCCTGACAGTTAGAACAATTAATCAGTGGAACAACTTGCCTGCAGAAGTTGTGAATGCTCCAACACTGGAAGTTTTTAAGAAAATGTTGGATAATCATTTGTCTGAAGTGGTGTAGAGTTTCCTGTCTAAGCAGGGGGTTGGACTAGAAGACCGCCAAGGTCCCTTCCAACTGTTATTCTATTCTATTCTATTCTATTCTATTCTATTCTATTCTATTCTATTCTATTCTATTCTATTCTATTCTATTCTATTCTATTCCCTCTTGGAAGTTGTACAATAAACTTAAATGGTTTGCAGCTATAATTCCTGGTTTGCAGGAATAATTTGTCCTGGGAGCTGCTCGAGATCCCTTCTTTGAATGTCTTTTGGTGAAGAGATTTCTATTTTGTCTACAGAATAAGCTGTCTTGAAATAAAGTTAGAATACAGTAGAATATTGCTGAAATATTCAGCAGCTTGCCAGCTGCAGAGGACAAGGGTTGTTTTTGCAATGTTTCTTTCCCAACCTTGTCAAAAAGCTGCTCTCAACTTTTCCTTTCAGGATTTGAAGATATTGTGAAGAGTTGGGAGATATTAGGGGACTTCTGTGGAAGAAATAGTGAAAACTGTTCCACAAAAAACAGACCTGCTAATTGAGGCTAGGAACAATGAGGTGATGATTAATTGAGTCCTTCAACCCTCTCTGGAGAAAGTGAGGACATGAGATTGCCCATATTGTGCTTCATACAGTTTGTTCCTCATGAGAGTGCTAGGCAATGGACTCCAGAAGGTGGAAAAACCAGAAGATGAGAGAATTTGCTGTTTTTACATCAAATTCAGTCAGACCATTCAAAAGATACTAAGGTCACACTTCCTTTACTAATGACCTTTGTAAATTGCCTATTAACCTCTTTAAATAAATTAGTTGCCTTCAAAATGACACAGCTGGAAACATTAGATGAACGTTTTCAATCCTTTATAAGAAAATAAAATTTTCTTATAATAAATAAATTTTATTAAAAATAAAAATTTTAAAACTTTATAAGTTTTAAAAATTCAAAATAAACAGCAAAAAGCTGTTTGGACATTTGGACTATAGAAAGTTTTAAATGGATTAAGGTTCAGAAACTTTGGAATATTTGCTTTTGAATATTAAGACTTTGGAATTAATTTTAAAGAATAAATGTATTTTTGTGTACAGGAAAATCATTTTCAATATTGGAGACATAACAAGATAAGCAACTTATAATGTCATTCAGAGATATTGTTGAAGAATGACAACAGGACTTCAATAATGTCAGTTATGTCATGTGTTTTTATGAGCATCCTGTTCCCAGAAGAAGCAATTACCCAAGAAGATGCTCTTATGGTGTGGAATAAAACTTATCTGATATGATTATGGAGCATAATGTGAACAAGAATTTATTGCTCGATATAGACAAACTAATGGACAAGGCTCTAAAAATTAAGAAGGAAATAAAATTGTGAATTCAATACAATAGTTGGAATAATTTCTTCCTAATGGATTTTTAAAAGAGGCTTGTTAAATTGTTCAAAAATTGTTTTGAAGAAATTTGGGACAAGGGTTAATAATCATTCAAATAGATTAAAGAGCAAAACAATTTTATGTAAAAGGAAGGAATATAAAGTTGGCTTATTTGACCAAGGTTAAAATGGAATATGCTGTTATTTTGGGAGTTTTTTTTCTGGACTTGCTGACGTTTGAACTGGAAATGACATTGCATATTGAATTTTTTCACAGTTAAGAGTTCAGATATGGAATGATGAGTTTTATATTTGCTAACTGAGGTGATCATTTTAGGGTTCCATTTGGACTTTTTGCTAATACCTCATATAATACTTTTATTTTTGTCTTTTTCTTTTGTATTATTTTTTACTATTCTAGTAAGGATTATTAAATAATCTTTAATAAAAATATTATTTAAAAAAGACTTGAGAGATATTAGGATCCAAACAGGGGTGTCTGTGGATTATGGTCAACCAATGGATAGACCTTCAATCATATTATCACAACTACCATCTTGCTCCTTTTTTACCACACCCTACAGACACCATTGGCTTGAATTTTTTTAAAATTTATAATGCCATGGAAAATTAAATCTTGGTTGCTTCAGATGAGGAGATCTTAGTAAGAGCACTTAAAAGATACTACATAGTTCTTTCACCGTTTGTCCTTAACAAAACTTTTTTCAAATAAGAAAAAATGAAGCACTTGAGTGTAGGAGATTTACATATGGAAGATATAATTTTCTGACACATCCCCCCATAAAACTCATAAATAACACGAAAAGCCTCATCTGGAAAAACCTCCTTTTAGATTTGCATCCATTAAAGACTTTTAAGTATACTTGTTTGACATGGCATCCCAATCCAATTGTGCCAACAAGGAAAGAAAAGTGTGGGATAGGTAACCTATGTGAGAACTTCACATGCAAAATGCACATCCACCTAAAGCTTTCCTCTTAATGACTGCAATTAAAAGAAGAAAAAGCAATATTGTCATTAGAATCTCAAACTTTAATTAGTTGAGGTTTGATATAAATCAGTTACAAAACTGCTTAAAAAAAAATAGAACGGTACGAGTAAATTGTAATCAATAGCCAGAGAACTCAGTCAGATTTACTTCTCCATAGACATATATGGAATTGCACTGGGAAATCATTTACTGTAATTGGCACCATTAACACATTACTTAAAAGTGCTGGCAACAGGCAATAAGTGTAGTCCATAAAAGTTTATGTCACACTAAATGCGTTAGTCTCTAAACTGTCACAAACACTCCTTGTTATTGGTTTTTTTCCCTTTCAACAGACTAACACAGCTACCTCCCCTGGAGTTGTTTTAGTCTGGTTCTGTTTTATTATTGTTCCTTTTTCATTATGCAATACTACTGAGGGATAAATACGGGAACATAGAACAGGATGTAGAACTCAAACCCTCTGAGGCCTGGACTTTTTAACAGCTTAAGAATTGTATGTCTCTCACTTTCAGAATTGAAACACATTTTCTCCAGGCCACCCTTCCACCCCCCCTCACCCCCCACAAAAGCATTCTTTGCTCTCCATCTCCCTTCCAGCTTGTGTAAATCAACAGGCTTGGAATTGCCTTTGGAAAATCAACAAGAGGGCTATTTCAGAACACAAGAAGAGGTTGCTGAAAAACAAAGGACATCACTGGGTTCGATCATCAAGGGGATGAGGCTTCTTTGTTAAGACCATCCATTTTTTGGGGATTCTAAGATATAAATTACACACAAGCAGTTTGGGGCACAAGGATTCAAGGCAGCAAACAACTACATTTTTCATAGGCCAAGAATTAAAGCAGCAGACGAGACAAGCTAGGTGATTAATCTCAAAGGAGGTCTACTACTTTAATCTGGTTCCTGTCAAATATTTGCAGGAGGTTGGGATATGCAGAGGCCAAAGCAGAAGCAGTGGATTTATTTTTTCACTCCTACAACAGGGATGTTAAAAAAAAATGGCATCTGAAGGTCTTGACCACCAAAGAGGATTTTAATGGGTTTTTTTTTAAATCCTCCAAGGATATTATTTTCCTCGCTCTATCTTTCCCCCATGACTGATTATTCTGTGTCATCTATCTGGCTTTAATTGCACTCTGTTTGTTTTTAATTATCTTAACTAAAATGTCCTGGTCCAATAAAAAAGCAATCCTAGCCACGTTGATCCCAAGGAAAAAATATACAAAACTAGCTAATGGGATCCATTTTATTAGGACCACAAAATGTCACAAAAGTTTTATAACCTTTCAGGTCATTCAGAATAAAGAAAAAATATCAAACAAATATGTCAAGTCAACCATCTTTATAATATGATACCATTAAAGTAATGTGAATCCAGGCCTGGAGATGCTAATGACAAAATGGTGCCTTGCTAGATCTAACTCTTGTTCTAAACTCTTCGGCTGGTGAAGAAGTCTAGATGTGAGTCAAGCATTGGAGAGATACAAAAACAGGTAGATTCATGATCCTGAAGCCTGGTGGTGCTTCAAACACTTTAATTCCTTTCCTTTCTTAGGCTCACTCTTGTAGGCTCATTTATCTTCTGTCTCTCTCAGAGTTAAGGCAGGCTGCCTGGATATGAAAGGAAAAAGAAAGAGAGCTGTGTAGCCAGATCACGGGAAGAGAATAGTTGGAAAAAGTGAGTTTCTTGTGAATGCCTCTAAAGGAATTTTGGCCAAGCGTCTCCTATCTTGGTACAAATTTCCTTTGTGACCTATGTGCATTACAAAGGGACAATCTGTAGGTTCCTCACATTATAACTTAAGCTTTGTTAAGTTATTGTTAAAACTGGAGTAAATAAGCCCTTTCTCTATAACTTTCCACCAATGTTACCTCAAGGACATCTCTTGCAGGGAATCATGCATTCCAATAGGAACTCATTATTGGTTCACCATGACTCCAATTTTATGAGGGGTATTATTGTTTGGAGATCAAATATGTGTGCAAAGTCCAACTTTTTTTGAGATGAAAGGCCGTACTTAGGCTTGGAATGTCTTGCAACAGAGTGAACTCCAAAAATTAATAGGTGGAATCCTAAATTAAAAAAATAAATTTCATTTATAATATATTTAACCTATATTTAAAATTCAATATAATGTATTTATTCACCAATTGTCCACTTAATCCTTTCCTTTTTCTATTATATTAAATTATTTACAATGGAATCTAGGTTTGGGATCTTTAGGGGCTGCATTGCTGAGCTAGAAATTCTCTAATTAAGATTTACATGTTGAAAACAGCTAAAAACTGCACTAAATGCCTTATGAAATGCACTCTTTGTTAGACACAAGAATTTATTTTTACATTAAAAGTTAATGATTAGTTTCCTGCACTATGAGTTTAGTTTTTCTGGGCATCATGTGAGAACCCATGTAATATATGAATAGGTTTTAGACAGCTGTTAGGAATGTAAAATAGGAATTCTAAACAGTATATGGAATCCAAGCATAGGGAAAATCAAAAATTAAAACCAGTGCATTAAACTGTATGTTTTCTCTCATAATAAGAGAGTTTAGAAAAAAGAAAGTATTGAAGTTCCCCTCTTTTTAACTTCTGACGTCTGTTCAAATATTAGACATCAGATGCACAAACAAAATGAACAAAATGATATAATATGGGCAAACAGTATGTTGGAAGGAAGATTAAGCTGTCCTCATTTATGCTTCTCCGTTGATGAAAATAATACATCTTCATTGCTAATCTTATAATAAAACAAGACAAATGTAAACAAGGATCAGCATCACTAAGAGTAAAAGAAAATGTCCTTGAAGTCTTCATATTTGCTTTGGAGCTAGACAGTAATATCTTGAGATTCTTGGATATGTGGTTCTAAGCATTAAAATGGGAAGCTCACAATTAGGGCATGCAGGCTTCCATTTGCTGTTGTTCTCCTAAAATAGTAAACATCCCACTTTCTGAAGATTAGACACAACTAATCTAATCTGATTTATTCTGTTCTAATTAATTGTTCAGTAAACAGCAAGCAACGTTAGCAATGGTTAAATGCTCATTGATCCCATCACATAAAAATCAAAGGTAGCATTTAATGTGCTCACACTTTTTTCTCCCTGTATCTTCATGAAACATGCCACTTGTGTGCATTCCATATACACAAGAGTCAGGAAAGAAGGAAGGGGTGGGTAAAGAATTACAGTATAAAGCAGAGACATCTGATTTGAGAAGTGCCAAAAGGTCAGAGATAAATGCTCCTCCTCTGAACCAGAATATCTATCCATCAATCACAAAAACTGTATATCTCAATAAACTTTTAATTGTCACGTAAGTCTACTGGAAAAACCAGAATTTTGGACACTCACATATTTCAAACTAACCCCTTTTCTCTAAATAGCTTTCAAGGGGTCATAAATGTAAGGAAAGCCAATGGTGTGATATGCTATCATGTCAGAATCCAGATTCAGTTGGGACATCCTACCCAAGGACAGTAGTCAATAAAAACATGAGATGAGACATCAACCAGATTTGTGCCATTATATCGCACAGACCTATTTAAACATCTCTACTTTCAGCTGCTCTTTATCTGTATTCAAACATTAAAAAAACACTCCTTTTGGGAGCGGGGGGAGGGGGGTAAAAGATAGGATTGTTATCCCATACATTTTATTAAGAAGCATATTCATTTTAATAAGCAATGCCCAGATAGCATTGTGGTCGCAGGTAGAATACACAGGGAAAGTAGAAAAATTCCAAAATTTCCCAAAAAAATATTAAGAGTATTAATGGATTTCATTAAAAAAATCTTTGGTGATGCTGGTACCATTCCAAAAGTAAGATTTATTATCATAATCACACAGGAAACAAATCCCAAAGAATTCATATGTCCCAATCTTTGCACTACATATGTTCATTTAAGTGATTAATGTAATAAGCCCATTGAAATCTATTTTGAAGGGTAATGCCAAAATACCCAACCCCTGTCATGGACCGATCACTATCTCCTTAGGCTGGGCTTCCATTGTGCCGCCCCCCGCTGCTGGGAGGCGGAACCGGCCACATGGTTCCGCTCCAGGTGCCTGATGGACCCTGAGGGGTTCCAGAGAGAGCTTGGGACTATACCTATCTCTCTTTCCCACGCCCTGGTCGAGACTCTGGTGGATGCCTGGGAAAAGGTGGCTGCCGGGGCTCTCAACCGGGTTGTGCCTTTGCAACCTCTGACCCGACGCAGATCCCAGTTGGCTCCTTGGTTTACTGAGGAGCTCTGGGAGACGAAGCATCAGAGGAGAGGTCTGGAGAGCTGTTGGAGGTCCAGTTGTTCCGAATCTGACCAATCACAGTTGAGATCTTTTACTTGATCTTATCTGGTGGTGATGGAGGCGGCAAAGTGGGCTCACTTCTCCACCCTCATTGCGTCCTCAGAGAATCGCCCAGCCACCCAGTTTAGGGTATCCCACTCCCTTTTGCATCAGGGAGCAGGGGATGACCCTATGCAGGGGCGGGTTGAGGAATTTAGTGAACACCTGCAGGATAAGATCGCTCAGATTCAGGAGGGGCTGGACTCTGACTGGGCAGAGTCGGTGGGGGAGGTGGCAAGGGGTCTGGTGATTTGGGATGAGTTTGATCCTGTTACTCCTGAGGAAGTGGACAGGATCATGGGGAAGCTGAGTACCACCACATGTGTGCTGGACCCGTGTCCCTCCTGGCTCGTTTATTCGGCCTGGGAGGTCACACGTGGCTGGATCCAGGCAATGATAACTGCCTCCTTGGGTGAGGGGAATTTCCCGGCCACCTTGAAGGAGGCGGTGGTGAGACCCCTTCTCAAGAAGCCTAGCCTGGATCCAGTTATTTTGAATAACTTCCATCCTGTCTCCAACCTTCGCTTCATTGCGAAGGTTGTTGAGAGCATGGTGGCACATCAGCTCCCATTGGCCCTGGATGAAGCAATATATCTAGACCTGTACCAGTTGGGTTTCAGACCCAGATACAGGACGGAGATGGCATTGGTCGCACTGGTGGATGATCTCTGGAGGGCTTGGGACAAGGCTTATTCCTCTGTCCTGGTCCTATTAGATCTCTCGATGGCTTTTGATACCATTGACCATGGTATCCTGCTGCGGCGCCTTGAGGGGTTGGGAGTAGGAGGCACTGTTTTATGGTGGTTCTCCTCCTACCTCTCTGGGCATTCGCAAGTGTGTTGGCGGGGGGACAGAGGTCAGCCCCAAGGCCCTTTACGTGTGGGGTCCCTCAGGGGTCGGTCCTCTCTCGCCTTCTGTTCAACATCTATATGAGGCCGCTGGGGGAGATCATCCATGGTTTCGGGTGGGATATCATCAGTATGCTGATGATACCCAACTTTTTATATCCACTCCGAATCAGCCCAATGATGCCCTTGATGTGATGTCCTGGTGCCTGGAAGCGGTGCGGATCTGGATGGGAAGGAACAGGCTTCAGCTCAACCCTGCCAAGATGGAGTGGCTGTGGATACCAGCATCGTGGTTCCAGGAGAATATTCCATCGTTGGCTATAGGGGGTGAGGTGTTGCCCCCTGTAGAAAGGGCACACAATCTAGGCATCCTCCTGAACTCACGGTTGACTCTGGATGACCATGTTACGACCATGACCAGGGGGCATTTGCTCAGATTCATCTGGTGCGCCAGTTGCGCCCCTACCTGGACCGTGATGACCTGCGCACAGTCACTCATGCGCTCGTCACTTCCCGGATCGACTACTGCAATGGTCTCTACATGGGGCTGTCCTTGAAGACCACCCGGAGGTTTTAGCTGGTGCAGAATGCGGCCGCAAGGATAGTGATGAAAGTGTCCCGACACTCTCATGTTACACCCCACCTGCGGTGTATTGGCTATCAGTTGCCCTCCAGGTGAGATTCAAGGTGCTGGTAATTACCTATAAAGCCCTACATGGTTTAGGCCCAGGGTACCTAGCGGACCATCTGCAACCAGCGATAGCTCCCCATCGCCTGGTGCGCTCTCACAGGGAGGGCCTCCTTGGGATCCCATCGGCCAGACAGTGTCAGCTGTCGACTCCCAGGGAGTGGGCCTTCTCTGTAGGCGTGCCTACTCTGTGGAATCAGCTCCCCCTGGAGCTCCAGATGGCCCCTGACCTTCGCTCTTTCCGCCATGACCTCAAAACATGGCTATTTGGCCTGGCCAGATTGGACTGAAGGGGTTTTTTAATGGGGATTGTATTGGTTTTTATATTTGAATACTGAATTTTATGTGTTTTTTATCATTGTGAGCCGCCCTGAGTCCTTTGGGAGAGAGGGCAGCATACAAGTTTAATAAAATAAATAAATAAATAAATAAATAAATAAATAAATAAATAAATAAATAAATAAATAAATGGTTGAAGCACTGGTTTTTCTCCAGATCTACTTGTCGCAATAGCAGTGCTATCAGCAAGGTGTAGAATTTTTGCATAGGATCGTCCAACTCTCAACAGTGTTTCCATTAAATTTCTAGAAATGTAATTGTTATTTGAGTCCAAACTGACATTCTGCTTTTCTTTAAAATTAGCGTACATTTTATTTCCTATTAGAAATGTGTGTAGCTCTCTGCAGCATTAATAGTTCTTGCAAATGTCAGTGTTGTGCTCATAAACTCATACTTGGACCTTAATAATTAAACAAAAGTCCTACGGTATTACATATTACGCAAAAATAGCAAAGATCTTACATTGTGATGGGAATGATATATGAACATTTGTTGCAACGATTCCTAGAACTTCTGGCTGGGATCCAAAAGTTTCACAATAAACCTTGACATATGCAACTGAGGCTTCTGAGGTTCTTTTCAGATAGAAAGACTCAGACAGAAGTTGATAATGCCACGATTTCTGTCCCCAATATTATAGATGTGGGTCAACTGAGGTACAGAGAAAAATGTGTTTGCCTAATCCCCCGCACTGAGCTCACAATGAGTAGAGATCAAAGCGCAGGACTTTTGGTTTTTGAATGTGGCTCTGAAAACACAATGAGAGCTTCCCTCTAAGTTCAGGAGTTCTCCCAGGAAATGTGGAAGAGATTGCAGCTTCAACCAACATACCACAAAACCCAAGAGATAGTGTCCTCTTAAAAACCCCTTTCCTTTTATTTATAACTTTCCTCCCCACCCTCAGGACAAGGCATATTCTTTCCAGTTGCAAAGGTTAGGTAAATTGTATCACTATGATTTTATGAGTTTGTTGAAATGAAACTGGTGAGAGCCATGCTTTCTTTATGTTAATTTTTACTCACAGATCACTTGGAAAGAAGAAGATGAGAAAGGGATTTTACCATCTTCAGCATCAGCCAGGCTTCAAGGCTATGGCCCCCATTTTTGTGAACAAATCTTCAGGAAAGTGGATTGTAAATTAAAATGGGGGTGATAATTGTTTACTGCTGACTTACTGTAACAGTTGTAGTACTTTCCTGTTTGGGAAGTAATTTTAGTTCTACAAGCCATGCTGTGATTCTGTTTAATAAAGAGCAATATGAAAATATGATGAAGATGACATCTCTGTCTATTCTGTTACCTGAAATATTAATCAAGCTTGATTCCTTTTATGATAATGTTTAGTATCTATTAAGACTGTAAAAGCTTATATGCATGCAGATTGCTATGGCAGTAGATCATGTAGTTGTATGCTGCTTACTAACTAATGCCACACAGATTAGATGATAGAGGTAGGTAGGTAGATAGATAGATAAATGATAGATAGATAGATAGATAGATAGATAGATAGATAGATAGATAGATAAATGATAGATAGATAAATAAATAAATAGATAGATGATAGATAGACAGACAGACAGACAGATAGATAGATAGATAATAGATCTTATGTTGTTCCTTACAACAGAAACCATTTTTTTAAATTTATTGATAATATTCCTGTAACAAATATATTTATTTATTTATTTATTTATTTATTTATTTATTTATTTATTTATTTATTTATTTCATGTATTTATATGCCGCCCTTCTCCAGAAGGACTCAGGGCGGCGAACACAAGTTAAAAACATGTACAACAAAATCCCATTTTAAACCAAATTAAGTAATAAATAATAAAACCCAGAATCAGAGTCAGCCTATTTGCTTGAACAGCCAAGTCTTCAGGTCCCGACGGAAGGAGCAGAGATCAGGAGCCGTCCAGAGCTCAGTAGGCAACTCAGAGGGTGGGAGCAGCCACAGAGAATGCCCTACCCCTGGGTGCCGCCAGATGACATTGGCTCGTAGTCAGAACCCTGAGGAGAGCAGCCCTATGTGAGCGAACAGGATGGTGGGAGGCAGGCAGGAGAAGGTCTTGCAAATATCCCGGACCTAACTCATGTAGGGCCTTATAGGTGAGAACCAGCACCTTGAAGCAGACCCGGAGAACCACTGGTAACCAGTGCAGCTCACGCAGGAGAGGTGTTATATGGGAGTAACGAGGGGCTCCCATAACAACCCATGCAGCTGCATTCTGGATCAGCTGAAGTCTCCGGGTGCATCTCAGGGGCAGGTCCATGTAGAGGGAATTGCAGTAATCCAAGCGGGAAGTAACCAGGGCATGAGTGACAGTGCGAAGGTCATCTCAGTCCAGGAAAGGGCGCAACTGGCACACCAGGCGAACCTGTGCGAACCTGTGCGAAGGCCCCCCTGGTCATGGCTGTCAGGTGGTCTTCTAGGGACAGCCGAGCATCCAGGAGGACACCCAAGTTGCGAGCCCTATCAACGGGGGCAAGTTTTTCCCCACCCATCAAAGTGATGGGGCCTCTGAAACCTGAGATGCCGGAATCCACAGCCACTCAGTCTTGGAAGGGTTGAGTCTGAGTCTGTTTCTACCCATCCAGGCCTGCACTGCCTCCAGGCAACGGGACATCACGGAAAGGGCATCTCTGGGGTGGTCTGGGGTGGAGATGTATAACTGGGTATCATCAGCATATTGATGATATCTCACCCCGAAGCCACGAATGATCTCACCCAGCTGCTTCATATAGATGTTAAAGAGCAGGGGGGAGAGAACCGACCCCTGAGGCACCCCACAATTTAGGGGCCTTGGGGTGGACTTCTGCCCCCCCGCCCATACAAACTGCAAGCAACCTTAGAGGTCGGAGGAGAATCACTGTAAAACAGTGCCTCCCACCCCCAACCCCAGAAGTCGCTGCAGTAGGATACCATGGTCGATGGTATCAAAAGCCGCTGAGAAGTCAAGTAGTACCAGGATGGAGGAACAACCACCATCCCGAGCCCGCCAGAGATCATTCACCAGAGCAACCAATGCCATTTCCGTCCTGTGCCCGTGTCAGAAGCCCGATTGGTATGGGTCTAGGTATTCCGTTTTCTCCAGGAACTGTGGGAGCTGTTGCATCACCACAGTCTCAACAACCTTCGCAATGAAGCGAAGGTTGGAGACGGGACGATAGTTATTAAGTGAGTCTGGATCCAGGGAAGGCTTTTTGAGGAGAGGTCGAACCACCGTCTCCTTAAGAGAGGCGGGGAAGACCCCCTCCTTCAATGAAGCATTGACAATTGCCTGGATCCAGTCTCTAGTCACCTCTCTGGCAGCCGAAACCAACCAGGAGGGACAAGGATCCAATAAGCAAGTGGAGGAACCAAGTTTACCCATAATCCTGTCCACTTCCTTGACAGAAACAGGGTCAAACTCAACCCAGATATTACTCTCAAGACCTACCCTAGTCTCCCTATTGTATTGAATATATACAATCTTACTGCAATTCACCTTCCAGTGGAATCTCAAATTTCAAAACTACAAACTATATTTTCATTGCAAGTCTTTTAGGAAATTGGCAATACTTTTATGTGCTCTTTACAAGCATTCTAAAAGCATTCTTATAAAAAGATAAGATCAAACTAACTTTTAAAACAAACATGGCTGTAGAAAATCCTTTTTATCAGAGGGTTATAAATAAAGAGCAATAAAATGCAGTCAAGGAAGGTGTTTTGCATATGAATGATCTTGGGTCTTTTCATTCAATAAAGCATACTTTTCAACTAGTCAGCTAGTCCAGCAAGTTGCTGACTCAAAGTCAGCTAGTCCAGCAAGTTGCTGACACAAAAAAACCTAAAGTTTTATAAAACCAAAACCAAATAACAAATACTAAATCAAAAGCAAAGCAATTCAATTCTGAAAGATAATGAACATGCAATATGCCCAATGGGTCCAGAAGAGATAAAGCTGTATTCTATGCCTTTTATTTGCTTTCTCCCTGCCTCAATCTATGCCAGGGTTCTCCAACCTTGGCAACTTTAAGCCTGGCGGACTTTAACTCCCAGAATTCTGGGAGTTGAAGTCTGCCAGGCTTAAAGTTGCCAAGGTTGGAGACCCCTGATCTACACCATAGTGAAACTTAGATGTAGTTCCTGAAGGATCTGGGCATTAAAAGTGGCTTTAAACTTTACTAGCCAGCATCAGCTTTTGAATTGCACTAGGAGCTGATGCAGCTGTTAAAAAGATTGAAGCAATATGTTCCACTGACCTGATTAACGGATATGCCTTTGCACAAAACATATATGAATCCAAATGAGATACCAGGCTTGTGTAAAGTGGATGAGAGTATTACTATATAAGAAAGGCTGCAATTAGAAGAATAGCCTACTTGGGGAAATTATTTTACACATAGAGTCTTTTGAGACTCATACAAGAGATTTAGTAGCACACACAGATTGTAAACTAGGGAACTGCAACTTCATTGAGAACAGTTTAATTTCACTCCCAGATTAGATGCCCCACCTGCTCATAAATAGATTTTCAATTGTCCAGGTCACATTCAACTATTCTGTTTTGTTACTTATGAAAGAAAAACATATTTAAACAGGTGCAGTTCAGTAATGCCTGGATTTTCTTTTCAAAATGAAAAACCCTCAACAATACATTAAGCAATAAACATTATATGAGACCCATTTGCAAAGATCTTGTTTCCCAGTTGAACATGTTTGACTTTCTCACCTGGAAACTTTCAAGCGTTCAACGTTGGCAGAATTAGATCCATAAAATTGTTCATATTTTTTAAAACATTTAAAAAAGAAGCTTGTTGAAATGGCAGGCTTCCATGGGAAGGTTTTGGCAGCCTTGTAGCATCAGATGGCTCCTGTATTTTAGCCTGTTTTCTTCTGAGAAGGATGGCAAATGCACCAAATAAGACTGCAGTACAGTGAAAAGCAGTCTTTAGGGCACTCTTTTGGATGAGACAAAGGGTAAGATGCAGTGGTGAAATTCAATTTTTTTTACTACTGGTTCTGTGGGCGTGGCTTGGTGAGCGTGGTGTAGCTTGCTGGACATGGCTTGATGGGTGTGGCAGGGGAAGGATACTGCAAAATCTCCATTCCCACCCCACTCCTGGGGGAAAGATATTGCAAAATCTCCATTCCCACCCCACTCTGGGGCCAGCCAGAGGTGGTATTTGCCGGTTCTCTGAACTACTCAAAATTTCCGCTACCGGTTCTCCAGAACCTGTCAGGACCTGCTGGATTTCACCCCTGGTAAATGGCACTCACTTGGCATTCCCTTCCAACCAAAGCTGGTTGGATTGAAAGGTGTGCTCTAGCATAGGGGTCTCCAACTTTGGCAACTTTAAGACTTGTGGACTTCAACTTCCAGAGATCCTCAACCTGCTTTGCTGACTGAGGAACTCTGGGAGTTGAAGTCCACAAGCCTTAAAGTTGCCAAGATTGGAGACCCCTGCTCTAGCATACTTGGCAAGATAGGAAGCCAAGATAGTTCATGCAGCATAATATATACATGGTTGCATACAATAATAATGTAGAATGGTTACTGATTGCTTTTGACTGGCTAACATTTGCTACGTTTTCAGATCAGTCTGACTTACGGCAGCGCTTGCTCTTCAAAGACAAAATGTATGCCATCTAAATCCCACAAAGTACAGAAGAAGAAAAAAAATAATTGAAAAAGGGTAGAGGGTGTGATCCATATGTGAAAGAAGAACTTGATTTATTAAAAATGAAGAAAACTCAAGGTATCGACTAGGAGGTTATAGAATGATTATTATCTTAGTATGGAAACAATATATTTCACTACAGGTTTGGAACAACATATTGGGCCATTATTTTAAAAAATCCCTGATATTTAGGTACAAACAAAACAAAACAAAACAAAACAAAACAAAACAAAAGACAATCCTGATAAATTTGTCTTAATATCAATTGTCCAAGGAGAGGTTATCTAACAAATTCCTATATATGGTGCCAATTTGAAATTCCATACCAAGCTGCAGTTTTCTATCTCTGAAAATTACAACAGTAGCTAAATACTGGAGACACGAGTCCCTCATTCTAACCCAATTCAACTCCCACAGAAAGAATAATTTGAGATTCGCTGAGCCAGTACCAAGGTCAGATTTATTAACAATGTTTCAAAGGGAATAAATAAGACAAGGAAGAAAGATGTATTAACTCGGGTGCAGATAAAGAAATGGTTGCAAACTGCTGCCAATAATTACCAGCTGATAATCAGACATCAAACAAAATATATTTTGATTGTTTTTCTTTAATGGATTCAGACAGGAAAATTATTGGTGCTCCTATTGCATATGGTATCTGACTTAGCACTGACCCAATATACATCTGGAAGCAGATCCTCCCCCCCACCCGCTCATTTTCTCACTATATTTTGTGCTCTTATAGTTTTCATAGTCCTTATTTGTAGATGTTCCAGGTTATCTGACTCTTCCTTTAATAATCATGCCCAGATACAGAAGTATAATATGGTGTGCATTGTGCGTTGGTTTGACTATAAAATGGAAGTATTCTTTCCTGTACACATTAGGTTGAAGCACTTTCACAACCTACTAAGGAAGTTATGCAGATAAAAAATGAAATAAAATTAGTCTGGCAAGACATATTATGCTGACTTCTAATCATTATATTATTTTGAAGGTACAAAGAGATCCAGTTCTGCCCTAGTCTCTGCTGACACTACAGTTTATTCTGACATATTTTCATAGCATTAATTCTTTTCTCTCAATTAAACCTTGGGCATGGTTTTAAAATTCTGAGGAAAACTAATCCTAAGTATCCTGGCATTCAGAATCCATATTAATGATATGATGGGTTAATGACAGAAAGCCACTACAACCCACAGCCAAGCCAAGTCTTGTCAGAATTAAGCCGAAACAAGAATTTCCCGATCTTCATCCGCACAGCTTCCAGGCACTGGGAAACCACTTGGCCAGCCAAAAGTCAAGATGTGCAACTGAGTATCATCATTGTATTTATAATATTTAATCTCCTGCTGATATATGACCTCATCCAGTGGCTTTTGATACCAGTAGTTGCATGTAGATGTTAAATAAAAAAGTGTCAACCCCACTCCCCTCCCCCCCACAAAACACCAACTGGAACTGGCCTTGGAGAAAGAGAGATTGGGAAATGTCTAGGCAGGCAGGGAGGAGGTCTCAAGCAGAGAGTTAGTCTTGAATTCTTGTGTAACCACAAGAACTCCAGAATTAACACTTCCTCGGCTCCATAGAGACTAATTCATCTCTTCCCAAGAGACGGCAAGCACTTTGTGGAGATTTTGGTACAACAAGCAGAATACAATAAACTAGTTAGCTTGAATTCTACATGTGTGGATCTGTTGTGGCCTGTCAGCAGCCTGTGCAGATTGTAGCTAATTCTGACAATGAGGAGGCTGGTGTGGTGCTGTGCTAGCAGCCTGTGCAGCTGGCACTCGAGTCAGACAATGAGGAGGCTGGAGAAGATGTGGTGCCAGAGGCAGGGATTCAGCCAGGGCCTTCAGAAACTCCAGAAGCTCCTTTAAGTGAAGAGGATGAAGAGGAGGAGCCTCTTCTCGATGCACGGGCAAACAGAGCTGCCAAAAGGCAGGAGTGGCTCCTCAGGAGGAGGTCTCTTCGAGAGTAAGGCTTGGGGCTAATTGGCCACTCCCTTAGCCTATTTAAGGACGGACAATGACTGAGGCAATTTGCAGGGAACAACTTAGTTCACTCTTCTTCATATCTGGATTCTCTGCAAATTGCTTCTGGGCTTTCTGCCAACCATAGTAAGATTGTGATTACTTTATCTTTGGTTTCTTGTAGGCTGTTAAGAAAGTTTGTTAACAGCCTTTGTTTGGAAAAGACTGAGTTATTTTAGTAAATTAACTTTTGTACAGACTTTGTGTGTGCTGCTTTCTTTGGGATCCGTATCTGGGGCAGAACAGGATCTCATGAGATTCTGATCCACTGAGGAGCACTGAGTCCCCTCCATTCTGACCACCTCAACCAATCCAAAAGAATGCTGTAATCAGTGGTATCAAAAGTCATTGAGAGATCAAGGAAGGAATCTCATTCTGAGTCTGCCAAGGGTCATCAACAAGTATGATCAATGCCATCTCAGTTGCTATATCCCAGGCTGAACCTGATAGCCATGGGTTCAAATAATTTGTTTCCCCCATGGGTCTTTGGAATGATAACTCTACTACCTTCTCAATTAAAAAAGGAAGGTTGGAGTCTGGGTGAAATCTGAATGAATCATCCCCTCCCATAAAAAGCCATTTATCACTTCTCAACCCAGTCACGGGTCATTTTATGGGAGGCCAATATCAACCATGAGAGACATGGATCTAACTTACAAGTGGCAGAACTCAATCTCTGTAATTGACTGTGAGAAAAACCTTGAGAAGCAGGAAGAAGAATTGCAGTTAGACAACAGAAATCTGAGTCCAAAGCAGGAATGCGGAGGGAGAAGCACCTCAGAACTGAGCCTCTAGTTTGCTGGAGTATAAAGGTGGGAATAAACCAATCTTTGTGTTTGTGACCTTTGCAGGTTTGTAAAGCTAAGGAAAGTGAAAGTAAGATCATAAGCACAATTGTGATTTCTTACCAATTGTTTTGCTTAGTAATCAAGTTGCTGCTCTCAATTATGGTTGCTAAACGAGGATTATCTATATACCATACTTTCCAAATGTGCTGTGCAAAATGCTAATATATTCTCCCCCTCACTCAGTGGTGGGTTTCACTTACCTTTGCTACCGGTTCATGTGCACGCCACTTCTGCACATGCGCAGAGCGTATTTGATTACATCCGGGCAGGTGGGTGGAGCCTCCCGCCGCTGCTGCTACCGGTTTGCCTGAACCGGGGCGAACTGATAGCAACCCACCACTGCCCTCATGACCACTATGAATAAAGAATCCTATTAAATATTTCATGTAAAGTAGCTCTTGGAATATTCTAAAATATATTTTAAAGGTGTAACAGTTGCTGGGAGTTGATACATAGATGATAGATAGATAAATAGTAATAGAAGATACAATACTCAGATTTTATTGCATTCAGAAACATTTAATATATTTGAGTATTCTATCTACTGTTTTTACCAGAAGGGATTTGAAGAACTTTAATTTTATCCACCTTTCATTTGCCTGAAGTCCCAGTCATGTTGATACAATGCATAAAAGCAAAAAGATAATGATGTTTATTTTAATAAATGGAATTGTTGCCTCACCCATTTCACACATGAATTTTTCATACTCCAGGGCAAATTTTACAAAAAAATTGGCATAAAATGAAAGCTGTCTCTCACTGACTGAGCTACCAAATGATGCTTTTGCTTTCCATGTTTGAAATTTCTCCAAACACTGAATCATTTCTTTTTACTCTTTTAAACTGGGCATCAGTAACTTGGAAATGCATAGAAATAAATTGATTGAAGATATATTTTAAAGTGTTTATATATTTAGAAAAATAACCTTTTTCCAGCATCATGAAGCATATATGTTTCATAATTACTTCAATGTGGAGACTTACCGTATTTTTCGGACTTTAAGATGCACCTAGCTTTTGGGGAGGAAAACAAGGGGAAAAAAATCTGCCTCTGCACCCCAGCATCCATCCGGTATTCATCTGGCCTGTTTACTGCCACGGCCCATTTGCTACAGTCCATTTGCCACGGCCCGTTCGCCACTGCCACAGCCTATTCACTGCAGCCCATTCGCCATCGCGACCACCCATTCATCATGCCTGCTACCGCCTGTTTGCTGCTGCCATGGCCCATTCTAGAACAGCCGATCAGCACTGCACCAATTCCCCTCCCTCCGCCACAATATTCGGAGTATAAAACGCACAGAAATGTCCACCCATTTTTTTGGGGGGGGGAGTGTGTCTTATACTCCAAAAAATACGGTATATAGTATGGGATGTTTATCTGAGAAGCACAACTGAGTTAAGTGCTGTGAAGGGACTGGAAAAAATGCTTTCTCTGCCTATTATCCTGGCTGTCTCCTCAAGAATTTTTTTTTTTTTTTTTTTGCTTTACTGGCTTTCATCAAATAAACACTTTTCAGTACTTTTACTTTCCACCCTTTTCCTATTTGTCCTACCACCAGCTGCCCTTAGCCATTTTTTATTTGTTTGTTTGCTTGTTGGATTTTAGCCTGCCTTTATCATTTACTTTATATGTTACTGAAGATGGTGATAATACTCCTTCGTCCTCCTATTTCCCCTCAATAACAACCCTGAGAGGTGGGTTGGGCTGAGAGAAAGTGACTGACCCAAGGTCACCCAGCTGGTTTTTATGCCTAATGCAGGACTAGAATTCACAGACTCCTGGTTTCTAGCCTGGTGCCTTAACCACTAGACCAAACTGACTGTAGGCCTACTATGGCCTATCTACAGATGGGGTTAGATTGGATTGCTATATCCTGGAATTGCATTTCATGATCTGATCTAAGTGGCACCACTGGGAAAGATTGTGCATTGCATTTTCCCCATTTACAGTAATTGCTTGCCTTTTCTGGATCAAATAAGAAAATCTAACCTCCAAGGAATTTGCTTACTGATCTAATTTTGATGTTCCACAACATACTGACCATTGATCCAGTTAAGCATATTATAGAAGCAGGGCCACAGGGGGTGGGAGAGGCAATAAGACAGAATCAATGGGCTTTGGTTGCAACAGACTAGAATTTAATTGAAAACTACAGAAAATGTTAATAGTGAGAGTAATTTGTCAAAAGAGCCAATTGCTTAGGGTAGAGGATTATATAACTTTCTCAGGTTAAACTAAACTAAATCCTTGAGCTGTGTGCCCAAGACAATGAGGAAATTGGCGATTAAAAAAAAAGTGATTTCATTTAAATTATAGGTAGTACTCATTTAATGACAGTAATTGGGACCAGCAATCCTATCACTAGAATATAAAATAATAGAGTTGGAAAGGACCTTGAAGGCCTTCTAATCCAACCGCCTGCTTGTACAGGAGACCCTATACCCATGATGGCAAATCTATGGCACGCGTGCCACAGGTGGCACGTGGAGCCATATTGTTGGGCATACGAGCGTTGCCCAAGCTCAGCTCCAGCATGCATGTGTGCGCTGGCCAGCTGATTTTTGGGCCTTCTGGGCCCACTAGAAGTTGGCAAATGGGCTGTTTCTGGCCTCTGGAAGGCCTCCGGTGGGGTAGGGAAGGCTGTTTTCATCCTCCCCAGGCTCCTAGAAAGCCTCTGGAGCCTGGGGAGGGCAAAAAGTGGGCCTACCATGCCCACCATGCTGTCACATACCAAAAGTGGGGGGAGCATGGGATCGCGCGTGCATGCTTGGGGGGGCAGGGCACCTAGAATTATGGGTGTGGCCACGCGCACGTGTGACTACCCCGCACTCCCCCAGCTTTTGGCACGCGATGGCAAAAAGGTTAGCCATCACTGCCCTATACCATTTCAGATAAATGGTTGTCTAGTCTCTTTTTTAAACCCTCCAGTGATGGCGCACCCACAACGTCCGAAGGCAACTGTTCCATTGATTGATTGTTCTCACTGTTAGGAAATTTCTCATTAGTTCTAGGTTGCTTCTGTCTTCGGTTAGTTTCCATCCATTGTTTCTTGTCCTGCCTTTTGGTGCTAATTAATGCTATCATAAAGCAAGACATCATGTAATTGTGCCAACATGCAACAGCAGTAATGGCAGTTCTGGTTGCCGTTATTAAGTGAATCCCACACAGTCATAGGGCCCAGTGGTCATGTGATCACCATTTGCAACCTCTTGCTGGCTTCCCCATTAACTTTGCACATTGAAAGTTAGTAATGAAGGTGGCAAATGGCGATCACATGATGGCAAGACTCTGTGACTGTCATAATTGCAAGCTGGTTACCAGCTGCGATTACAAGGACTGATTATAAACAGAGGTGGGATTCACTTACCTTCCCTACCAGTTCACAAATACGAGTGCATGCATCACCACTGGGCATGTGCACAGCCTTCTGAGCGCTGAGCCCTGAGCGTCATGCATTAGATCCAGGCGGGTGGGCGGAGCCTCCCACAGTCATTGTTCGTGCGGTCCGGAGAGATCTGGCTGAATCCCAGCACTGGTTATAAGTGTCCTAATTCAGTACCATCATAACTTTGAAGGGTCACTGAATGAGATGTTGTTAAGTAAGGACCAATTGTTATTAAATACAACTGAAACAATTACTCCTAAGTATGTAAGCTTGGATACCTTATTCCATATTAAAATGCACAATTTGTCAGCAAGTTTGGAGTCTCTTCAAGCTTTCCCTGTCAAGACAGAACGACTTTTGCCAGATATTTTCCTTCAAACCACTTTCAATTTGGTGATATTACCAAGGAAAAAGAAATTTAAAGGGCTTTACCAAGCTCACAAACACATATAGAAATCTTGAGCGAACAATTCCTGAGACTGAGGAACAGAGAACCCATGTTAATGTGAAAAAAATAAAAACAAACAATTCCCCAACGAAGAACTGTAATATTACTGATAGTGCTGATGTTGATTTAGGAACAATTTCTTCCTACCCTGGTTTGGCTCTAAGTTGAGTTACCAAGTATCATGAGAGATATGTGGAGACAGAAGAATGGCAGACAAGTGGCAGTAAAAAAAATGGAAGGAACAACCACAATGCTGCTATTCAAGGCAAAAAGAAAACAGAAATGAATGCGCAGAAATGAAGTAACTGTGATAAAAGCTCACACTTTGGTTTTCATTTGGAAAGCCTTCAGTTTCTCTCTTATTCTTGCTTGTTTAAATTTATCTGACGACTATTCTTGGCAATGATTTTGTCTAAGTAGCTGCCAAGTCTGTGTTAACTTCTTTTTGCTCCTGTCCTTTAGCTAAAGTATTGGTGTGAGTGTTTTTGTAATGCAACATTTTCGTGAACAGAGTTCCATGGCTTAGAAATGCTTCATTATTTCTTGCTGTATATATTTTGTAATATATATTTATGCAAAATGATGTACACCTAAGAATTTTGGGTGTTTTTAATCCTATTTTGTTTGCTTTTTTGTTTGAATTGTATAGTATAGTATAGCATAGCAAAACAATTAAAAAAAGTTTTTAAATCAAAGAGTAATTTTGTATAAGGGCAACACTAGATCACTTTGATTTGAGTTAATATAAAGTTCAAAAACACAATGTATACCTTGAATGCTAGGACACGTTAGAATTATATTTATGTATACAGTTTTTATGCTTTCATTACTCAATAAATTCAAAATCAGAGAAACTTCTTTAGTGAATGAAGTTTGTACTTTGAACTGGCTTTCAAAGACAAAACAAGAAAAAGAATCAAAATGACACAACTGAATTGTGATAATGTACATAAATAATTCCTCATATCAGTAACCTAGGAGAAAGTAAGGGAAGAGCTAATCAAATCAAGGTCAATAAAATGCCAGTTTAACAATTTTTGATGTAATTCTTTGATTACAGAAACAAATAAAATAGAATAGGAAATAGACAAAGTATAACTTCAAAAATAGAGTGAATCTTTAGTGCAGTGCTCGTAATGACTTTATCACTGCCATTTTTTCCCCATGACATCCAGGGGCTGAATATACACTTTCCCCAATATTGCTAGATGTTATACATATTGAAGTATCCATATGGAGGGAAGTACACACTTGGAAATGAAATTAATGTCCTATCTACTATTGATTTTTTTAAAAAAATATATGGGTCAGACTTGACATAAGATCAGTATATGTTTAATTATATTCTCAGTATTACTTACACGACATAATGTTTGTTATATGTTTGTTTATTTTGGAAAATATATAATACATTGAACAGGACTGAATTATGGAATGTTTAGGGTAAAGATGGATTTGGGAATTGGTTGCTGAATGTGATAACAGCAGTATATGATACAAATGGGAATAAATGAATTGCTTAACAAATGACTCAACAATGAGCAGGGAATAAGGTAGAGGTGCAATGTTCTTGTTCAATGAAATTATGCATAAATGCATAAGGAATCCTTGGATTGATGCTTGAAGTGTGTTGGTTGGTTGGGGATATGAATGTACATGCATGTTTGCAGGCAGACAATGCCATATTGTTGGTTGATGACTCAACTATTTTCACACCAATTTAAATTGTGTGTGTGTGAATAGGGGGTGATATGGGTTTTTATGTTATGATTTTTTTAATGTTGCAAGCTGCTCAGAATCACCTATGTGAGAGTTGGGCAGCCATATAAATCTGTTAAACAAACAAATAAATAAGTACACACATAAATACACAGGTATGTAGTCTAATGGAACAATGAATAGAGATTGGAAAATTAATGTGTCCAAGATCAATTTAGGAACTGGAAAAATTGAACAAATGTTTAGAAATTATACATAAATGGCAAAGAGAGAAAGAGATAAATTCAATTGTGTATTTGGTTAGAATGTTTGCAAAAGATAGGGAAATGGACGGAGAATTTTAAACATACACAAACGATCATAGTGAGGTAAAGATAGTACGTGATCTGTTTTGAGAAATTAATCTTTGGTGAAAGAAGCAAAATAGCTGTTAATTACAATGTGCTTCTGTCCACATTGTTGTATGGAAGTGAATGTTGTGTATGTCAGGAAAAATATACAGTCAATGAAAGCTGAATGCTGCGGGAATGGGGTATTCAAAAATATGTAGGGTCAAACAAGAAGAGACATGCTGAAGACTGTGAGTGCTGAACGATTGAAGACTTAATACAAACATAAGTATAAAAGAAGGAGATTGAGATAGTTTGGTCATTAAAAGAAAATGAATGAAGATTAAATCACAAAACAAATAATGAAGGAAGAGTGAATGAGCAGGAGATTGAAAGTCATGGTTGAATGGAGCTGGTTAAATTCTCATGAAGAGGGAGCTAAGAAATATAAACAATAAAAATGGATATCAAATGGACCATAGCTGTAGTGGGTACAAGGATGGTTTGCAATAATATAAAGACATAAATGCCACAGTGAATATTGTGGTATAAACTAGATTTAGCTACATTTCTTTTTTATTTTTGTCTTATGCCTTTAATTTCTGTATTTTTATAAGCCTTCACTTGTTTCTTTGAAATCTCTTTTTAAAAATGAATTCTGTTATTATTCCAGATCAATAATTTATCTTCAATTATTATATAATTTAATATTATATCATTATAGAAAAAACACAAAACAGGAACCACATAAAAGCTACAAAATAAAACAAAAAACAGAAAAGGTGGAAACTCTGCATGCCATGTATTAGCCAGATGTCAAACAGATTTTTCTAAGGGAAAACAATCAAAACATATGATTGATTCTGTAACATTTGAAAACATCGTAAAATCTATGCCACATAAAATCATACTGACACATTTTTTTATTAATACTTAAAACTGTCTTTTCAAAAATTTAATTTTTGTTTGGTTTATTATTTCTTATTCTATTTCTGTCCTCTGCAGTTTTCCTATAAAGGAATAGCAATTTAGGTATGTATGTACATATATATGAGGGTATGTATACAGAGATCTGACTCTTGGTAGTAATCCACAATTTAAATAGGCAGCAAATCAATGATGTACTTGTATTTGATACTGTAGTTTAGATTGTTTGTCTTTAAAATAAATCCTCTCCATTTATAATTCTTTATTGGTCAAGTGTGATTGGACACACAAGAAATTTGTCTCTGGTGCATAAGCTCTCAGTACATACAACTACAAACATACAGTGTACATACAGTGTACATACAAACAAGCTCTCAGTGTATATACATAAACTTTCAGTGTACATATGAACAACAAAGTGATAAATCATAATTATAGATCATAAGATACAATAATATAACATGTAGCCCTCATCCAAATGTTTATGATCTCTTGTGTCCCTCCCTCCAGTTTTCCAAGTGTAACAGCTATTTGACAGTAGAACCAAAGAGGTGATATGCTCCCCTTCATTGTGTTCAAGCAATGGCTAAACAGTCATCTGGTGGAGTTACTTTTAGTTGGATTCCTTCACTGAGCGGGGCCTGGATTTGGTTGTCTAAATGGTTCTTCCTTCTGTTTAAATCTAAGATTACACTGCCAAATTTGGGGAAAGTGATGGTATGATCCTGGACTATTTTTACTGAGAAAACATTGCACACTGGAGTTTTAAAGCAGTACTATACATGGTTTTTTTTCTCTTCAACCTGTTACGATATTTTCAGGATCAGACTCAATAAATAGGTTGAGAATTGAAGGTTCAAATAAATCACTGTTTATTTACATAAGGCATTCTATATTCACTGAATATTCACAAATAGAAGCACAGAATGGACGTATGCTGCTCCTTATATATACAATGGGTGGAGCTAGATATGGGAGTGGTGAAGTATGAATACATTAAGAAGTGGAGAATAAGTTAACCCCTGATACCCTGTTCATATACTATTTACATAATGGAGAATAAGGCATTTACTTGTGACACAACCTTTATCCAAGTCCTCCAGTATTAAGAAAGTCTTATTCTTGGAGATCAACCCTGACTGCTCCTTAGAGGTCAGATCCTGAAGATGAAATTTAAATACTTTGACCATCTAATGAGAAAGAAGAACTCACTGGAGAAGAGCCTAATGCTGGGAAAGATTGAGGGCAAAAGAAGAAGGGGACAACAGAGAACGAGGTGGCTGGATGTAGTCACTGCAGCAGTAGATGTGAGCTTAAATGAACTCCAGAGGTTGGTAGAGGATAGGAAGGGCTGGAGGAACATTGTCCCTGGGGTCACGATGGGTTGGACACAACTTCACAACAACAATTCTTGGAGCCTTACACTCTGCTGGCATGCTACTGGATGCCTCCCATAGGCGTATGAAGTAAAACTAAGAAAAAGAAAAAGAAGAGAAAAAGTGGAATCCCCAGTCAAGGACAGATAGCTAATACATAAAATAAGCCAATGAATTAGTAATGTGTGAAAGCAAAATGACAGAACATCCTGCTGGGTCATTAAAAAACAAACAAACCTCAGAACAAGATATAGTCATTAAGATATATTAAGCAACCATAAATGTTTTAAGGAAGCTGTGTCACTGCAGGCAGTTCTCAGGCTCTTTCATCTGCATTCTCTCACTGGTGACCTCATATTTCCTCCTTCTATTCCTACATGTCATATTCAGTCATATGTCAAAAAAGGATAAATTATGCAAAATTGCAAAACAATAGCTCACTGGTCAATAACGTTTATTCTGAACATGTCTGTTGCATAGAAAATCATTATCTTTGTACACAAAAGTAGTCTACTAATGAATAAACCAAAGTATCTGCCTGCAGAATTCTGAGGAAGGTGCTCAGGAAATCCTATCCAAATGAAACAATTGGGGGAAGTTGACACAGGCATCAAGATGTTTAACAAGAGAAGTAGGAGGAGGGAGGGATTGCTACCTAGTACGATGTAAGTGGGGATGGAGAATTTAAAGCAAGAACACAATTCCCTCAAGTAATTTTCACTTACTTTAATAGGCACAATTCAGAACAGAATAAATGTGGCAGGAAGACGGGAAAGAAAATCAAAATCTTGTATTAATTTTTTCTGCAAGTTTTTTATTTTATTTTACAATATATCCATACCAATGTGTGAACAATGTGGCACCTGGGTATCATACATTTTAATACAAATAAAAATAGTGCTATTAATCGTATTTGTTACATTCCTCAAGCTTATGTAGTTCTAGGGTTAATATACATATTTGTATTAAATTATAGACTTTCATTATTTAATTATTCAATGTTTCAATATGTTATTCCAATGCCAATCACAATATTGTTTAAACATACATAATAATACCATCATTCAATTTCTAATCTTCCCTTTTATTATTACTTTTGTCTTATTGTATAAAAATGTGTATACTAATATTCCCTCCTCTTATTTCTAACTTTTAATTATGCTACCATTATATTGAAAAACAAAACCTTTCTACCTGTCATCTGTCGCCCATTTTAAAGGTTTAATTGTTTATTTTTTTAACTTGCCTCCCATATTCCTCTCTTGGTTATCTTGTATTAATTGAAATCAATGCCTCACTGCTGAACATTTGCATATTTACTTAAAATGGTGCATCTTCTTCCTTCCGTTGGGTCTTGGGGGGAGGGAAGAGAATGGGATGCTCCCCTGGGACAGAGATACCACGATATCCATAGATAATTCAACATCTAAGCTGCTTCTTTCCTGTCTGGGAAATCAAAGTGAGGCATGTCTTGATAAGGTAAAGTGAGGAAAGACTGATCTAGTAAGTGGTCTCTTTGGAGTCATTAGACAAAATCCAGAGGAAATGAGAGGAAACTGAATACTGTTAAACCCTACTAAAATCAATAGGATTAATTTACTCAGACAAACACTAAAGGTTCCAGCTACTTAGACCTATTTTATTTCCTTTAGACAGTATCCTATGACAGCCTGCTGTCTAATAGCATTCCACTCCAATGGCAGCCTTCCCCAACCTGGGAAAATCTTATATTTAGCTTTCTGCCTAAAATTCACAGTGAAAGCCATAATGGGAGTTCTGTTAAGTGCATGTTGCACATCTGCAGGATACCTGGCTTGAGATGGCAAGTATAAGGTTTTTAAACAGCATATTATGGCACTTCTGGCCCAAGAATTAGTGCATCCATCTAGGTGCTACCCATCAATGAGCAAGATCAATGGTGATAGATGGGATGGAAGTAATACTTCAAAATCTTCTAGAATAGTGTTTCTCAACACTGGCAAATTTAAGAAGTATGAACTTCAATTATTAGACAGCATAGCTGACAGGAAAATTCTGAGATTTGAAGTCCAACTCTTAAAGTTGCCAAGATTGAGAACAGAACAAGAGAAGAAACAGAATTCTTCCAATTTTACATCTATTTTAGCCTATATGGTCATCTGTAGATGTTGTCAGCTGTACTTATTATCCCACAGAAGGGGCTGAAAAGGATATTTCAATTTCTATTTAAGAACTTGGGTGACATTATCAATTAGTCAGAACAACTTGAATTTGCTACACATTGTCAGAAAGTCACAAAAGGAAACCTTGAGAAGGCAATATTATATTTGTGTGGTAAATCAAGCTGATAGGAAGGAAGCCAGCCTGCCTGTCACATCTTTGCAGGAGAGACAAAGAAAAAGAAGCAACTGGGCTAATAACTTTAGAAGCAGTTTATGAAGGAACAAGGCATAAAGAAATGAAATGAGCTCTTTTGAACCACATTCTCTGATCGTGTCTAATGCTGAAGATTCTTGGGATTTTATTGCAGTGTTCCATCCTAGTGCCTTAAATTGCTTTATTTATAGGCTACAAAGGACTCAAAATTTCTCTAGTTGCTTTTCTCTTTAGTGTTTTCATGTATATTTATACAGTACATACAGTAGTATTTTCAAATATATTTAAGACAAGATATTATTAACTTCTTCACTTGGTGCATTGTTTGTAGCATCTAGGAATGTTACAGAAAATACTTTAAAAGAAATGAGTTTCCATTTAAAGAAAGCAAGTTCATTTTCAAAACAACATTCTCCACAGAGAATGGTTCAATCTATATCTCATTGGCCTGTCTGGTTTTACTCAAAGAAGTATCTCCCCCTTAAAAAGTTTGAAAGCGAACAAAATAAAACAAAATACATACATCCTTTACTCTAATAAGTACAATAGAATCAATTACAGACTAAGAAATTGTTTTTCAAGATTCCTATCTTCGCTCTGAGATATCTTTGAATTAAATACCCTGATGAATAAATGAGTGGCACTGCAATCTTATCCCTACCTTTCTTTGATGACCTTAATGAGGTTTACTACCAGATAAATATACCACTTCAGTCTAAATGATGGATGTCTCTCCCCTTCTCACATGAAGGCATGCAAGGCTGATAGTAGACGACTTGAGACCTTTAGATTTGAACAATCTTTTAAAATTTTCTGATTATGACTCTTTAAGGGGGGATATGCAAAAAAACCCTCAGCACTATATTGAAAACTAAATTATCCCTACAATTGATTGCTTTTAAGTAAAATGTACCTATGAATTAAATATTAAGCAAAATAAATGTGAATAAATTATAGGACCAAGGGAGGGTTAGGGTTAGGGTTAGGGTTAGGGTACCACAACAGATTTTCCCCTAGTGATCATGCCATTAACTCTTTCACTTTCCTACTCCAGTAATTTTTTTTGTAATTGTCTTATTTGTCATGTTCATCTTTAATCTGCATTGTTAAAAATGTTTTCTTTTGGCTGGTGAGTGATTAAATTTTAAAAAGTTTAATTTGAAGGCTTTGTTTCTATCTCATGGCATGAGATTTTCACTTCTGTTGAGGGACACCATTGTTGGGGTCTTCTTAGTGTACTAGTTGGCCTTAATCTGGTCCCGGTAAGGTGCCATACATGCTTATAATCAGGTACAAGAAATACAACACCATAGGTCCAATCTATAATGCACATATTGCTCTCTTCTTTGCACTCATGATGTTTATTAAATAAAAATGCTTAATAACAGGAGTTATAATATTTATATATATTTTTAAAAAAGCTCCCATGTTTCTATTGAACACATTATTTAATGGAATATACATGCATGCTTATGAATGCTTAAAGGCAAGTTTTTAATCAATCCTCTATGTGTTTTGTCAAATTCATGCTTAGTGTGTGTACCAATAGGGCTATAGGAAATAATCCTTCAAGATCAGACAAATTTCCCATTTGGTCCACAATTCTGTAGCTAACCAGATGCATGAAGTCCACAACTATGAGCAGAAGAGTGATACTATTAACTGTTGCTCCCTACTAACTTGTGATTCCAAAAGTAGTAAATAGCATCAGAATGAGTAGCTATTAATAACTACATACTCCATGAATTTGTCTAGTCTCTTGCTAAACCTTCCTAATTAATAGCCATCACCAGACATAAAGAAATCCCACACTTTATGTATTGCGCAAAAAAATATTTCATTTATTATTAATACAGTTTCTGTGTACTCCATAAATAGTTTCAATAGATATTCCCCAAGTCCTGGCTTCTCTGCATTTTTTCTCACAGCCATCACATTTTCTCCAAGATAAGGGCACGTAGAATTGATCATTATGTATAGTTCTATGGAGCTACTCCAATACTAATCAAATCAAGCTTCTTTAAACATGACATTATGCCGGATCCTTGTGATGTACCCAAATCTAATTGTCAGTAAACTATTTGAAATACAGTATGTTACTGAAGAAAAGCAGATGCTGCGTCTGATAAAATTAAACTACCTTTTGTTCTTTCAGACTAAGAAATCCAGGGTATTTGAGTAACTGTCTCACCCCCAATGGGACCCTGCTGGCAAAAGGGGCATGCTGATGACCCTGGTTTGTCACATCAGCCAGATGTTCAGACTGGATTTGGTATTTTTGTCCACCTATTTGCATTTGGTTGGCATAGCCTTTTGACATAATCTTAATTTAAATTGTTTTTGGACAGCATTGTATTCTTCCACCTTTAGCAAGAGTTTCCTTTAAGTCTTTCTTGCTTCTAGCCATCACAATCATATTATCTTCATCATCTCTGAGGTTGCTGATTATTTTTCCCAGCATTTTTAATTCCAATTCCTCCTTCTGCTAATCCAGAAATTCTCAAGATATACAGTATTTTGTAACAAAATTAAATAAATCAGGTAACAATGTACCCCTTCCTTAAAATAGAACACTTTGGAAAAGGGATGACATCAATTTGTCTGTACAATGTAATTTGTGCTGAAAAATAAAAGATGCTGGTGTGAAGCTTTAAAAGACAAAACTCCAATACTCAATTTAAGTATGTGACCAAAATGGACCATAACCAGAAAGCACAGTTGCCAGCAGTCTTTGAAGATGAGAAGTCTGAGCTACTTTGAAGGTGAGAAGTCTGAGCTCCCAGGGCAGGAGCTCACTACGCTGAGAGGAAAGCAGAGCAAAGGTACTCTGTATAAGACTCCTTGCAAGAAAAGAGCCTCGGCCTTCACATGAGCAATAGTAGGGTTGCTTCTGTTTAAGAGCAGTGAGTTGAAGCTCTTCTCTTGGTAACAACTATTTATTTACCTAGACATTGTGGGCTTTGACACCTGACTTGAAACCTTGTGACTTTGACTCTGGACTGGCTCATGAACTTTCTTCCATGTTTAAACTTTGCCTGACTATTCTTGTGCCAGATATTTTGGGTTGGAATTCTTTTAAGGCAAGCTTACCAAACTTGCAAAGACTTGTGTCTTTACTTGTGTCTTTACTGTGTGTGTGTTTGTATTTGCACTTGCATTTCTTTTGCCACTTGTTTATTTCACAAAATGTACCAATAAAGTTTGCAACCACCTCTCTATAGTATGTGTTTGTGTGTGACATGGGAAAGGACAATATCTATCCTAGGTCTGTACCATATCTATACCTGTTCAGAAAATAGTTCAGAAGACCTGAGAAAACTCAATCAAGATTTTTGTTTTTGTTTTGCTTCTGTCATTCAGTGATAGCAGTGTGATGAGAAAGTCCCTATGACATGAATTCCTCATAAAATCTTTGGCTTTTAACTAAAGCATATGAAATTAAGAAACTGCAAGTTATTGGAGACATGATTGTCCAATGAAGAACAGGACATTTCATATATGTCCTTGGTAACCTGGTAACTAAGTACCAGAACAGCACACTTTCACCTATGATGATTTCTCTATAATTTCCTTCTGAGAAGAAAGAAAAGAATTTCTAAAGTAAAACCTTTTTCATTAAACCTAAAAAGAATCAGGTGCCCCCCCCCAAAAAGCAGCATTCCGAGTGTTAAGTTATATGCTACTAAAAATGTCTTTGTGACTCTCTGTCTGTATCCTCAAGTTAACCCAAATGGTGCATTATGCTGCAACAATGCTTGAATCAAGGTACCTAGGTACCATCCACTAACTTAAAGGATAAGTAAAAAATTCAGGATCCTTTACTCCTGTAGAACTGAAATTTCCATGAGGTTCAAGACCAGTTTTATTTGCAAAACTGTGCAAATTGCAGTGTCCCCGCATCTACACAATTATAATTTCTGATGCTCCTTGCCAACTTCTCACAAGCAAAGCTGATAGAAAGTCAGAAGTCACACCTGTGTTCCTTCCTTTTTTTGCTTGCCTGGGGCCATTCTGCTTATCTGTTTATGTAAGAAGATGCTGATTCCGGGCCAACACAATACACAATATCTGTTCAATAAAACAATTATAGTATCCTCTTCCACAAAAACATGAAACAAAATTCTCTGTCAGGAACTAATAGAATTATGCGAAATAATGTTTCTTTGTCTCTTAATGTCCTAGTGTTTATGTTGCCGTAATATCTATCATTCTTTGTTCATTATCCTTTGACGTGTGGCCTAGATGAAACCATTAATCTATTAGTAACAATATTGGCATTGCTTCTCTAAGCTCAATTGTTTATTACAGAAGTGAGATGAGCAAAATTTAGGGAGCTGGAAAATAGTCCCCAAAAAATTAAATGTATGTCATGATATGTGGAATGTAATCTAGGTCAGCAATAGCAATTTGAGCAACAGCCAGCATGCTAATGATTTTGCATAGCTGCATTAACCCCCCACCCCAGGCAAGGAGTACAAGGGCACGAAGCATAAATCTCTTGAGAGTTGCTCTTGATGTGGACAAGTGAATAAGTCTCATACACAGAGTTAAAATTGTCAAGTATTTGCAAGCCATTGGCACATTTGTCATATAGACACCAGTGGAGGCAGAGAGTGTCTCCACCCCTATGTGGAAAGGAGGGGCTTACCCTGAGTATAAAACCCCCTCCAACCTTTTCCACCTAGCTCTCGCTCGCTCGCTCTCTTCTTGCGTTTGTTCCTCATGAGACTTGATCTCTGATCAGGGTAGTCACACACACTGTGTGCCCCCTATCCTATAATGAATACTGAGACAGCCTTTCTACATAGTTAATATGCTTTATTATATGAATAAATACATTTAAGACATTTATTCATGCATCTGCCTCTGAACTCTTCTATGCTCCTGGGTGTTTCTATGATCCCAATTCCACAGAATGGTAGCAGAGGGAATGGTAGCAGAACTCCACTCCAGGAGCTGTTGAAAAGGCAAGATGTCCTCCAAAATAAATGTAATATATTTGCCAGGACCTTACAAAAAAGGTTCACTCTAAAGTCTTTAGGATATGTGGACAAGTACCTAGGCGTACAAATCATCACTACACCAAAAGGTTTTGCTCTCTCCCAAAAGGAGAAGATAGGGGAACTTTTGGTAAAATGGAAGATAGCAAGCCAACTGCTATCCCAATGCAGACCGACTATTATGGATTGGCTCGCAAGGAGGGGAACTGTCAAGTATTTGCAAGCCATTGGCACATGTGTCATATAGACACCAGTGGAGGCAGAGAGTGTCTCCACCCCTATGTGGAAAGGAGGGGCTTACCCTGAGTATAAAACCCCCTCCAACCTTTTCCACCTAGCTCTCGCTCGCTCGCTCTCTTCTTGCGTTTGTTCCTCATGAGACTTGATCTCTGATCAGGGTAGTCACACACACTGTGTGCCCCCTATCCTATAATGAATACTGAGACAGCCTTTCTACATAGTTAATATGCTTTATTATATGAATAAATACATTTAAGACATTTATTCATGCATCTACCTCTGAACTCTTCTATGTTCCTGGGTGTTTCTACGATCCCAATTCCACAAAAATCCATAGGAAAAAAGTCACATTTTGCTTTCAACCTGACAAGTGATAACTCCCCAAGCAAGATCAGTTTTACTCTTTTTCTATGGGTATCTTGTTTCAGCTGAAAGAAACTTCTCATTTGCAACTTCATCATCCCTAGCCATATTGGTGTGGGGGTTCACATTTGTCTTTTATCTTCTTTATTACAGAAGGTGAATACAGAAGCAAAGGATGTACTTGGGTTCTCTGCAACCTCCATATCCTTTTGTTTACTCCAGTGATGGGTTGCCCCTGGTTCGCACCGGTTCCATAGAACCGATAGTAAAACCAGCGGGAGGCTCTGCCCACCGACCCCGATGTCATCAAAAAGCTTCTGCGCATGAGCAAAGCGAGCGCACACAGGTGGCCCAGTTGCGAACCGGTAGTAAAGGTCAGTAGAACCCACCCCTGGTTTACTCCTAAATATCTAAGATCCAAGTAGTTTTATGATTGGTTTTCGTCTTAAAAAAAGCCCGGCCCTTCCAAGGGTAGGAGCAGCAGCACATCATATTCCATCTCTGCCATAGGGTCATCCTTGTTTCTGAAATCACTGAACCATCAAATCAACTAAGTCTGAATCAAAACTAGTGTGCCCCCTTTAGTCAATCACACAGCTTTTCTTCCTTAATTAGTCCTTTTTTTTTACTCTCCATATTCAGTCTATCATATATTATATCCCTTTTTCCTGCTCATATTTGTGAAACTTAGGCCCATCCTCTCTGTCCCCTTGATGGTTAATGAACATGTTCAGCCTTTTCCCTCTTTGCTCTGCCATTGTCATCCTGCAAGACTGTAATCTGTATCTTTTCAATTTATGTAGAGGGTCGCTATTTTCATTGTTATTGTTGCTACCTGAACATATTTGAAAAATGTTCATCAGTATAATGTGATAGGTTCCCCACTTGTTTAAACAGTGGCAGAAGGAGTGTGCAAATGTCTTGACTTTTACTGCATATTCATCTCTCCAAGTGTCTGCAATCTCCCTGGCTTCCTCTATTTTTGTTAAAAATGGAAAGAATTATCCTTATATCAGGCTTTTTATTCGGTTTAGGAAATAATGTGTAATGTAAACCAACAATAGCACTCTCTGGTCCATCCATTCATCAACTCCAAAACACCACCAAGAGAAATGTTTAATAATTTCTCAAGAATCATAGGACCAGAGAAGAAAAATTAAAGGGAAGAAATCTTCAGAGGATTTGCAAGGCAGTTTTTGGTAGTAATTAGCACTAATTAGGTCATCAACCTCACTTACCTATATCTATGCAATCTTTTTCCTTCAGCTCTTATAATGAAGTTTTAAGGATTGAAGCTAATTGAGTGATGATGCTTTCACAGACACTCCTGGGATTTCTCTCACTTGTTCCTCTGCCTCATTTCTCTTGATAATTCTTCCGTGCTCTCCTTCTTGTCCTATAATTGAACTCTCTGCTTTGCACACAGATTCTCTCTTCTTCCAACCTGACACTCCTTCTCTGCTAACCAGGAAATGGCAGAGTCTTAATCCTTCTTTTCTTTCTCTTTTTTCCCTTTTTAAAAAAGAAGACTTTGTGCACACTCCAGAACAGTTATAAGAGGCCAGTGTTTCTTTTCCATAAATAAAAAATAACATGACACTGCATTTGGGGAACTCTAGACTGCGGGGTTTCAGCTTTTTCCTTGTGGTCCCTTTAAATAATGGCAGCGTGAAGTTGAACACAGGTTGTGTGTCTAGTGAAGAGTGCAGAGCAAGTTACCAGACATGCTTAGAAAAGCATTTTGCATTCCACACCTGAGTTTGCAAGCATTATAGGTGTCAACATTTTAAAGAAAACTGTCTAATCTGAATCAGTTTCATTAGATGTTGCCTGAAGGATGAAGAGATATTATTTTCTCCATCTGCTTGATGGATTAAACACTTAACCAATTACTAAGGCAGTACAGGATAGTTTTCAGGAAGATTGTTCCTGCCTTCTAGAATGAGACACTTGAAAAAGTCCTTAAATAGTGAAAATGTCATTTTGTTCAAAATACTTACAGTATTATTATTATTATTTTTGTTGTTGTTGTTAGTCACGAAGTTGTGTCTGACACATCACAACTCCATGGACAACGTTCCTCCAGGCCTTCCTGTCCTCTACCATCCCCTGGAGTCCATTTAAGCTCATGCTAACTGTTTCAGTGACTCCATCCAGACACCTCATTCTCTCATCCCCTTCTTCTTTTGTCTTCAATCTGTCCCAGCATTAGGCTCTTCTCCAATGAGTCTTTCCTTCTCTTTAGGTGGCCAAAGTTTTTGAGTTTCATTTTCAGGATCTGGTCTTCTAAAGAGCAGTCAGGGTTGATCTCTTCTAGGACTGACTGGTTTGATTGCCTTGCAGTCCAAGGGACTCGCCATAGTTCAAAGGCCTCAATCTTTGGTGCTCAGCCTTCCTTATGGTTCAATGTTCACAGCCATACATTGCAACTGGGAAAATGATAGTTTTGACTGTACACACTTTTTTTTGGCAGGGTGATCTCTCTGCCTTTTAGTATGCTGTCTAGATTTGCCATAGCTTTCCTCCCCAGGAGCAAGCATCTTTTAATTTTTTGGCTGTAGTCCCCATCTGCGGTGATCTTGGAGCCCAGGAAAATAAAATCTGTCACTACCTTCATTTCTTCCCCATCTATTTGCCAGGAAGTGAGAGGGCTGGATGCCATGATCTTACTTTTCTTAATGTTAAGTTTCAAGCCAACTTTTGCACTCTTCTCCTTCACCCGCATCAAGCGGCAGTTTAGTTCCTATTCACTTTCTGCCATTAGAGTGGTATCATCTGCATATGTGAGGTTGTTGCCATTTCTCTTGGCAATCTTAATTCCAACTTGTGATTCAACTAGCCCCACCTTTCTCATGATGTGCTCTGCTTATGTTGTCGAACTCCTTTCTCAATTTTGAACCAATCAGTGGTTCCGTGTCCAGTTCTCACTGTTGCTTCTTGACCCGCATATAGATTTCTTGAGACAAATAACTCCCTAGCTTTCTCCATGATCCAGCATATGTTGGCAATTTGATCTCTAGTTCCTCTGCCTCTTCAAAATCCTGCCTGTACTTCTGGTAGTTCTCAGTCCACCTACTGCTGGAGCCTAGCTTGTAGGATTATGAGCATAACTTTACAAGCATGTGAAATGAGTGCAATGGTGCAGTATTTTGAACATACTTTGGCATTGCCCTTCTTTGGAATTGGAATGTAAACTGACCTTTTCCAATCCTGTGGCCACTGTTGAGTTTTCCAAATTTGCTGGCAAATTGAATGTAGCACTTTTACTGCATTGTCTTTTAAGATTTTGAATAGCTCATCTTGAATACTGTTACCTCCACTAGCTTTGTCGTTGCTCAGACTGCCTAAGGCCCATTTGACTTCACACTCCAGGATTTCTGGTTTGAGGTCGGTGACCACCCCATTGTGGTTATCAGGGACATTAAGATTGTTCTTGTATAGTTCTTCTGTGTAATATTGCACCTCTTCTTAATATCTTCTGCCTCTGTTATGTCCCTGCCATTTTGGTCCTTTATCTTGCCCATCTTTGCATGAAACATTCTCTTCATATCTCCAATTTTCTTGAAGAGATCTCTGGTCCTTCCTATTCTATTGTTTTCTTCTTTTCACTGTTCATTTAAGAAGGCAGTCTTATCTTTTCTAGCTATTCTCTGGAATTCTGCATTCAATTGGGTGTATCTTTCTCTTTCTTCCTTGCCTTTCGCTTCCTTTCTTTCCTCAGCTATTTGTAAAGCTTCGTCAGACAGCCATTTTGCTTCCTTGCATTTCTTTTTCTTTGGGATGGTTTTAGTTGCTACCTCTTGTACAATGTTGTGAACATCCGTCCATAGTTCTTCAGGCAGTCTGTCTATCAGATCTGATTCCTTAAATCTATTTGTCACCACTATTGTATATTCATCAGGGATATGATTTAGTTCATACCTGAGTGGCCTAGTGCCTTACTTTCTTCAATTTAAGTCTAAATTTTGCAATGAGAAGCTCATGATCTGAGCCACAGTCAGCTCCTGGTCTTGTTTTTACTGACTGTTTGGAGCTTCTCCATCTTTGGCTGCGAAGTACATAGTCAATCTGATTTCTGTGTTGACCGTCTGGTGATGTCCATATGTAGAGTCATCTCTTGGGTTGTTGGAACAGAGTGTTTGCTATGACCATTGTATTCTCTTGACAAAATTCTACCAGCCTGTGCCATGCTTCATTTTGTACTTCAAGGCCAAACTTGCCTGTTATTCTGATTATCTTTTGGCTTTCTACTTTAGCATTCCCTGATGATAAGGACATCATTTTTTGTTGCTAATTTTATAAGGTGTTGTAGGGCTTCATAGAACCGGTCAACTTCATCCTCTTCAGCACCAGTGGTTGGATCATAGACTTGGACTACTATAATGTTGAATAGTTTGTATTGGATTCGAAGTGAGATTATTCTGTCAATTTTTGAATCCCACCACTGACTGCAGCCCATCCTCAGTAAACTTCTCAATCTCCAGGATGTGTGCCTTTTCTCTTAGTGTGGTGTTAGATGTATTAAACCCTTCATTGTATTCAAGTGTTCATAATTCTTGCTGGTTTAGTTGCTTGCTCAATAAATTATAGACCAAATTCATACAGGTTTGGAAGCATGGCTTTAACTTTTGAATTTTATCCTCCGATTGTTTCCTTTTCCTCACCTGTCTTTTTTTCACAAGGGTCCTAATAACATCCTCTAGGTGGGTGATTAGTTCTTATTCAAGTTGTGATAGACAATGCCCTTTATGTATATTAATAGCTGCTTTATACTTGCTCCAGACACATATCTTGGAGATTGAGACATTCTCTGAGGATGGGCTCCGGCATGAGTCTGAAAGCTTGGAAGAATGAACCTCTGCTCCCGGTGACAGATTCAGATTGGATCCTGCAACAAAACGATGTGTTCAGATGCAAGCCCATAGAGCACGGGTGTGAAACTCACAGCGTCACGTTGTCACCACGTGATGTTTTGCGATGTTTTTTCCCCTTCACAGAGCTGGGGTGAGTGTGGCCTGTGCGTGATGCAACCCGACTGTGGGCTGTCAGTTTGACACCTCTGCCATAGAGGCACTCACATACTTACATCAACACGGCTGGAGTGGGAAGGGAATGATCAAGAGTGACATCAGGTAGAAATGAAACACAAAAAATGCAGGGGGTGATAATTACCTTATTAACAATGACCAAAACCAGTTATGGGGTTACATTTCAAAAAGATGACTGACTCAGAGGTGATCACTCTTGACGACCCGAAATTAAAAGAGTGCAAAGCAAAACAAATTAATTAAAATGATAAACTTTCTGTAGCTTCAAAGAGGACAATATTTGTGGTCTCTCATTGTAAATATGTGACTTAAAAAGTAAACATGTGGTTTTTGAGTTGTTCAAATCATTGACAAACACATATTTTTCTTATGCCTCAGAAGGAATGATTGTGTATCTCCCTACCTACTCATGAATAGAGCTACTTATTATACCACAGGGGAATCTAAACAATGATCCAGTGTTGCATTAATGTCTAGTGTCCAAACTAAACACATGCATTGGCATATGTGGAATTTGCTTTTACAAAAAAGAGCTAGTAGATATATTTTATGTCTTTGCCTTTTCCCTCTCCACAGTTTTCTCCAAAGAGTATTTGAAATCTTCCTCCCACTCTTAAATCAGCAGCATGGATATTGCTGTTCCTAGCACTGCTTGTTGATAGACGTTTGTTTGTTTGATAGATAGATGTTACTTGCCCATACAACCCTTACAAGCCTCCTTTAAGGCTCAAGGTGAAGGACAGGAGTCTTCCCTATCAATTTATTTTAATTAAGTTGTCAGTGCAAAATAGAAGAATGCTCTGGAATCACGTGAAGTTGGTTTTACTTTATCTCCATCTCTACTAAGGTCAGTTTGTTTTTCAATTGCTGAGGCAAGGAAGATAACACCTACACCTGTGCAGTACTTAAATCTTGTGTTTTTTAAGCCATGTCTTAAATGATAAAATAAAATCCTTTTAATTTGATAATTCTTTTAATTTGAGATTCTGGGAATCTCAAGATTCCCAGAATCTTGAGAACTAGGCTTTGATAAAGTTTTGCAGGAAAATAAGAAATTTCATTAATCATTAGTTTCTATATACATCCTCAGAACTCTGATCAAATCACCATCCTTAGGCCAAGAAGTGCTTCAGTGAATTAGCTATAGGTAGAATATACACACATAAAGGACAACCAAGTTATTCAGGCATCTTCATTATTGCGAAGATAGTTGGTCTCATTTGAAGATCAGCATCATACTTCTGACTAACAAGGTCCAAGATTAACCATCTACTATCTCTTCTTCCCTAGAGGTTCCATCAAAAAAGCTATGGCTTTTTTATTGTCTTATTACGTTTAAATACTTAGCTCTCCTTTTCAGGTTGCATTATACTGTATATTAGAAGATAAATGAAAATTAGGAGTCGTACAATATATTTGACAAACTGGCTGAAAAAAACACAAACATACACATATACCTAATTCTGCCTTCAAGAAGCAGAAATGGTCTTACTTGTCTATTGTTCGTGGCAATATTTCAGAAGTTTCATATCACTTAGCAAATCACAAGTCCACAAAGATTTGTAAAAGAGAATAATATATGAGAAACCTCATTCAGACGTGACAATGATGTGAACTCTTCCTTTATCTACTGGTGCTTTGATATTACTGCAGGGCAAGGCTTATGTAATGATGACACTTTGCATGCTCAGATGACACAAAAGCTGATTTTGTTTTTTGCTTGCCAACAAAAAACAGGTCAACCATCTCAACTAGCTTGTTTTCTGCCAGTATTTGTCCATTAATTGTTGACAATAAATGCTTGACCTGCTGTTGGCCTGTCTTTTTGCCAGCAAGGAATATTTAAAGGAATTGTATTTATGCTTGGATCCCCCCCACCCTAATTTGGAAATTAGGTTGTGTCAATTGACTTCACTCTATGTTATACTGATGCCCATATAAGACAAAATTCCCACATACTGATTTAAAATTGTTAACTTTATAAAGTTAACTTTATAATAAAGTTATAAAGTTATAAAGAAATAAAAAGTTGTTAACTTTTTTCTTGGATAAACTTAATGTATTAATGTTAAATCACCAGGAATTTTAATCAGAGGCACTCTCAGACTTTTCATGCCTTTTCTTTTCAATCCCTTTGCAGAGACTGTAAAAAACAGACAGAAGATTTATCCTTCTGTTACTAGAAATCCAACATTTTCAAATGCCAAAAGAGGAATGCAAGCAATTGTAGGCAAAAAGGTTCAGCAAATAATACTACAGGTAACAGTAATTCTAAAGGATGGAGCAGGTGATCATCCAGCAATACAGTATGGTAGTAGGAGACATAGCATAAACCTGCTATTCTTACTCAGATTTGATAACTATTTTAGCTATATTATGAGACTGATAAATCTTTATGATTTTACAAAATGTAATTTTTAAAACTGTCTGTGGCTATTAAATTGTTAAAATAATATACACTGACATCATACACAGATAAGAAGACCTCCAACATTTTGCTTGTAATTAATACTCAGTTTGGTTTCTGTGCCATAAATTTGCTTTTTAAAATAAACTATTGTTTATTTATTATAAGATCAAGCATATTATTGTTACCTTCAGATCTGTGCCTTACAATTAATTTTATTACACTTTTATTCATGGACTCCAATTCTAGACAATAACCCTATCAAGTGTAAAACCTGAAAGATGGTCTGCATGAATGAAACTTTTGCTTTTAATGCCATATTCCTAGTTATAGCCAAATTTAGTATAACTCAGAATATTTGTTCTCAGAATTTTCAAGTTTATGGATCCCATTGTGAACCGGTAGTAAAGGTATGTAGAATCCACCCCTGACTGTATCGTATTGACATAAGAAAAGACTGAATGAAAGAACGAAACAGTGTGAAACAATATAGAAATTCTATGAAATATAAGATTAGTGATATTTAATTAATTATAACAATCAAGTGATTATAACTGATGTGATTAAGTGAGAGAATATTGATGTTAAGAGCTAAATTTAAATAATAATCTTTGTATATTATAAAATTATATCTATATTTATATATTTAAATCTATCTATATTTGTATTTACATACATATATATTTACTGTTAATTAATCTGTGCTAAAGTATTAAGGTATAAGAAGAAATTTATATTATAACAAGTATATTAATAGTAATCTAAAATTGTATAACATATATATATAATATATAAGTCTATAGATATCCTCGATATATTTATATAATGTTGAAGTTAATTAATTTTACATTAGTATAATACTATATTTAGATATATAAAGTACTTTGGGAGTGTTAGAACTAATAACTAAACTTTAATCTTAAACCTAACTTAATTTGAGTTAAAATTGTATGTCATTGTTGAAAAACATCTGCCAAGTGATAAAAATCACAAATACAACTACCATAACCAAGATAGGGAAAAATACAGCTTCAAACCCGGCATCTGTAACATCATCACCCTTGAACCAAAGATCAATAGAGAGTAGGCTGGGGATGGAGAAAACAGATTCGGCATTGAGTGTCCAGAATATACAAACAACCTTGCTAATGATTCAAGAAATGATTACTAAAACTCAAGAGACGATAGCAAACAATCATGAGGAAACCAAAAAAAAAAAAAAATCATGAAGAAATTAAGACTGAAATGGGAGAAATGAAAGGAGATATCAAGAGTATGGATGACAAAATAGAGAGCATACCACAAGCTATTACAAAAAATGAACAGAGGATAAAATCAGTAGAAACAAAAATGGAACAAGTAGACTGAAAAATGGAAACAATGGAGCAAAAATGTATACTTGCAAATAGAGAGCTTGAAGAATTGATTGTCTTTCTCAAGATGGAAAAGGCATCTTATAACTTAAAATTCCAAAATATTATGGAAGAAAAGGAAGAAGACCTGGGTGAGAAAATGGCAGAGATTCTCGCAGAGAAGTTACAGAAAGATAAACAAGACATAAGAAGAGACATAGATAAAATATACAGAGTGAATATTAATTATGCACAAAGACACAGACTAGCCAAAGAAGTATATGTAAGGTTTACTAAGAGAATGATAAGGGTTGAAATATATAAAAAAACAAGGGAAAAACCGATAACATACAAGGGGAAAGAAATAATAACATTGAAACAAATACTATGAAGGATGAGAAATCAAGGAAGACAATACCAGTTTCTAACAACTCAATTAACCAGATACAAGGTTATGTATAGGTGGCTGTGCCGGAAGGCATCCTGATCACATGGCAAGAAAAAAATTCAAAATAGATATGCTGGATAAAGCACAAGAATTTTATGAACACCATTTCACAACTAAAGAGGAACAAGAGAGCAGAGAAGAGGTGGAGAGTAGAAGACAGGAAGAAGATCACATAGAGGAAAGAGAGAGAGAGAGAGAAGAAAAAAGGATACAGGAAAGAGAACAAATAGAACGGAAAGGTGCAAGAGGGAGAGTACAGAGAGAGACAAGAAACACAAGAAAACAATACAAGTAAAAAATGGAAGAAGAAATTAAAATGCTTTCTATAAACATAAATGGACTAAACACACCAAGGAAAAGAATACAAACCTTTGCAAAATTATGAAAATTAGATATTGATGTAATATCCTTACAAGAAGTACACATTAAGAAAGAACATAGTAAATTACTTGAAAATCCAAAAATAGAAAAACTTTATACAACACTAACACATACAAAAAAAAGAGGAATCGCAACATATGTCAAAGAAAAAATAAATCAAGACTAATATACGCAGATGAAGAGGCTAGAATTTTAATAATAGAATTAGAAACAGAGCAAAAACAAATATTACTTACAATAATATATGCACCAAACAATAACCAATGTGAATTTTATAAAAAAATACGTAACAACAGAAATGGAATATGAAAATATATGCATAATTGGTGACTTTAACACAATAGCGGATATTAAAAAAGATTATAAAAGTAATAAGAAAAACAACAAGAAGAAAAACATACTACCAAAATCATTCTTTGAAATGACATCAGAACTATATTTACAGGATGCATGAAGAGAAATACATGGGACAAACAGCCAATATACATTTTATTCAAAGCCACACCAGTCTTGGTCAAGGATTGACATGGCATGGGTGGCACCAGGATCGCGGAAAGAGATAGAAGAAATAAAAATAGAGACCAATAACTGGATAGAATATAATCCAATAAAAATAATATGGAAAGGACAGAAAAAGATAAAAAGATGGACAATGAACCAAAACTTATTAAATGAAAAAGAATACAGACAAATGTTAGAAAAAGAGCTGAGATTATTTTTTATGGTAAACAAAAAAGACACATTGCTACAAAATCTGTGGGACACCACAAAAGCTTATATAAGTGGACTAACAATAGCGTATACAGCAAGAAAAAATAAGAAAAGAAAATATCAACAAGAGATGCTACAGGAAGAACTTAAAAAAGTGGAATTTGAATTACAGAAAGAGCCTCGATAAGATGAAAGAAAAAAGAGATTATATAAAACACAAACTCAACTTGATAATGCAAGAAGAAATGGCACAGAAAATTAGGATGGCTAAACAAAATTTTTTTAAGCATGCAAATAAACCAGGACGGTGTTTAGCACACAAATTAAAAAAAGAGAAAGAGAAAAGAATAATATACCAACTACAGGACGAGAAAGGAGTGATGCAACATAGAAGGGAAGAAAAAAAAAGAATATAATACAAGAATATTTTACAAAACTATATTCCCAAGATAATATTTCAGAAAACAAAGTCAAACAATAACTAGACACACTGAGTATAAACCAAAATACAGAAGAGCAAAGAGAGATGCTAAATGGAGCAATAACTACAACAGAACTAGAGGTGGCATTGAACTGAATCTATTTTAGAAGAACCATTAGAATCGGGACCCAAATTAATCCAAAAAGTAGAATTTGGCAAGGTAGTGGGGCTTAAAATTAATAAAAGTAAAAGCAAATAAAAGCATATAAAAGCAAAAATAATAACAAAGAATCTTACAAAAAAAACAAGATAGGGAATTGGAAGAAAAACCAGGTATGCAAATAGCTAAGAAAGTAAAATATTTAGGGATTTGGCTAATGGCTAAATGTGCCTCAATCAAGGAAGATAATTACAATAAACTACTACAACAAATAAAAAAAGACTTAGAAAATTGGAAAAATCCTCAACTGTCACTCACTGGAAGGATTGCAGCTATTAATATGAACATATTACCGAGAATACTATTTCTATTTCAAGTTACACCAATAAAACCAGGGAAACCATTTTTTGAAGATTTAAACAAATTAACTACAAAATACATTTGGCAAGGGAAAAAAATCAAGGATTAAATTAAGATTATTGCAGGATAGCAAAGAGAAAGGAGGCTTTGCACTCCCAGATTGGGAATTTTACTATCAGGCAACAGTGTTAACGTGGGTCAAAGATTGGATTGAACGAAAAAATAAGAGGATCTTAACACTAGAAGAGCATGACCTACAATTAGGGTGGCATGCATTTGTATAGGATGGGAAGGACAAATCCCACAATTATTTTCAAAGACATCTAATTAGGAATGCCTTATTACAGGTCTGGCAAAAAATTAAAAAAAACCCACCATACCAAAACACCAAACTGGTTATCCACAATTGAAGCAATGAAATACCCAAGCTTAACAGATATAGACAAATTAATAAGATACAAGGATCTGATAAACGAACAAGGGAATTTGAAAACCAGACAAGAATTAAAAGATGAGGATATAGATACAGATTGGTGGACATATACGCAAATCCAGACCATATATAGTAAAGATATAAATGTATATGAATTTCAAAAAGAACAACAGGAATTAGACAGGATTTTGCAAGGAACAGAAGAAAAATTGATTAGGAAAATATATAAATATTTACTGAGATATAAAATGGAAGAAGTGGTTAAAGAAACAATGATAAAATGGGCTTATTACTTTTCTTTAGGACTTAATCACTACTATTCCATGCTACAGTATGCTCTGAATATACTTGGGAAAGTTGATTGATACCAATTAATTTATATGAAAGTGCACTTTAGAGATGCTAGGAAAAGAAACAGTTACAATATAAACCTGTTTGCGAATATTCCTTCTTTCCCTTTTCTCTGTAGTAATCAAAAATATAACAGTTTATCTGGGAAAGCAAAGTTGAATACTATAAGAGGTGAGAATTAGCCTTCTCTTTTTCATTCAAATGCCCTCTAAACATCTCAAAACATGTATTTCTCATAAATGTTGCAAAGGTCTTATTCCTGGATGCTTGCAGCCCGCAGACCACCAGTTAAACAGGGATAAGATCCCATGAGGCTTATTTCAAAATTTGTGTATTATAAAGTTAGCCTGTGGTTTTTGTATGATATGTATCAACAGATATTTTGTACAAGGTTGGTGCTGTACCAACAAAACCACTGCACTTTTGACCTATTTATTTGTCCAAGAGAATCAGTTAATTTACTGGAGAGTTGATTTGAGAAGTCTTCCTTAATTTGGATATTCGTGTGTGTGTGTGTGTGTGTGAGTGTGTATTTGTGTATTTGTTAGAACCAGCAATTCGGCAGTTCGAGTCTCACCAAGCTCAAGGTTGACCCAGCCTTCCATCTATCCAAGGTCGGTAAAATGAGGACCCAGATTGTTGGGGACACTATGCTGACTCTCTAAACCGCTTAGAAAGGGCTGTAAAGTACCGTAGAGTGGTACATAGTCTAAGTCAGTGATGGCTAACCTTTTTGCTATTGCGTGCCAAAAGTGGGGATCACATGGTGAGGTTGCGCATGTGTGTGCCCATGCCCATAATTCAGTGCACCCCCTCACCCCCACACTACCCCTGCTTTTGGCACGTGATGGCCCAGTGGCAATGGTGGGATTCAATTTTTTAACAACCAGTTCAGTGGGCGTGGCTTAGTTGGGGGTGTGGCTTGGTGGTCATGTGACTGGGTGGGTGTGGGTAACTGGTCATATGACTGGGTGGGCGTGGCTATGTGGATAGGGACTACTCAGAGGGCTGAAAAAAGACATTTCTGACTGGTCCTTGCACTTATGACCATCCTCACATTTATGCCCGTTGCGGCATTCTTAACAACCATGCCAGTCATTTCACCACAACTTCTCTTCACCATGGTGACAAGATAGGGCACAAAATGTAAAATGTGAGGACAGTTGTAAGTTCAAGGACTGGTCAAAAGTGCGAGGACTGGTCAAAAATAACTTTTTCAGCCTTCTGACTAGTCCTTATGCACATAGGGACTATTCAGAGGGCTGAAAAAAGTCATTTCTGACTGGTCCTCACATTTTTGACCGGTCCTCGCAGTTATGACCTTCCTCACATTTATGCCCATTGTGGCATTCTTAACAACTGTGTCAATCATTTCACCACTACTTGTCTTCACCACGGTGACAAGATAGGGCACAAAATGTAAAATGTGAGGACAGTCTTAAGTTTGAGGACTAGTCAAAAGTGCGAGGACCAGTCAAAAATAACTTTTTCAGCCCTCTGAGTAGTCCATATGCACAAAAGGACTACCCAGAGGGCTGAAAAAAGTGATATTACAATTCTCTAGTTAAATAGAGCTTTTTTTCTTTTGTGTTTTAAAATCTTGAACTCTCCTCTTTTTCCCTAAATTTCCCATTTTTTGCACCTACCTTTTTTGGTGAGGAAAAAGAAAAGAAATCTGCCTGCCTAATTTTCCAACGTTGTAGCAAACAGCAAAGCCAACAGCCTGCTTTACTTTCAGTTTCATTTTTCAGCATAGCTAGGGGAAAAAAAATCTGCTCCAGCACTCTTTGCAAGCAAGCAGCAGAGCCCTGAGCAAAACAGCTGAAAGCAAATCACCTGAGAGTCGGGAGGCCGATCTAATCAATGGGCTAATTAGCCTATGCTGAAGCTCCACGGGCCAATACAATTACAAAAAAACACTGAACCGTTTGTTAAACGGCTGGCTCGCCCGCCCCTCGCCCACCACTATTTATTGGCAATAAATAGTGGTGTGGAGGGGTGGGGTAAGAGGCAGAGCGAGCCAGCAATTTAACAAATGGTTTGGCCGAACCACCTAGAACCGGAAGAATCCCACCACTGCCCGGTGGGCCTGGTAGACCCATTTTTTGCCCTCCCCAGGCTCCAGAGGCTTTCTCGGAGCCTGGGGAGGGTGAAAACGGCTCATTTCCCAACTTCAGGTGGGCCCAGAAGGCCTGGTAATTAGCTGGCTGGCGCACATATGCGCGCTGGAGCTGTGTAGGGCAACGCTCGTGTGCCCACAGATATGGTTCTATGTGCCATCATGGGTCTAAGTGCTATTGCTATCTTAGTTAAACACTAAAATTAAATATAAGCTGATAAATCTTTGTCTCCCCTTGCCTGATTTTAATAATATGCAATAACATTTAATAGGATCCTAAGTACTCCTTTTCATCCAAGCATGGAATCTAATATCATATGACGTTTCTTTTTTACTAGGGGTTTCCTGCTTCCCCTCAAAATCTGCTCCCGTAGCCAGAATTGTTTGGGAGAGCAATCAGTTCTGAATCAAGCATTCTGAAGGTATATAAGAAAATGCAGCTAGTGCTCCATCGTGAGATTCAGTCATTCCTTTATCAGATTCAGAACATAGAGAACCCCAATTGTATTGCAGTAACTAACCCTGGTGAACATTTCAAACTTCACAGGAAATTTTTGAGAAAATTGGTGGGATTTTTGTGAATCTTTGTGACAAATCAAAAAGGGAAAAATTGGCCTATAAGTCAATAGGCACAAATATATGGTGTCTGTGTGTATTTATCACCACGTCAACAAGAATATGTTTCGCCCAACATTGGAAGGGGAAAGACCTGCTGGCTGAAGATTTGATTTTGGAGAAAATTTTGGATTATGCGGAAGCCGACAGACTGACTAAAGCATTGAGAGATCAAAAGGACTCCGTATATTTCCAATGTTGGGACAAATGGTACGTTTGGTTGAACAACAGACACCCAAAAAGTCAAGTATAACCAGGATTATGTTTAATATATGTTAAATCTGACTGAAGCCTTGATAGTACAGGGGTTTAGTGCACCCTGTTATTAACACAGCTGCCTGCAATTTCTGCTGGTTCGAATCTCTCCAAGGCTCAAGGTTGACTCAGCCTTCCATCCTTTCTAAGGTAGGTGAAATGAGGACCCAGTTTGTGGGGGCAATAAGCTGACTTTGTATAAAATATACAAAAGAATGAAGGCTATTGCTTAACGCATTGTAAGCCGCCCTGAGTCTCCGGAGAAGGGCGGCATATAAATCAAATTAAAAAAAAAAAGCCTACATACCGTAGAAAGTTTAATATCATGTAAAGTTCCTGTCGCGATCATTTGTTTGACTATTTCTTTTTTTTGATGTATTGTTTTAAATAAATAAAAAAATTTTTTAAAAAAAGGGAAAAATTGGGAAAGGTTATTACTATTCTCTCTACCAGAAACAGACCAAATGCAAGAATATAAAACAACTCAAAATTAATTGCTTTTAAATTAGCAAAAATTCAATTGGAATTCTAAATGTGTACCTAAACTCTGTTTAATCTGAACACCTGCACTAAAAAACAGACTTTCAATATATAATTTCATGCATTGTGCAACTGAAATTCGAGTCTTCAAATTTCAAGTGTTTTAGTAGCCAGAAGCAAGGTTATGGCCAAGATGTCTCCCTTAACTGCTTGGGGAATAGAGAAATGGTAATTACAATGTCAAATAACAGCCTCTGGTTGCATTACCACATTCACAAGGATGACCATTCCTTAACAAAAACCACTAATGCTGCTCAAAATAATGCAACTGAAGGTTCTGCTATTTGACCCTTGTCTAGAAGGTCACTGAGAAAGTATAATATATTGTTCTGAACAACAAAGTTACGATCTTTATAGATTATCGTTGAAAATTAGGAGAATCAGAGTTTAGCTTCCATACATAAAATCCCATGTTCGCTTTTGTCATCTCCAAAGGCAATTGTGTCAGATTGCAGGAGTAGAAAATATCCTGCAGAAATTCTCCTACCTAGAGTTAAAAACTTTTAGTGGGTGGAGAGTAAATGAAGCAATTTAGCACAAGGCAGTTTTCTATAATTATAATGTAACATTTAAAAGTGAGGAGCATTGGCTGTGTTAAGTTGAGTGAATGAGGATGAAGCAAGCCAGGCAGTGAGTGACAACAGCTCTTTATTGTAAGGTGAGAACCCAGCAACTGACCAGGGTAAACAGCTCCCTTTATATACCTTGCAGCTGTGGTGGTCAGCCAATCAGCTGACGGTCAGTTAATTCAAACTGCCCACCCAAAATCTACATACATAACACTCCTCCCCTCCCAGAAGTCACTTGGGGTGGACATTAGCATACAAAGTCTCTCAGGTGACCAGGGCGTGTTCGCATCCTAGTTGACCTGCGCAGTTCAGTCAGAGGTGTGGCGTCGAGCAGGTCAGAGGAACTGCCTGTTTCTCCCTGCTCCACCAATGGAACCTCCGAGAATTCATTGTGGGAGGCAACTTCTTCGGCTGGTCGATCTTCCACGATGGGGCGGCGCTGGATCTCGGGGCCGACATCTAAGTCCTCCGCTTGACTCGGCTTCGGTTAGGTCTAGAGTTCGGTTGGTAGTTAGGGAGTGGTTCGTCAAAGATGTCTTCTATGTCAGCGGTTAAACGCTTCCGTAGCTGATCAATGTGCCACCGCCAAATCCTCCCGTCTCCCATGTCTACCCTATAAGACTTGGGCCCAGTGACCTCCATGATTGTCCTGGTTTCCCAGAGGGGCCTGTTCCCATAATTTCTAGCGAACACTGGCGTCCCTACTGTGAACTCTCTAAGCCTTTTCTCTGCTCCTCTGATGTTGTCGGGAATAACTGGGGTGTAGCCTGTCTAGGACTCCTCGGAGCTTTCTCCCCATTAGAAGTTCCGCTGGGCTCCTGCCTATGGCAGTGCATGGTGTGGCGTGTTGGGCCGTTAAGAATTTGTCTATCCATTCTTGACAGTCCCCGGGGCCTAGGAGTGAGATGGCTTCCTTAGCCATTCTCACAAATCTTTCTGCCAGAGAGTATGTGTCTGATCCCCAACTCTGCTAGGAACCCCTCAAACTGCGTGGCCGTGAACTGGGGCCCGTTGTCTGAGACTAAGGTGTCTGGTAGGCCATGGGTGGCGAACAACTGCCTTAACTCCCTAATGACGGCATCGGTGGTAGTGGTTTTCATGAGTCTGATCTCCAACCACTTTGAGAACACATCCACGACGACCATGAATACCTGCCCATGGAATGGCCCCGCGAAATCTATATATATCCTGGACCAGGGATCCTGGGGCCTTTCCCATTCCCTGACCGGTGCTGTGGGGGGGTCTGGCCTAGACTCCTGGCAGGTCTGGCATTTCCCCACCCACTCAGTGATGTCCTTATCCATTAGGGGCCACCAAACATTACTCCTAGCTAACCCCTTCATCCTCACGATCCCGGGGTGCCCCTCATGCAACAGTTTCAAAACTTTTTCCCTTAGGCACAAGGGAACAATGACCCGATTGCCCCACAATAGACAACCCCCTTGCATTGTCAGTTCACCCTTTTTGTTAGTGAAATTCCTGCCCTCAGTCTTTTCCAGCCACCCCCTCGTGACCCAACTCGTGACTTTCCTAATCACATGGTTTCTGGTTGTGTCAGGGCATTTATTAATCCCATGTTTGGCTCTGGGACTAATTACCCTGGTTTAGAGGAGGAGATGAATCGAGGCTTATTCCAAGTTGCAATAATCTGAAAAGAAACACGAGAAAAGTTTCTAATAAAACTCATTTATTTGTTATAAAGAAAATAAAACACCTCACTAACTAAGAAAAGTTAATTGTTACATTTTTGAAAATAATTCTTGCCGGCTATGTCAGCCGGACCTCTGGAAAAAGAACAAAGGAAAAGAGAGTGTGAGAAGGAATGTGAGTGGATATGGAAACACGTAGCTTACTGATAAGAAGTTGGCAAAGCTACGGAGAGTCTGACAGTCCAGAAATAATGAGTTCAGCTGGCAAATAAAATAACGCAGTGACATTCCCCTTCTTTTGCCAGTTGAGCGAATATCAGTACATCATCAAATAAGGCACATCTTCTCACGCAGATACTCGTGTTGAGCTGCTGGAAGTGGTTTGTTGAGCATATCAGCAATTTGATCATGTGTAGATACATACTGCATTTTGACAAAACCTTTTTTCACTAAATGTTTTATGTTTTGGTAACGAATGTCAATGTGTCTGGACCTAGAACCTGTAAAATGAGATTCAGAAATATAAACCACCGATTCGTTGTCTTCCATCACGGTGATCGGTCGGATCGGGTGTGTCCAGATATCTGTGACTAAAGCATCAAACCAAGTTAGAGAATTACATGCATCTGAAACACAAGCATATTCAGCTTCAGTAGATGAACAAGAAACAAAATTCTGTTTACGTACTTGCCAATAAACAGGACATCCATTTAAGAACATCATATAACCTGAAGTACTTTTACGTGATTTCTTATCACTTGCCCAATCAGAATCTGCATAACAACATAATTCTGCATAATCAGTATGTGTTGGTTCTAACAATAACTTCAAATGTTTAGTGTATTTTAGGTATCTCAATAATTTCTTAATACATGTCCAATGAAACTGTTTTGCCTTACCTACGTGTCGTGATAAGAGATTAACACTAAGTGCAATGTCGGGTCTGGTCCAACTGCTAATGTATAACAGTGACCCAATGACTGAACGATAAAGTATTTGATCCTCGAACTCAGGACTTTCTTCTTGTGTCAAGTTGTGAAAATCTTTTTGCATGGGTGTCTTTGTTGTGTTAGCATCCTTCATGTTGCAATGATGCAAAACTTGTTCAATTTTATCTTCTTGTGAAAGACTAAACCCCTTCTGTGTTTTTTCAATCTGAACACCTAAATAAGTGCTAATGTGACCTAATGATTTCAATGTGAAGTATCTCTGCAAAGCTTTGGCAAAAATTTCACTCATTTGCTTATTTGGACCAATATAAACAATATCATCAACATAAACAAGAACTATCTCATATGCATTGTTAGATCTTTTTGTGAACACGCACTCATCAGTTTCGGACTTAATAAAGCCCATTGAATTTAGTTTGTCAGTAAGACATAAGTACCACATTAAACCAGATTGTTTCAGACCATAAAGACTTTTGTTTAGGAACCAGGTATCCCCTTCTTGCTGTCGGAATCCTGGAGGACTTCTCACGTAGATCTCTTCGTCTAGGTCTGCATGTAGATAAGCCGTGTCAACATCAAACTGGAAAACTTCTAAACCAAGGATAGTTGCAGTTGCTAAAGCAATTTTTACACTCTCAGTTCTAACTGTCGGTAAGTATTTGTGTAGTCCTCAGGATAACGTTGAGCGAAACCCTGAGCTACAAGTCTGGCTTTGTACAGTGACTCACCATTTGGTTTCTTTTTGATTCTGTAGACCCATCGAGTGCCAATGACCTTTTTGTTTGCTGGAGGTTTTGCAGGTGTAAATACTTTAAGTTTCTTTAGACTGTCCATTTCAACCTGCATTGCATCATACCATTTGTCTTGCTCCGAATCAGGGAGCTGCTTGATTTGTGTGAAATTATCAGGTGGAAGTGTAACGTTGCAAATCAAAGGCAAGGGTGCTTTTGTCAGTTGCCAAGAATATCGTTGTGGAGGGATTCCTTTTGTGGCCCTCTTGGAACGTCTCGGAACAACTGTCCAGTCTTCTTCTGCTTCGTCCTCGTCCTCACTTTCGTCGCTAGCATCAGCATCCGCGGCTTGCGAAGACGGAACATCGGGTTGAGAAGAATCAGTGGAATCTTGATCATCAATCTGCGTAGCATCAGCAGTATCATCTCTGGGAAAATAAACTCCAGGATCATTGGAATGAATCCTGGACCAGTCAATATCTTCTTCAAAATTAGCAGATTGGGAAATCACAATTGCATGTTTAGAGTCAATAAATTTGCTCCATTTTGAATTATCATCAATACCCATAAATCTCAGTCTTTTTGCTGCTGGACTTCCTTTTCTTCTTTGAGCTAAGGGAATGTTCACCATAGCATATGAACCAAAAATATGAATGTTTTTAAGATCGGGCTTGTAGCCATACAACATGAAGAAAGGAGTCTGATTTGTTACACTGCTCCAAGTACGGTTGACAATATAATTTGCATACTTGATAGCTTCACCCCAGTATATCTTACCAAGGTTGGTGTCTTCTAGGAGACAACGCATCATGGTTTGCAGTACCTCTCCATTGTGAGCCAATGTGTCAGGGGCCGAAGTCTGATGAATAATTCTATTCTTACGCATCCAGTCCTGGAAAAGCTGAGACATGAACTCGGCACCACGATCACTCTGGATTCTGGCGATGCGAACTTGGTGTTGGGTAGAAACAAGGGTTGCAAAGTCTTTAAAGATCTGAAAGGTCTCTGATTTTTCTTTCATAGGATATACGTATCCATATCTAGAGTAATTATCAACAATTGTTAGAAAATATTTTCTACCACCAAATGATGGCGGGAATGGACCAACTATGTCAATGTGAACCAAATCAAAAATGCGTGTTGACAGGCGTGTAGCGCGTTTGGGAATGGCTGCTGCTTTGGATTTGGCCTTCTTGCATACAGCACAATCCAAAAACACCTTACACCCCTTTAGATCCAAATCTTTTGCGAACTCCGGCATCTTCCTAAGAACATGGAAACTGGCATGCCCCAATCTTCTATGCCATTTGTGGATACACCTAGAATGCAAAGGTTTACCAGTTAGTGAATTCTCAACATTGACATTTTTATGCGGAACCTCAGGCTTGCTCTGAGCAATCTGTTTACCAATTCTATTTTTGTTGGCTTTAGGAGCCTTAGGAATAGCAACAGGATCTCTCTCTGGAGCATCTCTATCTGGGCCTGTGCTCTCCCTCTTTGGAGTTTGCATACTTGCCTGTGTTTGTTTTTTAGGCTTTGGCTTTAAGTAATAAACACCACCAATTAATATGGTTTCAGCAACAATATCTCCATCTTTAACTATGTAGCTTGCTTTTTCAAGGTGGTGAACTTGGAACTTTAACATTCTAGACAAGTGACACTGACTAAGCAAATTACTGGTTGCTGTTGGTATGTAATAAACATCAGGAATGAATGCATCGAGCTCTTCAACATAAACAGTTCCTTTTCCTTTGACCTGACAAGGATGATTTGAAAAAGAGTAAAGTTCACGTAGTTCTGGTTCAGGCTCGTGCATCTCTGTGAAAAGTTCCTTTCTGTAGGTAACATGCAATGCTGCACCACTGTCCAAAGTCCACAGGAGTCGTCTGTCGTACTCTGGTTCAGGTTGTGGATCATTGGTTAAAGCCAATGTGGCGAGTGGAGTTTGTGGATCACGCCGGGGACCACGACGACCTTGTCTTCCACCTCTGTCTCTGCCTCTGGAATCTGTTCCTCTGGGCTGGTATGTGACGGGAGCTGGAACTCGTTGGGGACAATCCCGGGTGGCATGTCCCACACGGTTGCAGGTGTTGCATCTTGGCATCCTTGGAGCGTAGGTTCTTCCTCGGAAGGGGCGCCTAGCTGGAGCTCTTGATGCGGGTGGTCCTCTCAAGTGTGGCATGGCCAACATGAATGCCTCTTCTTCAATTAAAAGTCTACAAACATTGTCCACTGTGCGTTGAGCAATTGGGACTTGGTTAATTTTTGTAACAGCATCTTTCCATTCATAATTCAAAGAGTTAATAATGATGCTGATCATTTGGATATCTTCAATGTTATGGCCTCTTTCTCTCAATTCTGTTCTCAGACCTTTCAGTTTGGTCAAATGTCCTCCAATTTGTTCACCAGGTTTCAATCTCGAACCGTGGAGTTCAGACATTTTTAGTTTTGACTCACCAGTTAGTGGAGAGACAGAAAATGCCTGGTGAGGAGCCTGCACTTGGTACGCTGGCTGTGCTGGCAGAAATGCCTGTGGTATTTGCTGTGCCTGTTGTGGACCTAAAAATGGTCTTGGTTGTGCCATTGGAGGCGGGCCAGGAGGTGGCCCTATTTGCACTTGTGGCTGGGGCATATATGCAGGCATTTGTAGCTGCTGTGGCTGATGCACTGGAATCTGCTGTATTCCAGTTGCCATTTGTGCTTGATCTGCAATATTGGCATGACCTGCTGGAGATGCAGTCATTTGCCTTTGCTGTGTTCCATCTAAAAGGACACCAACACCGCCAGGGGGTGTTTGAGTTTGGGCCTGTGGAAACACTTGTGGCATTTCAGCTTCTTGTAGGGGCTCCGCTACTGTTGCCTTGTCCCTTAGAAAAATTGCATCGCCAGCAGATGGTGCTGCACCTTTGGGCAGCTTTGCATACGAGGCATTGTATGCTTTAGAGTAGGAGTGGTTATGTAAGACATGTGTAACTTGATCAGGGAGACTTTCATGTGACGTATGCAGTGCTCTTTGCCTTAATTGGCCTGACACAGGATCCACCAGAGGGAGTGTCTTTGGCTCTGAGCAAGAAGACAATATGGCGCTTTTTGAAAAATTTAAGTTATCTCCCATATCTTGCTCAAGCATAGATATAGCCATTTTTGCTTGGGATAGCTGCTGTTCATAGAGTTTTATACGGTAGGCTTTCATGGCCAGCTCATCCAGGGTGAGCTTAGAGCTTCGAGGAGAATAATGAATTGTTTCTCTCTCTGTGTGGGAGGAATTTTGCTCAGCAGTGTGCTTTGGCCTTGCATCGAGCGTTACAAATTCAGAAGGTTCTGGGAAGACTTTTTCAGAGCTTGGAAGACCAGAAGAAAATGTTACTGACCTCAGTCGTAAATCATCATCTTCAAAAACAGCTTCTGTCTTATCTGTCTCCATTTCTGTTCCCACGGCTTTTTCTTGTTCCAGGCGTGTGGCTGTAGTAAGGGGCTGGAAATCTGGAAACCTCCTTTCTGCCACCTTCTCAGCAAAATACATTTTGTATTTGTTTTACTTCTGTTTCGGCATCTCAGCAATATAATTAGCGTACCTCAGTAGCTAAAAACTAATTGCCTATGCGCTCTTATCAGAAATAACAAAACAAGGAAAAAGCCATAAATCAAACCATCCTCTGCTACCAGATGTCAGGGCATTTATTAATCCCATGTTTGGCTCTGGGACTAATTACCCTGGTTTAGAGGAGGAGATGAATCGAGGCTTATTCCAAGTTGCAATAATCTGAAAAGAAACACGAGAAAAGTTTCTAATAAAACTCATTTATTTGTTATAAAGAAAATAAAACACCTCACTAACTAAGAAAAGTTAATTGTTACATTTTTGAAAATAATTCTTGCCGGCTATGTCAGCCGGACCTCTGGAAAAAGAACAAAGGAAAAGAGAGTGTGAGAAGGAATGTGGGTGGATACGGAAACACGTAGCTTACTGATAAGAAGTTGGCAAAGCTACGGAGAGTCTGACAGTCCAGAAATAATGAGTTCAGCTGGCAAATAAAATAACGCAGTGACAGGTTGAAGCCCTTGCCACCTCTGCTGAAGTGATGGGCCCCGAGTCCAAGACATCAATCAGCAGGACTGGAACTCCGGGTGTGGGGTCCTCTATCCTGTCCGGTAACGGGCAATGGCTGAGGGCATCGGCGTTGCCCATGCTCACCCCTGGTCAATGTACCAGGCGATAAAAGTATGCTGCCAGGAAGATGGCCCAACATGTCATCCTGGGAGATAGGGCTGCCGGGGTGGTCGGTCCCCTGCTATGAGACCCAGAAGGGGGCGATGGTCTGTGATGAGTTTAAAGTCTCTGCCGAACAGGTATTCATGGAACGTCTTGACTCCTGAGACAGCTGCCAGGGCCTCCTTGTCAAGTTGACTGTAGTTCCGTTCGGCACTCGAAAGAGTCCGGGAGTAGTAGGCAATGGGCAGCTCTAGACTGTTCGGTAGTCTATGGCTCAGGACGGCCCCCACACCAAAGGGGGACACATCACAGACTAGCACTAGGGGAAGCGTAGAGTTGTACTGAATTAGAAAACTCTCGGCTGACAGGAGTTTCTTTACGGCAGCAAACGCGGTAACCTCAGCCTTCCCCCAAACCTATTTGGACTTTTTGGCCAACAGTCTGTGCAGGGGCTCCGCTATTGTTGCCTTGTCCCTTAGAAAAATTGCATAAAAGTTCAATAGTCTCAGGAACACTTGTAGTTCCTCCTTGTCTTTGGGGGTGGGGGCCTCTTGGATCACCCTAATCTTGCTCTCGGTGGGGTGTATGCCAGTTCCGTCTACCCGATACCCCAAGAACTCCACAGAAAGGACTGTGATCATGCACTTGTTGCGTTTGACCCTGAGTCCTTCAGTTCTGAACTTCCCTAGTACGTGTCTCAGCCTCTCCCCTAGTTGCTGTTCATCTTCTGTGGTGATGAGCATGTCATCAAAATATGGGACCACCCTGGGGATCCCCTGTAACAGTCGCTCCATGGTGCTCTGGAACAGTCCTGGAGCTATGCTGACTCCAAATTGGAGTCTGGTATACTTGAAGGCACCTTTATGCGTTACTATAGTCTGTGCCTCTGCGGTAGCACCATCTACTGGCAACTGCTGATACGCCTGCGCAAGATCGAGTTTAGCGAAGATTTTGCCAGGCCCTAGGGAATGCAGAGATGGTGTACGATCGGAACCGGGTAAGCGTTCTGTTGGAGAACCTTATTGATCGTACACTTATAGTCCGCGCAGATAAGCACAGACCCATCCGGCTTAATGGGGGTCACAATTGGGGTCTCCCATCGGGCATGATCGACTGGCACTAACACCCCCTGCTTAATTTGTCCAGGTCCACATAGATCTTGGGCTTTAGGGCGAAAGGTACCCTCCTGGGTTTCAGCCGGATGGGGGCAATATTGGGGTCGAGGTTGAATGAAATATGGGTCCCCACATACTTGCCGAGCCGCTTGTCGAACACGTCCTGGAACTCCTGCATCAGGTCGACCTTCAGGGTGCTTTGCACGTTGCGGACTCCGGTGAATCCCATGCCCAGAGCTCTGAACCAGTCCATGCTCAGGAGGCTTGGGAGCTTTCCGCTGACCATGGTGAGGCGCAGCTTCTCCCAGAATTCCCCGTACTCCACCTGGAACTCGCCGATTCCTTCCACGGGGATGTGGTTCCCTTGGTAATCGTGCAGTCCCAGCCGCTGGTGCCATAGTTGCCATCTCTGGATGCTGGGGACGTCCTTCTTTAGCTTGTCCCAGGACATGATGGTAATTGGGGATCCGGTGTCAATCTCCATTATGCACTCATGCCCCTCGATGTCGACCGTTGTGTAGGTCTAATCCCCGGAGGATGTGCAGGTCTGGCCAATTCAAATGGTGCAGGTCTTCGGATTGGTTCTTGTCTGCTGTGCCGTCTCTGATTGGCTAGCGTTGCTCCACGGCTTGTAATGGGGGTTCTGCTTGGCTTTGCAGACTCTAGCGATGTGCCCCTTCCACTCACATTGCCTGCAAATGGCGTCTCAGAACTTGCAGGTCTGGCACGGATGGGGTCCCCCACAACTCGCACAGGCATCTCGGTGGCCTCGCCGGTCCTGCCAGTCTTGTTCGGTCTGGCAGAACTCCTTGTCTGACTCTTCCTCGCTCCCCATGCTTACGGTTTCCTGGTGAACCGGGGCTGGCTTCTGTGCCGTTCTGCTCTGCATCGTCCCCTGTAGTGTCTTGGCTGCCTTGGAGGAGGATTCGTGAGCCCTCACCTCGTCCAGTGCAATGTGTAGTGTGAGATTTGTCTTTGTGAGCAACCTTCTCTGCAAGCCAATATCTCTCACTCTGCACTCTGCAGATTAGTTGCTCTAGCAGCATCTCATCGAGGTCTCTGTACTCGCACTGGTTTGTGGCCTTGCACAGGGCAGCAACATACTCGCTGATCGATTCTCCCTCATGCTGCAGCCGTTGCCGGAAGTCGAACTGCTGTACGTACTTCGATGGCGTTGGGGCGTAGTGGTCCTTCAGCAGTGTCTGAAGCGTTTGCCACGAGATGGTGTGGACCAAGTTCGGTTCTGACAGGGCTTCGGCCATATCGAACACCTTGGGTCCACAGTGGCTCAGGAACAGGGCTTTCTTCTGCACGTCAGGTAGCCCCTGTAGGTTGCTGGCCACCAGGAAGCATTTGAAGTGGGACATGTAGGATCCCCACTTTTCTTCCGCTGGGTTGAAAGGCGCTGGCGGTAGGTAGGCAGACATCGTCGGTAGATTCTCCAGGTGTTCTGCTCGCTCGCCTGGCTGGATTCGGGTTTGCAGCTCTCTCGTCGGCTCGTGGCTTCAGCTTTTTCCATGGTTCTGGCCTCAAAATCCCACCCTCGTCACCAATGTTAAGTTGGGTGAATGAGGACACAGCAAGCCAGGAAGTGAGTGAAACAGCTCTTTATTGTAGGGTGAGAACCCAGCAACTGACCAGGGGAAACAGCTCCCTTTATATACCTTGCAGCTGTGGTGGTCAGCCAATCAACTGACGGTCAGTTAATTCAAACTGCCCGCCCAAAATCTACATACATAACAGGCTGCTCCTACGGTTTTACCCCAGTGATGTTACAGTCCTTTAACTTAACCATTAGGAAGCAAAGTAAGTTTACTTACTAAAAACCAAACCTAGCAGTAGTTTCCAGAATCAATATGAAACATCTAAACAGCAAATTTAGAGGAAAGAACAGTCTGACTCAAGGAACAGCCAAATTTAAAAACAAAAACAAAAAACCCCTATTCATGCCCAAAAAGAAAACAGCATAGAATCTAGAAGTAGTTAGCACAGTATGATTGTTTTTAAAATATGACACCCTAGAACTTTTCATTTTATAAAGAACAAATACCTCTTCTTGGCCTCAGGAAAACACTGATGACCCTTGCTGAGTATATTACTGACAATCATTTTAGGATTCATTATCAGAAGGCAATGCCTGTAGTTATCCTGTTCAAAAGAAAATAGTCTTGTTCATGCTGCTATTAATGCTGCTATGTGAAATTACATCACCAACCTGATTTTTGTGGAGCTCAGTTAGAACCATATCTCAATTAGTCTCCTCTAGAAAAGTATAATTTAAATTCCTGAAGTTTTGCACATTTCAGAATCCTTAGGAAAAGTTTTTTCAAGTCCACGTGGATTTAACTTAAATCTATGCAGGTAGTAATAATCCTTTCTCTGTCCTTCGGTTAGTGTACATGTAAAAATAAAACTCTGAACTAGAAACTCGATTACAAGTATGTTCTAATTGCCCAGTATGTAGTCCTTCCTTCCTCTTGAAAAAAATGAACTTGAAATTGAAATGGACAGTTCTCTCATCCCTAGTTCTAGTTCTGTTTTATTTCAGATATTGTTGTTCAAGGGTACCTTATCAATTTGTTGGCATGATTGGAACTCCAATCATAGACAGGTAAGAAAATCTTTGCTTCAGAAAACAAAGTGGTTTCTCTCATTTACTTGTTCCTGACATCCATCCAGAAGCAATTCAGTAGAAAAAATGGAAGAGTGCTTAATGATGCCAGGTAACCATGCAGAAACCTGCCTTTTTGAAGAGCTCCAAATGACTCCCCCACCTGGCATCCCTTACCTGCAATTCAGCTGCAGGTTTAACCCCTTTACCCTGGAAAAACCACTAGGTTGGTAAAAATGTTCCTTCAACATTTTTCCCCATAACTCTCCATGGTTGCAACATTACATTTTATAGAACTATTTTTTTTAACAAGGGGATTCCCAGAAATCCCCAACATTCCCAGCCAAATGCCCTTTAGCACTGGGATTATGACACCCATCATGGGTGAATTATAATACGATACAGCTGTTAAAGACATATTATTTTTCCATTCTCGTTCTCTCCCCTAGCTATTCATCTGAGACATGGAAGATATAGATCTTTCAAAAAGATATAGATCTTTTTACAAATATATAGATAAATTTATGTTTGAATTCTGCATCTGAACATATAAAGTTGTACTGGTTTTCCAGCGGTGACGTCAACGTGTTAGGGACGAAAGGAACGGTGCTCCGTTTCCAAAGCCCCTAATATCCTCGCTGCGGGCGCTGATTTCGGCGCTACCGACCCCATAGAGGTCGGTAGAAGAAGGGGAAATTTCTGAGGACCTCGGGGAGGGCGGCAATCCCCCCGAAGGTTCAGGATAACTCCTCTAACTCGGAACGAGGAAGAACCAGCCACCCGGCTGGCCAGAAATGCTGACAGCTGTTAAGAGGGAAGCGAAGATTGAAAAAGAAAAGCATCAGTGAAAACAGAAGTGAGGATTAAAGATTGAAAAGGTATATCTGCATTTTCTAACGGTTGGGAGAAAGCGGGCGGAAGGAACCCTTGAGTAAAAGAGGAGAAAGAGAAGCGGCGACAGATAAGTGGAGTGAAGGGGAGGAATCCATATTGAAAGTGACAGCGCGTAATCTGGTAGTCAGTGGAATCCGAAAGAATCCAGAGGGAATATGGTTGAACGAAGTGTGTGATTGATAACCAGAGCTTTATAACAAAAAGCTGCGAGAGCGAAGGTCTCTGAAAACTTAAAAGACTTAACAGGAGGACTTTTAGAGCCCTGGATATCCATAGAAGAAAGGACGGTGAAGCCATATTGAGCAACGGCAGGGAGAACGCAGTCAATTTAGAACTTATAACATTGTTGCCGATACTTACTGGACAATTCAGATAAAGGCTTCCTTAACAGGATCGAGTTTATTGATCGAGTTAATTGGATAATTGGAAATAAAGTAACAGGACTATTGGATTGAGTTATTTGGGGAAGCAGACACTTGATACTTTTGGCGCACGATCGGTGGGTATTGGACAAAAAGTAAAGTAAAGGGAGGAAAAAGTACGATCGGACGTGAAATACATTGGATTTATAATTTTTGTTTCTGCCACGGCTTATCCCGGTGAGGACTTGAACTGAGGATTATGGAACAAGTGGATAATACATGGATATATTATATTGAAACTATTGACAGTTGAAAGGAAGTGGACTTGAACTATAATTGGATATTTGATATAAAGATTGCCAGAATACAAGATACTACCAAGACCAACTACTAATTACCAACAGTGACTAAGAAGTAATATTTGGTGTATATATACTCACTGCTTTGAAAATCTATACTTATATGACTGCATAACATTACCTTATACTTATCTTGTACCCATTAAGTGAATTATTGCCTTATTAATTTGTTTTTATATATTTATATATTTAGAATCAAAGATATAGACTTTATTATAGCTAAATATAATTTCTATTAATTTGTCTTTATATAGTTAGAATCTCAATGATTTGTTAATTTGTCTTAATACAACTAGAATCAAAGATCTGGATTATATTATACTTATCATAGCTATATTATAATTACAAAAGTATATCCATATACGTATGTTATATAAATTAAAATAAATTGGATAAATTAGATAAGTAAGATAAATATTTAGACAATTGCTTAAGGAATCTACGTTTGACATATGTTTGCATAGTATGACCTTATTTATAAGAAGTGTATATTAATAGATTAAGTGATATATCAACTTGATCTATATATAGTTAGTATTAAAGATTTAGTCCATAGTATATTAGATACATTTATATTAACCACATCCCTTTACCTTCTGAGAGAAATCATATAGCACTTACTCCCTACTTACTAATATACCACTTACTCAAATACTTAATACCAGGGAGAATTAGCTGATGGATTGCTAGAACGCTACATTTTTCCCTCGACCCTCCCACTTAGCTTCCCATGCTGATTGATTTATAAGTACAAAGGAGCCTGGAAAAAAGCGAAAAATAAATTTGGGTGAAATTTTAAAACAGACCTAGAAATATTGACCAGTATATGAAAATCTGGGAAAGAATAAAAAAAGAGATAATAATGGCGACCACAAGTATAACGACAACAGCTAAAATAAGTAAGAAAACACCATCGAGCCAAATGATACTTATGACCTCACCAGCTCAACAGAAAGTAATTGAAACCACAGAAAAGGAGAAGATGAGCCCTGCCCTACAGAACATCCACTCCGCATTAGCAATGATCCAGGAAGGCATGAATAGAATGCAGGAAACCATGGCACATAATCATGAAGAGACCAAGAAAAATCATGAAGAATTGAGGTCAGATGTGAGTGAAATTAAAGATAACATCAAAAATATGGATGAGAAGATAGAACAAATTCAGCAAAACATAACAGAAAACGAGCAGAGGATCCAAAAGGTAGAAGAAAGAGTAGAATATGCGACCAACAGAATGGAAAGAATGGAACAAGATCAAGGGGCATTTAATAAGGAAACTGAGGACGCATTAACCTATCTGGAAATGGAAAAGGCATCATTCTACTTACGGTTTCAAAATGTAGAAGAGCAGAAGGATGAGGATCTAAGTGAAATAATGATTGAGATACTGGCAAAGGCAACCCAGGTGGATAAGGATGAACTGCGAAATGGAATGGATGAAATATATAGGGTGTACACAAACTACGGAAGAAGAAACAAATTACCCAAAGAAATTCACATAAGATTCACGAAAAAATCTATTAAGGAAGAGATCTACAGGAAGATGAGGGAAGAGACAATCATGCACAAGGGAAGAGAAATCATAACTCTCAAACAAATACCAAGAAGAACGAGAGATCAAAGAAGAAATTATAATTTCCTGACCACCCAGCTAAATAAATTTAAAATAAAATTCCGCTGGCTACTACCGGAAGGCCTACTTATCTCCTGGGATGAAAGAAAGTACAAGATTGATAATCTGGAAAAGGCTCAAGAATTCTTTGACCAGCACTTTACAATGGAAGAGGAACAGGAGACAAGGAGAGAAGTGGAACCCGGGACACGGCGGATGGAGAAGGAAGAAAAAGATCTGGAAAAGGCAAAAAGATTGGAGAGAGAAGGAATGGAGAGAGAGGGAGCGAGGGAAAAGACTCAAAGAGTTACCAGAAACACAACAAAGTTGAAAATCACAAATAGATAAACTCGATAGAGATGGAAGGAGAAATAAAAATTATATCAATTAATATAAACGGACTCAACTCCCCAAGGAAAAGGAAATATATATTTACGAAATTGCAAAAATTGGACTTAGATGTGATAACTTTACAAGAAGTACACATTAAAAGACAGCAACAAATATTGTTGGAGAATCAAAAATTAGGAAAATTATTCACATCCCTAGGAGATAATAAGAAGAGAGGAGTGGCAACTTATGTCAAAAACCATTTAAAAGCTAAACAGATATATACAGATTTGGAAGGACGTATTTTAATAACTGAAATACAAACAGAAACAAAGAAAATATTGCTAGCTTCTATCTATGCACCTAATGGAAACCAGAGAGAATTTTACAAGAAACTACATGATACAATTAAAGATTTGGAGTACGAAAATATCTGTGTTGTCAGAGACTTCAACGCAATCGTGAATATACAAGATGACTATCGAAGTAATAAACAAAGTAAGACTCGAAAAAGAATCTTACCGGATACATTTAAGGATATGACTGAAGAATTGCAATTATATGATGGATGGAGAGAGGCCAACAAACAAACCAAACAATATACCTTCTACTCAAATCCACACCAGTCATGGTCTCGGATTGACATGGCCTGGATGACGCCAGACCTCAGGAAGGATCTACAAGACATCGAAATTATACCGAATACATGGGCCGACCATGTATAAAAATAACATGGAGAGGACAGTGAAAGCAGAAGAGGTGGATGATGGACACCGGAATAATAAAAGATAGAGATTATGTGCAGATGATGGAGAACGAACTTAGAATATTTTATCAAATAAACACAAAGGAGCAGACTTCAGTACAGAATCTGTGGGACACTACTAAGGCCTATATAAGAGGCCTCACAATAGCATACACAGCAAAAAAAAAATAAAGATAAACAACAAAAGAGGAAAAAATTAATGGAAGAACTCAACATATATGAGTCACAATTACAGAAACAGCCTGACGACAAAACAACAAGGGAAAAATTGAATCGTACTAAACATGAGTTGAACTTAATTACACAAGCAGAAATCACACAGAAAATGAAAATGGCCAAGCAGAAATACTTTGAATATGCAAACAAAACAGGTCGCTGGCTGGCATACAGACTGAAGAAAGAGAGGGAAAAAAGAATAATATACCAATTGCAGGATGAAACAGGACAACTATATAGTATGAATTTAGATAAAAAATGTATAGTAAGGGAATTCTATCAAAACCTCCACAAGAAGAGACTCAAGACCAAGATATTATGGAATACCTACAAAAAGCAAATATCCAGAAATTAGAGGAATCCCACAGAGAAATACTGAATAAACCAATAACAATGATGGAGTTGATGGAAGCCTGAAAGAAACAGAAGAACAACAAAGTCCCAGGTCCGGATGGAATTCCAATGGAATTTTATAAAAACTGCCAGTCTGCAATAGACGAACTACTACTACAAGTTCTCAATGAGGCACTGCTGGAAGCAGAAACACCTAAATCTTGGGCCGAAACAATTATCTCACTCATCCCCAAAGAAGATACGGATCCGACTAAAGTCCAAAATTATAGACCCATCTCGCTGTTAAATGTAGATTATAAACTATTCACGACAATTATAGCACAGAGGCTGAAAACAATTATACATAATTATATACACCCCGACCAAAATGGTTTTGTCCCAAGTAGACAAATAAAAAACAACATGAGGACAATAATAAATGTTCTGGAATACTACGAGCAAAACATCAATAATCAGGTAGCGCTAATCTTTCTCGACGCGCAAAAGGCGTTCGACAATTTGAATTGGAAATTCCTTATAGCACAACTGCAGATTATGAATTTCGGTGACAAATTCCTGAAAATGATTAAGAAAATATATTCTTCCCAGACAGCGAGAATTATAATTAATGGAGATATGACCAAAAAAATAAGCATCCAAAAGGGGGTAAGACAAGGATGCCCGATATCGCCTCTACTGTTTATAATCTCACTGGAAGTCCTTCTAAAGGAAGTAAGAAAGGAAGAAGAAATAAAAGGACTGAAGATAAGGAATGAGGAGTATAAATTACAGGCTTTCGCGGTTGATGTGGTCTTCATAGTGGAACAGCCGGAAGTAGCGGGAGTCAAATTATTAGAGAAGACAGAGGAGTATGGCAAAGTGGCGGGGCTTAAGATCAATAAACAAAAAACCAAAGTCTTGACCAAAAATATGACAACGACACAAGAGGAAAAATTAGAAGAAGAATTAGGAATGGAAATTGCGAAGAAAGTAAAATATTTGGGAATCTGGCTTACTACAAAAGCAACAACTATTAGAGAGGACAATTACACTAAATTGATGAAGCAAATTAGAAAAGACTTGGAAAGATGGAATAAGGTACAACTATCATTTCTTGGCAGAATAGCGTCTGTAAAGATGAACATATTACCAAGACTCCTATATCTCTTCCAAGTGATACCAATTGGTCCGGGAAAAGATTTCTTTAAGGATCTCAACAAGACAATAATGAAATACATCTGGCAAGGAAAGAAAGCTAGAATTAAAATAAGATGCTTACAGGACACAAAGGAGAAGGGAGGCCTAGGTCTACCAGACTGGGAGCTATATTACAAGGCGGCGGCGTTGAATTGTATTAGAGAATGGATAGATCTATCAAATAGGAGAACGCTATACTTAGAGGGATTTGATCTGAGTCGAGGTTGGCATGCCTTTCTGTGGGAAGGCACAGACAAGCAACATCCGTACTTCCAGAGACATGTAATAAGAGGTGCACTATATAAAACGTGGCAAGGTATCAGAAGGCAACACTATAGTAAAATCGCACGATGGTTGTCACCTATGGAGGCGCTAATTTATCCAAACACTATAGAAATAGGAAAGATGCGGAAATATCAAGAATTGTTGAGTAGTGAGGGAGACCTACTTACGAGACAAGAACTGGAAAGACGACGCATTATGATTGATTGGTGGCCATACCTTCAAATTGAGTCAAAATATACAGCAGACCGGAGACATTATGATTTTCAAAGCCAACCAAGTGAACTAGATAAAATTTTAAAAGGCACAGATGAGAAAATAATATCTAAAATTTATGGATATTTAATAAGGTATAAATTAGAGGAGGAAACAGTGAAAGAAAACATGGTAAACTGGGCAAGAAATATAGGTCACAATATAGAGTTGGACAGATGGGACAAGCTATGGGCAGAAAATTATAAGATGACACTGTCGATTCCATACAAAGAAAATTTATACAAGATATTTTATAGATGGCACCTTCCTCCGGCACGTTTGGCTAAAATGTTTCCAAACACATCACCAATGTGTTGGAAGTGCAAGACACAAATGGGGACATATTACCATCTCTGGTGGTCTTGCAGGAAGGCACAACGCTACTGGCAAGAGATTAAGAGAATAATTGAAGAAACAACGAGGCAAAGTGTAGAAATGAAACCAGAATTCTTTCTATTTGGAATGACTACACCACAGTGTACCAAGGAGATAAAATATCTTACCATCCACATATTGACAGCAGCACGTATAGTGTACGCTCAGAATTGGAAATCCGAGATAATACCAACAGAAGAAAAAATAATAACAAAAATAAATGAATGCGCAGAGATGGATAGGCTCACAAAAGAGCTCCAAGATAAAGAGAACACTGACTTTTATTTAGTTTGGCAAAAATGGTACACATGGTTAGAAAGAAGGATAGGGCCAACAACATAGGACATTAGGAGAACATAACTCAAGAATTGTAGAAATAGATACATGAGATGAGCCGTAGGATTGTATAAATAAATGGTTAATATGATTGTAGAAAGATACTGCTGAACTTCAATGAATGTATTAAGGTATAAGCAAGTAAATTTGTAAATAGTATGATTAAGGAAAATTGGTTAAATGGACATTAATCACCGATGCGAAGGTTTTCTAGAAGTTAGTTGATTGACTCTTTGTTAATGTATAAGTGTTTACATGTATTTGTGTTTTACGCAAATACAAATGTGTGCATGTATTTTCTTTTTGGTTTTTTACATCTGAATTCCAACAAGAAGGGTGCAGCAATGTATTGCAGGTTATAACATTAAAAATACAGCTTGTCTTAAATAGTGTGATACACTGACGTGTGAAAATATAATGGAAGTGGTTGAGAAGAAGTATATTTCCAAGGCAGCAAATATAGGTTGGTGTTATAATCCTTACCCAGAAATTAGTAATAGACATTTTTTTTAAAAAAAGACTTATTTTACTCTTAACTTCCACTTCATCTGGGATCACCTAGTCCTGGCCATATTTGGTCTATTGGAAGTTACTGAATGCACCAATGGGCCACCTGTGGAAACCAAAGCAGAATGAATGTATTTAAAATGGATGTGTAAGCAAAACAAACCAGCAAAGAAAAGGTATGTTCATCGTTCCCTTCTAAAAATAGATATGAAAGTAAAGGCATGGGTTTCTTTTTCAAAAAGTGTCCTAGCAACAAGAAGGAATATTATAGTGCATAGTAATTCTAGGAATGTGGGGAGAGTTGTGCCTCTTCTAAACTAGTTAAATGATAAACATTAGCAGTAAAGAAATGAGTAAGGAAATTTTTTGCTTCTCTTAAGCCAGAGAAAGTAATCCACAGGGACAGGTTTAAAGGCAGATTTGGACAGATCCATTAAAACCATTTCACCAGTTCTAATAATCTTAAAATGAATAAAAATAACAATTAAGCCTTTGCCTGTGATTTTGGCATAACATAAATGTTAACTTTCCAACACAGATTTATTTTAAATGCATTTGATTCCAAAAAAAGAACTTCAGAAAATAGGCCAAGTGTATCATAGATGCATTTCCTTCATTGCTTTTGTTTCTCATAAAACCTTAGGCTGGCTTGTTTATTATGAAGAGAATCTGTATATAACTTGCATAACCAGTATTTCCATTTATTTTTCAAGCTACAGTTGCAGTGTTTTATATGCCCGGAAGAGAAATTGGGGAAAAAAACCCCAGTTTGAAAAATATTTCTAGTATACTTCTCAGAAAAATGAGAATAAGTCACTTTTAAAAGAGAAATGAATAATCCAGTTATGGTAGTCCTCTATTTACAACCATTCATTTAGTAACCAGAGTTATAATGGCACTGAAAAAATGAAATTAACGGCTGTTTTTCACAATCATGACAGTTGCAGCATCCCCCATGGTCACATGATCAAAATCCAGATGCTTGGCAACCGGCTCATATTGAAGATGGTTGCAGCATCCTGGGGTCATGTGATCACCTTTTGTGAACTTCTGACAAGCAAAGTCAATGGTGAAGTGAGATTCACTTAACAATCCTGTTACTAACTTAATGATTGCATTGATTTGCTTAACAACTATCGCAAAAAAGATCATAAAATGGGACAAAACACTTAACAATTGTCTGCACATACAGAAATGTTGGGCTCACTTGTGTTCCTAAGTTGAGGACTACCTGTATGCCAATTCATATATTCTCGTTACATTATTTGGATTGGAATAGAGATCGAATCTGAGATCCAGAGTGGTTCCAGTATGTTCCCAAAATTGTAATTAAAAGAATTGTCTTCTCCTCTCTGCATGCATTCAGGTGTAAACGCAGAGAAAAACCGCCTCCCAAACCTTGTTGCTGAAGCAAGGCCAAGCTTGAAATAAAAAATCCATTAAACTCAGGGAAACTTACTTCTGCGTGGACTTGCATTTTTTTGTAGATAAAATGCTATGTGATAGCAACAAAGAACAAGGTAAGGCATTCTTGACAATTTCCCCCCTTTTCTTTACAGAACCAGATCTTGGCTTTGCTGATTTCAAATCTGTATTGAAGTGGTTTGAAATTACCTGCACAGTCTTATTAGTTTAAATCATTTCAGATACAAATCTCGGCATCTCTACAGATTTTGCATGAAGTTTAATCAAGATGCTCGTTAGTGAAAGCAAGCAGGTAGAATCCCAACAATAAAAAGAAGACGCTGATATATTCTGATCTAATCTACCGTAATAGATGTCTAGCTGGGAGGAGTAGCATCACAGCAGATCACACAGCAGAATCTAATATAAGATATTTGATGTTCATCAAATATTAACTTCTCATACAAAGAAAAAAAAATCCTTGAATGTATTGCAAGGGAATGGTTTTTATTTATCTCTTTTCCTTTGTATACTATTTTTCTCTGTGTTCATTTTTTAAAAAAATAAAGTAAATAAAAAGGGATTATGAAAATAATTTTAAATATTTTAAAGAAAATGAAAGAAGTGTTTCCCCTCCCCCATACAGAACCATAGTTTAAAGTGCCAACCTCCAATCCAATTTCTGACCTTAATTTGACTTTCTAATCCATCAAGAAGTGGGCATTTTAATAACATTTCTAATCCGCAAGATGGTTTGTAACTAGCCATCTAGGGCAGAAGTTGCTTACTTGAGATTTCATGACTAGAAGGGACTTCTGGCTCCCCCACTTCTGAGAAATAAAACATAGCAAAACAGGAAACCTCTATGTGATATCCTAAAATAGGCATAAATCAGATGAGGAAAATGTTTTGATTATGATTATGTGCCATTAATTCATTGTCAATTTCTAATGATCACATAGATCGGCTTTCTCCATGATAATTTATCTCCATCCCATTTTTTCAAATCTCCCAGCATTGCACTCATTGCCATTGCAACTGAGTCCAGTCACCTTGTTACTACTTCTCTTCTTCTCTTTTCTTCCACCTTTCCCAGCATTAGAGTCTTCTCCAGAGAAGTCTTTGAATAAGGTCTCCAAAATGAAAAGTGCTAGTCTCACCCATATTAATGATTAACTCTGTCCACTTTTACTGTCATATCAGTCATGCAGTCCTTAGATTTTACAGATGTCCTCAGCCATTTCACAGTGTTCACCATTGAGTTAACAGAAACAGGATGTTCTTTTCTTTCCTGAAATCCAATTTCTCCTAGTCCTACTAACTTCTCTCTTTGTTGTTATTTCTTATTGTTCAGTTAGATAACAGGAAATTAGCTAGCCATTCCCAGCTTGGTTTAACAACACTGTAGAACCATCTTACATAAAATTACAACCCCTTCTCACCTATCATCTGTCATACTGGCCACTCCGAAATCCCACATTGGCCCTGACTGCAATAGCTTTTCTTTGATATTTTTTCCAGTTACTTCTATTTAGCAATAGCTCAGTGAAATCTTTATGGATTGCTCTGAGTACCTTTTAAGATTATATAGCTATCAATATAATTTGACTGGCATATTCCATAAAATTAATAATATGTTGGAATAAGTTATAAATTATTCAATTCATTTGTATGGGAGCAGAATTAATAGCCAATCAATAGCTGGAAGAGAATTCCCCTCCGCAATTAAAAAAAATCCTATAAGAGAAAAAGTCTAGCTGCCTAATACATTCGGTGAACATAATACGGACTTATGAGCAAGATAACTATGCTTTCCAGGTTCAGAGAATGAGCAATCCATATGCCTCCTTTCACAATTCAAGAAAAACCCCGACTCCATTTTAATAGAGAAAGGTACTTTTACTGAGTATGAACTGAATGCAACCAAAGAAAAGCAAGGTTTGAGGCAATAGGTGCGAAAATCACATATAGAAAGCATCTCCAAAACCCTCCTCCCCAAGGGTCCAGTCAGGATTATCCAATCCACATCCCCCCAAGGTGTCATGTGGGGGTGCAGTTTCAGATGGCTCCATCCTTCTTGTATGCCAGGATGGTTGACCTTGACTGATTATCATCACGCCTTCCAGCTGCAGAGAAAGCACTGAGAAAAACTTTCTCCAATTCACTCCCTGTTACAAGGCATTTCCACCAACTTGCTTCGCCCCTCCCAACTACCGAGACAGCTACCCCCTCCCCACATTACAATGGCAGCCGTAGCAAGCAAGCAATATAGAAGCGGAGGCTGACACTTTGCTTTAATCTACTTCTTTGCATCAAATGTTTTAAATCATTGGAACTACAGTATTTCCCATTTTACTTGCCATAAGATAGACATTGATGAGGATGGTTTAATTATAACTTGTAAGTTTAAATGAATAAAATCTTTTTCATTGTTTGGGGTAAGAGACAAAGAAGAAATGGCTGTCTAGGAGGTTTTCCAAAGTGTGAGCTGTTTGTCCTTTGGGAAGGAGCAATCAGAGAACACGAGATGAGTGAAGAACCTTTTAGTTACGTTGTTATAAATAAATCTACCTTTCCGAAAGTTTTACTGCACTGTTTATTTGTATTCATTTTGGTCTTTTAGGGAGGTGTATACATTAAGATTACACTAAAGGGAGGTTTGATGATAAAAACTTTAGAAATCCCTGGGCTGCAAGGTTAAAAGGCACAAGCTTCCTGGCTTATACTATAGTAACACTTCTTCCTTTACCACGTCTTGATTTTCTATGCCTTTTTCCCATTTTTGCTCAATTTATAGTACACATTTCTTCATAGAAGCAATCGGTAAGAATAATCTCATATAAAAATGATGCTTTATCTTGTACATATATTGCATTTGTGAACTTGAATTCATGTTAGCTGTATTCATGTTCATTGAATATGAACATGGCATTAACAGTAGTTAACCTAATCTTGCGAACCTAATCTTCTTCTCCATAATATTGTACTGCAAACTAGAGCATACAAAACCTTTGCTAGACCAATTCTTGAATACAGCTCATCTGCTTGGAACTCCCAATGTATATCGGACATTAATACAATTGAGCAAGTCCAGAGGTATTTCACGAGAAGAGTACTCCACTCCTCTGCTCACAGCAGAATACCTTACTATTATAAGAATACACCAGGCTTGAAATTTTGGGTTTAGATAACTTAGAACTATGCCGCTTTTGGTCTGACCTAAGCTTGATACATAAAATTATCTGCTACAATGTCCTACCTGTCAATGATTACTTCAGCTTCAACTGCAATAATACACGAGCACACAATAGATACAAACGTAAGGTAAACCGCTCCAAACTCGACTGCAGAAAATACAACTTCAACAACAGATTGGTCAATGCCTGGAATGCACTACCTGACTCTGTGGTTACATCTCCAAACTCCCATAACTTTAACCTTAGACTGTCTACTGTTGACCTCACCCCATTCCTAAGAGTTTCCTGTATTCATAATATATGTTTATACTTATATCTGTTATCTTATACATGCTTGACAAATAAATAAATAAGTAAAAATGTATTTGTATCACAGGCCAGGCATTGTGCTAGTAATGGAATAGACTACAGCAGTCTACTATAGTTTGATTAGTTATCTTGCCAATTAGTTGTAGAACAGTCTACTGGCCTTCTCTAGTATTTTGTTATTGCAAAGTCTAACGTTCCTAAACAGAATGGTCACCAGAATTAAAATCATAGTCCCTATAAATCTGGACAGTCCCAGGTTTGGGAACTCTGTAATACCTAATTTTTTTTTCAATGTATTCTTATTCAGCTTATTTTAGTTCAAGCAATTACATTTCTTGGGGTAAAATTATTGTAGATAATTACTTGAATTTATAATAATCCTAATGTTGATAAAATCTAATTACCATTATGCTGAATGTAAATAAGTTAATTTGAAACACTAACCTATTTACTTCACATTTTAAAATTGGATGCTGGTTCTCACATCTATTATTACAAAATTCTAAGAATTTGAATACTGTACTAGATTTTCTCACGTAGAATTAATAAAACAAAACAATTAGGTAGTTATCAAACGCATTAGTATTTATATTAATTGAAATGAGGGCTCATTTTTTCTTATTCCAAAATAAAAATGGTTTACAACAAGTCAATTCAAGCATAGCATCAATTAGAATGTTAATGGATGAAAGCTAACCATTATCTACCTATATTTGATTATGCAAAAACTTAAAACTTGGAGGCAAGTTAATAAAAAAAAAAGCTTGATGCACAGTGTGCTTCCAGGGCTTTTTACAAGGAATGATGATACTATCTAGGTTGGATAATGAAACATCTGCAAGAAAACAACCAAGCTCATAGTGGACCCCTCATTTTATTTATTTTATAACAGTTGCAGTGTCCCTGGGTCATGTGACCCCCTTTTGCAATCTTCTGACAAGCAAAGTCAATGAGGAAGCCAGATTCATTTAACAGTTGTGTTTACTAATTAACAACGGCAGTAATTCACATAACACATGTGGCAAGAAAAGTCATAAAGTGGGACAAAACTCACTTAACAAATTTCTCACTTCACAACATAAATTCTGGGCTCAACTGTGGTCATAAGTCAAGGATTACCTGTACTCTCTTTTATTGGCCTTTTTACAAGTGTTATAGAAAATGAAGACATGCAATGCAAACAGAAGCAAATGTTGCAAAGGAAAGTTACCAGAATTAAAAGGAAGGAAGTGGCTGTAAATCAAGGAGCACTGTGAAATCTTTCTCTAAAGGATTCTGGTACCTGGACAAAGGAAAGAAGAGAGGAACCAGGATGCAAAGGAGCCTGCACTTCAGTCCACTGGCCTTGCTCACAGCAATTTTTTTTTTCCAGCAGACTGAAAGGCAAAAAAATTGGAATGGTCTAATTTACAGATGGTTACTAAACACATTTAGTAACACCAGATCATAAAAATTATCTTTTTTGGAATGGCTGCAGTTCATAGTAAAGTATTGACTGTCCATGAACCAAAATCTTGGAATTTGCTAAGATTCAGTTATTTAATTTTCCCAAGAATGTTAGGGAAAACCCCTGTCAGAAAGTAGTAGTGTAAATCAGTGTGAAAATATGGTAGCACATTAATGAATAGACTAAGAAAAATAAAAGTTTGCAATAAAATTCCAAGACAAATTTTAAATAAAAAATAAGGCTTGTATTGTTGTTTAATTTATTGAGTACAAATTCGTTCATTTTCTATGTAATAAACTATACTTATTTTCTGAGGGATGTATTGCGAACACTAAATTCAATTTAGCATCTCCATTTTTTAAATTCTAGTAAACCTATTTAATGTTCTGTTGTGTACCACTTTACAGACTTTCATAGCAATAACGTATGAAAATAATTATTAATGAGAAATTAGATGATAGTTGCAGATGAACAGATGCATGTAAACAAGACTTTGTGAACACTCCATTGAAGTTATCAAAACTTGGTATGGACCTCAGAAAATAGAAAAGCAGAAAGCACAAATAAAATGATATCAATGTATTTACTTTGATATTATAAACCAGTCCTAAGTATTGCCAAAAAAAAAAAAAAAAGATCCAAGATAAGGATAATCTGCCTTTGTTCAGACCCTAAGGAATTGTCAATAGTGGTATCATTAAGAAATTTTAGACCTTGGGATTAAGGAGTATTAATCCTATAAGAACCTCTATGTTTGACTTGATATGTCAGTCAAAGCTTTGATGCTTGGCCTGTTTGCTGATAATCTGATCACTTGGGAATTTCCTAATCTCCAGGAATCTGGCTATTGTCCTGAAGTAGTTTTTAGTTTAGTGACTAGTTGTCAGTTATTGTAGACTGCATTGGATTATATGAAAAATAGTCTAACAACTACCTTGTTTTATTTAAGAGTTAAATACAGCTGTTCAACTATACAATCTCATGAGATAGTTTCAACTCATATAGAGTCAACAATGAGATTTATAGTTAAATCTGAGTCTTTCCATTACAAGTCCAATGCATTAATCACTTCACTATATTAGTTTATGCCATTCCTATAACCCACATTAATGAATATTGAGATATCCCTGAAAACTCATAATGAGATCCTCTATGATTGATGAGCTTGTATACAGCTATAGGAATGAGAGACAGTTTGGTGCAGTTTTTTCACTACTGCACCAAAACCTGGGATATGGTAAGTTCTACATTCCAGTAGAAAAAAGTTCCATGAGGATTGGCTCCAACAAGAGTCCAAAAGCTCTAAAATAAACCTCTGGTCCCAATGGCCAACCCAGATTGGATCTTGCAATATTATCCTGGGACATGTATATTTGCCTTCATTCATGGTAAGTTCTTTCTTGTCAAAGGCTGGTATGGAGCCAGCCTTTGAGCCAGTCATACTTCCTCAGCCCCAGGAAGAAGGCAATGGCAAGTCACTTCAGAACATATTGCCAAAAAAAGTACATGGACTAGCCCAGGCAATCGGCAGGAGCCAAGTCACAAAAATAAATACAACTACAGTATCAATGGTGGGTTGCCCCTGGTTCACACCGGTTCTATAGAACCGGTAGTAAAGCCAGCAGGAGGCTCCGCCCACCGACCCTGACATTATCAAAATGCTTCTTGCACGTGTGCAGCCCCGTTGCAAACTGGTAGTAAAGGTAAGTAGAACCCACCCCTGTACAGCATAAAATGCAGATTTGAAAGATAGGAGGGAATAAGAGGAATCATCTATCCTGGTATATTTCACAGTTGCCTGATTAGCAGGCAACTCAGCTGGGATGTCAGAGCTTGGCTGATCAGAGCCATTTAAAAGGAAAAAAAGGCTCTGATGATCACAGGGCTCAGCTGGGCATGGGGGGCGGGGGCAGGGATTTTTGCTACCGGTTCTCCGAACTGCCCGCCGCCATCGCTACCTACTCGCCCGAGCTGGTCCGAACCGGGAGCATTTCACCCCTGCTTCAGACCAACAATCAAGTAAACAATACCCAAATCAAGAAACTGCCAAAGAGCCACCAGTAAATGAGCCAACCAAAGAATATCCAAGACCACTCCCATGCATACAGACAGGTAAGACACCAGAACATAAATTGACAGCAAACAGCACTTCTTACTAGCACTGATGATGTTACCTAATTAGGGTAATGAAACGTCTGCAAGAAAACAAGCAAGCTCAGAGAGCACCAAGGACTCCTCAAATAGTACTTTATAAGCTGATGTTTGAATGGATACTAGATAGTTCTTTCACATCATTAACCAGTTAAAATTATTTTTTCTTTCATTCCTAAGATATTTACGGAATACAGGGAGTATACCTTGGAATGCTGTAAATATGTTTCTTGTGTTTTTGTACTAGCAGGTTAATTCAAAATAGCTTTAAAAAAAAACAGAAAATAGAACCTACTATCCATAGAATCAAGTCTTGAAGGAAGCTTTAGGGAAGGGTCCACCAAAATAAAACTAGATAGTCATGAAATATGAGAATGCTAAACCAAGCAAAACTTAAACTTGTCAAAGTAGAAATGATGTATACTAAGCTGCATATTTTAGGAATAAGTAAACTTGAGAGGACCAAAATAGGCAACTTTATTTCATATGATTACAATACTGATGTCAACTTGCAAAGCTTTCAAGTTGCCATGAGCAGGAGGGAGGGAGAATTTAGGGCCCAGTTTCCTGCTCGGGAGTCTGAGTCTCAAATACTTGGTGGAGCGGTAAGGTCCCAATGACTTATGAAGAATTCATAACTTCATAACTGAAGAATGAGTTTGTATGAAGAACTAGAATAGTAATGATGCTCACAAATTCCTACATATAATCTCAGCTGCATTATTTTTAACATTCAGTGTTTATTTTAACAAAATAAAACCATTTTGATAAAATTAGTACAAAAAAAGTATTGGAATCACAGAAAGTTTTGGATTGGATAAAGAAAACAGGTTAATATAGTTTTCTGAAGATAATTTTTGTTTATTTTGAACATCAGCTTCAAGCAATATAAACTTTGGCCTATAGATAGATATCACTGGATGGATGACCAGAAATCCAAAGGAAACAGGTGTTGTGACTCCAACCCCCGAGGCTGACTTATCGGAGGGAGAAGGCTCCGAACATGAAGGAGAGAAGTTGGCCAGGCCTCCCTCTCCAGGACCCTCCTCTCTGGCAATGCATCAGGTGTCTCCTGAAGGAGAAGAGATTGGCCAGGAGCCAGGTATCTCCTCACAGTCGGACAGTGACAGAGATAAGTCTTGGCTGGATCCACGCCAGTGTCAGAGAGACAGGCGCACGCAGCAGAAAAGGAGGCGTGCCAGAGATTAAGCTAAATTACTGGACCACACCCCACAGGGGATAAAAGGGGGTGAGGTGGCCATTCAGACTCTGTGACGGACAAAACTAACTACTAGCGAGTCACATTGTATCTTTGAAACAACGTTATCTGCCTTGGATTTAATACGGACTGGACTTGACAATTCTTGAACTGTGTGTATCTTGTTTGGGTTTATCTGTCGGAGGAACAACCCCTCCCTCTATGAGTAAAGTTCTTGGCAAGTAGCTACTAGGTTGCTGCCAATCCTCTTATCGAAAGAATTTGTTGTCTGCCAGTTTTATTTAACCCCTGGCTATCTGTTTGTGTGCGTGTGTGAGAAGGGGACAGAACAACAGGTGACAATGAAGTGCAATGAAGTGTTCATTGTGGAATAAATGATGAACTATGAATTATGATGAATTACTAGTGTTAAATAAAAAATAAGTGCTCCAGAAAAGTATAACTTGAAAGACATACAATCAGGATAGAAGATCAACTTTAAGAACAATTTTAGTAAGCTTAATTTTGTAAAAGAAAATCTGAAAAGCTATTGGAGCTATTTGTGATGTAAGACATAAGAAACAGTAAAAAAATGAAATGTTCACAGAGGAAGAGAACTAAGAAAAAGACAATAGCAATAGCACTTAGACTTATATACCTCTTCACAGTGCTTTACAACCCTCTCTAAATGGTTTACAGAGTCATCATACTGCCCCCAACAATCTGTGTCCTCATTTTATCCGTCTTGGAAGGATAGAAGGCTACGTCAAGCTTGAGCGTAGTGAGATTCAATCAGCCAAATTGCTGGCAGCTGGTGATCAGCAGAAGTAGCCTGCACTCTAACCATTGCACCACCGTGACTCTTGAAGGATGGAAACCTTGGGAAATAAGAAGGGTGTATGACAACTGTAGCAGATGTCTCATTTTATAGAGTAGAAGGTTGAAGATCTCCAAAATCCTCTTCTGGAAGCTCCCTGGGTCTTCATTTTTGGGCCCACCTCCAGCTTTGGCATAACAACTTGACTGATTACCTGCTTCCAGGTGGCATCTTACGTGTCATCTACTCCCTAACAAGGGAAAGAGATGGAACCATCACATTCCATGTTGCATTTCAATGAAAAAGATAAAAAGAAAAAAACAGAACAAGGGAGAGAGGGAGAGAGAGAAAAAAGAAGAGAAACAATTTCAATAGTGCAAACTCCTGGTATTGCATCTTAGAAGTATGTGACTTGGTGATTTAGTTCTTTCTTTCCTCTTTGGGAGACAGTCCAATCTCACCAGAAATATTTTACTCCATTAATTGTTGCCAACTATGGGGGTGTCATCACCGTTTCAAGGCCATTGACACAGTGTTGTCCAAAGACATTTCCGCAGTCATGTGGCCAGCATGACATCACAGAGCACTGTTGCCTTCCCACTGCGCTATTGACTACAATATTATTCACTGGATACAGAATTCAATAAATGTATCATTTATTGAACTATATATATTTATATGGTTCTATTTGAAAAACAATTATTTATCCATAGCAATATTTTTGTCTAAAAGAAAATACTTGAGAAATGTGATTAAAAGACAATCAAGTAGAAGTACTTGGACACAGATGCTATGATATTCAGAGATTATTCAGAAAGGTCCTGAAATTCTAGTGTTCAACAACTTTTTCCTCAAACATCTTAAAGAAGCTGTTTAAAGTGGAAAGAGTCAAGGTGCTTTGTCTAGCTTGAGTAAAATATTATTTCTATTCTGGATTTGGAGAAATTTCATGATACCAGGAATAGGCAATCATTAATGCAAATAATAAACAGAAAACTGCATGGTGTAAATTAATGATCTTATGTTTGGAGTACAAAATATGCCCTTGAATTTTTATTGGCAATCATTAAATCATGAAAAATCACATATAATTACCTTCAATTAATTATACATAATGTAACTTTTCTCCTGGCTCAGACAATTCTTCATCTTTGTGATGAAAGGTGATATATTTAAGCATATAGGGGAAAAGAAGAATCCAGAAAAGAATTGAGCTAGTTCTTCGAAGAGCAAAGCCTTCAAAGAAAAGGATAGGTCTCTGCAATTTATATAATTCTATTATTGTATTGTAAAGCAGCCTATTGTTTTTGATTTGGAATCTCCGGCCTATTTAAAGAGAACAAACCATCCTTCTCAATTTTTGGAGTGTGGCCTTCAGCCTACTTCTTGAAGGCCAGGCACCACCCTTGATTTGAAAAATGCTGTACATTTCTGAACTAGAGCCAAGGTAACATCTGTGAGGATTACATCCTTGACGTCACAATTTAAACAAATAATAATAACCTGTCACCTTGACTGTGATGTTGTTGAGCAAAATAAGGAAAATGGTGCCAAAATGAAGTAAATAAGGAAGTGTTCTAAATCAATCAAATGAATATAAATATCTGGCAAGGTGACTCTCATTTTGTATCTGTGTGTACCTATTTAAAGATGTTAAAAATGTTGGTTTTGAAGTGTGTATCAAATTTAATGCCTTTGTTTAATGAGAATAAATAGTCCTGCATTTGAAAAATGGTATTTGATGGTTTTTTAATCCTTTCAAATATTGTTTCATGATTGCACATAGATCTAGATAGGAATATGTAATATTTAAAGCAGCACAGGAAAACCTCCTTTCCCTTGGTAAATCTAAGCTGCCTTAATTTTTTTTTTTTTGGGGGGGGGTTGTCGGTAATATTTTTTTTCAAGTACTTGCCATCAGCACCAATACATTGTTGAAGAATGGAAGAAAAGGGTATGAATAATTAATATCCAAAAAAAAAAAAAGAAAATACTTTTGAAACAGGTACAGATATGCACAAGGTTGTAGAGAAAGTGGTGGCCCTTCAGCTCCTGTGGTCATTGGAGGAAACGGATTATCTAGACCCTTTTCAGTCTGGCTTCAGGCATGGCTACAGCATGGAAACTGCTTTGGTCACGCTGATGGATGATCTCTGGTGAGCCTGAGATGGAGGTCATTCCTCCATCTTGGTGCTACTTGACCTCTCAGCGGCTTTTGATACCATTGACCATGGTATCCTTCTGGGATGACTAAGGGAGATGGGAGTGGGAGGCACCGTGTTATGGTGGTTCTCCTCCTATCTCTCTGGTCGGTCACACTCGGTGTTGGTAGGAGGACAGAAGTCGACCCCTAGGCCCCTCATCTGTGGAGTGCCTCAGGGCTCGGTCCTCTCTCCCCTTCCTATTTAACATTTACATGAAGCCGCTGGGTGAGATCATCCGACGATAAGGGGTGAGGTATCAGCAATACGCAGGGGGTGCTCCTCTGTCCTGGTCCTGTTAGACCTCTCAGCGGCTTTTGATACCATCAACCATGGTATCATGCTGCACTGGTTGGAAGAGTTAGGGGTGGGAGGCACTGTACTATGGTGGTTCTCCTCCTTTCTCTCCGGCCGGTTGCAGTCTGTGTTGGCAGGGGGGCAGAGGTCGACCCCGAGGCCCCACATATGTGGAGTGCCACAAGGGTCGGTCCTCTCGCCCCTTTTGTTCAACATTTATGTAAAGCCACTGGGCGAGTTCATCTGTGGTTTCAGGGTGAAGTACCACCAGTACGCTGATGACACCCAGCTGTACATCTCCACCCCGGACCACCCCAACGATGCCCTTGAAGTGATGTCTCAGTGTCTGGAGGCTGTGCGGATCTGGATGGGGAGGAACAGGCTCAGGCTCAACCCATCCAAGACCGAGTGGCTGTGGTTTCCGACGTCCCGATATAGTCAGTTGACGCCATCGCTGACTATTGGGGGCAAATTGCTGGCCCCCACAGAGAGGGCTCGCAACTTGGGCATCCTTCTGGACTCATGGCTGTCTTTAGAAGAGCACTTGCCGGCCATGACTGGGAGGATCTTTCATCAGGTTCGCCTGATTCACCAGTTGCGTCCCTTTCTGGATCAGGACTCCCTACACACAGTCACTCATGCCCTCGTTACCTCCTGCCTGGACTATTGTAATGCTCTCTACATGGGGCTCCCCTTGAGGAGCACCCGGAGGCTCCAACTGGCACAGAGTGCGGCCGCGCGGGTGGTTATAGGAGCAACATGGCGCTCCCGTGTGACACCTCTCCTGCGCAAGCTGCAGTGGCTCCCAGTGGTCTTCCGGGTGCGCTTCAAGGTTTTGGTTACCACCTTTAGAGCGCTCCATGGCTTAGGACCTGGCTACTTACGGGACCGCCTACTACCACAAACAGCCTCCCACCAGCCGGTACGCTCTCATAGAGAGGGGCTCCTCCAGGTGCCATCAGCCAAACAATGTCGACTGGCGGCCCCTAGGGGGAGGGCCTTCTCTGTGGGGGCACCTACTATCTGGAACGAGCTCCCCCCGGAGATACGGAGGATCCCGGATCTGCGCACTTTTTGCCCCAATTTAGTGGGGCTTTCAGAAGTGGCAGTAAAAATGTTTTCTACCTCAACAGACAAAACTGTACATGAATTAAGTGCAGAAGTGTGTCCCATTTACTTTGAATCAGCTCACATTCAGATATAAGTGAGTAAAAGATTGTAGCATTAATGGAGTGTACTATTCCCCCTGTTCTCTAAGCTATGGTGAAATACAATGGTTCATATTAATGCACTCTTCTTGTATATCTATCCTGTTTTTTTTTTAAATGGTAAAACATTAATGTATTGCATATATTCAGATAGAGTTGATCTTTTAACTAAGTCATAGGATTTGAAATTAGATCCATTAATGAAAACTGGCTAAGATATAGGACTATAGGACTATAGGACTAATAAGGTCTAACAAGGGAAAAAAATGTATGTACCTTAGTGGCAAGTAAAAAGAAAAAAACACTGATGGAAGGAAATAAATGTGATAGCATCTTCAAGAGGTTCGAGAGTGTGCATGTGCCCACATCCATAATTCTATGCGCCCTGCCCTGCGTGATAGCATCTTCGAGAGGTTTGAGAGTGTGCACGTGCCCACATCCATAATTCTATGTGCCCTGCCCTGCGCATGCATGCATGACCCCCCTCCCCGCCCCCCGCTCCTGGCACACAATGGCCCGGTAGGCCCGTTTTTCTTTCTCACCTGGCTCCAGATCCTCTCTATGCATCTGGGGAGGGCAAAAACAGTCTTCTTCGAGGAAATAAATGTGATAGCATCTTCGAGAGGTTTGAGAGTGTGCACATGCCCACATCCATAATTCTATGCGCCCTGCCCTGCGCATGCATACATGAACCCCCCTCCCCGCCCCCCGCTCCTGGCACACAATGGCCCGGTAGGCCCGTTTTTCTTTCTCACCTCGCTCCAGATCCTCTCTATGCATCTGGGGAGGGCAAAAACAGCCTTCCCCACCCCCTCGGAGGCCCAAAACAGCCCGTTTCCCAACTTCCAGTTGGACACGAAGTGACATTTTTTGTTGTTCCCAGTCTCCAGAGACTCCTAGAGAGGCTGAGCTGGTGTGCCAGGTGACATGGCTCCATGTGCCACCTGTGGCACGCATGCCATAGGTTCGCCATCATGGTACTAGGGCTTTTCTTAGATTATTATATAAGAATCAATGCAATGCATTTCACCCATTTGTATAAAACCTATCTTTTCTTCACAAAAGTTGCTGCACTATGCTATACTTTCTCTCACTTTCTTTTGAATTCTGTGCTTGATTCCCACTTTTATGAATCATTTTAAAGTTTCTTTCATAAACCTAATTTAATTTCTTGTCATAAACTGGCATCTTCCTTTGATTATGTGGTAAATGATAATAATAAATAAAGCATCGAAACCTGACAGCCAGTTTAAATGCTGCAGATGGTGACACGTAGCTGTGACTCATAGATGCCATGTGAAATTCACATGAGTAATTATTTCCTTCCAGCAAATATACTAGACCCATACAGTCTTTTAGGGCAACTACTTAAGAACAATTTCCACTCCTCCAAATTTTAATAAACTTATATGAGTTTCTCCACTGGGAGGATATACCAGTCTGTTGTTCTTTACTTTTTAAAATCAATTAATTCCAGGCTTCCTGAGTGAGCAGATTTCCTGAAGAGGCAAAAGATCAGTTTATAATTATGACAGATTATGCTGGGTAATTCTATAGAAAGTTTCTTGGTGTTTCTTGTGAATTTTTATTTCAATATTTGAATCCATTTGGGATGTTAGAAAGGGTGGCATGACAGGTAATTAGCTAGCATAATCTTTAAAAATGGCATATTTTAGCGAGCAATGTTTCCTAATATTGCATGAGCTGTTTTCCTGTGTACCTTTACTTTTTCTGATTGCAAAAGAAAAATTGTCATTTGGAATATGCATGCCAAAAAACTCTGACAACCCAATTTAGTGGGGCTTTCACAAGTGGCAGTAAAAATGTTCTCTACCTCAACAGACAAAACTGTACATGAATTAAGTGCAGAAGTGTGTCCCATTTACTTTGAATCAGCTCACATTCAGATATAAGTGAGTAAAAGATTGTAGCATTAATGGAGTGTACTATTCCCCCTGTTCTCTAAGCTATGGTGAAATCCAATGGTTCATATTAATGCACTCTTTTTGTATATCTATCCTGTTGTTTTTTTAAATGGTAAAACATTAATGTATTGCATATATTCAGATAGAGTTGATCTTTTAACTAAGTCATAGGATTTGAAATTAGATCCATTAATGAAAACTGGCTAAGATATAGGACTATAGGACTAATAAGGACTAACAAGGGAAAAAAATGTATGTACCTTAGTGGCAAGTAAAAAGAAAAAAAAACTGATGGAAGGAAATAAATGTGATAGCATCATCCCCCAGCCCCACTCAAATTAAGGTGTGTGGTAAGGAAATCAGATCCTTTCTCCCCCTCTTTTTTGCAGGGAGATAGACCAGTATCACAAGCAATTTATAAAATAATGTTTTATTTTTTAAAAAAAGAAAAGAGAGAATGTTAACAAAACATTTTAAACTTAGTGCTGCTGTGTTTTTATTTTTGTGTGGGCTTTGTTTCATACCGTATTACATTGCCCCAGGGGTGAAATCTATTTATGTTCCCTACCGGTTCAGAAGTGCGTGCTCCACATACGTCATGTGCAATTTTGGACCCTCTGTGCATGTGCAACGCCTTCTGTGCATACACAGAGGGTAAAAAATACTTTAAAGGAGCTGTTTGGCACTTGGGTTCAAGCTGTTCTTAAACTATTAAACTCTATAATTGTGGTAGAATATAGTCTGGATTCCCAAGAGGAAGAGGCTGCATTCTAGAGCTAAGAAAGCATGGAAAGTTTGGTTGGGAGAAAAAGAGTTTAAATGGCTCCTTCCTAGAAATTCTCAGATATATATCTATAGTAACGCAAATAATTGCCTTAGTTTGGCAAGATTTCTATCTATACTTGAGGAGCAATAAATGAAACTATTCAGAACTAACTACATGTGTCTTTCTGGATTCTGGGGACTCTGATAATAATGGAACTAAAAGGTGCTATGGATGAGGAAAAAGCCTCATTAAATAAAATCAAAATGAATTTTAAGATGATTAAAAACTGCAACTCATTAGAAAAAGATGGGAGTACTAGATTTACAAATGAAATTGGATTATGACTTATAAATTTATAAATGTACACAAATATTAAGTCAAAAGAATGATGTAGATTATTGTTAAATTTTTGGTTTTTGAATTATTACTTGCTCACTATAATTCTTCATAAGACCCTGTCTTATATTTTTTTGAACCCTGAAATAAGCGCTTGGCCTTATTGCCATGCACTCAAAAGCCCGATTGGGCTTATTATCAGGGGATGTCTTATTTTGGGGGAAACAGGGTAGTTCTCTCTTCTTCACTCCACTTCAGCAGATAACATTTTCATACTCTCCCTCTGAGTTCTGACCACAGTTTTCAAAAGGAAAAGTTTTTCCTTTATAACAAACAAAGAAAGGATTGGATCATCTGCTTTTGAGAGTGAAGCTGAGTAGCATACAACTGTACCTTGTGCAGATGTAGACTCCATACCTGAGATGAGTGAATGTGTGTTTAGTGTATTTGAGTTTATCTCACAAAAATCATTGATTAGGACATTGAACTCTTATACACCAGTCCATCTATTGAATATATATAGGTGTGTATGTGTGTGTGTGTGTGTGTGTGTGTGTTTCTCTCTCTGTGTACATGTGATTAGCCTGAATCAATCCATTGCAGGAGGAAGACTATTTTATTGAAGATTATGGATATAATCTACCATACTGATCTAGTGTAAATGGGTAGATAGACATTTTTGATTTTCCTGTCTAGGACTCAGGACTGAATGACAGGCAGAAATATTGTGCCTATAAGGGAGAAATAGAATTTGTAGTTTCCCAGTTCTAATCCGGTGTCTTTAATTCCTGCACCAAACTGGTATATGTGTGTGTATATGTGCAGACACACCCACCAAGCTATCCATGCACCCTCTCTCACTGATTCCTTCTTTGTAGGGATATTAGAGAGATTTTGAAATCCTTTTATATTACCATATTTTTCGGAGTATAAGATGCTCCGGACTATAAGACATACCTACCTGTTTTGAGGAGGAAAACAAGAAAAAAAAATGTGCCTCTGCCTCCCAACATCAATCCAGTATTCATGTGGCCCGTTTGCCACGACCTGTTTGCTGCAGCCCATTTGCTGCAGCCAGTGGTGGGATTCAGCCAGTTCGCACCACTTCGGGAGAACCGGTTGTTAACTTTCTGAGCAGTTTGGCAAACTGGTTGTTGGAAGAAATTATTAGGGCAGAGAACCGGTTGTTAAATTACTTGAATCCCACCACTGGCTGCAGCCCATTTGCCACCGCCCATTCGCTGCTGTGGCCCATTCACCACGACCTGTTTGCAGCCTCTGCCGCCTGTTCATGTCTGCCGTGGCCTGTTTGCTACCACTCATTTGCCGCTACAGCCCATTCGCCACTGCCATGGCCTGTTCAGCACGGCCCGTTTGCCGCTGTTGTGGCCCATTTGCTGCAACCTGTTTGCTGCGGCCCATTGGACACCGCCACGCAGACCATTCTAGAACAACTGATCAACACCACACCAACCTCCCTCCCCCCTGCTGCAACATTCATTGTATAAGACACACCAAAAGCGGGGGGAAGTATGTCTTATACTCTGAAAAATACAGTATTTCCTGGCTATTTTTATTTTGAAAAAAGTAATGACATTAGCTGAATGTATCATTCTCCTTATTGAACAAAGCTACTCATCTGGAATGTTGAGTCCTTAATACTAGATTCCCATAAACTCAGTTCTCAATGCATTTTCTAAATATTCCAGATTTGAGGTTCATTTGATGACTCTAATGTTCCCTATAAAAGACAAATGAATCTGTAATAAAATAATGGTATAATTATAACGTTTATAACATGGAGTTTCATATGCAGTTAAAACAGTTTAAGGAACCAGAAAAGGGTATTCCCCCTGCTTGTAAGAGAGACATGTGCAAATCTGCAACCCTCCAAACATTAAAGCTACAACTTATACTTTCTCCTCAGACTGACTCTTTTGGATGTGAACATCCAGCAATACCTGAAAGGTTGGAGATTGGCTACTTTAGTTTGGATTCCAAAGTCTTCTACTTTCAGTAGAAAGCACTTAGCAAGTTTCTGAGCATTATATCATTTCATTTTCATTTAATTGTTTTTCTAAAAAGAATGTGATGGATTTGTTAATTACCTTTTTTATGAAGCAACTTAGATCTGAAATTAAAGGAGCTTTCATTGCAAAAAAATGGTCTTCAATTCATTTAGGCTGCTTACTTTCTTCGCTTGCTTTATATTAACCTGTGGATATATCTTCACATACCTGTGAAGAGCATAATCTTTTTTTAATTTTCATGAGCCTGGGCTTAAGCTAAAGAGTATAATAAAACTATTTACTTCAGGCAAACTTCTCATTTAAAGAAGGGTGGTCCTCCCTTCCCAACAATAATACAGAAAGTTTCATTATCTATCCAATCTTGTGTAACACATTATGCATGAATGTAGAAACTCATAATAATTCCTCCGGTAAGCAATCTGGTAATCAAATATAGCAAAAAAGGTGTTGGCAGTGGTCATATGTAGGAGGTACTCTTAATTGTTTTTCCAAAGTAAACTTGTATATTATAATTAAAAGAAGAAAGTCTTTACAGATGGCAAAAATAAATCCTTTGAAATGAGTCTATGATTCTATCAGCCTCAAGGTCAGAGCCTGAAGGAAAAATCCATAGTTTGCACACTGCAAATATTTTTTATGATTACATTAGGCCACCTGATCCTCCAAGTAGTTTCCTGGCACAGGTCCCGGAAGAGGCTGTGGAGGGAATTGGAATATTATTTTCAATTCTGTTCATGGAAAGAATGGCATAAACATGATGGAAGCTTTATTTTAAAGTGAAAAGACTTGTATTGTCCAAGATGAAAGTCATTCTTATAATTGGCCAATATCTGAGAAATATCTTACCTTCTCTAAAAGCTTACAGATTAATTTTTCATAGATATGTTTGATATCTACAACCAAGCCAGCTTTTTCTGGGGATGGTCCCATATTACAGGACAAATAACCACATCAAATGAAACAAACACCCACCTTATTACGATATAGGATGGAGTTCAAAACTTACTTATTTTCATATGCGTTTCATGCTACTGTTCAGCTTTCATATTATGGTTCGTTGCATAGCCAGCCAGATATTAAATAGTGGATTTGACATTTTTATCCACCTATTGAATCCTTCCCAAGGATCTCAGATAGGCAGATGTGAATTCCTATGATGATGTTAAAGGTATCGTCACAGGATGTAAACTATTCCAAGTAAAGCTTAAATGGGGCTCCATTGGTTTTGGGATTGCACGCATGGTGTCTATTATATTGGTACCACTTTTGCTTTCTTTTGCCATAGATGTTCTATTTCTATTTGTAGCTCTTTGTCTTTTGTTATTTTCTTTATTTCTTTCTCTTCTATTCTGCTGTCTCCAGGTACTGTTATGCCCACTATTAAGACTTTTCTGTATTTTTTATTGACAGTTGTTAAGCTGGAGTGTTATATGACAAGTGTCTGTCTTTTTGAATTCTAAAGCCCCGGAGCAATTTAGCTTCTTTATTTTCTATGACTTTCTCTATTTTATGGTCTCACCAGTTCTTGCTTGCAGTCAAATGATATTTTTTGCAGATCTTCCAGTGCAGTACTGTTGCTACTTTGTCATGCCATTGCTTGCAGTCAGTCTGGGTGATCTTCTTGCAGCAGCTAACCAGGTTTCAGCTTCTTTGCAGAGACAGCATGCTGTCTTCTCAATTCTGGCTTTTTATGTATTTGTTCTTAAATGTTTATTTTATTTATTATTATTTTATTAATCAAATTTCTATACCGCCCTACTCCCGAAGGACTCAGGGCGGTGAACAGCCAAGATAAAATACAGATAATCCAAATATTAAAAAAGTCCCTTAAAATTATTAAATATTTCGGCCGAAACACAGATTAAAATACCCAATTTATAAAATCACAAATTAAAAAATTTAAAAAATTTAAAAGATGGGGAGTTAGGTCAGGCCAGCTTGCTGAAATAGAAAAGTTTTGAGAGCACGGCGAAACGTGCGCAGGTCCGGGATCTTCCGTATCTCTGGGGGGAGCTCGTTCCAGATGGTAGGTGCCCCCACAGAGAAGGCTCTCCCCCTGGGGGCCGCCAGTCGACACTGTTTGGCCGACGGCCACTGACGGTCTTGTGCAGCCTGAATTAGTCCATCTATCTCTTTCTACAACTTTCCTACTCTTTTTTTTCTAGTCATCCTGTCCAGGGCCCTTAGTTCTGCTTGAATCCACTCCACTATTCCAGCAGTGACTGGAATTGCCCAGGTATTGATTGCCTTGATGGCACTTCCTCCACTGAGTTTGGATTTTAAGATCTTCTTCACTCTCTTGATGCATTCATTTCTAACCTTTTTCTTTACTTCATTGTACTTGGTGTCAGTTTGAAGGATGCTCAAGTGGTTATAGCGATTGTCTTCATCCAGATTCTTGATATTATTTCCATAGGGCATCTTGAATAGTGAACAGTTTTCACTATTTTCCTTTGTTCCATGGCAAGCATGGCACATTTGTCCAGTCCAAACTCCATTGCAATAGCTTGGCTGTAGATATGGACAGTGTTGATTCTATTTCAGATGGTGTTGTTATTGTTGTCGTGGTGATGGTAGTGGTGGTTTTTGTCCTTATTTTCATTTTTAAAATATTTTTTACTGTACAATAGAAGCTACCCAGAACTGGTAAAACAGTAGTTACCTCTTTAATTTCCCCCCATCAATTGTCCATCTTTTCCTGGCCACCCTCTTTCCATTAATGAATTTACTTTATTGACAAATCATCAATCAGGAGTATGAAGTTTGCACAAAAGGACTTTGCATGCAGGTCGTATTTTATTATTATTATATAATAATAATAATAATAATAATAATAATAATAATAATAATAATAATAATAATAATTATTATTATTATTATTATTATTATTATTATTATTGTTATTATTATTATTATTATTATTATTATTATTATATTTCCATACTGCCCTTCTCCTGAAGGACTCAGGGCGGTGTACAGCCAATTTAAAAACACAAGACACAACAATAATTAAAAATTAAAATAATTAAATAGATTTGGCCGATTTAAAACCCCAAAAATTAAAATACCCCAATTTAAAATTATTATATTGACAGCCCTGCCTGGCGGAACAACAGGGTCTTCAGTGCGCAGCGGAACACCCGGAGGTCGGAGATCTTACGTATTTCCGGGGGCAGTTGATTCCACAGGGTTGGGGCTCCCACAGAGAAGGCCCTCTCCCTGGGTGTCGCCAGCCGACATAACTTGGCTGATAGCACCCTGAGGAGACCCTCTCTGTGGGAACGGACTGGTCGGTGGGAGGCTATTGGTGGCAGAAGACGGTCTCGAAGGTACCCGGGTCCTATGCCATGGAGCACTTTAAAGGTGGTAACCAACACCTTGAATCGCACCCGGAAGACCATTGGGAGCCAGTGCAGCTTGCGCAGGAGAGGTGTCACGTGGGCACAACGAGGTGCGCCCATAACCACCCGCGCAGCCGCATTCTGGACCAGCTGGAGCCTCCGAGTGCTCTTCAAGGGGAGCCCCATGTAGAGAGCATTACAATAGTCCAGCCAGGAGGTGACAAGGGCATGAGTGACCATGCGCAAGGCGTCCCGGTCCAGAAAGGGCTGCAACTGGCGGATCAGGCGAACCTGATAAAAGGCCCCCCTGGCCACGGCCGTCATATGCTCTTCTAAAGACAGCTGTGCGTCCAGGAGGACACCCAGCTTGCGAGCCCTCTCTGTGGGGGGCAAAGATTCACCCCCAATAGTCAGCGATGGCACCTGCTGACTATATCGGGATGTCGGTAGCCACAGCCACTCGGTCTTGGAAGGGTTGAGTCTGAGCCTGTTCCTCCCCATCCAGACCCGCACGGCCTCCAGGCAGCGAGACATCACATCAAGGGCATCGTTGGGGTGGTCTGGGGTGGAGATGTACAGCTGAGTATCATCAGCGTACAGGTGACACTTCACCCCAAAACCACAGATGATCTCACCCAGCGGCTTCACATAAATGTTGAACAGAAGAGGTGAGAGGACCGACCCTTGTGGCACTCCCCATGCGAGATGCCTCGAGGTCGACCTCTGCCCCCCTGCCAACACGAACTGTGAGCGGCCGGAGAGGAAGGAAGAGAACCACTGCAAAACGGTGCCCCCTACTCCTAACCCCCTCAACCACTGCAGCATAATACCATGGTCGATGGTATCAAAAGCCGCTGAGAGGTCTAATAGGACTAGGACAGAGGAGCAACCCCTGTCCCGGGTCCTCCAGAGATCATCCACCAACGCGACCAATGCCGTTTCTGTGCTGTGCCCCTGCCTGAAGCCCGACTGGTATGGGTCTAGATAGATAGCTTCATCCAGGTGCCTGGGCAGTTGTCGTGCCACCACATTCTCAACAACCTTCCCCACAAAACGAAGGTTGGAGACCGGACGATAGTTAACTAATTCAGCCGGGTCCAGGGAAGGCTTCTTGAGGAGGGGCCTCACCACCGCCTCTTTCAAGGCAGCGGGAAAGGCACCCTCACTCAGAGAAGCAGTTATAATCCCCTGGAGCCAGCCTCGTGTAACTTCCCGGGAGGCCAGTACCAACCAGGAGGGACACGGGTCCAATAAACATGTGGCGGCACTAATCCTACCCAGAACCCTGTCCACATCCTCGGGAGCCACAGGATCAAACTCCTCCCAGATAATATTCTCAAGACCTACCCTCGTCTCCTCCCCCGAACTCACCCAGTCGGAGTCCAAGCCTTCCTGAATCCGAGCGACTTTATCGTGCAGGAATTGCACAAAATCCTCAGCTTGACCCTGCAAGGGATCCTCCCGCACTCCCCCCCAAAGAAGGGAGTGGGTCACCCTAAACAGGGCGGCTGGGCGGTTCTCTGCAGATGCGATAAGAGTGGAAAAATGGTTAGATTTTGCCACTTTTATCGCCACTAGGTAGGTCTTGATATAAGACCTCACCTGTGTCCGGTCGGAATCAGAATGACTAGTCCTCCAAATGCTCTCTAGGCGTCTTTTCCGACGCTTCATCTCTCTCAGCTCCTCAGAGAACCAAGGAGCCAATTGAGATCGGCATCGGGTCAGAGGCCGCAAAGGCACGACATGATCCAAAGCTCCGGTGGCCGCACTCTCCCAGGCGGCCACCAGCTCTTCAGTCGAGTCGTGTGTCAGAGTCTCAGGAAACGGCCCAAGCTCCGTCAGGAACCTTTCTGGATCCATCAGGCGCCTGGGACGGAACCATTTAGTCAGTTCCGTCTCCCTGCGGCAGGGGGAAGCGGTAGGAAAGTCCAAGTGAAGGAGCGAATGATCTGTCCATGACAAGGGTTTAATGTCTAAGTCCCCTCTACCAAGATCATTCAACCACTGACCAGAGATGAAAATCAAGTCCAGAGTGTGTCCTCCTATGTGAGTGGGGCCTTGAACTAACTGGGTCAGGTCCATGGCCGTCATGGAAGCCATGAACTCCCAAGCCACCTCTGACGTCTCACCCGCAGATGGAAGGTTGAAATCCCCCATGACAACAAGTCTGGGGGTATCCACCACCACCCCGGCGATGACGTCGAGTAGCTCGGGTAGGGTCGCTGCCACGTGGCAGGGAGTCAGGTACGCAGTCAGCAAACCCATCTGCACCCCATGGCCCCACTTCACAAAGAGGGACTCACATCCGGCTATCTGAGGAACAGTGGTCTCCCTCGGACAAAGACTCTCCCTAATAATCACCGCCACTCCCCCACCCCTCCCCTGGGCCCTTGGCTGATGAAATGCACGAAAACCTGGTGGGCACATTTCAACGAGGGGGACCCCCCCCTTGGCCCAACCAGGTCTCCGTAATACCTGCCAGGTCCGCACCCCCCTCCAATATAAGATCACAGATGAGGGGGGCTTTATTGACAACTGACCTGGCATTACATAACATCAGCTGTGGACCCTGGGCCTGAGACTCTGCACAACCCAGGCCACGAGGCACGCATTGGGGACCGGAGTGTGCAATTGCTCGTAAACAGCGTATGCGCACCCCTGGCACATGATATGGTCCCCTGCGCCCGTCATACCTGCCCCTCCCACTCATTATTTCAATTATATTGCCCTTCTTGTTATCCCCCTGCTCCCCGGATAAATTTTCTTTCCTGACCCCTCTGCTGCAGCCAATCAGGCTGTCACCCCGCTCAGTAGCTATCTGGACCCCCCCAGGTCCACTTTCACAACCCCCCCTTCCTCCCGGGTCCCCTTAAAATTTTCTTTAAAAATTTAAATAAAAAACCCCTCAACCCCCTCTTCGCAGCATGCCAGTCTTATGGCATATGTCCAGTCTTCCCAATTCCCATATGGCAATAAAAGCAATATTGTTTTTGATAGTAGTGTTTTTAATCTAAGACAAATTCTGCCTCTTTTTGTTCTCGTTTTCAATTTTAAAATCATCTCCTCTCATAGTATTATACTTTTAAAAATTATTTGTGAACTGCCCAGAATAATACATTTGAGATGGGCAGCTATATAAATTGAATTTATAAATTGATTTATAAAGAAATAAATGATTGTTCGGAAATAAGTTCTATAGACTAACTTTTGTGTAAATGCCTTAGAACAATTGAGGCACCAATGGAGAAGAAAAGGAAGAAACTATTATAAAGATACTATTATTTGATGGTATTCATAGCACTTGTAACTGACAGTTATAAAAAGTCAAAATGAAAGAGACTTCCAGTCTGCAAAGGCTTTTCAAAGAAAATCACAATAAACATTTGATACTAAAATATTTCTTGGTGTTTCAATGCAAAAAAAAAAAAAAAAAAGGAGAAGAAGACAAACGAAACTTTGATTAAAACCAGGTTTATGGAATGCTTAATTCCACAATAAGGCAAACATATGGGGGAATCTTAGCACGTTCTCTAACAGGAACATACAGTCCTTCATTGTCCAATCAGGCAAACATCAGTGAATAATCTGTTGGATCATTATGCAATACTGCTAAAATACATAAGAATCTTTCTACTACTTTTATAAATCATGTTATAAAAATTGTTTAATAAACAAAGGGCTTTTAGAACATTGTAAACTAAAGTTTATGACCACATTGACTTTTGTGAACCATATTTGTTTATATGAAAACAAAATTGGTTAATTTTTAAAGTGCCATACAACTCTATTTTTTTCTTGCAAAATAGTAACTTGTAAATATATTAAGCTAGGTTTATGACTTTTTTTTTAATTTGATTTATATGCCGCCCTTCTCCGAAGACTCAGGGCGTCTTACAATGCATTAAGCCAGTGGTCCTCAACCTTTTTATCGCCGCGGCCCGCTGAGTGCGCGCAGGGGTGGGGGCACGGCCCAGGAGCTTTTGCGCACGGCCCATTGCGCACGGCCCAGGAGCCTTTGCGCTGCAGCGTTCATGTCCCCCGGCCGCTGCGCGGCCCGGTGCCAGGTACTCCACGGCCCGGCACCGGTCCGCGGACCGGGGGTTGGGGACCACTGCATTAAGCAATAGCCTTCATACTTTTGTATATTTATACAAAGTCAGCTTATTGCCCCCACAATCTGGGTCCTCATTTTACCTACCTTAGAAAGGATGGAAGGCTGAGTCAACCTTGAGCCTGGTGAGATTTGAACTTGCAGTAATTGCAGGCAGCTGATGTTAATAACAGTGCTTTAGTCTGCTGCGCTACCAGGGCTCCTATAAATTGTTTGTATGATCATTATTTATATTATTTATTCATAAATATGATCTACCTCCTTCTTTCTGAAGGACACTTTAAATGGAGTCAGGACTATTCACCTTCATGAGCATCTAATAGGAGTGTTTGTTCTATCCTGCTCTGAAATTGAAATTTCTAGTTCTAGTTCTACCTTAGGCATGAAACCATTTGGATGACTTTGAGCCAGTCACATCCTCTCAGCCTTAAGAACATGGCAATTGTAAACCACTTCCACTTTTCCAACTTCCATCCCCCAAAATACAAGAACATGTCTCGGCAGTCACTAGGAATGACTCAAAATATCAGAGCCAATGGATAGACCAAATAAATATATCTGGAAATATACACTATGGAAAAATTATGCTCCTAAACTGCAACAGTCATTATATGGTGTTCTGATTCTTGCCACAAGTAGATATAAAAAAGCAGAAGAGTCAGCAGATAAAAGAATCAAAGAAACAATAGCAAGTGGACAAGTGGAAATGATAAGGAAAGTGATTTGAAGAACCACTTTCAAAGGTGAAAGCAATTTCAGGAAATAAAGGCCTGAAAGGATATGAGGAGCTGGTGTAAACAAGTGGTCTTCGTGGTGTGAGGCCAGGAGAGACAGCAGTAGAGTGGCGGCCGTGACAACTGTGAAGGGAAGCAAAAGCCATGTGGGGCATTTTCAGAAGAACGAAACCCAAGCAGAGTCAGCAGCAGCTCCAAGCACAGAAGAAAAGAAAGAAAGTCACTCTTAAAGAAGGTGGCAGTCATGGCTAGGAGAGCAAGGATAGCTAGGAGAGCCTTTGCACAACTTTATGTTGTGGGTCAGTTGCGGTCTTTCCTGGATTGGCTCAGTCATTCAAGCCCTGGTCATCCCATGTCTGGACTATTGCAATTCATGCTAAATGGAGCTTTCTTGAACAACATTCAGAAGCTTCAAGTGGTGTAGAGTGCACAGTGTAGGTTGTTCTTAGCCCATGTTACATCACTGCTCTGCGAGCTGCATTGGTTGCTGGTTTGCTACTGGGGACAATTCAAGGTGTTGGCTATTACCTCTAAAGCCTGTATGGTATGATTCCAGGTTACTAGAGGAACTGTCTGGGACTGGCCCACCCCACCCATGCCAGCAGTGAAGGCATGCCATGGCTCCTGCCCTCTGGAACATCTTACTCCCTGTGATGAGATTGGCTCCCATCTTTCTGACCTTCCAAGAGAGCCTGAAGACATGGCTCTGCCAGACAGGTTGGGGCCCTAACAGAGGAGCAGCACACTGGAGGTAGTTGATGACTTAAGAGGCAATCCCACCTTCCCCCCCAACTCCATGCATCCTTCTTCCTCCCTCCTCATTTTTAAACTATTTTTTAAATTTTTTTATTATAGTTCCATTTTTATCATTTTAGAAATATTTATCTTATGGTTTTAATACTTTTAATGCTGTAAGCTATCCAGAGTCACCTTGAAACAAACAAACAAACAAACAAATAATATTTGAACTAATAGTTTCAGGAAAATATTAGGCATCATAACATAAGCATTATAGGTTGGTTATTGTATCAAAAAATAAGCATAAATCTGTATTCATTATTTTTGCAAAGTTCTATTTATAGACAGAAGGTCAGGGAGCTTGAAAAATAGGCAGAATGTCAAGTTAACATAGAATATTTGGCTGGTGTGTCTGCTAAATCCTGGAACAATACAAAGAAGAATAGACAATTGTGTCCTAAGAAAAGAACAGGCAACCTCTCATGCCTGGGCCAAAGCTCTACAGTAGAAGTCATCTCTCGTAGCGTGTTGCATGAAGTCAGAGGCAGAAACAGGTGTATAGAAAGAAGAAAGTGTCAGAAGAAAGGTATGTTGGAAAACAAAAACAACAGGGAAAAAGAATCAGAACTGTTGTCCAACCTACAACAGGTGGCTTCTGGTCTCACCTTCTGCTCCTAGACCTTTCCCCCTCTCCAGGGAATATAGCCTGCAATAAAACACCTCTACCATTAATTAACAGATCTCATATAAACACCATATATTTAATGAAGTCATGATTGGAAAAGGGAAGGAGAAAGAAGATATATCAGAAGAAAAGGACTGGGAAACAAGGAAATAAAGTAAATGAAGCAGTTAGTCACTGGGGCAGAAGCATTTTATATGGAACTTTGGCCATATCTGGTAGAACAGCTGAAAAAAAGAATTACACCGGGAGCATCAGCTATTACAATAATTAGATGTCAATTGACTCCCATGAGCCATTTCAAAGGTCCAGTTCTATGGAAATTGAACAAAATGGAACATTTGACACATTTTCCCTTATGTGTTTATATACATCTCCAAATTCTCTACAAATAAATGCAAACAGAAAGCTTTAGCCTTTTCCTTCTTTGACCTGTCTCTCAGCTTTGATCTCTTACCACCTAAGAGATGAAATACAATTAAAAGAAAATAAAAATAAACATATGTATTCAAAATATTACGTGTTAGATTTTGGAAAAAAATCATTCCAGATGAATTTACCTGTAGACTTTTCCACAACAAATTATGTAGAAAGGAATGACAGAAGTCCAGACCATTGAAGACTGACTTTTTGAAGAACCTGTGAGAACAGATCTTTTGAAATAGCTTTTGATTATGGTTTAGCTATATTATTTAAATCCTTTTCATTAAAATACCCATTAAAGAGCTCAAGGTCAAGGTTAACATCTGAATAGGTTGATTGTGTTGTTTTAAAGACAAGCTTTAAAAAGAGACTGCAAACCCCCAGAGAGATGATTATAAGATGAAAGTTTAATTTCACACATACTTCTTAACTAAAGCAAAACCCCTTTGAAAAACAAATGAAAACAAATTTTATTTTTCTATTTTTATTCTTATTCTAGACTGAATAAGAATGATTGAAAAAAAATCCTGAACAAATTTTTCAACAACTCTAATATAAACTTTTATAAACTTAGAATAGCCATCTACAGCAGCAGCAGCCATTTTAGTTACTCATATCTATTTTGGTCCAAATTGAGATTTTGGCACTTATCTTTAAAATTTTGAATGGTCTGCCAGGCACTTGGCGTCTTGAAGGAACACTTCTCCCAATACCAGTCAGCTTTTATTAAGTGATTTCATTAGAGGCCTGATGGATGCCAACGAAACCCTTGGCTTTTGTGATGTTCAAATGAGACATGTCTTGCCTATAGACAAAATGTGTTTGTAGTTAGACTACAGAACATAGCTTTTTGTTATTCATTATTAAAAAGGAATATACCACCACAAACAAAGAAGAAATATCATTTTAAAAAACATACTATGTTCTTATTTATAGAACCATATAATTGTACAAGCTGTTACAGATGGATTATAATATTAGGGAGTCTTTATAATCTAAATGTTCTCAGATGCCAATGCATTGTGTGGTACCAAATGACTAGTCATCCATGGAGGCTAAAATCTGTCTCTCACCAATACTTTTTAGAGAGGATTGTTGTAGCCTTTAAACAGCCTGTCATAAAGTCATTTGTCCAAGATGAGCAGCCTTAAATATACAATAAGGATTAAGCAAAAAATTCAATTGAAAGAAAAAAAAGTATGCTATTGTAAAACCTCTGCGAAATAGTGTGTAATGTTGTAACATTTTTCCCATGTGTGCACAAAAATGCATGTGGTCAGCTGGCTGCACTGATTCCTACACACATTACTCCCCAAGGCTTCCTCTCACAATTCCTAGACTTGAAACTTCACATAATTCGGAGAGAGGTCTGTTCATAGGTGGTTACCATCACTTTATGGGGCAAAATTTCCTCTGTTAGACAACTTTACTGATTAGTCTTGTAGAAACTGGCATACATAAAGATATATTTATTTATTTGTTGCATTCTGAAAGACTCATAGTAAAGCAAAATTCCAGTAAAGCAATATAACTAAAAAAATGATACAAAAGCTTAAGAGTGACGCAAAGAGCCATGGAAAGATACATGCTCGGCATTGCAAGACAAGATAGAAATACCTGCACATGGATTAGAGGACAAACAAAAGTATACAATATCATGAAAAGAATAAAAGAATTGAAATGGAAATGGGCTGGTCACATAGCAAGAAGAACTGATGGCAGGGGGACCAAGGCAGTCATAGAATGGATCCCACTTAATAGAAAGCGTCCACAAAAGAGACCTAAAACAAGATGGATTAACAACATCAGTAAGTATTGCAGGCCCAATTGGCAAAAGAAAGCTCAGTACCGTATTGGTTGGAAGAGGCCTTTATCCTGCAGTGTAGACAATGGCTAAAATGATGATGAATATTGATTGATTGATTGATTGATTGATTGATTGGTTCGATTTATATGCCGCCCTTCTCCAGAGATTCAGGGTGGCATACAATGTGTTAAGCAATAGCCTTCATACTTTTGTATATACCTGCTTAGTAGGGCTTTCGCGCCCCCCCCCCACCCAAGCGGTGTTCTTTTTTATACAAAGTCAGCTTCTTGCCCCCACAATCCGGGTCCTCATTTTACCTACCTTGGAAGGATGGAAGGCTGAGTCAACCTTGAGCCTGGTGAGATTTGAACTTGCAGTAATTGCAGGCAGCTGGCAGCTAAGTGCTATTTAATAGCGCTTTAGTCCGCTGCTCCACCAAGGCTATAACTAAACAAATACAGTAACTCTGTAACAAATCCATCCTAAAATACTACCAGCTCAGCCAAAAAAGTGATGGATGTCCTCTTTACTTGCTTTCAGAATGCAAGGAAGGTTAGAACCACATGGACATAGAGAGAGGGGGGAGCTACTTGTGAAAATTGTCTCTTGTCTATCCCTCCTGCTCTGTCCTATCTCTGTAATAGGAGGATGTTCTTAACAGGCTCTCTCTAGATGTTGTTGTTGTTGTTGTTGTTGTTGTTGTTGTTGTTGTTGTGTATAGATAAGTGAGAGGGAGGGAGGGAGGGAGGGAGGGAGGGAGGGAGGGAGAGAGAGAGAGAGAGAGAGAGAGAGAGAGAGAGAGAGAGGGAGGGAGGGAGGGAGGGAGAGAACATTTACTGATGAAGTGAAATGCTGTAGCCTAAGCCCTAAAATTTGGCCCGTAGCAAGAAGTAGGTTGCAAAAGAAGAAAAAAGATGCATTTGATTAAATATAATTGTTATTACCATGTTTCTCCAAAAATAAGAGCCTTATTATTGGGGGGGGGTCTTATCCCTAAACTTCGGCCCCAGAGCGCCGATCGGCTACTTCGCCAGTGCTGCTCAGGCTGCTGCCTCAAGCAATCTTCCCGTGCAAACAGCACAAGGTGAGGAGGCGAAGGTGTGTGTGAAGAGAGGGAACATGCCCCACACACACCTGCCCCAAACGGAAATGGGGCACTTTTCTTTTCTTTGGGCAGAAAGTGGCCGTGGCTTACAACAAGCGGGTTTTCTGATCTTGGGAATGCTGGGGTGAACGAAGGCAGAATTGGGAATTAAGGCATGAAGTTCAGGCAGGGAGAAAAGAGGACAGCAGCCGGATCGCCCTCAGCCATCCTCACAGGTGCCGGATTGAGGTCGCCCTTCGGCTAGGGGGGCAGGGCACTTCCTCCTCTTCCTCCTTCCCTTCTCCAGCTTCTGCTCATCAGGGATTGCCTGGCTAAGTCGGAGTGGCTGCCCTGGGGACTCTGGCATCCCGGCATCATCGTCGGCATCATCGTCGTGGCTGCCTTCTCCCCCCACCCCGCCTGAGCGGTGAATGGCAGGGGCGCGTGGGGCATGTTCCCCCTCCCTTTCCCCCATCTCACATTGTGTTGTTTGTGTGGCAGCTGCACATGCGTCTAAGTATTTGGGGGGGCTTATTTTTTGGGGGGACTTATTTTAGCACATGCACTCAAAAGCCCAATTGGGCATATCGGGACATGTCTTAGTTTCAGGGAAACACCATAGTTAAACTGAATTAATGTTTAATGCAGTCCCCTTCTACTCTATTGTCAACACATTTTTAGAGCCGCTTTTAGTGTCACAGATTGTTTTCCTTTATCATTTATAATGCCATATTTAGAAAGATTTGCTATGTCAAGAAGACATTGACTTGAATATTTCTATAGCTGAGATTATGTTCCTTCTAACAGATGCTAGAATCATGGAGCATATAAAGGGGAGGACGGTTGCATTGATTCAACACTTTTCCACAAATACTTGGCAACAGTGTGTAATTCTAGCAGACAATGCTGATTTCTATACATTTATGCACATGCGGAGACAAGGCTATATTGAGAATCTCAATGACAATTCTGACAAAATCTTTGTGCAAAATTGGGTTCATTTTGGGGCAAATGAAAATATTTTAGTTTTTGTACAGAAAAATAAAGTGAAATGCAAATATTTAATTGAAATTAATTTTAAAAGTTGTAAAGTTTTAAAGGTGCCATGGTGGCACAGTGGTTAAAATAAAATATTGCAGGCTAATTCTGTCGACTGCCAGCAGTTTGATTCTCACCGACTCAAGGTTGACTCAGCCTTCCATCCTTCTGAGGTTGGTAATATGAGGACCCAGATGATTGGGGGCAATAGGCTGACTCTGTAAACCACACAGAGAGAGCTGTAAAACAGTATGAAACAGTACTGTATATAAGCAGTGGTGGGATTCAATTTTTTTTTACTACCGATCTGTGGGTGTGGCTTGGTGGGCGTGTCAGGGGAAGGGTACTGTAAAATCTCCATTCCCTCCCCACTCCAGGGAAAATTACAAAACAAGGAAATGTGATATTCATGTTTCTAATAAAATTATATTTGGAACACAATACAGTTCTTGGCATGTAAGAAAAAGAAAACAATGACAAATTTGAAGGAGTTCAGGAAACTTATAAAAACATAATTGTCTTGCTTGAGGCAGAACTGATTTTTGAAAGTAGATTTAAATATATTGCTTATTCAAAAGTTGGTTACAGAAGGAGACAAAAAGATTAAGGGTTGGCTTAGGACAGCAAATTGTTTTGCATGTTTGGATTAAGAGAATTTGTTGTGTAGACAAAAACTGAGTTCCGTTACAAAAAAACCCCTCTAGCAATATAAGGAAACCAATTTAAAAACTCTTTTAAGTTGGCAATTTTGATAGAAGTTCAGACAGCAATTGGGGAAGTAAGAAGCCATCTGGACGCCAGAGAACAATCAAAATGATTAGAAGGGAAAGAAAGAAAAGCCATTGTGACTACTTTAAGGAAGCTCAAAATGTCAGGCAGACCGTAGCCTGAATTTCTTGACTAAAATACCAGGGTGAAGTATTTTCCCCTGTTACTCACTACTTCCTATTATCTTCTTCAGTCGGCATATTTCTGTGTTTATTTGATTTTATTTTTCTTATTAATTTGTTTGTTTTTCATGAAAAGCTTTAAGTGGGGCAGACCCAAGATTGAAATAACAACTCAAAGAACCAGGAGGATGTAGATTGCACTGAAAATAAACTTGTCCTCTGCTATCCTTGCAGTCTACTATTACATCTTTCCGAACAGAAGTCCTTTTGTGTTTGGGACAAATGTGAAAAGCAGGATTAATGAACATTAAATTTGGTAATAAAAGCAGAAGAAAATGGTACCAGATAGAGTGGTTTGTGGCCTACAATGGCTTCATCTGTCTCTAAGGAAATCTCAGCATGTTCAACTATCAAAGCTAGCCAGGCCAAAAAGGAATATGAAGCTAGTTTCTGAATGGGTCACAGATTGTTTGGAATCCTGCAGTGTCAACATCCTGGCACCAAGCAACCATCTTGGCACCTGATTTTCCCTTTCCTATATATGGTGCTAAGCAAGATGTTCTTAATGTATTGTGAAATGGGAGCAACAGGTTGAAACTAAACCCTGGCAAGACCGAGTGGCTCTGGGTTTGGGATTCATTGGATCAGGGAGAATTGCCACCTTTGGTCTTGGATGGGGTGGCACTATCCCAAACAGACCCTGTGCATAATCTCGGGGTTCTTATGGACTCACGACTCCTGCTCCAAGAGCAGGTGGTGGTGGTGGCCAGGAGGGGTCTTTGCACAATCGCAGGTTGTGCACCAGTTACGCCCTTTCCTGAACAGTCACTCATGTCCTAGTCACTTCATGTCTTGACTATTGCAACATGCTTTACATGGGGCTGCCTTTGAAGAGCGTCCAATTGGTGCAAAATGCAGTGGCCCACATAGTTTTGTGCAGACCCTGGTGTGCACATGTATCACCTCTCCTGCAGGAGCTGCATTAGTTGCCAATTTGCTTCCGTGTACAATTCAAGGTGCTGGTTATCACATTTAAAGCCCTTCACGGCTTAGGACCAAGTTATCTGAGGGACTGTCTCTTGCCGGTCACATCTACCTGATCCAGTGGTGGGTTTCTACTGGTTCTCATTGGTTCGGGTGAACTGGTAGTGGTAATTTGGCCTGGGTTGCTGAACCATTAGTGACTGCTGGCTGGCCATGCCCCCGAACTGGTAGCCCGGGCACCACTCACTTGCCCCTCTCACTCACCCGCCTGACTGCTGGGAAGCGGCTCTCAAAGAGGCGGTGGTTGGGAGGCTTCTCACAGTCGCATTGAAAAAGAAAAAGCCTCCCAGTTAAGTGGCTGCAGTGGCTGGGCGCAGGCTGCCCAAAACTACTGGCGGGTGCCAAAAAAACCACTCCTGTTGCCACCCTGTTCTTCACACTGGCCGCACATGCGCATCCCATTGCCTGCTGTGTTGCGCTCAGACTGACACAGCAGGCAATGGGATGCGATGGCAGAGGCTTTTTCTTTTTCAATGTGACTGCGAGAAGCCTTCCAGCTGCCGCCTCTTTGAGAAGCACTTCCCAGCAGTGGCGGCTGGCTGGAGGCCGCCAAAAACTACCGGAGGTCAGCTTGCCTTCCAGTTTCCGGACCAGCCACCACGGGAGGAAGGTAAGCAGCCTGAAGAAAGAGGCGGTGGTGTGGGAGGAAGTGGGACTAGGGTTGGGGCTGCTGAAGGAGGGGAAATGGGGTGACACATTTGACTGATGAAGGGACACCAGGGTGGCATGCAGGAGGAAGCCTTTGATAGATTAGGCCAGGACTGGGCAGAAAATAAGTAGATAGGTAGAAATTCAAAAATATTTCCTACCTTTTTCTGTGGGCTAGGTGGCTAGGTGGTGTGGTCACGTAACTGAGTGGCCATGGCTGTGAGTGACATCAAGTTGGCCATGCTCACTCAGTCACATGACCACCAAGCCATGCCCACCAAGCAAGCCACACGCACAGAACCGGTAGTAAAAAAATTTGAAACCTTCCACTGACCTGACCCATCAGAGCGGGGAGGCAGAGAATGCTGTGGGTCCCATCCCCGTGGGAGATACACCTGGTGGGACCCAGAAGAAGGGCCTTTTCAGTGGTGGCTCCTTCTGTCTGGAACATCATTCCCCCAGAGATTAGAATGACCCCCACTCTAATACTGTTCTGGAAGGCGCTGAAGATCTGGTTCTGCTAGTGGGCCTGCGGAACCCAGAACGGGATGGAGCCCATTAAATGGCTTGTGTGATCTGCTGTCGCCAGGGCAGGAGGCTGCAGGTGGGAGATGATTTTATTATATTATTTATTTATTTATTTATTTATTTATTTATTTATTTATTATTTTATTCAATTTTTATACTGCCCTTCTCCTGCTGGACTCAGGGCGGTGCACAGCCAAAGATAAAAACAGCGCATACAAAATTTAAAATTTTAAAAGAATTAAACTAATATTGGCCCAATAAAATTTAAAATTATCCCAACTAAAACCAATTTAGCAATTAAAAATATCTAAAGGGGGGGGGGGGTCAAGCCAGCCCAGCTTGATGAAATAAAAAAGTTTTAAGGGCATGGAGAAAAGCACGGAGATCTGGGATCCTACGTATCTCCGGGGGCAGGTCATTCCAAAGGACCAGTGCTGCCACAGAGAAGGCCCTCCCCCTGGGGGTTGCCAACCGACATTGTCTGGCCGACGGCACCCTGAGGAATCCCTCTCTGTGGGAGCATACTGGGCAGTGAGAGGGTACCGGTGGTAGAAGGCGGTCCTGTAAGTACCTAGGCCCTAAGCCATGGAGCACTTTAAAGGTGGTAACCAACATCTTGAAGCACACCCGGAAGACCACCGGGAGCCAATGCAGCTCGCGCAGGAGAGGTATCACATGGGAGCGCCCCATCGCTCCCATAATCGCCCACGCGGCCACATTCTGCACCAGTTGGAGCCTCCGGGTGCTCCTCAAGGGGAGCCCCATGTAGAGAGCATTACAATAGTCCAGACGAGAAGTGACGAGTGCCTGAGTGACCGTGCGTAAGGAGTCCTGATCCAGAAAGGGGCGCAACTGGCGAATCAGGCGAACCTGATAAAAAGCCCCCCTGGCCACAGCCGGCATATGCTCTTCTAAAGACAGCCGTGCGTCCAGGAGGACACCCAAGTTGCGGGCCCTCTCTGGGGGCCAGTAACTCACCCCCAATAGCCAGCGATGGCACCAGCTGGCTATATTAGGATGCCGGAAGCCACAGCCACTCGGTCTTGGAAGGGTTGTTTCTCCCCATCCAGACCCGCATGGCCTCCAGGCACCGGGACATCACTTCAAGGGCATCATTGGGATGGCCTGGGGTGGAGATGTACAGCGGAGTGTCATCAGTGTACTGATGGAACTCCACCCCAAAACCACGGATGATCTCGTCCAGCGGCTTCACATAAATGTAATGTAAATGTAAATTCATATTATATGAATTTATTTGATTCTTTTTATTAGTTTTATTGTTTTAAACGAGGTTTTATATTCTGTAAGCCGCCTTGAGTTGCAATGGGTGAATAGGCGGAAATATAAATTCAATAAGTAAGTAAGTAAGTAAGTAAGTAAGTAAGTAAGTAAGTAAGTAAGTAAATAAGTTTCTCTCATAAATGTTCTAGCAAAGTGTACATGGTTTTATGTAGCTTTCAATATCTGTTAATATTCACTTTCTGATTCATCCTAGGAAAAATCTTTACTCTAGCTATTAGTTGATAGTTTAATGTATTGTGTTTTACTGAGTTTCTTACCGTTCTTTTATCTAAATTACATATTTCCTACTTACTACTAATAAACGACAGTTCATAAATATCCCTAATAATAAATAAACTAACGGGAGAGTAGGGCCAAGACATTTTAATTTTTTCTTTAGGCCTGTTATTTATAATAGCCAATGTTATTTATTTGTTTTATTTATTTATTTATTTTAATTTCTATACTGCCCCACTCCCGAAGGACTCAGGGCGGTGCACAGCCAAACAATAAAACACATACATACAAAATTTAAAAGTAGAATTAAAATCAAATTAAATAATTTTGGCCCAGACAAATTAAAACCCCAAACTATTTAAAACCAAATTTTAAAATTGAATATATAAAATACTAAAAGATATTTAAAAATTAAAAATCTTTTATAAAAGAGGGAGTAAATTAGGCCAGGCCCGCCTGGTGAAATAATAAGGTATTTAAAGCGCGGCGGAAGGTGCACAGATCCGGGATCCTCCGTATCTCTGGGGGGAGCTCATTCCAGATAGTAGGTGCCCCCACAGAGAAGGCTCTCCCCCTGGGGGCTGCCAGTCGGCATTGTTTGGCCGACGGCACCTGGAGGAGCCCCTCTCTATGGGAGCGTACCGGCCGGTGGGAGGCTATTGGTGGTAGTAGGCGGTCCCACAAATACCCAGGTCCTGAGCCATGGAGCGCTTTAAAGGTGGTAACCAAAACCTTGAAGCGCACCCAGAAGACCACCGGGAGCCAGTTCAGCTCACGCAGGAGGGGTGTTACATGGGAACGCCATGTCGCTCCCATTACCACCTGCGCGACCGCACTCTGCACCAGTTGGAGCCTCCGGGTGCTCCTCAAGGGGAGCCCCATGTAGAGAGAATTGCAATAGTCCAGGCGGGAGGTGACAAGGGCATGAGTGACCATGCATAACGAGTCCCGATCCAGAAAGGGACACAACTGGCGAATCAGGTGAGCCTGATGAAAAATCCTCCCAGTCACGGCCGTCAAGTGTTCTTCTAAAGACAGCCGTGAATCCAGGAGGACGCCCAAGTTGCACGCCCTCTCCATGGGGGCCAATGATTCGCCCCCAATAGTCAGTGATGGCACCAACTGACTATATCGGGACGTCGAAAACCACAGCCACTCGGTCTTGGATGGGTTGAGCCTGAGCCTATTCCTCCCCATCCAGATCCGCACGGCCTCCAAACACCGGGACATCACTTCAAGGGCATCGTTGGGGTGGTCTGGGGTGGAGATGTACAGCTGGGTGTCGTCAGCGTACTCATGATACTTCACCCCAAAACCACGGATGATCTCACCCAGCAGCTTCACATAAATGTTGAACAGGAGGGGCGAGAGGACCGACCCTTGTGGCACCCCGCATATGAGGGGCCTCGGGGTTGACCTCTGCCCCCCTGTCAACACAGACTGCGACTGGTCAGAGAGAAAGGAGGAGAACAACTGCAACACAGTGCCTCCCACCCCTAACTCTTCCAGCCGGTGCAGCATGATACCATGGTCGATGGTATCAAAAGCCACTGAGAGGTCTAACAGGACCAGGACAGAGGAGCATCCCCTGTCCCGAGCCCTCCAGAGATCATCTACCAATGCGACCAATGCCGTTTCCGTGCTGTACCTGGGCCTGAAGCCCGACTGGAACGGATCTAGATACGTCGTTTCATCCAGGTGCTGGAGGAGCTGTTGCGCGACCACACTCTCAACAACCTTCGCCACGAAGCGAAGGTTGGAGACCGGACGATAATTTACCAACATTGCCGGGTCCAGGGAAGGCTTCTTGAGGAGAGGCCTCACCACCGCCTCTTTCAAGGCGGTGGGAAAGTCACCCTCACCCAATGAAGCATTTATAATCCCCTGGAGCCAGCCTCGTGTCACTTCCCGGGAAGCCAGTACTAACCAGGAAGGACACGGGTCCAATAAACAAGTGGTCGCGTTCAGTCTAACCAGAATCCTGTCCACAGGAGGTCACAGGATCAAACTCATCCCAGATAACATTCTCAAGACCTGCTCCTGTCTCTCCCCCTGAGACTACCCAGTCGGAGTCCAAATCTTCCCGAATCTGAGTGATATTGTCATACAGATACTGAACAAAATCCTTGGCTCTACCCTTCAAGGGGTCCTCCCGCGCTTCCTGATGGAGCAGGGAGCAGGTCACCCTAAAGAGGGCGGCCGGACGGTTATCTGATGATGCAATAAGAACAGCAAAATAGCTACATTTCGCTGGTTTTATCGCCACTAGGTAATTCCTAATGTGGGATCTTACTAGTGTCCGGTCAGATTCAGAAAGACTGGCCCTCCAACTACTCTCTAGGCGTCCTTTCCGGCGCTTCAACTCCCTCAGCTCCTCGGTAAACCAAGGAGCCAATTGAGATCGGCGCTGGGTCAGAGGCTGCAAAGGCACGACCCGATCCAGAGCTCCAGCAGCCGCCCTATCCCAGGCGGCCACCAGGTCTCCAGTCGAGGCTTGTGCCAGAACCTCAGGAAATGGCCCAAGCTCCATCTGGAATCTGTCAGGTTCCATCAGGCTCCTGGGGTGGAACCATCTTACCGGCTCCGCCTCCCTGTGGTGGGGTGCAGTGGTTCAAAAGTTGAGACGAAGGAGAGAGTGATCTGACCATGACAAGGGTTCAGTAACTATATCCCCTATCTCAAGATCCCTCAACCACTGTCCAGAGACAAAAACCAGATCCAGCGTGTTTCCCCCTGTGTGGGTAGGGCCATGAATTAACTGGGTCAGGTCCATAGCTGTCATGGAAGCCATGAACTCCCAAGCCATTTCAGACGTCTCACCCACGGACGGCAGGTTGAAATCCCCCATGACCATAAGCCTAGGGGTATCAACCGCCACCGCAGCGATGACGTTGAGTAGCTCAGGCAGGGCTGTTGCCACGTGGCAGGGAGCCAGGTACGTGATCAGCAAACTCATCTGAACCCCATGACCCCATTTCACAAAAAGGGATTCACAGCCAGCCGTCTGAGGAACAGTGGCCTCCCTCGGTCTCAGACCTTCTTTAATGATAACTGCTACCCCCCACCCCTCCCCTGTGTCCTCGGCTGATGGAATGCTTGGAAACCTGGCGGGCACATTTCAACGAGAGGAACCCCCCCCTCCTGGCCCAACCAGGTCTCCATAACACCTGCCAGGTCTGCACTCCCCTCCTGAACAAGATCACAAATGAGGGGGGCTTTATTTACTACGGACCTGGCATTGCACAGCATCAGCCGAAGGCCTGGGTCCTGAGGGTCTATGCAACATGAGGAGTGAGTAGAGCCCTGGGGGCCGGAGCATGCCACCACTCGTAGGCAGTGAGTGCGCACTCCCCTAACACGATATGGCCCCCTGCTCCCGCCATATCTACCCCTCCCACCTACAGTACTGATGTTCAAAAAACCATCCGGACAAGCTCTAACCCCCCCCCCTCGATCCCGGGTCCCCCACCCCCACGCCGCACTTCACTGCCAGACCCGACCCTCCCCCTTGTGGGTTATCCCCCATACCCACAGCCCGAATTCCAATCTGACTCTCCCCCTCCCTGGGACCCCTTAAAAATTTGACTAAAAATTTTGATAGAAAACCCCTCAATCCCCTCGTTTTCACATGCCACCTCTCTGGGTCCCAAAACCCGTCCTTATAACAAAATGTTCTTGATAGCTTATGCTTTTCAGTAGCATTTAAAAAGATTTTCCACTATTAGGGGTATTTTGCCTGTCAAATAGTTTTCCTCAGACAAAGTGCCTTCTTCTATTTCCTGAAAGTGATATTAATGCTTGCATACATTTTGGAATGCTGGTCTTCTTGATGTATGGGAGATCAAACAGCAGATCTTAAAAAGAAACCCAGCACACAAGGGAGGCAGATTACTTTTTCTTTGTGATACATTTACATTTTGTTATTCAGATGTTCAATACCAAGGCTATACTTGTCCCTGTCAAAATACTATTTTGTCCAAGAATCTCCTGTGAAGCATTTACCTGGATAAGTATTTTTCTTCAACTAATAATCATGTTAAGGTAGTGATTGTTCTGTAAATAATGATTTTGATACCTAATGGAGTAACAACTGATTTGTATTTCTCCATATCTTTTTAGATTGTCATATAATAAAAATGAAGAAGTTCTACTGCAATTCTGCCTCACTGCTTAAGCAGTTATCTAAACAGTAATTAAATCTGGTAAAGAGTAACTTATGCTAAATTTCTCCTGGATCTCTCTCACTGTGCTCAAATTTTTAAATTCTAAATATTTAAACGAAGGAATCAAGTACTTGCTTTCATTTATCCCATTAGTATCAATGAAACTTTGGCCAAATGATATTCAATGTCTGGATACATGGCTTTGCAAATTACCGTGGATGGGTTCATACCAGTGGTGGGTTGCTACCGGTTCGCCCTGGATCGGGCAAACCGGTAGCAATGGCGGGAGGATCCGCTCACCCACCCGGATGCTTCTGTGCGTGTGCAGAAGCATTGTGCCCGCCCCGCACGCGAGTGCACACGCACCCATGAGTGAACCAGTAGCGATGGGATTTGAAACCCACTACTGGTTCATACACATGCTAAACCAAAACTAAACCCATCATACAATAGTGTACAATTATCATTGTACACTATTGACAATGACATTGTCATTATGTTTGTGTAGAGTATTGAAATTTCAAAGAAATAATTTGGTTATATGACATTCTTGGCTGTCAACATATGTACAGTAGATTTTTCTGGACAGCCAGGGATAGTTTCCACTGCATGCTAATGGCAAAGAATGCTCTTTTGAATTAACACAGAAATTAATGCAAGACATAGAAAATCTGCATTTCTTTGATCAGTTGTCAATCAGTCTGACGGATATTGTTTTAGAGATTATTTCAAAGAAGAGAATTTGATTTAGTGATCTCTCTATTGATCTGCAGCATTCATGAGTTTCAATTTCATTTGAAGAAATCATAATGGAATTCCTCCTATTGGGCTTTTTAATAATCCTACTATTACTACAAAGGAGGAATCTGATTCTTGAGATTGTGGGAGAATTTCTCCATCTAATTTCTCTAGTCATAACTTTAATTAAGAGTATTAAAAGACCATTTGTATTTATTTTGGGTTGATTTTTATTTAATGTTTACTCAAAGATAAATTCAAGTGAGTTTACTAAGATTTGCATTTAATACTAGAACACAATACCAGCCTTAGCTAAGCTTTTTTACTTTAATATCACATCAGATAAATTGTAATATTACAGATTGCTTTTATCAATTTAAGAGATTTCAAACATGTTTCACATTGAGATTATATCCTTCCATTGGTTGACATGTAATAGGAAAATCATCAGCATTCAGGTATTCATATGATAGAAAAATCTCCTTGTTTACCTTATTTCTTCTCTAGACTTCTTCTAAGCCTTCTCTAGTCCTCTATTTGGTACAACATGAAATCTAATTTACAGTCATAATATTCAATGGTTGCATTATATATTCATTGCAGCCTTCAGGAGTGTTCCTCTATTGAGATAGCAGAGAAAATACCATCAGATACTACAGTGCAGTAAGATTAAAGGGTGCACACCTGATGTAATTTTCCTTTCTCAGGAACCCTTAAAGATATGAAAATATAATTATGGTTTCAGAAGAACAAAAATAGCTCTACTCTCTCATTACTGTTTTCTTGAAACTGACATTTAGAAATTGCTGCACTAATCGAAAAGCAACACCAAGTCCTTAAGACCAATAAATATTGATACTCTAGTCCTACATGAATTTGCTCAATCCCCTTTGAAAGTAACCCAAGTTCTGATCCCTTTCTTAAGAATGGAAAGAAAATTTGTATCTGTGCATTTTCTCTGTGTCATGTATGATTTCAGACAGTTTGATCATTCCCTAACATGTAACTTTTTCCCAAGGTAAAAAATCCCAAATATTATAATATTTTCTTGTAAGAAACTCTTTCTAGCTGCCTAATCATTTTGGTTGACCTCTTCTGCATTTTGTTTAGCTGTACTGTACCAATTTTAAATTGATAACAATATTCCACATGTGAACATCAGATTTCTACAGCAGTATAACAATCCTGGTGATTGAATTTTTGATTTTCTTTTTTAAAAATGATATTTCATTAACACGTTTTTGAGAAAGGTAAAAAGTAAATACAAAAGACAAACTTGAAAAAAGATTTTTAAAAACCCACAAAACACAAAGTAAAAAGAAAACCAAGATATCTACAAGCTTCATAGAATCAGATTTTTTAAAAAAATCAGTATTTCATTAATTAGTTTTAAATAACTGAATTTATTATAGTATTTAAATAAAAACCTTCACATCATTGTTAAAATATAAGCAATATATAAATGGTAGTAGCAGTAATCAGCAAAATGTAAATCATAAAATGAATGTAGGAGTTAAATTGATATCTAAGCAGGTTAACATTTATTCGCACTTAACAGGTAAATTAAGGTTACAATATTAAGATATTATGTAAGAAAACCCAAATTTTAGATGTGGCACAAGCTACATCATATAAATAAATATGAACTATATGGAACTATAAATGATTTCCAGTGTCACTTTGGACAGTGAGATGGGCAGTATATACATTTAATAAATAAATGTATTGAGTTAAATTCTGGGACAGAAATCTGTGCACATCAAGCTGTACAACTTAAATAACCATTCCTTTGCAGAAGAAATTGTATGTACTTTTTAATACAAGTGTAGAATGTTTGTTTGTTTGTTTGTTTGTTTATTTATTTATTTATTTATTTATTTATTTATTTTATTTACCAAAAATTTATATGCCGCCCTTCTCCCTAAGGACTCAGGGCAGCGAACATAAGTTAAAAACATACAATAATAAAAGATCAAAATGATTAAAACCCAGTTAAAATAACGACAATCAAAATAAAAAAAACCCAAGGATCAAGGTCAACCCATTTGTTGAAACAGCCAGGTCTTTAAGTCCCGATGGAAGGAGCGGAGATCAGGTGCCATCCGAAGCTTGGTGGGTAATTCGTTCCAGAGGACAGGAGCGCCCATGGAGAACGCTCTACCCCTGGACGTCGCCAGCCGACATTATCTGGCCGATGGTACCCTGAGGAGGGCAGCCCTGTGAGATCGAACAGGATGGTGGGAGGCGGGTAGGAGATGGTCCTGCAAATACCCAGACCTAAGCCATGTAGGGCTTTAAAGGTGAGTACCAACACCCTGAAGCGGATCCGGAGGACCACTGGTAGCCAGTTCTTGCAGCAGTTGGTATTAATCCCTTAATTAATTATTGCTAGCATTGAATTTGATGTTTTTTCACAGCTGCAACATACTAAATTAACATCTTCATTATAACTCCAGGATTATTATTTTTTTGGCTAGTTACCTAGCAAATTGAGGCATCTAATACTTGTTAAGTTTATCCTATAATTATTATTGTGGTCTACATTCACATAAAGACAGAGATGATTATATTTCACAGCTTTATTCTTCCTTCTAACTTGTTCTACTACTTTCACTTAGATTTAATCCTTACTTATTTTAGCTGGATCGCAAGGAACTTTTCTTTTTTCACTGGCATGCTTTCAAGAAATAAGCTATACTAACAAACTCAGCTACAGCTAAATGGGTTTGATTCTGATTTGTTTCACATTATGCTAGCTACCACAGAGATTTTTTAAAAAAAGGAACAGCAAATGTGTTCAATTTTTTTTAGTCACCACAGTTTTTTTCCCCCCAGAGTTGGAATAAGAAAAGGAAGAGTTTCCACTTTAGCTTTCAACTTGAATGGGTGGTAACTTCCCATCCACTCTTTATCTGGAGACTAAAACAAGTATGTCATTGCCTTATTTCCTTCCTGCTGTGAAGAAGGATCTGAGGTCATTCCTTAGACAGGCACGTTTCTAATCACAGAATGCTACCATTTTTCCAGGGCATATTCAAACTTTTCTGAACAGCTCCTCTGCCAAAGTACATAATTTGGTAGCTAACTGTATTGAATGTAAATAAATGTATGCTTTGATAGGACTTTGCAAAGGTTTTTTTTTTGTGTTGAAAAGATGGTATCACAATGGTATACATATATGTCTTCTCCAATGGAAGGTTCTCTAATGCATTGAGTCTATGAATCCCAGAATTCTATGCTGCTGACCCTACTGGGTGCTGTAATTCCAACTATAGAGTAGCGGAGACTGAATTAGGATCAGTGGTGGATTGCCCCCGGTTCGCATCGGTTCTATAGAACCAGTAGTAAAACCAGTGGGAGGCTCCGCCCACCAACCCCAACATCATGAAAATGCTTCTGCGCATGCGCAGAAGCTTCTGTGCTTGCACAGAAGAGCGCAGCACACACGGGTGAAGCAAGCGTGCGCGCGTGGCCTTGCTGCAAACCGGTAGTAAAGGTAAGTAGATTACCTGATTAGACCCACCCCTGATTAGGATATACAGAAAAAATCATGCTGATCTGCCATAATCCTGAACAAATGAATGTGGGGAAATTAGGAAAGGAAATTATCCTGTGATACACCTATCAAAACTTAAAGTAATTTACCATACACTTAGAATATACTGTACAAGATATGTCAGTGCAGTAATACAGTATTGGGTATTAAAAAGCTTGCTACAATTCTCATTTCAAATATGTGGAGAGACTGGTAAATAATTGATAATACCTGAATCAGTATTTGCATGTATAGTGTCTGTACTATAAATATAACACCTTTGCAATGGTTTACACATACACTTCAAAAGGCAAGTAGCGATTTGATTTATTATAGAGAAACTATGTATGAACATGAGGATTTTATCTGAGCAAACTGTGCTGCAACTTTAATTTTTACAAAAATGATTGACTCTAGTTAACTGAAGATTTTAATTTGCTTCCTCCATTTTTTTTAAAAAAAGAACATAATACCATCCTGGAAAAAAATCCTTAAAAATCTAAAATTGCCTATAATAATTTTAAGTAAATTTAAAATTACTTTAAATCATAGTTGGTCTTTGTAAATGTGGCATAATGATCAACTAAAATGATTTTGCATCTGATTTGAAATGTTATCTTCCTTTTCCAGTTCCAAAAAATAAAAATAAAATCATTAGAATCGTTAAGAACATGTGTGATTTATAACTTTGACATTGTCAGCTATGAAAACAATTCCTGAAACTCAAAATGTGTGGAAGTCATGTAATGGTAGACAGGAAAATATCCCTTTATATTATATCCCTTTAGTGTGGCTCAGGTTTTATATATGAAGCATGAGGGCAAAAGAGGAAGGCTATATATAAAACAAGCAAGAACATTTGTAGAGCTGTAGGTCATTTTTCTGCATTAACACATTATTGTGCTAGTTGGCACTATCATTGGGCAGCATGAAGCAACTAGTTCTGTTGGCAGAGACTGGGTAGGAAGAAAGAAATAGGGGCAGCTAAGGTTAATCTATTCGAATCTTCTAAAACAGGGTGCTGTTACATGATGTATTGTATAGAAGATATATTTTTTTATGTTTGCATTTATGTCCTGCCTGAGAGCTCAAGGTGGAGGCTCCTTCTCATTTTCTCCTCACATCAATCCCATAAAGGAGGCTGTACTGAGACAGAACGATTGGCCCCATATCACTAAGCTACATGACCAAGTGAGAACTTGAATCTGGGTCTTCCAGTTCAGAATTATGCTTTCATAGCTACAAGCAAACAGGTCAATATTTTTTATCCCTACACATACTTCTAGGCAACACATAAGAAACAGACTGTAATATGTATGCACAGTGTTCTTCACAGAAGTTCTGGTCCCTTTGCCCAACTCTTGTACACATGCATGAAAGGACTGGTAACAACATGGAAAGAAAGAAAGAAAGAAAGAAAGAAGAGAGAGAGAGAGAGAGAGAGAGAGAGAGAGAGAGAGAGAGAGAGAGAGAAGAAAGAAAGAAAGAAAGAAAGAAAGAAAGAAAGAAAGAAAGAAAGAAAGAAAGAAAGAAAGAAAGAAAGAAAGAGGAAGGAAGGAAGGAAGGAAGAAAGAAAGAGGAAGGAAGAAAGGAAGGAAGGAAGGAAGGAAAGAAAGCCCCCACATTGATAGCCAGAGATAGCAGGAGTTGAGAAATCTTTCTCGCCATCCCATTTTCACAAGGTATATCTAGAATTAGGATCTCCCACCGTTTTTGTTTTCCTAATTAGCAGCAGCAGGGGGTAGGGGAGGTCATTTTCATTAGAATAAGAGGGAGCTTCCTGCCCTCTGAGTGGGTGCCATATTGCTTATTCTCAGATCCCCCCCACCAAGCTGCTAATTAATAAGACAAAAAGTCTGTTCTACCCAGTCTGTTCCTCAGAAATGTGTGAATTATATCACTAGGTGCATACAGAGATGAAAATTAAAAGAAAATATTGGTTGAAACTCCAGGGGCTGTATGTGAGTTTTGACATTTAGAAGGGGAAAAAAAAATAAATGCACCATCTTTATTTCTTTAAGACTGCTGTCAAAGAGTCGTCACAAATAAGTGCCAGGAGGACAGGCAATGACCTGGTAAAAATGATTAATTTTTTCCCACACAAGAATGCAGAGAAATGTTACTACTATAGTCAACATCAACACTCAAATAAATTTTTGGGGCAAGAAATGGAATCCTAATTTTTAGTAGATACCTAAGTATTACCTGTGCTGCTGGGCACTGTGCATTGATTCACAACTATTTCAAAGTCTTCAAGGTTAAGAACAAATAAATTTCTATAAGAAATCTTAAAGAATTAGTTATCAAAATATCCCTTTCTCATATAGTTTGGAAGACTAAACCAAGTTTTCAGCCAAAACTATATATATGGTTGGAATCCAGTTTCATCATCTTCATTGGCAAGGCTATAAATGGAATTGGCATTTAACTATGTCTGGGAGGGCATATATTTATCATCTGTGCATTCAGAAGCAGGTATTCACGTGATTTGGAATCTCTATGAGCATGAAAAAGAATAACATTTTAAAAATCTGTTTTTTAAAAAAAATGTTTTAAGTGAAGTTAAACAAAGCTAGTGAAAAATGGAAAATATCTAAAATTTAAAAAAATTAAAAAATAAAGAACAAAAACCCTGGAATATACACATGAATAGGTATGTAAACTGTGATTTGAAGGAAAAACACACATTTTAAATAAGTTATATTCTACTATTAGTCAGAAATGTTGTTGGTATATCAAATAAATGATTATATGTACTTATTCCCCAAGAATATTTTTGTTCCACACTTCTAAATTCAAGGAAAGATGGACTTCACATTTACAGAAATGTGTAGTAACAGAGTAACTTCAAGAACTGATTAAATTTCAGACATAACATCATCATAACGTCTTAGGAAAAGTAGACAATAAGTCAACAGCAGGAAACATTGTTGAAGATAATGGGGAATAATAACAGAATAACAGAGTTGGAAGGGATCTTGGTGGTCTTCTAATCTAACCCCCTGCTCAAGCAGAAAACCCTACACCATTTCAGACAAATATTTGAATAATACCACAGGTGAACATTGTGTCTTTTTCATTATTGTCCACAAGCTTATTCCTAGCTTAAACGGTGTGAATTGTTCTACAGCTTGACTCCCTTTAGTGTTCATAGTTTACCAATCTTGACAAAGGATGACCATGTGAATTATACTGAGCAGTGACCTCATATTGTTATCCTTATCTTATTTTAGATATGTAGAAGGTCAGCAAACTTCAAGATATCTTTTAGTTATGCATTATGAAAAGCTCTGCTTTGAAGTCAAAGCATCTTCAATTCATTTTGAGACACTTGAGGATTGTAGTATTTCAGGTTTCTAAAGGTTCAGGTTTGACACATACAATGTTACCTATTTTCAACTTTTTCCATACGATACAAAATTTTGTTTTTCACCCTAATTTCATTTTGACAATTATTACGAATGCAAGCCAGTTTTTATGCAAAAATACAAAATAATCTGCCTTCTTAAGTAGTAAAGTTGCTTTTTAAAAAAGGTATTTGTGTATATCAATAAGATAGAGAAGTATAATTCTGAAATTATAGAATTTCAGAATTCTGAAAAGGAACCTCAATAATATTTCTTTTGATCTGTAGACCAATTGTTTCTTCAATCTTTTTAATAATTTATGGATCAACAGTTCCTAATGTCAAACCCAGGTTATATAAAGCAGGTTATCTACAATATAGTGCAAACAGACATTTAAATTGAAGGATGATATTTTCATTTCCAAAATGGATCTAAAATTGATAATTTATTGATAATCCTTAATTTTTTTATTAAAAAATAGAGTGAAAAATAAACATAAGTAATATTAAAGTTGCTTGCTATATAAGATTAAATCTGACCACTCAGATTAATGTAGGTCCCCATAAAAATCATACAAAATTATAGATAATAAAATTCAACAAATCTGCAAATAATTGACAATATATTTTTTAAAATGAAGCAAGTTTCCCAGACCATTCTTGGGAAATGTTATGAAATTCAAGAATGTGTATTTATAATACAATTGTGCATTAGAAACATTATTATGCACATATTTATTCTCTAGTCAAGATGTAGCAGAAAGACATAGTATCATTCACATCAGTCAGAAATTTCAAAATGGATAGTAGTTTAATAGTTAAAGCATGAAATTAGGTCAGTCTGTTTAGGTTGTTTGATGTTTCAATGACTGATTCAGTTCATTAACTTGCAGTTGAATGGCATTTTAACTCATGGTGAAATTTGATGCCCTTATGAAACCTATGCTATCAATAATCCAAACAAACAAATGAAATGTGCCACCAATAGAAAAGTAGTTTGTTAATTGTTTAGAACCAGATAGATAGATGATAGATGATAGATAGATAGATAGATAGATAGATAGATAGATAGATAGATAGATAGATTCATCTGATGAGAGAGAGAGAGAGAGAGAGAGAGAGAGAGAGAGAGAGAGAGAGAGAGAGAGAGAGTAAACTAAATACACTCCATGTCCAGACCTAGATGCCACAAAAGAGAAAGACCAGGTGGTGAATGATATGGAATGAAAACATAAGAGGAATATTGAACAAAATGAAAAAACATGAGAATATGGAAGCAGGCTTCCTTATATATTACTAGAAACCTCAGACTAATAAAAGCTGTTGAACAAATTGCTTTAGAAAAGTCTCTTTTGCTGAAGATATCTAAACAGATATTAAATAGTTATCAAATTGTCATTGTATCCTGTGCTGAACTGAGAGATGGATTATATGACCTCAGGTATCTTCCAACACATTCTATGGTTGTTCATATTCCCGGAAAAGACACAGTCCAAAAACAATTAATGTGATATATTTATATATTTATATCGTATTTATAATATGTTATATATTATAAAAATGTAAGTGTATATTTTAAAAATTCATCTTCAGTCTCACCACTGACAACCATGAGAACAAACATATTGCTGTGTGTTCTTGTTTGCTTAAAGCTTTTTTATAGGTATGAAACTGATACCTGATGCAAATACTCGGCTCTAGGGGCCTTTCAAATCCAGCACTGCTTTTCTAAAAAAAAAAAAAAAAAAATTTGCTTTTCTAATATATCTTTTATTTTAATGTTATAGAATATATTAGGTTTCTTTGCATCTACCCAAAATGTAACCTGTATTTATTTGAGAGTAAGATTTTCTAAAAATTTTATGCTTACAATATATTTTGGTAAATGATGAATCAGGTTTTCTTATAGCACTTATACTTAACTTGACCCTGTAATGTGTTAGTTTAAAATGTGCCATATGGAACATTTTTCAGATACACAGAGGGAGAGAAGGAGATACAAAATGTGAACACACAAATAGAAGAAAGAAAACAAATTAGGCAATTTACCTAGCAGCTTTGATGAAAAGTAAGATAACTAGAGGTTAAGACTTCCATCCATCTATTTACTAGGCAACAACAATAGACTACAAATGCCATACCTAGGTCTACTTAGGTTTCATCTCACTCTCTCTTCCAACTTTGGTAACCTGTTGTATCCATAGTGTTATCTGTAAGCTTTATCTGGAGTCTTCAAAGGTTCTAGTCTTACCTACAAAGGGTCATCCGGTACAAGTCCTATTTAAAAGAGAGAGGAGGAACGTGAGAAAGAAAAGGAGGAATATGCAGAATACAGCTCATCTGGCTATACTTTTGCATAGTGATCCCACCTAATTGGATAATGAATTGTCTGTAAATGAACAATTAAACTCAGAGACTCCATAATTCAACCATGACATGCATATATTCTCCTCTAATAGAGTATATATTTCATTTAAATTATAGTAATTATTTTTACTATTATTGGAAGACCTAAAGGACAAGGATGTAGATCAGTTCTCCTAGAGAACATCTATCTATATGGTCACTTACAGTCAATACCAATTTGATGGCACATAATCAATTATTTTTAATTTCCACACAGGCATAAAAATTAACATATGAAAAGGCTGTACAGATTTGTGTATTTGTTGTGATTTTGTTCATCAGGATGATAATTTTGGTGTGGCATACATCAATGCCTTTGCTCTTTTATTTAAGCTGTTTGATCTCCTCCCACAAAATAAAACTATTCTTAGGAATATTTCTGTTTCTCCTCAAGGATTGTGAAATGCATCAAAGCAGCAATCACATTTTTAATTACTGAAGATTCATAAATGTCTGCAGAAATTAAGATATGGAACTGAACAGATGGCAATTATGAAGAATAATGAAGAATAAAATACTGAGAACCCTATTGAATGGTGTGTTGTTACAGTGCTATAGCTTCACATTAGTCAATTTGGAATAATTCTGTGCTAAGATAAAAACCCAACATGGTGCAAAACGTAGGACAGTTGCAAAGGAAATAATTTCTGCTCCAAACAGAGCAATCTATATTAAATTTTTATCTGTGCATAAGATTTGTCTGGATTAAAAAAAAATAGCCTGAAAATCACACAGGTTTGCTGTCATGTAACCAAATATGCTTTTCGCTCTTCATTTGGTTCCTTTTAAAGCAGGAACAAGTAAAAAAAAAAAAAAAAAAAAAAAGGGCATCCCCATTCATGTTTTCTGTATTATATCCAGAAACAGATGATTTCTCTGGCTTACCTCCTAGCAGTCAGAATGAATGACTCATCTGTCTTGTGATTTATTATTATTATTTGGGGGGGGGGTCAGGGACATCCACTGTTTAAATGTTGCTTCTACTTTTTGGATATGTGGAGGATTCCAATCAAGTTTTGCCACTGTCAAATTACCATGTGATTCATAATAAATTAAAGTTCTTAACTTTGCTAATCATATTAGTTGAAACTGGTTCTTTATTTCCCTCCTGGAAAGGTATACTTTGATCTAAACAATTCCTTTGATCTGTCTGCATTGCAGGACATCTTTGGCAGTTTCTGGTTTTGGTTTTGTGTTTTTTTCCCCTTCTGCTTTTCTTGGATGCCAAGAATTACAAATTGATATCCAGTTCAATTGCTGAGTGAGTGTGATGAAAAATTGCTTTAAAATAGTATAAGTACAAGCAGATGTATACTTTTATTTATAATTGCATTTCTTCTCCCTTTTTTCATTTGATTCTCTTTTTCTCTCAATTTGTCCTGTTCATTAGTTTGCCTATTTATGTCTGATGCTTGGCATAAATTTTCTCCAAAAGCAGGATTTCCATATGATTATGATGCTGTGTCAGAGCAACCTATTGCTCAGATCAGCATAAATTGTGCTATTTAATACATTTGCTAATCAGTTCTAACAAGGCTTGTCAAACTTATCATCAAATGGCTTTCTTGGATGTGAGACTAAAAGACATTTTAGAAGAAAGTGAAGTCTATTTTTACTGAATCCTGAGTAGAAAAAAATGTTGTTGGTTGACTAATCTAGCACAATCCCCCAAATTGTCTTATCTCTGTATATTTTTGGGTAAACCTTTCTAATTAATTGACCAATAAAATTAAAAGCTTGCATTTCAGATTTTAATGGCATTTCAGCCAAATGAGAGAAGGACTACCTTTGTGGAAAATATTATTTTTATGCTATCAGAAGAGAGAAAAAGAAATGCTAAAACATTTAAATGCGTACCAGAAATATCAGTGCCATATATCCTTAATATTCACTGCCTAGAGTTACTGTTGTGATATGGTCAGCTGTTGATATTATATGAATAAATAAGTAAATCAATAAATAATAAATTTATAAATAAATTTGAACTAGATATATTTTCTGTTGACTTAGTTAAAATGATCAAACCATTCTGCTAGATAGTCACTAGCAGAAGATGGAGACATGACCAGATCCCACCATATTTCCCATACAATTGAAATTTGAAGCCATGAGGTAATTTTGACATAAAGGTAATACTGATTTTTAAAGACAAATATTCTGTTTTTAGAATTTATCTAGACTTTCAAAGGGTATTATAATTAGAATTTGTGGTAATGATTCTTACCCTTCAATCAACTGGATTAGCCTGGTCCTATGTTTTCTTCTATCTTATTTTTGCCTTCTACTTTCTCCATGCCATACATAATTTTAGATTCCCTTAGATGTCTTACTCAATTGCCTCCTACTAGTCTTTCTCAGAATGTATCTGATCCATCTGATCATTTTGGTTGACTTCTGCATTTTTTTTCAACTTGATTTGTCAAGTGCAATAACCAGAACTGCCCAGTGTTCTAAATGGGTATATATCATAGATTTATATAAGGAAATTAATAGGTTATCACAGGGGTGAAATTCAGCCGGTTCTATCCGGCTTGGGCAAACAGGTAGCGGTGGCTGTGGAAGGTTCTGCCCACCCATGCAGACGTTGCTTTTTTGCGATGATTTTAGATGTCTGCGCATGTGCAGAAGGTTTTGTGCATGTGCAGAGGGCTTTGCGCATGCACAGAAGCCTTTGCACATGTGTGGACGACGGTGTGTGCCAATGAAGTGAGCATGAGCATGGCATCACACATTTGCGAACCGGTAGGGAAGGTAAGTAAATTTCCCTCCGGATTAGCAGTTTTAAAATAGAATATGCTTTTTCACCAATGATGTACACTGAGAGTGCATATCTTCATTGAATTGACCACTATGATTGCCTATATTTTCCCTGATTAGTTTCAAACAGCTTAGAAACTGTCAGGGAGAAAATAAAATTAGATATATTTTGCTCCAATTTGTAACATTTTATCCTTACTTAATTTGAACTATATTTGCCATTTGACTGACCATTCACCCAGTTTCAAACTTTATTAACACATTTGTTTTTCACCACTCTTAATAGCTTGTTATCATTTACAAACATGCCAGCCATTGTTTATTCTAAGCCAATATTATCTATGAATTAATTTAAAATGAACCAGCCCCAGTTCACATCCTTGATGGATTCACTTTTCTTTTCCTCCATTGAGAAAATTGCCCATTCATTCCTACCATTTGTTTTCTGATTTTTAACAATGAATGCCCACTGCTATTTTGTAGAAGCCTATTCAGGGGGAGGATGATTTGAGGGCATATTAAAGTATGAAATCAGTCCTGCTGAAGGCAAAAGATGGTAATAAGCCCTGAAGCATGCATAGCAGTCCAACGAAGGAAGATTACATTTGGAATATTGTTCTCTGTGACCCCAGGGTTTCACTTTATCAGTTGCACACATCTCTGCCTCTTTAGCAAACAGGAATACACACAGTTTTCTGTTACTATTTCAGGCATCATAAAAAACATCATATGTTTTTCTAATGAGAGGTCACCCCTAAATCATACCAATGCCACTTTGAAACTGTCTCATTGCAGTTACATTCAGCTTTCTATATCCTGGTGCCCTCCCAGCTTAACATGGCACTTAGTCATTTCTCTGAAATTATTATTATTATTTTTATCCTGACCAGAGTGCTTTTAATCAAACTTACTTCATCATGAGTATTTTTTCACATCAAACATTTAGTGGAAGAAGAGAGGTACGCTAATTCCAAAGAGGAAATGTAATTGTGGCTGTATTCAAACTCCCATAGCTCCCTTTCCCTATAATAAATAAACTTTAGACCTATGACTATGATTAGTAGTGCATTAGTAGTCCATTTCTTCTTTTGTCTTGTGGGTTGTGGAAGGGGCTCTTACTTGTGCTTATTTTTGAAGAATATGGCATCTGTCTTCAACTTTCCCTATGTACTATCTTACACATAATAGAACAGAATGGAACGGAACAGAACAGAACAGAACAGAATAGTTTATTGGTCAAGTGTGATAGACGCACAAGGAATTTGTTTTCGGTGCATAAGCTCTCAGTGCACATGCAAAATAACAAAGTCATAATAATCATAATATAAATATCTGCTTTAGATGGATGTCAATTTTCCAAATTTTACTTTCATTATTTTAGCTTCCAGTAATTAACTCAATGGGCACTCTTAACAATTCTTTATGCAAAGAAGAAAAGAATAATAATCACCAAATAGAAGTCAAAAGAGAATGCTTGAGATTCATGACTACCACCAACCTCTGTAGAGGAGATGGCCCCATAGGTTGATATGCTTCAAATGGTTTTTAGAGCAGGGGTCTCCAACCTTGGCAACTTTAAGACTTGTGGACTTCAATTCACAGAGCTGGCTGAGAAATTCTGGGAGTTGAAGTCCACAAGTCTTAAAGTTGCCAAGGTTGGACACCCCTATTCACAAGAGGGTGCTTGTTAACAGATCGTTCCATGGTGGTACTTACTTGAGTTCCAGACTACTGAAGCAACAAATACAATATGCTTGCTATGATTGTTCCTGAGTGATATGTCCTTGTGTGATGAATTCAGGAAGTCCTGAATTAATAAGTTTAATAAGAGCTCTGGAGAATAAGACACTTGGAATATATCTGGATTAATGCTGAGAGGAGAAGAAGAGTGAAGATGATTGGATGCATGTATGAACCAAGATTTGAACCTACACTGTGTTAGTAAGAGAGGCAACACATCCTTGCACATTACATCTACAGTGTCAGGTAGCAGCATTATTTAAGGTGACCTCTTGCCTTTGTACACTAGAAAAACCTGCTGACATTAAAGATCAAATTGCTCATCTCTGCACTGAGTTAACTGCTAGGTGGATATGATCTTATGAAATGACAGAAGTATACCCTGTGGGGCCATCTAACATTTTTATAAGCCTGTGATGCCTCAGGAACATCTTCTGTAGGATGAGGCACCTGTAAATTAGAATCACACTTCTTCTGGCTGATATGTGCAGGCAGAAGGACACAATAGTATGGGTATAGAAAGCTGTTGAATGCTGCTGCCCATCAAACTATTCACAGCATACTCTTTCTTAACAGTGATCACTCAACCCAGCTGCCCAGAACAATTAATTCACTCTTTTTAAGTAAGGTTGTTGAGATGGTGGTTGGGTTATAACTGCAAACAATCCTGGATGAAATATATTAACTGGATCCCTTCCAGTCAGAGTTCAGGACTGGGTATAGGATGAAAACCAAACTGGTCACTCTTGTGGGTGACCTACAGCAGGACTGGATGAGCATGGTGCAACCCACCTTGACTTGTTAGATTTCATAGCAGCATTCAATGCCACTATTGATGTTTCTTTAGCTGATTGTAAGAGTTGGCATAAAAAACATTATTCTGTTTCCACTCTACCTGAATAGGTGGTTCTACTTGATACTGATGGGGGTAGAGAGGTCAGGCTCATAATGGAGATGAATTGTGTGTCTGTTAGATGTTGACATGCTCATTTGAACATATCAAGGCTTGATTTTTCTTGTTATTTATCTTTAAACAGAAATTGGAATAGAAGAGCCATAAATGAGAATAGATATCACGTGAACCTATGTAGCTCACCAGTTTAGTACTTTAAAATCTAGTTGTCACAATTTTGTTCAAAAAAATTGTTACCTAAAAATTCAGTCAATTTGCACATTAAAGTTCAGGTTGTCCTTTGAAATTATTAGCTTATATTAATTTCCAGGACACCTCACTCTCACATGCTTTTCCCCCATGATCTCTCTCCCTCCCTCTATCTGTCTGACCCATACTCCCCTCCTTCCTTCCTTCCTTCCTTCCTTCCTTCCTTCCTTCCTTCCTTCCTTCCTTCCTTCCCTCCCTCCTCCCCAAATAAAAATATTTTCATGGAATGAAAAATCTATTTCTATTATATATTAATTCAGGTAATTCAGATAATTCAGCCAAAGTATGTTGGTTTTAGTGGGAGAAGAAAGTATATACTGGAGGCAGCAGTTTTATGCTCACCTTACTCTTTTTTCTTTACACTAAACAAGATGGCTTGTGTGATAAGCGCCATCCACTTTGGAAAGATCAATCAGTTTCTTTACTTCTAACAAATAATATACTATGATAAATTTGTTGGATTTTAAAGTGTCACGAAAGATTCTTAAGATATTTAAGAATAAAATATCCTTGACTTCAACGTATATAAAAAAAATCAAAATCAAATTGCTTTTCCACTCAGAATTCATTTCTTTGTAAAATGAAAATTCCCTCAAATTCAGCTTGATTCCTGATGACCGATGGGCACACCCAACCATAACATGGTTACTGGAACAATAACCCTACTGAGTTCAAGACTGATCTTGAATGAAAGATGCAATATATTTTTTCCAGGGCAAATCAGGCTTTATTAAAAAAGAAAAAAAATGGTATTCTTGAGTACCTCCTCACTGTTGGTGAGTGTTTAATGATCCATAATGGCAGTTGTCAGGCAGGAACAATATGTTCTATGAATAATTTGCATGTTTCTTGCAGAGACACGTTATTGTCTTTTATTATAGCTGAGTAAAAATATCAAAATCCCAGAGTACCATCCAGGATTTCAGTGTGTGTGTGTATGTGTGTGTGTGTATATATATACACTGCTCAAAAAAATAAAGGGAACACAAGCAGAAGACATCCGAGATCTGAATGAATGAAATAGCCTTATTAAATACTTTGTTCGTTACATACAGTAGTTTTGTGTTTAGTTGTTTGAGCAGTGTATAAACTACTGTATGTAACGAACAAAGTATTTAATAAGGCTATTTCATTCATTCAGATCTCGGATGTCTTCTGCTTGTGTTCCCTTTATTTTTTCAGAACTCTTTTGGCAGGACTGTAAACCTATGTAGAATGACCCATTCTGCTTTAGACTCCATGTGAAAATGGATTACAGCCAGTGCATGGCATATCAAGGGGCTACAGTAGGTTCCACATGTTTTTTTTTTATAACTCTTTGCACATTGAACCCCTGATGAGGGCATCTGAAGATCCACTATGTAGATGTGATGGAAAATTTGACTCTGATGTTGTACAACCTTCAATGACCTTTGAAAGATATGAACTCAACCAAGAAATCTTATACATGTTGTTCTTTATGTTGCAAGGCTACTGGGAGAGTTGGAAAACTGTGTGATGGAAATTCTACATTCATGGAAAGCAACATTTTTAGAATTCTTGTTTGCCAACATTTAGTTATAAACTAAATAAAAGCGAGGTAGTTAAAATACAACATATATTACACAATACATAAATAGAACTCTTTAACCTTCCACAAAATTACACTGTGTTAACAAAGATCATATTTTGCTGAGAAGCAGCTGATAACACACTTTCAGCACAATAAAGGATCAGAACAAGCCTGTTTGATCTTTTTTACAACATTATTTAACTGAGTTTATGCTACACAATTATTAATCTTTTAATCTTTTTGTAAATAAGGGCGACCTTTTGCCCCAACAGGCACAGCTTTGCCTCAGGGTCAGAGAAGATCATAATAGTTTAAGATTAGGTGAAGAGCCTAAGCCCTTCTTTTCCATAAAGGCTATGCCCATCTCTTTATCTTGGAACATGCTTACTTGATAGAAAGCTCCAATGAAAACAGGCATTTTAGTGAGAATATTTTCTGATTATATATGGTATATCAATTTAAGCAAAGTGTGAACTTTGAATTAACATTTCTTTAGAATTATTGTTCTACAAAATTGGTCAGTAGTAAGTAAAATAATAGATTAAGTTGTTCTTATCACATATTTTCTAGGTCCTCTTAGATAAACTATTCTTAAAATAATGAGGTGGTGAAGGTACACTGCAGGGGCAGGTTTCAAAACCCATCGCTACCAGTTCGCTTGTGAGAGCATGCGCGTTCTGCGCATACACAGAACGTCCAGGTGGGTCCGCCACCGCTACTACTGGTTCGCCCGATCCAGGGTGAATCGGTAGTAACCCACCACTGGTACACTGTCATAGAACAGAACAGAACAGAACAGAGCAGAACAGAACAGAATTCTTTATTGGCCAAGTGTGATTGGACACACAAAAAATTTGCCACTGGTGCATAAGTTCTCAGTGTGTCCTCAGTGTGTCCTTTAGTAAGGACACTGTAAACTATCTTTACTAAAATTATCTTCTGATCCAATTTTAAAACAACTTACATTGATGAGGTCCACACAATTTGCACTTTTCCATATGAAATGATTTGGTTAGGTAACATCTCTTATGTGAACTTATGTGTTACTTTTGAATTTAAATGATAATGCTAAGAGCTGGATACCAGAGCAGTATAGGCATGAGCAATAAATGTGATTTTTTTAAAAAGATGAGGTCTTAGCTTCAACATGAAATCACAGAGCATCCTATGCTAAGTCATTTTCTGATTCTATCATCTGCAATGTGAGAATAGCAATCCTGACCTACAGTACATTATAGTGGAACTGGATACAGGTAGTCCTCGATTTATGACAACAATTGACCCCAAAATTTCCATTGCTAAGCAAAACAGTTCTTAAGTGAGTTTTGCCTATTTTACAACCTTTCTTGCCACAGTTGTTAAGTGAGTCATTGCAGTTGTTAAGTTAAACATGGTTGTTAAGTGAATTTGGCTTCCCATTGAGTCTGTTTGTCAGAAGTTTGCAAAAAGTGATCACAAGACCCCAGGACATTGCAACCATCATAAATACCAGAGCCACAAATCTCTGACACCATAGGTAATGATTAAAAATTATGATTTATTGCTCAAAAATAAGCAATAGTTTATTCAGTGGTGGGTTTTTTTTGTGCACAAACAGAAAACAACAAATCATACCATAGCTTAGCAAAATGTTTGAATCTATAATTACTCTAGGAACATCTATTTTCAAAATCTGGTCCTGAGACTAATGACTAAAATGAGGTCATACAGTACACAATTCCCTCTACATTCCTACCATTTGATAATGCTAAAAAGCTCCTTGCACTTCAATTATGATAGTCATTAGACTGAAGTAATATACTGTGGCCACTAAAAGGGTCAGACAGCAATTGGTGTTAAGCAAGAGGATTCTTTTGCAGTTCTCCTATTCTGGATTATATGCCAGGAAGAGACTAGAGAGGAAATAGAATTATAGGGCTTTAAAAGTGAATTGAACTGTTCTTCTCAAGTTCTTTTAGAATTATTTTTTCTTAGCCTGTAGAACAGATAGTACGGTACACATTTTTTGTTATTCCTTTTTAGGAAGATGTCAAAGCTAAATTATTTTCTCTATAGACTTTACTGCTCTGAGGTTTGTTGCTCAAGATTTTTTTTTAATTTATTTTTTATTTTATACACAAACAAACACATAATACAGTATATCAGTCCTTCCATGTGTCATCTCGGTATTTCTTCAGTGACTTCTTCTTCTTGTCACTGCTCTGGGTAATTTTGGTTTTTGTTTAAAAGTGGGGAGTAATCATAAACAATTTTCCTTTAGCTTTTTCCTACCAGTTTGTTGCCACGAGGTTTGTTTGTTACTGGACTCAAGAATAAAAGTTTTGTTTTGTTTTTAAAAAGCAGGCTATGCATACTTTATTTATGATCTAAGATTCTCCTGTAAAATAATGCTCAGAAGTAATTGAAGTGCAGGTAATTATAGAGGGAAACATTATTAATCCTAAGGCTATTGTGGTGCTATCATATGAACTGAATTGCCTCATAGAATGTGCATATACCATTAATAATCAAGTTTTTCTAATAATTATCAGAAACATATTTTAGGAGGTGGGGCTGATGACAGCTTTTCTGAAGCTAATCTGAAGCTAATTGTTCGTTTTAAATGAACTTGAAAACTGTGTTTTGTTTGAAATCTTAGAATTCATCTTAGGTGATTCACATTTCCTGCTGTCTTTGCCCTGTTTACCTTTTCCATGAAATTATTATTGAAAGTTTTGTGTGGCAGACCCTTTTTTTAAAAAAAAAAATAGAAGGATGTTGAATTTTATAAACAATTAGCAATAAATTGTAATAATATTATAATCTATTGAAGTATCTGTCCCACATCTCAATACTTTATACTTATCCCAGATCATTTCATATTCAACCTACTGCAGAGTACATAAAATGCTGATAGGTGACAGATCTTTAGATGTGGTGGAACTCCAACTTTCAGTTATATTTGGAACCTGCCAGATTAAGGAGGCCCACTGTGAGACTCCATGGCATTTGCAATCTCTAGCAACTTCTAAACTCAATGGAAGAAGAAATGGGTTGAGATGCTTAAAATAAATAAATAAATAAATAAATAAATAAATAAATAAATAAATAAATAAATAAATAAATAAATAAATAAATGTGTTTCACTTGGATCAAAGCTGGGGATCCTTTTATTTTTCCTGATGCTCAGACTGTATGGAGCATTGTGCCCCAAATGGGAGAAGTCAGAAATTCCTTTTTGTCTCCTTTTAATAACTAGAATCTTTTGACTCCCCCCTCCCTTGCTCCACTTTTTGATCTCCCCCCCAATCCAAATAAAATTAGGTCAAGGATTGGGAAAAGTCTCATGCCATAAATTCCCTATTCAGACCGTACGTCATTCTTAATGATTCAAGTAGAGAATCTTACATACTGATATGTAAAGAGGATATGCAAAAGAATAAAGCTAATACCTCACACTTCTACTACAATTGTTACTACCCCAATTTCACCAAATTCTTGGTGACTTTGCCTTTGATGAAGACATTAAGCAATGTCCCTAGTAAGGTCATTTATGAATATGTTCAAATACTGAAATTGAATCTGCTGTAGAAGGTTGGATCTAATCCCCACTCTCACCATATACTATCTACTTTGGTCTCAACAGGCAACTGTGCATTTCTTACTAGATGTTCAATATTCTGAAGTGGCTAAGATTTGTGTTGTAATAATATCTTTTAGAAGTGACTATATTTGAACAAAATTCAGTTTATGCTTAGTTTATGAACATATTTTTTCATTTTGGATGCTTTATTGTTTTATGATCAAATGTGGTCAGCCTAAAATTTAATGTTCATTCTGGTCACATCAGAATGCACTACCTTTCTCTTGAAGCTTTACCCAATGGGTCACAGGGTTTTCTCATCTTTTCTAAAAATACATTGTATTTTCTCCCTGAAGTGTCTCTTTGTCAGCTTGTGTTGAACTGAGCACTAGAAGTCAAGATGAGAACAGAAACTAGATATAGCTATAGGCTGTTTTTGTATGATTTCTATACAGAACAGGTTAATAAATAGCCACAGGATTGCTAAAAAATAACCTTCCTATACAATATAAGGCAAAGGGTTTTCATGAACCAGAAAAGAAGATATAATAATGGATCTGAACAAAGCTAATGCCCCTTAATTCAAATTTGATTCCAATTGTGACGTAAATCTAGATGAATTAGTGTAGGGTAATTAGTATAGCTAGTCAAGATTAGGGTGATACAAGTATCCTTCTACTTGATTACAAAATACTGTAATCAGAACTTTTCAGGAATTGATTCAACCACTCTCTCCAAATTCTAATCTTTTTCTCTATAATAATTTTAACTTGGTGTCTATGTGAATGTAAGCCTGAATCTCTCCATTTCTAGCGTAATACACACCATGAGCTTTTCTACACTACACCCTTCAGATACTTGTCTCCCTTGCACAAACTGTTTAGAAATAAAACTAATTTATGAAATCCCTTTCTGAATTTCAAGCCCTTCCTTTGCCTTGGTCATGGTGATGGTGATAACTTGATGTGTTGTCTGGAGCATGCTTACAATGACCTCTGATTGATGTATTATCTTGCTTCTCTACTCCTTCTGGATCAGTGAAAATTGTAAAAAAGAGCTTTACCCACCCACTTTTTTTGAAATCACTGAGCAAGAAGAGGAAAGTGGCAGAATTAAGTTCAAAAACATAAACAAAATCCTTCATTTTTTGGTTCCTACAATGAATAGTGTAAAAAAAAAAAGCCACATACATTTTATTTTGTCCCACTGTTGAAACTGTACAAAATAAGAAAAACAAAACAAAACTTGCAGTGAGAGGCAGTCACTAGGGATTTCAATGGAGAAGGCATTCACACCACAGTAGCCAACTGGAGTGGAAGAGCTTGGTATAAGGTATAATTTGTAAACCCAACAACCTATCTTAAGACAGTGCAAGACAGAAAACACTATTTTTGATGCATAGCCAGAGAAGGAAGACAGAGTCAGCATGAGCTATAACTGAAGTGGATTGAGGATAAAGTCATGCATTCTGGTATTCCAATACTGGTAGATGGAAGGTTTCTCCCAAAATATGCCAGGTCAATCTTTAAGATCTCTAGAGGATTTGCATGTGATGCTGAGATAATAGGTGGCCTTATTTTGGAATTCCTGCTTTTAAAGTTATGTGCTATACAGATACATTATTGTAAGTTTCTATTCAGTGTCTACTTAAAATGGCTTCGCCCAGATTTTTGTTCCGTTTGATATATCGGCTCCTGCTGATTTTAAATATTCTGTGTTTTAGTGTGGTTAAAAATGATTTGTAATATCTTAAATTAATAATTTCATACTTTGTCATATTTATATTTATAAATTCTTAGTTTTAGATTTAAGTTACACTTCACACACAGATTCACTAGTGTAGTGATATTAGAAAACATTTGTCACTTAATACTAAGATCCCTTCTATGTTAACGAATGCCTCATATTTATTTATTTATTTATTAGATTTATAACCTTCCCAAGCTCAAGGCAATATACAGAGTACTCCTTCTTCCCATGGCATGCCTGTCAATGTTTGTGATAAGACTGTTGTGGTAGGATAATATATTTGGAACAGGTTCAGTACTAAAAAGCACTCTAAATTTAGTTGTTTAAAGATCAGGATTTTTCTTTGGGATTCTTCGGAATGATATTGAAATAAATAAATAATCAATAATTTCTAAAATATAAACAGTATTCAGAATAATCCCTTACCTAGTGAGCATAAATAAAAGGAAAAAAAACTTTATATTTATCATTGTAAATGAGATTTAAGAAAAAAAGACAGAATAAATCAATGTTATTGGGCTTTGAACTTTAGTTCTATTAAGGTGATGCTGAAATACTGTGGAACAATTCTAAGAATCTATTTCAACCAATTTTAGTTCCAGTAATTTCAATGGGAATGATTAAGTATTGCTCTTTCTTGCAGCCTTGATGTAGCAGAACTTTGTACTTCATTAAACAAAAAGAATGACAATATAATGACACAGATTTAAACTGTGTGCAGAATTCAGTTAGCTGTTCATTGTTTGAATGTCCTACATGCGTCATTTAAGTATTTCTGAGAACAGAAATATAGACAGGTGATGTATAATGTGACAAAGATTACATGGATTGGCTGGGCATTAACACCTACCCCAGGCACTTCCTTATGGACATTCCTCAGGCCTCATATTCAATCAAGACCTGACATGAAGTGACACAACTCCTTGCTTGCTTTATGCTTCAAACTTGTTGCACCTGAATTTAATCACTGAGACGACATAGGTAATAACAGAAGAGCACAAAAACTCTCTGAGGTCATATAGCCTAAAAAAATGTTTTGTTTTTTTTAAAAAAGAAGATCCTTTGCTTCTTTTGATAGAAATCAATGCCACATTAGAAAAAATTTCCAGAGAGATGATATTTTCCAACTAATACAACAGAAAGACTTGCAATGATACCTAAAGAACTAATAAATTTATTGTTGCATAAAGCTGTTTTGTTTGTTCACTCCATTGCTATGCCACTTAAATCAACTATTGACTCGTGGCAGTTTATTTTTTCACCAAAAAAATTCACCAAAGGAACTGTCAAAAGTGAATAAAAATCAATACAAACAAAAATGTACAATATAAAAACCCATATTAAAAATATCATAAAAGTGAAAGTACAAATCACAGGAGAGGGTGCATAAAAATGGTACCTCAACAATGGCACCATCTAAACAGGTCCCTGGTCACCTGGGAGACCCAGACATGACAATGTAGCAAAGACTTGAGGGTCTTCTAGAATACCAAAAGGGATATAGTGAGTCTAATTTTGGGTGGAAGAACATTCCATAAGGCAGGCATTGCAGCAGGAAAAGCACATATCCTAGGACCGTGATGGTGAACCTATGGCACACATGCCACAGGTGGCACGCGGAGCCATACGTGTGGGCACGCGAGCGTTGCCCTAACTCAGCTCCGGCCAATGGTACCTGCAACATGCCTACTCTGCCTGATCTAGTGGGTTGAATGTATAATAAGGAAGAGGTGGTCCCTCAGATAACCTGGTCTCATGCTATGAAGGGCATTAAAAATTAAAACCAGCACCTTGAACTGAACCCAGAAGCAACCAATGCAGCTCACAGAGCAGAGCTCTACTCTAGAGGTGCATATACCTATCTGTCTACTGTCTACTGCAGAACTACTTGTCTACTGTCTACTGCACTTTTTACAATAATAATCAACAATAAAACATTTATAATTTACCATCAGCATTTTAAATATCCATTATAAGACTATAATAAAAGTCCCTAGAGCAAACTTAAATCAAATAACAAAAGCAGTACCTATGAAGTGCTGAATAAAGAGATAACATTTAGAAGTGGTTCAGATAGACACCTCTCTAATTTATTGGTGGATAAAAATGTGGGGTAGGTATGGCACAATTAGACTTGAAATATTTTGTTATATCATCCCATTTCAACAAAATAGTTTAAGTCTTCATGTGATATTTATTTTCTAATGGGACACTCTTTAGCTGAATTTGTACCGCCCTCTCAACAACACTCTAAAAAGTGAAGGTTGATCCAAGGAGGGCTTCTTCAGGGGGGATCATACCATAGCATTTTTCATGGCTGCCAGCAAAGAGGCATTAACAATTTCCTGGATTCAACCAATCATATCTCCATCTGTTCTCCAAAGCTTGTGTAAATCATCAGTTGCACTAGGAAAAAATGCCATTTCAGTGAATGTTGTCCACAAAACTGATCTGAAAGCAGTTTGATTTAAAGTCTGATTTAATGCACTTAAACAGGAAGGAACCTTGCATAACATACAGTACCTATCCCATTTCCAAGCAATTTCAGGTGATACCTGGGAATCTATTGTCCTTGGAAAGAAGTCATGGAAATGAAAGGCGTTGTTTAATAAAAGATTATGGAAACTGAACACAGGTTCACCAGTTAACTTCAAAAGATTCCTGCTCCTATTATATTTCTAAGAAAATCCTTTTGACCATAGAATTTCCGACAGAGGGCAGAAAGTAGGCTCTCTATTTACCTGTTTCAGACCTGGTTTAGCACAGATTCTTCTTTGTTGCACACACTGGAGTGGGATGAATATGTGCAGGAGAGATCATACACTTCAGCCATCACATCTTCCAAGATGGACTGAGAATTGTTTGAACTACAATCCATGGTTCTATCACCCTGGCCCATGTCTTCAGGGTCAGGGGTGTTAAACTGGTGGCCTGCGGGCCAGATGCATCACAGGCCATGCCCACTCCAACTCCACGAAGGCAAAAAACATTGCAGTACATCACGTGACATCAACGTGACGTAGTGAGTTTGAGACCCATAGACTATATGAATCTCATTCAAATACACCATCAAAATGTTAATGGCTGTTAAGTGCCTTGTGTCAGCCTTCAAAAGCCAGGGATTTAAGTATCCCAGAAATTTCTGTAAATCTATGTCAAGAAAGACTGACAATTAGGATTGAAACAGATCTGGTGAAGTCACCTTGCCTAACTCCTAGGCTTGTTACAAAATACTTCTAAGAATGACATTCTTAAGACAACACACATACACTTTTTCCTTTTTGCTTTAGGTCATCCCTGAAATATAAATGGGAAAAAGTAACAAAGAAAGAAATCATGCTTTTCAAATAACATTCCAAATAAATAAAATGGATTAAATAGATAAGTCAGTACTGGAACTGATAAAACCCTGGGGGTGTTTCAGGAAGAATTAGTTACATTTTTTGATATGCACAATATGAAAGGGTCAACTATTATGTTCATATAGAGAGAAAGTAAAGAAGGGTGAAGAGCAAAAAGTAAAGGCAATATGATACTGAAGGCAAAGCAAAGGGATTACTTATCCCAGAAGTGAAGGTTAAAGAATTGTTGATTTAAAGATTTGTCAGAATCCAAATGAATAATGACTCCTTTTCTTCTGGTCTGAAACTGTTCCTCCCAGAGGTATGATTGCTTCCCACTATCTTCTTCCTCAGGAATGCATCTAAAACTAACATGCTTTTGGGACCAGATTCTGGATTCTGGTTTTTCATGTTGGCTTTGTACACTACACACAGTTACATTGGGGCAGCTTATAAATGCTGCTAGACAAATAAATATTTTTTGCATGCCTTGAAGTATTTTATTTTTGTTATTTAAATAATAAAATATTTAAATAGCAACCAGGGAAAATATGAGAGTAGTAGTGATAAGTAGAGAATTTTTTTAAAGCATGCTCTTTCACGAGCTTTACTCTGAGAAATTGCCACTTCCCCATTGGAGGAGCATTTTAATTCCAAGAAGGAAGGTTCTGTGGATGCCAATGGAAGCTTGTCTTCAAACAGCAGGGTTTTGTTTATTTTTTTAAGATGAGTTAACTTTCACTGTCAGGTAAAAGGTTGACTATTCTTTTTCACAAAATGTGATCCTGATCCTTATCAGCCCTCCAGGCCACAATAGCACATTAATTATAAAAAAACTACTATGAGAAAATATTTATTGTTGTATTTATAATGTCAAATAAATGGAATTATATTAATGTTATGATAAACATATTGATTATAAAAAGGGACATTAGCAGAGCCTTTTTAAAAACTCAGTGATACTCAAGGGTAGAGGGCTCATTTGAGTCCTCGTCACTTTAGTCAATGTCTGTCTGTCTATCATCTATCTATCATCTATCATCTATCTATCATCTATCTATCACCTATTGATCTATCATCTATCTATCTGTCTGTCATCTATCTATCATCTATCATCTATCTATCATCTATCGATCTATCATCTATCTATCATCTATCTATGTCTGTCTGTCTGTCTGTCTGTCTGTCTGTCTGTCTGTCTGTCTGTCTATCCATCTATCTATCTATCTATCTATCTATCTATCTATCTATCTATCTATCTATCTATTTATCTATCTGTCATCTATCTGTCATCTATCTATCATCTATCTATATCTGTCTATCATTTATCTATTATCCAAGACCAAGTCAGAGAATTTAAACATATAGGACACCATTAATACTTGCATAAATAACAGCACATACTTATTTAAAAGGAAAAAAACCCTATAAAGTTAACAATTCACACACAGTGCAAAATGGTTTGTCTAAGCTTAAGGCTACAATTAAAATTTTTGATAGTTCCTTTGAAGCACCTGGTTACTGATCATTCAGTAAGAATACTTCAATCTCCTTATCGTGAACAGAGTATATCAGACTCAACAGCAGGTATATTAGCTACAATCACCAATACAACTACAGAGGGCACTTTAAAAGGATGTGTGAAAAAGACTATCTCTATACCTGAGCGGATACATATTCATGAATTCATTCCATTCAAATGGAAGATTGACATATCAGGTAGCTATCACCCTAGTATGGAGAACGATCCAAGCTAGAGAGAAGAACTTTCTATGTAAGGGATACAGAAATATATCAGAATGATTGAAGAGTCTCCATGGGCAGAGAGCAATTTCTCTGTATGACATATGGGAAAGTTTGGTTCTGTCTACTTGAATGTCTAAGTCCCATACCTAAGGTTAAGTTCTTTGAGGGTTTATTCTAGACCAAAAGCAAGTTGGCATGATATTGACTGTTCATACTGTCTCAGTTTATTTTTGCTGCTAGGTTAGATTATTCCATAGTTAAAGTTGAGGAAGTTGGTTTATTGCAATAAATAGAAGCTTAGTTACTTATTCCTTTCCAAAAATAGTTATCAGTCACTTGCTAGGAAAGAATCTCTATTCTCTTCAAAATTGGCAGGGTGGACTATAAACTCTTCGGAGTTCCCAGATCTCTAGCTTTTGCCCAAACATGCCTTCAAGCAATTTGTCAAACAATACTTGCTTGATTTGGTTTGTTAGGCTGAGAAATACAAGAAGATTCTATTTTCTATATGTGCATGTTTAGGGTTGCTTACTGCCTTAAAATTATAAATATACAGAGTTTAAGGATATTTTAAAAATGCATGCGCTATTCTGCATTGCATGCATTAATATTAGCTCTATGACTTTTATTCCTGAGACAGGTGCTATGAAAGAGAATAAAAATGGAAAAATGGAAGCAAGTCAGATTTTCTAAAGAAATTCATAGAATTAAGTCATTTCTAGGAAACTGAATTGAGAATATGCTGAGTAGCCTGTATCAGTGGGCCAACTGAAGTACAGAAAAAACAAAAACAGATATCAAATACAGTTGCTCCAATAAGTCTTCTAAATCTTAGATTCAAAAGTGTGAGATTGAGATTGAGTGTATCAGTTTATCTAGTTCCACTCATGTTCATGTTGAGAACCTGTAATCTAAATAAGATGGTATTTTCAGTCTCTGCAGATTCTCTGAAGGTGGAAACCCAAGAGAATAAATTTCCCCAATATTACATTTATATTTAAACTTAAAGAATCATAAGATAATAAAATGGCAGCCAGTATCTTGATTAATAGTATCAAAGCAGGCAGACAGGATATTTAACAACAGCATTTTACCATACAAAATAGTTTCTAGATTTTTTGTTTTAAATCATTTTTTATTTATAGATAGATAGATGATAGATAGATAGATAGATAGATAGATAGATAGATAGATAGAGTATTGTCCTGGCATTTTGTTTTACAGAGGGAAAAAAAAGTAACAGATACACTGATAGCGATAATGATAATGCATGTAATAATTATAACCATAATTATACTCACGTATTTATGATCATATTAATTATACTAGCATAATTATAGTTATAAACAACATTCATATTTTACTTACACAAAACAATAATCTTTCTTCATCTAATTTCTACCTCTTATCTCTAACCATTGATAAAATCTATTCCACGTTGAATAATAGTCTATCTCCTTTATCTTTTATTTTCAATGTCAATCTAACCATCTCTGCACAGTCCAATATTTTCCAAATTATATTTTCATCTGGTGGGGTGTTCTCATTTTTCCAATATTGTGCAAATACAATTCTTCCTGCTATCAATACATGTAGCATTAAATATATAGTCCCTTTATCATAATTTTCTGGTATTATGCCTAACAAAAATATTTCTGTCTTTAAATATATGCTGCTTGGTCATCTTTTCCAGCCATGTGTGTATTTTCGTCCAATATTTTCTTGCTTTCATACATGTCCACCACATATGATAATAGGTACCTGAAATCTGGTTTCAGGTTTCCCCCTTGGATTCGCCCCCCCCCTATGAAAATGGCCTCCCCCCCGTTGCTACCTGGACTCTCTATTAGGTCGGCCCATTTTTCCATCACTACTGACTCTGGGACTTTATTATCACCCTCCTGGATTTTTATGTTTGTTCTCTATCTCCTTCTGCTGCTGGCTAGTTTATTCCTGCCGCCCGATTTCCACCTTTAGGCCTTGGCTCGGGGGAGGAGAGATTGCAGGCTGGAGGGAGAAGCTGAGAGTCCAGGTCAAGGACTGCTGCTCCATCTGCAGGGAGAAAGTGACTATTGTTGGCCTTTTACATCCAGCCACGGTGAGAGAACGGCTGTGGCCATCCGCCTGCACTGCAACCATCTGATCTGGTCGCCCCATCACTGTGAGAGAGTGAAGGGGCCCCAGCTTCATCCTGGCCAGCCTCTTTTGCCATCTCTCACCTCAATGACTATCTTTAAATTTCGCTGACATCCAAGGTTCCCCTTTTCCATCTCATCATACTTGTATGGCTTATACCTCGGCAGATTTGCTTGCGCTGCAAGATGCCCCCCTCTCGCGGCGATGGCCTTCCACTCTATCGAAGGCCTACCTTAAGGACGGGCTTTGGAGCCCCGAGAGGTGGCATGTTTTAAAGCGGGGATTGAGGGGTTTTTTAATTAGGGTTTTTAATAATCTTTTAAGGGGAACTGGGAGGGCGACCAAAGGGGATGGGGGGGGTAATCCACCTAGGTCAGGGCCCAGCCTGGCACAGGGTAACGGTCTGGAGGGCGCAGGACGAGGGATTGGGGATGTCATCAGCACGGTGGATGGGAGGGGCAGATATGGCGGGAGCAGAGGACTTTATCTTGTGCCGGGGGTGCGCACTCGCTACTTGAGAGCGATTGCACGCCCCGGTCCTCAAGGCTCCCCTCGGATACTAGGTGGCTCAGATACTCAGGACCTGGGCCTCCGGCTGATGCTGTGCAACGCCAGGTCCGTGGTAAATAAGGGCCCCCTCATTTACGATCTTATTCAAGAGGGGGGAGCGGACCTGGCGGGTATTACGGAGACCTGGTTGGGCCCGGAGGGAGGGGTCCCTCTGGTTGAGATGTGTCCACCAGGCTTCAGAGCATTCCATCAGCCGAGGGCCCAGGGGAGGGGCGGGGGGGGTGGCGGTTATTATTAACGAAGGTCTGGGTCCGAGGGAGACCACTGTGCCACAGATTGCCGGGTGTGAGTCCCTCTTTGTGAGATGGGGTCATGGGGTTCAGATGGGCTTGCTGCTTACGTACCTGGCTCCCTGCCGCGTGGCAACGGCCCTGCCCGAGCTACTCGACGTGATAGCCACGGTGGCAGTTGATACACCCAGGCTTATGGTCATGGGTGATTTCAATCTGCCGTCCGTTGGTGAAACGTCAGAGATGGCTCGGGAGTTCATGGCTTCCATGACGGCCATGGACCTGACCCAGTTAGTTCATGGCCCCACTCACAGGGGGGGACACACGCTGGACCTGATTTTTGTCTCTGGCCAGTGGTTGAGTGGTCTTATTATAGGGGATATAGACATGAAACCCTTGTCATGGTCAGATCACTCACTCCTTTGTCTGGACCTTCGAACCGCTACACCCCGCCGCAGGGAGGCGGACCCAATTAGATGGATCCGCCCCAGGCGCCTGATGGATCCTGATAGGTTCCAGACGGAGCTTGGGCCAATTCCTGAAGATCTGGCACACGACTCGGCCGAGGACCTGGTAGCTGCCTGGGATCGGGCGGCTGGTGGGGCCTTGGATCGAGTCGTGCCTTTGCGGCCTCTGACCCGGTGTCGATCCCTCGCGGCTCCTTGGTTCACCGAGGAGCTGAGGGAGATGAAACGCCGGAAAAGACGCCTAGAGAGTGGTTGGAGGGCCAGTCTCGCTGAATCTGACCGAACACTGGTAAGGTCGCATATTAAGACCTACCTAGTGGCGATAAAGACGGCAAAGTTTAACTACTTTTCCGCCTCTATTGCGTCATCAGGGAATCGTCCGGCCGCCCTGTTCAGGGTAACCCGCTCCCTGCTCCATCCGGGAGCGCGGGAGGATCCCTTGGAAGGCAGGGCGGAAGATTTCGGACAATACCTGTATGACAAAATCGCTCAGATCCGGGGGGATTTGGACTCTGACTGGGTAGATCAGGGCAGGGTGACGAGGAATAGTCTTGAGAATGTTACCTGGGAGGAGTTTGATGCTGTGACTCCAGATGATGTGGACAGGATTTTGGGGAGACTTAGTGCGGCCACATGTTTACTGGACCCGTGTCCCTCCTGGTTGGTACTGGCCTCCCGGGAGGTTACACGAGGCTGGCTCCAGGGTGTTGTCAACGCTTCGTTGAGTGAGGTTACTTCCCCGCCGCCTTGAAAGAAGCGGTGGTGAGGCCTCTCCTCAAGAAGCCGTCCCTGGATCCGGCAATATTGGCCAACTATCGTCCTGTCTCCAACCTTCGCTTCCTGGCGAAGGTTGTTGAGAGTGTGGTCGCGCGACAGTTTCCACAATTCTTGGAGGAAACATCCTATCTAGATCCGTTCCAGTCGGGTTTCAGGCCTGGACACAGCACGGAAACGGCATTGGTCGCGTTGGTTGATGATCTCTGGAGGGCTCGGGACAGGGGTTGTTCCTCTGTTCTGGTCCTGTTAGACCTCTCAGCGGCTTTTGATACCATTGACCATGGTATCATGCTGCACCGGCTGGAAGAGTTGGGGATGGGGGGCACCGTATTACGGTGGTTCTCCTCCTACCTCTCTGACCGGTCGCAATCCGTGTTGGCAGGTGGGCAGAGGTCGACCTCAAGGCCTCTTATATGTGGAGTGCCTCAGGGGTCGGTCCTCTCGCCCCTCCTGTTCAACATTTATGTGAAGCCGCTGGGCGAGATCATCCGTGGCTTTGGGGTGAGATACCACCAGTACGCTGATGACACCCAGCTGTACATCTCCACCCCAGGCCACCCCAACGATGCCCTTGAAGTGATGTCCCAGTGCCTGGAGGCTGTGCGGATCTGGATGGGGAGGAACAGGCTCAGGCTCAACCCTTCCAAGACTGAGTGGCTGTGGCTCCCGGCATCCCGATATAGTCAGTTGACTCCATCACTGACTATTGGGGGCGAGTCGTTGGCCCCCACAGAGAGGGCTCGCAATCTGGGAGTCCTCCTGGATAGGCAGCTGTCCTTGGAGGAACATCTGACGGCTGTAACCAGGGGGACCTTTTGTCAGGTTCGCCTGATCCGCCAGTTGCGGCCCTTTCTTGATCGGGATTCCCTGTGCACAGTCACTCATGCCCTCGTCACCTCTCGCCTTGACTACTGCAACGCTCTCTACATGGGGCTCCCCTTGAGGAGCACCCGGAGGCTCCAACTGGTCCAGAATGCAGCAGCGCGGGTAGTGACGGGAGCAGCCTGGCGCTCCCATGTAACACCGCTCCTGCGCGAGCTGCACTGGCTCCCAGTGGTCTTCCGGGTGCGCTTCAAGGTGTTGGTTATCACCTTTAAAGCGCTCCATGGCATAGGGCCTAGCTATCTTCGAGACCGCCTGCTGCCACCGACAATCTCCCATCGACCCGTGCGCTCCCACAGAGGGGGCCTCCTCGGGGTGCCATCAGCCAAACAGTGCAGGCTGGTGACCCCCAGGGGGAGGGCCTTCTCTGTGGGGGCACCTACCCTCTGGAATCAATTGCCTCCAGAGATAAGGAGAATCCAAGACCTCGGTGCCTTCCACCGTGCCCTTAAAACCTTCCTTTTCCAGCAAGCCGGGCTGGCCTAATTTTTTAAGTGTTTTTAAGTGTTTTGTTTATTGTTTTTAATTAATGGGGCCAAATTTATATATGTATATTTTAACTGTATTTTAATATTTGTACTTGATGTTTTTACTTGGCTGTTCACCGTCCTGAGTCCTCAGGGAGAAGGGCGGTATACAAATTCAAAATAAAATAAAAATAAAAAAATAAAAATCTGATTTGGCAGAAATGTTGTTAAACATTTTTGCTACTCTTTCTGATGGCAAATGCCACCTGTAAAACATTTTATAAAGATTTTCCTTATATGCAGTAGCCATTGTCAGTTTGTAATTTCTATCCCAAAATAGTCTCTAGATTAATGGTCCAGCTTGCACAGAATAGTGTAACAGAATAACAGAGTCGGAGGGACTTGGGGGTCTTCTAATCCAAACTCATGCCATTCCAGACAAGTGGCTGTCCAGTCTCTTCTTAAAAAGCCTCCAGTGGAAGCACACCCACAACTTCTAAAGGCAAGCTATTCTGAAGGCAAGCAGTATGTGTAAATATACCTAGGGTAACACTGAGATTGGTTGTATTTATGATGAAATACCAATGGGCCACATAATGGGTAGTGCAGGCCAGGGGTGAAATGTAAAATTTGTTACTACCAGTTCTGTGCACGTGGCTTGGTGGGGGGGGGGGGTAATGTGACTGGGGGTGGCCAACTTTAAAAAAAAAAAACTTTTCAAAGCATTTTTTCTAATGCTTTGAAAAGCCTCTGCCAATCAGGCAACTCAGCTGGGATAGTCAGAGACTTTTCAAAGCATTTTTTTAACCACATCTTCAGCCAAGAGGTTGCAGAAAAAAATGCTTTGAAAAGCTTCTGATGATCCCAGCTGAGCCTCACGATCATCAGAGGCTTTTTTTTTAACTTTTAAAAGCATTTTTTCGTTGGAAGAGGTTGTAGAAAAAATGCTTTTAAAAGTTAAAAAAAAAAGCCTCTGATGATCATGCGGCTCAGCTGGGCATGCGGGGGGGGGAGGGATTTTTGCTACCGGTTCTCCGAACCACCCGCTGCCATCGCTACTGGATCAGGCGATCCGGTCCAAACCGGGAGCATTTCACCCCTGGTACAGGCCCATTTTAGTGAACATGACAAGTGGAAGATTGCAACTTGAATTGTAAGTGAAATAAATGATAAAGGAAGTGAACGAATGAAAGAAATGAAAGAAAAATAGCAATGCTGTATGTCTGTGAAACTAACCCAAAGGGAAAATATGTAAGAGGTTTGAACAAAAGTAGTCCAAGTGAGGAATGGAATTGAGAAGACACGCAGGGAAGTGAACCCTTTAATTTAGGTATGAATGAAAAAGACAACATGTTGGTATCAGTGGTGGGTTGCTACTGGTTCACCCAGGATCAGGCAAACTGGTAGCGGTGGCGGCGGGAGGCTCCAATCACCCGCCCGGACACTCCTGTGCATCCGCAGAAGTATTGCAAGTGCGCAAGCGTGCGTTAGCCCAGGAGCAAACTGGTAGCGACGGGATTTGAAATCCACTACTGGTTGGTATGTCAGAAAGTATAAAGTGATGTCATCTAGATAGTTGTGGGTTTGCATGAAGGTAGGAAACAGGTTGGTGATAGTTGCATGTTACACGCCAGTGAATGGTGATAATGGAAGGATCAGAAAGGAGTTCAAGGGTGGAACTGGGTCACATTTTGAAATAATGTGATTTGAGGAGAAAATGAATTTGCAAGGTCACATAAATGGGAATCAAATGTAAGAATACAGAAAAAGTAATCATGACATTCAGAGACTGAAGAATGAATGAGACTGGTAAGGGGTCAGTATCTGTTCAGAAAAATGTCAATTCTGAATTAAATATGATGAATATTTAAACATAAGTGTATCCATGCATACACATGGCGTAAGAATTACTGTAAATTTAGACTTATAAAAGACTCTAAGAATGAATATTACAAGCATGATAAGAGATTCTAAATGAGGGACATATTATTTTGGGAATAATTTCAAGAGTGGACCTTTAGGAAAATGGGCAAGGGTGGGGGAAGGAAAGAAGTGAAAGAAAGTATATTGAAAGTAAAATTTCTTGCAAAAAACCTTGAATTTTGCCTGAAAAAATATTAGAAGGGAGATTATTCTCCCAACAAATTGAATGGAAAGTGAATATAAGGAAAGAGGAACAGGATGAAATGAATGTTACAGAACATGCTTTTGTGGAATTGCACTTACAATATGGGAATTGTGGAAAAAAATGCTTTATGGAATGATGAAGAGGAAAATGAGAATGGATGCATACAAAGAATGATTATTGAAAAAATGAGAATGAGAGAAAGATTCTATGTATTATGAGAATCAGAAAAAAATGCAAAGACTGTAAACAGATCAACGAAGGGCAGTTAAAATTTAAAGGAGAAAAAATGCAGCCTGAATCAGGTGTAACTAAAAAAATATGACTCAAATGTAAAAATAATTTTACGTTTTATTTTCAAGCACTAAACAAGAAGCATCCAGCAGAGTAAATGGAATTGAAAATAGTTGAAATGGTTTGAAATAAATCTTAGGGGAGTGAATACTGGAAGAAGCATTTTAGATATTTGTATTGGAATTGTAGTGATATGTCAGAATAGAATTGAAAAAAATACTAAGAATGCTAGTATCCAGGAAAAAATGATAAAAGGGGTAAAATATTATGAGAACATAAAACTGTTAAACAATGTTAAGGCTCTTTCTAATTAAATTTGTATTTTATTTATTATGAATGCCTTTATGAAGCTTTAGTCATCCAGCTCCACACATATACTATATATTTACAGTACACATAACATTGTAATAACTGAAAATCTCTACAGTATGGATAGATAAATAGTATACAATACAGCATATGCTAAAATATACTTTAATCTTCATCATAAAGGTTGAAAAAAAATAGTCAATTTTTCAAATTTGGGATTTAAACTGAATCTGATAGATTGTTTTCATATTAAGAGGCTATTCACTATTTTACAATTTGAACAGTATCAGTTTTACTATATTGATTATTTTATGGAGCTTTGCTCTATAACTGTGAAGTAAACAAACAGATATGTTTGCAGGATCCAATCTGGGTCGGTCACCAGGACCAGAAGTTTAGTCTTCCAAGCTTTCAGACTCGTGCTGGAGCCCATGGTTCACTTCTGGTCCCGGTGACTGATTCAGATTGGATCCTGCAACATTATCCTGGAACATGTATATTCGCCTTCATTCAAAACAAACATGTTATTTAGGGCTAGTAATGTAGGTGATATAACAAGAGAAATATTAGAATAAAAATTCTATGATTTATAGCTTTCAATAAGTGAAGATAAAATCTCTGCTCAATAAAAGTATCATCACTGTTCTCCATACAAATGGAACAATAGCCAGAACGAATGACTAAGCTACAGGGATTTATTTCACATGTCTGGAAGCTGGTGTGTAAATTTCTGATTGAAAGCATTCAAGAGATGATACCGAACACAATTTTAAAAATGCAGTGCCACTGTATTCCAGGAAGGAATATGCAGGCCAGATTTTTGGTCTTCCACAGACCCCTGAGAGATTGAGCATGAGAATATGCACCATGTTTATTGCTGCATAGTCCCCAAAGGCAAAGCATCATAGGTATGTTTATAGGTGTCCATGTTTGCAAGTATATTAATTTCTATCAAAACTCGCATCATATTTTTGTGAAGATTTATTCTTTTTGAACATCTTTACTATGGGATTATCATATGGATATCCATTGGATTGTTGGCATTTAATATTCTTTTGGCTAATACTAGAAGTCACGAGGCAATGATTCCAGAATGCAGCACCATGATCCACAACTGTTAGTCCCAGATAAATATGTTACATAAAAATCTATGTGTACTAACAAGATTGATTCCATGGCCAAAGGACTATTAGTACCAGCAATCCATAGACAATGATACTAGATACACAATAGGTTCATTCTTTCTGTGAAAAAATATATTTAAATATTGCTTAATAATTTAGGAAATTGGAGACATGTTGAATATGCTAATGATTGGTTCAAGATTCAACCTGCCCACAGTCAGGAATATACAATCATATTTCAAAACAGAGTCATACTTCCAAATAGCCTCCAGGTAAATAGAAATTTTATATAAAATGCAGATAAAAATTCCATTACATATTTTGTTTGCGTTATCAAACAAAATATTAACAAATAAAAACAAAATAAATTGAATGATACAAGCAACATGGTTATAAGTGGAAAGAGATAGATAATAGGAAGGAAGAGAATAATAATAATAATGCAGTCTTAGTAAATTATTTGACAACGTTGTGGAAATTAGTTGTTAAGCAGAGTGATGGCATTCGGGGAAAAAAACGTCCTTGTGTCTAGTTGTTCTGGTGTGCAGTGCCCTATAGCGTCATTTTGAGGATCGAAGTTGAAACAATTTATGTTGAGGATGTGAGGGATCTGTAGATATTTTCACAGCCCTCTTTTTGACTCATGCAGTAAACAGGTCCTCAATGGAAGGCAGGTTGGTAGCAATTGTTTTTTCTGCAGTTCTAATTATCCTCTGAAGTCTGTGTTTGTCTTATTTGGTGCAGAGCCAAACCAGACAGTTATGGAAGTGCAGATGACAGACTCAATAATTCCCCAAAGAGCTGCTGATTGAGTTCTACAAACAAAAAAAGTAAATTCTACCTGCAATTATGTTTTGGAAATACCCATGTTAATAGTTAGTACTCTGAAACTGTACTAAAATATTCATTTCTGACAATACAAGTAGCTATACTTAATTCTTGTTCTTTGGAACTATGACTATATACAGTATTTCCTTTACCAGTAAGTAAGTGCAGTTAGCCAGTTCATTAGAGAGAGTGACTCAACAAGTATTAGGAACTGGCTATATATATATACCCTGATTACAAAAATATCACACATTTATACCTATGAATTAAAAGGAATAAATATTTGACCTTTACAGGGAGGAGTCATAAAATATGGGTGTGTCTGGCTGAAGAGGTAAAAAAAAAAACTGAAATAGTGCTATCCCAGTCTCCCATAAGTCTCAGAATAAACAACATAAAATGTCTGTGAGATACTTATTTCTGTGACTTTTATTTCGTACAGCTCATTTTCTATCTCAGTTAAGGTCTTTCTTTGTCCCCTCACCAGCTCATAACATTTTTCATGCCACCAACTTGCCCAGTCATTGTTTAATCTTGTAGGTCTTGCTGGTTTTATTCTGTGTAATTTGGTTCCTTACACATTTGCTGTTCTGTAAGTCCTGAGTAGATGGAAGAAAGCTCCATCTCATACATCAGTGACAAAGAAAAAAAATTGTCGTCCTAAAAAAATTAAGCTGCATTTTTCCAGGACTATTGTGCTTTTACAAGGAAGATTTAAAAAGGGAGGCAACCATGTAGCTACCTTTAATATGTGAAATTACCATTGCAGTATGTTTGACAATTAAATTGTGTCTGATGAATGACAAAATGTTTATCTAACATTCATTCATTCATTTTATCTAGTAAACAAACATTAAGGAATCTTATCAGTATAAGAAACATCATTTGTGGTATTGAAATAATGTGCTTCACTTCTGAAGTTTCACTGTGCTTCATTTCTGAATATCTCTCCATACAGAAAGAGAAGTTAGGGAGAAGTAAGAAAGTTAGGGAAAAGAACAAAAAGAGGCCCTAGGAAAAGAATCATGAGTTTGGAATTGTGCTGATAAGAGTTATCAGTTTTATGATAATACAGAATTTACATTCATGTTTTTTCCTGATAACATGAGAGAATCACTGAAATGGAAGGGTCTATTTTTAATTGTCTGTTCCTATACTAGATCCAGGATTGGTATAAAGCTGTGCATGGCATGGACATAACTTGAATGTGGGGAAAATTATAATTAATTACCACTGACATCCACCTGACCCAACAGAATAGGAGGGCAGAGTATGTTACGGATTCCCTCTATTAAGGAAATCCATCTACTGGGACCAAGAAAATGGGCCCTCTCCATGTTGGTTCCCTCCCAGTAGAACATCATCCCCATAAAGATAAGTTTGATTCCCACTGTAATACTTTTTTGAAAGGCCCTGAAGACATAGTTTTGCCAGAGAGCCTGGAGACGCCAGGGTGATACAAAGCCCGTTAAGTAGTTTGTTTGATTGATGTCACCAGAGGGACAGGGTTTGATGGATATGTATTTAGAGTTTTACTTTGTAAGCTACTTAGAATCACTGTGAGTTGGTCGGCCATATAATTTTTTTCTTACTAAATACAATAATTTTTTAAAAAATATACAGATAATCCTTGATTTATGACCATAATGGAAGCTGCCTATCATGGTCATAAGTCATGATAGTGGTAAATCATGTCACCTACATGACTGACCCTATTTTATGACCTTTTTTGCAGAGGTCATGAAGTGAATGTCACCGTAGTTAAGCAAACCAACAGTTTCCCAAAGGGTGTAAGGAAATGCCTGTTTTTGGCAATACCATTGTAAGCATGCCATGTGACTGGGGGATCATTGCAAATAGCTGTAAATGCAAGCCAGTGTCAAGTGTCCGACATGTGGTCAGATGACAACTGGGGGAGGAGCTGTTTGGTATTTTGGAACTGTGTTGTAATTACTTTGAACTGTGGCTAAGTGAATGGTCATAAGTCAAGAATTGCCTGTATTCTCATGTGATATTCCTGTATGCATTCAGATGGCTCTATCCTCTTTGGACATATATTCCCTGGTAGAACAGTTCCATTCACATGGTCTCTCAAGCAATTCCACTAGCATAATCTTCAGAGGGATAAATGATCCATTTGGGTTATGAAACTTCTATCGGATCCTTAATTAGTAAAACAAGAATATGGTATGGAGCTGTTCCAAAAGGATCAAGAATGTTGCCACAACAAAGAAGCCAAGCCAATGGCAATGGAATTTCAAATCCATTCTATTGCTAGCTAAATTTATTTCTGTAATAAAATAAAGTAAAATCTTCCTCAAGTCCATCTCAAGTGCCAGTGGCACTTCATGAACCCATCCCACCTTTTCTTGATGTATCGTTTGCCACTGTTTTCTTCTTGGATATGTTTCAATGTCCTAATACAGTCAACATTCCTGAAATTCCTAGGTAAGACTCCATCCCAATACACTATGGGTAACTTTGCTTAGCTTCCAAGATTAGCTAAATGCATTGTGGGCTTTTCCCTATCTTTCTATAAGCATGACAGAACTCTGCCCCGATGTTGGCTTCATCTCATTGGTCTATAGGTGACACACTTTAAGGTATCCTTCACTATACCAGTGCACATTTGCATTTTCCGTTGAACAGTGTCCAAAGTTTGCCTTAAGGTGTGTAAAATGCTTGGAGGAAGATCAGGTGACTCAAGTGACTGGGAACAGGGGCAGAAGAGGGTGGGGACAGCAAACTGCATGCGGCATAGTTTTCTGCCTACTCAGTGGTGTGTGGATAGCAGTTCAACCCAGGCAGTGGAGAAAGGCTGGGACTCTTTTTTTTTTTTCCTCCCCCCCCCCTTTCGCTCTCCCCGTCGGCGTTTATATACTGCAATTGTCTGTCTGGTCCTGCTTGATTCCCTTCTCCCCTTTCTCCGGGCTCCTCCACCGCTCCACTTTCCCCGTCCCCTGACAAGGACTCACATAGAAGGCGTGTCCTCTCGGGGCGGTTGCTGCCGCTGCGGAAGGCAGCTTAAAGCTATAAAAGAAGTGATCGGGTGCCGGCTTGAGCTGCATTTCCCGCCTCTGCTTTCCTCCGAAGGACTTGGAGCCGGTGCCGAATAGAGCAGCGGGAGCGCCGCCCGCGTGCCTGGGGGCGAATTGAAGGCCAGGGCACGGCAAAGCCATAGAGGGCGCTAGGCAAGCCTCAATGCGCGGTCTAGCTGCCTTTGCAACATGCTGGAACTACAGATCAGCTAAAAGGACTTTGCACACCGCTGTCGGAGCTGGATTGCAGCGCTCTCTTTCCTTATGAAGAAGACACAAGTGAGTATCCAGTGAAGAAGTTTTGCGTCCCGCCGGGCACTTGGTGCTGATGGTGGTGATGGGATCTGGACAGACTTATACAGGGCGGGTGGGATGTGCGCTCCGCGGGGAAGGATGAAGGCGTCTGGTGTCCAGGCAAGTGGAAGTTTGGCGGGGAGAAAAGAGGGGGTTGCCTTCCATAAAAACCGGACGAGAGATTACCTTCTGGCTGTTGGGTTGCCTTTCAGCAACGAGGCTGCCGAGTTGCTTGCAGAAGCGCCGCTAACTTTCTTCCCCCCCACCACTCTTGCGCGTGGATTTGCGTGGCAGAGCATTGTAAGCCGCCTTGAACCAACCTCGCGCTTCTATTCAACGGGATCTTTCTGATTAGGGGGCAGGTAGGTGGAGGAGGGGGCATTCTGATGACGATGGCTCACTCTATGGCGGGGGGGGGAAGCATTCTTAAGGCCATTGGGGCTGGTGATCATTTGTCAAATCCCTCCTTTCCTACCCTGTGACTACCTGGTCGTTTCCACCAGGCAGGATTCCGACCAAATAATTCTTTACAGATAGGATGAATCGTGCAAATACTGGATCAATAAGTAAACTGAAATGGCTCAATACCAGCTAGAACTAAGGGGTAGAAGTATTGCTTCTTTAATAATCATACAAAGAGTGCCTGTTTGGGGTACCCTTTCCTCTTTGCTTTTATCTTTCATTGACATCCCTCCTTTTTTTTTCCATTCCATATCTGAACATGCTCCTTTCTGTACAAGGTGCATTTTGTGTCATAATTTATTTCGGCAAGGGGACTGGCTGTAGAGGAGGAGAGGAGTAGGAATTGAAAGAAGATTGCCCAGAATGACAAGGAATTGCTGACAAGAATGAACTAAATGTGTTTGGAACTCCCTTGCAATAGATAGATGATAAAAAAGATAGATAATAGATAGATGGAATCTCCCAGTATTGTTGCCTTGCCAGTTTTTACACAGCAGTGCCTTCTTCACCCCACCCTTTAATCCCAATGTTTTCCTAGCTACTTTCTTTGGTATCTCCTGCTGTCTTGGCTCATGTGCCATTTTGGGTCTTCCACATGTAAGGAATGAAATGAAGGGATTCAAGCAAGGAGACTTGGGTGGGATCTGCAACATTTATTCGGTGTCATTCAAACAGAAACAATGAAATTAGATTGTTTAATTGGAAAAGTTGGGAAGCAGAAAGATCCTATATTTTGGGATCAGTGAGGTGTACAGAAGTATTAATATATCTTTCTTATAATTTTTAGATCTTGCTACATTTGGAATGTTAAGATGTGATAGGTAGATTGAAAAACATCACATCAGAATCCTGAGGGGAGAAAACTCTTTGTGCAGTCAATATATATTTCATTCAAATTATAGTAGTGGCAGTTGCTATTTAATTTTGTTTAGTTTGTGTATGCTAATGTCTGCTCAGAATGGAAAGTATGAGCTGGATTGGAGAAAATTCTGAACTCTGTACTCTGTACTCTGTATGATGGAGTAAAAAGGCAAAAGTGTTACTTAAAAAGGAAGGCAAGTAGAGTTCAGTTTGCAAGCTGTTGAGTTTCACCCTACAGTTCCATTTTGCACATGTAAATATGACTTTGAAAGTTACCAGTTGCACACTGAAGCTGAGATACTGATTTTACGCTAAAAACTGATGCAGTAGTCTATGGTGGGTTCAAGAGTTCTTTTCTGTGGCTTATGAATCACCTTCAGCTTTCTTCCTAGTCAGAATTCAGAGGTATAATTGAACAGAGAACATTTTTTAGGAAAGAAAGATAGATAGTTGCAGACAAATTTCTCTTATCTTTCTGTATAGTGTTAGCTGATGGGGAAAAGGGTCAGAGGTTTAGGTGGGGAAAAAATGTCCGGTTTCAGAAGTTAAAAGAAACCAAGATAATGGTTTATAACAAGGTAACGTTTCACATTTAAGACAAGTGGAGAAGAATCCTGTCAACAGTGCATTGTATTTCTCCGTGTTCTTTTCCTATGATACACTGTGAGCTGGGATTAAGGAAGCTTTCCTGCAGATCGTGCAGTGCGGGATTTAGGTTGTCATCAGGTTGTAACTGCGCTGGCTGATTTCAGGGCCTCTTCAGCCTCAGGGAATTAGTCACTGTTCCATGCTACCTTAGCCATTGTTTTGTACCTTTCAATCTGCTCCATTGTTCAGGCTTCTGTACTGCTGAAAGCTCTGGGGGAGGGCAGTAAGGGTGGAAGGGAGGGGGAAAATGCTACTTGAATCTTTTCTGGTGCAGGAATTTTTCATTAAAATTGGTATTAGATATTGGAATTCAGATTTTTTTTTCTTCTGGAGATTTGGTGTATTTACTCAGAAGCAAGTCCATCTATATCTATGCTATAGTAGCATACTATACTTACTATGCATACTTACTATGTGTTAATCCTTAGATTTAATCATTAGCAATGCATTAGATAGATGACCTGATAGAAAAATACTTATATATGTAAATGTATTTTCAACTGGATATTTGAATGCAATTAAAGATTATATAATTATCAACTATACATGAAGATATAAGATTCTGTGTTCTTTTATTTTGGCCATTTAGAATTTGATCGTGCCCATTCTCACTTGGGATGATTGTGATGATGTACTCTTGTTGAAGGATTGTTCTGATGAGAGGATTTGCACAGTTATATGCAACTGTAAATGAATACTAATATAAGAAACAAATCTGTGTAATTGTACCAGAGAAGTATTTCAAAGTAATAATTTCTGTAAACATGCATTTATTATTTTTTTTAAAAAAAGCAACCTGATTGATAGACTTAAAGGCAATATTTCATAATATATTGGGAGAAGTACTTTTTAGAGCATGGGGTTGATCGCAACAAGTTTGGAGATCACCAGGCAGACTCAGAAATTTGACCTGCTGGCTAGACATGCAAACTTTAGGAGACCTTAACAGTGGAAAAGAGCTAGAGGCAGAAAGAATACAGCTTTCTTTTGCTGAATGGGTACATTCATTGCCAGCAGTTATATGACCTTCAGGGCTTCTCTGGGAGGACAGTCCGAGTAGTACAGCATTTTTGTTGTTGGAAGAGGCTTTTGGAAATAATGAAATAGATGGTGCACAAAATCCTGGGGGAAGCCAGCAATTTATGGAGGCATAATTGTATCCTATTCTGAAAACATATGTTGCAAAGGGCCGGTATCCATTTAGCTTAGACTTAAAGCCACTCAAAGTAGGCTTTTGTGAAGTAGATGTATATGAAGTTATTCTGTTGAAAAGAACTATGTTCCTATGCAACTCTAAGGTTGATATGCGTGACTGATAAGCCTATATAAATGTCAATTCACAGGTTTATAATTAAGCATAACCCTCATTTGTTAGAAACAGCAAACACAACAATCAAATCTACTAATCAGTGTTGCTAAGAGAGTATAGAAAGTAAAATGAATACATACAAAGAAAGACTCAGGTGAAGGACTGGAAAAAGTTGCTTTAGAAATCAAAAGGGATGGGCTAAATTGAAAATATAAAGAATTTTTAGTTTCATTTTGGTCTGAAGCTGATGTAAGAGAAATCATCCTTCTCTTAAATTTCATAAACCATGGCTTAGAACTGTTGTTTGCAGCCAAGTCTTGTTAATAGTTTTATATCTGGATGTGTTTGCAGAACTCAATTCAGATAAGTACTGTTGCTGCTATAAGTACTTAACTGTAGGGCATGCAGCATAGTATTATTTATTTATTTATTTCCCACCTTTATTATTTTTTCTAAACAATTCAGGGCAATGGACATATCTTATACTACTTTCTTCCTCCTATTTTCCTCACAACAACAACCTTGTGAAGTGAATTGGGCTGAGAGAAAGTGACTGGCCCAAGGTTACCAGATGGCTTTCATGACTAAGGCAGGATTAGAACTGAAGGTCTTCCACTTTCTAGCCTGGTGCAGTTAACCAAACTGGCTCTTAGTACTGATATATGTAAAGTGAAGTTAACTTGGGAAAAATGGATCTTAACTAGACTTTTGTAAGAGTGGGGATTGAAGAAGGGATTCCGTATAAATTGGCACTTGCTTTACACATTGCTTTGTTTCAAAACCGAGACTATTTGCATGGACTGTATCTTTGATAACATTGAGAGTACTTAGTTTGGTACTTTGGCACACTACTCTTAGTGTTTAAAACAAATATCAACTGTTTGGGTTGCTGAAAGATTTCAGCCTCCTACGTTAACTGGCATGTACATGATTCAACAATGAAGTTATATTTCTATAGTTCAAGCAGGTTATTTGTTAGTTGAAGTTGAATAACCTGGGATAACATGTAGTGAAGTCAAGATTTAAAAATGACAGCCACTTCAAATAAAGCATATCAATTCACTTCACCTATCTTCAGTTGTGTTTTGTTGGGAGGTTCCATATTGCTAATGGGTGTTCTGCAATTTGCGAAATGCCAAATCAATAAATTTAAAGGAACCTAATGAGAGATGGACCCTTCATGGATTACTGCCTTGTCATGGCAAAGGGGCTTGCGTAGTTCAATGAAGCTTTGAGCTATGCCATGCAGGGCCACCCAAGATGGACAGGTCATGGCAGAGAGTTCTGACAAAACTGATCCTCTGGAGAAGGAAATGGCAACCCATTCAAGTCTCTTTGCCATGAAAACCCCATAGACAATACCAAAACGAAAAAAGATATGACAGGGAAGATGAGCCCCTCAGGTTGGAAGGTGTCCAATATGCCACTGGGGAAGAGCAGAGGGCTAGTACTAGTAGCGCCAGAAAGAGTGAAGTGACTGGGCCAAAGCTGAAAGGACGCTCAGCTGTGGATGCATCTGGTGGTGAAAGGAAAGTCCATGCTGTAAAGATTTTTTCTTCATAGGAACCTGGAATGTAAGATCCATGAATCAAGGCAAGCTGGATGTGGTCAAACAAGAGATGACAAGAATGAACATTGACATCTTAGGAACAAGCAAACTAAAATGGGTGAATTTAATTCAAATGACCATCAGGTATACTACTGCAGGCAAGAATCCCTCAGAGGAAATGGAGTAGCCTTCATAATCAATAAAAGAGTAGGAAAAGCAATACTGGAATACAATCCCCAAAATGACAGAATGATCTCAGTTCGAATTCAAGGCAAACCATTCAATATCACAGTAATCCAAGTCTATGCCCCAACCACTGATGCTGAAGAGGATGAAATTGACCGGTTCTATGATGCCGTACAGCACCTTATAGAATTAACACCAAAAACATGATGTCCTTATCATCATGGGGGATTGGAATGCTAAAGTAGGAAGCCAAAAGATAACCGGAATATGAGGTAAATTTGGCCTTGCAGTACAAAATGAAGCAGGGCACAGGCTGATAGAATTCTGTCAAGATAATACGATGGTCATAGCAAACACTCTTTTCCAACAACCCAAGAGAAGACTCTACACATGGACATCACCAGACAGTCAACACAGAAATCAGATTGACTATGTGCTCTGCAGGCAAACATGGAGAAGGTCTATATACAGTTAGTAAAAACAAGACCAGGAGCTGACTGTGGCTCAGATCATGAGCTTCTTGTTGCAAAATTTAGGCTTAAATTGAAGAAATTAGGGAAAAGCACTAGGCCACTCAGGTATGAACTAAATAATATCCCTGAATATACAGTAGAAGTGACCAATAGATTTAAGGAATTAGATCTGATAGACAGAGTGCCTGAAGAACTATGGACTGAGGTTCGCAACATTGTACAAGAGGTAGCAACTAAAACCATTCCAAAGAAAAAGAAATGAAGAAAGCAAAATGGTTGTTTGAGGAAGCTTTGCAAATAGCTGAGGAAAGAAGGGAAGCGAAAGGCAAGGCAGAAAGAGAAAGATACACCTAGTTGAATGCAGAATTCCAGAGAATAGCTAGAAGAGATAAGAATGCATTCTCAAATGAACAGTGCAAAGAAATAGAAGAAAACAATAGAATAGGGAGGACCAGAAATCTCTTCAAGAAAATTGGAGATACGAAGGGAACGTTTCATGCAAAGATGGGCATGATAAAGGACTAAAATGGCAGGGACCTAACAGAAGCAGAAGAGATTAAGAAGAGGTGGCAAAATTACACAGAAGAACTATACAAGAACGAGCTTAAAGTCCCTGATAATCATGATAGGGTGGTCACTGACCTCAAACCAGACATCCTGGAATGTGAAGTCAAATGGGCCTTAGGAAATCTGAGCAACAACAAAGCTAGTGGAGGTGACAGTCTTTCAGCTAAGCTATTCAAAATCTTGAAAGACGATGCAGTAAAAGTGCTACACTCAATTTGCCAACAAATTTGGAAAACTCAACAGTGGCCACAGGATTGGAAAAGGACAGTTTACATTCCAATTCCAAAGAAAGGCAATGCCAAAGAATGTTCAAATTATCACACCATTGCACTCATTTCACATGCTAGTAAGGTTATGCTTAAAATCCTACAAGTTAGGCTCCAGCAGTATGTGGACCGAGAACTACGAGAAGTACAGGCAGGATTTCGAAGAGGCAAAGGAACTAAAGATCAAATTGCCAACAAACACTGGATCATGGAGAAAACTAGGGAGTTCCAGAAAAATATCTACTTCTGCTTCATTGACTATGCTAAAGCCTTTGATTGTGTGGATCACAACAAATCGTGGCAAGTTCTTAAAGAGATGGGAGTACTAGACCATCTTATTTGTCTCTTGAGAAACCTATATGCGGGTCAAGAAGTAACAATGAGAATTGAACACAGAACCACTGATTGGTTCAAAATTGGGAAAGGAGTCTGGCAAGGCTCTATACTGTCACCCTGCCCTTTTAATTTATATGCAGAGCACATCATGAGAAAGGCGGGGCTAGATGAATCAAAAATTGGAATTAAGATTTCTGGAAGAAATATCAACAACCTCATATGCAGATGATACCACTCTAATGGCAGAAAGTGAAGAGGAACTAAAGAGCTCTTGATGTGGGTGAAGAAGGAGAGTGCAAAGTTGGCTTGAAACTCAACATTAAGAAAACTAAGATCATGGCATCTGGCCCTCTCATTTCCTGGCAAATAGATGGGGAAGAAATGGAGGTAGTGACAGATTTTATTTTCTTGGGCTCCAAGATCACGCAGATGGGGTCATCTTGCTCCTTGGGAGGAAAGGTATGGCAAATCTAGACAGCATACTAAAAAGCAGAGATATCACCCTGCCAACAAAAGTGTGTATGGTCAAGGCTATGGTTTTCCCAGTTGCAATGTATGGCTGTGAAAGCTGGACCATAAGAAAGGCTGAGCGCCAAAGAATTGAAGCCTTTGAACTATGGTGCTGGAGAAAACTCCTGCGAGTCCCTTGGACTGCAAGGTGATAAAACCGGTCAGTCCTAGAGGAGATCAACCCTGACTGCTCTTTAGAAGGCCAGATCCTGAAGATGAAACTCAAATACTTTGGCCACCTAATAAGAAGGAAGGACCCACTGGAGAAGAGCCTAATGCTGGGAAAGATTGAGGGCAAAAAAAGAAAGGGATGATAGAGAATGAGATGACTGGATGGAGTCACTGAAGCAGTTGGCGTGAGCTTAAATGGACTCCAGAGGATGGTAGAGGACAGGAAGACCTGGAGGAACATTGCCCATGGGGTTGCGATGGGTCAGACAGGACTTCGCAACTACTAACAACAACAACAACAACAACAACAATGAGAGATGGAATAAAGATTATTTTAATAGGCAGTTTTATTCCCACACTTTTCTTCCTTGAATTCAGCATATCCTTTATTTATTAGTCTAATGATACTAAGGATAATCTATTTTAATAAAAAAAGAGCCGAGGTGGCGCAGTGGTTAGAGTGCAGTACTGCAACTACTTCAGCTGACTGCTAGTTCAGCAGATCAGCGGATCAAATCTCACCGGCTCAAGGTTGACTCAGCCTTCCACCCTTCCAAGGTGGGTAAAATGAGGACCCAGATTGTTGGGGGCAATATGCTATTTAGTATACTGTCTTTGGTGTAAGCTGCCCAGAGTCCTCAGAGAGTGGGCGGCATAGAAATACAAATAATAAATAAATAAATAAATATAGCTTTTCCTGGGAACATTTATCCCAAAAATCTTTTCATTGCCCATTTAAAGCTTGTTAAAAAGTGTAATTATTAATATGTTTAGATTAAAAAATGAAAATGAACCCAAGAGTTGCTGGACGAGGGGTAGTGATGGGCAGGAGTTCTTCCCTGACTATATCATTCGAAAACTACAAGCATCCACAGGCTTCCATCCTCAAATTACTTGTTCTGGCATGGAACCTTGGAGGTTATCGGATCTGCTTGTAAAAATTATTTGAGATCTGTAGTCTGAGTTGCTTAAATATGTAGATAAAAAAATGAATTTCTAGTTTCTTATGGCATTAATACCAATCAATAAAATGCACTGTGACTTGCAATATTTGTAGTTACTCAGAAAATACTTAATGCTTGAACATTAATTTACAAATAATTTGCTTTTAACTTCTGTTGAAGAATTTGTCTGTATTTCTGTATTGATCTGGTATTGATCTGGTATTGATTCTGAAGCTGGCAAATGCTCAGGAAATCCAGGCAGAGGATCAGGGTGAAATTCAAAGTTTTTTTTACTACCAGTTTTGTGGGCGTGGCTTGGTGGGCGTGGTGTGGCTTGGTGGGCGTGGCTTGGTGGGCATGGCAGGGGAAGGATACTGCAAAATCTCCATTCCCACCCCACTCCAGGGGAAGGATACTGCAAAATCTCCATTCCCACCCCACTCCAGGGGAAGGATACTGCAAAAGCCCCATTCCCTCCCACTCCTGGGGGAAGGATATTGCAAAATCTCCATTCTTACCCCACTCTGGGGCCAGCCAGAGGTGGCATTTGCTGGTTCTCGGAACTACTCAAAGTTTCTGCTACCGGTTCTCCAGAACCTGTCAGAACCTGCTGGATTACACCCCTGCAGAGGATAGTTTGATATTATACCTTGAAATGCCATGCAGTGGGAAACAATAGAAGGAGGAAACTCTAGGAAAATAGTGGGAGAGAGGCTTATTAGTACACACTTTGTATTATGTAGTATATTAAGTGGAGACAAAGGAGACACCTCCACTCCCCAAAAAACCCACAAAACAATACCATTCTCTACTTATCTTCAGTGCTGACCATTGTGCAACCATAGGGTTGATGAGCTAGACATGCACATTTTGCCCTTAAGTTTTGCCTTAAGTTCCAGGGGAACTTAATGAAAAAGCATTTCAGTTACTGCTAATCCCTGGATGGTAGATTAGATAGGTCTTTTTCTGATCTAATATGGTTTTTCACTTTACTTAGGTAAATATTTGAAATACAAACAGAAGAATGTAGATGGAACTATTGAGATAGGCATTATAGGTAGCTCTTGACTTACAATGTAATATAGAGCCTGCCCATGTACATAGTTGCAAGTTATGTCAGTTGTAAAATGGACCACCGTGTTACAAGACCCATTTTTATGACCTTTTTTGCAGCAAAAGCCCCATTCCCTCCCACTCCTGGGGGAAGGATATTGCAAAATCTCCATTCTTACCATAAAGCAAATTTAAGCCGCAACCAATTAAGCAAATTCTTTATTCACTATGGGCTGTTTTTGCAGAAAACCAGAAATAAACACAGCAAAAAAGTTGCTAATTGTGCTTGTCTAAAGACCAGTTATCAAGCACTCAAAATGTGGTCATGTGACTATGTGGAGGGGGCAGACTTCAGAATTGGGTCAAATGGTTATTAAGTGACAGGTCATACGTTGAAGACTCCCTATATATAAGCAATAACAAAGACAAGGTATAAAGTATAATATTCATAGGAATTTCTAGAAATTTGTGAGAAAATGCTTCTTTGTTTTAATATTTAGCAATTTCAGCATCCTTGAAGAACATTTCTTTATTGTTTGTTTGTTTGTTTGTTTGTTTGTTTAGAAAATGTATACAGCTACCCAACTTAAGTGAATAATTCTAGGTGTTTAACAACAATACAGATTTAAATCTTTTGGGCAGCAGATTTTCCTTTGAGCTTCCAGATATGCATTAGTAATTTTTCTGAGTCTACATGAATATAGATGTGCGTGCAATGTATCATCTGTTCATCTAATTGTAAGGATATCCTTTTCCAGAGTTTATATTTATATTTTTTTGTAGATAGAGTTTGTACAGAAGAATAAGAAATAGAGAGAGTAGATGGAATACACTGGTTGAGTTCTTCTCTCTTGTTTCCTTGGCGATTAGATCTGAAAACTGAAATAGCTAGTCAGAGAAATATAACTTACAGATTTTTGAAGAACTATTGAATAACCACACAAAAGTGACTATATACACTGTGTTTTGTTTCCAAGGCTATATTTCCAAGGCATCATCTTGATTAATTGCTCACAGTCTGTACTGGATGTACAGGGGCAAAAAGATTTTCTGATTGCTTTCCAGTCCTGAATATTATCAAAAAAACTTTAATTATAGAAGCAGATTTGAGCATTTATGCATTTGTGAACTTATAGATACTGATATGTGATCACACTCCACAACCTGCTGCATTGGTCAATGAAGGAAGACAAAACTTTAAGTATATCGGTAGAGGCTTGATTGCCAGACTTGCAAAATTCATACAGTGATCACAGAAGAAAGTATGCAGAGGCAGTTGGTTTCAGAAGCAACTGCTGCCCTTTTGACAGATTCATGCTTCAGTACAAAGTACATAATACTGTATATATATAAACTATGAAGGTGCAGACAGAGAAGATAGTTTAGCCAAGATACAGTACACTGCATATTAAAAGCATATTGAAATATCAGAAAGTAGGATTAAGAAATTAATAAATCTATTTACTGTTTCTGCAAATTAAGCCTTTTTTTTAAAAAAAAGACTAACATATAAGATTTTCTGATCATCTGTTTTCTTAAACATGTTGATTGCAATATTGGTAATGAATTGCCAAGCAGACAAATGTTTGTTCATTGTAATTTTTTAATGGTACAGTTCAGGGCTGAAATGCTCCCGGTTCGGACCAGATCGCCTGATCTGGTAGCGATGGTGGCGGATGGTTCGGAGAACCGGTAGCGAAAATCCCTGCGCCCTCCCCCCATGCCCAGCTGAGCCCCGCGATCATCAGAGGCTTTTTTGTTTTTACTTTTAAAAGCATTTTTTCTACAACCTCTTCTGCCGAAAAAATGCTTTTAAAAGTTAAAAAAAAAAGCCTCTGATCATCACGCGGCTCAGCTGGGATCGTCAGAGGCTTTTAAAAGCATTTTTTTCTGCAACCTCTTCAGCTGAAGAGGTTTAGAAAAAATGCTTTTAAAAGTTAAAAAAAAAAAGTTGGCCACGCCCACCCAGTAACATTACCCCCCCCACCAAGCCACGCCCACAGTAACAAATTTTACATTTCACCACTGGTACAGATTTTTTTACATTTCACCACTGGTACAGATTTTGTTATCTATCTATTTATCATCTATCTATAGCTAATCTCAAGAAAGAAAGTAAATACTTTGCTTTCTTTTATCAAAATCTTTCCTCGCAGTTTAAGCTGCTAAGCTGCTTCTTGCAATGTAAATAATACTATGGTACCTCCTAAGAATTGCTTAGGAGCTTATGCTTTAAAAATCCCTGAATATCTCTGACCTTTTTGTGCTATCTAGAATGTATTAGGAATTGTAAATTGCATTACATAGTGTGAAAACAGCAATTTCTTGTGGTGTTAAGGTTTGATTTTGAAGTATAGGGAAGGGAACTGAGTATAGTAAAGATATGGTCCAATTTATCAAATGGAGTTCAAGAGAATTTAAAGGAAGCACAATAAGTAAACAAGGTTGAAACGAAAATAATTATAGGATTGTGTAAAAGAAACATCTACTGAGAATATGGAAGGGTGTTCAGAATGCAAGCTTCCTTCTGTACTGTTTCTTTTCCCAAGAGAAAATCTTTTAAGATCTGTTAATATGTTATTTCTGTCTTGACATTTGGTATGTATCAGCAATTATTTAAGCATATTCATCATATCTGTATCCTTTTTCTTGAAGAATAGCAAAATGGCTCATAGCAGCTCTCGCCACAATAATTATCTTATACACTACCAATGATTATTTGGAAGCTTTTGTTAATATCATTGCAATGTCTATCTATACTTCTGTTTGTTTTCCTTTCAATGTAATTTTCCTTTTAATGCTAGTTATTTGAGTAATTTTCCTATTGCGATACTCCCTTCAGGCTTATTCTTCATATAATGTTTGTGAGCTATACGTTAGCTACCATAGTTCTACACTTTCTTTTATTCCCATGTGGATCCCACTACCTTCTTTGCCTTCTGTGTAAATGTTTGCCCTCTGTGATCTGTTCATGGAAACACAGTGAGATAAAAATAGCTATTATATTTCTAGTAAACTTAAAATGGCATGAAAAAGGAGTGAGGTGGCTGCACAGGCCTTGAATTGACAAATAGTTGGAACTTGGAGATCTCTGGACAGTGAGATTCTAGTTAGTTAGTAGTGAGATTCTAATTAAGAATCATTGTAGAGTAAAATACCATTCATTTCTCTAAACTGTTTATACTCACAACCTCCTGCACGCATATTTTGATCCAAAGAAACATGATACATTCTCAGAGTTAAAGTCAGTAGAAGGCAACTTCCTTTTCCTTGAGCAACATTCATATTTAGGGAGAAAGGGGATTTCTCTTTCAGCCAAATTGCCTGGCCACTGTCTAAGCTTCAGAGAAAAAAAGAAAAATAATCTTGTCCTTCTCAAAGGGGTCTCCTTTCACTTTAGAGGCAAATCTTTTGACATTGCCTTCTTCCATAGTGGTTTTTCAGTCTCATAGCCCAGACTACAACTAAGTTTTCCAGATAGTCTCCCATCTAAGCTTTAGTGATGTTAATTTTTCTGAGATTAGCAAGATGGCTGCATCTAATAATGTATAGGTATATATTCCTATCTCTTTTTTTAAAATGTATGGTTGTTATTTGTTGTTTGGCAGTGACATGTTGACAGGGTTACTATTATTTTATGATTGTATTAAACTGTCTAATTATTATAACTGTAATTAATGCTGATGACTTGTTAAAATAATTACATTAATTAATTTTACAAGTAATGTTACAAGCAGAAATATATTTTTACTCATAATTTTAAAATTCTGCTATATAAAGCTGTGATTTATATGTGCATGCATGTTTTAAATAGAACAAGATCGACACCCAGAAAATAGAAAACGAGGCAGCTCAATTAGAGTGCCATAGCTTTCATTCAGGAGCAACTAGGAATAAAAGTTAATAATGTTGCAATCTTAACAAAAAGCCATAAAGCAGCATAACTACTGAGTGTACTGTATTTGGTTTCTGCAAGCAGAAATTCAGAATTGCATAAATTCATATACAGTATAATCATGAACCACACTGAATAGCAGGGAGGGAGGAAACTGCAAAAAAATTCTTCTTCTTTTCTTTAACCACAAGTTATGAATTACTGCAAGCTAATTTAATTAAATCCATTTGCATTTCTAGGCCTGAAACTTTTAATTTGCTTTTGACTTCAAAAGAGTATAGATTAGTGAAGCAATGCTAACATTATTTTTTCTTTTTAGTATACTAAGAAAAAGATTTCAGCTGGAAAACTATGTGTTATCAGCTTATTGCATCAGAGGGCCTCATAATAGAATTTTTTAATGTTTCTTCATATTTAAACCACCAAACTTACCCTACTGGACTATTGGGCTCCCCTGGCCCATAGACAGACCTACTCACAATAATGCTTGTTTTGTGGAGTGTAATAGGCTGTTGGCTGGATTTTTGGTTGACTGTATTTTAGGAGTTTGGACTTGTATTGGTGTAGAGCAGTGTGGCTAACCTTTATGCCATTGCATGCCAGGAGGGGGGGTGGGGAAGGTTCACATGCACATATGCCCACACCCATAATTCTATGCGCCCCACCGCTGTGCCTGCGCACATGACCCCCTCCCCCTCCTGGCACATGATGGCCCTATAGGCTCGTTTTTCTTTCTCACCTGGCTCCAGATCGTCTGTATGAGTCTAGGGAGGGTGAAAACAGCCTTCCTCACCACCTCGGAGGCCCTCTGGAGGCCAGAAACGCCCCATTTCCCAACTTCCAGTTAGACAGGAAGTAACATTTTTTGCTGTCCTCAGCCTCCAGAGCCTCTCTAGGAGTCATATGGCTATGTGTGCCACCTGAGGCACGCGTGCCATATGTTCGCCATCATGGGTGTAGAGCTTGGTGCATTGTGGTATGTTTTGGGTCTGATTATCTTTGAGGTTGATCTCTGGTTTTATTTACGATCTGACTTTGGAAGGTTGTTCAAGAGAACTTGGAGTTGTGGAGAAGATTGGGCAGAATCAGACTGACTGTGTTTGTCCTTCTCCCCTGGGTGAGCGCTGGTGTGTGTGTGTGTGTGTGTGTGTGTGTAAATGTCTTGCTGCCTGGTGGGTGAGAAAGACCAGGGAGGGTGGTGTTTGAGGGTTATATGGATGTAGGGTGAACGTAGAGGAGGATGAGGAGGTGTTTGATGTGACAACTCTGTTGCGGTAAAGAAATGGTAGTGGTTTAAGGGTACTGAGAATGAATGCTGTAGCACCTGTCAGGCTCACCTTATCCCTGGTTGTACATTAGTTGAAGGGGGTGGGGTCCCCTTTCAGATCAATAAAAGAGTTTTGGGGATGGAGAATAGCTGGTAAGGAAGGCAAGGTACAGCAATGTATTTTGGGGTGTCAGATAGTGGGAAATATGGCAGGAGACAAGGGTCATGTCCCTTGTGGGGAACACATCCTCAGTATTTAGTACTGGTCTTTTGTCTAGTCCTTGCATTCAACCCATTTACCTAGTCAGCAAATCTGTGGATACCTGAGTTTTAAGCTGATTCTTGTAGAGAAGATTGATCTGACTTATATCACGAAGACCTAGCTAGGTGCAGTTGGTGGGGTTCCTGTCTTAGAAATGTGCCAAGCTGGTTTTGCATGTGAAGACCAGCTGGCTGGTGCGCATGCATGTGCTGGAAACTGGAAACTCAGCTTCCTGGCATGCACATGCGTGCCAAGAAGCTGCTCTTCTGGCTTCCGGCATGCACATACACATGAAAACCAGCTGGCCGGCGCACATGTGCACACCAGAACCTGGAAGAGCAACGGGCGACTGTTGGCATGCCCTGAGAGATGGCTCTGTGTGCCATAGGTTCGCCATCACTGCTCTATAGGGAAGCAGATTGGTCCACCCCAGTGACTGATTTTCAGAAGGAACTGCAGGTTATAACTAGGATCTGCTCTTTAATTCTGCCAATTCCTAGTTGCTGCTTGGAATAGAAAGGTGACAGGCTTTGATTACGTTCCTGTGACCTGTCCTGAACTGTGGATATGCCCCTCCCCTGGTATATGTCAGAATTCAGAGATGAAAGCAATTAAGAAATAACTAGAGTACCACTGGTAGAAGACAAAGAATGAACTCAACCGAACACAGTAAGAGCTGGTATTATAGCCTACCTCAAGGTGATCTGTGCAGCAAAGTGTAAATACTTATCCACACTAATTGCATCTGCAGATAATCACCAGGTGACCCTCTCTAAGATAACTCATTACCTTCTGGAGAAGGCAAATCTACCTGCAGGGGCATACAGAGGCATTTGCCTAGTTTCTGGAAGACAAAGTTGCTTGGATTAATTTCCAGTTAGATGTTGGTGTGGCTGCTGGTCTGGTGGAGATGTCTGTTGCAGATTCTTGCCCAGCTGTCTGGGAATGGTATAACTGTATTACACTTGAAGAAGTGGACAGGACCCTAGAAAATATGACTGCAACCATCTGTCTTAGATCTGTGTCCCTCCTGCCTTGTGAAAGTTTCCTGGGAGGTGACATGTGAGTGGATTCTGGCAGTGATTAATGCTTCTCTGCAGGAAGGGGTTGTGCCCCAGCCTTTTATGAAGCTGTGGTCTGCCCTCTTCTTAAGAGGCAATAGCTAGACTCATCTTATTCGATAATTTTTGTCCTATTTCCAACCTTTCCTTTTTGAAGAAGGTTGTTGAGAAAGTGGTTGTGTTGTAGCTCCAGAGGTTCCTGGATGAAACAGATTATTTAAACATCCCAAGATTGTTTTTCAAGAGGCAACTGGCCTTTCTGGTTTTTCTTTGAAGATGTTTTGCTTCTCATCCAAGAAGCTTCTTCAACTCTGATTAAGAGTCTTTTAAGTTGGCATTCAGGCCTGGTTATGGCATGGAAATGTCATTGGTTCTGCTTTTTGATTATCCCTAGTGGAAGTGGGATGGGGTAGTGTGTCCATCCTTGTTCTATTTGACATCCTGGTGGTCTTCAATATCATTCATATCTTTCTGAAGTAGCTGCAGGGGTGGGAATGAGGAACACTGTTCTCTTGGTTCACTTCCTTCCTTTGGCCATTCTCATTCAGTGTTGATAGGAAGTGAGAAGTCCCCCCTTAGGTTAGGTACTTTCTCTGCTCCTGTGTAACATCTACATGAAACCACTGAGTGAAATTGTCATCATTTGCTGAGATATCATCAGTATGCTGATGATATCATGATGGAATATAGTAAGGCGGTAGAAGGACACATGTGAAAGAAAGCAAGTGAAAACAGCTCCTCCCTAATAGTTTACAGAGTATATTGTAGATGTCAACAGTTGACAAGATGTTGTCTATAGGGGTGAAACTATAAAGAACTCAGCTTGGAAGAATCACCAAGTGTCCTTCTTGATTTTGGGCTTGCAGATTTTCAGCTGTATGTCTCAGCCTACAGTAAGTTAAACAATGTCCAATCCTCCTTCTTGTAGTGCTTGGAGACTGTTAAGGGCTGATTGAGAGCAATGGGCTGAAACTGGTCTCTGGTAAAATGGAATGGGTCTGGATTAGAGGTTTTTGGTCCAAGGATATTTGCCATCTTTGGCCCTGGATGGGTTGCATTGCTCCAGATGGACTCATGTGTAATTCATGGGTTCCCTTGGACTTGTAACTCCTGCTGAAGGAGCAGGTGGCACTTGTGGCCAGGAGGGCCTTTGTGCAACTGTGGATATGAATTAGCTACACCCTTTCCAGGACCAAAAAAGCCCTCCTCACAATCATCCATGCCCTAGTCATCTCTCAACTTGACTACTGCAATGTGCTGTACATGGGGCTGCCCTTGAAAAGTATTTGGAAGTTTCAATTAGTTCAATGTGTGACAGCCTATGTGGTTTTGTGCAAGTCTAGATTTGCACATGTGCTACTTCACTTGCAGGAGCTGCATTGGTTGCCAATTTGCTTCTGGGTCCAATTTAAGCTATTGGTTGCTAGCTTTAACATCCTGCATGACTTGGGGCCGGATTAGTTGGAGGATTATTTTCCCCAATTATATCTACCCAATCAGTGGTGAAATCCAATTTTTTTTACTACTGTGCCTATGGGCGTGGCTTGGTGGGCGTGGCTTGGTAAACATGGCAGGGGAAGGATACTGCAAAATCTCTAGTCACATCCCACTCCAGGGGAAGGATACTGCAAAATCCCCATTCCCACCCCACTCTGAAGCCAGCCAGAGGTGGTAGTTGTCATTTCTCCGAACTGCTCAAAATTTCCGCTATCAGTTCTCCAAAACCTGTTAGAACCTGCTGGATTTCTCCTGTACCCAATCCTGTACCCAATCCACCAGAGTAAGGAAGTATGTTATGTTACATTATGGGTCCCCTCTATTAATGAGGTCCATCTAGTGGGACCAAGAAGCCTTTTCCATTATTCCTGTGGAATATCATCCCCACAGAGATAAGATTGGCCTCCTTGATACTCTTCTGAAAGGCCCTGAAGACATGGTTTTGCTGGTGGGCCTGTGGGCATCAGGCTGATACAGAGCCCATCAATTGGTTTATTTGATTGTTGTCAAGGGATGGTGGTGGTGGTATTGGGCTTTGTATATGGGTTTTATTTCTGTAAGTTGATTGGAATCTCCATGAATGAGTTGGGGGCAGCTATATAAATTTTCTTAATAAATAAATCTGCTGCTGCAGTTCTAGACTTCAGTCAGTTTATTTTAAAATAAATGTAGTTCTACATATTAATAAAGGAAGAATGCCAACTTGATTTTAGTTCATCCTTCTGCCCCTTCCTGCATCTCCAAGGAGAGCCACAAAGAGTGATAATTTTGTATTGTGCTCAGCTGCTGAATTGCAACCTTTCCCTGTAATTCTACTGACTATATGTTGCCTACTATTACTCTTCTGAATTGACTTTACCCCTGGTGATTTCAAGGACATCCATTCTGTCTCAACACATTGTTTCTAAAATATTAAAGTGTATTATGTGTGTCTTTGAGTATATACGTCTCTCTTTCTGTGTGTATATGTGCTTCAGCAGCAAAAGACCAAGGCTACACTTTAAGTTCCAATTAAACTGATTTGTTATTCATGCCAATGTACAGTTAGTCAACTAACAGCACTATTTTGACAGTAGATAAGGGTTAACAGAATTCAAGAGGGGTTGGACTTGTGGCAATGTAGAAACTCTACATTGCCTCTGATGGCGAACCTATGGCACGTCTGCCTGAAATGGCACATGTAGCCATGTCGCCCGGCACGTGCAGCATTGCCCGTTCCCCTTCCGGGGTTCTGGTGCGCATGCGCATGTGACAATCAGTTGGCCTTTATGCGTGCGGCAGTGCCAGAAACTGGAAGAGCTGGTCTTCCATTTTCTGGCATCAGCATGTGCGCCGGCCAGCTGATCGGTGCGTGCACATGTATGGCAGTAACCAGAAGACTTGCTTGCCTTAGCTAGGATAAGTACCTTATCTGGAGTGCACATGCCCCCTGGGCAGCTCCTCCTCCTGGTTGTGGCCCTGATGAGTGAGTGCCTGCGTACAAAGTGCTCCCTTTTCGGCCTTGGTGCCTTGCACGCATGCACACTCTCCTTTTTCGGCCCGCGGTGCCGAAAAGGTTCGCCATCACTGCTCTAGACTGATTCCTCTTTTGACTCCTCCCCAGGCCTTGCCACACCTCTCCCCCCACCCAACACACCCACACCCACACCCACCAAAACCCAAAGCATAATATCTTGATATTAAACTGGGATCACAAGTTGCCCTGCTCTAAAGGCTCATTTTAAGAGTTTTCCTAAATGACAGCAAAACCAGGCCCTGTGGATTTTGAAGGGAGCATGTATTATCCCACAGCACATGAGCTGCTTCAGAAAAGTGACATTTCCAAGAACTTTCAAGATAATATAATGTAAACTGTGCGCTTAAAAACACAGTGGTACCTTGATAGTCTACTGCTTTGAAACTCATCAGATTTGGTACTCAACGCATTTTGATGTCAAGATTTTGTTCCAGTACTCATTGGTTGTTGGTTACTCAATACACAAGTTATAGCTTATCAGTGGTGGCTGCCTTGTGATTCACTATATTATTCCTTATGGGAAAAAATTGTTTGGTACTCATAATGCCTCCCAAAACCAATTAATAATGAGTATTCAGGTACCACTGCAAACTTTAAAAGGTTTGGGTAGCATATGAGCTATATGGAAGATGGCTTTAGAAATGGGACATGGCCTATCTTATTAATTTCAAAGGGCACTTTTGAATTTCCTGTCTTTAACTCTGCAAAACTCGTATCTTTATTTCAGAGGTCTTTCCATAATTGACAGGAATTGGAAAGAGAGCAGACTAAAACTAAAAATATCACCCACTGTCTCCAGATATTTTTATGAATGTGTCCTGTTATTAATAACCTGTTCCAAATCATGAGTACAGTAAACTTGCTTTTCCTTTTTATTATCATTCTCTTTCTCTACTATGGCACCATCCAGTGAGATAAACAAAATTCATTTTATTGTATTTTCTTACATCATGATATTAAATTAAATCTGGAATCCAATGTGGTAAACAAGACCTGGGAGCCTGGGTTCCCCCCGCCCAACCATAATTCTTAGCGATTTTAATTTATTTTAGGTTCCAACGAAGCAGATGGAAAAAGCAACTGAAGCCAACATTATTTCTTATAGCTAAGAAAATTTGAAAAACACTGCAATAATTGAAAGTAAAAGGAGACTAGCCTCTTGTCCGCAATCCCTCTCCAAAAGGCCTGGTGTTATTAAAGCATATGTAGTGGAGACGCCCATTACAGTCATGTATTCAACATGTCTTGGTGGGGCTTTTCTTGATTTTTTTATACTGCAACATACTTTTTCTGTACTGATATACATGGGAACTAAGGAAAGTGTCAGCCTTTTGCAGGGCTTCTTTTTAAAAGATGGCTATTAGTAAGGAGACTTTTTCCCAAGCACAGGCCACTTTGAAGTATAAAAGTCAGTTTCTCTGCGGTTTTATGTATAGCAGCAGTAAATTCAAAGAAATATCGAGAGTCTTTACATACCTCAGGAACAGAGATATGATATGATGTGAAAATCTTAAAATACAGCACAGTCATCAAATGGGGAGGAACAAACTCAGACTCAACCCATCCAAGACCGAGTGGCTGTGGTTTCCGTCGTCCCGATATAGTCAGTTGGCGCCATCTCTGACTATTGGGGGTGAGTCGTTGGCCCCCATAGATGGGGTTCGCAACTTGGGCATCCTCCTGGACTCACGGCTGTCTTTTGAAGAGCATATGACGGCCGTAGCCAGGAGGACTTTTTATCAGGTTCGCCTGATTCGCCAGTTGCATCCCTTTCTGGATCGGGACTCGTTACGCACGGTCACTCACGCCCTTGTCACCTCACGCCTGGATTATTGTAATGCTCTCTACATGGGGCTCTCCTTGAGAAGCACCCGAAGGCTCCAACTGGTCCAGAATGCGGCCGCGCAGGTGGTAATGGGAGCAATGTGGCGCTCTCATGTAACCCCCCTCCTGCGCGAGCTGCACTGGCTCCCAGTGGTCTTCCGGGTGCGCTTCAAGGTTTTGGTTACTATCTTTAGAGCGCTCCATGGCTCAGGACCAGGGTACTTACGAGACCGCCTCCTGCCACCAATAGCCTCTCACCGACCAGTTCGCTCCCATAGAGAGGGACTCCTCAGGGTGCCGTCGGCCAAACAATGTCGACTGACGGCCCCCAGGGGGAGAGCCTTTTCTGTGGGGGCACCTACCATCTGGAACGGGCTTCCCCCGGAGTTACGAAACATCCAAGACTTACGCATATTCCGCCGTGCCCTGAAAACATTTCTATTCCAACAAGCTGGTCTGGCCTAACTCTCCCTTTTTAAATTGGCTTTTAAACTGGCTTTTAAATTGGGTTTTAAACCTCTTTAGATAAATTTGGATGATTTTTAATCTTTGAGCCTAAATTACTTAATCTGTTTCTTAATAGTTTTTAACTTCTATATGTATTTGTATTTATTATGGCTGTTCACCGCCCTGAGTCCTTCGGGAGTAGGGCGGTATACAAATATGAAAAATAAATAAATAAATAAATAAATAGGACTCTGCTTACTCTGGTACTACTTGCAAAACTAATTGTCTTATGACATATTGTGATAATCAACTTTCATTCTTTCATTGCATTTCTCTTATGTTTCTGCTTAATTGTTTCCCATATTGCATAATATTTCAACTTTTAGCAACATCAACTATTAAGAATCTTGTTTTGGGCCATTTTATATAATAGGGAATTTTGCCACAGGTCCAAATTACTTCCAGACAAGCCCATGCGACACTTTTGATATTTACCGTTGGAAATCGCCACAAACCAAAGAAGACATAGTTAAAGCTATTAGACACAAACAGTTTCCAGTATGTTTTCCTCATGATGACGGTATTCTGCAACTATTGTTCTGGACATCGGGGTTCCATGTGTGCACACTGACTGAGCTCATGATGATCAGAAGCTTTTCTAGAGAGGGAGCCTGCAGAAAGAGTTAATTAAGTTAAGGCTTGATACTTTTCATGAGACACTTATGGGAATTATTTCATACTGAGAACGAAGTTATGTAAATGCCAATATTGTCTATGAACATTCCAAACATGATTCATAAATGAAGAAGCTGTACAGTTGTGTCACTGATTGTAGTCTATAAAAGAAAAGGCTGTTGGTAAGATGAAGGAGAAACAGCACTCAAAAAGAAAACTATTTCTAGAAGAAAGAATACAACTTGTTAACTAGATAATTGGGCTTAATAAGGGGGTATCATACATTTTGACAGTAGATTAAATATGTATCCGCATAGAAAACATACATATGAACATAGCAAAATATCCATAGTAATATACTGTAATAACATTTAGAATGGGAATACTGTACTGCCCATTAAAAAAAAAAATAAACAGGGCTTTTTATATACTTTTCATACCTGCAATTTTTCCAAACTATAAATTAACACATCTAATTTTATATGAAATGTTAATCATAAATAGCTTTTAGGGACATCCCAGTTCTTGATAGATTGGGGGGGGGGAACCCCAGCCACAATTGTTTGGTTATGCAATAGTCTGCACAGTTTTGAAACTTTCGTGACTAAATTCACTCTGCATGTTAAACAAAAACCAAATTGAAAACTTTATTCTTCCCACAGTGTGTGAGCCCAGATGCACACTACATTAAGCATAGCTTCTAAACCTACTTGAGTGGAAATTCCCACACAGAATTGGATAAGTAATCCAGGTGGAATGACTGAGCAGATTGCATACCCTCTCTTTATTAATTGATCATTTATTGAGGATAGGATCACATAATGTCATTCTCTACCAATATGCCGTTTACTGGGAAGGTTATTATGCAGGGTGATCTCTGGTTGTTTTCATTTATTAAGTTTATTGATGGATCAGTAAAAATATGTACATGTCCTTAAAAAGAAAGAACAAAAATGATCCAGGAGAGATAATTGGTTTCTTCCCCAAACCCCCATAACTTTAACCTTAGACTGTCTACTGTTGACCTCACCCCATTCCTAAGAGGTCTGTAAGGGCATGCATAAGGGCACCAGCGTGCCTACCATCCCTGTCCTAATATCCCTTTTTATTCGTATCCTTTTTATGTATTCATAATCATGTTTATATTTTTATCAGTTATCTTATGACAAAGATAACTGAGAAAGAAAGAAAGAAAGGAAGGAAGGAAGGAAGGAAGGAAGGAAGGAAGGAAGGAAGGAAGGAAGGAAGGAAGGAAGGAAGGAAGGAAATCTACCTAGCAGAGCTTTGGTAATTGTGGTGCAAATAAAAAAAAATCACTATAGCCAGAGTGGAGAAGCAGGTTCAAATCCAGAAAAGGGGTTTTTAAAGCTTTTTCCAGCCAGTTTACACACAGGAGAAAGGCTGCTGAAAGTTACCATGTGGGAAAGTCTGTAATTAAAGATAAGAAAAGGCTGCTTTTATGGGAAGAGAAAGGAAATAATGGCTTGGTCCATGACTTTCTCTTGCCTGTGAGGAGTTATGGAGGTATTTTGTTAGTTGGATCTGTAATAACTAGGAATCTGCTGGACATCTGGTTAGCATTCCTATAAGAGGGAAGTGAATATTGCTTATGCTTGCACACATTGCTGAGTATTGTATTACTAGAAGCTGTAGTATTTTTTACTGGTGAGGAAGAAAAATATTTTGATAAGAGGAAAACACTTTCCACTGGAGAGGTATGGAATGGAAAGGGAATAAATAGTTTTATCTAAAAATAATATTTTTTATTTTATATGTGGATTAGGGAAGTGGGAGGTTTTGTATTGTATATATCCTGTGGCAGCCTTACATAATGCACATACATACAAAGGTTAGTGTATGTACTGTATAATACCATGATGGCGAACCTATGGCATGCGTGCCAGAAGTGGCACGCAGAGCCATCTCTCCGGGCCCGTTGCTCTTCTGGGTTTCGGCATGCAGCCAGCTGATCTTCACGTGCACGGGAGTTCCGGAAACTGGAAGAGCAGCCCCCTGGTGCCCATGTTGTTTATTCCAAAAGAAGATTCTTTAAATTCAATAAACTGCTATTTAAAACCTTTCTAAGAATTAAAATAAATTTACCAAGAGCAGTAAAACCTGTCTTTCCGAATAGCTGAAAAGCAGTTAATAAGCAATTTCCTTATTGCTTATTAGAAGCAGTTAATAAGCAATTTCCTTATTGCGTAAAGGTGAATCCTGTATCCACAAAGGCGCCAACCGGAGTTTGGGCAAAGATGGCATTGCCTGGTCCCCAAATCTGTAAACCTGTTGGAGATTGCTGTTTTATCCTCACCTTGTGAGAAGCACTGAGTAGGAGCACTTGTGGATGAACTGTGGTGATACAGTGGTGAGAATGTAATTTTGCAGGCTAATTCTGCCGACTGCCAAGAGTTCGATCCTAACCAGCTGAAGGCTGACTTACCTTCCGAGGTTGGTAAAATGAGGACTCAGATTGTTGGGGGCAATATGCTGACTCTGTAAACCGCTTAGAGAGGGCTGTAAAGCACTGTGAAGTAGTATATAAGTCTAAATGCTATGGCTATTGCTATACCAAATCTTCTCCCTGTTGAGAGAAGAATTCTAAAGAGCTGGTCCACCTATGGCTCTTTGTTCCACTATGGTCATGAGAGCAGAGTCATCTTCAGTTCACCAATTCTTCCTTGAAAGTCCACCATTTTTATTTTCAAAAAAATAAAACAAAACAAAGGTTTTGAGTACTGAAGCATTCTTAGAAATAAAAATGGTGCTGAAAGCTTGCACTTTGCTTTGTAGCATTCAAACTTCCTTTTTGTATAATAAAAATATTTTTAAATATAAAAAAATCAGGTAGAACAAGAAGCCTGGTTGTTTCCACAGAACGTGCCACTATACATTTTGATGCTTATGGGGCTAGGTTCGGGATCTATTCCAGACCCTATACCCATGATGGCGAACCTATGGCACACATGCCACAGGTGGCACGCGGAGCCATATCTGTGGGCACACGAGCCAGCTGATTTTCATGCCTTCTGGGCCCACCAGAAGTAGGAAAACAGGCTGTTTCCTGCCTCTAGAGGGCCTGGGGGTGGTGGGGGTGGGGAAGGCCTGTTTTTTTGCTCTCCTGGGGAGGGCAAAAACAGCTTCCCCCCCAGAGAACCTCCGGAGGCCAGAAACGGTCCATTTGCCAATTCCCAGGGGGATCAGAAGGCCCATTTTTTTGCTCTCTTCAGGCTCCAGAGCCTCTCTAGGAGCCTGGGGAGGGTGAAAACAGCCTTCCTATTTGGCAAACGGACCGTTTCCGGCCTCCGGGGGGCCTCTGGTGGGGTGGAGAAGGCTGTTTTCATCCTCCCCAGGCTCCTAGAGGGGGGAGCGCAGGGAGGTCATATGTGCATGTGCGGGGGGCGGGGCGCATATAATTATGGGTGTGGGCACGCGCACGACCCCCGCTTTTGGCACGCGATGGCAAAAAGATTAGCCATCGCTGCCCTATACTATCCTTGTGTCACGTTAACATTCTGCTGATAAAGGGTCTGCAAGCCAAGATTGAGATTGTACAGGATTGATATTAATCTAGGTTCCTCACATAGATTGTTATAGTCTGTTCGCTAGAACAAGATTCTCACATATTGCAGTTTTTTTGTTATCATATAATCCCATATAGATGTCTCCAAAATCTTTGCCCAGAGACTCCAAGCCATTTCTTCTTCAAGTGGTGATAAATTATACTACAGAATGGTTGTGTATCTATATTATAATTTAAAGTGATATTAGTGTGGGACAGCTCTGACATTTCTAGTGTAGAAAGTACTCTCTAAGCCAATTTTCACCAACTGAAAATTCTGCATCAGTACTAAAATGGCATCATAGGATCATAGAACTGGAAATGATCACAAAGGTCATCTAATCCAATTCCAAGCTCAATGCAGTATCCACTGAGCACTCTGATAAATAACCATCCAACTTTTGTTTGAAGGCCTCTAGCGGAGAACTCACCCACATCATGAACCACTGGACATCAGTGATACATTCAGGAAATTTCTCCCAATATCTATCATGACCTTCATCTACCTTTTAGTTTTACTTCATTGCTTCTGGTCATTCTTCTGAGTGACATTTTGTTACCATACTTCCCCTTAGTCATCTTTTCTGTGGGCTAAACATATGCAAATCCTTCAACTCGCAACTCGGTTGTGTCATCAGACATTTAAAGAGGAAAAATAACTTCTATTGTTTTTGCAGTTCCCAGGTGAAGTGAATAGAGCTGACAGGTTTCTGTGTGGGAGGAAGAAGCTGTGCATCATAATGTCACCTTGTAAGCTTAAACCTATCATCCTGGTATCACACTTGTTATTGTATTTTCAGGGAATCCTAGCACAGTCCTTCTAGGTAAATATTTTAGGGGACAAAGAAGTTCTTTGCAATTAGTACAATTCATCTCCAGTTGCAAAGATCTCAGAAAAAGATGTTTTCATCTTTACATTATCACCCAATTCATGCTTCTGTTAATCTACTTCTACAATTGGGTTTGCAAGATTACATGATTTATATCAGAACGTTGCTAAAGTTAAGCAGTCCAGAAATATTTTTACCCCCAAGACGAAAGGAAAGGAGAATGATGAAATTTATGTAATTTGAATGCTTAAATATATGAAAAAGTAACTAATTTATTTATTTATTTATTTATTTATTTATTTATTTATTTATTTATTTATTTATCAACAAGTATAAGGAAACAAGTAACAGTATAAACATAGACATGGACATATGAAAAAAATTGGCACAAATAAAAGGATAAAAATAGGCAAAACATAGCCATAAACACATAGGATTACATATAAATGGGGACAGTAGGACAGGGAGGGTATGCACGCTGGTGCACTTATGCATTTTATGTATTTATTGATAATATTTCTTCACCCATTTGCTCATATACAGTTCTCCATTGTTAGATCTTGGACTAGGAATCTGAATTATTTTATGAGAAAAGACCAAATAACTTTAACCATAGAGAAAAGGATTGACAACCAGAGAATAAAAATAACAAAGGAAATAATAACCTTCTTCCCCCAGGTAGGGACTGAAGAGTATAAATACTTAATTGCCCACCCTGTCTCTTGCACAAGAATACTTAGAAGCTCATATTGTTGCAACTAGAAGATTTCTAGTGGGACACAAAAGAATCATAATAGATTTACTTTATAGTTCTTTATAGGCATCTATTTGCACAAAATAATTGCCAACATTACTCATTAAGTAGATAAAAGTTGGTTGTAATCTATCAACTATTGACTCAGTCAAGTTTCCAGCATGACATCAAATAATAATTACCCTGTTTCCCTGAAAATAAGACATCCCCTGATAATAAGCCCCATCAGGCTTTTGAGCGCATGCACTAAAATAAGCTCTCCCCTGAAAATAAGCCCTCCCCATATTTAATTGCATGCACAGCCAGTCCCTGCCATTTCCTCTGGTTTCCTCCATGCATCTGAAAATAATAAGACCTCCCCGAAAATAAGGCCAAGTGCTTATTTCAGGATTCAAAAAATTTAAGACAGGATCTTATTTTCGGGGAAACACAGTATAAATTGAATCTGCTAGAATTCTTTCTTTCATAACCAAGGCAGTGGTGGTATTCAGCCAATTTGAACCGGTTCAGGTGAACCGGTAGTGGTGACCTGCGGTGGGCTTGCCCACCCGCTTTGACCCTATGCCGTCCTACTTAGCCATATTTTCTAAGCCACACACATGTGTGCAAGCTGCACATGCAAGCAAAGCATATGTGCGGAAGGCCGTGTGCATGTGCAAAAGTAAGCACTCAAATTTTTGGTGCATGGTGTACCAGTGGTAAAATTATGTAAAACCCACCTCTGAACCAAGGTAAATAATGGGTGGCGTACATGCATATTCAGTGTAGAGTTATACTATTATTTTGGTTTGTTGTGCAGTCAGCCAGAAGTTTATACTGGATTTGGCATTTTCATCCATCTATCAAGTCTTTCCCAAGAATCTGGGTTAGGCAGATGTTGTTTCATAAAGTAGAATGTAAACTGTGATGCTACTGTTTACAATTTTCTGTTGATAAAGTTGACAATGCCATTGGTGTTCAAGTGGTGCTCCAGATGTTTTGGGATTGTACTCCAGGCATCTAATTACTATTGGTGTTACCTTTGTTTTCTTTTGCCACAGCCATTCTATTTGCAAGTCTTTGTATTTTGTGATTTTGTCCAGTTCTTTCTCTTCCCTTTGGCTGCCACCTCAGATACTGTAACTTCCAGACTTTTTTGTCTTTCTTATTAATAATAGCTAGTTTGGGGTTTTGTGAACTAAAAATCCTGAATAGGAAGACCAGGAAAATAATGATAATGAATCATGCCCTTTGCATCCTAGATATTCAGTTATAATTGCACTTGCACTTGATAAGCTGGTTTGTTTCTTGCAGTGAGCTGGCACTTTCATTTGATATTACTGTATTGGCATTTTTAATGTTTGCGCTGGCCATTTTTTGAAACAAGCTTCAATATAGGCAATCTTATTCTCTTTTTTTTTTTTTAATTTGATTTATATGCCGCCCTTCTCCGAAGACTCAGGGCGGCTTACAATGTGCTCAGCAATTTTTGTGCTGTTCCAGATGCTCCATGACTCTACCTCTTTAGTTAGAGAGTTTTGTTCTTCCTGAGGCAAAGGAAAGTATGTCTGGTTTCCAAATGAAAACAATTATATAGCTGTGCTGGCTTCCCCTGCTGTCAAATCCCCTTGGTTTGCCTCTACAGTCCAAGTTGCTTCTGACGACGCTTTGATTTCTTTGCCCTGGTAGACTTTTGATTTTTTTTTTCAAATTCTGATTCTGTGAATATTTTATTTTGTATTATGAATCCCCATTGATTTGTTAGCCTCTGTTCTGTGATTTCTGATTTTGGATATTGTTCTTCCCAGAATTGGTGATTGTCATTTCAAATATCCTTCTCTTGTTGGGCTTGATTCACAATAACAGAACATTATTTCTTTGGTTTTTATCTCTGTATATTTGTGATGGGTAAACCCCTTTTTTCCAATAGTTCTGCAACTGTTGGTCCTGGTTGCTCAGCCAACAGGACCTGTAACCCATTTTTCACCAGATATCCAGGAACTCAAACACCTATTGTGGTCCTTGTTGACCCAGTTGACAATGGAGCTGGTAGGAGATTCTCAAATAAAATCTTTCTTAGCTGTACTTGAAGATATATACATTACACACACATACACATGTATGTATATAATTCAAGGTGGCAAATGCGAAGGATCATAATTCATTGATCAGCAGGGGCTTTGCAGATGAAAGGTCCAATCCTTGGCATCTCCAAGTACAGCTGAGAAAGATTTTTATTTGAAACCTTAGACCATTATTGATACTCATTGTCACTGAAGATCAATTGAGCTAAAAAAAACAACTGTTTTGATTTCAGCATGAGAGCTCATCTCTGAATTCCCTTCTCTCCAAATCCGTTAAAATGATCTTTTCCTTCCTTTCGATTTTTTGCCATGGATAGGAATGATTTATTCTTTACCTGATCTTTCTTGGGCATTAGCACATTAAAACCAATGGTGGGATTCAGCCAGTTTGCACCACTTTGGGAGAACCAGTTGTTAACTTTCTGAACGATTTGGCAAACTGGTTGTTGGAAGAAATCATTAGGGCAGAGAACCGGTTGTTAAATTACTTGAATCCCACCACTGATTAAAACCAACCACAAGGCCTAAAAGCATTGGAGTTTTCTAAAGAATGACATATTAACAGAAGTAAAATGTACCTTCCCCCTCCCCATCCCCCAAAATAGGAATAGTAGAAAAACAAATCTTAAAATAGAACCTGGATCTGGTTATGAAATCTGCATTTTAGTTGCAGTTATTTTTGTTCTGCTAAAGAGAGATTTTTTTTGCTTTTTCTTAGTTTAATATGTCCTATAGATCTGAATAGATAACTATAATATTGGAATATTAATGTGTTAATGGCAAAAAGTGGGAATTAAGGAAGACATCCTTAGAGGATATTGCAATAAGACCTTTAGATCAAAGCTGGGAACATGCAGTTTCTCCTACAAAAGATCTATTGTAGTAATCTGGAATTCGAACCCTAACTAGATGCATGTTAGGGTTCTTCTGAGATTCTCACATCCAATGTCCTAATAAAATATGCATTTCTTTGGATCTTTTCTGCATACACAGCTGGAAGAAATGTGATTTCTGTCACTATTGACACTATTTAAATCCATAGTACTAAAAGCAATACTCTCAGGCAAAACACCACTTCACTATTTGTAAAACTTTACAAACTCTAAAATTTGTAACTATCATTTATCATAGGGGCATTTTCTTAGTTTTAAGGAGAGAGAAAATAAGAGAAGAATTATGTTGGAGACAAAGTGTGATATATCTATATATCTATATTTATAACTATGTCTATATATCTGTATACATCTATTTATCTATTCACCAAATAGTAATGACAACATCTGTTGTTTATCAATGATAGCAGTATAACCCACCAGAATTGCCGTGATAATAATGATAATGAAACAGTTGCTAGTTTAAGCTGCTTTAGCATCTATGTAATCTGTTCCAACATTTATGTTGGAAGAATAACACCACAGTAAAAACAACAGTTTCTTCTTAATTTCACACATACTTGTTGAAAACATATTCCAAACTATTAGCAGTGTAAAATTTGGCACAGTTTCTTGGCAACTGTAGAAGCAAAGAACTTTTAACTGGATTACATTTATGGAAGACATCTTGTGTTTTCTTTTCTGATATATCAGTTATCATTCAGAAATGTGTGTTTCTTTCAACACACCATTTTCATGAGTTCCCTCAAATTACATCCAGGATGCTTAGAATCACCACAGAGCAGGGCTGTAGGGAACTATATTTGATCCCCCCCCCCCCCCGCTCTTCTGCTCCACAATGCATTGGGTGTTTTTCATTTAATGTCACACCCAGGGCAAAAGTCATTTTCTTGTGTATGCAAGTGCTTCCTGATATTTTTATGAAGCTTATTCCTATGAAGCTATTTCCCTAACGAATACAATATATTGCCTGCAGAACAAGGGCGGGTTTCAAAATCCGTTGCTACCGGTTTGCTCGTGGGTGCGCTTGCAAGCACAACACTTCTACACATGTACAAAACTGTTCAGGTGGACAGAGCCTCCCGCTGCTGCTGCTACCGGTTCGCCTGATCTGGGATAGCAACCCACCACTGCTGCAGGATTCACAGACTTGATAACAGTCATCTAGAATCATTTTTTAAAACGGCAGCAATGAGTGCAGCTTGAATTAAGTTGCTTCTCCTTCTCCCTTCTTATGTTTCTATAAGTATAGGAAAGGAGATTATACTTCAATAGCAAAATGCATGCTTTACATTCCAAAGAACCCAGTTCTATCCCTTACCTTTCTAATAAAAGACATTAGAGAAAATTATTGTGTAGCAAACTTAAATAGTTATTGCCAATTAAAATATACTGCTGGTAGCTCCATATATAAAATTAGAGATGGATTGGGGTTTAAATAGATCCTAACCATATAAGTTTGACCTGTGAACCTCACTATCCAAATCGTATCTGATATTAGACTGATAGATGACCATTTTGTCTTTCTATATAGCAGAAAAGGATTGTTTTGATGAAGAAAATTTTGTAGAAAAAAAATGTGTTAAATATTATCTTCTCCAGATAGGTGTTTTTTAATCTGTTTTACACTGGTGATCCTCTGAAAGTCATATTCATTACCTGAGCAAATTTGATCATTCTCTAAAGCAGGGCTGTCAAACTCCTGGCCCAGGACCAGATGTGTCATGTGCTGCCCACGCCCAGTTTAGTGAAGGGGGGAAGTCCCGATACATCACATGATGCTGCTGTGATGATGTGAGTTTGACACACCCAGGGCCGGATTTTCCTATAGGCTAACTAGGCTTCAGCCTAGGGCCTCAAGATCAAGAGGGGCCTACATTCAAATTGTTAGCAAAATTAAAATTACACTTTCACTAGAGGTGAAAGGGCCTCATAAGTGGAATAGCCTAGGGCCTCTTTTCATCTAAATCCGGCCCTGGACACACCTGCTCTAAAGGGTATTTCAATCAGTAATTTTCTTTTGTTCACATTTTGACGGGAACCAACTTTATCTGTACTTTCTGGTTTTAATTTGCTGATTAGAAAACAGTTTTTTTTAGAATTTTGTGCTTCTCCCAAAATTGCAAAAAATATCGGCATGAGTATAAGAATAATTTGTTTAAGAGCATGTATGTTGCATTTTAAGAATTCTACTTAAAAACCAGTTCTAGAATCATTTGTTAAAATTGTAGGTCAGTGTGGAAATAGTAGAATAGTCAGGCTAAACTAAAAATATAAATGGATGCAACAAGAAGGTGGTCTTAGAAATACATGCATAATATTATCCAGTGTGAATATTTCTTAAATTTATATGCCACCCATCTCAAAGAATAATAGTAATGAAGAGGTTTTCATGAGTACAGTTCCACATGGGTTGTACATTGCAGACAGAGTCCTTGATAATGCAGAGGTGCTTCTCATGAATTCTCCATAGGATACATGTAAAACTGTTCTCCATAGAGCAGGGCTGTCAAACTTGGGCAAGATGCGTCACACGCTGACTCCCACACCCAGTTTAGTGAAGGTAACGTGACGACGCCTTGACAATGCGAGTTTCACACCCCTGCCATAGGGCTTTCAAACTTTTCTTTGTTTCAAAGATAACATTGGCTAAAAATTCAGCTTCAGCTGGAATCATAGTATCAATTAAATCGGTCCCTAATTCCATATCACATCTCCAACATTGTTTACTAATGAACTTATGAACATATGTGGTACAAATGTGATAAAGTTAAAAAGTTTTGGCAACAATTGGAGAAAATGATATTTGAAATGATGGGAAAAGCAATAATATTGAGACCAGAAACTATATTACTGTTGATAATTAAGGAAATAGAACCAACAAAATATGAGAAAGAATTGATTAGAATTATGATTATAATGGGTAGAATTATAATAGCCAGATATTGGAAATTAGATGTGAATTTTAGAATAGAAGAATGGTATTGTGAAATGTGGAAATTAGGTTTAAACGATAAAATGACATGCGATATTAAAATTAGAAATGGTGACTATAAAGAAGATATTTTCTGGAAAATTTGGAAACCATTCGTGGACTATGCGCTGGGAAAATTGGATGCTTCGGTACCTGTACCCCGAGAACGTGTATTTTGGCGATCATGAGGATATATCCAAAGAACCAAATCTTCCTTTCTTATGTATAGCACAGGGTGAAGTATTGTATATGTTGTTTGTAATGTTATTTTAATAATAAAAATTATTTAAAAATTAAAAAAAAAAGTATCAATTAAATCGGTGTTTCTCAACCTTGACAACTTTTAAATTGTGTAGCTGGGGAATTCTGGGAATGGAAGTTTACACCTTTTAAAGTTGCCAAGGCTGAGAAACATTGAATCAACAGGCGGATGTGTCACAGCTGGAGAGGAGACTGATCTCAATTTTTTAATGTCATTGTTGTATAGTTGATTGTGGCTGAATAAAAGCCAATTAGGTTTTAGGATAAGGTGTTAAATCTAGGATTGTTCTCAGCTGACTCTCAACTTAACTGTAAAACAGAACCTGGAGAACAAAATGTTTGGTGCTTCTCCGTTTCTGTGAAATCCTGATGCCCTGCAGCTGCTGCTATTTTAGAGGCCATGCCTATAGTATGAAATTGTTGCCAAGCAGAGAACTAGTTGGCTTGTTTGGCTTTAACCATTCAGAAACTTTTGAAAACTGAGTTACTCCAATGGCCTTGTGGTAAATGATAGGATATCCTATACCACTCGTTTATATTCTAGAGCAGGAGTCTTCAACCTTGGCAACTTTAAGACTTTTGGACTTTAACTCTCAGAATTCCTCAAAAGCTGGCTGAGGAATTCTGAGAGTTAAAGTCCACAAATCTTAAAGTTGCCAAGGTCAGAGACCCCTGTTCTAGAGCACATGGTTTTAGGCACATCTGTATGTTTTAACTTTTCTACTTGACTTGTTTATTCTTAATGAACTTAATTTCTTGGTGTTAGATTTCAACAGAATGGGGTTTATTTTAAAAAATCTTGGTTTGGTGTGTGTGATTTAGACAAAATTTAAACAATAAATAGGTGCTTTATGTATTTGTTTTTTTTTCTACAGCCTACTCAGAAAAGCTTAAGGTGTTCATTTTGACCCAAAGCACCTCCCATGAAAAAAAACTAGTTATTACAGATGACTATGTGTATGTTCTTACCTGTTGTATAGCTCCTACCATTTAATTAATCGAATAGATAATCCTGTATTATATTATGAATTACTGATGAACCTCTGTAGTGCATTTCCATTATAGAATGGTAATTATGTAAGCATAAAAAGTAACCATCTATGTGGTGAATTAACGCATTATAGATTTTTTATGTATCTATTCCTACTGTCATCATAATGCAAGCAGTGCAAACACTTTATAGTTCTGACAAACTTTTTATGTGAGTACTATTACAAAAATGAAAAAGAAGCTAATTATTATTTCTATTTTTTTCACCAACTTTTTTTTTCTAATTGTGCAATTTGTTTTTATGTGATAAGGTAGTCAAAATTATAGGCATTACTCCAATGGTCCCTTGGTTACTTCCTGATAATTCTCTGCTTGGAATTTGACTTTAATTTCAGCCATAGCAAAAATAAAAAAATAAAAAAAATAAAAAATAAAAAATCAAGGCATGTTTTATACCAGTCTTTCCCAATTCATCACGATCAGAATCTATGTAAAATAAGAATTTTTCCTTCAAAGTAAAAAAAAAAAAAAAAACCATATTTTTCTGCTTTTTTTCCTGAGGTTATGAAATCTTGATAGATTGAGGACATGATTAAAGTTTTAAAGATACCGCTTTTAAAGTTACCACATTTGCTTTGGAAGTTTGTTTTGGTTGCTGAAATTGTTGCCATCTAAGTCCACATGTTGCTTAACACTTGTCTCAAGTTTTATAATTTACAAAAATTGTTTTATTTAAAGAGCCAAAAACAACAACATGTCTCTGAAGTATATTTATATGTTGTTATTATGTAATTTGTCTTTACTAAAGTTACCAGTTTACTCTCTCTCTTTTCACAGACTTGGATTATCACTTGCTTTTATCTTCAATTGCTCCTACTTTATCCTCTTATTAAAGCTCAAAGTCCCTGTGGGAATCCGGTGACAGATGATGTAAATGAAATTACAGTACTTGTAAGTGGTTTCTTTCCAAATTTCTCACTAAACACTGTTCTGCACGAGATGAAAGGAGATACGCTTGGCAGAAACATGGAAGCTCTTTTTTGCTTGTCTTAATTATTAGTTTCAGTTCATTTTTCTCATGTAAAAAAATCTAATAAAGTTATCTTAATTTTTTAAAAAATGAAGAGAGGACCCTGCAAATCACTATAAAATACATGAGTCTGTTTCAAGCCATAAAATAACTATGATGTTTCCCAAGGACCCTTTTTTTGCCTGCCTGTAAATTTTCCTCTTAAATCTGTGGTAGGTCTATACTAAATTCTCTTCAACTCTAAGGAATATTTTCTATGCTTTTTATCATTGGGGTAAATCAGTGGTGGGATTCAGCCAGTTCACACCACTTCGGGAGAACCGGTTGTTAACTTTCTGAGCAGTTTGGCAAACTGGTTGTTGGAAGAAATCATTAGGGCAGAGAACCTGTTGTTAAATTACTTGAATCCCACCACTGGGATAAATATATATGTTTGTGCCTAATTTAAATCATCCAATCAAGACTCTGAATGCCCTTTAGAGGCTATTCAGAACATAAATTGGAACCAGAATCTGGGTTGTTGAGCAAAGCAGCCATGAAGCAAGACACTCACACGACTGCAATCTCAGCTGTCTGTCATTAAGCAATTTCTTGCATCATTAAGTGGACAGAGTCTCAAGTAAGGAGTGCTAGATTCCTTGAGTGGGGGAGATGCTGGGAGGCCCACTTTAGCACTGAAAATCCTCTGCAAGTTAGATTTTCAATGCCAAAGCAGAGAGACGCTTATGTACTGCCTGAGCCAGGTCTTCCTTACACAACTTCTGCCTCTCTGCTGAGGCATCTGCTGAAATCAAGCATGAGACTCCTTAGGAACAAGGGGTTTATCTTGCCTTGGGGGTGGGTGGGAGAGGCTCAGTGCAGGCTGCACACAAGTGCTTCTCTGGTGTGGAACTAAAAATCCTTCCCGCAGAAAACATTGACTTTCTTTGGAAGCCAGCATGGAAGATTGTAAATGATGAGCACATGATTGTGGGGCACTTGGGAACCTGTCATAAGTGTGAATGGATTGAGTGGTGGGATTCAAATAATTTAACAACCGATTCCCTGCCTGAATGACTGGCTGGGTGGGCATGGCCAGGGGGTGTGACAGGCAGCACTCGGCCTCCTGCAACCCCCTGGAGCAAAAACAGGGCATGGGGGGGGGAAACATGCTGCCCACCTACACTCCATTTTCGGCCTAGAGGCCTCTCTGCAGTCTCCTGAGAGTGAAAACATGCTGCAGGAGCTGCCACGCCTCCCCGTGGCCCATTTTGGACCTAGGAGGTCTCCCTGAAGCCTCCTGGGACTGAAAACATGCCACGGGGGCTGCCCTGCCCCCTGTGCCCCATTTTGGGCCTAGGAGGCCTCCCTGAAGCCTCCTGGGAGTGAAAAAGGGGCATGGGGGTGCCGCAGCTCCCCGTTTTGGGCCTAGGCTTCCCTGCACTTACCTGGGAGCCAAAATGGGGTGGGTGGGGACTCCTGGAAGGGGCAGGGAGGGTAGGAGCCAGCCAACAATTTAACTACCAGTTCGCCCAAATCGGCCCAAACTGCACTACTGATTGTGAAGCACCCACATGATGAAGGGATAGTGGTGCAATGTTTTTCAATTGTCAGAACTGCTTTAAGACCCTTTCTGAAGCTATCATAATTTTAAACTGTTAAGTGACCAGTTGTAAACCGAGGACTACCTGTAGTATATATTTTGCCTCATGGAACTGGTCTTCTGTAGTTCAGCTTCCCTCTTTTGCTGGGCCATTCCTAATAGGCAATGTCAACATTTCTTGGCTTCATAGAAGATTATCCACTTTTCTCCAAGGGTCATAAGTGGTTAGGATGAGATGGGGCTGGAGATTATATTGCAGTCATTACAATTTTCTACTAAATGCTAGCTTGGGAGTTGTTGCTCTAAGAAAAGGCAGGGAATGGAACAATGTTACAGAATACTGCTTTCAGCAAACAGCATATGAAGGAAAGTCAACATCATTCAACTCTGGCAGTATAGACTGAATGAAATATTGATGCAACTTTCTATGTTTTTGCAAACTCTATTTAACTCAGGTCATACATTATGCAAGCACAACCAATTACTTCTTTTCTTGGCATGCTGATGGTCCCTTTCTTCTTAGAAAAAGACATCCAAAGATGTGATACATTTTTACAGAAGTTGTTTCATGTCTACAGCAGTCAAGACCCAACAAGCCAAAGCAGATCAACTAATCTTAGGCTGTGACCTGCTAGAGATTTGATCCTTTCTTTTGTTATATCTTTTCCTCATCCCTTCAGTTTCTAATCAGTCCACAAATCCAAGTTTCAACAACTCCTAACAATCAATCTCCCTCTCTCTCTCTCTCTCTCTCTCTCTCTCCCTCCCTCCCTCCCTCCCTATCTATCTATCTATCTATCTATCTATCTATCTATCTATATATATATATATATATATATATAAAGTTTATTGTCATTGTATGTATATACACAATATACCCATATGACAAAATTCACATAACACCTAGAGACGAAGCCCAACACACATGACAATTCCCAGACACACCCCCACCCACCAAAAATTTCACACTCCTAAACCACCCAAGCATCCACACAGCAGACCAAGTAATGCTGTCCAACAGCTCACTGATGGTGGCCCTTTAGTTCATTGTTGAGTGCAATTATAACTCTGGGAAAAAACATTCCCATCAGATAGCATAAATCAGTTTTCCTATGGCATGAACAATCCCTTTTCCAAGTGTAATATGAATGTGAAGATCCACCAAGTGAAAATAATTAATTGATTGTAATTTTTAAAAGTTCCTTTTGGGTTTTGTAGCATGTAAAATAATGCTAGTTTAGCTATCAACTGCTTCTTATTACAAGGAATGTTATCTCATAAGGCTCTTCTAGAGTCTTGTTATCATCTAAGCTAAAAAGTGGTCAGGCATCTTATGGCATTGGAAGACATAAGGAAGCATAAATACATTTTGTCATCATTAGTAAAATAATCAGTTCACTTTGAGTTCAAAGCAGAGGATGCAGCATAAGTAGGGTAGAAAGATTTTTAAAAAACCTAAACCTAAAAATTGCAATGGTGAAAAGATAGGGTTAGAAAGAGAGTGTGGGACTAGGAAATTCAGACATGATATTTCTATAATTTGTCATTAAATCCCAGCATGGTGACTCTAAATTTGCAATTGAAATAGAAATTGATGTCACACCAAATATACTGCTATAGTTCAGTCAGTATTTACATACGTAAGTAACTTTAAGTTCATGGATTTTTGTCTGAATAAGACAGCATGTCTTTTCAAAAATCTAAATTTGTTGCAAGGCTCCAGCTATGTATCAGTCTTTCTCTCCCCCCCCCTCTCCATTCTTCTGTAATAGTTATTAAAATGTTCATACTCCTTCACTTTGTAATCTTGGCTACTTAGGTTTTTTTAAGCTGTGCATGAAAAGAGCTTGACAGCCTTTGATGCCAGTAAAGTAGGTTGTATACATAATGCATGTCAATTCTTGTTGTGCTTCTCGATCTGGAACAGATTTAATCTTGCATTGACCTTCCTTAAAGAAATGCATGGTTGCTGACATTGTGAAGCCTCTAATCTCTCTGAGGATACTGAATAAAGAAAATAGGAACTTCTCTTTTGCTTAAAGTGTGGCTGATATTGGACCTGGCTAAGAGATCCCAAATCCTCTTTTGTGTTCAGATGAATCTGAATGATTCTTTTGACCATGCAACCACCCTTTTGCCTTCCCTCCTCAAATCTACATGAGAAGATGGGTATCTTCCAAATCTATAAGATGGTTTTGAAGTTGCCTCAAAATCCTGGCTTCTTCCAGAGCTGTGAACCATAATTTTCTTATTTGGGGAAAAGAAGAAATTATATTTAGTGTAAGATTTCTCAAATGATTGTATGATATTATTGAGGCTGCAAATCAAATGTGGATGGGACCCAGAACTAATTTGGGGAGTGAGTTTCAGAAAATAAAGCAGTGAAATCTGGATCAAGTCATCATTTGTCTTTAGTGTAAAAAAGAAGGGAAAGGAAAAGCACCTATACAATCCCTATGTTATATTTTATACAGTTTGTTCTTGAGTCAAAAAGGTATAATGCAGAATTATGTAAAAATTAAAAATTAATGCAAGATCTAAAAGCCAACATTGTACAGAGTAGATCTAGTTTGGAACTTAAATTGATTAGGTACTAGGTGAACTCTAGCTATTTACATACCTATTAACTGGGTTATTATTAGCATTGACTAATCCTTAATTACATTTTAAATTGGCTCATTCCTTCTGAAAACTGTTGGGCAGTAGTACCCAAGAAGCCAAACTCTTCTCTAGCAGCTATTCTGAAAAAAAAAATCATGCCTGAAAAAAATGGCAGATGACATTCATTTTAGAATGCAAATGAGCAGCCCAGAGTCTACAAGCTGCATGTAACCCCCAAAACCCTACAGGCCTATAAAGCCATAACAGAATAAACATAACCATCATTTTCAGACCCATTTTTTTCACTTTACAAAATTTTGGTGGATTTAAGTGTTTAAAAGTTATAACTGTATCACTTAAAAAAGAAAAAGAAACCCATTTTTAGTTTTATATTTTGCAGAGTTTTAATGGATTGATTAAAAGTTAGAAATGTATCACTTTTTAAAAAAAAATCATTTTTGAAAGGCCCAATATAAATTACATTAAATAAATTTCAAGGCAAACCCCTATTGAACCTTTCTTCTAGCTCAAAATTAAAGAAAAAAGAAACTGGAATGTTTGATTTTACCAACTCTGGTGACGCCATGACATCACTGGGTACTCATCCCTTGTAACCCCTAAGCAGGATATAAAAATAAAATGTTGCTCATTCTTCTTCTAGGGAAATTCATTAGTAGAGTAGAAGTGCTGTAAGTTTTAGAACTATATGCAGAAGTTATAATTTAGGATTTATTGCACTAAAGCATGATTTGTTTTTATTTTTATTTTTAAAAAACATAGTGGCTAGGTTCCCACAATACACCAAGCCATAAAACATGAAGAGTCAGTGCAGTGTAGTGGTTAGAGTGTGACTGGAGAAATCTAGGTTCAAGTCTACTCACAGCCACAAAAGTTCATTAGGACTTGAGGCCATTCATTCTTTCTCAGCCAACCTACTTCCCAAGGTGGAGATTTGGAAGGAAAATGTGGGAGGAGAGAATATTATGCATGCTCATGAAAAGAAGGTAAAAGAAATGTAAATATCTGTCTAACACATAAATAAACTAGAATGACCATATGCATATCACATAATTGGCCAAAAATCAAATTCACGGCATTACACCATAGTGGTTGCCTGGAGTTACATGATGATCTTTCAGCTCTCTGTGCAATCATCAATATGATGAGCTCATTTTATGTCCAAACAGAGAGATGAAGCCTACTAAATAATAATCTGTGGTTTGGAGAAGCAATTATATAAGAATGCTCAATTAATAGGACCTGGATTAGATTCGTTACAAACAAATTTTGCCAACTTAACCTTATCTCCTTTGACAAAGTTGGAAAATACTAGAGACATAGTGCACCTGGACTTCAGGCACTTTGACAGAGTGCCTTGTGATATTCCCCTTCATAAAATGAGGAAATATGAGATACTGTACCTCTGTTAGATGGGCTTGCAGTTGGCTAAATGATCACGTCCAAAGACTGTTCATCACTGGCCCCATTTAATCTTGGAAGGAAGTATGTGGTGGAGTGCCACAGGTCTCTGTCCTGGTACTTGTGCTGTTGAATATTTTTATCAGTGACTTGGGTGACTTCTTCACTCATTTATAACATTTGCAGGTGACTCATACATTTTTAACGAAAGGGAGAAAATTCAAAAAGCTCTGGACAGGCTTGAATAGATGACAGAAATGAATAGGAAACAAAGAAACATAAATTTATGCATCTAAATAGGAAGAATGTAAGGCAAAAATGGGAGAGTCCTGGCAACAGTAAAAAAAAAAAAAGGATTTGGGTATACTGGATGACCACAAATTAACCATGAACCAGCAGTATAATAGAGCTGCTAAATCATAAATGTTATCTTTGGGGTATTAACAGACGATAGAATCAAGATAACAGGGAGTAGTTATTTCATTTTATGCTGACCTGGTTGGAATAGTGTCCACCACACTTTAAAAAATACAAGACACATTAGAAAAAAACTTAGAGAGGGAGTTTTGTGAGGAGTATGGAAATCAGGCCCTGTGAAGAATGGCTACAGGATCTGTGTATGTTTAGATTACAGAAAATATTACTAAGTCAAATTATGATAGCAACCTTCCAATTAGAATACAAAGGCTTTCAAGGAAAAAGGAAAGGCTATGGAAAAAATGGGACAACTCATCGCAGCCAGATCAGCACGGCCAGGTCACCTGTGCCAACTCATTGCTGCCAAGCCACCGCAGGATAACCACACAGCCAACTTGCCATGGGGACAACTCACTGCAGGTGGCCAGAGGAAGAGTTGGGTGAGTGAGCAAGTAGGTGGGTAGAGCACAGAGTGGTCTGCCATGCCAAACTCCAGGCCTTAGAGCCTTGGGACAACGGCAGTGGGCAGAGCAAGCAGCAGGGAGGTGGCAGAGGCTGAGGCATCCCGTTTTCACAAGCCCCACTGCTGCCGCTGCTGCTGCTACTGCTGTTGAATTGCACTGTGTTCCGGGCTGAAGAGGTTGAAGATAATGGCAGGGAGGTGGCAGTGGGGGGGTGTCCCATTTTCACATCCCAGTTGCCACCGCCATCCCCAGCATCTTTGGCTCAGAGCTTGGCGCAGCAACAGCAGATGATGTGAAAATGGGACATCCCTAGCCACTGTCACTTCCCTGCTGCCCATCCTGTTCACCGCTGCCATTCCTGACTACTTTTGCCCAGAGCTTTGTGCAGCAGCAGTGTCAGGGGAGAGAATGAGAAGCCCCTGGCCACCACTCTGTGCTCTGCCATCCTTTCATTTGCTCACCTGCCCGGCTCTCTTTCCAGAAACCTGTGAGAAGTTGTCCCCACTGTGAGTTGTTTATGTGGAATTTTCGTGCAGCAACTTAGTGGCAGTGAGTTGGCAGAGGCGACTTGGCAATGGTGAGCTGGTGGTGCTGAGATAGCCACAGTGAATTGTCCTAGACCCATGGAAAAATATACTGACCCACTACAGAATTCAGATAAAACAGAAAAACAAGCCATTGTGAGACTTAGATCATTCCCCCCTTTCTCTTTCATAGGCAAGAGAACAAAGCAGAACAAACTTCAGTTTGATATTTCACATACAAGAGATACCGTGACAAACAATAAACCAGGAGTCAACCTAGTGCTCTTTATCATTCACAATAGCAAATGATTAAAACAGATACTGTATAGTCAAAAATACCTGAAAGGCAATTCTTCAACAAGGAACTGGAAAAAAAATCTTTGAAAGTAAATCTGGACTGAATCAATTGGGTGGTACATAATTCGTTAAAAAAATGTCAGCATTAAAAAATGTTCATTACACTGTCATGCAAGTGGCATGTCAGGTAAACATGTTAAGTTGCCACAAGCATGATCGGACTTTATATGTTTAGCTCTATTTCTTTTCTTTTTTTTTTCATCAAATAGCTAAATTGTTTTTCATGTTCTTTATTGTCTGTAGGTTGGAAATCTTCCACATGATTATATGATAGCTCTTAGATATGTCCAGAAGACGGACACACTGGTATGTAAAGCTTTTTGAATTATTTCAAAATATAAATATATGCAGCATCAAATTTTCTTGCTTTTCAATTTTTGGAAATGCAAATAGAACTTTTTAAGTCAACTATTTTTCAAAAGGTTTTTCTTATAAAATTATATTTTGGCCAGAAACCATTACATTCCTGTTGGTAAATTAAACGTTTCCATTTAAATTCTATTAAAATTTAACATGCTGCATTTTAACTGTTTTTTCCCATATATTTTATTTAATAATAACTTGAAATAAATATGCACAAAGGAGCAATATAATTTTAATTATTTGTATATATGTAGTAATCAGATGAGTGAAGCAACATATGACTCAACCTATCTAAATCTTCAGTTATATAAAATGAATCATTTTCCCATGGTAGATGGGAACAAGAAATCTTTGATTTTATGCAGCAGGAATATTGTAAGATTTTTATGCCTGCATTTCTTCTGTCTCCTCTAAATTCCAAACATGGAGGTGTGTGGTTACTGACATACTCACAGTATTAATAAGGAATTCAATTTTGTTCATCTAATTAAATTGTAAAGAACATAACATTATAAATGGTTTCCTGCCAAGCCTCTAATTTTTCCTGGCCAAAAAACAAATATATAACTGCAATGTTTTAAGGTTGTTTCTTTGCTGCTAATTAAAAGCCTAATTAAATCTGCTTGCTGGCAGAGAGAATAATAACTTTGTGCGTGTGAGAGAGAAAGATAATCATCTTTAGTGAGTACTCAAAAACATCTTGTGAATACACTTGGTTTTATTTGCCAGTATTCTATGGGCTTAGAAGCACCACCAGTTCCAACTTTGGAGGAATCATTAAAAAAAAAAAGATATGTAGGTAGAGCCGTGGTGGCAGAGTGGTTAGAATGCAGAATTGCAGGCTAATTCTGCTGACTGCCAGCAGTTTGATTTTGACCAGCTCAAGGTTGACTCAGCCTTCCATCCTTCCGAGGTAAAATGAGAACTCAGATTGTTGAGAGTGACTCTGTAAACCATTAAGAGAGGGCTATAAAACACTATGAAACATTATATAAATCTAAGTACTATTGCTATAACACTTCATATACTATAACAATTAAATTTGTCCTGTAATCTACAACTCCTACACTGCAGAAACATATGGACCTCATAAACGAACCTCACTCTGTCAAGGACCTGGGAGTACTCATCTCAAATGATCTAAGTTCCAGAGCTCACTGTAACAGCATTGCCAAAAAGGCATTAAGAGTTGTTAACCTAATCTTGCAAAGCTTCTTCTCTGGTAACATTGTACTGCAATCTAGGGCATACAAAACCTTTGTCAGACCAATTCCTGAATACAGCTCATCTGCCTGGAATCCACACTATATATCGGACATTAATACAATTGAATGGGTCCAGTGGAGAAGAGTACTCCACTCCTCTGCTCACAATAGAATCCCTTACACCACCAGGCTCGAAAATTTGGGCTTGGACAACCTGGAACTATGCCCTCTACGGTCTGACCTAAGCATAGTATACAAAATTGTCTACCTGTCTATGACTACTTCAGCTTCAACCTCAACAATACACAGGCAAACAATAGAAACAAACTCAAAGTAAACCGCTCCAAACTCAATTGCAGAAAATACAACTTCAGCAACAGAATAGTCAACACCTGGAATGCTCTACCTGACTCCATTGTTACATCCTCTAACCCCCACAGCTTCAACCTTAAACTGTCTACTGTGGACCTCACCCCATTCTTAAGAGGTCCGTAAAGGGGGCGTGCATAAACGCACCAGCGTGCCTACCATCCCTGTCCTACTGTCTCCATTTATTTGTACTCATTCCTTGTTCATGTCCATGTTTATACTTATATCTGTTATCTAGTACATGATCGACAAATTAAATAAATAAAATAAATAAATAAATAAAAAATTAGGCAGGAAAGCCTTATAGGGTAGAGATCTCAGTAGATGCTCAATAATATATTTTAATACTAATAATACTAATTATTTTTAAATCTAATAGTACTTTCAAACTGAGTTTGATGTTCATAACTGAAAATCAATGTTTGTCCTGAAATATTAATGGGCTTTGGTACTATCAGGATTCAAACAATAGTGTAAGTCAAAATCAGACAAACCTCATTATGACTTATTGTGATGTATGAACACACTTTGTGTTAGTAAAATATGTTCACTGTCGAGGTGAATCCAATCTATATATAAATGAAGCAACATTATTAATGAATAGTGGTTTTGACATGTAATTTGTATTCCTGACATGCAACATGAAATGCATCTCATTTTAAAATATAGGACAAATTCAGTGCAGATAAATATTGGATCCTGTAGTCTGAAAATGTTGCTAAGAAAACTGTATGGAGCTTTCCATGTCATCACCAGGAGTCAAGATTCATAAACATATTGAGTTGGGATGAACAAGATAAAATAGATCTTGTTCATCCCAATAAAGAATAAAGAGGTGAAATTAATGGACACGAGAAACAAGTAGAATTAGCAGAAATCTGCTGACAGTCACAGATCCATGCATATTAATGGCAGTTGAATATTAGTTTAACAAAGTGCAAAATAATGCTTCCAATGCAGATTGAGGTGAAATAAATGTTGATAAATGTTGATAGGTGGATAGATAGAAAATGAATGAATGAATGTAACAATGTATTGAATTACTTTTTTACAATTGTACATTATTAAAGCATGCACAGAATATAATATATATTTTTCCTTTTGTTATCATTTCTGACAGCCTTACCACTGTTGGTTGCATTTGATGGTCCCTGAATTGTTAAACAGTCTAAATAATCTTCTCAATAAATTTAAAGAATTTCCAGATATGTCAAATGTCTTGAGTAATTATTCAATTATCAATAAACTAAGGCGGATCATCAATGATGTGATGGCATGCTTACCTTCTACCACATATAATAAGGTAATAATCTAAATCTGAACTTTCTTCTATATTACTAAATAATATCCTGAAATAAAAATGTATAAAGAATGGGTGACTGTAACATGTTTTTGCAGAGGTTACTTTGCTACTATAATAAACCAAAGATTCATAATGTTTTGTTAAATCATGACTTTATATAAGTAATTCCTTCAGTTATTTATATATTTAATTATATATAATTTCAATTTATATATATCTATGCATGTATCATATTTATACCCTCCCTTGTGTTTATATGATTGTAGTGGAACATAAAGATAATATATAAATAATTATTGCATGCAATTCAATTTCTTCTATCCCTGTATTTAAATAAATATGTTTATTTAACATATACACAATATTTTGTACATACATCTGATGCATTGAAGCTGTGTCAGCAGGACTTATTTCAAATGTAATCTCTGAGTAGCAAGCATAGCTTGCTTGCACTGCTAATAAATCTGTGGAAACAACACTTTGCTTTTCATAGTAATAGATGAAACAGAAATTTGGGAATAAGAGTTCTCCAAGATACATGCCATCCTCCCCTCATTATACACCTCTGATTTAAACCATAAAAGATGATGTTGTAACATAAAGAAACTATAATGTCTAAAGCCAGCTTTAAACTTAGCTGCTTCAATTTTCAAAGTAAACCAAAACAATTCCTGCTTTAGTATTTTAATTGTGTATTTAGTATTTATATAAAAAAGCTTTTCAGTTGAATATGAATTTGCATGTACAGTTTTCATAATTGTTTCTGGAGTGCTGCATTTTGATATGGCCCAAGGGCTAATCAATAAATAAAGATTGATTGATTGTTGTACAGTTTTCACTTCTGTGTTTTGACACTTGTAAACAATGTACTCACCTAGGAAGTGCATAGTGATAGACTAGGTGGCCTTATTTTTTAAAAAATGGGATTCTATCCTCTTTCTCAGAATTATAGCCAACATGATCATCTATATGAAGAAGGTAAATTTGTTCCAGAAGAGTTCTTCAAGCACTTTTACAGCATTATTGAGGCCTACAAAATCTTTTCAAAAGGACCAGAACAAAGTGACTGCATTATTCCCTCAACAACAGAATCCTCTCCAAATGGTAAATGCTTTTTTATATATAGAAATATCCACAAATGTCATGAATCACCTTTAATGGATTGGTGCCAATTCAATATGAGCTTGTATTATACAGGGTAAATGTAACAGAGTTATATGCTGCTTGGAATAGAGCCATCTAGAAATATCAGTAATAAATGGCGCTTTGACTTTATAGACCTGTACCCTGCTTTATCAGGGTCCTAAAGACCCTGAGCATGTCAGCTGGAAAGCTGACAGCCTGGGTTTGAGACCAGAGTGCTGTGCGACAGAGTGAGCTCCCAGCTTACTTGCCCCAGCTCCTGCCATCTAGCAATTCGAAAGCATGTGAATGCAAGTAGATAAATAGATACCACTTTGGTGGGAAGGTAACAGTGTTCCATGAACCTCAGCACATAGGCATGCTAGCCACATGATCACGGAAGTGTCTGTGGACAACGCTGACTCCCTTGGCTAAGAAATGGGGAAGGGATCAAAATCTTTCTACAGTTTAGCCCATTATTCTCTAGAACAATCCATATTTAAAACTCATGACTATTCAATTTTTAAAACAAAATAAACAGTGGAATAAATTTATTTACCTCTTTATGTCACTTTCATCCCAATCTTCAATTGAGAAGGTTCCTGAAGGGTCTGCATGAAGATTTTGAAAGAGCAGTCTTTCCCATAGGTTTTTTTTTTTATCAAAAGCACAGGTGGCTAGAATAAAATTGATGGTGACACAATGTTAGCGTTTTCAATCTGACTCTTTGATATTTAAAATATTCCTCATCAGAATGCCATAACAACTTGTCTTAGGAACATAAAGCAAGCCTTCAGGATTTTGTAGAATGATAATTTTTTTTGAACATAGAATAGCAATAGCAATAGCACTTAGACTTATACTGCTTCATGGTGCTTTACAGCCCTCTCTAAGCAGTTTACAGAGTCAGCATATTGCCCCCAACAATCTGGCTCCTCATTTTACCGACCTCGGAAGGATGGAAAGCTGAGTCAACCTTGAGTCTGGTGAGATTTGAACTGCCAAATTGCACTCAGCAGTTGCAGTACTGCATTCTAACCACTGCAACACTGTGGCTCTGAATATAAAAAAATTAGCTGCTTTGTTTCCATTATAGCTATTTACTTCGGATCACATAAACCTTTTTTACTGAATTGTCTAAATGTTATAAAGCAGTAAAAAAAAAAGTAGGGTCCCCCCCCCCATGGGTCCAGCTTTATTGTAATGGGAAACTCTCACATGTGGTCCCAGATCAGGCTGGGAAGAATCGTACAGGAATCCTGAACTAGACGACCCAAGGGTTTCATTCTGTGTTATGCAACTTCCTATGTGCTTAAAATATATATTAAAAAACTGACATATTATTTCTGTCTCAGATTCAAGCACCAGTGTCACAGAGCCATTTTTATTACATCCTGTTGCGGCCAGTTCCCTTAGGAATGATAGCAGTGACAATAACAGCAACAGTAAGTGTAAACAACTGCTTTCAATATTGTCATATTAATTGGGGAGGTGGGGAAGAAAAGCAGACATATTGTGCAAATCAGTTCTGTATCCTCAGGAATCAGGATCCATTGGTTAAATAAACTTCCTTGCCAGCAGAGGAAAGAAGCAAGTGGCAAACATGTCTAATAGCACTCAACATTAATATGGCTCCTCAGCATGAAACATAGACCTTGGAGAAGAAGCACATGGTTTTTCTTTGGTTGGTGCTAAATTTTGGTAATGAGAATTGTAGGGCTTTTATAGAAAATGTAAAATTGAAACAACATACATAAACCTCTTTTAATTATTTCATAACCTAACTCTTGAATGTCATTTAATGGCACCAGAATGAGGTTATTTTTCCTCATCCACCTCTTCCTCCCCACTCCTTTTCTGCTTCAACCTGGGAAGCATTAAATTATTAAAGCTTGATGAAGCTGTGAGAGAAATAAAAAACCATGTTTTTTTTCTAGAGTCTAAGAACAAATGTAGTGCTCCATCCCATTTTTTTTTAATTAAGGAGGCTTACTAGTTGAGAAGATGAAGAAGCTTCTTTGTGATTTTAACATTTTCTGGACTATATAAGAATCGATTTCTTGCATTGCCATATTGTGAGCCCCAAAATCTACCACTTCAGTTTACTGTCTCAGGACTGTATTTTGTAAAGCTAGGGTCAGGTATTCAAGTTCAATATTCAATATTCAATATTTTCTATAAATATTTCAGAATTAAGAAACCAGGCAGGAATATCACTGAGAAAGAAAACAATAAAGTGAAATGAGGACACAGCAAATATATATATTTGTGTGTGTGCGTGTGTGTATGCGTGTCTGTGTGCACATGTATTCACAAAGATTTTGACAAACACCTATTTAACAAGCTACAAAGTGAAACTTTAATTCTAACAGACAACAATGAGAAAGTTAGTAGATCCAGATATCCTGTTTCAAAGAGATTTTTAAAAATGTGTTATGATACTAACTGCTAAAATCACCTTTAAAGAAAGAAATTAGAGGATAAACAGGATAGCCAAAGAAATGACATGCCTATATTTCTGATCACTGAGGGAAAGCACTGTAAAATGAACAAACTAGATTTTTTAAATATGTAGAACAGCCCTTCAGTTCTTCCAGAGTATCTGGTCTTCTGACGGAAGAACTTTGATGGGGAATAACAAATGTTACAGAGAAAATAGAATTTTGCAAGGAAAGTATTTTGCCAATTTTTCAAATCTTATGACAGTGTTAATAAGAATGTAGTTGGGATGAAAACCCACTTCCTCTGTAATGGACTCAAAGCAATAATAAAATTAAGTGACAAGTCATCTTGCAGATTCATACCCAGTCAAACAGGATAAGAATAGAAAGTTATTTTCCACAATGCTAAGAATGCAGCCGTGAATACTGCATAAAGAAAACTATTAAGGTAATCACAGTTATCAAATCTGACCCCTACCATATCATATAGAGTGAGTTTTCTGCATGCCTTTGGTGCCATCTTGCAGATATCTGGATTTCCACATCCAAGACCTGGCACACATAATAAAAATAGACATGATGGATTTGGTCTTAGGTCTAAATGGTTCCAATTTGATCTCCATATAAAAAAGGGAGCAATTGGAATAACTGTCTGCAATTCTGGAAAGCCTTTGTTGGTCATTGTAGACAATGCTGGTTAGATTGATCATATCTAACTTGGTATAAGGCATTGTTCTCTAGACCTACTATGATCAAATATTAAGATTTTCACCTTTTATTTTACAGTTGACTTACTAGGTGTAAAATAATCATCTATGAATTATGCAGGCATGAAATATCTGTTCTACTTGATTAAAATTTCCTGTTGGCATTAGCACGCCTGAAGGGTCTAAGCAAAGTTCAAACATTGTTGGATAAATCTGCATAAAAGCAAGATTTAGAAAGTTAGATAAGTTTATAAAACATGAATTGCCAAACTGTATTTACAGTGAAGCTAAATAATTGGCTTAAATAGGAGTATGCAGGATTTTTAGTTGAAGTAAAATGGGCAATAAAATCCTATAATTAGCAGATATTTTGAATGAAAAAGTGTATAACATGAATTGAAAGGGGCAGTATCCTTTTAGCATTTTTAGTGGCTCCTTATCTAATTTAATATTGGCTGGAATTACATTTCATTTCAGCGAGATTGAAATTTTAATTGTTCATCTATAGATAACTAATCAGAGCTAGAAGGCACAACACAAGTTTAGTCTGTCCATCATTAAAAAAGAACAACTTGAACAGTTAGAGAATTGATATAATTTTAGCAGGTACCCAAAAGTCTGAAAGGGAGAGTGCATTCTGAAGCTAATTAATGAAGGTACCAGTTTTATAAACTAACATCTTCACAAGGGCATTTATAAACATGGCTATTGCAGTAGGGTATATCATTTGTGCTTACAGAAAGATATGGTGCTGAATTGTGCACTGAACCATTCATACAGGGGAATGCAGACGGTGGATTGGTTCATACTTCTCCAGCTTTGAAAAACAACAGTCAAGTAGACAGACTGTAGCTAGATGTGTGAGCTTTGTTTTTAATTTTTTAAGAACTCCAAAATTGGTCCTTTAGAACACATGAAAAATAAAGACTCGCAACAAAATTTACTAAAACAAATCTAAATCCAAGCCCTGTCCATATGAGTGATGTAGCCTACTTATTTTGTCTTTTTGTCCTATGTACTATATCCCTTGGCACTCTCTTCCAAAAAAGCCATTCTAATAATATATATACATATTAATTTTTGGTGATTAAATAGTATCCTTTGTATGCAGTATTGAGACAGCATAGGGCTAATGTGCATACGAAGTGAATTATTCAAACAGCAGAGGCTAATTATAGACTGTATGTCAGAATGGATAGATGATAGATAGATAGATAGATAGATAGATAGATAGATAGATAGATAGATAGATAGATAGATAGATGATAGATAGAAGATAGATAGATAGATAGATAGATAGATAGATAGATAGATAGATAGATGATAGATAGATAGATAGATAGATAGATAGATAGATGTGTGTGTTTGTGGGTGTGTGTAGAGAGAGAGAATATTATTAAAGAATTACGTCTTTAGAAAATGCACATTAATTCAACAAAAACCTAATAGTATGCATATCCCAAATACTATAGTTACTCCCATGTTAGGATCAAATGTTAACTAGATGTTAATACTTGCCAGATTTAGAGTTCTTGTCCAAGAAAATGAATAAGAGGAATAGTCAAAGAATCTCTAAACTGATGACAAAGAATCCAAATGCATTCCAACCATGCAATTAACACAGGTATAATGGGCTGCAGAAATCACAACATACTAGTTTCTTACTGAGAAGGACAAATAAAGATAGCCACTGATTATTTTTTTCCTGTCCCAGATATTTCTATTGGCAAAGTGGATAAAACTCAATCTGCAACTCTGTTCTCATCTCAGGATTAACTTTAGAGTTTCTTGCTAAATGAATTGTAGAAACCTAAAGCCATCAGGTGCTCTTTGCAAAGATAGTAGATAGGTAATGTAAACACAAGCACCTACAGAAATCACTCAAAGATATTGTCTCTATATCTCAGCTCATGGGGACCCATCATATCTGTCTTTCACTCCTCCTCACCAGATCTTATTTTGTTATGGGCGTATATATGCATATGATGGTTGTCCTACATAAGAATAACACAAAAATATTGGAAGTTACCATACATAGATATAGGAGCTGAGTAACACCAAGATTCCAAATTAAAAAAAACTGCCAGAGACAGAACAAGAAACTTATTCATTGCTATCTTAAGGTCATTGCTTCAAACCTGTGTTGATCATGGTTGGGACAATGGATTTCAGATAGACAGCAGGCTACTGCTTCTTTTAGTCATTTTAGCTTCTTTTAGCACTTCTTTAATGGCTTAGCAGATAGCAAATTTAAGATATGTGGACTTCAACTCTCAGCATTCCCTTAATCAGCATGCTGGCTGGAGAATGTTGGGAATTGATGTCCACATGTCTGGAGGTTGCTAAGGTTGAGAAACACTGTTATAGACTAAGTCTTAGTATAGCTTGCCTTTCAAATGTTCAGATGAGCAAAAGTGCCCCAACTATTATTTCAGAGGCCAGTGGGGCTGCTCTTGCTAATAGTACTCTGTTCTCCAGTGAAGAGCGGGGAAAATCCTTATCATTTTTCAGTTCCTGCTGCTCTGCCTCTTGAGAATTCACATCTGTGAACTTCTAAGCGTATTTTTCTGATAAATTATGTGGTCTAGTTTAAATGGGGAGAAGAGACCTTTAGCAGAAAATCTGGCCAAGAGAAAACAAGAAGATAACTTGGTAAGTGTTCCTTTGCAGATGGTTACATGGGATTATAAAGTTGCCAGAATGTTTGCCTTTCCCGAGTGAAGTGCAAATAAAGCTGTGAATTTCAAGCAGCCAAACACTTCCTAATAAAACCACAAACTACTTTAAAGATATCATTTACAATGTAAAGGAGTAGAAAAGTATTACCAAATATATGACTCACAAGCTTAACATTGTTACCCTGGAGATTTTGTTTTGTTTTAATCTATCTTCATTAATCCCAAAAACGTTTTTTTTAAAATTCCAGAAGCAGAATTGGACTTCCTCAGTAAGTCTAGCAATCAAGTATTGAGCATAGCACTTTCATCATTGTTGGCTTTTGTCTTCGGCTTTGTTTTGGGAGCCATATGCTGGAAGGTGAGAAATATCAAATATATGATTAATTAAAGAGGATATTAAATTGAAGATCATATATGCCCTTGAGTGAAGTACCTTGGTTTCCTGTTAAGCAAACATATCAATAAACCTTTTTCAGACAGAATTTGAGGAAAGGATTTTTTAAAAAACTTTCTATGTTTCTAGAAAGCTTTGTCATTTTACTTTCCTTTCCTTTCCTCTCTCCATCCTGTCTAGAGGTAGACGATTTGTTGACAGAGGACAGTTCTCCAGTGTGGAATTAGATTCCCTAGTAAAGAGGAATAGGTACAGATGTAGAATTGAATGCCAGTTTGGAATTGGCAACAGCAGTGTGATTTCATAGACTTGCAATGATAAATATTTTTAAAATGCTGCAAAATTCACAAAGCTTGGAGGATTGCCATGCCCAGTTGATGTAGTGAGTATTATCCAGTAGAACAGGGGTCCCCAACCCCCGGTCCATGGACCAGGCCGCACAGACAAGTGAAGCCCCATCCGCGAGATACAGGCAGCACACGAAACCACGCCCCCTCTGGTACATGGAAAAACTTCTCTATGGAACCAGTCTCTGATGCCCAAAAGATTGGGGGCCATTGCAGTAGAAGACTACTGAAACATACTCTTAGCTAATGTACCAAAGGTGCTTTTTCCCTAACTGGACTTTCTTGTTTTTTCTTTTGAAGACGTTTCACTTCTCATCCAAGAAGCTTTTTTAACTCTGACAGGATAGTAGGGAATGGAAGGATTCTTTGCAGACAGCTGGTAATTTTCATCCTTTTAGTGGGTCGTTGAAGCATTTGGAGGTTTATCTGTGTCCTCGGGGTCATCTGAGTAGTGCTCCTGGTTCCTATAGTCTGCATTTTTTCCTCTGGAAAACCATTCCTACTCCCACACAATTCAAAGGCTGTTCATCCCAAATGTATAGCTAAAAGTCTGTAGAGATTCTCAGCCATCCAGGTCATGGTTGTCCCAAAGGTGCTTTTTTCAGGAGGCAACTGGACTTTCTTGTTTTTTCTTTTGAAGACGTTTCGCTTCTCATCCAAGAAGCTTCTTCAGCTCTGACAGGATAGTGGGGAATGGAAGGACTCTTAGCTAATCCACACAATTAGGACTATAGATGTTCTATAACATTTATAGTCCTAATTGTGGGGATTAACTAAGAATAATATTATTTTTCCCAAGGTCAAACAACTGTGATTTGAAGTTCGAGGGATTGTGCTGCCTACAGTTATGAAGAATAGTATCACAATGAGTGGCATAATGTGACTCTTCTGCAACAACTAAATAATCACAGTACAAAGAAGCACAAGGGCTATTCTGCCTTCATATCTTTCTGCTATCAATAAATAGTAAGAAAAAGGTGGGCTGAAAGAAAATGTATATACAGTCACGCTTGTGTACAAAAGCAGTGGCAAACAATTTCCATGCTGTATGGTTGTCAAGAAAACTACATGGATAGTGATATATGATCTCCTAGAGATGGGATCAATGCAAAGTAAAGGAGATTTGACTTCTATTCTTTTCCTCTTTCAACTGAGTGACAACATGCTTTTAGTATTTCATTTTTTAAAAAAATGCAATTGATTATATTGTATTTTTTCTACATTATTATAAGGCCTGTTTTCTTATTTTTCTATAGAAAAGGATCTGCAGGCATATACTACAAATTCACCAGACTACACAATCTAACATCAACCAAGATGATAATGAGATAAGGTATTTTGATTTAATGTTTAGTCACTTGTCTGATAGGATACTATTTCCCCAATTTCAACATATGTTTTGGAAATGTTGGTCCTGAAAGATTCTAGATATGTACCCCATGACCTGTGTTAGGATTTGTAAAGTTGCAATCTACACAGGTTTACTAGGGAATGGCTACACAATGGGGCATTCTTAATATGCAAGCATTATAAAATTGCAAAATGGAGAGTTTAGAAATCTGTGTTGTTGACAGTTCTGTTTTAATGTCTAATTAATGCATTTCCCTCCATGCACTATATATTGTTATATTCTAAAACATTATTTCCATACAAATGTATTTTAAAATAGGTAATTGTGGAACGCTCTTTACAAATAAGGGCTGTTCTCCATCTGAAATTATTTTCATAATTTCAAAAACGCATTTGTCACAAAAGACTGAAAAAGCACTTTGCTTTTTATTTCTTTTTCAGTATGTTGCAGCACAAAGACAAATCGCTTCTACAAGTGTAGCTGTTTCTTTTTTATATATACACTGTTACTGCTTCACGTCTAGGCAAGTATTGAAACAGAATATTTGAGTTTATCACTGAGGGGTTTAAAGTGACTAGTTGACTGAACTTTGTAGTAATTTTTTCAGGGTTTTTCATATAAACCTATATACCATCAGAAGCTGAACATTGCTGCCCTCATTGACAATACAGCCATAGTCTATAAAATAATCTCCCTTCTTGCTCTCTTTTAAATAAGCATTTAAAATGATGGCTTATTACATGAACATCTAAGCCTTTGCGCTGGGACACAGGGACAGGTTGTGCCTCTTGAAGACTGGAATTTCATCTTGCATTGGCAGGTTTTCCTGGCCTCTGCATAGCTCAGCTATGATGCAGAAGGAATTCCTGACAATTTCTGGGCAACATTGGCTTCTTTTAAGATCTGCCCATGGGGTATCAAAGTAAATTCACAGTTGTTAATATGGATAGCTTTGGACTTATGGACAATTGTTCAGTGACTGTTTGGAGTTACAAAAGGGCTGAAAAAATGGACTTACCACCTGTGCCACAGTTACGTGATGAAAATTCCAGTGATAGCCCGACCATACTTACATCAGGGGCAATTCAACTCCCCCTTCACCCCTCCCTCTCTCTCTCTCTCTCTCTCTCTCTCTCTCTCTCCCCCCCCCCCCATATCATTGCCCTTTTGGCTGGCTTGTACTCTGTTTTGAAAGGCAGCAAGCAGCCTTAGAATGACATGGCTCTGAGGCTGCTTGCCATACCTCAGGAAGCCAGAGCCACCCCAGTCTGCTCTAGCAAACACCAGAAAGCATTCATTATATTGCCCACTTGTCTTTGCTTCCCAGCCTCAAGTACTCCCCACCTTAACCCAGCAAACACCAGCAAGAATTATTTTGCCCAACTGCCTTCTCTTCCAGTTTCCCGCTTCAACCTTTCGCCTTTTGCTGCTTCCTTTTTGGATCCAGCCTCTTGAGGGAACATTGCCTACTTTTCTACTTTTTTTTCCTCTTCATTCCAAAGACAGTGATTCTTTGTAAAGCTGCACTGTCTTCATAAAGCTGCACTCTCTTTCCAAAGGCATTCCAAAGACAGCGCAGCTTTACAAAGACAACACATCCTTCAGAAATCTGCACTGCCTTTCCTAAGGTGTTCCAAAGATAGCTCAGTTTTACAAAAACATGCTGCCTTCAGAAGAAGGACAAAGTAGGAAAGTAAGAAAGGTTTGTTGGAGAATTCGGGCCCAAAACGGAGACAGCAAAAGGTGAAAGATCCATGCAGGGAACCAGGAGAGAAGGCTCTGGGTGAAGAAATGTTTGCTGGGGTGGATTGGGAGTGAACAAATGCTGCTGGTGCTTCCTGGCCAGATTACGGAGTATATGGGCCTAGAGAGAGAAGGTAGCTGGGTGAATGAATGCCAGCTTGGGTGGGCTGAGGCAGCAGAGGTTTCTTTGGTAATGGCAAGCAGCCCTAGAACCACTTAGATGTTGGGTTGCTTATTGCTAAACAAGGCAGGATGCAAGCTGGCCAAAAGGTTATAGATGGGGGAGTTATGGACATATAGGGGTAGTTAAAGGCAGTCTCTTGACTTACTGAGAGTTAGGGCTGGTATGGACCAAGCCCAGAATGGCTTGGATTGAGCTAGCTACTCGGCTGATGACCCACATTTCTTGGTTAACAACTGCACTGGGGAGTCCTGAGATTGCCATTACAAATAATTGTAATCACATGACATCTTGCTTTACAACTGCATCAATTTACAATAGCAATCCCAGTTGCAATTGTCATAAGTCGGGGACTACCTGTACACGTGGCATGTAAGGAAGAGCAAGCTACCATTTGTATCAATTTACTATTGATACAGAAATAAACTATGATCATTTTATCTCTGATGCATGAACTGAACCACTAAGTTTTAATATAGGTTCAGCTAATGCTTCAGAAAGATTTAAACAAATTGTCTGTACATACAGATATAAGAGTACAGCCATGTTTTGATTGATTAAATGCATATATTGTGCACATGTGTTCATGCATCTGCACAAACATACAGATGCAGCCATCATATTTCTATTTTCAATTCTACTCTGCCCGATTCACAAACACCAATTTTCTATAAATTTCATTCTCTTATTTCTTCTGTCTCTGTTCTTCATCTCTTCTTTCTATTCTGACTTATCATGTGGTTTTCTTCCCTAAGGTGGCAAAACTTCATCACTATATCATTCACCATATATGTCATAGTAAATTGATAAGATGTTCAAATGATAGCAAATGAAACTGATATGTTGTTAATAGTTGTACCAGGTGGGGAAAATATGAAAGATCTGCCTTGACCACCAGTTTTCACTGGATATGTGTGTGGCTGTATCGCTCATTCAACATTCTTGGTCTATGGACTGTACTTTGTTAGGCAGGGTATCCACAAGGTATGATCAGAAAAGTCAAATTGGGGGCCACAAAAATACGATCAGAATTTTTGTGTGTGTTGCACATAAAATGTGCATAAAGAACCAAAAAAGTTTTGGTCATATTGTTGTGGTCATCAACTTTTTTTAAAAAATCATACTCTGTGATTTTAAAAATCACAACCTACCCTTAGGAGTGATGCTTAGCTCCCACTCTGAAGATACTCTCTTTAGCCAAGCCTTTGAAATGTATTCATTATTCATTCATTTATCCACCCACCCACCCATCCATCTATTTGTTCATTTTCATTCATTCATTCTTTATTCTTTCATAATTCTGTTTGCCTTACTTTTATATTTTGCTTTATCTTTATACATTTTTAAAAAGATTGGTAGCTGCTTTAAGTATAAAACAATTGGAAAGGGTGGTGGCTGTAAGTTGAATAAAGGAGAAGGAAATCACATTGTACTTTGAATCAAGTACTGAGTAAAATTGAAGGCTTCCTTGTTTGGGATTCCTTCATTATCAAGGCAGCCTTACCAAAGCATTTCTATGTGAAAGTATCTTCTACTAAAATGAGAAGTTGAACATTTGTCACTGAAATAGCTTTTGAAATATTGAGTCTTTAAACTTTTTCCTCCCTTCCCTTTCTCCAGGCAGCTAACAGTTCTAAGTTTGCTTCATAAATGAAGCAGCTTTAAGCATATTTGTATTCCTTTTGGAGTGACAGACTGAGTCTGCATCTGTTGCTGTTGCCTGGGACTCCATATTCACAATATAGAACTGTGGATAAAAGCTGTGTTACTGTGAAATCAATGTGGAATTCAACATCACTAGAGAAAAGAGTCTACAGCAAAAAGGATTACCACTTTTAATGCAGAACAAAGTGTATCTTTGCACCTTGGATCTGCAGTGGATTTTAGCAAATGCAGTAAGAAGATTTATGTGATCCAAAATATAAGGAAGTTTGTATTGGATACACAAATGAAGACTATGAATAGAAGAAATATGCGGAAATGGACAAAAATAGGAAACTTCAGAAATGTATATGTCTTGCAAATAAGTTTATGCAATGGACTAATGTGCTAGTTTTCTTTCATCAGTGGAACTGGGCTAATAGTGACGGAAAGTTTCATTTAAAATCAGATACAGTAATTTTGAAAGATATAAGTGGAGTTTAATTTTGTGTCAAAAATTTTATACAGTTTGACAATGTTGTGAATGTCTGTTCAGTAGAAGTGATCAAAATGCAAATAGTCTAGGTTGGCCCATTGATGGTTGCAAGGAAGATTACCAGTTATGTTCCAATACATGAGGGTGGGGGGCAGAATATAAATTGTTATCTGGGATAACTATCATGAAACTGAATCAAAGTACTTAAACTATTCTTGATACTAACAGAAATTAGGTCGTCTCAGAGATAGTAAGTTTACTTTAACTTTTTTTATATGTCCTTGAATATTTTGAAATAAATTTTAAAAGCAGCACCCATTATATCATTTTGAATTCTCCATCAATTATTATTCCTTCAGCTCAAGTGGAAAGAATTATTTGTCTAAATATTTCTCAGCCTTTTGATAATTGTAACAAAACTGTGGACAACAATTCCCAGGTGAAAAATTACCAGTCATAAACTTCAATAGAACACTAAAAACATTGAAACCTGTATATAATGTTAAGTTATTTTTTTTTTCCTGAAAATGGATTTGAAGAATTTTATTTTCTATGAAATAGTTGGATTGCTGTACATTCCAAACTACTAATCCAATAATACGTTTAAACTATTGTAAGTTTAATTAAACTATTGTTAAATTTTCCTTTATGGTGCATTGATAAAAAAACTGTGCTTAATAAATGCTTTATTTAAACTTCCACATTTTTAGATTTATTTATTTTCATATCTGTGACAGTCTCTTAGAAAGCTATAGAACATATTTAGGATTGACTATAATAACATAAACCTGGATTCCTAATTTTGGCTAATCTTTGAAATATATGGCCTGTATCAATATGCTGTACTAGGGAGAAAGGACAAATTATTTGTAAACTAAGGTACAAGCCGTTCTATTTATTAAGCAGCATTCTCACAGTACTAGGCAGAGTGTTTAATACTGAATCTAAAGGTATAATTCCGCATATAAACAATACTATATCATAGTCAAATCAAAATCTTTAAAGATTCAGATATATTTTTCCATAAGTCATTAGTATAATATTATTGCATAGAAATAGTCTTGGAAACTGAGTGGCATAGAAATATGTGTAATATATAAATAAATGGACAAATTCTCTGCCAGTACTTGGCATAACTTCTCAGGATTGGGGCTTGGTTAACCAAAGCTTTTTGGTATTATTGAGCAAAACAAGGCCACTTGCAGAAATTCTTTCATTGCTGTATTACTAGGAAAAAATATTTCTTCTTATGAATTTGCATATGATGATGCTAATTTTTATGTGGAATGCAAAAGAGAGGTAATTAGGAATAGCCTAATGATACCTATTTCAATCCGTTTGTTTTGACTCATTGTTAATACAAATGTATCAAACTTGTCTATTATTTTCTCAATTCAAACTCATCAGATAATGCATTATATAATCATTAAATAAAAATATTTTTCATACATATTTGAAACTACAATTTTTACAATTATCTAATAATTTCTCCACATTCTTTGTAATTTTATGTAAATTTATATAATCTACTATTAATTAATCTACTTACTCGTCATAGGAGAATGATCATCAGTCATAATTGTCCTTTTTCTTGGAACAATATAACATTCTAAAATCGTGTTATCTTAAATTATCACAGCTATGTGACATTCTGAAAAGGATTCATATAATCTCATCATATGTTGTTAAGAATACATGTATGTGGATTATTAAGGCTCGATGCATTTAATGCTTTTAAAAATACATTAGTATACAAGGAAACAGTCTTTAACTTAGATCTGCTTGTTAATTCACAAGGATTTTCATTGTTTGGTGATTCAATAGTTCCCTGTAAAGAGCAGAATACAAGTGGAGGGAATTGTAGTTGAATCCGAGGCCTTGTGATGTGGTGGGGCTTACTCTTAGTTTGCTCAGTGGGGATTCAGGCTTTCACAGCACGAGCCTTTAGAATGAGGATTAATTGAATCAACTGTTCCTGGACAGAAAAAGAAGCAAGAACATCAGATATTTTACAGCATCTTATAATAATTTACATCAGAATTGCAAGCCTGCTACTCCAATTCAATAGCGAACAACATTTTGTAACTGTAACAGGAAAAAAAAAATCTAATTTTCCATGACTTCTACATAAAATATATATATATATTTAGCTCAATAAAAACAGGTACTTTTATCTTAACCCCAGTCTCTGGATGATGTAAACCGTCCTAACTATGCTTTTTATATTGCTACTTTGGTTTACATTAGCCTAGTTAAGTGTATATAATTCTAGTTGACACATTAACATGGAGTGTTTCCATATGGGTTATCAGCAGCTGTTTTGGCAGGAAATTAAACTTGAGAGTTTAATTTTATTTCATTGTGGCAAAACCTGTTCAACAGTTCAGAGTATATAACAGTTTTAAATTTTCAAACTACCTGTTCACTTATCTAATAGCTACACACCGGTAAATAAAATTTAACTGAAAAGTTAAATTGTATAGGATAGCAGTATATGAAATTATGGGTAATGCACACTGAAACATAATTAGTATGATAAAGAATTTATGCTGGTAGTAACTACAGCATAATGCAGACTTGAATGTGTTGAATATGTCACTTGTTAACTGCCCCTGAGGCCCCACAGATTTCACAAGTGATTTTACAGAGTGGAGAAATCTGATGCATACAGAAGCAAATTTGTACTTCCTTAGGTTTCTCTGGCAGAAAATTAAAGATACTTATTTTTCAACTGATAGATTGCAGTTTTTTTCTACAGGGAAAAATAGAGAGAATGGGCATTTTCTACAAAAATGCATTCTTGACTACCAATCTGAGACAATTCATGTTTTATAATTTCTAGCCTTTTTCTCTAAGATATTTAATAGTCTCTCATTTGTATTCACATAATAACTCCAGGATAAATTAATTCTGGTTCAATCAGGATTATCTAGTCCAAAATTCTATCCACCCAGAACATTCACAAATAGCATATAAACCTGGCTTTCCAATCCCACTCATATTCCCAAAATTTGTCTGATTTTAATTGCTGACAGACAATGCATACAGTTATGCGTACTGTTATCCTTTGATAACTTTATCACATGAATCACTTTTAAAGTCATCCAAGTTGTAGAATGTAACTTTAAAAGCCCATGTACTTTAGGACATTTCATCTGTCCTAAATCTCCCTTTATTAAGATCCATTTGATATCTTGAGTTATTACATCATGAGATGATGAGGTAATGGGAGAGAACATTATTCTACTTTCTTCACACCATGAGTAATTTTATATAGCTCCATCATGTTTTCACTCATTATTTTTTTTAATTAAAAGCCTATATCTCTTCCATATAAAATTTCAGTTTCTATTCTAAACTTTTCCTAACTCCATAATATTTGGAGAAGAGGTGAGCCAGATTACTTCCACACAGAAAGCACTTTCTTTTTGCTCATGCAAAGACAACCATTTCTAAGTGATATTTAAATATCTGGAGTAAATATAGAACCTTGGAAATTATAAGAAGGATTTCAGACCCTTATTTTTGTTGTTCATTAGATGTTTCTCCTCTTGAGCAATAATGAAGTATATCAACAAGTGGGCATTGCTCCAATACCTGAGAAAATGTGGGAGAAAAGCTTATGTTTATAAATGTTTATAAACGTCATGTCCTATGAGCAGCACCCCACACTGTTGCCTGTATTGCCTTCTACTTTAATACAGATGGCAAGCACCTATGTGGAAGACTAAAGAAAAGTTAGCAAGACACAATAAATGCAGACATGAAAATTGCCCAGTTGGACCAGGATGCTGCGTTTGATCATGAAAGATGGTGTTTGTCCATCTGAAAAGTGGACCCTGCACCTGCAAGAATAATGCTAGGAAGATGATGATTTATAGTAAGCTAATGAAAGTTACTATAAATTATCTTTAAATTATTTGAAATGCTTCTTAAATTTCTTGACATCTGGACTAAGTTGCTGTTTATGACTCACCTTCTGCCTTTTGATTGTTTAGGTCTCCTCTACCCTCCATTCCTTTCCCAGCCCTTCATAGTCTCCCTTAGTGTGCTTGTCCAAGGAAAACGTATGGTGTGTTTCTGATTGTGCACCACATGTTCCAAGCACGTAATCACAATCTAGATTTTCTAGGAAGCTGTAAATATTAGCAAATTTATTTTCCTAATAATTCCTTCAGTGCAGTTTGCCTTTTCCCAACAGCTGTGTGTTTCGTGTAGAGGGAGGTGAAGGGCTTCTGAATTCATCAAGAGAAAATAGAATTGGACTAAAGCTGGTGCCAAGGGGAAGAGCCCAGTATTATTTCTATTACTCTGAAGTGTAAACAGATGAGATTGGAAGAAAAATGACTTTGAATTTGCTTTGTAGGCAAGGGCCTCAAGAGTAGAACAAAGAACACATGGGTCAGTAACTCAGTCAGTTACTGAGCACAACAAAACTTTTAGTGGAGTTGAGAAGAAGCAAAGTATTTTCTTACTACTTTCTAAATGTCCCCTGTGTTTTACTTGTTGGGGGTACTGTCTTTAAGTCAGCTTCAATAACTTGGACACAATAAATATCCCGCTCTCTAAGTAAGTGTCACTCTATTGACTTGACAATATTCCTGATAAATTCCACAGAAAAAGAATTGAATCACAATACATATATATATAACATTTTTTCCAGGCATATGTGAGAGGTTGAACTTCTGGCTAGACTCAAACACAGAAGCAACATTCTGTCTTTTTTGGCAAAGGGAGGCATTTTCTTGACCTCATGAAATAAGATCCTCGCTATTACAAATATCTCTTTATTTGCAATCAAATGTGTCATGATGCATGCACTGTAATTGTAAAGTAAGCCAAATTAAAGAAATCAAGAACAGAATATTTGTTTTGTGTCCATTTTAAGTGATTATTGAAAACATGACCAAACAGTTTGCATGTTAGAAATTATTTATTCTCACTTGCTCTGTGCAGAACATATTACTTGGTGATTTTTTGCATTAATCTGTCTTGTTCATTCATTTAAGTAATAGTTTCAAGACTATAATTCATAGGCTGTGTCTATGTGTGTGTATTCTACATTGATGATATAGCTGTGGTATTTCCCTTTGCAACTAGATCAAATAAGAGAAAATTAATTCATTTTATTGAATAACTGATTATATACTACTGTTTTCTTGCTACTTCTCATACTTCATATTGGATTTTTTAAAACACTGTTTAATTTTAAGGTCTTTTATTGCTAGTCTTTTAAATATTTTCTTTTGACAGCACTGCAAGAAATTATAATAGATTATAATTGTTTTGAGGTGTACTTTTTAATATTCTATGTATCCTAATCTTTGTATAAGAGCAAAAAAGCTTATTTCATTTTTTAACTTTTACTTTCTCCAGGGATCAGGGCAGGATATTTAGTTGTTGCCAATATTTTATTTCAGAACAACTCTTTTAACTTAGGCTAAGTGCTCTTCCAGGCAGAGATGCAGTTCTTATGATAGATGATAAACCTCCTATCAAATATTTGACTGATCAAATGATGTTGTGCCTGAACAGTTACCATGGTAAGATTTCCTGGAATATTCTTGTACATTCACAAACAATGTGCTGACAAGAAAATCAATTTTAAGTAGTTAATACTACAATACAGGACATTTTACATTTCAGTGCCAACAGGTGTCTACAGGTTCAGGGATGTCTGGCCAATAACTGAGCACTAATTAGTCAAAATTTCTCAATCCTTAGATATCAGAAGAACAGGTAGTGATTGGCTATCAGTTTGGTGTGAGCATGACTCACACGTATCTAAACATAGCATCTCAAAATCTGTAAACGTCAAACCACTTTGGATGATTCATGGCTGCATTTTAAGGTACTATCAGAAGATCTGGGCAATGAAATGAGGTTCATCTTAAAGAATTGTAAAGATTACTAGCCCAAAGTGACTTTGGGCAGGGATTCAATCCCAAATTCCTAGTTCAACATTATAAGTGTTTTTAAATAACAATGAATTGGATATATCACTGAATGTACCATAACCCCAGCAGGGAGCCAGAATTAAGCACTGACTGACCTGAAGCAGCCAAAGCATCCCAGTCACAAAAACATTCTAATTTATTTCCATGTAAAACAGCAGTCTGAGTTTAGGACTTAAAATATCCTAATTGCAGAGCACTTTTTCCTGCCTTCAAAATTAGCATAAAGTTTTGTTTTATTTTGATTTCCGAAAATTGTGGTGAAAATTGAATGCTTGAAGATAGGAAAGAATACAGAGTGTGAAGCCTGAAAATGGAAGCAATATTTGAAAACAATTCTGAAAATGAACTTGAAAAACTGCAAGGTGATTCAGAATTGTGCCTCAGGAAAAGAGGTCCAGACAAGCTAAAACAAATATATGCATGCTCAAGAATGAGCAATAATATTTTAATGTTCAGAAAATTAAATCTGAAATCTGAGTACCACTGTATTCAGAAAACACCAGAAATAGTGTGAAGCGTTCTGATTTTATCAAAGAACTCTTATTAGGATCATTACTGAAAAATAAATATGGATTAGAGTTAATCAAACTTCATGATGAAGTTTCCCCTGAATATGTAATTGCCAAAGTGGAGGTGTGCCAGCATGATTTGAACATGTAACTGAAAGGAATTTTCTAAAACAGCTAAAAGGGAGAAAGATAGTCTGCCATCTATATAAATAAAAATGTAAATGTCCGTTTGTACATAACTGCACATCTCCAAAAGTTCTTCACCGATTGCTTTCAAATTTTGACACAATGTTGCATTCGACTATGGGCGTGTTTTTATATACCTATTGTCAGCACTTCAATCTGCTTTTACTCTAGTGCTGACATAAGAGGGTGAAGAGTGGGGCAGCTGGCAAGAAGACGCTTGACATTTCACCTACTTATTTCCCTTGAAGATAATATCCCCTAGGAAATGAGAGGGAGGGGTGACATTCCTGGGAGCTTAAGTAGTAGATATGTGAGGAGAGTGATTTGGAAGAAGGCCAATGAGACGCAGAGATTTGGGGAACGGAAAGGAAGGGTTTGGGGTCAGGAAGTCAGAGTTGGCTACACCACAATCGGGGGCAGATTGTCGTGCTTAATAAAATGAAAGATTTCTTCAAAGGCTATCTGTTTGGAAATGCAATTTATTTTATTTGAGACGATATCGAAACCTGACACCTATATTATATACATGTCACACCTGTGACAGGTAAAAACATGAAAAACATTGGAAAACATTGAAAGACATTGACAAACATTGACAAACATTGACAAACATTGAAAAACAGTGCCACCTGCTGGACGTAAAACCAACATGGCAGCCTCCCATCCCTGATTACGCTCAACAGATTTCTGCTCCTTATATTTAGACTCTCCATATTGCTTCCAAGAAACTTCGCATTTGGAAGGCAGAGATGCCCAAGGGCCATATCCTGCCACCAGGCTCGGCAGATAGGCAGCTGTCTGCCCGCCAGGAAGCCCTCGCAACCGGCGCTTCTAGGGCTGGGTGGGGCCCACCCAAGCCTGGCTCTGACCTCCCCCTGCCCCGCCACCCCGTGAACTAGCCTCGCCCGCCGTTGCTGCCCATCCCCCTCGCCAGCCGCTCTCAGGGCTCCCTCCAAAGGACACCTGGCAACGAGGCTGCCTGGGTCCGCCGAGCGGGAACCCTCTGTCCCTCGCCTGGCCCGAATCGTGCCTAGCCTAGCGCTACCATGGGCCCCAAAGTCAGAAAGACCAGCCGCTAACTGGCGCTATGCGAATCCGCTTTCTTCCTTCAGGCGGAAAGCCCCAAACCAGCCTCGAACCACCGCCGCACCCCCTCCCTCCCTCCCTTCCCTTCCCTTCCCTGCTGTGCGTCTCCCCATTGAGCCCCCAGAGAACATTTGTGTAGGGAGGACGGAGGGGTCCCCTGAGTTTCTGCTATGGTGCGGAGAGCTGCGAAGGCCTGGCCTGAAAAGGTAAGGGTGATGGGGGAGGGGATGCAGAAGAAGCTGGGCCAGAGACAGAGATAAACAGAGAGAGTGGGAGAGAGAGACATAGAGAAATACAGAGAGATGGGGGGAGAGAGAGACACATACTGAGATACAGAGAGAGAGAGTGGAAGAGAGAGAGAGACAGAGAGAGATACAGAGCGGGAGAGAGAGAGAGACAGAGATACAGAGAGGGGGAGAGAGAGACATAGAGATACAGAGGGGGGGAGAGAGAGACATAGAGAGATACAGAGGGGAGAGAGAGAGACATAGAGAGATACAGATGGGGGGGAGAGAGAGACATAGAGAGATACAAAGAGAGAGTGGGAGACAGAGAGGGAGGATTTTGTGGCTTCCATTGTTTTTTAGCAACTGGTTCTCTACCCTAGCTGCGTAGGCGTGGCTCGGGGGCTGTCATGTGACTAATGAAAGTGAGTGATGTCGAGTTGGCCATGCCCACCAAATGTTCGTGGAGAGTTTGGAATTTCAGCCTCGCTCTTTTAGCCCAGCGGAAGCACCAGACTGGGCCACAGCAACGCGTGGTCGGGTACAGCTAGTTATTATTTATTTATTTATTTATTTATTTATTTATTTATTTATTTATTTATTTATTTAATTTGTATACCGCCCTTTTCCAACAGGACTCAGGGCGGTGAATAGCCACGGTAAAAACACAACATATGAAATTTAATAACAATTTAAAAAACATTAAATAATTTTGGCCATCAATTTAAAATAACCCAGTTAAAACCAATTATAAATTTAAAACCGCAAGGATGGGGTCAAGCCAGCCCGGCTAGATGAAATAGATGTGTTTTCAGGGCCCAAAGAAAAGTCTGGAGGTCTGGTATCGTGCCTATCTCTGGGGGTAGGTTGTTCCAGAGGGCAGGTGCCGCCACAGAGAAGGCTCTCCCCCTGGGGGTCGCCAACTGACATTGTCTGGCCTACGGCACCCTGAGGAGGCCCTCTCTGTGCGAGCAAACTGGCCGCTGAGAGGCTATTGGCGGCAGAAGGCGGTCTCGTAGATACCCCGGCCCTAAGCCATGGAGCGCTTTAAAGGTGGTCACCAACACCTTGAAGCGCACCCGGAAGATCACAGGAAATCAGTGCAGCTCGCACAGGAGAGGTGTCACATGGGAGTGCCCCATCGCTCCCATAATCCCCCATGCGGCCGCATTCTGGACCAACTGGAGCCTCCAGGGGCACCCCAAGGGGAGCCCCATGTAGAGAGCATTGCAGTAATCCAGGCGGGAAGTGACGAGTGCCTGAGTGACCGTGCAAAGGGAGTCCCGATCCAGAAAGGAACGCAACTGGTGTATCAGGCGGACCTGATAAAAAGCTCCCCTGGCCACAGCCGTCATATGTTCTTTTAAAGACAGCCGTGTATCCAGGAGGATGCCCAAGTTGCGAGCCCTTTCCATGGGGGCCAATGATTTGCCCCCAATAACCAGCAATGGCACCAGCTGGCTATATTGGGACGCCGGAAGCTACAGCCACTCGGTCTTGGAAGGGTTGAGTCGGAGCCTGTTTCTCCCCATCCAGGCCTGCACGGCCTCCAGGCACCAGGACATCACTTCAAGGGCATCGTTGGGGTGGCCTGGGGTGGAGATGTACAGCTGAGTACATCTATTATAATAAGGGAGGATACAATGAAGAGAATGAAGACATTATAAAACTAAGATGCCTACAACAGAAAAAGATAATGAGGTCCAATAACTTTATGTATAAGTCATATCTGCACAGAAAGTACAAAAACAATGAAATAAATACAAAGAAGTAGCATTTTTATAAACACATAAATTCTTATTTGATTTTAAAGAAAAAAATTACTGGATAGTTATATATCAATCACGTCAATATGTCTGCAACAAAAATAATCCTTGCCAAGAAAAAATTAATTTAGCAAATGGAAGGTTGATAGATGTAAATGGAAAAGGCAGTATTCAGTGGAAATGCCTGATAAATCATAATGAACGCAGGCATAAAATAGTTCAAGAAACATATGGTATGCCTGAACTGGATGCAAATTGGTCCAATGGTTAAGGCATTGGACTAGGACCAAAGAAACCTATATTCTAATCCTGGCTTAGACACAGAAGTCAAATGTGTGACTTTAGGTCAGTTATTTCCTCTTAGTCCTAGGAAAAAGGAAGACAGTGGCAAACCATTTCTAAAAAAGTTGCCATGATTTTGTCAATGGAGAATCTAGGCATCAGATGTGACTTGAAGTTGCATGCACAATAAATGAAACAAACAAAATGTTAAAAAGTCATGATATTTATGTTGTTGTTTACCAAGCACATCTAAATTATATTAAAGTAACCCAAACATGTTTACAATCCCCAAAGCATTTCACAACTTTTGAGCACCCTTAACATTTGGAAATTGAAAGTTGAAAAATTTGACACGCCCTAGACATACCCATACTAATATACACAATGTGGCTTTGAAATTGTGCTTAAGAAAGGACTTTGCACTATTATAACGGACCATAAAGTAATATCAAAAAGAAAACACTGTGAAGTTAATTTGCTGGAGCTTATGCAATCTAAAGTAAACAGAGTAGCAGGATGCATATATAAAAATAAGCCTGCACAATAACATTATAGCATTTAAATTTTGGTCATAGAGATCAAACTCTCAAAGTCCTGCTGGGCTGCCTCATCATGGTGGAATGGGGATGTTCCTGGGAGGGATCCCAACTGCCCACTAAAGCAGGCGGACACCTACATTGAGCAGTGGTGATACAGGAAGATGCTGGAGGCAGATTATCACTTCAGTGACAATGACAAATGAATCTTACTGCTTGGGAGAAGGCAATGACAAACCACTCCTTCATTTTTCTAAGGAAAATATCATGGAGCAATATGATGGGTGATATAGTGCCAGATAATGGATCTCTCAAGTTGGATGGCACTCAGCATGCTACTTAGGAACAGTTAAGGATACTTCAATCAACAAAGTTCTTACTCAAGGCACAAATGACCAGGTTCAAATTATTGTACTTTAGAAACATTATGCAAAGATTTAGCTACCTGGAGAAAATTCTAATACTGGGAAAGGTGGAAGGAAAGAAAAGAGGACAACCTGCAGCAAGATAAATGGACTTGGTTACTGTAGTGATGAACGCACTGTTAGAAGACCTGAAAGACCAAGTTAAGGACAGATGGAGAAGATCTAGCTATGTCCTTGACTTACAACAGTTCATTTAGTGACCGTTCAAAGTTGCAATGGCACTGAAAAAGGTGACTTATGACCATTTTTCACACTTAGGAACTTTGTAGTATCCCCATGGTCACATGATCAAAAGTCACGTGACCATGGCAACTGACTCATATTTATGATGATTTCAATGTCCCGGGGTCATGTGATCACCTTTTGTGAACTTCTGACAAGTAAAGTCAATGGGGAAGCCAGATTCATTTATCAATCAGGTTACTAACTTAATGACTACAGATTCACTTAACAACTGAATTAAGAAAGAAAGGTTGGCAAGAAAGGTCGTAAAATGGGGGAAAACTCACTTAACAAATGTCTCAGTTAACAACAGAAATGTTGGGTTCAGTTGTGGTTGTAAGTCAAGGACTATCTGTAACTATTAGGTGGCACATAATCAATCAATCAATCAATCAATCAATCAATCAATCAATCACACACATGTATCTATCTTTAAGAAAATAAAGGATGAGGACCAAGCAATTGAATTGAATGTTTGTCTTTGCAATAAACAAAGGAAACCAAAGTGTGAGTGTTGTCTCAGAGCAAAGATAAAAGGAATAATTTTTCCAGACTTAAATTCAAATAAGCTAGCTAACCATTGGAACTTACTTTTTCAGGCGTTTGTGATCCATGCCAATCAAAACACGGCATCTATTTCTTAACTAACATAACTAAAATATTTAAGAAATTCAAACCGTACTATGCTTATTCTGAAAACAAATTCAACAGAAAAATAGAGATATTAAGCTCTGAATAAAAGGTAACATGTTGCAACTGGGAATTTTAAAAATATTTTGAATAATAAATTCAGAAAACATCAAAAAAGTTGTTATAGCCTTGAGAAAAATAAGGCTGCAGAATCAAAGCCTGTTAAGCATGATAAGGTATCTTCTGATAAGTAATCTTCTGATACAAGATTACCAAATGAATTCTGGAGAGAAGCCCAAGAGAGCTACTTATCTGTAAATGCATTTACCAAAAGTGCAGATAAAATTGCATGTGAGTTACAGAAAGGAAGCAAGGGTATCATACCTAAGGGTATCTGGATTCAAAGCTTAGTCATATAAGAGATTATTGAAAATGAGTGTGAGGAATCTGAAATAACATTATGTTCAAAAGAGACCGCTAATACTTAGTCAGACTTGGATCCAATTTAGAATTAATAAGATTTCAAAGAACTAATAAAGGTATTTAAATAAAGAATGAGCTGCACCAACAGCGCAAGAGAGATGTTTGATTCCAATTCAGAGGGACTTCCAGAAGGTGAAACCCTTAAATGGAGGGTACAATACTTGCATAAAATCCAAACATGCACCCTAACTTACAATACCTATCAATGGGCAAAAAAGCCATAAACTGTAAGTGTTACTCTGATCCAGATATAGGGATTAACTGGGAATATGCTGCATGCAAACCAGAATGGTGTGTGTGTGTGTGTGTGTGTGTGTGTGAGAGAGAGAGAGAGAGAGAGAGAGAGAGAGAGGAGAGAGAGAGAGAGAGAGAGAGAGAGAGAGAGGGAGGGAGGGGGGAGGGAGGGAGGGAGGGAGAGAGAGAGAGAGAATGTGCGTGTGTGCATGCCTTTAAATAATTGCTGACTTCTGACTGTACAAATCTCTGCAGGTTTTTGGCAAGATTTCTGAAGTCATTTTCCATTGCTTGCTTCCTAGGGCTGACAGAGAGCGACTGGCTCAATCTCATTCAGCTGGCTTAGTGCCTAAGGAAGGACTAGAACTCCTTCCTAGTCTCCTGGTTTCTAGCCTGGTACCTTAACCATTATGCCAAACTAGGTCTTCATGGTGCTTCTGAAAGGGAGAGATTGGCTAATAATAGAGTCCTTCCAAGCACATTCAGAAATCAGGAATTTGTTTTCAGATCCAGGATCAGGCTTCCTGCCTTCTAGGAACATGAAGTGATGCATGTTGGAATTATCAATTTCAGCCACATTTGCAAAATAAAGCCCCCAAGGAAGAGGCATGAAGGATGCCTCTCAGAAAAGGAACTGTCAACTGCGCTCCAACCCGCGCATTCTCTGTAATTGTAGTTAGCAAAAAGAAATTGAAAACATTAAAGAAAGTCATGTTAATGGCCCCATCAGAGCCAGATTTAGAGGAATAGTTGGAACCAGGACTGTTCAACAAAGATGGCAGACCTCTCTTGGAATGTTTGGAGAGGCTGAAGATGATGCTGTCTCACATTCCTCAGGCATTGGGGGATGTGGTTGACAGAGAGCTGACTGACCTCACAGATACAGGGGAGGATCGGCTGCTAACAGGTAGTGGGACTGATAGGCAGCAGATCCCCTCTGATGAGTAACAGCTGCCTCCCCCATTTGATCCAAGAGTATGAAGAGCAGAGCATAGGCAAACTCAGAGAAGGATTGCGAAGCTACTTGGGAGAAGGTCACATCACCACTCCTCACAAGGAATACCTGGAGTGGATCGATTTAAGGAGGATTAGTGGAGAGTTAGTCTTTGCCAGGAACAATTGTTTCTTTTGGTTTCCATTCCCCAGGCTTTGACTGATGCCTTCTGCCTAGCCTTGCCTTGAGAACTGCCATTTGCCTTATACCTTGCCTTTGCCCTGAGGACTGCCTTGTGTCTTGTACTTTGCCTTTGCCTCGCGGGCTGCAGTTTGCCTCATGGACTTGCTTAGCGAGGTGGACTGGCCTTGGGAACCTGGACCTTGCCCTGTGAGCAGAGGTGGGGTTTCAGCAGGTTCTGACCAGTTCTGGAGAACCGGTAACGGAAATTTTGAGTAGTTCAGAGAACCGGTAGTAAAAATTCTGAGTGGCCCCGCCCCCATCTATTCTCTGCCTCCTAAATCCCACCTGATCGGGAGAAAATGGAGATTTTGCATTTTCCCTCCCCTGGATTGGGGAGGGAATTAAGATTTGACAGTATCCTTTCTCTGCGACATCCATGAAACCACACCCACAGAACTGGTAGTAAAAAAATTTGGAACCCACCACTGCCTGTGAGCATGCTCCTACTCTGTGGATTTTCTTTGTTATATATTCCTTACCAGTTGTTGGAGGGGCATTTGTTGGAACATTTACTTAGAGCCATAAAGGACTCTCTAGAGGCCTGTCTTGCCTTGATGACCTGAGTCATAACAAGTCATTATCTCTCTGAGAGAAAGAGGGAGAGACGGGAAAAAACATCTCAACCTCCCCCCACTCCACCCCACACAAATAGAACTAAATAAATGACATTATGCATATGAAAATGTCCAGAAAGATGCAACAAATGTTGCAATCCCCAAAATGGAATCCATTAGCCTCTTTAGAAGAAAGATTTTTTCTTGTAATAGAAGCATAAGCCACTAACCCTGACCTGATATACAGTTATTCTCCTTGTCAATGCAATCTCTTGAAGCATCCTTCACATTTATCATGCCTCTTCCTTTGGGCTTTCTTATGCAAATGTGGCTGAAATTGGTAATTCCAAATTCATTTCAGGTTCCTAGAACCAAGAAAGCCTGATCCTGAAACTGAAAACAAATTCCTGATTTCTGGATGTGCTTGGAAGGACTCTATTATTAGCCAATATCTCCCTTTCAGAAACACCACAAATCTCTGGCCGCCAGCCTGCTGCCTTGCCACGAATCTGCTGTGTTCAGCCAAGGGACTGACCCTTTGGCACATGGATTGGCTGTGGGACATGCAGCTACTTATCCCATACAATGAATTAGACAGGGACAAGTGTTCCTCAGCAAATCACCTGGGATGAGGATGCAAGGGAGGAGTGCTGGCAGAGGATCAGCTGAGAATGAACACCCATGGTGGATCGGCTGTAGTGAGTGAGCCCACAGTGAAGTGGGCACAACTATGTGACTGCCACTAATTGTCCCATTCTGCAAAAGGAAACGTAGAAAAGGTAGTGTTTTAATGAACAGTAGAGACTGCTTGTGCAGAGTCTGAAGGTATCTTGTGAATATTCCCACAATCCCTAGCCTCAAGCTGTATCTTACCATCCTAGCCAGCAATGGGGGGGCAGGGGATCAGAGGCACACAGAAGAGATTTGGGGGGGGGGGAGCTAGAGAGAGGAAGAGGAAAAAAATAGAGAAAAACATAATTTATTTTCTTGGGTCAGGATTTACCATTCAGAATCAGAAAAGGGGAAATAAAGCTATCATATAATTTCAGTAGGACAAGAGATTCTTAAAGGATGTGTGAATATTAGAATGTGTCTAAACTAGCACATCATTATCTAAAGTTATCACAAAACACAGCAATATAAATCAAAATGAAACACAACACAACAAAACAGAGGTTCAGTTAAGTATGTCAACTGCATAGCCTTGCTGCTGAAATTACACAAAAAGCTTCCTTATTCATTTTTCATTTAAGCAGATTCAGTGTTTTCCACTTCTGCAAGTCAGCTCTTTAAAGCACAGAGGAATATGCAAACTATGTGTATCTGTCAGAATTTATTTCGCAGTCAGAATCCTACATTTTAAATAATCCATGCTTGGCGGGATAGTAAAGGCTAGTGCCAAAAAAACAAAGAGGATTTGAAATATAGGCTGCAAACAGAAAAGCTGTGTCTCATAATAAATGATTTCTTGAGGGTGAATACGGCAATTTGTTACAAAAGAAATAATAAAGAGCATATGATTTTAAATACTCTTTTTGTCACGAAGAACCAGTGATCAAACACTTAAAAAGAACACAATAATAAGGAAAAGGCTTCACTAGCTACGTCTGGAGATGGAAAATTAATAGCTGGAAATGAAATTATTTATTTATTTTATTTATTTATAAAATTTATAAGCTGCCCATCTTACCTCAAGGTAATTATATAGAATCAGAAAGTTGTTATTTGATATTCCAAAAACTTCAATATATTTACACATAAAGTATCTGAACAAACTATAGTTGACTGCTAATTTTAGTCACTATGACTTTATTGATTGGAAATTGTCATGAAGAGTAAAGGGACCATCTTCACAGAAATCTTGAACAGTTTTTTTCTTCTTCTGTTCAATCATGTCCAATTCTTGAAGACTGGCTGGAGAAATCCTTGCAGTTTTCATGGCAAGGTTTTTCAGAAGTAGCTTGCCTCCTTCTTAGGGCTAAGAGAAAGTAACTTATCCAAGGTAACCCAGCTGGCTTTGCACCTAAGGTGAGATACCCCAAAGGTGCTTTTCAAAAGGCAACTGGACTTTCTTTGTTTTTTGAAAAAGCATCTTTGGGATAACCATGACCTGATGACTGAAAATCTCCATAGACATTTTTCCTGTCCAGTGAACATTGGAAGAGAGAATTTCTTACCATTGATAGATTACATTTCATCAAGTAAGTGTCAATTTTGACTGACTGCATAGCTAGATTTTTCTTCAGTCTGGTCCTTCAGTTCTTCCAACACTGCACTCAGTGTCACTGTAACTGAATCTATCCATCTTGCTACTCCTTTCCATTTTCCAACATTGCAGAGTTCTCTGTAGAGTGAGGTCTTCACATAGTATGTTCAAAGTATGATAACTTTAGCCCAGCTATTTGTGTCTCATGTGAAAATTCATTTGATGATCTATTGTTTGTTTCATTGGCTACCATGGTATCCTCAGGAATCTTCTCCAACATCAAAAGAGTCAATATTGTTTCTATTTTATTTCTTCAAAGTCAAGTTTTTGTTTCTTTAACGCATCAGAGAAAACCATAATTGAACAATTCTTATCTTTATAGACACATCCTAGGATCTATCTTTTCCAAGTCTTCATTGCTATTCTACCAAATGCTACCCTATGGAGTTGCTTTGGTATTGACAGTTGATCATACAGCAAAGTACTTCAGTTATATTCAATGTCAATTAAGTCTGGTTGTGTACCTGTTGCGATTAGTTTAGTCTTCTTTTCATTTAATCTTAGATTTATTTTTCTTCACTGTCCTACTTGACTTTCATTAGTGGGGTTATAGAACATTTGCATTTTTAGCTGTTAAAATAATGTCATCAGCATTGTGCAAATTATTACTATTTCTTCCACCAATTTGAAATCCATACTCATGTTCTTTTAAGTAGTATACTCTGCATATTCATTGCCTAAATAAGGCAGAGGCTTATAAAGTTATCTCACTCCTTCATCCTAGATACTCTGTCCATGATTTGGCATCTTAACCTGTGTTCATGTTTTGCATCAAGACAATGATATGTTCTCGGATTCCCATTTTTATAAGCACATTCCATATAGTATTGAAACATAGTTATCCATATTCTAGTTTCTACTTGTGAAACTAGTGTTCTACCAAATGATAAAGAGGTACAATTAAACTTAACAGAAATTCTATCTTGCACAATTAATAGGGACAATTGTAATTAATTCATTTAACAAGAGTGCTAAGACCACCTGTATAACAGGAAACAAAACCAATTCTATTAATAGAGGATCTGGTTGCATTTATATACCTTCCTTTCTTGATTATATTTTCTAACAGTGGAACATCAAAAGATAGGTCAGTCAAAGAATCTAGGAAGATATCCATATCCAACCTGTTTGGGCAGTTCCTGACAGGTGTATTTTTATTTTAATTGGTTGCCCTTTATTCATTTATAATCTCCTTTTGGCTGTTTTATTGATATTTCTATTGTGTTTTATTTTATTTGTTCTTTAGGTTTACAGCAGCACTTTCCAACCATTCTTTTTATATAGACCACTATATCAATATTGAAAGCTTTTGTGGATCCCTAACTAAGCAAACCTTTCAAAATATGTTCCCTCTTGATTAGGCTGGAGAAAAGCCATTTATTTTTAGATTTCTGTTTTCTGAAATGTGTAGAATGCATACATTTTGGTAAATAAAATCATTTTGCAAATAATAATATAAATATTAAATATGATACACATGAAGGACATGAGATATTGTTATCATTGTCATCATATATCATTTCGTCCTTACCACACAAATCACTTAGAAAAGAGTATCAAATCACTTAGAAACCAGTAAGTGTAGCTGTTAGATGAGCTATTGCTATATATTTTAGTGAAGCCAAACAAATAAATGAATAGGACTTTTTATGCACATTTCCATTGATAAGTTAAAGTAAGTCGCTATTCATCTAATGAATGAATCAGTTGGTAAGTTGGAGACTGATACAATAGGAATCACAGAGATTTGGTCCAAAGATAGAATAGTAGTTGGCCTACTAAGCTAGACAGATTTTGCCCTGAATGTAGCCAATGAGATGACCTTGTGAGCCAGGATTTTGAGGTCACTGAGTAGGCAATGATCTACTATTATCCAGGATAATGCTCAGACCATGTTTATCCCCTTTCAGAAATTTATGATTTCCTTGGAATATTGGGCAATATAAAAGCAGATAGAATTTAATAGCACCTTATCTATCTTCCAGCAGCATTCCGAGTTAATGTTTTATCATGTGTCTGATAAATGGAAGCTACCAGAATCTCTCTTGAAAGCTATTCCTGATAAATAACTTTCTATTTCTCAGCAGTTTCATCCAGAACACCCCTTCCTTCAAATAGGAAGAAATCTCTTTTGATAACATGATTCATTTCTAAGTAGATAGATACATAGACATTAAAGTGTTAATGCATTATATTTATTATACATAAGTGCTACCCCTCCTCCTGCCCATCTAGTAGCATGCAAATGCAAGTAGATAAATAAGTGTCACTTCAGTGGGAAGGTAACAGCGTTCCATGCATCTCAGTGTAAAGTCACGCTGGCCACATGACCATGGAAATGTCTTCAGACAACACTGGCTCCCTCGCCTAAGAAATGGAGATGTGCACTGTCCCCCAGTGTCATACACAACTGGACAGGAGAAACCTTAACCTTTACCAGTACCTATTATACATGAGCGTTATATTTATTTATACCTTTATGTCTAAGTTTTATAATAAGTACATTTTAAAATTAGCATTATTAAAATATTATTATTATTTTTAAACCAATTGGCACAATGTTTTGCTTCTGCAGACATCAGCCTCAAAGGGGAAAAAAACTGTTAAAAACAGAAAGTTTAATTACAGAAGCTTTATACTCAGTAGGTTAAGAAATATATAGGTAATGCTCTACAAAGACCTTGTATTGCTTGGAAGACTGAAGGAACAGCACCCTTAGATTGAGCTGAAATTTTCTATAAAAGGAAAGGAAGACTTTTGTTTATTTGCTCTTTTTTTTTCTCTTTGGCAGTACAATGGTGGGAGATGATTTGTTACAACTTTTCCCACAGAGCAATCCCTGGGAGTACATTGCTAAGGAATACGTGTTCTCATGAGTCTACAGAAATAGTATCTTTGCATTTTTTTTTCACTTAAAACTATTAGGCTGGACTCCCTCCAGCATTACATTAGTGTAATTTCCCTTTGTTACTGATAATTTTAGGAAGCTAACTCAACAAAACTAATTTATTCTTTATTATTTTTAGTGATGATATAAAAACATGGTCCTCAAGAGCCAATGGAGTTAAGAGTTCACATTTACATTTAATTATGTGAAACTTTTTATTTAGTCTTTAAGAAGGTGTTTTTTTTCCTCCTCTTACAAAGTGTTACAGGTTAATACAAAAAGCCCTCTCTCCACCAATCATGTTTAATCTAATGCACAAAAAGTTAAGAAATATTTATATAGCTTTGCAAGCCATCCATCAACTCACTGGCACTAATATATACAGTCCGTGAAACAGGCTGCACAATAGCAGGAAGAGTTGGTATATCCCAGAGGCATTCTAGATTCTGTGGATTGTCTTCTAAAGCCACAATAATGCTAGCTGTTTCTACCACTCATCCAAGATATAAGCAGATTGCCAATTTTTTTTTCAAGTTATTCTTTAAATTCAGCATAAGAGTTTCATGCTCTTTTCTGTGGACAAAAACTAATTCTCCATAAATTACTGCTTAACTAATGAAACAAAGGATGTACTAATTTTAGTTCAATGATTTATGAATCATGAACAACATAAGAAAACAAAGTCTGAACAAATAAAAAATTGATTGAATACAAATGTAATATTCATATAATGTTTGCATTACAAACATCAAATATCTTTTCCATAATTAACTAAGACTGAATAATAAGTGCCCTAATTTTGCAAGCCACACCACAGAATATGTTAACTTAAAGTGTAAGGTTGTTGTTAGAGTCTCAATGAAGGAAGGAAACATAGCATTTTCTGTCCTGCCAGGAAAGGAATATTGAGTTTACAACAATCTTCTGTTAATAATCTTTTTGCCATTTTAAAAGCCTTCTTTAAAGTCCAGAGACAAAGAAATCTTCTTAAGATGTACAGTATGTGTATTAGTGAAAATCTACAATGGAGACATGAGTTTCCCATCCAGATCAACTTCCTATCTTTCATGTTATCCAATGAAAGAAAAAATAATGATTACACTATCAAATTAATTACAGCAATTACTAAATATGATTATTTATGACTCATCTGAAAGTATGCGGGAGATAAAGCATTAGTTTGTGAATCTGCAAATTCTCAGCTATCCCTAACATATTTCATGTTTTTGAAACTACTTCATTTCCAGTGGAGCATATTTGGAACCAAAGATCTACCACATTTACAAACTTAATTCTCACAGGAGCCAATCTAATCTTTTAGGAAACCAAACATTATCAGAGTAATTATTTTATTTGCATACTTGTGCTCTCCAGTGACTCGTATTTAGAGAACTAGCATTAAAGAGGTTAGCCAGTGATTGATAGATAATACATTATTCTAATCCCCTCCCATCTCTCTGAATCCCCAATCTGACTGTTTTGGTGGATCATAAACTGATCAATCAATCAATCAATCAATCAATTAATTTATTATTACAGTCTTAGACCAGAAACATATAAGCTGAGCATAAAACAATTAGTCCCAAAACAACCAATGTTCTCCTAGGCTACATCAATAAAAAGGTAATATCAAGATCAAAAGAAATAACTGCTATTCTATGTTGAACAACCGCACCTAGAATGTTACAACCAGTTCTGACTATATTTTAAGAAGGTCATTGATAATAAGAGCAGGTCTAGGGAAAGTAACCATAAGATAAATGGTCTGGAAGAGAAAAAAAACTTAAGAAGAATGATTGAGATGGTGAGTACATTTGGTTAGGCAAAGAGAAAACTGTCCAAGTGCCAGAAAATCTATCATATGGATAAATGGAACAAATTTGTTCAGAATTGTCCCAGAAGATAAGGAAAGAATGGTTTAAGTTAATTTTGGTTGAACATCAGGAAAATTAGCCTAATGGTAAACCTTTATGGAACAGACTATTTTGAAAGAAGTTGCCTTGAGCAAGGGATTGAAATAAATAATATCTAAGGCTGTGATTGCGCACCTATGGCACATGTGCCACAGATGGCACACGTAGCCATATCAGTGGGCACGCAAGCTCAGCTCTGGTGCGCATGGACGTGCCAGTCAGCTGATTTTTGGGCCTTTTGGGCCTACCAGAAGTAGGGAAACAGGTTGTTTCCTGCCTCCAGGGCCTCAGGGGATGGTGGGAAAGGCCTGTTTTTCTCTCTCACCTGGCTCCAGAGTTTTTCTAGGAGTCTGGGGAGGGCGAAAACGGCCTGCCCACCCCCCGGAGGCCCTCCAGAGGCCAGAAACGGTCCATTTGCCAACTTCCAGTGGTATTGGAAGGCCTGATTTTTGCTGTCCCCAGCCTCCAGAACCGATCTAGGAGTCTAGGGAGGATGAAAACAGCCTTCCCCACCCCCCCAAGGTCCTCCAGAGGCCTAAAACGGCCTGTTTGCCAACTTCCGGTCCCACCCGGGGGGGTGAGATAGACCGTTTTCACCCTCCCCAGACTCCTAGACAGGCTCTGGAGTCAGGGGAGAGAGAAAAATGGGCCTACCAGGCCATCACGTGCCAGGAGCAGGGGGAGAGGGGGGGTTGTGCGCATGGAATTATGGGTGTGGGCATGCACGCATGAAACTCCCCCACCCCCTTCCTGGCAGCAATGGCAAAAAGGTTAGCCATCACTGATCTAAGGTATCTTCCAACCCATACATTTTATGAGATTTTTTTTCATTTTAATGAGATACTACTTCTATTGTTTTTTTAAAAAAATGTTTTTAAAACTATTAGCTTTATTCAAAATTAATGTAGTAGTAACAAACACCAAGAATAATAAACTAAAGCAAGAAGAAAGGATGACTTAATCATTCCACTTAATCATTTAATTCAATTATCCTTATTATTTCAAAACTGTCTTCAAGCACATCCTATAACTATTTAAGACAATCAAATAAAACAAAGTAATAAAGAGATGATTATATTTTTGTATTCCTTTGGGAACACTGTTCATTAAAAAGAAATTCCACAAACATAGCTCAGTGATGCAATTATACATGCTTTTTATTTTAATACAGATTGGCTTTCCATTATTTTAAACTCTCAAATACCAATCTTGTACATCAGATCCAATTGGGTCTTTCCAAAACTAGCAATTCCTTGACAAGCTGCAACCATAAAATATCATGCTAAAGGTTTGTGTTTTACATTTAGCAATAAATACAGGTTTAATAATTAAAGGATCTAGCTATTTATACTTGCATAATTTCTTCTGCTTCTTTAAAGATACATTTTCTGAAATTTATCTCTTATCACTAGTGGTAATTAATACCCCTTACTCAGGATCCTCTCCACCATGTTCAGGAAATAGTTTTGTTAACAACTGAGATCTGCAAATACATATTTTGCTACATATGGAAAGCTTTTTAATATTCACAGAGAATATTAAAATGTTTTTTGGTGGCATTTTACTTCAGTTTTCTATAGTGTTTTTATTTCTTTCCAAAGTAATTCTTCCATATTTTTGAAACGCTCATAATTCCATTATTTCCATGATATGTTTTATATTTCGAAGGAAAGTTCTTTTGCTGCTCTGCATTTCTAAATTGGGGTAAAAATTCAAATATTCTACTATAGCTATTAATGCTGAGGTGGTGTATATTTGTTTTTATAATGTTTGTACTTTTCAATCTGGATTTTATACTTTTTTTATATTGCTTGTTTTTATATTTGTTGTTTGATTGTGAGATGTAATCCAGAGTCACATTTTGTAAAATAAGTGGCTATACAAATATAATAAATAAATAAATTGAAAGTAGCCTTAGTCCCTGCCCCATCCGTGCTCTATTTCTGCTCAAATCGGATTCTGAATCTAAATAACTACATAGGGATAACAAAGGGCTTCCTGTATCTCTTTGCTATCATCTAGTGGTCATCCAGAATATTGCAGGTTAATTATAATATGCTAGTTCAACTATTTGAATGTAGTTAGATGGATGGATGGATTTATATATTCATTCCAAATTTATTTTTATACAGACACACATTGCACAATTACATGCTTACATATGTAAGCAAGCAGCAATGTCTTCTGATTTATCCATAAATTATATCTTCCTGTTACATCTGCTATATAATCAAATTCGTAACAATGATCCAATATAGGACAGGAATATTCGTATTATTACTCGCCTCTCTGTCCTCCAAAAAATTAGTCAATGAATGATGAGATTCCAAAACAGATAAACCAAAACAGATATATATACATACATTTAGATCTATGGTCTTTAAATTTATTGGAGATTATTGCAGGGATGTTATTTTATTTTGAAATATTCATTACTATTTTATTTCATTTATATCTTCCAGTAAAGAAGTTAAGTGTGGTTCTGCAATCTAATTAGGTGAAGGGATTTATCTGGCCAGGTTAAAATTATTGCAGTTTAAAGGGTTAAACAATTACAGTTTTTCATGGAAGTGTTAATGAGAGTATGATATTGCATATGTGCACCAAATTGGAGTGGAAGGAATGGGTAGGTTCTGCTTCAAAAATGATGGAGTCATTTGAATTCTTTATCTGATGTTTAGATGGTCTGCAATACTTTGCATATGCCAAAGAGGGTGAAGCAGCATACCAGGTCAGTTTTAAATTCACCCTTAGTAATACAGAATTCATAATGTAAATAAACTTCAGTGGAATGAGGATGAATACGTCTCCCATTTGAGAAGAAACAGAGAGCAAAACTGCGAGGGGAGAAAAGCCAAAGCAGCCTCCATATATTAGAGGATACCTTTGACTAGCTTTGTTGACTGAGCCCTTGCTCAGATTTATAATGTCAGACCCACTGAACATGCCTCTGCCAAGGAAGTGTCATAGCGCCTGAGAACCAAGGACATTTTACAGTAGAACCAAAGGGGTGGTGAAAGGAAGGATTATTCAGCAACTGTAAAACAAAAAAACAAAAAAAAACCTAACATGTCCATGGAGATCAGATGAACTTTGCCACTTTGGAAGAAGTTTGCAAGCACTGGTCGCTTTTGGAAGAACCACAGAATGTAGGAAATGTATTATCTTGATTAGTTGAATTCTGGCACACTATTCTAAACCCAATTAAAACACAGTTTCAAAAAAAAATGAACAACAATACTTTTACATTCAGAAATAAGGTTTTTCATCTGTCAGAGGTAGAAAGAGTCGTGGCAATTACACTGCATGTAAAGATATAAGTTTCTTCTGCTTAAAGTACCATAAATGAAAAATATTAATTGGCAAGTATAGATTTATATAATTTATTTTTATTTTTATTTTATTTTATCTTGTATTTATATTCTCCTTCTCCTAAGGGACTCAGGGCAGTGTACAGCCAGATAAAAACATACAATATAAACATTAAAAACAGTTAAAAGGATATATATTAATTTGGCCCCAATTTAAGATAACAGACCAATTAAAAATTATTAAAAATATTAAAAAATATTAAAAAATATGTTAAGCCAGCTTGGCTTGCTGAAAAATGAAAGTTTTAAGGGCACGGCGGAAGGCACCGAGGTCTTGGATCCTCCTTATCTCTGGGGGCAGCTGATTCCAGAGGGTAGGTGCCCCCACAGAGAAGGCCCTCCCCCTGGGGGTCGCCAGCCTACATTGTTTGGCTGATGGCATCCCAAGGATGCCCTCTCTGTGGGAGCGCACTGGTCGGTGGGAGGTTGTCGGTAGCAGCAGGCGGTCTCGAAGATAACTAGGTCCTATGCCATGGAGCGCTTTAAAGGTGGTAACCAACACCTTGAAGTGCACCCAGAAGACCACTGGGAGCCAGTGCAGCTCACGCAGGAGTGGTGTTATGTGGGAGTGCCAAGCGGCTCCCGCAATTACCCGCGCGGCCGCATTCTGGACCAGTTGGAGCCTCCGGGTGCTCCTCAAGGGGAGCCCCATGTAGAGAGCTTTGCAGTAGTCCAGGTGCGAGGTGACGAGGGCATGAGTGACTGTGCACAGGGAATCCCAATCAAGAAAGGGCGAACCTGACAAAAGGTCCCCCTGGCTACAGCCGTCAGATGTTCCTCCAAGGACAGCTGCGAATCCAGGAGGACTCCCAGATTGCGCACCCTCTCTGTGGGGGCCAAAGACTCACCCCCGATAGTCAGTGATGGAGTCAACTGACTATATCGGGATTCCGGGAGCCACAGCCACTCAGTCTTGGAAGGGTTGAGCTTGAGCCTCTTCCTCCCCATCCAGATCCATATGGCCTCCAGGCACTGGGACATCACTTCAAGGGTATTGTTGGGGTGGCCTGGGGTGGAGATGTACAGCTGGGTGTCATCAGCGTACTGATGGTACTTCACCCCAAAGCCACGGATGATCTCACCCAGCAGCTTCACATAAATGTTGAACAAAGGGGCGAGAGGACCAACCCCTGAGGCACTCCACAAATGAGAGGCCTCGAGGTCGACCTCTGCCCCCCTGCCAACACAAACACTGGTTGGAAGAGTTGGGGATGGGGAGCACCGATCTGAGAGAAAGGAGGAGAACCACCGTAACACGGTGCCCCCCATCCCCAACTCTTCCAACCGGTGCAGCATGATACCATATTCGATGGTATCAAAAGCCGCTGAGAGGTCTAACAGGGCCAGAACAGAGGAGCAACCCCTGTCCGGAGCCCTCCATAGATCATCTACCAACATGACCAATGCCGTTTCCATGCTGTGCCCAGACCTGAAACCCGACTGGAACGGATCTAGATAAGATGTTTCCTCCAGGAATTGTGGAAAGTGTCATGCGACCACACTCTCAACAATCTTCGCAACAAAGTGAAGGTTGGAGACAGGACGATAGTTGGCTAATACTGCCAGGTCCAGGGAAGGCTTCTTGAGGAGAGGCCTCACCACCGCCTCTTTCAAGGCGGCGGGGAAGTGACCCTCACTCAACGAAGCGTTGATAATTCCCTGGAGCCAGCCTCGTGTAACCTCCCGGGAAGCCAGTACTAACCAGGAGGGACACAGGTCCAGTAAACATGTGGCCAAACTAAGTCTCCCCAAAATCCTGTCCACATCATCAGGCATCAGAGAGTCAAATTATTGCTGAGCACATTGTAAGCCGCCCTGAGTCTTCGGAGAAGGGCGGCATATAAATCAAATTTAAAAAAACAAAAAACAAAAAACCTCTTCCCAGGTAACATTCTCAAGACTATTAAAATTAGGTGTCTAATAAGATCATAGTAAAGACTGGTGGTGCAATTCTGGAATTTAGAATTGGTTCTCTGGACTGTTATGCAATGTTTTATTCCACAGGGATTCCAAATTACCATTAAAATGTATTGGGTAATACTGGCAGTAACGAATAGCCCAGATCATTAATTCCCATTGTGATCTACCTATCTACTCAGTGGATTGAAGACCTGATTATGCTTGCTACTTATGAGCAGATTGCCTATGGACATACACTTTATATGGACAAGTATAATAAAATGTGGGACTCATTTATGCAAAATATAGTATGTTTAAAAAGTGTGAGAATTATATAAATATATTAGAAATAATGTACAATCTTGTATGTTTGCATTAATTACCAGTATATAGAGAATTGTAAATATTTACTCTTGTAATGACATATTAGACCAGTGATGGCTAACCTTTTTGTCGTCGGGTGCCAAAAGTGGGGGAGCAGGGGGAGGGGTCACAGACGCGCGTGCCCACACCCATAATTCAACGCGCCCCGCCCCACCACGCTCCCCTTGCTTTTGGCAGGCAATGGCACAGTGGGCCCTGTAGGCCCGTTTTTTCGCCCTTCCCAGGCTCCAGAGGCTTTCTTGGAGCCTGGGGAAGGTGACAACGGCCTTCCCCACCAACCCCGGAGGCCGGAAACAGCCCATTTGTCAGCATTCTAGAAAAACCCCAACTCCATGTAAAGACGCAGAAGCAAGCATTTTCCAAAGCTGACACCGTTTGCCGACTTCTGGTGAGCCCAGAAGGCCCGAAAATCAGCTGGCCGGCGCACACATGCATGCTGCAGCTGAGCTAGGACAACACTTGTGTGCCCACCATTATGGCTCTGTGTGCCACCTGTGGCACGCGTGCCATAGGTTTGCCATCACAGTATTAGACTCTATATTTTAATTTTTATTGCATTTTTTCACTTATATTAAGCATGCATTTTTCATTATGTATGTATCTTTGTGCTTTGTTCCTTTTTTTTTATTTTTCTGTAATTATTTTAAAAGCAACATTTATATTTAAAAAAAACCTATTTGACCTACTCTGATCTAAATACACTTTAATTCACCAATGTGGAAAATGTTTGACTTTAGCAGTAAAACAAATATATTGAAAATATATGTGGGACATGGGTATAGTAAAAGTTTTTCCCCCTATACTATAAATACTTCCTCATTATTTTCTACTCAAATAGTGTTTATGCTGAAGTAATCACATAGCAGTCCAAGGGAGGCTCTATTAAAATCTAAGTTATAAAATCTGCCCCCACCATTTTTTGTGGCTATAGTCCTACTAGACTCAAGGCAGAGATGACCAGACTCAAATTATCCTACTTCCGGTAGTTATGTGAAGACCCAACTCTCTGGAAAAAGGCTCTAATGCTGGGAAAGGTGGAAGTAAAGAGAAGACAAGTACACCTAGCATCAAGATGAATGAAGTCCATGACAGTAACAATGGGTGTACCATTGGAAGATATAAAGGGCCAGATTAGGACAGATTGTCAAGCAAAAAAGTCTATCTATGTGATCACGAAGAATCAACATTAACATGACACATTAGCAATTGTTCTACCAATATTAGGGAGAAAGCAAGCATATAAAAGCCAAATCTAAAGTAGCAGGCACATTGTTATGCTAGTTTCATATGGAAGAAGTAGTACATTATGGTATGAAAGGTAAATCCAAAATCTTTTATATTGTCAGTGAGTATAGGAACATTACCCAAAAGACCATTCTACTCATATGTTCCTGACATCATACCAGTATGTGTTTGTTGATTTTTATGGAGACATATCCTAATGTTTGCTGGAATAACAATCCCTAAACTTCCCAAAACAGCGCTTTTAGAATTTAGTCTTGAGCTCTAAATTTATATAATCTTCCTATTTTAATGTAATGTTTGTGTTTTATAATTCAAATGCAGTTCTCTTGCTTGTAATGCTCTGAAATCCTGGGTAGCAGACTTCATGATGAAACAGAAAGCTAACTGGACACTAATAGACATGTCAGTGAGCTAAGAAAAAGGTAGTGCATTTGAGCTCCAAGGCAGATGTGAATATGAGTTAAGCAACAAGCTTTTTATTTGATGTACAGAGCAATATATGATCTATCTAGGAAGACAGAGTAAATGATATTCAGTAAAAGCAGCTAAGCATAAATCAGATGATCAATTATACCTCTGATCTTTAGAAACAGGACCTATTAACTGTACTTAAATACTTCCAGATTCAGTTAGACCTCATTTAAAACTACTCTACAGCAGTTTACTCTGGGGACCATTAGCTCTAAAATGGCTTTCTAATTCATATTATTCTGGCTTCCAGGCATCTTAAAGATACAACCTTCGATATTTTTTGCCTTAAAACATATTAGAATATAATAACTATATAGAAAGGGGGGGAGAGATGATTTAAGGGTAAAATTATACTAGATGAAGAAATACAAATACAAGGGGGAAAAGACAGTTCAATCTTATCCTGAAATAAAATTCCAAAACTTAATTAAGATTGAGTATATTTTATATTATTATTGCCTTAATATTATTTGCCTCTCAGAAAATAATATTTTAAGCAATACAAAGTCCCACTTTTTCCTGTTTAGGTACTTCATTTGTTTTCAGTTTTATGCAATATTTAAAAATATTTTTAAACCAAATAAAACAATTAAATGAATGCTATAAATCTAGATGCACTTGTAACAGAAAACCTTAATATTGAATATTAAATAACAAACCTTTCCAGAACAATTTAGCATGTGCCACAGCCAGAAAATATAGGATTAAAATAAGGTGTAAGATTAGTACATTAAAAACTGCTTGTGGTCTCTTTTACCACATAGAACCGTACACAGGTAGCTGCATTTGAATAGATACTACTGAGAGCACCATTATGCTTTCCCTATCCTGACTGTAAGTACCATTTTACCTCACTTTACATCACTTACTGGTGGCCAGGATTCTGCATTGAATATATTTTCTAATTCTCTTGCATGCATTGTCTAGAATTATTAGGACAAAAGATGTCACATGAATCTTATCGACTATTAAATTCATGCTTGCATATTCTATACCAGTGGTGGTTAACTTTTTTGGTTCCAAGTGCCCAAAGCGCACATGCGAATGCATGTGTGTTTGGCAGAACCCCCAAAATGCAGTGTGAGCGCCCCACACATGTGGCCCCCTGAGCATGTGCACACGTCCCCCCATGCATCACCCCCCTGCGCTCTGTTTTGGCTTCCAGGTTGGTGCAGGAGGCTTTCCAGCCCAAAACGGGGTCCTGTTTTGGGCCTGGAAAGCCTCCTGCACCAACCTGAAACTCCCGCGCATGCACGTATGCGTCCCCGTATCCTCAGCAGTGACCCGAAGACCAGCTGGCCAGTGGGAGACATGCACACATGCACGGTGGTGCTGGGCTGGGGCGACAGCTGGTGTGCCCACAGAAGACTCTGCGTGCCACCTGTGGCACACGTGCCATAGGTTTGCCATCATGGTTCTATACCATCTTGCCTTTTTGATGCCACAGACAAGTACCCTTCCTTATCTGTTAGCTTACCTCAATAGATATGACTAGTCTACCAGGCTGGCCTTTGGAAGGTAAAATCTACCAGATGGTATGCCCCACATTACTGCATTAGGAAAATGACCATGAAGGAGATATATGGGCTCTGCTCTCTAAGCAACAGGGGATAAAGTATTTTTAAGTCCAGAACAAACAGGTAAAATTTAGAAGATCATCCCAGATTCATTGAAGTATAAGAAGAAGGTGGAAGTATAGCACAATCAGACTTGTAAGATTCTGTATTGCAGCCAATCTAAAAAAAGAAAAACACAAATAGCTGTAGATGTCCTATGGAGTTAATGTCATAATCTGGTCTATTAGTGGGGATGACAGTCACAGTCCAAGCACTGTCCCTTTGGGACTACATTTAACATCAAATACACATAGAACAAGAAGGAGGATTGTATCACACTCCTATGTACACCATCTTGCTGATTTGGCCCCATTTTCCCAAGGGGCTCATGCAAGTACATTAAATTTTTCTTAACTAAAATGCCTTTTTTAAAATATTGATTGCCATGAAATATTCTCTGTCTATTCATGAAACAACTGAAGTTTTATTTTAAAATTTATATTTACCTTCCTTCAAAAATAGCAAAAGAAAAAAAATTAAAACCAGTAGTATTAATCAAATTCGTTATACAAGAAAACTAATACAACTAAATAATAAATCTGGTAAAAATAACATTTTCAAACTTAATAACATTTTTGAAATAAAAATTTGGTGTCTGGTCATTGGTGTAGAGTAAACATTCCAAAGTTTGGCTAGAGAAATTTATAAAACTTGAATTTTAAACTAATGAACATTTGATGAATGAAGGCAAATATACATGTCCCAGGATAATGTTGCAAGTTCCAGCCTGTTAATTTTTAGGCTGTTTAAGTCTTGTTTTTATTTGCCTATAAGAAATACTATTATACAGTGTTATTTGATCTGCACGCATTTAATTAATTATTTAAGGATACTCACTTCTATCTATAGTAAATCTGCATATTCTATATATCAACTTATTAATATTTAGTAATATAAGAATTACAGTATTTTCTTGGTCTAGATATACATAATATACTCTCAAGCTATGATATTTTAAATCTTCTATATATATTCCGCTGCTTAGCATTTATAGTATTTATTTATTTATATAGTATTTATTAGTATTTTTATAATATTTAAAACTGTAATTGTATTTAAAATCAAGTATTCAAAAATTCCCATTTACAGCATTTATAGTACTTTAAGCATTTAAAAGTACAATATTTAGCCAAATTAATTGCTATAGTGATATATTGATTGTGACTTGTTGATTAATTGATATATTGATTGTATAGTATTGAATTGTCTAATCCATATCTATATATATAGATATATATCTAAAAAAAAAAAAGATAATAGAGGCGCCAACTGGCGAATGAGAATTTGGAGTAACATTGATAGGATAATTAGAGAGCAAAAGAAAATTTTGAAAGAAATGACAAGCATGTCATTCACAGCGGGGAAAACAGGAAAAAAGACTCCCTCTAATCCCACTATAACGACAACCTCTCCGGCGACACAAAAATCAGCAGAAAGCCTGGCAATGCAAACTCTGCAAGCATCATTAACCCTGATCCAAGAAACAATGATGGCAATGCAGGAAAAACTGTTAAATAACCATGTCGAATTAAAATCAGACATACATGCATTGGACCAGAAAATGAATGAAATCCAAACATCAATAGTTAATAATGAACAACGAATTCCAAAAGCTGAAACTAGAATTGACCAAACTGAAAAGAAATTGGATATTGTGGATCAAACATTAACAAGTCAAAATAAAGAGTTAGAAGACTCAATAATCCAATTGGAGATGGACCAGGCTTCCTTCTATTTGCGATTTCAGAATGTTGTCGAGGACAAAGAGGAAGACCTAGGTGAAAAGATGGCGGAACTGATAGCTGATGCACTTCATCAAGACAAACAGGCGATAATTAGGGAGCTGGACGACGTATACAGGGTCCAGACTAATTACGCAAGAAGGAACAAGCTTCCTAGAGAAGTACATATCCGCTTCGCACGGAAAAAAGTTAAAGATATTCTATATAACATGGCAAGAGACGAACAGATAACATATCGAGGAAAAGAAATAATAATCCTAAAACAGATACCAAGAAGAGTCCGGGAGATGAGGAAGGGATACAGATTTTTGGCCATACAGTTGAACAAAAGAAAGATACTATTTAGGTGGCTTCTCCCAGAAGGGATGCTAATAACCTGGCAAGGAAGAAAAATCAAAATAGAAAGCCTGAGTACAGCACAAGATTTCCTTGACCAGTTGAGAGGTGTGGAAGAAGAGCAGGGTAGCAAGGAAGAACTAGAAACAGCAGTAGTGGAGGAGGAAGCCCTACACCAACAGAATACGAACGAAGCAACTGCAGAGGGGAAGACAGAAGAAGAAGAAGAAGCCAAAGAGAAGAAAACAAGACCAGTAAGGGCCGTAAGAAACAAACAAGAACCAATAATCAGATAGAGGTATAGAGATGAATGACTTGAAGCTAATATCTGTAAATGTCAATGGACTAAATGACTACAAAAAGAGGAAAAGAATTTTAACAAAATTAGGTAAACAAAATGTTGATATAATGTGTTTACAGGAGGTACACATAAAAAAAGAAGAGAGTAAATATTTAGAATATAAAAAATTCGGTCAAACATTTGATTCGCTGGCAGAGAAAAAGAAAAGGGGGGTGGTAATTTACGTAAAAAAAGGAATTGAAGCAGAATTGAAATTCAAAGATACAAAAGGTAGAATCCTCATGATTGAAATTAAGAAAGGGAATTCCAAGGTATTAATAGTGGGCATTTATGCCCCAAATAAAAAACAGGGAGAATTTTTTAAGAAACTCCATGAACAATTAGTGAAAATGGCATATAACGAAATCTGTATGATAGGGGATTTCAATGGTATTGTGGACCCGGAGAAGGATCACAAGAGCAATAAAGAAAAAAAAAATAAAAGGACAAATCTACCGAGAGCTTTTTTCGAGTTAGTCGATGAACTAGATTTAATTGACATTTGGCGTACCTTGCATCCAAACGATAGGCAATATACCTTCTTTTCAAATGCACAAAAGTCGTGGTCCAGGATTGACATGGCATGGGTTAGTAGGAATTTGGGGTTAGAAATCGGAACAGCAGTAATTAACCCAAATGATTGGGCAGATCATAATCCGCTAGAAATTAGATGGAAGCTTGCTCAGAGGAAATACCAACGGAGGTGGAGGTTAAATGCTAAATTATTGGGCGATAAAGACTGTATACAAAAATTCAAAGAAGAAATAAACTTCTTTTTTAAGGAAAATGAAAACAAAGGCACATCTCGCGCAATAGTATGGGATACAATGAAGGCCTATCTGAGAGGAGTCGCGATTTCATATACTGCACATAAAAATAAAGAAGAAAGGAAGATTCTGGAAGACTATTTAAATCACATAGGAGAATCAGAAAGAAAACTCCAAGATAACCCAGAAGATGAAGCTGCCAAAGAAAATTGGATGATGTGGAAGCATAAAGTAAATATTATGGAGCAAGAAGAGCTGGCACAAAGAATGAAAAGAACGAAACAATATCTTTTTGAGAATACTAACAAATCGGGCAGGTGGCTGGCTTATAAATTAAAAAAGGAAAATGAAAGGGGAATAATCCATACCTTAGAAGACTCTAAGGGCGAACTATTGTCTAACGAGGAAGGAAAACGGGATAGGGTGAGAGAATACTACGAATCCCTATACAAAGAAGAGGAGATACCGGATGACAAAATAGAACAATATTTGATAAAAGCAGAGCTCCCACAAATAACTGAAGATGAGAAAGAAATGCTCAACAGAAAGATTACAATTGAAGAACTAAAAACAGCCCTCTCCAAATTGAAAAATAATAAAGCTCCAGGACCTGACGGATTCCCAGGGGAAATATATAAAAAATTAGAAGAAATACTCCAACCGAAATTAGTAGAAATTTTTAATGATGTATTGTTAGATCAAAAAATCCCAGAGTCATGGAAAGAGGCGCATGTTACACTTGTGCCGAAAGAAGGTGCCGACCTAAAACAAATTCAAAATTACAGACCAATTTCGCTCCTAAATACTGACTACAAATTATTCATGGGTATAATGGCAGAAAGAATGAAAAAGATTTTAAATAATTGGATATACAAAGACCAGAACGGATTTTTACCGGGGAGACAAATTAGGGATAATTTGAGAATCGTGCTAGACACACTAGAGTATTATGAAGAGCACCCCGGAAAACAGATGGCTCTGATCTTTGTTGATGCTCAAAAAGCATTCGACAATCTAAATTGGAAATTTATGATTAAACAAATTGAGATTATGAAATTCGGAACAAATTTTGAAATGATGATTAAATCTATATATAATAACCAAAAGGCGAGCATCCTGGTGAATGGGGATAGGACCAAAACATTCCAAATTAGTAAGGGAGTAAGGCAAGGTTGTCCCCTATCCCCCTTATTGTTTATTTTGGCCCTAGAAGTTCTTCTCCGGAAAATTAGATCTAACGAGGAAATAAAAGGTTTGAAGATCAGGAAGGAGACCTACAAGACGCAAGCATTTGCGGACGACGTAGCTTTAATCCTTGAAGACCCCATAGAATCGGGACCTAAAGTATTAGAGGAATTAAGTAAATACGGAGAGGTGGCAGGCTTTAGACTGAACAAAACTAAAACCAAAGTATTGATCAAGAATACAACTGAGAGTCAGAAGAACGAGATAGAAGAAGCATTAGGATTACAGGTTGCCAAAAAAATTAAATACTTAGGAATTTGGATTACATCTAGATGTTCGACCTTGAAAGACGACAATTATATTCCCCTAATTAGAAAAATGAAACAAGACCTAGATAGCTGGAAAAAAATAAAACTATCACTTTTGGGCAAGATAGCCACAATTAAGATGAACATCCTCCCCAGAATATTATTCTTATTCCAAAATATACCGATAAATCTAAACAAAAAATTTTTTTTAGAATTAGACCAAATCATTAGAAAATTTATATGGGAGGGAAAAAAACCGAGATTTTCCATTAAAATTTTAAGGGGCAAAAGAGATATAGGCGGATTTGGACTCCCGGACTGGGAAACATACTACAGGGCAGCTAAGCTAGTTTGGTTAAGAGACTGGATCACCCTGGAAAACGAGAGGATTCTCACTTTAGAAGGCCATGACTTGCAAAAAGGCTGGCACGCCCACATTTGGGACACGGAGAAGAAAAGGAAGACACATTTCCACAGACATAAAATTAGAGACTCCTTGGTTCAAACATGGACTCAGATTAGGCAGAAATATTACAAAAAAATTCCAAATTGGCTCTCAACGATGGAGGCCCTGACCCACCCAAATAGGTGGGAGAGGGAGAAAATGGGCAGATACAAAGATATTTTGGACGAAGGAGGGAGGCTTAAACCAAATGACATCCTACGAGAGCAAGGAATAATCCTAGATTGGTGGACCTATTCACAAATAAAATCCAGATATCAGAGAGATAAAGAACAATACGGTTTAGAACTTGGACCAAATGGATTGGATAAAGTCCTGATGGGAACAAATAAAAAGATTCTGGCAAAACTATACAATTATTTATTAGGCGAGGGTAAGTTCGAAGATGTCACAAAGAACCAAATAATTGCATGGGAGAAAAATATAGGGCGTGATATAAATTTTGGGGAATGGGAGGAGGCATGGAACAGAAATCTTAAACTTACTAGAGCGGTGGCATATAAGGAAAACCATTACAAAATGTTGCATAGATGGTACCTAGCCCCGGCCAGACTAGCAAAGATATATTCCAATATACATCCCAACTGTTGGAAATGTGGCCATGGTCAAGGCACCTTCTTCCACATGTGGTGGACATGCCCGGAAGCGAAAGGATATTGGAATAAAATTAGGAGGTGGTTACAAGAAATAATTGACGAAGATATTGAACTAACACCAGAGATTTTCCTCCTGGGAATAATAAAGAAACCATATAGAAAGGAAATGATACATTTAATGATCCACATAATTACAGCCGCTAGATTGGCATATGCACAGTACTGGAAAGAGAAAACTCAACCACCAGAAGAGCTTACAATTAAGAAAATACTCGAGTGCGCAGAGATGACTAAATTAACTTATGAATTAAATGATGAGAAGTCAGTTTACTATATGGTATGGGAAAGGTGGTACAAGTGGTTGCATGACAAAATGAAAGAAAGATCTAAAGGTGTATTAAATATTGGTTAAAAGTGAGTTGAAATGTCACCAAATACTATTTATGTAAATAGTTAAAACACTGCACATCCGATACTAATTGAAAATGTTATCATATTTATGTACTTCATGTTTTATGTTTCTGTTTGAATGTTTGTTTTTCCTCTTTTCTTTTTTCTATTTTTTATATTTTTTTTTTTGTTTTTTGTTCTGTAAAAAACCTCAATAAAGTTTATTTAAAAAAAAAAAAAAAAAATGTTGCAAGTTCCAATCCAAGTGTAGATAAACTTCTCAGAGAAGTTCCCTGAGGATAGGCTCCAGCATGAGTCCAAAAGCTCAGAAGACTAAATACTTCTGGTCCCAGTGACTGACCCAGATTGGATCCAGAATATTTAAAGTTCTATTAATTCTTTTCAATGTACATTTCCTCTCGTCTTCTGCATTTTAAAAATATTTTTTCATGATATTTCATCCCTTGGTATCTAAAATTATAACATGTGATAGATATTTCAGATCATGTACTAGTGAAGTCTATAGCCCATCTGAAAATAATTTACATAATTTATAGACTTTTTTCAAATACTATCTGAATGCATATTACTTGAACAATAATGATTCTATTAAGGAGCTGAAACAGATATTTTTAGATCAAATGCAACACCATTTTATTACTGTCTTTGAAAAAGAATATTGCTAAAGAGGGGGTTTTATTACTGAATATGCAAAGTAAATGATACAACTATTAGTTAAAATTAGAAGAGAAACTTGATACATTATGCATATCTTAAGCAATAAGCACTGTTAAATATGAGCTTAACAAATTGCTGCATATATATTACATTTTACAAAACCATGATATTTGGAAAACAGAAAAATCTAGTGGCATTTACACTTATTTATTTATTTATTTATTAAATTTTTATTTATTTTTATTTATTTATTTATTAAATAAATTAAGCAACATATTCTTGTGCTTGTGATATACAGTACATGCAATAAGGCATACAGATTAAGGCTGTGCATATCTTCAAAGGAGTGCTTTGCTTCAATAATGCATTGAGCAAAGCTTTCTTCCAAGCTGTTACAGGAAGCAAAGTGGCTTCTTGCTTTTAAAAGCAAAGCAAAATGGACACATGGCTTGGCTTTACCTCAATCCTGAAACCTTACCAAGAGCTCTGATATCTGGAAGAGGCAGTCAGAAGTCTCTTCTAATGATTGACACTGCTACTCAAAGCTTTATATGGTTTCCAAGACATCTGAATAATTGTGTGTAAGAAAGAGATGGAAGATGCAATTCCGCATAAGAAAATAAGGCATACATTTTTTCTAACAAAGAAAAGAAAGAAGAAATAGCTGTTCAGTGGTTGGTTGGTTGGTTGGTTGGTTGGTTGGTTGGTTGGTTGATTTTTTGATTTTTTGATTTTTTGATTTTTTGATTTTTTGATTTTTTGATTTTTTGATTTTTTGATTTTTTGATTTTTTGATTTTTTATTGATTTATTGATTTGACACATTCATTTGGCTGCCCATTTAACCAGTGGAATTCTGGATGGTGAATAATATAGTATACACTCTGTATCAATTTAAAAAAAAAACATAATCAGTGGTGGGCTGCTGCCAGTTCGGACTGGTTCGGCGAACCAGTAGTTCCAATGATCAGCTGGCCCCGCCCACCCACCCCTGCCCTATCCTGTCTTATATTTCCTTCTTTCTGGCTCATCTGATTTGCGCGGCACAGCTGATTTCCACTCCTCCGCTGTTCTACCTACCGGGGCTGCCTTAGAAGGTAAGCAGCTGAGCTTCAAACTGCTGTATCACTACACGCAAGCGCGTTAGGCAAAGCGCGTGCTCACCAAACCGGTTGTTAAACCGGTTGCAGCCCACCACTGACCATAACCCACGTTACATGTAAATATCCAGAAATGCTAGAGCTCCATTCTTCCCAACCTTGGGGAAAAAACCAGGTCTTCACAGCCTTCTAGAAGGTCAACAGGGCTGTGGTCACCCATATTTATGGGGGCATGATGTTCTATAAGGCAAGTGCCATAACAGAAAAGTCACTCTTATCATTCCTTGAACATTTTATCACTCCATCTATCACTGCATTCATAAGGACAGAAACATAAAAGGAACTGTTAACGAAAGAAAACATAGGATTTGGTACACAACCCTCTAAAAGGATGCAAATGATCAGCTGTCTGCAAGGAGTATAAATCAGTCGTGAAATGCTACCGGTTCGGTCCGGTTCACCCGAACCGGTAATAAAAAATGTTTTTTAAAAGTTCCGGTGATCAGCTGAGTGGCCCAGGATTGTCGGAACTTTTTTTTTACTTTTTAGGCATTTTTTTACTACCGACTTGGGCAAATAGGTAGTAAAAAATTCTTTAAAAAAGTAAAAAAAGGCTCCAACGATCACAGCTGTGCTGCACGATTATTGGAGCCTTTTGTTTTTACTATTTTAAAGCATTTTTTTACTACCTATTTGCCTGAGCCGGTAGTTTAAAAATGCTTTTAAAAGGTGAAAAAAAAAGGCTCCGATGATCACAGCTGTGGCATGCTATTGTTGGAGCCTTTTTTGGGGGTGGGGGTCCGGTTTTGCTCTCAACAGGCTTCCATGAAAGAGAGAGGGGGGGGAGGGAAGGAAGGAAAAAGGAGAGGAAGGAAGAACTACAAACCTGGCACTAGACGCAGCTTCAGAGGATAACCCAGGGCTGGAAGGGACTGGAGGTCATCTAGTCCAACTCTGCTCCAGCAGGACATTGTTAGTGAGTTGCTATCTTTTGAGCCCCCAGTCACATGGTTACATAGCCATGCCCATGCAGTCACATGACCCTACCAAGCCACGCCCACCAAGCCATGCCCACAGAACCGGTAGGAAAGAAATTTAGATTTCACCACTGGTATAAATTTTATTTATTTATTTATTATTTATTTATTTAATTTATATATATTTATATATAAATCCTTCCATTCCCCACTATCCTGTCAGATCTGAAGAAACTTCTTGGATGAGAAGTGAAACTTCTTCAAAGAAAAAACATGAAAGTCCAGTTCCCTCTTGAAAAAGCACCTTTGGGACAACTTGCACTATGTCTTCACTACATCAGGGACCTAGAGGGAAATCACCCCCTAAAATTCTATACATACAGGAAAGGATTGCCCAACCTAGGGCAGCAGATTGCTTTTAGAGGAGGCCAGCTTTCTTTTCCCCCATCACTAGATCTCTCAATTTCTCTATGTACAAAAAAAATCAGCCTCTTTCTTCACGAACAGAGGAAAGAACCATCTGATAAAAGAAGAAACTGAATCTCCTCTTTGAGGGTCTGATCTATTAATGTTGGAATGAGAGCTCCTCCGAAGATTCAGAATCTCCTTCCAGGTATAATATACTGTAGCCCTTGGGAAATATCTCAGAGGCACTCCAGCTGATTCCTAGACTGCTATGAAGAATCAGAGCTGCCTTGATGCTGTAATAATGGTTCCTCAAGGATTGATCACAGCAGAATTCATTTCCGGAATCAAAGTGGAGTTTTGGCATAAGTTTGAATATGTTATCTTTGGAGCAAGAAACGAAGAATGAGCAAGAAAACTCCTCAGCCCCTGTCCTCTTATTGCTGTAATTTATAATACTAAAAGAATTATGATGAACCAGGGAATCATCAACAGACAAGGGGAAAAAAGAATTCACCTGAACAAACACTGATGAAAGCATGACATTAATTGCTTCCTCTGGGACTGCAATAATATAGTACACCTAATAATCTAGCGGCATCTCGACAGCTTTTCTCTGCAATATCTCACTTCAGATTATTGCCAAGGAAATACATAGCATCATCCTTGCTTCCTAAGCAGTATTTTATTACCTCCTACGTTTTTGCAAACAATGAAACTGTGAAAGGTAGTTGTAGGATTTATGCAAGTTCGTTCTGCTAATGGTTTGTGAATTGTGAAACATAATTATTCACTCAAAAGAGATGTTATTGGTCATGAGTTTTAAGCATGGAAGGAAAAACCTGCAAAAAATTACTGATACATAGAAGAGAGCATAAAGTATTATTGGGTTGTTTTTTTCCCCTTCAACTTGAAACCACAAGAGATATGGCCAATTACAACACAATCACTGGAGTGGACAAAGTCAACATTTTTCACTCTTTTAAATGTTTTGGGGACCTGTTTTTCAGTAGCAAATGTCTATTATGTAGCAATTGTAACCTTAATAACATGTCTTTGATGTAAGCACTCAAAATCATTCAAAAATAACTTGAGTACATGTGGTAGGTAAGGCATTCATGTTCAAAAATAAAAAACAAGATAGCTTTCACTGATAAAAGTGGGAACTTTCAATTTTAAGTAACAGTTATCCATCTCCTTTATTCAGTAGGATGCACAAAAAGCAGTCTAAACTAACATCCCTTATTGCCTAATCAAGCATGACCCCTTCAAACAAATTGTAAAAGGTTATCACAAATAGTTAAGAAGTGTTACTTTCTATTATCCAACAGAGTAACTTTAGCTCCCATGCCCTGTGTGAGTCAACATTATTAGCACTACCAAGTCCTTTTTGGAGAAGTGGATGGTTGTGCCCAGTGGTGGGTTTCAAATTTTTTTACTACTGATTCTGTGGGTGTGGCTTGGGGGCGTGGCATGGCTTGGTGAATTTGGCTTGGTGGGTGTGGCAGGGGAAGGATACTGCAAAATCTCCATTCCCACCCCACTCCAGGGGAAGGATACTGCAAAATTTCCATTCCCACCCCACTCCAGGGGAAGGTTACTGCAAAATCTCCATTCCCACCCCATTCCAGGGAAAGGATACTGTAAAATCTCCATTCCCTCCTGATCAGCTGGGACTTGGGAGGCAGAGAATAGATGGGGATGGGGCCAGTCAGAATTTTTACTACCAGTTCTCCGAACTACTCAAAATTTCCACTACTGGTTCTCCAGAACTGGTTAGAACCTGCTAAAACCCACCTCTGATACATACATATTAAAAAATATCTCATTTGCCCCATGATTTAGCAGGCCTGAAGCTCTGTAGAAGTGCAGCTTTGGCACCTTCTACAAAAGACTATCATTGGGTGCTGTGAGTACTCAATTAACTCTGCATTAGTTACTTAGTGGAATATTGGTTATTTACTAGAGGCAGCAAAAGAAGCCTGGCACAGGAATATGCAATACAGAAGAGCAAATGACAGAGGAAAAGGCTGGCACAGAGGAAACAAAATTTACAGACATAACAGTAAGTAGCCAGTGTAGTTAGGTGGTCAAGATATTGAACTACGACTGATGCTATAAACCCAATATCAGCCACAGAAACTGCCTGGGCATGTTTGAGTTAGCTATATTTTCTTGGAAAACTTATATTCCCTCCAAGCTTTTTACTTCTGCACATGCCATCGCAGAAGCAAGGTCCTCTGAATGTAATGCTACAGTATACTGTATGTATGGAGTGATACAGGTGGAGAACCTCAAACTCTGTATTTAAGGTTTTGTTCCCTGTTTATTTATTTTGAGATAACTATTCTGGGAAGCAGAACAGACAAGTTCAGCTTAAAATTGTACCAAGGAAGGAGACCATATGCCTAAAGCCTATTAGTCACTGACATAGTGGAGGAATAGGCATAGTGGAACAGCAATAAATCATTTCATTTTCTAGTATTCACAACTCACCTTTTGTCTCTGCATAAATAGGCAAGATCATTTCAGTTTAAGACTGCCCAATGGTAAACCAGTTATCTGGGAGAACTTCTTTATATTCTGAGCCTCTGGGCAGGGCCTGTCTTAATTGCAACAAACCTTCTTATCTGTATTAGAAACTGAAAACAGCTATAGTATGCTCAAAATTTTAGCATCTATAACCTTCCACATTATGCCACAGACAACAAAGATGAGATGCTCCAACTTAAATGTCATCTACTTCATTTCAATAAAAGCATGCTTAGATACTACAGGAATGTAAAGGGCCCATATGTGATTACCATTATTATAGCTTCTGATCTAGATAGCTGGTATTCCACTATTGTTAGTTTATATACTGCCAACTTCTAAGAAAGTTAGAATATTACTGTGGCTACAAAAGTGTGAGACCCAGTGGTGAAATCTAAAATTTGTTACTACCGGTTCTGTGGGCGTGGCTTGGTGGTGGTGGAGTAATGTGACTGGGTGGGCGTGGCCCCCCCTTTTTTTTTACTTTTAAAACCATTTTTTCTACAACCTCTTCGGCAAAGAGGTTGTAAAAAAAATGCTTTCAAAAGGCTCTGATAATCCCAGCTGAGTTGCCTGATCGGCAGAGGCTTTTTTTCTTTTAAAAGCCTCTGCCGATCAGGCAACTCAGCTTGGATCATCAGAGGCTTTTAAAAGAAAAAAAGCCTCTGCCGATCAGGCAACTCAGCTTGGATCGTCAACCTCTGAAGAGGTTGTAGAAAAAATGCTTTTAAAAGCCTCTGACAATCCCAGCTGAGCCATGCGATCATCAAAGGCTTTTTTTTTTACTTTTAAAAGCATTTTTTCAGCTGAAGAGGTTGTAGAAAAAATACTTTTAAATTTTTTTTAAAAAAGCCTCTGATGATTGTGCGGCTCAGCTGGGCATGGGGGGGTGCGCAGGGATTTTTGCTACCAGTTCTCCGAACCACCCACCTCCATCGCTACCGGATCGGGTGATCTGGTCCGAACTGGGAGCATTTCACCCCTGGTGAGACCCCAAGAGAAGAAACTGTTGAAGGAAGAGTTCAGTGACAGCAAGAAGAGGTAGCCTGGTCCAGATTAAGGCATAGATTCACTGGGAGTCTATAGTACCTAGGAATTTAGGCTTATAGTTTTCAAAATTACGTTTTCATTACTGATGTGCATTAAGCTTTCCAGGTATCTATGTGGTTCTTGCTTCTTTATTTTGCCAATTACATAGGGCTTGACACAGTGGTGGGATTCATTCAGTTTGCACCACTTCGGGAGAACCAGTTGTTAACTTTCTGAGCAGTTTGGCAAACTGGTTGTTGGAAGAAATCATTAGGGCAGAGAACCAGTTGTTTAATTACTTGAATCCCACCACTGGCTTGACATATATATCAGCAGTATAGTCTGATAATTCTTAACCAAAGTGGACAATAGCAAGTCTTTACAATATATATGGTCCAAGCGAATTCTTTTTCTCTTTTGCAGAAATCAGAAAATGGAGGCTCCAGGGTCCAATATTTAACTTTAACCTTTTATTATGAACTTTTTGATGATCCTGAAAAAAATCAAAATTTGCTATCCTAATATAGTTCACCAGTCAAAATAATTAAATCAGTTTGCAAATCAGTTTTCTTGAACAGCCCATACAGTATTAATGCTAAATAAATAAGTAATGATCAGTCCAGTGACTAAAACTACCATAGACAACTATATGATTAAAATTCTACAGAAGTATTTTGCTGCCCACTAAGCAGTGAATGGCTCAGAGAGAGGCACAAAATTCAACAATTTACTGATGGGAACAACTCTATCTGCCCAAAAATTGTGAAGTTTGGATTGGAAGAGGATTGCACAGTTGAACTTATCACATAAACTAAAAAGGACAGCTAAAATATTGTCTTGTATAACTTATCTAAATAAGCTATCTATTTGGAATATTAAGTTCATCAGCCAAATAAGGAAATCAGCATGAATCCAATTTGATAGTAAAAACTCTTGATTCTAGTTCCTTTGTTTCAATGTAACAACTGTTATTGACAATACATTTGCTGTAATGAAAATTTGAACTTAGTTAACATATTGTTGCATTCATTAAAATGTACTAAAAGTGTTAAAATTAATATTTTAATATTTTGCTCTTGTTGCATAAAGTTGAGATTTTTTTAAAAAAACAAAAGAACCCTGGAAATCTATCAAAGAAACTATAAAGATGTGTTTACAGTGTTCTTCGAAAAGAGCAGCAAGAACCAAATATCCTTTTTTGTGGTCTAGTCTGGATTCCTGTTCAGAGTGCAAATATGTTGTCAATTTCCACTGTCCTAGATCTCAGGCCAATGTCAGCCCAAAACAATTGTTGCTTGAAGCTAACAAATGATTAATTCTCTCCCACCCTACCAATAAATTCCATATGCAGAAGCTGACCAGAGAGACAAATAGATCTTATATGAACACTGTCAGTGTTTGGTTGAAGCATGTGGCACACTTTATCTTCCAATGTCTCATCCTAACTTTGGTCATCCTTGAACTTACTTTTAATTATTTAAAATTGTCCATGTCCATCATGCATGGTTCTACCAATACTTTCACATCAAAGATTCAGTAAAGAGATATGTTCTCAATGTTCTAAAAATAATTTATCACATAAGGCCATTAATTCTGAAATTTATTTTTATTTTATTTATTTTATTTTGAATTTGTATACCGCCCTTCTCCCTGAGGACTCAGGGCGGTGAACAGCCAAATAAAAACATCAAATACAAATATTAAAATACAGTTAAAATATATATATATAGATTTGGCCCCATTAATTAAAACGATAAACAAAACAATTAAAAACACTTAAAAAGAATTAGGCCAGCCCGGCTTGTTGGAAAAAGAAGGTTTTAAGGGCACAGCGGAAGGCACTGAGGTCATGGATTCTCCTTATCTCTGGGGGCAACTGATTCCAGAGGGTGGGTGCCCCCACAGAGAAGGCCCTCCCCCTGGGGGTCACCTGCCTGCATTGTTTGGCTGATGGCACCCCGAAGAGGCCTTCTCTGTGGGAGCGCACGGGTCGATGGGAGGTCGTCGGTGGCAGCAGGCGGTCTCGAAGATAGCTAGGCCCTATGCCATGGAGCGCTTTAAAGGTGATAACCAACACCTTGAAGCGCACTCGGAAGACCACCGGGAGCCAGTGCAGTTCACGCAGGAGCGGTGTTACATGGGAGCGCCACGCTGCTCCCGTCACTACCCGTGCTGCTGCGTTCTGGACCAGTTGGAGCCTCCAGGTGCTCTTCAAGGGGAGCCCCATGTAGAGAGCGTTACAGTAATCAAGGCGAGAGGTTACGAGGGCATGAGTGACTGTGCACAGGGAATCCCGATCAAGAAAGGGCCGCAACTGGCGGATCAGGCGAACCTGACAAAAGGTCCCCCTGGTTACAGCCATCAGATGTTCCTCCAAGGACAGCTGCATATCCAGGAGGACTCCCAGATTGCGAGCCCTCTCTGTGGGGGCCAAAGACTCGCCCCCAATAGTCAGTGATGGAGTCAACTGACTATATCGGGATGCCGGGAACCACAGCCACTCAGTCTTGGAAGGGTTGATCTTGAGCCTGTTCCTCCCCATCCAGATCCGTACAGCCTCCAGGCACCGGGACATCACTTCAAGGGCATCGTTGGGGTGGCCTGGGGTGGAGATGTACAGCTGAGTGTCATCAGCGTACTGATGGTATCTCATCCCAAAGCCACGGATGATCTCGCCCAGCGGCTTCACATAAATGTTGAACAGGCGAAAGGACCGACCCCTGAGGCACTCCACATATAAGAGGCCTCGAGGTCGACCTCTGCCCCCCTGCCAACACGAACTGTGACCGGTCGGAGAGAAAGGAGGAGAACCATCGTAACACGGTGCCCCCCATCCCCAACTCTTCCAACCGGTGCAGCATGATACCATGGTTGATGGTATCAAAAGCCGCTGAGAGGTCTAACAGGACCAGAACAGAGGAGCAACCCCTGTCCCGAGCCCTCCAGAGATCATTAACCAATGTGACCAATGCCGTTTCCGTGCTGTGCCCAGGCCTGAAACCAGACTGGAACGGATCCAGATAGGATGTTTCCTCCAGGAATTGCGGAAACTGTCGCGCGACCACACTCTCAACAACCTTCGCCAGAAAGCGAAGGTTGGAGACAGGATGGTAGTTGGCCAATATTGCCGGATCCAGGGACAGCTTCTTGAGGAGAGGCCTCACCACCGCCTCTTTCAAGGCCGTGGGGAAGTGACCCTCACTCAACAAAGCATTGATAACACCCTGGAGCCAGCCTCGTGTAACCTCCCGGGAGGCCAGTACCAACCAGGAGGGACACGGGTCCAATAAACATGTGGCCACACTAAGTCTCCCCAAAATCCTGTCCACATCATCGGGAGTCACAGCATCAAACTCCTCCCAGATAACATTCTCAAGACTATTCCTCGTCACCCTGCCCCGATCTACCCAGTCAGAGTCCAAGTCCCCCCAGATCTGAGCGATTTTGTCATGCAGGTATTGTCCACAATCCTCCGCCCTGCCTTCCAAGGGATCCTCCCGCACTCCCAGGTGGAGCAGGGAGCGGGTTACCCTGAACAGGGCAGCCGGACGATTCCCTGATGACGCAATAGAGGCAGAAAAGTAATTAAACTTTGCCATCTTTATCGCCACTAGGTAGGTCTTAATATGCGACCTTACCAGTGTTCGGTCAGATTCAGCGCGACTGGCCCTCCAACCGCTCTCTAGGCGTCTTTTCCGGCGTTTCATCTCCCTCAGCTCCTCGGTGAACCAAGGAGCCGCGAGGGATCGACACCGGGTCAGAGGCCTCAAAGGCCCCACCAGCCGCCCGATCACAGGCAGCTACCAGGTCCTCGGCCGAGTCGTGTGCCAGATCATCAGGAATTGGCCCAAGCTCTGTCTGGAACCTATCAGGATCCATCAGGCGCCTGGGGCGGACCCATCTAATTGGGTCCGCCTCCCTGCGGCGGGGTGTAGCAGTATGAAGGTCCAGACGGAGGAGTGAGTGATCTGACCATGACAAGGGTTCCATGTCTATATCCCCTATAATAAGATCACTCAACCACTGGCCAGAGACAAAAATCAAGTCTAGAGTGTGTACCCCCCCCCCCGTGAGTGGGGCCATGAACTAACTGGGTCAGGTCCATGGCCGTCATGGAAGCCATGAACTCCCGAGCCATCCCAGACGTTTCACCAATGGATGGCAAGTTGAAATCATTCATGACCATAAGCCTGGGTGTTATCAACTGCCACCGTGGCTATCATGTCGAGTAGCTCAGGCAGGGCTGCTGCCACACGGCAGGGAGCCAGGTACACAAGCAGCAAGCCCATCTGAACCCCATGACCCCATCTCACGAAGAGGGACTCACATCCGGCAATCTGAGGCACAGTGGTCTCCCTCGAACCAAGACCTTCTTTAATAATAACCGCCACCCCCCCCCGCCCCTCCCCTGGGCTCTTGGTTGATGGTGTGCTCTGAAACCTGGTGGGCACATCTCGACCAGAGGGACTCCTCCCTCCGGTCCCAACCAGGTCTCCGTGATACCTGCCAGGTCCGCTCCCCCCTCCTGGATAAGATCGTGAATGAAGGGGACCTTATTTACCACAGACCTGGGATTGCACAGCATCAGCCGCAGGCCCAGGTCCTGAGTATCTAAGCCACTTAGTATCCGAGAGGAGCCTTGGGGGCCGGGGTGCGCAATTGCTCTCAAACAGCGAGTGCGCGTCCCCCACACATGATGTGGCCCCCTGCTCCCGCCCATATCTGCCCCTCCCAACCACCGTGCTGATGGTATTTCCCTCATTGGGATAGCCCTCCGCCCCCTCCCCATTCCCTCGTCCAATGTCCTCCAAACCATTACCCCGTGCCGGGCTCGGCTCTGACCTTGGTGGATTACCCCCCCCATCCCCTTTGGTCATCCTCCCGGTTCCCCTTAAAAAATTATTAAAAACCCTAATTAAAAAACCCCTTAATCCCCGCTCTCAGGGCTCCAAAGCCCGTCCTTAAGGTAGGCCTTTGATAACGTGGAAGGCCATCGCCGCGAAAGGGGGGCATCTCGCAGTGCAAGCAGGTCTGCCGAGGTATAAGCCATACATAGATGAGAGGTAAAAAGTCTGGTCAGGAGTTTGATAAATAGTCTAAGGTGTTGGAGCAAGATGGATCTCAAAGCCGGTAGGCTGGACTCCACTGCCCTCTCACTGCAGTGGGAGGAGTCCCGTGTCATTTCATCAAAATTGGAGGTAAGAATCCAAGCCACCCTCTCACGGTGGCTAGCCCAGATGGAAAGGGCTTAGGAAAGTTAGATGGTTTATTCCTCCATTGGTGAAAGGCAGCAACTCCCTCAGCTCCCGCATGACAATTGCCCAGACACCCTCCAGCTTGGGGCTCAAGATGAAAAAGGAGCCAAACCATAGAGGCATGATGATATTAAACCCGAGGGAGAGAAGTTGTTCAAAAGGGAGGGATAACATACAGCTGGACACAATCTGGAGGCGGGAAGCCGAAGACCAAGTCATAGGCATGGGGGGGGGAGAGATCAATCGAGGCAACCAGATGACCAGTTTTTTGGCCGCACTCCAGCCTCTCCGACCCCCAGAACTTCATAAATCCCCCTGATTGTATCTCCCGCCTCCAGACTCCAGCCCCCAGGTCAGATGGTCTATTCCAGGTATAGATGGTAAGGCCAGAAACAAAGCAGCCATATCTCCCCCCCTTCTTCATTGCTAAGCACCAGGCCGCCGCTGCCATCGTCTCGCCATCGAGCCACAGCCGCCATTGCCGCCTCAGCTGCCACCGTCGACACCGTCTGGAACCCGGCCCCTCAGCACATCCCAGGACCACCGGGACAGCATCCAGGGCCTGGGAGGGGAGGGCCCGCTCCATGCCGCCGCCGCCGCGCCCACAGCCGCCGCCGCTCCGGCCTCTGCGGCCTCCAGCTCAGAAGAAGGCTGCCATCCTCCCGCGGCGCCTCCCACGTCGGCTCCACCCAGCCACAATGCTCCAGAGGGCGAAAAAGCCCTCAACAGGCTGGGCAGAGACTCCCACAACTGGGGCTGGGGCCGCAGATGGTCAAGTCAGCTCCCCAGACCCCCAAATGACCAGAAACCGTCCCATCATCAGGCGAATCTCACACGGACAGCGCCATCTTGGGGCATGCGCAGAGAGAAGTAAAGCATAGTACCAGAGATAATCTTAAATAGCCTAAAACACAATCCAATATGAATCCTGAGCCTTTGTTAAGTTCTTAGTAGTACATTTACATTTTATGTTAGTGATTTTGTGTTTCCTGTATTTTTGGGTTCTCTGAGAACATTGTCCTTAATATATTGATTGTGTGTTTCCTGTACTTTTGGATTCTCTGAGAACATTGTTCTTAATATATTAATCCAGCATCTTAATTCATCTTCAAAGGATTAACAACAGATGTTAAATATTTTTCACTGGAAGCATTCAAGAAGTGGGAGGGTGATCAATTACTAGACAAAAATAGCACTTATAAAACTCATTGCTTATTTCTGGAACAAAAGAAATGCAAAATATTGTTTATTTCTGCTTCCTAAAGATTTGATAGTTTTAACAACAGGAATATTTGTTTGCAATTAACTACAGTTATAAAGTGTTGTTTGTACAACTTTGTAAAATTTAATTCAAATTTGTCATCAGCTAAAACAATTGCTAAATCCCAGAACATAGCCACATTATCTGCTAGCAGCAACTGTTCTACAGTGAGGGCAAGAACATCCTGCACAAATCTGAAGTTTGTCATTCCCAGGATGGTCCAAATTTTCCAAGTTTCTTGGAGTTCATAAACATCACAACAGAATTCTCTCCAGCTGGCTTCCTGTCCATGGCTTCTTTGACCAGCTGCAAAATGTCACAAACTCTCCCCTCAAACTCTGGCAGATAGTGTATGTATGAACTCTTCCAAGGATATGGTTCAGCAGCCACTTCATCTGGTCTAGCAATGATTATCACTGTCACTTGAGAATGCCACAATTGCTTCTAATCTGCAACCATCCATCTACCATCAAAGTAAATCAAATTTGGAAACCAAAGTGGTGAATACTAAACCTACTTTTATTATAGGATTACTATAACAGAATCTTATGTCTGAAAGCAGCTACCTGCACCCCCTATTTATCCTAGAAAATAATAGGAAATTTCTTCCTATCCATATAATTACTCTCTAGGGTTAAGTGGGGGGTGGGGGAGAGATGGTTGGGAGACAAATATGGAGGTCAATTTTTAAAGTATAATATGATATTCAGGTCTGCTTATTTAAAGCAGTACTTTATAATGAAAAGCAATGCCATCTCACTACTTAACTCTGGTCTTTGCATGTCTGTTTATTTAGAAAATAAAGATGGTAAATCTCCCAAATGAGAAATAAATAGCAATAGCAAGCAATAACACTTAGACTTATATACTGCTTCATAGTGCTTTTACAGCCCTCTCTAAGCAGTTTACAGAGTCAGCATATTGCCCTCAACAATCTGGGTCCTCATTTTACTGACCTCAGAAAGTTGGAAGGCTGAGTCAACCTTGAGCTGATGAGATTTGAACTACTGAACTGCAGCTAGCAGTCAGCTGAAGTAGTTTGCAGTACTGCACTCAAACCACTGCACCATCTTGGCTCTTGATCCCATTGCCATTGTCCAGGGAGGAAGAAAGGTGAAATTTAGAGGGGGCAGCAGGGACTTATGGTATTAGGAGAATGAAGAATTGAAGATAATAAAGTGGTATGGTTTTGGAGGTGAGTAATAGGTGATAAAAGGAAATAGAAGGCTTCAAAACAGATAAAAACAGTCCAAATATGGAGAGAAAATGGGGAAGATAGGATATGCACTAGACAAGTATATGTCTTGGGTATTAAGTGATAGAAAGGAAAAGGAAAAAATGACATGTAACATTACAAGCTTGTTATTGTGGGGAAGAAAGTGTTTTTTGATTATGCCGACTATGGCAAACATTTTGTGAATGGACACTCTTTACATTAGCTATATAATACCTTTGAGTATTTGAGATGTTTGAGAAATTCCAGATATGTCCTCTAGAATGTAAACATTTTAACAACATTGCAAAAGCTAGCTTGAAATGTCTGTTTGACTCTATCCAGTGTATCCAAAAGCATACATGTTGTTATGATACTTCAATGGGATAAGAAGCAAACATATTCTTGGTTCTACTTAAGTTTTCTAAACAATTTCTAGGCTTGTTTGTGATGTTATAATTTAATTACATCTGCCAAGACAGTTTATACAGAATAAACTATTAAACTCGCTTGCCTGCCTATGCTTGTCTGCACTAAACATAGACTTCCATCAAAATGACAATGAAATTTATTTCAGCTAGGAATGTCAATAAACAAAGGAAAAAATGATGGAAATATTTTTTAAAAAATGTTCAGAAAAATATCCAAGTAAATTAATAGTTAAAGTATGAATAACATAATCAAGAAGGAAATTTAACAGAGGTAAGTGAAAAATGTTTTTAAAAATGGAAATATATTGAATATACTGTGTGAGGCAACAACTCTGCCAATCCCATTCTGGAGACATGGTAAAATGAATACTGAGGGCAACTATGTTTAGTGCAGCCTGCTTCCACTGTTAGGGCTATTTGCATGAACCTTAAAAACCAGATTCATTTAAATATTATGCTAGATAAAAAAGAAATATGTTGTTTTCATATGTCCTTGATGGAAACCATTTCCAGCTAGATGCAAAAAACTGGAAATTAGAATCTGAAAAAGACAAAGGCAATAGAGATTAAGTAATCAGACATTATTGACATCGAAGGAGGCTGAATCTATGAAGAACTGAAAGAGAAAGGCTATAGAAACAGTTATATACAGAAACTGATCAGATAATCAGCAGATGTTGCTTGTCTTTAAGAAGCTGACAGATTCTGGAAAGACAGCGAAATGGGACATCTGTGTTTTCTGGTCCCTGGCAAGAAAGATGACTTCAAACAGAAGCTTTCCAACCTTTGTCTCAAAAAACACCACCAGAATAATATTTTTAAGGAATTATCCATGAGAACCTGTAAAGGCATTCCAGTCAAACTCATTCGTACTGTGCCTGAAAGTAGTGGTGGTTCCAACAATATATAAGAACAGAAGCAATGGTCTCATGGAATGCAGGATTATTCTGGTTTTACCATAATATACAGCTGGGGAGTTTCAATACTATCTGTGGGAATGGACTGATAAAAAAAAACTTATATCAGGAATACAATAACAGACTTAAATATAGTCAGCTTCTTTGACTCTATCTTTTAAAGATTTTTTAAAAATTAAAAAGGTAAAGGTTCCCATAGCATATATGTGTTAGTTGTTCCCGACTCTAGGGGGCGGTGCTCATCTCCATTTCAAAGCTGAAGAGCCAGCATTGTCCGAAGACGTCTCCATGGTCATGTGGCCGGAATGACTAAACACCAGATGCGCATGGAACGCTGTGACTTTCCCACCAAAGGTGGTCCCTGTTTTTCTACTTGCATTTTTTACATGCTTTCGAACTGCTAGGTTGGCAGAAGCTGGGACAAGTAACAGGAGCTCACCCCGTTATGCAGCACTAGGGATTTGAACCACTGAACTGCCAACCTTTCGATCGACAAGCTCAGCGTCTTAGCCACTGAGCCACTGCATCCCTAATTTAAAAATTTAAAAAGTACTCAATTTTAAAAATTTATTTTTTTTTAAAAAAAATTAAAAATTACTCAGCCTTATTTAGCCTTAGTACATGATCTAAAATATAAAAATACGCTATGGAAGAAATTGCCTTAATTTATTTATTATATAAATTGCCTCATCTATTTAACATCATAACTTTATAACTCCATAACCCTTGCATCAGAGGTGCGGTATACTAATTAAGCTCATTAACAGGGGTATGCTTCATAGAGATATTTTTCCTGTCTGCATTGATGTGCAATGCTTCAATGGATCATATAGTGATACTCTATTTTATAAAAAAAAATGGAGACCTCTTTTTAGAAACACCTAATATACAGTCTCTCCATTTATTTGAGCCACAAAGCATACAGTTTATCCAGCTCACTTTAAGATCTTGCAAGTCCCTTTAATAGTATTGTGGACATATGTTCTTACTTCTGAATATATGCAGTTTGTTCTGAGGCTCAGCTTCAGTGTTCCTTTTCAGCTCCCTTTGAAGATAGTCCAAAACTTCAGCTAGCTCAGCAAGTAGTAGCAGAAGGTTTAAATAGGACCAAACATTTAGAACAGATTATAGTCTTTTTCATCTTCTTCTTCAGCATCCTCTGATTCAAATCCAGAACTAATCCAAATTGTTTGCAACTGAGAAGCCCGCTTAGGGCTATTGTTATTTTTAGTGGTAAACATTCTTTTATGACAATCATCCTCTAAAGTAGTAAAGACACAAAATGTTTGTACCATAATTGTACCATAATTATAGGCAGCACACTTTTACACAGCATACATGTTTTACCTTACTGTGATTTTTAATGATATAAAAAAAGAGCCGAAACTAACACTGATTTGAACTAGTTTTAATTTTGGACAGTAGCATTCAATTTTTAACAAGTATTGTTATTGTATTATGTCAATGTTTAATAACATCATTGCATATCAGCTTCCTTTTGTTAAAAAATCGGTAGCAGCACCAGAATGACCTTCTCTGGGTTTCAAAGCTAAGGTAGATGCAATTTAATTAATATATGAATGTAAACTGTCATATAATTCCAGATTTAGGTCTTTGGTTATTCGGGTTTTCTCCCGCGTAAAATTGGAAATGTCTTGGTGACGTTTCGATGAAGTCTCATTCGTCATCTTCAGGCTGGTGTTTTTGGCCATGCTTCTAGGAGCAATGTGTGATCGCAGCTGTTTCTTCCTTTTAACTGCTAGTGGGGGTGTGAACTGATTGGGTGGGAGCTTGGCTGTGTTCTGATTGGGTGGAGTTGTGTTCTGATTGGTTGGGGGCTTGCCTGTGCTCTGTTTGGATGGGGGGTTGGCTGTGCTCTGATTGGCTGGGAGTGTGTTCTGTTTGGGTGGGTCTTGGTTGTGCTCGGGTTAGTCTGAGTTGCAGGGGGATTTGAGCTGGTGAGCTGCGTTGTTGTTTGGCTTCGCGTTCGTGAATATATATATATATATATATATATATGTGTGTGTGTGTGTGTGTGTGTGTGTGTGTGTGTGTGTGTGTATAGTTAATATTTTGGGTTTCTTCCCATGTAATTGTGGATATATCCCTAAAAGGGTAGAAGCGACGTTTCGACAGAATCTCATCTGCCATCATCAGGCTTATGTGAGGAGTCTTTTGCAGTAACAGTAGTTGTTTAGGGAGTTGTTTAGGGAGGAGTTATAAAATATGGGTGTGGCTGGCTGATGAAGTCCAAAAAGACAGAAATAGTGCTATCCCAGTCTCCCATAAGTCTCAGAACAAACAACACAAACAACACAATATGTCTGACAAAGCCTGAAAGTGGTGATTTGAGATATCACCCCACTATGGCCCTGTAAACAACTTGATCTACATAGGAAAAAACCCTGACTAAAAAAAGTATTATACATTTGAACCTATGAATTAAAAGAATAAATATTTGACCTTTACAGGGAGGAGCCATAAAATATGGGTGTGGCTGGCTGATGAAGTCCAAAAAGACAGAAATAGTGCTATCCCAGTCTCCCATAAGTCTCAGAACAAATAACACAATATGTCTGACAAAGCCTGAAAGTGGTGATTTGAGATATCACCCCACTATAGCCATGTAAACAACTTGATCTACATAGAAAAAACCCTGACTAAAAAAAAAAAGTATTATATATATATATATATATATATATATATATATATATATATATATATATATATATATATATATATATTTCTTTTGATTCATAGGTATAAATGTGCGATATTTTTGCAATCAGGGTTTTTTCCTATGTTGAAAGATGTTAAAATGGCCATGGTGGGATGAAATCTCTATTCATCGCTTTCAGGCCTGTCAGACATTTTATGTTGTTTCTTCTGAGACTTATGGGAGACTGGGATAGCACTATTTCGGCCTTTTTAGACCTCTTCAGCCAGACACACCCATATTTTGTGACTCCTCCCTGTAGAGGTCAAATATTTATTTCTTTTGATTCATAGGTATAAATGTGCGATATTTTTGCAATCAGGGTTTTTTCCTATGTTGAAAGATGTTAAAATGGCCATGGTGGGATGAAATCTCTATTCATCGCTTTCAGGCCTGTCAGACATTTTATGTTGTTTCTTCTGAGACTTATGGGAGACTGGGATAGCACTATTTCGGCCTTTTTAGACCTCTTCAGCCAGACACACCCATATTTTGTGACTCCTCCCTGTAGAGGTCAAATATTTATTTCTTTTGATTCATAGGTATAAATGTGCGATATTTTTGCAATCAGGGTTTTTTCCTATGTTGAAAGATGTTAAAATGGCCATGGTGGGATGAAATCTCTATTCATCGCTTTCAGGCCTGTCAGACATTTTATGTTGTTTCTTCTGAGACTTATGGGAGACTGGGATAGCACTATTTCGGCCTTTTTAGACCTCTTCAGCCAGACACACCCATATTTTGTGACTCCTCCCTGTAGAGGTCAAATATTTATTTCTTTTGATTCATAGGTATAAATGTGCGATATTTTTGCAATCAGGGTTTTTTCCTATGTTGAAAGATGTTAAAATGGCCATGGTGGGATGAAATCTCTATTCATCGCTTTCAGGCCTGTCAGACATTTTATGTTGTTTCTTCTGAGACTTATGGGAGACTGGGATAGCACTATTTCGGCCTTTTTAGACCTCTTCAGCCAGACACACCCATATTTTGTGACTCCTCCCTGTAGAGGTCAAATATTTATTTCTTTTGATTCATAGGTATAAATGTGCGATATTTTTGCAATCAGGGTTTTTTCCTATGTTGAAAGATGTTAAAATGGCCATGGTGGGATGAAATCTCTATTCATCGCTTTCAGGCCTGTCAGACATTTTATGTTGTTTCTTCTGAGACTTATGGGAGACTGGGATAGCACTATTTCGGCCTTTTTAGACCTCTTCAGCCAGACACACCCATATTTTGTGACTCCTCCCTGTAGAGGTCAAATATTTATTTCTTTTGATTCATAGGTATAAATGTGCGATATTTTTGCAATCAGGGTTTTTTCCTATGTTGAAAGATGTTAAAATGGCCATGGTGGGATGAAATCTCTATTCATCGCTTTCAGGCCTGTCAGACATTTTATGTTGTTTCTTCTGAGACTTATGGGAGACTGGGATAGCACTATTTCGGCCTTTTTAGACCTCTTCAGCCAGACACACCCATATTTTGTGACTCCTCCCTGTAGAGGTCAAATATTTATTTCTTTTGATTCATATATGTGTGTGTGTGTGTGTGTGTGTGTGTGTGTGTGTGTGTGTGTATGTATCATTCATTCATAAATAGATATAAATATAAGATATATATTCCGCTCTATATATTTCATTCATAATTTAGACCTTCACTTTTTTGCATGTTTATCTGTTCTATTTCATAAGATCGTACTCTTCACATCTATTACTTCATTCCTCTTTCTCTTAGTTTCACAGACACATTAACTTGTTTATTTTTCTTTCTTTCATTTCATTTCATTTCTTAGTTCATACTATTTATCATTTACTCTTTGTTACATTTCAAGTTATACATTTAATATACAAGCATAATCTCTACACTGCCATAAATGAATAAATGTGTGGTGGAATCAGTGTTTCTTCCCTTTGAATGTTTCCATTTGTCTGAACTATCACAACTCTACTTCTACACTTTTACTACAAGACTACAAACCTGATATCTGATGTTCATCTTTAAGAGATGCTGGCATCCTAAGGTGTCCTTCTATGTATACTTCTCAATCTTGTGATGCTTGAAACCAAGTATGAATAAATTGTCGGAATAACTTCCAATGTGTCAAAATCTATGCACAAGATCTTGTTTGAATTGGAACAATTGCTATCTGAAGAACTCATTTAATATATATTGTTTTGGAAACATGGGTTGTAAAATATAGAAACTCATCGAAGTTTAGTGCTCCTCAAATAATCCTTCACTTCCTAAACTTTGACTTTTGAGCTGTGGTGATGGGATGGAAATAGACAGAAATAGCTGGGAACTTCACAAAGATCAGCTCTCTGGAGATTTCATTTAGTTTCTGTCCATGATTGAATAAGCACTGTTGCAAGTACATACTAAGAACATTGCACTGTCGTAATTTTTTCCAGTACTTACCAAATAATATGGAAGGGGGGGGAGGGAGGGAGGATTATACAAAAATAACCTATTTAGTTAGCAGTGTATATTGATTCCAATGTAAGGAAACAGGTATTAATTCTAAATACAAGGTATAATTCTTACAGTTTGCATATGAAACCAACCTTGTTGCATTATTCCTCTTACCATCAGCAGTGATGCCATTTGAGCCTGGCCACCTATCTGAGATCTTATGGACAGGGGACAACTAAATATTTAGGCAGGTCATACTGGAAGGATGTTCTCTTCTTTATCTATCAGGAAGGGAATCCAATGTGTCACCATTGCCAGCATGCACTCAAAAGATCAGCAGATTGGTTTTTAAAAACCCCATATATACAGTTGAGGTTTCAACTGGCTGGTCAGCAACATTTGTCTTTCGATGGCTGAAGCAATGATGGAGACAGACTTTTACAATAAGATGATTTCCAATAATAGAGGAGCAGTGATGAAAAGGGAAAAGACTAATAGGAAGGAAAAAATTAAGAGGAAGCAGTAACTGGAAGAGGACAATGAGACTGCAGGAAGAAAAGTGATGGAGAAGGGAGTAAAGGCAGCAGCAATGACAAGGGGAAGAAAGTGATGGGAGGAAAGCATAGAAAGAAAAGAGGAGAATGATAGGAGGAAAAAGAAATCTTTGCAGAGTGGACAGTGCATTCCTTTTCACCATATCTCTATATTAGTTTGTTACTTGGACTTTATATACTACTGACTGCTGAAAAGTTGTATTTTCAAGTGAAAAAGAAGGCTAGGTCTTTCAGTTCATCAGGGAGCACTTTCTAAAAGCTCAGAAGGTTAATGTCCAAGCCTAGAAATGAAACAGCAAAATCCAATCACCTTCAATCCTTCATTTGTTTACAGCTGATAGACAGAATCTTGCCAAACTAAAGCTATAACTTTCTAATCAGCTAGGTCAAACCCACAGCATCACATTGTTATCACATGACTTATCTCAACTTTTCCCTCCTTCACTAAACTGGGGTGGGCATGACCAGCACATGATGCATCCAGCCCACAGGCTGCAAGTTTGACACCACTGAGCTAGATATATCCTGAAAGACTGTAGTAGGATATGATTACCCTGGACCTTTTCCCCTTCCCTCTCTGGCTTGGGACTATGTAGCCTCTTATTCCAGGCCTGTTTCTGGGAAAAATCCATGTTCCCAAAACTCTTTCCCTCTGCTCCTGCTGGTGCACATTTGATCACAATTTGACAATTTGATTGTGACATGAACTTGCCTCAGTGGGGAAGGGTAGTAGCAGTGGTGGGATTCTGCAGGTTCTAGGCGGTTCGGCCGAACCGTTTGTTAAATTGCTGGCTCGCCCCGCCCCTTGCCCCGCCCCTCCGCACCACTGGGCGAGGGGTGGGCAAGCAGCAATTTAACAACGGTTCGGTGTTTTTTTATAATTTTATTAGCCTCGCAGCTGCCGCAGGGCTTCAAAGGGCTGCCCTACAGCTGATCAGTGTTAAAAGAAAACAAATGAGTAGATTGGTGCCTGCAAATATAAATGGGTAGACCCAGTGGTGGGATTCTACTTTGGTAGAACCGGTTGTTAAGTAGTTAAGCCAGTGGGATGCCTTAGGGGGCGGTAAGCGGCAAGGGGGGCGGCAGAGGGATGCTAGAGGCAAAGGGGGGCGACGGGGGCTAAGTGGCAAGGAGCCCCCCCCTTTGACCTGCGCTCGCAGCACTTACCTCCTTGCAAGCAAACAGCAAGAAAAGTATGATTAGATCGGCCTCCGACTCGCAGCTGATTTGCTCTCAGCTGTTTTGCAGGCTCGTTTGCAATCTCTTGTTTTGCAAGCTCTTTGCTTGCTGCAAAGAGTGCTGGAGCAGATTTTTTTTCCCCTAGCTAAAAGGAAACTGAAAGTAAAGCAGGCTCTGCTGCAACGTGACAAAATGAGGCAGGGAGAGAGATTTCTTTTTCTTTTTCTTTCTCCTCACCAAAAAAGGTAGATGCAAACAATGGGAAATTTAGGGCAAAAGAGGAGAGTTCAAGATTTTAAAACACAAAAGAAAAAAAGTTCTATTTAACTAGGGAATTGTAATAATTGAGATACTATTAATTGTATATTGTGTTGAAAGCAGAAATGGTTAAGTTGTGGTTTGGAGGAATATATGGGGGAAATTATTTGGTTTATTATTATTGGTAAATATAATTAATTGATTTGTAAGAAATTGGATTGCATGGAAATAATTGGAATATTCATGTTCATATTGATTAATATACAAAAAAGATAGTTATATAACTAATTGATCTATATTAAAATGTTGAATTTGTATTAAACAACTGTATTACATAATTACATAATTAACCAATGTGAGGATGGATATAAAAATAGATGACAATGGGAAGGGGTATAATATAGAATAGAAGGGAAAAATTGAATTTGATTAAGATTAGAATTTGAGGATGAAGGGTAATATTGGTTTTTTTAAAAAAAATAGATGAGGAATAAATATGGCAAAAAGGAAATATAGAAATTGTAAATTTAATTGAAATGACTAAACGCTGTTTAAATTTGTGAACCGGCCAAATACTCTGTTCAAAGAAAATACATTGTATGTTTGTATGTGTGTTTCTGACTATTGTTATTTATTCATATTTGTTCTTTTTTATTCTTTAAAGTTTAACAATTCATTCTTTATCTTAATATTTTTATAATTGTTTGGGGTTGGCTTTCTTCCCATTCATCTTTTTTATTGTACAGCAATCTTTCTCCTCAAACCTACCACCTCTCTCTTTTCTTTCCTTCTTACTTTCTCTTCCCCCCTTCTTCTCCTCCCTACTTCCTCTTCCTTTCTCCTTCTCCTCCTCTTTTCCTCCCTCTCTTACCCTCCCTCCTACTCTAATTTCCCTTCCCTTCCTTCATCCCTCTCTATTGCTGTATCCTTTTATGCATATGGACTACTCAGAGGGCTGAAAAAGTTATTTTTGACTGGTCTGGTCCTCACACTTTTGACCAGTCCTCGAACTTACGACTGTCCTCACATTTTACGTTTTTGCCCTATTTTGTCACCATGGTGAAGAGAAGCAGTTGTGAAATGAGTGATACGGTTGTTAAGAATGCTACAATGGGCATAAATGATGAACAATCATAAGTGCGAAGACCGGTCAAAAGTGCGAGGACCTGTCAGAAATCACTTTTTTCAGCCCTATGGGTAGTCATTTTGTGCACATAGACTACTCAGAAGGCTGAAAAAGTTATTTTTGACTGGTCCTTGCACTTTTGACCAGTCCTCGAACTTACGACTGTCCTCACATTTTACGTTTTTGCCCTATCTTGTCACCATAATGAAGAGAAGCAGTTGTGAAATGAGTGACACGGTTGTTAAGATGCCATCGACCATGGTATCATGTTGCACCGGTTGGAGGGGTTGAGGGTGGGGGGCACCGTTTTGCGGTGGTTCTCCTCCTACCTCTCTGACCGGTTGCAATCTGTGTTGGCAGGGGGGCAGCGGTCGACCCTGAGGCAACTTGTTTATGGGGTGCCGCAAGGGTCGGTCCTCTCGCCCCTTCTGTTCAACATTTATGTAAAGCCACTGGGTGAGATCATCTGTGGCTTTGGGGTGGAGTTCCATCAGTACGCTGATGACACTCAGCTGTACATCTCCACCCCAGGCCACCCCAGCGATGCACTTGAAGTGATGTCCCAGTGCCTGGACGCCGTGTGGGCCTAGATGGGGAGAAACAGGCTCCGACTCAACCCTTCCAAGACCAAGTGGCTGTGGCTTCCGGTGTCCCGATATAGCCAGCTGGTGCCATCGCTGGCTATTGGGGGCGAGTCATTGGCCCCCATGGAGAGGGCTCGTAACTTGGGCGTCCTCCTGGATGCACGGTTGTCTTTAGAAGAACATATGACAGCCGTAGCCAGGGGGGCTTTCTATCAGGTTCGCCTGGTACGCCAGTTGCGTCCCTTTCTGGATCGGGACTCCTTATGCACGGTCATTCACGCCCTCGTCACCTCTCGCCTGGACTACTGCAATGCTCTCTACATGGGGCTCACCTTGGGATGCATCTGGAGGCTCCAGTTGGTCCAGAATGCGGCCACGCGGGGGATTATGGGAGCGACGGGGCACTCCCATGTGACACCTCTCCTGCGCGAGCTGCACTGGCTTCCTGTGGTCTTCCGGATGCACTTCAAGGTGTTGGTGACCACCTTTAAAGCACTCCATGGCTTAGGACCGGGGTATTTACGAGACCGCCTTCTGCCACCAATAGCCTCCCACCGGCCAGTTCGCTCGCACAGAGAAGGCCTTCTCAGGGTGCCGTAGGCCAGACAATGTCGGCTGGCGACCCCCAGGGGGAGAGCCTTCTCTGTGGCAGCACCTGCCCTCTGGAATGATCTACCCCCAGAAATACGCACGATACCAGACCTCCGGACTTTTCTTCAGGCCCTGAAAACACATCTATTTCATCTAGCCGGGCTGGCTTGACCCCATCCTTGCGGTTTTAATTTGTAATTGGTTTTAACTGGATTATTTTAAATTGATGGCCAAAATTATTTAATGTCTTTTAAACTGCTTTTAAATTTTACATGTTGTGTTTTACTGTGGCTGTTTACCGCCCTGAGTCCTGTTGGAGAAGGGCGGTATACAAATTAAATAAATAAATAAATAAATAAATAAATAAATAAATAAGAATGCCGCAACGGGCATAAATGTGAGGATGGTCATAAGTGCGAGGGCAGGTCAAAAGTGTGAGGACCAGTCAGAAATGACTTTTTTCAGCCCTCTGAGTAGTCCCTATGTACATAGCCACGCCCACCCGGTCACATGACCAGCTTGCTACGCCCACCCAGTCACATGACCACCAAGCCACACCCCCAACTAAGCCACGCCCACAGAACTGGTTGTTAAAAAAATTGAATCCCACCACTGGGTAGTAGGTAAGTTTGAAGATGATATTCCCTCAGATAACCCACATCCAAATTCATTAAAGTTCATGATGTATCTTTTCTGGAAACATTCAGCCCCTGTAATGAAATTGAAACAACATTTATTTATTTAGTTATTTAAAATATTTATATAGTTGCCCATCTTACAACCATCTTTGGGTGGATCTCAATCAGAAGTTAAAATAACCTACAAAAGTGTATTAAAATTATAAAATTAAACACAGTCAAACATTAAACAGAACAAAAATCTGACACCAGATCAAACTTCTTATATATGTTTCTTCATGAAACAAAAAGGGTTGACAGCATTACCAATCTGGCTTTTGAATTCTTTAGTTCAGGGGTCTCCAAACTTGGCCACTTTAAGACTTGTGGACTTCAACTCCCAGAATTCCCAGCCAGCATGGAAGTCCAATTCCTGGAAATTGAACTTGAAACTGATCCTCTCAAACCATACAAGAGGATTTACTGGACACCTTTTAAATTGTCTTTGCATCAGTGCAATCAATGAATTTAGCTTTGATCATATGTTGTTACCTAGTACAGCTCCAATTAAATCTACCTTTGTTAATATAAAAGCTGCCGTTGATTTCTCTTCTGTTTTTCACTAGCCAAGTAATTTGTGGATCTTGCATATAATGGAAACAATTCAATCATAACAGCTGGGACATGGACACATACGCACACAATATGAGTTTTGAAAAGCATATGTATTCTTGCTTTGCGTCAGCATGTTTTGAGAGAGACTTCATGTGTTTAATGCTACTTTGTACCTGGTAAATCAAGTTTAATATCTGAATGCTCCTCATTAACACTCAACAATTTAACTTGTACAGTTATGGTTGTAAAACCAACTACATGTTTCTTCCCTCCCTCTTATTTTCTAACTAAATTGCCAGGTGAAGAATTTTCAACACCTGAAAGTGTGGACTTTCCATTGCTAATATTGTATTGCCTCTGTAGATGTAAAAAATTATTTCTTCTAATCATAAGAGAAAATTAATTGTCATTATTAATAGATAAATAGATAAATAGATAGATAGATAAATAGATAACTTCAATAAATTTGAAGTTATGAGCTCATTAAAAAACAATTCCATACCTATGTCTCAAAAAATGCAAGCTATTGTTCAACATTTTCAGAGATATTGTTTCAATATAGAATTTGATTTTTTTTCCCCCTTCATTATGTTAAAGTCATGTAATAATGTCAATCCTAAAGGAAATCAACCGTGATTGTCCTTTGGGCAGACAGATGCTGAAGCTGAAGTTCTAATACTTTGGGCACCAAATGAGAAGGGAGGAGACATTGGAAAAGACCCTGATGTTGGGAAAGATTGAAGACAAAAGAAGAAGGGGACAGCAGAGGATAAGATGGTTAGATAGTGTCATCATTGCCATGGGCATGAGTTTGGGGAAACTCAGGGAAACAGTGAAGGATGGAGGGGCTGATGTGCTGTGATTCATGGGCTTGCAAAGTGTTGGACATGACTTAGCAACCGAACAACAAAATGTAATAATGACTACTTGATTATTGCTTTCCCACTAAACAAAAGCTTAGCATGATGTAGAAGGAAATCCCACAGAATAAGAATGATACAATAAAAGTAGCAAAAGTAATAATAACACCAGACATTTAGTACAATGGTTGAAACTGAAAGCTGTAATTGAAAAGCAACGTTTTCATAGCCTTCCTCAAAAAGAAAAAAAAAATCAAGAAACAGGAAACATTCATATTTTTGGTGGATTGATTTCCACAAAAGGAACACGCATATGTATACCACTGTATCAGAGGTGGGATTCACTTACCTTCTCTACTGGTTTGCAAATGTGAGTGTGAGTGCATGCACTTCATTTGCACACGCCACCTCTGGCTGAGGAATTCTGGGAGTTGAAGTCCACAAGTCTTAAAGTGGCCAAGGTTGGAGACCCCTGTTCTATAGGATAGTGCAATGTGAGAAGGATTAAGGTTGTTCCCATTTACTGTAAACTCAAAAGGAATCTAGGTTTCTCTACTTCTCAGGAATTTTATAAAAAGCACATATTTAAGAAATGATTCAATTTCTTGTTGCTTTTGAGTTCTGCAAAACTGGAAGTTGGAGAGCAATGAAAACTTTTGGCACATGAAGGAAGCTAAAAAAAATAACAAGCCCTTGTTGCAGATGTCTCATGTCACACTCAGAATCACTGATATGTTTATTTCTGTTTCCTAGGAAATCCTTGCACAAAATACTACAGCCTAGCTGTCATAAAAAATTACAGCCGTTTATACAAGCTGAGAATATAGAGATTGTATATTTCATATAGGCATTTAATTACTGTCTATGCCTCCCAATTCAGAATTAATACAATGATTATATTAAAATAAAAGGATTAAAACCAACAGCAGAATCAGCAGACAGAGTGAAGGCTTTAAAAGTAAATAGAAGGCAATATGATACCAAGGTAATAAGATGTGACTGCTGGTTCAAGCTTCATTATATACAGTGCAGTGGTGGGATTCAGCCAGTTCTCTCTGGATCGCGCGAACCAGTAGTAGCGACTGCAGGAGGCTCCATCCACCCACCCTGACATAATGCATGACTACTGCGCATGCACAGAAGGACATGCGCATGTGCAGAGGTGGCGTGTGTGAGCGAAGCGCGCTCGCGCTCACATTTGCAAACCAGTAGAGAAGGTAAGGGAACCCTAAGCTAAAAGCATACATTAGAACATTTAATTAACCCATCCTGTCACACAAAATCTGAAGTTAATCTCATACTAAAGTAGGTATAGGACTCAGCTGTTTGCTAGAGCAATTTTTAAAACATTAAATATAGCCTTCACCATTTTATTCCCTGCTGCCCATGAATAACATAACATAAAGAAGACTGAGTTCAAAGAAATCATATTACTATGTCTTTCAATTATGTGAATCCAATTTGCTACAATAAAAAACAATATTCAGTTCTCCTAAAAAGAAAAGAAAAATACAAATCCTAAAATAGTTTGGGAAAAAATCCAATAGAGCCACCCCATAGTGACATCATTGCTGAAGTGGTTCGGGAATAACGAGAGGCACAACCAAGCAAGTAACAACAGCTCTTTAATTTACAGTGAGACTTCAGCAAAAACTCAGAGGCTGCAGCCCTCCTTATATACAATCCTGGAGGGACTGTCAGCCAATCAGAAACATAGGCAGGTTTGAAACTCCCGCTCAAAAGTATCAATACATAACACCCCTCCCTTCCCAGAAGGCACTAACATTTAAATATTTACATAAGTACACACAAAATCTTGCAGGTGCCCAGGCCGAGTTCTCGTCCTAGTTGACCTGCGCAGTTCAGTGTTTGGTGGGGCGTCGAGCTGGTCGGAGGGACTTTTTGTCTCTCCCGGCTCCGCCAATGGAACCTCCTGGATTTTGTCCGGGGTGTGGTTATCCCCGGTTGGGAGTGGCGACTCGCTGGGGCAGCGCTGGAACCAGGGCTTGTCAGCTAAGTATTCTCGCGAACCCGGGCTTGAGTTAGCTGTTTGGGGAAAGTTGTTATAGTTAGGCTCGGAGATATCTAAATTGATGTTTGCTTCGCCGACTACCCTTCTTCTCAGTTGGTCTATGTGGCGCTTCCAGAGTCTGTCTACCCCTACGTCTACCGTATACGATTTCGGGCCTGTTATGCCCACTATGGTTCCTGCAACCCATAGAGGTCCGCTGGCATAGTTGCGAGCGAACACCGGGGACCCAACCTGGAACTGTCTTAGTCCAGAGGTCTCTCCCCTGAAATTTTCGTGCGAGTAGTTGGGGTGAAGCCTATCTAACACGCACCGCAGCTTCCTGCCCATGAGGAGCTCGGCTGGGCTTCTCCCTGTGGCTGTGCATGGTGTGGCATGCTGAACAGCTAAAAATTGGTCTATCCTGGCCTGCCAGTCCCCGTTATCAAGTCTGGATAGGGCCTCTTTGGCCGTTCTAACAAAACGTTCGGCCAATCCGTTAGAAGCCGGGTGGAACAGGGCCGATAGGGCATGGCGAATGCCCAGTCCGGCCAAGTAACCCTCGAACAGGATTGCCGTGAACTGAGGCCCGTTGTCAGATACTAGAGTATCCGGTAGGCCATGTGTGGCGAATAGTTTGCGAAGGGCTTTAATAACTGCCTCGGCTGTGGTAGAGGGCATTAGAATTATTTCAAGTCATTTTGAAAAGGCATCTACTACAATTAAAAACGTTTGCCCATGGAAGGGGCCAGCGAAATCGATATGGATTCTCCCCCATGGCCCTTTTGGTTTCTCCCACTCTCGGATGGGCGCTACCGGGGGATCGGGGCGAGACTCCTGGCAGGGTCTGCACTTCCCCACCCACTCGGAGATAACTTGGTCCATGTTTGGCCACCATACATAGCTGCGGGCTAAACTCTTCATTCTGACAATGCCCGGATGCCCTTCGTGCAGCAATTCTAAAACCCTGGTTCGTAGCTTAGTTGGCACCACCACCCTGTCACCCCACAACAAACAACCACCTTGCGTAAACAGTTTGTTTCATTTGTTTACAAAACCTTGGTATTCCCCCCCGTCCACCTTGACCGGCCACCCTTTCAGCACCCACCCCATCACAGTGCGAATGATCGGGTCCCTGGCTGAGGCTTTTGCCACGTCGGCAGAGGAAATAGGTCCCAAGGTTACTGAGTCCAGTAGAAGGACGGAGGCCTCTGGTGTAGGATTGGTCAGTAAGTCAGGCAGGGGGCAGCGACTGAGGGCATCCGCGTGACCCAGGGTCCGTCCAGGTCGATGCACAAGTTGATATGAATAGGCCGAAAGAAAAATGGCCCATCTAGTCAAACGTGGGGAAAGGGCAGCGGGGGTGGGCCTGTCGCCTGCCAAAAGTCCTAGCAAAGGCCGGTGATCAGTCACAAGTTCGAATTGCCGGCCATAGAGGTATTCGTGGAACTTTTTAACCCCCGCAATTGCAGCCAGAGCCTCTCTGTCCAACTGACTATAGTTCTGCTCTGCGCTTGACAGGGTGCGAGAGTAAAACGCAATGGGCGCCTCTAGGCCGTTTGGCAGTCTATGGCCTAGGACGGCACCAACTCCTACAGGGGAGGCATCACAAACTAATACAAGCGGTAGCGCTGCATTGTATTGTATTAGGAAACTGTCTTCTGATAGAAGTTTCTTTACTGCCTCAAAAGCGGCAGCTTGTGGTTTCCCCCAGACCCATGGTACATTCTTCCCCAATAGTTTGTGTAGGGGATCTGCGACGGTAGCTTTGTCTTTCAGGAACATTGAATAAAAATTCAGCAGACCAAGGAAGGCTTGGAGCTCTGCTTTGGTCTTGGGGGCAGGTGCGCTCCTAATAGCTCTCACCTTGCTTTCGGTAGGGTGGATGCCTGTGCCGTCCACCCTGTACCCCAAAAATTCAACGGAGGGGACAGCGATCATACATTTGTTCTTTTTAAGTTTAAGTCCCGCTTCCCTAAATCTAGACAGGACGTTCCTTACTCTGTCCCCTAGCTGACGTTCGTCCTGGGCGCTGACTAGAACGTCATCGAAATAGGGCACCACTCCGGGGAGCCCTTGCAGAAGGCGCTCCATGGTGCTTTGAAATAGGCCGGGTGCGACGCTCACCCCAAACTGGAGCCTGGTGCATTTAAATGCACCCCTATGAGTCACAATCATTTGCGCCTCTGCCGTGGCATCATCAACTGGTAATTGTTGGTAGGCCTGAGCCAAGTCTAATTTGGCAAAAAAATTTCCGGGCCCCAGGGAGTGTAGTAGATGATGCACGATCGGCACCGGATAGGCGCTCGGCTGCAAAGCCTTGTTGATCGTGCACTTGTAGTCAGCGCAGATCCTAATTGAACCATCAGACTTAACTGGGGTCACTATGGGGGTTTCCCACTTTGCATGGTCAACGGGAACCAACACCCCTTGTTTAATTAATTTGTCCAGTTCTGCATCGATCTTCGGTTTCAATGCGAAAGGCACCCGTCTGGCCTTGAGTCTTATTTGGGCTACGTTGGGGTCTAAATTAAGGGAGATAGGGGTCCCCACATACTTGCCCAACGTGTCCCCGAAAACGTCCTGGAACTCGGTCAGGAGACTGTCTTTTAACGATGACTTGTGCATCTGGTGGACGCCGGTGAAGCCCATGCCGAGGGCTCGGAACCACCCCATGCCGAGAAGGCTGGGAAGCTGCTTCGTGATGATGGTCAGCGGCAGGTCTCTTTCGTAGTCTCCGTAGGTGACTCGGAACGTGCCCACGCCTTCGAGGGGGACTCGGTTCCCCTGGTAGTCTAGGATGCGCAGTCTCTGTTTGGAGAGCTGGTCCTTCCGGAACGATGGCAAGAGGGTCTTTAGGGTTGCCCAAGACATTATGGAGAGAGCCGATCCAGTGTCGATCTCCATCGAGCATGGCTTGCCGTTGATTTCGACCACCGTGCTGACTTTGTCCTCGATTTCCGCGCTGGCCTGGTCTATGTGAATGCTGCGGCCATCTCGAGGTTCAAATTCGCGCCGTTTTTTCGCGCCGCCTTCTCTCGTTGGCTGTTTCTGGCGCGCTGATTCTGGTTGGCTGCGGCGCTCACGTGGTTGGTGTTTTCTGGGCAGAATGGCTCTACAGACTCGCGCCAAGTGCCCTTTTTTCTCGCAATGCCTGCAAATCGCCTCCCTGTACTTGCAGGACAGTCTGTCATGGTGCCCTCCACAGCTGGGGCAGCTTCGCCGCGGGCTGCCCGTGTCTTTTCTCTGGTGCTCTGTTCGGAAGACGTCCTCATCCGACTCGGACTCCGAGCTGGATCCGGCGTCTTCTCTGTGCACCGGGGCAGACTTGGGGTTATCTTTGTTGGTCAGCGGACGCTGCAGCATTTCTGCGGCTTTTGTGGAGGCTTCATGAGCCCTGGCCTCGTCTAGGGCTCCAGCAAGCGTCAAATCAGGCTTGGCGAGCAGGCGCCGTTGTAGCCTAATGTCCCGAACGCCACAGATAAGTTGCTCAAGCAACGCATCGTCCAAGTGTCTATAGTCGCAATGAGTTGCGGCTTTTCTCAGGCTGGCCATGTAAGCGCTGACCGGTTCTCCCTCTCGCTGAACGCGCTGTCTGAGTTGGTATCGTTGCACGAACTTGGAGGGCACGGGAGCATAGTGAGCCCGGAGCGTGGCCATCAGGGTGTCCCAGGAGACGGTCTGGACCGGGGTTGGCTCACACAGTGACTCTGCCATCTCGAACACGTCGGGTCCGCAGTGGCTTAGGAAGAGGGCTCTCTTCCGATTAGCGGAGAGCCCTTGCATGTCGCTGGCTTCGAGCGAGCATTTGAACCTTGTTAGGTACGAGACCCATTTTTCGCGGGTCGGATCGAAAGGCTTGGGCGGAACATAGGCAGACATGTTCGGTATGTCTCCTGTAGTTTGCCTCGTCGCCTAGCTGAAGCTCGTGTCTCACTGGTTCGCTTCTTGTGCTCTCAATCCCACCTTCGTCGCCAATGAAGTGGTTCGGGAATAACGAGAGGCACAACCAAGCAAGTAACAACAGCTCTTTAATTTACAGTGAGACTTCAGCAAAAACTCAGAGGCTGCAGCCCTCCTTATATACAATCCTGGAGGGACTGTCAGCCAATCAGAAACATAGGCAGGTTTGAAACTCCTGCTCAAAAGTATCAATACATAACAATTGCCAAACTATTTTAGGAGATCAGGGATCCTCATTCCCTGTGTGTTCTTTAGATACAAAAAAATTACCTGGTCTGTCCATAATCAGGCTAGGATTGCAGGATTTTTCCATTGGTTGTATATGCTGAACTCGGAACATATTTTTGACACACCTTAGTTTACATTGCAACTTGATAGATGAACTTTAACAATTAAATTACTGTATGCCTTTTTAAAAAAGTATAAAATTCAAATGGCTTTTTCCGTTCTGTCATTTATTTATTAGGTTAGATTGTTTCATCTCAGTATGTATGAAATGGCAAGCAAAGGAGTTGCTGCTGGTTCCAAGCCAAGAAATTTACCATTTATTCCTAGTGGCTTTTCTCCAATTTCATAATGCATCAAATTCTATCCAGGCAAATGCTTAGCCAACTTATTTTTAATATAGATTTTTTCCTTACGGTATCTATTATTGTTGATATTTTTATTAATTTATATATTGCCCTTTCTCCTTAAAAAGTATAGAATAGCATACAAATATATATATATTAAAATAGTAAACATAGTAGCAAATCAATGTTTAATTGCACAAAAAAGTTTACCAATGCTAAAACATACGTGTTTAGTGCCTACTTTTTTAAAGTTATGAAATGCACTTTTGAAAGATATGAAAAACCCAACTTCATTATTTTTATATGAAGACAGAATCCAAATTAATATGCAAATGAGGAAAAGTTTTAAATGTCACTTGTTAAAAATCAAGATAAGCAGCAAGATTTATTTCTGTAAATGGAGCAACTGTATTGATGCCAGTATTTTATATTCAGAGTGTCCAAAAAGAACATAGAGTTCTCCTGCCTTCTCCTGAATCCTATCATTGGTTTATCTAAATTGCTGCTGTCAATGTTGTGGAAGCCATTGTTAAATATTCTAAGATACAGAAGCACTTTATTGGCTTTTTTATAATTTATAATAGAACACACTTTTGCATATCCAAAGGGAATCTCTAGTTTGCAGTGATTCTCCTTTACAATAAAAAAAAATCCTCATCAGGATAATTATATTATATAACTATAGACAATTATAATAATCTATATAATGATTTTAACTGATGGAACCCAGATCACCTACTTAGCCCTGATTAAATTGCTGTATCAGAGGTATGTCTGCATCTGATATTCTGGCCTACAAAGAGCTCTGCAAGGTCATGAAATTAATTTCACATGTAGTTTTCCAAAGGTGTGATAAAAACAGAACTGTTATGGAATCCAATGGCATTCCATGGACTCAGCAATCAAAAGAAAGTAACCATTTTCACTAGTTGACTCTAACTGAAAGTTTAAGTAGTCCTTGACATATAAGCTATTCTAACTCTAAATTCCCATTGTTATGTAACAATAGGATTTATGTTTGAAATGTTAAGTCTGCTTTCATTTCATTAAGCAGAATGACTGGGTTCATACATCATTCAGTGTTACAAAAATGCACCTATTGTGGTTTACAAACCATAGTTTTTATAGCTTAATTTATGCCAAAGCAATCCATTTTGATTTTTCAATAAATTCTGATTAAACAAATATGTGGCTAAATGTGATATGTTAACTCAGCCCATTTCTCTTACCCTTTTCTTATTCAGCTTTTTGCTGATATCTAAGGGGCTCTTTTCAAAAGCTCCTAAATGGTGTAAGGTTAATCAGGAAACCTGCAGTTAACCCAGTGACTTTTTTTTTCTTTGATCATGATAACAATAAAATGGCTTCATTCTCAACATGTTTTGGATGAAAGAAATATGATTTAAATCATTATTATTTAAGTAACTCCACCTTAATTATGCTAGGTATAAGTTGATCTGGAAACCTTCTTTGGCAGGTTTCTGCTCCATTGCCCTACAAGCAATAAAGATCTTTGAGATAGCAGAGTGGTTCTTATTTCCTGTCTTTGCCAGTGTCCAAGGACGTAATACTAATCTTGAAATCCTGCCAAAACAATTCTCCATCTAATACCCAGCATAATTAAGGCAGAATCATTCTGAAGTTCTTACATTGCAAGGTGGTTGAATTATTGGAAGGAACAGGAAGGGAGGGAGATTTAAGTATGCTCCCCACCAGCTTTCCACAAGGAACTCATAGCAAGAAGTTGGAAGTCAAAAGAGAAAATCAATGAACAAAAATGGGAACAAAAAGACCAAAACATCCCCCCACCAACAGCAATCAGCACCTAGATGAGGATAGATTAACTAACTCCATTATTAACATCAGGCCAACAACCAAGTAAACAATACCCCAATCAAGGAACTGCCTGATAAGGCAACAGTAAACAGTAAACAGCCCAACCAAAGAATCTTTAAGATTCCCAGGGCAGGCCACTAGAATATAAACTGAGAGCAAAACCCCACTCCTTACTAGCACTGATGATGTTATAAGGTTGGATAATGAAATGTCTGCAAGAAAACAACCAAGCTCAGAGAGCACCAAGCTACAAATATTCTCCTTTATTGGAAGTCACTCCCATTCCCATTGCTTTGTTGCCTAATAGTGGTTACTCTTTTTCTCCGTTTAAGGAAATATCTCTGAAATTATGACCCAGTTGGACACAGTTGTCTAGTTCTACCATCTACTACAGCAATGATGGCAAATCTTTTCGGCACCGAGTGCCCAAACCAGAATGCACATGTGCACATGCATGCTGGAGCTCCGGAAACTCAAAGATGCACATGTGCACTGGCCATTTGGTCTTCTGGTTCCCAGCATGTGCATGTGTGCCGGTCAGCTGGTCTTTGCATGTGCCCGAACACCAGAAACTCAAAGACCAGCTGGCCAATGCGCATGAGCGCACCGGAAACCAGAAAAGCAACTGGCGATGGCACGCATGCCCACAGAGAAGGTTCTGCATGCCACCTCTGGCACATGTGCCATAGGTTTGCCATCATGGTACTATAGTATTAAGATATGGGAACCTTCCAAATTTTACTGAAATAAAGCTGTTGCAGCTCCATTAGCTGGCATATGGCATGATAGTAATAGTAGTTCAGGAACAACTGCAGGCCCATAAATCTTTGATCTTCATTGGCTGAAACTAAATATCTATTCAGACTTTAGAGACTTTAACATCCATACAAGAAATATCAAGAATGTTAGCTTGAACAGCTTGCATTCAGCCCTTGAATAAATACATAATTGTTAGTGGCCCAACTGTCTCTTGAATTCAAGATAAAGCTTGAATCACACCTTACAAAAAAAGTTAGAGCTAATCAGGGAAAATCTTTTAATCTGCAATTGTAGCACTAGGAAACAAAGTGATTACAGAGAAGAATCACTGCATCCAAATAATGCGAAGTTGAATTTTGCTGTATGTTACCCAGCACAATGTAGCTAAAGTAGTTTCAAAGTGAACATTATATTAAAATGCTGAAATTAAACTCAAATAATATAAATTAATCTCTGTATTAATTTATTCTGTAATAAATACATAATTCTGGTATAATTCTGTAATAAATTAATTTCTGAAACTTAATGGTCAAGAAAATGGTTGGCAAACTTCAGTAAAATTCCATTTATTTAATGAATCAAGTCCACCAAAAAAGATATGGATACTTAAGAATTCTTTGTTTATGGATGTGAAAGGAGACCAGAACAAGAAAATGAAGGCAGATTTACCTTTCAAAGTGAGACTGAATAACATCTATTCTAGGACGTGAAATGATTTATGAAAATCTTCTTCAACTGGATTCCCCCTCCCATCCCCTAAGAACAATAGATTATTGTGCTACAGCATTGAAAGACAAATGTAAAATCTGTGAGTTTGGAAGATTTACAGAGTCCATAAAAAAGGAAAGGCTGTTTTAAGAATGATACCACAACTTGGAAGAGAAATTGTTAGGAAATCAAAGCTTTGTTTTAATGAAGAATACAGAAAAAAACATAGTCTCAGTGCCAACAAAAGGATTAGATGAAATAACAAAAGATCACAAGGAAAGCCTGATGGATCAGTCAGAGATCCATCTTGTTTTGTAACTGGCTTCCCTCATTGACTGAGCAGCTACATCCAAGAGAAATCAACAAATAGGCATCACAGTAATTCACTTTATTGCATTATAGTTGCCAGAAAGAGAAATTCAGAAACATTCTGCTTCTGAATGGGAGATTCCATATCAATGTTAGGACTGTTAGCCATTGATAGATCTATGACATATTGGTCTGATCCACTTTTGCAATCACATAAACCAGATTAGGCAAATTTAAGCACATTGGGAATTCTGGGTGGATGAAGTTGTCAGGAATCAAGATTTGACTCCAAAGCATGTAATAGAATATTACAAGTAGGATGTAAATGATGCCATTTCCTTGAACTTTGTAAAAAGGTCAAGCTTCTTTTCTACAGTAGTAGAATGTCAACATGTTTGCATTTGTACAAAGTCTAAAATAATTCTTGCAAATTCTTTTCAAAGGATGCATGACCCTGTTAACAAGGTGATTCAACTATCTTATTTTATAAATATCCAGATGTACTAACAAACTTTTTACAATCTCTTTTCTAAATAATAACTTACCCATTTCTAAAATTTAAGAGAATATAATAATGATGTTTTTGATGTTTTTGCCCAGAATGAACACTGCTTTAGAAAATGCTTGATATCTGTCTGTCATTACTATTTTTTTGACATTACTATTACTATATACATTACTATCATTACATCTATCTGCCTGTCATTATTGTTGTACTATCGTAACAAGAGAAACGCAAGAGTTCAAAAGATGGTGTGAAAAGAAAGCCATAGGATCTCATTTGTGCATTTCTAAAGTGGGCTGGATTGCCATTGTTACAAGATTTCTCATGTAACAATTAGTGATCAAAGCATGCAAATATGTCTATCTGTTGGCACAAGATATTTTAATTGGCTCAAGGAATGAGAAGAAAATTGATGAGAAAGGGAGAGATTATGGTGGGAACAAGAAGTGATAGAAAAAGCTTGAGGAAAAAGAAGAGGCAGCCAAAATCGGAATTGTGATGATTGTACAGGTTTGCCTGAGGCCCAGGTTGACCAGTTTATGTATGCTAAGAGTCAAATGAAAATGTGTCAAAGAAACCAGGAACTGCTTTAGTTACGTCCTTGACAAGGAAATTTCCAATACACATGGGGACTTTACACAATAAAGTTTTTATTGGCAATTCTGAAATATTGTGAAGCAATAAAAATAAATACAGTACTATTGTTATTAGCAAACATGTTGGTCCTTTTTGTTTTTACTGGTAGGAGGGTTGATTTCTCCCAAATGGGGATCAGTTAAGAGTTAAAAAAAGATTTTTAAAGAACAGATTGGACATACATACAATTCTAAACCAGACAGTATTTTCTGAATACTATAATGAGTACACCGTCATTAATCTCTAGCTTTTATGATGGACACTTAAGATGGAAAGATGCTGCCTCAGACAAATGATACAAAACCCAAAAGTGTTGAAATTGATGGATAACTTTGAAGAAAGTTAGCACCCACCCCCCTCCTAGAAAAATGAAATATTTTAGGAAATATTAAAAAGGCAGAATATTATATTTCCCTGGATGAGAAAAGGAGAAACATGTTTTAAAGACAAAGCAGCTCCCCCCGTTTCAGCTCCAGGGTGATGGGATTAAGACATTGCCCTCAGGACATGATAGGATTAGCCCTCTACCCATCTAGCAACAGAACTCACCACATGGCATCTGGGAAGATTGCATCACTCAGCAAGATTCAAAGTTACCTCTGCATGGCCCCATGGGAGTCTGACAACCAATCAGAATACATTTCTTACACAGGAACAGGAAGCTCCAAGGCAGGGCCCAAGAGAGGGTATAAATCTCTCTCTTTGTCTCTCCTACATGCTTATTTTGCCCAGGACCTCAAACCACGTGGTCCTGTCCACCATTAAACCATCTTTCCAAATCCCTCCATGTTTCCAGTTTCTTTCTCACCACTTGGAACTGAACCCAGATGGACATTTCTTCCAACAACTTTCACAAGGTTACACCTGATTATCATCTTGATGTTTAAAAAAATCAAGGAAGCCAACTGTATCTAAGTTAGAATACTTTCTTGTTACTAAGGTAGTCCCAGGGAAAAGTAATTCCATCTGATGGTATCCTGTTGTATAAATCATGAGATCTTACCAGTTAACACTGCCTTTATCTTTGCAGCAGAAAGTGTTGCTTCCTTTCCAAGAACATCCACAATATTCATCCCATTTTTGGAGCACAAGTTATATAGAACAGATAATTGAGTAACTCAAGATCCCACAGAAACACAGCTTCTACTTTAAGTATCTTTTCCACTTTTGGCAATGTTTAAACAGAGAGTAGATGGCTATCTTTCAAGAAAGTGTTGTAAATCTACACTGTTATTTAATCACCAAACTCCTGCCAGTTCTGAAAATCTATAGCATGAAGTTCCTGAACAGAAAATTCAACAACTAACACCAGTCTTAACTTCTATTGCATGCATCATGCAAAAGACATAAAATATTTAAAAGTTTCAAAGGGGAAATAATTTTGCCACTAAAGCTTGGATTGTTTGATATGAAATGTGAAATCTTTCAAAACCAGGTTTTTATTTAATATGTATTTCAAAATGTAAAACAACAGAATTGTGAAATTTACAAATCTTATCAAAAATTCATATGATTCTAATAAAAAGTGACATTAATGGATGAATGGATAAGTTGATTAGTTCTATGAAGCCCTACAACACCTTATAGAATTAGCAACAAAAAATGATGTCCTTATCATCATGGGGGATTGGAATGCTAAAGTAGAAAGCCAAAAGATAACCAGAATAATAGGCAAGTTTGGCCTTGCAGTACAAAATGAAACAGGGCACAGGCTGGTAGAATTTTGTCAAGAGAATACGATGGTCATAGCAAACACTCTTTTCCACAAATGCAAGAGACGACTCTACAAATGGACATCACCAGACCGTTAACACAGAAATCAGATTGACTATGTGATCTGCAGCCAAAGATGGAGAAGCTCTATACAGTCAGTAAAAACAAGACCAGGAGCTGACAGTGGCTCAGATCATGAGCTTCTTGTTGCAAAATTCTTAAATTGAAGAAAGTAGGGAAAAGCACTAGGCCACTCAGGTACGAACTAAAAAGCCGGGGTGGCAGTTGAGACCCCCAGGCTTTTGGTCATGGGGGATTTCAACCTGCCGTCCATCAGTGAAAGGTTGGAGGTGGCTCGGGAGTTCATGGCTTCCATGACAGCCATGGACCTGACCCAGTTAATTCATGGCCCTACTCATATAGGACGACACATTCTGGACTTGGTTTTTGTCTCTGGTCAGTGGTTGAATGGTCTAGATACAGGGGATATAGTCATTTAACCTTTGTCATGGTCAGACCATGCTCTCCTTAGACTTGACTTCCTGACCGCTACACCCCACAGCAGGGAGGCAGAACCGACCAGGTGGTTCCGCCCCAGGCGCCTGATGGATCCTGATAGGTTCCAAATGGAGCTTGGGCCATTCCCTGAGACTCTGGCTCATGACTCGTCGGAAGACCTGGTGGCCGCCTGGGATAGGGCGGCCGCTGGTGCTTTAGATCGGGTCATGCCTTTGCGGCCTCTGACCCACTGCCAAATCGGCCCAGCTTCTTGGTTCTCCGAGGAGAGCTAGTCGTTCTGAATCTGACCGAGCACTAGTGAGGTCTTATATCAAGATCTACTTAGTGGCGATAAAAGCGGCGAAGTGTAACCACTTTTCTGCTCTTATCGCGTCGGCAGATAATCGCCTGCTCCCTTCTCCATCTGGGAGCATGGGAAGACCCCTTGCAAGGGCGTGCTGAGGATTTTGCGTATTATCTGCATGATAAAATCACTCAAATTTGGGATGGCTTGGACTCTGACTGGGTGGGTTCAGGTGAGGTGTCTGAAGCGGGTCTTGAGACTGTTATCTGGGAGGAGTTTGATCCTGTGACTCCCGAGGATGTGGACAGGATGCTGGGGAGGTTGAACGCAACCACATGTTTATTGGACCCGTGTCCCTCCTGGCTGATGCTGGCTACCTGGGAGATTACACGAGGCTGGCTCCAGAGGATTATAAACGCTTCTTTGAGTGAGGGCTTCTTACCTCCCGCCTTGAAAGAGGTGGTGGTGAGGCCCCTCCTCAAGAAGCCTTCTCTGGATCCAGCTGTTTTGGCAAATTATTGTCCTGTCTCCAACCTTCACTTTGTGGTGAAGGTTGTTGAGAGTGTGGTGGCGTGACAGCTCCCACAGTACCTGGATGAAACTGTCTATCTAGATCTGTTCCAGTCCAGCTTCAGGCCTGGGTACAGCACGGAAATGGCATTGGTCATGTTGGTTGATGATCTCTGGAGGGCTCGGGACAGGGGTTGTTCCTCTGTCCTGGTCCTATTAGATCTCTCAGCGGCTTTTGATACCATCGACCATGGAATCATGCTGCGCCGGCTGGAGGGGTTGGGAGTGGGAGGCACCGTTCTACGGTGGTTCTCCTCTTATCTCTCTGACTGGTTGCAGTCCATGTTGGCTGGGGGGCAGAGATCGACCTCGAGGCATCTTGTTTGTGGGGTGTCGCAAGGGTCGGTCCTCTCGCCTCTCCTGTTCAACATTTATGTGAAGCCGCTGGGTGAGATCATCCGTGGATTTGGGGTGAGGTGCCATCTGTACCCTGATGATACTCAGCTGTACATCTCCACCCCAGACCACCCCAATGATGCCCTTAAAGTGATGTCCCGGTGCCTGGAGGCCGTGCGGGTCTGGATGGGGAGGAACAGGCTCCGACAACCCCTCCAAGACCGAGTGGCCGTGGCTGCCGGCGTCCCGATATAGCCAGCTGGTGCCATCACTAGCTATTGGCCATTGGCCCCCATGGAGACGGCTCATAACTTGGGCGTCCTCCTGGATGCACGGCTGTCTTTAGAAGAGCATATGACGGCCGTGGCCAGGGGGTCTTTCTATCAGGTTTGCCTGATATGCCAGTTGCGTCCCTTTCTGGATCGGGACTCCTTATGCATGCTCATTCATGCCCTCATCACCTCTCGCCTGGACTACTGCAATGCTCTCTACATGGGGCTCCCCTTGAGGAGCACCCGGAGGCTCCAGCTGGTCCAGAATGCAGCTGCGCGGGTTATTATGGGGGCGACATGGCACTCCCATGTAACACCTCTCCTGCGCAAGCTGCACTGGCTCCCGGTGGTCTTCCGGGTGCGCTTCAAGGTATTGGTTCTCATCTTTAAAGCGCTCCATGGCTTAGGGCCCGGGTATTTACGAGACGACCTTCTGCCACCCATAACCTCCCAGTGGCCAATTTGCTCCCACAGAGAGGGTCTCCTCAGGGTGCCATCGGCCAAGCAATGTCAACTGATGACCCCCAGGGGGACAGCCTTCTCAGTGGGGGCACCCACCCTCTGGAATGAGCTACCCCCAGGAATACGACTGATCCCGGACCTCTGTACTTTCTGTCGAGCTTTGAAGACCTTCCTATTTCAGCAAGCCGGGCTGGCTTAAAATTTTAATGGGTTATTTTATGGGCAAAGGGTTTTAAATTTTGGGAAGCCAAATTAATTTAATTCTGTTTTAATTTATTTTAATTTTTATATTGCATGTATTTTAATCTTGGCTGCTCACCACCCTGAGTCCTTTGGGAGAAGGACGGTATACAAATTTAATAAACCTAAACCTGATCCTAAATCATATCCCTGATGAATATACAGTAGAGATGACAAATAGATTTAAGGAATTAGATCTGATAGACAGAGTGCCTGAAGAACTATGGACGGAATTTCGCAATATTGTATAAGAGGTAGCAACTAAAACCATTCCAAAGAAAAAGAAATGAAGAAAACAAAATGTCTGTCTGAGGAAGCTTTACAAATAGCTAAGGAAAGAAGGGAAGTGAAAGGCAAGGGAGAAAGAGAAAGATACACCCAATTGAATGCAGAATTCCAGAGAATAGCTAGAAGAGATAAGAATGCCTTCTTAAATGAACAGTGTAAAGAAATAGAAGAAAACAATAGAATAGAAAGGACCAGAGATCTCTTCAAGAAAATTGGAGATATGAAGAGAATGTTTATATGCAAAATGGGCATGATAAAGGACCAAAATGGTAGGGACCTAACAGAGGCAGAAGAAATTAAGAAGAGGTGGCAAAATTACACAGAAGAACTATACAAGAACGAGCTTAATGTCCCTGATAACCATGATGGTTAACCACTGACTTCGAACCAGACATCCTGGAATGTGAAGTCAAATGGGCCTTAGGAAATCTGAACAACAACAAAGCTAGTGGAGGTGACAGTATTCCAGCTGAGCTATTCAAAATCTTAAAAGACATTGCAGTAAAAGTGCTACACTCAATTTGCCAGCAAATTTGGAAAACTCAACAGTGGCCAGAGGATTGGAAAAGGTCAGTTTACATTCCAATTCCAAAGAAGGGCAATGCCAAAGAATGTTCTACCTACCTCATCATTGCACTCATTTCACATGCTAGCAAAGTTATGCTCAAAATCCTACAAGCTAGGCTCCAGCAGTATGTGGACTGAGAACTACCAGAAGTGTAGGCAGGATTTCAAAGAGGCAGAGGAACTAGAGATAAAATTGCCAACATATGCTGGATCATGGAAAAAGCTAGGGAGTTCCAGAAAAACATCTACTTCTGCTTCATTGACTATGCTAAAGCCTTTGACTGTGTGGATCACAACAAATTGTGGCAAGTTCTTAAAGAGATGGGAGTACCAGACCATCTTATTTGTCTCTTGAGAAACCTATATGCGAGTCAAGAAGCAACAGTGAGAACTGGAATCACTGATTGGTTCAAAATTGAGAAAGGAGTCCGGCAAGGCTGTATACTGTTGCCCTGCCTATTTAACTTATATGCAGAGCACATCATGAGAAAGGTGGAGCTAGATGAATCACAAGTTGGAATGAAGATTTCTGGGAGAAATATCAACAACCTCAGATATGCAGATGATACCACTCTAATGGCAGAAAGTGAAGAGCTGCTTGATGCAGGTGAAGGAGGAGAGTGCAAAAGTTGGCTTGAAACTCAACATTAAGAAAACTAAGATCATGACATCCAGCTCCTGGGAAGTAAAGCTATGGCAAATCTAGACAGCATAGTAAAAAGCAGAGACATCACTCTGCCAACAAAAGTGTCCATAATCAAGGCTATGGTTTTCCCAGTTGTAATGTATGACTGTAAAAGTTGGACCATAAGGAAGGCTGAGCATCAAAGAATTGAGGCCTTTGAAGTATGGTGCTGGAGAAGACTCCTGCGAGTCCCTTGGACTGCAAGGCGAACAAACCAGTCAGTCCTAGAGGAAATCAACCCTGACTGCTCTTTAGAAGGCCAGATCCTGAAGATGAAACTCAAATACTTTGGCCATCTAATGAGAAGGAAGGACTCACTGGAGAAGAGCCTAATGCTCAGAACAATTGAGGACAAAAGAAGAATGGGATGACAGAGAGTGAGGTGGCTGGATGGAGTCACTGAAGCAGTCGGCGTGATCTTAAATGGACTCTGGTAGAGGACAGGAAAGTCTAGAGGAACGTTGTCTGTGGGGTCATGATGGGTCAGACACGACTTTGTGACTAACAACAACAACAACAACAACAACAACAACAACAACAACCTAACTTACTGAAGTAATAATGAGTATTAACCTAAAACTATTTTATATTGTATGCATGTTTTGCCATAAATAAAAACAGAAACTAGAATTTTGTAATTAAAAATAAGCCGGATTCTATGGTCTCATCATTCCTTATCACTATGAAAATTATCTCAAATTAGGAAAATATATTTATTTACTATTGGATCAGTTTATATGGCCACTCAACCAATGTTCAACTCAGGATGGAGTAAAAAAATAAAAGTAGTAAACAATAAAAAGACATTGACATAATAAAGCATATTGCATTAGAGGAAATTTCAAACAACTAAAAACAACCAAAAATAATTTTTAAAAAACAGTTAAGAAGGACATAAAATCTCCTGACTCAGGGGAAAAAGAGGTTTTTAGATCTTCCAAAAGGCAGGTGGGCTCAAGACTCTGATGTCCTGGGCCCATAGGCCAGCCGATATGTTTTGTTATTATCATAGGGATATATTTCAAAAGGCAACTGGACTTCCTTGTTCAGTTATCAAGAAAGTCCAGTTGCCTTTTGAAAAGCACCTTTGGGACTATCATGACCTGTTTGATAAAGAATTTCCATAGATGCTAGGAAAAATATAAAGATTCAGAAAATCTTTTTGTTTAGCTATTAGAAATTTTGTAATCATAAAATTCTCTTTAATTTCATTTTAGCCACATTTATTGCCACACATCATATAGCTATTTTTGGAGGTTGTTGATTTGAATGTTTAGTGAAATCACTGCGTCCCTTTCTGGATCGGGACGCCTTGCACACGGTCACTCACACCCTTGTTACCTCTCGGCTGGGCTACTGTAATGCTCTCTACATGGGGCTCCCCTTGAAGAGCATTCAGAGGCTCCAACTGGTCCAGAATGTGGCCACGCGGCAACCCGTTGTGCTCATGTAACACCTCTCCTGCGCGAGCTGCACTGGCTCCCAGTGGTCTTCCGGATGTGATTAAAGGTGTTGGTTACCATCTTTAAAGCACTCCATGGCTCAGGACCTGGGTACTTACGAGACCGCCTTCTGCCACCAATAGCCTCCCACCGACTAGTTTGCTCCCACAGAGAGGGACTCCTCAGGGTGCCGTCGGCCAAACTATGTCGGCTGGCGACACCCAGGGGGAGAGCCTTCTCTGTGGGAGCTCCTGCCCTTTGGAATGAACTGCCCCTGGAAATACGCACAATCTCTGACCTCCGAGTTTTTCGCTGTGCCCTCAAGACCCTGCTCTTCCAACAGGCAGGGCTATCTTTGTAAAGTAGTTTTAAATTCGAAGTTTTAAAATTTGTGGGTTTTTAATGAAACTTGGCCGTAAATGTAATAATTTAAATAATTTTTAAATTTAATTGGGATTTGTATTGTGTTTTTTACTTGGCTGTGCACCGCCCCGAGTCCTTCGGGAGAGGGGCGGTATAGAAATAAAATTATCTATCTATCTATATATCTATTGAAAATGACTTGGCCAATGAAGAAAAAAAATACGCCTAGAATAAACCATCTTCTTGCTTTTTTCTTCTTTGTTTTTATTCTAAGCCTAGTATTTTGTAACTGCTCTCTGAAATGTCAAGTGTTAGAAATGCTTCACTTCATTCAGCCAATCCTTCTTAAACTAGATTTGATCAAAATGCCTTTTATCTCCAGTTGGTATGTAAATTGATCATAGATATACGCTTGTTAAAGCGGGATGAGACAAATTCCAGATAAGGATTTTAAATATTTTTCAATTCAATTCAAATCTTTATTGTCAGTACACAACATATGTACAATGATATTGGCTGAGTGCACCCCCCCCCCCAACACAATACAACTCACAGTGAAGACAGAAAATCCCTAACCCAATAAATCATATTAACAAAACACCCAGTCCTATTGCACCAGTATGAACATGTTACACATTGCGCCGGCCGTGCAGTCCATCATACTACATAGTTATGATGTTATTTCTCATTTAGGAGTCTGACAGCCCACGGATAAAAACTGTTCTTCAGCCTGTTTGTGCGGCTGGCTATACTTCTATATCTCCTTCCCGATGGTAGGAGGGTAAAGAAGTGGTGACCAGGGTGAGAGTCGTCCCTGAGAATTTTCCTCACTCTTCTAAGGCAACGAGCCCTAGCGATCTCATCTAGTGGTATCAGGGGACAGCCCACGATGTTTTGTGCTGTACTCACCACCCTCTGTGATGTTTTTCTATCCGCGGTTGTGATACCAACATGCCATATTTTTTTCCAAATATTTTTCCACTGGGGAAGAAGGCTGCTCTATTTTGTACAGTTGTGTGTGTATGTAATTAATAGTGATTTTTCTCAGCCTAAACCAGCATGCAGCAGGAAGTGATGTGTGTGAGAATCCTTCCACATATGGAATAGGGATTTTTGTGAAGAAGGGGAAAAATGTGGAACCAGGGAACTACAGACCAATCAATTTGACATCAATACTTGGGAAAATTCTGGAAAAGATAATCAAGCAACAGATTTGTGACAACCTAGAAATGAACAAAGTAATTAATGGAAGTCAGCATGAGCTTGTTAAAGTTGTTTGCCAAACAAACTTATTGCCTTCTTTGATAATGTGATTAAATTAGTGGAGCAAGGAAATGCTGTGGATATGGTATAATTAGACTTCTGTAAGGTAAGAGTAGAGGACAGCCTGTTTTTTTGTAAGATAGAACAATGTGCAATACTGTAGATCAGGGGTATCAAACTCAAGGGCCGTGGGCCGGCTGCTTAGATCTGGCCCGCGGGGCTGGCTTGGAAGTATCAAAGGACCATTTTGGCCTCTGCTGGCCAAAATGGGCCACGGGGGGGGGGGGGGGCATGACCCATTTTCAGCCTCCATGGTCTCCTGCAGCACTCTGCTAGCCAAAAACGAGTTGTGCAAAAAACCCTCAAGAAAGGATGAGTTAGAAGGACTAACTGAAGCCATAAGGAGGTTTAAAAAAGTAAAAATTAATTTACTATAGTAATGCCTTGCCACTCTCCTCCATGAAGTTTTATTACTTCTCTTAAGGAAAGGAATCTGAGAGTATTTATAGTTGAACGATATTTGAGAGTGAAATGTAGAAATTACTATCCCAAACACAAAATCCTCTTTGGAATTTTTAAAAGATTCGTTAGAAAATCTAGGTAAGCATTCCCTTCATCTTCACCTGTAAATATCTCCAAACAGCTCTGTGAGTCAAAGGATAATGAGTGTATGCTACAATTCAAAAATAACGTGAGTCTCTGTCTTACAACCATTTGTTTAGTATCTGTTCACACCCACGATGGCCATGCCCACATGGCCATGCCCACCCATGGCCACACACCCCACCATTATCCCTGGGCCTCTGAAGTCAAACACAAACCCTGATGTGACCCTTAATAAAATGCTGTAGATCAGGTGTGGGCAACTATGGCCCTTTTATGACTTGTGGACTTCAACTCCCAGAATTCCTGAGCCAGCCATGTTAGCTCAGGAATTCTGGGAGTTGAAGTCCACAAGTCATAAAAGAGCCATAGTTGCCCATCTCTGCTGTAGATGGTATCACTGCTGTAGATGGTATCACCACCAGATGGGTTTGCAATTGGCTGACTAATCATACTCAGCATGTAGTTCTCAATTGAACTATAACTACATGCAGTGGGGTACCTCAAGGTTCTGTCTTGGTCCCAGTGCATTTCAGCATCTTCATAAATGATCTAGAGGAGGGGATAAAAGAAGTTAATTTAATTTAAAAATACCGGTTTAAATAAATGTAAGCAATAATTTCCAAAATTTCAAAAAAAGGAAAAATACTTAATTACTGATTACTGGCTGGGGGCAATGGAAGGGAAAGGGAGTTACTAGGAGTGACTTCTTTAAGATTTTTTTTAATGCTTTATTTTTTAAAACTTTGCTTTGGTATTTCATTTATATATATATATATATATATATATATATATATATATATATATATATATATATATATATATGCTACTTTTTGTTATCAGCTTGAATGTAACAATGTAAAGTTGTTTTTGTTTAACATGAAACTTAACAATATGTTTATAGTAAACATAGTAAACTTTCATGTTAAAACAAAAACAATCAAGGAAAACTAGTTTAAACATTTCATCAGCTATTGTGGTTTTCTCAAATTGCTGCTTGAATTGGGACAAAAGTACTCATATTCTGGGAATATTTAATCTAACAAGAATGGACAGAGATTACAATATTTTACAATAGATTAGAAAACTGGTTTTGAATTGTTTTTGAGATTTGTCTATTGACAAGAAGGCCACTAACCTAAGGGCTAAGCTTTGGACATTACTGTATAAATAATTGTCACAAAACAAGTTGCCTCTTGAATTGAAGTAGATTCCCCCAAGAAAAAAGTTGAATCGATGATAGCCAAACTATAGATTTAATTCTGCAGCACTGTGACATTTGATCTAACAGAGCTTTAGTAAATAATAAAGAATGCATCAAAGTATACTGGTGAATTAAGGATCCCAAGAGACATAGATTCTCAGGTCAAAAGGTATAGAGGTATACTTGTTCAGTTGAATTAAATAAACCTGAATCAACATCACCTGAAACTATATGCATACTGTATATTGTATAGTGGAGATTTTAAGCCTTCTACTTGACTTTTCATAAATCAACATGACTTAGAAATCCACTTTTTGGGATCTTAAAATTGGAAACGAGTTGTTTCTTCTAGATTAAAGGATACCATAATTTATACCTTGCAGAAAAATCACTTCTTTTCTGATCTCCTGTAAATAATTATAGGCAGGAATATGATTAGATCCCTTTGAATCTGCATAACTGAATGTGCAATTCAGAATAACTTCAACTTCTTTTGGAGAAGAAAGGTTTCTAGAATTCATACAAATTTGATTCTGTTAGATCCAGGAGGTTATATAACATTCTGATTTTAATCCCTTTACAATCTTGTTCTTATTTATGGTTAATTATTTAAGTATTTTGCATGGTTTTATAATATGTTTTAATTGCTTGTTTTATTATATACTGTCAAAAGTCATCTTGTGTAAGACAGAAAGCACGAGAGAGAGAGGGAGGGAGATAGAGTACATGAACTCTTGGTAAATCTGGTAAGCAGTTTTATGTTACATGACATCATGACATTAACTACTTTTAGTTTATTACCTAGATTCTATTGTAGTATTTTATTAATAGACTTTGGTTTCCTTATTATTCTTTCTTCTGATTTTATTTTAGCATTCCAATTTGTAGCTGTTCACACTTCAAATAATTATAGTAGCATAGAACAAAATCAGTTAATTCTAAAGTTCAGAACATTTGAAATGTATGTTTATTTTCACAGGTACCTGCTAAATTAAAAATATAGGGAGAAAAGATAGTCAAAGTGTTAGAGAATTGGACTAAAGTCAAACTGTTTATTTATGAAGCCATAGCTATAAGATACTGTTCTACCTCAAAAAATCAGTAAAAAGTAGAAGTGAAGGAACATGTAATTAACCCTGAAGTATTATGAGGTAGAATGAAATAGCAAATAACTATTTGTTTAATGAACTAGAGAAGAAATAATCTGGCATGTAATTATTTTCAACTTTATTTCCTCCCTGTACAACAATTGTAGACCTTCTCTGTATGAAAATATTGTTCTTCAGCTTTTTCCTGATGAAATGTCATGAAATTAGAGTATAGTAAATAAATAATTTCCACACACTTCTTAAACAGAAGCTTCCTTCACTACCCTTTTGTTCTTTTTTAGAAAAGGAATGAATTGCTGACTATGTTTACTTATTTTAATATGACATGCAATAAGAGCCTGCCAAAATTTTGACCTTTAAGAATGCGTCATGGTCCGTTAAAAACTATAGAACTGTCTCTATAGTTTTCCCTCAGAACAGAGTTCCATTCTGATGAGGCTTTAGTATCTTTATTAAAGGCCAGAATGAGTATAAATGCTCACATTAAGATTATTTAACTTTGCACAACCCATATTGCTTCTGTGGCTCTTACTTTCTTCAATGTCTTGCTATTATAACATATAGTACATTATATCACATTGTAAAAGTGCTAGGTAAAAGAAAAAGTAGGTGTACCTTTTATTAAGTATTTGGGGGTGCAGATAACTAGCAATTTGAACTGGTTTCTCCACACATCATCCTTAGTGAATTGTGCAAACCTGCCTCTGCATTTCCTGTGTCAGATGAAGAGAGCACATCACCTCCTTCTTCTCCTGGCCACTTTTTACCGAGGCATAATTGAGAACATTTTAACAAACTGCATCACTGTTTGGTTTGGTGGCAGCAGTGCCTCGGATAGAAAGTCCATACAGAGAACAGTAAGGACAGCCAAGAAGATTGTAGGACACTTTCTTCCTGTCATTCAGGATACTTCTTTTAAGTGCTATATGCTTAGAGCTCAAAGCTTTGTTCGAGATCCCACACACCCACTTTATGGTCTGTTTCTGTTGCTCCCTTCTGGGAGGAGGTTTCGAAGTATTTCTAGCAAGACTAGCAGATTTTGAAACAGCTTTGTTCCCTATGCCATCCGTCTGGTAAACTGGCAAGATTTGTTTTTCTTGCCATGTACCAGTGGTGGGTTGCCCCCAGTTCGGACCGGTTCTATAGAACTGGTAGTAAAACTGGCGGGAGGCTCTGCCCACTGACCCTGATGTCATCAGAAGCGATCTATGCATGCGCAGAAGTAAGGCACGTGTGTGAGCAAAGCGTGCACGTGCATGTGATCCTGTTGCGAACCAGTAGTAAAGGTAAGTAGAACCCACCCCTGCCATGTACATGTATACATCCAAACTAGACTGTGGTTTCTCTGTGTCACATATTATATGTGGGTATATGCATAATTTTGTATTGATTGATTGATTGAGTCATGTTTATATAGTGTATATTGGAGGTGGCGACCCTTTGAAAGCTATATGCAATGAAATTTCATTTTAATGTATGCCAATTAGTGTATATAGTGTATAGCGTACATTCAAAGTGACAATAAAGTTATTCTATGTTTTAAGTCTAAGTCTTACTAAGCCGATTGAGGAAATTAGTATATTACAGTATATTTTGGAACCCTGTTATCCCACTGCCAGAATCTGGCAAAAAAATAATTTTATCAATAAGATGGTTTTTTACATAAAACCTTATATGTGTAAGGGTAGGAATAGAAGTCAAAGTTCCCATTAGAACTTTTAATAAAGTCCAAAGCTCTAATAACCATGAAAAAAATTTAGCCTTTTTTTTTCCAGCCTCACATGTTTGTTTATTCATGTCTGGAGCATCACAATTTAAAGAAGGTATACTATGTGATATACAATTTAAAATTTAAAATACAAAATTAAAATATGTACAAATTAAACAGGTCTTGCCCAGAAACTAGCAACATTAATTGTGTTCTGTTGCGGTGCCATGAGGTCTCCAGGTATACACTGATCGGGGCACAAAGGACAGGTATATGTGTTGTCTGCATTTCACCACAATCACAAAGAGCAGAAGCAACTGCAGCCTCACGTGAACAACATCTACATATTTAAAACCACCCCATTAAGAAATTATAATACTGATGGATTATATAGCATACAAGACTGGGTAGAAAATTGATATCACAGTTAAAAGGAACAAGTGTCAAAACTGCCTAGAGAAAACGAGAAATGTTAAGGAACATAAATTTTCAGGAGAATGAATTGCAAAGAAGAGATCACACTAAAAAAAACATATTTACCAAATATTAGAGATGTATAGGCTGCTTTGACCCCAGAGTATTTCCTCTAAAGCTCTTATAGCTGCAGAAAGTGAGTGTGGTATTAGCTAAAATGCATATTAAAGATATCAGAGTGCTGGTGATGCAAGTAAAACCAAGCACAGTCTGCAGTCACAGGCCTTGGGATTCATTTCATTTACTCACAATGAATCAACATAGATTCCTCATTCCAATATTTTTTTATTATTACGGTATGTATAGGGAATTAATTTTAGAAAATCTTAAGTTTTATGGAATTTATCATTATTCATTTTTTTTTTTTTTGGTAACATAATGTAGAATTTACTAAAAAGCCTCCCAATTATTTACAGAAAATTTTCAAATATGTTATTTAAAATAGTTGCCAAATAGTTTATAAACCAAGCTTCTGTATCTTGCGTCTTATTCTACAATTATTTATGCAATCATTAACAGTATTTTTAAACTATTTAAAGCACGACACAAAAGAAAAAGTGTAGAGGAAAAGATTTTTTCTAAAGAAATCAAAAGTCTTCAGATACTGGGGGGGAGGGAGAGGGGAAGGGGTGGGGAAAGGTGGGGGGGAATTTGTTTGTAAAACATTTTAAAACTTTTCAATAAAAAAAAAGTCTTCAGATACAGAAGAACAGGTTATGTGAAATGAAGGTTATGTTACTATGATTGATATTAAGCTCTGGCGCTTTCCATACCATCCTCCCTAAACTGAGCAGGAGGATTTGAAATTAAAACATTATCATGTTCAGTTTAATGCATCTGAAGGCAAACTAGACTTGGGCTAAATAAGCTTGGACTGTAATGAGTTTTGTCTGTCTGTCAAGAGTTTTAGTCTCTGTTGCAACAGACTAACATAGATATCTTCCAGAATCTCTATCAAACAGAGCTAGTCACAGTAGTAGGAATACTGTATTATGAATTCTGTCTAGCCACAATCACTGAAATAGCAGTTATTGAAACAAAAGTGCTATAGCTCATCCAGAAAATACTTATGCTAACCTTATAAGATTGGATAGTTGTTAGTTTCAGGAAATTCTTCTCAATATCTAACCTTTTCAAATGAAGCTTGGCAAAGTAGTGGATGACAACTTTTCATGATCAGGAAGGAATTCATGCTTCTGTTAATACATCATGAAATATGACTTGCCTTTTTAAGCAATTGAAATGCTTAATGACTGGCTTATATTGTAATCTGTTAGAACGCCCAACTGTTATTCACACATATTACTGCCAAGTCAGGCCTCTCCTATTCTGTACTTTTGTTTAGAATTTTTTTCTCCCCAGAGACAAAACTTTATATTTCTCCCTACTAAATTTCATCCTGTTCATTTCAGTCTGGAATTTAGTTGTATCTATATCTTTTTTCAACTTCTAAAGTAATATTTTAGAAATTCTTATCCAAAGAAATATTAGTTCCTCTGAAAATAATTATTATTCTTAGGCATCTGCATTCTAATGGGAAAGAGCATCTTTTAATTCATATATTTTGTAAAATGTTTCCAGAAAACATTTTCTTGCTTGTTTGGGATGAAGAGTGTTCTAGTGATGAACAATTCTGAGTGACATATGTTCCAGGCTCTGTGAACTGGGTTAAAAGCAATAAAATATAAAGAAATAGTTCAGTAATATCCAGAATTGAAATCTGTCAAGCCTCAGTTTTTGATAGAAGTATTGAACTGGAACGCTTTTAAAATTGCTTCCTTTAAAACTTAGAAGCCAACTTTAAAAAAAAAATAATGGTGAAAACAGCATATCTCATAGGATAACTACCAATTCTAATAGTGATAAGATCCAGACGCTGTATAAAAATATTTTTTTATTATGAAAGAAGGGAATATATGTAAATACTTTTTAAAAACTACAGTCCAGAAACAGTTTGACCCAATACTGCTTCTCTAAAATTGTTTTACCCAAAATAATGTTCAGACGATGACATCTATAGCAAAGGGCTGCAGCAAAGTAAAATGTAGAAGTACACAGATAGAAGCAAAAGATGCAGTGCATTTACATGTATGTGCAGCTATGTATATAAACTGTATTTAAATACAACTATTTTCCTATAAATACTTTGGTATCAGGAAAGAAATTTGGTAGGAGGAAAAGACAATTATATTTTACAAAAAAATGCAAGATTAGTTCCAACATAATAAAACATCATTAGACTCTGCTACTGAACATTTGGATTCTCTTCCAAATAATCCCTCAGAATGCCTCTGAAGATTGTAGTCATACTATATGATAATTTTGAAAATGTAGGTTTTTAAAATATATAAGAGTATGCAAAAATTTGAAATATAAAAAACAGATAATGGTTTCAAGATGTCACAGCCAACTTTTTAATAAAATGTTAAGTTTCAGAAATACTAAGTTGAGAAAATGTAAACTAAGAGTTGAAAATATTTGCATTTTTGCAAAAAAGTATTTCTAAGCCACACTGGCAAATAATTGAAACCTACAGTTCAAACACAGATAGCATAAACCTTAATTTGTTAGTGAATTCTAATCCCACTTTAGCCATGAAAGCCAGCTGGATGATCTTGGGCCAATCACTGTTAATACTGTAAAGCTCTCAGAAACATGAGTGGATTTATAAAATGGAAGACTAATTCACTTGATCTGATTGTAAAATTTCATAAACAAGGCAGAGTACAAAATGCAAAATAGTAGCCATGTCCAGAAGCACTCCTGAAGATATTAACATCCCTTCTACCCAGGGGTGAAATGCTCCCGGTTGGGACTGGATCGCCTGATCCAGTAGCGATGGTGGCGGGTGGTTCGGAGAACCAGTAGCAAAAATCCCTGCCCCCCCCATGCCCAGCTGAGCTGTGAGATCATCAGAGGCTTTTTTTTTTTACTTTTAAAAGCATTTTTTCTACGACCTCTTCGGCCGAAAAAATGCTTTTAAAAATAATTTAAAAAAGCCTCTGATGATCGCTTGGCTCAGCTGGGATCGTCAGAGGCTTTTAAAAGCATTTTTTCTACAACCTCTTCGGCCGAAAAAATGCTTTTAAAAGTTAAAAAAAAAAGCCTCTGATGATCACGCGGCTCAGCTGGGCATGGGGGTGGGCAGGGATTTTTTCTACAACCTCTTTGGCCGAAAAAATGCTTTTAAAAATAAAAAAAAAAAAAAGAGGTTGTAGAAAAAAAATGCCTTTAAAAGCCTCTGATGATCCCAGCTGAGTTGCCTGATTGTCAGAGGCTTTTAAGGTTGTAGAAAAAAATGCTTTTAAAAGAAAAAAAAAAGTTGGCCATGCCCACTCAGTCACATTAACCCCCCCCCCCACCAAGCCACACCCGCAGAACTGGTAGTATCAAATTTTACATTTCACCACTGCTTCTGCCTGATCTACCACTGTCTCCTGTCATCAGTTAAGATCTACCGTATTTTGAGTCTATTATATAGCTCAGGATATCAAAGAGAAAAATAACTAGAAGTTTTTAAGAAGAGATTGAACAACTATTTGTCTGAAATGGTACAGGGTTTCCTACTTGAGCCAGGCAGTTGGACACCTCCAAGGTCCCTTCCAACTCTGTTAATTTTGTTATAGTATCTCTTCATTATGCTTCAGTTGGAATGCTCCTCATCTAGAACATTTCACTACATATCTGCTTTGATGTTTTTATTTGGAGGGCATTCAAGTAATGGATTCCCTTTTTTTAATGTTTTCCTTAACTTGGAGCCTTATATACAGGTTGCAGTATAATTCTCAGAAGTGATACACCCAGTTTTGGGGAATGTAGTCTGTATATCTGGAAAGCACCAAGCTGAGTTGGGTTGTTGTAATTTCCTTACCAGTCGGTTACATTTTTATAATGTCAAGCCTGGTTTGGGGGTTTCTTCCTCACAGATTTTATAAATAACACAGACCAGTCTTTATTTTTGGATAAGCAATTCAGTTTTTGCTAATATTTCTATTGTAGTTTTGGAAAGCAAATACTGGTAATCAGTTCTCTCTTTTTGTTTCTGAAGTCACACTATACTTTTCATTTTAAAATGGAAAATACTAAATTTATTAACTCTCTTGACTTCATTTGACCATTGCTATCCCATATAATAGACATCTGAATTACATCATGTCTATGTCTGCTAGGATAATAAATCGAGAAACAATTGGCTCTTAAACCAAGGAGCTCAATTTCCATTAAGATATGCTATAAGTATTTAATAAAAATTGTCTTTTTCCTAAAAAAATGCATTTTCCATTAATGTTGCTTAGTATAGTATTTCATATCTACCTGTTTCCATAATTTTATGGCGACCTAGAATAATTCATATAATAAATCTTAGCTCCTTGAACAAATGGAGGAAATCTTAATTGCCCATAAATCTTAATTGTCCCATAAATAAAACTGTGATAACTATTACTCATTGGATGTTTTCAGCCATTCAATTGCTATTTGAAATTTTATGAACTGAGGATGACCTCTGAATGTTCCCTTGTGTTTGGATGGAGAATGTTTGTCTGAAATCACCCTTACAGGGTTAATATCCTGGTAATATAACAACTATATGATCTGCTGGTTTTAAAAGATAATTATGCATAACAAAGATAGTAACCATATATTTTCCTAGATTAATTGGTTTATACTGAGCATTAAGTTTGCAGTAATTGTACTTTAGGAACAAAAATTATTCCCAAATTGGTTTATGACAATATTTATGGCCTATAAATAATATTCTTTATTACCATTTCTATTTTCTCTCATAACAAGAATAAATGTTTGATAAAGCTTACTCTCTCCTATGTTAAAGGCAAGAATCACATCTAGAAAAATCATGCGACTGTCCTTCATGACTAAGCTTCCCAATAACTACAATTTAGATAATCTGTTCAATAAAAATATAATTTATCTATGTTTAATGTTTATCTAAAATTTTAAAAAAGGAATAATTAGGAAGAATGTTTTATCCATAGTTCCAAAAAGACAGGGAGAGAGCTTTATTTTCTTTATAAATTATAAAATTTAAGCACCTGAATGCTATCTTTGAACCCAGATAGTTGCTAAGTGAAAACTAAATCTGCAATTATAGCCACTTCCTCCAGACCCCAGAAAGGAAGGAATATAACTATATTATAAGGTGGTCAAAGGCATTTCTAAAGACTTTCAAGAAACTCTAAATCAGGATTAATTCTCATATAACAACAAATGGTGGAAATAATGTCCAAGCATTCCTACCAGCTATAAAATAAAGCTCCCTTTTCCTCAAAATGAGCTAATTTTATTCAGGTCACTAAATAAATTGCATTACCTTAGCTAATTTTTTTAAAAAATCACATTAATTTTGATATTCACCAGAAGTAGGCACTGTGAAATGTTTTTAATGGTCAACAATGGACTAAAATAATGAACCATACACTCATTAAAAATTAGTTTTAGCATATCTACCTACTCAGTTTTTCTTTTAAAATAATTGCTTTTATCCATTACCTCAGTGGAAATGGATGGATCCTTCTTTCCTTGAATAGAAGATGTTTCCTATCATAATCTACCACATTCTTCAGAATCTTCATAGTTTCCATCCTGCCAAGACCAAGGACTATTAATTTCTTATTAATGTTCTACATATACTTACAAGTGGTGTCAAAGATGAGTCAATTCTTCAATCTAGTATTCCCCAAAGGTGTTGGATTTAATCTTATTTCTTAGCCATCAACAGCATACTATTTCCCCTCAAAAAAAAATCCCAAAGAACATATTATAATTAGGAGATAATGATCCCTTTGTTGTATGATCAAGTTGCTTCTCCAGTATCATGAAGCTGACCAGTTGAACTGACAGTTGAATCACATTTTATTCATTAGCTAATGTATAGAGAAAAGTTCAAGGTAATTGTATTTACCTTGAGTATTTCCACAGTATTTCCTCCTCCTGTTTTTCCCCACAACCACCAAATGAGATAGGCTAGGCTTCAATAAATTAACTGACCCCAAATTAGTTTTCACGGCTGAATCTGGACTAGCCATTGCATCAAACTAGCCCTGTTTTATTATTTCTGAGAGAAGCACACTAGTTAGGAATAAGTGGTAGATCACATAATACACATAATTTTTCCCCATTGAACTGTTTAAAAACCTCTTTTATTTTCAAAGAAATTGAATGGTATTTCATATAGTTCATCACACAAACATATTTTACTAGCCCACTATGGACATAATAAATAAATGAAATCTTGCTAAGGCCAGCACCTTGGAAGCAGTTATAAACTTAACCCTAAATAATTTTATTAAATGGTTATTTTTGTCTTGAATTTAAATGGTACTAATGTACACCGCTAATGCAAGTTTTTGCATCTTTCTTTCCCCCACTCCCGCTTGCCCACCCCGACTTCTGTTAATTCTGTGTATCTTAGTATGGAGTATTGCCTAGCAGTTTAGTTCATCTGTGGCTGCTTCCTCTAGTCACTTGCACCCCTGCAGTTATGCACATATTATATCCAAGACCTCTGTTGACTACTAATGAAAGGGTGCACAATTTTAACAATAGTGGAGAAGTCATTAAATGCTTCTAGATTTGGCAGAATTGGTATTTTTTAGCTGATTCACAGCAATACACCCACACACCAGAAGCTGCTACGCAGCAGTTGGCAAAGAGGAATTAGCTTCAAAGATTCTGAATTAAATAATTTTTAGAAATAAAGAGCATGCAAAAAAAACCCTACGTTTTCAGTTTAGCTGTCTTCTGTTCTACCTAGGCTTTAGGGGACATTAACTTCCAGCCTTGACAAAAGTTTGTTTGTACATGCTAGGTTCAAAATTACAAAATAGACACTAACAATTCAAATCAAACAAAGGTGAGAATACTTTTAAAATATTTGGAGCCCCAAAGTTCCATACACAATATGCTGCTTCCTAGAATTGTGATCCTTTCCTTTCCTGATCTCCCCTATTGTGCGCATGAATAAGCACAAAAATAGCTGTACTTTGCTAACTACAGCTTAAAATACTTCATCTCACAAGACACCGATGAACATAAAAACAGCATGCTGGGTAGATGCAAAGTACAATGTGTATTATTATGACTCAATTCTCCCAGCTCCCTTTTATCCGTCAGCGAAGCATCTACTTTGGGGAAAAAGTAGGGGCACACAGCTGCTTGGGAAGATATGTCCCTTAATCCTCTATAAATCTGCAAAATGTATGGCTAGTAAAAGCTATTCTCTTAACACTATCCAGTTGGACTACTGTTGTAATGGAGCTATTTTGTCAGGGAGACAAAGTGCCTGGATTTAAAAATTGCATTAGCAGGGATAATAGCACCATCTACCATCCTGCTTAGCCTTCCCTATTTCTTAAACTTGGCTGCATTCCTCACAGTAGCTGGAAGCGAAATAGACAGTACTTATGTCTAAATACTTACAACAGTTATTCTTTCTGCAGTTCACAAGGTGGGGCAGTTTTGTATTGAATGGGAATAAAAGTTACTAGACAAAAGTTTACTAAACTACTAGTAAAGTAACAAAAGTTACTAAATTAAATTTTAAAAAAATATTTAACCCTCCCCCCTTTTTTTTGCAAAATCTCAAATGTTTTCTTATCCTAAGGAAAGTGTCTCATTTTTTTTTTCTTAAGAGTTTCTATCTTTTTCTCATGGTGACTAAGAATTTCTTTCAAAATTCTCTAAGTGGTGTTTTTGAGTTTATCTTGTTGATGGAAGGGACCTAAAAAGTTAGAACTGGCATTGTTTTTTAAAGATCTCTCCATCATTCTTCCCAGCCTGAAAAAAAAAATGTGATAGGAATGCCCTCAAATATCTTCCTTTAGATGTAACTAAAGCATGGAAGCCAGGAAGGAGACAAGACTGTTAGAAAGAAGACTGAATAATAAAAACCAGGACATTCACACATATAGTTACCCGCTATGAACTTAACACATATGAAGGACCATATTGCCCGAAGAGGATCTCACACATATTTACTTCACTGAAATAAAATAAAATAACTTTATTGCAGTCATTAAATAGCACAAGGTGAAATAAATTTTGAAACCAAAATTGCTGTCATTAATTTACTATCAGGGAGCTGGTAAAAAAAAGTGCAGGAAATAATGTATTTAACAACTCTAATTAAAACAATGAAACCTACAGTTGGGAGTCAGGGGGAATATAAATTTAATAAATGATAAATTGCTATTATTAAAATACTGGGAACTTACAGTGGTCAGTCTACGATTAATGCATGGGAAGATTCTGCAGCAGACTATAGAGGTGGATTTAAAAATATTTTGAAAAAAACTTTTTAATTAGAATTCACCATTGCCAGAGCTAATTTTATCTCATTTTTTTAGTAGTAACTTCTGATATATTGTGAGCATTCTATGATAACGGTGGATGGCTAATACATTAGAAGATAGATATAGAATTTTCACACTTAGGAAACAAAGATCACGTACACAGGTATTGTGGGAGAATCTTGTGATCAATATTTCTGAACAGTTGATTGCATACTGGTATTTTGAGATGGCTGAAAAAAAAAGCAAATGCATCCATAAGTGTAAATTTTCAGACCCAAGGTAAGTATTCATTTCATTTTATTCTAAATTGGTAGATCCCATCACACATTTTATGTCCAATTTTAGGCATCACACTTTAAAGAAAATTTAGACAAACGTTTAAAGAGTTGGTAAAGAGGACCTTACAAGCCTATGAAAACTTTAATGACTTTCAACTGGAAGGACACTTGGCAATCAAAATTTAATTGCAGTATGTTGCTTGAAGCACAGAATGTGCACTAATTCCAGCATACCATTTCTATAGCAACACATTTTTCTCATATTAATTTATTGCCAACTGAAGTAATGTAGTGAACTGTGATCCAAAGCACCCTTTTTGTTATAATAAATGGTTATCTATGAAGTAATTTTTTAAATCTGCTATTCACTTCAAATTGACATTAAAATTTTGTCATCTATTAAGATCAACTTGCAAGATGAATTTGCTACTAGTTTGTAGGATACAAATATTGGAAAGCCATTACATGTTTTGACAGTTTGGAGGATTTTGCAGGATTTCTGTGATATACAGCCGTTTTCCAACTGTTAATGTATCTTTCATTTTGAATAAAGCTTAAATGACTACATTTAACTTCACTACAGTGAAGAATATGATTACTGAGAAATATGAAATACTAACTGGACAATTTCTGATAGACCAATGCTCACACAGCTCTTTCATTAGGTAATTTATCTACATTTCCTAGTATTTCCTTTTATTTGAGGGTACTGCTTAATTTTACTATACATTCATCATGTCATTATTTTATATTTCCCATTTTTTTTTAAAAAAATACTCTGTGCTTGTAAGTTGTCAACTAGAAAACAGCATCCCCACAGAAATTATGCACATACCAAGCCACTGTTTATTATTTCATAGACATTCCAATCTATGTTTAAACATATACAATTATCTCAAGACTGGGTAGCAATCCACATGCACAGTAAGATTTTCCTTCCCCACTATGGTCTCTTCTGCACATCCCTCCCCCCAGAACATAATCTGTGGAATAACATGGGATGAAGCCAACCGGCAACAATGAGGCAGAGAAACTGGATGATGTTCAGAGTGTTGCCTATGGGTAATGTCAGGTTGTCTATGGATGAAACCAAGACATCAGTCAAGATGACACAGTGATATATATGTCAATATTCGACTGACACATATTTCACAATTCACCTCAGTGAGATGCTTTGCCATCAGAGTAACTGCTGATTTTGCCAGCTCTCGCTTTGTATTTAAGTATCTTATCAGTATGTGCATAAAAGTGCTTTGTACTGTACTAGAACCCAAATGCATATTTTGGCTAGCCTGTGTGGCTCCTTCCATTCAATATTTTAATTAAAAAAACTGAAATCTTTGTCTTGTAGAAACTACTAGGATTTCCTGAGCTTGTGACACATCTTTTATTTTAAAGTAACAATTCTGATTGTTTTGGAGTTTATACTAACCACAACCTATGCTAAGACATGTTATGAAGAAAGAGAAAAAATAATGGACCCCATGGACCTGACCCAGTTAGTTCATGGCCCCACTCACAGGGGGGGACACACTCTGGACTTGATTTTTCTCTCTGGCCAGTGGTTGAGTGGTCTTATTATAGGGGATATAGACATGAAACCCTTGTCATGGTCAGATCACTCACTCCTTCGTCTGGACCTTCCAACCGCTAAATCCCACCACAGGGAGGCGGAGCCAATTAGGTGGGTCCGCCCCAGGCACCTGATGGATCCTGATAGGTTCCAGATGGAGCTTGGGCCATTTCCTGAAGATCTGGCACACGACTCGGCCGAGGACCTGGTGGCTGCCTGGGATCGAGCGGCTGGTGGGGCCTTGGATCGAGTCGTGCCTTTGCAGCCTCTGACCCGGTGTCGATCAGTCACGGCTCCTTGGTTCACCAAGGAGCTGAGGGAGATGAAACGCCGGAAAAGACGCATAGAGAGCGGTTGGAGGGCCAGTCTCGCTGAATCTGACCAAACACTGGTAAGGTCGCATATTAAGACCTACTTAGTGGCGATAAGTTTAATTACTTTTCCGTTCTTATTGTGTCATCAGAGAATCGTCCAGCCGCCCTGTTCAGGGTGACCCGCTCCCTGCTCCACCCGGCAGCGCAGGAGGACCCCTTGGAAGGCAGGGCCGAGGATATCTGTATGACAAAATCGCTCAGATCTGGGGGAATTTGGACTCTGACTGGGTAGATTCGGGCAGGGTGGCGAGGAATAGTCTTGAGAACGTTATCTGGGAAGAGTTTGACTCTGTGACCCCTGATGATGTGGACAGGATTCTGGGGAGACTTAGTGCGGCCACATGTTTACTGGATCCGTGTCCCTCCTGGTTAGTACTGGCTTCCCGGGAGGTTACACGAGGCTGGCTCCAGGGAATTATCAACGCTTCGTTGAGTGGGGGTTACTTCCCCACGGCCTTGAAAGAGGCGGTGGTGAGGCCTCTCCTCAAGAAGCCTTTCCTGGACCCGGCAGTATTAGCCAACTATCGTCCTGTCTCCAACCTTCGCTTTGTGGTGAAGGTTGTCGAGAGTGTGGTCGCATGACAGTTTCCGCAGTACCTGGAGGAAACGTCTTATCTAGATCCGTTCCAGTTGGGTTTCAGGCCCGGGCACAGCACGGAAACAGCATTGGTCGCGTTGGTAGATGATCTCTGGAGGGCTCGGGAAAGGGGGTGCTACTCTGTTCTGGCCGTTAGACCTCTCAGCAGCTTTTGATACCATCGACTATGGTATCATGCTGCACCGGTTGGAAGAGTTGGGGATGGGGGGCACCGTGTTATGGTGGTTCTCCTTTCTCTCAGATCGGTGCCCCCCATCCCCAACTCTTCCAAACAGTGTTTGTGTTGGCAGGGGGGCAGAGGTCGACCTCGAGGCCTCTCATTTGTGGAGTGCCTCTGGGGTTGGTCCTCTCGCCCCTTCTGTTCAACATTTTTGTGAAGCTGCTGGGTGAGATCATCCGTGGCTTTGGGGTGAAGTACCATCAGTACGCTGATGACACCCAGCTGTACATCTCCACCCCAGGCCACCCCAACGATACCCTTGAAGTGATGTCCCAGTGCCTGGAGGCCATATGGATCTGGATGGGGAGGAACAGGCTCAAGCTCAACCCTTCCAAGACTGAGTGGCTGTGGCTCCCGGAATCCCGATATAGTCAGTTGACTCCATCACTGACTATCGGGGGCGAGTCTTTGGCCCCCGCAGAGAGGGCGCGCAATCTGGGAGTCCTCCTGGATTCGCAGCTGTCCTTGGAGGAACATCTGACGGCTGTAGCCAGGGGGACCTTTTGTCAGGTTCGCCTGATTCGCCAGCTGCGGCCCTTTCTTGATCGGGATTCCCTGTGCACAGTCACTCATGCCCTCGTCACCTCGCGCCTGGACTACTGCAACGCTCTCTACATGGGGCTCCCCTTGAGGGGCACCCGAAGGCTCCAACTGGTCCAGAATGCGGCCGTGCGGGTAATTACAGGAGCCGCTTGGCACTCCCACATAACACCACTCCTGCGTGAGCTGCACTGGCTCCCAGTGGTCTTCCGGGTGCACTTCAAGGTGTTGGTTACCACCTTTAAAGCGCTCCATGGCATAGGACCTAGTTATCTTCGAGACCGCCTGCTGCTACCAACGGCCTCCCATCGACCTGTGTGCTCCCACAGAGAGGGCCTCCTCGGGGTGCCATCAGCCAAACAATGTAGGCTGGTGACCCCCCAGGGGGAGAGCCTTCTCTGTGGGGGCACCTACCCTCTGGAATCAGCTGCCCCCAGAGATAAGGAGAATCCAAGACCTCGGTGCCTTCCGCCGTGCCCTTAAAACCTTCTTTTTCCAGCAAGCCGGGCTGGCCTAACACTTTTTAAAATGTTTTTAATTGTCTGTTATTGTTTTTAATCATGGGGCCAAATTTATATATATCTTTTTAATTGTATTTTAATGTTTGTAGTTTATGTTTTTACTTGGCTGTTCACTGCCCTGAGTCCTCAGGGAGAAGGGCGGTATACAAATTTAAAAATAAATAAATAAATAAATGAATAAATAAATAAATAAATAAATAAAATAAATAAAATAAAATAAAGAATTCAGTAAGTTTGCTCATGTAAACATTTCTTCAACATCCATGGAGTTAACATATTTGGAAAAAAAAATGCTTAAAAAAACTAAAAACTAAAATACTCTTAGGTAATCCAGAGACAAATTGAGGAAGAAAATATAGTCACAGATATAAAAATGATGAGTTCAAATTTCAGATAAGAGATTTAGTTATCTTATCCTAACAAAGCTGTTAATGAAAACCATAGGAAATTTAGCAAAACAAGTATTTAATTGTAATGCCCAAATTTCTGCAATAAAAATCATGTTTGGAATTATACCAGAAACTTTCAAGCTGAAAATGAATTCTGAATTTATATGAAGAATTAATGCAATCAGTAATCTTTGTGTAAGTCACAAGTATGATTGTCACATGACAATCTGTCATGTATAACATGATGATGGGGGAGGGGAAGTACACCTCCAGCTAGTAGCTTGCTGAGGCATCTAAAGAAAAGATCCTTCAGGCCTGTGTTTTCTATCAGACTTATTTACCTCAAAGCTTTCTTTGGAGTTGCCATATGTTATGGACTTAGTCCCTACAATTCTAATCGTAAGAAATTCCTTTTGCTTATTACCCAAGAGACATTTTTTTCACTCTATCTTTTTTTGTTTGTATACCTGTTTTATTTCACCAAGCAGGAACATAAGAAGTTGTTTTATACCATGTCAGATCATTTCTTTAGCTACCTCATACCATGATGAAACCTTTTTTTTCCAGGATCCTTTTGCAGGTGTACCTTAAAATCCTGGGACTTTCAAAATGTCAAACATATGGTTTCTTGTTGCAAAGGATTTTATTCATTTTAGATATATCCTGCATTTAGTCAAGGAGCTGAAACATTCCGTTCTCTCTTTTCAACCTCAAACTCCATAGAAGTTACCTAAACAGTTGGTGGCTGATATTATGTGGTACAGGTCTATATTTTCCATATTAAAACATAATTACCATGATTGCAAATAAAATTGTAATGGTTTGCCATTCCTTATAATGTATTATCACAAGAAGGCAATTTAATCGGCGAGCAGCTTAAAAAGATACCTGGTATATATTGTGAGTTGCATTCAACCATAAAAGAGGTAAAAAAAATCCACCACCTTGGAAATGATTCTATAGGTTTTGCATTGATTTCTTAAAAAATAGATGACAGTTCAGAAACAGTTTCATTTTTCCTATATTAGAAGCATCACAGGATGGTGCTGATAACAATAACAAAAAAAATCAATGACAACAACAACAAAAAACACAGGACAAAGCTTTTCGATAGGGATATCTTTTGGGGATGAGTATTCCTGCTCGTCCCCATGATACAGAAAATCACTGTATCTATAGAGTGATTTATTAAAGTTTTTTTTTAAAAAAAAACATCAAATGCATGCATGCTCATACAAAAACACAAGTGGTATTTGCTAATTAATTCCCAATGCATTCTGGAACATTAATACTTATAGGGAAGCAGGAAGACAAAATGGGAATGTGCCACATACATTTACATAGAAAAAATGATTTGATGTGTGAAGTAAAATAATAGTCATCCAATTAATTTGTAATGCTTAAATACTCAGACCAATGGTTTTCTCTAGTAAAATTAGTCTGGTGACCAATATACCTGAGGCTCTCTTTAATATTTATCTATCAGTATTTTAACCGTTCTTTGAGAACAGACAGAACCGAGCACAGGTGGTTGCAAGTATTTTGCAGCCAAGCTCTTACATGCTTGCTTTCAAATAAGGAGTTTAGTGAGATTTGTTTCTGGAGTAATAAGCTATTCTTCTAACCAGCAATATTAGAATATAAGCTTCCATTGCTGGAAAAGTCCTTGTGTGTCCGTTATGTGCAACTCCTTAACCAAGCATCCTTGGTTAAAAGTCATGGCTTTTCCTATTCATTGTGTAGCTTCTTCAATTTTAGTTAACATTTCAATATTCTTTCCAAATTTAAAAGCTCCTTGTGATTACTTTGACTGAAAACACATGCGACGCACATGTAAAATCTGCAAAATAGATGCCAGTTTCCCTTACAGTGGTGCTCCAAGTAATTATTCACCGTTTAATATACGTTCAATCTCTTCCAGTCTTTTCAGTGCAGCAACTCTTTTTTTCTCTATCTCTTTTATTTCTTTTGTCGATTTCTTTTTTGTCTCTTTGTCTGTAGAGTTTTTATTTCCATGTTTTTTGGATTTCCTCTGCTCCTTGCTGCCATTAGAGTTCGTAGTCTGAGGGTTTTTTTGCTCACTTTTTACCTCTTTCAAGTGTTCAGATGGAGTTTTTTTTTCTTCCACAGATGCTACTTTTTCCGTATGAGTCACACTTGCGTCCCCTAACCTGAGGGAAGCAATTTTACTTCGGACAATGCTTAAATGGCGTTGGATGTATTCCTCATGTGGGGCTAAGGCCAGTGTTTCCACTAAGCATTTTTCTGCCTTTAATAAGTCTCGTTCTTCAAAATAAACCACACAGAGGTTGTGTTTTCCTTGTACATTGTTTGGATCCATTTTCAGAATTTTCTCAAAACATTGTTTTGCTCCCTGTATATCTTTCTTTTGGTTCATCAAAATGTCTCCCTTCAAAATCAAACCTTTGGTATGATCTGGGTAGTACCTCAGCAATTCCTCCAGCACGGGTAAAGCTTTCAGCTCTTTTGCAGTCTGAGAGTAAAGCAAGGCCAAGTTGAACAAAGCACTGCGGAAGCCTGGAAGTAGCTTTATGGCTTTTTTCATCCACATCTCAGCTTCATCATCTTTTTTATCATCCATTGCAAGCATGCCTAAGTTAAAATAACCATTAGCATCTTGAGATTCTTCTTTTATGTAACTTAGAAGTCTCTTTTTAGCTTCAGGCCTAAGGCTGGCCTCACCTAAAGCAACAAATGAACATTAATATGGACTATCCATGGCTCTGTAAACAGGACAATATCAACAGTCTTTACTACTTATGCTTGTAGATTTAGATTCATGATACTATAATTTTACAATTTGATATTTCTTATAGTCAGAAAGATCTGAAAGATCCATGGGAAGCGTATTACATACCCACTTTTTTCTCCCAACATCCATTATTACAATAATTTTTTTGCCCAACTGAGGTAAAAGATTTGGAATACCTATATAATTTGGGAGATTTCAATTAATTTCATTGATTTGAATGGAAAATAACAACTGATCCTTTCAAATATTGAAAAATAATTGGATGGGGGCCCAGGAAAATAACCCCCGTGATTCTATCCCCAGGCTTTTAAAATTATTACAATTTCCTGCTTCAAATCTTGTTTGTAATCCCCCGTTGGAATGTAACTTATTAAAATAACCTATTAGGGTTAAATCTCACCTTTCCTCCAGAACTCAAAGTGAAATATATACTACTTCCTCCTTCCTACTTTTTCCTGTAACAGCAACCCTATAGGGTAAGTTGAGCTGGAAGACAGTGATTTTCCATGACAAGATGTGGCCTTGAAGCTGCATCTCGTAGGTGTCTATTCAGTATCTTAACCACTGCACCAAAGATCACATTCAATCATTGTAGAAGAAGCACTGAAGACTCAATTCACAATGCAAGGACACAGTCTTGTGTTTAATTGTAAGGAGTACTTTACTTATAAGCTAAAATCTGACTTAAGAGGGAAAATTGTAAATAATATGGAACTCAGTTCTGCAAATGTATTCTTCAAAGCTAAAACTTTAGACAATCCATCCTGAAAGGGAAATATTTAACTTGCTTATAATTTGTATTGCTGAGACAGGATTGTATTCTAGAGTTATGTGACTTATCCTTTTTTTGAAAAAGCAATCCTGACTATTCATTAAAAAAAATAACTATGTTTTTCTATGGCCTAGTTTTAATGATATTTCATGTCATTTTGTGATTTGATCATGTCAGAGAGTCATTGATTATTACTAATTTTGGTTCAAAATTTTGTTATTGACATATATCAATCACGTTGTTTTGTTTTTGGAGTTCTTCATGCATTATTTTTCCTGGTCTTTCTTTTCTGTCTTTCTTCCCCATAGAGCATGTTAATAAATAATAATAAATAATAGTAAAACATCATACAACTTTTACAAAGTTGTCTTAGAGTTCTAGGTATACATACCAGATTCTTGCATCAATAGTGCAGAATTGAACAAGGCTAGTTTGTGACTAGGATTCAGTTCTAATGCCTGATTGAAGTTTTTCAGAGCTTCAGAGGGATCTTTCAATTCAATGTAAACAATTGCCAAGTTGTACCATAGGTCTGCATTGCTTCGATCCAATTCAAGAGCCCTTAGGTAAGCTTCTTTAGCTTGCAGGGGTTTATTCATCTTTAGAAGCAATTCACCCCTGTTGAGAATCAAAATTTTAAATTATGTGGTTTCCATTCACTCCATTTTCTTGCTATTAAAACAGCATTGACAGTAGAGCGGTCTACTCACATTTTGCATTTCATTATGAATATAAGATTATAAAGTACCTGCTAATGTAGGCCTGTTTGAAATCTGGCCTCATGCTAATGGCTTGACGATACAATTGGTCTGCTTCTTCAAGACGAGACTCATTTGCCCGAATCAGGTTTGCAAGGTTTATGTAAACATTCAGATGGTTAGGAGCGACTCGCGCAGCATATTTTTTACCCGGAATAATCTGACAGCAGAAGAAATTATATTAGGCTTGGAAGAGCATTAACCATAAATTTATTAGAACTATAACACAATGAAAGTTTAACAGTGTCAAAGACTGCAGTTTTAAAATGAGAGGCCTAAATTATAATTACTTTAAACTAAGTACAACTTTCATTTGAACTGAGAATACACTGTTCTAATACAAAAGCAGGCTGATATATAACTGTATTTTTAATTTTTTAAAAAATATTAAATGTTATAATTATTACGAAAATACAGACAAGAAAAAGGGTGAACTAGACTGATTGCTATAATTTCCAGCAAAGTAAAAAAGATGTGCCCCAACATCTTTTGCTAAAAAGACATTCCAAGTCTAATGAAACTTCTCAAATAAGCAGTGTATTCCACTTACCTGTGGCATCAATGATTTTGCAACTAAATAGGATTCTTCCGCTTCTCTGGTTCTGTTTAAATTTTTGTAAGTTCTTCCTACATTCATATGGGCGCCAATATCATCTTCAAAATTGCAAGATAAACAAGACCTTCAGTACTTTCTTTCCCTCTAAAATTCCAGCCTCAGTCACAACAACTTTAAACTAGAAATCAAATAAATATTAAATCCTCCCTGCCTCCGCTTCTATCTAAAATGTGACTGATATGACATACGCTGTACAATTTTGTTAAACTAGGCTCAAGAAATTCATTTGATAATTAATTCAAAACACAAGCATTTTGCAATGTTCCAAGTATAGAACACACACATATTATACCCATTACAGAAAGAAATATAGTTGCTTTATTGTTGCTTGGGCCACTTGGCTGTTTAATTCAGAGGCGGGAAAGGATGCTTTTAAGCTACCTCTGGATTCTGTCAGCCTAGACCAGTATGGCAATGATGAGGGATTACAATCTGGCATCAGTCGGAGGGATGTACATTGCCTCCGAAGCACAAGCTACTTTGATAAATACAATGTTCCTAGAATCTCATGCGGAGATCTTTTCTGTAAAGCACTGTTAAGGACTGAGCATGGAACTTTTTGCACGTAAAACATGTGCTCTGCCCCTGAATTACAGAAGGAAAATCAGCCATGGAAGATTAATATGCAACTTAATAATAGCTAGATGGAGCAGGAAATTTCTTTGAACTGCTTTTTAAAGCATTACATTTAAGGAATCAGGACACCAGCAAACTTTCCATACTTGTATAAATTCATAAAATTATATACATTTTTAAGATTTCACACTAACATTTATTTTACTTACACAATTTATGTATTACTCCAATGAATCACCCTGACTAGTTAACAGAAAAGCATAAACTAACATTTCATAGTAAACTCAATACTCATAGACCAAAATAACCTTGCTAAGAGGAGCCAACTGTCATATTAGTTCAGAACAAATTCCTGCTTAAAAAGAGGAATTTTCAAGACTTTCTGGAGTGCCAAGAATGGGAACAGCTTTATCTCTGCAGGCAGCAAGTTCTACAATGCTGGAGCAACCAAGGAGATTGCTTGTCCTTCTGGACCATGGTCCTTTCACCTCTTGCAATGACAAGAAAAACCCTCTCCCAATGGTCTTACAGATAGGACAGAACACATGGTTAAAGTGATCCCCAATGCAGCCTAGTGTATGAAACATAAAATAATGATCTTGTAAAGATATCCTGTAAATATCCTATAAGATATAGGATATATCTTATATCTCTGTTGATCACTGAGTTGTGCACCTTAGAGGGAGCACTGCAATAGTAAAATGCATGGGGATAAAGACATGAGCCATTAAAGCTTTCTGGTCCAAGCTGCAGTAGCTGATAATGCCAACTAATGCTAAGCAAAGGCTTCCCTGGTCATGGGGAAAATATTAGGAAAAGAGAGTATTATTGCCTTTCATGCTAGCGATCTTTTACAACTCACCTGGCTGAACTTGGGTGGCCTGTATGAAGAATCTCAATGCTCTTTCAAAGTTCTTTTCATTTTCTAAAGCATGACCCACATTATTCCAGAGTTTGGCATTGTTCTTATTTACCTGATCACAGAAAACATGTACATGACATATCAGAAACAAACAATTTGCTATGCAAATTGAATAATTCATTTATGAAAGCATAGTCTATTGAGGTGGAATGTTTAAGAGAGTGTTTATAAAAACCTTGCCTATGCACAGACTAAGGGAATGTATAAAAGCTTTATGGGCACACCAATAATGTTAGGGACCATTTGGAGCTGAACTCATTTATTTAAAATCTAAAATACAAAAGACTTATGATAGATGATAGTAAATTGCTTAGTTGCTCAGGACAGATTCCCCCAGTTTGGTGCCTTCCAGGTGCATGAGTGTCAACTCCCAGAATTCTCTACCTGTCATGGCGATACTGAGAATTCTGGCAGTTTGCATCTCCTGAGACATGTGATTGGAGATGGCTGCTGTAAAAGATTGAAATGGTATGACAGCGGATACAGTAAGAAAAATTGTGGGAGGAACCAGGAAAAAAATAAATTTGATTTTCAGTAAGTTAATATTATGGTCTGGTGCAGTGTTGGCGAACCTTTTCGGTACAGAGTATCGAAAAAGGAGTGCACATGCATGTGCCGGAAACCGGAAGAACAGCTGCCCAGTGCACATGCGTGAGGCTGCTCTTCTGGTTTCCGGTGTGTGCATGCACACTGGCCAGTTGGTCTTTGCGCGTGTATGAATGCCAGACACCAGAAGACCAGGTGGCCGGTGCGCATGCGTGTGCCGGAAACTGGAAGAGCAGCCGCCCGCCACGTGCATGCGCACTGGGTAGCTGCTCTTCTGGTTTCCTGTGCTCCTGTGCGCGTGAAGGCCAGCTGGCCTGAACCCGGAAGAGCAATGGGCGATGGCTCATGTGCCTGGAGAGATGGCTCTGCATGCCACTTCCGGCATGCGTGCCATAGGTTCACCATCACGGGTCTGGTGGCACATTAAATAATTTCTCACTTCTAACACAAAAAATGACCAGGCAACAGAAATTTCTCAGTATTACATACACAATTTTAGCTAGACATGTCTTAGGACTTCTGTTTCATTAGTAGAGTAACCTTGATTTTTCATCTAGACAGTCCTCACTTAATGACCACAACCAGGACTGATAATTTTGTTGTTAAACAATGTAGTTATTAAGTGAACCATCATGTGACATCACCCAATTTATATCAGTTCGGCTGTGGTTGTTTAGCAGATAATCTGAAGTCATTAAGCATGAAGTCATATGACCATGAATGGCCTTTTCCAGGCTTCCCCATTGACTTTGCTTGTCGGAAGCCAACTAAGAAGGTCACAAATGTAAACCACATGACCACGGGATGCTGCAGCTGTCAGAAACGCATGCTGGTTGCGAGGTGCCCAAATAGTCATCACATGACCACAGAAGTGCTGTGACAGTCATAGGTTCGGGGACCAGTTTTAAATCTACTTTTTTATCACTGTTGTAAATTCAATGCTTGCTGAATGAAGCAGTTGTTAACCAAGGACAAGCTACATTTATCAATTCCCAGTATCTTTCCTTGGGAGGAGGGGAGAGTTCTGAAAAGGTATCAGAGGCTGTGAATCCTGGAGTTTCTTTTTTCTGACATAAATCCTTCAAGAACGCATTATTATCAGAAATAAGAGTTTAGAATAATAATACTATACCTTTAAAGCAGACATAAACAATGTATATTCCGATTCCCAATCCCAGTTCCTCTGCAATGTTTTTAAAGCATGAATGAACAAAACCAAAGACAAACAAATCCATGATAGCTTTCTCAGGGTACTAGTAAGTAAAAATGAAGAAAGATGTGGTTAATGTAATTCTTGATTTCCCAGGCTAACAGCATATTTCTCCAATTAGGGCACTTAACTCATAGAACCTCAGTTTACAATTCTAGATCCAATTTAATATTAACCATATTTTCACAATTAACTGCTTCAGGAAGCAGAACAGATGCTGACAGGAGAAAAAGTGCTAAGGCAGTTTTGCTAAATGCAATGTCATTTTGCATTTAGCGCTTTATTATAAACAAACAGTAATAAGATACAAAGAGAAAATGAAATCTATTTAGACGGAAGTTGCTTCTGTTATCAGTATAGCAACTGACTATATTTGTCATTCAATCCACTGAATTGTTCTCAGCATATCTGAACCATTAAGAACTTGTTGAATCCAAGTGTTGGTAACTAAATATCACTACTTTGCAAAACAGGACTTATTATTTGGAATAATTGGAATGTAGACTTCATTGCCATAATGAAGAAATACAGCTGCCTATATGTGGCCATTTGAAACTATGGAACAGATCATCTGTCTGTCAATTGTCTGTCAACAATTATAGTTTCAACATTCATTTCTGGTTTGCTGCTATGATGGCATAAAAGGTAATGGAGAACAAAACCATGAAGGCAACCTAAATTATTTTATTGTATGAAACAATATTTATTCTCATTCTTAAGAAGAAAGCAATGCAAAATAAAATATTTGTTTCTTTGACAAAAAAAAGTCAAACAACTGATTGTCACTTCCCCTCCAAAGGAAAATCGAGACTCTATTTTAAGCCCTGTCTGTGAATTTAGTTTTCATGCTCAATATAACAATAATTTGCCCAGCTACAACTATAGTTTATGTTATACAGGAAACTGAGGGGACAGAAAGAGCAAATATTATATTTTAGAAACATATCTGAGTTGACACAGCTTATGTGTTAACATGAAAACATGTTAAAAGAGTAGTTTCATAATTGCAAATTAAATAATTTGATAACAACTAAAAAAACAGTAAAAATGATTAAGAGTGAATTATTTAGAAAAGAAGGGATTTTTAATCCATTTTTAAAGAAAAAGCAAAAGCAAACCATTTTTAAAAACCCTTAATTTCTTTCTCAGGTGCTATGAATCTTTAAAACAAGCAGATATAGTAATAACAGGAACTACAGGAAAGAGAAAATAATGCAAGGAAATTTAGAAAATCCCTTTCACTTACTGTTAAGGGATGCCCTCAGGTTATTTTTAAACATTTACAGCATTACATAAAGGGACTGATACCATGACTGAATTGATGAAACGTAAAATAAGAGGTTAACTATTTGAAAAGTCTTGCAAATCATTGTTTTCAAGAAACATTTACAGTAAAATAGTATTGTAGAGTATTTATGATCCATTTAAGATCCTGAATACTCGGGAAAATTTCAATTCTAATTGGTTTGATTGTTTTATTTTATTTAATTAGTTTATTTAATTGTTAAAACTTTAATGACAACTTTAAAAAATGTAATGGTTTCTGAGATATATTTTCCTTCCTTTCCCCAAAAGGAAGTTTTACTGATTATGATGTAGAAAAGATGGTAAAAGTGTCAGAATATTCATGACTGGGAAGACATGGTAACAAGGTCAGCCAATGAATAGGCATAGCAACTAAGTCAGCCAACTGGGAACTGAGACAGACTGGAGCCAAGGTGTGTCTGAGTCTGCAGCTTCTGAGTAAAGAGAAACTGAAACCAGTGTGTGTGAACTTGTCTGCTGACCTGAGCTGAAATGAAACTGTGAATCTGCTGTTGGTATTGTAAATTTACTTCATGTATTATTATGTATATAAAGAAGTTAATGAATCCTACTGCATCAGTTTATCTGTGTGCTTCTGGATTTGATTTTTACAAGAAACTGACAAAAAGCAAGTAAAGATATTAAGCCACTCAGACAACTCTTCCATGCAATTTCACCTTTAGTTCCCATTCATGCCCCCCCCCCTTCCCCAAGCAACACTTTTTAACCTACCTGTTACTTGACAGCTTTTTCCACCCATGAGCAACTAGCATGCAGAATCCCATGCTGGGAACATATAACACTCGTTCTGCTACTACGAAGCCAACAGGGAAAAAAAGGTTTGACGCTGGGATGAATGGCAAAACTATTAAACAAAGTGCCTAAAACAGCAAAAGAAAAAAACAAACAAAACACTAGCTAGTAACCCAAAGCAGAAAAATATTTAAGCATTATACAGACCTACAGCATACATGTCTGTAAAAGAGGCACTGATTTAATTTTACATTTAGAATCCCTATTTTTTTTTCTTCTACAGTTCTGATGAAATCGATAACTTGCTATTTTATGCTCTTACCAAATCTAGATTTATCTTGTGTCCCTTCAAAGTATGTCTTCAAAGCTATCGGTACTTCTTCAAAGCTATACAAACTCTATTACTTTACAAATCATATACAGATAGTCCTCGACTTACAACATTTCATTTATTGACCGTTCAAAGTTACAAAGGCACTGAAAAAAGGGACTTATGACCATTTTTCACACTTTATGACCATTGCAGCTTCTCTATGGTCACGTCAGGGGTGAAATGTAAAATTTGTTACTACCGGTTCTGTAGTAACAAGGCTTGGTGGGGGCGGGGATGTGACTGCGTGGGCTGTTTTTTTTAAAAAAAACTTTTTAAAGCATTTTTTCTAATGCTTTGAAAAGCCTCTCTGCCGATCAGGCAACTCAGCTGGGATCGTCAGAAAGGCTTTTTTAAAAATGCCTCTATGCCGATCAGGCAACTCAGCTGGGATCGTCAGAGACTTTTCAAAGCATTTTTTTACCACCCCTTCGGCCAAGAGGTTGCAGAAAAAAATGCTTTGAAAAGCCTCTGATGATCCCAGCTGAGCCGCGCGATCATCAGAGGCTTTTTTGTTTTTACTTTTAAAAGCATTTTTTCGTCGGAAAAGGTTGTAGAAAAAAATGCTTTTAAAAGTAAAAAAAAAAAAGCCTCTGATGATTGTGCGGCTCAGCTGGGCATGGTGGGGGGGGGGGGCGCAGGGATTTTTGCTACCAGTTCTCTGAACCACCTCCCGCCATCACTACCGGATCAGGCGATCGGGTCTGAACCGGGAGGATTTCACCCCTGGGTCACATGATCAAAATTCAGATGCTTGGCAACTGACTCATATTTATGACGGTTGCAGTATCCTGGGATCACATGATCAGCTTTTGCAATCTGCTGAGGAACAAAGTCAATGGGAAATCCAGGTGCACTTAACAACTGTGGCAAGAAAAGTTGTAAAATGGGCCAAAACTCACTTAACAACTATTTAACTTAGCAACAGAAATTTTGGGCTCAATTGTAGTCAAGGACTACCTGTATTCATCTATGTATATAAACAATTAGTTATGTACAATAGCCAAATCTAATTAAACAGAGCAAACCTTTAGTTGAACTGGATAACTGTAGTTAAACAGCAATAGCAATAGCACTTAGACTTATATACTACTTCATAGTGCTTTACAGTCCTCTCTAAGCAGTTTACAGTCTCAGCATATTGACCCCAACAATCTGAGACCTCATTTTACTGACCTTGGAAGTCTGAGCCAGTCAGGATCAAACTGCTGGAAATCGGCAGAATTAGCCTGCAATACTGCATTCTAATCATTGCGCCACCACAACTCAGTTTAAAGAGTTAAATTGGTTTGTTTAAAGGTTTTAAACAAGCCAATCAAAAACATATTGATTTAACTGCAAGTTATGAAAGGAGCAATGGATTGAATAGATTTGTTAATAACAGACTCATAGAAATCAGAGGGGCTTATATCAGTACACAGACTTATCCATTGTCTTCACTGGATATGATCTTAAGTCTTGAGTTAGCCTAGAGCAGTTCTACATGTTCAGAGGAAAGATGCATGTGCCTGTATCAAGACTGTCAGAATTATATTATAAACAAACATATATTTATTTCAAAAAGAGACAACAATCCAACTGAAGCAGTGTAATGTTTGTATATATCTAACTCTACAGAACAGCTTTTACCAGCATACACATCCTCCAGACTGATGTATTTCAAATCCCAGAATTCTTCAATTGGCATAGTTAGAATAAGAGAGAATTCTATGAGTTGAATTCCCCATATTTGGAGGCCACTCAGGTTGGAATTAAACTGCTGTAGGAGAACCAAACCGAATTCATCTGTACACAGTGCCAATATTGGAACAGTTTATTCACAACCTTTCTAATTCCTTGAAGTTTACACTGCTAGATCTGCTTAGCTTTAGCAAAACATTACTGAAGATTTAATTGCAAAAAATAGATCTACATTTGTCACTGCACATGCAAGCAACTGGGTTAGCTACCTGTGTTGGACTCCTACAGTCAGGTGCAGAAATATTGGGACATCGACACAATTCTAACATCTTTGGCTCTATACACCACCACAATGAAGTTGGAATGAAACAAACACAATGTGTTTTAACTGCAGACTGTCAGCTTTAATTTGAGGATATGTACATCCAACTCAGGTGAACGGTGTAAGACTTACAGCAGTTTGCATATGTGCCTCCCACTTGTTAAGGGACCAAAAGTAATGGGACAATTGGCTTCTCAGCTGTTCCATGGCCAGGTGTGTGATATTCCCTCATTACCACAATTACAATGTGCAAATAAAAGGCCCAGAGTTCATTTCAAGTGTGCTATTTGCATTTGGAATCTGTTGCTGTCAACTCTCAAGATGAGATCCAAAGAGCTGTCACTATCAGTGAAGCAAGCCATCATTAAGCTGAAGAAACAAAACAAACCCATCAGAGAGATAGCAAGAACATTAGGCGTGGCCAAAACAATTGTTTGAAACATTCTCAAAAAGAAGGAACGCACCGGTGAGCTCAGCAACACCAGAAGACCCGGGAGACCATGGAAAACAACTGTGGTGGATGACCGAAGAATTCTTTCCTTGGTCAAGAAAACACCCTTCACAACAGTTGGCCAGATTAAGAACACTCTCCAGGAGGTAGGTGTATGTGTGTCAAAGTCAACAATCAAGAGAAGACTTCACCAGAGTGAATACAGAGGGTTCACCACAAGATGTAAACCATTGGTGAGCCTCAAAAACAGGACGGCCAGATTAGAGTTTGCCAAACAACATCTAACAAAGCCTTCACAGTTCTGGAACAAGATCCTATGGACAAATGAGACCAAGATCAACTTGTACCAGAGTGATGGGAAGAGAAGAGTATGGAGAAGGAAAGGAACTGCTCATGATCCTAAGCATACCACCTCATCAGTGAAGCATGGTGGTGGTAGTGTCATGGCGTGGGCATGTATGGCTGGCAATGGAACTGGTTCTCTTGTATTTATTGATGATGTGACTGCTGACAAAAGCAGCAAGATGAATTCTGAAGTGTTTTGGGCAATATTATCTGCTCACATTCAGCCAAATGCTGCAGAACTCATTGGACGGCGCTTCACAGTGCAGATAGACAATGACCCAAAGCATACTGCAAAAGCAACCAAAGAGTTTTTGAAGGGACAGAAGTGGAATGTTATGCAATGGCCAAGTCAATCACCTGACCTGAATCCCATTGAGCATGCATTTCACTTGCTGAAGACAAAACTGAAGGGAAAATGCCCCAAGAACAAGCAGGAACTGAAGACAGTTGCAGTAGAGGCCTGGCAGAGCATCACCAGGGATGAAACCCAGCGTCTGGTGATGTCTATGCATTCCAGACCTCAGGCTGGGATTGACTGCAAAGGATTTGCAACCAAGTATTAAGAAGGGAAAGTTTGATTTATGATTATTATTCTGTCCCATTACCTTTGGTCCCTTAACAAGTGGGAGGCACATATGCAGACTGCTGTAAGTCCTACACCGTTCACCTGAGTTGGATGTACATACCCTCAAATTAAAGCTGACAGTCTGCAGTTAAAGCACATTGTGTTTGTTTCATTCCAACTCCATTGTGGTGGTGTATAGAGCCAAAGATGTTAGAATTGTGTCGATGTCCCAATATTTCTGCACCTGACTGTAGCTCTTTGTAAGGTTATCTGCCTCAACCTGCTTAAAGGCAGGCAGCCGTCCTTTTGCTTCCACCACTGCACATTTTAAGTAAGTTATATACTGCTCTGAGAAAGCAATGTTATAGCAGCATAGAGTATGTGCAAGTTTATTAGACTCTGATGCCAGATATGTCATACTCCGTATGGCTAGTACATTACATACATACATTACACTGGGTAATATGGAGTGGTGCAGTGGCCTAGAGGTGGAGCTTTCACCTCACAATCAGGAGGCTGCGAGTTTGATCCTAGGTAGAGGCAGATATTTATCTCTCTGAGCACATTGAGAATATATCTGCTGAACAAAACTCTGCATTGGCAGCAGCAGGACGGGCATCCAGCCATTAAAACACTCTGCTAGCTCCATTCAGTTGCCCAGACTCCGGGATTATGGGGTCATTAAATGATGATGATGATTACACTGGGTAATATCTCCCAATGACCAGCACCATCAGTTGTGCTATCCAAGGCACTATAACCTATGACTCAGACTGATTTTAAATTCTGCCTCCTGAAGAAACTCAGGTTCTCAGATGATGTGTTTAATTTAGATCAATAATAATTCATAAGCTTCTTCCTGGACCACAAACTACAAAAGTAGGCTTTCCTGGAAAAGGAATGGACTACTTGTTTTTTCTTCATAGTAAAATACACAGCCAAATGTCTGCCATTTTTTTCTTTTTTTGGTTCTGCTTCTTTTTTGCTGCTGAGCCACATCTGAACTACTCCCTCAGCAGAGAGTGAAGGCAATTTATTCATAATCCTATTGAGTCATTATTAATTCAACAATCAACATAGAATGCCGATAAGCTTTTAGGAAATGAAATTAAAAAGCATGCAAGTGTGTTTTTCATAATAATAAGGACACGATAGAAACATTGGCTAAACTTATAATTTATTTATTTGAAAGATTTATATGGCCGCTCACCCTAAGCAACACTGAAGAACTCACACAACAAGAGGAAGGCTCACAGAAATCCAGTCTTAATGTAGGCAACACTAAATTTCTAACTTTTGGTGGTATATTCCAAATCAAAATGCTACCTTTTTTGGTGCAGAATTCAGTTTCTTAAAAAGACAAAAACTTAAAGCATTCATATACCCTTAAATGGAATCTGCTGAAAAACTAGATGGTCTGGAAAAATAGGATTTTCTAATAACATCCTAATGTTTTTGCGATGCCGACTGTATGTAGCCCATGTAACAAATAACGTAACTTTTTACATAACAAATAACATTACTTGGGCTCCACTATAACTGTGATCAATATAAAGCACAAAATTACCCCAAGGACTCCCCTTTCTATTTAATTGTGTTCGTTTTCCTAGATTATTGCTAGAACAGCAATGGTTGTTAGGAAGTAGTCAAGTGACTTCCAGCCTTTTTGCTCACCACAGATTTCATTTCATTCATAGATCAAGCATTGGATGGGGGGCGGGGAGGAGGGGGTAGTCCTTTAATCCAGAATCTATACACGGTGCTGTTACTGTGTTGTTTTAACGTGGCAAAAAAGCCCTGCTGTCAATAAAGCCCACATTGTATACGTATATTACAAGAGCCTCATAAGCACAGAGGAGCAAAATCTGCAGATACAAAGTTACACTGTGAAATAACTGCTCCATGAAATACTTTTAAAAATTCAGCAAAGACATTGTACAGATAATGTACAATGTACCAGCTTGATAAAATCCGACGTTTTCCTGAGTGCTGAACTAACGCAACTCAAAGTGTTACAACATTCAAGGACAAAAAGCAATGTAGAGCTACAGTGGGAACAATAATTAACTCCATACGTACAAAATTATGCACAATAATTAAGTCCATACCTACAAACAATAATCATTGAAATGTACCGATGCAAGTATAGCACAATAGAACATGCAATGGAAGTTAGCTAATTCGATCAAATATGGTGATAAATAGGATCTCTATTTTCATATATGTAGCAAAATGGATTTGGGAATATTTCTATCACTTATACTGAATTGGGATTGAATTGTAGCTGCTGAAAAAAAAATCAAGTCTAAAGAAAATGTGCTGAAAGCAGAATAATCTAATTTAGAACACATTTAAATCTCTCTGTACACTTGCAACTAATACAAGAGGGGCTCGCCTTGTGCAGAGAATGAGTGTGAGCGCTGCAGTACTACAGGTCTCACTACTACCCCTGGTTCACCGTATCTGGGTTGTGTGTTTGGGATGGGGGATCCCCCAGGTAAGGGAACTGAGAGGCCAGGGTTAGGGGATGCTGCCTCTCTTGGCCCATCTCTCCTGCTGCTCCCTGTGATTTACAGAGGAATTGAGGGAGTTGAAAGAGGATCAGGAGACACCAAAAGGAGCACTGGAAGAAGATAAAGAATGAGCTTGACCAAATACAAGCTAAGGCCACTATTATGTTTTATCTCATGAAGGCTGGAGCAGAGAAGTGCCAATACTTCTCCGCTCTGCCACCCAGCACCTTGTTTAGGGTTACTGGATTCTCCTCAGAAAGGGAAGCCTGAAGGCCCATTTACAAAACCGTGCAGAGGAATTTTCTGTGAACCCGTAGGATAAAATCACTTGGATTAATTCCCAATTGGATACCAAGCATGGTGTAAGTACTGTGGCGATGCCCAGAGAATGGACTTACCCAGTTATTTGGGAATAGTTTGATTCTATTGGACTTGAGGAAATGGACGGGATCCTCTGGAATGGGTAAATGCTACCACCTGTGCATTAGATCCATGCCCCTCCTGGCGGTTAAGACTGCCCAGGAGATAGATGGTGAATTTATCCTTGTTGGTGGGGGTGTCCTGGATCTTTTTAAAGAGGCACTGGTGTGCCCCCTCCTCAAGAAGCCATGGTATCATATCATTCTGGACAATTTTTGTCCAGTCTTCAATCTCCCCTTTTGAGGGAAGATGGTTGAGAAGGCTGTGGTGTTACAGAGGAAATGAATTATCTGGCTTCTCTTCAGTTAAATTTCAGGCCCAGTTTTGGAACTGAAATAGTAGTGATCATACTCATAGATGATCTCAGGTGGTAACAGAATGGAGGCGGTGCGTTCAACCTTGCCCGTTTTGACCTCTTGGTGACTTTTGATACCAATGACCATGCTATCTTTTTGGGCTGACTTAGTGAGTTGGGGGTGGGTGGCAGTGTTATGTGCTGGCTCACCTCTTTCCTCCAAGGTCAGTCTCAATCAGCCTTGATAGGTAGCCCTATAATGTCACTTACCATTAATACAGTCTTGGAGGAATCCCCAGGATACCGGAGACTGAAGATGACCAAAGTGCCCAAAAAGCAGAAGAAGGTGACAGTGGCAATATTTCTTACATCCAGCATGGATTCTACCAATGGGATAGTGCCCATTGTCCAGTCACAACACAATTCAGAAGGATTTAGAAGCAGCCAAGCATTTACCGGAAGGAGGTAATTGAAAGTCAGCTGCCTCACAGGAGATGGACTCACAGCAGCTGGGTTATCAAACCTAGAAAGAAAAAGTTGAGTTAAGGTGCAGCCATATGACATGACATATAACAGAAGACTTAGGTTAAATCTCTGGATTAGATCCAGGATTGAGTGAAAAACGTATTTTGTGAAATGGATGACTTAAAGAGAGGTTGGAGGGAAAATGGTGATCTTTTACCCCCAACTTCCTCTTTTCCCTACAACAATGCTGAAGACAGAAGCCTTATTCAAAACAGTGTGCAAAACAGGACAGTAGCAATGGTGAAAATTGCGGCCCCAACCTAGCTCGATTCTTGTGTTCTTTGCCAAGGGAAGGAGTCCTTCCATTCATGAAGGGTCAAAGCCTAGTTAGAATTCTTGCAAAGCTGCCTTGACTTTTTATTGAACCAAGGAAAAAAACAATTTATGCATTTCTATAATTCAGCAGATACAAGCTGAGGTCCAAAGCAAGCAAATTAACTGATCAGTTAATCTGTTTAAACTGGGTTAGGCAACTTCTTAAAAGCCTGGTGCAAGCAGAACCTTACTCCATTCATGATTCATGTATCATGTATAAGGTCAGGATGCCCAGCAGATTGCTTTGCTGATACAGACACGATTAACTGCTCAGATCACCAAGGGACTTCTATTGCATGTACCTAGCTAGCACTGTGCAAGTCCTAAGTGCCCAAGTGCTATCCTGTAGTCATCCCTGTAATATTTTACGAGAAATATGTTAAAATGCTCTCTCTTCTGCCAAGCCTTCTTTACATAAATGTTGGACAAATGCTTTTTATTTCTGCTTCCCCCCCTTCACTCCTTACTGTAATTAGTTTTTACATTTATTGTTTTACTGTACAGTTTGTATGTTGTAAACTGCTTTGAGATGCTTTTATGAAGTAAACAGTATAAATATATATTAAGTAAAACCACCAAGTTAATGGACTACAGGGTACATTGAAGTCCACCCAAAAATTATGCAAATAAATACTCAGGACAGGGATAGCAATTAACTCAAAAGCCAGCAGTTGCTTGGCTTCAAGCCAGCAAGTGCAGAGCAAAGAGTCCACTGAAATATGGAAAAGGAACCAAGATATAAACTGTTGTGAGAAAGAATAGTTGTTATGTTGACAGAGAAGCCTCAATTATTTAATACAATTTCAGCCTATTCACAGTAGACATTCTTATCTAACTACAGCATGTCAAGGGTCTGAGAACTTCTGCTGAGTTCAAACCTGCCATCCAAAGTAAGCTGTGAATAGTTGATTTCTGGAGATCTACGACTGAATCCTGGATCAGGAAACATGCAGAAGACAGCTGCATGCATGCACCCTGTATTTTGCAGATTAGCAAACATGAGACCAGCAATGCATACTTTATCTTCTATCCAATTTCAATCCTTATACTTACAGGGGAATCCCTGAATAGGCTTATGAGTTTGTTGAAACAGTAAACATAACAAAAGATCACAAAATGTTTAATGCATAAGTAAGATAAAATATATATCCTGAATACGAAGCCAAGGAGTAGGAATACTTCTTCAAACAGAAATATTTATCCACTTTTCCCCAAGTTCCTTCACTATTACAAACAGTGGAATTTACCTTGTAAACACCGGTAACTGGGACTGAATAACTTGAACTCTGATCACAACAAGTAGTAGGGTACTGAACATCAGAACAATTAGTTTCAATAGCATTTGAAGCATACAGTAGGGAATGCTGCCTTTGCCTTGAAGAATGTGTAGCACTGTATACCAAAGAATTGGCACCGTATACTAGACAAGGAAATAAAAACATAAAACAATATTCAAATGAATCTTCTGACACCATGTATCACACAAGCAAACTTCTTCAATATATAATGCAATCCAAGTGTGTAGGTCTACAATTCCCCAAATTCCCAAACAAGGTAGCAGTAATTCTGGGGATTTCATTCAACTGAAACCCACCAAGTGGGGAAAAAAAGAACCTTCAAACAGGATTAAAAACCCTTTCTGCTCCCTTTATTTCAAAGGGAAATATTTAAACAAGCTTGTCTCATTAAGTTTTATTCACCAATCATACTGAGTTCTGACATACATCAAAATATTTTTCAATTCAATAAGCTATTAATGTTATATTCACTGCCAATACATTTAACATAAATCCAATGTTTAGTGCATTTCAAGTATCCATTAACACAACAATGGCTGTATTCTATGCGTACTAGCATGCTTAGGTCCTCAAGCCATACTCTTCACATATCTGTCTTGTAGAAAGTAGTTCATGTTACCTCCTAGATTTAGAAGAGTCTTAAAAAGTGAGTTGTTGTATTATGGCAATTTAATTGAACTATAGTCTATTCTGAAGTTTGCTTGTTCTCTACTGACCCATTTCTTTTTCACTGGAAAAAGGTAACCATGGTTATCATGGAAAGGTCTCCAACTTAAAAAAAAATATTTTTAGGGTTGATGTAGTTGTACCAGAAGTAATGGGTTATAGGCAGTGGTGGGATTCAAGTAATTTAACAACCGGTTCTCTGTCCTAATGATTTCTTCTAACCAGTTTGCCAAACTGCTCAGAAAGTTAACAACCGGTTCTCCCGAAGTGGTGCGAACTGACTGAATCCCACCACTGAGTATAGGGGAAATAATTTTAATAGATAAGAACTGGGAGGTCTGTGGATTCATTTGCCAGTAATTCAATAATAGGATCAAAATTTTCATTTGGTATTTTTAGCTTTGGACAAAATCTATTGCATGTGAGATTTCATTGGTATCTTGCATTTGCATGGGCCTTGGAACTCAAGTGAGGTATGAACTAGTCCAGTGTTTCAAATGTGGCAATTTTAAGCTGTGTGGACTTCAACTACCAAAATTCCCCACCCAGCATGTGACTTGGAACTCTTGGCCAAGTGTCTCCAAGTGACATATTTTAATTTTAATTTAATTTCAGATTTGAAACTGAATCAGATAAATTCCTTACCCCTTGAGCAATAAATACTTCATAGACACAACATATCCCCACCACGGTTACTCCTTGTTCCTTACATAATGTAGCAACAGCCACCAAAAAAACTGTTGCTGCAATAGGAGTCCACACTGCAATGTAAGATACAAAAATAGTTAAGTCTTCATGAAATTGGGAAAAGCAACATTGCAATTCAAATGTCAGCCTGGAAATATTTCCTCTCTCTCTGAACATTGAATGTACATTGTCTTGCCAGATGGTTTTATTGAAGACCGACCACATTTTATAGCTATTTAAGAATAGAAGTACCATCTTATACTGTAAAAATCATTTGTAGATGCCATGCCAAGGTATAGTTCTTCAATCCGGTGCCATCCAGAGGTTATGCCACAACTTCCAAAATCATATGGCCTTTGCTCTTGTTTTCTTAAATTAGGATTGGGTGACCTTTTACAGATGTGGGCTTTCCTTAAAAATATTTTTTGTTGTGAGCACGTGGTGGCAGAGTTGCAGCCAAAGAATGATTGATTCAAGTGCTAAGGGTATGATTGGACGTATCTCTCTCTTTGGCACCTCATATGCTTTCATTTTAATATATGCTTCACTCTTATCCATAGAACAGGGGAAAAGGAAGGATAGATCTGGACTGATTTGCTACACAGTGATTTGAAATCACACAAACCACTGCAACTTCCCTACCTGGTCTTTAAATAACTACATTGAAGGTGTGGGGTGGGGGATGAATGATTGTCCACTCATTGTTTGCTTTACCTATAGTGTTTTCAGGCCCTCTGGATCTGGTATAGGACAGAAAAGCAGCTAGAAAAAAGATTGAGGAGAGAAGTTCTGCTCTGCCCACCACACCAGTTACCTAAATAAAAGATACAGCAATATAAATCATTTAAACAAAATAAGATAAAGTATTAAAGTAATGGACAAAAAAAATCTTACAGGTATTTATATTTGAGTTCTGATTTTCCATTGTTTTGATGAAGTATGCAAGGACAGAATTAGACTGCCATCATGTGGATAAACAAGGAAATGCCTTTATTCTGAATTAGTATTATAAATAAAGATGCTCTGAGGTCAAGCCCAATCCACATCCATGGACTTTTCCTGAGGATAGCATATATATCAGTGTTTCTCAACCTTGGAAGCTTGAAGATGGGTGGACTTCAACTCCCAGAATCCCTCAGCCAGCAGCGCTGGCTAGGGGATTCTGGGAGTTGAAGTCTACCCATCTTCAAGCTTCCAAGGTTGAGAAACACTGATATATAGTATACACAGTATTGATCTTGCCTTTTTCCAGGGTGCTTTTCCAATTCCCAGCCCACATCCCCAGATCAATCATGGCTGATGTGCTTGGCTTTAACTTGCAGAACTTAAGTAGAAAACAAGTTGCCATATCAGATATGTTTTATTTTTAATCAGGAATGATTTTGGAGAAAAATGTGCATTATCCCAAACAAATGTGACCTAAAATAAACTTTTCTTTTTTTCTTTCTTGGTTGCGTGACATAAATGGATGGGTGGGAAAGAGAAAATAGAGTAAGAAGTGACTGACTCATTCAGAGACCAAGAATGAAAGAAAATGTTGATTGCTCCCTGAATATGTGCTTAGAAAAAGCTCTTTGGATTCAAAAGACATGATGTAATCTGAGCACTGTGTATGTACCCTTAACAGTCATTTTGCCAAGCAGAAGCACTGCCAAACACATGACCTTGGAATGTTCTTGACACAATTGCACACAGAGCCTTCAAGAGGACAAGCTGCCTCACAGCTTTAACAAGAGAGCACATTCATTGCTTATGCCAGTTCACTTCCTAAAGCACACTTCAAATGCATTAACACAATCATGTGGTAATTGGAAAGGTGATGTCTAGAAGTAAATGATAGGTTTAAATGTAGATGTATTTGAGAATAACACCCCCTCCCCATTTTAACATCCCCCCCATTTCTTTAAATTGTGTTCTCACTATCATCACCCTGCAATGTTTCCCTACACTGTTTAAGAACTCTCCACAGTTTGAACTAGCAAGATTTTTAAATTTACTTACTGCTTCAGTATGTATGGGATGCACTGCGAATAGTAAAGATGCAACCAAACTGCTTTTGTTGTCTAAGAAAAGCTTACAGACTTTGAGGAAGATGATACAAACTATTGCATGGAAGATGACATTCAGGAAGTGGTAAGAAATAGCATTTAATTCACTGAAAAGATAGTTCAAACGAAATGTGAAGACCGTGAAGGGTCGATATGACTTATGACTTCTCTCCTAAAAAGACAAAACAAAGAAGTAAACATCACATAGAATAAAAGGAATAAAAGCTATTGGTAAAATGGAAAATTCTAAAAAAAAAAAGTTTTAGAAGCCTAAACAGTATATGTGTCTTTCTCCTTAAAGAGCATGCTAAACGAACAGCCAGATAGCCAAACTAGGCAAATCTGTTCAAATCAATCTTTTCCTCTCATCATATGCACACTGCACAAATCCACTCCTTTGTACATTGCTAAGAATGCAAGATTACATTATATTTTCTCTTCAAACATTCAAAGTAACATGAATAGGAGATTTGGAAAATTGCCAATGTCCCCTTAGCCTTGGGGGCACTCATGTCAATTTTGTTTGCTTTGTTTGTTTGTTTTGCTCAAAAACGTATCAAATCTTCTCCCTCAAGTTCTCTGTATACGACAGAGTCTACTTGTTCATTCCAATTTTTTTCTGAAATATGATGAGAGTTTATAAGAACAACAGAGGCATATGAATTTCAGATAATCTAGTTTGAATTATATTGATTTTTCCTGTAGTCTTTAATACGTTGATGATCAAGATTTGTATCCTGGTCATCATATATGTTGTAAATTAAAATGAATGAAAAATAAAATATTGGTATTTTGTAAAATATCATTGAAGGCTGAAATGATATTTCTGAAATGCAAAGTAGGGCTTACACATTGGTTCAATGCTTTATAAAAATGCTTTAAGTGTCTTGTAGAGATATTACCTCAGACATGGGTGTTCCCCAGAAGTCATTCAAAAAAAGATTCTTAATTGGAGTTGAAGGATGCAAATCTTTATTGTCCAAAATGGCAGAAACATCATCAAAAACAAAGCCACAAAATAGACTGTTCCAGTAGCAAGCAGCCACTACTCCAAATATTAGTGCAAATTCCTTTGGGCTAACATAAGCCATCTTCTCCGGAACTCATGCAAACTATCTGTAAAACAAATTTCAGTTTGTTTTAAACATCTGCTTCCATCAACATAAATATACACAGTGAAGATTAACTGAAAACCAGAAGATTGCTGCTTATCTCCATAAGTAAATAAAACTCTTTTCACAAAAAAATTGACACATTTTAGCAAAAAGGCTGTAGCTTTATATCCTAGCAATACTGCTTGCTGGTTTCACTCATTTGCTTCCACACAGACTTCAAAAAGTGATAACATCTGGTATTTTGCTAATTACGCTTTTGAAAAAACTGATCAAAAACATGGACTGGTTCATAAGTGCTTAGAAGAGAATCATCTATTCCAACAATACTTTCAGTAATGCTTTGGGGATGGGGGGGGAGAGCCTATACACTGAGTTTCACTTCTAAAGAGATACGCATAGGTTTGTATTGTTAGTCTCGGGAATTATAATATCCCAATTCCTTCTCTTTCAATGACAAGAAAAGAAACCTTTGACTTCAAAAGAAATAGTATGTCATCCTTAGGGACCAAATCACCTATTCTGAACTACCTTTCTTTGAACTGAGATATCTTTCCTTCAAATATTATTTTCTGCTTTAAGAGTTAATCTTCTTAAAATTAACTGTCTCCTTGCTAGGCTGCTGGCCATAAGTATGCATTAAAAATTGATCAGGAATTTAAGCCATGTTCTCTAGTTTAACTCTGGGCACACAAATACATAGAACACACTTCCTATAAATTGGAAGAAATAGCAAGGGGAAGAGAGTAACAGGTGATTATAGATAAATTAAAATCATATATATTACTTATTGATCAGAAAGTAACATATATAATTTGCAATGAAAATATATCTCCTTTGAAATAAATTTTATTCTGAAAGATACTGCATTAATCTATAAGTATAATAATAATACTTTAAATTCTTAGATTGCTGTAAGTCTTTCAGTACTTTTCAGCTAAGTACCATACCATAAATATTTTTTAAAGTTTAAAGGTAAAGGTTGCCCTCACACATATGTGCTAGTCATTCCCGACTCTAGGGGGCGGTGCTCATCTCTGTTTCAAAGCTGAAGAGTCAGTGCTGTCCGAAGACGTCTCCATGGTCATGTGGTCGGCATGACTAAATGTCAAAGGTACATGGAACACTGTTACCTTCCCACCAAAGGTGGGAAGTTTACAGGTCCTATTAAACAGATTAAAAACTTTAAACTGACTTATTAAAACATAAGATTGTATACTATGGATGGACCTTTTCAAACAATATAAATCTTAACCTGCTAGCAAGCACTGACATCTTGGTACCTGCTGAATTGTAGCAACTGTTGATATTCTTTCTGGATGTAATATTGAAATCAAAATCCCTAGACTCTTTAGTGAATCAGCAATTGCTGAAAATATATGGGCACTTGGAACTAGTAGTACTGATTGTAACCAAATAAAATAAAATAGCTCTTCTCATGAAAAAGAAATTCATAGGCAAATATATCTTGCCAGAGAATCCCTTACTTAATAGTGAAACATTATCACATTAATCTGGATATAGTTCTTATGACAGAGCCTTAACTAGGAGGTAATGATTTATGTAAAATTATATAAACTCAGTCTCTGAAGAAAGGTGAGAATTATGGTCTCTTAAATTTATTACCTGATTGTTCTATCTCATAATAACAGAATGTCAAAATGTACATATAGAAAAAAGGGCATTTTTTTTTTACTGAATGAAATCAACCACCATTATAAAAATAAAGTTTTCAAAAGGATTGTGCAAACATTTGATTTTATCAGTAATCTTGAATTAACATATTCAATATGCTCACCAAGATGTTTATGCCCAGATTAAAATAATAATACACAATGCAAAAATTTCAATCATGCATTTTATCTTAGAATGAAGCAATGATTAAAAATTTGGGATGAGTGTCCAAAAAGCAACATTTTTAGAACATTTACCTTATCAGTCAAGCATAATATTTTTTTCATTTATGCATTTTCTTCAAGAGAAGCCATTTCCAAAATCTTTTTTCCAAGCTGTAGTACTATCAGTAAGTGATCTGTTACAGTGCTTATGGATCTTTACTAGGACAAAAGGAAAGAAAAATAAGACAGTCTTAGGAAACATATTTAGGTCAATTTCATTTAAGCCACCCTAACTCAGTTATCTTAAACTGTTGGGATTGCAGAATATACATACTCTTAAACTATGCAAAATATTGCATGACAATATTAAGATTATCCAAAAATATAAACTGAGAAACGCTTGTGATTAATCAAGTTATAATATTAATATAGTATCATTTAGTGACTTCAATTGATTCCGGCAGAATAGTCACAGAGCAACACCATTGTTAAGTAAAACATGTGACACTGTGTGTAGAGATAGATATGTAGAGATGCTGAGAAGATCGCTGGTTGCTGCAGTCACATTCAGATAAAGTTCTCTCATACAGTATTCTATGCCTTACCCCCTTTTCCCATTTTTTTGCCTCCTCACAGCGCAAAGAGCTTAAACAAACTATCCCTTCTCAAGTTGTTTTCTCTCCAGCTCAGCCTTTCCTAACCAGAAGTTAACAAGCTCAACTGTGACCTTAATTAGTTGATTAGAACCCTTCTTCTGGAGGGCTCCCTGAAACTGATTAGACCTTAAGCCAATTGCTAACTGGAAGAGACTGGTTCAGTCCAAATGTAAGAGTATCAGATTTTCATTAGAAGCTCAGTGTGAAGCAATCTTGGACATATACTAAGAATGGCTTCCTTACTGTTTCTTCTATCTTATTATTTATTGTAAAGCTTATTGTTAAGCCTAGGAGATGATTTTCTGCCTATCTCTGCATAAAGTGTAGAATAATTATTCCTTGCAGTTTCTGCTACTTTGACAGGGAAAAGGGGGATACCAGTATTGTATTTCACCATGAAAAAAAATCTCACATGCACTCTCAAATATCACGTCAACTAATATTTTACTACCTCAGTTCCTCACATTCCTCTCCATTGCTTCACTCATTGTTTAAAAATGACAAAATAATGACATGATTTCAAAGAGTGTTGCTTATAAAGAAAGAAGGCTTAGTGAAAGGGCTGTGGTTCATGACAAGAGTATAAACTTTGTATGCAAAAGTCTCCCAAACTTTTTAGTGTCTGCTTTTTCCAAGTAGTAGATGACGTGGAAAAACTCTTGGAGCCATAAGAATATTGTCAGGTACAGTAGTCAATAATGGATTAGCAGCAAGTCATGTTCCTATATAACCAATGAACTATCAGATATATTCTAAGTGTGATTCACAGTGACAACCAGCTGAAAAAAGTTAGTATATAAGAATATGAACAAATCTAAATGTCTTTTCCAAAGGGTCCAAATCACCTTGAGTAACACAAAAATACAAAAAGTTAAAAAGAGAAGTTGTTCTTCATTTTGAGTGGGAAAAGTAGGAATTTTATAAGAGTCAACAGAAGCAACTTGATTCAATTTACACATATAATTTGGCTTAAAACAATAAGCTTTTCTCAATGAACAATACTTTCTAAATACAACCCAAATAATTATTTAAGACTCTTCACTATTATCCAGATATACCTGGAAGGGTAGGTCATGTATGTATGTATGTATGTACGTACGTACGTACGTACGTATGTATGTATGTATGTATGTATGTATGTATATCCTTACAGGTGTGTGTGTGTGTGTGTGTGTGTGTGTGTGTGTATAAATACTAGAAGTTAATAAATTACCAAAGTGTCAAAAAGTTCAAGGAAATAGAAAAATTGTTTTTAATTTTTTATTATTTAATTGTTCATAGAAAGCAGTAGAAATGATCCATTTTCCATTATGCATGCAGAAGAACTTTTTTTTTCTGTCAAGAAACAAAACAGTTGTAGAAATCAGAAAATACAAAAGGAAATCATGCAAGGCTATTATGCAGAGTAACATGAACATTCAAAAATCAAAATCTAGTGTTTATTAAATGGGACAGGATACAAGTCCTATAACAAATAAAACCTTCTTTTATTTTATATAGGTTTTTTTTTATTAATTTATAATATGATATACAAAGAGAATAGAAAAGTAAATATTAGGGAAATTAGGGAAGGAAAAAGGGAAGAGGATAGTGGGGAGAAGCAAGGGAAAAGAAAAAAAAGGCATTGACTTCTGACTCCTTTGGTGCAGTAAAATACAGCGTTAACATCTACCCTCAACTTTTTATTTTTTCATAGTAATATAAACTAGCCATTTCTATAACAACAAATCTATCTAATCAGTAAAACCCAAAATCAAGCTTTCATTTTTTCCCACCTCAAGCAAAGTCCAGAAGTGGTTTCCAAGTAGAAATAAAGGTATTATAAAACCCTCTTCTAAATCAGGGGTGTCAAACTCAATTTTATTGAGGGCCGCATCAAGACTGTGGTTGACCTCCAGGGGCTGGGTGGGATTGGCCGACTGGGAAGGTGTGGCCGACTGGGTGGGTGTGGCCAACTTGACGCCAGTCCCCAAACTGCTGGCATGTTTCCTCTTCATATTGGGTACAAAGGGCCCAAAGCTACGCTTGCCTGATCTTTCCCCTTCACACTGGGTAGACTGGGCCAAAGCTAGGCTGGCCCGGTTTTTCCTCTCAGCATTGGGTAGACCAGGACAGCCCCGTGGGCCAGATTCGACCACATCGTGGGCCGGATCCGACCTGAGGGCCTTGAGTTTAACACCCCTGATTTAAATGGTCTTCCTTACAGCAAGTGTAGGGTAATGTGATTATTCTTATCCTATTTTATATATTTTTCAAAAAGTTTTATCTTTCCTCCTGTCCACAAACCTTATCAATACAGTAGTATGGAAGAATACACATTAATTTTCTCCCATGTAATGGGATTGTAATACCCCATTTGGTACGTAGGGCTATCATAGTGCAAATATCTAGATAGTCATGAGATGGCAGCAAAGACAAAGGAAAAACACTAGTGCTCAACTAAATTTCCCATTCCTGGGTAGTCAGAACACAGAAATTGAATAGGCTAGTCAACTTCTCACTACTTAACAATGAACCAGAAAGACAGTCATGTATACAGTACATGCTTAAATAAACATACTTATTTTTTTCTGTATATTACTATAACTTGTTTGATTACCTGAATATCAAACTATCCATGAATTCCCTCCCAAAAAGTAACATTTTTGTATAAATGTTCTAGCTCATATGGATTAATCATGTTTTTTTTCTTTAGATTAGTTCTGAAATACACAAGTAGAGACAGAACCTTGAGTTTGATGCGCCTATTCTACACAATCCTGTCCAATTTCCAGGCATTCCTGGTCTTTCTCCTCTGCTCTTATATACCACAGGAATCTCTCTACAGAAATGTAACTTGAATTCATGAAATGAGTGACATATAAATTTAATAATAAAATAATAAAATTTGTGATGAGAAGAAAAGGGGTCAGGAAGGTCTGTTTTTATAAGCCCAGTTGTAAAGCTAAATATTCAGTGGCAGAGATCTTAAACTGCAGTTTAACTGGTATATTGAGCCAACCATGTCTTTCTATTTCCCTTAAGTAATCCAATATTGCTGAATGCTCAAATAGGATATTAGATCTAAGTGGGCATATGATACCATCCTTCACCTATCAGATACAGTCACTAAAATCCAGAGGAGTATAGTATAATTGTTGGCAGACACACAAGGGATGAATGAAGATTGCCTCCAATTTTATAAATCACCAACAGATGACAGCACTGACAAACTAGAAACCCTGATGTGCTTTTCAGCTCCATTTTTTTTCTTTACAAAAAAATTGTGCTGTCACTGAAACTAAACCTGCAGCGAGTACTGGTCAGTATGCTTTAGGCAATGCATTGTGATTGAATTTTTGACAGCTAATTAAAATTTACTGCATAATGCAGATTTATGACAATGACTGTTAATATAAGAAATGTGCATAGCTGGGCCCCCAAAAGTGTAAAGATGGTGAACTAGGAAGAGTTGATATGTGTGATCAAGAACAAATGGGCAACCTGTAACAGCAAACCCACAAGTTTTATATGAGCTATGTTGATGAACTGATTGAGGACAATCAATAGATCATGGAAACGAAAATTGCTGTCAAACTTGGCATTTCACAGAATGTGTTGCTCAATATTAGAAAGTTTGTGCTAGATGGGTTCCTTGATGCTGATGACAAAGATGAACACTTCCAGAAATGAAATTTGTCAATAATTGCTTTCAAACTGTAAGAATGAAAGTACGTAACATTGTGACAGTCAACAAAACATGGGCACTTTGTTATGACACAGACATGAAGCATCAGTCCATGGAACACTGTCATAAAACTTTTCCAACGGGGGTAAGAAACTCTACGCTTTGGCAGAAAAACTCATGGATACAGTTTTCTTGGAATGCAGAAGGTGTTATTCATAAGGATTTTTTTGAATCTGATAATATTATGATGGCACTCAAAGAGATGACACTCAAAACTTGGAAACAATTAAGAGGAGTTTGGAAGCATAACACAAGAATGAATTTTTTTTCAATGTGATAACCTTAGGCCTCATATCTCACAAGCCACCAAGAAGTAATTGCAAAGTTAGATTTCACATCTTACCCCTTCTAACCTAAGGTTCAGAATCCGTACCATGTGACTTCCACTAATTTCCAAAGTGAAAAGAATACCTTTGTGGGTATCTATTTAACTCAAATGAACAGCTGGAAGGAATTGTCAGGACCTGATTGAAAAGGCAAAGTATGAAGTTCTTTGTGATGACTTTAAGAAACTATTCCACCACTGCCAGAAGTATGCAGCAAATGGAGCTATGCGAAAAAGTGAATCAAGTAATGAAAGAGCTCAGGAAAATGGTAATTTTAAAATATCCCCTATTTAAATTAAAGTTATGGAAGGAGGCATTGCTCCCAATTAAATATTTATATTTTAAAAAATAGCTGAATGTGCTCTTACAATATGCCTCTTTTGGTGAGACCCCAAAAAATGATCTATCTGAAAGCAACCTGGAAAGTAATAACCTTCTAAAATAGTATTATCTCACTATCCTCTGTCTTCTCCCTGATGCTTATTATTATACTAGTTTTAACTGTTTTTCTGGGTAGCTGTACAGATTTCTGAGCAAAACATTGGCCAGCTATCATCTATATTTTTATTTTTTAGAATTTAGAATTTCTATGGGTCAAGTATAATTTGCGTAAGATTATGCTGGACTTCAAACATTACAAATTCTGTTTAGAGTAAACAATAAAATCAGGTAGGGTAGGGAGTCTGGCAGAATGAAATAAGTTATCCACAAGGACAGTGATGTGCATTCATGCCAGATTACAGTACTTGTATCCATATCCGAGCCGTCTTTTCGAATGACATTTCTCCTTTAAAAAAATTCTGGTAAACTTCAAAACAGTCTTTAATGTGGCATGTAAAGTCCCCCCCCCCCCCCCCCAAAAAAAAAAAAAAGATTCCACTGGGGAAATGAAAGCCTTTGGGTATATGTAGAAAAGACCAAAAGTAATTGAACTCTATCCTGAATATTCTACAGAGCTATAAAGTACCCCTGCCCCCAAGGCAACCAACTCTATAGTATTGGAATTGAGAAATACTGTATGCTATTTTTGTACTGACTGCTAGGTGTTCTAAATTGCATTAATTGCTTCAACATTTACATACGCACACAATTAGCTATGTAACCATCTGCCTGATAAGAAAATGTACTGAGTTTTTTCAGTGGGGCAGCTGTAATTTGCTTATTGGCATTTAGGACAGAAAATGAATGGCTGATGTATGCAGGATATTTATATAAAGCACTGATGTTGTTCTATATGAAATCAAGTGTTTGGTTTAACTAATATTGTTGACAATAGCAACAATACGATTTCATAGGCAACCTATGTCTCATCCTGACTATATAATGAATCATTTTTGGGTTTTGTGCCTTCAAATCAGTGTTGACTCCTGGTGATTGCCTGTACAAGTCCCTTCAATTTTCTTGGCAATATTTTTAGAAGTGGTTTGCCTTTTTCCTGGAGCTCAGAGAGAATGAAAATCACCCAATTGGCTTCATACCTAAAGTAGAATTAGAGTCGATAGTGGTTTCTAGCCTGGTACCTTAACCATTACACCAAACTGGCTCTCTATCAGTGCACTAAAGCCCCCAAATTCTTCTTTCTGTTGAACTTTATCTCTTATTATTTCCAGGTAGCTCATTTGGCATCAATTAAACAATTGGTTAGTCCTTAATTTCTTTGGGGATTTTCCCCTCCAATTTCCCAGTCTAGCCTACATTCCTGAGTCTCCCACTTAGATACAAATCAGACCTCAACCTCTTTATAGGTTTCTTTGAGTTAAGAGTAAAATCAGCCAGGTGCAATAATTTGCTGAATCCTTAATAACTACAGCTTTGATATTTCCCAGGCTTATAGAGAAGCAAAGAACTGAAAATATGAATAAAGAGAATAATGTTACAAAAAAGTTAAACACTTTAAAATGTAGCTAGAACAATGAAGTCCAATATATCAGAATAAAATAAGGAGCCCAAGGTAGACAAAATGGGGGGGGGGGAGGGGAAGAAACTCAGTGGCTAGAATAACTTTCACGTAAACATATCAGATTCATGCCAATATGAATACTGTAAAATATATATGCCACTGAAATCTAAATTGTATCCAAGAGTTAAATTTTGATTATAAACTACCACTTCAGGATACCCAACTATGTCATTAAGAAATTAATGTATGTAGAAGTATTTCTTTATCCCACTTCCAAATTACCCAGAAGATGAAATTAAGAACTATTTATCTCACTAGCAGACTTCATACCCTTTTAAATTGGGTAAAGAATTCTGATTAATATACCATGAAAAATTCACACAATCTTTACAAAATATAAGCAATGCACAAAGTTTGCAAAGACAGCATGCTCCAGACCTAGCAAAAGTCATACTTTTGCCAAAGAAGCAAGCTATAAATGAAGCAGACAGGTCAATTTCAGAAGGGCTTTAATTAACAATATCCAGCGTTGGCCCTTCAAAGTGAACACTAACAATACTGCATTATACAGTATATGAAGTTGGGCCCATATGAATTATGCAGCTAGGTAACACTTAACAAGAATACATCTATAGATTCTGCCAAGCCCACAAAAGATACCATTACAGTATCTAATTCAGGTCTTTATAAACGTCACGGGTGAAGCCTGCTAGCCTTTTTGGAAATTAGTAACAGGCAAGCGAGGGGACATGTTCACATTAAAGAGAAAATGAACGCATCCTACAAAAGATCAAACAAAATCGTCCCTCGGGCTTAAACTTCACATTTGACGGACAAGTTCTGGTGTTTTTCCTTCTCCGCCCTCCCCCGTCCTTTTTCTTTCCCCATTACCTTTGCACGGAAAACCAGCACGCGCGTTAAGTTACCCAGCTCCCCAAAAGATCCTGATAGACTCTGTCCCCGCGTGTTTCACTCCGCAGGTTCCTCTACTTGGGACTGCCGTGGATGAACCCCTTTCCCCGCCATGACTTACTCCGCAGCAGCTCCCGACTTAACTCGACATTAAGACCCCCCCAACTCCCCTCCCCACCCCACAAATCAGAACGAATGAACGAACCGGAGACTCCCTCCTCAATTACGCATGCGCAGACATTCATTCTCCGTTCCCAGTAGAGCGCTCGCCGAGGCGGCTTTCGGCCGCTCCCCCACCTCCCTCTTCCCAGCATTCCAAGCGGCGGATATCGAAAGGAGATTGTCTCCAGGTCGGTGTTGGGCTGACTGGGGCGTGTAGTTTTTTTTTTTCCTACGACGCTTTCCCTGGAAAGGGAAACGCTTCGCTCCTTAATGTCGGGCTGTCCGTCCTTTTTTCCTGCCCAGTCGGCGCGAGGGTCCCGTCATCTCCGTTCCCCAAGGAGCGCGGCTCTCTTTATTGGCCGGAATTCGTTTTTTTTTCACCCGCGCTAGGTAGCGCTTTGTCCGACTCGGAGCGTTTGTCAAACGGTTCGTCGAGCAAAGCATTTTGGGACTCGGAGTTTTCTTCGCCGACTGCCCTCTGGGCATTGTAGTCCCGCGGGAGTTTCGACCGGGCGCTCGGTGTAAGTTGGAGAGCATATCCGGGCTCTTCTGAATGTGGGCGAGGGTTGTTTGATCGCGTTGCTTAGCAGCGGCCGTCCCCACCTTCAACGACTGCGGAAGTCGGCGAGGGAAGACAAAGGAAAGAGCTGAAGGTGGGAGGAGAGGCGGTGGAAAGTAAGCGAGCCAGCAAGGGGCGGCGCGGGCACCGGGGAGAGACGGGGACCGTTTCCCGCTTCTAGTCGGGATCGAGGGAAGGAGGACCGAGTGGACGCTGGGATTTTATGCCTGGCATCCCCGGTTACTAAATCTTCGCGGTCGAGATAGGGTGGTTCTTTCATATGCCTAAAATGCGGTTTACGTCGCCCAGCCCAGTTCTTCTGGTGAAATAAAGCTTTGCAGGATTACAGTTCGCTTTGTTAAAGATACACGAAATGTTCCCTATGGTCCAAATGCAGATGGTCCTCGACTTACCACACTTCATTTAGTAACCGTTCAAAGTTAAACGGCGCTGGAAAAAAATGACTTACGGCCATTTTTCACACTTAACAATCTTTGTAGCATCCCCATGATCAAAACTCAGATGGTTGGCAAATGGTTCTATACTTATTATTTATGACCGTTGATGTGTCCCGAGGTCATGTGACCCCCTTTTGCAACCTTTTAACCAGCCAAATCAAGGGGGAAGCCAGATTCATTCGACGACCACGTTAGCAAATTATCAACTGCAGTGATTCACTTAAGAAACTGTGGCAAGAAAGTTCGTAAAATGGGGCAAAATTTCACTTAAATGTCTCACTTAACAACATAATTTTGGGGCCCAGTTGTGGTCATAAATTGAGGACTGCCTGTACGTGTGAAAGGACAGCCTGCATGTATTCTGCCTCTGGTGAAACGGTCACTAATCCACAATGTTTTGGCATAATAGGCTCTGTCTCCCCTAGCATAGATAATCCTAAAGCAGCAAAGTTTTGCCCCCGCTCCTCCTTTAATGCCCAGCTAGGATCTTGAGAGAGAGAGAAGCATTGGATGGGCAGCATCACCAAAAAAGAAGCATACCAGATTTTGCTAGTGTGATCTCATGTTTTCCTGCTTGCCTTCTTGCACAAGTGTTGTGGTTACATGATTTGATGAAAAAGAAGGAGGAAAATGGTGTTTTGGAGAAAGTAGACCATTCCATTAAACACATTAAACACTTCAATTTGTGAAGAAAAGGTGTATCTCTTCGAATGATGGAAGCCATATGGAACAACAGCAAATAAAATAACATGGAAAAAATATTCTTTTAGCTTCTCCATTGTTCATAAAAATACCTGAAAAGAAACAGGTTTTGAAATTTTGAAACTCATAATCTTGTGAAGTGGAAAATATTGATCCATGTCTTTGCTGTCATCCCAAATAATGGTCTTAAAACTTTTATAGAAAGGTAGATTTTTTTTTTTTAATGTTAGGAACCATCTTTCACTGAATGTGTTAAGGTAGAGGCTGGAGGACAGACCTCTGTTTGGAATGCTTTAAACTGAATTCCTATACTAAACGGTAGATTGGATTCAATAACTGAAATGATCTATGATTGAGCTTAAAAGTATGAAATTGCTTTGGTACTTGCTATTCATAATATGGGAACCCAGTTGCTGTGATTCATAGACCGATTTACATTATTAGTATGTTAATTATGATTTATTCAGTAAACCGTTGTTAAAATGTGACTTGGCATAATCTATTGGATATTTTACAAAATGTTTTAAATAACTGAGCCGAGGTGGCGCAGTGGTTAGAGTGCTGTACTGCAGCTACTTCAGCTGACTGCTAGTTCAGCAGATCAGCAGATCAAATCTCACCGGCTCAAGGTTGACTCAGCCTTCCATCCCTCCAAGGTGGGTAAAATGAGGACCCAGATTGTTGGGGGCAATATGCTATTTAGTATACTGTCTTTGGTGTAAGCCGCCCAGAGTCCTCGGAGAGTGGGTGGCATAGAAATATGATTAATTTAAAAAACAAAACAAAACAGTCCATGCCTTGTAGATAGAAAATAATGGAATTTTAATGTTACATGGCAGAAGATTGCACTACTTAAATTTATTTTTTTCATTTTTTACATTTTAATTGTCATGAAGGGTTCGAGTGCTGTATCTTTCTCACATATCAGCATTGTCAGGTGAGATGCCCCTTGGAAGATAGTTATATCAGCAAGTACAATCAAACTGATACCTCACAGTAGGAGAGAGGATCACAATGTGAATGCTTACAGAGCCTCTGGGAAGGGGGTTTGAGATTTTCAGCTTTCCACTCTATGTACTTGGCTACCTGCTACACTAACCATGTTTTAATTCAGTGTATGAACCTTATCTCCAAATTGAGAATCTTTAACTCAGGAAATGAAGAATTATAAGATAAGGTGAAAAAAAAGAAGAAAAAAATCCTTTCTTCAACAAAAACTTGGATCTTACTTCCCAGGGTCAAAAAATTGATTTTTGAATCCTGGAGAATAGTATTTGAAAAGGCCAAAGTATTTTTTCTTATATAGTATATAGCCATGATGGCGAAGCTATGGCACATGTGCTGGAAGTGGCACACAGAGGCATCTCTCCAGGCATGCCAGCCCTCGCCTATTGCTTTTCTGGGTTTTGGTGCGCACATGTGCTGGTTTTTGCGTGCTCATGAGTGCCAGAAACTGGAATACCAGGTGACCGGCACTCCGGTGCGTGTGTGCCAGGGAGCTACTCTTCTGGATTCCGGTGCTCCCCCGAGGTCCCGCACTCCCTTTTCGGCACTCGGTGCCGAAAAGGTCCGCCAACACTGGAATATAGTATTAAAACAATGCTGTTGGTTTTATTCCATAAATCTGATGGAATTGAAGTTTGTCTCATACTTTATGTAATCTGTGTGAAATTAACTGTATAGTAGTTCTCTGTTAAAACACAATATATACCGGTAATAATGAGCTCATATTGAAGTATCACTTCTGGGATCTAGGAGATGTGCCTTTTCCATAGTGGTCCTGCCCTCTCTCTTCCCCTTGAGATCTGGCAAACTTCCATCCTCTTAACCTTCTGGAAAACCATTAAAACCTTTTTTTTTCCTCCAAGCGTTGTGATACCCAGTTGGAGCTAAATGAAACAAAAAAGAGCATGTCACAAAACTGTGTGTAAATAATATAATTATAATTTTATCCACAGTTTCTTAGAAATCAAATTGAATTTAATAGTACTAGTTTAGATAGAAACAAGATTGGCAATCCTAGTTATCTATGTTTTCATAGGTACAGACATACAACCAATTTGTGCAATGAAATTTTTGAATCAATGGCCTTCCAACAAGAGAATTCCAAAATATTAAGGATAATTGTTCTGAAATGGTATTTGAGACATTGTAGTTATCCTTTGCATTCATTTACAATCTGCCCCAAACTTACGGTAATCAAATATTTTATTAATATAAAGATTAAAAACAGAATTAAAAAAGGAAATGGTAAAGGAACCCCTCAACATAATATCAAGTTCAAGGAGTAGAATGCATACAAAAACTGAAATTGGATCATTTTCAAACGTAAAAGCTATTTTACAGGTTTTCTTATTAATTTTTACAATAGCTCCCATCTCATCTGATGGAATTCTTAAGTGATTACATTGAGGAACTATATATACATGGAAATAAAGAGAAATAAAGAGAAAAGACCGCCCTGAGTCCTTCGGGAGTAGGGCGGTATACAAATTCAATAAAATAAATAAATAAATAAATAAATAAATAAATAAATAAATAAATAAATAAATAAATGTTTCAGGTGCATAAATAAAAAAAATTGGCTTTTAGTCTTAAAATATTTATTTGACTCCTTGTATCTAGTAACATTTCATTTGAGAGTCAGTGTGGTAGTTAAGGGGTTGGACTAGGAAGGGCTAGGTGAGGTTCTATTCCACCCTTGGTTAATGCAAACTTAATGAATGCCTGTGGACCAATAACCACTCAGTCTAAACCTGCCTCACAGAATTTCTGTTAATGGGGAAAGTAAGTCCTCTACTATTTTTAGATATAATAGCTTACTAAATAAAAATACTACAAATGCTATATTAAATATTTCTGGTAAATGTAATATAACCTTTTCAATGTGACTACTTTTTTTTTTTACAGAAGTAAATGAATATTCAGGATGGCACCTATTTTGGAATGGAAGAAAATTATGAGAGTAGATCCTGATGCTTTGCCTCGTCAGGAGGAACTAGCAGATAGTTTGCTTGAGACTGTGGCCAAGGTATTTTGCATGATGTTTTCAATATGTCAGTAATTAAAGATATTTTAATGTGTACTTCTCAAATATTTATATTTTATATATTTTAGGTTGATGGTAAGGCTTTGAAAGATGAGACTCCTGCACATTTAATTCAGCTTTTTAAAATTTCTCAATCACTAATGAAGGTCAGTATTGATATATTGTTAAGATTTCTAAATAGCATCTTTATAAACATTTATTATACTTTATTTATTTATTTATAATATAATCCTAAGTGTATAGCAATCATCAAACCACTATGAATAGAGGAAAAATGCTACCCTCCCCCCAAAATACATCACATGCCACCAAGATATCATAGTAATCCTGTACTAAAGTACACATATGCTGGGCTCAATTCCTATCCTTTTGAGGGAAGAGCTAGGTCTTCATGGCCCTCCAGAAAGCTAATAGGTTAGGGGCCTTCCAGACCTCAGGGGAAAGGCTGTTATATAAGATAGATGGTTGTTGTAGAGAAGGCACACCAGATGATATCTGGTGAGATCGACATATCCACAGAGAAAAGTAGTCCTATAGATAATTTGGCTCTGTGCCATTCAGGGCTTTAAATGTGATAACTAGCACTTTGAATTGCACCTGGAAAGAGACTGGCAGTTAATATAAACTCATTTCCCAGTAATCTAACACAGACAGTCCTCAAAGTGCTGAGTAATTTTGAATAGTTCGGAGAACCAGCAAATATCACCTCTGGCTGTTCCCAGAGTGGAGTAGGAATGGGAATTTTGCAATATCCTTCCCCTGGAGTGGGGTGGGAATGGAGAGTTTGCAGTATCCTTCCCCTGCCACGCCCACCAAGCCACACCACATCCACCAAGCCATGCCCACAGAACTGGTAGTAAAAAAATTTGAATTCCACTACTGCTCTGAAAGTTTATCAAATCCATCAGTTGCATTGTAATCCCATAAATAAGCATTGGAACAGGTTCTGTTTGTGTTTATAATTCCTGGAACCTCTAAAATATTTACAGATGTATATCAATAGTTTTGCAGCACTTTAGAAAGTTAATCCACAGATATTAATAAAAATGAGCATGGTTTGTTAAATATTTAAATAGTTTAATATAAAAACATTTATGAGGCTAGAAGTAGTGAAGAAGACAAGTGACCTAAGATTTCCTGAGAAGGGAAGAGATGAGATTTTTTTTTCTTTTTGCCCATTCATGTACAGTCATTTTGAATGGTAAATATAGTAGTTGGATGAAAATGGGACAAACACACTTGTCCATAATAAACATAGAGTTGTAGTTGTTTTGGATTAATAAAAACAGCTCTGAGGTTTGTTTGTTTTTTACTTGTATACTCTTGTAGAAGAAAGAGTATAATTACATAAAGCTTATTCTTAGTTTTTTGGCATGTTTATAACATATCAATATAACTTAATATTAGGGGTTTATCTGTAATAAACTGTATCTTATTTTAAACATGTTTTAATCCATATGATTTTATTTTGTTTGCAGCAGTTATTAGTATTATTTGCATTTTCTCTAATAGATGAAAAATCAAGAAGTAGAACTGGCTCTAGAAGAAGTTGAGAAAGCTGGAGAAGAGCAAGCTAAATTTGGTAACATTTCTATAGATATATAACTTGTAAACATCTTGATACTTTGGGGGAAAATACAGAAGTATCAATAAAATGGAATTTCCAGTTCCATAGAGAAGAAACCCTATTTAGAATTCAGAATTCAATATTGTAGGCTTTATTGTTTTGCTTTTTTTTTTAATTATTTTTTCTCTTTTTTTTATTGAAAAGTTTTACAAAAAGAATACAAAAAAAATTCCCCCCCCTGTTCCCCCCATCCTTTCCCCCCCTTTATCCCCCCCTCCCCCCGACTTCCCAGAGCAAAATACAAGGTATTTCATTTAATCAAACATAAACTAGATTAATCTACTTATCCTCAAAGTACTACCTCCCCCACTGAAACCTTAACTCCACTACAGATAACCAAATACTTCTAATACTAACATTCATTCATAAGCTATTTGATATTTTCTTGTCTGATACTTATTTTGAATATAATCAATCCATCTTCTCCACTCCGATACGTATCTTTCTTGCGTGTGGTCCTTCAAGTACGCTGAGATTTTCGCCATTTCTGCTAGGTTTGTTACTTTCAATATCCACTCTTCAATAGTAGGCAAAGAGTCCTTCTTCCAATATTGCGCTACCAGCAGCCTAGCTGCTGATATTAAGTTCAAAATCAATTTAGTCTCTGAAACTGTACAGTCCGTAATTATACCCAATAGAAACAATTGAAGAGTAAATTTCAACCTTCTTTTCAAAATGTTCTGCATCACCCACCAAATTTTTATCCAAAATGCCTTGACTTTCTTACAAGTCCACCATAAATGATAATAGGTTGCGTCATTACATTCACATCTCCAACATTTAGCTTGCAAATTCGAGTACTTACATGATAATTTCTTAGGATCTAAGTGCCATCTATAAAACATTTTATAAAAATTCTCTCTCAAATTTTGTGCTTGTGTAAATTTAACATTTCTGACCCAAATCTTTTCCCACGTTTCCATCATCACTGGTTCCTGAAAGTTTTGTGCCCATTTTATCATATAATCCTTAACCAATTCAGTTTCTGAATCTATTTCCAGTAATGCATTATACAACCTTTTAATATGCATCTGACTTTGATCTCTAATCTGTTTCACCAAATTTTCCTCATTTTGCATAATCCCAATTTTTTGATCCTCCCTCCATCTAGCTTGGAGCTGACCATACTGAAACCAAGTATAAATTATCCCCTCTTCTTTTAATTCATCTAGAGATTTCAATTGCAACTTGCCCCTTTCCAAAAAAAGAAGCTCTTTATAGGTAATCACCTCTATTTTTTGCTCTGTACTTATATTTTCTATTACATGTCTGGGGTTTGCCTATATAGGTATCTTATAGTTCAGCTTATATTGGTACTTTTTCCAAACCCTCAACAATGCATTTCTGAGTATATGACCCTTAAACACTTTATCCACTTTTTTTTCATACAACAAATAAGCATGCCATCCATATAACAAATCATAACCTTCTATGTTTAACATTCTTTCTTTAGTTAAGTTAAACCAGTCACTAATTTGTGATAAAGCTGCTGCTTCATAATACAATCTTAAATTAGGCATTTTAAGACCTCCTCTCTCACGTATATCCTGTATAATTTTCAGTTTCACTCTTGGTTTCTTCCCAGCCCAAATAAAAGTATTAACCCCTTTATTGTTTTGCTTTTACTTTGCTGCTAGTTTTGAACTGTTACCTTTTACTCAGTTGGAATAGTGAGATTCTTCATTATAGTTCATTTATATAATTTATTATAAATTTCGTTTATTCTGTTATTCTCAGTCAAATACAGAAACATTGAAAACATACATATGATGATGACTAATGAGGTCCAACTTCTAAAGCTGGGCCCAAAGCATCACACAATTTCAACTTAAAGTGAATTGAATTTTCAGTTTATAAAATGAAGAAAAAAGTTTCTTTAAAATAAATTGAAAGATGTTAATGAGCAATTGAGTTCACTCATTTTTAATTCTCTGAAAGAATAGGTATATTAAATATGGGATATGCAAGGTTCAATTATGAAACATAGTATTCCTATATATAATATAATTCATACTATACACAGATAGAATCTACAGTTAATTTTTTTTAAGGAGCTGTTTTAAATACTAGTAAAGAATGTGATCAGTTTCATTCTAGGTCTTATTTCAGTGTTTTTGTCATTATATATTTTGATAACTTTGTTCTTTTTTATGAAAACAGAAAATCAATTAAAAACTAAGGTGATGAAGCTAGAAAAAGAATTAGAGGTATGTTTATTTTTGAGATAAAATATCAGCTTTAAATAGCTTTATGAATCTTATGAATCTGTCTAATTTGTATGGCGCTGAATCTTCTAAGCTACAGCATGTTGTGAGGCTTGGTTTTCGCATTTTACGATTGGTAATTTTAAATCCTGCAACTGTTTAATTTGCCTAATATTTTAAATTTGGACAATATAAAAAAGTAGGATCCTACTACATGTTTTAGAAAACTTCCTTGCATTAATTATTAATTGAGAAATCAGATTTTGGAGCATTTTTAAAATATAATACTTGCAGAGAATATGTTGAATCATAAAGTATAATAAAGTGTAACCCTATTTTAATAGTTGGGAGTTTGATTTTGCTGCTATACTGGTAGAAATAATGAATTAATTCAATATTTGTTAATTTAGTAGTTATTTTTCAGTATAGCCAGTCTAAATTTAATTTAGATTCCAAGACAGATGGTCCGCTAGAGTAAATAGCTAAATCTGATCTTACATTGTTTAGTTGCATATTTACTATATTTCAGAACCTTTCCATGAGTTTTATATTGTTTAGAATATGCACTTTTTACTTACCTTAATATAATGAAATATATATAACTAATTTTATTTTAATATTTGCTAAGATAGCACAGCGATCCACTGGAAGCCGTGATACTCGATTTCTGCGCGATGAAATTCGCCAATTGGAAAAACAATTGTCACAAAAAGACAGAGAATTAGCAGACATGGAAAAGGACCTAGACAAAGAGAAGAAAGTTAATGAACAGGTAAATTACATTAATCTTTATAGAGTAAAAGTTTGTTCTAAACAAATTAATGTTAGAATAACAATAGAAATTGAAAATTAAGACCTAACAATGCAAGATTTTTAAAAAGAAAATATTGTAAATTTATATCAACATAATAGTAGTGATAGATACTATAAATTTAGGAAAACTAAAATTGTGTAATGAAATTGTAAACATAACTATACGGAAGAACAGCCAATTGAGTCAAAGAAATTTACTCACAGATAAATGAATATAAGATTTTTATCTGAAATTCTTTCTGTTATTGGTAATACTGAATATTATCTATACATTTGATTTGAAAAATACATCTGATCATAAATAATGTGTGTGTTTTTTAAATGAAGCACTGGAACTGTTTCAAAATTGTAAAATTATAAGAAACAATCTAACATGTATAGTGAACTGAAAGAGATGCTCTCAAATTTACTAGTTTCAATAGTTCCTATGTCTAGTTTAACAAGTTAATATCTTGTTTTTAGTGCATTGTTTATATATAAGAAGCAGTAATTATATATATATGTGTCTGTGGAACTAAATAGAGTTTATTCCCTACATTGCAGATTGACTGCACTAAATTTTGGAATTGGTAAATTATGAAGACCCAATCACTTCTGCTACTGGGTACTTCTGAGAAAATGTAGCATTATATAGATTTAGTAGAAAACTGGCTAAACAAACTTTTGGATTGAAATAGAGGTGTTTTTTATTTTCAGTTAATAATTTATATATGTAAGTTTTGCAAATATGAATAATGATATTCCTAGAAAGAGACTTCTGTCTTATCTTAGGATCATACTATATAGTTTCAGCTAACCAATTTGTCATTCTAGCTTACTCTTCGAAATGAAGAAACAGAAAATGAAAACAGCAAATTAAGAAGAGAGGTTGGTATGCCAATATAACAATTTGACACAAAATAATTTTTTGCACCTGGTGCCTACTTATTTGTTACACCTTGTGTACTTTTGATATACCACTGCTATTGTGCTTCCTTATTTCCATCTTTCCTTATCTGTGCCATGTACACTAGATATAAGGATTTCCAATTTCTTAGAAGAAAGGCCATTTATTTATTTATTTATTTATTTATTTATTCAAATTTCTATACCGCCCTTCTCCTTTCGGACTCAGGGCGGTGAACAGCCAAGATAAAAACATCTATACAAAACATCACAGTTTAAAAATAAAGTTAAAATAATTTATAATTTGGCCCATAATTTAAAACTTGTCAATTAAAATCAATATTAAAATTTTAAAAACTAACCCTAAAATCAAGACAGACCGGCTAACTGGAAAAAATGAGTTTTTAGGGCCCGACGAAAAATCCGAAGGTCGGAGATCACTCGTATCTCTGGGGGTAGATTGTTCCAAAGGGTAGGTGCCACCACAGAGAAGGCTCTCCTCCTGGGGGTCGTCAGCCGGCATTGTCTGGCCGACGGCACCCTGAGGAGGCCCTCTCTGTGGGAGCGAACCGGCCGGTGGGAGGCTATTGGTGGCAGAAGGCGGTCCCGTAAGTACCCTGGCCCTAAGCCATGGAGCGCTTTAAAGGTGATCACCAACACCTTGAAGCGCACCCGGAAGTCCACCGGAAGCCAATGCAGCTCGCGCAGGAGAGGAGTCACATGGGAGCGCCCCGTCGCTCCCATAATCCCCCGCGCAGCCGCATTCTGCACCAGTTGGAGCCTCCGGGTGTACCCCAAGGGGAGCCCCATGTAGAGAGCGTTACAATAGTCCAGACGAGAAGTGACGAGTGCTTGAGTGACCGTGCGTAGGGAGTCCCGGTCCAGAAAGGGGCGCAACTGGCGTATCAGGCGAACCTGACAAAAAGCCCCCCTGGCCACGGCTGTCATATGCCCTTCTAAAGACAGCCGCGCATCCAGGAGGACACCCAAGTTGCGGGCCCTCTCCGTGGGGGCCAATGATTCGCCCCCAATAACCAGCGATGGCGTCAGCTGGCTATACCGGGACGCCGGCAGCCACAGCCACTCGGTCTTGGAAGGGTTGAGTCGAAGCCTGTTTCTCCCCATCCAGACCCGCACGGCCTCCAGGCACTGGGACATCACTTCCAAGGCATCATTGGGATGGTCTGGGGTGGAAATGTACAGCTGAGTATCATCAGCGTACTGATGGAACTCCACCCCAAAACCACGGATGATCTCACCCAGCGGCTTCACATAAATGTTGAACAGGAGGGGCGAGAGGACCGACCCTTGCGGCACCCCACAAACAAGGCGCCTTGGGGTCGACCGCTGCCCCCCTGTCAACACGGATTGCGACCGGTCGGAGAGATAGGAGGAGAACCACCGCAAAACGGTGCCCCCCACTCCCAGTCCCTCCAGCCGGCGCAACATGATACCATGGTCGATGGTATCAAAAGCCGCTGAGAGGTCTAATAGGACTAGGATAGAGGAAGAACCCCTATCCCGGGCCCTCCAGAGATCATCCACCAACGCGACCAATGCCGTTTCCGTGCTGTACCCAGGTCTGAAGCCGGACTGGAGCGGATCCAGATAGACAGCTTCATCCAGGTACTGGGGAAGCTGTCGCGCCACCACACTCTCAACAACCTTCGCAATAAAGCGAAGGTTGGAGACTGGACGATAGTTAGCCAAAACAGCCGGATCCAGGGATGGCTTCTTGAGGAGAGGCCTCACCACCGCCTCTTTCAAGGTAGGCGGCAGGACACCCTCACTCAAAGAAGCGTTAATAATCCCCTGGAGCCAGCCTCGCGTAACCTCCCGGGAAGCCAGCACCAACCAGGAGGGACACGGGTCCAATAAACATGTGGTTGCGTTCATCCGCCCCAAGATCCTGTCCACGTCCTCGGGAGCCACAGGATCGAACTCCTCCCAGATAACACTCTCAAGGCCTGCCTCAGTCATCTCGTCTGAACTAACCCAGTCGGCGGCCAAGTCTTCCCGAATCTGAGTTATTTTATCATCCAGATACTGTACAAAATCCTCAGCTCGGCCCTGCAAGGGGTCCTCCCGCGCTCCCAGATGGAGGAGGGAGCGGGTCACCCTAAACAGGGCGGCTGGGCGGTTATCTGATGACGCGATAAGAGCGGCAAAATAACTAGATTTCGCCGCTTTTATCGCCACTAGGCGATTGTTTAGTTTCATCCAGTCATAACAAATGTTTAAAATCTTCTGCAATGACAAGATTAGTCTTTCAATCTAGGTAATTTCTGATTCAGTTTATGGATTTTCTTCATCATAAAGATATATAATATTAAGTTCTTAATGTGCTTGCTTGGTAAGATAATGCTGTATTACTTCTTCCTTTATGTTTTTCTCTTTTCTGTTTTGCCTGCTAAGTTTGGTCCCTTAAATTTTCCTCTTTTTTCTTGTTCTGCTCTTATTTTTTTTAAGAAAGCAAGAATGAAGAAAAAGGTGAGGATTAGTGTTAGTTTCTGTGTTCAGTGTATTAGCTTGTTTCAATAACTTAATTTAAAAATTAGATTCTTTAAATGTGAAAGGGCCAATTATAATATCAAGTCCCTGGCCATACTTGGTGCATAAATAAAAATTAAAGTATTTCAGGTGGCCATCTAGCCTCCACTAGAATATATCCAATGAAATGAAGTCTCTCTGGTTTATTACTTCTAGTTCCCTTAGATCTACTAGCATATTTCTCAGTTTCAGAAAGTATTAATATCTTATCTTCAGCAGTTTCATATTTTAATCATCTTTTTCTGCAGAATGAGCAGCTTCGTCAGGATGTTATTGACTATCAGAGACAATTAGAAACACAAAAGGAAACACTTCTCTCAAGAAAAGAAGACTCAGATTACAGGTCACAGTTATCAAAAAAGAATTTTGAGCTTGTTCAATACCTAGATGAAATTCAGGTAAATTTCAAAGAGTTGCTCAGTAGAACAAAATGGTCAGGCCTGACTCTAATTTAAAGGAGTGCAGACCTTACTGGTGTATTTTGGGTTCTTGGTTTTGGTTTTTGTCTAAGAATAAGAGCAAGGTAATTTTATATAAGATCCAAAGATTTGTCGTGTTTTTCCTGCTGTTTGGCATAGTAAGCTAATGGCTGGCAACTAATCCATTATTCATTTAAACATATAAAAATTGTATTCCATGCAGAATTTAATTTTAGAAAAAGATACTTTGTAGTTCAAATTGGTGAGATGGAGATTTAGATTGTGTGTGTGTGTGTGTGTGTGTGTGTGTGTGTACCGTATTTTTCGCACTATAAGACACACCGGACCATAAGATGCACATTAGATTTAGAGGAGGAAAGCAAGAAAAAAAATCTGCCTCTCAGCATCCATCTGTTATTCATCTTGCTAGCATCCTTACAGCAAACAGCCTGTCAGCTTCAGCATGTTTTTGCAGCCCCAGTGTGTGGCTCATCAGGGTTCCATTCCGTTGCGCCCACCACCAGTCAACTGAGCTGAGCTGCTGTCACTGCCGGGGAACACTGGACTCTTTGCTGCCGAGCAGCTGATTGGCGGTTGGATCAGCCTCCTGGAATACTGCCAATCAGCTGTTCTAGGCGGCGGCAATTCCCGCCGCCACTGATCCCCACTGCCTAGAACAGCTGATCAGCGGTATTCAGGGAGGCTGATCCAACCACCAATCAGCTCCTCAGCAGCGAAGGCTCCAGTGTTCCCTGGTGGCAGCACCAAACGGCTGCAGCGGTGACAGGTGGTGGTGGCGAACGCTGCTGCTGCATCAACCCCCCCTACCCCGCCTCAATAGTCGCTCTGTAAGACGCACAGACATTTCCACCCACTTTTGGGGGGGGAGGGAAGTGTGTCTTATAGTGTGAAAAATATGGTATATATGAATTACCATTTTTTTAAATAAAGAGTAGTGAAATATCTGTAAGGGGAATAAAGGGGTGTAAATATCTTCAGGGAAGTCAGTAGCATAAATCATAAATCTAGTAAGAAAAGTCCTGCCAATTTAGTACAATCAAAATTAAACTAGTGATGGGACAACTCAGAAGAAAATTTAATATAAAATGAAGGGCTTGGTTGTTAGTTAGAGCATAGCATGTCAGCCCATCATGCTAATGAGAATATATTTTTTCAGGTACCCTAAAACATGCCAAAACCCATATGTTGTTTTATGAACTAATTGTAATAATTTGTTTGGATGTCCCTGCAACTTATTATTGTATTGTTATCTTCTAGATTTTCTTAGGGGACAATTTAATATAGCTTAATCAATTTAAGAATTGCTTCTTATATCAAAACATACATTTCATGGAAATATGTCTGTTTTACATTTGTAGAATTTGACAGAAGCTAATGAAAAGTTAGAAGCACAAAACCAGGAAATGAGAAAAAATTTAGAAGAATCTGTGCAAGAAATGGAGAATATGACTGATGAATACAATAAAATGAAATTTATGGTGCAACAGTCTGATATTGCCATGGACCAGCTAAGAAAGGAAAAAGAGCAATATAGACTACAGGTATGAGTCACCTTGCATACTAGGAAGCAGATACACAAAACATTAAAATTAGAGTACAAAGGATTAAGTTAGTAATGTTGATTTTAGGAGTGCTAAATAGTACCAAATTTGAAGTTCATTTGCAATACACTTACCATAGCCTTATCCATTGAAAAAAATATCAGTATCTTTTACGTGTAAAATTGTAAGAAAGCAACTAGTTTCCAGTTATGTGTACTGCAAAATTTCCATTGACAAACTGTCAATAGCTTATATTATGAATTGTATTTCAATGCAGGTGCGTGAGCTGACAGAGCAACTTAAAGCAAAGAATGAAGAAGATGACCCACTTATGGCAGCTGTAAATGAAAAAGTGGAGGAGTGGAAGGTACTTCACAACTAACAACTGTGTTTTAGCGATTTGTTTTGTGTTTTGTCATAATTAAGATTTTTTTTGTCTCCTTTTATCTTGCAGAGAATTTTGGCTTCCAAAGATGATGAAATAATTGAATATCAGGAAATGTTGTTGACTCTGAAAGAGAAGCTGAAAATGGCCCAGTTGGATGCTGACAAGAGCAATGTTCTTGCCCTCCAGCAGGTTTGTATCCACACATTTGTGAAATAAATATGCACATTACTAAAAAATATAATGCAGTAATTATCTTCACAACCCACTTTTGTATGGACATATCTAGAAACATATTTTAGAGAGTTGTATTTATTTTTGCAGCATTTTCAATATTTTACCACTAAATTCATTACTTTTAATTGTCCCCCTTCCCCCCCCCCATAAAATGTGCTATATGAGTTTTAAAATCTGTTAACATAGTTGACTTGAAGATGAAGCTGAAGGGACAGAAATGTTTGGTGAGGAGGTCATTATGTGTTTGGGAAGTTAATTGCTTCCTTAATGCAGTACATTTTAAAATTTTGAGATGTAGTGGGGTGGGAGAATGGAACATTGCATAGTTCCTTTTTGAGTAAGGAGAACTAGGGGGAGCAGTTTAATTGCATGGCCTCAACAAGGATTATTTGGTTGTTCCTCTCTGACTCTTCTAATGACATGTTCCCAACTGTCGCCCTCTACCCTTCAATCTCATGCCAGGTTTTCCCCCTATAGCAATCTTACTTCTTGCCTACAGGGGAGCTCATGGTAGGCATCACGTACAAGTCATTAATGCATTAGTTTATCCTGAATTTAGGATAATCTGAAATACCGGTATACGTACCTCATGTCTATTTAGAAGAAAATGAAATCATTGGAGAGAGAGCATTTAGCTGTGATTAATTTAGCTGACATTGTCATAAAGTTGTAAGCTGTTTATTTTATTTTTATTTCTCTGCTTTATTTTTATTTATTTTTTTGCTCCCTTTGCTTATCCTTCTAGACAATATCTGAACTCTGTGTTGTAAGTACTTTTGTCTTTCTGTTGATCATTTTGGTGTACTTTAAGAGCATGTTCCATGTATTATTTATTAAGTAAAAAACTCTTTTTAGGGTGTTCAAGAAAGAGATAGTCAGATCAAACTGCTCACTGAACAGATTGGACAATATACAAAGGAGATGGAGAAAAATGTATTGATCATTGAGGATATGAAAAGAGAACTCCAGAAAGATAAAAGTAAATATTTGAAAGTGTTTCTGTACTAATGTCAATAGGTAAACAATAAAGAATTGATTGAATGTTTGATTATAGCCTTAAATGTTAGTTAAGAAGGAAAGCAGCACATCGGTAAGCAGTTGATATGCTGACACTTAACTATGAGTAATAATATTAGGTGGGATTTTGAATTTATTTGTTCAGAAGAAAGGATGATTTCTTTCGGAATATATACCCTAATAATGCATTTAAGGACATATTTCAGGATAATTTACTTGTTCTTTTGTTTCACAAGCAAATATATAAGTAATAAGATATTTTCAACTTTCCATTGAAAGACTTCACTGGCCACATATCAAAGTTTTTCAGGAGTTGTTGCTACTTCATTTAATTTGTAAGCCTGGATTTTATGTCCCTGATTCCCTTGGATTAAATTTTTATAGTGAAAGGGAAGCTGATTTTTTTTTTTTAAAAAAAAGAATTTACTGATTGTTAATTTTCCACTATATTTTTACTTTCAATGTCACATATTGAATATATGTTTCTCCTTTCATTTCTATAGGAATATTAAATAATTAGACATTTATTTTTATTTCAGGCAGGCTATCGATTACTCAACAGGATCGTATTTCGGAAATGCAAGGAAAGTTACAGATGCTGGAAGAGAAAGTCAAGGATAGTGAAAGGACAGCAGAACTTGCAGAAGCAGATGCAAGAGAAAAGGACAAAGAACTTATTGAAATTCTGAAGCGAGTGAAAGATTATGAAACTGTATGTCTTTTGATTGGTGAAAATATCTTCCAGGCAGAAACAGTCAATTTTCTTAAAGCTGAGAAAGGCGTTCCCTCACCAGTAGGGGGAAATGTATACCAGCAACTGATGGGACAGGAGCTGGGGAAGTATTGGGCCAGAATCAAAAGTTCAGGAACATAATTTTCTTACGTTATTCTCTCTCTCTTTGTTTTCTGCACCCATTTTTTATCTATTATTCTTGCACATGCTAATTAATTCACTCATTTCATTATATTATTCATGCAGTCACAAATTGCATATCATCACTTCTCTTGCAGTCATGCACATACACAATCTACATTCATCTATTTTTAGTTTGTTACATTTGCATTTAATGAATGTGCAAATAAGCAGGCAAAGGAAGAGTTGTTTGTCTTGGAAGTTTTCTCTTTATATCTCCTTCCATATTTTATTTGTTGGCTGAAAAATGCTAAAACTGAGTTTGAAAGATAATTAACGGACTTCAGGTCATTCCAGTTTCTCAGATATTATATATTTTATATGTATTTTTGATTTTAGATTGATAATATAAAACTATTTTCTAATCTTTTCTTTTCGAAGGGAATATATGGCCTGGAAGATGCTGTTGCTGAAATAAAAGGTTTAAAAAAGCAACTCAAAATAAGAAATAGTGAAATTGAAACATTAATTAAAGAAGTTAATAAACTTGAATTTAAAATCAATGATCTTCTTGATGAAAATGAAGATCTTCGGGAACAGCTAGGTATGACCATATCAGATTTATTAGATAACGTATTTAAATAATATATTTAGCATGTCTTCGTTACTTTGTTTTTTCAGGGTTTTTTTAAGCTGTCTTGAGTAGAACTAATAATTTCTTCATATGTAAATTTGAGCAACAAGCCTTCTGATTCTTTGTAGACAGAATGGCTGATTAAAGCAATTCTAAACTTTGGTCTGGATTTTAAGAGCATTGAGACGGTGCTTAGCAGAATGACACTTTTACTAACATTGGTAGTATTATTACCATTGTGGGTGCATCTGCAGTATGGTAGGAAGTGGAAGTGGAACGAAAAGTGAGGAATTCTTAAACCATATGGAGGGATTTTTTTTCTTCAGATTTTGATCTTTATTTTCATTTTATTAAGTTTACATATTAAATTGTTAATATTAAGGAGCTCTGTGTTAACTAGGTCAGTTGGATTTGTACAAATCATCTTCACTGTCTCCCACTGATTTTTTGCCATCCATGGTCATACTGTTTTCTCTGTTACGGTAAGGAAATATTTCTGAAAAAGACTCAATCAGTCATGGGTGTTTTAGTTTATGTATGTCTGAATATGTGGCCCTCAAAACAAGAAAAACAATATGGAGTTACTTCTAAGCAGTTCCCTTTATTGTTCCTCACCCATGGATAGAAATCATGCCAAACTAAATAATTACTTACATCATTAAAGATATATTCAGAAGTTCTATGGAGAGCTATCCCGATCCTCTTTCTCTCAACCAAACTATCTAAACTTTGCTGTCACTTGCTATCCTGGGAATCCAGACTATATTCCATCCCAGTATATGTTTGTGTGTGTGTGGGTATACATGTGTACACAAACACACACACACACAAATACACACACTTCATGTATGCACACACCTATACACATACATATTAAGAATTAGGATTGTTTTCCTTTTCTGCATAGAGAACAAATATATGGAAATTCTGAGAGAATATTTATAGCTCAGGGTTTAACTACAAGATCTTTGGTGCTGTATGAGTTCGGTGATATTCTTGCAGATGTTTTGTTACCAGACTATAGTAAGTAACATTATTCGTGCACTACCAAGCTCCGACAAAACCAAGAACCTAATAGTAAATAGTTAAGTCTAGAAGAATTAGTCCAATGCTACTACTATTATCAAAAGGTGGTCTGTTTTTGCCAGGTTTAGTAAGAATCTGCATTTTCAACATAACTGAATTTAGAAATGAATATTGGAGGAAAAAGAAAATGAATACAATGACTGAGGTTTATGCTCAGTATAGATACTTAACTAAGAAACATATGAAAAGTGTCAACAAGATGCTATGAGGGAACAGATACTTTCCCTCAATGCACCTTTCCATATCATCCAGTCCAGCAATTACATAATCAAATCTACAGATAATCTCTAATGCATGATCTGTTTCATTTTAGGGCTTGATCCAAAAACAATGATTGATTTAACTGAACTGAAAAATAGCAAAGCATTAAAACAACAACAATACAAAGCTGAAAATCAAGTCCTGCTGAAAGAGGCAAGTAATAATTTTCACTTAATGCTTTTCATAAAAATTAAGGCACAAAGAAATAATGCCATTTAAATTCAATGCAGATTGAAAGATTAGAAGAAGAAAGAGTTACCCTGAAACAACAAATCCGTAAATTGGCTCAGGAGAAAGGAAGAAGAGCTGCAACTTTAGGTAAAATGGTACTTATTTTTTTAAAAAATAATTTAGCAATGAGATAAATAATAAATTGATTTTTCTATCATTCCTGGATCAATCTAAACATATTTTCCAATATTTAGGAGTCAGACTGAATAATTCTATTATTTAATAATAATAAAGTCACACAGAATCACTTTGAATAGTGAGATAGGCATACAAATGTAATAAAAAAGAAATAAATTCTTAGTTTTATTGCACATGTTACAACAGCGGTTCTCAACCTGGGGGTCGCGACCCCTTTGGGGGTCGAATGGCCATTTCACGGGGGTCGCCAAAGCCCTCTCTCACCCCCCCCATGCCTTCACTCACCCTCTGCCTCTGCTGGATCGCCCGGTCGCCGTTCGTTTACCCCGCCCACTCCCAATCTATTGCTGCCTCCGGAGTCCCAGCTAATGGCTAGAGGGGGAAAAAACTTTAAATTCTTGCCGCGGGGCTTCAAAGAGCCGTCCTACTCTCAGCTGTTTTGCGGAGGGATCTGTTGCTAGCTAGCTACAAAGAGGTAAATTCCTGGAGCAGATTTTTTTCCCCCTAGCTATGCTGAAAAAGCAAAATTGAAAGTAAGCAGGGTCTTGGCTGCAACATGACAAAATGAGGCAGAGAGATTTCTTTTTCTTTTTCCTCACCAAAAAAGGTAGGTGCAAACTGCAAACAATGGGAAATTTAGGGCAAGAGGAGGTTCAAGATTTTAAAACACAGAAGAAAAAAAGCTCTATTTAACTAGGGAATTGTAATAATTGAGATACTATTAATTGCATATTGTGTTGAAAGCAGAAATGGTTAAGTTGTGGTTTGGAGGAATATATGGGGGAAATTATTTGGTTTATTATTATTGGTAAATATAATTAATTGATTTGTAAGAAATTGGATTGCATGGAAATAATTGGAATATTCATGTTCATATTGATTAATGTACAAAAAAGATAGTTATATAACTAATTGATTTATATTAAAATGTTGAATTTGTATTAAACAACTGTATTACATAATTAACCAATGTGAGGATGGATATAAAAATAGATGACAATGGGAAGGGGTATAATATAGAATAGAAGGGAAAAATTGAATTTGATTAAGATTAGAGATGAGGATGAAGGGTAATATTGGTTTTTTAAAAAAATAGATGAGGAATAAATACGGTAAAAAGGAAATATAAAAATTGTAAATTTAATTGAAATGACTAAATACTGTGTTGGAAGAAATATCCTTCTGGGTTCTGCTCCAAGTGGGGAAAAAGACACTGGAAACATGGAGACTGCTTGGAAAGATGGTTTAATGGTGGACAGGATCACATGGCTTGATGGAGCCCATTGTGTTAGTTTCTGTTGCTATTGTGTTGCAAATGTCCTTTGACAAAGGATTGAGTTTCTGCCTCTGGCCCATTAACAAAGGGTGGGGGGCAGGAAGGTGGGAGTTGCTTTGTCTGTAAAATATGCTTCTCCATTTCTCATACAGGAAAATATAATATTCTGCCTTTTTAATATTTCCCAAAATATTTCATTCTTCTAGGAAAGGGGTGGGTGCTAACCTCCTACAACTGTTTAAATTTGTGAACTGGCCAAATACTCTGTTCAAAGAAAATACGTTGTATGTTTGTATGTGTGTTTCTAATTATTGCTATTTATTGCTATTTGTTCTCTTTTATTCTTTAAAGTTTAACAATTCATTCTTTATCTTAATATCTTAATATTTGTTTGGGGTTGGCTTTCTTCCCTTTCATCTTTTTTATTGTACAGCAATCTTTCTCCTCAAACCTACCACCTCTGTCTTTTCTTTCTTTCTTACTTTCTCTTCCCCCCCTTCTTCTTCTCCCTACTTCCTCTTTCTTTCTCCTTTTCCTCCTCTCTTCCTCCCTCTCTTACCTTCACTCCTCCTTTAATTTCCCTTCCCTTCCTTCATCCCTCTCTATTGCTGTATCCTTTTATGCATATGGACTACTCAGAGGGCTGAAAAAGTTATTTTTGACTGGTCCTCGCACTTTTGACCAGTCCTCGAACTTACGACTGTCCTCACATTTTACGTTTTTTGCCCTATCTTATACCATGTTGAAGAGAAGCAGTAGTGAAATGAGTGACATGGTTGTTAAGAATGCTGCACAGGCATAAATGTGAGGATGGTCATAAGTGTGAGGACCAGTCAAAAGTGCGAGGACCTGTCAGAAATGACTTTTTTCAGCCCTCTGAGTAGTCCCTATACACATAGCCATGGCCACCCGGTCACATGACCAGCTAGTCACGTCCACTCAGTCACATGACCTCCAAGCCACACCCACAAAATAAGCCACACCCACAGAACCGGTAGTAAAAAAAATTTAGAACCCACCCCTAGTTGGGGGTCACCACAACATGAGAAACTGTATTAAAGGGTCGTGGCATTAGGAAGGTTGAGAACCACTGTGTTACAAGTATGATGTAGTATTTCATTTTGAACATAGTATTTTCCATTAAACTATATGGAAAAGAATTTGCTAAATCTTAGTACTGTGTCTGACCTATATGTCTTTTTATTTAAGTAGTTTTAGTTCTATAATCTACGTCAGGTTAATCAGTGCTGATAGTTCCCGCCTCTGCTTTATGTGATTCTTCACTTATTTTGCACAGCGGGATAAAAGTTTGAGCTGCTATTTTTTATATGATGTTGACATCTCCTGTCAATCTAAGAGCGCCAAACATTGAGGATTTTTTAACATTTTCTTTGGTAAAGTCTATTTCTTAACTTTTACTTCTCAGATCCGCCCAAAGTTAATTTTGTGTGAAAATTTTGTTCCAAATAGGACTGGATGCAGATGATCTACAGCTGATTGATACTTTTACTGAAGATTTAAAGATGAAAAGAGAGAGATCTGAGTTAATGAGTACATCTAACTTTGATAAACTTAAAACAAAGGTAGCCATTCTTTTGAACTTCCAATTTGACTGAATTCTGAAAGTATACAGTTTAGAAATAACTATTTATCACACACTGAATACAAGAAAATTATTTTAAAAACTGATTCATAATGTGTAATACTTTGTTATTTCCTTATGTGGCTGAGTAGAATATTAAGCATTGTTCATTTTGAGAATTATAGTATACATAAAAGGGAGAAGAAAGCATACTTTAGGATAAAATAATTTTTTGTTTTTCTGAAAGATCTGTGGAATTAAATTGAGTTTTTCCAAGTTTGTCTGAAAAAGTGAAAAAGGTTTCTTTTCTTGTTCTCAACTTGCTCCACAGGTACAAGTGGAAGATAACAGTGATAGTTCTAAGGCTTTTACAGTAGATGAGTTTTACAGTTCACTAGAGCAAACATCCACAGAAATTCTAGGGACAGCTTTATGTTCAGTCAGCAATAAGAATTCGAACAGCGCAGATTGTCCAGTTTCATTTTCTGTGCTGGAAAGAACTGAAAGGGCTGATAAAAAGTATATACGAAGAGAGGAAAGGGAGATGAAGAAAACAGAAGCTTCTTGTCACGTCCAAATGCCATTGTGCTCTGTACAGAAATCACTCTTGGATTTTCAGGAAGGGCTGCCATCTTCTCTGCTCAGGAAGCCTATATCATCCTATATAGTGCAGGAAATCCTATTAAAAAATGAGGAAGATAATTCTGAGATAAAATTGATGGATTTGAGAACAGATTTGCAAGACACCGGCAAAAACCTATATTTTTCAGAATCATGGCCAGTAGAGCTCTTGGAAGGAGAATATGGTCAGTCTTTGAAGGCATATCAGGTAGATCGAGTTGAAAATCTCATAAGACAGCTGAGGAGTGAAATAATGTTTCTTAGGTCAGAGGTGAGACACCTTCCATATATATTTTTAGATTACTATCTCACAGTTTGTAGTTGTCATAATAATGACTAGATTGTAATATTTATTTGAATGAATTGTCATTGACTGACTGGTCTTAACAGGACAAATGGGCATTTCCCTATTTTCACAGCAGAATTGTAATGCTGTTGTATAAGATTGTGCTGAGGCTAAGAAAGAAAGGGGAATGTACAACAATCCATCTATAGATGGGAGAATCTGTGTTAGATTTATCCAACAAGCCTTATCTTAGTCTATTGTGTAAATGTTTTGGAAAAAAGATTTTTAAATAGGTCCTGCCTTCATAATCTCATTTAAAAAAGAAGGGCTAAGGAATTTCTATCTTGATTTTTAATTTTGCAAAAAACAGACGGCTTTGGGGTTTTTTAGATAAATCTTTAAATTCTATTTTAAGGGGTTCTAGGAGGGATTGTGGGAATGGATCTGGGGGGATCCATAAATCCACTGAAAGGGGTAATGGGTCTGATGATCACGGTGGGGAGGATGGGGACAGAAATCTGACAAGGATACAGGGGGATGAAGCAATGGGCATTAGTATAGTAAGTGGGAGGGGCAGATATGACGGCTGCAGGGGGCCATATTATGTTTTGGGAGTGCGCACTCGATGTTTACGAGCGATTGCCCACTCCGACCCCCAAAGCACTGCTCGTTTCCCGGGTTGTTCAGAGTCTCAGACCCTGGGTCTACGGCTGATGTTATGTAATGCCAGGTCAGTGGTAAATAAAGCCCCCCTCATTCATGATCTTATTTCAGAGGGGGTGCTGACCTGGCAGGGATTACGGAGACCTGGTTAGGCCAGGAGGGAGGAGTTCCCCTTGTGGAAATGTGCCTGCCAGGTTTCCGTGCATTCCATCAGCCAAGGACTCAGGGAAGGGGTGGGGGAGTGGCAGCAATCATTAGAGAAAGTCTTTGCCCGAGGGAAGCCACTGTTCCTCAGATAGCCGGATGTGAGTCCCTCCTTGTGAAGTGGGGTCAGGGGATTCAGATGGGCCTACTGATTGCGTACCTGGCTCCCTGTCACGTAACAGCGGTCCTGCCTGAGCTGCTCGACATTATAGCCGGGGTGGCGGTGGAAACCCCCAGACTTATTGTTATGGGGGATTTTAACCTGCCATCCGCTGGTGAGATGTCGGAGATGGCTCGGGAGTTCATGGCTTCCATGACGGCCATGGACCTGACCCAGGTAGTTCAAGGCCCCACCCACTTGGGGAATCACATTCTGGACTTGATTTTTGTCTCTGATCAGTGGCTGAATGATCTAAGAATAGGGGATATAGACATCAAGCCCTTGTCATGGTCTGATCATTCTCTCCTTCACATGGACTTTCAAGTCACTTCCACCCACCGCAGGGAGACGGAACCAACCAAATGGTTCCGTCCCAGGCGCCTGATGGACCCCGAAAGATTCCTGATGGAGCTTGGGCCATTTCCTGAGACTCTGGCTCACGACTCGACTGAGGACCTGGTGGTCGCCTGGGACAGGGCGGCTACTGGGCCCTTGGACCGCGTTGTGCCTTTGTGGCCTCTGACCTGATGCTGATCTCGTCTAGCTCCTTGGTTTTCTGAGGAGCTGAGAGAGATGAAGCATCAGAAAAGACGCCTGGAGAGCGATTGGAGGTCAAGCCGATCTGAATCTGACCGAACACAGGTGAGATCTTATATTAAGACCTACCTAGTGGCGATAAGAGCGGTGAAGTCTAGCTACTTCTCCGCTCTTATTGCATCTGCAGAGAACCGCCCAACCGCGCTGTTTAGGGTGACCCGCTCCCTACTTCAGGTGGAGGTACGGGAAGATCCCTTAAAGGGTCGAGCTGAGGATTTTGTACAATTCCTGCATGATAAAGTCGCTCAGATTCGGGAAGGCCTGGACTCCGATTGGGTAGATCCAGGGGAGGAGACGGGGGCAGGTCTTGAGAGCGTTATCTGGGAAGAGTTTGACTCTGTGACTCCTGAGGACGTGGACAGGATTCTGGGCAAGTTTAACGCTGCCACATGTTTATTGGACCCGTGTCCCACCTGGTTGGTACTGGCCTCCCGGGAGGTTACACGAGGCTGGCTCCAGGGGATTATAAATGCTTCTCTGAGTGAGGGTGTCTTTCCCGCCGCCTTGAAAGAGGCGGTTGTGAAGCCCCTCCTCAAGAAGCCTTCCCTGGACCCGGCTATATTATCAAATTATTGTCCAGTCTCCAATCTTCGCTTTGTTGCGAAGGTTGTTGAGAGTGTGGTGGCGCGACAACTACCCCGATACCTGGATGAATTGTCTATCTCAATCCGTTCCAGTCGGGCTTCAGATCACGATACAGCACGGAAACGGCATTGGTCGCGTTGGTGGATGATCTCTGGAGGGCTCGGGACAGAGGTTGCTCCTCTATCCTGGTCCTATTAGATCTCTTAGCGGCTTTTGATACCATCGACCATGGTATCTTACTACAGCGGCTGGAGGGGTTAGGAATAGGGGGCACTGTGCTTCGGTGGTTCTCCTCCTTCCTCTCTGACCGCTTGCAGTTTGTGTTGGCAGGGGGGCAGAGGTCGACCTCGAGGCACCTTATTTGTGGGGTACCGCAAGGGTCAGTCCTCTCACCCCTTCTGTTCAACATTTATGTAAAACCGCTAGGCGAGATCATCCGTGGTTTCGGGGTGACTGTTCATCAATATGTTGATGACACACAGCTATACATCTCCACCCCAGACCACCCCAATGATACCCTTGCTGTGATGTCCCGTTGCCTGGAGGCCATGCGGATCTGGATGGGGAGAAACAAGCTCAGACTCAACCCCTCCAAGACCGAGTGGCTGTGGTTTCCGGCATCCCGGTATAGTCAGCTGGTACCATCACTGACAATAGGGGATGAGATCTTGCTCCCCACAGAGAGGGCCCGCAAACTTGGGTGTCCTCCTGGATTCACGGCTATCTTTAGAAGATCATTTGACGGCCGTGGCCAGGGGTGCCTTTTATCAGGTTTGCCTGATCTGCCAGTTGCGTCCCTTTTTGGATCGGGACGCCCTGCGCACGGTCACTCATGCCCTAGTTACCTCCCGTATGAACTACTGTAATGCTCTCTACATGGGGCTCCCCTTGAAAAGCACCTGGAGGCTCCAACTGGTCCAGAATGTAGCCGCGTGGGTGATTATGGGCACAGCTCATTACGCCCATGTAACACCTCTCCTTCGCGAGCTGCACTGGCTCCCAGTGGTCTTCCGGGTGCGATTCAAGGTGTTAGTTATCACCTTTAAAGCGCTCCATGGCTTAGGACCTGGGTACCTACGAGACTGTCTTTTGCCACCAATAGCCTCCCACCGACCAGTTCGTTCTCACAGGGAGGGACTACTCAGGGTACCGTCAGTCAAATTATGCCGACTGGCGACTCCCAGGGGGAGGGCCTTCTCTGTGAGGGCTCCAACCCTTTGGAATGAACTGCCCCCTGAGATACGAAATATCCCTGATCTCTGTGCTTTCCGCCGTGCCCTCAAAACCCTGATGTTCCAACAGGCAGGGCTAAACATATGAACATGTGAATGATTTTTTAAAATGTTATCTAATTCTGGGTTTTATTTAATTGACCAAACTAAGTAATAATTTTAATTAGCAATTTTATGATGTTTGTGTATCTATATTTTTCATGACTGTACACCGCCTTGAGTCCTACGGGAGAAAGGTGGTATAGAAATATAATTAATTAATTAATTAATTAATTAATTAATTAATTAATTAATTAATTAATTAATAATAAAAAATAGTTTTTAGCCAAATGTCTAATTCTTTGTTCCTTGCATGTACCCTACAATTAAGGAGCTTGACAAATGTTGATCTTTATTTAGTAATCACTTGATAGGCAACTATAGGTTGACAAGACATAGGTAGTATTAAAGCTTATTGATGCTAAGACATAGATAATTATGCACTAATTATTACTTATTCTTCAGAATGAGCAGATATTAAGAGACTTGTTCGCCAAGAACACACTGAATAAAAATGCAGAGCTAGAGTTTGAAAGATGCAAGAGCCAGAAATTTGAGGTAGTTCAAGGTTCCAAATATAATATAAAAAACTTTGTGCTTGTAGCATGGTAAGAATTAAATTATTTCATATTTTGTGACTAATTACTTCTTGGCCTGTAGCGTTTGACTATCATGTGTATTTTCAACTATACTGTATCATACACATTGTTGAAAATTTATGACACGTATGTTTTAATTATGATTCTTCAACCTCTTAGTTAATGATTTATTAACCAACTCAATTTTTAAATCTGCTCATGTCATTTTTGTTGACAGAATGACTACCTTGCCAAAGAATTAAATGAACGAGAAAAAGATTTGGAACAAAACAGGATTGTAATAATGAAATTGAAATCCAATTGTAAGCTGAACTTTTTTTTTTAATTGCTTTAGTCTAAAGTAAAAAAAAGAAAATGGCATTAAAACAATAAATGAAAATATATATATAGAGAAAATTGTTCAGTTTTCTGAATAATATTGATAAATATTTTCATTATATCAATAGTGTCACTTCACAAGCAAAAAGTGAATATTGGCAATCCAAAAGTGTTAATTTATAACCCACGTTCCTTTTTTCAATAACAGTAAACTGGGTTATCCCAAAATGTAAGTTAATTGCATGAATAAGGGTCAGAATTCTACTTCCTTCTCAATGTTTTCCAAATATGTGTTGCAACTTTTAATGTTGAAAGTATAATAGAACTATGTCTAAAAGGGGGGGTCAAGCTTCTGCCTTGATATTAGATGATTACAGCTTTCTAATTCTGTCTAAATCTAAATCTTTCTAATTGAAGGTTTGAGGCTCAATTACTTAAAAGTCAATAGAAAAATAAACGTCAAAATAATTGTTGATTGATAAAACTGAAAGCTAAGAAAATTGAAGATGTAAATTTGATAATACCTTATGGATTTATAGTTTATAGTTCCCATAGGAAATGTAACTACATGTAAACTCCATGACAGTTAGTGGATCAACCAAAATTAAACTTGGTCTCTGCTTTAAATCTTGCAAACTTTTGCATAAATTAGAAAATAGCAAACTCTGCCATGAGGGACATATTGCCATGAGGAATATCCACAATACATAACAATAAATAGTAAACAACCCTAAAATGAAATCACAGATAAAATCATAAAACAACCAACCAAAATAGAATTCAATTCTGTCATCTGTAAACCAATCGTGTTTTTAGCAATTTTCTAAAGCCCTATTAAAACTGATCAGATTTCAGGAGGCAGGGAGTTCCATAGCATTTGCATCACCACAGAGAAACATTTGTGAGCCTCCAGATCTTTAATTTGTTGCAACAAAATTTCCCACAACTGCCAACTGTCTGTTGTTTTCTGGATTAAATGAAGCTTCTCTATGAATTTCAAATCTCAATATAGAATAGTACGATAGCAATAAGGAGTCAAGCAGCTGTTTCAGGCCTGTCTATTAAAAATGCACATGAATGTGAACTTTTTCCATTCCATGGTGTCCAGATGTGAACAATATGCATTGTAATTGTAGTGAAAGAGTTGGTACAAGAAAACAAGCACCTTCAACAAGGCATGAAAGAAATTTTACAAGCGATAAAGGATTTGCAAAAAGATCCAGGTGTGAAAGATGGAGAAAGTGCTCTTATGATTCCTAGTCTGGAGCGGTTAGTAAATGTGAGTCTCTTGTTTTATTTTAATTATTTAGCTTAGTCAAATCTCTCTCATTATTCAATGGATTCCATGTTGATGAGTTTGTTAAAAATAGCACACGAAATACGAAAATATATCAGTTATGCCTCTAGCTGAATATAGTTGAAAGTTTTACAGAATTTGAAACAAACTATAGCAACAATAATCCCTGTTTTTACCACCTCCTAACAGAATTCCTAAGAATGGGAATCTCCTCTAATGTCACCTAGAAGGCATGTACCATCTTTTTCTGTCTACAATGAATGATTTGGGATTAGGATCTATCTGGAGAAGCCAAGCGTTTTTACCCTTATCAGAAGAAACTAAAAAAAAAGAGATAATAGGCAGTTGCTGAGACTGTTGTAGTCCATTCTGCAAAAATATAAACTGACCATACTTTGCATTGTAAATTACCTATTGTAATGGTTATGGAAGTGAATTGTGCATCAGCAGTCTTTCATGAATGTGCCCATAACTCTAACGAGCACTATTAATATCATGCTGCTCTACCCCTGTATTCATAGATCTATACAAAATGTTTCCTATGCTCTAAAGGCAGAGATAGGTCGACGGAATCTTACTAAGCTGTTTGTAGTTGTTTTGTTAGTGAAGATAAGTACCAAATAATGGCTTGGGGTGAGATAGAGACAAAGAGGAATCGAAAAGGCTTACAGAAGGGACCAAAATCAATTACCTATCAGATCCCTATATCTTATCTTGGAGAAAGAAGAAAAATCTCTAGTGAATGTTATTTCCTTTTAATTTTCTTGGTAATCTTTTGGAAATGGCAATGCCTGGTATTTATTGGTTCGATTTATTGGTTCGATTTATATGCCGCCCTTCTCCGGAGACTCAGGGCGGCTTACAATGCGTTAAGCAATAGCCTTCATACTTTTGTATATACCTGCTTAGTAGGTCTTTCGGCCCCCCCCCCCTAAGCGGTGTTCTTTTTTATACAAAGTCAGCTTATTGCCCCCACAATCTGGGTCCTCATTTTACCTACCTCGAAAGGATGGAAGGCTGAGTCAACCTTGAGCCTGGTGAGATTTGAACTTGCAGTAATTGCAGGCAGCTGGTGCTATTTAACAGCACTTTAGTCTGCTGCGCCAACAAAGCTCTTGCAGCCTTGCATACAAATTGATTCCTTTTGTTCTCCTCATTCTTTAGAATTTTTTTCCAAGAGAGTTATAGAATAATGTTGGTGTCTGATTTCATATGTGATATGTTTTTTATTCATTGCAATTCAGTAATATGTTTCATTTCATCATAGAAATCATTCTTCTAAGCTATATTAAGCTATAGAACATTAAATGAATGTTCTGTTATTTTAATCTATGAATCCAGGAAGATCACTTGTTATAGTTACAGATGATAGGAAGCATAGTCCCAAAAGTTTTGGAAAGCACTCTCTCATGGAGTACTTGGACTACTACTAGAGTTCTATTATTTGAGAGGAACTGAAATTTTTCCATAATTTAATTGAAAATACTTACTTTTGTCATGAATTAATTGTTGACAGGCAATTGAATTAAAGAATGCAGAAGGACCTTTTGATGCCAGCTTGCATTTGAAGGCCCAAGTGGACCAACTGACAGGCCGAAATGAAGAATTGCGCAAAGAATTGAGAGAATCTCGGAAAGAAGCAGTAAACTTTTCTAACCAGCTAGCTAAAGCAAGTACAAAAGTATGTAGGTTACTTTGGCTTTCAAAATTATCTCTACTACTACTGGAAAAAAGTTAAGAGGAGTCCCATTCAGAGCTATTTGTGTTGCAAGTTACTTTTAATGGAATTGCTTGTTTGTCTCTGGACTGCATTAGTGAATTATATTGTCAGCACTCCAAACTACATTCATTCCAGTGCTGACATAAGGAGGAAGAGAAGGGGGCAGCTGGCAAGAGGACACTTTTTTTTTTTTTATTTGATTTATATGCCGCCCTTCTCCGGAGACTCAGGGCGGCTTATAGTGCGTAAAGCAATAGCCTTCATACTTTTGTATATTTATACAAAGTCAGCTTATTGCCCCCACAAACTGGGTCCTCAATTTACCTACCTTAGAAAGGATGGAAGGCTAAGTCAACCTTGAGCCTGGCGGGATTCGATCTTACTTTAATTACTTTAATTGCAGACAGCTGATGTTAAATTACAGAGCTGTGTCTGTTGAGCTATCCAGGCTCCTTGACTTTTCACCTACTTATTTTCCCTGAAGATAATATCCCCTAGGAGATGGAATGGGAGGGGGGACATTCCTGGGAGCTGAAGTAGTAGATATGGGGAGAGTGATTTGGAAGCTGGCCAATGAGACACAGAGAATTGGGGAACAGAAAGGGAAGGTTTGGGGTCAGGAAGTCAGTGTTGGCTGCGACATAATCGGGGACAGATTGTCGTGCTTAATAAATGAAAGATTTCATCAAAGACTATTTGTTTGGAAATACAATTTATTTTATTTGAGACGACATTGAAACTTGACATATATCTGTTGTGATGCTCCAAGTGCTCTTCTGCTATACTTGTTTTAAAGCTGTTAAAATATATGAAGCTTTACATACAGTATAGTGTGATTTGGTACTATGGACTTCCAGAGAAGGTTTTCTAATTTATAACCATGGAATTTTGCAGTAGTTTTAGTGAGATGGGCTAGATAAAACTTCAGAGATTACTGAGATTTTTTTCCTCCCTGCATTGTTATTTTCTAATGTTTATTTTTCAGATTGCAAATCTAGAAAATGAAATTGATATGCTGAAAAAATCAGAAGGTGGCAACATAGTATTTAAATCACCAAATCTTCCAGAAGGGATGTCTCCTTCTAGTGTGAACATAATTAATTCCCAGAATGAATATTTAATACACCTTTTTCAGGTAAATAACATTAAACAAAACAGTATATATATGTATTTCTATATGTCCAATCTGTCAGATTTTTTTCCATATACAGAAACTGAACAAAGGTTCTGGGAGAACATGCACGTATAGTTTCTTCATTCATGAGAATTAAACTTAATCAATAGCTTTTCAATTAATATTTTTTCCTAAAAACTAGTTATAGACAAGTATGAATGCTTATTATATACTACATATTATACACACACACAAAAATAGTATGCCTACATAAAATGAACATAGTATTTTTTTAAACATATGCTTATAGAATTAAATCAATTACTGTTAAATATTAATTCACTAACTTCATTAACTTCAAGAAGACAGTGTTCCGAGCAGTAACATTGGAATTGAAGTAGAGAGGTATCATATTTTTAATTTACGTGTATTATTAGGAATTTGAAAACAAAGAACAGCTCTTCAAAAAATTAGAAGAGGCAATAGAAGAATATAAGAGAAAATTTGCAGTTATCCGCCATCAACAAGGATTGCTGTATAAAGAATATCAAAGGTATAGTAATTTTTCCTTCTGATTCTTTTGATTAGAAAATCAAAATATCTTTGTTAATAGAAGAAATGAGAATTTTGTTTGATAATTTTTTTTAAGCTGCCGTATGACCATAATAAATTCAACTCAATTTATTAGTAGTTTTTACTTCTTTATGAATTCATATTGCCAAATTACAAATTTTTAAATTGATACTCAAAAATTAACCTTTTCAAATCATGATAATATTACCTTTTTCTGCCTAAGACTTGAAGTAGTTATTCTGGTTGAATATGAAAGAAGAGGCAAATGAGCAGGACAGTCGGTATTTTTCCATATTCAGCATCAGATAAGATACCAAATTCTGCCTAGATTAAGTAGTTTCTGAACACATCAGTTCACAATTATTACAATACCTAATAAGAATTCCTGTCTCTTCAGATCCAAGATCTAACTCTGAACCTTTAAAAATTTAATTAAACAAAGTATTAACAAAGTATTTATTTCCTTAATGAAATAAAATAATGCTTTTCATTTGATTTATGAGATGTGTGACTTTTTTTTTTTTGCTAAATTTACAAAATCTGTTGAGTTATGGATTTGTAAAGTTAGACCATCTGCATTGTATAGTGCTCTGGTATTCTAATATTGATTATTTAGAAAATAATGTAGTTTAAACTTGTTTGGACTAAACATGAGAGGCAAAACAAATCAATTTGTGATACCAAAACATTCCCTTAACACTGTAATATTCTTTCTTACAAGTTCCGTTTTGTTCATCAGTTCTTTTTGAGAAATTGTTTTTAACTTTTTAATCTAAACTTTCAAACCTGGGCACCCAAACTTGTTAAAAATATATTTTACAGGTTGATAAAAAAGAATGGCTTTAAGTATGCATGCATTTATTGAAAAGCTTCTCTCTTTTTTTAGTGAAAGGGAACACTGGAAAGTTGCTAATGAGAAAATACTACAAGAAAAGAAAAGATTGGAGTATCAAAAGGAGGAAGATGATATAAAAATAAAGGAATATACTGTAAGATTATTTTCATTTGGATGTAGTAAATTTTAATTTACATGAAAACAGAAAACGTTAATTAACTATAATCCTAAGAATATCATTTAATAATTTTCCCTACAGTATTAGCAATGGGTCTTTGATTTGCTAAGATTTTCACTTTGCCCCATATCACTAGATACAAAGAGGAATAGAGAGGAATAGAGAGGAAAAGCTGTTTTCCTAGCTGTTAATGTACTTACTGTATTCTCCGAATAGATTTTTTTTTTGAAAAACACTTGGGTCTGAGGAAAGGTGGAGTAGATTGATGGTATGAATGAAGCTTCATAATCTAGAATCTGTTAATTATGCATGAATAAAATGCTTACCAAATATTGACTACAATGTCTATAATACTGGAAACTTTTCACAGGATTTATTGGATGCGCTTGAAAAGGATACTGATGATACTAAACAACTATTTGCAGATTATAGTAGAAAAATAACTGTTCTGAAAGTCAATGAAAGATCAATAACAAGACAATACACAACATTACTTGAAATGGAAAGACATCTTCGCAAAGAAAATGAGAAAATGAAGACTGAGATGATATCAATGGAGGTGACAGTTCGAGAGAAGATTGGATCTTTGCAAAGGTTCAAAGTATGTGTTACTTTATTCAAGTTTGTTCATCATACTGTATGGTTCAGTTATACATAAATTGATTAATTATGTGTTATCAAGTTTATGAATCCTGTATGTTGCTGTAAGCTCTCTTATCAGATTCCTGAACTGGCCCCTGAAGTTTTCCATGTAGTTCTGATAGTTATCCATAATAGGGTCATTTTGTTCAATGAAGGGGAGGATCCTTTGAGATGCTGAGGCTATGAGGAGAGTCTGTACAAAGGAAACTTGCAATCATCAGTTGGAAATTCCACTGCCCAGGAGGTGTCTGTAACTCATATTGTGTTATGAAAGTTCTCATCTTTTCTGGCTTCCAAATCTTTCTGGCAAGCTGCTGTGAGTTCTCTGTAAAATAGGCAGCGCTGCCGGAGCAGGTGTTGGTGCCGGAGCTATTGGTGTAGGGGGAGACTGAGGCAAATTCTGCATTTGTTGGATCAATTTGGAGCAATATAGCTGACATTGTGCATCTTGGCTGACATATTGCATATCTTCGTTTTCGAACCATCTTGGCGGTGTAGAACAGCTGCTGCTCCAGCTTGCAGTTCAGATGCCATTCTGATGTTTTCATTGCAGTCCGTTAAAAAGTTTGGAGAGAGGAATTGACTAGGTTAATATCAGGCGCAAAAGACAAGGGCCACACAATTAAGTTCCAATTAAATTGATTTATTGCTCATGTCTATGCACAGGAACACATGGTTAGCACTATCTTGGCGCTAGATTAGAGTTTGTTTATTTAATTTATTTATAAATTATTATGATATGATAGCAGTGTTCCAATATCTCAGAGGCTGCCACAAAGAAGAGGGAGTCAAACTATTCTCCAAAGCACCCGAGGGCAGGACAAGAAGCAATGGGAGGAAACTAATCAAGGAGAGAAGCATTTTAGAACTAAGGAGAAATTTCCTGACAGAACAATTAATCAGTGGAATAACTTGCCTCCAGAGGTTGTGAATAAACCAACACTGGAAGTTTTTAAGAAGAAATTGGATAACCATTTGTTTGAAGTGGTGTAGGGTTTCCTGCCTAAGCAGGGAGTTTATTTATTTATTTATTATATTTCTATGCCGCCTTTCTCCCGTAGGACTCAAGGCGGTGTACAGTCAAGAAAAATATAGATACACAAACATCATAAAATTGCTAATTAAAATTATTACTTAGTTTGGTCAATTAAATAAAAACCCAGAATTAGATAACATTTAAAAATCATTCACATGTTCATATGTTTAGCCCCGCCTGTTGGAACATCAGGGTCTTGAGAGCACGGCGGAAAGCACGGAGATCAGGGATATTCCGTATCTCCGGGGGCAGTTCATTCCAAAGGATTGGAGCCCTCACAGAGAAGGCCCTCCCCCTGGGAGTCGCCAGTCGACATAATTTGACTGACGGTACCCTGAGTAGTCCCTCCCTGTGAGAACGAACTGGTCGGTGGGAGGCTATTGGTGGCAAAAGACAGTCTCGTAGGTACCCAGGTCCTAAGCCATGGAGCGCTTTAAAGGTAACTAACACCTTGAATCGCACACGGAAGACCACCGGGAGCCAGTGCAGCTCGCGTAGGAGAGGTGTTACATGGGCGTAACGAGCTGCACCCATAATCACGCGTGGCTACGTTCTGGACCAGTTGGAGCCTCCAGGTGCTTTTCAAGGGGAGCCCCATGTAGAGAGCATTACAGTAGTCCATACGGGAGGTAACTAGGGCATGAGTGACTGTGCGTAAGGCATCCCGATCCAGAAAGGGACGCAACTGGCGGATCAGGCGAACCTGATAAAAGGCAACCCTGGCCACGGCCGTCAAATGATCTTCTAAAGATAGCCGTGAATCCAGGAGGACACCCAAGTTTGCGGGCCCTCTCTGTGGGGAGCAAGATCTCATCCCCTATTGTCAGTGATGGTACCAGCTGACTATACCGGGACGCCGGAAGCCACAGCCACTCGGTCTTGGAGGGGTTGAGTCTGAGCTTGTTTCTCCCCATCCAGATCCGCACGGCCTCCAGGCAACGGGACATCACAGCAAGGGCATCATTGGGGTGGTCTGGGGTGGAGATGTATAGCTGTGTGTCATCAGCATACTGATGAACTCTCACCCCAAAACCACGGATGATCTCGCCTAGCGGTTTTACATAAATGTTGAACAGAAGGGGTGAGAGGACTGACCCTTGCGGTACCCTACAAATAAGGTGCCTCGAGGTCGACCTCTGCCCCCCTGCCAACACAAACTGCGAGCGGTCAGAGAGGAAGGAGGAGAACCACCGAAGCACGGTGCCCCCTATTCCTAACCCCTCCAGCCGCTGTAGTAAGATACCATGGTCGATGGTATCAAAAGCCGCTGAGAGTTCTAATAGGACCAGGATAGAGGAGCAACCTCTGTCCCGAGCCCTCCAGAGATCATCCACCAATGCGACCAATGCCATTTCCGTGCTGTATCGTGACCTGAAGCCCAACTGGAACGGATCCAGATAGACAACTTCATCCAGGTATCAGGGTAGTTGTCGCGCCACCACACTCTCAACAACCTTCGCAACAAAGCGAAGATTGGAGACTGGACGATAATTTGATAATATAGCCGGGTCCAGGGAAGGCTTCTTGAGGAGGGGCTTCACAACCGCCTCTTTCAAGGCGGCGGGAAAGACACCCTCACTCAGAGAAGCATTTATAATCCCCTGGAGCCAGCCTCGTGTAACCTCCCGGGAGGCCAATACCAGCCAGGAGGGACATGGGTCCAATAAACATGTGGCAGCGTTAAGCATGCCCAGAATTCTGTCCACGTCCTCAGGAGTCACAGAGTCAAACTCTTCCCAGATAACGCTCTCAAGACCTGTTCCCGTCTCCTCCCCTGGATCTACCCAATCGGAGTCCAGGCCTTCCCGAATCTGAGTGACTTTATCATGCAGGAATTGTACAAAATCCTCAGCTCGACCCTTTAAGGGATCTTCCTGTACCCCCACCTGAAGTAGGGAGCGGGTCACCCTAAACAGCGCGGCTGGGCGGTTCTCTGCAGATGCAATAAGAGCGGAGAAGTAGCTAGACTTCGCCGCTCTTATCGCCACTATAATATAAGATCTCACCTGTGTTCGGTCAGATTCAGATCGGCTTGTCCTCCAATCGCTCTCCAGGCGTCTTTTCCGATGCTTCATCTCTCTCAGCTCCTCGGAAAACCAAGGAGCTAGACAAGATCGGCATCGGGTCAGAGTTGGACTAGAATACCTCCAACATCCCTTCCAACTCTGTTTATTCTATTCTATTCTATTCTATTCTGTTCTGTTCTGTTCTGTTCTGTTCTATTCTATTCTATTCTATTCTATTCTATTCTATTCTATTCTATTCTATTCTATTCTATTCTATTCTATTCCATTCCATTCCATTCCATTCCATTCCATTCCATTCCATTCCATTCCATTCCATCCCATCCCATCCCATCCCATCCCATCCCATCCCATCCCATCCCATCCCATCCCATCCGTATCCCACCTTTATTATTTTTATTCATATAATAATAATTTATTATTTTAGTTCAGGGTGGCAAATATATCCAACACACCTTGCTCCTTCTATGCTCCCCACAATAATAACCCTGTGAAGTGAGTTGGATTGAGAGAATGTCTGGCCCAAAGTCACTCAGCTGGCTTTCAAGAAGGTTTGGATTTAGTCTGCTTGTGGCAACATAGAAACTCTACGCTGATTCTTCTTTTGATTTCACCCCCAAGCTCTGCCACTCTTACAGATATATTTCTAGTAACTCTTGGAATAATAATTTCCTTGGGACCGTTGACAACATTTTCCTGAAATCAGTATTTAAGCTTTTATATTCTAAAAAACATTTCCTTTTTTTCAATTTAGGAAATGGCAACTTTCAAGATAGCAGCATTGCAAAAAGCATTGGATGATAGTGTACCTCTAAATGACCTTGAAATGGCTAATAAACAATATAATGAGTTAACTGCTAAATACAGGGATATGCTTCAAAAAGATAACTTGCTTATTCAAAGAACAAACAATGTGGAACACCTAGAGGTGATATTATTTATATTATATTACTTTGAAGAAACTTTATATTGTTCCCTTCACCCCTTTATTTACTTTTTGAGCTATTAGCAAATCCAATTGGATGCTTCATTATCACCAAAAATTAGAAAGGGAACTTTATGGAGTGGCCCCATGAAACTGCTGTTAAAGTCAAAGTATATTTCATTCAGACCAACATAGAAAAAACAGTACTGTTACTCCATTCAATTTATATTTACATTAGAAAAATAATGTACCTTTACATGTTCCTTCATAGCATGAGAACACATCTCTGAAAAATCAGATAGAATCTTTAAATAAGGAACTAGAAATTACAAAAGAGAAACTTCATACAATTGAACAAGCCTGGGAACAAACAGCAAAACTTGGTAAGTAAAAAGATATGATAACTCATTTTACTTTTTTCTGTAAAGGTAGCAAGTTAATAAGTTTGTATATTTTTTCTCTTTACTTGGAAAGTGATGGAATACAAATTTTACATTCTAAGTTTGGCAAGAGTAAGATTCTTAATTACACCCATGAATTGAGTTGAACAAAGAACATAGTATTTAGATATATCTCTGTTTCTTTTCTCTTGTATTAGAACGCTAACCTATGTTAGATGTTTTGTCCTATTTGGGAAAGTTAGTTTCTTCTGCTTTCAGTAAAAAAAAAATGAGGTATTTCAAACTCACAAATGGCATTAGATCATCAACAAATTATTAATTGGTATAATTAAACAATGGTTAGATTGCTGGGTCATATTTCTGGTTTTTTATATTAAAAGAATAAATATTTTGGAAAATTTAACATTTTGTTCCTCTGTAACACTAGTATTATGTTTTATTCCTGTTTAAAGTATGTAGTACATCTGAGTAGCATTTTATTGTACATGATGATGATGATGTTGTTGTTAGGAGACAGAGCTACAGACAAAGCTACAAAGGCCATAACCAACAGTGAGATTGTTTCTATTTCTAAGAAAATTACTATGCTTGAAATGAAGGAACTAAATGAACGACAGAGAGCAGAGCATTGTCAGAGAATGTATGAACACCTACGAAATACATTAAAACAAGCAGAAGAACGTAACTTTGAATTGGAAACAAAATTTGCTGAGGTGGTTATTAAGCTTTATTTACATAGCCTGCATAAAGTGTTTGATACAATTATAGATTGCGGTTGTATTTATAATTATACATCATTGATTTAACTTGGTTTTAAAAAAATTCATGGTGAGTAGAGGCTTTTAGGGGCTATTGATTAAAACAGGGAACAAGTACATGCTCAAGATCTATACTGATGTAAAAGGTGCAATAATATGCATGTTTACTTGTGAGTAGCTTCCATTGATTCAGTGAACTCTATTTCAAGTAAATAGGCAAAGAATTGTACTGTAAGTGTGTTTTGCTTTTGGAATCTAAGTGGATCTCATTGCTGCTTCAGGTTTCTGCCATTCATTCCTGCCTTTTGGATAATGGATTGGATGAAAAGAATTACAACTTTGTATCATCAGCTGTGATTGCAATGGCTTATAACTCTTGTAAAACAAGCAGCAACATCATACATTATATTTAATATATTATAAATTATTTTTACGATGCTGCTTGCTACATTTGACATAAAAAAAATCAAACTCCTGCATGTATTTCAAAGAGAAATGTCTTATGCTGCAATGTAACATCCCACGCTCTAACAGTATAAACAGTTATCAGATTAAATACATACAATACATGTCTTCTCACCTATTGTCAGAAGTATTAGATTTAGCCTAGGTACTATGCACTTTACTAGATCTTTATTTCAGTATTTGTAGAGAGTATTTGATGTTTTCATACATAATTCCTTAATTAGATTAGTCAGTTTGTAAAACAGTATGCTTTGAATTCTGTGATGTAATTGTATGAAAATACTTTACCTAGACTTTTTGTCAAGTGTCATACACTGAGTGAAATATGCAATAGATATAGACTGATTGTGTTCCGAAGTGAGTTTCCTTCTAGTTTAGTAAGTCACAAGGAGTTACAGATGTAACTGGAAAACAAAGCTACATTTAAATCCTAAACCCTAGTCAGATGTGTGTGTTTTAAATCTTATTCTTCATGTTTAAGAATATCATAAAAATGTACATGATATAAATTATGCAACTGTATGTTTAGACATTGTTATGTATTACTTCAGTGAAATTCATTTCAATTTGATCTTTCTTAGCTTACAAAAATCAACCTTGAAGCACAGAAGGTAGAACAGTCATTGCGAGATGAACTGTCAAACAGTGTGAGTAAAGGAATAAGTGAGGTGGATAAACGTCGAATAATGGAACTAGAGAAAAGTGAAACTGAACTCAAGATTGAGATATCAAAGTAAGTTTTAAATATTATCCCTTTGCTGAAAAAAGAGGAATGTGCTGATATTTACCCAGCAGATCATCTTTTTCCTATATATGTATGTCTCAAGATCTTTTTAATGGAAAAATATTAAGACAGGTTTTTATGTTTAAATTAGCTTCTTTTTATTCCCAAGCTGTTTTACAAATTTATGAAGCTGGGGATTATTATAAAGGAAGCTTTCATGTATCTCTTTAGAAAGCATTCTCATTCATTTTATTAATTTTTAATCTAATATAAAAGAAAATCAGTTATTGTAAACTGAAAGAATCAAATTTTTTACATAATACATTCAAGATTGAACTCTTACAACTTTCTCTGTTCTATTTATTGCAGTGGATTGAGAGCCATTTGTTTATGAGCAGAAAGAATGGTTGATACTGGTATATTGTTATTCTAATAGTCCAAACTTAGGCCTTTCTTTCTAATCTTGCCAACTCTTACAGTATCTTTTACTTCTGCTATAAGGTTAAAGGAACTTTCTGATATTGCTAAGACACAAGTTACTGCATTGGAGAATCGGCAACAATCGAGAGATAAAGAAGTGGAATCACTCAGAATGCAGATTTTGGACTATCAGGTGTGATTTCTGATACCCAGCATAGTTTTTACTGTTCTTTGTAGTATTATTCTTTTAAACACATTTAATTTATTTTTATTTTATTGGATTCTAGGTACAGTCAGATGAAAAAACACTTATTGCAAAATTACATCAGCATATTGTGGCCCTTCAGGTTAGTGAGGCTACAGCTATAACTAAATTGGCAGCTGCAACATCAAAACTTCAGAAGACAGAGATCGCTAACATGCGCTTAGAGCAAAAATTGGATGACAAGGAGCAAGCATTATATTATGCCAGACTTGAAGGGAAGAATAGAGTCAAACATTTACGCCAAACTGTTCAGTCATTACGGAGGCAATTTAGTGGTGCTTTGCCCCTAGCTCAACAGGAGAAGTTCTCCAAGACTATGATTCAGCTGCAGAATGACAAACTTAAAACTATGGAAGATATCCAGCAGGCTCAGCAAGAACGTCGAAATGCAGAGAACAGAACAGTGGAGTTGGAGATGAAATTAAAAGGAATAGAAGAACTAGTAGCCACTTTAAAAGACGCAAGAGGAGCCCAAAAGGTTTGAGACATTCAGTCTTAAATTGAAAGCTTTTTCCCCCCCCATATTGCAGTTTTATTATCCCATAATTGCCTTTGTTCCCCAGGTACTATTTATTCCATGAAATTTACAGGGTTACATAATTACTTTATCCTATCCAGTTGTAGTTTTTCCAGTATTTTTTTTTTCAAATTTTTATTTAGTTAAAAAAAGAAAAACAAACAAGTACAAATATAACAATACAAACATACACAACAAATAAACGTAGGTCAAGTCTTACGACTTGTATTTTGGATAATCACATCGGTAAACTATATTTCTCTATGTATGTTTCTACACCTTTAGTTATATAACAATATTTAGAGTTCCCTTTTTAATTGTTTTCTTAATTGGTACTCAATCCCTGTCTAATTAGTCTGTTTCCTTTAGTGTGGTCCTATTTTTGTTTTATTTTCCTTTTCTCCAGCCAATCATACCATTTTTGCCATACCAGGTAGCAATCCGTTTCCTCTTTTTCTTGCATTTCTTTCGTGAGTTTATCCATCTCTGCGCACTCCATCACTTTTAGTATTATTTTATCTTCCCATGGTATATTTTCCGATTTCCAGCCTTGTGCAAAGATGATTCTTGCTGCTATTAATATGTGAATAATTAAATATTTTATTTCCTTTTCGTAATGTGTTGTGAATATTGCTAATAGATAGAAAGCTTTTATATGTTAATCCTGCATATGCCAAATCAGGCTTTGGATATTATTCCCATCACCGCTGTCTATTTGAGAATCTTTCTAGCCTTCTTAGTGGTGCACATTGATCTATATTTCTTTTATAAAGTCACCTTGTTAGTTAGGACCAAAATGTAAAGAGACTATTTAGATATGCACTAAACTTTGTATAGGTGCATCAAGAATTCCTTGTTTCAAAGCCTTTTATTCCTTTCTAAAAAACTATAACATTTGTTCAATTCTTGACTATCATGCTACTTTACTGAAATTAATTAATTGTGTTGTTTAAATTACTGTTGCGATTTGACTTGTTATAAATTATCAGGTAATTGAGTGGCATGTGAAAATTGAAGAACTTCGCCTCCAAGAACTTAAACTAAATCGTGAATTATCCAGGAAAAATGAGGAGATTAAATATTTAAAAAATATCCTCTCTGAATATGAACAGACAATCAATCATTTGGAAGAAGAAATTGTTCAGCAGGGCCAGGTACAGAAAAAATACCACTGTCAATTTTAAAAATATTACTGTTATTAATCTTTCATAAAAACATTTTTTTGCATTTAAGTTTATTTATACCAGTGTGCTATAGTGCTGTCGTTCCTAAATGTCATTCTTCATATAATTGTAGTTCCATGAGGAGCGACAGATGGCCTGGGATAAAAGAGAAGTAGAATTAGAACGTCAGCTGGATATATATGACAGTCAGAAACAGGACATATTAAGTACAGCTCAGAAGGTAATTACATTGATTTAATGCTATATAATAGAGCCATATTTTTTGGTGGGAGCTACTTTCTTTATCTTCCATTTATTTATTTATTTTACAGTTTAACGAAGCTGCAGGTACAGTTCCAGATCCTAGCTTGTCTCTTCCACATCAGCTTGAGCAAGCTCTTAAAACAGTTAGAGAACAAAGTCGAACAATTCTGGAAATGCAAGCCACCTGCAGATCTGTAGAAGAGGTAATAGAACTACTCACCTAATGGAATCATCTGCTTTTAATGATGTTATCAGACCAAGAGAGGGAGAAAATTACCACTCTTCAAGCAAATTTGGAAACGAGTGTTTTTAGTTACTTTTCACAAATAATTAATAATTATCACTTAAATGGTATATAAACTGGAAACCTGGGAGTGTTAACTGAGATCAAAATTTCTTAGGTTTACCTAAGTAAAAAATGGAAAAATAGAAAATATTGTTAATGAAATTCAGCATAAAAATATCAATTTAATTTGATTTCTTGATAAAAACATTTTAATTTTTGTGATTACCTTTAACTAATAGGATGATCAAATTCTGACCATTTAAGACTTAATCTGCAGGTTTAAACTATTTTGTGATAGTTTAACTTGTCAATTTACTAGTTGATAAATTAAAGTTCCTTTTTAGCTATGATGACAAACAAATAAATGTATTACTATTGGCATTTTGAATGTTATAACTGTCTCTGATTGTACAGGATCTAAGCAGTGAAAAATAAAACTAAGGACCCAGTTTGTGGGGGCAATAAGCTGATTTCGTATAAATATACAAAAGTATGAAGGCTATTGCTTAACGCATTGTAAGCCGCCCTGAGTCTCCGGAGAAGGGCGGCATATAAATCAAATTAAAAAAACAAAACAAAACTAATGTCCTTAGCAAAAACTTTACCAGCTAGCTCTCCCCAAATTATGTCCCATAATTATTTTTTTTATATTTTCTGTTTCCAGAGTGACTATCTAGAAAATCCTGAGTTCCTTCTCTTACAGTTGCCTCCATTATCATTATCACCCCACTTTTATCCTCACCACCCTAAACCTTCCTCCCTGCTCTTCTAGTATTTTTAATTTGGAGAAAGTTACAAAGCTGCAGGGTTTTTTTTAAAAAAAAATCTGCACACATTTTACTGATCATATCACAATAGAAGCATAATTGATTGAAATGTCATGTAAAATGTATGTATTGCTGAAACTGATTCTAACTAATTTTTCAATAATATGGATTTCCTTGGTTTCAGAAGCTAAAAGAAAAGGAAGCCGCTTTGTGGAAAGCAGAGCAAAATATCTTGTCACGAGATAAAGTCATCAATGAATTAAGACTGCAATTGCCAGCATCATCCGAGAGAGAGAAATTGGTAGCGCAGCTAGATCAAATTGATGATAATACCCACCCCTATGCTCTGAAAATTGCACACCAGACCATTGCAAATATGCAAGCTAGATTAAATCAGAAAGAAGAAATTCTGAAAAAGTACCAACATCTTTTGGCCAAAGCACGAGAGGTATTATAATTTAGAACACTTAAATAAAAATGAAGGTGGAATATTTAGGTTTCATAATGGGATTTTGTGGTTAGGCTTGGAAAAAAAAGCTTTATATACCAATACTTTCTGTTGCCATCTTCCTATTATTTCAGTTATTTTTCTTGAATATTTTTGTGCATCATCCATGAAAAACACTCCTAGATAGGCATACAAAGGAATGAAAGTTACAGGTTAATAGGGATGAAGAATAAAAAAGAAATGTAAGTAGGTCACAAAGTTATAAGTAATCTTATTTTGAAAATGGAAAATGTGAAGAGTTAGCTTGGGTTTCTTTGCATTTTGTAATAAGTCTGATTTAGTATTTGAATAGATTTGGGAAGAATAAGCCTGCAGAAACAAAATGAGTCTAAATCACTGAATGAATGAATGAATGAATATGTGTGTCTGTGTGTATTCCCATTATCTGTTTTTATTAATTAGATGAAATAGCTCAAATTATCAATAAAGTCTATTGTAACAAGAAATATAAATATATTATTTAGGAACAAGAAGAAATTGCAAAGAAACATGAAGAGGACCTCAGAGTTCTGCATCAGAAATTAGATGTACATGTTGACAGTTCCTTTAATAAATTCAAGCAAACAGCTTTAGTAAGTATAATACGTTTTATTTGTTTCTAAACTAAATGCATGGCAGAAAGATAAAATGGGAAAATTATTATGGTTAATCGTGCAGTAAACCAGAAGTTTAGACTGGATTTGGCATTTTTGTCCATCTATCAAGCCCTTCCCACAACCTGGGATAAGATGGTATTGTTTCATGGTCTTAAAGGTATCAGTGCAGGACGTCAGGTATTCAAATGAAGCTGTCTTTTGCAATTGACTGATGGTGATTTTATCAATGCCAGTGGTGTTCAAGTGGTGCTCCAACTGTATTGAGATTGCGCCCAAGGCGCCTATTACTATTGATTCTATCTGCTTTCTTTTGTCATAAGTGTTCATTGTTATTGTTATTATTATTAGCAAAGCTATTGATGGAACTAACAGGTTGAGCTGACACTATTAACTTTTGATTTGGAGCAATTCATATGAGGAAATACAAAAAATTTTTTGATAACATTTGCTATTTCATTATGCAGATAAATAACTTGTACATGTAGTCCTCAACTTACAACAGTTCGCTTAGTGAACAAAGTTACAAAGGCACTGAAAAAAGTGATTTATGACCATTTTTCACACTTATGAACATTGCAGCATCCACATTGTCACGTGATTTACATTTGGATGCTTGACAACTGATTCACATTTATGATGGTAGCAATGTCCTGGGGTCATGTGATCACCTTTTGCAACCTTCTGACAAGCAAAGTCAATTAGGAAACCAGAGTCACTTAACCGTCCTACTAATTTAACAACTGCAGTGATTCACTTAACAAATATGGCAAGAAAAGTCATAAAATGGGGCAAAACTCACTTTACAAATTTCTCCCTTAGCAACATGAATTTTGGGCCCAATTGTGGTCGTTAAGATACGGACCACATGTTTATTGGACCCATGTCCCTCCTGGTTGGTACTGGCTTCCCGGGAGGTGACACGAGGCTGGCTCCAGAAGATTGTTAACGCTTCTTTGAGTGAGGGGGTCCTGCCGGCCGCTTTGAAAGAAGCCCTCTCTGGATCCGGCTGTTTTGGCTAACTATCGTCCAGTCTCCAACCTTCGCTTCGTTGCGAAGGTTGTTGAGAGTGTGGTAGCGCAACAGCTTCCCCAGTACCTGGATGAAACTGTCTATCTAGACCCGCTCCAGTCCGGCTTCCGGCCTGGGCACAGCACGGAAACGGCATTGGTCGCGTTGGTGGATGATCTCTGGAGGGCTCGGGATAGGGGTTGCTCCTCTATCCTGGTCCTGTTAGACCTCTCAGCAGCTTTTGATACCATCGACCATGGTATCATGTTGTACCGGTTGGCGGGGTTGGGGGTGGGGGGCACCGTTCTGCGGTGGTTCTCCTCCTACCTCTCTGACCGGTCGCAATCTGTGTTGACGGGGGGGCAGCGGTCGACCCCGAGGCACCTTGCTTGTGGGGTGCCACAAGGGTCGGTCCTCTCGCCCCTTCTGTTCAACATTTATGTAAAGCCGCTGGGTGAGATCATCCGTGGCTTCGGGGTGGAGTTCCATCAGTACGCTGATGACACCCAGCTGTACATCTCCACCCCAGGCCACCCCAACGATGCCCTTGAAGTGATGTCCCAGTGCCTGGAGGCCGTGCAGGCCTGGATGGGGAGAAACAGGCTCCGACTCAACCCCTCCAAGACCGAATGGCTGTGGCTTCCAGCGTCCCGATATAGCCAGCTGACGCCATCGCTGGCTATTGGGGGCGAATCACTCGCCCCCACGGAGAGGGCTCGCAACTTGGGTGTCCTCCTGGACGCACGGCTGTCTCTAGAAGACCATTTGACGGCCGTGGCCAGGGGGGCTTTTTATCAGGTTCGCCTGATACGCCAGTTGCGCCCCTTTCTAGATCGGGACTCTCTACGCACAGTCACTCAGGCACTAGTCACTTCCCGCCTGGACTACTGCAACGCTCTCTACATGGGGCTCCCCCTGGGGTGCACCCGGAGGCTCCAGCTGGTCCAGAACGCGGCCGCGCGGGGGATTATGGGGGCGACGAGGCACTCCCATGTGACACCTCTCCTGCGCGAGCTGCACTGGCTACCGGTGGTCTTCCGGGTGCGCTTCAAGGTGTTGGTGACCACCTTTAAAGCGCTCCATGGCTTAGGGCCGGGGTATTTATGAGACCGCCTACTGCCACCAATAGCCTCCCACCGGCCAGTACGCTCGCACAGAGTGGGCCTCCTCAGGGTGCCGTCCGCCAGACAATGTCGGCTGGCGACCCCCAGGGGGAGAGCCTTCTCTGTGACGGCGCCCACCCTCTGGAATAACCTTCCCCCAGAGTTACGTATAATAACAGACCTCCGGATTTTTCGTCGGGCCCTGAAAACCTATTTATTTCAACTAGCTGGGCTGGCTTGAGCTAAATTTTAAATTGATTTTAAATTGGGTTGTTTTAATTTACGGCCAGAATATTTAATTATTTTAATACTGTTTTTTAAATTTTGTATGCTTTGTTTTTACTTAGGCTGTGCACCGCCCTGAGTCCTATTTGGAGAAGGGCGGTATAGAAATTTAAATAAATAAATAAATAAATAAATAAATTTTCCCTTAGTGTATCTTACCTAGCAAGAAAGCTTAAAAATACAATTTTTTTGTGTTTTCCGTTTGTTTCTTTAGTATCAGAAATAAAATCTGTAATCTGGGGAAAAATATATCATCCTAATGATGACTTTAAGGAGAATATTTAAATCAACTATTGAAATTCTTGTGACTTTGAAAGTTCCTAATTTTGACTGATGTATATGTTCTGAACTGAGAATTATACACCTCTTCTTACAAGAACCTCTTCTTACAAATGTATTGGCAAGAAACTTTGATTTTTGATGTTAAAATGAAATAAATGAGTACAGAAAAATTTATTTCAATCTTTGTTGTTCTACAGGAGTTGATTCAAAAGCCTTCTTTAGCCGTTCCGGCAAGTAAACATTTAATTCATCTGGCAGAACTGGAACAAACTATAGCAGAACAGGACAGCTCCCTTAATTCCCTTCTCAGCAAATTAAAGAAAACATCATCTGACTTACAGAAGCAAAAGCAGATAACTGCAGTAAAAATAAATGAGTTTGATAACATCAGGGCCGAGTAAGTCTAGACTGAAGTTGTGATATTAGAAATTCTTGACTTGTTCTTTTGACTTATAACTGAGTCTTGTGTTGCATAAATAATTAAATTTTGAATTGATTATCCCTATATAAATTTAAAATTAGTTGAACAACATTTTTAGAGCTATTATCATTGTCTCACTCCTCACCTTTTAATAACATGACTGAGTTTAGTTACCAGTAAATTAGTTTAATTTAGTAAATTCGGATATAAATATTTATGAATAATATTTGAATATTTCTTAGTCTACCTGGCTGTGCTCAGTTTAATAGTGGAATTCAGTTTTATATATTATTTTGTTGCGCTAGGCTTGAGGAGAAGCATCAATGTAGAGTTAAAAAATTGCAAGATGAAATAGAAGAATTAAGGAGTTTATTGTCAAAAATGGGAAAAGAATTACTGAATATAAAAAGTGAGTTGGAGATACAAAGACAAGCAAATAATAGGTCTCCAACAACTACAATGAAGAATCTAGTGGAACGACTAAAGAATCAGTTAGCTTTAAAAGAGAAGCAACAAAAAGTAAGTATGATTATTTCACAATTTTTTGAGATTGTGGATCTAGGGAGGGGATAGGTGCAATCATTGACAAGTTTCTTGGTGATGTATATTATGCAAAGACTGCCAAAGCCATTTTATAAGCCGTACTAAATGCTCCCTATCTGCCAACACTTTTACTGAGCTGGCAGACTTCAGTGTTTTAATACTGGCGTAGAATTTTTTATAAATTTTAGGGATGTGGTGGCTCTGTGGCTAAGATGCTGAGCTTGTCGATTGAAAGGTCGGCAGTTCAGTGTTCGAATCCCTAGTGCCGCATAACGGGATGAACTCCCATTACTTGTCCTAGCTTCTGCCAACCTCATGTAAAAATGCAAGTAGAAAAATAGGGACTACCTCTGGTGGGAAAGTAACAGCGTTCCGTGCACCTTTGGCGTTTAGTCATGCCGGCCACATGACCATGGAGACATCTTCGGACAGCGCTAGGTCTTCGGCTTTGAAACGGAGATGAGCACCTGCCCCTAGAGTCGGGAACGACTAGCACATATGTGCAAGGGGAACCTTTACCTTTAGCATTTTTTGTTCGCCTACTTGCTTTGCATGATGTATGATGGTTGCAAAATAGAGATAGCCCTTTCATTTCTTTTTATCCCAACCTGTACAGTGCCTGAGATGTCATATAAACACACACACACACACACACACACACACACACACACGTAATCCTCAATTTACAATAGTTCATTTAGTGACCATTCAAAGTTACAACAGCATTTAAAAGTGACTTATGACTGTTTTTCACAGTTATGACGTTTGCAGCAATCCCATGATCATGTGATCAAAATTCAGATGCTTAGCAACTGGTTCATATTAAGGACCATTGCTGTATGTCATGTGGCCTTCTGTGACCATATGACCAAGGTTTTGCAACCTTTTGGCAAGTAAAATCAATGGAGAAGCCAGATTCAATTAACAACTGGGTTAGTAATTATTAACTGCAGTGATTCACTTAACAACTGAGGCAGGAAAGGTCATAATGTGGGACAAAACTCATTTAACAAGTATCTCACTTAACAACAGAAATTTTGAGCTCAATTGTAGTTGTAAATTGAGGATACACACACAGTTATACACACACTTATATAAATAATGTTACTTATAAATAAAATATAATTTTCAGTAGCCTTATTTATTAATTTTTGGAGTTTATTCCAAAGATATCACTCAAAAACCTCAGCCAGAAAAGGTTGCAATTTCAGTTCTACAGAATGTTAAATTCTGGGTTTATTTACATTTGCAATTTCAGTTCTACAGAATGTTAAATTCTGGGTTTATTTACATATACAAATACAATGACAGTTTTTTTTTTTAATTTGCAGAGCTTATTCGTATCTTTTTAATGATATTTTTAGGCTTTGAGCAAGGCACTTCTGGAACTCCGAGCAGAAATGACAGCAGCTGCAGAGCAACAGATAATTTCTGTAGCATCACAAAAGGAGGCACATATGAATGTTCAGCAAATTGTTGACAAGCACACAAAGGAATTGAGGGTAAAAAGGAATCAGCATTTTGGTTTGGTTTGTTGTCATACCAAAACAGTGTCTAGCAGCAATATATCCCACTTTGAAAATTGTATTTTTTGTCCAAAAAAAGTTCACGATTGGAATGGAATCAAACTAAAGCTATACCTCATTTAGCAACTACCTCAGTTAGCGACCATTTGCAAATATGGTAATTAAAAAATTACTTTCTGACCAATGCATACATTCACAACCAAATTTTATTCATCTGTCAACAACACATGCCAGGGTGAAAGCAATATTGGTGTAGCTATATGAGAACTTTTATCTGAATGAGGTAGCAGTAACCAGCAATTCTCATAGTGGTTTTCAGTTACATGTTTTAAATATTGTTAACTTTTATGTACTGCCGATCTCCCTCAAAGAGAGACTCAGCATGGTATACAATACTTAGCGACTATTTTGCTTAACAACCAAGTCACTGGAACAGAACTTTTTCATTAAATGAGGAGTGGATATATTTGCTTTATAAAGTGGGGTCTGTCTGACTGTCTGTCTGTCTGTCTATCTATTTACTATATCTATGTCTGTCTAAACTAAATCAAATAATGGGAAATAGAAATGTTATGCATTTCTTCCTTCTGTCCTGGTGGCCCAGGACCTCAATCAGTTTTGGACCCTCCAACATCTTCGATATTAGATATTCCAACCTGCTGAGACACAATTGTTCTGTTTTTGTTTTTTAAAATAATTGAGGGAAAGCTAGAAAAATTATTGGTCTCCCAAACGTTTTTCTAGCCAAAAATTAAGAACTTAATGGCAATTATTAATAAAAGGGGATCATTAATAGAAGAGGCAAGCTAGAATAAAAGAATGGGCAATTATTTGGATAATTTCTGAAACTTTGAATTCAGAATGCAAGATATGAGTGATTACTATTTATTCAAAAGTTTCGACTTATTAACAGTTATCTGATAGAGTTTTTGAAGGACATCTCATCAAGCTTTCCAGAGGGCATTCATCTTTCTGGGTTTTAGATGAAGAGTATTTATTGTGAAATGGTTATTTGAGGCAGAAATATCATTTTCTTTTATCTAAACGTATCTATAACAGATTAAACAGGAAAAATAGTATCAAAAGATTATATATCAGTATGATATAACAATCACAGTCACACACATTTCTGCTATATCAGGGCATCTGAAATAACTGCTTAAATAAATCTACCTGGATTATACAAAAATAGGAAGATGTATGTATGATGTTCCCTATAACAAAAGGCACTTTCCCAGAATGAAGCTGGATATAGAATAATAAATTATTTCTTCATTCAGAATGAAATATAACTGCTGAAATACTATTTCTATTAGTTTGCTGCTGCATAGTCAAAAGAATACCATTTGAAGTGCAATACAAGTATTGCAAATTGAGCTTTCAGAGGAAGATACTTATTAACATAATGTATCAGAAAAGAATATGGTTCTGAATATTTTCCTAGAAAAATAATAATAAATTGGAACATCATAATATTTTGCAACTATTTTGAATAATTGATAACATCTAGAGTATTGCAGTTTCGTTCTTCAATTCAATATAGTGGTTCTTAAAAGTTTGTGAACATTTTAAATTTTTCAGTATAATATTTTTAACTGGTTTATTTAACTGGGTTTTAAGATTTAGGAAAGCAAATCATATTTTAAATCATTTACACAGAAATATTGAAAATTCAAAAGGTTTCAAAAACTTTTAAGCACCACTGTAAGAGTTCTTCACCTCAGTCATTGATCTTGGATGGCCTACAACATGGGTGTCAAACTCGATCGCCTCACGTGATGTCATGTGACCTTTTTTGCCTTTGTGGAGCTGGGGTGGGTGTGGCCTGCACATGATGCATCCGGCTTGCAGGCTGCTAGTTTGACACTCTTTGCCTACAACAATAAAATATAAAGTCATAAGAAAAACATATAACCAAAACAGAAACTCATAAAAATCAATATTAATCCATACAATAAGATATTATTACTAGATACTTGTATATTGTAGCCTTGACTGCCCCCAATGTTGTTCTCTAGGCCTTGTAGCCAATGTTTTTACCTGTTTCTTCCTCCTGTAGGAATGGCTACATTTGATACGCAACTGGAATCTGGGCAGAGGCTTTCCTGGTCATGGTGTCCATTTTCTATTCAAGCAGGAACCATGAAACTAGGAAACACTCTTAGAGATCCTCTTCTTCTCAAATAAAGCGAATTGTAAAGTCACAGTCAGCAAAAGTAGATAATATTGGGAAAGTGGATGCAGTGGTAAAAAGCAATTTATGGCTTTGAATTGGGAGCTATAAATACAACTGAATTTTCCTGGGTTTTGCGACTAGGGTAAGATCCTATCTATTGCCAGAAATTAACGCTTTCAACCTTTTTTTTCCTATGAATTTAATGCTAACATTCATTCTTTGGTTGTCCTAAATAGTAATTAATATATATTAATTTCTTAGAGTCAGATTGAAGATTTGAATGACCAACTGTTGAAACTAAAAGATGCTCTTAAATTAAGCAAAAATAAAGAGAATTCTATGTTAGATGATATGGATAATTTAAATCAAGAACTTCAGAAAAAAATGAAAGCCTACACTAAAGTTCTAAGGGAGAAAGATGATATGGAAAAAGAGAATGAAGAACTGAAAAAGCAGAATAAAAGATTAACCAGTTCAATTCAGGTAAATAGTCCTTTTTGTCATAGGATATTTTTGTGGGTTTGTTGGCTGTTTTGTTTTTTTAGCACTGGACTGGCTCGATTCCCTTCCTCTTGAAGAGCCTGCAGGGCAAACAGGAGATCTGGGGTTTAGGTAAATGGCAGAATTCTTGCTTCTCCACCGCCCCTCCCCACCCCTCCCCACCTGCCACTTCCCCATGCCGGCTGAGATCAGCAAGACAGATTTGGGGAGCTGAATGCGCTGTCGCTGCCCGGGACAAGAAGAACGTGAGAAATGGGTGCTCTTGCAGCGCCTCCTCCCTCTCTTCTTCTCCCGAATGGCAGCGGTGCGTCCGGCTCACCGAATCTGGCCTGCTGATCTCGGGCGGCAAGCGGCTCTGATGTTCCCCCTTCCTTCCCCCCCCCCTGCGCATGCATCTAAGTATTTGGGGGGGGGGTCTTATTTTCGGGAGGGGTCTAATTTTAGTGCATGCGCTCAAAAGCCCAATTAGGCTTATTATCCAGACATGTCTTAGTTTAGGGGAAACACAATGTAATTTAAGGTATTCCTTATTTTTTAGGGCAAGGCTGATGAGCAAACTCTAATAGATGAACTTCAAAGAAAAATAAAAAGAATGGAAACAGAGCTTGGAAAGAAGAGTGATGAATCAGAAAAAAAGAATCCAAGAGAAGACAAGGTGTTGAAAGTATGATATAAAATGTCCTTAGACAATATGACTTATCTTTAATTTGTTATGCCCCTCCCATATTTGTAATTATAGATGGTATTTTTATTAAAAGGTATGTTATATATAGTATTTGTTTATACATGCAGAGGCACATATTTTCAAGAAATGTATGCTTCATTAGAGACTGATAATTGCCAACCATTAAAGGTGAAGATTGTTCATTTTGTTTTTCTTCACTTTATAGAGCCCAAGGGAAGAATTAATTAAATGGGAGGAATGTAAAAAATGGCAGACCAAAGCTGATGGGATGAGAAACAAGCTGAAAGAAAAAGAAAAGGAGATAGAATCCCTAAGCAAACAGCTTAACACAATAAAGGAACTTTTTTCCAAGTTAGTTTAATTTTTTTCCATTTTTTATTATTTATGATATCAAAACATATTGCAGCTTAAATGTATTTGATAAGAATTGATCTCCTATGAAAAATATATTCTGAGCCATATGTTTTTCACATTGATAAATGCATTTTACAATCTTACTACTTCATCAGAAATCACCACAAGAAACTACTAAAAGTAATCATTAGCAAAAATTGAAATTAAATATGGTGCAGAACATTCATATATAGCTGGCAGGGTTCCAACCGATGCCTTAATTAAATCATAAGCCTTGAGCCAAGCTTCAAAAGAAATCCAGTTATTTATTAGAAGCTTCATGTCGGCACGAACATGAATTCAACAGTAATATTTTAACTTAAATAGCAATGTATCTTTTTTAGAAATTGCTTCTAGAGCACACATTTGAAAATGCTTTTGTAAAAAGTGTTTTTCATTGAAAAAAATGGAAAATGAATAAAGCTGCAAGAGGAAGTAAAAGGTTTGTTTTAATGGATATATATCAAATATATTATTTTAATGTATATATATATATATCACAATATGTGTGCGTGTAACATTTAATTTTACGTACTTCACATGAAAGTAAGTGTGCTGTTGCATTCATAAAAATTGCATATTTCAGGGCTGAAAAAGAAAAAAATACTTTGCAGAAGAAACTCAAAAGCTGCAGTATCACTGTTGATCATGTTATGGGAGTCAGAGCATCTGAATCAGAGCGAGAATTAGAAGAGCTTCGTAAACAAAATATGGATCTGGAGAATGAGATTGTTCACCTGAAGTAAGAAAAAAAAATCAATTTTATTATCTTACCCATTCAGTGAAGCTGTTGTTAAGCAATATGTCATGTGACTGCCCATGTAATTGCTTTGCTCAATGACCACAATCCGGTACTTCCAGTTGCTGATGTTAAGTGATCACGTATGTTGTTAAGCAGATGAAATCCCTGGTAAGGAGTGTGGGATGCCTCAGGAAGGTGGTATAGACTCTGGGAGGTTCTGTTTAGTAGCTGAAAATTCTCCCTGCCCAAATCCAAGCAGGATTTTCAGCCCCTGAGAAACACTCATGCACAGCCTGCACCAAGCCAGTTAAAGGTACCCTACCTGAGGTACTTCATGCACCTTACTTATGGTGCTGTCTCTCTGCTTTCTGATTGTCTTATCCTTAGGGGCTGCCTGAAAGAACTGGCTGCCAAAGGATATCAGTGTCTTTCATTGGGTGGAAGGGATCAGCTTCAGCAGGGTGCAGGAACCAAGCTCGGATCTTCAGGATCTGAGTCCTGTTTCTCTACCCCACTGAAGGAGTTAAGATCCTCTCAATGCAGAGAAGGGAACTCCTTCGGTAGGGTGCAGAAAGGGAGTTGAAATTATCAGGATCTGAATTCATTCCTCCACCCACCCACAAAAAAAGGAAGCTGACATTCTTTGGCAGGCAGCTTTTTCAGACAGCCCCTTTACTAAAAAGGAATACCAGATGCAAGTTGCATCTGAGGAAGTCAGCTGTAACTCATGCAAGTTGAGTTCTCATTTAGCAACCAAAACTGGGACTGATGACTTGGTCATTAAGCAAAGCAATTACTAAGTGAAAATTATGTGACTGCAACTATGCTTACTATTTTACATCAGCTTTCCTTTGACTTACAGTGATACGATCCCAAACAGCAGGGAAATTTTCCAGAACTTGACTCAAATCATATACTCTTCTTTCTTCACTCCTCTGCTCTTTGGAATGCTCAACCTGATGCTGGGATAATTAGAAAGAAGGAAATTAATCTTCTTTTTATATTCATTTGGGAGAAAGGGATTACTAGAGAGTAAGCAGAGAAAAAATGGGGAATGCACAACTCTAACCTTAACTCCTACTGTTTGCCTAGTGAGGTGCTTAGGAGGCAAACAAAACTCTTTAATGTGAAACTTAATTTTTAGGCACCTGAAGGGCTCTAATCAACTAAGTTCACAAAGCTGAACATGTTAAATTGCAGTTAGCACTTTTAGAGATGCACTGCAGAGAAAAGCAGCATAAGAAGAGATAACTTGTTTAAGAAATCTCTCCACTCTGTAAGGTGGGGGGAATGGATCAGGCACAGAATAATGTGTACTGACTGAGTATAATGGTGAAAGAGAGAGGGGGGAGACAGTCAGTCAGTCAGTCAGTCAGTCAGTCAGACAGACAGACAGACACTGTGAGGGTTATAAATATGAGCACTGGTCTCAAAGTTACTGTTTCATTACTGTTGTAACTGAGTGATCGCTGTCTGAGGCAGTCACTTGAGGATTACCTGTACATATTTCTGTACTAACTTTTGATCCTTCATTTAGGGAGGTCAGTATATGGAGAACAGTTCTGAAATTCATTTTATATACTGACATATTTTTTCTTCCAAAGAATTCAGTGATTTTTAAAATAGCTTACAATTCAATGTGATAATATTCCTGTCAATGATTGATGTTGAAAAATTGAATGTTTCGGTTTTCTAATATCTGGATGGAGAACTTTTTATGAAATCTCAGGACTATGGATTAGAGACGGTTGAGAAGCAACTGAAAGGAATGGCAATTTTGTGTTTTTGCCAATAATTATTCATTACAATGTATGTAAATCAGAAGTCCAATTCAACTCAAAGAAGACTTCTTTGTAACTAATGTTACAATTTCTTTATATGAAATATGAATCATTTGTCAAATTGTGCAATTCTTAAATAATCTTTTCATTTGTATATCAAGAACACAATATGCTGTCCCTCGAGATACTGTTATAGAAGATTTGCACTTAAAAAACAGATATCTACAAGAAAAACTACTAGTACTAGAGAAACAGCTTCCCCGAGACACTTGTTCAAGGCCATCAGTAAGTTAAGCTTATAATCATACTTTTTCAAGATAAAATTCATTGCTAGATTATAAATTCAGTTGATTTTGTCAGTATTTTATGATTATTTTAATACAATATTTTTGTGTTATTTTTTTGAACATAGCACCAACAATTATAATAGTATATTTTATGCTATTTATTATTTGGAGAACCAGCTTGTGTAATTGATCAGGCATTAGGCTGGAAACCAGGAGTTCTAACCGACTTTAGTCACAAAGCATCTGGGTGCTCTTGAGCTATTCACGTCTCCTAGGAAAGAGGCAATGGTTATCCACTTTTGAAAACTTCATCAAGAAAATTGCAGGAAATTGTCCTGCAATTGTCCAGAATTCAATATGATTGAATGGAAGGAAAACATATTATTGTATTTATGTTGTTTCTGTAAACTATTCAGGTTGCTGAAGTCTTTTAAATAATAGAATGTAGATTTACTTTTTAGACATCTTGGTTTTTATATGCTGCCTTAGTAAGATCATGTTTTGGATAAAAAGTACAAATAAGTTTGAAGGGATTGTATACACATTTCCTTTATAGTAGCAGTTGCTCCTTTGCTTCCTGTCATTATGGGTAATATAATTAAGGTTCCATTAAGTATTCTTTAATATTTAATTAAAGTATTCATTCTTTAATTAATACTTAATTAAAGATTTAAGTATTCTTTAATACTATTGCTATTGGTAAAATACTTAAAATGCCAACTATTAAGCTTCTCAACATTTATAACTTTTTTCTGAAGACATCAGGGATAGGATCAGATGATCAACATCAAAAAGAACAAGAGCTTCAAAAGGAGAATCTAATATTGTCATCTGAAAATATGGAGTTACGATTCCAGTTAGAACAAGCCAATAAGGACTTGCCAAGATTAAAGGTATATTTTTATTTTATAAATCTGATGGTCTGCAGAAAATTACTATGTTTCATATTTTTAAAAAATGAATTTGTAACAACTGGTCAGATATATCAACGGATCAATTTCTGTATACCTTAGATTATTATTGGAAATAAATCGTTTCTCAATAGAATTGTTTTATGAGATATGACTATGATTGTAGATTATACTGTAGCCTTTGTTTCAAAGAAATTCATATGTGCATTTCATTAAAATTAATTTTGATCAGGCAATACATTTTGACATCAAATATTTATACAATTTTTGTTTAGATTCTGGATTTACATATCAAAATCTCCTGGGTACATGGCTTCTTTTCTCTCAGTTATGACATTTGTCTTTATACTATTTTACTGTGATTATAATAAACTGGTTTTATCACTGATTCCTCCTTTTTCCAAAAGCGTTGGAATATTGAAATCTCTACTGATTAGTGAGAACACAATCCTTATGAATTATTACCCTAAATAACATTATATTCACATTCTTCTTTCATAATGTAAATTGTCTGGTATTATGAATGTAAATAATTACATATTGTAGTTAAATACATACTGTAAATCATTAGAATTATTATTAGCGAGTATGTATTTAGTACATAACTGGAAAGAAGTTCATTGTGAACATATAACCTTTTGTTGCAGGTATCCAGATACCTTTGTAATAGGATGAATATTGCAGAGAAGCCTAACTTCGTTATGCATATTTTGAATTTTCCATTTTACTGTACATTTTTATTTTTAGAAGAAGTGTTCTGTAGAATGAGATTATCATTTTATTTTTTCAATAGAATCAAGTAGCTGATTTAAAAGAAATGTGTGAGCTCCTGAAGCGAGAAAAGGGTGAAGCTGAGCGGAAATTGGGCAATGTCAGAGGGGTAAGATTATATGATAGAATTTTTAAAAGGGTACAGGAATGAATTTTATAAATACTAAGAACTTGTATTAACTGTATTAAAATATAGAAGATCTTTGGCTTTCAGCAGTGAAGAGTTTCTTATCCCAAGGTAGAGCGATGTGATTTGTTTTGCCTATAATAGTAGAGCATAAGATTTACTAAAAACTGAGATAAAATTTAAAAAGGAATAAAAATAATGTATCAATTACTATATCAGTTGTATTTGGTTATATGTTACAAAAATATTTTTTTTTACAATTCTATCTTCGTACATAAGAACTGTATCATGTCAAAAAACCCAGAAGATTCCATTCACACCAAATTCACCAGTATTCATTTAGCTAAATGTAACAATCCAGAACCAAAAACCCCTTGGATTCTATGTAGTAGCACAGCAAGCAGAGTTGGTGTAGTAGCAATAGCAATAGCACTTAGATTTATATACCGCTTCTAAGCAGTTAATCTGGAATCTCATTTTACCAACCTTGGAAGGATAGAAGGTTGAGTCAACCTTGAGCCAGTGAGAATCAAACTGCTGGCAGTCAGCAGAATTAGCCTGCAATACTGCATTCTAACTACTGCGCCAACACAGCTCTTAGTAGCTAGTCCCATCCAGGTTTTTAGAGGAAATAAGCCTGTAAGATTCAGGCAAGTTTTCATTATTACAGTATAATTAAATGAGTCCACAAAACATACAAAATGAGTTATAGAATATGGAGTCTGATTATAATAGAGGCAGTTATTTGTAACCCTTATCTTCTGTTTATTCAAGCAGACATCATTTAATCTACTTCTGATTCCAGAATAAGCATCTATTATCACATGAGGGGATAAATTGTCTTCCCACAAATTCCAGGCTGCAATATCTCCTAGCTGTAATCATGAAAAGTGTTTTTTCCCATAGTTGCATTTAACTGTAAATTTTAATAAGAACACAGAGTTCTTAACTATATTAGAAATATGTGGGAATGAAGCAAAATCTGCACATTCAATTTTCTCTGATGATTAGTGGGGACATTAATATACGAGTAGCTGTAAATGACTTCTCTTAAGTTACGCTTTATAGATTTTCTTTGTCACAATATGAAGCCAAAATAGGTTTGCTTTCATCTGTGCGTTTCACTGCAAAAGAATTTGTTCACATCGCTCCTACAAGTACATCTTGCAATGTTACAAAGAACAAAATAGAAAAAAATGCTGCTAAATAATTGGTTTGCATTTATTATTATACCTCATATTTTTGTATTATTTAACTATAGTGTGATTAGAACCATGTATTCTAGACAATTCTTATATTGAACTAAATATCTATAGCAAGCAGATATCACAAATAAGAAAATTAATATAGTTAGAAAATATTTTATTGGAGACTTTTTATATAATGAAAATGGTATTTCTAGATTAATAGAAATTATAACCACATAGATATCAGCCTTAGTCTGTGAACATATGTGTATGTATGTATTCATCTTATTTCTTCATGTAGGCTGGAAGAAGTGGGAAAACAATTCCAGAATTAGAGAAAACAATTGGCTTGATGAAAAAAGTTGTAGAGAGAGTCCAAAGAGAAAATGAAGAGCTAAAAAGGGCCCCTGGAGTAGTCTCTAATGAAAAAGTTGCCAGACTTGAGCAAGAAAATGAGGATTTAAGGGTAACGTATGCTATTATAAAGGCTTTTTTGTTTTAATATTTAATCTGAAAAATATACAGTGATTTATGAAGGTGGTCTCATTACTCCTGAGCTTACAAAGGTCCCTTGAGACCAGGGTGAAGTCCTTGGGATCCCAGAACTCATGAGATAGCTGTCTTATTAATATCTCATTATCTATTATTCTCTTTTCCTGTTTTAGTTCTATTTTTAGAAACTATATAAATTTGGATCATCCTAATTGTTCTAGCGATATACAATACCATAAACAAAGGAGCATAATGTATGCCTTCTGTATGCCTTCTAATGTATTTTAAGTGAATACAATATGGCTCTGTAAAAATTGATAAGACTTTTACCATATACAAATAAATACTTCGCTTTTTCAGATTTTAATTTTATGAACAATTTGTGGCATAATATTCCTTTTTTTATTTATTTATAAAATACTAAGTCTGAAATGGAAAAACTGAAACTTCAGTTTGGAAGTGAATTAAGTGCACGATATGAACTGAAGACTAAAGGCACAGAAAAAATCATTGCTGAAAATGACAGAATACGTAAAGAGCTGAAAAAGGTAAATAAATATATAACATATAAATATTGTATGATAAATTTTCAACATAGTTTGATTCTATCTAGGGTTGGGTGACAACATTGGTTGCATTTTTTATTATTAATCTATATTATTTATTAATTTGTAAATTATTATTTGTAATATTAAAAATTATAGATAAGCAGGGCTCAGTCTTTCCCATTTTGAAAACAGAACCCTTAATCTTGATAGACAAACAAATCATGGCTTCCCAATAAATAACTACTAAAAAAGATTAGTAAATTAGAATAATTAAAATAAACCATATTCTTTCAGATTTAATGGAAAATTAGTTTCAAGAAATACGATTTGTTGAGACACATGCATCAGTGATAAGAAAGGAACTCGCAGGCATAGTGTTCATTACAAACTTAATTTGGGAACATTTCAATTTGATTAATATATTTTTTTGTGCCAATAGGAAGTAGAAAATGCAGAAAAATTGCGAATGGCAAAGAATAACCTTGAAATAATAAATGAGAAACTGAATGTGGAATTGGAAGAGACAACAAAGAAATTAAACTTAGCAGAAAGCAGAATCCCAAAACTTGAAGACGCTGACACCAAGAATTGGAAATCCATAGTTATAACAAGGTACAGGTGTTGTCTGTTAACAACCACTCATTCAACAACCTAAATTGTGACAGCATTAAATGAGTAGTACTTACAACCAATCCTTGGAGTTTCAGTTTTTACAGCACCTCCATAGTCATGTGGATGTGATCTGGGCACTTGACAACCAGCTCTCACAATAGTTGCAGCATCCCACAGTCACGTTCACCATTTCTGACATTCTCTGCTGGCTTCTTACAAGCAGAGTCGTGGGGAACCTGACATGGAAGATTGCAAATTCTGCTGCTATTTTTTCTCCTCAGGAAGCTGGCAGGAAATCACAAGATTTTCGCTGAATGGCCCGTGATTTTCACTTAGCAATGACATGGTCATATGATGTCTTGCTTTATGATCACAATTTAGCAATAGAAATTATCATCCCAATTATCATTATAAAGTAAAGGATAACTGGAACTAAATAATGGAAAATAAATATATATCCATTTCCCCCAAGATTTCAAAAACTGTTAGTTTATTTTTCAAATTTATTGGCACTTTTGAATAAATTTCAAAATTTGGAAACTTATTGTTAATGAAAACCTTATCAATTAATAGCAGGTTTTTGCATCTTTGGAATACAAACTTCTAGGGCATGTGACAAGGTCCTTTTTGTTATTTTGTATATTTAAAAAGTTTATTTGGGAAGCTATTCAAAACGTTCTTCAGAATAATCATGTTGAACTGTGAATCTGTTACAATCATTTATTGTAGATGTATGTATTTCTAGCCACACGGCATCTGTTCAATATGAACAATTCAGTATGTATTGTGTATCATGTATGATTTTAAAAAATTGTAAACCAATTGATAAACCAATGTTATTTTCTTGAATAATATTATTTTCTTTTAATGAGATCAGTTGGAATCAGTACTGTCCATTATTTTTATTGTTTTTACTTTCAGGATGTTTGAAAATAAATTCAAAGAAATGGAATCTGAAATTGCCAGAAAAAACCAAACCATTAGTGATCTTAAACAGAAATTACAAAAGCCAACAGAGAGTGGAGATAAACATGAAAACGGTACTGAAGACTATCTTAAAGAACAAGTAAGATTTTATTTTTATTTATTTGGTGCCTTCAGGTCAGCTGCCTGGCAAAACTCTGCTATTTTCTTGGCACATTTTTTTCAGAAGTGGTTTGTCCAAGGTCACCCAGCTAACTTTGTGGCTGAGGTAGGACTAGAACTCACACCTTAACTACTATGCCAAACTAAAGTAAAATTTATTGTGGGTATAATGGGAAAATGTGGTATTTATATTTTACTGATAAGATGTTTTAATGCATTTTCTTCCTTTGTAAGCGCATTGTTTCTTTTCTTTTCTGATTGGTATCTAGAGAGCAGGTTATTCCATTCCACTCCTGGTTCTCTGATTACTGGGGAAAAACTTTCTAGAATGGGTATTTCTGATCAGGAGATTAAAACTTTATAAATCTTTTTAGAATCCTGTCCTTTTAATTGTTCCTGATTGGCATGGACTATTTTATTGTATATTGCTTTTAATATCTTAGTATTGTTTAATATGGAATTGGCTTCAGGCACACATATAAAAGTCACAGAGGACATCTGAAGGCTCATTCCTTTACAATTGCTCATTTGCTTCACTTTGCAAAACAATTGTCACTGAGTTCTTTTATATACTTTTTAAATCAGTTTGAAGATAAGTTTAAAAGTAAGGATCTCTATCCCATAACAGGACAAGCTCCTCTTCTGCAGTAAGCTTTTTACAATTTATAAGTTAAAGAATGGCAGAAAGGAGAAATGACACATTTCTGCAAAAGATACCTTATAGCTTATTTACATTATTTTACTTTTGTAAACTGAAGGTGGCATATATGAAGATTGAATTGACTTGGTGTGTTAAATTGGTAGATTATCAAAATCATCTTGTAAATTTCATTATCAATGTGGACTTTAGATGGGCTTTCCTCCACTTCAGTCCAATACTTGAATAATTGCACTGAAGTCTATTCCATTAACTTAAAATTTTCTCATACTGAGAAGTTCCTAATATTAAAATAAAACTTTTCTTTTCATGCAAAGGCTGAGGTTCTCAAAAGTGTTCCTGAGGGTACCAGAACAGAGCAAGAATATGTCAGAGAAAATCAACTTCTCAGGTAAAGCACATGTTTCCTTTGTAAAACAATAAAAACATTAGCAAAAGCTAAGAGCCTTGATAGTACAGTGGTCTAAGCACCCTGTTATTAACACAGCTGCTTGCAATTACTGCTGGTTCGAATCTCTCCAAGGCTCAAGGTTGACTCAGCCTTCCATCCTTTCTAAGGTAGGTGAAATTAGGACCTAGTTTGTGGGGGCAATAAGCTGACTTTGTATAAATATACAAAAGTATGAAGGCTATTGCTTAACGCATTGTAAGCCGCCCTGAGTCTCCGGAGAAGGGCGGCATATAAATCAAATTAAAAAAAAAAAAGCTGCAACTTCTGCTCTTTATTTTTTCTTGTAGATTAACTAATGATCGTTTGGAAAAGGAAAAAGGAGAACTAATTTACTTGATGGAATCATCTCAAAATCAAAGAAAACTTAAAGGAGATGACCTTGGAGCTGGTAATATATACTTATATATTCTAACTAAAGAAACCTTTCAAAGAACCATTAGCAGAATTTCATCCATAAAAAAAGGCTGCCAACATACTCACCAATCACAGTTCCCAACAAATTACTCCCGATAATCAAGAAAATTTTTCTGCATGGGATAAGATCTGATAAATGTTTATATTTGGAGGTGGGAGACAAAATCCATAGGTATTATAAGAGACTATTAAGTAAAATGTCTTTCATGAGAATAAAATGGAATAAATAACATGAATGGAATTTTTACTCTTTGGAACATAAAAAGTTAAGTTCAGTGAATTTGCAAATCTATTCTACCAGATTGCATTAAAACCTAATAATCTGTGTTGGTGTTTAGATCTAATGTACTCAAATCTCTTACTGCTGGGATCAGGAGACGTGGGGTTGTGTGATTCTCCCATAACATGTAAAAGCCACTGACCTCTTACCTGTGCTAACATTAAGTAGAACCAATGTTAACTATAAATAAATATTACCTATATGGCCAGTGTTGCCATGAATTGTTAATTATGATTAATATAGTCATGGGAGTTCATATAAGGTTTCTGAAGTCCCTTCTGCAGTTATGCCAATAGCTCTTTTGCATACTATTTTCAATCGATTATCAATTACATAAGTAGTACAGAATATTATACCCTTGAATAAAAAAAACTGTCCTCAAACATACTTCTTAGATATTATGAAAATATGTGTATTCATTTGCATTTATATCTAAACTTCAATTTGAATACTTAGGGAAGACTGGAAACTACAGACTAGTGGCAGAAGTAACAGATCTCAAGACACAGCTTAAATCTTCCGATTTGGAACAACAGCGACTTCATGTTAGTACGGTAATTTTTCATTTCATTGGTCATTTGCAAAGGCTTAGAAAATATTGCTACATTGAAATCGATCATTATACAGCATTTCATTGCTAAATATTCAGTCATTTTTCAAGTTAAGCAAAATAAAATTTTCAAGACAAATTTCCCTTATATTGGATTGTAACTCTAAATAGAGGCAAAATGAAGTTGATGTTGTGAGGAATTGGTTAAATTATCTTTTGTACTTGTACTTTTCAGAATGTCAGATTGGAACTAGAATGTGAAGATATATGTATGTTTTTATTCATAGGGCATGAGGAAACCAAGAATACATTTTGAATATAGGAAAAATTTAATGATATAATATTGTTGTTTGTTGAAATTAATGGATTGTGCTGAACATACTTATGTTTGTGTGTGTGTTAGGATTAATCTATAAAGTTTTTTTTTTTAATTAGGAAGAAATCAAAAAGCTTAAAAATGAATTGGACCACTTTGATCCAGCCTTTTTTGAGGAAATCGAAGATTTAAAATATAACTATAATGAAGAAGTTAAAAAGAATATTGTCTTAGAAGAGAAATTGAAAACACTTTCTGAAAAATTTGGAGTTCAAGTAGACATTCCAGGTAGAATTTCTATTGACTAAATAATACTTGAAGAAACATTTCCAAGAAACTTGCCAATACTGTGTATTTAGAGATAAATGAAATATCTGACATGGAAAATGAAGACAAGCATGCTCATGAGTGAGGTATTTTTTCCCCCACTTATTTTAAACTCAATAAAATGCAGGTTATAATTTTTATACAGTTTCTTTCAAGTCTTAACAAAGTGCCTGCCTCATTAATCTGGTTTAGTACTTCCACAAGTTTAAAGACAAAAGTAAGAAAGATTAAAGGAACTATAATAATGTAAAATTGCTAGTTTTTTAATTGTGCTAATTTATTAGTATTATATTTATTTTTCTATGTTTGAATAATATATGAATTGTGTATAAAGCAATATGCTACATTCCTAATTTAAAATGTTTAAGACAAGTTATGTTGAATAAAAGAGTTACAAACTTCAAGATCATTTTTCATTAGTTAGATGTTCTTGAATAAGATAAAATGCTACTTTGTTTTGACAGGATTGGAGTTGTGCTTCCTTATATCTGTTCCAGAAAATTAGGAGATATTTACATCAGATTTTAGGAGCCATAGTAGAATAAGTCACTGCATAAGCAGATATCTGTTCATGATCCTAATATAAATGAAGTTCTACTACAAATATTATAGGTATTTAAGATAATTAAAATCTCTTTATAAATGAAGAATCTTATCTAAACGTTTTAAAAGAGATGCCGGAATGGGGAGTTGTTAATTAACTGTTCATAATTAGTGCAGGTGTTCCTTTCTATAAAAATGCATGGAAGTAAAGAATCAGACTGATTCTATGTATTTTAAGTAAAATGATTTACTTACACTACTCATGACTGATTAATGTTGAAATATGTTCTCCAATGCTGGTAGCAGCATGTAAACTATCACAAGATCTTACTGTAAGGTTATATAGTTTCTAACAGTTTCCTTCTTTTTTATGCCTTCACTGCATAAAATTTACTAAAGTAAAATATTACAGTGCCAGCAAAAATAGATTCACTATTAGGTTTTTTTAAATGAGGTATCTGTACGTTTAAAACTAAAAGAACCTGTGAGACTAATACTTAACTTTCACTGCTTGAAGAAAAATATATTACATATTTCATCTTTAGGAATTGAAACAATAAAAGTGCTGAAAAGTTAAGGGTTTTTTATAGCTTTTCTACTAAAGTTTCTCTAGTTATGTACGTATGTGTGTATGTATGTATGTACATACTGTATATACAGATATAATTTTACAATCAAGGATATGTAGACATAATACAATTTATATTACAGTTCAACAAACATTTTAAATATCTTTAGATTACTATAAATGAAGAAGCAGACATAGAGATGATTCAATGTATTTTCTGAAAAGACCTGGTCATAAGTCACTTATTATATCTCTAAGACTACTAAATCTTTGTCCATCCAACTTAGAAAAATAATGAAAAAGTGTCTTTGGTTCAAAGTTGTACTTGGCTCTACTGAAAGTGACGGTAACTGGTTTCGATGCCAAAGAAGGATCCGCAATTGGCCAGGACAAGCCAAGATGATGTCTGTGAAGCTATTTGAAAAAGGAAAGAAAAGCAGTTAAAATACTGTTTTAACAGAGTATAATCTGTTAATGACAATACTTGCAGAAAAGTATATGAACAAAAAAGCAAAATAAAGACTATGAAAAGTATTTGAAAGAGATAATTTCAAAAAGCATGTTACCACAAGCATTAAAGCAGCTATGTCCTTTGAAAGATTGATATATACTATATATTTTGAAGGCTTTTCTCAGCACTTTTCTTTGCACACTTTGTACATGTGCACAGAAATTTTCCTTTCCTGGCAGTCTTGGCAAATATGTGTATTTGGAGGTAAGAGTAACCTAAGCTCCAGGACACTAGGCTTTCTGAACATTAAACAATTCCTTAATGAAACTTGCAGGATTACCTTGATTAAATTTCCATCAGGACAATGCCACACAATTCCTTCAATCTTTCCTTCTTTGCATCCATTAAGCCAAGCCAATATATCATTGTGATTTATTGATGGTGCATTTTTAATTTTAAATGTTCCATGTGGCACAAGAAGGTGTATAGGATGTTTCTTGTTTCCTAAACCTATTAAAACATTCAGAAAAGTATGAATGCATATTTTATTAATAAACTCCTCACAATCTGAATTGTTCTTTCTCCAAAATCTCATTATATGATGATACTTGCTTCCATAATATATTTATTTCCACCATTATATGTATCTAGGTTTTTCATTTATCTTGTCTAAGATAAATCTTATTTCATTTATCTTGTTTCATTCAACTTGGATTGAATTGTCTAATAGTTTATTACAATCTTTTATTTCATCAAAGTCATAGAGTCATAAGTCATAACATATGTTATTTTTACAATTGGACACTTTCACAAAATAACCTAAATACTAGAATTGGGAAAATAATTGGAAAAAATATTCCTGTTGCTTAATTCATTAGTACATGTACACAGCACCTGTCTGCAACTCTTTAAATTTGTCATATATGGCTGCCCTTATATGGCTGTCCATGCTGCTTTAAACAGTTACAGATAAATGCTATGTTCACGATTTGAAATACTGGATTTCCTTTCTAATTACCATATTTTTCGGAGTATAAGATGCACCTACCTTTTTTGGTGAGGAAAAGAAGAAAAAGAAATCTCCCTCTGCCTCTGAGCAATTTTGCCTCCTTACAGTAAACAGCCTCCTTTACTTTCATTTTTGTTTTCAGCATAGCTTGATTAGCACAAGGAAAAAAAATCTGCTTACCTCTTTGCAGAAAGCAGCAGAGCCTGCGCAAAACAGTTGAGAGCAAATCAGCTGAGAGTCTGGAGGCCGATCCAATCAAGTTGTGCTAATTAGGTTGTACTGAAGCTGAAAGGAGCTGGGTTTTTTTTGCTGTTTGCTTGCAAGGAGGTAACTGCTGCGAGGCAGAGGCCAAATGGTGGGGGCCAGGGCTACATTCGGTGTATAAGATGCACCTAAATTTTCACCCTTTAGGGGGGGGAAAGGTGCGTCTTATACTCTGAAAAATACGGTAACTTTATTATACTTTTACTGTGCATTTTTCATTTCTACATTATTACATTTATAATTTTAGTGTAATGGTTTTGCTATATTGTCTGATTTTTTTAAAAAAATGAGTTGAAGTGCTTACCATATGGATTTGCATTAATATTAGTACCGATAAGTTCCAGTGTCTGCTCTGTAAATTCACTTAAAGGTACTGGACAGATTTCTAGAAGATCAGGTTCCTCAGCATGATGCTTCAGAATGAGAGCAAGTTCATACTCATAATCAATAGCAGAAGAATGCCAACAATATAGTTTGCTGTTTTTTTCTACTGGCACCCAACCTGATTATTATGAAACACAATGTTAGTATTATCTTGAGATTGATTGACTTGAGATTGATTTGACTTGATATATGAATAAAAATATTAGTGAGATAAATATAAGTTTTATTGTACAGAAAATGAGTGATTGAAATATATATATATATATATATATATTTAAATTTGATTTATATGCCGCCCTTCTCCGGAGACTCAGGGCGGCTTACAATGCGCTAAGCAATAGTCTTCATTCTTTTGTATATTTATACAAAGTCAGCTTATTGCCCCCACAACTGGGTCCTCAATTTACCTACCTTAGAAAGGATGGAAGGCTGAGTCAACCTTGAGCCTTGGCGAGATTCGAACCTGCAGTAATTGCAGACAGCTGTTCTTAATAACAGGGTGCTTTAGACCACTGTACTACCAAGGCTCTTAATCACTAATCAAAAGTGGGATTCTACTAAGATCCAATTTTATTTCAATTCAAAAAGGGAAAACTCCATAGCTTATTCTTGTGTTTCAAATACAAAAAATCATGAAACATGGGGTTTTTTTCCCACTTGGAGCACAGAGGTATTCAAGATTAAGTACTCCTACTAACTCAGAAGCCAAGGAACTACATGATTCACAAAAACTGTACATTTAGAAACAACCATCAATAATTAAAGAACAGCAAACTGCCTACTATAATGCACTTTTTAGGAACCATCCCTCTCACTATCAGAGTGACTCTGGTTAGTGTACAGTTACATACTCACATTCATTATTCAAAATGTTTTTATGTATAAAAACAGAATGATTCTCATAGTTAGGACTAATATTCTACTCTCAATTTAACTAGGAAATATTTAAAGCATGATTTGTTAAACTTCTGCAATTTTCTTTCGAACGGTATCACAACAGAATATCAAACTTGTAAGAACTAGTGCAACTGTTGAAACTTGAATGCTTTACAGATATGTGAATTTCACCTTTTAGAATGCCCAACCAGCAGAGTCAGTGCTGGGAATTCTGGGACTTGAAGAGTGCCCAGACTGGGAAAAGTTAATCTTATGATTATGTTAAATAACCATAACATTGTCTCTACCAATTTTTGGTAATTGGTATATTTGTTGACAGCATTAGTAAGTTATTAGGAAAGAATTCTATTTTTAGTATAGTGCAGACCTCAGTCCATTAACAATTTTCACTCTGAAGTTGTGGTGAACAATTCTCAGGAAGGAAATATATATTTTCCAGGTAGTTGCTTACATATTAATGTTTCTTTTGCTTGTATTATTGACAAATGGGAAGCTGTTAAATGAGAATCCACAAGATAGGGTGTTTTGCTCAATTCACCTGAATTCATCTAGTTTCTCCTCCCCCCACATAATTTATCTTTAAAATGGAAGGGAGGTTTTAATATCACTGATAAAATGATAAAGGAAACAAAAGTTTTTTTTACCTAATATTTTCTTTTTGGAGAGGGAAAAATAAACTTGAAAGTTCATGAAAGAAAAGTTCAAAATGAAAGAAAGGAGTATTTTTCATGACATATTTTGAAGATCTGGAAGAAATAGGATTTTCCTATGAAAGATAAAAAGAAGAGCACAGTTCCTTTTCTTCTGATCAAGTAGGCAGAATTAACTTTGTACTTTCCAATCTTATGTTGTACTAATCACCACATATAGATATCCTTTACGTGATACAGTACTGTTATATCTGACTTTATTTAAATAATTTATAGATTTTTCTAAAAACAAGTTTCTCTCAGTAATTTCTAACACTATAAATGAAATCTTTTCTAAAATGAAAGAGGACTTTAGATGTTTAGAATAGAATTTCTCATACTAAATAATATTTTTATACCTGGAATGTGTCCGTTTTCATCAGGAAAAGGCTTTCCATTATAGTACTCTATGTCTTTGGCTGGAATCCAGCATTCAGGGACAGACCTGAAATCTTCTTCAATATTCCACGTAAATCCTGTAGGCAAGAATATGAACACCCTTGTAAAAGTTACCATCTAACTATCTCCTGCCTTTGAACAGGTTTACAATTTAGGGTAAGTAGCAAGTAACAATTTGGCAATGGCAGTTCTTTTTTTGTGTGTGTCAACTTTTCATTGCTATTAGGTTGCAAATATGACAACTGCTGATCTGCATCTACTTTTGCTGTCCCATTTAAAGTTTCTGAAGTATATTTTCATTACTGTCACTGACAAAATGACAACCAAAGGATCTTCAAACTACTTTATTTATTTAGCATATGGCATATCATACATTCAAATTAGTAATTCATTGTAGCTACAATCAAAACTTGATTAAAACATTTCAACTTACTGCTAATCAATAATTGATATTCTCTAGATAATTCTTGAAGGACAGAAGGAAACCTGATGAAATGCCTTCATTATCACTTTTTTCTGTTACAATGTATATCAGAAAAATCCCCTACCTTTTGAGTGTTCTGCTGAGTACATAAACTGCTTAAACTTCTTCTCGGCTTGCTTGTTTGGTTTTCTATCAAGTCTGGCCCAAAGATATGGATGACCTACAATGAGATTGAAAGTTTGATGATTTTTTCAATTATTTCATAAACAAGGTAATGTGAGGTGTTGAAGCAGCATATATCTCCAGAAATAAGCAAACATGGTATGAGCATATAAAAAACAATTCATAGTTAGATTCTATAAGTGGATGCACCATTTTGAAGTGAAATAACAGTAATCAAGCATATCCCAGATTTTTCACTCTACATTTTTGCTTTCCTGAGTCTTCTAAATGTGCTTCAATTCTGTATTGTAATCTACACATTTCCAATTGTTAATATTTTGGCTTATAGCTATCATGCCTTCCAGTCTTCTCATCCCTATATTTAATGACAAGATAAAAAAAATGGAAACAAGAATCATCCTTTCTTACTCTCAACTGCTGTAGTTCCAAATTCAGTAATTTATAGTAGCTCGTTTGTTCACTGTATCCTAAGAATGATCACATGTTCTGTTGGTTTTAATATATTCCATATTCAATCATGATTCACAAAGTCAAAGGTCTTGCTATATCCAGTGAAACAAAGGTAAACCTATTTCATGTACTCCTGTTGCTTTCTACATCATCTTAAGCTAGCTATATTATATGCATGACTATTTTTCTTAGTAACATCTTGACAAAGTTTGCCTACATCAGAAATAAGTAAAATGGATGAGCATCTGTACATTTTCTTATATCATTTTCTTATATTCCTTCCTATTTTTTTGTCTTTCATCAGTATCACTTAATGTTGATGTTTACTGAACATCCACACCATAATTAATGGGGTTTTTTTTCAGTTTTGATCTTGTTATATATATTTATATAATTATCTCCAGATCTAGTATTGAAAAAGTTTGACACTTTCAGAGATATTTTTCTTAAAATCATTGGAGCTACTGAACCCTTCCACTACATCAAGGTAACAGTTTCCCAGAAAAGGACAATATATTTTACAAGACAATCCTGCTGAAATGAAACATTTGTTTTTAAACTTTACTTATTAATTTCATATGAATCTTATTTAATTATTTTATATTAATTATAATATGAATATATTAATAATTCCATATTAATATTCGTTTCTGTCCTCAAAATCCTTATAATAGATCAGAATATTATAAATTATCACTAAATGAAATTTTACACAGAAATGAACATGCATATTAGAAAACTTAATGTCTAAAAAGATGAATAGCCTACACGTTTGGATATTTCTGTCCTTGTTTACGATTAATTGTCATATTCTAACCTAAGCAATTATCCAATAAATACAGTCTCGTACCAGTGTTTACCAGCAACAAACTACATTTAGTTGATCTAAAAAAACAGATCCTACACTTGTGGGAAAACACTAGGAAATAAAAAATTGGTTGTAAGATGTGCTGTTTGAGCATGATGGTCTTCAACTAAAAGACTGCAAGATAAAGCTCTCAGATATGGCTATATTTGGAATTTCTTTGGACAAGGTACCCATCTAATATTAACATTCGGGACCTTCATAGACACACTTCTATGGCTTAGATAGCATATTCTTCCACATGATTGTAAATTGACAGCTACATTATACTATTCAAATTGAAATGTTACTAGGAAACTAACCCATGGTGAGCAGCAGGACCCACTTGTCTGGCATTTTTCTGTACATGGAAGAGGAACATCCTAAAATTTTGAATTACTCATTTAGAAAAATGTGCATGCTACCTGTTCACATACACAATACCTAGTACAATAACATTTTTGATGTGATTCTTCTATATTACCTTTGTATGTAGTTATATAACAGCAAGTTCCATCCACTTTTTCTGTTGGGATTGCACTGTATATATCTGCAGCTAAAGCCTTTTTATTAATTGAGTTGGTGGCCAACACTTTAAAAGTCTGAAAAGAAAATGATCATTGTAAACTTTTTGGCAAATGTAGTCTTCTTTTAACACTTTAAAAATTTATATCAAAGGTTTTTGTTTTTTTTAAAAAGGATGACCTCAGTAAATAATAAAGTAGCCGAGTCTCAGTTTGAAATTAGAAACATAACCAGCAGAAAATTAAAAACGGATAGAGGTGGAATGTTTATAATAATCTGATGGGATAAAGTTGTTTAAATCTGCTGAAAAATCTACTTGTCCAAATAGTTTTTAGGAAGTAAATCTATTCAGTTAACTGATGGTAACTGCAAAGTTTTGTACCAGCCGAAATGTTTGGTGGAACAATATTTTGCAATATTCTCCCTGAAAACCTAATCTTACAAGGAGGTAAAAATCAGAGGAGGTGAGTTCCACTTTGCCAGCTTCCTTTTGAAGTGTCAAAAGACTAATTCACGCATTTCGCTATTGGTAAATATTTGCACCTAAAAAAAAAAAATGGCCCATCAGTACCTAAGTAGTTCACAAGGATGCCGTCCTGCGTATAAAGCAGCTTCTGATATCTCCGCGAAGCCGAAGTGGCAGAGATTTTGGAAGAGGTGAAGCGACTCTACCACTTAATCCAAAATCCTTCCCTGCCGCTCATCCACGGCAGTTTCACGTGGGCGTGCTGCAAAACTGGGCGAGAGAAGCCGGCGCGAATAAATCCTCCCTGCAGATGCTGCAGGTTGTTTTTCGCGCAGCCAGGCTCGTGTCTGGTTCTATTAGACCCGCAACTGGTCCGGAAAAGTCAATATCCGATTCAGACTTCCCGGGGGGGGGGGGGTTCTGACAGGCCCGCGGTTCCCCTTCACCCCGGCGGGGAACTCCGACCCCAGTACCTGGCGCTCCCGCTTGGCCGAGGGCTCCTCCTTCACTTGAGTCACGAAGAGGCAGGGCACCTTCTGCTGCACCGAGCCCAGGCGGCTCATGGCCCCAAGAACGGGGCCCTTCGCCCCCTGCAAGCGGGAAGCCTCCAATTCTCAACTGCTGCAAGCCGCTTCCCAGCCCGGAGGCCGCCCTCCTTGAGCGACAACAGACGCAGCGGGGGTAAGTCTCACTGAAAAGATTTCTGGGAAATGTAGTCCAAGGCCGGATCGAGACAGGCGCCACACCTTTCCGAGTGATTTACTCACTGAATTAGAGGCGGCGAGTTCTTTTGATCCATTGTTCCTCCATCAGCCTTTACCAACCAGGTGCCCATCAAATGTATTAAACTACAACTCCCAGCCAGCACGACTAGGATGTTAATCTGAAAGGGAAAATACTACATAACACACGCGCCCCAAATAACCACTTCTTTGTTACAGCTTTAAATTTTAGAAATTGAGTTAGCGTTAAGATCTCACCTCGATCTTGGTGGTTTAACCCTTAAAACATTACAGAGATTTTTTTAAAAAAAATAGTTCATATGAAGAATTCATACAGATGCATTTTGCGCAATCGGAGATTATTTAATAAGAGAAGAAAAAATTAAAAAGTCATGTACCTTGCAATAAAATCAAGAATGTTTATTGTTTTGTATCCTAAAAAAGTACCTTAGCTTTTAACTTTGGTTTTCAAATCAAGATATTGTGCCATTCACAATTATTTTCCATTTGCTTTAAATATTTGGAAATACTTATTACCAGTGAAGAATTTACATTTTTAGAATTCACCTGCTTGCATTTACATTGTATTGTTCTTTGATACAATGAAATTTAGGGTGGCAACTTGTATAAGACTAAATAAAAAATCAAGATCCAATGTTAGATGACAGCAAATTCTTTTCTGCTATCCAGTGGTCCTTAAGATGCTTTCAGTCCAAAGGTGGCATGTCTACAGTGGTTGAGCTAGAGTTCAGGAACAGCAATGTGAATTTTTCCACTTGTTCCTTATATTGTCAGAAATGGCCAATATTGATTTTGCAATACCACCTAATGTCAGGTTTTATCACTTTATACAAATGACTCAGTCACTTGCAAGGATTAAATGGGTTTTAGTCGGGATTTTAAATTTAGGCCAAAGTTGTGTAATTCTTTTAACAAATTTTAAATTTTGTATTGGGATGTTTTTATTTTGGCTGTGCACCGCCCTGAGTCCAGTAGGAGAAGGGCGGTATACAAATTTAATAAAATAAATAAAATAAAAAAATAAAACAGAAAAACCAACCACATATAACCCCAGGCACCCAAAGATAAATAGCCCCATGCACAGAAAAAGAGCACATTGAGTTTATCTGTTTACCTGATCCAAATGCCTGGGGAAACAGCCAGGTCTTCAATGCCTTACAAAAGTGTAAGTGTAACTGAATTGGAGCCATCGAAATCTTCAGGGCGACACTGTTCCACAGAATTAGGCTCTTTATCTGAAGAGCCATTCAGAAATGCTGCATTCATTAAACAGAGGCCTCCTTTGATAAATTATGCATGGCTTCTATAAGATATAAAAGCAGTCTTAAGTGTGAAACCATTGATTCATAAATATTCCTTGTAAAGTTTCAGTCTGCATTAATACCATGCTTCTCAAACTCCTTTGAAATAATGAAAATAATTATAATTAATTAAATAATTATTTCTTACTGCTCACATACAGTAGAAAAATATTTACAATATTTTACAAGTTTAATTGTTACCATTTCTAACATTTTTCTCTGGCGTAGCTCTTGTATACTTAGCTACATTTAGATCAGCAATTATTTGGGATTTACTTATTTATTTATTTTTATCTTGAGTTATTTTTGTAAATAACTCAAGGCACAAACATATCTAATCCTCTTTCCTCTTTCTATTTCCCCTACAACCCTCTGAAGTGAGTTGAGCTCAGAAAGTGACTGGGCCAAAGTTACCCATCCTGCTTTCGTGCTTAAGGCAGGCCTAGAATTCACAGTGTCCTGGTTTCTGGCCTCATGCCTTAAACTAGTGGACAAATAGGTCTCACATTCATGATTATTTTCAGGTTCCTTGAAAAAATAATATTTTTAATGTGCTCTTAAAATACTTTCCCTTCTTTGAAAAAAAAATAGCCAGTTCTTGAACTCTAAATATAAAATTTCTAATGAAATGTGATTTCCCAAATTAATAACATAAATATTGTGATGAGACCTGCACCTACTCAGCAAAAATAATGTACTGATCTGTTATTCTATTCATGTCTCATATATTGTAACAAATCTTTTCTTTATGGTATCTAAAACTTTGTGGTTAATTCTTGATAGTTACCACTGAGAACTGGTTGATTCCATTGGTTTATAAATGAATGCAGGAATATTTAAGTAAATAGTTGCTTTGTTATTAGACATAGTTAGAACTAATGCAAGCTCCAAATATTAATGTATTATACCATGAAACCAATTGGTTTACTTTCACATGGCATCTTTATGGTTTCTTTTATGAACATCTCATACATTGCACTGCACAAATCTGCTTTAGGAGTTCCTGTAACTATTGCAAATGTTTTTACCACTGTTCAGTAAGTCCTTCTCCCTTCCACAAGAGTGGAAAAATCAAAGCTAACCTTTTTGATTGGTCTTCTTAGGATTTTTTTCCAATATTTCTGTGCTTTTCTCTCTAACAGAAAGTTTTTATTTTTTTCAACTAACCCAAATATCCCCAGACAATGAGCTTTTCAGGACCTGCATTTAAACTATGCCAAAGAAACAAGCAAAGAACTATACTTACTTTCATGCAATTAAGTATCTATCCCATAGCCCAACACTCTCTGGCAATATTAGTAGTTATTCAAAGACTTACTGATGCACATGCCATTAATAACAGTCTCAATACAACATGTGTGTGTATTATGCTATGAACATAATAAAGATTTGATCGACTGATATATGTGTTAGTAGCGTATATGACGGCAGATAAGCTTAGGAACCAAATCATTAAAATCATTAAAATCCTGGCAATTTGGGAGTTACTGATATAGAAAGGATGAGGATCTTTATTCTCCTTCTTGTCTCATTCTCAGTTCTGTCCATTAATTGTGAGTTTCAGAAATTCTCTTAACTGAGTTCTATTTCTTTCATACATTTATGTTATGATGGAATAATCAGATGAGTAGACCATGTGGAAATTTCTGTCTTCCTCCTGTTTTCCAGCACTTAGGAACAATGAAAATAAGTGAGCTTTCCCAGTTTGAGGGGTCATATGATGTCCTTTGTGATGATGTCATAAGAACTAAGGTAACAATGAAAGAAATTCTGGAAGTTTGAATTTGTGCACTGTCTAGCAACCACTTTCAATTTGTGAGCTCTTCAACAAACCTTAAGAAGGTACCGTCTGTTTTACAATTAGTATAAGAAGCTTTTTGGTTAAAACTATCAACTGGAGGTTTCCCTTTAAGAGGAAATAGAACTTAGATCCTGAATTCAGCTGTACTCAGAACAAAAGGGAATATTCTTCCCATACATGTTGATAATTCCAACATTTATGCTGAGATCTTTCTAAAGGCAGTGGAGTAGAAGCACAAGAGGTGAAATGACAGAAGTTGGGGATGACTGTTTTTTCTATGTTCATTCAACCTGTGCGAAGGTAAATACTGTATAATTTATAATGGATTGCATCTATTATATTATCATGTACCTCCCAGTTTTCCAAATTGTAAGAAATGCCAGGAAGACTGTCACAGGCACAATCAAATTCTTTTATTAAACTGAAAGTCATTTGCAATTACTTTCACTGTATATTATATTTCCATTGTCTACACAGAAAAGTGACAATAAAGGTTATCTTATCTTATAAAATTGCAGCCTGAATTACCTTGGAATGAATGATCATTGGAGATTTTTCAATAATAATTCTATGGCACATCAAGAGGAAACTGGAATTCCTTTAACAATCAGTAATATTTCAGATTGAGTCATGGCTGCAGCAACTTTCTTTTATTCTTCCAAAGTTACATTTGCATTCCACAGATTTGTCTTGAATTCTCAGTCCAGTCTATTTTCCTCTATCTGCTTCTCATATATCTGAAACTCCCAATAATTTCCATGGTTCTCTCCCCCCCTTAAGCATGAAAATTATTTTATCTTTAATCTTCATGAATGACATATTGATAGTCAGAATTCTGAAAACTGATGATTGCATAATTTACTTTCCAAAGAAATTAGTAAATTTCAACATACATTTATACTATCTACCTTCACTCTAAATAGAAAAAACAGGTAACATTTCTATGACCTTTTATTAGGTTTATAACTACCATTCCTTTCCTGCAATTGCTCAAAGACACCAAGGAAGCACACACAGTATTGTCTGCGTTTGACACGCAGGTGTCAAACTCGCCATGTCACGTTGCCATTGCATGACATATTGTGGCCTACGTGTGATGCATCCAGCCTGTGGGCTGGGCTGGTCTAGCACAACTGATATGGTTAGAAAGGCAAGAATGTGAAGAGGGCAAGCCCTATGAAAGATGAAAGAAAAAAGAAAATGGATGAATAAAAGGAAGGGAAGGGTAGAGGAAAAAGTAATAATATAATAATATAATAAAGAGAAAAATATACAAAGAAGTAATTTCCAACCTTCATCACAACAAACAAACAAATTTAGTAATCTTTAAGGTTACAAATAATTATCTCTTCATCCCATTTAAGCCATCACTTGTTTTAGACAAATCCATAAAGCATCATCTTTTCAGTCCTAGTATCAGCAGAAAATCCATAAAAGTTTGCCAAAAGCAAAAACATATCTTGTTTTAACCTTGATCAAATAACCAAGTTTATACTCCTTTCCTCTAATAGTCTTAATCTTTAGTTCATTCAAATGTTGTCATAGGATCTGATCACTCTTCATTTCTCCTTTCTCCCAATGTAATGTTGGGTGCAAGGAATCAAGAATGACACAAGAGTTTACTCAGAGTAGTTTCTTTATTGCTGATTGTCTATAGGTAGGGATCTTGTTAGACTAAAGCACACTCTGCATAACTAATAGATACATAGAAACACCTTGAAAAAAGTTAGGGAGGGTACACCCCAAGCCTCATACAATCAAAGTTTCCTGTATGATTTGCCTCTTTGATCCTTAGGAAAGAACATGTCCTCCTGCGATTCTGCACCACATTCCGCCACAGGTTTTAACAAACCGCTTTTGTAAATCTGGGTTATTATTTGAATTTCCTTTCGAATTTTAATAGCCAATTTCTTTGGTAAATACAGTGAAACAACCTTTTCCAAGTCTTTTCTTGGTCTGTCAGTTGTAAATCTATTTTCAACACCATCTCTACATCAATTTGTTCTAGATCTATTATTTGTTTAATGACCTCTTTTGAATAAAGTCTGTTCATGGAAGCGGAAATCTTTATTGAAATTGTTGAGATTGTGGCTATTAATTTCTGACTCCATTCTTCAAAAATCTTCTTTGGTATTTTCATTGTTATAGTATTTTGAATTTTATAGACTTGAATATTTTTTTCCTCTACCTAAAATCTTTAGTCCCCTCTATTGTCCAGTTTTTAAATCATGAAATTGCTTATCTCTGTATAGAACTGTATAAAACAGTATAAAATAGATAAATACAATATGTATATAAGGCAGATGTACAGTATTCCCATGATATACTATTTATTTGTAAAAGTTTCAATACTCCAAGTTTATCTGGATCCTTAGTTCATTTATAATCTTCTAAGTTAAATTTGCCAAATCTTATTTGGCTTTTTGCTGTTTATTTAATATTCTTTGGGTTCTTAAGTTTATAGTTTTTCTTTTCTTTTTTCTTTTCTTTTGTTCAGAGCTGAAGATAAACTCCCTGATAAAGACTTTTCAAACTGGTCCTTCCAAAGATCCCTGATAGCTTTAAAATGGTTAACAGGCAGTTTCCAAAAATGATTAGTATTTTATTCCAATTTCATTTTAAATTGTATTTTATCCAATTCCATTTTAAATTGTTTGTATCAGATTTTAGTAACACTTTGTGTCTGGAACTCTGCACTTTGATATGGCCAAGGGCTAATCAATAAAGTAAACTAACAAAGTAAACTAACAAAAGTGATTAGAAAGTGAGGTTTGCAAACTTGGTGTACTTTAAAAGTTTTTGCTGTAGTTTGAGTAAAATGGCTAATCCCTTCGTGTTTTCATGCTCAAACTCATAAAAGGCCATTGTCCTATTGTCTCCTTATGAGTAGCAGCCGCACAGAGCACATACTGTATGAACAATTTCCCATTCTCTTCATATCTGAAAAGGTTGCAAGGAACCTTATAGATCCCTTGGCCTTTACCATGGTTATCAGTCCTGGGTATCACTATCTTCAGTTTGCCATACCTTCCTTGGTATGTCCCAACTTCATCTTTATCTCTCTCTCTGTCTCCCTCCCTCCCTCCCCCTCCCCCCTCTCCTTTTGTTTTTAACTTTTTTTTTTTACCCATGTCTCTTTTATTTGGCTAAACTAAACTAAAATAAATAGTTTTATTTGCAAACTATTCAGAGTCACCTAGGTGAGTTAGGTGGTGTATAAATAATAAAATATATAGTTGGAGTAAATTCCTATGACTTAGTATATGATCCTAGATTTACCGACTGAGATAAAGAAGTTTATAAACAGTTGTTCTAAGACTGCAGATTATATATTAATTATTTCCAGAATAAATGGGCTCTCTTGATTGTTTTGAACATAGAATAATTTTCTGGATTATATATATATAAGTAGGGTAACAAAGGTAAGGAGTGGGGTATGATGTGGCAGTAAAAAAGAAATAAAGTAGAAAAATACTGATAAATGCTTCAGGAATATAAAATTTGATATCTTTTGGGGAGAGGTTTAGCAATCAGGAAAAGATTTATCCCAGTACTTATGTGAAAATGCAGCATTCAGATTGGATTACAAGAAAGCAAAAATTGTTATCTGAAATGGGAAAAGATTGCTGTCATTCTGGGAAACAGTGATAACATTATTTAAAGAATCAGAAGCCTGTGCTTTCGATTGCTGTGCTTGGTTATCTTTTTTACACTCCCAGGAGCATCCACTTCAAACCATTCAAAAGAAATCCCCAATTACAGGGAAGCCATTTTCCATCAGTAGTTTTCACTGTGAAACAAACTTTCCTGGATAATTAACAAGTGTCAGCAGAAATAATATATGTTTTCTTAACTCTGTAGGGCAAAAATCATACTCTGCACCAAGGACCCCTCATACTCTCTATGATTTATTTATTTATATCCTGCCTTTATTATTTTGATAAACAATTTAAGATAGTTAACATCCTAATACTCCTTCTCTTATTTTCCCACAACAACCACCCCATGAGATGAGTTGCGAAAGAGAGTGTCTAGCCAAAAGTTACTCAGCCAGCTTTCATGTCTAGGGCAGGACTAGAATTTGTATTCTTCTGGTTTCTAGCCTGATGCCTTAATTATTAGATCAAACTCTCCATTTATCTTTACAAATGCTCATGAAGACAGACTACCTGTTTCAGAAGAAAGATCTCAATGTAATATCTTTAAAATAGGTATTAAACAATGTTCAAAGTTGAAATGACTTTGAATATTAGTAGGTCGGGTTGGTAGTTATGTTGTTGGTTTGAGCCCCGAGTTTGGCAATTTGGTTGCAAACGTTTCATCCCCATTTGAGGAGATATCTTCAGTGCGCTTTGGATTGTGCTTGTCTGGGGGAGTACTGGCCTTTAAATGACCAGGACTCAGGTCTTCCAGTTGACGTCATGGCACTGTCAGACATGAAGAGCTGGGCTCTGCGAATTTATGCCGAATTGCTTCATTGGAGAGTCCCATAAGGGGCTAAATTCACCTTGTAGGGGTGACGAAGAGTGGAGGGGTACCCTGCAGGTCACAGAGGCGGCAGCTCTCCTGCTTGACCCAGGGCTAATTCCCTTTCATCCGATGAAGAGGAGAGGCAGCCATTATGGCTGCCATAAAGCTGGGGCAGCTGAAGAAACAAAGAATGTGCTGGAGCAGTGTGGATGAACAGTGACTGGAACTGGGTGAGATGATTTCTTTTACCTAGAACTTAACCTAAAGAAAATAAATCCTGGAAAAGAGACTCTTTGAAAAGTTTAAGCGATGAATAATTACAGAGACAAAATCACTGACCTGAAAGAAAAGATTCTAAGAGGAGAGCACAAAATTTTAAAAACATAGAAAGATTGGATTTCTAATTCCTATTGACAACAAGGCATTTTAAAATGCTGGAAGTTCTTGTTTGAATTTTGATTATTAGTTTGAATAAATATTAAAAGAACTTGTCAAATGTTGTGCAACCTTGAAAGTTAAGCTGAAGACGCCACTTCTGATGAATGGAATAGACTAGGGGTGAAATCCAGCAGGTTCTGACAGGTTCTGGAGAACTGGTAGCAGAAATTTTGAGTAGTTCAGAGAACTGTCAAATACTACCTCTGGCTGGGCCCAGAGTGGGATGGGAATGGGGATTTTGCAGTATCCTTCCTCTGGAGTGAGGTGGGAATGGAGATTTTGCAGCTTCCTTCCCCTGCCGTGCCCACCAAGTCACGCCCACCAAACCACACCCACAGAACCAGTAGTAAAAAAATTTGGATTTCACCACTGGAATAGACATTATACTCCTACAACCCTGGGAAAAATACTGATAAGATAGAGGAGAAAAGGGAAATAAATAACACCTGGAGAACTGCTGTGCTATCTACTGCTTTATACTTATCCATGTCATGACTACTGGAGCTCCAATGGTGAGAACATTTAAACAAAGTGGATCTCAAATACTAAGAGTTATGATTGAACTCAGAGAGTGGATTTAAAGAGACATTTGGAAATCTTCCTGGACTACCCAAATAGAACTAATAGACTAATTGTGGGACATAATGAACTATAATTACTGTATTCCCTAAGGAGCAATGTCAGGATTGAGCAAACGGTTTCCAGGTCGACTTTCTGAGTTTACAGATAATTGAGATTGGGGTGGTGATAGACTATTGACAGACTACTGAGCAATATTTGGACCTATTAAAAAAAGACAAGATGTTCCATCAGGGGGATATAAGTGGATTGCATAAAGAAATGATGTCAATGTTCCAAAACATTCATGATATGATGATAAGGAATCGCAGGGAAGTAAAGGATCTAATGAATAACATAGACGGGTAATTAGAAAATGTTCAACAAGGGATAATGAATGATGATCAAAAAGCCCAGGAAATAGAGGAGATAATGGAAAGACTGGGGAAAATATCGAACAGATAAACCAACAAGTAAAACAACAAGAAGGAGAAGGCAATAAAGACTTATGAAATAATTCAGGGAAAATACATACTAAAAGACCAAAAGATGGTATTGAACAAACAGATACTCTTGAAAAGAAGATAGGGACTTGGGCAGACACCCTGGAGGCTTGGCAGCAAAAGATAGTAGAGATGGAAGGAATATTTGGATTAGGCAGGAAAGAAGTAGATAAAGACCTAAGGGAAGAGTTGGGGGGGGGGCAAGTTAAAAAAACAAATAAGGATTGAAATATTTAAACGGGCAAGAGATGATTGGTAGAGGAAATGCTTTATAACAGAAGATTGGCTCTGTTAGGAGCTAGAACAGAGGCAGAAACAAGAAATAAAATATACTAAAAGTAGCAGCTAGATGTAAAGATTAGATGTTGAAAGATGGTGTAACTATGTATGTTTTAATGATATTGTTATTGTCTTTAGAATGGAGTTCTAAAAAACTGAACAACTAAATAATGAAGGCCTATATTTTAACATAAATATGTATAATAACATTACAATTACATAAATATGATTAAAGTAACAAATATTAATATTACTATTACTTGTATCCAAATGAATGATACCCAGATTTATTTAATTTATTTATTTATTGGCTCGAGTTATATGCTGCCCTTTTCCGGAGACTCAGGGCGGCTTACAATGCATTAAGCAATAGCCTTCATACTTTTGTATATACCTGCTTAGTAGGGCTTTTGCCCCCCCCCCAAGCGGTGTTCTTTTTTATACAAAGTCAGCTTATTGCCCCCACAAACTGGGTCGTCATTTTACCTACCTCAAAAGGATGGAAGGCTGAGTCAACCTTGAGCTTGGTGAGATTTGAACTTGCAGTAATTGCAGGCAGCTGGTGTTACTTAACAGTGCTTTAGTCTGCTGCGCTACCAAGGCTCAGATGCCTCACTGTTCATTGCTATTGATGTATATTCTAAAACAAAACTTATAAAACATTAAAAAAAAATGACCAGGACTCAGAAAGATATTTAAAGGCCAGTACTCCCCCAGACAAGCACAATCCAAAGCACACTGAAGATGTCTCCTTGAATGGGGACGAAATGCAACCAAATTGCCAAGCTCGGAGCTCAAACCAATAACATAATTTTCAAAGTTTCCTGGTTGTAGTAGCTAACCAAAAAATTCTCATACCCAGTTCCCCAATTATCCTCTGAAATCATATCACCATGTTGATAATTCTATGTTATTCTCACCACTTCTAAATTTGGAGGATGTGGAGATGATTTTGTGCTTGATCCTAGATTCCTAAATAAATTTTCTACTTATTTGCTTACTTTGAAATACAATGTCTAAGGCATGCTACACTATAGCAATAAACTATCTCATTGTTAATGATGTTTAGTGTATTTTCTAGTTATTATCTCTTGATGGAACTTCTGGTTACTACTTGATTTTATTCAGATCAATTGGGTGAAAATTATATAGTAGCTGAGCTTACTTGACAATATATAAATTAATTTGTAGATTCTCTGGAATTTCTGTTTATATTTTCAGGAGTAACAAAATCACAATGCCAAACTATAATAAAATGATAGGCTAAGGTTTACTCAGACTTTACACCTGACATTGTCATCTTCCCTGCTTTCTAAAATTGGATGGATATGATTGGAGAAAGATCTTGCATAATGATGATATCTGATTATTGATTGCCCTGCTTGATTTAAATCCAGTATTTTGCAACACTAAATCAACTCTTTAGTTCCACAGGTATTAGAATGGATTTATGTTTTTTGAGAAGTATTAGTTCTGCTGGCTTTTTTTTTCTGTTTTTGTGATCTTCTGTTTGACTGTTATTTCAAACAGTTGTTTCAGTAGTTTTATAACCTGAAAAATTATTTAAAATATTTAAATAGAGGAAATGTTATGTAGCCAAGTTTTCAAACCTCTCTTTTTTCTATATCCAGGGATCAAAGTGCAGGTTCCGTCACTGTGAAAAAGCCATTGGCAGTGATATTGTGTGTTCATTATGGAGAGAGGGAAAATGTTCCCATCAACTTTGCAAATTTAGACATATGGAAATACAGGTAGAAATAACAAGCTTTTTAAGTGGTCTCTCTTGAACTAGAACTATTATAAGAATTCACCACCTGTTTCTAATCTCTGCTATCATTACTGAAAATATGTCATGTTAGTTTCACATCTCTTCTATTTTCTTCCATTGAAATCTTTTCTGTTGGGATATGACATCTTAGTTTCACATTTAAGAAGTACAGTATTCTTCTGACATCTAATCACACAGTTTCATCAGCTAAAGATTTGTACTCATTCACACTTTACACTAAGTTTAGAAAACCAACCAAAAATACTGAATTTTAAGTAACTCTCCATCTGTACATTAATTGGGTTTTCTGTTCCCATAATCTGTTCTGCTCAGAATGATAGTAGAAGATAATTGAGCCCACAGTTATGACTGTAAATTGTTATGGTGGTTAAGCAGGTCACCACAAGACCTCACCAAATTTTATGACCTTTTTTGCCTCAGTCGTTAAGCAAATGTGATGGAGCCATGGTCATTAAGTGAACCATGGATCACAATGGAGACATTTTTGATGGAAATTGGAAGTAAACTTCAGTGCCCAAAATTTGGCACAGTGCCAAAGTGCCCAAAATTTAGCCATGTGACTGCAGGGGGGCAGCCACTGTAACTTTAAAACCAAATCATAAGTAGCTTTGGGATGTGTCACTGTGGCTTCAAATTGAAGCTGAGATTGAAGTGATGCCAAGAAACAAAATGAACCATCTTTTGCCTTATTAAATTTGATGCCAAATTGTTCTTTAACTTCTGCAGTTTCTGGCTTATACTTACTGTGATTCCAAAGATACTAGGAAAAATAGTTTCTTTTCAGATGTTTTCTATAGTTGTGGCGCAAATATATTAATAGAAGAATAGGCATTAGTATTGTTTTCCTATTTTAAAATTTTCATCAATACAGCCAGAAGGTTCTATAGCAATACTCACTGTTTGGACCTAGATTGTTCTTTAAGTGAAACATTTTTTGGATGTGGGTGAAATTTTAATATGCAATTTAGTGTGAAATATAAAAGAGGCCTTCCCCACAGGGAAGACCGTAGCACATATAATAAAGAAGAAACCTAATTGGTGTTCGATACCAATTTGATGCCAATCAGATCTTTAATTTTGAAAGTAGTCGAAACAATTTCAGCAAAGCCACAAAGTCAATAGCAGTGGGGTTTACTGCAAAGCCTTTACAGTAAAATGCAAAGCCTTTTTTGAATGCTTTGTTCTAATTTTATTCTTCATAGTTTAGATTATGAATTGCAGAATTTCATTCCAGAACGTTATTAAATATGGAACCACCCATGCTTTCTTCTATAGCAAAAATACAACAGCATCTCATGCTTCTGGGAAACGCAGCCTTTAGGCTGTGTGAGGATCAGTTGTGTCTTCCATCACAGGAAACCTCGTAATATCAATGGACTTTTTTTGCCCCCTAGTAATGGTGAGTATCTTTTTCATTTTCTAGTAACTGAAATAAAGTCAATTACAGATGTTTCACTTCTGTTATCATTGATGAGCAACATCATAAAATTAATTAATTTTTAGGTATTGAGTCAAAGTTCTTATTCATAATCTGATTAGAATGGGGCTAATCTTTGTTTTCAAGGCTGTACTCACAGCAGATTATTATAATTAATAATTTATCTAGTGCAATTATAAAATTAGTTTTCTTATTTCTAGTTCCCTTACTGCTGTTAAGAATTTTGCATATAACAATATTAAAGTTAATGGGAATCTATCTATCTATCTATCTATCTATCTATCTATCTATCTATCTATCTATCTAACTATCTATCATCTATCTATCTATCATTTGAATTTATTTGGCCACCAAACAACAGTTAAAAACACCACAAAGCACATAACAATAGAATAATAAATGTATATATGGCACCTAAGGTAAAAAAAACAACCCAACTACAACAGATCAAGAGAATCATTGCATGCATTCTGTTATATATATATATATATATATATATATATATATATATATATATATATATATATATATATATATATATATATATTTGTTTTCTGAGGTTTTCGCGGGTGTTTGTATGTAGGTCTTTGGTTATTCGGGTTTTCTCCCGCGTAAAATTGGAGGTTTCTTGGCAACGTTTCGACGAAGTCTCATTCGTCATCTTCAGGCTGGTGTCTTCGGCTTCGTGCTTCTAGGAGCAATGTGTGTGATCGCAGCTGTTTCTTCCTTTTAACTGCCAGTGGGGGTGTGAACTGATTGGGTGGGAGCTTGGCTGTGTTCTGATTGGGGGTTTGGCTGTGTTCTGATTGGAACCCCTCCAATCCATACATGAAGCAGACTGACACCCACCATGAAGAGGTAGCACGGCCACGAACACGAAGCCAAACAACAGCAACACAGCTCACCAGCTCAAATCCCCGTGCTACTCAGACTAATCAGAGCACAACCAAGCCCCCACCTAAACAGAACACACACCCATCCAATCAGAGCACAGCCAACCCCCCATCCAATCAGAACACAGCCAAACCCCCAACCAATCAGAACACACCTCCACCCAATCAGAACACAGCCAAGCTCCCACCCAATCAGTTCACACCCCCACTGGCAGTTAAAAGGAAGAAACAGCTGCGATCACACACATTGCTCCTAGAAGCACGAAGCCGAAGACACCATCCTGAAGATGACGAATGCGACTTCGTCGAAACGTTGCCAAGAAACCTCCAATTTTACGCGGGAGAAAACCCGAATAACCAAAGACCTACATACATACATACATACATACATACATACATACATATCCCCAAGTTCAGTGACACAATTATGTCTTTAAACCATTACAGAAGGCCAGCATGGTCTGTGTTAATCTAATCTTCTTGGTAGATAGGTTCAGAATTGCTTTTTGCCTCCTTCTGGTAGAGAAGAAATAATGTAATGGGCCAATTAAATGACCCAAAGCAAGATAGTACTGATGTCCACCAGTACTGATTGGGTTCCTATCAGTTTTCTGCTTTGCTGCCTCTTTTGACATTGGCATTTTTGTCGTTCTGAACCACGTTTGATAAGAAAAGTGATTTGCTTGTACTGGTGGGAATGGGTAGCTGTGCTTTGATCAGTAGCTAATCGGTATTTTACTGTTGTTCAGCAGTGAAATTGTTTCAAGGATCATTGTTATCTCCTCTTTCCAGGGGAACGAAGATAACAGTAATATGCTCTTCATTTGATATATTTTGATATTGACATCTACCTCCATATATTGTGTTGAGCCCTGGACTATGTTTCCATGGGATCGGAAGGCCATCAAGGTAGTCTGTTTTTTGTTTTGTTTTAACTCCAGATAGAAGCTCCTCCTAGAAACATTCTCCTAGATATCTTCTGAATTGCCACAAGTTCGTGCTGATTGGTGAATGAAATTAGGTGAGGGCTACATCTAGACAAACACATAGATTCAATGGTTAGAATAGACAACATGATACAAGTTTCAACTGTAACTCACATTCATCTAAGCAAAGTTGAGTTGCCTTGATTGAATGGGGGTCTTGTTCATCATACTTTCTAAACTTGGACACATTTATAAGGCTTCAAATTTCTCTGAAATCTCTGGAACTTCTGCAAAGTTATGTTTAGCTCTAGGAGGCACTTTCTTTTAACATTTGACATTCTTTTGTGAGTGTACTTGATGTAATTTACGCAGTCCTTTTATACGAAGGAGTTATGTTTGGGAGTTTTGATATAGTTGCCTATTTATAATAAAGAGTGAATACTAATTGGCTTCACTATTATTTTGTTGCTGCTACTGATATTTTAAATTCAGTGGTTCTCAAACCTGAATAAATTATCCAAATTGGGTAAAAGTGTTTTTTCTTTGGGTAACAACACCCACAAACCTATTACCCATCACAACAGAGACATATAATTGATGTAAAGATTGCCATGTGTGCTAAAATATATTTGAAAATCTCTAAAGTATTCCTATCAAGAGGAAAATCAATGAAATTACCAACTGCAATTTGTTCAAATGACATACATATTGTTCAGTGATACTGTTTGTATAATGCACATAGTCCTCAGTTTATGACTATTTGTTCTGTGACTGTTTGAAGTTTTAACAGTACTGAAGGAAGGAATTACCACAGATCCTCAAAGTTCAATAAGACGTTCTGATAAGCGATTTTGAGTAATGAAGAAAAAAGTTTAGGAAGCACTTCCTTGATTCATACCCATCAGCCAGGATTCTAGGATGCTTAAACTAATTTTGTCTGCTCTGATACAGTTCTCCAAACTTTTATGGAGAAAAACAGTTTTTATATTCCAAGAAGAAGATATTCTTGTTGAATTAGGTTGTCTGGAATAGTATTTTTATATTCTGTAATGCCTGCCTAAAATAAGTATTGCAAAGATACATTAAGTATTCAGCACTCTTTCCAGGATAATATTCAGAGAAAGTGAGGATGAGAGGCAATATGAATAACTGATGTACTGCATAATGCAGGAACTTCTTGTTCTTTTTAAAAAATGGTATAAATGTTTATAAAATGGTGAAAAGATAAATGCTGCATTTTATGGCAATACTAAAAGTATGGTTCCAATATAATGTTATTTTCTGTATGGAAAAATACATGTGGAAAAAGTTGTGCTTTAATAATAAAAGACAATTGAATATTACAAGAAAGATCTACATATGGAATATGTCATATATATACCTCTTCTGCAAATTGCATGAGAGGTTTTTTTTTTTTACTGTTATTCTCAATGGAATCCATGTGAATTATATTTTAGAAAGAAAAGTCATTTCCTCATACTGGTTTTAGCTAGATAAGAAAATGGTGGAGAAGAAAATACCCTGCCTAAATAAAGCATGTTAAGAACAATAAAGGCAAAAAGATTTAGGATTTCCCAGAGTTGTAGAAGCTTAAGGAAAGGAAAACTTTGATGCATTGTATATATTAATTGTGTGCAAACATTTCAGGAAACTGATTGCAAAAAGAGTGCCATATTTACTTGATGAGAAGAGTCTCATGTTTTGATTAGGGAGGGAGGGTCACATTGCCTTCCCTGGGAATAAGAGTACCCTTCTAAGGATGTACTTGCAGGTTAACTTAGTAAGAATATGGGACTTTAGATCTGGTGTTGTAATTCTTTCCCTTTGCTGTCCCTTTATGCCTTCTTTCTGCCTCATCTCCACACAGTTTAGTTCCCACGTTTAGTTTAGTTCCCACCTTTAGTTTCCCACTAGATCAGAGGTGTCAAACTCGATTTCACTGAGGGCCACATCAGGGTTATGTTTGACCTTGGGAGGCCGGAGTGAGTGTGGCCAGCTGGACATCACTTGCGTGATCAAATGCCACTTTTGCCAGTAGTTTGTTTTGCTAGCACTCTGCCAGCAAAAATGGAGCCCAGGTTGGCTCCATGGGCCAGATCTAAGCACCCCATGGGCCGGATAAGGCCCATGGGCCTTGAGTTTGACACCCCTGCACTAGATGTAGTCTTTGATTTACAACCATTCATTTAGTGACTGCTCTAAGTTACAATAGAACTGAAAAAATTGACTTATAACTGTTTGTCACAGTTACAACCATTGCAGCATCTCCACAGTCATGTAATAAGAATGTGGAAGCTTGGCAACAGGTTCATATTTATCATAGTTTGTGTCCTGCATATGACCATGTGATCACCTTTTGTGACAAAATCAAAATCAAAATCAATGGGGAAGCCAGATTCACTTAATAACTGTATACTAACTTAACAACTGCAGTGTATCACTTAATAACTGTGGCAAGAAAGGCCGTAAAATGGGGCAAAATTCACTTAACAACTGTCTCACTTAGCAACAAAAATTTTGGGCTCAATTGTGATATAAGTCAAGGACTATCTGTACTCCTTTCTCTCATACCACCTACATCCTGGTTATTTTGTCCTCGTCATCTTCCATATGTTTCTTTTTTTGTTTTGTTTCTTCTCAAAAGAAGGAATTCAGGTTTGTGTGATTCTATGGGTGATCATGCTTAGTGTATGTAAAAAGAGGCTTACATGAAGATGGGAAAATCAATTAATTTTGAAGGAATACTTTACGCAGTATCTTTTAATTATTGGTTATTTTTTTTTGGTTCTAGCTCTGCTCATTTTTTGCTACGGGACTGTTCTTTTTACAGAGATCTTTTTCTGCTACTCTGGTTTTAACTAATTGTATGTTTTCCTTTTTGTCTTTTTGGCTCTGGTAGTTTACTTGTGAACCACCAAAGGTCATTGGGAGTCCAGCAGCTTACAAATTTAATAAATAAATAATTAAGATGTTAAAGTTGTCAGATTTATGGAATGGTCTGTAATATTAGAGGACGTTACAATGATGATGAAAAAGTAACTTTGTGACCAATGCCTGCAGCATCTCTCACTCTCTCTCTCTCAGTTACATGTTGGTTATTAAAGTCAGTTTATTTTATTTATTTACTTATTTACTTAATTTGTATAGTTGCCCATCTCAACTCTAGGCAGGCATACCTTGTCCTACACAGTTAGTATACATTGTCCTCAGGGGTGGGTTCTAAAATTTTTTACTACCGTTTCTGTGGGCATGGCTTATTTTGTGGGCATGGTTTGATGGTCATGTGACAAACAATTCTTTAGGATTTAGCAGAGGTACTGGTCTACCAGGCTTTTAACTGCTTGCAGAGCCGTACCAGTCTACCCATTTGTTCTTGGAGCGTTCCGGTCTACCTATTTGTTTTTGGAGGCATTGGTCTACCTATTTGTTTTTGGAACGCACCGGTTTACCCATTTGTTTTTCCAGCACACTGGTCTACCACCACATTGCCTTTTACCGCTGATCAGCTGTAGGGCGGCCCTTTGAAGCCCCGCGGCAAGAGTTTAAACAGTTTTTTTCCTTCTAGCCAATCAGCTGGGACTCGGGAGGCAGCAAATAGATTGGGGGTGGGGCCAGGCAGAGGTGGTATTTACCGGTTCTCCGAACTACTCAAAATTTCCACTACCAGTTCGCAAGAACCGGGGAGAACCAGTAGCAACTCACCACTGAAAAGTCCTTTTCTTTCTTTCTTTCTTTCTTTCTTTCTTTCTTTCTTTCTTTCTTTCTTTCTTTCTTTCTTTCTTTCCTTCTTTCTTTCTCTCTCTCTCTCTCTCTCTCTCTCTCTCTCTCTCTCTCTCTCTCTCTCTCTCTCTCTCTCTCTCTTTCTTTCTTTTCCTTTTCGCTTCCCTCCTCACAGGGTGAATGTATTGCCTAAACAAGCAATCTCTTCTTCAGATGCTTTTCTGCACACTACAGTGTATCCCTAAAAGTGCTAACCACAAGTTAACAAGCTTAGCTCTGTGGCTTTAATAAGTTGATTAGAACCCTCAGGCTGGCTGGCACTGTTGCCTGACGAGAAGACTAATCAGATTCACACTAAAGGCTGTTGTTTGCCTCCTAAGCAGCTCACAGCTTACATCCATAAGTGGGCTAGGCAAACAGTGCATTTCTTTTCATATATATTCCCCATTGTGTGCCTTCTTACCGTCTTGCAATTCCTTCCTCTCCAATGAATGCATTTTTTTATTAAAAAAATTACTTCTTGCTAATTATCCCAGCATTGGGCTGAATATCCCAACGGACAAGGGAGTGTGGAACAAAATTTGCCCTTTTACCTGGCTTCATCATGAGTCATGTTCTGGAAATCTTCTCTAATAATAACAATCACTCAGTTGTTTGGGAGTATATTCTTCTGACACTGTAAAGCAAAGGAAAGTCAGTGTAAAATCGTAAACACAGTTATGGTCACATGATTTTTACTTAGTGATTACTTCATTTAACAATTGAATTGCTGGAACCAATTGGGGTTGCTAAACAAGGACTACCCATACAAATCATGTAATTATTATATTTTATGCTACCACAATCATTTTATTGTATTTTGTCTGCATGTAAATCTGTTTTTATCTATCTGTCTCTGGGCTCCAAAGAAAAATCAGAATTAGGGGTAATTAATGCTTGGATGGTTGTTTATAGGGAAATTATAGAGTTGAATGGGAAATTGAAAAATACCTCAAGAAGACAAGGACAACCCAGGAGCTGTGCTGCACTCAAAGGTGTTTTTACATTTTACATTACGTTCATGAGTTTGTAACTTGAGGATTACTTTTAGCTAAAAATAGGAATTCTAAATGTATAAATGAAGAATTTGGGCATTAAACAAGATTTTTGCATGTGTGGGTAAGTTTGGTTTACTCCTTTTTTATGGGGTTGAGGATCATCTTAAATTCAGTACTGTTTTCATTTCAAGCAAATAAATAATTGGCCACTAAGGCAATAGACCTTTCACTCATTGCAATATTAATAATATGGCTTTGTTCATTTAGTTGGAGGCTTTATCATGGATTCAGTCATTACGAATGATAAACCATTGAATATGGATTAATGAAATGTATGATTAGTCAGAACATAGTTGAAAACCAATGCTTAGCATGATATGGGATCTTTTCTTTAATATTGCTCTCTTGTAATATGCAATTAATTTTATATACTTTGGGGTGTGAATAGGATCTTAAAAGAAGCATTTCCTTCAAGGCATCTTTTCTTTCAGAGTTAATGTATATTTTATTTCCTTTGCTGCTGCCATAAAACATATGACACAATAAATGTCACTGAAGCCAGTTAGAATAACATGTATAAACTGTCTGGAACACTTAATGAACCAAGGCTGAAATCCTACCTGTACTTAACAGAAAGTTATTCCAATTGAACATGTAAGAATTTTATCCTATGTCATTGTGAATAGGATTGCATACTATTAAGTTAATTGATTGATTGATTTGGTTAATGGTTCAGGTGATAATATACATTCTAAATATAATTATTAAATTTTATTTTGGCTTTTATGAGTGAGTTAAGTCTGTTAAACTCTTCAAAGTCTCAATTCAAAAGTTTTATACTGAATTTAAAGTTACTTCCAATAGATTCTACATTGCAAGGGGAAGTTCAGGAAGGAATTTTGCATCCTGCTCAAAATCAAGATTCCACAAAAGGTCAGGAGAATACATTAAGGCCTATTCATCCTCCACTTATTATTACCATCAATCTTGAGGAGGAAGAAGAGGAAGAACAAGAAGAAAAATGTAAATATTTTTTCAAACATTCATGTTTGTCTGCATACTGTCTTTTAGAAAGAGATGAAAACTTAATCCCAGCATGAATATTCTTGCCTTTCTTTTTCTTTGCTTACCTATATACATCTAAAATATTGCCTACTGTTAAATTTGGAGACATAGTTAAAAAAGGAGATGAATGCTCTTCTTTAAAAAATAGATAAATGGGTTTAGAATGTCTGCTTCATCTGTAAATCCAGATTTTGAGAAATAAAAGCATATTATATATATATTTCATGTAGAATAAAATATGATTTCGGAAATGCTTTCCAATCCTTTAAAAAGAGCTCGATTCTGGGGCAACAGTATTAGAAAGGAAGAGGGAAGTTAACTTAGAATGGAGCTTAGAATGAAACATTCTGAAAGGACTCCTCTAATGCTCTCCGAAGGGTTCCGTGGGGATTTTTCTATTAATATTGTTCTATATTTTGTAAGCGGCATGGTGGCCTAGAGGTGGAGCTCTTGCCTCACAATCAGGAGGCTGTGAGTTCAGTGTAGTGGCAGATATTTCTTTCTTTCTCTGGATGAAATGAGTAATTGTTTGCTGCGAACTCTGCATAGGCATCAGAAAGGGCACCCGGCCAGTAAACGCTCAGTTCCATTCAGTCACCCTGACTCCGATGCAAGGGACTACAAGTTTATTAAAAGAAAAAAAAATATATTTTGTCCATAGTCTCAAATTTATCCTTTTTTTTTTTACTTTAAACTTTCCTTTGATATCTTGTCCCATTAATCCAAATTTGGCCCTGTTTTACTAGTTTTTAGAGACTGATGGACAGAGTCTGAAGACCTTTTACATAATTTCTCTCCAATACTGTTGAGATGGAAAGATTAAGAAGGAAGGGAAAGCATATAAAGTATAGATTCTGGAATTCTTTCTAAGTTCTTCTCAGCAATAGCCATTAAAAAAATCTCTCTGTTTTTCCATGTAACAAAATAACATGGTGCATGCATGTGCTTTTGTTTTCCACTTGTGTTGTGCCTTTGTGTCAATGTGTGCACTGAAAAGCTTAGGGCCGGTTGCATACACTCTGTCTTGGGACTCAGAGAAAATGGGGCCGAGAATGGAACAGTTAGTAATATATCAGCATATGTGCATCTCCTTCTCCATAGGAAAAGATTTTTCTCACTTGAGGGGATTTTTTTTTTCTGGAATATTTTCCTTTGTCCAGATGTGGCTCTTTTTTTTCCGAACTCATAAACTCAGTACTTGCCACAACGCAAAATGTCCTCTCTACATATTTTTTGTAAGGATATTTTGATCCTCTTTACATGTTTTTTTCTTATGCCCAATTGGGAAGGAAAGAATGAAAGCGGAGAATTCTTTAGAAAAAAGAGTTCTTTAGAAAAAAATAATCTAACTTTTCCTTTTAAATCTATTCCGTCAGTAAAAGAAATATTTTATTTTGTATTATAAATGTAAATGCAATTCAGATTTGCTTTATATGGCACAGGAAAAAGCCTGGAAAGAATTTTATTAGAAATAACTTTTTAAAATTGTTCCATACAGATGCATCTTATTTATTGTCAAAGACACCAGAAGATATAGAAGAAGAAAAGGCAATAAAGGAAATGTGCTATAAATCTGGTAAGAATCTTATTGTTATATCAACTAAGAACATTGGTGCATTTTTTTAGCTGATATAACAATAGCAATTTTTTTCTCTTCTTTTGTCTTTCTGTGGATGAAACAGGAGAATATTATAGAATTCAGACTTCTCAGGAAAATAATTTAACAAAAAATTCTTCAGTGCTGGAGAATGAGCTCATTAAACCTATGGAAACATGCAGAGAATTACAAGAAGGCAAGGAATAGAACAGCTGAAGTTTTTAATTTTGGATCTTAAATGTTGTTTTATCTTTCTAAAGATAAGAAATATTCATTTTAAAAATCCACATTAACATATTATTTAGAGGTAGACTCCAGGAAGAAGCCCAAGTTCAATCTCTAGACTTGCCAACTAAAAGTACCAATTAACAGATGTCACAATGGGGAATTTGCCAGTTACTTCAGTCATGGAATTAAGTAAAATATTCAGTCATATTTTATTAATTGTTCCTAAGAAAATCCATCTTATTATAGAAAAAATGATAAGTAGAACTTAGTAATTTCATACTTAAGATTCCCATATTGCCAATAGGTAGGGGTCTAAAGCTTATAGAACAGTAGGTAATGCTATGATAATAACTGTCCCTACAGAAAACTATTCCTATTACATGCAGTTTAATAACTTCCCAGATTTTCTCTCTCACCGTTCTAGGTGATGGTGTTGCAGTTCCATCAAAGTTTAACATTATAGAAAGGCAAACAAAAATAACAGCCTCAGTGGACAGTTGCTCTAAATCTGAACTTAGTGCCTTTGAAAATGGAGGTAATTATTTAAAATACAATTTCTACATTTAAATTCTTATAACTGACAATGAAATAAGTGTGCAGCAACCTGCATTCAGACACACACACACACACACACACACACACACACACACACACACACAAACTACCTAGTTTGCAGAAACTCTGCTCAGGTTTTTTTTCATTTTCCAATTTAATGAAGCAATGCCATCTGTCTTTATTTAATTTTATTTAAAGAAGCGTTGGGATTGTTTGCAAGCTACATTTACCTTCTCTTCTCAGACTGCAATTTTTGCTTCCTTTCTCTATTGAAACCAACAACAATAGAGACAAAGAGGGAAAAAGAGAGGGAGAGAGACTTGGGATTTGAATCAACATATTACAAAAACACCTGCATTGTTGTTCCTGAATAGAGATGCCGCAGGTTTCAGAACAAAAGAAAAGGATTCTCCATCAGAACAAGCAAGATATTATTAGGTGGCAGGTTGGGGGAAGCTGCTGAATAGACCTTTGAGAAATAAAAGCCCCCAGCAAGGATATTGGTGTAATCATCTGTAAGAAAAAAAGAATATGGAGGTGAAGAGTGTCCATTCAATTATTTCCAAGCAACTGAGTTCTCGTGTGCTTTGTACAGTATCAGTAATTACAATACTGCAGTGTTATTTCCCAGACAAACAATACAGTTCTAAAAGAAACCCTATCCCCTTTGAGATGCAATGCCCCAAATTTCTGAATATGTGAGCACTCCTGATAAGCCTCGTATCACCTCTTGGTCTTGCTTTTGGATGTCAGCCCTTTGTAAACATTCACTGTAGTTATTTGTAAAGAGAAAGCTACATAAAGTATACAGCTATGTGTACATAGGCTTCCTTATAAGCCAAGTTCCTGCTTTATTAGGACAACTTTATGTTGTTATTATGATGATTAGATTTACACCCTCCCTTTATTTCTGTATAACTCAAGGTAGTGTACATCATGGGAACATGTTCCCATGTCTTACTTTACCTCCCCCCCAAAAAACCTTATGAGGTGGGTTATTTCTTCCCTGTAGGTCAGGGCTGTCAAATTCATGGCCCGTGGCTCGGATGCATCAAGCACTGGCCACGCCCACGCCTGGTTTAGTGAAGGGGAAAAAAGTACTGATATGTCACCTGACGCCGTGACGACGCAAGTTTCACACCCCTGCTGTAGGCAATTCTTTTGAATGTACAATTTCAGAAAAGAAGTAGCATGATTTGAGTTAGCATTTTAGGTGTGATATCAATTGATTATGGCTATTGATTGCAAAATTTTCCTATCTCTTCCTTTCATGTTAGATGTGGTATGTGTTTATAGTTTTTTTAAAGTAAGCAGAAGGCCTTTGAAAAGAAACAATAAGACATCTCCTTACAGATTTGCAATTTCACTACAATGGTTCAGGCACATGAAAGAGTTATTGCCATTTGGGCTTTACATAGGGTCCATTGATGCTCATACCATGGAATCACATTTCATTTTGCTAGTTTAAACAACTTTGTTTCATGTGCAAATGTTGCCATTCATTGCTTTTCCATTTAAAGGGAAAACAGCAGACATCTAGAATACTATTCTTTTTATTTATTTCTTTTGTATGTTTCTTGTTATTGTTTCATTTTCTTTGATAATTCTGTGATATATCTGTTTCTCTGTAGGAGGTGATTGTTACTTGTCACAAAGAAATATATTTGTTGAAGGGATACAAAACAAAATGTTCAACGGAGAGAAACAATTTACCATGCTAAAATGTTTAAACGTTAAAGGTATTCAGAACTCATGTCTCACCTTTCTTTTTTTTCAATGGAAAAATAAATATATGTGCTGTCTTAAAACATTTCTGGCAAGGGCTTTGGCTAAAATATACCCCAAAGAAATTGCTAATTTTAGAAGTCTTGCAGAAAAGGTTAGACCCCACTCAAAAGGGTGATTTGAGCCATGTATTGGTTATATGATGCCATAATTGGGGAATCATCTTGATATATTCTCATGCTAGTGACATTGTATCACTGGATGAGGGTATGACAGTTCAGTGGCAATCATTGCTATATTGTTTTTGAAAAACACCTCTGCACTAATATTGATTGGGATTTTTTTGGCATAGTTCCTGGTAGTACTAGTACTATTATATTTAGTACTGTAGTAGTATGATTAAATTTAACTACTTATGTGGCATCAAATCAACCCCTTAGACCTTCTCGGGGGTGATCTGTCCCCAAGCAGGTCTTCCAATCATGCCTCATTTTAGGAACATTGTAGAATAAGCCCCAAATAAGGCTAATTTAGCTGTGATACAAATATAAATTCTGTCTTATTCAATTTGCACCATCATTAGCTCACTGTAACCCCTGGCCACTTGTGTGCTAATTTTAAGGGAAATGGAAACTGCTGCTGCTTTTGTTTGCTCCAGCCAGTGTTCATATACTTGGATGAAATATATAAAATGCTAAAAAACAAAACAAAACAAAACACAGTAGCACTTGAACTACTATTATAATAGCAATAGAATGAAATTGTTCTGAAGATTGACAGTAGGTCCTCTGTTGAATATTGATTTGAGCAAATGCTTGGTTATACTGACTTCTGATGCCTTTGCTTTTTCTGGAAGAAAGCATGTATGTTTATTAGCAATTGAGTAGAACAATTAGTGGATAGATATACTATAGATCACCCTGGATATCCTGTTTCTTTTTTATACTTTTGCAGCTATTAGCAATGGTTTGACCTTGCTTCAGGGTGAACTGTTTTTGTCAGTTTAAAAATACTTCAGACCCTGCTAGGAAATTTCTGTATTTGTAGGTCATTTCATATGCCAGTTTGGCAACTAGAACTGAATAGCAATAGTGAAGGAGACAACCACTAAGACAATACCTGTAAATAAAATAACAGGCAGTAATAGTGATGCTATAAATATCAGACCATTATATTTCTAGGATGAGTGTTTAAAGATTGTTAAAACTATGAATCAAATTCTTGGATCATGTGCTAACATGGGAACGGAGGCCACAGATAATCCTGATTCAGAGTGTGCTAAACCAAACTATTCCTTTGAGATTTAATAAGTTGAATAAGCCTACTAGAAAGATAATTCATGAAATCATGTAAAACAATGACTTAGTGGAATAGATAGATCTGTCTGTTGGCTTCCTTACTAATTGTTACTCTAGAACTGAACAACACAATCCTAACATTTTTTTCAGCTACAAGTCATACAGAAAGCATCAAGAAGCATCATTTTAAGGGAGTAAAGAAAAAGAAATGGCTATCTGAGGAATCCAAAAATCTGCCTACCCCTTTGACAGCAAAAGGTATTTCAAAGGAACTTTTTGAATCATTCCAAATAGCACAGTCTGCCCTATTTTACAATTTGCCATCATCAGACACGCTCTACTAAGATGGAGCTTTCTATTAGGACCCAGTATTTTAATTCATTTTGCGAGTGATGGATAACTTAAAGTCCTCCACAAAGTGCTGGTCTGTTTCCAGCTGGGATGTTCTGAGTTCATGGATGACTAAATTGGAATGGATTTCCCATCCTTGCAGTACATGTTGAGCCCTGAATAGTTTCTTACATGTTGGGAGGAAATATTGATTGTTTTATTATCTCTTGCAGCAATGCATACTTCAAACTCTAAAAGTAAAGGGAATTGCCAACAAAATGATCAAATCAAGAATGCTGAGAATGCCTCTTATGTTCCTTCTCAGAGAGCCAATGGGAGAAGTATTTCCTTGAGTGCTCCAATGGCTGGAAGATCACAAAATCTCACCTATGCTAAAATTGGGGTAGCCAAAGAATCCAAAATGAATTTATCTACAGGTAAGCATTGAGCTTCATAAGATCTCTTTCTGATAGGGGCATCACCTTGTTTCCTAATGAGATGCTATGCTAATTAAATAATACAATTGTTTCATCAGTAAAGGTTTTTCAGCTGTGATGCAGTGTCCTAAAGCTTTCAACATTGCTACTTTGTCTCTACAAGGAGGAGACATTTATCTTCTGTCGTTTTGTACATGAATTTGAAACAATGAGATTTAAACTTTATTAACTGCATAAATTGCTTTTGGAATTAATTTCGAGAAAGATCTATCTAAAATAACTTAAGTACATTGTTACTTAAATGAATATGATTCTAGGTTTTATACAATGTCTCTGCAATTCAGTTTTTGCAATGAGGAACAAGGTTACAAGAAACTGGCCATTCAAAAATTCTGCAATAATGTTAATTTTCTATTAAAAATGCCTAACTGTTAGTGCTGTTCACTGGAGTATATTTACTAAGAAGGCAAACTGTAGCAGTTATTACTATTTTTTAATATTGTTTGTGATTATTTTGAAATCTCACTTTACATTAATGGTATGTCATTAATTCTGTTTCTTGCTCTAGTATTTATGATTTGCATCTAAATCTTAATGTATGAAATATTTGCCCTTAATGTGTTATGTAAATGCAACAGTTGTGGTTTGCAAACTATGGTCTATGGCTTAGTCCACAAGCCAGGATTAAACAATTCAGAGATAACTTAAATAAATTCAGCTGCAAAATTCTTACCTCTTCTTTAGCTCATGTAGGGATGTTGAGTATTACTTTTCATTGATGTTAATCGCCTTTTTTCTAGAAATAAAAAAAATACTGGAAAAGTTTCAAATCAGGTTTATCCCCTCTTGCCTTCTTATTGAATGTTTATTGACATAATAGATTTTAATCTTAATTCTATCATGCTTCTAAACTCCCTGTTCATTTTGTTACTTCATTCACCAGTTTTGTTTTTCAAAAATGGTAAATAACATTTAAAAGGAAAAAATATGTAGATAGCACAAAGGATTAGTAATAGAAGACTGGGATAATTCAGACTAATTATAATATACTATGCTGTTGTCACTTTCAGGGAAAAAATATTTTGTTTACATTTCCTCTACATCAGTCCATTACACCAACATTGAATTTTACTGTGAGCTTTTAGAGATTTATATTCTGTAACTCTCAGCACTATCACCTCTTCTGAAAAGTGTCTTCCCAAAATATATCGGAGAAGCTGGAAGTTTTACCTTGTACAAACTAGAAAAATGCTGCCATGTTGTTTAAGAAATGTTGATATCTCTAGAAATCATTATTTCACTTTGTTAAATTAGTTGCTCCAAATATTATTAATAAAGTTAAAACCAAAGTTTTCAGAGAACGATATTGATTGTTTAAAGATTTTCAGATAGTTTTGTTGCATTCATACTTTATATCACAATTCTGCTTTAATGTTGTAATGCCCTTTACATTAAATTTACTTGTTATTTGTATACTGAAATGTAGCAATTTCTTAATAAACATTTTCAATGCAACCGATTTATTCTCCTAATATTTTGTGCCCCATCTGATTTGTTGTGCTTTTTTTTTCAGCCTTTGTGCAGTAGCACAATATGCTTTACAATTGTTTTTCATATCTAATGAATTTCATTTATATACCATATTTTAAATGTGCCTTCCTAAATATTTTTCAAAAAAGGTAATACTGAAGGCCCTATTAGAGAATTATTACTTATCAACCTTGAAATCCTGGCAAGTGCTTGTTCCAGTTAGAATAAAAATTCCGTGATATTTTGAACACTGTAGTTGGTTTGGGTCACTACTGGGAAAGACATTTTGATTTGATTTGAACTCTCACGAACAATTGCTGATCTAAAACACCCTTATTTAAAAATGGAAGAAATTTTTTTAAAAAAATAAATAAAATGGGCAAAAAGTATGTTACTCTTAATTATTAATGAAACTTTCACAATTTTTGTAAGGCAACAAAAAGAATATAAATTGCATAAAACAGCTAGTTATCAATACGTTCATAAAGCTTTTATGTTCTTTGTTTCATCTGGATGCGTAGCAGCCTTTCATCTTCAGTAGATTTGAATAGCTTTTTTTACAGAAACTAAATCAGCCATCCTATATAATGATCAATTAAACATTTCATAAAATAACTTTGACTAATATAAAGAAATCTGGAATATTTTCATTTCCTTATAAGGTTTTTTTTGTGCATATGTACTTAGTTGTTAGTTTGTATTATGTAGACTTTTTAATGTACATTCTTGTCTGAATTGTTTAAATTGTATTCACATGTTTTCTATTTTTATAAAAAACTTTTCATTTATAGCTTTGTAGCATCAAGAAAAAGTGTTTTTAAAATGATTTGTGCTACAAAATCCAAATTACTACTAGAGCTTTAAAGCTTAAAATGTTCAACATGTTGTTGCTGCCATCTAGAGATTATCCTGATGTTTCCAGCCCAGATTTGCAACCCTGAGACAGAAAACAATAAATGTAGGTTTGGAGTCTGGACCAATCGCTCTCTGTCAACTCAATCTATGTCATACATAATTCTTGTAGAGATAAAAGGGAGACACCCATCTATTCCTGAAGAATAGACAATATACAATATATATCTAACCAAAAATGCCTTAAAATAAATGAATTAAGTACACAAGAAGATTTCTAAAAAAAATCTTGATCACAATTTCAGGTTAAATATAGAATGCATTTTCTTATAGAATTAAAGCTATTTTCTCAATAGGATTTTTTGTTATGTAATATCAGAAAATGTTATGGTAACAATTCTGGTATATGTGCTTAAGGAGAATGACAGAGTCAAGGTTATAAAAGAGAAAAATTAAAACTTTCTTTTCTTTCTTTTTCTTTAAAGAGAGGTGTGCTTCAGCGTATAATATACCAGCCTGGAGAAAAAGAAGCCCGCATTCTAAAATATATACTAAACCTGAAAAAATGCATTCAGGTATTTATAAGGTGATAGTAATATACTGCAAGTATTAAAAATGTAGCAATCCAGAATATGGAGAGAGATTTTTAAAAGATCAAAATAATTTTTTCTATTGCTAATGGAAAAAGGATAAATTCATGAAATAAAATATTACCTAAAGTCTAGCTACAGACCAGTCTTGTCTGTAGTCCTTCTTTATATAAATTAATAATTAAAACTTGACTAAGGAAAAAAGTTACTTACTTTACAAGTAAGTGTGGATAATGCAAGTAATACATGAAGTAATGGTCCATTAAGATATGGCAATTTCAATTAATTGCTTTCTTCATGTTTGTGAAGCCCCATTTTTTGATATAAGATGTACTAACAGCTAGGAATTCAAATTATATTATTAATGTCATGATCTATGGTTTGTTGTAGACTACCTTGACTCTATAACTTTCAGATTTTATGTTATTACATTTTAAAACTTTCATATGCTTTCATTTCAGAGCCCAGAAGAAATGGAAGTAGATAAAATGGAGGTTAATTTTAAAGCGAGGAAAGAGGGAATAAAGAAATGGTATATTGCTCTTCTATGGTTCGCCATCAAAAGAGGACAAAATATTCAAATTCAAATGATTTGGTTATCAGGAAATCCAACTGGAGATCTAAGGTGACAAAAACATTCTAAAATTCAGGAAGTATATGTGCTAAAACATTTACATTAAAATATGTAAACAAGCCATCTATTTCTGAATCAATTATTTTAATATGAACCTGAACTGAAAATTTTACTGTTTGGGAGTAAGTGTGGGCATGCTTTATAAGTATACCTCCTGCGCGAGCTGCACTGGCTCCCAGTGGTCTTCCGGGTGCGCTTCAAGGTTTTGGTTACTATCTTTAGAGCGCTCCATGGCTCAGGACCAGGGTACTTACGAGACCGCCTCCTGCCACCAATAGCCTCTCACTGACCAGTTCGCTCCCATAGAGAGGGACTCCTCAGGGTGCCGTCGGCCAAACAATGTCGACTGATGGCCCCCAGGGGGAGAGCCTTTTCTGTGGGGGCACCTACCATCTGGAACGGGCTTCCCCCAGAGTTATGAAACATCCAAGACTTACGCATTTTCCGCCGAGCCCTGAAAACATTTCTATTCCAACAAGCTGGTCTGGCCTAACTCCCCCTTTTTAATTGGCTTTTAAACTGTCTTTTAAATTGGGTTTTAAACCTCTTTAGATAAATTTGGATGTTTTTTAATCTTTGAGCCTAAATTACTTAATCTGTTTCTTAATAGTTTTTAACTTCTATATGTATTTGTATTTATTATGGTTGTTCACCACCCTGAGTCCTTCGGGAGTAGGGCGGTATACAAATATGAAATATAAATAAATAAATAAATAAATAAATAAATAAATAAATAAATAAATAAATAAATAAATAAATAAATAAATGTTTTGGATCCCATATGAGAGCAAGCACATCTCTATTATTCAAGAAAGCCATTTATTTTCCAGGCTTTTGTCAAAATCTGAAGAAAGTTGAACTTATTTGTTGAATAGCAGAGAGTACTAGGCTCTTGCTTAATCACTTTTGAAAGCATGCACAAATGTCCTGCTTAACAACGGTGGGATGTGTTCTCTCACAAGAAAAGATGTTTAGAATATTTTGCCTTTTTCAGTAAAGATTAGCATGATTTTAATGACAATGGTACTAATGAGAGGAACACCAGTCTTTTCTTCTTCCATAATGTGGAGCTACTGAAAACACTGGGATGCAAAGATGACTATAGGTCCTACTAATATTTTGTGTTCTTCCAGAGAGTAATCAGCATACATAAATCAGCATATTTAATTCCAACCATGTTTACATAAAGATTTTCTGAATACTGTAATTAACTGACAGTCTGAAGGCTGGAAAGGATGGCTATTGAAAGAAAACTTTATAAGGATTAGTTAAAAATATGTTTACATAAAGCGCACTCTGTGCAAAGTGCTTTAATCATCAAAGTCACCACATATTAGCTCACAACAATATAGAGTAACTGTTTCCTCCACTGGTACTTGGAACCTGTTCTTTCATCCTAAAACAAGCTAGTGCTGTGTTATTTTGTCCAGTTTTCTTCTTGATCTGATGGATTTTCACCAGCGTAAGAGTTACATCAACAATAATTTATAGTGATAGTATAGCCTTGTGTTCTTCAAAAATATCCACACATAAGAACAGTTCTAGCTTAACCAGTAATTTCACAATATATATTGTATTCACTTTTTTTGTTAATTTAAAAACATATGGTATCGGGAAACTTACCTCCATGGGCTTGTTTTGAGTTGGACATGCCTGTTCCTATAAGCCTTCCTTTGTCATCACCAATTTTCTAGGTAATTTTTAAAAATTTGTCTTGTATTTCAAAATGAAAAGAAATAATTCATAATTCTATAACTATTTCTATTGCACAGATCCTTGCAATTTGTCTCAGTTGTAAAATCAATAGAAAGATGTGAAAAATGGAAAGGAACATCTTTTAACTCTCAGGCATGGCAACACATTGTTAAAATTGTTTTTACCTTCCTAATTGGATAATGTCCATTTCAGTTTCTAGACTATACAACTTTGCAGACATATTTTATATCTTGAAAGTCCAAAGCAGTGTAAATCTTATAGGCCTCTCCAACCAGGCTGGGTTTTAATATAAAAAAATACTTTGATCATTAAAGGGAAATTAAGTTATAAAGTGCATGCATGTATGTATGTCTGACTTCAAGTCATGTTGACTCTTGACAACTGCCTGGACAAGTCTCTGTGTTTTTCTGGGTAAGCAATAAAAATAATAACAGTAGCCTTGTTTATTTTTATGTCCATCTGCAGCACATATTGCAAGAAACAATATTAAAACAAGATTAAAACTTTATATAGGATGGAAGTAAGTGTTGGATCAAATCAAAACCAGTAGGTTAAACAAGTTGAAGTTAATGTAATATTTACTTCCTTCCTTTACCAGTCCTGTATTCTTAATTATAGTATACATTACTTCTCCATCCAGGAACTAAACAGATCTAGATTTAGCAAGAAGATTGCTTCATGTATTTTTTTTAAAATACAGGAGCCATAAATTTAATTACATTATGGAGAACTCAGATATTACATCAAACATACATTTTTCAAGTGTAGTATCAAATATAGAGTGCATTGTAAAATGGGTATAACAAGATGTGGCTTACGGTCACCAAATCTCATGGACCCAGAAAGGGATAGCGCTGGAACACTAATCTTAATAATGCAAACGCATTTCTTGCTGCAGTAATCATCTTTGAACCAAGTTGTAGCTGATAATTAAGGAAATTAACAGACTACATAGATAGAACAAAGGGAACATTACTACAAAATAACCCAGCAGATCAAATCCTGCTAGATAGCTCAAGAAAAAGTTACCACAATTGATTTTATCAAAAATTGGTGAAAACTAGAAAGGATGAACTTTCCCTGCCCAATTTCGATCTAGGAATCCAAAACAGATTCAGCATCTCGTTGCTATGGAAATAGGTCCAGATAATCAGTGTTGTTTGAATGTGTCTGGAACTAGAATGTGTCTGGACCTTTTCTTAGAAGTAATATGCTTGAGACTGGCTGTAATTTCATATACTGATTTCCACATCAAGAGAAGTTTTTGTTTGATTTAATCAGCCAGAAAAGACAAGGGTGGGTTGGTTGGTTGGTTGGTTGGTTGGTTGGTTGGTTGGTTTGTTTGTTTGTTTGTTTGTTTGTTTGTTTGTTTGTTTGTTTGTTTATTTATTTATTTATTTATTTATTTAATCTTTATACTGCCCTTCTCCCGAAGGAGTCAGGGCATTGAACAGTCAGAATAACATACATATAATGTGGAGAATCAGGTGAACCTGATAGAAAGCTCCCCTGGCCACGGCCGTCATGTGCTCTTCTAAAGACAGCCACGTGTCCAGGAAGACACCCAAGTTGCGAGCCTTCTCTGTGGGGGCCAATGACTCGCCCCCAATAATCAACAATGGTATCAGCTGGCTATATCGGGACGCCAGCAGCCACAGCCAATTATCAACCCAGACAAGGGTTGATAATTAAAAGACAGTTAATAACATTCATCTTCATACATTCTATCCATATAGTGGAAAACTACATACAAGAAAAGATCTAATACTATCTTTGTGTCCAAATAACACAACACTTTCAACTAATGCAATACCAATAACAGAGATACAAATTTTGAGAACCACAAAACTAACATGGCAGAAGGCATGGGGAGAGATGATGTCACCTCTTTAACCAGATATCTCTTATACACTGTGACACTGTTTTATTCAGGACTATATCTCTGCCATCTTCTATCATATTTCCTGCATCTGATTTACCACTCTTATTGTCAAAAGGTCATCCTTAATACGGCCTCGTACTCAAGTTTGATCAGATACATTTCTTTGCTTTCCTCCAGAAACATCCCTTCACCCTGACGTCCTCAGTTAAGTTGGAAACTAAAAGGACCTCTAGCCTTCCTTCCTTTCTCCATAGTAACCAAATTGCAGATTCCAACCATATCTTTTACAGCTAATTATCAATACTTTGCCCATGCCATTTTATGATATCTCTACACTTTCCTCTACAGGGTCCATTACAGGCATTATTTATCTATCTAGATAACATTTCTCTAAAGAAGAAATGATACGATGCTTTGTCTTTTGAAATTAATTATGAATGATACAATTTGGGCCATTTTGGAAATATAAGCCTTCTAAAAATCTGGAGCATCCTCTGGTAAATGCCAATAAAGTGAAAAAATTGCATATTTAAATGAATATTTAAATGAATAAATATTTTTTTTTACTTTAACAAATCAATAACCATTAGAGGGCAATAGTACCACATATAAAGATACTAGTAGCCTGAGAAATAGTAAAAGAATAGTAAGTGTGATTGCCATCTACAGTGAAGCTGGTGTGCAGATGTTGTTTCATACAATAGTTAACTTTTTACAGAATTTTAAAGATGTGCTAATATTTTCTCCCATATCATCTTTAGTAGATTAATTGCATGATCTTCACTTCAAAATCTGAAATAATACGTTAATGCAATAAGCTGTAGCCAGTGGTGGGATTCAAATAATTTAACAAGCGGTTCTCTTCCTCAATCCTGGACACTGCTCTGCAATGGAGAAATGGAAAACAGAGCAGCCAGCATGAAGTAAGGAGGCTGCTTTCCCTCTTTTTTCTCCCTTCTCCTCCTCCTTCCCTCGCGCTGGCCACTCCATTTCCCAGAGCTTGCCCCACGCACCATTGTCCAGATTCCCTTGCTTCCCCCAAATATTTCTTTGCTAACCTGATTTCCAGCTCTGTTGCGTTTCTCCATCGCATTTCTCTCTGTTATGTGCAGGGTTAGGGTTAGGGTGGGGGAACCCTGACACCCTGAAAATAAGACCTAATTGGTCTTTTCAAAAGACCCGGTCTTATTTTCTGGGAAACATGGTAGTTTTTACCTGAGTAATGTGATAGAAGGCACTGCATCTCTGATTTCCGTTGTTCCTCTCTTGGACTTTTGGGAAGGGTTTTCTTTTTTTCCCCACCTGGAAGGAAGTTGAACAAAAAACATATGTGTTTTGGAAAACACATATTTGGTATAACTGGTTCGCCAAACTAAAAAAAAAAAGGTATTGGTTATGCCAAATCGGTGCGAACCGGCTGAATCCGACCACTGGTTGTACCAAAGGAAGCAAAGAATTACACTGAAATAGATGTGAAAAAACCAATATCTTACTGTGATACACTGGAAAGGCCAGTTGTTAAAAATGGATTTATCCACAAAGTTATGTCAATATTTCAAGATGGTGACCCTTTGAGAGCTGTATGCAATGAAATTTCATTTTAATGTATGCCAATTAGTGTACATTCAAAGTGACAAAGTGACAAAGTTATTATTCTAAGTCTGAAACCTAACAGCTCTATTATTATAATATTTCTTATCTGGAGACAATGGATACCTGCTAATCTGATTTCTTGTATGGCCTAAATTGAAACTATGGCAGAACATATATCCACAAAAGTTGAACTCACCTGCTTCCTTTGCACTTGTAGTATAATATTTTAGAGCAGCCAATCTATGACTTTCTTCTATCCTTGTTTTTATATTATTTGTACACTGTCATAAAAACATCAACTAAAAATGCACATTTTTACACACTTTCACAGATAGCTTAGAATTTATAAGAAGTGTATGAGACTAGTTACAATTATCCAGGTAACCTGACTGTTCATCAGACTAATACAATGATCATCTTTGATATAGAACATTCATAATGATCATTGATACAATATCATTCAGCATATAATAATCAGTGTATTCAGCTGCAGCAACTTTTATACCCAGAATATGATTATTTAATAAGAAAAAAATAACTAAAAAAATAATTCTTTGGCCAATTTGTCTGTAAGAAATTATATTCCTGCTTCATCACTCAACAGATTTTGACTTTTTCTTTTCACATTGCCTGCCAAAGAAATGTGCTGTTCTTTGCTAATGTTTATGCTTATATATACTGTGAGGGTGCTGCTGGCTTCTGAAAACAAAACAAACAAATCAACCAAGGTTGCTAATGCTTTTTAACTGCATGAATAACATTAACATTCAGCAAAAAAATATAGTATTCCAAAATGAACAAAACTAGCTAAAATCAACATTGAATTTATATTTTAAATGTATCCTGAGCAAAAAAAAAAAAAAAAAATCAGTGTATCCATAGAGGAGACGTGCACCAAGGAACATAGGAACTGCCTGTTTCATCAGGCCAAGACTCATCTTAGTTCACCATTTTGGTGTTTGCAGTGCCAACCAAATGTCTAGGTTGCTCAAAAATGGGAGATGAAGAGATGCTATTGTTCCTTTTCAACTGTATTCAATACCATGTTGTCATCAATATGGATGTAAAACTGACTCACCTGGAATGATATCTTTTGGAAAGAGAGAAATATATCAGATTTGTTTTACTTTCTAGAGGAAGGAAAAGAAGAGAATATTTTTAGGAGGTCCCTTTCATAAAAAGTCAAAATTATTAGGTTTCAGGCTAAAATTCTTCTGGTGCTATTATAGAAAGGCTAGAAAATAAATTATTCCAGCAATAAGATTAGGTATTGGAATATGCCACAAGTTCCCTTTGGAATAATAGCACAAAGATATACCTGGGATAGGCAATTTAATTTCTTTTAGTTCTCAACTTTGATTTTCATCAGCCCTAGTCAATTGGTCAAAAACAGGTGATAAAGAGCATGGTTTATGAGAAGAGACTGCAAGTAACTGTCTGTAATATTAGATGGATACTACTAGATTGTCAACTTCTGATATACATATTTTTTCACAGCCACTCAAGAAACTTTTTTTTCTCAGTATCTGCAAATAATAGCCCAGTAATTCACCCATGATCAGTTCATACTAGCAATTGTTTTCCATAGTTTCAGAAAGGAATTGTTTCCATCCCTCTCTGAAAAAGCCAGGAATCATTCCTATTTTTCCCCCACAAAATCTCTGCCCTACCACTCAACTGCAGTTCTTCCTTTACTACAAAAAGCATAACTGAGGTCCTAGGATCATAAATACCAGTTCAATATCTTGCTTTGTAATTTTTAATGTGACAGGTGAAGAAAAATATTAAATAAGGTTGCATAAATCTTGGAGCCTTTACAGAAGTGAGGGAGTCAGGTTGGTCTAGTAGTTCTTTCCATGAATATAACAGTTATTAATAATTATTTAAAATGCTTGCTGTTTTGTCCTATTTTTTGTTGCTGCTATTAGTGAAATATTTTAAAATTACAGGTAGTCCTTGTTTGACTAAAATTGAGACAGGGAATTCTGTTGCTAAGTGTCAAGTGAGACACAACTATGACAGACCTACAGCCTCACTTCCACTGCAGTCATTAAGGGAATCATCTTCAGTCATTAAGTGAAACAGTGACCATGATGATGATGTGCACTATTGCTGCTTCTCAAAAATCAGTTGTGAAGTAATCATGTGACCACAGAATCCTATGATGGTTGAAAATGCCCACTGGTTGTGAAGCACCTGAATCTTGATTATGTGATCTTGGGGATACTGTGATAGTCATAAGTGTGAGGACCAGTTGTAAAATTACTTTTTCAGTACTATTGCAACTTTGAATTGTCACTAAACAAGGCAGTCATTAAGCAAGGTCTACCTACAGTATATAGTTTATCCAAAAATATCAGGGAGGTGTATAGTTCAGACAAATTACTAGATGTAAGATTATGCAAATAGACTTTACTTACATACTTTGGATTTTCAGTCCTCCTTCCATTTCTTCATGTATCGTCTGTCTCTACTCAAATATTCTTCAATCTTTCTGAGGAGAAAAGGAAGGGATAATTTGATTCCTCAGTTGGCATCAAGTTTAGTGGTAGAATGACAGTAATAAATTGAAGCTGCTGAAAAAAGCTGTTTAACAAAACTTTCAGTGTTTTTTTTTTAATAGAGTCATTAGGGGGATTTTTGAAAAGTCTGTAGACATTCTTGCATTTATTTATTTATTAAATTAAAATTTATTAAATTCATTCCTTCAATAAGGTTGCAGTTAACTTTAGTGTCAGATCAGGCACAAGATGTAATTGTGCTATAAAACCACTTGAAATGACTCAAATGTGGAATCCTAGTTTCTTGACAGTGAAGTGATGGACAATTTTTGTTGAGTGAAGTCCACATTATATTTGCATGATATTATATAGCTGTTACATTAATGCAACTCATAATAGACAAAGATTCAGATTCAATAAATAAATGTGTTGTTTCTGTTGTGCTGAAATAGTTCTTTCAAGTCATATATACTGTATAGGCATAAAATCATGTTAGTCAACATTTAATCCATAGTGGAATAATTCAGATAGAATGACATGTCAAAACTACTGTAGAAACTATAAAGGATCTCCATGAAGCCAGATATGTTTTATTTACTGCTTCACCAACATACTATGACATCCTTATGATGAAACAGTAGCATATATAGTAAAATTTGAACACCCCCTCCCAAGTTATAATTCCCCTGCTTATTTCCTCCTCCCATCCATGACAGGAAGCCAAGCACCAATTGCTTTTCTTTCTGTGGACATACTTTTTGAGGACTGATGAAAGGGGAAAAAAACCAAACCACAATCACAACAGTTTGACAGTCCTTTCTATCATTAGAGGGAAACAGCAGCTCTGATGTCAATTGTACCCAGTAAAAGAACAACAGAAACAGCTACAAAAAAACCTTATGGAGGTAGGGGGGAGGGAGGGAGGGAGGGAGGAAGGAAAGGAAGGAAGGAAGGAAGGAAGGGCATTTTATTGTTCTGCTAATTAACTAAAGAAAGAAATAACAGCAACGAAGGCTCAATCATTCAGAGCAGACAGTTTAGCAGAAGTTGGAACAGAGAAATAAGGCATAGCAGGTGGACTAGATTGGCTACCCAGCTTGCATCATCAGAAAGGGGGAAACAGTACTTGAAGAGAGGCAGAAAACTCAGATGGAGGTCACTTCCTCAACAGACTAGGGGTAGTTCAATGACAACTATTCTCACCCTTCCAAAATATCAGGTAGCCTCATGGTTGAGCAAGCAGGAAATGTAGGTCAGACATCCAGATCAAAGTTATAAAAAGAAATAATTAAATATTTGATAAAAGACCACTTGGTGTTTTCTTTTAAAAGCAGAACATCTGACCAGTTTGAGTAAAAAGCAACAAGCAAGGACACAGACACAGGAGCCATATTTTTTTTCTAAGGAAATGTCTAGGACGTAAGCAATATAATTAAAAGGGCAGAGACATAGTTTTAACATAGCAGAGGAATTCATCCCTCAAATTCCTTCAGAAAATTAAGAATGAACATAAACCTCTTTCAGCAGTACAAATTAATTAAGAATGCACCTTACGTACCTTATGAAATTTTAGAATTCTATTGCTTATAGGAATAAGAAAAAAAAACCCTCTTTTTTTTAAAAAAATAAATAAAATCCTGACTATATTTTTAAGAGAAGTCTACACTTTCAAGTCCATGAATTCCAACAACTTGTGAATAACATCTCAAATAACACCTCTGCCATATTAGTGACATTAATTCCCTTTGAGATGCATCTAAAAGAGATGACAAAAACTAAGAAAAAAGCACAGGCAAAATAGAATACATGGGAACTGGAACACCAAAAGTAATACAGTGAAACACAAGATGAAGACATGATTTCTGAATAGCAAGCCACATGCAGTGTTATTCATCTCTCAATGCCATGTTGGGAAGAAAAAACCCCAAAACATCTGCTCACCTGTTGGGCATATAATTTAATTGCTTTTGCCTGACTGAAATGAAACATGAATGTTTAATCAGTTCAAAACAAAAAATTTATGAGAAATGAAGTTTCAGCAGTGTTTCAGATGTGTTTGATCCATTGACACAAAACATTTTTTTTCTTCGAACTCCTGTTATAAATATGGCAACTTCAAGGAATTGCAGAATTACTAAAATATAGGATTTTTAATTGGCATGCAAACCAGATTATCCAAATTAGAAAATATTTTCTTATTCATATTTGTATTGCCTTTTAGCAGGGTGAGGAATATTTAATTATATACTCTCCCATAAAATCTGAAGTAGCATAATGGAAAAATACAAATTTAATTTTGATTGAGATTTATTTGCCATCAGATTACGTTATTTCTCTCCCCAAAGGATATTAAAGTGATGCAAAAGCTAGCATTAAACAGAGCCTCTCAATATTCAACCAATGAAAGAAAGAGAATATGATATATGGCTGATGCATAATCAAATTATAATTATTTATAATGATTTAGTCCTTGGCCAAGTCAGTCTTTTTACACCAATTTATTATGAACAACAGCCAATTTGGTTGCAGCTATTTTTACTTTAAAAAAGTGGGTGGAGTGCAGAGGTAGGTTTCAGCAGGTTCTGACCAATTCTGGAGAACCGGTAGTAGAAATTTTGAGTAGTTCGGAGAACTAGTAGTAAAAATTCTGACTGTCCCCACCCGCATCTATTCTCTGCCTCCCAAGTCCCAGCTGATCAGGAAGAAATGGGGATTTTGCAGTAACCTTTCCCTGGATTGGGATGGGAATGGACATTTTACAGTATCCTTCCCTTGCCACGCCCACCAAGCCATACCCACCAAGCCATGCCATGCCCACCAAGCCACACCCACAGAACCAGTAGTAAATTTTTTTGAAACCCACCACTGGTGGAGTGGGGTGGGGAATCTTGTATGATTTAGTAAACTGAACAGAAGTATTACTCAATATAGCTATAGCATCCACATTCTGGAAGCTTCTTGCAGTAGCTGCCTTTTTAGGTACGCAGGATGTTATCTGTATGGTACTGTAATAGAATTCAAAAAAATGGCAGATATTATTAGGATACTGAATTTAATAGCTGGAACAGTAAATAGACCAGAATACACAGTTGTAGGTGAATAGTTAGATTGAGAGTGCTGACTCATGCACGATGCAAACTACATGACTGGTTGCTGTAAGTGTAGAAGGGGAGTTTCCCTTGTTGTTTCTTCTTCCATGTGTTCTGTATGCTGCTTAGCTTACCTCCTGTGTAAGCTTATTCCTTTTTTCCTGACAATCTTGCATCTTATTTTTATTCTTCTGGATGATGACAAAGACTGCTATAAGTTTGAATGCTAAATATATTATACATAAGAGACTATGAATTTGTGTTAGTGTCTCTGACTTCATGTGGACAGCTGCAAAAGTCATTAACGGATATAATTATATATTTATTTATTTATAACCAAAAGACCTGATTAACGAAATACAAATGTAACTTAAAATTTTAACATAAAACAGGTTACCACATAAAATAAATTGGTATATATTATTTATCACATAAAACATTTAAAAACTCAAACTCAACTTATTTAGACTTTGTTTTGGTAGCAATAGTTAATTTTTTTATGTCACCATTGCAATTTTAGGATTTTTATTGTATTAATTTTAACAATCAGAAATAACTCTTCCTGTCCTGGTTTTAATTAGGATAGATAATAACCTGCATAAAACTCACTATGCAATAAAATATGGGTTGTAGTTTCAAGGTCAGTTCCATTACAGAGACAAAATGCTGAGGAATGGGAAACTTTTGACACCGTTAGCATAAATATTTGATGGCAACATATTTCATCTGACTTTTTGAATGTTTTTCAGAAACCAAGACTTAAGTTTACCATAGTTAATTTGTTTATAGTTTATTAACTTGAAATATCTGGCTAGTAGGTCAAGTTGGTGTTTGAAGCCCAATCTAAGAAGAATAGCATAAATTATATATAATAAAACACCAATTTTCCTTTTTAGGCAATAACTATCAACCTGAAGTCATGTAGTCTCTAAATTTACATCTTTATTGAATAGCATTAAAGCCAAAATACAACCTTGTCTCACACTTTATTCATTACTTGTATTGCCTGTAAATAAGCCATTGTGTTGTATCTCACTTGCATTATACTGTCTTGATATAATATCTATATTAAATATGTAAGATGCCTGTCAGGAACTAAAGTCTTTAATTTAAACTGAAGTTTGGTTCTATTCTCAGAATCAAAGGCAACCTTAAAAACCTATGAAAGCAGCAAGTAATTTGCCTTCAGGAAAATATAATATTTTCAAACCAGGTAGGATAATATAAAATACCGGGTAATTGTTGATCTGAAAGCTGAAACATTTGTTAAAACAGTGTGTTCCTCAAGGTAGGAGGCTAATTTTTCATTTAAAAATGTAGCATAGAGTTTTTCCAAGATTGATAGCAAAGTAATGGGGCTGTAATTAACAGGGTTTTTCATCTTACCCTTCCTATAAAGAGTACTATAGCCCCATTCCAATCAAAGGAGATTAAACCAGATCTATATTTGTTGTAATAAATCAGGTAAAGGCCCCCTCTAATCTGGGTTATTTTTCAGAAGTTTGATGGGTATATTATCTTGACAGGGAGCCTTACCAGATTATATTTTTGAAATAAATTCAACAATTCCTTCTTCAGACCCTGTTTCCAACGGTGGGAAGTTAAGGAGCTTTGATCAGATGTTATTTGCTATGTTCACAATAAGATGCTCCTGGTCCATAAAAAATGATTTTAACATTTCCTCCAGATCTTAGATTGTATACAACAATCTGGGACAAAACTCTGAAAAGTAAATGTTTTAGAGTCTTCTTTAATTAATAAAGAAGCATTAATCAATTTTTATTTGGTCATAGACCAGCAAAAAAAAAAAAAAGAAAGAAGCATTTATTAATAATGACCATAATCCCTCTCTGCCTTCTGTTTCCTCAGGTGCATTAAGAGTTTACCATATTTCTTCAATTTTTATTAATTTGGGGTTCAGAGACCCGTGTGCCGTACATTAAACTTTCTGTATTGTGTGAGTGCATGGTGTGTGTATATAAGTGTTGACTCCTGGTGACTGCCTGAACTATAAAGTTTAGATCATTTTTTATTAAAGTTTATTATAAGATAAAATACAAATAGAAACAAAAATTGAGAAAGTTAAAAAAGCAGTGTAGAAAGAAGTGAAAAAGGAAGAAAAATGTAGTGACCTGGCTTTTTTTTCATTGCAATAGAATAAAAAAAACAGTTATATCCTCAGCCTTTTGCTTTACCTTTCTAAATATTTCAAGTCATTTCTATACATAATTTTAAGGTGAAAGAGAAAAGGCATCTTTACCCATTAATCACTAGTCAGAAATATAATAGCTTGCTCAATGTTCAAATGATCCCAGTATCATTGTCTAGGGCTGCTCTTGTACCACAATTTCTGAAAGTGATGCTGGAAAGTATGCAAAAGCATCTTTAGAGCAATGACCTCAGGGAAATGCAATATGTCCATTGCTTAAACAGATGGCTGGAAAATTCAATAGTTGTGGTCGGCATGGGTAGAAAATCATGCCACAAATAATTCAAATTGCTTCATAATAGGAAAGAATGGGAAGAGGAAAGATAATAAAAAGGAGACAAAAGAAAATTGGATAGGAGTGTTAAGAAGAAAGAGAAGATAATCATGGCTGAATTCCTCCTTCATGCAGTCATAAACCGGATGGTTCACACAATGAGGTATCTCAAAATGAAACAAATAACAATAGTCCTTAGCCCTTAAACTTATATACCACTTTACAATGCTTAACAGCCCTCTTTAAGCGGTTTACAGAGTCAGCATATTGCTCCCAACAATTTGGGTTCTCATTTTACCTACCACAAGGCTGAGTCAACCTTCCAGCTAAGGTGGCTTAGTGTAATTTATGAACCCGGGTTTTACGTCTTGCAACAGAAAATGTTCAGTTTCAGAACTTGGTTCATAAAACAAGAATAATTCTATTATTACATAAATTAAGAATAAATATTACAGGTATTCAAAAATAATATTACTTTTTATATAAGAATAAAAAAAATGAAAAAGATTAGTCAGTCGCTTTGGCTTAAATTATTTTTATACAAAAAAAAAAAAAAGAAAAGAAATTATTTGCTTAAATTCTATGGACAGAACACATGGAAAAAATATTTATGGGGTTGCTAAGAAATGACATCGACCTGATATTACATAAATCAATCTAACCAGCGGAGAACATGAATAGGTAATTTAAAATGAAAAAGTTACAGATAATCATTCCTTTCTTGGTTCCAAATAATAAAAAGCTTGCAGCAGAGTTTCATCTTACTAGATAAATCTTTTTATTAAAAACTGGAAATTGAGAACTGCTAGTTATATATGTATTAAAATGCTATTAGCGACACTTTTGAAGAAATCACTATGAGGTTCAAATCCACAAAAGCCTTTCAGAGTGGGTCCATGTTGTCATGACAAACTGGCTGTGCTGAAAAACTGACTCTACACCGAAGCAAACTCTATGACCTTTGAGGCTAGCTCATATCTCCTCAACCCACATTCCAGACTGCTTTTGAAGCTGCATGAATGGCTCTTTGGAGATAATTCAAAAGTGAATTGCATTATTTTGGACTGCAAATGAGGGAAATCAAATTTAAATGCTCTGAATGAAAAGGACTTTTCACAGAGGATAGACATGAAAACATTTCAAAAATACTTCAGATTTTACCACTAGATGTCACCACAACCATTGGCATGCTAACTTCAGAATAAAACAAGATTCTGAAGACAATCTGAGACCCAATTAATTGAAAACAAGCCCCATTGTAAACAACGAAAACTATCTTGAGACCGGACATTTAGAAGACTTTTTTTTTATTGTGGTTGTAAAAACAATATCATTCATTTTGTGATATTTTTTCTCAAAGCCAAGCATGCTTTAAATTTAGATTTAAAAAACGTTTCTGGAAAAACAAGAACTGCTAATGAGGAACCACTAAAATAAGGTTACCAGATTTTAACATTGGTAAAGAGGGACATTGTGGGCGTGGCTTATTTTGTGGGTGTGGCTAGCTGGTCATGTGACTGAGTGGGTGTGGCTAGCTGGTCATGTGACCGGGTGGCCATGGCTATGTGTATAGGGTAAGGTGAACAGATTTTAACATTGGTAAGAGGGACACCATTGTGGGCGTGGCTTATTGTGTGGGCGTGGCTTGGAGGCCATGTGACTGGGTGGGCGTGGCTATGTGTATAGGGACTACTCAGAGGGCTGGAAAGTCATTTCTGACAGGTCCTCACACTTTTGACTGGTCCTCACACTTATGACCATCCTCACATTTATGCCCGTGCAGCATTCTTAACAACCATGTCACTCATTTCACAACCGCTTCTCTTCACCATGGTGACAAGATAGGGCAAAAAACGTAAAATGTGAGGACAGTCGTAAGTTCGAGGACTGGTCAAAAGTGTGAGGACCAGTCAAAAATAACTTTTTCAGCCCTCTGAGTAGTCCATATGCACAAAAGGACTAACCAGAGGGCTGAAAAAAGTCATTTCTGACAGGTCCTCGCACTTTTGACTGGTCCTCACACTTATGACCATCCTCATATTTATGCCCATGCAGCATTCTTAACAACCATGTCACTCATTTCACAACTGCTTCTCTTCACCATGATGACAAGATAGGGCAAAAATGTAAAATGTGAGGACAGTCGTAAGTTCGAGGACTGGTCAAAAGTGCGAGGACCAGTCAAAAATAACTTTTTCAGCCCTCTGAGTAGTCCATATGCACAAAAGGACTAACCAGAGGGCTGAAAAAAGTCATTTCTGACAGGTCCTCGCACTTTTGACTGGTCCTCACACTTATGACCATCCTCACATTTATGCCCGTGCAGCATTCTTAACAACCATGTCACTCATTTCACAACCGCTTCTCTTCACCATGGTGACAAGATAGGGCAAAAAACGTAAAATGTGAGGACAGTCGTAAGTTCGAGGACTGGTCAAAAGTGTGAGGACCAGTCAAAAATAACTTTTTCAGCCCTCTGAGTAGTCCATATGCACAAAAGGACTAACCAGAGGGCTGAAAAAAGTCATTTCTGACAGGTCCTCGCACTTTTGACTGGTCCTCACACTTATGACCATCCTCATATTTATGCCCATGCAGCATTCTTAACAACCATGTCACTCATTTCACAACTGCTTCTCTTCACCATGATGACAAGATAGGGCAAAAATGTAAAATGTGAGGACAGTCGTAAGTTCGAGGACTGGTCAAAAGTGCGAGGACCAGTCAAAAATAACTTTTTCAGCCCTCTGAGTAGTCCATATGCACAAAAGGACTAACCAGAGGGCTGAAAAAAGTCATTTCTGACAGGTCCTCGCACTTTTGACTGGTCCTCACACTTATGACCATCCTCACATTTATGCCCGTGCAGCATTCTTAACAACCATGTCACTCATTTCACAACTGCTTCTCTTCACCATGGTGATAAGATAGGGAAAAAAACGTAAAATGTGAAGACAGTCGTAAGTTCGAGGACTGGTCAAAAGTGTGAGGACCAGTCAAAAATAACTTTTTCAGCCCTCTGAGTAGTCCATATGCACAAAAGGACTAACCAGAGGGCTGAAAAAGTCATTTCTGACAGGTCCTCGCACTTTTGACTGGTCCTCACACTTATGACCATCCTCACATTTATGCCCGTGCAGTATTCTTAACAACCATGTCACTCATTTCACAACTGCTTCTCTTCACCATGGTGACAAGATAGGGCAAAAAACGTAAAATGTGAGGACAGTCGTAAGTTCGAGGACTGGTCAAAAGTGCAAGGACCAGTCAAAAATAACTTTTTCAGCCGTCTGAGTAGTCCATATGCATAAAAGGATACAGTAATTGAGAGGGATGAAGGAAGGGAAGGGAAATTAGAGTAGGAGTGACGGTTAAGAGAGGGAGGAAGAGAGGAGGAGAAGGAGAAAGGAAGAGGAAGTAGGGAGGAGAAGAAGAGGGGGGGAAGAGAAAGTAAGAAGGAAAGAAAAGAGAGGTGGTAGGTTTGAGGAGAAAGATTGCTGTACAATAAAAAAGATGAAAGGGAAGAAAGCCAACCCCAAACAAATATAAAGATATTAAGATAAAGAATGAATTGTTAAACTTTAAAGAATAAAAGAGAACAAATATGAATAAATAGCAATAATTAGAAACACACATACATACAATGTATTTTCTTTGAACAGAATATTTGGCTGGTTCACAAATTTAAACAGTGTTTAGTCATTTCAATTAAATTTACAATTTCTATATTTCCTTTTTGCCATATTTATTCCTCATCTATTTTTGTAAAAAACCAATATTACCCTTCATCCTCATCTCTAATCTTAATCAAATTCAATTTTTCCCTTCTATTCTATTTTATACCCCTTCCCATTGTCATCTATTTTTATATCCATCCTCACATTGGTTAATTATGTAATTATGTAATACAGTTGTTTAATACAAATTCAACATTTTAATATAAATCAATTAGTTATATAACTATCTTTTTTGTATATTAATCAATATGAACATGAATATTCCAATTATTTCCATGCAATCCAATTTCTTACAAATCAATTAATTATACTTACCAATAATAATAAACCAAATAATTTCCCCCATATATTCCTCCAAACCACAATTTAACCATTTCTGCTTTCAACACAGTATACAATTAATAATATCTCAATTATTACAATTCCCTAGTTAAAAAGAGCTTTTTTTTCTTTTGTGTTTTAAAATCTTGAACTCTCCTCTTTTGCCCTATATAATTTTCCATTGTTTGCACTTACCTTTTTTGGTGAGGAAAAGGAAAATAAATCTGCTGCCTAATTTTCCAACGTTGCAAGCAAACCGCAAAGCCAACAGCCTGTTTTACTTTCAGTTTCGTTTTGAGCTTGGTTTGCACAAAGAGGAAAAAAAAACTGAGCAATTTAGCAAGAGCAGAGCCCTGTGCAAATCAGCTGAGAGGGGGAAGCCGAGCTAATTAACGTAGGGCGGCCCTTTGAAGCCCCGCGGCAAGAGTTTAAACAGGTTTTTTCCCTCTAGCCATCAGCGGGGATTCAGGAGGCAGCCGGGAACCAGGAGGCAGAATGAAAAATCGGGACTTTTTTAAAACGCCGTGGGACGCGGGACAAATTGCTCAAAAGCGGGACTGTCCCGCCAAAAGCGGGATGTCTGGTCACCTTACACTAAAATAAAATGGTTAAAATAAATTCATGACTGGGTATGTTACTTGAATAAGTCATGCATATATGTATTGATACACTCAGGCATAGACAACAACAACCAGTGTGTAGTAACTAAGGTTACATTAGAATTGGGAAACTTTTCTTCTAGTCTTCCGTTAGGTATGGAAGCCAGTTGGCTTCCTGACTTAGAAAAAATATACTATTAAGTCTCTGAAAACCAAATTCTTGAATCAGAGAGACAATAAACTGAACACAGAGATTAGGGGATTGATTTATTCTCCAGAGCACCTGAAGGTAGGACAAGAAGCTTGTTAAAGAGACATCCAAACTGGAATTAAGGAGAAATTAATTGCTCTCACTGTCAGGATTTCATTACCCAGAGTCACCCAGAGTCGTGGGTGCTCTATCAATAGTGGTTTTCAAGAAAAGATTGGATATTTATTTGTACAGGAGGGTATAAGGATTCCTCTCTTGGGTAGAGGGATGAACTAGAAGACCTTGACGTCCTATGATTCTGTAATTCTAAGGCCTCTAAGCAGAGTTCAGCAAACAATTAAGACATTTAAAAAAAGTTGACAGAATCTTTCATTTTTCCAACATTTATTAATTTGTTTCTACATTTGTTCTTGAAGAAATTGAAATTCGGATTACATCAAAAAAATGAATTTGACAATATTAAAGTTTAGAGGTGACTACAATTAAACTTTAAGTTTTTAAATAAACACTTACATGCACATAAACACACATGCATTTCAAAGCAACGTGGAAAATAATAGGCAGAAATATTTGTCAGCAAGAATCAAATCACTGGCAAAGCATTCTTCCCTGCTGCTTCTCCTTTTTAAAAAAATGACAGTTTTTTTTTTCCAGGTCAGTAATTCTCTCTTAGCCTAGACAGTGAAATTGAAAACATTTATCCACTAACCAGCAGTGAAACAATATGATAGGTTATGGTCCATAACCTTCAGGTATACTTCACCTTATAGTGGTATGAGTCAGAAACATCATCAGTATCATCATCATCATCCACACATACATTTTGTTCTTATGATTATCAGTACATTCTTGTGATATGGATATTGTATTTTAGTGAAAAGGACACAAGTTCAAGAGTGGAATCACTCTACATGGATAACATCAAGATATATGCTAAAAGTGAATGAGATTTTGACTTGCTGATCCACCTGTACAGATCTGCAGTGAAGATAGAAGATAGCGGGGTGTCAGACTAGACAAGTGTGGCCTGATAATAGTAATGACAGGGAAGGTTGTTAAGACTGAACCACCAGTGGGTCAGATAGCTGACATACAGACCACTTACAAGTATGTTGGTATTCCACAGTCACATAGGAGAAGGAAGGAAGGAGGAAACATGGAAGACAGCAACATTTAAGTATCACCAAAAGATAAGACAGGCCCTAAAGAGCCAGCTCAATGAGAAGAACAAGACCCATGTCACCATATTCCCTGACAGTCATCAGATATCCATTGGTATAGTGAGCTGGTTAAAGGAGAATGTGGAAGCTGCTGATGTGAAAATTCAGAAGTTCCTCACAATGTATGGTAATTTCCACCCCAAATCCAAAATCCAGAGACTGGACACCAGCCAGAAAGAGAGCTGGCTGAGTCTGGTAAGGGTCAAAGCCACTGTCCTAGACAAAACCTAGAGCACCCGGGAGTACATCAGTCAGATGACATTCAAAGATTAACTGCTGAGGAAATTCCTCAGGCAGCAATAGACATGGGAGAAAGATCAAGAAGAGCAAGTGCCATGGCAAGATGAAATCCTGCATGGGATGTTCCGCTGAAAGATGGCAGATGTAGCTGACATTTTACCACTGGTTGAAAAAGACAGCTCTCCATAGATGCAGAGGTCTACTACACTAGATACTGTAGGTCTTGAGGTGCAGTTTGTGCAGGGAGGCCTCAGACACATTCCAACACATAGTGGCAGAGTGTAAGATTCAAGCAGAGACACCATACATTGAACAGCACAAGAAGTAATTGGCATTGTGTACAGGAGCATTTGTACAGGGTATGAACTAGATACTCTCAAGTCTAGAGCAGAGCATACCATCAACTTTCTTAAGATCCTAGATCCTTTATATCAGGGGTCTCCAACCTTGGCAACTTTAAGACTTGTGGACTTCAACTCCCAGAATTGGCTGAGGAACTCTAGGAGTTGAAGTCCACAAGTCTTAAAGTTGCCAAGGTTGGAGACCTCTGCTTTATATCAATAAAGCAAATAAGAAGATCTCGCTGGGCGAGATCATCCGGGCGAGATCATCTGTGGTTTTGGGGTGAAGTACCATCAGTACGCGGATGACACCCAGCTGTACATCTCCACCCCGGACCACCCCAACGATGCCCTTGAAGTGATGTCCCAGTGCCTGGAGGCCGTACGGATCTGGATGAGGAGGAACAGGCTCAGGCTCAACCCATCCAAGACCGAGTGGCTGTGGTTACCGACGTCCCGATATAGTCAGCTGGTGCCATCGCTGACTATTGGGGGCAAATCATTGGCCCCCACGGATAGGGCTCGCAACTTGGGCGTCCTCCTGGATTCACGGCTGTCTTTACAAGAGCATGTGACGGCCGTGACCGGGAGGGTTTTTCATCAGGTTCGCCTGATTCGCCAGTTGCATCCCTATCTAGATTGGGACTCCCTACACACAGTCACTCATGCCCTCGTTACCTCTTGTCTGGACTATTGCAACGCTCTCTACATGGGGCTCCCCTTGAGGTGCACTCGGAGGCTCCAACTGGCGCAGAGTGCGGCCGCGCGGGTGGTGATGGGAGAGACATGGAGTTCCCATGTAACACCTCTCCTGCGCGAGCTGCACTGGCTCCCAGTGGTCTTCCGAGTGCGCTTCAAGGTTCTGGTTATCACCTTTAAAGCGCTCCATGGCTTAGGACCTGGTTATTTAGGGGACCACCTGCTACCACCAATAGCCTCCCACCAGCCAGTACGCTCCCATAGAGACGGGCTCCTCCGGATGCCAACAGCCAAACAATGTCGGCTGTCGGCCCCTAGGGGGAGAGCCTTCTCTTTGGGGGCACCTACGATCTGGAACGAACTCCCCCCGGAGATACGGAGGAGCCCGGATCTGCGCACCTTCCGCCTTGTGCTTAAGACCCTTCTATTTCATCAAGCTGGCCTGCCTAAATCTTCCCCCTTTTTAAATGTGGAAATTTTAAATTTGTTTTAATTATAGGGTCATGGGTAAGGCGTTTTAAATTGGGGAGCCGTTTTGGATTTAATTCTGTTTTAAACGTATTTTAATGTTTATATTGTATGTTTTTAATCTTGGCTGTTCACCGCCCTGAGTCCTTCGGGAGAGGGGGCGGTATAAAAATCTAATAAATAAATAAATAAATAAATAAATAAAATAAATAAAGATGGCCATACCTGGAGAGAGGAAACATACCACAGGTATGTTAAGCATAAACTTCCAATTTAGTATTCAGAGTATGAGTAGTTTTCAAAGTTAAGCAATTTTTTATTTCTATTTTTTAATTATTTATTTGTAAAATGTATATCTTACATCTTTTTTTAAGAGCCTCAAAACTCAGTTAAGCCCTTTTCTTCTTTCCCAAGCACTCTTACCTCCTGGCCACTGCCTGGACAAGTCCCCACAGTCTTCTTGGTGAGGCTTTTGTGTTTTGCCATTGCCTGCTCCTAGGGCTGAGAAAGAGTGATTGACCCAAAGTCACACAGCTCGCTTTGTGCCTAAGGTGGGACTAGAACTTACAGTCTCCTGGTTTCTAGTTTGATGCCTTAGCCATTACACTAAATTTTGTCCCATCTCTACAGAGATTGATAGTCACATTTAAACACTTCAGTCTGGAATGGGGGAGCTCCAAGCCGTACAAAAATGGGGCTCTAGAAATTCATGTGGTTTGGAATTTGTTCAGTCCTGAGCAGGAAAGAGATTAAGCAGTGCTCATCAATTCAAAAGAATAACCAATATACTGGTTGGAAACAAAGTGAAATCCTGCCCTATTTTCCTAATAAAACTGGAAAGCCCGTGTTTAGTATTAGGTAAGAGTTGAAGCATATTTTAGTCTAATATAAGACCTGCAGCCTTTTCAATGATATGAATTGCTATATTATCAAGAAAAATTCTTTTGAGGAGCATCCTAAAACCCAGGGGTCAGATAATTATGCTTTAGGATTAATAGCTCATCTATTCTATTAAATGACAAATTCAGTAAAAAAAAATATTATGAAAATGACTATAATTTTATGATAATGTATTTTGTGAAAGGCAGTGACCCAAGATGTAGGGTATTTAGGTTTTTTATTATTATTTTTATTTATTTTTATTATGAGGCATGAATGGGGAATCGTGCGAGGTTTTTCAGACCGCAGACTTCATGAGCAGCATGGAAAAAGATGAGAGGGAATAGACTTTATTCACAGAGGTATGAGAGAAGCATAGCAGAGTTAAAGACCATCACAATTATTTGCCACAAATTGAAGGCTCTTTCCTCTTGCTATCTTCGAGACCGCCTGCTGCCACCGACGATCTCCCATCGACCCGTGCGCTCCCACAGAGAGGGCCTCCTCGGGGTGCCATCAGCCAAACAGTGCAGGCTGGTGGCCCCCAGGGGGAGGGCCTTCTCTGTGGGGGCACCTACCCTCTGGAATCAATTGCCTCCAGAGATAAGGAGAATCCAAGACCTCGGTGCCTTCCGCCGTGCCCTTAAAACCTTCCTTTTCCAGCAAGCCGGGCTGGCCTAATTTTTTTTAAGTGTTTTTAAGTGTTTTGTTTATTGTTTTTAATTAATGGGGCCAAATTTATATATGTATATTTTAACTGTATTTTAATATTTGTACTTGATGTTTTTACTTGGCTGTTCACCGCCCTGAGTCCTCAGGGAGAAGGGCGGTATACAAATTCAAAATAAAATAAAATAAATAAAAATAAAAAATAAAAGATATATTAAACCTTAATATATTTATATATTACCAACACAAGCTATTTAGGATACCTAGTTAAAGAAAGGGAAAATAAACATTTGAATAATGAATGAATAAAAACATTTTTAATTATTTATTGATCTCAAAATCCTTAATGATTTTAAAGCACTAGGAATTATTTTTAAACGTACATATGGTGATATGGAAAAGAAAGGGCACATTTAGCACAGCTAAATTTCCACTGGGAATTGCACATTTATTTGACCCAGAAGATCCCCAAATGCTGAACATTTTGGCATTATGTAATAAAATAACATTTGAATTAAATCAGATAAAGTTAATTTGCAAAATGTCAGTAAGCAAAACAATTAGATTCATTCTGCATAATGGCTTTTTGACTTTGTCTTTGCTGAAATATAATCAGTGGTTGGAATGACGTGCTCTTATCTAGCACTGCTAGAAAAGCAAACACTAGGTTATCTGGAGGGTTTAATAACAGATAATAATTCACTTTCTTTATCCAGAAATATTATATTATATGTTGCTTCCCAGAATTCTCCTAGATTTTCTAGGCCAGTATGAAATTATGGGTAAATTTGACAGAATACAGTTCCTTTGTACTCCTTGATGTATAACCAGAGGTGGGTTTTAGCAGGTTCTGACCAGTTCTGGAGAACCGGTAGTGGAAATTTTGAGTAGTTTGGAGAACCGGTAGTAAAAATTCTGACTGGCCCCGCCCCCATCTATTCTCTGCCTCCCAAGTCCCAACTGATTGGGAGGAAATGGGGATTTTGCAGTAACCTTCTCCTGGATTGGGGAGGGAATGGAGATTTTACAGTATCCTTCCCCTGCCATGCCCACCAAGCCACGCCCCCAAGTCATGCCATGCCCACCAAGCCATGCCCACAGAACTGGTAGTAAAAAAATTGAAGCCCACCACTGTGTATAACCCTAAGCCTAACCTACATATAAAGATAGGAATGCAGTAAAACATTCAGACAGGAATTTGGTGCACACACACATATATAAACATTTTGGAGATTCAAGATAAATTATATATTAGCCACCTTAAGCTTGTATGAGTATGACTCATGCACTTTTCAATATATGTTTAGACTGCAGTAGCACATTCTACACAGGGCTGTCTTGAAATCAATCTAGAAATTGCAATTGGTTCAGAATGCAGTGGCCAGACTGCCGGTGAGAATAACATCTGTGATACAGTCATTGTGTTGGTTGCTAATAGGTTTCCAGATCCAATTCAAAGTGTTGGTATTAACCCATAAAGGCCTACTTTTGCCTTCTGCTTTCCTCCAGGACTGTCTCACTCAGCGAAAATACATCTGATTTGGAGAGTTTTCCCAAGGATGATTTCGGTAGGTAAGTAGGGAGAGAGAGGGAGTGGGGGAAGAGAGAGAGAGAAGGGAAAAACCCATAGAGACAGGCTTCTCTTGACATCTTAGCATACTTCCCCCCCCCTGAGATTTATTTGGCCCCAAACTTGTTGACATTTCAGAAAAATAAAAATAATAATAAAAAAAGTTCTGTTTCAATAGGCATTTGAGTGCTAGTGATGGGCTGCTTTTTTGTTTTGGTTAGATTTTAATTCTTGTTATTGATTTTACTGATGCAGTTTTTGGAGAGATTGAAGAACTTTGGTTCTTGCTATGTATTTGAAGGAAAGAGTTATTAATTAGTTCAGGGTCTTCAATTCCACCCATGTGCATTGAGTGTTCATCTCAAACAGGATGTTTTTCCTAGTTCACCTCTGCTCATCAGTCCATAATTTAAGAAAAGATTTGTATCTTCAACCTAATAGCTTCCAGAAATGGAGCTGAAAAAGATTCCTTAGTATAACAGAGTCCTACAGTTAATAGTGTGCACCCCTTTTCCGCCCAGTACGCTCCCATAGAGAGGGGCTTCTCAGGGTGCCGTCAGCCAAACAGTGTCGACTGGCGGCCCCCAGGGGGAGAGCCTTTTCTGTGAGGGCACCCACCATCTGGAATGAGCTCCCCCCAGAGATACAGAAGATCCCGGATCTGCGCACTTTCCACCGTGCCCTCAAAACATTCCTGTTTCAGCAGGCTGGCCTGGCCTAACTTTCCCTTTATATTGCTTTTGATTTTGTTTTAAACTGGGATGTCTTGAATTATCTAGGACCAGAGTGTTTAGTATATTTTAATTGGTTTTTTAACGTTTGTATTACATGTATTTTATCTTTTGCTGTTCACCGCCCTGAGTCCCTCGGGAATAGGGCGGTACATAAATTTAATAAATAAATAAATAAATAATATATCTGGTTTTTTTCTTTTAGGTGATTTGCATACAATATATTCTGCAAACAAGTTGTTTGATGCATTAATATGGATCTTATTTCTTATATCTTTATTTTTTGAACACATTATCAGCACAGCCTTAAAAACTTGGCTATATACCTGGACCTAGGGTTTGGAATGTGCTAAGAGCCCCGTTACTTGGCTTTACTATTCGTTGATTAAACTAAGATGATTAAAGGCCTGGAGACTAAAACATATGAAAAACGGTTGCAGGATTTGGCTTTGGCTAGTCTAGAGAAAAGAAGAACTAGGGGGGACATGATAGGAGAGGTCCAGTATTTGAGGGGCTACCACAAAGAGGAGGAGGTCAATTTATTTTCCAAAGCACTAGAGGGCAGGATAAGAAACAATGGATGGAAACTAATTAAGGAGAGAAGCAACTTGGAATTGAGGAGAAACTTCCTAACAGTGAGGACAATTAGCCAGTGGAACAGCTTGCCTTCAGATGGTGGGGGTGCTTCGTCAATGGAGGTTTTTAAGAAGAGACTGGACAGTCACTTGTCTGAAATGGTATAGGATCTACTGCTTGAGCAAGGGGCTGGACTAGAAGACCTCCAAGGTCCCTTCCAGCTCTAGTCTGATTCTGATTAATCATCAAACTGTTGTTTGCATTTATTTATTTTGTGGATGTTGTTTTATAATCTTAGAATTGTAAGCCATTCAGAGTCACTTGGTTGAGTTGAGGAGCTATAGAAATTGAATAAACAAACAAACAAACAAACAGCATTATGTAAGTGCTTGTTTCAAAGTCACCTTGTATAAGGAATTAGAATTGCATGATCAGGTGTTCTTTCTTAATTCAGATATGAATGCAGTATGTACTACATAGCCTAGATAGATATTTTGTTTAAAGATAGAACTGATTAGATAAAAAGGAAAGAGTTAGTTTACATTGGAATTTAAATCTCTAGATACAATGGAGTCAACCTGGAATGGTGCTACAGCTGCACCAATGGTGCAGCTAGAACCCCACTGTCACCACTAAGTTTTCTCAAAGCTGAAGGGATATAAGTAGAACTTTATTTTATCTGTCTGCCTTCAATGTTATTCATACCTCTTATAACTGACAATAAAGTCTTTAAGAAACTTCACACAGTTGTATGTTTATTGAATCTGATTTTCTTACTTGTTGCCTCAGGGTGAGAAGGTTTCATCATAGCTTTACTAAAGTTTGATTGCGTGGCAGCAGATATATACATGACAAAAGTGTACACCCACACATACAGACAGAATCTTGGAAGGCATTCAACAGCTTCTGTTATATTTATGTCAGAATGGGGACATATATGTCAAGATGAGTATTTAATGCTACACTGCAACTACTTTTTTCCTTTGCATATGTTAAGACATAATTATGCAGAAAAGTTACTTAGCAGCTGAGGTTGAGCAAGTTTTGCTCTGTAAATTCTCGCATGGTCTGTCTAGAAAGAAAATTACTTAGCAAGCTTTGTGTATTGTATTATTGTACTGTAAATCACTGTCATCTTTCAGCCTTTTATCTGTATTCCTACTTGTAATAATTAAGAAAAAGGATAGTGTGAATTGTCTAACTCTTGTTAAGGAGAGGGCAAAGACAGCTGCTACACACTAAAAAGAAATTTTCCCTTAAAAATATTTTTAGCAAAGGGTCAATTGTCTGGCTGGCAGTTTTTGACAAGATATGTCCTCAGACTATCTCCAAGTGTTACTTGCTAAGGACCTGCCTTATTAAAAAATGTCTCTATCAATTGTCAGATGTTGTGAACAAGTCACCGCTAAGAGGTGCTATCAAACCATCTTCAGGTGTTATAGTTTACAGTTCATGTCCTTTAAGAAAGGTGGCAAAAGCCTTGGATGTTTTCAAACTCAACATAGACCTAAGACCAAAATACTAGGACTGTGTTGCACAGCTACTGATTCCAAGAGATCTATCTACTACCATTTCTGGAGTACTTAGAAAGCTAAAAGGACGGGTTTCCGGTTGGCACCACCTGGCGTCGCGGACGGTTTTCTTGGACCGCCAGCCCTGCTATTCCGTTCGAGCCGTTCTGACAGCGCTAATCAGCTGTCAGACGGCTTAAAAACCTCTCCTTCAGGAGAAGAAGGAAAGGAGAGCCGGTGGGTGAGGGTAGAGCTCCCCGGGAGCCCCTGGAGTAATTCCAGGGGCTTGGAGGGTGAGAGCTCCCTGTTCAGCCCACTGAAGCTCCGGATCCGTGGTGACTCCGTTTAAACGGAGCCAGACGCCGGCGACCAACTCTGCTGCCAAGAAGAAGATTAACTGATTTCAAAAAGCAGACAGAACGGAAGCAGGAGAACAAGCTTTTGCAAGTATATGCTTAACTCCTGGGATACATTGTTTCTATTTGATTTTGCCGAGCTGGAGCTGGAAATGGCGTCTTTGTGGGTGTGAAAGTGAAAGTAGGAAATGAAAGTGCTTGTTAATAGACTTTTGCTCAGAGACTGGATTTAAACTGCTGGATTTGAGAGCTGGGTCTAGAAAAGACTATCTTGCTTGATAAATTACAAATAAATTTGAGAAAGTTGTTTGAGAGACTTTATGGCTGTGAAAAGAAAATTTCTTTTAAAATAATATGGCTTCCAAGAAAGGAGTTTCTGAAAGTGGAGGCTCTGTAATGGCGTTAGAAATGACACAGAGAACTGAAACACAGAGCCAGAAGGCTTTTTTCAGAGACTTTGCAGAATTTATAAAGGAAGCCATGAATAACCAAATTGAAATTATTAATAACTTTACAGCAATCATGGAACAAAAACTTACAGAACTGGTGGAGGATAAAAAAGTAACTGATGATGTTTTTGAAGGAAAGCATAAAGACAATATAGGAGACATTTTGATCAAGACAGAGAAGCTGGAACTGGCTGACCTTCAAGAATCTTCAAACCTTCTTCCTGCCCTTTTGGAATTAACTGACAGAACTTTTCAAAAATATAATTTGGAGCAGAAAGAAGAAGAAACTGATCAGCTCTATGAGGTCTCGGAGGATTTGGCAGAGGCTTTCACACAATTAATTGAAATGCAGCAATGGATTTTTCTTTGCAAACTGATCGAGTTAATTCTTTGGTCTATGAACTGACTGTCTATACAAGCAAGAAGAGTTGATATGGGGGCTCTAAACCAGAGGAAATGGTTTTGAGAAAGGGACAAGTCTTAAAGATACATCAACCCCCACTTAAAATTCAAAACCTCCTCAAAATAAAAGAAGGAGGGAGGAAGAAAGATTGGAAAAAAAACAGAAAGAAAGGAAGAAGGGAAGATTAATTTTTTCTGGCCTAATTATTGATGTATTAATGATTAACTACAATGATTATTGTTAAAAATATTTGAATATTGAGAACAAAAGCAGGAGGAATAGCCAAATGATTAAGTATGTATTATCTACTAGTGTTTGTTATTGGTTTTTTTTTAAAAAAAATTCTTAGGGCTAAAGGATTATATGTTATTTTGTGTTTAAAGGGAGGTTGATGAATAATCTGTAGAAGGGGAGTTAAGGGGTCTAGGGAGTTTTAATGTCTTGCATTAATTTAGCATATTTTAGTGTATGCTTCGTAAAATCTATACCCTGTTTTTCTTCTGGAAAGTCGGGGGAGGGACGAGGGACGGGGGGGTTGCACAAATGTCTAATTGATTTGCTTGATTTGTTTGAATTTTTTTAAAAAAAACAATAAAAAATTTTTGTTCAAAAAAAAAAAAAAAAGAAAGCTAAAATGACATGGACTGGTATGTCTTTTTCTCTGCAACTCTCCTAATAGTTATCCAATAAAATCCTTCTGGCTTTTTACCCAGGTTTAGGTGTCTTTGAATCTTAAATAGCTTATTGGCTCCTGTCTGGCCAACCCAGGATGTTACGCAGAAAAAAGCCAATATTTTTTTTCTCCAACTTCCTGTAGGATGAGAAATAATGGATTTAAGCTACAAAAAGGTAGATTCCAGTATAAAGAAAAACACTTTCTGATGTTAAGGCCAGTTTGACAGTGGAATCAAATACTCAGAGAGGTGATGAGAGAGGCTAAATAGCCATCTGTTAGTGTTATGTATTGTATATAGTGTTTAGTTGTCCATTGAAGATCTCATTCTGGTCCTCTATGGGAGTGGGAAAATACTCTCTCCTGATTCGTTGTTTGGCTGATCAGTCCCCTATAAAAGGAGCTGTGTCAGCCAGGAAGTTCAGTTGCCTCACAGGCAGTATTAAATAAAGAGCTGTTAGAAATCACTCTGGCCTCGCCTCCATTCTTTGCCCAGAACTTAACAGTTAGGGATGTTATAATTTTATTTCTAGCACATAATCGGGACAAAATTGTACTCACCAACCTAAATGACCTTTTCCAACTATATATTTCTACATAGCTCTATTTCTTTTTTATTTGATACGGTATCCAGCATAAAGGTTCTAGTAAGTATAACAAGCATAACATTAGGACTTCTGTATCTGTGTTGCAAATTATATAACTGATTGGACAGATTTACACAATTAATGAAAAATTTACTCCTAACTATTCAGTCAGCATATCAATGAATTACAGGTAATCCTTGATTTACTACCAATCATTTAGCATTTGTTCGAAGTTACAACAGCACTGGAAAAAGCAACTTACAACTGGTACTCACACTTACAACCATTGCAGGATCTCCATGGTCATGTGATCCAAATTCAATTTGGCAATTGGCATATATTTACGATGGTTCCAGCATCCTTGAATCATGTGATTGCCATTCATGAGCTTCCCAGTCAACTTCTAACAAGTCAATGAGGGAAGCTGGATTTGCTTAAAGGCCATATGATTCACTTAACTGAGTGATTCGCTTAACAACCATGGCAAAAAAGGTTGTAAAATCCAGCATGACTCACTTATCAACCTCTCGCTTAACAATGAACATTCTGGTCCCAATTGTGGTCACAAATCAAGGACTACCTGTAGTAAATAGCAAAGTGTTTGGGACCATTAGTTCCTAAATTTCGATCAGTATGTAGGTTTGGACACCTCAATCTCAAACAAAAGGTAAAGATGGATATGGTGATTAGAATTGTTATTTAGGAAGCTTGGGAAACCAAAACTTGGGAAATTGGATTAAGTCCACCGGAAGGCACAGATATCACATTTTCTGTCTATATAAATGATGTGGATAAACTGTGCTTGTGACAGGAATTCACCGACTCACAAAAATGGGGGAACTGATATACATATTTTAAAATTTTTAAAATTCTCTTCAATAGAGCCAACAACATGCTCCATTTTGCAAGCCAATCCAAAATTCTTCAAATACGTGCTGTTTCTATTAGAAATTAAGAAAGAAAAATAAAATACAAGATTTGGGGTTAATAATCTGTGCCGTCTGATAATAACTTTGTTTTCAGGTATATCGTTTGCAGGTTTTCTTGCTATTTTTCATTCTACATTTTTGACATTAAGTTTTCAATGGTCCTAACCTGCAGAATCTGAAGGAGCTATAGATCACAAATTCATACTGTTAAAAGTGAGTAGAAGAGATCTGTTCTTGTAACACCTTGCAGACATATGGGGGAGGACCAAGGTCTCCTTATTTATAGAACATATGGATGACTAAAAACGGAGAACTTGGAGTTGCAGAGAGTGTACTGTCACCAGTAAGTGGCTATTAATAAGTCCAATAGCTCGGTCTGAGTTCTATGTAGCAGTGCATTTTTCAGCTCTTAGTGGTGAATTTAAAATGTATAAAGTGATAAAGGCAGTGTATAAATTTTGGAAGGAGGGAAAAGAGAGCAGGGATCAGTGACTTACAGTTTGCAGGATTGAGATGTATTTATTATTCATGTTGTTTTCCCATAAATTTATATGTATATACGCCAAGAAATCTAATATGCTGACACTGACAGTAATGAATCTGAAATATGGCAAACAATAAAAGCATACTTCAAAAATGATTGCATTTACAGGCAGAAATAAAATATTAAGGAGTAAGAATTTGATACAGCAAAATGTATAAAACACAATGGTGCTCTTCGGTTTTATTGTGTATGTTGTACATTACAGAGCCCCAATGGAAAGTGTCCTGACCTACTTTCATATGGTAATTACAGCTATTCAGTTCTTTTTAAAAAAAACAATCTTTGTCCCAAGGTGAAGACAAGATACAGTACATGAAAACACTGAGGTTCTGCAGTGAGAAAATAGCCAGAACAATTCTGGAAGGAGCATAAAGCATGGGTTTTATTGGAATTGTTGCAGGAACAGATGGGCTTCAAATGATAGCAACTGATACAACTCAGGTATCAATGCCTGCACATTTATATTGATACCCCAGATGAAGAAGTGGAAGGGATGGATACCATAGTTGTAGATACTAATATTGTAGAAGACATTTTAAAATGATCTCAATAGAATAGGTAAAGAAAATTACAGGATGAAATTAAAGACAAATCTTAGTATGATACATTCAGAAAACAGAAATTGAAGGCACTTTTATAAAATGGATGTTTCAGGCTTAATAATCATATGAGAAAAAGATCTCAGAATACTATTCAGATTACATATAAATCAGCAATATAATATAACTAGGGAAAAATAGATATAATTTTAGGCTGCATCAGTAGCAGAAAATCTTAGCTTTTGGAACAGGAGAAAGGATAGGATAGCACACTTCAAGTATGTGAATGAATTGAAGGAGACCTTCAGTTCACGTTCTACATTACGTTCTATATCACTTCTTAGTATGCAGGATTGTTGATTTAAATTCCTGGAAAATTCCAACTGAAACTTTAAAGAAATGTTTCAATAACAAAGAACAGACTGACAATGGAACCTATCACCCAGAGAGATAGTTGTCTTCCCTTCAATGGATATATTCAATTTACAATTTTACATTGGGGGAGGGGCTGGACCCAGTAGGTTAGGTTAAATAACCTCATATTAATATATTAACATTACTAAATATATCTAAAGTGTACTGGAGCAAATCCCAATTGCTGAACATGTTTTTTTTTTTAATCAAGTTTTATTGGTGCCCCTCCCCCCCCACATTCATACACATCTTTTTTGAACAGAGTATTGGTCATATCTTATCTTATACAATTAATCAAATAAAATACATTTTACTCAATTACAATTTTTGCCACAATTTTCTTTTTTTCCTTTTTTTAATCATATCTCAATATTTATTTGCTTACTTATATAAACAACATCTTCATTCGCCCTCAAATTCTAATTTTCCTGCTTATTCACATTTATTCTCTTTTATTTTTTAACCATTCATTCTTTATCTTAGTATATTTATATACTGTATTTTGGGGGTTGCTTTTCTTCCATTTCATCTTTTTTGTTGAACAACAATCTTTCTTCTCAATCCTGCCATCTCCCTCTCTTCTTTCCTTCTTACTTTCTTTTTCCCTCCTCTCCTGGTCCTCTCTACTTCCTCTTCCTTTCTCCTCCTCCTTTCTTCCTCCCTATCTAGCCCTCTCTCCTACTCTGATTTCCCCTCTCTTCCATCCCTCTCTCTTCTCCCCTTCTCTTCCATCTCTCTACTTTCTGCTCCTCTTTCATCTCTCTCTATTGCTGTATTCATTTTCAATTTAATATTTTCCACTATGGTGTCCAGGCAACCCTGATCTTTCTCATTTATTAAAAATATTACTCGAAATTCCCCTCCTCTTTTTAATTATTAACAAATATTTCAACTTAGTGCATTTTTTCCTTGAAACCTTTGTTAAAATAATCTTCCAACCCTTGCTTTTTTCCCTTTAACACTGTATTTCTTCCGTTTTACTTCTTACAAGTCTGTCATTTACATCATTTACTAACATTTCATTTTCATTCAATTTTACATTTCAATTTCAATTCCCATCTTAATTTCAATTAATTCTTTTGTTGCTTTTATTTCTCTCTACTTAGTGCTTCCTCCAACATCAAAAACATAGTTCATTTTTTTCACATTTCATCTACTGATCTATTTTACATTAAACAGTATTTTCACATATAATTTCTACAACTAACATCCTTCGCTTTATTAACATATTAATATTTTCACTGACTCTTAACCATTTTCTCTTAGACTCCCCACAGTTCCATTTCTTGATGCTTTCCTCCCTTTCTCCCATTCCTTTACCTTCTTCTTTTCCTTTTCTTATTTCTCCCCTTCAACCTCTTTTCTTTAATTTTAACTCTGTTAATTTTTCATCTCACTTTCCCCATTTATTTCTCTTCTTTTCATATTTGAGATGTAGTTTCCCTTATCTATTTTTATTCTGTCACTGTTAAACTCAGTGTAATCATCTTTATCTTTATTTTCAATTGTTTCCTTTTCAATATTATCTCCTTGTTTCTTTTGTTCTCATTCAACTTTTCTCTTCTTTCTTTTTGCATTCTAACCAATCCTCTGTTTCCTTATTTCCCTTAAATGCTTCTCTTATTTTTTGAAACATCTCCCTCAGTATCTCATATTCATCCTCCCAATACTCCATATTTTCAGTTTAAAAGGCTAGGATTTTTAAATTTATTCTTTTCATTTACATATACTTCAGGTTTCAAAGTCCATATAATGTCCTTTTTTTTTAAATGTCCAATTCAAATATTCACTTGAGTCAACACAATTTCAATCTATGTCCTTCACTTCTATTTAATCTTGCTTCAGCTGCACGAATATGTACTCCCACGTCTCTTTCTCACGCTCTTTCTGCCAGCAGATGTCTTTCTCTGATTCACAAATCTTCTAGTAAAACGTATCCATTTTGTAATCCACAAAAATGCTTACTTTCTCTTATCCAAATTAAATCCTTTTATTATTTAAAAAATACTTTTCTGTCTCCTTTTTCCTTGTCTTATATATTTTTTTCCTTTCGAAATCCAATTTTAAGTCCAGGTGGAATTTTTAGGGCTTTAGGTTTGATTTTAAAGTTCCTCTCCCCCCCCTCTGCTTAAGTTCCTCTTAATTGGTGTGCCAATTAGCCACCAATTTATCGCTGGGATTTCTTTAAGCTATTAAAAGTTTTTTTTTCTTTTTACCTGTGAGTTGGCCAATTACTCACCCGGTAACAATACTCTGTTCAAAACTCCGCTCCTGCACATCTCTTAGTCTGGTTGCCCCACATCTCTTAGTCTGGTTGCCCGTTTGTAGTGGATGTAATGGCCGCCTCCCCCACCACCGGGTCAAAGTGCTGCCTCCGACCGTTCGAGGAATTTGCCTGTTCCTCTTTGGTCTTCTGAGGCGCATCTCTCTCTCCCCCGTCCCTACAAGACGGTTTTGGTCCGAAGACCCCCCAACAGTGGTTTGTCTGCCTGGGTTTTCGTGAAGCTCAGCAGAGCTTTGCTATTTCCCAGCCAGTGTCACTGCGATGCTTCCGGTTTCCATAGCTGAACATGTTAATATTTTGGATTAAGATGTAATTTCAGCAGACTTCATGTAAGAATCTGTATGTCCTTTTATAATGCCAGTATGGTTCCCATATTAATAACGATTCAGGAGAAATAATTTAGTTGCAGGAATTCTCAATCTTTCTATAAAGATTTAATGCTTAGAAAACTGTGATAGTCATGCATCAAAAAGCATTGAGAAATGACAGTAGGTCCAGAAGGCAGCAGGTTGAGTAGTTATGAGTGTGCTTAAGCATACCATTCTAACATATCTACTTCAAGATACTTACGGGTTTCTGTTGGCTTTTGGGTTCAATTCAAGGTTCTGTTGTTCAACTTTAACATCCTCATCATTTAGAATTTGGATATCTGCAGGACTGCCTTCTTCCATCAGCCTGGGTCCTTTCTCTCAGTGGCTGTCATCTACAGAATCCTCCAAAACATGTCTTTTTATTTGCAGCAATCCTGCTTTGGAATGGCTTGATCTAGTGTTTCACCCTTAGCAAGTTGAAGATGTGTGGACTTGGTAGTACAGGGTTTAAGGCACCCTGTTATTAAGCTGGTTATTAAGACCAGCTGCCTGCAATTACTGCAGGATTCGAATCTCGCCAAGGCTCAAGGTTGACTCAGCCTTCCATCCTTTCTAAGGTAGGTGAAATGAAGACCCAGTTTGTGGGGGCAATAAGCTGACTTTGTATAAATATACAAAAGGATAAAGGCTATTGCTGAGCACTTTGTAAGCCGCCCTGAGTCTTCGGAGAAGGGCGGCATATAAATCAAATTAAAAATAATAATAATAATAATAATAAAAAAAAAACTCCCAGAATCCTCCAGCCAGCTAGCTGGAAAATTCTGGGAGTTGAAGTCCACACATTTTTAACTTGCCAAAGTTGAGAAACCCTGGCTTGATCAAAATAATCAGTTCACTCCAGGCTTTTAGCATGTCAGTTAAAACAAGGCTCCTCCATCTGGCCTCAGATATGGAGTGTTATGACTGACTGCTCCATCTGGTGAGAAATAGTGTTTAATTTTTAGTCTACTGGCTGTAGTATTTCCAGCTTTTTACATTTTTTTTTCTGTTCATTTGCCTTGTTAAACTAATTGCATTTAATGTAAATATATCAATATGGGAACGAATCAGCTTCTATTGGAACAGTTTATAAGTCTGGAAAAATAAATAAAAATAAAGGATTCCCTTCAGTTTAGGCAGCTGCCAAAACACCTGACAGGATCATACATTCACACTGAGAACAAATTCTGTGTGCCAAAGTCTGCCTGGATTTAGTCACCATTTTATAGATGTTCTTCCCCTAATAATGACAGCAGAAAAAATGTAACACTGCAATGGTAGGCATTTCAACAATGAAGCAGCAGTTGTGTCTGGCAAATTTCATGCCTGAGATAAACTTCATGTGATTGTCTCTGGGAAAATGGTCTCTGTGATATGGTACTTCAACAAATTGCTTAGGAGAGACCATTCTAGGTGCTATAGAGAGCCATAGCAATTAGAGAATGCAATGGTGGCTACACATTTCTTTAAGCATTTTTTGTTCTTTCACAATCTGAAACTAGTATCCTGGTTTGCATTGAGATTCTATATGATGGTGGTAGATGGTGACAGTCAGTTTGGTGTATTGGTTAGGACATTAGCTAGAGACTTCAAGCCAATTGGGTGACCTTGGGCCAGTCACTCCCTCTCAGCCCTAGGAAGAAAGCAATGACAAACCAATCTTGCCAAGAAAATGGCAGTGACTTGCCCTGACCCTCACCAGAAAACAACAATGGCTCAAAGGCACAACAATATAATAAGACCTTGACATCTGGTATCTAGTCAGGGTAAGAGTGCAAGATATCTGATTTCTACAACAAGAGATATCTTCATTTTTTTTGTTTCCCTGCAGTTTTGATCACATAATCTGGAATAATGAAGAAGTAATGTTATAGCAAAATAGGTATCCAAAATAGTTGTGCTAAAGGGATAGTATGTCTACAAAGATGCCAAATTCTAGGAAATAGAAATTCAACGGATGGAGCTGTAAAAATCAGAAACAGAGGGCAAGAATATAAACTATTCACTGCAACTCCACTCATGGGCATTTTCTTTCTATTTTTTTTTTTTAAATTTGATTTATATGCCGCCCTTCACCGGAGACTCAGGGCGGCTTACAGTGCGTTAAGCAATAGCCTTCATACTTTTGTATATTTTATACAAAGTCAGCTTATTGCCCCCACAAACTGAGTCCTCAATTTACCTACCTTAGAAAGGATGGAAGGCTGAGTCAACCTTGAGCCTGGCAAGATTCGAACTTACTTTAATTGCAGACAGCTGGTGTTAAATTACAGTGCTTTTAGTCTGCAGAGCTATCCAGGCTCCTATTTGTGTATTAGTTTTGAACTTTTGAGTGTGTCAATCTTGATAATTGCTATCCAGTATTGCTATGATTAGGAGCTATGAAGCTGCAACAGTTGGTGATGCATAAAAAAGACTATATACCAACTGGAGATTTTCTTTGTTGAAAACTAGTTTTTAAATATATGACTATTTGTAAATTAGGTTAAATTTCATATTAAATTGATTCTTCTGTTCAGCCTAGTTTTAATTTGCTGGTCATTCCTAATTATGTAGACATAACCATATTTAAATTGAATATATCAATACCTAGCTAAAAAAAACATTCTAACAAAAACATACAAAAACTGTTGTGTTGTTTCCCTTCTGGGTTCTACTTTTTGAAATTACAAATTTCAGTAAGTCAGCATTTTCAAACTTTTCAATGTAGCAGTATGAAACAGTTAAAGCACACTACTTTTGTTTTAAACAGAAAGATTTCCAGTGGTATAATTGTCATTTTATAAGAAAAGCCTGGAGTAATATGCAAAATTGTTTTACAGTTTAGCATGGACCAATGATAGCAGAATCTTAATTTGCTATTTTCCTTTGTGCTTCCACACTAGTCCAAGAATGAGTAAAATGCAGTGAATAAAAAAATAATATAAGTAAGTCAAACACCCAGCATACAGTATAAGGTTGCATTAGTTTCCTAAAACACTAGGCTTGTACCAAAAAAATACATAAATAGCAGTATAGGCAATTATTGCTTGTTCAAAATATTATCGTATTCTAATTTTGAAGGAAACTATTTGGAATCAACAAAAATCACCTTAACTATGTATTATATTGTCATATTGGTGATAATATCTACAACCAGCAGCTGTGACTGTGTTAAACCATGTCGGAGGGAAATCTTCTTTGACAGTCTTGGAAGGCTGAAAAAAACCCCTTCCTACTCTGGCTTCAGATATGATGTTATGAAATATGATTAAAGAAAAGCAGAGATGATCAATGATTGAACAGTTTTCTTCTTTTTGTCAACAAGATTATGGGAAAACCCTGCTAGTATTTGTAGAAAACCTGAAGATTTAGCAGAACCTGAGGAGAGAGCAAAAGAGCCCAGACCATTTTTTACTTTGTGAATACTTGAACTTTTGAAATGCTACTTCAAATATTTATTCAATGAACATTTTCGTACCTCTTATACGAAGACTGTGGTAAATTTAGGGATCAATTTTTCCAATAATTTGAAGGAAATAATTTCTTTAAAATGAACAATAAGATGTGCAAATACAGTATTTCCCAGTTATATTCCATAACTGCTCATTCCAATATGTTTCATCTTTAGTTTTGAAATACTCCCTGCTTTCTTCTATTGGTTTAATGAGTACAAACTGTGAGCAGGTTATAGACCTGATTCTGCTCTTCAAGGCACATAATAGCATAACTTTTCACATATCTATAGTGTCTTTTCAAAATTTAACAAGATTCCAGTACATGCACCCACATACAGGCATTTTACCCAATTCCAAACTTAAATAGTTCAAATGTTTAACTGTAGCACTATCAAAACATTGTCTGCTTAGTCATGGTCATCCACCTCTCTTCATTCACCATATCTGGAGCAGAATCTCTAAATAGGTCCCTAAAGTATGGATAAGTACAGATGGATGAAAGCAGAATTTTAGTCACTTGTCCTCAAGATATGCAGAACACTCAGTTAAGAGTAAAAGCCAATGTAAGCTATCACAGCTTTTAAAGCGTAGCTGTACTCTTTTCAGAATATAAAACAGTACTCTTGCATACAGTTTTGGGTAAGCATATTGTGTCAGGGTTGCCAAAAATCCAAATCACCACTAAATGTCAGCATAGTTATATGAAAAAAAATTCTCATTTTGGTCCCATTGTTCAGATTTTTGCTGGCTGGATATTTTTGCTGCCCTAACATAATTAGCAAATTTACTTAGCCAGTGATAACCTTGGCTCTCTAAAGGTTGAACATTATTATCAATCAACCATTGGATTGTTGGAATGAGTCTCAATTTATTTATTCATATTAATTCCTCTACTGTACCCAGGCACTTATTCAGGATAACTACAGCCCTGCATACATCTGATGAAAATAAATGATACAGAGGAGCATAATTTGATTCCTGATGTTAGATCAAATCTTTCCCAGTAGTTTCATGAAGATTATAATGTTTTCTAGATGGTAACAACAAAATTTCTTAAGAAATTAAGGAAATTTCTTAACTAAGAGGAGCACAATAGCTCACTAGGTTACAATGGTGGGCTGCCAATTGGCAGGCTTGTGTTCGAGACCCATTGCTGCCATGGGAGGGTGAGCTTCCATCATACGCACCAGCTCTTCCCGACCCAGCAGTTGAAAAGTGGATGACCGTGAGTAGATGAATGGATACCACTTCAATGGACAGCTTCATGGGGACATGAAAGGCACCCCCAATTGGATGTGTCCCAGGCAACGTTGATATCACTGATAAATCTTTTCACCACAGAAGCACATCGATGCTTCCAATATGGGAAAAGAACTTCTTAACTTGTGCTGATGTTACATTAAATAGTTATGTTGATATAAAGTAGGTTTTGAAGTAAAGCACATTTGAAAACAATTTTATTTTATTATGTTTCAGGCAATATCCAATTGCCCAGCTCTTTCCTTATTTTGCATAATGAAAAATACTTGATATTTACTTTAAACATCTACCATTTTGCAAAAGGCCAAGAACTTTATTTCTGTAGTGATTTCAACATTCTCAGTTGGCCATAAAACTGGATTAACAGCAGGTATTCCTGCTGTTAAATTCAGTCATTCATGAATTTACTAGATGGATTACTCTTGGACCAATGGCAGGCTGTTTTTAGTTTCCTATTAAGAGCAAACCACTAGTGTATGTTAAAAACAAAAACAAAATCCTTACCTATCTGTACAATCATGTTCTGTTCAGGAGTTATTAAACCATTTTGGAAAAGAAATAGAATAAATAACAACAAAGAGAAAAGAAAAATGTAGTAGATAAAAGAATAAAATATTAGCAAGTAAACTATAAAATGTAAAGCTCTGTAATTATTGATTCATCTGTTGCATAGAATTGACTATATTGTGTGTGTGTGTTTGTGTGTGTGTGTATACATATACATATATATGTATACACACACATATATATACACATATATATAAATCTCTATAATACTCCAAACAAGATGTTAATATCACTACCACTTATCATTATTCCAAGGGAATGACTTGATTTCAATTTCCCTCTTATTGTACCATGGTAATTCATCATCAGCATCATTTTAGCCATTGTCTATCCACTGCAGGATGAAGGCCACTTCTGCATGTTTCCAACCAATAAGGTCCTGAGTCTTTTGCCAATTGGGCCCACAATACTTGTTGATGTCATCAATTCATCTTGTTTTAGGTCTCTTTCATGGATGCTTTTTATCAAGTGGGATCCATTCTATGACTTCCTTGGTCCACCTGCCATCAGTTCTTCTTGCTATGTGACCTGCCTATTTCCATTTCAATTCTTTTACTCTCTTAATGGTATATTTTTGTTTGTTCTCTAATCCATGTGCAGGTCTTTCTATCTTATCTCATCCTACGATGCTGAGCGTGTATCTTTCCATGACTCTTTGTGCCACATGTAGCTTTTCTATTATAATCAACATGTATAAGCATTTCAAATTAATTCTGATTACAGTCTGTATGTTAACTGTTTTCTCTTTAAAAATTACCTCTGTGTAAATATGCATTGTTATGTGATGTATGTTATGTAGGGCAGCCATTCTTATTTAAATTTAGTCAAGCTGTAGTGCCTTTGAATAGCTTTTTCATTGGGGAACATTGGGGATTTTTCAGGTCATCATTAGATGAGATATGCTACTGATTGGATGAAATATTTGAGCCCCTGTTAGCAAATCCTGACAACTGAAAGCAATTATTTCAATAATGAGAAAAGTTAAATTACAGCAGTTAAAAACAAAATGGTTTTGAAGAGTATTTTTGAAGTAAAAATATGACCAATGTTTCTGTGATCCTTGTGATTCCCTTCTGATTTCAGAAAACCGCTTTCAATTTCACATTTTCTAGGTGATCAAATTTTTGCTCCCTTCGGATGGGAGGGATGTTTTATTTTCAGGCTGTGTTAGTCACAGTACATTATGTTGGTGCTTCCTCTACATTAATAACAACAGCAAAAATACAGGACAATGCTGAGATAGGCAAGAGGACTTCCAACTTGGGACTATAAAGATGCATTAAAAAAATAGCCTATATGGATTTTTAATGCCATATTCAAGCAAAAATTGATATAATTTTGCAAACTAAGCAGCCTTATGGATAGTATCTGAATCTATTAAGAAAATGTATGCAACATTCTTATTTAAATTCCTGCATATCTGCTTATCCCTGTTTTTCCACTTGGCCTATAATTATTGGTGCATCATAGAAAAACGTTTTTAAAGACATCTATGCAGTTTAAGTCTTTGAAAGAAAACCTTTTCGTACATAGTCCATCCCATGCACACTCCAGTTACTGTGGTTACTAAAAGGATGGTGTTTAGTAGCCACTTGACTATTTCACAAAGTTTTGAAATTGAGCCTTTTCTACAAATGCTCAAGCCTTTGAAAATGTCTTCGCTACTGAGCTCACAAGCCATCATAACCTTTGCTTGAATAAAATAACCAATTTACTATTTTGAATAGACTGGGCTTTAAATTTGCTGTTGCAGATAGTCCTCACTTAACAAGTGCCCTGTTTAACAACCATTCAAATTATGCTGGACCTAAAAAGTAACTTTACAATCAACCCTCACATTTATGACCATCACAGTGTCTTCCTGATCAGATGGTTAAAATTGGACCATTGCATCTGCTGGACATTTGCAAGGATCTCATGGTCACATGGTTGCAATTTGCATACTTAATGGCCAGCTACCAACAAGAAAAGTCAAGAGAATCTTGCAATAAAATTGTAATTCTTCGGTCATGTGATGTTTTGTTAACAACCATGTTGCTTAGTGACTGTATTGTCAGTCTCATTTGTAGTTGAAGACTACCTATATAACTTATATAAAATACTTAGTTCGGTAGTGACATATTTAATGAAGTAAATACATAAATAAAAAGCCAGAATATAAGAGAGCTTTGTCGTCAAGTTTTTTTAAAAAAGAAAAACCCTTATATTATCTTTGTGGTACTACAAAATTATTTACTGTAGGTCCTATGAATAATGCAAATGCAGGATTTATTGAACTGCATGCCAAACTATTTACAAGATCATTTGTTAAGAAGATGTAGGGGAAGCAGCTTTTCACCAAGCCTCTCATGCTCCTCTCATCTATTAGGATAAGAATTAGGATTCAGATCTATTAACTCACCTTTTAACCCACTCCTTCTATCCCTGCCTGGAGTCATATCATTCAATTGTCTTAGTTTTAGCTTTTAAAGTTTTATAAGCATCAGGAGTGAAGAACCAAGAATGCTAACATGCCTGGCAATGTGACAAAGGCAGCAGTAAACAGCATAATAGAAAAACTTCAGAACATCTTGAAGAAGATAAGCAATAAAATAAAATAAACTACAGGACTATCTGAACAACAACAAAAGGCTCATAATAAATCTATTTAGAATAGATCAGTGGTGGGTTGCTCCCATTTCAATCCAGTTCTTGCGAATCGGTAGTAACGGCAGTGGTAGGCTCTGTCCACCCGCCCAGACATCATCATGAACGATCTGTGCATGCACAGAAGCTTCTGTGCATGCATGCACGCGTTCCTGTTGTGAACCAGTAGCGGAGGTAAGTAGAACCCACCCCTGCAATAGATGACAAGTATCATGACATATTTGTCTGGGATTCTAATAAGCTCTTATTCTCTAATGAAGATTTAACTCTAATAGGAAAAGGAGAAGTAGCTAGAATGGAATTTAAGACTGATGAAGTGGATTCAACTGGTAACTCATTACAGCAGGGTTATTTTTTTCCTCAACCCTGGCAACTTTAGGCTCCAAACTTCAGACTTTGTCTTCAGTGCTCCCATCTGCAGTTGGAAGGGTTCTTCTAGTTGGTTGCCAAGGTAGAGAAATAGTGCATTATAGGTTATTGCAAATCTGTCCTTACTTGGAAAAAAAATGCTTATTGCCCAGACAGTCATATCTATACATGATCAGCTGTCAGACGTCAACAAAAAGGTAGAGGAAATAAAACACCACTACAGGAAAGATTCCTTAGGATTTCAAAGAAGGGAAAGACAGCTGGTCAAAATGGAAATATGGGGTGAGCACAACTGATGAGCAAAGTTCAAAGCTTAGCACTAAAGGACTATGTAAAACATATGTACTTAATTAGGTAAAGTCATATTATAGATAGAAATTAAAGATTAAAAATTGAATGCAAAAAGTGCTATTCTGAAATCTCTCACAAAATTATTTGGGTGTAAATTAACACAAAACGAACTAACAAATCTCCCTAACTAATTTCCCACACCGTCAAGATTTTAAGAAACTTGTGCCATCACTTCAACAACCAGTTCTACCCCAAATACTTTTAATACTCAGCATCATTTCAGTTCTTTGGGATTGTTCCAATTAAAAGTATTTAAAAGTATCAGTGCCCACTTTTTCCTAATTCCCAATGCTTACCAAGGCACAGTGGGAAATTGTCCCACATAACACTCTTCAGAAAAATTTCATAAGGCTGAAGAATGGAAATAAATTTGACTCAAGATAACCTCCTATTATACTTTCTCAGAAAGAGCAAATAAATCTAATACAGGACCTTGATGATACCATATCAAGTCTACAAAATGTGATACTAACCACCAATTCTTTAAAAGACATTCAGCCACCTGCATGCAGGCGACATTCCTCTCTGCCAAAAATAATTCCTGTATATCTGAATTATTAGCAAGCTTTGTAGGTGAGACTGCTCCATTTAGCAAAAAGAGGAGATGCTTCAGTATAAATCAAGTGAAAGTTGAATTAAGATGGACCCATAAATACAAATCATGGGGCAATAAAAGAATCATCCATGCATGCCAGTCCAGATGCCCATTGTGATGAAGAAAACCACATATATAGCCCTAAAAGCACCCTCATATCATACCATGAGATACATATAGAAGTTTACCAATATGCACTTCAAAGTCTCAAACACACTTCTCTTAGCAAATTACCATGATTGACTAATTCATTGCTCAACAACACCAAATGAAGCTGGCAAAATGCAAGAACTATTGGACAATGTCAGTTCTGCCACATGAGAGTTAGATTATCAGCGGTAGCTACAGGATGTATTTGAGGTGAAGATACTGAACGTTACAACCAGCTTACCCAGTTATACAATGCTGTTGTAGGCTACTTTGAAGGGAATTTAAAAAAAAACAGCCTGAAGAGACCTTTCTTTCTTTCTTTCTTTCTTTCTTTCTTTCTTTCTTTCTTTATTTATTTATTTATTTATTTATTTATTTATTTATTTATTTATTTATTTATTTATTTATTTATTTATAAATTTGTATACTGCCCTTCTCCCTAAGGAGTCAGGGAAGTGAACAGCCAAGTAAAAGCATAAACTACAAACATTAAAATACAATTAAAAAGATATATATAAATTTGGCCCCATTATTAAAAACAATAACAAACAATTAAAAACATTTTAAAAAGTCTTAGGCCAGCCCGGCGTGCTGGAAAAAGAAGGTTTTAAGGGCACGGCGGAGGTCTTGGATTCTCCTTATCTCTGGGGGCAGTTGATTCCAGAGGGTACGTGCCCCCACAGAGAAGGCCCTCCCCCTGGGGGTCACCAGCCTACATTGTTTGGCTGATGGCACCCCGAGGAGGCCCTCTCTGTGGGAGCGCACAGGTCGATGGGAGGCCGTCGGTAGCAGTAGGCGGTCTCGAAGATAACTAGGTCCTATGCCATGGAGCGCTTTAAAGGTGATAACCAACACCTTGAAGCGCACCCAGAAGACCACTAGGAGCCAGTGCAGCTCACGCAGGAAAGGTGTTGTATGGGAGCGCCATGCGGCTCCCGTGACTACCCGTGTGGCCACATTCTGGACCAGTTGGAGCCTCCGGGTGCTGTTCAAGGGGAGCCCCATGTAGATAGCGTTGCAGTAGTCCAGGTGAGAGGTGACGAGAGAATGAGTGACTGTGCACAGGGAATCCCGATCAAGAAAGGGCCACAACTGGTGGATCAGGTGAACCTGACCAAAAGTCCCTCTGGCAACAGCCGTCAGATGTTCCTCCAAGGACAGCTGCGTATCCAGGATTGCGAGCCCTCTCCGAGGGGGCCAAGAGTTGCCCCCCATTGGTCAGTGATGGAGTCAACTGACTATATCAGGATGCCGGGAACCACAGCCACTCAGTCTTGGAAGGGTTGAGCTTGAGCCTGTGTCTCCCCATCCAGATCCGCACAGGCTCCAGGCACTGGGACATCACTTCAAGGGCATCGCTGGGGTGGCCTGGAGTGGAGATGTACAGCTGGGTGTCATCAGCGTACTGATGGTACTTCACCCCAAAGCCACGGATGATCTCACCCAGCGGCTTCACATAAATGATGAACAGAAGGGGCGAGAGGACCGACCCCTGAGGCACTCCACATATAAGAGGCCTCAAGGTCGACCTCTGCCCCCCTGTCATCACGAACTGCGACCGGTCTGAGAGAAAGGAGGAGAACCACTGTAACATGGTGCCCCCCATCCCCAACCGGATGTACCCCAACCGGTGCAGCATGATACCATGGTCAATGGTATCAAAAGGTTTGAGAGGTCTAACAGGCCAGAACAGAGGAGCAACCCCTGTCCTGAGCCCTCCAGAGATCATCTACCAACGTGACCAATGCTGTTTCCATGCTGTGCCTGGGCCTGAAACCCGACTGGAACGGATCTAGATAAGACTTTTCCTCCAGGTAGTGCGGAAACTGTCGTGTGACCACATTCTCGACAACCTTCACCACAAAGCAAAGGTTGGAGACAGGACGATAGTTGGCTAATACTGCCGGGTCCAGGGAAGGCTTCTTGAGGAGAGGCCTCACCACTGCCTCTTTCAAGGCCGTGGGGAAGTAACCCTCACTCAATGAAGCGTTAATAATTCCCTGGAGCCAGCCTCGTGTAACCTCCCGAGAAGGAGGTTAAACTATTCCATATCAAATTGGAAACACCTTGACTGGATGTTCCTCTGGCTTGAAGATTAGTAAATGAACCAAACACAGAGATCCATTGTTCAGTCTAGGATCATCTATATCCCATGATTCCTTAAGGTCTGTTTGCAGTGATATCTGCAGAAGCATTTTAGTTCCTTACTCCTGATAATGAATACTATACTGTAGTAATTTGATAGAGTGGATGTATGTAAGCAAATTAATCTATCATTTAAGAAACATTTTTTTAATACTGGACATTATTCTGTAGAAGGAAAATATAGATTTGCATGGACAATTTTTTTTGGTGATCTAAAACCATTTCTGTTAGGGTCAACTAAACAAGCATTGCATTTGGATTAAACATGTAGCAGGCAGCATTTTGAATCAGTATACAATTTTTTAACGTATCCCCTTTAAAAGCTAAAGTAATAAATGAGCAATTACTGTATTTCCAAAGTGTTGAGACGCTCCCTAGTGCCACAAACAATCAAAGAATACTGATTTTAATTTCTTTTGGAGTAAGGAGAAAAACCAAAGTTAATTAGAAATATTACAAAGGAGAATAATTATGTCAGAAAGTCCCAAATCCTATGAAATTTGATGAATAAGCCACAAAGATTGTGGAATAAGAATGCAAATGCAATTTGGAAGCATTGTAATCTCATATTCATCTGGAGATTTATATTGTTCTTCATATTTTCAACCACACCTTTAGCCAAACAACAGGGATTTATCATTTTCAGTAGCTTCTGCATGTTAGACATTTATGGTAGTAGAGTTCAGGTGGTCACGACTACAACAAACTTGGTAACTATTTTAAAGTAGGTAGTTTTCTTACTGAGGCTCTGACAAATGAAGTAAAAAATTATATTCGCAATTTAGATATAGTTAACCCTAACCTCAACCCCTAATCCTAACCCTTCTTGTTAAGATTTCAGATTTTATATTCTATGTTTTGTATTTTATCCCTGTGTTCCTTTTAACTGTTAATGTGATGTGAGTGTGCCACTCAATAAATAAATCAGATTTAATTTTTTTTCTTTTATCCCTGAACATATTTAGCTTTTGTAGCCATCATTTTTCTTGTTACATACTTTTTGTAGGGGTTGTCTTCTGAATATCGGTCAGTTTTACACTTCCAGAAATCAACCATAATTAGGTTGTCATGTGTTGCAATTAAAGGAATAAATTAATGGTAGTAAATATGTATGCCAAGTGCTCCTGCCTTTTGGAAGAGCATTGGCCACCGCAAAAGTCATTTAACCTGTCTGCCTTTAGGGATTCCCGTCCCCCAGGATTGAGTGTAGGAGGAGGTGACCTATTGGATCAGGTTTTCTTCTCCTTTTCTTCCAGCACTTATGTGTATTGATGTATTATTTTGCATTGTGGTTTTTTGCATTTTTACTATGTGGTCCTTTTTTTTAATTGTTATTGAATCTAATAATATATTTTTTAAAAAGATAATTTATTGCACCCAAACTTGACCTCCTAATCAAAACACATTGGTATTCTCCATGAAACACTAAGAAAATAATAAATAAATCTCAAATAAACTTTAATGAGAATTATTTGTTTCATATTAGTCAAAAGGCTCAACTGATAATGGAAACAAGTTGAGGACTGCAGATAATGTATATGGTGAAGTTATTTACATCTCAATGATCTTCATAGGCTTTAAAGAGTCTAAAAGGTCCCACATTTTTGGCATAATCTCATTTTACTTTCAGAACCACAGAATTTACTGCTTCCTGTGGACATCCTAGTGCCTATTAATTCAAATAATGTAAATAAATGGTGATATTTATTATTATTGTTTAAAATCTGTATTTTTATGTAACCAGTTTTGATCGCCATCAGTAGACCAGTGGAATGAGAGCTGCAGGACTAATAGTTGCTAACTTTAAGTGGCTTTTAATTATTTGGGGGATTTCTTGATTCTATATTATTTATTGGTTAAATTAAAGTCTAATTTTTTTCTAGGACCTGAAAGTGATGTACTACCTAATACTGCTTCAAATTTTCAACAATAACTCTATGAGGCAAGTTGGATTGTGAGATAGTGATTAATTCACAGTCATTCAATGAGCATCCTTTCCGTTGGACTTGAATCTATGTTTTCCTGACAATAAACCAGTTCCCTTACAACTAAATACATCAAATTGCTTTATTGTTAATATATAAGCCTTTCATAATAAGATTCTTAAAAACCTTCAAAATACAATGCACAAATTAATGTAAGACAATCATATTTGTGTATTGAGTCCTTTGTATTCCATATAATATCAGACATTATTCTATCTGATGTAAATAGCACATTTAGATTGATGGGTTTAAAATTAATGAGCCATTTGTTCTCATACTGTGTGGAGAAAAATGAATCAAGAATAACTCCCCCAATCACCAACATAAATTATGAATACAAATCAACTTTAGTTTTGGAGGACACTGCTGCTCTTTATTTTCTCTTGAAAACAGATCTTCATACTAATGATATCAAAAGTAAAAACTGAATAATGGATGTGCGGTAAATAGATAATATGCTTTCGCAAAGAATATGGTAAAATATAGGGCACTTGATGTTGCAAACAGATACTCTACCAGCTTTCTTAACCCTCCAATAGCCCTAGTCAGTCATTGACAGACTTTTTATGTTCATAATATGAATGCCACAGAAAATCCTTTCTTATTCAGGTTAGCTAACAAGCTCATGGGGTAAGGGCTGCAGTTTTTACAATGTATAAATGGGATTTCTGACTTTCTATCCATTGAGGGAATTGGATTGAGATGGCATTTTTTCTGCTAAAAAAAGAGGAAATAAGTAACAAGAATTACTGAGAATATGCAGTGTTTCAGATTTTTTAAAATTCTGCCTTTATTATTTTTTTATAGCTAACTCAGGTAAATATACATAATACTCCTTCCCACTTCTATTTCAACTTTAAAAACAATATGGTGAGATAGATTGGACTGAGAGAGAATGACTTGCTGAAGGTTACCCAGCTGGATTTCATGTCAGAGACAGGACTAGAACTCATAGTTTCCTGGTTTCTAGGCTAGCACCTTAACCATTACACCCAAATGACTTTTGATTTGAATCAATATTTGGTTCCAGAATGGTGTTTTGGAGCATGGGGGTACAGACTTTTATGTAGTATCTGGTCTGCAACTCTTTAAAAAAGCCACAATTTTCATTGGTATTATTTTGTAATCCTTTTGAAGAACTACATGTTGCAGAGTCTCATATTCTTATGAAACTTTTAAAGAATTAATATACTACCTGTATTAATCTAAGGGTTGGCTCTATATTATATCTGACTAAAAGGACCTATTGATGTGGATAACACTGTTTAGATGTAGTAAAGATAGACATCAGATTTCAAAAAAGTATTCTCTTCATACTTAACACAAAGTCATGTAACTGAATGAAAAACTGGTTTAAAATCATTTAAAATCATTAAAATCATTTAGATTAATTGACTTCTGATATTTACTAGAGTCTGCCTATCATGTCCCCACTTTAGTCCTAAACAGTAATTTAATGACAAATTGACAAATTGAACCATGTGGGTATAATTAATATAATCTCCTATTTGTAATACTATCTTAAACTTAATGAACTTTTGTAATTAGTAAATTACATTAGTAGTCATTACTACTAATGAGTTTTAACTTAATGGACTGAATTTAACTTATGGAGACATTAAATTCCATTCCAGGGACCTGACCCATTTGCAGGTAAATTCTAGGGTTTCAAAATGCTTTTAGCATTTAGCCCCCATTGTATGTAGTAGGAAGCCTAGGTCTGCTTCAAGATGTGAAGAGGCCAATCATTTTGCAATTGGACAATAAGCTGTATTCGCTGAAAATATTTGGCTAAGATTCATATGTTACAATTAATCACAGAAGTCTTATAAGGCTGCTTTGAGCCAGTTACATTTGAAAAACACTTGTGAAAATGTAACATTGCTAATTATACATCCCAGGGGTGGGTTCTACTTACCTTTACTACCGGTTCGCATCGTGCCTGCGCACCCGCTCTCACTTTTTTGTTGGCCCAATCATTTTAAATAAACCATGATTTTGAGCAAGGTTCCATTAGAAGGCTCTTTTTCATGGATGGAAGACTGTATTCTTTTAGATCTATGAGTACTTTGGATTAAGTACTCTGAAATAAGACACCCCCCTCTGTATCCACTTGTAGCAATTCTAGAATTTATAAATTTATCCTAGTTAGACTAACATAAGTTCATATTATTTAACTCCAAATTATTAGTCACACAGTTAATGAAAAATGTATGAAAAAAATGTTGATATTCCAATTGATTATAATGGAAAATATTTTTAAAACAATATGCCATTTATAATATATCTTATTATGAAGCAGCCTTTTTATTCAAAGGCCAGACAAACATATACAAGTAACTTTACTAATAACCCTAATAACATTTACAGGTAAGTCCCATTCATTAATCATTTGGTATTTGTACAGTGCTCTGCATTTCAAATAAACAGGGACTCCTCCTATTCTAGCTTCCTTTTCCTATTTATGCATCATTCAACACAGGCCAGTATCAGTTTCAATCACCAGTTATTCTATTATAAATTCAGAGAAATGCCAGCAACAACAGTTTCCTTTCGTAAAATAATTGAACTCTGATGAAGAACCATATCTTTAATTGTGATTTTCCAAAACTGGCAGCCTCTACATATTTTGGGATTAGATTTTCAATATTTTCCTGTGATTGTGGCAAAACTGATTAGGAATTCTTTTTTTTTTTGTAATTTTTTTTAATCTTATAACCTATATAAATTTCAATTTCAATTGAACAGTGTGTTGTCTGGGTACATGTTATTTTAGAAAATAATAATCAAAATACTTACAACAGTAGTAATTGCATTGATATTAATTCTATAATAATATTTACTTATCCATTTTAATAAATCTCCCTTATAACATTAACCCTTTCTTACATTTCTATGCTTCTAACTTCTGTTTTTATTAGCCAACCATTGATAAAACAGATCCCATGTCAAAAAATATTCAGTGTCCTCTTTTTCCTTAATTTTCAATGTTAATCTATCCATTTCTGCACATTCTAATATTTTTTAAATTACATTTTTATCTGTCGGGATTTCTTCACTTTTCCATTGTTGTGCAAATACAATTCTAGCTGCAGTTAATACACATAAAATCAAATATTTTTTCCCTTTGTCGTATTTTTCCAGTAGGATGCCCAACAAAAATATTTCAGGTTTCAGATCTATGTGTTTTTTTATCATTTTTTCCAAACATGTGTGCATTTTTGTCCAATTTTTTTTGCTTTTGGCCATGTCCACCACATATGATAATATGAACCAGGTATCTGATTACATTTCCAACAGTTAGCAGACATGATTGGGAATTCTGAGAGCTACAGATTAAACAAACACTTCTCCTTCCAAAAATATCTTATCTATCTGCAGTTGGCAGATATTGTAAATTTATTGTTAACCATATAAAGGAGGACAGAGTAAGTTATAAAAAAAACATATATAATCAGTAAAAAAAGCCAGAAGATCACAAGGCTAAAAGTGTATGTCACAGAACATCCAAGAACAAAGCTCTATGTAGGAGCTTATATTCAAGAGGAAATCTCAATGGGACACTATTTCTGCATATGAAATTTACAGAAAAGTTGGGAAAGGACATATTCTTGACAGAGTTGCCTTGTATATCAAGGGGGCACAGGGCTCTATAAAATGGAATAGACCTACTATGTCTTGGTGATTAATTTAGTTCATTCATGTTTCCAGTCATTATTCACATTTCCCCTTAAAGTATCAGGTTGATGATTTGGGAGGTCTCCAGAGGGTTTTTTCCCCAAACATTTGCTGGCAGAGCAATTGTAGATCATTTCAAGCTGGGAGGCCCTGGTTGCAATGATTCATACCTCACCACCTTACTAATAAATTACTATAGCAAATTTTACATGGTGCTGCTTTTGAAGAAGATTCTGAAGCTGATCCAATATATAGTGTCTATCTGCTAATGTAATTAGTAGTTATTCTACAATCACTGCATTAGTTACCAGTTTTTTTCTGGGTCAACATCAGTGGTGGATTGCCCCCGGTTCCGACCAGTTGGCAAGAACCAGTAGTAAAACCAGCGGGAGGCTCCGCTCATCAACCCCGACATCATCAGGAAGCTTCTGCACATGCGCAGAAGCTTCCTGCGCACACGGCCCCATTGCGAACCGGTAGTAAAGGTAAGTAGAATCCACCCCTGGTCAACATGCTGGTGATTAAAGATTTACATGTCTCAGTTTCCAGTTCTTACAGAACTGTCTTTCCAGGCTAGATTTAGTGTATCTGAAGATTCTAAAAAGGGAGAGGAAAGTGTTTGGAGGAGCTGGAGCCACTTCTCTACATGTAAAAACTACAGTCATTGGTGGCAGGGGGAGACATGATACAGCTATATAAAATAATTGAGAAATAATATTGATAACATTAAGAAAAGGATTTCCCCCCCTTTCCATTCTTAGAAGGTGAAAACTTAAGGTCACCAAATGAAAATAAATGTAAGGAGATTGAAGAAATTTTTTTTCACACAAAATTTGGAAGTCAATATCTTTTTCCTTTATAGCTTGATCTTCCAAAGTTATTGAGTAAAATTCATTGACAAAATGACTGATTTGTTGCTGTGCTTCAGTCCATAAAATATAACACTAGATTAAGCACTGACTAGAGAAATGAACTACTGTAGGCTTTGTTATGGGTTATCTATTGCAGTTGAATCGGAAGAATAGGGAATTAACAGGGGATGATACTAGCCGGACAAAACATGCATCATTATATCACAGTTCAACCGCTGACATTGTGATTAAAGTGCCATCACTCCCTGCCTCATTCCCATTTGTTTCCTTTCTTCAGAAGCTTATGTCAGAAATATTGATCTTCTATACCTCTAGATCATCTAGTCCAGATGTTTGTTCTGGCCAGCCAATTTCACAAGGAAGTTTACTAATCTCCAGCATATGGCCTTCAGAGGAAATCAAACTGCAATCAAGGCCAACGACCATTAATCCCTGTTTTTCCTATGATTTCCAAGATGTGGGATGGGGTTGGGGGCTTCTTTGATTTCACAAACTATTTTCTACCACAATCCTACATTATGTTCACTGTACTTCTTTACAGAAATGAGTTATAATATTATAACCCAAAACTTTTATGGATATATGATTTGTTATTAATTTCTTGTGTGCATTATGGCCCCAAACTCTGGAAATTACCATTCTATAAACTTAAAGCCTAGACATTTCATGGTGGCAAGCCAAGACCTATTAGAAATGTCCAAGAATTTGTTTGCTATTTGATAGCAATAAATTAAAATGAAGAATTATTGTAAACCATCCAGACTTGAAAAAAGAGAATGACAACATATTCTTTGTTAGAGACATTTTTATTACAAGAAATTGTCCATTTAAGTTTTGTTGTCTGTTAGTACAAAAATGTATTCAGAAAGAGATTCAGAAAAATAAATTGGTGCACTGTACTGGTTGGTATATCAGGCTTTCAGCTGATCACAGCTGAGATTTAGCATAATATAGGTACAATTTAATGCAAAATCCATTTCTGCCCAAATAACTCATTTAAAGAAAAACCGTTCTTTTTAGATATATTTAAAATTAGAGTGAAGAAATCTTTCTGTAATTTATTTTCCCTGAAAATGCTCAGTTTCAGATTCTTGATGTAAAATAAATCAAGGAATTTTCATTTCTTCCATTGATTAAAAACAAAAGTTAGAACAACTGTAGATTCTTCTGCACTGTGATTTATATAGGAACACAGAATGAAAATACCGAGAAAATGTCATTATGACATATTTACATTGCTGAAATACAGGTGAAAAAAATTGAGAAATCTCTGATGAGCTTCTATAAAACATCTAGTACGGTACTTTTCCAGCATGTTTAATGTTACCGGCTAAATTTATTTGATTATCCAGTCAAGGATATATGGAGAAACAAGCTTGTACACTTCCATTTTACAACTACATGTGTGAAAGAGCTACTCTGTCCAAACAATTTTGCAAGGTTCAATTCTGCAGGTTTCTGGATAAATTAAAAGGTACTTTGTATTCTGTAGAGCAACCTTTCTGAAGCTGATGCCTTGCAGTTGCATTGGATTATATCTCCATGTGAGTTTTGTGTGTCCATGATTGGATGGGAATGTTGGAAGCAGTCATCCAGCACATCTGGAGGGCATCAAGTTGGCAAAGTGAGACTTTAATACTTGTGTCTCCCTTCTCTCATCAAAAAGGAATTTGGACTAAATGTGAAGCTATGTTTAAAAGAAAATAGTTTATGTACAGAATGGCCTCAAAAATCAGTTAATAATTATTGAAATCCAGGACATTGTTGGTTTAAATTCCTGGCACAGAAATTCTCATTGAAGAATCAAACAGAGCATCAAGCACATCTAACTGACAATTTAGCCTTAATTCTAGACACAAGGCAGAATCATGTCCCATTGCACCTGACTCTGCACCTACCATATATATAGACCAATCTACAGTCCTAACTACTCAGTGTGCAAAAGCATCATTACTATCCGGCTGAGAGACAAAAACAAACAATTGCTAACCTCATCGGAACATGAGATCAGCAATCCATATGAAATGATAAGTAGGAATGACCTTGGGAGAGAAAGGACAAGGAGAGCAACCAAGGAAATGACCAAATAAAAGACAGCTGAGCACACAGCAGGAATGTGGGTGGGGCAAGAGCATCAGAAGGGACCCTCCCTAGTTTTTTGGGCTGTAAGAGAAATGTTGGGAGAGAAGTACCTTCAGTCTTTCAAGATTCTGTTAATGTAACTTTCCAATAAAATAGAATTACCTCATCTAGCCATGTTTCTTGCCTTTTTTTTTTTTTTTGCTTTAATTTATATACCACCCTTCTCCAGAGACTCAGGGCGGCTTACAATGCATTAAGCAATAGCCTTCATACTTTTATATATTTATACAAAGTCAGCTTATTGCCCCCACAATCTGGGTCCTCATTTTACCTACCTTTGAAAGGATGGAAGGCACTGAGTCAACCTTGAGCCTGGTGAGATTTGAATTTGCAGTAATTGCAAGCAGCAGATGTTAATAACAGTGCTTTAGTCCACTGTGCTACCAAGGCCTTGTATATCTTGCAAGACAGACATCATAGTATCTGGAACCCTAATAAGGGAAGATGCCAAGTTTTGTAGAAAGTTTTGTTTACATTCAGTGTATAGTAAATAAAAGTCTTCTTTAGACCTGCCAGCTAAACACACAGAGATCACAAAGGATAAGGCATGGAGCAGATGAGATGCTCTGAATGCATGAACCAGTGACACCATGTGTTACCAGTGTCATAGGTAACACATAATTATCCTGGAAATATTAAAAAAGTGAACAAGAGGGAAGTTACCCAGCTGCTATTTATTGGTGAACTGATTTACTGGCAATGTCATATAAGACAATGAATTTATGCTGACATTTTACTAGCCATGCTGTTAACATCTTCAGAGTAAATCTGAAACTGAATTTGGCAGCAACACATATTCACTGTCTCACACAACATTATCTGGAAGACCTTTCGCTTCCAACTAATTTTCATTTTGATCAATTCTTTCACTTTTAGCATACATACATAGACAACATCACACTATTTATTTTCAAGCTAAAAACATTAGGCAGCGTATAGAAAAGGGGGAAGAAATAGTAAGCCAAGAAATTAAAGAGATGAGATATGAAAAAAGAAAGATGGTACAGTTAAAATTAGATTGTACCAACCAACACATTCATATTTTTCTTTTTTTGCCTTACAAACCATCCTTTCTTTTCCCCATGTCCCTACACCACTCTATCACCACCCTTTTTTAAAAAAAATCTATCACCTGTTTATTTTAGGTTAAAAATTTAACTTTCTCTAATTCTTAGCATTCAATTTATTTTTACAATTGTCCAACATACTCAATCTTATTTTCCTATAAAAAAGATAGGAATGTATAAAAAAATGTTCCTTTTCAACATTCCTTCTTTACAATAGACCTCATGCTATATATGATCTTATTAGCCAGCATTTGCACGTCCATTGTTTTTACACTTTCTTCTTTTGTAATCATTCTATCAAGGTATATAAATTCTCATTATTCTAATTTTTCATTGTTTATGTGTATCTTGTTCATTCCATATCCAGTATCAAACAAAAGTTCTTTAGTCTTGGATACAGAGATTTATAGCTCTTGTTGCATCATATAGTTAAAATTCATTGCAATGCAGTCACATTCTCAGCCAACATATCATCATTTCAAACAACCACATTTGTGTTTACTTTCTCAATCAACACACTTCTAGTATGATTAAAAATATTTATCAGACATTTTCCATAAATATTTTAATCAAGAATCTACAGTATCACACATTTTTGTATTACGAACTATTTAATGCTCAGGTTTCTATTTATTTTCACACATACTTTACTTCCAATATATACTGCTTTTATTGCATACAATCAACATTTAACACCATATCTGCAAAGAGCATTCCTTAATTCAACCCTACATTTTTTATTACACTCTTTCCCTAAATTATACATGCACAGTGCTTTCTTTCCTGTACTTCTGAATGATCCGTTGGACAAAAATCGTGTTTGACATAATGCCATACTAACTTTCCATGTTTTGCTCATGATTGTCCTTTACAACCATGACAAAAATTATGCAAAACATTTCCCTAGATGTGCTTTATAATTTTCCTGTCCTTTTTGTATTCATTCTTGTGACATTTCCCTTTGCATGATAGAACACTCATCAGTTCTAGCTTGTCTTCATATTGTTCTGACCTAGGCTTCCTTAAAAAGCATGAAGCAGAGTCTTGGTCCTGGTAAAACCCCTTTTATTTACTCAACTGTGAATTCCTTTCATTCACAGTCAGCAAGGTTTGGCAAACAGTCTTTCAAAGGAATATTTATCAACACAAATCTTATCTTGCTTGGAGAGCTGCCAGATAACTAATTTCCAAATGCCGGGCAAGGCAAAACTTGGCACAGAGTCTCTTATAGTCCACTCTTGAAATGACTGAATGAATGAATTATTTCCTGCAAAATTTCTCCCCCCCTCCACCGTTCACTCCTCTTTTGTTTCCTATGGGAGCCACAAACCACCTCCAAGGTGTGGCTTTACTCCCAAGTTGACCCTACTTTTTTAATTGTTCTTGTCTTCTGGCAGCTCTGCACATGCACACACTGGGATCAGGCTCTAGCTGTTCCTCTGCCTCACTGCTCTCTAGCTCCCTCTCAGCCTCCAACGCAGAGCCCTCATCCAAGTTTTCCTCAGCCCCCATGACTGGCCCATGTTCCTCTCCATCCTCCTCACTCTCTGACTCTGCTGCCAGCTCCACTAGCCACCGGTGGGCCACAACACATATGTGTTAAACAAGTTGCACAACCAATACAAGTTTTTATTTTCACCCAAATAATTCTGTTTTCTCTGTCTTTTTAAATATTTTGTTAACTCATTTGTTGTTTTTGATTATATTTGTTGCAACTACTGTAGTGCTTAATGTCCACACACAAAATGTCTCTTACTCATCCTCATTTTTTTTTGTCATAGCATTCTGTGCATTTTATCTCATCCACAGTTTCTTTCACTTCATCATTCCATCAAGCATCTTTTTTTTCCTTATTAGTATAACATCACTCAGTTCTGTGGTACTTTGAAACTTATTTTTTTCCACTTTGTTCCCAGTAGCTTCCATAATCCATTCCTTACATCTTCTTTCCAGTCATTCTCTTTGGAAATGAATGTGCTTTCTGATATTTTCTTGAATAGAACTGGTAGTTTGTCTTTCTGCACTTTTGCTTTAATTCCTTTCACCTGAGAATCAACTCCTGACACCATCAAAAAATCTTCTGCCCCACATTTAGAACTTATCACTTTCCCTATTTCTCTCATACCTTTATTATAAGCAAATTAATCAAACTTTTCCATTTATATAAATTCCATTGCACACACGCACATACACGTGCACACACACACTCTGAAATAATTGTAGGAGATGACCAGGCTGTGCCCAAGGAAGAGGTTAAAAGTGTCATAAGCCATGAGTCCCTGCGTGCTCGCAAGAGATCTAAGTCAACCCACCTTGAATGCCTCTCTTATCTTCCACTCATTTTCCTTAACGATTAATTGGTCAGATTCTTGTAGAGAACTTACATTTGCAATAAATCTTTATATTCATTTGAACTTGCTAAATCTCCTGATTTCCCTAGTCCCTCTTCTTGGGTTTCCAAATGCCGAAGCTTTTCCTATATCTATCATCTCATTCCATTTATCCATGCTTTTACAACATAGACATACAACATATCTATTTTTTTCATGTTGTTCACCATTCTTACTGTCAAAGTCAAACTCTTTTGTATGCCATGATCATCGTGAGATGTGCCTATAGCCTTTAACCTTTGTTACACATCATAGCTTTGATCAATCAAGGTTTTCACTTAATACTTTTAGTAAATTAGAGAAAGTGCAGAGAGATTTGTCAGCTTTAATCATATCCATACCACATGGAGCATTCCATACTAATAGTAACAACAGTATCTGTGAGTTTGGCCACAAGTATATAACCCAGTTTTACTCATGCTATTCTATCTTAGCTTGTATATGTCTCTAGATATTATTTTGCAAGCAAACATCTATTGATTACAACTCATTAACTAGGAGATATGTGAAAACACATATTCAGGATGTTCTTTTAAAATGGAATCACATTTTAACTTTTAAAATGTAAAAGATCAATTTAAAATTCTCTACTGGCATAAGATTTAAATTCAAAATAGTTCATGTGCTGCTAGGGTACAGGTGGATTGATTTACTACCAATAAGTGGAAAAATATGCTCTCTGTCAGGCACATGCTCAGCATAGAAAAATCTCTGACAAGGAATAAATTTGCCAAAAAAGAAAATAAAGAAAACATTTAACTCTAACCTAATTCCTAGCAGATCTTTAGGAATGCACTTGACATGAAGAAACAAGGAGGCAGTATTCCTAGATTGCCTCTGCCATAAAGTAGATTGATTTGGGATTATCATTTTACCATTTTAGGAGAGAGAATGACTGGCCCAAAATCACTGTCTATCTGCCTAAGGCAGGACTAGAATTCACAATCTCCTGGTTTTTAGACTTGTGTGGTAATTACTACACCAAACTTGCTTTCTTTGTTCTTTCATTTAGAATTAAAATGTAACCGTGTTCTTGCAGTGCTACTGCAGTACGAAGTTATGCTTAATGGGACTGCATCTCCAAAAGGTGTAAGATAACTATAGTATCAATCTATGACACCTTTAAACAGCGGTAACATACCTTGCTCTTATCACAGAGGTCCAGGCTTTTCATAGAAACTCCTGGCCTTGGAAAGCTGTAGTATGCTTCACTTTCTGATGAATACGGTTATCTTTGCTTGTTTTTCTTGAGTTTGCTATCTCCTTATAACTTAATGCAAACTTGTTTTCCCTGGGCAACTCTGTTGCTGGATAGTTTGACTATATAATAGTTCCATGACCTTGCTTTGTATTTCATTCCTTGGCTCTGAATGAAGCCTCCAATGTTTGATAATAGTTTGTTCAGTGTTATCTCTATCTTTGTCCCTATGGGAGATTATAATTTTTTGTTTGTTAGGTTTTGGTCTTTGTTTGGTTGTTTTTCTGATTGTTTTATTTGGATTTTTATTTAAGGATTCATAATAGTGTTGTTTTCCTTTGATTCCCCATGTTCTGCTCATCAGAATCACTTTGTCTCTCTCTCTATATATATAAGATTAATAATATGCATTATTTTGAAATTCATCCCATCATTATCAATATGTAATACAGGAGTGGAGGCTGCTTCTCAAATATGCCCTTATCACTATATGCTCTATGCACAGTTGGGGGATAAATTGTGCATGGGCTATTATTATATTAAAAAAAAAACATCCTTTTGAGATCCACCAGTTGTCTTTCCTTCTTGTGATTAGAAGATTAATTCCAATGCCTCTACTTCTAATAAAGAAATATACTATCCTGAACTTAGCACAGTCATGTGTGAACTGATTGGATGGGAGCTTGGCGGGAATATGTTTCATAAACTTTGGCTAAATCTATAGCTAATACACAGTTAGTGAAAAATGTCAATTCAATAATTCCTGTATTTTATTTCTGGAATTTTCTTCAATAGAGTGATTCAAAGTTTTGTCTACCCAAATCTCTCAAAGCTTTTCACAATCTTCAATAAAAGTAGTCAATAAATTTAATCCCAGAAGCTATTTAGTTCTACATTCCTGTCTAATATAATTTCAACCATTCAGTTGAAAGGCAAGTCAGGCCTGTTATGACAACATGACACGCTTCTGGCAGAATCTTGTCAAAACTCTTTTCTTGGTAGGAATATTTATGGGCATGTTGGATGTTGTAAAGTCATGCAACAGTTCTAATATTTCTTACCAGATGCTGCAGGGAAGAGTTATTTAAGTAATGTTAGAGGGTTAAACTGACTAATAATAACTGTTTATTCTATTCCTATGTAACTTTAATAGGAGGTTCAGCCTGGCACTGAAAAGTCAATGGAAAAACACAAACAGACATGTTACTGTGTTAGCAATCATAAAACCCACATTTCTGTTAATTAAAGTAATTGTTTTTGTTTTACTTTTCTCAAATGTCCCAACTGACAAAGAAAAAACTCTTTTTGCTGATTTTTAAAAATAAATAAAAGTTAAAGTGCACCAGATTAATCACCATCCTTGTAGTTTATTTGCAGAAGCACTGAAGCAGTATGCAAAGCTTATACTAATCCTATCTGCATTTTCACCACCTTCTATTAAATATATCCAGGAATAAGGCTTTTTTTTTTTTTAAAGAAGAAGGGAAAAAGGGATGTGACATAAAGGGAATAAAATACTGTATTAGATACATATGCTAATTCCACTGATTAAGGATTGAAGCTTTAAAATCCATTATCAATAACAGTGTAACTGAATTCACAATCTCGAAACAAATTGAATCAAAATAGATAGTGACTCAGGTTGGGTCCAAGGCACACTGGAGTTAGCAAGAGCCTTTCCATTGACCTTTGTTAAACCTAGTAGAGCTTCAGTAGTTTTAATGAGGTTGGAATTGCTGCAGAATTACTACATTCTCATTCATATGGATTAGTGCTGTTCTCTCACTAGAAGCTCAGTCGTCTAACAGCTAAAGAGTGAAAAGGGGAGAAAGGGAGAGGAGGAGGGATGGAGAGAGAACAAAAGATAGTGAAGACTCTTCACTGGAGTTTTTATTATATTACAGCAGAGACAATATGCTATATATCCAATCTAGTTCCTTTCTGTCTCCAGAACTTCACTTTACAAGTATGTTGGCTAGATCTGCACATTATGTTCCACACATTTTAGAGCTGTGATGGCGAACCTATGGCACGCATGCCACAGGTGGCATGCAGCACCCTTTCTGTGGGCATGCGAGCCATTGCCTCAGTTTAGCTCCACCATGCATGTGCGCGTGTTTCCCGCCGGCCAGCTGGTCATCGGACCTTTCGCAGGCATTCTTGTGGGAGGCGTGGGGTGTCAGGGCACTGCGCGAAAATGCACAGGGGCAAGGGGTATGCGAGGGCCGCATGCACATTGCATTTTGCTGGTTTGGGGGCATGCACACACATTCGTGCATGCACACACACACACTTTGGGCACTTGGTCTGGAAAAGGTTAGCCATCACTGTTATGTATATAGTTAATTTGGGTATTCAAATTTTACAATATCCTATCAGATGAATTCATTAAAAAACATTACCTTCGAACTGGTTTTTCACCCAGAAGCCTTATTGGCAGCATCCATATTATTGATCACACCACTTTTTTTACTTTTAGTGGCTCTACTGCTGCATCTTGTTCAGGTAATGCCTAACAAGACAGAAAAGAATTAAGATTTAAAGTAGCATATTTTGTGATGAAAGCCACTCACATACAATTAACCATGCAGTATCATAAAATACATCTACTCTATCAGAGAAGTAAGACTAGTTGACAGAAGCATTTCAATAGGGGTTTCATACATTTCTGTATTCTCTGTACTTATTATATGCAAAAGGATTCTTCTATATATTAGTAATAGTAAGTGACGCAAATCCAAAACATTTACTACCCAAAATTCAACTGTAACCAGTTCAGAAATGTTTGATCATTCATTTTAAGAATAAATAGCACTATTCAATTGGAATATATTATTATAAAATCTCTTCTTATCCCTATGGATGGGACAGTGAGTATAAAAAGTCTACACATCCCTGTTATAATGCCAGGTTTTTAAGAAGTATTCCACCTTTAATATAATATGTAAACTGTATAATTCAATAGAAAAACAAACTGAAATATTTTAAGGGGAAAAAATCACAATAAAAATGTACAGTAACATAGTTGAATAAGTATGCACACCCTTAAACTAATACTTTATTGAAGTACGTTTTAATTTTCTGGTGATGTCCATGTGTAGAGTTCTCTCTTGGGTTGTTGGAAAAGAGTGTTTGCTATGACCATCATATTCTCTTGACAAAATTCTACCATCTTGTGCCCTGCTTCATTTTGTACTCCAATGCCAAACTTGCCTGTTATTCTTGTTTTCTTTTGGCTTCCTACTTTAGCATTCCAATCCCCCATGATGATAAGGACATCATTTTTTGGTGTTAATTCTAGAAGGTGCTGTAGGGCTTCATAGAACTGGTCAACTTCATCCTCTTGAGCAGCAGTGGTTCAGGCATAGACTTAGACTACTGTGATGTTGAATGGTTTGCCTTGGATTCGAACTGAGATCATTCTGTCATTTTGTGATTGTATCCCAGTACTGCTTTTCCTACTCTTTTATTGACTATGAAGGCTATTCCATTTCTTCTTGCCCACAGTAGTATATCTGATGGTCATCTGAATTAAATTCACCTATTCTTGTCCATTTTACTTTGCTGATTCCTAAGATGTCAATGTTCAGTCTTGTCATCTCTTGTTTGACCACGTCCAACTTGCCTTGATTCATGGATCTTACATTCCAGGTTCCTATGGAGTATAGATCTTTACAGCATCGAACTTTCTTTTCACCACCAGATACATCCAGAGCTGAGCATCCTTTCGGCTTTGACTCAGTCACTTCACTCTTTCTGGCGCTACTAGTACTAGTTCTCTTCTCTTCCCCAGTAGCATATTGGACACCTTCCAACCTGAGCGGCTCATATTTCAGCATCATATCTTTTTGCCTTTTGGTACTGTCCATGGGGTTTTCATGGCAAAGATACTGGAGTGGGTTGCCATTTCCTTCTCCAGTGGATCACGTTTTGTCAGAGCTCTCTGCTATGACCTGTCCATCTTGGGTGGCCCTGCACAGCATAGCTCATAGCTTCATTGAGCTACACAAGCTCCTTTGCCATGACAAGGTAGTGATCCATGAAGGGGACTACACACACATATATAGTATAATTTATCAATGTAATTCAAATTGTTTACATGTCTGCGACCTCCTTTATTCTTACTGCTCTCTTGTTTTCACTTCCCCAAGTGAGTTTATATTCATACGGCTAAGGGAAAGTCAGTTATTCTTGACCATTTCTTTCTAACAAATCATTTGAGTCACTGTAATTAATTTGGACAGTGTAAGTTCTGAATGTTTTTCTTTTAATTATCTTTGAGGCAGCATTCATTATGGAAACGAGCTGTAATTATTTCAGCTCCCTCCTCTTAGCTTTCAAGATTATATTAAAAAGTTGCACACTTAAGAGAGGCATCTTTTCATATCTTGCAATATACATGTTACAGTAAATGTCACAAATGGTTTCATTGCATTATTAATGAAATTCAGCTGGGAAGCTATTAGGGTTGCATTTCACACCTGTAGAGTAACATCAGAACTATTTCAGTGCCACTTCCTTAATAACCTGTTGGGTTCTGAACATCTACAAAGTATTTCTGTTTCAACAAATACACACTTAGGAATAGGCATCCACAGCAAGCCATTATGAAGGAAAAATTACAACTTGCATGCAGTTATGTTATGAGGCAAACTCACAACTAGATGCTTACAGTCTGCTGTTGATGCCATTATGTATGTTGTTTGTCACTAGCTCCTTTCATATATGCAGTTAGGACATATATGGCTCTGGAAAGCAATCTGAAACAGTAATGGCTGATTGTAGCTTCTTTCACCTTGACCTTTGGCAAAGAAAATGTTAAAAAGTCACACAAAAGAAGACTTGTTTGTTTATCTTACAGTGAATGAAGAATACTGGAACTCAGAATAATAGACTTAGATTTCTGGGAAGTCTAATGTTTAGCCGATCCTGATTTTGTACCTTAACCTCCACAAAGTTATTATGTGGAACTGAGAGAATTTAGGAAGCTCTTCACAATTCCTGTAAAGAAGAGTATGAAATAAATAGTAATTTGCTTCTATATAAGATGGACATTTTGCAAATGGAACCTACTAAATGAAGCATGTATATTGTATTTATATTTATTCTTTGGCCTGCCTTTTAATTTCAATTAACTTCTTTCATTCTGTGATGCTGTCATTTTTCTGTCTTTGGGACTGAATAGACTTTTCTGCAGACACCAACGTGGATATTAATTGATGACCACTAGATAGAATAGCTGGATACTATATTTTATTTTGTCTCATAAAATATCCCGGTTTTATTTGCTATATTTTTGTCAGGCTGCACCATTTACTGGACACATTGACTCAGAATAGCACTTCACATTTACAGCCATGAATTCCTGGTTTATATATTTTCTTCTGTCAGATGGTCCACTCAACCTTTATGTGGCCGCAAATCAGAGTCAGGGGCAGATTCCAGTTTACCTATATTTTGCGGAATGTTATTTTATGCCAGCATCTTTCATTTATTTTATATCTGCCAGCTTACTAACCACTTACTATGAGAATGAATTTGCTGCAAGATTGCAGAATCAAAGATAGCACAATTTATATTAATGTTTAAGAGATGCATAAACACTATAAATTTTTAACCTATAAAAATATCAACTTCCTCATTTTTACTTGTTGATTTGATTTTTTTTATCAAGAAGACATTCACATGCTCTTAAAAGTGCCTTGATATCATGCAGAGCTGTTAATCAAGAACACAAGAGTGGAAATACTATAACTTCTCAGGAGTTTCATAATTTTTTTTATTATAGCTCTTTTCTGTAGATTTCCAGTTCATGTGAATGTTAGAAATAAATTATGGGAAAGAGGTAAAGAAAAAACAAATAAACAAGTAAGCTACAGCCATTTGTGGACTGGAGAAAACAAACCAAACCAAACAAAAATGGGAAAAAATCCTCCCATGTACCCCGATTTTAGATTTTTAGTAACTTGGTTATTTATAGGTTTATATGAACCCTTGCCAGCAATGCTGTTTGAAAGCAATTATACATATTTATATTTACAACAAGTTCTATTGTTTTTGTTTATATTTTAATAAAGGAAAATGTGTACCTTATTTTTCTTTTAGTCACAAAAAATGAATCTAAATTATTAGAATACAACTATATATATAGTTGTGTGTGTGTGTGTGTGTGTGTGTGTGTGTGTGTGTTTAAGAAACTCTAATGCTGATCAGCTGTTCTAAGAGATAAAGCCCAACTCAACTGGAAGGCATGAAGCGGAGAAATGCTGAGATTGCATATTTGCTATGGTTGCTTATAAAAATAAGAACAGATTAACAATATTAATTTACAAATGAAAGATAAGGGAACACTAAATCATGCAATCAGAATTTTCATTTTAATCCCCAACTGGGCAGATTAAGTATGCAGTTATAGTGCTAGTACTGCTGGTCATTTTTAAAGGTGACTAATATCAAAATATGGATTTGGGAACTGTTTTCTGAAAAGTCCAAACATAAATGAGAAAAGAATTGATTTGGCTTTTGTTATATACAACTAGATAAATTAAAATGTAACCTTTTTTTCAGCACAGACTGTTGAGGAGACAAATCAGAATCCCTTCCAGTTGTCCATTTTATTGCTTTTTTGGTGAATGGTTTCCAAAGGCAATGCAGCTTAGCCACTTCAGAAATGTGTGGTGGAAAAGATTTCCAAAAACAATGCAGCGTTAGCCACTTTGGAAGTAAAATGAGCCAGGTCAACTGTCTCATCAACAATCAAGTTATGGATGAGTTGGGCTTTACTGGCATTTTCTTTGATGTGTTACTTAATCAAGGCAATAATGCTTTTACCATTGTCTGAGCTGAGTTTTACAACACAGACCTTATTTTATGATTTATGCATTGTATTGATGAAAGTTGCGGAATAAAATAGATTTTTTTTAACCTGATAACCCTAGAATCAATTTATTTTTGTGCCATTTATAAAGATTCCCATGGGTAATTGAGCACTATATTATTTTCTGTATAAGTGACATAAAAGAGCTGATTTCTAAATTTGATCCTTACTTTTATAGAATGTTATTAACAGAATATTGAAAAATTGAATACATAGGATTTTTGAGTCTTGCCAGATTTATTAGTTTGTTTAAGTTTGTTTCTAATAAGAAGGTAAAGTTTTAATAAATTGAATTAAAACTCTCACCATGCAACCACTTCATGTTTGCATTCTGCTTTAGCTTTTTTTCATGCTACTGTTCTTGACTATTGTAATATGCAAGAGTTTAAGGGGAAAATGTGACAGAAAGAAGATTAATAGGATAGTTATAAATTCTTGAACATTTTGTTTGGCATTTCAGCAATCATGGACACAACTTTACTGAAAGTATTCAGGTATTACTATGTCAAATTTTACCCAGTATTACTTGGTAATATCATAGCATGGAACAAATACGAATACTAAGAATAACTGCAATTATCAAGCATAAGTGAACTCACTGTAGTTCCTTTTTTAAATTTAAATTATAATAGAATTAAGGGACGTGGTGGCTCACTGGCTAAGATGCTGAGCTTGTTGATCAAAAGGTCGGCAGTTCAGCGGTTCGAATCCCTAGTGCCACGTAATGTGGTGAGCTCCTGTTATTTGTCCCAGCTTCTGCCAACCTAGCAGTTTGAAAGCATGTAAAAAATGCAAGTAGAAAAATAGGGACCACCTTTGGTGGGAAGGTAACAGCATTGCATGTGCCTTTGGTGTTTAGTCATGCCTGCCACATGACCACGGAGATGTCTTCGGACAGCGTTGGCTCTTTGGCTTTGAAATGGAGATGAGCACCGCCCCCTAGAGTCGGGAACAACTAGCACATATGTGCGAGGGGAACCTTTACCTTTATGATAGAATTATCATATCTTAAAAGGGCAAACCAACTTTTTAACTTATACTAATACCACTCTATAAAGCCTTAGTAAGATCACACCTATAATACTGCATCCAGTTTTGGTCACCACACTATAAAAACAATGTTGAGACTCTAGAAAGAGTGTAGAGAAGAGCAACAAAGATGATTAGGGGACTGAAGGCTAAAACATATGAAGAACAGTTACAGGAACATGGGCATGGCTAGTCTAGTGAAGAGAAGGACCAGGGGAGATATGATAGTAGTGTTCCAATATTTGAAGGGCTGCCACAGAGAGGAGGAAGTCAACCTATTTTCTAAATCTGTCTGAAGGCCAGACAAGGAATAATGAATGGAAACTGGTCAAGGAGAGATTTAACCTAGAAATAAGGAGAAATTTTCTGACAGTGAGAACAATCAACCAATGGAACAGCTTGCCTTCAAAGAAGTTGTGGGAGCTTCACTACTCCTGGAAGCTTTGGACTGCCATTTGTCAGAAATGGGGTAGGGTCTCCTGCTTGGGTGGGGGATTGGACTAGATGACCTACAAGGTTCCTTCCAACTCTGTTATTCTGTTATTATTATAAGTAGTTCTCTAGGTATTTTTATTACAATTTTATTATGATTTTAATAAGGATAAAAACTAACAGAAACCAATATAGAGAAGAAAAAAGAGAAGAAAAAAACAAAGAAAAAAGTTGAGAAAAAAGAAAGAAAATATAAAGTAGTTTCTAATTTTCTTTATAGAAATGCAGTTATAAATAGAAACGTACCTCTTACTGTATATAATCTATATAATCTATAATCTATAATCTATTCTTTCCTAATTATTGAAACCATAAATCAAATGTTCATCCTTTTCGTTTTTTTACACAAAACCTCTATAAGTGGTTTCCAGACAGCAATAAACTTAGGTAATGTCTTTTCTCTGATCAAAGATGCCAATTAGCCATCTCTGCAAGCTTCATCATCTTTGCTATCCATTCATCCATTGTGGGTAAACTTGAATCTTTCCACCATTGCGCATGCAATAATATCACAGCAGTTATATAAAAACAAAGTTCTATAACTTTTTTTCAAACTACTTATCAATTATTCCCAAAAGAAAAATTATGGATTCTGGTCTCAATTGTATAATAATCTTTAAAAAATGATCTGAATTAATGCATGCATTTGCATCTAAAAGTTTCAGACTGTCATTAGATGCCACCAAGCATGATAAAATGTCCCTCTTGCTGTTCATGTTTCCAATGTTTTTCCAATGACATTTACTAACATTTTATAAAAATCCTCTTTAAGATTATAACATAGTGTAAATTTCAGTCTTTTTCCAAATAATTTCCCATTGTTTCATCTGTATATTATAAACAAAAATTCTAGCCTACTTTAGAATAAATTCTTTCACTTGATCTTCCTTTTCTAATTTCAATAAAAGTTTACACAATTTAACAATTACATGTTCATCATTTGTAAACAATTCTGTTTCAAACTCAGTCTTCTTCTTTTTGTGCCATACCCATATCTATATCTGGATGTTGATGATCATGTTGGCAATCAAACTCAGTCTTACAATGTTCATAACCATAAGTTCTTTTTTCCAGTGGATTCCAGTTACCTTCGATATCCGGTTTGGAACTATGAGCGCACGGATGCTTGCTCCACTCACGTGTGGTGCTTTTGTGCATGTGCAGAACCTTCTGCGCATGCACCAAGCGTCCGTGATGACGTCCGGGCAGGTGGGTGTAGCCAGGGGTGAAATCTGAGCTTTTTTTTACTACTGGTTCGCTGGCCGTGCATGATGCTGCATGCCAAGTGTGCGCTGCGCACAGGCAGCACACCAAATGCGCACTGCATGTGCAGTGCACACCAAATGTGTGCTACTTGCGCATGCACAGTGCGCAACAAATACACGCTGCATGCCCATGCACAGTGTGCACCAAACATACACTGCACGTTTAAAAAGCTACTGGTTCAGTCGAACCAGTAGCTTATTTTTACTACCAGTTCGCCCGAAGCGGTAGTTTTTATCGCTACCAGTTATCACCCGAACCGGAGCGAACCAGTAGCAGTTCACCCCTGGGTGGAGCCTCCCACCACCGCCACTACTGGTTCACCCAAACCGGGGTGAATCGGTAGAAACCCACCACTGTTTTTGTCTGCTTTTAAATCCTTCTAATAATTGTAAATAAGAGAACAATTAACAACTATATCCTCCTGCTACTAGTTCTTCTCTTGTTATAATGCACAAACAGGCAAAACATATTAAAAAAAACCAATAACCTGTAGCAACTAATTCAGAATCATCCCTTCCCAACTGAGTTTGCATTTGTTGTAATTTCTGTGTAGCCTTCTCTGAGGTTTCTCTATTTCATCTCTTCCAGAATTCAGTAGAAATTCCTGCAGTTTAATCATATCTTCAAATTTCCCCCTGTGAAATGGGATCTTTTTCTGTTTTAATTTTTCAGTCAAGAAAAAATGTTCAATCTTGCATTAAAATTCTGTTGCAAAATTTGATGTCTTGCTTTCTTCCTCCCAAAATGCACCAAACATCCCTCAGAACATTTATTATTCTTGCAAATTGTGAATTTATTCTGTAAAGTTTACCTAACCCTACCTCTTTATTCTCTCAATTCCCTGTCCAACATGACCAAATCTTATATAATTTTTTCTCTGAGGTTTTCACCAGATGCCAGAGGAATGCTTTAAATCTCAAAGATAATTCCTCTGTCTCAATTCAAATAGAGCCAAATTACCTAGTTCTTTCTCCAATTATTATTAACCTTTGTCTATCTCTCCAAAATTTCTACGTTATCATTAACTTGTTTTTATAAACATTAGTTTTATAGAATTTTCAATTTTTAAAATGTCTTTCAACTCCTGTTTCATCTTAACAAGTCTTTCATCTATTTTTTCTCAAAAGCTCTAAATTTACTCTCAAGTGACTCAGGCAATATACTGCCAAATGGATCAAACATTTTCTGCAATAAAACTAATGAAATTATTATTATTTATTAAAATTGCTTTCTCTGTAGGCTGTTCCAGAAAATCTCTCCTCCAGTCCAATAATGCTTCATCAATTTATTGCCACTATATTCAAATTCCAAAAGTGAAAGTATACCAAACAACTGAAAGCATCTCAAACAAAGAAAATAGAAATACAAAATCATGGCGTTCAGCTCCTTTATCTTCCTGTGCTTATAATAGTTAATAGTATAATTGTAGCTAAGCATCACATCTATGATTACAGTCAGGCACCTAAATCTGCTCATGTTATATTTATATTTTGTTTTATAAATGTTATCAACTGTCTGTATTCATTATTGTGTTTCCCTGAAAATAAGACCCTGTCTTATATTTTCTTAAACCCTGAAATAAGCGCTTGGCCTTATTGCCATGTGCTCAAAAGCCCAATTGGGCTTATAATCAGGGAATTTCTTATTTTGGGGGAAACAGGGTAGTTGTAAGAAAAAGTATTTCAGAGAATCTAACGTCTGGTTCTCTTCTCTGATTTAATTATATACATTTTCATTAAAAAAAAAATTAGGACTATTTGGTGATGTCTATAGAGGACTTGTCCAAAATTACAGATAGCATTGCAGCATAGATTACATCTGGCGGGCCAACACTGGACTTTAAAATCTCTCCAGTTAATGGAGGGATCCTGAGATAACCTGCTTGTTCTACAGGCAGCCATTCCTTGTGCATAAACTGGAGGAATTCCATCTATGCTCACAGCCACAATGTAGCCTTTATGGACAGCAAGGTGTAATTTCTTATTCACTTTTGGAATTAATTATTTTACAGATTAAGAGACGTATTCTTTTCGAGTATTATTCATTCATAATTTCATAAATTCATGAAGAGCAATATAAGATTCCTCTTCATGAATTTCATTTTTTCTGGATTAAAACTAAAACAAAATTTAAGAATTTAAAGATAAAGAATATTTGGCAAAAGCTTAACAAGATATGATTTAAGAAAATTTAAAATGGACAAAGTAAATAATTATTTTTAAAGGACTAGCAAAAGTGTATAAGAGGTATTGTTCTGATTCTCAAAATTCTTTAAAATCCTTGATTTTATTTCTGACTATAAGGATAATCTTAAAAGTAATTTTATATGCTTGTAATTAACGTTGCCATATGTTTTTCAAAAATTGAAACCCTGAATCTATGTATTATTTATCTTGTAAACAATTCCTCTCAAACAATGAATGTATTTCGCTATATATGAACTCACAGCAATTCTGCATATTACAGATTCACAGAAGGAAGTTATTTCTATGAAATAAATACTGAATGTTAACTCAACCTTAGACAATAATGCTTGAGTATATTTCTATATTTATTGGGTACATATATAAGTCATGTAGCATGATATGACTCATACATGGAATTCCATTTTTGGGCCTGTCGTTTCTCCAAATGTGTTTATAAAGTTGTTAAAATAATTAAATATGATCATGTTGTCTCTTCCACAAGGCTAAAAGAAAAAGGAGTTCTTAAATTCACTGACATTCACATGGTCTTATTCATGATGCAGTTTAGATATTTGTGTTGGTATTTTCATTTTTTTTTTTTTTGCATTAAATGTCTTAGAAATTCAATGTAGTCTTTGATAAAATTTAGTAAATGAGTTAGTAAAATCAGCATCAGTGACTGAAATAGTTTTACTATTTATTATAAAATATTGCTTCTTTTTGTAATGATTATATAAGATGCCTTATCTGAGATCTTTAAACATAACCTTAACTGATAGTCAATATGCATTCCGAGTAACCTTTAAAAACCAAAACTTTATTATCCAGAGGATATTTTTCTTTCAGCTAAGAAAATATTTGATTTTGTAATCTTGTACTGCCAGACAGACTTTTAAAACACAAAATTGTAAATGAAATATGAAAATATTTCAGATATTACCATTTGTAATAATAAAGCTATTATAATCTACATTCTTCACGTTAATTTTTCATGCTATTTTGTTACATGTTGGAGGAAAAAATATAAAGAGATAAATAATCTTTTTTTAAAAAATAAGGTTGTTAAAAATGTTATTGTATAAAGACCAAATTTAGGTATATTTTACCCAATGGATGACATCAGGGCATGTGAAGCAAAAGACACTGGGTTCAAAATGGTGACTCAGAGAATGAAGCTCTGTTCATTGCAATATGAATGCAATCTGAGGGAAGCACATTTAAAAAGAGTGGGGTTTTATAGCCTGACTGCACCTTCCATTTTGTTGCCAATTACCTCTGATGTGAATGGCCTGGGTGACATATTGGAGAACTTCAGTTAGATGGCGGGATCCTGGAAAATATGTGCATGCAGCACATTATATAGCAATTATGAAAATTGGAACAAAAGATTCTTGTAATTCAACTAAGTAAATACAAGGCTAATAACAGAGAAATCTTTCCCAATAGTTGCACTCTAGATGGTTTGATTTACAACCCATAAACCTGCTACCCATTATGCCTACAACCATATTTGCTATGAATTGTAAAAACTTCAATTTAGTATGTCCGGAGAATGTATGGCTGAAAGAGACTGCTACATTGTTATACTTTGAAACCTTAATTGTGTCAGATTTTTCCCCCAAATCATAGTATATTAAGGAATTTAATATATTACTGTACTATACAATTAACAAACCCTGCATATATGTTCATAGAAAACCAAGATTTATGAAATTACTCTTAGAAATAATTGGCAAAGTACCAGCTTCTCAGACCTTTTTAATCGTTGATACTCAATTTTTTTGGCAGCATTAAAGAAAATGTATAAACATACACTATGTTCTATACACATTATGGCATACTGCTTATTCTCTTTGAATAAAATAAAAATCATAAATGAAAATATTGAATTATAAAAAATATATATTAAATTATAATTAAGTGTCTAATTATTATCAATATTGCACATTTTAACCTTCATATTCATATGAAATTAGCTTAATATTTGAATATATTTTATTATAGTCACTGACCAGTAATAAAATGTTAATTCACAATTAACATTTAATTTGCTTAGCTCAAACTTTTCATTTTATTACTAATTATTACTAATTTTATATATATTATATAAATCTATCTCAGCATCTACTTCTGTCCTACTATCGCAGCACCATTGAGAGTGTCCTGACATACAGCATTCTTGCATGGTATGGGGCCAGCTCTGCAGCAGATATAAAAGCTCTACAGAGAATTATTAAAACTACCCAGAATATCATTTGGCTCCAGCTACCAGCCCTGGATAACAACTTCGCATCTCGCTGTTTCAGAAAGTTGCACAACATTCTCAGAGACTCTTCCCATCCTGCTTACAATCTTTTTGGACTGTTGTCTTCTGGCAGAAGACACAGAACAATTAAAACTCGGACCACACGTCTTCTGATTAGTTTTTATCCCAGAACTGTAATTACACTCAACAATGAATGAAAGGGCTACCATCAGTGAGCTGTTGGACAGCATTATTTGGTCTGCTGTGTGGATGCTTGGGTGGTTTAAGGGGAATTTTTGGTGGGTGGGGGTGTGTCTGGGGATTGTCATGTGTGTTGGGCTTAGTCTCTGGGTGTTATGTGAATTTTGTTGTATGGGTATACTGCATATATACTTACAATGACAATAAAATACACACACACACACACACACACACACACACACACACACACACACACAGTGTTTCCATCAAAATAAGACAGGGTCTTATTTTCTTTTGACCCCCCCCCCCCAAATAAGAGCTTGGCCTTATTATCGGGAAGGTCTTATTATTTTGGGGGTGCAGGAGGCAGCGAGCGTGGGACTGGATGTCCCATCACTGCTGTCGTCTCCCCTCCCCCCTCGCCAGGCATAACAGGGGTTGGCAGGTGGGATGGACAAGAAGTGGGATGTGCATCTTACCTTACCAGCACCATTGTGTTCCTTGCCGTTGTGTCCAGGGAAACACATTGTAAAAGAAAACTCACGAGTTTGAGGAGTTTGGACACAATGGCGAGGAATGCAATGGAGCTGCAAGTCTCCGGTAAGACTCGCGTTTCACGGTGGGGCACAATTTGTGGGTGGCAGGTGGGGTGGGGGATGGGGCAGGGCGGGCCACAGAGAAACTTGGAAGCTGCAGAGACAGAGTTTGGGGGAGAGAAAGACTTCTGCTGCTTTCCTTGCATGCAGCCAAAAGCAGAAGTAGCAGAAGTCTTCCTTTCTCTCCCCCAAATTCTGCCTCTGCAGCTTCCAAACTCCAACCAGGGCAGCCAGACTCTTCCTGGTGAGGGGAGCCTCGTGGGACCCTTGCCTGCCCTCCCTTCCTCCTGCAGGCCCCACTGTCAGCATTCCAGAAAAAAACCCAACTCCAAGTAAAGACTCTGAAGCAATCATTTTCAAAGTTCTATTTACTAGAATAGGCAAACTGGCACATCTGGGAAAACCCGAATCTGAGAGGTCCAGGTTTTCCCTCAGTAAATCAAAACCCCCAAAACCATCTCCTCACTTCTCAGTCGATCACATGCTCCAATCAACCACTGTTCCATCTCAAGACCTCACTCCGACCACTCCTCCAGATGCAGGATCGGCCTGACCTTGACCAACAGGAAGAATGCTATTATGTCTACAGACAACCCCTCTACTAAATCCCCCCTCCTACTTTCCCACACATGAGAAGGTGGCAGCATGGAAGTTTCCAGCCTTATATGGCTTCCAAAGCTGACATGATTACTCTTTCCAGGTGCCCAACAGCGAGATGCCGGGCAGCCGCACCAAGGGCAGCCCTGACAAACGCATCTCAGACGACCCAGCCATGGCCAGTGCTCCCTGACTGCAGCTCAGCTTGGCCACAGGGTGCCGGCCGGGGCCTTCGCAGGCGGCGGCGGCAGCACCAGCAACACCCACAGCACCTCAGCCATCCCCACTGAGAGACTCGTGCCCAACTGCGAGTTGTAGTCCTCTGTGACTGCCCCACTGCACTGCCCAGTTCCCACCAGACATGTGTGCACTGACTTCCACGTGCTGTGCATGGAGGCCTCTCTGTCACTGCCAGCTGCCCTTCCAAGGAAGACCTGGGGCAGTGATGCTGGTGCTGCTGTTGCAGGCACTTGGTAACACAGGCTATCTGGACTTGGGGGCGAGAGTAGGCAGGCTGCCATCATGCTGCAGAAATGGGCACTCGAGTGCCCGTTGATGCCATGGGCAGTGAGGACGGCAGAAGGGGTAGGTGGGGCGCAGTAGTTCACAGGGATGTGGCTACATTGGGAGGGTTTTGGGGGAGAGGGACCTGTGTGTGTGAGAGAGAGAGAAGTGGGGGGGGGGGTGGAGAGAACATTGCTGCCAGCCCTGGATAACTCTCCAAGGTTGGATCAGATCTCTTTCTCTTTCTTTCTCTCTCTCTCTCACACACACACCCTATTCTTTCTTTGGGATCGCAGTACAGATGCCCCTCCCGGGATTGGAAGGCTGAAGGCTTCAGATGGAGCATTTTGGGGATGTGTGTCTGTGCTGCGATCCCAAGTAAAGAATGATCAGCAGGAAAAGGGGGAGGAGGCCAGCAGCTGGGGAGGTGTCTGGAAATCTGGGCTGAGTTGCACAGCCCTCACTGGCTCAGCTGATCAGTGGGCAGCAATTAAGGGGCCGAACCTCAATGAGGTGACCGGAGAAGGGAAGGGCTGCCTCCTGTGCTGGCCACGCCCACCCTTTCACTAGGGCTTATTTTCGGGGGAGGGCATATATTTATGCCCACCCCAAAAATCAGGCTTGGCCTTATTTTCAGGACATGTCCTATTTTCGGGAAAACACGGTATATAATGCAGCAGCTTCTGCATGCTCTCTCTTAAGAGAATGGTTCTTAAATCACCCTCAAGGAATTTGAAAGCTCAGTTGAGTTAGGGTTTTCTAGATGTTTAGTCTCTAGACAGTCTTCAAGAAATGACATACTTCAAAAACTATTTCCATAAGATGCAGCAGAATAAATGTACTTTTTTTCTTTGCAGTAAACAGCAAGAGGTCATTAGATTCAGAAAGTTATACTGTAAATGGACTAAGGGGCTAGATGGATTTGAAAAAAAGATTTTGGAATTAAGAGGAATCCTTTACATGGGAAAATGTTTTTGTCTTGAATTCTCTTTAAAAAACCTGGTAGGATAAGGCTTTGAAGGAACTAAAAATGATAATTCAAGGTGTTTTGAACATTTGCTGATCAGGACTGAATGATGAAGCTTTAAGGATTTGTTTATGGATTACCTGTATAATGGTATGTAGGAATGGGAGAGGGAGAAATGCTCAGATGAACTGATTATAATTTATAACTTATTAGGGTGGTAAAAGAAATTTGTACTTTCAGGCTTGAAAGATTTTGTTAATGTAGTCTTACAATAAAATAGAATTAGCACATCTGGTCATGTTTCCTGTCTGGACTACCTGTGACAAGATAAATACTGTATATAAAAGGGATATAGAAAGAGGAAATCACTTGTTGTTTTTTAAGAGAAGGTAAAAAGTTACTTAATTTTTTTATGTTTTTGATGAAGGGAAAGTAATTTCTTTTTATATTTCTTTTCTTTTTCTTTATAATCTTATTTTCCTTTCTCATCTTCTTTCTTTGTTCATTTCAATACTTACTATTTCTACTTTTTATTCTCTTATTTTTTTTTAGTTTGTATTAGTTTTTACCTCTTTAATTGTAATTTTTAATACAAATTACTATTTTTGAAAGAAAGGTACAAATGGACCTTTCTTCAGATAAATTTGAAACAAGATTTGGGTATTGATTATAAAGAATTTTTACCATAGAAAAATGCCTCTATAAATAGATTGTGTTTAAAAGATACTATAAAAGAGGAACAGGTTCTACCTGGCAAGATCAAGACTGACTTGAAAGTAAATTTAAAAATGACAGGCTAGAAGAATGAAGTGATAAAAGATGTTGCACTGGACATGCAAAAGAAACCAGCTGACATTTTAATAGCTAAAAGGGATATTCAAACGACAAAACAAGAAGATGACCTGGATAATTTTCCTACATTGGATTTACAAAATAATCTTGTTAAAGTTTTGAAGAATTTTGTGAGAAGGAACAAAGAAAAAGAAAAAGAAAAAGAAAAAAAGAAAAGCAGTCAAGTTTTACAACATTTTTGAAGGAACCGAAGGTTAAAAATTCAGCTTATAAAATTCAAGGTTCCTTTATACAGTGAAGTTCAGAGTATGCAAAATTAGCAAGGTGATTCTGAAGTCTTAGCAGGAGAAGAAAAACATGATTTACTCAGTGTAACACAGACTTGGAAGGATGATTCGAATGAATCCTATATGGCTCTATTTCTGTATTTCAATGAATATAGCAATTAAGGTATTCAATTAAAGCAAAAGGGACAAAAGGAACCAAAAGATAAAAATGATTGGACTGTATATTAAAAGAAGCCACAGCTGCTTAAAAATCCCAATTAATGACTTTTGTGATACTATAGGGAACATCTGGGCTAAATTTTGGAATAAAGAAATCAAATCATACCTTGTTGTTTTTATCCATTATTGCATGCCCTAAAAAAGGAAGACATATGGGTAATGCTTTTCAGAACAGAGCTTTTAATAAATAAAGAGTAGTAGTGATAGGGGACTCTGCTTAGCCCATGTCCATTAAGAGAGAAAATTTGATAAGCTTAGTATTTTCAGGAAATTCCTGACTTGTCTAACTGACAAGTTTATTAACCAGAGAGTAGAAGGCACAAGGGGATTGACTATTGTTAATATGATACTAATGAATAGTGACAACTTAGTCAAGAAGAGGAAATAGAAGGAAAATTCAGGGGAAATAACTATGTATCATTAAGTTCCTAATTTTAAAGAAAATAAACTGAATGTAATGAAACGCTATCTTGGACTTCAAAGATTAACTTCTATGAGAAGTTACTAAGAAAAGAAGATCTACATAGGTGGGAATTCCTTTAAGAAGGAGATACCTAAATCACAATTGCACATCTTTTCAATGAGAAAAAAAGTATTGTTTTTATCTTATTTTAATTTTTGATCGGGAACCGCCCAAAGTTTGTAATAAATTGGCAGATAAATAAATGTTTTAAACAAACAAATAAGCTACACAAAATACTTCATAATATATATAGAAGATTGAAGGAGAATCAAGCAGCATTAAAAGATGATACAGATAGTATGGAACTATAGACATGGTATCAAGAAAGCTAAAAATCAGAGTTGAATTTAGTATGGATTCCAAAAATAACAAAATAACCTCTTTGCATGTGTTCAAATAAAAGACAGATAAATAAAAGAGTTTGTGATTTGTTCAATGAGAAAATCAACATGCCAACAGGACAGAAAAATAGCAGAACTATTCAACTCCTACTTTCTTTCAGTCTATTCCAATCAGAAAGTACATATTTCATCAGAAAGTAAAGAGTATGAGGAAAGCACATACTTAAAATCGAAATACATAGAAACAAGGTGAGGGATTTTGGGTATGCATTGAACAAATTTAAATCTGCAACATTAGATGAATTTCACCCTCAGGTATTTAAAAAAAACTTGTTGACAGTCTGAAAAAATGTTATATTTTTGAGAAATCCTGGAAAGAAGATGAACAGCCAGATCACCAGAGAAGGAAAACTGTTCCTTGGCTTTTCCAAAAAGGGGGGGGGGCAAAGAAACCTATGAGAAGGGGCGTTGGTCCTACCTGATACGCCCCTTCTCGTTGAGTGGAGACAGCAGCCAGACATGGGTTGTGCTCATTGGTCAGAGGTTGGACTGAGCCTGTAAAATCTTCTTAAATCCCCCCCCTGTTGCTAGGGCACCCAGCTTTTGTTGAAGGAGAAACAGACTCGGTGTGTGGAAAGAAAACAGAAAAACAACAATGAGATACACCAATAACATTAACAACCAGACTGAAAACCAGGGTGGGGCTGGCTGCTGTCTCCACTCAACGAGAAGGGGCGTATCAGGTAGGACCAACGCCCCTTCTCCATTGAGGGTGGAGACAGCAGCCAGACATGGGACATACCAAAGATCACTGTCCCAATTCACGGGCGGGAACAGTCTGGGCAGAAGACCCTCCTCCCAAAATCAGCCTCTGCAGAGGCGAACTTATCTAGTTTATAGTGTCTAATAAAGGGGGAAGGAGACGTCCAAGTTGCCGCCCTGCAGATTTCGACCAAGGAAGCCTTCGAAGCCCAAGCTGCCGTGGTCGCCGTGCTCCTGGTAGAATGAGCTGTGACAGTAGAAGGAGGAGGCAACGATCAAATTTCGTATGCAGTTGTAATCGTTGTTCGGATCCAACGCCCCACCGTGGAAGAGGTCACCTTTTGTCCTAAGGAAGGTGGCAAAAAGGAAACAAACAGTGATTCTGTATGTCGAAAAGCAGCAGTTCTCTGAATGTAGAGTTCAAGTGCCCGGCGGACATCCAGCATGTGTAAACGGCTCTCCAAAGGATTGGAAGGACAGAGATAGAAATCTGGTAGGACCAGTTCCTGTAAACGATGAAATGGAGAGTTAATTTTGGTCACGAATGTAGGGTCCAACCGGAGGACCACCCGATCTCCATGAAACACACATAAATCACCCCTAATAGATAATGCTGCTAGTTCAGAAATTTGACGCGCCGACGTAATTGCAACCAAAAAGGCCACCTTGCCCGACAACAGGCGCAAGCTGACCGAATCTAGAGGCTCGTATGGTGATCCCATAAGAGAATCCAGCATGAGGGAAAGATCCCAAGAGGGATACCGATGCAAAACAGGTGGACAGAGATTAGTTGCACCACGGAGAAACCGCCGAATTAGAGGTTGCTGAGACAACGAATGTACAGACTTATATGTCAGGATTGAGGAAATTGCTGCAACCCGTCTCCTGAGGGTGTTAGGAGACAGTCCTTTGTCCAAATCAGACTGTAGGAACCTGAGGACTTGTAAGACCGAAGCTCGAAGGGGAGAGAACCCCTGGGATGAACACCACGAGGAAAAAGACTGCCAAGTAGCCGAATAAATCCGCTCCGTCGATGCTCGCCAGGAGGCATGGATGGTATGGATCACGTCAGAAGGGATGTGGTCCCGCTGCAGAGCTTCCCACTCAACCGCCAAGTGGTCAGCTGGAGCCACTGAGGCTCCGGATGTACCATTGTCCCTTGGCTGAGGCAATCCGGGGTACACGGAATCTTCCAAGGAGGAGACATTGAGAGATGCATGAGGTCTGCAAACCATGATCTCCTCGGCCAATGTGGTGCCACCAGAATAACCTCCGCCTGCTCCAGTAATAGTTTCCGAATCACCCTCGGCATGAGGGGAATTGGAGGAAAGGCATACAGCAGGCCTTGCGGCCAAGGGGAGCGCAGAGCATCCACAGCTTCCGCCTGATGGGAAGGGAAGTGGGAGAAGAAACGAGGCAACTTGCTGTTCTGAGGGGAGGCAAACAGGTCTATTTCCGGACTTCCGAAATGAGCCGTTATCTCCCGGAATAGGAGCGGGTGAAGACTCCATTCTCCGTGATCTAAATGTTGGCGGCTCAGCCAGTCTGCCATCACGTTCGAGACCCCCGATATATGGTCCGCCTTCAAGGAGGCCAGATGCCTCTCTGCCCAAAGGCTTAGTCTCTTTGCCTCCCGCATCAGCAATGGGGACCTGGTGCCGCCTTGGCGATTGACATGCGCCTTGGCAGAAATGTTGTCGGTGAGAACCAACACATGCTCATTGGTTACCAGTAGCTGAAAGGCCCGAAGTGCCAGATAAATGGCCCGCAGCTCCAGCCAATTGATGCTGCAGGCAGATTCCATGGTGGACCAAGTGCCTTGAGCGACTCGAGCAGTGAGCTCCCCAGCCGAACTTGCTGGCATCGGTGGTCACGGTCACCCACTGGGGCTCCAGGAACAGACAGCCCTTGGAGATCGTGGGAGATTGCCACCAGCGAAGGGATGAGAGTACCTCCTGTGGGACTGCTACCCTGGACAGAGAGGATCCCCTGCCCGATTTCTGCAAAGGCAAGAGAAACCATTGGAGGTCTCTAAGGTGCAACCTGGTCCAGGGAACAATAGAGATGGCCGAGACCATCTTTCCTAGCAGTTTGGAAAGAAATAAGGGAGAAACCCTCTTGTCCTTTATGACTCTAGCTACCATGGATCTCAACCCGGCTTGTCGATCCGGGGAGAGGAAAACTCTACTCTGCGCCGAATCAATAACGGCCCCCAAATGAAGGATTCTAGTCGAGGGTACCAGGTGGCTTTTCTCAACATTAACAGAGAAGCCGTGGGACGCTAGAGTCTGAATTGTAAGACGGAGATCAGACATGGACTGTTGATGGGAAGATGACATAATGAGGATGTCATCCAGATAGCACTGGAGACGAATGGCTTGAAGCCAGAGGTGGGCTGCCAGGGCCGCCAAAATCTTGGTGAAACTACGGGGAGCTGAGGAAAGGCCAAAGGGTAAGGCTCTATACTGGTAGTGGACCCCAGCAAAACAATAACAAAGGAACTTTCTATGAGAAGGGCGAATGGGGATGTGGAGATAAGCCTCCGTGAGATCTATTGAGCAGAGGAGATTGCCCCTCCGTATGCCGTCTAGGATCGAACGTAAGGATTGCATTTTGAACTTTCTATAGACTACAAATTGGTTCAATCTTTTAAGGTCCAGAATAGGTCTCCACCCACCCGATGACTTAGGGACTAAAAAGACCCGAGAATAAAAGCCCTGTCCTGCCTGGTCACGAGGCACACGTTGGATAGCCTTAATGGCCAGCAGATGGTTGATAGCCAACTCCATGAGGAACCGACGTTCTGCTATTGGGGACAGAGGACAACGGGTAAAAGATAAAGGGGGGGGGTGGAAACAAATTCAATGGCCAGCCCAGATGAAATGGAGGCCAGGACCCAGCAATCTGAAGTAGTACCCTCCCAAACGCTGGCGAAGAGGCCCAATCGTCCACCAATGGGAGACTCCCCGGTACTACTAATGACGGCGACAGATGGAACAACCCCCTCCCCCTCGAAAGGGCCATCGGGAACCGAAACCCCTACCCCTGGTTGGTCTCTCCTGAAAGTTCCTCTGCATAGAATTGAAAGCCCCTGGATAGAAATTACCTGAGTGGCGGGGAGGACCCATCCCCCCTTCTGCAGGTCGAAGATGAGAGCGTGGCGGATAAGGGAAAACCCGAGGTTCTCCTCTACGGAACACAGCCGGCAGAATCTTCTTTTTATCTTTGGTTTCCATGAGGAACTTATCTAAGTGATCACCAAACAGTTTTGAGCCTGAGAAAGGTACTGACGCCAGACGCCACTTATGCCTGGCGTCGGCCTGCCAATGTCGGAGCCACACTAAATGGCGGGCTGCAATGGAAGAGGCTAAGGACTTAGCTGCAAACCACGTAGCATGCAATGTGGCGTCTGCAGAAAATTGTACCGCTGCCACAATTTTATTCAAGTCCTGTTTCAACCTAGAGTCCTCAGGAGCCAACTTTTCCTGTAAATGTTTAAGCCACAGGAGCGTTGTTCGATTAAAAAAGGATGCGGTGGTCACAGACTTAATGGCCCATGCTGCTGCTAAGTGCGCCCTCTGAAGGACTTGTTCAGACCTGCGTTCCTAAGGTCGAAGACCCTCCTCAGGATCTCCAGGGATGGAAGACGAAGAGAGTAATGCCGCCACAGGGGCGTCGACAGAGGGCACCTGAAGCAGGGACTCCAGATCCGAAGAGACAATGAAGTTTCTCTTTTCAGCGGAAGTTGGCACTGGAACCGAAGAAGGAGCTGACCACTGTTTCTGGATGACCTCCAGAAAAAGTGGAGGAGTAGGGATGGCCGTCACTGCCTTAGGTTGCTCAGCAAATAAGGGATTCAAGGCGCCAGCAGTTGGTAATGGCTCAGGCAGAGCTGAGGGCCCCAGTTGAGCGGCGTTAACCGCTTTAAAAAGGAGTAATTTAAAAAGGGCCTGAGGAAAAAGGCCTGTGAAGGCTGGCTGATCAGGGGGTAACCCTTCATCCTCTGAAAGTTCTGGTTCCTGGGGTTCCATGTCCACCTCTTTGGAGTGAACACTGACCCCGGAGACAGATGAGGAGTCCGAACCCGCCAAAGAAATGGCATCATCCATCTCGAACCTGGCTAGGGAGTCAGCCGGTTCCGAAATGACTGAACGAGTGGAGGACGGCCCATGGGTAGGGTTGAAATGAGTAGACAACGATTGATGTACCGCAACAGAAATCATTCGTTGAATGTCCTCTGGTTGCCAATTGACCTGAGGTAGACCTGGAGCCGGACCGGTCTCTGTAGAGACTCGGACCGGAACAGAAGAAGTGGGTGGGAGGACCACCGCGAGTCCGGGAGTGCTAGACTCCACAGCAGATTGCACTCCCGCCAAGGGAACAGAGCCCCAAACATCTGCCGAAGACACAGACATTGGAAAGTCCTGCAAGGACCTTTGATCAGGAGTCAGAGAACACTCTCGCATGGGGTCCTCAGAGGGCACCCTGCATGCCTTACCATGCAGTGGGTCATTGCCAATCAGTTTATTGGAAGCCACTTTAGAAGGCTTCCCTTGAAACTTAGGTGCCTTGGTATGGGATGAAGGGCGCTTGGTGGAGGGGACAGGGGGGCGCACCCCTTCACTCGCCGCCTGGATCTGGCCTTCCCGTGCTGCTGCCTCTGATTGTTCCCACACCGTGGCCTTCCAGCCATGTTTGGTCTTAGTTTGTGCCTTGGGCATGGTGGAGAGAACAACCTCCAGACAAGGTAGGCCAAATGAGGAAGACCAATTTAGAATATATATAGGCGGCTTAGAGAAGAGGTCCAGCAACAGTCAGCAAAGTGTGGCCAATAACCACCAGCTAATATGGCCAGAAAAATCTGTGCCTCCAATTACAGGGAACGGCAGAGAGAAAAACCACTGTGTGCAGGCCCAGACAATATTAAAAGGCCAGACCCCAACTGCCAGACCGTGTATAAGTTGATCCCAAAATGGCGCCCGAGGCCCTGAAGGAGAGTGCGAAACTCTACCGGGCCTATAGAGTCTCGGCTCTAAACAGCCGAAGAAAGGGCACTCCCCCCAAGGTCAGCTAGGTAAGGGACCCCCTAGGATGCCAACTGGCTAGGGGCAACAAGCACTTTCCACAAAAGCCGACAAGCGGCTAAAAGCTGGGAGCGCGCCAAACCGCTCTGAAGCTGCACGCCAAACAGCTGAGACAGGCGAGAGCGTGTGGCCGCAGCTCCTCTTAAATGCAAGCGCCGAGTCGCTGAGGGAGGGCGAGCCGTCAATCAGTGCTAAACAGCTGAGATGGCACGCGCCGGCGAGCAGGGTCTTCGAGAGACGCCCGGCAGTCTCGGAAATGAAAAAAACCGACAAGCGGCTAGTGTTTGAAAGCGCGAAGCTCTACTTAAAACCTGGGAGGCAGAATACACAAAATGGCCGCTCGAGACTATCAGGAGCGCAAGACTCCACCAGGAATTCAAATCCAGGTAAACACTTTAATTTGTTCAATGACAAACGGCAACCTCCCCCTCCCCAAAGGGAGTGAAAGGCTCCACAAGGGTGTTCAAAACCAACGGTCCAGAAGAAGTGACAGGGACTGAAAGAGGGAGAAAGAGGCACAGCAGCTCCACAGAGCTGCTGAGGAAAGAATTTACCTAATCCAAGTCCAGTAGGCTAGAGAATAGTCAGTAGCAAATCCAAGGTCAAAAAACCAAAAATTTTAGAAGGAGAAATTTGACTCTAAATCACAAGCAATTAGAGCACACTTTCCACACAACTGTCCAGTCTGACAACTGAGGAAAAAGCTGGGTGCCCTAGCAACAGGGGGTGAATTTAAGAAGATTTTACAGGCTCAGTCCAACCTCTGACCAATGAGCACAACCCACGTCTGGCTGCTGTCTCCACCCTCAATGGAGAAAGAAACATCAATCAATTTGATATTGTTATCTGTGCAGACTCTAGAACAGACCATAAAACTATTGATTTGAAAGAGCTTTGAAAACAATGTGATAATTATCTGAAGTCAGACTGGATTTTCCAAGAACAAATCTTGGCAGATGAAACTTATTTTGACATCATCATCATCATCATCATCATCATCATCATCATCATCATCATCATCATCCTACACACACACACACACACATATACACATCCATTTATACATAGAGAGAGGGAGAGAAGTAGGGACTCTATACATTAATAAATAATAAGTTGCTTCCTTTTTTAATTAGGGAGGAAGCAACATATTATTAATTAATGTACAGAGTCCCTATTTCCATCTCTGTGCATCAAGTTAATAATGACAAACTGTTTTAGCTTTCTTTAAAAGCAAACAAGACTTTTCCATCTGAAAAGGGAATAATTGTGTTGATTTATTCAGGACTATAAATTCATCAAAAAGAGCTACAACATGCTTAATTATGTATACTATATACTATACTTTGTTTATGCATACAAAAAAAGATCCCTTTTTATGCAACAGAAACACAGAAAATGTGCACCCGGGAACATTTTCAAACAGCTTCTATTAGATTTTAGATCACAACAGGACCATACGTGTGAAGACAATATAATCCTATTACTAAATGTTAACATAGATTTGTCATAAATTAGCTTCACCAGAAAAATATTATTTCATTTTTTGATAATCTAACTCCCTTAGTAAATTGTGAAATGGTTGTAGATGTCATATATCTTAATTTCAGCAAAGCATTTGACAAAGTACCCATGACATTTTGATTAGTTAAGTGTGGAGGGAATGCTTATTGGATTTAGAGATGATACAGAATTGGACAGAATAGCTAGTATCCTAGAAGGCAGTAATATAATTTAAAGTGATTTTGGTAACTTAGATAAAAGGAATGGAAATAAGAGAATGAAAATTAACAGAGACAAATAGAAAATTCTTCACTTAAAAAACAGTAGATATACTATGTGGTAGATCAGGTTTAGCAACAATATTCTGGAGAAAGATCTTAGAATAATAAGCTGATTTCATGTTGATAATAAATCAGGGATAGGCGCATCAAAAAAATAGGCTAAAAGAGGCTTTCCATGAGTTGGGATTCTTATGTGGCATTCCCAATCATATGGAGCCCTAATATACACATGGTTTACTTTTGTCTGAGTGATCTAAGGGGTCTGAGGCCAGCATCATGTTGGAAGCATGCTTTATTTCTTTATATTTATGATCTGAATGTATTAAAAGACTGTTGTATAAATCTTTATTTAGGGTTTCTGCACAAATAAAAGCATTCCATGTTTAAATGTTCATCTAGGAGTAACATTGTGTCCAGACTGAGCAACTAGTACAAAACTATTGTGAGACCAAGGTAAATATATTTATTTATTTATACTTTATATTTACAATGAGCACAAAGCTAAAGGTGAAGGTTTCCCTGTCCAGTCATGTCCAACTCTAGGGGAGTGGTGCTCATCTCCATTTCTTAGCCAAAGGAGCCAGCACTGTGATTTCTGTGGTCATGTGGCCAGCATGACTACCTGCCAAGACACATGGAACCCTGTTACCTTTCCACTGAAGGTATTTATTTACTCACATTTGCATGCTTTTGAACTGATAGGTGAACAGGAGCTGAGTCAAGAACAGGAACAAAAAAATATGGTCACTGTATAGTTGCTGAAAGTTATGCATTCAGATTAGGGATGGGTTCTACTTACCTTTACTACCAGTTCGCAACAGGGTTTGCATGCACAGAAGCATTTTGATGATGTCAGGGTCAGTGGGCAGAGTCTCCCACCGGTTTTACTACCAGTTCTATAGAACCGGTGCAAACCGGGGGCACTGATTCAGATATAGATTTTATGTAAGGACCTAGCAGCATAGCAGCCATGAGAATGATGATAAAATAGATAGTTGAAGCAGTTTTCATAGTTGAAATTTCACAAAATTATCAAACAATGCAAGGATATATGAGATTTCAGTGCATTTATATAAACCATATAATATTTATATAAATAAAATTTATATAAAAATGTGAAAAGCTTCATAAGACTTAGTGCTCCCAAGAGATGCTGGCATTTTTTGAAAAAAAGATGTTTGCTTTCTTGGAATGGAAGCATACTCTGGTTTCTACCCATCTGAAAAGTTTGCCAACTTCTGCTTTCAATTGTTTGTTCAGTGTAGCATTTGCATGTTTTACTCCCCCCCCTCCATAAATTGATGTGTTGACTCTTAATAGATTCTAATTCATTACAATAGTTGGAACATTTTATTTTAACCACCCAATTTACAGTACAAGATTTGCTTGGCTCTGGAATTTTAGGTATAAGGGGCTCAATGTATTTAATGCTTTGTGTTTGCAATGCCCCCTGCTTTTTTCTTCCCTTTCTTTTTGTGGAATGTATTGGACAGAATATACTCACATAGGGCATGACATTAGAAGATTCATGAAGGGAAGTGAGTGGCATAAAATAGTGGGTAGCGAAGTCCTGTACAATTCACTGAACAACAAGGTCAATTACTCTGTATTTCCTTCTGGTTTAGCTCAGCTGGAGTGAAAAAGTCATAATGCCTCTCTGGCATTTCTGCAGCAATTTAATGGAAAATGATCATAGGCTTAAATAATCAATTTACCAAAAAAAAAAAAAAAAAAAAAAAAAGGAAAGGAAACGAAAGGAAAGGAAAATCCAACTGGGTAAACACAAGAGCAAAACACATTACTTGTTAAGAAGATATAGGAGAAAAGCAAGGTTATATGATATTTAAGTACGAGCAAATCTTGATTAAGCAGTGATCGTTTAAATTTTCTGATGAATGTGGTGATTGTCAGTGATGTCTCCATTTATAGGAAAAATGTTTTATGTATGTTTATTATTTATATTCTAGTCATTTTGTCTCTTGGGAATATAATGTACAATTGAAAATGGCAGAAGTTCTCCATGTACAGATGTGGATCTTTTGACTTCCTCAGGCGCTGATGCTTTTGTTGTTGCATTATGATGGTTTTACTGCTATATTCTTTTGGTATCCTTTGTCAGCATGCTGGCTGGAGAATTGGGAGTGTCTGCATATCTTAAAATGGTCACATTTGAAAAATAATGTTTCAGAGTCTTCAGAGCTCTTTTTAAATTTAATCTCTCCAAATAATTGCATTGTCAGCAAACTTCAGTATCCATATCCTAATTCATTTATGAACTTTCGTAAGAGCTTCAGGATAGCACATATAATACAATGATATTACTGTTTATATCAGTGGTGAAATCCAAATTTTTTTACTACCGATTCTGTGGGCAAAGCCTGGTGGGCATGGTGTGGCTTGGTGGGTGTGGCTTGATGGGCATGGCAGGGGAAGGATACTGCAAAATGTCCATTCCCTCCCCACTCTGGGGCCAGCCAGAGGTGGTATTTGCCAGTTCTCCGAACTACTCAAAATTTCTGCTACCGGTTTTCCAGAACCTGTCAGAACCTGCTGGATTTCACCCCTGGTTTACATCCTTTTAATATCAAAAATAACATTTGATAGTATACTTTAACATGAATCCTTATACCATAAGACTACTGAAAAGTATTTGGTAAAGGCCTTCTGAAAGTAGTCGTGTTTTGGATCAGACAGTTCTCATGCTTAAAAATAGAAATTGCATGCATGGGAACAAGTATATGTATTAATTTATCTGGGTTTTGGATTCCACCTAAAAGGACATAGGGAAGATTTTAGGCAAAATAAATCATAGGAGTTACGGATCCCTGAATTTCCCCCCCCCCAAATGGTAGTCTGATTTGGAAATAGAACAGAACAAATTACTGATTTGACTGAATGTGAAAATGACATGGACCACATTAGATTATTTGTAGTATTAAAATCTCTTGGCAAAGTAGAGATTTTGATAATTGCCCACAAGAAAAAACAGACTGAAAATGTCAGCTCATTTGCATCAAGGAGATGATGGCAACTCCATCAACTATGCATAGATCAATATGTACATCCCTTGTTTAAAAAAAAGTTGCTAGTACCTCCTTTATAAATGCACACATGCACAAACACATTTCTATAATGAAAGTAAATACCATCCAACGCATTGTATTACTAGAAGTACAATCATATGCATTTCTATACAAAAGTTCATTCTGTGGAATTCTTTGAGTAACAGTAAATAGAATTCCTATGTCAATTATATCACCTTAACCAATACCTATTTTACATTCATACATAAATACACTACAAATATAATGGCCTTGCAGTGAGCCAACAAATTAAAAAAATAAAATAGAAAAATAAATGCTTTACCTTGTTTATATCTACAATGTGTTATTCCTATACCAAACAAGATACCATTTTGGTTACCTATATGTTAATCAGTACTAGATGAATTAAACTGATGCACTTCCAAGTTCTACTCCACATCAATTTTTATTTTAGGAGAAACACATAATGTACATGTTTGTATGATTGTGCATATGTACATTTGTATGTAAAATGTACAATTCTTATATATTTTGCTATACTACCATCTGTGCAATCTGCTCCTCCACTAACTTTTTCCTTTTTTGCTATCTATATTTTAAACAAAGGAATTTCTTTATCTACCTATGTAATACCTATATGTATTTTTACAACAATCAATCTATTGGATCTATTATAATCTACTCCACATAATCTCTTGTGGTCTTTGATATGTAATACAGGATCTTTAATATAGTGTAGCAGATAGCAGAATCATAAGGTATTTAATTCAACCAGGGATCACAACAATATTCCACCGTCTTCCTAAAGTAATTATTTTGGGTCATTAGCATCCAGTAGGTTAACAATTTGCATCATCTAGTGCATGTAATTAACACTGCTTTGTAGTTTATAAAATTTGCTCAGCAGAGATGCTGTTAGCTACTACTGGTGCATAATTGATGAAATTCTTTAATATTACAATAGATGTGGGGGTTTTATTTTTAGGAATTAGAAACCCAACTCTATAACTAAGAGAGATATAAATGTTTGAAATAAATCATTTCAATTTCTCTCAATCAATCATCAATGGTTGATTTGGTGTTTAATAGACATCATTCTTTTAGTTAGTCCTATATTTATATTTTACAATGCCCCATTTCTAATTATGTATCAAATTAAATATAAATACAAATACCATTTCTGATTGACAAGAAATAAGTATTTTATGCCCTTCTGTATGTGAAAAGAAATCATATTCAATACGAACAACATTGAAAGAACCATTAAGATTTTAAAATCAGAAATATTAGTCAATGTCACCTATTGGAGCACTTTATTGTGGTAGAAAAAAAAGTTTGAATTTACTGCAGCATCCAGCAACATAGAAATAAAGACAGAAACAGGAAAACATTTTCTGTAATATATACTTTAGTTCTGAAAGCATCTTCATTCTACACACTGACTGCTGATTTTACTTCTTGAAAATCTGATATTTTATCATGCTGGCATGTTTTCAAGATTTCCAACCACTTGCTCGTGGGCTTGTGAATGTTCCCATTTTAATCTCATCAACACCCTGATGCTAAACATTTGTAAAACTCTATCTGCCAGGAACTCTGATATATCATATTTGTATTGCTAGTGAAATCTTAGATGACTATAGTATAAAAGAGGCACAGCAATTGGCTGGGACAGATTATATAAATATTCCTATTATTTTTTTGTGTCAGACCTTTAGAGGCCATAATGTATAAGAAAATGTATCATACTTGTCAAATTTAGCATCTTGTTTTTCTTGTTAACAGTAGAACAAGTCACAAGTCTCTTCCTTCTCTTGGCTCAGACAGAAATCACCCTATGTTGAAATTATTACTTTACATTATGCATCGAAACAGAACAGCAAATCTATTCACTATCCTATAAAAACTTATAATATACCCATTCTCTATGTGAGTTTGAGTGCTAATGGCAAAACTGTTGAGATTTATTTCCCCATCAAATATATAGTCCTACTGGCAATATATATAGGCAGTATTTTCTCAGCCAAAATTTTTATAAAGAACAGTGAATTTTTCACAGACTGTTCATGCTGGAACTTCTTAATTCATGTTCTTACATCACCATTGGCAAATAAACCAGTTTTCCCTAGTCAAGTGTTCTCTGAAGAAGTTGGGCTATAGTTCTCAGTCATGTAAAATGATAGGTAGAGTTTAGGTCCAAAGCATGTGGAGGACCTAAGGTTTTTTTAAATATAAATTTTTAACTAAAGTTTTACAAAACACATAAAAACTAAACCAAACTAATAAAAAGCGGAAGGAAGGAAGGAAGGAAGGAAGGAAGGAAGGAAGGAAGGAAGGAAGGAAGGAAGGAAAAAATCAGAAACAAAGAATCAAAAAGAAAAAAATAAAATAAGGTTATGATTTCCTTTGCACCAAATACAATTACCAAATTACATGATTGCAAATAAACACTCACTTTTTTCTATTATTCAAGTAGTTTTTCTACCATTCAAACAACAAATCATAACTGCATTTTTTTCTGCAAAAAGTATATAAAGGGTCCTTAAAAGTTGTTTCTAGACATCGGTCTCCATCAATATTCAAGGTATGACAAATAGATCTGTTTTAATATTACATAACTACTTTTCTTAAAGGTACTGTAAAATATACCTGCCCATTTAGCAGTCCACAAGTGAGCCTTCAAAGCAACATTTGAGGGTCATTTTCTAGTGATTAATCTATGATAGAAATTTTGAATCAGGCCTTGAATGTTAGCCAACCAATTAATCAAACTATGTTTGCCCTTGTTTACTCACCAAATTCCAAAAAATCAGTTCACTATCCCATGAAATTGTGGCTGAATAGTCCAATGTCATGGATCTGCTATAGCCCAAATACAATTCTCCTTCTGAATCCTTTTGGCTGGCTCTGAGTGATTAGTTACAAAAGGTGTCCATTGTGAAAATCACTTGATTATGTTTGCATTTGTTTGTGGAGGCAATGCTCTGGCATAGATCAACTTTTCTTCTTTCTGGCTTTTCTTCTGGTAGGATAACAAATACCAGTTAGTCAGTTTATGCCAACAAATCCACAAATCCACAGGACGATGTAGGGTTAAATACATCTTCTGATGTGCCAGTTATGAAGGAATTGAAAAAAACCAATTTATTAAATAACTTATACTATGAGGAGTACAGATTTGGTGAAGCAAGAGGAGCCTTTAAATTTGGAGTAGGTCAGTGTTTCCCAAACTTGACCCTTTGAAGATGCATGGACTTCAACTCCCAGAATTCCTCAACCAGGCATACTGGTTGAGTATGGTTCCACGAGTAGGTGGAAACAAAAAAGCAGGTTTGACTGCATAATCAACCCCCACCCCCATTCTGTTTATGTATGTTAATGTACTATGTATTTAGAACAGAATAGGACTTTGATGAATGGTCATACTTACAACTTGTCCTTTTTGGTTTTCCACTGTGGATGTCCCTGCTTGTCCTCAGTTAACTATCTTTGATTGATGAATCCCTGGGGAAAATGCTGGATTTCATGTTTCATCCCTGTAGAAGCAGAAACTGATAAATGAATCACAACTTGACAAAGAGATTAGTTTTACTATTCTGCTGCTATCAGATCTATGGGGCATGATACCATGGTAAGTTTTCTAAGAAATAGTTATCATCTTATTGAATAGTTCTCTTAAAAGAACATGCAGCACCCACCTTACTACAATTTTGAAAATAATGTAAAATTGTTTTATCCAGGGGTGGGTTCTAAATTTTTTACTACCGGTTCTGTGGGCATGGCTTATTTTGTGGGCATGGTTTGATGGTCATGTGACAAGCAATTCTTTAGGATTTAGCAGAGGTACTGGTCTACCAGGCTTTTAACTGCTTGCAGAGTCGTACCAGTCTACCCATTTGTTTTTGGAGCATGCTGGTCTACCACCACAATGCCTTTTACCGCTGATCAGCTGTAGGGCATCCCTTTGAAGCACTGCAGCAAGAGTTTAAACCATTTTTTGCCACTCTACCACCACTGAGAGTATCGGAAACCGCTTTCAGGCAGCTTGGCCTCAATTTCCAATCTACCACCACTGAGCGGTTTACAAGGAGTGGATGGGTTCTAGCTGATCAGTTGGGAGGCTTATTGGCTTCTCAATTTAAAGCGACGGTGTCTTGGGTTTTTTTTTCTTTTTTCTCTTCTTTATCAAGTGAGCCCTGATTTTTTCCTTCTAGCTGATCAGCTGGGACTCGGGAGGCAGCGAATAGATTGGGGGCGGGGCCAGGCAGAGGTGGTATTTACCGGTTCTCCTAACTACTCAAAATTTCCACTACCGGTTTGCAAGAACCGGGGAGAACCGGTAGCACCCCACCACTGCTTTGCTCCCAGCTCACTCACTCTAGTTATTTATCTTGGGTTTGTGGGATGGCTATTTTTGATTACTTTTTGATTTTGACATGGGAAGGAAGAGAAATTTATGGAGAAATGGCAATGTAGAATCTGTAGCAAACATTTTGGTTTTTATAAAGAATGTGACTTTGAATGACTTCTGGGAAAGACTGAAGTTCTGGCATGCAGACATTTAGCAGAAGGCAGATACAAAGAAGGCTGTTAGTTGCAAAGCCTATTAGATTTACATTGAAGTCAGGAATATGAGAAATTGGTACTAATGTATTAAAATGTCTGCTAAGATAAATTTATTAGTTGTAAGATATATAGTTTGTTTTGTAAGCAACAGATGTAACTGGGAATGTGACGGGAATGTCATATACAGAAATACTGTAGTGACTGTCTACGCATATATGCATAATTTTTTTCTCTCTGTTCACCTCTCTCTCTTTCACCTTGTGTGAATGTACTGTAAGCCAACCACAAAGGGGAGGTAATAGAAAAGAGCAGTTCATATTACTCAACTTTTTTGCTAGTTAAACAGATCCCTTGGAGTTGAGGATTTTTTGTCATTAACGTAGTATAATTGATTTCTAATTAAGAATTTTTTTTTTTAAAGTACATTCAGTAGGACTGTTTGGTAATTGAACGTCCTATTAATTAGACAGCAGCAGGTTTATAAATTAAATTTAATCAAAACAATGAGACATTTCATATTCTTTTAGGCAGTAACTGGCATTGGTTGAAAGAAGATATTTCATTATTGAGCTGTGCTTGTTACCAGCTTATTTTGCATCTAAAAATTATCCCAGTGGTAGCTATGGGATCATGGTGTCAATCAAAATAAGTGACTAATCTTCTCTGTCCTGCAATCCTGACTGTGTTGCAGTCTGGTTGCAGGCAAATAAACACATTTATAAGACTTTTAAGATATGTATTTATTTGTTCTTATAATAATATATATCTGTAGCAAGACAAATGTAGCTTTTATTTTTACAAGAAGATACAGACATCTCAGTGGAAATTGTATTATGTATACATATGTATACATATTTTCAACAAATGGCTGATTTTTGTATCCTGTTATGGTCTGATGAGTAGACCATATAATGGACCTTAGTTACACTTTAAATGTACATAGAAGGCCTATGTTGAACTAATAGTTGAATATTAGTGACTGAAACCTTAAATAAGTTGGCACATTTACCCAGAGGTGGTCTTCACATAATTTAACAACTTGTTCGCCTAGTGCAGAACCGAAAATTCCGTGGTTGCGCGGCTTCAAACACACGGCAATTTCATGCATGCAGCTTCCAGCACACCTTCTCGGGCAGTCGCGGTGAGTAGAGGGGGTGAGGTGCTGCAATCAGCTGGCTGTGCAGGTGGGGCGAGCGAGCCAGAGAGTGAGATGTGTAGGACGGGACAGCACCGGGGCGGGTGGATGGGCCCAGCTGGTGATTGGAACTACTGGTTCGCCCAAATCAGTCCAAACTGGCAGCAGCCCACCTCTGCATTTACCCTTATAAAGATTAAGTTTAAAAAAATTGTAAATAGTTTATTTACAACAGCAGCATGTTTTGTAGGAATTTTTTGTGTGTGGATATTTCTGTAAAGGAGGCTTCCTTAACCTAATACACCAGTTTCTTTTCAGTTTATTCATAGCACCTAATACTTACTAAATGTTTTGGAGGACCAGTTTTAGCTTTTCTGCACACCTTCATCTGCTAGTTGGAAATTTTGATAATTAGAGTCCCAATACAACTGGAAAGCACCAGGCTGATAAAAACTGTTTTAAAGGGAACCAAACCAAACCAAAACAGATGGTCCTCATGATGATTAAGGTTAAAATGTCTTTATAACTGAATTCTTTTCCTTATCAAGTTAAACATACTGTTTTGACCTGAGTGGTCCATATATAATGCATGTGGAATTCTATTTGTATTTACAATATATTCCCAAATGATTTGAGTTGATTTAGCCAAAGAAGTTTTTATTTTTGGGTGGATGGGAAATAGACATATATTTTATTCTATAAAATGCATGGATTTGAGGTAAATTCAGCCAGCCGTAGATTTTTAAAATTGTTCTTCATGCAGTTATTTCCTGCCAAGAATATTAATGTTTAGGTATTCCTTTGTTACTGCTTGACTTAACTTTCTTCCACCATTATTAATTCCACTCTGCTAGCAGACTTGGTCCTGTACAAATAAGGCCATTACCCTTTTCTAATATTTCTAAATGAACAATATGTTCTTCATGCAGCAACTTATAATTGTTAGCCTAGATGGGAAGAAGTAAAGTCCCAAATGTGTTATGGATTTTTTTTTAATGAGTCAGTAAAACATACATTAATATAAAACTTTTCAATTGTTCTAAAGAGTTCATTGCTACAAGCAGCTGATTTAGATTGTGTTTCAACATGTTCTAGCCTCAAGGAAATTTGAACAATATTGTTGTCAGAACAGCATACCAGAGAGAAATACAAAGTGGTTTTATTAATTCACGTTTATTGGAAGTACATATCTTCCTTGTGACTAATTCTCAGAAAACATACCCTTGTCATATATTATTGCTTAAAAAAAAATAGGTAATTTTTTGTATGATAGTATCTACAATTATGTGCATTGTGTAATAGACATCATATTTGTTGCAAGACCAGTGTTTAAAATCAATGGCAAATATCCTACTTGAAGGAACATCTGATCAATAGCTTGAAAAACTATGTCTGCTTTTTATCAGCACAGAAACTAATTGTTACAGTTATGTTTAGCCACAAAGGATAAATTAATATTTTGCCTTTATGATAATAAAACTAAACTATTACTGTAAACAACTTATTTTTTTTTTCTGTCTTGGCTTAGGACTCAGCTATTGGTCCTGAATTTGAGGAAACTGCTCCAGCAGGACCTGTGGAATGTCAGCCTCAGGAGGCACAAAGCCAAGAATCACCTGAGGCTGATGAAACATAGGAACCACCTGAATAGCTGAAGCAGACAGATGATGATGCTAACATGAGGCCTCTCAGCCCCTATACCCAGTGAGTAGAGTAATAGAGCAGAGCAGGGAGGTTCTGTGAGGATCTTTGTCGAGAAAGAGAGGAAATATCTTCATTAAAGATAGCTGGCTGCGGTCTTATTTAAGAGGCACCCTGACCTATTATCCTTCATAACTTTGACTTGCTGAAATTTGTATCCCACTCCACAAGATATCTCAAGCATGAGCAAATTGTGACTGAATTTGTAGGGATGTTGGGTGGGGGGAGAGGTAAAACAAACCCTTATTAATTAAGACAGCTGCTGTATGATACCTCTCTTGGTGAATCATACAAAAGACAAGTAGTCCCAATACATGCAGACTCTCCATTTTTGTGTACTTGAAGAAACTGACATATTTTCTTAATATTTCTTAGTATATACAGTGAAAGGAGAGAGTTTCAGGAGAAGCAGGAGTGATATAGTTTAGATATGAGAGAACTCCACAAGGCTCTGTGAGATTTACAATATTAAAAGCAAAGAAGATAATAAAACAATGAGAGCAAAGATCATGATTGCCCAGAAAGAGAGAATTTTAATTGGATAAAATTCCAGATGAAATTCTTGATTTTCTTTCTACCAGAAAATCTTGGAAACAGTCAGATGAAAAGTACCCAGGGTGAAAGGGCTCAAAATTACACAACCATTCAATCATGTGTGGATTGAACCCAAGCCTGTTTCTCCCCATTCCTACCCACATTGTCTCCAGACACTGGAATAGGAAATTGAAAACATCCAGTAGTGGGTTTCAAACCCCGTCGCTACTGGTTCTCTCGTGGGTGCATGCAAGATGCTTCTGCGCATGCACAGAAGCGTCCGGATGAGTGGGCGGAGCCTCCCACCACCGCCACTACTGGTTCGCCCGATCTGGGGCAAACCAGTAGCAACCCACCACTGATAACATCACTTGGATGGCCTGGGCTCAAGATGTACAATTGATATGATCAGCATAATGACGATCTCAGAGTTTGAACTGACAAATAAATTGAGAAAAACAGAGGCTTATGTAGATGTTAAATAGGAGAGATGAGACTATTAAGCCCTGAGGCACCCCACAAGTAAGCAGTTTTGACCTTGATCTCTCTCCACACGAACTGAAACCAACCACAAAGGAAAGGAGCAGGATGCTTTCCACTTCCAATCCCTGAAGTTGGTTTGGCAGGATACCAGCACTGATAGTATCAAATATTGTCAAGATATCTAGGAGATCATGATGGATACCTCCACCCCTCTCAAATCCTGGCACTATCAGAGATCATGGACAAACTCTATGAATGCTATCTCCATGCAAAGCCTCTTCCAAAATCTGATGGAAAAGGGTAAAGTTTTTACCAATATAAATGCTGTGGAATTAAAAAAAAAACTTAAGATAACTAAAATAATTTGAACTGCAAGTTGAGTAATAGATATTTTAATTGCTACCATACTTCAGGTTAGGGTTAGAGTCTAGTAAAGTCATAAAATTTCTAGCTTTTTCTTTTTTTCAGATGGATGAAACATTGCAAAGACTGAAAGCAGAGGAATGAATATGATTTTTTTAAAAAAATTGACACTAATCCCACAGTTGGATATTACCTCCATTAATTCATTTTTGTTTTTGTTTCATCAAGCTGGGCTGACCTGACCATATTTTTAAAGTTGTTTTAATTTTAAATTGCTAAATTATGGGGTTTTTAATATGGGGGTGTTTTAATTGTGGGCCAAATTAATTTAATTGGTTTTTAATATTGTTTTAATTTTTGTATTTTCTGTATTTTATCTGCTGGCTGTTCACTGCGAGAAGGGCGGTATACAAAATAAATAAATAAATAAATAAATAATAATAATAATAATAATAATAATAATAATAATAATAATAATAATAATAATAATCCACTTTGAAGCCTGTATTTTGAGATGGGACTTCAATGAAGATTTGGCAATAATTGTATATGATCTTGCTTGCATATGGTTTTCCATTTTTATTTGTTTGCCTGCTTTTTAAACAATCTATCCTAAAAGCCCTGAGAGATAACTTTCCATTTTCCAAGACAATTAGCCATAAGTTTATTTTTGAATATTTTAGTTTTATTATGTTTTGTTTGCTGTATTTTATGAAACATTATTCTGTGAACATGCATACATATGCAATTGTATACACATACAATTTTAGTTACCAAGCTTAGGAAAGTATACAAACCCCATGCCCCACAGATACTGCTGAACTACAAATGTAACTGAATATTTATTTTATTTTATTTATTTTATTTTTCGAGTACATATTAGATAATATATATATATAAGTATAAGCATGAATTGAATATGTATAAAAATGTAGCAATATATAGAGGGCTACATGTTTCCTATTCAGGCTATGGCTTGTGACAACTCAAGTAATCTTGAATATTCACTGCATTAGAAAGGCAGAGAATAAATTGAATAAACAGTAAATAATAAATCACTGTATTGTGGGGGGGGGGGTGTCAGTGCACCAAGAGCTAATCTGAACCTTGTTTTAATAGTTTAGCATAGTTTAATTTGTTGGGTTAATGTCTGTTAAGCTGGAAAACAGATCTAACAGGACCAAGTTTGATTTTGGAAAGATATTTTAAAGCAAATTTATAAGGAAAAAACTTTAGGGAATAGAAGTGTTTCATTAACACCAATATCTAAACAAATTGTATGTAGGCAAGAATTACAAAATGTAATATACTCTTTTTTTTTTATTGAAAAAGTTTTCAAATACAAGTTTTTCCCCCTTTTCCCCCCCTCCTCCCTAACCCCCCCTCGCCACCCATCCCTCCCTTCTTCTTCACAACAATGACCTAATTCATAACTAATTACATAATATTTTACCATTCCCTTACTCCCTCCTCTAAATACTGACCCTTAGCATATTATTATTATAAATCCCATTTTAACAATAATCTGCCCTTTTTCTCCTCCACCAAACCTATATCTATATATTATTACAACAACATTTCCTACTTTAACATTTAATCTTTTATATATATTAATATAACATTTCAAAGCAGCCTTATCCCTACTGCCCCCATCAGTAATGAATATCCTCATATATATATATAAAAGTAAAAACAACCACCCGAGTGACATTATAATTATATTCCATATAGTTGTAATTGTGGCTTTCATCAGGATTATTAATTCCCATCATCCTAGTGGGTAACAACCAGATCTTCTGCATGCCCCAGCGTGACTCTCTTGCCTTGTAACTCGAAATAGTTATAATATATTTATCGGTAAAAGAAATCCAAAGTAGATAATTCAAATCCAACAATGTAAGGCTCTTTTCACATCCCAAAATCACGGCATTGCAGAGGTCTGCCACTGTCCTTAAGATGATATTAAGCAATAGTTCGCCTCCACTATCTTTTCTCATATTCATTCTTTTTTTTTTTTAATGTCCCTGGCTTCACTGTTGCTTGATTTAGAAACTACTATTTCTATGAGATCTGTTTCTTTTTTTCTTTTTCTTTTGTGGGTTTAATTTCCATCCTGGAAATGTAATATACTCTTGACTGGCCTTGATGTTCATGATGATGTCAGTTTTATGTCGTGTATTATAGAACTGTCAAGATTTAGTGATTGAAAAATGACAAAATATTGATGTCATTTACATTCTAGCTGGTTTAGTTCTACAACTTCACATTTTTCTAATTGAAATCTTGAGAATTTCAGAAGTTTCATCTAAATTCTTCTTCCTTGAAGATAAAGGAAACACTGCATAGTATGGCTCATTTAGTTACTTTCTCTGAGTTTAGAATTTGAATACATATTCTTTTAGATACTTGATAGGGTAGAGAAACTGCATGCAGCATAAAAATAGACAAAGTGTTTCTAAGTTTTTGAAACTGCTCTGAAGAGGATAGGATGCCCTGTTATGAATAGCCTTGTTTTAAAAAGCATAAACAAATGTCTTGTTGGTCCATTATATTTTACTGAAATCATACACTGCAACTATGATTGAAAATATTTTTTTTTCTCAAATGAGAAGTGTCAAAGACAGCGGATATTCTTTCCCAGTAGACATGACTTAGAAAGAAACTAACTATTTGCTTAATTGCATCATAAATCTGTCTGTTCCTAAAGCTCAAATGTAGGGAGTAATTGCAGAATAAAATGTTTGTATTTAATGCATCACTTTTAAAAATGCAAGTAGGACAGTTAGAAGTTTAGGACAATCAAAAATTATGTCTTAGATATTGTTGGAAGAAATATCCATCTGGGTTCAGTTCCAACTGGGGAAAAAGTCACTGGAAACATGGAGACTGCTTGGAAAGATGGTTTAATGGTGGACAGGATCACATGGTTTGAGTTCCTGAACAGAAAAGGGGCTAAGATGCTGAGTGTGCCTTGGTTTTATGGCTTCTCTGAGCTTTGAACTTCCTGGGGCACAGGAAGAGTATCCTGATTGGTTGTCAGACTCCCAGGGGGTGGGGGTCTTAGCTAGCCTTGCTGGCTGATGTAATCTTCCAAGATACCATGTGGTGAGTTTCTGTTGCTAGATGGGTCCTATTGTCTTGCAGATGATGGTCCATTGACAAAGGTGGGGGGAGGCAGGAAGGTGGGAGCTGCTTTGTCTTTAAAACACATTTCTCCATTTCTCATCCAGGGAAATACATTCTGCCTTTTTAATATTTCCTAAAATATTTTAATGTTCTAGGAGAGGTGTGGGTGCTAACTTGACATTTGACATCTAAAAAATTAGCCTTCTGCAGGCTTATCTTTATAGACTTGCCTGTCTATATTTTAATGCACATTTATTGTATCAAAGAAGAATGCAACTAAAAAGAGAAAATATTGATACTGTACTTATTTTAAATGCTTGATGTTCTAAGCATATTTTTGAGTTTCCCCCAGTTGTCTTAAAAAAATCTAGACAAGTCTCATCAAAAAGTTGTCATTGTATACTTTATTGCACATGGCTGTTTAAGACCTTGTTATCTGGGGAAACTTCTCTTCTCATCAGCAGGCGGACTGCATGCATCAACAAAAGAATTACAACATTAGTGCCATCTGTTAGAGCTGTAGAAAGTCTGAGAAGTAATTGGTCAGTGTTTCTTCAGCAACAAGAGATGCCAAATAACAACAGGTTCACATTATAAAAGTGCAAAGAAAATAGCATCACTCTTGCCTTTCTTTTTCTCACCCCCTCCTCCTTCAAGTAATGAAACATTGTCACCGGGAGGGCTATTCTTTTTGCCAGTCAGTAACACCTGTTGAAAAGTTGGTGCCAAAAACAAACAGTTGGCAACACTTTAGCTCTTTCAAAGTTGTTCTGAAACAGTTGGCTAAGGATGTGTTTGAAGCATAAATATCACTGTCTATTTACTACTGCTACTCTGCTACAAAACATTTATGCACCACTCACAGTTTATTAAGGGAAAAAAGTAGTTTTTGATCTCAAAGACTGATTCAGGAATTGAAAGGAGCTAAGTTTTAAAACTTTTCCCTCAATGCACAGAATAAAATTCAACTTTGCTTTTCCTCAAAAGCTTTCAAAGCTTTTAGAATTCAGTGGCCATTATCCTGATCTGTTCACCAAAAAGCTTATAAGCATATAATTATTATTAAATGAAGATGACCAAATCATTGTGCATCTTAGAACCATAATGTATCATGAAACAAATTACTCCATAAATAGAATATTGACATTTAGCTTAGCTGTTTTTTTGTTTTTTTAATTTTTAGGCTTGAAAACTACATCTATTTTGTATAATGTTCCCTGCTGACTGGGGAATTCTATGAGTTGAAGTCCACACATCTTATACAGATGAAATTGAGGGACACTATTTTAGATCAAATTGAAATACTCACACCATTTCTCAGATTTTGACAGAATAATTAAATGGGTCAGAATATAATGGATTAAATAATGTAGGGAGAATTTCCATGACTGTCCAAAGGAAAATTTTAGTTTTAGTATTTACCTGACAATTGAGCTATAATTTGCTCATTGTTTTAGGAGTATTTCTATCAGTTGAATCCCTGCTGCAACACATTTTAACTAATAGTTGTTGCTGCAGTTAGCTGTAATTTTACAGTGCAGTCTTGGTAATTGTTGTTGCTATTTTCCTGGTTAATACTAGTTCAGTATAATTGTCCATCAAGCAATGAACAATAACATTGCTTTTATGTGATGCTATTACTAGCATTAATAGGCTTATGATTGGACTTATAACTGGGGTATTTAATTCAGGTGCCTATGCACACTTACTGTGACTTGCTTTTCATTCTGAATACCATTGTTAGGGGGCTTAATCTATAATTTCACTAGATTTTCTAGGTGGTTTTTGAATGTAATTACAAATAAACTAAAATTCAAAGTACCCAGAAGTCTTTTTTGTTTAATAACAAAATAAAAAAGTAAAAAAAAAAAGGATAGCTAATGATAGCAGTAGGACTTATATTAAATTCTCTTACCTTGAATCTAACCCATGGTGTTTTATTTTTAAATGTCAGAAGTAAACGTTGCTTGCAGGTGTTTATAGGTCCATTTTCTCCTGCATCCTGAGGTATCTTTGCATCCTGAAATAAACCAAAATTACAAATAACTAAAATCTTGTGTGATCTTGCAAGAAATTTCTGAGACTTTTTGAAATCTATCGTTGGTATGGAATGGACAGAGAGGATGCATTCCAGAGGAGTAAGATGCAACTCAGCCCAGATATTATGTGTGAGAGAGAGAGGGTGAAGAAGACGGTTGCTAATAGTTCATAAAGTATGCTCTAGATGTAGATGTAGAGTCGGTCCTCAGCAGGGATGGGCTTCAAAAATTTTAGCAAGGAGTTCTCTGCCTGGTTGTGGCCATGGTGGAGGTTGGCCTCTTGGTTGGCACCATGGCAGGGGAAGGGGCATTTTTGCCCTCCCCAGGCTCGAGGAAGACCTCTGGGAGGGTAAAAACAGCCTTCCCAGGCTCCGGAGGCCCTCTGGAGGCCAAACTTCTGGAAGGTCCATTTTTCACCCTTCCCGAACCTTTGTGTGCGCCCTGCACCAACCTGCATCCAAAACAGGCTACCTGGGAACTCCTGAGAGGGGAGGGGAGGGGTGAGGTGGGGCTAGCCAGGATTGGGATTTGTGGGTTCTCTGAACTGCACAGAATCTTAGCTAGAGGTTCTCCCGAACCCCTGCGAACCCTCAGCAGCCCATCCCTGATCCCCAGTCTGCAAAGATTTTATCTATTGGAGTGAAAGAATAAGGAAATCTGCTTGGAAGACTTGCCATATGTCAGTCTTGGTTTTGAGACTGACATCAATTTTGCCAGACTGAAGACTCTCTTATCTGCATCTGCAATATATTTTGTGAACTATTAGGGATGAGCTGTCTTTTAATATTGGAAAACTGCAACATCCTTACTGTTGTCAAAAGCAAAATAGGCATATTCTTCACATTTATATATTATTTTTTGCATTGGTAAAACATTTCAAAACCTTCCTTTTGGGATACCTTGTGGTCGTGCTTCAATTTAGTTTTACTTCATAACCTTTCTTCTCCTTTTTCTCTTTGTTCCTTTTGTTTTATTTATAAAATAAGCTATATTTTTCTGATGTGGTTTATTTTCTTTGATTTCTAAATAGTTTTCAGGGTTAGTATAAAGTAGTATCAAAGTCTGTTACAAGTACCATATTTTTAAAAGCAAGATTTGGAAAAGTTTAAAGTCAATTTTAATAAATTCAGAGCAATGATTACTAGGATTCCAAGGCATGAGATAGTAATGGAATAGAAACTCAAGATAAGTAGAAGCTCTAAAAGGATGAGATAAGAAAAACACAATTGCAAAACAATTGCAATGTGTTTTTTTTTAAGAAAAAAGGACAACAAAAAGAAGCCAGTAAGCTGATACTAATAATAAACATCTGGAAAAGCAGAAGGAGCAATTAAACTAATATATCAAAAACATATCTGTTCCATTTCATAATGTGATCCAGTCTTGTCTAACAAAAAATAAAATAAAATTAAAAATCCAGAAAACTGTGAAGGATAAGGAAAACATTGCAAGATTAAACCCTGAGATTGATAGAATGCTGTTCAGGGAATACTTCTTCACTTTGAATTATTTTAAATATCCATTCTATGATACTGTAAGTACTTTGAAAGCAATACAGTAATTATTTGTCAAGAACAATTTTTGCCACACTTATCACATTTTTGACAGTCCTGAACTGTTTAATACGGGTTGCTGTTTTTTTTTCAAAACAATTGATCTGTCATCTAAACACTGTTTTAGAAGCCAGAGTAACATGAAAAATATCATTCATAAACCTCATAAAATTGAAAGAGCATAAAAAGCATAACATTGAGAGTATTCACTAAACTACATTACTATATATTCAAACTTTTTATAACATGTGTCAAAGGTATTAAATATGCAAATTATATGGGAACTTTCTGAAATTCCATGTTAGTATAAATGCCAGCTTTTATAGTCCGAAACAACCATGAGGTTTAATAATCCTTAGTGATCCTTAATCATGAGTTACACTGAGATAACTATCTTTTTCCAGAAAAATATGCTGATGTAGAAGACACCAAATGTTTAATAAATCCCCTCTGCATATTGTCATTGAGAAATTACCTTAAATAGGTCATTTCTTGTGAAGACATTGGATACTGGCATATGGCCAGAATCTGAGTCTCTATAATTAAGTTTAAAGCCCAGCCACAAGGTTGATGAGGAATTGTCCTCTTTTCTAAAAACATCAGACAAGTCAGAATATTTATCAGGTAAAACATGGGAAGTATTTTGCTGATTATTACAAAATAGAAAAAGGGACCTTAGATCCTACACATAGTGCCTTTTCTAATTCTGGGAATGAATTGTAAAATTTCTTGATCCCAGGTAATATGCAGATTATGGCAGTGGTGAAATCTGAACCAGTTTGCCATCGGTTTGCTGGTGCGTGGTGCGTGCCAAATGCACAGCGTGCACCAAACGTGCTGCATGCGCATGCACAGTGCACACCAAATGCATGCTGCACGCATGCGCAGTACGCACCAAAGTGCGCTGCACATGGGAAAAGGAGGCTTGGGAAGGTAAGTAGAATAGCGAGGGGGGGGACAGCTGTGCCGCATGGTCCAGATTCACTAGAAAGCAGGATTTCCTGCTTTCTAGTGATTTTAAATCGTGCGGCATAGCTGATCGTCAGAAATACCAGTTTGGAGGAACTGGTAGCTTTTTTTTACTACCGGTTCACCCGAACCAGTAGTTTTTATCACTACCGGTTTGCCTGAACTGGTGCGAACCGGTAGGATTTCACACTGGATTGTGGATCTGAAGCTAATACTACACTACTCCAATACTTTAGGGACACGTAAAATAAAACATATCTGATAATCAGAAAAAAATAAGGAAAAAAGTAAGAAAAACTGTATTAAGAACTTTGGCCAGAGTGTAGGAGTCTTCAATCAATAGTGTCTATTAACATTTGTGGCTCTCTTGTTTCAATGGGTAAGGCCTATTTGTGAACAGCAGTTGATATGAAGTTGGCTATGTAGAAACAATTAAGGCTGAAAGCTTTCTTTCAGAGCCCATTTGAAAGCAAAGAACAAGGTAAGGTTAACAGGTGAGATGAGCTGTTATTATTTTAAATTATATATTGCGTTCCTCCCACTTATGAGAAAGCTTCCTTTTGAGCGTGGGATAGGACACTTACTCTTATTCCACAAGGATGACACTTCATACCTTATTCAAACATCCAGAAACACCACCATTCAAAAAGGGACTGAATATGAGTTTGTATTGTTTGTCTGCAGTTGGTGAGTAGAGGTGGGGGAAAGCTGCTTCCTTCTACTGTAGTTTGCCTCCAAAAATTCTGATGAGCAGATGGAAGAAGTGGGGTGGACAAAGTATAATGCCTCCTCTTCTTCCCATCAGACATCTGTTTTTATTATCCCAATCCTCACTTTGTTGCCATTCAGCACTATATCAATCCTTCTCTAGAGTGTCCCATTAAAACATTGCAGCTCATAATTCATTTGATAATTCCTTTGGTTGTTGTTTAAATTAGATAACTAAAGCCAGTTCTTTCCCATACACGTTCTGAGTAAAAAGCTGGAAATATGCCTGTGGTCAGCATCTTTGATAAGAGGATTATCATCCATGCATGCTTTCTTTTCCAATCACTTTCTAAAATTGTTAATTGCCTTTCAACTATTAGGCACCTTTGGATCGACAGGTTTTATAACACCAGGTGAGTTTCCTTCCATCCTTAGTGAAAGAAGTTCTAAATACAAGTTTCAGAGCATAAAATATATACATTTTGGAATAAACAACAAAAGGATTATTAAGCCTCTGATTTTACAAAGTTACAAATGGACTAAAGGTCCAGATGAATTTGAAATCGGACCTTGAAATTAAACATAAAGAATCCTTCCCAAGGGAAAATACTTTTGCTTTGGATTTTTTTTTTAAATAAGATTTTAAAAATAGGATTCTCAAAAGAACCAGAAATTACTAAGGATTACTATTAAAAGAGAACACTCAAATTTGACTTACAAATACAGAATGAAGCAAATGTTTTAACACTGGAGATATTGTAGGATATTTTTGAACAATGGTCATAGCAGTTAAGAGTGTCTACCTCTATAGATAGACTGTGTCCTGTTTCAAGTTTCAACCATACACATTCACAAGCAGTTGCTATGGAGATAGCAATTTTATTTCAAGGCTGACGTGATAACAGCAAACAAAGGAATATAAACAAAACAGCAGCTTGCCTGAAGAATCTGCTTTGACAGAAGAATGGACAGAATAATGGTCCCAATCCAATCTAAGGTTCCAAGAATCAGGTCAGGGTTGCCAACTGGTTCAAATTTATTTCACAAGCAGGATTCATAGGAATGTCACAGAAGAGCTAGAGGTCAAATGTTTTCAGTAAAGGGAGCAGGGGTCAGAGCTGCTTCCTACATCAGGCTGCTGTCAGCTGTCACTAATTAAAAGGCTTATTCCCTTGCTTGGCAAGAAACTCCTGGAACATCTCTACACTGCTCACTTCTCTACTTGATGATTGTGGGGAGCTGGGAACCCTTACGTCATCCTCATCTGACTGCTCCAGCTGGCCAAATGGTGCCTGTATTTGATTGGCCACATGTGATTACTGGTTTAGTATCTCCTGAGGCTGATATTCCACAGATTCAGCTGGAGTATCTTCTTCAGATTCAGTATCTGAATCCTGAAACTGAGTCATGACTGTGTCTAATGGATGTTAGGGAAGGGGATAAATTCTACCTGGCAAAATTGAGGCTAATGGGAGTGGATTTAAAAATTACAATCTACAAAAATGACATGATAAAAGATATTGATATACAAAATAAACCATTTGATGTCTTAAAATTAAAAGGGATATACAAACAATAAACTATTAAAGTGATCTGGATAACTCTTCTAAAATGGATTTATAAAAGAGGCTTGTTACCTTTTGAAAAAAGTGAGAAGGAACAAAAAAATGAAAAGTCAAATTCTAGAATATTATTTGAAAGTACTAAAGAGCTAGATTGTTAGAAGTAAAAGGAAGGAATATAAAATTGGTTTACTTGATTAAAGTTAAAATGTTGTTATCTTTGGTAACCCTTAATGGACTTTTACTGACATCAGGATTGAAATGAGGAGGCTTTATGGATTTATTTATAGAAACCAGATGCGATATGGAAATAAAAGATCATTTTGTATTTTAAGAAAAGGTGATAAGTTACTAACATTGTTTATAGTGATGAAGGTGGGGAGTCACTTTTTATATATTTTATTTTTCTTTACTATATTCTTATTTTATCTTTTTTCCTTTCTTTTTTTGCACCTTCTACTTTTTCTTTCTATTCTTTTCCCAGTTTGTATTAGTTTTTACTGTTGTAATTTTAATCATTAATAAAATTACTATAAAAGCATCCCTTTCCATCTCAGGACGTGTCTTCTGTTGTTTTCCATGAAATAGGGGACAACACAGGACATAACCTATAATATTAATTGAAAACTGTGAATAGATTTTAGAAATCTTTGGACATATTAACGTTTTTTCTTTTCTCTCAATGGACCATTACAATAATTCATTAAGGTAATCATATGCAACAATTTCTATTTCCCCCTTTTCAGTTATGCTTGAAGAAAACTTAATTAAATTTGTTTATTCTGCTTTACCCACAGTCAGGTTCTTAGAAATATAGAGGGAATAAATTCTATTCCTGCGGTAGTCTGTGCTGGATGCTTCTCTTCAATAGCTTGCTTTATTGAAAGAAAACATTTGAAATAAAAAAAATCCAGTGTTGCACAGTTAAAGATGATTTTATTTCATTGATGGCAGATTCTATTTATCAATCAGAATAGAGCTGGAAGGGACCTTGGAGGTCTTCTAGTCGAATCCCTACTCAAGCAGGAGACCGTAGACAATTTCAATCAATCAATCAATCAATCAATCAATCAATCAATCAATCAGAACATAGCTGGAAGGGGCCTTGGAGATCTTCTAGTCCAACCCCCTGCTCAAGCAATTCTGCAGATTGCCCTCAGTAATTCCCTTTTTACAGCCCTGTAAATAATAATAAATTATAATGAGATAAAACCCACAACAACCCTTCTTTTTCACAAGCATTTATCAATATGGTTTCTTCTTCACAGCAAAACTGCGCTTATTCCCTATTACATTGTTCAGCTAGATATACAATAATTTGACTTTTCTTTATAAATGTTATATTTATATATAAACTAAAAACTTCATTAATGCTTGAAGATAACATAGCTGTTACCAGTCCAAGTAGATTTCTAGTAACCGCTAATCAAAATATTTCAAGTAATAAGCATGGATTACATATGTGTGTTGTGTCAGTTTTGGAGGAAAACTAGATAGAAATTACAACAGATGAGGTAATTCGATTTTATTGTAAATTTACATTAACAGAAGCTTGCAAATATGAAAGTATTCTGCCCCTTTACAGCCCAAGAAACTAGAGAGTTTCATCCTATCCACTTGTGGGCTATGCTGTCCCTTGTCTGACTATCCCCTTAGCAGTATCTCTCAGTCCTGTCCACCAAGGTCTTTGCCATGTACCAATACCATTTGTGAGGGAAACAGTGTGTTCATTTTGTTTATGTAAGAACACAAACAAAGTTAATAAGAAATATGACCCTGTAGGATATATTTAAACAAACATTTCTCAACATTTTGCTTTCTCAGAGCTTCAAGTTATTTAATAAATTAAAATGTTAATGTGAAATATCTTTTTTTTTTTTTTTACAAAACCTCACTTTGAAATAACAAAGCAGCTGTTATCCTCAGTGAATAAGCCAAGTTGAATTGCTCATTTGGTATGATGGAAATGAAGATGAATTCTTTGCTTTGTTCATATACTGCAACCCTTCAATATACTTGCAAATGGAGCTGAACATTTAAAGCTAAATTATTAAAGCATAGCATTATATATTTATTGAGATATACAATCACAGTCAATTCATTTTTCCTGTTTTCAGTCGCAAATGATTGCCATACATTTGTACATATCCATAGGTCTTGATGTTAAGTATGCATAGAACAGGATATACAACATAATGTTTTTTGTTTACTTTTGCAGTTCCTCAAACTACTATAATTCTAACCCTGCTAAGAAAGTTTGAAATATTAATTCTATTGCAATTAATGAGAAAATAAGAGATTCTACACTTCATTTAGACAAACATAAAATTACACGATGACATTCAAGGACATTTAAGTTTATGACACTCCCCAAGATGGTTGTTGAATGGTAGGATTTTTTTTCCTTTTCCTGCCGATCATCTGCTGATTTTGCTGTCAGAGCTGGTTGTCTGGCATGCTCCCTGGATTTCAATGGGAGCATGTAGGAATGACCCAGACAAATTTTGGATGGCTGTGGATCAGAGGTGGGTTTCAGCAGGTTCTGACCAGTTCTGGAGAACCAGTAGCAGAAATTTTGAGTAGTTCGGAGAACTGGTAAATACCACCTCTGACTGGCCCCACTCCCCACTCTGCGTCCCGAGTCCCAGCTGATCAGGAAGAAATGGGGATTTTGCAGTAACTTCCCTTGGAGTGGGGGAGGGAATGGAGATTTTACAGTATCCTTCCCCTGCCACGCCGACCAAGCCATGCCCACCAAGCCATGCCATGCCACACCCACCAAGCCACACCCACAGAACCGGTAGTAAACAATTTTGAAACCCACCACTGCTGTGGATACATCTGGGAAGGAGAGTCTAAAAGATTCCAGTTCCCTTTGAGAGCAGTCAGAAAGTCAGGGCATCCATCTTTCTTTCAGTATTTCATTTTCTAAGCATGCCTGTTCACTTTTCAATTTATTGCTTTGCTTTTTGTCTTTAAAAGTTGACTTGCTGGTTGAATGCTGACCTACTTTAACCTCTTGCTGGGTTTAGCTTTTTCCCCCTTTTCCCTTTTGATTTATGTTGTTGTTTTGAATAACCTTTGCTTTTGTGTATGGGAACATGGTGTGTTCTTGGATGGTGAAATGCTTTTACATCAATATTAGATTTTCACCACAGGTTTTGGTACTTTATTAACTTGCAAAATATTTGGATTACTTTAATTTTTCTTTTAACTTTGGATTGATATATCCAGAAAATATCTTCCCTGTCCCTTTAATTTATTTCTTCACTTTGCTTCAGCATTCTTTGTTTCCTGGCTAATTTACAGAGCAACAATAGATTGGATTACAAACAAACAGGGCTAGCTGAAAAGACCTTTTGCTAACATGCAATATTTAGTTGAAAGGTTCTTTAAAAAGTTTGATGAAATGATAATGGTTGTGGAAAATATTCAGAGGCATGTAGTTCTGGAATTAGATTCACAAAAGGATGATTTGAAACCAGTTAATTCAATGGAAAGAAATTGGGATCATATAGACTTAGAATTAAATGAGCTGATAGCATACTCCTCTTTAACTTTAAGCCTACAGTCTTTTACAACAGCAGAAATTATACTGAGTGAAGAAGCTGTTAAGTTGGGTGAATGAGGACGCAGCAAGCCAGGCAATGAGTGACAACAGCTCTTTATTGTATGGTGAGAACCCAGTGACTGACCAGGGGAAACAGCTCCCTTTATATACCTTGCAGCTGTGATGGTCAGCCAATCAGCTGACGGTCAGTTAATTCAAACTGCCCGCCCAAAATCTACATACATAACACTCCTCCCCTCCCAGAAGTCACTTGGTGTGGACATTAGCATACAAAGTCTCTCAGGTGACCAGGGCGTGTCTGCACCCTAGTTGACCTGCGCAGTTCAGTCGGAGGTGTGGCGTCGAGCAGGTCAGAGGAACTCCCTGTTTCTCCCTGCTCCGCCAATGGAACTTCCGAGAATTCATTGTGGGCAGCGACTTCTGTGGCTGGTCAATCTTCCGCGATGGGGCAGCGCTGGATCTCGAGGCCATCAGCTAAGTCCTCCGCTAGACTCGGGTTTGAGTTAGTTCGAGAGTCCTGTTGGTAGTTAGGGAGCGGTTCGTCGAATGCGTCTTCTGTGTTGGTGGCCCAACAGCTGGTCAATGTGTCAGCGCCAAATCCTCCCATCTCCCATGTCGACCCTATATGACTTGGGGCCTGTTACCTCCGTGATTCTCCAGGTTTTGCAGCGGGGCCCGTTCCCGTAATTTCTAGCGAAGACTGGTGTCCCTATTGTGAACTCCCTCAGCCTTTTTTCTGCCCCTCTGAAACTGTCAGGGGAATAACTGGGATGTAGCTTGTCTAGGACTCCTTGGAGCTTCCTCCCCATCAGAAGTTCTGCCGGGCTCCTGCCTATGGCGGTGCATGGTGTGGCGTGTTGGGCCATTAAGAATTTAACTATCATCTCCTGCCAGTCCCTGGGGCCTAGGCGTGAGATGGCTTCCTTAGCTGTTCTCACAAATCTCTCCACCAATCCATTACTAGCCGGATGAAACGGGGCGGAGAGGACGTGTCTGATCCCCAACTCTGCTAGGTACCCCTCAAACTGCATGGCCGTGAACTGGGGCCCGTTATCTGAGACTAAGGTGTCCAGTAGGCCATGGGTGGCGAACAACTGCCTTAGCTCCCTAATGACGGTGTCGGTGGTAGTGGTTTTCATGAGTCTGATCTCCAACCACTTCGAGAAGGCATCCACTATGACCATAAATACCTGCCCATGGAACGGGCCAGTGAAGTCTATGTGAATCCTAGACCAGGGACCCTGGGTGGTTCCCATTCCCTGACCGGTGCTGTGAGGGGGGGTCTGGTCTACACTCTTGGCAGGGTTGGCACTTCCCCACCCACTCAGTGGTGTCTTTATCCATTAGGGACCACCATACGTAACTCCTAGCTAACCCCTTCATCCTTACAATCCCAAGGTGCCCCTCATGCAATAGCTTTAAAACTTTTTTCCTTAGGCACAAGGAAACAATAACCCGATTGCCCCATAAAAGACAACCCCCTTGCATTGTCAGCTTGCCCTTTTTGTTAGCAAAATGTTTGAATTCCCCACCCTCAGACTTTTCCAGCCACCCTCTCATGACCCAACTCATGACTTTCCTAATCACGTGGTCTCTGGTTGAGGCTCTCGCTACCTCTGCTGAAGTGATGGGTCCCAAGTCCAAGACGTCAATCAGCAGGACTGGAATCCTGGGTGTGGGGTCTTCTATCCTGTCCGGTAACAGACAATGGCTGAGGGCATTGGCGTTGCCCATGCTCACCCCGGTCGATGTACCAGGTGATAGGAGTACGCTGCCAGGAAGATGGCCCAGCGTGTCGTCCTGGGAGATAGGGCTGCCAGGGTGGGTTGGTCCCCTGCGATGAGACCCAGAAGGGGGTGATGGTCTGTGATGAGTTCGAAGTCTCTGCCAAACAGGTATTTGTGGAACTTCTTGACTCCTGAGACAGCTGCCAGGGCCTCTTTGTCAAGTTGACTGTAGTTCCATTCGGCGCTTGAAAGAGTCTGGGAGTAGTAGGCGATGGGTGCCTCTAGACTGTTCGGTAGTCTATGGATCAGGACGGCCCCCACGCCAAAGGGGGATGCGTCACAGACTAGCACTAAGGGAAGCGTAGAATTGTATTGAATTAGGAAACTCTTGGCCGACAGGAGTTTCTTTACAGCAGCAAACACTGTAGCTTCAGCCTTCCCCCAAACCCATTTGGACTTTTTGGCCAACAGTCTGTGTAGGGGCTCTGCTACCGTTGCCTTGTCCCTTAGAAAAATTGCATAAAAGTTCAATAGTCCCAGGAACGCTTGTAGTTCTGCCTTATCTTTGGGGGTGGGGACCTCTCAGATCGCCCCAACCTTGCTTTCAGTGGGGTGTATGCCGGTTCCGTCTACCCGGTACCCCAAGAACTCCATGGAAGGGACTGCGATCATGCACTTGTTGCATTTGACCCTGAGTCCTGCACTCCTGAACTTCCCTAGGACTTGTCTCAGCCTCTCCCCTAGCTGCTGTTCATCTTCTGTGGTGACGAGCACGTCATCGAAATATGGGACCACCCCGGGGATCCCCTGTAGCAGTTGCTCCAGGGTGCTCTGGAATAGTCCTGGAGCTATGCTGACTCCGAATTGGAGTCTGGTACACTTGAAGGCACCTCTATGCGTTACTATAGTTTGTGCCTCTGTGATAGCGCCATCTACCGGCAGCTGCTGGTACGCCTGTGCAAGATCAAGTTTCACAAAGATCTTGCCTGGCCCTAGGGAATGCAGAAGGTGATGTACGATCGGAACTGGATAGGCGCTCTGCTGCAGGGCCTTGTTGATCATACATTTGTACAGCACAGATGCGCACAGACCCATCCAGCTTAATGGGGGTCACAATTGGGGTCTCCCACCGAGCATGATCGACTGGCACTAACACCCCCTGCTTTATCAATTTGTCCAACTCCATGTTGAACTTGGGCTTTAGGGCGAAAGGTACCCTCCTTGGTTTCAGCCTGATGGGGGCAATGTTGGGGTCGAGGTTGAATGAGATAGGGGTCCCCACATACTTATCGAGCCACTCGTTGAACACGTCCTGGAACTCTTGCATCAGGTCATCCTTCAGGGTGCTTCGCACGTTGCGGACTCCGGTGAATCCCATGCCCAGGGCTCTGAACCAGTCCATGCCTAGGAGGCTTGGGAGCTTTCCGCTGATGACGGTGAGGGGAAGCTTCTCCCGGAATTCCCCATACTCCACCTGGAACTCGCTGATTCCTTCCACGGGGATGCGGTTCCCTTGGTAATCGCGCAGTCCCAGTCACTGGTGCTGTAGTTGCCATCTCTGGATGCTGGGGACGGCCTTCTTTAGCTTGTCCCAGGACATGATGGTAATGGGGGATCTGGTATTGATCTCCATTACACTCTTCTGCCCCTCGATGCTGACCATCGTGTAGGTCTTCTCCCCAGGGGATGTGCAGGTCCTGTCTATTCGGATGGTGCAGGCCTCAAGATCCTCAGATTTTGTGCTTCTCTGGTAGCCGCCCTTCTGATTGACTAGCGTTGCTCCGCAGCTTGTAGTGGTCATTTTCTTTGGCTCTGCAGACTCTGGCGATGTGCCCCTTCCGCTCGCATTGCCGTCAAATGGTGTCTCAGAACTTGCAGGTTTGGTGCAGATGGGGTCCCCCATAACTCACACAGGCATCTCGCTGACCTCATCAGTTCTGCCGATGTTCGGTCCTGTAGACCTCTTCGTCTGACTCCCTCTCGCTCTCCGTCCCTATGGTTTCCTGGTGAACCGGGGTTGACTTCTGTCCCGTCCTGCTCTGCGTTGTCCCCTGTAGTCTCTTGGCTGCCTTGGATAAGGATTCTTGAGCCCTCGCCTCATCCAGTGTGATATGTAGCATGAGATTTGTCTTTGCGAGCAACCTCCTCTGTAAGCGAATATCTCTCACTCCGCAGATTAGTTGCTCTAGTAGCATCTCATTGAGGTCTCTGTACTCACACTGGTTTGCGGCCTTACGCAGGGCAGCGATGTACTCGCTGATCGATTCTCCCTCCTGCTGCAGCCATTGCCGGAAGTCGAACCGTTGGACGTACTTCGATGGCGTTGGGGCATAGTGGTCCTTCAGCAGTGTCTGTGTCAGCACTTCAAGCTGAAGTGTCTGCCACGAGATGGTGTGGACTGAATTCCGTTCCGACAGGGCCTCGGCCATATCGAACACCTTGGCTCCACAGTGGCTCAGGAACAGAGCTTTCTTCCATATGTCGGGCAGCCCTTGCTGGTCACTGGCCATGAGGAAGCATTCGAAGTGGGACATGTAGAATCCCCACTTCTCTTCCACGGGGTTGAAAGGTGCTGGTGGCACGTATGTAGACATCTTCGGTAGATTCTCCCAGTTCTCCGCTCGCTCGCCTGGCTGGATTCAGGCTTTCAGATCTCTTGTCGGCTCGTGGCTTCAGCTCTTTCCGTGGCTTCTGGCCTCAAAATCCCACCTTCATCACCAATGTTAAGTTGGGTGAATGAGGATGCAGCAAGCCAGGCAATGAGTGACAACAGCTCTTTGTTATATGGTGAGAACTCAGCGATTGACCAGGGGAAATAGTTCCGTTTATATACCTTGCAGCTGTGGTGGTCAGCCAATCAGCTGATGGTCAGTTAATTCAAACTGCCCGCCCAAAATCTACATACATAACAGAAGCAAATTGGCTTTCCCTAGGAGGATTGAAGGAAAGGGGAGAATGGATTTATCACACTTAATTAGAACTAATTTTATCTGAATTTTGTTGGAAAGATAGACCGACTTTGGAAATTGAATTTATTATATTTAGTCAAACAATAATTGATAAGAAAGGACATTAAGAAACAAATATGGATATATGATCCAGCTTGAATTACTGTTAATCTTTGGGATGATTAGAGATAGATAAGATCTCATGGAAAATTTTCTACGAGTTGTTCAGAATAATTAGTTAACAGAGGGTTTTGAAAATCTCACTTTGTTTTTCTTTATTATTATTGGTCTTCCTGTTAACTATTTTGTCATTAATATAGTATATAGATGACGTTAGTAATTTGCAAATGGATTTATTAGTTTAAAATCTTTTGGGCCTGTTTTGCAAAATGTGGGAAATTAATTTTGTAGTAATGTATTAATCAGTATTCAAACAGAAGGGATAATATATGTATAAGTGTTAAAGGTTTTTTTTCTTCTTCCATGCACTTTTTAAATGTCTTCCTTGTTTTGTGTTTTTATTTGTTTTTTCTTTAATTTTTTGGATAAAACTTTATTCTATTTTTTTTAATAAAATCAAATTTGAATTTTAAAAAAGAATATGTAAGTTTATAAAGTCTTCTAGATTTTCAGTTTTAAAATATAAGATCCACCACCACCAATGAAAAATACTTCCTTTACTTTATTATTCTATGTAATTGTCCAGAAATGAATAATTTGAGTGAGATCAGGAGTTACATTTTTTGTCTGGGTAGCCTATTGTATAACTTTAGTCCACAACTGAGCAAATCCATAGCCAAGAATTGGGCATAGTTAGAACAGAAGGACAGGCAAAAGTACTTGAGACAGTTCTGAAGGGAAAAAGGCTTCCTTGCTTTGTGGTATGTGGTTTCATGGTCATATGAAACATACGACATCTGAGCAGGTCTGAAATGGGGTTGGTGGTCCAGATTGAGAAAACATGGTAGTTTAGTGAAAGCATAGGATACTCCTCCCCCCAAAGAATCAGTCTTTGAAGACATTTTGGTTAATGTTTAGAAACAACAATAAAGAGTAGCAGAAATCAATCAGTAGATCAATCAGTTTAACTCAGTTATTTAGGAATACCTTCTAAAATGAAATCCAGAGTTTCAAGTCTATCTTAAACAACTTGCTTAATAATCAAACTGAAAACAGAAAAGTTTCAAGGTTGGCTGACACTGTAGAAAAGGCTATTCAGTCTTGCAAAGATTGCTCAATTGTATAATCAATTTCAGACAAGCACAAGGATTTTTATGTACCAAAAAAAGAACAGAGCTTTTATTGAATCTTTACTTGCTCTGCCCCTTGAATATTATCTTTTGAATATAATTAGATTAGATACTCAAGTAGTCCCAGTTGTTCCTTGAAGTTGCTAGGTCAGCCGATTAAATACTATGCCTCTGGCTATACTGCTTAAAATGCTTGTTTTATGCTTACTTTCAAAACTAAAACTTTAAATCCATTTAGTCTAGGCTTCACAGTATTTAGAGTTTTCATTATTAAATTTTGCTAGGTACATGCGTATCTATGACATATAAAGAAAATGCATAGCAAATTAATATGCTTCATTAAAAGAAAATCAATATTATACATAATGTTGCCAGATTTAAAAGGAATTCAGAGCAAGATTCTACCACAAATGTTTCTAAACATAGACAAAATGTGGGGGGAAATAGAGCAACACAGTTACTTTGTTAACAATTATAATGTTTACTACCTGGTTTAAAGTAAATTCTAAACAGGTTCCTAATATTACAATATATTATTAGCGGTTAATCCATTAACTAATGAGCCCTGCCTTCCCCAAATCTAAATGTATGTTCATGAACCATCACTCTGACATATGAATCTTTCTTTTTTTAGTACTAGACTTCAGAGTTGTCCCAGCTCTGTAACCCTGTTTTCTTAATACTCTCACCATCTGGAATATAACTTGGAAGTACGTAGATGTCATTCAGCTTGATGATTCTATACTCAGTTATCACAGTGAGTATGAATGCTCTTATTTCTATTTTTTTTCCTTAAATGATAGAAAGGGATTGTGGGAATTGTTGCTGCTTAGGTCTCTGGAGATCTCCAGACATTTGCTCAGGACTTCACATAATATCACAGCAGAGGTGGGTTTCAGCAGGTTCTGACCAGTTCGGGAGAACCGGTAGCGGAAATTTTAAGTAGTTCGGAAAACCGGTAATAAAAATTCTGACTGGCCCCACCCCCATCTATTCTCTGCCTCCCAAATCCCAGCTGATCGGGAGGAAATGGGGATTTTGCAGTAACCTTCCCCTGGAGTAGGGTGGGAATGGAGACTTTACAGTATCCTTCCCCTGCCACACCCACCAAGCCATGTCCACAGAACTGGTAGTAAAAATTTTTGAAACCCACCACTGAGCAGCAGGGCATATTATCTTTAGGATTGTATGAGATTTCCAATTTGATTCAGCAACAGTTATGTTGAAAATGTCTCATTTAGAACAAAGCTACATAGCCAGTTTAATGGACTCTGAAGGGAAGTTTTATTCTTTGACTCTGCACCATTACACTATTGATTGTTACACAAATCTACTATAGGTTTCAGATGAATGACAACAAAATTTGTGACTCATCTATTTTGGTACATGTTAGGAAACATTTTTCCTGTGGAAAGCCACATTTCTTTTAAAGCAACATGTCAATGGTGGCTACATTTCAATGGTAGCTGAGCTTCAATGGTTTAATGTATAGCAATGGTGGCTGAGCTTTAAATAGTGGGTATTTCAGACTCCAAAATAACACAAAGATTATTCATGGTTTCTGACATCCACTCTTTAAAAACAGACAATGGACTTGAAGAAACTAGACTGAAGCTTCGTTCTTCTCTAGAGCTACAAATCATTTATTCAGAGCCGATATATACTAAATAATAAAATAGAAATAGCACCACTACAATTCTTAATTTAACCAACCAAATTGAAACTATCTTTCAAATAACTTCTAATACCAACATATTTCAGAACATTAGCATAAAAATAAAATCCAGTCCATAGCATGTAATGAAAAAATATCAACAACCATCCATGTAACACCATCCAATAATTTTAGAGTCATAATGAGTGGAAGAATATGCCTTTAAAGCTTGAGGAAAATGGAAAGTGTATGCCAATATATTCGATGTATTATAAATCATAATCCCTAGTGATTTAAAGTTAATACATTTTAATATGATGGTTATAGGAAAAAACATACTGCAGATAACTCCAGACCAATGAGGAAATAAAACAGCAGGTACATTTTAAAACTGTTATCCTAAGTGGCATGCAAAACAAATTCGCATATTGAAGATCAATAGTTATTAGGCTTTGCAAATCCTTTTAAAAAGAGTGTGAGAGAGATTCAAAACATGCAAGGCTGCACTCAAAGAACACTTTTAAATAGTTGAAGCAGCTATATTATTTCCATACTGTTTCCCTAATTAAAATCTGACCAAAATGGCTGTACAGGCACACATGGAAATACTGCCAAGAGAAGCCCTATCATTCAGAAGAAGACATATTTCTATGTACTCTGAAATACCTCTTTTGAAGGATTTGCCTATTTCTAGCTTAATTTCTCAATTAAATTTGATGAGAAAGGTTGGTTGTTTAATAACAAATTGTTATTATTTTAATAAATCATTCATACATAATAACAATTTGTGTTCAGCCCCAGCCATTTTCATGCACATGATATCCTTTGATTTCCTGATATGATAGGCCAAAATAGTCTCAAGGTCAAATTAAATCTAAAATGAGATGAAGGAATCCTTGATGAATTGCATAAGACATTTCGTAGGTAAAGAGAAGAGTCGGTTTGTAATAACTTTAGTCTAAGGATTAAAATTATAAACACATTATAGAGGAAAGAAAAGAATTGAATTCATATTTGGCTAAAAATTGCTTCCAAAAATTGACTAGAAGCTATCAAAAGATTTTTCCACTTTCAGGGAAACCACCCCTGCTGATTCCACTGTTTTTTTAAGTATATATCCAAAATATCAGCTTGCAATCAAATATTAGCCAAGACTTGCTGTTCTTTCATAAAAGAAGATTGTTTACAGGTGCATTGCATGGTTATCAAAACGTTGGCATCAATATTTAGCAAGGAAAGTAAACAGTTGCTTGTACTACCCACAAAATCTTTAGTATCCCTTTAAAAACAGTTCAGTAAACCTCATTAAAATAATTTGGAAGAACTTTATTTTAAAAAACACCATTATAATCAAGCAGCAGGAGCAGCAGCAACAACAAAACAAAATCAGTATACATCTTAAACCAAGTGATAAAATAGCCATCAAGGCCAGAAGCTTTTTCAGTTTTCATACATATATGTATAGTGCCTATTTCTTAAAGTGCTACGGTAAAATTAGATAACAAGTACATAAGGTACTGCCAAACAGTTATTATTTAAAAATGATTAATTTCTTCCTTCAAAACTATTGACTCAGAATTATAAAGTTCTGAATCAATGAATATGATTGTGCATACACACACACGCACCCTCATATGTATACATACACCCACATCCACACACATACAAATTATATATATATGTACGTACAGTATATATTCACAAGTATTACTTATTTATCTTAGCTCAAGATTTGACTCAGTTATTTAACTTCGATGAAGACATACAGTATTACTGAACTGGCAATCTTTAATAAAAGTCATATTCTTTGCCCAGAGGCAATAATATGATTTTATTGTGGTTGTTTCAAGTGAGAGATCAATAATTTAAAGGATTTTTCCCATACTACCAACATTTTATGTTATATCATTCAGTAAAAAAAAACCCTCTTCCTGGTGCATAAAGGGAATTACTGGTAAATTCCAATTCATCAGACATAAAAGCTTTATACAGTTCTGCTATTGACGGTCTTGCCTCAAAAAATCCTTCATTGAAACTTCCAGATAATATTCCCATGCAGAATATGTTGCAATAGTCAAGGCATGGATATTTTTGTCAAATCTGGCACTATTGCACACTGGTCATATTTGAGTGCTGTTGGATACCACTGTCAGTAATTATTTGATATATTAAGAATCAATAGGAACAAATCAAGGAATAAAGAATAAATCAAGGAGAAAGAATGAAATATTGATGGTGTGATTTGTATATAGCGAACATTTCTCCATATGTATGGAACATCTGAACTGAGCTTTTCTTACTTCTTTGTTATTCTTTTCATAAATTTTTAATTTTTTTAAATATAGTAATTTCATCTTCAGTTAAACTGTGTGTCATCCAGGTACAAATATCTTTGTAAAATAATCAAGATGTTTGTAAAATAATCAAGATATTCATTACATTAACATTAATTCTATAATTCTATACTTCATTGTTATTCTTATGAATATGCCTAGAGATTGGTGCAAGGAAGGAGGAGGAGAAGGAAACAGCTGAATCTTCTTCTGTATTGCCTTGTATTTTATTTGCTTTGCAATTTAAGAATTGTTAGGTATTAGAGTTTTTTAGCTTTCGAGTAAAATTGTGGACATTTCATGTTTGATATCATACTGCTATTTCCAATAACATTTGCAATTTCACCCATTTATTCAGCATTTGCCTCTTTGAAGGGGTAGGAAGTGAACTGTAACCCAATGAATTTGAAAGGCTGTAGACTGAAGGGATGATTGAAATCTGGAAGTGGATTACTTATTTTAATAGTGCTGATTTTGCACGTGTGTTTATGCCATCCTGATCTAGACCAGCTGTTTTCCACACATGGCTCTTTGCTTTTATTGGAGTACAATTTCCTTCATCCCTAACATACTTATTGTTTTGGAGTTCTGGTGTTTATACTTGTAGAGTACCAATATTTGGGAGGTCTAGCTGGGAAGACTAATGCATTGTCATTTGCAAATACCACTGAAGAATATGCAGAATTTCAGGTAAGAACTAAAAGAACCTAAAACTTAAAAGATAAGAATACTCATAAATAAATTATATCCAAACTCTAGTTTAGACCAATACTCATTGGCATTAGGTCCATTAGATCTGAGGTCATTTTTTTTTTTTTTAAAAAATAATTTTGATTCAAAAGTCTAATATGGAGATTCTCAGGCATCCAGGTCATAGTTGTCCCAAAGGTGCTGTTTCAAAGGCAACTGGACTTTCTTTGTTTTTCCTTGAAGATGTTTTATTTCTCATCTAAGAAGTTTCTCATCCAAGAAGTGGATGAGAAGAACTGAAAAAGCTTTATGGATAAGAAACGAAACATCTTCAAGGAAAAATGAAGAAAGTCAATTTGCCTTACCTATGAAAAAACACAGTCCAATTGCCTTTAACTCAAAAGATGACTGATGTCCTGATATTTTATGGAGAAACTTATTAATATATATTAGTTTGAAAATCTTATAATCTCTTTACCATGGAATTCACAGATGTAATATTTTCTATTTGTGTGTCCATATCTCTTTCCGTGTACTGTATAATTTGCTTTGTTTCTCTACTATAAAAAAACTTTTGGGGAAAATAAATTCTATCATTCCTGTCATTTTTGAAGAAAGAGCAGATTAATAACTGAAACACTTATCCAGATAGAAAAATTAAAGAGAAATAATGTCTTTTGGTGATATATTTCCTTTAGAGAAACAAAATATAATTATCGTTGGGCTTATGTTATTGATGCCGCACTACTTCATCAGAATGCTTTATACGTTTTTGTCTTCAGAAGTAGGCATATTGCTGAGACCAAAAGGATCATTTGTCTTCAAGAGATCAAAATACATTTTACAAGAGAAAATCAGTTTTCCACATTCAGAAGCCAAGTCATCCCAGGTGAGGCTGAGAAATAAGAGGGTGGAAAAGAGAAATCTCAAAGTTTCAAAACAAGCCCAATGGAAGAAGTTAAATTTCACTGTAGATCTATTTTGATGTTGAATTTAATTTCCTTCACCAACTTTCTGATCCCTAACAGATTAGACCGACCTGAATTTTTTCCCCTCATTAACACAAATTGGGGGCTGTGGAACAAATCAACCACAGTTGATTTTTAAAAAATCAATTTTTAATTTTTTAAAAATAATATTAGCAGGCATACTAAGAAGCTTTAAAAAAGATTTAATTAATTGTGATCAATAAACTTTTTCTTTACCAAATTCAGGGCAACGGCTGAAAATATACAATATTTTTCGTTTAGGAAATCATGTATACAAATTAATATGAACACCAATTTATACAGTGTATATAATTTTAATACTGGTTTTGTAATAACCTAATAACACATTGAAGAAAAACAGCAAAAAAAAAAAAAAAGAGCAAAGAAAAAAAGTCTGACAATAGCTCAGTCCCTCTGCCAGAAGCTTTTCCTTACTATAAACTCTGTTATGTCCAAAACCTGGTTTACCTAAATCAAACAAATCACTTTGAAAGTACAACATAATTTTATTTGCACGCATGCAAATAATAATATAATATATACAGGTAATCCTCGATTTACAACTGCTCATTTATTCACCATTTAAAGTTAGAATAGCACTGACAAAATGACTTATGACAATTTTTCACACAACCATGGCAGCATCCTCATGGTCACATGATCAAAATTCGTATACTTGGTAACAGTGGTGAAATCTAAAATTTGTTACTACTGGTTCTGTGGGCGTGGCTTGGTGGGCAGGTAATGTGACTAGGTGGGCGTGGCCAATTTTTTTTTTTTTTACTTTTAAAACCATTTTTTCTACAACCTCTTCGGCGAAGAGGTTGCAAAAAAATGCTTTCAAAAGGCTCTGACGATCCCAGCTGAGTTGCCTGATCGGCAGAGGCTTTTTTAAAAAGGGTTTTTTTCTTTTAAAAGCCTTTGACGATCCCAGCTGAGCCACCCGATCATCAGAGGCTTTTTTTTTTTTTACTTTTAAAAGCATTTTTTCGTCCGAAGAGGTTGTAGAAAAAATGCTTTTAAAAGTAAAAAAAAAAAAAAAGCCTCTGATGATTGTGCGGCTCAGCTGGGCATGGGGGGTGGGGAAGGGATTAATTCTCTGAATTGCCTGCCTCCATTGCTACTGGATCAGGCGATCCAGTCTGAACCGGGAGCATTTCACCCTTGCTTGGTAACTGGTTCCCACTTGTGACGATTACGGTGTCCCAGAGTTATATGATCAACTTTTGCAGCCTTCTGACAAGTGAAATCAATGGGGAAGCCAAATTCACTTAACAACAATTCACTTTGCTACCTTAAAAACTGCAGTGATTCACTTAACAAAGGTGTCAAGAAAGGTTGTAAAATGGGGCAAAAACTCACCTAACAAATGTGCTGCTTAGCAACAGAAAATTTGGGCTCAACTGTGGTTGTAAGTACACTACTACTTGTATGGAACTCACAGCAAAGCTTTGATATTTATGAGCAGAAGCAGAAACAGAGCTTATATATCTTTGTCCCACTACATTGCAAAGGCAAGAAAAAAGCAGAGATAGTAGAAATTACAGGATGATATTGGACTATTTTAGATAAAGCTGTCCATATGTCCTGATTATTATTTATTATTTATCCCTTCTTACTAGGTCAGCATAGCCGTACTATCTTTGACATATGGTCAGTTAAACTTTTACCGCCACATCTGTTAGAGGCAAATATATATAATATGCAGATGCAAACAAGACACTTGGGAGAAATAGATATAAAAGAAGAAAATAGTGGGGAAGGAAGAGAAATGGGAAATCTATGGAATTCGTCAAATGATAACTACCAATATCCTCTTCCATTGGCAGTTATGGTTGATAGGCATGATTGAAATTCACAAACTTAGAAATGGCCATAAATTGCCTGACTTTTGATAAAATGTGGGCAGTAATAGAAGAAAAAGGAAAGTTGCATTTTGGTCCTTTTGCATTTTCATACAATTTCTTCAAAGTTTAATAATGTTCTCTTAGATATAATTGGTATCTGCAATAATGTAGAGCTCTCTGCCCTGCATTATAATAAAATTAGTGCAATGGCATTGGCAAATCAGTTTTTTTCTACCATTCTGTCCTGTTTATAGCAACCTTAGCATAATTCATTACGGCAATATTTCAACATTTAAAAAAACTATAAGGTATAACTGTATCAGGAAGGCTGAAATACATTGAAATAAATTAAATGAATGTTTGTGTCTTCATTACTCAACATTAATTGTTGGCTTGCTATTTATAATCATTTTGGGAAACTGCTGTATTTCATTAGAGAATATTATTTGTGCTTATTTGTTGAAAAGCTGTCAAAGTGTGTGTGCATCTTTGCCTTAGTTTTAATAGAAAATTGTGTCTGGATCTATATGCTTTTATATTACCTCATAACATTTTTCTTTTTTGCATCTCATCTAAAATTTGAGGATATTTTATTATTGCTTGAGGAATGGTAAACAAACATAGGAAAGAAAGGAGGAAATGGAAAAAAAGGTGAGTAAATAATATTCAATGCCTTATACAATTAACTATTGAAATGTAACTCCACTTTTAAAGACATTAAACATTGACCAGATAAAATGTTTTATGTTGATAAGCATTCAGTTGATAAGGAATAAGTACACATATATCTTCATTCTTATATTTTTAAATTTGGAATAGCTATATTTTTAATATACCAAAATCATACTTTTGCTATGCCCATACAAATCAAAACATAATTAATTATAAATTGATACATTTCAGAATTGGGCATCATAGCTATATCTTTAAAGTTTATTTCCCACTACCAAAACTAATTTGTTATAAGTGATGCCAAAATCTTCATAAAGATTTTGCAAGAGGCAGGCCTGAAACATGAGCTGAAAATTATTTATTTAACCTTAAATGTAGCCTATAATGCAGAATCAGAATGTAGATGAGCCTGGCTAAATAAGACTGCTGTAATATCTAGAAATTATTTAGGCATTATGATTGCTTATAATCTAATTTTTTGTCTTCTAATATGCAAGATACAGTCAGATGCTAGCTGGCATTAACTATATAAAGCTTAAATGTTGTAACCAAAGTAATTAATGGTAGAAAACAAATTTAGCAAAGGATAATTATTTATACCTAAAATAGAAGATAGGGGATAATGAAGTTTGCTGTAAATAAGGAGACAACTATGATCTAAATGATGTGATTACTATGCTATTGTGAGCATATCTAAGCTTTGAAGTCATGGTCTCAAGCTTTGTTGAAAGATATAGAAGATGAGGGGAAGCTCTCATGCATTGTGGGAATCCTTTCTCAATTCTTCTGAAATTGAAACCTTGCTTGTCCTCTTAGACTTTGAGTAAGGTAGATATGCAATGTGCATGGGGTGACAATGTGTCTATAAATGATGCTTTATGTAAACCTGATTTTGTTTCTATATGATTGAGTCTCTGGGTAGAAGAACAATAAGAAAAGTGGAGATGCCACAAAGATCTGCTTTAGGACCCTCATTTTGAAACTTTAAGGATCTTAGAAAAAACACCACAATTATTAACTCCCTGGGGGAATTAGAGTAATTGAAATGCATCATGTAAATCTGTGCAGCTATCACTTCAGTAGTCCCAGTAGTCTGTTTTTGATTATTCAGCTGTGACAATTATATGAATCTTGTATCTGTTGGGAATTCATTCAAGGTAGGAAATTTGGCTAAACTTTGCTGAAATAGATCTGATGAATAATAAATTATGATAACATTTCTTCCCTTCATAACTAATTGTTAAGTATGAAAAATACATAACTTTTGCTTCATTTAAATAAGAATTTCTAAAATGTGTGTTTGTGTATGCATGTGTATATGTAAGCCTCTCTCTCTCTCTCTCTCTCTCTCCCTCTCTCTCTGTGTGTGTGTGTGTCTGTCTCCATCTCCGTCTCTCTGTCTCTCTCTATCTTACAGTAAATATGAGAGTATGTATGTATATATATGTGTGTGTTAGTATAGCTTACACAAAATGACAAATGCAGAATAACTCAATAATATATTTCATTTAACTCTGTTACCACATCTATTGCTTAACATCATTAAACATAATGATTTTCTAGAAACTGTGACATTTTCTGTCAAATATTGCCAGATGCCGATTGGGCAGGGGATGAAAAATCAAGAAAAAGCACATCAGTCTATGGTTGTCCCATAGACTGGCGCATTTGTCGCCAAAACTTCATTGCTAATTCCACGGCCGAAGCTGAATATGCCAGTGCTTCTGACGCTTGCACACTTCTCACATGGATATACAAATTACCTATCACTCTCCACGAGGACAATGAGTCCGTCATAGCCTCTTCGGTCAGGGATGATGTCAGCTTCAGATCTCGCCATATTGATATACGTTATAAAAATGTGAGAGACCTAGTTAAAAAGGGTTTTGTTGAATTTGTTCATTGCGATACCAAGGACCAAATTTCCGATTTCCTAACTAAACCTGTATCTTGTGAAATACATTGGAACCACTGCAAATCAGTTGGACTGTACTTATAATTTATTTTTTTCTTATACTTGTGTTTATTATTATTTTTGAACACTGTTCCATCACACTTGGCAATAGAAGGGGTCTGTCAGATATTGCCTGCATATGATGCACCAGAGACTAGAAGGGGTTAAGTCTTTACAGACATCACATGTGACTATATCAGCAAATGAACTCTCTTATTGGACTCTTACCTAGAAACCACTTGGATATCTTCCCTTTTTTTTCCTCTCTCTCTCTCATCTATCTCTCAGCGAGACAACACGTGAACTTCTCTCTCCTCTCAACATCTGAGTCATACAGTTAGGGTAAAAATGTAATAGCACACCCTGTTCATTATATATATTTATGTATATATTTGTAAATAATAAAAACAACCTTTTGAACCTGAAGCTGTATTGATCAAATAACTTCCTCATAGAACCAAATGAACATGACCATCAATATATATCTGATATTTTCTACAACCTATGACAATTGTACCATGCACACATATGTAAGTATACACTGATTCAGAGAAATAGTATTGGCTGTCAAACTCAGGAGTTATTTTTTGCTGGTTCTGTGACTTTCCTAAGAGTTAGAAATGCTTCTAAATTTTCTAATAGCAGTAAGAACTTGAAAGCTTAACTGTAAATTGAAATTGAGTTGCAGTTCTATCATAGGAATTCATATGTTATCAGAGAAAGAGTAATTGGTTTTTTTCTGATCATAATGCTTCAGAATAGGCTGGATTCATTCATTGTAGTACAGCTGTGTTTTGTAAAAAAAATGCTTCCAAAGATTAGAAAACTACCACCATGATTGTAACTAAAGAATCATTTATATTAAATTTCCCAAATACGTTTGCCCTACTAAACTATTCAAATTTTGCTTGTCTGCTTGATTTGAATTTAGATGATATATTTTGAGTTCCTTCACAAAATGTGAAACCTGGGAATAGAAAAGAGAGAATTATTGGAATAGAAGATCTCAGAGAGCAGGATATATAGCTAAGATACGCTTTCTGATAGTGAATGTTGAATTTACACATTAAGCAGTTTATTTAGTTTTAGTATAGCAATTTACCTGAACCTAGAGATAAATTGTGATTAAAGAAATCACACCATAATGCAATGTGTTAGGGCAGTCATGAACAGTTAAATTTGTGAAGGGCATAAAGAACATGTGGAAATTTTCTTGCCTTCTGCAAAAATTTCGAATGTCACATCTCATTTAAAGAGTCTGATAAATAGTGCTTGGATATTTATTCCACTTATCATGCACCGCATGTTATAGAGAACATAATGGCTGCATCCAGAGATATATTTAAGTAATTTGGTAGGAGCCAGACAAGAAAAGAAAAATGACCTCAGTATATGGGTTACATAGTGCTCCAGGGAAGAGGGCTTTAGATTTGTTAGATACTGGAGAATATTTCTGGACAAGCCAGACAAATGGAAGATGGATGGGCTCTACTTGATCAGTAACATCAAAAAGCAGGCAGGTGTTTTTAAACTGCTCCCTTAGGAAAAGTTGAATTATGAAGTATCTGATTTAGAGGATGTTTCCCTAGGGGATCACAGTGAAAATAGTTTCCATTATTTTAATGGGAATGGGTAGAAATGGATACATTTGAACATGACAGCCAATAAAAACCTGAATAACCATAAGGGAAAAGCAAAAAAACAACAACCAGGCACTTCAGGGGATTGTTGAACCATCTCTATAGTACATATGTTTATCTATTTTCTACCATAAATTTGAGAACCTTAATGTAATTGTTAATTTTTTATGAATGGATAATATATTACCCATATAACATTTATTTAAAAATAAATGCTGAAATAGTATATATGTTGTATATATTAGTAATTTTATGCCTTTCCAAAATTGTTATGGTGGTAGTTGTTACTGGCCCAAAAATAATGTCACACTTCAGTGTGTGCTTTAATTATAATCATTTCAACTATTTCTTTGAAAATAATTGAATGTTAAATATGTGTTCTGTGTATAAAAGAAGTATTTTTTTAATCTTAATGGAGTTCATGATTCTAATTTATGGTTCAGTTAGGCCTAGTCATTCCATTTAAATTGAATGTAAAGCTAAACTGCAGTTAGATCAAGAAATGAACCCCATAAGCAAAAGAAGCATCCAGAAGCATCATGATTCCCATACATACCCATTACACATATATATTGTTTCACACAAAGGGTTGTACTGTTGAAACTTCACAACTCTGTTTTTTCAAGGTCATATCAACTCTATCCACTCATGACTTTCTAAAACATCTCCTTTGTCCTGATTAATTCATCCTTTATACTTGTTTTTAGAAATTCAAAAATTATTCTATCTCAACATGCTTTTTTCATACTGACTCCTTTGTCTTCTTCTTAGTTTTACAAAACACAATATATTTATTTCATGAGTATATGAACTTATTTGTGAGCTCACATACAACTCCCCTTATAGACCAAGTTGCAATTTTCCATGTGCCATGATCATCAATATATGTCCTGTATATAGTGACATCTGCTGCCCATCAAGGCTTTCATCAGCTAAGAGCTCCCAGGACACTTTTTAATAACACAGAAGATGTAAAATGAGTTATCAATCTTAGTTCTACCTCAACTACATGCAGCAGTCCCTGCTAATAATAAGAATAGTTCACAATCAATTTGGCTATTATGCCATAAACACAACTAAAGCCCAGTTTTACTTCACGTATGCTGATGTTATTCAATGCCAGCTTTGACCTAGAAATTACCTAGTAAACTAGTAGAGATACATTGGTACAGTGACATAGATTAGACATACAACTAGCTTGTACCAGACGAGTTTCACTTGTTTCAAATAAATTCAGCTCAACGATTAAGGACCATATGCCACCTTTCAAATATTATGCATCCACTTGTGGATTAGAGCACTGGAAGAAAAAAAATGGAATGAGGACAGAGGTGAAGTTGGGGAAAAAGAATTAAATTCACCTATCAAGATAAGGTTTCAACCCATTCTGACTTTAAATAGGCAGTGCAAAAACATTAGGAAAGTGTATGTTATAAAGTCAGAGTTGTCAATTCCATTTTGCAAAACCCTAAGATTAAGTTCCTGTGCTAGTGTATACATAAAATTTTGTGTAATGTTAAATAAAAGTAATGAGTTGCTTAACACTATAGCTGTGTGAGATTTTGATTCACAGATTTGAACTGAATAAGATGATAACATTTTCAATTTGAAGAACCAAACTGATTTGAAGTTCTCCAAAGAAATGCTTCATATGGATGATTTTTGGATTTGCACAAACATTTCCTTTCCCCAGTCTGATTTTAAATACCACTGTAATTATTTTGATGGGTTTATTTGTATGCCTGGATTAGGGAGGTTTTGCTGTGCTGATATGTTTAACATGGAGACATAATTTATTGTGTATTTGAAAATATATCCATACTATTGCTCTTTGCCCTAGCAACCATGCCCCATTATTTTATCTTTTTAGAAAGGGAAATCAGCAATATTTGTATCCTCAGCATTTTTAAAATGGACATTAAATTAGAAAGTTTGGACACAATCCAGTGTTGTTTATAGAAGTCAATTAGTTTCTGAACTGTCTACTCTTGTGGTCTGAATTGCAGCCATTTTATCCCAGTGTTAATGGCTCTATTTCAAAAATTGCATTTGAGAACATATTTGTCTGAACTGGTTTTCATTTTCTATGTAAAATTATCTCCTGTCTATAAAAAGAGAGAGAAGGTAAAAAGACATCCTAACCTTTTGTGATTTTGTATTTATGATTCATCCATATGCACCTTAATGCCCAAATTAAAAATAAAACTCATTGAGTAACAAAAGCGCTAGCCTGTTAATTTAATATTTTGAGATTGGCAGGTAGTATCACTAAGTATTTTAGCTTATAAATGAATAAATACGAATGACCAAATCATTTGCCATTGCTTCTTTCCTAAATAAAAATTACTTCTCACTAATTATGGCAATTCATTTTCTATCCAATAGCTTGAAGTCAACAACATAAAAGTTTTCTATACCATCTCAGTTTTAATTATATTTATTTGTCTCTTATCATACATTCACATTGTGGCCTTTTTAAAGATATTTCTATAATGATAAGCATGGTATTAAAACATTGAAAATAGTAATTTCTATACTTTCATCAATCTGGTTAAGAACTTGGCCATATTTGGGTATTATAGACAGCTAATGGTTATCAAATGGGCCTGGATGGGGAGAAACAGGCTCCGACTCAACCCTTTCAAGACCGAGTGGCTGTGGCTTCCGGCGTCCCGATATAGCCAGCTGGCGCCATCGCTGGTTATTGGGGGAGAATCATTGGCCCCCACGGAAAGGGCTCGCAACTTGGGCATCCTCCTGGATACACGGCTGTCTTTAGAAGAGCATATGACGGCTGTGGCCAGGGGGGCTTTGTATCAGGTCCACCTGATATGCCAGTTGCATCCCTTTCTAGATCGGGACTCCCTACGCACGGTCACTCAGGCGCTCGTCACTTCCCGCCTAGACTACTGCAATGGTCTCTACATGGGGCTCCCCTTGGGGTGCACCTGGAGGCTCCAGTTGGTCCAGAATGCGGCCGCGCGGGGGATTATGGGAGCAACGGGGCGCTCCCATGTGACACCTCTCCTGCGCGAGCTGCAGTGGCTTCCTGTGGTCTACCGGGTGCGCTTCAAGGTGTTGGTGACCACCTTTAAAGCGCTCCATGGCTTAGGGCTGGGGAATTTACGAGACCGCCTTCTGCCGCCAATAGCCTCCCACTGGCCAGTTCGCTCACACAGAGAGGGCCTCCTCAGGGTGCCGTCGGCCAGACAATGTCGGCTGGCGACCCCCAGGGGGAGACCCTTCTCTGTGGCAGCATCTGCCCTCTGGAACAACCTACCCCCAGAGATACGCACGATACCAGACCTCCGGACTTTTCATCGGGCCCTGAAAACACATCTATTCCATCTAGCTGGGCTGGCTTGACCCCATCCTTACGGTTTTAAATTTATAATTGGTTTTAATTGGGTTATTTTAAATTGACGGCCAAAAGTATTTAATGTTTTTTAAATTGTTTTTAAATTTTATATGTTGTGTTTTTACCGTGGCTGTTCACCGCCCTGAGTCCTGTTGGAGAAGGGCAGTATACAAATTAAATAAATAAATAAATAAATAAATAAATAAATAAATAGCCTTGGTAGTACAGGGGTTTAAGGCACCCTGTTATTAAGCTTATTAAGACCAGCTGCCTGCAATTACTGCAGGGTTCGAATCTCGCCAAGGCTCAAGGTTGACTCAGCCTTCCATTCTTTCTAAGGTAGGTGAAATGAGGACCCAGTTTGTGGGGGAAATAAGCTGACTTTGTATAAATATACAAAAGGATGAAGGCTATTGCTGAGCACATTGTAAGCCGCCCTGAGTCTTCGGAGAAGGGCGGCATATAAATCAAATTAAATAAATAAATAAATAAATAAATAAATAAATAAATGGGAAGTAACTTTCTATCCAAAGCTGAATCAATAATTTCTAATCCACAGAGCTAACTGCGTATACCCCTAGGATATCTACAAAAAAGAAGGTTTTGCAAAGTTGTATCTATTGTATTGATATCCACCTGAATTGGATACTGTGTTCACAAGGTCATTAGTCACATAAAAATCAATGCATATACAATACACAAAATTGCTTTCTTTTCATAAATGATTAATACATGAATGGATTAATAAAGAAGTCTAATATCATTTCCATGTTGAAAAAGGTTCCTGCAATCCAGAGGTGGGTTTCAGTAGGTTCTGACCAGTTCAGGAGAACTGGTAGCGGAAATTTTGAGTAGTTCATAGAACTGGTAATAAAAATTCTGACTGGCCTTGCCTCCATCTATACTCTGCCTCCCAAGTCCCAGTTGATTGGGAGGAAATGGGGATTTTGCAGTAACCTTCCCCTGGAGTGGGTTGGGAATGGAGATTTTACAGTATCCTTCCCCTGTCACATCCACCAAGCCACACCCACCAAACAATGCCACACCCACAGAACCAGTAGTAAAAATTTTTGAAACCCACTACTGCTGCAATCTATTTATGAGGACTAACTGTCCAGAGTGACAGTGAGTGATCTCACTATCTCTCCTTTTTCCGGGAAAATTACGCTGGTCAGAATTCACTGTCTGGCTACACGATCTCTGTTGCAATGCTGTCCCTGCTCCTTAGGAGATTACTAGTTCACCATGAATCCTCATTGAAAGTACAATTCTAAAAGCAAATTACACCCACCACCACCACCAATAAGGACTGCTAGACACATTTTATTCTTACTATCATTTGCCTGTCATGGAACTGCTGAAAGCTTTGCAAACTTCATGAAAAGATGCTAATTATAAACTAGATATACATGAATGATAATCCAGGGTTCCTGACCAGCAAATAGTATGGCTGGAAACCATTAATCGATATAACTATTTACCCTGCCACGCAGCATAATAATTTAAAACCCCAGTTGGATGGCTTTGTTATTGAGACATAAAAAGCCACAAATATTTAGAATTGGGTTGTTAATTCCATATTATAAAACCAATTTGTAGTAACTTAAGCTGAACTTGTAATCAAGTATTTGCAATTAAATAGTAAGTCATGGAGTGTTCCGTAATAATTAGATAATTTCACTGCTTTTTATCCAAATATTGGGAGTTTAGTTAGGTAAGAGAATAGTTTTCAGGAAGAAATTCCATTCTGAGAAGAATATATAAAGTACTTTCTAAATAAATATTTTGAGTACCATTATCGTACCATTATCGTATCATTGAGTACCATTATTGTACCATTATCCGTCATAAACCTGAAAGCTTCCATTGTGTATTTTATTTAAAAACATTTTAAAAATTACAAACAACAAACAAACAATATAGAGACTATGTCAACTAAACAACGAACAGCAGCAACAACAAAAATCTAAGCAGAAGAGAAGCCCAGCCCCTCTCAAAAATCTCACAAATTATTTAGAATCTAAATCTAATCATGTATTCTCCATGGCATGTCCATTTTGTTTTTAAAGAGCTGCAATGTTGACCTGGGACAACGGTATGCCTATAGTTATTCTTAGGATCTGGTGAAAAATAATTATGTATCATAAAAGTGGCAAAAGAAAACAACCTTGCAATGTTGTATTGACCTCTCTCTTTTCATTTGTCAACAGAAAGTGATTTTAACTATCCTGCCCGGTAATGCAAAGTTCTTCTCATAAAAGCAATCTATTATCCTTATCAAGGCATAATGAAACTCACCTTGTCCTTCTACTATCATTGAAATTCACTTGTATAGATATCATTGTGCAAATGTTAAAGAGCGCATGAGGAATTGCATTTTTATAAAACAATTTTCCTTATCTTATTGTGAAATCCTTGTACCATTTATAGTGCTACCATTATACCACTGTCAGAGCACAACATTCTGTTCTTAGAGATGTGTTCCTTTAATTATATCCTTCCTCTATTAATCATACCTGTGGCAGCTTAATGTTTGAGCTGTAGCACATAAAGTAATTTATTAAAATCTGTTTCAGGCCTTTGAGTTGGCTTTAAAATATTTATGACTGTTTTCTCCACATTTGGCCTAAGGACTTATATTTTTAAAAGGGCAAGATGCACAGCTGAATATCCGAGCCATTTTAATTGTTGAGATATAACTCATTTAAACATGCTTCAATGGACATATTCTGCAATTTGGCAACATTTGTTCATAGTTCTGGAATTGGGACCAAGATTATTGCTCAGTTTATATAATCAGTTTGTAATATTCTGATGCACCCAGTATTTAAAAATGTTTAAATATATTTATATTATTTGTAATGGATGTTATATCATTTCATGGTTTTTTTATAGAATAAGCAGAGTGGCAATAAATATCAGGATTTATTAACATCTGGTGACCTAGGGAGCCAGAGAGTTATCCCTCCCACATTAAATAAAACTACTGAAATAAATACTTTTTACTGTATATGGACCAACGTGAATCTATCAGAGGCAGCCAAATGAAAAAGGTTTCCATTGCTACTTTCAAGTGCAATCAGCTTTATGGTCATATTGGCCCTAAAATGTTTAAAGCTTTAAAGCTAAAAGCCAACTCTTTATGTTGCAATTGAAAATGGTCTCAAAGTTGTTACCAGTGCAGCTGCTAACATAAATTTTTCACATGACTTGATCAACCAACAGTATCAGGTCAGTAGTATTTGTACATAGTTTTTAAACTAGTGTTAAATACAGCCGCATATGTATTTCTCCAGTTTGTATATGACTAGTGATTAAATAATTGAATTACTTACTGGACAGGGATATCCAGTTAGAACTGCAACTAGTGTATCCACCTTAATTGGTAATCAGGTTTTCCAAATATGACATATAACTTTCTCAGTTATCTATGAATAGAGAACTCCCAAACTGCAAGCTTGACCCTCCAGTAGGAATGCAGTTCCATGAAAGATTAGGACCCATCAGGTAGTGGTGCAGTGGTTAGAATGCAGTATCACCAGTGGTGGGCTACTGCCGGTTCGGATCAGTTCGGGTGAACCGGTAGTTCCATCCAACCAACGGCTGAGCCCGCCCTCTGCCCTGGTGCTATCATGTCCTATATCCGTGATGGTGAACCTATGGCACGCATGCAAGAGGTGGCATGCAGTGCCCTTTCTGTGGGCACATAAGCCGTTGCCCCAGTCCAGCTGTGCCGCAAATGTGTGCATGCCTGCCACCGGCCAGCTGGTCTTTGGGTCTCTGCTGTGCATGCGCTGGGGCAGAGCATGGCTGTGGGGGCCACACATGCATGCATGTGGGGTAGGGTGGGGTGCGTGCGTGGGGAGGTGCACACACATGCATGTGGGCTGTGGGCACATTGCATTTTAAGGGTGCACATGCACGCTTTGGGCACTCAGTCCAGAAAAGGTTAGCCATCACTGTCCTATATAATTGCCAATTTTTCACCAGTTTTTCAATGCTGATTGGTGCAAGGACGGAGGAGGAGGCAACAGTTGAATCTTCTTCCATATTGCCTTGTATTTTATTTGCTTTGTAATTTAAGAATTGTTAGGTATTAGAGTTTTTTAGCTTTCAAGTAAAATTGTGGACTGCATTTCATGTTTGATATCATACTGCTATTTCCAATAACATTTGTAATTTCACCCATTTATTCAGCATTTGCCTCTTTGAAGGGGTAGGAAGTGAACTGTAACCCAATGAATTTGAAAGGCTGTAGACTGAAGGGATAATTGAAATCTGGACTTCCTGAGGTCTAGCTGGGAAGACTAATGCATTGTCATTTGTGACCCGTGGTGGCACACTGGTTAGAATGCAACATTGCAGACTAATTCTGCTGACTTCCAGGGACTTGATCAGGGATGAAATGCTCCCGGTCTGGACTGGATCACCCGATCCGGTAGCAATGGCAGCAGGTGGTTTGGAGAACCAGTAGCAAAAATCCCTGCACCCCCCCTCCTACGCCCAGCTGAGCCACACGATCATCAGAGGCTTTTTTTTTACTTTTAAAAGCATTTTTTTTATATCTCTTCCGATGAAAAAATGCTTTTAAAAGTAAAAAAATAAAAGCCTCTGATGATCGCACGGCTCAGCTGGGATCATCAGAGGCTTTTCAAAGCATTTTTTTTCTGCAACCTCTTGGCCGAAGAGGTGGTAAAAAAAATGCTTTGAAAAGTCTCTGACGATCCCAGCTGAGTTCTCTGATCAGCAGAGAGGCATTTTTTAAAGAGCCTCTCTGATGATCCCAGCTGAGTTCCCTGATCGGCAGACAGGCTTTTCAAAGCATTAGAAAAAATGCTTTGAAAAGTTAAAAAAAAAAAAAAGTTGGCCACACCCACCCAGTCACATTAACCCCCCCCACCAAGCTACACCCACAAAACCGATAGTAACAAATTTTACATTTTATCCCTGGGTTCAATCCTCACTGGCTCAAGGTTGACTCAGCCTTCCATCCTTCCGAGATCAGTAAAATGAGGACCCAGATTGTTGGGGGCAATATACTGACTCTGTAAACCACTTAGAGAGGGTTGTAAAGCACTGTGAAGTGGTATATAAGTCCAAGTGCAATTGCAATTTGTAAATACCACTGAAGAAAATGCAGAATTTCAGGTAAGAACCATAGGCTGCTCAGAGTTGAACTTTTGTACTTCCTTTTTAGTATCACTGAAGGAAGGTAACCTCTCATTACAAATGTAGACGATAGGCTGAGTAAACCAATTGTGTGAGATATGAGACAAGTTTGAAAAGATACCTAATGACATTTGTCAACCAAATAAACCTCACATGTTGTCTGTGCCAGAATATGAAAATTTTATTGAAATACAATGTACCTGTGCTTTAAAAACAAAATTTGAATCTGTGCACTGAATGACTTTTGAATGGAACTGATAGATGTATACTCATCAGTAGCCGAAATGGTTATCCAAGCTCTGGTCCACTTCATGTACACCTATCAATGTGAAATCAGGCTTTTCAGCTTTCATTTCTTCTTCTTCTTTTTTTTTTTTGTATGAAAATAACCCTATTATGCTCTTCCCCTTTGTCCTTGTAAATCTTAATATTCTTATCTTATTATTTTCCAAGATGTTTTGTCATGCATGATGATAGGTAATCTCACCAACTGTCCATGATGAATATTTTTAAATATTCGTACAGAAAGCAAGAAGAAACCAGATTTTGCTAGAGTGGGATAAGTTCAGACATTAAAGAATAGGTTGTTTGCAATGCATTTTTGAAGAGTGATTCCAATGTAAGCACTCTGAACCTTACATAATGTCTAAGACATTCATTTATATAATACTAATGCAGTTGTTCAAGAAGAAATGTAAAAGTAAATTAGTAAATGTTGCAAAAAGGGGAGATTATGCCAGGATCTTTCATTCTTAATGATTTGCTGAACTTTGTGGGAGTAACCTATTTATCTCTCCCCTTCAAAAATTCATTTAGAAAAATAATGCATTTCCTCCCTTTTTTTGCTTTAATGAAAATCAGCTGAAGTAAATGTTCATGATTTTCAACACTTTAAGCACTAATTGGAACATACAGCATTATCTATATTTTGACAGTGTGGGAGAGGGTAACAATGTAAGTTTTTCTTCATTAAATCTAGATTTCTATAATTGCATTGAATTTCTTTTGTTTTTGTTAAATGTGTCACGTTGCTTATGGACAAAATTTTCTTTGTTATCTTCTATTTTGTTAACAGGAATAAAACAAATAATTCAACTGTAGTTTATTTATTTTTAAATATACTTGAATTGAATAAACCAAGCAAACTAAAAATGGTTTAACTTAGTCCTTGGGCTTTACCATGTATTTATATTTAAGACAGATGTGTGTGTGTGTGTGTGTGTGTGTGTGTGTGTAACAAGTTTAAAATATGGTGTTTATAGATGATGAAAGATGTCATTCCTGCATATGTAGAAGAAGGTAGATGACAAAAATTAATATGTGGACATAACTAAAATAAATATAACATCATATGAACACAATAAAGCTCTGCTGAATGGAATTATATCTTTAAATGGTCATTAGGACCATTAGGATAGCTATAGAAAGAAAGCATACACAAAACAGTAAGTAGGTGTGACACTGTGCTTTTTCCTTGATTTGCTCTTGGAAAAGTCTATTAATATCCTCTTTCCTTAGGAGGGCTGCAGAACTATACGGTTTATCTGCTCTTTCTTTAGAGTCACAGAGGCCAAGCAGACTCACGCAGATTTTGATTTTGTTTGGAAATCTGCCATCCCGTATAATTGTCTACTTAGCCATGGAATACAAGGTAAAAGTTTAGCATAGCAGATAACCATCTGGACTGTCACTGAAGTGACAAGACTTGGATTTATCCACATGAAGTGCTGTGTATCATGATTCTTTTCTTTAGGAAAAGAGAGATGTGACTGGTTTGTCACATTGCCTCATAGCTTCAGGCTATTGATACTATTAGACTAAGCTTTAAAGGAGAGGCAAGAACAAAAGAGACTATTTTGCTTTGTTTTTAGAAATGAGGAATCTATTTGCACAATCACTTTACTTAATGTATTTTTGTTTTCTTCTATTTAAAATGTTTATATGCCCCCAAATTTACTGAGAAAAAATACAGAAAAATGTAGGGAAAAAAATCAACAAAACTTAATGAAAAGAATATAAAACCACAAAACACACACTGAATAGAATAGAATAGAATAGAATAGAATAGAATAGAATAGGATAGGATAGGATAGGATAGGATAGGATAGGATAGGATAGGATAGAATAGAATAGAATAGAATAGAATAGAATAGAATAGAATAGAATAGAATAGAATAGAATAGAATAGAATTCTTTATTGGCCACGTGTGATTGGACACACAAGGAATTTGTCTTGGTGCATACGCTCTCGGTGTACATAAAAGAAAAGATACATTTGTCAAGAATCATAAGGTACAACACTTAATGATAGTCATAGGGAAACAGTCAATATAAATCTTAAGGATACCAGCAACAAGGTTACAGTCATACAGTCATAAATGGGAGGAGATGAGTGATAGGAACGATGAGAAGATTAATAGAATGCAGACTTAGTAACTAGTTTGACAGTGTTGAGGGAATTATTTGTTTAGCAGAGTGATGGTGTTCGGGAAATAACTGTTTTCGTGTCTAGATATCATTGGGCATTGCAGCTGGGATGTCTGCTTTTAAACTTTGGTTTTAATGTGATATAGAAAGTATTGCCATTGAATTGATCTTGGCTGGTTCCAGTTCCATAAACCTGGATGTGGCATGCAAATATTACTTTATCAAAAAGGTGCATACTTCTAATATTATTTTATAGGTAGCTGTTGATGGGCTTCACATTTTTTCAACTTTGGTTTCATTCCCTATATGTTCTCTCATGTAAATCACAATCTTACTTTAAGCATTCCTTTTAAATATTTATGAATGGATCTACTTAGAACTTACATTACTATTATAAATTACATAGAACTTAAGTAAAACTGACCTTTGGGTCAGTACTTTTTGGCAGTTAATGACTGAGATCTTAAGTTCAGTCACTGTTACCAGTAATGGTCCATTCACAAAATCATTATTACCTTCATAAATCTTTCTGAATAAAAAGTATAAAAACACACTTTTTCATGCCCAGTAATGGATAGTCAGTTCTCTTTCTACAATAGACAGATAAAACTCATGAAAATAAAGTTGATTCAAGGAAACCATAGGTTCATTTTCAAAAGTGATCCTTCCCGTCCAATTTTTCTCTTTTCAATTTCTGAAAATAGGTAGTATTATACATTGAAGTGAAGGAAACCACGGTTTTTTTTTTTGGTTTTTTTTTTTATTTTATTTTTTTAATTTGATTTATATGCCGCCCTTCTCCGGAGACTCAGGGCGGCTTACAGTGCATTAAGCAATAGCCTTCATCCTTTTGTATATTTATACAAAGTCAGCTTATTGCCCCCACAACTGGGTCCTCATTTCACCTACCTTAGAAAGGATGGAAGGCTGAGTCAACCTTGAGCCTTGGAGAGATTCGAACCAGCAGAAATTGCAGGCAGCTGTGTTAATAACGGTGCACTAAACCACTGTACTATCAAGGCTCTTTCACGGTCTTCTGAATATTACTTAATGTCAGGATAACCAATAGTGACAATAGATTGGCCCTGATTAATATTTGCATGAGGGACATCTAGAAATTCTAAAGCAGTTGGCAAAGCTGAAAAGTTGAAATATCCCAGGAGAAAATAATGTGAAATCACTTGTAACACTGCCAAGAAAATTACATAGATATGTTAATTAGGAAATCATATTAAGGGCATGTTTTATTATGGAAGGAAAGTAAACCTTTCCTTTGTACAGCACTACTGCTGGAAAAGTCTTTTTGTTGTGTACTTGGTCCCAAATTGTCCCAATATCAATAAAGTAAGTTAATTAATGAGTTAACGAGTGAGTTAATATGCTGTACAGCCATTACAATTGCCTTCTAGAAATGTTGTACCTATGTATCTTATAATTTCCATTTTAAAACATGGCTTCTTTTAGTGAAGTTGGGTATGCCATAAAATATGAAGAAAGTATCTCCCAGAACAGAAATTTTATTGTGGTAAAAGCAGAGTTTCCTAGCAGAATATTTATATATGAATTTGCAAAATACATCACGTTCTTGTTAGATATTAAAGTTATTATTACCAGAGATGTGATACTCTTCAAGTGATGCTTTTACACTGAGTACTGCATTAATGGGGCATTTCTGATGAGACATTAAGGAGTGTCAGGTTCCTAGAAACAATAGAACATAAACATCAAATAATACAATTCATATTTTATGTTAGTGTTATATGTTAGAGGAATTCCTTTTCCTTTCCTCTTTGATAAGTTCAGAAATATTCAGAAGCATTTGCCCCTTAAATAGCAAATATTTTTTTTATTCTTCTGAATCAGGCTTGAGGATGCAGTGGATAATGGTTCTGTGTCTCGAACTTCCCTTTAGATCAGGGGTCTCCAACCTTGGCAATTTTAAGACCTGTGGACTTCAACTCCCAGAATTCCTCAGCCAGCAAAGCTGACTGAGGAATTATGGGAATTGAAGTCCACAAGTCTTAAAGTTGCCAAGGTTGGAGACCCCTGCTTTTAGATGATCACAGAACATATCCAATTACATTTTGTGGTTCAAGGACATGATGGGCCATGTGAAGTGAGTCAGCTAACTTTAAGTTGATCCAGTTTTAAATAGATAATTATATATCTATGTTATCTAACTTTTCTGATGTTAATTTAAAACATGGTTTATTTAAAGTTCAGCTGATGCTACATGTCTAATTTCCTGTTGTTTTTTTGCTATGTAAAAGTATTTTTCCTAGAATTCATTACAATTTTTTATAACATCAGTTGATATTTCTATTTAACTTCAATGTAATTAATTCATTTCTAAAAGATGTCAGTCAATCTACTGAAAACATTTTTTCATAGTAACTTTTTTTAAAAAGACAATACTGTTTATTTTTTGGAAGTATATCTTGCCTAGTGTTCCAGAGCTCAAAGGAATAATTTTACTGACATCATTTTGGATCTGGAGACTGAAAAAAGAAGATACGAGATAGCATATTGCTCAGACTTTTCCTGTGATGTGAGAATTTTACAGTTAGAGGAACCATTTTGAATAAGTCTTGAAAATAAAATAAAGTTTGGTGACAAATGTGAAATATTGGCTTAATTTGATTGTCATCTACAGGGAAAATTAGTGTGCAATTTAGTGACTAGTGACTATATTTTGCAATAAGTGAAATGAGTCCCACATACAAATCATTGCCATAATCATTGCTTCAGTGACATAGATCACCATTCAGATTTATTGGATAATTTCAGATTCTAGCATATGGAGAGTATGAAAAAAAAATTCTATTCATTTTCTCTACAGTATGTATCATTTATCATATTTCCCTGTAATCCCTTTTTTCATGTCATACCTATACATTCAAAAATATACCTGTTAATTAAAAAGTAGACTAAAATACTAACATAAATTATTATGATTAAGGATTGAGTACATTTTGTCTTATTAACATTTTATTCTTTCATAGAAATGTTTCCTACTGTGTAGACAAATCTGTGTAGAAGGATCTTTAATAATCATGTTAAACTACCATGCTATTCTGTTTCTCAGCAGCTCTGTAATGCATACATAGATTTTTCATCAGTGTTTAATTTGCTTAATTTTTATTAACTGTCTTAGAAAGTTGTCCTCTTCCAATTCTTTGACTCTCTATGGAACTGCAACATGGCTGTAGTTGCAGTTCTGTCTTTCCCTTTTCATTATAGATTTTATATTTCATGATACATCAATCAGTTTTCAGTGTTGCAATATTCATTTTGCCACATTCTGTAAAACACTTGAATACTTATTTTGAAGTCTTACGTTTATTTCGATCTTAGTTCTGTTCATTTTTATTAAGCATTAGTGCCATCTGCAGCGATGCTCATTTTAATATATATTTTATTTCATTTGCTATGTTTATTCAACCAAATAAATTGTGATTCAATGGCATTTTGCAAATTCCATAACTGTGACAAACAATTTGTCCCTTTGTATTGATAAATAAATATTTTATTCAGCTATAAAAATACTTTTCAAATGCTATTCAAGATGCAACCAACAAATGCAAATTAAAAACCAACACCCAAATCTTATATACACATAGAAAACTCATTCAGAATTGGAGATTTGCCTGTATCCTGAGTGTTATGTACTGAGCACGTTCCCCTCGCGAACCCCCTGTTGGAATGATTGGTTATGTTACAACTTCTGATTGGTTGGTTAAAACTGACAGCCGGTATAAAAGAGCTGTCAGTGAGCGTTCCTCTCTCTGTTCTGAGGTGAGAGTTGTAAGCCTTCGTTACTAGTTAAAATAAAGTGTTACCTCAAAAGTTACCTCACACGTATCCGGAGTCGTATATGAATCCAACTTCATATTTAATACTGGCGACGAAGGTGGGATCGTCGGCCCTGTAAGAAAGGCACCGCGATAAGACAGCGAAGGTAAAAGTGAAACAAGACACCATGGCAGCAGCGCAAAATTTCCCTCCGTTTAATCAAGAAAAGGAGACTTGGGACGCATATGTAGCCCGTTTTGAATGTTTCCTGATAGCTAACGAGTACACAAATTTATCACCGGAGAGGAAAAGGGCTTACTTCCTGAGTTTCTGTGGCCCCGAAATTTTCGACACGGCTATGACCCTAATGGCGCCGCAATCCATACACTCCGGGTCATGGGAGGACTTTATGGGCAAACTAAAGAGACATTACGCGCCGGCACCCTCGCGAATAGCCCGGCGCCAACACTTTTATCACCGTGACCAAGCCCTGGGAGAGTCAATCAATCAGTATGTGGCAGCGCTTCGTAAGGCTGCCCGTCACTGTGAATTCGTAAACCTTGAGGACTATTTGCTTGATCGTTTAGTGAGCGGGGTACGCGATCAGAATCTTAAACAGCGAATGATTGCCAACCACGAGTTAACATTTCAGGCAGCGCTGGATGAGGCATGTGCTGCCGAACTAGCCGCATTATCCATCGCCGAATTACCCCGCGGCCAAAACTCTTCTCAAGCCGAGAAGGAACCGTGCTCCACTAACGAGATCACAGCTGAGCCATTTTCCGACCCGGAAGAAGAGGTTGAAATTTGCCGCATCCAAGAGACTAAGGGTAGAGCCACGGGCCCTAGAAACATGCCGAACAGATATATTGAATGTTTTAGTTGTGGGGGTAACCATACATGAGCTACTTGTAAATTCAAAGAGGCCATATGCAGACGCTGCGGACGCCGGGGACATATCGCAAGAGTGTGCCGTTCTGCGCAGCCGCAGTCAAAGTACGCTAAACCCGCTACTGAGGGGAATACACAACGTCGGCCCGGGCCACCAGCTACACATGCGCGGCCACAGAGGGGGTTCTCCGCTGTCAATAGTGACGCCGCCCACAGACGCGGGAACTTTGAAAATCACCTTGACCATATACATTGAAGGCCGCCCGTGTCAGATGGAAGTGGACATGGGCTCAGCCACGTCTATAGTTTCATGGAGCACCATTAAAGGGCTCGCACCAAAGCTGTCCAAGAGGCAATTAGAACCGTGCACCCTCCTTCTAAAGGATTACCAAGGCGCTTTGATACCAGTCCTAGGAACAGGGACATTTAATGTAAAATTCAAAGATTTCAAGGGTCGGTTATTTCTTGTTATCGTAGATGGACCCCTTCCAAGTTTACTTGGACTGAATTGGTTTGCAGCTCTGGGACTTACAATTCATGGCATACACTCCATCCACTCCTCAGAGCTGGATGCATTAATTAAAGAATTTCCTTCCGTTTTCACTGACCAATTGGGCAAATACAAGGGAACACCTGTATCCTTCAGTCTAAACCCTGCTGTTCCACCTAGACGCCTCAAACCACGCAGGGTTCCTTTTGCCTTACGGCCTCGAGTCGACGCTGAATTAGATAAGCTCATCCAACAAGGTATCTTGGAACCAGTGGATCATGCACGTTGGGAGACCCCCACGGTTATTGCGATCAAAGCAAACGGAGCAATTCGCATCTGCGCCGACTATCGTGCAACCATAAATCACGCCCTACAAGTCCATGCTTATCCCGTCCCAGTTGTTCAACACTTGCTACATTCTTTAGGACGGGGTTCAGTCTTTGCAAAACTTGATCTCTCCCAAGCATATCAACAATTACCTGTGGATACCCAGACGGCCGAGGCACAGACAATTGTTACCCATCGCGGGGCTTTTCGTTGCCACCGTTTACAATTTGGAGTATCTGTAGCCCCGGGGATCTTTCAAAGTCTAATGGAACATTTACTCCATGGCATCCCCGGGGTCGCCCCGTATTTTGACGACGTTCTTATTTCGGCCAACTCGATTCCGCAATTGATGTCACGACTACGTCGCGTCCTCGCTACTTTTCGTAATTCTGGCCTCACAGTCAAGAAAGATAAATGCCTGGTAGCCGTTCCAGAGGTAGAATTCCTGGGTTTCCTGATCAACAACCAAGGCATACACCTGACTCCCGCGAAAACAAAGGCGATCCTGGAAGCGCCGGCCCCGACCTCCAAGTCTGAACTACAAGCTTTTCTAGGGCTGCTGAATTTCTACGCCGTTTTTTTGCCACACAAGGCGTCTGTCGCTGAGCCTCTCCATCGACTCCTCGACAGGAGGTCCACCTGGTCCTGGGATGCGAAGGCAGCATCCGCTTTCGCCGCTGTCAAACGTTTGCTTGTTTCCAACTCTGTTCTAATGCAATATTCTGAAGCTCTGCCTTTGGTACTCGCATGTGACGCCTCGCCTTATGGGGTGGGTGCTGTCCTTAGTCATGTTTTTCCTAATGGCAAGGAGGCCCCTGTGGCTTTCTTTTCACGTACGCTAGCCCCCGCTGAGAGGAACTACTCTCAGTTGGACAAGGAAGCTTTAGCTTTGGTCGCTGGTGTTAAACGGTTCCACGACTATTTGTATGGTCGACATTTTACTCTTGTAACGGACCATAAGCCGCTGTTGGGTATTTTATCTGGGGACCGTCAATCACCTCACATTCTGTCACCCCGGCTTACCCGTTGGTCTGTTTTTCTTTCTGCATATAATTATTCCCTGACTTACGTCCCTGGCAAGCATCTAGCACATGCTGATGCTTTAAGCCGTTGCCCCTTGAAAACGTTCCTCTGTGACCCTGCTCCTGTCTCTGAGGTCCTCCTTATTGATGAATCCCCCCTACCTGTTACAGCTTCAGATATTGCTAGGGTCTCCTGTTGCGACCACGAGATAGCTACGGTCCTGGGATGGGTCCTCCGTGGGTGGCCCCCTGGGGAAGTGGACTCCATTTGGAAGCCATATGCTCTCCACAAATCTGAATTAGCAGTACAAGGAGGTTGTCTCCTGTGGGGTCATCGGGTAGTAGTCCCCGCCCCGCTACGAAAATCCATCCTTACTACGTTGCATGCAGGCCATCCGGGTATTGTGCGGATGAAGGCCTTGGCGCGTGCATATCTCTGGTGGCCTAAATTGGACGACTCCATAAACTCCTGGGTATCTACCTGCCCTCAGTGTCAAGAATCCCGGCCAATGCCACCTCGAGGACCACCCAGAGTGTGGGAGGAGCCCCGGGGGCCGTGGACCCGCGTGCATATTGATTTTGCGGGGCCACTCCAAGGACAGATGTTGTTGATCCTTGTAGATGCTTTCTCTAAATGGGTCGAGGTAGTTCCTATGTCATCCACCTCCACTGAGGCGCTAATACGAGTTTTACGCTCCCTATTTGCCACTCATGGCCTTCCTGATGAGCTAGTTTCTGACAATGGCCCTCAGCTGACAGCATCTGATTTTGAAAGATTTTTAGCAGGGTTAGGAATCCGACACTGTCTTATTTCGCCTTACCACCCTTCTAGTAATGGTTTGGCGGAACGGGCCGTGCGATCCACCAAGGAGGCATTGGGCCGCATGGACACTAAGAATTGGGCTTCCCGGATTTCTGAATATTTACTTGTCCAGCATTCTACCCCATGCCCCCTTACTAACCGTAGTCCGGCGGAACTCCTTATGGGCCGCCGGCTACGAACAGTGCTCGACAGACTACATCCCAACTACACCCCTAGCCAACCGCTAGATTCATTCAGTGCCCACCGTGGGTTTCGTCCAGGGGACTTAGTTTATGCCCGTAACTACACTGGCCTTCCCCTCTGGTTACCGGGCTCCATATTATCTGAGACGGGCCCGTGCTCGTACAAGCTTGTCCTGGGAGACGGAATGGTCTGGAGACGACACCAAGACCAAATACGTAGCAGAAGGGCCCCGGGTGACACTAGAGTTAGGGGGGAAAGGGATGTCACAACTACAAACCCAGAAGGCTTAGGCTTAACTACTGAGGCTACGGAACATCGGAGCCCAAACCAGACACATAGGTCAGAAGTTCCAAGGGACGACACAGATACCATAACATATCCTAGGGCTGAAGCAGCGGATCCAGATACACAAAACACCCCATTAAAGGAACAAACAGGGCCCATACCTTCCACCACGGCCGACAGTCCCAACCAGCGAGCCGTGAGAACCGGGATTGTAGGTGGTGCAGACAAACGGGCAGAGCCGGAAAGGCCACGACGCTCTGGCCGAATACGCCGGCGGCCAAAACACCTGCAAGACTACGCATGCGCTTTCCTGGGATGAAGGGGTGTTATGTACTGAGCACGTTCCCCTCGCGAACCCCCTGTTGGAATGATTGGTTATGTTACAACTTCTGATTGGTTGGTTAAAACTGACAGCCGGTATAAAAGAGCTGTCAGTGAGCGTTCCTCTCTCTGTTCTGAGGTGAGAGTTGTAAGCCTTTGTTACTAGTTAAAATAAAGTGTTACCTCAAAAGTTACCTCACACGTATCCGGAGTCGTATATGAATCCAACTTCATATTTAATACTGAGGATAGTTGCTAACTGCTTTAGAGAAGATAATGGGGCAACAAAGGCTCTCTCTCACACACAGAAAAATATATGACCTTTGGGAGAGAGAAGAAAGAAAGCTGGCTGAGAAGTGTTACTCATCTTAAGACCAGAATAATTCCTATTGGAGACATTTATTCAACATTTCAGTCTTTTGTAAGGTTATCCTCCTGTGTTGAAAACCAACCTTATTCCCAGATTTTAAAAGAGTGAACTCTGAAAACTCTTGCAGAGATTACGTGCTCCCCTCCTCTCTCTTCATTGAACTCATAGTTTCCTTCTGATATAGTACAAGAAAAAATATAGTACATAGAACAGAACATAGAACATATCAGAGTTGGAAGGGATCCTGGAAGTCTCTAGTTAAATCCTCTGCTCAAGCAGGAGATCCTGTACCATTTCATACAAATGGCTATTCAGTCTCTTCTTAAAAGCCTCCCGTGATGGAGCACCTACAACTTCTAAAGACAAGGTAGTTGATTGTTCACATTGACAGAAATTCCTCCTTAGTTCCAGGTTGCTTCTCTTCTTGATTAATTTCTGTCCATTACTTCTTGTCCTGCCTTCAGGTCCTTTGGAAAATAGGTTGACCTCCTCTTCTTTGTGGCAGCCCCTCAAATATTGGAATACTGCTATCATATCATACCTAGTTCTTCTTTTCATTAGACTAGGTGTAATAAGTTTAATAGACTAGATGTGAATAAGTTTTATTGATATGATTAAAGGTAAATTTTATTTTATTTTATTCGAACAATGCCAGATTAATTGTGCCCAATTTTAAATTTTGTCTGATTTTAATGTTAATCTCTAAATAACAAATTTTAATTGTATTTTCATTACAAATTGTATGTATTCATGAATGAAAACAAAAAGTGTTTTTTGCTAGATTATTGTCTGCCTTTGTTTCAGCTTGTTATATTTCTAATCAGGAAGATATGAAACCAAATTATTAAGAGGAGTAGCACATTTGGTAGCATCAACTACAATTTATTGTTATTACAATTAACCAAAGCATCGCTTTTAAAATGAAAAATCAGCTTTTTCCCAGCTTTACAACTATTCTTTAGTTAAAGTGATTATAATAAAGTTATATTTCAAACTGTTTGAAAATTTCTGTTAAATGTATTATATAATGTGTGTGAGTTTTAATATTACATTAGTAAAATCAGAAAACACCATCATTAGTTATCTCTTGAGGACGTACTGATAGTTCTTATAAACTATCATGCAATGTATAAAGAACTATCGTAAGAACAAAATACTTGGAAAGAAGATAGAATGGTAAAAAAATAAAAAGCAGTTGTGAATAAAACATAGCTGAAAAAGCAGGAGGAATCAAAATCTCATTGAGAATGTTAGGCCACAATGTTTAAAGCCATGAATGCATAATGTAAAGTTTTCACACAGAATCTATTGTATTGAGGCAAAGTTAGCTTAATTGTAGAAGTTTTGACTTTAGTCCTCTCTCTATAGGTAACACTGAAATATTATTAGAAAAACTGAATGCTTAAATGGCATTCAAAGAGCAAGGTCTAAGTACAGCAATATTGAAATCTTGCATTTTGATAAGATGATGCTGAGGGAAGTGTATTGAAAAACCTGTTTTACTACAGGTTGTCCATGATGTACTAAGTATTATATACTTAGATACTTCACATAATGATATTGAAAGGATCTTATTGTCAATCTTGATGGATAAGTAAGTGGTGTAAGACCACTTATGCTCATGTGTAAACATCCCATTATCTGCTCATTCCTAAAGGAGTCTCTTATTATGACCCTTGCTTTTTTGCACTTTACCATCATTGTTGAAAGAAATTATTCAATCTTCATAATTTGTGTCTCGTGTTCTGCAAACAAAAAGTATTGCAGAAGTGAACTTAGAGCATATTCAGTTTTAAATTAATGCAGGAATAGTTGATGAAACCCAGTATTAAATAAAGAGATTCTTAGTACCTTATATGATTCTCTTCACTTATTCGTTTATTTCCTTGAGCAGCCCCAATCTGCCCACATGATCCTTTCATCCTCTGAAATAGACAACATTGCTTCTAAGGAATATTAAGGTCTGTGTCAGCGGTGGGTTGCTACCGGTTCACACTGAATCTGGTGAACTGGTAGTGGCAGTGGCAGGAGGCTCCGCCCACTCACCTGGATGCTTCTGTGCATGCGCAGAAGCGTCACTTACATGTGTGAGCATGCACACACAAGCGAACCAGTAGCGACAGGATTTGGAACCCGTCCCTGGTCTGAGCTCTTAATGAAAGAAGAGAAAAAATGTACACTAACTGAAAACTGAAGTTTTCATGATAAAATTCCAATAGTTGCATCAGAAATTTCAATCTTCAACATTTGGGGTGTTTAAAATATGAATATGGTGTTATTAACTCCAGCTGAGTATTTCATATTTTGATTGTGTGTGTGTGTCTACACACACACACACAGTATCTTGCCTGAATATCTTGTTATTCTGCTTTATTTAAGGATGAGGCATATAATTATGAGTATCATAGTGAATCACATACATTTAAGGGTAATAATTATTATTCAAAAATTGCTCAGAGACAGCAGCTCACGTTCCCAGAAGGGACAAGTAAGGTACATTTCTCTTTCCACTGAAAGCATAAGAGAAAGAAATGTAGGTGTTAATTGCTTTGAAATAAGTCTTCATGCACACTTGCTTGCACAATCTCTCTTTCACACACACACTTGAATGTACTGTTTGGAATTCTTGTGCTGTCATCATAACTTTTTCTCAGTAAATCTAAGTAATCACAGCTCAGAAATACTTTTGCTTTGGTGGTTTGCTTTTATATAGCTTTATTGCTATAGAGTTCTGGCAGTGGCTAGGGATTTGAATTTAGTTTTAGGTTCTTTAACTGAATATTAATTAAAGCATATGCAGCAGATTTATTCAGAATAGTGGGAAAACCAGGAAAATAATTGGCCTCTTGATTGAAACAACTGTGACAATGTAATATAATGTTTATAATCAAAAACTCCATGGGTAAAATCCATTAAAACTCAGGGGCAAGAGGTTTGTTGTTTCTAGAGCTTTATACTTGACTTTGGGGACACCAAATGAGCAAATAACATTTTAAACAACATAATAAATCTTTAAGAAATTTCCTAAGCTCAACCAGTTGGTTTAGCTGTAACCCTAATGTTGCCCTATATGAATGCCAGGAAGGCTCCTGGTCCAGAAGCAGTTTCTGATGTAATAATGCAAAAATGTATGAAAAATTAATTGATTTAATTATTAATGCATATAAACAGTCCAAGTTTAAATGAGATGGTTTAAACATGAGATCTAAAGATGATGAGAAGACTGCATTCTAGATACAGCTTTCTTGAAAAGGTGAGAAAATTTAGATATATTTGCATATGATTTAGGATTCAGAAAGTCTTCTCCCAAACTTTTCTCCAAATGTATCAAAGGGTTACTGAATGTAGCTGGAGTTTATTATTTGCTATTCAAATCATAACACATTTTCCCTATTTGCTATGATTCTAAAGAAACACACATACACACACACACACACACACACACACACACACACACTGGTTAAAACAGAAAATTTCATTGAAGAGACTGAATGATTCAGAAACAAAGTGTATGTGTCATTAAATTTCTTTTTTAAAATCTCAGCAATAACAAGACTATCCAGTTAATTGTCAATTTCATGGATGACTTCTAATCTTTGTAATCTTTGCTATTTAATGTCATGTTTATTATTTGCTTATTAAATATAAATATTACTGCTGATGGTTGAAGTCACTAGAATATTTCTTTCTAAGCATGCTTGAGTACATTTTGTGGTTATTACTAATTTCAGTTGTGAATTTATTATATATAGAACAGAAGCTGATTTTAGAGATCAAAAGCAGCCATTAATGGAAAATAACTTATTGAAGAAACAAATATTTTTTTTTTTATTCTGTTCTCTGTACTTACCTTATGAATTTATCCAAAGGGAAGATAACTCTCATTTTAAGATTATTCCTAACCCTTCACCCAGAATATATATCACCCAGAATTTATATTTTCCAGAGAAGATATGTCAGAAAGATAAATTAGTATTAACTGAACTAGTAAATACATTTAATCATAAAGCTAATATATTATTTCTCAATCAAAATTGTTCATCAATAAAATAAGTTCTACTATTGTATGTACAGAATTAATTTATTTGAATATATCAACCATTCTCTTTCAATCGAAAGAAAGAAAGAAAAAAGAAAGAAGAAAGGGAGGGAGGGAGGGACGGAGGGAAGAAGGAAGGAAGGAAGGAAGGAAGGAAGGAAGGAAGGAAGGAAGGAAGGAAGGAATCAGAAAAAACAAGTGCCTTCTAACTTTCTTTTCAACAGGTTTAAGCAAATTCATTATCTCATTTTCTTTTTGGTTATTCTTTTTCACTCTTAAACTACATTCATATACAGAAATATGTACACAGAAAAATAAGACACATACCTTCCTTTCCTGGAAAGACAGCAAAAATACAAGGCGGGGGGGAGGAGAGGAGAGGAGAGGAGAGGAGAGGAGAGGAGAGGAGAGGAAAAATGGACAGACAAAATATAATGGAGATGCTGGAAAGGAAAGAAACAATTGCATAAAGAAGGTAAGCAGAACTCCTGTTTAGTGTTAAACAAGTGTATCATGCAAATAGTTCCTTTCAAACAACAACAATAACAACAAAACAAAAACAACAACAAAAATCCAGCATATTTCTGGCTGATATTCCAAAGCACCCTTGATTAGCATAGTAATGTCTATTCTATTTCTTTGGTTTTTCAACAACTTCTATTCTTTCAGAACTGAAAAATTACCTTGCCCTCAGTCCACAGGTTTTTACATTTCATAATATATATCATGTCAGGTTAATATGGCACTTACAGTTCTTCATCCTTTTTTTAAAGATGAACTCTGTCCTTCCTTAGTTTTAGTGAAATGTGTTAAAATTATGTAGAAAAATCACATACATAATTTCAAATGTGAGTAGATTACTACTATTAGTAATTTATAGAGATGAGTATACTACTAGTATCACAATCTTTTATAAGGATTGTGACTTTTCAAATTAAATCTTCTGCTGGAAAATGTATTTTCCTCAATTCTAAGGCAAGGAAATATATTTGTCCATGGAATAAGATTGGGGAGAAAAACAAACTCCTTCTATGAAATAAGGAAATATTTTTTTCTTAACTGCAGAGGTGTTTTTGTTGGTTGAAATTCACAGTTTAGCCCAGGGGTGAAATGCTCCCGGTTCAGACCAGATCACCCGATCCGGTAGCGATGGAGGTGGGTGGTTTGGAGAACTGGTGGCAAAAAACCCTGCTCCCCCCCATGCCCACCTGAGCCGCACAGAGGCTTTTTTTTAACTTTTAAAAAGCATTTTTTCTACAACTTCTTCGGCCAAAAAAATGCTTTTAAAAGTAAAAAAAAAAAGCCTCTGATGATCGCGTGGCTCAGCTGGGCATGTGGGGGGCAGGGATTTTTGCTACCGGTTCTCTGAACCACCTGCCTCCATCGCTCCATCTTCGCCAAAGAGGTTGTAGAAAAAATGGTTTTAAAAGTAAAAAAAAAAATGGCCACGCCCATTCAGTCACATTACCCCCCCCCACCAAGCCACGCCCAAAGAACCGGTAGTAACAAATTTTAGATTTCACCACTGGTTTAGCCCCACAACCCTCCAAAATGTGACAACAGATCATCCAATGATCTTATCAAGCCTCTACAAAGGTTAACCAAATATTTTAAACCATTTTTCTCTGCTTGGTTATTTGTCTTCCAAATAGTCCTGTAAGTAGATTGGAATCCAGAAAGCTCCTCTTCCCATCTTTATCCCTTCACCCCAACCCTGAAAAATTCAAAGCCATGAGGAGATTGAAAGTATAAAAATAATGTTCATGCTTAAAATGCTGTAACCAACCTATTTATATAAGTACATTTATGGACCTGGAAAGGTTTTGGCACAGTGGCAGCTAAGAATTTTTTACATTTACAGCATTTCATGCAAAGTCAAAAAACAGCATATAGGTCCGTGATGGTGAATCTATGGCACGCGTGCCACAGGTGGCACGTGGAGCCATATTGGTAGGCACGCGAGTGTTGCCCTAACTCAGGTCCAGCACACACTGGCCAGCTGATTTTCAGACCTTTTGGGCCCACCAGAAGTCGGGAAACAGTCTTTTTCTGGCCTCTGGAAGGTTTCCAGGGGGTGGGGAAGGCCATTTTTGCCCTCCCCAGGCTGCTAGAAAGGTTCTGGAGCCTGGGGAGGGTGAAAAATGGGCCTACCGGGCCCATTGGGCCATCACGTGCCAAAAGCGGGGGGAGTTCGGGGGGATGTGGCGCATTGAATTATGGGTGTGGGCACATGTGCTCACGGCCCCCTGCGCTCCCCCTGCTTTTGGCACGCGACGGCAAAAAGGTTAGCCATCACTGATATAGGTAGTCCTCAACTTATAATCATTTGTTTAGTGATGCTTCAAAATTACATCAGCACTGAAAAAATGACTCATGACTGTTTTTCACACTTACGACCCTTGCAGCATCCTCATGGTCGCATGATCAAAATTCAGGTGCTTGGCAATTGGCATGAATTTATTGCATGGTCAAGCGATCTCCATTTGTAACCTTCCCAGCAAGCTTCTGACAAGCAAAGTCAGTGTGAGAAATCAGATTTGCTTAATGATCACTTGATTCACTTAAAAACAGTGGCCAAAAGATCATAGCACGAGGCACAATTTACTTAACCAGTGCTTGCTTAGCAACAGAAATTTTGGGCTCAATTGTGATTGTAAGTTGAGGACTCCTTGTAAAGACTTCAGTTCAGTGTAGAATAATTCTGTCTCAGGTAGCACTGTGAGATGGAGCAATATGGATACTGGCATTTAAAGTAAAACAAAATGTTGTAATAATCTATTGAAGAAGTCAGTAGACCTTTTTGCCACTATGTACATTGAAGAACAAATTGGGTTTAAAGTGTGTTCAATCATTCAATTGCTCTCAACTCTTTGTGACCAAATGGAGATCAGGATTGCAAGTCACTCCTTTTTTGAATTTTATAAGATCATGTTTGTATCTTCAGTGACAGTATCTAGCTGTCTTGTCTTCAGTTTCTTTTTCATTTACTTTAGTTTTTTTCCAAGCATCAGAATCTTTTGCCACGGATCTTGTTTTTCGAATTAGATATCAAAACAAACAAACAAACAAACAAACAAATAAACAAACAAACAAACAAACAAACATCTCCTGTAGACAGGAATACTACAAACATCACTCCAATGTTTGTTTTTCAACTAGTTTTACAACTATGGATCAGTACTTCTATTCTTTCAGTAGAGGTGAGATAATCCTACAGAATCTTGCACTCCAAATGGCATTCCTTAGTTGTTCTTCTATAGTCAAAAAGCAACAATTTAATTTCTTGCTGATAAACGATCATATTGCTTTTCTATAATAAGTGAATGCAGATATATCAATACCACTGTCATATTTATGATTTTAATGGCTTTTTCTATTGAGTAATGCAGGACATTTATTATCTGCAAAATTGGTACTATTTATCATTTTGTAATTAGTCTGAGTAGACTAATAAAGCAATTGATTTGCATAGGATTTTTTCCAGATTTGTGGATACGCTTCTTTATTCAGTGAACAAAATGCTGCCTAATAAATTATTCTGCTTGAAAAATGCAGAATAAAATGAACTTTAAAAAACCCACTTGTCAAGGACTGGAAAGGTTATAAAAATACAAGTATGCTGTAAACAATCAACTTTTCCATTCATTTTTATTATTATCAAAACTCTTGTCATAACACATTTTATCTCAACGGTTTACAATACAAGTTGACATATTATTTCAAACTTCAGTAAGCATAACCAATCTGGTTTACTGCTGTCTGGCTGGATGCAATGAATTAATTTATGACAATTTTAATAAAACTTAATTTGTTGTTTAAATTGAAATGCAGTACTTAAAAGGGCATAGGAAGGGTGAAATATTTGAAGCCAAGGCCAAATTTGAGAAGAGATGAACATTAATTGAATTCTATGAAAAAAAGATATAGTCAGAGATGGATAAGCTGTTAATTAAATGCAAACCTGAAGAAAATTATGTGCAGTACTGTTAAGAAAGATAGCTAAGAAAACTTAAGAATTCTTAAGAAAACTTAAGAATTGATTGAGGTATTATACAATATTTATTTAAATTTATTTCTTTATGGTCCAAGACTGATATTCAAAGGAAAATAATATTACAGCACATCAAATATAAAATGACATAAAATAAAAAAGTAAAATAAAGCAGAAGTTAAACAGAAGAGTTTAAAACAATTAATAGTGTAAGAGAAGCACCCAATAGTTTCTGCCAGCCATAACTATTGTTAAAAAATTATCATCCTAATTAGAAGCAGCTGAAATGGAATGACATAGGAAAACAACTCCTACTCAGACCAGCAATTAAGATTTCTAATACGTGATGTTATGAGTTCTGTCGCCTATTTATTGTAGAAAGGGCAATCCAGCAATACATGCATGTGAAACAGATTCAACTTCTATATTTGGAACATAAAGTTTTCATAGGTGATATTGATGTATCTACCTGTTGACCCCCTTCCTCATGCTTCACCAGTTTGGGCAGAGTGAAGAATCTTGCGTGTGAACTGTGAGAAGTGTTATAAAAAAAATATAAGGAATTGAGCAAGGGAGGGTGATTATTGAGCTGTAATGGATGTCCTATCAATTTGGTTGTATCAATTTTGAAATCTAGATCCCAGATCTTCTGTTGGAGATTACAATGGCTTTAACAGGGGTGAGATAGCTGGTGATGGATAAAAGCAGATCAAGACCAATTTGTCTTCTTAGTGAATATTCAAAGCTTTCTAGTAAGGTAGGGGTAGACCTAAGATGTTCCCCAAAGGATTTACTTCAACCAGTATCTGAGGAGGCAAAATGCCAAAGGACTTCTAAGGAGATGTAGCCTAATTTCAGCCAGACAAGGGAGTTATAGGTAAAATTTCAGGAACCTTTAAAAATTTAAATTGAGCATCTTCTCACCTCAAAGCATCTTTATTAATACATAAATAAGTGGCATATAGCATTGAGTTTAATCTTGAATTATTTGATAACTCTGATACATAGTTGTTAGTGACGTGCATATTTAATAATTGCAGAAGTATTTAGGGAGCTTTTATAAGGAGGTTAATCTTTTGCTTGATTCTATGACTAGGTGGTTGAAGATAGATGTCTACGTACTTAAAGGTTATGACTTGCTCAATAGGTCTACCATTAATCTTCCAGCTAATGAGAAAATTGAAATGCTTTCTGAAGAATATTAGGACTCTTAATATTAAGAATATTAAGTTATTGATTTCAGGGCATTCACTATAGCAATAAGAAGGTAATGCTTCAAGACATCTGTACAAGTCCACCTGGGGAAAGAATAGCTGTACCATTGGTATAGAGAAGAATAGGAACCAAAATGGGCAGAAGATGGAGAGTGAAATTCTGATTTTAATAAAGACTTCAACCACATACCAATATATAAGGGTAGAATGCAATCTTGCTTTATATCCTTTAGGACAGGAAAGGTTTCAGCTAGATTCCATTTACAATTTACCTTAACTTGCATGGTGGTATCTGAGTGCAGTGATATAATGATATCAATTTGACCTGTGTTGGGGCTAAGATGCTCTTGGAAAGCATTAAATCAAGAAGTCTATAATAGAAACATCTAGTGTATAATTTACTTATTATTAATAGCTGATAGGTGATACTTCATAGGATTAGACTTCCTCCCCTTGTTTGTATATGGAGAAATGGTGGAATTGAGTCATTTTTTTTTTTTTTTTAAGAATCTGAAAAGTGTTCCTTATGGCAGCAAAGAGCTAGCAGAAATGCCCATTAAATGGGACTGGATTGCAGAAATTCTGATAAACTATGTTTTTGTGAGACTTTGCTATTTTCCAATTGGGAAGTTAATTTTTGAACTTCTGTATATGCAGTCGGGAGACCTTCAGGTGACAAGATGTACTGAGTATAAACGTGGAAATGTCCAACCCAAAAATAAGCATAAATTGAATTATTGTTGTTAGTTGAATCACATCTTCACCTTTACACATTGCACCTTATACAAAATTACATCTTTAATAACTTATTAACCCAGTGGGAATTCCACATCATGTAAAGTTATGCACCCACTAGTCCAGTATTGTTATTATTGAATTCAGGTTAGAGGCAGATTCTGGCAGGTAGCACCAGAGAAGTGAATGTCATACCTTGTAGTCTCTTGTGTAGGCTGCTCCCAAATTCCACAAACTACACACACAGGCAACCATGAGATGGGGGTGGTGGGAGGAATGAATGTCATTAAATGTATCATGGCAATATCCACAAATGATACAGATTATGGGTTCCATTGCAACTGACCAAGTTCACATACATTGCATCAAAGTAGTCAAGTGATTTCTTTATAGCTGGTATGGGATATAGGGAGCTATGTTGCTGCTCGTAGATCATCATCCAAACGTGTGTGAAGAAATATTGAACTATCATGAAATATTGAATTACATGAAATGGTGGGGAAGAGATATCTACAGTTCTCCTCTCTTTTTAAAAGCCTCTAACGACAGATTAATATGTTTATAGTTACCTTTTAATAACTAGAAACAAATTGCAATGAAAAGGCAGAAAATGAGAGATATATTTATAATGATGGCTGGCACAATCTTCAAAAGAAAAAATGTCCATGCAAATGTTTGAAGATAGATGCAACAAAGTATATTGTAGGGGCATGCAAAACTATAGTAATCTCTGGCACCCAAGGAACATAGAAGAGCCTTAAAGAGCATAAGATTATAATATGACCTTTGCAATAAGAAAGGTCATGGGAAGATTTTACTATTAGTTGACCTGGTGCCTTTGCAATCTAAGGAGGCTGCAAATCTACCCTTTCTACTGATATATCAGCTCCTAACCTAAGCAATGTATTTTATTGTACCTACAGTATATATTAGCTCCTTTCATATCATAGAAGACAACAACTTGGTTTTTGTTATCTGTTTTTTTCTCCTGTAGTGTCATCAGGCAGTTTCAGTGTGTCTGCTCTGTCTAATATGCACTTCAGAATCATATGTAAGGCTAGCATACTATTTATCCTGCACGTTTCCTGAATAGTTTATTAATTTCTATGTACATGCTATGTGATCAGCACTGTTTTTATTTCTTACATATACAGAGTTAGATGCAATCCTTTTTTCCCCAGACTATTTCATGACTAAAGCTATTCAGTTACACATAATATTCCTGGGCTTGGCTAATAATGTCTCCGCAGTGTTGGATAAGCTTCCTAACCTCAAGTAATTACATTTTTGTTCAAGATAAGAAGATTTACATAACTGAGACATAGTGTTGGCTTGCTAACTTATATTTTAAGAAAGAAATTCCATTAAATTGAATAACATTTTTTTACATATTCAGTATTAATTATATATAGCCTTCTCTATGACAAGATGATTCTTCATTGTTGGCTAATCATACAGAATATTAAGTTTTAGGAAGGCTCTATATTAATTACATAGCTAGTGGGCAGTATCTACCTAATAATGGATGGTCTTGAAAAACTAAGCAGAATTGCAGCTGGTCAGTACCTGGATAAGAGCCGTGGATTAGGTTGGAAGTTCAGGGCTATACTATGTTTATTACTTGATTTGGAAGATGCACTTGAGAACATTCTGAAGAATTAAGGCAGCTGAGTCTGTTTCCAGGAAAGGATAGCCTTTCCTGAAAAAAGATGTAGTTGGTTCAATGAGTCATAGACAAAAGTTGCATTTCCAAATTTACCAAGCAAACTTCTCCATCTTTTCAAAATTCAGTGTCAGCTCTATATAACAATGAATTGATACAGAAAATGAAGTTGCATAACCAAGATATACTTGAACATCATCCTTAAATTTGGAGAGTTATTAAAATATTCTGCCCTTCGAGAATATTGATATAATTCCCAAAATAAATATTTGTGATACCCTTTCCTGGATAGGGAGGCTTTCCATTCAGTCACTCATATTGTGGTCATCTCCAGTCTGTACTACCGCAACATCCTCTTCAAAAATCTACCCTTGAAAAGAATCCAGAAGCTTTACCCGGTGCAGAATCCAGCTGCATGAGCAATTGTGGGTGCCCAAATAAGGGCACATGTAACACCTTTTCTGCCTGAACTGCATTAGTACCAGTTTGCTTCTGGGTCCAATTCAAGGTATTGGCTGTGACCTATAAAGCCCTACAAAATATCTATGGAGCATCTTAGTCTCAATACATCAGCCTATCCCACCAGGTCAGCCAGGGAAAGCATGATGAAGACCAGTAGTGGGTTCCACTTACCTTTGCTACCAGTTCGGAACTGTGAGCGCTTGCATGCGTGCACAAGCTTTGCTCACATGCGGTGCTTCTTCAGATGCTCAGAACCTTCTGCGCATGCACAGAGCGTCCATGATGACGTCCAGGTGGATGGGTGGAACCTCCCACCACTGCCACTCTGGTTCACTAGAACTGGGGCGAACCGGTAGAAACCCACCACTGTGGCAGACTCTGTCAGTTAAAGAATTCTGACTGATGGGGTCCAGGAAGAGAGCCTTCTCTGCTGTTTCCCTTGCTCTGTGGAAAAATTCACACACAGCCCTCTGAGATGAGACAGGCTGCACTCTCCTGGCCTTCCAGAAAGCAGTCAAAACATTGCTCAGCAACCTTGCATGGGAAGCTCAGAGGAGCACACAGCTGTGGGAATGGCTGGTGCTCTAAGAGCCCTTCCTTCACCTTTCAAATTATTTTTTTTAGTTTCCTGAGATATATTTTGCTTTTTTTAAAAAAGCACTCCATTTAGTGCTATTTGTATTATTCTTTTTGGGGACAAATGCTCAAATCTTTGAGATATTGTATTTTTGTGCTATGACTTTATTAAGCTGAAACAGCATTAGTTAAGCACAAAATGAAATTATGTTCCTTCTTTTAAAGAAGTTTTATTTTAATGAAGTTTTCTATTTACTTGGTCAATAGTTGAACAATGAATGGTGCTAATAACTTTTCATATCAGATCCAATCCTCATGTGACCACTTTCATGCCTAGGATTCCTTCCTTTACCCAGCAAGTAAAACAATTAAGTGAGTATCTTGAAGTCTAGAATACTTTTTCTTTTAAACCAATCCCATTTATGTAGCCTATTATGTCAGCTTTGTCTAAAGAATACATCTAAAGAGAAAAATAATTCTTGCTGCTGTTACACATTGCCAGTAGCTAAATGGAGAAAGACTTGGAACTATTAGAATTTATATCAAGGGAGATTATAATTAGAGGAGAAGGAATGGCGTATGATGGCCTAAATGAGATTTTTCAGCTCAACGGCCTGAACTTATTTCTAGCAAAAGAATAGTATACTGTCACTTTATTAATACAGCTCTAACTACTTTCAAAACTGCTGATGACATGTTCCCTTTTCTAACAGGAAACAAATGTACTGAATAAATTGTTGATAACTGCCGTACAGATAGAAAAGGTCATGTAATTGAAATACTCACACAACTCTTTTTAATGTAATTCACCGCAGTAAACAACTATGGAAAGCTAATTGGGGCTATAAAGAAGAACAATCTTATGAGAAAACTAGTTCAGTAAATGTGATGGGCTTTCAAACTGACAAAGCATCTAGTTTTCCAGTGACAATGTATCAAAGCAATGAAAAGTTCAAGGGGCAGTTGAGATTAAGGTGAGATATAAAACTGCAATGAAAATGGAGCAACTAACTCTACTGATCGATCATGTACAGTCAAATTGGTGTTGACTCTAGGCAACCACATAGATGTTGTCCATGAAGATCGGTCCATAACCTAGTCCTTCAGGTCTTCCAACAGTGCAGCCTTCATCACTGTAATTGAACAACCCACTTTGCTGGTGGATATTATCTTCTCTTTCCATCCACCTTTCCCTGCATTATAGACTGCTACAGAGAGCTGTGTCTTGGCATAATGTGTCCAGAATATGATGATTTGACCCTGATCATTTGTGTCCAATGATAAATGTTCATTTGTTCAATGACTGATTTGGTTGTGCATGGTACTCTCAGGAGTCTTTTCCAACATTAAGATTGAGGTGTTAATACTTGTTTTATCCTCCTCTTTCAAAATCCAGAGATTACTGATAATATGTTAAGTGTAAAATCAAACTGGAAATAACAATAGTCCTGGTGTATCAGCCAAGGTTCATTGTCCATTATTTTGTCTCTCAAAGTGGTCTACTGAATACCTCTACATATCAGCCTTCCAAGGCAAACTTGGAAACAAGGACACATAAACTAATACTATTTTATAGTAAGGTTATACATACAGAGTCCTAAAAGTCTGAATGTGTTTTCCTTTATCTGCATGAAAATTATGGACAATCATGTTTAAAATGCTTTCTAAATTACATTTTTGCCCCAGACTCAGATAACTTGGTTGACCACTGTCTTGGTTGTGGCTCTACTTCCTGTTCTTCAAGATTATTTCTTCTACACATTATACTGTTTGTAAATAGGAAATAGAAGCATATTCTAACCACACCATTGTTTCCCTACAATATGCATTCTGTGATATATTGCCACCAACTAGAAAGTAACACTGTGTTATTTATATCACAGGTCTTTATAGACAATATTTTTCAACAAATATATCTAATCCAAAGACATCCACATTAAATACCATTACCACATATTATGATAATGAATTCCATGATGCAACATAGAATGAATTATTGTTTGGATGAACCTTGGTCAGAGAAAGTGAATATTTTTCCTGGCCAATTTTTTCATGCCATGAGTGATTGCATACACCTTGTTCCTCTCTGCCCTAAATCTCTTTAAAAACTAAAGGGTTCTAAATGCCCTAGCATTTTTCTTTCAAGATTGTCTGAGCCTCCTGATGCTTTTGATCAATCTCTTCTCTCATTTTTTGCTCTATAATATCCCTTTTCAAACAAGATCAGAATATCATATTTGAAGGTCCATAGAGAATGTACACAGTGCCAAAGATGTGACCATATCACAGATTTCCATAAGACTATTACAAAGTTGGCATTTCTATTTTGAATTAGTTTTGTAATGGTCCTTGATATGGAATTGACTACTTCATAGTTGTTCTTACTGAGTTGACATCTTCATTGAGCTACCTGCTATAAGAAAGTTAAATATGACTAGCTTGTATTCCATTAATATATATGTGGAATTTTTTTAATCAGATGTGAGTCACTTTATACATAGTTAATTTGCACAACACTTGTCTAGTTGACTAGTAATCCAGATTAAAAAGATTCTTCTGGAGGTCTTCACAGTCTCCTTTGTTTTATTATCCTGAATATTTAGGTATCATTAGCAAATTTGGCAAGCTTACTGCTTCAAGATGACTAAACTGTACTCTGAATTAAACTCTTCTTCTTTCTTTATTCTCATCCTTATTAGAAAATTGCCCATTATTTCTACTTCTATTTTCTATTACTTAGCCAGTTAGCAAGAAAAAAGCTTGGGTGAGGAACTTTGTCAAGGCTTTAGTTTGCATTTATAGCAAGATATTACCCTTCACAGTGATGCTATATAGGAATTTACATCTGCACTCAAAAACTTCTAAATTTGGATAGAAATACTCATAGCTGTAAACCATGTTTATTTTCAAATATTTTACTATGTGTCTTTTTTATGATATGAAACTTTTATATTGTTGTCACCTATTTGAAGTATCTGTAGATCCATTTTTAACATTTCTAACTCATTTCTCAACTCAACCATCATAATATTTTCTAAAATATCAACCCTTCCAAATTGGATGCTATTTACTGATGTTCAACTTTCCCCAGAGACTACTCTTGAGGCAGCTCTGTCATATTTTTGATGTAATGCACCAGCAGCCTAGTTCCATTATTTTTGAAGTAGACTCTATCTTTCTTGTATAGGTTCACCTTGTCTAAAATCATGTCCCAAACAAAGTCTAAAACTCTATGCTTGACACCACTATTCCCTTCATATTCTGAGATCACTGAGCAAAGCCTGTCTAACTGCCCAGCATGTGGAACAAATATAACTTCTGAAAATGCTACCTTGTCAATTCTGGACTTCAGTTTAATGCCAAACAACATACATCTGATTTTAGAACTGGCCAATTACATTTTCTAATGTCATTGGTGGTAACTTTCACAGTATGACTGTTGCTTAGATGGAATGTGACATTCTCAATTTCACACCAGGCAATCAAATCACAATGTGATTTACATGCTAATAAGAAACCATCTGTCTGTGTTCTAATGTATGTCTAATACACCCACATTCATAATCCACCAGGCTCCCAAAGCAGTATCCTCAGTGTAAGAAGATATAGTATATCAATCAAAAACCAGAATTTTCCTACAAGAAATGTTCCCTTATCCTTGAAATAATGTTCTGCCTCCTCCAAGTCCCTTGTTTCCCTGACAGCAGGGGAACTATCACTCAAGGATAGGAATGAAGCTATCACAGCCTGAAAAGTGTTGTCTACATACCTCTCTAGATAAATAAGCATTTTTCAATTCAGCCACCTTGGTTTCAAGGAAATGGATTTGTTCCCTAAGAGACAGAAGCTCATTTTATTGACCACAAGCACATAACTTATTTATAACTGTCAGATAGTGGCACCCTTGACATTCTATATAACAGATTGAAAACTTCCATCTTTCTGCTGTTTTCCTTTAACTTAATACTAATTATTGCTGATAACTTGGCTTTGTTTGTTAGGGACTATTTAATATCAAAGGTAGTCTTAATGTTGTAGTTTTATAGAGTTTACAACCCTGGCTTCCTCACACTGTTTCTAGACTCACTTTGAAGCTGACTGTACAGCTATGCAGGCCAATTCTTAATAAATCCCAAATAATGACAAGATGATGCTGTTAAAAGTCATTCTAGGATTACCTTTAAAATATGTGCTATTCTCAGCAAGCTGACATCCTTTCAGTTACTGGGAACCCTGACAGCAAAGCATAGTACCTCCCAGGATTATCTATGTAAAAATTCAAAAGGGAATCCCTAATACTTGTCTTTTATACCTTTGCATGATACGTTCATATGTTACATTCCTAACTTTTCTTACCCAGGTGCAAGACATGACTTTCAGTATTATCCAAAGCCATTGGATAAATAATTTATATTTAAATAATAAAATATAATAATAATAATAATAATAATAATAATAATAATAATAATAATAATAATACAGAATAGAATAGAATTTTTTATAGGCCAAGTGTGATTGGACACACAAGGAATTTGTCTTGGTGCATATGCTCTCAGTGTACATAAAAGAATAACAACAACAACAATAATTTGTTGTTGTTGTTGTTGTTGTTGTTGTTGTTGTTGTTGTTGTTGTTGTAAGGATGTAACCTTACTTGGAACAGCTTACATCCTCCGACGATACCTTAACAGTTCCTAGGTCCTTGGTTAGGACTCGACCTGCTGAGCTATTAACCAGCCTCAAAGGCTGTGAATCTCACTAAAGATTAAATAATAATAATAATAGTAATAATAGTAATAATAATAATAATAATAATAATAATAATAATAATAATAATAATGATAATATTTTTATAAGTATAATAAATAAGCAAATAAGAAAAGAAAAGAAAAATTAAATGAATAAAAGAGAGGAAAACTCTGTAAAGCCACAACATGAGAATAAATATTTAGATTAAATAGTTCCTGAAACTCAAAGCCAAGTTATGAGCAATACCTACTATGAATTTAAAATAAAATAAAATAATAAAATAAAATAGATGAGAAAGAAGATATTGCCAAACCAGTGGTACAAAAAACCAGATGAGGGGAAACAACCATCAATCAATGGATTATATTCCTATAGCAAAATAGAGCTATATACCCCCCAAATACTAAGTCTCTGGAGTTGGAAGTTAGTGCTTTTTTCCCTTATAGACACTCTCTTCTTATTCACCTCCTGTTTGCTCTAATCAGATGCTGCTCCCAACTGCCTCTAATCTTTACGAGGACTGCTGGCTGGACCCTATAAATATTGAGCTCAAGAAAGGTATACAGGCATTAAAATAGATATGCATCATGAAGAAAGAGTATTGCTGCATAAGAAAAATTTCCAACATATATAGAAAAGATTATTTTTACAATGGATGGCTAAAGACGTAAAGAAGATAATGTCTATTGTCATCACTAAATATATATCACTCTATCTCAGCAAACATATTCCATATATGCTGTGAATTTCAGAATTCCTAGCCAGGAAATTTAGCCTCCATTTAAGTCTTGAAGAAGTTCAGAAATAGCTCTAGTCTTATGTAATCCTGCAATATCAGTTCTCTTAAACATTTTAGTATTTTTTAGTATTTTTTTAAAAAATAAAATTTGGGCAAAATTGATATTTTCTCTTGTCATGCTACAGCTCATTTTCCCCATTAGTGATATGGTGATATGGCAGTGATTTTCAATAGCATTTCTTTCCAAGTCAGAATTCTGCAACACGACTAAAGCGAGCAAATTTGCCACCATGCTACTTGTGATATCACAATTCATAAGAATTCTGGCAATGCTTTAAGACATTATTACATATTTATTAAGGTGAATTTAATTAATGCACATGGGGAAGAAATATCAAGTAAAGAAAATTTTGTATTATATTGAACTATTATTAGCTTGAATTTAATATAAATGTAAAATAGTAATTTAAAACTGAATTAATATGTGGGCAAGTTGTCCAAGGATTAGTTGTATAGTAACTTGATTTATTTGTCATAGGATATTAAATAATCCCAGCAAACCCTCCATGTGAAAATCTAAAAATAAAAATCCTGGTAATGTCAATCCGGAGATTCAGGCAGTTCAAATGAGTATAACTTTCTGCAAGAATCTGGCCAAGTGACCATTAAGGGAAATGCATGGGAGTTAAGAATAGAAAGAAATTCAAGGTGAGCTGGACTTATATCTCTTACGGGTGCAAAGGGACTCATGACTTATGACATATTTGACCCCTCCCTCAAGTTCAGTCTGGTCATCTCCTACAGGTACTAAATATTAGTTTTAAAATTATGCAGTAATACCTTCTCTACTATTCTAGATATATGGCAAACTACCAATTACCTGAAAAACATCTTATCAGAAATAAAAAATAAAAAGCCATAACCTATTAACCCAGGTTAAAGTAACAAAGACCCAACTGTCTAGCATCAACCACCCTCGACACCTTACCGAACGGGAGGGGCACAAAGCACAAAGCCAGTTGGTGAAATATATGGATGCCATGATAATGGACACGGGTACCATGGTGATGGTAGCAGGAATGGAGCAATAGATATAGCGATGCCGGTGGTGGGATTGGTGGGGTTCGGTACAGCTAACTGTGGGCTGCTGGGTGTTAGGAATCCAGTCCCAGATAGAAGGACGGCCAAGCTGGATGCTGTAGACGTGGGCCGATGATGTCATACACCAGCGACCCGAGTAATGCTCCGGCGGCAGATTCAAAAGGGAAAAAAGCCAAACCGTACAGCAGCTGATGCCAATTTGTAGGAAGTTAGCACCCACCCCTTTCCTAGAAGAATGAAATATTTTAGGAAATATTAAAAAGGCAATTAAATTTCCCTGGACGAGAAATAGAGAAGCATGTTTTAAAGACAAAGCAGCTCCCACCTTCTTGCCCCTCTATCCTTTGTCAATGGGCCAGAGGCAGAAACTCAATCTTTGTCAATGGACCATCATCTGCAACACAATAGGACCCATCTAGCAACAGAAACTAACACAATAGGGCCCATCTAGCAACAGAAACTCACCACATGGCACCTGGGAAGATTACATCAGCCAGCAAGGCTAGCTAAGACCCCACCCCCTGGGAGTCTGAGAACCAATCAGGATACTCTTTCTGGGCTCAAGGAAGTTCAAAGCCAGAGAGGGCATAAAACCCAGGGACTCGCAGCATCTCGGTCCTTTTCTGTTCAGGAACTCAAACCATGTGATCCTGTCCACCATTAAACCATCTTTCCAAGCAGTCTCCATGTTTCCAGTGTCTTTTTTTCCACTTGGAGCTGAACCCAGAAGGATATTTCTTCCTACAGATTAAAGATAATTGAAAGGATGCCGGCAGGAAGACCTATAAAGAGGAGCTGAGTAGTGGCCGCTCTCAGCTCCAACTTTAACCCTGTATTGAGGTCCGGCATTTGCTGATGAGCTGTTGAGTAGCTGTTATTATACCAGGTTAGATCATGATTTGAGTTGTGTGTTTAACTTGTCCAACACAGGCAGTCAAGAAAAGCCGAGACCAATATTATAAATCATTTGAATATAAATTTTTTTCTAGGTACTACTAAACATTGTCATTTAACATAAAAAGTAAAAGAGTTCATCTGGGTTTTACTCCAGTAGTCATAGCCAATTTTAAGGGGCAGTACTCTGTTTTTGAGCTAGCACTGTCCGAAGATATTTCTGCAGTCATGTGGTCAACATAATATCACACCAAATGGCAACGTGTACAGTAAAACATGGAATACCTATCTATTTATCTACGTGCATTTACATACTTACAAACTGCTAGGTTGGTAGGAGCTGAGGCAAGTGATGGGATTCATTTAATCATTCAATGCAGCGGTGGAATTCAAATTTTTTTTACTACCAGTTCTGTGGGTGTGGCTTGGTGGTGGACGTGGTGTGGTGTGGTGTGGTGTGGCTTGCTGGGCGTGGCAGGGGAAGGATACTGCAAAATCTCCATTCCCTCCCCACTCCTGGGAGGAAGATATTGCAAAATCTCCATTCTCACTCCAATCTGGGGCCAGCCAGAGGTTGTATTTGCCGGTTCTCCGAACTATTCAAAATTTCCATTACCGTTTTTTTTTTAATTTGATTTATATGCTGCCCTTCTCCGGAGACTCAGGGCGGCTTACAATGCGTTAAGCAATAGCCTTCATACTTTTGTATATTTTATACAAAGTCAGCTTATTGCCCCCACAAACTGGGTCCTCATTTCACCTACCTTAGAAAGGATGGAAGGCTGAGTCAACCTTGAGCCTTGGAGAGATTCGAACCAGCAGTAATTGCAGGCAGATGTGTTAATAACAGGGTGCTTAGACCACTGTACCATCAAGGCTCTCCAGAACCTGTCAGAACCTGCTGAATAGCACCCTTCATTCAATGTATTTGCATAAATACATTTTAATTCAAATGTTTTATCTGAAACATATTTAAGCATTTAAATGTAAAGCTTGTGTAAAATGTATTATTGCAGGCATACCAGATATGGATCCTCTGAGTTATGTTGAAGGCAATTGATGGCTATGTTTGCCACCTAAGTAAATCTGTGCATATAACTAAATTTTTCACTGGGATGACCAGTGAAAAGAAATGACAACGCCCATATGTGAAGGTGAATTGATCAAGAACTATTTCTAAGTAATTAATTAACCTTGAAATTGGCTGCTTCATTTCAACAAAATCAGAGCAGCATACAAATATATTTATATGCATTTATCATTTATACGATTCTCTTACCTTTATCTGGAATCTATCACTATCATTGTTAATGTATATAACAAAGAAAACAGGAGACAGTTACATATTCACTCAATTCAAGCATGGAAACTATGATAATGGCTTCCTTTAAAAATTGAATGGAGCATGTTAGGAACAACAAGTAGGAAAGCTATTTGCCTATTCATAATGTTATAAACTGCTGCTTGGACTGTGCTTTAATTTCACTTTTCCAAATAGGTGCTGCAATGGTTGTGATGATGATATCTGATTTTGTCCGGTTCACTTATTCATTCAAACAGACTCTCCATCTGAAGTCTCACTGTTATTTTGAATTTCAAATCGAATATTTTCTAATTAGCATAGCCAACTAAAGTATTTAATTAACTTCCAAATACTAAATTGAATTAATTATTTTAAAGGTTAAGAATGCTATCTGGCTATGACAGATAACTATTCAGCAAACAGTTAATCTTAAATTGTAAGATGATGAGTGGGATAAGTGAATGTTTTCTTGTTTCTTAAGCACTTGAAAATTCATGGTCTGAAGTTATTGGGCAAGAGCAACAAAATGAAAAGCTTGGTAATGAGCCTGCATTAGAAGCAATGAAGTGAGTCTTAGTAATATAAAGGCCTAGACATGGGACCTTAGGCACAATGCATGTATGTTATGAACTTTATCTTTTCTTTGATAGTAAATAAATTATTTTCAAGTGAACATTCCCAAAATAAATATTGTGAGGGATATTCAGTATGTTGCATTCAGTTCAGTGTTGTCTTGAAATGAAACACAATATTGGGGATGCATTCAAATAATAAAATGACCGGTTATCCTCATTTGGTTAAATAACAGAGATAACATGTCTGGATACTCAGACCTCTGTGCGAAGTGGTGTCCGACCCATCACAACCCCATGGACAACGTTCCTCCAGGCCTTCCCGTCTTCTGGAGTCCTTTTAAACTCACACCAATTGCTTCAGTGATTCCATCCAGCCACCTCATTCTCTGTCGTCACCCTCTTCTTTTACCCTCAATCATTCCCAGCATTAGGCTCTTCTCCTCATTAGGTGGCCAAAGTATTTGAGTTTCATCTTCAGGATCTGGCCATATAAAGAGCATTCAGGGTTGATCTTCTCTAGGACTGACCGGTTTGATCACCTTGCAGTCCAAGGGACTTGCAGGAGTCTTCTCCAGCATCACAGTTGAAAGGCCTCAATTCTTTGGCACTCAGCCTTCCAGACCACTGTACTGCATCCTAAACAGCCTGATTCAATTTGAATTTGCAATTCAAAAGCAAATCTGATTCATTTGAGCTATTCTGAGATTCAATTGGAAAAAAAATTGACCAGAGTCTATAATAGGGAAGCATCAATGTATCTGCAGGTGCTTAGTTTTTAGAGAGAATGGGATAAAAATAGGAAAGATAGTTGATGTTTTAGAAAACATCAGTCCAGAACTTTTATGACAATTAAAAAAAAGCTGCACCTGTTTTAATAGTTAAGGAAAGTCCTAGTCTCCAAAAAGACCACCAAAGAGCTTATGTTGTGCTGATCCAGGTCAGAAAGTCCCTAAACACTACCTAGTTTAATTTTCAAAACTTCTAAGAATTTTTATAAGGGCAAGCTTTAACGTTTCCATTTCTTGTTCTTGAGTGTTAAACTAAACATAACATTGACTTGACTAAATCTGAATGAGGAATTCTTCTATTTTTGATCACTGGGTATCTTGCAGTTCTAGAGAGTAGGATAGCTGGTTAGAAGCTTACTTTGCCTGGAGAGGCTCCTTCATCGCTGTCTTTGGTGAACAGCCAAGTTTAGCAGGATATATTCCAGTACATTGACCTCTTCTGAATAGGACTCAAAATTATGATCACTAACTATTTGTCCTTATTAAGTGGTACAGTTTACTATCTTTGGTCACTGAAATGCAGATGGAGAGGGACAGAAGGGTTGGAATAGATAGTTGGCAGGTCTGGACCTTAATTAATATCATTAATTAAAATATCATTTTTATGCAATATGTACAATATTGGTTACTAGTGTTGGTAGAAGCAGCACAGATGTGTATAATGCCTTTTAGCTTTTCTCCTTCACATCTGTGTAGCTTCTACCAAAACTAGAAACAATTCCACTAAGTAGTACCCAAGTTCTAGTGTGGGTTTTTATGTATTGCCCTTTGAATTAGTGTTGACTCTTTTTTTCTTCTAAACTAGATTGATTTGGTTGGATTAAAAAGGGTATAATGAATCCTGATAAAGTCTGCAATTTAATAAATAATTGGTCGAATCTTCCACCTGTAAGTTATTACAAATGCATATAGAGTGTGAAATTGGTAATCCTTTATATCTTCTATCCAAATAGACTGTTGGCTTTGTTTGAAAGCAACGTTCTGCAAATCCTTGTCTCAGGGAATAGAAAGTAAGAGGCAGTAAATAGTGTGACATTCCTTGTCCTTCTTTAAAAAATTGATACCACTTAGATAGCTTAAGCTTACATACCTGCTCTCTATCTTGTCTAAAATCTTCCAAAAACAAATAGTCACTCTGTAGTGTATGATAATTTATATCACTCAAAGTTCCTGATCTAGTGAGAATTGTGAGACTAGTTTTAGATACAGATTCGTTCATCTATTACTGTTAAATTGTTTGTAAAAGTATTGTTTTGTCAAATAAGTATCAAACATGAGAACTAGTTTCCTATAAGATTATTGCTTTCTTTACCCTTATTGATGGAAAGACCACTTCCAATTTCAACATTGCTATTCGTATACATGAGGGTAAGGCTAAGATTGATTTTATGAATTTATTCTGGACCATTTCTAATTCTTCTAGTTTACTGAAACTCCAAATTGGGAATCTTGTAATGGGTCATTGTGGGCTTGCATTCAAATGGAAGATAGCAAAGTATGCCCTTAGATCTTTTAGGCTTTCTTGAAGTAACTCCTTAGAAACAATAAGTTTTCACTAATTGATTTGGAAGTACTAAAGTAAATGCTGTATTAGCTTTCCACTGTAGAAGTGTTTTATTCCTATACTTTAGTGTTGCATTTCCTGAAAGTACCAAGAAGACTACAGTGATGTCTCAGAGGAGCCAGCAAGGATTAGTAAACAGATCATTTCAACAAAAGATTAAGTATTATGTGTTAAGTGCTGGCTCCGTAATCTATTTTGCTGTCCTAACTAGTACAACAAAGAGTTCTGTGTCCAGAGATGGGCAATTTTGTTCCAGGAATCCTGTTCACTATAAGAACTAAATCTGGTGGTGCCAAAGAAGACATTCTATTCAGCGATTCCAAAACAATATATTTTGCAGCTTACAATATAGTATTTACTGAAGCAATAAATGCTACTGCAACTACACTGTTGCCACTTGCAACAGTAGCTTTGTGTATCTATAATCTTGGTTTGTTCTTCATCTGCCATTGAAACCAAGTACTATGTTCCATGGGTTCATCAAAACAGCTTTTTTAAAAATGTTCATTGGTGTCTACATATTAATAATGTACATTCATTTTCTTTTTAAAGAGCTGAAGTATCCTCACCCAATAATTCTCACCATCTTGATGTGAAACCACTTAGGAATGCTACTGGAGTACAATTTTGGGGCCAACCATGCTTTTCCTTAATTGTTACACAATTTACTAAGCTATGAGGTACTTCAATACATGCTTTGATAAAACCAAGAAATGTGTTTGTTTATAGCATTTCCCCAGAAGCACTAAGAAAGATCATGTTAATTTGACAAGTTTTTAACAAATCCATGCTAATTTATGGTAATCACTGCCTTCTTCAATGTTTTGGAAGGCAAAGCACATCATTTTAGAATATTTAAAATATGCTATCAAACTTCTTTGGGGACATGTGTCAGTCACATTGAATCTTAAACACAGTAGAAGTATCTTTAAGTATTGAATTCCAAAAAAATCAAATAATGGAAATATTTTTATATTAATTGGTTAGCATGGCTGTTCGAAATATATGCATGCAAGAAGAAATAGAGTAGACCATTTCAGAAAGATCAAGTGTCTTCAGTGAAACTTTTCATTTTATATTTTTCCAAAGCTAATTTTTATTTAATTGTTCATGTCTCCAGGTTTGACAGATATTCATGAGCAATATCTTCTCTCCTAAATGATAATTTAAGAAATCTTCTTTCACACATTTATCAATGTATACTTCCTGAGATGAGATTTTCATAAAGATAAATTATTCACCCAGTGTCTGGAATATTGTAACAGTATCTTCTTTAACAAATATGTCACTTTCCAGATATCTGCCTATCTAAAATTCAAACAAGATATTTAGAACTCTTAACACCCAGAGATTTATGATCCTTTTTAGCCCTGAGATCTACCAGGGCTGTAATATCTTATATACATATCAGGGTCAGACCTGATATCAAATTAGCAGGCAGCTTCTTCCTGGAATCATTTGTATTTAATTACAATAAAATATATTTCATTAGCCTATAATCAAATGATTTTTCATGGATTTTTTTAAAGAAAATATTTCATTTCTAAAAATTAAATTGCATTGTATGGATCTCTATTAAAGACTCAGACAGAAAAAAATGTTTTGGAAGCAGCTCCATAACAAATCCAGGCATTGCTTTATTCTTTGGATGAATAAAAATAGGTTTAACCAAGAGTCTGAATATGATATATAATGACCTTTTTCTGAATAAAGGGCAAGAAGCTAAGACATTAAATAATGGAGTTGTTTTTATGTGCAATTATTTTATTTTATTATTCTCAGCAAACTTGCCTGCTTTCACATAATAATTTTACAACTAAAAAGGGTAGGGTCATATTAGAAAATATATTCTTATTTAAATTTCATCAGAATTATAATGGAAGGAAATAAAAATTTCTTTACAGCCAGGTTTTGCCACAATAATTTTTGGCCAGCAAATTCTAGGATTCAAAGCCAATAAATTCACAAATGAGGTAAAAGCAAAATGGTTCACCGAATAAGGCCAGGAAAATAACTGGAACTTATTAAAAGAAAAAGAAAAAGAAGAAAAATTGAACTTTCATCCCTTCATCTGCCAGCATCTCTTTTTCTGTATGGGAAATGAGAGAGAACAAACCCCTATAAAGATGGTGAGGTACAGCAGTATCCTGTTCTATGATTCCATCTCTGAGAAAACTCTCCAAATTTTTATAATATTATAGTTCATGATTTTAATGAGACATTTTTGTTTATCAATCACCAAAACATGTTTCTAATGCCAGTTTTACTTGTGGTTAAGTGAGATATCTCCTCATGTCATCTGTAAATAAGGTTCCAACAATAATTTAGAATAGAATAACAGAGTTGGAAGGGACCTTGGAGGTCTTCTAGTCCAACCCCCTGCTTAGGCAGGAAACCCTACACTTAGTCATTAACACTTTTTTTCTTTCTTTCAGGAGGCTATCATGAGATGCTAGACATTAATTTCTGCTGGAAAAAAAGAGAAACAGGGAATGCACAGTTGCACAGGATAACTCCAAGGCCTAAACATTTTTTTTTTTTGCACAAAAATATTGTCTCTTGCCACTCCATGCTTCCTCCCCACTATAAATATCTCTTCCAACAGCACTGTAGGTCAATTCAGGGATAATCAGTAGTCCACAAATCAAAATTTAAGAAAGAAAAGTAAGTGTCGAGAAGAATTTGTGACCCATTTCCTATTTGTCTTTTCTTCTCTCCTAATTGGAATCACTACAGATCAAACTTTGTTCTATTTGCAAAGAAAACTCATAGAGTTAACTTATGACTACACTAATTCATTTCAGAAAGAGCCAGGAAGGATATCAGCAGAAGTTGCTATGAATGTGAATAGACGAGTATTTTACCGTTTGAAAACAGAAACGGAAATGGAACGTCTTCAACACAATCTTGGCCAATCTAAGTGGATTTTTCTTTTAAAGTTGAAAAGTCTGCATCAAAATCTGCCTTGTGCAAAGTAGATTGATAAATGAAGTGGTTTTTTACAGACCTGCATATTTTCTATTCCTATAGAAATAGATACCCTGGATGATCTGTGTATGCATAGATATTTAACCACCCATCTGCCTCATAAAAGAGTTCTCGGCATTTACAATTTAATCAGTATAACAAAACTTTAAAAACTGAATGTTTTAAGATTTTTTTTTAAAAAAAATAAAAAATGTAAAACAACATTATAAAAGTTCTCATAGAAGCATGGATTTCCAAACAGAATGAACTGCTACAATGTGTAATTGCCAATTGTGAGCCTGCTCTCCTTCTATTAAGTCATGAATTTCACACAGATGCTAAGTCATGGATTTATTTAACTTTACTGGGTCCATATGACGGCTCTAAGTCATAAATCATACAAACCTCATTATAGATAAACCTGTTACTGAACCCAATCACTGAGTCCTAAATTGAAGAGTAATCTGTAAGAGAGACTTCAGTTTACAGGGATTTTCCATCCTTTACAGTCAGTTCCTGAAGTTGCATTAGTTTCTCTCTACTCAGTTTTTGGTTTTGTTTTGGTTTTTTTTTTTTTTGTTAAAGAGAAATTTGCCTGTGAATCCTCTCGGTTTAGAAATGTCTTCTATCTATTTTGTTTTGCATTCTCTGTAACATAGTATAACATGCTGCTAGTAGATAACTGTTTTAATTACTTCTTAATTTAAAACCAGGCACATAAATCCCTAAAGCAATAGGATAACACAAATAATTTAAAGGCAATTAAATGAAACAAGCTTTGGAATGATACTGCATATTTTTTCCTCAAAAGTCTGTAATTAGACTTTGTTTAGTCTTCTATTTAATCAAAATTCACTTAATGTTCCTTGAGGAAATCTGATATTCCCTTCTAAACTTAATGTTAAACAAGAGCTTAAGACACATGTCTGAAGAATACTTAGGAAGCGATTATTTTTATTTATAATTTGATTATAAGAGAGAAACATACAGCTACTTAGAAAAATGCAACTATACATAATAATGTCCAAAGATTAAGAACATATAGAGTTAAGATCTGTACAAATGTTTAGCAAATAATAGATTCCTGTTTCATCTATGCAACTGGTCTCTGCCTAAGTCAGAGGTCCCCAAACTTGGCAGCTATGCTGGATGGAGAATTCTGAGAGTTGAAATCCACAAGTCTTAAAGCTGCCAAGTTTGGGGACCCCTAGCCTAAGTTGTAACTATAAAAATCATCATATAATATAAATGTGATCACACATTCATGTCTTTGGACTAAGTTATTGTTGGAATCTTATTTACAGATGACATGAGGAGATACTTCACTTAATCCCATGGCATCATGATTTATAGTTCTCCAAACTATAAATCTGAATTTTCCCTTCCTGAGGTTACCATTTACTACAGCATTCATGGCCCATTGAAAAGGTTATGTGAATGGTCTCAATGTTGTCATCAAAGATAACATCAAAGTCATCAAAGATGGGATTCTAGAAAGTGGTTTCAGGAGTGACCCTTTGGCCCATAGAAATCAATAAAATAGTATCAGTTTATAAATTTCCATTTCCATTTATAGGCTTATTTAAATTATGGACTTGTTGAAATATATGTGAATTAACATATTTGCCTTAATTTTGTCTGTTTTGCAAAGCTCTGGATCTAAGAAGGTTCCTCAGTTTTCAAGTATTATATGGCATGGTGACACTTCAAGCATAATTTAATTAAATTATGACTGACATGGATTTTATTTCCACCACTAGAACTAGTTATTAGCAAACTTTAAAGATAAGTTACATTCTATTAAGTGTTAACTGTTAAGTTGGCATTTTCTTGATTTTTAACTGTTAAGTTAGCATTTTCCTGATTTTTTTTATATTAATAAAAAAATTCTACACTGAGATAAATGGTTGCAGAAGAAGGATAAAAAGAAGAAGTATTTTATCATCCATAAAGATGTAGGAAGATATTATCAGAGTCTCTGGATGGCTAAAATGTTGAATTCAAAATGAATTCGTTAGAGTGCAGATTCAGCTCATTTATTCAATAATTTATTTTAATAATTTATCAGATTTATTATATGCCAACTGAAGAATATCCTTTTTGTTTATGATCAATTTATAGCCAATCTATATTTTTTGTTTATGTACATGTATCTTTTTTGATTCCTGATGACCACCTAAACTAGTTCCTATAGTTTTCTTGGCAATTTTTTTTGAAAATGGTTTGCTATTTCCTCCTTCCTGGGACAGTGACTGCTCCAAGGTCACCAAACTATCTTTTTGCCTAAAGTGGAACTAGAACTCATAGCATTCCAGTTTCTAGACTGATACCTTACCCATACATGAACAATCTGTAACTATAGGAATATGTATTTATGAAAGCTTATTCTGAGTCAGAAATTTATGGACTAAATCACAGGACTTACAGTATCTAATGGTCTTGTCTTACAAATCTAATGTTAGTTAATGATATTTAAACATTCTTCAAACACTGCTGTTTAAAAACAATATATTGAACTTATCATATATTACTTATTTTTCTTTTTTCAATTATTTTTAATAGACTGCAATGATTACTGAGAATATGACTGAAGCACGAAGAACCCAATATTAACTAAATTACTTTTTCAATTAATTATCCAGATATTTTAAACAAAGTGTGAATAGATATGCTTATTGCATAATTAATGTTATTAAACTGATTTGCTTACTTATTGATTTAATTAGCTACATTTACTTTAAATTAATTTACTTAATTTAAGTAAGAAGTAATATAAGCTATAAATCATGAAATTGTGGAAATATGAACTTGGAAAGAAGTTGTTAATGTTTCTGCTGTCTATTCTCCCTTCTTGATTTCATTTTTAGAGAAAGACTTTTTTCATTTGTTAAACCTGAAAGCATAATTACTGGTTTTCCATGTAGGTTTTACTTTACTTTTACTCCATTATTATTGGCCAGTAGAAAAGGCCAAAAATCTTTGTGGTCACAGATATAAAATCATTAGTGCAGTCCTGTTTCCCTTAATTATATAGCTTACTTTACTTTTACATAAAAATGCTAAGAAATATAAGTTATTCATATTTCTCATAGCCTTAATGAATGTAAGAATAGAACTCACATCTTATATATATTTGGACACGGATAATCTGGTTGCAATTAATTTTCTTTCATTGACCATGTGGAGGAAATCTCTGAAAAGAATTAGGTTCATGGAAGATGCTGGACAATTTCTGATTGCAAACTTGCTGCAGCCATCTTGCCATGGCTAACTCGCCACAGTACAATTTGCCACAGGATAACTTGCCATGGGGCAAGAGTTACACTAATATCAAAGAAATCATGGAATATAATCATTAAAGAAAGGCTGCCAAAGGAGGGACAAAATGAAATGTGAATGACAAAAATTAAAATATTTTTACAATTATTTTAACTAATTAAATTGAATTATTGAATTGTCCCACAGTGAATTGTCCCACGGCAAGATGGCAAATTGGCCATGGCATGTTGGCCACATTGAATTGACCACATTGAATTGGCTATGGTGAGTTGTCCCATTCTACATTCAAATTAAAAAAGTGTACTTTTAACATGTTGATGAGACTTAAAGACAGATCCATACTTTTAAATTGGCACATTGCCACTATGGGCCACCCATCACTTTGTCATCTTCCTCTCACTCCCAGATCTTTACAAATTCACTCTGCGTTCATGTTTTGCAGCTTCACCACAAAACTGCTGTTTTCTGACCTGAGCTAACACAAGCCCTTCAGAACGAATGGTCCCCAGCACTTCATTCCAATCTAGTGGCAGGTCCAGCTCTGATTGGCTTCAATCTGGAATACCTCTTCCCTTCCAAAACTGCTAACTGCTCTATTTAGTCATTTTGTCCTGGGCTGCTGGGCTTCTATGTTTGCTGTCTTTTTCAAAAATAATCCTGCATTTGATCCAGTGATCAAGTAAAATAATTAGCATCCCCTCTAGAAACCCAGTCTACCTCTAGGTTCCATTCACTACCCACATCTGCACAATTTCTCTTTTCTTTCAGGGGGATAATGATGATCATGATGATGACAACGAGCATGTTTTCACTTAGCATCATTGCTACTTTACTTCTATGAAATGGAACTGTCAGTTCTTTGTTGGTGCAACATTTTTATTGTCCTACAGAGAATCTTAAGAGTCAAAGAGAAACTTGCTCTTTCTTGCTTTGATTAGCATAACATCAGAGAGAGAAAATACTATAATAAAGAGAAAAACAAAAAGGAAAGGGTCTGCTTTATTGTCAAAAGAGAAAACGTGAGAAGGCAGCTATATATGCAAACATTGTGATAGCAAAGATAAAGCATAGAGACAAAAAGGAAAGAACAATCCCATGGAAAAGGCAAACACTGGTAGGCTGGTCACACGGGAGCCAGTCAGTGAGGCTTGCCTTCATTGCATGAATGAAAGAGCAAGAAGTAGTAGGAGGATTAATCAGGGGCACAGTCCAGACTAAGCATCAGTCCAGTCACATCCAGTCACATCCAGTCCAGTTGCATAAAAAAACAAGTGGGAGGAGTATGGGAGACAAACAGGTTAGGTCACAGTACAGAATTCCCCTAAACAAAACCAGCCACAGATTGGCTGAAATAGAATATGAAAGGAAGGAAGGAAGGAAGGAAGGAAGGAAGGAAGGAAGGAAGGAAGGAAGGAAGGAAGGAAGGAAGGAAGGAAGGAATTATCCCTAGAACTTGGTGATAATTCCCACTTACATATTGAATGGGAGAAGCAAATTTCAGAGATTCATTTTATTCAGGGGTCAACATTCTTAATAATTCAGTCATTTTGATCCACAGGGCTTGGATAATGGCATGATCTGGACATGAGGAAATAATTCAAGAACTGTACTTCCATCAATGGAGAGAGATGAATTCATCCCCTGAGTTCCCACACTGCTTTTATGGGCAATTTTGCCACATCCTAGATTCCTCCAGGTTCAGTCACATGGTTTTAGGTATGTGGGATTTCATTATCCAAAATTATACAACTGAATCAGGAAGAAGCTGAGATCCATAGTGAATGCACAGGCCTAGTGGCAATGCTTCAGGGATGTAGGAGTGTGTACATGCATCACCTTGCTCAAACTAAAGAGCTATGTTCCCATCTTGAAAATCCTTAGAGTTCTTTGGCTCAAATTGTGAAAAATGAATTTTTTAATTTATTTATTTCATTTATACAGTTTAGAGGCCTGCAGACCTCTAACAAATCTCAGCAGTTTACAATTAAGGATAACAAATTATAAGATACAAAATCATGAACACCATATAACCAAAAAAAGGAACCCATCCAACAGAGTTCATCCTTCATTCTGCTGCAGAACCTGGGAGAATAGCCAGGTCTTTAATAGCTTCTTGAACGTCATCAGGGTGAGAACCATATGGAGGGATATCAAGTTTACTGCAAAACAGAGCTAGTTGCAAAACAGAACTGTAAAACAGCCATTTCATTTTTACTACTTAGCTAGCAGACAACATTTTCATCTTCCAGATCAACAGTTTTGGCTTATATTAGGCTATCTAATATTCTTTCAGAATCTTACCTACAGTGATATAATTTAGAAAAACTACCTAAATCCTGCTTTTCTTTTTCTTCTCTGTCCTAGCTAAGCAATCTCTCAATCTCTCTCTCTTTTTCTTTCTTTCTTTCCTTCCCTCCCTCCTTCCTTCCCCCCTCTCTCCCTCCCTTCCTCCCTCTCTCTCTCTCTCTCCTGTAGAGATTGTGCTTTCTTGTTCATGATGTTTCCCACTTTTTGACAGAATAGAAAATCCTTATAGTAAGATGGTTAAATTCAGCACTTCTCCTCAGCTTCTACCTTTGGACAATTCAAGTCTCCTGAGACTTGGCCATATCTTTCCATTTTCTCTTGCCAAACCTGACCCTGCTCACAAAACCTAGGACCACTTCAAAAGAGTCTTTGACAATTCTCCACAGCTAACTCACCATGGCCAACTCACCACAATCAACTTACCATGGCCAACTCACTGCAGAACCGCTCACCACAGCCAACTCTCCACAGGACAACTCAACTGCAGGGCAAGAGTTACATTAATATTAAAGAAATAGAATAGAATCATTAAAGAAAGGATGCAAAAGGAGGGCAGAATGAAATGTGAATGACAAAAAATAAAATATTTTTTTAATTTATCTTAAATAATTAAATAGAATTATTAAATTGTCCTGCAGTGAGTTGTCCCATGGTGAGTTGGTCATATTGAGTTGGCCGGGCCAAGTTGGCCAAGGCGAGTTGGCCATGGCAAGTTGGCCACAGTGAGTTGACTATGGAAAGTTGTCCCATTCTGACCTCAGAAGCAATATCCACCATGGAACATGAAAATTGGGTTAGGATCCCAAAGGGTTGATGCCGTTGACACATGAAACCTTAAGTTGTCAGTTGAGAAACCTGGACAAATGTATATTGTTTGGACACTTGCCAGTCTGGCTGAGGCAGGTTATGAAGCTGCTGCCACTAGGTCATTCACCTCTATGGAGTGTTTCTCCTGGTCCACTTGTATCTCTATACAACCCTCAGTATTCTGACATTGTTGGTGGTATTCTCAGTATCTACAAATTATTGCTGCAGGCCCATGGGAAGCAACTTTGAGATGAGAAGATTCCTGTATAGCAATAATAAATGACTTCGTAAATTGATAATCTATTGCAGGGGTGTCAAACTCAAGGGCTGGGGGACGTATCCAGCCTATGGGATGCTTAGATCCAGCCCACAGGACCATCCTGGAAACAGCAAAGGACCGGCCTGTGGTGCCTCTGTCAGCAGCCCTCCTGAGCTCTATTTTCACTGGCATAGGGTTGCAGGAAGCTGTCACAGCCAAAAACAGAGCTCGGGAGCCCATTTTTCTGGCAGAGGGCTTGGGCCATCACAGGCGCCCCTGACACGAGTGATGTCAAGCTGGCCACGCCCACCCTGGCCATGCCTACCCCGGGTCCTGAGGTGAAACACAACCCTGATGTGGCCCTCAATGAAATTGAGTTTGACACCCTAATCTATTGGATTAGATGAAATTCAAATGGTAATAATTATTCTACATAATTACGCATACTCAGTCTTCAGAATTGCATTTCCACTGTGTCTTCCAAAATTGCCCAGTGGATACTACCTTTAAATTTATAAAAGTTTGTACTTATAAAAAAAAATATAAATTAATGATTGGGATTTTTAAAACATGCAGATCAGCCTTACAGAAGTTCTTGCAAGTACTGAATTTTGGAATATTTTTTTCATAATATAAAAAAGAAACCTCTAGCACTTGCATATTTATCAAGTTTAAGAACCAGTTTTGCTAACAATTGTGTTTTTGCTATAATATTATTATCCAAAGATCGTGTAATTTTTACTAGCTACTTCAAATCTATCAGTAGACAATATGTCTCCTTGCTCTGTGGAGCAAGTTGGAAGAAATACTAAGTACACATTATGACTAACAGTTCGTCAAAAGATAAAGGATCTAAAATGTATGCAGATAATTCACTTCCAGAAATTCTTCTTCAAATATGAATTTCTCTGCATATCTTTCCAAGGAGAGGTTTATGAGGATCTTTAATAACTTCTTCAGTAGTGCAAGACCTTATCATGTAAATCATTCTTTGAAACTTCACTATCAGAGCAATAATCCAACCATTCACAAGAAAAGCTTTACAAGAACACTCTTCAGATGAGCAAAGACTATAGAGCAACAGTTCAGATCTTCAAAGAAAATTTACAGCATTCTTCATCATAATAGGTACCTAAGTAACTTCATGTTAAAATGTGCCATTCTATGCAACCGCATATCTATGAAAAGAATAGTTCCCTCATACATAACAAATATCTCTCAGAAAACATCAGCAGAATACTTCACTAGGCTCACAGTGGCCCACAAACCAACAAAATCTCTACAAAGCATGTTAAGCAAACTCAAATAACCAACAACTACTACGGAAGATGGAATATGAATTATTTACAACATATAATGCACGGATTATGAAAGCAACTATGTAGGACAAATGAGCAGCAGATTAGCAAAATGCATCCATGAATACCAGTTGGCATTCAGAAGAAACAATAAACATTTTTAACTTTATTATTCATAGACAAATTCAATAGTACATTTAACTGGGAAAATTATAACAATTTTAGATCAAGGCAAATCCAGAAATGTAAGACAAATATTAGAAGCCTGGCATTCTGAGAGATCAGCCATTAACCAATATATAGAAATAAACCCAGTTAACAAACTATTTAAAAAGGAAACAAACAAAGACCCAAAGAGGAAGCAAACAGCTTGAAGATAACTTCCCTTACCCCTACATACCCAGTAATCAATACAATAAGCAAGACACAATACCATAGGCAAGATCAATCTAAGGTGAAACAGTGCAGTCAACCAAATCTGGTAGATCAATCAGAAAGAGGTACCACTAACTACAACAACCCCCATGAAGACCTTAAGAACAAGCAGACAGATATAAAAAGCCAATAATCACCTCAAACCATTGACAATGTTACTTGGTTTAGTGTTTGTAAGAAGAAAACCAAGTTCAGTAAACACCAAGATCCCAACAAATCTTCATTTTTTAAATACAGAATAGCCTGTGAACTGTAAATACAAAAATAAAATTATAATTATATTTTAACTAGTTCCTACTTGCAACAGCCACAATTATTTGTATTCATTTTTGACTTTGTGCTTACCAGTGTATGAATTTTAGATATAATACAAAGAATCTTCCATCAGAATGAATATGTCAGCACTTTAGTGGTGTCAAGTGCCATACTCAGTTTTGCAGACAAGAAAAGCCTCATCTTCTGAAAAGAAATCTTGATAGTGTTAGAGCAATTCAGCAATAGAAAATTAAAAGTGTTTACAAGAAATGGAACTATCTATAAAAACAGTATGGCACTGGAGTGTTTTCAATACATATCAAGTGATAAACTATATGACAGTAGATAATGTTTTATGTTCTGTTGTTTGGATCACTCAGACATATCTTTTCCAGTATGCATTATTTATGGAGGCTGCAGGAATATATAACAAAAGGAAATAATATAAATACCATTTTATGTTGGCTTCTTTATAATACAAAAGAAAAAAAAATAAGTATCAACCTCTTTACACAGTTTTGTAACAGTGTAACAGTGTAACAGATCAATAAGTCTTCATCTGTAACAGACTGAGTTTATCTGGATATATAAGAGCAGACTTGACAAAACTCTAAGAAATTTTAGGAGGTAGCCGTGTGTGTATGTGTTTAAGAGCACTAAATCCCCAAACTGGGTCTGGGGAACCATAAATATTTTGTTATATATTTATAGCAAATAAAGTTCAAAAGCTTCATGTAACTTAGAAGAGGATGCAATAAAAGGAGATGTTATCTCTTTTGCTAGAGATGACAATTAATTACTGAAGGCTAGTACTGAAGAATTACTGAAGGTTACATTAAGCACTAGGAGGCCCTCCTGATAGTTTCCCCCTTATTAGGAATTGTCAGACATACATAGCCAGATTTTTTTCTATAAGGTTCAAACTAGCTTCCAATAATTGAACTCACAGATTCTTGAACTTTAAAGGACTGATTACAGTACGATAGGCTAGGCTAGGCTAGGCTAGGCTAGGCTAGGCTAGGCTAGGCTAGGCTAGGCTAGGCTAGGCTAGGCTAGGCTAGGCTAGGCTAGGCTAGAGTCGAGTCGAGTCGAGTCGAGTCGAGTCGAGTCGAGTCGAGTCGAGTCGAGTCGAGTAGAGTAGAGTAGAGTAGAGTAGAGTAGAGTAGAATAGAATAGAATAGAATAGAATAGAATTCTTTATTGGCCAAGTGTGATTGGACACATAAGGAATTTGTCTTGGTGCATAGGTTTGTGTGCTATCCATATCCTGGCAATTCTCAGAATGTTATATGCAGTCCACCCTCCCTTAAATTCTTGGTAGAGAGGAAGATTCTCTACCAAGCTGATGGAAAGATAAACGGGGTCTGAGTCTGAGACAAAAATGTAACATTAATTCACTTGATAAAGGAAAGTAAAAGGAAGCCAGTTCAGACTTGCAAGATACTGTTACTGTAGCTATACAATAAAAGTAGCACTGATCTACATGCCATTTGTCCCTAATCTGATCCACCTTGAAGGGCTGATGATAACTAATGAAAATAGGGGCAGCATTTGTTTGATTCTTGTTTCCTACTTCCCAGTAGTGGAAAGTGAGTGTTATGTTATGGAACTGTAATGGCATGTGGGAAAGATCAGAGACACTGCCAAGGGAATGGCCAGATAAGAAACAGCATACCCAGAGCTAGATAACAGGCAGGGCAACAGGCTCAGAAGAACTTTCCCTAATTTTTTGGGCTGTAAGGGAGATGGGAGAAATGTGTTTGGGGACTTGAAAGATTCTGTCAATGTAACTTTACAATAAAGTTAGAATTAGCATATCTGTTTGTATTTCTCTGTTGTTTACCCCACAGAAACTATTAACCTTTGCAAATGAACATGATAATAAATCACCAAGTTTCCTGGCATAACTTGATGGAAGATAGACACATCTAGGCTGGATTAGAATATTTAATGCTATTGAAAATGAAAGTTTACACAGAACACTTGCTTGCCCACTACATTGCAAAGAATGAGAGAAAAATGAGCACTGTATTAAGGATTGCAAAAGTAAGATTTTGGGAAAGCATTTGCAAGGAATCTAGGAAGGAAAATCATATTAAATAGACAAATTGAAGAGATTTTCTCATATGGCTTTTCCATCCCTAAAATTTGAAGATCCCAACTCTGTTGGTCTTCTGTAAGCTATTGAAGAGTTAGGTTATTTTCTTAGACATTTTGGTGGATATTAGTGGAACCTGTTGTGTGTGTTTTGTTTTATGCTATCAATAGTCTGTAAGAAGCTTGATTATTTCTTTTTAAACTCTTTGTTATTTACAGAGAATCATGACATAGCTCACTAGTGCAATTATTAATATACAATATTATATTATAGAGACCATTCAAAATGTTCTACTGTTCTGCAGAGAAACTTTTGTTAATTTCATGTTTTTATTTCCATATAAATACTAAACTCCAAATAACTAAAAGACATTTTTCTTTGTTTGATAGGAAGTTTGTCTATTTGATAATGAGGAGGAGTCTGTATTTTAATTACATTTATGCATCACTAGCCTTATTGATGAACATAAATTAGAAGATAATTCAATTTTGCCTAGATAGCTTGCCTCTAGGTTTGAAAAACAAAGTGTTCAAATCATGCAGTCTTGCCTTGCAGTCTAAAGGCTGCCATTGATAAATGTGTATATTACCACATTAAACATAAATTACCTACTTTGGTAAAGGGCTACATTCTTCATTCTCAGGAGAGATTGAAGTTTCTCTGGATTCCTTTTGGGATCAACTGGCAACAATGCCAGTTGAAAAAGAAGATGCCTTTGATTTTAGTTATTATTTTTTGCTTCCTTTAGTAGCCAAATAAATATAACTGTATTATCCTCTTTTGAGGAATAACTTAGAAGAACTAAGAAGATTGACAACATGGCAAAAATCCAAAGAATTAAAGTAATGGTCCAAATACATATTAAGTTTATCGTGCAAGATTCTGATTCAAATCATTAAACATGTGTGGCACTTAAATCTCTTTTTCAGAAACCAAATTGAAATAGACTTTAATAATTTTATTGAAGGATTTCTGGAAGTGGCCAGGCCAATAGCTGTTCAATATATAGCATTGGGAACAAATTTTTCAACTTAAATAGGATGGTGAAATATTCTATGCATACATTTTTGGTTTTATAGTATCAAGAATTTTGCCTGCAACTTCAGTTATACAAATAAATATAAAAAAATAATTACAATTTTTCAACAAACAGGCCAAAACTGTATGCCTAGAATTAGTTAACACCATGCACTGATGCAAATAACTTATATCTCCATTGATCATGAAAAGGAAAAAAATATTTCAAACAATAGTATAATCAAATGTATATTTACTGAAAAGTATGTCTAGGTTTGGTAAATATTACTATTATGACACTTTTTGCTGCATCAGTCATGATGGAAAGCTATTATCTTGGTGGAGAGAATAGGGATTTTTCTTTTAATGTAAGCTTTGTATTTAAAATAGATAGCCTTCCCTTCCACTCTCTCTCTCCTCTCTCTTTCTCTTCCTTCCTTTCTTGTCCTGGCTTTCCTTTCTAGTTGTACAAATCTAGAGCATCTTCTTTACTAAACGCTTTAGAAAACAGCAGTAAGCTATACTTTTCCCCCTCTTTTTTCCCATTAGATAATTTTCTTTGCTTTATTAGATGTTACTATCGAAAAATGAGCTAGTTTGGTGTAATGGATTAAGGCACCAGGGTAGAAACTAAGAGATCATGAGTTCAAGTCCCACCTTAGGCACAAAACCAGCTGGGTAACCATGGGCCAGTCACTCTCTCTCAGCCCTAGAAAGCAGGCAATGACAAACCACTGCAAAAATCTTGTAGGAACCTGTTCAGGCAATGCTAGGGATCAGCACTGAGTTGAACACTTGCGCACAATGTCCAATAATATGTCTTCATTTTAAAAAGTTTAGAAAAGGTTTATATTTCTAGTAAGTTTTCAAACTGCCTGATAAACCTTTGTATTCGATTGTATACATTTTCTTCAGCTTTGACGATGTGAATATTCAAACTGAAACAATATATAAAATGTATTTAACATGATTATCTGCTTCCATCCAGGGGTGGGATTCTACTGGTTTGGACCGGTTCGGGAGAATCTGCCGACAATCAGCTGGAAGAGAACCAGTTCACTCCAATGATCAGGTCAGCCCGCCCACTCACCTCTGCGCTTTACTTACCTTTATCTTCTCAGCTGATTAGAGTGGCAGAGCGGATTGCTGCGCCTCAGCTGTATTACTCCCAAATGGTAACATAGAGGGTTAGTATTTGTAAAACTGCATGCGCGCACAGCATGCGAAGCACGCAATCACTGAACCAGTTGTTAAACTGGCAGCATCCCACCACTGCTTCCATCCTACTATTGTGTAACAAGCCAAGAATTAGTTGCTAAATCAAAATTGGCTTTGGAAATCTTATTTTCAGGTTCTTTGCTGTTATCACTCCAACTCAACATTAACATCTATAAATTTAGAAAAGATGTAGATTATTAAATGAAAAATTATGGAAGATCTTAGATTCTTTGCAATATTTCTGCAAGCGATCACTAATTATGGTACATTCAGGGCCAAGTCCCTAAATTTACAGTAATTTAGAGCTTGTATAAACGAATCCTTTAAAAAGGAACCCTCTGAAAATGAGAATAATTTGCTATATGCATCCATGGACCCCAGATGTAAATTAAATACTAATTAAAATTAGATAAATAATTTTAAACAGATTAGTGCAAAATTTGGCAAGTATTAGGTTTTCAGAGTTATCCAAGAAACATCTGATATCTTTCTTTTTAAAAAATCATGTTTTCATTTTGCATAGAATATAGTTTTATTCTTCAGCACTGACTTGATGCATTCAAATTATTCATTTCCGTACCCTGTTGATCCAATGAGAACTGCAAACTTCATCCTGAGCTGATCTTGAAAGAGCTTCCTTTCATGAACAGAGGCAATTTCCTCCCACAAATGGCATAAATTATGATAACTTTATATAACTAATTTCACCAGAAGTTCATCATTCTGATTCAATATAAAATCCATGGTACTGGCAATTTAACCCCTTTGAAATCAAAGCAAATAAAAATAATTACTATATTGTGCTGCCATTTTGTTGTGTACTACCCAGTATCTTTCAGTGAATAAAGTTTTACATTCTGAACTTAGGGAAAAAAATGCTTTCTAAAAACAATCATATTTATTGCAAACCTATTGCAGGCGAAGACAAAAGAACAGAAACAATTTCAGTTCAGTTTTGCTATGGGTTAATGGCATGGCTGTTTGTATTTGAAGGATTTCTCCTCCTTTCAGGGAAAAAATAGAATCCAAATTGCATCAAAATTAATTGGCCATAATAACTTATTTTTTTAATAGTTTATATTAATTGAAGCTGCATTGTAGCTTTGTTCATTTTATTGGTATTTTGGATATTAACTCTCTTGTGCTAACTGGGTTGCTGGAATATAATTTTCCTCTCTTCCTGTTGCTAGGCAATAAGAATTCAAAATATTTTCTGTTGACTGCATCCACATTATATTGGGATGGGAAGAAATGCAATAGAAAAGTGGGAATGTAAAATATTTATTTGAGTTCCATTATCTCTTAAAGGGAAGTAGTTATTTGATTTTGTTTAAAAAAATAAACGAATATTTTATTACCCTGTTTCATTTGTTGTGCATAATATACTTCCTACAACATGCCAAGGGTAGATAAAGTAAGGTACACTCTAAATTAACCATCATTACAATTACTCCTTGATTTACAAACATTTGACTGGGGACCACTTGAAGTTACAATGGTGCTGAACAAAATGACTTAAAGCCAGCCTCACTCTTACAACCATTGCAGTATCCCTACAGTCACATGATCAAAATTCAGGCACTTGGCAAACAGTATGTATTTTGAACATTTACAGCATCCCAAGGTCACATGATCATTATTTGCAACATTATCTGCCAATCTGGGGGAAGCCAGATTCTCTTAATGACCACATAATTCGCTTAACAACCACAGTGATTTGCTTAACAACTATGACAAAAAAAAGTTGTAAAATTGGTCATGACTCACTTAACTTAGCAACACTTTACTTAGCAACAAAAACTTTGGTCCCATTTGTGGCCATTAAAGACTACCTGTAATATAATTTGGAACACAGGATTTTCTATAGTTTCAGTATTGGATGCATTGATTGTGTTATATGCCTTCTGAAAAGAAAGAGTAGGAAAATAGATTAAATTCACCTCAGAAAGATTTTGTTATTTAATTATGTAAGCTGAGCAAGCAGATATTGTTCCTATCTCTACCTCCATATTCCATAAACAGAAATGCCAATAATATCTTTAGAATTCATAAGAAGATGAAAAAGATTCCAGGGTTTATGATAGGAGATAAAATATAGGTTTGTGTGTATGTTCAATTTTTATCACATCTTTTCTCTATGAGTTTAAGGCAGTTTACATAGAAAATCTTCCTTCATTTTATCCTCACAGCAACAATTTTATAAAGTAGATTTCTCTGAGTGCAGGTGAAGGGAGTCATCTAATGAGTTTCCGTAGGTAAGCACTAACTTCTACTTCAAAATCTTAACTACTATATTTCATTGCTTAAATTGATTTAAAATGTACATATTAAATGGTTTCCTCCCCCCTTCTCCTTTTGGCCAGTTTCTTGTCAGGAAATTTGATACTTTTCACCTATTCATTGCTGAGAAATGCCTAACGTCATTAACAAGTTGATTAATAAATATTCCATGTAAGTATATATGGAGGAACCAAACGTGCATATAAAAATAATAGTGCGTAACAATAAGTGTTCTATTGCCTGTTTATTTAGTTTAATAACTGTCTGAATACTGAGAGCTCTTAATGGTTTACAGTAAAACTTAATTTAAAACCTAAGCTATTAAAATCAATTAAAACAACATTTTAAATCAATTATAATCAACAAGTAAAACCCTGTTTTAAAAATTGTGTTTAGGGACTTTCGAAAAACCAGGAAGTTCATTTTAAAGAATTGGAGTACATCAATAGTTGGATTCAAATCCTGTTGCTACCGGTTTGCTTGTGGGCATGCGCGTGCTTGCACGTGCATGTGACGCTTCTGCGCATGTGGGCAGGTGGGCGGAGATTCCTGCTGCCGCCACTACCAGTTCACCCGACCCAGGACGAACCGGTAGTAACCCACACTGGAGTGCATACAAAGAAAATCCAGCCTAGAATTGGGGTGCATACAAAGAAAATCCAGCCTAAACCATTTTAAGATGAAGCACTGAGAACCACTGAGAAAGTTAGTGAACTTCCTTTCATGAAAAGAAGAATGCATTATCTCAAGGAAGCTAGACCCAAGCAAAAAAATAATAACAACCCATATTTGGAAACAAAATGGCCACCAGTAGAATGTTTATAATGTTGTAATTTGTTCTTTTTGAATCCTTCCAGAGTTCATCCAGACTGATCAGTTTCAAGGTTCCAGGTTACATACAAAGATAGCCCTTCATTCAAGCTTATTAAAGTAATCAGTCCTGAAGTTTGCTAGTATGGGCATAGATTGAATTTATATTTTTGTCAGGGGTGGGGTGGGTAAGAAACGTGATTTGTGAGAAAAAAATAGTAATTGACTTAGATATGTATTAACATTTTATCAGTAAAAAGTAACATTCCAAATGTGTTCAAACAAAGTAATTTTATTAATATAAGCACAAGTGTTGCAAAATAAATCCAGTTATTTTTTATTTTACCATTTTTAGACTGCCATTATTTTACAAAACCCCTTGCTGCTTTTCTGTTCAATAATAGAACCACCTATATTACCACAGGGGATTAAAACCAATATTCCACAATGTGCACTAACAGCAACAGACTATTTTATATTTTTATCATTTATTCTCTTTGCCTTCTTGAAGTTATTGTGCATGGAAAATGTGGGCATAAAGAACTTGAAATAGAAGATAATTAAAAATGGGAGCTTAAATCAAGATGATTGTTCAGGCAATCAGCTTTAAAGGAAGTTTTAATATACTTCCCTATTTATACCAATTTTATATTAGCTATATATTATTTAATATCAGACAGTGGGATTCTTTCAAAATAAAATACTAAATAGTGAGCTACTACATTTGCCTAGATAATAAATTTTATAGCATTAGAATTAGAGATGATTTGCACGAGTTGATTTTTCCTTTCTGTAGAGATATTTCAAAGGTTGCATGAAATGAAGTTTCTTCTCTGATCCATATCTCTGTGTGTAAAAGTGGGCAATTCAACTTGCTTCATGAAATGTAATCTCATGGAGCATAACAGTAAAATCCATTTAAATTAAAATCAAAGTAGACTGTTCCTAAAGTGTCGTTCCTATCCTTTGCTTTTACTGTCAGATAAATTCTGTTATGATCTAGAGGTTTTCTGGACTTTTGCAGGTCAGATCCAATACTTCGGATTTAAAAACAGAAAAAGCAAGTGATTGCATGCCTACTGTTCCTATTTTTAAATAAGTACATATCTCCCTGATTTCAGAGGAACTTGTTCCAAAATATTTGACTAATATGTGAAAACAAGATAAGTACTTCATTCTGTGTTCACCATATTTTTTGGGGAGAACCAATGTTTATTCTGGAATGGGCAGGCTTGGGTTCCCTTCTAGGAGGAGCTAAGAAGATAAATTACAGTGAGGTATTATAAAGGCTTATTAAGCTTCCCCCCTAACAAATTGGAACAGAGAGATAGGTGCCAGATGACCATAAAATTGAGGTATGGCAAAGCATCCATGACCCTGAACTGCAACTTCTCCTTGTACATACAAATGAAGTAGGAGTTTTGTTTGCTTCACATTAGGACTGTCTTATTTGAGAGGATAGTTTGAGTTGTCCTTTCCAGTACAAAAGGCTCATCCCTGGATACAGAAAAAAACAGTTACACTTTGATTGAAAATAGCCTCCAGACTCCAATCATGATTATAAAAGTAACATAGAAGAAATTAGTTGGCTTGTTTTTAAAACTTCAGGATTTCTCTTTGTCTCTATCCTAATAGAGAAAGGCTTGGATGTATATATTTCTCTCCTTTCATAGATTATCCACCACCTGAGTTCCATTATCAATGTCTTACTAGCTAGCTTTGTTAGTTTCAGTGTGGTATGAAAGTGACTTTAAAAGATATTACCCTTCTTTTATTGAGTCTAAGATTAATATCTCAACTTTTTCAATCAATAGAACCATAATTTGGTCCAAAAGCTAAGTTTCCATTACGGATTTTTTGGATTCCGTTCCCCCTCCTGAGCAATCAATGAGAAGGAACAACATGAAAGGAACAACATATCTGAAACCAGCTTATTTGGAGGAAGGGAAGATTTTATTGTAGGAAGACGCCAGCTAAAATAGATGACTTCAAAAGCTGGGAAGAAATTAAATGTGTTGAGAAAGAAAGTATAGCTAGAAGCAGTGATAGGCTAGAAGTTATTACAAGCACTGGGAAAAGCTACATTATCCTTCTTCATCCCAATTTTGAAACAGTGATTTTTATACTGTTTCAACATTGGAAATACACAGATACATGCACTTGAACAAACAGAGGGATAAAAAAAGTAAATTCAATGCATTCCATTGCATTATTTTCCAAACTATCATTTTTTTTTATTTACCATAAATAAATATAAAAATGTGTTACTAGAGAACTGAACCTTAAGATCTTGCTCAGTTCTAAGAATATGTGGTTTGGATACGTTATTTTAGAAATACTCAAGTAAGGGAAGTCGGCTAAAGTAATTGATGTCATTATGTCATATAATATTTTCAAAATACCGATAATATTTTTTTTTCTTTTAGATACCGATAAAATATATTCATATAACACTAAGAATTATTTTGCATAGTAAAACTGTTTTGAAATTTTCAGTTTTAAAATATGATTATTAATTTTGTTCTGCATTTTTGTGTCATTGCATTGTATATATGTGAGTGGCTCAAACAATGAATGTATAACTGCTCCAACTTGTTAGCAATATTAACTCTCATGTTATAGTTTTAGGATGACAGATCCAAAAGATTTTAAACAGATTAGGGTTTCCTTTTCTCTTCAATGTGTTTATATCAGTCTTAAACTGAAGCACAAATAGCTACCACAAACTTTCCTATAAAAATGACAACAGTCAATTTCTTGAAGACAGTAATCTTAGCCAGTAAATATTCATTATAATTCTCATGGATATACCTATTGAAGGCTAATTGAAGTTGAGATTAGTCTCACAGTGAAGTTAAACGACTTCAAAACGGGATTGCTTCCCTTTCTATTATAATCCCCGGATTTCAGTGAACAGCAGTCTAAATGATTTACAAATGAATATATATTATGTGAAATTAATCAGAAATTAAACACACTGAAGACTTTCTTCAGATTATTCCAAATGGGGTCAACTGGATTAGGTCTGCAAGTAACAATTTTATTCACTCTATATAAGTACATTACTCAGGGTTGGGCTGATACCGTAGTAGCTGGTTATTTCCATTGACCAAAGAAAAACAAAAGTTAAGTGTTTTACACGAATTCAGTTTTTTTTCCTTCTACCTTTCTTTGCTCTTATACTGTTATTAGCAGTTTGATTTTTAGAAAGCACTAAGAAAACTGTCAGGAGATAAGAATCAGCTCTGGGTAATGTCAGCTGGTAAAGGGGCAGAAGAAATTAAAAAGAATAACCATGCTAACTTTTGGTGAAGTGTTTAATTAGGATTGTCCTGTTTGTATTTCATATATAATATCTCTTCTATATATTATGTATAAGAGCTATTGTAAATATGTGTTATTTCAGCAAGTCTAAAATTATGAAAGGATGTAGTATTGTCATTATTCAAATCATAATAATCATTTATTATGTTTTCTTTTACAGATAAACATATGGTGGCAACTCTTGATATTCTTTTAAAGATTCCCTGACATATTTTAACTTAATTATTGACTAGGATTTTATTAAGTTTGTTGCTGCAAATGATTGACTAGAATACACTGTCAAAAATTTCCAACAGTTTCTTGTACTAGATGTACTCTCAATTTTCTGTGTACCTCTTTTATAGGAATTGTGATGTTGCATTTTCGGTAATTAATAGGTGACTCTCAGTATACATTCCAACAGCTCCTTTGCTTATACAATCAAAATTTCTCTACCCCCTTTAATCTGAAAGTTTCATATAACAGTGAGTGAGTTATTGTTGGACAATAGATGTGATTTTCTCATACTAGCAGTCAATATTATGTTTTAATTTACAATAAAATTAATATAATTGAGAAGTAGAAAGGAATATGATGACTATTTTTGGTTTTCCATAACTATTACCCTCCCCTGTACCATCAAAAATTCAAAGAAATATGGAATTAGCTAGATCAAAGTATCAGGCTTTAATCATTTATCTAAAAGAAAAAAGCATTTCTTCATAAAAGGCAACAAGAACAATGTGCCTGCTAATTCACGAAAAGGTTTATATTGGAAAGGTCTATATTACAGACAATGTGACTATGTTTGGAGGCCTTTCTTGGGTTTTTCTCTTCCATATTATCATTTCAGGCCTGAACAAACAGAGGTCTGTGAAATGTCATCATTTTTGTTTCCAGGTATTTTGGGTATATTTTTGTGTTTTTCATCTTGGCCCTAAATGGATACCAGCAGAGATATACAGATGGACACACACACACACACACACACACACACACACACGTACTGAATTAGATTCATTATAGAAAGTGGGAGACTGTGAGTTCTAGTCCGGCTTTAGGCACAAACCAGCTTGGGGTAATCATTTTCTCTCAGTTCTAGGAAGAAGATAATGGCTAAACTACTTCTCAAAAGCCTTGCCAAGAAAACTCCAGGGACTTGTCCAGGCAGTCCCTTAGAATTGGACATGATTGAATTGGAAGAAAAAAAATGTCTATTTTCTTCACTCAATTAGTGTTGATGATGTTTTTGCAAAACAGAATGGAAAGGTCTGAATAATTTTTCTCATCAAAGTAGCAAATTCTATTATACAAAGTGGAGCCATTCTCTCAGATCAAGAATGCTAATCACGCTTTGGGTCATACTGTAAGTTTATTATTACTAGCCAGCAAGCTCTTTACTAATACAAGCAATGTGTAATGTGTCACTAGCACTTAGTATCTGTAATCAACCCTGATGCCTAGTAGGGAAAATACTTGTAGAGTATAAAATGATGCTTGTTTTGATTGCCTAGTCATGCAAAATAAAATGACATGAAAATGAATTTCTATTAACAATAATGAACATTTGACTTAATTTTCAGCTTCCTTAAACATCAGAACAAAAAACTGAACTATGAAGAAACATAAGTACAGAATTTAGAATCAGTATTTATGAAGGTCACATTTCTGAAAAATAGGAACAAGGTAAACATTTTTTCTACACTATTATAAAATGTTAATCCCCATCAGGGTTTTCTTCTAGAGTGATAATGAGAGCAGATCCATTAGACTGCAAATTGAAAGCCCCAACTATCCCCTATTTCTCTGTATATTATGTGACAATCTAAAAATAGTGAATTCACCTTAAATGAGCTGATTCTGGATCCAGATTTCCTATATAATAGTATAGTTTCTTTGCTATGTTCTGTTGTACCCATATAATATTCTTCATGTAACTGGAACTAGCCTGCCAACAAAATAGCTTTTCAGATGATTATTTTTATTTTCCAACACAGTGGAGATGAATTATGATTTCAGAAAAGCCACATTCACGTCAGTCAACACCAGAGATGGGTTTCAGCAGGTTCTGACCAGTTCTGGAGAACCAGTAGCAGTAATTCTGAGTAGTTCGGAGAACCGGTAGTAAAAATTCTGACTGGCCCTGCCCCCATCTATTCTCTGCCTCCCAAGTCCCAGCTGATCAGGAGGAAATGGGGATTTTGCAGTAACCTTCCTCTGAAGTGGGGAGAGACTGGAGATTTTACAGTATCCTTCCCCTGCAATGCCCACCCAGACACCCCCACCGCGCCATGCCACACCTACCAAGCCACACCCACAGAACCGGTAGTAAAAAAATTTGAAATCCACCACTGATCAACACTAATATTCTAGCATTTAAAAAGGGTGAGGTAATAATTCAAAATCAGAAAATATAATGTACTGCTTAATAAGTGTATCCTATGTAGAATATTTCTCCATTCAAGCAGACTATTGATGGTGATTTGCCTCCATTGTTTCTTAATAGTGTGCAGACAGAGCTTTTCTTAATCTTACCTGAAATAAAACATGAGACAATAAGAGAATTCTTAATATATTATTGAAAATGTCTAAGTCATCTAGAAATTGAAGGTATATATTTTAATAAAAGAAAATATAACAGATCATTCTTTTTTTCTGAATGTTCTAAAGAAGAAATCTGAAGTAATTTGATATGGGTAAGTAAGATAGGAATTTATCCAGATTTTCAGTTTTTTTCTAAATGGGAAGAAAAGGATCCAGCATTTCTAAAATCAAATATGGAAAGAAGTGGAACAATCTAGTTATAGAATTTAGAAGATTTGGCTAAGTTCAAAGGTTGTCATTTTTTACCCTCCTAATAATTACATAGGAGACAGGGGCTGGTTCCATTATACCAGAAATAATTATGCTTAAATTCTATCATAAATGGAATTAATTGCATTTATAATTATATTTTAAAATGAATAGAGGATAAAGTAAAACTAAGAATTTTTTCATTCTCTACATATTTGCATATACCTTACATATAATCTAGTAAATATTAGTATTTTGGCTTTTATATGAAATTCACAAAAATTAAATCATAACATACAATGCAATACAATCAACACAGAAATCTAACCCTCAAATCTCAAAGTTAAAATTTCATTTCTTTATCATTCAAAATGTCCAAGAGTGGTTTCAAAGGAATCAATGTCTATGGAGTTTCTCAATCATCCAGGTCATGGTTTTCCCAAAAGTGCTTTTCGAAAGGCAACCGGACATTCTTGTTTTTTTTTCCTTGAAGACATTTTGTTTTTTTATCTAAAATTCTTAGATTATTTTTCCAAATAAAATTATTAAGAACTGTAGATGTACAGTAAAAATAAAAGTCAATGCAAAGTACAAAAAATACAAACAGAAAAAAATATAAAACAAGAAAAAGTGCGTATGAAAAAGGAAAGAAAGGAAAAAGGGAAAGAGAAAGGAAAGAAAAAAAAGAAGCAATTAAAATGTTACATTAATCAATTTTTGTTAGCAAAAGTTCTGTAAGAGCACCCAGATATAACTATTTTCTTCTTTTAACCATGATCAAAAAAGCCAATCTTATAAATCATCCCTGATTTTTTAAAAAAATTCTTTGATTCCTTCAAAAAGAGTCCCAGAAGTAATTTGCTGCTCTACTGTGTTTCAAAGTGAAATTCCTTTAAAATTTTAACAGATTTCTCTTATATCCATAAGTAAAATTTATTTTTTTGCTCTTCACATCTAAAAAAGTCCTCCCAAATCTTAGCAAAGTTGTTTTGTATTTCCAAAGGGGGAAAAATATCCAAACCAGTTTTCTGATTTCATGTATGTTCATCTCCCTTAGGGAATTAATCATCCTTCAGATCCATTTAAATTACATTTAAATCCCCCTTCAAATTAATTTCATAAATAGCCACTGAAACTCATTCTTGTTTTACAACTTCATTAGAACACACACTATCAATTTTATCAAGTGTGAGATCCATTCTGTCTAAAAGCTGAAAGATATTGCAGTAAGGATTTCTGTTCCTTTTTTAAAAAAATCCTCCTGTTCTAGTGTCCAGCCTTCAAGGTCTCCTTATCATTAAAAATGAAAACAATTCCCATTTTCCCACGAGAAAACATATTCTAAACAATTCAAAGCTATAATTCCAAATTCCTCTACCCCCTTAATTCTTAATAACTTTCCAAATTCCATATCCTATGATGGTATGTGCTAGTGGTGGGTTGCCGCTGGTTTGGACCAGTTCTATAGAACCAGTAGTAAAACTGGCAGGAGGCTCCGTCCACTGACCCTGACGTCATCAGAAGCGATCTGCGCATGCGCGATCCTGTTGCAAACTGGTAGTAAAGTTAAGTAGAACCCACCCCTGGTATGTGCCCTTAGGGAAGGGGAGGGGGGAATCTCAGCAGAAGCAGCATGATCTACTCCTGAGGAGTAGCTGTTTGGAGTCAGACAGAATAGTCTCAATGATCTCTCCTTTGTTCTGGACAAATTATGCCAACTTGGATCCAGCATAGAGCTGTGACTTCCCTCATCTTGTTAGCTAACAAAAAGCAGTAAGATGCCATGGCACTTACATAAAGCGTCCATTAATTCTTAAATTTTGATTTTTGTTTTCCTGTAAAATGTAATAATTAGATTATATGCATATTTCAGTTTTTAATTTTTGTTTTTAATGTATTTTGTTTGTTTTGTTGCTGCGGCTATAAGTTGTGTGTGTGTATATTTCTTTCTTCAAAAAAGAATATTTTTTTTAATTTACATTTTTTCCCCCTTCATAAATGCATTTTAGCAAAGTACTTTAGGCCAGTTCCATTCATGGCACACAAATTTCACAGCAATTTCAGAAATTTTTATTTCCAGGTTGTTCCTAAGTTGTTCTGTCATTTCCCCCCCGCTTTCCTTTATCAAACCACTGTTGCTCCATGTTTCTTTTTACTTATAAAAAATTATTTATTGATATAATCCCAGCTAATGAGAAGAAGTACATATTATTATGTGAATATCACAACCTCACATACCAAAATAGATATATTGCCACACTGATAAAAAAAGCTCTCAATCTTCCTGTCTTTTATAGGGGCAAAGAAAAAGAATATGTGAGGTCCTTGGTGCTCTCTGAGCTTGCTTGTTTTCTTGCAGACGCTTCATTACCCAGACTAGGTAACATCATCCAAGATGATATTATCTATAAACCAAGAAAACAAGTACGCTGAGAGAACATCAAGGACCCCTCAGGTCAACCCTGAACTACAAATATTCTCCTTTATTAAAAAGAATGTTCCTCTATTACAAAAGCCATACAGGTATTTTGCTGTACTGTGCACTGAACGGAAAACAAACATTTTTGTACTACGCTACATACAAAGCACAAAACTTTTATATATAATGTCATATAGTTAGTTAACATCCACATTACTGCATAATATGAGACAAGTAATTTTTCCTCTGCAATTCCACATTGACTTATTCCTGGGTTTTTTAAAAAATAACTTTATTGGTTTTCCAAAAATATACAAAGTTAAAAGATAAACAGAAAATTAGAAAAAGAAAACGGCTTGGAAAGGACTAAAAGTAAAAGTTCAGAAAAGGAAAAAAGAAAGAAGTAAAGAAAATAGGAAAAGAATTATCTCTGGCTTTCCAGATATAGGAATACACCAAACACTTACTCTAAGGTTAACATTTGTCTACATTATTTCAATAATTCCAAATAATACTAACCATCAAATCCCCAAAACAATTTTTCAGTTCTTTCATTTTCTTGCACAATGTCTAATAATGGTTTCCAAGTAGAAATAAAATTTACCCAATTTTTTTCTTTCATCAAAGCTGTCAGTTACACCATCTCTCGCAATTCCACCAGCTTTACAGTAGACTCATTCTTGTGTTTTCATGAAAACTTGTGAAATGAATAAGCCACAAGAATAAAAATAGGCTTATTTTTGAGGGTTTTTTTCATGGTTTTATAGAGCAAAAGAAATATGTTCTGATTGCTGGATGGCATCATCTCTTTTCCCCATCTATAAATATCTGGCCAAAGCCATAATGTCAAGAAAATAATGTCACATGCTTCACAAGGTCATAATGCAAATGTGGAAGGTCATGTTTTCAAAATATGCTTGATGATATGATGATCCATGAAATGTTACTTGCTTCCTCCAAAACTCTATCCCACTTAGGAACATTGCCCACATTTTATTTTTATTTTTTATTTTATTTATTTTGTGGAGTACATATTAGATAATATATATAAGTATAAGCATGAACAGAATACATAAAATGAATACAATTAAAGGAAACATTAGGACAGGGATGGTAGGCACGCTGGTGCTCTTATGCACGCCCATTACAGACCTCTTAGGAATGGGGTGAGGTCAACAGTAGACAGTCTTAGGTTAAAGTTTTGGGGGTTTGGGGATGAGACCACAGAGTCTGGTAGTGCATTCCAGGCATTAACAACTCTGTTACTCAAGTCATATTTTCTGCAATTGAGTTTGGAGCGGTTCACTTTAAGTTTGTATCTATTGTGTGCTTGTGTATTGTTGTGGTTGAAGCTGAAGTAGTCATTGACAGGTAGGACATTGTGGCAGATGAATTTATGAGCTATGCTTAGGTCATACCGAAGGTGGCGTAGTTCTAAATTTTCTAATTTCTATAAATTTTCTAAATTTCAAGAATTTCAAGTCTGGTGGCATAAGGTATTTTGTTGCAAGCAGAGGAGTGGAGGACTCTTCTTGTGAAATATTTCTGGACACGCTCAATTGTATTACTGTCTGATATGCAGTGTGGGTTTCAGACAGATGAGCTGTATTCGAGAATTGGTCTAGCAAATGTTTTGTATGCTCTGGTTAGTAGTGTAATATTACTGGAGAAGAAGCTACGCAAGATTAGGTTTACAATCCTTAATGTCTTTTTGGCAATGTTGTTACAGTGCGCTTTGGCACTTAGATTATTTGATATGAGTACTCCAAGGGGAATGCCTCCTGCTCGTTTAGCCTTTACCTTCTCATGACCTGCTTTATTAGTAGTTGTGATTGCTCAAGCTAGTCAAAATAGTACAAACTATTATTGCTTTTCCTTTCATGACATTTGGTGCTTGCTACTGTAATTATCAAAGGGAAATTTGGATGGCAAAGAGCAATAATCTTTAAATACGTGTGACAACTTCGAAACGGATTGGGCCTGTTGCAGCCGTTTTCTGTTTCTCAGCTTGACACACTTTGGGGCAAGGAGGGAGCTTTGGAATGTCAGACCAGACATCAACAACTTTCTATGTCGTGGTAACCAAGGTCATCCTACCAGGTGCTGGCCAGAGACTGAAAGAGTTACCAAGGAGATCCCAGGACACCTAATTGGACAATGTGATCTGTGACAAGGAGGGAGAGAGCTGTCTAATCTTTAATTACACTGAAAGCATGGAAAATAGCCAGAGCTGGTTTGTTTTTCAACTGTGCAGAAATGATGTACTCAATAAAACAGTCCTTTGAGGAGAAGGACGCAAGGAAAGCAAATAAATTTTGGTTACAAATTCATATATGGTTAGAAAAAATGGTTGGACAACATATAGCGTTCAAGCCAGAATTATTTCTATTAGGCATTATAACAGATAGATATGATAAAGGGACAATATACCTAATACTACACATCCTGACTGCGGTAAGCATGTTGTATGCGCAGCAGTGGAAAAGTGAAAACACCCCTTCAGAAGAGGAAATAATAAGGAAGATAGTAGTTTGTGCAGAAATGGACAGACTAACGTTAAAAATAAAAGACAAAGGAGACACAGACTATTATGACACGTGGAATAGATTCTATCAATGGCTAGAAGCACGAGGTGGAAGTCAGAATATGAAAAAATTAGGCTAGGCAGACCTGGAATGAGATACTATATATGTATCATTGTATTAGAATGAATATGATGGTCAAAAATAATTGTACAACACTAGCACTGTTTAAATAGTATACATTCCGCACATGTCCAAGATGGCAGTGCCTGCCTGAATCGCGGCTTGAGGATGGTGGCCTATTTACCTTTTAGGTCCTTTTAAGGGTCGGTTTGAAGATCTCCGACCCCTGGCCCGGCTAGGGGAACTCTCTACCAGCCGGTTGAGGGCTTTTGCCCCCCAGGACATTGAGGCTGGGTGATGAAAATGGCGTCGGCGTCAGCGTCAGTGATGTCTGGTATGGCGGCATGGCGGATCATAGCAGCTGGGCGGTGATGGCGGCATTCCTCGAGCTGGAGTCTGTTCAGAGGTTGGAGCAGCAGTGGCGGCAGGTCTGCTGGGGTTGTCTGCGGCACGGCAATAGCCCCAGGCCCTGGGGTTTTTCTGGGTGCCTTGGGGCTTGCCGGACTCCATGGAGAGCTCTGGGACGCTGCCAGAATTTTTTGTCTAGCAGGGGCAGCGGCAGCGGCAGTGACGGCTGTGGCTGCAATGGTGACTGTCGGACAATGGCGGGGAGGAGAGCATCAGCTGTCAGCCCTACTGATGTGGTCAACGGGGTCAACATGGCAGAGAAACATCTACTGTCCGGGATTGGCTAGGACCTTGCGTGAGGGCTACCCAGCTGATGGGTCACTGGGAGGCCTCCGTTTGGATTTCGGGGGCTGGAGGTTGGAGGCCATCTACCCCCTATTTTCCATCATTTCCCCTTTTGCATTTTTTATTTTATTTTTATTTTACTTGAAATTTATATACCGCCCTTCTTCCTGGGAACTCAGGGCGGTGTACAGCCAGATAAAAACACATAATATAAACATTAAGAACAGATTAAAAGGAAATATCTCAATTTGGCCAAAAATTAAAAAACACACAAATTTAAAATCATTTAAAAGGATTTGTTAGGCCAGCCCGGCTTGTTGGAAAAGGAAAGTTTTAAGGGCATGGCGGAAGGCACGGAGGTCTTGGATTCTCCTTATCTCTGGGGGCAGCTGATTCCAGAGGGTGGGTGCCCCCTAAGAGAAGGCCCTCCCCCTGGGGGTCACCAGCCTGCATTGCTTGGCTGATGGCACCCCGAGGAGGCCCTCTCTGTGGGAACGCACGGGTCGATGGGAGGTCGTTGGTGGCAGAAGGTGGTCTTGGAGATAACTAGGTCCTATGCCATGGAGCGCTTTAAAGGTGGTAGCCAACACCTTGAAGCGCACCCAGAAGACCACTGGGAGCCAGTGCAGCTCACGCAGGAGCGGTGTTTTGCGGGAGCACCATGCAGCTCCCGTAATTACCCACGCAGCCGCATTCTGGACCAGTTGGAGCCTCCGGGTGCTCCTCAAGGGGAGCCCCATGTAGAGAGCATTGCAGTAGTCCAGGCGAGAGGTGACGAGGGCATGAGTGACTGTGCATACGGAATCCCGATCAAGAAAGGGGCGCAACTGGCGAATCAGGTGAACTTGACAAAAGGTCCCCCTGGCAACAGCTGTCAAATGTTCCTCCAAAGACAGCTGCATATCCAGGAGGACTCCCAGATTGCGCGCCCTCTCAACGGGGGCCAAAGACTCGCCGCCCGATAGTCAGCGATGGAGTCAGCTGACTATATCGGGATGCCGGGAACCACAGCCACTCAGTCTTGGAAGGGTTGAGCTTGAGCTTGTTCCTCCCCATCCAGATCCGTACAGCTTCCAGGCACTGGGACATCACTTCAAGGGCATCTCTGGGGTGGCCTGGGGTGGAGATGTATAGCTGGGTGTCATCAGCGTACTGGTGGTATCTCACCCCAAAGCCACGGATGATCTCGCCCAGCGGCTTCACATAAATGTTGAACAGAAGGGACGAGAGGACCGACCCTTGTGGCACTCCACAGATGAGAGGCCTTGAGGTCGACCTCTGCCCCCCTGCCAACATGAACTGCGACCGGTCTGAGAGAAAGGAGGAGAACCAACGTAACACAGTGCCCCCCATCCCCAACTCTTCCAACTGGTGCAGCATGATACCATGGTCAATGGTATCAAAAGCCGCTGAGAGATCTAATAGGACCAGAACAGAGGAGCAACCCCTGTCCCGGGCCCTCCAGAGATCATCAACCAACACGACCAATGCCGTTTCCGTACTGTGCCCAGGCCTGAAACCCGACTGGAACAGGTCTAAATAAGACGTTTCCTCCAGGAATTGTGGAAACTGTTGTGTGACCACACTCTCAACAACCTTCACCACAAAGCGAAGGTTGGAGACAGGACGATAGTTAGCCAATACTGCCGGATCCAGGGACGGCTTCTTGAGGAGAGGCCTCACCACCGCCTCTTTCAAGGTAGCGGGGAAGTGACCCTCACTTAACGAAGCATTGATAATTCCCTGGAGCCAGCCTCGGGAGACCTCCTGGGAAGCCAGTACTAACCAGGAGGGACACGGGTCCAGTAAACATGTGGTCACATTAAGTCTCCCCAAAATCCTGTCCACGTCATCCGGAGTCACAGAGTCAAACTCTTCCCAGATAACATTCTCAAGACTATTCCTCGTCATCCTGCCCCGATCTACCCAGTCAGAGTCCAAATCCTGCCAGATCTGAGCGATTTTGTCATACAGATATCATCCGAAATCCTCAGCCCTGCCTCCAGAGGGTCCTCCCGCACTCCCGGTTGAAGCAGGGAGTGGGTCACTCTGAACAGGGCCGCTGGACGATTCTCTGATGACGCAATAAGAGCGGACAAGTAATTGGACTTTGCCGCTTTTATCGCCACTAGGTAGGTCTTAATATGCGACCTTACCAGTGTTCGATCAGATTCGGTGAGACTGGCCCTCCAACCATTCTCCAGGCGTCTTTTCCGGCGCTTCATCTCCCTCAGCTCCTCAGTAAACCAAGGAGCCGCAAGGGATCGGGACTGGGTCAGAGGCCGCAAAGGCACGACTCAATCTAAGGCTCCGCTAGCGGCCTGATCCCACCAGGTCCCCGACCGAGTCCTGAGCTAGAACCTCAGGAAATGGCCCAAGCTCCGTCTGGAATCTATCAGAATCCATCAGGCACTTGGGGCGGACCCATCTTGTAGGCTCCGCCTCCCTGCGGCGGGGTGTAGCGGTTCGAAGATCTAGGCGAAGGAGCGAGTCGTCAGACCATGACAAGGGTTCCATGTCTATATCCCCTATAACAAGGCCACTCAACCACTGGCCAGAGACGAAAATCAAGTCCAGAGTATGACCCCCCCTGTGAGTGGGGCCATGAACTAACTGGGTCAGGTCCATGGCCGTCATGGAAGCCATGAACATCTCAGACGTCTCACCAATGGATGGCAGGTTGAAATCACCCATGACCATAAGCCTGGGTGTATCAACTGCCACCGTGGCTATCACGTCGAGTAGCTCGGGCAGGGCCGTTGCCACGCGGCAGGGAACCAGGTACGTGAGCAAAAGGCCCATCTGAACCCCATGACCCCATCTCACAAAGAGGGTTTCACATCCGGCAATCTGTGGCACAGTGGTTTCCCTCGAACCAAGATCTTCTTTAATAATAACCACCACCACCCTCCCCTCCCCTGTGCCCTTGGCTGATGAAATGCTCTGAAGCCCGGTGGGCACATCTCAACCAGGGGGACCCCTCCCTCCGGGCCCAACCAGGTCTCAGTAATAGCTGCCAGGTCCGCTCCCCCCTCCTGTATAAGATCATGAGGGGGCCCTTATTAACCACGGACCTGGCATTGCATAACATCAGCCAGAGGCCCAGGTCCTGAGTATCTAAGCCACCTAGTATCTGAGTGGAGTCTTGGGGACCGAGGCGCGCAATTGCTCTCAAACAGCAAGTGCGCACCCCCAGCACATGATATGGTCCCCTACTCCCGCCATATCTGCCCCTCCCATTCACCGTGCTGATGGAAAATTCCTCTTCCAGATAGTCCTCCAGCCCCTCCCCAATCCCTCGACTCGCACCCTCCAGGCCGTCCCCCTGTGCCGGGCTCAGCTCTGACCTTAGTGGGTTCGTTCCCCCAAACCCCTTGGTCTTCCTCCCAGTTCCCCTTAAAAAATCATTATTTCCATCCCTCCTCCCGGGTCCCCTTAAAAATTTCATTAAGAATTTGCGTAGAAAACCCCTCAACCCCCTCTTCGCTGCATGCCATCTCTCAGGGTTCCAAAGCCCGTCATCAAGATAAGCCCTCGATAATGTGGAGGTCCAGGCCCACGAGAGGGGGGAGTCTCGCAGTGCGAAGAGATCAGCGGATGAGTACATCTTAAGGTTCCAAAAGTCTGTCTGGGGAAGATGGAAAAAGGCCAAGGATTCTTAATGATGGTATAAAAAGTCCAGGGGAGAGAGTCCACCATTTCAGCCGGGGTCAAACCGGACTCCAGTGTCCTCCCACGACAGTGGAGAGGAGTCTCAGGCAGTTGTCCCAGAAGGCAATGACCCGGTCACCCTCTCACGGTGGCCAGTGTCAGCAGGACTTATACAGTGGCAGCTGCAACAAAGATGACTCCCTCGGTGCCCCCGCCCAGGCTCATATCTCTCCTCACAGCAAGTGGATGTTAATGTCAATAGGGCCGATGGAATTGCCGGAAACCAAAGGTCAGCTGTGGGCATACAAGGAGCTATTAAGTCCGGGTGCAAGAAAAATCTGGTCGGGGAGATAGTAATCCAAGCCGTGCCCACAAACCAGGCCGCGGCAGAAAAAGAAGAGGGAAGAAAAAGGGGGGTGGAGACAAACCAAAAAGGGGGGTGGGACAGTCCACGCCATCTTCCAGCTCTTCCCAGCTCCCCCAGTCTCCACCATATCTTCTTCCCCTCCTTGAACTCCCAAATCTTCGATAAAGCCTCCAACCAGCGAGCTCCAAATCGATAGATTGCACTCTCTCCTCCACAGCTGACAATAGACCTGGTTTGTAAAGGTCTAGATTTGAAGAGATTCAGGCGGGGCCTTGCAATCCTCCCTCGGCGTCGCCCCAGCGGGCAGCATTTCACTCATCGCCACCGCAGCCCTATGTCACCATCACTGCTGGCAGCCCTTTGGGGGGGTGGAGGTTCCACCATCACCACCGCACACCCCCCCATTCCGGCCCTTGCTGGGGGACATCGTTCCAGCCCTTGCTGGGGGACATCGAGGCAAAAAACACCGCCCCAACGACGTCACCACCACTGCTGGTCGACTGTAAGTTTTTTCGTCCTTTTTTGCATTGTGTCCACCTCGGACTAGCTGCCGCTTTATTGACTTACTGACACCGAAATCTGGCTCATTTCCATCTGAACCCTTCCCCTTAGCCGTTTGGAGGATTGTCAAATACGTTGGGATGCTATGGGAGCTGGTGTATTACTTCCATCTCACCAGCAGACGGGACTGACCATCAGACCAACCACTGTGAGAGGGTGGTTTTGGACTTTAGCCCCTTGGGCTGTGTTTGATACTGCATTGGTTCATTATTTCCATCTCACCAGCAGAGGGGACTGACCATCAGACCAACCACTGTGAGAGGTTGATTGGATTGTATCCCCCCTTGAGCTGTGTCGTCTTGGCAAGAGACTCTGCCCACTGTTGGTGACCCGCTCCCTTCTCCACCTGGGAGTGCAGGAAGACCCCTTGCAAGGGTGAGCTGAGGATTTTGCACAGTATCTGCACGATAAAATCGCTCAAATTCGGGAAGGCTTGGACTCTGACTGGGTAGGTTCAGGTGGGATGTTTGAGGCGGGTTTTGAGAATGTTATCTCGGATGAGTTTGACCCTGTGACTCCTGAGGACGTGGACAGGATGCTGAGGAGGTTGAATGCAACCACATGTTTATTGGACCCATGTCCCTTCTGGCTGGTGCTGGCTACCCGGGAGGTTACACGAGGCTGGCTCCAGAGGATTATAAACACTTCTTTGAGTGAGGGGTTCCTGCCTCCTGCCTTGAAAGAGGCGGTGGTGAGGCCCCTCCTCAAGAAGCCCTCATTGGCCCCCACGGAGAGGGCTCATAACTTGGGCGTCCTCCTGGATGCACAGCTGTCTTTAGAAGAGCATATGACGGCCGTGGCCAGGGGAGGCTTTTTATCAGGTTCGCCTGATACACCAGTTGCACCCCTTTCTGGATCGGGACTCCTTATGCATGGTCACTCACACCCTCGTCACTTCCCGCTTGGGCTACTGTAATGCTCTCTACATGGGGCTCCCCTTGAGGAGCACCCAGAGGCTCCAACTGGTCCAGAATGCAGCTGCACGGGTGATTGTGGGGGGCGACATGGTGCTCCCATGTAAAAACTCTCCTGTGTGAGCTGCACTGGCTTCCGGTGGTCTTCCGGGTGCGCTTCAAGGTAATAATAATAATAATAATAATAATAATAATAATAATAATAATAATAATAATAATAATAATAATAATAATAATAATTTTATTTCTATACCGCCCTTCTCCCGAAGGACTCAGGGCGGTGTACAGCCAATTTAAAAACACAAGACACAACAATAATTAAAAATTAAAATAATTAAATAGATTTCGCCGATTTAAAACCCCAAAAATTAAAATACCCCAATTTAAAATTATTATATTGACAGCCCTGCCTGGCGGAACAACAGGGTCTTCAGTGCGCAGCGGAACACCCGGAGGTCGGAGATCTTACGTATTTCTGGGGGCAGTTCATTCCACAGGGTTGGGGCTCCCACAGAGAAGGCCCTCCCCCTGGGTGTCGCCAGCCGACATAACTTGGCTGATGGCACCCTGAGGAGACCCTCTCTGTGGGAACGGACTGGTCGGTGGGAGGCTATTGGTGGTAGAAGACGGTCTCGAAGGTACCCGGGTCCTGTGCCATGGAGCGCTTTAAAGGTGGTAACCAACACCTTGAATCGCACCCAGAAGACCACTGGGAGCCAGTGCAGCTCGCGCAGGAGAGGTGTCATGCGGGCACAATGAGGTGCGCCCATAACCACCCGCGCGGCCGCATTCTGGACCAGCTGGAGCCTCCGAGTGCTCTTCAAGGGGAGCCCCATGTAGAGAGCATTACAATAGTCCAGCCGGGAGGTGACAAGGGCATGAGTGACCGTGCGCAAGGCATCCCGGTCCAGAAAGGGCTGCAACTGGCGAATCAGGCGAACCTGATAAAAGGCCCCCCTGGCCACGGCCGTCATATGCTTTTCTAAAGACAGCCGTGCGTCCAGGAGGACATCCAGATTGCGAGCCCTCTCTGTGGGGGGCAAAGATTCACCCCCAATAGTCAGCGATGGCACCTGCTGACTATATCGGGACGCCGGTAGCCACAGCCACTCGGTCTTGGAAGGGTTGAGTCTGAGCCTGTTCCTCCCCATCCAGACCCGCACGGCCTCCAGGCAGCGAGACATCACATCAAGGGCATCGTTGGGGTGGTCTGGGGTGGAGATGTACAGCTGAGTATCATCAGCGTACAGGTGACACTTCACCCCAAAACCATGGATGATCTCACCCAGCGGCTTCACATAAATGTTGAACAGAAGAGGCGAGAGGACCGACCCTTGTGGCACTCCCCATGCGAGATGCCTCGATGACGACCTCTGCCCCCCTGCCAACACGAACTGCGAGCGGCCGGAGAGGAAGGAAGAGAACCACCGCAAAACGGTGCCCCCCACTCCTAACCCCTTCAACCGCTGCAGCATGATACCATGGTCGATGGTATCAAAAGCCGCTGAGAGATCTAATAGGACTAGGACAGAGGAGCAACCCCTGTCCCGGGCCCTCCAGAGATCATCCACCAACACGACCAATGCCGTTTCTGTGCTGTGCCCCTGCCTGAAGCCCGACTGGTACGGGTCTAGATAGATAGCTTCATCCAGGTGCCTGGGCAGTTGTCGTGCCACCACACTCTCAACAACCTTCGCCACAAAACGAAGGTTGGAGACCGGATGATAGTTAACTAATTCAGCCGGGTCCAGGGAAGGCTTCTTGAGGAGGGGCCTCACCACCGCCTCTTTCAAGGCGGCGGGAAAGGCACCCTCACTCAGAGAAGCAGTTATAATCCCCTGGAGCCAGCCTCGTGTAACTTCCCGGGAGGCCAGTACCAACCAGGAGGGACACGGGTCCAATAAACATGTGGCGGCACTAATCCTACCCAGAACCCTGTCCACATCCTCGGGAGCCACAGGATCAAACTCCTCCCAGATAATATTCTCAAGACCTACCCTCGTCTCCTCCCCCGGACTCACCCAGTCGGAGTCCAAGCCTTCCCGAATCCGAGCGACTTTATCGTGCAGGAATTGCACAAAATCCTCAGTTCGACCCTGCAAGGGATCCTCCCGCACTCCCCCCCGAAGAAGGGAGTGGGTCACCCTAAACAGGGCGGCTGGGTGGTTCTCTGCAGATGCGATAAGAGCGGAAAAATGGTTAGATTTTGCCGCTTTTATCGCCACTAGGTAGGTCTTGATATAAGACCTCACCTGTGTCCGGTCGGAATCAGAATGACTAGTCCTCCAAATGCTCTCTAGGCGTCTTTTCCGATGCTTCATCTCTCTCAGCTCCTCAGAGAACCAAGGAGCCAATTGAGATCGGCATCGGGTCAGAGGCCGCAAAGGCATGACACGATCCAAAGCTCCGGCGGCCGCACTCTCCCAGGCGGCCACCAGCTCTTCAGTCGAGTCGTGTGTCAGAATCTCAGGAAACAGCCCAAGCTCCGTCAGGAACCTTTCTGGATCCATCAGGTGCCTGGGACGGAACCATTTAGTCAGTTCCGTCTCCCTGCGGCAGGGGGAAGCGGTAGAAAAGTCCAAGTGAAGGAGCGAATGATCTGTCCATGACAAGGGTTTAATGTCTAAGTCCCCTCTACCAAGATCATTCAACCACTGACCAGAGATGAAAATCAAGTCCAGAGTGTGTCCTCCTATGTGAGTGGGGCCTTGAACTAACTGGGTCAGGTCCATGGCCGTCATGGAAGCCATGAACTCCCGAGCCACCTCTGACGTCTCACCCGCGGATGGAAGGTTGAAATCCCCCATGACAACAAGTCTGGGGGTATCCACCGCCACCCCGGCGATGACGTCGAGTAGCTCGGGTAGGGTCGCTGCCACGTGGCAGGGAGCCAGGTACGCAGTCAGCAAACCCATTTGCACCCCACGGCCCCACTTCACAAAGAGGGACTCACATCCGGCTATCTGAGGAACAGTGGTCTCCCTCGGACAAAGACTCTCCCTAATAATCACCACCACTCCCCCACCACTCCCCTGGGCCCTTGGCTGATGAAATGAATGAAAACCTGGTGGGCACATTTCAACGAGGGGGACCCTCCCCTCTTGGCCCAACCAGGTCTCCGTAATACCTGCCAGGTCTGCACCCCCCTCCAATATAAGATCACAGATGAGGGGGGCTTTATTGACAACCGACCTGGCATTACATAACATCAGCCGTGGACCCTGGGCCTGAGACTCTGCACAACCCAGGCCACGAGGCGCGCATTGGGGACCGGAGTGCGCAATTGCTCGTAAACAGCGTATGCGCACCCCCGACACTGGTTCTCACCTTTAAAGCGCTCCATGGCTTAGGGCCTGGGTATCTACGAGACCACCTTCTGCCATTGATAACCTCCCACCGGCCAATACGCTCCCACAGAGAGGATCTCCTCAGGGTGCCGTCGGTCAAGCAATGTCGACTGGCAGCCCCCAGGGCGAGAGCCTTCTCAGTGGGGGCACCCGCCCTCTGGAATGAGCTACCCCCAGGGATACGACTGATCCCGGACCTCCGTACTTTCCGCCGGGCCCTGAAGACTTCTATTTCAGCAAGCCGGGCTGGCTTAAAATTTTTAACTGGTTAATTTTATGGGTAAGGGGTTTTAAATTGGGGAAGCCAAATTAATTTAATCATGTTTTTAAATTATTTTAATTTTCACATTGTATGTATTTTAATTTTGGCTGTTCACCGCCCTGAGTCCTTTGGGAGAAGGGCGGTATAAAATTTTTAATAATAATAATAATAATAATAATAATAATAATAACAACAACAACAACAACAACAACAACAACAACAAACAACAATAATAATGATGATGATGATGATGATGATGTTATTTGTCTTCACTTTGCTATTTATGGCAAGTAAAATGTATTCAATATATTTATACGTAAATAATAAAAATATATTAAAAAAAAATAAAGCAGTCCTTTGAGAAAGCTAAAAGTCTCAGAGTTGCTGGATTGGTTGGGTTCATTACTCAGAACCTTGACAGCATGCTTTGAGTGGATTCAGGTCTCCTTTTTGATAATAAAGCAATAACTTACTAGAGCACCTGAGTAGTTTCATATCTGAGTTGTGTGGACATCCAAATATGGCACATGGACAGTGTAAGACTGTCCTTTATTGTCCAGCCTGAAGGACAAAATAGGACAAGCTCCCTTTCTAGATACTTAGCTTAATTTTCTGACCACTAGAGCAGAAATGAGATTTTGTCCTTAGCCATTTGCAGGCAGCAGGCTGATGTGGGAGGAGAGCACATTCCATTTAAAATATAGCTCTGTTTTAGCCTCCCTCCAATTCATTTGGTTGACTCCCCCAAATATTCTGCTTCAGAAAGGCAGCTCAGTTTTGGTTATAGGCTAGCCAGCTCTTAAAATGATAAGTGTCAGTATCTGACATTGGGTGATCGTGAAAAATTAATCAGGGTGGGACCTGGTTATTTCTAAGATGAGAGATCCTCATGAAATCTCACAGCTCTAGGTTGGATTGGGAAGTTGAAAAACTATTCCAGAAGAAGACATGGAAAAACACTGAAAGTTCTCCCTTTATATAGTTCCACAAATATAAAACTTGAAATAAAACATATTGTCACTTTAGATCCATCTTTTAAATTGTTAGAGAAATATTGTTGTAATGATTTTTTCTTTAATAAATTAGCACTGCCTTTTATCCTTGGTAATATAATTGCATGTCATTGTGCTTTTGACCTGGAGCTAGGAAAATGTCTGCAGTAGAGGGAAAAAAATCTTGAATATACAGTTCCATTTACTATTTTAACTTTTGGGATTCCCTACAGTTTAACTGAAGTGCTATTTCTCCATCCTAGAATTGATGAATAAGTATACACAATTGGAATTTTCTGCTCTCCTTGCCATTCCATACTCTATTCCTTGTGTTCTGATTCACTGCCAAATTGGGGTGTCAAAAGTAAGCAGCTACAAGGCATTCTAAGTAATGTGACTGGCTAATTTCTCTGGCTTTGTTTTCCTTTTCCTTGCTCTACATCACACCCAGTGGGTATAATACTTTTGCAAAAGACATTTATAATGGTGAGCGTTTAAATAGTATACTCCATTTTTTTCTCTCTGCTTTCCTGTATAAAATGGTTTCTCTTCTGCATATTTGTGCATAGTATTGATACTTAAAGCTTTAGTTTTCTCCAAAAGTACAGAGGCCTCAACATTTTCTGTGCTGACCCCTCTGACTGCCATGGAGCAAGACTGCAACCTGGAAAGCAGCCACAATCCAGTTCATAGGCAAAACTCAGGCACAAATTTTAGAGGAAAAGAGTTCTTTTTACCAGTAACCAGTAACCAGTACTTAACCTGACAACCATAAACATAATGACATATGCAAGAAAGACATGGTGAGGTGGTATCCAGAGCTCTATGCCCAGCACAACAAAGTAAAAAAGAACCCAGGAAGTGCAGCCAAAAAATAAGATAAGTATACTTTTGATTAGAGTCTGCTGGCCTCTTTCTTGACCAGTCTGCCTAGTCTTTGCTTAGCCGTGGGTGGTTGAACATCAGAGTCTAAGAGGCTGTCCAGTGGTGATATTCAGCCAGTTCTGACTGGTTCTAGAGAACCGGTAGCAGACATTTTGAGTAGTTCGGAGAACTGGCAAATACCACCTCTGACTGGCCCACCCCCATCTATTGGTTGCCTCCCAAGTCCCAGTTGATCAAGTCACAGTTGGTCAGCTGGGTCTTCTTTTGTTGCCCTGCACAGGAGAAGAGAGCTGGAAAGCAGGTTAGTGGGGTGGGGATGGAATGGAGATTTTACAGTATCCTTCCCATGCCCTGCCCACCAAGCCATGCCCTGCCCACCAAGCCATGCCATGCCCAGCAAGCCATGCCCACAGAACCAATAGTAAAAAATTTTGAATCCCACCACTGAGGCTGTTAGTGGGGATGGATAGGAAGTCCTGGGTGTTTGCTGGTTGTCTACTTCAGCAACTCATGTTTTTAACATTGCTGGAATCACCTCCTCCAGGACTATTCTCCATGTCTCTATTTCTTCCTCCTCCTCATCAGAAGACAAGCCCAGCAGGGTCATAGTTTGATACACTTCCCTCTAGATTGGTCATCGTCTCACATCGTTTTCCTCAAGAGTGCTCTTTCTTTCTTTTAGAAGTTCTTTGCTAAGGCCAGATATTCAAAAAGGGTTGGCGGGATGTTTAAACTGATACTATCTCGCGTAAGATTTTGATAATTACTAGGTCTAAAAAAATACATGTACATAATTAGGAGGATGAGTAACTTCAATAGAATATTTTACGACTTTTCAGAAGGCTACCTGGAACGAGCCTCAGTAGAAGCCTTCCCAAGAAAGCTGTTATATGGCAGCTAGGAGCATCTTTAGCTGCCTTTGATAAATACAAGTGTTATTCAGCTTGCACAAGAATATAAATTTCTCTGCTACATTTACATCCTCTACTGAATGTTTTTCATGCCTGTAGTTATTTCCTGTATATATTAAACTTAGCACCTAATATTATTCTTTTCCCATGCTTTGCTGAATAAATCCTCTCAGCTTTTACCTCATCTCTATGTCTAGTGCTTTTAAAACTAAGACTTTCTATAAAAATCAATGTAAAAATTTAAAGTGCTTTGAAATCCACCTGAGTTTTTGCAACTCTGTCTTGGTATTGATTATATTCAGATTGGGCAATTTTTCTAGAGCCACTAATGAGGTATTCCACAGTTTCATCTCTAATCTTACACAGTTGATATTGGCTATCATTCCAAATATGTTCAGGTTTGGCTTTTGATTAAATTTGCTTGCATTGCCTGTGCTTCTTCTGCCACAATTGCTCTTTCAGTTTTGTTTTTAAGAACTCCAGCTTTCAGCCTCTGCCAAGTCAAATTTTGATCTGTTTTTCTTTCAACAACATCGAATCTCCTCAGAGTCCCATCAGCTAAGCAATGCTGGCTGGCAGGCCCGCGGGGGAGGGCCTTCTCTGTGGCTGCCCCAGCTCTCTGGAACCAGTTACCTCCTGAGATCCGGACTACCCCCACCCTATTGGCCTTCCGGAAAGTGGTGAAGACCTGGCTTTTCCGGCAGGCCTTGGACCATTGATCTCGCTGTTGCAATCTTGCGAGATCTGGCCATGAATGGTGTACATGGGCTTTTAATGTTTTTAAAATGTTTTTAAAATGTTTTTTAATAATTTTCCTATGTTCTTTGTTGTATTATTTTTTTTGCTATAAGCCACCCAGAGTCCCTTGGGAATTGGGTGGCATAGAAATTCGATAAATTAAATCAAATCAAATCTTTATTGTGGTTATAGACTAGCATAATTCAAAGCATATGTATATTGACCATGCTGAGGTTTAAATTTCTAGGCATTAATTTGATTTTGAATTGCTTCCTTTTTTTCTTTTGAATTTTGTAATGTTTAGTACTTTTTCTTTACAAATTTCTGTCAGTAGCAGTTCCTTACTGGGTCTGATATAATCATTCAAGCCTTCTTTCTCTTTTTCAGCTGTTTGTCTTACTAGAAGCAATTACCACCCACCTTTACTTCTGGCAAAATAAAGGCCTGGGTAGGAGGCCTCATTCATGGTCATTAATTTCCTTGTTTTCCTTTCAAGTGTGTCTAATTCAACATTGTGCCCAATCAATTATACTTGCAGTACATCCAATAATTGGAAAAGGCCAAATATTTATTGCTTTAATTATGTCCCCTATATTTAATTTTGTTTTTAATTTTTTTTCTAGATTAATGGAACCAGCATTCTTTTTAACTTGTTCCTATAAGAAGCTTTTATTAATCCTAAATATTTATATTGCTTCTCTCATAGCAATGGTCTGATGGCATTTCCAGACTTACAGTTCATTTTTTAAAACAATTTTTTAAACAAGGTTTGATTATTTTGAAGAACTTTAGGCCACAATTATATTGCAAATGGATTGGGGTTTTTTTACCTTTAAGAGTTGATAGCCATTCGGGAACATCTTTTCAAATAATAATGAGAGTTTTGTGCCTTTGGAAGTTCTTTGGAAAAGATGTGCTCCTCCCCCCCAATAAAATATATTAGATTTGTTATTGTTGCTATAAATTACTTAACTGTTGTGAGAAGACAAGTAATAAGCCTTTTTCTGTAGTAGAAAGTTCTTCCAAATGTGATCAATTCTTCATTATTTGAGTTTGCAAAAACTCATTCAGTTGTGTTACCAAACAGAAATTTAGGTGTGTGAAGTGTTGATCCAAAAGTCATATAATTCATGTATTTTAGAGGTACTCCAATATTTTCTTTTTGACTTTTAATTTAAGTGATTCAGTTATTGTAATGATATGCTTCATTGCCATTTCAAGTAAATCTTGTTTCATCTATTCCAACAAAGGGCCAAACAAAAATGTTCTTTAACTGATCAACTGAATATTTCATTATTTATTAATTTACTCTTTAACCAGGTCCAGGGAGAAAGAAATATTCATAGTTCAACTCAGACTCCAAGTGAAACCAAATGAATCATGAACATGCTGGATGAAACTTCTGTCCTTGCTGTAATCATCTCCCTCTCTGAAACCGTGCCAGAAAGCATGTAAAGCAGATGAGCAAAGATCTTGGAACTCCACAAAGTCTGTACACAGTGATGCCTACATAATATCCTAGCTATAGAGCTGAAGTGTAAGAACTGTATCCAGACATTTGGAAGGGACAAGCAGAATGTCTTTCCTCTAGACACATGCCAAATACATGCCCATATCACCCCACTCAGAAATGGACAATAGCAATCAGCTAGACCCCACCTTCTAGTGTTATCTGATTCTGATGCCAACAGAATAGTTGGCAAAATAACCTTGCTATTGCCCCTGGTCTGGATGCTATCAGCTTAAGATGGAAAAATATTATTTTAGCCCGGATACAGTTAACAATGAGTTAAGCATTTTCTCCTTTTATGGGCCAAGGACAAGATAAAAGTAGTGTCAAAATATTCTCATATATATTTGTAACAGATGTAAATAAAGAAAGACAGAGACATAGAAGCAAAGTGAGAATATATTATATCACTTAAATCTAGTCCAAAACCTCTGTAACATTACCACCCTGGAGACTGGAAAATATATGCAATTGCACAATAGGATCAATATTGATATACTATTAAAAAGATATTCAGACAAAAACATAACCCTTTTATATAGCATTAAAGATGTCTTGAAGATTTAATTGAGGGTATTTTTCTTTGCTTACTCAGAACCTTTTCCACGTTTGACAGTTTTAAGTAGATGGACGGACTGGAAGATGATTTTCTTTGTTCATTATTGTCAAGTAATCTTTGGATATGTGTGTGTTCGCTGACTGATTAAAACTCTCTGGACCTTGTCCAGAGAATTTTAAATCAGTCAGTTTTAAATGTATATTAGGGACAGATTAAACTGAATTTCATTTGTTCTTTCCTTTTTCTCTCCTTAACTATTTCATCTAATTTATGCATTTGTTTCAGGGGTGAAATCCATCAGGTTCTGACAGGTTCTGGAGAACTGGCAGCAGAAATTTTGAGTAGTTCGGCAAATACCACCTCTGGCTGGCCCCAGAGTGAGGTGGAAATGGAGATTTTACTATATCCTTCCCCCAGGAGTGGGGAGGGAATGGGGATTTTGCAGTATCCTTCCCCTGGAGTGGGGTGGGAATGGAGATTTTGCAGTATCCTTCCCCTGCCACACCCACCACGCCACACCACACCCACCAAACCACAGAATCGGTAGTAAAAAAATTTGAATTTCACCACTGATTTGTTTGATAATTTTAAAATTAAAAATTTTATGAAAATTTATGTTGATGATTATTTCTCCAGTCATATATATCATTCTAAACATTTTTTCTTAATATGCACATTTCCTTTTAGGAATTATTATTTTCTCTACAAAATCAAGCCTTGCTTGAGTCAAATTGCATCAATACAAAAGTAGCTTGTCATTGCTTTTCTGACTAGTTGTCAGGCTCATCCTGCTGTATGTATGTATGTATGTATGTATGTATGTATGTATGTATGTATGTATGTGTAAATATATCAAAACTTTATATATTAAGGCATGGTTGTCTCTTAAAAGTCTTGTAGTGCTGCCCCATTGTGGTGGGGTTGGGAAGGAAAGGATGTTCTTGAGAGGGATGAACAAAAATATTGGGAGTATATGCCAAGACTAGATATTCCCAGCAGATCTCTCAAAGCTTAAAGGTAATCCCAACTGCCCAGGTAGAACAAACATACACTACATTGAGTAGCAAAATTATAGGAAGATGTTGAAGGGAGATGACCATCTTGTATGACAATGGCAAAGGTATCAATTCATACTGTGTAAGAGAAGACAATGATAAAACAGTCCTGTATTTTTACCAAGAAACCCATAGTTACTAAAATAATTGATGATATAGTGCTAGGTGATGGACCCCTTAGGTCAGAGGACACTCAACATGTTGCTGAATGAAAAGCTAAAGATTTTTTATAATGTTTGTTAATGAAGTAGCTGGATTTATGCCTTTGTGATATCTAGTTACTAATATTGCCATGTAATGGGAAAAAATCCAAAGTGGGAAAGACAAAACTACAGTGGGAAAATAGAATGTAAAAAATATGAGCCCAGAAAACTTCGAGACAGTGAAAGAAGAATTGAAACAACTGCAGATTGACAATCTTAGACATCAGTGAACTGAAATTTTCTGGGATTGGATACTTTCAGTAAGAAGTTCACATTGTTTACTATTAAGTACATGGAAATAAAAAAAGGAAATGAATTTCTTTTATAGCCAGCAAGAATAGCACTTGGTTGCAATGCCAACAATGACCAAATAATATCTGATAGAGTTTGTAGATTGTCCAATTATTTTCCAATATGACAATCATTTAAGTTTATGCTCCAACCACCCATGCAGAAAAAGAGGAGTTGGGTTTTATAAACAAGTTTAATTTGAAATTAGCAGAACTTGCAAGTAAGATGTACTTCTTATGATTGGAGACTAAAATGTCAAAGTTGGAAACATTAAAGAAGAAAATGTAATTGAATTGTAAACTGAATGAAACTGCAGTGTAAACTTAGGACAAAAGTGTTGTTGCTTTAACAGTTAGTCTCCCTAGAGTGCAGAATAGGGTGATGTGTGTTCTTGTATATGTCTTAATGTCAATCAGATTAATTATTTTTAATAATATAGTTTCAATCAAATGTAATAGATTTCCCCTTCTTCTGGAGTGAAATATTATCTTCAGTTATATTAAGATTTGTTAAGTTTTCATAGTTTAATTCTTCTAAAAGTATAATTGGATATCAGCTTCCTCCATTCATATAAAAGTAGTATGAATAATATAACAAATGACAAACCTGTTCATCTACTGTATTTATAAACAATATAGGTTCACAAGTACTTATTTAAATAACCATTGTCAATCATGTTACCTGCCAATATAAATTGGTCAAATTCTGCTGGGAGGGTTCATTAATCCCTGTAAGGCTGGCAAATTCAGGAAACACTTGGATATCTTGAATGAGCTTTCTTGCTACCGTAATAGGGTAATGAGAGAGAATCTTGAAAGAACACAATTATCCAGGTCATCTTATACCTATGTAATTAAAGCAGAGTTATTCTCAATCTTTCTCTTATGTGTTCCTTCTCCCCTGGATTCAAGAATCTCTTGTGTAACAGCCTTGATCCCTCCCTTAACTGCCTTGCTGCCTTTGTATTGTTACAGTTGTTAGGCTTTCATCATAATGCGGCATTATTTCATTTATTTAGTTAAAAGATAGCTAAAAGTATATGTATGTCCTTGCTCTGATTGAGCAATTAGCTTTTCCACCATCAATAGCCGCCTTGGCTTTTCATGCCTTAATTAATTTCAAGGAAAAGAATCTTACAAAGAAATTCTTTTTAATTTCTCTCAGCTTTTTTTAGAATGGAAAATTATAGATATTTCAAAGGAATGAAAATACATGTACAGTAAAAAATGGTTTATTACATTTATATAAATGATCAATTGCTCTGCAACAATACAATAGTAAAGAAATACAAACCACATCAGGAACAAGACACAACAATTATATTAACATTCTCAGGAGATTCACACATTCATGTGCCCCAGTTCCTGCAGGAAGATCTAGGTTTTTAAGTGTCTTCTGAAAGGCTGGCAGGGTTGGGGCTAGCTTAAGGCTGCTTTTGCATTGGGCAGGCATTGTGACAGGGAAGACACGCCTTCTTGGTTTCATCAATGCTCAGATCAGTTTTATCTTCTTCAGACCTACTGTTCTGCCTAGTTTCATATTTCTTTCTTGCCATTTCTCTATCTCCACATCAATCTGTCTCTCCCTTGGCTAAATTACTTCCTGTTTATTTTGCTGTTTTGTCAAAGGTCCTATTTTCTTTTATTTCTTCAGCAGGTTCAAATTTTTGCTCTTTTTCCACAATTCCCTTTGTACCATACTTTAACTCTTCTAATTACTTGCAAATTCTAATTGTGATGGGGGGTGTGCACATAGTATCTTAATAGTCGAAAGAGAAAACATCGAAATAGCAGTGAAAAAGAAATTTGGAAATTTCTCAAAAAGTTTTCATGGTTTAATGAAACCATTGGGAAAGATCATGCAGAGATGTTAACTTAGATAGCCTCAATATGAAAATGTTAGCCACCTATTCCTTTCCCTTGTCATCTAATCTATACAAAGCACTATTCTGGTTTGGTAAATGGACTCAAAGAGAACTAATATAATGGCTTTTAAGATGGACAAGGTCTAGGTAATTCAACTAGTCAGCTAGGTAGTATTTTAGAGGATAAGCTTCTCATTCTTTGATCCAATGCCCTTTCAGACCTTGTCATTGTTTCCAACATAATCCCTACGACTAGTTTTATTTTACAACTGTAATTTAATACTGATGTTGACTCCTCCAAGTGGTGATGATGGGAAGCATACTATGGCAAAGTCAAAATGTGAGGTGAGCCAAACTGATGCCAACATGCCAAAATATTAAGTGCTTTTCAACTTGACAACTTTAAAATGTGTGGATTTCAATTCCCAGGAAATTATGGTATACACTCTCTATTGCAAAGGACAGGCAAAATGTAAAAAGGAAAAGGCCTGAAGGTTGGACCCTTTAAATTACCTCCTGAGGCTTAGCAAGCTTCAGAATAAGACCAATTGCTAGGAACAAGGATCAGACTCCAAACACCAAGTCACAGAACCCATGTATTGTGTCTCTGTAGGAGTGTTCTGTTGGACTTGCAATATTCTGTTGGCATCGTTGCTTTGAATAGTGATTCTACCAAAGGAATACAGTAATTGAAATACTCAAAGTCATGTTTTAGTAAATTTAATTTAACTTGTGGCACTTTTTACTTTTTAAACCAGTCCAGAAACTGTAACTAGTGCAAAACAGAGTAACCTAAATGTTTATTAGAACTTAATGACATGATATTATACTAGTCATCTGTATTGCATCTCTATTAATTTCCAAGCCCAATTTTTTATATCCCATGCCTGAATCTGTTTTAAGGTAGAAAAGTTTAAAATTATCTGTATTATTTATTAACACCAATTTTATATTATAACAAAGTTGGTGTTAACCTTGAAAGACCGGCCTAATTGGGTTAGTCTGTGTACAAAATGTCAGTGTTTTATACACCTATGGAACTTACAAACATACTTGGAATTTATAGTTGACTTTTTTCTTGATAAATATTGAATGAATAAATTGAAGCTTGAGAAGGGGTGGGGTTGTTGTTGCTGCGAGGGTTTGTTTTCTTAGATATAAAATAATTTTGTTATGAATTCCTTTGTGAAAAGAATGTGGATATTCTGTTCCCAGATGCATACATTTGCAGAATATGTTGATTCCTCCCTGAAAAAAATAATATACAGACATGCATGCATGGGAACACACACACACACACACACACACACACACACACACACACATTCACACATATTCACACATATTCACACACACACACACACACACACACACACACACACACACACACACAGAGAGAGAGAGAGAGAGAGAGAGAGAGAGAGAGAGAACATTCAAAAGTTAGCATCATCAGTGGTAATTACATATTTAAAAAGAACTGACATCAGGAGGATTTGCATCTTAACTGCCTATGCTGAAGAAATTTGTATGTCAAAGGCAGAAAGCAGGATGATTGATGGTTTTTAAAAAATAGATTTGGGGGTAATAAAATTCAACATTTATATAAATTAGGGGAAATATATAGAGTCTCCATGTGTTATGAGACATTGTGAACAAAGACCAACTGGAATTTTCTAGCTACTTTGATGGCCCTTTTGGCATCTACAGTATTTCAATTCTTTCTCATTTGATTTAAAATCAGTTTTAGTAATATTGTATATTTTATGGGTTTAATATTTATTTTTCAACTACCCAAGAGACTTTCATAGAAATTCAGTGTAAACAAACAACCATGGAAATGAATAAATAGGAGTAATTTGGACAGAAAATCTTCTTACCTAGAGAAACTTGAATAATGCTTTGAGTGTTTTAATTTAAACAATAACAAGTCTAATAAAAATGACTAATCCACTTAGTAATACAGAAGCCTTAAATTTAATAAAAACTTCATTGTAAGGAGAAAATAAAACTTAGAACATATTATTTTTTTGAATTTGAATCCTCATGTCCTTTTTGAAGAGTAATTTTATTAAATATCAAGAGCATAGTTGTAATCTTAGTCTTACATTCTCTGTCTGTCAGAAGGACAATTACGTTTTAAGGTTATGCTGTAATACTGTGATAGCCTAATAAAATAGTCATTCTTGTTCTAATACATCTCCACATTTCAGAACTTTGAAAGTTCATACATTTCTAGGTCAGGATCCCCATAAGAAATTTAGAAGAATTTCCAGATTCATCCAGCCATAATTATAATATTAGGCTTTGTATAACTTCAAGAAAGGCTGGGTGATGCTAGAAATTGCTATATCACTAATGGAGAAATGACCCAAAATTAAGATGGGTAACATTTATATGTGAGGTTGAAGACAGTCACATGGCTTGAAAAACAGAAAAAGGTTTCCACATGATGTAAATAATAAAGCAGAAAGAGGCTTTCACATGATGTAAGGAATTATGAAGGGGCCATGTGACTGAACTAAGGAGCAATATTAGTGAGTTTTCATTAAGCCTGTCTAGTCTTAAAGAAGTCAGTTGACAAATTATATGAAAATCTTGTATTTGGGAAATCATGGGTAGTGAATTTCATGTCTTGCTCACAGCATTTCAAATCAACAGAAGTAAAGGCAACCATTATTTGCTTTTAAACTACTTTTGAGGATTTGAGGAGTAGAACTACCAAGAACCAAGTTCTAACTTTAACTTTATATGAGTAATTTCTCCAAAGAGTACATTTGAGATGTGGTAAGAGAAATTTAAGAAAGGAGTGCATAAATTATAATAGGACTCATCATTAGCAATGGCCATCACACATTGTCCATCCTTCAGTTTCTCTTCCCTTTGCTGATTTGTTTCCATTGCTAGTAGTAATCACTATGTTCTCAGTTTGTACCTTTTTATAACTTAGTATATTGTAGGGAACAAATAGTAACACAACCCCCCCCCCCCAATGTGTGTGTGTTTGTGCACATTGGGAGCACACAAACACAACAATGGAGAACATTTTTAGAAATTCTACAAATTCTACTTCTGGGGTGATAGAATACAAGAGAAACAAAATCCTTGACCTTTTCCTTAAAAAGTTATTTTGGAGAAATGCCAAGTCATCTCAAGAATAAGGCAATATATCGGGTCATTTAGAGTTTGAGTTTTCAAAGTGCACTGCTTTGACTAGGATTTACATGGGATTTTACAAACTCATCCATCCAGTGTAATGTAACTAAATCAAGGTTTTATCTACAAGCCACTGAGACACACAAATTATACCAAATTTTATTCATGGGACACTAATTAATTTTAAAATGAAAAGGCCTCAGAGGCAGATTTCTCCACTGAAATTTTCAATAGGAATTTCTCTTTTAATGGGAAAGGAAATTTCAAAGCCTCCATTACTTTGTTAAATTAATCAGCTAATTTCTTCTTTCATCCCATCAAAGTAGTATTAGAGAAGAAAGCAAAAGCTTTCAACGAGTCTGCCTCACATTTTATGTTTGTGGTTTTATCTGCTAAAATGGAAAAAAATCAGGAATCTGAAAGTGAGAAGAAAAGAAATCTGCTGAATCCAAAGACTTTTTAAAGTATTGAGATCAAGTAAAAGCATTCTGGAGATATATATAGTCTTGGGCAAAGCAAAGCATTTCCCAAAACAACCAGTCGGAGGAAGTTCTTGGGGTAAAATATGAATTTACAGAAAGGTTTCCTCCTCCTGCCCATTTTATGTTTCCTTTAAAGTCTATAAAGCCTTGAAAGATATAGGAAGGAGTGATTTCTTAAAAGACAGCATGGTAGACTATTTTATGTATGCATTTTTATTGCTCAGTAAATGAAAAGAAATACCCAAAACCATTTAAACAAAATAAAACAAACAAACAAAAACTTTAAAAAGCCATTTCATTGCATTCAAAAGATAGACCAGTTTTTACACAGTGCATTAAACCTTGATAATCCAGAATAATATTGCATTTTTTTTTCATTGCATCAGTCAGGGGCTCATTTAAAAGCAGAGAGCAAAGATGTATAACCCATCCAAGTGAATACACTAGGGGTAGCGTTTTCCATCATGAAATAGTGGGACATAGTGAATCATTATTTCATGATGGAAAATGCTACCCCTGTGTCCCATGATCAGTAAATCCAGTTTTTCATATGATAAAGTCTGAATTGTTAGTATAAAAAAATCATATCTAGATTTTATAACGCATTATTCTCTGTCAAATCATATTATGAAATATATGGATATTAAATCAAAATGAAGTAGTGGAGATGTAAACCCATACTATAGGTTTAAGCGTCCTTATGTCATGCTACATTTTAAAGCATAAGGGAATCTAGTCTGTGTGACCATAAATGATTTTAACAGTGAAAATGACCTGTAAACATCTCAAAGCATCCTGAAAGAGAAGCATTTCATAAGTCCTTTGTCAATAGGGGACAGGTCTTACAATCTTACAAATTTCTCCATAAAGGAGCTTTTCACCAACAAATTAAACAATAAAGTAGTCAAAAGATAAGGAGATAGACCTTAACTTGGAAGAGAACTGAGATTGTAGATTTAATCTGTTACTGTACCCAATCATGCCTTTCATGGTAAATTTGCCATTGTGATACAACCCTCTAAAGATTGTTACATTGGTTATTGCTCATTATTTTAGATCAAGGCTTATGAGTCTGGTACATTTTAGTACATATAAGTGAATATTGATACATTTTAGTGGCATAATAAATATTTGTGAATGGACTGGGAATAAGGAAGTGAGACACATGCCAGTAGTTTAATTGAGAATTCTCTAACCTTTAAATAGAGAGTGAGGAAGATGACTCTAATAGAGATACGCAGAAGCTGTTGCCAAAACAAAGGGGAGGGGGCTGAAGCACTTTCAAAACCGAGAATAGCCAGATAATATTTGGAAATGATCAGACAAATATTTTCACTAAATTGTAAGAACAGAGAAGCAGATACAGCACAATCAGTTCTGCAAGATTCTCTTATAATAGCTAATCATAATAAAATTAGCATTAGCCTTCTTGAGGTGTTGATTTCTTGGTCTGGTTCATCTAGCAAGGGTAACGCTTTGGGTCTCTCAATACTGTAGATTTCATTTTTATATTCTGCAGATAATATGGTCATTGCTGAATTCTGGAGATTAACATCCTCATGTCATGAATATGTTCATGAACAGCAAACAGGTTTAATATTAAATCCAGCGGGTATTTGGATGTAGGAAGTGGATTTGTTTAAGAGTGGAGACAGGAGTGATTTGCTTCCAAAACATCTTCCACTCCCATTCTTTAAACCCTGAAAAAAAAAACCAAAAATGAACCTAAAATATTAATCTCTTTCTGTTCATTACCACATCACCAGATGGCTTGTTGGAAGGTCATGGGGAAGCTCTGAAGTCTTACATTTTGCTTACCCTTGTAATTGTTATTATTGAACAGGGACTCTTGCTTTCATTGTCAAGACCAATATAAGCAGAAAAAAAAAGAATAAAATAAATGAGAGCTGGGATCAGAATGGACCTTAATGCTTGTTACAATCCACTGATGCATTTTTTTGTACTGAAAGAGAGGGCAAAAAACAGTTAGCTATACTTTTCAGCCATCTCCCAATTGTACCGAGAATACTGTTTTAGCTGAACAAATAAGTGATTAACAGGTAAATATATATTTCTATCAGAGAAGCTAATGCACATAGACATTCCAGTATTTAGACAAACTATAAGAGGCAATTAGGAAAAAAAGCTAAGAGGACATTTTGGTCAAGGTCGGAGATATAAAAGAAATTATGGGTCGCTTGCAAAATCCAATATACAATTAAAATAGTTAAAAACAGAATACAAAATACTTCAGCTGTGACTAAAAACAGCCATCACAACAAAAGCAGGACAGCCCTCCCAAATACATTAACCACAGGCATGGGAACAGAGCTAAATTTTAAGAACCTTCCAGAATACCAGAAGAGTAGATGTCGTATGTTTTTCTGGCAAGATGTTCTTCCAGAGGGCTGGGACAGCAACTGAGAAGCAATGCTTTCCACAAGAAAACAATGTTTGTTAGAAAGGACCTGGAGTATCCTTTCTGTGCGCACCTAGGAAGGGTGGGGGGAAGAGGAGGAACTATTGGAAATAAGACTTTATAGGTGGTGACCAACACCTGGAATTACAATGGAAGCCAACTGGCAACCAATGCAGTTTACATAGCAGCAGTGACACAAGGCCTCTTGCACCACTACAATTGGACCATTGTAGCCTCCTGATGGTCTTCAAGGGCAGTCCTATGCAAAGCACATTGCAAAAGTATAAAATGATGCATCCCAATAGTATAACAATTATGCAGGCTTGCTCAGTATAAAAACTTGAGTCAAAGTGTGCAGTTGGAAATGGGGTGAGATTGATGCATGTGGAAGTACAGCAGCTGACATCCTCCGTATATGACCTGAATGCCAACTACTATCTTTGCATATAGTATGTACAAAACATGGCAGCAGGCATTAATCCCTCTACAAAATAAGCTTTATTTGCATAGTATACTTAGGATTGGGAAAAGTTTCATGGATGCAAAGATGCTACTTAGCAGGAAGGTAGTAAACTGAAAATGAAAATCAAGAAGCAGAAGAAAAACAAATACTTCCACAGTATTTTTGAATTACTCAACTAATTCTGCTGGAAGCTAATTGTTTCTCCAGTAATTCCTCTAATACTAAGGTACATAACATTTTCTGGGCTGAGGGCCAGACTTGTGAGGCCAGCTTAAAGTGAATGAAGCCAGAACAAAGTAAAATTTGATTTAATTTTAATTTAATTGAAATATACTTTAATTAACTAAATTCAATTAGTTTTATTATTTCACACTTATTCAATCATTTCCCCCCTTTTGCTTTCAAAAGCCACATGTGACTTGGATCTACAGATCGTGTAGCCTTGATGGAGTAGATTGTGTAGCCTTGATGGAGTAGCCTTGATAGAGTAGTGAAAACCCAGCAAACCATACTTGAACACAATGCACATTTTTTTAGACAAACCAAGGTTCATCTCATCCAGCTACCTGTTTTCCACAATACCAGATGAAAATATCTGTAAAGACCAGAAGCAGGAATCCATGAGACATAATCCATCTTCATTAACTTGTCTCCTAAGATCTTATATCCAAAGGTTTAATAATCACAACTAATTGCTATTGATACACCTATCCTTCCTTTTGAAGCCACCTAATTCCCTTTAAAGCTGTCTAAACTAAGGGCCATTAACATATCTTATGACAGTAAGCTCTGTAAATGAATTATCCACTATAGGAAAATGTACTGTCCAATCTGGATTAATAATTAATTAATTAAAACCAAACAACATCCCCAATCAGAATCTGGATTCTAGAATCTAAAATCTGGATTCTAGAATCTAGAATCTGGATTCTTGTTTGTTATGTTTGTTAATAAATTTTAATTTCATGTTTATACTGGAATTTATTTTGACCTTGATTGCCTTAGTTGAGGAAGAGACTTTCTGGGGGCAATAGCAATTATTTAACAAATAATTATCAGATGTTTTAAGTAAGGTACCATTGGTGATTTTTTCATCTTGTCATATTGGATCAAGTAGTATTTTGCACAACATTTTGAAATATTTGTTTCCTAAGGTCCCTTCAAATTTTGTTGTCAGATCAAAGTAGTAGCATAAAAAACAAATGAAATTTTTTTCAAACACAAAAGTACTTTGAGAGAAATAAGCAGTTAGAACTATTTTATAGTGCTTGTTTCTGCATGAGATAAATAATTATGATCTCTTATTAAAACGATTGATTGCAACAAGATAAGCAGATGGTACTCGGTGCTGCAATGACTCCTTAATATTTGATTTAATGTGTGTAATGTTAAATCAGAGATATATTTTAGCTTTAACATTTATTAAATAGGAATGCCAAAATATTTCTAGTTACTTAAAGATATATATTCATAGGAAGAAGAGGTAAAGGTAAAGGTTTCCCCATCTAGTCATTTCTGACACTAGGGAGCGGTGCTCATCTCCATTTCTTAGCCAAGGGAACCAGTGTTATTCAAAGACATTTCCATGGTCATGTGGTCTGCATATTTACAATATATGCTGATGTGCACAGAATCCTGCTACCTTCACAGCAGAGTGGTACCTATTAATCTACTCGCTTTTTCATGCTTTTGAACTGCTAGGTGGGCAGGAACTGGGGCAAGTAACAAGAGCTCACCCCATCATGCGGTGCTCAAGTGTCGATCCCTGGTCTGTCAGCTTTCCCTGCAACTTCTGGAGGAAAGCCATTCCAATGATTATTTGTTCTCACAGTCAGAAAATGCATCCTTAGTTCTAGATTAGATCTCTCCTCTGTGATTTTCCACCTGTTACTTCTTGTCTTGCCCTCAGGTGCTTTGGAGAACAGGTCAACTTCTCTGTGATAGCCCCTCAAGTACCTGAACCAGCTATCATGTCTCCCTGGTTCTTCTCTTCGTTAGACTAGACATACCTAGTTCCCTCAACCATTGATTGTATGGTTTAGGCTCCTGTCCCCTAATCATCTTTGTTGCTCTTCTCTGCACTTTTTCTAGGGTCTCAGAATTTTTTTTATATCATGGCGACCAGAACTTGACACAGGATTCCAAGTGTGGTCTCATTTTCTTCAACTCTGAATTACACATAGAATAAAACTGTATAGTATGGTTTATTTCTTTTATCATTCTAATTTTTGTTTGTTTGTTCTGATTTTTAATTTATATCATGCATTTACAAGTAATTATCTATAGAACTGCAAGCAAACAATTAAAGTACTGAACAGTCATATATGGTAATTATGAGTCAGTTTGAGGGACAAAAGCTGTCTAAATAAAATGAATGTGTTATTGCCAAGAAAAGGCCATCAGAACAACCATTTTCTCTTCAGTATACAAGAGCTGGAAAAAACCAAACAAACTCATTTTAAAAACATCATGTGCTATTTGTTGGGTTTTTTTTAAAAAAAACCTTCAAAATTATTAGGGCAAAGGAAATTTAGGCATGCTTAACTTTTTACAAAAAGTGCAAGTTTCTTTGTGAACTGCCTCAGTAAGACCATATCTTGAAAGATGGGTAAGAAACACTGCATAAAAAGTTCATAAACAAATTGGCATTTTCCATCTCCAAGTTCTCCACACCAAATTACATTCTTAAATGATTTTCTATCTGCTGTCATTGAAAAGAGCTATGTTATGTGTTAGCTAGAATGCTGGGGTAAAACTGAGTCTGTCATGAATTCCTTGTGAAGCATACCAGGGTAGGGCCAGGGTATTTACGAGACCGCCTTCTGCTACCGATAACCTCCCACCGGCCAATACGCTCTCACAGAGAGGGCCTCCTCAGGGTGCCGTCGGTCAAGCAATGTCGGCTGGCGGCCCCCAGGGGGAGAACCTTCTCTGTGGGAGCACCTGCCCTCTGGAACGAGCTATCTCCCGGAATACGACTGATCCCGGATCTCCGCACTTTCCGTAAGGCCCTGAAGACGTTTTTATTTCAGCAAGCCGGCCTAGCCTGAATAGGTTTTATGGGTTAGTTTTTAATTATATAGCTTGGGGTTTTAAATTGGGAGGCCGATTAATTTAATTTATTTTTAGTTATCTTAACTTTTATATTGTATGTTATTTTAATTTTCGGCTGTTCACTGCCCTGACTCCCTTCGGGGAGAAGGTCGGTATATAAATTCAATAAATAATAATAATAATAAATAATAATACTATCAGAGTATTGTGGAGAATCATGGCAGCCTACTCTGGGAGCTAATTTGGAATGCCACCTTTGTGGGTGCAGAGTTTGTTAAAGAAGGAAATAATGCACATATTGCTTCCATTTGCTATCTCTGGAAGGCAAGGATTCTTCAACTTATTTTGGCCACATCTATAGGACCAACCAATGGAATAGTAAATATTAGGGGAGGGATCAAGCCTGGTTAGTAGACCTAAAAAAAGCTGTGGCAGTTCAAATATCCAGAGTAATTAGTGTCGCATTTGCTATTTAAAGAATTGAAGTTATATAATATACTGTGCTAAAGTGCTCTTTGAGAGTCCTAAATCTGCAGTGAAGCAGACTAAATTAGAGCATAAAAGGAGAACATTGCTACCTTGGACTTCTTGTAGCAAAGTTGCATCCTTACAGCATGTATGCCATGAGAAGATTTAGAGCTCAGTTCAATCAAAGGCAACAAAATTAGAAATAAATAGAGGCGGATCAATACAAAGTCTTGTCTGGAATAATGAAGCAGCCCTAAATTGTGGGGAAAAAAAATCTATTTTATTTCTTTTCCACCAGCGGCCCTCCTTGACAATAACCTCTTTGCCACAGCCCACCAAATAAAAGGCCTATTTATTTTATTGGGAAAAGGATGCATAGGAGTTATGTATTTTATATTTTCTAAGTGTAATATTATGGATCAATATAATATTTAAACAATTTGTAGTGCTGAAGATGATTAAATTAATCCTGTGCGCTATTCTTTATTTTAGCACTGCAGTATCGTGCATTGCAGTGTTCTTCTGCAAAGCAGTATGTGTAGAAAAACTTCCTTTGTATTTTCTCTTTTTCCACTTAATTAGTCTTCTAACCATTCAAATGGTCAGCCTTATTTTGAACACCAGTTTCCATACACTTTGGTAGTTATGATAAATTATCTGAATATATCGATTTTATATGTCCTGTCTTTTGTAACCAGTTTACCCTATTATTCTAATATTGTTCTGCCCCAGCTATGGACCCAAAGAACGTAGCACACACAAAGTCTGTAAAAACCTTAGTTTACTAAATTAAATCAGTCTTTTTCAAACGAAGGCTGTTAATTAATTTTCTTAACAGCCTACAAGAATCCAAAGAATAAATAATCGTAATCTTACTAGGATTGGCAGAAAGCCCAGAAGCAATTTGCAGGACACTGATAAAAGAACTAAGATCCAGATGCGAAGGAGAGTGAACTAAATTGTTCCCTGCAAATTGCCTCAGTCGTTGTCCGTCGTTAAATAGGCTAAGGGAGCAGCCAATTAGCCCCAAGCCTTACTCTCGAGGAGACCTCCTCCTGAGGAGCCACTCCTGCCTTTTGGCAGCTCTGCGTGCCCGTGCATCGAGAAGAGGCTCCTCCTCTTCTTCCTCTTAACCCATGGAAGCTTCTGGAGGTTCTGAAGGCCCTGGCTGAATCCCTGCCTCTGGCACCACATCTTCTCCATTGTTCGACTTGAGTGCCAGCTGCACAGGCTGCTGGCGCAGCACCACACCAGCCTCCTCGCTGTTGGAATCAACTACTAGCTGCCCAGGCCGCTGACGGGCCACAACAAATATAGAGATTTTAAAATTCTTATCAAAAATCAAGAAGGCTTAGGAGGAGCTCAAAAGAACTAATAGAAAAAGTTGATACACTCTGGCACTATAAAGCTTTCTTACCACAGTTTTGTCCTTGTAGTCAATATTGCCTAGGAATTTTATTAGTCTTGGTGTAGTTTTAAAATTTACTTTATTTTTGGATGTTCCAGAGAGCACAACTATTGGTGTTTCTTTGGCTGTTCGTATTTTCCATCCTGTAAAAGCCAAATTAGATTGAGTTCTCTTGATACAGCCTTTTTTCAAGATTGAGAGTTGAGATTTTAATGGAAGATTGGGAAGTCAAAGAGACTGTAGGTCACTAGGGAGACAATTATACAATGAATGTCAGGATTTACACACATCCTTGGCCATTTTGAAACTATTTGTCTCATTCCATGAGAATTTCATTGAATTTTTCTTTTCCTTTCAAAAAAACAAAAAACAAAAACAAATTTGTTTTTCACTAGATAGGATTTTTTAAAAAAAGAAAGTAAGATAATTTTCTGCCCAGTAATCATATTCTAAAAGTCCTTGAACCTGAAAGAAAGTTTTTATAAGAAATACATCTGTGTGGAGTCAAGAAATTTGTTTTATCAAGATTCTGATCCTTCTTTCACTTTCTGCTACATTTAGCAAGTTCAGGGTTTAGAAGATAAGGACCTATTTTTTTCCACATGGATTCATAATTGCTGTAATTTAATTCTGAATGTATATCTTTCTTTCCACCACTGACAGCATTCAGTTTAAAATATTCTGAAAAGGGTATTTGGCTTTTGCCTAACATTTTATTGCCAAATAATGAAAATTAATATTGCTAACAAGAGTGGATTCAATCTTCTTGATAATCAGAAGCAAGCAGTGACTAATTATGGTCTCAACTATTGACTGTGATAAGATAATTCTGTTGCAGCACCTCAGCTGTGGGTGATAATAGAAAACATCTGCTAATTTTCATTCCTCAAATAACAGCCTCCTGGAATTTCACCTCCTAGCCCCTTACTTAGAAGTAGGTCATTATTTTCTTATCAACTTTCAAGACAACATCTGTTGAATATATTTCTGTATGTATGTGTTGGTAAGAAGAAGAATAGTAACTGAAGATACTTAAGATATATCTGAAACCTTAAGATATATCTGAAGTAACCTTAAGATATATCTGAAAATCTGTCATGAGGGCATAAAAATGTCAAAATATATTTTATGATTATACATGTAAAACTTAATTTTAAAGTTTCGGAAATATCCCAACTTAACAAAAATTGAAGGCAATTAAAATGTGAAGCTGCTGGAGCTTCAGAAGATATTTTCATGCAGAGGTATTTTCTTTTTCTTTTTTTCCCCTTAAGCATTGTAGCTTCTTTTTCATGTTGTAAGAAACAGGTTGGGTTAGCTGACATGACAATTTTTTTCTTACTTTTTTATCTTAAGATCAGATCACCTTCAACTTCAGTTGTCACTGGTGATCAACTTAATACTCTTAATGAAAATATTTTTTTAGTATATTATAGAGGAACTTGCTGATTAAGAGATTTCAGTACAAAATGATTACAGCCAGGCATATACAGCATTTCTACATTATTTTAGACTTCTAAGCTAATGCTGCTGAAACTAGAGAGTAGACAGTAATCCTTAAAATATTTTCTATAGGCAATGATCAAATTATTAAATTTTACCTCCAATACAAGGTTACTACACTAACACAAACTTAGAATTCTGAAACTCTAAATACGAGTTTTTTCCCTGAACTTTAAAAATCCATTCTCATATAATTTGATGGAAAAAGAAATTCCTTTTAGTTTTTCCCCCAAAGGAGAATTTCAGTGCCATTCTCATGATTGGGCAAGAGCCCATATTCAGAATTATTTTATGGCAAAAAGAGTAGCTAAATGTTATTTCTCCATCGTCATTGTTTCTGTCAGTAGCCTTGCTGGAAGGAACAAGCCATAGGCTTGTTGTGCAGAATATTTAAGCTATCTCATAGATAAAATATCTCAGGCCCATTGAGAGTTGGATTCCAATTGGACAAGTCCAGCTAAGTCTCTTGTGGCATGGTGTGGTGGAGTTATCTAGAATGAATCCCGTGACTCCTAAGGATGTGCAAAAGATCTTTCAAATTGTGAATTTTATTTTCTGTTTATTAGATTCTGGTCACAGCTGGGCTTGTTAATGCCACTTTAACCTCTTCCATTTAACATCTACGTCGGGGGTGTCAAACTCACATGTCATCATCACGTGACATGACGTATCAGGACTTTCCCCCCCCTTCGCTAAACCAAGGGTGGGTGCGGCCAGCACGTAACACTGTCCTGCGGGCCATGAGTTTGACACCCCTGATCTATATGGAATGTCTGACTAAGGTCATTCCTTGGTTTGGTGTCCAGTATCATGAATATATTGACATCATATAATCAGGTAGGGATGAGAAGACTACTGAACAGATTTCACTCATAATGTGCACTCAACTACTCGAACATCAATAAGTTAATAATACCAAAGTAGTTGTTTGAGGGAAGAGCTAGACTAGTTATAATTGGAACCTGTTCAAATTATGAATAGACCAAGTTAAGTTCCTGGCTCCCACATTTTAAAAGGAGTTTTTTAAGAGCTACAGATTGCCAATACAATTATTATTATTATTATTATTATTATTATTATTTATTGAATTTGTATACCGCCCTACTCCCGAAGGACTCAGGGCGGTGAACAGCCAGATAAAAGACATATAATACAAATGTTAAAAAGCATTAAAATACAATTAAATAATTTGGCCTGGAAAACGAAATTTAAAACACCCCAAATTCTTAAGACAAATTTAAAATTTAAAATTTTTTAAAAGTTTAAAAGTTTAAAGAGAGGTTAGGCCAGGCCGGCCTGCTGAAAAAGAAATGTTTTGATGGCACGGCGAAAAGCGCGCAGGTCGGGATCCTCCGTATCTCTGGGGAGAGCTCGTTCCAGATGGCGGGTGCCCCCACAGAGAAGGCTCTCCCCCTGGGGGCCGCCAGTCAACATTGTTTGGTCGATACTTCTTCATTTAATAAGCAGCACCCATCACCATCATCTGCGTTATCCTAGGTCCTTGGGAAGAGCTCAATAGGTGGATAAAAATACCAAATCCAGTCTGAACATTTAGCTGACTATGTGCCATCCCATAAAAATAATGAAATTGCAGACTGGTTCCCCTTCTAGGGAAATCTGGTTTGCCAGAATTCAAATTAATAGATTCAGATATATATGTTTGTTGTTTGATTAGGTTTGTAAGAACAGCAGTTCTAGTTTGGCAATTCCCTACCACCACTAAAAGCAAACCCTCTGTGTGTGTAAAGTAGTTTATTTTTTATAAAAACGAGCAGGTAGCAGATAAGTAGCTAGAGCTAGGAACCCATCACATATTTCAGAAGTAGAATAATAATGTTCTACTGAAGGGAGGAGTCAATTTGCTTCATCTCCTGTTCTGTCTTGGTGTTTTGATGGAAGTCTTTTAGGAAATTCTTATGAGCATAATATATGTATGACTCCTAGGCACGAAATCTTCAATTTTTCATAAGAATGAAAGTTGGATTCAGAAAGTTATGATAAACGAAAAATAATTTAACACATGAAGGCTCTTCAGTCTTAATTGACATTTTAGCAAAGGATGAATCACCCTCCAGGTGGGACTCAGAAGGCTCTTTTCAGAACTGTTCAGCCATTAAATTGGACAGTTCATGTTCTCAATGCCTTGGCTAGTCTGATTGTAGCCTTTTTTCCCCACCCAAACTGCCCAAACCTGAAAGTTATTAATGCAAGGATGAAGTATTCTGTCATCCAAGTTATTTGTTTTTCTCTTCCATTCTTATCTCAAGAATTATTGCATTGTTGTCAATGTTGATTTTTAATAATAATATGCATAAAGTAAAAACTATAAATAATATTCTACACTGGCAAAATTATTTCAGATGAACTTATATGAGACTGTCCAAGGATGCTTACATTGCCAATATTTTATTTTTGTTCTCTCTCCTCCCCCCTTTCTTCTGATAGGGGAATTATTACTCTTTATTACATTTTCCCAGTTAAAAACCTTAGTTGTCCATTATCATGTAGCCTATAAAGTCTCATTGACTTAGGTGTTATTTACTTGGGTCTAGACTTTATTTTATCTTTTATGCTGATTTCTTATTTTGCCCTTTCCTCCTGGATCAAGATTCTCTTGATTCTCTAGGTTTTCATGATTATTTATCCACTTTCACTTTTTGTCACACAGCAAATTGCATGGATTTCTTCACATACTTTGCTACAAATGCAGCACCTTTTAGATATCTAAAAATGCTACTTCCTATCCTTAATTTAATTTCCACCATTTGCTTCTCCACCCTACAGTAGGTTTTGTTGCTCCCAGGCAACAACAACAAAAAATATTTCCCCATAAGAGTACTGCTGTGCATTCTTCTACTGTGTTTTCCCGAAAATAAGACCTTGTCTTATATTTTTTGAACCTCGAAATAAGCACTTGGCCTTATTTTCAGGGAGGTCTTATTATTTTGAGGTGTGTAGAGCAAGATGGGGATCCTCTTGCCGTCTTACCTGATTTTCAGCTCTGTCTCCCTAACCCTAACCAGAGGAAATGGCAGGGACCAGCTGCACATGCGTTTAAATATTTTCAGTGAGGGCTTATTTTTGGGGAGGGCTTATTTTCAGGGGAGGGGGTTATTTTAGCGCATGCACTCAAAAGCCCAATTGGGCTTATTATCAGGGGATGTCTTATTTTCGGGGAAACAGGGTATTTTATTAGTAGGTTTCTCCCACCTTTCCTCAATCTCCTTTTCCTGGAAGTGAGGATTCTTGCTTTTTCTTGCAGACAATTGGATAAGGCAAATGCAAAAGCCAAGGCAGTGAGGAAGAGAAGCTGATTTTAGAATTTATTTATTTATTTATTAGTCACATTTTTATGCCACCCAACTCCCGAGGGACTCTGGGCGGCTAACAACAAGGAATAAAACAACGCGAACAATATCCCATACAAAAATTTAAAAAAACATTAAAACCTATACATTCCAATTCGTGGCCGGGTCTCACAAGATCACCGTAACGAGATCAATGGCCCCAGGCCTGCCGGAAGAGCCAAGTCTTCACTGCTTTCTGGAAGGCCAGTAGGGTGGGGGCAGTCCGGACCTCAGGGGGTAATTGGTTCCAGAGAGCTGGGACAGCCACAGAGAAGGCCCTCCCCTGCAGGCCCGCCAGCCGACATTGTTTAGCTGATGGGACCTGGAGGATACCGACTCTATGGGATCTTACCGGTCGTTGGGAGCTATGCGGTAGAAGGCGGCCTTGAAGATAGCCTGGCCCTGAGCCATGTAGGGCTTTAAAGGTAATAACCAACACCTTGAATTGCGCCCGGAGACCGATAGGGAGCCAATGCAGCTCGCGGAGAATTGATGTAATGTGGGTGTATCTAGGTGCACCCACAATAGCTCACGTGGCTGCATTCTGGACCAACTGTAGTCTCCGAACACTTTTCAAGGGTAGCCCCATGTAGAGGGGGTGTCTAAAACTTGAGAAAACTTGGCTTCAAACTGAAAGAAAATAATTTGTTACATTAGAGATGAAATAAAAAATTAAATGGGACAGTAGAATGGACAGCTGAAAACAAGTGCTAAAAACTATGTTAAACCATACTACATTCTTGGAAATGGTCTCTCTGTGTGTGTGTGTTTGTATGCGTACCATTTTCCAACTTCTTCAAAGTGATAAAGTTGCCATAGAGACCAACGTAGCAATTGTTTACTGATAACTCATTGTGATGGATTTCTCTGATAGTGGGAACTAATATCTCCTGATGATATTAAAGCAGTTTTGTAAGGGGAAAATGTGATAGTCTAATCCTAACTGTGCAGGGTTTCATAAATCATAAATAATACTTTGTATGGTGTCAGACAGCAGAACAGAGGAGCTGTTTTAATAGGGGAATTACATGTTCTGTATCTTCAGCAGACTATCTGCAGTACTTTTGAGCTGTTTTGAAGGGTAATACTCAACAGGATGAAATTTAGGAATACAACTTAGTTCCTATTTAAGATGATTAGATTTACAACTATTTATGCAAGGTAAAAATTACAGGATCAATACAGTGAAAGCTAGAAAGGTAATTTTCTCTCTTTTTAAGGCAAGTGATAGGCTATTAAGAATTCAGTGTTGCCTATTTCTGGATTGATTAATTATTCATACATATTCCAGAAAGGAAAAAAAAAGGAAAAAAAAAGCAAATATATTATCAGTTTCCAAAGTCTTTGTTAAAGAACTAGGGGGATGACCTTTTAGTCTTCCATCTACAGCAGTGTTTCTCAATCTTGGTAGCTTGAAGATGGATGGACTTCAACTCTCAGAATCCCCCAGCCAGCGCTGCTGGGGGATTCTGAAACACTGATCTACAGTATCTCAATTGCTCTGTAACAACTGATGCCTCTTTCTGTCTGGAAAATTATGTTATGATTCACTGCTACCATGAAACAGAGTTAGTTGACATTAAACAATTTTGTTATTAATAATTTGATTTGGTCCAAGATGAAGGGAGCTACAACACATATAAGCAAAAATGGAAAGTTCTATGAAATTCCATTGTCCTAAGGGAAGTGACAAATTTTGTTTTGTTTTGAAATTTGAAATGTCATAATTCCGTTACAAAACTTTCAGCAGAAGTAAATGCTATCTGATAATAGACACACAAATTTTATTTATTCGCAAATGTTGCATTAAAATCGGCATATACTTGTGAAAATGCCTGGGAAATTGGATAAAAGCATAGGGAAAGAGGTATACATGGGGGCACATTTTATTGAAAAATTGGCATGGTGTATTATGAAAGATGTATCCACTGTAAAAGGTGTATGATAGCAATTACAGATTTTCCATGTTTCTTTTTAATGGATGAATTGAGAAATTGATCCAGAAGGGAATAATATCTGATTATATGGGGTTTGATGAATTGATGGTGATCTGCATATCTCCACAGCTATTCCATTCATTTCAGTTCAAGAATTATAGCAATCGCTCAGTAGTGGAATTCAAATTTTTTTACTACTGATTCTGTGGGCGTGGCTTGGTGGGTGTGGCAGGGGAAGAATACTGCAAAATCTCCATTCTCACCCCACTCTGGGGCCAGACAGAGTGGTTCTCCAAACTACTCAAAATTTTCCCTACGGTTCTCCAGAACCTGTCAGAACCTGCTGAATTTCACCCCTGCAATCGTTGTTACTGAAATGAATATGTCCTGTCCAGTTTCATTAGGTTGACTTCTGTACAACCATGGAAATCCTGACAAAGTTTTTAATGCCTTCCCTAAACCAAACAGCAGAACAGATAGAAAATTAACAAAACATTAAATGTTCATGAACTTTCTCCTTGGAAAATGATAATTGAACAAGTCAAACTAAGTACTATTAGCCTAGCTGCTATGTTACTAAGGTTTGATTTTTAATTCCATCTAAAGCTAAACAGAAAACCTGGTTAATGGCTTGCCCTGCTAAACAAATATTGCTTATTATGCAGGTCCATGCTCCAATCTGTGATTTGCATTAGAACATTTGTTTTTAACACTAGCTTAGAAACAGCAACGAACTAGCAAAACATTCCATAAATACTTCAGGGAATCTAAATTTATAATCTTAATACCTACCATTATAAAGGAGAGAATGTATTATGTGTTGGTATTAATAACTTTCAGATAAATACATTTTATTTTACAATTGTGTAGATTTTTAAAGGAATTTTTAAGGAATTAGCATTAGCAGTTTGTAATGTTCTCCTAAAAAGAATGGATGTTTTTTCTTTTTAGGTGTATGTTAATAACATATCATCATCTGTTAACATAAGATTTCATCTGCAAAGACTAGATTAATATTTTTTCAATTATAAGTAGCTCCAAATCAAATTCAGTGCTAATCAGTGGTTCAAAGGTAGATTAGTAGAACAATGAATGCCATTAACCTTTCAAGTGCTGTCATTATAGACAACTCCCTAAAGAGATACACTCCAGGATAGAAATATGATATAGCCACCTAAATATTGCCGTGGTTAAATAATAGATTTTTATGTTTTAATGGACATAAATGTAAGCATAGCTCTGGATTTTTGCAAACTCCAAACAGAGTAGCAATTCTCGTTGCAGCTTCAACCATATTACCACTGTGTATTAATCACTACAAGAGCTCCTTGGGAAGTTATCAAAGTGCCATGTTTTCATGAAATGTTACCCTCTGAGATTGTTACCATAACACCCCCAGAACAAACCTCAAAATAATTTAGATAGTCCAAATCTGTAAAAATAAATATAATTTTAAAACATTTTTGTTCAGGTATTTTAGATTTTGTCTCACAATAATGGTACTTGGTCAACAGGCTAAATAAATTATCCTTTTTTAAAAAAAAAAACAAACAAAATGGATTCATGGAGTATTTTGCCAAAGTATATAGATTAAATACAGACATTTATTTATTTCATCAATTTACCCATCTCAACAAGTAACTTTAGGTTGTGAATAATACTAAAAATAAAAATAAAAATAAAAATGATGACAACTTTGACAAGATTTTGTCAAAACAAATGAACTCAATTGGATTTCATTGTGCCATCTCTAGATTTAGACCTGATGTAATCAACCCAGAGGAAGGAGGAGTACTAGCACTACACAGTGCCACTGCTCCGCTTTAACTCCCAGAAGGATACCAAGATAAATAGTATCAAAAAATGTGAGAAGTCAAGAAAAGCAAGGATGGGTACACTAAACCATCCCATTCCTGCCAAATACTATCTACGAGTGTAGTTAATGTCATTTTGGTTCCATACCCAAAGTCCAAATTCCAGTTGAAAGAGTTCCAAACAGAGGTGGGTTTCTACCGGTTCGCTAGCAGTTCAGAGAACTAGTTGTTAGAAGAAATCTCCTTTTGTTTTTGTTTTTTTCACTTTACAGGGTTAATCCTGTAAGGAATTACAACATTCTGGTGTTGTTTCTAGCCTAAACTTTCAGCCTGCTTACAGAAACTGCCTCTCAGTTAACCCTTATTACATTCTTGGCAGTACGCCTAGACTTACTGTCCCCTGAGCTTCTCCGGAGTTTTTTTCTTTCTTTCTTTCTTAAAGGGGAAGGGTTGTTTTAAGCTTTTTACACTGCTGTTGGGAGGAAATACTCCCCTGTTGGAGATCTTCCTGCAGGGATGCAATGATCAGCACTTTGAAGAAATAATTGAATAATGAAGCAGAGCTGCTAGAAAGAAGCTTTTAATGGCAAGGAACCAAGATGAGTGACATTCAGCAAGGCTTCTTGGCTAGCTAGAAAGATTGACATTCAAACATGAGTTTACATACCCTTTCTGACTTTTGGTCTAAAACTGGTTTTTGGTGAAGTTTAATTCTGTGCTTGATTATGTTTAATCCTGTGTTTATTGATGGGATAATTTTTCCTATTCAGCTTTGTTTGGAAGGAACAATGTTAATCTCTGTTCCTGAAAAGAAACAGCTTCATAAATTTGGCTAGTTCCTGTGTCTATTTGTTCTGGTAATTGGTTTAACAAGCAACACCTACTGTGTTTGCTCCTTTGCTTTCTTCTAGTATTAGTTGCTTTTTTTGTATTTAGGCTTATCTCAAGTGCTTTTTCTATCTGGGGATGGGGTCTTCCTTCACTGCTTTAGTGGTTCTTGGCGCTGTCCTTTTGGGGTCTACTTCCAAGAGGCAGGATGAAGCTTGGTGCTGATTTTTGTACTGCCTTTCTGAGGGGCAAGTGATCTTTAAATTCCTTAGGATATCTTATGAGGTGAGTGAGACCAGCTAGTATCTTTAAGTGGTGCAAATGGATCTAAGGATTGCTTCTCCTGGAGAGCTTAAATGACCTCTCTGCTAAAGGTTTCACTTTGTGAGCAAGAGTTAGCTGTTGATAGTTATTATTACATTTTAACTATCTTAATTCCTCACGGTGCTCTGGTACTCTACCTGATTTGTAACTCGAAGTAACAGTAACAGAGTTGGAAGGGATCTTGGAGGTCATCTAGTCCAACTCCGGCTTGCAGGTATTTCTAATCTAATAATTGGTATTTAGGGCAGCATTTTGCAAGCAAAGAAGCTTTTTGTATTTTTGTACAGGTAATCCTTCACTTACAACCATTCATTTAGTGACCATTCAAAGTTACAATGGCACTGAAAAAAGTGATTTATGATTGTTTTTCACACTTACAACCGTTGCAGCACCCCATGGACACGAGAGGCCAGGCGAGGTGAAGCACCCCTCGACATGAGTGACATCAAGTTGGTCACACCTACCCGGTCACATGACCACCAAGCCACACCCACCAAGCCACGCCCACAGAACCAGTAGTAAAAAAATTTGAATCCCACCACTGGTTCCAAATAATGCATTTCATCCAGAGTCCTCTGAAGTTGCAGTATGACCACCTTCTCCACAACTTTTCCTACAAAAAGGGAAGATTGGCAACTTGGCAAAAATTGTGCAGATTAGTTGGATCAAGTGATGCCTCCATTGAGAAAGGACACACTACCACCTTTTTAAGAAGAGATGGGTCTGTCTCCTCATCAAAAAGGAATTAATCACTGCCTGGAGCCACTCACATCCCCTCTCAGGGCAGGAAAGGCATGCACCTAATACAATGTTTGCTGAACTAACAGCTTCAATAATTCTTGTGTACTTCCTCAAGCTTAACAGGATCAAACTCTTTCCAGATAACCATGTAAGACCACATACACGTACATAAAAGGTAGGAAGGCATCCATAGTGTAATTTGTTGAATTTTTTCAAGTCCTTTATTAATATATACTGCTTTGGTCACATAAGCAAGAACAAGGACAGTGCAGAGTGGAACAGTTACAACTGTTCCAAAGTGCTATATCTTCCCATAGAGATGAACTGGAAGATTTTTTCCGCCTCCCATTTTTGAACTCAGTAATTTCTTTGTCAGTTTGTCTTACTACCAAATATAGTCCAATCCAGTTCTGTTATGCTCTATCTTATCCTGATGACAGAATCATGAATGCCTTTTATAACATTCGTCTAACATTCTGTTGGGTTGGAAAGAATAAAAAAATCTGTGAAAGGTGGCAAAAAAATAATTAATCGTTTCTGTTCTTTTAAACATTTTTTAAAAAATACAAATAGCAAGATGATGATGATGATGATACATGAATCTCCAGTTTTTTCTTTCCTCAGTGTTCCATCATTTTGAAATGCTGGCTGGGAAATTCTGGGAGTTGAAGTCCATGCATCTTAAAGTTGACAAGGATGAGAAACACTATGCTAGGACAATTGATGATGGGTAGAAGTCAAAATGGTGCTCATAAATATATATATCGTATTGAAATGGGATCTCATATTTATTTATTTATAAACAAATGGGATCTCATATATTTTGTGAATAAAATTAATTACTAAAATGCTTTTATTTACATGTTATACAGAACTTAAAACTGTATACAGTTAAAAATATGATATCCAATGTCTTTTCAAGGAATATAATATTTTGAATATAACTAACCTGCAACTGGTTTAAATCCATGTGGTATTTCAATATTAAAATGCATCCAAAATGCTCATGTATAAGAGAAAAATCTAGTAATATTAAAACATTAAATTTTTACAATTTCTATTAAGAATGTATAGGCACTTATATACAGCATATCTGCAGGCTCTTTATTCTCAGATATAAATATATTACAAGATGAGAAACATAATGCTATAGTTGGTTATATCGAAAATGCATTTCTTAATATATAATCATTATGAATATACATCTTCATATAAATAGAAGAGTCTGTGCATAGTAGTTCTGTGCTTTAAAGGAAGAAAATTATGTTCATATATTCATATAAAAATAGTGGCATCTGATGCCTATGCCAACTCTGGATACCAACAAGTTGACTTTGGCCAGATACACTTACACTTAAATATCAACAGATCTACTCTAGATTTCTTCTTTGGGGATTAAATGAAGGGGCAGCCTCATATAAGAATTCCTGGGGAAAGTTGAGAAATGATGAATGAATAATGATTAAATAATAAAATAGCAGAACTGTAGTAACACTGATGGTGATTCTTTAATATTCTCCTAGGACGTGTCAAATTTTTCAACTTTCACTTTCCAAACATTATGTACTCTCATATGAAGTAAAGTCAAGTCAATTTACCTTTAATTTAAGTTAATTTATCTTTAATTTTTTGAAGTGATGAGGTCTGCTGTCATAAATCTGAAATAAAATGGAATTGCTATAAAGATGGGATCAATTCTTAATTCAGTGAGTTAAAAAAAAACACTTATTAGGTATTAATCAATATAGATCTTGCAGAATAGGTAAGCTCCAGGTCTCCTTAATCAAACAGTGTGTTTTATCGAGATTTTGAAAACATGTTTTCTCTGTCCTAGCCCGTGATGGGTTGCTCCTGGTTTGGTCTGGTTCTCGCGAACCGATAGTAACAACAGCTGGAGGCTCCGCCCATCTGCCCGGATGTCATCATGAATGATCTGCGCATGTGCAGAAGCATTGCGTGCTCCTGTGGCTTCCACCACAATAATGTGCACTAAATTTTTGGCTACTTCCCCAGTTCTTGGGGTAAGGTGGTTGTTGAGCTCTTGTAGAAATTCGATTTTATTGTGATTTTTTTAAAATAAACCGATGTTATTTATTTTACTGTTTCTTATTTTAAAAAGTTCAACTGCTTGGAGTTGATGGTCTCTAAATAGTATTGTAGGAAGTTAGCACTCACCCCTCTCCTAGAAAAATGAAATATTTTAGGATATACTCTAAAGGCAGAATATTTTCCCTAAGAGAGAAGTAGAAACTCAGAAAAGCAGAAACTCAGCCCCGCACCTTTGTTAATGGGCCATTAAGGCCTGAACCAGTCTATTCTACATAAGATCTATCTCCTTCAGGCAGAGCCATTTAATTGCCCTTTATTGCACCACCCACCAAGTTTCAACCAAACTTGGCACACAGACAACCTATAAGGCTAGCTATGACCTTTGGCAGCAACCAATCAGGATACTCTTCCTGGGCCCCAGGAAGTTCAAAGAGGGCATAAAACCAAGGCATGCTCAGCATCTCTGCCCCTTTTCTGTTCAGGAACTCAAACCATGTGATCCTGTCCACCATTAAACCATCTTTCCAAGCACTCTCCATGTTTCCAGTGTCTTTTCCCCACTTGGAGCTGAACCCAGAAGGATATTTCTTCCTACAGTGTAAATAATTAAAATGCAATATGAGTCTGAAAATGTTTTCCAAGATTTCACTGGAAGCATCACAAGGACACATTTCCTAATTGAAATACTGAGGTCATATTCTGCAGGAGGAATAAGCTGGATGTTAGCCTTTATCTTACAAATTTATCTTGAAAAATGCTGAATATACTTCATTTGCTGATTTTATTTCTTCTGAAAACTTCCTTTTTGAATATTTTAATATTAAAAAATCTGAATCTACTAACAATCCCAAATGAGGCTTTTCTAAGTTTTCTTTTTTCTTTCTTTTTTTAAAAAAAAAAGAAAAATGAATTAGCAACTCAACTATAAAAAGTTTTAGGAAAATAATTTTAAAGTAATTAGACTAAACCAAGAGATAGGTAATGTGAATTCAGCTTCATTTACCATTCATGTTCTTTTTATGAGTTAAAGATGGTGGAGTACTATAATTACTAAATAATATTTAAAAAACAAAACAAAACTGTTCAATATTCTTCCTGCTGGAAAATTTTCAAATTATTAGGAAATGTAAAAGCAGTTAAAACACAATTATTATTTCAATAACATCTAAATTTCTTTTCACTGGGACCTTTTTATACATAGTGAAAATGTATAAAGAAATTCATTTAGCAATGGAATTCTAATACTTCACCAAACCACTTAAAAATTTGAACTCTTTTCAAATAATGTTATTGCATTTTACAAAGCATATATATAAAAAACAACATAATCTATCAATCAAAAGAAATTATAAAGAGTATAAAGGAGAATAGGGATAGAAGTGTGAAAAAGTGTAAAGAAAAAGAAAGGAAAACATAAACATATTCAAATAATCACTTCTGACTTCTTCTTCCAAGGATATAAAGAATGCTTACTTTTGATCTTAGTTAAGACTGTAATAAAATGTCTATTTTCTCACAAAAAGTAAAGGGGAAATTTTTTTAAAAATATTTATTTCTCTTTTTAAAATTTAACAATCGTCAAATCCATATGTCAAAATTTGATTTTTCTCCATCTCCTTCAAGTAGCCCACTAAGACTTCCAATTATAAATGTTTTTTAATGATTTTTCCTCTCACGGGGACTGTTAACTTAAAAGTTGGAATTGTTCAAATAGGTGAAAACTAGGCCAATGTGGGCTGGCAAGACAACAGTTAGGATGGACAGATATTTGACTTTATCTATCCTTTTCCTTTAAAATAAGCAAATAAACAATTCCACCATTGCAGGAAATATATTAAGGTAAACCAATACGTTTAGTGAAAGGATTCTTATTTTCCTGGTTATGATTTGATTGAATGCTCTTTATGAGGGGGCTTTAAAAAGGTCCTTTTCTTGTATCTTGAAAAACAAAACAACAAATTGAAATGGAACAACAACATAGAACATGTACCATGATGAGAACATGGGGACAGAATTCTAAAATGCAGGAGAAATGAGGAAGGTTTAAGGCTTTTGAACCTCTGACGCTGATTGCAGGGAATAGCAGGAACCTATCCTCTTAAAGTTAACTGAAAGAACCTGCAGTTAGCTACAAACGTGACATATAGTTAATAGTTTATTTTAGAGAATTTTCACACCATTCCCATTTTCTCATCTCACAAACACTTTCAGACTAACCTTCAGTTATGCTCATTACAGACAGAAGAGTTTAAAGTGCAGAATTTGTTCATTAACACTTCCTCCAGCTGCCTTACGGGAGTACACAAAAAATGGTTGTGTTACTCTATCCTGCATTTATCCTTATGCTTAGTTTCTGCTCCATTTTGTTCAGTGGCTTAAAACACACATACGGGCACACAGACAAAAACACAAACTCCCCTAACCAGTGATGATACAAGGGAGATTCAAAGCCATTGCTATAGTTAATCAGAAGGTCAATTAGTGAATACTGTATAGTCAATTAATGTAGTGTTTAAGTGGTTGGGGGGGAGAAATAGCAAATCAAGAAACAGGTTGGAATAAGAGTTTCTGTCAACGCAAAATCATCATTGGCATCCTTCAGTCTCAAGAGACTATGGTATCGTGCTCTAGAAAGAGGTCCTAAAACAGCATCTAGTGTGACTAAAAAGGCCAATTCGAGAGTGGCAATCCCTTCCACACTGAGGGCAGATACATTCTGTCCCCTGCCCAGCCCCCAGATTACGCTGGTTCCGGGACTGCCTCTTTGCCTCAGCCTGCCGAACAAGTGTCTCTTCGAATTGGAGAAGGCCATGCTGCGTCTTTATCCTCCAAGCTGAACGAACGGAGGTCAAGGTTTCCCAGTTGTTAATGTCCATTCCCAGGGCCTTTAGGTCCCTCTTGCAGATATCCTTATATCACAGCTGTGGTCTCCCTCTGAGGTGCTTTCCTTGCATTAATTCTCCATACAGGAGATCTTTCGGAATCCGACCATCAGCCATTCTCACGACATGCCCCAGTCAGCATAGACGTTGCTGTTTCAATAGTGTATACATGCTAGAAATTCCAGCACGTTCCAAGACCGCACTATTTGGAACTTTGTCCTGCCAGGTGATGCCAAGAGTTCATCAAAGACAGCATATATAAAAGGTGTTCAACTTTCTTTCCTGCCATGCGTAAAGGTTCCAAGACTCACTGTTGTACAAGAGTGTATTGCAGGCTCTATAGACCTGGATCTTTGTATGTTCTGTCAGCTTCTTATTAAGCCATACTCTCTTTGTAAGTCTGGAAAACGTGGTGGCCGCTTTACCAATATGTTTATTCAGCTCAGTATCTAAAGAAAGAGTGTCAGAGATAGTTGAGCCGAGGTACACAAAGTCATAGACGACCTCCAGTTCTTCTGCAGAGATTGTAATAGAGGGAGGTGAATCCATGTCCTGACCCATGACTTGCGTTTTTTTCAGGCTGATTGTTAGTCCAAAGTATTGGCAGGCCTTGCTAAACCGGCCATAAGTTGTTGAAAGTCTTCAGCAAAGTGAGCAGTGACGGCAGCATCATCAACAAAGAGGAAATCACATAAGCATTTCAGATGACTTTAGACTTTGCTCTCAATCTAGAGAGATTAAAGAGTTTTCTGTCTGATCTGGTCTGGAGGTAAATACCCTCTGTTGCAGTTCCAAAAGCATGTTTCAGCATGACACCTGGAGCCTCTTCAGTACGATACGGGCAAGCAGCTTCCCTACAATACTAAGAAGAGAGATGCTGCGGTAGTTGTTACAGTCACTCCTGTCACCTTTGTTCTTGTACAGTGTGACAATATTTGCATCCTTCATGTCCTGTGGTACTCCACCTTCCCTCCAACAAAGACAGAAGATTTCATGCAGTTCAGTGGGGATGTTCTCTTTGCAGCACTTCAGAACTTTGGCAGGGATGTTATCTTTCCTGGGTACCTTGCCAGAGGCAAGGGAATCCAGGGCCGCATCCAAGACCCCAAAATCATTTACCCCCAAATTCTAGTATTCCTAAGCAAAACTCTCCCCACAGAAGTTCCACTTGTCTTATAGAAACTAGTTTAATTAACTGACCAGCCTAATAAACATAATGGGGCTGGATCACAGAAGCTTGGAATTATCCAGGAGCTGTGGAAGTGTTACATGTAGAGATGCCTTTATATTTAAGCATTTTATAACTTCTGCATTTTGATAGAGTAGCTTCAAATTATCTGCTTTGTTTCAAAATGCAAATACTAAATTATGATAGTTGTATTTACATATATATCTAATTAGTGACATTTATATCTCACTTATATCTTGTATTATTGACTTTCTTTGGTTATGTGCCTTATTAATGGGAGCAGTATATTTTAAGTAGCTATGGATCTGTTTTCAGACTAATTATTTTCCTACAGTACTCTGCCTCTCTCTTTTGCAAAAACAGAATACAGCTGAAAGAGCACTTGTTCAGTTCTCCTACAAATAAATTAGCAGGATTAATGTGCAACTTAATACCACTGGACATATCTACCATCACACCACATGACCTTGTAGGTTCTAAGTAATTACTAGCTGAATGCTAATGCAGTGATGATTGTATTGGTGAAATAATGGCACAGGGTGAAGTGAAAGGCATTCAAATTTCAGTGAATTTTGCAGAGCTCAAAAGAGAAGTGCTGTTTTATATAACTGCAGTATGGTTTGTACTTGCATATAACTGAACCTCAGCTAAAGCTTTTTAATATTCTACTTGGTGAACAAAGGAGAAAAGTGTTCTATTAAGGCAGCAAAGTGGGATTTAAAAAGAACGGAGAAAATAGTCAGAGATACATGCACTGACCTGTTCTGTGAAAATAATGTCACTTTTACTAAGCTGGAAGATACACTGCACTTTTCCACCCTTTCCAAGTTGGTGCATTACTCTTAATAGATGAAGATGCAGGCAATGGATTTCTAAATTGAGGCTTACGTAATTGACAGGCAAAGACTGAAAATTAAGCAGTGGGGTGGAAGTGGAGCAAATGGAAGAGCTATTCATTCTGGTATGCAATGTCAATGGACTCTCAAAGCAATTTGATGGACAGAATTTATACGTAGGGCACTAGACATCCACCAACAAGTATATTCAAAAGCTGAATCTCCGTGCATATTTATGGGGACATAATGCTTCAGTTCTGAGAACATCCTTCTTTGATTAGGATAGAATTTATTTCTTAGTAAACATGTACAGTAGAACAGGGACTGGCAACATTTCCAAGCACCACGTGCCAAAATAAATTAGTAGGTCTGTAATCTTCTGTGATCATCGTCACATCTTGTAAAATATTGGTGATACCATCTCTAAAAACTCATGAAAAAGCTAGCATTTCTGCTATTCTATTTTTTTTTTACACTTCATTTTTATTCTATTTTATGGTTTTTCAGACACTATTGATGATGCTAATGCAGCTTTGGTATCTTGCCAATATCTAAATAAACAATATAAATAGTATTCAGAAATAGGATCTATCATTTCTGTGTGAGCAGTTTCTGAATTGCTCTGTCTCCAGTCCAGTTGGGCTGGGTCACAGGTTCATTTGCATTTGGAAGCAACGACTACTCACTATGTATACTTAAGGCTTTATTCTAAGGCAGCTTAAGAAACTAGCATAATAACATAATGCAAGACAGCAATCAATGTGGATTCAAGAACACAAAGAAAAGAAAGAAAGAAAGCCATCAGTTTAGACTCTGACAAAAGTCTTCTGAAACTTCTAAACTTTCAAATTCTGAAATCACATGGAACAATGGATCTATAGGTAGAGAGACCCGGCAAGTATAGATGCTCTTCATCTTTCACCTCTCTCAGCCTGCCCATACTAGGTCAGGTAATAGGTGAAAGGGAAGAAGAGCGAGCCTTTTTCAAAGCATCCAGGAATCTGGTGAGCCAGAAAATTTTTAAGCTTTCAGGGTTTTTATACTGTGCATCAGTGGCTCTTGGATTTGGAGACTTCGAAAGGCCACCTTTCCCCATTAACTTGCCACCTGTATCTATTAGTAGCTAAGAAGCTCATATAAGAGCTATAAGATGCTGGGTTCACCATATAATGAAGCCCTATCTACTTCACCATTAACTGCCCTTCAATTTTGGCTTGAGGAGTGGGTGTTTAATTTTTTTCAAACTAAAATTGTGGGGATGTTGTTACTTTTTTCACAGAATAGGGTTGTAAGAAATGGCAAATTGTTTTTGTATAGTTCTTCAATTCGTTTCTTCAGTCAACATTTTGGAAGTAATTGTTTATTGTAAGTTGATTTTGATTTTGTATGCTTAATATGTTGAGAATAAGTGTAAATCTCATATTCATGTACAGAACAGTATTTCTGAGACTCTGGAGTTGGGGGAGAGATTGAATGTCTTTCAGTGATATAGGCCTTCATTTTAATATGTCTTATAAGGCAGTTTTATGTAAGTTAAATTTAATTCAAATAGAGGCCTTTGATACTACCTTTGTAGTGTGTTTAGGAATGTGGTAGAAGAATTATCACAGGCTTTCTTGACATCAAGAAAAGTCAATTGCTGCAACCTATTCCAGTGATTGGCTTTTCTTGATGTCAAGAAAGCCTCTGGTAATTATCCTACCACATTTCTAAACATATTGACTTTTGGAACTTGGAGTGGTGTGTGTGTTGTCTGTTGAGAATAGTAAATTTTGGATGGTCACTGACCTCATTTTGTTCAATAGGCTTCTTGGCCAGAATTGGATACTTTAAGAACGTTGCCTCCTTGTATCTAGTTTGGCTTCAAGCCCTTCCCTTTTAAGAAGGATGTGTGAAACAGAATTCTGTTTCATGACTGGATTTTGATATCTAGTTTTAGTTTTAATATTCTTTCGATTTAGATTTTTGTAAAATATATACAGATGGATCAAATAGTGCACATCGTGGTAGGATTTTGGCAGCATTTGCTCCTCGGCTAAAAGTGGAAAAGGTCTTTTGGCTGATGAGTGAGATTAATGTCATGATGGCTGAATTTAACTACAACTTTTTGACTTTGGAATGGTTATTACATTTGTATCCTGGGAAATTTATGATGCTGTTGGATCCCCTTTCTGATTTACAAGTTATACAAATAGACAGGTTTGGAGGACAGGAATCAGTGATAATTGTAATTTGGAATTTGAATAATATTCTTTCCTACCAGAATTTTTATTTAGATTTTGATGGATTCCATAATGTATGATATTTTTGAGAATGAATTAGAGACAAATCAGCATGGGATAATTCAGATTTGGAGTGTAGGATGACTTTTGTGGCCAAAGAGGCTAGGTATTGGGTTAGCTATGAGAAACATCTGGTATAAGGAATAGGTTGCCTATATTATTGGTTGAAAGGCGTATTCCTTTTCTCCACAGGTTAATGATTTTTGGCTGTATGATATTTCTGGCAGAGCCCCAAAAGCTTCTTTATTGAAGGTCCTATCTGGACATTGCGGTATAAGGAATAAGTTGTTTATTATTGAAAATATGGATGATAATTTATTTGGTTTGTGGAGTCATTGAAATAATTGATCACCTTCACTTTCTTGCTGACTGAGATTTTCCTCTTTTTTTCTTTTCTTTTTTTTAATTGATTTCTACTATTGGTTCATCTATTTATCAGTGTAGGATTTGTTTGGTGATGATCACTATTGGCCTTTGCCTAGAAATAGTTTGCAAAAATTTCTTCAACCTCCCACCTCCATAAAGCATTACAATGTTTTTCAAGGTTGTCTGCTTCTGCTTAGGAAAGAGAAGGAGAAGGATACAGAGTTTCTGAATCCTCAAACCAAAATGGGACTTGAAAGGACATGGTACACCCAGAATAGTCTGACATGGGCAATGGGTGCCAGATGACTCCACCTGTGAATTTGCTGTCATAGAGTGCTCAGATATGCAGTCACATGTAATACACTTTAAAGTGCAGCAGTTGTGATCAGTTTAAGGGAAATATTTTACTTTTAACAATGGAATAGCCAAGGTTGTCTCAGATATGGGTTAAGGATGAGATAAAGGCAACATCATGGGAACATGGCAGAAGAAAATGCAAATGGGAAAAAGCCTACTGTAATCTTCTCTGTGGGGGCACCCGCCCTGTGGAACGAGCTGCCTCCTGGAATATGGCTGATCCCAGACCTCCGTTCCTTCCGTAAGGCCCTGAAGACTTATTTATTCCACCAAGCCGGCCTAGCCTAAATGGCTCTTAATTGGGATTTTAAATTTTATGGACTTGGGGGTTTTAAATTGGGAAGCCAATGATTTAATTCTTTTTAATTATCTTAACTTTTGTATTTGTATGTTTTTTAATTTTGTCTGTTCACCACCCTGAGTCCCTTCTGGGAGAAGGGCGGTATACAAATTAAATAAATAAATAATAAATTAATAAATTAATAAATAAAATCTGATTTCACATGTTCAGTTGTGAATGCACCAGATTTGTTATATCTGGTGAATAAATTGAATACATAAAATGAATTGAATACATAAAATGAATACAATTAAAGGGAACATTAGGATAGAGACAGTAGGCATGCTGGTGCTCTTATGCGTGCCCCTTACAGACCTCTTAGGAAAGGGGTGAGGTCAACAGTAGCCAGTCTAAGGTTAAAATTATGGGGGTTTTGGGATGAAACCACAGAGTCAGGTAGTGCATTCTAGGCATTGACCACTCTGTTGCTGAAGTCATATTTTCTGCTATTGAGTATAGAGCGGTTCACTTTAAGTTTGTATCTATTGTGTGTTTGTGTATTGTTGTGGTTGAAGCTGAAGCATTGTTGACAGGTAGGACATTATAGCAGATGATTTTATGAGCTATGCTTAGGTCATATTGAAGGTGGCGTAGTTCTAAATTTTCTAAGCCCAAAATTTCAAGTCTGGTGGCATAAGATATTTTGTTGCGAGCGGATGAGTGGAGAACTCTTCTTGTAAAATATTTCTGGACACATTGAATTATATTAATGTCCGATATGCAGTGCAGGTTCCAGTATGAAATAAAATGAATTCTAAAAACAGTTTTTAAATTCTGGAATGCTGGCACTTGTCATAATACTGATGGTCTGTCTTGGTAGAAGGCAGCTTTATACATTCTTCTATACCATGAGACCCTCCATCAACAAATCATATGAAACTATCAAATCTGTAAAACAAATTGTAATGACCAAAAATTGCCTTTGCATCAGTTCCCACAGAAGCACCTGACTATGTTTTACCAAGGTTATACAGCAAAATGAAATGGTGCAAATTATGCCATTATTTACAAGCAGAATGTCACATTGCTTTACAATTTGAACCTCTGATGAAGTGAAACATTCCTTTAATGACCCAAATTGTACTAATTGCTGTACTACATTTCTGTCATGGAATAGGACATTAAGCTGAGCACAGATGCAAGAAAGTTGTTCCATGGGTTGTTGCAGTGCTTGCTAGGTATTCAAAGCAATAATATAAGAAATATTGACAGATGCTCATGGGGTTTATGGCCTGTGAGAATAAAAAACAGTGTGTCAACTTGCAGGGATATGCAGATAATTTAGGAAGTTATTGTGATTTGCAACATTAAGCAGGTTTTCCATTATTTCCCCAATAACATCAGGTATAATAGAATACTATTTTCTTGTATATGCATGTTGGAAAAAAGTTTCAGGACTTGTATAGATATTATATGTCTGAATAAAATTTGCTAAGGAAGGGACAGGCATAGCAATTCAATAGAAATTTTATTTCCTGACACTTCATATCTATTATTGTATCATAGTTTATAAACAGATTTTTTTTAAAAAAAAATATTACTGAATATCATTTTTTTCACATCATACATTTTAATATTTTGTGCAAAATAGTTTATTTTACTTTAGACATGATTCTTTCATGGAATCTTCAGCACTGGCTGAGTTTCATATTTCAGTATGGCATTAACTGGTGATGCTGCATCTAACTTAGAAGCCATTTTTTTAACCAGCTGTCCCTAGTTCCATTTTGGTCCATCCTAATAGCATAAAACTGAATGTGAACATTTTAGGAAATGTTAATGGATATATCAAGTGGGAAGATTTTAGATAATTAAAACTTACTTATATTAGTATAATGAAATTGAATAATTCTATGTGTATCATGAGTTGTATATATGTCTTACATACTTTCATTTTATTATCATTATATTAAAATCCTGAGTAACTGTTGATACCAGCATCAGGAAATCCATAGAAGTAGGTGGATTTTCTGTTAATATGAACTATTGTTATGCAATGATTAAACTGTATAAGGAGATGGGGGAGGAACTATTGTGTAATATTCACTAAAGGGAAGATATTATCATATTTTTCATTTGGGAGCTTATGGTGGTATACACAGTGTTTTCTCCCCCCCCCCAGAGAACAACTATGGTATTTTAAGGTAGGTTACACTGAAAGATTGGGTGAGTCAAAGTCACTCAAGACTTCCATTGGCTGATGGTGGATTAGAACCTGAAATTTTTGGCTTCTAATCCAACACTTTAATCTTTATCACAAGACTCTCTGCAATGGCTAGAAGAATAACCTTGAGGAACAAAATAAAGAGCTGTCACTGAAACAAGGGTCAGATAAAAGAAATCTGACTCAAGGGTAGAAATATAATTTGAGAACACAACTGATGAGACTATCCCTAATCCTCTTGAAGATAAAGGGAGCAAAGCAAAATCATGTTCACATTTGCAAGATATTGTTACTCTAATCTTATAATAAAAATAGCATTATCATTCATAACTTTGGTTTGACCTCTCTGATCTATCTTGAAGGGCAAGTAGGTTAATGTGGGTGTCAGGACTCCGACGACCTTCAGGGACCCTCAGAGAAGAGAAGAAGAAAAGAAGTGAAGAGAAACATGCACCATGACTTGTCTTTTCTGTTTGACAGTGGAAGGTTGACAAAGAAGTTTGTTTGATGATTCAGGAGAGAGGCAATTGATGTTGACTGATTTGAAAGTTGAACAGTATATAGGATTTTCCTTCCTATTTCTAAACCATTTTCTAACCTCCTTTTCAAAGAGAAAACTTCATTTTTGGTTTCTTCTTTTCTTTGTGCAAAGTTGGTATTCAAAATATAAACAAAAGGACATATAAGGAGGTCAGGACCTTATTTTAATAAGGGATGCTTCTGTTTAGGGTTATGACTTCCTAATAGCCAATATATCAACAACATTTTAACATAATAATAAAGAGATAGATCAATATTTTTAATTCTTTTTGTAGCTAGTCTGCACAGCATGGCTGTGCTTAAGGGACAATAGAAAACTGTTGGTAGCTCAAAAGTATCAAATGAAAAATAGTTATTAGAAGATAATTCTATTATAATAGCACATACACATACTAATATACATTTGTTTTATATCTCTGCTGGAATTTGGTACTTCTGGGAGTCCTAATACCATACTAATAGGCCAGTCCAGTGACTCAAGATCATTTCTCCAACAGTTGTTAACAATTAGTTTCCATTGCCTCCTCCTGTTCTTATTCTCAGAGAAGGGCAAAGTAATGAAATGAGCAATTATGCAATAACATGACCACAGGGAATTAAGCTGAACCTCATCAGAAAGGATTTATAAACTTACTTTTCTATGTGTGCTTTGCCCACATAAAATTCATACACAAAGCAAAGAAGCTATCAGTGTTGCAAAATCTGTACATAACAGAAATTATACAATAGAAAAAATAATAATGACCCAATGAATATATAGAAGAATTTTATACCCTCATCTTCTGTGCTTGAAAGTTTTCTTTGTTAAAAGGTTATCCTGCTTCATAGCTTCATTCTCAGGATGCTTTAGAACTTTGCTAGAATTTATTTGCATAGTATTGTTCAGCTTCTTTTATTGTTTGAAGGTGGTAAGCAGTGCTGTTTCCGTTTGTGTTTTCTTGTCTTATTATGTTCACCACCCTGGAGCTGTGAGGGTGTTCATGCTTCCTGATCTGAAAAAGCTGCATGGGAGAGTCCCTAATGAAATCCTTTTGGATTTAATTGAACCAGGGAGACTGCAGATTGTAGGAGAAATGATTACACTATGAACACAAGACATTGACACATGTGCACAAATTTTATAACTAAGGGAAATGCAAAAAGCCTGTGCCACACACATGAAAGTTTCATCCCTATAGGAAACAAAATCAAATGCAATGTCCTTTTCATTGAAAGAACTAAAGAAACAGAAAAGATTTTTTTCATAGCAGTGATAATTCATATTAAAGTTTGTTCCTAGAATATTTGTCAGTGTTCCAACCCCCCCCCAAAAAAAAAAACTCTAAGTATATTGCTTAAAGGAAAATACAGGAGTTTTGTGCATGAGAGATTAGTGTCACATATGAGATAGCTGAATGTGTAACCCTGGCTATTTTCTTTTTAAGAAGCAGCCTACTGACATTTCCATATATCAGAAAGGAAGGAAGGAAGGAAGGAAGGAAGGAAGGAAGGAAGGAAGGAAGGAAGGAAGGAAGGAAGGAAGGAAGGAAGGAAAGAAATCTAGTTATTTCTTTAGTAGTAACTTCTAGACTGTCACATTGCTTGTTTACTATAGAAAGTGCTTTTCTATTGTCAAAGACTCTTTCTCTGGCATTAAAAGCCCCCTTTTTAAAATTCCATACTGCCTCTATTTAGTGATAAAACAAAGCTCTGTCCATTTTGTTGGTTACTTGCTCTGATTAAAAAAAACTGCTTATATGTATCAAAGTAAATCATTTCTCATTCCTTTTTCTGACATGCCCATCACTAAATGTCTTAATTCTCTTTTCTGATTTGGTTCCATCATATGCATTGATATGCATTTTTCCTTGAAAGTTGTAGTCTAAATGAAAAGCTCACAATACTTGGCAACAGCTCCAAGTCTGAACCCTTAATTAATTTTGCATCCCTATGAGTCTTGACCTATGAAAACCAGATACACATATCAGCCAAAATGTATAGAGTCTTTGCACTCTTACAGCCAGGAATTAATCATTTTTTGAAAATAGCTCATGCTTTTCTAAATACCAATGCTTTTCCAGATATTTAGCCACTAAAGAATGTCTCACTGGTTCATTTCCTTTTATCCACTGAAACCGCTTGCATAATTTTCTTTCTTGGAAATAATAAGGTTATTTAGCTCAGGTGTCAGGCTTCTACAATCAAACTAGACTAAATTGGGCAATGGCATTGAGGGTGTGGATGTCTGATCTAATTGGAACTAATGCAAGAAGATCTCTTCCTTTCTTCTCTCCGTGTTTTTAGCTGATGCCTGCAAAACCCTTGCTGCCATTTTGGATTTACTAAAATTGGTTTAGAATATTGCTGTAGATAATGTTTTGAAATGCTTTGAGCAAAGTTCTTTGAAATGAAAGCCTTTGAAGAGTTTAGTCCATATCTCTGCCAAATAGGATTTTTTTTTTTTTGAAAAATAGAACAATTTAAATGAGGAGTTTTGTTTTCTATTTTCTATATTATGTTTTCTCCTCATTAAATTTTTTTTCTTTCTGGGCTTCCTGTTTTTGAAATACTAGGTTTACTCTTTATGAAAATGCTATCTAAACCAGGTTATATTGGAATATAAAATGCAATCAGCACAAGTTCTACTTTCTCTGTTTTCCTTTCCATTACATGGTACCTATTTAATAGAAAGTTCAGAAATTATTTTTGTGATTCAGAGAAAGCAAGATAATTTTAAGAGGGTGAAAGAGAGCAGGCTGAGCCTGCGAAATATTTCCTGCCCTGCTATCTGTCACAAATATTTTTATTTAATATAAATATTGTTTATTTTGTGGAATCCTGGCATACTGGATTGATGTTAGTATTTCACAAATTTTCCGAATTATAGCCATGATTCAAGTTTTGGTTCCCTAAAATCCTCTATCAGTTAAAGAAGTTCATATATTTATTTATTTGCTCCATCCAACATGAGTTAGACAGTGGTGGGTTGTCCCTGATTCGGACTGGTTCTATAGAACCGGAAGTAAAACCACCGGGAGCTGCCGCTTACTGACCCTGACATCATCAGAAGCGATCTGCGCATGTGCAGAAGCAAGGCATGTGCGCAAGTGAAGCGAGCGCACGCAATCCTGTTGTAAACCAGTAGTAAAGGTAAGTAGAACCCACCCCTGAGTTAGACCAAGAATAAGCAACCAATAACAAGGTCTTCTGAACTTGTTATTTGAGTAACTTGGCATTTCAATACTGACAGTAGTTTTCCTTTCCATGTTGAAAAATGAAAACACATATCATTTTAGTGTATGTTATAGTTAACATAGTCTTAACACACGCGCACACACCGCACTGTCCCTTTCTCCAAAAAAAGGAACAAGATAAGCTTTCCCTATCTATGTTATGATGAGGCACTACTATTTCATTCAGTTCAGTCTTTACATCATTTGAAAATAAGTAGCCCCCAAAGATTGCCCACTCCTGAATCAGAGGCTGATTGCCCATAACTAAGAGGGTGATCTAGATGTTAATCCAACAAAGTGCATGTTCATTGCATAAAGTTACCTTCTAACTAGTGGAGGATGAAAAATTAATTGGTCCTGCCTCTGGCAACAGTGATTCTCATGCTGATTATCACTTGATTGGATTATTGTAATGCATTCTGAAAATTACTCAGAAAGTACAACTGGTTTAGAATGCAGCAGTCTCACTGATAGCCAGGGAAACTCATAAATAGAAGATTACACCAATTTTCTAATGACTGCTAGTGATTATGCTAGTGGGTTTCTGAGCCCAATATCCTGTAAAGCTCCCATACATTAGTGCACCAGGATATACTGGGCATCATGTTACCAAATATGATTCTGCCTAGCCAGTCCAGTCATAAAGAGAATTCTGTTGAGAATCCCAGCCCCTGAGAGATATGCACATAGGATAGAGGCCAAATTGCAAGCCTTTTCTATTATTTAGACTTTTTAAGAATGAGAAGAATGTAATATAACAATGAATGGTCTAGCTCATTAACGTACAGTAACCACATCCCAGTACAGGGAAACTGTCAGGTTCGGAAGCCATATTAGGCCGGAAGCTTCCATGCTGCCACCTTCTCATGTGTGGGAAAGTAGGAGGGGGGATTTAGTAGAAGGGTTGTCTTTAGACATAAAAGCATTCTTCCTGTCGGTCAAGGTCAAGCCAATCCTGCATCTGGAGAAGGAGTGGTCGGAGTTATGTCTCGAGATGGGACGAATGGTAATTGGAGCATGTGATCAACTGAGGAGTGAGGGGATGGTTTTGGGGTTTTTTGATTGACTGAGGGAAAACCCAGACCTCTCAGATTCGGGTTTTCCCAGATACTAGTTTACCTATTCTAGTAAATAGAACTTTGAAAAATGCTTGCTTCAGAGTTTTTACTTGGAGTTGGGTTTTTTTCTGGAATGCTGACAGAATGCACTACCCCCTATCCTACTCTCACCAGATATCATCAATATGTGCAATCAATATGGTTGCTGTCCCATAACTGGGCCTGAAAATTGACTGAAACAGGTCCAGATAATCAATTTCTTCTCTATTTTCCTGAAAAAGGGAGACTGGATGGAAATTGTCCAGAGACGTGAGATCAAAAGATGTTTTTCTGAGGAGGAGGGTGAACTAGGGCCTCCTTAAAAGGTCTTGGAAGCATACACTCCTGCAGTGAGGAATATTTCACTGCCTGAACCAATCTGTTGTCACCATCCTGGAGGCTTTCACCAGTTGGGGGGGGGGACAGGGGTCTAATTGACAGGTGGTTGTACTGACAGCATTGAAGACCCTATCCAATTCATCAGGTCCAACAGGCTCAAACTGTTCCCAGATTCATTCTTAAGATCTTTTGTTAGGCATCTCTAATGGTCCTGCACCAGGCATAGTTTCCAATTGGAGATGAATCCGAGCAACTTTGTCCATCAGGTGTTCCATAAATTCCTCTTCATGGACGTGAAGATGATCACCCAAGTCCTCCTGTCCCAGGAAGCCAGTTGATCCCAAACAGAGCCACAGGTGATACTCTACATATGTCATATGGGTGGAGAAATAATGGTGTTTTTCCACTCTTGTTACTGTGAGATAGGCCTTAATAGCAGCTGTAAATTGTATCTAGTCAAATTCATCCCTTGTTTTTCCTCCAGCATCACTCTAGGTGACTCCTAACCCTTTTCAGACCCCACACCTCCTCCAGGAACTATGGGGAGTGTCAGGAGCAATAGAGTAATGGAGACTGCACAGGCATGATCCTGTCCAAGTCTCGGCTTCCCTTTGGTTCCAGGACATAATCAGGATCATGGAGCAACTTTTACTCCTGCTCTTTAATAGAAATATTGCTTTTCACATTTTGACATGGTTTAGAGACATTTTTAGCATTCCTGCCCAGGGAAATTCTCCATATTCCTCATGCCATAATTGTGTGCATACCATAAAGGAGTTTCCATTGTGTTCAGCACATCTGATTCTTGGCAAGTTGTGTACAGGACTGCATCCTAAATTAAATGTCCCATGTTCTATATTATAAAGTTATGAGTTCCAAGTTCTAGATTAAAGGAGACAGATTTAAAACCAATAAGCTCCTGTTTATTGGGACTCATTGAAAAAGATGATGCAGTTATGTGACCCTGTCACTTGGGAAAATAAATTGCCAATGACTTTTAATGGTGTTAATGCAAACTGGTGACCCTTTTTATTTGCTGTTGTGAGAGCATCATTAAATCAGAAGATGAGGCTTCTGTTCAGCACAGGAAATGGCTAACTTCTTTGTCAACTTAATTTGTTTCTCAATGACTCAAGTATTAAATTCTACCCTTACGATACTAAACCTTATTTAAATATTGTTTTTTTAATGTGCCAAAAATCTGTGGGGGTTATTATTTAATTAACATTTAAATCTTTCTTCAATTCTGAACACATTATCAGATTTCCTTGTTTATTAAATATACAGTCAATAATTACTGAAAAAAATGGTTTTCAGTAGTGAGAATAAATTTGATTTGTGAATTTATTTTGCAGCAGCAACAGAGTATAACACTAAGTTTAGTATGGGGTAATTCATTTTAATATAAAGAGATTGTTGTACATGGATCATCTTTTACTACTGAACCCTTCTTGCTCTCCTCCAGTCAACTACTAGTATCTTTAAGCAATGAGCTTATCCATGGAAAAATCATTCTGACAAGAAGAATTTAGAACTGGAGGTGATCTAATCCCTCTCAGTGAAAGTTTATCTTGTTGCGCTCTATTTCCCTTTTGGGGGAAACAAACCCATCTATTCTATCTGTGGCAATTTTCCATTTAGTTCTGTCATTGTCAGGTATAAATGCCCTACCCATGCCTAGAATCAGCTACAGCTCAGTAGTGCAGGGGTTAACCCAGACACCCACCTGGTCAGCTCCTCCCAAAGACCCCTCCTTACCTGAATCCCCGCCCACAGGTATAAAAGGTGGGCACACCCCTCCATGTTGTGCAGATCCTGATGTAACTAGCAATGATGTACAGAACCTGTAAATAAAAGAGAGATATTTAATCCGATGACTCAAGTCTCTTCATTGGGCCTGATCCATCAATCCTTGTAACAAAATGGAAGCAGAGGATGGTTTGTAAGGCCCAGTGACACCAAACCACAAGTCAAGGACCCATACCTACCTACGGAATGGCGACATCTCCGAAGCAACGGGAAGGCAACCCATCGGACTCGCCTGGGAAGGTAGAAACCCCGACCGCCCCCAAAACCACCGCGATGGAAGAAAAGGGGGAGATCCAGAAAGAGAAAAGGGCTCACCACAACGACCAAGAAGAGGAAAAGCTGCGACTCGACGTCCTGCAGCTGTTGAAAGAGCGAGCCAGCGACAAGAACCTCCTTGCCGACCTGCGGAGCTTCATAATCGACCGTGAGGTGGCAAGGAGCGAAGGAGACTCGGACTCCGAACTCGAGGAGCTGGACTCGGTGAGTGGATCGCCCAAAAGGGCACCCCCAACGGCCACCGAGCCCCGAAGCCCCACTCAAAATTTGAAACGGCGGCCATCTTTGTCCACGTGGTTGGACAAGATGGCCGACCTACAACCAATCGGCAGCCAGAATTCAAAATGGCCGGCGCGCGAAAAATGCCGGACCATAAACCATGAAGAAAGTGACCGGGGAGAGGAGACTGAATCCGACTCAGACCCCTGGTACACTCCCAGCGAGCGGCAAGTAGATAAGGCCATGAAGACCCTTGCCGCCGCCTTCGGCCCAGGCCTCAAAATTACCAAAGAGAAACCGGAGAGGCCAAAACAGAAAGAAAGGCGAGGAGAGGGGCAACGAAGCACCCACCCGAGAACCACCGACGCCTGTGTCAGCTCGCCACCCCACCTACGCACCCCAGGGACACCGTGCCTCCGATCGCCCAGGCCGCACACCCCGGAACGCATGGACTGGGGCAGCTACTTACAGCCATCGCCGGAGCCTCAGCGCCGCCAGGACCCTCATCTCACAGAAGCAGCTGCTGGACGACGCCTCCCGGAGCACACCTGGACCCCCAAGACCGAAGCCGAGGCCTACCCGACCGACAGAGGCCTCTACACCGGAGCCGCAATGAACAGGTCCTTCCTCGGCGACAGCGGAGCTGAAATGGACTTCGCGCATGCGCTCTTCTGCCTAGAAGAAGAAAAAAGAAAAAAATTACAAAGCAGGATTTTTAAACTACCGGCAAGCGTTCCCATGCCTTACTGCTGCTATAGGCACATAAGGAACCATGGACAGCAGCCAGCAGTAAGTAACTTTACAAATAGTGCTGGGAACTTACCAGTAGACTTTCCCAAGTTGAGAATGGATGGGGGCAATATCCTAGAGTGGTCACAGCAGCTCCAGGTGGTGTTCCTAAAAGAAAACATGTCTCATTTTATTAATGACCCCCCAGATAGGCCATGGACTTTAGAGCTGGATTGCATGCACCATAGGGCATTCTATCTTTTAACTGCCAGCATATCCCCCACAATTTACCACTGTATTGGCCATAACCTCACAGTATCAGAAATTATAGGGAAAATGTTTGGATTATTTTATAGTGAGAGCGTGTCCACCACCACACAAATTTCCAAGGACTTCTTTTCCGCCAGACTTAAGCCAGGGACCCCCATGAGTGAGCACCTAGTGTCCTTAAGCGGTACCAGAGCAGAGCTACACCTTAGGGGAGAAGTTATTTCCGACCAGATCATGAAGAGCGTGATAATTAACTCTTTAGATCACTCATGGAATAACTTCTTAACACACTTAGACACCGTTAGTCTAGGAATGCTATCCGTGGAGAAGCTATCCAACAAGCTAATCGCGGAAGACAATCTGAGAAGGAGCTGCCCGGGCCCTCCCAGAGAACATAAGAGTGAGAAGAGAGTAGCCTTCCAAGAGAAACAGCACAACACGCCAGAGTGCTACATCTGTGGGTCGAGGGGACACATCAAAAGGGACTGCCCCAAAAACTATAGGGAGAGGGGCAGGCCAGAGCATAGGTACAGACAAACGGAAAGACACACATCTGAAGAGAGGTATAGGCGCAGGGACTCACCCAATCCCAGGGACAGGAGAGGGAACAGAGATAGCTCGCGCGACAGCAGGACAGGATCCTTATACGGGATAGGGGAGCACACACACACCACACATCAAGACAAAGGCACCAGCTCATGGCTCCTAGACTCGGGAGCCTCCAACCACACCACCTACAATCAGAAACTACTCTCATCATTTAAGAGGGAGGACTTTTCGATCAAAGTTGCAGACCAAAACCAGGTTAGAGTGACGGGCAAGGGGACAGTTACATTGCCAGGCGTAGGGAAATTAGAGGGGGTGCTGCTAGTCCCGGAGATACCCCACAACATCCTAGCCGCAGTAAAACTTAGCAAGGAATCAGGGGTTGAGGTCACTTTTGCCAAAGGTAATGTCAAAGTTAGCAAGGAAGGGGAAGATATAGGGAGAGTAACCGTCAACCAAGGGTTACCTTATATAACTTTCAACGAGAATGACACCCACAGCATGTACACCAGCTCAGAGAACACAGAGGACACTGACCAGGGCACGACTGAGGGGGAACAGGTAAACGGGAGAGAGATAGATAACGATAGTAACGCAACGCAAGGAACACAACACAACAGACACTCCCAAAGGGCCCCCTCAATAGGCAAACCGATACATGACAACTGTGCTCACCTGCTACACCGGAAGCTAGGGCATGCCAGTTTTCCCGTGGTCCAGAAAATGGCCAATTGTACCGAGGGTATCAAAATAAAAAACTGTGAAAACTACCTCGAGTGCTCGGTGTGCAAGTGTTCTAAATTAAAGGTAAAACCCAGACCCAAGAAGTCGTCACGTGCCGCCAAACAAATATTCAACTTAGTCCACATGGATCTGGTAGGGCCCCTAAGGCCATCCGTAAATTATAAGAAAAGGTACTTCCTCACCATAGTGGATGACTATAGCCGATATGGCTTCGTCTATACCTTAAGAAAAAAGGATGAGGCCTTCCAAAAATTCAAGGAGTTTTACAAAAGAGTAGAAACTCAAAACAACACCCGGATCAAACAAATCATGACCGACAGGGTATCTGAGTTTCTATCTAAGGACTTCTCCCATTGGCTCAGGTCCAAAGGCGTGATTCACTTTACGTCGGCCCCGTTTTCTGCCTTTCAGAACGGGGTCGCAGAACGACGGAACTCCACGCTACAATCAATGGTCAGGTGCGCCTTAGAGGACGCGGGCATTGGCCAACACTTCTGGTCTGAAGCCCTGGTCTACTCCAACTATACACTTAACAGAACATGGTCCAGTGTGATAGACAAAACACCATACGAACTCATGTATGGCAAGAAGCCCCAGATAGCACACTTACATGTATTCGGCGTAACTGCTGATGTACACATACCCAAGCAGTTGCGTAAGAAAGGGGATAAGGTATCCAGAAGACTCAGGTTTATGGGATACGAGCCAGGAACCAAGGGCTTCAGGTTTGTGGACAGCAATAATAGGTTCGTGGTATCTAGAACAGCGGCATTCCATGAGCAAGCCAACTGGTCCAGAATACACTTAAACGAGGTACCCACCAAGCAAGAGGATAGCCCAATCGATCAAGCTCAAAACAAAAACGAGACAGTGGATAGACAGGAAGAGAGCAGGCCCAAGCCCAACCTCCAAGGCATCAAGGTAGAGGGATGGAAAGAGAATCATCCCAAGATAAGTGTCGACTCACTGACACAAAGAGAGGCCAGATACCTGCATGACACTGAACAAACAGTAATCAGACTGGTCAGGTCAACCAGAAACCAACTGCCAAGAAGGCTAAATGATTACGTGATGCACGTGCACACGAATCATGTTACGCCAAACTTCCGGCGGTGACGTCAGCGTGTTAGGGACGAAAGGAACGGACCTCCGTTCTCCAAGTCCCTAATATCTCCGATTTAGGAACCGATTTAGGCACTATTGACCTCGGAGAGGTCAATAGAAAAAAGGGGAAACTCCGAGGACCTCGGGGAGGACAGCAATCCCCCCGAAGGTTCAGGAAATCCCCCTTAATCGTGATCGGGGAAAAACCAGCCACCCCGGCTGGCCAGAAACGTTGACAGCTGACTAAGAGGGAAGCAAAAATCAAATAAAGAAGACTTCGGTGGAAAGATCGGGAAGAAAAAGAGCTCAAAAGGTACATTTACAACCCACAACGTGAGAATCGAAGGTGGAAGAAGATAAAACTCCAACCAAGAAGCGAACCTTCGCTAGACAAGCGGCGACTGAGAAATAAGCGGAGACGGCTTCCATTTTGACAGTGACAGCGCATAAATTAGCAGCCGGCGAAAGCGGAGGAAATCCAGGGGAAACCCAGGAGGAGAAAGTGATCCCAGAGAAACTTGGACTTTGAGTATTTTGCTACAGAGGAGAGACTGAACTTAAGGAGAGAAAGGGATTAATTTGATGGACTTTGCCCTTTGTGGAGGTGACAACGAGACAATTAACAAGCAGCTGATACCGGAAGAGAGAGCGGCAGAAAAACTCCGTTTAAAGTGGAAGTTAGTGACTTTTGGAGCTAAATCAAATCAACCTAAGTGGAATATTTTTCCTTGGACTCTTGGACTTTTGGATTTTTGGACTTCGGATATTTGGAGGTTTGGACTTAGACTTTGGGACTTGGATTATTCTACCTTCTTTTTTGTTGTTGTTGAAAGGTGGACACTCGGGAGTCTTGGAGCTTTGGTGGACATTGGTCATTTAACCTAAAAGTATTGGGACACTAGACTCTGAACAATAAATAAGAAGGATACAAATTTGGAAAAAAAAAAAGAGAGAGAGAGAAGAGAGCGATCCAGACGAAGAAGAATCAACTGTAAAGTATAATTAATTGTATTAAAAGCTGATAACAAATTAGTGATTAAGAAGCATAAAAAGCATTAATATTAAATGTACTGTTTGTGAAATTTCATATATAATCCTATATACTATATATATAACTGTTAACTTAATTTCATATTTATTCTAAATATATATTTATACTTATCTTAGTGCTATATTTTACCTCGGTAGTTAAATATTATATTGTTTTGTATGTTTAGGTTTGAAAAATTATATTAGATAGATTAATTGAATCTAGGATAGAAATTAAGAGTAATTGATTTGATAAATAGTAATTAATAATAAATTCAAATTAGATAGTAAGTAATTAATTATAAGGATAGCTAACTGATGAATTGCTGAAGTATTAGACTTTTCCCTCACTCCCTCCCCTTATATTTCACCCCATGCTTAGAGAGTAATATAGGCCAGATAGCCATCATGAATTGAAAAACTCTGTAAAATATTGAAAAGTGAAAAATAGAACTTATAGATAAATTTATATATTGACAGTGATAGTGTGACAAGGGAACTCATTTTGGTTACTTATCTCCCTGGGATTACTGGGATTACTGGGATTACTGAAAGCCACCAATCAAACATAAATACTAAAAGAAATAGAACAGCCCAAATAGTAATCAGTATATGAAATTCTGGGAGAAGATAATAAAAGAAATACAAATGGCAACTACAAGTTCAACAACAATCTCTAAGTTAAGTAAGAAAATACCATCAAGCCAGATGATACTCATGGCCTCCCCAGCACAACAAAAAACAGTTGAAACCACGGAAAAAGATAAAGCAACTCCCACCCTTAGTATGCAAAACATTCACTCCGTACTAACAATGATCCAGGAAGGAATGAATAAAATGCAAGAGACCATGGCCTACAACCATGAGGAGACAAGGAAAAATCATGAGGAACTTAGGATGGATGTGGGAGAGATAAAGGATAATATTAGGAACATGGATGAGAAGATAGGAAAGATACAACATAAAATAGAGGAAAACGAACAGAGGATTTATAAGGTGGAGGAGAGAATAGAACATACAAATAAGAGAATGGAGAAGATGGAATACAACCAAGCGGCCACAAATAAGGATTTAGAGGACACGGTATCATATCTTGAGATGGAGAAGGCATCCTTCTACTTAAGGTTTCAGAACGTAGAAGAGCAAAAGGAGGAGGATCTAGGAGAAATCATGACCGAGATACTTTCAGAAGTGACCCAGAGGGACAAGGAAGAGATTCGAAGTGGAATAGACGAAATCTATAGAGTTCACACGAACTACGCCCGGAGAAATAAGTTACCAAAAGAAATACACATCAGATTCACAAAAAAATCTTTAAAAGAAGAGATCTATAGGAAGATGAGAGAGGATACAGCTATGTATAAAGGAAAAGAAATCTTAACCCTCAAACAGATACCAAAAAGGACAAGGGACCAAAGAAGGAACTACAACTTTTTAACGGCACAGTTGAATAAATTTAAAATAAAGTTCCGTTGGCTAATACCGGAGGGTCTATTAATCTCCTGGGAAGACAAAAAATACAGAATCGATAGCGTAGGAAAAGCACAGGACTTCTTTGACCAACACTTCGTGCTGGAGGAGGAGCAGGAGAGCAGAAAAGAAGAGGAACTTAAGAGGCAAGAGGAACAGCGGACAGAGAAAGAAGGAAGAGACCAAGAAGAGGGGAGAAGATTGGAAAGAGAAAAAATGGAGAGAGAGGGAGCGAGGGAAAAGACGCAAATGATCACTAGAAACACAAAAAGACTGCAAACAACGGATAGATAAATAAAGAGAGATGGAAAAAGAGCTAAAACTCATTTCAATCAATATAAACGGACTTAATTCACCAGCTAAAAGAAAACAGACTTTTACAAAACTTCAAAAGCTAGAAACAGATATTATAACACTCCAAGAGGTACACATCAAAAGACAGCATCAAAAACTATTGGACAACCAAAGATTAGGAAGACTATATACAGCTCTAGGAGACCAAAAAAAGAGAGGAGTTGTAATATATGTCAAGAAATACCTAAAAACAAAACAAATATATGCAGACACAGAAGGATGTTTCTTAATAATAGAAATACAAACAGGATCCAAAACAATATTATTAATATCCATATATGCACCCAACGGAAACCAAAATGATTTTTTTAAAAAGCTACATAATATAATTAAAGACCTGGAATACGAAACTATCTGTATGGTAGGAGATTTTAACGCAATCATGGACATAGAAAAAGACTATCGGAGTAATAAACAAAGTAAAACCAGAAAGAAAACTCTACCGGAACCTTTCAAAGATATGATCAACGAACTACACCTACATGATGTATGGAGAGAGGCAAACATGCAAACGAAACAGTATACATATTATTCGAACCCACACCAGTCATGGTCTAGGATCGACATGGCCTGGATGACTGCAGACCTCAGAGAGGAGGTAAAAAATATCGAAATAGCAGCGAATACCTGGGCAGATCATAACCCCATTGAAATAATATGGAAAGGACATCGAAAGCAAAGGAGGTGGATGATGGATACCGGAATAATAAAAGATAAGGAATATATACAGATGATTGAGAAAGAGGTTAAAATGTTCCTACAAATAAACACTAAAGAACAGACATCGCTTCAAAACCTTTGGGACACAATTAAAGCATACATAAGAGGTCTTACAATTGCGTATATGGCAAAAAAAAATAAAGAAAAACGACAGTCAAGGAATAAGTTGTTAGAAGAACTTAGAATATATGAATTAGAATTGCAGAAGGAGCCCCATGACAAAACAATAAAAGAAAAATTAAACCTTACTAAACATAAAATCAATCTGATTACCCAGACAGAGATCGCACAGAAAATCAAATTAGCAAAACAGAAACATTTTGAGCATGCAAACAAAATGGGGCGCTGGTTAGCGTATAAATTGAAAAAAGAAAAAGAAAGGAGAACAATATTTCAATTGCAGGACGAAACAGGACAAATATACCATAACAACCTAGACAAAAAACGTATAGTCAAAGATTTTTTTCAAAATCTCTACAAGAAAGAAGAGATTCGGGATGAAGACATTAAGGAATACTTATGTAAAACAAACATTACAAAATTAGAGGAGTCCCACAGAGAAGCATTAAATAGACCAATTACGATGTCTGAGCTGGTGGAAGCAAGGAAAAAGCAAAAAAACAACAAGGTCCCAGGCCCGGATGGAATACCAACGGAGTTTTATAAAAACTGTCAAAACGCAATCGATGAACTGTTACTCCAAGTCCTCAATGATGCATTGTTAGAAGCAGAAATTCCCAAATCCTGGACTGAAACCATTATTACACTTATCCCTAAAGAAGACACAGACCCTACACAAGTTAAAAATTATAGGCCGATCTCATTGCTCAATGTAGATTATAAACTCTTCATGTTGGTTATAACGCAAAGACTGAAAACAATTATTCATAAATACATACATACAGATCAGAACCGTTTTGTTCCAAGAAGACAGATCAAAAACAACATAAGAACAATTATCAACGTCTTGGAATATTACGAGAAAAGAATCGACAAACAAGTAGCCTTAATCTTCTTAGACGCACAAAAGGCCTTTGATAATCTAAATTGGAACTTCCTCATATTGCAACTAGAAACCATGAACTTTGGTGCTAAATTTTTACATATGATTAGAAGAGTATATTCCCTCCAAACGGCCAAAATTATGATTAATGGAGATATGACTGAAAATCTGGATATACAAAAGGGTGTGAGACAGGGTTGCCCTTTATCCCCACTATTGTTCATAATTTCATTGGAAATATTACTAAATGAAGTCAGGAAAGATGCCGAAATAAAAGGTTTGAGAACACGGAAAGAAGAGTACAAATTGCAAGCCTTCGCTGACGACGTGGTATTTATAATGGAGCAACCGGAAATAACAGGAACCAAACTTCTAGCGAAGATAGAGGAATATGGAAGAGTCGCAGGGCTTAAAATTAACAAACAAAAAACTAAAATATTAACAAAGAATTTGACAAAGGTACAAGAGACAATACTAGAAGACAAATTAGGAATACAAATTGTAAAGAGAATAAAATATCTAGGAATCTGGCTTACTGCTAAAGCAATAACAATTAGAGAAGACAATTATAATAAATTAATGAAACAAATTAGAAAAGACCTGGAAATGTGGAACAAATTACAACTGTCATTCCTAGGGAAAATTGCATCCATAAAAATGAATATACTGCCTAGATTACTCTACCTCTTTCAAGTAACCCCAATCTGGCCAGGAAAGAACTTTTTTAAGGACCTTAATAAAATAATAGCAAAATTTATTTGGAATGGGAAAAGGGCCAGAATCAAAATAAAATGTATGCAAGATATTCGGGAAAAAGGAGGTTTAGGCCTACCGGACTGGGAGTTATACTATAAAGCAGCGTCGCTGAACTGGATAAGGGACTGGATAGACCTTAAGAATAAAAGAATGCTATCACTAGAGGGCTTTGAATTACAACGCGGATGGCACGCCTTTCTGTGGGAGGGAAAGAACAAGCATCACAGATACTTTCAGCAACATATTATCAGAGAATCATTGTACAAATCATGGCAAGAGATTAGGAAACATTATACTAAGATCCCACGATGGCTATCGACAATGGAAGCACTAATATATCCCAACGCCATGGATATAGAGAAAATGAGGACTTACAAAGAATTATTGAACAGTGAAGGAGAATTACAAACAAGACAAGAATTACAAAATCAGGGTATAGACATTGATTGGTGGCCATACATGCAAATAGAATCAAGATATAAAACTGATCGGGCACAATTTGGATTCCAAAATGAACCAAATGAATTGGATAAAATATTACAAAGTACAGATGAGAAAATGATTACCAAAATTTATAAGTACCTATTAAAATACAAATTAGAAGAGGAGGTTGTCAAAGAGAATATGATAATATGGGCCAAAAATATAGGACATACTATTGAATTGGATAAGTGGGAGAATCTGTGGAAGATAAATTACAAGATGACATTGTCTATACCCTACAAGGAAAACCTTTACAAAATGTTCTACCGATGGCACCTCCCACCGGCGCGCCTAGCCAAGATGTTCCCAAATACATCTCCGATGTGCTGGAAATGTAAATCACAGAAAGGGACATATTATCATCTCTGGTGGCTATGCCGAAGGGCAAAACAATACTGGCAACAAATTAAAACAATGATTGAAGAAATCACGAAACAAAAACTTGAAATGAGGCCGGAAACCTTTTTATTGGGAATAATCACAGCACAATATACCAAAGAAATAAAATATCTGATCATCCATATCCTCACAGCAGCACGTATACTCTTTGCCCAACATTGGAAATCTGAACAGTTACCCACAGAAGACAAAATAATAGCTAAAATCACAGAATGTGCAGAATTGGATAAGCTCACAAAAGAAATACAAGAGAAAGATGATACTGATTACTATTTAGTATGGCAAAGATGGTACAACTGGCTGGAGGCAAAAATAGGAATATAAAGATGATTTTCGAGTACTCAATAGAAATGCATAGAAGTAAATAAGGAGTCAATTATATATGTACATATACAACTAAGTAAATAGGTGACTGTAAATATTGATACAAATAGAAATATGAAAAATAACCCACCGTTGTAACATCTTCTAAGAGTCAGTCATTGGACTGAATTGATGTGTGTTCGTTTTGTATGTTGTTTCAATGTATCTATGTTGGTTTTGTTTTTTTCTTTTTATTATTAATAAAAACTATTTAAAATAAATAAATAAATAAATGATTACGTGATGCACGTGCACACGAATCACGTTACGCCAAACTCCTACGAAGAGGTACTGAGACTACCCCAGGGGGAGAGGGCAAAGTGGGAGTTAGCCATGGCCAAAGAACTGGGCAGCCTGAGGAAGCTAAAGGCCTACACCCCCACCAAAGTCCCAGAGGGCAAGAACACGATAGGCACTCGATGGATCTTCAAGGTCAAGAACTTAGAGGGTGGCCAAAGCCTATACAAAGCAAGATTAGTTGCCCAGGGGTTTGCTCAAAGGTTTCCGGAGGACTACACAGACACCTATTCGCCCACCGTAAGAACAGAGAGCGTCAAAAGCGCCTTGGTCATCGCATCCCTGCTAGGGCTGGAGGTGCACCAGTTTGATGTGCAGACCGCCTATCTGCACGCCAATCTAGATAAAGAAATATACATCAGAGCGCCCCACAGCAAAGAAACCAACAGAGGGGACACCTGGTTACTTCACAAGAGCCTGTACAGGTTAAAGCAATCAGGCAAACGATGGTACGAATGCCTGGTAGAGGCCCTGAAGTCTATGGGATTCACGGCGACCATAGCTGACAATTGTTTCTTCACCAGGAAAGAGGGGGACTCGCCAGAATACATCCTAGTTTACGTGGATGACATATTATATATCAGCAAGCACGAAGGGAACCGCAACACCTTCGCCAGCAGACTGAGCAAGCATTTCACCCTAAAATACCTTGGAAGGATAAACCGGTACCTGGGGGTACAAGTCAACCAAACACCAAAAGGTTTCCAACTGTCGCAGAAAGAGAAAATAGAAGAGTTACTCCATAAGTGCAACATGGCAGACGCCAAGGGGTGTGATTCACCCATGCAGACGGACTTCCTAAAAAACATGCATGATGAATCACCCGAATTTGGAGACAACATGCTGTACAGGTCAGTCATAGGCTCCCTCCTGTATATCGCTAACTGGACAAGACCGGACATTGCTCTATCCGTTAATTTACTGTCCAGGCACGTGAGCAAACCCACCACATACTACTGGGACACGGTGAAAAGGGTGCTAAGATACCTGAAACAAAGTGCCAATGCATGCTTAACCTTAGAGCCTGAAAAATCCGACGAACCCATCCTCTCCTGCTACGCTGACGCTGACTGGGCCGGGGATGCCAAAGGCCGGAAAAGCACGTCTGGGTACATATTCTACTTAAATAACAGTCCGGTGCATTGGTACACAGGTAAGCAAATCTTGGTGGCAACCTCGACCACTGAAGCCGAGTACATATGCCTCTCCAAAGCCGCCAACAATCCCATCTGGTTTGACGACCTACTCGCCAGCGTGTGGAGAGAACCAGCTTACCCAATAAATATCTACGAGGATAACAAGGCCGCCATAGAAATATCCATGTCCGACGCTGTAGGGCAAAGGTCAAGGCACATAGACATAAAGTATAAACACGTGAGACAGCTCTCCAGAATCGGTTTCATAAAGGCCATACACTGCGATACAGAAGAACAGACCGCAGACATACTTACAAAACCTCTACAAGGCAAACAACACTCACACTTAGTTTCCAAGCTCAACATTCGCCTCAAGGTACCACACAGTCAGTCAGGTTTACAGACACAGGTCAGGCATTTAGAGGGGGATTTGTCAGGTATAAATGCCCTACCCGTGCCTAGAATCAGCTACAGCTCAGTAGTGCAGGGGTTAACCCAGACACCCACCTGGTCAGCTCCTCCCATAGACCCCTCCTTACCTGAATCCCCGCCCACAGGTATAAAAGGTGGGCACACTCCTCCATGTTGTGCAGATCCTGATGTAACTAGCAATGATGTACAGAACCTGTAAATAAAAGAGAGATATTTAATCCGATGACTCAAGTCTCTTCATTGGGCCTGATCCATCAATCCTCGTAACAGTCATGTATTTATTTAATCAATTTATATATTTATAAATATGGATTGCCAACATGATCGCCAATGTCCGATGACGGATATGGCACAAGAGGAAGAAGATATATTTTAAAAAGTTCTATTACAGTTCTTTAATTAAAAAAAATGACTCAAAAGTTTCAAGTTCCAACTTTTCAAATCAAATCAAAGGAAGAGTGATTCACAAGGAAGAATTTACCTAGTCCACTCATCCAGAACATTTTTTTCCAATTAACACAATGTATTAACTATTTTTTTCCCCAGAGCTGATTTTGAAATATTCATCTTTCTATCTTTTGGCAAGACTTTTGAAGAAAGTGGTAGTATTTTTCCCCCTCATATTTTTTTTTAACTATTCAACAGTTGAAAATCTAATACAAGGTAAGCATAGGGGAAAATTCTTTCAAACTATCACAAGAGCACTTAGATTTCACAGTGCTTTACAGCTCTCCCTAAGCAGTTTACAGAGTCAGCATACTGCCCCCAATAATCTGGGTCCTTGTTTTACCAATAATCTGGGTCCTTGGAAGGATAATGGAACACTGAGTCAACCTTGAGTCAGTGAGAATCAAACTGCCAAACTGCTGGTAGCTGGCAGTTGGCAGATGTAGCTTTCAGTACTGCATTCTAACCACTGAACCATTACAGCTCTACATATATATAACCACATATATATACTTTCAAACTAGATACTTTAGAAACAAGTAAAACAGATGTCAGCAAGGGTATCTGCAGGGGGTGTCTGCAGGGGGGGATGTCACACAAACAAAATGATTGCTGCCACAATGTTTCTTTTTTTCCCCCTTGGATCTATTACTCTGCCTTTTTCACATTCATCAAGATGCACAGGGGGAGGGGAGGGAGGGAGGGAGGGAGGGAGGGAGGGAGGGAGGGAGAGAGAGAGAGAGAGAGAGAGAGAGAGAGAGAGAGAGAGAGAGAGATTACAATGGCACCCCTATTTCCAACATACTTCACTTAAAATTCTGATGAGAGAAAATGCGAAGCCTTGACTTTACAGAATCACTTTCATGTGTTTATTTAAATTTAAAATAATTTAATTAATTAATTAGTTAATTTAAAATAAGAATATATTAGAAGATAGCATTGAAATTAGTAATGCATCGTTTTGGACTATTCCAAAACCAGGTAGAAATGAGCCCTATTTTATGATATATCAAAAAGCTAATTATAGTTCATTTCCACAGAAATGAAAACTTCAAGCTGATAGAAATGTTTTTGTACAACTGCTTCATAACAACAACAACAACAATAACAATGAATTATGTTTCATTTTCTCCTTTAAGTATTTGATACTAGCTACATGGTTCTTTCCCAACTACTGCAATCCTCCTACCAATGTTTTATTCTACCAATCCTACCTTCTACCAATGTTTTATTAGCAAGCAAAGCATTCCAGCAAGTATATAGTAATAATATATTGGAGAAAGTTATATCTACCACATTTTATCCAGGAACAAAAACCAAACACAATTCCTAAGGAAGTGTATTCAGCAGCATGAGTATAGTACAAGAAAATTTTCTACGGCATATCAATTATGTGTCTTTTCTTCAGGCCTTAACGCTAAGTTAGAGGATTTTCTGATATTTTTCAAGTGGGAATGAGGCCCCTTCAACTGATAATTCCCATATTTTAGGATTATCTGAGCTGTAGTCAAATAGAAATTCTTTGATATTAATTTATTTATGTTATTGGGTGCCATACTCTACTCCACTCTACATTTTTATTTGTATTTTTTTATAAAAATCCAATATGTAATGTTAAAGTTCTTTTGTTCAAGGAAGAAAGATTGCCTCATCATTTTCAAAGCAGAGTCTTTTGCAGGGTTAAGGTTTCTCTAAGGAAAGGAACAAACTCCAAGGGTGGCAGCCACAAGGGATGACAATTCAAGCTGCAATGGAAAGATTAATATAGGTACTCTTTGACTTACAACTGTTCATTTAGTGACCATTCAAAGTTACAATGGCACTGAAAAAAGTGACTTATGACCATTTTTTACACTTATGACCATTGCAGTATCCCTGTGGTCATGTGATCAAAATTCAGAGGCTTAGTGACTGACTGCAGCAGTCGCTGGCCGTTTTCGTTCATCTTTCTGATGCCGAACTGACTTAAAAAAGTGGGCCAAGAATTATAATCAGCTCCAACTCTGGCATTAAAATCGCCAAGGATAAACAGTTTTGCTTTATGGAAGTTTATTATGCTTTATTGGAGTTTTGCTGCTACTATAGTCTTTGTGTTAGGAATACATATTTTAAAACAAAGCCTCAACACAGAGTCTCTTGGAGACATCCATAATCAAAGCATTGGCACCAGCTCGACTTGATTCTTACCAGGCGCTCCAACCTCCCTGATGTTACAATCACATGCAGCTTTCAGGGTGCTGATTGCGATACAGACCACTCCTTGGTATGCAGCAGAATAAAACTGCAAACAAAGAGATTGCATCACTCGAAGAAGGATGGAAGACCACGATTTGACATCAACAAGACCCGCAATCAGGGAAAAGTAGCGGAATTTGCACAAGCACTCAAGGAAACTCTCCCAGGCCCGGCTGAAGTAATTGCATCTGAATGATGGGAATATTTCAAGAATGCTGTTTATAACACTGCCTTGTCAATATTTGGTAAGGAGATTAGAAAGACAGCAGATTGGTTGAAAGCCCATTCGGAGGAGTTGACCCCAGTGATCGAGGAAAAAAGGAGAGCTCTAATTGCATATAAAGCTTGTTCCAGTGAGTGCAACCTACAGATCTGTCAGCTGCTTGTAGCAAAGTCCAACAGACTGCCAGGAGATGTGCTAACGATTATTGGCTGCTCTCGGATCCAGATAGCAGCTCTCGGATCCAGATAGCAGCTGACACAGACAACATCAAGGGGATGTATGATGGCATCAAGCAGGCTTTAGGTCCAACACAGAAGAAATCTGCCCCTCTGAAGTCTGCTACAGATGAGGTTATCCAGGACCGAGCACAGCAGGTGGCACACTGGGTGCAGCACTACTCTGAGTTATATTCCAGAGAAAATGTGGTAACTGAAGAAGCATTAAATAACATTGAGTGCCTGCCTGTCTTGGAGGAGCTTGACAGTGAACCAACTTTAGAAGAACTAAATGCGGCCCTGTATTCCCTTGCCTCTGGCAAGGCACCCAGGAAAGATAACATCCCTGTCAAAGTTTTGAAGTGCTGCAAAGAGAACATCCCCACTGAATTGCATGAAATCTTCTGTCTTTGTTGGAGGGAAGGTTGAGTACCACAGGACATGAAGGACGCAAATATCATCACACTGTACAAGAACAAAGGTGACAGGGGTGACTGTAATAACTACCGTGGCATCTCTCTTCTTAGTTTGTAGGGAAGCTGCTTGCCCGTGTCATACTGAAGAGGCTCCAGGTGCTTGCAAAGAGAGTCTGTCCAGAATCACAGTGTGGATTTCGAGTCAACAGGTCCACTACTGACATGGTATTTTCCCTTAGACAGTTGCAGGAGAAATGCAGGGAACAAAAACAGCCACTTTTCGTAGCCTTCACAGATCTTATGAAAGCTTTTGACTTGGTTAGCAGGGATGGCCTATATAAAATTCTCCCCAAGATTGGATGTCCACCTCAGCTCCTCAACTTCATCAAGTCCTTTCATGACGAAATGAAGGACACTGTAGTTTTTGATGGCTTAACATCAGATTCCTTTGAAATTCGAAGTGGAGTGAAACAGGGATGTATCTTCGCACCAAATTTATTCGGGATCTTTTTTGCTGTCATGCTGAAACATGCTTTTGGAACTGCAACAGAATGTATTTACCTCCAGACCAGATCAGATGAAAAACTCTTTAATCTCTCTAGATTGAGAGCGAAGTCTAAAGTCCATCTGAAATACTTACAGGATTTTGTCTTCGCTGATGATGCTACCGTCACTGCTCACTTTGCTGAAGACCTTCAACAACTTATGGACAGTTTTAGCAAGGCCTGCCAAGACTTTGGACTAACAATAAGCCTGAAAAAAACACAAGTCATGGGTCAGGACATGGATTCACCTCCCTGTATTACAATCTCTGCACAAGAACTGGAGGTCATCCATGACTTTGTGTACCTCAGATCAACTATTTCTGACACTCTTTCTTTAGATACTGAGCTGAATAAATATATTGGCAAAGCAGCCACCACATTTTTCAGATTTACAAAGAGAGTATGGCTTAATAAGAAGCTGACGGAATATACAAAGATCCAGGTCTATAGAGCCTGTGTCCTGAACACACTCTTGTACTACAGTGAGTCGTGGACCCTTTACACACAGCAGTAGAGAAAGTTGAACACCTTTCATATGCACTGTCTCTGACAAATTCTTGGCATCACCTGGCAGGACAAAGTTCCAAATAGTGCAGCCTTGGAATGTGCTGGAATTTCTAGCATGTATACACTATTGAAACAGTGATGTCTATGCTGGCTGGGGCATGTCGTGAGAATGGCTGATGGTCGGATTCCGAAAGATCTCCTGTATGGAGAATTAGTGCAGGGAAAGCACCTCAGAGGGAGACCATAGCTGCGATATAAGGATATCTGCAAGAGGGACCTAAAGGCCCTGGGAATGGACATTAACAACTGGGAAACCTTGACCTCCGTTCGTTCAGCTTGGAGACTAAAGACGCAGCATGGCCTTCTCCAATTCGAAGAGACACTTGTTCGGCAGGCTGAGGCAAAGAGGCAGTCCCGGAACCAGCGAAATCTGGGGGCTGGGCAGGGGATAGAATGTATCTGCCCTCAGTGTGGAAGGGATTGCCATTCTCGAATTGGCCTTTTTAGTCACACTAGATGCTGTTTTAGGACCTCTTTCCAGAGCACGATACCATAGTCTCTTGAGACTAAAGGATGCCAATGCAAGTGACTGACTCATGTTGATGACGGTTGCAGTGTCCTGGGGTCATGCAATCATCTTTTGCAAACTTCTGACAAGCAAAGTCAACAGGGAAGCCAGATTCATTTAACAACTGTGTTACTAAATTAACAACTGCAGTGATTCACTTAAGAATTGTGGCAAGAAATATCATAAAAATGGGGCAAAAGTCATTTAACAAACGTCTTATTTAGCAATAGAAATTTTGGGCTCAATTGTGGTCATAAATTGAGGATTACCTGTAATGCAAAATGGGAAGAGCCACATCATTCATGCAAGCCTGGACCTGAATGCAGGATTTGAACGCAGGACCTTTGTTATTTTTGATAATAGTATTATCTTTGAGTTTACACTACTTTTTAAAGTATATTTTTCAACCTAAAAATGGCAGGAAGCCCTGCTCACAGTTTTCTATAGTTATCCCACCAAAATTCACTAGAATGCTCCAATGGACATAAAAAGCAGGATAGAAGCTCTATGTTGTTAGGTGTCTTAGTGTCTGAGTTTCATTTAGACACAAAATAATACAGTCACTCTGAAGAGGTTTAAAATTATATTAAATATAAGACACTTCTGTAATGGTATGGGAGAGATGAGCAAATATAGTGAGAAATAGGCAGCCAAGTAGCATGAATTAGACAGTTACTGGCTTTTGGAAAATTGTCTGTGTCGAAGGTACTGAACGAAACAGGGCATTAGCAAGTCCTTAGTTTTGTTATCTGAAAAGTTGGAGTGTTTCATTCAGATGGAAATATGGATTCTAGTGGCATGCTTTTTGTTTTGTTTTTTTTATATAACTGAAAGAAAGTAACAATGAAATCACTTCCATACCAGGAAGCACTTTTTGAAAAACTAGACATTTTTCCAGTCACATTAGCTTAGATAATGAAAAAGGGGGAAAAAAACCCAAGAACAAAAAGAAGAAATCTTCATTGGAAATTCTCTCTGTAGCTTCCAAAGAACTTGCTGAGGCAGTCTGCCATCTAGCTTTTCCACAGCAAAATAGACTTTCAGACTGCAGATGAGAGAGTCAGAAGCAGAGACACAATTTTAACTTAGCCATCTCTAATTTATCTCCAGCTTTTCCCATTTATCTTCACTGCTGTGTGTACCCTGGAATATCGGATGGCTGTCCTGTGGGAAATAGAATGTGACAGAGCTCTTGAGTGTCACAGTTAAGAGATATTCAAATCGTGCTAATTTTCTTCTGGGGATTGACTGGAAGGAATGAAACTCTCCTCAAGTCCCTGGTTTGCAGGCGATAGATCAGAAGACGATGCTAGTTTCTTAATGGATTATTTTTATCAGGCAGCTTCTTCCTGAAGGTAAGTAGTTGCTCTTCCATTCATTAACTATGCCATATATCAGAAAATAATCCCAAGGGCTGGCGATCCAAATACACTAGAAAAAATGTAAATAACCCTTTTTTAAAATTGAATGATGATAGCACTTTATTGCAGCATGATTGCAGTTAAAATACTCTGAATTGTTTATTATTGGTCTGAAGCTGTTATACTATCACAAAGTGCACTGTCAGCAAACATACACACCCACATACACACACCAACAAATCTGCAGACAGCACTACTCTAAATTCCTATTGGCTGCCTTGGGAATTTTTCTGTGAAATATAGAGTACTATGTTTGTGACTGACTGAAGAATGAGCATCTATCCACTGTGGTTAATATCAATGGGTTTAATAAACAGGCAAATATTTTAAGGTTAAAAAGCTTTCCCTAATACATTGAGTGTTTCAGTATGTTCTTATAAATCAGTTCATCTGAGATTTAAATGAATCTTCCAGATAGAAGCTTATGTGGATCAAGGTTGTGAGTGAATTAAACTAGTTGTGGAGGTAGATAATGAGATAGAAAGTTCGGAGTGTCAAAAATTGCTAGTGAGTGATGACTTTCATGCTTTGGGTTGGAGACCAAAGCACTGAGTATTTCTGTACTGTTGAGAAATCCACACTACATTTTTCTCTGTATCAGAGAGCTGGTGTTCAAAATGATCCACTTATAAATGGCTGAAAATCATAATAACTTATTCAGACTGAGATGGGTTCATCTCAAAATTATTCCTGATGTGACTTTTTTGGTTTCAGTATGTGTCTATCTGCTAAAATTTTATCATACTAAAGAGATGCTGAATCAAATCTTGAAAGAAGCCCATGCTGTTATTATACTAATGGTGTATATCTATACTATACTAATATTTTTCAAATAAAAACTTTAAGTAACAGGTAATATTGATGTTTTTTTTTGTAATTCAGCACACCACTGTCTTGCCTCTTAAATACATACCTTGACATGATATTTGCACTGACAGGAACACTCAAGTTAGCATATGTTCAACCACAATAAGTAAACAGAAATATTACAGAATTATGTATGTTTTATCTTATATACCTAAATAAACTGAGACAAAGCTTGAGTGAACACAAAGTTTGAGTTTTCTATTACATATCTAAGCATATACTACCATGTAGTAAGGCTCTATTACTATTATCCTTCTCATCTTTCCTATTACCTGCTCCTATTGATATAACTATCACTTTGTTGGTTGTATCTTATGATTTATGATTATATCTCATAATTATGATTTATGTTATCACTTTGTTGCTTGTATATATATTGATGCACCGGCAATAAATTCCTTGTGTGTCCAATCACACTTGGTCAATAAAGAATTTTCTGTTCCAGTCTATATTGTATATTTAAAACCTGACACGTAATTAAGAAAAGAAATATTTATTGGTTTCTGGCATAAAATAGCTAGAAAACAGCTGAAACTGTGAGGTAAAAAAGGATAGGAAAAAAACTCAGATGGACATATCTTCATTCTGCTCCAATTTTCCAAATATTTGTTTAAAGCACAATCTAAGAAATTGACATCAAGGTATTTTTAATCAAATTTTTCCTAGATGAGTTTTGGCAATGTATTTTCTATTTTCTTTTCTTTTGTATCATCTTCTGGGCTCTTTTATTTAAAAAGATTAATAAATAAAGTTGGTGATGATTTGGAAACCCTCTTAAGGTTTAGCATTTATAATACATTAGCGTAACTAATTCCATGCATTGGTAGAAGATTTATGTGACTACAAACTATATGTATCATTTGTTCTAAATAGATATTCATTGGTTACACCACATTTCTTTCTCATTTAATCATTTCTGTGTAGCACTAAATAATCAAATGTTAGTCATAATGCAAAACATAGTACTATACTATTGTACTGGTATTAACAGTATAGTATAAGCACTAACTCTATTCTTTACTAGAAAAAACAGTGCAGTACTATATATGAGTATGTGTATGTAAATCCAACTGATTCATCAAGCTTGACTGTTAGGTAAAAGGCCATAGGATTGCAGAATTAACATATGTAATGTGACAATAGAACATATGATGAAGAAAGAAAAATGCCATATATTTTTGCTTGATATTTCTCCTTTTAAAAACTCAAAACATAAGTTCATAACAAGATCTTTCTTATGTTTTGTTTTTAAGAATGTGAGCATAGTGTTACTAATTGTTGAATCATTGTTAGAATCATAATTAAACTAAGGGAAACAAACTCATCCCCCCAAATTTTTGGTACTAACGACTATGTTCTTATTCCATCACCTAGTTTAAGATGTTTCAGATAACGTCTACATTTGTATATCTGTGCCTTGTAAAGTTACCTTTGGGAGATTGAATATGAAATGCTGCACAGTCCCATTCAGGAAATACATATAATATATTCTGCACTCACGTGTGGAAATAGCATTCAAGCATTATAGTGTGGTGTTTTGTATTCATATCAGTGGTGGGTTCCGCCCAGTTCCGCTGAGCCGGTAGTGGTGACAATATAATGTCACCGAACTGGTTCTGAGCCCCCCGCCCCCGCGCTCCCCCTCCTTATTCTTACATTTTATCTGGCCCCACCCCCAATCTATTGCTGCCTCCTGAGTCTCAGCTGATGGCTAGAGGGAAAAAAACTGTTTAAACTCTTACCGTGGGACTTCAAAGGGCCGCCCTACAGCTGATCAGTGTTAACAGGAAACAAATGGGTAGACCGGTGCCTGCAAAAATACATGAGTAGATCAGTGCCTGCAAAAATAAATGGATAGACCAGTGCCTGCAAAAATACATGAGTAGATCAGTGCCTGCAAAAATACATGGGTAGATCAGTGCCTGCAAAAATAAATGGGTAGATCGGTACAGCTCTGCAAGCAGTTAACAGCCTGGTAGACCAGTACCTCTGCTAAATCCTAAATAATTGTCACATGACCATCAAGCCACACCCACAAAATAAGCCATGCCCACAGAACCGGTAGTAAAAAAATTTAGAACCCACCCCTGATTCCTATGTGTCAAAGTTCCCAAATTCAGTTCCTGGCAGATGATAGAAAATTGCTGAGGCTCTGCAGAGCAGTCAGAATAGTCAACATTGGACCAATGGACAACCTAATTTAAAGCACCTTCATTTGTTATTCTGCAATTATAAGACATATTTTCCCCAAGTAGATAAATTTTCCATTTGTCAGGAGAATTTTAAACCAAAAATACAGTCAAATGATTATTTAACATATTTTCAGTCTTGTCCAATATCTAGAGTATCTTACCAAGCATTTGAGTTATGTCTGCCTCTGGTGCTCTCACAAGTATATTAACAGGGCAAGGCTATAGTAAGGGATGAAATTTATATTGGAAAGTTGTAATATAAACCCTAATCCAAACCCTTTTGTACTTGTGTGTAGCATCACTATGCCAATACAAGGGAATGGACCTTGGGTTGTGATGTCATGACAGAATTTCATCATTTTGGCATCATTGTGGTTAGTCACAAACATTTAATGATGTTCTTAAGATTAAGAATACTTAAAGCTTTTGGAAGAATTATCTGCAGCATCTTAGACAGTATCTTCTTATTATAGAAAATTTAAGAAAGTTGATGACATCCATATTAGTTATAGATAGTTGTTGACCTGTGATCTCCATTGGGACTGGAACTTCTGTCACTAAATTATATAGTCATTAGGCAACTTTCTGCTAGAGATAAGTGATTCATCACGGACATTAAGAGAATTATGCAGTCACTGAACATGTTTGGCTTCCCCCGTTGACTTTGCTTGCTAGAAACCACCTGGAAAGATCATAAATGGCAATCATTTGACCCCAGGATGCTGCAACTCTTGTAAATGTATGCAGATTGCCCAAATTTTGATGATGTGACTGTAGGGAATGCTGTGATGGTCATAATTGTGACTTTTTTCATTACCCTCAAAACTTTGAATGGTTGTTAAATCAATGGTCATAAGTCAAAGACTGTACATACAGATTTATCTGTAGTAAAGATCTGAAATATCCTGTCCTAACAAATAATGGAAGTTTGCATTTTAAAAATGTAGAATGAATTCCTTTGACCTTAAAATGATCTTAAAGACTTTGTTTGGGGTATATGGGATACCTCAGATAATGTTTTGTAAATAATGGCTACAATTTCCCTGCTCCTGGAAATGTAACACATGAGTATGATTTAGCCTGCTTCTATTGTTACTGCAATTTGGGCTGACATCAGTGTTGGTGAAATTACTCTGGATCTATCACATTATGTTCAAAACATGTATGTTCTTCTTGGCTTTATCTTCAACGTTTTAAGTCTATGAAATACTGTATCAAAAACTGTGGATTTTTCAGATGGGGGCATCCATTAAAATAGTTACTATACAATAAATACTGGAAGGAAAAAACTACATCTGATTGGCAAAAAGGGATTGTTGTCTGTCAATAATGGAATGCATTTGTGGACTTTTTTTGTTTCTGATGAAGGAGCAGAAAAAAAAGAATTTAATTAATATGATAAAATTGTTTAGAGGACTTTTTAAAATTATTTCCTCTTGGTTTTAACTTGCTAAACCTTATTGGGATTGTAGTGTTCCATTAAAGGTTTCATGTGTACATGTAGCCCTTGACTTATGACCACAATGGAGTTCAAAATTTCAGTGCTAAGTCATTGTGATCATAAGTTGAAGCACTATGTGACCAGACTCAATTTCCCGACCATAAAGCAAGTCACTGTGATCATAAAACAAATTATGACATTAAGCAAATCCATTCTTCCATTTCAATCCATTTTTCTGAATGAGTTTTTTTTTTAAATAAATGTTTAAATAACAGTCACGTGATCATGGGACTTTTGATTTGGTTTGATTTTTTATCTTGGTTTTCTTAGAAAAGTAGGGTTTGATTTGTGTTGTTAAGCAAATTCGACATGAAAAAGCTATATGTAGCTTTCTGATGAAGGATATGCAAAATTCATATTGAATCTCAAAAAAGCCCAAAAGTGAACAAAATATTTCTAGTAACTACTTTTCTCTAACAGTTGTTAGATCAATGGTCCCATAATGCTCAGCAGGCATAGTTCATCACTCCAACCAGGAATGATGGAAGATGTACGCTTTCTTATGTCTATGGAGATTCTCATTGATCCAGGTCATGGTTGTCCCTCAAAAGACAACAGGACGTTGTTTTTCCTTGAAGACGTTTTGCTTTTCATCTAGAAACTTCTTCAATTGACTGAATGATGCAGAATGGAAGGATTTATATTACTTGCAGTCATCCGGTCATTGCTAGTGCTAATGACCAGATGATTGCAAGGAATATAAATCCTCCCATTCCCCACCATTCTGTCAGAATTGAAGAAACTTCTTGGCTGAGAAGTGAAACGCTTCAAGGAAAAACAGTCCAGTTGCGTTTGGGACTACTCTTTTCTATCATGAAGAACAAGATAATATAAAGTTAGAGTGAACAATACTGAATGAAATAAGAAGCCAACTGAGCTGTCTCAATATAAGATTGTTTCTTTATGCCTATAAACTATTCTGATAGGGTCAGAACTATTCTTACCTTCTTCAAGAAAAGAAAGTATCTTGGATAAAATCACCCACTCTGAGACTCTGTAATTTTGACTTTCATTTCTTCTTTGTATGAATAATTGAACAAAATAATGTTGGCGGTTACCAGAATATTATAATTGCTATTGGAATATTCCTATGCTGCCCCACTCTAATGAGAACTATACACATTAGTATTTTAAAGGATTCTTGATTTGTATATTAAATACGTAAGATTCATGACTTTGAACACCAACATTGCTTTTTTTTCAAATATTTGAAATAAGGTATTCACTAAAATTTGACCTTCTCTTTTTTTTGCAAACCTGATCTTTCTTGTCTTCTACTTAAGTGAAAAAGAAGTTCAGAAGTAAAGTGGCATAGATTAACAACATTTAAATAATGAGCTGCTACTTTTTATATTGTAATCATTTGTCTGCATTAAATTGTATCAAATTTACATTTTTATATGAATGTTGTTGTAATGAAGATTAAGTATTAACATAAACTAAAGAGTGATTGTGGCTTCACTTAAATTATAGCATAAGAAAATGTAATTTCTTCCTTGGTGTGTGATATATTGCATCTAAACCTGTATAAATAATGAAATCTAAGCAAGAGACAGTTTTCGAGCTTTTAAACTTAAAAGTTCTGATTATTTGTCATAATGCTTTGGAATATTATGGAATAATATGGAATGCTTTGGAATATTATAATAAAATACAATAGATAAGGAAGCATAATCTTTCAAATGGACAGTTTTAAATTTCATTTCATAGATGGAAAAAAGGAAATCAACATCCTATCTAATACATTGTGTCTGCAGTCTTGTGACTATTAAATCAGCATCACGGTTGAAAATACTAAAAATTTCCCTTTGGATTTAGATGAATCTTTGTTCATTAGGGAGAAAACCAATACTAGACACCCCCCTGCCAGACTTTGAAGTTGATCATTTCAGTTATTTGGAAATATTGACACTAAAACTCTTAAAAAGGAATGGACCCAATGGTAGATTAGGGTGAAATACAGTTTATATAGTTTATAAATCAGTATAGTTAAGCCTAGGCTAATTTAACATTTTTTAAAAAAATCCTTAATTGATGTAAAAAGTAATTAGTATTAGCAAATTTATCAGGGATGCAGTTTGAAGTTCTTGTATCTATGTAGTGGTTGAAGTATGTGTATGAGACAGTCTTATAAATCACAGAATAATAATCTCTCTAGTGGCCTTTTAACTCCCTGTCTTTCAACATTTCAAGAAAATTGCAATAGGAATATAATTATGAAAACTTTCTGTATTTCTTCATGATGTTCCAAGTAGGCCTAGAAAAAGAGATGCAAAGGATCCTATAGAGTTATGGAGAAATAAGTTACAGAAATGAAGTATTTAAACTTTGGCAGAAAAATTGTGAAAGCAGCTTGAAAACGTTTTGAGAATAACATAGGGAAAAAAGGAAACACAAATCTCTTTCTCAGAAGAAAACTCTTGAGTAATTTGCTTTGGGCATAGTATAAATATATGCACAAAAAGCTTGCTAATGTTGCATGAAGCACCTAGAAATTGCTGAGGAACTAAACAAACCATTTTCTTTTCTCTCAGGGTTAAGAATTGAGTTTCTTTTAATAATTTTCTATGGATTATTTTAAAGAATAATACAAAATTCCAATACAGAAATAAAATGTATATCTATATATCACTATATTTTTCTACAACTACATTATCTTTATCTCTATCTCTACCTCTAGTTCTATTGACAGGATCTGAGATATAGATTATGAAGAGGCCTCAGAGACAGTCCAACATATGGTATCATGTTGTAAGATGCTGGCAGAAAGAGCATATTCTGAATGGCAGAACAAATTGGATAACATTGTGTATAGGAACATCTGCACAATGAATGGGTTAGACCAGGGGTCCTTAAACTACAGCCTGTGGGCTGGATACAGCCTGCTGAAGCCATTAATCCAGTCTGTGCAGGACCACAAGGCTGCCTTGCCCACATTGCCCCGCTCATCTCCGGCCCCCACCCTTCGACTGAGCTCAAGATTTACCTTTGTGAGCCTCATGGGCTGGAACTGGAAGGTAAGGCCAACATTTTTGGCCTGCAGAGTGCTACTGGAGGCTGGAGAGGCCAAAAGTGGGCACATTTTTGGCCTCCCCCTCCTCCAGAAGAACTCTGCAGGCCAAAAATGGCCCCATTTTTGGCCTCCTAAGGTGTCTGTGCACCCCGTTTTTGCCCTTCCCCACCTCCAGAAGATAGACAGAGAGAGAGAGAGAGAGAGATAGGGAGAGAGAGAGAAAAAAAGAGAGCGGGGAGGGAAATAGAGAGACAAGAGACATAGAGAGAGACAGACACAGACAGATAGACAAAGAGAGAGGGAGGGAAAGAGAGAGAGAGATAGGGAGATAGGGAGAGAGAGATAGACAGAGAAAGAGAGACACACCCAAAGAAAGAGAGATAGATAGACACACACACACACAGAGAAAAGTGACACACACACAGAGAGATACATAGACGCAGAGATAGACAGAGAGAGAGAGAGAGAGACTTGTTGATTGTAAGTTCCTTGGGGCTGAGAAGAATTGCTGCAAAACTGAGTTTCCTGAAGTGGACCACTTTACTCCTAAATAACTGAAAAAAAAATGATCTAGTAAAAAGAAAAGTCAACCAAAAGAGCAACATGCAAACAAAAGCAAATAAAACACCCCCTGGAGCAAAACAAATTAGAGTTTAATTTGTGTGTATTGTTTAATGGACTGCTAAATTGGCCACATCTACCTAATCATATGACCACCTAGCCATGCCCACCCAGTCATATGACCACCTAGCCATGCCCACCCAGCTGGTCTGGTCTCCCAACAATCTGAGGGACCATGAATTGGTCCCCTATTTAAAAAGTTTGAAGCCCCCTGTGTTAGACCATCCCGAGTCCACATGGGAGATTCCAATGAAGTTTATGGAGAATACAAACGCTAAGATCCTGTGGGATTTCCAAATCCAGACAGACAGGCAGATACTGGCCAATCAACCAAACATCATAGTAGTAGACAAGTACCAGAAGACCGCAGGGGTAATAGTTGAAGTAGTGCCAAGTGACATATCAGCCACAGAAGGAAAATACATACACACACCCAAAATAAAATAATAAATAATATAAAATATAAATATATGGGAATACAACAATATTAAATAAAGGAAAAAGGAAGAAAACATTATAAGAATCTTTCCCTTTCATCCTGAACAAATTAGTCAACACTTACATTTTATCTCTGCTTCTTAAAATTCATCTAAATACTTCATTCCATATCTCATCCCATTTTCTATAAATCTGGATTCACTAAGACAAAAAATTGACACCTAAAAAGAGCAGTATTAAAGAAAGATGGACTTGCTGGGAGTAGGGTAGCATATAAATTTAATAAATTATTCTAATTGTCATCATAGTTCACATAAATGAATTTTCAGAATATATTCAATCTTCCAGGATATCAGAAAGTGTACGCAATTCACAATCTTAAATTAATATACTGTATTCAATCACTAGCATGTCTTACATAATCGTTTCTATAATTTTTTTTAATTTAAGACTGGGAAAGCAGTGAAACATTAACAACATTCATTTTTTTTATCAAACCAAATGGTCCATTGCAGAAATAAAGAAAATTAAATAATGTCTAAGCTATTAAAACATCAGGAAAAAGAAACATCTATTTAATTTGTAATCTAGAATGTAGTTTTTTGTATTGATCAGTTTGTTTATTTTTAATGCCACCAATTATTATTTAATGCTTTATTTCTAGTTTCATCTATAACAGTGGTGGATTGCCCCCGGTTCACACCGGTTCTATAGAACTGGTAGTAAAACCGGTGGGAGACTCCGCCCACCGACCCCAACATCATCAAAACGCTTCTGCACATGCGCACGAGCGGTTCCACTGCAAACCGGTAGTAAAGGTAAGTAGAACCCATCCCTGATTTATAACATAAGAGAAGTTTCCCAGTTGTTTCAAAGCCATAGCTCCTCCTTCCTCCCCCTGCCCTTCCTTTTAGTAGGATTACTTTTTAAAACCTCTCGCCCACTATGTGACTTCAGAAACTTGGGACATTTTTTTTTTTTTAATTTGATTTATATGCCGCCCTTCTCCGGAGACTCAGGGCGGCTTACAATGCGCTAAGCAATAATTTGTTGGCATCTGTGACAAATAACATTCTAGCAGTGAATTGTTGACCTCAGCCTTTTTTAGAATATAGAAAATGAATGACTGAATAAGAGGGAGAGAGAGTAATCATGTTTCTGAAACAAAGCTTACAGCCTGAGAGACACATATGCCATTTCAAAAATTGGGTGTCCTTAAATTTTCTGGTGCATATTTAGGCCAGAAAGATAAATGGTTATAGGGATGCAGCACTTCAATGACTGGAAACACTAATTCCAGAAACAGAAGAGTCCTACTAGTCCAATTTAAATCCAAAATTAAATGCATACACACCTACTTTCTATATAACATTTCTACTTTGTGCATGTACCTTGGCTTCACTGTATATGAAGGAAAAGTCCACGTGGCAGGTTTATTCTACTTTTGCAACTTCTGTAGGTTGCAGAGATAAATCATTATAAAAAAAGTTCCTTTCCTAAGCAGCAGGCGCTTTCTCTAGTCATAAAACTGGAAAAACAACAAGCTAGAAGGACAAATTGCTGATGGAATTAAATAAAGTCCATTTGTGGTGACTATTCTCTTCATTCAATTTATATAATTACAGCTCTGTGGGAATTGTACCACAGCCTGATTAAAATCTCTCCTTAGTTTTAGACCTTAGTTACAGTCATTCATGCTTTGGTCACCTCCCAATTGGACTATTGCAATATGTTCTATATGGGGCTACCTCTGAAGAGTATCCAGAAACTTCAGCTAGTGCAAAATGCAGCAGTGCGAACAGTTACATGTATTTATGTAGAGTGTATCCCACACCTCTGCTACATGAGCTGCTTTGGTTATCATTTGGTTTCTGGGTCCAATTGAAGGTACTGGTATTGATCTTACATAGCATGGGACTAGGTTATTCCTGATTTTATCTGCCTGTCCCACTAAATCCAGTAGAATGGGTATGTTATAGGCTTCATTGTTTAGGAAATTGCATTTGGTGAGCCCTAGTTGTGTGTGTGTGTGTGTGTGTTGTGGCTTTTCTACTGTGGTGCCTGCATTGTAGAATCTTATCCCTCCAGAGATGAGGTCAGTCTCATCACTCCTGAACTTTCAAAGGTCTTTCAAAACTTGGTTATGCCAGCAGGTTACCTCAGGGGATGAGAGAATTAACATCCCTCCATTTATTATTCTCTTTTCCTGTTTGAGTTCTGCTTTCATAGTTTTAAAGTTCTTTTAATAATTATTATGTAATGGTTTTAGGTAATGATTGTTTTATTTATTCACTGTCTTATTGGGTTGTTGTATACTGCCCAGTCACTTTCTGTAAAATGGTTGATTATATAAATTTGATTAATAAATATAATAAATAAATAATAGAAAATATTGTGCAACAATTAATGTAGCTAAACTAAACATAACTCTCACCCAAAATAGCCAAAAAGTTTTATCATTTTGTTTGTTTGTATGTTTAAATACAAACAATGATTGTAGGCTTTGAACGACACCTTCCTAAAGGACAACTTCAAAATTGTGTTTGAAATCTTGCTGCAGAATTACAATTCTATCCACATTAATATAACAAAATCCTTGCTTTATGAGTAAGTGATTAGGAAACCAACTATTCTAAGGTGTTCAAAATACTTTCATATTTCTAATCTGAAAAAAATGTAATACATTTCCTTTAATTAAAACTGAAAGGTATACTAAGTTATCAATAAGAATAAAACAAAGTCAATGAATAAATAAATAAATAATAAATAAAATGCCAGTAAACTATGAGCATGTTTTAAATATAAGATAGGCAACATTTAACATGCACATACCCAAATCAATAAAACAGTGAAAAATAATTTAAATGTAAATTCCATTTTAAATAAATATATTTTTAAAAAGGAAATAGTTTCAATGTTATCCTTATTTAGAAATTAACACCAAGGCAATGTATATAACTGAGAGCAATTCTCTAAGAACATACCTGCAACAAACTATTTAGGTTTCACCTACCCACAAATACACATGGCCAAACATCAAATCAAAATGTTTGCAGTGTTCAGCATCTCAAACTTATACACTGTAAGATTCGTGTAAAAAACAAATATTATCATAGCTCTAATATAAAATGAGCACTAATATTAATGTTCTAAATTGCTTGAGGAGCTAAAATTATATGAGGGTATGAAAAGTTAAGTAATAATTGATGATTGTATATCATCCAAAGATATTGGAAGAAGAGATCTACAGAAATATCTTGATTTTTTAATTGTATTAAAACCGGAAGCAAAGCAAAGTGAAGTACAAAATAATAATCTCCATGGGCTCTTTAATTCTACATATTCCTCCATTCCATTATCCCAATCCAGTTGAGCCTGAAAATCTGAAAATCTGAAAACACATGAATTAATTTCAAATAAATGTTGTACCTAATTGTTTAGATAACTTTAATAAATAGCAATAGAAGAAATATTTGCCTTGTTCTGTGTAGAATCATTTCAAACTCTGTAATTTTCTTTGTTTATACTATTTACATATCTTTATGAAGATGGCTTAACTAAGCAGGTCATCTCTCTTGCAGAAGGCAAAATTGATGCTCCAGTTTAAATTATAACTCAGAGCAGATGATTGATGTTTTCTATATAGGTGCAGAAGAAATATGTAGATACAGAAGAAGTATATAGAACACTGGATGAAAAAAAAATAATTCATTTTGGCACATATATTATCTGTCATGATGTTAATATTACCAGTCTCCCTCTGTGCTTTATTTATATAATTGTAAATAACTAAATTAAATAAAAACTTCCTAAGTTCCTAAAAGCATTCTTTTAACCCATAGTCACAAGTCTTAAAATTTCCAACTTTAAAAAGAAGAGTTAAAACTGTGCAGCAATACTATTGTACATAAAGATTAAAATTCTTTGTTAATTTTATTGCACTCTCCTCAATACTTAGGTGAGCAACTATCAAAGCAATTATTTCTTTTAAGGCAATAAAGATTTGTATCTATTGTATGAAAAGTATATTATATTAATTATGCTCTGGTGGATAATTTAAATTGCATCATGCTGATAATATGCATATTCTTTTTTCACAATAACAAATCATGAATCTGGGTACATAATTAGTTGAATGAATTTAACTGAAGAGTTTGACTGAAAACTTATTTTCAGATTTATTTTTATGTAAATTCAAAAAACCTCATTGTTTCCTCCTCAGATACACAATTTTCACATATTGCACGCCCTTTCCCTCCCCTCTTTTTCCTTTCCTGTTCTGTCTCCTATTTATTGAGAAATATATTTGATCAAAAGTCTCAAGAACAAAAGGTGAGACTCTGCATACATGGCATACTTCTATGCAAAATGAGAAAAGTATGAAAAGGAATATAGTAATTTTACTTCATTTTTATGAGGTCCGCATAAGCAGGAAAAAAAATCTTCCAGATAAAGTCATAGAAAATTGTGTTATGCAGAAATTACTTTGTTGAGCCACAGATATATGAAATAATACAATCTGAGAGCCGTGCTGAGCTTCCAGACACAGTAATCTTTGTAGACTTTCTACATTCCATATCTACATAATGGCCAATCAAATAAAACCATGGGAAATAATGTCAAATAGAACTAATGTAAAGGAAAGCTCTATTTTTGAAACCCATTTTCAAATAGATATATGTACAATATGGGCTCACACACATTCCAGTCATTTAAAATATAATTTTAATTCTAAACCACACCTGGTAGAAAATGAGAATGGAGGTTTATTTTAGCTACTAGTAAAGATTTGATATGTGCAGCTTTTGAGATATTTCCATCACCAAGCATTTGTCAAGGTGCAAGATTACTACTCCCGAGACATCTCTGCAGGTATGGAAACAGGTATGAAATCAGCTGTGAGCATATTCTTTTACTGATTATAAATGCTTTCTCCAAAATCATGAGCGGCCTTAAATTTCCTATTCAAGGACATCAAGAGTTTTGTTTTCATTCTTTTGATCTTGTCACTTATATGGGGTCACTATCTCTGGATAGGGTTCCGAGTTTTCACTTTCTACTTTTGCTTTGATTTTTGTCTACTATAATTTGTCTCTCCTCCCTCTTTCTTGCCCTCACTTCATTTCCCTCACTTTTATGGCATAAGTGGTACCACATCTCTTTTATTCAAAGGAGCAGCAGAAGTAACTTGATTCAAATTGGGATGGTCAGGGCACTTCATTCGGAATTCAGCATTTAGTGCTGCAGAAAATAGAAGTTGCAACACGTGCTACGTTCATTATTTCATTTTTTTGTAAAAAATAGAAGAATACAGCAGAGGACTGAAAGGTCTAAATAGCAATAGCATTTAGACTTATATACCACTTCACAGTGCTTTGCAGCCCTCTCTAAGCAGTTTACAGAGTCAACATGAAGACCCAACAATCTGGGTCCTCATTTTACCAACCTCGGAAGGCTGGAAGGCTGAGTCATCCTTGAGCCTGGTGAGATTCACTGGAAGTGAGTCATAAGTGATTTCCAGTCAGAATTCCTCCCCCCCCCCACTTTAAAAGTTATCTAAGGAATTGCTTTCTAGATAACCATAGGCTGACAATTTTTAAAGGATATATCATGATACTTCCTTCATTGCATCTTCAGTTCACTGCAGGGGTTGGGCTTTAAAAATTTTAGCAAGGGGTTTTCTCCCCATTTCTGGGTGGGCGTGGCCTAGTCAGCCTCCTGCACACTGGTGGAGGGGCGTTTTTGCCCTCCCTGGGCTCTGGAGGCTTTCCTCGAGCCCCCGGAAGGACGAAAATGGCCTTCCCAGGCTCCAGAGGCCCTCTGGAGGCCTGAAACGGGCCCATTTCAAGCCTTCCCAAATTTCTGATAGGCCCGTTTTTCACTCTCTCTGAGCCTCCACGCACACCCTGCACTTACCTGCATCTAAAACGGGCTGTGTGGGGAGTCCTGGGAGGGGTGGGGTGGATGGAGCCAGCCAGGAGTAGGATTTGGGGGGTTCTCCGAATTGCACAGAATCTTAGCTACAGTTTCTCCCAAACCCCTGAGAACCCCCAGCAGCCCACCCCTGGTTCACTGTGAAGGGAGCCTAAATTCATCTTTATCTGTTCCATTTTTAAAGTACATTTCCCCTTTTCTTCTGACACCAATTTTACTTTAGTTTTTCATTGTGAACTTTGGACAGCTTAGTGCATCCTCAATTTCCTTCTGGACATTAGATTTTTTTTTCAGTGTCCTTTTTTTCTCTCTTGGGTTGGAGAAAAGATTGGACATATGGTCACAGAGGCATCTGCCTGCATAATGCTTGCTGTTGCATTCCAAAGCAATTGTTTGGAATATGTGAAGTCCTTATAAATGCAAGATTACCAGTCTGTTGGCAAAAGAATGGTAACATTTTGTTTAAAATACAGAATTTGATATAATACTCTCTTGATAGAAAATTAGTTCTTGGATGTGTATACTTTATATACAGGAAGTTCTCACTTACAACCAATCATTTAGTGACTGTTCAAAATTCTAACAGCATGAAACAAGTGACTTATGACCATTTTTCACAGGTATGACTGTTGCAGCATCCCATGGTCATGTGATCAAAATTGAGATTCTTAGCAACTTGTTCATATTTATGATGGTTGCAATGTCCTGGGATCATGTGTTCAACTTTTTGACCTGATAAGCAAAAACAATGGGGAAGCCAGATTCACTTAACAACCATATTATTAATTTAACAGCTGCAGTGAGTCACTTAACAAATATGGTATGAAAGGTCATATAATGGGGCCAAACTCACTTAACAGCTGTCTCACTTAGCAACAGAAAATTTAGGCTCAATTGTAGTTGTAAATTGAGGACTATCTGTCTCTTGCTTGGCCTTTGGGAAGTTGAAGGTTCTTGATGATTCCCATATTGTCTTAATTCCCTTCTCTCCTTCTCTTAGTATGTAGTTGAATGTGTGCATGGATATATTATATATGTCATTTAGTCATTGAATAGATGAAGGTAAGTGCTTGAGTTAGGCTGTTAGAGGGGTTAGAAGAATTCTATAGAGTAGATGAGTTCCTTCTCCTTTTCCCTCCCTCTCTTCTTTTGCTGACATCCGTCTTCTCATTTTCCTCCAGAAGTTAGAAGGAGGCACCAACCCAACATAGATATACTATCGTTCAGATTTCATATACCTTCACACAAGTACATGCTTTATTAGCAGGAATCACTGCTTCTTTAATCTCTCTTTCCCATACTCTGTGACCCTGTTTTCACACTAGTCCTCTGAAGGATAAAGGTGACCCAAAAATACTACTCCAAAATAGCACAAAATCTGTGTTACTACCTTTTAATGCATCTGAATAAAACACTTGAATGAAAACAAGACAAGGTTTTAACTGATGAGGAAACCTGGCAGTGTAGCTATTTGTCCAAACTTATTGCTCCTCCCAGCACCATCCCATATTAAGAAGGATTTTTTTTAACCAGATAGTGTCATTTGTTGGAAGGACAAACAAAGTCAGGACACTTCACCTGTAAAATTACATAATTTGTCCTGCATTAAGGCTGCTGGCTTTTTAGATCTTGGGTGTCCAAACAGCTCAATTCATTATAGCAATTTTCTTTTTGGTGACCATGGACTGGAAGAATGGATGTTAGCATGTCCATGAGGAAGAATTCTATCTATTCAAAAGCAGAATTCACAGTCACTTTCTTGTTTTTTAATTCATATTAAAATAAGTCAATTCCACTCCTCCTACATATACATTTATTTATAAGAAGTTAATCTTATTATAATTTTTGAGAAATTTCTTGCCAAATATTAACTGCAATGTTCATTAATGTTTTTCATCGAAATCTCTGAGGGAAGATTTAGATTAAATGCAATTGTTTCCAGAGATCCCTGAAAACCCTAGATATGAAATACATGTCTAGGTGAGAAAGATCCTTATGCCAATAAATCAGGGATGAAATGCTCCCGGTTCGGACCGGCTCGGGTGAGTAGGTAGCGATGGCGGCAGGCAGTTTGGAGAACTGGTAGCAAAAATCCCTGCCCCTGCCCCCCATGCCCAGCTGAGCTGCGTGATCATCAGAGGCTTTTTTTTCTTTTAAATGCCTCTGACGATCCAAGCTCTGACGATCCAAGCTCTGACGATCCCAGCTGAGTTGCTTGCCAATCAGGCAACTCAGCTTGGATCATCAGAGCCATTTAAAAGAAAAAAAGTTTTTTCTTTTAAATCGCTCTGACGATCCAAGCTCTGACGATCCCAGCTGAGTTGCCTGATCGGCAAAACCCTCTGACGATCAGGCAACTCAGCTGGGATCGTCAGAGCCTTTTGAAAGCATTTTTTTACATGGTTTTACATGTAAAAAATGGTTTTAAAAGTAAAAAAAAAAATTGGCCATGCCCACCCAGTCACATTACCCCCCCCCACCAAGCCACGCCCACAGAACTGGTAGTAACAAATTTTAGATTTCACCACTGCAATAAATCCAGAAAAAAACTCAGAATTGTATAGTCCGAAAACTGGTAATAAAATAGCAGAGCATTTCCACATTCAAATTGGATAGCTTATCAAAGTATCACCTGAATTTTTCTTACTTCAGGGGTCGGCAACCTTAAACACTCAAAGAGCCACAAAAGGCCTTAACCGGAAGCCCCCCGTTCAATTATAGAGCCAACCGGAAGTCCAGTTCCCCCCACATAGTTTCTCCCCCTAGTGCGGCATCTTTTTTCCTCTACCTATCCTAACTGAAAGTCCTATCAATTTTGGAGCTAAGTGTCAACAGGGAGTCGCAGCAGAGGGATGAAAGAGCCACATGCGGCTCCAGAGCCGCAGGTTGCCGGCCCCTGTTTTACTGTATACCTTATAATTCTAAATAGTAGGATTATTTTCTGATTTTTAACATGATTTTTGTTGAAAAAGGTATAATCTAGTTAAGTAAAGATTCTTTAGATTAATCTGAGCCCAGGTATGATTTCTCTTTATTTTTCAAAAGTTGACTCCAATTTTGTTTCTTTTCTTGCTTGCTTGGTACTATACTCTGGTGTTAATCCCCTGTTTCAAAATTAATATCCTCCACTCGTGTTTTTTTTTCCAGCTTTTTTTTGGTAAGATTTTCTGGAAAAATCTATTTGCTGCTATGTTAAGAAAGCTTTATACTTTGATATAGATCAGACTTTGACGTTTTTCATTTCTCCTTCTCTAAATAGTCTTTGTTCATGTATACAAGCCATAATTTTAACCTGTGGTCCTATTGACTATTCCTTGCCATTTCTGTAGTTAGAATCATAAGAAATAATGTAATGTATCCATCCATGTAGTGAGCCTTAGAAGTGCTACATTTACTTTCTTTTTGACAATTGCTTTATTTTGTGCATGCATGAGTTCACGTATATCAAAAATAAATCTTTATATTTTGAACTGAGTTACTTGAGTTATTCCCCATTGGTTAAAATGCATTGCTTAGTGCTGATATATTCATAAAATACCCTTGACCTTGGACCTAGATTTTAGATCTATATTGAATAACCTTGGTTTTCAATCTGTTCAGAATATATGTACATATGGATATTTCTGTTCAAGTGTAAGCTGAGAAATTGCAGCATGAATATAACTGCCTGGGAAAAGTGTGTAAGAATAACTTGATAAATTTGTATTCATGGGAATACAAATACCATGCTGTTTGCCCAGCGTAAGGGTAAACATAATATTTCAGTATGATTCTGAAGGTTTACCAACAGATATTTAATGGATTTGGAACAACAATGTTAAGCATAAGACACCTGCTTGTCATATACAAGATTTTGCTTCAAATTGTTCCAATTAAAGTAAGAACAATGATGTGAATCCATTTGTTCTGCATTGACATCTATTGATGCCCAAGTGGCTAAATCTAACAGAACAGATGCTAAAATACCCTTAGGTATTTGTGGGCTTATTGAAGATTTTAACCATCTCAATAATGATTAAGCATATATGAATATATATTCATATTCCCAAGGATATTAGAACTCCCTGAACAAAAGAAGCAGCTAAGATACTTTGCACAACCCTAAGACACCCCCCCCCCCACAAACTCTGGCAGGCAGAAGACCTGAGATTGAGGAAGACACATGCACCCTTAAGGGTGAGAAGGGAATATTTGTACATTTATATTTACCATACATTGTTACACCACCATGTATACTCTTAGAATTATTTAGCATTCATTTTATTACAAAGTTGTCAGAATTTTTCTTGTTCTTAATTACATTAGATCTTTCCAAAATTTTGTTTGTCTGGACTTGTGTGGTATAAAGTACTGTGCATTCAGCTTTTTTGTTTAATTATTGAACCACCCATTAAAAGGGCTTTTATAAATCCTATTATCATTAGTAGGCAAAGAACACCAGTAGACTATTATCATGCTTAATGCAATTAATTGACTATTTATTATTTTAAAGCAGCCATTTTAGGTCATTAAGATGAGTATTCCCGATAGGTCAATTTTTTAAAAAAAATATAACTACAATATCTCATCAAAAGTTTACAAATGTTGTGATTTTTATTTCTCTAAAATAACTTCAGACATTACCTAAAACCATCCCTGCAAAATTAATATGAAGAATTGCTTGAAACAGCAAATCTTTCACAATACTACAATTTAAGAGTAAACATAACTGTCAACTGTCTTTCCTATAGCAGCAATTCTAGAAACATTATGTTTGATTTAAAATAATCTTAAAATTTGCAATTGTATCTAAGTTTCTGTTCTTTGTCAGTGTGAGTCATTAACAGATGTGACCCAATTCAAATACCATTTTATAAAAGAATGTGCAAATGTGTATTTGAACAGAACTAATTATATTTTGGATTTCTCCCCCCATGCTGATGATTCCTAATCCATTTAACTGAATGAATTATTTCCACTTCAGGCCGAAAACAGATAACAGAACAACAAATGAGCAACTCACAGTGACATTAATTATTATTAAAACAAGTACACAGAAATGTCTTGTGTAAATTGGTTATGTATCATTTTATATTTTATTTTAACTATGAACATATTGCAGTGATATTTAGCATTTTAACTACCATCATTTTGTATTTTAATTACATAGATATGTTTCTACTGATTATCAGAGTGACAAAATACAGTTACTTTATAATTCTGATTTTATATATAAATCTGATTTTTAAGTAATTTTTAAAAATATTATTTTAATTTAATCATTGGATTTTTAGACCACTTGGCTCTGAAAAGGCTCTGGCTAGCACACAATATTTCAAGTATGTAATTTTAAAACACATTTAAAAATATAAGTAGCCAGAGAAAAGAACAACAGCAATATATCTCAACAAGTGAGTCTTCCAGAGGAAGTAATGGCAGATTGAAGACAGTTCTGTGAAAAGCAAAGCCAATGGTCAAAGTAAAAAACAAAGTGAACATATTGGTTTTTTGAACCTGTCCAGATAAAGAGAGGAGAAGGGATTACCCACAACTGCTTCAGACAATTGCTCCTCATGAGGAGACTGCCGTTTTGAGCAAAGGGAGGCAAGGGAGTAGCCATCTTCCTCAAACCAAAGCCAGAACCCTAAAAAAGAAAATAAGTTGACATACTGCCTTTTCTAATCATTAGAAAATTTTAACTATAAGTTTAAAAACTTGAAAAACTTGAAAAATCACCCAAAAAACTAATTAAGGCTTTGATTTTAAAAAGTATAAATGGATTAAAAGTCTGGATAAATTTGATATATGATTTTGAAATTAAGTATAAATAATCCTTCCAGTGGGAAAGTGAATTTGCTTTGAATTTTTTCTAAGCCATAATACAGATAAGCAATTTTAAAAATTAAATACTAGAGGGATCTAAAGATTTTAATTAAAGAGTACATAAATCTATAACAGCTACAGAATTATGCAAAATATTATAACCTTGGAATTACAGGATACTTTTGAAAAATGGAATCAGAAGTAATATCAACAATGTCAGTAGTGATGTTTGCTCTTCTGAATAGACTTTGTTCAAAAGAAATTTTGTAAAAAATGACAGAAGACTAATGTTCTGTATAACAAAGCAGGGATAGTATTGAAAGTGGATCGACAAATGACAGGCTGCAAGAATGACATGGAAAAATGTATTTCATAATAGAACAAATTGTTTGGTGCTTTAAAAATCAAAATACAATCACAAATAATAAATCAAAAGAGTGACCCAGATAAGTTTTTGGATTTACAAAAAAAGTTTTTGAAAGCTTGGAACAGTGCTAAGTTTGAAATTGTCTTTTAATATCCTTCTCACCATTTTAAGTAAAGGGAAAAAGTTTTGCTTATGAAAAAGCCTACAAACCAGTCCTCCGTCTCTGGGCAGTGTCAAGAAGGAGTGTGAGTGTGTGTGTGTGTATATATATACCTTACTTATGATTATGCAACTCATGTTTAAGGAGTAAATTGATTCATCCCAGCAAATATAAAAGAGAAAAAGATTTCACATAAGATGCAATATTTCAAGACAAGTGGCGACAGTTTCAAACCCAGCACTCCTTTGTCTTATTTTTTTTCCCTTCCTGAAAATACCTGTAATAGAGCCCAGAAATATTTTTGGGATTACACATGGTATTATTTTGCAGCATGCCAACTTTCCATTTTGTATTTTATATTAAAATATATAGTTTTAATGGAGTGGCTTGGCATGGAATCTTTCAGGCATTCAGAAAAGTCTAAGTGAACCTATGAGTGCCTACAAAGTCCCCTGGAGACCCTTGTTATGTTCAAAGTTGTTCCCACTGAAATACATTTTTCAGTTCCAAACCTTATATTACCCAAGAGTTAGGCACCAGCTCTTGTTTCTTGGGAATATTCTTTGATAAGTGTCTGTTATATCTTGCAGGAAGCTGTCAGGTTTAGAAATATAGGACTTTGATGGATTTTTGTTTTATCCAGCAGTGCCTAATGCTTCCTATCTGTATATCCATTGTTCTGTGGAGAAAGCATAATACATATGATGTTTGACATCTCTAATCACTGATTAGACTTTCTGCAATAATTTTGATTTTTCTTTTTTAAGGACTCATTCTTCATATGTAAACAAAGTTAAGAAGGGTAGTGTTAGATAGATAAAAATGTATCCAGTTGGCTCAAAGTTCCTTGTTAATCAAGGACTGAAGTATAGGAAAAGCTTAATAAGAGCAGATCAAGAGATTTTTTCCTATAGTCCTTTAAACTCAATTGCTATGATCAGAGAAGGTCAGGCTGAATAAAATAGGAATTTAAAAAAGAAATATAAAATGTTAAGGAAAGACTGGTTTGTAGGCTTTTTCACGAACAAAACTTTTTTCCCTTTATTAAAATGGCAAGAAGGATATTTATAAAGATATCTTATTATATGTATCTTTTAAACATTTCCCACATATGTTACAGAAAACTATACTGAAAGTTCTCTAGCAACTTTGAGACATTTTCCTTCAAAGCATTCTGGATTAGTCACATCCCAGTTTCTATCAGATTGTAATGGAGAAAATGTTGGGTGTTATCTAAATAGGTTTTCTTGGTGGGAAGTTTGAACTAACTGACCATCAGCTGATTGGTTGACCACCACAGCTGCAAGGTATATAAAGGGAGCTGTTCCCCTATTGGCAATATTCCCTATTGTATTCCCATTGGCGACGAGGGTGGGATTTGAGGCCAGAAGCCAAGGAAAGAGCTGAGGCCATGATCCGAGAGAGAACCGGAACGCCCGAACCCAGAATCCAGCCAGGCGAGCGAGCGGAGCACCGGAGAATCACGAAATGATGTCTGCCTACACACCGCCAGCACCTTTCAACCCCAAGGAAGAATGAATGAATGAATGAATTTATTTATTGATTAGCCCTTGGGTCATATCAAAGTGCAGAGTTCCAGAAACAAATCATTACAAAAGTTTGGTAAAACAATTTAAATGAAATTGGAATAACACACGATTAAAAATGCAATTAGAATAAAATACCATCTAAAATGAAATCGGAATAAAATACAATCATTTGAAGGAAGAAAAGTGGGGATCCTACATATCCCGGTTCGAGTGCTTCATGGTGGCCAACGACCTGCAGGGACTACCGGACGTTCGGAAGAAGGCCCTGTTCCTGAGCCACTGCGGACCACGGGTGTTCGATACGGCTGAAGCCATATCGGAGCCGAATTCGGTCCACACCATATCATGGTCAATGCTGCAGACCCTGCTGAAAGACCACTATGCCCCAACGCCTTCGAAGTACGTCCAGTACAAGTTCCGGCAAAGGCTGCAGCAGGACGGGGAGTCGATCAGCGAGTACGTCGCTGCCCTACGTAAGGCCGCAAACCAGTGTGAGTACCGAGACTTGGATGAAATGCTCCTAGAGCAACTAATTTGCGGAGTGAGGGATGGCCGGCTACAAAGGAGACTACTCGCGAGATCGAACCTGACCCTGTGTATCGCACTAGATGAAGCAAGAGCCCAAGAGTTGTCCGTAAAGGCCGCTGAGAGACTGCAAGGGACCATCCATGGCCGGACAGTGCAGAGGTCGGCGACCGTGCACCGTGAAGCCGTAAGCACCAAGAGCGAAGGGGAGTCTGAGGAGGAGATCTACCGCACAGAGCAGTCCAGGCTGGATCGACGGGGACCCAGGGACGACTGCGCCAGCTGCAGAGGACCCCACTCCCGACACAACTGTAAGTTCCGGGATGCGATCTGCCGTTTCTGCGAGAAAAAGGGCCACATCACTCGAGTCTGCAAGGCCAAGCAGGCACAAGGCTACAACCCACAAGGCCAAGCCAACCAATCCTAGACAGCGCCGCACCAGAGGCCCAATAAAGATGGTGGAAGCTGGAAGGGCGCTAAACTTGAAGACGTTGAGGCCTACACTATCCGCATCAGCCAGATCTGCACCTCTCCCGGAGAAAAGACCTACACAGTGGTCGAGATCAAGGGATGTGAGTGCCAGATGGAGATCAACACGGGATCCCCCATATCCATCATGTCATGGGACAACTTAAAGAAAGCCATCCCCAGCGCACACAAGCGGCAACTCCAACCATAGCGGTGCAGGCTAAAGGACTATCAAGGGAACCACATCCCCATTGAAGGAATAGGCGAGTTCCAAGTGCAATATGGGGAATTCAGCGAGAAACTGCCCCTCATCATTGTCAGTGGCAAGCTCCCGAGCCTCCTGGGCATGGACTGGTTTTGAGCCCTGGGCATGGGATTCACTGGAGTAAGGAACATACAAAGCACCCTGAAAGACGACCTGATGCAGGAGTTCCAGAACGTATTCGACGAATGGCTCGGCAAGTATGTGGGGACCCCTATCTCGTTCAACCTCAACCCCAACATTGCCCCAATCCGATTAAAGTCTAGGAGGGTACCATTTGCCCTGAAACCCAAAATAGACGTCGAGCTGGACAAATTAATTAAGCAAGGGGTGCTTGTGCCAGTCGACCACGCCAAATGGGAGACCCCAATTGTGACACCCGTGAAACCGGACGGGTCAGTGCGCATATGCGCTGATTATAAGTGTACAATTAATAAGGCCCTTCAACAGAGTGCTTATCCGGTTCCAATTGTACACCATTTGCTGCATTCCCTAGGCCCAGGCAAGATCTTCGCTAAACTTGATCTTGCGCAGGCGTACCAGCAGCTGCTGGTAGATGGCGCTACCACGGAAGCACAGACTATAGTAACTCACAGAGGGGCCTTCAAATACACCCGCCTGCAGTTTGGAGTTAGCATAGCCCCCGGACTTTTTCAAAGCACCATGGAGCGGCTGCTACAAGGGATCCCCGGGGTGGTCCCATATTTTGATGATGTACTCATCACCACTGAAGATGAACAGCAACTAGGGGGGAGGCTCAGAGAAGTCCTAGGAAAATTCAGGAATGCGGGACTCAGGGTCAAACGCAACAAATGCATGATTGCGGTTCCCTCAGTAGAATTCCTAGGGTACAGAGTAGACGGCACTGGTATACACCCTACCAAGAGTAAAATCAGGGCAATCCAAGAGGCCCCCAGCCCTAAAGACAAGGCGGAACTACAGGTGTTCCTAGGACTATTAAATTTCTATGCGATTTTCTTAAAAGACAAGGCAACAGTGGCTGAACCCCTGCACAGACTGTTAGCCAAGAAGGCCATTTGGAAATGGGGGAAGGCCGAGGACACGGCATTCGCAAACATTAAGAAACTGCTGTCAGCTGAGAGTTTCTTGATACAATACAACTCTATGCTTCCCCTTGCTTTAGCTTGTGATGCGTCCCCATTTGGCGTGGGAGCCGTCCTGAGCCATAGACTCCCGAATGGCCTAGAGGCACCCATCGCCTACTACTCCCAAACTCTGTCAAGCGCCGAGAGAAATTACAGCCAGCTTGACAAGGAGGCCCTTGGGAGTAAAAAAGTTCCACGAGTACCTATTCAGGAGGGACTTCGACCTGATCACCGACCATCGCCCGCTCCTGGGTCTCATCGCAGGAGACCGACTAACACCGGCAGCCCTATCGCCCAAGATGACACACTGGGCCATCTTCCTCGCAGCATACTCTTATCGCCTGGTACATCAACCAGGGGCGGACATGGGCAATGCCGATGCACTCAGCCGATGCCCACTACCAGACAAGCTGGAAGACCCCACACCCGGCATCCCCATTCTGCTGATAGACGTATTGGACCCATTACCCATCAGGGCCCATTACATCAGCAGAAGTAGCGAGAGCCTCAACCAAGGACCATGTGATCCGGACGGTCGCAAGTTGGGTGACGAGAGGGTGGCCGGAGAAGACTAGGGGTGGAGAATTTAAACAGTACGTGAACAAATGGGACGAACTAACTATGCAAGGGGGGTGCCTATTATGGGGCGATCGGGTTATTGTTCCCTTATGCCTAAGGGAAAAAGTCTTAACACTATTGCATGAGGGGCAACCTGGGATTGTTAGGATGAAGGGATTAGCCAGGAGCTACGTCTGGTGGCCCAACATGGATGTAGACATTACCGAGTTGGTGGGGAGATGCCAGCCCTGCCAAGAGTCTAGGCCAGATCCACCGACAGCACCGGTGAGAGAGTGGGAAAGACCCAAGGGGCCCTGGTCCAGGATCCACATAGATTTCACTGGGCCATTTTGTGGACAGACCTTTATGGTCATAGTGGATGCATTTTCAAAGTGGCTAGAGATTAAGTTTATAAGGGCCAGTACCACCGACGCGGTCATCAGGGAACTGAGACAGTTGTTCGCCACCCATGAGTTACTGGACATCGTAGTGTCAGACAACAGGCCCCAATTCACAGCCACACAATTCGAGGGGTATCTAGCGGACCTGGGGGGTCAGACACATCCTCTCGGCCCCGTTCCATCTGGCTAGTAATGGTCAGGCTGAGAGATTTGTAAGAACGGCCAAGGAGGCCCACTCACGCCTAGGCCCCAGGGACTGGCAGGAAAGAATAGATTGATTTCTAACAGCCCAGCATTCCACACCTTGTACAGCCACAGGCTGAAGCCTGGCAGAGCTATTAATGGGAAGGAAGCTCCGAGGGGTACTGGATAGGCTAAATCCCAACTATTCCCCTGAGTTTTTCAAAGGGGGGGGAGAGGAAGCTCAGGGAATTCACCATAGGGACTCCAGTACATGCCAGGAACTATGGGAAGGGCCCACTCTGGGAAACAGGAACAATCACAGAAATGACGGGGCCCAAATCATACAGAATAGACATGGGGGACGGGAGAGTTTGGCCCAGGCACATAGATCAACTGAGGAAACGAGTAGCCACAGACGCCGAGGAAAACTTCAACGAACCGCTCCCTGACTACCAACCAGAACCACAAGCTACATCAAGCCCGAGTGCAGCGGAGGACTTAGCTGGTGATCCTGGCGTCCAGCGCCACCCCATCGATGAAGTCCGACCGACCAGAGAAGTCGCTGCCCACAAAGAGATCTTGGAGGTTCCATTGGTGGAGCAGGGAGAGACAGGGAGTCCCTCCGACCTGCTCGACACCTCCCCTCCAACTGAACTGCACAGGTCAACCAGGATACGTACACGCCCTAGTCACCTGAGAGACTTTGTATGCAAATAGTAACCCAAAGTGACTTCTGGGAGGGGAGGAGTGTTATGTAAATAGGTTTTCTTGGCAGGAAGTTTGAACTAACTGACCATCAGCTGATTGGCTGACCACCACAGCTCCAAGGTATATAAAGGGAGCTGTTTCCCAAGGTCAATCTCACCCTACAATAAAGAGCTGTTGTCACTCACTGCCTGGCTTGCTGCGTCCTCATTCACCCAACCTAACAGTGGGCATACATTGACAGATCAGTTTACTCTTTAAATATGAGTTGTTTAATCATAAATAAAGAATATATATATATATATATATATATATATATATATATATATATATATATATATATATATACTCCCCCTTGACACCACCAAGAGCCCATCCTTAAGGGAGATGGGTGATTTAGAAACATGAAATATAAACAAACAAACAAACAAACGAATGAATGAATGAATAAAAATATATAAAGCCTAAAAATACATATGGTGAAAAATGTAAATTCATACAGAAAGGTTGGAAAAGGTTGGAGATTATGTAGTCTAATCCCATGCCTTGAGCAAGAATCACTAAAGCATTTCTCACAGTCTTTTCCTCTCTATAAACACTTCCAGCAAAGAATCATCTATTTCCACAGCAAGGTGTTCCATTGTTGAATAGTCTTAGTATAAGGAACCTCAAAGGTGCTTTTTAAAAGGCAGACGGACTGTTTTTGTTTTTGTTTTGAGGAAGAAGTTTTGCCTCACATCATTTCGCTTCTTGGATGAGAAGCAAAATGTCTTTTTCTTCTTCCTCAAAAAAAAAAAAAAAAAATCCAGTTGCCTTTTGAAAAAAGCACCTTTGAGACAACTATGACCTGGATGACTGAGAATCACCATAGAGAAACTTTTCCTAATGTCCAACCAAAATCTATTTTTTTCCAGCAGAATTAGAAACTTTCCTTGCCACTTCTTCGAAAAAGATATCTTGATTTTTAACCCATGCCCCAAAATTAGTCTCCAAATTACCCAGTAAAAGAATATGTATGTGTGTCTATCTAATCTATCTGACTTAATGTGAAATTGTGCTATTCCCATGCAAAAATATGGTTTTTAAAAATTGGTTTTAAAAATAAGCTCTATCTTTTCTTTCTCTTCTCCCTCCCTCCCTCCCTCCCCCCCCCTCCCTCCCTCCCCCTCCCCCCCCTCTCTCTCTCCAATTACAATAGTTGATAGTTGACAAGTTTGAGGCAATCTGGTCAGGATCTGCTTGGTACAGACTCTGTAAGATAACATGTTAGGCAGGGTAAACCGTGTTCTGAGAGGACAGAAGAATGGCTACTGACTTGTTCTTTTGAGGTATTATAATTTTGATCACTGGGATGCTAGGAGGGTTAGCATAATTGATTGGCAAGCTTGGCCCTTCCTGGAAAGGGCCCACTTATCACTGGCAGGACTCAATTGCATCTGGAGTCCCTCTTGCTGCCAATACTCTATGTTAATTAGTTCAAAGAGGCAGCAGAAGCGGATGGCACAGTGAGATAGGCAAGCCAAGAGAAAAAAAAATCTGGCACCGAGAAAATAGCATTTGTAGCATTACACTCCAGTCCTGTTTCTGTGTTATCCTGGCATTCATTCTGTAATTATCAAGAGTTTTCATCTTGGCCCAAATTGTACAAAATGTGAAAGTTAAAGGAAGCCCTGAGCCCATCATTAGAATGCTGAGAGCTAAGCTCCAGGTTGTGTTGCAAGATCAGCATAGAAATGTAACAATCTAAAGCACAAGAGAAAGCAAAGTCAAAGCTTGTGATTGGCCCCATTTCAAGATGAAAAAGTGAACAAAGCCCCAAATAATGTTAGCATTTCCATCCCAAAAGAGTTTAATAGACATAGAATTTAATGAGATATTAAACTGTTTGGTTGGTGACTCATAACAATGTCAGAGAGATCATCCCATCACTCAATCCCATTTTAGCTGGAAATGAGATTGGAACATGGCATATTGTTTGGAAAAACCCTAGCCACAGTAAAAAAAAATATATGAACTAGCTGAAAAGGTTGTTATGTATCTCAAAGACACCTATTCAATTTCCTGCTTCAAGCCAGATCTCTGCTTCAGTTGGCAAATCTGCTTCAGTCGGGTGATTTGACCGAAGTTCATCAAATTGAAACACTCTTTCAAATTTTTGCACTACTCTACTGATTAGAATTCAGGCTACATATAATACATACTTTACCACGCTGATCAAAATGTTTTGGCCAACAAGTACCGATGCATAGTGCACTGCTTTTAAAACACCAAGAAAATTCCTTGCAAAATTGTAACCACAACACAGAATACACCAGATAAAAATTCTGTAATGTAAAATATACCTCCAGGAAATATGGGTGCTCAGTTTGTCAGTCTTCATGTATAAATGAGCAATCTGAACTGTTTCTAGTCAAGTTTCATGCAAAGCATTATTGACAGAACAAGCAGATGTATTTAAGTCTCATGGACAATTTATTTAGATTTATGTTAATTAGTTTGATAGAATCTGGTTTCTTTCCCTTGATTTTATACTCCTTTCATTTCTTTGTAAAATGCCCTACTTTCTTCACCATACTTTATTATAGTGCAGTAATACCAACATAAATAATTTTAATAAGTGTTTATGTGAAAATAGAAGTGCCAAATTGTGCACAGTATGAGAACAAATCCCTTGTTATTGTTTATTGGCATATAAGTGGGCAATTTATTATACTGACTTTTATATCTCCCCCAACATACAGCAGAAGAATGCATTTCTTGAATATCTTACTATATCCATACAATTTTAGCTATCTCCAAAATTCACCTACTCATTAAAGATCTCCCAAAACTAATTTGCTATTTTGATTGATATCTATAAGTATAACACTTTATGTGTTATGTTTCATGAATCTGGAATCATGGCTTCATTTTGGTTTTCAAAGCCACATAAATCTTCAAAAAGTTCTAGAAGCGGATAACCTTCCCACTATTGAAACATACCAAGTAAAGTGGTATCTCACACACAACATGCTAGCAATGACATCATTCTCTGTTGTGATTGTGAAAGTTATTAGCTGTGCACTCCTTTTGAATGAATTGGAAGGGTCCAATTGCTGTGCCTGAAAGAAGCTAGACTTTAACACAAGCATTTGGGGGAAAAAATGCTTTTTCAATATCTTCATATGGAGGAAACACAGCTTCATTGACTTTTCATTTAGAAGCAAAAAGAATATCAAATGACAGTATGATATAAAAGAGGGGGAAGAAAAAGGAATGAACATCTCAAGATATGAAGATTCATGGAAATCGATTAATTATAGCAGCTCGTTTTTAATTAGTCAGTACAACTGTATCAGCCACAAGTGAATATGTTTATGTTATAATAAAACAATCATTTTCTGTTTGAATGATCAGTGGATGTGCAGGAAATACATAATTCAGCTTCTCTGTTTACAGATGTATTCCTGACAGTTATTCTTGCCTCATATTCTAGCAAAACAGGAATAAGGAATACTTGTTTTCCAGGACTAATTAAAAACAGCTGAGCTTTCCCTAAAATGTTTTCTTGAAGATGTAGAGATTGGATTACACTTGGTAGAAATTCATCACTATCTTACTGTTACAGAATAAATCTACTATAATGCAAATGTTGCATGGGGTGGAAATCTTTCAAAAAAAACTGGAATGAAATTAACATACATATCCACACTGCAAGTTCAGCCAACCCTAGATAAAGTTGTATTACCATGACCCCTTAGATATTTCAAGTTTAAGTATGTTGCACCATTGATCAGATTTATGAATCCCTTCTGGGTGGAGTAAGATAGGGGTAAGATGTTGATGTCAGCTGTTCTTGATCTTTCAGTGGTTTTCAATACAAAGATGATGATATCCTTGTAGATCAGCTTTGGTGATTAGGAGCAGGGGACACAATATGTACTAGTTTCTTTTCCTTCTAGGTTGGTTCCAGATGATGCTGGCCTGTGGTCCCTTCTCTATACAGTACCTCAGAATTCAATCCACACCCCAATCTTATTGATTGATTTTATGTAGCTGCCATATTGCAAATTAAGTGATTCTGAGCAGTGTATAACAAAGCTAAAAAATAATAACTATTGTTGCACTAACAATAAACCTAAAAAAATCACAGCTAAAAAAGAAATAATGGGTGAAGGAATGTTAATAATAGAATCACCTTACAAGTTCACCAGTTCCCTGGGGTTACCAGGATTGATGGTGCAACCAAATCTTGAGAGATATTCCGAAGGTCAAGAGTGATGGTGCCAGCCTCACCTTAGTGTGGAGGATATTCGACACCATAAGTGCCACGACTAAGGCCCACCACTAACATCATCAATATCAGTATATTGATGATGTTCAGCTTTACATATTTAGTGAGGCCAAAGAAGTGATGCTTTGACAATTCTCTCAGTATCTGGGGAATGTTTGGTGCTGTATTATCTGAGGATATTGGTATTTCTTTTGATTACTTATATAATTTTAAGAATCTTATCATTCATTCTATCCTTGCTGCCTGCTGCTTCTGTAATCTCACACAAATATCTGCTTGTTGTATTATTTCAAATATGGTTTTCATCTGCTTTATTCTCATGCTTAACAACTAAATTATTTGAGCTTTGCAATTATTTAATTCTTTATTAACACAGTCAGTATTCTCCTTCTCATTAATTTCTCCCGTAAATTTATCATTGATATATCTCATGTTTTAATGCACTTGTTATGTCTATAACTAGTCACCCTTTTCTCAGACTTGTATTCATTACTAATCAATTTTGGGATTCTATCTCCTTTTATCAAGAGCAATTACTTTCCTCTTCTCCCACCTGATCTAACTCATTAAAACTGCTTTAAATAGTTGGCAGACTTTGGAGTAAATTTTGGGCCATGTAAATTCTCTAAAAGGGACGTGGTGGCTCAGTGGCTAAGACACTGAGCTTGTCGATCAAAAGGTTGGCAGTTCAGTGGTTTGAGTCCCTAGTGGGTGAGCTCCCATTATTTGTCCCAGCTTCTGCCAACCTAGCAGTTCAAAAGCACGTAAAAAATGCAAGTAGAAAAATAGGGACCACTTTGGTTGGAAGGTAACAGAGTTCCGTGCGCCTTTGGTGTTTAGTCATGCCAGCCACATGACCACGGAGATGTCTTCTGACAGCGCTTGCTCTTCAGTTTTGAAATGGAGATGAGCACTGCCCCCTAGAGTCAGGAATGACTAGTACATATGTGCGAGGGGAGCCTTTACCTAAGTTCTCTAAATGGAAGTGGGATTTTTTTTGTCACCACTGATATCCATCCCTTTGGCAGATAGAGACTATGTGAACGTCAAAATCAAAACAGATATTGAGAGAAAGAGAAGCTGTACCATATTTTAATAATTTGCATCCACAAATAATGTGGATTAGTGGATGCAAATTAGTGCTGTCACTGATATTCTGTAAATCCCTCAACATATGTTGTATTATTATTTAATATTTATAAGTAATATTTATCCTAAATATTAAACTAATAGAAGAATCTGTTTATTCTTTCCAAGTCCATTCCTAGTGCTATTAGTGCAGAGGAAATAGTTACCTTTTATGTTTGCTCCAAGGTATCCTGGTATCTTCTTCTTAGCCTTCTGATCTGTATCTTTGTTATTTTTTTTTAATTGAATATATCACTCATTTATTATTTGGCCTACTTTAATTTCCTCTCCAGCTTGCACTGCAAATGAAAGACTCCTAGCTGTTTTTAATTTTATGCTCCGACAGCAGAAGACATATTTGCATGATTAAAATGCCAGATATCGTTGTAATTGTTATCAATTAAGTTAATTAATAGTAAATGGCTGTAGTTTTTACACAGAAGAGACTGCTGTTCTAAATCTTTATTAATACCGAGTCGTCTATAAACTTCTGTTCCTCATAGCTTACTTCTTTTTCCTTTTTAAGATTATATATAATTAATATCCATTTCTTTAATGAATGCAGTGTGTAGCAACAATATGAATCATAGACTCATCAACCTTTCCAGTTCAGGAATTAAGATGCAGTTTTCCATAAAAAGTATTAGACTCATTAACTAGCTGAATTATCCAAATGCCATGCAGTCCTTATGGTCACATACCCTTTAAATTAACACACTTACAAACCTGTTCACAAATCATAATTGGTTACAAAACAGAATATTAGCTGAGGATTTTTAAAGCCATATTTGTAGGTCTGAGGATAAATTTAAATGACCTCTTTTATATATGATTTTAGTACTAGGACATTTCCTTTGCATTGACAAACATTGTCAGAAAAACATACGTTTATGTTATACATGCTATGGCTGAACCGTATAAACATAATTTTAACATGTTTTCTGGGCATTTGTATTATGTATGACTTAATAATCACATACTGGAAATCCTTAATAGTTATAGGAAAGAGATTGCTCTCCAGGATGGAAGATAAGCATAGAATGACTGATACATAGAATGAAGGAAGATGATATTTTAAAATTTCCCCTATTATGACAAGATTGTTAAATATAATAATGTAACAGGGCTCCAATAGATGTGCTTATTGCTAGGTGGGTGGCTGACAGGGTAGAGAGAATATTCCCTCCTCTATGGTGCCTGTCCTCTTGGTTTGTCATTTCTATTTAAACTTTCTTACTTTTATTCTTTCTTACTTTTATTCTTTCATTTTGTATTATCTTTTAATGATTTTGTAAGCCACCTAGAGTCGCATCAATAGTGAGATGGGTGGCATGTAAAATAAATTATGTTATGGGAGTGATGTGGCGCTCCCATGTGACCCTCCTCCAGCGCGAGCTGCACTGGCTCCTGGTGGTCTTCCGGGTGTGCTTCAAGGTTTTGGTTACCACCTTTAGAGCGCTCCATGGCTTAGGACTGGGGTATCTACAAGACCGCCTTCTGCCACCAGTAGCCTCTCACCGACCAGTACGCTCCCATAGAGAGGGGCTTCTTAGGGTGCCGTCGGTTAAACAGTGTCGACTGGTGGCCCCCAGGGGAAGAGCCTTCTCTGTGGGAGCACCTGCCATCTGGAACAAGCTCCCCCTGAAGATACAGAGGATTACAGACCTGCGCGCTTTCCACTGTGCCCTCAAAACATTCATATTCCAGCAGGCCGGCTTGGCCTAACCTCTTTTTTAAACTGTTTTTAAATTTTTTAAATTTTAAATTTGTCTTATAAATTTGGGGTGTTTTAAATTTTGTTTTCTGGGCCAAATTATTTAATTGTATTTTAATGGGTTTTTTTTAACATTTGTATTATATGAATTTAATTTTTGGCTGTTCGCCGCCCTGAGTCCTTCGGGAGTAGGGTGGTATACAAATTTAATAAATAAATAATAAATAAATAATATAAATAATAATAAATTTCAGAAAACCTGCTTTTCTGGATAGTCATGATTGATCAGTAAGGTGGCTAAGTGTCATGGTGGTACAGTGGCTAGAATGCAGTATTACAGGCTAATTCTGCTGACTGCCAGGAGTTCGATTCTCATTGGCTCAAACAACCTTCCATCCTTCCAAGGTTTGTAAAATGTGGACCCAGATTGTTGGGGGCAATATGCTGGCCCTGTAAACTGCTTAGAGAGGGCTGTAAAGCACTGTGAAATGGTATATAAGTCTAAGTGTGATTCTATTGCTACCAAAGAATAGAAAATTCAAATAAGACAAGAATTAAAATATTTCTAATCATATTTTTTTATTGCAATGTTTTTTTAAAAATATTAAAAGTTTAAAAGAAGATAACAGCTAACAAAAACTTATATATAGTTTTTGTTACTTGTTAACTTCTTTTAAACTTTTAATAAATTTATATATATATATATATATATATATATATATATATATATATATATATATATATATATATATATATATATATATATATGTTTTCTCAGGTTTTCGCGGGTGTTTGTATGTAGGTCTTTGGTTATTCGGGTCTTCTCCCACGTAAAATTGGAAGTGTCTTGGTGACGTTTCGACGAAGTCTCATTCGTCATCTTCAGGCTGGTGTTCTCGGCTTCGTGCTTCCAGGAGCAATTTGGGAAATGAGTGACATGGTTGTTAAGAAAGCTGCACGGGCATAAATGTGAGGATGGTCATAAGTGTGAGGATCGGTCAAAAGTGCGAGGCCCAGTCAGAAATGACTTTTTTCAGCCCTCTGAGTAGTCCCTATGCACATAGCCACGCCCACCCGGTCACATGACAAGCTAGCCACGCCTACACAGTCACATGACCAGCTAGCCACGCCCACCCAGTCACATGATTGCCAAGCCACACCCCCAACTAAGCCACGCCCACAGAACCTGTTGTTAAAAAAATTGAATCCCACCACTGGTGTGATGATATGTAAATGGTCACAGTCATGCACAAGAATTGAATAAGAATTGTTTAATTGTTAAAACCCAATAAAACTCAAATGGCCCAGGTAGTGGAAGGGTGTCTGAAGGTTTTCGTTCAAGAAGAAAAAAAATAATATTCTAAATAAACTGTAATCAGTCACAATAGAAATCTGTGGCCTCATTTAGGATCCTAAATATGTTTCCATGTTATAATTAAAACAGTCTGTCAGGGTTCCAAGTAACACCCCCAAAAGAAGACTCAGAGGCTTGAAGTTCCTCAAAGTTCTATTTTATTAGAGATGTCATTTTGGCACATCTGGGAAAACCTGAATCTGAAAGCTTCCAGGTTTTCCTCACCCAAAGGAAAGTCTAGGTCCCTGCCCAGCATCCAAATGTCCATCACATGGTCCAATCAAAGCACCATCCCATCTGGAGATGCCTCCCCGTCACACCCCTCCAGGTGCAGGGCAAGATATCCTTGACTCTCTGAGAAAGGAATGTTATTATGACTACATATCTCCCCTGTTCCATGCAATCCCCCTTCCCAGTTTCCCACACTACTAAATGTGGCAGGCCTGAAGTCCCAAGGCAAAAGATGACTTCCAGGCCTGACACAGTCATTTATTGCTTGGAAATGAATTTATTTATTAATACCTTTGATTTATAATTTATCCATCAATACAATTAAAGAATTAAAGTTATAAAATATAAATGGAATTAGTGGAATTATATTGTAAAATAAACATTTCTTTTTCTTCATGTTTGCATCCTTAAAATGCTTTTCTTGGGCAATTAAAATAATTTTTTGTATGGCTTGTAAAGATATAATTCCAATTTTCAGTATAAATGATAGAAAATCCTTTTGTGACATGTTGAAATGTACAATAGGATTGCTCATTATATAATAATTAATAAAATTATTGATAACTATGAGATCTACAAATATGGGATAAATTAGATGATTTTGTATTAATTAGCTCAGAAAACTTACTTGTTATTAATACCTAGGTAATAAATTAATTTATTTTTAAAATGACAACAATATTTTTAAAACATTTATATATGTTGACAATTTATTTTTTAATGAATAACATAACTTTTCATGATTCCAGAATAATTAGTATTTCTTAACTCCAATAAATTAGTGACTAACTAGTTGAATAATTAGCTTTTTTTATTCCTTTTTTTATTAATTTTTTTATTTTAAACATAAACAAACATACAACGTAAATACATATAAAAATACGTACATAATACACACACGAAGAAACAAGAAAAAACTATCCTAAGAAGCTATCCTATCGGTGGTTGTTTACTCATTTACCTGTTGTTTCTTTATTTAAAAGTTTGCATTTCTGCTTATTTGTGTCTTAGCATAGTTGTGCTTTTCTAAGCGTAGTTTTCTGCAATTTGTACCAACTATTCGTAACTACCATCCTACTATTTCCCTCACATGCCACTTTCTGTACTCCCAATTAATTTTTCCTAACATTTTATGTTACTGGCTCTATCTTTTCCTCCAACCATGAGTACCATCTTTGCCATACTATATAATAATCGGTATGTTCCTTTTCTTGAAGCTCTTTAGTGAGTCTATCCATTTCTGCACATTCGGTTATCTTTGCAATTATTTTTTGCTTCTGTTGGTAGTAGTTCGGATTTCCAATTTTGGGCGTACAGTATGCGTGCTGCTCAAAATGTGGATGATAAGATAATTTATCTCCTTAGTATATTGTGGTGTAGTCATTCCAAATAGAAAAAATTCCGGTTTCATTTAAATTTTTTGTGTGATTATTTCTTCAATCATTCTCTTAATTTCTTGCCAGTAGTGTTGTGCCTTTCTACAAGACCACTAGAGATGGTAATATGACCCTTTTTGCGACTTGCATTTCCAGCACATTGGCGATGTATTTGGAAACATTTTAGCCAAACGTGCCGGTGGGAGGTGCCATCTGTAGAATATCTTATATAGATTTTCTTTGTATGGGATCGACATTGTCATCTTATGATTTTCTGTCCATAGCTTATCCCATTTGTCCAGTTCTATATTGTGGCCTATATTACTTGCCCAGCTTATCATATTTTCTTTCACCGTTTCCTCCTCTAATTTATACCTCAGTAGGTAACTGTAAATTTTAGATATCATTTTTTCATCCGTGCCTTTTAGTATTTTATCTAATTCATTCGGTTCGGTTTGGAATCCATATTGTATCCGGTCTGCTGTAAATCTTGACTCTATTTGAAGGTATGGCCACCAATCAATAACCTCGCATTTCCAGTTCATGTCTTGTATATAGGTTCCCTTCCCTGTTCAACAATTCTTGATATTTCCTCATCTTTCCTATTTCTATCGTATTTGGGTATATTAATGCTTCCATAGGGGACAGCCATCTCAGGATTTTACTGTAATGTTGCTTTCTGATATCTTTCCATGTTTTGTATAATGAACCTCTGATTAAGTGCCTCTGGAAATACCCATGTTTCTTGTCTGTGCCTTCCCACAGAAAGGCGTGCCAATCTCGGCTCAAACCAAATCCCTCTAAGTATAGTGTTCTCCTGTTTGTTAAATCAATCCATTCTCTGATTCAGTTTAGCGATGCTGCCTTGTAATATAACTCCCAGTCCGGTAGACCCAGGCCTCCCTTCTCCTTGGTATCCTGTAGACATTTTATTTTGATTCTAGCCTTCTTTGCTTGCCAAAAGTATTTCATTATTATTTTGTTAAGGTCCTTGAAAAAGTCTTTACCTGGGCCAATTGGTATCACTTGAAAGAGATAGAGGAGTCTTGGTAATATGTTCATTTTTATTGAGGCTATTCTGCCCAGAAATGACAATTGTACCTTGTTCCAAATTTCCAGGTCCTTTTTAATTTGTTTCATCAATTTAATATAGTTGTCCTCTCTAATCGTTGTTACTTTTGTGGTAAGCCAAATTCCCAGGTATTTTACTTTCTTGACAATCTGTATTCCTAATTCTTCCTCCAATTTTGTCTCTTGTATCCTAGTCATGTTTTTGGTTAGGACTTTAGTTTTTTGGCTGTTAATTTTGAGACCTGTCACTTTGCCGTACTCTTCTATCTTCTCTAATAGTTTAATTCCTGCTACTTCTGGTTGCTCTACTATGAATACCACATCGTCGGCAAAGGCCTGTAATTTGTATTCCTCTTTCCATATCCTTAGTCCCTTTATTTCTTCTTCCTTTCTTACTTTGTTTAATAGGACTTCCAGTGATATGATGAATAGTAGGGGGGATAGTGGGCATCCTTGTCTTACTCCTTTTTGTATATTTATTTTTCCTGTCATATCCCCATTGATTGCAATTCTCGCTGTCTGGGAGGAATATACTTTCTTGATCATTTTTAGAAATTTGTCGCCAAAATCCATAAACTCTAGTTGTGCTATAAGGAATTTCCAATTCAAGTTGTCAAATGCCTCTTAGGCATCGAGGAAGATTAAGGCCACCTGTTTATTAATTTTTTGCTCATAATATTCTAAGACATTCAGAATTGTCCTCATTTACTTTTTATCTGCCTCCTTGGGACAAAGCCATTTTGATCCGGGTGTATATAGTTGTGTATAATTGTTTTCAATCTTTGTGCTATGATTGTCGTAAATAATTTGTAATCAACGTTTAACAGGGAAATCGGTCTATAATTTTTAACTTTGGTCGGGTCAGTATCTTCTTTGGGGATAAGTGAAATGATAGTTTCTGCCCAAGATTTAGGTGTTTCTGCTTCCAGTAATGCATCGTTAAGAACCTGTAGGAGTAGTTCATCTATTGCAGTTTGACAATTTTTGTAAAATTCAGTTGGGATTCCGTCCGGACCTGGGACCTTATTGTTCTTTTGTTTCTTTCGGGCTTCCGTCAATTCCAACATTGTAATCGGTTTATTTAGTATGTCTCTGTGGTTTTCTTCCAATTTTGGGATGTTTACTTTTTGCAGGTATTCCTTAATATCTTGGTCTTGGATCTCATCTTGTGTGTCGAGGTTTTGATAAAATTCCTTAACTATGCACTTTTTGTCTAGGTTCATATTGTACATTTGTCCCGCTTCGTCTTGTAGTTGGTATATTATTCTCCTCTCTCTCTCCTTCTTCAGTCTATATGCTAACCAGCGTCCTGTTTTGTTTGCATGTTCAAAATATTTCTGCCTTGCCATCTTCATTTTATGCGCAATTTCTGTTTGCATCATTAAATTCAACTTATGTTTGGTGAGGTTCAATTTTGCCTTTAATGTTTTATCGTCAGGCTGCCCCTGTAGTTGTAACTCATGTATGTTCAGTTCTTCTAATAGGTCTTTCCTTTTTTGTTGTTTATCTTTATTTTTGTTTTGCTGTATACGCTATAGTAAGGCCTCTTATGTAGGCTTTTGTGGTGTCCCATAGATTCTGTAGTGAGGTCTTTTCTTTTGTGTTTATTTGATAAAATATTTTGAGTTCGTTCTCTATCATCCGTACATACTCTTCATCTTTTATTATTCCAGTGTCCATCATCCATCTCTTTTGCCTACGGTGTCCTTTCCATATTATTTTTATGGGATTGTGGTCGGCCCATGTATTTGGCATGATTTCGATATCTTGTAGTTCCTTTCTAAGATCTGACGTCATCCAAGCCATGTCGATCCTAGACCATGACTGGTGTGGATTTGAGTAAAATGTATATTGTTTAGTTTGTTTGTTGGCCTCTCTCCATCCATCATGTAGCTGCAATTCTTCAGTCATATCCTTAAATGTATCCGGTAAGATTCTCTTTCTAGCTTTGCTTTGTTTATTACTTCGATAGTCATCTTGTGGGTTCGCAATTGCATTAAAATCCCCGACGATGCAGATGTTCTCATATTCCCAATCTTTAATTGTGTCATGTAATTTCTTGTAGAATTCCCTCTGGTTTCCATTAGGAGCATATATAGATACTAGTAGTATTGTCTTTGTTTCTGTTTGTAATTCCATTATTACAATGCGTCCTTCCGTATCTGTGTATACTTGTTTGGCTTTCAAGTGATTTTTAACGTATGTTGCCACTCCTCTCTTCTTGCTATCTCTTAAAGATGTATATAGTTTTCCTAATTTTTGGTTCTCCAAAAGTTTTTGTTGCTGTCTTTTAATGTATACTTCTTGTAATGTTACAATGTCATAGTCCAGTTTTTGCAATTTTGTGAATATATGTTTCCTTTTCCTTGGTGAGTTAAGTCCATTTATATTAATCGATATGATTTTCAGTTCTCTTTCCATCTCTATTGGATTTTTCTGTTCGTTATTTTCAACTTTGTTGTGTTTCTAGTGACACTTTGGGTCTTTTCCCTCGTTCCCTCTCTCTCCATTCTTTCTCTCTCCGCATTTCTTTTGTCTTCCTGATCTTTTTCCTCTCTCTCCGTCCACTGTATTCTTGTCTCCTGGGCTCCATTTTTCCTCTCATCTCCAGTTCCTCCTCACAGGCAAAATGTTGTTCAAAGAAGTCTTGAGCCTTTTCTATATTATCGATTCTATATTTTCTTTCCTCCCAGGAGATGAGTAGAGCTTCCGGTAATAGCCAGCGGAATTTTATTTTGAACTTATTCAACTGGTTAGTTAGGAAGTTATAATTTCTTCTTTGGTCTCTTGTTCTCCTCGGTATTTGTTTAAGGGTTAGGATTTCTCTTCCTTTATACATCGTTGTCTCTTCTCTCATTTTTCTGTAGATTTCTTCCTTTATCGATTTCTTCGTAAATCTTATGTGAATTTCCTTCGGTAATTTATTCCTTCTTGTGTAATTCGTATACACCCTATATATTTCGTCAATTCCATTTCGCAATTCATCCTTGTACATCTGGGTTGCCTTCGTCAATATCTTGGTCATTGTTTCGCCTAGGTCTACCTACTTTTGTTCTTCTACATTCTGAAAACGTAAATAGAATGATGCCTTCTCCATCTCCAGATACGTTAATGCGTCTTCAGTTTCCTTGTTAAATGCCCCTTGATCTTGTTCCAATCTTTCCATTCTGTTGGTCATGTGTTCTATTTTTTCTTCCACCCTATTAATCCTCTGCTCATTTTCCGCTATGTTTTGATGGATTTGTTCTATCTTCTCATCCATATTTTTGATGTTATCCTTTATTTCGCTTACATCTGACCTCAGTTCTTCATAGTTTTTTCTTGTTTCCTCATGTTGTGTGCCATCGTTTCCTGCATTCTGTTCATACCTTCCTGGATCATTGCTAGTGCGGATTGAATATTCTGTATGTTGAGGGCGGGGCCCGTCTTTTCCTTTTCTGTAGTTTCAGTTACTTTTTGTTGGGCTGGCGAGGCCATAAGTATCATTTGGCTTGATGGTATTTTCTTACTTGTTTTGGTTGTTGTTGCTGTGCCTTTAGTTGCCATTATTATTTCTTTTTTTATGATTTCCCACAATTTCATATGCTAGTCAATATTTGTAATTCTGATTCTTGGCTATGCACCCAGATTTGTTTATCACTATTCAATATTCTTCTGTTATTTCATGATATTTGTGAGACAACAATGATGGGAACTAAAAGGGAGGGATTGAGGGAAAAGTACACTAATCTAGCAATCCATCGACCGGTTGTTCTTAAAATTAAATATTTAAATACCTGCTATAACTCTTATCCTATTAATCAAAAATCAATTTCTGTTGAATTCTAATTTATCTAATACGGTAATGATATATAATTTATATAAATATAATTAATATACTATAGACTAAGTCTTTAACAGTGTAAAAATTGGCTTATAAGTTAATAGTTCACTTAGTGTTAATAAACTTATTCTATGCAATCATATATAAAAGTAAATCTCAAGAACACATAAGTATATATATATCTTAGTTCCAATAACTATCAATTACCATTGATTTCTAATTTATCTGACATAAACATATAAATATATTTAATTGTAAATCTTTGCTCCTAAATGTATGAAGGTAGACTGATGCAACAATAATTCAATAATCAATAGATAGTTCAGTGACTAATTCAATAATCCAATAAATATCAATTACTATTAATTTCTAATTTCTCTAGCATACATGTATAGGTATACTTTACACAAATATAGTAAATATGCTATATATGCTATACTCTAAACCTTTGTTTCTAAGTATATAAAGTAAGTATAAGTATATAAAAATAAGCTGACGAGGCAATAATTGACTTAATCAATACCAAATTATACTATGCAATCGTGTATAAAGATGTCTATATATATATAAATATTACTTCTTGGTCCCTATTGATAATTAATGAGTAGTTTTAATAGCAGGTCTTTGATTCTTCTTTGGAAGTACTTCCCATGCTCGTTACTTTCTCCTTCTTCTTACTCCTTATATTGAGTGTCCAACTATAATGCAACTCGACTTATTTTCAATTGTCCGTGATTTCAATTTTTTAATATATCTAAGTATTATCCAGTTGTTTCCTAGTCCTCAGTTCTAGTCCTCCCAAACTGGAAACGGTAGAAAAAACAATATTATAGGTTCAATGTGCTTTTCCTTCCCTTTTATATATATCCAAAAATCACCAAATGTGCACCAATAATGTCAAACGTCTGCTTCCCTAAGTAATTTAAGCCAATTATCCAGTTATCTTATTCTCCAGTAATCCAATTGTCTCAGTCCTATTAACGGGGCTTTGTCCAAGCTATCCAGTAAACATAAGAGTATTTTAAATCCCTGTTGTGGCTCCGTTACCAGAGCCTGTGTCATCGTCAGGAGAGGACTCTGAGAGTGAAGGGGAGGAGTTGGCAAGGCTTCCCTCTCCAGGTCTCTCCTCTCTGGCAATGCCTTCAGTGTCCACCAAAGGGCAAGAGATAGGGCCAGGGCCAAGCACGTCCACGCAGCCACAGATGGACAGTGATGAGGGTAATGAGTCTTGGCTGGATCCACGCCAGCATCGCAGAGATAAGTGTGCGCAACAGAAGAAAGGGCGTGCCCGAGATTAGGCTGAGTCACTGGACCACACCCCACAGGATATAAAAGGGAGCGTGGTGGCCAGTCAAACCTGGTGACGAACAAAGCTGAAAGCTTCCACGCCATTCTGCATTGCCGAACTTTTGCTTTAAGACTGGATTATCTCTGGACTTGATTGTAATTATTGAGCTGCTTTCCTTTGATGTATCAGAAGTGGGGAGAAGTTATCTCTCCTCTTTGTAAATAATAAACTCTTGGCAGGCAGCCACTAGGTTGTTGCCAAGTTCCATTATCATAAGGAAAAGCATTTTGCCGGCTGGTTTGGTCTTTAACTCCTGAACGTCTGTTGGTGTGTGTGCGTGGGGTTGGGGAACAATCCCAAGCTCGCTGCGTTCTCTCTGCTGTAAATCAATATGGCTTCTCTGTCTTTCTTCTTGGATATCTGGGGATCTAGTAATCCTCCTGTCAAGTCTTTTTTGCTTCCTGAAATTTTAACTTCTTTCGGATTCTTGTTTATAAAGTTCTAAATATTGCCCTCACGCTCGAGCGGCTTGCTTCCCTCTGGGTTTCCTCAGGTTTCACTGGCTACCAAATTACGCACTGTCACTTTCAATATGGATTCCTCCCTCCGCTCACTTGTCAGTCGCCACTTCTCTTCTTTCTTTAAATCAGGGGTTCCTTCCTCCCACTTTCTTTCGATAATTAGAAGATGTAAAAGTACCTTTTCTCGCTTTCTATTTCCACCGATGCTTCTTGTTCGATCTTTGCTCCCCTCTATACAGCTGTCACTGTTTCTGGCCAGCCTGGGTGGCTGGTTCTTTCCTGGTCCAAGTTAAGGGAGTTTTCCTGAACCTTCTACGAGATTGCTGTCCTCCCCGAGGTCCTCGGAGATTTCCCTTTCCTCTATCAACCTCTAGTGGGTCGATAGCGCCTAAATCGGTGCTCGAATCAGGATTATTAGAGGCTTTGAGAACAGAGAGTCGTTCCTTTCGCCCCTAACACGCTGACGTCACTGTTAGCTTTTTGAAAGTATAACATATTATCTCACTTGCAATTCTCTAAGTGGTCATATTTCAGTGGAACTTTTAAGGAATCAGTGAGCAAACTTAAATGTGCCAGTGTTGTAATTATTTATTTATTTATTTTATTTTATTTATTTTATTTTATTTAGTTGAATTTCTATACCGCCCTACTCCCGAAGGACTCAGGGCGGTGCACAGCCATGAAATAAAACACATAAATATACAAAATTTAAAATCGAATAAAATGAATTAAATAAATTTGGCTGAATTAATACCCATAATTTAAAATACCCATACTTTAAAATCCATTAAAATTTAGAATTTACACTTAAAAGGGAGAAGATTTAGGTGAGGCCAGCTTGATGAAATAAAAGCGTCTTCAACTCGCGGCGGAAGGTGCGCAGATCCGGAATCCTCCGTATCTCTGGGGGGAGCTCATTCCAGATCGTCGGTGCCCCCACAGAGAAGGCTCTCCCCCTAGGGGCCAACAGCCAACATTGTTTGTTTTAATTAGATTTAAATGAGAATTAGAATTGCAAACTTAAATATTTAGGTTTTTAACTGTATGAATCTGGAAGAGATTTTTTTCAAACTGGTATTAACATCATTTAAATTAAAATTTCTTCTTCAAAGTTGAATTATTTTAGGACTCATAATATTGCTTGTGTCAATAAAAAAGATTAGTAGTTCATGAATGAATATTGATGTATGATAGTTTAGGCTAATATATTTTGTCTCTTGTCATAACCTATTTAAACTGAACATATTTGTGCAAGGATTAATAAAATACAGGCTACAATGCTCTAGCCTAAGGAAACTGTGAATTCTTTAGCAAAACTTCAGAATTTCTCAGATATTCAACAGATATGAGTGGATTTCTCCAAGACCGTGCTTGGCTTAAGGCTCTCAGTTTCACAATACAACACAGATAGAGAAGAATCTATTACAAAAGCTGATTTGCCCTTTGTCAACATAAGGGTGCAATTCCTTTTTTATACTACAGTGCTGTAGTTGAATGCCAGTTTCTCCCATATCTTCCATTGTTTTGTTTTGTTTTTTCATCCTGTACTTTTTGGTTTTGAAACTGGGCAACTGTTGGTTGTCAAATAACTGACATTTGTGCCTTATATACACAAATACACACACACACACACACACACACATACAAATATTAGGAGGACTAGTACAAATGGAATGAGAAAAAAACAACTACAGCAACAACAACAACAAAACCAAAATCAACAGTACAAGACTGAGAACATGCTGAAAAGATAGTTGAAATGCTACAATATTGATTTATGCCATCATGGAAAAGCTTGACATTTAGCTTCTTTGATGGTCATGTATATGGGAAAAATTTAGTAGAAAGTTAAGTGTGATTTCCTGCTGCAATGCCATTCTGATGATAACAATTACATGACTATAGATCAAACTCTATGAAAGAGGGGTTGAGTGACCAGAAGCTCCTGGGGAAAATCAGGAAGCTTCTAGGGTAGGCAAGATTGGAGGCTCTTGGAGAAGAGGTACTGATATCAGCCATAGATAAATAAAAAATTAAAGGTATGGATTAGGTTTTTATAAGTGAATTCTCTCAAGAGTAGACCTTAATTCAACTATTTTGTTGGTACTTAACATAAAAGAAGAACATGAAAGAAATGTATCAATGATACATTTAGTAACCTATTGAATTCAAAATATAACTCTTATCTTTTCCATGACTAAGATTTATTTTTTTATTGTGCAAAGCTAACCAGTTCTGTGGAAATAAATAGTAGCAAATGCTAGAATTCTAAGCAAAGAAAAGATTTTGCCAGATCAGAAGCTACCAACAGTTTAGAATGTTTAAGCTTCCTGAACTTAATTAAATCTCACTCTGTTCCCCTGAGAAATAATTAAACAGTGGCTTCTATTGAACTATTGAAACAAGATTTGCATGCTGAAAACTGAATCTGGTGCCCAAAGCTCAGTTACAGTGCTCAACAGTTGGTAATTTTTAATGTGACAGAATAAAAGTATTGAATACATGAGAAATAAAGCATTTCATATTTTAATTAATCTTAATGCTAATTAAATATTCTTTATTTGCGATATTTTAATGTGCAAATTTTCTCCAAGGAACCATAGTTGGAAAGTTATGAATGGCACTGTAAAATTCTGAAAAATATACATTTTGGGAGGGGGACTTCTCTATTTCATCCATGTTGTTTTCTTCACAACAAAGTGAAAATGGCTTGCCCTTTTCTATTTATACACTTATTTCAGAGGTGGGTTTCAGCAGCTTCTGACCAGTTCTGGAGAACAGTTAGCAGAAATTTTGAGTAGTTCAAAGAATTGGTAAATACCACCTTTGACTGGCCCCGCCCCCATCTATTCTCTGCCTCCCGAGTCCTAGCTGATCGGGAGGAAATGGTGATTTTGCAGTAACCTTCCCCTGAAGTGGGGAGGGAATGGAGATTTTACAGTATCCTTCCCTGCCATGCCCACCAAGCCACGCCCACCAAGCCATGCCACGCCCACCAAGCCACCCCCACAGAACAAAATAGTAAAAAAATTTGAAACCCACCACTGACTTATTTGTACTGTGCTTGTCTAGTTAATATGATGAAGTACTCAGTGCATGATGTAATGAGGCTTTCACTCTTCAGCTGGCTTATTACAGAGCCCAATGGAATGAAGAAGGGTGAGAGGATCAGGGTCCTTGCAGCTAACTTTTTTTCCCCAATTGTACACTAGATAGTATCTTTCTTGTTACTTGTCCCGATCTTTTTTCTCATACAAATCTTCTTTCCTTTCATAATTCTACCAAGGATCCTTTTTTTATACAGTACATCCCAATTCATCAATTCATCAATGCATATGTTTCTTTGTTCCTTCAAATGTTGCTCAAGAACAAAATTGCTGCTAATTATTGCATCATTTTCCAATTTCTGAAATGAGAACAGCAAAATGTCCTTCCACTTGTTAAGTCACTGCCCCCGTAAATAAGTAATTTCACCTTGTGTTGGCTTCAAAAAAAAATCTAGGGCTGCCCATCCAAACAAGCAAGAAATCCCAGCATGAAAAAAAAATCTCCCAACAGAAAGAATGGATGAAAAAAAGATATAGAAAAAAAAAAAGATATAGAAGCTGCTTAGAATATAATTAACACATAGATTTTCATTTCAAAAAGGTGCTATAATAATTTTAAAAAGTCATAATTCTTCTCTATTTGAGTGTACATACTATGGAAATACTGAATGGGAAGACTAAAGATTATTTAATGAATCTGACAGAATGAAATTATCCATTCAGATGGGCTATTTTAAACGCTTAGCTTTTAAAATTCTGATTTTGTTTGTTTTTCTTTTAATTTCCTTTTTACCAAATTTGGGATGTTAAATTAATGTTCTCATTTTCCTTCCTCTTCTTTTTAATACGATCCTCATCAACCATAAACCCTGTAGAACACCACAATCTCCATGTTTAAAATAAAACTAATTGTGCTGCATTTGGCTTGAACAAATGGCAACAATTTATTTCAGTACATTTTTGGATCATTTATAGGTTCCTTCAGAAACAGGACAACAAACAATTTTTTAAAAATTGGAAAGTGAGATATTGTCTGTCCTGCAGAAATACTGCACTTATAAAACTATTGTCGTTCCTGTATTAATGAGAGTTGCAACCAATAAACATTTTGACAACATTCTCTTGGACATCATAGTGGAAATGACTTCTCTTCTGAAAGCTAGCTCCTAAGTTTCTTGACCATTTTGTTCCATTGTATTTTTCTATTGAATTTTTCAGTTATTTTATAATTTCTTTAAGTAGTCTGAATTTATTTTGCCACTCTTTTTTATCTTTTTATCTGTATCATATAATTTCATCACTCTGCAGCCCTCATGTCTAGTTCAGTTTCCTTGAATTGAATTTATTTATTTTATTTTATTTTATTATCAGATTTATATACCGCCCTTCTCCCGGAGGACTCAGGGCGGTGCACAGCCAAAGTAAAAACATAAATACAAACATTAAAATACAGTTAAAAAGATATATATATGCATTTGGCCCCATAATTAAAAAACAGTAACAAACCTATTAAAAACATTTTAAAATGTGTTAAGCCAGCCCGGCTTGCTGAAAAAGAAAGGTCTTCAGGGCACGGCGGAAGGCACCGAGGACTTGGATTCTTCGTATCTCTGGGGGCAGCTGATTCCAGAGGGCAGGTGCCCCCACAGAAAAGGCCCTCCCTCTGGGGGCCACCAGTCTACATTGCTTGGCCGATGGCACCCTGAGGAGGCCCTCTCTGTGGGAGCGCACAGGTTGGTGGGAGGCCATTGGTAGCAGCAGGCAGTCTCGAAGATATCCAGGTCCTATGCCATGGAGTGCTTTAAAGGGGATAACCAACATCTTGAAGCACACCCGGAAGGCCACTGGGAGCCAGTGCAGCTCATGCAGGAGAGGTCTTATGTGGGAGCACCATGTAGCTCCCGTAACTACCTGCGCAGCTGCATTCTGGACCAGTTGGAGCCTCCGGGTGCTCTTCAAGGGGAGCCCCATGTAGAGACCATTACCATAGTCCAGGCGAGAGGTGACGAGGGCATGAGTGACTGTACACAAGGAATCCCGATCCAGAAAGGGACGTAACTGGCGAATCAGGCAAACCTGATAAAAAGCCCCCTTGGCCACAGCCATCATATGCTCTTCTAAAGACAGCCGTGTATCCAGGAGGACGCCCAAATTGTGAGCCCTCTCTGTGGGGGCCAACGACTCGCCCCCAATAGTCAGCGATGGCACCAACTGACTATATCGGGATGCCGGAAGCCACAGCCACTCGGTCTTGGACGGGTTGAGCCTGAGCCTGTTCCTCCCCATCCAGATCCGCACAGCCTCCAGGCACCGGGACATCACTTCAAGGGCATCATTGGGGTGGCCCGGGGTGGAGATGTACAGCTGGGTGTCATCAGCTTACTGGTGGTACTTCACCCCGAAGCCACGGATGATCTCACCCAGCGGCTTCACATAGATGTTGAACAAAAGGGGCGAGAGGACCAACCCCTGAGGCACCCAAAATGTGAGGCGTCTCGAGGTCAACCTCTGCCCCCCCTGCCAACACAAACTGTGACCGGTCCTGTAACACGGTGCCCCCTATCCCCAACTCTTCCAACCGGCGCAGCATGATACCATGGTCGATGGTATCAAAAGCCGCTGAGAGATCTAACAGGACCAGAACAGAGGAGCAACCCCTGTCCCGAGCCCTCCAGAGATCATCTACCAATGCGACCAATGCCGTTTCCGTGCTGTACCCAGGCCTGAAACCCAACTGGAATGGATCCAGATAAGACGTTTCCTCCAGGTATTGTGGAAACTGTCGTGCGACCACACTCTCAACAACCTTCACCACAAAGCGAAGGTTGGAGACGGGACGGTAGTTGGCTAATATTGCCGGGTCCAGGGAAGGCTTCTTGAGGAGAGGCCTCACCACCGCCTCTTTCAAGGCGATGGGGAAGTAACCCTCACTCAACGAAGCATTGATAATTCCCTGGAGCCAGCCTCGTGTAACCTCCCGGGAAGCCAGTACTAACCAGGAGGGACACGGGTCCAGCAAACATGTGGCTGCACTTAGTCTCCCCAAAGTCCTGTCCACATCATAAGGGGGTCACAGAGTCAAACTCTTCCCAGATAACTTTCTCAAGACTATTCCTTGCCACCCTGCCCGAATCTACCCAGTCAGAGTCCAAATCCCCCCGAATCTGTGCGATTTTGTCATACAGATATTGTCCGAAATCCTCGGCCCTGCTTTCCAGGGGGTCCTCCCACACTCCTGGAGCGGGTCACCCTGAACAGGCGGCCGGACGATTATCTGATGATGCAATAGGAGCGGAAAAGTAATTAAACTTTGCCGCCTTTATCGCCACTAGGTAGGTCTTAATGTGCGACCTTACCAGTGTTCGGTCAGATTCAGCGAGACTGGCCCTCCAACCACTCTCCAGGTGTTTTTTCCGGCGCTTCATCTCCCTCAGCTCCTCGGTGAACCATGGAGCCACATGGGATTGGCACCGGGTCAGAGGCCGCAAAGGCATGACTCGATCTAAAGCCCCACCAGCTGCCCGATCCCAGGCAGCTACCAGGTCTTTGGCCGAGTCGTGTGCCAGATCCTCAGGAAATGGCCCAAGCTCTGTCTGGAACCTATCAGGATCCATCAGGCACCTGGGGCGGACCCACTTTATTGGTTCTGCCTCCCTGCGGAATTGAATTGAAGCATGGAAAGACAATATGTCTACAGAACAGTACAGAAATTATTGTATAATACTTCTGTGCATTTTCTGCAATGGCATCCTCAAGGAGTCAAAAATGGTCATTATAGTGGTCATGTGGTCAAAGCCGTGATCCTTTTGAATGTGACACATATGTCCATGTACATAGAAAGGTAGCAGACTATCCAATCATTATGTGACAAATGCCATATTAAGGATCTGGAATAAGTATAAACTTGGGTTGCGCCCAGAAATACCTTATTGGTCTCAGCACAAGAAATGGTTAACATATCAAGACTTCTTAATACAGAAAGATGGAGAGTTTAAGATGAAGCCAAGAAAGAATTAATTGCAGAGAGATTTAGTTTTCAATGGTCTTCATATGCACAATTAAGAAAAAGATAAAAAGATAATGAAGATTAAACAACATAAAATGGAATTTGAAAATGAACTGTGTACAAATGATGAACAGGTGATTGCAAAAATGTGTAAACATCTGTTGCAATTTGAAACAGAAGTTGAACAAGTTAAAAATATAAATGTATGTATAAATGTATTCTAGTCAATGTTAGAAATGTGAAAAAAACATGAAGGAACATTTTGCCACGCAGAGGAAACAAATACACATAACGATACAAATAATTTTGATGATTCTTATTGAGAAGGAACCATTTTTTTTTTAATTGGGACTTATGGATAATCAGTTAGAAAGTACTTATGGAGGACTGATTTTATATGTGGTAACTAGAAAGTTTATAATAAAGATGGAGAGATACTGAAATACCCACAATAAAGGAATGGATTGTGAAGATGGCAGAACTAGCAGAGATGGCAAAACTGACCTTTTTGGTCAGATACAAATCAATAAGTATTTTTATAAAAGACTGGAAACCGTGCATGGGGTTTTTGCTGAAAAGGGGGGAAAAGTGAAATGGTGATTTCTGGACTTGATGATTGAAAAATAGATTACACAAAGAGTTTGAAGGGATTATTGTAATGTTCAAAGAGGGAAAGGGAATAATTAGTTTCTTTTAATTGCTGTAAAACAGGGCAAAGTATCTTTTAAAGTATCTTTTCTTTTTTTTTTCTTTAACTGTGTTGTTGTCTAATTGCTGCCTCTGTAGTTTTTGACCGTGAGGGATGCAATATTCAGTTACCTGGGGTATACCATCGTGGAGGTAGTCTATACTTCATACCCCAATGGCTCCATATTATGGTGATTTTGTTATGGTTTTATCTTAATTTATTATCTTCTATATTGTATTGTCCACATCTTACACATGCACACACATTCTAACAGTTTATTTAAACTAAATGTGTATATCAGTGATTGCATGACCTCTGTATATGCTAAATAAATAAATAAAATACTGTATTGTTTATTGCAGTTTTTCTTTTTTAAAATATATTTCTAATATATACTGCTCAAAAAAAATAAAGGGAACACAAGCAGAAGACATCCAAGATCTGAATGAATGAAATAGCCTTATTAAATATTTTGTTCTTTACATACAGTAGTTTATACATTGCTCAAACAACTAAAGGGAACACAAAACTACTGTATGTAAAGAACAAAGTATTTAATAAGGCTATTTCATTCATTCAGATCTCGGATGTCTTCTGCGTGTGTTCCCTTTATTTTTTTGAGCAGTGTATATACATATACACATACACATACACATACATGTACATATACATATATAAAATTATTGACCCTGACATCAAACCATTTTAATGCTCCTGCAGATTCCCCCTTTTCAATTATATTATATTGCAATATTCTCTTTTTCATTAAACTGGGTAAGAATAATTTTAAAAATGCAACTAAAGATTTTGGGGAGGGCTCAGGACTAAGGAGAATAGAAATACAAATGTTTCAATGACACAATGAATATGAACGAATACATATGAAACTAAGTATCCATAACCCTACCCTACTTGATGCAATTGATTAAATATTTTTTTTAATTAAATTTGTATTTTATTTTTTTAATATGGTCTCAGTGATAAGGCCAAATAAAAAATATTAGAGATTAATGAAAATAATGTTAGGTTGATTTCTTCCTCCAAGTCGATTTCTTCCTCTATTACTTTGTTTTGGTGGAGACATAAAGGATAGTGTCAGCTTTGGAAGCCATATTAGACCATATTTACTTGGAGTTGGGGGTTTTCTGGAACGCTGACAGATAGTGTATGACTAAAAGTTAAGTTCTAGGTTTATGGGCTATTTATATTAAAGCAATGAGCTTTAATAACAATTCCGGCTTGCAAGTTAACCAAAACATTGACCTTAAATTTATAACTTGCTGACCCTAAGTATTCTGAGTTAACTCATATGCAGCTGAAAGCCATAAAACTCAGACCTTGGGAAATCTACTTAAAAATTAATCAACAAACATTACTTTTTCAATAATTGTTAAAATAATAGACTAAGTGTTTTAAACCTGTTCTGCTGACTAAGGTCTATGGTTTCTGCTCCAAAAGTTTGTTGCTTAACGTTCACATTGATCATTGAAAATTGCGCCTGACCTGACATGCATATTTGGCAGAGGCTTCTTAGTGTCCATTTAGTACCACCATGATTCTTAGCAAAAGAATTGACCCAAGAAGTATAGCAATTTAATGAGTTGTATAATTAGCATTATTCTCCCAAGGAGATTTCACAGGAATCATTTAAATATCATGCCATATTTGAGAATGAATTAAAGTTGTATATTATATTTTATATCAATTTTAACATTTAATGGATATAAAGACATTCACATCTAAATTATGTTTAAATGTTGGTTTTGTATTATATTATCTTAAAAAATTGCCTCAGTTCTGAAAATTCTAGCTTTTATTAAACTAAAAGAGCACTAGTAACCTACCAGAGGAACAAATGAAACTGTTGTGCTAATGTTGAGAAACTATCTGACATTTTCTAAGAAATTGTATAAAGAACCAATATTAAAACAGGCCTGCGGGAAAAAGGATCAATGTTGTAGTCTAGTATGAATTTAGTGATCATTACCTGCTCTCTACTCAGAGCGACCTTCATGGTAAAACTTCCTTTGTTACATCAGTTACAACAACTTGACTAGTTAAAGAGATAATGAAAACAGGGCTTCTCAGGAAGCAGAGTTTAGAAAAATGGGCAGGTTTACTGTGAAATAGTTTTAGCAAATAGTTGCTATTTATACAAAAATATGAGACATTTTTGATGGATGTTGGTTGACTCAAGGTAAAAGCTACAACTGGTTTAGAAAACATACTTGAGACACTGTTGCCAAAATTAATAACCTGGAGAGAATCAAGATGAGAGTTTGAAGAAAGAATGTTACTCTTTGTTGTCCTAGTTATATAAATATTCAATCTACATCTTGCTAGAAACTTGGAATACTTGGGTTTATTTAGCCTCTGGCTTGAATCTGTGTAGATTTTCTCTAAGGAATTTTGGGTAGTTGGTTGCTCAGATTGGATGATATAAAATTGAATTGAATCAGAGCAACTGGGCTCCAACCACTTTTTTAAATAAAGAACATAAAAAAAAAAACAATACTTCCCAAAGAGGGTTTTTTTCCTGATTATGTAAGAACAGAGTCTCTTACAAATAGAAACAAATTTCAAAAGACTGTTCCTAGTTCAAGTATTTCTGGAATCTTATTTGGCCTTCAAAATGCATTAGATAGTTTCTGCACAGTCTTAGTATTAATCTTAACAAAATAAACATTCAGATCTATTCCATCTCTGAACGTTTTATATGCTTTTTTCCCTCCACCATATTTAAATAACAGTAACAATGAAACAAGAAAAAACATAAATTTATTAAGAATGAAAAGTGTTCTCTGAAAAATACTTCACAAGAAATTGTTCTCCAAGGAAGGTGTTTATTGAAGTGAGGTGTAAATTTATAAAGACTTCTCTATTCTAATGAATTTGATGGAGCTGTTTTAAATAGAAATGTCAGACAGCTGGTAGAACATATTGTCAGGTGCAAAGCAAAAATTAGATGGCAATTGATCAAAAGCTTTCAATTATTACAAGGACTTTTGTAAATACTCTCCATGTTCTGTTTATATGGAAATGATAATCAGATAAGAAAGCCAACATTAAGATATTCTGCAAACAATAAAAATGGTTATATCAACATTCTTTCCCACAGGAGAAAATGTTTGTCAAATATTGTAATTCAAATTTGTTAAAATGCTTGTTCTAAAATATTGGTTGCATATAATGCATTTTATTTCCCATTATGCTTGCTCCAAATAATACAATTCAGTATCTCTAAGTCCAGCAAAAAGAACCCACTTAGATTAAAATCTTCCGTTTAGTGACTTTGTGAGTTGATTTTATTCATAAACTTATGTTCTATTTTTACTAATTAAATTTTTTAGAGTGTATAACTAAAAATGTTTGGGCATACATATTTCAAAATTATGGCTTCTAGAGCTTTATTCCAGTAAGAAAAGTATCTGAGATGAGGCACACTTTCTGGAGTGGCATACCACTGGCTTGTTTCTGTATACTCGGTTTGATCTTATTTTAATATCTCCTTTACTAAGCAGTTTTATTTATTTTTTTCAAGGGCAGAAAAAAGTTTTTTCTAATAAGTGTTTGCCAATGTTTTCTTTGATGTAGAGCAGACGAAGGTGATCTGTGTGATATTTGTTATAAAAAATAAGTTCTTATATATTTGAGATTTCAGATTTGGCTAAAGCCTGGAAGCTGAGGTATAATAGAGATATTGGATAGATTTTCATTTCCCCAGAATAGAGCAAATCTAGATAGAGTTGGACATCCTGTTCTGATCTGTTATGCTGTTGCTCCACAATATCTTCAAAAGAAGACTATATTGCAATTTTGCAAAATGCCATTATGAGCCAGGAAAGATAACTGTTGGATTTCTGATGGACAGAAATCCCCTTCCAATCAGTTTGGTGTTTATGATCAGGTAATCATTATCAGATTACCCTATTATGTGACGTGGGAAATCCTGACACAGAAAGAAAAGGTTCTTAATGTTATCATTTGTTTGACACTGTAATTTAACACTCTAAATTTAACTAATTTAGAGATCAAATTATTACTGAAATGAATTAAGCTCAAATATCTAGCTCTTTAAGTATAAAGATCACCTTGAGCCAAATCTCCTAGGTTAACATGCTAAAAGAAGATAAATAAGGGAAGAGTAGATTTGCATTTTATTCCTGTATGGAAGGCTAGGAAAAAATTATAATCAGTTGATGAGTATTATAATAATCCATACTGAATTATTTGAGTATCGAAACAAAAAATGATCTATTGGTGATTAGCACCATGCAGCTATTACTTAACACATGAGAAAAAGTCAGTGATAACTTTGTATTACTCATTGCTTCCTATTACTTTCAATTGGCAAGAACTTCCTTTCCCACATTACAATTATGCAATATATTATTAAAACAATTTTGACTAATTTTATTCTTGATGGTTTTAGACAGGTAACAAAAAATGGTTGACCTTTGTAAATGTGTTACTTATGAGATTAAAGTTATATCTATCATCATGGTGAAAAATTATCCTATATTTTTGTAACTAGTTTTGCTTTAATTAAAGAAAAATGTTGCTTTTAACATTTATTTCAAATGAGTAAAATAGTGGTGAAATTATTTTCTTTAATTATAAGGTAACCAAAGATGGAAGGAATGACTGTTATGTTTTTCATTCTATAATTATTTTTCCAAAGTTTAACAACTGCCTAGTTTCTCACACTTTAGAGACATCACAAAAGAACTTCCCTGACCCTTTTCGGACTTTGAAAGTGAGTAGTCAGGAAGGTTTCAGATGGACAAACAGATATGTAATGGCAAAGAACAATACAGCAGCAGCACTTTGTGCAACATACATCAATAATATTTATAGGTTGGAAACATGCAGAAGAGGCCTTCATCCTGCAGTGGATAGACAATGGCTAAAATGATGATGATGATGATGATGATGATGACGACATCAATAAAGCTCAAAACTGCCACTCAAAGAAATTCTTTAAAAAAATCAAAGACATACAGTAAGGTACAAAAACGGGGTGGGTGGTGGGTGGGGATTGGTTTGAAACAGAAGACAACTTTTGAAAAACTGGCCCAACATTAATTTCAGTCTCTGTATTATTTGCTTTCACAGCTTCTGTTTTTAAATTTGTTTAAGCAAGGATATCCTAATTTTATTGGTTTGATTGAATCTAAAATACTTAAAGGGAAAAAAATTAAAGGAAAATTTGAGAATTTGTCACAGTGAGAGGTAAATAAAATGCTATCATTATTAAAATATGAGTCAGATTGAGGAAAGCATTCATCCATCCATAAAATGGTAAAGAAATTGCCTTTTTATATTATTTTTTACACAGTTGTAAGCTGGGTTCAGAAATGTGAAGAATCCTTCTTCTTCCAACTGCTCTTTGGAAGAGCATTTCCAAAGCAAGTCTTAACAATATAATTTTAAACATTGAGGTCATCTGTAGCACATCATATGTACTCTGGAAAGGCATACTGAATAGAGTAGAAATGTCCATAACTTTATACACCCCTGTATCTGCAGTCATTAAAATTGCAGTACTGATCATTTTTTATTTAAGTTTATTACCTATTACATTCATTTTTAATTTTTTTATGTGAGTAACCACAGCTGGTGTTACTTACTTTTTAAAAAAAATGCAAAATGTAATTTAGAACTACATTGTTGTTGCATGCTTGGTAATAAAGATTAAATAACTTGCACTGAATCTCTTAAATGTCTAGTTTATTTGCCTCATGAATATACTGTACTGTATTCTTGAACTCCAAAACTGGGCACATCATATCCCTTGTTTAAAGCAGGAACTCCATGTGTTATTTATTGTATTATTTAACATCTTATGAAATGATTGGGGGAGGGCATTCAGTGGTTCATAGTGAGGTATCATCAGTATGCTCAATTGTACAACACTCTTGAGCAGTGGTTCTCAACCTTCCTAATGCCGCGACCCTTTAATACAGTTCCTCATGTTGTGGTGACCCCCAACCAGGGGTGGTTTCTAATTTATTTACTACCGGTTCTATAAGCATGGCTTATTTTGTGGGCGTGGCTTGGAGGTCATGTGATTGGGTGGGCGTGGCTAGCTGGTCATGTGACCGGGTGGGTGTGGCTATGTGTATAGGGACTACTCAGAGGGCTGAAAAAAGTCATTTCTGACAGGTCCTTGCACTTTTGACTGGTCCTCACACTTATGACCATCCTCACATTTATGCCTGTGCAGCTTTCTTAATAACCATGTCACTCATTTCACAACTGCTTCTTTTCACCATGGTGATAAGATAGGGCAAAAAACGTAAAATGTGAGGATAGTCGTAAATTCGAGATCTGGTCAAAAGCATGAGGACCAGTCAAAAATAACTTTTTCAGCCCTCTGAGTAGTCCATGTGCACAAAAGGACTACCCAGAGGGCTGAAAAAGTTATTTCTGACAGGTCCTCGCACTTTTGACCGGTCTTTGCACTTATGACTGGTCATCATTTATGCCCATTGTAGCATTCTTAACAACCGTGTCACTCATTTCACAACTGCTTCTCTTCACCACGTGAAGGTGACCAGGTGACAAGATAGGGCAAAAACATAAAATGTGAGGACAGTCGTAAGTTCGAGGACTGGTCAAAAGTGTGAGGACCAGTCAGAAATAACTTTTTCAGCCGTCTGAGTAGTCCATAGGCATAAAAGGATACAGCAATAGAGAGGGATGAAGGAAGGGAAGGGAAATTAGAGTAGGAGTGAGGGTAAGAGAGGGAGGAAGAGAGGAGGAGAAGGAGAAAGGAAGAGGAAGTAGGGAGGAGAAGAAGAGGGGGAGGAAGAGAAAGGAAGAAGGAAAGAAAAGAGAGAGGTGGTAGGTTTGAGGAGAAAGATTGCTGTACAATAAAAAAGATGAAAGGGAAGAAAGCCAACCCCAAACAAATATAAAGATATTAAGATAAAGATTGAATTGTTAAACTTTAAAGAATAAAAGAGAATAAATATGAATAAATAACAATAATTAGAAACACACATACAAACATACAATGTATTTTCTTTTGTAGGAAGTTAGCACCCCCCCTTTCCTGGAAGAGTGAAATATTTTAGGAAATATGAAAAAGGCAGAATATTATATTTCCCTGGGATAAGCATGTTTTGAAGCAGCTTCCATCTTCCTGCCCCCACCCTTTGTCAATGGGCCATTAAGGCCTGGGCCAGTCTATTCTACATAACAAAGATCTACCTTCTTCAGGCAGAGCCATAGTAGGAATTGCCCAAGATCCAATAAAGATAGGATTAGCCCTCTACACAATAGCAGCAGAAACTCACCACATGTGACCTGGGAAGCACATTTAACCATCAGCCAGCAAGGCTAGCTAAGACCCCCACCCCCTGGGAGTCTGACAACCAATCAGGATACTCTTTCAGGGCCCCAAGAAATGCAGAGCCAGAGAGAGCATAAAAACCCAAGGATTTACTGTATCTGCCCTTTTCTGTTCAGGAACTCAAGCCATGTGATGCTGTCCACCATTAAACCATCTTTCCAAGCAGTCTCCATGTTTCCAGTGTCTTTTTCCCCACTTGGAGCAGAACCTAGAAGGAGATTTCTTCCAACACTTTGAACAGAGTATTTGGCCGGTTCACAAATTTAAACAGTGTTTAGTCATTTCAATTAAATTTACAATTTCTATATTTCCTTTTTGCCATATTTATTCCTCATCTATTTTTGTTAAAAAACCAATATTACCCTTCATCCTCATCTCTAATCTTAATCAAATTCAATTTTTATTTTCTATTCTATATTATACCCCTTCCCATTGTCATCTATTTTTATATCCATCCTCACATCGGTTAATTATGTAATTTTGTATTATGTATTTGCCCTAAATTTCCCATTGTTTGCACCTACCTTTTTTGGTGAGGAAAAAGAAAAGAAATCTGCCTGCCTAATTTTCCAACATTGCAGCAACAGCAAAGCCAACAGCCTGCTTTACTTTCAGTTTCCTTTTTCAGCATAGCTGGGGGAAAAAAATCTGCACTCTTTGCAAGCCAGTAGCAGAGCCCTGAGCAGAACAGCTGAGAGCAAATCAGCTGAGAGTCGGGAGCCAATCTAATCAAGGGCTAATTACCCTATACTCAAGCTCTGCGGGCCAATAAAATTACAAAAAACCCCGAACCATTTGTTAAATTGCTGGCTCGCCCGCCCCTCGCCCACCACTATTTATTGGCAATAAATAGTGGTATGGAGGGGCGGGGCAAGCCAGCAATTTAACAAACAGTTCGGCTGCACCACTGGCTATAAGGCGGCCCTTTGAAGCCCCGCGGCAAGAATTTAAACAGTTTTTTTTTCCTCTAGCCATCAGCTGGGACTCCGGAGGCAGCAATAGATTGGGAGTGGGTGGGGTAAGCGAACAGCCGGTGATCCAACAGAGCAGAGAGTGAGGGTGAGTGAAGGCGTGGGGGGGGTGAGAGAGGGCTTTGGCGACTCCTGTGAAATGGCAAAGGGGTCGTGACCCCCAGGTTGAGAACCGCTGCTCTTGAGTGATACCAGAGATAAGTTCTAGGCTGCTATCTGAAGGCTGTAAAGATCTGGAAACCACATTAAAAACTTTTGAGAAGCTGCTTGGCATCAGCAGGCAACAGGAAATTTAATAATAATGCTAGTAATTCTGGATAAGGCTACACTACCCCTTGAGTGCGTAAGTTTGTGATTTGAGGGCTCTTGTGGATTTTTCACACTTGTTTAAACAGAAGTTAGGTAGAGTTTGATCAACTTTGATGCACCAATTATGACCTGATCATCACTCATATGGACTGCTGCAATGTACTCAATGTGGGGTTACCTTTGCAGATAACCTGGAAATTACACTGGTACAAAAAAAGTGATAGCACACTTCTGATAGGATAACTCTATCAAGTTAATGCTAATTTTGAAGTCATGCATGGGTTATTAGTAGGCTCCAGGCTCAATCCAAAATGCTTGATATTACTTTTAAAGCCTTTTATAATACAACATTGGGATATATCAGGCAACAAGAATTGAATCTGTCCATCCATTTTTGTCAACAAGAGATTATCTGTGGTGGGTTTTCCACCATAGATATCTAGGATATGGTGGACTCTATTCTTTGGAATATTCACTTCCCAGGGATACAGAATGTTTCATCCTATAGGCCAGTGATGGCTAACCTTTTTGCCATCGCGTGCTAAAAGTGGGGGGAGTGCAGGGGGGTCGCTCGCATGTGTGCCTACACCCATAATTCTATGAGCCCTGCCCCCCACATATGCATGTGCAACCCCCCTACACTCCCCGCACTTTTGGCATGCGATAGAGAGGTAGGCCCATTTTTTGCTCTCCCTAGGTTCTAGAGCCTTTCTAGGAGGTTGGGGAGGGTGAAAATGGCCTTCCCCACTCCCCCGGAGGCCCTCTGGAGGCCGGAAACAGCCTTTTTCTTGACTTCCGGTGGGCCCAAAAGGCCCGAAAATCAGCTGGCTGGTGCGTGTATGCACACCGGAGCTGAACTCGCGTTCTCACCGATATTGTTCCACGTGCCACCTGTGGCACGCATGCCATAGATTCGCCATCACGGCTATAGGCAATTCATAGAGTAGCCCAATCCATACTTTTCCAGTGAAATACAGCCCTTGGGGTACGTTAAGTGCCTATCAGGCTTTTTATTATTACAAAGTTTAATAAATACCTGTTGCACTTTTTTCTTTTTGTTATACAGTATTACTTTGTTGTACTCGGCCATAAGTGTTGATTGATTGGGGAAGACTAAATATCCTAATGCAGCCTTTACTGCTACTATACAAATGCAGCCTTTACTGCTACTATACAAAATATTTCTGTTCAAATACAGTATATCAGCAGACATACCTGAAAATTCCCAAGAAAGATGTAAATGGACTGTTTTATTTTTTTTTGGGGGGGGGGGTTCTTCAATTGCAGTTAAGCAATAAAATAATATTTTTGCCTGTAAGCATTTCTGTTCTATGTTAAACCTTGGATCTTTTAAACAACTACTAATATAACCGTAACATATATTTACTTGAAAATAAATCCAAAAAGTCTATTTATAGAAAACTACGTATATATAATTATTGCTGAATTTGATTTAATGTACAGTATGTATATATGTAGGTACTATATACATATATTGTTTTGCCATTGATCAAAACCTGCTTCAGGCTTTGTCATGACAGGTCCTATAGTGCTGTGAAATTCTGATGATATCAAAATACATTGCTATGTTTTCCTGAATATTGTTACTGTGCAACAAATGACTGGATCCTTTCCACTCGGGACTCAGTTTTCTTATTCATACCATGAAGATGAAGAGTAAAAGAGGCAGGTCCATATCTCCCTTTCACCAATGATTACCGCCAAATATATGAAGAGGATTAATACTGATAGGCTTCAGATCTGCTTTGAATTGGCAAAAAATGATTTTATTTTAAAAAAAAGATTTTATTTAACAAGTTGCTATTTTTCAGCTTTAGAATAAAAGGTCATCTGAACCAGCTGGTGTGAAACCAGCTGGTAATTAAGCCATCTGAAGAAATTGCTACCAGGATTTCAATCTATTCCTTTATTTTGACAATGCTATTCAGGTGTTCTTGCTAGAAATGGTCAGTCATCACAGGGCAAATGGTAGATTCTCTTGCTTTGTTGTCTTTTCCACTCATGCTGGGAAAACAAACATCAACCACAATCTTTTCTGTTTATATAGCATGCCTACGAGTTTTTGAAGACATGTAGTTGTTATCTTTTCCCACACGTCTCCCCAGTCTTGCAGGCAGAGGTTTAAATAAAACAATTTATATAGCCCCCAATCTCAAAACAGTCATTTTGGATGGCACATAGCAAATTAAAACCTGCAAGGTGTAATATAACAAATAGAACTCCAATAATGATAATGATAAAAAATAACATGCCTGGTTATAAAAATAATCCAGTATTAGTGAGCAGATAAATAAATCCAACAACAGGACTAATAATTTTCTGGGCATTTAAAGCTTTAGTTTGCCAGTCTTAAAGAAAACTGTAGACAGTATTACTATTCAGGTAGTCACACAGGAAGAAGAGAAATCTTATCAAATTTCATCCTTCAGTTTATCTCTTCACTAGTAGAATGTGGAATATTATTTATTAAACCTTTTTTTACCGTTTCATTGATACATCAAAAGATTAAAAAGATGAAAGAAAAGTCCACCATTGCATTGCTCCAACAAAGCATTTGTTAATATGGCATAAAATGAACAAAACAACTTACATGGCAAGTTTCACAGTATCCCATAGTATTGACTGCCTAGCAAGTTTATTTAGGTTTGCAGCCATTGTTTATGAAATCTATTAGGTGGATTCCATTCAAATCTGTTTGAATGGAAAGTACATGGATTGTGGCATTTGCAATGTTAAACCTTCGACAGTTTTTTGGCATTTCTTTTGTAATGGGAAAAGCTTTGATGACTGTTATTTTCAAAATGAGTTTTATTCTTCCCCCTGAGATTGTAATTTAAATAACTTTTCTAGCTCTTTAAGACCTGTTAAATATAACATTAAGCATCAAAAAGTGCTAGAAGTGGAATGTCAAAATGCTATAAGGCTATTTTAATTGAAGTCTCTAAGCTGTACTGAAGCCAATATACCTGTAACAGCTTAAATGGCAGCAAAAAGCCATTTTCAAGATCATAACCTTTCCCGCACTGTTCTCTGTGTATGAAAAGAGTGATTGACAGGTATAAGGACATTCTTTATTGTTAGTAACCCTATGTAGGAAGAGGTTTGTTGGGATTATAATGGAAATGTTACTGGAACTTTACAAAGCAAAGGTTAAGCAGTGCATAAATCAATTTGTAGTTAACTTTTCAAAGTAGAACTATATTCCTTTATGTTTCCTGCCTATTTTTCTATCTTTCTCTTTATGTTGTCCTAGCAGAAACACCTTTGCTCTGATTTCACATAAAGCTCATTAAATTTTTATTGTCTTTTAAGCAAAGTTTGTTGAAATTTCAGTCTGAAATTCTGCAAACACTGGTCTTCTAAATTATTTATTTATTTGTTTTTAATTCCATCTTTATTATTTTGATAAATAAATCAAGTCAGTGACCTATACTCCTTCCTCCTATTTTTCCTACCACAGCAATCTGTGAGGTGCATTGGACTGAGAGAGAGTGACTGGCCAAAAGTCAGCCAGCCTGCTTTCATGCCTAAGGCGAGACAAGAATTTACAGTCTTCTGGTTTCTAATCTAGTGCTTTAGCAAAAGTTCAAATTGGCTCTCAAAAGAAATCACTTTTCTTTGTCTTATAAAACAAGTCTTGTGATTTCAAAATTATTGTATTCCATATTAGACATGTACACACTTCATTAATATTTATTTTTGAATAATTATTTTATAAATATTTTATTTGCATTTCTTACCATTCTTAATTTTTTAAAAAGGAGTCCCTGTGAATTTTAGCCTGCTAGTCACAGGGGGTAGTGCTCATCTCCACTTCAAAGCCACTGAGAGAGCACTGACTGAAGACATATCCATGGTCATGTGGCCAGCATGACATCATGGAGCCTTGTTACCTTCCCACCAAAGTGGTACCTATTTATCTACCTGCATTTGCATGTTTTCAAACTGCAGGAGCTAGGGTGAAGATGGGAGCTCGCTCCATCACGTGGTGCTCGGGTCTTGAACCTTGGCTGATGACTTTGTAGCCGACAAGCCCAGCATCTTCCATGGGGATTTTCACATGCTTTTAATGAATTTAAGTCTTCAGAAAGAGTGAATTGCAGCCTAGGGCAGTGTTGGAATTGACTGTTACTCTGATTGGAATTTATATATTATCTCTTTGAAATCTTGAAAAAAAATGTGAAATTCTAGATCATTGGAGGGGACCTCATGCTCTCCCAAACTTCAAGGAAAGGAAATTTCAGCTAACAGGCAATCAAACATTAAGTTCTGGGAAATTTCTTAAGCAAAAAGAAATTTGTTGATCAATAAGAAATGAACTTAAAGAGTTTTTAAAATGATTTTAAAGAGTTTTTAAAACACGTGATCCACATATCTTTTAAAAACAACGCCAGAAGATGTATTAATCACTTTTATTTAATTTTGTTTAAATAAAATCCATTCATTTCCACTAAAGAAAATAAAAAAAGATTTTAATAATGACTCTTCACAATCCAGCTCCAAGATAGTTTAATTACATAAGAATATCTACATTTTGCTTTTATGTCTTCCAAGATCTTGCTACCACCTGTTTGGCTACAAACAACAACAATTATAACAGACCCTGTCAGTTATTTATTCTCTAAGATGTTAAGGTGATAAGATGTTTTTAAATTTGGTACTCATATTACTTTTAACTCATTCAACAAGTTTGTCCTTTTTTCTAATAAATTATTACAAATGTTCTAGAGGCTACCTTTAATGATTTTCTTGATGTATTTATATCTACAAAGAACATAGAGACAATAGTTTTTTCTGTATCTATGAAAGTGAAACATGAATTGAGACTTTTGAAATTTAATGTTGGAAAAAATCCTGAAACTACCATGAGTGGTCAAGAAAAGTGGATCATAAAACAAGTGAATCCAGAGAACAAATGATCATGATCAAATGGTACTTTATCAGAAGGCATACCTCTCTTGAGAGATATGGAAATGGTGAAAGAAAGATAAGAAAAGGATGGCTGATAGCAAAATGAATGGACTTGTTTGGTTCCTTTTTGCTACTATGAATATAGTAACTAATAATTTGCTATCAGTTTGTAAGAAAGATTTTGCATACACACACGTGCACTCATGCATACACATGCACGCACACGCACACACACACACACACACACACACACACACAAACATTCATTTCACCAAAGGCATTCTTTAGAATTATCAACATTTCACAAATGTCAGTAAACTAACAGCTTTAAATATTTTTTTTAATGTCAGTTTGGTAGTGGAATCTATTGCTCAGAGTGATTATGGATTTTCCTTTATCATAACTCTCAAATCCCTAATTGAAATTAATATTTATTTATTTATTTATTTATTTATTTATTTATTTATTTATTTATTTATTTATTTATTTATTTATTTATTTATTTATTTATTTATTTATTGGTTCGATTTATATGCCGCCCTTCTCCGGAGACTCAGGGCAGCTTACAATGTGTTAAGCAATAGCCTTCATACTTTTGTATATTTCATTTTTTTTCATTTTATTAGATTTCTAATATAATTTCTATATACCTGCTTAGTAGGGCTTTCCCACCCCCAAAGCGGTATTCTTTTTTATACAAAGTCAGTTTATTGCCCCCACAATCCGGGTCCTAATTTTACCTACCTCAAAATGATGGAAGGCTGAGTCAATATGAATATGTTCAAATGGAAGCTAGACATCCATCTATTTGGGATGCCTTAATTTGCATTCCTGTATTAAACAATAGATTGGATTCAAAGACCTAAATATGTTTCTGTTTTTGTGATTCTAGATAGCTATTTTTTTTATTTCTTTAACAGTAGTGTGTAGTGACGTAAAATCCAAAACATTGAAAGCATCTTGTACACATGTTAGATTTTGCTTTTGAAATCCTCAAAGAGGAGCTAATTAGCACCTGCTATAAATAAAAATGGAAAAACTCACAGCAATGATTCTAAGCATCAAGTAGCTTTGCAAGATTAGGATTCAAGCCAACTACATAACAGGCATCTAGCACTAGCAAGAGTACATAAACCTTTAGCATTGATTAATTTACACAGATACAGATTGTTCTATTTTTCCTCAGTCTAGATCGTCCTAGTGTTTTGGGTTTCAGCTCCAAAAACTAACAGCATAATGAACAGGCACGCTGATTGAAGAGTTGTGGAGCTGAAGTTCAGTACATGAACAGCATTTGACTGGGGAAGGGTACTTTATCTAATTATGTTCATATAACCCATTTAATGAGGGCATACAAGTCAAAGAAGAAAGAACTTTTTTTCCTTTCCCCCTTTTCATCTGAAATAATGTATTCTATTCACAATTTCTATGAATTTTAATGAAATGATCATCTTATTTCACCCATGTAACTGCAGTTGAATTCAATTCATGTACATTTTGCATCTATAAAGAGTATGGCATAAAATATGTTAAATTTTCTAGCTTTCAAATCAAGCATTAAATTATGAAAACACTTATTCAAGGTTTTGTGCTTTGTCTACTAAGTAACAGAACAGCTTGATTTGACTTCTCAGTGTAACTGTTAGATTGCTATCATTCTTTTTTTGGTTTTCACATTTCTCCAAATATTGTGATATATTTTGTCCAAAAATGAAACAAACATTTTGTTTTTAGCTTAAAACAGAAGTTACACTTTATAAATTCCACAAAAAATATTTCTTTAAAAAATGTTATTTATACAGAAATGGACCGAAAAGTATTTATGAATGAATGTGTAAAAATTATAAATATATTAGAAAATAATGTTTCATTCATTCCTAACTATTGGATATACCTTGGCTGTTTATATATGGAATGCATAAGCAAAATATATCTGTAAGTGAAAATTTTGTTCTACTTAATGAATCAAACCTATCTATACAGTTCTGTATCATTCATTATTTTTATTTTTATTTTTTGCTATAGATTATATTGGTTGGTCAGTCATTATATTTACTTTTCTCTTCACTTACCTGGATTATATAACTGGTTGAGCAGTGAAGAGGAATATTTTTTCTGGGATTTTTTCCCCCTTCATACCAAACTCATCTTTCTTTGAAGTAAAGAAAATCTATACCATTTAAAGAGCAATTCAGAGGACTATAAATCCCATATCTAGAAGTCTAATTAGTAATTACAAACTGAATCAATATCAATTAATAAGAATAGTCTTATTGGGGTGCTGTCTTCAACATTAGGATATCTTTTTATTATGACTATGTTTTCTGACTTACTTTACTAATCATAGACATGTTTTCTTCCTTGAAGAACATGGAAATTTAACAATTATTTGAAACTCTTTAGCACCAGGCAATTTATTTGGGGATTGCAATATGTTAGAGTTCAATTTTCTCAGACACTGACAAAGTGATCAGAATGAATTCAGTCCTTCATAATGGAACTCTGTGAATAAACCAAATGTGATTGAAATGAACTCCCATGTGCCACTCATAAATAAAGCAGCAGATTTCTTTTTCCTTTCATACTGACTACCATATACAATGAACATTCCATTTATAAGCCATTTGAATTATTTAAACCAAAAGCATGATTATTTTTCATTCTCTAAGATTTTTTGTTCAGCTATGATAATACTATAAGGTAGGGCTAATCAGCATTATGGATTTGATTTAAAAAAAAAATACCTCAAAGCATGCAAGGACCAGGAAGAGGTTTTTAAAAATTGCAAATATATTTTATTTTTGTACCATTCACCGAGCATGTTTTTACATTTAGATTCAAAGCATCACAGTTATAGAATACATGAGTACATATACATAGCCTATTGATTTCTTGAATTATTAATTATTATTTTTTTTATTTTATTTTTTTAATTTGATTTATATGCCGCCCTTCTCCGGAGACTCAGGGCGGCTTACAATGCGCTAAGCAATATTATTGATTTATTGATTTGGAATTGTCATGCCTTTTTATACACAGTCTTATTGAAGGGCACACAGACATAATTAAAACAAAAAGATAAAATAAATCAAAGGGGTTTTATTAAAACTTTAACAAAGAGCTTTTTCCAACATAACAAGAACATAGTGATGCAGACTGTTCTGGAATCCCCTCAGATGGCACATGTAACACTGCTGTTGCACAAGCTGCACTTCTGGGTTTTTTTCAGGTCCAATTCAAGGTGTTGGTTATTGCCTTTAAAGTCCTTTATGGCATGGGTTGAGAATATCTTTAGGAGCCATCTCACTCCAATGGGACTGGTTCATCCTACTCTTTCCAGAAGAAGAGGCCTACTTTGGATCTGGTCTTCCAAAAAATTTCAGCTAGTGGCATCTGGGAGAAGAGCCCTTTTTTTGTGGGCCCCCCACCCTTTGAATTATTCTCCATCTGGAGGTGTGGCCCAGTGGTGGTTGCCCTCGGTTTTGACAGGTTCACAAGAACTGGTAGTAAAACCGGTGGGAGGCTCCATCCACTGACCCAGATGTCATTATAGGTGATCTGCGCATGCGCGGGCGCGATGTGAACCGGTAGTAAAGGTAAGTAGAACCCACCCCTGTGTGGTCTGCCCCTACATTCCTGACCTTCCAGAAGTGCCTGAAAACCTGGCTCTGCTGGCTGGCCTGACCCCTGATAGAGGCGTGCTGTATTCGGGGAATCTGAGATGGTCAAGAGAAGATCTTCACCTCCATGTCAACAATCATTTTGATTTTTAGTTTCTTATTTAATTCTCTTAATTTTAATTTCTATTAACTTCTTTTATCTTTTTCTCATATTGTAAACTGCCCAGAGTCCCTGTAAAAAATGGGAGGGTGAGCGAACATAAACAATGAAACATAACCTTAGCTCAGATATAAGAATCTGAGAGGCACTTCAAGTCATGCAAAGAGATCCTACCTTAATAAGTTCACTATAAATGAAATTATAGGGAAATTCCTTTTTTCATTTGTAAGATATTTGTCTTTACCTCACATTAGCATTAAGGACATCTTATTGAAATCTATGTAATTCTTGCTTCCTCAGACTTGCCCAGCTATGTGGGGCTTGACAGATGGACATTGTGTTGGCTGCTGACTGGGGGGTGGGTGGAATTATGAGAAATATAGGAGGTGAATTTTCCATCAGGTAAGTATCTTTTTTATGACTAGCCATATCCAGAGTACTACAGAACTTTATACTAACTTCTTACATCAATGTAAATGAGAGTATCAGTTTCAATTTTTTTGCTCTATTGATGATGGTGCATAATATAACGGACTCCATTTTAGAGATCTCTAGAATCTAGGTCTTATTACAATTATGTCTATCATTTCTAGAGTTTAAATTCTATTGCTGTACCCTAAGAAATATACACAAATGTTCTGAAATTAAATGAACTGCAAATATTTTGACAGACTAATTGTATCATTTCTGTTTACTGGAATCAAATTTAAATTTTATGCCATGAATCTAATGGTTGTTTTTTTTTTTAATTAACATGTTGCCTTTTTATTCTACACTGGTTACATTTATTTTCTGATGAAATAATGATGCCACTTTCCTGACAAGTCCCTTATGTAGTCATACTCTGAAGCCCAACTTTTTATCTGAGTATTTCCTTTCTAATCATAACATAAATAGCAGACACAAAGAGTATAGAAGAATGGGTTTGAGGGAAAATAGATGACATTTCTTTGAAACTTGATGCATAAATCTATACTGAACCCTGTTAACAGATAAACATTGCAAACAACCTTCAGGGCTTCTGCAGCACTTAAGCTAGTTGAACAAATATGGTTACCAGGATTCAAATGCCAAAGCAAATAGGTGACAAGACAGTGCTGATCAATGACAGCTGCATAAACCAAATCAAAGATTAAAAATCATTATTACAAGCACAGACATAATGTTTGCTTGGCAGACACCCAGTGGCTCAGTGCTTAAAACACAAAGGCGTGAGTGGAGTACAATGGCAAGGATAATGCAATGCAAAATATCTTTCTATTCCGTTTTTTAAAAAAAATATGGAAAGATATAAGGAACATTTGTTTTTCAGTGGCATAAATTGTGACTGAGGGATCTTGTTTGTCACATACTATTGTTTATCCCTAAACCTTCCATCAAAAAAAAAAAAATACAAAGTAAAGCAAATAACATGTATTAGATGGAGAAAGGAAAAATAAGAAGACATCCTTGTTATCGTGATAGAGTTTTTTACTGCACCAGTTGTTAGTCATGCACAAATGTCAATGAACATTTTCCTCCAGAAGCATATTTTAACATCTTTTAGCTGGCTTTCCCTTTGGCTTCCACATCCGCCTCCTCCAATGAATGTATGCTTTGGATTTATATTTTAAAATCAACCTCTGACTGCTTTCTGATCACTCAAAGGCTAGATGTGAGACAACTTGGTTGATGTATGGCTCTCCTGCCCTGTCTCCCTGAAATGGAGAAATTTTGGAAGATCTTTCAGAAAATTCCTCATCTCTACACCTCTACATACATTCTGTACATTCTGTAATATTCAAAATTCCTCAACCAATTCAGACTATCCAGAAAACAAATCCAACCTTGGTACCATCTTTTTAAAAACAACAACAAAAATAATTTCATTTTGAAAGCTTTAGAATGAAAAAAGTATTGCAGTGAACTTCTAATGAATGGGATAGGATATTTTCAATGTATTTGGTTAAAAGATGTCCAGGGCATATGTCTGAACAAGGTATATGTGTGAACACATAGTGACCATTATAAATGACTAGAGAAAACCTTCTAATAAAATGGATATCCATGCAACTGTATCAAAAAGTCCCATAACTCTCAACCCAGCAGATCATAACCAACACAAGTTTTGAAAAGTATAACACTGTAATGCAACAAAAACATTCCAGAAATCACCAACAGCCTTTTATCACAACTTGGCATCACTATACAAACCAAGTAAAACATCTAAGGTAAACCAAAGGACCCAATAGCCCCAGAAGAAAAAAAAAAGGAATCATCTACAACATCAGTCTAAGGACTGTAACAGCCTCTATATGGCCCAGACATGCAGAAAATTAAGTGTGCATCCATGAACACCAACTAACAGTCAGAAGGTATTGTGACAAGTCCTTAATTGCATAGCACATGGACAGAGTTAACCATAATTTTAACTGGGAAAGTGTGAGTATCCTAGACGAAGCTAGAACCAAAAATACTACAGACGGGGCATTGGTCTTACCTGATATGCACCTTCTCCTTGGGTGGGGACAGCATCCAGGAATGGGTTGTTCTCGTCTGTTCGGTTGAAGGACTGAGTCTGTCAAAGCTGTTAAGCTCTGCCCTTGTTGCTAGGGCTTCCCCGCTTTTGATGAATATGAAGTGTCGGTATCTCAAAGTCTTGTTAAGTGAAGACCAGACAATGGAAAGGGTGGGGCTGGATGCTGTGTCCACCAAATGAGAAGGTGCATATCAGATAAGAGCAATGTCCTTTCTCCCTCTAAGTTGAGACAGCATCCAGGAATGGGACATACCAAAGCTGGCTGTCCCCTGCATTACAGATGGGCCCTCATCTGGTCAGAAGTCTCTCCGTCCATATGTACCTGTTGAAGGACCCGGCGGCCGAATGCCGACTCCACTGAGGCGTACATATTTAACTTATAATTTTTGATAAACAGAGAGGGTGATGTCAGGTTGCCGCCCTGCAGGTTTAGGATACTGTGAGTATCCTAGACCAAGCTAGAACCAAAAATACTACAGAAGGGGCATTGGTCTTCCCTGATACACAAGCTAGAACCAAAAATACTACAGAATTCCTGGAAGCATGGCATTCAGAAAAATCAACCATCAAAGGCACATAGAGATAAATAACATTTGGACACTAGTCAAAAGAGACTATAAAATAGCTAAGAAGGAAACAAAAAGGTTTAATATCAGATGAACAATCAAGCAATAAATAATCCCTTAATTAAGGAACTACCAATTCAGACAAACAAGTCTGAATTGACAGCCTAATCAGGGATCTACCAAAGAGAAAACAAGAGAAAACTGCCACTAACACTGAGAGGGCAAGGAACTGTATATAAACAGAGAGAAAACTGCACTCCCTTCAAACACTGAAGATATTACCTAGTAAGATATTACCTATGACATTTCAAGGGAAACGTTGTGTGGTTCCTCCTTAAAACGATTACTGTCCTGCAGAGGATGGTAATCTAACTTCACCTGTTTGATTTTTTTAATCTCTTGGCCTCTCTATGATTATAAGCCTTCAGAGGGTCATCATAAAGGCAAGGGAGAGAACTCAGCATGCAGTAGATAAAATACCTATTAGGAACTTCTAAGTAACTGAGAACTTTTCCACTCAGCAGCATTCAGTTGCTTGCTTTCTATATGTATATTGGCTGGAAATGAAGGTGCTTAAGAAATCGCTTCTTCATTTTAGCTTCTTGTTTCACTTTAGCTACAATGACTGACCACAGTTAACATAGCCCTTGATTGACAGGTTCGTTACTTCTTTTTTCTTCCCACTTATACCATTGCTTTCCCTTCTATGAGCTTATTTGTCAGGACAGAAATGAGGGAGGGGCAGTTTTACAGTTCTTCCTGTCATTTGGAGGTAGGAAAATGTGCAAAATTCTTGTCAATTTCACCCAGCTAAATGAAAGAAAAGAAGGGGAAAAAGCATTTCATTGCTGTATCTGGAAAGGGCCATTTATGAAATTGCCTTCCCCTTGTATCTCTCTGTCAATTTCATCCATTTTTGTTCAAATAACAATTCTGCCATGTCCATTTGCAGGTCTCTTGTTTTTTTTCCTGGAAAATTCTTTTTAATATTTACTTTAATAAAATAAAGTCAATTGCTAAATTTTGTGCACAGCTATCCCTACGGGTGGACTCACCTTCATATGTACCATTAATATGAATTATCTAATTCAATCCAATCTGCCAAGACAAACAATAAAAATACCCCCCCCCTCTCTCTCTCACACACACACACACACGTTATATGCAGAGGTGGGTTTCAGCAGGTTCTGACCAGTTCTGGAGAACCGGTAGCGGAAATTTTGAGTAGTTCGGAGAACTAGTAAATACCACCTCTGACTGGCCCTGCCCCCATCTATTTTCTGCCTCCTGAGTCCCAGCTGATTGGGAAGAAATGGGGATTTTGCAGTAACCTTCCCCTGGAGTGGGATGCAAATGGAGATTTTACAGCATCTTTCCCCTGCCACGCCCACCAAGCCATGCCATGCCCACCAAGCCACACCCACAGAACCGGTAGTAAAAAAATTTGAAACCCAACACTGGTTATATGTTACTTATACAACAACTTCTGTTATCATTAAAAATAAGATCAAACCTGCAAACAAAATAACCATACCAAAAGAGGGAAAACATGCATTAATTTACATTAGAAAGCCTTGAGAAAATATAAATACCACTAATGCCCAATGGACAATAATGTTGGTTACACGGAGGCTTTTCTAGAGACAAAATTTTGCAAACATAATTTTTCTTAAACATGTTGTTCATATTTTTTTCCCTAAGGGTCACTTTTTTTTCTTTTTGCATGCATTGCATGCATTTTCTTTTCAGATGAAAATTCAACAACAAAGATCAGAAAAGTATGGCAACTGAACAAAATGTATCTCCAATCTATTCTTGGTTTAAGGCACAAGTACTAAATGAGAGGGCTTGCCTCTTTGAGGATATTAATAAATAGTAAAGAGGACTTACACATCTTAGAACCCTTAGAGGACGTAATGCTGTCTCTAAATCCTCTGAAAACACACTATCAATCCACATGAAAGACTTCTGAGAGTTCCCTTGTGTGCACTCAAAGCTCCAGCAGTATTAAATCAGTTTCTCCTCTCAAAGTGTCATTAAAGTTAGAAGGCTTTGCTGGCATTTGAACTTTTCTGAAAATGAAAACCTGCAGGGCCTTTCTTATGGTCTGAGCTAAAGCCAGAGATAAAAAAAAATCAGGGGCTAATATTAATCAAACCTTATACAAGGTTTCAATCCCTGGAAAGTAAGGCCAAAAGTACACGTCAGTTGATAAGAACACATGAGATTTCAAATAGGGCACTGAACACATCCCAATTTAATGCACAACAAAGATGTCTGCAGGGCATATTAATTCAGAGCACCTAATCTGTGATCCAGATAGAATGTTCCAGCTTAGTTATCTGCAGCCGAAGAAAGTAAAAAAAGTGCAATGTTACATTGCTCAGCAATGTCTATGGAGCCTGGTAGCAATAATCATTGCCTAAAAAAATAAAGAACTTCTCTCCCAAAACACCAGTGGTGTTATTCAGCAGGTTCTGACAGGTTCTGAAGAACCGGTAGTGGAAATTTTGAGTAGTTCGGAGAACTGGCAAATACCACCTCTGGCTGGCCCCAGAGTGGGGTGGGAATGGAGATTTTGCAATATCCTTCCCCCAGGAGTGGGGAGGAAATGGGGATTTTGCAGTATCCTTCCCCTGCCATGCCCACCAAGCCACGCCCACCAAGCCACACCACACCATGCCCACCAAGCCACGCCCACAGAACCAGTAGTAAAAAAAAATGAAATTCACCACTGCAAAACACCCTACCCAAATCTAAGAAAATATGGCAGATTTGATTCTGTCCAGAAAAAAAAATATGCTTCATCATAGCCTGAGAGCTGCCTGTCCTAGACTGTGGCAATAATGACATGGCTTATGCATTGTGATTTTAGAACAGTTCAGAAATAAAAATGCCATTAAAATAAATTCTGTTCAGGAATTTAGGAGATGGTGTAATAGATTTTAGCTAGGAAATTCAAGAAGGGCAATTAAGTCAGAAAAAACAGAAAACTCTCTAGCCTGCCTTCTCCCAAGCACCTTCATTTTGCACTCTAGCTATGATAGCTTTAGGTAACAGTAATCTTCAGGTCGTCACCTGGGAGAAGCAGTTATACAAATAGAAACGGTTCTGTGCTTAATAACCAATATTCCCTTAGGAACAATACATAGGGTTCTCTAGTATGTTCATCCTCACTCTCTCTGAATGTGAGCAGACTGTTACCAGATTTTTTGAGCACTAAATTGGGCAGGTTGTTCTGAAGCCAGGCAGGTGAAGAATAATGCTTTATTCCTTCATTCAAGGGGCTGAAGCAATGTGTGTAGTGGGAGGAGAGAGAAAGAGAAAGTCTAGAACAGATCTGTCTCAAAAGCAAGAATCATCACTTCTACTCTCAGCTCTAGGCCTAAGTGAGTTAATCTTTTATTTGCCTTGCTGAGGCACTTCACCACATGAAAATAATCGAGTGAGCCTTCTTACTATTTTTTAAAAAATAATTGTTACTATAATTTAAGTAATTATAATAAAACAAAAAGAAACAATGATACACATTTAAAATAATAAAGAAAATATAGTAATATAATAATTGAACACTTGGATAACCAAGAAATCTTGAATAACCAGCTGTTCTAATATCTTAGAGCTAATATATTCAAATAAACCATTTATAATATAAATTACTATAAAACATTTAATTCCCAATTTATTATCAAGTCAAGTCTCTACTGAACTGAAAAATTATTTGGATAGCACAAGTGAAATCAATAAAGGGAAAAAAAGCTATACATATTAAACAATGCATATTGAAAAATAGTGTAAATAATGTGTAAATTATATTTCAGATTAAAATATAAATTACACCTCACAAATTTTAGATGTCGCACAATACCATGTATAGAACAATAATCTAGAAATTATTTCTAAATAACAATGAACTGTACATCAGATTTAGTTTTTAGATTTCAAGTTATACTATACTTCAAAGTATACTCACAGTTTTACAATTCTTCCATAGAAGGGATCACACACTTTTTCCAATGTGGTTTTTAAATGCAAACAGTAAAGTCCTTGCAGTTGTTACCATATACACATTTTGAAACAATGTGTGCATTGGTAAAAGCTGATAAAAATATCTAAAGTTGAAAGAGAATTATCACTTTCAAAATTTGTTCCATTTCACAATGAATTAATTTCCAATATTTTGAACTTTGCAACATTGCTACCACATATGAAGAATTGTTCTACTCATTTCATTTTCAGCATTTTTGGGAAAAGCAGCTATTAATTTTAGTTATGATGTTTGGTGTAATAGACTAAGGAGGAAACATCTTATTCCAATTCTAAGTACAGCATTTGAAGTGAAGTTAATATTCTTTTTGCATTGCAGTTCCCACTGTTACATCTTTATAACTATATTCAAGTTTTGCATCAACTTAATCAGGCAATCTTCAACTTGTTTATGTTTTAAATAATATTTCACTAGCAGAAATATTATTTAAATTCAAAAGTTGAATCCAGTAAATATTCAGCATTACACATGACACAATTTTGAAATTCAATCAAATCCCTCAATATTTCTCCATCTTTCTTTAATATCTGATTGCCGTGCTACTTATTTGTCAATCTTGTAAAGTAGACTAGACAAGAAACATGGCCAAATGAGTTCATTCTATTTTATTGTAAGGTTACAGTTTGAAAGTACATTTCTCCCTCTGTTCCCTTTATAACCCATGAAACTAGAGAGGATCCTTCTGAGCTGCTTGCCCACATTCCTACCGCAAGCTACCGTATTTTTCGGAGTATAAGACGCACATTTTCCCCCCAAAAAAGAGGGTGAAAATCTGGAACAAAACTTCAGAAAAAAAGCCTCCAAACAGAGCTTCAGAAAAAAAGTTTCCAAACAGACCTTCAGAAAAAAAGCCTCCAAACAGAGCTTTAGAAAAAAAGTTTCAAAACAGAGCTTTAGAGCTTTTTTTCTGAAGGTCTGTTTCAGGGGCTTTCAGAAGCAGAAAAAAAAAAGCAAAAAAAAAAAAAAAAACAAGGCACGGAGCTCACAACCAATCAACCTCTTGCTAAACTTCACCCCTGGGAACAGCTGATTGGGGGTATTCCAGGAGGCCAATCCACCCGCCAATCAGCTTTTTTCTTATTTTCCTCCCCAAAAATTAAGGTGTGTCTTATACTCCGAAAAATACGGCAAGTTCCTTTTTATTTGATGATTGCCTTGGTTGCATCCCAAGGTCATTCCCACGTACCATTACGTTATTTGAGAATACTGGAACCAGCTGTAAAATTGAGGAAGTGCTCTGTGTAACATAAGACTTGATAAATCTTAATTTTATCCTGCTAATAATAGAACTGGGTAATCAATATGTATTATCTTTCCAGTAAGCAAATTTCTCGATGATTCTCTCAGCATATGAGGAATATACAATATGATGAATTATAATATCATAAAAAAATCTTGAAGGAGGCACCATTTCCCAGGATGTTAAAGGAAAAGTAACATATAAACAACACATAAATTCATAGATCCTAGAACATAATACTATATCACTGTGTATTTTTAACTAAAAATTCAAGTGATCAGCCTGGCAGAAAACTTCCACATCACACCTTCCAAAGCCGTATTACAGAATAATTCCTTAGAAAATTGTAATGATTCCCTATTGTGCATTGCTTACTTCAATTAGTTTCATACTGTCAAATGCTGCTTAAAGCAACTATAGCCAGATGAAAATCAGTCAGACTATAGTTTCCTGAATATATTCATATTCATTCTGGTGAATCCAGCTGGAAACAATAAATGGAGTAAGTTATCTAGAGTAAAAATAATATATTCAAAGCATAAACATATCCATGGGTCCATCTGTGTATTTCCCTCTCAAGCTATTAATGTTTATTTTATTCCCTCTTAGCTCACCCATCTCATCCATATGGATTACAAAATTTACATATTGTAGGCAGCTGGAAAAAATAGGTCAAAGTTTTTTTGCAATATTGTGGGTCCCACTTTAGGTAGAAAAGTAGTAAATGAAAGAATATGTTAAATTATTGTTTTTATGTTGCAAAATTCTTCAGATAGGTTCATTCAGAATAAAAGTTTCATATGATTGTGTTCTTAACTTATGTAATTTACTTTCCAAACCTGGAGGAGGAAAAAAGGATAATTCTTAGAATAATATGGAATTTCATTTTTAATATGATGGCTTTAACTCTCAGAATAATGGAAGAAGTATTAAAGTCTGACATAGTAGATCAATCTGTCAGAAGACTAAATTGAGCCCAATGTTTATGACTAAAGCTATTCTTTGAGAATATTTTCAACTTCTGGCTATAGAAAAATAATAGCCCAGAAAAGAACAGATATAGAACTACTGACATTTGATTGATCTGGTACGTGTGGCATTCTAATTAGAATTCTAAAGCAGTCATGTGATACACACCAGTGCTTTCCCTTAAAAGAAATTGTGCTGAAGAACCCTAAGCTATAGGTCTAACCTAAACTGCCCCAATAAATCGAGATATAGAAGTCTGTCTCTCTTGTGTATATTAGAGAAATGAGATTTTTGAAAGATTCAGTAAAATACAAATTTTAAAGTTTAGTGTGATCTAAGCAATATATTGGGCTGCAGATACTTCTGGGTAAGATATGAGTAGGAATGGGGCCAATTAGGAATAAGCCTGAGTAGACACGCTAGTCTAGAGCATCAAAACATCTTCCAAATCATTCTAATAATAAGATTATATGCATTAGTGGGAGATGGAGCTAGCACTCAGTGACTTATGGGTGCCATACACTCTTGAAGTAGCACTGCATAGTAATATGTAAAATATATATGTTAATTTCTTTCAAAATGCATGTCTTTTATACATAGTAATACCAGATCATTTGTTCCAAATTTTCCCAAGAGTCTGTTCACTTCATTCTTCTATTGCAAATTATGGAGACCAAAGCCTATGGACATTGAGTTTAAAGGACTACGTGTAATTCCTGTAGAATAGTACCCATATCTAATTCTAATAAGAATTCCACATGGAATGCTCTGAGAAGTTATGAAACTGATAAGATGGTTTGTTCTGACAACTTCTTGAGTAGGTGGGTGATCTAGAAACACACACACACACACACACACACACACACACACACACACACACAATTTGTGTAATCTACAAACTGTATTCCAATTTATATAAGTACTCTGTTGTATATCAGTACCCCTGATAATAAGTCCAATCGGGCTTTTGAGCACATGACAATAAGGCCAAGCGCTTATTTCAGGGTTCAAAAAAAATATAAGAAAAGGTCTTATTTTCGGGGAAGCACAATAGGATTGCATAAGGAAGAATACCATTTCCTATTGTATTATACTGACCCATGTCCATAGCCTCCCACACACTGACAGCTAAAAAATAAACTTGTGCAAGCTCCATTTGCAAAATCAATCTCAGGAATATAGATCTATAATATTAAAGCACACAAGGAGTATATAGGATTATAGAATGCTCAAACTGCATAAGTTGCCCCTGTAATATATGGAGAACTACTTAGAAGAATTGTGAGAAACAAAAAGTCTATAGCTAAAGAAAATGGAAATAAATGAAGACAAAGAGTATCACCATTGCCACTGTGATGCAATTGTTTGCATAAGGGAGCAGTTCAGCTCAAGGAAACTTACAAAGAATGATTACGCACATAATACAGGCAATCCTCAATTTACAACCACAATGGAGCCCAAAATTTATGCTGCTAAGTGAGACTGTTGTTAAGTGAATTTTGTCCCATTTTATGACCTTTCTTGGCCACATTTGTTAAATTAATCATTGTGGTAGTTAAGTTAGTAACATACTTATTAAGTGAATCTGGCTTCCCCATTGACTTTGCTTGTCAGAAGGTTGCAAAAGGTAATCCACATGATCCTGGGACACAGTAACCGTCATAAATATGAATAACTTGCCAAACATTTGAATTTTGATAATGGGACCACGGGGATGTTGCAGCAGGTTGTGTCAGTGTAATTATGAGCTGGGATAGCCATAACAAGAGGTCAGCCAATGGGAACTGTTTGGTGACTAAGAAACAGGATCTGTTATGAGCCAGGGGAGACGGCTCGGAGCCTGTGCGTGGCTTAGCTTCATTGAACTGAATATACAGTATAAGGATTATTATTGCTTCTGTGATTAAATTGATTCTGTACTTCTGGATTCTGAGTTCTGGTTCTGGCTTCTGCTGCATGGGTATTGTATACGTGCATCATGATTTATATTATTGTATATAAAGAAGTTTCTTTTATACATAAATCCTGCTGAATTGTTTACTTGTGTGCTGGTTGGATCGCTGCAAACTCGAACAGGTTGTAAGTGTGAAAAATGGTCACAAATCACTTTTTCCAGTGATGTGTTGTGGCCTACCAGCTGCCAGCAGAGCTGGCGGCAGATTTGGACGATGAGGAGGTTGGGGAGGAACTTGGGTCAGTTCTGGAGTCTCTGATAGATGCTCTGTGTCAGACATAGAGATAGAGCCAGGGCCATCTGACATTTCCTAGCCACCGGAGAGGCAACTGCCTTTAGAGGCTGAGATGAGTGAGGAGGAAGAACAGCTGGGGCCTGTTCCAGATGTACGTATGTGCAGAGCAGTTAGGAAAGAGGGGTTTTTTTGTGACAAGGAGTCTGTTTCTTGCTTCTGCTGGGTCAGAACATGACGATGTAACTTTGAACAATCACTAAATGAACTATTGTAAGTCAAGGACTACCTGTATAAAAAATATTCAAAAAATTACATAATAACAGGAATCTTTATGACTAAAGATAGAAAAGTTCAACTATAAAGAAAGAATATTTTTCTGTTCTTTCCTTTGCAGCTTCATTTTAATTTGCTCTATAAATAAATACCTTAATTGTCTCTATCCTATAATATGAGATACTCAGCATTTAGTTACGAAGAACGTTTACAAACTCATATTGAAGTGATGAACATATCAGTGTCTCAAAATAAGAGCAGAAATTTCTGGTTTGAGAAATATAGGAATGAACTTCAGCAACATTTTGCCAAATCAAGACACTAAAAGGTTTATTGCAAAAATGTTTTTCTTCAGTTTGCTATATCCTTCTCAATGAGAAAATTGCTCTGGCAAGAGCTATTTTGCCATGTCTTAAAATCAGAAAACTGACAGATTAACGTGGGGGCAGGACAAAGAGTATTGGTCTTTTCTTTTTTCTTAGAAAAAAATAGAATTCAATGATATAACCTTATACAATGTGCAACTTATCTATATAGGCTTGGTCCATGGGAGAATAAACCTTAAAATTGCATGCAAACTTAATTTACAAGCACACATACTTTTTTGTGTGCTGCCTTTGAGTCAGTGTTAATTCCTGGGAATTGTCTAGATAAGATCTGGACTCCGACTGGGTAGATCCAGGGGGTATGACTGAGGCAGGTCTTGAGAATGTTATCTGGGATGAGTTTGATCCTGTGACTCCTGATGACGTGGACAGGATTCTGGGCAGACTGAACGTGACCACATGTTTGTTGGACCCGTGTCCCTCCTGGTTAGTGCTGGCTTCCCGGGAGGTGATGCGAGGCTGGCTCCAGGGGATTATAAATGCTTCATTGGGTGAGGGTGTCTTCCCCGCCGCCCTGAAAGAGGCGGTGGTGAGGCCTCTCCTCAAGAAGCCTTCCCTGGATCCAGCTGTATTGGTTAATTATCATCCGGTCTCCAACCTTCGCTTCGTGGCGAAGGTTGTTGAGAGTGTGGTTGTGCAACAGCTCCTCCAGCACCTGGATGAAACAATGTATCTGGATCCGTTCCAGTTGGGCTTCAGGCCTGGGTACAGCATGGAAACGGCATTGGTCACGTTGGTTGATGATCTCTGGAGGGCTCGGGACAGGGGTTGCTCCTCTGTCCTGATCCTATTAGATCTCTCAGCAGCTTTTGATACATCGACCATGGTATCATGCTGCACCAGTTGGAAGAGAGGCACCATACTACGGTGGTTCTCCTCCTTTCTCTCCGACCGGTCGCAGTCTGTGTTGGCAGGGGGGCAGAGGTCGACCCCGAGGCCCCTCATATGTGGGGTGCCACAAGGGTCAGTCCTCTCGCCCCTTTTGTTCAACATTTATGTAAAGCCGCTGGGCGAGGTCATCCGTGGTTTCAGGGTGAAGTACCACCAGTACGCTGATGACACTCAGCTGTACATCTCCACCCCAGACCACCCCAACGATGCCCTTGAAGTGATGTCCCAGTGCCTGGAGGCTGTGCGGATCTGGATGGGGAGAAACAGGCTCAGGCTCAACCCATCCAAGACTGAGTGGCTGTGGTTTCCGACGCCCCAATATAGTCAGTTGGCGCCATCACTGACTATTGGGGGTGAATCGCTGGCCCCCACGGAGAGGGCTTGCAACTTCGGCGTCCTCCTGGATTCACGGCTGTCTTTAGAAGAAGATTTGACGGCCGTGACCAGGAGGATTTTTCATCAGGTCCGCCTGATTCGCCAGTTGTGTCCCTTTCTAGATCGGGACTCCTTACACACAGTCACTCATGCCCTCATCACCTCCCGCCTGGACTATTGTAACACTCTCTACATGGGGCTCCCCTTGAGGAGCACTCGGAGGCTCCAACTGGCGCAGAGTGCGGCCCCGCGGGTGGTTATGGGAACGACATGGTATTCCCATGTAACACCTCTCCTGCGCGAGCTGCACTGGCTCTTGGTGGTCTTCCGGGTGCACTTCAAGGTGTTGGTTATCACCTTTAGAGCGCTCCATGGCTTAGGACCTGGTTATTTACGGGAGCGCCTGCTACCACCAATAGCCTCCCACCGGCCAGTACACTCTCATAGAGAGGGGCTCCTCTGGGTGCCGTCGGCCAAACAATGTCGACTGGCGGCCCTCAGGGGGAGAGCCTTCTCTGTGGGGGCACCTAATATCTGGAATGAGTTCCCCCGGAGATACGGAGGATCCCAGATCTGCGAACCTTCTGTTGCGCTCTCAAGACTTTTTTATTCCATCAAGCCGGCCTGGCCTAAATCTTTCCCCTTTAAAATGTAAATTTTAATTTGTTTTTAAAATTATTGGGTGTTTTAAATTTGTCTTGGCCAAATTGTTTAATTCAGTTTTATTCTGTTTTTAAATTTTGTATTTACGTGTTTTATTCTGTGGCTGTTCACCACCCTGAGTCCTTCGGGAGTAGGGCGGTGTATAAATCCAATAAATGAAATGAAATGAAATAAGTCCTTGCAGTTTTCTTGTAAGATTTTAGAAATTTTGCCATTGCTTCCTTCCTAGGGCTGAGAGAGAGTGACTGATTCAAGGTCACCCAGTGGCCTCAGGTCTAAGGTGGGTCTAGAAGTCACAATCTCCTGGTTTCTAATCCTTAACCTTTACACCACACTGGCTCTTGAATCACATATACAGAATTTTTTAACAGGTACTACTAATGGTGCCTGTTATTCATTTTATACTGAGCAATTATTTGCCTTGAAATCTGTTAATAAAATAATAAGTAATTATTCTCTCTTGACCAGAAAAAAGTGATTACGTCAGTGGTGGGTTAACCCTCGATCAGGTGTACTGATAGCGGCGGCAATGGGAGGCTCTGTCTACCCACCCAGACATCTCTGTGCATGCCCATGAGCAAACCGGTAGTGGCCAAATTTGAAACCTACTACTGGATTACATGCAAATATAGAACACAGTGGAAGCAATTTGAGCTGAATCAAGTTCATATAGCAGTGAACTCTTGTCACCCTGCAATTTATTTACCAATCAAATAAACTTTTAGTATTTTCCATTAGTTTTTTCCATTTCAAATTTCTAACCTCTCTAAAAATTGCTAAATATATTTTGTTTAGCAGAAGAAAAAGAAAGATCAATACCTAAGCTTTCAACATCATTAAAACTCTCCCAGAAAATCAAAATCACAAAAAATTATTCACGTTCCAGTAAAATGCACACAAATTATGTGCAATTTATTAAACATTTGAAATTTGTCTACCTATGCCATTTAAATTTCCAGATTACAGTAATTTAATGCACTAGCATATGATTTGCATTCCTACTAAAAGGTTTCTATTTATTTAAATTTTAAAATATAATATTTTATAATATAATATAAACAATGCTGTTTTTCCAGCTAGTTATTCTCCCTGCAAATGGGAAGACTATAAAAAATATTTGTTTTTTTCTTTTTCATCTCTAATTTAAACCCTTAAATTTAAGATCTCACAATATAATTCCTAGTATTTCCTTATATTCCCTTATTATGATCACAAATATTTTTCATTATCAACTATTCAAAATAATACAATCAAACATCTTAATAAAAATCAATTAATTATGTAGCATTACAATCATTCATTTCTTTTAACAATAAGCCAAATTATTTTATACAATACATTTCCTTAAATCTTAACTCTAATTTTCAATTACTTTGTCAAATATATGCATTTCAAATAATACAATCCAACATCTTAATCAAAATCAGTTAATTATATAGCATTACAATCATTCCTTTCTGTTGTTTTTTTTCCAAATATGTTAATCTTTTCTTATTAGATGATAATAATAAGCCAAATTACTTTATACCATACATTTCCTTAAATCCTAACTCTAATTTTCAATTACTTTGTCAAATATATGTATTTATACCTCTTCAACATCTTAATCATTTCTATTTTCACCACAGTCTAATTAATTCATAATACAGTATCATTTCCACTTTTTTTATTAAATTCCAAAAATGCAATTAGAAATATTCTAATTATTACAATTTCCCTAGTTTCAATTAAAACTATTCCAACTGTTACAATCCCATATATTAAACTTATTCCATTATTTTATATTACTTAATTAATATCATAATCTCAACTATTATCTTTTCTAACATTCATTATTATCTATAAATCTTACTTCAATTCATATTTCAATTCTGAGTGTATACAACATATTCTTCTTTCATTTTTCTCCCTTTCTCCCATTTTTTTTATATTTTCTTCTTTTTCTTCCCCCTTCTTTTTTTTAAAAAAAATCCTGAACTCTTCTGTTTTGCCCTGTATTTCCCATTATTTTCCATTCCTTTTCCCTCTTTCTTATTTTCCCACTGTTAATCCCAGTGTCATCATTTAAAGTTTTTATATTCTTTCCGTTCCACCCTTTTTTCTTTCTTCATCTCTTTCCACCCTCTCTAAAATTGAATTTTATTAAGATCAGAGGTTAGGATAAAGGGTAATATTGGTCTACAAAAATTAGACAGAATAAATACTATGGCAAAAAGGGAATATATAAATTGTGTTGGAAATGACTAAAAAATGTTTAAATTTGTGAACCGGCCAATACTCTGTTCAGAAAAAATACATTGTATGTTTATTTCTGTGTTTGTAAAATAAAAAGAAACTTTAAAAAAAATATTTGTAAGGCAGGCAATTCAAATCTAACAGATGTTTTACTTATTTCTTTATTCATAGAAATATTTGTATACTACCATTTTTTTAGACTGCTTATTTTTAAACAAACAAAACATCCACAGATATGCACCACATAGCAGGTGGTGAAATCCTCCATGGTGTGCCACCAGTTTGCTGCCTGGCATGCGTGGTGTGTGCCAAATGCATGCTGCACGCATGCATGCACAGTGCGTGCCCAACACATGCTGCATGCACATGCGCAGTGTACATGAAACAAATGCTTTGCGTGGAAAAAGCTAACAAAAGGTTTGTACTTTTAGCACCCAAAAGCTCCACAAATAACAAGTTCTTACAAATCTTTCCGAAGGTCAGGAAGTTATGGACATTTTGTACTTTGGAAGGTAAAGAGAGAGGTTTAAAATCTGATATGCCCCAAATTGAAACAACCAAGGGCTCAACCATTCCCCCCCCCAGCTGAAGAGGATGAGGCAGAGACTCAGCCTGGGCCTTCAGAACCTCCAGAGGCTCCTTCAAGTGGAGACAGCGAAGTGGAGGAGCCTCTCCTCAATGCTCGAGCACGCAGGGCTGCCAAAAGGCAGGAGTGGCTATTCAGGAGGCGGAGATCTTTTCGAGAGTAAGGATTGAGAATAATTGGCCACTCCCTTAGCCTTAGAGTTGCCTATTTGAGCGGACAGTCCACTTTTTTCACATTATGTTCTCTATTTTTTTTCACAAAATAGTGGACATTTTTTTTATTCAAAAGCTTTATGATGAAATGGTACGTAATCTAAAGCTGTACAGTCTAAGAGAATAAGGATAGGAGAATCACATTTTGTCTTTTTTTTCATAAGTTAGAATGAGACAAAGATCGAATATCCATTGAACTCGATTCTCTGAAAAAATTAATGATGAGATTAAAATAAAAATATATTATAAAATTATGTACAGTTCACATTTTTAAAATGTATTGTAGCTTGTGTCGACTGCCCTAAAATGGCGTCGAGTGATGAGAGTGACAGCGGCGAGATTTCGAATTCTTTAAAACGAAAGAGAGGAATGTGCAAATACACCAAAGACTGGGAAGCTACTTTTGCATGGATTACCAACAATGAAACCGACAGAACAAATACGACGGCCTACTGTAAATTCTGTCAAAAATCGTTCACCATTGAATATAATGGTATAAAAGCTGTCACACAGCATGCAAGCACAAAAAATCATTTAGATAAGGAGAAAATAGCTTCCAGCAACAAGCAAATCAATTCGTTTTTCATTGTTAAAAACTCCTCTTTCAGTGAGAAAGTGACTGTAGCTGAAATGGCTGAAACTTACCATGGGATCAAACACCATATTTCTTTCCTGGCTCAAGATTGCGGTATTAAGTTAATGAAGCAAATTTTTAATGATTCAGAAATTGTAAAAAAAGATGTCTTATGGAAGAACCAAATCATCAGCTATTGTCAATTACGTTTTGTATCCTTTTTCTATTGAGTTGGTTCTCAATGATCTTAAAACTGGAATTCCATTTTTTCTCTCCACTGACGCATCAAACAAGGGAAATCGCAAAATGTATCCCGTTGTTGCACAATATTTTACTTGTGAAGAAGGACTGTGTGTGAAAATTTTAGACTTTTATGAGGATTCTTTCGAAGATTCTACATCAATAAAAAATCAGCTGTGTCGAGTTCTTAGTGATAACGAATTGGAATTGGCATGTGATCTTCACATTATCATGTGTAAGCTGCGTGATTCTTTGCAAAAAAAATACGATGAGCAGTTTTTTGGAATGAAAGTTTTATTTGCCTTACGTAAAAAACATTTGCCTGAGAATACCGTGCAAAAGTTCAAGAAAGAAGCCATCAACGTGTATCAAAGAGCCATTGCGTACCTAGAAAAATGGTATAATTTTACCGATTCAGTATATGAGACGCTAAGTTGTTTCAATCTAATTGATCGCAATAATACTCCAACTTTAGAAGAAATGATGAACATCTGGTTATTATCACCATGGCGAGAAGAACTTCCACCCAACACTCTCTTTGATGAAATTTCTGCCTTAGAAGAAGTTTATGTTCATCTGCAGGGAGATTCATCCCTTGATAAGTGGACATACTTTTTCAAGAAAGAGCCAGCTCCGAGTTTACTGAAACTGTTCCAGTATTGTGCATCAATTCTGGTATCAAATGCAAACGTTGAATGAATTTTCAGCGTCATGGGAAATTTGTGGACTGACGAATGTAACCGATTGCTTGTACCATCAGTTCGAAGTGAACTTTGTATATTTTTTAATATTTCTCAATGTTGTACTGAAATTAAAGAATTATTCCTTAAACACAAATAATTGATCAAAGCTGCGCAGTCAAATAAAAAATACACATGACAGCAAAGTAAAATGTAATTTAATATTTTACATATTATTATAATATATTTGATGTTTAGAATTTTAAGTAAAGTTTTGAAGTGATTATTTTAATACGTGTTAAAATGTTTGTAAGAAAATATATAACTTAATTGTATTTTTTTTTTTACTACTTAACCCCCCCTCCCCGCTTGTCCGCTATTTTTTGGAAGCAGACCTGGCAACCCTACTTAGCCTATTTAAGTCACACACAGTTAGTAATTTCTTGCTGGAAACAACTTGTAATTATCATCAGAACATTTTTGGAAAAGTCTTATCATATCTTGTTTTCTGGGCTGGTTGCCAACCTTTGCCGGACTTTGGTTTATTCTTGCTACTTAATAAATTTAATAAGGACCATTGGTGTGTGTCAATATCCTCCGGAATCCAGAGCTGGGGCAGAATAATTACCTTCTTCAAAGCTTCCCCAAAAAGCAAATGTGTGAAATGGTTAGATTGAGTTATTCAAAGATTCCTCCCTTAAAGATTCATTTGCCATTTCTCAAATGCATCCACACACATACATAGATGCACAAATAGTTCAGGGAGCATAAATCCAAGATGACAATGCTCATGCACAAAAGCCCCTAATCTTAACTTCTCTGAAAACTAAAAAAAAAAAAAAACACAACCCTCTTTTTTCCTCACATGATGCTGTCTGAGTCATTCTGCTACATCCAGTCAAAATGATATTCAACTTTGACTGAATGCAAGTGATTTTATCCATGAAGAATTACACAAACATATCATAGCAAACTACAGGAAGATACTCAAGTAATCCTCCTTAAAAAGGACAAATAGCCTTAAATTAAATTGCTGGATGAAAGTCAGCACATGTAATAAGCATGAATTGAAAATTATTTACTACACTTCTCACTACAGTTTACTTCTTTTCTTTTCCTTCAATATCCAGGATTTCTTTTATGTGCATTTTTTAGCTACACACACACATACACCGTTATTTTTTAAATAACTTTCATTGTTTATTAACCTGCATTGTTATTTTTTTTAAAATTGTGAAAGAATTGAGTAGTGTTATTAATTAACAGGCAACTCCCTACATGTCTGAAACAATCTGAAACAGATTGTTGGCAACTGGCCTTCAATTGGGCCATAATTAAATGAACAAATTAATTATTGGTGAACTGTGAACGCTCTGCTATAATTTGGCTTTCACTTACACACCCTTCTGGATATACAGGTAATCCACAACTTGTAACCACAATTAATATCATATCAGTTACAAAGCAAATGGCTGTAAATCAAAAACTACGTGTATTATTAAGAAAATGTATTTTGGGACTCTGAAGAAGGTTCTTCTTCATATCTATTGGGACTTCACTCTTAAATTTGCCTTTTCATTTTTCTTTTTAAATATCAGAGTAGAGATGTCACAACTGCCATGCTGCGCTTCGCTACATGCCAGTGTCTGCCATGAGTAATGGGGGGGGGGGGAGGGAGCTACAGGCTGGGTGCAAGGGGGGCTAAATTCAAAGGAATCAAAGCACTCAGTGTGCCATCCCATGAGACCCACTGGCAGCTCCAAGGTCACATCATGGAATGCAACACCATCTTGCCTGCTAGCATAGCGACTGTTACCAAAACAACTTGTTTGAATGTAATTGGATGAACATAGATAATCAAGGCAGGTGGGGAAGAAAGGGAAAAAGTTAACCATATGGTTTGGGGGCAAAAAATCAGAATTTTTTCGCAATGCTGTAACCAGTCTGGCTATACAGTAAAGTGTATTCTTTGTAGCCGTGGCCTCGAGAGTCTTTCTTTGCTACTGACTGACTGGGACAGCTGACAAGAGATCCTTGTTTTATGTTCTTTATATTTGGTGTCCCATCTTCTTATCTTTGGTCACAAAGTGGACCTATATTCCATACATTGATGAAAATATTTGGATAACAACAATAATACTTTCATAGTATTTTCATATGTTCAACATTTTCACAAGCATTATCTAACTATACAAACTTTAGAGGAATTATTATTCTCATTAGTGAAAGTGGAGAATTAAACGTGGATATGAAATACAGTTTTCCTCAAGGACACCTAATAAATTCATCACATAGAGAAGATTTGTTAAAAAGTTCAAAAACCTCAGATATTTTGATGAGAAGTTTCTTCCATTCTATGTATTTCTTATCTCTGACTCCTTCAAGTCAAGAAGTGCACTCCCTGGCTTTTTACAGATTGAAAAATCTGTGAAAGATCCCTTAGCCACCCTATTATTTTTCCAAAGAAAATGCTACTTCCCTAGTTACTCCTGGATTTATTTTCCTCTCTGGAAGAAAAAATAATACTTATTTGTTTTTACTAACATAATTTTCTTCAGGGTAAAACCTCCAAATTAATTCCAAGTTGATATTCTTTTATACCCCTGATCTATCTAAACCAATTCTACAAGCATTTTCACACTCAAGGATGCACACCAATCAGCATGCTGGGCATTCCTTGGATGTAATGGCTGCTTATTATGACTCATAACATCTGTGATTAAGTGGTGGCATGAGTCATTCTTATTAAAGCAGGGGTGCCAAGCTCGCGGCATGTGGGCTGGATGCATCACGTGCTGGCCACACCCAACCCCATTTTAGCAAAGGAAGAAAAAGTTGTGGTACGTCACGTGATGACGTGTCATCGCGAATTTGACACACCTGTGTTAAAGACTCGCATACATTAAATTCACTTCTGCAGTTATTTAAAGATTATCTACTAGTTATTTATCTACTAGATATGTGTTTGGTTTCCTTAGTAAAGAAAAATTGTGAAACTAAATATGCATATGGCTTTGTTTTTTTATACATTTAATAACCATCTGGCTTGAGAAAAGTTGCCAGTGGCAGTCAGGAATCTATTACTAACATGTACTGACTGTGAGTTTTGTTGGTCTAAGATTAGACTTTTCCTTACAATATCCTTAAACCCTTTTTAATGCATATGACCGTACCCAAGCATAGTGATAATGACAGGGCAAACAAAAAATTCAGAGCCAGAAAAATGTGCTTCTTTTTGCTGCATAACAGAAGGTCAGTCTATTTTTAATTCATTCAACTTTTCATTTCCCTAATCATAACCTTATTTATGGTTATTGACATATCACATTGTATCTTAAAAATGCCTGATTAGAAATTTATAGTATGGGACTTATAATATATTCTGTAGATGAGTGATTGGATGGATGGATGGATGGATGGATGGATGGATGTTACTCATTCAGTTTCTCAATTTTCTTTATTTTAAAGGAGAAAATAAATGAAGCAAAGTTTCTTCTGAATTGTATATGTTATTTTTTCCATAATCCCTTCGGAAAAATATTTCTTTTTTATGTGATATTATCAAAAAGTTATTAGTTACCATTCTAGCCTGAAATGACAGGTTGATGGTGGCTGAGACAAAAGATTTATCAGTGAAGACCACGTATTGTCATTGTGGCTGTACAAAGGAAAGGAATAGGTGCCTCCTTTCCAAGCATATGTGGCAGAGCTAAAGAAGCAGGGATTCTACCAATCAGGATATTTGGTAAGGTTCATCCAGGTAGATATACTAGGACCTAATCATAGCTGATAACAGTTGATAACAGTAACAGAGTTGGAAGGGACCTTCGAAGTCATCTAGTTCAACCCCCTGCTCACGCAGGAGACCTGTAGTAGGGATTCAAACTGCTGAACAGCCGACTTTTCTGATTGACAAGTGTCAGCCACTGAGCCACCTAGTCAGCTAAAGCAGTAGGAGAAGTTAAAATCTGGAAAATCTTAAAATGGCTTAATTTCTAGCTTGTTAATGCACAAGAGTCTTGGTGGCGCAGCAGACTAAAAACAGTTAAATAACACCAGCTGCCTGCAATTACTGCAAGTTCAAATCTCACCAGGCTCAAGGTTGACTCAGCCTTCCATCCTTTTGAGGTAGGTAAAATGAGGACCCGGATTGTGGGGGCAATAAGCTGACTTTGTATAAAAAAAGAACACTGCTTGGGGGCCCCCCGAAAGCCCTATTAAGCAGGTATATTCAAAAGTATGAAGGCTATTGCTTAAACACATTGTAAGCCGCCCTGAGTCTCCGGAAAGGGCGGCATATAAATCGAACCAATAAATAAATAAGAGTCAAGTATCTGAAGCCTGAAATGTAGAAAAGCCCTTATGCTTGTGTTCACAAGGGATGGGCCTTCTCCACATCCTGAAGAGGACTCGCAAAAAAGAGCCAACTTTTTCCAGAATGAGTCCTCTAGAATTGTCCCTATAGTGTCACAAAAATGAGGGTTTAAAAATATAAGAATGAAATAACACAATGCAGGGAATGGACTTTAAACATGGAAGCAAACAGCATATTTTGATAATTGATTATAAAGTTCATGGAAATGGGAAGTTAGAAATAATTCTATATTCAATGCATGTTAATATTAAAGCTACTTAATATTAGTCTTTTCTCCTGAAATATAACATCATTTTTTTACTTTATAGCTTCCCCAAATATATATTTGTATGCAGTTTTCACAATTGTTTTTATAACATCCTCAAATTTGACTTTTTTCCTGTATAATGTTTCGTATAATAAATGCTTCGAGGTGGTTTATTGTGCTATAAAGGATTCCATTTTGCATCACCATTTCATAAAAAAGGAAAATTAATTAATTAATTAATTAATTAATATATTTCCTTGAAACCCATACATTTCAGCGGGGGGAAATGAATAAAAGTGTTCTTGCAACTAAAATCAGGAAGAGTCAAGTCAGTGAAAATGCATGTGGTTATAGTAGAAATTTAAACTTTTAATTTAAGCTGCTAGTTTTTTTATTTGAAAAGATCACAGACAATAATAAGGAGGGATGGGCGGGGAAATGGGGAAAAATTGATATTTGTAAAACTTTTTCAATAAAATAATAATAATAATAATAATAATAATAATAATAATAATAATAATAATAATAATAATAATAATAATATGTTATATTTTACATTAAGTTATGTATGATAGGGAGCTTCATTTAATTTTACTGAATGTGTTAGAATATTTACCCTGCATATAGGACTGAAATATATATGTACTCAGAAATGCTGATACAATAAGAAAGTCTGGTTGCCAATTGAACAATAAGTTGCCATAATATCAATATGGATAGTATCAATAAATACCTCAGACTAACACTGATAACATCTGCCAACCCACATTGGACCAGCATGGCAGGTTATGGTCTGTTCCTTCCAGAATCAATAACTCACATTCATAACAGAGGAAAACTATTATATATTCTGACTATATGAAACCAGCCTCTCCAAACTCAGACTAGACGTGATGCTACAAAAGCTGGTTAAATTTTTTAAAATGTTAATATGAGAACCAGACATGCATATACATATTTTTAAACTGAAATAGTATTAACTCCAATTAAATGGGTTAGGAATGTAAAATAAACTTCATGTCTAGTTTTGACGGTATATATTACTGCTAGTAAAATCTGTTGATATCCATAACCGTGCAATACAATATGCTCAAGAGAGAAATATATGCAAAATGAAAATGGGTAACATATTTTATTTGATTTACTATGAGCTTTCCCATGTATATCCAGGTGGCAAAAATTGGCATTCTTGAGGTTTTCCTGAAATAAACCCCTTATGACTGATTAAAATGTAGATGAGCTTCATAAACCTCTGTAATTTGAAAGGTCTGATTTACTGATGCAGTTGCCTTCCATCTGCTTCAGGTGTGAAGTGGAAATATTTCATATTATAAAATAAATTTAATTTGGATTCAGAAGTTATTTCCTAAGATACACGTTTTTGCTAAATAATTCACTAAGCTAAGCATTTTTTGCTTTGTTTAGAGGTTTTACAATTCTATGTGTAGAAGCCTAAGATAGGCTGGTGACAAATATATTCCGGTTTTTGAAATCTCTTCCTCCTGCCTTGGCTATTAGTGAAAGTTTATAGTATGGGACAGGGAATTGAAACGGTGCCATGAATAGACTGATTTGTTTCCCAGCAAAGTATTTGTAATATAATATAGACTGGAACAGCAATGCAGGCCCTGTATAGTTATAAAATGATATCATGCAATCAAAATTTGGAGGCCAGCTGAGGTCATTTACCCAACAATAACTTATATTCTATAGTCATCCAAGCAACTTGCCAAAATAACAATGACGAGGATAGGCTTTGTACCATTTTGACAATAAGGGGGGTGATGGTATTATGATGCTACATGTCACTAGTGGTGAAATAGCCTGATTATATGCGACTCTTCTAGCTCTTGTATTCCAAGTTCTGCTTCCTTCAAAATGAAGAGAGTTATATCTGGAATCTTGATACTTCATTAATGCTGACTTTTGCTGGTGTGAATTCATGGCTGGTTATTTACAGATACACTACAAGTGGTCTTTACTTACCAATTGCTTCATTTAACAACCATTCAAAGTTACGATGGTATAAAACTATGCTTTGCAACAATCCTTCTATTTATGACCATACAGTATCCTGCAGTCACATGATTTTCATTTGGCAACTTGCAATTGGTATGTATTTATGACCATTGTAGTGTCCTGTGGTCATGTGGTCGCCATTTGTTTGCTTCCAAACTAGATTCTGACAAGCAGTAGTAATGGAGAAGTCAGCCAATAAAATTACAAGTTGTCATCAGGTGATGTTTCATTTAACAACTGCAATGATTCACTTAGTGACAAAATGGGAAGTGACATTGTGAGCTTGCTATAGTCATATGATTTTCTGCTTAGTGATCATGGAAGTTGTCAGCTCCAGTTGTGGTCACTAAGCGAAGACTACATGCATTTAAGTTGAAATCTTAGATTTGTTTATGAATAAACAAAGTAATCTTAACCATTTTCTCAACCTCAGTATTCCTGTTATGCAATATTATTATTATTATTATTATTATTATTATTATTATTATTATTATTATTATTATTATTATTATTATTATTATTTCAATTTATATGCTGCCTTTCTCCGAAGACTCAGGGCGGCTTACAATGCATTTAAAAAACCATTATAAAACATTTAAAAATTAAAACATTAAAACCCATTCACACCATTCATGGCCGGATCTCACAAGATTGCAACAGCGAGATCAATGGCCCCAAGCCTGCTGGAAAAGCCAATTCTTCACCACTTTTCGGAAGGCCAATAGGGTAGGGGTGGTCCGGACCTCAGGAGGTAACTGGTTCCAGAAAGCTGGGGCAGCCACAGAGAAGGCCCTCCCCCGCGGGCCCACCCGCCAGCATTGTTTAGCTGACGGGACCCGGAGGAGACCAACTCTGTGGGATCTTACCGATCGCTGAGAGCTATGTGGTAGAAGGCGGTCTCGAAGATAACCTGGCCCTGAGCCATGTAGGGCTTTAAAGGTAATAACAAACACCTTGAATTGTGCCCGGAGACCAATAGGGAGCCAGTGCAGCTCACAGAGAATTGGTATAATGTTGGTGTATCTAGGTGCACCTATGATAGCTTGCGCGGCTGCATTCTGGACCAACTGTAGTCTATGAACACTTTTCAAGGGTAGCCCCATGTAGAGCATATTGCAATAATCTAACCGTGAGGTGACAAGGGCATGAGTGACTGTGAGGAAAGCTTCCCGATCCATGTAGGGTCGCAATTGGTGCACCAGGCAAACCTGTGCAAAGGTCCCCCTAGCTACAGCTGTCAGATGTTGCTCTAATCTTAGCTGTGAGTCTAGGAGGACATTCAAATTGCGAGCCCATTCTGAGGGGGACAATTTCTCCCCCCCCCAGAACCAAGGATGGACAATCAACATAGTCTTTAGGAGACCATAGCCACTCGGTTTTGTCTGGGTTAAGTCTGAGCCTGTTGACTTCCATCCAGACCCTCACAGCCTCCAGGCACCGGCACATCACATCCACTGCATCACTGAATTGTCGCAGGGTAGAGATATACAGCTGGGTATCATCAGCATATTGCTGATACCTCACCCCATATCATCAGATGATCTCACCTAGCGGCTTCATGTAGATGTTAAATAGGAGGGGAGAGAGGACCGAGCCCTGAGGCACCCCGCAAACGAGGGGCCTAGGGGTCGACCTCTGTCCTCCTACCAACACCGACTGTGACCGACCAGAGAGATAGGAGGAGAACCACTGTAACATGGTGCCTCCCACTCCCAACTCCCTTAGTCGTCCCAGGAGAATACCATGGTCAATGGTATCAAAAGCCACTGAGAGGTCAAGTAGCACCAAGATGGAGGAATGACCCCCATCTCGGGCTCACCAGAGATCATCCATCAGTGTGACCAAAGCAGTTTCTGTGCTGTAGCCAGGCCTGAAGCCAGACTGAAAAGGGTCCAGATAATCCGTTTCATCCAATGACCGCAGGAGCTGAAGTGCCACCACTTTCTCTACAATCGTTCCCACAAAGGGTAGGTTGGAGACTGGATGAAATTTATTTAATTCTGCTGAATCCAGGGAAGGCTTCTTGAGGAGGGGCCTTACGACCGCTTCCTTCAATAGTTGCAGGAAGGACCCCTTCCTCAAGGACGCGTTAACTAAAGCCTGGAGTCAGCCTCGTGTCACCTCTCTGCTGGCCAAGACCAGCCAGGAGGGGCACGGGTCCAACAAACAAGTGGAGGAACTCATCGCCCCTGCAGCCTTGTCCACTTCCTCAGGAGTCACAGGCTCAAACTCATCCCACATAATAGGACTAAAACCTGCCCCTGTCATCTTGGTTGGAATTACCCAATCAGAGTCCAGTTCCATCCAAATTCTGAGCGACTTTATCTGACAGAAACTGTACAAACTCTTCAGCTCTACCCTGCAAGGGCTCCTCCACTCCCCCTACTTCAAGAAGGGAGCACGTCACCCTAAACAGGGCAGCTGCGCGCAAATCAGCGGATACAATAAGTGCGGAAAAATGCGAACATTTTGCCGCCAGTATCACCACTAAATAAGTCCTAATAAAGGCTCTTAAGAGTATTTGGTCAGATTCGGAGTTACTGGTCCTCTAGCATTGCTCTAGACGTCTCTTCTGGCGCTTCATCTCCCAGAGCTCCTCGGTAAACCAGGGAGCTTTCCTGGATCCACTGCCATGGAGAGGTCGCAAAGGCACAATCCGGTCCACTGCCCCGGATGCCGTCCTATTCCAGGCAGCCACCAGGGTCTTGGCTGGACTGTGGACAAGGGAGTCAGGTATCTCCCCAAGCTCCTTCTGGAACCTTTCAGGGTCCATTAGGTGTCTGGGGCAGAACCACTTAATTGGCTCTGCCTCCCTGCGATGGAGGAGTGGTTCCCTGAAGTCCAACCTCAGCAGGAAATGATCTGATCACGACAAGGGAGAAGCATCTATACCCCTTAATTCCAGATCATATCTCCACTGCCCCGAGAGAAACAGCGTGTGTCCCCCCCTATGAGTCGGACTCTGAACTACTTGGGTCAGGTCCATGGTTGTCATGGAAGCCATGAACTCCTGAGCCGTATCTGAGGGTTCGCCAAGTGATGGCAAGTGAAGTCTCCCAGTACCATAAGCCTGGGGAACTCCACCGCTAGCCTGGCTACTGCCTCTAGCAGCACAGGCAGGGCTGTTGTAACACAGCTGGGAGGCAAATACGTCAACAGCAAGCCCAACTGAACCCTTGAGTCCAACCTCAAGAGGAGAGACTCACACCCAACAATCTCCGGGGCAGGGATCCTGCGAGGACAAAGACTCTTACTGACAATAACTGCCACTCCTCCACCCCTTCCCTGGAGTCACGGCTGATGCAATACCCATCTGGGCACATTTCTGAGAGGGGAACACCCCCCTCCTGGCCCAGCCATGTCTCAGTTATGCATCTCAGGTCAGCCCCCTCCTCCAGGATTAAATCCCGAATGAGGGGGGCCTTGTTGACAACAGACCTGGCATTAAACAGCAGCAGCCTGAGGCCAGAGCCCTGACATCCCAAGTCACCAGGTATACGAGGCGAGCCCGGTGAACCAGAACCAGAGGGGCTGGAACAAGTAATCGCTTTGCGACAGCAAGTCCTAGTTCCCTGAGAGCGGCCTACCCCTCGGCTCCCGCCATGTAGAACTAATCATTCTGAATTATGTTAGAAATATTTGGAAGGCATTCATTAATATTAATTTGAAAGGCTCTGATAGGAGCAAATAAAAGTTGTTAGACTGATTAATTGTTGTGAGGAGTGTAGTAGAGAAACCAAAATGTATGAATCTTACAAACAGATATTTGTAGAGATATCACATGTCTAACCTTGAGATAGCCACGTTTGACTGTTCTGCATTAGCAAAATAGTCAAAGGAGAAGTAGAACACAAAAAGACATCATAGAACCATTAGAGATCAAAGCTATGATTTGATGTCATAAGATAACTATGAAAACAGGCATGAAATGAGAGATGGATAGTAATTATTAATATACATTAAGACATGTCAGATATGTACACTATGAGATCAATCACAGAAAGTGAATGTCTACATATTGATTTTTTACAAAAAAGGGAAAAAAGTCAAGATATTTCTTGGGGCAGTTTAGAAACAATAATGCTAGCAGGCACATGGTTATACCATACATTCCCTGCCTCTATTAAGCATAAATAATAAAAAGGCAATTCCTTACTTAAATAAGTATCGGAACTTCATAATTTTTCCTTTTCAAGCAGACAAACATAAAAGACATTCTCCCCATTTCATATATAGCTTTTGAAGTGTAGTGTTCAGCTTATTCTATGTAAAACTCAATAGAATACAGTTTCAAAAGGGTCTAAGATTAGTAGAAGTGTTACCACAGAATAATTAATTTCAGTAACTCAACAGCAGGGAACTTTCTTCCACAAAAAGAGAAAAATAAACCACTCAGCTCTCAAGCAGCCACATTACCTTATAAAATGGGTGGCTGCCAGCAATAGCTTTTTTTTTTATTATTACCTCTCTTATTTAGAAAAGTCATTGCATATATTCCATTCAGTCTCCTTTCTGTTGATGTTTTGATAGCCTGAATGCTGCCGTACAGTGAACTTATTTCCTGGAAATGTACATTTGTAACAAAGGTCTGATAGGTATATAATCCCCGGGGTTCTTCATTCATTTTTCCCTAGAGTTTTTCAGTGCCTTGTTTAAAGTTATAACTTGAGCTCAGGGATATAGCAGAATTTAAAATAACTGGCATTTTCCTACAGTCACACCATTTACAAATAGGCAATAAAGGACCAAACAAGAGGAAAATGGAAATTTCACATTAGCGGTAGAGGTCTACCATGAAAGAAGAATCAATGCCTTATTGTCCAAAACAGTTTGTGTAAAAATAAATACCTTCTCATGTGTTATAAATTCTGTATAAGGAAGGAAGCACAGATTCTATAGTAAAGTTAATGGGATGCACAACTGAAAAGTAATATAATAATGAGATCTGTCTATGAAACAGTAATTTATTTCATTTTTGTTCAGTAGATATTTTTAAAAATATTACAGTGGTTAAAGTTTTTCAGGTAGTGTAGTAAATTAGCAATGCAATTGATGAGGATCTTCTTCCATGCTCATGAATGCTCAGCTTGCCATTGTCATTTGGTTCAATCAGAGGTGGGTTTCAGCAGGTTCTGACCAGTTCTGGAGAACCAGTAATAAAAATTCTGACTGGTCCCACCCCCATATATTCTTTGCCTCCCAAGTCCCAGCTGATCAGGAAGAAATGGGGATTTTGCAGTATCCTTCCCCTGCCATGCCCACCAAGCCACACCCACCAAATCATGCCATGCCCGCCAAGCCACGTTCACAGAACTGGTAGTACAAAAATTTGAAACCCACCACTGGGTTCAATGTACCAAGATCCCAGATGGACCACATATACATTTTTGGAAAATAAAGATAACTGGCGTTCCAAGAAAAAAGGGTTTATTTCAAAGCACTACTAATATAAATGCTAGACTTGGCAGTACCAGAAGCAAATAGATTGAGATCAGACTGGTCCACTATAATAACAATACACAGATTTGAGTCATTTTCCTTCCCCAAAGTGTGAAGTTATCACTCCATCCCTGAATCCTGAAATATAGGGCAATAGTGCAAGAGAGATTAAAACAGGCAAGATGGCAGTTGCAGCATTGTGATCAGAGCCCTACATCTTGCATTCAGTGTTGACAGAGTTGGCAGAATGTACAAGGGGATTTACATTAAAACGTATATCTGCATCTGCCATCTTGTCTGTTTGACTTCTCCTGCAGCTGTGTGGGATTTCTATTCTGATATTGGTCAGGACAAGTTTGATAGCAGACCTCAAGGAAGACAGGTAGGGAGAAAGAAAGTAAAAGAAAAGAAAAAGAAAAAAATCAGCTGGGGAAAAGGCTATGTCAATATTGGTAAGGGAAAATTGAGACTTGGGAGTTGCCCAGGGGAAGTAAGCTGAGAGTTAAATCCAACCTGGAAAAGAACTGGGTAGAATCTGACAAAGTGAGAAGATACATGAAGTAGGGACTGACAGGGAAAGGAGAAAACAGAACAACTCTGCCTTGCCTATAGCTATCCAAGGATGTGCTTCCTAGATAACTGACTCCAATGGCTACTGTTAAGAAATATTTTTCATGTCATAATACATATTAGAAAATGACAATTAATTAGCCTTTCATAGCTAAACCAGAAAAGAGGCACACTAAGAGAATGTATAAACTATTGGTTGAAATAAACATGTTACCAAGTCTTGGAAGAAAAAAAGTCTCTGGTGATTTCCTGGTCATCCTATATGCCTCCTAAAATAAAAGTCTCCAAGAACAAAAGATGCTTCTGAAGCTGTTAGGGATAAACAGCTTGCCTGAAGGCATCCAATCCTTACTATATCCGCATGCAGATCTTGCTAATGAAATGTAGCAATCAAATTCAGAAGACAAGAAAAATTCCTTCATAGGCACACATACTTACTCCAAGAGGGACACATTCAAACAGTAGGAGGTATAGAAATAAACAGTTACTTTTCCCAAAATGACATGATTGTTCTCATCTTGGGCAAGTCTAATATGCATATTGATGTGAGATCAGATGTAGAGTTTAAATACTTGGGATTGATATATGTGCTATCAAAGACTTTGTGTTGTCTCATTTCTTTTTGCATTTTTCATTCTTTTTGTTAAATTCTCAGAGATACTGAACATTCATTTTGTCTTATAACTGAACTCTGTTTCTTAAATATACTTGGCATGGATAGTGACCAATCTTTATATTGAAACCAATAGCAATCATCAGACCCTATACTAAGCTTCTCACATAATATTTGTCTTGCTGCGACGTTAATCCACAAAATGCCCTTCATCTTAAGGGCACACTATCAAATAGACCATTTGGGGGCTATTGCCAACCCTTGATCCTGAAAACATTTAAATGGAACTTATGTTTACAGCAGCGATAGCAAGGGGATAATTTTTGCACAGGTGTTGTCAATTTTCTTTTATATATGCAAATAGATGTCATGAGGGAAAAAAAAATCTTACACCAAACATGATGAAAAAGTACTCTTGCACCATGGGTATGCTTGCCAAAAAAATGATTGATGTAGCTTTACTAACACTGATCTCTTGTGTGAGTGTATGTGATCTAGGCATCTTCTTCCATCTTCCCATGGATGATAAGTGCTGTCAATCAGGAAAGCAATCATACGTTTCTTAGCTTAGTGTATAATGGCATTTACTAACTGATAAGATCTATACATCAGAGCCGTAGATTCCCAATATAATTGTAAGAATAAACCATTACTTATGAGCTTAAATCTTATTTAAGCAGACTAGTTATTTGTAAACACTGTACATTTAGTGATTACCAGTATCCTTGAGAAAATTATTAGAGGGCATTTGTAGATGTACATTCAGCACTCAATTAGCAGTCCGATTAATCAAAAGAATAACTATTGTCTAAATGTGTATTAAGAAATAAATCTTGTTGACATGTAAACTCTAACAAAAAATGATACACGAAGATTAAATGTTCTGTGTGCTGAATTTTAAATGGAACTACTTTTAACTGATGTAGGTAGATGTTATTTGAATTTAATAGCTATACTTTCCCAAATATATTTCAGTTTAACAACCATATACTCTCTAATTGTAATGAGAGTGAGTTGGAAGAGTTGGATTAGAGCCAGCAATATTCAGCTTCAGGTTCACCCTCGTCCATGGAAAGACAGTGAACATCCTAGCTTCATTCCCAGCTTTCAGGAATCTATGCCACAGGAAGTTTGCTGTGGGGATAGATGAAGAATAGACTATGACATAAGAATCATTCTTACCTTATGACCCTTTCCATCGTCCATTTTCCTTCCAGAAAACTTTGTCTTCTTCTAACACCAAATTCACTCTGTGAGATTGTTGGGGATGGCTGGGAGAGTCTTCTTTACCTAATCAATCTGTAGTCAGCATGAGTAGGACCCATATGTACAGGTTTGGATAAATGACCTTTATCTTTTTATCCTTTTATTAGGAACTGTGGAGAAATCTTCCACAATTGCCAATCATACTGTTATCTTATTGAGCAACTCTTGGTTGCAGCTTTGGTCAATAGTATTTAGTGAGTTATGGCTGAGCATTTTAAATAGTCCAACTCTTTCTTTGTGATTCTGGGAGCAACACAATAGACCTCTGTGACATAGGCAATGCATATATGTCAAAGCTTGACACCATGCCAATGCCAGACAAGAGTTTCCATTGTTACAGCTCCTCCCTGCCCACATCAACCTGGGATATCATTTCTTTGAACTTTATATCCATCCTACAACATGTCAGAGGCCTGGATAAATATTTGATGAAGTTGATCTCTTTTCTGAAGTGGCCCATTCATTTCCTGTCATGCCTATACTTAGATTCTTGGCTGTTTGTTCAGCAATTTTTATTGAAGCATAGTTTGCTGACTCATCTTTGCAGATACCCAAAACTCAAGACATATTTTTGGAATGAACTACTTTTTTTAAAAAAAAAAAAAACTATTGACAGGACAAGGCACAAATAACCAGTCTCAGATTACATATTTTACACAAATTATATGAAATGAGGGGTCCTTGGTGCTCTCTGAGCTTGTTTGTTTTCTTGCAGATGTTTCATTACTCAAACCAGGTACCAACATCAGTGCAGTTTTCTGTCAGTTTACACTCTGTCAGTGTTACACGCCTGTCAGTGTTGGTGGGGGGGGGGGGAGTGATCTTGAAGATTCTTTGATTGGGCTGTTTGCTGTTGGCTTCTTTGGCAGTTTATTGATTGGGTATTGTTTATTATCTCACCAGAGCCTTGGTGGCGCAGCAGACTAAAGTGCTGTTAAGTAGCACCAGCTGCCTGCAATTACTGCGAGTTCAAATCTCACCAGGCTCAAGGTTGACTCAGCCTTCCATCCTTTCGAGGTAGGTAAAATGAGGACCCGGATTGTGGGGGCAATAAGCTGACTTTGTATAAAAAAGAACACCGCTGGGGGGGGGGGGGCGAAAGCCCTACTAAGCAGGTATATACAAAAGTATGAAGGCTATTGCTTAACGCATTGTAAACTGCGCTGAGTCTCCAGAGAAGGGTGGCATATAAATCAAACCAATAAATAAATAAATAAATTTGAACTCACAGTAATTGCAGACAGCTGGCAGCTAAGTGCTACTTAACAGCACTTTAGTCTGCTGCACCACCAAGGCAAAGGTAGAAGAAAGGGGGAGAAAGGAGATACAGCTAGCTGGACAGGCTCAGTTTAGTGATTATACTTACACTATTGTAAGACCTAAAGGAGCAGGTGGGACAGACCATCCTGGAAAAAAATCTATTTATGTGGCTCCTAAAACCCAATATTTAATAAATAAATATGGGCTTGATGGTACATAAACAATCAAATTTCAATACAGAATATAAAGCTCTCTTCTCCTTGATATCTGCTGTTGTATAAAAATTGAGCAGAAAATACCACATTAAAGCAATATTTTCAGTGTAATGCAAACTACTAGTATTCTAATATTCACAAAATTTTGCTATTGTTCCTTTACAAACTTCCCACTTTCTGTTTTTGCAAATCCTGGCTTCCAACCCACCTATAAATTTCTTTCTTCATTGTCTTTCTTTTTAAAATTTCTTAGCCTCTTTCGGAAGAAATTATTAACTGGGAATTACCTTTCAAGCAGGCTGGGGGTGGACTGGGGTGAACATCGTCCATATAAACTAAAAAGATGCACCTTACTGCTTATCACAATTTGTGAAATTCTGCAAGCCACCTTTATTTTGGTAGGTAAATAAGCAATACTCAGTTCTTCAATCAAAGCCAAAGGATTTTTGTTCAGTAACAGAGTAATATGCCATGCAATGATGGCAAGCATATTTTAGGCCAAATGAAGCCGTTCTGAAGATGGCTAAGTATCTGCCTAAATGCCAGTCTTGTTGAATCTGTTTTCACTTCAAGTACCAGAAGTGATACATTCCCCTTCGTTATCAAAATGAAGTGCTAAAGGTGATATTATCTGCTTCAGAAAACACCATGATGAGCATCATTTACTTTTGTCATCAACTTTGCTCTAAGGCTGGTAGCTTCTGTACAGGTGTGGACAAGTATCTATGTGTAGACATCCACATCAGGATCAAAGTTGACATAAATTGAAATGGCTGTTTTGAAGATGTCAGTATATTCTTTAGATTAGATTAGATTAAATCACCTATGAATTAAATCACCCCACTGAAATTTTGCAGAGTCTTCTTAAATTGTTCCCATTGAAATCGCTTGAAATTAAGAGTAATTACAGTGCAACCATTCGGTCTTTTCTCTTCCCCAGGATTGTTCCAAACTGCTACTACAAAAGCCTGCCTTGGGGGGAAATGGTGGGTGAAATGAACTAAAGAAAATTTATCCCAAAATGTTCATGCATTTTGCTAAGGTTTAATGATGCAGAAATAAATTTGCTTTTGAACATGTAAATTAAGCCTTCCTTAAAGAGAAAAAAAAACATTTGTGCATTTCTCTATGATATATAGAGTAAATATATTGTTTTTGTTTGCTTGCTATTCTTGCAAAAAAAAAAAAAAAACCCTTTCTACTTTTCTTTACTACTGTCATTTTAATTTTCCAAGTGTATTTTAAATTTAGCATCTGCTGTCATTAAAACATTTTATTTAAACAACTCTGCAGATTTCTTATAGATCTGCAAAATGAAATTAATAAGTTTTTAGTCTCATATACAGTCCTGTAATTTTTCATATAGCGGTTTTTACTGCTCACTGCAATGACAAATCTATACTTCAGGGGCGGGTTCTACTTACCTTTACTACCAGTTTGTATCGTGCTCGCGCACAGATCACTTCTGATGATGTCTGGGTTAGTGGGCGGAGCCTCCCGCCGGTTTTACTACCGGTTCTATAAAACTGGTCCAAACCGGGGGCAACCCACCATTGCTGTACTTGTAAACATCCATTCTTCTCTAAGTATGCTCCTGCTTTACTTATTCATCTTGTAAAAATATTTCTTTCTTCCTACAAAGAAAGAAAGAAAGAAAGAAAGAAAGAAAGAAAGAAAGAAAGAAAGAAAGAAAGAAAGAAAGAAAGAAAGAAAGAAAGCCTTCAGATGTCCAAGAACATAATAATAGCCCTCCAGGAGAGAGTGCATGAAATAAGCTTTGAATTTTCAGGTGGAAAATGATAAAAAAAAAGTAGTAATGAGGAAGAAGAGCATGTTTCAACTCCTAAATACTTATTCATGAAAATAAATTATCTGGAAATAAAATCATTGTCATTTTCTAACTTCAGCTTGTTTATTGCATTTTTCTTGGAAGGAGATCCATTACTTGGAATAGGGATTGTCTGAGTTGCTGTAGTTAGAAGTGCACTTTCAGCATAAATTCAATGGCTAATTTTAGCCTCTCCTGAACTGAAATGTGCAGGCCAAACTGATCCATGCATTTGTAGCTTCCTATTAGGATTCCTATTAGGATTGCTATAACACATTGGAATGTCTAGGAAGTCAGTTAAAATACTGAGTACCACAAGGTGATAAATAAGCACACACATATAATTTATGACCTCAAATGATTTAGGGTCTAAGTACATATTAAAAAGCTGCTTCTGATATGTCCAATCTGATTAATTTTGTTTTGTCTGATGATATCCTCCTTACGTTCTTAGAAGATGCCAACTTTTTTTTGTTCATAACTACTTCCCACCAGAGGTGGTTTCAGCAGGTTCTGACCAGTTCTGGAGAACCAGTAGTGGAAATTTTGAGTAGTTTGGAGAACCAGTAAATACCACCTCTGACTGGCCCTAGCCCCATCTATTCTCTGCCTCCTGAGTCCCAGCTGATTGGGAGGAAATGGGGATTTTGCAGTATCCTGCCCCGCCTACCAAGCCACACCCACCAAGCCATGTCATGCCCACCAAACCACATCCACAGAACCTGTAGTAAAAATTTTTGAATCCCACCACTGCTTCCCACCTGTATTGTGATTGGGTTAAAGAGCTTGCTTTGCAAGATAAGATGAACCAGGAATCTGAATTAACTCACTTATCCAATCTTAAGTCTTAAGTAAAGGGGAAGTCAAGATCCCAGAGGCAATAATGAGATAACCAGAATTCCCAAAGAGTCCAGAAAGATTCAAGTGATCACAATCCTGCAAAACCAGTAGTCAGAAATTCATTCACTCTCTATCAAACCTGAATTTGGTAACTATGCAGCCTGAACTTCCAAAGCCTTTTTTTTTAATCCCAGTACTATCTACTCATCTATTCATCATGCACATAGGAACTGAACAGGGGTGGGTTCTACTTACCTTTACTACCGATTCAGAACGGGATCATGTGCGTATGCTCGCTTCACTCGTGCGCATGCTTTCCTTCTGTGCATGCCTTGTTTCTGCGCATGCACAGAAGCTTCTGCGCATGCACAGATCACCGATGACAACATCCGGGACAGTGGACGGGGTCTCCCACCAGTTTTACTACCGGTTCTTGTGAACCGATCTGAACCGGGGGCAACCCACCACTGGAACTGAATCAGCAGAAAGACATACCTATTCAGCTGTATTCATAATGGCATTATAATGAGTTCTTTTTGGGAAATAGTTTAGGCCACAGACTAGGAAACTTGACAAAGTTGCAGACTTGTCGAACAATTGAATTTATTGTTCAAAAATAATTCTTTATTCTGAAGTACAGTTGAGGTTATATTCATTTCTTTTCTAAAATGTGCTGTGCATTCTACAGGTTTACTTTGACTGTATCTACTGTTTCTATGAGTTTCTATTAACTTTTCTTCCTCTCCCCCTTTTATAGGAGGTTTGAATTACTCATAGATGTGTTAAATACAAAACTTAGCCTTGTCCTGGCTGTGGATGTACAAAAACTAAAGTTCTCAACCTGAGTTGAGATTTGGCTGCCTTGATTACTATTTGGCATTTACCACACTTTTTGTCCAGGTATCATTTGCTCTGATCTAAGCTGCCCTTATGATTTTGGCATTTTTTTTTCCATCTTCTGGGAGAGAAGGGGCAAGTTAGTTACAAATTCTGGTTAGCTGTTGGTGCAGCTGAAAAAATTGGTGTGGCTGCTTGGCACTGCTTCCCTCCTTACAATTTAGCCCCACTTGAACTTCTGAATCAGTTCTCTCTTCCTCAGCACTTCCAGTTGCTCTTCCATGTCTTTCAAGAAGGCAATTTTGCCCCAGGCATCTTTGCTTTGTTGGAGTATTGTGTTTTTTCCTTCACTCCAACTCATATGCAGATACATATATCCCTGTTGTATCCACCTCCAGGTAGGGAAAGCATTACCTTTGATATCTGGAGCATAGCACAGGTTCAGATGACTCACTCCTTGAGTGGATAAAGGAAAAAGTTAAGAAGGGCCCACATACACTGACTGCTGTCAGGCTCTGAAAGAAAAAAATATATCCTGCATAATGGGGCATGACATATACACACACATACACGCACACGAATACATAGAAAAATGTAGAGAGAAAGAGAGGGAGGGAAAGAGGGATATAGAAAGTGTGTCTCTATCTGTATGGAGGTTGGCATTATGATCCTTCCCATCCTTAAGGACTCCCGGTCTAGAACTGGGTCAACATCCGCAGCAATTAAAAGAATAAAAATAAGAGAAAGGCTGAGGGAGGCATCATTTATATATTATCCACGAGCTCCTAAGTCAATCTTTCTTCCAACATAATTATACTTGGAAACACTATCACATATTTAAGGAGTATCTCTATGCATATTAATAATGCATTGAGGGATTGTAAATCTCTATTTTTATTGATGCTCTCATCTCTCACAGTAGGTCTTTGAGTTCAAAACATTTTTATAGTTGGCCCATCTTATTCCACCACATTCAAGACATACATTTTGGAATCATGATACTAAATCATAGTAATAAAATTAACACTTGTGTCAGTTGAGTAATAAAAAACCCACAAGAAAAGCAATGCCAGTAGTATAGAAGAATCATGTACTCTGGCATTGTTCCTTTTTATTATAGTGGGATTATTCTGCTGAAAGCGGATGGATGAATGTGCTAAAATACAAATCTGGGCAATGTATGGAATGTTAGGACATTTTGTTAAATAATGATAGCACCTGCCAAAGTGACAGACTGCCAGTTCCCCAAAGGACATTCACAGTGTTAATGGATCCAATATTATGCCTGCTATCATGCCAGGACCTTCTGCTCTTTATTTCTCACAGTGTCTTTCTTAACGCCATTCCAGTTTAAATTACTCAATAATATCTCACTGCATCTTACATTTCAGAGATATTACCAGGACATTATGCAGCTGGAATATATGATTTGGAGGTTAATAAACAAAAGCCTAATGAAAATCTTTCATCTGATTTGTCCATCAAATAAAATGATGCATCCACACAACTAATAGTTCTTAATAAAAAAGATCCTGCTGTGCCCAACAGCTTTCTGAAATTAACCTGGATTTTTTTTTAATGCCATAAAATAATTGCTGTATTTAAAGAATAAAGTAGAACGGTGTATATACAGTGCTTTGTTTATACTGTATATGCATTTGAATTTCTGATGCCTTATTAGTAATTTCAATGAAAAGTTTCCAATTGATTAATTACTTGATATTATACTAGTTCTTTATCTTCATTAGCAGATCTGAATGTTTATGTGTGAGTGCACATTTAAGAGGTGTATTACAGATTATGCTGTCAGTTTATATGCCTCAATTCTAGCAATCATTTCCAGCTGATTGGTCTCCAGACAAGGAAGGACACAGTGGCTGCTTACTGCAAATCAGGTCTTAAAAACAGACTTCAGATGAAACTCTTGATGTGTTTTCTATGAGTTTTAACTCAATGTAATGAATTAAAAAATTCCTTTAGATATTATTTTTAAGGAAGAACATAATTTTGAAGACATTTTAATTGCTGGAGAGTAATATTCTTGTACGTATTGAGCTACAAGGCGGCCAAGGAAGCTATGGTATGGTATGCTCTGCTGCTTTCCTCAATCATCTCTCTATTATCCCGTAGCCTCTATGGCTTTCCTTGTTTTAATTTAATCCCAAAATAAGACATTATTAAAGAACTTTTCCTGAGGGGATTATTTAAACAGAGGTGCTGCTAAAGAAGTTCTTGATAAATCACATCCTTTAATTTTTTGCCCATAAATCTGGTGGAGATTTTCAATAGGTCAATTATATCCAGATCTATTTAAAGTTTCACAACCATTTTTCTGTCATGCATATGAAAATGGCTGGAGAGAAAGTCTTCTGTTCAGTATTACTTCTGCTAAACGGAAATAAATAATTATCCCCAACATATTGGAAATCCTGTTGTGTTACCATAGTAGGCTAATGTGGTGGGAAACATTTGTTGCTAATCATTTAGCTGCCCACTACGTCCTCTGATTTGCTGGGGAGAGTGGTGGTGATGGAAAAAGGACTTTGGAGAGTGGATTGAAGGTTGCCAGTTCATTTTCAAATGTTATTTACTTATTACCAAAACTTACACATAGGGTCATCTTTTTGATTGCTAGCTTTCTTTCTGTTCATCATTACAATCTTGGGACTATTTTTTTCTGAATCCCTGAACTGATATAGTATGAGTAAGCTGTTGTTTAACAGTCTTGAGAAGAAATTTTGCCAATTATTAATTTGGCTTAAAAGTTTTTTTTTTTAATCAAAGATATACACACAGACACCCAAAATCCATATATTACTAAAACTCTGATTGTCTTGACCTTTAACTGGGTAAAATGATGCATATGGCAACATTTTTTTAAACCAGGGTACCCAAAATTTGCTAACGTACAGAATATGTCCAAAATCCAATGAAATTTGGGGAAGTTGTGGCTATTTTAGTGCTTCTGGCTGTTACTGCACTGCTGGTCACATAATCTTCATTTTCAATGAAGTTTCATTTTTCAGTTTTTGGGTAGTCTTGCAATCCCTTTTTCTTTACCTGCCAGCAGAGCAGGGCAGGGCAGAAAGATTTCCAGTGACCCCAGCCAGCTTCCCATAGGGAAACTTAATGGGAAAGCTGGCATAGTTGCTTCCACTCCCTTTTTGCCCATGCTTCACCATTCTCCCAAAGGTGCTTTTTCCAAGAGGCAACTGGACTTTCTAGTTTTTCTTTGAAGACATTTCACTTTTCATCCAAGAAGCTTCTTTAGCTCTGAAGAGCTTCAAAGAGAAACCAGAAAGTTCAGTTGCCTCTTGAAAAAAGCATCTTTGGGACAGCCATGACCTGGATGATTGAGAATCTCCATAGACATTTAACCACTCTGTTTCTCTATTTAGGTAAGAAAAGGTGACCCAATGGTACATAGGTTGTATAGTAATAATATAAAACTAAAAAAAGAAAGAAACAATAACATGATGTTTCAATAAACATTACCCAAGGCTAGATTTCTTCTAACAACAGGATGATACTGTAATCTCAAATCTCTACTTGGTCTATTAATTATCTGTGAACTTCTTCACAGATAATTGTTCTTAGCAAAATTCTTAGTAGTTATTCATAGAACCTAGCTTGCAATCCTTTAGAAAGATCAACATGGAAGTATATGGATAAATTTTTGTTTTAGTAGAAAATTCTTATAGAAGCAAAGCTATTGTTTTGAATAACAAAACACAATTCATCACAGAATCAAAGGCCGGTAGGACCACACTAAGTTGGATTTATTTCATTGATGAGCAACCTTCTATCTTGCTTATGAATATGGAATGTTCCCCATAAAAGAGCTTGTGATGAGGCCAAGAATGTCAACCCAACCTAGTCACAGGTGTACCAGCCCAGACAAGGCAGATCTATACTAACAACTCATGTCAATGAGAATCATAAAGTTCCATGATTTCAATACTAATAATGTAGGCAGTGGGTAAAATTGTCAGCAGGTGGGTGTCCAAGAACTGAATCTGTGCCCTATGCTGGGGGGTGGGGGTGGAGGCTGTAAAACTAAATCCCATAGGATTCCAAGGTGCCATAAGGACTTGAACTGGTTCCATGATATTAAAAGGGGAAAGACTATCCCAAAGAGCCTAAGAAGGGGAAAAATGTGAATGCTTTTGATCATGCATTACTGCTATGAAAGTAATCCTCCCCGCTCATTTACTATGGCAACAGCATGTACAAATGTTCCATGGCTGTTTTTTCTAGCCATATGCATACATAAACCTTGACTCCTTACCTGAATTGCTATACCGCACACCTTTAATTGTGGCCATTTCTAATTCACTGCTTAGTTATTCAGGTGGTGATTTTCCTCTGTCACCCTAACCAATAATAACTGCTAATGCAAACATTGTTGCTTTTGAATTGTATATAAGTAAAACTTTAATGCAATTAAATACTTACACTTGTTATCTTGTACATGTTTGACAAACTAAATAAAAAAAATCATTAATGTTCATAGCTGGTAATAATTTCCAATGAAATGAGGAAAGCAACTTTGTAAAGAATAGTACAGGATTAATTCCTTCCTTGCATCTGTTTTTACACAAAGGGAAAAAAATAGTCCATCTATCAAAAGCGGTATTGTTGAAGACGGAATAGGAAAACAAGTTAAAATAAGCAAGACAATAATAAGACAATATCTATCCACACTAAATGATGTAGTTTTGTTTAAATACCAGATTTATGCTACTGGTCACAGTCAGTATTTCCCAACCACGGTAACGTCCAGTCTTGTACACCAATTCTCATAATTCCCTAGCTAGAATGGCCATTGCTAAGATTTCCTTCCAAAAATTGGTGACATCCTATCTTTTTGTTTGGGCATTTGGTTATTGTTTCATGAATACTACTTAAAATATATTATGAACTGATTTGTTGAAAATAAATTTCTGCTTCCTTAGCTTCTGATACTTGCAAATATTTTTGAACTGTTCTGAGACAATTAGAAATCTAATAACATTATTTTATTTTTACCCAGGTTTATGAGTAGATTTAAAATAAACCAGAGCCTAGAAGAAAATGCTTTTAAAGACTCTTAGATGCTAGTAATGTAGTAAGAATTGGTATGTGAATTAAGTGCGGGGGGGGGAGAGGCTTGCAGTTACTGTATGAGCTTGTATGAGCAAGTTCAAAATTGACATCCAACTGAAGCATTTTGTAAGAGCTTACTCTTTCCTTTTGCCTAATTTTCCTTGACCTTGAAGGATAGGAAGAAATCAATCTATTTAAGTTCCAAGGCCAGCTGGTATATACTGCATGCCTCTTGATGACCCCTTTCAACACAATCTCTGGCCAGACTTCAGCATGACTTATTTTTCGGCTGCCTACTGCCAGCCTTTCTGATGACAGGAAAACAAAACACACACAAAAAAAACCTCACTGTAAGACTGAGTTTCCAAAATTGGATTCTTATTTCTGAGACACCTGGCATTCTCTTCTGAGCACCATAGGACTTCAACTTTGCAAGATTTAATAAATTATAGGAACTACCTTTATGTTATATATTTCTATATGCATAATATAATAATAATAAAATGATTTCAATGGGGTTTATTTTTCAATATTCCTTTCTTTCCTTGAGTGTAGGGGCTGGGTTTACATGTTGTGCCTGATAAATAAAATATGAGCAGAATTAAATAATTTAAAAGCAATTGCAAAGAAGTATGCATTTACAGTTCTGAATAGTAGTAATTAATTGCTTCAAGTGTTTCAGAACAGTTATTTCTGTCTTCTCATAAAAACAGTACCCACGCACTGTTAGATGTGCTAAACTATATTTCAAACTGTCTTCAAATTATTATACTAAATGAAAAATTTGAAGATATGAAGGTACCTAGGAAATTTGGCCATTACATATTATTCAGTCCAAGTGGAGGAACACAAGAAGGATTCTTTATTCCAATAATCCACAACAATAGTTAGCATACAACTAACTTTCAGTAAACCCCAAATCAATATGTTACACAATTTAAACAGGAAAAGTCATGAAAACCAGATAAGCTTTATTATGATGGACTGGATGAGAGCTAACAAACTGAAGAATAAATCCAGAAAAGAAAATGTTGATTGATAGTTCCTGACTCTGGATCAGGGGTGAAATCCAGCAGGTTCTGACAGGTTCTGGAGAACAGTTAGTGGAAATTTTGAGTAGTTTGAAGAACCAGCAAATACCATCTCTGGCTGGCCCCAGAGTGAGGTGGGAATGTGAATTTTGCAATATCCTTCCCCCAGGAGTGGGGTGGGAATGGGGATTTTGCAGTATCCTTCCCCTGCCATGCCCACCAAGCCACACCACGCTCATCAAGCCACACCTACAGAACCAGTAGAAAAAAAACTTGGATTTCACCACTGCTCTGGATGAATGAAATTACAAGTAGAGATGGTAATTAGTGGGTGCAATTGGAATGACGCTAACTGAAACTTATAGAATGTGTGACCATCTGTACAAAAGTTATTTTTTCCTTCAGCAGTATGAATTCATAAGGGTGAGACCAGCTAAATTTTTTAAGAATGATGAACTTGTGACCACCATTCTCAGAACAGCAATGTAGATAGATGTGTGGCAAGTTTAATTTTTTTCTGATCAGAATCAAAACACAGAACCAAAAATGGGTGCTAATTTATATTGTTCTTCCATTGTTTGCAACCACAAACAATTCTGTATCATCTTGTTCCTATTTTGAATTTGCTCTCTATACCAATCTTTAGTTCCGATAGTGACATGTCTTCAGTGGTGGGATTCAGCCAGTTCGCACCACTTCGGGAGAACCGGTTGTTAACTTTCTGAGCAGTTTGGCAAAATGGTTGTTGGAAGAAATCATTAGGGCAGAGAACCGGTTGTTAAATTACTTGAATCCCACCTCTGCATGTCATCTAATCGGCTTTGGAATGAATTATATTTATGACATGAGGCTAGCAATGATTGCATTCCTGCTTATAAAACTGAATGCCAATCAAGAGCAGATAATTTACACACTATGATATTTATTATTCATGATGCATTCAACTTTATTTCAGTCAAAGACAAGCATTTAAAAAAAACCAAAACTATAAATGATCAAACAACATTTTGATGAGTTTTCCATGTATGGAGGTATGGTATTCTAAGATACTACTATTAATGCTAAGCTAAAAATACATAGAACTAACAATAACCTAAAAACTAAGAATAATATTATGGTATTTGAAAGGCTAAATCCCTAAAATTAAATGGCAGGAATCTGAGAAACATTATTAATTCTAAAATTGAAGCTATCAAACATAGTTAAAAGGCTAACCAGATCGCTCTATGTATCCCATCAATGGAGTCTATAAGCCCAGGATACTTTGCTATATATTGGGTATACATGAATCAAAGTTTATAATTCAAATAAAACTGTAATAAAATGAAATTTGAGTGATAGATTCCGCAGCACCTATGTAATAAGAAATAGGATGCAGAAGGTTGTGTACATACATACATACATACATTATGATAGAATTTAAATGTTAACATTTAAATGTTAATTTAAATGAGGGTAGTTGAGGCTTATCTAGTCCATCATGCACTGTATTAATAAATACCTGTTTGGCCAATTCATACCTTAGAAATTAGAGCTTCTTCAGAGAATCCACAAAAGTGCAGTTTTTTGATAAATAACTTCTCCATTTGAACATTGAAATTATCCACTAGTGTTAAGGGGGAAAATAAGCCAATGGATAAAAAAATGTAACTTTAACCAGTATGGAAATAAGATATCCATATCTTAGTTCTGATTTTAATTACACCAGCTTCACAATGGAGGATTAGATTTGAAGCATAGTGGAGAAGCTGAAAGATACTTTGCAGAAATTTAGATTACACCTTTTCCAATCTTAAACAGTTATCTTAAAACCTAGCTGCATACCCTGCAAGAGGTTGAAGCATATTTTGGCCGAGAATAACTTTAAGGTGGCAGGAATAAAGAAGCTACACATTGATCAATAGAAAGTTCCAATTGCCAAAGCTTTTTTGGGGCGGGGTGGGCGGGGGGAGAGATGGCATTCTGAACTACATAGTCTAAATGAGAACTTTTACCACCAGAGGCTTGAAAAATGATTCTATTTGAAAGTCTTGGTTTGTTCAATTATATTCCATTTAGCTGCCACCTGTGAGATTTAAGTCATTTAGAAAATATTAGGACTTTTATATTTTTTTCATAATTTATTACTCATTCTTCATCCTTTCAATAAATGACAAGGGACCTCAAAGCCCTTTTAATTCAAACAAGGTCTGGAATAAAAGAACATCTTTGATGTACATAAACATAGATACACATCTATGAGCAAGATTTGGAAATAAAAAAAGCCATTATTGTCCTGATGGTCAGCCAAGAAGTTATATAGAAGTTAAATAGCAATGGTTCCATTCTGCAGTCTTGTCCCATTCCACTTATCTAACTGCTTTGCTTAAAGCGGGCCTGGTAGCTTAGCAGACTAAAAGCATTGTGATTAACACCAGCTGTCTGCAATTACTGTAAGTTCGAATCTTACCAGGCTCAAGGTTGACTCAGCCTTCCATCCTTTCTAAGGTAGGTTAAGTGAGGACCCAGTTTGTGGGGGAAATAAGCCTACTTTGTATAAATATACAAAAGTATGAAGGCTATTGCTTAACGCATTGTAAGCCACCCTGAGTCTCCGGAGAAGAGCGGCATATAAATCAAATTAAAAAAAAATAAAATAACCTGTTGCAATGAGTCAGATGTTTAACTCAGAAATTTTGTGAAGCTTTTATATCAGAAGCAATAGACACCTATTTAAATGCAGAATTGGCAAGTTTGTCCCATAGCATAATTCTTGATCTATGTACTACTAAAACACTCATTGTCCTGACCTTTAATTGCATGAAATGATGTGTCAGAGGGCAACAGTTTTTGAACCAAGGTATCTCAAAAGTGCTCACTTAGAGAACGTGTCCCAAATTTGGGATCAATGACTCTTGAGGGAAGAAAATTTGGAAAAGTTGTAGCAGCTTCAGTGTTACTAACTGCTGCTGGGTTGCTGGGCTACTGCTGAGATCATGTGATCTTCATTTTCAACATTCTGTGTCAGTTTTCCAGTCACTCTCACAATCCCTCCCTCTTTCCCTAACCTAGCAACAGCCATTTATCTGCCTGCTAGGAAGGGAAGGGGAAGGGGAAGGGGAAGGGAAGGGGAAGGGGAAAGGAAAGGAAAGGAAAGGAAAGGAAAGGAAAGGAAAGGAAAGGGAGATTTCTAGTGCTCCCTGCCAGATTATCATGAGGAAATTCAATGCGGAATGTGACAGGAAATTGGAAGTCACTCCTGCTCTCACTGTTTTTTTGGGGTCCACCTTTGTCATTCTGTTTCTCTGTTTATATATCAGAATTTTTTAATATCATTATTTTCAGAAATATATCTGAAACAATGACCCAACAGGGCCCAGGTTAGCCAGTATAAAAAAGAAAGGGCTGATCTAAAATAAAAAAAACAGCATATAAAACTGATTTTGCTCTAGTCCAGAAGTGTCAAACTTGTGGGGTCACTTTGCATTCACTTGACAAATCATGACTTTTTCCCCCTTTGCTAAAACAGGGTAGGTGTGGCCAGTGTGTGACAGTGCCTATGGGCCATGAGTTTGACACCCCTGCTCTAGTCACATACTTCTCTACTTGTAGAATGAAAAGTTGATCTAGGAGAGAAGTCAGCTCTAAGCTAGCCTGTTTCTCTGCATGGATTCTGCTTTCAGCCATTCCATCAATTTTATTTTTTAGAAGTTTTGCATATGGTTTGCTGATGATACTTAATAAATAAACTGATTTGATGATAATTAGCTGGTAAGTCTCCTTTCTCCTTTTTTTTTTTTTACATAGGGATCATTATTGCTGAGGTCTAATCTTTTGTAAACATTGCAATCAGATCAATGAGAAGACCAGGACCAGGATTTCCTATTATTGTTTGTTTGAATAATTTCTGCTGTTAAATAATCATTACCTGGCACTGAGTTTAAAATGGTCAACTATTTTTTTTAATTTCTTATATTATCTTTTCTTCAATTGATTGATTGCTTACGTGCCATCAAGTCACTGTTGACTCTTATTGACTACATAGATAGATGTCCTACCTGATATTCTGTCCTGGTTCTTCAGGTGTTACAAAAGTACTTCCATTTTCACTGTAACTGAGTCCATTCACTGTGCTGCTGATCATTACTAGTCTTCTTTTTTGTTTCACTTTTTCAGCATTGGAGGAGTTTCCAAAGAACTAGGTCTCTGCATAATGTGTCTGAGGTAAGATAATTTGAACCTGGTAATTTGTGCCTCTAGTGGTTTGATTTGTTCAGTAATCCATTTCTGTGCTTTCTTGGATATCCATGGCATTCTCACCAAAGGACAAAATTCTTCTTATCCTCTTCTTCAAAATCCATCTCATTTCCAAAGAGTCTCACAGTGAATATCATTCCCTGCACTATTCTGATTTTTGTAGACACATCAAGGGCAGCTCAATAATTTTTCATGGATGCTCTACCAATTGCTAATCTGCAGCATATTTTTTGACATTTTGTTCTTTTAGTGTTTATGGTCAATCTAAAACAAAGAAGCTATCCATCACTTTCATAGCTATCATATTTTCATTGTCAGTTCTAAACTTGGTTGCACTATTTGTTGTCATTATTGATCTTACCTTATCGTTCTTTAATTTTTATTATTAGATCTTGCAAATCCTTCACTTTCAGCTATCAGGCTGGTGTCCTCAACATAGTACAGATTATTGACATTTCTTCTTCTAGTTTTAAAACTATATTAATCTTCTTCCAAACCAGCTTCCCTTAATATATACTCAGCACATCAGTTAAATAAATAAGGAGACAGTATGTAGCCTTACTTCTTTGACAACATGGAGCCAGTCTATTCCACAATGTTCTTCTCATAATAGACTTATAATAGAACATGTCTGCAAATCTTCCTTATGTTTATTAAAAACCCAAATTAGGGTTTTGTTAACTTCCAAGCAATCCAAATGAAACCAATTCTTTGAATGTAAGTTTATGATTTATAGTCTTTGGGGCTGAGGATGATGCGAGGAAGGTTATAGTAACTGAATTAGATTAGATTAATGACTTACATTTAACTCATCTGAACAATTAATTATTGCATTGTAAATTTGATGTGCTGTCTCAGTTCTCAGGAATTTATTAAATGTTTCTTCCTGTTGTGAGGATTATTTAAGCTGAGTAGGGAAGAATTCATTTCCTAGAGTTACAAGGCTTAAGTCAAGAAGCAACTTGTCAGACATCTGCAAGGATAGAATCTTTAGGAAATGATCACTGTCAGCTTGGCTGTCTATGGAACAGTTCTAAATGATGGGTATTACATTGTGAAACTCCAGTAAAATATATTAGGGAAGGTTTTGTGCTGGCCCACTATAAGAATTTTGCTGAATAGTCAGTAAGGTTATTACTGACTATTATTCAGCAAGGTTAGATACAGCTTCTAAAAACATGTTGTAGCAAACACACTCTACAGAATTTTCCCACCACCTTCTTGTGGTGGTTCTCCTCCTTCCTCTCCGACTGTTCACAGTTTGTGTTGGCAGGGGGGCAGAGGTTGACCTCGAGGTGCCTCGCATGGGGAGTGCCACGAGGGTCGGTCCTCTCGCCCCTTCTGTTCAACATTTATGTGAAGCCGCTGGGTGAGATCATCCGTGGTTTTGGGGTGAGAGTCCATCAGTATGCTGATGATACTCAGCTGTACAGCTCCACCCCAGACCACCCCAACGATGCCCTTGATGTGATGTCTCATTGCCTGGAGGCCGTGCGGGTCTGGATGGGGAGAAATAGGCTCAGACTCAACCCTTCCAAGACCGAGTGGCTGTGGCTTCCGGCGTCCCAATATAGTCAGCTGGTGCCATCGCTGACTATTGGGGGTGAATCCCTGCCCCCCACAGAGAGGGCTCACAATCTGGGTGTCCTCCTGGACACACGGCTGTCTTTAGAAGAGCATATGATGGCCGTGGCCAAGGGGGCTTTTTATCAGGTTCGCCTGATTTGCCAGGACTCGGGAGAAGGACGGTATAGAAATAAATTTATTTATTTATTTATTTATTTATTTATTTATTTATTTATTTATTCTTTTTTATGCATAAGAAATGATGGAACTATCTCTATAGCAGAGGTGAAAAGATGGTATATATTATATAGGATCATATAATCATGCCAATCAATTTATTGAAATCTCTTGCCATTAGCTTAGGTGCTGAGAATGTTTTGTTTGCAAATCACCAACATATAATTCTAATCTATTCCAGATTTTTTAAAAAAATATTAAACTGTGATTGTAGCAGGGGAATGTGTATACAAATAAGGAAGAAAAGGAAAATGTTTAACCTTAAAAGTAAGAGCCATAGCAGAGTGTTCAAAGGAGCGCAGATGCACATTTCCAAATTTTAGAGCAATAGAGACTTGCAAGCTTAGACATTTAATAATTAATATGAAATAGACACAGCTTGTTTAGTATCTGTCTCATATAGTGACCCTCTGCATTTACAATGGTCATGAAAAAATAACTTTGGGACCTATCCTTGCATTTGCAATTTTCACAGGTCTATAAAGCAAACGTAACCTGAAGTAAGATTGTAAACATCATCAGTTTCTTTAGCAATTACATTGTTTAATGATCAAGTTGCCAGTCCTGATTATGGTTGCTAAAAAAGGACTACCAGTAGTGCCTTTATTATAATTTCTTTCCAAATTTACAAGATAGGAAGAAAGAGAAGGAAATCATCTTTTCAGAATCTAAATAGTATAACTTCTCTTCCATCTCTTCGAGTCAGGCAACATATACGTTATTATTATTATTATTATTATTATTATTATTATTATTATTATTATTATTATTATTATTATTATTATTATTATTATCAAGACCGTCTTCTGCCACCGATAGCCTCCCATCGACCAGTACGCTCCCACAGAGAGGGCCTCGTCAGGGTGCCATCGGCCAGATAATGCTGGCTGGCGCCCCCCAGGGGGAGAGCATTCTCTGTTGGGGCACCTATCCTCTGGAACGAGTTGCCCCCAGAGATACGGCGGATCCCTGATCTTCGTACTTTCTGAACTGCCCTAAAGACGTTTTTGTTTCATCAAGCCGGGCTGGCCTGACCTACTCTTTTTAAAAAGAATTGTTTTAAAAAATTAGGGGTTTTAATATAGGGTTTTTAACTATGGGCCAAATTGATTTAATTGGATTTTAATTGTGTTTTAAATTTTGTATCTGTGTATTTTATTTGTTGGCTGTTCACTGCCCCGAGTCCCTCGAGAAAGGGGCGGTATATAAATATAATAAACTATAACTATAACTATAACTATAACTATAACTATAACTATTATTATTATTATTATTATTATTATTATTATTATTATTATTATTATTATTATTATTTATTAAACATGAAACTCAGTCAACTGATCATTTAAAAATGTGTCACAAATACCATTCACTGGTGCTAATAGTTGATACGGGTTGCTGCCAGTGTCCTAGGTATCAACCAAGTATCTTCTTAAAATATATGATGTTCTGAGTAGCACAGTTTTTTGCAGTTCCACTGATGTTATTGCAAGAAGCTGCAATTTCTTGATGCGTTTTGTAAAATTCTTGGACATGGTACCAAGTGCCCTGATGACAATGGGTATCACTTTTACATGTTTCATCCATAGCTATATAGTTTTGATGGCCAGGTCACAATATTTCGTGATTTTTTTTCCAGTTCTTTTTCTTCAAATCTGGTGTCTCCTTGTACAGTAATGTCAATAAACTGTACACTTCAGCCCTTGACAACCATGATATCTGGCGTGTTGTGTTCCAAATGATGATCCTGTATTTCTGTATTTGAAATTATTATTATTATTATTATTATTATTATTATTATTATTATTATTATTATCATCATCATCATTTAGGATGATTCTGAGTCAAAGCAATCAAGAAAGAATATCATGTTTTCCATTGGAAATCATAGTATATTAAAGGCATTTGCAGATGATTTGGGTTTCATTTTCAAAAATCCTATGGGAGAAAAAAAATTAAAGGAATTTGGTGTGTTAACTGGATTCAAAATTAATAAGGAGAAAATTAAGATGTGAAGGTTGTGAAATTAATAAGAATGTATTGCAAAATGGGTATTCAAATTAACTGAGAGTAGAGTAAAATACTGGGGAATTATTATGACTAATATGAACTGTATGTTTCTTTCTTTTTTCCCCATTTTTAATAAAAAGTCCATATAAAATTAGTCATCAGAACATGTTTGTGCCAGGTTTAGAGGAATATGATGATGACCACAGAATGTGAAATCACAAGAGACAATTTAACTAGCTTAAATTATAAAAGTTCACTGAGATCCAAACTAGATTTAAAGGGGTTTTATTTTGGAATGATTGCTGTGCACAGGATTTGGGAATCTGAGTTCCAAAACAGACATCTTTGCCTTTTGAAAAGGGCTACTTAAGTAGTTCTTTATAAGGAAATTTGTCAGCATTTATTCACTATATTGTATCTCAATAAATAATGGGAGATTCTGCTTCTAAAGAAAAAAATGCTGAGAAAAAGCAAAGATTTTCAGGTTTCTGTTGAAGTATTAATTATCATACTTCAACTATAAAGCAGAATGATGTTGGAAAGGTGAATTATCATCATCCTGACAAAGTACATTTGTCTTATTATCACAGAAAAGTACCTTTCTTCTCTCCCCACCCCCTTAAAGATACCTTTCAAAAGCATATGTGAACTTTACTGTGGTAAGGAGTCTTGGTGGCGCAGCAGACTAAAGTGCTGTTAAGTAACACCAGCTGCCTGCAATTACTGCAAGTTCAAATCTCACCAGGCTCAAGGTTGACTCAGCCTTCCATCCTTTCGAGGTAGGTAAAATGAGGACCCGGTTTGTGGGTGCAATAAGCTGATTTTGTATAAAAAGAACACCGCTTGGGGGGGGCGAAAGCCCTACTAAGCAGGTATATACAAAAGTATGAAGGCTATTGCTTAACGCATTGTAAGCCGCCCTGAGTCTCCGGAGAAGAGCGGCATATAAATTGAACTAATAAATAAATAAATAAATAAATAAATAGGCTATTGGTGTTTACTACTCATGATATCTTATCTTTAATAACAAAGGCAGGATACTTTTCAATATTAACAAAAGGCCTTTGGCAGTCATCTCCTTGCTCCAGCACAATTTCTAATGTTAGATATAAATATATTCCTTTTAATCTGATTATTTCTTATGGGAATCATGCACTTTGGGAATCTACACAAGTAAGACTTATTTTCTCCTGAATCTGTATTTACATCCATGGTATTCAATCTCTTTTATTTATTTTTGAAGATACATTTTCCTATGCAAAATTTTAATCAGATACTTAATGAAAGCAAGGTAAAACTCAGTGCAGCTAATAACACATAGCCCCAGTGAATATAAAGATTTCCTTCATTGACTCCCATGTTACTAGTCAATAGTTTTCTGTATCATTTAGTACTTAGTATACCACATCAGTACTATTACTATAGACCTGGGAATAACACTTGTTAATTGTCTGCTTTCTTTCCCTGCTGGCATATTAAACTTTAGTGCAGAAATATCACATTTTCCTGTAAATCTCTTATGTTTTCATTTTATTCTGCTTGTAAATTAAATATTTTTTTAAAAAAAATACTTTATAAACTCCTTAAGTTTTATCCCACTTGACTATATTATCAGAAAAACATTAATGCATAAAATATGTATTTAAAATAAACATATTTTATTCCCCCAATAATTTATTTCCCTTCCCCTCTGTCTTTCTATTACAAATTTTACATGAAAAATAAAGAGTTAGATGATCTTTGTATATTATGCTTTGGTATAACTTTCCATCAAGTTTCCATCAAAATTCCTGAATCTATTTCAGATACTAGATACCTCAACTTTGGCATGAATATATGAAAATGAAATAAGTCAGTTATAATTTCAGTTGTGAAATCTTTTGTAATTAAAATTAGTGGTTGTCTTCATTTCCACCCATTGGTTTCTATCGTATTGTTATCTGATTTAGCTCTACCTAAACTGTGCCTCTTATTTGGCTTAATATTTGTGCAATCTTAAAAATGTAGTCAAGCCAACATATCAAACTCCTGACTGCAGATAACAATTTCCTTTTGCACTAAAACTGGTACCCTCAAGGAGTCCGGCTGGCCTATCAGTTACAAAAATGATCTCCATTTGAAGAAATGTGGTAAACCTTTGGTAATCTTTTATCACTTAGTGTACAGAAATTCTAGTAGCAACAGGGGCTAAGATATTAAAATGCATTACGGACAATATTTCCAAAGTAAGAATAGGTAAGCATCTTCCCCAGCTCTTCCCATTACATTGCTGATTGATGGGTGATGATAAAATAATGGCAGATGTAACAAAATTATATCTGTATGCAATAATGTTGCCTCTACCTAGGCGTTTGCTATTCAGTGCAATTGCATACACTTTTCAGGGACTGATTATCTTTTCTTCAGAAGGTTCTTGGTCAATAAAAAGATGTCTAGAAAACCTTTTCAGAACCACCACATTTTTTTCAGGTAGAAAGAAAGTTGTTAGTCTAGCCAAATATTTTCCCCTTGTCTCCCTTTTACTCCTTTTTTGTTATCCTGGACCACTTCTTTTTTTCTAGTATCTGTCACAAATATCATTATTTAAACTAGCAATAATTTTATCGCAGACATAAATCTTCTATAAAATAAGGAAAACATTATCATAGTCCTTTTTTTTTAATCCAAAGTCACTCTGAAGAACTTTAGAAAAGGTAGTCATTCCTGAGCTTTCCAACACTATCCTTACTTTTGCTTATCCCAGAAGAAATATTTTTAGTTTATGGATTTGAGCCTAGCCAATGTGACATCCAAAAGTGCAGAAATCTATTCCATCAGATTAAACATGCAGTACACTGTCATAGAGATTGCTTAACATTACAGGAGCCGAACCATAGTCTTCTACCCATCTTAAACTTTGAAAGCACTAACTTTCTGGGTCCCTGAAACATACCTGCTTTGAAAAATAAGTCAGCTTCATCTGGTCTGTTGGATCCAGAATCAAATAAAGGAACAATATATCAATGCCCACCCTTTGGTATAATCTCAGCTCCTAGTTTTGGGATAATCCCAGCTTCAGGAAGCCAAAGAGCACACTGAGAGTCCAGGTAAACAGCAAAACAAGCAGCCATTGATGAAACTCACTATCTTCCTTCTGCAAGAGTTTGACGACCAGAACTGTGTGCACAAGTAGTCCAGCAATGAAAAGGAAAGACAATTCCAATTTCTCCTCTTCAGTTCAGAAACATTAACTAAGTTCTATTCTCCATTCCCAAGCAGTGTGACATCTAGGCAAAAGATGTTCCTTCTTAACAAATCTAACTCACGTTTTTCTTCCCCTTGATGTTTGAATATACAAAATGACACTCTTTGTAAATGTCTTTCCATCTATGGCAGGAAATTTTCAGAATTCTGCCTTTTTCTATCATGCAGAAGTCTTTATTGTTTTCTGAATTCTCCTTCTAAGAATCAATATTGCTTAAAGTGAATTGATATCATACACTTTTACCATTTCTTCTGCCCTTCTCTGACCTTCTGCTTCATCTTCTGAATAGAATATGTTACTCTGTAAACTCACAGATTATTAAATGATTGTCTTGTATTCTACTTTCAAATATTGACTGAAGTAAAGAAGAAACTGTTTTTGTTTGTTTGTTTGTTTGCTTGCTTGTTTGTTTGGTATATTATTAAATTCAAAGATTATATAATGAAGTGGGTGTATTTTTATTAATTATACTTTAATTCTGGAACTTTCACTATGATTGTTTAATATATCTCCAGTTAAGGTCCTGACAGAATTGACACTGTGGTAGACTCTAGTTTTTAATAGTGTGGAGAAATCACTCAGAGTTGTCTTGATAACAATAATAATAATAATAATAATAATAATAATAATAATAATAACAACAACAACAACAACAACAACAATAACAACAACAACAACAGCAGCAGCAGCAGCAGCAGCAGCAACAACAACAACAACAAAAATATCCCTGTTCCTTGGGAAGGATTCAGTAGGTCGACAAAAATGCCAAATCCAGTCTGAACATCTAGATGATTGTGTGGCAAACCACAATAACATAACATAACATTCAGAAAATTCTGGTGTACAAAAATGTGAGTGAAATATTAGCAAAATCCTGAATTATTTTTAGATGCTATTTATTAGAAGTGTGTACCTGTGAAATGATTAGGAAGACATTATTTGGATCTTCCCAAGATAAGATCATTCTGCAATTCAGTAAATTAGCCAAACACTCCCCCCACCCAAGTTTCCTGTGAGACTGGAAGAAAAATGTATCTGCCTCAAGAATTACATCAATTGTAGTGTTATGAGGGGTTTACTTAAGCAGCTGCCTTTTTTATTCAGACTTAGTGAGTTACTTTAATGAATAGTGGAAGGATACCATATTCACATGAGGTCCAAAGCATTTTTCACAAATAATTTTTGCAGTAAGTATTACATCTTTACTACTCCAAATTACCTGCATGTAGCCCGAGGTTATTTCATCACTAAAATCAAGTGATGCTTACCACAAGAAAAACATTGGTGGATATCATGGTATTGGAAACAAAATATTTCTTCCTGCAGTGAATATTTTCAAGACTGAATACTTTTTGTTGTTGTTGCTCTTCTGAAAAAATATTTTAATAAATGAAACCTGTTTTGATATATTTATCAAATAACTTCCTCCATTCTTTCATAAGGAAGAATATCAGCTGTTCATTCTCAGCAGCAATAGCAGTAATATTCAGAGAAGAGTCCCGAGTTTTTGCAACTTGCTGTTTGAAGAATAGAACTTTTAATGGAGTGATCTGAGAGATCTCAAATTATTAAAATAAAGTTTGCAAAAGATTATCTATCTATTTCTTAATAAAATAACAAAATGTTTTTCTCGATACATTTTCATAAGCAATGTAAAATAGAACAAATAAGATTAAAATAATGTAATTATTCTGTTATCTGCTTGCTTAGATTTTGATTTGATTATTTTACTATCTTCCTCAACAATATCCCTCTCTTAGGTTGACTTAGCCTTCCATCCTTCTGAGATCAGTAAAATGAGGACCCAGATTGTTGGGAAAAATATGTGGACTCTGTAAACTGCTTTGAGAGTTTGTAAAGCACTATGGAGTGGTATACAAGTCTAAGTGCTATTGTTATTACTATTATATATAAGCATTTATTGCTTAGTAAAAAGCACAGCACATGCCACCTCAGGACTGCAAATTTGATTCTTAACTTTGGAAGTTCAAATATGCAAAGCTAGTAATTAGTGTTTAAAGTAAGTGGCTGCGAATGATTATGATCTTAGTTTCTTAGGGAAGTTTATGTTGTCATCTGAAGTACAAATGTCCAAATATACAAATTTAGAGAATTTATCTCCTGTTTTCCCTGTCTTAAGGAGCTGCATACTAAAAATTTACTTTAATATCTAACAATAAGATTCTACATGACCTAATCTGAGCAATCAATCAATTCATCCTCTGTGCCTGCCTTTGTTTTTTAGTCTACTAGGAAATCAATTTAGTCTCCCAGATAGATGTGTGTATCTGTAAACTTAGATACTTAATTAATTCTAACCAATAGAGGGACAGCTGCATCTCCCTGTCCTATTTCCATTTAACAAAGAAACAGATTTAATTATTGCCACCTACTCTCCAGTGAATTGAGAAATAATTGTATAGGTGGGAAGAGGAGGGAATGTGGGAGTATAAGATTTGTGCCAGAATGTGAAAGAGAAAAAAGTGAAACAATAGATGGAACTAATCAGTTTTAATGAGTCAACGATGTTGAATCTATATTATCTGCCTGGGCATTCTACAGCACTTTTCCTAAAACCAGCTTTCACATGGCTCACCAGCTATGACAGATCTGAAGCAGGGGTGAAATCCAAAATTTTTCCCTACTGGTTCTATGGGCGTGGTTTGGTGGGTGTGGCAGGGGAAGGATATTGCAAAATCTCCATTCCCACCCTACTCAGAGGTGGGAATGCCAGAGGTGGTATTTGCCAGTTCTCCAAACTACTCAAAATTTCCACTATTGGTTCTCCAGAACCTGTTAGAACCTGCTGGATTTCACCCCTGATCTGAAAGATAATCGATTGATTCTCCTTTTCATATTTTGTGCCTATCCTAAAAGTATGTTGCTTTTTTCAGCAATTGACTGTATTACATCAGTACTTCCTCTCCCAAAATTTTATAACAATAGTTATACCAATTGTTATATTCAAAGCGACATTGACCATTCATTTAATAATTGCAGAAAACATAGGTGATAAGATATTGGTTTTCCTAAAAACATTCGCAGTGACAGTAGTTTTAAGTTTATGTAGATTCACATCATGATCTTAGTTAAGATAGCGACTCTTCAGATTGCATATGTACTATTGCTTTGGAATGGTGGATACATGTCCTGTCAAACTGCCTCCAAGAACTCTCTCAGTTAACCATGGCTTTTAATCTGCCCATAACTGCAATAGCTGAACATCTTTTCAGAAACATATTTCAAGATCAAAAATATGTATTTATTTATAAGTTGTTATTAAACATTAATGTCCAGAGCCTAATCCTTTTCTTCAATTTAGTTTGCATTATGTTTTTTTACAAGACATCCTGGATTTTCTTCAGTGTTTGGATCCATTCACTTGATATGAAGGAGGAAATGTGTGTGTGTGAGAGAGTGAATGTTGTGATGTTGTTGCATATACTTGCTAAGGCATAGACATCTGCTGATGCACTCCATTATAGCAAAAAACTGTTTTTTATACTAAACTAAATGTCTGTTACATTGGAGAATGCAAGTGGTTATATTTTAAAGTCCATATTGGTTTTAAACTAAGCTTTTTACCATCTGTTATCCTAATTCTAAATTCAAAAGAACAGACTTTCCTATTACAGGCATAAAAAAGAAAGATGATTTAAATACAGATGTATGTGAGAATGCAATGCTGCATTTAATGCAGATGAATGTCTCTGGCACTAAATGTGATTTTCAAGCAATATTTTCAGAAAAGGAATTGACAATTTTATTGTCACTTAACCTTAAGTGTGTTTCTTCCTGCTTCTGTCTCAGTATGTTTTTGTTAGAAGTCCCTAAAGCACACCTTAAAAAAAAAAAGACTTCTTCAAGTCTAATCTGTTTTTGCAAATTGTTCATTCATATTTATGTAATTTTGCATACATTTTCTCTTGCTATCCACATTTTAGATGTCATTTTAACTGGGCAGCTATCTCAGAAAACTACAAACTGCAAATGTTAGGTCCTCAGAATAGTCATATAAATCCTGATAGTGAAGGAAGAGACTGTTAATTTATTATAGCTCCCCCATAAAGATCATGGATTTTTCTTAAGCAAATTTCAAATTATGTGGAGTGAAATCTGATTTATTTGCAAGGCCTAAGGATGTTTATTTTTACCACTGTATCTTGAAGTTTAGATCCTTTGAGGTGGAAAATGCTTTTATAATTTTCATTTATTTTAGTTTCTCTCTCTTAATACTTGTGTCTTACATAAATAGTCATGGTAACTTTCAACAACTCCTCCCTACAAAACTTACGGTAATGAGTTATTCCCCTTTATTCTTAAAAGACAACACACTTCAAAGATAGTATTAACACTCCTTAATCTTTAAATAGCTTGGCTGGAAGCAAATTTGGTTAAGAAGTCCATTCCCTAATATGAGAGTAGTCTGAGGTGAAAATTCATCCCCTGGGAGACAACAATAACACTAGTTTAGACAGATGTTCCATTTAAGGAAGAAAGTGAAGGATTTTGAATTTGTCAGTCTTTTTTCTCTATATCCAGATATGACATTGTAAGTAGTTTTAGAGCAACAACAATAACAAAACCCTATTACTTCATACTTTAGCTCTATTAACTAATCAATTCAAAGCTGTTTGGGAGCTTTCAAAGTTTTCAGATGCCTTTCAGTGCTTTTTCTTATTATTTCACAGTATGTTTCTAGAGTCCTCCAATAACTTGTGTCACATCAGCTTTCAAGATAAACCCGAACAATCTCATACACCCAGAAATATACAAATACACTCAAGTCTCATACACCCAGGCAAATTACGTGGAACATAAATTCATCCAGACAAACAAAAGTAATAAAACAATTGATTTTATCTTTAGTCAATTATTCCTACAGTTAAAAACATAAATCCTGGAATATCTGTTCTGTTCAAACTATAATCATTTAGCTACTTAACTGCCCAACAATGTTTATTGTAGGTTCTAGTTCTATGTATCCCATTACTTGCATTATGCTTGAAGATTATCTGAACAAGATTTGCTCTATAGTCACAACAATTTTATGAGAAAATATTGGTAGGATATAAGCTATATTCTTTGTTTTATATATACTCTCATACTTTTATTCATATTTTCTTTAGAAGAACCCTGGATTTATGAAGAATTCAAAGCATTCAGTTTCAGTTAATTTTGCTAGTTTTTCATCTTTTAATACTCTTTTGGTTTGTTTGTATTTTCATGATTTATTGCTTTTAGAAAATTGTGTTATCCTTTCAGATATGTTCTCAAAGACAAGATTGAAAATGTTTTATTATTTAAATGATTAAATGCAGAATTGAAGCATCTTAATTTGTTACTTTTAACATTTTAATTGATGTTTTAAAATATGTATCTTACTGCTACAAGGAAAAGATACCTATGAACTCTTTGTTCTTTTAATAATGTTTCAGTAGCAGCCATATGTTTTTGATTTCAGTGATATCATATATCTTTCAAAGGGTAAGGAAAGTATAGCATTTTCTGACAGCTTCATCACCAGCTACAGCCTCCGGAACCTGAAAACTCCATCCAGAGGTCTCTGTAGGAGAATAAATTAACATACTATTTTCTTTTCCTTTGAAGCCCAGGCAAAAATTTCCCTAACTATGATTGAAAGAAACTTAAGTGTTCAGAATATAAAGATAACTATATTTTCCTGAGGGTGACCCACATTTTTACATGTAACAATTAGCAAGAAATAATTTTGTCCTCTAATCAGAGATTTTTAAAAATGCAAAGTTCACTAACAAATTAACAAGTTTAAGGCAAGTAATACATAAAAGAAAAAAGCTTGATCTGTAAAGAGCACAAATGGTTATTTTCTCCCAAAGTTTTTTTTTTTTTTTAAATGCTTCGATTGTGGTGATGATGAGTACATAGTATTCCATTCAGTGGTGGGTTGCTACTGGTTTGTACTGGATCGGGCGAAATGGTAGTGGCAGCTGCAGGAGGCTCTGCCCATCTGCCCGGATGCTTCTGCGCATGCACAGAAGCTTCTGTGCATGTGCAGAAGCACTGTGCAAGCTCACAAGCACATGCACATGCATGAGCAAGTGTGCATGCATGAGCAAACCAGTAGCAACGGGATTTGGAACCCGCCCCTGATTCCATTGTGATAGTAGTGATGCAGGGGGGAAAGATGGAGGCTAACAAGAACAGGGTTGCAACATTGTGATGCAAGTCACCCACCTTCTCTGCATCCTTGATAGTATCACATGCACCAAAGGTGTAGAATATGCAGCATGACACAGCAATATTTATTTCATAATTCAGTCACAAATGAGTAAAACAATAATGGGTAATTCAGTTTAAAAAAAAAAAGAAGCAAAGATTGACCAGGAGAACATAGGTATTATTTCTTACATATATATATAAAATGTAGTGCATAAAAACAATGTTGTGTTCCACTTTGATTTAGACTTACTTAGGATGGGGAAGTTATCACTGAGAACCCTTTTTCTTCTTCACACCCAAATCCCAATCTTACGCAGCAATCTTGTTGTTTACACAGGTTTAATTCATATACATTCCACATGTCAGCTGTGATAAAGCTATTGTATATTTTGGCCTCTGTAGCACAATCCTGGTAGCAACTGATGCTGGTAAAAAGATCCTGTACTCATGAGTACTGCACACATTGAACCCCAGGAGGTCATATGTAAGCTAGTTTTATCCTTATTGGAAATAATCAAATGTAAATAGTATGTCCTGAAGTTTGGATATGGGAAATGAACTCATGGCTCTTTGCACTTTAGTTGATGACTATATACAGCACATTAATGATCCAGGTCCTGGTGTTTAGCATTGTTTTTGGAAATACCAAAAGGTGTTTACACTTTGTCAAAATAAATAAATTTCCCCTCCACCAAGAAATGTACATATCTGTACATCTTTCTCTCTGAGAATTTAAGAGAAAATGCTTTCTCTCTCTCTGTGTATTTATTATTTATTAAGAATTTTACATACAGTAAGAATCAAATGTAGAAGAAAAAGAAAGTAAAAAAGAACAAGGTGCAAGAAAAGAAACTACAGTTATGAAATGTAATGACTTCTGACCATCTTTTTAAAAGATAATTACAATTTTACAAACTTCCTTGCCTCTTAAATTGTCAGATGTAAATGCCTTATTCTCTAATGTGTAAATAGTATATGAACGGGGTATCAGGGGTTAACTTATTCTTCACTTCTTAATGTATTCATAATTCACCACTCCCATATCTAGCTCCACCCATTGTATATATAAGGAGCTGTATGCATCCACTTCCTTGCTTCTTCTATCTGTGAATATTCAGTGAATATAGAATGCCTAATGTAAATAAAAGGAGATATATTTAAACCTTTAACTCTTGCTAAATTTATTGAGTCTGATCCTGAAAATATTGCAACAAGCTGGTAGCAGAGGATGGTTAATTGACTCAATAAATACTTAAAAATGTCTAAGAAAGATAGGCCCAACACCAGGGCATACAGCAAAGAAATGGAAACAGAACAAGAAATAATAGATGAAAATGATGATCAGGAGGAAATCGAAATAGAGAATAACGAACTCAGGTCAGAGATATTAAAACTATTGAAGAGCCAGAAGAATGATGAAAGCCTCATCGCGAACCTCCAAGATATGCTGAAGAACAGCGGAGCAGCGAGAGAGAAGCACATCACTAATGAAAAATCAAAAGACCCAAAAATAGTGAGTGATATGACTGCAGAAAAAATTGTTGTGAAGAAGAAAAACGGTGATCCCGCGCGAAATTTTGAATGGCAGCCATCTTGGTTTCAACAGACCTCCAGGGTGAGCGAAGCAGAGCCAATCAGAAAACTCAATTCAAAATTTCTGGCGCGAAAAACATTATCAGACAACGAAAACGAAAAAGAAGATTCAAACACCTCAGAAGAATCAGAATCAGAAAGTGAAGATGATTCAACAAACAATCAAATAAAATCAGCAATGAAAACGCTTTTTGCTGCATTTGGGCCAAAACTAAGAATTACTAAAAAGCTAACGAAGAAGCGAACGAGCAAGCCAATGCCTCAAGACCTGCCCGCTCCCATCCTGACTACGAGAGCGCCGACGCCCGAACCCAGAGAGCCCTGCCGATACCGCCCCACGCCACAGACCGAAGCAAGCACCAACGCACTCAAAAGAAGAGGAAGAGCAGCCGCCATCGTCAAGACTCCCAAGATCGAGCCAGAGACCGATTCGTCTGAGGAGGAGCAGAACGAGCGAGCCGCAACGAGGAGAACCTCTCACGACGACTCCAGGGAAGAAATGGACAACACGCATGCGCAAGACTACGCAGACGGTCCGGGAAGACATGAATTGACGAGAAGACCATGCAGGCTCGTTGCGAGCATCCCCACGCCGTTTTGTAACTTTCTGCATTTACGAGACCACGGACTACCTCAGGTTGTAAGTAATGGACCTAATAATGTCGGAAATTTACCCAGTGACTTCCCAAAGCTAAGGATAGATGGCATTAATTTACAAGAATGGTATCAGCAGCTCCAGGTTGTCTTTATGAAGGAAAACTTACTGTTTTTTATCACTAGTCCCCCAAAAAGACCTTGGACTCTAAAAATAGACTGTTTACACCATAGAGCATTTTTCTTATTAATATCTAGTGTATCTCCTGCAATGTATCACAGCATTAAGCAAAATCTGACTGTTTCAGAAATTATTCAATGCATGTTCAATTTGTTTCACAGTGACAGTGTAGCTACCACCACAAGGATGTCTAAAGATTTCTTTTCATCTAGGATAAAACCAGGGGTTTCCATAAGTGAGCACTTAATATCTTTAAACAAAATAAGAGCTGAACTGCATTTGAGGGGGGAGGTGATTTCAGACCAAACAATGAAAAGTGTTATTATCAACTCTCTTGATCCATCATGGGACAATTATATGTCACATTTAGACACAATCAATCTAGGATACTTATCCATAGAAAGTCTATCCAATAAATTAATAGCAGAAGACAATTCAAGAAGGGATCGTTCTAACAATCACATAGAACACAAACCATATAGGAAAGTAGCTTTCCAAGAAAAATATAATGAAACATTTAAATGTCATAACTGTGGATCCAGGGAACACAATAGAAGAGATTGCCCCAAAACTTCAAAAGAAAGACATAGGTCTGAATATAGAAACAAATACAATTATAGACAGTCTTCCATGGATAGACATAGATATAGAAGCCCACCAAATTACAAAGAGAATAGAGGGGGCAGAGATAATTCAAAGGATAGAAAATCTGGTTCACTGAATGGATTAAATAAACAAGACAAAACTAACATACAGCAGAATGAGAACAATAATTGGCTTATTGATTCTGGAGCAACTAATCACACCACTAATAACAAAAATATATTGTCTTCATTTGTAGAAGATAAATTTGTAATAAAGGTAGCTAACCAAGAAAAGGTTCAAGTATTAGGTAGAGGGAATGTAACCTTGCCTGGTCTAGGAAAAATAGAGGGGGTATTGCTAATACCTGAAATACCTCATAACATACTAAGTGCCATAAAACTAAGTAGAGATTCTGATATTAACATTGTTTTTTCTAAAGGAAAAGCGACTTTGGAGAAAAATAAAATAGATATAGGCACTGTGATGATTAAAGGAGGCCTACCTTATCTGATAACAAAGGAAAAATGGTTGCATAACATTGATTCAAATATGGAAGATTGTATTAAAGTAGATGATGGAAACATTAGCAACAGTGACAATGATGAATGTAAAATATCTCATGATCACAAAGATGCACACAATGAAAAAAAACCAAAAATAGGTAAGCCAATTCATGATGAGTGTGCTCACATCTTACATAGGAAGTTAGGACATGCCAGTTTTCCTGTAGTACAAAAAATGACTGAACACGCAGAAGGTGTTAAAATAAAAAATTGTGAAAACTATTTGGAATGCTCAGTATGTAAATCCACAAAACTAAAAACTAGCCCCAGGCCAAGAAAATCTACTAGATCAACCAACAAAATTTTTGATTTAGTACACATGGACTTAGTTGGTCCACTAACTCCATCAATCACTTATAGAAAACGTTACTTCTTGACCATAGTAGACGATTATAGCCGCTATGGATTTGTTTATACATTAAAACACAAAGATGAAACCTTTCAAAAATTTAAAGAATTTTATAAACGCATAGAAACACAACACAATATCAAAATAAAACAAATCATGACAGATAGGGGATGTGAATTCATGTCTAAAGAATTCTCCCAATGGTTAAAGGACAAAGGAATGTTACATTACACATCTAGTCCATTTTCTGCGTTCCAGAACGGGATTGTAGAGAGGAAGAACTCAACATTACAAACCATGATTAGATGCACATTGGAAGATGCTGGCTTAAGCAAACAATTCTGGTCAGAAGCTCTACATTATTCCAATTACACACAGAATAGAACCTGGTCCAGCATTGTAAATAAGACACCATATGAAGTGATGTATAATAGGAAACCAAAATTGGCACACATGCACATATTCGGAGTCACTGCAGACGTACACATACCTAAGCAATTAAGAAGAAAGGGAGAAAACGTGTCCAGAAGTCTCAGATTTATGGGATATGAGACAGGCACTAAAGGGTACAGATTCATTGATAATAATAACAAATTTATAGTCTCCAGAACAGCTGTGTTCCATGAACAGGCCAACTGGTCTAAAATACATCTTAATGAAATATTTCCAAGTAACAACAAAGATACAAAATCTCAAGAGAAAGGGACTATAGAAAAGCAAAATATCAACAAATATAAAAACAAAACCAAAACATGGATAAATAGCCAACACAAAATAAAGACAGACACACTAACAAAAAAGGAAGCAAGATATTTGCATGATAACAATAGTAAACCTGAAAAAACAATTAGAAACACCAGAAATCAGATGCCTAATAAATACAAGGATTATATAATGCATATGGATGGTGAGTCAACGACACCTAATACATATGAGGAAGTGTTAAAGCTCCCTCGTAAAGAAAAAGAAAAATGGGAATTAGCAATGAAAAAAGAGATGGAAAGCTTACAAGAATTAAATGTATTTACACCTGCAGTTGCACCAAAAGATAAAACAATTATTGGTACCAGGTGGATATATAAAATTAAGAACTTAGAGGGAGGCAATACCCTATACAAAGCTAGACTAGTTGCACAAGGTTATGCACAGAAATATCCGGAGGACTATACTGACACGTATTCCCCCACAGTAAGAACTGAGAGTGTCAAAACAGCTCTAGTGGTAGCATCAGCACTCAATCTCGATGTATTCCAATATGACATACAGACTGCGTATCTACACGCAAAACTAGATAAGGAAATATATGTAAGAGCACCTCACAGTCAATACACAAACAAGAATGAGACTTGGTTGTTAAACAAGAGTTTATACGGGTTAAAACAATCTGGTAAACGATGGTATGATTGTTTAGTAAAAGTACTTAAAACCATGGACTTCAATGCCACCACTGCTGATAACTGTTTCTTTGTCAAAAAGGGTGATGATTACATAGAATTTGTATTGATCTATGTGGATGACATTTTATACATAGGAAAACATAAAGAGAGAAGAGAAACTTTTGTGACTAAGCTAAGTGAACATTTCTCATTGAAATCTTTAGGCAAAGTAAACAAATATCTTGGTGTTCAAATTAATAAGACTAAAAGAGGATTCAAACTTACTCAAAGAGATAAGATCATAGAGCTCTTAAACAAATGCAATCTAAGTGATGCCAAACCTTGTGATACTCCTATGCAGACTGATTTTTTAAGAAATGCTGATGAATCATCCCCTGAATTCAAAGATAACACATTTTATAGATCAGTCATAGGTTCACTTCTTTATATATCTAATTGGACAAGACCAGATATCGCTTTACCCCTCAATTTATTATCCAGACATGTCAGCAAGCCAACAATGTACCACTGGGAAGCTGTTAAAAGAATATTAAGATATCTGAAAAATACACTAGACTTTTGTTTAATGTTGGAACCTAACGATAACAAAGAACCAAAGCTTACATGTTACGCAGATGCGGACTGGGCTGGAGACACCTCATGTAGAAAAAGTACATCTGGTTATATATTCCTCTTAAATGACTGTCCAGTTTACTGGTACACTGGTAAACAAGAATTAGTGGCCACTTCAACGACAGAAGCAGAATATGTTTGTTTATCTAAAGCTGCAAATAACCTTGTATGGTTTAATGATTTGATTTCAGATGTTTGGAAAAAACCTGCTTTGCCTTTTGTTATGCATGAAGACAATAAGGCAGCTATTGAAATATCTAGATCTGACGCCATTGGACAAAGGTCCAGACACATAGATATAAAATTTAAACATCTGAGACAATTATCTCAGGATGGATTTATTAAAGCAGTGCATTGTGAAACTTCAGAACAATTAGCTGACATATTGACAAAACCTTTACCTTCTAAGCAGCATAAATACTTAACTTCTAAGTTGTATGTTTTGTACTGTCCTGAATCTGAATGTGATTGGTGTTGCATAACGAATCGGCATTTAGAGGGGGATTTGTCAGATGTAAATGCCTTATTCTCTAATGTGTAAATAGTATATGAACGGGGTATCAGGGGTTAACTTATTCTTCACTTCTTAATGTATTCATAATTCACCACTCCCATATCTAGCTCCACCCATTGTATATATAAGGAGCTGTATGCATCCACTTCCTTGCTTCTTCTATCTGTGAATATTCAGTGAATATAGAATGCCTAATGTAAATAAAAGGAGATATATTTAAACCTTTAACTCTTGCTAAATTTATTGAGTCTGATCCTGAAAATATTGCAACATAAATGTTATACAAATCCCTCTTTACGACATCCACATTTTCAATCCTCAGCCCATAAATCACCATATTTTTTTTAATTCTTTCAGTAAAAAGTCCATATAAAATCTCCAGTCTTTTAAGAAAACATTTGATTTTTTTTTCCTCTGACCAAATAGGTCAGCTTTGCTATCTCAACAAATTAAGACATTTTCACAATTCATTCCTCCATTGTGGGAATTTAATTTTTCTTCCATTGTTGTGCATACAATAGCCTTACTACAGTTACCATATACAAAATGTATCTGCCACAAGTAGTACTTAGTTTCTTGTTCATTGTCCATGTTGAACTAGAAACTGTTCATTATTCCAATTTCTTCAGAATACTTATCTTTAAAATTGTTTGCATTATCATGTGAATTTGTATCAAAAATTTCTTAGCTTTCCCAGAAGTCCACCATGCATGATAAAATGTCTCTTCATGTTTTCCACATTTTCAGCACTTGTTTGAAATGCATCTGTAAAATTTTTTTGATAATCTCTGATATCATAAACCAAGTGATACATCATTTTATAATAGTTTTCTTTCAAATTATGATACATTGTAAATTTGATATAGTTACCCACATTCTCTTCAAAGTGTCCATTTATATACTGTATCCAAAATTAACAGCCAATTGTATCATGCAATATTTTATATGTCCATCTTCTCTTTCAAATCTTAACAATAAATTATGCATTTTGGCAAGTACATAATTAAATTCCATTTTACGTTTTTAAGTTACAATTGTCTTTTAGCCATTTTAAACCCTTTTCTTAACTGAATATATGAAAACTATATCCTTCTGCAGACAATTGGTTTTTTTTTTTTTGGAATCATTTTGAATTCTCCAGTCTCCTGTATTAATAGCTCTTGATATTTTAATCATTTCTCACTATCTGTTGTTTGTCATCTAAGAAATACTTCTTGTGCATGATGTGATTTCAATACAGGTAGTCTGCAAACACAACTGAGCACAAACTTTCTGTTGCTAAATGAAACAGTTGTTAAATGAATTACTGCAGTTGTTAAGTTAGAAACACTTTGTTAAGTTGAGGATTACTTGTAGACAGGTAACACATAAATTCATTTCTCTCTTTTGGGGAAGATTCTCCTTTTAAAGGCACAACATTTTAAGCAACCCTATGACTATTCAAACATATTCAAAGATTAGATGATAGATAGATAGATAGATAGATAGATAGATAGATAGATAGATAGATAGATAGATAGATAGATAGATAGATGATAGATAGAGATGGATGGATGGATGGATGGATGATAGATACAAATAAATAAATAATATGGATATGTTTAACAACTGTTTTTGTACTGAGTCAAAATTAAATCAAAACTTCCCTGAATGTGTGGAAAATATTGTAAGAATGTCTTATAGATGTATAACTCTTAAACCAATTCTAATTTCCTGGTTACTAATAGCTTTATAAAAGATATGGAGTCATGAGAAATTGTTCTCTTAGATAATCATCATCCAGAAGCAGCTTTAGTTAATATTTTTCTTTGTTTATTACCTTATGTATTTCCTTACATAAATTCTTAAGATAATTATACATAGAAACCAACGTATAAATCCAATAAAAATTCCATTTAGTTTAGCATTCTGTTTCAGACCTTAGTGCAAGCAAATGTCAGGGTCATTGTAAATGGTGGGGGAGAAATGATGAAAGAAATTCAGCCATTGTGATTCAAGCTCTCCTCTCCTTTATATATGCAACATCCTCATTTTGTTATTTTGATGAAAGCATCAGATCCTTCAACCAGTTCTATGAAACAGCCATCCAGAAATGTCTAGAAAATCTACACAAAGCATTGCTCCAGCATACACCATCATAGGCACTTGTGTGATTGGCATGTTAGTTTTGTTCAGATTTTCTTAGGACAGGAATATTCAGTCATCTAAATGTTCTGAATAGACTCTGTCCCCCTCTGCACCAGATGTGTGTTTGCATCCTAATATGTGTTACAAATCTTGCTAGAATTAGGGAAAAAATAATTCTAAAAGCAGTTTCTCATTCTTGCCAGCAAGGGGAACCATTAATTCCTGAAAGTTCTGACACTGATGGGAATTAAAACAATTCTGCATGTAAAAAAGCAATTTTCTCTGATTTTATGAAGATTGTGAAATATGCTTTGACACTTATCCTTGGAAAACTTGTGATATCAATCTTCCTTCACTCAAATATTGAAGGGTCTGGAAGGTGAGATTGAGGTTTATCTTTGTAAATATAAAGATGAGGTAGGGGAGATCCACAGTTATCCCCAGGGTGGTTAAAAAGTCAACTTGGCAGCTATAATCTTTTTTTTTTTTTTACTCATATCACATGTACACCCAGAAATGAATTATGATAGCACTCTTGAAATTGTTGAAAGGGTACATTCAGAAAGCTAATACGTTTTTAGCTTCTCAGAATGCAGTATACATAACAGTTTGAATATTGGGGGAAAACATGAAAATTCTAATAGCAATTTGACAAATAGAATCCATTACCAGAGTGGTGGTGGATTCTCATTCACTGGATTTGTTTAAGGCTAGACAGCCCTTTTCCATGGATTTTTACAAGGAAGAGAAGCTTGGTCTCAGTGGCATAGATTATATCTTACAAACTCTATAATTCTATAGAATCTATTCTTTTTTTCCGATAAAGTAAATATGGCAGCAATCTTTCTTTTTACTTAAGAAAGAAAGAAGAAAAACCCAAAGCCACATTTCTCCCCATTTTTTGCTTAATTTATTAAAGGAAGTGCATATTTGTTAATATTAAAATGTAAACTAAATGATTTTCTCCCCCACCCCTATCTGTATACAGGTACTTATTGTCTTATTTGTTACAAGCTCTTCCAAAATACCATTTCCAACATTACTGAAATATGTTTTTTTTTTCTTGAAATTTCAACAGTACAGATTATAGAGCAACTTGGGATAAGCAGAAGCTTTTCTGCTGCATAAATCACCTTGAATTTAACTTCAGGCAAAATTCATTGGCAACTTGATAGAATGAGAAATAACCAAATTATCTAGAGACTGTATTGAATCTTTTTAGTTATGATCACCTCTATCTTCTATGGGTTTGAATTGCAAAATGAGAGGTTTTTGACATATTATGCATTATATCGCAAACATCTGATGTTTTTGAAGTGATTAATTTGGAGCAATTAAATGCATCATTTAATTGGTCATTTTCTTGAATAAAAATATTTCAAAGCGAGACATCTAGTGAAAATATTAAACAACAGTTTTAAGAATTTCAATTATATTTATTTATAAATAATGAATCAATACATATATTAATTCAAAATTGCTGTGCTGATTATTTTATCAGCATTAAGGGCAGTCATGAATGGGAACCAAGTTTATTTTCTGCATAGTCATTTTTTTGGACTAGTCCTTTATCCTGGGGGCTGAATAAAGAGAAGGAGGAGGAGGGTGGGGGAGGAGGAGGAGGAGGGTAGGGGAGGAGGAAGAGGAAGAGGAAGAGGAAGAGGCGGCTAGGAGGAAATTTTGATCTGGAACCATCTATACCATCTTTACACTGTAGCTCATTTGATGCTAGCAGGTTCTGACTGGCTCCATAAATGGTGAACTATTATTTATCAGCATATCTTATTCATATGACTTTATGTGTTAATCACCATGAATATTCCTTAAAGAACTCTGAGTCTATATGGGCCTCAGTGTTTTTACATTTACTATATAACCAAACAATATCTGACTTTTTAGCATCTGGTTTCAGTACTGCTTTTGGATTACTTCAGGCATGCTGATGATTTTAAAGGTGTTTAACATATGATAAAAATTAAACCTCATTTTTTGATTCTACTTCCTAAACAAATATCTTCCTATTTTAGTCTCTTTGCATATCTAAAATAACATGTTAATTTAGCTTGATAAATATATCCCTATAGGTATAAATTAGTATATCAAAGGTGAATTCTAGTATCTTATTGCATTGTCATAAACTGAGTTTTATAATGGAATCAACAGGTACTGACTGTTATATTTTATTCTAATGTGATGTTTTAAGTAATGAGCTGCTGCTGTGATCTAATTTACTATGAGTATCTCTTGATAAGGAGTTTTTGGGGAGAAGGAAAATGTGTAAAAGCATTAATCAGATGGCCACTATTAAAAGAGAGGCTTCCAAACAACATCTCTCTTCCAGTACAATTACACAAATTAATTTATCTTCTGGATACAGCTATATGCAAATACCTCTAAGAAAAGATTCCTATATAATGCCAGCATCTTTTTTTCCCCAATAGATTTGCAACTGGTATTTTGCTTAAGGTGTCTCATTCACCACTGCAGGCTCCCTGTAGCAAAAGTTTAATATAACCAATTTGTCAATGTCCAGAATACTGCTAATCTTTCTGGCCATTGTCAGACTGTGAAAGCTATCATCCATCTATGTTGCAGTGTAGGAGAAAGATGAAGAGTTGAAGGCAAGTCATCAGCTGAAGATCAAGGTATCATTGTTTTCTTGAGTATTTCACATATACACAAAAATAGGTTGATTTTTCCCCCAATATTATACATTTGTTTACGTATTTCATGTGCTCAAAAACCTTAGTTTGTAAAGAATTATAGCATGCTTCTGAGAAACTTTAAATTTTCTTTAAATTAAATTTAAATTTTAAAGTGTTGTGTTCAACTACTTCAACTATCAGTTATTCATTGACTTTCTTAATGTTGCCTTTTTTGTGCATTGTTGGCACATTGTTATATTGTGTGATCTAAATGTCTGTCTGTGGTCTTTGATCTATAATGGTTATTCAACATTATGGAGCCATTGCCTAATATTGTAATACCAGATGAGAAACTTACCTGCAATTAAATCAGAACATTATTCAACTAGCAATTTACTAGATCTTTGGGTTATTGACCTTAAAGTCTTATGCTCCAAAACAACAGAGGGGGAGGGTGTGCCTCTTCTTTTCTTTCCTTCTCTTCCCATTTATAGTATTTGATTAAACCTGACAGAAATAGTTAAGCAGAATTTAATTCTTAAATCAGAGGAGAACAACAATCTAGCCAAAATGCTGGCATTCTGAAGCCTGGGAAAATTGTGGGAATGAATTGATTTCCTGTGGCACAATGTCGAGTAATTACTCAATAGAGATTTAAACTGAATGTTGCAATGCAAATCAAAGAGTGGGTAAGGTTGTGATGAAATATTGAGGAGGAAGAGATTAAATCTTATCCTTTAATTGGTGAGAAACTGTACCAAGTTTAGTGACTCTATTAAAATGTTCAGCAAGATCAGTATTTACAGATCAGAATTTTGGAAGTCACAAGTCCTATTCAAACATTCAATAATGAATTCTGCTTGAATGTCTCACTTCTGTTAATGGCTGCACCAAATATTGTATGCAAAATCTAACAAAATAATAGTAACGTTATGTCCAACTTACCTTCTTTGGTTACACCGACTTTAATTTGTTTGATGTTGGCTTATTGCATCTTGTGAACTCAAAGATTCAAGTCTACAATCATACCTGATAGACAAGGATAATGTGGGAATCCATCCAATGGGCTGAAATTAAAAATCATTGTTGAGCAAAATAGTAACTGATTCACTCTCTGTCACATTGTGCAGCTTGTCGCCACCTTTTTTTCCTTCCTTGCTTGGCAATTTCAGACTTATATCCTGTTTGGGATATATAATTTAATAGGATTTGTGAGGCTTTCATCCTGAACAAACAAAACAAAGTTGGATCCCTGGAAACTTTTGTAATATTTATTGAAGTGGTGAGCTGAAAGTGAAGCATCTTTCAAGGGAATATAATTTTTCTTGAAAGCCATGTTTGAAATGATTCATAACCTTAAAACAATTTGTGTAGAATTCTTTATTTAATATGAGATGTTTCTATTCAGCAGGTTGACACACTCACACATATATATCCTATAGGTTTATCCATTATTATTTCTTTATTGTAGAATTTTATCCATATTCTTAGCATATCTCCTTTCAGTAGCCCTTTGACATTTTTTTCCTCACTTACTAAGCAATTAGGACACCAGGTTTAAATAATTCTCTTCAAAGGTTCCCAAACATGTAAACATGTAAGAAGAGTCTGTTTAATTGAAATTATCTGATCCTGATTTCACTAAATGATAGGCTTTCTGGGATGGCTGATTATAACCCAAGGGATTTTGCTTTGTCTTAGGTTAGGACATTCTGTACCTTTTTAAAATCACTTTTTTCAGTTTTATTTAAAAAAAATTAAAAGGTGTATAGTAAAAATTATTGTGGGTGAAAACTAGCATTCTTCCCACTTACCTTAGATATATAGCTTTCAATCAATGTCTGGCTTTTCCTCTGCTAGAATGGATGACACTCTAATGATAGAACTGAAAAGTTATCAAATGTGTGTCACCACAGTTAGGCACTTCTAATAGAGTTGCCAGGTGTCCACTATTTGAGTGGACACTCCGCTTTTTTCACATTATGTTCACTATTTTTTTTCACAAAATAGTGGACATTTTTTTTATTCAAAAGCTTTATGATGAAATGGTACGTAATCTAAAGCTGTACAGTCTAAGAGAATAAGGATAGGAGAATCGTGTTTTGTCTTTTTTTTCATAAGTTAGAATGAGACAAAGATCAAATATCCATTGAACTCGATTCTCCGAAAAAATTAATGATGAGATTAAAATAAAAATATATTATAAAATTATGTACAGTTCACATTTTTAAAATGTATTGTAGCTTGTGTCGACTGACCTAAAATGGCGTGTTAAAATGTTTGTAAGAAAATATATAATTTAATTGTAATTTTTTTTTAATTTTTTTACTACTTAAACACCCCCCCCCCTTGTCCGCTATTTTTTGGAAGCAGACCTGGCAACCCTAACATCTAACCAAATTTTTCTGGGCCTGCAAGCTAAACAGGATTTGATTAAATATGGATATAACCCAGATAGCTATACAGGAAATCCCAGGGTAATCCTTTAGAATGAGAAGTAGCAAAAATGTCCCCTAAGAAAGCAATGGAGAGCTATTTTTCTATGTATGCCAAGAGAACTATATGGATGTATCATGAAGGTGTCAGTAATCAAACTATACAAATGCCCACTCAGAATCAATTAGGCATAAGATATTTGGGGTGAACCATATTAATGGTTCTTTTCCTACAAGAGGGCAGGAGGTGCCGCTCGATTTCAGGGAGACCATAATATAAGGTGACCAGACGTCCCGCTTTTGGCGGGACAGTCCCGATTTTTAGCAATTTGTCCCGCGTCCCGCAGCGTTTCAAAAAAGTCCCGATTTTTCATTCTGCCTCCTCAGTCCCGCTGCCTCTTGAGCCCCAGCTGATGGCTAGAAGAAAAAAAAAACTGTTTAAACTCTTGCCCGGGACTTCAAAGGGCCGCCCTACAGGCAATCAGTGTAAAGAGTTCCTGAAGCAGTTTTTTTTTCCCCTAGCTAAGCTGCAGAAACGAAACCGAAACCAGGATCTTTGGTGCAACGTGACAAAATGAGGCAGAGAGATTTATTTTTATTTTTATTTTTCCTCCCTAAAAAAGGTAGGTGAAAAACTGCAAACAATGGGAAATTTAGGAGGAGAGTTCAAGATTTTAAAACACAAAAGAAAAAAAAGCTGTATTTAACTAGGGAATTGTAATAATTGAGATACTATTAATTGTATATTGTGTTGAAAGCAGAAATGGTTAAGTTGTGGTTCTGAGGAATATATGGGAGAAATTATTTGGTTTATTATTATTGGTAAATATAATTAATTGATTTGTAAGAAATTGGATTGCATGGAAATAATTGGAATATTCATGTTCATATTGATTAATATACAAAAAGATAGTTTTATAACTAATTGATTTATATTAAAATGTTGAATTTGTATTAAACAACTGTATTACATAATTACATAATTAAACAATGTGAGGATGGATATAAAAATAGATGACAATGGGAAGGGGTATAATATAGAATAGAAGGGAAAAATTGAATTTGATTAAGATTAGAGATGAGGAGGAAGGGTAATATTGTTTTTTTAAAAAAATAGATGAATAAATATGGCAAAAAGGAAATATAGAAATTGTAAATTTAATTGAAATGACTAAACACTGTTTAAATTTGTGAACCAGCCAAATATTCTGTTCAAAGAAAATACATTGTATGTTTGTATATGTGTTTCTAATTATTGCTATTTATTCATATTTGTTCTCTTTTATTCTTTAAAGTTTAACAATTCATTCTTTATCTTAATATCTTTATATTTGCTTGGGGTTGGCTTTCTTCCCTTTCATCTTTTTTATTGTACAGCAATCTTTCTCCTCAAACCTACCACCTCTCTCTTTTCTTTCCTTCTTACTTTCTCTTCCCCCCACCCTCTTTTTCTCCTCCCTACTTCCTCTTCCTTTCTCCTTCTCCTCCTCTCTTCCTCCCTCTCTTACCCTCACTCCTACTCTAATTTCCATTCCTTCATCCCTCTCTATTGCTGTATCCTTTAATGCATATGGACTACTCAGAGGGCTGAAAAAGTTATTTTTGACTGGTCCTCACACTTTTGACCAGTCCTCGAACTTATGACTGTGAGGATGGTCATAAGTGTGAGGACCAGTCAAAAGTGCGAGGACCTGTCAGAAATGACTTTTTTCAGCCCTCTGGTTAGTCCTTTTGTGCATATGGACTACTCGGAGGGCTGAAAAAGTTATTTTTGACTGGTCCTCGCACTTTTGACCAGTCCTCGAACTTATGACTGTCCTCACATTTTACGTTTTTGCCCTATCTTGTCACCATGGTGAAGAGAAGCAGTTGTGAAATGAGTGACATGGTTGTTAAGAATGCTGCACGGGCATAAATGTGAGGATGGTCATAAGTGTGAGGACCAGTCAAAAGTGCGAGGACCTGTCAGAAATGACTTTTTTCAGCCCTCTGGTTAGTCCTTTTGTGCATATGGACTACTCGGAGGGCTGAAAAAGTTATTTTTGACTGGTCCTCGCAATTTTGACCAGTCCTCGAACTTATGACTGTCCTCACATTTTACGTTTTTGCCCTATCTTGTCACCATGGTGAAGAGAAGCAGTTGTGAAATGAGTGACATGGTTGTTAAGAATGCTGCATGGGCATAAATATGAGGATGGTCATAAGTGTGAGGACCAGTCAAAAGTGCGAGGACCTGTCAGAAATGACTTTTTTCAGCCCTCTGGTTAGTCCTTTTGTGCATATGGACTACTCGGAGGGCTGAAAAAGTTATTTTTGACTGGTCCTCGCACTTTTGACCAGTCCTCGAACTTATGACTGTCCTCACATTTTACGTTTTTGCCCTATCTTGTCACCATGGTGAAGAGAAGCAGTTGTGAAATGAGTGACATGGTTGTTAAGAATGCTGCACGGGCATAAATGTGAGGATGGTCATAAGTGTGAGGACCAGTCAAAAGTGCGAGGACCTGTCAGAAATGACTTTTTTCAGCCCTCTGGTTAGTCCTTTTGTGCATATGGACTACTCGGAGGGCTGAAAAAGTTATTTTTGACTGGTCCTCGCAATTTTGACCAGTCCTCGAACTTATGACTGTCCTCACATTTTACGTTTTTGCCCTATCTTGTCACCATGGTGAAGAGAAGCAGTTGTGAAATGAGTGACATGGTTGTTAAGAATGCTGCACGGGCATAAATGTGAGGATGGTCATAAGTGTGAGGACCAGTCAAAAGTGTGAGGACCTGTCAGAAATGACTTTTCAGCCCTCTGAGTAGTCCCTATACACATAGCCATGGCCACCCAGTCACATGACCAGCTAGCCACGCCCACCCAGTCACATGGCCTCTAAGCCACGCCCACACAATAAGCCACGCCCACAATGGTGTCCTTCTTACCAATGTTAAAATCTGTTCACCTTACCATAATATGATTTGACCATGATAAAGGACTATCAGAAATGTCCTTCATTTTCAGACCATGAACCTCTTGTTATAAAGAATTGTATTGATAACAGCAAAAATGTGCACAGCAATGATCATTACCTCTTTTAATATGGCTGCAATATGTGTGATATGTATAGGGGCTGATCAGCCGGTGACAATCACCATTTTGAAGCCAGTGACTATTCTAGCAGACTCCCATTGACTTGTGTGATCTGTGCTGGTAATCAATTTGAACATGCTGGTTATTTGTGTTGAGGCCTGAATCCTGAGCCACTCTGGATTCAGTTAGGAGAATATGGCAAATTAATTCCTCTAGTACTTTCAGTCTGCAAGGATCAGCCACCAGCTCAGAGATCAGGTGAAGGAGTTCAGAGACACATACTATTAGGCAGCAGTTGTTTGGCAGTACAAATGTAACCAGCTTGTTCATAAAGCCCTTCAAATATTCACTTCCAGTCACTTGCAGATAATTCTTCCTTTCCAAATTTAGAGTTTTCATTGCTGCAGCCACATGCAAATTAACTAACTACTCCATTCTCCCCAATCATGTTTCACTGATACATGCTAGAATACCCCCCTCCCACCAAGTCATCCCTGCCTGCTGCAAAGTCTCTTTAACAAGGGTGTGGTACATGGGGGAGAGGGGAGCTGTGGAAATAAAAATGTAGCTTTCCATTAAGTTAGTATTACCACATTTTTGCAGCATAAACAAAAAGAAAATATATTTCCCCTTCTTACTTTTAAGTATTGATAGCAATCAAATCACAGAAGGTGTATGTCTTATATATGCTGAACAGGAGTTGCCTAGCAACAAGCTCATTGTCAATTTTTCTTCAGGGTGCAATAAATGTCCATGTCTGGAACACTATTTATCTTCATTAGAACTAAGTAATTCAAGCTGTCAAGTCTCTGGTGACCATTGGGTACCTGCTTACCATATATTTGATGCTTGATTACACTGCTCTAAAAAAAGAGAGACCCCCTTACTTGTCAACCTTATGCTTGTGGCATCATTAACACTGGCAAGACCCCACCACCTCACCTTTTGCTAATGCTGTATATTTATTAACCTGTCTGTACTCACATTAAAAAGTGAATTAAGTTTTCTTCTAAAGCATGCTAAACTTTAGCCACTTAAATCAAATACATATCATGGGTACTCTTTGATTGAAATTTCAGGAAGGTATTATTAAACAGCAAACAATGGAACCCTTTACTGTAGTGTGAGGTTGATTTACCCTGCATGAATTTTTAATCTTCTTCATAAAAATGATTATTGATTTCTTCAGTCTCTACTTCATCTATAAGACTTCTTCTTCTCTACTCTGTCGTTCTGATGAACCTGTGGCCTTTTAGTCGTTTCTAAAATATAATTCCCAAGGCATACAGTATTTCTACAAATAGGGAGACAATCCAATGATCCAAATCCAAATATAAAGGGCACAAAATGCCAGATTGTCCTACAAATATACTATATATACATTTTAAACTTAGTAAAAAAAATTACAAATAGATATCAAAAGATAAAGTCTTAAAATCTATATAACATCATGACATAGCCTTAAATAAAAATATTCAACAAAAATATATCCTTAATTTTGGACACTGACTTATCTTATCTCTATAAACTTGCATAGCAATTTCTCAGTAAGGATATGCCATAGTATATCCTTGGTAAGGGATACAAAAGAGCCTTGGTAGTACAGTGGTCTAAAGCACCCTGTTATTAAGAACAGCTGCCTGCAATTACTGCAGGTTCGAATCTCGCCAAGGCTCAAGGTTGACTTAGCCTTCCATCCTTTCTAAGGTAGGTAAATTGAGGACCCAGTTGTGGGGGCAATAAGCTGACTTTGTATAAATATATAAAAGAATGAAGGCTATTGCTTAGTGCATTGTAAGTCGCCCTGAGTCTCTGGAGAAGGGCGGCATATAAATCAATTTTTTTTAAAAAAAATAGTACAAAAATAGTATTTTCTTTAGTCAGCAACAACCATTTAACAATACTGCACTTTAATAATACAAATTTAATACTAATTAGAAAAAAGTTTTTCCTAAATTCAAGGTTTAAACTTTAACTATTTATACAATATTTATCTAACATATGCTTAATAGTTGTTTATTTAACTATTTATTGGTATCCAAACTTACCACAGGTAACTCTGTATGGCTTAATATGTTGTGGCTTTTTAATTCAAGCTCTTCTTTTATCCATTTAGAATGTCTGTGAAATAGTAAGAATCTGAGAAATTGTGTCCTTAAAAATAATCTTTGCTCCCATTTTCTATGGTAAACTGATTGAATGGAGATTTAATTATATTTTCTAATCCTTTACATCTAGTCATCTAGGCAAACATAATTTCATAAAATTTCTACTGCATGTATAGTCTTCATATTCTTATCTTCCAAGAGGGATTTACTGTAGTTCAGGTCACTGACATCTAATCTGGTGGCTACCATTATTTCTTTCTTTCTTTCTTTCTTTCTTTCTTTCTTTCTTTCTTTCTTTCTTTCTTTCTTTCATTCTACTGCCTGAAGATGATGGATGTTGCTTTCTTTATGGTTTCATTCCTTTCTCACTAAGTCTATCATAAGTTTTAACTCAGTCTCAAAATCTATAGAACAGAAGGAATAGAAAGACAGATAACAGTTATCATAGAATCCATGGATATTCAAATTTTAGCAACCTCAATCAAAATGATACTTTAAAGTGTACTTTAGATTTCACAATATGAATCAATGTAGACTAGATAGGCCATATAGTCCTCAATGCCCAAGGTTTATCAGTATTTGCTTGGTTGTTTATTATATTTAATTCCATCTTTCTTCTTTGAGTCCAAGATAGAATATATGGAGAAATAACTGCAATTTTATCCTCAAAACAGCAATCTTCTGAGCCAGATGAAGCTGAAAGATATTGACTAGGCTCATGGTCAGATAGAATGCAATCCTGGTTGATGAAAGTACCAAAACTGCTGAATTAGTAATAGAAGGGCTAGAAGGACTAGTAACAAATGTGCAACAATCAATGAAAGTTGTATTTGAATTTTCAATTCAATAATGGCAAGGTTCAAGTAAAGTTTGATATATTAAAGCAACATATCAGAGGAGATCAGTAGTATAAATATCTTATTTCTCCCACTCTTTCCAAGCAAACTTACCTAAAAAAATTCTAAATTAACATCTGTGACCATATGGGGAAGAAAGCAGGGGTGAAATCCAGCAGGTTCTGACAGGTTCTGGAGAACTGGTAGCAGAAATTTTGAGCAGTTCGGAGAACCGGTAGTGGAAATTTTGAGTAGTTTGGAGAACCGGCAAATACCACCTCTGGCTGGCCCCAGAGTGGAGTGGGAATGGGGATTTTGCAATATCCTTTCCCCAAGAATGGGGAAGGAATGGGGATTTTGCAGTATCCTTCCCCTGCCATGCCCACCAAACCATGCCCACCAAGCCACACCACGCCCACCAAGCCACGCCCACAGAACTGGTAGTAAAAAAAAATAGATTTCACCACTGGAAGAAAGTTTGAGATTCTGCAAAAGTAGACAACTCACCCAAAATATTAATTTAATTTCAGAATTGCCTTAAATATCTGTAAAGCTACTCAGAGCTCAAACACTTATTTAAGGAGTTAATCAATCCAATCAGATCCAATCACTTTCCAACAGAATAATACCTTCAAAGTGATACATAAGTCTAGTAATTTACCCCTGAAAAGCCATATGCATAATAAAAAATGTACTATTGAAGTACACTAATATTACTTTGCATCAATGCATTATTTTTTGGATGTTAAATGGGATTACATGTTTGTATCTTTAGCTCTATCCATAGTCATCATAGTTCTTTGATACCTCAATCTGTATACTAGCAGGAACATTTATAATGAGAAAATCTATACACATAATTCTAATCATTTAAATATTTCCAACTTATTTTGAGGTAAGGAATCCTTAACATATAGAAATCTAAGCATTAAAGGAAAAAAAAAATCTACCCCAGACTTCATGCAGGAGGAAGAAATCATGCTCCTAGCCAGGACGAAGTACGACACATCACAGCCAGATCTAAGCTTTAGTTGCAGCCTTTTTCTACGTACATAACTTGTGATTATTGCAAGAGAGGTGCCCAGTGTCCATTTTTAAAATCTTTACTTCCTTACTGTAGTACATTATAAAGTGCAAAGTTTAAAACTAGATCTTATCTGCTTAAGATAAGTAAAGATTAATAGAGTTGGATCATTTAATGGCTTTTTAGTCACTGGTAGATTATTTGGTTTATAGTGCTTTTTGTTTGGTCAGTTTATTTGATGTCTTGAAAATGCTTTTCATCATTTTGAGAGTTTGTTTCTATAGAGCTTTAATTTTAACATTTTGGTGAATGCAGGAACACTTGTGACTATATCCTGCCTAAGGATGCCCTTGAGATATCAGAATAACATTGTATTAAATGCAAAAAATGTGTAAAAGTAAGTCTATAAAAATGTATCCCTTTATTGAAGTGAATTTGGAAGTGAATTTTTATGAGCTTAACATTATATATATACTAGTTTAAATATGTTTCAGGTAAAATATTTTGATTATTCAGTACTTTGGGTTTTAATATTCCTTGGATATGAGTTTAACACAGTTACTAGTTTTACAGCAGCTAGGAACCCGATATATAAAATAGAAACCCATTCAAATAGAAACCCATTTAAATTATAGAAATCTTAGCCTTAAACATGAACAGGTAATCTATGGTACTACAGAAATACCATTCTCAGCATCCTTCATCATTGGTTATGTTTTCTAGATATACTAGAACATATCTAGGAACATACAGTAACATCTGTAAAAAATCCAGATTTCACTTGGAAAAATAAATGTAATACACAGAATAAATATGTACATATATAGTAACTATCAATATTGGGTGTTAGAAAATAACTGAATTGAGTTCCATACTAAAAGATAATGATAAAATAATGTGCAAGAGAATTAGAAAAATTCATAGATATTGGATGATGATGATGATGCCACCCAATTCTCAGTGATTGTGGGCAGTTTAAAAATGTTAAAAACATTTTAACAATACAAGAAAGAGAAAACAAAGATGGCAAAGAAAACAAACCTGCAAGAGAAAAGAAGGAAAGGGAAGGGAGGGGAGGGGAGGGGAGGGGAGGGGAAGGGAAGGGAAGCTGTCTTCATTATAAGGGTCCTTAAGAACCCCAAGGGCCGGGCATTTGAATTTCATGGGGAATCTCATTTTAGAGGGCAGGTGCTGCTATAGACAAACTGTGTTTCTGGAGTCTCAAAAGATGGGATTGTTTAATCACTAAGATCTGGAGCACGCCAGATCTGCCAAATCAAACTGGCCAAGAAGCTGCTATGGGAGACAGGCAGTAATGATGTAAAATTTAGGACATAGACAACATGCTAAAATGACAGAATACTAAGAAGCTGGTACTTGTTTTAGGTTTAGAAGCATGATTTTTAAAGTGAGACAATATGTTACAGGCACTCTAATAAATGATGACACCTAATCTGAATCTATTAAACTGTACTTATTATTAATCCTTTTAATCTTCAAAATCTCCTATCTTCGATGTATTCAACTGCGGAGCTCCTTGCACTGCGAGATTCCCCCCTCTCGCATGTCTGGCCCTCTCAGTTATCAAGGGCTGCCCTTGAGGACGGGTTTTGGAACCCTGAGAGGTGGTTTGCAAAAAACCGATGGCTTTGGGGGTTTTTAGATAAATCTTTAAGTTCTATTTTAAGGGGTTCTGGGAGGGATTGTGGGAATGGATCTGGGGGGATCCATAAATCCACTGAAAGGGGTAATGGGTCTGATAATCATGGTGGGGAGGATGGGGACAGAAATCTGACAAGGATGCAGGGGGATGAAGTGATGGGCATTAGTATAGTAAGTGGGAGGGGCAGATATGACAGCTGCAGGGGGCCATATTATGTTTCGGGAGTGCGCACTCGTTGTTTACGAGCGATTGCCCACTCCGACCCCCAAAGCACTGCTCGTTTCCCGGGTTGTTCAGAGTCTCAGACCCTGGGTCTACGGCTGATGTTATGTAATGCCAGGTCAGTGGTAAATAAAGCCCCCCTCATTCATGATCTTATTTCAGAGGGGGGTGCTGACCTGGCAGGGATTACGGAGACCTGGTTAGGCCAGGAGGGAGGAGTTCCCCTTGTGGAAATGTGCCTGCCAGGTTTCCATGCATTCCATCAGCCAAGGACTCAGGGAAGGGGTGGGGGAGTGGCAGCAATCATTAGAGAAAGTCTTTGCCCGAGGGAGGCCACTGTTCCTCAGATAGCCAGATGTGAGTCCCTCCTTGTGAAGTGGGGTCGGGGATTCAGATGGGCCTACTGATTGCGTACCTGGCTCCCTGCCACGTAACAGCGGTCCTGCCTGAGCTGCTCGACATTATAGCCGGGGTGGTGGTGGAAACCCCCAGACTTATTGTTATGGGGGATTTTAACCTGCCATCCACTGGTGAGATGTCGGAGACGGCTTGGGAGTTCATGGCTTCCATGACGGCCATGGACCTGACCCAGGTAGTTAAAGGCCCCACCACTTGGGGAATCACACTCTGGACTTGATTTTTGTCTCTGATCAATGGCTGAATGATCTAAGAATAGGGGATATAGACATCAAGCCCTTGTCATGGTCTGATCATTCTCTCCTTCACATGGACTTTCAAGTCACTTCCACCCACCGCAGGGAGACGGAACCAACCAAATGGTTCCGTCCCAGGCGCCTGATGGACCCCGAAAGGTTCCTGATGGAGCTTGGGCCATTTCCTGAGACTCTGGCTCACAACTCGACTGAGGACCTGGTGGTCGCCTGGGACAGGGTGGCTACTGGGGCCTTGGACCGCATTGTGCCTTTGCGGCCTCTGACCCGATGCCGATCTCATCTAGCTCCTTGGTTTTCCGAGGAGCTGAGAGAGATGAAGCGTCGGAAAAGATGCCTGGAGAGCAATTGGAGGACAAGCCGATCTGAATCTGACTGAACACAGGTGAGATCTTATATTAAGACCTACCTAGTGGCGATAAGAGCGGCGAAGTCTAGCTACTTCTCCGCTCTTATTGCATCTGCAGAGAACCGTCCAGCTGCGCTGTTTAGGGTGACCTGCTCCCTACTTCAGGTGGGGGTACGGGAAGATCCCTTAAAGGGTCGAGCTGAGGATTTTGTACAATTCCTGCATGATAAAGTCGCTCAGATTCGGGAAGGCCTGGACTCCGATTGGGTAGATCCAGGGGAGGAGACGGGGACAGGTCTTGAGAGCGTTATCTGGGAAGAGTTTGACTCTGTGGCTCCTGAGGACATGGACAGGATTCTGGGCAAGCTTAATGCTGCCACATGTTTATTGGACCCGTGTCCCTCCTGGTTGGTACTGGCCTCCCGGGAGATTACACGAGGCTGGCTCCAGGGGATTATAAATGCTTCTCTGAGTGAGGGTGTCTTTCCCGCCGCCTTGAAAGAGGCGGTTGTGAAGCCCCTCCTCAAGAAGCCTTCCCTGGACCCGGCTATATTATCAAATTATCGTCCAGTCTCCAATCTTCGCTTTGTTGCGAAGGTTGTTGAGAGTGTGGTGGCGCGACAACTACCCCGATACCTGGATGAAGTTGTCTATCTGGATCCGTTACAGTCGGGCTTCAGGTCACGATACAGCATGGAAACGGCATTGGTCGCATTGGTGGATGATCTCTGGAGGGCTCGGGACAGAGGTTGCTCCTCTATCCTGGTCCTATTAGATCTCTTAGCGGCTTTTGATACCATCGACCATGGTATCTTACTGCACCGGCTGGAGGGGTTAGGAATAGGGGGCACCGTGCTTCGGTGGTTCTCATCCTTCCTCTCTGACCGTTCACAGTTTGTGTTGGCAGGGGGGCAGAGGTCGACCTCGAGGCACCTTATTTGTGGGGTGCCGTAAGGGTCAGTCCTCTCACCCCTTCTGTTCAACATTTATGTAAAACCGCTATGCGAGATCATCTGTGGTTTTGGGGTGAGTGTTCATCAGTATGCTGATGACACCCAGCTATACATCTCCACCCCAAACCACCCCAATGATGCCCTTGTTGTGATGTCCCGTTGCCTGGAGGCCGTGCGGATCTGGATGGGGAGAAACAAGCTCAGACTCAACCCCTCCAAGACCGAGTGGCTGTGGCTTCTGACGTCCCGGTATAGTCAGCTAGTACCATCACTGACAATAGGGGATGAGATCTTGCTCCCCACAGAGAGGGCCCGCAACTTGGGTGTCCTCCTGGATTCACGGTTATCTTTAGAAGATCATTTGACGGCCGTGGCCAAGGGTGCCTTTTATAGGTTCGCCTGATCCACCAGTTGCGTCCCTTTTTGGATCGGGATGCCTTGTGCCCGGTCACTCATGCCCCAATTACCTCCCGTATGGACTACTGTAATGCTCTCTACATGGGGCTCCCCTTGAAAAGCACCCGGAGGCTCCAACTGGTCCAGAACGTAACCGCGCGGGTGATTATGGGCGCAGCTCGTTATGCCCATGTAACACCTCTCCTACGCGAGCTGCACTGGCTCCCGGTGATCTTCCGGGTGCGATTCAAGGTGTTAGTTATCACCTTTAAAGCGCTCCATGGCTTAGGACCTGGGTATTTACGAGACCGTCTTTTGCCACCAATAGCCTCCCACCAACCAGTTCGTTCTCACAGGGAGGGACTACTCAGGGTACCGTCAGTCAAATTATGTCGACTGGCGACTCCCAGAGGGAGGGCCTTCTCTATGGGGGCTCCAACCCTTTGGAATGAACTGCCCCCGGAGATACGGAATATCCCTGATCTCCGTGCTTTCCGCCGTGCCCTCAAGACCCTGATGTTCCAACAGGCGGGGCTAAACATACGAACATGTGAATGATTTTTTAAATGTTATCTAATTCTGGGTTTTATTTGATTGACCAAACTAAGTAATAATTTTAATTAGCAATTTTATGATGTTTGTGTGTCTATATTTTTCTTGACTGTACACCACCTTGAGTCCTACGGGAGAAAGGCGGTTTAGAAATATATTAAATAAATAAATAAATAAATAAATAATAAATAAAATCGTTTCCATCTATGAAATGAATGTATTAAAAAATTTAGGGACTTGACTTCTTCTAGCCTAATGGAGATTTTCTTAATCTCCTTCCATACAGAGGAAGACACACAGCATAAGCAGTCTAACTTTTCGTGTCCTTTCAGCTACACTGTTTCAATGATAGTAAACTTCTGAAGCAGGGAGCTTCTTGACACATATTATAGATCCATTGGGAGAAAAAAGTTCACTCCTGTCCAAACTCAGTAGCAATTCTAATTACAGTATGACATTATAACATTGTGTCTTATGGGGATATGAGGTTGGCATTTGTAAGTGTTTATCATGTACTCAGTGTTGACAACTTATTAAGAAAGAAGGAGAAGCTCATTTGATTGACTCTCTAGATGTTAGGATCAGGAAACAAAAAGGTTATGCTGATGTAATATTTTTAGTTTTCAAATCTGCCTCTTCTGTTGTTTTCTCTGTCAATGCTATAAAGGCAATTTGGTAGAAGTTTGCTAGAAGGATATCTTGTATCTGTCTATACAATCGAATGAATGAATTGTGAATTAAGCATTGAAGTGAAAGAAGTTTAATATTTTTTTCCATTTACATTAGCTAAAACTAAGCAGTAATTTTCTTTTTCTGATGTTGGAAGTTCAACTGCATTTTTAAAACTCATTGATATATAGTTCTGACCAATTAAGATATTTAGGGGTTTTGATAATTTACATAATTTACATTTGTTTCATTGCAGATCACTGAAATATATATATATATATATATATATATATATATATATATATATATATATATGTAGGTCTTTGGTTATTCGGGTCTTCTCCCACGTAAAATTGGAAGTGTCTTGGCGACGTTTTGACGAAGTCTCATTCGTCATCTTCAGGCTGGTGTTCTCGGCTTCGTGCTCCTGGAAGCACGAAGCCGAGAACACCAGCCTGAAGATGACGAATGAGACTTCGTCGAAACGTCGCCAAGACACTTCCAATTTTACGTGGGAGAAGACCTGAATAACCAAAGACCTACATACAAACACCCGCGAAAACCTGAGAAAACAAATATATATATATATATATATATATATGTAGGTCTTTGGTTATTCGGGTCTTCTCCCACGTAAAATTGGAAGTGCTCCTGGAAGCACGAAGCCGAGAACACCAGCCTGAAGATGACGAATGAGACTTCGTCGAAACGTCGCCAAGACACTTCCAATTTTACGTGGGAGAAGACCCGAATAACCAAAGACCTACATACAAACACCCGCGAAAACCTGAGAAAACATATATATATATATATATATATATATATATATATATATATATATATATATATATATATATATATATATATATATATGTATCTTTTTTCTTTTTTCTTTTTTCATAGGCTTTTATGTGCATATTCTTTCTAGCCAGGTTTTACCTATGTAAACTTAGTTGTTCTTCAGCCCTAGGTTCTGTGAAATCTCATTCACAAGTTCTTGGGCCCTTTTTCTGCTGACAAACTGCAACTCTGCAACTCTCCCAGGAAGCAACACAGAGTTGCAGTTTGTCAGCAGAAAAAGGGCCCAAGAACTTGTGAATGAGATTTCACAGAACCTAGGGCTGAAGAACAACTAAGTTTACATAGGTAAAACCTGGCTAGAAAGAATATGCATATATATATATATATATATATATATATATATATATATATATATATATGTAGGTCTTTGGTTATTCGGGTCTTCTCCCACGTAAAATTGGAAGTGTCTTGGCGACGTTTCGACGAAGTCTCATTCGTCATCTTCAGGCTGGTGTTCTCGGCTTCGTGCTTCCAGGAGCAATGTGAGATCGCAGCTGTCTCTTCCTTTTAACTGCTAGTGGAGGTGTGAGCTGATTGGGTGGGAACTTGGCTGTGTTCTGATTGGGTGGAGGTGTGTTCTGATTGGTTAGGGGCTTGGCTGTGCTCTGATTGGCTGGGGTTGTGTTCTTTTTGGGTGGGGGCTTGGTTGTGCTCAGCTTAGTCTGAGTTGCAGGAGGATTTGAGCTGGTGAGCTGCGTTGTTGTTGTTTGGCTTCGTGTTTGTGGCCGTGCGAGCTCTTCATGGTGGGTGTCAGTCTGCTTCATGTATGGATTGGAGGGGTTTAAAGTGGCTAATGATGCAGCTGCGGTCTGGCTTCTGGTCCTTGGTCGTGGCTCATTATCAGTGTGGGTTTGAGTCTGCTTTCTGCGTGGATGTGTGGTGGTGACATCAGGTGTGGCACTTGTGAGTGTGGGTCTGGTGTCATTCGTCGTGTTAGGGACTCGTTTGTCAATAAGGGCGGGTTTCCAAATGGCTGGTAGGCGGGAGGTATCGTCTCGTTTGTTCATGCTGTGTGGGCGTTTTTCTATCTCAATGGCTTCTCTGATTATTCTGTTGTTAAAGTGTTCAGTTTTGGCGATAGTTCTGGTCTTTTTAAAGTCAATATCATGTCCTGTGGCTTTAAGGTGTTGGACCAGGGAAGAAGTTGGTTCCTCTTTTCTGACTGAGTTCTTGTGTTCTTCTATGCGTGCACTTATTCGTCTGTTGGTTTGTCCGATGTATGTGGTGGGGCAGGCGGTGCATGGGATTTCATATACTCCTTGATTTTCTAACTCAATTTTGTCTTTGGGGTTCCTTAGGATGGTGGATATTTTTCGGTTTGTGCAGAATGCTGTCTTGATGTTATGTTTGTGGAGGATTTTGCTTATTCTGTCTGTGGTGCCTTTTATGTATGGGAGGAGGGCCTTGCCGTTTTCTTGTTCTCTGTCTTGGATTTTAGTGGGGGTTTCTTTTTGGATTAGGTTGGTGATCTTATTTCTTTGGAATCCATTGGATGTGAGTACGTTAGTGAGGGTGTGTAGTTCGGTTTTTAGGTGTTGTTCGTCAGCTAAGCGTTTTGTTCTGGAAATGAGTGTCTTGGCTACAGAGTTGATCTGGGCCGAGAACACCAGCCTGAAGATGACGAATGAGACTTCGTCGAAACGTCGCCAAGACACTTCCAATTTTACGTGGGAGAAGACCCGAATAACCAAAGACCTACATACAAACACCCGCGAAAACCTGAGAAAACATATATATATATATATATATATATATATATATATATATATATATATATATATATATATATATACATACATATACACACATATACATATGTGTGTGTGTGTGTGTATATAATTCTATAGACGTTTTATACATATATATACACACACACACATATTCTGTAAAAGTTTGAAATATATCTTTTCCTGAAGAGTCATGAAGAGTTGTGAAGATAGTGTTTTTACACACACACATACAGACTATTGATAACAGAGGTTTTAACTTGAACTTGCCCTAAATAAACTGTTGTAAGACAAGGATTACCTGTATAATGCATTGGAGAACAATATAATGATTTGCTTCTTTCTGAGAAATATTTGCCTTTTATTGCTTTTTCTAGTATATATTTAAGGGAAAAAAATAGTGGTAATGACATCATATGTTAAAATGAAATATATTCTTCACGGACTTTGGTCATCTTAGATTTTTAAAATTGCTGACACCTCATTTCCAAATAATCAAGGCCTTCATCAAAGCTTATATGTAGATATAAGGCATTTTCTCAGTAGTGATAAACTAAAATTAATTTTCTTACCCAATAATTGAAAAAAAGGTTATGAATGTAAATTGCATTTGCATGATTCTTAAACTAAGCCACATGTGTGTAATTAATATGTTAATAATAACATTATTATAAAAGGAGTTACTTTCAATAGAGAATGACTGAGCAATATACAGTCACTTAATTTGTTTCCCAAATTAATATATGATGCATTTAAATTGCATGAAATATAGGTTTGTGCCTTACAAATATCATAGCATCACATAAACAAATATATTATTTTAAACAGAGCATCCTTTTTTAAAATATATTTTGGAAATTATATTTTTCTAAATAATAAGCTTTCTTAAGTGGAATCATTTATTAATTCCTGGAATATTTATTTGATGTATGTGTTGATTTTAACTTGAGTTATGAATTGATATTAATATTTCTATTACTTAAGCCTTATGCTTAAATTGTTTATACTAAAATATAGCTTGAAACTTGGTATTAAATAGACCCTTTTTTCCCCAAACTGGCATCTTCCAACTAAATTGAAAATGCAGCTCTTAACATGCTCAGACTTCAAACCGACATATTGAAAGAGTACTAGATGGGGAAAGACTAGGGCATATTTGATATTTTTCTTATTAGTACAGTATTACACACAAGGCATTATTTATTATAGTAGGACTTTCTTGAGTGGACATAAGATGATCAAATATTTCGGTCCCTTATAAAGGTTGAGATGGTAGAGAGCATTTGATCCCCTAAGTATAACAATGTTCCATTTATGACGAATGAAGCAAGTTAATATTGATGCTTCAGTTTAAATCTACTCTAGTATGTTCATTTGGAAATTATATGTACATGACATCCTGAGAATAGCTTGTTTTATGATATTCAATCCAATCCAATAGATGCATGTATGATCTTGAAATATGATGGGAATCATTGTGAATATTCCCTTTCTGCTTGGATTTATATTATTAAAGGTTGTGTATAAGCTAGAAGTACTTTGTCACACATCCTGCTAGAGGCACAGATATGATTCAGTGTTTAGTGCAAATGTCAATCATCTGTAGGTGATAGTGCTCTGGACAGAATGTATTAGCTAAGGTATTTTGGACCTATTCTTGAATGCAAATTAACACAATAGGAGATCTAAAAATACTTTATCCAAAGCGAAAATGTCCAAGACAACAGTGATTAAGTTGGTGTTGGAAACAACAAGTTTCAGCTTCAAATCTTTATTGTCAGTGCACAACATATGTACAATGAGATTGGTTGAGCTTCCTCAGTGCACCCCCCCCCAACACAATACAACTCACAGTGAAGACAAAAAATCCCTAACCCAATAAATCATATTAACAACCCCCAGTCCTATTGCACCAGTGTGAACATGTTACACGTTGCGCCGGCCCTGCAAGTCCATCGAACTACATAGTTATGATGTTATTTTGCATTCAGGAGTCTGACAGCCCATGGATAAAAACTGTTCTTCAGCCTGTTTGTATGGCTGGCTATGCTTCTGTATCTCCTTCCCGATGGAAGGAGGGTAAAGAAGTGCTGACCAGGTGGACTTCCGGTTTGATGTCATGGCGAGACAGTTGGGGAAATAGTGGGCTCTAATGAATGCCGCGAAAACCCCGGCTGCCGAACCGCTGCCGATCGGTCTTCAGATCAGAACCATCCTGCAGGGACAGGGAAAAAGGAGGGACACCTCAGACGACCAAGAGGAACAGGCAAGTTCCTCGGAGTCAGAGGGAATCCTCTATGAGTTGGCAGCGGGGGGAGGCAGCCATGGCAGCTGTCACGAAGCTGGGACAACCGGGCTAAGAGATGTGCTGGAGGAAAGTGGATTGAAATGGAGCTCTTTGAAGCCGGGTGAGTGACAACCAACCCAGGCTTGTAACAACACCTAGAGCAATATTACTAACTATAAGACCCCTAGCCATAAAACAGCAGCTGAACAACAAAGGGGCTATGGAAAGTTTAAAATGCAAATTTAAAGAGACAAAGACCCGATAAACAACTAACTCTTGAATAGAACTAATGGAATCAAATACCAAGACATGGTGAAAAGAGTGGATACTTTAAAATTTGAATTGGATTTTTTTTTAAAGAAAGACTTGATATTTTTAAAATTAAAAGAAGAAGAGGAAATAAATTGGACTGTTACATAATTACAGCAAAATGGATACTTGCATGACTAATGGAAAATGTGGATTGTAGAGGGACACCTTCTGGTTTAAAAAGGAACATTGTAACTCGTCTTTGTTATGGAAAATTTTGAGCTTTACAGATTACAGCCCAGGGATTTTGTGGAGGATGGTTTTTCTTCTTGTCTGCAGGCAGCTTGACTTTGGTGAAAAGAAAAAGAAATTATAATGGAACTCCTATAACTGAAATAACAATAATTTAAAAAACTGGTGCAGGAATAAAAGAAGGATCTAGCGCAGGCTCAAGAGAAAGGAACTTGATGCATTTTATCTGGAATAAAAATAAGAAAAAGATTTAATATGACAGATGGAGGAAAAATTCAAAGATTTTGAAAATGGAAGGAAATATATGCCAGCAGGCGAGGAAATGAAGAAATAAGGTATACACAGCTGGAAAAAGAAAAAAGAAGATTAAAACAATGTGATTAAAAATAAAATAATGTGTAGATGGATAGTAATAATAAAAAGGAGGTTTTTATAGAAATATAAGAGAAATTAAGCATGTTAAAAGAGATTTATAAATATATACAAAGGTATGTTTTAAGTAAGAACCATGTCTCAATGTTAAATTGTCATGAAAAAGGATAAGGATAAATATAATTAACTGAAAATAAGCAATGTATAGATGGATGGAAACAACAAAGAAAGGGTTATGTAGGGATTAATAGTTAAACTAACTATGATTATGCTGTATTTAACAGCCAAAAAAGAAAAACAATTATGCTGTGCTTAACAGCCAAAAACAAAAATGACTATGCTGTGTTTAACAGCCAAAAAACAAAAATGATTATGATGGGTAGGACAGCAAAATAATGAGGATTTTTTGGGGAGTGTAAAAATGAAATGATTATGCTGGGTTTAACAACAGATAATGATAACGTTGCTGGGTTTAAGAGTAAAAATAAAATGAGGTTAGACAGCCAAAATAAGGAGGAGTATGTTGAGATTAACAGTAAAAATGAAATGAATAAATTGGGTTTAATAACAGAAACAAAGATGATAAAGTTGAGTTTAATAGTAAAAATAAAATGATTATGTTGGAATTAAATATTTTTTGAATGCTTATAATAACTGTAATGATTTATATTTTTAAAATATATCCATCTAAGCAAAAAGAAAGAGAAAAATGGAATGATATTTGGTTAGGTTTTAAGATTTAAGTAACGGGTTTTTGGGACAATGGCATAGTTAAATAGATAGAATTGAGGAAAATAACTGAGTAAAATATTAAGTTGTGTTAATTGAAAATTAAGATTTGTTAGTGATTTGTATTAATCTGTGACAGGATCAATGCTTCATTTTGGAAAAGATTTTATGTTTATGTTTTAAAAATAATAATAAAAAAGAAGTGCTGACCAGGGTGTGAGTCTCCCTGAGGATTTTCCTCACTCTTCTAAAACAGATCTCATCTAGTGGTATCAGGGGACAGCCCACGATGTTTTGTGCTGTACTCACCACCCTCCATAATGTTTTTCTATCCGTGGCTGTCAAACCGGCATGCCATATCATGATGCAATAAGTGAGGACGCTTTCTATTGTGGACCGGTAAAAGGAGGTCATCAGTTTTTGTTCCACCCTGTTTTTATGCAAGACCCTAAGGAAATGGAGTCTCTGTTGGGCCTTCCTGGCCACTTGGATCATGTTGTTTTTCCAGGTGAGGTCTTCGCTGAGATGGACTCCCAGGAATTTAAAGGAGGAAACTCTCTCTACACAGCCCCCCCTCGATGTAAAGTGTGGCAGGTTCCTCTCTCTTCCTCCAGAAGTCCAACACCATCTCCTTGGTCTTGCTGATGTTCAGGTGCTGGTTGTTTTTTAAGCACTATGTGGATATTTTTTGAACCTGCCCCCTGTATGCTATTTCATCTTCACCTTTAGTAAGACCCATTATGGTAGTGTCATCTGCGAACTTGATGATAACAGTGGATAGGTCAGACAACTTCCACAACTGTGGAAACTGAAATAAATTCTAATAGTGCTTACAGTTAAGGAGTATAATAAATTAGAAGGTAGATTTTCAATATTTGTGGCAAATTTGATGTAAAATCCCATGTGAATTAAGGAGGAAAATATTGACCTATTACTTAAATATATATCCATCCAGACTATTTTTTTTCAACTCTATATATATTTTGCAACAGTAACTATTATAGTATACAGAAACATTGAATAACCATAGAGGGTTTTTTCTATATTTTGTTTTGTTCAAATAAATTTATCTAAATTGCATAACTTGTTTTCTGTTTCTGTCATCCTGATTTCTATCTTCATTAGTATGCTAAGTAGGGCAATTTTTGGTCTTTTTCCATGTGAAAAAAACAATGATTTAGATATAAACTAACACTTAATTGTTCTTGTTGATTTCTGGAGTCAGACAGATAAAGAGGGCAAGGTAAAAGAGTGTAGGGGTTAGATAGATATACATATTCAGAATCTCTGTAGTCTCACAAATTGTTTTTAAAAAGGTTCACAGAATTTTCTCCAACTCACAGAATTAGGTGCAAATACTTAAATCTATCCCACTGAGATTTGTTTAAGAATATATTTTTGTTATTATCATAATGCTGAATAGCAATGATATCATCCATGATGCTGAAACAGTTTTAATAGTAGTCATACATAACAATTTAATACATTTTGTAGAGCAATACAGAAAGAGAAAGAAATCTGATTATGGCAACCACTTAGAATTCATATTTTTCTGTTTGTACATAATTTACAGCATGGTACTCTATGAAATCTTAGTTATTCTAATGCATCATGACAGAGAGCATGAAGAAAAAGTGATTCAATCCACAAATTTACATATCTTTGAAATAATAAACTGTGTAAGGGCACCAATGTACAATATATGCTAGCAGTGTTAGCAAAGCATAGCTTTCTGAAATAGATCATATGGATTTCTTAATGAAACAAAGCATTCCTCAGCCAAAGTTAAGCACTTTTAAATTCCATTAACTTCAATTTCTAAGAGTTTTGTAAAAACTTCACAAACCTCTCCAATTAAATGGGCTTCATAGGTTTTTAGTTGTTTGGATCAATCTTCTGGAGTTTCCCAAGAATCAAGAATTCATCTTGGTAAAATTGGTTGTCCTTTATAGAAATAAATCACAAAGTTGGTGAAAGAGGAAATATACAAAAAAATGAGAGAAAAACCAATTATATATAAGGGAAAAGAAATAATTACATTAAAACAAATACCAAGAAGAATAAGAGAAACAAGGAAAAATTATAACTTTCTGACAACAGAATTACACAAACATAAAATAATGTTCCGGTGGTTAGCGCCAGAGGGACTGCTTGTTTCATGGCAAGATAAAAAAAATATAAACTTGATACACTAGAGAAAGCACAGCAATTTTTTGATAGCAATTTTTTTCCTGAGGAAGAACAAGAATCCGAAACACAGCAAAAAATTGCAAATCAGGAGGACAAACCGAGAAAAATACAGCAAGAAGAAAGAAAAAGAGGGGAGAAAGAAAGAATGGAAAGAGAGGGAGCAAGGGATAAAATACAAATTACAGAAAAAAACACTAGGAAAATAAGAACATCAAGAAAATAGAAATTTGAAATGGAGAAAGATTTAAAATTGATATCGATTAACATAAATGGACTAAACATTCCATCAAAGAGATCACGTATTTTTAGAAATTTACAAAAATTGAAGATAGATATTATAACATTACAAGAAGTTCATCTTAAAAAACAACAGTGCAGTTTATTAGAGAACAAACAATTAGGAAAACTTTATACGGCACTAACAGAACAAAAAAAGAGAGGTATAGCAATGTACATCCGGAATCATATACAATCAAAGCAATTATTTGCAGATGAGGAGGGTAGGATGCTGATGGTTGAATTTTTATTTTTTTTTAATTTGATTTATATGCCGCCCTTCTCCGGAGTCTCAGGGCAGCTTACAATGCGTTAAGCAATAGCCTTCATTCTTTTGTATATTTTATACAAAGTCAGCTTATTGCCCCCACAAACTGGGTCCTCATTTCACCTACCTTAGAAAGGATGGAAGGCTGAGTCAACCTTGAGCCTTGGAGAGATTCGAACCAGCAGAAATTGCAGGCAGCTGTGTTAATAATACAGTTAATAACAGAAATTGAAACAGAAAAGAAGAAGATATTACTAGTATCACTTTATGCACCAAATGGAACCCAAATTGATTATTTTAAAAAGATGCACAACAAAATTAAGGAACTGGAATACCAAAACATATGCATAATTGGAGATTTTAATGCAATTGTAAACATAGAGAAGGACTATAGGAGTTGTAAACATAATAAATCCAGGAAAAAAACACTTCCAGAAACATTTTATGATATAGTAGAAGAATTTCAATTACAAGATGCCTGGAGGGAACTCAATTATAATAAACAATAATACACATTCTATTCAAATCCACATCAATCGTGGTCCAGAATTGACATGGCTTGGATGACGGCAGAGCTTATAGCAGACATTAAACAAATAGAAATTACAACGAACACATGGGCTGATCATAGCCCCATTGAAATAACATGGAAGGGACACCAAAAGCGTAAAAGATGGATGATGGATAGAGATATTATAAATGACAAACAATATGTGGATATGATCCAAAAAGAATTGAAAATATTTCTACAAATTAATGTGAAAGAGCACACCAGTCTACCAAATCTATGGGACACAACCAAGGCATATATCAGAGGCTTAACAATTGCCTATACTGCACAAAAAAATAAAAACAAACAACAAATAAAACAAAATTTACAGACAATATTACATCAATATGAATTAGATCTACAGAAACAGCCATATAATCAAGAAATTAAGGAGAAAATAAACTTAACAAGGCATAAATTAAATTTGATCACAACAACAGAAATAGCAAGAAAAATAAAAATTGCTAAACAAAATCAATTTGAACATGCAAACAAAACCGGACAGTGGTTAGCATATAAATTGAAAATAGAAAAACAGAGGAATATTATAATACAGTTAAAAGATGTAGATGGTTGTTTATACCAGAATATTGAAGACAAAAAACGAATTGCAAAGGAATTTTTCAAAAACTTATACGCAAAGGAAGAGATTAGAGAAGAAAATATCATAGAATATTTAAATAAAATAAAGATTCAATAATTAGAAGAAGAACATATAGAATTATTGAACAGACCAATCTCAATGTTAGAATTTTTTTATTTTTTTTTAATTTGATTTATATGCCGCCCTTCTCCGGAGACTCAGGGCGGCTTACAATGCTTTAAGCAATAGCCTTCATTCTTTTGTATATTTTATACAAAGTCAGCTTATTGCCCCCACAAACTGGGTCCTCATTTCACCTACCTTAGAAAGGATGGAAGGCTGAGTCAACCTTGAGCCTTGGAGAGATTCGAACCAGCAGAAATTGCAGGCAGAATTAATAGAAGCGAGGAAGAAACAAAAAAATAACAAGACACCGGGAACAGACGGTATACCGGCAGAGTTTTATAAGACATTCCAACAACCATTAGATGATATATTAATACAAGTTTTCAATGATGCATTAATGGAAGCTGAAATTCCGAAGTCATGGAATGAAACAATAATCACATTAATACCAAAACAAGATTCGGATCCCACGGAAATTAAAAATTATAGACCAATTTCTCTTCTCAACGTAGATTATAAACTATTCACATCAATTATAACACAGAGATTGAAAAACCTATTCAAATACTATATACATCCTGATTAAAATGGTTTTATTCCTGGAAGACACATTCATAACAATACAGAACAATTATTGACACTCTGGAATTCTATGAGCAAAGATCGGAAAATCAGTTAGCTCTAATTTTCCTAGATGCGCAAAAAGCGTTTGATAATCTCAACTGGACATTTCTATTAGCACAATTAGAAAAAATGAAATTTGGAGAAAGATTTATAAAAATGATTAAAAAGATATACAACACCCAAACAGCAAAAATACAAATTAATGGAGATACAGCTGAACAATTTGATATAAAGAAAGGAGTGAGACAAGGATGCCCATTATCTCCTATATTGTTTATATTAACATTGGAAATATTACTAGAAGAAATCAGGAAAGATACAGAAATAACTGGACTAAAAATAAAAAATCAAGAATATAAACTGCAAGCCTTTGCAGATGATATAGTATTCATTTTAGATAAACCCATACAATCTGGACCAAAATTAATGATAAAAGTACAACAATATGGAGAAGTAGCGGGATTGAAAATTAATAAACAAAAAACTAAAATTTTAACAAAGAATCTTAACAAGTATCAAAAAGAAGAATTGGAAAATACATTAGGGATACAAATAGCAAAGAAAGTTAAATATTTAGGAATATGGATTACAAACAAAATATCAACGTTGAAGGAAGACAATTATATTAAATTGGCTAAACAAATAGAAAAGGATTTGGAAAGATGGGCAAAACTCCAATTGTCTTTTAGGCAAAATTGCTACCATTAAAATGAATATTCTGCCAAGAGTGTTATACTTATTTAGGGTAATACCAGTAAACCCAGGAAGAACATATTTTAAAGATTTAGACAGAATGATATTAAAATTTATTTGGCAGGGAAAAAAAGCAAGAATCAAATTAAAACATCTACAAGACAAGAGAGAGAGGGGGGGAATGGGACTCCCTGATTGGCAGAGTTATTACAAAGCCTCAGCGTTAATATGGATAAAAGATTGGATCGAACTAAAAACATAAGAACATTAATATTGGAAGGTTTTGACTTAATAAGAGGTTGGCATGCATATCTTTGGGGAGAGAAAATTACAAAACAAGAACAATTTCGCAAACATATTGTAAGAGATAATTTGCTTAAAATATGGAATAAAATCAGAAAATATCACTATGATAGGATTCCTAGGTGGACTTCCATAATGGAAGCACATATTTATCCAAATACAATAGATACAAATAAATTAAAAACATATAAGGACATCTTAAATGAAGAAGGAAAACTAAAAACAAGAGAAGAATTGAGAATGCAAAATGTGGAAATAGAGTGGTGATCATATTTGCAATTAAAATCCAGATATAAATCTGATATGGAAAAAACTGGAATTCAAATGGAACCAAATCAGTTGGATAAAATTTTATTAGGCCCCAATGAGAAATTAATAACCAAAATTTATAATTTTCTATTGGAATATAAACTAGCAGAGGAAGTAGTTAAAGAGAATATGATCACATGGGCGACGAATTTTGGGTATGCAATAGAATTAAATAAGTGGGAAAAATTGTGGAAAAATATTAATAAATTAACATTATCTGTACCATACAAAGAAAATGCTTATAAATTGTACTATAGGTGGCATCTACCACCGGCGCAAATTTCTAAAATGTTTCCCGCACATCTCCACTCTGTTGGAAATGTAAAGCGCATAAAGGGACATACTATCATATATGGTGGTCATGTCCCAAAGCTAAAAAATTCTGGAACAATATAAAAATGCAACTGGAACAAATAATAACTCAAAAGGTGCCATTAAAGCCAGAAACTTATTTATTAGGAATACCTACAAGCAAATATGAAAAAGAAATAATATATTTAATAACACACATTTTGACTGCAGCAAGAATTATATACGCACAAAATTGGAAACAAGAAGAGGTCCCGACTCAAGAGAAATTAATATCCAAAATTATGGAATGCGCTGAGATGGATAAACTTACCAAGGAGATCCAAGGAAAAGAAGAATCTGAATATTATCTGGTCTGGCAAAAATGGTATAAATGGTTAGAGGGAAGTGGAAAAAAAAGAGAAGAAGAAAGAAAGAAAAATTAAATAAAAGAAAAGATATCAATAGAGTAAAATAAATTTTTACATCAAATGAAATTTAAGAAAGAGACACGAGATATCAATAAAATAATATCATTATATAAGGTGAGAGAAATATTGTATATTGAAGAAAATAGGATATTGATATTGTAACAATTCAGATATTATAGGTAGATGTTATAAAGTGATGTTTGTTGTAAATTGTTTTACTTGCATTTATAAATGTATTATGTGTTTCTTAAATTAATAAAAATTTAAAAAATAAAAAAAAATCACAAAGTATTTAATGAAACTTACTACAAGAAAGCATGCATAGGATTTCCCAATGGTTCATTCTAATTACACCTTCATGGAATAATCCTATTGAACAGACTCACTTCATAAAATGATAAATGGAATGGGCTTTACATTTTTTTCCCAAGCAATAATATAACTTGCAAATAACTGAGCTTTCATTTTTTTTCAGAAAGGTTTATTCACCTGGGTTGCATTTAAGACTGACCAGAAAATTCTCCTTGACCTAAACTTTGATATAGACCTTAGTGATGTTCAGTAAGAATCACACAAATATAACTCTGATACTATCTCTACAAACATAAAACAAAAGGGCATCAGAAGCAGGCAACTTTTTGTTCACAAACTGTAATATTTTTTCTAGAACATAAGATACAGCCATTTAATTTTTTTTTTAAAAAAAAATCCTTCTGTTCAATGCAAAAGAATAAGGGAGAATTAAAGGACAACAAAATGAAAATAAATTCACATTTTCTCAATGTAATATAATAAAATATAATTGATAATATTAACATTAAATTAAGAATGTACAAAAATCCACATCAGAATTTCAAGTCAAAAGCAGTTCCATCAAAATAAAGATTACAAAGAAAATGGAATTATAATATTCTGAGCCAGATTGAAATAGAACTCAGGTTTTGGCAATCTCTTTCAGTAACATTGCTTAGCGAAATATAGCAATTGAATTTATTCTATTAAAATGAAGTTTTTATTAAAACATTTCTATTTCTTTTGAGACTGCAGAAATAGTGCAGAGAAGAGCAACAAAGATGATAGGGAACTGGAGGATTAAACATATGAAGAATGGTTGAAAGAATTCAGTATGTCCAGTTTAATGAAAAGAGGGACTAGGAGTGATATGATAGCAGTGTTTCAATATCTAAGGAACTGCCACAAAGAAGAGGGGATCAATCTATTCCCCAAAGCACTTGAAGGCAGTACAAGAAGCAATGGATGAAAACTAATCAAGGGGAGAACCAACCTAGAACTAAGGAGAAATTTCCTGACAATTGGAACACTTAATCAATGGAACGACTTGGCTCCCGAAGTTGTTGGTGCTCCAACTCTGGAGGTTTTTAAGAAGAGATTGGACAATTATTTGTCTGACATGGTATATTTCCTGTTTGAGCAGGGGGTTGGACTAGAAGTCTTCCAAGGTTGCTTCCAACTCTATTATTCTGCTATTCTTTTGCCTGTCATGTGGCCAAAAATTATCTCTGCAATGTAAAAAAAAAAAAATCTATCTAATATTACCAATATCCTGATGGAAGTCTGGCATACTAAGTACAGTAATATTTTCCAATTAAGAATTTAGGAATTCGCTTTAGATAGTTCTTTAGTTAGAGCTATATCATTTCTTCCTGAAATTAATAAGTTAATTGCTGAGTTTTAAATATATATTTAAATATAATTTAACTATATTTAAATCTATATTTATATATTTAAAACACTCATTATATGTTTGGAGAATATAGAAACAACTTACTTTATTTCTTTATTGCTCATATTTCAAGCATTGGGAAAAATTTATATCAGTACAAGGAATTGTAAGGTAGAAGTTTTAAGAAGTAGAGATATAATTATAAATGGCAATCCTATGACTTCTGAATATATTATACAATCTTTATCATTGAAGAATATGCATAATGTTTGAGAATGCTGAAATAAAAATGAATAACTGCACAATTGAAAAGTATGAGTCCTGTAGAAGCTGAGCAGATTAATCTCGGAACAGAATCATGGGAAATGGATTTAAGAAAAGATGCTGTGAAAGCTTTTGGAACAGAGTAAAAATTATTACATTAAAGAGTCCCATAGAAGTATGTGAAATTATGCTAACAAAGGTGTTAAAAGAAGATAGACAGATGAAGTGAAAATGGCTATGGATGAGGGGAAAAAACACGTAAAAGAATAGTCATTGGAAAAAAAACCCAGGGATGTGAGAAAGAAAGTATATAATGTATATAAATTAACTCTGTTATTTAGAAAGATAAATATTCAAGGATTTAGACATGAATATTCTCCCCTCCAAAGAAGTCCTAAACTTTTGGAAGTGATCAGCAAAGATAAAAATGGATCTGTCAGCAGGGCAAATGGAATTAAAATTTAAAGTGGCAAAACAATTTGGTGTGAAAAAGATGTGAGGAAATGCTGGTAAGAACTTTTTAGAGATTTGTTTGAGATTTAAAATTACAACATTGATGACAGGACTTTGGAAGAAATTTTCATTTCCCATGGCTTGACTGGGTGCTAGGGTCAAACTTGGCTTAAGACCCCGAAGACCCACTTAGATAAGAATTTTAATTCCATATTGCAAAGAAGCCAATAAAACAATTTCCTGCTCTTTGTGGTCCTCCCTTTCACCTCCATAATAGCAATAGCACTTGGACTTATATACAGCTTCACAGTACTTTTACAGCCCTCTCTAAGAGGTTTACAGAGTCAGAATATTGCCCCCAACAATCTGACTCCTCATTTTACCGACTTCGGAAGGATGGAAGGCTGAGTCAACCTTGAGCCGGTGAGATTTGAACTGCCGAACTGCAGCTAACAGTCAGCTGAAATAGCCTTCAGTGCTGCACTCTAACCACTGTGCCACCTCGGCTCTATAATAGACCCTCTAATAATAGGTTTTTCATCATGACATTGACATTAAAACTGGGCAATTGTTGCTTACTGCCAGAGAAAAGTTAGATATTAATTTAAGTCCCACATATGAAGAATGGAATTGAAATAAATATGAATGTTCAAGAAAAACAATGAAGAAAAGGAAGCCACATGTACTGAGGAAATATTGAAGAATATTAAGGCTGCAAGTGTTATAAGTGAACTTGAAGAATATTAAAGTATGAATACACTTTGCATCTAGTATGTTTGTGCAATTTATTTCTCTTTTGTAAAGACTGCATCAGTACTTATCGATTGGTGGAGGGATGTTATTAATCCTGCACCCAAAGGGAAAGAATGAATGAAAATAAATAATTTGAGAGTAATTAATTCATTAACTTTGGTTGGAAAAATATTTGGCAAAATAGATGCTTTTCTTTAGCTAGTCCTTAGGAAATATAGGCTAATGTCCCCTTGGTTCTTTAATGTATTTATTAATAAATGTATAAGAAATATTTTTGGTAACTTTTGAAAAGTGTGTATATATTTTTGTATACAGGTATTGCTGTACGGTTGGCTGCAATATTGAATTATTTGTATCAAATCATTGATACATTAGGTTGTATGATGCAAATGAGGAATATGAATCTGAAAGTGAATATAACAGAATAACAAAGTTAGAAGGGACCTTGGAGGCTTCTAGCCCAACCCCCTGCTCAGGCAGGAAACCTTATACCATTTCAGACAAATAGTGGTCCAATCTCTTCTTAAAAATTTCCAGTGTTGGAGCATCCACAGCTTCTGGAGGCCAAAATAATTAATAATTACCTAATTAGGAAAATATAATGAATAACTGTATGCCGTAGATTAGTACAACAACAACAATAATGATAATAATAATAAAAATTATAGAAAGAAAAGGAATTTGAGAAGCTTGATAGAAAGCTGTGCAAGAGAATGGATAGAAATATCCTATCAAACCTCTATTTAATCTACAAATTCTGATATAAAAATAGTGGACAATGTCTGTTGTAATAAAAGCTTACTGAAAGAAGTGAAATTTATGTACTATATATAGGAATGTCATTTGGCAACTCACTTATATATACATATGAGAGCTGAATATGTCAAGAAAATAGAAGAAATAAATTGAATTCAGAAAGAATGTGGTGCAAGAAATGTGTGCAGTAAAAAAAGGTCAACATAAATGGGCATGGAACAAATGTAGATTGCACATAAAATGACCATTTTTTATAAAACTATGTTGAGATTACTTGTTTATATATAGAGAAAGAATCAGAATTCAATTGCAGCACAAATACATATATGAAGGAAGCAAGAATATGTTAAGAAGAAGAGGAAAACTAAGAGAGTTATTGCCTGATTGGCTGATGAAACGTTCATAGAAAGGTGATAAACTTGAGAAATAAAAAGCAGTTTGTGAAGTATTTTAGGGATTGAGTAGAAGTGATGATAAGGGACGTGATAACTCAGTGGCTAAGATGCTGAGCTTATCGATCAAAAGATCGGCAGTTCAGCGGTTCAAATCTCTAGTGCTGCGTAACAGGGTGAGCTCCTGACACTTGTCCCAGCTTCTGCCAACCTAGCAGTTCAAAAGCACACAAAAAATGCAAGTTTTTGGGTGGGAAGGTAACAGCATTCCGTGCGCCTTTGGTATTTAGTCAAGCCAGCCACATGTCTGAGGTCTTCGGATAGCGCTGACTCTTCAGTCGGGAACGACTAGCACATACGTTTAGAAGTGATGATGGTTTGAAGTTGTATTTATTGAGTTCATATGATTTCCTAACAAAATGATTCAGTAGATTAAGATTTAAGATTAAAACAACCTTTATTGTCATTTTTTATTGTGAGCACACTGTTACATATTAAAAATGAAATTCTGTTGCCTAGTCTCAAAAAAAGTATATCTCTACCCATACATAAAACACACATACACATTCTATATACCTACCTATATATACTTATACTATCTATATATACATAGTATGGTATACTATGACTTGAATAGAACTAATGGTAAGCAGTTCAGAATGTGTTGTAGAGATGTCACATGGATGTACTCTATACTCATTAGTTGCATAGAGGCATTAGAGATCACCAATAGTTTCTGGGTAGTTTTAAAAGCATCCCCTGGTAAAGAGCATTCCATTAGTCCAAATGGAAGGTGACTAGCACACAAGTGATTATGAGAAATGTCTGCTGCTCAAGAAAAGGTTTCAATTCAATACACAATGGATCATTGCAAAATCCCTCTTAGCCACAACTGTCACTTGTCTTCCATCCAAAGCTTGGAATTCAGAAGGACCCCCAAATTTGTATCAATTCTAGCTAGTAATGTGCATTCCTATTGAGAACTGTATGGAAAAATCCCTGGTTATAGCCCATCCATCAAAGATCTTGCTTAGAGTTAAGATTAAACCTCTTCCTTATCATCCAGACACTAATAGCATCCAGATACTGTGACAGTAAGTAGTTTTCTTTGGAGTTCTGTAAACAAAATTGTTAATTCCTATCAATCTGGAAAAGGTTCAATTACTACTTGTACTAATTGTGGAATTCTTCTACCTGCTGGAATAACCACATGCAAACATCTTAGAGACTGGTAGGCTTCTATTAACATTTATTAAAGCAGGGGTCCCTAACTCCTGAGCTGCAGTCCACTAGCAGGTTGTGGCCTATTCAGAACTGGACCATGTAAGAGGTGAGCTGGTGTGCATTCCCCAAAGGTTTCTCTTGTCTTTTGTGTGGCTGTATGCGTGCATGCATGTGTGCATGTGTATAAACCCGCTGCTTGTGTGGTCCGGTTCCCCTATCCCTTCTCCCACCCACCCCCCGCCAAGCCACCTGCTCCCAAGCTGCTTGCTCCCAGAGTGGTGAGAGCAGAGGCTAAGTGGGACAAGTATGCCCTGCTTAGCTTCACTGACTCACTGAGACTGCCTGCACAGGACACCTGATATACATTTGGAATGTCGGGCAGCCTCAGTGAGTCTGAAGAAGCATGAGGCTCTGTCCCCAAAGACTTCTCTTCTCCACACCAAAAGCTTTTGCAAATGGATGAAAGGCTTTGGGGGAGCGATATCATGCTGCTTCAGGCCTTTCATCATTTTGCAAAAGCTTTTGGCACAGAGAAGCCTGAAGAAGCCTGATACCCACCCCAAAGACTTCTCTTCTCTCTTGTGTGAGTGAAGCTGTGTGTGCGCATGGACGCACTAGGCCACTGCTTGCCCAACCCAGTTCCCCTCTCCCCCCCCAGCTGGGCCACCAAACTACAAAGTTTGGGGACCACTATATTAAAGGAACTCTTCTTACTACAATTGTCTTGTAGTGAGCCATTTACCTTGGCATTGTTATAATACATATTTTCAAATCTAGCATGGTAATCAGTTGACAAGAAAATGGAATATTTATTCATTTGGGGCATCCATATGCCAAACACTCAAATCAGTTTGAATAAAAAAACTGTTATGTGGGGTGAATGAGGACGCAGCAAGCCAGAGTAGTTAGTGACAACAGCTCTTTATTTTTTTTTTTTTTAAGTTTTATTAACATAAACAAACATAAAACACAAATACATGTAAACACTTATACATTAACAAAGAGTCAATCGACTAACTTCTAGAAAACCTTCGCATCGGTGATTAATGTCCATTTAACCAATTTTCCTTAATCATACTATTTACAAATTCACTTGCTTATACCTTAATATATTCATTGAAGTTCAACAATATCTTTCTACAAACATATTAACCATTTATTTATACAATCCTACGGCTCATCTCATGTATCTATTTCTACAATTCTTGAGTTATGTTCTCCTAATGTCCTATGTTGTTGGCCCTATCCTTCTTTCTAACCATGTGTACCATTTTTGCCAAACTAAATAAAAGTCAGTGTTCTCTTTATCTTGGAGCTCTTTTGTGAGCCTATCCATCTCTGCGCATTCATTTATTTTAGTCTCTCGGCGGCCTTTACTGATGACTCTTGCGCCCTGGCCTCGTCTAGCGCGATGAGTAGGGTTAGGTTTGACCTCGCAAGCAGCCTTCTCTGGAGCCGGCTATCTCTTACTCCGCAAATTAGTTGCTCTAGGAGCATCTCATCCAGGTCTCGGTACTCACATTGGGTTGCGGCCTTACGCAGGGCAGCGACGTACTCGCTGATCGATTCGCCCTCCTGCTGTAGCCGTTGCCGGAAATCATAGCGTTGGACGTACTTTGATGGCGTTGGTGCATAGTGGTCTTTCAGCAGGGTCTGTAGCGTCGACCAGGAAATGTTGTGGACCGAATTCGGCTCCGACAATGCTTCGGCTGTGTCGAAGACCCTTGGCCCGCAGTGACTCAGGAACAGGGCTTTCTTCCGAACGTCCGGTAGCCCTTGCATGTCGTTTGCCACCATGAAGCACTCGAACCGAGACATGTAGGATCCCCACTTCTCTTCCTTGGGGTCGAAAGGCGCTGGCGGGGTGTAGGCAGACATCGCTTCGGGGATTCTCCTGTGCTCCGCTCGCTCGCCTGGCTGGATTCGGTTGCGGTCTCCGGTCCCTTCTCTGAACGTGGTTTCAGCTCTTTCTCTCGAGTGTGGCTTCAGCTCTCCTCTGCTTCTGGCCTCAAAATCCCACCTTCGTCGCCAATGTTATGTGGGGTAAATGAGGACGCAGCAAGCCAGAGTAGTTAGTGACAACAGCTCTTTATTATATGGTGAGACTCCAGCAACTGATCAGGGGAGCCAGCTCCCTTTATATACCTTGCAGCTGTGGTGGTCAGCCAATCAGCTGAGGGTCAGTTAATTTGAACTTCCCGCCAAACAAACCTATTTACATAACAAAAACCTTCCTTTGTTTTATCCCCATGGTAATCTTGTAAAATAAATTGGATTGAGATAATAAATTTGCCCCCAAATCAGTAAATATATATTTCCATGACTGGAGATAGATTTTAATCCAGTTCTCCCCAACCCAAGTATAACACTTAAACCATAATGCCTCAGTGAATCTTGTATTTCATAACATTAGCTCAGTAATTCCTTTACAAAGATGTCTGGACATATGGTATTTCCACTTCATTACGGAAATTAAAATATTATTTTTCTATTTACTGAAAACTTTGTTTGGGTCTGCCATATCTCTTGTTAACTAGCTGCCTTGAAAAATGCTTCTCCTCTTTATTGAGGCATTTTGAAAGAGAGCTTTAATCCATCTTTTGAGAGAACAAACTTTGAAATTTTGCAGACCCTTTGTGTATATCCATACTTCTCAACCCTGACAACTTTAAGATGCATGGATATCAAATCCAAAATTTCCCTAGCCAGTGCTGGAGAATTCTGGAAGTTGAAGTCTACACAGCTTGAAGTTATTGAGGTTGAGAAACCCAGGTGTATACTGTCAAATATATGTATAAGACTGTCATAAACCTCTAAGTTTAAAATTGTGCTAGAAATATTTGTATATTTCTTGGCATTCATGTTAATTTCATGCCTCGGGTAGTAGAATATTGGGGTCAAGGAAAAGAGTCAGTAGTGCTGGGAATGCTGTAATGAAAAGTAATGACATAGGTCAAAGGAAAGTAGGCTGCATGAGACTCAGGGGAAACATAGAATACCAAATGGACAACAAGAGGGGTAAAACAGATTGAAGATGATGAATGTACAAAAAATAAACCTTATTTTCAGATCTACTTTTCATATTTGTTTGACAATATATGTTTGCTGAAAATACTTGGCTTCTGTCTTCTGATACATATTTATTTCTGTCTTTTTCTGATACATATCTGTTTTGTTTTGGATTTACAGAACCTGGAATTGTAAATGTTATGATGTCTGCTAGTCATATTTAACATGATGGATCTGCACTAAATGTGAAAGGAGTAAAAGGTAAGACATGTTTTGTTTTGTGGTATTTATTTTTTTCTAGTGTTTTCTAGTTTAGTGTTTTCTAGTTTAAACACTACAAAAAATTATTGTTAATGTATACTAATTTGAAATATTATTTTGAAGATTCAAAATAAAATATAGATGTTTGAAGAGAGAAGTGGAAATGTGCATCTAGGCCTTTTTCCTCAGGCAATCTTTCCTGATAAAGACAATTTGCCCATTCTGAGCATGTTTAGAATCCTTCACATACTATATATATTGGTTTGTTGAGGTGAGATGGGAGATGGCGTTTATTCCTATATAATATATACATTTCTTTAGAGGCAGTTCCATACCTGAATGAAAACCTTGTGCCTACTACCTTTTGAATCCTCCAGGGCCTATCCTGAGTAATTGCAGAACTCTAGTATCTCATAATTAATGGCACCAAACACAACCCATAATTATAGCCTCATTTAAACAAAAACATCACATGTGTTTTTTAGTGGTTCATTAGTTCATTCTTCAGCACTATATGAATCCTTGTTCAGTAGTCAATTATAGGGTAGATAGTTGTCCTAGAAATGACTCCTATTTCAATATTATTAAAATTATTTTCTGTTCTAATATTACAATATTGTAGCCTTGTAATTTTATATGTTTGTGGTATGAAGATTAGATTCATTCCCCCAGTAATTTAACTTTAAAAAGAGAGTATAATCTTAGATGAACTAAAATGGGTATGAAAACAGATGAGAGTTCTTTAATTCAGGGTCATTTTCCCTTTACGTGATTATGTATCAATCTTTTTTCTGCTCCTGCTATACAATTCAATTCTATATCAAAATATACTGGCAACTTTGCATCTGGTTAGGGCTGTAAGAATTTGCCAAAAAAATTGGTAATAAGGTTTTCTCATGCAGCTAATTGGAAAGCAACCAACCTGCTTGGAATACTTTCCAATAAAGAGATAAGGTTGTTTAAAGCACCAACTTTCCTTTTTTGCTTTGTGATATGTTTGCTCAAGTTTGACAGTTTTTTTCTTCTTTCCCTTCAAATGTACCTTGGTGTAAAGCCCTGCTGTGACATTCTTGAACTTTACCATGACTGCTACCTTAATGTATTGGAGCTGTCAGGAAGTAGAAATGGAAAACATGAAAACCTTGAAAAAATTTCCAAAGGCACAAAGCTTCTTAATGTTCTGATGAATTTCCTGCTGGCAGATAGCATTTTATTTGCCTTTCTTGATGTCATCTTTTCTTAAATAATAGGAAGCATTCTTGCTTGGTGCATGCTTGATAATCATGAAGCTGTTTATTATTTGGCTATAGCTTTTAAATAAAGGGGGAGCAAAATTGGATAGCTCTCGGATAAACAAGCGTCAAATAGTCTAATTCAGAATACATTCACTAATTTATTTGAGTGGTGTGTGTGTGTCTATCGCCATATGCACGTGCCTTCAGTTAATATAGCAAAACATTTCATCTTTTCTCACAGTTCACATGAGGGACTAGGACAAACAAGTCATGGGTGGGAGCATACTCAGTTTCAAAACTGTTGTTTTGATTTGAAATTTTGGAAGCTGAATCCCTTGGAAATTTAATTAAATGTTGCCCTCAATTTTTCAGGAAAAGCTGATAAAATGTTAATATAATAGAGATGAACATGAAGCAATTTTTTAGACTGAGTATAATGCCATTTATGTGATGTGTGGCAAAGCAGAAAGTATTATGATTTTTTTTTAAAAAAAAGAAATTATATCCAGCTTTTATTTGCATTTTTTTTAATGGTGTGTAACGAAAGATTATATACTTTACAAAATGGAAATATGGTTTCTATTTGAATTTCCTAGAATGTGATTAATGGGCTGTATGCTGCCCAGAGTTCTAGCTATTCTGGGTGATGGTTATTAGAATTTAAATTGCATATTAAGTTTTAGATATCAAAATAAAGGCAAAATGGAGAAAATGTAGTGTAGCCTCTTCCTACTGGAAGATAAACATATTTCCGACTCTTCTAAAAATTATATTGGAAGTAGAGATTTCTACCTTCAGGTTTAATAGAATATTTTAGAATGATGAATTTGCAATTTTAAATAAGGTATGAAACTGATCTAACACTAACAATGAATAAAATGGTGACAATTCTCTTTAGTTATATCTGCTAAGGTTTTGCTGATATATCACAGTTAACATGTTGAAAAAGGCATGAGCATTCAGGATTAACATCTCAAAGTTGTTCAGAGTTTACAGTTTTAAATTTAGTAAGTATATCTGTCCTTCTAGCCAAACCTTACCAATGCAAGAAATCTATTTCTCTAGCTTGTCTTGACATAATCAGTTAAAGTTTGAGATGTGGACCTTAAAGTCCTGCTGCATTGAAATTTTCATCATAGCTTGAACTTATTGATTCAATTTTTCTTATCAAATGCACTTATCTTGGTCTTCCAAATATTATTTTTCAGATTTTAAGTCTTCCTTACATCATACAATCTATCTAGCATGTGCTGTAAATTTGGATTGTCATCCAACTGTTGCACATTCAGTCAGAAATGCTTTAAATAACCAATTCGATATCACAGATCTTTGTCTTACTTTTGCTCATTGCTGAACCATTCTCTAAGTTTATTTCCATCATATGTTGCTTTTCTTGCATTCAGCAAACAACCATCGGTTGCATATTCACACAAAACATTCTATAATTCAACCCTCTTATTTCACAATATGCTTTTTCAACTTAAGTAGAAGAACTTTTTTTCTCCAAACATTTCTAAATGACCTGCTACAGACCAAAAATAGACTCTGTGCATCATTGCCTGATAGAAAGCCACACAACACTTTCAAACTGTTGTTCATTTCGTTTTTATTAATCGTATCCGGTAGAGCAGAATTCTGCTAAATATCTTTACAGGAAGACATACAAAAAAATAAAATCCTCCTGTAGTTTCTGTATTCCCTCTTGTTATCTTTCCCTTTGGAAGTATGCCTCTATAGTATACCTTTAAAACCTTACACAATTGATAGGCATGAAAGATAATTTCTCTGACCCGCTGCTTGGAAGAATCCAAGAGCATGGATAGTTTCCTCTCAGCTTGCCTGATACTGAGTGCATATCACTTTAAATAACTGTTGACTCCGCCCCCGGTGCTCGGCTGAGGCTCAGTTCCTTTCACTCAGTGAGCCTGAATGAGTGTTCATTTGATCTTTCCTAGTTTTCTGGACTTTATCAATTCCCAGTTTGACTTTGGACTGCTAATTCATTCTGCTTTCTAATTCACTCATTCTACTGTTTCATCAATTCATCCTGCAACGCAGTGAGTCTGTCATCACCCTTCCTGCATAGTGGGGCGGCGTCGGCCTTGAGGCTTCAGGCGTCCCACCTCAGCTTTTAAATCGCCACAGAGCTCTGCCATTGGCATCTCTGCGTGCCTGTAACTGTGCCGCCAACAAGCTTCTCGTCTCTCCCGGCTTGCCGCTTCTCCTGCCGCTGCTATCTGTCTCCCTGGACGTCGGGTGTTTCCGAGTCCCTGCCGGTTGCTCCGCAGCATACTCGGTGTGTTTTCGTCATCACTCAGAGCATTTGGAGCACTTTTGAGTGCTCGCGCGCAGAGGCTCGACTTTTCCTACTAGCGGCGACGCCCCGACGATCTGTCCCAGCTTTGGAAATTTCTAACTGTTGCAGTTCGGCTGGTGCTCAGCGCAAAGACAGGCCTTCATGGTTACAGCCTTTGGGACATTTTTCGGCGCTAGTATTTTCCCGCGCGGCCACCATTTTGCTTTCCACTGTCATCCATTGCGGGTGGCTTAGAATTGCCTCACGTCGAGCCTCCCAAGCACATTGAGCCGGCTGGCTCTTGTGCGTTGCAGATCTCCCAGTTCCGGCTCTTACTCCTGAGTAGTCAATCTTCAGGGGCCTCATTGCAACGTTGGTAATGTTTTCAGGTGTCTGTCTTTCCATCATATTGTTGGTCTGAAGCAATTCTCGGGGAATTTTCTGCAGGGGTAGTGGCATTCCCTAGCCTGCCCTAGAGCCCCTCCCCACCAAAAAAAAAAAAAAGAGAGAGAGAGGCAGATTAAAGCAACATACAAAGTTGCTATTATATATCTCCTTCCGATTGATATGGGAGACCCCGAACTTTCATCTGACCTTGAACAGGTGCATAGCCCTCCCAAGGCCAAGTCTTCTAAGTCATCCTCATGAAAGGAGCCTAAGACGACATCTAAAAAATCCTCCCACTCTGGGAAGTCGTCCACATCCAAGGCCCACAAGTCATCTTCTGCGGAGGATAAGGCCACTAAGCGACGACATGATGCCCTGGAGTGTCGCTTCGACCAGGCACAGTGCAAGACTCAGACACCTACACCACAGGTCAGTGTTCCTGAGGTGTCTCCTGCTCCTACGCCCCTGGCAAGCTCACAATCCCCTCCGGCCATTCCTCAGGGGCCTCTGGGTGGCATTGACCTGGGGTACCAGATGAACGCTTTGTGTCAACAGACCGACTTGCCTGTTTTTCCTTCCACCTCAGCGGCCATTTCTCAGCCTCAGCCTCTTCTGCCTCGTCAAGTACCAGAGGCCACATTCACCCCTACGGCGGCTGGCCTCCGCCCACTGGAAGGCCCCCAACCTGCCTTTTATGACATCCAAGCCATGATCACGGCTACTCTTTCTAGGATGATGGCGGCTGGGTTCCCTCAAGGAATTCCACCTCAAGGTTTTCACCACCAAGGTTCCTCCCAAATCTGCCAGCCTGAGGCACCCAGACCATTCGTCCATCGTACAGAGGTTGATCCCAGCGATTACTCCTTGCGGGAGTTGGTTCACAGCGATGACTTCCAATTCGAATATGACGACGTTGGGGATATGGAGTTTTCGGATGACAAGGACGAGTTGCCTGACAAGCCAGCCTTTGCGGGTCTGTTTGGGCCTTCCCTCTTCAAAGCCTTACTCCATAAGGCCATTGCTACAACACAGTTGGCCTCTTCTAAGGCCCTAACTGAACTTCAGGGTGATCCCAATCCCCATGACGCTCTCTTTGCTGTCCCACAACCGGACCAGGAGTTCATTCCATGTCCGCAGCTCTTCTCTGAGGTTGTCCAGCGGCCCTGGTCCCAGCCCGGAGCCCTTGCAGCACCAAATGGCATCGATAAGAAGTTATTCTGCTCAGCACCCAATCTTCAGGATCTGCTCGCGCTCCCTTCAGTGGATGCTCCCATTGCTGCTTTAACCTCCTCCGCGGTCCTTTCCAACGACATTGCGGACGGGTTGCATTCCAAAGATAGAATGGCTGAAATTGTTCTCCGCAAGGCCCACCAAACAGCAGCCTGGGCCATCCGCGCAGCCACATCTGCTTCGTTCTTCAACCGAGCTTTGCTGATATGGCTTCGCCAGCTTCAGGAGCATCTTCCACCTGACGATCGACGTGTCCATCAGGACGTTAATAAATTGGTGGTGGCCACAGAATATTCAGCCGATGCAGCTCTGGCAGCAGCCAAATTCGCCTCTCGATCACTGGTGTCCGCCGTCACATCTCGCCGCCTCTTGTGGCTCCGGCATTGGAGGGCTGACGTAAAGTCCAAATGGAGACTGGCATCTGCTCCATATAAAGGATCTCATCAATTTGGGGAAGCACTGGACCCTATTCTCATAGAGGATAAGGACAAGCGAAAAATCGTGCCTTCTTCTTATTGTAGGGCGGAGAGTTGCTATTTCCCATACAGTCAACGTCAGCCCTTTCTGGGTGAGCCTGGACCTAGCAGCTCATCCGCTTACCGGCCCTTTCTACTCAATATTTTTCCTCGTCCCAAAGAACTCCGGGGGCTGGCAGGGAATATTGGATTTAAAGGAGCTAAACAAATTAATAGCTTATTACCAATTCAAAATGCAGTCCCTCCACTCGATCTTGGGCTGCATCAGATGGTCGGACATGATGACCTTGATCGACCTCAAGGAGGCCTACCTCCACATACCGGTAAGACCGTCTCATCGACGTTTTCTCAGGTTCTCTTATGCCAACCAGGACTTCCAATACAGGGCCATGCCGTTTGGTCTCTCGTCTGCCCCCCGGACCTTTATGAAGATCCTAGCAGCAGTAGCCGCCTCCCTCTGGCTCATTCCCATCAGAGTACTCTGCTACTTGGACGACATCCTTGTCCTCTCCACCTCCTACCAGAGGGCTCTCAAGGACCTGGAGGTGGTACGGGACACCTTGCAACGGCACGGTTTTTCTCTGAATCTAGAAAAGAGTCACCTACAGTCCACCACTCGGATTCTGCATCTTGGTGCCATCATCGACTCGACCTCGGGTCACGTTTTCCTGGCTCCAGATCGACGTCTGAGCATTGCAACTTCGATTACACAGGTTCGCACCTCCCGAACAGTTCCCGTTCTACATCTGTCCCAACTTCTCGGGAAACTTATATCATGCATCAACATCGTTCCATGGGCTCGCCTCCATTCACGACCCCTCCAATGGTATCTAATGCCTTATCAGAAATCCCTGGGCAGCAACTCCAGGTCACGAGTCAGAGTTCCCTATTCAGTCAAGCGGTCCCTCCTTTGGTGGACCTCCCCCGTGATTTCGAAAGGGTGCATGTTTCAAGAACCGCACCGGGTGACGGTGATAACGGATGTGAGTCTGCTGGGTTGGGGCGCCCATCTTTCCACCAAGATTGCCCAAGGCCGTTGGTCGCAGATGGACCTCCAACACGACATAAATTGGCTGGAACTGAGGGCAATCCATCTGGCCCTCCAGCACTTCCAACCTGAAATAGAGGGGCAGCGTGTGCTAATCTTAACGGACAATACCACAGCCAAAGCACATGTAAATCGGGAGGGCGGTACTCACTCCAAACCGCTGTTGGACGAGGCGATCTCTCTTCTCTCCTGGGCAGAGGAGCACATGATTTCCATCTTGGCTCAACACATTTTGGGGATGGACAACACCCAGGCGGACTGGCTGAGCCGCTCCGAGATCGATCATGCAGAGTGGCGCTTGGATCCGGCGCTCTTTCAGGAACTGTCAACCAGGTTCGGTCTTCCCCTTCTGGACTTGTTTGTGAGCCCCGTCAACACACAACTCCCTCGTTTTTTCTCCAGGTTTCCCAGCCCGATGTCAGAGGGGACGGACGCTCTCCGATGCCCTTGGCCCCCCGGGATCTTATACGCTTTCCCACCGCTTCCGCTCATCCCGAGAGTGGTGCGCAAGATCTTGTCAGAGGGTGTGGAGGTTCTCCTTGTCGCCCCGCACTGGCCCCGTCAACCATGGTATGCGGATCTGCTGGACCTGTCGATCTCCCATCCCTGGAGGATACCCGAACACAGGGTTTCTCTCAGCCAGGGGACCATCCTTCATCCGGAGCTGGAGTGGCTACAGCTGGCCATCTGGCATTTGAGAGGGTGCTCCGGAGGAGGGACAACCTGTCAGGGTGGGTTATCTCCACTATGCAAGCATCCCACAGAGCTTCAACTACGGGGATTTACGAAGCTACCTGGCAAGCATTTCGATGCTGGTGCCACGCAAAAAACATCTATCTGGCTGGGGCCTCCGTCCCTATTCTACTCGAATTTCTTCAGGACGGTTTGGACAAGGGTCTTGCCCCTAATACTCTGCGCCGTCAGGTGGCAGCTCTGAACTCGGTGTTACCTGACATGATGGATCGTCCGCTGTCACTGGATCCTAGGATTCGAACCTTCCTACGTGGGGCTACTAATCTTTGCCCTCCCAGTAGTCCACCGATACCCCACTTGGGATCTGGCGTCGGTTCTCCAGACGCTGATGTCTCCACCCTTCGAACCTCTGTCTGACGTCTCTCTTCCTGCCCGGTTGCATCCTGCCACATTCGACGAGAAGTGCATCGACGACGGCTGCTTGGGCCACACAGGCGTCCATCCTGGACATTTGTAGGGCAGCGACCTGGACATCACTTGCACTTTTCATACGCCATTATAAAGTTGACTCCTTCGCCTCGGCTGAAGCGTCCTTCGGACGACGTGTACTGCAATCTGTCATCTCCGTTTCAGCCACCCAGGAGCATTCAGCCTTCCGTCCTGTTTGACACTTGCTTGGGTACATCCCATGCTCTTGGATTCTTCCAAGCAGCACGTCAGAGAATGGACGCTGCTCACCTGAGTGTCCTTTCTGGACGCGCTGCTGAAGAATCCAACCCTCCCTGGCCAGCTTCTGCTTGAAATTCCGGATGGCCTTTTGATTTTTTCGTTTGTGACCTTCTTCGTGAAAGAAACTGAGCCTCAGCCGAGCACTGGGGGCGGAGTCAACAGTTATTTAAAGTGATATGCAGTCAGTATCAGGCAAGCTGAGAGGAAACTACCCATGCTCTTGGATTCTTCAGCAGCGCATCCAGAAAGGACGCTCAGGTGAGCAGCGTCCATTCTATGCGTATGTTAAACAAACTGCCCAGACACTGCATAGACTAACTTCATGCATATTCAGACTTTTCTCCAGTCACAGTTCTCCAGCATATGTACAGTTTCTTTTTCATCAGTTACATCATGGACATTTGCATTTAGTTAAACTCCACTCTTTGGCATGTCATTACTCTTCTCATACTAAAGTATTCTAAACATTAATTAGATTTAGCTAATGCATGACAATTTTTATTTTAACTTATTTTATTACATCCTTCCACACTGAGTCAATGAGGCATCCTAAACTGACATAATGCCAAGCCAACAGCAAAGGTACAACCTTGTTCTATTAAACAACATTGAAAGACATTTTAAATTTCTATAGAGATTGAAGAGAGGATGAATTAGCAATGTTTCTTTAGCCCACAGGTTCCCCATTTGGGAGGTGGGGATGGGGCTAGAGAAAAAGAATGGAAAAAGAAGTCCCATCATTAGAATTCACAACATTTAAAAGAAAAGTACTTCACAGTTTGTCATGTGTAAATTAGTTAGTGACTTTAAAACTTTGTGAGGTTGTCTAATAAATAGTGGCTCCAAATGCAATAGGTACATTTCACAATGTTTAATTGGAAAGATAACACTTCCTAAGAGAGAGAGAGAGAGCTTGCTTTAAATATCATTTTCTCCTTAAAAGGAAGCTGAATTGAAATGGAAGTAACTGAATCAAATTAACACACGTCATGTATTCACTTAAGGTTCACACCTGCAATTTAACAGGTTTCTCAGAGCTCTCTATATTTATCTGACTGCCAGATTTAAAAAAAAAATATCAAAGATTTTTATCCAAAGAATGAAGCAAAACAAATAACAAACACAATCACCAACATTAGCACCATTCCCGTTACTTAAATTTCTGACAGCTGTTCCATTCATTTTATGAAAGTAGGGGATTTGTGAATGTAATTCCTTTTGAAGAGTTTCATCTGCCCTTAAACTGAAATACATGAATGGTTATAACCTTTTTGAAAGAGGAATTTTAGGATTGCACATTATAGCAAAGGAGTCCTTTGAAATTGGCATAGAGCTGTATTTCAGAACATTAACAGAAATGTTCTGTGGTGGAGCCCCTGCATACTTTAATATAAAAGCTATGTACCATTGATTCCAGAGGAATGTGACTATAGCTTATTTGTGTAGCTTTCCAGAAGCCTGTAAAGTTAGATATGGTTGATTTCCTAATGTGGAAAAACACAGGGGGGGCTGAAATCACCACTACTGATCTTGCATGAACTCAGCTGGAGTGCCTGCTGATGTGATTGGCAAGTGTGACAAGTTTATCTGTCTGTATTTTTCCAGAAGTTCAGAAAGAGACAAAGAGATTGTGACTTATAGATGTTCTTCTTGAAAAAGCCATCAGAAGGGCTCTTCCACAACTCTCCAAACAGTCCCCAAAGAAAGTCTCCAAAGAGCAGGTTTTCAACCACCACATGAAATACCTGCAAAGACACTTTTGATTTAGCTTTGCATTAAATTTCTTTTTAGATGGTCACAAGGAGCTACCACCCTCTTCTTTACTCTAGATGGACAAGATGGGGAGCCATCTTATTCTTCTTTAAAAAAATTGAAGTCATCAGAAGAAGAATATTCACTGGGGGTGGGGGGAGCTAAGCCTTTTACTTTTAAATGCTGCACCCTACTGTGAAATATAAACTTAGAGGAAACAAATCAGAGTTTATTCCATTTTTTAAACTATGTGAATGGATAATTTCAACAAATACAGGATCTGAAAGTCGGTCATTTGAATTATAAGGAAATGATGTGTGGTTATAAAATTGTCCACTTGAAATATAATATTGATTATTTTTTTTTGTTATCAGTTTTATTGTAATAGACCAAAGTGTATTTAATGTGTGGACTGACTGAGACAAATATAAAAGTAAAAATCTTTTGGGGGAGAAGAGTCAGTAATCATATGAAAACTTTAAGGCAATGGATGACAAGATAACTCAAATGGATGAAGAATTGTAAATAGAGAACTCTATAAGAATGCTGTGAGAAAATGTATGGTAAAAATTATTATTACCATTAAGTTGATGATCCTTCTTAGGGACCACAACTCCAGAATGATCTGTCTCCAATCTTGCTCTTCATGTTCTTCAACAGTGCATTCATCTCATTGTAATTGATTCAATTCATCTGGTGGTCTCAGATGTATAATGAGACAAGGTGTCAAACTACTTATGATGACAATAATTGCTTTCGACAGTTCAAGCAACCAATAAGGACAGAGTGTGATCTCTTCTCAATATTCAATCAAGGACAAGGACTTTTTTTCCCTAACATCAGGGAAAATACATAAATAACCTACAGTATTAAAAAAAAACAAAAAAAAGAAACAAACACACATTTGGGAACTGTTCAACCCATGAGACAAAAAGATCCCGCCCTCCCTCCCTCCAGAGCTTATGAAATATGTATTATATCTACATGTGCATAAGTAAATAAATGCATAAAAGTTATTGTATTTGAGTACCGGTATTAGCAATAGCAATAGCAAAAGCACATAGACTTTTTACTATTAAACGCTGCACTGTGAAGTATATACTGCTTCACAGTGTGTTACAGCCCTCTCTAACTGGTTTACAAAGTCAGCATATTGCCCCCAACAATCTGGGTTCTCATTTTACTGACTTCAAAAGGATGGAAGACTGTGGCTCAGTGGCTAAGACACTGAGCTTGTCGATCAGAAAGGTCGGCAGTTCGGCGTTTTGAATCCCTAGTACAGGTCTCCTGCGTGAGCAGGGGAGGGGATTGGACTAGATGACCTCCAAGGTTCCTTCCAACTCTGTTACTGTTACTGAGTCAACCTTGAGCCAGAGAGAATTGAACTGCTGGCAGTCAGGAGAATTAACCTGCAATACTGCATTTGAATTGCCTCAGTATTTCTCTCGAAGGGTCCTGCAGGGCAGATATGATCCAGATATTTTTCCTTCTTGGGAATAAAATCCTTTAAATGGGATGTGAAAACCATTAAGTGTTCATTGTTCTCAATCTCATATCTTAATCTTAACCCATCCTACCACAATACTTTCCAGAGATTCAAATAGAAGTTTTTATTCTTTACCTGAAAATAAAAAAGTGAGTTTCTGAACAGTGCTATCCCACTTATATGCTTTTCCCTTATAGCTGCTGGCCACCCATTGTACAGTAGCATTTATTTATGCCCCGTTAAAATCATAAAACAGCATTCCTTCTAGACTTGTTCATAACCTAAAAGGAGTATAATGTTAACTATATAGTACTTTATCAGAATGTAGATGTACTTGAATAGAACATCCAGCAGTTACTGAGACTGCCACATAATTGGATACCATGACCTCATAAGAAAACACCACTTGTGTTAATTCTTATTTAAATAGCTCGTGCGGTTGGTATTCTTACTAATTCATATTCCTACAGAAACTTAAATTTCTTTTGTAGAAAGCAAGCTGCTACTTTAGTTTGCCAAATTCTAACTTCAATGATGAGACAAACAAGGCAGAATGACCTGAAATTCACTGCATGAGGAACTTGTATGATTTGCAAAGAGACCAATATCTGCCAGTTTTAATGGAAGAAAATAGCCTTAGGGTATTTTTCTCAAGTAGCAATTATCTATGATCACTGAGGACAGACAAGACCCACTGAAGAAAAACAAAAAATGAACAATATATCAAAAAGGGAAGGGAGACCAGTTTTTATGTATATGTAAATGCATGTTATCAATAGTATAGATGTAACATTTGGGCTTATCATATTACTGATGGAAAACTTATGAAGTAGAACAGGGGTGTAAAACTCAAGGTCTGGGGACTCGTGAGGCCACCCTGGGAACAGCAAAGAACCGCCCCATGGTGCTTCTGCCAGCAAAAACGGAGCTCAGGAGGGCAGCCCTCCCGAGCTCCGTTTTCACTGGCAGAGGGTTGCAGGAAGAAGTCGCAGCTGAAAATGGAGCTTGGGAGCCTGTTTTCACTGGCAGAGCACTCGGACCACCACAAGCGCCCCTGACATGAGTGATGAGCTGGCCATGCCCACCCTGGCCCCCTTAAATCAAACACAACCCTGATGCGGCCCTCAATGAAATCGAGTTTAACACCCTTGAAGTAGAAGGTTATGAGAGTTTCATGAAACCTCCAACTTTTGTTATTATCCCTTGATGCTTCTTTGTATTTGCTTTTTATTTACTTTTTTTTATGGTAAACCACCCAGATTTACTTAGCTGAGATGGGCAGTGTAGAAATATGATAAATAAATAATTAACTAAATAAAATAGCAATATGAACATACCTTATTTAACAGTAAAAAATTGGGGCTAATTCACTTATACTTTTAAGAATTTAAGCAACCAAATGCCATTGAAATACTAATTTTACTATAGTTAATTCGCTCTGAATAATTGCCTATCGTCAATGTTTTAACATATTTTCCAAGCCTTCTTATTTTGTGATTAGATGTGAGTTTTGGATTTGGTGCACTAGATGTATCAGAGGCCCTGCATTTTCTAGATTTTTTTCATTACCATCAATAATATGAGTGTGAATTATTTTTGCTGCCCTGTGTCCATCCTTATTAAATGAAGGCTTGAGTGGCAAGCAAAAATATGATATATTTTTTTAAAGATAAAAGAAATACATCAGGATTTCATCAAAGCAAAAGTTGCTTTGGTGTGCATTCAAACATAACAAAAAGTATTACATAATCAGGAAAGTCAGTACAAATGCATGTGAATAATTGATAAACTACTTTAACAAAAGCTTTCTGGAAAATATATTTTCCCATATACAACCCCATATACTCTTGGGGTTGAATGCAATTTCCCAAAACCTTGAATCCTCAGAGTCCTCTGAAATTGCCAGTGAAGTGTACTTTTTAATGTGAAAAAACTATTTGTCCTGCTTGGCTGATTTTTTTTTTTAAAACGTTTCCTTCTTAGCACATTATTTAGAGGCCTTGTACTGAAAAAAGCTTGGCTGCCCCTGATACATATCAAATCATATAACTTTAGATGTTAGTTCTAAAGACTGAGAGTGGGCAAATAACAATACATACTTGATGACTTCATCACAGAAGCAGTGTGAGTTATGAATTTGCATCAAATGTCATGGTTTATGAATATAACTTTGTACAGTATATAACCAAATCACTTTATTTTAATGTTATCATATACCCATCATCATTTCTATGTTGTCGTGTTCATTTCAGATGCTGCTCATTCCCTCCACCTTTAGTATATATCAGGAAAATGTAAATATTCACATATCAGTTTAAATAAAACAGATTTTTTTTTGTTTCAAACTTTTCTGGGCAACAATTAGCCTTAAAACAAATAGCAAATAGCTCAAGGTTATTAATAATTTTACCAACTAAAAGCAATATATGCAGCTTTTCCATTTTAGAAGATAGCAAGAGATTCTTTAGCAGTCACCTCTCTCCAAGTCCTGACCTGAAATATGTGTGTATAAAATAACTTTTCCACCTCCTCTATTTTGTAATACTCCTCTTATTTAAAACTTCATTTTTTTAATTTGTAGTCTTTTGCAGAAATCCATCTGAATATCACATAAACACTAGTAGTCATATTTGCATTTGACTGTCCCAAATCAAGCTTTCAGTAAGACGTCCAGTAAGTCTAAGTTGGTTGGACTGTGTTTCAAGATTTACCAAGGTTATATGTTTCTTTTCCAGTACATTTTATTTTCTGCTTGAATGCTAGCTTTACAGCTGAGAGATGAATGAGAGTCTAGATGTCAAATACAGCATCCTCAGTGGAAACTTTTCAGTTGTCACCTTGAATGCTTTTTAAATTCTTGTTCCTATAGAAGTGTCAACTGGGCACTCATAACTTCTAATAAAATAAAATTTCAATTCTATCAGTAAATAATTGTTCTTTTTTTTAAAAAAAATGCAAAAGCTTTGGTTCAAATTGATTCTCTGACAATCAAGTCAAGCTAAATTTTACCCATATTTTTAATAACTTAGCGTGTTAATTTTGTATCATGCTAAAATATTATTATCTTCTAGGCTAATGAACATGAACTGGTGCATTCACTGCAGGCAGTGACTTATCATATTAGGAGCGGCATTTTAGAACACCAATACAGAAACTAGGAAGAAAAGTGCTTTTAGCTGAATTCAAAAACATTCCAACTGTTTCTGTCATCCACAAACCCCAAATTGATATTCACTTTGAAGCAACTGCTGTGTTTATTACCCAGGTTCTGTTATAAAAGGCAAATACTTTGATGTAGATGAAATATGCGCATTATGGAATTTTTTAATCATCAGCTATATTGATAACAGAGTTGTAAGTTTGAAATCAGGGACAGGTGCTTTATCATACAAGTGTAATAATACAGCAAAACCTACTGGAAAAATATATTGAGCTTTTATGCACTTAGCATTTTGCTTGTTGCTTATTGGAATATCACTTTTGATATGTTTTATTCACCATTACAACTGCTTTGTTTTTTTGTTTTTTTTTTAAATGTCATCAGTTGCAAATCTGAAATTAGAACCAGTTTCATCTCTAACATTACATCAGGCTATGTTGTGAAAAGAGATTTCAATTTTCAAAGGTACAATCATCATAAAATAATACCAATGGAATATTAATTAATATCCTTCAATATGTTCTCTTAAGTTTAATATTCTCTCTTATGTACAGTTGAAATGCAATTAATCCAAGATGGCTGGAGGCATGAAGGTGCTTTGTATATTTTTCTGTAGTCATATCTGACTGGTTGACTGGTGATGATTTTGTCAATGCCAATGTGTTTAAGTGATGCTCCAGATGTTTTTGGATTGGATCCAAAACCGCCTATCACTGTTGATACTGTATTTGTTTTATTTTGAAAAAATTGTTCTCCTTCTATTAGCAGCTCTTTGTATTTTATTATTTTCTTCAGTTCTTTCTTTTCTTTTTTGCAATCTCCAATCTTATTTATTACTGTTGTATATTTTATTTTTAAATTAATATTTTTAGCATGGATGTTTGAACTATAGCAGGGATATTTTTACATGGGAAGTTGTCACAGCTGTATTAAGGATTTTTTTTTTTAATTTGATTTATATGCCGCCCTTCTCCGGAGACTCAGGGCGGCTTACAATGCGTTAAGCAATAGCCTTCATTCTTTTGTATATTTTATACAAAGTCAGCTTATTGCCCCCACAAACTGGGTCCTCATTTCACCTACCTTAGAAAGGATGGAAGGCTGAGTCAACCTTGAGCCTTGGAGATTCGAATCAGCAGAAATTGCAGGCAGCTGTGTTAATAACAGGGTGCATTAAACCACTGTACCATCAAGGATTCATGTGGAATCTTTGCCAATTCCAGACTTATGCATGCGTCATAAGGAATTTTGAGATTTTGCTCTTAGTGATGTTCTTTGCATCAAAATGTATTAAAAACATGCATTTTGTGATACATAATAGTCATAAATGCACACTGTGGCACTTGTGTTGTTGTTTCTAAAAGTATATGCAGATATATATATAATATATAAACACAACATTATTTGAACATTAATGTGGAATATGAATTAACATGTAAATAAGACATGTTATATGGACTACTGATAACCTAATTATTGGATCATACAATAGATTTTCTATTCATAGTATCCAGTTCTGGCATTTTAATTTAGTGCAGCACTCTTTTTGTACTGGTAGATCTTTCATGTTAAGACTAGTAGTGTAAAAACAAGCTAATACTTTAAATGCTGTATTTGAAAAGCATGACATTATTGATTAAGAAGATGCATATATCTTATTGTAAACTCACTTTCCACATTTATTTACACTGTAATATAATAATGTAATGTGTTATACCTTATATTATATGCGGCTTACCCAAGAAACTGTCTTCTGTCTTCACATCAGCCCATCCCATCTAATCAGGCAGGGATGGTACGTTGTGGATGACATCAGTTAAAGAATTCCAATCAGTGAGGTCCAGGAAGAGAGTCTTCTCTACTATTGCCTCCATCCTTGGGACTCATAACCCCCAGAGGTGTGGTGGGTTCCCACTCTCCTGGACTTTTGAACATATTTAAAAACCTAACTCTGCCACCTCATTTGAGGCTTGCAGAGGAGCATGCAGTCATGCAGCTGGTTAGTGTCCTCAACAGGGGTGAAATTCACTTACCTTCCTTACCTGTTCACAAATGTGAGCGTGTGCGCAGAAGGTCAAAATGGGACGTGATGACGTCCGGGTGGAGCCTCCTGCCGCCGGTGCTATCGGATCACATGATCCCGATAGATTTGGCTGAATTTACCACTGGTCCTCAAGCCTCACCCCCACCTTTAATTAATATTGAATTTTAAACACCTTTGCTATTATTTTAATTTTTTAAATTTTGTTATATTCAGTTTTTATGTTTTTAACATTTTTTCCCATACACTAACTAGACGCAGTTTGTAAATATGATAAATAATACTTTTAAAAAAATCCATACAACACATTTGTCAATATTCACTTTTATATGCAGTACGCATTGTAAGGTCACAGAGTGAACTAAGGCTCATTAAGGTAAATCTACATTAGTGGATTTGTGAGATACAGGTAAAGGTAAAGGTTTCCCTGTGAGTCGTCTCCAACTCTAGGGCATAGTGCTCATATCCTTGAGCCTTGATAGTACAAGGGTTTAGTGCACCCTGTTATTAACACAGCTGCCTGCAATTTCTGCTGGTTCGAATCTCTCCAAGGCTCAAGGTTGACTCAGCCTTCCATCCTTTCTAAGGTAGGTGAAATGAGAACCCAGTTTGTGGGGGCAATAAGCTGACTTTGTATAAAATATACAAAAAGAATGAAGGCTATTGCTTAACACATTGTAAGCCGCCCTGAGTCTCCGGAGAAGGGCGGCATATAAATCAAATTAAAAAAAAAAAAAATATCCATTTCTTGGCTGAGGGAAGAGCGTTGTCCAAAGATATTCTCCATGGTCATGTGGCCGGCATGGCTATACGCCAAAGGCAGATGGAACACTGTTATCTTCCACTGAAGTGGTACCTATTTATCTGCCCACATTTGCATGCTTTTGAATTGCTAGGTAGGCAGAATCTGATATATCACTTCTGAGATATAAAGGTACAAAAAAATGTTTTAGAGAATCACTGTTAATCCCTTGCATGCAAACATCATTCCACATATTACTTTTTAGTACTTCAAATATGTAGCTTTATCTCATTAATATTGTTTCCTAGGGCAAAGTAAATGCTTTGCAATGGATTTCTTTCTCTCTTCTGTTCTTAAATCCCCAGTGAAGTCTAAGATTGGCTTTGAAAGATTAACTTATGTTCATTGCAACCTTTATGGGAGCTGAAAGGGAGAGATTATATTTCCCCATCTTAATTCTGCTGATGAAAATTCTTCCATCCCCAGAACAACCTTATTCGGTTTTATCCATGCTGTAGTGTTCTCTTCCACGGACTTAAATATCTCTCGGAATTACTAAAATTAGTTACTAGCTTGTCAACAGTAGACATAGTGTTTAACAGTCTAAAACGCCATGAGGAATAATCTAGCTAATGAAGGCAGCCTTCATTACACTAATATGTGGATAATATGAACTTCGAATACATTTTAATTTCTACATTAATTGTTTGGGTTATGAGGAAGCCATTTTGTAATGGAATAGAAGAAATTCTTTCCCAATAATAGGTAAATGTCATGCATTCATCCAATTCACAAAATCAATTTACATTGATAGTGCAATACATACTGTACATGGCCAATAATGATATTCTTCTCCCAGCCATTCTGCTATGCCCTTTCAGGTGTCCATAAGGATATGCAGCTTGTAGATCATAATATAGATGCCTATCACAGCTGAGACATTTAAGGAGCTGTATAGCACTTGGCTGTGAGTCAATAAACCTTTTTTCCACAATTTTTCATAGTTTTTTTTTTTAAAGTACAATTGCATAAAGAGTTGCATTAACTTTAATTAGTGGATTCTTTAAAGCAGTGGCTTTTCCTTTTTTAGGATTGTGCAGAAATGTGAAAACAATTGGGCTAATTTAATGAATAACCGCATTTGACTTTGGAAGAATAGAATAGAATAGAATAGAATAGAATAGAATAGAATAGAATAGAATAGAATAGAATAGAATAGAATAGAATAGAATAGAATAGAATTTGTTCAGGCAGTAACCCTATACCATTTCAGACAAATGGTTGTCCAGTCTCTTCTTAAAAACTTCCAGTGTTGGAGCGTTCACAACTTCTAAAGGCAAGTTGTTCCACTGATTAATTGTTTCAACTTCAAAGATTATAGATTTTGATAGGTTTTGTTGTAGGCTCTAATTTATTTGAGAAAATATATTAGAGAAATATATTATGAGAAAATAGAAACTGGAAGTTGTTATCAGGCATGTTTGCTATATAGGCATAGGAAGTATCTCAGACCTTGCTAGACAAAGTGGTCAGATGCTATTACTAACATCACAAACAGAAACTTATGAAAACTTGCAGAAGCAGCTACTGAAAGACAATTCAGGTAAACTAATGTCCATTGGACCATGGGAAGTTGGTAGCAATTAAACACCCGAACAACAAGAGCACGTACCTCAATATTTACTGTTATCTACTCTTATTGATACAAGCTCTGCTATTGGTTTTACCTCAGGATGTAATATTTGGTGCCTTTAAATGCAGAACTTTATCATTATACACTGTCTCTTTATTGGACATGAAAATCCCTGAATTATGCTTTTGTTATTAAAGGGTACTTAGCTCATAATTGTCAAATTGCGATATGGGTTCAGATAAGTACAAGGAAGATGCATGTCATTCTTTTACAAATCTCATTACTATAAATTGGATAGCTCAGTGTAAAATATCTTTTTCAAAAAGATCCTTTTCCAAGAACAGTTGGAAAAGACCAGAAGGTAGGTGGCTGTCAAATTAATCCTAACATTTTAGGCTAGGGATATTGTACTGATTGGAAACAGTGTCTACCTCACTATATAATTTATATATAAATTAATTTTGTCTAGAGAATCCAATAAAAACTTGTCTTCAGAATAAGAGCACTGGTAAAAAAAGAAACAAAAAGAAAGCAAAGTGTCAAATTTATCTAGTCTGGAAGACCTTTAAAACCACAGTAACAGCAGCAGAGCTAACATTCATTTCACAGACAATCAGCATTGGGAACTATTAAAAAAGGGAAGCCAGATCACAAAATTGAAAACTTGCTGGAAAGGGGGAGGAAGGAAAGAAGGGAAAAGTTAATAAAAACCTGCAAGCAGATAGCAAAGATTCAAAAAAGGGTTTTGAAGAAGATATTATTGCTAATATTTAATTCATGCAAACAATGCACAAGAAGGTCATTGGAAGACAAAAGAAGGAAAATCTGGAATAGTAAAGAAATTGAATGAATTGTTTTGCGAATATAGGTATCCATGTATGTAATTAACATGTAGTTTTCTTTTTCAAGAAACCCATGAAGCCTCTGAATTCCATTAAGTACCATAGTCTCCCTTCCATTATGGTATATTCCTTTCATTCAAAATCCTAAGCATTTATCCTTTCTTATGCTAAAATCTTGTTGAATAAGGCAGTAGGTTGGAGGTTTTGTTTTGTATTGCTTGTTTCTGGTTAAACAGATTTGCAGATTTTCATCCAGCTGGAACATTGCTTTCATTCAGCCAGTTGAAGATTCATTAAAAACAAGCTTATGAAATCTTTATGTATAAACAATGAAACAAATGGAGTTATGGCAAAAGAAAATTGTTCTATATTATTGACTATAATTCAGTGCAAATGGGTATTGAAGCCAAATCTCATTAGTTGTGTATATTTTTGTTTGCTGAATTGAAGTTTATTGCATCAAGCGTTTGGTCCTATGAGGTTTTATTATTTTTTACTTTGATTTGGCCTCTACATTAATGTTTTTTCAGTCCTGTCTTTACAAAATCCAGGGTAAACAATCTTATCACATGGTAACAGACAGACCTACTCAACAAGCCCATATGGGTAGAATAGCATAACGTCTCAGATTTATAGCAGGACTCATTGTTGTAGAAAGAGATGACCTGCACTACTGCACATTTATGTGCTTGGTTGTCCACTGTTGCTGTATTTGCCTACCTAAGATGCAGTAGAAGATTATTGTCAATCATGGAAGAATGAAAAAAGTTGTTTTTCTTTTCAAGTATTAGTAGAACTATAAACATCTAGGACTCAGAAATATTTAAGAACCTTAGAAAAATCCTCTTGCCTATTGTTATCAATTGCGCTGACTAAAAAAATTACCAAGGAAAATATTGGGTGAGGGCAAGTTGTTTGTTTCTGCAATTCTATTAACAGCACTCATTTCAGATCAATGATTCCCCCCTCTCCCCTTTATCATTTGTCAATGTATCCCAAGCTGGTGTCATTCCGATTTATTAGTACTTTTGTTGGGATCTGAATTTCCAAACAGAGGCAAGAATGCCTAATATTAGTAGAAGAATTGTTCTTTTAGTCAATGAATGAAGGTTTTTATCTATAATCTCATCTCTGATTAATGAGTCTCTGCTTTTATGCAGAGTACTTATTAGGATTGCACCAAGCAACCTGAAACAATTTATTTAGCAAATGCAATGCATGAGCTTACTTGGTCCCATAAGTAGCCATAGTAGCCATATCCTCAAATAATTTTAGAAATCCTGGCAAATAATACCTAGAAAAAAAATAAGTACTAACCAATGGGATTCTTCAGATGTTTAGTTAGATATCAGTAGGATGAACAATATACTTCCCTATACATTAGAATAAGTAGCGTAAATATTTGAAGCATGTCATCTGTTTTATGCCATGCCCATCAATATTCTAGGTCATTAAAACAACTACTACCACCGGTAAGTCTATAGCCTTAATTTTGTTAAACCTGATACAGAGTAAGTGATCTCTTTAAAAGTATGGCACAGTTTTCATTGCTCTTTTTAGTCCTAGTGGTGATTTATATACAGATGAACCTAAAGTTGTGAACAGCCAAGAAAACAAACTAATGGATCATCGAAGTAATCACCCCAGAGTTTTCTCTCAAGGAACAAATAACCAGGCTCAAATTATCACATGTGAAGACACAGCTCTCTGGAGAAGGCCCTAATGCTGGGGAAAGTAAAGGAAAGAGAAGAAGAGGATGATCAGTAGTAAGGTAGATGAATTCAGTTATCATGGCAATAAGTACACCATTGAAAGACTTGAAAAAATAGGATAGAGATAGGTGATCATGGAGAAAATCTATGTGATCAATAGGATTCAAAGAATGACTTGATGGTACATAATCAAAGGGCCTTTGGTTTACTGCAGGGGTGGGCAAATGTGGCCCCAGCTGTCTCAGGAGTTCTGGGAGTTGCAGTCCACAGGTTGTAAAAGAGCCACATTTGCCCATCCCTGGTTTACTGGATTAACCTTGGAAGATAGCATTCCTTTGGTTAAATGCCCCATTATCAAGTTGATGTGAAAACTAAATGGTATTAGGGTAGTTTATTCTACCCTCTTTCTAGTTAAACTGTTTATATAAGATGACACCTTAATATTAGTCTGCTGTTCTTATATAAAATGCATATGAAGGCAAAGAAGTGTTGATACATTGAGGAGAATGTGAATTTATGCCAAAGGATTTTCCTAGATATTGATTCAAGAGATACTTGCACTCTATAAAGGAAGCATACAAATCTGCCTTAGGCAATTAATATTAAAGAAGAAAGTCTTGAGTCAGTTCGGATGACTTGACTAAATTTTGTTTATTTTCCTGTGTTCTCTTTCAATCAGACTAGTCATTTGTAATACAGATATCTGACATAGAACATGCTAGTAATAGGCTGATAGGATTAAAGTAAACTGAGTCATCTGTCTTGCTCTTCTTGACAATGTAGTCAATTATGTCCAAACTTCACTACAAGCTTCTCCAACAATATAAGATGGGTACTGTCTTTCATCTGATGGGAATGAGGAGGGTCTTCTTGGTTCAGTGCCCTGGTAAGAAGGGCATATTCCTGACCTGCTGGTCTTTGTAAGGCCCTGAGGACCTGATTTTCCCTGGGCATTGGATATATTGACAACTCCTCTTTAAGGGACAGTTAGGAAGGTGAGTATCCACAGGCACATGCTTTTGTGTGCTTCCCCCCTTCTTCTCTGCTTGATATATTTGCAATTTTAAACCTGATATTAGGCATGTAAAATTTCATTTTTGTATTAGTAAATATACATATACATTAGTAAAAAACCAAAAAAATGAGACCTGGTTAGATAAGCACCAATCCAAACTATTTTGTATCAATTGGAGGACATTAAAAACTGTCATAGTGTCTTTCTGGTTTTGAGTTGCCAACATTTTCTTAAACCATAACTAGTTCCCAGTCAGGCAACTGTTTGTCATCTATGTCCAGTCAAAAATTATAAATATAATATATAAATGTATTAACAAATTATTGATATTAAACTATGGATATTATCTTGAAACTACAGGGAATATTTACTAATGAACAGGCCATGGTAAAGGTTAAGCAAAGGAGTCTGGATATAGAATTTCAAACTGAATTTAGCAAAAATTTTACAAGGAGTGAGTTTTTACAAGAATCAGTTAAAGCAGATTGGTACCTCAAGCAAAAAGTAACCCACAATTACCACAGGTCTTTCACAGAAATATAGTTGATACCATAACTTAAGCAGTTCTTGAGTATAGATTCAAAATGAGCCACTTTGCAGAAAGAATCTGGCCATACAGAGTTGTAATAAAATTGACTACTTGGCATCAAATGATTGGGCTGTTTCATCCAAATTAATTATGAGGCATTAACTAACAAAGTGATCTACGATCAATATGGAAAGTTGTTCTATATTATTTGAGAGTTCAAATGTTGATATATTGCCAGAATTAATTTAGTCTTTGATCACTCCATTCTATTTATTTATGCAGTCCACTAATCAAAGAGAGATGAATTAGCAATATTTATCACTTGACTGACTTTGTTTTAGATAAAAACAAGTGACAAAGCAATGTTAATGAGACTACCCGCAGTATATTTACAGTTTCAATTTACTGCTGAAGTGAGCTTTAGTGGAGGAGAAAATTCATGGATCATTTAAAATTGATTTTTGAGTTTTCTCATGCACTGATCCATTTCCATATTTTGACTGCTGTAAAAATCTAAAGTATTTTGCATTCCATTCCACAAATATTTATTTTTCTCCCTCATTAACACCTACTGTGTTATAATATAAAGTAACATTAACCAATAGGTGTAATATATTTTTAAAAGTTAGTGATGTTCTTTGTGTGGGGAGACACATCTGGGGGAGAAAAATAACCACTGAATGTGTTACAGGCTAACGTAGGTGAGGTTACTGGTGGAGTTCCAGTGCCACCTTTTTGAAGTCTTCAGAGCTCCTAGATTCATGCCATGGTATTCAGTGGCAAAATAACAGTTTTGGTGTTATATCAGGGGTGGACTGCTGGGGGTTCACAAGGGTTTGGGAGAACCTCTAGCTAAGATTCTGTGCAGTTCAGAGAACCCCCAAATCCCACTCCTGGCTGGCCCCTCCCACCCCACCCCGCCCCACCCTTCCCTCACACAGAGGCTCAGGGAGGGTGAAAAACAGGCCTATCGGAAGTTCAGGAAGGTAAGAAACAGACCCGTTTCTGGTCTCCAGAGGGCCTCTGGAGTTTGGGGAGGCTGTTTTCGCCCTCCCAGAGGCTCAAGGAAAGCCTTCAGAGCCCAGGGAGGGAAAAAACGCTCCCCCTCACCCTGATGCAGGAGGCCGACTAGGCCACACCACCATGGCCATGCCCACCCAGCAACTGGGCAGAGAACCCCTTGCTAAATTTTTTGAAGCCCACCCCTGGGTTATATTAGATTTTAATTTATGCTTATTTGTTGTTTTCCAAAATGTAGGTACAAAGTAATCCCTTAACCTTTTTTGAGGCAAAACATGCTCCCTGCACATTTTAAAACCCACCATCATGGAATATGGAAAAAAAATAATATCAAGTCCAGAGACATTTTTAGTAACAACCTCTCCCTGACTTCTTTGCTGACAAATTTGGATGTTCCATTTCAGGTGATTGTTATGCTTCCTGAAAAATGTGTGCAGAAGATGGTGATAAATGCCATCATCATTTATATGTAATTTCACATAACATTTTATTTTGTTTCCTACTCAATATCTATATGAAAGAACTAGAAGGAGATACCAGATACTTTGGTGATATTGATACTTCGATGATACTACATATGACATATTAGTACTACTTTATAAAGCCTTAGTGAGGCCACAACTAGAATACTGCATCCAGTTTTGGTTACCACATTACAAAAAAGATGTTGAGACTTTGGAAAAAGTGCAAGAAGAGCAACTAAGGTGATTAAAGGCCTGGAGACTAAAATATATGAAGAACGGTTGCGTGATTTGGCTTTGGCTAGTCTAGAGAAAAGAAGGATTAGGGAGGACTTGATAGCAGTATTCCAATTTTTGAGAGGCTGCCACAAAGAGGAGGGGGTCAATTTATTTTCCAAAGTACCAGAGGGCAGGACAAGAATCAATGAATGGAAACTCATCAAGGAAAGAAGCAACTTAATAATTAAGGAGAAACTTCCTAACAGTGAGGACAATTAACCAGTGGAACAGCTTGCCTTCAGAAGTTGTGGGTGCTTCATCACTGGAGGTTTTTAAGAAGAAACTGGACAGTCACTTGTCTGAAATGGTAGGGTCTCCTGCTTGAGCAGGGGTTGAATTAGAAGACCCCAGGTCCCTTCCAGCTCTATTCTGATTGATTTGCAAATAGTTTTCATTACTCTTCTGTTGATGAGATGGAATACAGTATCTGGTTAAACATAGAGAGAGAGTAGTAGACCATACTATTACTATTCTCCTTTCTTTCATATGCACAGTATGTCATTAGGAATATCTACTCTATATGATTTAGAAATCTGCTCTTAGTTTATTCTACATGTTCATATTGCTGAACCATTCGTGAAGTCTGGTAAAACTCATGATTCTATTTAACATGATAATGATGATGATGATGATGATGATGATGATGATGATGATGATGATGATTACAATAATGCATATTCTGCACACCTAAAATCTGGGGTTTTTCCCCCTCTGGGGCAACAAAAATAAAGTGAAATAATCCTGCATAAGGAAGAGGGATTGGGAAGCCTCTGCCTGTCCTTAGGAAGACTTTTGCCTGAGTACACCCATATTAGGACTCTGAAAAATAGACAGCATGAGATCTATATAACAGAGCAAGTTTTTCTGGCTGTTGAGAAAAGTGACAGGATGTGGCTGCTGTGTAAAACGTTTAGCAAGCTCCCCAGGCACCTATAGTCAAAACAATTTCATTTGCATTCTTGTTATATTGTGAGTGGTCATTTCCCCAATGCTATCAACCAACTATAACTGGTGACAGTTTTACAAACCAGGACAGGATCTCTAACAGAAAAAATGTAGTTATTTACTAGCTTCAGAAACACATCCATTTGAGAGAGGGCTGGTAAATCATATTTTTTTTCCAGATTGTCTGCTCAGAGCATTTTTGTCTACATGTATAGAGAGGCATTCAGAAGACCCAGAAGATTTTCCCAATGCCAGGTTCCCTCTTCTATTTATATATAATTCAACACACATTTCCAAGTGCCTGTCTTTAGTTGAAAGAAGGGGAGGAAGATGATTTTGCTCTGATGAGATTGCTATGGAGTAAAAAGATTTGATCACCTTGTTGGTCTTTTTATTTTATTATGTCAGATTATTATATGTATGTCAGATTATTATATGTGCAGACATAAGTCATTACACAACATTGATATAGAACAAGGTTCAGAATAGAAGCTTAATCTTTTTAAATCAATACTGAATTAATATGAGGTTGAATTAACCAAGTAATGGCTGGTAAACTAGAGTCAATACTACAGAGTAAAAGCACTTTGTGATAGCTAGTTTCTTCGTCCTTGACCTATTCCAGACACTTAATATCTGCATTTGATTCCACAAAGATATATCCAGGGAGAAACTGTCATTACTTCAAATCTACAAATATGCTGATTTCTATATCTGCTGATGCTTCAACATGTTGAAGTACTGATAAACTAGAAAATTATAATCTGCATATTTCATTTTTGGTCTTTTATCAAAATTTTGTGACTGTTAATTTTCACTGAAGAAATTTTGCCAGAAGAAGAGAAACTGTTTCTGGAAGCTGACAGGAAGTTGAAAACTGCTCCCATTCCTAGGTAAGGAAATATCTCTAAAACAAAGACCCAACAGGGCACAGGTAGTCTGATAGAAAAGAAACCAGGCCTCTTTCTCTTGGGACTGATGGATAAACAATTTGAACTTCGTTTTTGTATATGATAACCACAGCACAATTAGTGTAGGCATAAAGATTTGGCAAAATCCTACAATGAGTTGGTGAAGATGCTAGAATTTGTTGAGGTGGCCAAATTGACTTGCTTGATTAGAGAAAGAACAATATGTACTTTTATTGTTGACTGGAAATCCTTTATGGACTTTTGCATTAAAAAAAATCTTACAATTTGTGGTTTTGATGTTTAAATAAGACTATAGACAGAAAAGAGTGATGATGTAATTTTAGGGAAAAGGGGGAATTTATAATTGTACTTATAACTGCTATTGAGAAGATTGGAAGCCATTTCTTTGTATCTTTTTTCTTTCTTTTCTATTATTCTTTTACATTTCCTTTCTTTCACTTTTAGCTCTTTGATTTCTTTATTTTATTTTCTTCCTTACTCTATATTATTTTGTATTCATTTTTAAACTTTACATATTAAAATGCCATGTAGTTTTCTCTACTTTCGAATATACATCAGCCTCTTTTGGGTAAGAAATATTACACATAAAAACATAAGAAAAAAAGATTATTGGCAGGAGATCAAATAAAATAAAATAAAATAAAATATTTATTATGTATGCTCTTTTCAGTTTTGATGAAACCTAGATTAAAATGGGAATCACTGCGAAGGCAGCTAATACATGGTAAATGAAGACAGGAGCTTGTCTTCATCACATGGCATATAAAATGTTGGAAATGTTGGTACATATTTGTAGATGCCTTTTGTCAGTACATTCATTGATTTCTGACTAAATCCATGTCTATTTCTATTATTTAATATCTGAAAACTATTGAAATTATTCCTTTAAACTTATTTGTTTCAGTAACAAATGTATGGTTTTTTTATTTATACAGTCAATGTTTTGTTTTGTTTTTTAAATTTGATTTATATGCCGCCCTTCTCCGGAGACTCAGGGCGGCTTACAATGCGCTAAGCAATAGCCTTCATTCTTTTGTATATTTATACAAAGTCAGCTTATTGCCCCCACAACTGGGTCCTCAATTTACCTACCTTAGAAAGGATGGAAGGCTGAGTCAACCTTGAGCCTTGGCGAGATTCGAACCTGCAGTAATTGCAGGCAGCTGGTCTTAATAACAGGGTGCTTTAGACCATTGTACTACCAAGGGTCTTTGATGTTTGAACATATAAACATTTATAATAAGTATAAATATAAGAACAGGACTAATCAAAGCCAAAAAAAGAATCAATAGCAGACAAAAGTGAATAACAAGAAATGAAAAGGGAGATGAAGGAGGAATAAAAGATTTCAAATAACATACTGCATATTATACAAACTTATGGTAAACCACGCCAAACTTGATTGCAGAAAAAACGACTTCAGTAACAGAGTTGTTAATGCTTGGAATGCACTACCTGACTCTGTGGTTTCTTCCCCAAACCTCCAAAACTTTACCCTTAGACTGTCTACTGTCGACCTCACTCCATTCCTAAGAAGTCTTTAAGGGGCACGCATAAGCACACCAGCGTGCCTACCGTCCCTGTCCTAATGTTCCCTTTTATTTGTATCCATTTCATGTATTCATAATTATGTTTATACTTATATCTGTTATCTAATACATGCTTGATGGAATAAATAATAAATAAATAAATAAATAAATAAATAAATAAATAAATAAATAAATAAATAAATTAAAAATAAATAAATAGTACTTGAAATGTACATTACATGTTGGTTAAACTGAGATGGTGCCATCTTTCTAAGGTGCAGAGTTGGGAGATGCTTATAGAGAGGTCAAGTTAAAATCCACCAACTTTGAAAAGCTTTTCCTCTGTATATCTAAACTAAGTGACCCCATCCAGTTTCATGATGCAAATATTTGTGATCTCTGACACTAGAGGAGATTCACCTATTCGTTTCTGAGATCTCAGACTGTGCAAACCAATAGGAGGCTCATTATTTTCACATGGAGAAAACTCTGTGTGATAAATAAGAAATTAGACAGTAACCTGCCAATTAGTAGAGCAGTGAAAAATAATCTCAGCCCAGTCAATTTCAATGTGAGTATGTGGTATTGTTATTGTTACTTTCATTATGAAAGAAACTGTTCGTTATCATCAATACTATGGACTAAAGCTAACAGGTTTCTACCTAATTAAAAGTGTAGTAATGTGCTTGTGACTTAAAAAAAAATCTGTTTCACATGAATATATCATTTGTTCTTTCACCTCTTCCTAAACCCTTTTAAAATATTTTTTTTACATTTTATCAATGATTTCAAGCAGTGGTGGGTTGCTACTGGTTCGCCCCAGTTCAGGCAAACTGGTAGCAATGGTGGCGGGAGGCTCCGCCCATCTACCCAGACGTAATCAAATGACGCTTGTGTGAGTGAAGCACGAGAGCAAACCAGTAGCAAAGGTAAGTGAAATCCACCACTGGTTTCAAGTCCTTACTGTCCTTGGGTCTGGTGTAAGGATTGGATGCACAAATGGAATGGAATAACTGCCCTCCCCCCCCATACATTTTAGACAGTGTTTATATCTAAATCTGAGATTTAGAAATAGAAATCAGAGAATTGTGGCAAGCTCATTTCAGAAGGAAAATAAATAACCATCTTACATCAGTACATTTCAAGGAGTGCAGCTATTCCCAGTTCAGAATAACAGTGAAGCTTTTGTTTCCCCCCAGTTTTCTCAATTTGTTGATTATCTGCTATGATTATTAGAAGCATGCCAACTTGAATGTATGAGAAACAACTGAATATTTCTGGTTTAATCTTTAAAAAAAACCAAACGTAAAAACTAGGTAAATTGTACAATATTGGAAACCACATGCTGTCATTCATGTTATTATATTGGGTAGCTTTCACATGGCTATTCTATTTGTAACCTCTCCCTTAATCTTTCTATATTTATTCTTTTGTTGGTCTATGTACATCTGTTCTAGAAACAGATGTACATGCCTACCCTTTTCTTTCTTGCCCCTGAAGTTTAACGAGCAGTGATTCAGAGTTGTGACTTAGAGTTCTTATCCTACTGTGACTGATAGAGAAAATATTCAGTGCTAAAGACTACTTGGCAAAAGGGCTGCAGCTGAAAAAATCTAAAAGAAGTGCAACTTATGAGAATTCAAGCACATGCAAAAGTTTCAAAAGGTTTAAGTGACATAAGACTACTACTTATGATTCAAAAGACATTCATTTTTAAAGCACTAATATTATGCCAAATATTCAATTTAACTATAGCTCACATATCCACTTTTATTGCTATTTCTGATAGTAACATATTTAAATTCAGTTTGATTATTTGAGATATATGGGAATTTTCAGTCCAATATATTGTTGCTTCTGGGTATCAAAGGAATTGTATAAAGAAAACAGAGTTTAATTATAATTGAGATCAATTAATATATCAAACCATTGCATATAGACATCTCTATATCAATACATAATTTCAAACACAGTTATTTTATATTAATTGATGACTTTTTATTCTGCTTAAAAATGCATGTTAAAAATTCTATACTTATCAATGGATATGAAAAAATCAGACAGACCTATTTTACGTATTCTGCAATGAAAAAGGCATAAATAGAGGTTTTTTTTATATCGTCTCATGATTCTTGGAGCAAACAAACTTTTTTTAAAAAAAATACACATTGAAAAGACAACACTGAAAGAAAGAATAGACATTTGAATAATTTTATCAGAGTCTAATACTGCATTCAATGAGAAAAACTATAACAATGACCACTGTTACTACAGAAGCTCCAAGATTTATTATTAATTCTAGATTATCATCCCTGTCTATAAGCAATGAATCCTGCTTCACCAGAATGTATTAAATATATAATTACACTGGAAAAAAGTTTGAATTGAATCTCTCAGTCAAATATTCACATAACTCTATTTTCTAATACAATATAGATTGTGCTGGCTTATTTTAAAATAATTAAATATTACACATGAATGTGGATTTTATGAAAAAATATTTAAAATAATGCCATTTCTTCTGTAGTTTTGCTTTTTTTAATTACATATTGATAATGAAGTATAATGGAATGGAATTCAACGGACTTGGCTTAAACACATTGAACTGGATTTTACTTTTTCATCTCAAGAGAGTGAAAATTTTAGTGTGTTCCTTTTTTGTCTTTAGCATTGATCCAAAAGAAAATATTTTGAGTACAGTAAATTTCTACAAAAAGCTAGAATCTTTTTGTGGGAGAGGGAAATGGGACATAAATGTTGACATTAGAATATATGCCATATGTTTTAATGAATATATCACAAGTACATTAAAACTGAGATTCTGAAACAAAAATGAAAGATTTATGTTATTACAATTAATAGCAGTGCCCTAATTTTAATTCATTTGACATTTGACATTTGACACAAATCACTTAAATTAACTCCAAAGAGCCTTATCAAAACTATCAAGAGCAACAGTTTCCAATGAATAGGACAAAGCAGTATAGGGAAAAGAATTCAAATAGTCCATTGTATAGGATTAGTGCCTAAACAATTTTCAGAATTTGAAGTGTGATTGCCTATAAATTCTGCCCTGTCTGTTCCATGTTGACTGCTTATTCATTGTCAGTTTGTGTTATGGCTGAAATTCTAGTAAACAACAAAGATTTAGTTCATAGCTTTGTTAGTCCAAATCTGTGGGGAGCTACTGCCTAGTTCATCCTATCTTGGGGAACTCAACACAATTCTGTCAAAATAGCTTCATAGAGTGTTACTTTTATTTTCTATGCTGTAACTGAGAGCCAGTTTGGTGTAGTACTTAAGGCATCAGACTACAAGCCTACCTTAAGCATTAAGCCAGCGAGTGAATATGAGCCACTCATCTCTTTCAGCCATAGAAAAAGACAGGGGCAAAAACATCTTGCCAAGAAAACTGCAGGGATTAATCCAGGCACTAGTTAGGGGTCAACACCTAGTCAAAGACATTGTGATGAAATAATTGATAAAATATCAGGCTGGATGCCATGTTTCATTTTTTTCCTCACTTCCTTACTTCTTCAGAAATGCAGCTATTTTTCTTGAGCCCTTCACTAGTTGTCCTGTCCTATCCTTGATGGATTTGTTTGGTTTATAAAAATATAAATTCAACATTGTGTGTATATATATTTGTGTAAGTGTGTGTGTGTGTGTGTGTGTGTGTGTGTGTGTGTGTGTGTACAAATCCTTCAGAGGTGCTGTTTTCTTCATGACAGCACTTAACTTTACTCATAGTAAGTCAGTCGATCATTTTATTCTGTTTATTCTGCTCATTGACCAGCAAAACAAAACAAAAGACACGGCTACTAATTAAAGTAGCAATGGCTCCTTTCAAAATTCTTCACAGGCTTGAAAAAGGTTTTAAGGAATCAATTCATTAAAGCAACTTTAAAAGCAAAGGTACCATGAGTCAGAGAGAGAGAGAGAGAAAGAGAGAGAGAGAGAGGGGGGGGGAGAGTTGAAAGAACAGATTTTTGAACTAAGGTGGTGTGGGATTAAATATTAATATTCTGTAAGAACAAAATTCAGAGGATGGAATGATGTATAACAAATAACAGCTACATCCATGATAGCTCCCTCTGCTCTCCTTAACAATTAAAATTCACCACCATAGATAATAGATATTTATTTATATCTATAGATAAAGTGCATTCTTTTCAATATCTATAGACAGACTAAGTGCGTACTTTTCATGCATACACCAGTTGTATTCCTTCTCCCAACCATATAGTACTAAATTACAATTTTGGTAATACATTTATCACTTAAGAAGGCTTTAGTTTCTGCCATCCTATCCCATTTTCTTTATATATTAAAACTTTTTTTCTGAGGTTTGTCTCTTTATAAATCCAATAAAATGTACTTTATAAAGTTAACAATACACTATGTTTATTTATTTCCTACTTTTATTTAGTGGCAAGTAGAAACGGTGCAGATTACAAACCTTGCCTTTGTGTAAATTCACATTTATGCTCCTCTAAAGGCGTAAATATGTTCATCTAAAAGTCGAAGTTTAAAAACTTGTTTTCTTACTCAGTTGTGGAGAGACTGAAAAGGATCCTAGGGTGGAAATGTGGAAAATTGGAAGAAGAATTGAATAAGTATTAGTAAGAGCTTACCTTCAAATCTTCGTGGTTATGATAAGGGTAATAAATTCTTCTCTACATTTATTGCATCCACAGACTCCTGACTGATGCTCCCCACTGCCACACAGTATTCTTATTTGTGTATTCTATAAACAAGGCACAAGAGAAATATAGTTATACTCCTTGAAAGAGGATAGATGGATTACCTAAACAAAGATGGGAGTCTAGAAGATTGCCAGAGAAAACGTAGATCTATTGGCAGATGTGGAATGTGCTGAGAAACAACAGTTTAGTTAATATAAAATAAAATATTTAAACTAGTAAATGAATGGGGAGAAATGAGCTAAAAAGTGAAGTTTGGGAAAGTAAAATTTAAAGTTGTAGTAATCATCACTTGGATTTCTGAATCAACTTATTTTGTATTTCCTGGACAAAGTATTGATCAGAACATCCTTTTTTAATTTCACACTTTCCTAGCATTTATGATATATCTCTTATCTTCATACCATATATAATAAATATCAGCTGGGCACTAATGACGACTCCACAATGAGTGGATAACACCTGAGGTAACTTCTTTATTTAATACAGAACAGGAGACTCGGAACACAGTCTCTTCAGAACCGAACAGAGAGAAAAGCCTGCTGACAGCTCTTATATACTAGCTGTCAGCCCAGCGAACCAATCACAATGTAATAGCCCATTCATGCATTCCCATAGGGGGCACAACCCAGGGAACCTGCTCAATACACAACAGTATATATATATACTGTGTATATATATATATATATATATATATACTGTGTATATATATATATATATATATATATATATATATATATATATATATATATATATACATTTTAGGATAAAACACATTATTCTGCGGGCTCATTCAGGGGTGGGCTGCTGGGGGTTCACAGGGGTTCGGGAGAACCTCTAGCTAAGATTCTGTGCAGTTTGGAGAACCCCCAAATCCCACTCCTGGCTGGTCCTGCCCCGCCCACCCCGCCGTACCATGCGGAGTCCCCATGCGGAGTCCCCATGCGGCCCATTTTGGATGCAGGTAAGTGCAGGACGCCTGTGGAGGCTCGGGGAGAGCGAAAAACAGGCCTACTAGAAGTTCATGAAAGCTGGAAACAGGGCCATTTCCAGCCTCCAGAGGCCTCTGGAGCCTGGGGAGGCTGTTTTCTCCCTCCCAGAGGCTCGATGAAAGCCTCCGGAGCCCAGGGAGGGCAAAAACGCCCCCCTCCATGCTGCAGGCTGACTAGGCCACACCCACCATGGCCCACCATGGCCACACCCACCCAGCAACCAGATAGAAAACCTCTTGCTAAAAATTTTGAAGCCCACCCCAGGCTCATTTCTTCATGCTACAATATGACCCTTCCAAGACTTCCAGAGGAGGTATGGGGAATTTTGTTTCTCCTTTGGCCTAGTTGCCATTTAACTAATTTGACTAATTTACTTGTGCTTGAAGCCCAGGCTCAAAGGAAGTTGAGGCAAGAAAGGTCATTTATAGGCAGCTTATCGGTCAACTATGGACTTCCCTTCCCTTGGTCACCCAAAGAATCATACTAAGATTTAAAATATCTAACAATAGCTAACAATACAAATGGTGGTGAGGCCTCTCCTCAAGAAGCCGTCCCTGGATCCAGCAATATTGGCCAACTATCGTCCTGTCTCCAACCTTCGCTTTATGGCGAAGGTTGTTGAGAGTGTGGTTGCGCGACAGTTTCCACAATTCCTGGAGGAAACATCTTATCTAGATCCATTCCAGTCAGGTTTCAAGTCTGGGCACAGCACGGAAACGGCATTGGTCGCATTGGTTGATGATCTCTGGAGGGCTCGGGACAGGGGTTGCTCCTCTGTTCTGGTCCTGTTAGACCTCTCAGCGGCTTTTGATACCATCGACCATGGTATCATGCTGCACCGGCTGGAAGAGTTGGGGGTGGGAGGCACCGTATTGCGGTGGTTCTCCTCCTTTCTCTCCGACCGGTCGCAGTTTGTGTTGGCAGGGGGGCAGAGGTAGACCTCGAGGCCTCTCGTCTGTGGAGTGCCGCAGGGATCGGTCCTCTCGCCCCTTCTGTTCAACATTTATGTGAAGCCGCTGGGCGAGATCATCCGTGGCTTCGGGGTGAGATACCATCAGTACGCTGATGACACCCAGCTGTACATCTCCACCCCAGGCCACCCCAACGATGCCCTTGAAGTGATGTCTCAGTGCCTGGAGGCTGTGCGGATCTGGATGGGGAGGAACAGGCTCAAGCTCAACCCTTCCTAGACTGAGTGGCTGTGGCTCCCGGCATCCCGATATAGTCAGTTGACTCCATCACTGACTATTGGGGGCGAGTCTTTGGCCCCCACAGAAAGGGCTCACAATCTGGGAGTCCTCCTGGATATGCAGCTGTCCTTGGAGGAACATCTGACGGCTGTAACCAGGGGGACCTTTTATCAGGTTTGCCTGATTCGCCAGTTGCGGCCCTTTCTTGATCAGGATTCCCTGTGCACAGTCACTCACGCCCTCGTCACCTCTCGCCTTGACTACTGCAATGCTCTCTACATGGGGCTCCCCTTGAGGGGCACCCGGAGGTTCCAGCTGGTCCAGAACGCAGCAGCGCGGGTAGTGATGGGAGCAGCATGGCGCTCCCATGTAACACCGCTCCTGCGCAAGCTGCACTGGCTCCCGGTGGTCTTCTGGGTGCACTTCAAGGTGTTGGTTATCACCTTTAAAGCGCTCCATGGCATAGGGCCTAGCTATCTTCGAGACCGCCTGCTGCTACCGACGACCTCCCAGCGACCCGTGCGCTCCCACAGAGAGGGCCTCCTCAGGATGCCATCAGCCAAACAATGTAGGCTGGTGACCCCCAGGGGGAGAGAGCCTTCTCTGTGGGGGCACCTACCCTCTGGAATCAGCTGCCCCCAGAGATAAGGAGAATCCAAGACCTCAGTGCCTTCCGCCATGCCCTTAAAACCCACTTTTTCCAGCAAGCCGGGCTGGCTTAGGAAGAAATTTTTTAAATTTTTAAATGTTTAATTGGTTTGTGGTTTTTTAAATTTTGGGCCAAATTTATATAGATTTTAATTGTTTTTAATATTTGTATTTCATGTTTTTAATTCTGGCTGTGCACCGCCCTGAGTCCTCAGGGAGAAGGGCGGTATATAAATTGAAAATAAATAAATAAATAAATAAATAAATAAATAAATAAATAAATAAATAAATAAATAAATAAATATAATTATTAAATATTAAATTAATGTTAAGCCACAGCTTCCCAATATACTAACCAATATGCATTACGAAGCAAAATATACTTGGAGATATTTTGTTAGGGGAGTATTTAATTTAATTTAGGTTTTAAAATGTGTAATAGTAGAGGTCATTTGGGAAGTAACAGAATTATCTGGCAAATCTGGATGCTTGTTGCCTTGAAACTGGTGCTATTATTATTATTATTATTATTATTATTATTATTATTATTATTATTATTATTATTATTATTGCAGTAATGAAGAACAAGAAATTAAAATGTTTATATGAAAACACAAGATAAAATATAGTATTACCGAATAATTTTTTGAAAGTAATAGATAGGACCTGCTTTTTTGTATGTATTTTACCATGTGAAAACACAGTAAATCACAATATTCCAATCATAATGAGCAGTTACACTGACTTCCTTCTTTAGGGCCAGGGCAGTGATTTTGTTGTTGTTGTTGTCGGAGCAATAAGAATGGCAAAAACCCACCTGATAAGCAAGAATTTCCCTTTGTTGCCAAAAAATGAAAAGAAACCCTGGGAGAGCAGCATTTAAAACCTTCAAGAAGACAATGCTTTAAGAAAATCTAGGCACTGAAATGCTATTTGTGTTTATATTGTTTTTCTCTGCTCTGAAGGTCTTCGCTTTCTTTCTTCTGCCAAATGCCATCATTTTCCTAAATTTTTGATAGAAGACTCTTTCTCCGAGGGATTTTGATAGTTTTTATCCAGAAGAACTTGCTGAAATATATGCTTTGGATAAGAACAAATTACTGGTTTAAGCATAAATATCACTGAAGGAAGAAGAAAATATATGATTCTGAATATTATATGTTAGTTGAGCTTTGTGGTTGCTTATGCAAACATCTGAAATTTGGGGAATATAAACTTCATTATTTCATTATCTGATAGTAGGCTTATTTGTTGTTTGCTTATTGTGCAGGTGTATTTTTTGCTAGACCTAGATTTCCTAATATGCCAGATTTCCACTATGCTTTGATCTTTTCTTCTTTTTTTTGTCCTTCATATTCTGGGACAGATCACTGTGATCCACTTGAAAATATATTATTTTGTCATTAGCTATCCCATGGGAGACCCAAGCTTTCAACAACAACAAAAAAAGAGCTTTCCATTGCCTAAGTATTAATAGATGACTCCCAGCTGTTCCTTCATTCTTCTTCTGTCAGGAAAGATGTAACTACATGATTAAACAACATGCAGTTCTGAAGCTATTATCAATTATACTAATTAAGGTCAAACAGAATGCAACAGCAGCTTTTGTAAAATAGAAGAAAAAAAGCAGATTTGAAATATAAACTAAGATTAATTTGAAGGTATCCTATGTACACATGATACTTTCTGCAGTCTTCATTATTAATTATTTCAAGGTGATATTTTTCTTTTCTTTTTTTAGAATCAGAGCTATTTAACATTTCAGTTGTTTTCTCTTTGTTTTCAGTGGGGAAAGATACACAAAACAGGACCAATCAGTATCAATGCATTTTGAGTAACGTTGACCTAATTTTTCTCAGAAAATTAATCTGTTTTGTTGTTGACAAAATACATAGACATATCCATGCACATGCAGATGTATTTTGTTGTCACAATACATGTACATATGTACATATATATCTTTTAGGCTATATTATGTGGATAGTTAGTTAAAAGAAGATATGGATTGAAGTTCATTTCATCATTAAAGATGAAAAAAATAAAAACATCCTGAAATACAAAGAGCAAAAGAAGGAGAAATAGTTCTTTGCTGATGTGCTGAAAATATCCATAGAAAGGCAGAAAGTTGAAAGCCAGAAGTATATTTTCTCAACTAAATGCTGAAAGCAGAAAATAGCAAGAGAAGACCAGAAAGTATTTAGAGAATAATAAAATAAAAGTGATATTTATTTTTTAAAAAAATTGTAGAAAGAGAACCTTCTATCTCAAAAGCAGAACAATGAGTAAAGGAAGAGAATGTATAAAACAGTGTGAATATGTATAAGAGTTATATAAAGATGATCTCCATATCAGGGGTGTATTCTATTTACCTTTACTACTGGTTTGCAATGGGAGCGCATGCGCAGATCACCCATGATGACGTTATGGCAGGTGGGTGGAGACTCCTGCCGGTTTTACTACTGGTTTTATAGAACCGGTCCGAACCGGGAGCAACCCACCACTGGTCCATATCAATACTATTTATAAAGTTTTGAAAGTTTGATATCAAACTTTCTGGAAAGGGAAATTAAATGGGCCTTAGAAAATGTTGTTAACAAATCTGCAGAAATGGAAGACATACCAGAAAAACTGTTTAAGAGCTTACAAGATGATGCAATGAAAGTGCTGTATATGGTTTGTAAGCAGGAATGGAAACAGCCAAAGTATTGAAAAAGATCAATTTATATTGTACTAACTAACAAGGGTAGTGTAAAAAAAAAAACATTCTGAAAGCTACTGAAAATTGAACTGCAAGCAACAGTGCCATTAAAATTCATTTATTAAACAAACTGATGACTCCTAATTTCTAAATGAGCAGAAATTGACAAAACTACTTATTATTTATGTGTACTTGTCTTCAGAGTCAAAATAAAATAATCTATTAGTATCTGTAAAGAGTTACTCAATTAACTAGGCAGCAGCTATGGCATATGATGCTTCCTTTGCATGGTAAGGACAATGAAAGCTACTGGAAAATCTTAAAGACAAAGATAAAACAACTTAGCAAATAAGCATGGGGCCATGTAGGTCATTACATGGCAGCAATCAATAAAACCTGCTGTTGGAAAAATCAAATTAGGAGTGTCAAATTTGGACTGTCTGATATTGTCAAAGATTAGTAGCCACATTAATGAAAAGAAGGACAGAAAATGTTCATGTGAAGGAGAAAGTTCTTTAAAAAGCAAGAGCCTTAAAAATGTTACATGCTTTAAAAGAAACTACATAGAACGCTCCTGTCATTTAGTGCAGTAATCTATTGATCATTGCAGAAGGAAAAGTTTCCTTTGGTATATCTTTCTTCTTTTTTCTCAATATTTCCAAGGCAACAAGATTGTTTTGCTTCATGAAACTGGTTTCCACGTTCCAAAACCTACAAGAGATTGACTGTAATAGCCTCTGAATCTCTCATGGATATCAAGAAAGGCAGTGGTGGGATTCAAGTAATTTAACAACCAGTTCTCTGCCCTAATCATTTCTTCCAACACCCAGTTCACCAAACTGCTCAGAAAGTTAACAACCGGTTCTCCCGAAGTGGTGTGAACTGGCTGAATCCCACCACTGAAGAAAGACCAATTCAAGATCAGATTGAAATAATAATTATGCACATGTACTATATTTATATGTAATTATGCCTACAAAGCCAGAATTGAGAAAACAGTAACATATAGCAAATGCTGCCTCTGCAAAGAAGCTGAAGAAACAATGGACCACTTAGCTGCTGCTAGAAGATCACATGGATTAATAACAAACAACATCATGACAAAGTAGCAACAATTGGAATAGCTGCAAGAAATATCATTTGCCTGCAACAAGAATGGGGGATCACAACATAGATAAAATAATAAAAAATGAAGATGCTAAAGTGCTTTGGGACTTCCAAGCACTATAATCCCTAGTGAAATTATACAAAGAGGAAAAAGTACTGATAAATTAGTCCAACTCTCAAGTTTTAGCTTTCTCTAAGCAGCCATGAACAGAAATGACAAATAAATGGACAAATATAAATATTAAAATATCCAGGAAACATCCATTGGCTAAACAAACCTCACAAAGTCCATTGTGGAAAACATTTTGATATCTACAGTCATCAAGCCATCTTCTACTGGACACATAGTACATTACTACAAAACTCTACTTCATCAGATTAATTCCTCAGTTACTCTGTGCCACTATAGAGATAGTTCAGCCAACGTTTCTACAGAAAATATTGAACATTTCTTGAACAGTTCCAAATGAAGCTCTGCCAAGGGAAGCAGTAAGGAAGATGACTTTGACAGAATGATGCAGGAACTCTTGCCTAGGCTAGATAAGGGGCTAAATAATTTTCAAATCCAGACATTTAGAAGTGGCTGAAACCATTGAATGTTCACTGAACTTGGAGGAGGAGGAGAAGGAGGAGGAAGTGGTACAGCACAACCAGACTTTCAACATTCTGTGACAGCCAATCTGTTTTTAAAAAATAAAATGAGGTGTAAGTACAGGTAGTCCTCAAGTTATGACAGGTCACTTAATGGTCATTCGAAGTTACAACATATGACCTGTTTCAAAGTTATGCGGATGCAGCACCCTCACAGTCATTTGCCCTTAAAATGATCACAGGGACACTGCAGTGGCCCGTCCTCTCTTTCCCCCTCATCCCGCCCTGACTGGTCCCTGTAGTGCTTGGACCTATTTCCCATTCCTCCAGGAAGCAGTTGCCCTTTTTAGTGCTCCAAAAATTCCTTGTGGAATTGGAGGCTGCTTTTGGAGCTTTCTGCCCCGATCAGCTGGCCATCTGGAGACTGCAAGCCTCTCCTGGCTTTTGATAGTCTTTGGGAAAATCAGCTACTAGGCAGCTTCAATACGAGATTCCCAAAACCTTTCCCCTGTTTAACTCCTTTTCTTCCCAGAAACACATATTTCTTTAACAAAGAAAACCAAAAATCTGGGAAGGATAGACTTGTTGATCTCTCCTCCCCACCCTCTCCTCCCCCCACCCCCACACTAGAGGCTGAAACTGAATTCTTTACCTTCTGCCTTCCAATCTCAGTCCTTTTTAACCACCTCATTTACTGAATTTACTGCATTCTTGGAAAAAGGGTGACAAAATCTCTAAGTTATTTACCTTGATGAGTGACTGCCAGGCTGAAAAATAGAGGAAAGGAAGAAAGCAAGCAAAGATATTTTTTTTCCTGCAGCTTGTTTGCATTGAGGAGTTGAAGAAAAAGTTTATCTCAAAAGAAAAAGCAGTGAAACCATAAACATGCAGAAAATGGTTGCAGCAGAAGCTGGATCCTAAAGTCAGACAGGCAGAAAAATATTGGAAACCTTTGCTTGTCTGCCTACTTTAGGGACCCAGCAGAGTGGCAAGACTTTCAGGGCCTCCCCCATCCATGATGTACCCCATGCTCACTTAATAATACTCAGGTTTGTTTAATGGCAGCATTAGGGAAAGCAGGGAGTGGGGTCATTAAGCGAGGCTATCTCACAACGTCACCACCAGTGGCAAGTTTCTACTGGTTTACCCTGGTTCAGGCGAACCGGTAGTGGCAGCAGGAGGCTCCACCCACCCACCCAGATTATCATCACGGACGCTCTGCGCATGTGCAGAAGCACCGCGCACAAGTGAAGCAAGTGTGCACACGTGCTCACAGTTCCAAACTGGTAGCAAAGGTAAGTGGAACCCACTACTGATCACCACTTATGTAAACATAATGGACAGGCTCCATTGTGGTCAGGGGCTGGGGATTACCTGTAAAAGGTTACAAATATAAAGATAAAATACTAATTCAAACTAAGAAAAAACTATACAAAATAAAGAAAAGAAAAAATAAGTGTGAAGAGCTAGAAAAAAGGAAAGCAAAAAAGAAAATGTATATAAAAATGTCTCACCCTTTCTCTAGACAAATATAAACCATTTCAGTAACTTAACACCCTCTCTAATATTTTAGTTTAAAACATCTCATTCCTTATCAATAATCAAATTATAAAAGTTCACTATTCACCCCTATTAAAAGCTACCAGCTATCAGCTAATGCATACATGTTTTTAACCTTAGTCAAGTAAAACACTTTCATATTTCAATTTATCACTTTCTCTAAGAAACAAAATAAATTTTTTCCCATTTATACATAGATCTTTAACCCTTCATCATTCAGTCCTAGTTAAAAAAACATCCATTAGAAGTTGCCAGAATCCACAACACAAAAATTTAACTAGTGAAATAAGTTTACTTTATATTTCTCCTTTTATTTTTTAAACATTGATCATTAATCCCATTAAATAATGTCCCCAAGTTGATTTCACTTTGTTTCCTTTCAGGAACAGCTTCAGTGGTTTAACATATCCCCTTTGAAAATTTAAGATATTCAAGCTTTCCAAATGACTTTTTTGATTTATTATTTATATGTCCTCTTTAGTTATTAAGACATCAGCCAGTATCAAAGGTAAATCAATTGTATTACCGCTTTCCATATTATTCTTATAGCTTGATTTTTTGAAAATCCATTTTCAAATCCATAGCACATTTTTCAATATCACTCTTGTAGTCAGGACTTGTTCTTTTCACTACGGTCATTAAAGTAATGTTCAGTCCAACACTACTTTCTCAGAAGTCCTGTTACAATAGCAAAACTCAATAAAGTGGTTTTAGCCTCCTTGCAGAGTTGATTTCCTGGTCTGGTCCATCTAGTAGGCCTGATACCAGTTTATAGGCCTGACTGGGCTCTATTTCCGCCTCCGTGTTTATAATTCACTGAATTTTGTTTTGTTTAATGCATCTTTTCCCCTCTTATTTATTTCTCTATGTTATAGCAATATAATTTTAAAAAGCAAACCAAGAGGAATTAATTAAATCACAACTAAATTAACTCTCATTGATTTGTAGAATCTATAGTTATGGATCCCACTTCAGTACTTCAATGATTTATTGTTTTACAGCTGCTTTTGACATTAGAAATATTTTTTTTTAAATGTGTTAGAAGATATTGAATGTTACAATTACTAGAGCTGAAAGTGATTGTTTAAATAGATATTGTGAATTTATGGATAATAAACCAAAAACCATAAATATGTTAATAATTGTTCTTGTCTACCTCTCATTTAATTGTTGTAAACTGGACAATTTTACTGCACATTCAATTTTTATGACTAGCTTAATGGTCAGTCAAAAATGTATTTCACTTTGGTTCAATGTGACAAATAAAAAAGGGCTAGGCATTTATTTAGATGGAAACAATGAGGTTCTTATGCCAGACCCAATACTTAGTGTAGTTTAACCTCAAATTCAGAACATGATGACTCATTTGCAGTATTATCATATCAGAAAAATTTAAATACAGGAAAATTAGGAGAAAGATTTGCTTTATCCAACAAACTACATATACCATCATTCCCAAATGTATTCATTTTGGGGGGTTTTTTCTCACCACACCCCACTTTCTCTCTCAAAGTCTCTCAAATCCTAGTTCCGATATAATAAGACATTAGTAATTGAAGATGAAGCTGTGTTTACAACTGCAAGAACCATTCTTCCTTAAATAGGACACAGATTCATGCGAAATCTTTGCTTAAGTTCCCATGTGTTAAATCGAAAGCTCAGTCTACAAATATATTTGCTATGTTCACCTTACATTGTAATAAATTTTTTAAATGTATTGTAGCTGAATATATTGGTCTGGTTCACCTAACATGCTAGAGCCTACATAATCCAATTTTATTTTTGTCCAATATTTTGTACGAACCCAGTTTTTCCGTATAGGGACCTAGAGGAGAATATGTTAGCTCACAGCTGAGAGTTGAAATGAGGAATCCTTGATACTTTCTAAACTTGATTGTTTCCATGCAGACATTTCATTACTTAAACTATGTAACTTCATCAGTGCTAGTAAGAGAGGGCTTATTCTAATTTTATATTATGGTCTCGCTTTGCCTTGTCAGTTGTTGGTGGGATTGGTCTTGGTTCTTTGGTTGGGCTGTTTACTGTTGACTTGTTTGGCAGTTCACTTCTTGATTGGGGTATTAAAGCAACTACCCTGAGTTCTTCCCTCTATATAATCAAAATTAGAATATGCAAAAGGTGATAAATAAATAAATAAATAAATAAATAAATAACTTTATTGTTATTGTACGTGTATACACAGTATACCCATACAACGAAATTAACACCCAAAGACCAGGTCCAACACACATAACAATCCCCAAACACACTCCCACCCACCGCAATTCTCCACCCCTAAACTACCCAAACATCCACACAACAGACCAAGTAATACTGTCCCAACAGCTCACTGATGGTGGCCCTTTAGTTCATTGTTGAGTGCAATTATAGCTCTGGGATAAAAACTATTCAGAAAAGGTGGGATAAAGGGAGAAGTGAAGCTTGTACTAAAGATGAATACTGCTAATCAGTGGAAGCCACCATTACATATTACATATTTGTTTTTTATGCATTAGAATTCCATATTAATTCCCCCCCTCTGTGTGTGTGTGTGTGTTCTGATTTTTGTCACATTAAGAACTGGGATAATAAACCAAAATATTTCAACTACTTAAATCTTCCAGTATTTATTTTTTATTCAATCAGTCACTGAAAATAGCTGAAGGAGGTTTTGAAATTTAATGTTCATTTGTAGTATACAGAATAATACAATATCAACAAGTAAATGTGTAGTATACACACACATACTGAAATCTTTCTAAATCTCTTATATGTCATGAAATCTTGCAGTGTAGATTCCTCAGTGTGTTGATTGTTATTATTTGCTTCATTTAGTTTTATTCTACCCATTTCTTTCTGAACCCTTAATATTTCCATCATTTTGAACATAAACTGCCATTTCTTTAAATGCCAAGAAGATTTTGTCATTCAGTTCTATAATAGTTTTTGGCTATGGGTAGCAGGATTTTTTTTTAAAGATGTGCTTTCTACTATGCACTGCTTTAAGATGGCAGGACTAGGCAAAGCAATATAAAAAGATTTATGTTACCAAAGCAGGATTAATCTGTAATAATTCAGAGGAAGAAAGAAACACATTCATCTATAATTTAGAATTTTTCAGATGAATTAGCTTTTTAATTGTGCTTATAACCAAATAGGGGGAAAAAATCTTTACTGTGTTTTGAGAAACACAGTAATAAATGGCTATAAAGTTTGCCCATGGATACAACAGCTTGATAAGTAAATTGGCATAGAGAAAGCCTTGGCTTTCTCTGACAAGCAATGCAATGTAGATAATAGGTACATTAAAGGAAATTCAGGATGCCTTTTCCAATTATTTAGACTTCACCTAAAATTAGACAAAATATACCAAACCAATTTTAAAATGTTCTAATCTCAAAGCCACTTTTTTGAGTAATTCAAGCATGAAACAAAAATATAAGTGTTTCAAGAAATTGCTATAATCACTATGACCACTATTACAATCACCACCATGGTTATTTCAAAAGGTGCACTGAAATTGGACTGTTGTCTTGTGGCTTATGACTGAGCCTTTGTGTGTGTGTGTGTGTGTGTGTGTGTGTGTGCAAAGCCAATAGAACTTCAAGCCTAACCAATAGAACAACAGTAACCAGTCATGTCATTTCTATTTTTAGTTTTGGATGAATGGAGTGATGAGTCTGAGAAGCATCAGGAGGACATAAGCAGTTAAACACATGGCCAGAGAGAAGACTTTTCACAGCTGCTACATGACAGTTTGCCTATTAAATTACTTTTGTCTTTTCTTCCCCAGGGGAAAGTCAGAGTTCATGTGGGTAGATGGTGAATTGCTAGTGTGTATTCTTATAGTATATTTCCTGACAAGTAATGCAAAGGATGCACTTCACACAGGTAATGCTAATATGTTAGGATTGTGTAAAAGTTATTTTTATTGGTTAATTAAGTTTTAGTATGGAGCAACAGTCTATGTATTCCCTTAAATCTTCCAAGAGATACATTTGCTCTTCTTAAATGAAAAGATTCTATGTTGGTTTGGGTTGATTTGTTCTTGTAAAGATTCAGTATACACTCTTGTAGTTTGATATTGTACTTCCCCTTCCCCTTCTTCCTCCCCTTCTGCCTCTCCTTCCTTCCTTCCTTCCTTCCTTCCTTCCTTCCTTCCTTCCTTCCTTCCTTCCTTCCTTCCTTTCTTCTTTCTTTCCTTCCTTCCTTCTTTCCTTCCTTCCTTCCTTCCTTCCTTTTTGCAGCTACCCTTATCTGTAATTGAAAACTTTTCATACAGATAAAGAGATCAGCCATAATCCACTACAGCACATCACATCATAAAACACACAAAAAATCATTTATAAGACACTGTCCAGCTCAACCAATCTTCACACAACTTCATCCAAAAAGACACAGACATCCAACTGCCATAGCAGTAACATCACAAAATCCTATTTATTTAGGATGTATTTATCCTATTTAAATAAATAGCCATGAAAAGAACAACCCTCCCACACATCTAGATAGTCTAGTCCAAGATGTTACTCTAACTATTCTGAATAACTATAGCACAGAAACCATTACGTGCAAATCTCAATCCATAATACTAAATAGAAACAAAATAGGAATTAAATAAAAATAAAGGCTAAAAACACCACTATATACAGACAGTGATTAGTAAAACGTATCTGCAAGGATCAACTAGAAGGCAAAACACATGCTGGTATACTGTACCACTAACCTCCTTTCATACAGACAATCTAAGATCTAATCTCAACTCGGAACTGGTGGAAATTTTAGAATATGGTGTGTTGAAAAATGCAAGAGATTTTGTTGCCAGTTGAAGGTGCTGGTTGTCACCTTGAATTACCTTGAAACATCTGCATGGTCCTAAACAGTGGGAGGGTCTGCCTTCTTCTGCATTAACCTCTCTAATCAAAATGAATAGGGTCAATTCCCCGCCTGATTATATACAATTGCCATCTGACAGGACTTTGGAAGCAGACATTTCTTGTTACCACTTCCCCTTGGTTGAAATTTTCTTCTCATGGATTTTCCTTTCCTTTCTGAGTTTCAGGAAAACAGTCAAGACCTGGATATCCCAATAGAAGAGAATAAGTGTAGCTCAAGGTTGAACTGTGGATACTACCTGATGTTTGGTTGTTTGCTTGCAGACAATTGTTACCCAACTAGATAACATTGTCAATATTAGTGAGTGTGCAATTTATTCCCTGTTTACATAGTATTGTGGGGATATGGTTTCATCTTAGGTAGTTCCTTGATTTAAGTATTGTTTTCTGCTTCATTGCTTGTTTGTTGTTAATCCCTGTTTATCTGGATGTTGGCTGGAGGGTATTTGTTCTCGTCTTTATTTCCTTCTTAGCTTTTTGTTGTTTATTTTGAATTTTGTGTAAACATGAATCTGGTAGGTATATGGGTTTTTTTTAATGTTTATTATTTGATATTTCCAACTTTGTTTATATTATGGGTAGATTTATTATTTTGCCCATTATTTTAGGTTGATCTGCTTATCTGTCCAGAGCTTCAGGAACAGGCAGCATACAAGTGAAGTGAGATAAAATAACTCAATTCAATATTTAGATACATGACACGCAATTGTTAGCATTTAGTACATATTTAATTCTGTTCATAGATGTATCACAAGATGCAGCACCAACAATTCATTTGCATAATATATGCCAGTCAACAAACCTCAGTTCAGCACATCTCCTGTACTATTGTTACCTAGTATGGTAATGAAACATTTATTACCCAAAACCTAACTTCAAAAATTTATACAACACAATGCACCAACTCTAACATGTATAACACTAAATTATATTTATTTCCTACTATCATAGTATAGACATATATGTGTCATTCACTCAACAAATAGAAAGGCTTCTGAAAGACCTTCATTTTAGCTTGTTTCCTAAAGGACAATAAATACAGTGCTATATTTGTCAAGGAGACAGTGTTCCATAATAAAGAGATTATAAAGAGATTCCATTATTAAGACACCCCTCATCCTGGCATCAGCTCTTCTAACTTCATTTTGTGGAGACACAAAAAAGTTTTCTATATTCTTACTAGATAGGTTGGTTCTAACTGAAGTGGCAGTGTTTCCAATATTTGGAAACAAGTCATATTAGTTATAGTTTTACAAGACCATATAAAGCTTATAAGTAAAAGCAGCACTTAAAATAGTACCATGAAAACAATTTCATAAACACAGGTGTAATGTGCTCATAGCATTTAGTATTGGTTAATACATGATCCACTACATTTTGAATCAATTTCAGTTTTCAGATGGTATATAAAGGCAGCCTCAGATAGAGCACGTTGTCTAATCTAACTGGTGACAATAAGAGCATGAATGTTGCAATTTAATTCAACCCTGGTTCCTGATAGGCTTCTAATGCACTAAATGAAACTGAGCAAAGACCTTCTAGCCATAGAGCAAAAGATGTGAGTTCAGATGGACTCCAACACACTTACCTAGGAGGGGTGCTATCTTTTGGAGACATCATTAGGTTGAACAGAAAATCATCTGAATAAATAGCAACTCTATCTTACTGGGATGTAGCTTGCTTGGTTCAGCCTGTTTCTTCCCATTCAGATCTCAACAGCCAAGTACAAGACTTTAGTGGAGTTACTGAAATGGTCCAAGTTATATATCAGCAACATACTATTATTATTTCAAATGGACAGATGACCTCCCAATGGCTTCATATGGATGTTAAAAATAATGAGAAAACCAGATCCTATAACATGTAAGAAGCCATTTGGTTAAATTCTCTCCACTTACAACCACCAGCTAAAACTGCCCTTTGGAAATGGGTAGATCCACTGGATCCTGGTACCCCAATCTCTGTCCTCAGAAATATTCTAGAAGGAGATCATTGTGGAGGTCTAATAGAATCAGAAGATATAAACTTTCTTATCTAGGTTATATCAAGTATAACCAGTATTGTTTCTATTCCATGATAGTTCTGAATTACAGTTGAAATTTTCTAAATAATCATATTTTTTTAAGGTATTCTGAGGTTTCTTCCCTTTAATAGCCATAACTGGTGCAAGATGTTTCCCAACACAAAGGGAATTTGACACCCTAAACAAGGTATCCTCCCTAATGAAATAAGGGAGGGGAAGTAAAGCCTCTCTTATTTATTTTTTATTTTATTTTATTTTTGAATTTGTATACCGCCCTTCTCCCTGAGGACTCAGGGCGGTGAACAGCCAGATAAAAACATCAGATACAAATATTAAAACACATTTAAAAATATATATAGATTTGGCCCCATTAATTAAAACGATAAGCAAAACAGAACAATTAAAAAAACCCTTAAAAAGAAATTAAGCCAGCCCGGCTTGTTGAAAAAAGAAAGTTTTAAGGGCACGGCGGAAGGCACTGAGGTCATGGATTCTCCTTATCTCAGGGGCAACTGATTCCAGAGGGTAGGTGCCCCCACAGAGAAGGCCCTCCCCCTGGGGGTCACCAGCCTGCATTGTTTGGCTGATGGCACCCCGAAGAGGCCCTCTCTGTGGGAGCGGACGGGCCGGTGGGAGGTCGTCGGTGGCAGTAGGCAGTCTCGAAGATAGCTAGGCCCTATGCCATGGAGCGCTTTAAAGGTGATAACCAACACCTTGAAGCGCACCCGGAAGACCACCGGGAGCCAGTGTAGTTCACGCAGGAGCGGTGTTACATGGGAGCGCCACGCTGCTCCCGTCACTACCCACGCTGCTGCGTTCTGGACCAGTTGGAGCCTCCGGGTGCTCCTCAAGGGGAGCCCCATGTAGAGAGCATTGCAGTAATCAAGGCGAGAGGTTACGAGGGCATGAGTGACTGTGCACAAGGAATCCCGATCAAGAAAGGGCCGTAACTGGCGGATCAGGTGAACCTGATAAAAGGTCCCCCTGGTTACAGCCGTCAGATGTTCCTCCAAGGACAGCTGCGTATCCAGGAGGACTCCCAGATTGCGAGCCCTCTCTGTGGGGGCCAAAGACTCGCCCCCAATAGTCAGTGATGGAGTCAACTGACTATATCGGGATGCCGGGAACCACAGCCACTCAGTCTTGGAAGGGTTGAGCCTGAGCCTCTTATTGGTTTAGTGTAAGCTTAGATGTGAGCTGAAACCCATCTTAGATCAAGTTCATTTCTGGTCTTTCTCCACTGTTACTCCTGGAATAACATCTATCACTTCTATCTGGAACAACTTCTATCTCCTGTCAGTCCTCAGCAAAACAATAGGAAAACAAACTGTGAACCAAGAGAGGTCACTGAAGACCAATCAAGAGCTTGGGTCCCCTCCTGTTGCCAATGGCAACTGACAGAGCTGCCCATTGAATTATCAGAAAGATGCTCAAGAGTCCACAAGAATCCATAAAAGGCATCTGGAGCAGGCCACATGAATGGACATGAGGTCAGAGGAAGCAGCCAATCTTATTGTGACAGGGAAATGATCAGATCACGGGAAAGAGTTAGATATTATGCTATCCACATCCAGATCATTAAACATCTGTTCCAAGGCAAGTTGCTGTCTCCATGCAGCTGGAGGGAACTAGACTGGGGAAAGCTGGAAAAATGCTCTTGGCAAGAACTCAAGATGAGCAATCTATTTAGGTAAGATGTACAAATAGAAATATATATAAGAAAATCAAACTAACACTTTATGATGTTCGTCTATCATTACTGGCAACTGACTAAATGGAAAACAAAACAAAATGGTTGAATTGTGCTTATTTATTTATAGGGCTAGGAATTACAGACCGGCTATTTTATGCATAAAACCATATTAATGCATTTGCATTAGAATTTTTCCAAGGAAAAGTGTAGTTTGGATGAGGAAGGTATTAAATTGAAACATGTCATAGAAAAAAACAGAATATGTGGTCTTCTGAACTTCTTGGTTGAAAGAAAAAAGAAGCTGTAGCTGAGTGAACCAACCACACACTGATTTCTATAGAGAGTATCTCTCTTCTTGATCTTGACTATTTATAGTAGTAGATTTTCAGAGGAATATAATTTATACATGTGATATACCTAAACAGATTTTATTTCATAAATAATTCTTTTAATCATGGCTCATATCACCTTAACAATTACTGTGTTTTATTTTTATCATTAATCATTAGAAACCTCCAAAGTTGGCATCCCCATTGTCCAAATTAATCTTTTTGATCACTAATATATCATTTTGCATGGCAATGAATCTTGTTCTCTCTATATGTTTCCATCTAAAAATCTACATTTTGAGCCAGAAATAAATGAGAAGTTTTCATTTCTACTTAAAGTATACTTTAACAAAAAGCTTGCATTGGACCCTCCACAATTAAGTCTTTATTATTAAGTCTCCTGAATTTCAAGTCCTGAATTTGTACAACTCTGTTAAAGAATCACACAGCAATGATGGAGTGATTTATTGAATTTATGTCTTTTTTTGTTTTTTGGTATTTTTCACTTAGCTGGGTCTTCTTTGCAGAGGATGAGAATGCTTAGCTTCAAGGCAAAGCAAAACAAAAATAAAGGGATAGTCTGGATTCAGAATGAAATGTGTTTGCAGTATTTTCTCAAACCTCAGGTTTTATCACATAGAGATCCTGAGAATGGAAGAAATAGCTCAGCAAGAGTGGTTCATATGGTTGACCTTGGCTGATCTGTAAAAGCAAAGCAATCCTGAGCTGGTTAGATGAGATTCCTAAGAAAATACCAGGGCTGCAGACTATACTGGGAAATAAAAAATAATTTCTTGGAAAAAGCAATACCAAACTGAAGAACTATATAGTTGATAACAGGAATCAAAATTGACTTAAAGAAAGAATTGGCAGTGCTGTATTCTGTCTGGTTCAGTTTTGCATATATTATGCTTAAGTTATCCATCCAATGTTTATATAAAATAGGTTTTCATAGTATCAGTTATTTTCTTTATAGAATAGAATAGAATAGAATTCTTTATTGGCCAAGTGTGATTGGACACATAAGGATTTTGTCTTTGGTGCATATGCTCTCAGTATACATAAAAAGACAAGGTACACTCATCAAGAATCACAAGGCACAACACCCAGTGACAGTCATACGGTCCAATAAGCAATCAAATCATACTAGGAAACAATCAATATCAATATAAATCGCAAGGATACAACCAACAAAGTTAACAAAAGAAACCCATTTTAGTATATTTAGTGTGTACGAATACCAACACATTGTTTTTGCAATGAAGAACACCATCCAGATCCTTCAGTGTTGATAGGTGAAGTGGTTCAAATGACAGAGTCCATAGGGTAGACAGGGTGTCAGGATGACAATAGCTGTGTCACAGTGCTGCAATCCAAAATTTTTAGACATTCTAAGTAAAGCAGCAACAGCCTCTCAGCACTCCTAGGCTCAGAACAGTGCAAGGAGAAAACTAATTAAAAAGCTGCTAGAGAACATCCTGGCACCAAAATAGGGCATATCACAGACAGGGTGCGGAGGAGTTGATCTGTGATTTTCTCAGCCCAAAACCGATCTAGCCATTAAGATGGCCTAATTTGGAATAACAATAGCACCCCAAGCTTATTATCATTAAGAAAGACAATTCTGGACTGGGTCTGCTGCAAGTACCTGGAGATAGCAGAATAGAAGAGGTGGGAGAAAACCACAAAATACAAAGAGCTGCAAATAGAAGTACAATGACAGTGCCAAAAAACAAAAATCAAAGATAGTACCAATTGTAATAGGCACCTTGGGTGCAATCCCAAGGCATCTGGAGTACCACTTGAACACCATTAGCATTGACAAGACCACCATCAATCAATTGAAAAAAAATGGCTTTACTTGGAACAGCTTATATCCTGTGACAGTACCTTTAACATGATCAGACAACATCATCTGCCTATCCCGGGTCCCACAGACTGTATGTATATTTGCATGTATGTGAATACCCACCCGGACACACACTAGACCAGTGGTCCTCAACCTTTGCAGCTTGGCAGCCCGGCTGGTGAGGAGAGGGGAACTGAGCCACCAAGCTGCAAAGATTGATGTCTAATGTGTGTCTGTGTGGGTATTCACATTTGTGCAAGTTGAGTTATGTGCGCGCCAGCCAGCAGCTTGTGTGAGTTCAGCTGTGTGAGCATATACACACCAGCTGGTTGCTCACGCAGCCTGGTTGTGAATAGGCCGTGGCCTGATAGTGGGCCATGGCCCCAAAGTTGCACTAGACAACTCATGTCCTGTTGTTTTGTCCTTTCAGGATTATTTCCTTGCCTAAACAAAGAAACAGAATGACCACGGGCAGATTGTTATTGTTTTGGTTGTAAAATTTAAAAAGGAAACATCATTTTATTAAAGAAGAAATATGTATGGTAAGTTTTTGTTTAACAAAGAATGTTTTTACGACAACATTTGTGGTTAATCTGCCATTCTTTAAAATACTCTTAACATTTACCTCCTTTTCCATGGCTTCAAGTAACATACAGCTGACCATGCTGAAATACCAGTTTCTCCAACTAGATTAGCACATTCTCCATGGTTTGTCCTTGTGTTTTATGTATAGTGAGAGCAGCACATGACTGTATTGGGAACCATTTATACTGAAGAGGGACATTTTCACCTTCTCATAAATTTAGCATAGTTCTTGGAATCATGACAATGTTATTTTTGAATGTGCCAATGTTTATGTTTGGTACAATGACTCTTATTGCTTGTTTCCCAACACATTGAGATTTTGTTGAAATATGGATCATGGATCATGTGCTTCAATAGCATTTTATGTGGCTCTGGACTTTTGTGGGGTTGGTATTTCAGCTTGCACAAATGTGTCATAATCTTGTGGTCTTGGCTTGGATGTTTCATCAAGCCCAGCAGACAGTGCAAATGAGGCAGACCCCATTTGGAGTAGTCCAGACTTAACATGTAAGCAATACATCTACCAAGGAGGTCATGTATTCCAGTGAGGTACTTCAGGAACAACTTTCTCTTCTTGATGAATACTTTTGTGATTAAATCTGGCTGATTATTTGGCTGCTGACTCAAAAAAAGATGTTGTTGTATTTCTGGCCTGTTTGGATTGCATGTCAATGTGAAAAATTAAGCAGTGCCATACTCTCTATATATTATACATCATGCCATCACAGCATCTTTCCATTTTTCCATCATCTATCTTGGTTTACCAACAAATGTTAAAGATAGGATGATGCACTTTCAGGTTGCTTCTAAAACCATCATCATTATTTAATGCATCAGACAGGCCTTTTATATGTTGTTGATCTCCAGATTGCTTGATTCATTTGGATGTAATTCAGTCTCTCACCTTCAATCTTAGCAGACATACCAACCACATACTGTTGGAATAGAAAGTTATTAGAAGGTTATTAATCTCATTCTCATGCTTAGAAGGTTATTAATCTCATTCTCATGGTTCATTATTCAATATGCATAATAACATATTGCCATTCATTTCTTGTTGTACAACATTTGGAGCTGATGGTTCTAGCCATCATCTCCAAGAGGAAAGAAAAGTATGCATTGAAAACTGTTATAAGAACTTGAATGAGAGTCTGAAATTATTTGCAAACAACCTTCTTGGTATTTCAACATAATGTGCCTTTATTATTGATTCAGTTCCAGTGTTGTTTGGTACAATGATGGTGACTTTATTGTCAATTTGTGCATTAAATCATCTCCCAAGTTCAAGTGGTGGTCTCCAGTCAAGATGAATGACAATGAAAGCTTCTGACTTTCTCAAATTTGTTCTTTTGCAAGTGAAAGAGATGCAATGTGCAAGTTTCTTTGTTGTAGTAGTTTCTCCAATAATTCAACAATCTCAACAGACAATCTCAATGATGAATTCCATCATTGTAAACCCATTCTCAATTCTACATTGTCTTGAGGATCCATGAGGTAAATTTGAATAAATTTGGCTTTTTGGTTAGGATCCAGCATTAACATGTCCAATATAATAACAAATTTGTTCTTGAAAAGTCACAGAAGGGTTCCATCCTTTCCTCATTGGAAGGACATCTTTGGCACCAAGAATATCATTTGGAAGAGGCAGTTGTATTGTCTGATATTCTTCCTGAACCTATTTTCAGTAAGTTCACCACTGCCCTATAAAATGAGACGTTCACTAGACAGAGGTTGTAAATTGAACTATCCTGACCTTTCCCTTTATACAACATAAATTGATGGCTTCTTCAAGAGTAGAAATGCATGACACTGAGGGTAGACTTTGGCCATAGCATCAACATCAGCAGAAATATTACCTTGTGCAAATCATGCATGGAGTATTATGTACGTGCCTGAACAATGATGGGACTGATGTGCATGTTTGTGTGCCAGAGAAGAGCACATAAAGCAGTAAAAAAAATATCCAGGCCTTTCTTCATGCACCTTAACATTGTTGCTTATTTAAGAGCCATATGATGAGTCAATTCATTGCTGCTGGGTGGAGAAAGGAGCAAGGGATTGTGAGACTGGCTGGGAAACTGTCACAGAATGTTGAAAATGAAGATCATGTAATTGCAGTAGCAGCCACACAGCACAGGAGTAATCAGTAGTACTGAATCAGTCACACCTTTCCCAAATTTCATTCCCTCAGGAGTCATGAATCTTGGGTTTTGGACACCTGTAATTTAGCTCATTTGAGCATCTTAATTCAAAAATTATTGGTCTATGATGCACTGTTTCACCCAGATAATGATAATGATGTGTGTGTGTGTGTGTGTGTGTTGACCATAAGGGGAAGGAAGATGTTTAGATAACAACTAGACGGTTGGCAATGTAACCTACAACACATGCAGAAACACAGTTGACAGACTGAACAATAAATATGATGTTGAATTCATTTCTGGGAAGGTAGAATCTTGTGACTGACTTTGGATGGTGATTTTGATCAATTCTAGTATCATAGAATTGCAATTTTTTTTTTTTGCTTTAATTTATATGCTGCCCTTCTCCGGAGACTCAGGGTGGCTTACAATGCGTTTGTGAATTTGAACTTTATCTTTTCATTTAATTTGACTATAAAATATTTGAACTCCAATTTCATATACAAATGAGAACTTTTCATCTGAGCATTGATTACATTGACAAAAAATATTCTGTAGAAGTCCAGTTCTGGCTTCAACAATCTTAATTATAACCATACTTACAAATTATTTGCAAACTATGCTTATCCCACTATTTCTTTTTAAGCATGTTTTTTTCAGCAAGCTTATGCCAAAAGAAAAGATAACTCTCTAAATGCAATGGTGTGCAATGTGTTATCAATTCCTTTAATATCCATTCTCTATGAGATTGTGATTACTACTGTCATTTAGTAAACAGAGTGTAGGAATGCAATTACCAAAGCTTTAATTGTATAAGCAAATTAGGGGGGTTAACTGCCTCCTCTCCCCACCAGCATCTTGTTTTCTCTCTTTAATCAATAAACACCTGTTACTCTCCTTTCTCAGATTGAAGGATCTCTGAGCATCTCGCCCCATCCCCAAATGAACAGCAATCCCGTTCAAATTTGCAGCTGCCAGCTTAGGGTTAAGATATGAATCCAGGTAACAGAAACCAATGAGAGTACACCCAGTTGATGTTTGTGACATCATCCTACAGTCAGAGTACATAGAACAGCTGAGGTAGCTTTCAGCTTCAGTTCCAGTGCTATTATGATGGATGTTTACATCTCTTCATTGAGAGCCAATTATTTTGCTTTTGTGTGAGGCCCGAGAATCACTTGTGTTGCCTGCCTGCACAAAGCCTCATTCACAAAGCCTCAGTTGGATGCAGCTGAACAAATTGCTTTTTCTACTCCGGTGGTAAGAGAGTATTCTGCTTTTATCTTCCTTTTCAAAATGAAGGTGATGATGGATATCTGTCGATGCTTAAGAAAAAGGAGCTTGGTTTAGAATCCCGGAGCTCCTGCTGTTATGTTTAAATATGGCCTTTGTTATGAAAAGGTTAATTTTTAAAGAGAAAGAAAAACACGTGTGCCTGCCTGCTTGCTTGCCTGCCTGCTTGTCTGCCTGCCTGCCAGAGTGAAATTCCAACAGCGTGACAAGCCTATGCATATTTCTCTAAATATTTGGCACTCTCTGGATAAATCTGTAATTCTGATCAGTTATTTGCTGTAGTTTCCTGCCTGCTCCTTGTATGCACTTTAATCACTTCAGTGGAATGTATGGGAAAGCTTTTGTGCATAGAAGAATAATTTTACATCAAACTTTTTTTTTTTAAATGCTCTGGAGTAGTTTTGTATCAGTGATATGACTGTGATAGTCATGATTACCAAATACGTTGTTTGCCTTTCTTCTTTATGAGAAGGCATACTGGTTGTGTATTCCTTATGATCAACATGTAGAATATACACCCTGAGAGCAGTTGTGAAATGTCAGTTCTCTATATATGCGTATATGGAAATACATTTGTATGTTTGTCTATATGTGGGATTAAAAATTGCTGTTCTATCTATCATGCGCAAAGTAAAGCAGTGGTGATTATCTGTGGTTGTTCTTTATGAGTCTACTTATATGTACCCACCTCATTTTGCAAGAGAGTAAACACATGTAAAGCTCCTGAACTGATGTGGGTTTAAGAGATTAGCTGTGACACTGACTCTGACAAATCAGATACAATAAATGTTTAATTGACTGAGGGAGTTGAAGACTACTGTCTGAACAATCCGATAACCAGTTTAAATAATCAAATAGTATGAATAATAAGAACTAAAGAGCAGACCAGAGTTAATTTAGAAGTTTGAATTTCTATTTATGTAGGAAAGGTTTGATTATATTGAATATTTACCACATAGTTACTGGGTGCATTTTTTAAACTAATCTGAGAAACTACAGTAAAAGTTGTTTTCTAATTACTGGAACTTTTATGAGGGAATGCCAATTATAATTCCATTACTATTAATCTATAGCTATGATTTGTATTGATATATTAATGCTCTAGGAGTTACACTAATTTGAAACAAAAGATTGTTACTAATACAATCATTTGTAATCATGAGCTTGCTTGCTCATCTTTCCTTGTCTCAGAAGTGTTTTCACAGCAGCATAAATTATTTACCACATCTGATTTAACTGTTTTGGTACAAACATGTCCAAAAAGATATGCTCAATGGAATCAACTGGTAAACATACAGTATGACAGATAAAAATCAGATTATAACAAGACTTCAGTTATTGAATTTTCCCTCTTCCATCATGAAAATAATAATCAGTGAGTGGCATCCTGGCTAATGGTTTAAGCAAGGAGACTCATAGAACTATGACAATGGATGACGAGTGACAATGTAGATTGAATCTGAACTTTTGGAGTTGAGATCACATAACTATCTCATTACGTTTCCAGATCCCAGATTTTCAGTGTGAATGGATATTTCCCCACTTCACAGCCCAAACATCTGGAGATGGTAAGCAAAACCTATGATGCCATTTTTCATCAAACAGGCATGAAGATCTGAAGACAGTCTTTGTTCATCCAACCATGGGCCATATAACATCTCTGAATCTATCTTCTTATTTTTCTCTGCTGTTTATTTACAAGTACATATTTATTTATGGAATGTTATTTATTTATAACACTGTAATTAACATTTACTTCAAAAGCTTTGCTTAGTAGTTGTGCCTAATAGATTTTGAAAACACCAAGGAGACAGCAAGACAATTCAGGAATAAAACAGGGCTCTTACAGAAGAGATTCTTGAGTCCAAGGGAGGATGGAGATTCAGAGTTACTCCACCTTAATTACGCTAGATAAAATTTGTGCAGGAGAATTGCTCTGGAAGGTGTTCAAGATTCTGTTCCTTTACCTATTAGCAATGAAGATATTTCCCAAAGTTCAAGTGGTTCTTGTTTCCTAAATTTGAAGGGCTTGACATTAATTTTGAAAACCTTCTAAGTAATTCTATCACACAACTTATAGGGTAATTAAGGTGGAATCATTCTGAATCTCCCAAACTTCCTCCCTTTCTGGACTGTCTTCTGTAATAACCCCATTTCTTCCTTAATTATTTTTCTGCTTTTCTCTCTTTGTATAGTCTGTTAGGCAGTGCAATTTGTTTGTTTCTAGCTGTTTTGTGTTATAAATGATTCCAGTTTCTTTTAAAAGGAAGGTGATACATAATATAGCAACAACATCAGAAATATTCATTTTACAGTGAAAACATTACTTTTGCTTTATGACCCAAATGGCCATTAGGATGAAACTATTGAAGCAATAATTTAGGACCTGCTTGCTAGCTTCTCATGACTATGATGTTTATTGAGCAAGAAATAGAGCTACTCCGTTTAGAACCCTAAGGCTGTAATCCTATATCCACTTACTCAGTAGGATTTCCTTTTGAGTAGAAATGTATAGCATTGCAGTATTAGCCCACTGAAGGAGAAACAGATATATCCATACATCATTTCACTCCATCATAACCATAATGGCTCTCTGAGTCAGATTTCATATATTGGATTTATAGTCATGATCTTAAGCATTTTAAACAAAAAAAAAGTAACTGCCAAATAGCACTCTACTTCTATTGCTAATATATTAGAGCAAAGGCAAGTCACGGTACTTTTTCTGCACCCCTCTCTATTTTGCATCAGGATGCTTTATAAGCTCATCAAAACTCACTTCCATCAGAAATGAGATTTATTGTTGTGGATGATGATATTGCTTTTAACTATGAGAAAACAGATAGTATGTGTTGCTGTTAGAGTGATAGAATACTACTAGATAGACTGAGCTCAAAACCATACTCCATGACACTTACTCAATGACTCAGGTTGTTGCTTATTCTAAAATCTCACAAGTTTGAGAATGAATTATGTATGATGCCTTAAGGGGAAAAATAAATAAGATAGAGGCTAATAATAAAATCATCAATAACAAGCCATATATCAAGATTTCATGAGAAAGTCCAGTTTCTCAAATCTAATATTTCAGAAGTTTGGAATAATCTCCAGATATTACTGAAGAACAACTATATGTAATTCCAGCCAGCATGGCCAATGATGAGGGATTTGGGGATTTATAATTTGACAATTGTTTGGTTCCCTATTTGCATAAAAGTATAATATATAGCCCATGTGATTAGAAATCACTGACAATTTTATTCTCAGTGATTTTTATAATTCCATTTTAACATTGCCCAGCTGGGCAGCCATTACTTGATTTAGGAATAAGTTCTACTATGCTTACTTATGCTTCTGAATAAACCTGCATAAGATCAGGCTGCAAAACATGTTTATAGAAATTACACATCTTAAAAATATGTAATAATTTATGTAAAAGAAATGCCACATTATGATTGTATATTATTATTATTATTATTATTGTTGTTGTTATTATTATTATTATTATTATTATTATTATTATTATTATTATTTCCTATCTATCATAAAGGTTTTACAACAGATGCTATTTTCTATAATACTTAAAAGAAGTGTTTAAAAAAATATGTAATGTTAAATATCCTGAATAAATATTATATTTTTCAGAAGATATATAAAGATATTACAAGTATATTTATTTTTATTTATATATGGAACAGATATAAATAGAAGTTGGTTATTGTGTCTTTTTGTATATGAAACATTTTCATAGTAAATGGGAATTAAAACAGCTCAGTCATGCTTTGGCATCTATTTTCATTCATGTTTCCCCTAAGTCTTTAAAAAGGCAAATTCTTATTGTAATTCTCTTATGTTGGGAGATATAATAGCAAAGTTGCATTGTGCTTTTTTTAGCATTTATGCATCTCTTCTTATATTTATGGGGTGATTTGGCCTTGGAGAGATCAGGATTTGTGGTAAATCCAGAAAGGATTAAGTTCTAAAGGGTGAACAAATAACAAGAGCTAAGTATTATAAAGATTAGAGCATACTACAAACCAATGTTTAAGAGTACTGATACCATTAAAGCTAAACTATATGCTTAGTCTTCATGATTGCTCGTTTGTATCCACATCCAATTCAGGTTTTCTGCATTTACTTTTAAAGCTCATAAGTAAGTTGGGAGCCAAATAATTTTAAGAAACATTCAACCAATTTTCTCATATTGGTTTCCAAATGGGGGGGTCTTAGCCTCATTTTATGTTTCTATAAAGAAGCAAGTCTTATTTATTATGGAGCTCCTACTCTGGAAACTTCCATCCCTAATGATAATTCTACCACACGTTCATGGAATCATAGAAACAGAATTATAGAATCATGAGCTGAAAATGCCTATTTAGACAATCATGTTCCACCCTCTGCTGAATGAAATAATTCCAACTAAAACATTGCTAACAAATGGCAGTTCAGTTTCTATTTAAGCATATTCAATAAAGATGAGTGCATTACTTGAGGATAATTAATCATCAAAGCACTCTTACTATTTTGCTTAATATTCAAGCAGAATATATTTTCTTCCACTTTGAGACAATTGCTCCAAATCCTGCATTCTTTCACAATCTGGGATGATTTTGATTTTATTCTGTGTGATAGCGTTGCAATATCCTACTTAGTCTTACATTCTCAAGGTTAAACTTATTGATGTCCCTTAGTTCTGAATGAAGTTAAAGACTCTTCATTTTGTCAATCTTCTGTGAATCTGGTGTGAATTCTTCAGATGAAAAGAAATAAGTAATATATTGCCTCTTATTCCAATCCTTTCCTCACAAATGTCACAAATTGTGACAGCATTTAGTAAGTTGAGGATTACAAAGTGGCCTTACTTATTCAAATAATATTCCTTTTTTTGATGGTCCATATTCTATTTTTCTTAGTGTTATTTATGTATGTAATTGGAACATTTAAATATTACTATGTACTAATACATATTGAAAAAAATAATAAAAATAACAGAAGTTTTTTTTTGGGGGGGGGTGGGGGGGTTCTTTGAAACAAAAAGTTTGGTCATAATAATGTGCTTAATGATACAACTGTATATCTTGAAAACCACAATGCTAACTTTTGTTTATCACAATGCAAATCTCATTCCTTCTTCTGTAGTGGGCATACATTTGCTTTTAGATTCTGAAATGTGATATACAAACCTGCTTCATTATTAATTCTTAAAAAAGTATTCCATAAGGTCACCAGCTACTTAAAACATTTATATTTGTAGCAATTCTTCATTGCATCTTTAGTCTCTTTTTCTCATACAAACACAAATATAACAAAGCACCAAGGCTCAACTGTCAAGGACCACGTTTCTTTACCTGTTCAATAGTGAGAAGGAAAAAAAGGAGGCCTGCATTTATTTACTTTTTTTTTTTTAATTTGGCTAAATTTAATCCAACTATCATGAGACTTATGTGTTAGAGTACTTCTCTTTGGCTGGTGGCCAAATATTCCCCTTGAAATGTAGACCCCATTCTATTCACCCCAAGCCAAGTCCCACACATCTTGGTGTCTTAACTTTAGGTGATAGGTTTTAAGAATTGGAGCTGAGGCAGTAACTCCTAGTTCAGACATTCTGAACTGTGAGCCCTCCACACTTCAACTCCCAGAATTCCAAGCCCATGCTGAATGTCTATGGAGATTCTCAATCATCCAGGTCATGATTGTCCCAAAGATGCTTTTCAAAAGGCAACCGGACATTTTGGGGGTTTTTTTCCCTTTAAAGGAAAAAAAACCTTTTCCTTTTGAAAAGCACCTTTGGGTTTCTCCATGCAACTTTCAAATTTTGGAAATTATAAATATAGCATATCTGAAGGGTGCAAGGTAGAGAAAAGCTGACTTATACCACACTTTTGCCAGTTTGATAATCTTTCTCTTTTCCCCTCTCGTCTCTCTTTCTCTGTCCCTTTCTATCTATCTGTTCCTCCACCCTCTCTCTTTCTGTGTATTATATTTGTGTGCTTGTATGTGTGCATGTGTCTATCTTCTCTTTGCTTTGCTGTGGATAGAGCGTATATGGCAGTTAACAGATTTAGAAATCTGTCTGTCTGTCTGTCTCTCTATCTCTCTCTTTCCTATCATCATATGTCAACATACCTGTATTCCCAAATGATTTTAACAGTGGGGGGATTTACCCACTCTTTTTTTGTTAATTAAATTTGTTTGTCTCCTATCTCACTGCAAGGTGATTCTGGGCAGCTTACAATATCAAAATAAAACTGTGTGTGTGTGTGTGTGTGTGTGTGTGTGTGTGTGTGTGTGTGTGTGTTTCTTTTAGCCAGGTTTTTCCTACGTAACCAAGGTTTTTATGCAGCCCTTGGTTACGTAAGAAAAACCTGGCTAAAACCTGGCTGCACCTTCTGCACCTTGAATTGCCTTTGGAAGGAAGCCAACAGCCAGTGCAGCTTGCGGAACAGCAGCGTAACATGGGCCACTCTAAAGGCCCCCAAAGACTGTCCACGCTGCCAACCTCTGCACCATTTTAAGCTTGCAAATGCTCTTCAAAGATAGACCCATGTGGAGCCTATCAATTGTAGCTCCATTTTTGGTACTTTTCCTGTCTTGTCAGACAAAAAATGTTCCACATTTGTCATTCCCTCATTGGTATCTTTTGGGCAGAATTTGTCACTCTGAAAAGATCTTTAATATTTCCAATGTTATGATTTTTTCTGACATTTTGTAGCCAATACCAAAGGCTGGCTTGTATTATTTCTGCTTAGAATCTTTAGTCCCCTCTAGTGTCCACTTTCTAAAATCATAAAATTATTTATACTTATTATAGACCAAGATAGCCAAAATAACTCTCATTCCCATGAGAAATTATTTATTTTTTATAGTTAATTCCCATATCCTATAGTAAAAGTCAATGTTCCAAATATAACTCTATCCTTAATCAATTTATAACTTTCTTAGATCAAAAACTTGTTTAGCTTTTCACTCTTTATTTCAAATTCCTTAAGTTCTTGTAACTATTATTATTATTATTTGTTCAGAGGTGAAATTAAACTCATCTCGCAACTTTTCAAACTTGTTTTTTGAAGGCCCCTAATAGCTTAAAATTTCTGAAAATGATTAGAAAATGAGGCTTGCAAATTTAGTGTCCTTTAAAACACTCCACTGCAGTTGCTTTGTCTTCCATCACTCAAACCAATTGCAGTCTCCTCTGTGGAGCATCTGCCTGGAGCACACATGGGCAATTTGAGAAATTATTTATACCAGTGTATATGCATGTGTATGAGTTCTTAAAGGAAATCAACCCTGACTGTTCTTTGGAGGGACAGATTTGAAGCTGAAGCTCAATTACTTTGGCCACTTAATGAGTACACAGGACTCATTGGAAAGATTGAAGGCAAAAGGAAAAGGGGACAATAGAGGATGAGATGGTTAGACAGTGTCATTGATAAAATGAACATGAATTTGGGCAAACTCTGGGAGACAGTGGAAAATGGGGGGCTGGCATGCTATGGTCCATGGAATAGCAAAAAGTTGGACATGACTTAGCAACTGAACAACAAATGTGTGTGAGTAAGTTGATATTATACTTCCTCTCTCTATCCCCCCTCAGATAGATATCTTGAGATGAAAATAAGACAGGCTGATGTGTGGTACATTTAGAAGCACTTTAGATTTCACTTTTCAGTTTTTTTGCTCCATAGTGAGATGGGTGGCATATAAATTTAATAAATAATGATAATCTTTCCTCAAGCATTACTACAGACAACCAGGTTTTTGCCCATTAATGGAGAGATTTTGTTGAACTGTTTATACAACATTCAAAATGAATACCGGTACTTTGGAAAAATTCAATCCTGTCTACTAAAAGAAGATAGAACGATGTGAATTGAGTAAGGACCTTTTTCTCTTTCTTTTCTTCTTCCTTTCTCTTTTATAACTTTAGACATAAATTAATTTATATATTATTATATAATATGATCCACTGATAATTCTAGGGCTGCTATCTCAGCCCGAAAGCTTCATTTAAGCAGATGTTCCAAAGTTTCAGGGTAAGCTAATAAACTTCCTTTTCTTAGTATTTCCATATATCTGCCAGTCAAAGTCATATGTATTGGCTCTTGCTTAAAATATACTGATGCTTTATTTATTTTTCCCCTCTACATCTCTATGAAGAGTCTCAAGATTCCATTTGTAGTGTCTCTTATCCATTTCTCCAAGACTCCATCTGTAGTGTCTCTTATGCATTTTAATAGCATCATTTATAAAGATGGTGAGAAATATACTCAGTGAGGTCTTTCTTCCACATATCATGCATCCTTGGAGTAAGACCATTGAATACAATAAGACTTACTTTTGAGTAAATGTGAATGAAATTTAACTGACACTGTTATTACAGCATTTAATTTATCTACTATAGATCTGCACCAATTTACACTCAACTCCTTTAAAACTTTCTCTTTAATGATACAGCAATGCTTCTTAAAGTAATCTTCAGTTAATGATTTACCAACTTATTTCCCAAAATTTTATTTCAGCTAGTAAAGTGACCAATCAATCTGCCATGGAAATAGAACTGATTGTTTTCTATAGCTACTAAGAGATCCCAACTCACATTAATCATATGAAAAAAAGATAAGCTCTTGCATTATTAAATAATCATTGCTTTGGAGACATTCCAAGTAAAAATCTCAATCCATCTCACATTAGTGTCTTCTTATGTCATTGAAATATTGGTAAGTGTAGCTTTTCAGTGGTTCCAAAGGACAGGCATTGAAAATCAGATGGTGGTTCAGTAATATAGATTTCAGAATGAAGAACATGCTATTATCCAGTAACCCAAAGCTTTAAACTAAATAAATTACTAATACAGGAATAGAATAGAATAGAATAGAATAGAATAGAATAGAATAGAATAGAATAGAATAGAATAGAATAGAATAGAATCCCTTCTAATGAGCCCAAAAAATTATGTTGCTAAGCAAGACAATTGTTAAGTGAATATTTCCCCATTTTACAATCTTTCTTGCCACAGTTGTTAAGTGAATCACTGCAATTGTTAAATTAGTAACATGGTTGTAAAGTGATTCTGTCTTCACCGTTGACTTTGCTTGTCAGAAGGTTGCAAAAAGTGATCACATGACTCAAGGACATTTCAACTGTCATAAATATGAGTCAGTTGCCATTCAACTGAATTTTGTTCATCTTCACTTTTTTCAGTGCAATTTTAACCTTGAATGGATACTAAACAAACTATTGTAAGTTGAGGACTAATTGTACTGTGTTTTATACTAAATTAGCTAAAACTATATTTTAAATAATTTCCTTTAATAATTTGATTTGCAAATAATCTTTCAGGAGAGTGGAAAAATAGCTTTCTATTGTTGGGTTCCTAATAGTAAAATATTTTTTCTTTCTTCTGTTTTATCTATCAATAATAAGGAAAAAAAGATTTAGAATTGAGGAAATGACATGCTCAATGACAGTAGTTAAGAAAGAGGATGAGGAGAAAGGAGAAGGAGGACAACAGAGGAGAGTTTTGAAATCTGAGGTGAGAGTATCTTTATGTCAGCCTCAAGTGGCCAAAAGGCCTCACACTATCAACATCCCCATTGGAGTAGTTGAAGAAATATATCAGATTTTTCACATGTTGAAACTGCCCTAAGTTGCTGTTTCCTTTAAGAGAAAAAGATTGTTAAAATTGGAATACTTTACATTGACATAACCTGATTTCTCATGAGCTAAGGGAAATATGATGCCTGAAAAAAAGAAGAAATCGGTGAGGCATATTTGTACCAGGGCTGACCAGAGACATAATTAAATAATCAAGTGTGGATGACTACAAAACACCAAGTTAACCCCTATCCTCCAATAATGGAAAAGAGGCCATAAAGAAAAAGAAAACTAGAAGATAAGACTCAGAAGGGGAATAAAACCAGCAAACCAGTCCTCTTCTGAGAGCTGACACCAAGAACCAGAGAAAGAAATAAAACACAGAGATATATTCCTTGTTAAACAGGAGAATGAAACTATCCGCTTAGCAAAATATGAAAAGGTTGGGGGTGTCACCTGGTTGCCTTGGCAATTCTCCCTAATGTAATGCAATTAGTGTGTACTTTTTCATGATATACATGTTTTGTGCATACTTTTATCCACTCTACGTATTTTAATACACAATTTTTTACTTTATTATTAATTCTGAAAAGTACTTATATGGATGTATAATTTAGCTGATTAAATCAAAGGGGAAATTGTTTAAGTTCACATTAAAATGGAAATTGAACAAATCCACATTCATTCCGCTCACAGTTTTAAATCCATTCCTGTTCAAGAAGATATTCTGTTATGGTGCACGAGTTGAAATTTAATGTATATTTGTTTGCATTCATCATGCTCAGAGATTGTTGTTCTGCATTAATGAAATGTTAAAGTTTCAATTTAGCTAAATTTTATGTACTTACTTATTTTGTCACTGGTGTAGAAATAATAGAAAAATCTTGCAACCTCACTGAGGTTAAGAATGTTTCCTTCCTTCTGTCAGAGCGCTAATTAATCCCATTCTGCTTTTGGGTAATCGCACCTTGATTTAGAGACGTGGATTGAGACTTTTTCCTTGAAGCATACTTTTGCAAGAAAATAAATCCCGAAGATATATTTTTCTAAGAAAAACTCATTTATTTGTTATAAAGAAAATAAAAACATCTCACTATCTAGTTACATTTTGGCAATGTTCCTGCCGGCCACCTCTCTGCAGCCGGACCTCTTGGCAGGACAACAAAGAAAGTGTAGAAGAAAAAAAATGAAGGAATGCAGACATGCGTAGTTAGCTTACTGATAAGAAATTTGGCAAGCTACGGAAAGTCTTAGAGTCCAAAAATATGAGCTCATCTGGTAAATACAAAAACGCAGTAACACCTTCCTATTATTTTTCACAAACTAATCATAAGCATGAGAATGTGAGAGGGGAATGTAGGGAAGTAAATACAGGTAGTCCTCAACTTACGACCATAATGGAGCCCAAAATTTATGTTGCTAAGTGAGATATTTTACGACCTTTCTTGTCACAGTTGTTAAGTGAATCACTGCAACTGTTAAGTTAGTTACACAGATGTTAAGTGAATCTGCTTCCCCCATTGACTTTAACTGCCAGAAGGTCACAAAAGGAGATCACATGATCCCAAGACACTGCACCTGTCATAAATATGAGTCAGTTGCCAGGTGTCTGAATTTTGATCCTCCAACCATGGGGATGCTGCAATGGGTGTAAGTGTGAAAAAAGGTCATAAATCACTTTTTTCAAAGCTGTTGTAACTTTGAAGTGTTGTAAATCGAGGACTATCTGTAGAATATACTAATACAGTTCTTTGATTTGCAGTAGAGTTCTGATTACAAATTGTTTAACCAAAGCAATAGCAACAACTATTAGATATCTCAAACATGATTTCAAATTGTATCCCTTCTGCTAGCCTTTTTTTTAAAAATATATTTTAATTTGTAAAAAAATAATTTGAAAACTCCAAAACATGATGAAAGGGGATCCCCTAAGGTATAATGATGAGATAAGAGAAAGTTTTCCATCTTCATTACATTTTTCAAAGTATGTTGTTCTTGATAATGTTGATTTAAGCCTGATGAAACCTACTTATTTTCTTTAACTTTCCTCCCATAATCTGTGAGAATCATGCCGTATTAATTTGAAATTTCTTGAATTTTGAAGATTATCTTGAGAGCTTTCTGAGTTTCCTCTGCCTGTATTTATATCAGAACAGAACAGAGTTGACCAAAACTGGATGCAGTATTCTAAGCGAGGCCTTATTAAGGCTTTACAAGATACTTCACATGATCTTGATTCTATCTCTCTGTTAATGCAACATATGATTGTGTTGGGTTTTTTGGTTACTGCTGGTTCATATTTAAGTGTTTGTACACCAGGACTCCAAGATCCTTCACACAGTTACTGTTACTAAGCCAGGTTTCACCGAATCTGTAACTATACATTTGATTTTTCTTGCCTAAGGGTAAAACCTTACTTTTCTCTACATTAAATTTCATTTTGTTAGATACTGCCCGGTGTTTAAGCTTGTTAAGATCCATCTGGATCTTGAGCCTATCTTCTGGAGTGTTGGATATTCCTGCCAGTTTAGTGTTGTTTGCAAATTTGATGAGTTGCCCTTCTATTCCCTCATCTAAATCTACATATCAAGATAGATAGATAGGTGATAGATGATAGATAGATAGATAGATAGATAGATAGATAGATAGATAGATAGATAGATAGACAGACAGACAGACAGACAGACAGACAGACAGACAGACAGACAGACAGACAGACAGATGTAGTGATATATTGACAGTTTGGAAGATGGAGATTGGCCACTCATATTTTAGGAACATTTATTTTAAATTAAAGTGAATATTTATTACATCGCATATAAGGGGAAGAGCTGTAGCATAGTGGTGGAACACATAATCCACCTTAGGAATATGAAGGGCTGTTTTGCTTTGCTGGAGCTTCAAATGAACCACTGCTTCAAAGGAAAGTGAAAGTGTCACCTCAATTCTACATATATCAATAAAATAGTTGCCCTCTTTCAAAATGCTGGATAGAATTAACATAATGCCTTACTGTTTCACTTTGATGTATTTGGTAACAGATTGGTAGGGCATATTTTATTTATATTTTTTATTTATTAAACATAATTAAATCACACAACAGCTGAAGCTCTCTGCATGGTTTACAATAAAACAGTGCAATGGCTGAATAAGTCAAATCAGTTCCAACTTGGTATCTAGACACTATTAAAACACTGATTCCAGTAACCTTGGGTGGCTGAAATGGTGGCTGATAGGGCAAAACTTTTTGTACCAAGTACATTGGATGGATTAATTTATAGAATGCGTCCAAAATTTGGCACTCCATGACTGCTGTGGAACTGAAATTTGACAAATTGTATAAAAAATTTCATGACATAAAAATTATCCTAAAACAGTTTATAACATACTGTAATTCAAAAATGTCTTAAAACATTTCCTGGGTTGATGTTTGACTATCCTATATAGGTCAAAATGGCTGAGCAGTTTATGACATAATACAAAATGTCACAAAACATTTCCTGTGCTGATGTTTGACTATACTATAGTCTTTCAAGGCAGATACATCTCTGAATGCATCCCAGTTTTTCCAGTGAAGGCAGTACATTAGAAGTTCTGCCATTGTTGAAGGCACTGAGAAATCTGGTAAGGACATATCTCTGAAAGAAGGACTCAATGGGACACAGGTTGTCTTTATTCAGTTAGAAACTTCAAGAAGTGCAAACTTATGCCTCAAGATAAAATGACTTGCTTTCTTAAAGCAACATACCCAATTAAACTAATCTACACAGTCCTACTTGAATACAAAAGATTCTGGTTTAGTGTCTGGCATTTACAAATAATAATGGCAATCCTTTTAGTGCAACTAAAACTTAGCTTGTTGATCGAAAGATTGGCAGTTTAGCGGTTTGAATCCCTAGTGCCGCATAACGGGGTGAGCTCCCGTTACTTGTCCCAGCTTCTGTCAACCTAGCAGTTCGAACGCACATAAAAAATGCAAGTAGAAAAATAGGTACCACCTTTTCTGGGAAGGTAACAGCGTTCCATGTGCCTTTGGCATTTAGTCATGCCAGCCACATGACCATGGAGATGCCTTCGGACAGCTCTGGCTCTTCGGCTTTGAAACAGAGATGGCCACTGTCCCCTAGAGTTGGGAATGACTAGCAGATATGTGTGAGGGGAAACTTTACCTTTACATTAACAACAGTTTGACTGATCCAAGTATTTTCAAGTATCTTTACATTTACCTTCAAATATTTCTTGTCCAAAAAACTATTTTATTAAATAGAGGAATGAGTGAGGTTTTTATTACTCAGTTTTATTATTCAATAAATGTGTCTGGGGATTGTCATGTGTGTTGGGCTTGGTCTCTGGGTGTTATGTTAATTTTGTTGGGGTATACTGTGTACCCCAGTTTACAATGACAATAAACTATAAACCACAAAATAAACTAAAACTACTATTATTATTACAGAAAGAGTTTCTGGCAAATCTCAGTCCCTTTACAATTAAAAACTTTACCACAAGGATTTATGTGTTGTACATTCTACATTTCTCAATTGACTAACTTTTACTTCTTTGTAAACAATAGGGATAATGTGTTAATTTTTATTCATAATATATTATTTGGTCCTTGGAGGGGAAAAAATCCACTATAACTAGAAAAGAGAAGAGTTAAACCCAAAGCTTCAGTCAAGGGGGCCAGTGCATTAAATTTCACAAGCTGTTTTCAGTCTCCTGATTACACTTTATGCTGGTTATTGCAAAAAGAAAGATAGATTAATGACATGGGATAAAATAAAAAATTCATCATTTATGCTCAAAGTTCTGGGAATCAGTGGCAGATCAATTAATATTAATACTGAATCAGAAGTCTGAATGGAAAAGGATTGATTCAAGCTTTGAAAACTGTGTTTAATAATATAACTGAACACAGAGTTTAATTGAATCTTAAATGCATTTTAGCATTTAGATAAATGGGACAGCAGGGAAATACTAGATCTAGGTTTGAAAGAAGTAAAGATGGACCAACACACTAAAAGGTATTCTAGGCACACGGAATTGTCAAATAACAACCCTCCTCCCATGCCACATCAGATATCATTTCTAGCTATTTTGTTACATAACTTATTAATGAATCCTACTTGGTATGACCAAGTACTTCCTGCAAAAAGCTTCTATTTGGGCTGATCAAGTAGCCTTGAAAAGTGCTTAGTATTAACTGTAATTTCAATGTGCTGGTAATATATCTTAAACTTCCAAAGTCTACTGCATATAACTATTAAATGCTCTAAAAATGCTTATTATGAGGAAGGTCCTTTTTCAAATCAAGGGATGAGCTCCCTGGAGTGCCATTGGCTGTTTTTTGGTAACCACACTGGTGGGTAAACCATAAGTGATTAGCTATGGCAACCTATTTATCACCTGCAACATATGGAGTGATTTAGAGTAGAGCCAGTCTAATGGAAAGGTAAAAATCAAGAGAAATGGCATGGTCCTTGCTAAGATGACTCCTGACAACATCTTTTAGCACTTGGCTCTCTAAAGGACATTTCAAACCGAGTGTGTAGAATCATTTAAATTACATTGATTTTAATGGAAGAGATGTGTATCATAGTTGTTTCATGCATGTCTATTCTGAAATAATCTCCATTGGGTTTTGTTTCCAGGCAAGTAGAGGAAGAATTGTTTGTTTGTTTAATCTTGCTTTTATTATTTATATAAACAAGTCAAGGTGGTGAACATATCTAATACTCCTTCCACCTCCTATTTTCCTTAGAACAATAACCTTGTGAAGAGAGTTTGGCTGAGAAAAAGTGACTGGCCCAAGGTCACCCAGCTGCCTTTCATGGTTAAGGCAGGATTAGAATTCGTAGTTTCCCAGTTTATAGCCTAGTGCCTTAACCATTAGACAACTCCCATTGAATTTTTGTGCTGAAATCAACAAGCCTTTAAAGATTTAATTCCTGCTATTTCGGCCAAACATGTGTCTTGTCTTTTCACAGGGTTTTTCTAATAAAAACATATTTCATAAAGGGTTAGAATGGGGAGATTGATACATACAACAAACAGGAAACTCCCCTTGTCTTTTTTCACTTCTCCATGACTGACTGATATACAGGGAGACTTAGGACTATGTGGTATGTGGTATGGAGGCAAAAATAATAAAAGAAAATTTTGATTTTGACCCAAAAGCTTTTCTCCTGGGAATTTTGAAAACTGAATATGCAAAAAAGAAAAAATATTTAATTATACATATTCTGACAGCCGCTAGAATTTCCTTTGCCCAGTATTGGAAAGAAAAACAAATACCACCTCAAGAACATGTTATTGGAAAAATATTGGAGTGCGCCGAAATGAACAAATTGACTTCAGAAATTAATGACAGAGAAGATTCAGAATTTTATAGCGTGTGGGACATGTGGTACGAATGGATGGGGGAAAGAAATAAAGAAGGTAATAGAGATTAAATTTTAACTAATTAACAAAATCTATATGAATAGTATTAGATTTAGTCTTAGGGAGTTGAGCACTATTATTTTTAAGTGTTTGAAATTAAATCTAGCTTCAAGAAACAATATCAACAAAAGACAAGCAATAATGTATGTAGATGTATATATGTATATAACTGCACCAATGAACCGAAAATGTACCGATTGTATCACTATATGTTATAATAAAATCAAATTTAAAAAAAAAAAAAAAGAATGGGGAGATTGATACATACAACAAACAGGAAACTCCCCTTGTCTTTTTTCACTTCTCCATGACTGACTGATATACAGGGAGACTTAGGACTATGTGGTATGGAGGCAAAAATTTGCTTTGCAAGCCTTTCTGCAGTCATTTCTAATGGTGGTGGGAATAAAGATGTTTCTCAGAGAAGACATTGTATTGGGCTACTTCAATATTGGCTTCATTTGTGGATTTTTTTAATTACCTGTATCCAAGACAGTAGTAATCATATTGTTCTGTAAAACATTATTCTATATTCATTTCCAGCATTATCTCAGTCTAGGAGAGACTGGAGAGAGTGAAGAATGATTTTGGAAGAATATCCAATTAAAATCCTGACTTAGAACTTCTATCCAACTTTACATTTCAGCTAATTGACAATCTGATTTCCAAGAAAGTTGGCATGCCTTAATAACTTGTGCACATCAGATAAACTGTTCAGTGAGTAACAAGGACAATTTGGCTCCTTGTTTCATCATCTTGAATCTAATATGCAGGGTAAACAATCAGGTAGATGGCTCTGAATATATTGGGCATTGGATATCTTGGGTATGTACAGGAATAAATCTTCAATTGATAAAATGGTTGGTGACTAAAGAGCTACTGCTGCTTCTGTGATTCTATCTCCTATATATGCTGAGAGCTGGTGAATTGTAACAGCAAGATATTAAAGGATTTTATGCTTACGATGTGGGTTAACAATCTTTTGTCAATCAAATGGAAAGATTGATCAGATAAATCTGCTTAATCTTTATAACCTTCATAAGGTACATGTTGCCTCTCCTATTTCCCATTATCATTTAAATTGGGATGCAGAATTTTTTTTTATCTGAGGACTGCACTTGAGTGGAATGCCAGGAGCAAAATAACAGGAAAAGAAAAAGAATATGTGGCACCAAAATTAAGATTATATTTCATTTTATTTCCTTTATTAATTTTCTTTACATTTCACTACAGATAAAATTTATCTTTTTATACCAACTTTGTAATGATCAGAGCCAAAGCTTTTAACAGTTTCATAGCACATCTAGTGGTGCACTAAGAGAGAAGATATATTCTTTCCTCAGAGATACTTTCTGGGACCCACTGTTGACCTCCATTTTAATTGCTGTCTTATGATGCAGTTTTCATATTACTTCTAAGCTTTCCAATAACCAAAATAATTGTGACAATCATAAAATTATAATATTAAAATGATATAACACAATGAAAGCCCAAAAAGGGATGTACATAAATAATATATATATATATATATATATATATGGAAAGATCTATATTGATAGAATAGGCAGTTCTAAACAAGCTTGATTATAAATTGATAGGCCTCTCAAATCTGCCATTTACACTATTCCAGAATCAACTCTTCTATCCCATGATAATGTCTCTGTTATGAAGATAAGGCAATTAATTCCAGACTGCTAAAAAGTAAATTTGTTTGTTTGTTTGTTTGTTTGTTTTGAGATACAGAAGCTGAGTGGTGTTTGTGGATGGACCATTTCTTCTTTTATGGAAACACCTCATCACATTTCCTAGTTCCTGGCCTGTAGCCATGTTGGCACATTTTTCAAGAAAGAAAAAAAAGCTTGACAGCTTTTCAGTTCTTCCACATGGAAACCACTGACATTATTTGAAGCAGTCAAAAAAATTACCATAACAGAAAGGATATGGTTTGATGGGATAGAAAGTGGAAAAGAATTTATTTTCCTTTTTCTGTACCACAGAGTGGCATTGAAGGGTTGTTGCTGGTTTGTTTCTTTTGCTACAGAATCTACTCATGGTGTAGCCATGTTTTATGTTTTTTGTTCTCAACATTTTTGAACTGGCAGAAAGGAAGACACTTTCAAGCTGCTTTTGAGTACTGTGGTGTGAAAGCATTTTAACCATGTGAAAGTGTCATATAACCTGTCAAACAGGCTGTCTTTCTGTCTCAGTCAGGAATAGAGAAATGGTAACTCTCCAAACTGAATTATACTTCCAAACATTCCCAGCATTACCCATGATGAGGGATGTTTTTAATTTAACGAACATTTAGAAGGCTACAACTTCCTTATCTCTCATCTACGGAGTGGCAGGATAAGTCAGCCAAAAACTAAAATAAGTCTGCAATACTATATCTGCTATATCCAAAGATAGTATTTATCAGAGCATTACAAAAATATTCAGCTATACTTTCAATATTCTGTGGTATTATTACAAGAAAAATTGCAGCTGCAATCAGATTTCATACATCGTTGCATGTCCTATACAGTAATTTGCAGGAGGTCTGCTTTTGGAACAGATGTTATTGAATAACCTATTTACTTTCTTGAACTTTCATATAAAAGTAATAATTCTCTATGCCAGATATTTCTAAAAATAAATATGCATCACTGTTCTAATTGTATCATGTGTTTCAGGGTATTCTTAGGATAAATAATAAAGTGTGTGTGTATTCAGCACAGAGGTTTTATCATATCACATTCTTCTATTCCAGACATTAAAATAACTATGATTAGAAGAAAATCTGTCTTTTAACCATGAAGCAAGGAGAATCTTTTTTCCCCGTCAATACAAAATGATGTTAGAATTCCAGATAGTCTGTCTGCTAGTAGATAATGATAAAGTGTTATTTTATATTAGCACATTAAAATTCCATTTTTGGTTCTGAAAATAACTTAGGCTATTATGATAAATGCCACTGTTCCATGGATGAAAATTCTATTTTCATGGACAAGATTAGATGGAAATCACTGTCTGCCTAAATTATATCTAACTTTACTAAACCAATGAATCAGTTGCATTCATTATATGGCATACTTTTAAACTTCATCCATAAACTTCAAGAAATAATATATCTGTTTTAGAAGAATATATTATGGTAGATTTTAGCATATATAAAATTACATGAAGGCATAATGCACTTTTTTAAAAAATGTTTGGATTTTTCTAGCCTAAATGTCTATTCTGAGAGAAAGAAAAAAAGAAAGAAAAAAGTGTGAGGAGGAGGTTTTTGAAAATTGCCAGTAGTCAATTACAATAAACAATAAAACAATCCAAATAACAGCCTTGGGTTAAATGAATATCATAATCTTTATTTGCTTTTAACAAACTGCAAATGATATGCAAGAGTCTAAGCCAGATAGACTAAGTTTATTAACTGTTAGCAAGCAGACAAAAGAGAAGACATTGAAAGCTAGGAGTCACTTCCTTGTCTATCCCACTTTCATGAAGGTCAGACTGAGCAATAATCTTCTAGAAACAGGGCAAGGACTGTTACTACTGTCTGCATGAATGATAATATAAACATATTTTACATACATATTTAAATCAATACAATGCTTCAAACATCTCTGTATGTTCTGAGGCTAGTTAGCTATGCTTCTATCTGTCAAGTCCTGCAAGACTGGGAAGTTCAGGAAACAACTGCTTGGATTTTTGAAAAGACCTTTATTGTGAATGTAACAGAATCTTGCAAGCCCATTGAAGCAATTCCCCTGCACAACTTATACCTAATGTAATTATGGAGGAGTTACTTTGAATCTATTTCTGACACTTCCTCCCTTTTCCTGAACTTTAGAATTTCTTCTTTAAGAGCCCAGTTTCATACTTTAATTGCCTCAGCTGTGCCCCCAAGATCTGATAGATCACACTATCTTCAAGGAGCCAGGCATCTCAAAGTATGTTTGTATGTGTTGGGTGAAGTAAGTCCTTCTCTCATTCTTCCACACTTTCAGATGACTGAAGAAAATTCTTAGCATCCACTATATGTAAGGTATTGCATTATTCACCAATATTTTACCAATATTTTATAAACTATTATTAGAATTGAACTACTTCTCAAAATAGTGTGTAGAAGTTCCTGGTGGTGGTGTTAAAAATATTGCCAACTGCTTTGGGATACAGGGTATTTTACAAAATGGCTGGTAGTTAAAATGTCTCTTTCTGTAATTTGTTAATCATGATGAATATGATAGCAGGAAAAGTTCCTAAAATGCATATATCTATAAAATCTACTACATGACACTATCCAATTATCAGTTCATAATTCAGCAGAGCTTAGTTCTGGTCACCTCCTTTAATTATTTTCCTTCTAAAATACAGTAGTTCTTTCTTCATTTAAAAAAGGGAGCAGTTTTAAAGCTGGAAAATATAAGAAAACAAACAAATCATTTGTTTACTACTGTACTAATTCAACTAGGCTTTCAACCACACCATGGAAATTGGTACCCTTAGAAATTGGGAGCAATTGTTCCTCAGCTTTGATAAATATGATAAATATAAATATGAACATGCAACTTAGGTCTCAAAAGAGTTGTTTGTGTTACAGTGTGCAATAGGCATCTCCCAACCCAAAAACTCAACTGAACTGAAATGAAAGGGATATGGATGTCCACAGAGTGTGCTAAAAAAGAAAAAGAAAAGTCAAGATGGTATGTTGCATATTGAAAAAATACCTGCAGCTTTGATCACTTTATTGTGGCCATCAGCTTGACTTATTTAACCATACCCTGCCTGTGCCTGAAAAAGACCAGAAAAAGGCCTGAAAAGTGAGAAAGATTCTTTTTGAAAATATTTAATGACCATCTGGTTTGCACTACTGATCTGAAAAGTTGTATTGAGTTTTGGAGGCCAGTGTCAGGTCACAATGGGACAGTTTGTCTTGTAGTTTTAATTTAGGCTTTCTATAGGAAACAGCATTATTGGAGAATTTTATCATTTTGTATAGTATACCGGCAATGATGCGTTAATGATTAATCTATTCCAATCACTGATTATTTTGATCCCAGAATAATATACCTGTTAACACTGAAGAGAGGAGGATGATCTGTTCATGATCCAGTAGCTGTGCCTTTCTCCATTTCAGATATAAATTAAGTAGAAACTCAATAGAAACATGTCTGCATAAGGCAAGTATCTGTTAAAGGTCAAACTTTCAGAAACATCTTCGTGACAGATCTGGTACAAGCAATTACCATGTACCTTTTTATTTCACATACCGGGCTGATGGATGACTTGACTTTCTCTACTAGACCAGTCTTTTTCCTCTAAGAAAAGGCAGTTTAAAAATGACAGCTCCATGGGAATAACAAAGAATGGTCTGATGTTTTAGTTGTACGGCTAGCTTTTGAGTTCCATCATACTGAGCTTCCTTCTGTGAAGACATTATTTTGATGCTTTCTCTTGCAGACAGGTGGATTTTGCTTTATTATGTGATGGTTTTTTCCCTTAACATTTATTTTACTTAGTATATTTCTCATGACTCGAGTACCATCTAGAGATCGGAAAGAAAATGAGAATGTCCTCAACACTTAGTAAAAGTTCTCATGTTCAGGCTTCCAAATTGAAACAGAAACCTCATCATTCTGTTTGCATAATTACCTTATTTCTTTTCTATCATCATACCTTCTTTCTATTGATCAACATAGTTTTAACAGGTCAGGGCTAATTCTTAGTTTTGCTTTTACATTTATTCTTCTACAGTTATACTTTTTTTGTTACTTATTTTAGGGTGGAACACAGATTATAGCCATTGAACTTTTCTTCTGCCTTCCTAAACTTCCCTAGGTTTGCTTAGACTAATTTAGTCCACGTTTACATCCTTGCATCATGGAATTTAGTAGGACTAAATAAATTTAAAACATGATGCTAGGAAGCTTTGTGTAATATGAACAAATTCTTTCCCTTCCTAGAAATAGCAAAACATTTGGTGGATGAAACAGTCTGTTTCACAGTCAGATCCCTCCCAAAAATGGAACAGTCTTCTACTAATATTGGAAGCTTTGGAATCAAAGTGATTCATCCATGAAACATTTTCTGCATTACAGGGTTCATCTGTGTACTTTAGGTTGTCATCTTTTTAACAATTGCATGAAATTCCTAGAATTAAGAGATGTAGAGATCAATCCAAGTTTTGCTTAAATTATGTGTGCATTCATAAATGCATTTCAACTCATTTATTCATAAATCAGAATGAAAAAAAATATATACATATAATTTCAAAATGTTAAAACCTGCAGTTGTTCCAACTCAAAATGTGCCCTTAAAGGGAGGAGTAAATTGCTCTAAACTGGGAGAAGAAATGACAAAGAAAGTCCTACCTGGAAAAGCACACATATAGAACCATGCATGGATTAGATAATGGTGTATGTAAATCAGTTCACTTATAATCAACTTCATTTTTTCATATCGTACAGCAGCAAAAAAAATCACACCACTATAGATTTTTGGAATGATGTTTAAATTTCTACAGCCAGCTGTTGCAGTTTCATTCCCATTTATATGCTAAGGAATCAGCTTCTGTTGCTGAGGACATTAAAAAAAACAAGCTCCCCCTTCTGTTCTATTTAGATTAGGTGTCAAAATGTCCTTCTAAGAATGAAAGAAAAAAAAAACTGGATATCAGTTATAACGGAATCAAAAATATCAAGGACAAATCACATGTAGTGGAACACTAAGGATAAATTGGTCTTCAAAAAACAAAAATCTATAACATGTGAAGAGTATAATCAGAAGGATTTGATGCGCCTATTAATTTTATAGTTCTATATAGGTCAGGGGTCTGCAACCTTAAACACTCAAAGAGCCATTTGGACCGGTTTCCCACAGAAAAGAAAACACCGGGTGCCACAAAACCCTTCCTGTGCCTGACTATTTCTTGAGCCATCACAAAACTAGCAAATGTAGTTGAATTAAATGTTCTGTTTTCTTCTGAAATTTTTCTTTTCATGGATTTATCCATGGTTGACCTACCGGGGGTTGAAAAGCTCAATAAATTGCGTGCCAGCGGGTGTTGCACATTGGCGGTTGTGATGCATATTTTGAGTGCCAGGGAACCGCAGCAGAGGGGTGAAAGAGCCACATGTGGCTCCAGAGCCGCAGGTTGCTGACCCCTGATATAGGTTTTTCAAAGGTATCATTAAAATCAAATCTTCTACAGACAGACAAATAATTCAAGAAAGGAACAATTATTTTGCATTGGCAGCAGACAAATAATCTGCAGACATGCTTTTCCTTAAATTAGATTTTAAATTAGGAGTGATTTATATTAGAGAAGTTTCCCTGATTTTAATGCAGCATGTTGAAATCTGAAGAGATAAATTCATATTAATTTGGAAATAATGTTTGTTCATTGGGGAATGGCATGATGAAATAATGTATCAGGTTAATTGTTCTTATGCAGCAGTTCAATATTCAGGTGATGATTGTTCTCTCTCTCTCTTATATACATATAAACAATGATAATTTTTGATGTATATATAAAACAATTTACAACACACACACACACACACACACACACACACACACACATATATATATATGTGTGTGTGTGTGTGTGTGTGTGTGTGTGTGTTTTTCTTCTAGCCAGGTTTTCCCTACGTAACCAAGGATTTTTTTTTGTAGCTCCAGCTCAGTAGAATCACATCTACTCGGTTCTGGGCTTTTTTCCTTTCTAACAGCTAGCAAGCTCTAACTGCTAGGGGGGAGACCTAAATAGATCCATTTCTAGCTCGTTTGCTTTCATCAGTAGGCCACACCCATATCTTATGTATCCTCCCTGTAAAGGTACAGTATCAATTTTCTTACTTCTTCATAATATTATATTATTACTCATAATATTCATATATATATGAATTGTAAATAATTTTAACTATTAACTTTATATTAAATAAATGTAATTTACTGATTATTTATTATGTGGGGAACAATGGTTGGCTCTAGCCCAACAGATGAAAATGACAAAGACTTGTATAATAATTGAAGGACGTAGCTCATAAAATTTGCAGCTCAATTGATTGGTTTTCTAACAGCATTGATGCTGAATTTTATTTTAGATCGTTTTCATAATGCATGCTTATTAAGCACATATAAAAACTGACTTTAAATTAGTAAATGCTAGAAATAAGCAGAATAACAATGTATCCTCCATACTCAGATGTCAACTACAGTGAACAATGGGATTTATATCCTCATAAATATCTATGGGATTGCAGTTTTTATCTTCTGCCCATTCATTTAGGAAAGTATAATTAACTTATGACACTGAATAGACATTCATAGATTGCTATCTTTTGGCAAGTATGATTTTTTTATACAGATATCATAGTCCTGAATATTAAACAAGGTGAGATTTAGTGATACTAACATACTAACAGAGAGATATTCCATGATGCCGTTTGGAAGAATATAATAGCTATACACAATACAGAGCTTCATTACTGTGTTCTTTTATATATGGAGCATTTATCAATAAAAAAATTGAAAAATCTCTTTGATGTTCTGATATTGGGATATAATATGTGCTTCTGCTTAAAGATGGCCATGAAATAGACATTTATGCATTTTTCTTTCCTGTGTTTTCATCTTGAGCCAAGTATCATCCACATACCTATACCAAGATCAAAGGATCAAGATCGAAACACAGGAATGGAAGCGTTCACCAAACATATCACTGTCAACACTGTGGACAGATACATCAAATTCACATGGGAAGATGTTAAGGAAAATAGTCTAGTCTTCCTGGACTATGCAGTACATTAAGGAAGACAGAAGCCTTAACACTGAAGTTTATAGAAAACCCACCCAGAGAGATCAATATTTACATTTTGATTCCTACCACCCACTGAAGCACAAAATGGGAATCATCAGAACCCTACACCACCGAGTTTAAGGCCTGCCTACCAGCAAAGATGGGGAAGAAAAAGAACGAAAATACATCAAGGAAGCCCTCAGAATGTGTAGCTATCGCAAGTAGGCTTTCATCAAATCTCAAAAAAGACCCTACAGGAGCTCCTCCACAACAGATAATGAAGAAAACAATAAACAAAGCAACATTGTCATTCCATACGTTGCAGGCATATCTGAAAAGCTCAGGAGAATCTTCAGCCAATATAACATATATGCACACTTCAAACCCAAGAATACACTAAGGCAGAAGCTTGTCCACCCCAAAGATAAAACACCCAGACATAAACAGAGTAACGTAATATATTCAGTACAATGCAGCGAGCCATGTGTAGATCTGTACATTGGGGAAACAAAACAACCACTTCATAAGCACATGGCACAACATAGGAGAACAAACATATCAGGACTAGATTCAGTAGTCCATCTGCATTTAAAAGATACAGGCCAATCATTTGAAGACAGAAAAGTTCACATTTTTGACAGAGAAGACCGCTGGTTTGAAAGAAGTGTCAAAGAGGCCATCTATGTCAAAATTGAACATCCCTCTCTCAACAGAAGGGGAGGGATACTACATCATCTATTGCCAATCTACAATACAGTCCTTTGAAGAGTTCCAAGAAGGCTCCATACCAATTTGCACCACTCAGGTGACCCTGATGACACAGATAAATCTCCAGATGACCTTAATGATTCACTAAAACAATGCAAATGTCCAGCTGTCTGCAAAGAATATAATCCTTCCAATCCCCACCATCCAGTCAGAGCTGAAGAAGCTTCTTGGATGAGAAGTGAAACATCTTCAAAAGAAAAACCAGAAAGTCCATTTGCCTCTTGAAAAAGTACCTTTGTGACAACCATGACCTGGATGACTGAGAATCTCCATAGACATTAATCATTAGAGTAATAAGGGTCATTTCTTTATTCATTTTTAAACTGTAACATTCATATGAATAATTATTTTAAAATATTGACTATATATTTTGTTAAGCTTTACTAGATTTGTTGCTGTAATTCTAAAGGGCGAGTCACTTGCCACTAGAAACGAGCATCAGCAAGTATGGTTTCTAAAGCAAAAATCCAATGTGAAACCTTAGTTTAGATCTTCTTTTGGGGACTCAGACTAAGGACTGTAATGTAGCTAGGGAAACATTAGAGTTGATGTTGCTGAAGTATTTGTTGTGATAGCATCAATACAGGATTTAGAAAAGGCAATGTTAACCTTTATTCCTTCCATCATATTCCACTTCTCTCTCTAGACATCATGTAGTTAAGCTGACTGGTCGCTCAGTGAAAGTATAGATAGAATAATAACCCACAATTTCTGGAACAATGGTGTTTTTTTTCCCCCCCCTACTATAAGGAGAAGCCTCCCAGTAAACTCCATTTTTCCACATCTCAATCCAGATCCAAATATGAGGTAAGATGCAGACTGGCCTAGTTTCAGAAGCCCCAAAGTTATAGAGAGAGAGCACACCCACTAAAAAGAATATGATTTAATGCAGCTACAAATGTTGAGATTTTTATTTCTTTACTCTTCTAAACAAGACAAAGTCTGGATCCCAAAATATCACATTCATACCCATAATTTATATACGTTTAAATATAATGTGAACTGAACTACGTAATACAAAATATAAATTATATCCAGCTTTTGAAAAGGAAATTTGTTTTGTACATTTGTTTGTAATCCTCTATCACAGGGGGAAAAAAAAACTATTACATGAAATGGCACCAGTGTGATAACCACCCACTTGTATTTACAGTAGCACTTCTCATTGAATTGGATTTGAAAAAAAGGCTACATGACCTCTATTAGCTCACTTTTATGAGTCTGAAATTCTGAATACCAAAGTCCTCTGGATCAGCATCTTCACCATACTCTATTGAATGCGACTTTAGCCATGGAAGGCAGTGTTCACAAACTGGGAACAAAAGAAGACTCAGTTCTCTTGCTAGGTAGGCCTATAGGAGAGGATATTGCTGTAGCCTAATTGATCTGTCAATTTAGATCAGTAATGCTACATGCTAGAAGGGCAAGGCTATCAGGAAATATCTAGTAAATGAGAAAAATAACCTCCAGCCACCAATTTATTTTGATAGCTGGCACAAATAGCAAGTGTTAGTTCAGCTATTATCTAGGGAAAAAAAAGGGATGGCACAGAGTCCCCAGAGGCATGCCAGTCCAGGCAGAGTCACTTTTCACTAATGTGTAAATTGAACATCTTTCTTTTATTTATTTTTTTCCTGAAAGACAGTTTATAGAACTCTTTGAAAACTAACCGCATCCTTCTTTCTTGGAGTATCTGGCTCACTTTACCGTCTACCAATGTTTCCTTTTCTTAAGTGTAAAGAATGTTGAATGATATTTCCTGACAATGTAGTTTTCTGTATTCTTAACATTAACTTATATCCTTTAAAAATAGAAAAGTTAAAAACTCTAAAATATAGTTGTATTAGAACAAAGAATATATAGAATTTATATCTTACTGCTGGTTTCTATTCTAGAAAAAGTCTTAACATCTCAATTCAAGTAAGATGTTGATTCTCTTAATGTTAGCAAAGCTTGAGATTTCACAGTGTTTAAATGATTGTTTCTATGTTAATTACCATTACTAAATTTCCTATTTTTCAATCCAATGTAAAATAAATTATTTAAATTAATTTAAATCAAAATCTTTCTAAAACCTAATTATTAATTCAGATTTCAAAGTGTATTTATAAATATGGATATATTTTTAAAGCACAAAGGAAGTAGAAAAGGCTTTTAAAGAACAAAATCTCCAGAGCCTCAACTCAGCCAGAAGAATTTTGAGTATGATAATTCTTTATAAATTGTTTGTCCTTAAATACGGTAAATATAAGATACTGGTCAGTTTAATGCTTGCTTAAAGCAGCATTCAAACAAATATAACCTAGAGGCAGTTCAGGATTTAGGATTTTGGGGAACAAGATATTCTAAATGGACTGTGACCTTCTCTCAAGTTACATTCCTTACCTTTCCTAATTCCTTTCTCCTCAATATTATCATTTGTTTCTTGCCAATGTGACCCAATGAAGAAATAATTGGTAGTCCTGCTTTTTCTTTTTAGAGTCATTTAGGGACTCATCCCCTCAGACTAGAGGGAAAGGTAAAATACTTGCATTTCTAACAAATAGCTTTGAATTCCTATAGATTACAGCAATATTCAAATTAAATGAAATAAGTTAGTAAGACAAGTACCAAAGCAAGAGAATTTTGTGAATGGAGTTCCAGCTATTGAATGAGCCTCAGTTAGTGCCAACCTGCAACTGAGTGATATAATTCAATTCCTGTATAACCATGCTTTCTAGCAACTGAGGCTCAGCATCAATATTTAATAATTTTACTGTATTAGTTGCATTTAAAAAATGCTCACATTGCAAGTCTGTTTACATTTATCCTCTCTAGTCTAAATTAAAGTATTTGGGGGAAACTTGATTTCAGTCATAAGAACTGTATCAAGTCATATTTAGTGGAAAAAAAATATTTTCAGTTTTAAATCTGTGTTTTTACCAGAGCATCTCCCTTTGCTTTTCCTGCCCTTGATAGGGTTATACAAAACTATGCCTCTTTATTCAACCAAAACACGTATGCATACACAAACCATCTTTCTTGGAGTGAAAATGTGTTGACGCTTTGAAGTGAACCAAGTTTCCTGTGCAGCACAAAGCACAGAATGGTCAAGACAGAATACCATTTTGCATACCCTAATTTTTATCTCCTAATTGTCCATTAATAACAAATGTTTATTGTTAGATTCAGGGTACATATTAACAGTAATATCTATGATGTAAAAGGGACACAGTGGCTCAGTGGCTAAGATGCTGAGCTTGTTGATTGAAAAGTCAACAGTTCAGCAATTCAAATCCTTAGTGCCACGTAATGGGGTGAGCTCCTGTTACTTGTCCCAGTTTCTGCCAACCTAGCAGTTCGAAAAGACGTAAAAAATGCAAGTAAAAAAATAGAGACCATCTTGGGTGAGAAGGTAACAGCATTCCATGCACCTTTGGCATTTAGTCATGCCGGCCACATGACCATGGAGATGTCTTCGGGCAGTGCTGGCTCTGCTTTGTTTTCGGCTTTGAAACGGAGATGAGTACTGCCCCCTAGAGTCGGGAACGACTAGCACATATGTGTGAGGGGAACCTTTACCTTTACCTTATCTATCAGGTTTTATTTACTGAGTGATTATTTTGCTAAATATAAGTACATATTTAAACTGAGAAATTAATTCTCCAGCTGTCTATTGAAAACTCCTGAGTTACCGGTATTTCAATTTTTCACAGTTGCATTCTTTGTTTTCCTTTTTTTTTTATCTAACTCAGAAGTTACACAATTCAAATCAACAGCTACATCTCCAATACTGTCAGTCTGTATCTGAGCCATGCCACAGATGAATGCTTCCTGATTTCATTAGAAAGTGAATTAACTTTTGGTATCCCTCAGAAACTGTTATCTGCCCATCACTATCTAGTCATGTGCTACAATGATCAAGGTGGAAATTCCACTACAAAATGAACCTGCCCCCATTTTCTGTCCTGCAGAATTGAAAACAAAACCACAAAAAGCAAGCAAGTAGGTCCTTCACATATTATATCCTTTAATGTCATCCTCCTCCTTGAATATAGAATATTAGCATAAAGAACACACAGACAACAATAATTGATTTTTAATTTAAGTGTTGGGATTATATTCAATGATATTTGTTGTTTGGCAGAAGAACAAATTTGTAGCCAATGTGGCTCTTAACTAAGTTGTTGGATAACCTTTCAGAGGATCATAAGATCTACAGCTTAGTTAAGGAGTAGTCCCATCATTCAAATATAGGTTAATTCGCAATATACTCTTTATCCTTTAAATCCTATTTTTTCAAGACAAAAGCCTTTTAGAAATCAGCATTTAGCATAAACCATAACAAATAATCTAAAAATAATTGTGGGAAAATAATATTCAGTAAAATCAACAATTCAGACATTTATACTGCAATTATAACATTAAAAGAAGTAACAATTTAAACATGCAAATGTGTACTTTGGTTAAGAATACATCAAAACTAAGATGAAGAAGAATTTAATCCGTGTAAAACCTAATTCAGAATGCTAATTAGAGCAGAACATATTGCAACAGAAAAAAATCCAAGACTTATTGCAAAGGCAGTAAGGATTTGAACCATATACAGTATACTCCCTGGGGAAGTGTTCCAGCTACATGGAAACAACATGGTTTTTGCTGAAAACTGAAACTTCCAAAACTAAATGATTAAAAATAAACATAAGAAAAATATTTTAAGAACTATATCACATTAGAGTAGGCCATACTGATTTTTGAAAATAATGCTTTTTTCTGAGAAAACATGAGCAAACCATCCCCACTAAACTACTCCATAAAGCAACATGGCACCCCTCATTTCTAATGCTTCAGTTTGCCTGCTTTGAGTGCCTCATTGAATCTTTGAAACAGATGGAAAAGACTTTAGGGGTTGACTGAAAAGTAGGTGTTGAGAAAGGGCTTACCAAGGCAAATTTCACCATATTTTCACCTTGGTTAGTATAACTGTATCATCTCTCTGATACAAAATGCCACACCAAAGCCAGACAAAATTGCCTTTCCCTGGTCAATTCTAACATCATATTTTGCAAAACATCTTGAAACTTTTTTTTTTTTTTTGAGAGCTAGAACTCCATTTGCTAATTGCTGAATTTGATATAAAGAACTCACAATTTAAAAAAAAACATACCTCTCTTCTAAACACAGTCATTTAAACAAACATTTTTGTGATATATGTTCTAATTATAAGTGACAGGTTTTAGCTAAAGGAAGTAAATTGTCCTACAAAAATCTATGCTCTGGAATTTATTGTCTTTTAAATAGGTTATAAATGAGAATTAACAGAACAAAGATATGAGAGTGAGCATAATTGAGCTTTTCAAGTTTTGAGACTTGGCTGATCTGTTTTGCCAGTCTCAAGTAGCACATCTTCATTTACTGGCTCTTGCTTAATATAAGTTTAATATTTAATTCAGAAAAAAAAAAAGAAGAATGCTAATTTGACCTGCTTTTGTTCTAGTTTACTCATTTTTAGCACATCCTCTTCCTATAGCACAGTACAAACATAATCTCAATTAGTGTCTAATGTATTAACTATATGCTTATAAAATATTTCTACAATTTTGAGAATGGAATGAAATTGGTAACGGTGGCTTTAATTATGAAGTACATCATAATTAACTGTGTATACTGTATATGTTTTGTGAACATGTTAAAACAGACACTAAATAAACTGCACTTTAATTTACCAAATGTTTCTTTTCTTTTTCATATTAAGAATTGTGTTGTATAAGAAAAATATTGGTGGCTCCATCAGATAAATTCTTGAATATAACTTTAAACACATTAGCTAGCAATTTAAATGTTACTAAGGCAACACAACATATCCCATTTTCACTTCTGATTTTCTCTTTCCATAGACCTATCTCTATGCTTGAATGAGCTGCATAAACTTTAGTCCCACAGATGATTAGAATTTGCAATCACTTCACACCATCTTTTTGTTCAGTGGTTTCCATTTGTATATATGTGCTTTCCTTATATTGTCATAATGCCATAGAGAAATGCAATGAAGAAATGCACATCTGCGTTTTGATAAATAAATGTCTGTATTTTTAACTCCTGAAACAAATACAAAAAATGCTTGAAGACTCACCTACTATAATTGTGTATGTGGTATTTCATAGTTTACAGAGATTTTTTAATTCTAGAGATGACAGAAATCCTGCTAGACCCTATTGCATTTTTCCACTCTTAATGTTGACAATTTATTGTTGCTTATTTGTATTCAAGTGATGTCTTTTATCACAGAGGCAAAAACAGGATGTTAATTGGGAAAACATAGTTTTTGCCTGTAGATGTTTACTCTAAACTAGTGGGGAAAAGAAACATATATTTCTCAGTGACTTTGGGGGATTGATATAAAATAAAGGAAATTGTCAAGCTTACCTTTAACAAATTAAATAATATGTGAAAATAGCTTAGTTTTGTCTTTTTTCTCAAAGTTCTCCAGTATCTGTAGAAATTTGATTTCATGAATTTTATCACTAAGCCATCATAACTTGATCTGAAATAAAAAACACAGAAGTTATTATTATTGTTTTGCTACTTTGGCTATGCAGAACTTTATAAGAATATTTTACTTTGACAAAGGATCAGGTGAAGGACTTTATTCAAGAACCTTGTCCAATCATGTTGTCAAAGGGCTGACAAAGTAGAGTAGAGTAGAGTAGAGTAGAGTAGAGTAGAGTAGAGTAGAGTAGTGTAGAGTAGAGTAGAGTAGAGTAGTGTAGAGTACAGGAATAGAATAGAATAGAATAGAATAGAATAGAATAGAATAGAATAGAATAGAATAGAATAGAATAGAATAGAATAGAATAGAATAGTTGGAAGGGATCTTTGAAGTCTTCTAGTCCAATCCCCTGCTTAGGCAGGAAACCCTATACCATTTCAGACAAAGAAGAGTGCCGCTATTGGGCTTCTTTCCTAGTGACCAAAGATCTTCAGGTTGGATGGCTTTATGATTGCCCACAGCATGTATCAATGTTACTTGATCCAGATGACCTTTAATATAGCCTAGGAGATCAAGATGAGTCCAAAGTATTATATGCAAAGCACACATTGCATGACAGAACTGTCCAGTCTGAAAGATCTTAGATGCACAAAGTTTTCGACAAGCTGTCTCAAGGAAGTGAGGGGTACATCCTGAATAGTACTCACCAGAGGGGGAAAAATACCATCTTCTCTGCAGTACAACATATTCTAGCCAGACAGGATTGCTGAAGCTACCCAACCTTGAAAACCTTAAAACATGCTGAGAGGTTTCCAAGCTAACCACTTTAGTCATATTGTGGGCATTTGCTAAAGGGCTTTTTTTCCAGTGCTGTGGGAGAAGATCCTTTCAGCCCTTACACTTAGAAGTGAAGTGACCTTATAAAATTCTGGGAGTATTTATTTCAAATGCTCTTTTGTAAATTTGGAAGACTGCATTGCAGTTACAAACACAGGATGATATTTCAAGTGGAAAATGAAAGTCTATAGAAGAAAGGAAGTGACAATCACGAATCAGACATAAATGAAATCAGACAGATGGAACTAGGACATATTGCAATTTGTGAATTATTAAATAATACTGGGAGGTTGTGGATGAGAAGATGCTAGGAACAATTTTCTTTTGTTATTGTGTTTAAGAAGTTGCTTTTATAACTGTTAACAAAAGAATGCAGGACATCATGCATTTGGGTCTTGTTAAAATGTTCAGTGGCATAATTAAAGGTTGAATTAAATTATATTAAGTTCAAAACAGGGGGTCCTAAGCTATTACAAGCCTTTACACATCCATTGGGATCTTTTATCTCCCAAACCCACAGAAATTGGAAAAAAAATGGGTTCTACTAATCTAATAAGATCACTGTGTGACAGCCATATTTCCTGAAACTTTCAGAGCTTCAAGACCCATAAACAAATAATAAAAGAACAGCCACAACCAATCTAAACTTTGTCCTAGATAAAGGTAAAGGTTCCCCCGCACATGTATGCTAGTCGTTTCCACCTTTAGGGGCGGTGCTCATCTCCGTTTCTAAACTGAAGAGCCAGTGCTGTCTGAAGATGTCTCCATGGTAATGTGGCTGGCATGACTAAACTCCAAAGGTGCATAGAGCGCTGTTACCTTCCCACCAAAGTGGTCCTTATTTTTCTACTTGCATTTTTTATGTACTTTCCCGTTTTGGACAAGTAATGGGAGCTCACTCCATTATTATGTGGTGCTAAGGATTCAAACCTCTGAACTGCCGACCTTCTGATCGACTCAGCATCTTAGCCACTGAGCCACCGTGTCCCTTAAACTTTGTCCTATATTGATTTAAATCAATAGAAATACTGCACTTCATTTTTTTTTTTTAAAAAAAAAAATCAAACTCATATTCTTCTTGGCGTTACTTGAATAAAGTGGTAATTCTTATTTATAGAACTAGCAGGCTGTTGCCTTTCCCGTCTTCTCTGATTTTTTTATGGATTCTTTCAGACCTTTGAATGTCTTTGATATCTATTAACTATCATTTTCATGGCTGGTGAGGAAACTGTTTCAGCTCAAACTCCATGGTCATATGCTGTCCTGAATTTAGGAAGTCTGAGCAAATAAAATAAGAATGTATTTCCTGCCCAATTATTTATTTTTTCTATACACATTTTCAAGTGGTACTTTTTGTGATATTTTCTCAATGTAGCACAGATTGTGATACATATATAAACAAAAGACTGTCTCTTCACTATAAAAGCACAATATTGAGGAATTACAGATGGTAAACATTTGTTCTTCAGAGATACGATACATATAGTTTGGTATTAGTAAGGTTCTCTTAATTTAATTTAAAAGAAGCTTCACCAAACTACTGACCTCCAAATACACTGGGTATTTAATTTTCATAATTCTAATTGGCATCACCATGATAGAGAACTGGCTTCATCATGATTCTTTTTTTTAAAATATGCTGATTGATTTGAATGGTTGATTTATTAGGTGTCATGAAGTTAGTGTTGACTTATAGCAACTACATAAGTAGATTTTCTTCATGATGACCTGTCCTTTATTTGATCTTTCAATGAATTTTTCAGATGCTAAGGTGAGCCTTTCAGATCTTAAAGTGAGGAAAACGAACAATAACAATAATTATAGTACTTAGGTAGATGGACAAAAATGATAAATCTTGTCTAAATTTAACCAGGAAACGCCAGTCAAAGAAAAAGAACTGGAAAAAATCACTAATATCTCGCCCTGGCCATCAAAACTACACAATTATGGATGAAACATATAACAGTGATACTCATTGTCATCGGGGCACTTGTACCATGTCCAAGAATTTTACAAAATATATCAAGAAATTGCAGCTTCCTGCAATAACCCCAGTGGAACTGCAAAAAACTACGCTACTCAGAACATCGTACATTTTAAGAAGATACTTGATTGATACCTAGGATGCTGGGAGAAACCCGTATCAATCATCAGCGCCAGTCAATGATATTTGTGATAAATTTTTAAATGTTCAGTTGATTGAGTTTCATCTTTAATGAATAAAAGATATTCTACTACAAATAATAATAATAATAATAATAATAATAATAATAGTAATAATAACAACAACAACAACAACAGCAACAACAACAACAATAGTAATATTGGTGAGACCAAAAAATAGATGGTTTTATATAGTATGTGTCAACCCTTAAACTGACCTGATTGAAGCCATTTTGAAGCTTCAGTGTTGCCACACTGGAGCTGAGGGATAGGGAGGGGGGAACGGAGATAGCTGGGGTTTTGTAGACAAGACAAAATACTTTCTCCTGGGAATCAAGGACATTCTCACACCTGGTCGGAGAGAGGAGGGATGACATTACCAGACAACCAGATAGCAACCTCATTGGGCCATGTGACTGTTTGGGGAAGGGGAAAATTTTTTAATTAGGTGAAAACCATGGGAACCTTCAGAGTCAGTTTTCACCAGAACTGTGCCAACATGATATATCCAAATAAACTATTCTTTGAGGTAGAGGTGAAATCCAGCAGGTTCTGGAGAACTGGTAGCGGAAATTTCAAGCAGTTTGGAGAACCAGTAGCAGAAATTTTGAGTAGTTTGGAGAACCAGCAAATACCACCTCTGGCTGGCCCCAGAGTGGGGTGGGAATGGAGGTTTTGCAATATCCTTCTCCCAGGAGTGGGGATTTTGCAGTATGCTTCCCCTGCCACACCAACCAAGCTTTGCCCATCAAGCCATGCCACTCCCACCAAGCCACGCCCACAGAACCGGTAGTAAAAAAAATTGGATTTCACCACTGCTTTGAGGTATTTCCTGTGCTCGGTTTTGTTTGCTATGGGATTATTACTTGGAATCCTGACAATATGATTTATACAATCTGAAGAGAAACCAAAGTAATAGAAATGAAGAAGTTAAAATGCTTTAGGATTTTAGAATTAAAACAAACAAACACGTGTCACATTAACAATCCAGACTTAAAAATTATCAATTAGAAAGACAAAAAGATCTGGTTAATGGACATGGCAGTATCTGGAGGCAACAGAATCGAAGAGAAGAAACTATAACAAGATTATTTTTTTTATTCTTCTTCCCTTTTTTGTTCCAAAAATACTTGCCTTCTGAAACAAGGCTCTGTTCTTTATATTCATAAGTTTATCTACTATATGTTAGTTTATTGTTTCTCTAAATAATAGAGTACTGGTTGCATCAGGCAAGAAAGAATGTATAGCATGGTAAATTTGGATTACAAATATTTCTATAGTCTGCTCTTTCAATTTAATGAATTTAAATCTCTACAACTATCTTCCATGTGTTAATTATCATTATTTAATCACATTGGAATGTAAGTAATTATAATAGATGATTTTTAAAAATAATTAGGATGAGATGCAGATTCATTAACTAGGAATATAGCCAAAACAGACATATTAAATGTATGGTTAAAATATTGTAAGTATAAATGAACAAATAGGTAGATGTTAAATTCACACTACTGCACATTTATTTTTGTACCTATTTTTAGATGAACAATTTTTCAACTGTTCCTACTATACACAAATCAAATCACAGTATTTTGCAAAACTAAGAATTATTATGTTCAGGTTCTGAATTATGCAGATAATCTATCCTGTAAAGCAGGCTCCAATGGAGAATGGATGGTGGAATGAGTGAATGGTGGAGTCAAAGGATTGAGTTACAAAGGAAAATCAGCTCCCTTCCTTTAGTAAATATATGCTATATCTCAATGGTGAAATCCAATATTTTTTTACTACTGGTTCTGTGGGCGTGGCTTGGTGGGCGTTGCAGGGGAAGAATACTACAAAATTTCCACTCCCACCACACTCTCGGGGAAGGATATTGCAAAATCTCCATTCCCACCCCACTCTGGGGCCAGCCAGAGATGGCATTTGCTGGTTCTCTGAACTACTCAAAATTTCCTCTACCAGTTCTCCAAACTATTCAAAATTTCCGCTACCAGTTCTCTGAACTACTCAAAATTTCTGCTACCAATTCTCCAGAACCTGTCAGAACCTGCTGGATTTCACCCCTGATATATCTTAACATTCTGTAATCCTGAGACTTGAGCGATGTAAGTTGGCAAAGAATTTCTTACTTTTTATGTCATTAAGAAACTCATTACCTGGCTAAGATACTGAACTTGTCGATCAGAAAGGTTGGCAGTTCGACAATTCAAATCCCTAGTATAGGTCTCCTGCATGAGCAGGGGGTTGGACTAGATGACCTCCAAAGTCCCTTCCAACTCTGTTACTGTTAAATACCTACAGACAGACCAATTGACCTTGAACTATCTGAGGCTTATTGTAAATTCTAAAGCCAGTACTTTCAATGGGGGCCCTGAAATGTATCATAATTAATTGTTAAGATGGGGAGAGATATCCATCTTACTTCAAATTTTTTTGTGCCCAGGCTAAAATTTCCATATTGTTTTCAAAGTTGATTTCTCATAAAATGCACAAAAAAGTTTGGATATTATGTATGAACATTTTCCTAAACACCAACAGGTGTTTAGGAAAACATTTCTTTAGATACCGATTTGACTATAAAAAAGGTCTGACCAAACAGTTTTACTGTAAAGATGTGCAATGCTTAGTATTATGAAAGACACAGAGACTTCATTTAGTGACTGCCTTATTTAATGACCATTCATAATTACAGTGGTGAGGAAAAAGTAAATTTATGAGTAATGCCCACTTTTATGACTTTTACACAACTGTAAAGCAAAGGAAAGCTATAGTGACATACACACGGTGAGAATTTCAAATAGTGACTGCTTTGCTTAACGACCGAGTTGTTGGTCCAAATATGACTACATATATTATAGTTTTCTCTTAATCATCCAGAATGCTGAAAAACATTTCCTGTTTTAGAACATATGCTTTCAGAAAACAAAGGACCATTTCCAGTGTGAAAGCAATTTGTTCCTTTTTTAAAAATGGAATAATATGTATATGTACCATGCTGGAATACTTCAGGACTGAAGCATGGAATTTTGAACACAACCAATCCACTGATATTCTTTTAATATTCTTTAATAAGTCTAGTTTAGCAAAGTGAGGTCGTGTACACTATCTTTTTTTCCTTTGAGCCAAACAAACTTTTAATGATATTGTTGCAGGGCTTCACAAAGCAATTAATTTGTTCCGGGAGTAGAATAATTCAAGTGCTAACCTCATTTAGGGTTGAATTTCTGTCCCCCTCCCCACCACTTTCAAACTGCTTTCCAAGGTGTTAATTTTCAAGTCATGGAAATCGATAGATGCTGTTGATCTTTGGGTGCTTGAGATCTACTACTTATGCCTTTGCTATGTTATTATATGTCATTATTAAATAAATGATTTTTGCATTCATTCAAGGAATATTAATTTTGTCTTTCAGATACATATGGTGGCAGGAAGAAACTTAGTATATACTTGCAGCAGAATCCTTCTATAAGTAGTAGACCTTTATTGCCAGATGTGCAAAGGGATATGACTTCAAACCCCACAGAGCTGAGGGAAATCAAGGAAAGAAGAATTACATAGGCTTCAGTAAGATGTTTTTAACACTAGAATTAGAGATAAATTATAGAAATAGCAAGAATAATTTTAACCCATTTTTAGTAACTTCATTAAGATGGAAACTCTTAGAATGTTCTGAAATATTTATGTCTAGGATTGTTGACACCTTGACTTGGAAGTGTTTACAGGATGGAGAACTGCGACATCACACTGGCAGATACTATTGGGCGATCTAAGCCTTGCCCTTTGTTAATATGTGCCGCCTGCATCACATTCAAAGGGTTTCTATCAGCTAGTCATGCATGCAACATTTATGTCAATTACTTCCCTTCCAGATGCCTCTTCCTGGATTTAGTTTAGAGTATGAATAGATTCTTATTTCTTGTTGCTTATGTCTAACATTCCTCTTGTTATTTACAAGTCTTCTCACAATCTCTGAAACACTAGACTACCTCCTAATGTACATTGCAATAGCCATTTTGACTGAAGTTAATCTCAGTGAATTGATCTCTGCTGCTACGCCTAAAGTAACTTTTTTTTTTTTAGTAAAAAGGGGGTTTCCGCAGGAAAAGGTCATTATAGAAATATGGCTTGAAATCATTCTTAATCTTTGTTTTCTTCTCAATTATATCCAAGTTCTGTTTACTTCTGTCCTTTCTGATTTCATTCAGGGCCCAGGCTTTCTTCTTATTCTATATTAGAGATTTTCTAAATAAGTTAAGGTGACCAGACGTCCTGCTTTTGGCGGGACAGTCCCGCTTTTGAGCAATTTGTCCCGCGTCCCGCGGCGTTTTAAAAAAGTCCCGATTTTTCATTCTGCCTCCTGAGTCCCGGCTGCCTCCTGAATCCCCGCTGATGGCTAGAGGGAAAAAAAACTCTTTAAACTCTTGCCGCGGGGCTTCAAAGGGCCGACCTACAGCTGATCAGTGTTAAAAAAAAATGAGTAGAACCATGCCTGCAAAAATAGAAAAAACAGCCCCTGTTAACAGCTTCCGCTAGGTTAATTAGCTGCAAAAAGCTGCTAAAAGCTGCAAAAAGTTCCTGGAGCAGATTTTTTTCCCCCTAGCTATGCTGAAAACAAAGGCGAAAGCAAAAGTAAAGCTGCAACGTGACAAAATGAGGCAGAGAGAGATTTCTTTCTTTTTCTTTTTCTTTTTCCTCACCAAAAAAGGTAGGTACAAAACTGCAAACAATGGGAAATTTTGGGCAAAAGAGGAGAGTTCAAGATTTTAAAACACAAAAGAAAAAAAGCTCTATTTAACTAGGGAATTGTAATAATTGAGATACTATTAATAATTGTATATTGTGTTGAAAGCAGAAATGGTTAAGTTGTGGTTTGGAGGAATATATGGGGGAAATTATTTGGTTTATTATTATTGGTAAATATAATTAATTGATTTGTAAGAAATTGGATTGCATGGAAATAATTGGAATATTCATGTTCATATTGATTAATATACAAAAAAGATAGTTATATAACTAATTGATTTATATTAAAATGTTGAATTTGTATTAAACAACTGTATTACATAATTACATAATTAACCAATGTGAGGATGGATATAAAAATAGATGACAATGGGAAGGGGTATAATATAGAATAGAAGGGAAAAATTGAATTTGATTAAGATTAGAGATGAGGATGAAGGGTAATATTGTTTTTTAAAAAAATAGATGAGGAATAAATATGGCAAAAAGGAAATATAGAAATTGTAAATTTAATTGAAATGACTAAACGCTGTTTAAATTTGTGAACCGGCCAAATACTCTGTTCAAAGAAAATACATTGTATGTTTGTATGTGTGTTTCTAATTATTGTTATTTATTCATATTTGTTCTCTTTTATTCTTTAAAGTTTAACAATTCTTTATATTTGCTTGGGGTTGGCTTTCTTCCCTTTCATCTTTTTTATTGTACAGCAATCTTTCTCCTCAAACCTACCACCACTCTCTTTTCTTTCCTTCTCACTTTCTCTTCCCCCCACCCTCTTTTTCTCCTCCCTACTTCCTCTTCCTTTCTCCTTCTCCTCCTCTCTTCCTCCCTCTCTTACCCTCACTCCTACTCTAATTTCCATTCCTTCATCCCTCTCTATTGCTGTATCCTTTAATGCATATGGACTACTCAGAGGGCTGAAAAAGTTATTTTTGACTGGTCCTCACACTTTTGACCAGTCCTCGAACTTATGACTGTCCTCACATTTTACATTTTTGCCCTATCTTGTCATCATGGTGAAGAGAAGCAGTTGTGAAATGAGTGACATGGTTGTTAAGAATGCTGCATGGGCATAAATGTGAGGATGGTCATAAGTGTGAGGACCAGTCAAAAGTGCGAGGACCTGTCAGAAATGACTTTTTTCAGCCCTCTGGTTAGTCCTTTTGTGCATATGCACTACTCAGAGGGCTGAAAAAGTTATTTTTGACTGGTCCTCACACTTTTGACCAGTCCTCGAGCTTACGACTGTCCTCACATTTTACGTTTTTGCCCTATCTTGTCACCATGGTGAAGAGAAGCAGTTGTGAAATGAGTGACATGGTTGTTAAGAATACTGCACGGGCATAAATGTGAGGATGGTCATAAGTGTGAGGACCAGTCAAAAGTGTGAGGACCTGTCAGAAATGACTTTTCAGCCCTCTGAGTAGTCCCTATACACATAGCCATGGCCACCCGGTCACATGACCAGCTAGCCACGCCCACCCGGTCACATGGCCTCCAAGCCACGCCCACACAATAAGTCACGCCCACAATGGTGTCCTTCTTACCAATGTTAAAATCTGTTCACCTTACCCTATACACATAGCCATGGCCACCCGGTCACATGACCAGCTAGCCATGCCCACCCAGTCACATGACTAGCTAGCCACGCCCACAAAATAAGCCACGCCCACAATGTCCCTCTTTACCAATGTTAAAATCTGGTCACCTTAAAATAAGTATCTTTCATAGTTAAATGGATATAATATACCTTATGGCTAATTCTATAAATTAATAAACTGAGCTGAATGTAAATTGTTGACTGCATTTTCAGTAGTTAGTGAATGGATGTATAATATTTAACTCACGATAAAAATTCATGGTTAAAAATGGCAGCTGTATAAAGCTCCATTTTAAATCAAATATTGACTTAGTAATTCATGCAGCCAGGCCATAAGGGAGTTTTGAAGTAGCAAGTTTAACTGTGCTACTGTGTTTAACTGTTCAAGCCTTTATCTTTTCTGGTTCTGTTCATGCAGTATTTCCTCCTCTATTGCTTAATTTTAAACCAAATGTTCTGTTTAGAATGTAAAAGTCTATTCTGTTCTAAGATGCATCGCACCATATTGTACAATATATGTTTTTGACACCAAGATTATTTATTAAAATCTTAAATAAAGTTTCAAGCAAAAGATGGCTTGGAAGTTGTTAAGCCATCCAGATTGCTATAATGAAATGTACCCCCTTATTTCCATAGTGAGTAGCAGGTTTATTAATAATAAACAACACCTTTCTTTTCATGAATATTTCATTGTACAGTTCAATGATCTACAGGGGATAACATCTGCTTTTTCATAAGCAAAGTATTTAATGACCTGAATATCTTACTGAATGGCTGATTCATGTAAAACTGACTCCTAAATAAACTATAAGCCTCAGGTTAGGAACTATATATTTATTTCCTATGCTCATAGACATCCAAAATAATCTAAGATTTTATTTCCTCTTTCTTACTGGAATTTGTTTTTGATTTTTCTATCTATCTTATTGTTACAGCTGATCATGTCCTTATCATATTAACTCTTCAATTTCAAAAGTTGATGCTTATGGAAGGTGGTATTTTAATTCTTATTGCAAAAAGGGACAATTAACTTTGCCATTTTTTGAAATTAATTCCATTTCACAGAACGAATGCAATGCTTATAAGGCATATATGCTCATAAGACGAAATGAGAAAAATGTCTTCTGCATCAATAGCTAGACACTTTAGTTAAAGAGAGATCGTTAGATTATGAAAAATTGGTCAGGCCTAATAATGTGTTTTTATTAGCCAAGCTACACTTGGGGGAATGTTCAGCTGACAAGGTAGAATTCTCATTGAGTCAATTGAATGATTGGGAGTTCATTGACAAAGCCGATAAATTGTTGGCACAGCATTTTATTCAACAAAATTAACAATTTAATTTTTGCAATAGGGTCATTCTATGTCAAGTGGTCAGATTTCAAAAAAGTGCCCCGCTTGACCATCATGGATTTCAATGAAATTTTGTGTGAACATGCACACATGTCCCCAATGAACATTGATAAAGTGTTACGTGTGCCGATGCAATACTTGCAGAGATATAGACTTTTGTGTGACCCCATACTGCAGCTTTCTACAGTATGACTCTGAGGTTCTAGCAACTTTCAGACATAATATCTCCAGCAATATTTTGTTGAAAGAAACAAAATTTGGCCATCTTGTACAACTTTTTGTGCTCTATTAAACAAAATAATAAAAACATTCTCATGACCAATCTCCAGCTAGATAATTTGGAGCAAAGTTGATGAAGATAGTAGCAGCTCAAAAAAAGGTTAAAGTTTGGCTTTTTATATCTCTGGAAGGAAAGGTATGATAAACGTGAAACTTAGTGCGTAATAACTTAGTAACACAGGGTTTTCGAATATAAAATTTCATTCTCCTACTGCTTTCTAATCCTTTACAAATTGAGTGTAAAGTTGATGTTTTTTGTAAAAACGCCAAAAATAGGGTATTTTCAGCCCACTTTTACAAAAAAAAAAAAAAAAAGACCTTCTGGAAACTGTGTTAACTCATTCTCATTAGAAAGAGCATGTTTCAACCCCCTTAAAAAAGTAGGGTTGGTTTTTCATCACAGACATATAAAGCCCTAACAATAGGGACAAAGTTGAGGACGTTGCTATGGCAATGTCACATGCATTCTATTAGTTTGTCATCTCGTTTGTTTTATATAGACATCCTTACTACTATCATATTGTGTTGGTCCATGGTGACATTGTCACTACCAGTTCAAGCACTTGAACCAGCAACCCCATCGCCATAGGGAACATTCACGGAATTTAATATATATATATTCTGAAGGAAGAAATTGAAGAAAGCAGGATGCTGCAAGAAGAAAGATGGAAAGTTAGTAGCACAATAGCTGGCACAAGAGATCATCACCAGTTTGTGCCAGTTGATTCAAATTCAATTTCTGTCAGCAAAGTTTCAAATGACACAATTAACTTTGTGGCCAAAATGTCCAATACTATTGATCCGAATTTAATATTGGCCGACATATTTCCCTGATGTTATTTTGCCTGCACTTATGACAAAAAATGGTGGGTAGGCAATGTCATGGAAATTTTGATCAAACAAAATGATGTGTTGGTAACATTTATGTATCCGCGAGGCCCTGCTCATTATTTTATTGGCCTGAAAGACAAGATGTTTGTTGGGTTTCAAAACCACATCTTATTTCTGTGCTTCCAGCGCCTTCAGTTACATCATCCGATTGACAGTATCAATTCCCAGAAGCGACACTAAAGAACGTGGCACATAAATTCAATAATAAAAAAGTGATAGTTGGAATTTGGCAGTTCATACAAATAGTATGGACTTTGGTTTGGAAATATATCTCTGGATATATCTCCGCAAGTATTGCATCGGCACATGTAACACTTTGTTGTGGCTCTGTTACCTGAGCCTGTGTCATCGGCAGGAGAGGACTCCAAGAGTGAAGGAGAGGAGTTGGCAAGGCCTCCCTCTCCAGGACCTTCCTCTCTGGCAATGCCTTTGGTGTCCGCCGAAGGGCAAGAGATAGGGCCGGGGCCAAGCACGTCCACGCAGCCACAGGTGGACAGTGATGAGGGAAATGAGTCTTGGCTGGATCCTCGGCAGTGTCGCAGAGATAAGCGCGTGCAACAGAAGAAAAGGTGTGCCAGTGATTAAGCTGAGTCATTGGACCACACCCCACAGGGTATAAAAGGAGGTGAGGTGGCCATTCAGACTCTGTGATGGACAAAACTAACTACTATCGAGTCACATTGCATCTTTGGAAACAACATTATCGGCCTTGGATTTATTTTATGAACTGGACAATTCTTGACTGTGTGTATTTTGTTTATTGAGTAAAGTTCTTGGCAAGCAGCTACTGGGTTGCTGCCAAGCTTCTTATCGGAAGAATTGGTTGTCTGCCAGTTTATTTAACCCCCGGCTGTCTGTTTGTGTGCGTGTGTGGGACGGGGACAGAACACACTTTACCAATGTTCATTGGGGACATGTACAAATGTTCACACAAAATTTAATTAAAATCCGTGATGGTTGAGCAGGGACCCCCCCAGACCATGGAATGACCTAATAGATATTGAGGAGGACCAGACTGATTCAGAACTTATCAGTTTTTTTCTGTAAGTTAATATATAGTTTTGATAATAAGGAGAATTATATGAAGCTGATGAATTTTTGAGTCAGGTGGATAGTCAATTCTTATTGTTTAACTGCTATACTGAAAGCTCTTTCATCATTTCATGAACTATTTAATTCTATGTAATTGCTGTAAAATAGTAAGGCTCCTGACCCATATGACTTTTCAGTGCAATAGTACAAAGCATTTGAGGATTTGCTGGACTATATACTTTTGAAGACGTATAATTAATATTTTAAATTGCTGCTAAATTGCCACTATGGAATATGCAGGGTTGATTTTAAAACCAGATAAAGATCCTAAATCCTAAAGTTATAAGCTATTTTGTTGTGGATATTCAGAATTTGGGCACTTTATTGGCAAGACTGCTGCAGAAGGTTTTATCAAATATAATTCACACCTCACAGTGCCATAAAGCATCAGACAATTTATATTGATCAATTGAAACATTGAATGTAGCTAAAGATAGGATGAACCCTGCTGTACTTATACCTCTAGATGCAATAAAATCTTTGATTTGATTACATTTTAAGGCAAGTAATGATTATATAGACTTCTCAAGGAAATTTGTTCAATGAACTGAGATTTATTATATACAACTCTGTGTCATAATTGTAACAAATCAAATTATTTATTTTTTTGAGTTGTAATGTGCCATTTGGCAAGTCTGTCTACCTTCATCCTTGCTATTGAATTTGATCCTTGAAGTTCTGGCAACTACTGTAAGGCAATCTTTGAAATTAAGAATATTAATTTGGTGGAGTGTAAATCTGCTTAATTCTCCCTTGCGCTGCTTAGAGAGTCCATTGAGTGGGAGGTTCCTCATCCGATTGGCCTCTACTGAGTAAGAAATTAGACTAAACATACCTCCTCTTCCTGCTTAGCCCAGTTCCTTACTCAGTCCGAGCCTCAATCATTTGTTTTTTCCTGGAGCTCCACTCTTTGGACTCTCTAAGCTAATATTTGGTTTGGATTCTTGGATATTCTTGTTTTTCTTCGTTGGGGAGCTAGCACAGGGAGGAATTTCGCAAGCACTGATCAGCTGTAGAGCGCTAGCTTCGGCGGCAGCTCAAAGTGCTTCTTCCGACTCAGCGTGTGATCGTGAGTTACCGGAGGGCGCGTAAGGGGCTGTTTCATTGGCCTCACGCTGTTTTTACAATATTTTTGCTGTGGGTTGGATGGAATCAGAGGCTGGCTGTCCTTTTGTGCCATTTTTTTCTGGCGTTGCAGAGGAAGGAGAGCGCGTGGGAGGCTGTGTTGCTCAGGCTCGCACTAAGGGAATGGAGAGTAGCTTCATGGTGCCTTGGCTCAGCTCTTCCCTGTATTGCCTCAAGATAAGCTTAAAGGGGTTCTTTGCAAGGATTTTTGGAGTGCTTCTGGGGCTGTTCCATCGGTCCTGGGGCATTCCTCCCCCTTTTAAAATTGTGATAATTACGCTTATTTGCTCTGGGTCCTGGGATTACTCTGCAAGGCTTGACACCTTTTTCAGAGTAGGACTGCCTCGTCAGTCCTTCACCTGAGCCGCCATTTTGGTCCTGCCTTTAGCGCTGAGTCATTGGGCGCCATTTTGTTCCCAACTGGGCCATTTGCAGTTTATTTCATATGCCTGTCTGCTTTTACTAACTGCCCTGATATTCCCTGTTTATTTCAGGTCCCTTTTGGGCAAGATTCAGTGACTCTTCTGACTGTTTATATATTTTTGCTGATTTATAATCATGGCAGAACGCACCCGTTCTACTAGAAGTTCCAAAGTCCACTCTCAGCATAAAGGAGGATCCAGGTCCAGCTCTCCCTCTCCCTCCTCTGCTTCTCTTTCTGCTGCTGCAGAGAAGGATGCCCAGGGAAGGCACATGGCCCTCAACAAGCAATTTGGTAAAGCAAAAAAGCAAGCTGAAGCCATTGTGCATTCCCCTCCCTCTGTCATGCCTGTTCCCCTTGATCTCATTCCAGAAGAGTCTCCGGAGCCGCCTCCCATTCAGGACTCCTCCTCCTGGTTTCCAAACATTGATTTCTCTGCTCAGGGTGACCAGTCTATGGTGAGAGAGGTTTTTACGCAGGGAACTGAGGTCCCCTCACCTGCGGTCACTCAGCCCTCTGCCACATTCACTCCTACATCAATGGGGCTCCGCCCTCCAGAAGGTCAGTCCTTTTCTATTCCACCAGAGATGTGTGATATGATAGCCCAGTCGGTGGCTAGAGGCATTGAATCCATCTTCTCACAAAGAGGTATTTTGGCTCCTTCTTCTGTGCCAGCTCCGCCCAGGCCTTCTTCAGGTTCTCCTCCGCTCTTGACCCAGGAGGCTCCTGCTCCTTCCCTGTCTCCTTCTCATTCGCATCGCAATGACCAGTCCTTTATTGATGATGATGAAAATCTCAACTTCTGTCTTTCTGATAATGAGGAGGATCCCTCTTCTAGCAGTTCTCCTTCCACAGGACTCTTCCATCACGAGATGTTCAAGACTCTACTGCACAAGATCAAGGTCACAGCAAATATGGGTCTGGCTCAGCCTACACCGATGCCTGCTCCGGAGTCCTCTGATTCCAACGCCAGTCTTTTCACTGAACGTGTTGCCCACAAGATGCAGTTCTTCTCCTAAGCTTTTTATTGATACTGTTCAGCTATCCATTGATACTGTCAATGGTCTCAGCCGGGTTCCATTTCCAACCCCAGTGGTTTGGATAAGAAATTGTATTCTGTGGAGCAAGAGTTTGAAGAGCTTTTGAAGCTCCCTGTCATTGATCCTCCCATGGCCAGCCTGACTTCCCCCAGCATCCTTCCATCTGACGCTGCTGAAGGTCTCCGCACGGAGGACAAAAGGTCCGAAATATCAACACGTAAGACTCATTTGGCCTCTGCATGGGCCATTAAGTTGGCTACGGTGGCCTCCTTTTTCGCCAGGACCTCTCTCATCTGGCTTAAACAGATGCAGGCCAGAGCATCCACAGAGGATACCCATTTACAACAGGACATTAGCAAGATAGTTGCCGCCACTGAATACATGGCGGATGCGACACTCAATTCAGCCAAATTCGCTTCCCGCACCATGGCTTCCAACATCGCTTCACGCCGCCTGCTTTGGCTCCATCACTGGCAAGCGGACATGAAGACCAAGTGGTGTTTGGCGTCCGCCCCCTTCAAGGAGGGTGCTCTTTTTGGTGAGGCATTAGATCCTGTGTTGGTGGAAGGTCGGGACAAGAAGAAAGTCCTTCCTCTTTCGTCCAGGCGATACAACAGGAGGTCTTTCTTCCTGTATCTCAGGCAGTCCTTTCGTCCCATTGAACAGGGGTCTACAATCCCACAACTTGCGAGTCAATTCAGCCAGTCCTCTGACAGGATCCAGGACCGTCAACCCTACAGGGATCGTGGCCTTCAATCCCAGGGCAGACGCCCCCTCAGAGGATCAGGGTTTTGACCCTATTGCAGAAAATAACATCGCATCTCCTTTACATCCCATTGGTGGTTGGCTCGTGCACTTCGCAGATTTATGGCATTCCATGACCACAGATGCATGAGCCATTCAGACGGTGTCCATTGGAGTAACCCTGGAGTTTGTTTCTTCCCCCCCATGCAGATTTATTCAATGTTCTATTCCCGTGGACCCTTCCAAGCAGACCTCGATGGAAGCTGAGATTCTGCATCTTCTCTCCATTCAGGCTATTGAATCGGTCCCCACAGAACACCAGGGCTCTGGGTTCTACTCCATTTTGTTTCTTGTTCCAAAAAAGTCGGGGGGTTATAGGGCCATTTTGGATCTGAAGTGCCTGAACATTCACATTCATTATAGGCGCTTTAAGATGCATTCCCTCCATTCCATACTGAGTGGCATTAGATTGGGGGACTTTCTGTCATCCATTGACCTCAGGGAGGCCAATTTACATGTTCCTGTTAGGCTGTCCCACAGGAGGTTTCTTAGGTTTTGTTACGGGCACGCACATTATCAATATAGGGCCATGCTTTTTGGGCTTTCCTCAGCCCCCGTATTTTTACTAAGCTTTTAGACATAGTGGTGGGCCATTTGTGTTCCTTCCCTATCAGACTGCAGTGCTATTTAGACAATATTCTTATTCAATCTCCCTCATTTCAACAGGCCCAGGAGGATGTTCGACTCACCATTGAAGCTCTTCAACAACACGGTTTCACCGTGAACTGGGAGAAAAGTCAGTTAAGTCCTTCCACAGACTTAGTTCACCTGGGAGCCCACATCGATACATCGTTGGGTCAGGTATTTCTGTCACAGGAGAGGTGTCACAACATCAGATCCACGATCAGGCAGATCAGGGCACTTCACAGGGTTCCACTTCTCCAGCTCTCCCAGTTGCTGGGGCAGATGATTTCGTGCCTGTCAATTGTTCCCTGGGCAAGATTGCACTCCAGACCTCTTCAATGGCTCCTTCTTCCAAGCCAGAGGGCAGGCATCAGCAACTCTTCCATTGGGGTCAGGATTCCTCCTAAGGTCCTCAAGTCGTTCCTCTGGTGGATTTCTCCCACCCTGGGGAAAGGATCCCCCCTGCTTGAACCTCACCACCTGGTGATCACCACAGATGCCAGTCTGGTGGGTTGGGGGGCCCACTTCAACTCCCAATTCATTCAAGGTCATTGGACTGCCAACAATCTCCGCAACAACATCAATTGGCTGGAGTTGCGAGCTGCCCATCTAGCTCTCTGTCACTTTCAGAGCCACCTGTCAGGTCATCATGTTCTTCTTCGGATGGACAATGTCACGGCAAAAGCCCACATGAATCGCCAGGGCGGCACCCGTTCCAGGCTACTCATGGACAAGGCCACCCAGTTTAGTCTTTGGGCAGAGATGCACCTGCTCTCCTTGCAAGTGGAGCACATAGCGGAAATCCACAACACTCACACGGACTGGCTCAGCCGCACCGACATCGACCCGGCAGAATGGCAGCTGCATCCCTCTCTATTTCATCAGATCGTTCAACACTTCAGCCTACCAGCGTTGGATCTCTTCGCCATCCCGGTCAATGCGCAAGTGACCCGGTTCTTCTCCAGGTACTGGGCACCAGGAGCAGAAGGCACCAACACCCTACATTGCCAGTGGCCTCCGGGTTGGCTCTACGCCTTTCCTCCCATTCCTCTGATTCCGAGGATTGTCCAGATAATATTGGAGGAGAGAGCAGAAGTCATCCTAATTGGTCCCTTCTGGTCCCGGAGAGCCCGGTTTGAGGATCTCAAGGACCTCTCCATCGCTCCTCCCTGAAGGATTCCACTGGACCAGGTTTCTCTGCGACAAGGGGCCGTGTCTCATCTAGACCCCCAATGGCTTCAGCTAGCCGTCTGGCTATTGAAAGGGTCCTACTAAAGCGAGAGCTTTATTCCAAGGAAGTGATAGACATTCTCCTGCATCTCGCAGGAGTTCCACCACTTGCATCTATGAGGCCACCTGGTCTGCATTCCGTCGATGGTGTAATTTGGCGCACATTGACCCCACTTGGGCCTCCATCCCGCAGGTCCTGCAATTCCTACATGTGGGTTTCAAGGCAGATCTGGCGGTCAATACCCTCAGATGACAGGTGGCAGCCCTGTCTACTGTTCTTTCCTGCAAGGGCCACAGGTCCCTGTCGCTTCATCCTCGTGTCAGGTGTTTTCTCCGAGGAGTAACCAACTTATGCCCACCCGTTGTCCACAGATATCCTTCCTGGGACCTTTGCCTGGTCCTACAAGCCCTTATGGACTCACCCTTCGAGCCTTTATCCACAGTCAGTCTTAAGTTTCTATCTTTTAAAGTCGCCTTTTTAGTTGCCATCACCTCTGCTCGCCAAGTTTCCAAGCTTGCCACACTTTCTGTTCACAAGGATCTGTGTTCTTTTCACTCCGATCGAGTTGTCCTTCGTTTGGACCCCACCTTTCTTCCAAAGGTCAATTCCCACTTCCACAGATCGGAGGAAGTTGTTCTTCCAGACTTCTGTCCCCATCCCGTTCACCAGTCTGAAGATATAGATATAGCAGGAGATATAGAAGCATAGCCAGCCAAATGAATAGGCTGAAAAATAGCTTTTATCCATAGGCTGTCAGACTTCTGAATGCAACATAACATAATTAGGTTTAATATGATAGACTTGCAGGGCCAGCGCAACATGCAACATGTTCATACCGGTGTACTATAATATAATGTTATATACATGTATGTATATAGGAATGTGTGATAGTTTTTACTTATTTTGGGTTTAGGGATTTCTTTTTCTTTTATTTATTGAGTTATTGTGATGTATTCTGTTTCGGGGGGAGGTGCTCCAAGAAAGGCTCATTCAATCTCATGTTGTGCATTGACAATAAAGGTTTGATCTTAAAGCTAAATTTTTTACCATAATTTATTTCATGAGCCCTAGTTCAGTTCATAAGAGCAGAAAGAAAATGTTTTCTTATCTTTTTTTTCCAATTTCTTCGGTGAAAAATTTTGGGGGAAGAACTTTGAAAATACAGGCAAATAGCAATGGCAATAGCAATAGCTATTCAGCTATTGAAAATAGCTTTTCAATTTTCTGATGACCCATCAAGAACTATAAACAATGAAAGAGCTAACATTTGTTGAAATTTTATCCTATTATATATTGCATAATTTAATACAATATCAATTTGTCTTGAACAGATCTTAAGTACATATGGACATGCAAATAATTCATTTGGAAGATTAAATTCAAAGGCTATTATTTGTTTGAATGTTTGTAGTACCAGTTTCAACAAATTAACTCACAATTTTTTGAGTGACTCACCACTTCAACTCAAATATTCAAAGCAAATTGTTGAACTAATCTGATATATTGCATTAAATTGAGATGCTTTAAATAATTTTGAAAAGTTTAGACATGATACAATTTGAGTGGTTCTTCAAAGGAGCAACTGTAAGGGCTACTTGTGGGAAATTTGGCTCAGACAAAATTAACACTAGAGCTCTCTAGTCTAGTCTGAGAGAGCAAAACAAAGAAGAAAAAGAAAGTGCACTATTCAGAGCATCAATATAGCTAGGTTTAAAACCTGTATTCAGGATTACAAATCCTGAGTAATCCTGGTATTCCTTAATAATCCTGAATTACAAATCCTGAATAATCCTGGTATTATTTTTAATTTGAGCTGTCAGTTGTTTTCTTCCTACAGAATACATCTATTGTATTTTCATTTTGTTTCTTTTTCAATAATTTTATTTATGTTATAATATTGTATTCTGCTTATTTTTACTGTATTTGCTGCAAACACTTATAATTATAAAAAGTAATACATAATAAATGCGTATGAATGTTCAGATAAATAATAGTATTGACTAACTAGTATAATTTTAAAATTGGATGGATCAAGGGCTTACCAGAAACTAACCCAGTGTTCTTCTGTTTTCTTATTTGGATTTTTCAGTATGTTTTATTTCTGCTGACATGCAGTAAATCTTCATTTCTATGTATATCACCTGTTATGTATGCTAGTTTTATCCTCTTCTTTTCCTGTCTCTTGAGATTGGTAAAAGTGATCTCTCAGCATAGTTAAGACAGCTAAATCAACATATCCTTCTTTTTGCATTTCCTTGACATGTTATTAATTCAGATTCGTTATGGGTATATAGAGGTGTTCTGAATTATTTACTTTGAACTATTAGCTGAAAGCTTTCTCATGAACCAGTCAATAAATAATTCATAATTTTCCTTGTTCCTTCTTATGCCTCATATTGATTTTAATGTAACAATCATTGAATTTATTAGAATATATACATTCAGTAATTTTAAAATGATCCTTTGTTTGTGTGTGCATGTGTGTATATTTTTGTGTAATAGAGATAGAATGAGATAGAGATAGGGATGATAGAGATGAGAATGATAGAGATACAGAAAATAGAGAGAAAAGATAGAGAGCTAGAGTGAGATAGAGATGATGAGATGGAGATAGAGATGATGAGATGGAGCGAGAGGGAGAGAGAGGGAGGGAGGGGAGGGAGGGAGGGGGTGTGAAGAATATTGAAATCAAGCTATGGAGAGAGTTCACAGCAATGTCTTGCAAGCCTGTCCAGGTAAGATCAGCAGGAAAGGGTGCACTGTCTTTCTAACATAAAAGAGGGAGATTATATGATTTCTCTTAAGAGTTGCATTTATCCTCTATTCTCACAATATTTGGAAAATCTATAACCTGTTTTTTCTCAGACTGTTAATTATCAGCTATTTAATACTTGTGTGTGTACTTTTGAGTCAGTGTTGATTCCTAGCAACTGCTCATCAAGATTTCAAAAGTGGTTTGTTATTGTCTTTTTTCTATAGCTGAGAAAGTGACTGGCCAAAGGTCACCCAGGTATATTCATACCTAAAGCAGGACTAGAATTTAATCCTCTGATTTCTTGCTTAATACCTTTAAGACCATACCAAATTGGTTCTCATTTTAGTATCTACATTATTGTTAGTCTCAACCTGTATTGATGTTCTATATTTTCTTTTGCTTTTCAACTTTCTTAGACAGTTTGAATGCTTACCAAAGTAGAAATATATACTATAAATAAAAATTTATTAAACAAGGAAATAATGTAATATTAAATCTTTGCACACAGATATTGATGTACCATACCCAATACACATACAGACAGTTTTCCAAGCCCAAAGACACATACAACCCCACTTCCCAAACATCTGCAACAAATAGAGTACTTGGTGTTGGTCAGAGGAGTAAAAGAATGAGGTTGGCAACTTGAAAGCTTCTACTGCATTAATGGAATTCAGCATTTTTTTATGAATATATTAATTGTACTGCAATCCAAGCATTTCTTCTTTAAAATATCACTAGAATATTTCTAGAACATAGTAATCATGATAGTAGTTTGAATAATAATGGCCACATCTGGTATTTTGTGGGTTGAATTCCATTAATGCACTGAACTATACTAATAGTGACCATATATCCCAGGGGTGGGTTCTACTTACCTTTACTACTGGTTCGCAGATCGTTTCTGATGATATCAGGGTCAGTGGGCGGAGCCTTCCGCCGGTTTTACTGCCGGTTCTACAGAACCGGTCCAAACCGGGGGCAACCCACCACTGATATATTCAGTGTACTTCTTATAAAGTACAGTCCTTTTTTTCAGAAAAGTCTCATTTAGATTTATTTAATTCCTTGTTTTCTTGGCTTCAAATTTTCTTTTGCAAAGCAAAATTATAAACATAAACATTTTTTATCAAGTCAAGTACATTTATTGCAGTCAAAGACCAGAGACCAGAACAAGTTAGAAACACTCAAGGAATATCCAGTTAAAAATTATAGAATAAAAGAATAAATAACAGTTAAAATCTATATTAAAATCACAATTTGGCATCCAATCTGTCAGTTACCCATGAGCAAAACACAGCATGGCTTAATTATACTATCATACAAATCCTTAAACTGTAAGGCCAATAGTCATTAAATACTAAAATGCAAAACAGTAATAATGCAAAAGGTTTGCTGTATTAGTTGTGTAAAATAGCTACTGTGGATTAATCATTGTTTCCGACGACTCTCCAGAGCTGCTGCGCAGAATCTAGCAAGAAAATATAGTCATTGGAAATATAATTTTGGAAAAAGACAATTGGATTTATTTTTTCAAGTCTTTGGAAACATTTTGTTTCCCATCCAAGAAGCTTAGGTGTTATACGTGCCTTCTAGACCAGTGATCCCCAACCTTTTTATCGCCGCGGCCCGCTGAGCGCGCGCAGGGGTGGGGGCACGGCCCAGGAGCTTTTGCGCACGGCCCATTGCGCACGGCCCAGGAGCCTTTGCGCTGCAGCGTTCATGTCCCCCGGCCGCTGCGCGGCCCGGTGCCAGGTACTCCACGGCCCGGCACCGGTCCACGGACCGGGGGTTGGGGACCACTGTTCTAGACTATATTCAAGTTGTTCAATAAACTAAGTAGAACCAAATTGATATGTCCACATGCTACACCATTTTAATGCAAATTTGATCATTTGTGACACTTTTCTAAGTAAAAATGTAAAATCTGTGTAGCAAAACGTGGGCTGGAACATCTCAGTATTTAAAAGAATTTAAAAGGATTGGCTAGGTTAAAATGTAATTAAAGTTGTTAATGCATTTTTCATGAAAATATAAGGACTTGACATTTCATTATTTTTTTGAAATGCATGTTTACAGTTTAAGTCAAAAATATTTAATCAGGTTTCAAATAAATATAAACTACCTAAAATAATTGTTTAACATTTTATAGTTGAAGTTAAACATTCTATAATCAAACTAAGAGCTTCAGAGCAAAACACATATTGGAATGGAAAGACTTTCTAGAGGTATTGTGTGTATGCATAAAAATATAGAAATGATAGAAATTGTAAAGAAAATTGCCATATTTTTCATGGTCTTATCAAAATGCAAATGTAAGCACTCATATGAATTCATTTTCATGCAAGTAGATCAGACTTGAAATTTACCTCATTACAGTTTCAAGCCAGTGAGTTTGTCTTCCTCATACAGATACCATTAAGTTAAATAATACGAGTTCCTGTAGTATATGCTAAATATGACTGCTACATCAGCTACATGTTACACTGCAATTTTAATGATGTTAATTTAATATTTAATGTTTATTATTTTGTTACCATTATTCTCATTTTTTTATTTTTTATTTTATTTTTTTGTATCCCAGCACAGATATTAAAGGAAACCTGTAAAGCAAACATTTGTTCAAAAAAAAAAAATCAGTTCCTTATATACTTCAGTGGAAATTCTCCCTCAGGTTTAACTAATGGAGAGCTAAGGATAAAACAAGCCCAGAGATAGTAAGTGTATCAATGACTTTTAAATGTGCTTGCTGAATTAGAACTGAATCCATGGAAGAAAAAAATCTCCAGCATATTATCAGTCAAAGCTCATCTAAATATCTGATTAATTGCATGAAATCAAGCTGAATATAATGAGAATCATGTGATAAAAACAATTGTCAGAAGCTGGCAGAGAAAAGGGTTCTTATAAGCATTTTTGCACTGCACTCCCATAAGCTGTTTTTATCCTATACTCATGATAAGCCATCATGGTTTAGACCATCATGGTCTAAATCAGTTTGGGAGTGGGGACAAATCTGTTTCTAGAAGCATTGAAAAGAATGCTTGTAGAAATGATGTAGCCCTAGACTTACTAAAACCACACAAAAATGGGAAATAGAGAGGTCAGGGGAAAAGTAGTGATTAGAAAACCCAAAACATTTCTGTTGAGTTTCAAACTAGGGATATTCTATTAGTAAAATAAGTGTTCTGTGATACCACAGAGAAACAGAAAACATCTTTTTTGAAAAAAGTTTTTTGCAAATGAGGTGAAGGGTTGCTCTTTCCTCCATGAAAGACCCACTGAACTGCTTGGATTAGGCTGAAAGGAAGTAAAATAAATAGGAGACAAAATAGATTAGGAGTCAATATGAGGGAGAGTGTGTTAAAACTGCAGTAAGAAAACACATGGAGAGGTTGTAATTGTGATGGAGGTGGGTAAAGAGCAACTTCTGTTTCTGCCCTCTAAAAATTGTTGTGATGTTCTGGCAACTGGACAACTTAATAGTAAGTGCTGTTAAGTTCTCTTCCAAACTTAGACCCAGTTTCCAACCTTTGTAGTCATTCTAAGGAGTCTGAAATAACTAAAATGAAAAGATTTTACCCCTCTTTCCTAATTTCTACCTTTACAGTCTTAAATACATTTCTTAAACTCAAGACAGATAATTTAGACTGCTGGACTGGGAACAATAAGTCAATACCTTTCTGCTATTGGAAGCAATAATGCCTTTCTTCTTCTTCTAGCAGCCATTTCTCATAGGTTGTGATTGCAGAAGTATTGATGTGCTACAGATAAAGTAGTTCTTACTTAAGGAGGTAGTGCATGTGTTCCATAATAATAATAATAAAAAACATTCAGGTTTTGGACATTTCAGTTCTGCAATCCCAAGTCATTTTCTCTTCATTTACGAGAATTAAACCACGGAGTGTTTAGATTGTAAAGGAGCAATAAGCTATCAACATTTCAAAAGCTGCCCATTATTGTACAAAAATGTACTGTCATTATTACATAATTGACAAAGGCTGCAGTATTTGTCCATTAGGAAATGCTAAGCCTACTGCTATGCAAACTAGTTATCCGTGGCACTCATGCTTTTCAAAGTAACTGCTTAACTTCCCCGCTAATGTGCTACTGCACTGTAGGAAGCAACTAAGCCAGCAATTTTAAGCCACATGGAAACAGAAATACAACCATCTAACTTATTTTGTTTTTCTTAAGCATTCTGCAACTGTATGAAACCTCAGGTTCAGACTTATGACATATACAAATACCGTAACAGCAATATGGAAACAAGACCCAACAATTGTTTATGCTAGGAATATGGGAAATATATACACTGTGTAAGCTATCATCCAACATTGGGTAGATTGCCCTTGCTGAGGGGACATATTTTTCCCTTATATATTAATCCAATGATCTATTTTCACAGTGGTCCTTATTCTATGGTGAAATATATCATTAGTGTGATGACATGAGGTGTAATACTTCACCAAAAGAGCAGCTCTTAGTATTCTACTGTACATCATCCAAATGACAGTCTTCTGGTGGTCTGTAATACATAACCATCCTAATTTCATTTTGGGCTTAAGTGCACACTGTTCACTGATATTAATAATAATGCAATGCTTCTTGGTTTAATATAGTGAAGTTAATATACTGAAGTTGGCAGAGAATCTGAAGTTCAGCCTGCATCAGCCTGTTTGTGAATAATTTCTTAAGACTTTCTGCTTTGCACTCCTTCATTAAAGGAAATAATTCACATGCTGTATTGCAATATACATGTTATCATTATATTCTCCACTGTGGTTGACAGAAGTTACATGACAATAAAAAAATCTTTAGGAAGTCCCTAAATCTCATCATTTCACATCTCATTTTTATGTATCCTAGTTATGAGAGCTTGAAATTTCTTTATGATCAAGGTAGCATACAATTTATAGCTGCCCAAAAGAATATTGCATGCCACTTTCCCTGCCATTAATTATAGCTGTCACCCTATTTTTCTCTAGCGTGTAATATCTTCTGTGAAGATGAAAAAGGAGGAATCATTTATTTTAGTATACCTCAAGCTGTCTATAATAGTATGATGACACCCCTGCCTTTCCTACCTTCTACCAAATAATCTGGGAAACTATTTGAGGCTCAATGTCATCTCCCAGAGTCAGTCAAATGATTAATTCCTTCTTGTGACTCTGGGAAGGAAAACATTTCAAAGTTAGGACTTTAATTTTAAGTGCAAAACTCTGAAATATCCCAGCAGGCTTGGATACTGGACTTCTAAATCTTGGGAGGAAAACAATGTGAGCAGGGCTTAAAAATGTTGTAACCAGAGGACAATAATATAAGAGAACAAAGTGGTTTTAATAAACTCAATGTTATATTTGTTATTCTTATTTTGACAACTGATTGGCCATTGCATTTTTGCATATCATGTAACATCTTTAAAAACAATCCCACAAGCAACAACATAGCAGGGATGTTCACGAGGGGGAGGGGAGAGGACAGAAGGCAAAAAAGTCAAGATGACAGTCACAACCATGTGATCAAAGCTTTGCCCTTTTCTATGCGCATCACAACACACATTAAAAGGTGGCAAGGCTTTGATTGCATGATTGTGACTACCATCTTGACTTTTTTTGATTCCTCTGTGACATATCTGTATCATACAAATTATTTAAAATCATTGTAGGCTGATAAGACCTAACATTTGTGGAATATTCACTTCAAACAGTATATTTTTACTTCTTGAAGAAAGCATACTCTGATTAAACACAGGTGATTTCTTTATCCATATAGGAAATGTTTATTGTTTAGAAGAGTTATGTGATTGTGATCCAATCTGGGGAAAAATAGACATTGCATGTTCATTGAACTAAAAATAGAATTGTATACAATCCCATCACAAATAGAACCTTTATTACTTATTCTAATCCTTACATGAGAATATGCCTTGTTGAATTCACAGTCTAGTTTTCCATATAATTAGGCTGAACATTTGATGAATATTTTCCACTGAAATAAATCACAATAAACCATCTATTTCATGCCCCAAGCCTAAACTTCCTGACAAGGGGTATAGAAAAGCTGACTGTATACAATGGGACTTATTTCTGACTTTTGTTATATGGATCCCATCTCTTTCTGCAAAGGTCAAGTGTGGCTTGGCACATTTTCATTCAAGATATACTCAAGTTTGATCTTGCATTGTTAAACTTTTAATTTGAATGGACTAGTGAAGCGAAGAGTTCTATGGAAAGCCTCCAGAGTTTAGTGCCTTTTTTTCCCCTCCTGAAAATGTTTGCTTATCTCTGTAGTTTTATGAATGTTAAGCAATGCCTTCTCAGAATGCGAAGACACCTTCATTTCTTGTAAGTGGACTTTATTATCACTTCAGGCTAAAATTGTTCTTCCATATGCCCAGGTGTGCATGTTTTACATGATTTGTTTGTTTGTTTGTTTGTTTTTGTTTTTCTTTCTTGCTGCTCCACATTGCTGAGAGAACAGGTTTCTTCTCCTTGTGAATCCATTACTCATTCATGAATAATGACATGAACTTGGCAAAGCTTTTGAAAAAGAGCCTTTTTATTATACTGTTCTAGCAACCGTTAATATCTCTAATACTCAGCAGTTTTCTCATTTTCTTTTGTGAAAGGACAAGCTGTAACTACATGACAGAAGGCCATGAGGTCCAGAACGATTACCAGTTTCATTAATGTAGGTGAAATAGGAGGAAATGAACAATAGCTTTCATTTTTGCAGCATAGTAGAAGTGTCTGCTTTGTCCTATAATCTGTTATCAGCATTCAGCTGAATTTATAAACACTAATTAAACCAGAAAACTAGTGATGACAGATCTATCATTTTCTTCCCCTGAGTTCTGACAAAAGAAACAATAGAAATCAAAATGAGAATTGTCCACTGTCAAGACTCTGAGTTTTATCCAAATTTTATCCAAATTTATAAGAAGGAATCTATTTTCTTACTTACAGGTCAAAGATTGTATTCCCTGTGAGGATTTGCTCTTTCTCAACAATATGTTAAATAGGTTTTGTATAAAAATATTAATATGGCATGCCTCTAGTGGTGGTTTATTTTATTTTGACAGTGTTTTTTCTATGCGAGTACTAAAAGACATCTTAATTGTGGCAGCATAGAAATAAGTGTAACTGGTCGTTATTAATTCTTTCATTAGAGAGTGACTTGAAGTATCATTAAATAATATACAAATATTAATATTTCAAATCAATGTTTTAATAAATATTACTACACTTAAATAATTATATATTTATATAGTAGTTATCCATCACCAGGGAGGGTATAACTTACAATATGTTTTATAAAATACCCTAATTAATATAAACATATATAAGGCATTCTGTACACAATATATATCTGATTTTCCACATATGTGAATTTCAAGAATCCAGGAATAGCTTAACAACTCCCAACATGAAGTGTAAAATGCCAAGGTGAATAAAAATATGTTTAGAATGGGGACTGACTTTACTTATGTCATTATGATTTCATTTTTCATAGAAAGTTGAAGTATTTTGAATCTTTTTAGATAAATCTATAATTTTATTTTGACAGAGAATAGAAATTGAATAAACAGTAGGACCTTTATTTTACCATTGTAGTTGGGGGCTTATGGGCTAATGTTATCATGGGCTGAAGAAGGATCACCTTATGATTGAAATTTGCTATGTGTGGAACTTCCCATGAAGACCATTTGAAGCTTTGAACTTGTCCAAAAGTAGCATACATCCCATATGATTTGTCTATCTAACACATCTGCATTGAAATTTGTCCATCTAACTTCTCTACTGTGTTTATCATCTGGCTTTTGGGTGCAATTCAGGCTGTTGGTTCTCACATTTAAATGGCTCATTTGGTATCTTTAAGATTGCTTTCTTCAATTTATATCTGCCTGTTTAGTAATATTTACTGTAGAGGAGAGAGCTTTCTCCAGATTCCTATTCTTAAGGAGTACTTCAGTTAGAATCAAGGTGGAAAGATTTTGCTGGAACAGCATTCCTCCAGAAGTTAGACTATCCCCAACCCTACTAAATTTTGAAAAACTATGAAGACCTAGAATTCTCAAAGGGTATTTGGGGTTTGACATGAGCGTGTTAAATATATTATGCACACATATTTGTGACCGCTGAGCCAGCAATCTGTGCATACCTCAGAATAAACAGATTTGTGAACCCATGTGATATTATACATAAGAGAGATCATTCAACTGAGATTAATTATACCTTAACTATTTTAATTTTCAATTTATCTGAATTTGCACTCTTGCTTCATACCATAGAAAGACATAAGTTTCTCTAATAAAATACACTCTGGTATTTCTCCAACAGACTGCCTTGAATCCTTCCTCTGTGGACCACTTAAAAGATTTCTTTAATCTCATCCTATTTCCTTCATCACAGAAATAAACTGTGATAATACAGAACACCAGAGGTTGAACGATGTGTGATCAATAGAAAATATCTCCAAATCCATTAAGCCACTCTCTTTTGACACTTAGGAAATTAAAACTTAAATTAACCCCATTTATAGGGGTAACATCTGAGCTGAAATTGTTATCCAGGCTGAAATTCAAAACAATGGATTCTAAAGCCAGTCTTCCTAGTTATAAATCCTCATGGTTCTGTTAAACTTGTAGTTGAGGCAGCATCTCAAAGTGCTGGCAAAGCTGGCATTTCAGTAATAATCAGTAATAATCAAATTGCAGTATTATTTGCTTCAGTGTCTCTGTTTTCTTTCTTCTTCATATTGTTACAAAAATAATGAGGAATGTTACTAAACAAAGTAACACCTGTTCTATTTCCTTCATTAATTTGCTAGAAGCTTTGTGAAACACAAAAGGAAAGAGTTGCCCAGACTTGAAAAGTCTTTGGATAACATTTTTTTTTATTTATTTTATTTATTTTTGTTAAGCATGTATAAGATAACATATATAAGTATAAACATAATTATGAATACATGAAATGGAGACAAATAAATGGAGACAGTAGGACAGGGATGGTAGGCATGTTGGTGCACTTATGCACGCCCCTTACAAACCTCTTAGGAAGGGGTGAGGTCAACAGTAGACAGTCTAAGGTTAAAGTTGTGGGGGTTTAGGGATGAAACCACAGAGTCAGGTAGTGCATTCCAGGCACTGACCACTCTGTTGCTGAAGTCGTATTTTCTGCAATCGAGTTTGGAGCGGCTTACCTTAAGTTTGTATCTATTGTGTGCTCGTGTATTATTGCAGTTGAAACTGAAGTAGTCATTGACAGGTAGGACATTGTAGCAGATAATTTTATGTACTATGCTTAGGTCAGACTGAAGGCAGCATAGTTCTAAATTGTCTAAGCCCAAAATTTCAAGGCTGGTAGCATAAGGTATTCTGTTGCGAGCAGAGGAGTGGTGGACTCTTCTCGTGAAATATCTCTGGACTCACTCAATTGTATTAATGTCTGATATGCAGTGTGGCTTCCAGACAGATGAACTGTATTTGAGAATTGGTCTAGCAAATGTTTTGTATGCTCTGGTTAGTAGTGTAATATTACCGGAGAAGAAGCTACACAAGATTAGGTTAACAACTCTTAATGCCTTTTTTGACAATGTTGTTACAGTGGGCTCTGGCACTTAGATCATTAGAGATGAGTATTCCAAGGTCCTTGACAAAGTGTGGGTCATCTACGAAGTTGTATCTGCCCAGCTTGTATTTTGTGTTCTGATTTTTTTTGCCAATGTGTAAGACAGAACATTTGTTGGTTGAGATTTGGAGTTGCCAATTGTTTGACCATTCTGACACATAGTCAAGGTCTTTTTGAAGGGTAGCAGCATTGTCAGTGGTGTTGAATCGTTTTACATCATCAGCAAACAGAACAGTTGCTTATAATATGATCGCAAAGGTCATTTATGTAAAGTATAAAGAGTGTTGGTCCTAAAATGCTGCCTTGGGGGATACCGCTGTTAATAGGTGCAGGATTTGATAAGAGTGCTCCCTATTTTGATCACTTGTTGCCTGTTTGACAGGAACACAGCTATCCAATTATGCAGGGGTTTGGAAATGCCCTAAGATTTTAGTTTTAGAAGTAGTTTGTCATGTACCACTGAATCAAAGGCTTTACAAAAGTCTATGTAAATTGCATCTATTGCTTTGCCCTGGTTGAGTTGTGTAGTCCATATGTTTTTGCAGTGTAGGAGTTACAGATTACAGGACAACTTTTTTCTGAAACCAAATTGTTTGTTAGAGAATAGGTTGTTTGTCTCTAAGTGAAGGGTAATGGATTGGTTTATGATTGATTCCATGACTTTGCAGGTGACGCAACATAAAGATATTGGTCTGTAATTTTCACCCTTTTTGAAAATAGAGATCACCCTTTTTGAAGATAGGTCACCCTTGAAGATAGGGATGACCATGCCTAGTGACCATAGGTTGGGCAAGGAGCTGGTCCTGAAAGATTTTTCAAAGATTATGCTTAGAGGTTCTGTTATTAGGTTTTGCTATCAGGGCATTTGTTGTATAAGTAGACAGCTACCACTCAGATAAAAACTAGCTGAAAGCAATCCAAATGACACATGCTGATAATGAGTTTGTCAGACTGAAGAAGATACCAGGGTTTTGGTATTTAAAAAAACACACAACAATTCTGTGTTTTAGTTTTATATCACCATTCTGTATCAGCATTTCAATCACCATTTTGTATCATCTTTCTTCCAGGAAACTTAAGGCAGGATCCATGGCTCTGTTTCATCTTGATGACAGGTGAGTTAAGATGAGAGATGGTAAGAGATGGTAAGTGTCTCAAGCTCAAGCTCACCCAGTAAGCATCTTGTATTTTCCCATTCATCCTCTATCACTCCTAAACATTATATCAATATGATGTAAATGTTCTCTCGCTAAAAGATGCAGTGAAGAAATATACATGTTGTCCTGATATTGTCCATTATCCTTTCTCATTTCTAGTGGCAACTGATATTTGAGAGGGATAATCAATGTAAAGGTATTGTGAAAGGTTGTAAGAAGGCTAGGAAAGTAATAGAAGGGAAATCAAAGTTTTTTTAAAAAATAGAATATTAAAGAGATAGAAGATAAATTCCTTGGTAGTTAATTTATAAAGAGCAACTCAGCCCGTATGGCAAGAAACCTGCAAAGAAACCTTTCAAACTTTTCAAAGAGGTTCTTCCTTAATGAACTCATTACAAATGAAGGTAGGAAATGCTTCTTACAGTTTCAAAAATACTGCTATTTATTAGAAGACTAGCATTAAAGATACCTTACAGACATTTGTAGTTCCTTAATCTTGCCCAGCTGTGTGGGACTTGACAGAAATCATGTTGCCATCTCTTTTATTACATTTAATAAGGAAGGTGATGATCTTACTTCCAAGAAATTTCTAAGAACTATGATTTATTATTAAATAGGGAACTCTACTGAATGGCATCTAACTAATTGAGGAATTTATTGCAAGTCCTCCCTTTTCAGTTTTAGTAATTCATTTAGTAATTCAGAGGGTAGTGATAGATCCCTCTGTCTCTCCTTTAAGAATAATATATAAACCCCCAATATCTAGCTAATATTCATAGGCACCCCCTTATTCTGATGAATCTGATCATGGATGAGAACTATATATTTCTGAATAGAATATTACATGAGTGAATAATTAACATTTGTTCTTATCTGACATTCTTCTTCCAAAGTAATGTCTCAATCTCCCCCACTTACAGCCAGCAGCTCCTCCCAGCAGCCTCTAGGAAGTTCAAATGCAATGGAGGCAGGCTCACTCTACCTTTGTCCTTTGTACTCCCTCTTAGTCTCCCCCACTTACAGACCTGAGGAGTCATACGATGGAGTGAGCTCCCATCCTTGCCCCATCTTTTGCCAACCTAGCAGTTGAAAAGCATGAAAATGCGAGTAGATTAATAGGTACTACTTTGGTGGGAAGGTAACAGTGCTCCATGATGTTGTGTTGGCCACATGACTGTGGAAATGTCTTCAGACATTTCATTGCTGGCTCAATGGCCTTGAAATGGAGATGAGCTCTACCCCTATAGTCAGCAACGACTAGCGGAATAAAATCTGCAGGGACTATTTGCATCTCAAGAAATATTTTAAAATAATTTCAATTACTAACTCTGAATAAGAAGTAAAGTAAAAGCAAAAATAAGCAAATGACTCTATCATCTATTCTTGGGAAGCAACAAGGCCAGGAATTGTCAGGTTTAATATCAGTCCCCTGCCTTTCAACCACTAAAACGTTTATTGAGTAGCAGCAGCAGGATGCAGTTCAAAAATTGCATTTGCCTATATCCACAAGGATGTAGTTATGCTCTCAATGCTTGGTCAACTACTAGTCAACAGGAAGGTGGACTGGTACCTGAGATAAAAGAAGTCTGCAGGGAAGCATTTTGTGCATATCATATATGACTGTAGCTTTAAGCCAACTCATGAAAAACCGAGAACTGAATTTGATGCCTAGAATGATCTCCTGTTTATATTCTCGGCCACACAAATTCCTTTATTGTATTTTAGTTCATGTATCATTTTTCCCCACAGGAATGAGTAACATACATTTTAAGCCCTGCCAGACTTGTTCATTGAAAAATGAAATGAAATTTAAAGACTCAGCATAGCCACAGGGGGGAGTCACACAAAGTCAAATGGAAATATTTTTTGCAAGAGTTAATAGTACAGTGACTCTCATAAATCTGTTATTGCCTGAGTACAGATCGGTTGATGCACTGACTTGGATTTTCTCTTACGGTTTAACCCCTTAATAAGGATATTACAAAGCCTGCAGAAAGAATGGGTGTGAAACACAATACTTTGATAAATAAAATTGCCTCTTATTATATGTTATTTAATTGCAAAATATAGGGCTAATGATAAATTCTAGATTTTACATTTATAAAATAGAAATTACTGCCTGTATTAAATTCTTTTTTCTTCTTCTTTCTCCTACCATGAAATTTATGAATGAAATGGGGAAAGTTATAATAAGGAAAGCTTCAGTTTTGTATGAGTCCTAATGATAAAGAGTTTACAGTTATAACCTAAGGTCATATTTGGCTCAGCCATATGAACATACAAAAAATAACTTGGTTGCATGATACTTAAGCAACATAATAATTGCAAAAAAGAAAGAGAGGTCTGAAAAGCAATTTGAAATGATGTCACCTTTTGAAAGAAAAAAAATGTTCAAAGGTCATCTTAGCCATAATACTCAAAAGACATTTTAGAAGCATTTCTTTTTTATCTCTATGAAAAATTGCCCAGAATCAAAAATGTTATTTCATGCTTTCTTTGTAAGTCCGGATTCATTATTGAAAATATATGTACTCATCTCAAACAATAGAATAGAATAGAATAGAATAGAATAGAATAGAATAGAATAGAATAGAATAGAATAGAATTTTTTAATTGGCCAAGTGTGATTGGACACACAAGGAATTTGTCTTGGTGCATATGCTCTCAGTGTACATAAAAGAAAAGATACGTTCAGCAAGAATCATAAGGTACAACCCTTAATGGTAGTCATAGGGCATAAATAAGCAATCAGGAAACAATATCAATATAAATCATAAGGATACAAGCAACAAAGTTACAGGTATACAGTCATAAGTGGAAGGAGATGGTGGTGGGAACGATGAGAAGATTAATAGTAGTGCAGACTTAATAAATAGTTTGACAGTGTTGAGGGAATTATTTGTTTAGCAGAATAATGGTGTTCAGGAAAAAAAACTGTTCTTGTGTCTAGTTGTTCTGGTGTGCAGTGCTCTATACCATATAGTTTTGAGGGTAGGAGTTGAAACAGTTTATGTCCAGGATGTGAGGAGTCTGTAAATATTTTCACAGCCCTCTTTTTGACTCATGCAGTATACAGGTTCTCAATGGAAGGCAGGTTGGTAGCAATTGTTTTTTCTGCAGTTCTAATTAACCTCTGAAGTCTGTTTCTGTCTTGTTGGGTTGCAGAACCAAACCAGACAGTTATAGAGGTGCAGATGACAGACTCAATAATTCCTCTGTAGAACTGTATCAGCAGCTCCTTGGGCAGTTTGAGCTTTCTGAGTTGGCGCAGAAAGAACATTCTTTGTTGTACTTTTTTGATGACGTTTTTGATGTTAGCTGTCCATTTTAGATCTTGCTAGAAATTTGAAGGTCTCGTCTGTTGATACTGTGTTGTCTAGTATTGTGAGAGGTGGAAGTATGGAAGAATTTCTTCTAAAGTCTACCACTATTTCTATGGGTTTGAGTTTGTTCAGTACCAGATTGTTCTGGTTGCACCACGAGGCTAGTTGTTCAACCTCCCATCTGTATGCGGATTCATCATTGTCTCGAATGAGACCGATCACTGTTTTGTCATCTGCGAACTTCAGAAGTTTAACAGATGGATTATTAGAGATGCAGTCATTGGTATACAGAGAGAAGTGGGGAGAGCACACAGTCTTGTGGGGCCCCTGTGCTAATTGTACAGGTATCTGATGTGATTCTGCTTAGCTTCACCTGCTGCTTCCTGTTTGTTAGGAAGCTTATGATCCACTTACAAGTGTTCAGGTACCTGTAGCTTGTTTAGCTTAGTTAGAAGTGTGTCTGGAATGATGGTATTGAATGCTGAACTAAAGTGTACAAAGAGGACTTGTGTAGGCCTTTGGAGATCCAAGATGTTGTAGGATGTGGTGCAGAGCCATATTAACAGCATCATCTGTTGATCTATTTGCTCGGTATGCAAATTGCAAGGAGTCTAACAACTGATCCATAATGGTTTTCAAGTGGGACAGCACTAGCCTTTCAAAGGTTTTCATGACTACAGATGTCTGTAATTCCTTGATGCTGGGCTTCTTTGGCACTGGAATGATAGTAGAGTGTTTGAAGCAAGAAGGAACATAGCACATCTCTCGTGATGTATTGAAGATACACGGTCCAATTGGTCAGCACAGACTTTTAAGCAAGAAGGAGTTATCTTGTCTGGGCCTGGAGCTTTTCCTGGCTTTTGTCTGTGAAATAGGTTGTCAGGTTTCGCTGCTATCTTAAATAAACTTCATTTTCAAACACAAAGTTTCTAATGAATCCTTTTTTTTTATTTAAGAATAGAAAGAACGACATGCCTGACTTCAGTTGAAGCCAAGATTGGCACCTCCTTCCACACCCCTCCTTTTCTGTTCTTCAACCCCAATGTCTCATTGGCCACTATGCAAATCCATCTCTTCGTCCCATTCCCTTTCTCTTCACAAGAATTCCCCCCTCCCTTTGTTGCCCAGGTAACTCTATCTGCTGAAGAGCCAGGAACTAGGTGAAAGTTCATTCCAGCACTAAGCAAGTCTTCCTGTACCTTTTATGTCAGCGTTGAAAGAGATCACAATTTGGAACACTGACATAGGTCTTGCATTTCCTTTTCTGTGATCACTAAGGGTTGTGAACCCAATGGGATGGGGTCAGTTGTAGGAGGCTTGGCTGTTGTTGGTGTGTCTGAGATAAGGGTTGTGGAGATAGGTGGCTATAGTTTCCTTTCAAACCTGCAGTAAAACACGTTCAGGTCATCTGCCAGTTGTTGATTTCCTTCAGCCTAGGAAGGAGGTTAGCCGTAGCCAGTGATGTTTTTAAAAGTTTTCACATGTTAATAATTGCAAATTTAATAGACTGGATTATTCAAGATTTCTATTCAACCAGCTTTAGTGAAGATTAATTTAATAGTTCATTCCAGCTGTATCTTATCCAGATGTACTTATTAACAATGCAATCACATAAGGTTTTCTAAACTCAGATTGCTCATATGTACATATGTGTGTGTGCAGAATCTCCACATTCAACTCATGTAAAATTAGGGATGTACTTTGAGAAGAAATTGAGACAAAAAAGTATAAGATGTGATAACGATGATTATGTTTTGTCATGACTCAGTTGAATACTTAATAAATGACAAGATTTGAGTTTTGTTATCCAGGTTTCCTTGGTAGTTAAAATTTTGGGATGTTGTCTGACTTGATTTCTCTGGATTGTTTCAGCAATATTTTGGGATTTAACTTTTTGCTTCACTCTTGATCTATAACAAGTTTATCATTTGTTGATTATGTCTTTTGACTGCAGAATAAATAGAAGCATTGAACACTTGTTTTAAAACTTTGAATATTTTTAGCTATTTTCTGAAGCTGATTTTGGGTAATTTTTTTCTTCTAAAAGATGCATCAACTTAACAGTTTGAGATGGACAGGTAGAACATTGTCCTTTTTTCATTAAAATATTAAATTTGGTTATTGCAGACAAGCAAACATTCCTCCTCCTCCTCCTCCTCCTCCTCCTCTTCTTTCTTTCTTTCTTTCTTTCTTTCTTTCTTTCTTTCTTTCTTTCTTTCTTTCTTTCTTTCTTTCTCTTGTTTTCTCTTTCTTTCTTTCTTTCTTTCTTTCTTTCTTTCTTTCTTTCTTTCTTTCTTTCTTTCCTCTTTCCTCTTTCCTCTTTCCTCCCTCCTCCCTCCTCCCTCCTTCTTTCTTTCCAAACTTTTCCTGATAAACTGAACAAAAAGAAATAAGATTCCATTTTTAAAATTGGTATGAAAGCAAAAATCACAGGGAAGCTCAAAAGGATCATTAAGGAATCAATATGTCTACAGAAAAACTTAACAGAAAAAAAGTTAATATTTATTGGACAGTTAAATGTCCCTAAAATATTTTAAGAGACTTAATTGTAACCTTTCAAAAGTTAAATCGTAGACATTATGTTTTACTCATAATGAGTAAATAAAGCATACAGTGACTAAATATAATTCATAGTTACATATTCAACCAATTTAATTTCTCTTTCTCTTAATATCAGTGTGGTTGTACAAGAGACTGACAAAACTAGTCTGACAGCTGAGAAAACTGCAATATGAGTCACAGTCCATCAGGCACAGAAGTACAATATTGAGCACTATAGGAGCTCCAATATCCTTTCATATACTGCTGCTGTTTCATTGTGGATCTGGACTAAGCAATGGAAATTAAATATAGAAAACTACTGTAAGTTTGAAAAAAAATTAAATACCTACTTGACAATTGTATCCTTTGAATCTGATGGAGCATTTAACTAGAGATATTTTATTTAGGAGCATCATTATTAATTATTGCTTTTTAGTAAAAGAAATAACAAAGAATTTGTGGCACTTTCAAGAAGGTGCAAAAAAATGTGTATATCATTGTAAGGCAATCACAAACATGTATTGGGTATATTTGTAATTCACATACTCAATGAAGTATAATAATTAGGGTATAGGAAAAAGACAATTGGAAATATGATTTTTTTTGATATTCTAAGTAGCCTTGGACAACTCACTGAACAATATATATTACCAGCTATTCCATTTTCAAAATATCATGAAAAGTTCTTACATTTAACACCAATTTTTAAACAACCATCTTTTTGCACAACTATCCAGAGATTAAAACTTTTATTTTACCATGACATTGAACTTATATAGTGTTAGAATAGAGTAGACTTGGTTACAGGAAAGAAATAGAAGTAATGTTGGGAGGGAGGAAGAGAGGGAGGGAGAATGATCTGAAGACAGAAACTTTGGTCCTGATTCAGTCCTTGTGAAACATAGTTTAAATCCAACCCAGCAATATTGCAATGTATAGGGCAACTGAAGAGTTCCTTGTTCGATTTTTTTTCATTAATGTCATTTCAGATATTTAGAATTTTATTCTAAAATAATAAAATTCTTGATTTTATTCTTGTTCTTGATTTGGATCTTTCAGTAATAGAGTTTCTAAACAGATAACTGACTCTTTTAATAAGTGATTGCTATTCAGATGATACACTCATTTGGGATAGTAATAGCTCTTGCAGCTGCAGCCTACTTTTATAATTCAAATATTCCACAAATGATGCTTGAATTCTCGCATATTAGGGCAGAGTGTGGCATATAGGGATGGTCCATCAATGCATCTCTGTTTCTGATAGCATGCATTTTTTGTTATTTCAGTTTGTTCTCATGCCATCCATGCAAACACATCTGCTTGATATTCTTTGGCTGCCAGTGTGCAACTAACATAATTTTGTATCTAGTTAACAGTGTAGCAATTACCATATTATAATTTTACTATAGATTTGCTAGTATTTCAAATCTTGGAACATGTAACTCTTCTGTTCTTTACAATAATTTTAATTTTTAAATTACCATCTACTTTAGAAATGTGATGGTTTTTTAAGGAAAAATGTCTCTTTTTATACTTAGCCAACTATAATTCTCTATTAGTTATTTAAAAGAATTTTGTACTACACTGAGCATTATGGTAATGACATCTGTAGATGCAAGATTATGACTCTTTTTTCCCCTATTTTCAATTATTTACCCTGAGGATTCAATAAAACACTTCATAAAAGATTTGAACAAAACCATTTGTCAGCACTTCAACCTGCATTTACTCTAGTGCTGACATAAGAAGGAGAAGCGAAGGTGTCTGGAAGGGGACATTTGACTTTTCACCTACTTATTTTCCCTGGAGATAATATCCTCTAGAAGATGGGATGGGAGGGGGGAAATTCCTTTGAGCTGGAGTAGATTAGGGGTAGAATGACTTGGAAGATGGCCAATGAGTGCAGGAGAGTGGGGAACGGAAAGGGAGGGTTTGGGGGCTGGACGTCAGTGTTGGCTTCGATTGGAGTCAGGTTAGAATGTTGTGCTTAATAAACAGGAGTTTTTCTTCAAAGACTTTGTTTGAAATGCAATTTATTTGAGATGACCTCGAAACTCGACACCATTTGTTATTTTTGCTAGTTTCTTTACATGCCCTCTCTTACATTATTTATATGTTTCCTTTATGGAACATTTATGAATACAAATATAGCATGAAACATTAAATTAATTATAATAATGTTGCATTCGTGTATGTCCATTTCATTTACTGGAGGAGCTAAGGAAATAAACAATGTAGATAGATGCACTTTTTAAAAAAATGCTAAACAAGAGAACAAACATTTGTATATTAAGACCCAGAGGAGGGAGGGAGGAGAATTTTATGAATATCCAAATCTTTACACATTGTCAGTAAATGAGGCTGAATTGTTTTCATAGCATCAATTAAACAGTAACCTTTGGCATAATTCCTGAATGATTTTGAGTTAGATAAATGCAGAGTTTTCCTTCCTTCCTTCCTTCCTTCCTTCCTTCCTTCCTTCCTTCCTTCCTTCCTTCCTTCCTTCCTTCCTTCCTTCTTTCCTTCCTCCCTTCCTCCCTTCCTCCCTTCCCAAGTCTTGAATAGAAATCACTAGGTACCATAATAAACCAGATTGCATTAGCTATGGAGTTATTTATGATGTTATAAGATAATGAGAAGATGACATTTCAAAAGTGGAGGAGGGAAGATTTTTTAAAATTCTGTAAGAACAGTTCTTGAAGGGCTTTAGTCTCATTGGACTAATAAGAGATTGTTTTAAGCCCAATATCCAAATGAAGGACTTTCAGCATTAATGGAAGAAAAAAAATAGGATTTCATGGGTCATGAATTCTCTTTCCATTGTTTTCAATAGTTATGTTCTATTGTATGTATATGTTAGTGCTTGTTTGGTGTAGTTAAGGCATCATGCTAGGAACTGAGAATTCAAGTACTAGTTTAGGCACAAGGTCAGGTGGGTAACCTTGAGCCCGTCTTTCTCTCTTTCAGCCCTAGGAAGAAGGCAATGCCAAACTACTATTGAAATCTTGCCAAGAAAACAGGAACTAATGCAGGTAGCCACCAGGAATCAAAAATGACTTGATAGAACAAACATATACAGACACACAGAAAGTATATATACTCTAAATCCATCTCAATAAATATGTATATCATTTTATCCTATGGTGAACTGTTCAATAGTTCCCATTGCAAATATGAACTGAACTAATTTCAAGAGGATTTTGGCAATTTCTTGGGAAAACTTGAATTTCAAAGAAAATTCTAATATTTGACTTTATAATGATTTACTTAACAAGATACATTTTAAGTAAGTCATTATTATCATGACTGAAGTTTTGTATTGTTTTAAATAGTCATGTCTTGTGTACAGTGAAAAAGTTTAGATGTTGAAAAAATTAGAAAATTTGCATTTTGTTATTTATAATTTTTCTGCATATAGCTCTATTATTTTTAAACTTTGCTAGCATCAATAATAATAAAAATAATAATAATAATTTTATTTCTATACCGCCCTTCTCCCGAAGGACTCAGGGCGGTGTACAGCCTATTTAAAAACACAAACAAAACAATGATATAAAATTTAAAATAATTAAATAAATGGCTCAAATTTAAAACCCCAATAAATTTAAATACCCCAATTTAAAACTATTGTATTGATAGTCCGGCCTGGCGGAACAACAGGGTCTTCAATGCGCAGCGAAACACCCGGAGGTCAGATATCTTACGAATTTCCGGGGGCAGTTCATTCCACAGGGCTGGGGCTCCCACAGAGAAGGCCCTCCCCCTGGGCGTCGCCAGCCGACATAACTTGGCTGACGGCACCCTGAGGAGGCCCTCTCTGTGGGAACGAACTGGTCGGTGGGAGGCTATTGGTGGCAGAAGACGGTCTCGGAGGTACCCGGGTCCTATGCCATGGAGCGCTTTAAAGGTGGTAACCAACACCTTGAATCGCACCCGGAAGACCACCGGGAGCCAGTGCAGCTCGCGCATGAGGGGTGTCACATGGGCATAACGGGTTGCGCCCATAACCACCCGCGCGGCCGCATTCTGGACCAGTTGGAGCTTCCGAGTGCTCTTCAAGGGGAGCCCCATGTAGAGAGCATTACAATAGTCCAACCGGGAAGTAACAAGGGCATGAGTGACCGTGCGCAGGGCGTCCCGATCCAGAAAGGGCTGCAACTGGCGAATCAGGCGAACCTGATAAAAGGCCCCCCTGGCCACGGCCATCATATGCTCTTCTAAAGACAGCCGCGCATCCAGGAGGACACCCAGATTGCGAGCCCTCTCCGTGGGGGGCAAAGATTCACCCCCAATAGTCAGCGATGGCACCTGCTGACTATATCGGGGCGCCGGGAGCCACAGCCACTCGGTCTTGGAGGGGTTGAGTCTGAGCCTGTTCCTCCCCATCCAGGCCCGCACGGTCTCCAGGCAGCGGGACATCACATCAAGGGCATCGTTGGGGTGGTCTGGGGTGGAGATGTACAGCTGGGTATCGTCAGCGTACAGATGACACTTCACTCCAAAACCACGGATGATCTCACCCAGCGGCTTCACATAAATGTTGAACAGGAGGGGCGAGAGGACCGACCCCTGCGGCACTCCCCATGCGAGACGCCTCGAGGTCGACCTCTGCCCCCCTGCCAACACGAACTGCGAGCGGTCGGAGAGGAAGGAGGAGAACCACCGCAAAACGGTGCCCCCTATTCCTAACCCCCTCAACCGCTGCAGCATGATACCATGGTCGATGGTGTCAAAAGCCGCTGAGAGATCTAATAGGACTAGGACAGAGGAACAACCCCTGTCCCGAGCCCTCCAGAGATCATCCACCAACGCGACCAATGCCGTTTCTGTGCTGTACCCCTGCCTGAAGCCCGACTGGTACGGGTCTAGATAGATAGCTTCATCCAGGTGCCGGGGAAGTTGTCGTGCCACCACGCTCTCAACAACCTTCGCCACAAAACGAAGGTTGGAGACTGGACGATAGTTGGCTAATTCAGCCGGGTCCAGGGAAGGCTTCTTGAGGAGGGGCCTCACTACCGCCTCTTTCAAGGCAGCAGGAAAGGCACCCTCACCCAAAGAAGCACCTATAATCCCCTGGAGCCAGCCTCGTGTAACCTCCCGGGAGGCCAGTACCAACCAGGAGGGACATGGATCCAGTAAACATGTGGCCGCACTAAGTCTCCCCAAAATCCTGCTGAACTAAGATAGCTTTGCAAATATCCAGCAAGTGTGTGTGAGAGAGAGAGATTACACACACACACACACACACACACACACACACACACACACACGGATAGAAGTAAATATATTAAATCGTACAAAAGTCTTCATCACTTTTAAATGGAAACAGGGAATGTATCGCCCAATTTTTTAAAAAATTTTTTGATAAATGTGTTTTCACTATTGTATATGTAATAAATTATAACAAATTTTATAGCATGCATACTGAATAGTCCTAACAGTTAACCATGGGAGGCCCGCTTTGTAGTGAATCCAAGGAAGACAAGTAGCAGAAACAAACAAATGATGGATTTTCTTTTTGTTAAAGAGTAACAGAATAAATCTTAAATTATTTTTCTCCTAGTGACCCTTTGTAAGCAAATTACAAAGCAGAAAAGCAGATGTAGCAGAAAAGATGCAGCAGAAAAGCAGATGTAGATAGAAGGGTGACATTCTCCCAAACACTCTAAAAGGCTTTACACAGGTGATGAGACTTATTGAATAGCTACTCATATTGATATCCGAGAACACATTATATATCTCTAGCTCTTCTTAGCTCTCTCTGTAACTGGAAAGAAAATATTAATTATGCTTGAAACAGAGTAATGAAGTACTAGAAACTCCATAAAACCACCATCACATTTCTTAAAGCAATGCAAAAGTGTCTGATTGAATACCTCAAGTATGAAGTTATGAAGCAATTTGGTTCAAGAAGCAACATAACTGAATTGCCTTTAAATAGAATCACAGTCCTTTTAATTATATACACCTGTATTGTCAAACCGAATGAGAGCATTGCAATATTGAGTTTATGTGGAATATGGCAGTATAAAGTAGACATGTCAATAAATACACAAGTAAGATAAAGTCAGTATAATTTAAATATCTTTTTTAGTAACTGGAAATATGGTATTTGGTTTTTCCAAAGCTTTTGCAATTATTGCACTTTTTAATTGAACAATCCAACATATCTGGTTTCTGATAAGACTCAGATCAGTGCAGTCCTTACTAGTACATGAATTGAATTTATCCCCCCACCCAACTTTCCTTTATACTGAACATCATGAGTGGGTTTGATGATTCTTCACTAATGGACTTGATTAATTTGACATCATCAGTAAACTGTAGACTGTTCCTTGTTCATGTGTGTCCCCAGCTAGCTATGAAAAATGAAATAGCACAGTTTCCAATTCTGATTCTGATTCACCAAGTTAAGATTTAACTTGGTAACTTAACCAAGTTAAGTTTAATTACACTTATAATATTTTTCCTAATTTTAATCAATAACTGCTTAATAAACTACTATAACTGCTATGTTGACTGAAAACCATTTGGTAAGAATTTGAATAAAAAATTTGGAAATCCAAATCTATAATATCTACTGTACATTTCTATGGCTATGTTTGTTCAAAGAATTTATCAAAGAATTCCAGCCATTAATGAGATTAGTGTTTCCTTTTAATCCAGTATCTCAAACTCTGCTGAAAATATTGATCGGGGGATCACACTTATGTCCTCCACTGTAAAAAATGATGAAACAATTCATTAAGATTTGAAATAGTTCTTCTTTAGCAGAACCATGGCTTTCATAAGGCATTGTGTTGGTTCTGATATGTTTAAAAACAAATTTCCTTCCTCCCTCCCTCCCTCCCTTCCTTTTTCTTTCTTTCCATTATTAGCTCAGATTCATGTTGCCAAGATATATGCTCAGAATCACAATATAGTAGACATATAAACCAAATATAACCTGTAATTGTTCTGGTATTGATTTAAAGGAACATGGAGTGTACCAATTATCTACATAGTTGTTTCATCTTAGAAAGAAATCAGCATAAAATTAGCTTGGTCCAAATTAAATTAAATAGGAATTCATGTATTGATTTCAGTATGTTTTGGATACTGGTTACTTTGCTTTCTCTTAGTATGAATGTCTTTCATCAATATCAAAATCTAATGCTTGCATAATGTTTTCTGTACTACACTCATCTAGTTGCTGTCTTTAAAGCAATGTTTAAAGCAATCTTCTCAGGTCAGTCTGTATCCATGATTTTGGCTTAATTTCAGCCATGAGAATTCCTGAATGGTGTATTTGTGGTTTCATACCAATTATATAAAACTGGAGAAGGTTGGATGGGGAGGCACGAGGTCACACAGGAGTTTGTAGAGTATTTGTTTTTAAATTGGCCTTCCTCTTGTTTCATCACCACTCTCAGCTCTTGGACATAACGAGTCCCTTTTCTATTCTATTCTTCTATTGGAGAAAAGAAGAAGGATGCAATTTTAGTGGTGCATCATATAGATGTACAGAGCCATTTAAGCAGGTTGTTAGAATCTTTATAATATAGCACTTTGTGATTCCCAACCCTTTTTCCTTCTATAGTATGCTGCTTCTGTTCTTTTTATAACATAGTTAAGGATTAAGAAGTGTTACTTCTGAGAAGTGCTATTTTTCTCTTATATCCTACTGATTAACACATAGAAACTCAAATTTGACATATTAGCTTATCCCTTGATCACATTACCAAAGCAGCTGGATTAGTTCTCTTGGAGACAATCCTACGGAAGTAGTCTCAACAATATGATATCTTCTACGAGGGAAAATAAGACTCAAATAGTTATAGGGAAGAAGAATTTTGATGGTATTTTTTACTCTATCTGCCAAACCTGAGTACTTCTTATATTGGTGCAGCTTAACTTCCAGAATCCTCAACAGGGTCATTGGTGGAGAAGGTTGCATTAAGGCATTGTTGAAGAAAAGTGGCAACAAATAATACGTAAAATGTTATAAAGTTTAACCATCTATACGGAATTACAACATTAACATATAAATGGGTTCCTGGAAATGTAACTCTTGATGCATGATTTGGATTCTTTAGGTTCTTATGATTTTTGATGAAAGTCTCTTGGATTTTATATTTAAATAGATCTCTAGAGGTCTTCATTGAACATTAAAGTAACATAGCACACTTCCTGATACTGATATATTTTGCTGATTGTCAATGGGTCTTCAATATTTGAGACAAAAAATATTTTCCCATCCCTTTGTGGGGATTGTGTGGGTTGAACCTGCCTTTAACACCATTTAACTCCATTTTACCCAACAGGTTGTTTCTTAAAATGTCCAATTTGGGTAAAAATCAGAGGATTTGTTTGTGGATAAAGGATTTTCTAACAGATAGGCCACAGTCAGTAAGGATGGGATCTCACCATTCCTCTACTCTGATATTAAGCACAGGAGCCCCCCAGGATTGTGTGCTAAGCCCTTTCCTTTATTCCTTGTACACACATGACTGCATCCCATTGTATAACACCAACGCAATTATTAAATTTGCAGATGACACAACAGTGGTGGGGCTCATTAATAAGAACAATGAGTCTGCTTAAAGAAAGGAAGTACAAGAGCTGACATTGTGGTGCAAAGAAAATAATCTTACACTTAACACCCAAAAACCTAAAGAACTTATAATTGACTTCAGGTGGAAGAGAGATGTACATTTACCATTGTACATAAATGGTGAGGAGGTAGAGAGGGTTGGTAATTTTAAATTTCTGGACATTTATATCTTGAAGGACCTCTCATGAACTATGAATGTTGACATGCTTTTGAAGAAGGCTGTACTTCCTGAGAATGCTCAGGAAGATAAATCTATCTCAACATCTACTTCTGTCCTACTATCGCAGCACAATTGAGAGTGTCCTGACATACAGCATTCTTGCATGGTATGGGAGCAGCTCTGTAGCGGACAAAAAAGCTCTACAGAGAATCATTAAAACTGCCTAGAATATCATCCGACTCCAGCTACCAGCCCTGGACAACATCTTCGAATTTCACTGTTTGAGAAAGTTGCATAACATTCTCAGAGACTCTTCCCATCCTGCTTACAATCTTTTTGGACTGTTGCCTTCTGGCAGGAGATACAGAACAATTAAAACTTGGACCACACATTTTCTGAATAGTTTTTATCCCAGAACTATAATTGCACTCAACAATGAACTAAAGGGCCATCATCAGTGAGCTGTTGTACAGCATTACTTGGTCTGTTGTTTGAGTGGTTTAGGCTTAGGGAATTGTGGTGGGTGGGAGTGTGTTTGGGGATTGTTATGTGTGTTGGACCTGGTCTTTGGGTGTTAAGTGAATTTCATTGTATGGATATACTGTGTATACACATACAATGACAATAAAGTTGTTGTTGTTATGTTGTTGTTGTTGTTGTTATTTTGCATGAGAAGATTATGCTCTACCATTCAGCTATTCATCCTTCCCAAAATGTCACCTAATATTGCTTTAAACGACATCAAAGCTAGGGATGAAAAGTACAACATGATGAAGGCTTGAATCATTATATTGTTTTCCAGTTAATAATGTTACAGAAAGTAATTATATGATTTAGACATTTTCTTCATATCATAATTACCGTGTTTCCTCAAAAATAAGTCTTTTTTTTTTGTCTTATATTTTTTTGAACCCTGAAATAAGTGCTTGGCCTTATTGTCATGTGCTCAAAAGCCCAATTGGGTTTATTATCAGGGGATGTCTTATTTTGGGGAAAACAGGGTACACAACTGGAAGAAATCTTACTATAACTATTGCCATAGTGCTAAATTGGACCAAATTTACTTTTACCTATGATGCATTTCACAAGATGTTTCCAGATTTGGGCTCTAAATCAGGAATGTCAAATGCTGTGTCATCATGGCGGTGTCACATGATGTATTGGGATTTTTTCCCCCTTCACTAAACTGGGCATGGGTGTGGCCTGCACATGACCCAACTGGCCAGCAGGCCAGGAGTTTGACACCCCTACTCTAAATGAACTGAGCATGTTGTCATCTATCTCTCACTTCGGAAGTCATTAGTCTCTATAACCTAGCAGGCCAACATGTGTCAGAACAGACATTTTTTTAGAAGAAACTCCATGCTTCTGGAGAAAATGGAAATACAACTATGTACAGTAGCATTGCTAGGACAAACAATGACAGTGTAGTCAGATGATCAATTTATGTATGAAGCAAAATGACAATAAATGACAAAAGGACTCCCAGAAATGTACATACTAAATGAAATAAATTGTATTGCATTTGTAGACAAAAGGGAAGTAGAAGAAATAACAGATTTATCTATATCTATTGTCTATCTACAGTATCTGTCTGTCTGTCTGTCTGTCTGTCTGTCTGTCTATATCAGCTTTCTTTTTATAAACATCTGACTTCTCTTTTCTGAAATGGCTCAGCCCCTACTACTGTCAGTCTGCAGCGAGAATGCTTTTCTCCTCTTGTCAGAAGTTGGAGCTGTATCAATGGGGGAAAAAATTGATGATAATCAATTCAGAAGACATTTCAAGACATGAACCCAATTAACCTGCCTGTTGCAATCTTCATGTTATTTTTTCCCCCCGCAAAGCTTGTTATTCATTTAAACTATGGCACTAGCTTTAAAATTTTGAGAAGGAGTGGCTTTTAATAGATTATTCTCAGTCCTAACTCTTCATTGACATTCACAATGGAATGCTTCACAGCCCCTTTAATAAAGAGGAAAGCAAAGAACACGTATATGTTAAAATTCATTTTATGTTCCCTCATTAACCTAGACATTAATGGTATTTTAATTTGTTGTTACACCAAAGTTTTACACTTCATTACATGTCTGTGCCAATAGTTATGGCCTGTATTGATTTTCTGTCTTTTTAGGTATTCAGGAGTTCTTCAAGACTTGTCTCTTACTGGATTGTTTTTCTCACCCTAAGATGACATTATTAAGCTCTGGAAAACATGGTAGAGATTGTTTTAATTTGCTGTTCCTTTACCTTCTTTACCACCTTAGGAGTTAATAGTCAGATTGATAGAAGTTTACTCCATTCATTTTCAATGTCATTTCAATGTCCTTCCTTTTCCAACAGGTCTTAAACTCAGTCAGTGATTAATTTCTTTATATTGTACAACTAAAATGGCCAGGTGAGAGTTGTATATCCATCTTATACAGACTCATACCTTTTTAGCAACTCTTTGCATATGTTTCTGAAACTGTTCTTTATTTGCCAGTACTCCTGTAACCTGATCTATTCACATGTAGTTGATCAACTAGGCACATATATAGACATGCTTTCATTTTTGTTAATATTCTAATTTGGAGGTTCACAATTTGAGTTCTCAGAGCCAAATACAAAACATAAAAACTTTGAATGCAATCTCAGAAGTGCTCCTAAATTTGCTATCAATTTAAAAAGTTCAATATGCTAGCAAGAAGAAATGATTGCATAATAACATGTCATCTATAATTAATTTAGTTTACAGTAAGTGTCACTGTCTATATGTTTGTTCAGACCCCACCTGAATGCTGAACCTTGTATATGACTCAAAGGCCAAGTTGTACAGTCCTATCCTAGTACATAGCTCACCTGTGAATGCAATGTGGATGGGCTACATCTGGATTTGAATGTAGTTGTGAGTGCATACATAAAAGTAAAGCTAGAAAAATCCAACAACCTTGCTGAATAGAGATGATGAGTAGGCAAAGAACCATGAGGATAGGGCAAGTTAAGTTACTTGATTCTAATTGGAAATAGGCTAGGCCAGTGGTGAGATTCAGCCGGTTAGCACCAGTTCAAGAAACCGGTTGTTAAATTAAACCCCTCACCCACCCACTATCAAAGTGGATCCTGGGAGCTGCACTGCAATGGAGAAATGGGCAATAGAGCAACTGGCATGAGGAAAGGAGAAGGCTGCTTTCCCTCTTTCTTCTCCCTGCTCTTCCTCCTTCCCTTGTGCTGACAGCTCTATTTCCCGTTTCTCCATTGCAGCGCAGTGCCCAGGATCCACTTTGCTAATGGGTGTGTGTGTGTGTAATTTAACAATCGGTTCACTCAGAGTCAGGTTAGCCATTGCAGGTGGCTTGTCCTGAATGTGCGGCGAAGCTGGAGGATGGGCCACACCTCCCACGACAGCCAACCTGACCCTGGGCAAACCAGTTGTTAAATTATTTGAATCCCACCACTGGGCTGGGCTGCATTCGTCTCCTTGCTTCCAATCAAACTGAAGGACAGTTTTTTGGGGTTCTTTGCATTTTGATATAATAATGAGGTAACATTTCAAAAATAATTATGATCAGCTACTGAAGAGATTTTTTTGTAAGGGGAGAAATGCAGCAAGAAAAAGAGGATGATTTGCTTGGAACATTCACACATAAGTGAACACATTTCTTTTACAGGAAAGAAAAAGTTATGCAGTGCTACTTGTCTCTCTGGGTGAGTGAATTTCCTTCAGAATGCCAGCAAACTTGCAAAACACTTTTGCTTGGTGCTGATTTTTTTCAGAGTTCTCAATTAGCTGTTTTTCTCGCACATGAAATTGGAACATTACAAAACTCTAAGCCTACTGTTTCTTATTTCTGAATTTTATTCAGAGCATTGTATTGAGCCTCTCCACTTCTATGCTGTGTTGAGAAAACTGCCACATTAAAAAAAAGAAGCAAGTTAGAAGCACAGCTTCCAGTAAAGAGAGCCTTCACCAACCCGATTCCCTCCAACTGTAGGGCTAAAATTTTCATCAGCCCTGGGTGCTACAAAGATCTTTAGCTATTTCTTTTTAAATGGTAGCTTAGCAGTATTCAATGCTTTTAACTGTAGAAATTATTATTGCATTTAATATTGATCAATATGATTGAGGCAGCAAAATTTATTTCAAACAATCCCAAGTCTTTTGAAAGGAATATTTCCATTGAAATAATAATTCTTTCATTTCTCAGTTAATTCTAATGAACAATTCGAGAGTAGCAGTCCATTATTTAGCATTCAATTAATTGAAGAAACACCTGCCTAAAAGAAACTTTGAATCAGAGAGAGGATTCTTGAGTACGAAAGAATTTGTAAAATTAAACCTGATTTCCATGAATCGTGTTTTTTTCAATTTTTGACAAAAGGGTTGTTTTTTTTCCCCGTATCTAAGTTCAGAAAGAAAAATAAAAAGCACCTGGAAACAGCTTTTGGCAATTTAGCGCCATTGAAAGCTCATTCTTTCACCCAACCTTTTAAATTTCATTTTTGAAGATAAATATCATGATGCAGTTTTATGAGTTTATGACTTGAAAATTACTGCGGATTCCCTGCCTTGAATATGTATGAATATTTGTTTGTTTTCATACTTCAACATCCTCTTTGGGGGGGCAACTAGGGATGGTACTCTTTGCATGTCATCAAAGCAAATGCAATGCAGAACACCACACATTCTCTCACTCACTGCTGCTTCTCCAAACGGAGGACCGTCTTTTCAGATATCTAGAAGGTTTTGTGCTCCACAGAACAGACCATAGAAAGCAAAACAGCCCCTCACTGCCAACTGGATGCTGGTTTTATCCGATATAACATTAACCTGTACAGTTACAGCCACTACAGTGAAAAAGTTGGCAGTGAGGTGCTGTTTCGCTTCCTAAGGTCTGTTCTGTGGAGCATGAAACCTTCTAGATATCTGAAAAGACAGTCCTCCAGAATATGATTTTTGTAATCATAATCAAAGCATTAGGTTATTAATATTGTTAGTATTATTTATATTTGTTCTAATTAGCCAAGGTGGATAGCATTAAAATGAAATATTATACATTGATGTGCAAAATAAACATGTCCAATGCATAGGAGAAAACTGATTCAACTACTTTGTAGGAATGCAGTAATTACATCTATTTAAAAAAAAAGGATGGGGGGTTAAAAAAAACATGCTGGAACATATTTTAATATGAGGGCACTCTCCATGAGGTAGATTGATTTGAGAGTGATTGATCCAGCAGGACTGTGCAAGTTCCACAGCCAACAAAAAACTGAAACATGTGTCTCGGCATTCTCATTCCAATCCTTTACACTGAGATAAAATTTATACTTTGCCATTTAGCTCCTTTAAAAAAAAAATTAAAGACTTTCTCAACGTTATGTCAGGTACAAAGTTATTTCCAGAGGTGTATTGATGTTGAGCATAACTGGTGCACACCCCAGTTTAGAATGCTTGAATATTCTCCACATAATTTAAAATCTATTTCTCTAGGGACATAAAAAGCAGCCATGGCCATATTAATTTATTAAAAAGGCAAAAAGAATGTGTAAGCTTTCATGTTTCAAGAACAACCTAGGGTTTCTGCATCAAGGTATCTCTCCTATACAGACTTTTACCCTCCAAATATAGAACCTTGGGCACATTTTGAAATACCTGAAAAAGCCTTTTGGGGAAATACGAATTCTCCATTCTATTGATTCATGGCATCAGTGTCTAACAGCTCCTACACTGCAAAGGGATGGCTCAAGATTAAGGGAGTCGCCCAGCGTGATCCTCTGCTTCAACTCTTCAAAGCAAGAATAGGAAAAGGGCTCCATATGGTTTTTCATAGTTGGACATAGTTCACTACTTTTGCAAAATGGATTATCTTCCACTGCAGCGCTAGAAGCAATTGATTAATAATGCTATAGATTGTTTTTTTTCCCTCTGTTTGGCAGTTCCTTACTGTTTCTCTTTCCCTTTCTCTAAGAAGTAGATTCTTTTCCCCCTTTAATTACATTAATGTTAAGAAAAGGAACAAAATATCCTGGGGATTCTTGTCGTTATGTTAATATATCAACTGACTGTGAAGAAAAATAGTTAGCTATCCATCACAGTGTACTTGAAAAGAAGTTTGGACAATTATGTATTCAGGCTTTGTGTTCTGGTCCATTTCCTATACTCTTCTCACGTCACTTGTTTCAGGAGAACATTTTTCACTAAAACTCTCATTGTGGTACATTTCACGCCACATTTCTCTCATAAAGCATTATCACTGAAAACAGAGAGAACATATGCTTTAAAAGAAGCCTTTATTCTTTTAATTTCTGTTGAATTGCAGATGTCATTTTTTTTCCTTAATGAAAATAATGTTGTAATACAAAGAATTCTATACTCACATATTTTATGATCAATTTAACATGGCAGCAAGAATTTAATGCTAATTTCTCAATGCCACTTTCCTTTTATTTATTTATTTATTTTATTTATTTATTTTATTAAATTTCTATACCGCCCTTCTCCCGAAGGACTCAGGGCGGTGAACAGCCAAAAGATAAAACACAGAGATACAAAATTTAAAATAGATTAAAACAGATTAAACAATTTGGCTAAATTTTAAAAATATCCCATAATTAAACAAATTAAAATTAGTGTTTAAAATTTAAATTTTAAAATTTTAAAAGGGAGAAGATTTAGGCCAGGCCAGCTTGATGAAATAAAAACATTTTAAGCGTGCGATGGAAGGTGCAGACATAAAGGCTTTGTAAAACTGCAAACATTGTTTATCCTCAATAGTGGTATTTTAGTTCAACCTAAGAGTGAATTGCCAATGGAAAATACCAGAATAATGATCTTCCAGCATCCTTTAGGAATATTCAGCCCTTTATTTGACACAATAATTTAATTTCTATTTTGCCACTATTCTCGGTGTGCACATGTGAAGTTGCCTACGAATCTGATCTGGGCAACAATTAGTTAAGCAGGTTACAATTTTATTTAAACTTGCAAGAGCATTGCATTTAATGTAATTGTATTTAATGGTAAATGTATTGTATTTAAACTCTATAATTAGAGATTATAGAGATGAGCAAATTATAGAGATATACAGTAAAGTTTAGCAATTAGCTGGCTTTCTTCTACTAGGAATAGGTTAAAAGAGCCTGTGATACCTGGAAGAAAAGCAGAGGGCAATTAATTTAGATTATAATTGTTTTAGACAAAGAGGAGGCAGAAAATTAAACCAAGAAGAGATATTTAACTCTTTGTCCATACTTGTCCCTTTATGGTCAGTAAGCCACGAAGTATTAAAGAATCAAAATAATTGGACTCAGATTTCGAAAACTCACTCCTCCCCCCCAAAAAAGAAAAGATTTATCTCTAGTCTTTCATTCAGAAGCTCAAGGTGCTGTAAATAGCACTTCCTCTAATTTTCCACACAGCAATCAAATCTAATAAATAAATTTCTGTGGGGAAAGCTCTTTTCCTCTGTTATTAAACAAGCAGCATCTAATTTCATTTTAGGCATATTCCTTAGCAGAGTAATATACTGATACACAACCCAATGTATTACCTCATCTTCTTTTACCCTTTTAAGAACTAGAAAAGAGGGTGAAGGCTTAACCTGAGATCTAAAATACAGGGTAAGTGGATTGTTTTTTTTCTTAATATTAATTATGCAGTCTAAAGCTGCTCTAACCACATAAATACTGTATTCTCAAGAGGTACTTTTAGTTGTTTGTCTTACCTTCTCTGGGTTTCTAAGTAGTTTTAACTACTACTATTTTGAATTAAGAAAGATATTAAAGATTCTGGCCAACAATTTCCTTGGGTCAGTCAGGTTTGCAAATGACTTTACTGGCCTGCTAAAACCTCTGACCTTCCATTGTTTTCTCTCTGAGTAATCATTTATGTATGGTAGATTTATGCTATTCTATACTTCTTTTCAGCATTCTTCTTTGGCCTATGCCCTGTTCCACTTCAGAATGTTTCAAACTCCTCTTGAACCAACATCTCAGGAGTTGGTACTGGAGTTTCAGTAGTATAATAGTATCAAATCCATTTCAGGATGATCATCAAGCCATTTGCTTTCATTAAACCAGCAGCCAATCTTCAATAGGCAAAACTATTTAGTTTATCTTACTTATCAGAATACTCACTCCCAGTTACAATCTCTTCCCTGATCCTTTTTAAAGGAATTCCTCTGGCATTTCAAAACTCCACTTCTGATGCCAGTTGATAACCTATGAGCTTCTTTTGTCTTATTGGAAACTAAACTAACTTCTAATCTCTTAATAGCACAAAGCAATGTGTTACAATAGGTCACCATTTGGCAGCACAAAGGCAAAAGATAAGTTGGGCAGAGAAAGAATAACTGACCTAGCTTCTGGGGCTGGAGAGGACGACCTTCGTCTTCCTGCTCCTAATGGAACATATTAAGCATTGGATCACATTTTCTCTAAGGAATGGATATTCAAAAAGTGATGATTCTTTATCATCTAATTTCTTAAACATTCATGAAGAAGAAAACATTTATGGCAATATCTACATGTTGAGCAAAACTAAGACAAGTAAGCTCTTTAGCACTTCATGCTAAGATTAGCAATAGTGGCCTAATTATATTAAAGCAGTAGAGCTGTGCTGTCAGAAGACTTTTTACTATTATTACTGTGGCAGTGATGGTGGAGAAATAGCTAACATTCCCAGTGTCCCTCATCACTGATTTCCACTATTGCTTTATTATGACTACATATAAAACAAAAAGCTAAAATAATTTAATCCTTTGCCCTCAGTTGTAACTGTTTACTTCCTAAATAATCTATAAAACTTAATAAAAATGTTTTTGCTGCATTTTTAAAATATTTATTTATTGTACCATGCTTTTTTTTTTTTTACAAATAACTCAAGGCAGTAAAAAATATCCAACTGATCTTCCTTCACTCATTTTCCCCACAACAACAACCTTGTGAGGTGAGTTGGGCTCAGAGCAGTGACTGGTCCAAGGTTACCGAGGTGGCTTTCATGGCAAAGGCAGAACTAGAACTCACAGTCTCCCACTTTCTAGCCTGGTGCCTTAATCACCAGACCAAACTGCCCAACCACAGATATTTCAGATCTTTAATCTTTTTTTTCTTCTTCTTCATGGTTAAGTTCAGAGCATTTTATTTAGTTTCTTGCATATGGTGTGTGTATTACATATCATTTCATACTATTATCACAGAAATACGTGAAATCAGTGTTGATATAATTTTCTAGCACCTTTTATGAGGCTTCCCAAGATGTTGTTGTAGACTATTTGCAAATAAGTGAAACATTTTCTAAAATTGTTGCATTCTTGGATACTAAAAAGAGCACATGAAGCTGATAGAGCAGGTATTTCCCAACCCATGGGCTATGAGCCACATGCAGCCCTGGACAGCTAGTTAATATGGCCCCACGAAATAAAAAATATTAAAAAATAAAGGAAGTTTGTTATTTATATACATTAACTATATTATATGTTTTATATGTAGCTCAATCTTCAGGGAAGCCAAATGATTGGACAACCATGTTATAAAGCATGTCCCTGAAGTTTTGAGTATGTAAATATTAACTACTTCCACTATTGTAATATATAACTCAATATTCTTCAACAAGTAGTAATATGCTTCTTTTTTGGTTAATTGTATCCACATGTTACAGAAAAGAGTATTGTAGAGTACACTTATTGTGAGACTCAAGTTGATGTTGTTTTCTCCCCATGTTACTTTTTCCAACCTAAAATGGCTTTCATCTTGCATTCCCTTTTCACTTCATTAGTTTTCTGGATACTGCCAAGTGTATGCTTTTTTTTTCTGCCATACTTTCCTGAATTGCATGTACAATGCCAAGTTATAATACTGGAGTTGGTTTTGAGCTTGCTGTATCTGAATCCTTGAGAGATTTGCAAAGCAGATTCTCAGCCCTTGTAAAATGTATTCCTGTCAAAATTGTGGTTGAATTTGCTTTGTCCCTATTCTGCTTCCCAAATCAACTTTATTTCCTCCATTTTATCTTCCTCCCATTTCCTGAGTTTTAGGGATGGCATCATATACAATATCTTACTGAAAAATATTCCCATCTCTTCTCAAATTTTATTTGTGTACCTACATTTTTTAGAATGTCTTGTCTTTTGTGTTCTGCAATCTAGTTATTTAACTTACAACTTTAATCTTTCCTGCCTTGCACACAATTTCCTTTTATAGGACAAACTCAAATGAAATGCCAATTCTCTCAGACTGATACAATGGAGTCAGCAATAACAACAACACAGATTTCATATATAACGTGAGCTTTGGAATCAGTTATAATATCTGCCACTAACACTACATCTGTTTGAAAATTAGTAAGGTGAGGGGCAGAAATATCAACTAGTTCAGATTTCAGTTGGTTCAAATTCTTTGGACTTTTGGAAATGCCATCAACTTTGAACATCTTCATTTCAAAATCTGTATTGCATAGATTTCCAATCAATAATTAAACACAAAATTAAGCAAGGCTATAAAATATCTTGTGATTCTTTAAAGCTTCCAGAATATAAATTTGTAATTCCTTGAGATGCCAAGGTAAGCATATTCTTCTTTTGCAGCTAGGTACATTCCATAAACCATAAAGACAGGTTTTCAAGCCTTGTTTTAAATCAAAGCCACATTTGTTCACTCATTTGCCAATAATATAGGATATAATCTCATTGCATTAGAATAGAGGTGTCAAACTCAAGGTCTATGGGCCAGATGTGGACCACGGGGTGCTTAAATATAGCCTGTGGGGCCAGCCTGAAGATAGCAAAGGACTGGCCCATGGTGCCTCTGATAGCCAAAATGGGGCATGGGGGTGCATGTACCCCCCATGCCCCATTTTGGCCAGCAAGGTGGTGCAGGAGGCATCTGTCCCATCTCCCCCCTGGCCAGCCCACAGAGAACGATAATGCTGATCTGGCCCTCGAAGAAATCCAGTTTAACACCCCTGCATTAGACATTCCTGCAGAGTTGTAACACAATTTTTTAGCTATCAATTTTTGGGTTAATATAACAGACTAAATATTCAGAACATTATTTATTTGTTTATACTGTATACTTGTTTATACTATGCACATACTTCCTGTTGTTTTTCTTTTGTTCTTGTTTGCAGAGCTGAACACTTATATTCTGGAGAGATAATGTTGTGATGGGGTTGGCATATTTAATGGCCTCAGGGTGAGGCAAGCATTCTGAAGCCATGTCTGTGGGTGGATATTATATGGTTACATTATTGTCAAAGGATGTGTTAAACCAGGTTTTATGCATGAGCCCTGCCTGTCCCCAGATACACTTGTTATTCCATTTGGAAGTACTGATTTGGATTTCGTCACTTCTCCCCCTCCCCCACATTTTCAGTAGAGGAGAAATTGTAATTTTAGCCTGTAGCAACAATAATATGATTTTTAAGACATTAAAAATAGTTATAGGATGTCAAGTTAGAACAGGTTTCATAAAGGGCAGTGAGGATGACAAGAGATTAAAATATATGGCCTACAAAGACAACGTAAAGAAGCTTTGTCCATTGCACAGTTTTCACTCCTAATAGTGTCTAAGTATTGCAGTCAACCATTGTGAAAAAATAAGAGTAATGAGGCTATGTTTTATGCATCTTCAGAGATAGTTGGTAATGCCAGGAAGATACAATAAGTCACTGGTGGAGAAATGACCTGAAAATGTTTAGCCTTGAGAAGAGAAGATTAAAGGGGGATACAATACCACTTTTCAAGCATCTGAAAGGAAATCATAGAAAAGAAGGTTTAGGCTTTTTTTCTATCATTTCAGAGGTAGGGCTTTAAATTTCAGAAAAGAAAATTCTACCTGAACATAAGAAAAAACTTCACAGCAGAATATCAATTCAACAAGAAAACCTAGAAAGCTGGTGGGTTCCCTTCATTGGCAGTGTTCATCTTTCTGCAATGCTTTAAATTGAAATTTTGTACTGAGAAGAGATTGGACTAAATGGCCTAAATGATTCTATAGTTCTTCTTATCAAGAGTATCTCTTTAGGCAGGCTACTTTCAGAGGATAAAGGGGAACAAGTGACTCTGAATATGAAGAACCATTCCAACTGAGAGGAGATAGTCAAGTCTTAATGAGCTTAGATGCCAGAGAGAGGTCAGAACAATAGCATTTATACTATAGAGTTCCTAACACAGGAAGTAAAACATTCTACTGGCTATATTTGCCCTTGTTTCAATATTGGAAGTATATAAAAGATAAGGAACCTACTTTAACAGTTAATTGGCTACAATTAATTGGTTACTTGGTAAGAAGCCCAATTATTAGATTTTTAAAAATGGTACATAACTGTCAAAGTTCTCCACTATTTCTTTCACATATTTCACTTTTAAATTCTAGTTTCAAAAATGGATTAAAATTCAATTTACACTTTAAAGCTGTAAGTTCGTGTGGCTTTTGAAAACTGTGAGAACCACCTACATTCTTTTTATGCTCTTTTGTTTAATTTACACATTAATTATATATTATTTTACCACTTAATAATAAATGTCACAATCTCAATAATTTCCAAAGAAATTATGACATATGTTAATATAAGAAAAGTTAACTTGCTTCATTGTTATGCTTGCTGGATCACTTTTTCAGAGTCTAGATTTTCTCCTTGCTTTTAAACAATTGAAGCAGAGATTAGCAAAAATTCTTCTTTCTTTGTGCGTCTTCTGACTTTTAAGGGTAGGGTTATCTGTCTTTTAAGAATACACATGCCCAGAGAGTAATTATATATATATATATATATATATATATATATATATATATATATATATATATATATATATATATATATATATATATATAGTGTGTGTGTGTGTGTGTGTGTGTGTGTATATATATGTATGTATGTATGTATGTATGTATGTATGTATGTATGTATATATGTATTCACATATACATTTTGAAAATATGGGTTTTTTAAAATCACCCAGTGGAATTGAATGAAATTAACATAATGAAAATCTCCTAATTGTGGAATAAACAATTAGACTTTTTTATATTGTCTAGAGTAGGGGTGTCAAACTCATGGCACGTGGGCTGGATGCCTCACACACTGGCCACCCCCAACCCTGGTATAGGGAAAAGTTGTGATACATCACGTGACGATGTGACAACACGAATTTGACACTCTTGGTCTAGACCAGGGGTCTTCAAACTTGGCAGCTTTAAGACTTGTGGACTTCAACTCCCAGAATTCTCCAGTCAGCTGGCTGGAAAATTCTGGGAGTTGAAGTCCACAAGTCTTAAAGCTGCCAAGTTTGAAGATCTCTGGTCTAGACAATGTTATTGTCTTAACTTCTATAGCAAGAGTGTCAATGTTAGGTATATTTAACCATGTTGAAAACACTTAATATTATTTTGGACAACTTTGAGAAAGAAATATCCCTCACACACAGGTGAATTAATAGGTATTTGTTTGCAGCAATTAAATTTTAATTGGGTACAGAAAGGGATTTTCCAAGCACCACCTATTAACTGAGACTTTTTCCAGTATACAGTAAGTTAATTTCTTCTGTTACATATGCCCAATGATGCCCTTGATGTGATGTTTCGCTGCCTGGAGGCCGTGCAGGTCTGGATGGGGAAAAATAGCCTCAGACTCAACCCTGCCAAGACCGAGTGGCTGTGGCTCCCGGCGTCCCGATATAGTCAGCTGGTGCCATCGCTGACTATTGGGGGTGAATCTTTGCCCCCCACAGAGAGGGCTTATAATCTGGGTATCTCCTGGATGCACGGCTGTCTTTAGAAGAGCATATGATGGCCGTGGTCAGGGGGGCTTTTTATTAGGTTTGCCTAATTCACCAGTTGCAGCCCTTTCTGGACCGGGATGCCTTGTGCACAGTCACTCATGCCCTGGTCACCTCCCGGCTGGACTACTGTAATGCTCTCTACATGGGGCTCCCCTTGAAGAGTACTCAGAGGCTCCAACTGGTCCAGAATGCGGCTGTGCAGGTGGTTATGGGCGCAACTCGTTGTGCCCACGTGACACCTCTCCTGCACGAGCTGCACTGCCTCCCAGTGGTCTTCTGGGTGCGATTCAAGGTGTTGGTCCATGGCTTAGGACCCAGGTACCTTCTGCCACCAGTAGCCTCCCACCAGCCAGTCCGCTCCCACAGAGAGGGGCTCCTCAGGGTGCCATTGGCCAAGGTATGTCGGCTGGCGACACCCAGGGGGAGGGCCTTCTCTGTGGGAGCTCCTGCCCTGTGGAATGAACTGCCCCCGGAATTGCGCAAGATCTCCGACCTCGGTGTATTTCGCTGTGCCCTCAAGACCCTGCTGTTTCGCCAGGCCGGGCTATCAATGTAAAGGATTTTTAATTGGGTGTTTTAAATTTTTGGGTTTTAATTTGGCCGAAATTATTTAATAATTTTAATTATTTTTTTTAATTTGATGTCTGTATATTTTTGTGTTTTTAATAGGCTGTACACCGCCCTGAGTCCTTCGGGAAAAGGGCGGTATAGAAATAACATTATTATTATTATTATTATTATTATTATTATTATTATTATTATTATTATTATTATTATTATTATTATTATTATTGCAGTAATGAAGAACAAGATAATAATAATAATAATAATAATAATATATTGTTTTGTTTCGTCATTTCCAGGACATGTTGGTTTTTATATCTTAAATTAATGGAAAACATGAAAGAATACATTTGAATTCCCAAAATTGATTTTGCTCAATATAGTTTAAAATAGTACCTAATGCAGCTGATTGTTTATCAATCAAAATTTGTCTAATAAACATACTGTATGCATACAAATGTACAGAGGTGACTTAGTACCTGACATATTTCAAGTAATACAACTGGGGTTCTAAGGTAGTATAGCAAACCATCTATAACAAAGATGGTTTTTCTTTGAAAGAATTGACACAAAGTCATCCCTGAGGATATATAATATTTGAAATGTGTTGAGCAATAAATGATCTGTCTTCATCTTTGAAATCTCCTTCCCTTTCATTCATGTACTAGTGCTTTTCCTCCACACAAATACTATGTTATACCCTTTTTGGTGAACTGAAAGAACATATAAACTTCTTATATGTGAACAAGGATAGATAAGGTAGACTAGAAAAGCTTTGTATGAATTCCAGAATCTTGGCAGTGATGTGGCATTTTTATATGGCACCATCTCTCAAAATCTCATCAATATGTTTTGAAGGCAGATATGAGACATTAATTATCAATTGCAAACCATTTTATTCTCCACGAGAGTTCTCCTCATTTCTCCTAATTGCTGTGTATGTTTCTCCACAAACTTGTGTAAACAATGCATTATGAACTCTAGTTATCCAGATTACTTGGGCTGAAGTTAAATACCCAGATTCACTTCCCATTGTTTTAGGAGATTTTAACAAAGCTAACTTAAGGAAAGAGCTACCAAAATATTTTCAGCATGTCAATTGTCTCACAAAAGGCAAGAATACTTTAGATCATTGCTACACAACATTAAAAGATGCTTATCAGTCTTTACTATGAGCAGCTGTGGGATACACTGATCATTGCATGATTCACCTTGTACCTGCTTACAGACAAAGACTTAAAACCACAAAACCAACAATTAAATCAATTATCCTTGATATATGAATAAAATACAAAAAAGTCATTCCTAAACTTTCATTTTAGGTTGTTCAATTCTAACATAATTTGAATTTTGTTAACCTCATCCTGGATTCTCTTTCTATGTCACTAAAGGACAGAAGTATTAGGAGTGCTATTTGTCTTCAAGAAAAGACTATTCACTTTTGCAATAATCTTGAGAGGTGAAGACTTTTTCTCAAATGTTTTTTGGAAAATGTGAAAAGTTATCTCCCAAATGAAGATGTTAATATTTGCATTAATTAGTGGAAAGCACTGAAAAATAAATAATAAACTTTGATATAATAAATCATAAGATTTGCATTCATCAGATTTCAGTCCATTGACTTTTAGATGATCATTTAGAAACTTCTCTTTGGTCAGGGCTTGAGGAGAGACTTGACATTCCTATTATAAATAAAATGAAGGAAAATGAACACATTACTTGCTCCTGACATCTTGGTTCCTCTATTCCCTTTCCTCCATCTCTGTATGAAATCTATTTATTATGTGTGCTTAAATGGAAGATATTTTTTTTTTGCTTCTATTTTATGACACATCAGTGCAACCCTTAAAATAATGATGAAGGTTGTGAGAATTACTTGAAACTCTGGCTTTATATTTTTTAATTTTTCAGAATGACTATAGTTTCTTCTTTGTAGTCTACTTTTGCATATGGACATTTATATATGAAAATTACAACCACTCAATTATTTACCTCTGTGGAAATCCAAGGACATTTTTGGAAATCACAAAACATTTATGCATAATATAAGCATTCTTGAATGTAGTCATTCTAGAGGTGGATGGTTTTATTTGCAACTTGGCCATTTCCTTCCATTCCTTTCTGTCTGTCATACCTTTGGCCAAAGACAAACCACCAGCAATGTAGAAGAAATCATAATTTGGCTTAACATAAGCAAATGGATGCACTTTTTAAAAAATATCTTAGATACTTTCTTTTTTGTAAATAATTTGAGCTATGGTGTGGATGTGTATCAGTTAATATGGCTTTAGGTGTGATGACAGACTGGGTGCAATATGTCACCCCATTCCTGGATGGGGTGCCTGGATAAGGAGAGATCCCTTCTTTACTCATTACTCCCTATGTATCCCTTCTAAAGCTGTGTGCACAGTGGAAGAGGATGACTGTGTCATATAAAAGGAGTGTACAATCATCAGTAAAGGGTATATAACTATGTTCTTCTGCTAGCTCAAAGTCCTCCAAATAAGCTCAAAGTCAATATGGTTTTATTTGAACAACCATAATAAGAGGGATTTATAAATATGGATGCTGCCTCACTAGAAATATTCATATCCAAAAATATTTGTGCTACATATTGAAACATGAAGCTTTCAGAAAATAGTCTGATGCTTTGGGCAGAAAATTATGTAGACCATAAAGTAAATAACAGTTCAAAATTTTATATTAACTTGATTAAGATAAAACTGAAAAAGACACCACACAGGTCCATGTGGATAACTCAGATGAGTGTTGTCATGCTTCTCATTTGCAAATGCTAACAAACCACAAGGCTTCCAGGGTTTTTGAAAACATTGTCTGCAATTGTAAATGCTAATTTATTTTGGAATCATCTGCAGTGAGCAGTTTACCAATAAATGGCTTCATAAAAATCACAAGCACCACTACAGGTAGCTTGTCCAATGATAAATGGGTAAATATAAATACAGACAATCAATAATTAACTTTGATACTATGTAAGTTAAAGCTACTAACAAAACCAACATGTTTTACATTTAATATTGCAACTCAGCACATCCAAGTTACTCAAACTAAGTGTTCAGAGATTGGAAACCAACGAAATAGAATTAACCCTAAAAGAAAAGGCAGATACTGATAGAAAGGGCAAGAGGGAAATGAGCAATCATCTTGCAGTAGCTATAGTCCAGCTGAGCACCAGCCCAGCTCCTTGGTTATCCTACTACAATCCAGACTGTATTTACTGAAGTTTGCTTAAGAAATAGCCAAGAGCTGTTTAGGCTGTGGTGCAGAATTATTCCTTCCTTCCTTCCTTCCTTCCTTCCCTCCCTCCTTTCTAGAAGACTGTTTTGGTGACATTGTTTTATTCCTATTGAGTGGGGTGCTGAATTGTTGCATGTGTTACAAAGCAGCAAAGGGGAATCTACAGCTTCCTATTTCTCATTTTATAAATGAAAGGATGGCAGGCAAAAGAAAATCTAATATTCATTCCTTTTGGAATAGAGTATGATCTTAATTACACAGATGCAAATGAAATTCCAGTCCGTTCTGCTATGAACAAATTAAAACATCTTGATCATGCTTTTCATTTATCCCTGATGAGCTTATGAACTGATGATATATGGAAAGTTCCATGCAGTGAAGAGTATCTGGGAATGATACTTTGGATTAAAAAACAACATAACAAGAGAATGATGTTTATTAGTTGTGGGTGGAAGAATTTATCTCTGTATATAATTCAATTTCAAACCACAATCAGTTTTCAAAGCAAAGGTCATTCTAATAATTGTTTTGATATGTTGGAATTATTTGGAATACATACACACGCACAAGCATTTTTAATTCTGGTCCTCTCCAGATATTCTAAGATTCCTAAGCCATGCTACATGGGAATTCTGCAAAATTGTAGCCCAACACATCTAGAGAATTTTAAATTCGAGAAGGTTGTTGTAGAGCATTTCCTAATGGATCATCCATATTCATTACATCCTGGTTGGATACAGAAAAAGTTATATTATACTACAAAGTAAAATATTACTCTTTGCAGGTGTTTTATCAGTATGTATATCTGTTTGTTTGCGTGCTTGGAAAATATTTGTGCACTTGGGAAAAACAGGTAGGTTCAAAGTTCAGCTGTCAAGCAGTTTCATTATTATAATAGAATAACAGATTTGGAAGGGACCTTGGAGGTCTTCTAGTCCAAACTCCTGCTTAGGCAGGATACCCTACACCATTTCAGACAAATCGTTATCCAATCTTCTTAAACACTTCCAGTGTTAGAGCATTCACAACTTCTGGAGGCAAGTTGTTCCACTGATTAATTGTTCTAACTCTCAGGAAAGTTCTCCTTAGTTGCTTCTCTCCTTGATTAGTTTCCACCACTGCTTCTTGTCCTGCCCTTAGGTGCTTTGGAGAATAGCTTGACTCCCTCTTTTTTGTGGCAGCCCCTGATTATTACATTTATGTAATGAGAAATATAGACATAGCCGCAACATACTAATGAATATAGAATTTTGAAGACCTATAGATACAGAAGATACTGTGTTTGAAAAAGAATCAGCACTTCCAAAGTGATTTGTATACTATTATATGACTCTAAATTCATAAATGTCTCTGCAACTAATTTTCAATATTTGTATTAAGATAGAGCAACATTTTTAAGCTATTCTCCAAACATTTACATAATTTAGTTCTACTGAAAAAATAAGCAGATGAAACTGAAAATAAGCATTTAAACTGATGCAGACCATTGCTATATCTACGCCAAACTAATTATTCCCTGTGATTTTCCTTTTTTCCAGACCTGCTGCTTGTAATATTTTAACTATTATTTTAAAAGGAAAATATTTTTTATGTGAGGGTTTATTATTTTGGGAACATTTCCTTCTTGGCTGCAAAAAAGATGTCAACAGTTCCATCTGGGATGTTAGCCTTTTATTTCTTTTGCTTTATTTGAACTAGAATGCATATCAGAAGGGAAAATATAGAGCCACCAATGGCATTATGCTAGACCATTGTTTTCAATCTCTGGAACTTTAAGATGCTTAAAGTTCTAACTTTGGGAACTTAAAATCCCAGAATTCCACAGCCAACATGCTGATTGGGGAATTCTGGGAATTGAAATCCATGCACCTTAAATTCCCAAAGTTGTGATAGATTGTTCTAGATCCTTTTCTTAAATGAAGCAGGATGACAGGAAAGCAAATATCATATTTACTTAAAAACAAGGCATTTGTTTACAGGCAAGGTGTTGGGACATGGCCAATCCCCAACATCTTTCCTTTAAATCCTTGCCAAAATGTGTTTCATGACAGATTCTGATGGGAATAGACGTCAAAATCATCCCTAGCAATTATATTTACTGGCATCTTCTATGTGCCTCCTCCGAATCTTTTGATGCACATTCTTTTTTCAATCTACTTAAAACATTCTTCCTCTGTGAAAATAGGTGCCATTTTCAAAGTGAAAACTACTATTTGGAAATAGGTTTTTCATTTGACTTTGCTTTTTGAATTTCTTTTTAAGCCATACACGGCTTGTAGATATGAAAGTCTGTACTTGACATTGCATTGTCTGAAGACAGGCTCATTGCAGTTCCTGCAGGATTATGAGAATGATGAGAGAGAACAGCAGGGCTGCTGCCCTAAGAGACCATTAGTTCTTTGAGAAATACAGGAGGGTTTCTTTCTTTCTTTCTTTCTTTCTTTCTTTCTTTCTTTCTTTCTTTCTTTACTTCTTTCTTTTTTAAATTAAGCCACTTTTTAAATGAAGTAAACAGCAGGAGGGAAGGAGGGAGGGAGGGAGGGAGGGAGGGAGGGAGGAAGGAAGGAAGGAAGGAAGGAAGGAAGGAAGGAAGGAAGGAAGGAAGGAAGGAAGGAAGGAAATTTTTCCCCAACTAAACCTTCTACAGCTCCCACGTCACCCTATCCCAATCCTGTCTTGGACTCTCTCTTCTCTTCTCTTCCCTCCCCACCCCTTCTCTTTTGATATTTTCCTTCTCTTTTCTGATTGATAATAAATGTACAATTTGAGGAGAACTGCCATATTTTTCTTTTGGACAATAAACTTTTATTATAAATTACAACCTATATTTTGATCTTCAATATACTTTTTTTTGCCTGCACCGTTTTTCACTTCATTAGCAAGAAATTCCACAAATCTGTTTAATAACTTTGAAATTATGTCCTATTTAATTTAATTTAATTTAATATTATCCATGGAAGACATGCTATTATTTTGATAGTGTTTTGAAATATCTCTTCTGAAGTTTGATGATGGCAATAATATATAGGCCTGGGGGCATCATTAACAGCTTTTAAAGAGGAAGAATAGAAAGATAAAATTGAACATGCTTGAAGATAAGAGATCATCTCAATTGAAAGATGCAATATGTTGCAACTGTCTCAGGAAAAAAAAACAAATTTGAAGTAATATGTTCAAGAAATGTAGATGTTGAAGCCAGTTTGATCTAGTGGTAAGGCACCAGGCTAGAAACTGGGAGATTATGAGTTCTAGTCCCACTTTAGGCATGAAAGCTGACTGGATGACTTTGGGCCAGTCACTCTTTCTCAGCCTAACCCACCTCACAGAATGGTTGTTGTGAGGAAAATAGGACAAAGTTAGGTATGTTCACCACTTTGAGTTATTTATAAAAATAATGAAAACAAGATAAAATTTAACTAAATGCTTATAATATCAGCCAAATATTGATGGGCATACAAATTTTAAGCTTCTCTGGTGGTTAAATTTTGATGCATTGTTTAAAAATAATGTATCAAAATACATCACTCTGATATAACTGCTGGTAGGATGACAATGGTTTGGTCTTTTGGGCTTTTGAGGGCTGCTCTGTCTTCTGCTTTTGAGTTGGTTCTGTTTCTGTTCTGTTTCAGACAAACCATCATCATCCTATCTATAGACAAAGGCCAAACCATGGTTATGATGGACAGATCACCATATATATAAAAAGCCAAAGAATTATTGGAAGATAAAGAAACCTACATCCCAGTTAAAATGAATCCAATAAAGAAACTAGACCATTGGATCAAGAGATCCCTTAGTGACCTTACCAAGAAAAACAAAATCACAAAAGAAGAATAGTGGTAGATGAAAAGCAGTGGACCCATTCTCCCACACTTCTATGAATGCCCCAAAGTCCCTTTGGCCTGACATATTTTCTGTGCAATTCTATCATTAACCCAATCTACAGCACAGCTAAATAAGATTGGACATCTTACAGAGGGAAGCAATATTCTTCCAACTCCTCGCTCTGCCGCAAAAGAATCAGAGAATGATAACAGAAGATAAGATCATCATTTCATTTGATGTCACAGCACTCGTTACATCTATAGATCCAGAATTAGTGAAAGAATCCATGCAGCACTTCTACACAACACATCTGATTTAAACAAATACTAAAAATGAAATACCCAGAATCATGGACCTCATTAACCTTTGCCGTACTGCCTACTTTCAGTTTGACAAATACCAACAAATCACCACTTTCAGGATACATAGCAGACTCTGTAATGCAATGTCTAGAAAGTATAGTACTCCCATAAATACAAATCTAATATGGATCCAGTATGCAAATGACACTTTTGTCATAATGAAAAAGGAATAACTAGAATAGATATATGAAACAATCAACAACAATCAGTGATTAAAACCAGGATTAATTCCAGACCAGCAATCAAACAGTAAACAATAGGAAATACTAAAAACATTTTCACCAACATTGACAAGGCAAGCCACTTGCATATAAACAGAGAGCAAACCCACTTCCTTCTAGCACCAATGATGTTATCTGGTTGGATAATGAAATGTCTGCAAGACAACAAACTCAGCACTAAGGACCCCACAGATTTTTAAAAAGTACATATTTTTCATAATTAGTTAGATTATCTCTTCATATAAAGTCTAAGAGGATTGTACATTGTAAAAAAATCAGGGGTGAAATCCAGCAGGTTCTGACAAGTTCTGGAGAACCAGTAGCAGAAATTTTGAGCAATTTGGAGAACCAGTAGTAGAAATTTTGAGTAGTTCCAAGAACTGGCAAATACCACCTTTGGCTGGCCCCAGAGTGGGGTGGGAATGGAGATTTTGTAATATCCTTCCCCCAGGAATGGGGTAGGAATGGAGATTTTGCAATATCCTTCCCCTGGAGTGGGGTGGGAATGGGGATTTTGCAGTATCCTTCCCCTGCCATGCCCACCAAGCCACGCCCACCAAGCCACACCATGCCCACCAAGCCACGCCCACAGAACCAGTAGTAAAAACATTTGGATTTCACCATTGAAAAAAATCCATCATATTTGATAATAATATCATTAACAACTAATGCTTCCTATACAATAAAATGGAAAAGCCTTTATTGAAATATTAGAGTGCTCAACAAGGCTCTCTGTGAAGTGAAACCAGACAGAAATTTGCACTTCCTTTGCACCATCCATATTTTCTAAATAGCACTTTAATGCAAGATAGTGCAATTTGATGGCTCCATAGATGTGACAAACAGGTTTGCTGAATAGTGGCATAGGAGAAGATGCAGCAACATGCTGGAGCTGAACTATACCCTCCTATTGGAATGAGAAGAAAATGTGTCCTTGTATATGAGTGATGGGGAAGGTATGCATGCATCAGCTCCTATAGATGATGACCTCAGCTAAGCAGAGCATAAGACTGAGCAATAAAGCATAAAGATATATACTCAGAGTGACACCAAGGAAGCAAATACTCTGCATTGTTAGTACCCAGTATTTTTGGGGTATTTCTTTTAGTTTCAACTTTATAAGTTATTACTTTTTAAAAAGCTAAGAACATTAGCAAATGTGTTTAATGTGCATATTGTTTTAGTGCTAAGATTATCTTGTAATTACTTTAGCATTATAGAAAAGCTCATAGGAGCTCTTTGTTCACACACATTTTAATGCCATGCATTTTATTTGAATGTTTGCCAAATAGCTTGTCACAAAGCTTCCATTTGGTTCTAGAAAATGAGCCGACCTAAAAAGATCACAAAACAACCAGGAATGAACTGATGCAATTGTTACAGTTCACATATCTCTGTCCCTCCTGAATTTAGAAACAGTGCCTGTTTCCTCCATTAATCTGATTGAAAGGAATTCCATAGATGGATACTAGTTGGTCTTATTTGAAAGTTATGGAGAGTAAGAGCTTCAGTAATTTTTAGTATTGGAAACAGTACCTTAGAACAGGAGTCTCCAACCTTGGCAACTTTAAACTTTAAGACTTGTGGACTTCAACTCCCAGAATTCCTCAACCAGCAAAGCAAAGCTGGCTGAGGAATTCTGGGAGTTGATGTCCACAAGTCTTAAAGTTGCCAAGGTTGGAGACCAGAGGTGGGTTTCAGCAGGTTCTGACCAGTTCTGGAGAACCGGTAGCGGAAATTTGGAATAGTTCAGAGAACCAGTAGTAAAATTCTGACTGGCCCCATCCCCATCCATTCTCTGCCTCCCAAGTCCCAGCTGATCAGGAGGAAATGGGGATTTTGCAGTAACCTTCCCTTGGATTGGGAAGAGAATGGAGATTTTACAGTATCCTTCCCCTTCCATGCCCACCATGCCATGCCCACCAAGCCATGCCCACCAAACCATGCCATACCCACCAAGCCACACCCACAGAACCAGTAGTAAAAAAATTTGAAACCCACCACTATTGAAGACCCCTGCCTTAGAATATCAATTGATATAATTAAAGTCTATAAATATTGTACATTAGTCAAGAGTACAATAAAGAAGTTGGAAAGTGATAAAAATCTATAAGATTTTTAGTAATTTTCTTTGCCCTTATTCTCTTTTTCTCTCTTTTTTGCATTCTTTGTTTTTTATGGTTAATTTCTAATATGTGCTGTTCCAATTGTACAACTTTGGGAATTCCTTTATTTACTTATAGATAATATTTATTTATTTATTTATTTGTCACATTTTTATGCCGCCCAACTCCCGAGGGACTCTGGGTGGCTAACAACAGAGAATAAAACAATGTGAACAATATCCCATACAAAAGTTTAAAAGAAAACATTACAACCCATACACTCCAATTCGTGGCCGGGTCTCACAAGATCACCATAGCGAGATCAATGGCCCCAGGCCTGCTGGAAGAGCCAGGTCTTCACCGCTTTCCGGAAGGGTGGGGACAGCCTGGACCTCAGGGGGTAATTGGTTCCAGAGAGCCAGGACAGCCACAGAGAAGGCCCTCCCCCATGGGCCCGCCAGCCGACATTGCTTAGCTGATGGGATCCAGAGGCAACTGACTCTGTGGGATTTTACTGGTCGTTGGGAGCTATGTGGTAGAAGGTGGTTTCGAAGGTAGCCCAGTCCTGAGCCATGTAGGGCTTTCAAGGTAATAACCAACACCTTGAATTGCGTCCGGAGACGGATAGGGAGCCAGTGCAGCTCATGAAGAATTGGTGTAATGTGGGTGTATCTAGATGCACCTACAATAGCTCGCGTGGCTGCATTCTGGACCAACTGTAGCCTACAAACACTTTTCAAGGGTAGCCCCATGTAGAACGCATTGCAATAATCCAACTGTGAGGTGACAAGGGCATGAATGACTGTGAGGAGAGCCTCCTGATCCAAGTAGGGTCGCAATTGGTGCACCAGACGAACCTGTGCAAGTTTCTGTATATCAGTATATATCTGTATATAATATAGAATAGTATAGAATATAAAATAATATTTTTTTATTTCTCTTTTTGCTTGCTGGTTCTCTCTCTCTTTATTTTAAAAGTTATTAATAAATAAATAAACAAAAAAACAGTGCAGTTAGTATCCTACTTTTGAATATCCCCTAAGTATCTAGTTGTGGAAACAGATTGATGGACCAGATAAGTCTCTGATCCCTTGTAGCAGAATTCTGATGTATATACATTTTTTACATGTATCTCATTGTCTTGTGGTGACCTAACAGCTGGATCATGCTTTGTGACAACTTTCTTAATGACAAGAATTACTGTGACCGGAAGCTTTAGACATATTTTTAAGGTAAATCAACAGTATGAGATAAAGATAACTTTTAATAATAGATTTGATACTTTGAGTCAAGCAGGATGAACTTAGAAAAGTGAGGAGATATTTCCAATCCTAAACTTTTAGTAGTATGGACCTCTGCAGAACAAGTGAAAAGAAAGAAGTTGGTTATTTTAATTGAGATTGGCAGTGTACAAATGGAATGAATGAACAAACAAATGAACAAATGAACAAATGGAATGGATGAATGGATGAATGAACATATCCCCACTAAAGAATCTCCAAATTAATTAATAAAGCTGTATCTCTTATTCAGCCAGCCTTATTGCTTTTATCTTTTTTCACAGATTTGGAGGTGAAATATTATTTATATTTTGCAAAACTTATCTGCTTATCCTTTCATTCCTCCTGGTTTATTTTCTTTGTCTGTTTTCACTGTTTTTTTGTAAAGTATGTATAATTAATCTTTAAAATGCAATACACAATTTCAAATAAATTATTTTCACTGCTCTATTTCTATGACATATGCAGCTATGTAGTTAATGAATTTTGGAAATAGCTTTTTTAGTGAACAGACAGCTTTTGTCTTTGCCTTACATTTTTTCCTTATCCAGAGGGGAAAAAATCCCCATCAGTTTTGAATTCTGATGTAACCTTTTTAATATACTGTAAGTTTCTTTTGAAAAGAAAAATGTTAAATCAGATTTGGTCCAAAATGTTAAGGGGAAAAAAAAAGTGAAATGATGCATTTTTGTAACCTAATTGTAAAGAGGTAAAATAGATGCAGAAACAACAACTATAAGTCCATACTGCCATCTAGTGATTTCAGAACAATTAATGAAGTTAGGAATTTTTAAAAAAACAAAGTGGTATTACCATTCTAGATATAACAAACATCTTAGTTTTATTTTTAAAACTCTGCATTTTTGGTATTACTTTCTTTCAGATATTGTACTTAATGTACATAATATACATAAATAAGTGAATTTATTTGCCATCTCGATATATATCCATAGGGTTACACACTTTTATTTTTCCTCTAAAGCATGAGGAACAAAATGACAATGATCCAATTAGTGCACTTTCAACTTTGAAATATGAATTAGACTTTTTAACTTGTGACGCAGCTAATGCAATCCACTTTAGTTGGCACCACTCATTAATAAGTATGATGTTTTAATTGCAGCAAAATCTCTTAGAATATTATTGAGTTGTAGAACTTTACTTGTGCTTTGAAATTATTTGCAATGCATGAGAGCAGATTCAAAGCACCTTTGCTTAAATCATTAAAGCAGCCATATATTTTTTCCAGGCTCATGTTTTTATGCTTTAGAAGGTGTCACAATAACATGTGTATTATACAGCATTTATTTCAAAGCATCAACCATCCAAATGGGTTATTTGGGTCCTAACAAGATTTTTAAAGCATTAGTAAAGTTACTAATAAATGTTATTTTTAGTAAAAAGGAAGGTTATTGAGCCGCAGTGGCACAGTAGTCAGAATGCAGTACTGCAGACTACTTCTGCTGGCTGCCTGCAATTTGGCAGTTCAGATCTCAACCTTCAGGCTCAAGGTTGACTCAGCCTCAGTCTATAAAATGAGGACCAGATTGTTGGGGAAAATATGCTGACTCTGCAAACCACTTAGAGAGGGCTGTAGGGCACTCTGAAGCAGTATTTGAGTCTAAGTGCTATTGCTATTATTATAACTTCATTGCAGAAAAATCAAAACATGTCAATTATTTTATTCCTTCCTAATTTCCTTTAACTAACATATTGTTTCCTTCCTATGTAATTTGACTAAATTATCTAACCGCTCGGTGTGTCAAAGCAGTAGGCTGCAAAGGTTGTTTTCCATTTAAACAGAGAAGCAATAATACCAATTTTTAAAAGTTCAAATTCTATGTAACATTTAATCTGCCCCAAATTATAGTCTTCTATGGAAAAAAAAATGAACATAAATTGTTTTAGATTAGTTTTCATGATGATTGTGTAGAAATTCCAGTGAATTATTTCCATATCTGGAATACTGTATTCCTTAGTGTATTCCTTATTTTATCCAAGATAGAAAATGTAACTGATAGATCAATTTTAGCTAAAAAAAAATTAAAAGGTCAGTTAAAATGGCTAGAAACAGATTTTAAAAAGCAAACAAATTAAAACAAAAACTCCTACCAAGCCATTTCAAGATTGTGCATATTATGGATTATGGAATAACGACAGCCAGGAAATGAATTTAATATATTTTTTGTTTAAAAATGTAACCAAAAAAGTAAATTTCCACTGATAGCTAAATGCCCCAACCAAATTTTACTGTTTTTTTTTTCTTAGGAGGTGCTGTATCTCCATGTGAGATGTACATTGAAGCTTTGGGACAAAATGAGGTGCCTGCGCAAGCGATCCGCTGTATCCTTTCTAGGAGTCCTTGTCATTTGCTTGTTGTTCTTGAACTTATACATTGAAGATAGCTATGTTTTGGTAAGTTGGATATTATATAGAATTAATTGCTCTCTAATAGCACAGGATAACAAAAACAAGCAGGCTTTCTAAACAAAAGCATATAAAGTGCAATAGTCCAAAGGAAGAAATGAATTCTTTTGGGTAATGTAAAGTTCGAGTTCAACTTGCATAACCAATTCGGTTCAAATTTTCAGTTGATGCTCTGATTCTAATTGCAATTAGCTTGATCTGGATTTTTGAACATTGTTAGTAAAGCCCTTCCAAATCATCATCATCTTTTAACAACCCCATAATCCCTTGCGAGGTGAAGTCTGGGTAACTGAATGGAGCTAGCAGAGTCTTTAATGGCCAGATGCCCTTCCTGTTGCCAATGCGGAATTTTGTTTAACAGATATATTCTCAGATATATATATAGTGCCCAGAGAGAGAAATATCTGGCTCTATCTAGGATCGGACTCACAGCCTCCTGATTGTGAGGCAAGAGCTCCACCTCTAGGCCACTGCACCACTCTGGCAAAGCCCTTCCAAATCACTGAATTAATTTGGAGGCATCTAATTCAATGGTTTGATTCAAATTGTCAATCCATTTTGGAAAGGCAATTCCCTTCAGAAATTTGGTCAAAACTTCAAATCAAATCTCTGTGCAATGCTAGTAAAGATAAAAAAGCATTTATATAAACTCCTTGTTTAACAACTACAGTACCTCAGTTAGTAACTTTTTGGAAATAAACCAGTAATAAACTGTAGTAAAACAAAAATCATTTTCTGATCAATATGCAGACTCATAACCAAATTTCTATGCCTGACAACAGTGCACACCACAGTCACAGTGATGCTGGCATAGCTACATGAGAGAGCTTTGCCTAAATTAGATGGTAGCAACTAGCAATCTTCACAGTCTCCCTTCCTCCTCTCCCCTCCCCCTGGCCACCGGTTAACTTAGCAACCTTTCTGCTTAGCAACAAAGTCACTGGAACAGAGTACAGTCAATAAATGAAGAAAGGATGTAGTGACAAAAAGACAAACTAAAACAAATGCAACAGTCCCTGTTAGAACCTTATTCCTGCATGATAGAGAACAGCAAATCTATATAGTGCTAAAGTTCTCATTCCCGTAACTTGAACTGTGTGAAACAATGCATCACAGGGCAACAATTTTTGAACCAAGGGACCTGAAAATAGGCTAACTTAGATGGGCATCCAAAATCCAGGACCCAAAGGAATGAAATTTGGGGAAGTTGTGTCTGCTTCAAGGTTGCTGGTATGATGCTCATTTTGAACATTCCATGATATTTCCCAGTTTCCAGCCACTGTTGCAATCCTATGTCCCCTCCCATACACAGCCGCAGTCACTTACCTGGGAAGGGAAGGGAAAGGGAAGATTTCTAATGTTCCCTTCCAGCTTCCTAGAAGACATTTCAATGTGAAAGCCAGCAGGAAGTCAGAAAGCACTTCTGTTCCCAGTATCTTTTTTGCTTTCCTGTGGTCATTCAGTTTCTCTGTTTAGATAAGGAAGCATCTCTGAAAGGATAGCTCAGCAAGTCAGGGGTTGTCTGGTATCACCCTAAGAACCCATGTTCAATACAATGATAGTTACTATTGGTCAGATGCTGTAGCACTGTGGAAATAGAATTCCACATTATGTTGTAAATATGCTCTTCTTTCTCAAAAACTGGATTCCTTCAAAAATTTCAGTAAGAAATATCAGGGCAAGGAATTGCTTGCACAGGCTTAGGTCAAAAGTTTGTCTATACCACCATACTATTTTTGACAGCATCTAGCCAGCTTTGCGACAGCATCTAGCTAAATTTTTCTGCGAGCCAAAGATATGGAATTGATGGGTAATAATTTGATGTTCACATCCGTACAGTCAAAAATGATTTCTGTCATTGCTTCTTGCATGGGAGACTTCTAGAGAATCTGGATTTTTAGGACCATTTCACTTAATCAAAAGACCTTTTTCCAACTGACTATATGATTTATGTTTGATTTGACACACATTTTACCACCGATAAAATTTGCTTTTGTAGATGGATATTTCAGTTTCAATCACATTTTTTTAGAAGTAAGGAAACTCCCTCTTTAGCCATTTTTAGTCCACTAGGCTTTTGAAATATGGCTTCTTCTAATGGCATTGTTTGCATTAAAATATCTTGTAGGATTTTATTTATTCACACCCCCTCACTTGTGATTAAATTTACCTGGTTTACACCATGTTTTTGTCACATTCGTTGATACCTACTTTGGTTTGCTAATTATTCAAGATCCTCTAAGTGCATGCATCCTGTTGCTTTCTATTTGTTGCAGTTTATGCTATTTCTGTTTTGCTTGTTTTCAGATCTTTATGTGAACTTCCCAGATGGCATGATGTCTTACACTTAATTTGTCTTTTTTTAATAATAAAAAGGTTTGTCCCTCATTGTTTCTTTCAAAACAAAACTGATACATTTAATTGCCAAGTCTCAGCTTTGCTTATCTAATGCTCTTGAAATTTTTAAGGCCAATTCGGCAGATGCATTTAGATATATTATGAAACCAAGTTTTTGCTGATGAGAACACAAATTATCGTATAAGTAGGCAACAAGCAGATAAAGATTGAGAATTTCTATTTTGCTTTGAAGTTTTTCATCACCTCAAAACTCAATTTCATAAGTAATTTTTGATTGACTCTGAATTCACATCTAACAGCAAAGTACCTTTAGGATTAATCAGATCAGCCTTTTTATAGCTTCTCTAAAGCTATCAACCTATCAAAATTCAAATATCAAAAATACAGAGACATTGTTTCCTACCAATTTTACAGACTTTTTTTTAGAAAAAGAAGAAACTCTCTTACCTTTACCAAATATTTCTCTGCAATGTTTCTTCAAGACCAGCCACATCCAGCTGTGAGACATTATGAATCAATGATATTATGACATCATTGTCATTGTTTCTGCAAAACAGTACTAAAAAGTTAAACTAAATATGATGTTGGCTCAGTTACAGCTCCCAGTAAACTGTGTTTTTCCTATTTTTAGTTTAATGTATCAGGTGAACAGGAATTCATAGCTTATTGATGGGTTAGTTTTGTGCTGCAACAAATCTGTAACCAATCCACAGAGGTTGAAGGCAAGATTGCATTAGAAAGGACATGCAACAAATCAGGAATTGATTTGTTGCATATTGATTTGAAATTATTACCCTGTTCATCTGCCTTGTTTTTAGCTTATTCAACAAACCATGGTTCAAATAATTCATGATTTTATTTTCATTTGTAATACAATATGTATGTTGACCTTTATCAAGCTTTTGATTTCTTTGCTTGTTTCTTTGTTTTGCTTTTTTTCTCTTTGTGAGCAGAGCTCTCAGCATTTCTCATTTCTCCATTATATTGTTTGTCTTCTGATTAATGAAGAAGATTAATGATTTCATTATGTTTTTTTCTGAAAGCTTTTGTATTCAAAATCCAAAAGGATAGGAAACAATAAACATTTTAAAGCTCTCCAGGTGTACTTAGATGTGTAGTCCTCAGGACCCTGAATGAACATGTGAAAGTGATTGAGGCAGTGATAATAAAAGTACAACACAAGTTAGAATGACTTTCCTTTGGAGGCCAGAGTAGTGTTAATAATATTTGCCTTTTGTACCAAATGAAGACCTGGTTTTAACCATTCACTTAGGATTTATGATCCTTTTTTCTAAACATGCCTTTTCCCTTCACTGCTTCTCTGTCAGTGAAACATATGTAGTATATCTTTCACTTTAGTTCATTATGTATTACACTTAGTCCTATTGTTTTGTCTTAATTAATGTAACCTATAATCCTTCAGAGACTAAGCAGTTTATAAATAAGTAGAGAGGCAATGTCAAGGAAATGTGAATATAGACACTTGGTGTTAGAACTTAGATGAAAAATATCTAGCCAACCCTCCTGTCTTCTGCTATCAAATCTTCTGCTTCATCCCTTTCTTTGGTGAATACCTAGTCACCTTTTTCACTCGGAGAGAGGAAAGGACAAGAAAGAAGTTCAGTTTGCTTTGTCATCTTCTCTTGGGTAAGGAATAGGAAAAAATAGATTGGCACAGGCAGCCAAGGGACAGAGGAGGAGATGAGAAGTCACACAGCTGTCAGAAGTTGGAAATAGATTGCATTACTGCTGAGACTTCTCAAAAGATGCAGAATACATGCAAAGAAATTGACTTCTTCGAATTTTCAACAGTTATGCAAATTTCTTTTCCATATTTCTAGACGTGTGCTATGACTAAAGCTGCTTACCAGCATTAGCCACATTAATCTGCCATGAAAAAAGGGACAAAAATCTCTATTTCAATGCAATGCAACAAAGTAGTTTTTGCATGAATATCCCCTGAGAAGTAGAAAGGAATACGAGTAGAAGAAGCCTAGCTTTGAGATGCATTAAAGAAGACACTTGTACAGAAGAGATATATGAATCACAAGGAAACATTGTTCAGACTGCCAAATTTTGTATTAGTGAAATCACATTCAGTGATTATTTCAAAGAAAATCTGAGATCCTGGCTTCTAGCCTTATTTCCAGGAGAAGGAGAAAGGAGATTATACAATAAAAGTATCATATTGTTCTCTTTTTATTAATCTACAGTAAAAAGCCAAGAGTACATTGAGCATTCTATCTGACTTAGTTAAATGAAATATGAATTAACATTCAAAATATCCACACATAGTAAAATAATAACCATATCACAAAAAATATTTTGATTTATGATTATTTAGCTAAATAATGAAATATCAACTATCATCCTTAACTCTAGAGGTAGTATTAAAGGAGAAAAGATAACCACATCAAACTGGAGTGAACTCATGGGATTTCCACATGAAGACATTCATGTTGTTTTAGCATGGCATGTTGGGCAACTGAGCGGACTTCCTTCTGCTTCAGCTGTGTCATAAGAAGAATTTTTAAACTTTCATTTTTAAGTCTAAAACACTGGAGTTCCATGCGATTTGGAGCCAATCAATTTTCCCATTTACAGGAGCTCTTATCTTGCCTATCTTCTGAACTCAGAGCTTTTTAGCAGATAAGATTTTATCCTTTAGCCTAATCTAATCCTAGAAATCAGAAACTTATTGGTTTTAGAATTCCTATACAACCCTTGTTGATTTTCCCTTGTCATACAAACTTAGTCACTTTCATAAATCCACTAAAACTTTCAGTTTTTCTCTATTAATATAAGCAACACCCACTAACCTCTTTCCTATAATTTTGGGTGCAACTGCTGGAAAAAAGTACTAGGCTGCTAGATTGAGATATATCCAGTTAATGCTTAGATAGCTAGATAGATAACCTAAATTGTGACTTCTGGCAGTCTTGCTGTTCTTATAGGAGTACTATTCACTCCTGTGATTACCTGCCATTGATTGAAAGGGATCAAAGTTAACAAATGTGAGAGCTGGTACAGTTCCAAATAGACAATTCAGCCTGTTACTAAAGCAAAACAATAGATATCATTCTTCTCAAACAAAAGAGATTGGGTTCTAGCCCATTACATTTTGGAGTATTTAACACTACTTGCTTTCTCCTTAAGAGCATTTGGTAGTTCCATACCTGAGAACTATCTATAAGAGCCTATATATAGGCCTGAACAAATCTGACATAACATGATATGGCCTGTCTTGGTGCTGGAAAACATAGGAAACATTATATATGTGTTAAACATGCCGGTACCTGGATTGGATATAAAGTAAGATAGAAGCAGATAAATAATACAAGATATTGTTCATATTGCTTCCTTCCCCGTCTTACAATAGTTATGCTGTGTATCTTTTATTTTGTTTTTCTTTTCTCTTCCAACTTCTAGAATGGAGATAAGCAGTTAATCAGAGATACGGCAACACATCAATTAAATTCCGAGCGATATGTTCACAGTTTTAAAGATCTGTCCAACTTCTCAGGATCAATAAATGTTTCCTATCGCTATCTGGCTGGTACACCTTTACTAAGAAAAAGTAAGTAACAGAATTTTTCCATTTTCTTAACAACAAATAGTGTTTTTATCTATTCTAAATGTCACAAAGAAAATGTGGCAGATATAAGTTCATCAGCTTTTTAGAGGGCAATGAAAAAAGCTTTAAGTTGCCATTAAATTAATAAACTCCTTTTTCACAGAACATAAAAAGCTTATGTGCAACTCAGAAGAAGAGCTAGGGCTCTGTAATCTTGCTGAACTGGGGAACACCTTTTGATCCACCTAGAATTTTATCTTTACATGGTATAAAAATAAACATGTCCTCAAGATGAGGTCAACTCCTGGGGGACCCCTGGACATGCTTGCTAGCTGTATTGAAGTAATTTGTCATTGCTTTCTTCCAGAAGGATTTTTTTTTTTACTTTCCCTGCCTAGTTTATTTCTCTGGGGTTTATTGGTTAGTTCAAATACTAACCAGGATTAAATTTACTCAACTTCCAAGTCCAGAAAAGGTGAGCCAGATGTTTCCTGTCTCTGCTGAGGTTTAGATATAAGAGATCTCAGCCATTTCCCTTTCAAAAGTGGGATATCAAACAAATAGAGAAGCTCTGCTTTTAGTAGTTATGACATTTTTCCGTAGATCTGAGAATCATTTTTAATATCTCATATTCTCATTAAGCAGCCAACTGAGTAATTTTGCTCACATATTGCTCCCACAAACTACAGGTAAATTAGAGGAAAAAAGCTAGTTTACACATTGCAATAAGTCATTTCTTTTAACCAAAAATAATTGAATCAACCTCAACCATAATTATGTTTCCATGCCATCATGAGTAGATGCATACAAAATTCTAAAGCAAAAGCAAAGAAATCATATTTTGACCCAGGTTACAAAAAAAGGGGGGGAGGGGGACCTACCACCTCATACCATTTCTCTCTAGGATCCAGAGACTTATAAATGGTTTATGCAATCTGGAAGTCTAAAATTAAGCTATAATTAATAATCCATTAGTACATCATATTGAGAAATATTTGATCTAAAAGACATATAATGCAATTAAATAATCCTTTGATAGTCCATAGATACTATTAACAGTTTCAGACAGCATTCTTAAACAATTACAGTCCAAATGCTAATCCAGAGAACTTGAGCAGTTAACCATCTCTGGGGGATGGAATTATATTGCATTCAATGAGAGAAAAAGAGAATGCAAGTTCAAAGAAAGGAAGTAGTGGAATTTGAGAAGTGATCTTCTTTAATGGAACATACAGAGAATTTAGCCATAGATGAGTAAGTAAAAGCAAGGAAGCAAGCAAAGAAATATATAAAAAGATGTGGTTTCTTGCTACAGCAGTGAAGAAGAAAAACCCTGAGGCTTATTGTTATAACAAAGAAAGAAATGTACAGAGGTAGTATTAAATTTCTTGCTACAGCAAAAAAAAAAAAAAAAAAGTAAAGATTTTAAAGATGTAGCATTACATCTTTAAATTACATCACACACACATATTTAGATGCTAAACGGGGAACATTTGAGCATGTTGAAGCTCACAGCTTAACTTGGAATCTGAGAATAAAAAGAGAGGTTGCTTTCTAGGCAAAAAATCTAGAAAGAGCCTCTAATTAATGAGGGGAGAATGAGAGAAAAATAAAAAGAGAAAGAGAGGGAGGGAGAGAGAGAGAGAGAGATTACCTTTTCCATCAGTGCTAGGCAACCTTGCCCCATACACAGACATAACCTTATCTTTCTTTTGGGGATTTCTGTCCTGAGGCACAGTTAGTGGTTACCTAAGAAAAATGGAAGAAATAAAAATGATAGAAATTTTAAAAATATCAGGAAATGATTGGTTTTGCCAGCTGAGTTCTTTTATGTCTTTTCTCCTGGCATGAACAAAGGATTACAAAAAAACGTTGTTAGTTCTGGCTTCTTCAAAGAACTTGTTTGGGAAGAATTCATTGTTAAGACACATTCCCATGAAGACATTTTCCTGCTCAGTCTTTTCATTGCAGTTTCAGAGTTCAACAATCTTTGTCTGCTCTTGGAATTAGGTAGCTGTTGGGGAACACCATAATTCAACTTAATACTATTTCATTTTCATTTATGGATTACATGAGAGATTCAGTTTTCTACCAAGGCCCTCTGTTTATCTAAAGATAGAATGATAACCATATTTAAGAAAACAGTTGGCATTCTAAAAAGATTTAGTGTCATCAAAAACCTGTGATGATGTAAACATACAGTTGAGGTTGATGGGCTCATATATCTACAGTAAAATTATTTATTAGATGCAATGCAAAATATTTCATAATATACCATCAGCAGAAGACTTTTAATAATATCTGGAATCAAATTTGTCCTGATAAATCCAAACTACCAACATCTACAGATCTCCAAAGAAACACAGACATACAATTTGTATAACTATGCTGTATTTTAATAATGATAGCTATAGCTTATAAATAAGCCAAAACTTTGTAGAAATTAAGGGAATTCTTAATTCTTCTTTGTTTCCAGGCTCCTAAAAATAGGTCTTTGTTTGTTTGGATGAGCATGAGGAACCATCCCTAAGGTTCTGTATCCACATTCACCACATGGTAATTTTGATACAACAGCAATTGCTTTCTCTGCTTGTTCGAGATGTGGCTTCATTTCTCCTAAAATGAGAAGGCAAACATACTAGGGTGCAATAGAGAAGATATTATTTATAAAACTGTCGGTTTTGGTGCTTTGAATTCAAAGTGCCAAAATTATGTCTCCCAAGCAATTTTGAAAGCCAATTCAAAATATATTCTTACATGAGCCCAGATAGACTTAAGTACAGTTAAAATCAATGGAAGAGCCGCGGTGGTGCAGTGGTTAGAGTGCAGTACTGCAGGCTACTTCTGCTGATCACTGGCTGCCAGCAGTTTGGCAGTTTGAATCTCACCAGGCTCAAGGTTGACTCAGCCTTCCATTCTTCCAAGGTGGGTAAAATGAGGACCCAGATTGTTGGGGGAAATATGCTGACTCTGTAAACCACTTAGAGAGGGCTGGAAAGCACTATGGAGCGGTATACAAGTCTAAGTGCTATTGTTATTGCTATCCCACCACTTTCAAATGAAGACATTTTAGCATAATTTAGTTCACGCGCTTTAACACATATTGTCTAAAACTCTATTACTTGAAAGGTAAGAGGCCCTTTCTTTTTTGAGATAGGGAGATGGATGGATGGATGGATGGATGGACGGACGGACAAGGCAAAATGTTTGCTAAGTGATATATGCAAGAAGGGTTGCTTCAAAAGCAGCCAAAGCAAAAAGGGAAACGTTCTGCTGGACATACACACATATTTCTTGGTTATGTTTTTATCTTCCAGATCATTTGTTATGAATTTGCTTTTATTGCTCAGTTCTATAGAGCTTAAATATTGTTTTTATTTTTGTTGTTATTATTCAGGATATCTTACCATTGGACTATCTTCAGTCAAACGGAAAAAAGGGAATTATTTGCTGGAGACAATCAAATCCATATTTGAACAGTCAAGTTATGAAGAATTGAAAGAAATTGCTGTGGTCGTACATCTGGCAGAATTTGACTCCACCTGGTGTGATAGCATGGTTCAAGATATTTCACAGAAATTTGCCCATCATGTAATTGCTGGCAGATTAATGGTAATCCATACACCAGAGGAATATTATCCAGCTTTGGATGGACTTAAGAGAAATTACAATGATCCAGAAGACCGGGTGAAATTTCGCTCCAAGCAAAATGTTGATTATGCATTCTTGCTTAACTTTTGTGCTAACCTTTCTGATTATTATGTAATGTTAGAGGATGATGTTAGATGTGCAAAAAACTTCTTGACTGTTATTAAGAAAGTCATAACTTCACGAGAGGGAACCTACTGGGTAACTTTAGAATTTTCCAAGTTGGGTTACATTGGGAAATTGTATCATTCCCATGATCTCCCTCGTTTGGCTCATTTTTTATTGATGTTCTACCAGGAAATGCCTTGTGATTGGTTGCTGATACATTTCCGTGGACTGTTGGCTCAAAAGGATGTCATACGCTTCAAACCATCCCTTTTTCAGCACATGGGATATTACTCATCTTACAAAGGAGCTGAAAATAAATTAAAAGATGATGACTTTGAAGAGGATTCCTTTGACCTTCCAGATAACCCTCCTGCCAATTTGCATACCAATATGAATGTATTTGAGAATTATGAGGCGAGCAAGGCATATAGTAGTGTGGATGAATACTTCTGGGCGAAAGCACCCTCTACTGGAGATTTTTATGTCGTTGTCTTTGATAGGCCTCTTAAAATTAACAAAATCAAAGTTGTCACTGGTACTGAAGACCGTCAAAATGATGTTTTGCATCATGGTGCTCTGGAAGTTGGAGAAAAAACTGTTGGGGGAAAAAAGGAAAGGCAATGTACTACCTTCTTGAGACTAGGAGAATTTAAAAATGGAAATTTGGAAATCACAGATGTGGAGCATAAAGTTCTTTTTGATATTAACTGCATGAGAATACTTGTTACCAAAAGCCAAAAGGAATGGTTGATCATTAGAAGCATTAGCATATGGATTTCACAGCTACCAGGTCAATAAGGAAAATCAACAGCAGCAGAATATACCATTGCCTAAATCCAATGAAATAGTGCCATGAAATGACTTTTTTTTTTCCAATCTTTTTGCTACAGATACTGGCAATCTGGGAAATCACAAAACAAATAAAAGCAATCTAGTTTTTACTAGTTCAGTGAGGCAATATTCAAGTATTACTTTGTTGGAATGTCTGAATTTTATAGAACGTGTAGACAAGTTTTTTCCATCACTCAGACACAGATCCACTTCTTTGTTGTTTTCTTCTCTTTTCCCCTTTGGGAAGGACTGATTGTGTTTTTGACATCGTACAATTTACGGATTTTGTGGGTTCATGATCATCAATTGTCAAAGGAATTTAAGTCCCTCATATTCATGTACAAATTAAAAATGTGGTGGTGATTTGTAATTGTACAGTGGTTGGTGGCTTGTTTTGAGATAATTTTGATAAAGAAGTCCTGTTAATACAGCTGATGTTCTCTACTGTGAGCATTGTAAAAAAGATATGTTGAAATTACATTTGAAATTACAAAATTGGTTATAAATCTGTACTTATCCTGTAAACTGCAGTAAGTGTATCCACTATTCTTGAATTCTCTACAAACATTACCTGCTCTAGTCAGATGCATTGATGGGGTAACTGAATTTCATCTATCTTTAATTTCTACTTTTCATTGTTCAAACCAGATTTATACCTTTACGTGAAATATTATTCAAGGTTTTACACAAAACTATGATTTTTGAATTTGTGTAGAATGCAAATGATTTTAGTAAGCTGAACATAGACCTGCAAGAATATTAAGAATTATGTATTATGTGAGGTCACAATGAATTCTACCAATGATTTGTTATGCACACATTCCCAGGAATATAAACTAAAGTTCTTTAGAGCTGCCATACAAATATGGAACCTCTTTTTCAGTATAAAAAATATAACAAAAAACTCAAAAAAAAAAAAATTAAACACAAGTTAGCATGATAAAGTATATGAATATAAAAATCTGTCTTATATTGACTATACTCCACCTTTTTATTTTATTTAGTTATAATATTTTAATCACCACTTTTCTGTAACTGCAGAACTTAAGATCCCCAGTTCTAGTCCAGCCTTGACCAGGCACAAACCTGCTTAGATTCAACAATACTAAGTGATGTCTGTGAAGCCATGCTCCAGCTTTTATTGTCAATGATTCAGGCCAAGGTTTTCACCAGCCACTCTAGTCAAACTCCTTTAAAACTGAAAATATTACAGATTAATGTTAGAAAGGTATTTTTTCCCACAAAATATGCTATGGTGCTGAACTATAATTTCTCTTTATAGAATTCGCTATCAAGGAGTCCCAGAACACCAATCTACAATCTCATGTATTGGGAGTGGGATCTGATCAAATAAGCACCCCGCTTACAGTGGATTTCTGCCAATTTTTGCATTATCACAAATACATAATAGTGCTATTGCATAGCTTCATTCCATTTCAATGTCTTAAAATATTTTATGCCCTTTACCTTTCTTGTGAACTATTAATAAGAAAATGTATGAATGATTGCATTTTTCATTATACTATCTGTTATGCAAAATATTTCTCATATTTTGAGCCACTCAGCCATCCAACTCCATTGTCTTCTTTTCTATAGAATTTTTGGTATTGCCCAATTTCCATAAAACCAGGTTTATTTGAATCTTCTGAATTCCCTTTTTATTTTCCTCCCATGTTTCATTCATGAAATGTATAATTCACTTTGCATCTCTGACCATAATCCTTTGTACACATTAACCATCTATATATCCCTTTCTGCTATAAGGAAACTTGTGATTCTTTTATCAGACTTTCATGATGTCCCTTAAGGCCGTTTGTTTGTCCTTATATTGACTGACATCCTTTATTTCATGTAATTATATTTACCTGTTTGTCTGATGCCCTTAACTTTTTTGTTTTCTGTGGTTTCTGTGATTTTTTCATGTGACATATTTCATTGCTCTATATATGCATTCCCATTGCACAGGGGGGAAAAAACCCCTATGGCTATCAGATCAGATAGAAAAATTCTAATTTTTTGCTTAAGGGCCATCTGTGAAAGAATTCCCTTTCAAATAAGAAAAAAAAAAAGGAGTGTCTTGATTTTATGCTATGGAATTGCTAGAGTAATCCTTATGCCTCTCCCCAAATCTTTTTGAGTTATCTTTCATATATAAGCTTAACATCTTTCCTTAAACCTCCCACTCCCAAAACAAATACACAAACTCTAGTAATATTTCATACTACTAAGCTAGAAGTAGTTGTCATTGTGCACAGACTGTGAAATTGGCATTTCTGAAGCCCTTATGTTGGAGGTGATGTTCATTGTGATAACTGATGTCAATTGTGACAGTAGCAGTGATAAATCGCTATGGAAACAACTGTAGAGAATTTCCATTCTCATATTGATCTAGCTGACAAAATAGAAAGCAGTCTTCCTTTGAAATTTAAGTCTTTTTAGTTTATGCTGCTCTACAAAGAGAAAAAATGTTTAGCATTTCAACAAGTGAAGTTATATGCCCAGGTGTAGATATCATATTTGAATATACCTAAGAAAAAAGCTCTATCCCTCTTATCAGAAAGAATTAAAATCTCTTTCAAAGTTCCATATTCTCAATCAACTGACAGGGTTTGGAGATCTCATGATAGAGGTAGGTTCTACCCTTGCCATAATTTACCATGATGGCTAGCCATGCTATGTGTATACTTGATCTTCACTGAGTCTTTTTTCCTACTCCACTGTTGCTCTCATAGAAGCCAATTTCAGAGAGAGAAAAAGGGAGAGGGAGGGAGGGAGGGAGGGAGGGAGAGAGAGAGAGAGAGAGAGAGAGAGAGAGAGAGAGAGAGAGAGAGAGAGAGAAATATTGTACAACTTCAAGTATTGAAATAATTACAAGATGATAGATAGACAGACAGACAGACAGACAGACAGACAGACAGACAGACAGATGATAGCTGGAAAGAAAAGGAAAAGAAGAAAGAAAGAAAGAAAGAAAGAAAGAAAGAAAGAAAGAAAGAAAGAAAGAAAGAAAGAAAGAAAGAAAGAAAGAAAGAAAGAAAAAGAAATTTATGACAGACATACAGGAAGACAATTACTCACTTGAATGAAATATATACCTGATTACTTCAAATTCTTAACCATACTTTCAATGGAGCACCATCCAGCTGTGGAATAGGAACATTTTTTCCTCTCCTACTCCACTTCCCCTTATCAATATTAGAATTTGTTTTTCTTTTACTTTTTGTGCATTTGAGTCCTAACCTCAGAAGACCACTCTTTTGCTTTGTGTCACCCCTTATTTTTTGCTTCTAAAAATACCCAAATATGGAACACAGGATAAATGTGTTTATATGTTAGCAGTAGCAATATCAGAAATGTTCCATGTGTGAACTGTTCTATACAAAGAATCTTGGCTTTGCATTCTCTGCACCCAAACTGGTATATACTGTATAGGTCATTTGGTCTGCATATAAATTGAAATGAAGATGCAGATAAACATAGTTTTCAGCAAAAGTGTTTGGAATGTTAAATATGGGGAAAAGCCAAGGACACTGGTAAGGGTCGCTGAAGGAGACACCAAAATGAGAAAGGGAAGTTGATAAGAAAATTGAGAATGCAGTCGACCAGTAGCCTAGGCCAAGTAGGAGCCTGTTCTTATTTCTTCCTGCTGATACACATGGGGAAAAAAAGTGTGCACAAAATAACAACTGAAATACTAGTGAGGGGCTAGCCCAGAGGTCTCCAACCTTGGCAACTTTAAGCCTGGAGGACTTTGTTGGCTGGGGAATTCTGAAGTCCTCCAGGCTTAAAGTTGCCAAGGTTGGAGACCCCTGGGCTAGATCATTGCCTATAGGGATTTCTTCAACTGTTTCACACTACTAAATTATTGCAAATATCAACCATTGGAACATCAGTGAGAGGATTATTTTTTTATTAACCAAATGGCCAGTAAGGTAATCTAAGAAATCTAAAACAATCTAAGATTGGTAATCTAAGAATCTAAGACAAATTAAAAAAACTATGATGATTTGTGATTGTTTTTACAACTAAATGCACCTCCAAATTTTTAAAAAATAAAATCCTACAATTATACAGCCTGTCCGCCCTGGCCCACCTTAAAAAAAAATATGGACGACTGAAAATAGCAGTAAAAAGATGCTTAATTTTTGAAGTTATCTATAGGTAGTCCTCAATTTACAACAGTTCATTTAGTGATTGAAGCTACAACAGCACTGAAAAAAGTCACTTATGACCGTTTTTCACACTTATCATCATTGATGCATCCCATGGTCACATGATCAAAATTCAAACTCTTGGCAACTGGCTCATATTTATGACTGTTGCAGTGTCCAGTTGTGGGATCACCTTTTGTAACCTTCTGACAAGCAAACTCAATGGGGAAGCCAGATTCACTTAACAATCATGTTACTAACTTAACACCTGCAGTAATCCACTTAACAATTGTGGCAAGAAAGGTTGTAAAATGAAGCAAAACTCACTTAACAAGTGTTTCACTTAGCAACAAAAATTTTGGGCTCAACTGTGGTTGTAAGTCAAGGACTATCTGTATTAGCCAGTAATATTTTTGCAGTCTAGGTCTGACAGATGGAAGATTGCACTAGATCACAGGTGTCAAACTCATGGTGTCACATTGCCGTCACGTGACGTATTGTCACATTTCCCCCCCTTCATGGAGCTGGGGTGGGCGTGGCATGCACATGACTCATCCAGCCTGTGGGCTGCCATTTTGACACCCCTGCACTATATAAAACTATTAACAAAGGTAGATATGACAGAATGTATAGCAAAACTATCCAGCATAAATCTTGACATCTGCCCATCATTTTAATGTGATTTACTTCTGTATTGATTCCTGGACTGAGTCAGATTTATGAACTGCATTAAACAATGAAACAGCGTAACTTCACAGGCTACAGATCATAATTTAACTACTTTAGGAAACACAGAAATTACTTTATCAGAGTTTAACATATTGATCCATTAAGTTGATACCATCTATGCTGATTGGCAATATTTTTCTAGAGCAATGTTTCTCAACCATGGAAGCTTGAAGATCAGTGGACTTCAACTCCCAGAATCCCCCAGCCAGTGCTGCTGGCTGGGGGGATTCTGGGAGTTGAAGTCCACCCATCTTCAAGCTACCAAGGTTGAGAAACACTACTCTAGGGTTTCAGAGATGAATATTTCCTAGATCTATATCAATATGGTAGGAATGTTAGGCTTTCAAAATATATTTTTGTCAAAAAAAGGATGGTCCATTACATATTATACTTCACCACATTATGGAATGCATATTATCTACATTATCCCAATTCAGTAGCCCTATGACAAGTAGTGCAATTTTTTTATGCAGCTGCACATTTCCTGGTAGGATAAACAAATGGATGAATTTGTACCTTCTTTTTAGACTCTTTCAAGGCTTTTCATATTTCAGAGATATACAGTAGTCTTTGACTTACAACAGTTCATTTAATGACTGTTCAAAATTACAGCATCACTGAAAGAAGTGACTTATGACCATTTTTCATACTTACAACCATTGCAGTATCCTTTTGGTCATGTGATCAAAATTCCAATGCTTAGCAACTGACTCTTATTTTCGATCGGTCATATGATCACATTTTGTGACCTTCTGACAAGCAAAGTCAATGGGGAAACCAGATTCACTTAACAACCAAGTTACCAAATTAACAATTGCAGTGACTTACTTAATAAATGCGGCCAGACAAGTTATAAAATGGGACAAAATTCACTTAACAAATTTCTCACTTAACATAAATTTTAGGCTCAATTGTGGTCGTAAGTCAAGGGCTACCTGTACAAATGTTTAATAAGATTTTAAGATTTAAATATTATCATATTATGTGCTTCTTGTGATTTGTGATTTAAAAACATGAACATAATATCTAAATGAGCTCTGTGTGCATTAGGAAAAAAAAAAATCTTCCTAAAGGATTTCCAAGCTGAGAGATTGGTGTGTTCTACTTTCCTCAGGGTATAATTAGTTTCCCAATAGTCAACTCATGAAAGGGAGCACAATAAATTCTTGTACTGGTCCTCTTAGGAATGCAGTCGCCATCCCTAATTGGAAAAATTGGTGCCATTCCCATTGCGTTGATTAAAATTACGATGAAAGAATGTCTGTACAGACATGCCAACAGGAAAAGAAGTCAAATTCTGCATTGCATATGCCAGTAAGGCTCTTTCAAAAGGACAGATTATTCATGTGGCTGCAAGAAGTAGTAGGCCAATAGCTTTCTTGAATCATAAATCAAACGAACTTTAGATGTGGCTTGGCAAAAAAAAAAAAAAAAAGCTATTTAAAGCACAAAGTTCCACAAAATAAATGATCCAACAAACAGCCCTGGAAAATGCACAAAAGTTTCTCCTTCTCAAAGAGAAGAACCTTTGTTTAAATTTCCTCTATTTCCTTAGCAACCATCCATGTCACTAATCCCTAGGAAAACAGGATATGTGAAGTACCTTCTGAAACTAAGTTTCAAATGCTGGTGTGATTTGTGCCAATTAAAACACCCTTTAACTTTAAGAACATATCAACATATACTTTAAAAACACATTTGTTTTCCAAGTTCTATTTTATAATTCTCCTACAAAGGAAGACACAAGTTTTAAGGATACATTTCTTCATTTTTATTTCTCTCAATGTTAAATATTAGTGATAAAAGAATCTGATCACAGAATACTGAATCCCTAACAACAGTAAGAAAATGAGAAGGAGGTGTTGATAACAACATTATATAATATTTTACAACTTTCTTCTTTTTTTCTCTTTTTCTTTTTCTTTTTTCTTTTCTTTTCTTTCTTTTTTTTTTGTCTTTTTCTATTATGTTTTTGGCTTTAAAATGTAAAATATTCAATAAAAACTATTTTTTAAAAAAGAGAGAGAGAGAGAGAGAGAGAAGGAGGTATTGAAAACTGACCTAAGTTGTACTGAATGTTTATATCCCAAGCACAGTTTGAATCAGCACAAACAGTACATACAACACTTCAAGATTTAAGATATCCGTTTAATCAAAGTCATGTGTGATATAGAGAACTTATTGTGAACTGGATCTTCTATTCTTACAACAATTTTGTCACTGTCTGTATATCAACTATGTCAGTAATTTATTCGTTCACTGCTGGAAATTATATACTGTATAATTCTCGGTACCTCACTGTAACTTGTTATGTTTTACAGCTAGCAAAAAACAGAAGCAGATTTCGTCTTTAAGGAGTTGGTGTCAGTGATGTAATTAGGAACACAACCTGATGCAAAACATTGACTTAGAAATGATTCATTGCTCTTAGAAATATTGATTTCTATCAGTTGTCACAAAGTATTGCAAAAAATTGAAGTTTGAAGGGGATAATTTAAAATAATTGTTAAAAAAGATTTAATATATTAACTTGTGTTAATCAACGGTATGCACAAAAGATAGCAAGAAACTTTGCCCTAAACTTGGAATAAATTGCCCCAATTGGATATTTCTTTGGAATGTTTTGATTTGGCTGGTGTTGGGTTGGTTGTTTATTTTTTGAAAATTATTGTGGCTAATGACCAATTTAATTTGTCTCCAGCACACTTCCAGCAGTGGTGGGATTCAAAAATTGTTTACTACCGGCTCTGTGGGTGTGGCTTGGTGGGCATAGCTTGGTGGGCATGGCAGGGGAAGGATACTGTAAAATCTCCATTCCCTCCCCACTCCAGGGGAAGCGTACTGCAAAATCCCCATTTCCTCCCGATCAGCTGGGACTCAGGAGGCAGAGAATAGATGGGGGCAGGGCCAGTCAGAATTTTTACTACCAGTTCTCTGAACTACTTAAAATTTCCACTACTGGTTCTCCAGAACTGGTCAGAACCTGCTGAATACTACCTCTGACTCCCAGTCAATGATCCACCTGAGAGCAAACACAACTGCCAGTCAGTTCAGCTAGCAAAAATGTAGTTTGAAGTTTATTTGTTAACATTAGCTAATGTCAAAAACAGTTAACTGGCAAAACAAATAGAAAGCCAGCAAAAGCAGGGAAGAGACAACTGGCAAGGACAAAAGGGACAAAAACGCAAAGGACAACCTGCATTCTCAGTTCTATCTGTCAAAAGGAGATAATTGCTCACTGTCACTCATGTCTTGGTCACTTGGCCAATGTGCTCTACATGAGGCTCCCCTGAAGACTATCAGGAAGCTTCTGTTGATGGAGAATGTGGCAGTGCAGGCAGATATGCATGTCTTTAGAATAACACACATTACACCTCCACTCCAAGAGCTGCATTTGCTCCCAGTTTGCTTCTGGGTCCAATTCAAGGTGCTGACTTGGACCATCAAGGCATGGGTTCAGGTTACTGTAGAACTTCCTCTTCCCAGTGACATCAGCCCATCCCATCAGATCCAGTAGAACAACTATGCTGTGACTCCCATCAACTAAAAAGTTACATTTGGTGGGCTTTTTTTCTCATGGCACCCACTCTGTGTTCCCCCCACTCCTGAACACTTGGCTTTTCTCTACTCATTCCCTGCCACCCTTCCCGAAATCCCTCAGCACTTGGCTGTATCAACAGGTGCCTGGGGTCTCAGGAATGGTTCTCTGCTGAAGTGGTTCTACTGTTCATAACATCCAAAGTTCTTGTCTAGGCTTTTTAAAGTAATGATATCAATATTTTAAAATCACATTATGCTTTAATATTATTTATGGTTTTATTGTATGCAGCCCATAGTCACATTCTGTGAGATGAGTGGCCATATGAATATGATAGTTAAATGAATAAATAAATATTCTTTCAGATCCAGTGGAAACAATACTGTGGAAAGCACATTCAGACTTGTAAGATTTTGCTACTCTTGCTGTTACAATTAATGTAGTTCCAACATACAGGACAATGGTTTCTTTTTCTGGCCTGATTTGTAGGGCTATCAAATACTGTGGATAGTTAGTATGGACAGAGCACCTTTAGTTATCTAGTTTTAACCCTTTTTGTTGCTTCCTCTGATGCCCGCCGCGGTGATGCAGACACTTCCCCTATTGGTTAAACTTGGAGTTTTCTTGGCGGGAGAATGAAGCCCCGCCATTGGCTAAAGCATCTGACAGCCTCTCTATAAAGAACTGTCAGACAAATAAGTTGTTGCCAGTTCCGAGTTGGCCTGTTAGCAGTGTTAAGCCAATAAAGGCTTGTGAATTCTACAAATCCTGTGTCGCCTCAGTTCTTGGTCCCCCTTGTTCTCCCGAGAGAGCTCTTTTATATACATAACAAATGCACAATAGAGAAGGAAAGAAGACATGGGCTGATCCCTCCTCTGTTCTGCATATGAAGCAAAACATTTTCTAGACAGAAATGATGTATCCACCAGTTCTGACAGAACAACTTAAAATGAAACAATGGGAAAGCAAAATAAGTTCCTTACTGTTTAATTTGTCCTCTTAGACCTCAAAAACAGATGATTGCTAGTCCATTCCAAGTGCTATTTATCATCATATTATTTTTTAAAAAATGGCCGTAGGAATTTAAAAAAAAAAAAAATCAGGAACATTTTCACTATTTCTATAATAAATTGTGGAAGCAATTTGCTACCTGCCTTCACAAAGGGACCCTGAAGTAGGTGGAACAAAAAGGCAACAACAATTGATTTACTTGAACAGCATAGTCTATAAATAATATAATGACAGCAAATATATATTTCTGTGGTAATTGGCCTGAAGTCCTTAATCCGCACGCTTGCACTCTTTGACCCTGCTTGCAGAACTCAATAAGCAACAAACCAAGGGAGGTTTTACATTTGGCAACCTACATTCTCAATAGCATATTGGTTATTTATAATGTGCACATATTTCACAGTTAGCAACCTGCTTGCGGTCTCAATAAACAAAGCACATCATTTTTGCAAAGCTTGACAGCAGATCAACTCTAACTTAATGCATGTGCACCATTCACATTTGGCCACCTGCCTGTAAAAAAAAAAAAGCATAAAACACATGTAACACAGAGAAACGTTTCTTATTTGACTTTTCCTCACCCCCACCTCTCCACCTCTAAATTAGATCCAAATAAAGGCAGCACAAGTAAAACCAGCTGCTACTGTACTCTCCATATTTCAATCGTGAGTATGTGTGTATGTGGGGGACAGAGGTGGGTTCTACTTACCTTTACTACTGGTTCGCAATGATAGTTGTTAAATTACTAGATTGAACAATTAGGGCTATGAAAACCACTTGCAGGTAGTCTCAAATTCTCCTGCAAAAGTTTTTTGTGGCTTGCACAACCCTAATAGCAATATATTTTTTAAAAAGCTGAAGTCAAAGTTTTCTGTTTTTTAGTTAAGGAACAGCTACTGGATATTTCTTTTGGTCACAGTATCTATGAGCCTTTCTCTACATTCAATAACCAAGTGACTTCCCTCACAGCATCCTCTTTAGCATTGCTTCTAGCATCAATTGCAATAATTTGTTTAGTTTTATAGACTCTTGCTGTGGGCAAGTAGAGTCATTCAGGCAAATTATTGATGTCTTTGTACATCGGCAAGCTGTGGAGAAAAACAGATTGATGAGAATAATGATCATGCTTACAAACTGTGCACAAACGGAATTTGCCCATTTTATACTTGCCCAGCTAAAGTCCTTTTCAGATGCTTCCATGAACAAAGAGGGAGGACGTTGAACACGAATGAAGGAAAGGCCATGCACGCAGCCCCATCTCCTCCATCTGACTTTCACACATTTATCTTAGAGATCTAAAAAAAAATAGCTAATATATTCTGGCTTGAATGCAAATATATGTCTCCATGTAGCCCCTGATAGATCTTACAATGAATTTGAGAATCTGTTTTTAACAAGCTTCTAAGTTCTCATGTATTCAGGACAGAGGTGGTATTCAGCAGGTTCTGACCAGTTCTGGAGAACCGGTAGCGGAAATTTTGAGTAGTTCAGAGAACCGGTAAATACCACCTCTGACTGGCCCTTCCCCCATTTATTCTCTGCCTCTCAAGTTCCAGCTGATTGGGAGGAAATGGGGATTTTGCAGTAACCTTCCCCTGCCTTGCCCACAAAGCCATGCCACGCCCACAAAGCCACACCCACAGAACCAGTAGTAAAAAAAATTCAATCCCACCAATGATTCAGGAGCAGGGCTACGTTTAGTCTAAGGCTAAATAGACACTAAAGCTTAGAGAGTACAATGTTGCCTATACTTCCAAATCATTTTAAATATAAAAATCCTTGCATTGGTGGGAAGGGGCACCATCAGCCAATGTTACCCAGGGGCACCAGATTCCCTTGCACCAGTGTAAGAAGACATTAAAAACAATCACTGGGCCAGCAGATCTGATCTGCCTGATCTATCTTTTTTTTTTATTTATTTATTTGATTTATAGGCCGCCCTTCTCCGGAGACTCAGGGCGGCTTACAATGCGCTAAGCAATAGCCTTCATTCTTTTGTATATTTATACAAAGTCAGCTTATTGCCCCCACAACTGGGTCCTCAATTTACCTACCTTAGAAAGGATGGAAGGCTGAGTCAACCTTGAGCCTTGGCGACATTTGAACCTGCAATAATTGCAGGCAGCTGTTCTTAATAACAGGGTGCTTTAGACCACTGTATTACCAAGGCTCTTTTCCTACCCCCACCTCCTTTAATTGCTCATATACTGTGTATTTTTAATGTCTACAAGCTTGGAAGTATCAAAGAACAATAAGGAAGCAAATAACTTTTAATCCCATATGTCCAGAAATGAAGACGATTGGATCATATTTTCATAAGAAATACTGTCTAACTAGTCTGAATTCTGCTGGATGATTCAATTGAATCAAGCTTGAAAACTAGCTGCCCTACTACTTGCTTTTCATCGTAACATATTTTGCATCCAAGTGCTCAATATTTGCACCACAAAAACCGTTCGGCCTCCATCCCATAAAATAAAGCCTTATCAGGATTTCCTAATACCACATTTATGCTGTTAGTTTGAAAGATAAGCAACAACTTTCCCAAAGATAAATATCTAGGTTACTATTTTCTATTTCAGAATTGGGGTTTTGATATTTGTGAGTCTGTTTCTTAGAACTCCTTCTGTTAAAGGCAGAGTACAGGTAGTCTTCAACTTACAACCTATCATTCAGCGACCATTTGAAATTAAAACAGCATTGGAAAAAAGTGACTTACAACCTGTCTCTGCATTTAAGTCTAGTGCAGCATCTTTTTGGTCATGTGAACAAAATTTGGACACTTAGCAACTGGTATATATTTACAATGGTTGCAGCATCCTGGCATCATGTGATCACCATATGCAACCTTACCAGCCGCTTTCCAACAAGCAAAGTCAATGGGAAAAACTGGATTTGATTAATGAGTCCATGATTCACTAAACAACTGCAGTAATTCATTTAACAACTATGGCAAAAAGGTTATAAAATCGGGCACAATTCACTTGACAACTGACTCACTTTGCAATGAAAATTCTGGTCCCAGTTGTGTCGTAAATCAAGGACTATTTGTATTTAGTCCCGTTCATTCCATAGCTGTCACAATGTCACTTGGCACACCTACGAGAGTTACTAGTAGAGAACAAAGAGAGGTCTGATGCCAATTGTAAACTCCTACTATATTGGAAGAACTAAGAACTGGTTTAAAGAGAAAAGAGAGAATGTAAGAGAACAAAGCAAGGGACTTAAAATTATCCTGCTTTTAGCATATGGACGACAGACTAAGCAGGACCTAAACTGCTTGATTGCAGTTGTCCATGCTGTGCCTTGCAGCTGCGTTGTGCAAACCTTCATTTTGGAATTCTAATCAGTAGATTTTCCAAATAGGAAAGTGGAATAATTGAATCAAACGTTATTGAACTGATTTGACAATTGTATTACACTGTTAGCTGGGATACATCAACAATTCAAATCTACTGTTTCTATACAACTATGCAAACATCATACTTGTCCATTTTTAATTATGGATCTCCTGTATTTATTCTTACAACACTAACTACAGTGTACTTATAATTGGATACTAGACAGCCTGTGATGCATTGAGTCGTCATTTCAGTCAGTTACTTACCTAAAACAAAAAAACAGAATGACCATGGGTAGGCAAAAAAGGAGTGGGAACAGGGCTGACCTCCGACTTCGTGTGAGCTTCCCTACTGAGTTTCATTGTAGGAAGCTGGCAGGAACATTAAAAATCTTCCTTCCTTCCTTCCTTCCTTCCTTCCTTCCTTCCTTCCTTCCTTCCTTCCTTCCTTTCTTCCTTTTTTGCTGGCTGAGGAACTCTGGGAGTTGAAGTTCACAAGTCTTAAAGTTGCCAAGGTTAGAGACCCCTGGTCTAGGCAACAACTCTTCCCCCTGCTCCCAAGATCATTCACACATAACGTTACATCTTAAGAAGCAACACTTATGTCAAATAATTTCATGAGGATTCACAATAGTATGCAGAAATCTTGCAAATTTTGGGAAGTAGCCAGATCACGATGCTGCTTGGAATCAGAAAAAAATATCAGATTTAATGCAGCTCCTCTAATAGCTCATATATTGTTGTAAACTTAGTTCATAACAATTGAAATAAGTTTTTACATTTGAATGTTGTCTCAGAATTTTCCATTTTGTTTTTCCACATGAAGTTTAGAGTTAGAGTAACACCTAGTGGCCACTGAAAGCCTTGTTTATTGCAAAAGGAATTCAGAATTTTTGCTTTGCTTGTTTGCCTTTCATAGAAATTTGACAGAGCATAATTAAGGCTTTATTCTTTATGGCTTTATATGCAAAATTAATAAATGAGAGTCCATAATACACATTCTGAATTATTTCAATTACTTTTTCTCCTATTAAAATATAGCATAGCATACTTGCATTATTTCAGAACTAGAAATAGGGACATGATAGAAGAATCAGCTAAACATGCCATCAGAAGTATGTCCCATCCATGGCCAAAGGAGTTACTAATTTAAAATGTCATCCCCACATCCACAAGATACTGAGAAGCTTGCAAAGGTCTTTACAAGCTGGGCCAATTAATTTTTAACTCTATTGCCGCTCCAGAGAAAATAGCATGAAGATAGTTTCTCAGTGTTTCTTCTGCGGTTGCTAAATAAATAGTTTAGACTTGCTGGGAAGGTCATTACTTTCTTGGTTCAGAAAAACTCACAACATTTGCAGGAAACTACAGTGGTGATATGGACAAATGTAACCATTATATCTCTCATTTAAAGTGAAAATCTTTGTGTAGCATTTTAATGAAATAGTTGCAGGTCTGACTACCAATTGCTTAAGTGTTGGTATTCACTTATTGCCAGTGATTTGTTGGATGTGATGTACTAAAAAACCCTACATGAAAATAGTAAACATGCATTATTTAGCATTGAGTGGAGTCATTAAACAAATTTGTCTTATCATGCACCCACACAAAAAACACACATTGCAACCTGTTAGCTTCACCTATCTTTCTTGCAAACTTCTAATTTGTTATATATCCTCAGGGTGGTTTTTCTTTGAGATACAAGCTTTCTTCTTTATGTAGTAAGTCTTATAATATCCACAAGATGGCGGTCTAATATTAAACATAGCATTGATTCTCTTTAGATAGTTTCAACTGGCTTCTGAAAAAGCTCTTGAAAAACAAAAGATGCAATTATTTTACTTCTCAAATACCATGTACTTGAAGATCAAGTGTGATTTTCCTCTTTCTGCTTATTTGTCATTCTGGAAATCATTGTGCTTAGTTTCTTCAGCATTAACAATTCCTTCATCCCCACTCCAATGAAAAAGAAAGGGAAAACCTTTCAGTTGCCTAGCGATTTGGAGTCCACTTGCAGTTGTTGAAGAAAATCAATAATTAACAAACTCTTGCTGGTTTTCCCCAGAAGCAACTGCAAACCACTAAGCTATATCTGTTGAGAACATCTATAGTTTATGAACAAGGAAGACGGGGAGGGGAGAGGGAAGCTGCTGCCAAAAGTCAAACAAATACAGAATGACTTTCACAATCACCACTACAACAAACTGTGCAGTAATTTCAGCCATATTACACCTGAGTGGAAAATAATTCCTGTCAACTTTCTACTAGAGTGGAACTTACAGAAACTCAGAGGTGTAAAGCTGCTTTCAAACTGGTGCAGAACCATCATGTAGAAAGGCCAAAAGACAACCTTCCTTATGTTCTTTGTTATCAGAATGGTGGCCTTTACTTTTACTTAGTTCTTTTTATTTTAAATTATTATTATTATTATTTACTTTATTGATTAAACATGAAACTCAGTCAACTGAACATTCAAAAATGCATCACAAATACCATTGACTGGTGCTAATGGTTGATACAGGTGGCTGCCAGCGTCCTAGGTATCAACAAACTACCATCTTGAGATGTACGATGTTCCAAGTAGTGCAGTTTTTTGCAGTTTCACTGGTGTTATTGCAGGAAGCTGCAATTTGTTGATGTATGTTATAAAATTCTTGGACATGGTACCAAGTACCCTGATGACAATGGGTATCACTGTTACATGTTTCATCCATAGCTGTGTAGTTTCGATGGCCAGATTGTGATATTTCATGATTTTTTCCAATTTTTTTCTTCAACTCTGGCATCTCCTGGTACCACGATGTCAATAAATTGTACGTTTCAGTTTTCAACAACTGTGATATCTGGCGTGTTGCGTTCCAAGTGACAATCCGACTGTATTCGAAAGTTCCACAAGATCTTCACCTTCTCATTTTCTATAACTTTTTCCACTTTATGTTCCCATGACTTTTTGGATACAGGAAAGTCGTATTTTTTACATAATGACCAGTGGAATTATTATTATTATTATTATTATTATTATTATTATTATTATTATTATTATTATTATATCTTTAGTGAGATTCACAGCCTTTGAGCTGGTTAATAGCTCAGCAGCTCGAGTCCTAACCAAGGACCTAGGAACTGTTAAGGTATCGTCGGAGGATGTAAGCTGTTCCGAGTAAGGTGGTTTTTTGTAGAGTCAAAATGTTCAAGTCTGGCAAATTTAGAATTTCTAAATAGCGGGGTAGCCCTTTGGGTATTGCTCCGAGGGCTCCAATTACAATTGGGACAACACACGATTTCTTTTTCCACAGTCGCTCAATTTCAATTTGCAAGTCCCGGTATTTTGTGATTTTTTCTTGCTGCTTATCTTCAATCCGTGCATCACCAGGTATTGCAATGTCAATGAACCATACTTTTTTCTTTTCAACTATTGTTATGTCAGGTGTGTTGTGGACCAAGTGCCTGTCAGTCTGAATTCTAAAGTCCCACAAGATCTTGAGTTTCTCATTCTCTAAAACTTTCTCAACCTGATGTTCCCAGTGGTTTTTGCTGTACTCAAATCCAAACTTCTGGCACAATTTCCAGTGAATGATCTTAGCAACACGGTCATGGCGTTGTAGGTAGTCAGTTTGTGAAATTTTGCTGCACCCACTGATTAGGTGGTCTATATTATTATTATCATTATTATTATTATTATTATTATTATCATCATCATCATCATCATCATCATCACCATTAATGGTGAACATCGGATTTTATTGGAATTTACACAGTGATTAGAGAGTCCTATATATAATTTTTAGAGATCTCTAGGCTTTAAGTCACAAAATGTATTCTCTCATGCAATATTTACTACAGTATATACACAATTGTTGCAAATGTATAAAGATGAAATAATCTCTGCTTAGATTGATATCAGCTTAAATTCTTGTTCATATTGGCCACTGTGTTCCTTTTCACTTCAATTCATACATTACTATTCAAGTACTGCAAAGTCTGAGATCATGATATTGATATCAATTGATATAAATAATACCATTACTGTATATCATTAAATATATCCAGGTCAATCACTGGGTATGTTTATACAGTTGCATGCAAACATTTTGACATCTCCTGTCAAACTGTGTGTTTCAATGAATCCTTAGGTGAGCAGAAGCTGGCAGAACTTCTCCATGATATGAAGTCAAAAATAGTATGTTGATCACAAATAGCAAAACCAAAATACATCCAAGTGTCATATTTCAAGAATGGAGTTTCTTAGAAAGAATAGATTGATGGGAAAGGAAAATGACATGTGCTTCATAGACTGCTTTGGGCCATTGAATATATTCCTCCAGATACTGATTTAATTCTTGCTGCCTATGGAGCAAGATGACTAGTTTCAGTTTCAACATAAAATTACATAATAATTAACAGTAATACAATTGTTAACAGATACTATTTGTGATCAACACATTTTATATAAACCTGAAAAGATCTGAACATCAAGTTCTCCCTGGAGTGATTTTGTTTTCTGAATTTGTAAACTACTATCCAGCTAGATATAGGTGAGAGTTGGACAAAAAATTGCCAGAGAAATAGCAGGCAAAGCAGGCAAAGCAGGCAAAGCACAGAAGGGGTAAGAGAAGGCAGGAGCTGCTCCGGGTAGCCATTTTGGGCACCGCACGGGGTTACATTTAGAGTATAAGACACACCCAAATTTTCAGCCTCTTTTAGGAGGGGAAAAAAGTGTGTCTTATACTCTGAAAAATACGGTAATTCATTAATTTTATTCTCTTTAATATTTCCATTCTTTCATGGTGGTTCACAGTTAAAAGCATAACAAGAAAATTGATTAAGCCATTAAAATTAATACTAAAATGAAAGCAATCAACAGTCTTGCCATTATCTCTCTCATTCTGCCTTTCCAGTGGCAGCTGTTATGGCTTCAACATTAGGGAGAGTCTCTCTTTCTTTCATCCACCCCCACTGTGTAAGACTGAGCTGCATAAAAATGTAAATATACAAATAATAATAATAATAATAATAATAATAATAATAATAATAATAATAATAATAATAATAATAATAGCAGGCTATATTATCTGGATTGAGGGATTGTCATATCTATCTCAATTTCTCCCATATTCTACTTTTAATAATTATTCCTACCCTGTTTATGAAGATATTTGGGAAAACTTATTAAAAAAAGAAATGAACATTTTTTCTTTATTTAAAATGTATTTTTATTTTGTTTGAAAAAAGATTAAAATACAAAATACAGAACTCTCCCCAAAAAAAGAATCGAAAAAAACCTAAAACTAAAACATACAAAACAATTAAAAAAGAAAAGTGTGCATTAAAAAAACCTAACACATATAGACATAATATTCCCCCTAGCTGAATACTGATTAATAGATTCTAATGTTGTACAAAGGAACATCTGACAAAAAAATCTGACAAATAAATAAATAAATAAATAAATAAATAAATAAATAAATAAACATCCTCATTGATTTTTGCTCAAAGTTGCCATCTAAAGCTTCAGTTCAAGAAATTCTCCCTTTTGATGGTTTATAAAGAGTGACAGAAAAGCAGAGCTCGCAAAGCATAGGATTTCAAACAGACTCAATGTTAACTTTTATTATTGCTTTCATCATATTCACGATGAGCCTTTGTAGAGTGTGGTGTTATAAAACTGTACTATGTAACTACAGACAGAGGAAAAAAAGAAAAGCTGTGGTACCAAAAACTCTTGGGTTCATAGATGCCAATGTATGTATATCCTAATAGGGGCTTGCCTGCTCTCTAGGCTTCTAATCCTGTCTGATTGGAGTTGAAATCTTTAAACAACAAACCAGGAAAAGCAGAAAGCTTACTCTAGTAGGAATCAATGCCAAGTGGCAGAAAACTCAATTTAAATTGCAAAAAGAATAAATCCATTCAGAACTGGAAGAATGTGACATTTAGCCAGTATGGTCTGGAAAAACTAGACAAGAAGGCAGATGATTAAACAAATGTAAAACAAGACAGTTTTGAACAAAGTATTCTTAAGTGTTGAATTATTCATCTAGAAAATATATAGAAGTATTTGGCAGCTCCACAACAGACCAAAAAAAAATTGTAAACAACATTTATTCATAAATGAAATTAAATTCACATCCAGAAAACTGGAATGTTTACATAATGAAAATAAAACTTGCCCGGTTCAATCTCCAAAATACTACAGTGATCTAATTTTTCTTCTATTTCTTACCAATTATACATAATGTGGGGGAAAAAATAGGCACATTATTTTCCTTGTTCCTTTCTCAGAATAGAAAAATTCAGAGTGAACAGATTGATGGGCAGTATTGATCAACCTTTGATATCTGCTACTATCAAATTAATATTTGAAGGGTAAGCAACATTTGTGATGAGTTGTTAACTTATCAAAATTGTAGCTGTCTCATCTATGTTATTGCAGCATACTTTTCATGGGCAATCCAAGAAGACCACTCAAAAGCTGCAATTAATCTAGAATGTGGGAGTGCATTAATTATTAGCCTATCTTGGTTTACCCATGTAACACAACTACTGTGTGAGCTGTACTGTTTATCAAGGGGCCTCTGGGTAAAATTCAAAGTGCCAGTGATTCCCTATGCCATTCTACATGACACAGACCAAGGATATTACAACACCTTCTGCCTCCAATTATCTCTGCTTGTCTTATTAGACCCAAGAGAGTTGGATGCTTTGGATCCCATCAAATAAATAGTGTAACATTATGTGGTCCAGGAAAAGTGTCTTCTCTGTCAAAGGGCTTACCTTATAGTACAGCCTCCCAGCCAAATAATGTGGCTTACTTTGATGCTGCCAACCTTTAAAAAGACTCCGAAGGCCTTGTTCTTACTGCAGGGTGCTATATGAGTCAGTTATAACTATATATGGGTCTGGCCCAGTGGAGGGTTGCCTCCGGTTTGGACCAGTTCGCAAGAACCTGTAGTAAAACCAGCAGGAAGCTCCACCCACTGACCCAGATGTCATCATAGGTGATCTGTGCATGTGCAGAAGTGCGTGCACGCAATGCGAACCAGTAGTAAAGGTAAGTAGAAGCCACCCCTGGTCTGGCCCTCAGTGCCATCATGCTTTATTTTATGTTTCTTTATTTTATCATTTGCATATGTAGCTGATTCTTCTAAATAGAGTCACATGGCAAGTGGGCAGCACATCAGTTGAGCAGAATTAAATAAATCTAATAAAACAAACAAACAAATCTGTTCAGCCCTTCCATGATGAAAAATAAAGCAGCTATTTGACTTGGTGACTTGGGATGAATTTTGAATTGCAACCAAATGCCATTCATTGGGCTTCTCATCTCTTGCCTGGAATTGCTGCTTTATTGTGCCAAAGGCAAGCTGCCAAAGTGACAACCCTACCCAAACCATCTCTGAGTTGTTTTACAAATCTTACAGAAAGATGCCCATAGAGCCCAAAATAAGTAGCAGCGATGATGCCACTGAAGAATGGCTATCAAAGGTATGAAAAGGATAGTATGCAGATTCTTAGTCCACAGAGATTCTTGCAAAAAGATCCAGAATAATAGAAGCTGATTTTGACAAAACACTTTTTTCCATTACTTTACTTACCAATGATAATAGCAGCAGCAGCTGGACAAGAGCCATGTGAAGAAGAGGGAAAGATTGCACTGTATGTAGATATTTCAAGATTTAGTTTAAGTTTATTATATTTTATAACAAAATTTGTGTGTATGTGTGTGTTAAAAGGAATAGAATGTGTGTGATAAAAAAGAATGGAAACAACTGTTATTTTAAGTTTGTTTGTTTGTCTGTTTGTTTGTTTTATTAGATTTATATACCGCCCTACTCCCGAAGGACTCAGGGCGGTGAACAGGCACCAAATAAAATATATAGATACAAAAGTTAAAAGACATAAGTCTTTTCCAATTATTTCAACACCAACTTGCTTATTGCTTAAAGCTGGGCCAGTGGTGAAATCCATTTTTTTTTAACTACCGGTTCTGTGGGCGTGGCTTGGTGGATGTGGTGTAACTTGGTGGGCATGTCAGGGGAAGGAAACTGTAAAATCCCCATTCCCTCCCCACTCTGGGGCCAGCCTGAGGTGGTATTTGCCGGTTCTTCAAGCTACTCAAAATTTCCGCTACTGGTTCTCTGAACTGCTCAAAATTTCTGCTACCGGTTCTCTAGAACCTGTCAGAACCTGCTGGATTTCACCCCTGAGCTAGCATTAGTGATTCCAGTGGGGGTTGGGATATTATTATGTTAAGGTCAAAGTAATCTCTGAAAATGGTTGTTGGCAACTTCTTAAGGAAGAATCAGAGATGCTACTTCTATTTGATATGTCCAGACTTGTTTCTACTCAAATAGTTCTAGATTGCTGAAGTTATGAGTTTTGCAAAAGCCATGGGTTTTCTAGTTAGCACACATAAATAATCTTTGAGTACACTGCAGTAGACCAGGTTTCTTAACCAGAAGAACATATATTATTAATGGTCAATTAACTTCACAACCAAATTATAAAAGGACACGAGAGAAGAATAGAAGAACAGAGGTGGAGGACAAAGCAGTAAGTCTCCAATAGAATATCCAGGGGCAAAATGGAACGGAGTAGTTCTGGAAAGACTTCCTTGAAGACAGGAACTGAAGCAGATTCTGAAAGATCTGAGTTTATCAGCTAAAATAAAATAATATAAAGTGCTAGAAAGCGCTCTCTCTCTCTCTCTCTCTCTCTCTCTCTCTCTCTCTCTCTCTATCTATCTATCTATCTATCTATCTATCTATCTATCTATCTATCATCTCCCCTCCTCTCTCTTTGAGCTTATATGACGACTCTTCCCATAATAAACATTGCTTCAGCTCAATTTAGGTTTTACTTGTTATTTTACAGTTTTAGCAGTGAAAATTCTTACCAACAATAATGTTGTAATATTCATCTCCTTAAAATCTTACCATAACTGATAATTTTGATAAAACTGCTAATGTGTATTATGCACTTCTTTGAAAAAGTAGCCCTTTTGTTTTTAATCTTGAGGGTTTTTTAAGAAGGAAGGGAGGGAGGGAGGGAGGGAGGGAGGGAGGGAGAGGAGGGAGGGAGGGGAACATAAGTTTATGGAGAACTAAGATGATACCAAGATAATTAAAAGATATTGTGACATCATAGTGAGTGTTATACTTTTTCATATTTACGTCATGAAGTTGCATACAAAAGCAAAGTGTGAAAGTTGCAGATCCATGCTATATTTTGTTATTTCCCTCCCTTGCCACACTTTTGGTTGTGACACACAACCACAACCACACATGGTTGAGAATCAGTGTTGGAACACGTCCAACACGTCAGCACTATGAAAATTATGAAAAAGAGGAAAGCAATTTATTTGGCAATGCCATGTTTCTAACAAAAATTTTCAAAAGAATTCTACCTTTCATGCAAATATGCCTATAGATATTGTATATTTGCATACTCCAGAATTCCTGGCATATAAAAGTACAGGAGATTTCCTTTGTACTTTGAAAAAGAAGTATTCCTGGCAGAGACACTATTTAATTCATTGATCTTTGCAGAAGTGCTGCTTATGCCATCTAATTTGGTAACCCAACTATAAATAAATAAATAAATAAATAAATAAATAAATAAATAAATTTATTTCTATACCGCCCTTCTTCCGAAGGACTCAGGGCAGTGTACAGCCTATTAAAAGCACAAAGACAGACATCAATTAAAAATAATTAAAATTATTAAATAATTTTGGCTCAGATTTAAAACCCCAAAAATTTAAAACACCCAATTTAAAATCATTACATTGATAACCCGGTCTGGCGGAACAGCAGGGTCTTGAGGGCACAGTGAAATACATGGAGGTCGGAGATCTTACACATTTCCAGGGACAGTTCATTCCAAAGGGCAGGGGCTCCCACAGAGAAGGCCCTCCCCCTGGGTGTCACCAGCCGACATAACTTGGCCAATGGCACCCTGAGGAGACCCTCTCTGTGGGAGCGGACTGGCCGGTGGGAAGCTATTGGTGGCAGGAGTCGGTCTTGAAGGTACCCGGGTCCTATGCCATGGAGCGCTTTAAAGGTGGTGACCAGCACCTTGAATCGCACCCGAAAGACCACTGGGAGCCAGTGCAGCTCGCGCAGGAGGGGTGTCATGTGGGCACAATGAGTTGCGCCCATAATCACCCGCGTGGCCGCATTCTGGACCAGTTGGAGCCTCCGAATGCTCTTCAAGGGGAGCCCCATCTAGAGAGCATTACAGTAGTCCAGCCGGGAGATGACAAGGGCGTGAGTGACCGTGCACAAGGCGTCCCGGTCCAGAAAGGGCTGCAACTGGCGAATCAGGTGAACCTGATAGAAAGCCCCTCTGGCCACGGCCGTCATGTGCTCTTCTAAAGACAGCCATGTCTATGCCTCTGGTAACCCAATATATGTTTTATAAATGGAATATGCAAAGGACAAATACAAAATTTGTAGAGGAAGAATATTCAATAACTTAATGTTATTAAAGTTCAGTCAAGTTGAGGTATGAAGACAGTAGGAAGTGTAAAAAGGGGGCCTTTAGCATCTGGAAAAGATTAGTAGAGGTCCAGCATGTACCTATAAGATGGCAAAGAACAATGTGTGAGGAGAGGGAGACCATAGCTCTGCCTCCCAACTTTTTGGAATCCTAAAGCAGGGCTATAATTATATTTAATTCCCCACACACATATGGAGAGTGAAGAGAGAGAATGGAAGCAGAAGGCCCTTCGGAGGCAAATCTCTTCTATATTCATCTTTAACCATCTTCCCCTCAGTAGCCAAGATGTCTAAAATTTTAATGCAGGTTTTTGTGCCATATTTGGGGGAGGTGGAAATAAGACTACAAAGCAAAGCATTTTGTCTTCTGGAGGTCTTTTGCCTCTTTTACTATGTTAGGGAGAAAATGTAATTTTTATCTGCTACCAAACTTTAGTGGCTCAATATCCATGAAGCTTCAGAAGGACTCGCATGGCATGCAAGCCATCAATAGCCCATTCCTAGTGTAATAGCTTGTTCCTAATTATGCAACTGTTCTTTGCCTTGTACAAACTGCATAGTAAATTAGGGATTCATTTAAGCTGGTTCAGAACTCAAAATCTCTGTAACAAGTCCTGCATGGCTAATATAGGCCAGAAAAAAAAATCCATGCATTAGACTTTATAAATAAGGCATGCCACTTTTATAGTTTTTATAACCAATCAGAGGGTGTTTGAATAGAGATGAAAAACAGAGAGGGAAATGTCACATTTAAAAGACACAACTTTGCTACTGAACTGACACAACAACATTGTTAACTGAGGTTCGTCTTGATGCATTTTTATAATAGGAACCCCAAAGAAGGAGCAAGAAGATTCCTCAATTGTTAGTGTATGTATGTGTATCTATATCTGTATAATATCTTTTCTGACCTAGGCTCCCTTAAAAAGCAGGAAGCAGGAATTGGTCCCGGCAAAACCTCTTTAATTTACACGACTGTGGATTATTTTCATTCACAGTCAGCAAGGTTTGTCCAAACAGTTTTTCAAAGGAATATTTATCACACACCTTATCTCATTTGGCAAATTGCCACGTAACTTGTTTCCAAACGCAGAGTAAGGCAAAACTTGGCACAGAGTCTCTTAGAGTCACAAACAGAACTTTCCACTCTTGAAACCATCGAACCAATTAATTGTTTCCTGCAAAAGGCTCCTCCCCGTCTTTTGTTTCATATGGGAGGGGCCAATTATCTCCAAGGTGTGGTTTTACTCATAAGTCGACCCTGCTTTCTGAGTTGTTCTTGTCTTCTGGCAGCTCTGCGCATGCGCACACTGGGAATGGGCTCCAGCTGTTCCTCTGCCTCGCTGCTGTCTATCTCCCTCTCTGCCTCTGATGTAGAGCCCTCATCCGAGCTTTCCCCAGCCCCCAGGACTGGCCCATGTTCTTCCCCAACCTTCTCACTGTCTGATTCTTGTCTGCTGGCCTCCGGCAGGCCACAACAATATCTATCTTTTTTCTATATAATAAAAATTTAGGGCATTTTCTCCTTGTCTTTTCAAATCTGCCTTATATTTTGATAACAGGGAATCACATTTCCAATTTAAATGTCAAATTCTTAATCTACAATACGTCAAATGTCAAATTCTTTACCTACAAGCAATAAATACAAGCAGATAAAAAGTAAAGAGTTAAAAAAAATGAAACAGAAAGAATTGTCATGTTATGTTTGGTGTTAGTTGATACCTTGCTTTAACTGCTACAACAATACATTTGGTTAGAATTAGGTGGTTTTTCCTACTAGCTGTAGGGGAAAAAACCTGATGTTTAACCAATATGCCATTAATAGTATCCAAACTTTATATTCCATTTTTAACATCTTAAACTCTTCCATCTAACAAATGTCAAGTGGAGATAAATGCATGCAAGATAAGATCATAGCAATTAATTTAATATATTTAAGAATTATCCTTGTCAACCTATATATATGGAAGTCAGTGCCATTGAACAGAATGGATCTTTGTTACTCATGAATTGTGTTGATCAGTAAATATCTGATTTGTCAAATATTTAAATGTGCCTAACTTACTCTGAACAATGTTCATTATCTGTTCCATCACCTTATGCTGAAATGCAAGCAAATGAATTTGAATGGGATGTTATTAATTTATTAATTCTATATTATTTAATGCAAATACTCATTAATGATATTTTAAAATAATTTAAGTAATCATCTGTTTGCTTATGAAGACTGTATAGTATAGCACATAGCACATGATAGAATGGACAATTTTCATAGAACTATGCTTTCATACAAACTATGGTTTGTAGAAACAGGTATGCAGTATAGAGTAAATAGCATTGCCAATTCTTTAATATTATCAATGGCATACAATACATAATGCTTAGAAACTAGATTTATTTGTAAATGTATTTGTCCAGTTAATTTTAAGTAGGAAAAACATCACAATCAACTAACAACAATAGCAAAAAATACACAATTATGTTATCATCTTGATTGCGTTCCATAATATATTTCCACACATAAGATTTGAGGTTGAAATAAGGGAGACATAAAGCATAGTTAGTTATAAACTACATGTACATTATTTTAAAGGCTGAGTCAGTAATATGAATTCCTCTTCAAGATGTATGGCCGTCGGGCTTTGTTAGCATGTAACTGTCGTTTCAGAATGTATGGGGTTTTTCTCTTCATCAGATCTTTATCTTGACTTGCATTCTCTGGATCATAAATATCTTGTTGGAGCAACTGCTGGCAATAAGGAGAAAATATGGAATCATTATTTCCCCCGGAACATTTTTTTCTGTGAAGAATATTGTCCAAGTTCTCCTGAATTCTGTTACTTAACAGAAATAGGGATGAACATAGCAATATAATTTGAAAAAACAAGAACACAATGAGCAAAGCTTATAAAAAGGAAGAATTACGTTTCAGTATGATGACCTGGAGAATTAAGCTAATTTTAGCCATTCACTGTATTCTAAAGGAGAAGGAAGGAAGGAAGGAAGGAAGGAAGGAAGGAAGGAAGGAAGGAAGGAAGGAAGGAAGGAAGGAAGGAAGGAAAGAGAAAGAGAATGTAACAAAACCTGTTTTCTTAATAAGTTGCTTTTTCATTCATTTGTGCCTCTGTACTTTTACTTTTTTTATTATTAATACTGAATATATGCTTTTCAATATGTTTTCAATTGTAATGGGTAGCATATTGGTGCTTGAAGGGTAGGACACACATTTCCATACAAATAAAATTCTTTGGCACATTCTTAATAGCAGATTTTCTGAAGCCTTGCTTCACAAATGGATAACTATACTCTTGTGGTCTAAACAGGTCCTGAAACTTTATGTTAAGCTGAAGTCCTGTTAATTTGTCTTAGTAATTTAGCAGTAAAACTATGAATATGCTCTAAGAATAAAAATATCAAACTGCCTGTGCTTGCTAAAATGATAAGATTTCACTAGTATCTTGCTAAGTATGGTTCCAACTTATTATCCAAAAGAAAATAATTAACTACATGTACAGTATAAATTATTGTAATACAAACAAGATAATACAAAATAATAAGATGCTAATTGTTAATATTACCTCCCACTGCTGAAAGTTTCTGGTATGACAGACTTTTTGAAGCTGATACAGTGTCAACATTGCTTCCAAAGTGAAGCTCTCAGAAGTAGAAGCAAATGGTCTTCTCATCATAAAATCTTCTTCAGGATCACCTGTTTCTTCTTCTGGATTGTTCAGGTTGCTTATGAAGTCACAAATATTCCAAAGTATTAATTTCCACTGGGGTGATTTTGCTTTGTTTATCTGAAAAAGGCAAGATCCAGTGAGTAAATTATTTATCCTTCTACCCTGCTTCCCTCAAAATAAGACATCCCCTGATAATAAGCCCAATTGGGCTTTTGAGCGTATGGTAATAAAGCCAAGTGCGTATTTCAGGGTTCAAAAAAATATAAGACAGGGTCTTATTTTTGGGAAACCACAGTATCAGCAGAAGGATATTATAGAGGAATGGGAGGGAAATATAATTGAACTGCTATTATTTATTTTCAGAATCAAATGACAACTTTGGCATGGAAATAAGACCTTATAGGAAGAACCACATATATACATTAAGAAGGAGGAAACTATTCTATTGTAAGCCAAAAATGTATGAAGGTATATAAGAGTCAGGCTACATATAATCAGCAGGTTCTGATCAATTCTGGAGAACCGGTAGCGGAAATTTTGAGTAGTTCAGAGAACTGGTAAATACCACCTCTGACTGGCCCCACCTAGCTGATCGAGAGGAAATGGGTAGTAACCTTCCCCTGGAGGGGAATGGAGATTTTAGTATTCTTCCCCTGCCATGCCCAAGCCATGCCCACCAAGCCACGCCCACCAAGCCACGTCCACAGAACCGGTAGTCAAAATTTTTGAATCCCACCACTGGCTACATTACATATATTTTTTGTAAGGCAGCCTGTCTTTGCCTGTCCAGATTATTAGAGATTCCTTCCCTACTGGTATGGCAGTTGATGGTTTAAAAACTTTGTGTGTGTGTGTGTGTGTGTGTGTGTGTGCGTGTATTGCAGTTTGGACTACAGGAATTGCTGTCCTTGCTTCAGTGACTCTAAAGGGGAATAATGTCCTTATTGCTATCATTCAGGCTGACAATCAGAAATTATTGTTCATATGTAGTAATATTCTTCAACAGTTATGTAGTAACATTCTTCAACAGTGGATCATCCAAATGTGCTGAATTCACATTTGAATTCAGCACATTTGGAGCACATTCACATCCTGCTCTTCCTTGCCTCATGAAAACATTTTTTTTCCCACTTTACTTCAGACATTCATTCGGAAGTTTTCTTGATGACCTTTTCTGAGCTTATTTGAAAAGCACATAATACTACCGGTACTACTGCTAATATGATGTTTATGCCTATGTATATGTTTTTAGCCACATCACTCTACTGCAGAATGAAGGCCTCTGCACAGAAAGTTATGGACATGTTTCTACACTATAGCTCTAGTGTGGCACCTTAACCACTATACTACAATAGGTCTCATCCAGTGGTGGGATTCAAATAATTTAACAACCGGTTCTCTGCCCTAATGATTTCTTCCAACAACTAGTTCACCAAACTGCTCAGAAAGTTAACAACCCGTTCTCCCGAAGTGGTGCGAACTGGCTGAATCCCACCACTGGTTCTATCTATCTATCTATCTATCTATCTATCTATCTATCTATCTATCCATCCATCCATCCGTCCATCTCTCCCTCTCTCAAACATTCTTCCATTTTTCTGGTGCCATCCAGGAATTAACAGTTTCCACAGTGAAAACTGCTGGGGAAGGTGTTTTTAATGATATTTTCACCTGGGATTTGAATGAAACTTGTGAGAATAAGAAGCAGACTACCAGGACAATCAGCCTACAGACACACTAGTCAACAACCATATAATGAAATAAACTCATTCAAGTATTCTATGCACTAAAAATTATCTTTTTCTTTAAAAGAATTTGCATTCATTCAAACTGAATGAAAACTGATAGAAAAATGTATAAAATGTTTGACAGAACTAAATGAAATACATTTCTGCAAACTCCAGAATCTGGGTAGGAACACAACTGAAACTATTGTTCAAGTCATCTGTGGTATATAAAAATTACATTCCTTGATTCTAACAGTCATATCTAAGCTTCAATAGCTATAAATTCTGGATTTCTGATGATGCAGTTAGAACGAGTCCTATGCACAATTAATTAAGTCTTCAGATTATTAATAATGAATAATGCTGTAACTCAGAAAGATGAATTAATTATGAAAGAAAACTAGCAGGTTTCTTCCCTTCCTAGTTAATATATTTTCATCCACACCCTCCCCAATGCAAGGGGAGACTTCTGCACATGATGCAAAAAATAAACTCAGCCATATTTCTAATTAAGTATGGTTTGTTTTTTGTTTTTATACAAAATGATCATAGCTTTAAATAACTGGGGTTCATACTATGTGATTCACACTCATATCATCTTGTCTTTCCAACTCAGTAATAAGCAGTCATGTAAAAAGCTGATCCCCATAGCTGCTGAGCTCTAAACTAGCTCTAAACCATCATTCTGGAAAACTGTCTTGTTACCTGAGATAAATTTAGAAATTGAAGACATCTATATAAAGCAGATTATCTATGTGCCACTATATATGCTTTGCAGAGTGAATACACTTCAGTGAATCCAAAACTTAATTTTAGGTTAGAACTTTGCTTCTATTTTGAGTTGTTTCTTGGATTTGTCTGTTATTGCAATACATAATTTAATCATGGTGTCAACTAGCCTGCTAGGCAAGGACAAATTTGCATAACAATGTTTCGAAATGTCTTCCTTGATGATAGAAAATTGGCACAACATGGCAGAGAATTTGAATATGTCTCTCCTTTAATTTCAAAACAAGACATTAAATAATTAAATATTTCTGATGATCAAAAAAAAACAAAACCCTAGATGCTTTTTTTCATAATAAAATAAGACTACTCGATACAATGTGGGAAATATGCACTGATTGTGATTAATTTGAATATTTTAATTATTCAGCAGGTGTATTCTTGTCTATTGGCATGATAGGTTTGATGGCTAATAACACCCCTCTTTTTTTGGGAGTTTCAAGATAATCATATTCCACTGCTGGAATGGCCTGGGAATAGCCCAGACTTTAACTCAATTGAAAATCTATGGAGCCGACTAAAGAAACTTGTTAGTCAGAAGCGACCCAGCAATAAAACCCAGTTAATAGAAGCAATCATTCAATCTTGGTTTCACATTATAACAGCTGCAGAACTAAACTTGGTTCACTCCATGGGAAGACGTTGTAAGGCGTAATTCATGCTAAAAGTTACCCAACTAAGTATTAACTGACCTGATAATTTTTGTATATCTCATTTTTTCTACGTGTTTCACTTTTCTTCTATAAAGAGCCTTGATAGTACAGTGGTATACGCACCCTGTTATTAACACAGCTGCCTGCAATTTCTGCTGGTTCAAATCTCTCCAAGGCTCAAGGTTGACTCAGCCTTCCATCCTTTCTAAGGTAGGTGAAATGAGGACCCAGTTTGTGGGGGCAAAAAGCTGACTTTGTATAAAATATACAAAAGTATGAAGGCTATTGCTTAACGCATTGTAAGCCGCCCTGAGTCTCCGGAGAAGGGCGGCGTATAAATCAAATAAAAAAAAATAAATACTGTAACTGCTATTCTAATAGCAAATTCTTCATAAAAGTTATTGCATTACATTCTTGATTAAATTATCTTTTCATTGATATATAATTTTATGGTCCTACTAAAAAAAAAAAGTGGTGTTCTTAGCTAGTTTTAAAAAATATACTTTTCCCAAAAAGTTTCCACAATTTTGGCCACTATTGTATGTTCCAACACTTCATTGTGAAAAGGTAATGAGCCAGATTTTTTCTGAAGTAATATTGGCACCAAGCAGTTACATTAGTCATTTGTCTGCAAAAAAAGTTTCTAAGAGTATTTCACTCTTTCTTAATGCCATATCTCCCTCTTTCTTGGTCTTTCTCCTTGAACCCATAGTATGATATATAATCAATGTTATATTGGTTTAGTCACAATAATACATTATGTTTTATTTTGTCTTTTGCAGCATTCAGATCATGAATAAAGGGCATAGTATGAACATGTGACTCTCCCCAGCACTGACATTTTGTAAATCTCATAATTTTACAAGCGCCCAAAGTAGAACTGAGAGAAGGTCCCACATTAAAATGTAGTATTATTTCATTGGAATATAACTCAGAGAGTCCTCAAGTGGAATTGACTAGCAAAACTTTATCTGGATACACCTAATTTGTTCCAGATTGGCATCTACATGCATTTATCTGTGGCAAGCTTCTTATGAATCAATCTCCAAGTCAAATTGAAAAGATCATTACTAGTATAGACTAGAGAAATACCAATATTGAACTAACAATATTTTGAATTGTCAGTTATTTTAATATATAGTAAAATGACAAAGTTACAGACATATATTACAAGACATCAATAATGAGGCCATAAAATTAAGCTCAACTATTGGACAGCAGAAATCGGCAACCTTTTCAGAGGCAGGAACTATTGTGAGTTTGTTTGGAATATAATAAGGGCCCTCCCAATTAAAAACTATATGTAAAAATACTTTTTTAAAAAAGCAAATAAAATATTTAAAATAAAATAAATGAAATGGCTGAAATATCCTAATGTGCAATAGTGGTGAATATCCATAGTTCGGGTGTAGGATAAAGGTAAAGGTTCGGTCTCCAAGCTTGTGGGTTGGTTTCCGAATGCTTCAGTACCAGACTAGGTAACATGTTCAGTGAAGTTTACTAAATTCCACTGAAGATGTTACCTAGACTGGTAATGAAATGTTCAGAAACCAACTCACAAGCTCGGAGAACGAACCTTCACCACCATATTCTAATTTTCCATTCAAAAACATAGAATAATAAATTTGGCTATTTTTGAAATATTATTGTCATGTTTTAATTATAATCTGTAAGATGACCCATTGCTGAGTTTTCCTCTTGAAGCTTCCACCTTCTAGACACATCTAGCCTTTGTTCTATATTCATTCTTGCTTCTCCCTTATATTCTGAATGAGATATGATAGTTCTGCCTAGTGTCCTATTTCTTACTAAATTATGAAGAGATATCTTTCCAATATGCAAAAGATGAGCAAAATACATTTTAGCTCAGTATAGCAGTAAGTTTTTCAACAACTTTGTAAATTATTCTGTTCGTTGTTGTTTTAGGTGCTGTTTCCTCCCCCACCCCACCCCCACCCCAGAAAGAATGAACAATTATAATCCAGGCATTATAATAATGACTGAAGTAATTTATATTGTTTGCAAATAATAAATGGGTAAGTTTAGACTGCATTTAATAGTATAATTCCCTTGCCACAATCAAACCTCAGAAGTGTGAGGTCTTTTCAGGAGCCTGAGTGGCGTAGGAGGCTAATGCCTGCTACTAAGGCAGCATTTGACATCCAGCTGCCTGCAATTACTGCGAGTTCAATTCTCACCAGGCTCAAGGTCAACTCAGCCTTCCATCCTTTCTAAGGTCGGTAAAATGAGGACCCGGTTTGTGGGGGCAATAAACTGACTTTGTATAAAATATACAAAAGTATGAAGGCTATTGCTTAACGCATTGTAAGCCGCCCTGAGTCTCCGGAGAAGGGCGGCATATAAAAATAAAAATAAAAAAAAATGTATCATTATTTATCGCAAGAACTGCAGGAAATGGCTGGGAAAATGAACTTTTTAATATCTTCCACAAGCTCTCACCTCCAACTTAAGCTATTCTCTCATAAGCAATTCAGTTTTAGTTCCCATCACCACCATTACCACCTCTTTAACCCTGAATCCAATGACACAATCAATTATAAAAAGGAAAATTTCACAGCAATGTCCTCTGTCTAAAGTCATTTGCATCAAAAAGACGGGATGCAAAAATGTTGGGAACTCATCTTGCTTCATCTTTTTCAATCTTCCCTTTCTTTTACAGAAGAGCAGATGTCAGATAGCTATTTGTTTTATTTTATTTATTTATTTTATTTTGTTGAGTACATATTAGATAATATATATAAGTATAAGCATGAATTGAATACATAAAATTAATACAATCAAAGGGAACATTAGGACAGGGATGGTAGGCACGCTGGTGCTCTTATGTACACCCCTTACAGACCTCTATAGACAGCTATAGTGAAGGAGACTATTTGGAAATTTCCAAAACCAAATTCTTTTTATGTTCCATATATTTATCATTGCTTCATCATTACTATACAAATGCTGAATGTCGCATAAATAAAACTAAGGTCTAAAAGTAGACCCTGCCAAATAAGGAGATGCTATAATTGGATGTTCTTAGCTTTCAAACATGACAATCACAATATCCATTTTGGAGCGCTTGATATCCTGAACTGATATCCCAAACTGATCAACTGATAGGATCTAATATTTATGAAAAAGACTAATTCAAAGTACATAGGTAGCCTTCAAAACTTTGAATGTGATTCCTCAAAATTGACATCAAATTATAATTTTCAATATGAGAGAAAGGGACAATCCTTGATTACCAGTGATATTAAGTTAGGAATGAATGTGAGACTGACCAGATTTCAAAGGTGAGAGATGATACTAATTAAAACCAGAACTCTTTTATTCCAAGGGGAATATTAGCTGTTTGTAACTGCATAAGTTGACAACTGATTGAATTATCACCTTTCTCTTTGCTTAGAAGCTCTTCAGATAAAATGCTTCCACGTTAAATGTCCAAATAATTTTTACACTCAGTTTTTCCCTAAACTTATCTCTTTTTTCAAACAATGGATTCACATATAATGCCCAAGGAAGTACAGAGATAAAATGATCCAATTACATTTTAATGAGGATCAGCCGAAATACAAGCAATACAGATATGATTAAAAGTTAAGCACACAGGCTCAGATCACCCAAAGGCTGAGAGATATTATGGTTCAAAGAGTCTTGTGGCAAACTGCTGAAACAATTTATGCAGATATGTAGGAACTTTGATTCCTCTCCTCACTTTCATTTTCTTTGATTATTATGTATACAAAATATCCAAGGTAGAGACAGAAACAAAAGTTTAGTTGGTTATAATCCTCCATTCACTGCCGTCCAACAGTTAGTTACTTTCTACTTTTTAGCACAACATCAAAGCACCTTGGAATTTCTTTGTGGCGATAAGCATCATGTTTAATAGTAAACATTTAATACGATAGTGGAAGTTTTTTTAATAGGGTACAATTACTCACTTTTCATAGAAATTTTCCAATTTTTTTCAACCTCAAACTCTTAAATTAAAATGCCTTTTTTTATTAACCTGCTTATCTTGCCAGAAATCATATTTAATTTCTTAAAATATGTAACTGTTCCAAAGGGAATTGTTTGACTAGATTGAAAATGTTCTTGTTCCATAGTTTATTTTGATACTTCTTTTTTCCCCTCATAGTGTATCTGCCATCTTGTTGTTGTTGTTTTCAGACAAAGGATAATAGAATTTGGCACTTTATGCTGTTCAGTTTCAGAAAACTGCAGTACTTGGTAGCTAACCCAAAAAATTCAGTCTCCCTAAGGAAATATATATGCCAATGTAAAACAGTTACTTCATAATGCCATTAACTGGGTTTGATATGCTAACAGTCAATATTTTATCTGAATGAGAAAGACTGTCTTCCCCATTAGGAATTTAGGCATGAGGAAAATTGTTCTTCTTCTTCTTCTTCTTCTTTTTTTTTTTTTTGAATAAGCAAAATTTTACTTTTAAAATCTGGCTCCGAGGAGACCATTGTGTCGGCCACTCTGCTGGGTTTGCTGTATGTTTTAGTTCAACAATATCTGGAAGACCACATGCTGAGCAACCATAGCAATTAAAACTAACTTCAATGCAAGCAATAGGATAGAAGGTAGCAGATGCTTTTAATGGATGCCAGGCAAGCTGCATGATACACATAGCTCTCTATCTTCCACAAGAAGAGAAGAGCTAGAGGAAAAGAACCTAGGGGAACAATTTAGAGGTAACTAAAGATAAGTAATAGGGATGCGGTGGCTCAGTGGCTAAGATGCTGAGCCTGTCGATCGAAAGGTCGGCAGTTCAGCAGTTCGAATCCCTAGTGCCGGGTAATGGGGTGAGCTCCAGTTACTTGTCCCAGCTTCTACCAATCTAGCAGTTTGAAAGCACATAAAAAATGTAAGTAGAAAAATAGGGAACAGCGTTCTGTGCGCCTTTTGCATTTAGTCATGCCGGCCACATGACCATAGAGACATCTTTGAACAGCACTGGCTCTTCAGCTTTGAAACGGAGATGAGCACCGCCCTCTAGAGTCAGGAACAACTAGCACGTATGTGCGAAGGGAACCTTTACCTTTACCTTAAAGCAGTGGTTCTCAACCTGTGGGTCGGGACCCCTTTGGGGGTCGAATGACCCTTTCACAGGGGTCGCCTAAGACCATCGGAAAACACATATTTTCAATAGCTTTAGGAATAATTTTATGGTTGGGGGTCACCACAACATGAGGAACTGTATTAAAGGGTCACGGCATTAGGAAGGTTGAGAACCACTGCCTTAAAGGTAAATAACTCACTTTACTTAAGATAGGACATCTGTCCCTAAGAGGAATGTTTTCTTCGCCATAACTATTTCTATATTTCTCTCAGGCCACATAATAGAAAGGAAAATACAGATAAACCCAAACTCATATATCATGTCTTGTATATTTTGGAATAGGTAGTCCTTGACTTGCAACAGTTTCTTTAGTAACCATTCAAAGTTACAATGGCCCAAAGTGAGTTATGACCATTTTTCACACTTATTATCATTATACATCCGTATAGTTACATGATCAGAATGTAGAAGCTTGGCAACAGGTTCATATTTATGACAGTTGCAATGTCCCGGGGTCATGTGATCCCCTTTTGCGAATTTCTGATAAGTAAAGTCAATGGAGAAGCTAGTTTCACTTAACAACCATGCTATTAACTTAACAACTGCAATGATTTACTTAATAACAAGGTAATCAAATGGGGAAAAACTCACTTAACAAATGTCTTATTTAACAACATAAATTTTGGGCTCAATTGTGGTCATAATTCGAGGACTACCTGTATTAGTCTGTTTACAACAAATACAAAATAAAATATTGAGTGTCTTGCTGAATAAATTGAGACATTATATTTTAATCACATATTTTGGTTTGCCTTTTTGGTGAAATCATTTTGCTTTTCATTTTTTAATCAAATCAATTTGTTTCATTTAGGATTGATTCCTTGCTCTCTCTGAGTTTTCTTCCTCTTCTTTCACGTTAACTAGATTTTCTGAAAGGTTTTTTTCTACTTTTCTTTGGCAATCTATAAAAGCTATAAATCTTTGAGCTTAATCTCATGATAAATATTTTTCTAGCCGTTCCTAGAAACATAAAATTATTATTCTTAATTTTGACCATCTTGCTCAATAAAGATTAATCCCCAAAAAGCCAATACATAACAGCTTAATTTAAGGATCAAAAAGAAGAAATTGCTATCACAGCATTAGGTAAGTATCATCTGTCTAAGATTCTAAAAAGCTAGCATGGACAAAAATCTGAAATAATAATGATTTATGTTTGATAATATTTCTTCCATTTGGTGGGAATTGAGTTCAGTTAACATTTTTAAGAATTTTTAAATTTAAATTGTGATATTTGTATTGTGTTTTACCTGGCTGTACACTGCCCCGAGTCCCTCGGGAGAGGGGCGGTAGAGAAATAAAATTATCCTTATCCTAATTTAGGAAACTGAAGTCTATTTGTGTAACAGATTTTATTTAAAAACAATTACACTTTCTAAAAATTATTTGACCTCTTCAGATTTTAGACACACACACACACACACACACACACACACACACACACACACGTCTGTTTCTTTCATGAAATTGTAACTGTCCATGTCAGTTTCATATAAACTATTGAACGACAATTATTCATTTTCAGAACATCTGTTTATTAATATTGATTCTTGGCAGATGGAGAAGTTGAACAAGTTTGAACAAAATGCAGCCCCCCCCCCAAACCTTACACATTCTACTTATTAAATAAATACAAAAGTTGACTTGAAAATTAATATATGAAATAAAATGCTGCAGTCTTTATATCTGTGTTTTATTGTACATAAAGGCTATTTGATGGGATTGGTGCTCCACTTTGGTGCCAACCTTGGGCTATTCTCTACAACTGCAGTTTGTTTTCTTCTCTTTTCTTCAGTGAAGCAATGTAGCCACTCTGCTCTGAGATGTCATTTGTGGATCAGCTTCAAAGTGTTGCTTTATGTGAATTCTGACTGAAGAGAAGAAACTCTTCAAGTATTTGTTTACTTCCTACTTTTATATGTATGCATCACTGTGTTAGTATCATTCTTACTATTGGAGGCTCTGAAAATGTATAGAGCTCAGGTTTATGAGTTTATGTAGAATCCAGGAAATTGCTTTCATTTAATTACCGGTATGTCTTATGTTGTCAATTGCAAAATATACATTTCAGTAATGTGAAATTTAAATCAATTCCATACAGACAGATCACTTATTACTTAAATATCCAATTTACCATGCAGTCATTTACATACTAATGGCAGAGCTCTCCAAAATAATTAAGTACCTGAGAACATAGATTGTGAAACCTTAAAAAAATCAGCTCAATCAATTTTCCTACCTTGAAAGATGAATTCTTGGTATCTTTTGGGGCTCTTTGTTGCCCTTCAAAACATAGGGCATCTATGTATAGTTATTTCCTATGGGTTTAAGGTGTTTTGTTGTTGTTTCTTTGTTTTAAATTTTGTATAAATCTAACCACATATCACATTTGTTTTCTTAGCACTTGTGTTCACATTTCTTATATGAAAGAATGCTATTTCCTCGTGTATAATATTGTATTAATATGAAACTATGAAGATGGAAGGGTGTAATTTGATTTTTAGTTGATGGTTTGCAACAGAACAACTTGATTGATTTATCAGTTGCCCTGCCCATTATCTGGATTTTAGTATTATAGGCTTGAAACTGAGATTTTATTTCTTACTAATCCAGTGAATTTAGTGAATGCTTTATGTTTTCCAGGAAAAAAATCTTATTTTGTAATAAGCCTAGAGAAAAAGAGATGGCATTTATTCAATTTAGAATAAGAGGAGTAATGGCAGATTCTAGCATAACTAGTGCCATTACTGGATGCAGACTATGATATTACAGAAATATGCAATGAAGTAAAAGTTATAAATAATGGTCATCTGAATTTTCAGTGATGAACCTAAAATAACAATAATATTGGCTGCATTTTACCAACATTTAGAGGAAATACATCATTTCTTTCTTTTTTTATTCCTGGAAAAATATAACAAGCTGCATAACAGGATTTCATGTTTATGCAATAATTTTTTTGACAGCAAAATATTGAAAATTTGCTTACATTCTCAAATCACAGATTAAAGAGTATTTAGATGATTTGGGAAGTGGGGAAATATATGCCTGTCAAGGCATATGTTGTATATTTTGAATCTTTGAGAATCTGAGGTGATTTGATCAAATATGAGGGACATCAAAATTCAGTTGCACACAAATGTATTGTGTTAACAGATTAACAGAGTTGGAAGGGATTTTGGAAGTTGAACCCTCTGCTCAAGCAGGGGACCCTATATCCTTCCAGAAAAATGGATGTTCACTTTCTTCTTAAAAATCTCTAGTGATGGAGCACCACAACTTCTGGAGGCAATCCATTCCACTAATAATTTTTCTCACTGTCATGAAATTTCCCCTTAATTCTAAATTAGCTCTCTCCTTGGTTAGAAGTTCACCCCCTCTTCTCTATGGCAGCCCCTGAAATATTAGAAGACTGGTATCATGTTATCCCTAGTCCTTCTCTTCGTTAGACTAGACAACCCAGTTCCTGCAACCATTCATCATATGATTTAGCCCTCCAGCCTCCCAATCATCTTTGTTGTTCTTCTCTGCATTCTTTCTAGACTCTCAACATCTTTTTTTTTTATAGTGGTGATCAAAACTAGATGCCATATTCCAAGTGTGGTCTTACCAAGCAGTATAAAGTGGTATTAATACTTCATGTGACCTTGATAATATCCCTCTGTTGATGCCGCCAAAACTGCATTGGTTCTTTTGGCAGCTGTAGCACACTGTTGGCTGATACTTAAGTGGTTATCCACTTAGGACTCCTAGATCCCGCTCATGGTTTCTGCTGTTGAGCCACCTATTCTATACTTGTGCATTTGGTCTTTCTTGCCTAAGTGCTTTTTCTCACCACTGAATTGCATTTTGTTGGAAGGGGCTATGTGTCAAAAAACCTGTTAAGATTCTTCTGTATCTTGACTCTATCTTCTAAGGTTTTAGCTATTCCCCCCACCTCAATGTCATTTGCAAATATTATGAGTTCCCCTTCTCTCCCCTCATCTAAATTGTTTATGAAGATGTTGAAAAGTACAGGTAGTCCTCAAGTTTTGACCACAATTGAGCCCAAAATTTATGTTTTAAGTGAGACAGTGGTTAAGTGAATTTGCCCCATTTTATGTCCTTTCTTGTCACATTTGTTAAGTGAAACACTGCAGTTGTAACATGGTTGTTAAGTGAATCTGGTTTCCCCATTGCTTGTCAGAAGATTTCAAAAGGTGATTACATGACCCTGGGACCCTGCAACCTTCAAAAGTACGAGTTAGTTGGCAAGTGTTTGAATTTTGATCACATGACCACGGGGATGCTAGAATGGTCATAACTGTGAAAAATGGTCATAATCACTTTTTTCAGTGCTGTTGTAATTTTGAACGGTCACTAAATGGACTGTTGTAAGTGGAGGAATCCCTGTACTGGGCCTAAGAGAGAACCTTGGGGTATCTCACTTAATAATTCCTTGTAATGGTTTGATTGTTTTGATGTGGTCGATTGGTACTATAAGAAAAGCTATTGCTTTGTGACTTAAGGTTAACCTAGTTTTTATCAAGCAAATTCTGTCTAGAAATATAACTTCTGCCAATAATTTGACATTATCCCATAATTGCCTGCTGGTGGGAATGTGCTAGCTAGTTAAGCAATGTATCCATAATACAAAGAATAAAATATTATTTCGCATTGTCTTTTTATTCATGCTTGTTCTTATTTATTGCATTTGATTTAAGGGCCCTTTTTTCTTATTTCTTATATTCAACATTTATGTGTAGTATTATTATACATTTAAACATATACATTTGCTATGAGTATTCCTGAATCCTAGAAGTGGGGGGGGGACAAAAAAGTGTTACCTTTGATGTATACATATTAGTCAATAAATCAGCTTCTAAGGCTTTCATTTCCTCTTCTGAATCTGCAAGTTAAAGAAAAACATATGTTAACTATTGAATTATAAATCACTAGCATTTGGATTTCACATATAGAATTTAGAAATATCCCTGAAAGACAATTTTAGGTTAAGAACTGACTAAAATAAATGTTTGGCAAGTGCTCCTTTCTTTAATATATGCTTGTTAATTTATGCCATTTCATTGGAAAAAAATATGTTTAGTAATGAAAATTAAAAAAATTAAAAAAAAAACAAACAGCTTATTATTGGTCAACTGAAACATTTAAAGAACTGATCACCAATAGTGATCAAAAATTATGAAATTAAATTTAATTTCTAAATTAAGATACTGCTGCACTGACAGCATGTACTGTATATATTTAAAAGAAGCTCTTTAAGTATATGTAGCATGAAAAGAGATTTAAAGTTTTAGTGAGTTTAATTGAATTTCCTGGTCGTTTCAATGTTCAGTGTTAGAAGGACTTGAAGAATGTCTTAATAAAAGAAGGATGATATGTTAAAACAGAAACTATTTTTATCTAATTATCATCATCATCATCATCATCATCATTATCATCATCATCATCTAAACTCTATAGTTGAGTATAATTGTGAATGATAAAATAATAGTCCTAGATACATGGAAAATAAGTCCATTGATACAAATAGCTGAACTCTTGTGATTTGTTGCTGCTGCTTGTTGTTCCATGTATTTCAATAGACCCAAGTCATTAGTAACTTTAGTTGGATGGGCTCCAACTAAAGTAATAAACAATATATTCCTAATTTAAAAATAGCAAATGGTAAATGGCTCATAAATGTATACAATATGACTAATATATTGCTTTTATCTTGCATTTCAAGTTTACATCCTCAAAACAGTACTGTAATGTAAAACAATGTTATAAAATAGAGTCACTGTCTCATGGAAACCAGTGGTAAAATCTGTCTCTTTAAAAAATATCAATGCACTTTAAAGGTACTATAATATAAATGGGCACTATAGTATAAATGCCCCACAAAAAGCATAAAACATTATCTTTTATTAAAAAAATAAAATGTTGCCAAGATAGTAGGGAAAATAAATAAAAAATATTTTAAGATATTTTTAATCTTAATTATCAGAAAAAATAAAAGAAATAAATCAAAATGTACCGGTAGGTGCTGGTATTTTAAAAACTATCTGTAAGGGTGGAATGAGAAATAATATGCTTAATGGATCTGTTTTTCAGGGTTATCCAGTGATCCAGATTTGAAGAAGAAACTATGATATGGAATATATAAGCATGCACACGCTGAAAACATAGGCACTGCCTTAAATCAATTCCATCACCCTCAAACCCCCCCCCCAAGGACCATGCATGAGCCCTTAGAGAGAGCTCTTAAGGAGTTACCAACAGGTGCAACGTGTTGTCCATGCATGCTCTGAAACATATTTCCCCACTTTGAATCCAAATTACTGTATAGTCCTTATAGTAAAACAAATCCTTCAAATGCTAATGACAAAGAATTCCGAACATAAGAGCTCAGGAAATAGGACACGGGGATTAGGGGAAGTTATCTGGACAGGATCCAGAAATGATATTATGGAAATATATTTCATCAGAGTGAAGTGAAAAACTACACACATAACTGTAATATTACTGAGAAAAAGTTAAACATATTTATGAGACTGTTTTACAGTTCACACATTGACTAATTCTTATAATAAACATCATCAAAATCAGGACTTCTCAGAACCTCAGTAAAATAACTGCTCCTCCAATGTTCAGGGACCACAGCAAAGTTGTTAGCACTAATACTGCCATTAATTTTCCTGAAACATTTTATGGATTTTCATTTAATCTGATCCTTTGGATCAATAAATTTTGAAAGAATGTATGCCTGGATTGTGTCCGTTGTGATCCAACTCAAAGAATCACAATATACTGTAATACGTATCATTGATTTATACTAATAATCATTTCACAATTTGCAAACAATGAAGAACAAAGCTCCTTTTGTCCTAATTGTGGTCATATAACTATATTTTTATATGACTACATTAATCCTCAGGGTTGTATTTAGAACAGTTATTAAAATAAAGCATAGAAATTTAAAAAGCTGAAATAGATACATTGCCCTCAACAAACATAGGCATTATTTGTCTATCAAAACAAAGATTAAATACTATTGCTTTGCTTATTGATTTAGACTGTTATGATGCACAAATATTTGAAACTACCCAGGAGTTTAGTAATGAGTTACAGCTAAATTTAAAATTTAAAAGTAGAATTATTTAATATATTGGATTGGAATAAATAAATATAAAAAATATATTTAATTCTAAAATATTCTCTGGAAACAAAATTTAGCAGGCATCACTTAGTACAAAAATACACATCTGAGGCCTGACTGATTTATAAAAAATTTAATAGGTTCATTACAACTGTACGTTAAATTATGATTTTCATTAAAATGCCCAAATAAATAGGCAAAAATGAGTGTATATGGCATAAGCATATGAATCTCAAGAGTGTTGTGTAAACTTATTTATAGATTTTATATTCCACTTGGAAAAGTTTAAATTTTAATCTATGATTTTACTTGTACTGATTTTTGAAGCAGATTATAAAGAGAACAATGTTTTTTATATTTACCCATGTAATAGGCTATATTGCTATTATCCTGGTCATCTTCTCAACTTTCTCATCTTTCCTACTACCTTCTCCTTTTGATATCTTATGATTTATCACTTGTTTGTATCTTATAATTATGGTTGTATCTTATGATTTATGATGTATAACTTATCACTTTGTGGTTTGCATATACATTGAGAGTTTATGCACCGGACACAAATTTCTTATGTGCGCAGTCACACTTGGCCAATAAAGAATTCTATTCTATTCTATTCTATTCTATTCTATTCTATTCTATTCTATTCTATTCTATTCTATTCTATTCTATTCTATTCTATTCTATTCTATTCTATTCTATTCTATTCCCTTGATGCATGTATGTGAAAGTATATATGTTTGTGGGGGAGGTATGGATGCATGTTATAGACTACTAGAAGTACATACATAGCAAGCAAATACATAGTCCAATAATTATTGGTGTATAAAGAACAACTTTAAGGAGGAATGAGCTTAGTTATATTGCAATAAATATTTGCTCATATATCATTATGTAGAAATATCTCCTACTTTAACCAAACCTAAAGTTATTCATTTACACTCAGAAGAATAACAGTTCAGGCTTTTTTGATTTTTAACATTATCATTAATGAATTTCAAGATTCTGCAATAAATATATGGAAAAGCTGCAATTTGGGGCCAGGTGGGTTTGTTTGTTTGTTTGTTTGTTTGTTTTGTAAAACATCCCTACATTTTTTTTAAAAAAAAATGTCTTTGCAGTAATATGGTATTCATTATCATAATTATTTCTGTATAGATCACTGTTATAACTATTTTATTAGTGGGAGATATATATATATATATATATATATATATATATATATATATATATATATATATATATATATATATATATATATTATATATATATATGATTTTTCCAAAACATTGCACAAAATTGTATGCATTTTTTTAACCTAAAAATATAAAGATTGATTGCCTTGGCACAACTCTTGTTCCTTTGTATCAAGATTCCAGATCTACAGTAGATTTGTATTATTATACACATAGGGGGCACTATTGACTCCATTTCTTTCCCCTGCTAATTCCAAACTCAGTCTAGACACTTGTGACATTTAATTCATCTTGTCATGATATAGCTGTGTAATGAACCTTGTACACCCACATCTCCCAAGGTCTGGATTCTGTTTATCAGCCTTCTGCCATGTAATGCATTTCATAATTGCTGGGTAACAACTCACAGAATGCTACAATTTGTAGTTCCAACATGCTAGGAAAAACTGGTCCATGAGGATCTGTGTATGATGAACTGTGAGCCTCTATGCCACAAACTCCATTTGAAAAAGTCAAAGATCGGAGTAGGAAACTAATCCCTTATATAGCTAGACTAATTCATGCAACCTAAGTCATAAATGCTAATGCTACTTTTGTTATAAAACAACAGGAACAGAATCTTGCAAGTCTGAATGTCTCCCCCCCCCACACACACACACACTTTATTTTGAAGAGAACTAAGGAGGGTCAAGTCTGAGATACTTTCTCAAATTACATTTCTGCCTCTTTTTATTTAATGGTTGTCTTGGTTGCAGCTCTTCCTCCTGCTCTTCAAGGTTGTTTCTACAGTCCATTACAGAATCCAAAAACCTAGAGACTGAAAGTATAGAATTTCCTCTTCCCTGTGCTAACCTACAGGTGCATTTCAACAAGTCTGTAAATGCAGTCCCTGTCCCAGGATGATCTGCCCCAAAGAACCTCTTCAGAAAGAGAGTAGGTAGCTGTTGAGATACAATTCACCTCTTTTTTAGGGTGAATTTGCTGATAAACGAACCGATTAAAAACGCTTTTCAGAAACTCTCATTTGTCCCTCACATTTTAATCCACCAGATTCTCTCTCAAAGCAATTATCCTAGAACTGGTTTATATTTTATATTTGAAGCTAACTTTTTTTTTTTTTTAAATTGACCAGACATTAGCCTCCCTGCATTGGACAACACAAACTCCTCCCATAGTAGCAGCACCGCGGGATTAGCCCAAATCCTTCTCCCAGTCGGAAGGGAAGCCGTGCCAAAAAAAGAGAGAGCTAGAGAGCGCACCTGGGAGCTTACCTGAGGCCAGGCTCCAGGAAGCGGACGCCAGCAGCATCGCGCACACCAACTGCATCTTCACCATTCTTGCCATCCACTCGCTCTCTCCCTTTTCTCTCTATAAAGTGAAGTCCATATACAAAAAGGCAAGCTATCTGGGTGAGAGAGAGAGTCGGGCAGGAAAAAAAAGAGCTGCTGCCGTGAGCTGATTTTTAAAGAACTGGACCCTAAAGGAAGCGCCGGATGTCCCCTAAGTATATAAGCAAGCAGAGAAGGGTGATGTCACGAACGCAGCCGCTCTCATTTAACCAAGCCCGCCTGCTCCGTCTCCTCCTCCTCTTCTTCGGAGCGAAACTGACGCGATTCCCCCATTAGTTGCGCTGCGCTTCACACTTCCTGAAGCAGAAAGAAAGTGGGCAAGGGTGTGTGAGACAGACGGCGCAAAAAGGACCGTCTCACCAGTTGCCCCCGATTTTAAAATCTTTGCCTCCAAGTGGGAATGCAGGATTTGTGATTTGTGAGGGATGTGTGGCTGGAAAAGGCTAATATAAAGAATCTAATGAGAGTAAATTAAATGTCACCTGCCCATCACAGGTCACCTGTATAAATCAGTTAGCTGTTTCTATGATTCATGTAAATCAGGAAAAGAATTTAAGAGCCTGTAGTACAGTGGACTAAAGCACTGTTATTAACATCTGCTGCTTGCAATTACTGCAAGTTCAAATCTCACCAGGCTCAAGGTTGATCAGCCTTCCATCCTTTCAAAGGTAGGTGAATCTGCCCCCAGATTGTGGGGGCAATAAGATGACTTTGTATAAATATACAAAAGTATGAAGGCTATTGCTTAACGCATTGTAAGTCACCCTGAGTCTCCGGAGAAAGGCAGCATATAAATTAAAGCAAAAAAAAAAAAAAAAAAAAAATTTGAGAAATATAGTATTTGTTTAGCTAAAATAAATATTTTTGCAATGTGCTCTTATGTCATTCTTTCTTTACTTATTTCAACTTATGCAAGAGACCAAACCAAAATGACATTCAGAAGAAATGTTGGGATTGCAATTCTTAAGAATTCATAGTCAGAGACCATGAGGGTCCTATACATTTGAAAATAATCAGATTAGGGAAGATAAAATTGGTGCAGTGAAAATGAGCTTCCTCCTCCTCCTCCTCCTCCTCCTCATCATCATCATCATTTTTGTCCCTGGATATCCAACAATATTTTGCTGATTGCTACTTATAGATATAACTTATTTTTATTTTCCAAGACTACATTCCAGTAAGCATTGACTAAAGTCATCCTAAGCACTGTGCGCACCAAACACAGGATTTAATAATTCAGTTTATCGGTGGAAAGGTAGCTAAAGCTCAAATGCGTATCTTTCAAGATGCAACCCCATGCCCTGGAAGTGACACATAGATGCTCCAAGTAAATAATGCTGGATGAGTTCAGTTCCCACTCTGCTTTCTGAACAGAAATTTATCTTCCTCTTCATTCAAGCTGTTTAGTTTCTTTGCTAATACTTTAATTGTTTTAACTCAGCTTTTAATTGTTTATACTTGATTTTAGATTGGAAGTGCCTTTGGATATTTGATGGGTTAAAAAGCTAGATATAAATAGTTGATTAATGAAACAATAATTGATTGAAGAGAGACGCACACTTTACTTACAAGAATATATGCACATACATTTATATACATTCATTATTTAAAACACTTTTAGGTCTTCCTTTGGATATAAATGTGCCATATATGGCAATGCTGAGCAATCACACAAAGAATAGAACCAGTAGTTTTCTCTCAGAAATGGCATAACCATTGAAAGCTGAATGTTTTTGGTGTCCTAAAATGCAGAATCATATAGATTGGTTTTAAGAACTGTGCTGTTTAAATTATTTGATAGGGAGAGAATGTTTGCTGTCCCATTTTAAATATAGCACCTATCCATGTCTTTGTACAGCGTTTAATGGGATAGTCCATCAGGCAAGGACTGAAATTTCTGTATGTTTTAAATAAGATTTAAAATTTGGCCTGCAAAACAGACAATAAAGAACTTTATATGTTCTTTCTTGCGAAATAAGTAGAAATTACATAAAATCCAAATAGCTTCATTAAAAAAAGAACTTAATGAATAGGTCATTAATATTTGGTAGCCTGCAATGGTAACTAAACTAAACTAAACTAAACCTTGGTAGATAGATACTGAAATAAAGAAATGTTTCCTTACTTTATAAAGTTTCTTCATTTTCTATTTTTCTTCCATTAGGGGGCAGAATGGCAGTATGAGAACAATATCAGCTTCTCTAGAAATAGTTTACTGTTGAACCTACATGGGAAACAAGAAGCAATGACTTCAGTTTGTTATTCTGTAACGTACTGATGAAAAGTTTTTCGTTTCTATTTCTATATTTCTGATAGCCTACATGTTTTTAAATTCCATGCAGCATTCATATATAAGTGATACATGAGAAACATTCATGATTTAAACTTCAGGAAAAAGATGTCCAGAAAATATGATTTATTAAGATTAAATAGAATGAAACTTTGTAATAGAATATCCCTACCTCCTCACCTCAAAGAATCTGGAGATAGAACAGTGATTAAAGGTTTTTGAACTCAGTGGACTTTATCTCTGAATAGATTTGTAAGGATGGATTGTGTTGTAAATGTATTATAGAGAATCACATTATCTTAGAGATTATCTTCAAGAAGATCCGGCTAATCTTAAAGCAGGAAAAGAATCTGATTATCCTTTGAAGATAATATTATTTCTACAAAAGGCATAAAGAAAAGGGAGGGAGTGATACAGGATATCAAAACCAGTGCAGATAACTTCTGTTGGATTAGGGCTTGCAATTTATCTTCTGTGAGCTGCAAGTAGCCTACAGGGATATTATATTGCCAAAAGGGATGGGGCACAAACCTGGCAAATGTTCCTTTGATTTTGAGTCTGGGGTTAAAGGTGGGAATGGCAGCATGAAAGCTTTGTGTTCCCATTACCATTCTTAAAACAGCTCTGAACACAATGCCCTGTACAAAATATGGTATTTTGTCATGAATGAAGACAAATGTGTCCCAGGATAACGTTGCAGGATCCAATCTGGGTCAGTCACTCAGATCAGAAGTTTAGTCTTCCAAGCTTATGGACTTGTGCTGGAGCCCATCCTCAGGGAACTTCTCTCTAACAGAGTGGTATTTTGTCACCACATTTTGGTGGCATGTTTGGGAATATTTCAGAGGTGCAGTTGTGGTGCTGGGAGAAGGCATCTCTATTTAGTTTTTCCTCTAAAGGGTTGGGATGGCATCCATATGTTCACCTGAAAATGATCACATGCTTAGGAAGTTGCATGCATGCGAGAAGGCCAATGAGAAAAAAATATAAGATTGCATCCGTAACGGGAGGCTCGTGGTGTCACCCATCAACAGTCTATAAACTTCCTGTTCTTGTTCTTGTCAAATAAAATAGATAAGGTGATTGCTCATAAAAGCCTCATCGAGAAATACTATTGCTCTGATGACACATTAAAGAGATAATAAGGACTAAAAGTGCCCTTATTTGGGAGAAGAATAGCTAACAATCAAATGTAATTACAAGAAATGGTGTCACACCACCTTAACAAATCTGTCACTACTTATTGCTGTAGCTTTCATGAGGTTTTCATGAGCAGCTCCAAGTAAAAGACACTAAAATAGTCATGAGTGGTGACCAAGAACAAAGTGACTATAAAAGGGCCTCCTGACTCAGAAAAAGATTTTTTTAAAAAAAAATCACACAAGATGAAGCTGTATAAAAGCCCCATGTCTCTTAACTACAGCTTCCTGAGATTATGCATTGGTTCAGCATGATGGTTATTCATGTCTTATCGCAAACAAAAAATGGAGGATACCTATTTCACTTGGTTTCTGAATCCACAACCACATGCTAAGAGAAAGAATCCAATTCACAGGTGGTTGCTGTAATACTATACAAGAATGACCTCAGGAGACAAGTGAAGAGCCACAGAGAGTCCAGTGAACAGTCAGACATGAGGCAGCTCAGCTTGCAAAGGAAATATGATCATAGTAAATATATCAGAAGGGACCCTCCCTAAGTTTCTTGGGCTGTAAAGGTGACTGGGAAGGAGACCTCCAAGTTAATGTAGCCTTACAATAAAGTATAATAAAGTAGCTCATCAGTCATGCTTCCTGTCTGGACTACCTCATAAGGCTGACAGCAGTCTAGTTCCTCAGGATCAACAAGATGAAAGTCATCCCATATAATCTCAAAATGTGTAGTCTCTTTTACTTCTATCAAACCTGTACAGATGGCATCCAATTCTGAGTAAATGAATGATTTGATCCTCCAAATGCCAAATAAATGTCTTACAGAACAAATTATCTTCTGGCCCATCCCTACCTAAAAGAGTACTTTGAAAAGACGCACCAAGCAGCAATTCACAAATGTAATAAAAACAGAAAAATATTGCTGTTTTGATACTCCTACTGTCATTGAGTTCCTGCTTGAGTTAAATTGGATTTACTTATTATTATTTTTTACCAGGATTGCTCTTTTTTTCAGCTTGCATAGCTCTTCAGTAAACTAAGGATCTTTCCGGAATCAGTGCTACTTTAGTGAGAGATTGTATTCCAGTGACAGACCAAAGCCTTGGTCGAGGTGTCCACCAGGGCCTTGGATATCAAGTGGAGCCATTAGATTTCTTGGGCACATTGACTAAATAGTTGCTCCTCTCTGTAAAGGTTGCTGTGACTGCCAAGATCCATAGCAACCAGAAGTAATCTGAACATTAGAAGGATAGATATTAATTCCGACCACCCCGAGATAATATCTCATCTGTTCTAAGACAAAATCCAGATTCTATAATCTTTGCCAAGTAAAGCTTTTGTTTGTTTGTTTGGGCTTTCTGTAATATTCATCTGACCGGGCGTCATGTGGTGTTTCCAGAATTGACAGAATGAATCCTTTACTTTTCAAAGGATCAGGTGCCACTGTAACCATGTTAGATATTTTTAAAATTAAAGAAGGTGGAAGTTCTGATGTGTGAGACATGTTTATTTAAGAATTAAACCAGAACAAACAGAATTTATTTCAATAAAATAAACCAAGCAAGGAATATTGTGGCAATTTGGTTAGATGGCTATTTTATTTCTTTTTTTTTACTCAAAACATAAGATCCTATTTACAGCACACTAGTGATATTATGAATGGAAATATGTGTATCAAAAGATGTAACTTACTGTGACATTTTTTATATCATGTGATACAGTTGTAGGTTCCCCCCGATTCGGACCGTTTCTATAGAACCGGTAGTAAAACTGGTGGGAGGCTCCGCCCACTGACCCTGATATTATCAGAAGCAATCGGTGCATGTGCAGAAGCTTCTGCGCATGTGTAGAAGCAAGGCATGCGTGCTAGCGAAGTGAGCATGCACGCACAATCCCATTGTGAACCGGTAGTAAAGGTAAGTAGAACCCACCCCGATGTGATAATATAACTTACAGTTATAATGATACCATTTTAAAATCTTTTTTTCTCTCTGCTCTGATACATGTTAGAGCATCACAGTTGTAGTTTAGTCAAAATACAAATATGCAACTTTTTTCAGTCCAAATAATATTACATTATGTTCCATTCCATCCTGTATTCTGGCATAGAGACCAAGAAACTGAGATTTACCGTGTTTTCCCGAAAATAAGACCCTGTCTTATATATTTTTTTAAACCCTGAAATAAGCCTTATTGCCATGCACTCAAAAGCCCAATTGGGCTTATTATCAGGGGATGTCTTATTTTGGGGAAAACAGGGTATTAGAGTTATAACCCTTTTCCTCCAGAACTTCAAGGCAACCTAATAAAACATTCCCTTCCCATATTCTCCTATTGTAGGTTGGGTTGTGAGATAGTAATCCAAATCTACAGAGTCCATTTAATAAGGGATTTCATTGAAAGATCAATGCAAATTAATAAATTTAACACAAAATCAAGGCAATCGGTATGCTGCCTTGCAATCCACGGCATTGCCATTTTTGCTGTATAAAGCAATCACAGAGAAAACGCTATACATTAATGTTGAAATGTGATTAGTTATTTTTTCTGTAATATAAAATGGAATGATTTTCAACAACTAAAGATGCTTTACCTGACAGCTGACCCAACTATTTAAAAATGCCCAATGTAAATATTTGGAGAATAGGGTTGTAGAGATAAAAATAAATGATTAAAAAATCAGAAACATTAGTGGTGGACTAAAGATGGCTCCATGAAATTCTTTCTTTCTTTCTTTCTTTCTTTCTTTCTTTCTTTCTTTCTTTCTTTCTTTCTTTCTTTCTTTCTTTCCTTCCTTCCTTCCTTCCTTCCTTCCTTCCTTCCTTCCTTCCTTCCTTTTTGGAGAATAGGGTTGTAGAGGAAAAAATACGTGTTTGGAAAAGTCCAAACAGCAAATAAGCACCACTTAAACCAATGAATGTATTTCCAAGTAAACATGCTAAAGAATAAAAATGAATCATCATTGTGAAGTTGTATATGGAGGAAAGCCAAGTCTTGGAACTATTTCTACACCCATTACTGATTCAATGTCATTAGAATAAAAACAGAGCAACCTGTAAAAACAAATGTATGGCACAACCATTAAGTACAAGCAACAATTCTGGAATCAAGTATCTGTGTATCTCACAGTTATTTGGTAGATGAATACAAATGAAATATATGAAATTAAGATTGGCATCTCGACCAGGGTCCAAAATACCTGGTAGAGGTGATGAAACTGGAGCACCCAAAGTATCTTTGCCTCAGGATCCAAAATACCTGGCACTGCCTACAATGAGTAAGATTTGCTTTGGCAGGACAGTTTGAAGATCAGAGTATTAATTTCATGAGTTAATTTTTCAAACTTCATGCAAATCCCAAGTGAATCATCCAGTAATTGATAATACTTGTTTATAAGTTGCTGAAAATCAAGGCTTGTTCATTCAATAATGTTTTTACAAAATTGTGATTTATTATTTCATTACTTGCAGTCAGGAAGAGTGATTAGTCATAGAATCCACATGTCATTTCTTGAACGTTTTTGATTAGATCTATTAACTGTAATTTTTAGTATGTACAAAGTAATGCTATGTTTATTTAGAAGGATGGCCCACTAGGTTCATTGAGACTTAGGTCTAGATAAATATGTATAGAATATTTGCTTAAAATAAAATAATTATAGATAATTAAAATGTATCAGTATTATTGAACTTCTTGAATTGTACCCTAATTGAAATAACCAGACTGGGGAAAATTTATCTCAGACTATCTCAACCAGACTGGGGAAAATTTATATCCTGCAAATGCTGATTACTGTATCACATAATGTCAGATAGAGCTGAGCATCATTCCAGCCTGTTTAAAACATAGATGGATGGATCATTCATTCCCATCTGTGATCACAGCTCATTACTGTTGGCCTGCAAGGTGGCTTATGAAATACTCATTTTTCTACAGGTTTCACAAAAAAAAAAATGATGGATAAGCATATCAAAAATGTATGTATGCTTTAATAGCAAATTATAGAAATTATAAACAGTAACCATCACAAAACTAAATCTTTCCCTTTTAATTCAGGATATACTTTTCATTAAAAAAAATGTATGCATAGGTTAAGAGCCTTGATAGTACAGTGGTCTACGCACCCTGTTATTAACACAGCTGCCTGCAATTTACTGCTGGTTCGAATCTCTCCAAGGCTCAAGGTTGACTCAGCCTTCCATCCTTTCTAAGGTAGGTGAAATGAGGACCCAGTTTGTGGGGGCAATAAGCTGACTTTGTATAAATATACAAAAGTATGAAGGCTATTGCTTAACGCATTGTAAGCCGCCCTGAGTTTCTGGAGAAGGGCGGCATATAAATCAAATTAAAAAAAAAAAACATATTACATTTTTGCTGGTTATAAAATAATTACTGTGGAACTGTAGAGCACAGAGCCAAGTCCTGAACAGAATTCTTGTTGTATCATCTATGCAAAATCAATTGGTCTTCAGGCAAATATTTCATTTTTATTCACCCAAACATTAGATCTTTTAGACAAGCAAAACACACTAAATTGTACTCGTGCTAAGATTTCATTCCCAGTTAATTTTGTTACTTCACAGAATGACTTTGATTGATTCAGTGAATATAAAATTAATTAAATCAAAGTTATAGATGGGACAAGACAAAAAGATGTCTTAAAATGGATCTTTCGTATCCTTTGCCCCATTGCATACTTCATTACAACTAGTAATGGATTACATTGAAGAATATTCATATTTTCATGACCTACAAGAACATGAAAATGAGGACTAAATAACAAGAAAAGGTAGCTAAAACCAAAAATCCACTTTTAGTAGACAACATGTACAAAATTTATTGGCCAGTCATGATATATACACATACATACATGTGTTTCCAACAATGACTTTCCCTTCCAAATTTAACTGAAAAGTTTATGTGAGCAGGTAATATATATTTTAACATCCAGACTGCAAATGCCATAGACCTATATATTTTTGACAAGGATTTAAAGATGCTATGATCACAACTATTGACATAGTGAGCAGGTATTATGGGATTAGATATATTCTGTTTTGTGACTACCATCCTATTTGTGAAAGTGAAATCCTACTGAACTCAAGTTTACAAAACTCAACTCACATAAACCTAACATGCAGGGCTAAATAATCTGGTTATTACAGCTCTCATCCTCTTGCCATTAGCCAGGATGGTTTAGGCTCTGTTCCCTTCTTGTTAGAGGTGAAATAAAAAGCATCTTCAACTATGAACCCATTCTAATAGAGTTTCCATGGTACCAATGTCTAATTTTAGGTACCAGGCACAATTTCTTCCATTCCTCCCATGATTTAAGCATCTGGGAATGTGCTCTGGTTATCATTGCTGGCTATTAAATGCATATGACTGTATTTTTATCTTAATTGTATTATGGTTTTAATTTTGTAAACCATCTGGAATAAAACTTCATGTCCAGAAAATATTACATCTTTCAAAGGAAGGTCAGTCGTAATTGTTAGTTAGGACTGCTAACACCTGGCCTTGAACATTGCTCTATACCTTTAAAAATTTAATGAAAGCAACATGTTCAGCTGGTTCTAGATATGCACCTGGTGGACATTTTCCTGAAATATGCCTATTAGAAGTACATAAACACTATTTAAGGCAGGAAATGACACTTGTAGCCAGTTAATAAACATGGAATGCTTCTGTTTCACCCAAACTCAATGATGACTGAATTACATTTTGCTTTGAATCAAAACTTGTTGCTGCTGTTTCATGCAGTACCATTCTAAATATTCATTTAAAAAGCAACTTTGCTTGTATTTTTTTTTTTTTTTTTGAAAAAATACCATTTTTCCCCTAATCTGTTTAGTTGAGGTTTCGTTCTGAGGAAGACTTGCTGTATGTAGTGGAATGAATAGAAAAGAGTTATTTTGAAAACGTTTTGCAGCTGAACATTTTTGAAGGTGATAGTGAATATGATCACTTATAAAAATAAAAATAAGGGAAAAAATTAATTGTATTCATGTCTGAAAATTGGTAAGTACCACTGACAATATTCCATGTTTTAAAAGTTACTGATATCTCATAAATGAAACAGACAATAAGCAGATGGAACACTTGCACTGATACTTAAATGATATCAGTGATACCCAATCAGGGTTATGCAGGTTTCCTGTAGAATGGGCAGCAATATGAACACAGTATGAGCTCGTCAGGTTCACACAGAAATCAGAAAAAGATGCATCTGCTTTAAAAAGATGCTACGCTCACCACCCCACACATCTTCTCTTTTCTACCCAGATTCCATTTTTACCTCCTACAGTCAGCATTCTCTGTCCATTAATTATGCTAACTCCTAATCTTCTGTACTTGGGGTTTCTCTACCATATAATTATATATATATATCAAAAATCTTAGGCTTAACAACTATCATATGCAGGGGGATGATCTATTTCATGTACAGAGTCCATACTTGTTTCTGAACACTAGCAATGTGTTCCTGCCTCTATCTATCTATCTATCTATCTATCTATCTATCTATCTATCTATCTATCTATCTATCTATCCTATCATCTATCTATCCTATCATCTATCTATCATCTATCTATCTCTTTCCTGAATCAAATAGTCCATGACATTCTTTCAGCCACATCATTCTGTTGCCTTTTCAAGCAATTCAGGTTAGCTGTATGACTATAATTTTTTTTCTGGCCCTTTTTTCCCCTTTGCAACCAACAAATGAATTCTCCTTGGCTCATGCTAACCAGAATGACTACTTATCTAGGCTGCCCAATTGCCCTATTATCTGAATGTGCAGGACAGACAATTGCACCCTCTGCCATGTCCCACTCATCTTAGAAGTAGCCCCAGGGCAAATCTCTCCGATCTACTTTTGATGTACTGGTACACTTTTTCCAGTTATATCATCTGCAATGCTTCAGTTTGTTTCAGGCAATGCCATTATAGAGAGGTATAGTACCTGTCAGAATGCATTAGGGAAAGAATGGAGTTCTTTATGTGACATACATGTCTGCATGTATCTGGACTTTGATTCTATATGTATGTGCGTACCAGTGGTGGGGTTGCTCTCGGTTTGGGCTGGTTCTATAGAACCAGTAGAAAAACCGGCGGGAGGCTCTGCCCACCGACCCCAACATCATCAGGAAGCTTCTGCTCATGCGCAGAAGCACATGTGCGGCCCCGTTGCAAACCAGTAGTAAAGGTAAGTAGAACCCACCCCTAGAGCATACCATCAATTGCAGGATCTCTTGTCTCATCCATGTATAGTTTGCTCCAGTACCCCCCTTATCAGATTGTTCTGGTTTCCCTACATCTGATGTGGATCTTGTTAATCTGGCCAATATCTGAGCTGGCATCACTCTTCTAGTTTATGTTACTGTCATATTTGACATATACAGATGAAGCATATATATTATTGTATATATGGATATTATGTTAGCTGTGAGGTCTGCTCTTGCTAGTGGTGCTGCTGGATTCTGCCCACCTACCAGGGTATGCTGAGCCAAACACAGATCAAACCAATGTTAGGACCAGGCAGTTGGTCAGTCATTCAGGGTTTTTGTTTTTTGTTTCGGTAGCAACCAGCCATCTCCACCAGAATGCAGACAATGAACCGGATGCTGTGTGTGATCATGCAAGATGGTGTTTGTCAATCCGAAACATAAACCCTGTACCTGCAGGAATAACACTAGGAAGATGGTGATGATATGGATATTATGTGCCCATATTCTCATAAAACAGAGGTCTCCAACCTTGACAACTTTAAGACTTGTGGACTTCAACTCCAGCTTTGCTGGCTGAGGAATTCTGGGAGTTGAAGCCCACAAGTCTTAAAGTTACCAAGGTTGGAGACCCCTTTCTTAAAAAGCAAAGAAAGCATGGAGAAGAATCTTGTACAATTTGAACCAATGCTTATCTGTTGTTGGAAGAAAATGCAGTAACTTTACACGTTGGTGCTAAAAAGGACAAAGCTGCAAGTTTACCATTCCCATTCCTCCATAGTGGGTAGCATTAAATCTTTCCATCTCTTTGCAAACCTTGCTGCTCTGACCATATATTGAGATAATTCTAATTTAGTTTGCTGTATATCATGGATTTTTTCATCAGATAATTGGGAGATCCATTGACAACTACATTGTTGATTTCATTTTGAATTCCTCTTGATAATTTTTAATATGTCCCATTTATCTGTATTTGCTATTTCTCTTTTATTGGCTTCCAATTGCAGTACACCGACCTCAATTCAGCCTAAGTGTAACCCAACTGTTTTCCACTTGTTGGTGAATAGATCACTCTCCCCTTCCTCAGCAAGGAAAAGGGAAAAGCTACCATACTTCTGGTTTTCTGTTTGGATGTGTTGAGTTGTTAGAAAAAGAAAAACATTTCATTGTAAGAAATGTATTTCTTAAATTGGGGGGGTCAGGCAAAATGACTTGAGCTTAGCTAATGACTTTGAAGCTTTATATTATTGTTTATCTTTGTAATAAGAGAAAGTGTCATATTGTGAAACTGCCTGTTGAAACAATCTGACCATAATATTTCAAGTCAGACAAAGAAAAAGGAAGGTTGGGTGGAGGAGAGGGGAGTTAATGTATATTGGAAAAATTCGCAGCTGTGGAATGAAGTTTCTCTGCCAAGAAACACTGGCAAACATTTCAGGTGGTTAGGAAATATTTGTCACTATTGAATAGTGAGGAAATTCCCCATGATTGAACTCAGCTCCAATGTAGCTGTATGAATAGAAAACTTTTTGTGGGTATATAAATTTGAACCACCTGATCAATTGCCAAGTTTATAGGATTTAGTTGCTGCTGCTTTTTCTCCTTGCTCTTTTTTCTCAGTTTCATTACCCAGTTCTGCTCCTTCTTCATATAGCTACAGCTCAGGTACTTTAGTGACATGACATTAATTTGAAATACGTTAATTTGAAGTATGCAGGGTATGTCTGGTACTAATAGGTGATTCATGGAGTAGATGTTAACATCATTGCATGCAGATTAATGGGGTTACTTTAAAAACAAATGAACAAAAATTTATGATCAAATGGTTTGGAGACAACATCTACATTCAACTGCCAAGTCCCCATTTTCTTTTTGCTTTTAGTGATCCTTTTATTTATATTAAATTAATTTCAGCAGAAAAGGTAAAAAGAGATTATTCTACATATTCAGTAAAATAGTTAACTGAAAAGGGGCAAAGTATAACCTTTTTTAATTCTCAGTTCTCTCAATTCAGAGAAATCACTACATCATTCAGAAGAAAATGGAAAGAAGCCCCACACAACTCTTCCCTTCTCTCCAGTGGCATTGCAAACTTTCTGCCTATTCAGCTGGGGTTCTAGATTTCCCATCCAGAAATTATCTGGCATAAGGAGAACTGAGAGGTCTGTCTGCATTCTTCTCTGTAACTGGCTTGCCAAAACAGTATATTCGGTGATGGGATTTCTGGAATAGGAAGCAGCAGCAACAGTGGATAGGAACTGTGGTGGCACAGTGGTTAAGAAGTACCTAATTGCTAGAAGTAATTGAGGGTTAATAGTGGTAGCACAGTGGTTAGAATGCAGTAATGCAGGCTAACTCTGCCCACTGCCAAGAGTTTGATCCTGACCACTTCAAGGTGACTCAGCCTTCCATCCTTCCAAGGTCAGTAAAATAGGGACATATATTGTTGGGGGCAAGATGCTGACTCTGTAAAATACTTAGAGAGTGTTGTAAAGCACTGTGAAACAATATATAAGTCTAAATGCTATTTCTATCATACATGCAGGAAGGCTTGGAAATTCTGCTTCAAAGCATTGGATGTACTTAATGTACTCAAGTTATTTGACAGATAATATATTAAAAAGTTCATATTTCAAGCTTGGGGATAGCATAATAATTTATAATGAGGCAGTTGTCAGCTTTGGAAGCCATATTAGGCCAGAAGCTTCCATTCTGCCACCTTCTCATGTGTGGGAAAGTAGGAGGGGGGGATTTAGTAGAGGGGTTGTCTGTAGACATAATAGCATTCTTCCTCTCAGTCAAGGTCAGGGCGATCCTGCATCTGGAGAAGGAGTGGTCGGAGTGATGTCTCGAGATGGGACAGTGATCGACTGAGGAGTGAGGGGATGGTTATGGGGGTTTTGACTTACTGAGGGAAAATCCGGACCTCTCAAATTCGGGTTTCCCCAGATGTGTCAGTTTACCTATTCTAGTAAATAGAACTTTGAAAAATGCTTGCTTCAGAGTCTTTACTTGGAATTGGGGGGTTTTCTGGAATGCTGACATTAACAGCAGTAAGATTACAAGTTGAAATCCATGTACCCAAACTGGAAAATATATCAACGTTTTAAAAAGAAGAAAAAATTATTTTGAGTACTACAGGAAGATAATATGGTATCACCAAGGAGCCTGGATATGCTCCCATTTTAAGTATACCCCATTGGTGGAACAGAATGGTAAAGACTCCTACGGAGTTATGCTCTCATGGCATTCCAGCAATGGAATGGGCCCTAAAAGCAGCTTTGCACTCTAATCATATGGGTAAATAAACACAGGAAGGGTAAATAACTTGTGATTCCTTGAGTCATATGTATAATTAACTTTCAAAGTAAAGACTTCTTCTACACCTTTCCCAGAGGGTCTACATGAGCTGTAACCTCTTAAACATCATGCACATGCTCCCATTCATACTTCCTGCGTTAAGTGTAATGTCCATGATCCTACTATGTCCATTGAGTCCTGAAGTGTATTTCTTAATTAGTGAGTATGCAAAGCATCACAGATGTTTTCCAAAATGCAAGATTTATATTGCTACAGGATGTGCTCTTTCTATCTGTCTCACAAAGTGCGAAAATATTTTAGTCACCATCTTGGAAGTGAACATTTGGGTCCTTCATTCCATTGCTCTCCTGATTCCAGGAATCCAAATTAAAGCATCCTAGACAGGAGGCTGTCTAGCTTGTTGTGTGTAAGCACATCCAATGAAGCCACTAGCTGTCTGGGTAAATGTTTCTACTGTCAAGATGCTCTTAACTGTTACAGAATTTAACATTCAGTTGGAATTGACTTTCTAGTAATTTAAACTAGTTGTTTGGAATCAAATATTCAAAGCAAGAGACTCAGGTCTTGAAATTACTCTGTGTAGTTTCCTTCTCCCTGAGTTGTTTGGAGGGTCCTATCCTATCATACTTCATCATGTGTCTTTTCTTACCATGAACATTCCCAGATTCTTCAGTGTCTCTTTATAGAATTCAACTTCTAGGTCCCTAATTATCTTGTTGTTTTTCAGTACTTCAGGTGAATAAAGCAGACAAAAATGGAAAAAGTGCTTCCAATGACTCAAGAATTATATTTCAGTTGTTACTACCTAAAATTTCATTTGCTTTGTTAAAAAAACCATATCACACTGTTGTTTCACTTTGCATTAACTGTATACCAAACCATTTTTTTTATAAGTATCATTACCATGTTGGATATCCCTCATTCTATATCTATGCATTTGAACAACAGATGGAAACAAATGGCCTGCTGATTTTTTATTTCATTGATCAGCTGCATCTTGTAAATTGTAGTACACAAAATGACTTCCCAACCATATGTATTTATTACATCATATCAATTTATGTGAGTACCATAGAACAAATTTGGTACAGTGGTTAAGCCACCAGGCTAGAAACTAAGAGACTCTGAGTTCTGGTCAGGGGTGAAATCCAGCAGGTTCTGACAGGTTCTGGAGAACCGGTAGCGGAAATTTTGAGTAGTTCAGAGAACTGATAAATACCATCTCTGGCTGCCCCAGAATAGGATGGGAATGGAGATTTTGCAGTATCCTTCCCCTGCCATGCCTACCAAGCCAAGCCCACAGAACCGATAGTAAAAAAATTTGGATTTCACCACTGGTTCTAGTTCTTGGTCCAAAGCCAGCTGAGTGACCTTGGGCCAGTCTCTTTCTCTCAGCCTAGGAAAAAGCAGGCAATGGCAAACCACTTCTGAAATTTTGCCAAGAAAATTTAAGGACCAGGCAGTCACTGGAGTCAACAATGACATGAAGCATGTGTGCATCTATCATCTATCTATCTATCTATCTATCTATCTATCTATCTATCTATCTATCTATCTTCCATAACCAATCTGTTGGTCTGTCTATTGATCGATCTATCATCTATCAATTAATCCCGTGAAAACAGGATTAAAAGTACCCAAGCAAAGAAAATAAATTATGAAAAATCATACAACAATAACATGCTGACAGTCTTCCAGATGTTGTTTGCAAAATTATAGTCCATGAAACTGTCAGGAAGGCCCAGCCACTTTTTCCTGCTGTACAGCACAGTCCCTGGAAATTTTTTTTTTATACTGACATTAGCAGTAGAAAACCTGTGATCTCATATCCTCCAGTTGGTTAGTGGGAAAAATATGGTATTACATAAAAGTGCAAATCACTATAGAGCTGGGAAAGATATTTCTCTGGTCACTATCCCAACTTCTCATAGTCCCCTCAGTCATTCTTCCAAGGAATGAAAAGGGGAAATGTGGTTTAATGGGAAAGTATACTCTGCAATATTACCTGGTTTTGGAATAAAATTCATTTATAATTCTGCTAATTTAAGGACAAACAGATTTTTCTTTTCCTCTATCAGGACCTCTTTGATTGGTCTAGCATGTTGTGATATGCCATGAATTGCTTCCCTATAGTTCTTTTTTATTATATACCACAATGACTGTGTTCACATGCATACTAAGTCATAAACCAGAGTTTATACATCAGTGATTTGCTTTACCCAAACAAACCACAGTGAAGCAAGCCACTGTGGTTTGTAAACTTAAACCATATTGCACACTAGCAACAGACTATAGCAGGTGTTCCCAAACTTGGCAGCTTTAAGACTTGACTTCAACTCCACAAGGCTTAAAGCTGCCTGGATTCTATGGATTCTAGCTATGTTGGCTGGAGAATTCTGGGAGTTGAAGTTGACAAGTCTTAAAGCTGCCAAGTTTGAAGACCTCTGGACTATAGGAATCATATCTGAGTCTGCTGCAATTTCACCCGAGCGTCCTTTTTTCCCCCTTCCCGGTCTATTTTCCCCTTTCCCCTCTTTTTCTGATGGAGAATTCAGTGAAGTTCAAAAGTTTGCTAATCAGGTTGGATTTTCAATAAGTTCATCTGGCTAAGAGGAACACCATCTGAACTGTGAGAGACAAGGTCATCCTTGGCTCAGAAGGGATCAACCATATGGTTTGTCTTCTGGTTAAGTTTGCCAATGACCTCGCTGTACATTCTGAGGTAAATTCTTTCCTGCCCACTGCAAGTCTTGAGTCTTATCCAAGCTATGGGTGTTTCATTAGTGAAGTCAGAAAGAGCGTCTAATTAGAGTCCCCCCCCCATCCACTTCTTCCCTTCCCCTCCCTTTGTTCTTCCTTTCATTCCCTTCTCCCTGTCCTAAATGCCTCCTTCCAGCTCGCAACTGGGCAGGGCTCCAAAAGAGCAGCAGCAACAACAAGAGGCAGGAGTTCAAAGTTAGCAACGGATTGCACAACTTCTACGCCGGGTGACTATTAACAAGCTGGATCAGCGGCTGCGGCAGCAGCAGCAGCAAGAGAAAACGCGCGGGGAGACGGCTCATCCACTGCCCCCACCAGCCTAGTCCCCAAGTTTGATGTTCTCCTGCTGCCTTTGGGACTCACCATGTCTCCCTTTGGAAGGAATCTCTTAAAGACCCGCCACAAAAATAGGTAAGGCGAGGACTGAAACCCTCAACTCTGGGTCCGAGTGCGCGGGGTTTGTTTTCGTCGGATGATCTGCTCGTCTCTTTTCCAGCCAAGTGTCAGCCTGTCCCAGTTTTATCCCAGATCTCCGCGTATTCCAAAGGTTAACATATGTTTTTTGGAAACAGATGCCTCTGAAGTGGTTATGATGGGAGGGGGCGTATACCTTCCGCTACCCACTTTACCTCTGCTCCGCCATTGCCTGGTAGAAGTGGGTTTCTCCCAAAGGAATTTCAAAACTTTCCAAAGTTCCTCTCCTCCTACGCCTGCTCTTTTCAAAAGGGAAATAAAGGTGGTGGTGGGAGGGGTGTGTGAAGCAGAGTATAAAATCGGTCTGTGTACCTAAGTAGCACAATCGCCTTATTAGCCTAGCCTGCGAACTGAGCCTTGGAAGAGATGATTACTTATAAAATGTCGTCCTGGATGAATGGATGATTGCAGAATATCCCAGGTTGGAACGAAAGTTCACCACAAACGTCAAAGCGCTGTTATTTTAAAATGGGGCGGGGAGGGGAACGGGGTGACTGTTGGCCCCGCTGCAAACGGCGAAGACTCGTAACATTCGGATTAAAAAAACACTTGCTGGCTACCTAAACTTTTTCCGAAGTTTTCCTGAGCGCTCCCGGGAGGAGGAGTCGTTTTCCAACTTTCCAATTTAAAGTTTAAGATGTCTAGGGTGTGTGACATTCGGGGCTTCTGTTAGTTTTTCTCTGCCCCCCGTCTTCCTATTGTGCTTCTTTCTACCCGTCTTCTCCCCCCCCCAAAAAAGCACCCTGAAAATTGTACGCTTTGGAATTTTGTAATTATTTTTAACTGCTGGTTAACATCTTGAAGTGTGTTGGAAGGAATACCATCGTGTACAATTGATGTGAGTGATTAACCTCTGCAAAAGGGGAGGGGGAGGTTAATGCGGGGATCTCTGTGTTATCTTGGTTTATCTTCTGGTTTTTGTAATCCCGATTAGAGTTTTGTTTCTATTTTGTTTCTGTTGAAAAATATCCTTCATAATGAAAATTTTCCTGTTTTCCCAATTAATGTATTCTGGTCTCTCTCAGTACTTGTGTGTACCTTGACTTTTCTTCAGCATTGTACCGGCATTCATAAATGATAAGATGGTACTGCTAGAAGATAGGTATATTCCAATGATACTAAGAGCTGTAGACCAAACAATATTTTGAGATGTGTTTTCTACTTTATATTGAACCTTATACCGGCAATAATAATTGATTTAGGTTATAATTATGTATAAATTTACACAAGCATGAATCCACATAACTGTTGTACACACTGGAAGTAACTTCAGCAGAGTCCAAGGACATACTTGGCTAGAATTATTTTGGGTTATTTGAAATGAGACTGGGGCTAACCTTAACCCTGGTTTCCCTGAGAAAAGAATTGTTATTAAAGCCCAAAGAATCTGGCCTGTGTTTAACTTATTCTCCTTGATCAATTTTACTCCTTTAAACCTGCATAGTAACAAAAGGCATGAAGTAGACAGAAGCATCCTTCAGTGAGCCACTATACTGTAACAAATTTGGCAAGAGTCTGCTCCTGCTACAAATCTGTGTCTGGTCATTCAAGAGCTGCCAAGAGCGATGGAAAATTGATATTTTAAAGCTGAAATGGTAATGAGATCATCATTATCTTGCTTTTGCTGCATCGTATCTTAATTTGGCTATGAGTAGGATTTACCTACTTGTTGTTGGAATGTAGAGTATCATCCTGAAATGGAGCTTTTGGATTTCCTGATGCGTAGTTCTAGGGCTTAGACACAAGTGATGCCTGGACAGTGTTACATCTGTAACATTACCGATGTTTTTTGGAAACGGAGACTCCTACGAGTTATGTTTCTAAGAGCGGGGAGCTCAGCAAACTTTTGTGAATTCAGAATAACATTTGTGAAACTGTCTTAAAAATACATTTGAAATGCTATAGCAATTATTGATGTATCAAAATTTAAAAATACGTATCTAGCAAGAAATGCATTAACCAAATCATTATCTATGATTCTTGTTTGCAAATCATCCTACTGCGACAGGTTGGTGTATAGATTCCTTTTTTCCAGATGCCTCCAGTGAAATCAAAGCATCTATACATTCTAATTGATTTCAGTAAATATTGCGGTGTTTACTTTTTAACCACGTCTGAGATTATACCAACATAAGCAGAAGCCTCCTAGATCAGTTCAGAAAGTTGTCTGCATCCATTCTGGAGGTTTCAGTACTGAATAGCCAAATGTTTCTGTGCAAAATAGAAATGGGGCACCTTTTCCTTGTCATATATCGAACAGTGGGATAAATTTATGAATATTAAATTTAATTATCAAGGATTATATAAACACTTGTGACATTAAAAATGCTCAGCCCTAGTGTCACAGCCTGCTCAGTTACAGAATCACTTTTATTTTTTGGTGACATGTTTTAGAATTTGCATTATATAAATATGGTTAGACTGTTACGATCCTTTTATGTTAATAACCGGCACCTGAGGACATATGAGGAATGAAGACTAAATACTGATCCAGCTATTTTTATTTTTGTTTTAAATTGAGTGATTTTAGCAGTGGTTGTCAGTCTGGTTCTAAAACAATTGTGGTTTTTCACATTTTGACTACACACTTTATGTAATACGTTAGCATTCTTTAGATAGTTGTGAAGATATGAAGGCATGAATGGAAATGTTTTTGGAGAGCAATATTACCACTTACTTGTTTTCTGGTAAGTGATAATGTTGCTTTCCAAAAAAATCTCCAATCATGCCTTCATATCACAAACATATTCTAAAGAATGTTAAGATATCTCATGAATTGTGTAGTCAAAATGTTGAAACAAGCTATCATGATCGTTATCCATTGCATCAAACAGAATATTATGTTTTCACAGTTCACTTTCTCCAGAAGCATGTGGTATAGCCAGCATGATCAATCCATCATGTCTTTGAAAAAGCATCCCTTATCTTGAATGTGATGCTTACTGCGTGGCTCTCTCTATGGGACATGCTATAATTTAGTGTTATTCATAGATTATAGTCTTCTTTTTACTGGATTGATTTACTAAGTAGCTTGGATTTTTGAGACGGATGCCTTACTTGAGAGACTTGAAGTTGAAAATTATGCTTATCTGACTCTCAATGCTAAAACAATAAAGCTTGTTTCAGATAAGAAAAGAAAAGCATGTAGGAGATGAAATGTAACCCGAGCAATCAACTATAGTTAGTTGTGCTTGTTTTCAACAGCACTTGAAAAAGAGATAAGTTGAAAACAAACATGAAATATATGACTTGTCTTAGCATGAATGCCATATCACTCCCTCTAGTAGCATGCTCAGCCACTGAATTCTGACATACATGTAAGTTATACGAGGCCAGGATAAAAAATAGTTAAGTTTGAACATGCACATCATGGAAACACATGAAATAAATCAACTTCTCGTTTCCTGCTGAAACCTAAAGGAACAATCCTTCTGATGCTGCCAAATGAAGGCCTGTGCTTGTTCAATAGCCATTGAGTACTAAATGCCTGTGGCAGAAAAGAATTAAAAAAATGCTGAAGTGGGGTGGGACCCAGAATGAAACAGGATCTCAGAATGGAGCATGACTGACTGACTAGAACCCTGAATTGGAACACTCCATCTTGGGGGGGGGATGAGTCTGCTTCTTGCTTATTAATATGCAAATCCAAGTATTAGAGCTGGGCTGAGAGATAACAGGAAAAAACATCTCCGAGTAGAGAGGTAGAGCAGACAGAGAATTTTGCTCTCTTCTCTTACACACTGTATTTAATATAAAAATGGCACTCAAAGAAATGAGCAATTTTTAAAACATTTTCCCATTAGTTAAATCTTAGTATGACTGATTTCTGAGGATGAGACTGGCGAGCATTCTTTATAATATCTGGAAGTGAACTAATTTAACCTTCAGGAAGATATTTTGCTGCATGGCTTTAATTATGTATTATTTGAAGAAGATAGGAAATGATTTCATTCCAGTAGAGAAAATTACATGGACTTGTGGATAAGCTTACATAATCCAGAGAAAGAATAAGAATCACCTTAATGATTCGTGAATAAAATATTTATATATAAATGAATTGAACTGTGAAGCATTTATTTTCTTATACCTGTGGTACCAAAAATAGGCCTTAAATGAAAATGCTTCTTTACCTATAGAGAACAGATAGAAAAAGCAGGACATGAAAATGTTTACAGCGTTTACAGGCAATATAGTCAGAAATAAATACTTAATAATAATTTAAAAAGGCTGATCACAAATGGAATTGACTCATTTGAAAGTTTTAAGTGAGGAAGCAGTACATATGTCTTCTATAGAGAGGAGAAGTGTAAGATAAGGCAGTTATGACTCTTTTATTTCAAAATACCATACTCTCTAAAATTGAAGATCACTGAAACCATAGGCAGAATTCACTAGGGTCTGATTATTCATAAAACTAATTAAATCAAATTTAATTCATTTGTGAATAATGTAACCCAAACAAATGTATTTCCATAAAAAATAGGTAATAGTGCATTTTTGGGGATACTTACAGGACAAAGATCCAAAAAGTGTTTTTGTTTTTGTTGTTACCTCTTTAAAAATTATGTATTGTGGAAACTACACAGATCAAGAAAGTTTTATTTTTAAAAGTTATGTGTTAGAAAGGCCTGTGAACAGTTAAACTACTGTAGATTTTTTAAAAGAGTGATAAACTGACTGGAACACTATGTTATGAATGCAATCAGTAAAACAAGATAAATTTTATTGAATCACATATTCTTTGTTTTTCATCAAAGTCCTATATTAATGTCTTTCGTTACAAATTATATGCAAAAGAGCTCAGGAACAGCTACTTCTGTCCTTCATATATTCCCATCTGACCATTATCAGTACAATATATATTAAATTGTAGAAATCAGTGTAGATGCCTTAAATTGTCACAATGACCTGGAAAAACATTGCTTGTATAATGGCCAAAATGTTAGTTCAATTCTTGACTAGAAGGTCACTGATGAATTTCTTATAAGTTTCCATTTCCTTTATGAAATAATCAGGAACATTTGTCCATTAAGTATAATTAATGGGAATTGCAAGAACTTCTATGCAGTTTTTATGGATTGAAATTTAGTGTAGCTACTAAATAACATAATACTATGCTAAGTGGTATCACATCATGAAATGAACGGTCTTTTTCATCCAACTGTTCTAATTAAATTATGATTAATATGAACTCCAGATCCCAGATTTGGGTGCACATCAGAGGTGGGTTTCAGCAGGTTCTGACCAGTTCTGGAGAACCGGTAGCAGAAATTTTGAGTACTTCAGAGAACCGGTAATAAAAATTCTGACTGGCTCTGCCTCCATCTATTCTCTGCCTCCCAAGTCCCAGCTGATCGGGAGGAAATGGGGATTTTGCAGTAACCTTCCCCTGGAGTGGGATGGGAATGGAGATTTTACAGTATCCTTCCTCTGCCATGCCCACCAAGCCATGCCATGGCCACCAAGCCACACCCACAGAATGGTAGTAAAAAATTTTGAAACCCACCACTGGTGCACATCTAAATAAATTAGATTATGGTGTATCTGGAACTAAGGTAAAAGCAGAAACATCCGCCAAATGTTTGGGTTCTTAAATCCTATTCATAACTTCAGTATTGTATTGGATATGGGAGAAGGAGAATGAAAAACTCAGTGCAGTATAAAAAAAACTCATCGTACTGAATCAGAAAAGAGAAATCTTTTATAGTGATGAACTATTAAATGGACTGCATATGAGGCCCTCAGTTTACGACCATATAACCATCTTTGTTGGATTTTATTTGTATTGGTACAAAAGTACTTTATTTTGACAGTCAACAAGTAATACTTAAATGTATATTGTGCATTGCTTTTAAATAGTTAAGTGTTCTGGTTTTAGTGCCCTTTGATGTCTGCAAGTTGCTTGATTTATGTGATTCTGCAATGTTATACTCAGTATAAACAAAACAAATCTCAATTTGTATATCAGCTGAAGCCAGCTGTTTTGGGCAGCAGTTCTAGTAATTTTATAAGGATCCCAGAAATGAACTGATATGGCAAAACGAGCTAATATTCATACCTGTTTTTAGATTCTGTTTAAGCTTTATTAGAAGAAATCGATTTTTTAAAAAAAACATATTTGTCTAAGGTATTGCCTATTCAAATTTAAATTATTGTTAGTAGTCATTTTCAGGTTCCCATCAAAAGAAGTTATTGGGTAAACTGGTATATGCATTCTGGAGCCGTTCTCTGCAGATCCAATCTATCTGAGCTATTTGAGAAGATTAATAAGGACACTTCAGTTAACGGTGGCATAGCATTTGTAATCACATTAATTTGAATATATTTATGCCCTTAACATATATAAACTTCCCTCTTGAGAAGAGGTCAGAGTTCATTACTCTTGTTTTCTTCTGTGTGGTCTTAATGAACACATCGAGGTCTACTTCCTTTGTATTCTTTAGCATCTGATAAGTGACTGTAGGCCCTGAGATATTTCATTCTGAATTTAAACTATTAGTATATAAGAGCTACAAAATTTAAGATTTAGTACATTGGATCATAATAATTACATTAAATTACATATAGTTGGATTGTAAGTCTTTTGTTAAAACAAACTAGACTAACTCAGAATTGAAATCCTTCTAGATGGTATGCCAAAGAATGGTGAACTCTGCTTGAGTGGGACATCCATATAATAAAAATAATCTAAACTTCCACATTGTTGTTGTTGTGGAAGTCATATCCAACCCATCATGACCCCATGGACAAAGTTCCTCCAGGCTTTCCTGTCCTCTACGATCCCCCGGAGTCCATTTAAGCTCACACTGACTGCTTCAGTGATTCCATCCAGCTACTTCATTTTCTGTCATCCCCTCCTTCTTTTGCCCTCAATCATTCCCAGCATTAGGCTCTTCTCCAGTGAGTCCTTTCTTTTCATTAGGTGGCCAAAGTATTTGAGTTTTATCTTCAGGATCTGGCCTTCTAAAGAGCAGTCAGGGTTGATCTCCTCTAGGGAGAGTTCAAAGGCCTCAATTCTTTGGTGCTCAGGCTTCCTTAAGTTCCAACTTTCACAGTGATACATTGCAACTGGGAAAACCCTAGCCTTGACTATACGCACTTTTGTTGGCAGAGTGATGTCTATATTTTTTAGTAAGCTATCTAGATTTTTCATAGTTTTTCTTCCCAGGAGCAAGTGTCTTTTAATTTCTTGGCTGTAGTCCCCATCTGCGGTGATCTTGGAGCCCAGGAAAATAAAATCTGTCACTACCTCCATTTCTTCCCCATCTATTTGCTAGGAATTGAGAGAGCTCCTCTTCACTTTCTGCCATTAGAATTTAATTAAACATTAAACTTCCATATAAGGAGGCACTAATAGATATCCTTGGCTAATGGCTGTAATTGATCCCAAAATTATGGTTGTCAGTCATTGCGGTAGTTAAATGGGTCCCCATGTGACTGCACCCAATTTTACAACTTATTTTGTGGTGATTGTTAAGCGAACACAATCAATGAACATGGTGGTCATTAATGTCATTCTGTCTTGTCCAATTGATTTTGTTGTTGTTGTTAGAAACTGTAAGTAAATGCTGAAAACTGGCAAAAATATCAAAACTCATGATCACATGATTGTAGGTGGCTGTAAATGATCATAAAAGTGAGCCAGTTGCCAAGTACCCAATATGCTATTGCATGAACACATAGGGAGGTGCGGCCATTGAAACTTAAAAAACAGGTGGTAAGTACCTTTGGGGGAGTGCGTCATAACTTTGAATGGTTGCTAAGAGGCTGTTTGTGAGGTATGTGAGAAACACTCACCTGTATGTGAGTATGTCTCTGTACTACAGGGTGAATATTGAAAAACTGAATCAGTAGCAAAGCAGACATCTGCGTGAATCTGTCCTAGTTTTTAAACATGGGATCACAGGTTAAAAGACAGCAGCTCCTTTAGGCATTAAGTAGCTAAATATATTCAGAAAATTATTATTTACTCACATCATAGGGGACAAAAGTTCCATGAACACATAAGAATAATAAATACTTAAAGGTATATTTTACAGACATTATCTTAACCATCATAATATGCAAACGCTGTAATTACAAACATCATGCAAACATCAATTCCCACTGCTTCCTTATGAATTAGAGAGGCAACCATCAATTAATCTCAGGTTACCTTTTAAGGCTGTTTCATGTAGATAGGACACCAAGGTTGGAATTCTGTATTCATTGGCCATACATTACTACACCAGGATTTATGAAAATGTTTAAGAAATAGTTGGAAGCCAAAGTGTTGAACAAAGTTATGTACCAGTGGACAGCCATAGAAATGAGAATTATAAATAAGGAAACAAACAAGTCACTGTATTCTATTCAGCTAGGATTCAAATTTAGATTCAGGGCTTCCTGGTTCTCAGTGTTTTGTTACTAGATAAACTACTGTATCTTAGATGTAGATTGCATTTCCAGTCTAAGAACCTAATTATGGTGTCAGAATAAATATTTAAGACATTACTCTTCATTCTTGAAAAAATATTAACTAAATTTAATTGAATGTTTCATTGAGGATAACTGATGAGGTACAGAGATACATCATGGGGAGGAGATACGTAAAGAGCTGGGTTTTTTAATCATCAAATAGCCATTTACAGCACTTGATAAATTGACTTGTACTGAAACTTCCAGAGTTTGCCATGTAGGGCAATTGTTTCCAGCTCATATGTTATAAAGGTTGGATATAGGGAGAAAGACAAGAGCTGCAGTGGCACAGTGGTTAGAAGGCAGCAGGCTATTTCTGCTGACTGCCGGCTGCCTGCAATTTGGCAGTTTGATTATCACCAGGCTCAAGGGTGACTCAGCCTTCCAACCTTCTTATTTACCAACCACCTGGTTGGTAAAATGAGGATCCAGATGGTTGAGGGCAATAGGGTGACTCTGTAAACTGCTTAGAGAGGGCTGTAAAGCACTGTGAAGCGGTATATAAGTCTAAGTGCTATTGCAATTGCGATTCTGTAAATATAGTTTGTTCTGGAAAAAGTTACATCTTTAATTCAAAGAGATCCTCAGTAGATAATGGGAAGATACAAACACCTGACCACTTTTATACCTTGAACAAAGAACTTTGATTTTGTTAATGCTTATGACTTTGTTCTCATGACCTTACAGCAAAGAAACAGGGATGGGCTCTTAATGGTTACAAGTTATGTAGGAGATGACCAGGCTGAGCCTGAGGGAATGGTCAAGAGTGTCATCAGTCAGAAGTCCCTTCACATCCACGAGAGATCTAAATCCTGCCCACCTTGAATTCCATTGACTCTTATCTACCACCTATTTGCTTTGACCATTAGTAGTTCAAATTCTTGTAGAGAACATATGCTTCCTGATTGTCCATGCTTGACATTATTATCAATAATTATAATAATATCAAAGTATTATTTTGCATGTACACTGAGAGCTTATGCATTGGAGACAAATTCCTTGTGTGTCTATTCACATTTGGCTAATAAAGTATTTTATATTGATCACACATTAAAATGAGAGTCTATATCTCTTCCTTTGGAATGTTCTATATTTCCTAAAAGAGTACACAGGTGAGCAGGGCAAAAGAAAGCAACTGCTCCTGTGTTCATTGTATGTACCAAGAGAACAACTAGGGGGAAATGATTCAGCTTTTTCCACATCAGGCATACAAAATATGAGAGGAGAATCAGAAGATTCCCAAGGAAGGGTTGGCTGCCACCCGATTTATAGACACTTTGTGGGCTTAAAAGAAGCTGCTTGGAGAAGAGGAGAGGGATAGAACTACTTTTTGTTTTCATAGCCCATAACCTATTTTCCCTGAGAACTCGGGAGGGAAGGATGAGTCTGAAGAAGGTGACATAATGGAATGTATGGGTGACTTTGAGGAAATAGGAAAAGAGATGCTGACTAGGAAACAATCAGACAAAAGGGGCAGGACCCTGCAGTCACTTTCACTTAATTCAGAGAAAGAATTATTATTATTATTATTATTATTATTATTATTATTATTATTATTATATTTAAATTTGTATACCGCCCTTCTCTCGAAGGACTCAGGGCGGTGCACAGCCAGATTAAAATACATACAATACAAAATTTAAAATAATTTAAAACAGAATTAAATCCAATTGGCTTCCCGAAGTATTTAAAAACCCATTACCCCTTAAAAACCCTTTAAAAATTTCAAGCCAGCCCAGCTTGCTGGAATAGGAAGGTCTTCAAAGCTCGACGGAAGGTCCGGAGGTCCGGGATTAGTCGTATTCCTGGGGGTAGCTCGTTCCAGAGGGCGGGTGCCCCCACAGAGAAGGCCCTCCCCCTGGGGGTCGTCAGTCGGCATTGCTTGACTGACGGCACCCTAAGGAGGCCCTCTCTGTGGGACCGAACTGGCCGATGGGAGGTTATCGGTGGCAGAAGGTGGTCTCGCAAATAGCTGGGCCCTAAGCCATGGAGCGCTTTAAAGGTGAGAACCAATACCTTGAAGCCCACCGGGAGCCAGTGCAGCCCGCACAGGCAAGGTGTCACATGGGAGTGCCAAGTCGCTCCCATAATTACCTGCGCGGCCGCATTCTGGACCAGCTGGAGCCTCCGGGTGCTCCTCAAGGGGAGCTCCATGTAGAAAGCATTGCAGTAGTCCAGGTGAGAGGTGACTAGGGCATGAGTGACCGTGCATAGGGAGTCCCGATCCAGAAAGGGACGCAACTGGCGTATCAGGCGAACCTGATAAAAATTAAGGAAGGACCCATCCTAATGGAGCAAGCAGTTAAAGATGAAGGGCGGAAAATTTGTATTTTCAGTAGTGTATTCTGTTAAGTACCGTAGCTTTACAATAAAGTTACAATGAAGTAGATTTAGCTCAACTAGTTGTATTTTATACCAGATATAAAAGGAAAGCCGACAAAGGGACAGCAGCTGAGTAATCCAGAGTAAAAAAGAGATGAATCTCATCTGAAGTGAACATTGATCCAATTCTGTTCTGAACAAAAACTGGTCAGAACTGGTCTCTTGCAGTTGAGTATCCCAGTTATTTTTTAGTCTTCTAGCTTTGAATTTTATATCTTTGTGGTCTCAGGGACTTGATAGGTTCTTGTATCAGGCCTAATTGTTTGTGGTTCATGGAAGAGCTAAAACACCTTTGACACTGTTGCTTTAGAGGGGCTTAGGTTAAAGGGTGGAAGACTCATCCAGAATGTTATGATTAGGTTCAGGAACTATTTTTATATTGAGGAAACTTTAAAAGTTGATAAACTTAGTAGATGACATTTTCCTTTCAAGAAAAGTACTGAGACATTTTTGTTACTGTGATTTTGTAACTATACCTGTATAACCCACAATTTTATGAACAATGTATAATTTCCTTAAAGCTTTTCACATATTCACTGTAATAGCTGCAACCAATAATAGCTGTCAATGCTATTAGCTTTTTATTATTTTTACAACTTATTTCTACAATTTGCAGATTGTCCAACTCTCAGACTCCAAATAGTTTTAAAAATAGAAAAAATATGAAACATACAAACTGTAAAATCAAAGGTAGGTCAAAAACTCATATAATAAGCAAGATACCCATCTGACACAGGTTCATCCGCTACCCTGTCTCAAAGCCTGGGAATGTATCCAGGCTTTTAATATCTTCCTAATCATTATTAAGGTATGAGCCATAGATCTCTTTATGTTACGTTCTGTTGTTTTCAAATATTTTTCTTACTTGTACAAAGCTTAGAAGATGTATAAATGGGGTGGTTTACAAATAAATAACAAAAAGCATGAAGGAATAGGATTTTGTTATCAAGTTTATTAAGTGCATAACTATTTTATGAGGTTTACATATAGCAAGATGTAAAACGGACAAATTATACTTCAAAGTATTAATACAGAAGATTTGAAATGAGAGAATTGATCAATACATGACTGAATGTCCGATATTAAGAGATCTGGGAAACATTATAAAAGGTAATATATAAATCTAATTAACAAATTCATCAAAAATGATCTGATAGCAAAAATATCACTTTCTCTGTATAAGAAAGATAGGAGGATCTTTCTCCACACAGATGGATATAAGGAGTAAGGAATTATTCAGAAAGATCTTCAGTATGAGATTGTATCTGTGTAGACAGTTTTGCACTAATGGAATTTGTTGGCATCACTTGATATGCTAATATCATTCATAATTAGTGGAATATTAGAGCTGTGCTTCACCACTTGCTATCTTTGCTCCATTTTGCTGATGTAGCCAAAGCCAAGATCTTTTCCAGTTATGTCAACCCTATGTAGTTATTCCGTGATAGTTCAAGTGAGATAAATTCAGATTTGCTTACCACAAATCAGACTAGAGTTATTTGTTGCTTTACTGGTATTTGTGTCTGCTTAATTAGATGTAAATTAAATAGCAATCCCTTAACTGCTTGTGACCATTAAGAAGTGACCCCCCCTCTATAGTTGTAGAGAAGGTAAGTGGCGTATATCAGGGGTGGGTTCTAAATGTTTTTACTACCGGTTCTGTGGGCGTGGCTTGGTGGGGGTTAATGTGACTGGGTGGGCATGGCCAACTTTTTTTTTTTTTTACTTTTAAAAGCATTTTTTCTACAACCTTAAGAGGTTACAGAAAAAAATGCTTTTAAAAGCCTCTGACAATCAGGCAACTCAGCTGGGATCATCAGAAGCTTTTAAAAGCATTCCCCCTCCCCACAACCTCTTCGGCTGAAGAGGTTGCAGAAAAAAATGCTTTTAAAAGCCTCTGACAATCAGGCAACTGAGCTGAGATCACTAGAGGCTTTTAAAGGCATTTTTTTTCTACAATCTCTTCGAGGTTGTTTAAAAAAGTGCTTTTAAAAGCCTCTGACAATCCCAGCTGAGCCGCGCAATCATCAGAGGCTTTTTTTCTTTTACTTTTAAAAGCATTTTTTCAGCCGAAGAGGTTGTAGAAAAAATGTTTTTAAAAGTAAAAAAAAATAGCCTCTGATGAGGTGGGTGGGCTAAGTGAGCGGTGACCGGGCCGTGGACCGATTCGGGGGCATGGCCAAACAATGTTATTACTGGTTCTCCAAACTACTGCAAATTTTTACTACCGGTTCTTGCGAACCAGTGCGAACCGGGAGCAACCCACCACTGGCATATATGTTAAAGAGTACTTGGCTGCTGTCTTATTCACACTTATTTGCACTGTCAGATATGTATACTTTAAAATTCATAGACAGGCATTAAACTTGTATATAAGAAAGAAGTTGTCAGCCTTGGACATTTTCCCACAAATCAACATGGTAGAAAGTTTTTTAAAAAGACAATTCATATATTTCAAACAAGCAACATTACTCTGGAAAAAAAATTACTGTTAATTATTATTTATCATTATGTTTCTTGACAGCAAGCCACATCTCTTTTTCTCCTGTGTTTATGATAATTACACATTAGGAATTTTCTACAAGGATGGAAAACAGTTTCCCGGCCAATCTTTTTTTTTTTTTAGTAATCACTACAGACTGTTGGAAGGTAATACAATTCCTCTTTGAAATCGTTACTGAAATGTTAAAAATGCATCTTCCAACTCAGTGGGATTTAATTCCAAGCAAACCTGAATGGAATACAGTAGCTACTCTGAGGTTACTTTAATGAAAAAACTAAAAGTAGATTACAGGATAGTTGCCAAAAAAACCCAAGAAAGAATGTAAGACTTGTGGGGGGGGGAGAGACTGAATCAAAGTAATAAGATGCCTTGAGGTATGAAAAAATATCATCCACGACTTCCGGTTGGTGATGCGTGGTGTCATGGCGTGGTGAGAGTGCTTGCTCTCTCCCACTGCCACCTAACGCACCGTTTTGGAGACCGTTCGAGGCGTGGAAGCTTGGAGGGCTTCGCGGACTATAGTGGGGCTTCGGTGAGTCGAGTGGCGGTGTGCAAACCCACCCGGCGCGACCGATTCCCGCTGTCAAACCAACGGGGCGCGTCTGCCCTTTAATGGCAGACCCGAAGCCACGATAGCCAACAAGAGGGGAAGCAAAGATTCCGGGAAGTAAGACAAGAACATCGGTAACCACCTACCCCAGAGCGCGCTTGACTTCGGAGGAGCGAATAAAGCACTGCTGGCTGGATCGGAGCGGAAGGGCTCAAAGAGGAAAAAAGCGGCGATTGAAAGAGAGGAGGAGGAGTGACAGCGAGATCGCAGATAGGCCGGCAAGAAGGCAAGAAGGAAGGAAGGGAGATCGGCAAGCGGACCAGCGGCACTAGCCTTTTTTTTTGGATTTAATTTGCTGCACAGATCGAGCTTGGAGGACGTGGGGAAGAGATTCTGCTGATTGAGGAGAGCAACCGGAAATTTAGGACCGGAAGTGCAACCATACTTGATACCAACGAGAAGAACAGCGAAAAGCTAGAGAGGAAAGAAGAAGCACCAGGAAGAGAATTAACAGAACAATTAAACTAACTTTTACAAGGAGTTGAAGATTCTGAAGAAGTAAGAAGTAGAAGGTGCAGTAATTAACGTACTTTCCAACAATAAGCTTTAATAAAGGTGGCACTCGAAGGGACTAAGAGGACTAGAATTTAAATCTATATTAATACATTTTGTCATTATTTTAAAAATAGTCTAAAACCACAATATATATATACTTGTTCCTCTTTTTTTTTCTTTTTTTTTCTTCTTTTTCTCTTTATGCATTTAAAGTATGTATAATATTTATATAAGTATTTTAAGGATTCAAAGTATTTAAAGCATATAGAAGTTTAGGGTATCAGAAGTAGTAATATTAATTAATTAATATATATAATATATTTCATTAATATATATAAATATTAGCATAGCTATATTAGAACGCACTATTTTTTACTTCTTACTTATTTATCTATTGACTCATTTATATATATACCTATCTAATCATTTACCTATTTACCTATTTATATATCTATTACTTAGTTATTAGCTATTTTTTTTTCTTCTATGGTTATTGATTGATTATGGTGTCTAAGATTACTAATATTACTAATATTCTTAAGGACAAATTTTTTATAAAACAGTGATTTAATTTATAACACCAATTAATTAAGTGCTTAATGACTGGATATTAAGTATTATTCTAACGATCATATGTATTGGTATTGAAAGGCCTTTAAGATTCGAGAACCCAATTAATTGCTAATTAAGAATTGAGCCAAACTAGAAACGCTGCTTCCAAATAAGGAATAGTTAATAAAGCCAAGTTGTGGGTAGCATAGCGGAGGAAAGGTCAAAACCTCATCTCTACCTGTCTGGTGAATTGGGAATAGCCTCAAAAACTCTTTCCTCCTCAGTATTGTTAACCAAACAAGGGAAGGTAACTAGTGGATGACAGTGTGGAGGAACATAGAAAGGATAGTCAAAGAACAGGCGAAGGTCCTCAGGGAGATGACAAGTTTTGCATCCACTGTGGCGAAAACAGGAAAGAAAATAACTCCTAGCGTTTCAAGCCCTACAATTACAATGTTGTCTCCTGCAACTCAGAAATCGATGGAAGGGCTATCAAAAACGGAGAAGGCATCAGTGATTCCAACAATGCAAGCGATGCAGGCATCACTAGTAACGATTCAAGAAACAATGCTTCTAATGCAAGAAAAAATGACCAACAACCACCAGGAAATCAAAATAGACATACAAGGCATTGACCAGAAAATAGGTGACATACAACAAGCCATTTCAAATAACGAACAGAGAATAGGTAAGATAGAATCTAAAGTCGAACAACAAGAGAAAGACCTAGAAACAGTGGATCAAAAATTAATGGCCCAGAATAGGGATCTGGAGGAAGCGATCATACAATTGGAAATGGACAAGGCCTCTTTCTACTTGCGCTTCCAAAACGTGATAGAGGACAAGGACGAAAATCTAGGCCAAGTAATGGCCGAAATAATAGCGGAGGTGCTCCAACAGGATTCAAATGACATAATAAAAGAGCTGGACGAGGTGTATAGAATACAAACTAACTATGCTAGACGGAACAATCTACCCAGAGAGGTGCACATAAGGTTCGCACGTAAGAAAGTGAGGGATATCTTTTATAAAATGGTAAAAGAAGAACCGATTAACTACAAGGAAAAAGAGGTGATTGTCTTGAAGCAAGTGCCGAGGAGGGTGAGAGAACAAAGGAGAGACTACAGATTTCTGGCCTCACAGCTAAATAAAAGGAATATACTTTTTAGATGGACCTTGCCGGAGGGGATGCTGATCACCTGGCAAGGAAGGAGGATTAAAATAAACAGCTTGGTGGAGGCACAAGAATTCCTTGACTATCTGAGAGGGTCAGAAGACGAACAAAGTAGTAAAGAGGAACTGGAAGCTGGCACTACAGAAGAAGAACTCACCCAGAAAAGCTCCCAAGAAGAGGCTTTGACGGGGAAAGAGAGTATAGGCGAGAAAGAAAAGGAAGAGAAAGAAAGAAGAGAAGCAGGAAAGAAACAAAGGCCCCAAAGAGCAGTTCGAGCTAATACTAACATCAAATTTAAGTAAATCAACAGAAAGTAAAAAGAATGGACGACTGGAAAACTATATCAATTAATGTAAACGGACTTAACGATCATAAAAAAAGAAAAATTTTCTTTAACAAATTAGTTATACAAAATGCTGATATTGTATGCCTCCAGGAGGTACATATTAAACAAGAACACATAAAATATTTGGATAATAAAAAACTGGGAAATCTGTATACCTCTTTAGCTACGAAGAAAAAGAGAGGGGTGGTACTATATATTAGAAAGGAGATGAAGACGAAATTGAAGTATGCAGACCCCAAAGGGAGATTACTAATTGTCGAAATCGAGAGAGGCAATACAACAATTTTAATAGTAGCGATCTATGCCCCAAATAAAAATTTGAAAGAGTTTTATAGTAAAACAAGAGATATAATAAGAGGATTGGACAATAATAATGTTTGCATCATTGGAGATTTTAATGGAGTGGTCGATGCGCATAAAGACCACAAAAGACCTAGAGGTCAAAAGAAAATGAGGAAAAACCTACCAAAAACCTTTTTTGACTTAGTTGATGAATTAAATCTCGTGGATATTTGGCGAACACTACACCCCAACAAGAGACAGTATACCTTCTACTCTAATCCCAACAAATCATGGTCCAGAATAGACATGATGTGGGCAAGCAGGAACTTGGGTATGGACATTGAGTCAGTGGAAATTTTACCTAACACCTGGGCAGATCATAATCCACTGGAAATTAGATGGAAGAGTGCATATAAGAGAAAAAATACAAGGTGGAGAATGAACACACAATTTTTACGAGACAAAAAAAATATCGACAAAGTCAAGAGGGAATTAGAAATCTTTTTTGAAGAAAATGAAAAAGAACCAACAAACCCGGGGATAATCTGGGATACGATGAAGGCCTATTTAAGAGGCCTAATGATATCTTATGGAGCGTTCAGAAATAAAGAGAGGAGAGAATCTCTAAGAATATTACTAGAAGAACTGGCAAAGGCAGAGAAAGAGGCCCAAATAAACCCTGACAATGAAGTAATAAAAGCAAATTGGATGAATATTCGTCATAAATTAAATATAATGGATCAAGAAAAACTTGCATTTAACATTAAGAGAACAAAACAATATTACTTCGAGAATGCCAACAAGCCAGGAAGGTGGTTATCTTACAGAATTAAAAAGGAGAAAGAGAAAGGAATCATTTTCCAACTTGAAGACACCGAAGGTCATACCACAACTAAGGAAGAAAAAAAATTGGAGATAGCATACAATTTTTATGCGTCTTTATATAAGGAAGAGGATATATCCAAAGAGAAAGTAAAACAATATTTATTGGAGGAGGGAATGCCACAGATTGGAGAGGAGGAAAAAGAAATATTAAATAAAGAGATTACACTAACAGAGGTAAAGACTGCAATTGCCAAATTGAAAAAGAACAAATCCCCGGGCCCGGATGGATTCCCAGGGGAACTATACAAAAATTTAGAATTAGAAGATATCCTACTCCCAAGAATGCTACAAATTTTTAATGAGGCCCTAATGAAAAACAAAATACCAGAATCCTGGAGAGAGGCCTATATTATACTTTTACCAAAAGAGGGATCGAACACCAAATTGATACAGAATTACCGGCCAATTTCACTTCTCAACACGGATTATAAAATATATATGAACATATTAGCGGAAAGACTAAAAAAAATTCTAAATAAGATAATACATAGTGATCAGAATGGATTCCTCCCAGGGAGGCATATAAGGAATAACACTAGGACGATCCTGGATGTGCTAGAATATTATGAGGAACATCCGGAAAAAGAGGTAGCACTAGTCTTTTTAGATGCACAGAAGGCCTTCGACAATTTGAATTGGGAGTTTATAAAGCAACAATTGAACATAATGGGATTTGGACAAAATTTTACAAATACAATAAAGACGATTTATGAGAAACAAAGGGCCAACATTCTAGTAAATGGGGAACTCACCAAAACATTTCAGATCAGTAAAGGAGTAAGACAGGGATGCCCAATGTCACCACTTTTGTACATATTGGCACTAGAAGTGCTATTGAAAAAGATTAGAGAGACCGGTCAAATTAAAGGGCTCAAAATAAGGAAGGAAATATATAAAGTTCAAGCGTTTGCGGATGACGTCGTCCTAATCATGGAAGAACCGGTTGAAACAGGTACACATATATTGGAAACACTTGATAAATATGGAGAAGTAGCAGGACTTAAATTAAACAAATCTAAAACTAAAATGCTCACTAAAAATATGACGAAAAATCAAAAAGAAGTCCTGGAGGAATCTATGGGAATCCAAATTGCGAAAAAAGTAAAATATTTGGGAGTATGGATCTCAACAAAGTATTCGGCCCTTAAAGAAGACAATTATATACCCCTGGTAAAAAGTATAAAACAAGATTTGGAGAAGTGGGGGAAGTTGCAAATTTCCTTCCTCGGGAGGATAGCGACCATTAAAATGAGTATCCTACCCAAATTGCTGTTCTTGTTTCAAACAGCGCCAATCAAATTGGATAAAAAATTTTTCAATGAACTCAATGCCATTATCAGGAAGTTTATATGGGGAGGGAAAAAACCAAGAATAGCAATTAGGAGTTTACAAGATAAAAAAAATAGGGGAGGGCTAGGATTACCTATTTGGGAAACATATCACAAGGCAGCAATCCTTGTATGGTTAAAAGAATGGGCGACGTTAGCGAACAAAAGAATTCTAACATTAGAAGGGCATGAGCTTCAGATGGGTTGGCATGCCTATCTATGGGAAACCGGGAAAAAAACCAAAACATATTTCAATAAACATAAACTGAGGGACATACTAAAATCTACGTGGGACGAAATAAGACGGAAACATTACACTAAAATTCCCAGCTGGCTCTCAACCATGGAGGCGATAATCTACCCAAACGTTCTGGACTATGGCAAAACTGTAAAATACAAAGAAATTCTAGATGAGGCAGGGAACCTCAAAACATTAGAACAATTAAAAGAACAAGGCATTTGTATGGAATGGTGGACATATGCGCAGATAAAATCAAGACACAAAAAAGATAAAGTACAATATGGCATAGAAATGGGGAGCAAAGATTTTGACAAAATTTGGATGGGTACAGATAATAAATTATTAGCTAAAATATATAACTACTTAGTAGAATATGATCTGATGGAAGAAGTAGTTAAAGGCCCAATGTTAGCATGGGCAAAAAATATTGGGAAAAATATAAATTTGGAAGAATGGGATCAATTATGGAACATTAACATAAAACTCACCAAGGCAACCACTTATAAGGAAAACCAGTACAAGATGATTTATAGGTGGCATCTAGCACCGGCTAGAATTGCTAAGATCTTCCCTAACTCTAACCCAAGGTGTTGGAAGTGTGCACACCAGCAAGGTTCCTTTTACCATTGCTGGTGGACGTGCTCCCAAGCAAAAAAGTACTGGAAGACGATTTGTAATTGGCTCTCAGAAATAATAGGTGAAACTTTTGAATTAGATCCTAAAATACTTCTCCTGGGAATTCTTCAGAAGGAAATGACAAAAAAGAAGAAATATTTGGCATTGCATATAATAACAGCAGCAAGAATTGCCTTCGCCCAACAATGGAAAGAGAAAAAAATCCCGAATGAGGAACAAGTAATCGGCAAAATAATGGAGTGTGCCGAGATGAATAAATTAACATTAGAAATTAATGACAGAGATGATTCGGATTATTACAGCGTATGGGACAAGTGGTACGGGTGGCTAGAGAAGAGGAAATTGAAATAAAAAGGGAAGAGACCAGAACAAGAAATAGTAAAACGGAATAGTAAGAGAAGATGTAGAGAGGATGGTAGGAAAGATAAGATGGCAAGGAGAGGATACTCGGATAAGTAGGAGACAAAAATCTATGTATTCATTAATGTATAGTAGAAGATTATTATAGATATATAATATACGACCTAAATGAAATGAGAACACAATTCTCCACTTTTTCTTTATTTACTGCTATGCACTACTATGTATCTGGGCTGGAAAAATCACTCACTTATGTTCAATATGTAATTTGCATTTATTTCCTTTTCCATACTATGTAACCGGATGGAGAAAAAATTGTATTATTATAACTTCTTACAATAAAACACTTAAAAAAAAAAAAAAAAAAAAAAAAAAAAAAAAAATATCATCCACAAAGAATTGCATATTATAGTGCCTAAAATAATTGAGTTTTCAGTAATCAGGAAAGATTTGGGAGACAGTCTTCATCTCAGCAGATCCCAGTCTGGTAGTCTTAACATAATAACTGGTTAGGCCTAATTGCCTAGTGCTGCAATAGTTCAAGAGATGTAAAATAGCCATTTACTGATGTTTAATGATTCACTGGGTGTGAAAAGAAGTTACACATGATTGGAGGTAATGATTTCAGCAGGACTGATAATTTAAGACCCAAGCTAAAAACCTGTAATGTAAGTAAGTCTTCATTACAATTGTTAGAAAGTGTATGTCAATGAATATCCAAATATTTATTTATTAGATTTTTATCCCACCTTTCTTATTTTATAAGTAACTCAGAGTGGCAAACATAGCTAATAACTCCTTCCTCCTCCTATTTTCTCACAACAATCCTGCGAGGTGAGTTGGACTGAGAGAAAGTGACTAGTCAAAGGTCACCCAGCTGGCTTTTGTGCCTAAGGCAATAGTAGAACAGTCTTCTTGTTTCTAGGACAGGACCTTAATCACTACACCAAACTGGCTCTCCACCTTTTAAGGACACTTGATCAAAAGAAGCTTCATAAGACAGGATTTTCGAGGGTATAAGTCAGAGGTGGGTTTCAGCAGGTTCTGACCAGTTCTGGAGAACCGGTAGCGGAAATTTTGAGTAGTTCAGAGAACCGGTAGTAAAAATTCTGACTTGCCCCTCCTCCATCTATTCTCTGCCTCCCAAGTCCCAGCTGATCGGGAGGAAATGGGGATTTTGCAATAACCTTCCCCTGGATTGGGGAGAGAACGGTGATTTTACAGTATCCTTCCCCTGCCATACCCACAAGCCACACCCACCAAGCCATGCCACGCCCACCAAGCCACATCCACAGAACCGGTAGTAAAAAATTTGAATCTACCACTGATGTGAGTGGGATAGAACAGTTTCTGATTCACTAATCGGTAAATCAATAAAAAGGAAAGATTTCTCTAGCTCTACATTGCCATTTGATGGGTAGAATTGGGAACGGCATAAAAGGAGAAAGTTGTTTTCAAAAGACTGCAAACAGTCCTCAAGACAATATTTCCTATGTTTTCAGCTGCAGTGTTTTTGTTAGACCTCTTTCAGCTGTTCTCTTTTATGATTATGTTAATATGCTGGTTTTTATTTCATTACTTATGCACACTGTATATGTTAATCAACTATTCCACAGAAACTTTGTGTCATGTCTAACAATCATTTTTGTGATTAGCATCTGAAGCTGCAATTGCATTTGTTTGAATCAAGAGTTTCTGGTGGTTAGGAATTTACCATTTACTCCTGTTAGGAGAATTAAAACCAAAGTGTAATCATATTAAGTACTTAACAAGATCTGTATACCTAACCATTCTGCATTATAGGTTTGTAACTAAAGAACATAATGGCATAAAATATGTAAGAGTGTAGGTGTAAGAGCTCCAGTAGCAAGAATGGACCTTATGCTTTATTACACCATAAACTAAATCTGGAATTAAATCTGATTCATGAGATGCATGGAATATTATCTTAAGAGAACAACAGATATATCCATTTGTAGGAAAAGTGGTTATAAAATGAAATGTAGGAGATAGATCACAATGAACGTACAGATAATTATATTCACAAAATAGCTGTGAAGTTTGATACCGACAGTTTTGCACTGATGAATTGATGAATGCATATAGTTAACATATAATGTGAAATAAAATAAAGCTTTTCCTTTTAAGTACTGTACTGTCACTTTTTAACCTTACAGGTACTATCAGATTTAAATCTTTAATCCATAGAAGAGGACTTGCAATGGGATCAATGTAGGAAACTGCACAGAAATGAAGGAAAGCTGCTATTTTCAAGCAGATCAAATAGTGCTTCAGATATTCCTGTTTCTGATGTTCCTTAGGCTCCTTTAAAATCTCATCATCAGATTATTTTAAAGTGAACATTGGCCCTGCCATATTTGGTTTCATAAATATTAAAAGTGTTTGCACCAATTGGTGCCATAAAGACTTGGCTGTTCTCCCAGGAAGCTAGGATAGTTGATGCCCCTTCTTGCATATAAGTTTTTGGTAGGATGTTTTGTGGTTTGTATGGGAGTCATCTTGTTCTTCTTTCTCTTTATCCAACTCTTGGTTTGTTCTTTGTGATATTGTTTTTATATTGTTTACTGTATTGTAAGCAATATAGAGCAATTGGACTGATACAACATCCATTCAATATTTTTAAAAATATCAGTTTGAATACATATTGAAGGAAAACTACAGTGCCAAAATGAAGATATGTCACATTAACCAAAAGATGTAATTATATCTTGGAAACAATACAAACTCTTGTGGCATCTTAAAAATGGGATAGTCAAAAATTAATATCAGGGTATTGAAGACCTTTGAATTAGTGTTTTAAACAATTTTAAAGATATTTTCAATTATTTTATTGTGCTGTGGAAATCAGTTCATAAAACTAAGTCTAACTTCCAGCGAATGTCGTTTTTTTCACAGCCTGAACTTTTAAGATTCCTTACTTAAGTCTTAGCTAATAACTCACTAACTCACTAAGAATGGATTACAACCAGTACATTTCAATAACCTGAAGTTGAATGTGTTAGCATGCAAATTTCTGGGTTGATCTTTCTTCCCAATTTAAAATTGATATGGAAAATCGACATCAGAGTGGGTAAGGTTGTTGGAAGAAACAAAGAGAGGTAGGAAGATGGTGAAAGGCACTTCGAAAATGCCTGAGCAGAAAGCAACTATAACTGCGGAGTCCTTGGTATTGAGCTAGGTAACATCCTAGTCAAGTAATGGAACATCTGCAAATAAACAACCAAGCTCAGAGCACCAGGGACATCATAGTTCAACTCTGAGCAACATATGTTCCCTTCTATTGACAGTTATAGTTACCATTCAAAAAAATATCAAATGTATATACTTTTATTTCAGTATAAGTGATCAAGTTCTACCCTTTACATTTCATACTTGCATCTCATTTCATGCAAGTATGAAAAAACTAGCATTTGTGTTGTAACACATGCTGCCGAATTTGCTTCTTCTTTCTCCAGATGACCATTTTCTGGGTGCAATTCAAAATGCTGATTGTTATACATAAGGTCCTATGGTGCTGGGTACTTATAAGACTACCTGTTCTGTGTAAATCTGCTTATCTATTAAAAACGAACAGAACAGGCAAATCCCAGGTGTCTCCCCCTTGAGATTTTTAATGAAGAGGGATCCAGTGATGATTCTTTTATGTTATGGCCCCCTTCCTCTGGAGTAGTTTATTTCATGTCAGACTTTGGAGCTATGTGAATTGAAAGTGATTTCCCCCATGCAAATTATGCACTATTGCCACTGTTTAGTTACCCTAAACATGATTTAAACCTGGGATTTCTTAACATTATCTTGCTTGTTCACAGGGATCATAATGCATTTCAGCCTAGGTAATGGATTCCCTTTCTCTTGCTTGCAACTCCTCTATCAATTTCTAAACTGCACTTTAGAATCCTATTCCATGATATCAGGTTGATTGAATACTTGAATCGACTCCACAGATACATGCTTTGTGTGTATGTTCTTCTAAATGAACCTGGTTCAAGATAAGACATACTGAAATTGTAAAATACATGTCAAATTCTTAAATTGATTATCCAGATGATGAAACTAAAATGAAACATATCTCATTAAATGTCAGTGTTTTGTTCAAACTTGCTGAATAAAGGGCTATTTATTCAGGCTTTAGTCCAAGCTCATTGTAAAGCGACTATAACTGCATTTTGTGAGCTCAGGTGACAGAAACCTGATTCTGTTGTGCACTGTACTTCTTATTTGTTCATTACTTGGTTGTCATAGAGTTTCAATAGATAATGATAAATAAGGCCACTTTATACCACAGGGTACTTCAATTGCTTGTTAGTGCTGCCATTTGGTTATTTTGAGAATATGATGACAATAGATGGTTCACTAGCAACGATGAACAGAAAAGACCTATGAAATAAATCAAGAGTACTAAGAAATAACAGAGAAGCAGAGTAAAGCAACTTAAAGAAAAGCTAATTTGTAAAAAAAAAAAAGTATTAATAATGAGGTTAGAGTGTGCTGATATAAAGCGTCAGGGCTAAGTCTCTAAGAATGCTTTTAGTTCTTGGTTTTTAGAAAACTCATTTCCATGAGTGTGGCATTGTGGATAAATGTACCATGTTTCCCCGAAAATAAGACCCTGTCTTATATTTTTTTGAACCCTGAAATAAGTGCTTGGCCTTATTGCCATGTGCTCAAAAGCCCGATTGGGCTTATTATCAGGGGATGTCTTATTTTGGGGAAAACAGGGTATAATAATGGTGGATTGGGTTCATATTTACCATGTATTTATTCTTTTTTTTAATTGTTGTCCCCCAATTCAGATTTGGTTCAATTACACTATGTTATTTCTGTAGATAGGCTGATACTTGGATAGAGCCAGATTGATCTAGTGGTTAAGACACAGGCTAGAAAGCCAGGAGACCCTGAGTTCTAGTCTCACCCCCACTTAGCCATGAAAGCCAGCTGGGTAATTCTGGGCCAGTCACTCTCTCTCAGTCCAACTCACCTCACAGGATTGTTGTTGTGGGTAAAATAGAAGAAGGAAGGAGTGCTAAGTAAGTTCACTGCCTGGAGTTATTTTCAAAAATAATAAAGGCAGAATACAAACAAACAAACAATTTCATTTGCAAGTACAAGATTGCAGACACAATTGTAAAATTCCTATCTGATATCTTGGCTATGGTGGTGGGGTTGCTGACAGTCAATGTGAAGAATTCTAGACTAGATGGAGAAATGATTATACTAAGGATATCAGTTTCCTGTGTTCTAGTTCAGTCAGGTGAGCTTCCTTCTGAAATTTGTTTCGGGGTTAAACATTCATCATGGCTTAGTCAAACATAGAAAACTACAGGTTATGTGCTTTGTGCCTGATCCAAATAGTCATAGAAGATGTACTAATTCATTTAGCCAACATTTCCACATAAGGAATCTTGAGGAGTGTGTGTGTGTGTGTGTGTGTGAGAGAGAGAGGGGGGGGGGGGAGGGAGAGAGAGAGAGAAATGTGTCATATCCTTTTAAGCAATATCTCAATAGAATATAATGATGAAGGCTATAAGCCAAAAATAAGGTATATCTACAATAGATATATATGTTTACATACAGTTTCATTAGATCTATCAGTTGTGCTATTTTACTTCTACCGTGAAAGAGTCTTTGAAAAATTACAAAAGAAATAACCAGCATACCTAGGATTCAGTGTTCCATGAGCACAGAGCATGGAAAGCCTTGAATTTCAAATGAAATGCATTTGTAACTTGAATACTCCTACCATGAAAGCTTTAACAAATACTTACTTGTTTACTGCTTAAAATATAGCCTGGCATGAATACTCTTTTGATTTTTGCAGAAATGATAGAAATCTGTTCTTGGAAATTTGGTTTTAAATTGTAGCAAGTGCAATGACTGATTAAGGATTTCAGCAGGAAAGCATTGAAACTGGACTCTCTGTGGATACTTGGCAAAGATGGCTTCTTCTTCTTCTTCTTCTTCTTCTTCTTCTTCTTCTTCTTCTTCTTCTTCTTCTTCTTCTTCTTCTTCTTCTTCTTCTTCTTCTTCTTCTTCTTCTTCTTCTTCTTCTTCTTCTTCTTCTTCTTGAAAGATTTAACAGATTAACAGAGTTGGAAGGGACCTGATAGGTCATCAAATCCAACCCCCTGCCCAAGCAGGAGACCCTACACTGGGGGTATCAAACTCAAGGGGGGACCGGATTCAGCCCATGGGGTGCTTAGATATGGCCCACAGGGCTGCCCTGGAAACAGCAAAGGACCGGCCCGCGGTGCCTCGGCCAGCGAAAATTGCCACAGGTGTTTTCGCTGGCAGAGGGTTGCAGGAGGCCATCACACCTGAAAATGGAGCTCAAGAGCCTGTTTTTGCTGGCAGAGCGCTCGGGCCACCACAGGCACCCCTGACACGAGTGACGTCAAGCTGGTCATGCCCACCCTGGCTACACCCATCCTGGCTCCCCAAGGTCAAATACAACCCTGATGCGTTCCTCAATGAAATCGAGTTTCATACCCCTGCCCTACACCATTTCTGACAGATGTCAGTCCAGTCTCTTCTTGAAAGCTTCCAGCGATGAAGCTCCCACAACATCTGAAACCAAGCTGTTCCATTGGTTCATTGCTCTCACTGTCAGAAAGTTTCTCCTTATTTCCAGGTTGAATCTCTCCTTGTTCAGTTTCCATCCATTATTCCTTGTCTGGCCTTCAGGTGCTTTGGAAAATAGGTTGACCCCCTCCTCTCTGTGGTAGCCCCTCAAATATTGGAACTATCATGTCTCCCTGGTCCTTCTCTTCACTAGACTAGCCATACCCAGTTCCTACAACTATTCATCATATGTTTTAGCCTCCTGTCCCTTAATCATCTTCGTTGCTCTTCTCTGCAAATTTCCAAATTGAATTCCACACTTGTCATAAAAATAAAGCAAGCACATTTTCCCTCTTCTAGGTAAGAGGAAACAAGGGGAGAAGGAAAGATCAGAAAGAAAAAATACCAGAAAAGTAAACCATACTGGGAAGAGGTCCAGAAACGTGGGCATATAGAGCATTCTAGACAGGGATGGGTTTCACTTACCTTTGCTGCCGGTTCACTCACATGCAGATCATATTTGAGGATGTCTGGGTGGGTGGGTGGAGCCTCCTGCCACCACTGCTACCAGTTTGTCCAAACCGGGGTGAACCAGTAGCAACCTACCACTGATTCTAGAGCATTCTAGAGTGGATTTCATGACCAGCATGTCCCAGACCTGAAGCTGATCAACTGAATTCTACTTCCCATTTGGCCTCTCTTCCTAATAATACATTTGTCTGGACAAAAATCCTGGAGAAAAAAAAATATTTTCTTTGGTGATATATAGCAGCTTTCTAGCTATAAGAATATTATATAGATGTGTACAATCCAGGAAAAATATAAATTGACTGTACCTGATTTCAGAACACACTTTATTTATTTATTTGTAGGATGATGGCAAAATAAATTGATAAAATAAATAAATAAATTTTACAATATTGTTAGCCTGCCTTAAATGTAAAAAGCTCTCAGTGGGATACAACAAGTCCTAAAATGAAAATATGATATCTGGTACATAATGCCCACAATAAATTAATTAAACTAAAGCTATACAATTAATAAATCTAAGACCAAATGGACATTGGAACAGCTTTCATCTATGAAATACCAATAGGGCTGGGACATTATTCTGCACATTGAAGACATTAATGAGAAGGGTTGTTTCTATGGTTATGATAGAGGCAGAGAGCTGTAATAAGCCTTTTCTTGATAAAAGAATCAGTAGAACAATGTCAGATGGTAATGGAAACAGTTTATTTCTTCATAAGAACACATGCCATGAAGTATTTCCTTGACAATAAATATTAATTATATCAACTTCTGAGTGGTAGAGCAAAAATGTTTATGATGTGAAATTTTTACTGACAAGTAGAAGCAGGAGTCAGAGTATCTTTGCTGAGTATTACCAGGATTATCTATAATTAAAGAATTATGATATAATTTGTCAGAAAGGACCATATGATAGTAGATCATATTGATTTAACCTTATGAAATATGAGTTGACAAAGAACAGATGCTTAGATTTTGCAGTTTTATGATGCAGTTTGATACATTTGGTATTAACTGTCTAGAGATGAAGGAAATAGTAAATTTAGCTAAAAGGTTTTAAGTACTTACTGATTAGTACCATAGTCTATAACTCAGTGGTTGAATAAAATAATTTCTAAATCCCCTTTTACTTTCTCTGAATTATGACTCAGTGCAAGACTCTCAGTTCTAATACATATTTCGGTCATATTAGGATAGGCAGGGGAGATCACTTAGTAATCTACAGTCAGGTCCAGAAATATTGGGACATTGACACAATTCTAACATCTTTGGCTCTATACACCATCACAATGGAGTTGGAATGAAACAGACACAATGTGCATTAACTGCAGACTGTCAGCTTTAATTTGAGGGTATGTACATCCAACTCAGGTGAATGGTGTAGGACTTACAGCAGTTTTTTCTATATGCCTCCCACTTGTTAAGGGACCAAAAGTAATGGGACAGAATAATAATCATAAATCAAACTTTCCCTTCTTAATACTTGGTTGCAAATCCTTTGCAGTCAATCACAGCCTGAAGTCTGGAACGCATAGACATCACCAGACGCTGGGTTTCATCCCTGGTGATGCTCTGCCAGGTCTCTACTGCAACTGTCTTCAGTTCCTGCTTGTTCTTGGGGCATTTTCCCTTCAGTTTTGTCTTCAGCAAGTGAAATGCATGCTCAATGGGATTCAGGTCAGGTGATTGACTTGGCCATTGCATAACATTCCACTTCTGTCCCTTCAAAAACTCTTTGGTTGCTTTTGCAGTATGCTTTGGGTCATTGTCCATCTGTACTGCGAAGCGCCATCCAATGAGTTCTACAGCATTTGGCTGAATGTGAGCAGATAATATTGCCTGAAACACTTCAGAATTCATCCTGCTGCTTTTGTCAGCAGTCACATCATCAATAAATACAAGAGAACCAGTTCCATTGGCAGCCATACATGCCCACGCCATGACACTACCACCACCATGCTTCACTGATGAGGTGGTATGCTTAGGATCATGAGCAATTCCTTTCCTTCTCCATACTCTTCTCTTCCCATCACTCTGGTACAAGTTGATCTTAGTCTCATCTGTCCATAGGATCTTGTTCCAGAACTGTGAAGGCTTTGTTAGATGTTGTTTGGCAAACTCTAATCTGGCCTTCCTGTTTTTGAGGCTCACCAATGGTTTACATCTTGTGGTGAACCCGCTGTATTTACTCTGGTGAAGTCTTCTCTTGATTGTTGACTTTGACACACTTACACCTACCTCCTGGAGAGTGTTCTTGATCTGGCCAACTGTTGTGAAGGGTGTTTTCTTCACCAGGGAAAGAATTCTTCAGTCATCCACCACACTTGTTTTCCGTGGTCTCCCAGGTCTTTTGGTGTTGCTGAGCTCACCGGTGCATTCCTTCTTTTTGAGAATGTTTCAAACAGTTGTTTTGGCCATGCCTAATGTTCTTGCCATCTCTCTGATGGGTTTGTTTTGTTTCTTCAGCCTAATGATGGCTTGCTTCACTGATAGTGACAGCTCTTTGGATCTCATCTTGAGAGTTGACAGCAACAGATTCCAAATGCAAATAGCACACTTGAAATGAACTCTGGGCCTTTTATCTGCACATTGTAATTGGGGTAATGAGGGAATATCACACACCTGGCCATGGAACAGCTGAGAAGCCAATTGTCCCATTACTTTTGGTCCCTTAATAAGTGGGAGGCACATATACAAACTGCTGTAAGTCCTACACCGTTCACCTGAGTTTGATGTACATACCCTCAAATTAAAGCTGACAGTCTGCAGTTAACGCACATTGTGTTTGTTTTATTCCAACTCCATTGTGGTGGTGTATAGAGCCAAAGATGCTAGAATTGTGTCGATGTCCCAATATTTCTGGACCTGACTGTATATAATACAGACTCCCATCATGAAGTTTTTATATGTTTTCTTCTAAGGCAGGTTGGTTATTCAATGGAGGCAGCTACATTTTGTCAACCATGAGTTCAGTGTTGTCCTGCTTTTCAACACGTCTCACCTGTTTCTGCTGCTGTTCCCAGTATGAACAGTCTAGTGGACAGAACAGATGGATTTCTTCTAAGCTGCATGTTATTCAGGATCATAGAGTTTCTCACTCAGCTACAAAGACAAAGGTGTTTTCAATAGTTATGAATCTGCAGTTATATCACCCTCATGCCAAATAGCTATGCTATTGACTATTGCTGGTTAAGCATAGCAATTCCACTGCATTAATGTCCTGCTCACCCATTAAACTAGAGCAGAGAGATTGTGCTACAAAGTTTACAAGATAAAATGAGGGCAATTATCATGATTAGCCATTTAGAATTAATGTTTGAATTCAAGCCAAATTGATAAATCCCCATATTCTCTACCAATTAAAATTTGAAATTAATAAATATAATAACAGAAGTGGAAGGGACCTTGGAGGTCTTCTATGGTAGTCCAACCACTTCAGACAACTAGCTGTCCAATCTCTTCATAAAAACCTCCTGTGTTGGAACACCTACAGCTTCTGGAAGCAAGTTGTTCCACTGAATAATTGTTCTAACTGTCAGATAATTTCTCCTTAGTTGATTAGTAATTATCGTTATGAATCTTAAAACATTGGTACATGTATTTTTAATGCTGTAAAGCAGCTCAAGACATGTATAACTATCAAGTAATGATAAAGGCCAAGTTTACCTCTAATTCTCTTCCTTCTATCTCCTCAGAACCTGTTAATTGATATTTGCTTTTGCCCATTAGGCTTCTATTCAAATTAATCAATTCTATCTTCTTAGGTGAGAGATAATACAAATATACACAGGCTGTATATGAAACATTATTTCTGGTCCATATCATTTCCCCTGTCTTCCTCTCTCAACCCATTATGGATTAATTAGGGTTTATTTTTCCAAAAAGAAAAAAAAAATCCTGCCTAGGTAGTCATTAAGGTGAAGATCTAATTATTCCAGATTAGAATTCTTAAAGACCGAATCTGAAATATCCATAAGGTTGCTTTCTCTTCTCCAGATAGTTAACTATTTCTTTCATCATGCTGGTGTAATTTTTTACTCTGACAAGCTCAGAGATTAAAACAACCAATCTCCTTCTTAGAATGTCAGACTTTATTAACTAAATATCTTTATCCCTAGTTTCCTCTAGACTGCATAATTCAATTTGTAACTGAAAACCACAATCATTTTAATATTGCCTCCCTATTATTTCAGACAGAGATAGTGAGAAGTTTAGAACTAGCCAGAAAACCTGCAAAGTGGCACAAAGAGCTTAAATTTGTATAACTTATATTTTAATGCACAGCTACAGAATTGACAGCTGTAATTTCACATTGTTGTGAACAGAGAATAATAATACTAATTTGTCTGTCCCGTGCCTTCTAACGACCTCTGGGCGGCTTACAATAATCAAACAAAATACTGCAATAAAGTTGATAAAAGATGGCAAGTGCAGCAGATCAAATGGAATGAAGTGAGGAGTCTCACTTCCCACATCAATGAAAATCAGGCTCTTCATAGCTCTTCTGAATACCAACAGAGTGAGGGACATCTGGATCACTGAGAGATCCTCATTCCAGAGGGCAGGCACTGCTACAGACAAAGCACACTTCCAAAGTCTTATAGATGACATTGCTTAATCAAAGAACCTGGAACATGCCAATCTTGTAAGATTGATTTGTCCAGGCAAATGCAATGGGAGAAGGCAGTCCCTCAAGATGACTTATATTATAATCTTTAAATGTTGCTTTCCATGCTGGTGGAGAAAGGCCAAAAAGAAAGCAAAACCATACTCTGCATCACAAGCTTTACACAATCTTCCTTTCACACATATGCTTTGACTGAAAAGAGTGATTTTGATTAAGATTCAAACATTCATTGTAGGCTGGGAAGTCTCTGACCAAATTTGCAGTCTGGAACATTCCTGTTGAACATTAGATGTGTTTGATCATGCTATCTTTCAAGAAACTGTATTCCATTCCAACCCCCCTCAGTCAGCATGCCAGTATATACACTGAACATGCCTTTTTTATAAATCTGTAAGTGCTCACCTCTCACATATACTTTATTTATTCACTAAAAAATTGCTGTGATGGTACAGTATCTTTGCCAAATGCAGTTACTGGGTAAAACCTAGAAAGAAGTGTCTGTGTGCAAGAGCCAATTTTAACATGACATATGGCTGCAAATACTGCAACTAATTCAAGCAGACTGCTTGATCCCATATTCTCGTTTAATTAATATATCATGCAAAAGGGGAAGTAGGTAGCTGAAATAAGCCTTCCTAATGATCTTAGGTGGTTTCTATGCAATGTTACCTTAATGAGTTTGCTTTTTACTACATGATTACTCATTTCCTACAAATGTGTTTCCTTGCTTTTCTTGACTTCCCTGTTTTGCTTTTCATCTCTTAAGTAGACATCTGTCAAATAACCATGTCTAACTTCTGTCTATATATTCATGTCTTATGAATGCCCTTCATTTTCTGTACATTTCAGCAAACATATTTTCTAAATAGTTCAGAGTTTCTATGAAGGAGTCCACATAGTATGTAAATAGAAAAAAAAAGAAGCCTATTTCAAAGCAAGCAAACAAAAAGATGAAAATGTGCAATTTAACGTGCAAAACATAACAAATTAAATGCAACTCAAAATTATAGATTCATTGCATTTTCTCCTTCTGATTAATTGATGTAAAGTATTTACACTTCACCCAATGGGAAACTGCACAGAATTGTTTGCTTGCTTGCTTCATTGATTTACTGATTCACCAATTCATTCGTTGATTGATTGATTGATTTCATTTCATTTATATCTTGTATTTTTTCAATCAGCTCAAGGCAGTTTACATGTTGATGCTCTTCCAGCATCGCATTTTCTTCCACAAAATACTGTGAGGTGGGTTGAGGGGGAGGGAGGGGAAAGTCATCCAGTGAATTCTGTAGAGACTTGAACCTGGGTTAATTCAGGCCAACTCCAATAATTATAATCAATTCCTTAAGCTGCCTCTGTGTTATATTCTGTGTAATTGATACAGGGTACCATCTAGTCTTTGTAAGCTTTAGTGAAACTAAATTAAACTTGCAATACAGTCCTGTACAAGTATACAGTATGCAAAAACATATCCCACTAAGTTCCATGAGAATTACTGTAATGCATATAAGGCATATATATATGCCATATATAAAGATTGAGCATGCATAGCTTTTTTCACAGGTTATATATATATTAAAAATGTAGGATAAATTATTTCCTCCTGAGATTCTTGACCACCTTTTCTACATAATCTTCCAAGTAATCTTAAGATTCTAAAGCCTATCCATGGTTTTGGGGGTTTGCAGGGGACATATTTTATAATTGAACAGAACAGAACGAAAAAAATTTTTTAAGGAAGAACAAAGGCAAAGGAGCAAACACACAAACACTTCTTGTATTTCTGAAACACTTTTCAAACGTGTGCATGTGTATATAAATATTTACATGATAGTTTCAGTGCACAATGACCATATTTTATTATAATCTAGAGTTTACCCAAAGCTACAATTTGGCTTATAAAATATTTTTGTTTCTTTAACTTCAGGTCGTCTGTGAAAGAAATGAGCTCCAGTGAACAAGAAATCATAGTCTGGGTTTGCCAGGAAGAGAAGATTGTCAGTGGACTGACTAAACACACAACTTGCCTGGAAGTAATTGAAGCTTTGCTGGAAGAACATCAGACAACATTGGCAGAGAAGAGATTTCTCTTTGGGGAATGTAAAGATTACTGCATTATAGAAAAATGGAGAGGTTCTGAGCGGGTTCTTCCACCTCTCACAAAAATGCTCCGACTCTGGAAAGCCTGGGGGGAAGAGCAACCTAATTTGCACTTTGTCTTGGTCAAGGCAGATGCTTTCCTTCCCTTACCTTTGTGGAGGACATCTGAAGCCAAGATAGTTCCAAACCTAGAAATGCACTTGGATCTGAGTCCAGCAAATTATATGAAGATGTTGACAGTGGACAAACAAAAGAGAATTCTTAGAAAAACCTTTAAGAAACTGGCCAAACTTAAACAGGAAGGAGTTCTGCAGGAGAGGGACAATATAGAGACACTAATCCATCTCATCCTTTCTCAAGACCATACTATTCACCAACAGATTAATAGAATGAAGGAACTAGATATGGAAATTGAAGAGTGTGAAGCCAAATTCCAGTTTGAAAGTGATGGGGAAAATTATGTCCAAGAGTCTTATTTAATGTCATCTTGTAGCAGTTCTGAACAGCTAATGGAAATGCCTCACAACCATCAGCAGGAAAGTTCAAACAAATATGATGGGATTTTACAAGTGGAAGAAGGACTAAGGCACCACAAGTTAATGATTGAAAAGCTCTCTACTGAAATTGAACAAGAGGTTAAGGAAAGTGAAAAAAATGGAGACATACGGACAGAAGAAGCATCTAAAGGTGAAGTGGAAAACACTAATCTAGAAAGTGTTAAGAATGAGCTGGAGAGAAGTATGAAAGATGCTCTAAGGATTCATTCTCAGTTGAATTGCATAGAGCAGGAACTAAAATATCGGGACTTGATGCTTCAAAGGAAGGAAAAAGAATATGAACTACTTGTAGAAGAGCTTAGTGGTTTGCATGCTAAAGATAAAAATGTATTCAGGTATCCAATCAGTGAAGAGGAAATGAAGGACAATGAAACTGGAACCTGTACAAAAAACTTTCCAGGAACAGACCTTCTTCAAAAAATGACAAATTTAGACCTAAATGATACGGACTCCGACACTGGGATCAGTTCTACTCACAGCCAAGACTCAGAGACAGCTATAGGAGATACATTGCTTTGTCCACATAGTTGAAAACAATTATTTTAACTGAGGCAAATGTAATATTTGCACCCTTTAAAAATCACATGGGAAATGTGGCACTTTTTAAAATTGAATCTAATTCTAATGGGTTTTTTTTCTAATGATTTTTTTTTATAGAAATAAATCAAGCAAGTCATAAGCCAAATCTTATAAACAGAAAGGAATATACAATAAAATTATATTCCCCTTTTAAAAAAAAATATAGCAAATTCAACTATTAATCAAACATGTAGATACAGACTAATTAATCAGACTTGGGAGAGATGGACAGAAGTATAAATTCGTATACCAATACAAGTTCTCCTTTGTATGGATTATCAGTCCATAGAATTCTATGGGGAATATTGTTTTTTGTTTTTATATACTGATTCACTGCCAATTCAATGCGATAACAATGTGGATATTTTGCAATGCAAAGTCTAATCTTCGAATGTCTGTGATATTTGTGGAAAATGTATGGCATTAGAGCTAGCAGTACAGCAGATTTCTTGTGCTGTCTTTTATTAAATCATAAAACAAAGTTGCTAATCCTGTCAAAATTCCAGAGTTGCATATAAGCAACGTTTTATCAAATTTTCAATAGCTCATTTACTACTGTTGCTTATCTAAATAAGGTACGTACCTAAATAAGGTACAGATTATAAAGATCAGTTCTTTTCCTAAATATAAATGTAAGAGAATGAAGTAAATAAATTTTACAATGCCATAATATAAAGAAGAATCTGATAACTCTTTAACCAGCATATGCTAGTTAAGCAAGAACAAGTGAGGACAGTACTTGGTGTATTAAAGATGAGGCCTACGAAACTAGTAATCCCAGATTATAGCATATGAATGCAATTTACCTTGGACTAATGTAGTGATACAGCATTATTTCTATGTTTATTTTTTTTTTCTTTTATATTCCGACTTGATGTTTCACTTTTAACAAACATCATCTACTCTATTGTTATTTTTAATGACTGGGAAAATTCTCTTCTTCGGATCCCCCCCCCCATTAACCTCTGGACATTATGAGGAGATTTTCCCTAAATATTTTTTTTGTTATTATTTTTTAAAAAAATGTGGCTGAATCATTTGGTGTTATGCTGAATGCCTTAATAGGAATATTTTTGAGTTCTGTTATCTATCTTGTTCCTACTGGAAATATAAGACGATTAGCAGTTGTGTTATCATAGTTTTATAATAATTTATTAATATGATAAATATAGACAGATAATTCTTGACTTATAGCCATTCATTTAGTGATGAAAGTTAAAATGGCACAGAAAAAAGTGACTTATGACTGGTCCTCGCACTTATGAACCCTGCAGCATCCCCATAGTCACGTGGTCAACTTTGGCAATCTGGGACCATGTGATCACTGTTTGTGACCTTCCCAGCTGGCTTCTAACAAGAAAGTCAATAGGGGAAACCAGATTCACTTAATGACTGTATGATTCAGTTAAAAATTGCAGTGATTTGCAGAAAATCATTGCAGAAAAATAGTAAAATTGGATTCACTTAAAAACTGCCTTGCTTAGCAACAAAAATTCTGGTCCCAATTGTGATCATAAATTGAGGATACCTATAGATATACATATGTATACATACGCACAAACACTGTAATTTTCAAATCTCTGTTGTTGAAAATATACTAACCTATATTATTTGAAAAATTTCTGCAGTTCATGTGATATAAAAAAGATAATTATTCATATCTTTGGCAATGTTACAAAACATTTTGCTTGATTCTATGAAATGCCATTATGTTGTGAATCAGAATTAAATTTATGTTGAATGGGCTTCAGTGTTCACTTCAGACTCAATTCAGTTCTACCTTTTGCCTTCCATTCATCACTTCAGTGTGCATATTCAAGTGTCTGTGGATAAAAAGTGTCTGTTTATTATATATTCAAGATTTACTAATTTATGGGATGCAAGCAGTTAGGACTTCTTCCAGTACACACCCCTTCTAAAGCTGTAGGATTGACTGAGGTGTACCTCCTATTCATGTATTAATTTATTTTTCTTGGATAGTCCCATAGCTGAGTTAAATCTAATGTGCAATATTTGTCAAATTTCCTTTTCTTATGAAGTTTTTTACAAAATAAGTAGTTGCATTACATTCTATAGCCCATATGGATATCCATATGTTCTTTTTATATTAAGTTATAAATGTTGGATGAAAAGTAATCCATAGAATTTATAGAAGACCAAGACAGTACCTATCTTACAGTACTTATTTAAAAATCAGTAACCATTACATTTGCTTTGAAATTTTCCTGTTTGCATCTAGGTTTTTTCCAAAGTGGAAAAAGTGGAGTGGGAGAAGCATAAGATTCAATGTATCTAACAGATATAAAAGTTGAGGAAGATATTGTGTAGGAAATGTGTGATTCAAGTTTCTTCCCTTACTTCTACATGAAGTGGCTTCGGTTATAACCAGAGCCCATTAAGATAAACAAAAACCTAGCCCAATCCTATACATATTTACTTTAAATTAAGTACTGTGAAATATATTCAAGGTTTACTCCTAATGTAACTGTATATTCATGTCAGTGGACCTTGTAATCATTGATTTCCCAAATAGATTTGTGTTGCACTACATTATGATTTGTTTTAATCACTTGAAAGAATCTTTGCCCCAGCATCCCTTTTACAACACTATAGTTTCAAAATGGTTGTACTTTGGTTTTGATATTTTAAAGGGAAAAATTGTGCCTTACAAGACTTAAGATACCCATTCCATTTGTAGCCTCTCAGGAATGTGCTGAAAAATTTGTTCCACCCTCTCATTTGATATTATATTATTGGCATCTATATGTAGCTATGGAGGCCATGTTTTTTAAATTCTTGGTCAGAAGAAAATTACACAATAATGTTCCAAACAAAGCATGACAAGAGGATATACATCAGAATTAGACCTAATTAGGGTGGAAATCCAAACTGTATTGCACCCTTCTAAAACAGGTGAAATATCAACTGAAATTTTAAATATACTACTATATTATTCTATTGCATTTTCTTAAATACATTTTAATATTCTAAATTATAATGGTTGAATGGAAATTCCAAACTGTTTAGGATTGGGTGTACAATTCGTTTGGAAGTTTGCAAACCAAATTCATTTTGGTTTGCAAAAAATAGTTTGGAAGATCTTGCTCTGAGGGGTAGAGTTAGAAAAATGATTTAGTGTAGCATTTCACTAAATCTCAGCTTTAACCATCTAATTCTAATTGTTACTATGTTCCACTGAATTCAATAGGGGTTTACTCATTAATAAATTTCCTATTAGTTTTAGTGGAAATTACCAAATAATTTTCATTGGGTTAAGGCCAATGGCTGAAATCTGGTCATAAATCATTTATTTGGTATTGTATTGTAGTGTGTGTGAAAACATTCCTTATTGAGTATCCTATTTTTCCAGATTAAAAAGTAATGTTCAAATTAAAATATTTATAACTGACAAATTAACTAACAACCACTGTTACTTCTATCAAGAATACTGTTGCAGAATTTAACATTAATTTGTATAGAAATGACCATGGGCAATACTTAGAATTGTTCTCTGTGTGTTCCAAATAAAACAACTCTATCAAATTAAGGTTTTTTCTGTGTTATGTTATTCTGACAAGTGAATTATGCAAACCCATGCAACTGTGTGAATACACCTCTTCACCTTCTAGCTATGCCTTCATTCAGATATTCCACTCCACTTCCCCTGCTCCCAGATTTTTTAGTCCCCATCAAAAAATGTAATCTTTGGGGCAACAAATATGTTCCACTGAAAATGAGGGATTTACTTTACTGTCTTTGCTTTATTTGTTTGCTTCTTTACTTTGTTCCTTTCCTCAATTTACTTATGAAGGAATATCAAAAGCCAGAATGCTTCACAGCTTCTTCTGGTTGTATCATCTTGACCTAGAAATGTACTTGTAGAGATCTGATCTGTTAGCCAGAAAAACACTTTCCTATCTGGTAATCTCCAGTACCTAAACTCAATGCAATATACAAATGGGGGGGGGGTGTAGTTATGGTCTAATATAAGAATTCAGCTAATTGGGACTTGTTTAACAAATCACAGTTTAACAAGGGAATTTATTTTAAGTGATAAATTGGATAAAATTGTGACAACTGCAATTCTTTGTTATTTTTGGCTTAAGTATGGCATTTCCCTTCAACTTGAATCAAATGACCCAATGTTAACCAGACCCAATGCTATCAGCATAGTAACACTAGTAGAGGAATTATTACATCCACACATAGTACATCTCAATTATATCTACTTCCCTTTAAAAGGACACAAAAGGAACCTAGCTAATGTTTAATTGTGACATGGGACAATATTTGTTGGGTACTTGTCAGAAAAGTTCATTTCAGTGTACTTAGAACAAATGTCAAAAGCCCCAGTAAAGGATGCCATGGAGGTTAATATTGATACAGTCCTTCTTAGCTTGAAAGGTATTGATTGTTTTGTCGGTCCTGCTGCTAAAAAGAAATCAAATGTCAGCAGGAATAGAGATTCTTAATTCTTTTCAGGAACTCACCCATCTTGTATGCTGAAAGCACCAAATGTGTTCCTCACTCCTTCTTTGTTTAAAGTCTGGATTTAAATTCATGCCAGGGTGAAAAGTATCATGAATACAAATTGAGCTTTTATTGTTATTCTAAATATAAGCTGCAGTTGAGAAAGTTCCTTTTAGCAAGAATTCTTAGATCTCAAACATATTTCCCTGCATCAATGCCACAAATGCATGAGATTTCATGAAGTTCTGTGTGAGTTTGCTAGGTCTTAATTTTCAGAGCTTCAGTTCTCTTTTTTTATGTATATATAATATTATTACATATATTATATTATTAATCTTGAAACTTGGCATACCAAATTCTTTTAATTCTCCTATTAATATTTCTATTCCCTTTAATAAATCTTTCAAAACTAACACACATCATCAGCAAAAGCTCCAAATTTTAAATTTCCCTTTCGATATCTACTCCTGCAATTCTCTTATCCTACTTTTTTATTCAATATTTCAAGAACTAAAATAAACAGGTAAGGAGATAGTAAACATCCTTGTGTTCCTTTCAGTATCTCACAAAGTTCTGTTAGTTCTCCATTAACAATTACTTTTGCTTTCTATGAGGTATAATTGATCTCACCCATTTAATAAAAATTATCTCCAAATTTCACAACTTCCAAAACTTTTTTTAAAAATAGTTCAGTTCAAATCATCAAAGGGCTTGGCTGCATGTAAGAAAATGAGTGCAGCTTGTTTTTCATTATATTGTTCCAAATATTTCAAAATGTCCAATGTATTTCTAATACTATCCCTTAACTATCTTTTAGATAAAATTCAAATCGACCTTTAGGAATAAATTCCTGCAAAATTATTTTTAACCCCTTTTAACAACTTATAGTAATTATTCAGTAATGATATTGGTTGCTATTTTCTGGCTAAAGTCAAATTCTATATTTCTTTAGTATTAATGCAACATTAGCCTCTTTCCAGCAGTCCAACATCTTTCACCCCCTCTCTCTGTAAAACAGAATTCATTATATTTTGTAAAGGCTGTAAGAGCACATCTTCAAAACATTTGCAATAAGAAGCCAGTAAAACAACTGATCCCAGAGCTTCAGTTCTCAAACTCACATAGTTATCATCTATATCTTCTAGTTTCTTCTGTTAGCCAAATTAACAGCTAAACTTCCCACAAGAGAATATTATTCAAATGAGCACAAATATACTGCAACACTAGAAAAAGGAAAAAGATTGCCTATACAATATCTTCCAACAAAATGGACACAACTTTATCAAAAAATACCTGATCACTCAATCCTACAGCACAACCAGCAGATAATGCTACCAAACATCCTAAACATCTCAGAAACAATCAACAGATATTATAACCACATCACTGTAGCACACAAACTAACTATCTTAAATAACCCAAAAGACCAAGTAGGCCAAGAAAAATGAATGTCATCAATAATATATTGTAATGACTATAACAGTCACTAAGTAGGACAGATGGGCAGAAGAGTAGCAGAGTGCATCCATGAACACCAAGTAGCAGCTAGAAGTTAATTTCACCACACTCAACCAAAGGGAATTCCTGGAAAGTAGAGATTCAGACAAATCAATTATGCATAGAGACATAGAGAAAAACCATATTTACATATCATTCAAAAGAGACAATAAAAAGTTAAGGAAACAAAAACACCCAAGCACATCCTTTACAGCAGTCAACACCCACATAAGCAGGGATTAACATCAGACAAACAATCATGCAGACAACAATAATCAAGAAACTACCAAGGAAAAAACCACATCCCCATCAATACCGACAGGGCAAGCCACTGTATGTAAACAGGGAGCAAACCCGACACTCAACAGCACTGAGATGTTATCTAATTAGGTAATGAGATATCTGCAAGCAATAACCAAGCTCAGAGAGCATTAGGAATGCCACAGGATCTTCTCTACCAGTATCTTGTAATACGGGAATCTTTTGCTATCTGCCTGGAGCACAATTCAAATGATTGAAATAAAATTAGTCACTATACTTTTGGGTCTCTTTCTCAGTGAAGTTTGAAAGCCTTTCTGTCAGTTAGACAAGTTGCTTACGACTTTAAAGATTTAGGAGAACGAGGTGGCTGGATGGAGTTATTGAAGTAGTAGGTATGATCTTAAATGGACTCCAGAGGATGGTAGGGGACAGGAAGGCCTGGAGGAACATTGTCCAAGGGGTCGCAATGGGTCAGACATGACTTCACAACTAACAACAACAAAAAGTTGTATATTTTAATTGTGTCTGTAGGAATTGCAGATATTTCAGTTCAGGCATCAAATGATCTCTATAGTTTATACCAGGCACAACGTGTTTGCTTGAATTGCAATTTTGGGACAGTTCAACTGTGTAGAGTGCACTACAATAATTAAGATGAATTGGACAAGACATGGATAACTGTTTTCAAGTCTGACCAGTTTGGGAAGGGTCACACATGCCTTAGCTGTACCAATTACCGGTAGTTATCACTGTGCAAGTGTGCAAACAGTACCAGATGACAGATACCATGATTAATGGTTCTGAAAGATGTAAAGAGTCCGGGAGAATTAGCAGGGTGGCACTCCTGCATATAATTTTTTTACATAGGCTCCACCAAAGTAATCCAAGCAGCCTCAGGGCTATTCTGGATGAAACTCTGATTATGGGTTCAGATTATGGGTTTCTTCCAAATGCATCTGAAGTTTTGAGACTTTAAAAAAACAAAAAATACCTGAAATACCAGCAATGAAATAGTTGAGATTGAACAGTAATTAGAAAAATCTTCTAGATAAAGAAAGGCTTTTTCAGTTAAGGTCTTATATCTCCATCCTTTAGGTCTATCGGGTCATATTCTATCCATAAAGAAGCATTGACCATCAGCCCTAGAAAAAGGCAATGGCAAATCACGTCTGAAAATGCTGCCAAGTGAACTGTGGGTAGTAGGCAATTACCAGAAGACTGACTTGAACACACACACATGGACTCTCCTGCCTTTTTCTGTCCATTTTTATGGTAAATGTGATTCTCTTTCCCACTCATTTACTGAGTAGTGTAACCTAACTTTCTGTAAATATGTTTAAGCTAAGATTCACTCAGTATGTGTACCCCTCTTTATTTCTAAATGCTCTGAATACTAAATAGAATGGAGAAAAAAACAAGTTACTAGCTGGCAATTTCTGTCAGTTGTAGACATACATGGAATTGCACCTGGGACTGAATTCTACTTAACTGTACTATACTCAAGGTTAAGTACTCTTGCGGGTGCCAGGATGTGGCTAACATGAGAGCCACATTTTTGTCATGACTAGTGAAAGAGGAAAAATTGATTGAAAGCCAGTTACCAACTGTTGAAGTGTAGATAGAAGACTTCCTGGTTTCTTGGCAATAGGATCAAATGAAACTGACTAGATGCTTAAAACAATTAATGCAAATTATTTTCCTTTTTTTTTTTTTTTTTTGGTATGTGATCCACCTATACAAGCATGTTTGGACATCTGCTTTTCGTCTTGCCCACACAAATGTGGGCAAAATGTTTTACTATTTCTCGCTAGTAAAATTTCTTATCTCACATGTTGCTGGGTATCTGAGAGATGAGATTTATTTCATTCCAACTCTTCCTCCTATTCTTCAGCACATTTTTCTAGATCCTCTTTCAACAGTTTCCACCATTCCCCTTTCCCCCCACAACACCCCTCAAAGCTTCAGCAATATAACATTATATTGACCATTTTAATCCTATCCTAACCTTTAAGACTACCTGTGGTGCCAGAACAATAGCCTTCCTTGTCTTATGAGAACTTTGTCCTATGGTAAAGTAAACTACCCCATAATCTCAGCTTCTTTTATCAACTAAAGCACAAAGAGTTTGCTTGAGTGCCTGTGTAGAAACTCAAACAGTCAGCAGAATGCCACTGCTGAAGGCAGACTGTCATGGACCGCTATAGAAGAAGGGCTGGCCATTCACAAAAAGGCTGTGATAGTGAATGTAACATGTAATTCATTTCCCAGAGAGCAAACAGAAGAAACTAAAAAAAAAAAAAAAATTGCCAGTGAACCTATGCCCAATATATGGCAAAAGTGGAATTTGCAATATTGAAATAGAAAACTACTACTTTAATTTTTTTTTTTGCTCCAAAATCCATTTTTTAAAAAATGGTAAATAAATATGGTTCTAAACTCTCACTGTTTGCAGAATGCCATTTAGGATGTGGAATCAAGAGAAATATTGATGGAGCAAAATAGAATATCTTGGAACAAGATATCAAATATCTTGGAACAATATAGAAAGCATTTTTATTCTCCTTTGCATTTGACACTACATGATAATATTGATCAAATACTCACCAATATCTGTTTCTGTACTGCAATTTGTTTACATGTTGTAAATATTCATCATCTGGAAATTCATGGCATGTCTAATAGCACCCGTATTATAGCAATAAAGAATTAAAGAATATACAATACCTCTACAAATAAAGAAGCTTTGGATTCAAAGCCACAATATAATTTATCTCAATGTAGTACATGCTGATATATTATATTCATTATACATATTAAGAAGCTTTGAATAAATGTTAAGTGGAATAATATATCTTAATATCTTTTATAATTTTAAATTATAATATTATATAGTATTTGAGGCATCTTATAGCCAATGATCTATTTTGTCTTTTTTTTTAAGAACATTTTTTGTTACTGGTGTTTTATTTATTTATTTATTTTATTTGGTTCGATTTTATATGCCGCCCTTTTCCATAGACTCAGGGCGGCTTACAATGTGTTAAGCAATAGCCTTCATACTTTTGTATATACCTGCTTAGTAGGGTTTTTGCGCCCCCCCCCCCCGCCAAGCAGTGTTCTTTTTATACGAAGTCAGCTTATTGCCCCCACAAACCGGGTCCTCATTTTACCTACCTCGAAAGGATGAAAGGCTGAGTCAACCTTGACCTTGGTGAGATTTGAACTTGCAGTAATTGCAGGCAGCTGGTATTACTTAACAGTGCTTTAGTCTACTGCGCCACCAAGGCTCCTCAATCCCCTTTTCTCAATCCCCTTTTCCATGTTGTTGTTCTGCTTGCATGCTGGAGTCTTTGGACTGAATACCTAAACTACAACTATAGCAGAGATGTTTTAACACAGTGATGGCTAACCTTTTCTGGACTGAGTGTCCAAAGTGCGCAATGCGCAATGTGTGCATGGCCCCCATGCATGTGCCCCTGCCTCTGTGCACCCCATCCCCCTGTGCATGTACCCCCCACATGGACCCCACCCCCACACTTGCCCCCCACATGCCCCCCACCCCCAAGCATGCGCGGCAGTGACCCAAAGACCAGCTGACCGGCGGGAGGCATGCATGCATGCGCAGTGGAGCTGAACTGGGATGACGGCTCACATGCCATCATTGAGGGGTCTGAGTGCCACTTCTGGCACTTGTGCCATAGGTTCGTCATCATGGTTTTAGCACATGGAATCTCCAGATGAAAAGAGAATAATGCCTAAACAATCTCAACTCCAAATAAGACATTTGAACTCATCTCCAAATAAGACATTTGAACAATGTCAATTCCAAATAAGACATTTGAACTATGAGAGTTTTTTCCTTTGAATGTTCATCATAGCACTTTCTTTACCAAAGTGTAATATTACAATAAGTGCACTGCAGATATTCTTCCCTTTTCCTCTAAGAAAATGAAAAAAAAGATCTTGCATCTTTTATGCTCGTCATTTGGCTTGGTTTCCCAGTTTATTATGACAATCCTTTGGATTATTTTAATCTAAATTAGATTTCAAGAGATGATTCAGTAGCATTGTGTCAAAATAAAGAGATGATTAGAGAGGAAGCAGTGATAAATACAGCAGCATTAGTCTCTAGCCAGTGGTGAGCAGTATAAAAGACAACATAGTTGTGCCACTGTGATATCTGGGCATAGAAGATAAGCCAGAAGCTTATAAGGCTGCATTCTTCACTGTGTAGCAGCAGGCCCAGCTCTTGCTGATACCAATATTACACAAAAGGACAAAGCAACTATCATAGTTTCTACAGATTGAATCCAACAAGCTTTATCAAAGCATTACTTGAAGCTGTCAGAACCAAAATGCTTACATCTGCTCCTTAGTAATAAAGAGCTTTGGTAACTTGCAAAGACCATTTTTAGCTCTCAGAGATAGCTAATATCTGGCTTTTTTGATATTTCAGAATAGATGCAACGAAGACTGATCTTTTGTCATTTACTAGACAAAACATACCGTATTTGTACAATATACAAGTCTTCAGGTCTTCAACTTGGCCTTGAAGAAAGAAATGAAGCTTCAAGAACTAACAAGCCTAGCAACAGATGATACCATATCCGAAAACAGTATTTTCAAAAAGCAGAAATGGGATCAGTAATTATCACACACAGATAGCAGAAAATCAAGCAATGTTCCTAATCATCAGGAAAAAGTAAATAAATCATCAGGATGGAGTAAATAAATTAGAGCAACTAAATTTTCAGAACTATGGTCATATCATGTAGATTACACTTTGTGACATTGTTGGGTTGACGGTTTCACTAGGAGATTGGCAAATAGGAATTGGATAACGATGTATACCTCTTTACATTAGGTGCAAGACCCATAGAAATTTACATTGCCATGTGATGGTTAAGTATGTAATACCAAATTAAGCAATTGTTTTAAAGGTTTATAATCTGTTTTGTCCTGTCTTTGGCATGGAACATCTGTCCAGAGTGGGGTTATCATTCTCATCTTCAGTACAAATCACCTGGTATAAACAAAGACTGCTTACATTTGGGATGGTTTCATCCTTGGCAGGAGCACGCAAAGCTTTCCAAGGATAAAATGCAATAAATTTATCCTCCCTAGTTTTGGGAAATCATGTGAGAAGAGGCCATTGAAAACAGCTGTAATTAATTGTGGTTAGGAGTCTATATAAGCTTGTCAGAAACTCCCTTGTGATGGGATTTTGATGCAGAACAAGCCTGGAAAAATGCTGCATAGTTGCCAGTTTTGAAGGGGTCTGCTCACTGTCATCTTTTTGGAATTCCTGAGAGTTCCCACAAAGCCTGTAAAGTCTGTTTTTTCACTATTCGGTGTTATTATGTTACCTTCTAAATACTGCCAAGTTATTTTCTTATACTGCCTTGGAATAAAGTCTTAAATACTCATGCTGTGTGGTCATTGCTTCCAAATACAAAAAAATTGTAACCCTATTGGTCTAGAGAAGAGAGCAATATACCAGTAAAGGCAATGGTGGGATTCTGCCAGTTCTACCCAGTTCAGGCAAACCGATATCTGTGGCTGCTAGAGGTTCCGCCCACCCACCCAGACACCATCACGTCCTTTTTTTTATGCTCTGCGCATGCGCAGAATGTCCTGCGCATGCACAGAGGTGGTGCGCGGAAAGGTGGTTGCTCACATTTGTGAACCGGTAGCTAAGATAAGTCAATACTTATGTCCCAGTGCCTGGAGGCTGTGCGGATCTGGATGGGGAGGAACAGGCTCAAGCTCAACCCTTCCAAGACTGAGTGGCTGTGGCTCCCGGCATCCCGATATAGTCAGTTGACTCCATCACTGACTATTGGGGGCGAGTCTTTGGCCGCCACAGAAAGGGCTCACAATCTGGGAGTCCTCCTGGATATGCAGCTGTCCTTGGAGGAACATCTGACAGCTGTAACCAGGGGGACCTTTTATCAGGTTCACCTGATCCGCCAGTTGCGGCCCTTTCTTGATCGGGATTCCCTGTGCACAGTCACTCATGCCCTCGTCACCTCTCGCCTTGACTACTGCAACACTCTCTACATGGGGCTCCCCTTGAAGAGCACCCAGAGGCTCCAACTGGTCCAGAATGCAGCAGCGCGGGTAGTGACGGGAGCAGCATGGTGCTCCCATGTAACACCGCTCCTGCGTGAGCTGCACTGGCTCCCAGTGGTCTTCCGGGTGCACTTCAAGGTGCTGGTTATCACCTTTAAAGCGCTCCATGGCATCGGGCCTAGCTATCTTCGAGACCACCTGCTGCTACCGACGACCTCCCATTGTCCCGTGCGCTCCCACAGAGAGGGCCTCCTCAGGGTGCCATCAGCCAATCAGTGTAGGCTGGTGACCCCCAGGGGGAGGGCCTTCTCTGTGGGGGCACCTACCCTCTGGAATCAGTTGCCCCCAGAGATAAGGAGAATCCAAGACCTTAGTGCCTTCCGCCGTGCCCTTAAAACCCACTTTTTCCAGCAAGCCAGGCTGGCTTAAGAAGAAATTTTAAATGTTTTAATTGGTTTGTATTTTTAATTTTGGGCCAAATTTATATATATTTTAATTGTTTTTTAATATTTGTATTTTATGTTTTTTAATTCTGGCTGTACACCACCCTGAGTCCTCAGGGAGAAGGGCGGTATATAAATTTAAAATAAATAAATAAATAAATAAATAAATAAATACTACCCCTGGGTAAAGGTAACTATTTTATATAAGTTTGGTTTTGCACAACTTCAATTCAGGGATATTTGTGTCTTTTGTGTCTAATTCTCTGTAAGCACAGAGAAAGTATAAAGGGATTTCTTTTAGCAAACATCATTGTAATAAAATGCACACTTTATTCAAATGGAAGGATCCATTTTATAATCCATTAATGGGCATTTAGGGAGCAAGAAATCCTCAGTATTATGTATTTATTAAAATCAGCAAATAATTCCACATTTTTCCAGAAAGGTTATAAAGTATTGAACTAAATTTATTCCATTGTCAATATTACTGTATATCAACATTTTATCTAAGCAATTTTATTCAGAGCTGCTCTGGTTGAGGTTTAAGGTTAATTTTGCCTTAAGGTAACTCTTAAAGGCAGTGGCATAGCTAATCACCAGTTCACATGCAGAGATTATATCCTGTAATTGAAGAATTACAGATTTATTTGATATAATAGCAAAGGAAAAAGATATTACTTAGCATATGGAAAATGAATATTGATCAGCCCTAAGTAAATTCTTTACTACATACTTTACTACATGTAGAGACAAAGTATTTATTGGATGAAGACTCTAGATCAATATCCAACATTTAAAAAATCAAAGACTGCAATACTTTGAATAGTAATGAAGGGTTCATTTTAGAAGTTGGATGTGCTACTAAATGTATTAAGTGCCATGTAGCTGCCCATTTTTAGTATTCCAAATAATGAACCGACAAGAACATAGGAGCATAGATAGTGGACTACTTTCATTTATCTTCATTTATAAAATATTTTTTTTCATAATGTTTTCCCTTCTATGGGCAATTTTTATCATAAAACTGAAAACTAAACGACACCAAACAATAAGTGCATTGCCACTTCACTGTTCAAACACCTTTCATGCTATAAATATTTAAACCACTCATTTATCTGAGCTTCCATTAAAAGATTTACTAACCCATTCTATTAATTTACTGTTTTGCTGTTGCTTGTTCCCAAATGGGGCTATTTGGTAGCTAGCTGACAGGTTTATCAGCCAGATAAAAAGGAATAAAGTATGGCATGCCATGGACATTTTCCAATAAATCACATAATACTTTTGCTTATTTCAGAATCCCAGAAATAGTATCTATCTACATCTTGGATAATAATATTGCTTTGAGAAATAATTTCTAATACAAGATTGTAGCCACTTTTTATTTGATTAGGTTAAAATATTTCTGTCTTGCTGTCAATCTTTTTTCCTTTTTTTAAAAAATCATTATATGAAGATATTCCCTATCGAGTGCGAACTATGTTAGTAAATCCTTAATTGGGTCTGCTTATCGTAGTACTAAACCTATGTTTTTCTTGATACCTGCATAAATTGTGGAATAAAATACTTCTAAGAGAAAAACTGTGGACCTTGTTCTGAAATGTAGATATGCTGTAAAAAGACGGGAGCTAAACATGAAATAATAATTTCCCCCATTCCTTACAGATGCATAAATGGCTTATCGCTTGGATTTTTGTTCTGAGGTAAAAAGTTTGTGTTCTTCATATTTTATTGTTTTTATGCATTTTGTCTGGCAGTATTTAACAACTTGTTTTAATGTTGTGAATTGACTGAAAATCTATTGTTCTGCCTGGTTGTTTTAGTTGGTTACACATCTCTTCAACACACAGTAATTTGCCTGAATGCCCATGATTCCACATCTAAAAATGTGTCATGGGATCATTTCCCTTTGAGATTTATTTAGAGAATTTGAATACAGAGTGATAACAAATATTGGAGAGATAATTGCATAGGGAAAGATAGGTCACTTACACATGTTCAATCCTTTTGTCACCTCTGTAATTAAGATAATGCATCCACCATTGAGAATTTCCCCATTTTTTCCCATCTTGGGAGAAAGGAAAATAATCCATCTTGGCATTCATATCAAATTATTCTGTTCATGGCATACATCACCCTCTAACTCAAGTATCAAAGTCTGGGAGAATAAAAGTATCTTCTAGAGCTAAAAATATCACAAATAAAAGTGCATACAACCAGCAGAGCATGGATCCATGAAAGGCCATTCCACAGTGGCAGTGCCATTACAGAAAAGTTTCTCCTTCATAAGCATCTACTTCACATCATTAGGGCAAAATACACGGAACAGGTTCTTTCATACAAACCTCAGCTTCTCATTCCTGAGAAAATAAGCTAGAAGAGATTCTGGAATAACTGTGCAATGTTATTGTTCTTGCACCTCTTTTTATTTCTCTCTGTACCAATGCTATACAGAAATGTGCAAATCTCAGGTAAGGCTAACTGCTAAGATTTCATCACAGATTGTCTTTGCTCTGCCCAGCAATCTGGACATCATATTTATCATAAGAAATAAGCCAAATTATATCATTTACTTGAACGTTAGAAAGCTTTTATACCTTAGAAAGGAGAAAAATTATATAATGGTTTCACTTTCACAATGGTTCACATAACTGTGAACTTAATTAACTATTCTATTGAAATTATCAATGAAAAGGAATACAAGGTGGTGAATGAGATATTATCATATGGATAAAGATCTCAGAAAAATATATTTCAAAATTGCTATTATACTATATAAATGTAGTCATTTTACTTGGCAAGAGAGAAATCAGGTGGGGAAAGTACCTGATAATAGATAACTTGCAGTTAATGGACTGCAAAGGAAAGTTCAATGAAGTAACCCCTTAAAAATATCCAGAACTAGATAATACAAAGACATTTTTCAATCGTATATGGTAGAATAGAATAAAAACTTTATTATGGTCATCAACCAGCAGTTGACATACAATAAATTAAAAATAATACTAACATTAATCATGAATAATAACATCCATGTTATGAACATACATGATATATGGTAGAAACAATCAGGTAGAGGGGCAGAAGGAGGAACAGGTGTGTGAAATACTAAAATCTACTGTGATTTACAGTAAACTATTAAGATTGCATTAATTGTGTATGTAAATGCTATGTGAGCAATCAAAATGCATTCTATCTTTACTGCATTTATGTTTCCTTTTTATATGTTTATGGTTGTTCCACCTTGCTCTAATTTTATCTTCATAAAAACTTTAGGAAAGAGGCTGAACTGACCATAACCAGCCAAAATTCATCAAGCAAACCTCACTGCTGATACTTTAAACTATTTTTCCTCAGTTTCTAGTACTTAGGCACTCCTTTTTGATTTTATAAGGGCTGTTTAGAATGGTTAATGCCGTTTCCCACATTATGGGACATCCATTATGCTGCTATTTGCTGCTACATTAGAATATTATCACAAAAGCCAATATAAAAACATCTTCATTAAATAAATTGATAGAAGGAAAGCTAATAGGGGACAAAGAATTTTCACAATTAGATATTTCTAATTTTGATTGCACATAACAGCTTGCTATGTTTTTGAAGATGTAAAAAACAAGTTTCCTTCGAGAGGAGTTTGACTTGAGTTTGATTCTTGATGACTTCATAGATGCCATCTACGAAGATGTATCTATGTAATTTTATTGACAAAACAATATGGACAAGCTTCACAACTGCCTTCTTTTACGATTTGCAAAAATTTCTTAGTTTAAATGTGTTGAACTTATCAATAATAGTTCCTAAAAATGACAATCACAAATAATAACAGCCAGTGTTTAGTTTTCTTGTTCTTTTTTTGCAAGGTATAGAATAATGAGCCAGTTTGATACAGTGTTTAAGGCCCAAAGGCTAGAAACTGGGAAACTATGAGCTCTAGTCCTGCCCTCGGTACAAAGTCAGCTGGATGACATTGGACAAAACTCTCTCTCTCTCAGTTCTAGGACGGAGGCCACAGCAAACCGCATCCAAAATCTTGCCAAGAAAGCTGCAAGAGATCATCAAGGCAGCCTCCAGAAGTCAATACTGACTTTAAGGCATACACATACAAATACAAACAAAAATAGATCCAAGGTATAAATAATCTATTTAAGTGAAGTGGGCCAGCTACCTGGAAATGTGCAAGTTTCCAGAAAAAAAACCCAAAACTCTTGTTTTGTTTGTTAAAGGTAAAGGTAAAAGTTCCCCTCGCACATATGTGCTAGTCGTTCCCGACTCTAGGGGGTGGTGCTCATCTCCAATTCAAAGCCAAAGAGCCAGAGCTGTCCAAAGACATCTCCGTGGTCATGTGGCCGGCATGACTAAACGCCAAAGGCACATGGAACGCTGTTACCTTCCCACCAAAGGTGGTCCCTATTTTTATACTTGCATTTTTTATGTGCTTTTGAACTGCTAGGTTGGAAGAAGCTGGGACAAGCTGGGAGCTCACCCCATTACACGGCACTAGGGATTTGAACCGCTGAACTGCTGACCTTTCAATCGACAAGCTCAGCATCTTAGCCACTGAGCCACCACATCTCTCTTTGTTTTGTTAGGTAGAACTTCATAAAGTATGATGTCCAAATAACTCAATAAACATTGTCCTTCCACCAGGAAAATTGTACTTACCTGGAGTTAGGGTTAGAAGCTTCTATATTCTCTATGTTGTTCAAAAGATTCAACTCTGCAGACCACTACAAACCATCTCAGGGCAGTTGAGAAACAATATGAAGAGTAGGTGAATGAACAGTTGGAGATCCTTTTTTATGATTGCAGCAAGAGTTACCAACCTTAGTGGATCCATCATGTGTCATTTGACTTTCAGCTGAGAAAAAATTTACCAGCTTTTCCTCTCTTGTGTAAGTATGAACTTTTATCATATGCAAGTATTGGGTACTAGAGATTCTGCTATTGCTCTGCATGCTGTACTTGTGGCATTAAGAAATGATGTTACTTTCTTCTGAGAATTCTTACCAGCTTTCATACTACATATGATCATTCCTGTTCTAAATTAAATGGTGTGGGGATGGATTGGTAGACAAGGAAATGGAAAGGAGAGAGAGAGAATAGGTAGAAAGACCAGAAAGGTGAATCTTATGAGGTCTCCCCAAATAACATCTGATTTGGCATTTTCCTTTTCTGTTAACATTTTATTTATTTATTTAGAACCTTCCATTTTATAACCAACATATCCCATAAAAATCACCAGAAATAATGATTCAATTACTTAAGACTCTCATATATCACTAATATTTATTTGTTTCATCTGATTTATTTAGCCACCTTCTCACCAAATGTGACTATGGACAACATACAACAAAGCTAAACCAGTGAATAAATACATTAAAGCCCTTATCATTATTAGTTGTAAAAATTTAAAAGCTATAAAAATATATCTAACAAGAAAATAACAAAGGGCTGTTAATAAAGGAGCCACCTATAAGTTCACATGTTCCCTGCAGTCCTCAGCTTCTTGGCATAACCAGGATTTAAAGGATTATTGGAAGCTTAGAAGGCCAATCTTACCTCAGAAAGAGAGAAGCCACAATGTGGGTGCCTCTGCAGAAAAGGCCAATTAACTGTAGCTCCCTAGTTGGTAGAATATGTAGCATGCCTTCTCTGCTGGATACAGTGGGATGGGTAGCAAATCTGAGCAAGGAAGTTGATTAAATAAAACCCAGTCCCATACCATGAAGGGATTTTAAAGATCAATACCAGAATCTAATGTAGCTCATGAAGCAGAAGTGTACTATGTGTGCCACATTTTGCACCAGTTGAAGTTTTAAGATACTGATTATTCCTCAGTATAATCCATGGTGATGGATGAGCTTACCCAGTGATGTTATGTTGATCTTAAATAGGAGGGGGGAAAACCCAATGCCTTCTGCAGTACCCAACACAATAGGGCCATGGAAAGGATTTCTTCTGCCCAATCACCTCTGACTGTAATTGACTCAGAAGGAAGAAGAAAAACCAGCAGAAAAAAAATCAATATCTAAATAGTCAGAAATTTCAGGTTTATGAAACCTTGATTTTGTTTTTGTTAACAAGATAGGCCTATTGTTATAAATGGCTTGTACATACTGTTGTGTAAAAGCAAAAAGTTGTGGTTGTAATGTTGTTATTTCCTATTGTGCTAAAGAGAGTCTGAAGTCAATGCCTTTTTCTTTCCTTTTCTCCCTTTACCACAGGGGTGTCAAACTCAAGGGCCAAGGGCCAGATCTGGCCCATGGGGTGCTTAGATCTGGTCTGTGGTGCCACGGGGCCACCCTGGAAACAGTGAATGACTGGCCCGCGATGCCTCTGCCAGTGAAAACAGAGCTCGGAAGGACCACATGCAGGCCTCCCGAGCTCCATTTCCCTCCTGCTCTTCTTAGTTTTCCACTACTTTTTACTTTTTCTTAGTATTTTATATTTTGAAAAACCAATAAAAATATATGTTTAAAAAATTAAGGTTTAAATAGGATTTAGGTGATCATAATTTTGATGATCTCAATCCTATTTAAATGTTAAATTTATGACCACTGATATTGCTGACCATTTACCATTCATAATTATTGGATAAGAGATTTGTAAGTTAATTTCACTGAAATCTGTAATAATGTTATTTTATTATTTTAATACTATTTTATAATGTAACCTATATGCAAACAGCATTTTGTGCAAGTGTAAGAATATTTTTGCATCTTGATTTAGTACACTGATGAATGTCTCCATACAAGAGGTAAATTAATCCTGCTATGAACTGAATAAGCATTTCACAAACACAAAAGTGCCTTTGAATGCATCCTTTTGGATTGCAGAAAATTGTAAGCATTGTAAGTGTAGAAAAAAGAAGAAAGGAAAGTAGCCTCTGTTCAATTATATCTAAATAGAACTGAAATCTGAAATCTGAAAAATTAAGAAATATAGCACTGGGTCCTTTATTTGTGACTATAAATCGAATTCTACTTTATGAGATCTTTTGTTTAATATTATTCTAAAGGAGAAGCTCCTTTAGAGCAATGACTTGTAACTGGCATTATAAACTGAAGAAAACACTTTCATTTTAATGAAGTAATCAGATGTCACATCTGCATTACAGGTGGTGTTTTATCAGGGGTGGGTTCTACTTACCTTTACTACCGGTTCGCAATGGGATCGTGCGCGCGCCTTGCTTCTGCGCATGCACAGAAGCTTCTGCACATGTGCAGCTCACCGATGATGACATCCGGGGCGTTGGGCGGGGCCTCCCACTAGTGTTACTACTGGTTCTTGCGAACCAGTCCAAACCAAAAGCAACCCACCACTCTGTTTTATAAAAGTTTGTATGACAGATTATTGTATTTTTCAAAGTGGATCTGATAAGCAAAGTGAAACATCTGATCACAAAAAAGGAAAAACAAATAAAAATGGCTCTAATTCAGAAAACGCCTTTATTTATTCATTAAAAGATGTGATGATAAAATCTTCACTCCAGAACTTTTCAAACCCTGCATGCTACAACCAAATTTCTTTTTCTTGTCCGAAGTTTCATTAACTTGCATAGCCATATGTATAGTGATTTGCCATATATTGTATGGTTTTAGCCTCAAAACGTTTGTATCACAAACGTTAATTTTATATATATATAAAACCCAGTAAATATATTTGCAAACTTCTCCTTGAAAAGAGAATTTCTAGTAATAGAGTATTAAATATAAGTTCCTCAGTAACTTTACAAAGATAAATATAAGGATTAAAGATGAGGCTTATGACTTCAGCAGAATCAAGACAGTATAGTAAGTGCCTATTATAAGATTATATGGAAGAATTTCTGCTGAGCTGCAAAGTAAACCATGAGCCTCCAGCAGTAATGTCTTCCTTTCATTAAATTTTTCTAAGTCCCAGAAAGGCCTTCATGTAGCAGTCATTTGGTAAGAGCACCCATGTCATCTTCTCAAAATTGCAGCTATGTCAGGCAGCCTAAAATACGTTTAGCTAGATATTCCAATAGTTGTAGTATACTACATCAGGACCACAAGCTCACTGCTGCCATGAGAAACACGTCTCAGGGTTTTTTTTCAGTTGATTGATTGTATCCTGGGTTTTACTATGTTATTATTTAAAATGTTTTATAATAAAACTGCTTTGCAACAAGGAATTATGTAAAATATTTTTTGATAGGTATAGGCAGATTATTGTTTTGGTTCCAGTTGGCACTGGATCTGTTTTTAACTATGACAGCCACCTCTAGCAATATTTGCAGCCTCAGTCCTACCAACTATTTGCATACTCCTGAATTAGCATCTTGAGTAGCTGTTTGTCTTCGCTTATTGCCTTCTTCCTTTCTATTTCAAAAAGGAGTCTACCTCAAGTAAAAAAAAAAGATCCCACAGCATGCACTCCATTATACATTACTCTGCTCACATGAGGCACATTTGTGCCACTATTCAGCATGTAAGCTTTTGTTTGAACAGGCAAGCAATCAGACAACAGGCAGAGGTCAGAAACTGGAGGGCACAATGGCGTATACCACAATATCTTTCCAACAACTCTAAAATAGACTAATTTTATAAAATACAACAAAAGACCATCAAACCTCCGGAACTGAAGTAAAATCCAACCTAAATACTGGCTGGCTTCTGCACATGGAATGGGGGACCTGTTATCACCTAGCATATTTCATAGTGAGTGCATCATATATAATGCAATTTAAACACTTGGCACTATTGTGATTAGAAATCACAGACAAGATTCCATCACAGATATGCAAGTCAGGTCTCTCTGTTCCTTTCATACTTTATTGGTATAATTGAAAAATGTTCCATTAGATACAAATTCCCTTCAATCATAGCCTGAATCCATCGACCTATATCTTCATGTCACTTACACTTTCAAATGCTAAGCCTGTCTCTGGAACTTAATCTGTCCATCAAGTTCCAACATGAAATTTTCTGCATATAAATTGGAAAGTTTTTAAGTGGAAAGCACAAGACATGCCTTAGTTATAGTTTGGACATGCCCAGAATATATCTGCTGTTATATTTATGTGGTATAAAGCGTTTGTAACTACTTATTTACAAATTTCGGGTCACAGTTATATCTCCTGTCCCATTTAATCTCTAGGATGATATACTAAAATACTTGATGATACAGGAGTCATAGAATGTAATCAGTTAGGCTAAATTTAGAGTTAGACAGCTGGGAAGAATAAACTGGAAAGCTAATTATGAACCAAGTTCAAACGTTGCAAAAGATTAAACTAAGCTTATAATTAGTTCTGTCCTAAACCAAATATCATCCTTTTTTTGCTTCCACAATCAGACCATTCCTTTGTTTATTAAGGTTTGCTGGATGCTAATAAGATTTTATTCATTACTTCAACAGCTAATAGATGTCAAGATTCTAGAAAATGTACTTGTCTTTGACTTTGAGTAGTATACCTAAAGTGGCCTTCCTTGCTACCATGAAATCACTGTCAAGAACAGAAAAGAAGACTATAAGTATACCCATAAGGAGTGTGTTAGGATAGGGAGAACTAAGAGGGGAGATCTTGCCTTGTTTCTCTTGATATCAGAGGCATGAAGAGAAATTCAATATAACATTAGTTTAAATTAAGTCTTAATTAAATATAGGCTCCATTTAGCTAGCTTATTTTACCTGACTCCATTCCCAGTGTTCATATCAAAACATTAAACAAAACATTATTTATATCTAAATAGTTCATTGTCTCAGCAACATAATTTCCCTGATATACCATAAGTAGCCATGGTGGCACAGTGGTTAGGATGCAGTACTGCATTTTACCCACAACTTGACTCAGCTTTCTATCCATCTGAGTTCAGTAAAATGAGGACCAAGACTATTGGGAGCAATATGCTGACTTTCTAGATCACTCAGCGAGTACTGTAAGGCACTGTGAAGCTGTATATAAATCTAAGTGCTATTGCTATTGCCATATTGTTCACCGATATGTATTGAGATACAGTATGTACTTGTTTGATCAGTATGGCAAATAGAAATTTCAATCTTTAAAAAACACACTGTTTGATTAGTTAAACTTGACTAGTTTTGTACAAAACAACAACAACAACAAGCTGTTTTTATGGCTATTAATTGATAAAGCTTCGTTTCAATGGATTCATCCATCACATGTGCCATCCTTTGATGCTGCTCTGCCATTTTCTCATTAAATACGTTCATTTTTTTAGATTGTTTTAGTGACTGGTGTGGGCTTGGCAAGAATCAGATTGTCAATAATAAATATAAATATAAAGCAGACTTGGTTTTATTTATATTACCCAAAATTGGAGTGAGAGAGGGAGAAAGAGTTTTCTAATCAGTTGTCCCTTTATTTTTTTTATAAGATAAGTGATACATTTCTGATTATACTACTGTGGGATTGTCCATAAAATATATGGGAGGCAAGTTGAACACTAGTGGAATTGAGCATTGGTTAAAATGAAGGGGTAGGGATACCAAAATTTCAAAAGGTCTTGAAAACATCACCTATATACAGTTATGTCACTACCTGAGAATGTATTGCAGAATAAAACTGATGCTTGATAAAACCATTTACTCACGCTCACAAAGCCAGGTGAAGTTATTTTGAGACCTAATGAAACCAACCCCAAAGCACTGTTTGCCACACAGACAAAAATAATATTTTTTGTTTTATCCAAAACATGGTACCTGAAAAAAGTTCAAATTCAGCAGAACAATTCTGCTTCGGAAAAACCTTCCTGTATGCTGCAATTTCTTTATGCTTAAATGGACTCCAGAGGATGGTAGAGGACAGGAAGGCCTGGAGGAATGTTGTTGATGGGATTGCGATGGGACGGACACAACTTCGCAACTAACAACAACAATGCTGTCAGGGAGAATACTCACTTAATTTCACATTAATTCCAGGTCTATCCATATTATTTACAAGTTAATCGGGAAGTGATAAAATGTGTTTCTTCTTACATATGAAATTGGAGAAACATATCTTCAAGTTGATATACATCTAGTGAAATTGGATCCATTGTTTCCTCAATTAATTTTCAATGGCAGCAACGTCTCTTGGAACTCCTCTATAGAAATTTGTCTAAATCTATTTCCATTTTGAAATGTTATTGTTTTAATGAAGTAATATTTGGAGCCAAGGTAAGTTCTACTTAACTCCCACTGAACTCAGTGAGATTTAAGGCCTATTAACATCATATTGCAAATTAATGTTCTAGTGTTTTGCTTTATTACAAGAAATGTAGTAAGCTGCCAGGAATCGGAATGCAAACTTGATAGATAATAAGATGTCATTTTTACTATAAGGAGCTTTGGCCATTGTTAAAGTGAGACATGAATAATAAATCAATTCTTAATGTTTGTTTTGAAATGCTCAAAGTATTCTTGTCTGTTTTTCAGTTAATAGAACATAATCCCCAAGGTACAACAGAAGCAAGCTGTTCTTTGTCCTCTGGGGAGGGGGGGTCTACTTTAGGAGTATTTGTACAGTATAACCTGATTGTATTTCTCCCTGATATTTATAGGAAGACATTCTAGTAGCCAAAATTTTGGATGCTGGGAAAAAAAAAACATCCAGATGATTAGACACTTAAAAAACAAATCTGAAAATCAGTATTTGTATGTACCCTATAAATAAAATTATTGACAACTGGTTTCTCTCTTTTTTTGTGATAATCAAAACCAGGCATTGCAGAGTTTTAAGGCATTGAAAATGTTCATGTTATGAAATGATCTGTTCTGTCTTCTACTACTGGAGTAGGTAAATCTGTTCTCTGAGGACACTATTTCACAATGATTCAAAGAATCTTGTTCACAGTTGAGAACATCTTTGGCTCTCAGGGAGCTGCTGAAGTGGAAAAGCAATATTTTTCTGAAAAAATAATCCAAAATAGATCTCATTCTCAATTCTGTCATCCAGCCAATTGAAGAAATCTATGGAGGGATCAGATCTTGTTTGTCTCCTTTGATATACTAATCAGTTAACCCTACCTGATTGCACAAGGAGAAAAAAAAACACTTAGAAGAACTTTTATGTTTCTAGGTAAAAGAAAAGAATGAACAGAGATTTTAATTATTGTAATAAAAACATAAATCAAAATCTATCAATGATATTACTAATGACAGCATCATTATTTGCTTGCCTTTGATATAGCTATTACTTTGACCCAAAAATCTTTTAAAGAGCTTTCAGGGAAATGCAAATTATTTTATTCAAATATAATGTAGAGTTAACTACCTTTCTCCTGTCTTGAAAAGACATCAGATGGCTAAGTAATTAGTGTAAATCAGGATCATGTTCCTTTGCTTGTAGGCCATATTGTATATACAATCAAGATACATTTAATTGCTGGAAGAATTTCTGATTCGGAGTAGCTATTCCCAAAATAACAGTGCTAGTTTTCTGTGGCTGCCTAAATTAGATAAGCATGTGAGGAAAAGGATGATTATATGGCTGCTGGGTTCTCCTTACAAGCAGAAAAAAGTACTCTGCACATTGTCTGTACAGTAAAGCAGTGTTTCTCAAACTTGGCAATTTTAAGATGGATGGATCTTAAGCTCTTAGAATTCCCCAGGCAGCAAACAAATAAAGGTCTCCATATGAGAGTGTCTGGGAGGCCCCAATTCATTCCTGCCTGCCACCACTGACTAGATTCACGAATGAATGGAAATGCTACCATACAAAAAGCTCAGCTACCATTCTTCATATTGAGGATCATTGAGAGGTCACCAGAACCTGAACTGCTTTTCTTCCACCATTCAGGTTCCACATAATGCCATTGTTAAGGATATCCAATGCAGTTTCCATCTCATATCCAGACTTGAATACAGACTGCTATGACTGTGGTTGATCAATATCTTTCAGAGGTTATTTTTTTTTATTTTGATTCTACTCTCTCAATAACCTCCTCCAAAAAGTGAAAATTAGAGAGAAAATGACAGCTGACAATAACCATTTTAATTAGGGCTGACCGATTAGAAGCAGACAATCCAGTAGCTTCTTTAAAGCAATAAGAATCTTCCCCTCCCTCATAGGTTTTGATCATTCTTGGCTACAATCCCAATAATAATTAATATTATTATTATTCCTAGCCATCTGGATCAATAGAATAAAATTTTACAGGGTGGGATACCTCAGTGTGCAGATTGTCAGCCAACCATACTTCTTTCACGATACTCCATTTTTCCCTCATTCCTCTCTCTCTCTTTTTTTTAATTAAAAAGTTTTATCAGGTATTACAACATTTTTTCCCATCCCTCCTCCCCCCCTTCCCTCCTCCACCCACCCCCCATCCCTCATCCCCCCTCTCCCTCCAACTCCCCTCCCCCCACCCACCCACCCCGGACTTCCCAGAGCAAATACAGGGTATAACATTTAACAAACATAAACTAAAATATGCTAACTTTCTGTAGGCTCCAAATTCCCTCTTGCTCTTTAACTCCCCTTTCAACTAACAAAACATAATTCAAAAAGAAAATTTTGGTTTCATTCATAGGCTATTTGAAACTTTTTGGTCCGATATTTGTTTTGAATATAGTCAATCCATCTTCTCCATTCCAATATATATCTTTCATTTGAATGGTCCTTCAAGTATGCCGAAATTTTTGCCATCTCTGCTAAATTCACTACTTTTAACGTCCATTCTTCAATAGTTGGTAAGTCTTCCTTCTTCCAATACTGTGCCACCAAAAGTCTGGCTGCTGTTATTAAATTTAAAATCAATTTAGTCTCTATAACTGTACAATCTGTAATTATACCCAACAGAAAGAACTGTGGAGTACCTCACTGGGTTCTCTTTTGTCACCGTCTGAAGCAACTGACCACAAATTATCATTGAGCATGTTTACACCATTCCAGTTACATTGGAACTGTTTAAGATTTACTCCTTAGTTGTACTGTTCCATTTAATTGTCTATATAAAGCAGATGGCATAAAGACAGTACTGTTTTGGCTTGGACATTAGAAATGGAGGGAATAAATTTTATGGAAAGATTACATTTTAGACAGCTTATTAGTCAGGCCAGATTGGGGATGGAGCTGCCTTATGCTGTGTCAGAACATTATATAGTATTATTTTCTGAGTCCTATGTGACAACATCAGGAAATAATTTGTATAAAGCACACGCTTTAACATATCAGAGTTTCAACTTGCCCCATAATTAGGAGGACAAACAAAGGCATCAGCATAATCAGAATGTTCATAGATTTTTAACCATCTGAGTTTTAAGTGTATTATTCATTTTTCTATGAGTTTCTTAAGAAACCATAGGAAAGAACATTAATTCTAAATAATAATGTATAAAATCACGAGTAACTGTTAATGAGAAACAAAGCACGCTTATTTTGGTGGGAATCTTCCTAGTACGTGTCATTTGCATTTTCATGGTACAGAATACACTGAGGTTCACACAAAGTCATCTGAACAAAGAAATGTTCAGCTAGTTCATAATGGATAATTTATATCTAGAGCAATGTCAGCAGACATAAACACATGCCAGACCTGTTCTACCTTCCCTAAATAACTGTTACTATTATGATTAACTGTAATGTTAAACAAAGAAATGGGATTCACACCTGTTAGAAGCACTCTTCAAACTCACATGTGGCAGCAAGGAAATGACATCAATAAGATAATGTTATGTGAAATTTTAAAAAAAAACTATTTTTCATACAGTTTATGGGACATAATCCAGCCATAATTAAATGCTGTGAATTTCCAATCATTTCAACACTTCTATAATCAATTTTAGGCTTATATTATGACTGACTTCCCACCCTTTTTTCCTGTTAGTCAAAGCAAAACAATAAATGATTGCAAGGACAGGAGGGCTTCTTAGAAAGTTCTTGAGATTTAAGAATAGGAGGTGATGCATTTCATGAAATATGTGCTTATTGGAACATTTTAAAAAAATCTTTTCAATGTCTCAGGAGTTGGTGAGGGGGTTGGTAGTGATTTTAATTTTGATTTTGGTTATGCTTTGTATCCATTCGGATAGAGAGGATGGGGAGAAAGGATGGAAATGTTTGTTGGATCAGCACCCTTCTATGCTCTGACTGCTTCGGTTTCAGGAAAGTTAAATTATAAGAGAATTACAAATTCTCAGTGGAATTTGTATCTTAGACTTAAGTTAATATAGATAGTCCTTGGCTTACAACAGTTCATTTAGTGACTGTTCAAAGTTACAACAGCACTGAAAAAAGTGATGTATGATCGTTTTTCACACTTAACAACTGTTGCAGCATTGCTGCAGTTATGTGATCAAAATTCAGATGCATGGCAACTGACTCATATTTATGATGGCTGAAGTGTCCTGGGGTCATGTGATCGCCTTTTACAACCTTCTGACAAACAAAGTCAATGGAGAAGCCTGGTTCACTTAACAACAATATTACTAACTTAATAACTTCAGTGATTCACTTAACAATTGTAGGAAGAAAAGTTGTAAAATGGGGCAAATTAACTTAACAAATGTTTCACTTGGCAACATAATTTTTGGGCTCAATTGTGGTCATAAGTCAAGGACTATCTGTAATTATTATTTGTAATTGTTTGACTTGCCTTCCCATAAACTTGAATTATTATTTTAATTTCCAAGGCTGTCCAACTTCATAGTGACTCCCAGATAAATAATAAGTAAAGACAGTCATTTCTTTTGATCAGAATTTATTTTGTTTCATCCAGGAGCTTTTCTTCATCTTGGAAAGAGCTACAATACAGTGAATAGAATTTGGTGAAAATTTGATCATTGTGTTTTATTTTTTTAAAAAAATAATAATACTTTATGAATACATGCAGTTCATTTTATATATCAAATGTATGAAAAAGTGCTAAAGCATATTTTGAAAAGGCAGTGTAAATTATGCCAGATGATTGGCTATAGAAAAAAAAAATACTGTGGTTCAAATGTTCTTTAGTAGGCACACCCACACCTACAAACCTAGAAACTGGGATTTTATCTAAGATTCCTTGAAGAAAGAAACAGCAGCTGTTGCTAGAAAGGGTATAATTAGTTCATATAGTTCAAGACTGCATGTATTTTTCTTTTAATCAGCACGTACAAAATATGAGGATATACAGTAAAAGCATCTACGTAGCAATTTACATACCAAATTGTACAGGCTAGGAGATATTGTATATACAGATTTCTTGTCTAACCTCTGCTTTATAGAAATAGTAAGATTTAGCTTCATCTACCAAAGACTTGAGCAAGACAACCCTGCTATTTTTTTTAAAAAAAAGGGATAACTTAAGATCTAATGTTAATTAACGTTACAAAATGTTGTAATCTTCTAAATAGGAATAGATTTATTGTTTTCTCACTGGAAAAGTAATTGGGAAAAGTAATTTAAGAGTTTCAATACCCTATATTACAAATATTTCAAGCAATGGTTTGGGATATTAAATTGTGTTTGGAATGCTGCAAGATTATGGTTTTATGTGATCTATCATTATCAAACAATTGGATTATAGAATAGAATTCTTTAGAATAGAATTCTTTATTGGCCAAATGTGATTAGACACACAAGGAATTTGTCTTAGGTGTATATGCTCTCAGTGTACATAAGGAAAATAAAATACATTCATCAAGAATAAAGAAATACAACACTTAGTAATAGTCAAGGTTACTAATAAGGTATCAAATCATACTAGGAAACAAATAAAAACAATATAATTGAAAGATACAAGCAACATGGTTATAGTAATAAGTGGGAAGAGATAGACACTAGTAAGGAAGAGAAGAATAATAGTAATACAGTCTTAGTAAATTATTTGACAGTGTTGTGGGAATTAGTTGTTAAGCAGAATGATGGCATTCAGGAAAAAACTGTCCTAGTTGTTTTGGTATGCAGTGCCCTATAGCGTCTTTTTGAGGGTAGAAGTTGAAACAATTTATGTCCAGGATATGAGAGGTCTGTAGATATTTTATTATTTTATTATATATTAATTCAAAGAAAAGATCTTCTTATCATTGCATTTTGTGTGTTAAGTGAAAAAAATTAACATTTCCTAAATATCTTTAATCCAATAGCAATCATTTAGAGATCAACTCCAAAACAGAATGAGTTAGAATAGTCAACTATCAGTAGGATAGACCATTGGAAAGTGCTTTGTGTTCTTTTTAATTTCAAGGAATCTGGAATATTGCTAATATTGATGAAGCATTAATTAGTATTAATATTAACTGTCAAGGAAAATTAACTATCAAAGAAAAAACAGAGTGCTTGAAATAAATAATCATTAAAATGTTGCTGTGGTGTGTAATAGATAAATTCCACACAAGATTTGTAGAACAATCTTCATTTTCCCATCTGTCCTAACCCTCAGCTCTTTTTTCTTGCCAGGAGAAAAAGGATTCCATGGGGATCAAAAGAGGAAGCTTTGGGTCTTTGCTTTTTCTTTTCTGAAGCAATTATCCTACCCTGTGTTTTGGTTCTGTGAGGAAAATGGCGATTGGCAGAATCCACCACATAAGTTTCCAATCAGAAAAAGCACTTGGGGACTCAAGAGGGTTTTCCTTAGCAAAGCAATTCTCCATAAAGGACAAAATGAGGAGCATTGGCTCTATGCCTGTCTCCCTCACTCTCTCTCTCTCTCTCTCTCTCTCTCTCTCTCTCTCTCTCTCTCTCTCTCTCTCTCTGTGTGTGTGTGTGTGTGTGTGTGTGTGTGTGTGTGTGTGTTGCTATTCAGCAAGTTCTGGCAGGTTCTCAGCATAAATTTTGAGTAGTTTGGAGAACCGGCAAATACCAATTCTGGCTGGCTCCAGAGTGGGGTGAAAATGGAGATTTTGCAATATCTGTCCCCCAGGAGTGGGGAGGGAATGGGGATTTTCCAGTATCCTTCCCCTGGAGTGGGGTGGGAATGGAGATTTTGCAGTATCCTTCCCATGGCACACCCACCAAACAACGCCCACCAAGCCATGCACACAGAACTGATAGTAAAAAAAATTGAATTCCACCACTGGTGTGTGTGTGTAGTCAAAAGTAATTAGTGCAGATTGTGGTGGGGGAAATCTGTGAAGCAGCCACTCTTGCAGCCATTTCAAATGGAGATCTGCAAAGCTAGTTCTGCCCAATCTTTAGAAAGAAATAAAAAATTCCATTTCTCTGATGCAAAGTTTAACTCAATAACGTTAAAATCATTATGCTTGAATGGAAATTATTGCTTTAAATTTTCATTTTAATGTTTTTTTTTTTAAAAAAGCACCAACTAATTATTATTTTTTTTCATTTCATTTACAGACAACATGTAAGCATATTTAACTGGGGATCCACTGTATTTTCAACATGGAGATGTAGGAAGAACAGATTTCATCACTTAGAGTTTTCTTTATACAATGTTCCAGTCTCACGTTACTTCTATATGATTTAATTTCTGACTCTACTTCACACAGTTTATGTATCACAACAAGGAAAGAAAAATAAATAATACAAACCCTAAAATGGGTTCATGGAAAATTAGTCTGTAGATGTCAACATTCATAATGATAGATAATTGGAGAATCATGTCTGTGAAATTCGATTTGGAGAAATATAAAGAGATGGGCAAGAGATGAAAAACACTTGTTGAACCACAAGTATTAATTAGTTATACCTTTTGCGCAGCAGATATCCTGAAAATTATGAGTCAGGCATCTGATAATAAAGGGCATTATTATGAGTAAGTATTTAAGACAGAATTTTCTCAGTAACATTTGCTTCTGCTCTCAAGTTATAACATGAAAGGGTGTGTGCAGATTCTGGAGATCTGAAGACACAGGGGAAAAATAGTATTATCACCATCAGGACTTTAGTTCCATGCAATTTCCTTTAAAGCTTACATAATGGGGTTTATTGTCCATTATTTGAGTTGTCTTTCTAATCATAATGCATTTTTCTTCACTTCCCACAGGTCCCTGAAATTTTTGTCCAGCCACTCCTCAACTACACAGCAAGTAGTCATAAAGAAAAGTACAAAACTTTGCCAGGGTCTGCTTAAAAAGCAAAAAGATAACCATATTTTATTTAATGCACCGAACATCTTTGTTGAAATAGTGTAGGTTCTGAATGTCACCAGAGAAAATTGCTATATTTCCTATTGTCTCTTTCTGTTACTTGCAAAGCTCTCGAAAAGGAGGGTGAAAGAATTCAGTGCTTTTAGTCAGTATATAATAACTAAAACTTTCAAAGGCTTTTGGTAATTATCCTAAATGTATAAAGCGCTACAATAAATTTTATTTGCTTATGCAGATCATGCTTTTCCTTAAGTTGTGTCCTGGTTTTGTGCAAAATAGAGATGGAATCCAAAAAGCCGGGAAAATCAGGAGAATCAGGCAGTTCAAATGAGTATAAAGATTTATTGCAAGCTGAAGCTCTCTACAAAAATCTAAGCTATTAATGGTCAATAGAAATTAGTGAGAGATAAGAAAGGCATTCAAGGTGAGACCTAAACATAGGTCTCTTGTGGGTGTGCACTCAGTGTGCAGGGACTCATGACTGATGACACGTTTGACTCCTCCCTTGGGCTCAGCCTGGTCATCTCCTACATCTGGCCATGAATTAGACTAAAGTTTTCACCACAGCAATTTGTTTTATTTATTTATTTATTTATTTATTTATTTATTTATTTATTTATTTATTTATTTATTTATTTATTTATTTATTGGTTTGATTTATATGCCGCCCTTTTCCGGAGACTTACTTGACTCTTGTCCAATCAATTGTGTTCTTTTTGTTTTGTTGCCTTTTTAATATAGACCTGCATTCATTCATTCTTCAGTTAGATAATATTTCCCTTAATTTCTTTAAAAGGTGCTATCATTTTTATAGATTTCTATCAATTATCCATCTATCTATCATTCATCTGAGTCGAGGTGGCACAATGAGCTGAGGTGGTGCAGTGGTTAGAGTGCAGTACTGCAGGCTACTTCAGCTGACTGCAAGCTGCAGTTCAGCAATTCAAATCTCACCAGGCTCAAGGTTGATTCAGCCTCCCATGCTTCCGAGGTGGGTAAAATGAGGACCCAGATTGTTGGGGGCAATATGCTGACTCTGTAAACCGCTTAGAGAGGGCTGTAAAAGCACTATGAAGCGGTATATAAGTCTAAGTGCTATTGCTCTGTCTATCATTCATCTATCATCTATCTATCCACCAAGCCACTGATCCCAAGTTTTCAAATCTTGAATCATTTCCTGCCACCTTTTTGAATCAACAAATTTTTCTTTGTTCATTCCTTTTATCACCTGGAAGTTGCCATCTGTCCTTTCTTTACTGTAGCTTTTCCTAATATAAGAATCAGAGAATCATGTTTCATCCTTGTGTCTATCACATCCACAACCATTTTATATTCTGTGGTTGTTCTTTAAACTTTTCATCTCTCTTCTCATTATCTCCATCCAATCACAACTTTCTCGACCTTTTTTCTTCTCTATCAATTCTATTCTCTATTCCTGCCTATATTTGTTTTGCAATTTAATCCTTATTCATTCTTTATACATTTACAAACGACTTCAATACACCCATACTGCTTGGGCTATTCCTCATAAAATCTATCTAGCATTTGCTGCCAAGCATTCTGCCACAACAAAGCACTTTGTGTGTACAAAAGTATGGATGTACTTAATCTCTAACCCCTACACCTCTAATATCTCCAAAGCATTTGCTTATACAGGTGACTCTTCATAGAGGAAATTTCATTTACAATTCCAAAACATAAAAGTACTAGAAAAAATAGAGACTATTCTGTGTTACGTGAGTAAACATTTTCATGTATCTATTGGCAGGGACAGGAGTTATTTTAGAAATGTGTAAATTAGCAGACTGGTTTGTGGGTGTTCATAAAGGTTTGTTTGTTTATGATAAAAGGACATCTGAAAAAGTATTTACTCTGCCTTCTAACCTGGCTAAAATGGATCTTTTTTGATCCACACAATTTCTTAGAACAGCTATGTTTTTTCTTGTTTGGGTTGGCTTGCTTTATTGGTAATAGATGGAGTTGTCCCACCATGCCACATGATTCATACATATTCAGCTTTTTTCACAGTCTCAAGGGTCTTTTTTGACCTTGTTGTATTGGAGAGACTGGCTGAACCAAATGGGAAATTAACCTGCAATCCCTACATGGGCATAAGAGTGACATTTGACTCCTACCCCCTTGAATGCCTTTGAACCTTATCTAGTCTCACCTAGCTGCACACTGTCAGTCCAAGAAGATTGCTGTGTATTGATTTGAGCAATAAAACAATTAATTCAACTCTTCACATGTGGACCTGCTTGTTCACACCTGACATGTTGTTGGATGCTAGCGTTGCCTGAAGATTGCTCTTGACCCACTCCAATAACTGCTTGTTACTTTTAGTTGGGATAATCTTTCCTCTGAATCTCTGACACAAATACTAACAATGGCAGGAAAAGGAAAGTGTTTATGAGAAGAAAAAGTGCTAGTGTAAGAAAAGGATAACTACAGTTTTATGAGGACTGATAAATGCACATATCCCTGAACATAAGCACTTATCAGTATCTATTAATGCTAGAATTTGCAGGATGAGTTGGAATTTAAATTCCATTATTTAATATTTATTAAATATTTTATTTATCAAAAGGTTTTATTCACTTTAATTGCTTTTGGGTCTTCTGGCCATGAGTAAAATTGATTGATTGAAGAGAATAACCACAGGCTTCAGGACATAAGTTTCCAGTTTCCCTATAGTCTGGTCTAATTATCATTATTTCATTTTTCATGCTAAAATGTATTTCCAATGTAATGTATGGTTTTATTCATCCATACATTAAAGAATAAGAATAGATTATACTTTCCTTTCTCATCCCAGCTCAAAATGGAGCCACCTTTTAAGTATTCTGTTTTCCAATAAATTCTTTTTATTGAATTAAGCAACTATCCCTCATGATTTCATAATTGTGTGGAATGTTCAAAATCCATGCTTATATACTGTGTTACATGCTTTTCTCTACATATACAAAAATTGAATAAACTATGTCACACCCACATTTCTCAATGACTCATTGAAAAACAAATATTTTGTATACATATTGTCTACCAATGCCAACTTAAAATCATTGTGCCCTTTCCAAATTTTGCTCAGTGTCATTCTTATACCTTTTCATGAGAATTCTGCCAAATGCCTTCCCAAGCATGCTTAACAAATTATTCCCCTTGTAATCTTCATACTTCCCCTTTCAACTTTTACTTTTGTATAGGACATTCTTTTGTCAGGCACAAATAGACTTTACACATTTGTTTAAAAAGTCATACAGTTACTGCATAAACAAACTACAGAGGAGGAGGAGGAAACAGAGATTTTCTTACTTTGTCTAGTAATAAATGACCTTTAATAACTCCTGGTAAGGAATTGCTGAAATTGAAAGTTGATTGCTTACTTTGTATACAGGTAGTACTTAGAAGTGGATATATGTAGTATAAGGTTGAACTGTGGAGTCCTTGGTACATTTTGAGCTTGGTTATTTGCTTGCAGACATTTTGTTAGCTGACTAGGTGACATCTTCATTGTTAAAAGGAAGTGGAGTTTGTTCTCTATGTACACATAATACCTTGCCCTGTCAGTATTGGTGGTGGTGTGGTTTTCTCCTTGATAGTTCCTAGATTAGGCTGCTGCTTACAGCTTGTTTGTTTTGAATTGGTAGTTCCTTAATTGGGGTATACACTCAATTTGTGACATATTCCATAATGCATTGCTTTGGATGCTGCTTACCGGTGCAAACATAGGAAGCAAAACACCTTTCACATGTTGTCTATTTACACCTAATTTTAACATCCAAACCTGCTAATTTATTCTAAACTGCTAAGAAATAAAATCCAGCAATGTAAAACAGCAACACACAGCTACAATAGTTCCTGACAGGTGTTCACAAGAAGAGGCAAGTGATTAAAGGTATGATGTAATAACGAAAAAAGTGACTTGCATCAAATGTCAGAATATAAACATGATTCAGGGAAGAGATTATAATCTCTTCATGGCAAAAGGCCATTTTCAACACCCTAATGAATGATCTAATTATACTATAGATTCTAGATACAGTGCACAATGAAATGTATGTTATTCAAAAAAGATACTTCTGAGAAGCATTTTGTCAGAAACAAGAAATCAGGACCCAGGATCTAGTTCAAAAGTACTATAAATTTACTTCATGCCAGCTATACACAAGAATCTTATCTACTAATGGTCAAGGCAAATTGATGCTAGATAAGAGTCAATGGAATTCAAGATGGCCTGGACTTAGATCTCTTGTGGGAACAGAGTGACTCCAAACCAATGACATATTTGATTGCACCCTTGGGCTCAGCCTAATCATCTCCTACACTCTTAATTATGTTTACAGAGAGCAATGCTAAAATCAGAATAAAATCATGAAAGCTAGCTAATACTTAACTAGAATTTATGTTTCATAAAATTGAGTAAATATTTTCCACATCAACATGAAAAACAAAATGTCCTTTAATTCTATTCAAAGATTATGGCTATGTAATCTCAAAAACATTCTACAAGCTTGAACACTAATGGATTCAAACTGACACAAACACAAAATTTGTTTTAAAATTTATTTAAATGTATTTATTTCTTGTTTGTTTAAAGTATAAACCTCTTCTCCTCCCATTGCTCCTCCCATTTAAACACTTGAAAGTTCACTGCAACCTTTCAGCCTTATGCTCTTTGCTCACAAATTTAAATGCTTTGACAATTGAATAAAAGAATGCTAAATTATGACATAGATTTGCCTACTTATTTACAAAAATAATAATATCTTCACCTGGCATTTGAAAATTTCATACAGAGGAGGCACTCAAGAGGACTGAGTCAAGGGCAGGCCAGACAAGAAACAATAGAATAGAATAGAATAACAGAGTTGGAAGGGACCTTGGAGGTCTTCTAGTCCAACCCCCTGCCCAGGCAGGAAACCCTACACCACTTCAGACAAATGGTTATCCAACATCTTCTTAAAAATTTCCAGTGTTGGAGCATTCACAATATCTGCAGGCAAGTTGTTCCACTTATTAATTGTTCTAACTGTCAGGAAATTTCTCCTTAGTTCTAAGTTGTTTCTCTCCTTGATTAGTTTCCACCCATTGCTTCTTGTTCTACCCTCAGGTGCTTTGGAGAATAGTTTGACTCCCTCTTCTTTGTGGCAACCCCTGAGATATTGGAACACTGCTATCATGTCTCCCCTAGTCCTTCTTTTCATTAAACTAGACATACCCAGTTCCTGCAACCGTTCTTCATATGTTTTAGCCTCCAGTCCCCTAATCATCTTTGTTGCTCTTCACTGCACTCTTTCTAGAGTCTCAACATCTTTTTTACATTGTGGCAACCAAAACTAGTTTAGTTTAGTTTAGTTTAGTTTAGTTTAGTTTAGTTTAGTTTAGTTTAGTTTAGTTTAGTTTAGTTTAGTTTAGTTTATTTGATTTGTATACCGCCCTACTCCTGAAGGACTCAGGGCGGTGAACAGCCAAACAATAAAATACATAAATACAAAAAATTTAAAAACCAGATAAAATCAAATTAAATCATTTTGGCCCGGACAAATTAAAACACCCCAATAATTTAAAAACAGATTAAAATTTACATATTAAAAGAGGGAGGAGATTAGGCCAAGCCCGCTTGATGGAATAAAAAGGTCTTCATAGCGCGGCGGAAGGTGCGCAGATCCGGGATCCTCCGTATCTCTGGGGGGAGCTCATTCCAGACGGTAGGTGCCCCCACAGAGAAGGCTCTCCCCCTAGGGGCCGCCAGCCGACACTGTTTGGCTGACGGCACCCGGAGGAGTCCCTCTCTATGAGAGCGTACTGGCCGGTGGGAGGCTATTGGTGGTAGTAGGCGGTCCCGTAGATAACCAGGTCCTAAGCCATGGAGCGCTTTAAAGGTGGTAACCAACTAAATGCAATATTCCAAGTGTGGCCTTACCAAGGCATTATAAAGTGGTATTAACAATGGATGGAAACTAACCAAGGAGAGAAGCAGCCTAGAACTGAGAAATTTCCTAACAGTGAGAGCAATCAACCAATGGAATAGCTTGCCTTCAGAAGTTGTAAATGTTCCATCTCTGGAAGCTTTCAAAAAGAGATTGGACAGTCATTTTGTCTGACATGCTACAGGATCAAGCAGGGGGGTTGGAATAGAAGACCTCCTAGGTCCCTTCCAACTCTATTATTCTATTACTTCTATGTCATTTGAGTAAATGCCTCTGACAAAACCCTCACAAAGATAGAGGATGAAGGGGGGCGGGGAGTGCATTCAGAATCATTGCAAGATTCTGTGATTTTAGAGTTATCATGAAATAAGTACTGAACTGCATGACATTGGATTCCTAGACTGATCTATTTTGAAGGCTGACACTTGCTGATTTGAATGTTTCCAACTCAGTCAGCTTCAGATGCTAAGCTCCCTTTGAGGAATGCTTTCAACTGGTGCATCCAGAGCAGCTTCCTAATCTCAGAGTCAGACAATGCTGAAGTGGCTATCATGAAGTCCGACCTTTTGCTAAGCGGAGTGTGACAGGGTTCAACTCTCTCTCCACTCCTCTTTACCATCTACATGAAATCTTTGGATAAGATCATCCATTGGCACAGGGTTAAGAATGCTAATGATACTCAGTGGTACATCTTGGCCCACGACTGGCCAAGTGATCTTACTGAGGTGCTTTCCCAATCACTGGAGGCTGTGCAGAACTGGATGGGGGAAAACTGTATTCAGCTCAACCCTGACAAGTCCTAGCTGCTCTGGGTTTTAAGACTCCTTGGATTTTATGACTTTCCATTGTTAACCCTGAATAAGCTTACATCCCCTGCTCAGAGTTGGTGCACAATGTGAGGGTTGTCTTGGACTCATGGCTCCTGAGTAAAAATCAAGAAAAAAGCCAGTGGGAATCATGGCCATGAGAGTTTTTATAGAAATGTATTTTGTATGCCAGTTGCTCGCATTCTCTGGATGGAGAAGCAATACTCAGGATGACTCAGGGCCAAGCCATCTCACTATTGGACTATTGCTACACACTCTACACAGGACTGCCCTTGGACAGCATTCTAGAACCTTGGTGCAGAATGCAGCAACACATGAAACTTTACATGCACTATGATATGCCCATATAACACCACTCCTGATTAGCTGCTCTGGCACCAGTAGACTTCTGAATGCAATTCAAGTTGCTATTTATCACCTTTAAAACTCTAGATAGTATGGGACCAGGTTCAGGTTAGAGTTCACCACCAATCATTTTTAGATAGATGAGAAGCCATATAAACTGGATAAATAAATAATTCTCCATCCATACAATATAGTTGTTACAACCCTGTCCTTATATCTACATTATTTCTTTTAGTTGATAAGTGGTTCATTATATAAATACTGCTATAAGGTGCTTATAGTCATGACAATATGAAAGTATTTTTGTTTGTGCAAGCCAAGAGGTGGGGCAGGAGGTTATTGGTGCTCTGAATTAAGTGAATGTGGAGATCTCTCCCTTGAAGGCTGCAAAGCAATTTCAGACAAGACATATTATTCACAATGTATAATTTCAGCCCTAATATGATTATCTTGCATTCAGGCAACTTTGGCAAGTTATGATCCAGTAGGTTGCTATGGTAATAACTATCTGTTGAAGTTACGAATCAAAATGTTCATATATTATAACACTGCACGTAGCAAGCTTTAATTGGGCATCTTTTATTTATACTGTATACTGTGCTTTAATAAAACTGAAGTTTAACAGAATTCCACTTAAATTCCTGTGCCAAGTTTTGAAGAATGTGTAACTAATGAATTTGATAAAGACACTATAATAAATTGCAAACTTTATATATGATTAACTGGGTTCCTATATTTTATTTTGTATACTTATTAAGAATGTTCTATATTCCAATGTGAGCATTTTGCCTAGAGGCATTATGCTGCTCTGATATTAATATAGTGATAACTAGATCAGTCAAATCAGAGTGTACAGGACAATCTATATCCAGTATGTCTTGAATATGTTTAGTCATAGATTCATAATTAGTAACATACTTTTTGTTTATATTATAGAAAAAAATATTTTCAAACAAATCATTTTTTCTAATATAAATAATTTTAGGCTGACCTCTCCTTAGACTAGACAAATTTTTATATAACATATAGCTCAGCTCCACTAATCTTGCTATAAGAGATAGTAAGATAGCAGTAGTAACAGATATAGTAGTGCCAAGAGATAATAACATCAGGAAGAAAGAGTATGGGAAGCTGAAGTATCAGGGTCTGAAGTAGGAAGTAGAGACGATGCTTAAAGTGAAGACCACAATGATCCCAGTGATGATAGGAGCACTCAGGACTGTGACTCTTAAGCTAGGAAAGTGACTCCAAGAGATCCCAGGAACAGCATCAGAGCTCTCTGTCCAGGTAAGTACAGTGTTAGGAACAGCTAGAACCGTGATGGTGAACCTATGGCACACGTGCCACAGCTGACACGCAGACCCCTCTCTGTGGGCATGCAAGCTGTAACCCAGCTCAGTTCCACTGCACATGTGTTTCCCCCCCCCACAGCCCATTTTTGGTCCCAGGAGGCTGCAGGGAGGCCTACTAGGCCCAAAAGGGGCACAGGGGGGTGCGGTGTGCCCCCCACAGCCCATTTTTGTTCCCAGGAGGCTGCAGGGAGACCTACTAGGCCCAAAACGAGGGAAGAGGGGTCACATGCACATGCATGGGAGGGTTGTGTGTGCATGCACGGGGCCAGGGGGGAATGTGGGGTTCGTGCATGCATGCGCAGGGGGCAGGGCGCACAGGAGGGCACGCATTGCATAATGGGTGTCAGCACACACACATGCTGTTGTGCATGCATGCGCTTTTGGCACGCGACGACAAAAAGGTTAGCTATCAGTGAGCTAGGATATAATATGCAGAAGCCGCAAACTCACAAGCCTCTGATAGAGGACCCAAGATTGAGTAAAAGACATACCACCTATAGGATGAGAATATATATTTTTATTAAACTAAATAAAACAATTTAGAAAATCAAGAGCACTCTTAAAATTACAAATCAGTTCAAACTGCTTAAAGCTATGAATAAAATAAATTTGGCAATATTTAAATTAAATTAAATATTTATTTAATTATCATGGTGTTTAAAGCATAATTAAAATTATATTTTGATTAAATCTCATCTCACTTGGTAGACCGTACCATGAATACAAACTTATTTATATGAATCTAAATGTAAATGTTCCTAAAACTGTCAAACTCCTATGAAAGGTACCATGGCACTTTTTATAGAACAGACTTAAGTGAGCAGTTCACCTTCACTTTTGTTAACTACAAAGATCTGTAGCTTTCTTTTTCTTTTTAGCATGAATGAAAAATCACATTCAGAACAGTGGCTTTATCAGCATTGGGGAAACAATGTATATTATAAATGCTGAGAAGTGTGTGTGTGTGTGTGTGTGTGTGTGTGTGTGAGTGAGTGTGTGTTGAATAATTTAGAGTACTAGCTCAAACTTCTGACTATCCTTCTATGATGATAATTTCCACATCCATTTGAAGGCAGCAAATTTAGAATAAGGCATTTCGGAGGTGTTCAGGGATTATGGGATAAAAAGAGTGTTAGGGATGAACCTATTAGCATCAACCGTACTTGTGTCATGGGACAATCCTGTTCCACCATAAGAAGAATGTGCTGGGTTGCTGAGGGCAACTTTGCTACCCTTTGAAGCAATGGTGGAGAAGCTTTAATGTGTTCATTAGGGAAGGACAAGGCTAGGACGATTTCACATTCTTTATGCTGAAATAATGTAATGCAATCCTACACAGCTCTAGCCAGAATATCATCTGATTCAAGTAAGTGATTATCTGTCTCTAGCTTAAATCTTCAGACAGTTCCTTTGATTTCTGGCATTTGTGTACTGAAGGATAAAATGTGAAGATAGGAGGGGCAGGACACATCAACCTTAACCTTCATACTCATGAAAGGCGTTTGTACCATCCTCTCAGATGTTTGACCTTCTAGCATTGATCAGAAATATCTGAAGGGGACTTGTACTCATTATTGGCTGAAAACAAGTATAGAGCTCCCTGGCACTGTCTGTAGCGCTTTAAAAAACCTCCTCAATTGTGTGAAGAGTTATACTTGGCCGCATTTTAATTATCTCTTGAAATCTCACAAGGCGTGTTTTTGCACTACAGATATTTGGAGAATAGTACATAAGCATAATAAAAATAATTCAGGAGAGAGTTCTATTTTTCCTCCAGTATGACTTTCATATTCTGTTCTTTGTTTTAGGATAAGGAACATTTACTGTTTTAGCTTGATTAAGACAATTTAAGCTTGATTAAATCATAAATAGAATCTGATGTTGTAATTTATTTATTTATTTTATTTTATTTATTAATTTAATTTGTATACCGCCCTTCTCCCAGAAGGGACTCAGGGCGGTGAACAGCCAAAATTAAAAAACATATAAATACAAAAGTTAAGATAATTAAAAAGAATTAAATCACTAGCTTCCCAGTTTAAAACCCCCAAATCCATAAAATTTAAAATCCCAATTTAAAAACCATTTAGGCTAGGCCGGCTTGATGGAATAAAAACGTCTTCAGGGCTTTACGGAAGGTCCGGAGGTCCGGGATCAATCTTATTCCAGGAGGCAGCTCATTCCACAGGGCGGGTGCCCCCACAGAGAAGGTTCTCCCCCTGGGGGCCGCCAGCCGACATTGCCTGACCGATGGCACCCTGAGGAGGCTCTCTCTGTGAGAGCGTATTGGCCGGTGGGAGGTTATCGGTAGCAGCAGGCGGTCTCGCAAATACCCTGGCCCTAAGCCATGGAGCACTTTAAAGATGAGAACCAACACCTTAAAGCGCACCCGGAAGACCACCGGGAGCCAATGCAGCTCGTGCAGGAGAGGTGTTACGTGGGAGCACCACATCGCTCCCATAATCACCCGCGCGGCCACATTCTGCACCAGCTGGAGCCTCCGGGTGCTCCTCAGGGGTAGCCCCATGTAGAGAGCGTTGCAGTAGTCCAGGCGTGACATGACCAAGGCATGAGTGACTGTGCACAAGGAGTCCCAATCCAGAAAGGGGCGCAACTGGCGTATCAGGCGAACCTGATAAAAAGCCCCCCTGGCCACAGCCGTCATATGCTCTTCTAAAGACAGCCGTGTGTCCAGGAGGACGCCCAAGTTGCGAGCCCCCTCTGTGGGGTCAGTGACTCGCCCCCAATAGCCAGCGATGGCACCAGCTGGCTATACCGGGACGCCGGCATCCACAGCCACTCGGTTTTGGAAGGGTTGAGACGAAGCCTGTTCCTCCCCATCCAGATCTGCACGGCCTCCAGACACTGGGACATCACTTCGAGGGCATCATTGGGGTGGTCTGGGGTGGAGATGTACAGCTGAGTGTCATAAGTGTACAGATGGCATCGCACCCCCAAACCACGGATGATCTCACCCAGCTGCTTCACATAAATGTTGAACAGGAGCGGCGAGAGGACCGACCCTTGCGGCACCCCACAAGCAAGGCACCTCGAGGTCGACCTCTGCCCTCCTGCCAACACAGACTGTGACTGGTCAGAGAGATAGGAGGAGAACCACCGCAACACAGTGCCTCCCACCCCCAATCCCTCCAGCCGGCGCAGCATGATACCATGGTCAATGGTATGAAAAGCCGCTGAGAGGTCTAACAGGACCAGAACAGAGGAACAACCCCTGTCCCGAGCCCTCCAGAGATCATCCACCAATGCGACCAATGCCGTCTCCGTGCTGTACCCAGGCCTGAAGCTGGACTGGCACGGATCTAGATAGATGGTTTCATCCAGGTACTGTGGGAGCTGTCGCGCAACCAGACTCCATGCCAGTACTGGATTTTATAAACTTCTAAGATGTCAAATATAAATTGGGACTTGTACTTCACCTACCAATAAATAATAGTCAAGAAACCTGCAATATTAGGACAACATAGGCTTAAATTAAATCAAAATCTAAGCTATGTTCTATTTGATTCCATTTATTGTTAGAGCATAAAAGATGCATGTATTCTGTTTTAAATTTTTGAAGCAGATGGTATAGCTACATAACTTAACAGGTCTGCGAACTTAAAATGATCTGTTCCCTTTCTGATAGTAGATGATAAAACAATGGAAGTATGAGAAACAGTGTTAAGAATACAAAATAAATTACTAAAATGAAGGAACAGTATGATATAAGAGATTCTTGATTCCATATCTGCAGTAAAACTCATGTTGAAAACATGATATATATTGGTCCCACTGTTATCCCTGAAAGATGTGGAGATTAATATGCTTTGTGTATATTTTTGTGGATCAAAAGCAATGGAGTGTAGCAATGATACTGTAGGATTGATGGGATCCTAGAGAAAATGTTTTCTGAGGGATCTCACAATGTATTATCAGTCATTTCCTTCCTACACTTTCTCCATCATTTCTTCTCCATGTTAGCAGCATGTGCAGTTTTCTTATTTCAATATGTATAATTTTAATGTAATGTAATGCAAAGTTGCAATCATTATCCTCAAAAGCAGAGCCCTCAAAACAAATTTTGCTCAGAAAATATGGGGAGGAGCATGAAGTAAAGTCCTATAGTAATATACCTGGAAATAAACTCACAAATATTGCTGTGGCCTACTTAAAGAATAGATAGATAATATTTATATTATTATTTGGAAACAAACCACATTAACTTTCCTTGGGAAATAATTATGTTGTAGTAGTATAAAAGAAAAAAATAAAGCTGACTTGAATATGCAGAATATTTTTGAATGATTAGTGGAGGTATTTATATTAGTTTAATTGGTTTCTCATTTGTAGGTTATTGTTAGGGTTAGGGTTAATGGTATTTCTTGAAGCATGTGTTCCCTGAAATTCACAACAATAACACAGCTGTGTAATTAAAACTTCATCCATAAAAACAAAATTAGAAAAGGAAGGAAGTCTAATTTCTGTCAAGCACATGAAAGATTTCATTAAAGATTCAAATTGAATCAACTAAATTAGAATGAAAAATACATGATCATGAAACATGCCCAGTTTTGGTCACCATAATATAAAAGAGATATTGAGATTCTAGAAGGAGTGCAGAGAAGAGCAACAAGGATCTTTTAGGGGGCTAGATGCTAAACTATATGATGAATGGTTGCAGGAACTGGGTATGTCTAGTCTAATGAAGAGAAGGACTAATAGTGACATAATAGCATCTTCCAATATTCGAGATCAACCTATTCTCCAAAGCACTTGAGAGCAGGACAAGAAGTAATGGATGGAAACTTTCTAAGGAGAGATCCAACCTAGCACTAAGGAGAAATTTCCTGAAGAACAATTATTCAGTAGAACAACTTGCCTCCAGAAGTTTTCAAGAAGGGATTAGACACCCATTTATCTAGAATGATATAAGATTTCCTGCTTGAGCAGGGGGTAGAAGACCTCTAAGGTCCCTTCCAACACTGTTATTCTGTATTTGTCAAATAATAGGGATATATACCAAAGAAGCCAGGTCTGAAAAACCTAATCATTGTTCTTCTGTGGTTAACATTAAAGTTTATGCTGTGTGCTACTAAATTAACTGTGCCACTTCAATATCTGTTTAAAATGCCTGCTTTGGATATGGTACTATTTATATTTGTGGTAGGCTTTGTAGAGAATATGACTTTCCTGTGTTCAAAATGATAAAAGGAAAAGTTGAGAAATGATTACAATGCAGGAGCATGAAAAACATTCTTAACATTCTGAGCATTAAATAAAACCATTATGTTTCAAGCATTCTATTTTGTGTTTTCAAAGCTTGTTCATTTTGAAAAGTTAGATTAAAAATAATAATCTTGAAACAAGTCCTTTTAACCTCAGTTCTGAAACTAAATGTTTACATTCCAAGAATTATATTTATTCTTTCTTTCTTTCTTTCTTTCTTTCTTTCTTTCTTTCTTTCTTTCTTTCTTTCTTTCTTTCTTTCTTTCTTTCTTTCTTTCTTTCTTTCTCAACAAGATCCTTCAGAAGTCAAGTTTTGTTCCAATGGAACACAACCAACTTGATGTTTTGGATGTTTCCCATCCTATCTATAACTGTAAGGCCATGCTGTATTTATGAATCTGCTAGGCCTCATCATTAGAACAAAGTTTATTTATTTCTTTTACACCATTTTCCCATTGAAATTTGCTTCCTCTTCTTTTTGTCATAATAAAAACACAGAGCACAACAGGCTTTCCCCCTTTCCTTCTTTTATTATCTGAACAAATAATAGCTTTAGAAGTTAAGCCAATATAGTCTTTTCCCATAGGGTGGTCACAATCCATAGTAGAGGCAAAAGGAGTCAGAATAATAAAAGCATCGTTATGAAGCCCTGCACCTTTTGAGAATGTGTGTCTGATGTGATGATACACATAGAAAAGGACAATGTTTTGCATTGCAATGCTAAAGTCCTCCTTGCATTACTCTACTCTAGTGTTTCTCAGGGTCGGCAACTTTAGCTTGCTGGGGAATTCTGGGATTTGAAGTCCACACATTTTAAAGTTGCCAAGTTTGAGAAACACTGCTTTACTCCCCTTTCCTTCCCTTTAAGGATGCCACTGTGCCAATCAGTATCTTTCTGCTTTTCTTGCAACTGCAATCTGCAAAATAAAGAGAATGCTAAACAGATAGAACATAGGACATGGAATCATAGGGCTGGAAGGACCGTGAAAGGTTTTCTAGTCCAACCTCCTGCTCAAGGCAGAGGACCTTATACCATCCCAGTCAAATGGATGTCCAGTCAATTCTTGAAAACCACCAGTGATGGAGCCCCCACAACTCTAGGGGACAAACTATTGCATTAATTATTATCACTGTCAGAAAATTTATCCTTACTTCTAGATTGGATTTCTCTTTAACAAGCTTCCAGCTATCGCTTCTTGTCCTGGCGTTCCATCTTCTCTGTGACAGGCCCTCAAGTACTTCCAGTTATCATGTGCCCAAAAGGATGGGGGGGGGGAACATAACAATTATCATGTCCCCTTCCCTAATCGTTCTCTTTGATAGGCTACACACATTTAGTTCCCTCAAATGTTCATCATACTATTTAGCCTCAAGACCCTTTATCATCTTCGTTACTTTTCTGTTATAATATACAATTTTCCACTAAGGAATTAATTGTAAATGTATTTTGGAAACTTATCTTTCACACTGAGGCAATAAGAACAAGAAAATATCTATACCCAGTGGTGGGTTTCAAATTTTTTTTACTACTGGTTCTGTGGGAGTGGCTTGGTGGGCATGGCATGGCTTGGTGGGTGTGGCTTGGTGGGCATGGCAGGGGAAGGATACTGTAAAATCTCTATTCCCACCCCATTCCGGGAGAAGGATACTGCAAAATCTCCATTCCCGCCCTAATCCAGGGGAAAGTTACTGCAAAATCTCCATTTCCTCCCAATCAGGTGGGACTTCAGAGGCAAAGAATAGATGGGGGTGGGGCCAGTCAGAATTTTTACTACCGGTTCTCCGGACTACTCAAAATTTCTGCTACCGGCTCTCCAGAACTGGTCAGAACCTGCTGAAACCCACCTCTGTCTATACCTGATTGTTGTTGGGAGTTGGGTGGCATGTAAATTTAACAACAACAACAACAATAATAATAATAATAATAATAATCTCCTTGGGTAAAATCCCAAAACATCTGGAGCACCACTTGAACACCATAGACATTGGCAAATTTGCCATTAGTCAATTGCAGAAGGCAGCTTTGCTTGGAAGAACTTCCATCCTGTGACAATATGTATAACATGGTCAAACATCCAGATTATTTATTTTATTTTATTTTTATTTTATTTTGAATTTGTATACCGCCCTTCTCTTGGAGGACTCAGGGCGGTGAACAGCCAAGTAAAAACATCAAGTACAAATATTAAAATACAGTTAAAATATACATATATAAATTTGGCCCCATTAATTAAAAACAATAAACAAAACACTTAAAAACACTTAAAAAAATTAGGCCAGCCCGGCTTGCGGGAAAAGGAAGGTTTTAAGGGCACGGCGGAAGGCACTGAGGTCTTGGATTCTCCTTATCTCTGGAGGCAATTGATTCCAGAGGGTAGGTACCCCCACAGAGAAGGCCCTCCCCCTGGGGGTCACCAGCCTGCACTGTTTGACTGATGGCACCCCGAGGAGGCCCTCTCTGTGGGAGCGCACGGGTCGATGGGAGATCGTCGGTGGCAGCAGGCGGTCTTGAAGATAGCTAGGCCGTATGCCATGGAGCGCTTTAAAGGTGATAACCAACACCTTGAAGCGCACCCGGAAGACCACTGGGAGCCAGTGCAGCTCGCGCAGGAGCGGTGTTACATGGGAGCGCCAGGCTGCTCCCGTCACTACCCGCGCTGCTGCATTCTGGACCAGTTGGAGCCTCCGGGTGCTCCTCAAGGGGAGCCCCATGTAGAGAGCGTTGCAGTAGTCAAGGCGAGAGGTGACGAGGGCATGACCTTATCCCAGGTCCTTGGTAAGGACTCAATGACCGTGCAAATAATAATAATAATAATAATAATAATAATAATAATAATAATAATAATAATAATAATAATAATAATAATATAATATAAAAATAATAAAATAAAATTAAAAAAAAATAATAATAAAAAAAAAAGAAATCTTGTGTTGTCCCGATTGTAATTGGAGCCCTTGGAGCAATACCCAAAGGGCTACCCCGCTATTTAGAAATTCTAAATTTGCCGGACTTGAACATTTTGACTCTACAAAAAACCACCTTACTCGGAACAGCTTACATCCTCCGACGATACCTTAACAGTTCCTAGGTCCTTGGTTAGGACTCGAGCTGCTGAGCTATTAACCAGCCTCAAAGGCTGTGAATCTCACTAAAGATTAAATAATAATAATAATAATAATAATAATAATAATAATAATAATAATAATAATAATAACTGGTTAAGATCAGGAGTACTGAAAAAAGAAACAGAAAGCTTTATTTTGGCAGCTCAAGAACAAGCCCTAGCCACAAACTGCATGAAGGCAAAAATTCAACATGTTACCACCAACAGCAAATGCCACCTCTGTAATGAGAAAGATGAGACAGTCGACCACCTGATCAGTGGGTGTAGCAAAATTTCACAAACTGACTACCTACAACACCATGACCGTGTTGCTAAGATAATTCACTGGAAATTGTGCCAGAAGTTTGGATTTGAGTACAGCAAAAACCACTGGAAACATCAGGTTGAGAAAGTTTTAGAGAATGAGAAACTCAAGATCTTGTGGGACTTTAGGATTCAGACTGACAGGCACTTGGTCCACAACACACCTGACATAACAATAGTTGAAAAGAAAAAAGTATGGTTCATTGACATTGCAATACCTGGTGATGCACGGATTGAAGATAAACAGCAAGAAAAAATCACAAAGTACCGGGACTTGCAAATTGAAGTTGAGCGACTGTGGAAAAAGAAATCGTGTGTTGTCCCGATTGTAATTGGAGCCCTTGGAGCAATACCCAAAGGGCTACCCCGCTATTTAGAAATTCTAAATTTGCCGGACTTGAACATTTTGACTTTAAAAAAAACCACCTTACTCGGAACAGCTTACATCCTCCGACGATACCTTAACAGTTCCTAGGTCCTTGGTTAGGACTCGAGCTGCTATTAACCAGCCTCAAAGGCTGTGAATCTCACTAAAGATTAACCAATAATAATAATAATAATGTGTTATGTGTTCTTTCTTAAATAGTCCCTGTAAATCAGGTAACATAAGAGCATATGACACACTGCATTTGAATATTCAGTTAAAAGAAAACCTAGAGCCGATTGTTAGGCATTTACCTTGCATTTATTCATGCTAATTGTCAGGTGGCTTCTGCCCTGCTGACTTGAACTGCATTTGCCAGATTAGATATTTGCAAAGCATGCTTCATTTTCCACTTTCTGCACACATCCCATCTGGAGAAAGCAAAGCTAGAATTATTATTTTTAAAAAAGGGTATAGTTGATAAATATAACACATGTGTTCAGATTATTGTTTTATATAACAACAGGCCTTTTTTTTTGCTTACAGTATCAGTATAGACAGTAGCATCTGTATGTTTGCGAACGTGTTTGTAAAACTCAGCCCAAAACACAGCTGGTCTCAGTTGGCTAGATGGGGTTTAAGGTGGGATATTAGTAATAGCATGTGGGCTAAATTAAAGCATTTCCATTGAAAATATTAATGTAATTGAAAAAATCGCAAAAATGTTAAAAATGCCTTGGAAAAAGTTGTTTTCAATAAAGAAAGTAATGTGGAAGCATTCAATCATGTCAACTTGTGTGGGTGATAAATTAATGATCACACAACTGTTATTACTTTAACAATGTATTTTCATTTTAAGAAATAGCAGTTGAATGTATTTATTCCTTAGAAAATCAATTAGCATGAATTATATTTAATTATTATCTTAATAATTAATTTAATAATAATAATTTATTATTAAATAATTATATAATAAATAATTATGAATAATATATAATAATTATATAATAATTATATAATACATAATTATTAATTTAATTTTTAATTTATTAATAATGGTCGGCAGTTCAGTGGTTCGAATCCCTAGTGCCACGTAATAGGGTGAGCTCCCGTTATTTGTCCCAGCTTCTGCCAACCTAGCAGTTCGAAAGCACATAAAAAATGCAAGTAGAAAAATAGGGATCACCTTTGGTGGGAAGATAACAGCGTTCTGTGTGCCTTTGGCATTTAGTCATGCTGGCCACATGACCATGGAGACATCTTTGGACAGCGCTGGCTCTTCACCTTTTAAACAGAGATGAGCATCGCCCCCTAGAGTCGGGAACGGCTAGCACATATGTGCGAGGGGAACCTTTACCTTTACCTTTTATTGTTTTAATGGTACTAATAGCTTTTGGGGGGGCAATTTAGTTAAGTTCAGGTAGTAGTAGAGTAGGTGAAACAGACTTTTCTTTATTTTGCACTGAAAGCATATTCTATATACTTCATGCAAGATGGTTTCCCATCATTTAAATGTCTATAGAAATTCCCATCCATCCAGGTTATTGTTGTCTCAAAGGTGTTTTTCAAAAAGCAACTGAAGTTTCTTAGTTTTTTTTTTTTTCCTTGAAGACATTTCGCTTCTCATCCAGGAAGCTTCTTCAGTTTTGACTTCAGTTCTGACTTCTGACTTCAGTTCTTCCAGAACTAAGAAAATCCAGTTGCCTTTTGAAAAACACCTTTGGGACACCATTTAAATGAAAATGCTTCTGGTAAAAGAATAAGCAGAAGGAATGTGATTCATTCCAAGGGCCATGGTGGTGCAGTGGTTAGAATGCAGTACTGCAGCTACTTCTGCTGACTGCTGGCTGCTTGCAATTTGGCAGATCAAATCTCATCAGGCTCAAGGTTGACTCAGCCTTCCATCCTTCCGAGGTCAGTAAAATGAGGACCCAAATTGCTGCTTAGAGAGGTCTGTAAAGCACTTGAAGCAGTATATAAGTCTAAGTGCTATTGCTATTGATATTGGAAAATCATATTTTAGGGTTTAAAAGTAGAAAATAAAGTATGTGGGGCTTTTAATTCTTAGAAAATGGAATAGTATGAGAAACTTGGCTGGATAAATGATATATTAGTGAAAATATAAGCAGAATCCACTATAGATTTTATTTGAGTGAGGTGCCCACAAGACAACTTGCCTCCTCTAAAAGCAATAAACTCAGCAGTTTGTAGAAGTTGCCACCAAATTGTGACAGAATGAGAAAAATATTAAAAGCAGCAGTTTATCTGTTGCTTACCTTTGAGGCAAAAGACTCCAATCCTTTCATATGGATGAAAGCATTTGTCACATGCCACTCTTCATGTCCACAAAATGCTTATGAGATGGACTTAGTCCATAGAGAGCTGTGGTTTATGAGCAAATATAATGAATAAGGGAAGAATGCAGAATATGGAAGGACTCTTTCACTAGTTAATGAATAGATTAAGTAAGCAGAGTCTGATACTGTAATGGAACCCCAACTACAAACATGGATTTGTTGTAGGAACCAAAAGTCAAAACCAATTAATATAAATTTGGGGATACCAATTAGTCTTTCAACTTTGCTCCCTATTGATAATAGTCATTAAGTCTTCTTTTGCTGCTGTTCTAAAAACACTTGACAACAATGGACATTTATTTTAAATTACTATTAAAATGTGCTTTATTCTATGACAAATATCTTCCATAGTTTTGTGACATTGCCACCAGATTTGAAAAAACGATCTGACCTGGTTGTTATATTGTCAGTAGTTTTTTTGAAGATGCATTATCTATTTTGGTAATGGATAATGGCATAATGTATTAATGAAAAAGCATCTTATAATAGTTCACTTATTACCAACTCTTAAAATAGATGCCATTTTCTTACTTATTAATGTTCCATACATAGACTTCAGATCATATGTTTTTAACCTTAGTTTTTATTTATCATAAACTTTACAGATATTGAAAGTGAATTTGCTTTGAAATGTTGCATTACAAATGCACACACATAAACCAACTTTTAGAGTTTTTTTACAATGAAGCCCATCTATTCAACATACACTTAGAGAAAAGTTAGGAAAGAAGTGAGATTTCATTGGTAACATACCATTTTCAATGAAACATTTCAAAATTCATGTTCAAAAGATCAAACGATCACCAGGCTTTTGAATGACATTCTATAGCAGGGGTCACCAACCTTTTGGACCTCAGGGACCACTAAATTCATAATTTTAAATCCCGTGGACCACTAATTTGAGCTGCCTAATGACTGGCTGGGTGGGCGTGGCAAGGTCATTTGGCTGGGTGGGCATGGCCAACGGAATGTCACTCACATCGACGGGCACCTTGTCAGCTTCTACTTACTACTCCTCACCTGCTCAGTTCAAATTGGATCTGACCGAGAAGGTGGCTTAGCAGAAGCACTTCACTGAGGACTACGAGCAAAGGCTTTCCAAACAGAGGTTGGAATGCAAGGCCAGGTACCGACACCTGGAGGCTCACTGGGCTGAAATAGTCAGCCAGTTCCAGGCCATGATGCAGTCCCATTGGAACAAGGTCCTCCAGCTCTTCGCCAGCAGTGGCGCTTCCCTCCAGCCTTCACCAAAAGCCCACACCAGGAGGCTGAAGCAGACCCCAAGTCAGAATTTCTGTCCCCCTCTGACCCACACAAAAAGACCCCAAAGGGGGGGTCTCTGCAGCAACACAAACATTCATTGCAGTATCCGTCCCAGGGGCCGTAGTTTGAGGACCCCTGATTTAGTGCAATATAAAAAATGCAAATAATTTTTCTGGGGACCACCAAAATTTTCTCATGGACCACCAGTGGTCCACGGACCACCGGTTGGTGACCGCTGTTCTGTAATATTTTATACCATCTCTCTATGTCTCCACTTAATAGTCAAACTGCAATTAGCTACTGTTGTAAGCAACTTTAAAATGGAAAGTAACATAAGCTTTCACAATTTTTTTTAAAATTTATAAACTTTATTAAAACAGATATAAAACACATATAACACATATAACAAAAACATAAAAATACATTATACAACAAACAATTATAAATAATCAATCATTTGAAGCGTTTGTTTCGTAATGGTCTTTCAAGTATTACAGTTATACTTATTCCCCTAAATCTTAACTTAATAGTTTCTTTTTGCCTTTTCTCCCTCTCCTCTCTTCTCCTCTCTAAGACTTCTGCTTTAATAATCTGTGTATTATATATTTGGATTATACCTTTGCTTTCTGGGTTTCTCTCTGTGGTTTTATTTGCCCATAAGAAAATAAGAGTATACACTCTTGTGTTTCTATTCTATCTGACTTCTAGTTATATTTCTTCCGTAATAACCGTATGCCATTGATACCATTTATTCCAAACTTTATAAAATTCTGTGTCTTCTTTTTCCTTTAGCTCTTTTGTCAGCCTGTCCATTTCAGCACATTGTGTAATTTTATCCATTATTTCTTCTTCCGATGGAGTTTATTCCAGTTTCCAATTTTTGGCATATGTTATCCTCACTGCCGTTAAAATATGTATTAACAAGTATTTTATTTCTTTGGGGTAAGTTATTACAAATAGATAAGAGACCCAAAACTTTTTTGTTAGGAATTTTCACAAAAGCTTTCACAATTTTTTAGGCGATACATTTTCCATTTATGTAATACATAATTAATAATTAATTTATGGTATTTATTATCACAAGGTATGTTGGTACTTATAGAATCCAAGTTTACATGGGATCTCAATATATGTAAAAATGTGTGTGTGTGCACATGCACATGTTTGTACAACACATGCATCTATGTATGCATTGGCCTTTTCTTTTATGTACACTGAGAGCATATGCACCAAGACAAATTCCTTGTGTGTCCAATCACGCTTGGCCAATAAAGAATTCTATTCTATTCTATTCTATTCTATTCTATTCTATTCTATTCTATTCTATTCTATTCTATTCTTTGGTGATATAGTTTACATTCAGATTAAGGAAGGTTTTTTTAAAAAATTACTTTAATTCATCCATTTCAAAATAAATAAAATTGGTGGAATATGGCAACATTCATATTCACTTTTTTATTTTATTAAAAGTGAAAATTTATAAAACATTCAACAGCATAAACTCTTAATTTCAGGGCAGAATTAAGACTGTAGGAACAAGAATAAAGAATGGGCATCCAGTGTAAGGTAATGTAGACCTTCATGATAAATTGCCTATTTGTGCCTATTTACTTTAATAAATAATACATGTTTATTTGCTTAAAATCATTGCTGCATGTTTCCAAAAGAAAATCTTAAACTATACTGTTTTGTTGCCAATTTTGTAATATAATCCTTTAGGCTGCTAACCATTAACCTTTATAGATATAAGGTTTCCATTGCTACTTTGTCAACTGTGAGACCATCCCTTTAAAATCAATATGTTTGGAGCACAATCATATTGTACAGAAAGGATTTGTGAAATAATATTTGCCTTAAAAAGTGCAATAAGGTTCACCATCAACAACATTCCTAGGTAGCTGTGCCTAAATTTTGCAACTCAGTGAAATGTCCTCATGTTTTCACTACTGGTGAAACATCATTGCCATATGCTCAATAGGTGTTTTCTGCTAGCACAACATCATGTAGGCTGCGAGACTTCCCATCCTCCACTGCCCTTCTGAACATGTTGTTTTACTCCCCAATCTAAAAGAAGGATTTCATTGAACATAGAGCAATAAAAGGAAACCGAAACCCCACTATAATAAATTAGCCAGTCTATTATACTATGTCTCATACAACTTTAACACCAGTTGCTAAATCAATGTGAGCCAGTATAAGAGAAAATCTAGATAATGTTATTATGGCAAGAAATCTAGTAGTTTGATTTGCAATTGTTATTTTCTCTATTTTTTTATTACCATTTATATTGATATTCTATAAGAATAAAACAGAGCTATACTGCACTATAGCTTTTCAAATAAAAATATTGATTAGCAACAATATTTTTGAAGATGTTGAGAAACTGTTTTTATTTGTAGGCAAAAGAAAATAAAGGAGAACTGTGAAGATGCTTGAAACTGGTAACATTTTGCAAATTCCGTTCTCTTTTCCAGGCTCTGAGAAGATCTTTTCAAGGGGAAAAACTGAAGGAAGAGCTTTTATCATTCCTCTCCTTCTGTTATCTCCTCTTCCTCAGGTGCTGCTCTCTAGTGAGCAATCACCACAATAGCTAGCAGCAGCATAACTCCTTGAAAAAGAGATTTGCAGGGCCTGGAAGCTTTCATGGTGATCTTTCATGATGGCCACTCTCTTTTTTGGCTTGTTTTTTTTCCTCCTTCTTTCTTTCCTCCTTCTTTCCAAGCAAGGGGTTGGACTAGAAGACCTCCAAGGTCCCTTCCAATTCTATTCTATTCTATTCTATTCTATTCTATTCTATTCTATTCTATTCTATTCTATTCTATTCTATTCTTCTGAAGGAAGAGGGGAGAAAGAGTAAGCATATCAGATCTGGAATGCAAAAATTCAGTCACTAGAAAGTCAGGACATTCAACTGTCTGCAGTTTTGCAGCCCAGATTGATATATGTAGAGCTATTCTTCACAGTCATATTAGTATCCTTTCCTCCCAACTTTGTAACGGCAGAAAAATATGCTAAAATAATTTGTGAAATAAAGAGGAGAAGAAAAAGAAGACCAGTGAGGTGGAGAAATTTATTTAGTGGCAATGAGTGAACTATTGCAAATACTGAAAGACAAGATTAGGGACAGTGTGATGGGGGGGGGGAATCTATGTGGTTACTAGGAATAAAAAATGACTTGATGGTGTATAGCACGGGTGTCAAACTCAATCACATCACATGACATATTGTGACATATCACAATTTTTTTTGCCTTTTCAGAGCCGGGGTGGGTGTGGCCTGCTCATGATTCATCTGGCCCGCAGGCCACCAGTTGTATAGTTAATCAAAAGGCAGAGTTTTATTTTATCTCAGTGATGAGTGCCGACCTTTTAATGTGATATATAATTGGTGTCAATCATTCATAGAATCCTCTATTTCTCCTCCTGTCCAGTATCACCTAATGGTAGAAAAACACTGTTCTTAATGTGGGATGTGGTGGGCTTTGGTGATGGAGGGCAGGAACTTGATGTGGGAGTTCTAGCTAGCTTTTAAGTAGCCTATGTATTACTATATCAGCAGTGTGAAATTCTCTATGTTGGTGACTTGTAACTAAAGTTGGACATGGCCTAGTAATGTTCTCAAAAACACTGACTTTTCAAAAATAGAAGAGAGTAGGGATGCTGAATGAATGACACCTCATGATGTCATAGCTTGTATGTATGATCCAGGAGAAGGGAGGTGATCACTTTTTAAACAATTGCATATCTAAAGACAATTTTTAGACTGTCACAGCTGAGGTTGACATTAAGGTGATGTTATGAGGTTGCGGGCTGCAAGAAAGATCAGTTAGGCATTTGTATATCATAGTTGGACATGAGCATAAAACCATATGGAGAAAGTGTTTAAGGCAGGCATCTTGAAAGTGGTGGGGGAGACTTTGTGGGAAGGAACATGAGTGCAGAAGGTTGAGGGAAAAAAAATCATACTTTGGATATAGGGAAACCTTTCAGAGCTCTAACCTACTATAGATACTGTCCTGGGAATAACATGTATGTGATTCCCTTCTTCCCTTTTTCTCTTTTATCTTCAGACACTTCAGCCAAGAGAGCTCAAGGTCTGATCCTATTATGGTTTTCTGTTGGGTCCAGAGAACTCCATTTATGCCCCATAAACAAGCAGTCAGGCAAACTGGAAATGATGTAGCTACTGTACCTCTTTCACAGCAGATTGTGTGTTTGTTTAAATTACGGATATCCATATTCGGTGACATCTGTCTGTTTTAATCCCAGGAGACCACTGTAGTTAAGCACCACTGATTGCTGACACTTAGAGATCCTTAGAGACTGATGTTGCTAATAAAATCAAAATAGGTAATTACATTCTTTGCATTTGACCACAATAGCAGCCTAAACAGAAAGTTGTCTGGGTTTTAGATAAAATTAGCAAATATATACTTTGCAGCAAATGAATTTCATGTCATGGCAACAAAGTGCACCTAATGTACTTCCCCCCCCCCATCTTTCTAATTACAACTCAAGCCTATGCAGTTACTTAAGCAGAAGTTTTCTGAAACATTGATACTCCGATATGTAAAAAAATTTTTTGTTAAACTGAAATCTGAATTTCTCTGTTGTTATTAGAGTATTTATATAGTATCAGTACCTGCTCAGAACAGATTGTAGAAATGCCATAAAATGGGGAAAAAAACTATATGGTACTAAAACTCCCATTCTTATTATCATTAACTGGGTAAAATGGTATGCCATTTTGTGTAGATTTTTTCCTAAAATGTACTAAAATTCAGAAATAATGGAGTTAACACAGATTTGAGAAGCACTGATTTAGCAAGTTTTCCTAATATGTGAAATATATTTTATTCCTTCCCTATTTTTATATCCATCCTGAATGATCTAAATATGTGTTTGAATTTTTTTTTCTGTTCTACAATTTTGTCTGGTCTTTTAACATCATTAGGATAGGTGATCATAAATAAGAAGTTATGCTGACATGTTTTAATCTAATGGAGAAGGAAATCATTTCCAAATTTCCACAACACCCAAGAATACCGTTTTTATCACAAATAAACTGATATACATGGTTTATTTTTAGTTGCTCTAAGAAGCATTTTTATATCAGAGTTGCAGAAAACAAACAAAATATCATAATACAATTAGAATATTTTATTCTCAGCACAAAAGTGTGCTAAAAGAAACAATTGTAAACAAAGGAATAATTGTGAACTTTATCTCACTTTTGCTTTCCATTTGAAAACTATCATGAAATTTTGATAGTTGATTTCATAGAGAAAACATATCATTTTACAATTTGTAGCATTTGCATATTATGCGTAAAAAACTCTGGCCAAAGTATAAACGTTTTTTCTGTAGGATTTAAATGAATTGGAGAAATATGCTGTGTATGTGTGTGTGTGTGGTTTTTTTTTATTGTGTATATCTATGGTAACATAGCTGAGATGTTTAGATTCTGAAAAGTAAGAACATTTACCAAAATTTTCATTTTATAAAAACATGCTAATTTTTTTAATTGAATTGGCAAGAAAGTTTGAAAACAGGGCCCTATGTTTTGCTGCAAATATATTAAACTCTGTATCATAAATAATTTTAATTATATTTATCAGTGTAGTGATATCTTTATATTTATTCATTGAATCATCTGAACTTCAAACTTGCTGTACCTAAAGTTGCAGATCAAATCTTCACAGCAGCAGTTTTAGGATATAAATCAATAGCTTGTTCAGCCCGATCATTTACTGCTTTTCAGAAAAGGGATAGCATAAAGTTTCAGTCTAAATTACAGATGTCTTCTATGCTTTTTTTTTTCCATGAGGCATCTTGCTAACAACTACTTGTCCAAAAGAACAAAGTTCCAAGACTAACAAAGCACTCCTTGTACCTGGTGTTATATTTCCCTGGGAAAAGAAACTGAATCTAAAAATAATGCTTTCTACTTTGAATTGATTCTCGACAGTTAGATGAGTAGGAATTAAAGCTGGAGAGAACAGTACATACGGGAGAGAGAGAATTATGTGGATGTAGTAAACTAGTAAGTGAGAGAGTTGCTTTCTAAATGATGACAAAGAGAAACAATAATTCCCCAATCACATTTAGTGTGTTCATTATGAGCAAGCTTTTTAAAAAGATTTTTCACTATCTGAATCTTAGTGATAATTTAAAAAACTTGTGTATGCAAATTGGGTCTATTGGTATTCCTGCTTGCCATAGAGAGATAAATATTCTGTTGCTGCATGTTCTCTTTCATATTCAATAAATTGTCAATCCAGAATTCCATCAACACTTCAGATTATTGGGGCCTTTCTTTTCAAAACTGAAATGGAGCCAGCCCTTTGAATATTGACACCACCACAAGACTTGTGCTTTTGCTATATATCAGCAGAATATTTAATTGGATTTGGCTAGATTGTTTAAGAAAGGCAGTCTAGTCTCTAAATTTAGTTGTTGTTGTTTTCCACAATCACTAAAGCACCAATAATATTAGAGGTATATATTGGGAAATGTGAAGAAAATTAGGTGATAAAGTTGTCGCTATAGATTTAAGGTATACCATAGATTTCTTTTTTGTATATTATATCAATGCTGTGGATTAGGATTGAAAACATGATGCCCTTATTATTGTACAGATAGTCCTTGACGTACAACCACAACTGAGCCCAAAATTTTGTTTGCTAAGTGAGACAGTTATTAAGTGATTTTGTCCCTTTTTACAACCTTTCTTCACAGAGTTGTTAAGTGAATCTGCTTCTGAGAAGGACGCAAAAGGTGAGACACTGCAACAGTCATAAATATGAGTCAGTTATCTAGCATCCAAATTTTGATCACACAACCATGGGAATGTTGCAACAGTTGTAAGTATGAAAAATGGTCATAAATCTCTTTTTTCAGTGCTGTTGTAATTTCAGACAGACACTAAATGAACTGTTGATTGTTGAGGACTATCTATATTGTACATTTCCTTGATTACCTTTTATAATATAAAATCAACTGCTGTGTATCAACTAGTGTGTGACACTTGAGAATAATTTAATTCCTACCCGTTTGCATCCTTTGCTCTGCACTAGTAATTCAATAGCTTACTTTTTTCTTGCTGTTTGTAAAAGCTTATTTGATGGCTTTTGGGTGTAACAATAAAATTATGAATTGTATTGCTTGGTAGATTGTTGGAAAAGAAACTACTATATGAAAGACACTAAGTGTGGGATGATTGAACTCCTTTTTATTTATTTGATTTTTACTCATTTATGAAATCCCCATAGTTAATCATAAATTTCACTAAGAGTTTATCATGTGGAGTTTTAAAACTATTGTAATATTTTAATAACTTAGTAGGTCAGTTACTACTTCTCCTTCTCCTATTCTGTTCTCCTATTATTCCTTCTCCTTCTGCTGTGCAAGAAACATTGTTCATGAGAGAATAGAGAACAGAGTCATCATGGAAGCAAAGAAAGTATGATAAATATCCAAGATTTTTCTTTACTTTCTAAACAATAATGTTGTGATATTTAGAAAGTGCAATCACCTTGAAATATTACAGGTATATTGCAGGAACAGGGAAGAATTTTAGATATTGCTGGACTTCACCCTAACCCAGCATCCCCAAACAATATTGTTTCTGGAGTACTCCAGATTCATCATCAATAATACATTGAACCAGCCTGAGGTGGTTGAGATCTTTATTTGTCAAATATCAAATACAACTTCTCCAATTGGAACATTTCAAAAGCTAGCAAAGACATTATAGCCCCCACCCTCAAAAATAGTATATACATTTAGTGGTTTTGCAAGAATATGTAGAAGCTGCAGAAGAGAAGTGCAAAGTTTGTCATGAGCTTAAATGAACTGAAATATATAAGATTTCATATTAAATTGTAGGTATTTATTCTGGGATTGTTTTTTCCTGAAAATGCCATCCGCAACAAAATCCTTATAATTGGGTAGTTATGAAAGGAAGCCTCCTGAGAAGAAGACAAAAGATGCAATAGTAAAATTAAAATTATCCTTAACTTGGTAGTTTAATAACTAATAACATTTATCTTAGAACAGGATTTTAAAATATGATATACAGAACATATTATAAAAATACCCAGTATCTCTATTACAGAGCAAATTATTTCTTGGAGGTGTAAGATAAAACAATGGTTGTTATTTGGAGCTGCCTTACTTCTGTAAGAATAATGAGACAGTATTCTATAAAAAGGATTTAAAGAAAAAAAAAGAAAAGTTTCACATACTTCCTATAGAAAATTAAACGATAAACAAATAACTTCAGTTCCATACATCTCTACTTTTACATGAAAAGTTCCTTTGGAAATAAAAAATGGAATATTTACATAAGGGAGGTTATTATCCACTGCAGCTTCTATGTGAATAATACAGAGTAGGACAACAATGAAACAGAATGTAAAAGTAGAGAGAAAGCTAAATTTTTCAACAATTGTTAGCATTATCTAATCAATCAATGCTGATATATGTATGGTCTGGAATGGTGTGGCATGATATTTGTATTGCATTGTATTGGAATAAAATTAAGAATAGCAGTAGCTAATGTCTATGTTTTTAATGTATACTTACCATCTGGCCTCTGAGAGAAAGAAAAGTTTGAAATACCTAGGTATGATCCAGAAGAATTCACTTTTTATGTTATTTTTTTTTAAGTAAACAAAAAACTATGCTGTTTTGCAAAGCAGAATTTGACTCAGTATATAGGAAATACTATATGGATCCCATGTAGGGGATATGAATCTTACATACTCAGTGCTAAGGTGTAAGGCCAATTACAAAGTACAAATCAGAAGAGAACTTGCATCTGAACTCTTAACATTAGGGTGCATACCAATTCTCAGTACAATAAACCTGTGATACTTTTGTGCCACTACAATAACAAAGAACTCATGAAAACATCCTCTCTGTTGTCGGGAAATCACAAAATACATTTTTAAGTGGTCTGTAGAGGAAAACATGGGGAAATCACAGATTTATTTGTTTAATTTCTCTCTAGGTAAAATGGTCAGAGTAGGTTTTGCACAGCATTAAAGTATGTTTTGATTCAATTACGTTTGGAAACTGGAATATATAACCTAGTTTCTCACTAAAGCAAGGAATTTCTTTGAAGCAATCATAGAACCAAATAGCTGCAAAGTGCTTTGCAGCCTTTTATTCAATTCACCTTCCTCCCCAGTTGCTTTTGAAGTTATTCCAGACAATATATAACCCTGCAGTTTTAATTATAAAACAAAGGGTATTGAGAGAATTCAAAGGTCTGATTGGTTTTTGGACATGGCTGACTGCTCATATCAATCAATTTATAACACTTTTGGGTACAAAATTATGTTAGATCTGTTTCACTTTGTTTAAAGTGGCCAGTCACAAGTATTAAACTTGGCTTTCTCTTGTGCTAATCAAAGGTTCCACTTGTATGCTGATCTTGCCAATATAAATGCTATTCAGTTCATCTGTTAGCCTTCTGATTCTAGGTTCAAGGCTTGTCAATTTAGCACATAATATTAGGTTAACTGCAGAGGTAGGTTCTAAAATTTTTTACTACTGGTTCTGTGGGTGTGGCTTATTTTGTGGGCGTGGTTTGATGGTCATGTGACAATACTTTAGGATTTAGCAGAGGTACTGGTCTACCAGGCTTTTAACTGCTTGTAGAGCTGTACCGGTCTACCCATTTGTTCTTGGAGCATCCGGTGTACCCATTTGTTTTTGGAGCATCCTGGTCTACCCATTTGTTTTTCGAGCGCACTGGTCTACCATCACACTGCCTTTTAACACTGATCAGCTGTAGGGTGGCCCTTTGAAGCTCTGCGGCAAGAGTTTAAACAGTTTTTTTCCTTCCACCCGATCAGTTGGGACTCGGGAGGCAGCAAAAAATTGGGGGCGGGGCCAAGTAAAAGGTAAGAATAATGTGGGGGGGGGCAGGAGGGCCCAGCTTCCAAACAAAGAGAACCGGTGATGTCATATTGTCACCACTACCGGCTCGGCCAAACCGGGCCAAACTGGGAGGAATCCACAACTGGTTAATTGTATTTTAAAACTCAGCATAACTTGGAGCTAGCTTATATCTCTTTAGAACTATTGCATGGGTATCCAGCTAAAGCTTCCAGATACAACCCCAAACATTATTTTAAGAACACAGGATAGCAAGTCAATAATACTTCCTTCTCTGGCATGATTTGCTAGTGATAATCAGTCCTTTTAAGCAGAATCAAGCTTCCCAACTAGTTAGGCAGCAAGATTATATCAGTGGTCCATACACAATAATGATCATTCTTTTTTAGTCATTCTACAATAATCAATGGTCATTCTTCTTAGACCTGCTCAGAAATGGCCAAGTTTTCCCAGTGAAACTTCCCAAAAGGGGCAAACCAGACAACCAACTTTCTATCCTTCTTCACATCTCCAAATGCACTGATTAAAGACAGCAAAATTACATATCTCCACAAGGTCAGTCCATGGTCGTTCCAAAAAAATGAATAAGTTTATAACCACTTTTTGAGAATTTTTGTTTTGCTACTTGAAACTTTGGTTCTGCACAAGCTATGTTCTTTCTGGACACTTGGGAGATGCTTCACTTTTTCGTTGAAGAATTCAAGTGTCTTAAATACCACCAGCATGAAGCCACTACCATTTCTATATCTCAGCTTCTGGAATAGAAGCTATATTCTTTCTAATTTTATTATTATGTTAGTAGTTAACTATTTTTATTTATCAACAAGACAAATAAAATAAGATAGTGGTACTCAACAACACACTTAGTTTAAGAGTAGAAACATACAGATATATTGCTTGCCTGATAAATCATTTTAAAGATTATAGTAGTTATTCCTGCCTTTGTCTGTTAATGCAATCCCTGTAATGCCTGTTAATGATTGTTAATGCAAACAATAAGACTGCAAATTGCACAGTGAAAAAATAAGTCTCCTGACAATTGTTTGAGTCTGTCTTGGAGAGCTTGTTATACAGATACCGCATAGCGAGCCCTAACACCAATGCTCAGAAATGTCCAAGAACAGTAAAACAAACAAACATGACTCTTCTAATATAGCCGAACATTCATTTTAGGAAAAAGTTGGACATCAACAATATTCAAGGTATCACTGTTTTCATGATTATTTCTTGGAGCTTGTTAACTACTATGAGATTATATTCAAAGAACTATGCAGTCACATAAAATGAGCCTGATGAGAGGTTAAATTTTTCATGTTTATGTAAGAGTGACGCTGTTAAAGTAACTTGTGCAGACTCCCGTGGAAAATGCATTGCATTGCCAATATTTAAAAAACCATAGGAACTTCAGTTGGATGCATAACTTTATTTAATGTTCTAACCACCCAGCTGATTTATTGCCTCCTATTACAGCAGGTTCTCTTCCTTTCCTTTTAAATTCATGAGTTAACTGCACGGAATCTCTCCCTAACACATTGAAATGTCAGCATATTGTTTGGATAAAAACAAATGAGTTTCTAAGGTATCTACAACAAATTGGGCCATGCAGAACAACCCTAGTTACTTTGCCAAGTTCGTTTATCCCCCCGCCCCCATAGGGTTTATTGTTCAGAAGATGATAATAACTACATATTAAAGGATAATGGGATGTGTTACCAAAACTCAAGTGTTTACAAAGATATTATGACTACCATATATTTATTTTCTGGATTCATACCTACTAATATTTCTCTCCCATAAATATTTCTTCTCCATTCAAATTTGTTTTCTATTTCAGAGTTAAATGAGAAGCAGCAATTTCAAAGCCTAGCTGATACTTCCTTTCCTAGTCTGCTTTTAAAAAAAACTAGCAAAAACCTAAACATCATCTTTACTTTAAAAAAAAGTTTCTGAACTCACATAAGCCTCTGTAGAGATTGTACTTTCTTTTCAGTCTACAAAAGAAGCAGCCCCTAAGCTCTAGAGCAGGGATTCCCAACCTGTGGGCTATGGCTCACTACCAGGCCGTGGCCTATTCGCAATTGGGCCGCGTGAGGAGCAGGCACTCACAGCCCCACTCATGCGCCTGCTCCTCACACAAAACCATTCTCACACAAAACCATCCCCTGTTTCCCCCACGCCATGTTGCCAACACAGAAAGATTGGGGAATGTTATTTCAGAGGCTGGAGGGGTGGTAAGTTATGTGTTTGACAAAAAATGGCAATTTGTAATTGGCTATACCAGTGGTGAAATTCATTTTTTTTTACTACTGGTTCTATGGGTGTGGCTTGGTGGGCATGGTGGGCTTGGTGGGCATGGCAAGGGAAGGATGCTGAAAAATTTCCATTCCCACCCCACTCCAGGGGACGGATATTGCAAAATCTCCATTCCCACCCTACTCTGGGGCCAGCCAGAGGTAGTATTTGCCGATTCTCCGAACTATTCAAAATTTCCACTACTGGTTCTCCTGAACCTGTCAGAACCTGCTGGATTTCATCCCTGGGCTGTACCCATCTTGATAGCCACATCTTCAAAATTCTTCAAAATTCCCTATCATTCAAAGGAGTGCCTCTAATCCTTTTCAAATCTTTATATTGTCAGTAGTAATTTAGCCATCTTTTTGGTGTAATTAGTGTATTTTGTTAATCCATTGCATTGACTTCAAAACATAAGCAAGAGATGATACTGAGATTTTTCTGAGTATACTCTGAATCCTCTGTACAGTTAAAAGGTCCAGAGCACTGGCAAGTTACCTAATGCTGGCACTGAGCACTGACACATGAAGAAGAAACCTGGAGTTCTAGCAAAGGGGTTAATACACAGGTCCAAGTAGCAGCCTTCAATGTCAACCATAACTATTGTAAAGTAAAGCTATAAAACAACAGAATGTAAAAGACAGATCTGTAGTGAAATTGCCAAAGGTAGAAGTAAAGTCTGATGAGCTATGCAATGCATAAAATTATTTAGAGAAAACAAGGCCAGGAACTTTAACATGGATATAAAATGTTTGTAACATTTCATGACTAGAATAATCCTCTTTCAGAAATTGTACCTCCTTACCAAATCTATCACCATCACCATACACCCATGGCATTAGGCTTTCCTTTAATGCTTAATTAGTAAAATGGAAAGGGTGTAGACTCGTTTACCGGCCTTACTTACACCCATGCCTGTTACAAGATTTTCTACTGAAGCATTTTACCTGCCAGTTTTAGCACACTTCGGCCCCAGCTAGGGAAATATATAGCAGGATCACAATCTCAGCAGAAATCAAGGCCAAGTCTACTTTTGGATTTTTTGCAATTTATGGTCAATTAATAATGCATAATCAGATATTGGTAGGAAAAAGTCAATGAAGAAACTATGGTTTTTCTGCATTCTGTAACCTAGTTCATACAGGGGTGAAAATATCAGCTTTGCTAAGGTGTTTCTTTTGTGTCCGGATTTGGGGTTTTTTTTGCAACTGTATGGAAGGGATTTTTAACATTGTTTTTCTTGCCATGCTAGCTGGAATATCTCTCCTCCTTTATAATTACAGGATTATAGAGATATGCATACAATCTGCCACACCTTGAGGTTACCAAGAGCTACATGAGACCGTAGTAATATTGCTGACTGTGCAATGCCAGTGACAAGAGTACTTCAGAATTAGCATACTTTTTCTTTTCTTTTTCTTGCTTCTCCAAGTCATATAAAGGTATCATTCATTTAAGTACATTGTTCAGTAAAGGTTATAAATATGGTATTCATCAGAGAACTTTGAACTGATCTATATTTCCACAAAACTGTAACAACAAGGACATCTGTACCTTCTTTGACATCAGGACTCAAAGCAAGGAGAATGTCATGTCTGAGAATGTAACACTCCCAACAGATTTCAAAGACGTTGATCAAGTGAGAGATTACTGAATACACATAAATCAAAAGTTTCAGGCCATCTCAGTTCAAAACAAATACAATGAATTTTTGAACATATCTTCTTTGCTAATTGATAAGGTATCTGTAATTTGTCTCATATGTAACCTACATCTGTATAATCACCTAGGAGAAGGAAAGACCTTCTCTTCCTCTCTGCCTAGCTCAGGGCTGTCAAACTCCCAGTTTATGGGGCAGATGCATCATGTGCTGGCTTTGCCCATGCCCAGTTTAGTGAAGGGGGGAAAAAGTCCCAATACACCATGTGATGCCTCTGTGACGACGTGAGTTTGACACACCTGGCCTAGCTCCTTCCAATTTAAAAGCATAATTAGATTAGCCACTTCATGAAATAAGCTGCAGTTCATGGAACTTTGTGCCTTTAAATAAAATTTGTTAGTCTGAAAAGGTGCTGCCAAACTCCTTTTGATTTTGGGCTACCATAGACCTACTACAATGTTTTATTACAATATAATAAAGCTTGCAGATCTACTCCCACAGAAATCTATGGTAGATTCTTTCATTCCTGTCAAAGCAATTATCCTTAATCATTATACTTACGTTCCTACAGGTGTTTTAAAAAATAAACTAGCAAGCAAACAACCAACACTAAGTTTTCCATGTCTACTCTCTTATACCTATGGCCCATTTGATTTGTCTCCCATCTAAATCTCTAATATCAGAACTAAGGTGGATTACAGAAAAGAAAATGGAAGGGGAGTTGCAGAGAAGCAAGTTCCTTCATTTATATACAACCAACTTAGACTATACTGTCTCATGCTCTTCTTCTGGATATTTATGGATTGGAAGCTATCATATCCAGTTATTATGAAATACACATTATTGTCAAGCTACTCTTTCATTGACTGATTTGTTCTTATAATTTAAATAATTAATCCAAATGCTTCTGTTTTAGGAACTGAATGCTTTGTAAACATTATGCAATTTAACATTGTTGTTTGATAAAGATTAAAGAGATCCAAATAAATTATGCACTATAGAAATGCTATAATTTGCAGAGCTATAAATATATCTCCTGCAAAGCACAGGGACTTTAATTAGCTATGTGTCTGTTTATATAAACACTGTGTTTGGGACTGCACTTAAAAGAGAGTTTAATTTGGCTTTCATCTTTCATCTTTATTATTTGAGTTTTTCTGCCTAATTAGGTGTTTTAGCCCTATAACATTTTTAACTTGGAAAAGTTTGGGGTTTTTATGGAGTGAGAGGAGGGAGTAAAATTTCACAAAGTTAAAACTTTTTAAAGCCCCGGTATTACTCTAATTTTATGGTTAGTTCATAGTAAAACAATAACAATAAAACAAAAAGAACATCCATAATGTACCTTTAATTAAATTTCATGACTGTAATTCAAGTTGAGAAGCATTCACAAGTACTATTAGTCTAATAAAGTACTTAGGATTGACAAAGACTTGGGGTTTCTTTTTCCTTTTACACCACTTGGGCATTAATTTTGTTCTTAAAAGATACAGAATACAAAAATGATTTAATCAGAGCTAATTGGAGTCCTTATCTTGATAGCACATTATTATTTTTTTCTTGAAGTTACTATGTGATCAGTATTTTAACACCATTTCTCTGTTATTTACTTCATTCTCTTCTGAATTCCATTCTCTGGAGTAGCATTTCCAATTATTATTTTTTTATCTTTTCCAAAGCTTCTGAGTGGTACTCTTCAGTCCATAGATTTTGATAGTGGGTTAATAAGGATATGAACAATGAGGTTCTATCTCACTTTCCTCAGGTCTCACATTCTTGGCTCAGGGTGATACCCTAACCCTATCCCCCCCCCAATTCTAGTAATCATTTCATGTAGCAATGTTGCAAGGTGCATGTTTAAAATATTTCAGTGAACCAGACTTGGCCTAATAAAAGAAAAGGCAAACTATGGACTCTGAATAGCATTTTGGACTTCATCTTCAGTAAATGCATTTCCCTCCTTTTCATTGTACCTTTCTCTTTTCAAACTGCCACATAGAAATCTTCTTTTTCATCATAATTGGAAAAATATTTACCATTCAAAGCATTGATAGCTCACCATTTTTTAAAAAAAGAATCAGAATCTAAAGTTGGAAGTAGCCATTAACATGGTCTAGTGGTTAAAGCACCAGGATAGAAAGCAGGAGACCATGAGTTCAAGTCCCGCCTTAGCCATGACAGCCAGCTGGGTGACTGACTCTCTCTCAGACCTTCTCACCTAACATGTTTGTGGTTGTGGGGAAAATAGGAGGAAGAAAATGTCTTGGACATGATAGCTACTTTGAATTATTTGTGGGATACAAATAAATAAATTGGCAATATTACTACAACTGTAATAGAGAAGGTTAGACTGTAGCCAATAAATATCTTTCACCAGAAGGAATCAGTAGCATTTCTACTTGAGTTAAAAAATGTTTTTAATACTATCTCAGTTCCTAATTATAAATAATTAGTCTTGTCAAAAGATGAGAAAGAAATTAGAAGCTATTTGCCAATTGGTATTTATAAAAATATATTCAAGAAGACGATCAGCGAATTTACCAGCAAATTTCTAGATTAGGCTGTTATTTTACATTACAAACAAAACAATTTTTCATAAATATTATTCAGTGCATGCAAAATTATTTGTGAACTTTCCAGTATTCTGTAATGTAAAAATAAAATGAAAATAAATTTTAAAACTATCTTGTCTCTGTAAAGTTAGAAAACAAACTGAATTTCTATAACCAAGAGCTAAATAATATGTTTTACACATATACATACATATGTGTTTGTGCATATATGTGTTTATATATATAGACACACAAATACAGTATATATACATTTATACATACACATGCACATACATATGTGTGTGTATGTGTATATAAATATATGATGTGTGTATATATGCCTTGTCGTGGTGAAGGGGCTTGCATAGCTCAATGAAGCTATGAGCTATGCCGTGCAGGGCCACCCAAGACAGACAGGACATAAAAGAGAGTTCTGACAAAACGTTGTCCACTGGAGAAGGAAATGGCAACCCACTCCAGTATCTTTGCCATGAAAACCCCATGGACAGTACCAAAAGGAAAAAAGATATGATGCTGGAAGATGAGCCCCTCAGATCAGAAGGTGTCCAATATGCTCCTGGGGAAGAGCAGAGGGCTAGTACTAGTAGCGCCAGAAAAAGTGAAGCGACTGGGCCAAAGCCAAAAGGACATTCAGCTGTGGATGCATCTGGTGGTGAAAGGAAAGTCTGATGCTGTAAAGATCTATTCTCCATAGGAACCTGGAATTTAAGATCCATGAATCAAGGCAAGCTGGACATGGTCAAACAAGAGACGACAAGACTGCTGGATGGAGTCCCTGAAGCAGTAGGTGTGAGCTTAGATGGACTCCAGGGGATGGTAGAGGACAGGGACGCCTGGAGGAACGTTGTCCATGGGGTCACGATGGGTTGGACACAACTTTGCAACTAACAACAACAGCAGCAGCAGCAAATGTGTGTGTGTGTATGTGTGTGTGTGTGTGTGTGCAAATGAGTGAGGATAAATTATTAAGGTTTGGCATTATATTTTCAGTTTTAACTTGGTATATGTAAAACCTCATTCATAGACAGTAAAAACCCTTTATCATTTGAAATTTGCTGGGAGAACTTTTTACCTAATTTAACCAGAAATTCCTTTATGGCATTGATTGGAATTCATGAATGTATAATCAGCTCTTGGTGACATACAAGTCTCACACACTATAATAGATGGTTGATTATGCAATTTCAGTAAGATTGCTTTAGGCATCGAAAGCTCAAATGGAGCATGTATGGACTTGTATCTTCACTTATCACCAATGTGTGATTAAAAAAAAAACAGCCTGGATCATGCATTGATTGTTCAAGAGGTTTTACTTTTAACTGAGTCAAAGGAGACAAATGTAAACCTGAAGCAGCTTCTAGAGTTATTCATATTAAAAGTAAGTTCCTTATGCATATTTTTTGCTTAAATAAAGTTATTAAAAGGAGATATTGAGTTGTATTAATGGGTAGGGTATATCAGTTGGCTCCCTGATGATGTTTGGCTGGGATTATGAATATTTAGTTACAAATAATTCCTAGTATTCATGAAGTATTTTACTGTTGATCTTGTGCTTTTTATTTTACTCATTTTCTCCTTATTCTGTAATTGGCCTAGAGTGACTCTGTGATTGAGGAAGCATATGATGATCGATAGACAGGCAGAGAGACAGACAAACAGAACATATATATACATGACCCAAAATTGTGCAATATAAAAGAATCTGCCTGAAGCCTTCCTGTACCTTAGCAGTGATATCTGTTGATACTCATTTCATTACTATGGAAATAGTTTCGGAAAAACATATAGACAGCAGATTGATAAAACTAATCCTTTAATTCCTATTTGTATTGATTTTTACAGAAAAGGAGAAGGACAGAAAAAGTCATTTCATAGTGAGTTGGACCGCTAATCTGTCTGCTTTGTCCAATACTATTTCTCAATCTTTTCAACTGTGCCCTGACCGTAATCTTAAAGCTTGCATTCTGGTGTGACGATGACTACCAATTTAGATGACTTTAAAAAGGAACTGAACACATTCATGAAGAATTAGGTGCTCTGTCGGTGCAAGCAGATCATGAGAATATCTTTTTCAGTGTATGAAGGTTTCCCTCTCCGAGGATGGGCACTTTCATCAAATTAGTGACTTGGATGAGAGGAGAAATCACCCAACAAGAATATTCCTTCTCTAAATATGGACATTTTGAGGACAAAACAGTCAGAAGATTTTGAACAGTTAGGCACAAGGGCTTTTGTTTTGTTTTGCTTTGTTTTAATGTCCCTTCCTCCTTTGGTTCTTTTGCTTTTTGGAAACAGCATGCCTTTCAGTGAGTGCAGGAAATTCTTTTTTTGCTTTCTTTCTATTATGTAGCAGCTCCCTTTAGCAAAGAACATTCTGAACAGCTGCCTGCCGAGTCAGAACAAAGTGACCTCTGCTTCCTTCACCCTCAGAACAATGGCAGCGAAAACAAAGCCAAGCCAAAATGATCAGATAACAAGGATTAAATGACAGCCCTTGATCAAGATGAATGCTGTCCCTGGAATCGTCAGCAAAGATGTGGGTAAAAATTTCCATGCTATTTCCATGCAGTGTATGGAAAGTGACATCAGAACGAGGGCACAAATTGGGAGGGCCTAGATGTAATCTGCTCATATCAAGGAAGTGTGCATCAGAGTATTAATGGAAAAGCAGAGTGAAAATTTAAAGTCAGGTTCAGCCATAGAATATTTTTCTCCTGTTCAGATTATGTTGATACATGATAGAACAGAAAGGTATCTTAGCAACAGCTCTGAATCTCTAATGGAGCTATAAACTTCTATGATAAAAATGACATTAATTCATCAGTTAAATCTGTTTTATGGATTACTAGAGATGTCCAGCAAAGTTCTCCTGCTTCTGGGTTAAGAAAGGATTTGTAGAGAAAAAGAAAAGAGCAACTAAACATGTAGATATTTTTCTGTAATGTGGTAAACTGGTTATGTTCTGAAAAGAAGAAAGTGCATACTGTTAATTTCACTTTGAACGAGGGTTTAATATTTTCAGAGCTCCATAGTCTTCATACCATATTTCTATTGAAATGGAAATTGATGGCTGGACAATGGAAATGAAATATCTGCCTATTCTTATTGTTAAGAGACTAGGACTTCAGAATTGGAAAAGTAAATGTATGGTTAATTACTGAGTGCATTGAAGATCTGATAGTTATTTATGCCTTATGAACAAATTGCTTCTGACATACATTATGTACTAGCAGTTATAATGAAATTCAGCCATCCTTTACTGTACTTAAACTTTATATAGACATATGTATGTATGAGAAGTTCTTAGGTTTATACTTGTTTTTTGTTCTCTTCCTTTTAGTTCTTTGTTATAATAAGTTGCATAAATAAGCAAAATGTGTGTGTGAGAGCATGACTGCACATACGCAGAAGCATTTTGATGACGTCGGGGTCAGTGGGCGGAGCCTCCCGCCAGTTTTACTACCGGTTCTATAGAAATGGTGCAAACCGGGGGCAACCCACCACTGATGTGCACATGAGAGAGAGAGCATGTGCATACCCAGGATTCAGTAATACTTGCAAAAATTAGATGCTCCTGAATTTTATTTCATCTCAGATATTAATCTGAGCAAGAGAAGATTTCTGGGATAAATCAAATGTCATGTACCATAACAATCCTACAACCAGAAAGAGTTTTGCCTGTTGATGCCAATTTGTCTGAGCCAGTTCTTTAAAATACATATTCGTAAAATCTTCCTTCCTTCCTTCCTTCCTTCCTTCCTTCCTTCCTTCCTTCCTTCCTTCCTTCCTTCCTTCCTTCCTTCCTTCCTTCCTTCCTTCCTTCCTTCCTTCCTCTTCCAGAGCAGTTTTGAAGGGTCCCCAAGATACATATCGGGGAATAGAATGAAAAAGTCATGTACTAGAGGTGACCAACCAAAGTCTTTTTAAGATAGTAAAAAGTCCAAGGGTAAAATGTTTGAACTTACAGACACACACACGCACACACACAAACACAATGTTCTCATTGCGTCCTATGTTAAAAATAATTCTTATTATTTTTCCAGGCAAGTCAAGATGTGTGAAAACCAAAAATACTAAAATAGCTCATGGGACTACATTTTAACTAATTAGTTTTAGTGCTTGAATATAAAGCACAGGCCCATCAGAAATTCTTAAACACTGAGCCATACTTTGACTGAGCTTCACCCTCCATTAGTAAAGCCTTTAGTTCACTCTACCAACTTCCACCCCCCCAAATAAAAAGTTGTTTCTGCATTTCTAGATTTTTTTCAAACATGTTTCCATTACTTGGAAAATAGTATCAAAAAATTATCCAAGCTCACTACAGGCTAGGATGCAAAGCACACATTACAATAGCAAATTCATGTTCAATATCTTTAAATATGGACTTTCTCCAATTTCACACAAACCAGCCTGAGTATTGTACCTATCACATGTGGCTCTTTCCCATACTTCCTAGTCTATTGAAAATCTTCCTCCTTGAAGCCATTGCAGTACACATTCACAAAACCTCTTCCTGAGTTCCCAACTGGATGATACACTTTAAAAATACTTTCAGCACCAAGATACAATCTCATCAATTCCCCAAAACTTTCAACATATGGGTTTTTTTTTATGCTGCTATCCATTATTTTTTGTTTTCTTTTACGTATATTCCATTTATCAATTTACAACTACAATTGTATTTTGCCCATAGCCTGTAAAACAGAGGTTTATAGATTATTAGGCAGAACAATAGATCATGCTTAAGAACAGTGTATATACAAACAAGTAAATAAATTCACAGTCACAGAGGAAGGCTCCAAAATATCTTCCAACTTATCAAAGCAGAAGAACCTTTTTGTAGTCATTTTACAAAACAAAGAAATGCCTAACATCTACTGTAATCTTAAGGCAGCCACTTTGTACGTTCATGAAACAATTGGCAAAAGTATGCTTTGATTCAAGGCAGTATAGAGAACAATTGTCATGCAGTTCTTGGAATTGTAAGGGTATCTCAAAGGGAACAGCTGCAATGACTGGACAGAAAGTGGGTCCATAAAGTGAACCAGCATTTCTGGGCACAGAATAGATAGTTCAGTGGTTCCTCAGGAATAGCTTATTTTTCTCCATCCATTTGCCTACAAATATCTTTCTTTTAAAAAAAAGAATATTTCTTGAGTTTCTCTATTCCATGGGTCAGCAACCCACAGCTCTGGAGCCACATGTGGCTCTTTTATCTCTCTCCTGTGGCTCCCTGTTGCCAGTCGGCTCCACAATTGATAGGGCTTTCGGTTAGGACAGATAGAGGAAAAAGGACGTTGCACTAGGAGGAAATTATGGTGGGGGAAACCGAACTTCTAGTCGGCTCCAGAATTGAATGGGGGGCCTTTGTGGCTCTTTGAGTGTTTAAGGTTGCCAACCCCTGCTCTATTCCAAGTGGTAGAAAAGAGAGCTTCTTTTTCTTATTTATGCACTTTCATCAAAATATGATCGCTTGTTATTTTTTATTTTTTTTGACACATTTTCTTCTGGTTTTTTTTTTTAAGTGTCATGTCTCCCAGGTGAACCAGACAGGAAGCATGACTAGATAAACTAATTCTACTTTATTGTAAGGCTGTATTAACAAAATTATGCAAGTCTGAAGGTACAAACTTCCTGCTGCCACTTTTAACTGCTTGATCCATTAGAGTGGGTCTTTCCTAAATTTCTTTCTCAGGCTGTTAAGCCACTGAGGGCTCCTGCCTCTCTTGTCTGATTGTCTCCTAGGCAGCATCTCTTCCCCTTGTTCCTCAAGGTCATCCAACATATTCCATTACAGGTCATACAATTACCTTCCTTTTAAAAGACTCCTGTGACTTCTTGTTCCTATTTAGTTTTTATTTCATGCCGTCCTTCTTTGTACTCCACTATACAATTACAGCAATGCTCTATAGTTTATACTGTGTTGTTCATGACTTTTTTGTCATGAGCAGCACTGTATTAACTACAGAGTATGTTACCATTACCTCTCATAGTGCTCTGGATGTTTGTCCTTTAGCAAACTCATTCCGAATCAGTTGGAAGTCATCTCTTTGACTATCCTTTTATGAATTCCGAATTACCCCTTACTTCTCAATTTTGTCATTTGAAGATCATACTCTCTGCTTGCTTTCACCAGCTAAACTTTCAACAACTCCTGAAAGGTTTAGTCTTATAAGAATTCCTAAGGCTTGTTCTCATCAATCCTCAGCTCTCATGTTCTTTACACCTTTGTTTTACCATATATCATTAATGCCTGCCACTTTCTTGACACTTTAACTCTGTTGCTATAACCTTTTGATTTATTTTGGATTTATTTGAACTCATTTTGTGCTTCAGATTTACATTAGATACTTCCACATTTCTATATTTCCCATTGAATCAGTTCCATTGTAGGCTCAATCACTTTCTAAAGAAGTCATTTCAATGCAAGCATATTATTACTGAATTTTGCATTTTTATCCACCTATTGGGTCCTTCCCACAGACCTGAGTTAGACAGATGTTGTTTGGTGGTGTTAAATTTATTGTTTCAGGATATAACAAAACTTCATGACTAACCATGGATTGCAGCCCGGATCTCCCAAATCTACCCAGCCCCTTAGTCATTATATTTCTTTGACATGCCATTGTCTCCTCTCTACACCAGAAAGTGATCATTATGGCTTCTAAAGATAATTTGTCTGCACTTGTTCCTTTGTTTGATGAATTTTGTAGGTAAATGTGTTTCATTAACACTAATATATTGACAGGAACATATATAGTAATGGCCAGTAGAACCTGTTGTGCCCTCACTGTCTCTCTGAATCATTTATGAAGCAAGCACAGCCTTACTCAAAAGTTCACCTGAAAGTCTATTTTAAAGAATACCTAGGGACCCTTGTGAGATTCAGGGCACTCTTGTAATTAAAGAATTTGGAAGTTAGCTTTCTCAATAGCATGCCAATTTCTCTTCTTTTTAATTATGATTTAAAAAGTAGCTTGAAAAAGTCTAACTGGGTGGGACTGACAAGGGAGTTTCCAGAGACCAATTGGTGTCTAGAATACTTCTCTCTTTAAACCACTTCATTGTAAAGCCAACAAAGAATAGTGTATATATTCATCAAAAGCCATGCACTTTCATTTTTAACTGACTTGTAACTGGTAGTTCTGTCCTGGACAATCTGTTACCCTATATTTATAAATTTTGCTTCTATCTTATTGCCTTGATGGCTTTGTAAATGAGTTTACATTTGTTTAAATGTTACATAGCCTCAATAAAATGTCCTCAGTAATGAGGGTTATTTTCCTGCATCTTCATATAATAAACTTTTAACTGGCCTTTAATAGTGTAGAAACCATGTGATATTATTTACTTAACTTCCTCTTTCTGGGCAATCATTATTTTACAGCATTATGTTCTAAGAAAATAAGCATTTAGCAAATATAGAAGTCCTATTTTAAGTAACATTTGAGAATGTTTACTTGCACTAACTCAGGTGGCAGTAGAATGATAAGATTAAGTTATTTACCTGACTACTTATTCAACTGAGCTGACATATGGATGTACAGTGATGTGGTACTGTACATGGAAACTAAGCAAGACTGGATTTAGTTTGCTTATTTCCTCTAGCATTGCTAGCCTTTGACTTGTAAAGTCTTTCTGATGCCTTTAAAAACTGCTACTTTCTTATATATTTATTTATGTTTAGCTGTTAACTTTATGAAAATGATTTTTATAAAGCTTAATACAAATTAATATATATGAAAAGAGAAAAAAGTACTGAGAACAAAATAGAAAAGATAGAAAGATAAAAGTGATAAGAAAGGGAGAGAGAGAGAGAGAGAGAGAGAGAGAGAGAGAGAGAGAGAGAGAGAGAGAGAGAGAGAGAGAGAGAGATTTAAAGAAACAACTTCTGCTCTTCTATACAGCAGATTTATTATTTATTTATTTATTATTTGGACTTATATGCCACCCTATCTGCGAAAGGACTCAGGGCGGCTCACAACAATAAAACACACAAAGTTCAATTTTTTAAAAAATACCCAATAAAACTATAAACACCATTAAAATCCCCTCTAAAACCCCTTCAGTCCAAGCCAGGCAGGCAGAATAGCCATGTTTTAAGGCCACAGAGGAAAGAGAGAAGGTCAGGGGCCACCTGGAGCCCCAGGGGGAGCTGATTCCAAAGGGTAGGTGCGCCCACAGAGAAGGCCCGCTCCCTAGGGGTCACCAACCAACATTGTCTGGCCAACGGCACCCCAAGGAGGCCCTCCCTGTGGGAACACACCGGGCGATGGGGAGCTGTCACTGGCCACTGGCCAGCGCTGGCCAATATTGTATTCCTCCTCCAAAATTATGACATAGTTCCCTTCTTCCCATATATAGTCCTTTTTAATCAGTAAATCCATAAATCACCAGTTCATTTTTATACATTTTCAGCAAAAAGTTCACAAATGGTTTCCAGTCTTTTCTAAAAGTAGTTGTTGTTTCTTCCCTAATCAAACAAGTCAATTTAGCCATTTCTGCAGGTTCTGCCATTTTCACAATTCTCTAGGTATCTCTGTATTTTTCCATACATAACCTCACTGCAGTTACCATATATAAAACCAATCATCCATGAGTCTTTTCTTACTGGTTGTTCATAAGTCCTAGTAAAAAAAAAAAGTTCTGATTTCAGCTGAATATTAATTTTTAAAATTTTCTGTATCATTGTATATATTTGTATCCAGTATTTTTTCATTTTTAACAAGTATAATATGCATGGTAAAGTGTCCTTTCATACTTTTTACATTTCCAACAACAGCTTTATACATCTTAGATAATCTCTCTGGTGACATATACCAATGTATCATTTTATAAAAAAAATAACTGTTAAATCAGGGGTCCCTGACCCCCAATCCATGGCCCAGCACCGGTCTGTGGCATGCCAGAAACCAGTCTATGCAAACAAGCGCAGCCCCACCTGTGGGATGCAGGCAGCATGTGAAACAATGACCCCTCTGGTCCACGGAAAAACCTCTCTCAATGGAACCAGTCCCTGGTGCCCAAAAGGTTGTTGGCCAATGTCTTAAATGATAAGACAATAAGTCTTATAAGGATTTAACTTAAAAGGACTGAATTTTAGTCCTTTTAAGCATTTTCTTTCCCACTGACCCATCTGTAGTTTAAAACCAAAATTCTAAAGCCTATTTTAACTTGTCCTTCTTCCATTTCAAATATCAACAATAATGTTTTCATTTCAGCAATTGCATGTTTATCATTTGTATTACATTACCATGATCATCATCTTCTTCTTCAGTACCTGGCAACTTTTTATACATATAAAACCTCACCCTTAGTTATGCCTATGAAAACCATTGAAAATATATTTTTCAGTTGTTAAATAAACCAGCTATATTTTCTTTCTGATAATACAAAAGTATGGTACTATTCATTATTCCCAAACCAAGCAATATTTTGGGGATGGTAGTTATGGATGGGATTAAATATGGAAGAATAACTGCCATGTTGGTATAACCAGTTACCAAATACACATTTATTAGAACCAAACTAAAAATGTTGCTCCTTGTATCTTTTTATGCTCTTTGTATCCCCCTGGCCACAATCGAAGAGCCATGGTGGCGTAGTGGTTAGAATGCAGTACTGCAAGGTACTTCTGCTGCCTGCCTGATGCCTGCAATTTGGCAGTTCAAATCTTACCAGGCTTTCTGGGAAGGCTGGCAGGGAAGATTGCAGATGATTACATGATCATGGGGTACAAAGCAACCAGTCATAAATAAGAACAGATTGCCAAGTGCCCAGATTCAATCACATGACTATATTGCAACAGCCGTAACTTTGGTCATAAATTGTAAGTCCCTTTGTTTACCACCAACCTATTCATAAGTTTGAACAGTTATTGAACAAATAGTCATAAGTCAAGGAGTATCTGTATTCTATTATCCTTTTAGTTGTTTTTAAAATAGGCAGAATAATAAAGTAGGCTATCTTGGGATTTTGTCAAGTTAACTAATTGGCATTTCCTACAAACTGTATTTAATAGCTTTTCAGAGAGAAAGAGCGAGAGACAGAGATCATTCTCCCCCATTCACATCTAAGATTAGGATATTTATCCCTCATTGTGGGATGATGAGGAAGATGATGATGATGATGAGCAACAGATGCTCCTTATTAAACTGGAATAATTATTTCTATTGCATTAGGAAGTATAGAAAAAAGTTTACAATATTCAGGACATAAATTTAATAATCCTGTAAGCACATTTTTTAAATACATGTACACCTAGACAAAGAAGTATTTTTTCTCTCTAATGTCCCAAGCCAAACTGATAAGGCATATACACATATTCAGAGCTTTATATTAAGATTTTTCATTCTGATTTTGTAGCATCTAAGACCCTTTTTACTTTCCCCTTTAGGTACATTAGCTACAGTTTTCTCTATGTTCTTTGAAGTAATAAAATCTGGCAGAAAATCTATTAATATCATTAAATCTCTTATAGAAAGGAAGAAAAAAACCTTCAATTGTCCTCTCCAAAGGTCTGAGTACAGAGTCTTAGAATACGAGTGGGGTGGGAGTGATTCAGATTTTTTTTTTTTTGGGTGGGGGACAGACATAATTCCAGAAGATTAATCTAGAACAGGAGTGTCAAATTTACATCATCATGTCATGTGACATATCACAACTTTTCCCCCCTTTGCTAAACCAGCATGGGCGTCGCCAGCGTGTGATGCATCCAGTCTGCAGACCACGAGTTTGACATCCCTGATCTAGAATAACTTTCACTAGTATTTTCTAAGAATTACTATGATAGTTCAATTCCTCTTAATCAACTCTGAATTAAAAGAATGATTTTTTCCACACCAAGACTGTTCTTTCTTTAGTCCCTAGATTTTATTCTTAATTTATTACTGTACCGAATCCAGGTTCTTCAGATGAAACTTGAAAAAGTTTGAAACTCTGGAAAGCTGCTGCAAGCAGTGTAAACATACCAAAGAAAGTAGACTAATGGTCTGAGTTGTATAGAAGAATTGTCTAGGTACTTATTGCTATAACTCATCAACATAATAAGAATCTATTTATGTGCACTGCTGTACCGTCTTTGCTTGCAGGTGATAACTGCTGCTCATTCAAACGCAATCTGTAAAGCAAAATGTTATGCATATATATAGTACACTAGAGAGGCAAAAGGAAATCAAAACCTAAACTGACACGCCTTTTGAATTTAATAAAACATTGATTTCAGCTTGTGATAAAACAAAATCAATCAGCGAGAGCCTACAGAGTTACACAATCCACATTTTGTCTAAAAAAAATAAATATCCAGATATGTTTTTGTTAAAACACAGTTACGAGCAAACTCAGGCACTCTTGTCAGTTGTCTGATCTCAGGATTCAAGTGTCTGGTAAGTCAGATCAAAACAAAGCCTTTGCTACAAATCTGACAAAGAACTTTGAAATGTACTTTTTTAGTCTGTAGAACAGACTCCATCAAAACAGATGAAAAAAAAAAAGAATCCTCATACCAAATACTCAGCTTGTTTATTTTTCTAACACATTGAGACTATATTGGAAATATTTAAATAATCCACATTCTAATATATAGTTTTATTGCTTTATTGCTCTTCTGAAGCCAGTGGTTCTAGTGGTTAAAGCACTGGAATAGAAAGCAAGAGATCAAGAGAATTCTAGTCCCACCTTAGCTGTGAAAGCCAGTTAGGTGACCTGGGGCCAGTCACACTATCTCAGCCCAACCCACCTCATGGAGCTGTGTTGTGGGAAAAATAGGAGAAAGATGTGTTGGATAAATTTGCCAGCTTGAGTTGTTTGTAAGAATAATAAAGGGGGATATAAATAAATAAAAATATTTTCTTTATAAATGACAGTAAACACTTATTTAATATTCATTATCACAGAGTATTTCAGCAAATTTATTAGAGTTGAAATTATTGGTCTTCAATTTCCATAAGCTTTTAAAGACTTCACAAAGGAAAAAGAATTAATGAGAATTAATTTTATGCCATCAACTAGAACTATAAAAGAACTTCCTGTTATTACGAAAGTCCCAGTGGAGGACTAAGAAATGTATTGCAGCATCTTGCTTTAGAAATAATTTTTTCCAAGTACTACTGCTCAAGATTTCCCCAGATCCGATTTAGTGAACATAACTTTTCTGCAAAGATAGAAAATTGTTAGCACTAACAAAGTCCATCTCTACAGTTTTTATTTATTTTTATTTATTAAATTCATATATTGCCTGTTCCTGTTATGTTTATGTTTTCAACATTCAAATAAAGATGTTAACTTTTATAAGTATGCAGATTTATTCTTGAGTAATTGTGAATCAAATGCTTCCTCTTGCCCTTTGTTTGAAAGACCAATAGTAGCCAATCAAATGTATGAGTGAATAGCTTACACTTTATTTACACTCACATATAATTTTAAAAACTGTGCATAGCCTCTGCCAGGCATCATACACAAACACATAGTTCAATCAGTATGAATATGACTATTCTTAGAAAAGTTGAGAGTAATATTTGATATATCTTGCTTATATATGCAAACATTTTGGCTGCCTGCAGTTTTGGATAGTGAAGTAGATGCTGACAAATCTATCTGCTCCCAACAAACTTTTCATTGTACACATTAGGTATAGCTAGCAGAAAATTGCTTCATTTTACACAATGGTTTCTCATTAGCTGTATAGTAGCAGCCCAAGAAGGATTTTGTATGAACTCAAATTTAATAACCTAACTCACTAAGGATACAATTATTTTGCAATTCTTACCATTAGAATCTGAGAAGCAAAATTAGAAAACGTATCAAATGGTTCAAACCCTGGCAATTTCAAACAATAAGACAAAATCAAGAAATATCTCTCATGATATATTTGAAATAAGATAATAAAATCTTATTAAATTTCAACAATAGCTGCTCGGTAACAATAGACAGCTTATTGGGTTTTTTGGACAACAGGGACAGTCACTTAAGCAGGGAAAAGGGCCTTTTTTTCCAAAATCAGGACACCTGCATTAAAATAATGCTGCAAATAAGACTAGAAATCATTCAACTATTCTAAAAGGCCGTTCTTCAAAAATCATTCCAAAGAAGAATTCCAAACACTTCTCTAATATTCTAAATGTTTGTAGCTCTACAGAACAGGCTTATCACAGGTTTATAAGAAGAAAATATAAAACTAAATTCTTTTCCAAATAAAAAAACATTCCTGAAAACTTTGCCTCCTCTTTTACCCACTCTCAAATCATTAAGTGCAGCTGCAGTCAGCTGAAAGTTGACCAGTACTTGAGTAGTGACTTTGAAACGTTCTTCTACCGACATACCATATTTCCAACTATTATATTCCCATTGTATGGAAAGGCTGATTACCTCCAGGTTTTGATCAACAAACAAGTTTCCATTGTTAGTTCAACTTCTTGACATCTATTAATGAAAGAAAGCTGGACCTGAATTTTATATTTGCTTCCTTTTATGGAAAGTTGAACTCAAGAGTAAATTAGGAGGCCTTTCAATAAAATCTATATTTCTAGTTTTGCAACATTTGCTTTTGCATTATTTGGAAGGTTTTATCATTATCTGTTTTTCCCTCATCTCAATACTTATATAAAGTCCATTGGTGGTAGTATAGGTAACATAGTTAACACCATTAAAATTATTAGCTAAAAATATGCTGATTTTAAGAATACGTTTATATTCTATGACTTGTAATGCCCCTCCATATCATTGTACATAAAAACTTGAAACTGAATGCTCACACATTTATCCAGTTAATAATTTGCTAGGTAAATTCCTAACATATTTCTCACACTGCCAGGTACCTATGATAAGAACAGAGCTACTTCAGATAGTGGGTTTTATCAATGCTACATTACTTGAATGGTATGGAGGACGAACAAAGAACATTACATATATCTGCTGTTCACAAGTTTACTACAATGAAATAATGTATTAGAGATCCCTTGGGTCTTTGCAGAAGAATAGAATCAAAAACCATTTTGAGGTCTGGGATTGAAACAGAAAGCAAGATAAAATAACTCAAAACAAGCCACAAGATCATGCTTGATTCTGCAGCTGTCTATAATTGATTCACAAACTCTGGGTCTATGATGAGGACTGATCTGTAGGTTGACTCAGCCTTCCATTCTGGTAGAGGACAATAGAGAAAAACCATTTTTATGCTTAATGTAGAATCCAAATGCTTTATAGTTCTTTGTGGAGGATGCTTTTACTCATCCCATTCTTATATTCTAGCCATAACCAACAGATGTAATGTCACCGATTATCTATTTATATGCATATCTCTCTTGCCGAGTGGTACAAATGTATCATTCAATACAATTTTAATGTATGATCTAGATAGGGTTTCTCATGACCCGCAGAGGCGCATTGGTTAGAATGCAGTATTGCAGGCTACTTCTGCTGCCTGCCGGCTGCCTGCAATTTGGCAGTTTGATTCTCACTGGTTCAGGATTGACTCAGCCCTCCATCCTTCCAAGGATGAGGACCCAGATTGTTGAAGGCAATATACTGACTCTGTAAAACTGCTTAGAGAGGGCTGTAAAGCACTGTGAAGAAGTATATAAGTCTAAGTGCTATTGCTATTGCCATTTCTCCTTCATAGGGAAGCATGATTATTTGTGATAGAATTCCCAAATTATATTCTCTTAGAATATAAGAATGAAATTATGAGACACCAAAACTGATTGTAGCATGTAAACTCCTTTATATACATTCATTAAATCATGAACTCAACTTTTTACAACCTAACATTCTCCAAAAACTTCAAAATCCTTTCACAACATAAACAGGCGTATTGGTGGGGAACAGTGGTTACCAGGTTAAGGAAGATTGGGTAAACTACTTGGTATGATTTTATTTCTGAATGGTATTTAGTTTCACATTCTAGAAGAACCACCCTCATAGATATTACTGACAATTTTATTTTGATCTAAAGCCCAAATTTTCATGTGTTGTTTATTATCTGTTGGCAGCTCTAAATATTACAAGGCCAGCCTATTTCATTTCGGTGCTTGAGACAAAAGACAAATGCTGTCTCTTCCAGTTCCATATTCCAAGTTTAACTATATTTCTAGCTGAATCTTACTTCAAAGTGGCATCTTCCACTGAAGCAGAGGGCACTATATCAGCTTAAGGTGGCAAGATACTGCCACGTGGCACACAGCTTAGTATTTCAGCTTTTCATTGCTATCTCCAACATATGTTGACTGAGGAAACTCTAACACAGAGCCAGTTCTGCTCTTAGCAGGCAAACGTGTTGACTAACAACATATTTTTCTGATTTATTTTTTCTACATGAGAAAATGGCTTTTGATTTGGCTAATTCTGCATTTTAAAATGCTGTTAATGTGTGAAGGGACTGAAAACATAAAAATTTCATCATGGGCTCAATCTAGATAAAGGCCTTGCCATATATTAAGTAATTCTCAATGAAGTCACCAATTTATCTTTGTGATCCCTGAAATGTGAACATATTCCTTGTGGCATTTAACATATGAGCATTTTCTTTACTGTTATTGCTTTAGCTACTTTTCTCCAACTTTCTGTTTGATATTTTAAAAAATCCATCTGCTCCTTGTTAGCCAGCTGTCAACCAACTGAAACAAAAGATTATTAATTCTAAATACCAAAATGCTGCAGGACTCAAAATGCATTTAGTGAAACAACACCAGTGGGGATTTAATTTCTTTACCTTTGATGACTTCTGTAAAAAGAAACAAAATATTTGGAGAATAACAAAGAATGAAATCTTGATGTTTGCTACAGTGTACTCACTGGGTTGTCAAAAGCTGAACCAGCATCCATTTCAAATGTAAGCTGGCCACCTGACAGACTAAATGTTATCAATCACTCATCAGTCTACATACAAAAGTAAGTAGCCTCATTCTGACTTTTCTTTCTCTCACATGCTACAAAAACAGAAAACAAAAACAAGTACCTGTTGACCACTCAGATTAATTACAATAGCTAAAATTATTTGTAATTGTAAGGGAGTATCATGTTTCTATCAATAACATAAAAAATAGCTTTTCTATCATGCTTCCTCATTATCTATTTTCATTTATACTTATTCTATAAATGTAATATAGTATTATTCACAAACCATACTTAAAATATCTTTTTGTTTCTGATGAGAATATTAGATAATTTCCAACTTAGAGCCATGCTTTAAAAAATCAGGAAAGTGGCACTTAAGATCAGATTGTAATATCTGTGTTTTATGTTGTTCACAAGCTTATAGTGTGATGGACTTAGAGTAAGCTTCTTTGTATTCATACTTGGCATTGATCTTTAAGTTCAGTTTGGGGTGGGGAAGCCATGTGAAAAGGCAGACATTTGAGTGGTGCAAATTCCTATTACTTTAATAAAGACACCCCTGATGAAATTGTTCCTAATGAAACTGTACAAGGCTTACTGCATCTCCAAAACTTCATAGTCAACTGACAATTTCTTCCACTAATAGGCTTCCTTAATTGGCTGACTAATGTAATTCATATCATTGATTGAATAAATATTAACAGATAAAATCATGGACACAAGGTGGCAAAGAAGAGAGCCAGACACATGAGGAAGGAAAGTGGGGTTAGATTTTAATCATTCAACCACCTCCACGATGGTGGTTGGTTGGAAGGTCCCCATTGGGTTCTCAAGCCATCTGGCAGAGCCAGGTCTTAAGGCATTTATGAAATATCAGGAGGTGGGTTGCCCCTGGTTCGGACTGGTTTGCAAGAACCGGTAGTAAAACCGGCAGGAGGCTTCGCCCACCACCCCGGATGTCATCATCAGCGATCTGCACATGCACAGAAGCGAGCGTGTGCACATGATCCTGTTGCGAACTGGTAGTAAAGATAAGTAGAACCCACCTCTGATGGGAGCCAATCTCACCTCAGGGTGTAAGAGCTACGACAAAGAAGGTTCTTCTCCTGAATCCTGCTAGTCAAAACTCCTTGGCTGATGGGATCTACAGTATCCCTCCTCTGCCATCATGAGTGGAGTGGGCCAGTCCTATTGGGGTGAGACAGTTCCTCAAGTAGACAGGACCTATGCCATGTAGGACTTTACAGGTGATGGCCAACACCTTGAATTGCAGCCAGAAGCAGACCAGCAACCAGTGTAGCTTGTGGAACAGTGTTGTTACATGGGCCGCCCTTGGTGCCCCAAGAACTGTCTGTGCTATTGCATTCTGTGCCAGCTGTAGCTTCCAGATGCTCTTCAAGGGTGGCCCCATGTAGAGTGCATTGCAACAGTCCAAATGTGAGATGACTAGGATTTGAGTGACTGAGTGCAGGGAATCCTGATCCAGGAAAGGCCACAACTGGCTCATAAAACAAAGTTGTGCAAAGGGTCTCCTAGCTGCAACCACCACTTGCTCTATATTAATAATAGAGAATTTACAGGTTGGATGAATAATTGTGCTGGTGAGATTATATAAACGACACGTGGCTGCTTAAAGTAAGTAAACCTAATTAGTATGAGTACCAATTAACTTTTAAATAAATGCTGAAGACCATCTTGCATTATATCCAGACTGTTACATAAATACGGAAGTTGGCATTACATTTTAAGAATCTACATTTGCATAGTTACCTAATCTAGTTTAATTTATGTCTTTTTGAAGGAATACAGATTATACCATTAATAATTATTTAACAATTTATATTTTTGCTATAATCATCACAATCAATGGAATCATTGAAAGTTTGGATAAATATTTGTATCCAATACAAACAGAAAGATGAGTTTAACTAAAATAGTATATTTAAGATCTTTAAACTATTGCAAAAAATGAAATGACATAAGGAAAGTATTCTATGTAGGTAGTCTTTGCTACACAGCCACTTGTTTAATGACAATTCAAAATTACATTAATTAATTAATTAATTAATTAAAAGTGAGTTTTGACTGATTCTCACACCTATGATCATTGCTGTATTCCATAGTGACGTTATCAAAATTCAGGTACTTGGCAACTGGCATGAAGTTACAACAGTTTCAACATCCCAGGGTCATGTGATTGCCATTTGTGACCTTCCCAACTTGCTTCCAACAAGCAAAGCCAACGGGGGAAACTTGATTCTCTTAATGACTGCATGATTTACTTAACAACTGCAATAGTTCACATAGCAATCATAGCAAAAAAAAATTCATAAAATCAGGCATGAATTACTTAATAGCTACTTTGCTTAGCAACAAGAATTCTGGTCCCAATTATGGTCATAAGTCAAGCAGTACCTGTAATGTGGTTCATCGGATTGTATCTTTCCAACATACTTCACTAGCCAGTAGAAGGCGTATGGGAGAGTATATTCATATATAAAATGTATTTCTATAATTTCAGGATTATTAAGATTAAGAGCCATGGTGGTGCAGTGGTTAGAATGCAGTACTGCAAGCTACTTCTGCTGACTGCCGGCTGCCAGCAGTTTGGCAGTTCGAATCTCATCAGGCTCAAGGTTGACTCAGCCTTCCATCCTTCCAAGGTTGGTAAAATGAGGACCCAGATTGTTGGGGGCAATATGCTGACTCTGTAAACCAGTTAGAGAGGGCTGTAAAGCACCCTGGAGCAGTATATAACTCTAAGTGCTATTGCTATTATGTCACTGTGGCTCCCAGTAGGCCTGCAGCTTAAATGAAGTGTTCTTCTTAAAATTATTTGAGGAGTTCAAATTTTAATAGCTACAGACCAGGGATGAAATGCTCCCGGTTCGGACCGGATGACCCGATCCGGTAGCGATGGCGGCGGGTGGTTTGGAGAACCAGTAGCAAAAATCCTTACCCCCCACCCACCCACCCCCCATGCCCATCTGAGCCACGCAATCATCGGAGGCTTTTTTTTTTTACTTTTAAAAGCCTTTTTTTTCAGCTGAAAAAAATGCTTTTAAAAGTAAAAAAAAAGCCGCTGACGATCAGGCAACTCAGGGATCGTCAGAGTCTTTTAAAAACATTTTTTTGGCTGAAGAGGTTGTAGAAAAAATGCTTTTAAAAGTAAAAAAAAAAAAGTTGGCCACACCCACCCAGTCACATTACCCCCCTAACAAGCCACGCCCACAGAACCGGTAGTAATAAATTTTACATTTCACCACTGCTACAGACTATATTGAAATAGTTTATATTTCTGCTTATTTGTTTTCCAAACCTTCCTATATATCTTGAACACTTACTCTGATGTGAAGCTGTGCTTTTTAAATCTGAACAATAGTGATAAGGGTAGGTAAGTTGAAATACTTGCATAATCTTTTAGAGGGTTTGGAAATGGCTTTGGGACCAATACTTTGATATGCCTTTTTAAAAAGAAAACAAAATGGGCATACAAGCACAGCATCTGAGCGACGTTTGATAAGCAAGCGCACACAAAGTGACCTCCTAGAACAACATAATGTGTTAACAGAGTATAACATGAAGACTTCAAATCTTACATTATTTAACCATTTTCAGGAGAGAAAGAAAGCAGTTCCAACATTACATTTTCTAACAGGAACAGATTCTTTTTTGAACAGTTCCTTCCAGCTGTACAGATTCAGAACTACATGGTCCTTTTTTAAAATTGGCAAGGAATGCTTAAGAAATCCAAGTTTAAGGCAACAAAACTATCTTAAAGGCACATCTACGTCTAACCAGCCCGTATAGTTGGCTGACTTTATTTGATGTGGGGCTTCTGAAGACCAGAAAGCAACATTTCCTTCTTCTCACAACTTGGTAAGGGAGTCTTAACACTTTTGTTTCCCCATAGCTCTTGTTTGGACAGTTATGACTGATTAGAGAACAAATCCTGTGTTAGGCCTGAACATAAAGGTTGGTAGGCAAAGATGGTGGGGGGGGGAACCCTATTAATCATTTTTTCCTGATGTCCAGAGTGAGACGGTTCCTTTTTTCTTAGTACTGGGGGCAGGGTGGGGAGGAAATGCTATATCCAGCTGCTGCATTACCAATTAAGGGTTTTTTTTGTAATGTTCAGTCTGACAGCAGACTTTATATGAGAAAAGGAAAAGCTTTGAGGCAGACTAAAAGACTGCTCCCAATCTTATTGAGAAAATCAACAGCAGCGACATATATGATTCTAATATGACCTAATTTACTGAAAATCCCAGCCATTAAGAAAAATGTTCCCCTTCATTCTACTCAATAAATGAACTAAAACAAACTGCAGAATTGTGGTTTCAGATCCTACCAATGGCTTTGACTCACAGGTGCTGTACAAGAGTAGAATGTTTCACAGTGAGAATGCCCCAATAATGAAACTCTATAGAAAAGAAAGTATGGCTATTCCTTCCCCCCAACACACACACACACATGCACATAAACACACAGAGAATGTTTTAAGTGATGTGTGAAGATCTGCCTGTTCAACCAATTATTTGTAGGTAACCACTATCCTGGGATTTGATGGCCTTTTTAGGAAAAAAAATGTTCATTTTAATAGGATTTTATAGTCTACTTTTAGGATAAGCGGTTTTACTATTGGATCATTTGACTGAATACTAATATTGTTGCTGTTGTTATTCTTCGCACTTTGTCTTCCTTGTTTGTTTCTTTGCACTTCGCCTGTAATTCATAAGTGAAGCTATAAGTGCATGATACAATGAGGGTTCTTTTTTCAGTTGCCGTTTCTGTAGCAGATTCTGAGGCTCATTTAGGACTAAGATGGAGTAAGGTCACCCATTTGGCTTCCTTGCCTAAAGAAAGACCAGAATTTGGGTTTTCCCCTTTTAGTCCAGCATCTTAATATACATCATGTTGCCTCTCTTTATTGAACACCTAGTTAGTTAATTAGTTAGTTAGTTAGTCTAGTTAATTTAGTTAGTTACTAAACTAGCTGGTATTTAACTACAGAGATTGATAACAAAATGAAATAACCAAATAAAATCCCATGGGATAATACAACACAATCTATTAAAAACTATTAATATCATGAAATATGTGTATGTATGTGTATGCATATGTGTCTCTATTACTTTGGTTTATCACTTTGAAGGTGTTGTTTAATCTGAAAGGCTACCATTCACAATTTAGCTCAAAAAATGTAGAGAGGAGATGCCCATAGAACCTGAAGTCATCAAATTTTAAACACGTGGAAATAAAAATTAAGAAACCTCAATTTATCATAGCTTTCCATGCTAACTGTTTGAATTTCCATTTAAATTAAAGCAATGATTTATAAATGTTTGTCTATACAAATTATAACAAAACCTTTAATATAAATTTGTATCCTTTTTTGCCCTTTCTATTCTTTTTGGGGGGGATGTGGGAAGAGATGGTTATCTCATTCCCTACTTTAGTCAATGTTTACATAGACACTTACGTAATTCCTAGACACTTTCTTGTGAAAATAAAGTTTCAGGGAAGACAAATTGAACCAAAATAAAACAAAACAATAATTGCATTATTAGTTGTCAGAGTTTTGAATAAATTTCACTTGACTTTGCCACGGGCAATTTTAAGGAATCAGTTTTCAGTCTATGTACTATGAAATAAAACTAAGATAAAACATTAAGCAAACACATAACGATAATTGAGCTATTTAGATGGTAATTATTAAACTGGTGGAGAAAAGGGGGAAAGTCCTGAATGGAATGCCTGGAATGTAAGTTTTGGAAGAAATCACTGTTATCTTGATACAAATGAAAGATAGTCAGTGGGCTCAGACAAATATTTAAGCAAGTACTGAAGTTTAACTAGCAATGTCAAAAAAAAAAAATCACAGACCTACACAAACAAACAAAATTCTGCTATAAATTGTGGGGCAGTCATTTGATTTCAATTTTTCTCCTGTCTGGATGAGCTGGAATTTTAGCTCCTAGGCTTCTTAGCCAGGTTTTCCACACAACACAGAAATGGCAGATTTGAGAAGAGAAATACTGATAATTTAAAGAAAAGGAACAAATATAATGAAACCAGGAAAATATCATTAGTGAAGCTCCACATTTCAATTCTTTCTTGAAATTCTTTCCACAATTTTGTTTTTTTTTTAAAAAAAAATTTAGCTTCTCATTAGTTATAGAGCTCATATCAGCTGCCACCAACTGAGAACCAATTTTCTTCCTGAAAGGTTCAGATACTACATTATTGTGAGGTAGTAAATGGCTTTTTGTGTAATTGTCAGTGAAAGCTGCAATGTCTCTATAAACTACAGTTTTTCCTAGTTGGGATTGGGGAGGAGGGAAAGGATGAAAGTAAAAATCTGAAATATAAGGCTCAAAAAGAAAGGACCACTGACATTACAGTGCCCCATAAGCCTTGGCTCTTAAATTTGTGTGATGCCACCATTTAATTATCTTTAATTGAAACATTAGTGTCTTTTCATGAGAATTTTTGATTCAAAAAGTAAATAACAATTGCATGTCTCCTCTGAGCCAAAATTTCTCACATAAAAACTTGTCAAGCTTAAACTGTGGTTGGAAATATTGATTACTACATTGTTCAGCAATGTTTTGTGCTATACATAATTTTAGATTCTGGAGATTTGTGTCTTTCCCCATAATCTTAATTTGTAGCAGTTTGTAAAAAATCCTAACTGAGGTTCCAGAAACCTGTCTGACCTGAGTAGAATAAATTTAAGATTTCTACAGTAATTTTGGTATTCTATTCTGTTTGAACTAATATGTTTAAAACAGCCCTAATGTAGGACAGAACCAATGGTGGGTTTCTACCAGTTCACCCCGGTTTCCACGAATCAGTAGCGGTGGCGGGGGAGGTTCCACCCACCCGCCCAGACATCATCACGGAGGGTCTGCTTTGCGTGCGCGTGCACACATGCATGCGGTCACAGTTGCGAACTGGTAGCAAAGGTAAGTGGAACCCACCACTGGGCAGAATACAACAACTTTCATACCCTTCCAATAAAAAACTAGATACATTCAAATCTGGATTTACTGCAAAGTGCCTATCCATGTGGCTGGCAGTATGGAAGACAGCAAGGATACCTTATGTCAGAAGCACTGACATCATAAAAATAAGATGGCATACTGCTCACTGTCACCTGGGTTGCTGTGTTGTTTTCTTTTCCTTTAATCTTATAAATTGAGATTGGAAAATAATGATTATATCAAGATTGTGTTTTCTCTTCAGATCTCTGCAACTGATAGTCTGTTGCTGACCTTTCTTGAGGTCAAAACTGGAAGATGGCAATGGCAAGCCTCTTCCATGTTGTTTTTAATAATAACAACAACAATAATAATAATAACAACAACAACAATGTGGACATTTCTATGGAATCTTCAGGAATCAAGCTTGATTGAAAGATTTTCCTTTTTTTCCCTCTTCTAAGTCTGATTGCTTTCAACAAGTAAGTTGCATTTTGACATCCAACAGCACTGTCTGTTCAGCATTCTGTTGTACACACTGTTCCCTACACAGAAATCAACAAAATTACTTTATTTCCAGCATTTATCTCTCTATCTTTTCAGTACACAGAGGGTGTCTGTCTAGAAATGTTCATTGAAAATCAAGGAGAAAAAGCATAGATTTATCCTATCCTGTCTGGCTGACTGTCTTCCTAAATTAATATGCTTTTTCTTAATTATCCTCAAAGAGAAAAAATAACCAAGCATATTATAAGAAAATGCAAAGACATAATAAGAATCATCCATTATTTTGGGTGCAGCATTACTTTTATTAAAACAGTTATTAAAATTAAAAATATTTTTTAAAAATTAAAAATATTTTTATGGAATACCATGTGGTTAGAAATTGTAGATAAGACAGATTTTCTGATTTGATATGAACATCAATATTTGACAGGAGCACATTCAGAAAAAGTTTGCAAATTTTCTGAATGTTGCAGTGATCAGCATAGGTACATGTATGTATGTATGTATGTACATGTGTATGTACAGTATATGTACATGTATGGTGTGTGTGTGTGAGAGAGAGAGAGAAAAAACAATAAATTTCTAAAAACTCAGAAGATTGGACTCTTAAATTGAGAAGACAGGGTAATGGGAAGGCATTTTAAAACCCTGGAAATCTTTACTTACAAAACTTATCCTGTTTTTAGAATTGAATTATAATTAAAATTACAATCAAAATAACTAAAATCAGACAGACCAATGCCAACATTGAAAATTAAGTTGAGAGTGCCACCTGCTGACAAAAGGAAATTATACAAGTCTAGGAATACTTATATGAAGGATTGTGAAAAGATCTACTGGGTTATATCTATCCCACGACTACTAGAGACTCAAATAGGAGAACACGGAAGTTATTTAATTAAAGTGACCCCTGAATGTTATGCTAGAATATTGAACCTGTAAAGGAGATGTAAAGAGGCTTTTGCTAATTCCTGGGACTATTTAAACGGAACTGATTGATTTCCTATGGGATATGAAGAACTGTGATCAATGTACTTCTTGAAGGGCAATTTTAGGTCTGAATAAATGGTTCTTGGACTACTGGATAAAAGTGGGATTTAAAAAAAAATGAGATGCTTCATAAGGAAGAAATGAGTGGAACTTTGAAGTAGGTGGTGTTGATTTTCCAAAGCACAAAGGATATCATGGAGAAAGGATTTAAGGACATTATGGAAAAAATGGAAAATATGTGGGATGATGAGTAAAGATCTAGACCAGTGATGGCGAACCTTTTAGACACCAAGTGCCCAAACTGCATGCACATGCATACCCAAACTGAAAGGTGCGCATGCGAACGCATGTGAGAACACATGTGCGAATGCGTGGACATACGTGCATGCACAGCAAAGGTGGCTGGTGGGAGGTGGGGCATCCCAACACTGGCAGCGTGGCAAGAGGTAAGGTCTTTTTCTTTTGTGAGCTTTTTTTTCGTCGTTTGCAGGGAAACAGAAGCTCACAAAAGAAATGCCACAGAGATCAGACCTGGGGCGATGGCACGCATGCCAGCAGAGAGGGCTTTCCGTGCCACCTCTGGTACGTGTGCCATACGTTTGCCATCACAGATCTAGACACTCAGAAAAGGGAGGAGCCAACAGAAGGAATGGAGGAAAAGACAGAACCAAAGAACCAGCGAACAAAAGAAGAAGACAAGGAGGAGATAATAATAAAAATAACAATGATTGATGAATTAAACCAGGGGGAAAATATTTTAAGAGAATTGAAAAGAGAATTGGAGATACAGGAAGATACTTTTGAATGGGAGATAGGGGTTTGGACAGATACTTTGGAAGCTAGGCAGTGGAAGGGGGTAGAGATGGGAGAAATACTTAGATTGAAACACTGAGTAATTAAATAATGAAAGAATATACTTTAATATAAACATGTGTTACTATCAGAATTATATAGATTTGATGATTGTAAAGAATATGATTAGGATAATTTTGTATGTCTAAATAATATTTATTTATTTATTTATTTATTTGTTTAAATTTCTATACCGCCCTTCTCCAAATAGGACTCAGGGCGGTGCACAGCCTAAGTAAAAACAAAGCATACAAAATTTAAAAAACAGTATTAAAATAATTAGATATTCTGGCCGTAAATTAAAACAACCCAATTTAAAACCAATTTAAAATTTAGCTCAAGCCAGCCCAGCTAGTTGAAATAAATAAAGGCAAAATAAATAAATAGGCAAAATATGCATATTGGGATTGGGATTAGAATTGTGTATTGAAACATTGAATAATGAAATAATGAATGATTGTATCTTAATACAAATAGATGTAAAGAGTGAAATATGGGAAGTAAATTAAAAATCAACAGGATTCAAAGCTCCAAAGTGGGTGAGAGATGTTGGATAGGTAGAAAACAAATTTTAATAAAAGGGTGACATGATTAGAAGTTAGAATAGATATAAAAATAAGAGAAAGGGGGAATATCAGTGTATACATTTTTACATAATAAAACAAAAGCAGTAACAAGAGCGAAGCATAGAAATTGAATGGCAGTATTATTAAGTATGATCAAATAATATTGTGAGTGGCATTAGATCAATATATAAAATATAATGGAATAATTAAACAATGATAACTACAACTTAATATAAATATGTATTATTATTAGAAATATATAAGTTGGTGGAATGTAATAACTATGATTAATTTTACTAGTTTTATTTGTATTAGAATGCATGACACCCAGGTGCCACACTGTTCACACACTGATATGTACAGTATATGTAAAATAAAATAAAAAACATTTTTAAAAAGATCATAAGCACAGTTGCAGTTTCACCTAGACACTGCTTCACTTACTGTAACAACCAAATGCTGGTCCCAATTATGGCTGCTAATGAGGACTGCTTTAATAACATTCTGTCATCCTGATGACGGGTTTTAGTGGGACTAGGGTAATTTAAGAAGCATAGATATTAGGATACAGTATATTATTCATATTTTCCACACATTTTAAGTAGGGTTGCATGTATGAGGGTTATGAACAGAGGTAGGTTTCAGCAGGTTCTGACCAGTTCTGGAGAACTGGTAGTAAAAATTCTAACTGGCACCACCCACATCTATTCTCTGCCTCCCAAATCCCAGCTGTTTGGGAGGAAATGGGGATTTTGCAGTATCCTTCCCCCAGAGTGGGATGGGAATGGAGATTTTACAGTATCCATGCCCACCAAACCACACCCACCAAGCCATGCCACGCCCACCAAGCCACACCCACAAAACCAGTAGTAAAAAAATTTGAAACCCACCACTGGTTAGGAAGTTAGCTTCTGCTGGAATTAGACCCAAGAAAAAAAGACCATAATTTTGCTCTCTGCTTTTAATCTTATATTACTATGAGTTTCCCTAAGTAATTTACCAGGAATTTCTTAGAGTATAAAGGTTGTGATCAGCCTGTAAACTTTATTATAAATAATATATATATATATATATAAATGTAAGAAAAATGTTAAAACTCTGGAAACTGTTCACCATTCAGAATAATTCATTTGCTCCTCCTGTCTGTTCCAATATATATTTACCATTGGCACAATATCACAGCAATTCTAATTAAGTACAGCAACAGGTACATATTTGAATGAGTAGATACATAAGAATGTTGTTGAAACAAGCTACTATATCTAAATTTTATGTCTATGAAAAGAAATGAGATTATTTTGAATGGTAATAACATTGTGTAAAGAATATTAATGTCAACGAGTTTACGCTATATTAATGTCAGCATGTCTACACTGCCTTTTTCTTAGCAACCAGTGGGTCGCTACTAAATATTATGCTTTCTGATTGTTTTTTCCTCAGGCAAAATATGCATGGAGATAATCTCTGTATTAGTAAGCAATAACAAGTAGCAAGAAAATCTAAATGGGAAAACAATAAGTCCATGTGTCCCTCAAACACAACCAAAAGGCCTGTTTCTATATCTGTACAATTTGGTCAGTTTGACCTTGACATCACAAATTGAGCTGCATTCACTGAGATGAACACATTGTGCATTGAGCAGGTTATCTGAAATATCCCTACTTAGGATTGGTGTGTGTAAGTTCACTGCTCAGTAAATTAGACCTGGTGGGGGAATTTTCTTAATTTTGCCAGAGAAAGGCAAAATTTTCCAACAATTAAACTGCTAATTGTTCAACATCTGCATTATCTTTATGCTGATACATTCTCAAAATCCTCGTATTAGCTTTGAGATTGCTCATTCTTTAAAATGTGTGTGTTAGTTTGTGAACTATTAATCCCAGCTCTTCAAAATGTATTTATCATCTTATATGCTTAATAACCAAAATAAATAAATGATTTAATAAACGTTGTTGTTTGGTTATTAATTACATTTTTAGAGATCTGGATCATATAAGCCCATTTAGTAACCATTGGTTTTCAAGGCCCAGTGTAATCAGCACCATAATAAGCCATCTTTCATTAAAATGTTCAATAATATATGGTGTTTCCCCCATTTCACAAACCAAAATGCTTTTGGTCTAGAGTCAGAAACTGGAAACCATGTAGTGGTTTCTAGAAAGTGCAAGTCACTCTCATGGAATAGTTCAACATTCCCAAAGTTCTCCACTTTGAAAAATGCTTCATTGAAACTAACTGCTTATCCATGATATAAGTCTGCTGGTGTCTTTGAAGTGGTGAATGCTTTCTTTGTTTTCTTTTGTTTACCCAATCAGAATACAGTATTGATCATCTGAAAAAACTGCATTTTATTTTCCATACTATTGAGATTCCTATGTCCAACCTCCCATCCTCAAAAGAAAAAATAGGCTGTGTAGGTAAAGTAGTTTTGCAGCCATAATAAAAATGGTTATTCAGGCAAATTGTCCAGTGACTGGAAACGAGATAACAGTCAGATCTACCACCAGGCAATTGGAGCCAAGAGCCAACTATATCATCCCAGCACTCCTTCACTATAGGATCTAAGTCCGCCAGGCTTAAAGTTGCCAAGGTTGGAGACCCCTGATCTAAACTGTCCACTAGGAATTATGTTGGGATAAGAAAGAAAACAATAATTTAACAGGACATTTGATTCATTCTTTTTAGTTTCCATTTTTATCATTTAATCCTATTGCGTAAACTGTTGTGGCCCGTACGCGGCCTGTGCGGCTGGTGGCTGATTCGGACAGTGAGGAGGCTGGTGTAGTGCTGTGCCAGCAGCCTGTGCAGCTGGCACTCAAGTTGTACAATGAGGCTGGAGAAGATGTGGTGCCAGAGGTGGGGATTCAGCCATGGCCTTCAGAACCTCCAGAAGCTCCCTTAAGTGAAGAGGATGAAGAGGAGGAGCCTCTTCTTGATGCACGGGCGCGCAGAGCTGCCAAAAGGCAGGAGTGGCTACTCAGGAAGAGGTCTCCTTGAGAGTAAGGCTTGGGGCTAATTGGCCACTCCCTTAGCCTATTTAAGGAGGAACGCCAACTGAAGCAATTTGCAGGGAACAACTTCGTTCACTCTCCTTCGTGCCTTGATCTTAGTTCTCTGCAAATTGCTTCTGGGCTTTCTGCCAACCATAGTAAAATTAAGATTATTTATTCTTTGGATTCTAGTAGGCTGTTACAAAAGTTAATTAACAGCCTTTGTTTGAAAAAAAAAAAACAGATTTAATTTAGTAAATTAAGGCAGAACATAAGCTGCCCAGAGTTACTTTGTGAGTGAAGTAGCGTACCAATTGATAAATGAATAAATAAACCAGATTTCAGGCTAGCAACAAGATGAAAGCAATGGTGTGCAGCTAAGCCCTCTGTACACAGGCAGGTATATTCACACTGCCTCAAGAATATGTGAAGCCCAGAGACAGAAAAGTATTGTATATAGCAAATGGGCCTTACAGGTAATCTTCAACTTATGACTATAACTGAGACCAAAATTTCTGTTGCTAAGCGAGACAGTTGTTAAGTTAATTTTGCCCCATTTTATGACCTTTCCTTACCATAGTTATTAAGTGAATCACTGCTGTTCTTAAAAGGCTTCTCCATTGACTTTGCTTGTCAAAAGATCACAAAGGGCCTGGGACACTGCAACCGTCATAAATATGAACCAGTTGACAAGCGTCTGAATTTTGATCATGTGACCATGGGGATGTTGCAGTGGTCATAAGTGTGATAACAGTCATAAGTCACTTTTTTTAGTGCCATTGTAACTTCAAATGATCACTAAATGAACTGTTGTAAGTTGAGGGCTACCTCTACTGATTTTTTACTTTTCCAGTCAATACACCATGTATTCCAAAATTCAGTCATTTTCTTGTCATCCTTTTTGTTCCATTCCAGTCCCTAATTCCTCCTCTATAAGTTACCGTATTTTTCAGAGTATAAGATGCACCTTTTTTCCCCCTAACAGGGGGTGAAAATTTAGGTCCGTCTTATACACCAAATGTTGCTCTGCCCACCCACTGGCCCCCACCCTTTGGCCTCTGCCTTGCAGCAGTTACCTCCTTGCAGCAAACAGCAAGAAGAAACAGCTCCTTTCAGCTTCAGCATAGCCTAATTAGCACAAGTTGATTGGATCGGCCACCCGACTCTCAGCTGTTTTGCTCTCAGTTGTTTTGCACAGGGGCTCTGCTGCTTGCTTCAAGGAGGTAAATTGCTGGAGCAGATTTTTTTTCCCTTGTGCTAATCAGTTTATGCTGAAAACAAAAATGAAAGTAAAGCAGGTTGTTTGATGTTTGCCGCAAAGAGGCAAAATTGCTCAGAGGCAGAGGCAGAGGCAGAGGCAGAGGCAGAGGAAGAGGCAGATTTCTTTTTTTTCTTTTCCTCACCAAAAAAGACAGGTGCATCTTATAGTCCGGAGTGTCTTATACTCCAAAAAATATGGTAAATGTTGTTGTGCATGCAATAAAATGTAGATTTTACACAAAGGAGATTAAGCTAAACAAGAGGAATTCTGACATTTGATAAGCTCTATAAATTTGGAGATATTTCCTTTTTTAAAAAATAGCTGAGCTGCACAGATTATATTGCCAGCAGTGGGATGTTGTCAGTTGTCATACTGACAATCTCATACCGGTATTACTGTACATTCTGAAAAACATATCCCCAGGTTCCAGGGTAGATTCCAGCTCATCTAACGTAGAATTGAAATAGCTACTGTAGTTTTACTATAATGAACTTCAAGTGTAATTTCATGTAATAGCAAGAATTCTGTTATAAACATTCCGTACGTCATGGTTTCTAAGAGGTAAGGTTGCTAATATATCCAATCAAAAGTGTCATGCATGTTGGATAAATAATGCCCCAATTGTGGCTGCATAAGCTTGCTACATTTACAAATGAGGTAGCAATAGCAATAGCGCTTAGACTTATATACTGCTTCACAGTGCTTTACAGCCCTCTCTAAGCGGTTTACAGAGCATATTGCTCCCAACAATCTGGGTCCTCTTTTTACTGACCTCGGAAGGATGGAAGGATGGAAGGCTGAGTCAATCTTGAGTCAGTGAGAATCAAACTGCTAAACTGCAAGCAGCCAGCAGTCAGAAGAAGTAGTTGCAGTACTGCATTCTAACCAATATGCCTCCACGGCTCATGAGAAATCCTATCTAGATCATACATTAAAATTGTATTGAATAATACATTTGTACCACTCAGCAAGAGAGATATGCACATAAATAGATAATCGGTGACATTAGATCTGTTGGTTATGGCTAAAATATAAAAATGGGATGAATAAAAGCATCCTCCACAAAGCATTATAAGGCATTTTGATTCTACATTTATTAGTTTATTTATTTATTTATTTATTAGTTTGATTTATATGCCGCCCTTCTCCGGAGACTCAGGGCGGCTTACCATGCATTGCATTAAACAATAGCCTTCATACTTTTGTATATACCTGCTTAGTAGGGCTTTCGGGCCCCCCTAAGTGATGTTCTTTTTTATACAAAGTCAGCTTATTGCCCCCACAATCCGAGTCCTCATTTTACCTACCTCGAAAGGATGGAAGGCTGAGTCAACCTTGAGCCTGGTGGGATTTGAACTTGCAGTAATTGCAGGCAGCTGGCAACTAAGTGCTACTTTAATAGCACTTAGTCCACTGCGCCACCCAGGCTCTTAAGCATAAAAATTGTTTTTCTCTATTGTCCTCAAACCAGCTCCTCCCATATTTTGTGACAAGAATAGAGTCCACATCTTTGGAAGAAGTATAACAAAGATGCTGGCAAGAGGAGGGAGCCAGTGTCATCCATCAGCAGGTTAACTAAATTGCCTAACTTCTAAAAGAGTCATCCCTGGAGGGATCAAGAGAAATGTATATTCAGGTCAAAATCATTGCACCAAGTTTTCCTTTGTCTGTGGAAAGGGAGGTGAAAAAGAAAGGTGAAGATGAAAATTGTTGTAGTGGAGAGTTGTTTCCATTGTTTTTTTCTCTTGTAATGACAGATATATTTCATTATTTTAGTGTTGGATTCAAAATGTTATTGTTGATAGAATTAAGATTTGGTTTGATTTGTATTGATACTGATAATGAAAGAAACTTAGGTGAGATGAACGGGGTAGAAATGTGATAAATAAATACAATTAATAACCAGTAGCTGGAATTTTAAATTGTATGTCCCCTTAGTTTGTAACCTGTGTTACTATTATTTTGTTGAGCTTGTTTGGTAGGTTGCTGGCATTTCCTTATAGTACATATTCACAAATCAACTGGAATTATTATCCATAAAAACCTCTTGTGTGGTATTATGTTTCCTTCTTATTTATTGTGCAATATGAAAAAACCTGCCAAAGCAGAGGGGTGTGTATATATGTATGCTCTGGAGGGTAGAAAATTGTCAGATGAATTTTTTATTTTAACCAAAATATTGGGATAAACTTCACCAATGCAGTTCACCAATGTTTTACTGCTTCATATATTGTTTAGCTAACCCAGTGTGATACCTTTTGTTTTCCCCCACAACAAAAAAGGAAATGCATATCATTCTAGAACTAATAAAAGATAGATAGATATATTTAGGAGTAGCATATGATAAACTATGAAAATTGTATTTTATGTGTGTATAATTACCTTAATTAAGCAATTGCATACAAAACTTAATAACAAATAGTCATAGGAAATCTGTAGGATTCTCTGGGTAATACTAGAAGAAGCCTTTATCCTGTTTATAGGCAAAAGAAAAGATAATCTGCATTCACAATAAAATCGATATCTATCTTGGGCATGGTTAACCCACAAGAATAAAGATTATATTTTTCCAAAGCTGAGAATCAGGCATGTTTTACTGCATCTCAGGAACCATTTTTAAAGAAATGTTTCCTGTGTACTCTAGGTTCCTGTTGATGCAAAGGCCATGAGAGACAACAACAGAGATATGGGGCAAATACTTCTAAGCTCAATTCTCCATGTGGTATTTGAGCACATGGAGAATAATTTCTGAAGGTCTGTTGCGTGTATAATGAGTCGTGGCATTAGGAGAAAAATCATGGTTCAATCATTTTTTTATACAGAGACATTTCTTAACTAAATAAAGGAGGTTTGAGGAATTGCTGATTTCTGTTGTGGCCCACCGGCAGCCAGTGGAACTGGGAGCAGAGTCAGACAGTGAGGAGGTTGGGGAGGAACATGGGCCAGTCCTGGGGACTGGGGAAAGCTCGGACGAGGGCTCTGAGTCGGAGGCAGAGAGGGACATAGACAGCCATGAGGCAGAGGAACAGCTGGAGCCCGTTCCCAGTGTGTGCATGCGCAGAGCTGCCAGAAGACAAGAACAACTCAGAAAGCAGGGTCGACTTGTGAGTAAAGCCACACCTTGTAGATGATTGGCCCCTCCCATAGGAAACAAAAGAGGAGCGAATGGGGAGGGGGCTTTTGCAGGAAACAATTCATTTGTTCATTTGGTAGTTTCAAGAGTAGAAAGTTCTGTTCGTGATTCTAAGACACTCTATGCCAAGTTTTGCCTTACTCTGCATTTGGAAACAAGTAACGTGGCAGCTTGCCAAGCGAGATAAAGTGTGTTGATAAATATTCCTTTGAAAAACTGTTTGGACAAACCTTGCTGACTGTGAATGAAAGGAATTCACAGTTGTGTAAATAAAAGAGGTTTTGCCAGGACCAATTCCTGTTTCCTGCTTTTTAAGTGAGCCTAGGTCAGAACAGTTTCTTTTTTTCTCTCTCTCTTGTAAATCAAAGTCCATTTATTTATGTTACAAAGGTTACAGCCTTGGGAATATACACTTAATGATTCATCATGGCATTACAAGGAGATGATGGTGAAGCAATTAAAGTTAATAAGGCTGGATACATTGATTTTTACATTAAATAGGCAAACAAAAACAGAGCACAATATGCATTACTGTAATTATCCTTTTGTTGTTCATTTAAAAAAGTAAATTAAAGAAGATTTTTTGAAATTTAAAATTTATTTTGTTAAGAATTGAAAGGAACTCACTTGATATTATAAAACCTGTCAATCCAAAGGTTCTTAATAGTTGAAAAGAGGCTAAGAAGCAATTTCTGAAAATGATTAAGAAATGAGGTGCAGTGAATTTTATGTCCATGTAGGCTGGATTATGGTTGTGAATGTCAACCCTGAAACTGACCTGACCAAAGCCATCTTGAGGCTTCAGTGCTGCCATACTGGAGTGAGGGATAGGGAGGGGGAATTAGAGATAGCTAGGGTTGTGTAGTCAAAATAAAATACTTTCTCCTGATTTTGCTTTCAATGGATCTATTACTTGGAACCCTGACAGTTGAGCTTGATTAAAATCCCACATCTCCCAGCCACTCAAGTCATTAGCTAACTGCAAAATTTAGGTCCTGTAGTCTACTCATGAAGAGCAGCTGTCCAGAGTGCAACTGGATGATCTCACAATTTCTCCTTTTTCTGGAGAGATTTTCCTAGCAAGAATTCCCTGTCTGACCACTGATTTCCACTGCAATATCCATTCCCCTTCTTCTGGGACATCCAGTTTACCATGGATCATCACTGGAAGTCCAGCAATTACTGGTTTCCCAATGCAATGAATGTGTAATTTTTATTCACATACATCACAGGATTGAAAACTTCACTACAGTTAAAATTTCCCCCCACATAACATGGAGCATCCATTTTTGTTTTGAAGCCTCACTGAGCTTTTGACATAAACAATAACTACAATCTTCTCTCCTCTCCTCCTTTCTCCTGATGAATTAGGGAATTAACTTCTAGCACTGCTTTCAAGGAACCTCATGTCATTACTCTTGCATACACCTTAATATATTTATCTGATTTATATGGATGTAGTGTTGCTGATTGTTCCTGAAATAAGACTTAATATGTGTAGGTTCCTAGTTCAGAGTCACTGACCATCCAATTGGGGATCAGTTTAATTATACATACATCCGATACAGGAAATACTTTACGTTAGTTCAGTAAAGGGATTTTTGGAGCTTCCATCAAGTCTTTCAAAAGTCACATCTGATTATTTTCAAGACCATGTCTACTTTGCAGGGTGCATTCATTCTCCAGTCAATATTGCTTTTACAAAATGTAGGACAAACATGATTGTTTATTTGTTTAAAGAATTTATATGCTCTCCACCTTGATCCAATGACTTTCAGTGGCTAATAATGAATACAATATAAAGCAATATAAATAAACAATAATACATTTTAACTGAGGCTCCTAATAAGTCATCTCACATCATATTAACACAAGATATACTGGGCTCTTCTGACATCCAACCTCAGCATCTGATAGAAAGAACAAAACATGGCCTTCTAGAAGGCTAACAGAGTTGAAGCATCTGAATCTCATGGCAGAGAAAATAGATCAACTTACTTGTCAGAAAATTAATCTTTGTATAGAAAAATATATGTGAATACTTATTTTAGGTGTAGTTGAAATGTGGCTTAAAAGCAAAATAAAATAATTGCTGTTAATAATGAACCTATTCAGGTTATGTAGGAAGGTGAATATCTCTAGTAATGATATGTCCTCAATGATGTTTATTTTTCAGAAGCATCTCATGAAGCATAAATATGCATAAAGCTAATATAGAGAGAGACATATATAATCATGTTTATGAAGCAGTCTGAGTTATGGCTGGCAATATACCTGAAACTAAGAGAAAAACCAGCTTGATAGATTTATATATATGTTTTCTGAGGTTTTCGCGGGTGTTTGTATGTAGGTCTTTGGTTATTCGGGTTTTCTCCGGCGTAAAATTGGAGGTTTCTTGGCAACGTTTCGACAAAGTCTCATTCATCATCTTCAGGCTGGTGTTCTCGGCTTCGTGCTTCTAGGAGCAACATGTGTGATCGCAGCTGTTTCTTCTTTTTAACTGCCAGTTGGGGTGTGAACTGATTGGGTGGGAGCTTGGCTGTGTTCTGATTGGACAGAGGTGTGTTCTGATTGGTTGGGGGTTTGGCTGTGCTCTGATTGGATGGGGGGTTGGCTGTGCTTTGACTGACTGGGTGTGTGTTCTGTTTAGGTGGGGGCTTGGTTGTGCTCGGGTCAGTCTGAGTAGCAGGGGGATTTGAGCTGGTGAGCTGTGTTGCTGTTGTTTGGCTTCGTGTTCGTGGCCGTGCTATCTCTTCATGGTGGGTGTCAGTCTGCTTCATGTATGGATTGGAGAGGTTTAAGGTGGCTAATGATGCAGCTGTGGTCTGGCTTCTGGTCCGGGGTCGTGCCTCATTATCAGTGTGGGTTCGAGTCTGCTTTCTGCATGGATGTGTGGTGGCTACATCCTGTGTGGCTCTCGTGAGTGTGGGTCTGGTGTCATTCTTTGTGTTAGGGACTCGTTTCTCAATAAGGGCGGGTTTCCAAATGGCTGGTAGGCGGAAGGTATCATCTCGTTTATTCATGCTGTGTGGACGTTTTTCTATCTCGATGGCTTCTCTGATTATTCTGTTGACTGAGTTCTTGTGTTCTTCAATGCGTGCACTTATTCTTCTGTTGGTTTGTCCGATGTATGTGGTGGGGCAGGCGGTGCATGGGATTTCATATACTCCTTGATTTCTAACTCAATTTTGTCTTTGGGGTTTCTTAGGATGGTGGATATTTTTCGGTTTGTGCAGAATGCTGTCTTGATGTTGTGTTTGTGGAGGATCTTGCTGATTCTGTCTGTGGTGCCTTTTATGTATGGGAGGAGGACTTTGCCGTTTTCTTGTTCACTGTCTTGGATTTTAGTGGGGGATTCTTTTTGGATTAGGTTGGTAATCTTATTTCTTTGGAAGCCATTGGATGTTAGTACGTTAGTGAGGGTGTGTAGTTCAGTTTTTAGGTGTTGTTCATCAGCTAAGCATTTTGTTCTGGAGATGAGTGTCTTGGCTACGGAGTTGATCTGTGCTGGGTGGTGGTGTGAGAGTGCGTGCAGATAGCGGTTTGTGTGTGTTTTCTTCTGGTAGATGGTGTGTCCTAGGGAGCCATTGGATTTTTTGTAGACTAAGATATCCAGGAAGGGAAGTTGGTTGTTCGCTTCTGTTTCCATAGTAAACTGTATTTTGGGGTGTAGGCTGTTGAGGTGTGTGAGGAAGTTGTCCAGTTTTTCTTTCCCATGTGGCCAGATTATGAAGGTGTCATCTACATATCTGAGCCAGAGTTTGGGTTTGTGATCAGATTTTTCTAGAGCTTGGGTTTCAAAGTGTTCCATGTAGAGGTTAGCAATGACAGGTGAGAGGGGTGATCCCATGGGTGCTCCTTCTATTTGTTTGTATTTTTGTCCATTATAGATGAAGTATGTGTTGGATAGGCAGTGGTTGGTCAGATCTAGGATGTGCTTGGGGGGGTTATATTTGTTTTGGATAGCTGTTAAGGCTTCTTTGATTGGCACTTGGGTGAAGAGGGATATGACGTCGAAGCTCACGAGTAGGTCACTGGGCTGTAAGTTTTGTTTCTTTATGATCTCTATGAATTGGAATGAGTTTTTTACATGTGAGTTGATGGATTCTGCATAGGGCTGTAGTTGTTTGGCGAGAAATTTGGCTAGGTTTTGTAGAGGTGAGCCTATGGAGCTGACTATGGGTCTAAGTGGGGTTCCTTCTTTGTGTATCTTGGGGAGACCATAGAGTTTAGGATATCTGGATGATTTCTCTCTGGGAATGATTCTTTGCTGGATCTCTTCGCTGATGGGGGAGGCTTTTATTTTGGATCTAGTGGTTTTTTCCAGATAGGTGGTGGGATCTGTGTTTAAGGGTTTGTATGTGGAGTCTTGGAGTAGGTTGGTTAATTTGGTTTGGTAGTCAGATGTGTTCATAACCACCGTGGCGTTTCCCTTGTCTGCTGGTAGGATTATTATGCTAGTGTCTTTTTTCAGGTTAAGTAGTGCTGTCTGTTCCTCTTTGGGTAAGTTGCTTTTGGGAGGCTTGCTGGTGCAGAGGATGTTGGTGATTTCGAGTCTGATTCTGTTAGATTCTGTTTAGTCTACAAAAAATCCAATGGCTCCCTAGGACACACCATCTATCAGAAGAAAACACACACAAACCTCTATCTGCACGCACTCTCACACCACCACCCAGCACAGATCAACTTCGTAGCCAAGACACTCATCTCCAGAACAAAATGCTCAGCTGATGAACAACACCTCAAAACCAAACTACACACCCTCACTAATGTACTAACATCCAATGGATTCCAAAGAAATAAGATTACCAACCTAATCCAAAAAGAAACCTGTTAAGGTTATTGTTGTTGTGTTACCAACCAGCAGAGTAGATTGCACAGTGAAACGTTGCTGAGAGCAATGAATAAGAGATATGCAAACTGGTTTATCAAAAGCTTACTTTATAGTAGAAAAACAGTCTCATAGTCTTTAAACAAATTCCAAGTCTTTGCCAGTAAATCAGTCCAATAGTTACAGAATCTTCTTACTCAACAAACAGTAGTTCACAAACCACGATGGTTGCAGATCCATCAAACGATGATTACAGATATCACCTCCTCTCAATGGTAGCTTATCATCACAGCTTCATACACAATGGCAGCATAGCATTGCAGCTTCCTCATCAACAGTAGATCATAGCAGCAACTGAACACGTTACAGAAGCTTTGCTTAAATATTCTCACAACCAGTAATTATGTGATTACAGCATGACTCAGCATTAAAGCCACATAATACATATACAGCCTAAAGTTACAGTACACTTATATTGCCTGTACAACATAGTTAGGCTCAAGCCATATCCTAACATTCTCCCCTTTGGACAGGTCAATATATACAGTCTAGATTCTTAATCCATAGCTTTCACAACACGTTCTATGTTTTATAGCACCTTGCGCTTTGGTAAAATTATCAGCTATATTGTCTTCTGACATACAATATTCCAACTTAACCATGTTGCTTTGGATACACTGATGAACATTCAGATACCTAATGTCAGTATACTTAGATCTAGTTTTAACTGCTAAATTTGTTGCCATTTTTATAGCAGCTTGGTTGTCCTCATGTATTACAATTGGATAATCCATATTTAAACCAATATCCATCATTAGTTGTTTATAATAAATCAGATCAGTACAAACTAGTGACAAACATGAGAATTCTGCCTCCATAGTCGAAAGACTAATATGTTTTTGACGAATTGATTTCCAGCCAATCAAACAATTGCCTAACATGATAGCTATACCTGATGTGGACTTTCTGGTGGTCACATCAGTAGCAAAACTGGCATCAGCATATGCACTCAATACTAAATCATTGTTAGGTTCTAGATACAATGCATAATGCATCATCATTTTCAGATATCTTAATATACGCTTTGCGGCCTGCCAATGCCTATCAGTTGGCTCTGCATTATATCTCGCTAATTGGTTTACTCCAAATGAAATATCGGGTCTTGACCAATTGCTTATATAAGATAGACTACCTATAAGAGACTGATAGAGTTCCTTACTAAATTTAGGACTTTGGATTTCACCTTGTTGAAAATCCTGTGCCATAGGCGTTCTAGCTGGCTTACATAGCTCCATGCCATAACGTTTCAACATTTGACTTATTTTGCTAGATTGAGATATTTTATAACCTCTAGCTGTTTGGTTGATATCTAAACCTAAATAATGCCTAATATTTCTCAAATTTCTGATCTTAAATTTGGTTTGTAACTGTTTAACAATATCTATGGCTTCCTTATCAGTTTTAGTTATTATGGCTATATCATCTGTAAACAATAACAAAAATGATACTACGCCATTATTTACTCTTTTAAAGAGACACTTATCCGCCACACCTTCATGAAAACCTATCTTATTTAGCTCTTTCACTATACATTGGTTCCATTCAAACCCTGATTGTCTCAAACCATAAAGGCTTTTATTTAACTTCCAACAATCAGTGTGGTTTTGTGTTTCAACTCCTAAAGGCTTCCTCATATAGATGGTGTGTCTCAATGGAGCATGCAAGTATGCTGTCTCTACATCTATATGGTTAATACTATATTTATGCTTAGCCGCCCACACTAGCATTGTTCTTAAAGTACTAGCTCGTAAACTAGGAGCAAAAACCTCATCGAAATCCTGTTTGGTCTGAGAAAAACCTTGAGCTACAAGGCGAGCTTTATGGGTAACTGTCCCATCTATGCTTTTCTTAATCTTGTAAACCCATCTACAACCTATTAATTTCTCACCAGGTGGCAATTTCACAGTTTCATAAACACCTAACTTGGTTAAAGAATTAATTTCCTTACTCATTGCCTCCTTCCAAGCATTCTGCTCCTTTTCAGGATAAAGCTTAATCTCTTCATACCTTGAAGGTTCAATATTCACTTGGCAAACTACGGTTGCTTTATAACGATCAGGTGGATGCCTTTCCCTAGTAGTTCTCCTAGGTAATACAGGACTTACAGCAGATTGCTCATCTGACTCCTCCCCTAAAACTGCATCCTCTAAACCTACTTCCTGTTCTTCCTCCTTGACAGAGAATTTTACATTATCTAAATCCTCAGGAATATCATCAGGAATATGATGCTTTATACTAACAGTATTATCATGTCTATAATCTGCACGCTCTAGTTTATCCCATCCTTCGTGCTCTAGAAATGTAGCACTTGCACTACAGTAAACACTAGTAGTTCCCTGTGCCCAAAATCTAAAAGATCTATGATTTGATTCATAGCCAACGAAAAACATTTTTCTGACTCTCTGTTGATCCTTTCTCCTTAAACTAGATGGAATATGTACCCAAGCTGGGGTTCCAAATGTGTGTAAGTAACTAAGATTTGGTTTCCTCCCATGCCATAAGGTGAATGGTATTTCTCCTGTAGAGGAATGAACCACTTTGTTTAACACATGGTTAGCACACATAACAGCCTCACCCCATAAATTTTCAGGCAAACCAGAATCTGCCAACATTGTTCTAGTCATGGCTTGTAATGTCTGACCTCGTCTTTCAATAAACGAATTGTGTTCTGGTCTGTACGGAGCAGACCGTTTATGCTGGATCCCTGCATCCTGCAAAAACTTTTCTAATCTTTGGTTGGTAAATTCTGTACCATTATCAGTCACTAAGCATTTAACCTTAAATTTCTGTTTCCTTTCCACAAAACGTAGCCAGTTGTTAATATGCTGGAATGTTTCACATTTTGTTTTCATAAGATAACAGAATCCATATCTTGAATAATGGTCTACTATGCTCAGAATATAGCAGGCACCTCCTATGCTAGGTTTCTTGGGTCCAATTAGGTCTATAAACACTACCTCTAATGGATTGTTTGTTTTAAAACCATTAACACGGTTTGCTGGTGTAACCCTACTTTTTTGCTGACTACAGGCATTGCAATTTAGATATTTACTACATGCTTGTAGTTTTATCCCTTCAGATAACTGAACTGTTTTCTTTAACATCCTGAAATTTAAATGCCCAAGAACGAGAACACCAGCCTGAAGATGACGAATGAGACTTCGTCGAAACGTTGCCAAGAAACCTCCAATTTTACGCCGGAGAAAACCCAAATAACCAAATACAATGACAATATAAAATGTCATGACTTTATCTTTTGCTTTCCCACAAATAATCTTGTTGCTAGCAGATGGAAAGAGGTTCCCTGCCTTTCCATTTTATGAGTATTCTTCCTTTCTTTTTTTTTTCTCTCTCTCCCTCTTGAGTGCCACATCCTGACTTGAGGTCTTTCATATGTCTCTGATTTAACTCTTTATTTAGCCCCAAAGCTAATCTTTCTCTCTTTCTAACATGCCCACTGTTTTATTTTAATTTAACAGCTTTTTCATTCTGCTTTGACTTCTTCAACTCTCTTTCAACTTACTGGGTTGCATTTAAAAATACATGGAAGAGACCAGTTTATCTCTACGTTCCAATCAAATTTAAGATAAACACGATATACGGTACATTAATGAAACTTTGCACATAATCATTTTTCTTTTAAATTTTTTACCAGTACCTTGAATTCTGTTTAGAATTCAAAAGCTTTCTTCCATCTAGGTCACTAGTAGACACTGCTGTCTTATCTTTTACCTGCACTAGTTTGTGTATTCTGAATTTCTTTTTGTTTAAGACACCAAATATTAAGCTATTCAAAATACAGGTCTTCATGGTAATTTTCAAAGATGTTGCTCAGGTTTTGTCAGGAAAGCTCATTGCATACTGTATATCTAACAGATCAAACCACTAACATTAATTTACTACTTTGTCCACAGTCATATTTGTGTGAAGAAGATAGCTTTTCCAGAAATACTAAAGGTGTACTAATTTTTAAATGTGATTATGTTTTTATCTAGAGCAAAACTAAATTTTGCCTTAACTAATTAGATATTCTTTCCTCAGAGGGTCAAAATTGGAAGATAACTGCATCTGTTTTGCAAGATGGTAGTAAACAATTCTTAGGCTAAACTGAATCAATGGACTTTCCTTAACAAAAATAAATAGCTTCTTCAGATCCAATTGGATGATGCCAGATGGAATATATTAGTAAAATTTCATCAGAGTCACAATTCTTTATATTCATGGATATATCCAGCCTTTTTTTCCCATGATGGAGCTCTTCTGTTTTTTTTCTTCAAAGAAGATGGAAATAATGTGTCCTTAAATGATACACTGGATGTTAAGATAGAAAAAAATATTGCTGGTCTATGATTATTTTTCATTCTTTTGCAAAAAAATAAAACTCTTTGGAGCAGGTTAAACATCAATAAGGTTAGGCAACAGCCATCTAGAAAAGACAGCCTCTTTCTTTTATGTACTCATTTCTCAATCACCTAAAGACAAATTAAGAATAACCATTAGAAATTAATGAAAAGGAGAGAAAATTCCTTTGGTGATGTCACCTGCATGAATTTGGAAAGACAGCTTTCTTATCCAGATATATTCCACCAGCATATAGAATAGGAGGAGTAAATTAGTTAAAAAGAGGTCCGGTGAAATTATATAACATAATCCCTGAAGTACCATTTTATGAAAAAAGCAATCATAACATCAAAATTACATTGACCCAATATCTAGCCCAGATACCTTATTCATCAGTAATAACAGTCAGCAATATCAAAATCAGCTGACATTATTTTTCTCTTGTTAAGGTAAAATAAATTATACTAAAAAAGTGGGAGAAAAGTGGGAAGTTTAAATAGTCAATTAAGTATCAACAACTGAAGGTAATAACATCATGGTGAGATAGATGGCAAACAAATTTAATCATCATCATCATCATCAAGCATCTACCACATAACACCCCAGACTTAACAATTGCCAATAAGAAAGACAAAAAAAGTAAAATTCTCCTGGGAATTTTGAAAACTGAATATGCAAAAAAGAAAAAGTATTTAATTATACATATTCTGACAGCCGCTAGAATTTCCTTTGCCCAGTATTGGAAAGAAAAACAAATACCACCTCAAGAACATGTTATTGGAAAAATATTGGAGTGCGCCGAAATGAACAAATTGACTTCAGAAATTAATGACAGAGAAGATTCAGAATTTTATAGCGTGTGGGACATGTGGTACGAATGGATGGGGGAAAGAAATAAAGAAGGTAATAGAGATTAAATTTTAACTAATTAACAAAATCTATATGAATAGTATTAGATTTAGTCTTAGGGAGTTGAGCACTATTATTTTTAAGTGTTTGAAATTAAATCTAGCTTCAAGAAACAATATCAACAAAAGACAAGCAATAATGTATGTAGATGTATATATGTATATAACTGCACCAATGAACCGAAAATGTACCGATTGTATCACTATATGTTATAATAAAATCAAATTTAAAAAAAAAAAAAAAAGAAAGACAAAAAAAGTCTTGATAGTGGATGTGAGACAGGAAAATAGAAAAAGAACTGGAGAGGATAACAAAATACAAAGATTTACAAGTAGAAACAGAAGAACTGTGGCAAAAGCAACCAAAGGTAGTATCAATAGGCACCTTGAGTGCAATCCCAAAGCATTAAACATTGGGCCAGATTGTGCTTTGGTCACCATTTATATTAACTTTGACGTCTATGTTCGATGCAAGAAAGCAGGCTTTATGTTTCAATGTTTCAGGGTTTTTTTCAGAAAACAAAATTTAAAAATCCAATCTGGTATTTTTGTTTAAATTCTTCAGCACTAATAAAAATAGTTTGTTTTTCTTGATTAGAAAGGTATAAAAGGCTGTTTTAGAATAAAGAATGTATATATATTGTTAATATTTGGTTATATTAATAACCAAATATCTTGTATAATTAATTTTCTTTTTCTAATTGAATTAACATAATACAAGCAAACCTCACTATTAATGATATTATATGTCTAATAGCTGTGATAATAAAAGAGACAAAATGAAAAAGGAGTCAAAAACTGTCATAAATGTAACAATTTGAAAAAAAAAGAATATTGCATTGCTTGAAACCAATACTACAGATAGCTGCAGATTTCTCCTTACAGTGTTGTATAAACATTTTTTCAGCCAGCACCACCCAAAAAACAAATCCAGTCCTTGATGTCTTCATAGGTTTCAAATACAGTATTGGGAATGCAGCCAATACTTTTATAAACATCAATCAATCATAATAATGTGCTGATAATGTTCTAACTCCAACTTGCAGCTCCCATAGCAAGATAATTGTTCTCTGACATTTCCAATACACCCAAAGCATTTTTTTGTTTTTGCATTAACTTAATCTTGAGATCATACAAAACAAATTTCACACTGTTTAAAGAGAGACTAAATTGATTTACCAAGGAGACATTTGATTTCTTTTCCAAAGGTTGCATAAATAACAAATATTCATTTTATCAGCTTTAAGATATGGATTGAGAAGCCACAGTTAATTCTTCGGAAAATTCAACAGCTGTGGAACTTCAGAAACAGCACCATCAAACAGACTGAATAAGAAGTGTTTAAACTGAATAAACTGCCAAGAAGGATAAGGTATATTGAACTCATTGTTTAATTCTGTAAAAGTTTTTGAAGTGATTTTGTTAGAACTGAGTTGATCTCAAAGGCCAAGTTTTATCTCCAAGATATATTTAGATCTGTTTCTAAACTAAAAAGCTAAATTCTGAATTTCCTTAGCCAGTTAACTAAAGGTAGAATAACTGCCCAGTAATAAACCTGAAACTACATAAAGTTAAGTCATTCCTTTTTTCCTAGTCTTACTTCTTAACCACTACATTGCACTAGAATCTGAATGCTTATGTCTTAGATGGTGTGCTTTTACTCTTTGAGTGTTTTACCATATTTGTACTGTCACATTTCTTGGAAGTGAGTAAGCTTTTATCTTTATAATTTTAGTTTATTTAGTTTTAGTTTATTTTATTTTGTCAAGCATATATAAGATAACAGGTAAAAGTTTAACATAATTTGAATACATGAAAAGAGTAAGTAAAAAGGAATATTAGGACAGGGACAGTAGGCACGCTGGTGCACTTATGCACGCCCCTTACAGACCTCTTAGGAATGGGGTGAGGTCAACAGTAGACAGTTTAAAGTTAAAGTTTTGGGGGTTTGGGGAAGAAACTACAGAGTCAGGTAGTGCATTCCAGGCATTGACCACTCTGTTACTGAAGTCATATTTTCTGCAATCGAGTTTGGAAAGGTTTACCTTGAGTTTGTATCTATTATTTGCTCATGTATTGTTGTGGTTGAAGCTGAAGTAGTCATTGACAGGAAGTACATCAAAAGTCGGTCAGAACTGCCCAGGGTTTTCAGAAACAAACAATGAAAGAAACAAACAAAAAATCAGTTAAATATTCCCCTGTGCATTTCTATGGAGTTGACAGCAGCTCAGACTACATCTGATAGTTTCACTGCTAAACTTTCTCTACTCTGGCGGCATAATCCAGATTGGAGATACTGTTAAAAGATTGGAAAGACATGCTCTGTACTTTTCCTATCTTATTTATACAGCCCATGTATAAATTATCTTAAACTCAAGTTTGACTTTTGCCAACTTTATAGGACATCAATGTTTTTTTCTAGACAGCTGTATGGAAATGATTTGCCATTATCTTCTCCTGGAATGTTTTTCTGTATCTCCAATCTAATCTATATACTGTATCTCCTGGTTCCTGAGGGTTTTCAACGAAGTATTAATCTGGCCCAAACCTGCTTAACTTCTGAGCCCAGAGATGTTTGGGTAGGTGCTGGCATCTGTTTATGTTACTGAATATATTACTGAAATTTGTAAATTATTTTTACACAGCAGATTAGAACAGTTGAAAGTGCAGTGCACTGATTTATTGATTCTACCTTTATATATATATTACATTTCACTGGAACAAAGGAAAGTGATTATTTTAAAAATAAAAACCAAAGGTCTTCTACAAGCTTGATTAGTTACATAGTGTGTTGGAGAATACCCCAATTGACTCCATTAATTAGGAGCGAGGCTACTGTTTCAGAAAGTAAAAGAAAGTCCATTTTACAGACACCATGCTAAACTGTGTAGCCACTGTGTAGAAATAAATTCTACTAACTCATGGGGTAGCAGCAAGCTATACACCACCTTAAGGTTTTCTCTCATTATTAAATTCAAATCAAGAGAAGTTGAGGCCTACAGAAGCTTGTATACAAAATTTTCCTTTCTAACTCCTTATTGTAGTCTTTGCATCATTTAAAATGTTCCTTCTGAGAGTCTGTCCTTTCTGTACTTTGATATGCAGAGGAAAGTCAAAGAGGGGGATTTTGGTCAAAATTATGATAGCTAGTTTGTTGCAGAGGTTTGTTTGAAACAGATTCAATCCATATCATTTCCTGTTAGTCATATCTGAAATCCCAGAGAGCTATCACCAATTAATATTAACTGCTTTTGGTTTAATGGATCAAAGGCTTCAGTTGGATACAACTTCATATCTTCTTTTGTTCTGGCTATGAACATCATATTCAACAAACCATTATACATTTTTAATTTATTAACAAATATGCAATCAATTAATTATTCTTAAGTACCATGCATTCAACAAGATAAAACTTTACACTAGCCAAAATCTTCAGAATTTGATACAGATTACTATGTATTATTTTCATCCAATTAGGTCCTTCTGTTCCATAAAGTAAATAGCATTAATTTATTCAAGTTTAATAAAAAATAATATCCATTAAGGCTTAAGGAGATTTTACATAAATGTAAAATGTAGACACCAGATAAATATTTAGTGTCAAGCTGAATTTTGACAAGGAAGTACTGCGATTTAAATTTGGCCATCTGCTCCTGTGGGATGTGTTAAAAGACAGATGAAACAAAAATCTGAATTAATTAACTTTTTTCTTTTTTCAAAACATGTGTCTCAATTAATCATCTCAGAAAAGAATAGTTATTTTTTTTCTCATACGATACTTTCTTCATCTTATTCTACTTTTTGTAAAATGTTGATTTACCTGTGACATCAAGCATTGATGTTAACTTGTATTGGGATTCTTCAGGCAAACCTGAAATAAATACTATTTCACTATAATATTTTATCAAAGTGACCTTAGGTCTAAATTTACAAAAATCTAGAAAGAAAATTAAGGGATGTAATTATTCAAGAAGTGGTAAGTATTCTTAGATCTTTTTAATAGATTTGGGATTGTTTTAACTGTGAAAATGTGGAACTAAAATTTATAAGTACAGGAAAACAAATGAATCATAAAGATATAGCTTTTGCCAAATTCTCTCTCTCTCATAACAACTAGAACCTGATTAGGACATGGCATTACCCTGCTTTGAATTTTTCAAATGTAAATGTAAAACATATAATATTACATTAAGTAAAAATAAATGAACAGGTACATTGTAGTTTGGAAATGTAGATAAAATGTGAACCTGAATGTGGTACACATTACAAGAAATACATACTAAATAAGAACACCTTTCCACAGAAACTTTCATTTTAAAAAAATTAAAAAATCAAATTGATATCAAAACTGAAAAGAGAAATAAATGAGAAACTGGGGCAACTTAAAAGATATGGATACATCAATCCCACAGTGTTTTTTTCTGCTGTATAATCCTAATTTTATGAAAACTGTGATAGTCATGAGGGGGAAAAAAATCCTGCTTTTGCTTTCTCTGCTTCCATTTTTATAAGGCACTTGAGATCAAAGATTTCCAATTTAAAAAGCTAACCGTCCCTGAAATTTGTGAAGTTAAAATGCTATGTTAAAGCATAAATGGATACAGAAATCATGTGATATATCTTCTGCTCTCTCACCTAGGTAATGCAGTACATAAACAGTCCATTAGGACAGTTTTAAAAAGAAGATATAGTATCTTCAGTCATAATTGACATAATTGACACTTCTAGAGTGAACTGGGTTCCTGTGAGAAAAGATGGCATTACATTTCCTTTCTAACAGTAATTGTTATCTACTTGCAAATACAGGGCAGTGTATGATAATTACATTGTGATAATGTGTCATACAATGTATGATAATTATATTGTGATAATTTGCTTTTCTGTATAAACCATGTAGAGAAAGAGAGGAGGGGAGGGGTGGAGAGGAGAGGAGAGGAGAGGAGAGGAGAGGAAAGGAAAGGAAAGGAAAGGAAAGGAAAGGAAAGGAAAGGATAATTTTCAAGAACTATTGCAATCCTTACATGCATTTAAACAGGATTGAAAATCCATTTTTGCCATAATAACAAAAACAGCATAAATCAGAGATTTTGGATTAAGCAATGACATAATCATATTACTTCTGAGTTCTAACATGAACCATCTGTCCCCCCGCCCATCCCGAATAGAATATGAAGTTAATGATTACTGAATAGGAAATTGTTTTTTCTGGGTTCTGGAGAACAAATTGATTTTTATACAAGGAACCCATGTCGTGATAGCAGAGATGACACTATATATGTGCATAATGAGGAGGTTGGCTTTCAAGGGATATCAGTTCTGGCATCATTTGCAATGGAAATGTGCATTTGAGGAAACCATGTAATGAATCCCTTATAGATGATATGTCTTTTATCTTGAAAATCAATTTAGATTTCTATATTTATACATTGAAATGCATCAATAGTATTCATATCAATATATATTCAAATATCAGTAATGTTTCTGGAGCACTGGCAATGCCATATTCCCATTTTCATAGCTCAGCCAGTGGTGAAATTCAGCCAGTTCTATCTGGCTCAGGCGAACCAGTAGTGCCAGCAGCAGGAGGCTCTGCCCATCTGCCCGAATATCATCACGTCCCGTTTTATACCCTCTGCACATGCGCAGAAGGCTCTGTGCATGCATGGAGGAGGTGCGTGCAAGCTCACATTTGCGAACCGGTAGCAAAGGTAAGTAAATTTCACCCCTGAGCTCAACCCATACCACCCAAATGCAAAAGAATAAATGGATAAAATATCTCAGTTCTCTGCTGAGCTCCACATTCAGTAAAAAGGTTTCAAAGAAAGAAGCCCAGTATATGTTATTGGATATTTGTATTTGAGACTTTAACAACTGAAAGGGCTATAAAACTACCTACTGTTCTCTACATTGAATTAACTAATTTGTAGTCCCTCTCAATTAAATATTTGTTTAAAATGACTAAAATATTGCATGGTCACCAAGATTTAATGTCCTTCTCATTAATTTTTGCAGGCTTTGTCTTCGTTTATACCTTCATATTCCTGGCACACTGTAAACCATGATCAGTGTGTTAATTTTTAATATACCACTAGATCAGGGATAGAAAACTATGGCCCTTTTACGATCTGGCTCAGGAATTTTGGGAGTTCACAGTTCATAAAAGAGCTATAGTTTTCCACCCCTGCACTAGATATTTTAAAGATCATGCCTATAAGGTAAATATATAGGGAATAGGGTATATGGAAGCTGGATATAAAACCACATCCACATTATTCTCACCAAAATAAAATGTGATGTTTCTAGGATTTGTAATTTCTTGACACGCCTTAAATTATATTCACAAAATGTTTCCTTGGATCCATCATGTTGAGTGAGGCTTTCAGATATCTTTGCTGGCCACCTTCCATTTGCAGCCCTGAGGGAGAACATTACTTGATGTTCCATGGAACTTCACTGTGTAGTTAGAGGCACATTCCTCTTTTGCCCCTTTGGTGCTGGCATGCTGACATCTATAGAGCAGTCATCAAATTTGGAGAAGACTGATATATAGGTGTAGTTTAATTTATTATTATTATTCTTGTAGGATGTATCATCAGAAGTAGGAGGAATCCATTTAACCTTCCCAAAAAATCCCCAAAATTAATTATAACATAACAAAACAATCTATTAGTACGTGTGAAAGTACTGGAAGAGAAGGTGGAAAATAAAGTTCAATAACTATTTCAAGAGGCTTCTGGGACCACTCCAGTGGTGGGATTCAGCCAGTTCGCACCACTTCAGGACAACCAGTTGTTAACTTTTTGAGCAGTTTGGCAAACTGGTTGTTGGAAAAATAATTAGGGCAGAGAACTGGTTGTTAAATTACTTGAATCCCACTACTGGGCCATTCCCAATGTTTTTATGAACTTCATGTAGTATGGTGGGATGGGGAATGGTAGGAATTTATAAATTGTATGCAATTGATCTTGGATTCAGTTCTAAGATCCTGATAAGTCTGGGAAAAATGATTCTCTGAAATCCAGGAGAATACTCACATACATCAGAGGTGCAAAATCTGAGGCTCCACAGTCACATGTACTTTCTCAAAGCTGAAACCGCATCCACATATTATGTTATTAATCTCTTTTCTAAATCAAAGTTACTTAAACTTACAAGGTGAATTGGTGTTTTAGTTCAGTCTTGGGCTGGGGATAGTTATGTCCAAGCAGATAGTTAAGAGCTGAAGTTGCCAAACTCTTCACAGCAGTATTCCCAATGAAATAATAAACTTGTGGAAATACATTTGTCTAAAATGCCACCCACTATAATAGCAATGCAAAAATTCAGCAGTCAAATTTGGTATACTTTTGGAGATGTTCCCATATTTTATTTGTATTAGATTCCATGTATCTAAACTGTATCATTTTTATCTTGCATAATAAAATGTTCACAAAATAAATATCAAAATGCTTAATTTCAATTTCAATTTTATATATAAAGCATAATTTTACTGTAGCATATTTCATATTTAGCATATTAATATGTATATCACAGTATGCTCATACAAATAAAGTTACAGAGGGATTATTTGCTGAAAATTTAGACATTAAAAATCTTCAGTAAATCAATATCATGTATGCATAATATTTAAATGTAACCAAGCTATATTCACACTTACAGAAATAATTAAATTAAAACTCAATGACATTCACTGAATAAAAATGCACTCTAGCTTTAAAGAACTCATGCTTTCATTATAATTTAAACAACTCAACCAGCACTTTCAGAGATCTAGCTCCATCTAGTGGAATAACGTTATATATTTTTAAATCATGCTATTTACTCAGAGGACTAGGCGATATTACATCATAGTCTGGGATAAAGAAGGCAGACTGAAATTTATAATCTGTTAATTACATAAAATTCACTTGTGTCTTCACTTCAATGCTTATAAAAGCAAAATTCAAACATAATGCAACATAATACAAATTGATATTTTTATCCAATCTCATCCAATTATTTTCTCCCTATGTGGAAATATATTTTAAATTGAACAGCAAGAAACTACAATGTATCATTCCTGCTGTATTACATTTATTATGTACAGTCTGTAATTAGAAACTATGCATTAGTGACAGGTTCATAACAAGAGAGTTTAAAAGCTGTGATTAGTCCAGAGTTTAATCAAGTCAAAGTTAATGACTTGATTGATTTGAGGGTGGGAATATTAAATTCTGGATTCATATTTTCCCTGCAGAAGGAGATCCTTATTGTTCACTAAACAGAATAAATCAACTGTTCCCTAAAACCCTTTAACTTATATTAAAGAAATAGGCCACGTCAAAGGAAGCAGACATACCTGCACATGAATTCAGAAGAGCTTCCTAGTAAGAGAAAACGTCTAGAGTTAACAAGATCCACAAAAATATTTATTACAAATTTTTCCATGCCATATCCATGAAATGAATCTGAGCAGTGTCCAAAAGATGATAGAGATAATATTTTTATTATATATGTTTTAATCATGTGATGTATGTGTAATATTATATTAAGATACATAGTAACGTTTGCAAAACATGTAATATTTAACTTCATCCATCATATGCAGGAATTTGAATTAGACATGTGTGGTTGCTTTAAAATATAAAGCGCTATCTGATGACACATTCATTTTGCCATGGGGTACAATATTTTCAAGAAAGGCTATACTTCCAGTAAGTTATATGTTAATAATAGATGAAATAATAGATATGCACTTTTGATCTGGTCTATTATTTCCTTGATCCAATAACCCAACAGAAGTAAATATTACTTAAACAATTGATAATGTCTCTTTCTTCAGCAGAAACAATTGTTAACTTTCAAAGATTACCTTCAAGTCAATAACACTGTTATTTCATTAATTAACAATAAATTATTTTAGTGTATATTTTAAATTGAGGAATTTTTTCTTCTTGAATATTAGCTTACATGTAATTATTCTGAAGCAAAACAAAAAGTTTACCTTTAGCTAATAAATTGTATTCATAGAGTAATAATCTACAAATATTGTGCAATGATTTTAGGAAAAACCCTGGAAGGATATAAAACTAATCTAGCATCCCCATTAATTATTTGAAGAGAGAAAACAAAACACCAATTAGATTTGCAAATAATACCAGATTAGAGATGCTGGAAACCATGGTGAACAGAGGAAACTACTGTGAGGGAAAGCTGACAACAGAAAAGGAGGAAACTTAATACAATTAATTCAACCAAGTGAAAGGCAGTCATAAAAGCTAACAAAGAACTGATTTGGAAATAAGTAATATGATCTATTTGCAGCATCAGATTAGAAAAAAATCAGGTGGAACCAATGAAGAAATTAGAAAACAAAGAAACAAAAATATACAGTTCCACTGAATTTGAACAGAATGGTAGTTTTTGTATAAAGTCACCAGTTCGTTCAATTCCGTTTTTTACTCCAATTTTCTTTTTGGAGGATTACCCTAGAGAATGATCCCTCAATTTAAGTCAATTCATTTACTGCTAACTCTAAAAACTCCTTTCCCAGTTAAATTCAGATATATGTTTCAATATCAGCATAGGCAATATACTAATGTTAATGAACTCCAGCAAAATAAATTCTCCGCTGTGATTTGGAGATGACATAAATATATTTTACAATGCAAAATGGAACCACAGAAAGTACCCAGCGTTTTGCTGGATAGCAACTGTCAGCAGGAGGCAATTATACAAATGAAAATATCTATGAAGATTTTTTGGGTGACGGGTATCTGAAGTAGATAATAAAGTAAATAGCATATCTTAACTTCACAAATATGGCAGAACTACAATGGCTCACCTGTAATATAACTTGTGTTTCCAACAGAGCAGGGGTGGGTTCTACTTACCTTTACTACCAGTTTGACGTCAGGGTTGGTGGGCGGAGCCTCCCGCCGGTTTTACTACCAATTCTATAGAACCGGTGCGAACCGGGGGCAACCCACCACTGCAACAGAGGTATCAAAGTATGGTTTCACATCTTGATTCTTCATCATTTCAAATATTGTTTTGCTGTTGTTCTTTTGCTTTTAATAAATACAAAAAAAAATGTGAATAATTTAATTTTATGTATTTTCCAGAGTCTTTTCTTTTTCTAAAACTAATATGTCATGGAAATAACATCATATTTATATATTTGGACAGAGCCAGTTAGGTTTACAGGAAGTTTGGTGATGCCCCTCAGACTCTGGCACATGGTTTGACTGAGATTTTGGTCATCACTTGGAATGTGATGCAGCTTTAAAGGATTCTGGATGAAATTGATTATTTGGACCCCTTTCAGACAGGATTCAGCCTGATGTAGGGGATGGAGACAGCACTGATCACATGCTTGGATGACATCTGGTAGGAGCAGAATAGGGGTAGGGCATCGAAAGTAGCTCTTCTTGACCTCTCAGCAATTTTCAATGCCATCAATCATGTTATTCTTTCGGACCAGCTCCAGAAGATGGCACTGTGGTGTGTTGGTTCTGCTTCCTCTGGAACTGATTCCAGTTGGTATTAGTAGCGGGGAAAGGTTCTACTTTGTGGTCTGTCTCAGGGCTTGGTTCTTTCTTCCTTACGGAATGGAATGGAATGGAATGGAATACTTTATTTGCAAAGTGTGATTAGACACACAAGAAATTTGTCTCAGGTCAGTACATGCAATGCCACAGAATAATAATTGTCATAATAATAATACCAATAAGAGCAGGACATAAAGAAGATAATAAGGATAAGTGATAATACTACAACCATACTACAGGGGTAAATATACATAGACATGAGAATTAGGCGTTCAGATTGACAAGGGGAAAACCTGTCCCTGTATCTCGTTGTTTTGGCATGAAATGCCCTGTAACACTGTCCTAAGGGGAGGACTTGAAATAGTTTATATTCAGGATGTGATGGGTCTCTGTAGATATCTTCTCAGCCCTCCTTGTGATCTGTGCAATATTTCAACACGAATCAACATGAAACTGCTGTATCTCCTTGATTTGGTGGCATTGCAATCAATGAACAGAAATGTTCTATAATAAAATATTTCTTAAATGATTACCTGGTTATAAATCAGTTTTGCATTGTTCATTAGGAATCGTTTTTCTCAAAGTTATCTAATGAAAATGTTTCATTGAATTATACATAAATTTCTTAAATTCAAGCCACATACTTTCCAATGAAAACTGAACTATTGATTATAGATTCATTGGAGTGAAATAAATAAGTTTCACTACAGTGTTTTTTTTTTTTTAATTTGATTTATATGCCGCCCTTCTCCGGAGACTCAGGGCGGCTTACAATGTGCTCAGTAATAGCACACATTTACTCAGCAAGAAAAGTTACTTCAGTTATAAAGGTCTGTGACCTAAGTCCTTGGGAATGCTATTATGCTTCTATCTGTTAGGTCAGGGGTCCCCAAACCCCAGGCCATGGCCCACTACTGGCCTATTTGGGTCATGTGAGTGAGGCCAGCACATGTGCGCTGGTCTACTGTTTGCATAAGTTAAACTGCACATGCATGTGTATACCGGCCCACTGCTCACATGGCCAGTTCCCCTCTCCCGCCCCTCGCCAGGCCGCCAAGCCATAAACATTGGGTCCACTGTATTAGGGTATAACTGTAAGGATATAATATACTGGGGTTTTCTATAAAATTAATTTGGTAGGATTGTGACATAAAGAAATTAAATTTATTCCCTCTACAGAAGTTCATATACTTCACAACGGATGGTGGGGTGAAAATGTATATGAACAGGCAGTCCTGATTTAATCAGTATTTTAAACTATATCTCCTCTTTTTCTTAAGACTGATTTCATCTACAGTAAAATGATCATACCTCTATATAAACTTAGATTATTTTGATGATGATTAAATGAAGTGTTGTATCCCTGAATATTGAGAGGATGCTCTGCTTGAACCTTATCAAAGCAAGATGCACATTTGAAGATCTGCATAGCCTTACAGTTATGAACATGGCAAGCAATTATTACATCCTACATTTATCTGAAAAGAAAGCTGGTTACATCTCCAAAAAAAATTAAGATTGCAGTCACCTTAGAAATGCTGAAAATGTAATAAAGGAAGTAGATGTTTTCTATTTCTGCTTGATCTTCCCTTTTGGAGAGGGGCTTAATCTCAGGGTCATCTTCCTTTCAGATAATTATAGTTATTTTGTTTTTGTTTTTTTTAAATCAGCTAGTTGCTTAATATTACAGCAAGCATAACATTAATTACAGTAGGGAAAAAGAAGAATCCAAGAAAAGGAAATGTGATTGCTTAATTTTTTAAATAACCATCCATTTAGAGCTAAACTGAAACATACCCATTTAAAAGATGTCCCTGGCATTTCTTGGTGTTTTTTTTTTCCTGCCCTCACAAAAGAAAAATAAAACCCTCCTTGTATGTGGTAGAATAACCAATCTTGAAGCATTCATCTTCGTTGGAACAAAAAGGATGTTATAAAATATGCAAGATATAATTTAATCTCTAATTTTCCTACATCTCTACAAAGCTCCTTCACGTATGTTTTAAAACAATTCAACACTAATGGAGCTGAAGTAGCCAAGGTTTAGTTACATTTGCTTTGCTGAGGCTGGATTGGCTTCAATCCACAAAGCCAGCCTTGAATGGTTTGTAGATGAGGCTGCTATGAACCAATATGATTGAGGTTAAGTGAAAGCTTGGATCACCTTTATTATTTATCATTACCCTATTCAACTGAAATATGAACAAACAAAAATCTCTTTTGATTTTGGCAACATTTGAGCCCACCTCCGGGTTTCCAACCAAAGTACATCTGCATGTTATTAAGTTTGTGCCCAGTAATTTAGTCCTGGCACTGTTTGCATAGGTATGTTTGAATTCCAAAAAATATACAGTGGCTAGAGAATTCTTTGGAGACAAGATTTCTTTCCAGATCAATATTTGTGTATATTAGCTATTTTTTTCCATTTTAAAGTTAGCATACCAGAATAAAATCTCATATTTACAGATTTGTATATGCATCAAAAGCAATGGTATGCAGCCTGTTCAAATAGGATGAAGGGGGAGATGTTTCTTTCCAGAAATATGTTACAAACATCTTTCTCTTTCAAGTTTTGTTGTTCTAGAAACTGCTATTTGAAGCAAAAGAAACGTATGCATATACTCATATTTAATAGGTTTTTTATTATTATTCATTTAAAACAATGACTTCTTACTTTTCTTCCTTTCATTGCTCATTTCAGTGTCAAACTATTTTGCTAAACTGACTCAATCTACGTGAATAATAAAGTGGGACTGAAGATACCTCTAATACAGTCATTTGTTCCTTGATTATTTGTTCATTGAATGATAATCTCTATTCTGAGTTTATTAATCTGGATTCAAAATAACAACAACAACAATGCACTTTTTCACTAATAATCTTATCAGAGAATGGAATGCCAGGAAGATAAAATAAAACAAAATGAATGTTACAATAAATGAGAGACAGATCAGAATCTTCTGTTATTCAGAAAAAGGATAAAGTTTACAAGAATTGGTCATTATACAGTTAGTTCAAACATGCATGAGTACCATTTCCTGATTGCAACTTTGTTTTTTTAAAAATGAGTTTTTGTTGTTGTTAGTTGCGAAGTCGTGTCCAACCCATCATGACCCCATGGACAACTTTCCTCCAGGCCTTCCTGTCCTCTATCATCCCCCGCAGACCATTTAAGCTCACACCAACTGCTTCAGTCCATCCAGCCACCTCATTCTCTGCTGTCCCTTTCTTCTTTTGCCCTCAATTGTTCCCAGCATTAGGCTCTTCTCCAGTAAGTCCTTCATTCTCATTAAGTGGCTAAAGTATTTGAGTTTCATCTTCAGAATCTGGCCTTCTAAAGAGCAGTCAGGATTGATCTCCTCTAGGACTGACCAGTTTGATTGCCTTGCAGTCCAAGGGATTTGCAGGAGTCTTCTCCAGCACCGTAGTTCAAAGGCCTAAATTCTCTGACGCTCAGCCTTCCGTATGGTCCAACTTTCACAGCCATACATTGCAACTGGGAAAACCATAGCCTTGACTATATGCACTTTTGTTGTCTCTGCTTTTTAGTATGCTGTCTAACTTTGCCATAGCTTTCTTCTCCAGGATCAAGCGTCTTTTAATTTCTTGGCTGTAGTCCCCATCTTTGGTGATCTTGGAGCCCAGGAAAATAAAATCTGTCACTACCTCCATTTCTTCCCCATCTATTTGCCAGGAATTGAGAACATCGGATGCCATGATTTTAGTAAAAATGAGTTTTAATACTTGTCAAATAGTAAAATCTATCTACATAGGAGCGTGATGGCTCAGCAGTTAAAGACAATGAGCTTGTCAACTGGAAAGCTGACAGCATGGATTCAAAGACCTGAGTGCCATGCAATGGGGTGAGCTGCTGTTCCTTGCTGCTGCCCACCTAGCCATTTGAAAGCATACGAATGTGAGTGGATTAATAGGTACCACTTCGTTGGAAAAGTAACAGCATTTCATGCAACTTTGGTGTACAGCCATGCTGGCCACATGATCACAGAAAATATCTTTAGACAACGCTGGCTGAGAATTCAAATAAACATCAACAGACTAAATAAAAGTAAAAGTGATATGAAAACAAGATTAAGTGAGTAAGATTCTATATTATTTTTAATCTCTGCATAGTCATCCTTATCAGTTTAAAAATAAATTTTGGACATTGTGTGAGCATAGGACTTCTTTTGTTACTAACATAGCCCAACTCTGCTCAGACTTCTGGACAAACCTGGTTTGGGGGGAAGGAGAGTAGAACGTGGTATTCCTGTTTTAAATGTCACACCTTAAGTGTAGATTTCTTCAAAGAATTCTTTTTAATATCCCCATCTTATACAGACACTTGGAAACTAACTCTGGGGTAAGTAATCATGTTAATACGTTCTGTGCAATAGGAAAAATACAAGTAGATAGAAGTAGGAATGTTCCAATTAGATAGCAATAGGAATATATAGCAATCAGAAAAAACAGAAATATGCTCATCTATCAGGCAGTCAGAACAAGAAAGAATAATATCCATACCTTAAGCCCATGAACATCCCACAAGGAGCAGTGGCTTCCATATTATTCAAATATGAATTATTCTTATTTGTACCTCAGGGTTGAAAGGAAGGGTCCTTGATGCTTTCTGAGCTTTTATTTTTCTTCAAATGTTTCATTACCCAAACTTGATAACATAAGTGCTGATCATCAGTGCTGATGAAATCTCTGCATGAAAACAACCAAACTCAGAGAGCACCATCTATCATTCTTTCCCAGTTTAGTTTAAAGCACTAATCAATTATCTGATTTGCTCAAATGTCTGCAAGCATTGCCACTGGCTTACCCTGGTTGTCCCCCCTGCCCCCCCCCCCTTTTAACAAGAATATTAAGTCTTTTAGCAGAGCCATTTGAGTATATATGAGCAAACACAATCATAGGTCTTTTCTCACTATTTTCTTCACATTCAGTCTTTTTCATTTTGTGACATGCTGAAAATACTAAGAACTCCTTTTCTTTAACTATTGTGAAATGCCAAGTAAGCTCTCTACAGTACACAGTTGTTACCAAACTTTCATGAAACATGAAATATGTGATGCAGCAGACAGTTTGAACTGGAGCTGTGGAAGAAATGGCTCCATTTAAAATAAAACCCTTTTAAGGCCAGTGGAAAGCCAACTCTATCTTTGGATCCTGAATACTGATCACCTTCATTTCTGGCATATTTTTTGCTTTCTGTGAGCAAACCTTTTCTGATGTGGATACACCGGTCTTCCATTGGCTCTAGACCATAACCAAGTGGGAATCATAAAGCCTAAGTTATAGATGTGGCTTGCTAGCCTGTTCAAGGCAGGAAAAAGAAAAACAAGAGTGTATTCAGTTTTGACAGTCAGATAGTCTTGTGCTAATTTCCTTTTCTCAGAAAAGCTTTTTCTGAGCTTTTGCCTGCTACATGTTGAGAGTTGGCTCTTACAAAGCTTTTATATGATATGGGGACTTGAAAGAAATTAAAGAAGACCTAAAGAACACATTTGATTGTCTTGGCAATAAAAATTAAGCAATAACAGAAAGATGAGGCAGACAGTGATGACAACCTTACCTGACTCATCATTCACCAGATCCTGATGCCTCCAGGGGGCGCAGAAAGTATTTGAAAGCTAAATTGGCCAAATGTCTAGTCAGAGAAGAGCAGCAAGAGGTGCGGAGGCTGTGTTTATAATTATTGTGCAGGAAAACAAACAGGTTAGGAAAGCTTTTCCAAATGACTGAATTTAAGTGGGGCAGAGCTAGGTTGAAATCTCAGCTCAGCTCAGCAACCATTTGTGGAGCTGAGTTTGGCTAATTTTTTTTTTTTTCGTCCTAAGCTGCTCACAGGGCTATGTTGAGGAGGAAAGGGAAGGTGAATGTGAACTGCCTAGGACTAGAAAGAAAAACATACACATCAGGTGAATTAAAAAAACATATTTATATGGAAATCAGAAAACTCTAAAGCATGCATATCCAGCTGGATGTCTACACAGGCCAAAAATAGACTTAAATAAAATCAGTGCAACTGGGGCAAAAGAAGTTTTTTTTTTTAAGATACTACATTCCCCCATGTACAATCATATTTTTAAAAAAACTTTTAAAGACATTGCTCCAGTTTTATTGCCTGTCTCTCAGTCCTGCCCTTCCCCAATCACAGTAAACAATTAAGAACAATAATTGACTTGTTTACTTTTGTTTTCCTATTTTCAGCATTAAAGCTGTTCACTGCCACTAGATGGTGCTCTTCTCTTACATGCAAAGCAATGGGAGTTCCGATATGTGGGGACTGTCAACTCTAGCATGTTATTTGCTCATTGAAGCTTTGGCAGATAAAAGGAAGTTATAAAATTTCTTAATGACATTAACTTTTGGTAAAATATTCCAATCTGAAACCTACCTTTAATATTCAAGGACTGTTTCTGCCTTTATTATGGCCCTGGTTTGCTGCGGCAAGCGTGTAACCAGTCAGATTACCTGTGAAGCTGGTTCATAAGCTTTTTTGATCAAAGATAAAGGTTTTAACTTGGAAGGGTAAAAGGTTATTGATACTTGGTATATGGAAGATTTTGTGCCATTTAGTCTGGAGCTATTTCCTGCTCTCATTAAATTTACTTTTCTACCTTTCAGGTATATAAAACTGTTATTTTCCCATTAGTGAAGAGAAAATAGAGATCTGAACAGCATGAGCCAAAAGCAACAAGATATTCTTGGCTTAGAAGTTTGTGTGGGATGTGTGTGAAAAGTGCCCTACTTTCTATAGAATTGGGATTTTATGAGGAGGCAGTTAAGTTTAGTGTATTACAGATGTGGTTCAATCTATACAGTTTTAATATGTTTCAGAGAATTGGCTTTATTTAGCATCAAAACATATTCTACGTGGAAGATCTTTAGAAGAATACACACACTGTGTGATGGACTGACCAAATGTCCCCCTTACTGTTCATCTTACATTTTTATTATTTGAAATCATGTTTTGTTACACTGGTCAAGTATCAAATCATAACTTGGGTTCTGATTTTTCTCCTCAGTTATTATTTTTTGGTAGAAACCTCCCTTGTAGTTTGTTATTCTGGGTCCTCAAGTTACCAAACATCAACCAGGAATAATTTGTTTCTGAGGAATTATTCATTATAGCTTCATTATTATAATGTTGACTGGTTGGTACAGAGAACAAATAAAAATTTCGTTTTGCACCTCCCTCTTTCCTGAAGCCTGAATGCGTCTTCTGTCAACAGAAAGACAGTTTTAATCTAAGGAAATCCAGTCGGATTGGTTTAGACAGACTGAATCTGGCCCGGAGATTTAAAGCATTCTGAAAAGGAGAGACCACACATTATCTTACGTAGGGTACTTCAGTTTAAAAACACTGGACCACAAATGTAAAGCCATTTCATACATTCATTCATTCAAACAAATAATCTGACATTAATTCCTACATTGCTATAATCAATGGTCTTTTCTGACTACAGAACCAGACAGTGGTCATAATCTAAAAAAGCAGTTTGACTTGCTTACTGCTGATGTAATGGAAATTTGCAAAGAAAGCCCCAATTGTACAGACTATTTCTTTATATAAATACCCCTTTTGGATTGCAACCAGTATCAATTCTCTGTAGGAAAGAGACCAATTACAATGTAAACCAAATGCTCTTGCACTGAGAAGCTGTCGATTACAATGGCTTAAACACTGCCTTGTAGTCATAGCAGATTGCAAGCAGACATAAACCAACAGTTACCTTTACCAAGTTTCAAGAGAAATTACTGGGATGGGTTGTATAAAAAAACCTAATTAACTAAACACACACACACACACACACACACACACACACACACACACACTTAGAGAGTCCAGATTGGCTTAAAAACAAAACAAGTAGACCAGTAAAGACATAGCCAGGATAAAATAAGAACAAATGTTAGGTACATTTGTAATTCTTTATCAGAGGATATACTGACTCAATTTAAAAACAAAAAAATATTGCAGGTTTTGACAATCTACAAAATTGCTGTCAATCTTTTTCCAAATGCGTTTAATACCTTTGATGATAATCTACCATGTTTCCTCAAAAATAAGCCCTCCCCCTGAAAATAAGCCCTTCCCTGAAAATAAGCCCTCTCCCAAAAATAAGCCCTCCCCAAAAATATTTGACCGCATGCACAGCCAGTCCCCGCCATTTACTCTGGTTAGGGTTAGGGAGATAGAGCTGGAAATCGGGTAAGATGGCAAGACGATCCCTATTTTGTTCCACGTGCCCCAAAATAATAAGACCTCCCCGAAAATAAGGCCAGGCACTTATTTTGGGGTTCAAAAAATATAAGACAGGGTCTTATTTTCGGGGAAACACGGTAGGATACTGTTTTTCCACCTCTCCAGAATGCTGCCTGGGGAATTCTGGAATTGAAGTCCACACCTCTTCAAATGGCCACACATCTCTAGGGCCAATAAAGAGAGTTGGTTCTTGAGGTATGTTGAGGCTTAATTTTGCAAGCCAGTAATATGGATAGGAAAATGCAAAAAGTAGTTTGTCTAATAATGAGACAGAAATTCCTTTTGATGTTATTGTGAACTTTTCCATAACATGTTTTTTTCCTAAATCCATCCACAAACTGAAACATTCTAAATATAATAATGAATTTTCCAACTAAAATGCACACAGGTATTTGTAACAAAACTGCAGATGTTCTTAAAAATGTTAAAACTGTACTGATTATGTTTGCATTTCAGCATTATTCCCTGTGCTACTTTTTTAAACATAACGATGCAGATTTAAGGGAAAAAATGCCTTAAAATACCAATACTAAAATCAATTATATTGATGACAGTCATTGGTAGAAAAAAAAATAGGCTGCAATGTTAAAACCAAAATATACATATTATTTGTTGATTTTTAAAAACATTCCTGAACTAATATATTGGTGAACAAAATGAAAAATGAAGCAATTTGAAATTAGTATATTCATTTGTGCCTAATTACACAGATACATAATATTCATTTTAATGTTACTATAAAATCACACACACACACACAATCTCCTTTATTTCCTTTTCCATTGAATTTTTTTGATCAGTGAAGATAAATTATTGGTCAACCTGAGTCAGAAGTCTCTTGCTGCCCTCCTGTGGCTGAATCCCTAACATCCTAACATATTCCTGCTCAGATTTTTAACATAAAAAAGGTACTGAAAAAATTGACAATTTACTACTCTCTATATACACTTAATCAAAGTTGTTTAAAGTTTAAAATTTAGATTTGATTGGAGACTACTCCTAAAAAAACAGCACTGGACCAGAAGATCTAAGTAATTCTAGGCCAGTGGCCAACTTCCCTCTCATGGACAAGATACTAAAGCATCTGGTGGCTAATTAGAGCCAGATACTCTTGCATTTCAGTTGATTTTTAGGGCTGGTTTTTGCCCTAAAAACTAACTTTGCTGATGATCTTGGCAGGAGCAAGGCAAGGAAGTGCAATCCTACTGATTATCCTGGCACTTTCAACAGCTTTCAATATCATAGACCATCAGTTCTTTTGGAGACGATTTACAAGTGCTATTCATGCCTGGTTGAACATCTCCCAAAGTAATTATAGGGGATTTCTATTTGACCTCAAGATGTTTATATACTATGGCATTACACAAAACTCAATTTTAATACCCGATACTGTGTAATATTTCTAAGAATATGAGTGAGTGAGATCATTCAAAAATCTAAAACAAGCACCAGCAACCTACTGTGTCTCTCATAATCTCTATCACACCTTTTCACCAGATCCAGGAGATTCAGAATAATTGCCTAAATCAATGTTTACTTAAACTATAATAACTAATGCACTGAAATTCAGTCCAAAAAAGAGAAATAGGATCTAGTCATATAATAAATAGTTTATCTGTCCAAATGCATGGTAGTTAATCTTTGGATTGAATTGCACCCACTCAACACACACAAAAAGAAAGGTCCAAGATATTTCTCTGACGTTAAAGAACATGGCATGCCTGCTATAGCCTCATATATAGATTACATTTTACTATAGTGATTCCCCTAAGGTCAAGTATTAGGGGCATCTTCCCCCTCAATGACCTTCTGATCTCATACCATGCCCGCCACCACTTGAATCTGTTATCCCTCCCAAACCTCAAGAAGGGATCCTCTGCCTCCCACCTTGGTCTCCTCCCATCTAGGCCAGTGGCCTGCCATTCCCCCAGCCATCCCATTTGTCAAGGGATAAGTGAAAAGGGGGGAACTCCAGCAGCATTTAAGTGCTAACTTTCAGTGCCAGCCAGATCCTTCACTCTCTTCACCCCCTCATTGAATCAATATAACCTCTCCCCAGTAACTAGTCTCTCCACTGAGCAGTTGGGGGAGGATCCCGTACATATATACCCCCTACCCCATCTCTTACTCAGAGAGGAGGATTCAAAGCATTCTAATCAGACTGGGGCCTTCCCCTATCTTCTCCGGGGGGGGTGAGGTCTCTTGAAGCCCCTAATCACCCCTCAGTCATTCTTTATCAGTAGAGGCCAGTAGAGGCCAGTCCTTCCCAATATTTTTTCTTAGAGGAGTTAGGGTCAGTCTTCTCCCTTCTGGTGCCTTCTGGATTCCATATCCACCTCTGGACCTGACTTCCAGCTCCATCTGGCCCTTTATCACCGCTAGATTCAGTTTGCTTCTCTGGAGGCCTCTTGTCTTTAGGCTGTGAATTTTGACATCCAGCCTTCTATCTCATTGCCAGGGGCTGCTGCCATCGAATCTTTGAGCTGGCTCTGGATATCAGTCTCTGTAAATCATTGGTCCAGATTAGCTTTAGCTCCAGGCCATCCCTTTGCTCTATCCCACCAATGCACTAGGACTCAAATTCCTGATTGGCTCTCTACCTCTTGCTGGCCTCTTGCCTCTGCTGTTTCACCACTGGCAACTTTCCCCTCCAATCTTTGATCAAAGATCTGTCATGGCAGGGAAAACAAAATCCTGTGCTGGCTGGAGAGCTGCACTGGGACCAGTTTGGCTATCAACTCCAAACCAGCTCTCCACCCTACTTTCTTCCAAACCAGCTCTCCACCCTGCTTTCCACCATTTCTCTCACTGGCTGAATTCCTTGGAAACCATAGAACTCAATTCCTTGGCAACAACAGAGGCAGCCAACCTCCAACTGAGCATCCATCTTTACCTTCCCTTATTGTGACTGCTGCTGGCAATTTTGGCTCAGTTCCTCAATGGTCCCAGCTACCAGTCTCTGGCTAAACCTCCTGTAAGTTTCCAATTAGACCTCAGAGTAGATAGGCAGGAGTTTATCTGCTCCTGCAAATAATGAGGAATCGCCTTCTCTCCCTCATGCACTCATTTGCTCACTTCCTTCAGGGCAGGGCAAAAAAATGACTACATCGGCCATCTTTTGCATACAGTGTCTTTAGTGAAACAAATAATTTTTTACTGAAGTATACAAGTCTATTGTGAAGCAGAGTATAGAAATAAAGAAATGAAAAGAACAAGGAAAGCTGGATCTTAATTTAATACAATGTTCAATAGAAACCAAAATTATTTGTATTACATTAATATCATATCTCTAAAGTTAAGTCTCACCCAAAAAGGCATTTTTCTTCATTTTACTGCAATAAAAATAGTAATGCAAACAATAATGGCAATTAACCAACAAACCTCTGGCTGGTATATTTCCAAGCTATTTGGGAAATATCAGCTTGCTGGCTTAAGATAAAGTTTCTATTTGGAGCTACATTGCATAAGAAAGACCACCTACATCTTGTAGCCTGACTCTTCTTTCCTGGTAACATATTCAACGGCAAGCATATATGGAAGAATACTATGATTTAAGAGACTGGAGGCCAGGGTCAAGTTGAAGACCTTTGGCAGACGTATTAGATTTCTCATAGCATTTTGCCTCTGCAGTTATGCAGATGTTAAAGCAAAGCAGCTGAGCCTAGTTCTCTGTCAGTCCTCATGAATGGACCTTTGGGGATAAGATTATGTTACCTTCATAATGTGAACCTTACGAAGTTCATTCACCTCAAATACAAATGGCAGCCAATTATAGGGTTATAATTGCTGCAGAGGGGCTTAAAATTAGCCTTGGATGATCTGACTCAAATGATGTATATAATGGACATGTGATTTCAGTAAGGGGCTAATAATGGAGATATATTAAGCCCCTATTTATAAAGTGTTTTAAATAGACTACTGTGGGGGAGGGGGAAACTGTCCCAAAATTCTAGTCAGTTGTCAAAGATATGGGTTAATATTTTAGCCTCTTGACTAAATGTTAGCTTGGGGTGAGATACAATTACTATGGCATCTCTCCAACGAGGCCCACCAGGCATAGGCCCAGAGACCACTCTTTTCAGAGCTCCTCAATTCAGCACTGCACTTTTTTTTCTTTAAAATATCTATAAAAGACCTATTGAACATTCTCCTTGTTTTCTCTCACAGACATTACCTACAGAAACATGGGGATTGTGCACAACTTCAGCTTTGCTCTTCAGGCACCCACACTCTGAAAGTTAGAAGTGTTAAAAAGAAAACATACCTGAATAAGTCATTGGGACAGAAAACTGGAAGAAAAACAAACTAGGGACTTAAATTCCTGGGAGGAGAGGGAAAGGGGCACTTTGCCCAAAGGCCTTTAATCTTAGTAGCACCACTACATATCTTTGGTCACTGAAAAACCTACTATAGTTTAACATCAAGTTGCAGAAACAAGCTAATAGGTTGCTACAGTAGATTGTAGCAAGAACCAAAAAGTAGTTATTGTAAAATAACTTCTTCTTTGAATGAGCTGGAAAAATATGCTTTAATATTATAACAAAGCATCCAAATTAAACCATTTCCCTTCATTGTGAAATCACATCATAGGATATCTTTGACATCATGACCACATCTTTCCATATACCAAAATATTTTTTCTTATTCTTATGCACTACTACGGTTTTTAACTTTTTCTTATTGTAGTATTTCTGAACCACAGATACATTTCCTAAGAGTCCTCTTAAGCAAGTTTTATTAAGCTGGGTGTACTGTAGCTGATAACATTGCTACATTAGACACTACGGCTTATTGACTTGAACCAAATCAGCATGTCTCACATTTGATGCTTTGAATGGAATAAAACAATCCCTCTACCCATAATTGTACTGTCTCAGATACTTTCCTGCAGCTAAGGTGGCAGTATTTGTCTACTTTAGTTTCAATATTCTAAATGGCAAGTTCCATGCTAGGATGGATTATAACATCCATTCATGACAAACATATAGTAGGTGACACAGAGAAAGATTTAATATAAAGTAGGCTCTCTTTTTTCCCCAAGGTCATTTTTCTTTTGTGCTTTGGCTTCCTTTATGAATGAATACATTCCCTGTAAAGCTTAGAAGCAAACATCAAATTTTTTCTCAGGTATCCCTAATGATCAATTTGCTGTAATGTTGAGAAAATTTACTAAAATCTAATGGAAACCATCCAATTAAAAACATCAAGGTTTTTTTTTTTCAAACTGTTAAGTCTAACATATTCTATCTTGAATCTGGGATGAACTACTTATATTTGTTGATTCGTTGGCTCAAATAAAATTTTACCAGGACTCTCACTCTGATTCTTCAGAATAATTCCAAGTCAACCTAGAATAACCAGCTTTGGAATGATTGATTTATATTTTCAGTCATTTCTGGTGGTACTGGGGTTGAATAAAGCTAAAACTAAAATAAAAAATAAAAAAATGATTTCCAAAAAGATCAGGAACTTCAGGAATTGTTAGATATCCTTCCAGTGACCAGTTATAAGAGCCATTGTCTAGCTCTTATAAACTATAAACTATAATATTTACATCTTATTTCAGGTAAAAAGTCAACATCACACATTATAGCAGGGATTGGCAACCTTAAACACTCAAAGAGCCATTTGGACCCGTTTTCCAAAAAAAAGAAAACACCAGGAGCCACAAAATCCTTCCCATGCCTGACTATTTCCTGAGCGGCCACAAAAGTAGCATATGTAGTTGAATTAAACATTCTGTTTTATTCTGAAACTTTTCTTTTCTTGGATTTATCCATGGTTGACCTACAAGGAGTCAAAAATCACGTGCCGGCAGGTGTCACACATTGGCAGTTGTGACACATATTTTGAGTGACAGAGAGCCGCAGCAGAGGGATGAAAGAGCCACATGTGGCTCCAGAGCTGTGGGTTGCTGACCCCTGTATTACAGCTAAATAAATATCTTCACTTCTAGAATTTATAGATTTTTTATGCAATGACCAATGATGCTCATTTGCCTATTAATCCAAGGCTTTTTAAATTCCTGGAGTCTACTTTCTATCCTTTATATCAATTGTAAACATGCCTTGAAAGTGTGAATTGTTTTTTCTATAATGTTTAAAACAAAAAGAATGAAGGTTAGCAGTTATTTTGCATGTCTTTTTTTGAACTTAATTAAAACATTCCCTTTTACTTTTCAAAGAACTTCAATATTATTACCTTATGCTGACACCTAGTGGGAAAATACCTTTAACGCATAGATGTTCATTATTGCTAAATCAAAATAATATACTAAATTTATGAAATACAGAAGCTTCAATAACACCAAGTTTAATTATCAGTCCTAAATTTGTAACAGGTTCATTGAATGGTTTCCAAAATATCGCTTCTCAAAAATAAGGGGAGTTAGGGATGGGGGGAGGGAAATAATGATAAGGAGGGGAACACAAAATCTAGTTTTATGTCTATTTTAAAATAAGGGAATACATTTACAAGATCAGCACCAACTCTTTAAGCATCATGTTTTCTGATTCCCTAACATTTCTCTCTAGCTATCTGATAGCTGGATTAAGTAACCTCCAAAATAGTCCAAACTAAATCCAAACTGCACAGCAGGATCTCCAAAAACATTGTGTTACAATGTATAAGGCAACCTTTCCCTGCCTGTGAAGAATTTTCAACTAGGATGGACATTCTAAGAGTTCCAAGAATTTAAGTCCTTACATTTATAGGGCCCCTATATGGATCCTAATCAAAAGCTGTATATCCATGTGTTTATCATTAGATTTCTAATAACCTTAGCACCTCTATCAAAGTTATTACTTCTCTGCTTGCAGAGGATAAGTTGTTTACAGACAGAGTTGGCAGCATAGATGTTATCTTCTGACTTCTGGGTATGTTAAGAAATCAAAGGAAGAGAAACACAGGTTACTTCCTCTCCCTCTCCTAGATTTCTTTCAATATTTTCAACCAAAGCATGATGTAATATATCTTGTAAAATGACTCCATACTATTGATGTTCATTTCTACATTGTATAAAGGGTTTGTTTTTCTTGAAAACTGAAATACTGATAACTATTGATAATCAATTCTTTATGGTGGTGCTAGGCTGGTAAAGATAGCCAAGGAAAGAATGATAGCAAAAGTTACTGTTGGCTACCACTTCTGGTGTTGCAGTGTAATACTGGTGGATTTCCCCACCCATCCTCCACCAGTAATTGTTCCCAAATATTTGATTGATTTTTATTGTTTCTATCTTTTGTTATTTCAAAGCACAATTCTGTGATTCCTGGATGTGGTTCAGAAATATTTAAGATATGTACATATTTTCTAGAACAATCCTTTGGCATTGTCTTTTCTTATTTTCCCCAAGGAGAACTTCATTTATATATGTATAACTCTGATGGCTAACTCATCACTTCCATCACTAAAATAAACCCACATAAAATAATAGCCTGGTGGTTGAAGGTTTAACAGTTATGACAAGAAACCAAGACACAATACTTATCATCTCACTCAACCTCAGACGTTATCAGTCGGCAGGAGAAATTTAATCCTAAACATAAATTGCATTTCCTAAAAAAACATAATCTTGCCTTAAGACACCAAACTCACTGATTAGAGGGAATGTCTGTGTTTACACATTTGTAGAGCGCATGCTGACTGTATTAGTGTCCTAGGAAACAAATCGGGCACAGCACACAGACTGGCTAGAAGCACAAAGTTAAAGAAAAAAAAATTTTTTTTTTGAAATCAGACACTCCGATCTCTAAATCCTTTCAAATTCCTGAAGCACATTAGCTTTACTACTGCATGATGTGCACGGTAGTATTTCCTCTAATGAAATCTGACTAGAACTTTAAATGAGTTTAATGCATGAAATGTATAAATAAAATGTGGCCTTGATTAAATTTAGACTTGATACGTAACTTAAATGGGTAGCACAAGAGCAGGGTCAGTATCATGTATCCAGCTTATTTTTGACCATGCTTTGTTAAAAGGAGCTTGAATTTTTACATTCCAAATACCTTCCAATAAGAAGACAATATAACAGAGAGGTTTCCCTCTGACACACAGTATGCTTTGGCATTTCTGGAATGCCAAAGAAATTATTCCTAATTTCATATATAAATTCTGGTTTAATATATGTGACTGGTAAAGGTCTGGGCTTCTAATGTATCTGAATTCGAAAACTATGTTTGCAAAAAGTAGAATTACCTCTTTGAGGGGAAAATATGGCAGACCACACAATCATTTTTGAAAACATTTAAACTGGTATGGATTTTTTTTTTTAAAAAAAATATTTTGAAAATAACAGAACACTGAGGTAGGGGACTGACCCATGAGCTAGAATACAATTTAGTACCTGGAACATCTCATAATGATTTTTACATGTTCATGAACAACCACCTAGCTACAACATGGCATATACATGGATATAATTTACTTGAACTTCAGTAAGGCATTTGATAAAGTAGACCACAATCTACCGCTTGATAAGATAGAAAAATGTAAGTTAGATAGCATCATCACCAGATGGATTCATAACTGGCTGATCAACCACACTCAACATGTAGTCTTTAATGGAACTGCATTTACATGGAGGGAAGTATGCACTGGGGTATCCCGAGACACTGTCTTAGGATCAGTACTCTTCAATATCTTCATCAATGATTTAATTTAATTTCCAATTTAATTTCCAATTTATATACCGCTCTTCTCCCTGAGGACTCAGGGCGGTGTACAGCCAAGATAAGAACATAGAATACAAATATTAAAAACAGTTAAAATATATATATAAATTTGGCCTGAAAGTTAAGAAGTCACAAACTGATTAAAAGAATTTAAAATTTCTTCTTAAGCCAGCCCGGCTTGCTGGAAAAGATGGGTTTTAAGGGCACGACGGAAGGCATTGAGGTCATGGATTCTCCTTACCTCAGGGGGAAACTGATTCCAGAGGGTAGAAGCCCCCACAGAGAAGGCCCTCCCCCTGGGGGTCACCAGCCTACATTGTTTGGCTGATGGCACCCTGAGGAGGCCCTCTCTGTGGGAGCGCACGGGTCGATGGGAAGTCGTCGGTAGCAGAAGGCAGTCTCGCAGATAGCTAGGCCCTATGCCATGGAGTGCTTTAAAGGTGATAACCAACACCTTGAAGCGCACCTGGAAGACCACCGGGAGCCAGTGCAGCTCGCGCAGGAGCGGTGTTACATGGAAGCGCCATGTTGCTCCCATCACTACCCGCGCTGCTGCATTCTGGACCAGTTGGAGCCTCCGGGTGCTCTTCAAGGGGAGCCCCATGTAGAGAGCATTGCAGTAGTCAAGGCAAGAGGTGACGAGGGCGTGGGTGACTGTGCACAAGGAATCCCGATCGAGAAAGGGCGAATCAGGCGAACCTGACAGAAGGTCCCCCTGGTAACAGCCATCAGATGTTCCTCCAAAGACAGCTGCCTATCCAGGAGGACTCCCAGATTGCGAGCCCTTTCAGTGGGGGCCAAAGACTTGCCCCCAATAGTCAGTGATGGAGTCAACTGACTATATCGGGATGCCGGGAGCCACAGCCACTCAGTCTTGGAAGGGTTGAGTTTGAGCCTGTTCCTCCCCATCCAGATCTGCACAGCCTCCAGGCACTGGGACATCACTTCAAGGGCATTGTTGGGGTGGCCTGGGGTGGAGATGTACAGCTGGGTGTCATCAGCGTACTGGTGGTATCTCACCCCGAAGCCACGGATGATCTCCACCAGCAGCTTCACATAAATGTTGAACAGAAGGGGCGAGAGGACCGATCCCTGCGGCACTCCACAGATGAGAGGCCTCGAGGTCGACCTCTGCCCCCCTGCCAACACAAACTGCGACCGGTCGGAGAGAAAGGAGGAGAACCACCGCAACACAGTGCCTCCCACCCCCAACTCTTCCAGCCGGTGCAGCATGATACCATGGTCGATGGTATCAAAAGCCGCTGAGAGATCTAACAGGACCAGAACAGAGGAACAACCCCTGTCCCGAGCCCTCCAGAGATCATCAACCAACGTGACCAATGCCGTTTCCGTGCTGTGCCCAGACCTGAAACCTGACTGGAATGGGTCTAGATAAGATGTTTCCTCCAGGAATTGTGGAAACTGTCGCGCGACCACACTCTCAACAACCTTCGCGATAAAGCGAAGGTTGGAGACAGGACGATAGTTAGCCAATATTGCCGGATCCAGGGACGGCTTCTTGAGGAGAGGCCTCACCACCACCTCTTTCAGGGCAGCGGGGAAGTGACCCTCACTCAATGAAGCATTAATAACGCCCTGGAGCCAGCCTCGTGTAACCTCCCAGGAAGCCAGTACCAACCAGGAGGGACACGGGTCCAGTAAACATGTGGCCGCACTAAGTCTCCCCAAAATCCTGTCCACATCATTGGGAGTCACAGCATCAAACTCCTCCCAGATAACATTCTCAAGACTGTTCCTCATCACCCTGCCCTGATCTACCCAGTCAGAGTCCAAATCCCCCCGGATCTGAGCGATTTTGTCATACAGGTATTGTCTGAAATCCTCCGCCCTGCCTTCTAAGGGATCCTCCCGCACTCCCGGATGGAGCAGGGAGCGGGTTACCCTAAACAGGGCGGCAGGATGATTCCCTGATGACGCAATAGAGGCGGAAAAGTAATTAAACTTTGCTGTCTTTATCGCCACTAGGTAGGCCTTAATATGCGACCTTACCAGTGTTCGATCAGATTCAGCGAGACTGGCCCTCCAACCGCTCTCCAGGTGTCTTTTCCGATTTAGACAAGAGGGGAGAAGGGGAACTCATCAATTTTTTTTTAATTTGACTTATATGCTGCCCTTCTCCGGAGACTCAGGGCGGCTTACAGTGCGTTAAGCAATAGCCTTCATACTTTTGTATATTTATACAAAGTCAGCTTATTGCCCCCACAAACTGGGCCCTCAATTTACCTACCTTAGAAAGGATGGAAGGCTGAGTCAACCTTGAGCCTGGGGAGATTCGAACTAGCAGTAATTGCAGGCAGCTGGATGATAATAACAGGCTATTAGTCTGCTGCGCCACCAGGCCCTTGGCAGATTTGCAGATGAAATCAAGCTGGCAGAAATAGTCAACACTCCAGAAGATAGATTCAAGATACAAAAGGATCTTGACAGACTTGAACCCTGGGCCCTATCCAGGGGTGGGTTCTAAATTTTTTTACTACCAGTAAATAAGCCACGTCTACCAGTTCTGTGGACGTGGCTTATTTTGTGGGCGTGACTTGGAGGTCATGTGACTGGGTGGGCGTGGTTAACTGGTCATGTGACCGGGTGGCCATGGCTATGTGTATAGGGACTACTCAGAGGGCTGAAAAAAGTGATTTCTGACAGGTCCTCGCACTTTTGGCCGGTCTTCGCACTTATGACTGGTCATCATTTATGCCCATTGTAGCATTCTTAACAACCATGTCACTCATTTCACAACTGCTTCTCTTCACCATGGTGACAAGATAGGGCAAAAATGTAAAATGTGAGGACAGTTGTAAGTTCGAGGACTGGTCAAAAGTGCGAGAACCAGTCAGAAATAACTTTTTCAGCCCTCTGAGTAGTCCATATGCATAAAAGGATACAGCAATAGAGAGGGATGAAGGAAGGGAAGGGAAATTAGAGTAGGAGTGAGGGTAAGAGAGGGAGGAAGAGAGGAGGAGAAGGAGAAAGGAAGAGGAAGTAGGGAGGAGAAGAAGAGGGGGAGGAAGAGAAAGTAAGAAGGAAAGAAAAGAGAGAGGTAGTAGGTTTGAGGAGAAAGATTGCTGTACAATAAAAAAGATGAAAGGGAAGAAAGCCAACCCCAAACAAATATAAAGATATTAAGATAAAGAATGAATTGTTAAACTTTAAAGAATAAAAGAGAACAAATATGAATAAATAACAATAATTAGAAACACACATACAAACATACAATGTATTTTCTTTGAACAGAGTATTTGGCCGGTTCACAAATTTAAACAGTGTTTAGTCATTTCAATTAAATTTACAATTTCTATATTTCCTTTTTGCCATATTTATTCCTCATCTATTTTTGTAAAAAACCAATATTACCCTTCATCCTCATCTCTAATCTTAATCAAATTCAATTTTTCCCTTCTATTCTATATTATACCCCTTCCCATTGTCATCTATTTTTATATCCATCCTCACATTGGTTAATTATGTAATATTACAGTTGTTTAATATAAATTCAACATTTTAATATAAATCAATTAGTTATATAACTACCTTTTTTGTATATTAATCAATATGAACATGAATATTCCAATTATTTCCATGCAATCCAATTTCTTACAAATCAATTAATTATATTTACCAATAATAATAAACCAAATAATTTCCCCCATATATCCCTCCAAACCACAATTTAACCATTTCTGCTTTCAACACAATATACAATTAATAGTATCTCAATTATTACAATTCCCTAGTTAAATAGAGCTTTTTTTCTTTTGTGTTTTAAAATCTTGAACTCTCCTCTTTTTCCCTAAATTTCCCATTGTTTGCACCTACCTTTTTTGGTGAGGAAAAAGAAAAGAAATCTGCCTGCCTAATTTTCCAACGTTGCAGCAACAGCAAAGCCAACAGCCTGCTTTACTTTCAGTTTCATTTTTCAGCATAGCTAGGGGGAAAAAAATTGCTCCAGCACTCTTTGCAAGCAAGCAGCAGAGCCCTCCGCAAAACAGCTGAGAGCAAATCAGCTGAGAGTCGGGAGCCGGTCTAATCAAATGCTAATTAGCCTATGCTGAAGCTCCGCGGGCCAATAAAATTACAAAAAAACACCAAACCATTTGTTAAATTGCTGGCTCGCCCGCCCCTCGCCCACCACTATTTATTGGCAATAAATAGTGGTGTGGAGGGGCGGGGCAAGCCAGCAATTTAACAAACGGTTAGGCTGAACCCCCTAGAACCGGCAGAATCCCACCATTGGCTATAGGGCAGCCCTTTGAAGCCCCGCGGCAAGAATTTAAACAGTTTTTTTTCCTCTAGACGTCAGCTGGGACTCAGGAGGCAGCAATAGATTGGGGGTGGGACCAAATAAAAGGTAAGAATAACGTGGGGGGGGTGGGAGGGCGGGGGGGAGAACTGGTTCGGTGATGTCATATCGTCACCGCTACTGGGTCGGCTGAACCGGACCGAACCAGGAGGAACCCACCACTGGCCCTATCTAACAAAATGAAATACAATGGTGAGAAAAGGGCATTCTAATTTATGCAAGAATAAGCAAATGCACAGGTATAGAATAGGTGGTACCTGGCTCAATAGTAGTAACTGTGAAAGGGATCTTGGAGTCCTAGTGAATAATTACTTAAATATGAGCCAGCAGTGTGCTACAGCTGCCAAAAAGCCAACACAGCCCTAGGCTGCATTAACAGAGGGATAGAATCAAGATCACATGAAGTGTTAATGCTACTTTATTATTATTGTTGTTGTTGTTGTTGTTTATTTGTTTGTTTGTTTGTTTGTTTGTTTATAACAGTTATTGGCCACTCATCTTACCATAGGATAACTCTGGGGGGCTTACAGTCATGAAAATATGTCTATACATATACTATGTTTCCCCGAAACTTTTCTTATATTTTTTTGAACCCTGAAATAAGCGCTTGGCCTTATTGTCATGTGCTCAAAAGCCCGATTGGGTTTATTATCAGGGGATGTCTTATTTTGGGGAAAACAGGGTACATTAAAGTATAAATAAATTAAAATCAAACATTAAAATCTAAGGGCATGTGGGGAGGGCAGGGGTGGGGTGGGGTGAGGTGGGATCTGTTGTTACTCGATCAACCACTTCCACTGTGCTGGAAGTAGTTGATTGAGTTCTAATGCCTTGGTAAGACTACACTTGGAATATTGCATTCAGTTTTGGTAGCCAGAATATAAAAAAGATGTTGAAACTCTAGAAAGAGTGCCAAGAAGAGCAACAAAATTATTAGGGGAATGGGGGCTAAAACATACAAAGAACAGTTGCATAAATTGAGTATGTTTAAAGAAAAGAAGGACTAGGGGGGTGACATGATAGCAGTGTTCCAATATCTCAAGGACTGCCACAAAGAAGGAGTTAAGCTATTCTCCAAAGCACTTGAAAACAGGACAAGTAATGGGTGGAAACTAATCAAGGAGAGAACCAACATAGAACTAAGGAAAAATTTCCTAATAGTTAGAGCAATTAATCAGTGGAATGACTTGCCTCCAGAAGTTGTGAATGCTCCAATACCACAGTTTTTTAAGAAGAAATTGGACAATCATTTGTCTGAAATGGTATAGGGTTTACTGCTTGAGTAGGGGATTGGATTGGAAGCAGGGGTGAAATGCTACTGGTTTGGGTGAACCGGTAGCGGCAGCAGCGCGAAGCTCCACCCACCTGCCCAGACGTCATTACTTCCTGGTTTTAACCAGGAAGTAACCTGTTTTTTACCCTCTGCACATGCGCAGAGGGTCCAAAATCACGCACGGCATGCACACTTCAAAATCAGTAGGGAAGGTAACTAGATTTCACCCCTGGTTTTATTCCAATGTTCCTTCCAATTCTGTTATTCTATTGGCAAAGCTGCCAATGACTTGAATAAGATGTCAGTACAAAAACTCCAATTGCAAAAGAATCTGTCCTCCTCTGTTTTGCCCTTGGAAATGTTCCATTGGTCACAGTAATGATTATGAATAAATAAAAGTCCTTCTATTTGCATTTTTAAAAGTCCAGATAATAATTAGAAGACAGCAAATACAAGCTTAGCTCTTTACTACAATCTTTTTTCTTCCCAGCCCAAATATAGTACTTTTTTTATTTGCAGCTGCAACTTCTGGATCCAAATTATTATTGTTTCAAAAGTAAAAGAAAATGAAAAGTTACAAGTACTGTTATTTATAGTATCAAGAAAGTAGAAAATAAATCAATGTGCAAAGTATGTCACTGCAATTTTAAAGTCAATTAAGATCATACAAATACCAAGAGAATCTGAAAATGTATCATTATTTAATTAAGGGGCAAAAGTTTACTTAAAAGAAGGCTATGTGGTTCTTGAACTGTTCTCTTTCTCTCTCTCTTTCTCTCTTTCATTTTCCCTTTAAAATTATAAATATGTTATAATATTTATATAAATATTTCTTTGAACAATAAAATATTTCCAATAATCATCAATAAAATTACATGCTGATGGCATCACATGGGCTAGGTAGTTTAGTAGTTTTGAAATATACTATAGGTATGATATTCAACAGTTCAATTTTGCTGAGTAAAAGGTGAATTTAAAGTTGATTTACCAACACTGTGCCATTTTTAAAAACATCCCTATAGTGCAAAATACAACATTAAATTCTTAAAATCAGATCCTGACCAGATCAAGACCTGGAATAAATTAAACTGATGTACATTATTTTAAAAGAAAAAGAAATGGGAAGTGGTTTTTAAAGCCTGAAGGCAGAAATTAAAATAAGTTAAGCAGGTGATACAAACCATCTTATTTCTATTCTTACAATGGTTTTTCTGCTTCTATTATTTCCAGACTGGAAATAATTCCTCCGATTGCAAACTGAATAAGACAAAATAAAATAGCATGGATAATTCATTTCTAAAATATAATAGAATTTCATGATTCTAAGAATTGAACGGGAATACATATTTGTCTTGACATGAGAAATTCTGGTATTTTTTTCATAAATATAGCACTATAACCTTTTTATTTATATCCTATTGGAATTGGTAAAGCAGTTTTATTGCTGATGGATTATATAATAAAACATTAATTCCTTTGTTTGTTTATGGGTTCCACGAGATAAAAAAATTTATAGCTGCATACTTAGGGTTATCATAAATGGGCTGCAAATTTTTGATGACAAGAAAATATTGGAGTTTTGGTTGCTCCTATGTAATGGTTATCTGGGTTTTTACAAGTTAAATATTATACTCCCATACATAGTTTTCTGCTTCATGGCCAAGTTGAATATATTACACTTACCACTGGAATAGTATGGTCAAATGCACATAAATTATTGATATGCATGTGTTAAAAAATGAGTGTGATACAACCACAATGTTAGGTAACACCTGATAAATTATAAATTCGCTGCTCAAAGAACAAGTGACAGCTGTGGCCAGAAGAGCCTTTACATAGGTTCCACTTGTGTGTCAGTTATGCCTCTTCCTCAGTTGAGAGACTATTCAGTTACTGAAGCCCTTTTCACTCCAAGATTGGATTAGTGCCATCCTCTCTACATGGGGCTGCCCTTGAAGAACATGGGCAAGCTACTGCTGATTTAAAATGCAGCAGCATAAATACCAGTGGGCACCCAGGGGTGAAATCCAGCAGGTTCTGACAGGTTCTAGAGAACCAGTAGCAGAAATTTTGAGCAGTTTGGAGAACCGGTAGCGGAAATTTTGAGTAGTTTGGATAACCGGAAAATACCACCTCTGGCTGGCCCCAGAGTGAGGTAGGAATGCAGATTTTGCAATATCCTTCCCCTGGAGTGGGGAGGGAACAGGTATTTTGTAGTATCCTTTCTCTGCCATGCCCACCAAACCACGCCTATCAAGCCACACCATGCCCACCAAGCCACGCCCACAGAACCAGTAGTAAAAAAAAATTGGATTTCACCACTGTGGGCACCTCTTGGTTTGCCCATGAATCACTGTTATTTGAGCTGCATTGGTTGCTAGTTGACTTCCAAAGGCAATTCAAGGTACACAGAGTATGTACTCCAAGTCCCCTCCATTAAATATTGCAATCTTGTGGGATCAAGGAAATGCACCTTCTCTGTCATCCCCACAGCATCTCTACAGAGCTAAGGACTGTGGTTCTAGAGTTCCAGAAAGTTCTGAAAATCTGGTTTTGGTGCCAAGTCTGGGATTGATGTATCAATGTATTATTGTATTTATTTTATTTATTTATTTTATTTTATTTAAATTTGTATACTGCCCTTCTCCTGGTGGACTCAGGGCGGTGCACAGCCAAGTAAAAAACATCCAATACAAAATTTAAAAATTTTAAAGAATTATACCCTTTGGCCAAAAATTAAGAACCTTATGACTAAAACCCATTAAACAATTAAAAATCTAATATCTCAAAAACGGGGGGGGGGTGTTTCACGCCAGCCCTGCTTGATAGAAGAGAAAAGTTTTTAGGGCACATCGAAAAACCCGGAGATCTGATATCCTCCGTATCTCCGGGGAAAATCATTCCAGAGGGCAGGTGCTGCCACAGAGAAGGCCCTCCCTCTGGGGGTCGCCAGCTGACACTGCCTAGCTGACGGCACCCAGAGGAGTCCCTCTCTGTGGGAGCATACTGGCCGGTAGGAGGCTATTGGCAGCAGAAGGCGGTCCCGCAAATACCCAGGTCTGATGCCATGGAGCACTTTAAAGGTGGTAACCAGTACCTTGAAGCGCACCCGGAAGTCCACCAGGAGCCAATGCAGCTCACGCAGGAGAGGTGTCACATGGGAGCGCCCTCTCGCTCCCATAATCCCCCGCGCAGCCGCATTCTGCACCAGCTGGAGCCTCCGGGTGCACCTCAAGGGGAGCCCCATGTAGAGAGCATTGCAGTAGTCCAGGCGGGAAGTGACGAGTGCCTGAGTGACTGTGCGTAAGGAGTCCCGATCCAGAAAGGGACGCAACTGGCGAATCAGGCGAACCTGATGAAAAGCCCCCCTGGCCACGGCCGTCATATGCTCTTCTAAAGACAGCCGTGCATCCAGGAGGACACCCAAGTTGCGAGCCCTCTCCGTGGGGGCCAATAACTCGCCCCCAATAGCCAGTGATGGCGCCAGCTGGCTATATCGGGACGCCGGAAGCCACAGCCACTCGGTCTTGAAGGGGTTGAGTCGAAGCCTGTTACTCCCCATCCAGATCCACACGGTCTCCAAGCACTGGGACATCACTTCAAGGGCATCGTTGGGATGGCCTGGGGTGGAGATGTACAGCTGAGTGTCGTCAGCGTACTGATGGAATTCCACCCCAAAGCCACAGATGATCTCGCCCAGCGGCTTCACATAAATGTTGAACAGAAGGGGTGAGAGGACCGATCCCTGTGGCACCCCACACACAAGGCGCCTCTGGGTTGACCTCTGCCCCCCTGCCAACACTGACTGTGTCCGGTCGGAGAGATAGGAGGAGAATCACCATAGAACGGTGCCCCCCCCTCCCAGCCCCTCCAACCGGCGCAGCATGATACCATGGTCGATGGTATCAAAAGCCACTGAGAGATCTAATAGGACCAGGATAAAGGAGCAACCCCTATCCCGAGCCCTCCAGAGATCATCTACCAACGCAACCAATGCCGTTTCCGTGCTGTGCCCAGGCCTGAAGCCAGACTGGCGTGGATCCAGATAGACAGCTTCATCCAGGTACCCAGGCAGCTGTCGTGCCACCACACTCTCAACAACCTTCACCACGAAGGGAAGGTTGGAGACCGGACGATAGTTAGCCAAAACAGCTGGATCCAGAGCGGGCTTCTTGAGGAGGGGCCTCACCACCGCCTCTTTCAAGGCTGATGGCAAAACACCCTCACCCAAGGAAGCGTTGATAATACCCTGGAGCCAGCCTCGCGTAACCTCCCGGGAGGCCAGTACCAGCCAGGAGCGACACGGGTCCAATAAACATGTGGTCGCATTCAGCCACCCCAGTATCCTCTCCACGTCCTCGAGAGCAACAGGATCAAACTCCTCCCAAATGACATTCTCAAGACCGGCCTCCATCATCCCGTCTGTACCTACCCAGTCAGAGACCAGGCCTTCCCGAATCTGAGTGATTTTATCATGTAGATACTGAACAAAATCCTCAGCACGACCCTGCAAGGGATCCTCCCGCGCTCCCGAATGGAGGAGGGAACGGGTCACCCTAAACAGGGCAGCTGGGCGGTTATCTGCCAATGCGATAAGCGTGGAAAAATAATTAAATTTTGCCGCTTTTATCGCCACTAGGTAGGTCTTAATATGAGCTCTTACCCGTGTTCGGTCAGATTCGGACCGACTAGACCTCCAACTGCTCTCTAGGCATCTTTTCCAGCGCTTCATCTCCCTCAGCTCCTCAGAGAACCAAGGAGCCAAGTAGACTCGGCAATGGGTCAGAGGCCGCAAAGGCACGACTCGGTCCAAAGCACCAGCGGCAGCCCTATCCCAGGCGGTCACCAGTTCCTTGGCCAAGTCATGAGTCAGAGCCTCAGGAAATGGCCCAAGCTCTATCTGGAACCTATCAGGATCCATCAGGCGCCTGGGGCGGAACCATCTGGTTTGTTCCACCTCCCTGTGGTGGGGTGTAGCGGTTAGAAAGTCAAGCCTAAGAAGGGAATGATCCGACCATGACAAGGGCTCAATCGCTACTGCCCCTATCTCGAGATCATTCATCCACTGCCCAGAGACAAAAATCAAGTCCAGAGTGTGCCCTCCTGTGTGAGTGGGTCCATGAATTAGCTGGGTCAGGTCCATGGCCGTCATGGAAGCCATGAACTCCCGAGCCACTTCAGACGTTTCGCCGACAGAAGGCAGGTTGAAGTCCCCCATGACCATAAGCCTGGGGGTCTCCACCGCCACCTCAGCAATCACGTTGAGTAGCTCGGGCAGGGCAGCCGACACATGGCAGGGAGCCAGGTACATAATCAGCAAGCCCATCTGCCTCCCTTGTCCCCACTTCACCAGGAGAGACTCACATCCGGCTATCTGAGGTGCAGTGGCCTCTCTTGGGGTGAGACCCTCCTTTCTGAGGCCCTTGTTGTTTAAAAGGCTGCTTTAGTCTGGATTGACTGCGTGATTTGATTTTTATATGTGTTTGTGGAAATCTTTTCATTTGAATGCCACCCAGAGTTCATTGGAGATAGCCAGCTAAAACAAATAAATAAAATTATGGTAAACATATTGCACTGGATGAAGAATTTAGCCATTTTGACTGATATATCTGGTAGCAAATGTTGCAGACATTTTTAATGTATATGTTATAGTATCCATGGTGGTTGGATCATCTAGCCAAGCAATAACCATTTAGCGGCCAGGAACCATAAAGGGAGAGGAGTGCAACCGGCAGAATAATGATGTAAAGTGGCAAATCCACATCACACACATGAATGAGATCTAGATTTTCTATTTCCTAGTGTTTCATAAAGAGAGAGGATTTTATGAATTTTATGAATTATTTTAATTCTATTAATCTTTACACTATTACATTCATATTGCTTTTTGCTTCAAAGTAGGAGAAAACTATGCTGCCAGTTTAGAATAACAGTTGTCAAAAATGTGGGCTCTGCAAAAAAGGAGCTCAGTAATTATATTTTGGTAGCTGGTACCCCACATTATCAATTCCTAACCTACCTATTGTTTTTTAAATTATTTTATTTATTCCACCTTTATTATTTTTATAAAAACTCAAGGAGGAGAACTTATCCCCCATACCTTCCTGTTCCTATTTTCCCCTAAGCAACAACTGTGAAATGAGTTGGGCTGAGAGTGACTGGCCAGCTTACTTTCATGACTAATACAGGACTTGAACTCATGGTCTCCTGCTTTCTAGCCTGGTGCTGTGATGGCGAACCTATGGCACGAGTGCCAAGGTGGTACACATAGCCATATTGGTGGACACACGAGTTCAGCTCCTGATTTTCAGGCCTTCTGGGCCCACCAGAAGTAGGGAAACAGGCTGTTTCCTGCCTCTGGAGTGCCTCAGGGGGTGATGGGGAAGGCCTGTTTTGCTGTCCTGTTTTGCTGTCCCCAGGATCCAGAGCCTTTCTAGGAGTTTGGGGAGGGCGAAAACTGCCTTCTCCACCATCACCATCCCGGAGGCCCTCCGGAGGCCGGAAACAGCCCGTTTGCCAACTCCTGGTGGGACCGGAAGGCCCATTTTTTTGCTGTCTTCCAGGCATCCCACTGGAAGTTGGGGGTGGGGAAGGCCGTTTTCACCTTCCCCAAACTCCTAGAAAGGCTCTGGAGCCTGGTGAGAGAGAAAAACAGGCCTACCGGGCCATTGTGTGCCAGGAGCAGGGGGAGCAGGGGTTTACATATGCATGCGCGGCGGCGGGGTGAATAAAATTATGGATGTGGGCATGCGTGCGCACGACCACCACCACCCTCCACTCCTGGCACGCAATGGCAAAAAGGTTACCCATCACTGCACTAGACCAAACTGGATACTGTGTATACTGCTATGTTTCTATAGTAGATTGTAAGACGTTCTCACGAAGTCCACAAAGAGGTTTTCTAGTGTTAAACTATCTTTACACTTAATAATTCAAGTAGCAAGAAGGAATCAAGAAACCTGAAATAATCATGGCTCCATATATATTGGATATAATTGATCAATACGGGAAAGTATCAGGATTTAAAGTTAATTCACATAAGACAAAGATGATAATTAAAAATATGTCTATATTTGAAAGAGATGAATTAGTAAGAATAACAGGGTTTGAAATAGCGAAAAAGGTTAAATATCTAGGAGTGTATATAGCAGCTTCAAATACAAAATTATACAAAAATAACTATGAGGACCTCTGGCAGAAGGTACAGAAGGATATGGAGAATTGGAAAAAATTACAGTTGTCTTTATTGGGAAGAATTGCAGCAATTAAAATGAATGTGTTACCTAGATTTTTATTCTTGTTCCAAATGATACCTGTGCTTAAGAAAGATGAAAATTTGAGAGAATGGCAGAAAGGTGTTAATACTTTTATCTGGGCTGGGAAAAACCCCAGAATAAAGATGAAAATTATACAAGATACACGTGAAAGGGGGTGGTCTCAAAATGCCTAATTTAAGATTATATTACGAAGCAGCGGTCTTATCACAAATTAGTGATTGGTTTAACTTAACTGAGGGGAGAATTTTGAATCTAGAAGGTTATGATTTATTATATGGATATGGATGGCATGCCTATTTGTTATATGACAAAAAAGTGGATAAGGTATTTAAGGCCCATATACTTAGAAATGCTTTGTTGAGGGTTTGGAAAAAATATCAATATAAGTTAAATTATAAGATACCTGTATGGGCAAATCCTAGACATGCAATAGAAAATATAAGTATAGAACAAAAACAGGAGGTGATTACTTATAAAGAACTTCTTATTGTGGATAGGGGGGGAATGTATTTGAAATCTTTAGATACATTGAGAGAAGAAGGTATAATTTATACATGGTTTCAGTACGGTCAGCTTCAAGCTAGATGGAAGGAAGATCAAAAAACTGGCTTTGTGCAAAATGAGGAGAATTTGGTAAAACAAATTAGAGATCAAAAACAAATGCATATTAAAAGGCTGTATAATGCTTTATTGGAAATAGACTCTGAGACGGAACTGGTTAAAGATTGCATGATTAAATGGGCGCAAAATTTTCAAGAGCCAGTGATTATGGAGACTTGGGAAAAGATTTGGATTAGAAATGTGAAATTTACACAAGCACAAAATTTAAGAGAAAACTTTTATAAAATGTTTTATAGATGGCATTTAGATCCAAAAAAATTATCATGTATGTATCCTAATGTGCAAGCTAAATGTTGGAGATGTGACTGTGATGATTCAACTTATTATCATATATGGTGGACTTGTAAAAAAATCAAAGCATTTTGGATAAAGATTTGGTGGGTGATGCAGAATATTTTTAAAAAAAGACTAAAATTTACTCCGCAGTTGTTTTTATTGGGTATAACTACGGACTGTACAGTTGCAGAGACTAAACTGATTTTGAACTTGATAACAGCAGCAAGATTGTTGATAGCACAACATTGGAAGAAGGACTTTTTGCCTACTATTGATGACTGGATATTGAAAGTAACTAATTTAGCTGAAATGGCTAAAATTTCAGCATATTTGAAGGATCACACACAAGAAAGGTATATACAGGACTGGAGAAGATGGATTGATTACATTCAAAATAAGTATCAGACTAAAAAATATCAAATAGCTTATGAATGATTTTTTTTTTAACTGTATAAGTGCTATATAAGTGATATTAGAAGGATTATGTCTAAGAAGTAGGATCTTATCTATGGGGGGTTAAGAATTTTTTTTTAGGGGGTGTTAGTTTAATGGTTGGTTAAGCAATTTAGTTTATTGTTAAAAGTTAATAGAAATACCTTGTGTTCTGCTCTGGGAAGTCGGGGAGGGGGAGGGGGGGTTGGGTGGGAGGGTTGTGGGGAAATTGTGTTTGTTTCACCAAAAAAATTTTTTCAATAAAAAAAAAAAAAAGAAACCTGAAATAATCTATTAAGTTGTTTGATGTACTGTATTTACACATCACTTACTATTGTAATAAATATTGAATCAGTTTGCAATCAATGGACCAAATATAGTTGATAGATTAAACCAGTATAAAAAGAATATGTTTTGTTTAAAAAATGGGAGGAGTAGAAAAAGCAGAAAGAAAGCCAAAATCAGTACATAAAAGGCAGGTTCATATAAAGAGATGAGTTTTCATTAGACATCCAAAGATATATTCATAAGCTTAAGTTTCAAATACTACAATGAAGTTGCCCTGAATGTAGCCACTCTGGAATTCTCACTTCAAAGAAGACAATTTACAGAGTCTCCGAAAAATATAGCAGTCTTGCCTCTAATGGAGAATGTATTATTTACACTTTAAAAAGGTAAAGGTTCCCCTCGCACATATGTGCTAGTCGTTCCTGACTCTAAGTGGCGGTGCTCATCTCTGTTTCAAAGCCAAAGAGCCAGCGCTGTCTGAAGACGTCTCTGTGGTCATGTGGCCAGCATGACTAAATGCCAAAGGCGCACAGAACGCTGTTACCTTCTCACCAAAGGTGGTCCCTATTTTTCTACTTGCATTTTTTACATGCTTTCGAACTGCTAGGTTGGCAGAAGCTGGGACGAGTTACAGGAGCTCACCCTGTTACACGGCACTAGGGATTTGAATTGCTGAACTGCTGACCTTTCGATTGACAAGCTCAGCATCTTAGCCACTGAGCCACTGCATCCCTTACACTTTAGATGAATGTTAAAACAGAATATGATATAGAATATAATATTGTTGTGAATTTAAAATGAAAGCTGAATACTTAAAAGTTCGAAGTATATATTTGAATACAATCATTCCTATCAACTGACTGTTACCTCTTACAATGTTACTTCATAACTCACTGCAGTGAAAATACTACAGTAGTTTGCAGTTGGTGAATTTGCAGCTACTCCTTGTGTTTTCAATTGCCCTGAAGAATCAACATGATCAAGTTTTGATAAGCCATTTAATAAATGCTTTATTAATTGCCATTGGCTCATAGTTATAGGTCAATAATTCATAAAGAAGTGATAGAAGATTATTGGTCAGAGATTGAGATACAGAATCCAGGATTCTGTAAAAACAGTGCAGGCAGGCTGAGACTAACATGAGCAAGAAAACCAACAATGTTACCTAGGCTAGAGACTGAAGGAGACTGTCTGGAATCAATGAAGACAGAAGCTATAACACCTGCCAAAGAGAGAAATGCTCCAGAAGCTTCTCTCCAGGAAATTTTATACCCAAATTGACAGCAGCAGATATTTGAGCTCTACAAGTAAGAGGATTTTGGAACAAGCAATTAATTTCTTTGCAATGTTCTGATCATCAAATTCCTAACCAAAAGAAAGACTTCAAGAGAATCTAGGCCTCTTCCACATGTCCTATGTCTGGTGAATTCTTCCATCAATTTTAAAAATAATTGGCTCAATTGCTCTGTCCTGGTCAAGAAATTATTCTTTATTTATTTTTTACAATTATGTCCGGCCTTAAAAAAAAAAAGTTCAAGGAAATGTACTTCCTCTTCATTTTTCTCCACAAGGTTATCCCTATGAAATAAGTTATACTGAGAGAGAGTGGTGGCACTGAAGTCACTTAGTGGACTGCAGGAAAAACAGTTACTACCAACCTGCCTTCCATTGAGGACCTGCATACTGCACAAGTCAAAAAGAGGACTGTGAAAATATTTACAGACCTCTCGCATCCTGGACATAAACTGTTTCAACTCCTACCCTCAAAACTACGCTATAGAGCACTGCAAACCAGAAGAACTAGACACAAGAACAGTTTTTTCCCGAATGCCATCACTCTGCTAAACAAATAATTCCCTCAACACTGTCAAACTATTTACTAAGTCTGCACTACTATTAATCTTCTCATCGTTCCTATCACCCATCTCCTCCCACTTTTGGCTGCATGACTGTAACTTAGTTGCTTGTTTAGTTTAGTTTAGTTTAGTTTAGTTTAGTTTAGTTTAGTTTAGTTTAGTTTAGTTTAGTTTAGTTTAGTTTAGTTTATTAAATTTCTATACCGCCCTTCTCCCGAAGGACTCAGGGCGGTGTACAGCCATATTAAAATACACATAAACTCACAAAATTTAAAAATAATTTAAAATGAATATATTAAATTTGACCCACAAAGTTAAAAATTGACAAACAACCCAATTTAAAATTCATATTCTAAGGCAGCCCGGCCTGTTGGAACAACAGGGTCTTAAGGGCACGGCGAAAGGTACGAAGGTTGGGGATCATACGAACCTCCAGGGGCAGGTCATTCCAGAGGGCAGGTGTCCCCACAGAGAAGGCTCTCCCCCTGGGTGTCACCAGTCGGCATTGTTTGGCCAATGGCACCCTGAGGAGTCCCTCTCTGTGGGAGGGTATTGGCCGGTGGGAGGCTACTGGTGGCAGAAGGCGATCTTGTACATACCCAGGTCCTAAGCCATGGAGCACTTTAAAGGTGGTAACCAGCACCTTGAATCGCACCCGGAAGACCACCGGGAGCCAGTGCAGCTCGCGCAGGTGAGGTGTTACATGGGTGCTTGTATCCTTACAATTAATATTGATTGTTTCCTTGTATGATTTGATTGCTTATTTGTATCCTATGACTATCATTAAGTGTTGTACCTTATGATTCTTGATGAATGTATCTTTTTATGTACACGGAGAGCATTTGCACCAAAGACAAATTCCAAACACACTTGGCCAATAAAGAATTGTAATCTAATCTAACTTTCATGAATGAGGATAGATCTTAACCAGGGACCCCCAATCCCAGTCCTCCTCTTAACTGCTGTTCTATATTGGCAGCATTACTATTCTTCCACAGTTGGAATCATAATCACGGATGAAATATAATTCTCCATTATTTGTAGAATAGTACAAAAATAAACCAACTAAAACATGGGCATAAGTACAAGAGCATAAGTATCCAGAGCTACTGGATTTATTCAGAGCTATTATTTATTTCACATATTTATCTCAAATTTAGGAGAATAATTTCCCCAGAAAGAAAAAGGTAAACTCAAAAACAAAAATCAGTTTGCCTCAGTTACCATAATCTTAGCTAATTTAATATGGCCTTCTTTTTCTACAGTAATTGTTTGAGGGAAAATAAGTGATACAAAACCATAAGCATGAAGAATGCACAGCTCTGTCCCCACAGTTTAAGCTTAATGGACTAAACCAAAAGTTCTCAAGATTAATCATGTCTCATAGAACTTACAATTTTTTACCACTGGGATCTTAATTATATAAAATTGTCAACTGCTACATCTTTTTGATTATGAGGGGAAAGCTGAAGGTTAAAATGCACATATCTACATTGAAGCAAATCTGGGTTAGGGTTACATGAAGGGTATCAAAATTAAATTGACTTTTATATTAAGACCCAAATTCTTATATGATTTGTGTGTCAATATATGACAGTGTCAAACATTTATTTTCATAATCAAATAGAGATTTTTTTAAAAAAAGAAAAAAAGTCAATTAAGTACAGTATAAAACACGCTAGCTCTTTTGTTAATTACAGTATATCAGTATTTGAGCACCCTGGAAACTCCAATGATCCCCTTTAATTGTGCAATACAAGCATTAGCTTGTCCCCAATGCAGTACAAGTATATTTATGTTGATTCTTTCAGCATTTCAAAATAAGCATAATTTATTTCCTGCTTAAGTTGACACAGAGCCATAGTATGTAAATTTTATTTTACTTTTATTTCAACCTTTTCATATCTCTACCAACCCTGATTTTTTTTAATTAATAAATTCCCAGGGAGATGTGTGTCCTAGGAAGGAAGCTGAGAAAAATGGTTACAATAATTACTTATGAATCAATGGCACTAAAAATTTCCCCTCCAAAGCCCCCATCCATAAAGAAGGAAATCATATTTGATAAGATAGCAAGGAGGATCAGCATAGCTGGATGTGATATTACATTTCTACCATCCATCCCACATTTTATTATAAGAATCATCCAGAATCCATCAAATTTTATGAGATCTTAATGATATGGGTATTGATAAGACCTGCATTCTACATTAAAAAATAAATACATTTGTTTAAGTATAATTGATGTTACATACATATTGTCATCAGGATTTCTCTATACAACTGCATACAATTGTAACTTGGCTTTGTGTGTCTGGTTTGCCTATAAAATTCCAAGCCAAGATCATTTCTCCTACGCCCCATCCTTTCAGCGAAAGGCAATGTAAAAATGCAGACTTTATCTAAATCCATTCTATCCTTCTTGTCAAATGCGGCTTTGTCTGATCTTGCCATCTGGACCAAACTATATATTCCAAATGGGCATTTCCCCTATTTCTAAATCATTGCAGCACAGAACTCTAGTTAGCAGCTAATAGCTATAGCAGGGAACAGTTACCACAGTAAACACTGTAGAAATAAGCCTACATTTCATATACATTCCAGAAGAAACTTGCCAGACTGATTTGCCATGCTGTCATATGTCACATCCCATTACTTTTGTGACTTTGTGTTATGTTACATCAAGGATGTGACTAACATTAACCACATGTAATGTTGCACAGTACCATCTTGTCTGCCAAGGAAATTTAGAGCAGCCCGTCTTTCAGAAAGCAGGTTTTCCATTAGAGTTATTGGTTTCCATGCTTGTGTATGAGAGGGAGATTAACTCATCAGTTGACTAAGCTTTAAATCATTTGTCCAGATCCAAAATACACTGTTTTTACCTGCTAATTAAGCAAGCTCAAGGAAAATCCGGGGACCAGGCTTGTTTCATTTCATTTGCATTAAAAGATAAAATTTTCCAGGACTATAGCCTGAAAATGTCTACTTGGAGACAACAAGTCCAGAGGAGCAAGAATGGTCTGTTCTTATGCTTTTACATGCAAATGAAGCATGCTAGCTAGAGAATTCTGGGAGTTGAACCTCCATGTCAAGGTTGAGAAGTGCTGATGCACAGGTGCAGTTTAAGATGACATCAATATGCAAATAGCTGACTTTTCTCAAACACTTCTTTAAGTGAAGACCATGGAAATCTTGAAACTCTGTCAAGAAGATGTTTGGGAAGGATCTGAGTAACAAGATTAAAGTTATTTCAGGCAAAATATAGATTCTAAAGGTTGAGCATCTGCATGAACAGAGGTTTGAATTAATTCTGGAATGAGTTGCAGTTCCCCTAAAATATTCAGTAGCATATTTTATGTCAAAAGCTAGTCATCCTGCAAATGATAGGATATCTGCATTTGCTTATCTTCCGTGGTGCAAGGTTCTCTTCCACAGAACGTAATTTATTAGTTTATTGATTTACAGTCAAAGATCAAATATTTATAAGAAAAGAAGAATTGGATGTTTGGAGGCAGTCACAGCATTGTAATTTGAGACCAAATCTTCCAGTTATACTTTTACTTATGTATTTTATTTATTTAGAAATGTATATTGTCACCTATTTTATAAATGATATCCTAGGTGATTCATAATAATATTCAATAAAAACAGAATAAATGAAACTGACTTAACTCCATGTCTGCACTATATTTCCCAATCACAGCACCACAACAAAACTCTACATTTACACTTGCATTTCCTGGTTTTATTTCTATTATAGCCCAATGTTTTCACAGATCTTGGAAAACAAAATGGGTAGGGGCCCTCTGAATCTTGTGGGAAGGCTGTACCAAAGAAAAGTATTATTTTCAAAGAGTAGAACTGAGAGGAAAGTTCCTCTCCTCAAGAAGCCTTCCCTGGACCTGGCAGTATTAGCCAACTAACGTCCTGTCTCCAACCTTCTCTTTGTGGCGAAGGTTGTCGAGAGTGTGGTCGCACAACAGTTTCTGCAGTACCTGGAGGAAACGTCTTATCTAGATCCGTTCCAGTCGGGTTTCAGGCCCGGCCACAGCATGGAAACGGCATTGGCCGCATTGGTAGATGATCTCTGGAGGGCTCGGGACAGGGGTGCTCCTCTGTTCTGGCCCTGTTAGACCTCTCAGCGGTTTTTGATACCATCGACCATGGTATCATGCTGCACCGGTTGGAAGAGTTGGGGATTGGGGGGCACCGTGTTACAGTGGTTCTCCTCCTTTCTCTCAGACCGGTCGCAGTTCGTGTTGGCGGGGGGCAGAGGTCGACCTCGAGGTCTCTTATATGTGGAGTGCCTCAGGGGTCGGTCCTCTCGCCCCTTCTGTTCAACATTTATGTGAAGCCGCTGGGCGAGATCATCCATGGCTTTGGGGTGAAGTACCATCAGTACACTGATGACACCCAGCTGTACATCTCCACCCCAGGCCACCCCAACAATGCCCTTGAAGGGATGTCCCGGTGCCTGGAGGCTGTGCGGATCTGGATGGGGAGACACAGGCTCAAGCTCAACCCTTCCAAGACTGAGTGGCTGCGGTTCCCGGCATCCCGATATAGTCAGTTGACTCCATCACTGACTATTGGGGGTGAGTCTTTGGCCCCCTCAGAGAGGGCTTACAATCTGGGAGTTCTCCTAGATACGCAACTGTCCTTGGAGGAACATCTGATGGCTGTTGCCAGGGGGACTTTTGGTCAGGTTCGCCTGATCCGCCAGTTGCGGCCCTTTCTTGATCGGGATTCCCTGTGCACAGTCACTCATGCCCTTGTCACCTCTCGCCTGGACTACTGCAACGCTCTCTACAAGGGGCTCCCCTTGAGGGGCACCCGGATACTCCAACTGGTCCAGAATGCAGCCGCGCGGGTAGTCACGGGAGCCGCATGGCGCTCCCCTACAACACCTCTCCTGTGTGAGCTGCACTGGCTCCCAGTGGTCTTCCGGGTGCGCTTCAAGGTGTTGGTTATCACCTTTAAAGTGCTCCATGGCATAGGACCTAGTTATCTTCAAGACCGCCTGCTGCTACCGACGGCCTCCCATTGACCTGTGCGCTCCCACAGAGAGGGCCTCCTCGAGGTGCCATCAGCCATACAATGTAGGCTGGTGACCCCCAGGGGGAGGGCCTTCTCTGTGGGGGCACGTACCCTCTGGAATCAACTGCCCCCAGAGATAAGGAGAATCCAAGACCTTGGTGCCTTCCGCCGTTCTGCTGACCTAACACTTTTTTAAATTTTTTAAATTTTTTAATTGTTTGTTATTGTTTTTAATCATGGGGCCAAATTTATATATATCTTTTTAATTGTATTTTAATGTTTGTAGTTTATGTTTTTATTTGGCTGTTCACCGCCCTGAGTCCTCAGGGAGAAGGGTGGTATACAAATTTAAAATAAAAAAAAAAGTTGCATTAAACAGAAAGAAATAAAAATGATTGAATAAAAAAGTGCCCTTATTCATACACAATATATCTCATGATAGAACATTACAGAAGAAAACTTGAAATAGGTTTTGTTCTTTTTTTATAGATAACCAGATTGTAGTTCTAACACAAAGATGGGCATATTTTTGGGATCCAGAGAGCATATTTTTTTTTAAACTATTTTTCCCCATTTCTAAGAGCTATGTGCAGGAGGGACCACCAATGGAATGACATCACCGAAGGCATGATGGACTAATCCTAATCCCACTTTGTTTTTCTTTTTGAAGAACAATTAAAATGAAAAAATAAGTTACTTCATACATACTGTTTAAACACACACAAACATTCTAATCCTAATTCAGTAGTATATGAAATGCTGACAGCACAGCCTATCAAACCAGTAATGTATAGAGATCAGAAACATGGGTTGGGGCAGTTGCAAGTCACAACTCTGCTCTAATGCATGTATATGCAAAATAGCATTAGTGACTGATAATTTTTCAGATCCACACTATTAGGAAATTGAATACAAAATTAAATCACAATAGTAAACCATTTTCAGCTAGAATGATACACTAATATTTTCTTATATAAAACTAATTTAATTTTTATTTATTTATCTGTACACATCCACATGTGTAACTAGCACATTAACACTAAGGCATATAAACGCTTCACACATTGTCTTGATTCTCCTAATAGTCCATTATTATGAACATAACAAAAACAATTCAAAATGACAGATGATTTACTGAGTTGTAGTAGTTACTTGGGAAAAAGATCCCACATAATAAATGAGATGCACTTCCAGGACAACATGCTAACAGTGTAGCTGTAATTATTCTTTTTCCCCATTGTTTGATTTTTTTTTCACTCTGCAAAAAAAACCCCTTCTTTTTCTTCATTCTTCTTTCTTTCATTCTTCAGGAGAATGAAAGAGGAAGGGAAAACCAAGCATTTTTTTAAAAGAACTTGGTAATTGGAAACAGAAATTGTTTCTAAGGAAGACGGGACAAATTAAGAATTCAAATTAAGTGGAAACACAGACACACAACTCAAACATACAAAGCAAGTCTGTGACTTGTGCCTTCTGTTTACACAACAAACATTCTTGAAAATAAAAAAAACCTACAGGGTTGGAGTTACATTTCACTAGCTATCAGTTAAAAACAAATAGACTATATAGCAACACACTAGGAAGCCCTGTCAATCAGCTGTATCTGCTTATTTTGTAACAAAGGCTAATGTCCATCTTACCAACTACGTAGCCAAAAAGTCAGCACATTTTCAATAGCCAAACTGAAATTATGCTTGTGTGTGCATGCACACACACATTTGTTGCCAGAAAACTTTAGAGTGGCCTATCAAGTATTGTTGGATTATAGTTTCCAACATTTCTCACTATTAGCCATGTGATTAGGCTTGACAAGAATTGGAGTTGGCATCTGAAGAATCAAGTATTGACTATTCCTACTGGAGCTTTGCAATTGGTCAGTTATTTCTTTTCTGTAACCAATGTACTAAATATCTATTGAACCAACCAATCAAATGCAAACTGCATATGCCAGAATACTGAATAGAAAGAACCAAACAGTATCAGTACATGACTTTATATTGATATATAATACAGTATGTGATTATATTGCTTGGTGTACAAACTCAAGAAAGTAATCTGCATTCTGATTTTATTAACTTGTATGACAAGTCAAGATCTCATAAATATACCAGATGAATAAATCCTGTTAAAAATGGCTTTGTTACCTTTTTACCTATTAATAATACAAATCATAAAAATGAGAAATTTTAATCTTATGAAAAAGTCATCATGGATGTTTTAGTTAACTCCATGTCATCTTCCAACAATTTTTTGCTACCAAGAACAGATAATTATATAAACATTGTATTTGCAAATTCTATAGGCCTGAGCTACAGCATATTTTTTAATTTAATTTAATTTAATTAATTTATTTATTTATTTTGTCAAGCATGTAGATAACAGATTTAGGTATAAACATGGTTATTAATACATGAAATGGATACGAATAAAAGGGGACATTAGGACAGGGACGTTAGGCACGTTGGTGCACTTATGCACGCCCCATTTACAAAACCATATGCACGCTTGTGCATATGGCTTTGTAACTGAGCTGCCTGTATTATTTCTCATATTAATCATGTGCACATTTACAAAATATGAAAATACTGTACCTCTATTCTGTGTCCCAAATCTATGAAAACTTTTCTTCATTGCTTTTGTTTTTTGCTGTTTAAAGAATCTCCAATTTTAATAAAAATTAAGGCCATCAGAATATGGTGTTATGTTGATTTCTACTTTGCAAGAAAACTGAGAAAATAAATATACAATTCCTAATTTCCTCAATCTATGTATTAAAATGATATTGTGTAATGTAATAGCCATGTGCATGCTTATAAAACCAGTGATAAATTTCACTTTGGGTATTTTACAGATGGCTCTATCTTTTCTAAGCATAAAATTGTAAATGAGATGAAACCATACTGAAAACATGTGTATCCTATTTTTATGAGCATGTTGTTTTATTTTAGTTTAATCTTGCAACATAAATAAATAAAAGTAATAGCACTGATCCTGAGCTCAAAATCATTGTTAAAGATAATGAAGGCTTCTGATTTTAATAATGTATTTCAAAACCTTATGCATCATTAATCATACTCAGGGAATAAATGGCATACACTGTTTTGCAATTTTAAGCCTTTATAAACAGCATTTCAGATTCATGAAGACACCTTTTTTCTCCAATGCTGCTCAAGAAAATATAGGGAAGTCAACATAAAATATTAAAAAGTAATGGAAGAAAGTTCATTTCATGACCTGGCTTCAAAAGACAGAAACATCCATGTAGTTGGCAAGTAAATTTTGGGCATGAACTGGGAGCATGGGAGTGAGGCTTGCAGCAACTCAGGAAAGCTTGTCTGGATAGATGGCAGCAGACAGGTGGGGAGGAAGAGAAATTGTGGAAGCAGGAGAAAAGCACAATGGCTTACTAGAAGCTGAAGAGAAAGCATAATACAATAGCAATAGCACTTACACTTATATACAGCTCCATAGTGCTTTATAGCCATCTCTAAGTGATTTACAGAGTCAGCATATTGCCCCCAATAATCTGGGTCTCATTTTACTGACTTCAGAAGGATGGAAAGCTGAGTAAACCTTGAGCCAGTAAGGATCGAACTCCTGGTAGCAGGCACAGTCCTCCTGCAATACCGCATACTAACCGTTGTGCCACCAAAGCTCAAGTCAAGTGGACAATCCATAATCCAATACTGTACAATAGCTTGAAAATTACCCAGGAACAAGCAAGAGACTTGGTCAGGAACGTGCTGAGCTCAAAATGAATCAGCTGTCCAGAACAGGAATTAATGATTCTCAAAGCCAGACGCCAAAATTGCTTCCTACAATGAAACATTCAAATGTAATGCATATACTGTACATGAAATAACTATACCTGTGATGGCAAACCTATGGCACACATGCCAAACGTGGCATGCAGAGCACTCTCTGTGGGCACGCGTGCAGTCACCCCAGCCCAGCTCCAATCGTGTTTCTCCATCGTGTTTCACTCAATCAATTCCAACTTCTCACGAAAGAAAAAGATCTCGTGAAGTTGGAATTGATTGAGTGAACTTTTTCACTCATGCGCTTCACAATGGGGGGGATGGTGTCCCGTCCTCCTCCTGAAGCCCATTACACAATGTGACCCTGCATCAGCTCAGCTTGACAAAAAAAAAGAATTTCTTTTCCTGCAGAGCTGCCTGTGTTGGGATGCCCCACCTCCCCGCCAGCCAGCTGAGCATGGGCGTGCTGCTCCTGGGCTTGTTGGCCTTCGGACATCATTCCTGCCACCCAGCACCAGTTCAGGGGTTCCTTTCCCCACCACCACCATGGATTGGTATTTTCTAAGCATACAGTATACATAGGAGATCTCTCTTTCTCTCTCTCTTCACCCCCCCCCACCCTCTCTCCCCTTCAGAAAAAAAAATGTTGCAGAATTTTCAGATGAAGATTTATGGGTCAGGATTCACCTTCTGAAGAATGATCACACATATCCTGCAGCAGCCTGAAGATACACCCCAGGAGACATAGGATGCAGTCTAAGAATTTCATCTCTTTTCCTGCAAAGAATTACTTATGGCCTGGAAATATGAATATTTATTGCCAGTCTGATGTGAAATGTGGTTCAGGCTAATAGTGAAGATGATATACACTGAAAATTCTGCACCTAGGTGAACAGAAACCATATCAGTTGGAGTTATAAATTAATATACTGCATTTCTTCTTTTTTATCATTTTTTTTTCCTCTGCAATCCTATTAAATTGAGTTCACAAATGTAATGTAGAGAAAGACTTGAAACATAAGTGGAAGAAAAATGTAACTTGTACAATAATCTGAATACAATTTGTTATTAAGGGGAAATGTATTGTTTACTTTTATTGACATTTTTGAATGTTATGCATTGTAAGGAATTTCTGCACCTGTAAGAGAGGGTTGTCTTTTAATGTTTTTCTTTTTTCTTTTATCATTATTTTGGAAATAAAGGCATAGCAAGTTCTTAAGAAAAGTAGATGAATACTGAAGTGCTTTTTCTTACTGAAATAAAAATGACATTAATGTCATGTTTCTAATGATCAATTAGTTTTTAGACTTCTTAGAGTAGTAAGAGACACTTATCTCCTTCAAGATGGTCTTCTAATTTGTATTTTCTGTTTGCTAGAAAAAATGGCTGGAAAGGACAGCATTAAATATTCTTACTGTTTCCCATTCAGTAGCTTTATCTAATAAGAAAGGGCTCTCTGGGTAAATGGCAGGCATCCATTCTGGATGGATTGATAATGATTTAGATATCTTCTTTCCCATCCAATAGAAGACTGCTACTCCCAGTGTGCTGGTTAGGAAACAAACTTTAAAACAGACTCTGCCATAAGCAAACTAATAGGGTACTTTAGGCATGCAGTGCTGGGGAATAAAGAAAAGACCCAGCTAAATGTTCCAAATGGTATGCTTTTAGATGTAATAAGTGGAGCATAATGTACTATTGTCAGCATGCGTTAGAAATATACCTCCTTTCCTTTACCCAAGCAACAAAATATTCCTATCTAAGTGGCTAAATTAGCACTAATTTGTTCTAGACCCACAGATAAACTCTACATTTTTCCTTAGCTAAGTTTAGTTTGACAAAATATTATTTGCTTTAAAAATTCTCTCAGAAGAGACTGTATGTGAATGCTTCATGCATTGAATATGGTGTTCCTGACTGTCCTTAAGTTTGTAGTAATCAAGACATACAGTATATGTAAATGTCTAGTCTTTCTTTCAGAGGTGGGTTTCAGCAGGTTCTGACCAGTTCTGGAGAACTGGTAGCGGAAATTTTGAGTAGTTCGGAGAACCGGTAAATATCACCTCTGAATGGCCCTGCTCACATTTATTCTCTGCCTCCCAAGTCCCAGCTGATCGGGAGGAAATGGAGATTTTGCAGTATCCTTCCCCCGGAGTGGGGTGGGAATGAAGATTTTACAGTAACCTTCCCCTGCCACACCCACCAAGCCACGCCCATCAAGCCATGCCATGCCCACCACACCCACAGAACTGGTAGTAAAAAATTTTGAAACCCAATACTCCTTTCTTTGTACAATAATCTCTCCAGTAGCTGCCCCAGCTTTCCATGCTTTAATTCTTATTCAAGGCATTAAATTCCTCCTAGTGGACTTTTTCAATACAGCCCTCACTATGGTAGAATCCTACCTTTGAGCAGTTTCTCCTTGATATTCAGAGAATATCCATAGAGGATTTATGGTAGAGAACTTCAAAAGTTGTGACAATTTCTATTCTGTATATTCCAAAAGATTTGTGTCTGAAGGTACCTTGGGTTTATATAGGTGCTTTGTTTCATTGAAGCTCCAAGCAATATATACTTTTGACATAAAACCCACCCTGTCCATTGGTATAAGCAGTTGCCTCAATGGACCAAAGGTTGGTCAAAGCAAAATCACACTGTCATAATGTTCTACAAAGCTTAGAGATGCAGCATTACATCTTTGAATATCAGCTACTTACTGTACAATACAGCTTCCAAACTTCTAATATGTTGAATATATGAAGAACATTCTCGTGATTTGATGTGTCAACATTTGACGCATGATTGACCTGCTGTAACACAACTACATGTGACATATCTACATCTCCACCAAAATTATCCAGATGTCATCTTCAAACACATTAGTACAACTGTGTAAAATTGCATTCAGTAATCTCCTCACATATGCAATTAATAAGTCAGTATCAATTCTTCTAAATATGAGTGCCCTTTAAATTCTCAAGAATTTGCAACTATACACTACTATTTATTGAAGAAGAGCTAAAACAAAATTATTTTTTTCCACATTCATATTCAAGCCAAAAACACAAAGCCCCAGCTTGGACACAGTGGTAAAAATTGCAAATAAAAATTTAAAGTTAAGCCATACTGCTTAACTTTATTTATAGCAGATGACAAAAGTCTATATTTCCAATGTTTCAGCAATGTTTGTTGTCTTTTTGAGTTTAGTGCTCTTCTCCATTTTCACAGATAAAGAGAACCATGATTCTTAAACAATCTGCAGGTTTGTTTACCAAGTCCAAATATGGCTTTGTTGTTTTTTTCTTCCACCACTGCTTCCACTAAAAACATTTTAGCACTAGTTACTGAGGTTTTTTCTACCTGCACCATATAAATTGGCAAATCCTATTTGAAAGCCAAAGCATTTAATCCAGCAGAGTAAAACATCTGTCTTTGGAAAAACCATAAATTAAGTTTTATAAAGAGGCAAGTCAGCAAAACTAATACAAATGATTTCATGCTTTTCCTATAAGCAGCTGGCCTTTGATTGCTTCACACGGTGCATTTCAACTTCTGTCATCTCTTTCACAAGAATAATTCTGCAAAAGTAAAAGAACATAACAAAAAAATAGGAAAGCGCTCATAAAATCTTGTTTGTGAGACTGAATACTCCAAGTAGAATTTGCCCACCCATGGAGTGTCGGTAGGGAGTGAATACTGAGAGCCCTCTCTCCAGGCAGGAAGATGGGAGAGTATTCAGAGGTGAGCATTATCTGCCAGAATTCCCCCATGTGGGATAAATTACCCACCAAATAAGATGAGCATCTCCCTGTTAAAACCTTGCTTTTTAGCTAGGCATTCAGCTACTGAAGTGTTGATGAAATATGTACACAGGGTATCTGGGTACTATTTATTGCTATTACACTTGAAGCTGAACAATCTATACATGCAATTCACACACATACTGTATATGCAGATTTTATTTTTAAATATTTCCAGCCACTTCAATTTGATTGACTGAAATGGCATACACTTGTAATAAACAAATAGGTGAAAGTATGTAGGACTGAAATGTACCTATGAAAGTACATAGGACTGAATGCTATAAGAACAAATAAGGTTTGCTTTTATAGTCCAGTGATAATAGATGTATCAATAAGAAACCTACATACCAGTGAGAATAAAGGTGGCAGCATCAAACAAACTATCCTGAAGAAAGAAAGAAATGCTTGAACAGTATCTATTCTGGCACAAAATGTCATAACAATCCTGGGTTAGATTTTCTATATGCCCACTTGTGAATACATACATACGCATATATCTCAACATTCCACAGAAATGCACAGAATATGACATTGGCTGAAGAAATCTTTCTAACTACTATAACTTTTAATACTTACAAAAATATACTTAAAATTATCAAGTCAGCAAAGCTGCTGAATCAAATTTTCTTATTTAAAGAATGAAAGCTCCATTACCTTTGGCCAAATTGGTAGTTTCATGGAATGTATTCATGCATTCCACATATCTGTTTTTAATATTTAAAGTGAACTAGTGAAGACGTCTGACTGAGTTCATAAAGATGGATTTAACCTTTCCTTCCATACTGTTGTATTAATGTCAACCCCAGCTCTAAAAGAGCTATTTGCCTGGAAAAGATAGCCAGATAGTCAAAGATGTCATTGGTACCAGGTATGTGGGCAGGTAGTTAAATGGGCGAGGAAGAGGGATTTAAATTGGGGATGAGGATTGATTGTCAATGCCAACAAGTTAGTATTGACTTTTTCCAACACAATTTGCTCCTTCAGGTCTTCCATCTTGGCACCCATCACAAAATTTCTATCTCTATGTTCTGTCATTCTGACCCTGACTGGGAATTCTCAGGTTGCTACTTAAAATATTTAAAACTCAAAGATTTAATTTTTTTATACTATAAAATAATTTTATGCACTTTACAATTCCTTATCAGCAACATATTTGGTATTTAGTGCACAACTACAGTATATGATCAAATAACATTTGGAAATCAAATTTAAGATTGACACTTTTTTACCTTTACAAGTTTAATACATTTTAATCATCACAGTGTTACCAGCTTCTATTATATAAATACTTCTGTATTTAATTACTCTCAGTATTCTATAATGTATTATTCATATTTTTCAATGCAATAATATTTTTTTAAATTAACATACAAAATGTACTATTTTTGTATAATGACTAGCTTGTTTTTTTTTTAATACAGCTCCTTTTCTTCCCATGCAATAAATAAGAGCTAAAATACAAAACTTAATAATGTGTAACAATTGAATTTGGTAACTAATTACTGGTTTGTATGGGTGTTATTTGGTATTTTGAATACATAATAAAAAAGCAAGAGTTATTAGAGAAGATTCTCATGAAGCTTAGAAAAACTGAGGAAAATGTTCTTTATTTCAGTATAATTTCAATAGCACAGGAGTAGAGATTCTGCAGCCAAGCAAATATGCCAATTCAAATTTTTGGATATATTTTTTCTATAATGTCTCTGTGATTGGATTTTTTTCATTAGAATACTGAATCTCCTATAAAAACCAGAAGGTCTCTTTGTGGACAGTTGCCCCATTAAGAATAGATTCACTGAAATTAAGATAAAATTAGTCATAATTAACTCATGTTAATTATATCTGAAAGATTTATTTGATTACTTAAGGGTGGAGTCAACCCATAATTTTATCTGAAAAAAATACATTGCTAAATAAGGTTTCATACTTGTAATGTCTCTTTTATACCATATTTTGTTATTGGAAGATCCAGTCTCAATTGTTAATTTGGAAAAAAAAATCTGCCATTTTTAACATGTGTGCAACTTCTAAATTAGCTATTCAGACAATCCTTGACCTGGATCCCTTGTTTAAGAGCAGAATTAAATTGATGTTGTTGCTGAGTCCCTGTTGTTCCAAGAGATCAACTGCCAATAATGCTAACAAGAATTATAAACTGGATTAAAAGCATTAGCACCTCCTTTCTCAAGTGGGAAGCCATGCTGAGTGCTCCGTGGTCATCCGGGAACGTACCCAAATATTTGCTGGATGACCACCTGAGCTCAGCTGGCCTTAATATTCTTCTTCGGCTTTCCATTAGGATTAGTTACAGGGAAGAACTATCATTGCTCTTAATTCACTAGGAAAACACTAATACCTGACTTCTAATTACTTTCAGCCAAACCAAAACAAAGAATGTGGTTCTAGTTATACGGTTCTATTTTTTTTTCTCAAGTACAGTTAAGATTTATTCAGCTAACGTATGAGAAATGTATTCTTACAAATATTAAGATAAGATGATTTTATAATAAGATTATTATAAAAATGTCCATCCTTTTTCAGTTACTATAGTTTATGAATTTGGGAGGTATGCTTCCAATTGCTCAAACTCAAATTATACTGATCACAGCATGTAAGAGTTTTCCTCCATCCCTTTCCGCTTTCAATATAGCTATGCTATAGAATATTCTGGATTAAAATCCTGGGAAATTTTGGTAAACTACACTTCAGATATGACAGTTGGTTTGTAGCAGAATAGTTTCCAATAGTTTCTTACAACAAAAACCACAAAGAAACAAAATAAAAATTAATGTATGTATTGGTGTAAATACTTAATCTACTTAATCATAATTATAGATTCTCAAAGCATATTCTGCGAAAGTATTCAGTGTTGTAAAACAGCAGAAGATTCTTTCATACAACCCAGATTACCATGATGACTGCAAACACTACTGCAAATATTACATACTCTAATTGCAGTATAAGTATCTGCCTTTTTATAATAGGCTTAATCTTTGGAACTCCTGTTAATTATGGAGAAGTCCTTTGAGAAAAAGTAAAACCACAATGACAGTTGTAATTACAGGTCTCACATTACATCTATATGTATCTTCAAATGCAAAAGTAATTAGAGAATGTGGACCAACGTCTGTAGTTCCCATAAAATTTAGATGTCGAACAAATTCTTATGAAATCAGCGGGATGTAGATTACAGTTCAGTGAATAAATCCAATTTATTCTTACATCAATATGTGAATGGGCTAAGCTCTCAATGGAAAACAACCAGTATTCTTTTCCTGACCAGATTTAAATTATTTTACATCTTATTTAGATAATGTAAATACCCACTCCAACAATACATTTTAAGTCAAACATCTTTTTTTTTCTAAAGATTATATCAAACTGATTTCTCAAAAACGAAAACATGGCGAAGATTCAGTGTCATCAGCTGATGGCCAAAGAAATGATATCTTGGTGGCATATTCAAGTCTCGGTTTCTGAGAATTCATTTCACTATGATAATGTCTTGTATTTTGTTACAATAATTTATACTAGTAAAGAGTATATCTGTAACTGTAGCAATAGAAATTGATAGTAAGGTGAGGATGTAATTCGGAAAATATTAGACTGTGCAGAGATGGACAGATTGACTTTAAAAATAAAAGACAAAGAAGACACAGAATATTACTTGATACAGAACAGATTTTATGAGTGGTTAGAGATAAGAGGTAGAAATTAGATGAAGAAAGATTATTGTTATATATATGAATTAAATATAAAGATGGTTTATAATTATAAATATGCCAATATAATTAACAGAATTATAAATAAGCTAATATAAAGAGAAATTTAGCCAAAACTATTCTGTTATATTATTACTATTGTTACCATTATGTGTGTTAATATTTCTTTTTGTTCTCTCTTTGTTTTTCTTTTGTAAATGATATAGCCTGACAATACACTGTATTCAAAATATTTATGAATAAAAAAATAATAAAAAAATAAAAGAAATTGATAGTAAGGAATAAACACAAACATGCAAATACACGTCACATGCACATACCTAAAAAATTTCGCATTTTCCGTAGTTCAGCAATGCCTTCCAGACCTCTGGTAATTTAGCATCCTGCTGGGATATTTGAACAGCCAAATCTTATCTTCTGGTTTTCAATATGCATCTAAAACCAAAGCTTTCTACCCATTATTTCTTCAGGTTAAACTAGGATAGCCACCTGTTTCATAATTCAAGTGTTGAATTGTTAAGAAAGTGGTTCCTAATTTGGTGGCTTAATTTTTGGAAGTAAAGATATACATGCATACATGCATTTAAAACATTTTATGCTACTTACCATTTTGAAAAACTCAGAAAGAATTTCATGCTGTTCAGAAAACTTTCTCCATTTCATTATTAGCTCTTATTGATAGCAATAGCAACAGCAGTTATATACCGCTTCATAGTGCTTTACAGCCCTCTCTAAGTGGTTTACAGAGTCAGCGTATTGCCCCAATAATCTGGGTCCTTATTTTACCCACCTCAGAAGGATGGAAGGCTGAGTCAACCTTGAGCCTGGTGAGATTCAATCTGCCAAACTGCTAACAGCTGTTGATCAGCAGAAGTAGCCTGTAGTACTGCACTCTAACCACTGCACCACTGTGCCTATGATCACAGAGTTCTGTTAAAATTTGAGAGTTACCAGGGCCTAAGAGACCAGGATGCTTCACCTTCCTCTCTGCAATTAACTTTCCATGTGTTCTGATGCCCAACATCATAACTAAACAGAAAACATGTAATTAAGGTCATTGATTTTATTTGGAATTCTTCTTCAGTATAGATGCTAGTAATTTACAACAATTTAGGATTTTGGATGAGGATATTTCCCAGACAAATCTGGGGAAGACAGCTTGGATTTTATTTTTATTTTATTTTTTATATCCTATGATAAATTCTGCAATGTGATAGCATCATAAATGCTAGAATTGAGTGGGTAATAAAACATCTGTAAGGAAATAACCAAACTCAGAGAGTACCAAGATTCCATAGTTCATTCCTGGGCTACAAATATTTTCTTCTATTCTTCACTGAGGATGAACATTTTATCTATGAATATAGAAGAGTAAAAGCAACAGCTTGAAAATTCAGACTATCAGAAATCCAGCACAGGTAAATCAATCAAACAAAATATTTTCATTTACATAAATTCTATTTTTTAAACAAATAAATACATATAAAAAATCAAGAGGAAGATCTACAGCTGTTTTTCACTATTCATTCCTCCAATTTTAGAAACTTTTGGAAACATTGCCCAACAGTCTAATTTGTCTCCTGGTAGAGTAGAGTTAGGATATGTTATCAAATTATAAACATTGAAAAAATGTTTTCATATTGTTCCTTTTCACAGGTCTATGGGCATTTTGCCATATAGTGATCTTAATTTCCAACACATAAACTCTCAAAATTTTATTATTATTTTAACTAATGCCTGCATCACTATTTATCTTCAAAACATCTTTTTTCTTTTTTCCATCTAAATCCTTCACTTATGCAGAAGGACTATGTGGTTCTTGGCATAAACCTATGCTTCTGATGGGTTCAGAATGTTAATTTTGTCAATCCAAATATATCATAGATCCATATATCGCCGTACTCTAACCTTGGATCTGATGGTGGATTATTTATTTTTAACATTATCATCAAAATAATTTGAAAAAAGTATAACGTTGCAATCAAACTGATAAGATCAGAGGTTCACATTTTTCTCCTCATACGGTTTTTATTAAGACTCAATTAATTTTACAGGCGCTCCTTGCTTACTAATCACAATTAAGCCTGGCAATTCTGTGGCTAAGCAGTTTGAATGCTAAGCAAAAAGAATCACATGATCACACCAGACTTACGCCATTTGCCCTTCAATCATTAAGCAAATCACTACAGTTCTTAAGAGAGACACCTTGTGACCACAATTTCTGATTTCACTTCCACATTCTCTATTATTTCTGCTTGTTGGAAGCCAACTGTGAAGTTTGCAAATGGTGATCAAGTGACCATGGGATGCAGCGATGACCATAAATTTGAGGATTGGTTGCAAAGCTATTGCAACCAATCCGCACATCCTCAACCATTGTAACTTTGAACAGTTGCTAAACAAGGCAGTCAATAAATGAGAACTACCTGTGTTATAATCTCATAACAGTATCAAAGTTTTATTCCAACCCTTCAAATAATAGTAATATGCAGAGTGTTATATAAAATTACATAAGATCCATGCAAAGTACAATAGGTAATAGCAAAAAGGAAAACATTCCTATACTCTGCTTTTTTATACACAGAATTTTTTTTTTCTACATGCTTTATGGTTTTGGAATTTTAGTCTGGAAGTAAATAGTTTAGGTAAAAAAATTATCTGGAATATTTCACAATTAAAGATGGTTTTGGGGTGCTTACAGATGTTTCTAAAGAAAAAATAGTACAGAAAAATACAGGCCCATTATTCTTCCACAATTGCCCTGCAGGGTCAGAATCTTTCACTGAACAATGCTACCTGGTAGCAAAGTCATATCTTTTATATTGCACTTATGGATTTTAAGCATTACATTGTTCTTTATACTAGATCAAAATTATGCAGAAAGCTTAGAAGCATAACAATTTGTCATTAAGTGCTTGTTCTTGTCTGTAAGATTTATGAGAAAAACATTCAAGAGAAAATGTAATGTGGTAAACCAGCATTCTGATGTGGTCTCTATTACAAGAGTCCTTAAAAACAAGATTGTACTGTTAACAGCCTTACTGTTTTTAATATTTGCATTAATACTATGTTTAGTAATTTAAGTAATTTAATTTAGTAAACTAGAATTTCATCCACCAGATATTGAACATAGACATATAATATGGGTAACTATATACAACCTTGCAATGAACCTATCGTTACCATATACTAGCATCAACTGCACAGCAGGTTGAAGTTATGTTAGCCTTACAGTGGGAAAAATGCTCTCTAATTTTTCTTGGTTTTAACAAATTTGTAATCAAACCATGGTTTTGTGTTAGGCTTACACCATTTATATCTTCCTTTATTTAAGCTTTTAATACTATGCTAACAGTAGTAGAGCATAATATAGAGAGCTATCTCTCACAGGATCTGTAATAAATCAACTTAAATTATCTAAATTCAGTGGATTGAATTTGATCTTCTTTGTATGTAAATTTCACTAAGTTGGATGGTGAGTTGTAAATAATTGTTATTTAAGATAGATATACGAGATTTTAGATATATGAGATTATAGATACATAGATGAGAGAAAAAGAAGGAGGAGATTCATACCCTATAGCAACCTGCTCTTATAGCCCATTTAAGTTTAATAAATCTAAATTCTAAATGCTTGAGTGAGATTTAGGCCACCATATTTTCTTAGTCTTTAGGATGATCATTAATTAGGCAGATATTTCCACTAAACTAGGAAGATGCTAATGTACTTCAAAATATAGAACTACACCCTTTGGTGTATTATAGCACAAAACTATTATCATAAGGTTAGATAAGATTCAAAAGGAACATAGAAACCAAACATTTTGCACTGTATAATTAATATATTTTAATTATAATTTTTTTTAAAAAAATAAATAAAACAATGCCATCTTCCAAGGCCTTTTTACATAGCTGCTCCCACATAGTCCATAGCAAAACATATTTGGAAATGATTGGAGTAAAAAATAAGTTGTCATGTAAAAATATATTACAGAATGAAAAAAAAAAGTAATTCTAAATTCTCATGGCACATTCCCAAACGCTTTCAGAGGCCTAAATGTTTTTTACATTGAGATTCTTGTAGCTGTTCCCTAAATATTTCTATAGCTTTAGTCAGTCTAAATGCTATAAAATTTTAAAATGTAATTGTTTCTGGAATTTCATATTGAGTCTTATAACTGCAGATATTGAATAACCTACAATAAGTGGTTTAAGATGAAAAGGAACCACTGTAGTTAATATAATGACAGATTCTAACTGTAATAAGAATCTGAGACCATTGGATTCATATATAGTCAGCTGAAACAGAATGATCAATTGGTCTGGAAAAGTAAATGCATGTTGCGGTCATAGGAAGTACAGTCTCTAGGGTGTATGAAAGTTGCTCTGGGGCACGCTTTTGCATTTAGCCAGCCTATTCCTAATCTTATAGTTGGTTGATGGACATAAATTTTTATTAGCCCTATTACTATTCAGTTTAAGGACTAGTTATCTGAGGTTTTGTGTACACTTATATGACATGCTTGTAGAAAAGAGTTGATCACAACATAGGAAGAAGACCAATTGACAGTCTTGCTCCCTAAAATTGACATTCCTCATATTTTCTTAATTCTATATATGCAGTCCTCAACTTACAATAATTCATTTAGTGACCATTCAAAGTTACAATGGCACTGAAAAAAGTGACTTATGACCATTTTTCACACTTGTGACCATTGCAGCATCCCCATGGTCACGTGATCAAAATTCAGACTCTTGGCAACTGACTCATATTTATGATGCTTGCTTGTCCCACGTCATGTGATCACCTTTTGCGATCTTCTGATAAGCAAAGTCAATGGGGAAGCCCTACTTAACAACTGCATTACTAATTGAACAACTGCACTGATTCACTTGACAATGATGGCAGGAAAGGTCATAAAATGGGGAAAAATTTATTGTTTCGCTTAGCAGACATTTTAAGCTCAATTGTGGTCATAAGTCGAGGGCTACCTGTACTCTCACCTCATATGGCTTTTTCAAACAAAAAACCCAAGAAAATCCACTTGCCTTTTGGATAAAGCACCTTTGGGACAATCATGACCTGGATGATTGAGAATCTCCATAGGCAGATGTATTAAATGTGCAATATCACACACTACGCTTGTTTGAACTTGCTCAACTTTTTCAGGCCCAAATCCAAATTGCAAGACTGATATAGCTACATTCCAGTCCAAGCTTCAGTCTGCCATTCTCTGACTTCAAAGAAGCTCATGGAGTATACCTGGCTTCTGACTCATCCTTCCTACAAGAGTGTTAATGTCATCTTATGTATTCCTTTTACAGGGCTATTTTTAAACAGTGGCAATGTATGTATTAGTTCACACAACTGTATGTACTCTCATCAATACTCTGTTTGAAGTAGGATTGCCAATTTCTACCTCTCACAAAAATGGATCAAACATTTTTTGGTGACAAAAAATGCCATGGTTAAATATTTGTGAAACATAAAACAGACATATAAAGGAGAGTCATTAAAAACAAAGACAATTAGTCAGACTAGAAAAACAATACGTAGAGATATATATGTCTAGCCCAGATACACACAGTAGCTACAGTCTGGAATCATTTACTTGTGGATTACTTTTTATCTATTAATAACATTTGAAAAACGACTCTGGGCCCTAAACCTTGTTTCATGAGACAAGTATAATGCAATCTTGACTACTCTTAATAACCTTTCCATGATCATAGCTCTTTAAAGCTTTAGCTGCTCTGTTTCAATAGGCCTTTTAGGATTTCCTCCATCAGTTAAATTTAAAGAGGAAAAAATATCTAATTACAGCACTTTCTGAAGGGTAGCAGTTAGAACTTTTGGACTGTAACTTTTCTTGCTCTAGGAAAAAAAGCTATCTTCAAATGCTTATATATCATAACATTACTACTGTTGCATCTTTTTCTTTCCCTTTTTTCCAAGCGAGCCCAGAATAGTATATGAATAACAATAATGTAATCGAAAAGAAAACCATCAATCTTGGGGGGGAAATTTCTCACAAATACAAAAGAAATTGTCACGGCAGAGAATTGATAACAAGTGTGAGAGACATGAAACTCATTGTATGTATTTGGCCAGATTCCTATATTATCAGAGTGGAGAGTTTGAGGTTTCTTCAACTTCATCTCCTGCTGCTTTGAAAAACGTAAGCTTCCCTTTTGATGTCCTGTTCTTACTGTGGTTTCTGTTAACCGTGAGTGCTGTCATATTGAACTGGGCATATGCAAAGAATTCTCCCTCCATGCCTTTAAAAGTATGTCTCTAAAACAAAATGGGGACAGTTGTTTATCAGAATCCAGTGCCAGAAAAGAAAGTTTGTTGGAGCATATGAAGGCATGTTGACCACACTGATCTTATTTCCGCTACCCACTTCAAGGATCTAGAACTGGCAGAAATAATTTGAAATGTTATAACAAAAGAAACCATAAGATTTACTCTCTATTTTCCCTTGGGGGTAAATTGGGGGAAGAAAGATCAAAGCAAATATATACTTGCATAGTATTATATATAGATATATAGATACAAACACACACACAAACACACACATATCTCAGGCACATTATATTTAAACAGAAATAAAATAATGCTCATGTTAATATCTCCCTAGTTCTAACTGTTCATGACTAGCTACTCTACTACCTTTTCTCCATTCTAATGGCTTTTAAAAATCTTTATTACAATGTTATACTGGACACATCTTCAAATCAAGTATGTTTTCAAATAGAATATTTTGACCCCAAATAAAGTACTTTCATCCACAGAGTAGACAACATATGGCCACAGGATGTGAATTATGCACATGTTGTACTGTAGGTAAACATTTACATTACAGGGGAAGATAGCAATGGAAGACAACCACAATTTGAAGACCGACAATATACATTGTATATTCAGTATACATAACTTTGTTTTTGTACAATAGTTAAAATAGATGACCTTCAAATCCCACTGAAGTTTCAAAAAATAATATAAAAATCTACATACGATAATTGGACAGTTAATAAATTCTTGTTTCTTCTTCCTCAGAAGCCATTATAGTATACTTTTATTTTTAGCATTGGTAAAATCCCAGGGGTCCTAACTGTGCTATTTAAATGTGTTTCAGCACATAGGAAGTAAAACTTAAAGTTAAAAATATGCATGAAGTAACTAACAGACTGCCCAGTTCCATAAGTCACAAACATTAAAAATTTCAAAGTCAAAGAGGAATGCATAAATTATTGGGCTCCAATTTGTGCTCTAGACATTCACAAAAGATTTATGTGAAATCTTTCTGTATTTAATTAAAAATACCGCTTCTGAATGTAAGAACACTTTCAGAAACAACTTGCCGTCAAGTCATTGGATTGTTGAACTTACTTTGCTGCATTTAAAAAAGAGAGAATATGTTCTGCATAAATTAATCATTCCCTAACTTCTTATTTAGAGCAGCGCAGTGGTTCAGCAGTTAAGATGTTAGACTTGTCAGCTGGAAAGTTGGCAGCCTGGGTTTGAGACCCAAGCACCATGCAACAGGGTGAGCTCCCCAACTGCCAACCTAGCAGTTTGAAAGTATGCAAATGCAAGTAGATAAATAGGTACCACTTGCTGGCCACATCATGACATCATGCTGGCCACATGGCCACAGAAATGGTTTCAGAATGTGCAAGCTCAATTGCCTTGAAATGGAGATGTCATCGGCAACAACTAGTGGAGTCGTAGGTGCTCATTTACCTTTTACCTTAACTTCTTATTTAAATAAAAACAAGTATGGTGCATTGTAAAGAGAAGAGAAAGGAAAAGATGAGAGGAAAATGGTAGCCAAAAGATAGCCATTAAGAAAGTGGTGAAATAGAGATGCTATCTTCTGTTTCATGTACAGCAGCAAACTAGACTTACAATTAACTTTTCAGTGTGAGACAACATTCTGCCTGCTGTAATACAATTTCAGAGAAACAGAGAATACCCTGTATCACATATAGTTCTTTTCTCTGACGCCTTACTGCCATTCCTCCCTACCTGAGGTGGTTGCTTCACTCTGCCTCAGGGTAGGATCAGTAAATCTCTGTCACCAAAAGAATTCCATATGAATGTGTGCAGAAATACATGACATAATTAAGGAGATTGCACACTGTTATTGTAATCCCTTCTCATTGTTAACTGTATGGAAATAATATCATAATTTTGTCTAGAACCCAAATGATCTACACTGAATATTAAGCAAACTGTATGTTGCACTGAGGAGAGGGCTTAAAATTAGCAAAAGCTATTATCAAAGATAAAGCTATTTATATTTAGCAGAGTCAATAGAACAAATGATTGCAGATTATGTAAAAAGCAAAAAAAAAAAAAAAACCCTAGGGAAAGAACATGAATTTGTATATCTCAATAAAATGTGTATTAAAAATGGAAAATGGATGAAGAGGTTTGAATACATGCAAACGCTGATAGAATGGGGGTAGATATATAGTGTGAAGAAGGAATGTTTGCTGAAAAAAGTGAAAACATCTGGATATAAGAACATGTTTCTTCCTTTGTTAATGGCAAAGAGAGTTTGATATGTCAGAAGAAACATAAACATAAAATATATGATTCTTCTGAAGAAACATAAGAAACATAAAATATACATGTAATGGAAAGAGGGCATTTAAGAACTATGAGTAGCGTAACAAAAAGAGATAGTTCAAGACTGAATGGGTGCTGAATGAATCTGGATTAAATGCTAAAGTGAGCAATGACTATGAAAAAAGTGATTTGATCATATAAACAGAATGAATGAGGATTAAACTGCCAAATAGATATAGGAAGAACAGCAAACATTTCACAGGTAAGCAGAAAGATTGAAAAAAAATGTGGTTGGAAATCCTCAAAAAGAAAAGAAAGTTAAGACATTTTAAGAAGAAAAGGTAACCTATGACCCCATATGGTAGGGTGGAAACAAAGTGTTTTATACCTAGTTTAGATATGTTTTCTTTATTTTCTTACCTATGCTCTTGATTACTTTGTTTTACTATTTCTTAATTCCTTTCTGCACTTTGCATAAAATTGCTTATTCTGAAAAGGAATATTGTGATGGAGATGTATGTCAAATGGAATGAAAATGTATACAATATATCTTAATTTATAATGTTTATACAGCAAGATAAATTTTACTTTTCTCATATTCTGTGGTGTATCAGTATACTTTGACTCTAAAATCCAATGTCTACTCTTGAGGGAAAATGTTTAGCATCTGAGAGATAATCTGACAGAAAATAGCTAGAAGAAATAGCTGAAAAGTTACATATTATAATTCTCATAAATTGACTGGGATTAGTTGAATATTACAATCATGTATTCATGAAAAGACTGACACTGCTACCGTTTAGGGAGAAGAGCTTTGATTTCACCACTCATTTTGACTGATTATGTGCCATCAAGTCCACACAAATAGATTTTCTCACAGATGATCTATTCCTAATCTTTTCTTTCATGTCTCCACTCATTGCATCTGTAACTGAGTCCATCCACTGTACTGCTGGTCATTCTCTTCTCTTCTTTCCGTTCCTTTTACCTTTCCTAACATTAAAGCGCTTGGTCTTCATATAATGTGTCCAAAGTAGGATGAATTTGAGCCTGGTCATTTATGCCTTGAGTGAGAACTCTGGATTGATTTGTTTGATAATCCATTGGTTTATTTTCTTGGCTATCCATGATATTCTCAAGAGTCATCTCCCACACCAAAATTCATAAGCATTAATATTATTCCTATTGTGTTTCTTAAAAACCCAACTTTCACTTCCAAGGAGTATCATAAGGAATACCATGGCTTGCATGATTCTAATATGTATAAACTATCATAGCATTTTAATATCTTTTCCAAGGCCTTCATGGCTGCTCTACTGAGTGCTAATCTGTGATCTATTTATTGACTGCTTATTCCTTTACAAGGCAGGTCCTAAAAGACAGAGATATCCACCACTTTGATGTCTTCATTGTCAATTCTAAAGCTGATTGTTCCATCAGTTGTCATTAATTTGATTATTTTTGTATTTAATTATAGTCCTGCTTATTCACTGTGTTCTGACTTTTAGTTCTAGGGCTTACAGATCCTTTGCATACTCAGCTATCAGAATAGTGTCATCAGCATAACACAGGTTATTGATCTTCCTTTGTCCAGTTTTAAAACCATGCTCATCTTCTTCCAGTCCAACTTCCTTTAATATACACTGCTCAAAAAAATAAAGGGAACACAAGCAGAAGACATCCGAGATCTGAATGAATGAAATAGCCTTATTAAATACTTTGTTCGTTACATTCAGTAGTTTTGTGTTCCTTTTAGTTGTTTGAGCAGTGTATAAACTACTGTATGTAACGAACAAAGTATTTAATAAGGCTATTTCATTCATTCAGATCTCAGATGTCTTCTGCTTGTGTTCCCTTTATTCTTTTGAGCAGTATATATTCCACATATAAGTTGAATAAATATGGGAAGAGTACATAATCTAGTTTCACTCTCTGGCCAACTTGGAAGCCAGTCTGTTTTATTTTGTTGTGTCTGGACTGCGGCTTCTTGACTTGTATATACATTTCTCCTGAGGATAATTAAATTTCTGGGATTCCAACTTTTTTGAGCATATTCCATAGCTTCCATCAGCAATAATGTCTCATGTTCCTCAGTCTTTTCTAAAACCAGCTTGGACTCTGGCATCTCTTTTTTCCATGTAGGGTTCCAATCTGCATTGAATGATTATTATAATGAATATTCTATCTGAAATCAATAATTATTCTTGGCTTAAAGTCTTTCAATATAATGTTGGGGTTCACGCATCATAGTATAGCATAATGTGATTTGTTTGTCTTTGGCTTACCAAGATGTGTAAAGCTGCCATTGTGGTTTGGAAACATGGCTTACCATTTTTTTAAACTGAACCAATATGTTTATTCAAGTCCCTTTGCATATATATATATATATATATATATATATATATATATATATATATATATAGTTTAGCACAATTTATAGACCCAGCCTATGACTAAAAGGCAGATTGCAACAAACCTTGGTTTTGGAGTAGAAACTCATAATATAATACTGTTCATGCAATAGCAAAGCTTGTTCTTAATAGGAAGGAAAGGGACTCAAATAAGTTCTGTCCACAACATCCCATATTAATATCTTTAAATATTCAGCATGAAGATCTGAAGTAGTTTGGATTGACTACAAAAGGCTGTACTGTAAAAGTGCTAAGATTATTAACCATATTCCTCTGAACATCATCATATATTTCTTTCAGATTATTGTGCAAATTAAGTGATCATATCAAGAAATGTCTCAGTATGCTGGAACATTGATCCATATTTATACTGAATTTACAGCTCCTCACACATTATTGATTTGAATAGGATAGGATCAGGGAAGGAGATTGGTAAGGCTGTAACTTTATGTTTCAGATCATGCCTTTCCTCTGATTTCTAGCTACTTTGTTATGAGGAGCCTCTTGCATTTAATGAAACTATTTAAAGCAAGCAAATGACAATTATATTTTTTGTGTAACCTTTTCTGGCATTCACACCAAATGGCAAAAATGTCAAAACTATTAATTCTAGGTTTTAAAAAAATATTATTTCAAGGCAAATTTCAAGACACAATGAAAACTAATATAACGGGAAAAGTTTCAGGTAAATACATATATGCAATAATGTATCATATATTACATCATTTTCCCACAGTGAAAAAGGAAGAAAAATCTTGTCATTTGATATAATTGCTCTTCAGGACTAATCTATATTTGTAAAATACCTGCTATTCTAAAGGTTAGTCTCTAGAAATAAACTTGCTTTTCCAAGTAAAATGAAGTAACAAATATATACAATTCGACTTGTATACAGAAGCATACATAATTGCAAAGCTAAGCCAGAAGTTATGAATTACTTAGAAAAGCTAGGAGATCAATAAAATTAAAGCTAGCCAGAGGGTCAAAAATAACTCCCATATGAATTTTGTTTAGTAAGGTTATATCAAATGTTTCTCAATCTCCTATGATTTTTCCTAAAACTTTAAATATTTAACCAGACATCAGCTGGACACATTTGCTCAATACGCATTGCCAAATTGTATAAATTGTCAGACAATTTATACCTCCAAAAATAAAGGGGTGAAAGATTGACATCAATGTTATCCATAATTCTGAGATGTTAATGAACATAAGGTTGCCTGAATTGTATAACTAAAGCTAAGTGAAGTAATTGAACATTTTATTAAATGCAACCCTCACTGGTAATTATTCATTCATTCTACTTAAATACCATTGAATCAATAAAGCCATTGTCAGTTACAACCATAAAGATGAACCATCATGCCATTAAAATGTCCATAGTAAAGAATTAAGAAATCAACATTTCCAGAAAATATGAAATAACCACAAATAGATAAATTACTGTTGAATATACAATCACAAATACCAAGCAAATTAATTAATTAAGTTGAAAATGAAAATAAGACAAGGTGGCAACAGACTGTTTATCTTCAAACATTCTGTGGAATAGTTCAGAAAACCAAAAGAAATGGGCAAATCTTCATTCTAATGGGACCAGAAAATAAGATATGGTAAGGAAGGGTCAATTTAGATAAACAAAAGTAAGAGAATAAAAGCAAGAGAACTTCCTTTTTCCATTTCTCTCTTTCCAGTCATCAAAACAAATGTGCAACAAATTGTTATCACTGTTTTAAGTGGGAGATTGGAATGTCAACCCTGAAGCTAGCCTGGCTGAAGCCATCTTGGAACTTCAGTGCTGCTATACTGGAGTTGAGGGAAAGGGGGGGTTGATTAGAGATAACTGGGGTTGTGTAGTTAAAATAAAATACTTTCTCTTGGAAACCAAGGACGTTCTCACACCTGGCCAGAGGAAGGAGGAGTCATGTCAGTGGGTCACCAGATGGTGCCGTGATTGGACCATGTAACGGATTGTTTGGGGTTGAGGGAAAAACTTTTACTTTTAACTAGAAAACTGTGAGACCCTTCAGAGTAGGTTTTCACCAATTTGTGCCAATATGAAATATCCAATAAAGCTATTCTTTGAGGGATTCATCTGCCTTAGAGTTTTGCTTTTGGGTCTATTACTTGGAACCCTGACATGGAAAGTGGGATGCAACAAAGAAACATATGAAAAGAGGCAGAAAAAAATAGGCAGATCAATAGCTGATGCACACACTGTCTTAATCATGATGCCAAGGACTAATAGAAATTGGCCTCACCTCATGCACAGGAATTATATCATTCCATTTTTCCCCTCCCCTTCCAAATTTCAAATATTAAAAAAAACCACAATCAGGTTTTTGTCTGGAATGATAAATGGCAACCCCAAAGCAAAGCAAACTTGTTTTGTGATAATCCTTGGAGATCAATGGCTGCCTTGTTGTCTAGCTTACATTGGCCAAAGAAACTGAAATGCAAACATTCACTCCCTCTTCGTGTATAATTGCTGCAGGGAACCAGATCTTGATTCATTTCTGCAAGAATAAAATAAAGCTTTGCCTAGACCATATTTTATTTACAAATATAACAATCACATGGTTTGCTAAAAATAAATCCTACAAACATGACAATTATTTGGTTTGTTGTAAGCTGCAGGTTTCTTATAAAATACACTCCTTGGGGAATTCTTAGAATCTGGCTAGGATAATATTTTTGCCCATAAAATCTGGACTTTTCTTTTTGAGTAATGGGCAATGTGCAACTTTCCAAATCATCTTGAGTGGATGTAGCTACAAATAAATACGAACTGTCAAAGTAATTTATAAACAAAAAATTCAGTGGTTTTCTACTAATTTTCTTAGTAATGCCATTTCTCATAATGCCTGAGATTATTTCAACCAGAAATCCGAATTTGGTGGGGTTGATTGGCATGTTTGGCATTTGTGATCAAAAAGGGGAAAAAAAATATATGAGAAATTTTACAGTTACAAGGCACTGGCTTATCAACATTTACCTCTTGTTGCCCACTCCTAGAGAATGATTCCAGTTACATTTGCTATCTTATCCTTTTCTTGGAGCAGGTGAACTTAATTTTAATGATAGTAATAATTTTAAAAATTGCACCATAACCACTTCATCATTCTTATTTCTAAGAAAACATCATATGGCTCTACTTAGGATCTGCTAGTATTTGGGGAAATAAAGATGATGGCTGGAGTCTAGCCAGAATAACCTTGAGGACCTCAATTTTAAAAGGAAGTCCATGGAGGATTCCAAGCATTATATTTAGTGGACACTGAAGCTAATCAGAACTTACTTGTATGGGTACAACTAGTTGCATACATCATTTTCATTCTCTTTTGTCTGTACAAGGCAGGAGTTGTTATACTATCCTGGACAAATGACCGTCCAATCTTTTCTTGAGAACCTCCAGCGATGAAACACCCACAATTCCAGGAGGCAAGCGGTTCCAAATGAACTTCTTAATGTGATTTTTTATCACATCTTCTCATGATAAACAATCGTATTAAGTGAGAACTGGGTGTCCTTGAGATTGCCCATTAATAGTCAGGACCTGAATAGCAGATTGAACACAGAACATCTGGCCACAATCTTCTTTAAAAAGAATATATGTGCTGCATTTTCCACTAATTACAGTAAGACTTTTTAACTGCAGACCTATATATTTACATTTGCATAATGCATATCATCTTATTTTGCCATTAATGGTCTTCTAAACTTCTGTTACATTTTTATAAATAGTATCTTTAATAGCTCTTCTTTTCCAAAGCAAGACTGCATTTATTTTTATATAGATATATAGATATATATACACATACACACACACACACACACACACACACACACACACACACACACTTTACTTTATTGATTAGCCCTGGGGATATATATATATACCTTGAACCTATAATGAAATCTGAAACACAATTGTATTCAAAATTTTCTTCCAAGAAAAAAACTTTACTTTGGATATACTTATCATTAAATATTGCAATATTACTATGCAGCCCAACACACTAACATTTGCTTATCATTCTTTATATCAGAATTTAAGGAGTATAAATCTCCATAAATACTAAAATTGAATCTTTCATGATGTGAAACTGTTTAGAATATACTTTTTGTTTATTAACTGGACAAAATGTGTAAGTTTAAGAAAGTAGACAGAACATGTCTAAAGATTGGGGCAGTATTAAAACTTGTAAAATACATAAATTCCTTACTATAAAGTAGCACGATTCTTGTATGGATGATAGAATGGTTTATGATTAATTGTTTATCATTAAATGTTCCAGGATCATCCTCAGATGCATTGATCAGTAAGGTTTCAAACAGTTTAAGGTTTATTATCTGGACTGAATTAACTCAAGATTGCTTTTCATAAAATGGACAGTAACCATTACTCATCTGTGTTACTTTTGAACATAAAAGTGTTAATTTTGAAAATAAAATAAAATTTTTCATGAAATGGACTCACATTTTGTCCTGTTGTCTTGTTGCAAAATACTAAATGCTGTTACACATGCATACACAAACCACATATGGTGTGTGTGTGTGTGTGTGTGTATACACACACACACACACACACACACACTCATAGAAAGAGAGGTTTTAGTTGAGGGTGATGTCATGCATTGGCTTAAAAATATTGTCCTTTATAAACTGTATTTCACATTGCCTCTGGTAAACAATAAAGCTCTCCATCTTTTTTGTGAATGCCGCTGTAGGTTTCAAAGAACTGTTCATAAGCTCACACTTCATCTATCATGTTCAGCTACAACATGATACATATTAAAAATGCAACCTGATAGTAGACAGAACTGCTAGTTTCTCAGCCATAGCTGTACTGATGCTGGCACAAAAATTCAGACAGATAAGGTATTATGTATTACAGCAAAAAAAAAAAAAAACCTGTTAACTGGCTTTCTCATTGATTTAAACTGTGTCACAGGGAATGAAGTGCCATTGCATATATTAAAACTAGAAGAGGCAGAGTGACATTTTTTCCTCCATTAGATATTCTCTTAGATCAGGGATGTCAAACTCAAGAATCGGAGGCTGAATCCAGCCCACAGGGTGCTTAGATATGGCCCACGGGGCTGCCCTGGAAACAGCCAAGGACCAGCCTGCAGTGTTTCTGCCAGTGAAAATGGAGCTCAGGAGGACAGCCCACGGCCCACCCAAGCTCTGTTTCCACTGCCAGAGAGTTGCAGGAGGCCGTTGCAGCCAAAAATGGAGCTCAGGAGCCCATTTTCGCTGGCAGAATGCTCAGGCCACCACAGGTTTCCCTGACATGAGTGACATCAAGCTGGCCATGCTCATCCTGCCCCCTGAGGTCAAACAAGCCTAATGCAGCCCTCAGTGAGTCACCCCTGTCTTATATGAACAAATATAAAGTTGTTTCTACAATGACTGAGTCAGTACTTTTGAAATGATATCTCTATGAAACATCTTAGACATTCTTTTAGTTTCTTTTTTTAATCTGTAAATTAAAATCTCCCCCCATCAAGAAGACAGAAAAATTTTAAATTCATATATATATATATATGAATTTAAAATTTTTCTGTCTTCATAAATATATATATATATGTGTGTGTGTGTGTGTGTGTGTGTGTGTGTGTGTGTTTTCTGAGGTTTTTGCGGGTGTTTGTATGTAAGTCTTTGGTTATTCGGGTTTTCTCCCACGTGAAATTGGAGGTTTCTTGGCAACGTTTCGACGAAGTCTCATTTGTCATCTTCAGGCTGGTGTTCTCGGCTTCGTGCTTCTAGGAGCAATGTGTGTGATCGCAGCTGTTTCTTCCTTTTAACTGCCAGTGGGGGTGTGAACTGATTGGGTGGGAGCTTGGCTGTGTTCTGATTGGGTGGAGGTGTGTTCTGATTGGTTGGGGGTTTGGCTGTGCTCTGATTGGATGGGTGTGTGTTCTGTTTAGGTGGGGCTTGGTTGTGCTCGGGTTAGTCTGAGTAGCAGGGGGATTTGAGCTGGTGAGCTGTGTTGCTGTTGTTTGGCTTCGTGTTCGTGGCTGTGCCACCTTTTCATGGTGGGTGTCAGTCTGCTTCATGTATGGATTGGAGGGGTTTAAAGTGGCTAATGATGCAGCTGTGGTCTGGCTTCTGGTCCGGGGTCGTGCATCATCATCAGTGTGGGTTTGAGTCTGCTTTCTGCGTGGATTTGTGCTGGTTACATCCTGTGTGGCTCTTGTGAGTGTGGGTCTGGTGTCATTCTTTGTGTTAGGGACTCGTTTGTCAATAAGGGCAGGTTTCCAAATGGCTGGTAGGCGGGAGGTATAATCTCGTTTATTCATGCTGTGTGGACGTTTTTCTATCTTGATGGCTTCTCTGATTATTCTGTTGTTAAAGTGTTCAGTTTTGGCGATAGTTCTGGTCTTTTTAAAGTCAATATCATGTCCTGTGGCTTTGAGGTGTTGGACCAGGGAAGAAGTTGGTTCCTCTTTTCTGACTGAGTTCTTGTGTTCTTCAATGCGTGCACTTATTCTTCTGTTGGTTTGTCCGATTTATGTGGTGGGGCAGGCAGTGCATGGGATTTCATATACTGCTTGATTTTCTAACTCAGTTTTGTCTTTGTGGTTTCTTAGGATGGTGGATATTTTTCGGTTTGTGCAGAATGCTGTCTTGATGTTGTGTTTGTGGAGGATCTTGCTGATTTTGTCTGTGGTGCCTTTTATGTATGGGAGGAGGGCTTTGCCGTTTTCTTGTTCTCTGTCTTGGGGTTTCTTTTTGGATTAGGTTGGTAATCTTATTTCTTTGGAATCCATTGGATGTTAGTACGTTAGTGAGAGTGTGTAGTTCGGTTTTTAGGTGTTGTTCGTCAGCTAAGCATTTTGTTCTGGAGATGAGTGTCTTGGCTACGGAGTTGATCTGTGCTGGGTGGTGGTGTGAGATTCCATGCAGATAGCGGTTTGTGTGTGTTTTCTTCTGGTAGATGGTGTGTCCTAGGGAGCCATTGGATTTTTTGTAGACTAAGACATCCAGGAAGGGAAGTTGGTTGTTCGCTTCTGTTTCCATGGTGAACTGTATTTTGGGCTGTAGGCTGTTGAGGTGTGTGAGGAAGTTGTCCAGTTTTTCTTTCCCATGTGGCCAGATTATGAAGGTGTCGTCTCCGTATCTGAGCCAGAGTTTGGGTTTGTGATCAGATTTTTCTAGAGCTTGGGTTTCAAAGTATTCCATGTAGAGGTTAGCAATGACAGGTGAGAGGGGTGATCCCATGAGTGCTCCTTCTATTTGTTTGTATTTTTGTCCATTATAGATGATATATATATATATCAGAAAACAAATATATATATATATATATATATATATATATATATATATATATATATATATATATATATATATGTACAGCACGGAAACGGCATTGGTCGCATTGGTAGATGATCTCTGGAGGGCTCGGGATAGGGGTTGTTCCTCTATCCTGGTCCTGTTAGATCTCTCAGCGGCTTTTGATACCATCGACCATGGTATCATGTTGCACTGGTTGGAGGGGTTGGGGGTAGGGGGCACCATTTTGCGGTGGTTCTCCTCCTATCTCTCTGACCAGTCGCAATCTGTGTTGGCAGGGGGGCAGAGGTCGACCCCGAGTCACCTTGTTTGTGGGGTGCCACAAGGGTCGGTCCTCTTGCCCATTCTGTTCAACATTTATGTAAAGCCACTGGGTGAGATCATCTGTGGCTTTGGGGTGGAGTTCCATCAGTACGCTGATGACACTCAGCTGTACATCTCCACCCAAGGCCACCCCAACAATGCCCTTGAAGTGATGTCCCAGTGCCTGGAGGCCGTGCGGGCCTGGATGGGGAGAAACAGGCTCCGACTCAACCCTTCCAAGACCGAGTGGCTGTGGCTTCCGGTGTCCTGATATAGCCAGCTGGCGCCATCGCTGGTTATTGGGGGCGAGTCATTGGCCCCCACGGAGAGGGCTCGCAACTTGGGCATACTCCTGGATGCACGGCTGTCTTTAGAAGAGCATATGACGGCCGTGGCCAGGGGGGCTTTTTATCAGGTTCGCCTAATACGCCAGTTGCGTCCCTTTCTGGATCAGGACTCCCTACGCACGGTCACTCAAGCACTTGTCACCTCCTGCCTGGACTACTGCAATGCTATCTACATGGGGCTCCCCTTGGGGTGCACCTGGAGGCTCCAACTGGTCCAGAATGCGGCTGTGCGGGGGATTATGGGAGCGACGGGGTGCTCCCATTTGACAACTTTCCTGCGCAAGCTGCACTGGCTTCCAGTGGTCTTCCGGGTGCGCTTCAAGGTGTTGGTGACTACCTTTAAAGCGCTCCATGGCTTAGGGTCTGGATATTTACGAGACCACCTTCTGCCACCAATTGCCTCCCACCGGCCAATACGCTCGCCCAGAGAGGGCCTCCTCAGGGTGCCGTCAGCCAGACAATATCGGCCGGCGACCCCCAGGGGGAGAGCCTTCTCTGTGGCGGTGCCCGCCCTGTAGAATGACCTACCCCCAGAGATACGCACAATACCGGACCTCTGGACTTTTCGTCGGGCCCTTAAAACCCACTTATTTCATCTAGCCGGGCTGGCTTGACCCCATCCTTTGTTTTTAATTTGAAATTAATTTTAATTGGGTTATTTTAAATTGTGGCCGACGTTATTTAATATTTTTTAAACTGTTTTAATTTTTGTATGTTGTGTTTTTACTTTGGCTGTTCACCACCCTGAATCCTGCTGGAGAAGGGCGGTATAAAAATCAAATAAATAAATAAATAAATAATATATGAAGGTCCTAGGAGTGGAAGATTTGGCCTGATAGATTTATTAACTATCTCTCAAAGTCTTCAGAAATAAAACATTTTCAAATGCAACCATTGGACTGTCCAGATATCTAGTAAAAGAAAGTAGCAGAGTCTAATTAAAAAGTCTTAGAAATCGTGACAAGATTATGGCCAAAAACTGCAGGTGCATTGGAGAGGTAATCAAAAGACCTATCTTGAATAAATGAAATTAATTTTCTTCTATATGCACTTCCGCTAGGAGAGTTGAATACACGCTAGGAGTGAAATCCAGCATCCTTTTTCATCCTTTTTAGGGAAATCTAAGAAATTCAGAATCCTTGTATCATGGAGTTGTAAAGTCATGAATCCTTGAATCATGGAGTCAGGTAGCAAGAAAAGAACATTCCCCGGAGTATACCAGCATGCATGTAGTCAAATTTAGATAAAATACAACTACCACAGAGGTGGTATTCAGCAGGTTCTGACCAGTTCTGGAGAACCGGTAGCGGAAATTTTGAGTAGTTCGGAGAACTGGTAATTACCACCTCTGACTGGTCCCACCCTCATCTATTCTCTGCCTCCCAAGTCCCAGCTGATCGGGAGGAAATGGGCTAAATAAATAATATATGCTAAATAAATAAAGCTTACTAAGAGGACAAGTTGCAAATCAGTTTCTAAATGTGTAAATAGGCTTTCCCTATTTCCCCAAATAAAACTTATACTTTGATTCTGCTTATGCAAAATACGATTGCAGAGATAAAGAATAGATTGGATGTTAAATTTCTGCATATTGCCTTCGGCTGAACATGCTTATAGCTCAGATTTCCTAAAAATGCAGAATATGGATTACTTTTTTTAAAAAAAAAATCATCCCAGAATGCAAAGCTAGAAAAGAAGTGGCCATTTACACACAAGCTTCTATTCACATTTCTTCTCTGCTCAAAGCTGGCTCCATTTTGTTGACCATATTGTCTCCTACAATGTCAGTTATCTAAGATTTGATACTGGTGAGGAGAGAAATCATTCTCCTCTGCCTTTTGTAGCAACAGCCAAAAGGACATGGAGAATTGAAAGGCAACAACTTAGAAGATGTTGATGCATAACAGCAATGTGGAATCATCACTTGTATGGGAGATCAAGTTCAAAGGCTCTGAAAAAAGCAAGATTTGACTAAGAAAAAGGAAGGAAGGAAGGAAGGAAGGAAGGAAGGAAGGAAGGAAGGAAGGAAGGAAGGAAGGAAGGAAGGAAGGAAGGAAGGACATTTATTGCTTTATTGGGAGTGAGGATCATATAATGACACAAAAGAATAAAAATAGTCATTAAAACATCTGCAAACGGTTCTGGAGAGGAGACAAAGAAAGGAGTAAAAGCCAAGAAGCCTCCTCCTCCTCCTCCTCCTCCTCCTCCTCCTCCTCCTCCTCCCCCTCCTCCTCCTCCTCCTCCTCCCCCTCCCCCTCCTCCACATGCCAAATGACCTATACTCTGAAATGTTCATTTATATCTGTACTGCTCTTTCTTTGACACTTGACCACTAAAGTAGAGATAACCAGATTCCAGCCCTTCTCTTTTTAAAACAAAGATATGTTGAAAACTATGATTCTGATGAAGTTTTGTGTCTCCAATTACTTCAACCCCTGCTATTAATTATTTGATTTTTTTTTCCTTTTCTAGTACTACAAAATATCCATCTCCTGGATCATAGCATTGAATGCATTTGCTTTAGTTTGAAGACTTTTTTGTCTGTGTTTCTGTGTGTGTGTGGATGAAATAGGGAAAGTCATACTTAGTCCTTATTTAAATCCTAAACTGCGGAATCAGGCAGTACATATTCATCCATTAAGGTTATAGTCTGTATATATCTTTCCTTAAGCAAATAAACACTTAATGTTTCAAGCCAACCCAAGTAGTTAGAAGTTAGCTTGAAATGCTCTGACCAGAGAATTTCAGCAGCCAACCTCTGGTTGAATGGAAGGATGAGTAAAGCATATCTATGTCCAAAGCAGAAAGGAACACAAGTTCTTGCAGTTTTGAAGCAGAGAGATGTGGAACATAGATCAAGCTGTGAAACCTGAAAGCACAATACTAATTTGCGTTGTTATGAATATAAAAACTGTTTGCTGAAAACTAATGTTTTATTTATATATTTGCAAATACATTAAAAAGCAAAAGCTTCAGTGACTTCTGCTTCCAAAGGTCTCTGATTAATGGTACCCAAGAACTTCTTGCCAATTGAAGAAGAGGAAAATGTAGAGAAGTTTCAATAATGAATGAATAACTTTATTGTCATTGTACGTGTATACACAGTACACCCATACAACGAAATTCACTTAACACCCAAAGACCAGGTCCAACACACATAACAATCCCCATACACTCCCACCCACCACAATTCCCCACCCCTAAACCACCCAAACATCCACACAACAGACCAAGTAATGCTGTCCAACAGCTCACTGATGGTGGCCCTTTAGTTCATTGTTGAGTGCAATTATAGCTCTGGGATAAAAACTATTCAGAAAACGTGCAGCCTGAGTTTTAATTGTTCTGTATCTTCTGCCAGAAGGCAACAGTCCAAAAAGATTGTAAGCAGAATGGGAAGAGTCTCTGAGAATGTTATGCAATAAAGGACATTTTAATTTTTTAAAAAAATTTTAAAATTACCCTAACTAGGTAACATCATCAGTGCTAGTAAGGGGTGCTGTTTGCTTTCGGTTTATGTTCCGGTGTCTTACCTGTCTGTGTGAGTGGGGTGGTCTTGGATATTCTTTGGTTGGCTTATTTATTGATGGCTCTTTGGCAGTTTCTTGATTTGGGTATTGTTTACTTGATTGTTAGTCTGAAATTAACCTTGAAGTTAATTTGTGTTGATCTGGGTGCTGATTACTGGTGGAGAGATCCAGGAGTCATTGTGTTCTCTTTTGAGCTAGTTGATTGTCTCTTTTGCATCGTGTATAGATGTTGTTAATGTCTATGTGTCTATTGGTGGCTGATTGGTCAGAGTGCCAGGTTTCTAGAAATTCCCTGGCATTTTTGGATCTGGCCTGGTCTACAATTGTCACATTTCCCCAATTGAAACTATGGTTAAATCTGTCCGTGTGTTGTGAAATTAAATATTTTTTGTCATGTTTTCTGACTGCCAGTTGGTGTTCATGGATGCATTTTGCCAGTCTTCGGCCTGTTTGTCCTACATAATGGTTGTTGCAGTCCTTACATTGTATGTTATATAGACAACTCCTGTTTGTTTGTTTATTCCTGGGGTTTATGGGTCTTTTGATTTGCTTGGGATGTTTTGAAGGGCTTTCATTGGCTTGTGTGCTATGCTAATTCTATGTGGTTGTAGGAGTCTGTTGGTGGTTTCTGAGATATTTTTGATGTATGGCAGTGCAATTCTTTTTAGGGTTTGTGTTGGTTGTGGTGTATTGGATTGAGTGGTCAGGAACTTTTTGATAAACTTGTGTGGGTAACCATTTTGTTGAATAAGTTGAGTAAGCTGGACAGGCATCCAGTAAAGTTACTAAAATTGCATCATATACTTTAGGTTTTACACTGAGCAAGGCGTTGCACTAGGGACTTTCATTCTTTTTTCTAACACCATTAGTATGTGAGTTCATAAAAATGCAGTCATTGTCTCTAAGAGGCTTGACAATGTAAGTATGGCAGAATGAAGAAGGCTAGAACTATTATTAATTACTATAACTAATTGCAAACTCAAGTCCAAAAGTGGTATACTCAAATATATGCTATTTGGGGGGGGGGGATGAAAGTGGTAGATATAACAGGACATCACTTCAGCTTGTGACTTCTATTGGCATCCAGTTTAGCTGCTGATAGAAACACTGCGTTGTATTAAGTACAACTTTATTTTGATCTAACAAGGCCAATACTGTAATGGCAAAGTCTGAATATTTTTCCTTTAAACTGCTTAGCATAGCTTATAAATCTATGAGTCATAATGCAGCAATGTAGATCTGCAACAGATATTTTTCCCCACAGTCTTTTTGTCTTAGTGGGACTGCACTTGATAATGTGACCCATTAATGAATTAAAACATAAATCTGCTGAAGAGCTATGAACAGTTGCAGTGTGGTCCTTTTGTAACTGCTTGAGAAATTCTCTTTTGGTCATGTTCCAGCCCTAATTGTTGACGGAAAGTCAATAATCTCATTTTGTGGTCACACAGCAGAGTTCATAGTCTATCTTTTCCACAGGCTTCACAGATGGTTTACTGTACATAAGATTTTTTCTGAAGTTTGACATTAGAATGGGCTGCTTATTTACAACATACCAGCAACAAAGAATTAGGGTCACTTCTTTTTACTCCTGCCCTCTACATTGAGCCTGGTATTTTAAAAATCAATGAATATATAACATTCTTATGGAATAACTGAAGGTCAAACTCCACTGTCCAGCAAAATTTTCATTTTTCATAAAGTAGTTATGATTAGGATGTTACCTGTTTTAAGAATTCTACTTTAGTTTTCTTTTGGAGAGGGAAAACCCAGGTCCAAGATCTATATTTCACATGTTGTGGCTCAATTTTAAAATAACTGCAATTCACTGGTTTAAATAGGGCTGTGAAAATATCTACAGACCCCTCACATCCTGGACATAAATTGTTTCAAATTCTACCCTCAAAACGAAGCTATAGAGCACTGCACACCGAGACAACTAGACAATAGGCATTTCCCAAATGCCATCACACTGCTTAACAACTAATTCCCACAACACTGTCAAATAATTTATTAAGACTGTATTACTATTATTCTTCTCTTCCTTACTAGTATCTATCTCTTCCTGCTTATTACTATAACCATGTGCTTGTATCTTTCAATTTATATTGCTTTTACTTGTTTCCTAGTACGATTTGATAGCTTATTAATAATCTTGACTATCACTAAATGTTGTATCTTTTTATTCTTGGTGAATGTATTTTATTCTCCTTATGTACACTGAGAGCATATGCATCAAAGACAAATTCCTTGTGTGTCCAGTCACACTTGGCCAATAAAGAATTCTATTCTATTCTATTCTATTCTATTCTATTCTATTCTATTCTATTCTATTCTATTCTATTCTATTCTATTCTATTCAGATTAAATATAAGAAAGATAATCAAACAATAAGTATATTCCAAATGCTAGATCAATGACAAATTGCAGATTAATACTGGCAGATTCTTCAGCTAAGACAACAGCCCTGGATTAACCATTAAGAAAAACAGGCACCTGCTTAGAGAATCAAGAAAATAAAGGGTTTCACAGTAGTTTCCCCCCCCCCCACCCAGCTATCATGTCCTTAACTCTTCTATTGCCACACTCCATTTTACTGGAACATTTTCTAACTGTTCTTATCTGCCATGTTTGATTTTAATCTGCATTGTTAAAAAATTATTTTATTTGGAACAGTGAGTGAGTAAAGTTTAAAAACTTGGCTTGAAAATGATGGCAGATATAATATTACAATTGTTTTCATCTCATGGTGTGAGTTTTTCACTTCTATTGAGGGACACCATTGTTGGCTGCTCATAGGTCATCATTTGGCATTTGTTTGGTCCTGGTTATCTTGTCTTTAAATAGAATTATTTTCATGCAACATAAAAATTCAATCCATTTTTACTTTTCCTGCTATGGACATGGAGTGAAGGAGAAAACTATAATCTTTGGATTTACTCATTAGTAAAGTAAAAGCATGTAAAAACATATAAGTATTTATATAGAAATATGAAGGATTATGTCCAGCCTTAGCTGGGAATAAGATGCATTGAATAGCAGTAGCATTCAATTTTAGCCCACAAGTCCCATGCACTTCAGCATTCCTGCAATGCCCCTATTGGCATTCCAACTATTTGCAATTTGTCATTTTGAATACTTCTTTAACAATGCAATAAAACAATTTAATATTATGTATTTCAAGCAGTTATTTACTAGCATAATTATTAATTAAGATACAAGGATAAACCATTTTAAATGTGTGGGATTTAAGTTAATTGTAACGAAGTAGTTACAATTAACTTAAATCCCCTACATTTAAAAATGGAAGTACATTGAGTTCAACAAGCCTACCCTAAACAGAATAGTAGCTGGATTCAACCCACTGCAAGGTAGCTACAGACATTACTATTTCTCTTCTAACTTAGTACTTGATGGAAAGTATCCCCCCCCCCAAAAAAAGAGAGTTTATTTATAAATTGCTTTGGTCCACTTGACAAGGTCAAATCCATTCTTTTAATGATGAATCTCATCTGTTCTGGTGCAGAAAGAAATGTTTTCTTTCACTTCTACGTGTTGTAAGAGCTCATTCATCTCTGTATGTCCTATAAGAAAATCTAGCTACATCAGAGGGAAAAGGAGTAACCAAAAGGGCAACTGATGGCCAGGAAGATATATTAAATTCACTTTCCTGAGACAGACAGTCAAATGGTAACAAGTGATAGAAAACAGGGCTATATTTCAGCATGATGTGTGTTCTCTCCCTTATAATTAACCCCCCTTGTGGGCCATCTGCATTTAATGAGTCCAAACTACTTTGTAACTGCAGATTTTGTTCCCTTCTTCTCCTTCTTCTTCACAACCCTTATTTATTTGAGAGGAGGCCCAGTGACACCCTCAAAACATACAGCCCTGCCAAAGGAATTTGAAAGAAAGAGCAAATGAATGAGCCAGTGTTGTTTTAAACATTTAGTAGTATAAATAGGAAGTGTGGATAAATACAGAGGTTTAAGTGGCTCTCTGAGTAGCTTTGTTATATCCTTTGCTGACAGTCCAGAGGAGAATTAGGTCAATTAATGTATATAATATTTCATGCTGGCTTTCAACCCAAAGACTCAGGGGATATAGAAATTGATTATTTGAAAAACTAATATTCTCCATTGGAATGGTTTTTTTAGTTTGTTTGTTTTTTAATTTGGAGATTTACCTGCAGTAAATGCATACTAATTGATAAACAATAACAGGAGTAGAAAATATGGCTGTAAATTTCAATTAAATCACAAGATTTAATTCAACAATTTAGTAAGTTATATGATTGAACGATTAGAATTTGAAAAAGCAAGAGAGGAACAATATTGATGCTTTTAAACTTTGATTTTGATGAAGATTCCTGAAACCTTGTGTACAGCCAAGAAAACAAATAGATGCATCATCAAACAAATCAACCCAGGCACAAATGACCTGACTCAAATTATCCTACGTTGGACAAATTATAGAAAGACCTACCAATCTGGAGAATGCTGTAATGCTGGGAAAGGTGGAAGGAAAGAGAAGAAGAGGACAACTAGCAGCAAGATGGACTTAGTTACAATGGTGAGGTGAGCATCGTTGGAAGACATGAAAGACCAGGTCAGGGATAGATTGTCATGAAGAAAATCTATCTATGTGGTTACTTAATTTGATGGCAAATAAACTATCAATCAAATGATTGAACTATATGAGAACAAATGAATTATAACTTAATGCTATACTAAAATATATATTTTATGCTGGCCCTGACTGTTAAATGTGTTATAGCAGGCTTTCACCCAAGCCTTGTCTCTATAACATTTATATTTCATACAATGCTGCACTCTGATTTGTTATTTGCCTAGTTCAGTGAAACTATATTTTCAGGACATGATTTATTGCTTTATTAAAGCTATTGGGAAGATATCCTATTCAATAATGTCCCTTTTACACCATGAATTGTGTTGAGAATGAGGAAAAAAACCAGCATTCAATCTGCAAAGATCTTAAATTTCTACACAGGAGATAATAGTCATATTTCATTATACTGATAGAATATATAAAAGGCAGTACAGTAATTGAAAGTACAAGCCTCTGAGCTGACAGATGCTAAAAGATTCACATAATTGATTGCAGAGCAACACTTTCTGTAAATTTTATAACATCACCACCTACAAAAAAATACCATGGTGGTTGGAGAATCAAGGAAATACCAACAGTGTAAAGACCTAGGGTTTCTAATTAGGTGTCCAATTAACTTTTCACTGTTTAGATACATCCAGTGAACCAGTGGAGGTATCCTAACCTAAATCTAGATTCAAAATTCTCAGTAACAAAGCTCAGTCTATGACTTAGTTCACACAGTGCATCATCAATCATTGTAGTTTGGTTTGGGCTTCTGAATTCAAGATTATTATTTATTATTTTATTTTATTTTATCATATTTGTATACCGCCCTACTCCCGGAGGACTCAGGGCGGTGAACAGCCAAGATAAAAATACAAATAACATACAAAAGTTAAAAACTATTAAAAATAGATTAAATAATTTGGGCTCAAAAAACAAATTTAAGACATCCAATTTACGTAAAACATTTAAAACCCAATTTAAAAGGGAGAGTTAGGCCAGACCAGACTGTTGGAATAAAAACGTTTTTAGGGCACGGCGGAAGATGCGTAAGTCTTGGATCCTCCGTATCTCTGGGGGGAACTCGTTCCAGATGGCAGGTGCCCCCACAGAGAAGGCTCTCCCCCTAGGGGCCACCAGTCGACATTGTTTGGCCGACGGCACCCTGAAGAGCCCCTCTCCATGGGAGCAAACTGGTCGGTGAGAGGCTACTGGTGGCAGAAGGCGGTCTCGTAAGTAAAAATTATCATTTTTAAATTATAGTTTAATATATAGTCTATTGAGTACACTCAGCTATCTGCAGTTTTCAATAAAGTATGGTTAACAATCAATTTTTTATTATGAAACTGAGCCCAAATTTCACATATCTCATCAAATTGTAGTACATGCATCCCCTTGAGCTCCTAGAGAAATGCAGGATACAAATACAAGAAGTTTCTTTATCCATCCCAGTCTCTTTGTCTCAGTTTGTGTTGTTCCTAAATTATAGATTAGCTTCTGCACTTGAAATGTTACTACTCATGTTCTGACTAACCATATTTTTTTTTTTTTTTAAATTTGATTTATATGCCGCCCTTCTCCGGAGACTCAGGGCGGCTTACAATGCGTTAAGCAATAGCCTTCATTCTTTTGTATATTTTATACAAAGTCAGCTTATTGCCCCCACAAACTGGGTCCTCATTTCACCTACCTTAGAAAGGATGGAAGGCTGAGTCAACCTTGAGCCTTGGAGAGATTCGAACCTGCAGTAATTGCAGGCAGCTGTGTTAATAACAGGGTGCACTAAACCCCTGTACTATCAAGGCTCTTTTGAAGTTTAGTTAGTAGTGGAAAATTCTACAGGAGTCTGGAACATCTGGACACTACAGATATAAAAGACAATGTGGTTCCAAGGAGTATTTAGTTCTATCCTAACAGGCAGAAATAATTGAACAGAATGTCCCTCATCAAGGCAAAACTTTATGTGTTTCTTTTTCAAAGTCAAAGGGAAGGATTTCCATTATCATCTCAGCTTTCCTCCCATAAAGTACATATTCAATTGGTGTCTCCTAAAAGGCCAGTGAAAGCAATATATGCTTTATGTGTGAGCAAATTGTAGGAAAGAAAGGTCAAACTACATACTTGTTTTGCAAATCTAACAGGATTTTGGCATTGCAATTTAATTTTTCCTGGCCCCGAGTGATGGCTTTCGTGAGAAATGTGTGGGCCAAACTGTCATCAGTGTAGCTCTATGGCTGCTCACATTCTTCACCCGCTTCAGTTATTAGAATATTGTATCTTTATAGAAAGTAGTATCCTGGATTATGCAGTATTAACGATGCATTAAAAGTCAGCCTCATTTGCTTTCTGCTGGAAAATACAAGCCTTCAACTGCTATCTCTGCCAAAAAATATTTAGCTAAATGTTGCAAACCATCCAGAGATTTACAGACAATTTTAATTCTATCAACACTAGCATCAAAAGAATGGGGAAAAAAAATCATATTTTTACAAGTCAAACACCACCATTTAAATAGATATCCTGCAAAAGCTAGCACTGCAAAATTGATGAAATTGTGTTATTTATTCCAGTGAAAAACATGAAATCCTCATTTTTTTTACTGTATTTTTAAAAAAATGCAATTCCATTTATTTCTGTAAAACAAACATAAAAAAATATGCTACTAAAATTTAGCCATTTGATTGCTAAATTTTGGCAACCTGTTCAGGAGTGCTTTGAAAACCAAAACTAGGTTTTACAAAGACTCCACATTGGCTTTGGGAAATAAGTGGCCTATCCTTGTTCACAGAAATGAAAAGATTTTGAATAAATGAATCAATGTTGTTCCCTTTTCCCGTTTTCTCTTAGCAACTGCCTGTGAGGTAGATCAGGATGAGAGATGCTGACTGGCCCAAAGTTACTCAGGGACCATCTCTGGCTAAGCTTGGACTTGAATCTGAGTCACCTGGATCCTAGTTGAACATCTAAACCATAACACTATACAGGCACCATAATGGGAGGGGGGGAGGAAAAAATCAAGGATGCAATGTTTTCAGTATTTATCTGGAAGTAAGACCCAATGAAATGGTAGGATTTATATTTGAAACAGGACAAGACTGAAATCTATACACACTTATCTAAATAGCTTATATTTAAATAGATCTAAACAGGATTACACAATAATAGTGTGATTTATCATCATCCTCATCCTGAAAAAGCAGAAGAGTCCTGTATCAATGGGATTATACATTATATTAACTGTCAACTTTGGGCAAAACATTTTCCAGTGGGCTTTGCTATAGCTTAAAACATCTTTCATATATTCAATGTCCTGGTAACAAGCACTTTGAAACAGAGTCCAGTAGTGCAAATTAGGCCCTGCCATTATAAGAAGGATCATTATTGCATTCCTATCTGAGATGACAGGCAGACTAGCAATTGACAGAAAATGAGCATGTAAGCACCTTGTGACCTGATTCACACAAGCAACTATTCACATGAAATAACCCTTCAGTAATTGCATGGTAAGTGATCACCCTATGATTCTGCATTTAAGAATTGACCATTTTGAGGTTTGGAACAGGCTTGGACAGCCAGGAACTTCTTAGCCTTTTTTTCTGCAGTCCCTGGAGCTCTCCTGGCCATAATCATTTCCCTTGCCTCAAAGGCATTTTGAAGCAAGTGAAACACAAAAATAGAGCTGTAAAACCAAGAATATATTCCACGTAGCAGAATAAAACAAAGGAAGTCTTCCCCAAGAAAAACAGAAAAAAGAAGCCCTGTTGTTTTACACAATTTGCTCACCATGTCCCTCAGAATCTTCCAAAGTCTTCAACCACATAAAAATTCTCCATTCCTGAATGAGGCCACTTTCAATATCAAAGTTCCCAGATCAATGAACAAGACACTCAAGCACATATTGTATCAGTGATTTGATTCAAAAAATGTGATTCTTGTCTTATGACTCTTTAAGGTCATAAAGACTAATCTAACATAACTCTGCAATCTAATGGCTTCAAACTGACATGGGTTATCTGGTTCCCCATTCATCATGTGGAAAGCTGCCTTGATAGACTTTCATTCATTGCAGCTATGGAGCTGTGTGCAGAGGCATGACAACTTTAAAGCGGTGTCTGCATCTCATCACGCTTCTGCTCCAGCAAGATCGTGAATACCTGCTTGTCTAACTGCATCAGGGTATGCCTGCAGTATGTAACCAGAATAATTTCCACCATAAACATAGTGAGGGAAAGTTTAATTTAAACACAGTCTTTCCAATTAGTTAGAAATGGCAGGAAATGTGCATCTACACCCTCTTCCCCTCAGATGAAGTAATTTTACACAATGGTTGATTGGCTGCAAAGTCTCCACTACTGCTGTCTATTGGTAGGAATTTTGCTGTTTAGAGCTTATCAAGATTGCTTTGTACTTCATCATCGTAAATAATACTAACAATAAGTAACATTTTCTGGGAATGACCAGAGGATATTCTGGCTTTAAAACACTAGAAGCATTGGGAAAGAAATCTTGCTCTCCTGTTAATAGTATTGATAAAAATTATCTGAAAATATACTTTGAACAAGATTCTGTGGAAATTTTCAAAAAAAAAATGAAAAACATTTTCAAGAAGACTTTTGCTACTTAATTTGTAAAATGCTTGTATTTATTCTTCTAATTTCCCTCAATGCAGGAGAAAATTCTCACCAACGAATTCATAGAAATATTTGGATTTCTATGGACCACTGCATAATAATCATTTACTCCCTTGTAATATGAAAACATAATCATTACTAAATTCTGACATTTTACTTTACTATTTTTTTTAAAAAGTAATTTTATCTGCTACTAATCTTGAAGGGCTTTTTTTCATCCCCCCACCTTTTCCAAAGTAATTGTAGACATGCTTTTGGAAGAAATAAGATGGCAATTAGCAAATGATTTCAAAAAGAATTACAATATTGAATTTAAAATGGCAAGCAAGGACAATACATTTTTCCTCATGAATAATTGTATAAAAACTCATTTAAAGTGCATTATCAGTAGGTAATTTTTAACATTATTTTTAACTGTTTTACAAGAAAAAAGAGTTCCAGGTTTTCTTCATGAAGAAGGTGATTGACTAAATCGTAATTCTAAATTGTAGAAAGAACATAACTTTCAAGTTCCCAGCTGGAATATCGATTTAAGAAGCACATTTCTCTGCCCATGGTAAATATTTATAAGCTTACATTTGAACAACTTCCAGTATATAAATGGGACCTGAAATATTACATATTAATCATATAATAATTAAATATAGATATAGTCCTCAAAATTGAATCACAACACTTAAGAAGTTATTGGAGACCTTGCTCTTTAAAAAAAACCAGCATTTGGATATTTTTTCCAAGTCAGTTTTAAGGGTTCCATAAATGATTCTGACTGCTCATTTATTCCCTCATTCCTCCAGCCCTAAACCATTCTAAAGCTTCAACCAAATTTCCTTTCCTTTCCTTTCCTTTCCTTTCCTTTCCTTTCCTTTCCTTTCCTTTCCTTTCCTTTCCTTTCTTTTCCTTTCCTTTCCTTTCCTTTCCTTTCCTCCCTTTCCCTTCCCTTCCCTTCCCTTCCCTTCCCCTCTCCCTTCCTCTTCAGTAGGAATTAAAGCATACATCAATAGAAGATAAGGAAATTCCTTATTTTGCTCTCTATATCCATCATTCTGAGGCGAATTCTGTGACTGAAAAGTTCATTGCTTGGTTTTGAAGAAGAAACATCATAGAAATTTCTGAAGGCAATGTAATCTATAAATTGCACAACATATATATATACTACTGCAGTGAATTAGGATGAATTATTTTCAATGCAAATACACCACCTAAAACAATTTGTGTGCTTCTCAACAATATTCTTCCCTAGAATTCTCTATTATACTGCACTTCTCTGACCATATGTTCAGTTCTTCAAGCCAATGGACATAGATAAGGTTCACTGCAATCATTGATTCATCAAAGCACTATCCTTATTGTTTATGATCTTGGGCTAATTGTTTCAAGAACATGAATGAGAATTAATATAACTTAGCCAATTTCTACCCAAGCAAGATGTTTTGAGATAGCTCTATAGGTTTTTGTAATTTTTAACCAGCTATAGGCAAGAAAGAATATCTCATTGTGTTGAACATGGTAGTGATAGTATATCTTAGAAATGAGCAAATATGCTTCAAGCTTGATTATTTTAATTCAGACAAGAGCCATTCTAACATTTAAGATCTGCACCATGAGCATGGAGATTTTCTTTAGATTTGCAGTATAGTGAATTTTATTGAAGTGAAGTTTATTCTATTTTTAGAAAAACAAATTTCCCTCTAAAGAGTGAGCTTCTCCCAACAAATATCCTTCAATAAAACAAGTTCCCCATTTTTATCTGTTTTTGTTTTATATATATATATATTATATTTATATATAGTACACAGTATATGTATATATGTACTACAACATTCATAAGGCCTTCTTTAAAGTTTAGAAATTATTGTCCATTATTTTTAGGTGGAAATGACTTTTCTGATATTTACTTACTTGGAAATGATTATCTTATTCACTAGAATTTTTTATTATATTGTGAAGTGTACATGGATGTTGAGTTCTAAATTTCTGCGAGTGACCAAAAATTGTCAATGTTTGTGCTCAGTTATCAGCATACATAAGTCATCACTTTGTTTCATAAGTTTGCATATGTTTAACACATCCCCAAAATATCCCCAGCTCTCTGGAAAAGGGTGTAAAGTTGAGAAAAGTAAAAAGAAAGAGAATAAGGGGACAACCAGCTACAAAGTGGGTGGGTTCAGTTACAGTGGAAGACTTAAAAGACTTGGTTAAGGATATGTAAGGATAGGCGATCATGGAGAAAATCTATCTATGCATTTATTAGAAGTTGAAAACAAAAGGTTTTTTTTTTTTCAATAGCTACTGCATGTATCAGGGGGGAAGGGGGTAGTCATGACAATGACTCAGTATATGTAACTCTTCTAGATTTAATATGGCATCCCCCACTCAAACATGATACTTAATGATACTTAACTGACTTTTGGTCAGTTGTCATTTTTCAATATCAGTTGCCCCATGGGGTTGCTTATTGAAATAGGAGGATTTGGGAAGGGGGATGGGGAAAAGGCAACAAATAAATGTAATAAACAAATCAACTATATTGTAGAATAGATTTGCAGGATTTGAACCCCAAGGACCCCACATGTCCCCCCACATTTAAAAGTTGTGATCAACCTTAATGTGACAGAAGAATAATTATAGGCATGAGATTGAATAATCAAATTAGCTAAATTGAATTTTATTATTTTTAGGTGCTAATATAATCTAGTCAATATTTTTCACTACATTTTTAACTGTGGCCCTAAAGATGTAAGTGAAGTGCTTCGGCCTGCATTTCTGCCCTGCAACCTTCTTGCTGCTCTTACCAGTATGTGGTGATGATATTGGTTAGTTATACTAATTTTGAATTACATTTCCTCAAAGGAATTGGAAGCTCCCTTGAGTTAAAGAATAAGATGTAAAAGTATGTAATAAATCAAATAGATTCAAAGTGCCATATCTAGCTGATCTGCGGAAGTGAGGAAAGGACTTCAGTCTGAGTTGGAGAAAGGTGTGTCCTCAGATTGTAGTAAAAACACCAACAAGTTTAAGCTGTAAATGTATGGATATATGCACACATACACACACACTCATAAATAATCACAGGAGGAAGACAGAGAAATCTGCCAGTTGCCACATTACCAGCTGAAAGGTAGCATTCACATTCTCGGATGTTCCAGTACAGGAATGTTTCAGAGTTCTATCCTGTTATTTAACATCATTATGAAGTTGTTGGATAAACTAATAATATGCTGAGGTTTGGGATGAGATATCAATGTACAATTATACACTCTTATTCCAGGTCAAACTACAAGGGTTATGGAAAGTCTGAATCAGAATCCAGAAGCTGTTAAAGGTTGAAATAAGTTCATATTATATCCTACTAGGATCAGAATTTTGCAATAAACATTGTGCTAATGCTGACCCTGACAAATATATTATTTGGGGATACATTTCCTCCCAAAAGATCTGGTTCATGAGGCAGGGCTGTCTTCACAACTCTTGCTAAAAAGTCTCTGGTTCCTGTGCTTGTTGTGGTTAAGTTTCTCTGGCAACGATAACGTATGCTTTGATCACTACCGCAATGCAGTCTACTTGGGGTAGCTTTTGGAGATAATTTGGAAATTGCAATCTAGAATGCAATACCAATAACAGTTGGATGGCAGAGCAATCTCACCAGTTCAGGTTAATCCCATGTTGAAGTCACTGTGCTGCTTACCAAGAGTTTCCAGAAGTGAAAACAGTCAGTTTGAACATACAGTACCATATCCAAACAAAGGCAGTAAAGGCATCATTATGAGATATGTCATGGCAATCAGGGAGAAATAATGTGTATCCTCATTGGCTGCATTGACTGCATTCAGGAAAACCATCCAAAAGAGTTTTTGAGGGTTGTGTGGAAGATGATTTAGCCTGTTATAATTCTAGCCAGATTTTCTTATCACTGAGCTCCACTGCAAACAGTTTAGACAGATATTTGCAGACAAAACATTTTAAGCTTATGTGGGGTTTCTGTCACTTTGGTATGGGAAGTACCATACCTAGTTTACGTAACAACTTATTTAATAATATTCATTTGTATCAGATATATTACTTCTCTCTTGAGGAAGTAGATAAGGCTTTTGGCTTTGTTTGCATCCATATTTGCACATTTGATGTGGTTTTATCATTTGGCTTACAAGGATCCCTAAGAATTTCTTCCTACCAAAGAATAGAATTCACACACATTTTTTTTCCCAGGCAATCTTTTCTAGCACCTTAAAAGAAGTTATGCAAAACTGAAAGTTTTGCTCAACTTTGGACCCCGTTCATTAAACCTATGTCCATGTTTGGCAATCAGTTAAAGAAGTAATGGTTTTGCATCAGAAGTTCTGAGATGAAATGGATTGTTTTTATCCTTTCCAATCTTGGTTCATACTTGAATTTGGCAAGGAGATATTGTGAAATAGATTACTGTATATTGGGAGAAGGAGGGAGAGTAAACCTTGTTGATAATCTGTTTTCAAAAGCCCTCAAGTATTGCAATTCATCTTTATGAATGAAGTGTCATTGGAGTTGAAACAAATCTATCTTTAAAAAATTAATTTTGTTATTATTTTAGCTTTACGTTTTATACTTGACATGCTTTTAATGTTGTTTTTATGACTGTTTTTACTGTATTTTTGCAAGCCACTTAGAACTAACAAGCGGTGGGCGCCATATCAATTTTTCTAAATAAACTTATAGGTAAAGTCAATGTGCCTATATGTGCCGACTTAGTAGAAAGTATGCCAATTGGAATTTAAAGACCCAATGCTTGGTTGACAATATATTAATAGTAGAAGGAACTACTGTACCATAATGTGGTAGTCAGCAGTCTTTGATGCAGCATCTCCTCTTGTCGTCTTGTAATTTTATTGCCTAGACTTTCGTTCTGCAAAGAGATTGTCTTCCCTTCCTGTCTGAAGTTCAGAGGTTGTGAGAAAAAAAGCAAGAATGAGCAAAGGCTGGCCTGTATCCTGTTCTACTCAAGGCCCAATCTCAAATATTCCTTTATTTCAATTAAGTATTTGCCTTTCTGAACTTGGGAGAATGTTTCTTTCAAAGAAGCGAATATTTCGTTCATCAGAAGGAGTCCGGAATGTGACAGGGGAAAGGGAGGAGAAGTAAATCAAAGCAGATAGCAATTCACCAGATGTAAAGTATTTTGCTTCAATGCCCCCTCCCTCTTCCCTCTTCCCTCCCTTCATCCCAACACACACATGCCTTGTTTTTTTTTTCTCTCCTACCAGAAGTTTCAGAATGTTTGCTGACAATTTAATTCCTTCATATAACAGAGGCACTGACATCCTGTAAAGGAACAGCAGTTTTGTCTTGCTCCTGATGAAAAGCCAGAGGGAGTTTTGCCTTGAATCATCTGCAACTCAACATACCACACAGACAAACCTTGACTAAGATGGACTGCAGTCAGTATGAAAGTTCAACTCAAGTTTGAACTATTATAGCTCTTCTTCCAACTTTGTAAATTCATTTTTCAGCTTAGTCAAAGTCTGGAATTGGCAACACTGCCTGCATTTTCTTACCTTGCCTTAGGATGCAGAAGAAAAAGGGATTCCTGAGAGTTTTGAGTCTCTTCATCAAGATGCCTTTAGTATTGAAGAATGGCTCCCAAGCATGAAATATATAGTCAAGGGTTAGTTAATAGTAAATGATGAACTGGACTGAGAGAGCCTTTGAGCAGAATTTTACTCACAGAGACTCCCTCCCTCCCCCTCCCCGCCCCATACAAACAATAGTCTGGACATAGTACAGGAGGCTGCAGGGAATAGAAGAGTGGATGAAACTTCTCTGCCCATCACTGGCTTTCATGGGTTGTGACCAGTGGCGGATTAAGGCTCACTGGTGCCCTAAGCACTGACAAATCTTGGTGCCCCCTCCTTTCAATGAAGAACCAATCTTCATTGGTTTTTTTTTTCTTTTTCAACTTTGTGGTGCCCCCTTTGGGCCTGGTGCCCTAAGCACATGCTTAGTCTGCTTAATTGTTAATACACCACTGGTTGTGACCTGCAAAACTCTTTGTGAGGAGAAGCATACATAAAAAGACTACCTTGAATTTAGATTCAATAAAGAGAGAGAAGGAACATGTCTCTTTACAATGTGAATGGGGAGAAATCAAATATTTACTCAGTTACTACGGACATGTATTGTGGATGGGAAAAAAACACAACTTCTACAGATACTGAGAGTATTCATAGTGTTTTATGTGCACTATAAAATTCAGAAGCTTTAAAAATGAGGGAACCACCAAAACTGAATTAGAAGTGTTATAAATGTGTAAAGGAGAGGAAAGAGTGGGAAATGAGTAATAGTTGGCAAAGGTAGGAAAGTAGGAAACAGAAATTAATGAATCATTTAATCATTTCATTTTTGTCTTTCTCCTAATTTATAATCTTAACCCAGTAACAGGACAGACACAATCCTTGACAACAAAATAAATATCCATTAAATATTTTTTGAAAGTATATTAAAATTTTAAGAGAACCTGCTTATTTATTGTTTTTAAGATCCCATTGAAAAAAGGTATAGGAAATCTTTTTCTAAATTTTCTTTAAAATTTAGTCCCACAATTGCGGAATAGCTATTAATGGCTATTGTACTTAAGACCAACCCATGTTGCTTAAAGATAAATCCTTTACCAGCATATTTGTAAGTATGTTTGTCAGATTTATGCGTAGTGTCAGAAAGATATTCTCTTGTATATTTATTTTTCTACTAATTGTCATATTTTTAGAAAATTAAATAAGATAATAAGATTTTTAAAAAATATTTACAAATGGTAGCCAAAGAATATGTATGAATATATCATATTTCATTACATAATCATCCACATAATGCAAATAAGTGATGTCTAGGGAACTCCTTTTTTCTCCCTTTTTTATATTGATACTATTGGTGTTTTAATAGAGATATCCTGCTGTTGAGAAATACTTGGAAAATTTCTTCTTCCTATAAGAAAATCAGAGCAATTTTTTTGTCTACACCAGGGGTGTCAAACTTATGGCATCACGTGGTCATCACATGACATATCATGACTTTTTCCCCCTTTGCTAAACAGGGAATGGACATGGCCAGCACATGTGGCCTGCAGGCCGCGAGTTTTACACCCCTGGTCTACACTATTAACAGAAAAATTGTCAAAAAAACCATTTGTGGCTAGGTCCATTTGGACTTTTCATTTTCATATTACCGTTACCAAAATAAGTTATAATTTTACTTCAAAATGTACCGTACTTTTCATCTGTCATTAACATATTACAAGTGAATAGATTGTTATAATAAAAATGTCTGGTTTTGATTGCTTATAAATATTATATTGAAACATAAAACTCAATTATTATAATGCTTTACACAATTCTCTTCAAACTTCTTATGAATGCGCAGATCATTTTAGACTGTCAATGTCTCCTGATTGTTATTAAATAACTATAGAAAAAATGTATGTTCATCTTCCTATAACGATTAAAATTAGCAGAACCTAGATTCAATTATATCTTTTAAAAATCCATTGTACCTTTTAAATGTTGAAGTACAGGTTCATTTAGGAGACCTATTAAGAAAAAAATCTGTTGTATATAAGTTTGCCATAGATACTACCACTTCCTAATTCCTCATTACTCATTACTCACAAGATGCTCAATATAAACATATCAGTAATAATGTTTGATAAATTTAATCAGTAACTTGGACCAACAGAGAAGAATGCAGTTCCAGTATTAAAAAACATCTAATTCTTTTTCTTTCTTTTTTTGCTCAATCTAGTCTTCACACTTAAATAGCAAAGCCAGCAAATATGTAATTTCACTTCTGCACCTATTTGTCATACCTCTAACACTTCCTTTTTTCCTGTGGATGTCTCCCCTTTATCATTACTGAGATGCTCTCTCAATGGAGCTATACCATTTTTTTCACTATGTTAATCGTAACTTTGTCTGGGTATATTTTTTGTAACTTAAATAGAGTCTTCTATTCACAATCTAAAAATATATTCAAAAATAAAATTTATTGGGAGGACTGCAAGGAGTGGCAGGGGGAATTCAACAGCCAAATGATTTAAGTGTGAAGGCTAAGACAGCTGTGTTAAAATGCTATCCATTATTCCTCAGCAGGTAGAAAAGTACGCCAGCATAAAATTTGCCTGAGATGTATCTAGCATCAACAGCAGCTGCAGCAGTTTCTGCCTTAAAATTTGAATGTGGACCAGGTAAGTAAAGCAACTGATGCATCCCTTTGACTTCGTTTCTCTCCTACTAGACATTATATGCTAGCAGGAAACCACAGCCAATTGCTCTTCCTAACTTAACTGGGACAAGTGGAGATAGAGACTTGGAGTTTCAGCACCATGCCAATTTGCCCAGAAAAAAAGATCAGAGATATTCTGTGCCTGTGACCTGTCAACTGGTCAATGTCTCAGCACAAGCCTGTTTTCTTTATAAAAAAAAAATACAGCTCGGAAATTCCTCTGAAAGAGCTCTAAACCTGTGTCTAAAAATAGTCTGGCTGACAGGCCACAGATGGAGGAGCAGAGCAGGGTGAAGCAGGAGGCAGTAACTGATGAGTGTGCTTTATTTGCATCTACCACAGCAAGAGCATGATAGCAAGTCCCCATGCTCAACAGCTTCTGAAAGGAGCCCCTGAATAGCAAACTGACATAAATTGGTGACAACACCCCCACCCCCGGAATAATAATAAGAAATTAGAGTCACACCGTACTTCCCTTTTTAGCAGAAGCAGTCAAAAACATGTAAACCAATCAATGGTGACAGAACCAGCAACACCCGCCTGACAGAACCAACCTTATTTCCAGGTTTTAAATCAGCCTTTTGTGAAGCACAAAAGACTAGCATTCTATCAAGAGAGTCCTGCTTTTTAAGCCCAGGTCTAGGGTTCTTCCAAATGTCCACTGAAACCATATTTTTGAAAAGAAACAAACAGACTGAGGCAATATTCTTTCAAAAGGTCAGTAAATTTATGTGCCTAAGGCTCCTGATTTGGAAAGGACTTTGGGAAGCCCTGATCAGGCATCATGAGTATAGCTCTTTGGAAGCCAATTTCCCATCTCTTCTCAAATCAGACCAACTGGTTGTGGAAGGCTGCCTGCAGTAACCAACATGGCTAATAAGCACTAGGAAGATTCTGGCACTTAAGCGGGGCATCATCAAAATCAAGGAGATTGATTGTAGATCATATTAAGGTCTCCAAATAAGCAAATATCTAATCTGTTTAGTGGAGGTGAAACAAAAGCAGCATCACGAAGATGAGCCATATAAAAAACAGTTTGTGCCTCTATGGGCCCTTGCTGTTAGATAGAGGAAGCAACCTGGACATTTTAAAAGAAAGCATGGCCACCTGGTAAGACAGCCAAATACAAGATTCCTCTCATTGAAACATTTTGCTTCATATATTATGTTCATATGCAAAATTATACCTACACATGAAGTTTGATATCCTTTATATGTAGATATATTTTATATGAAGCATTTCATGCAGATCTATCTTTATTTACCTGTTGTGGTGCACAAACATTCTTAATATCATGCAGCAAATGTAGACTTTTTTATAGCAAATAAAGAATTGACAGTGTAAGTTGTAGCTGTTCAGGAGTTTAGAGAATTAGCTCACCTGAAAGAGCAAGATGGCAAATTTGACGAAACAGTAAGAAATTGCCCTGGTGGTGCTTAGTGATGCTTAGTGGTACTATATGCCTGAAATTGCATACATTGTAAAGCAGACAGCTTCCAAAGTTCCAGAAAAACTCATCATGTTCATGGGAAATAATTTTTAAGAAGGATGCATTATCAAATGAATAAATGCACAACTTCTGTTTGTTAAACAGAAAGGGGAAACTTTTCATTCAACACACCACTTATTAAAAGGTTTCCTTTAGAAAGAAAACCTTTCTAAACATTTGTTGTAACAAATGCATTTTTTTGTATCAGCCCTGCTTATAAATAAGCCATCTACCTTGACATTGCACTGGCATCAAACAATATGCAGCACACATACTTGTTTAATAGGTTTATTATTTTTTTGCAGATTTTACAATTATATTTCATCAACTGACACAACAAAACATATTTGGCTATTTTAAGAGGGCTTTTGGAGATTGGCGTGTGGTGGTTCCATTCATATACATTGATGCTTAAATGCTAAATAGCATATTGGGTATTTATTTAAGCAGGCTTCTTTGTACATCCTGACCCCTAGCAATTCTTCACACAGCAGCTTATTGTTGAGTCCTTTAATTATAGAAACAAGAATGGTGGTGGAGGAGGAGAAGAGCTCTTTTTTTAATGTCTGACCTTGAAATGGAAAGAGATTCTGTTATATTACATAGCCCAGGAAATATTAGCAGTATGTTCCTTGGCTTTCATTCGTAAAACTGCAATACTGGAAGACCTCCGTTCAAATTCTGGCTTCGTTTCAAATGCATGTCCATTAGTTCCAGAAAGTAAAGAGTCAGTAAAGAAGTTATTAAGGGGAACATGGCTGAACTGGCTCTGATGATTTGAAAAGCCAGAGTACCCAGAATCTGTCCGAGGAGAATGGGAATAAGGGGTCATACAAGAGGAAGTATCCCGTGGAAGCATGCAGGAAGTCACCGAACTGCTAGCTGCATTTCCTGCCCACAAATTATTCTGAATCTGGAACATATAAACAAGAGAAGATTAAATGTATATTTCAAACATCTTTTTCTTTCTCTTCATTTTTCATTGAATCTATTGTCAATACAGCTGGCAATAGGATAATATTAAGTTTATGCAAATGAAAAATAGAAATTCAAATGAGAACTGTAATTTTCTGAAGGAGTTGACAAAGTAACAAAGCTAATGTTGGATATTCTGTCTTTCATTAGGGAACTGGGTATCATTTGTTGACTTGTCTTCGGCTAGAAAATAGCTTTGCCCATGTTTGGTCATAACCATCTTCCCCAAAGTAAAATTTGACAATGAATGTAATGCTAATAAGTTTGATGAAATACTTGATAGTCATTCATGGAATGTAGAAGCACTTGTTTTATTGCCCCTAAGATTAGGGCCTGTCTTTTCTGAGGAAATCAATATCTTGCTTACAGTCCCTTTACAATAAATTGAGGTAGAATTTTAACAGAAACTCTGAGTCAATGTCATGAGCAACTTTGTGCTCCATTTTTGCAGGAAGACTGATACCAACATGATGATTCTCCTGCAGAAATGCATGCATATAATGGAATATTTTCTGGGCAACTCTGGTTTATAAGTCTGACTTGTACAATAATGAAACTTATATATTTAATGAAAAAGAAGGATATCTCTGCATTTCATTTCAATCTTGAAAATAAAGTTGTATCTAGTGTATTTAGAACTTTCATTCATTTTGGTAACTGTTCACAACTATTGATATATTTATTTCCTATTGATAGTATAGCTCAGTGATGCCTTCTGAAATTTTTCATTAGCCACTGGAAGATGGCATAAATTTGAGAGGCTTTTTTTTCCCCCTACCCTATTAAGAATGGCCGCCATATACTCCAAACAGATCTGGATCTACATAATGGCCTGAAAGCCAACAGTTACTATTTGGGTACGATAAGTGTCACTCTCAAAAAAATCTTTTGGAAAATTTCTTCTCTCCCTGGAGAAATGCAGTCAATGATCACTTAATTCTTCTGCTCATGGAAAGTGTAAAAGATTTGCAGGAGATGTTTGTGCACAGCTGTAGGTTCATTCCTTAGTTTGAAATTAGCTTTGTATAGAGCAGCAAACATGTACAACTACTCTGAAAATCACTGCAGAAATGGAAGCAATCTATAAAACTAAACATCAATATGTAGGGAGAATTTAACCCTGTCCTCTGACCTTGGATTTGGACCAAAGAAAAAAATCAGAATATCAACTACTATTGTCTGACAACAAAAGGACAGATTCATTTCAGCTGTGGTGAGGAAATAGTGCCATGCTTAGAAACCTTTGTTTATGGAGATATTTTCAAACAATTGCAAGCTGGAGCCAGAGTAACTGAGGAAAAGTCAATTTTTGTTATCCTAATCTCCCCTATCAAATTCTTGGTGACTAAATGAATAAACTGGAAATAGAATTGCATTCTTCTTTGAGAATGTCTTCTGCACATATAAAACTGTATATGCACAGGAGCTGTAGGAATAAATAGAAAATCCCAGCAAGGGCTACAAAAGTGATTGTACATGTGGTTGTACATTTGCTGATGTCTGACATATATTTCTGTTCTCTTTTCTGATTGATTCATAGCAACATTTGAATGGCAAGAATGAGAATACAAAGTGCTCCTTACTCACATGATTCTTAGCATCCTTCCCTCTTTCCATATATTCCATTTCTCAAAAATCCTCTTGTACAGATGTTCCAACATCCAATGGAGCACTTCTGGAATGTCAGAGAAGTCATACTGGCATTCCTTATGTCTAGTAAGGACCACTTTTATGGTTGCTAAGAGATCACCATATCATCTCACGAAAACAACTTACTAACCCATGGTTGGGCCACATTTAGGATTATATTAATGTGGCTGTAGGTATGCTGCCCCACTTGCCCCATGGATGTCACACAAACAAGCATTCCCATCCCAGACCAACTCATATCTGTCGACACATCCCCAAAGGTCAAATACTACCAATTGTGTGTGCTTATTTGCTGGACATATTTAAATCAAAGCAGAACCACAAACACTTCTGCTGTTAATATATTTTAGAACATTGATATTATTTACAGTAATTAAATTAATAAAGTTATGGTTCCAAATAGCTCAAAAATTCTAGAAAAGTCTAACCCTTCATCCTTTTTTGGGGGGGGGGGGGTGGAGGAAGACACAACATGTGGCCACGATTAGGTTTCAATTTAATTTTGTTCAAAATAAATATATAACATTCCACATGGCAACCGTTATGTTAATAATTATCTTAGATTTTCATTAAACAAATAATTATTAATATCAGTATAATCCAAAATTGGGTTAGCTTTTCCAAAAAACTGGCACAGAAAAAAAAAGCAAGAATCTTGCTTGTAACAGCCAGTTCTAATTAAACCATGCAAACCAATTTCCACACAAGTGGCTAACAAACTAAATAACTAAGTTCCTTTTTGCTTTAGCATAGGTAGTAAATTTTAACTTAGAGTGCCATCCAAACTTTCTTAACATCTAATGGATTTTGGCTTTACCATTTGCCATTTGATCTAACATTTTATCAAGGTGTGTATCTGAACTCCCAAAGAACATTAAAAGGATGTTAAAAACACATGGGAAATGGACAAACACTGAATTCATGACTGATTTCCATGACAAAAACAAGCCTATGTCTTATTCAAATCAAAGAAGTCAAATTATCTATTTCAGCAAAATGAGTCAACTTCACCAACCATCCCTCCATAGTGAATAGTATAAAATCTTTCTATCTCTGTGAATATAAACCTAACCTAACCACAATAATCATATATTGAAATAATCTTCCATGACTTCTCTTAAGTGGTTATCCATTAACACCAAAAGAAAATGTTCTGGCTTCAATTGAATATTGACTCTTTATTGAAAATTAAAATACTCTGTATTAAAATATGTATTTAAATCCATTTTTTTCCTTTTTTATATATCTATCAAGTATGATAAAATGTCCCGGGACTTCCGGTTTGCTGCTTGTCGCTGCCAGACGTTCCTTTGGGATCGTCAGCTTCCATCGCCTGTCAGAGCCGCCTTCACAACGGAATGGCGGCTCGAAAAAACTCCATTTCCATGAGGAAATGGAGATAGAGCCGGCAGGGGTGGGTAGAACTCTCTGCGGAGTCCCAAAAGTTTTTTTTTTTACTTTTGGGACGGAGCGGATGAGATGCCCCGTATCCCCAGCCGCTGCTCCGGGCTTTGGGAGACCTCTGCTGATGCAGAGCCAGGCGTCAAAAGCAAGCCTGCAAATTTAACAGACTACTTAAAGAAAATGTGAGTTGGACCTGTAAGACTGAACCGCAAGTATCTTACTGATTTTTTAAAAGAAATTACTTAAGAGAGAGGAGGAAAAGAAAGAGGAAAAAAAGCCTTTTAAAATGGCATCGGCTGGAGGAGAGGCAGAAAGGGAAAGTCCTTTCATTTTTTATTACTACAATGTAGCGGAATAAATACCACTGGCTACATTTGTAGACAAAACTTCGCTCCTGTGTTTTTTTCTCTTTTTCTCTCCCTTGGAGACCTGATATTGTTGTTGATTGGAAAGAAGTCTTTCTTGCTTTTTTTTTAACAAAGTCTGCCTGGGCGGAAACATGGCACTGAGACTCATAAAGTCAGATAAACAAGAAGGGGGGGGATTCCCCCACCAACAACTTAAAGGAACAAGTCTTAACTCTTCAGTCTGAGAAACCTGATTTTAATATAATAGATTTTTTTATAGAAGAGATTGAAAGAAGGGAGGAGATTGTGAATCAGCAATTTGAAAAATTTAAGCAGGAAATTAAAGAATTGGTGAAATCTAAGTTTGATTCTTTGGAGAAAAAATTCTCAAAAATGGCTAATGGTTTTACAGAATTTATGATGCAGTTGGACACAAATACTAATGTACTAGAGTCTAAAATGGAAGGAATTCAAGATAAATTGGACAATAGAATCCAAAAAATTGAAAATGACTTGATAAACATTCAGGATAATAGCTTAGAAGAAAAATCTAAAATGAATGCTGATCAAAAGTATGGTAATGCAGAAAATCTGCAACAGAAGATTGAAAAAGAGATTTTAATGGTACAATATAATTTCACAGAATATGCGATAAGATTAAGAGGTTTGCAGGAAAATAATAGAGATGATTTAAGGAAAATATCTTCTGAATTTCTAGCTGGGATTCTAAAGGTTCAACCTGATGAAGTGTTTTGTAGGATTGACAGAGTTTATCGAATCAACTCCTGGATTGCCAAGCAAAGGCAATTGCCTAGAGATGTGGTGATTTATTTTACAGACAAAGAAATTAGGAATAACATCGTGCAAAATTCCTTCAATTCTAAGTTGCAATTGCATGGAAGAAAGATTTGGATTTACAAGGAACTCCCACCTAAGATATTGATGGAAAGGAAGAAATTTGGTTTTCTGGTGAATGAGTTAAAAAAGAGAAATATCTCATTCAGGTGGGACGCCCCAGTTGGTATTATATTTAGATATCAAGGAGAAAGATATCAGTTAAACACTGTTGAAAGAGCGGAAGAATTTTATCAAAATAGGTTGAAAATGAACTTAACATCTTCAGGTATAATACAGGATAAGCAGAAGGAGCCGGAAATAAAGGTAAAATATCGAAATATAGAGACTGTACCAGATGAATTGCCTTTGGATTCATTGGATACCCCAGCTGGACTATCTACAAATCTGAGAGAAGTGGCATCTAACCCTAAGATGATGACTTATCAAGGCAAGGATAAGCATGGAAACCAATTAGGTGAAATACAAGGGATAAAAAAGAAATATGAGATACAAAAACAAAACCAACAAGACCAATCTACAAAGCAGAACAAAATCCGACCAGATGATACACAATTTGTAGAAAAGAAACCAGGATGGAAACCAAACCCACAAAAAGTAAAGAAAAAAAGAAATAGGTGGCATAAAAATAGAAATTTCTAAATCAGGCAACAGTGAAGCCAGTGACTTTAAAATATGAATGATTATGTGTAAACACAGAAGAGGCGACGTATTGGTTAATATCATCCTGAAGATTGTGGCAGATCTCTGCATGGCCGTAATTTGGGGACGTGAAATGAGCCTTAAACTGATGGATTTGAATTATCCATTTTGGAATTTTTTTTTTTGTGTTGATAAATATATTATATTATCTTGAATTACAAGGCAAGAGAATTATGCTGGGGCATGCAGAAGATCGGGTTGTTACCCACTACGATGACGGGAATTAATAATCCTGATGAAACCCACAATTATTACTATATGGAATATAATTATAATGTCACTCGGGTGGTTGTTTTTACTTTTATATATATAAGAAGATATTTACTACTGATGGGGGCAGATATGATTGAAGATCTTGAATAAACTGTTGCACCAGCAAGTTATGTTACCCGATTATGGATGTTGGTTCTACCAATCCAGTGGAAAGACCTTAAAGAAGATACTATATGGATTATAAATTTAAAGTCATTGTCTTTTCTTTTTTTTATTTAGATATAATGGAAAATATAGACATATATTTTTAAGTAGTGTGGGCAGTGAATCAAAGATATTAAGAAATGTTGTGTATGGTAATTTTGCTTGATAGTGGGTGAATAAGCTAGTTAGTAGATTGATTAGTCTAAGAAAAGGGATTTTTAAGTGATATATTTAGGGGAGTGGAGGAAATGGATAGAGTGGAATAAATGTTAAACTAGATTTGATGGGGAAGGCTGCTTTGAAATGTTATAGTAATATACATAGAAGATTAAATGTTAAAGTAGGACTTATTGTATAGTTTTAAAGTGGAGAAGTTATTTTATAATGTCATAGTATAATGTCTTTTTTTTTCTTTTTTTTTCCTTTCTTTTCTCTTTTCTCTTTTCTGAAATGTATGGATAAAGGGGGATGTTATAATATTAATAATATTTTTAGTAAGTAAAGGTCAATATCTAGAGGAGGGAGTAAGTAATCTGTTATGAATTAGGTTTTTTTTGATATGAAGAAGTCACAGGGGGGGATGGGTGGGGTGGGGAGGGGGGGTTAGGGAGGGGGAGGGAGAGGGGGGGAAAAAAGGGGGGAAAATCTGTATTTGAAAACTTTTTCAATAAAAAAAAAAAGTATGATAAAATGTCCCTTCATGTTGTTCACATTTCCAACATACAATTAAAGTGCATTCTCTATAATTTCTCTGGTGTCATGTACCAACAATACTTTTTTAATATAAAAATTGTCTTTCAGATGATAACACAGGAGTGTCAAACTCGTGGCCTGCGGGCTGGATGTGACACGCATTGGCTACGCCCACATCCGGTTTCAAGAAGGGGGGGAAAGTCACGATACATCATGTGACAATGCCATGACAACACAAGTTTGACATCCCTATGATAACACAATATAAATTTCAACCCTTTTAAACACCATTAGAAAAAAGCCATGGGAGATTAGTTCAATATATGATTACTATTGCAAGATTATTATATGCACAGAAATAGAAAGTTTTGATACTTTCCACTATGGAAGAATAGTTGGTGAAACTGCTAGATTTTGATCAATTCCTTTGATTAAAGAATATTTATTGATGACTGGCTCTTAGGGACTTTTTGCATAAAAATGAAAAATGTGAACTTCTGATCATAATCAGTTTTGATGATTACATAGGATTATAGAAAGTAGAGGACTATGATGTAACTTTAGAGAGAGGGGCTAAAATATATTTGTATTTATAGCTACAATGAAGAATATCGGTTGCTACTTCTTTATACCTTTTTTATTTCTTTTCTATTTTTCTTCAACTTTTTTCTTCCTTTGCACATTTTGCTTTTTCTTTTATTTATTTTTCTTTATTCCTCTTTACATTGTATTAATTTGTCATAGTTTTTATCTTCTTGTTTAAAGGTTTTAGATACACAGCCGATAATCCCTTTTGCAACACATTGTTTAAGAGGAAGTGGCAAATGTTTTCCATGTTTTATTGCAAACTGATTGTACACTTATCATTTTAATTTTCTGTGAAACCTGAAAATTTAACCACAAACTTTATGTCAGACAAAGACTTTAAGAATTTATAAAGTTGGCAAACAACTGTGAAAAGTTTTCTTAGTGGAGAAAATATAAATTGGCTATAAACGAGCACAACACAACACTTACTGCTTGGCTCGTGAATCGAGTTGAACCTTAAAAGTTATGGTACTATGAGTTTTATCTGTTCTATTTCTTTAAGTAAAAGAATACATGCTGAAGACTCATTACTTAGCAAGTTATATAGTGTAAGTATCGTAAAACAAAATTCTAAACCTAAAATTTATATTGGAATTCAAAATAAATAAAATACTTTACAATAAGTAGAAAACTCTGGTACATGGGAGGGAAAGAAAACAGTGCTTGAATGTAAATATAATTATTCTTGTTTAAATTTTCTGTAATTCGTGCAGTATATAAAAGGTAATTCAGGGAGTTTCTGAATAAGCCTACACATAGATCTCACTTCTGGTTTCTGTTACATCACAAACATTTTAAGTTTTTCTCTTGTGGTTAACATAAAATCACCAAAGTATCATTTAGTGTGTTTGTGCATGTGTGTGTTTATGTCTGAGTATGTTGCATAGGATCTGTAAGATTTTAACAGTTTAACTCATCTGTGCATCAACTACAATTTTAGCCAATTAATAGGTAAAGATAATTTTAATCTATGGGACCTGGCAGAAGGTACATAATTTGAAGTTATTTTAGCTCTAGTATGTTACCCTGCTTAAAAAAAATCAAACTAAAGACTATGTCCTTTACAATCTTAAAGAAAAGCAATAAATATATATTCACATTTATATTTAAATGCACTTGGTTACAACCATTGCAAATGCAGATTATTAATCAGTTTCAAATATTCTTTAATTAACTAGCAACCTCACTGTCTATGGAGATTCTCAGTCATCCAGGTCATAATTGTCTCAAAGGTGCTTTTTCAAAAGGTAACTGGATTGAGTTATTTTTTTTCCTTGAGGAAGAAGAAGGAAATGATTTGTTTCTCATCCAAAAAGCTCAATTGATGAAACTTCTTGGATGAGGAGCAAAACTTTTTCTTCTTCTTCTTCCTCAAGGAAAATAAAACAGTTCAGCTGCCTTCTGAAAAAGCACCTTTGAGATAGCAGCCCCCACTATTTGCTAGATAGAAATACCAAGCCCTGTCCTCCAAGTGATTTCTGGACTGTTTAATTTTCTCACGTACCAGTATGCAGCAATGTAAGTTTGAAGAACAAGTAAAAGGAAAAGGAACAAGTAAAAGGAAATATATAACTACAAGTAATAGATGCCCTACAAACTATGAGATTCTAGACATATTTCAAGAACTTCAAATTAAATGACAGAGGAAATTTTAAATTTTAATTTTAAATTTTGTAATTTATCTGTGTTTTAATATGGCTGTACACCGCCCTGAGTCCTTCGGGAGAAGGGCGGTATAGAAATTTAATAAAAATTAAACTTAAAGAAAGAAAAGGTATATCATGCCAGCTGATATCAAAAACTAAACCAAAAGAACAATAATCGTCTTCAGTCTTATAGAAAATAAAAAGCTATAGGCAATATTGTGTCGCCCAACATTATATTAGATTGGGATGGTCCAAATACCACCCCAATCTTATGTAATGTTCTGATGGTTAGTTGTCAACTGTACATGAATTAGTAGATTCTCTTTATTTTTTGCAGTTTTATAATTTCACAATTGATGTCCATTGGCCAGATTATAAACATTGTAAAATAATTATAAACAACCTAACCTTGAAAATGAACCTCAGTAATTTATCACTGAATGTCAATATATGCTACTTAGTCAAACTGGTTACTATTTTATACTGATAATGAAAAAAGTTAGAAGGGTATCAGGCTTAAAGTATCATAGCTTGGCACTTAAGACCAAACTTTAAGATGATGACATTTAAAGCTGTGTGTTAGTCTTCCAGAGATTTAGAAAAAAAAAAAAATCAGACCCTCAAATTTGCACTTTGTGAAGATCCCCAGAAAGTACAAAAAGAGAGAGGACATGCATTGTTTTTCACAAAGGGAATTTTTTCTCAATGTGAATAAATCCATGTTTACCCCTAGTTTTTTTCAAAATGCTAAAAAACAGACTCTTGATCAGAGCAAGAACCTGATAATTTGGAATTGTGTGCCTTGCTATATTCTATTGTTTATCTGTCACCATTACCAGGGAGAGATTCTTGTATCACCCCAATTACCCCCACATCCATAACTGACCCCACTTCAACCATTGCCTCTATGTCTTCCTGTCTTCTTCATCCATCCCCACTTTATCTGTTTTCTGGATAACAACCATGCTCATTATTTTTATACTTAGTTTCACTTTCCTTGACTTCTGAGCTGCAATTTTATAGGAACCAAGAATCAGAGTTTAAAACACAAATTTAGTAACCCAAGCAGCAAGTGAATCTAAGCTATTTTTTAAATAATTTAGCAACTGACATCAATGATTTTTAAGTTGCTGTTTCTGATTTATTCATAATAATAAATCAAAACTTTGGTGAGATGAAACTAAAGAAAAACTCCAAACAACTCAAAACACACTGACCATGTCTCCTCAAATGGTGATGAAACATTTGCAATCAAATTGCCAAGTTCGGAGCTCAAACCAACAGCTTAACTACCAACCCCAGCTTGTTGTTGTTAGTTGCAAAGTCGTGTCCGATCCATCGTGACCCCATGGACAATGTTCTTCCAGGCCTTCCTGTCCTCTACCATCCTCTGGAGTCCATTTAAGCTTGTGCCGACTGCTTCAATGACTCCATCCAGCCACCTCATTCTCTGTCATCCCTTTCTTCTTTTGCCCTCAATCTTTCCCAGCATTAGCCTTTTCTCCAGTGAATCCTTCCTTCTCATTAGGTGGCCAAAGTATTTGAGTTTCATCTTCAGGATCTGGCCTTCTAAACAGCAATCAGGGTTGATCTCCTCTAGGACTGACTGGTTTGATTGTCTTGCAGTCCAGGGGACTCGCAGGAATCTTCTCCAGTACCGTAGTTCAAAGGCTTTAATTCTTTGGTGCTCAGCCTTTCTTATGGTCCAACTTTCACACCCATACATTGCAACTGGGAAAACCATAGCCTTGACTATACACACTTTTTTTGGCAGGGTGATGTCTCTGCTTTTTAGTATGCTGTCTAGATTTTCCATAGCTTTCCTCCACAGGATCAAGCATCTTTTAATTTCTTGGCTGCAGTCCCCATCTGTGGTGATCTTGGAGTCCAGGAAAATAAAATCTGTCACTATCTCCATTTCTTCCCCATCTATTTGCCCCAGCTTCTAATATTCAAATACATTTCAACTAAAGAAAAAGAAAAGTAACTTCACCTTATATCCAAAGGACACTAATAATGCCTCTCTTGAAGAAGTTATCCACTAAGTCCCACTGCAAAGCTCTGACCAGGCTATTTCAGAAAAACTTTAGAGATTCCCTCTCCATCATTAAATGATTGTAGGGGCATCTGTGGGGGTGCACAATCAAAACTCTGTCCTTTTAAACATATGTCAATCACAGAGTACCATCTGAACTTTTTTTCTCATTCAAATTGCAGATGCTCCTTTATAATTGTAATGTTGCAACAATAACATTACATAATATGATGGAAGTGAACATTATTGTTAGTTGTTTGCTTTTGTACTGTATTATTTATTGCTTTAACATTTCTACTCCATTGGAATGTACACTGTTTAGAGTCATTCATGAATGAAGTAGATTATTAGCCTAAATAAATAAAATACTGAAAGTGGCTCATGATTCATAAATAGTCTTTACTCTATGTAACCATAGAAGATTTCACTCTATATGTTTATTGAAATCACAGGAAGAAAAGAGTTACACATGCATGAATTATCTGTACAGTCACTCAGATTTTCTAGTTCTCCTTTCTAATTCAGAATTGCAAGCACTGGTTTCATGCTATAACTTTCATATGCTCCAATCATCATAACCAATGATGAGAGATGATACACTCCAGAGAGTTGGTAGGCACCATTGTGAGGAAGACTGCAGCAAACAGACATAAGATATTACAAAATCAACCAATTTGATCTCTAACCAAAGCTAGGCAAGAAGTAAATCTTTGATACGATAAAAACAATATGAGCAACTGTTTTACTTTTTTGCATTGAAATCTCCATTCTAAATAGTTTTACTTGGAAGTTCATCCAGTGGTGGGTTGCCCCCGGTTCACATCGGTTCTGTAGTAAAACCGGCGGGAGGCTCTGCCCACCAACCCCGATGTCATCAAAATGCTTGTGCAGAAGATCACGCGTGTGCGCTCGCTTCGTTCATGCACGTACGTGGCCCCGCTGTGAACCAGTAGTAAGAGTAAGTAGAACTCACCCCTAAGTTCATCCCATGCTTTTCCTACTTTCAGAGAAATGGAGATTCTAAAGCACCTATGTTAGTTTTATTAGGACACAATATTGACAAAGAAAAGATGTTGTATTAGCATAATTACAGCTGGTTTTATAATATGTGAGATGACTCTAAATCATCTACAAGACTCCACCAGCTTGTCAAAACAGAAAAAAGAAGTAAAATTTCCAGACAAAAGGTCAATGCCTGACATTTTGCTAGCAAGCCAGCTTTGGGACTTTGGAAAGAGTTGAAAGAAGTTTCCTCTGACTCTCTTTTCATGTAATATTCCAACAGCTAATTATTTATCTCTGTAAACACTTCAGTTGTTCTGATTACAATGCTTCCTGACATTTATGGAAGGCAAAGGGGCAAAAAATATTCTCCAAAATGTGTCTGAAGGAAAATAAAATTATACAATTAACAATTCACAGAATGGAATAAAAAGAAAACAGATGGTTGGCTTCATTACTTTTTTTATAAAATTCTTGTTTGAGCAGGTTATAGATTGCCAAAAAAGAGTCCCGAAGCACTGTCCTATCATGCTACACAAGGACAGATTTCTTTTAATAATTAACAACTGCATTGAATTGAAAGAACAAAATCTATTGTAATTTGGTCAAAACTTTTTATGATTTTATGAGCTTATGGGTTTCATCTTGACTTCTACTTAAAATGTCTTCCATGCATCACAGCTAGACCACATCTACTGGGAAGCAGACATTCTCGTGCTGAAACATCTCACAACTGAAGGAACTGCCATCTTTTCCCTGAGTAAGTGTTCCCTGGTTAACTCTGCTGCCTGAATCTCAGTTCCAGAGGAGGCAGAAGAGGTTTTCTTGTATTGAGAGTTTTGATTCTTCACTCAGAATGAAATAGTTCCAGACAAGTATTCCATGTGGCACACAAAATCCCCAATTTAGATTCAAATAATTTAGGAAAAATGAATTTACTGTATAGCAATTATTTGGGGTGCGTGTGTGTGATATAAATAAATACGAATTATACATTTTTGTCTTCCAGAGAAAAGAAACAAAACAATAAATATTCAATATTTAATACCTGGGGATAGCTATCAGTCCGTGGTAAAACAGATATATCATAGGTGGCAGCAAAATGACTTTTTGCTTGTTGGATTTGCCCATAACGTTCTCTCTTTCTCCATTTTGCTCTTCGGTTTTGGAACCAGACCTATGTCAAATAAGAACATTGTTAGATTGTCCAAAAGACCATTTCTGCTGCCCTCCCTCTTAATTGTTTTGCCAGCCCATAGATCAGTGATAAATTACTTAAGTCCCAGGATTGCAGCTGACCCCTGAATGTCCTGCATGCATCCCCCAGGCACTTGGAAAAATTATGTCCACATCATAAATATTAATTGACAAAAATAGTAATATGAACTGCATTACATGTTAATTTCAGTCAATAAAAGTATATTAAATTTTAATATGTAAAGGTAGAGTTTCTTAGTTCACCCACTACTTCCTGGACCATGGGCCCCACATGTTGTCTGTGGTAGCCCTAGAAGGAGTTTTGCTTGAAATTTCTTTAATTAAGATAGAACTCTATCAAGAAAAGGTGATTATAGCCATTGGATACTTTCTTCTGATTCTTCAAAGAAAATCCATGTCTTAACACAGCTTAGAAATATCATGAGAAGATACTTTCCTCTGGAATGATAGAGACCTTGTATATAATCTGACTTGCAATGTCTATAACTGAATAGCAGTGAGAACATTGGGAATTTATCCCAATATATTTATTTCATTATTACCATCTGTAAACTTTTGGTTCTCTATAAATGTTAAATTCAAAATGGGAGATAGAATGTTTCTATAATAATCTTGCACAGGGAGGGGTATTTTAGTGATTAGAAAATATACTAAGAGTAATGTTGTCACATTAAGTGATTAATTCCAAAGAAAAATTAAGACTGGTTTAGCTACTAATGCTGACTTCATTTTCTTTTCCCTCTTTCAGATTCAAACTTTGATAGTCACTGTTAGTTTAAACATTAAACTAGAAAAGAAGGACATTAAAAAAGGAAAGAAGAAATATTGAGTTATAGCTCCCTCTGTTGCAGTAAAATAAAGCATTAACATCAAACCACAACTTTTTATTTTTCCATAATAATATAAATTAGCCATTTCTATAAAAACATACCAATCTAATCGGTAAAACCCAAAATCAAAGTTTCATTTTTTTCCACTTCAGGCACAAATTTTAGAAGCAGTCTCCATGTGGAAACAAAGATACTTATATTCTTTCCTTTAACCAAAACAGTCAATTTAGCCATTTCTACCAACTCCATCAGCTTCTGTAGCAATTCGTCCACAGTGGGAATCAAAATGTCCTTCCATTTTTGTGCGTACAATAGTCTTGCTGCTTCAATATACTGTATATAAGATCAAAGTTCCAAACTTTTTCTCCAAGTCTTTTTTCATTAAACCCAAAAGAAAAGTTTCTGGTTTTATTTTTATTTTTGTTTTAAGACTTTTTTGTATTATAATATGAACCTTACTCCAAAATTTCTCTGCTTTATCACATGTCCAACATAAATGATAAAAAGTTCCTTCTTTGCTTTTACATTTCCAACATTCATTTGAAATACCTTTATGCATTCTAGATAATGTATCCGGTGTTAAATACCAGCGATACATCATCTTAAAAAGATTTGATTTTAAATTATAATTTAGTGTAAATTTTAAACCTTTCGGCCATATATTTTCACATTGTATCCAAAATTTGTTGCCCACTGAATCATACAATGTTTTATATGTTCACTTTCCAAATTTAATTTCAATAACATTTTATAAATCTTAGCAATAATATGCTCATCACTACACACAGTAAAATTTACAATTTGTTTTTAGCAAAACCAAACCCATAAATCTTTTTATCTGATTTAAATCGTTTTTTCAATTGTTAATATATAAACCAATGGCCAGCATAACCTTCTGATTCAAGTTCTTCCCTTGACTTGAGTGTTGGGTCACCAGAGTTGAAAGATAATATTTTACCATATGTCCAGCAGTCTGGCTTTGCCACCATTTCTTTTCTTTAAAAAAGTTTCCTGGGGGGAATGCCCAAAGAGGCAACTTTGTAGAGAATCTTGTTTTATATTTATTCCAAACTCTTAGTATGGCATGTCTAGCAAAGTGATTATTAAAATCAACATTAACTTTAACTTTATCATGCCATAAATAATTGTGCCATCCAAACTTTAATTCGTGGTCCTCTAATTCAAGTAGTATCACTTTGATAGTCACTTTAATGTTATATGTTTGATGGTACATTCAGCAGAAACCAGTGCAGCCAATTTCCATTAAGTATTGTACAGGGTTACTGTTGGAAGAAAAGATCCTGCATGTCTGCACATTTTAATCAAGCTGAATCTGTCAAATTAGCTCCAATTATCAAACTTAGGATACTCTATTCCCTCTTAAACTCTTCTTTGAAATGTGAGCCTTATTAATTTAGTACAAATGATTTGTAGCTCTTTTTTCCCCAATGAAACTACTGGAAATATACTATTTCTGTTTCCCTTACCTGGCCCAGTCAGAGAATACAAACGGATGGAATAAGCAGCAATGGGGGGGGGTCGCCCCAGGGCCACCCACAGAAAAGGACTTTATGTGTATCAGTAGCTGTGGTGATCACCACTCAAATTATTTAAAATTGAGTTTTTCTTATTTTGTCCAAATAAATACCAGGAATGAAAGTCACATAAAAGTAGCTTCCATTTTAACATGGACATGAATATACAAACATAAGAGCAACCGTAGTTTTACTTCCATCCTTTATGCCTTGGAAATAAAGTAATAATAGCCTCTCACAATTGTTGAAGTAAATATCTCACTTCCAGTGATTTCTAGGAGCTTTAGATCATATTCAGTCTTGAAGGAAGTCCTACTGAGTTTTACCAATAGTTTCATGAGTTGAATACTCTTTCAGTAGATTAAAAAGAAAAAAGAAAGAAATGAATGAATGAATACTACCAAATTATGATTAATGGAAATAAGGGAAACTTGAATCCATACATGATATTGGGAAAACAGTCTTGGGATTTCTTATGAAAAATAAGCAGAAATTCTGAGAGGTGAATAAATTCAGTTTTAATAAGCCACTCCAAACAGAATTTCAAGCATTTTCAGTAGTTAATTCTAATCTAAAATCACATAGTCTAATAGGAAAAAAGCTTATTGGAATAGTCTCTTATTATTCCAGCAAATGTTTAACAAATTATAGCTCCAGTTTTATAAAACTGAAAGGAAAATAGGTTTTGCCAGAAATTTCTAAATTGGCACCAGAATAGTGTACTCCAGTATTTGTTCAGTCATTTACATATATAAATACTGTCGACATTACTATTCCTTTAGGCTGGAAATGGAGTACAGTTGTCCCAACACATTAAAAGGAAATAGAAATGAAATGATATCTTGTATTAGATACAGCATTTAAAACTGTATATAAAATGTATAAATAGTAAAAAAGGAAGAAGCAATTTTTTTTCAGAAAGTACAAGCTATAATTATGCTCTTTGAAGAGTCTTGATACAGTATAAGAATAACCAGTATTTTCTATATACACCTAAAGACTGCTAGGAATGATTTTTAATCCATATTTCAGCCAGTGGATGGAGCAACAATGAGAGCCAAATTGTTCTGGCCAAAAAACAAAATGCTGAATGAAGTGCAAAAATTGCAATGTGACAACTGAATTGGGATGAAATTGGAACCAGGTGGATCTCCCTCAAAGGACATATAATATTAAGATTAAAAATGGATATACTTTGATTCAGGGTTTTTTCACATGGTTTTTTGTATCAAAACTTAGCTTACATATTTTCACTAACAATATAAAGTCAGAAAATTCTGGTTCTTGTGTGAGCAGGGGATTTTTCCCCCCTCTTATAAAATTAGACCTGAAAACTTTCAAGAGTATTGCCAGTAAAAGAAATTAATAACAAGCTATTCAAAGCCAGAGCTTTGGTATAAGTTTAAAAGTCTATAAATATCTGTGGAGATTCTCAGTCATCCAGGTCTGCTTTTTCTTTGAAGACTGGAGTTAAAGATGCTTCTTGGATGAGAAGCAAAATGTCTTCAAAGAAAAACCAGAAAGTCCAGTTGCCTCTTGAAAAAACACCTTTGAGACAAGTCTATAAATGATTTATAGACATTTATTGACAAGACGGGCAAAATGCCCCTCTAAGTGTTTCACAATGTGAGCAATATGAATTTGCTTCAGGTACACCCAAGTACAATTGGAACCAGAATTTAGGGCACTAAGCAATGCAGTTGTTAAGCAAGTAATGAAGTGATCAGACCCAGTTTTAGGACTATTTTTATCACAATCATTAAGTGAATTATTGATTGATTGATTGATTGATTGAGTAAATTTTTATGCTGCCCATTTAGCTAAAGTGAATTTCATGGTTGTTGAATGAATCATGTGGTCATTGAATGAATCTGGCTTCCCCTACTGATTTTGCTTGTTGGAAGCCATCTGAAAAGGTTACAAATTCTGATTACATGACCATAAGTTGCTGAAACATCATAAATATAAGCCAATTGCCAAATGCTTAAATTGCAATCACGTGACTTCAGGGGATGATGCAACAATCTAACTTCGAGGGTGAGTTATAAGTTACTTTTTTCAACACCATTGTAACTTCGAACAGTTTTTAAATGAATGGTCATAAGTTAAGGACTACCTGTACAGAATGGCAATGAAGCAACTGGCAATTCCAAAGTGAGAATTGGCAGATATGTATCAATTTCACAAACTGTAGATTCTTCCCTATCACTAACAGGTAAAAGTCAACTTGTAGGTTCATTTTTATAATTTTAACCTAATACAGACATAGAAATAATCAACTGTTTTCAAGCAGATGATATTTCTCTTTTAAAAATCATAATGGAATTAACTGATTCGCAAATTGGGTGACCATAAAAATCATTTACAAATAAATTAATTTTCCCATGTGTTAGGACTGCAGTTAATGGCCTCAGCAATCATAGCCTAAGGTTATTTTTTAAAATACTCTGAAACATGTATTTGTGAAATCATAATTTATACAGTTCTGGAAGCCCGTTGGGTGGCACATGTGACAGTGCTGTTATGTGAGCCCCACTGACTGCCACTTTGTTTCCAGATCCAATTCAGGTATTGGTCATCACCTTTAAAACTCCAGTATGGGAATCGAAAGAATCACCTTATTCTGATGGAATTAACCCACCCCACTCATTCCAGTTAAAAAGTCTACTTCAGATTCCATTAGCCAAAGAATTTTCGCTGGTGGAGTGTAAGAAAAGACGCTTTTCAGCTGTGACACCCACCTTCTGGAATATTCTGCCATCTGAGATGAGATCTACCCCCATACTCCTGGCCTTCTAGAAGAGCCTAAAAACTTGGTTCTGCCACTGACCTGGTGTCCTGACAGGGGCCTGCTATACTGAGAGTGGCTAATGGTGTAGAGATGTTTCTCACCCCCGGGCTGCCCACCAACTTGGTTTTTAACTTTTAATCTTTTTAATCCTAGTTTTAATTGTTTTTAGCACTTCTTGACTTATTATATTATATGATAAGTCAAATAGCTTATAGCTTATTATAGCTTATGATATGATAAGCTATTCAGAGCCGTTGTGTTAGTGAGATGGGTGACATAGAAAGTTAATAAATAAAATAAAAATAAATAAAATTCTGGTTATATTTTGCATTATTTAATCTAATTTTCAGACCAGAATAGTTACGGGATAATATTTTAGTAGAGCAGTTGGAACTCAACATTTTTGCTTTTTCATTTATCAAATTGTCCAGTTTTCTATTTCAGTAAGAAAGTTACATGCTCCCTCTTTGAGAAAGATTGCAAGTGTTCTGAAATAAGGATTATAATCAGATAGGGGCTGTTTTCTTAAATGTTTGATATGTGTATACTTTCTCTTTTTTAAAAAATGTTGGTCATTATAAAGCATTGTTTTACTCCTGTGTGATTGCTTATCTATTGCTTTCGTTACAAGCAATAAAAATGGTAATTCATAATACTCAATATGCTTAATGTGACAAATGGATCGTATTAAATTCATTGGTGTATAATATATCAACTATGTTTAATCAATCTGGTTTAAAAGAAATATTTTCTTCTGGTCCTGCCTATTTCTTTGCACTGCTACACACATCTCTCTCATTTCATTCATTGAACCAAATACAGCCCTTGGTTCAAAGCACTGAGGAGAAACATAGCCAAAAAGTCACTCCTTGACTTATTATTTAATAAGCATCTTTAAATTTACAGCACTTTGTAGATAAAAAATTATTCTTTTGTCCAGGGGTGAAATACTCCCGGTTCAGACCGGATTGCCCGATCTGGTAGCGATGGCGGCGGGTGGTTCAGAGAACCGGTAGCAAAAATCCCTCCCCTCCCCATGCCCAGCTGAGCCACGCGATTATCAGAGGCTTTTTTTGTTTTACTTTTAAAAGCATTTTTTCTACAACCTCTTAATACTTTTAAAAGTAAAAAAAAACCTTGGCTTTCCCCTCTAGTCACATTACCTCCCACCAAGCCACGCCCACAGAACCGGTAGTAACAAATTTTACATTTCACCACTGCTTTTGTCCCTTCTTTACTCTGTTTTGGATTTTAAAGAAATCCTAGAAACTAGCAATGTTTTGATCTTGATAGATACCATCATACACTGTTCCTGAGACATGCAGTGAAAGATGTTACTGGCAGACAGAGGAAGGACTTCTTAATGGACGCCTTTTATGAAGACAGAATAAGAAAGTACAAGGATGGCTAAACTATGGTCCAGGCCCAAATCCATAAAACTCCTTTTTACAGACTAACACAGTTTTGACCGCCAATGACTTTTGGGTTTCGGGCAGCTATTAGTTTAATATCATGCCACCCTCAGGATAATTTCAAAAGTCCTTTTCAAATAATCAGGCTGGAGCTCAGACAGGAAGGGTGTCCATTACAAACATCATCTACTTGAATGCTTGATAGAATGTGGGCATATGCTAAGATGACAATTCCCTACTTCATACCTCAATTCAAGTGTCATTATCTGGAATAGCATATGATGCATCTCTCTTCCACCATGCATTCTTGATACAACAGGATATTTGAAAGACTTATCATCACCTTACGATCCCATGAATTTCATGAACTCATGTTTTACAAATGGTCTCACAGCAATGCAGGCATCTCTTGTTTTATTGCACTTTGCTTTGTTGCATTTCACAGATACCGCTTTTTGTACAAATTGAAGGTTTGTGAAAATGCTGCATCGAACAAGTCTATTGACACTATTTTTCTAATAGCATTTGAATAGAATAGAATAGAATAGAATAGAATAGAATAGAATAGAATAGAATAATTTTTTTTATTGGCCAAGTGTGATTGGACACACAAGGAATTTGTCTTGGTGCATATTCTCTCAGTGTACATAAAGAAAAGATATGTTCATCATATCATAAGATACAACACTGAATGATAGTCATAGGGTACAAATAAGCAATCAGGAAACAATATCAATATAAACTGTAAGGATACAAGCAACAAAGTTACAGTCATACAGTCATAAGTGGAAGGAGATGGGTGGTAGGAACGATGAGAAGATTAATAGTAGTGCAGAGTTAGTAAATAGTTTGACAAGGTTGAGGGAATTATTTGTTTAGCAGAGTGATGGCGTTCGGGAAAAAACTGTTCTTGTGTCTAGTTGTTCTAGTGTGTAGTGCTTATAGCGTCATTTTGAGGGTAGGAGTTGAAACAATTTATGTCCAGGATGCGAGGGGTCTGTAAATATTTTCACATGTATTTATTTATTTAGTATTATTTATTTAGTATGAGGACTTGGCAGCACAAAGAAATAATAGCTAAACTAATGTCTTAATCGCTGGCCATCAGCATCCCAATTAACCAATAAGAAGCCACATCCAACCAGGGACCACATAAATACTGTGAATAGAATAGCCCAAAGTACATATTCTGGTAGAGAGAGAAATTCCCTGAGGATGGGCTCCAGCTCAAGTCTGAAAGCTCAGAAGACTAAACCTCTGGTCTCGGTGACTGACCCAGATTGATCCTGCAACATTATCCTGCGACATGTATATTTGCCTTCATTCATGAAAATCAAAAGTACCAATTACCATTTAAACCAGTATTTTTCCGAAGTGACTCTTTTAAGATGTCCACAAAACCTAAAATTGCCAAGTTTGAGATGCACTGATTACACTAAGGACAGTGAGGATATGTTTTTGGACAAGTGGCATGTTATGCAATATCTGTTTACCAGAGGCAAACTAGTGAAGTTGTTCCCTGTCATTCTTTCTGACTCCAAAAGTAAAAGGAAGACATATTTCCAAACAGATCTGAGGGCTGTCTTCATCCACCATCTTTAAGAACATTTGTGGACTGGTTTAGGGCTCCAGAAGCAGTCTTGAAAATAAAGATGATGCCAGAGACTATTTTACACTATCCAGCTTTCAATTTTTAAAACAATTAAATATTATTTAAAAAAAAATAGTAATAAAGTCAGGCAAGTCAAGAAGGCCCTGCATTGTCTGCTCCTGGTCTAAAACATTAACACAATCAAAACATTGTGCTTGGAAATATAGCATTTAAAATATAGTTCCATAAGTAAAAGGCATTTGTAAAACCAAACTTTACAGCAAAACTCCATGTGTACCAAAAGGCAGCCAGAAGTGAAGTTACACAGGAGAAGATTCTATATATCCCTTGAAAGGAAAATGCAAAGAAAGAGAGCAGAGCAAGACACCTCAGATGGAGTCAAAATGACAGCCACTTAATCCCGTCTGTGGTTTTGTTTTTTGTTGTTGTTGTTTTTTTGTCCCATCTCCCCCCCCTCTCTCCCTCCCTCCCTCCTCCCTCTCTCTCTCCCCTCTTTGCCTTCAGAGTAAACTATAAAAGGTGTTTGAAGTTTACATTTCATATTAAAGTGAACACTGAATGAAATATAACATTGGAATTACTAAGAGTAGTAATTTTGATCAGTCTCTTTCTTTCTTTCTCCCTCCCTCCCTCCCTCCCTCCCTCCCTCTCTCTCTCTCTCTCTCTCTCTCTCTCTCCCCCTCCCTCCCTTCCTCACAATAGTAATTGAAAACTGGCAAGCTGTCAGATAAAAATTCCTGATCCTACTATCTTCTTTATTTATGCAATCCAGGGGTGGGCTTCAAAAATTTTAGCAAGGGGTTCTTTGCCCGGTTGCTGGGTGGGTGTGGCCATGGTGGGCATGGCCTACTCAGACTCCTGCACCATGGTGGGAGGGGGTTTGCTCTTCCTGGGCTCTGGAAGCTTTCCTCGAGCCTCTGGAGGCCCTCTGGAGGCCCTCTGGAGGCTGGAAATGAGCCCATTTCCCAAACGTCTGGTAGGTCCGTTTTTCGCCCTCCCCAAGCCTCCCTGCATGCCCTGCACTTACCTGCATCCAAAATGGGTCGCGTGAGGACTCCTGGGAGAGGTGGGGAGGGGTGGGTGGGGCAGGCCAGGAGTGGGATTTGGGGGTTCTCCAAGCCTCACAGAATCTTAGCTAGAGGTTCTCCCGAACCCATGTGAACCCCCAGCAGCCCACTCCTGATGCAATCTCATCATGACTCGGCTGAAGACCTGGTGGCTGCCTGGGATAGTGCGGCCGCCGGGGCTTTGGACCGCGTCGTGCCTTTGCGGCCTCTGACCTGGCACTGAACTCACCTAACTCCTTGGTTCTCTGAGGAGCTGAGGAAGATGAAGCGCCGGAAAAGATGCCTGGAGAGTAGTTGGAGGACCAGCCACTCCGAATCCGACTGAACACTGGTGAGGTCTCACATTAAGACCTACCTAGTGGTGATAAAAGCAGCGAAATCTAGCTATTTTGCCGCTCTTATAGCGTCATCAGATAATCGCCCAGCTGCCCTGTTTAGGGTGACCCGCTCCCTCCTCCATCTGGAAGCGCGGGATGATCCCTTGCAGGGTCAAGCTGAGGACTTTGTGCAGTATCTGTATGACAAGATCTCTCAGATTCGGGAAGGCCTGGCCTCTGACTGGGTAAGTCTGGACGGGATGATTGAGGTAGGTCTTGAGAGTGTTATCTGGGAGGAGTTTAATCCTGTTGCTCCCGAGGACGTGGACAGGATCCTGGGATGGCTGAACGCGACCACATGTTTATTGGACCCGTGCCCCTCCTGGTTGGTACTGGCTTCCCAGGAGGTTACACGAGGCTGACTCCAGGGGATTGTTAACACTTCTCTGAGTGAGGGGGTCCTTCCGGCTGCTTTGAAAGAAGTGGTGGTGAGGCCCCTCCTCAAGAAGCCCTCCCTGGATCCGGCTATTTTGGCTAACTATCGTCCAGTCTCCAACCTTCGCTTCGTTGCGAAGGTTGTTGAGAGTGTGGTGGTGCAGCAGCTTCCCCAGTACCTGGATGAAGCTGTCTATCTAGACCTGCTCCAGTCCGGTTTCCAGTCTGGGCACAGCATGGAAACGGCATTGGTCGCGTTGGTGGATGATCTCTGGAGGGCTCAGGATAGGGGTTGTTCCTCTATCCTGGTCCTGTTAGATCTCTCAGCGGCTTTTGATACCATTGACCATGGTATCATGTTGCACCGGTTGAAGGAGCTGGGGGTGGGGGCACCATTCTGCGGTGGTTCTCCTCCTACATCTCTGACCGGTCGCAATCCGTGTTGACAGGGGGGCAGCGGTCGACCCCAAGGCGCCTTGTTTGTCGGCTGCCACAAGGGTCGGTCCTCTCGCCTCTTCTGTTCAACATTTATGTAAAGCTGCTGGGCAAGATCATCTGTGGCTTTGGGGTGGAGTTCCATCAGTATGCTGACAACACTCAGCTGTACATCTCCACCCCAGGCCACCCAACGATGCCCTTAAAGTGATGTCCCAGTGCCTGGAGGCCGTGCGGGCCTGGATGGGGAGAAACAGGCTCCGACTCAACCCTTCCAAGACTGAGTGGCTGTGGCTTCCGGCGTCCCGATATAGCCAGCTGGTGCCATCGCTGGCTACTGGGGGCAAATCACTGCCCCCCACGGAGAGGGCTCGCAACTTAGGCATCCTTCTGGATGCATGGCTGTCTTTAGAAGAGCATATGACGGCCGTGGCCAGGGGGGCTTTTTATCAGGTTCGCCTGATACGCCAGTTGCATCCCTTTCTGGATCAGGACTCCCTACGCACGGTCATTCAAGCACCCCTCACTTCCCGCCTGGACTACTGCAATGCTCTCTACATGGGGCTCCCCTTGGGGTGCACCCGGAGGCTGCAGTTGGTCCAGAATGCGGCCACGCGGGGGATTATGGGAGCGACGGGGCGCTCACATATAACACCTCTCCTGCGCGAGCTGCACTGGCTTCCTGTGGTCTTCCAGGTGCGCTTCAAGGTGTTGGTGACCACCTTTAAAGCGCTCCATGGCTTAGGGCTGGGGTATTTGCGAGACCGCCTTCTGCCGCCAATAGCCTCCCACCGACCGGTTCGCGCGCACAGAGAGGGCCTCCTCAGGGTGTCGTCGGCCAGGCAGTGCTGGCTGGTGACCCCCAGGGGGAGAGCCTTCTCTGTGGCAGCACCTGCCCTCTGGAATGACCTGCCCCTTGAGATATACACGATATCAGACCTCCGGACTTTTCGTCGGGCCCTGAAGACACACTTGTTCCATCTAGCTGGGCTGGCTTGATCCCATCCTCTCAGTTTTTTAATCGAATTTGGTTTTAATTGGGTTGTTTTAAATTCGGGCCAAAATTATTTAATTGTTTTTTAAATGTTTTGAAATTTTATATGCTATGTTTTATCCTGGCTGTACACCGCCCTGAGTCCCGCAGGAGAAGGGCGGTATAGAAATATAATAAAATAAATAAATAAATAAATAAATAAATAAATAAATAAATAAATAAACAAACAAACAAACAATAATGGCAAGCTGTGGTACAAAATGGCAATGGCAGAGAACATCCAAAGAAACTAGAGGAAGTTTTAAGGTAATGAGAAGTTCTTGTCCATGCCCAAGACATGTCTATTTATTTTCTTTCACGGAGATGTTCATTTTCTATAGTTTCATTTACCATGTTTACATTTTCTACCTGGGGGTCATGTATACAATGAAGGCTGCTTTCCTTTTTATTGGCTTTGTTTTGATTGCATATGGGTTTTAATATGGGGTATCTTTCTATGCATCTTTAAATATATGTGTTTCTCTATTTTCCAGGGTTTTTTTTGTTTTTTTTTTTTTTTACTGTGACAAGGGTGTTCTGATGTTCTTTGGAGCTGGGGGACAAACTGCAATTTTGGATCTGGGACATAATCCCTACTCTTACTTTTATTTAGTGCCTTGGACAAATTCTTGTCTCTGGTTTGAATTAGTTAGCTTTCTGGAATTAGGTACTAGCTTCCAAAGAATGGTGGTGTGTTTTGCAATTCAATCCTCACCTTGGCCATTTTCATATAATTCTGTTTTGTTTTGTTTTTACTTTTTAAAATAAAAAAACAGCCCAATATTAGTAAGAATAGCAACAGCTAAAGAAATAGAGAAAAGCTGGGAAACAAAACTAGGAAACTTAAGTAAAAAATCATCTTGAAGAAAAACAATTGGCAAAAAAAATTGGACAGAATACAATGTCTTTGCTATATTTTATGCAATCCCAATTTTTCCCTTCTTCCATACTGATTCTAAAAACTTGCTGATCCAGTCAGTTATTCAGCTACACTAAATGAAAGAAGCACAGTATTTTTTAAAACCAACTGAAGTTTCCAAAGGCAGTCTAACCACTCCCCCACGTCAAGCATATTGTAACTAGCTGATATGAAGCAGATGGAACTTATGTTCTTGAGGTTTGCTACTTTTGTGTTCTCCAGTATCAATACAAAGGCTTATCTGCAGTTCTCAAAGAAATATAAGCTGGAATAGTTGCTTTATTGGAGCTGCTATACCCAAGTCATGACAGGACTGGAATTTCATGAAAGCTAGTAGCTGCATGTGACCTTCCAACGTTATTGTTGTACGATGCATGTTAGCATGCCAAATTGCACAAATAATTTATTTCATATTTGTTCCTTTTCAACTGAATGACAGAATATATTCTAGCGTTACCAATATTCCACCACATTCATAGTTAACATTACATAATAACAAATCTGCTGGAAACAAGAACACTCCTTCAGGGCAGTTAAAGATTAGCCAATTAAGAAGCAATTAAACCACTTGAAATTACTTTCACTGAATAAGGTGACTGCCATGCTGAAACACCAGTGTGAGAATTAATTTTCCACAGACCCTCTTGCAAATTTAATAGAACAATTTTTGAAAAGTGCCTCTAAACCATCAAAAGGAAAAACACAGCTAATAAATATATTATGATCATATATATAGCAACCACTAGTCAATAAAATTTACCCAACTGCATAATCAATTGCAGGAAAGATTTTTTTTTTTTTTTGAAAGTTGTTGTGCTGTATGAAGGCTCTGGGAAACATTTTTTTGCCTCTCCTTTGTGTCTGCACTAAGAACAAATAACTCATAATATTTAATATTTAGGCCCCTGTCGCTGTAAATGTCTTGACCGTCTCCTTAGGCTGGGTGCCAGTTACTCTTCTGACATGCAACAGAAAAAGAAATTCACTTCAATAAATTAGATTCAGGCAGGCTCTTTCTGCATGTAAGCAGGATGAAACTTCTTGATGAAATACTGGCAAAATGAGATGTGCACTGCATATATTCAGCCAATCGTTTGGTTATTTTAAATCAAACAATTTGCTTGAATTTTAGGAAGGAATTTATGAGGGGAAGAAACCCACATTTTTTAACCCTGACACTCCCCCAAAATGTTTCTGTTTACATCGATTTACTCAAAACCGACTCTTGGCAAAGATAAAATAACCATTGCCTATATAAAATGAAGCAACAATCTGCTGCTTGTTATCCCTGCCTAACCAGATGCCGGTCTCTAATGATGTAAAGCCTTTGAAAATTGCTTAATATTATGATGGAATACTGTTGCCGCTCAGTGGGATTATGATCCCCGTTTTCTTACATTGGCCTTTTTCAGTAGACTGATCAGAGATGCAAAAATCTAGGGCATTTACTTCAATAGCACGGAAATCTCTATGTACACAAAGAGTAGAATAAACATTCTCAGGAAAAAAAAATGAAACCAGCAATTTTGTTCCAAGGAGAGAATATAATATATACAAGCCATAACTTCCCTCTCTCTCTGGCTCTGCCACTCTTTTATCTGTCCATAATGACTTGAGAAGCCTTAGCAAAACCTAAGCAGCTGCCTGCTGAATTAGACCAAACCTTGCTATTCCTTCAAATAGTAAGATATGATGTTAGCATGAACGGTACAGCAGTTTCTTCGAATGCCAAACCAAAACCATAATCTGTAATTCTGAAAATTGTGTCCAGCAAATTTTGAATTAGATACACAGCTTTCAAAAATATTTGTTATTGACACTATTTTTTAAAAAAAATTGAGAAAAAGGACACTTTGGGTGTTAAGTAACTATTAAATATTCTGGATTTTAAAAAGTATAGTTTTAGCTTGCTTAAATAAAACAGTATTAAATTATACAACCAGAAGACTGTGAATTTTAAACCTACCTAAGGAATAAAAGCCATCTGAGTGACTTTGTGCCAGTCACCCTCTCACAGCCCAACCCACCTCACAGGATTGTTGTTGTAGGGAAAATAGGAGGGGGTGGAAGTGTTGTGTATGTTCACTCCCTTGCATTATTTATAAAAATAATAAAGGTAGGATAAAAATAAATAAATAAAATAAATAATAAGAGGCATTCTGTAAAAGACAAATACCTATTCCTCGCCCATCACAGCAGAATATATAGTCTTAATCATATTTAGAATAGATTAATTCAGATTGGTGCAATTAGTCCAATACTCCAGATTTAAGTGAACTTTTGGTTAGCCTTATTGAAACAGGAAGGATTAAACTCAGTAGTTTTTTTAAAGCATCATTAAGTCTGGATCCAAGGTATCGTATTTCTTTATAGGAATTCTCTACAGTTTAAGGTACAATTTTGGATTTGTTGATATATCCATTATCAGCTATTTCCCAGTGTACTAACTACTTTACCATTTTAAACCTTCAATGGAATTTGCTTCACTTAGCAGGATTTTTTATGAGTTTGTCTCAGAGATATTTAATTCATTTAGGATTGCAATATAACAGCCACAACTGAGCTCAAAATTTGACTTTGCTTAACATAAAGTCACAAAAGGGGATCACATGACCTCAGGACATTGCAGCCATCCTAAATATGAGTCAATTGCCAAGCATCTAAATTTTGATCGTGTGACCATGAAGATGCTGCAATAGTCGTAAGTGTGAAATACGGTCATAAATTACTTTTTAAGGCACTGTGGTAACTTTGAACAGTCACTAAACAAACTGCTGTAAGTCGAGGACTACCTATATTAATACCTACATCCAACAAGTGTCTGTTAGCACCCCATACGTGCTACATGATTTGACCGAATATATGAATTAATGCAGCCTCAACTAATGCAACAACCCTTTCAGATGTATTAGATTATAAATCCCATAATCTCTAGTCTGGTGGATGGCAACAATAATTGTAGTCTGACATCTGGAAGATATCAACTGAAGAAAAATAAAGTTCTATTTGGGACAGAATCTATATAATGAAATAATTCCAAAACACACCCTAATTTCTTCTATGCCATCACAAGATGTAGGAAGTTTCCAAGCTTCTAGTGGCCCAAGTATGACCGTGCCTCCACTAATTTCAGTGGGAATAGCTGCCAGGAATGGGAACTGAATGTAATAATTTTAAGTAGTATTGCAACTCCTTTACCAACTACAGATTACTAATATAATATATTGCAAACTATATAATGTTCAACCTGATACTGCCAGCTTTGCAGGGATATGAGCTCCTAGATGCATTAGTACCCTGTTTCCCCCAAAATAAGATATCCCCTGATAATAAGCCCAATTGGGCTTTTGAGAGCATGGCAATAAGGCCAAGCCTTAGGGTTCAAAAAAATATTAGACAGGGTCTTATTTTCAGGAAAATCTGGTGGTTCTATGTGAGATATATGCACTTCTAAATACAAGCATGCCATACATTTGCTGTTCACCATATATATGTTTAAGTATATGCTTAACACATCATAAAAAGCATGCTTGTAATAATGAAGAGGAGGATATTATATATACAATAATCTGAAACAGCCTTAACCGAGAGTTTACACTTGCATTTGAAGAAGCACAAGAATACTGATTAGCAGAACATTGTTACTTGACCATTTACTACATTAATCTTGACAGTTTAATGCAGCAGATCCTATAAACAGAATTCCGGTGTTTTTAGTGGAGGATCCAGAACTCTATACTTTTCAAAATCAGTCACCGATGATGCTATTGATTCATAGAGCATGCAATAAAATCTTGGCATCACATTTCAATAGAAAGCCAGCTAAAGTTCCTGGAATTATATAGATTTCCAGATGGTAGAAGAGTCACGTGTGAACTTCAAGGCCAAAGTCCAAGATTTCTCAGCTCGGGAGGAGCCAGTTGGGTGATGATAGTGGTACTCAAAAGACCTCAAGTGCTATGAGTATGTTCTCATACTCATTAACATTGTTCAATATAATATGTTCTTTCTTTATTCTTCTCTTTAAAAACATTTCAGAATCAACAATAATAAAAAATAAAATGACTCAATGAATTGAATCAATTCACTAGAGTCATTTTATTATTATTTATTATTATTATTGTTTAAGCAAGTTATCATTTTCCTGAACAGAAGGATGGTTAGTCCTAATTTCAGAATGCAGATACATTCCTTTAACTACCTGCACAATTTGGCATTCCTTAATCATTACGTTAAAATAATTTTACCATATTTACATCCGCTTTATATTTCCAGAGTCCCAAATGTGAATAAATTACATAGGAATGGGACTATGTAATTATTTTTATTGAAAACATGGCTTCTTCTGTTCTACGTCCTTCATTAACAAAAATTTAGCTCCAAAATGCAGCTCATGCAACCGAGGTACAAAGGCACCTTAATGAAGCATAGTTAAAGCTGTCCAACAGAACCATTTGCTGCCACAGACAGGGGGATCCAGGGAAAGCAGAGCATACGACAAAATGTGTGTTGTGACATCATGATGCAACCCACATGACTTACAATGCAGAGATGCAAGCACAGAAAAAAAAGCAAGGATCGAGTTGTGATTGTCCAGATTCCGACTAATGAACCCAACCAATTCAGCACTCCGAGACTTGCAGCTTTCTCAAAGAACTGTTTTCATCCATGATGAAATGATGTATTCAATAAAACAGTCCTTTGAGAAAGCTGCAAGTCTAGGAGTGCTGAATTGGTTGGGTTCATTAGTCGGAACCTTGAGAGTGATATCATAACGTACTTTTTCTCATCTTTCCATGATTGCTGTTAGCAGCGGGGCTTTAGGCTGTCACAGCTCCGGTTGAACCCCAAAAGTCCTCAGTCTATAATCTAGTATGATATCAGATGTCCTAAAGCAAGACACTATGCTTTTTTTTTTTTTTTTTTTTTTTGCTTTAATTTATATGCCGCCCTTCTCTGGAGACTGTTTACAATGCCTTAAGCAATAGCCTTCATACTTTTGTATATTTATACAAAGTCAGCTTAATGCCCCCACAATCTGGGTCCTCATTTCACCTACCTTTGAAAGGATGGAAGGCTGAGTCAACCTTGAGCCTGGTGAGATTTGAACTTGCAGTAATTGCAAGCAACAGATGTTAATAACAGTGCTTTAGTCCACTGTACTACAGGTTCTTTTGCAATTTCTGATTGAATAGAATATAAAACCATCTTGCTTTACCTTACTAAGACCTTTAGACAAACTCTTGAGATCATGAAGTGAAGAACTGGGGGGCGGGAAAGGGGCAGCAGCTAGGGAAGTTACTCAGTGTTAACTAGATGGCATGCCTTGCTAGCAAATAGTAAAGGCCCAGCATCAGTTCTAAATAACCTATTTTATTTTGTCTGACTGATAATTTATACCTTTTGGTTTGGTTTTTGCAGGACCCTACTGCTTCAACTGTTTCTTCTAGTCATTCAGTAATTCAGTGTTTCTCAAACTTGGCAACTTTAAGATTTGTGGACTTCAACTCTCAGAATTCCCCAGGAAGCACGAAGCCACACGTTTTAAAGTTACCAAGTTTGAGAAACACTGAGTAGATTATGTTGTTCTGTTTTGGATGGAACTGAGGCACCTACCTGAACTCGAGCTTCAGTGAGTTCCGTTCTCAGAGCCAACTGCTCTCTGACATAAACATCGGGGTAATGTGTCTTCTGGAACACTTTCTCCAGTTCTTCCAGCTGTAAACTGGTAAAAGTGGTCCGGTGTCTTCTCTTCTTACTGCTGGAAACATTGCTGTCACACTTATCACCAAGTTCATCCAATTCTCTTTTCTCTGGAATCCCTTTCACAGGAGACATTCGGAGGTTGCTGCAAGTGTCCAGCGGTCTGCCCATCTCAGAGTGCAGTGGTTGACTCTCAACTTTCGTAATCCCAAAATTCACTGCAGAAGAAAATAAATGAAGTTGGCCTGCATTCATGTTAAGTTTAGCATCATTTTTTTAAAAAAATGTGTGACAAACCATAGATTGCTTGTAAGAATAATGTGTGAAATGTTTATAGGTACATGATCTACTCATGGGTGAGATTTGTTATGCTCAGATTTCTTTTTATGTGAGTATCTAGAAATTAGTGGACAAGATAAGGATATTATTGTGGATTTTGAATTTAGTCTCATCAAGATCTAAGTCTGATTTTTTTTTAAAGTAAGATGCACTTTTCCAGCAGTGCATTTCTTTTTCTACTAAAGATAAATTGATTCATACTTAGAATGGAAAATCTGATCAATGTAATAGTACAAACATATGGCACCGTACTAGACATAGCTTCTTAGCAATAAATCTTGTTGTATTCTTGCGGAGTTAACTTTGTATTAAGTCTATTCATTTAGAACAAGCCTTATTCTCTTCAAGGGTCAGCTATATTGCAAAGCCTATGTCTACTTTTCATTTACAACATAATCAAAGGGGTTTATTTTCAGGTAGACAAGCAATACTATCAAATATAATCATAACCAAATTTACTTAAGAGTAGGATCAATTGGGGATAATGAAACTTATTGCTAAACAAAGAATATGCAGAGAAACAATCTGAACATATTCCATTTGAGGAAAAATCAATTAGAGTTTTAAAATGCTTTTCTTTGGATGGATGATGTCCAGTTATTTTATTTTGCAAATTATTTAATCATGAAAATTATTAGGGGTGCATGTATTACAAGGATTCGTTAAAGAATGCAACATACCGAGTCAAGGTTAGTAAGAAATGGAAATATTTCACCAAAAAATAATGTTCTTAAATCTTAGTTGAGTGGCTTTGCTTCCAATTAGTTTCTTTATTACTGCAAACTTGGAGAGGGGGCTCTTTAAAATCATAACTCAGTCAAACTGGTTATTTCCTATATTTTGCCCTGGTCCTACAAGAACTATTTATCTGCTCAGAAACACTCACTGTCCAAGATAAAGCTTAAAGTATTCCCCCGCTCCCACTTAGCTTCTGAACAAATTCCCATGATTCCACACCCCGTTAAAAATGCCATATTTCTAAGATAATTGATGTTACATGTTGGGATGGAATCACAAGTTTAGGAGGAAAAAAATCATTCCATCTACCCATAACAGTAAGCATTAAAATGAAAGGAATTTAACTTGATATTTTGAATTTGTTTTTAGTGTTCTCTGTCACTCCCAGTAATTTCACTACACTGGTCTGCTCATTGGGTATGATTTTAACTAGGCATGGCTTACAATTTGCACTAGTGTCCTTACCTCTAGGTGAGATTCCAAACAAATTCAATGGAAAGTTCTACTCATCAAATATTGTCTCTCTCTCACACACACTCACACACAAACACAGAGAGAACTACACACATAAAATAAAACTATATATAAAAAATTAAATAATTTTAAGTGAGATGAGAAATAATGATTTAAATTCTGCCAACAATGTTCTTTCTGGTTCCTTTCTGGTAAAACTTTGATGCCATCTTCTATGAATGCAAACAATAACTAAACATGTATGAATTCTGACCAAATATTAGGCATTAACAAATAGCAAACCAATTAATACTTTTATGAAATTGGTAGTTTCATTAGATATTTCCTGCATTTCTCCATATGTATGTGGGGATGTGTGAGTGTGTGCTGAGAAGTGATTCTTTTTGAAATCATTTGAACTTTTTTCTTAGGCACACTGAACAGTGAGAACATTACAAATGGAAGGATAAATCCTTAATTTTAATAATAAGGGAAATTATATTATGATTCAAAATTAAACTTACCAAAACATAATAATCATTGAAGATATTTGCTTTATTTGAAACATGTTTGATATGTAAATGTCTCTCACCATAATGCATTAAATACCTCCCTTTGCTGTTTTAATTGCAAAATTTCTAAAAAATCTTTATAAACTCCTTTGCTTAGAATAAATTATCAATTATCAATTTTTTGATGTTTGTGTCTGTTCAGCTATAAAAAGGTTGCATTTTTCATTCTATGTTCTTTTTTAAAAAAAATTACAAATACAGTGCCTTAAAGTCAAAACTGTAACCAGTTGGCTGAGTCTAAAATTAGAGAGCAAGTCATCTTTCTGTTGTGAATTATATGGCAAAGGACACATTGCAAACGAGAAAATAAATGTAGCATTTAAAGAACAGAAATGCTAACTAATCCCAGAAAGTGGGGGGGGGTGTTACTAGATATTTTAGGCCAAGCTCGGACTGTTTGTTTTGTTAAGTGTTGAGTTTTTGCACTAATTACATGACTAAAGAGAACTCCAATCCACTTAAACTGAAGGACTAGGTAACAAAGCATTTCTTCTTGACTTGGTTTGTCAGATTTACAGACTGAGGTAGATAAGAGGTGAAAGTGGGAGAGGTTTAGGGAAAGGTTTAGGAGGCAAATCTGCAAGTTAGGAAGACCAAGGGATGTTTTGCTGCTGTTTTTGTTACAGAGTTTTGGATGACCCTGAAGCTACTGTGAAATAGTTGGATTTAGTGGAAGATGTGTTCCCTATAAATCTCAGAAGCAAACTGTAATTCCAACATACCCTTATCAGTTAGAAGTGGTGAAGTGTGTGTCTGTGTGTCTGTGTGGTAGCCAGCTTTTTGAATGAAAACAAAAATTGTAAGAACAAAGCTTAGCAAAGGCAAGATGGTTCACGCAATCACCAACTTCCAATGACTTTCCAGGCTGGAAAAGTGTTAATAGGCGCGCGAAAACCTCAGGGCAATGCACAATTGCTTCGGGAGCCCGTTGAAGCCCATTGAATTCTTACTTTTCACTTGCTAAGTATGAGCATCTAATGGCAAACCAAGGACTTCATTTCTGCAAGAGTCTGCTTGCTGCTACTACTACTATTACTACTGTACTACTAATTGCTTCTGCCACCGTTACTGCTCCTGGGTGAAAGAGAGAGAACAGTCTGACCCTTTTGATAGTTTTAAGTCTTGGCCGGTTTCTGGTTTCCAACATTTCATTTTGCTGGACTGTTTCTTCAACCTCCAGCAACTAGGCAGAGCGGAGAAGCTACGCAGAGCTTCCGGGCAACATAAAATTAACGGAAAGGGCAGCTGCTGGTTTGGAAGAGAGAGAGAAAGGAAGTAGCAGGACCACTACTTAACTACATAATCGTTTATTTTCCCCTTCATTTAATTTATCTTAGGGAGCACACAAAATAAAATGTAAAGAAACTTTGCTAAAGGAAGTAAGTAGAGGAGAAATATGGAGATGAAGCTATCTGTGAAGCAGCAAAGATTTTTTAAAAAAAAATGAATGAAAAAATAATAATTCAATGTAATCGTGTTGACCACTGATGCCTCTGTAAATGGAGAGTTGGTCCGAGTGATGCCTTTTGTATGTTACCGGTAGTTAAAAGGGAGGGGGGAAGAAAGCTATCAGAAAATAGATTCAGAGCGACTGGCCAGTTGACCATATGCAAAAAGAAACTCCACAGCAGAACAATATTCCCCCAAACCATAATTAAGTTGCCCGGTCCTTCAGTCATCGCTTTGTTTCGTTCTGCCTAATAAGTTATCCATCGAGTTGTCTTATTCTCTCTCCATCTAAAAAAAAAAATACAAATGTTGTGCTCTTATAATGGGCTGGGATCTCCACTCAGATATTCAATCGTAAAAATCGAGCTGATTCAGATCACAGCGGCCTGGCGGTTAGCTGAAACAGAGGATGAAAATGAAAAGTTGCTGCTGCACCGGTGTCCAAAGTAAAATGAAGTTTCGGGGCGTCAGTTGAACCCCCCTGCCCCCCACAAACAACTGCTGCTTTCTGCCATCCTTCCCCCCCCCCCCACCTCCCTCGCACCCCGCCCTTGCCCGGTCAATAATGTTAAGTTTAGCAACCCGGACTCTGCCTGCGGAGCCTTTGCGGATTCACTTTCGTTTTGCTAAGAAAAAGGAAGATGCGATGTTGAGGTTTACAAAACAAAAGCGGTTGTTTCTTTCCTCCGTGTAAGATCGGCGAGTAGATGAATCCAGAAAACCAAGAGGGCAGAATTCGGACCGTCTGGACCAAGGTACGTGAGTGTGTGTATGTTTAATTTAAAGCAGCCTCCGCGTTTTCCAAGGATTTCCTAAAGTACGTTCCTCCCAGAGGATCCTAAAGAAAGAGCATCTGGAAATTCGTCTGGAAACAGTCGAGGAGTTCAAATATTCCCGGGCGCTTTCCAGACCAAGTTTCAGCCTGAGGGAAGACCGTGTGCGTGTGTATGTATGCGTATGTGTAACCAGTGTGCCCAGGACGTAACTGCAAGCATGGATCAGAAATTGTCAACTACTTTAAAATGAAACGGCAGACGGAGAAGAAATACGCGATATATTTTCTCGATTTTGAAAGCGCGCGGATTTTCTTTAATTCACAATTATAGCAGCCAGTCGTAAATATTTTTCTTTTCTTTTCTCCGAAGTCACGCCTGTTGATTTCAATAATTTTGGAGGTTCTCTGCCCCCCCCCACCCCGTTGCCCATAAATAATGTGAATCTGTCAAAAGGCCTCTGTCAGACATCCGCCTCCCTCCCCCCCCCCCCAATCTTCTTCCCTACGGCTCCTAAAGCGAACCGGAATCTAAAGACGTCGGGAAATTTTTAGGTGGATCGAGCCTCCAAAGTGCCAATGACTGCATCAACCCTGAAACTAGCCAGCCGCATTTTTGCCTGGCCTGTTGTGCTCTTTCAACTCTCCCGATAATTTCCGGTTCAGGGACGTTAAGGCAAACCCCACTGTGTAAATCAGAAGTTAAATTTGCTGCCCGGAGCCCGACTGTTTGTGTACTTAGGGGAGGGAGAAGAATTGACAAAGATCACACACACACACACATACACACACAATCGCTTCCCGTTTCCCCAAGGCGAGCTGGGCTCCATTGGCGCGGCTTTTCTTCGGGAAACAGGAGCCCGTGACAGCCATCCTCAACCGTCCCGTTTCCCCACCTCCACCCCCGGTTGCCTCACTTACCGGAGCCGTCCCTAGCCGGGGAAGTCCTCTCCAGCCGGCCGTGAGCAGCGTAGGCGGCCTGCCCCACGCATTTGCCTCCGCCTTTGGCGTAGAAGGCTTCGCCGCCGTCCAGCGCTTCCATGACGTGCTCCAAAGGGGCTCCGGGGGCCAGGTAGAACTCGCCGCTTTTGCCCGCCGCCGCGGGGGGGCTCTTGAGGCCGAATTTGTCGCTCAGGAATTCCATAATCCTCGACGGAGCCGCACTCGCCTCAGCTGCTGCCCGCCCGGCTGCCGACCTGCTCCCCTGGCTGCCGCGACGGAGGCGCCCCGACGGCGCTTTTTATATCTTGAAGCGCAGCAGGGGCTTCTTGCGCAACCCTCCCTGCGCGCAGCCTCCGCTGGCTCCACCCAGCCTCTTGGCCCCTTCCCCCCCCCTCCCCTCTTCCAAGCCTCGGCCCACAGCGGAGGGGACGCCGGCCAAGGGGAGGGGGAGCGGCTGGGAAGAGCCCCTCGTCGACCGCAACCGACTCACATTTCGGGCCGGCTTCTTCCCAGCCCAGAGGAGTCCGGCCCCCTCCCCGCCTCCCCTGCCCCAGCGACGCCGTGTCGACCTGAAGATTTCGCTTCGGCTCCGGTAAACCGGAGGAGGAAGACAAAGGGACCGATGAGCTTGGGGGCGGCAACGTGAGGGGGGCGGCCGCTTGAGCTTTGCGCCCACGTTTCCAAAGCGGCAAGAGAGCGCCACTCCGAAATCGCCCGGGAAACTTCTCTGGCCGCCTTCGAAGGAAGTGCCTTGGGGAAGCCAGCAAAAATAATAATAATAATAATTAAAAAAAAAAAAATGAGAGCGCTGCCAGGCCGGCGGTGGAAAACAGCTGCTGTTGCTGCTAGAAATGTCAAAGGCCTAGGGATGACCCCATAGCGGTAGTCCAGCATTTGAGGGGCTGCCACAAACAAGAGAGGGTCAACTTATTTTCCAAAGCACCAGAGGGCAGAACAAGAAGCAATGGATGGAAGCTAATCAAGGAGAGAAGCAACCTGGAATTAAGGAGACATTTCCTAACAGGGAGGACAATTAACCAGTGGAACAGGTGGCCTTCAGAAATTGTGGGTGTTTCATTACTGGAGTTTTTAAGAAGAGACTGGAAAGCCACCTGTCTGAAATGATAGAGGGTCTTCTGTTTGAGTGTGGGGTTGGACTAGAAGACCTCCAAGGTCCCTTGCAGCTCTATTCTGATTGAAATTCTCTGGAAGTAAGCGGTCCTCTTAGTGACTTCTGGCTCTGGCTCCAAGATCCGAAACAAATTTAAGACTGAGTAGGATCCTAATCTAGAGCATCTCCGGTTTCAAAGTGCAGCAGCCTTGTTCCTGCGTTTATTTTCGAGCAATCTTTTTTTTTTTTTTTTTTTTACCGTCAGGAGCAGCTTTGCCCTAACTTAAATAGATTGGCAGGCCAAAGAACTCGACTCCGCAGAAACTCGGCAGCTGTGCCTGCGGGAGCTCTGGGGATCTGGAGAAGCCCCTCCGCACTCGAGGAGGGCTCAGGTATCGCCAAGTAAACCGTGAGATGGCGATTTCCCAGGAGAGCATCCCACCCGCCGAAAGACCCTAGAGAGATGTCTGATATCTTGCTCCTTCCATCAAAGTATTAGGCGGCTTAATATTTCAAGTGAATGCAGAAGGATGGATCTATGTGGATCTGGGGCAAGGGATTGCAGAGAAAGGACCTATGTACATTGTGAACCCTTTTGGAAATGGGATGATGATGATGATGATGATGATGATGATGATGATGATGATGATGATGATGATTGATAGATATAACAATTGTAGTGCGATTAATTGAAAAGCATCTTGAAAGCTAATGAGCTGAATAGATGAATTGTAACCTAGGAATTAGGAAAGCCCTTTATTCCTCTCTCCCCGTCCCGCATCTTTAATCTTTAAAACGCTAAAAGTCTCATACTGTTTATTTTAAGGAAACCTGCTTCGTGCATAAGTGTGGCGAGCATAGTAAAATTGGTTTATTGTTAAGAAAATAATACCCTCCATTCTAAACCTTTATCTGCTGTTAATTCTTCCATTCCAGAAAAATACGGGGGGGGGGGGTGTGCTGCTGCTGCTGCTGCTGCTGCTGCTGCTGCAACCATTTCTTCTTTTTATTCCTTCTTGCATCTCCCACGGCGGTCGAGCAGATTTTCCAGTCCCCCTACACGGGCAATCTCTTATATTCTTATATTCCCTCCCCCCCCTCCGTTTCCCAGGATCGTGGGAATGGTGTGCAGTATAGACATGTTTTGCTTTGGTGCGGCCTTTGGCCCGAAACATTTCTTGCCGGTTGATATTGCAGGATATCTGTCCCTTCCTCGCCGCATTCTTCCCTTGACTGTGAACTTTGCAACTCTAGGGATAAGAGAAACTTTTGGGCGTGTGTCCTGAAGTCTCCCACTCCTCCTTTGAAAGTAAGGGTGGGTGGGTGGGGTCGCTTGCTTTTTATTACATGAAATAACAAACTCGTAAAACACTGATGCTATTTTGCCTTATCAGAACCTCCCTTTCTTTATAAGGCGAGTCTGGCGGCAACAGCTGCTCGGTGCGTGCCCCGGGAAGTGGGACCTTGAGAGAAAAGAGGTAAGGCTGTTCAGTAGGCCAGTTCTCCTACGGCTTCGAAAACACTGAGCATTTTGCGAGGCATTTTACAGCACTCCGGATGGTTCAGACGCTCAATATGCTAAATATTGGAGACCGCTTTTTTTTTTCTTTTCTAAGCCTGAAGTAGGAAAGGACCTGCGTCTTCAAACCCTCACAACTGTAGTCACTTCGGGATATTCTTGCTGTTCTTGGTGTTGAATAAATAAAGGCGAGGTGGGAACCAGATTCGTTTGGAGAGAAATGTGCCTGTTAGACGAACTTGAGTACCAGTCACCCATCTGCCTCTGGCTTCTTCTGCGTTAGCCGCGATTTGCCCAGTCCAGGCGGGGCTTTGAGTAAAGGTGATGCTCCTCTATGTATACTGTAGAATCCTTAACAATACCAGCATTTCTGTCCCTGACGACCCCTCTAAACGACACATCCATGATAAGCATTTCGCAGAGTTGGGTACCAAATCCCGAACTATTCCAATCGGATTTTTGCAGGAGCCAGTCAGAACCCCTTAAGGTCAGTCCTAAATCCTGTGCTCGTTTGGAACAGCCTATCCTAACTGACTAGAAATTGGGTTGGATTATTAGTTCAAAGAGTTCCACCACAGAGTAATGGATGCGCCATCGGGGACTGTTTGCTGGCTTTGTGGGCTCTTCCCAAAAAGCAACCGCTTGTCTCGGGCATAAAACCCTGGCTGCGATCAGAAATAGCTGCGACTGAGAATCAGTTTCTATCGATCTTGGGACAAAGTTCGGGGGTGACCTGGTGGCCTCCCGATACACAAGGTAGAGAGAAAGAATCACAAATTTTGACACAGGAGGGAGGGAGGATTGCGGGCAAGAAGCAACTTAATATGTTAACAGCTGGGATGCGATTGTAGTTTTGTGCAGTTACACAAAGGAAAAAGTTGTCTAAAGTTCAGTCCTTCCGGACTGTGGCTTTGAAAAATCGTCACAGGACCTTAGGATAACCTCCCGAGTTCGGAGTTCCCTCACCCTCCCTTCTTCCCTCCCCAGACTTCATCAGTCAGAGAGATGCGGCTTTCTGTATCTTTGAAATGAAAGTGATGTGCGTCCTCCTCCTTGCCGTCAAAGGCAGCCCACGCGAGGAAAGAATGAAGGGGGGGGGTAAGAAGGACCCTCCGATTCGTCCTTCCTCCCTTTCCCCGGGAGGGTTGGGCAGGCCAAACACCCAACTGTTTCACCCAGCTTCTTTTTTTCAAAGCCGCCGGGAATCTGAAGGATCCCCTCGTCTTCTTCCGCTGTCTTTGTGCACAGTCTCCACCGGCTTTGCCCTGGATTTACGGAGGCGGTGTGACCTCTCGCCAGACAAGCTCCGTGATTTATAAGCCTTGGATGTGATAAGATCGAGCCCAGGGAGGGGCGAGGGAGGCGGACTAGCAGAATGTTTCCCTAAAGAGGGGGAGGTAAGGAAAGGAAAGGAAAAAAGGAAAGAAGGAACGGAAAAGGGAAAGAAAAAGAGCCTGCTCTCCGGGCTCGCTGAATCGGGAGACCAGAAGCCCCGCTGGAGTCTTTCTTCGCAACGATCTCTAAGTTACCTTTGGTTCGCAGCTTTGCTCCTTGCCTCGCCTCCCCAGGCCCTTCGCATCTCCAAAACCGGAGAAGCGCGCAAAACAGATCCCGCCAGAGGACGCTTGGGAAAGAAAGCCTGGGAGGAAAGGAAGGGGCCCGGTTGCTTTTCCTGTCCTGTCCTATCCTGTCACGTCTTCTCCCACCTCAGCCCGCCCGCTCCGACGAGTCAGAGGCGCAATCGCTCCGAAGAGCATCCTCTGAAGGGCGCCTTCTCCGGCTGCAAAAGCCAGACGGCCAGGCTTCTCTCAGCGGCCGAGAGGCAGATGTGGGGCTGTGTTCCAGAAATGCAGCCTTCCCCGGACCGGCTGCAGAAGGGTGTCGGCTGGATGGGGAAGACGGTTCATGGCGGGAGGGGTGTGTGCGAGAGGAGGAAAACAGTTCCTGAGATAATCTCGGGAGCCACCCCGGGCAAACTGCCTCCCCGCAGCCCGGGCCGGCAGCGAGGAGCCCTCCTGTTGAGGGACGGCGCTGAAAAGTGCAGCTGACGAGTTGCGTCAGCCTTCAGCATCGGGTCGGCCCCGACTGTTCGCCCTTCAGAGGGTGAGATTGGGGCAGCTAATGAGCTCCAGGAGCAGAGGACACCTCGCCACTGGCTTCAGAAGGAGGGGGGAAGGGGGGGAGCGCGCGGCTGGCAAGCCGCTGGAAGAAAACGGGGGTGGGAGAGGAGGAAGGAAACACAGTAAGTGAAAAGGGGAGCAGCAGTGTGTATTTTTCCACAGGGGGGGGGTATTCATCATCCGCCTCTGCTAAAAAACCTGAATTACCCGAAAGGAAAGCCGTTACGCATTTAAGATAACTATCTTCCACATAAAAAAGCGCGAGGGGGGGGGAGAGAAAGATTATAGGGGGGGGGACCCACAGCTCTTTTAGTATTTTCTCGGCTTTTAAAAGACTTGCAATTAAGGATCAGGTACTTCGATTTAAAAGCTCCAGTTCAAATGTTATAATGTTCTTAGCGCTAGCACTTAAGCCTTTTAATATGTGCTTCCCTGTGGCTCAAAAGCGGGAAGGAAAACTCTTTGAGATGCCTGCTTTCCTGTAAGCGCCCCCGCTCAGCTCACCTTTTCATTTCCACTCAGCCCCGTTTCACAGGATCCAGACTCTCGCGGACAATCTCCGACATAATCCCTAGAAATCCTTTAAGGTTGGCGCGACTGCTTTTCCCTCAGGCCGAGAGAGTTACGAAGAGGATATTCTTTCCAACATGCTGACGCTCTTCAAACAAGAGAAAAATCACTAGGCTCGCCTACTTTTATATTAAGTGGTCAGCTCCCCTTATTGTAACCCTACTATTCGGTTATGCCAAATATAGTCCAGGAAAGAGAGGAGATAGCAGAAAGAATGGAAGAAAAGACAGACAGCAAACAAAACCAAAAGATGGGAAGGAAGAAGATGATGAGAAAGATAAGAATGACTGATGAAATAAACCAAAGGAAAAGCACTTTAAAGAGATTTAAAAATGGAATCAGATAACTTGGAAGATACTTTTGAAAGGGAGATAGGGGCGTGGGTGGATATTCTGGAGACTTGGCATTTTAGGAGGGTAGAGATGGGAGAACTATCCAGTCTGAAGGGTGAAGATACAGATGTTGATAAGGATAAAGATCCAAGACAGGAATTATGGGAGGCAAGCCCAAAAAATGAATAAGAACCTCGCAATTGCTTTTCAACTTTGTCAATTTTAAAGCCCGAGTTAATTTCAAAAAGGGTCTCCCAGCCCTCCAGTTTCAATGGAGCTTGTTCCTCCGGTCCGGTCTCCCACCCCTGCTTCTCTCCCACCCTCCCACACCCAGCATTCAGAGAAACGCCGTAGTTGAAGTTTAGCGCTGGCCTTCCCACTGCCTTCTATCTTGCTTACAAGGCATCGATTTTATTACCCGCCTTGCAAAGAGGCGCATATTTGTGGAAGGAAAAACGGGCACCAAGTCCAGGTTTTCCAGCTTTCTTCAAAATGAGCGGCAGAGGAAAGCACAGACTCGCTCAGAGATTTCTCTCCCGGATCCCTTTCCCAGGGTTTTTTTTTTTTTTTTTTTTTTTTGAATATAAAAAAACTCAGGATTATTCACTAAGAAGCCTGATGAGAATGAAGGATATTTTTAAAATGCTTCGAATCTAGACAGGCGAGGTATGAAGAAGCAGAGCAACCTATTCGACTAGTTCGTACTCTGTAAATAAGGACAAAATGTCCCTACCTCATATCTTCCATGCGTTGCTTATTATATAGTCTCCAGATTCAGGTAGGTTATAGTTTGGGTGTGTGTGTGTGTGTTTTCTCCTTGTCCAGATTTCATTGCAAGGATCTCTTATAATGATGGCATTAGTAATTATTATGAATAATTAAAATGTGCTGTTCAACTCGAGTTCTTCGAGTGGTATTATAAGCAGTGGTACTGTAACCAAACACTTCTAAGGTACCGATTTACCTGGGCAGATGCTAAACTACTAGAAAATGTTTACACAGGATGATTTTAAGATGCTGGACTGTGCGGTTCGAGAAAGAAAGAAAGAAAGAAAGAAAGAAAGAAAAGAAAGAAAGAAAGAAAGAAGAAAGAAAGAAAGAAAGAAAGAAAGAAAGAAAGAAAGAAAGAAAGAAAGAAAGAAAGTTCTCTACTTCTCAACGATCCCCTGGTAAGGATAATAGTGCTTTCTGAAATACTCAATGCCATTAAGATGTAGGCTATTACAGTCTAAGAATGGAGCAAACTTTGGGGGAACATGTGAGAAATGTGCTTGGATCTGCCGCTCTACTTTATCACCAGATCCGATTTAACAATCTGTTAAACTCCTGCCCGGTAAAGATCCCGACGTTGCTCTAAGACAGGAGTCTCCAACCTTGGCAACTTTAAACCTGGAGAATTTCAACTCTCAGAATTCCCCAGTCAGCGAAGCGAAGCTGGTTGGGGAATTCTGGGAGTTGAAGTCCGCCAGGCTTAAAGTTGCCAAGGTTGGAGAGCCTTGCTCTAAGACGCCTGCAAATACCCTGGAATTAGAGCACTTGAAGGTTTGCGAAGTTCTTTCGTTGTCTTCGCGCAGTTCACATTCAACACGTCTCCTCGAACTGGAAGGACTCGGTAGGCTTACGCGCCACTGCCACCCAATTCTGCGCGGCCGCCCAGGTAAACCCCATGGCGTTCGATACAGTCGTTCTTAGTGGTGTAGGCGTATACAACATACACAAACTTACATACCAATAAAAATAGTTTCTGCTAAAAATAGGTGTTAGGTCTGCTAGGTATCCCAACAGAGAAAGAAATCAAAGGAAAGCACGTGGTTTCATTTCCGATTGATGGGTAGGGTGTAAATCGTCCGGTTGGAAAGAGGATTATTCAAAGCCTTCGGGGCAGATCTGTCCGCATCCCAACGCTTCCCGTTTTCCTTCACATTCCTGTGCTAGTTTTGGACAAGCTCGCTCAGCGATGAGCGTGAAAAGAAATTCAGATGGGGAAGCGGGGTGGGGGGTGGGGGGGAGGTGGGAGAGAGCATGGAGAGCTATTAGCGTGCCTGGAGTGAGCCAGAGGAACATCCTGATAGGAAATTCTCTCTTTCAAGAATAAAATAAAACCATTCAATTCCGATAGAGTCAGCCGCAGGACTCCAAAGGGCCAAGGGGCCCTAGCACCCCTTTAAATATTGCCCGTGTCTCCCCAGAGAGCCTTCGAAAGTTTCTCTGCTAACCTTAAGTTTTAAAAACGACACAGCAACTTGGCAGCATCTGATAACTTTACAAAGCGGTTTAAAGGGAAATGATATTGATGAAATTTCTGGGCCCGCCCACGGTTTAGTCTGAAGGGACCCGACTCTGCCCTGGAGGACAGAACCCCAAGGCGCCAGTCTCTCCTTGGTATCGGAAGGGAAAGAAAATCGGCTTTCATTGCCACGGCTATATTTAGGGTCCTCGGATGCCCAGTGGGAAGTAGGCACCGAGTCCTGCCCTGCAGGCCGGGGGGTGCTCATCGGTCCCTTCCTCTCCGAAGCAGGAGTCCCGCCGCACGCGGGCAGAGAAGGAGTAAAACGGAGATCTCAACGCACAAGAACCGACTTGGGGCCGGTCGTCAGGGCTTGGCCGCTTGCCTAAGCCGTCTAAAAGACTCCAGCGCTTTCTTGCCTCCCTTGGCTCAGAAGGGACTGCAAGAAAACTCTTCCTAACGGGTTTCCTTGACGTATATCATCTTTCATAAAGTCGAAATGCATATAATTTATAATTTGATAATTTGATTTGATTTATAATTTGATTTATATGCCGCCCTTCTCCGGAGACTCAGGGCGACTTACAATGCGTTAAGCATCTCTCGGGTTTACGGTCTTCGGTTCCTTCTCGAATTAGAGGCGACCGGTTTGGTTTCTGTCTCGATGGGCAGGTATCCTTCACGAAAACGGCGAAGGTCAGCTTTATTTTAATCCCTCAAGCGACCCCTCTGGGGTCGGGAGAGGGACCAAAGAAATATAAACCACCACCACCCCTCTGGATCCAGACCAAAGTCCGTCCAGAGATCGAAAATCCCACGATGGAGTTGAACAGAATTGAATGCCAAGTTAGCTTGAGGAGAGTTGGAGCCCCCCGTTCTATATTTTCTTCCCAACAGCAGTTCTCCAGATGCTCTGAAAAGTTCACATGCAGGGCATGAACCTCGTCTCCCTCCCGCCCCTGTCAGTGCTTCTTTCAAGGATCTGGGGATGTACTATTGCTGTGCACGGAGGATCCGTGGACCTGCCATCTAGCTATTTACCTAGACGGATCGGTCGGCGGTCCCCCCCCCCTCACCTCCTGATTTATTTGCCTAGTCGCATTCGCCCGGTTCCCGACACATTTCCTTCAAAATCCCAGCGAGTTCCGATGGCATCTTCTCTGGCAAGTGGGCATTAAACTGCAGCTTGCTTCTACGCAGGTTTACTCCAAATTTAGTTCTGTGAGATTTGCTCCTGGGGAAGTGGTGCAAGGTAAAGGGTTTTTAAACCTTGGTCGATGGCAATGAATCTACTTTAAAAAGTACCAGTGTTTTCCCCAATCTAATGCCCTCCAGATGTTCTGAGCTAGAACACCTATCATCATTGGTCCTTGTAGTTGAGGATAATGGAAATCTGCTCCAACATAGCTTGAAGAGGTCCAGATGGAATCTATACTGTCCAGATACAATATAAGCTGTATCTATGAAGTTTATTTGTGAGTAGTGAAAGTGACCTCTATCCTGAAAGGCATGTGCTCATATTGGAAGGGAGAGATGTAATTCGAGATAACAATGAGAAAGTCACAATACAGATTTGGAGCAGGAATCAGCCGAAGTTGAGAAATTCACTTGGCAATCTCGTTTGTGCAGAGCGTACAAACAATTCCCTTGGATTGAAACTGGAAATGTGAATATTCACCTTGACACAAAATCCTCTTTAGTCTTTTTGGAAGGGTACCAGAAGAAACTTCCCCATGTCCCACATCAGGAGAAAACCACTATGAAAAGTATAGATCAGTTTTTTTAAAAGAAGCATGTGGATTGATCCGTTTTATTCAAGATGGTCAAAGTAATCTGTTAAAATAAAATCACCAAGCACACTCACTGATCTTGTCCTATAAAGAATTGCGATGATTTGGGAGATAAAGAGAAGAAAATGTGTAAATGTGAGATTCAAAAGATAATTCAGAATCTCAAATGATCTTCAATCTACTAATTTAATGTAGTTGATTCCCAGTTGTACTTGCCCAGGGAACTATATCACAATCCTGTGCACTAGAAAGGAAGGAAAATAAATCTGATTTCAAGATAACTGCCCTCTCAATTTTTGCTTGGACAGGGAGCCCCAAATATAGCAAATCAGCAGCACCAACAGGATCTTTTCACCATTTGGGGAAAATCAAGTGCAGAATATTCTACTGGACATGTGCACGCACCCAACATCTATGCAAGATGTTTAATCTACTCTGGGTCCATGTCTATGCAAATACTTTTATTTGTTATTTTGTATCCCTTGAAACCAAAGGCTAATAATTCATTTGATGTGCAGAAAACTAAAATAACTGAAATATTTTAGCCAACTATTTTTGATTACCTCAACTAAAAATCATGCCTATATAGGTGATCACAGCAGATATTGAAACATATTTGGCTAATCTATATACAGTATGCCTTGGTGCCCCCTCCATAGGCCCTAAGCTTAGACTGCTGGCACCTGCCGAAACTTCCACTTGAATTCAGTAAAACAGCTTGCCAGTTGCAGCAGCCCAGCATTTTGGTGGCAGGTGTCTTAGGAAACAAAAATGAAGTTAGGGAAAAAGTCATAGTGCAGGTTTCCCCACTCCCTCCCCCATATTAGTAAATGATGTAGCCGATTCTACCATTGATAGACGAGGTCTTGGAATATCTGGAAAACTCTCCTTGTCCTGCTCCAATAGCAATTAGTGCAAGGGAAGCTCCAGATGGGACCCTGAGTACAACTTCTCTTTCCACTGTTTAAGGTGGAAAAGGTGACTCCTTTAAAATCAGGTTTTTATCTGGATGACCCAATCGCCCACCCCGATATCTCTCAAAGGGATCAAAAAAATTAGCTTGAAACATATAAGAAGAGATGAGGTTCCAAATGTGGCTCAATCTGGACCTGTCATCCTCCTCTTAATTCAAACAGCATCAGGCTCTGAGTATCCTTTTTCTTGTAGCAGGGCACCCTGGGTGGACACTAGAGGTGGACCCACAAGCTTAGCTTAGTCTCCAGTGGAGATGCCTAGTCTCCTAGTCTTTTATCAGTCTTTTACTTGCAAGACAGACCTGCCACTTGTCAGAAACGGCACTGTATTTAACATTACTGATTTAATCAATTCAATTATTCACACATGATACACACACACACACAAATACTGATAGAAGACAATATTTGTAGCTCAGGGTTGAACTGTTGGATTGCACTGAGGATGTTACCTAGTTTGGCAATGAAACCTCTGAATCAAACTCAGAGAGCACCAAGGACTCCACATATACAAATCCATAATCAGATACCCCATGTTTAACCATGGTTTCTTGAACAAATGACTATTGGTTGAGAAGACATCAATATCCCTAAGGCATAAAGTACGGCTGAGTTCACATGATATGCTAAAAGAAATCCAACCAAACCACATTATGGTTAGTCATTTTATGATCTTCCAGGGAAACATGCACAAGATTGCAATCATGTAGCATGTCCTACATGTCCTTATCTCAGTATTTGCAAAAAAAAAAAAAAAAAAAAACACAAAATCACAACTCTGAAGGAGAACCCTAAGAAACGTGACTCATAATAAAACTCATTAACTGAATCCTCACAATTGTCCCTCTAATTTGGTTTCTGAATTAGCCACTTTTTCCTGGGTTTGTATAATACTCCGATCCTTAAAAATATGGGTTATAACAATGCAAAGTTACCAAAAAGCGCTTAACCAAGGTTAAAGTGATCAGGTTTAACAAATCAAAATGCAACTGCTAACTCTTTAAACTATCTAGGTAAGCCTCTGGTGGAAACCCAGCCATCCAATTTTGCATCATTTTATGAGGTTAGAGCCCCAGAGGTGAATTTGCAAATGTCTACCTGGGTAGAAATCCCCTTAACTTCTATAGGGCTTGGTCCTTCCTTATCTAGATATCCTGAAACCACCTTGAGGCCTTATGTCAGTCTCCTGCAAGCATCAGACAGGAGTGGATATATTCTTTGAGGCATTACAGTTGGAGGATTCTTTATTTCCTCTGGAGCCAACAATGGAGTATATATTTCAGACATTTCGTTCTTCTTTGCCACCCCCATCCCCCCATGATGCCTTTTCAGTTTCTCTGAAATCCTGAAAATTAGTGTGTCAATGAGCTCTACTTAAAGCAAAGCTTTCGGGTGGAAAGTGCTGTGCAATCCAATCCAACCTACATTACTGACTCTTGTTAATTTCAAAAGTGACAAGATTCCAAAGAAGTTTTTGTGCAAAGTATTACGGACTTGTGCAATGAATGAGTTCCTGCACATGAGTTTTGAGGATTAGGCTAAACTGGTTGTTCCTGAGGAAAATTCATAATTAGTTTTAGATAGAAATATGATTTTAAAAAAATACTTAGCAAACTATAGTTCTCTGCTCATGCAAAATTCTTAAAATGTAGCATTTTAAGCCAAGACTTGTAAAGCAAGTTATTGACTCCCTACCTTCTGGCTTTCCTTGTTTGTTTGTTTGTTTTGTTTTGTTTTAAGTTATTATATTCATTGCTAGCAGTATGCTGTCTATGATGTGCAGGAAGTATTTTATGTTTTGCACAACATTTTTTTTATATCTGAATTCTATGTTCACAATATCTAATCCCATTATTTATTTTAAAATGTCTATGAGATCCAGCCTGTTCTGGACTTTAAAATCCCACTATTACCAACAGAAAAAAAAAAAAAAAGCATAGGCCTCAATTTCTGGTTGAACCAATCAATACCCGTGAAAGGATAAATTCCAGGACTAATAATAAGAAGATTAAATGCAAATATTTTCCTTTCTTAAATAGACCAAGCAATATGTTCCTGTTTAATGTCTCAGATTTTTTTTTTCATTGTTGTTCTTGGAAAGGAAAAGAAAAAATGATTGCTGTGCAATCTTAATCCCACAAATGTATTAAAATGTTACATAATAACATGTGGGCTAGCCAAAAGTAATTGGGATTCAGATTAGTTGATATTAAGTGTTTAGCAGGATATATGAGTTAGTTCATATCCTACCAAGAAGAATGTACAATATGCATCTCGGCTGCCTTTTCGATCCACATTTACCAGTCAAAGAGGGACCCGGATCAGTCAAGTCGACTTACAGGCAGGAGAGCGCGAAGTGAACTTTTTCTAGGGGCAACGCTGGCTAAATGATATGATTTGTAATTGACAATCCGCTCCATAAGAGCTCCGCTGTCCAAGGCTAGAAATGAATGGCATGGATGCAGCCAATATGACCCGGAGGCGACACGCAGTTAATCCTGAGTAAACTTCCCTGAATTCAGCAAAGGCCGGTTGAATGGCGCCATTTCTGCTGCTAAATAAAACTAAATCCTTTTTTAAAAAAATAATAATAATAAAAAAAAGCCGGAGCGATTGCATCCTGTCGGTTTCAAGGCAGAAATCTGCTTCTGAGCCGGAGGCGCCGAGCCTTTAAGAAACAGAATCAGCACCTACTACACGCACCGGTTCAAGGTCGTGTAGTATATACGATATAACTGGATTGCTCAGCGGATCTCTCAGATGGTTTTTCACCACTTGAGAGGTTTTTTTTCGCTTTTCCGTGTCATATTCCGGAGGGAGGGGGGGTGCAAAGGGAACCTGTTGAATATCCGGACTCGCCTTCTGTCCTGCCATCCGGCTGTCCAGCTTTTAAAAAAAAAAAAAAAGTCTTTCAGGCCTCCGGAGAATCACCCCGAGGGAATCGGGTGGCTTAAAAGGCTTCGGGGAAGGCTCCACAATCAGCCCAAAGCCTTTTCGGCTCTTGGCAAGGAAGAGAAGCGGCCAGTCCTATCCTGGTTGGGATCTAAGACCACCAGCAGGGACCAGGTTTTAAAGCAGGGGTGAAATCCAGCAGGTTCTGACAGGTTCTGGAGAACTGGTAGCGGAAATTTTGAGTAAATGCCATCTCTGGCTGGCCCTCTGGTGGGAATGGAGATTTTGCAATATCCTTCCCCTGGAGTGGGGTGGGAATGGAGATTTTGCAATATCCTTCTCCCAGTAGTGGGGTGGGAATGGGGATTTTGCAGTATCCTTCCCCTGCCATGCGTATCAAGCCACGCCCACCAAGCCACACCATGCCCACCAAGCCATGCCCACAGAACCGATAGGGAAAAATTTTGGATTTCACCCCTGTTTCAAAGCCCAGGTTATGGAGCAGTTTGGAAAGGAAGTGACCTGACAACTCGACCCTTTCTGCTCGACACCTCGGGGATCAGTACAGGTAGTCTTCGACTTGCAACAGTTCGTTTAGTGACCATTCAAAGTTACAAGGACACTGGAAAAAGTGACTTATGACCGTTTTCCCACACTTATGACCTTTACAGCATCCCCAAAGTCATGCAATCAAAATTCAGATGCTTGGTAACCTGTTCATATTTCTGACCGTTGCTGGGTTCCAAGGTCATGTGATTCTCTTTTGTGACCTTCTGTCAATGGGGAAGCCAGATTCACTTAACAACCGGGTTACTAACCTATAAACTGCAGAGATTCACTTAACAACAGTGACAAGAAAGGTCATAAAAATGGGGCAAAATCCACTTAACAAATGTCTGGTTTGACAACAGAAATGTTGGGCTCAATTGTATCCATAAATCGAGGACTACCTGTACAGTTTCCTTGGCAGGTACCTTGAAGCCTGGGTCTGCAGACACACGAGCACACATGCCCTTCTGTTTCGGGGGGGGGGTGGCGGGTGGGCACCTAGATTCGAGCGAAGTCCTGATTGTAGCGGTGCCCAGACTAAAGACCCTGAGCGGTGACCTTCTTCTTTGGAACCAGGTAAGAAAACTGGGTCTGGGTCTAGGCTCAACCCACTGCAAAGCTCCGCAGGGAAAACGGTTCCCCAGTCTTCTAATCCTACTTCAGAACGGAGCATTTTAGCTCCTCGGTTCAAGCAGAGAAAGGCCTCTGATGGAGAAATCTTGGTCGTCTGAAGAGGTATCCTAGCTGGCGACCTCGGGGCCCCAGCCAGCATTCTGCATTTTAAAACCTCGAGCATTAAGAGTCGTATCGAATCGGGGAAGCAACTCAGCGCCCACAGCTTCTCAGAGCCTTTACCTTTGGCTGCGGCCGGTGGGATCTGGCAGGCATCCCGCTTCATGCCTGTGATTTTAGAATACGGAAGCAAAGCGAGCTTCGGCATCCCCACTAACCGGCTTAATATCTAGAGTGCGAGAGTTCAACCACGGGGGGACACAATTCCTTGTCCAAAGGAGCCACCTTCCCCTTTTCCTGCGTTCAAACTTTTTAAGGAGCTCGCTTCCCAGGCTTCGTGTAGTAGTGTAAGCCAGGGAGAGGCCGCCTCTGCACCCCAAACAGGATGCTTGTATTAGGAGGTAGCTGTTAGCCGGTTGCCTTCTGCGAATTATACCGTAATTCGGATCGGGCTTGGCCAGAAACTCGAGCGAGCGCACCTTTCCTGCCTTGGCTTCTTTTGACTTTTCCGTCCGGAGCCCGGTGACGCAGAATTGGGGGGTGGGGGGAGAGGAGGAGCACTTCCCAACAAGCAGAGTATAGGTAACCTGAATTCACAGTGGCCCCTGGGACGATAAGTTCAGCGGGAAAATCGCAGCCGCTCTCCTCCCATTTTTTTTTTAATTTAATTTATATGCCGCCCTTCTCCGGAGACTCAGGGCGGCTAACAATGCGTTAAGCAATAGCCTTCATACTTTTGTATATATTATACAAAGTCAGCTTATTGCCCCCACAAACTGGGTCCTCAATTTACCTACCTTAGAAAGGATGGAAGGCTGAGTCAACCTTGAGCCTAGGGAGATTCGAACTAGCAGTAAATTGCAGGCAGCTGAATGATAATAACAGGCTATTAGTCTGCTGCGCCACCAGGCTCTTTTCATTTGCTCCAGTAGAACCGTCGAGGGGCAGTGGGCGCTTGGTTTGACAGTTGGCTGACCTGGCCCAGAAGCAGTCGGACAGGGCGGACTTGATTCGCCCTCCTCAACCTTCGTATTTTTCCGGGAAGAGGGGGGGAGTATCCCATCAGAAATAGGGGAAGAACACAGGTATCCATTTGTCCTTAAAGAAAAAATGCCTCGGATCAGAATTTCAATAAAAATGAAAAACAAATCAGCTCGAACTCTGGTTGGGACAAGAATATAGTGTTAATGAGGAAATGTTTGCAAAAACTTGGAGAAATAAGAGCTCCTACGCATTTCTTTCCAGAGATTGAGACAGACATGCAAATTGTACACAACACGATCATTTCTCATAAAGATGTTTTTTCTCTAAATGATCTTTTCCTCAGATTGTATCTTTTCTTTTTATTCAGCTTTATTGGGCTGATGTGTTATCAGGATGGCACATTGTAGGTTTGTAATAAGTCATATAAACCTTAATTATAACAAGCCCTTTTGGTTTTATTTCCTAGGTAACACTTTCCAGCAGGGTATCGGAGTATTTTACCAGCAACAAGTGAACGAGCAGCACAAAAATGATGGCTCGAAATTAATTCAATTATATGTATGTATGTATGTATGTATGTATGTATGTATGTATGTATGTATGTATACATTAGAATACATACATATGTATGTATGAATATTATATACACTACACACACACACATACCCCAAGATATATTTCCATATGTGTGTTCTAATCTTTAATTTGCCACAAAATGCTGCTGCTACTGCTGTTTTCACCTCCAGTAAGAATTCTAAAATGGCAGTAATACAGCCCAGCCTCTGTAACTTACTCATGCGGTAAAGAGAGCGTAATATTGTAGCTTTAGACTTGCAGATGTCACTACTCTTTCTCCAGAGAGTTTTGGTTTGGAATTAAATCTCTTTGTAGAATATTACATTCCCTGACACTTTCAAATATGCATCGCGTAGGAAGCAGTGTGTCTGATAGCATCAAGATTTATGACCGAATCCAGCTATAAATAACTAAATGTGGTGAGACTGGTGTTTCAGAAATTAGCTGCTGTTTCTTCTTCCTCCTCCTCTTTGTTTTTCTTCTGTTAGAATAACAAATGCTTCATATACTGAGTAGAATTAAAATAAGCAAGAGATGCTCGTTGAACATACTTCCGAACAAACAGGCAAAGGGTTGGATTGCGCAGCTCTGGCAAATCTTTTCCAGTTGTTACTGACCTGAAAGCTAAGCATTGCCTTGTATAAAGAAAGGGCTGATGTGGAATACCAGGCTAAAGCCAAGTTTCCTTTGTCAGACATGACTATCTTCCTTTCAGTTGTGTAATGCTACCTATGCAAAAGACGAAGGCAAGTGGCAGTCTTCTTATCCATGACTGGTCAAAAACCAAGTTCTATCTCTGTGCAGGAATCCACAAATTCAAATTTGAATCTGCTTCCTTGGAATCTAGTTTCCTTGAAGCTCAAGTTCATGTGTAAATTGTCCAGGAACAGAAAGTTGATGGATTGTGACCCCAATCTGGTTTCGGAGCTGTCCTCAGGGTATAGTCATCTTGGCTTGTTCATGTTCAGGCGCAAGTCCAAGGCCCCATAACCTGTTGGACAGATTCTGGATTACTAGCGTCTTTTCTTTCTGACCAGACTTGCTGTGGGGCTGGACCTCTACTATGGCTCCCTTTCTTGTGTGTCTGGAGCCTCTGAAGGACATCTTGTTTAGCCACTTTGGCAAGACTATGTATGCCTCAGCTAACCTTATGCCTAGGGCTTCGCTGGCTTAGCCTCCTGGGGTTTTGTGGTAATAATTTTCCTACTTCCGGAGTTGCGGCTTTTCCTTTCTATTTCCACGTGGCAGCCCAAGCCTGTAGGTTTCTAAGTGCAAAACAGAAGGGGGGAAGGGTGGGAGAAGCCATTTTAGGACAGCCAAAGATGGTAATTTTGGGAATTAAGATAGACACCCTCTCTCTCGCTCCACAAATAAGCCCTCGTCTCTGGCCGAGACCTTTAAAGCCACCCACAGTGAAGCATCAATTATTTTATTGATCCAGTTCATGATTGAAACAAGGGCCCAAGTTTTATTGTAATCCGTCCAGAGCAGCAGAGAGAATTTCTAAGAAAAAAAGAAAGAAAGAAAGAAAGAAAGAAAGAAAGAAAGAAAGAAAGAAAGAAAGAAAGAAAGAAAGAAAGAAAGAAAGAAAGAAAACAAATAAACAATTAAATTTTTGTAGGGGAGAAAATGACAGAGTTTTGCCCCGAAGGAGAAAGAGATCCAGGAGACACCATCCTATTCATCCGCATTCATCCGGCAGCGATCCTGACCACATTGGCTTTTTTGACGAATAAAGATATTCGGGATTGTATTGCGTGGATGAACTCCTGGGACGAACAAAGTCGGCCGGATGTCATTTTAGTCCCTGACTAAAGTGACTTCCGATAGTCGGCGCCCCCTTTTTGTTCGGGTAGAAAATTAGTGCATGTTGGCCGGTGGTGACTGTTTGGTTGTTATGTTTTCCTTCATTGATTCGCTTATCTGATTAAAACTGACGCTGAAAATAGTTTGGATCCAGAGTGTGAAGGATCCCCGAAAAGAGAGAGAGAGAGAAAAACACAACATGCTCGCTATAGATAAAGCATGAGGGCTCACACAGAAGGAACCTTCTAGAACTGTGAGCTTTTAAGGCCAAAAGGCCTCTTTGCTGCTAGGAGTAACTACTTCGGAATAAATGCTTTGAAGATCTTTCTCTACCCGTCCGCCCTTTCTATCGGTCCCCACCTCCCATCATTCCCAGGGTTGGGTTGATTGAGAATCTCTGTAGACATTCTCTCATGGTTGGGGCCAATAGAAGTTGCTCCTTCAAGAAGAAGCTCCGGGGATAGACAAGTGTCGGATATGGGCCCCTAAAGCCCCCTCTTGCTCGAACTGGGGCGAACGGGCACCACGCGGGGCTTCTGCGGGCAAACTGGGCTGGCTTCTTCGAACTCAGAGGAGCCAATTCTCTGGAGACATCTTGAAGACAGAAGTAACCACTACCAGAGACCTCGCTTTTCCATGCAGATCTTGGGTGCAGCCATTTGGGCTTGGCCGGCAGAGATTTAACTTGCCCGGTTCTGCGAGGGCTGGAGAGAAAGGTTCTTGGTTCTGCCTGGTGTTTTGGGTGCTGGAGGATTGGCCCCTGCGGTTGTGACCAGCCTTGTTCTGAACCAGAGCGGCAGAAAAAGTGCGGGGAGACCCATTTCTTGAAAGAAAACCGAGACATTGGAGTGGAGGTTGAGAGCTTTTCTGAAGGACTCGTATTCTTCGTGATTTTCTCTGAAACTTATGAGGAACAATAACAGAAATCGAGATTGTAAGAACTTCTAGGGTGCCTCATGGGCACCAAAAGAAGAATCGCCTTCTCTCACGTTTGTTTGGCCAGATCGACGAAGATCCCGACCACGTTGGTGCCGGTTTCGTCGCTTTCCACGGTGGGTTTTTCTCCTTAGCTTCAGTTTGAAAGACCAGCGTGGCTCGTTTAGCCTCTGCTGTGCTGACCTCAGCACTTTGCATCGTTCCGATTTTGTTTCATTGGGATTCCTCAAAGAGAAACGTGGATTGGTTCAAGGTTTCAATTGGTGTCATTCATGCATATTTCTCAGACACACATATAATGCATGGACCTACTCATGACTGGTTAGTACAGATCGGGGTTGGTGGTTTATTAGTGGAAGATGCAACACAATGTTTCTGTGTGACGTTTTAACACACACACACCCCATATAGCTTGCTTGTTTATAATATACTTTTATTATTTTTACGAATAACTCAAGGTGGCAAACCAAATCGACACACAATCTTCCTTTTATTTTCCTCACAGCAACAACCCTGTGAAGTGGGTTGGGCTGAAAAAAAAAATGACTGGCTCAAAGTCACCCAGTTGATAACCAAGAACATTCCTCTTTTCCACCCTCCCCTCCGTTTTTTGAGTGTCATTCACTTAATTCCCCTCCCCAGCCATATTTCCTTGCTCCTCTAGCAACCTTAGACTACAGTCCTACAGAATTGCCAAATCTTTTTCCATGGATGGGACAGTTTTGGTCTGATAGGAAAGTTAGCACCCACAAGCAACAGAGTGGAAATAGAACTGCTGAGACTTTTTGGTTAACCGATCACCTTCCTCTTAACTTGCTTACATAAAGGCTTGTAGAAAAATGGCATAATATCAAAATCTTATGACTTAAATGGTTTCTTTTGCTTGAGAGGTTTTTTTCTTTCTTTCTCAGAGATATAAAGTGACATGGCTGAATTAGCCAGCTACTGCCTACTGTTCCTACTTAAAACCCGATTTTAATATTTGTTCTTTCATGCTCTCTTAGATAGGAATCAAAACCTCCTCCCGATCTGAAGGGAAGTCTCTGAGATTCAGTCTAAGAAAATAAAATGTGTTCCAGTGGAATTAAATGGGCCTCCACACAACAATCAAAGAACACTCACAATGCACTGATCAGACAGATTGCCTACAGATTAGTGAGAAAGAAACTGTCCTTTGGCACATATGATCAAGCCTACTTACAGTTTAGCTGCTTTTGAGTTTGAGTACTTAAATTTGATTTCTTTAGGAGCAGCTACTAGAGATACCAGAAACAATGTCCCTGGATTACCTAATTTTCATGGGGACCACGTGTGCAGACTTGGTGTCTGCAGAAGAAATGTGACGCCAGGCATCTCATGACATCATGGTGCAAATAATGCAGACCACATGATTCTTGACATTTGCCAGATGACAGCATGGCACATGTGACATCACCATCACTTCTGCTAAAGGGCTATGGCAGCTTGCAGCTGGTGGAGAAAATGCGTTAGCTTTGCTGTTCCAGGGTTTGATTCAAGCCACCCAATTTGGACTTTCAAGCTGAATTAAGCCAGATCCCCCCAGGCTAAGAAACTAATAGGGGATATATTTAGAAAAGAGTCTTCATCCTTTGCTTTAGACCAGTTTAGCATCCTGTTTTTGTTATTTCATTATAAATCATCAAGAAATCTAGATAATCCATGATATATGAAGTCTAATTCCTATCCAAAATAATAGAAAACACTGAAGAGTTCTAATCTGACAGGTACTTTGCAACCAATAAGATTCTTGTACTTCTATTGGGCTAAAGATAAACGGGAGAGAATAACACAGTTTTAGGAATCCCTCATTCTGCAGTGATATGAGGAAGGTACTTGAAACTAGTTCTTCTTCTCTATAATTGCTAATATTTCATCAATGATTTTCCTATTAGTGACATAGGAGCACAGAGCATCACCCAATATTGAACACAATTTTGCATTGCCTCCGTTATAACTGGGGAAAGCTAGAAGATGGAGGGGAAATATGCTAAATTAATGTTACAGACTTGGGCCTGGTAGGATGTGAAAGAAAGTAAAAGGTCTTTAGATCTGTTTTGGAGTATGAAGGATGGGGAAAAAAATAGTATTTCAGTGAGTTTGCAGGAGATGCTGACTTGTCCTGCAATAGGAACTGAAGACCCCCTTCCTCAGCAACTACTCCTGATTTCATTGAGATACAAATTTTGATGAAACTAATAGGAACTTCCTCAAAGCACCTGAGGGTAGAACAAGAAGCAATGAGTGGAAACTAATCAAGGAGAGAAGCAATTTAGAACTAAGGAGAAATTTCCTGACAGTTAGAACAATTAATAAGTGGAACAACTTGCCTGCAGAAGTTGTGAATGCTCCAACACTGGAAATTTTTAAGAAGATGTTGGATAACCATTTGTCTGAAGTGGTGTAGGGTTTCCTGCCTGGGCAGGGGGTTGGACTAGAAGACCTCCAAGGTCCCTTCCAACTCTGTTATTCTATTCTAATACTGAAGTAGAGATTTGACAATGTTTATCCTTAATGCTCCAGCTCTTTTTTATAGTATACAAATTGGGATATTTTAAAAACTCAAGCAGGTTGCTTGAGTTGTAGCAAATCTGAAGCAAATCCTACTGATTTATTTGTGGGTTTTATTTTCTAACAAATTAATTAGAAAAAGAGAGAAAAGAATAATCAAATTCTAGAAGAGTGAGAGCTGCCATGGCAGATATCTTTATGATGCAATGAAGCTTCAAAAAGATGGTAAGAAAAAATTGCTATGACTGTAAATGTAATTCTGTAATTCAGCTACCAATTTTAATTAACTGTGTTTTTTGGAGTTGCAGAGAAAACTAGAATAAGACCACGCATACATACATGTTCATAGTCACATCCCATAATTATTATAATTAAATTTCAAACAATTATATTCATAGGTGTATTTTTTGTTTCTTGATTATACTTCATTTAATTTAAATTAATATCACAAAAAGCTGCATTAGTAAACAGTAGAAAGAGGTGAACAAACAATGAGAAAAGAATAGAAAAAGGGGAGATAAAAACCAGTTTTGGCTATTTCAAATAATATTGTGGTATTCAATTTTCAAACTACAAATTAAACATAGATATGAATCATATTATCTGATCTTGTATGAGAGCTGACAGGTTTAATTGAATTATACTTAAAATCTGATATTTACAAATCTTTCTAAGAATGATCTCAAATAATCTTTTGTACTACCACTGATGTATAATATATTCAGAGCTTTCATACAGTCAGGTTCTAAAATGTACAAATATAATTTATGTTTAATTTGTATTAAAGCATTAATTTACTTGCAAGAAACTGCTCCAACATAGTATTTATTGTCTAACCAAGAAGAAACTACCAGTGGATATAGCCAAAACATACATACTAATGTTCCCTCAAAATTGTTCCATCTGCAATAAAAAGATAACATTCTTTTTCAAACATCTATGATAGTGTCCAAAATATATCATCATCATCATCATCATCGTTTTTAAACAAGAAATATACTCACATTTTTAGGTTTTAAAAAACCTAAATTATAATTGCAATAAAAGATACTATGTAGTCTAAATTAGTCTACTTTTTAAATCCATCTTTATAGAATTTTGTAGTTTTTGTAATAATGAATTCTAGGCTTACTCCTGTAAAAACCTTCATCAATAGAGGTAAAACATCTGGACTTTTAGAGGCTGGTAAGAATGTCATAGCCAAACATAATAAGTATTTTAACTGAATATATTGCCATTTGGCTGTTTTTAAAAAGTGATATTCTCTTTGTAGCTTTTCAAAAGTTTTAAAAATACCTTTAGATATTAATGTACAATGATTATACCATTTTAAATCGATTATTTCCAACCATTCTCCCTTGTCTTAACATTTTAAAAATAAAAATAATTCCAAAGGATCTGAAATTTCTAGTAAGCTTAAGGTGACAACTTTGAGTTGAGACTGCGACATGATAGTGTTCTCATTCACATATTCACAGTATTCATTAAGTAAAATTCACTTATATTAATGACAAAAGACAATTGAATGACAAAAGAAAAAAGACAGAAGAAAAATGAAATGTAAAAAATTAATCTAGAATTGCATTCCATAAATCAAGAACAGGAAATATCTAAATCTGAACTTGAAATCAATCATTTTACACTCCACTTTTTGCACAACTAGCTTTCAATTGACGTGCATTCAGAATTCTGAAATTGAAGACATGAAAAAGTAAATTGAGGGAGCTAAAATTATTTAGGCTGCAGTACCATTAAAAAAAATACACAGTGATATGATAAATTAAAATACGGAACTTAATTTTTTAAATGGTAAGTTGCTGGGAAGTGATTGTCTATTTTTCTACAGCTTACCCATAACATATCTGATGCCCTTGATTACCTCTATTGTTGTGGCTTTCTTGCAATGTTCTAAAAATATATTCAATTCATATTAATTTGAAGACACTAATATAAACAGAAAATATAGGAGTTTTAGTATGTCAAGGAAGGTACAATAGGTTTTACACAGAGCCATACTATTGTCTATGGATATCATGCTTATTTTATTGATCAGAATCTTTGCTCATTCTTGTTTTTTCATTTTGACAGTTATTTTGAATGTGGAATGCAATTATATATAAGCAAATATAGATGATGATGATCCCCACCTCAGTTTTTATCATTAATTTCTGTTGCACTAATCATCATATTGCTTCAGTTAGAATGATATCATTTTATGGAATTGGAAAAAACTATTATGAGATTGAAAACCAAGATTTTAACAAATACAAATAATCATTAGAGTAGACCAAAATAATTGTGTAGTTTTTGATAACTGTTTACTTCTGGAGAATAAAAAGACTGCCAGAATACCACAGAATGAACATAATTTAGCAATATGAAATAAAAGTTAACATTGCTGAATTTAAAAGCATTGTAAGTATGCACTCATTCAATCTTATCTAGATGTGTTGTACTATGAGCACTTTCTGAAAAGTTCCGTACACAAAATGTATTTATAGTGTTCATATGTGTGGAGAGATATGACAACTTAATATTTTATTCTTTACAAATACATATTCCTAACAGTTATATATTCCAATTTACACAGTAGCCAAGCAAAATATCTAGACTAGGGTACCATTTTAAACTATTTTTTTACTGATATATATAATCTGAACAAATATATCTTAATACAAGTATTTTATGCAAACCATTTCAACTGTATACTACAATAAAATCATATACCCATTATTATATGTTTTCTTCCAAATTTATTCTTCCATTTATGTATCACTTGTTTATAATTGCAGATAAGTTTTTGAAATTTAAATTGCATTGCAAAAACAAATTTCAGTAACATTCATTTATTTAACATTTACAAAACTTCTTTGCCAAAAAATGAAAAGTTGGAAAATCACAGAGAGTAAAATTAAATACAGCACACACAATATTTAAGTTCTTTGCATCTGGGCCATTAAAACATGATGATAATTTGTATGCCAACTGAGAAGAAATTGCATTTAGATTTAAATGCTGAAGGTCAATTACTATTTCAATAATTTTGTTTTCTTTTTGCCACTTCCCCATCCAGCGCTGAGTTGAACTGGATGGTCTCGAAATGATATTCGTTCTTTGTGGGCAGGGCTCAGTTGTGATTTCTCAGGTGAAGGTATATCCTTTTCTACAGAAACAGAAAATGTTATTCAAACGATAACATTTGAATCCAGTCATCTTTCTTTAAGCTTAATGAGAAAACAGCAACTTCCCAGAATGCTTTGATTTTGTTATGCAGTAAGGTTTCATTGGGACACTGCATCCAAACTACATTTAAATCATTTATTGATTATAAAACTTAGATCACAAATGCTGATTTGTAAATATTTATTACAATTGCAACACAATGCATCTATTCAACATACTGAAACAAGAAAAATGTTGGATAATAATAATGTACTTAATGCTGAACTATCTTTCACTTCAGAGCATAAATATATTTACTTTAAACAAATATATAACCATATATAAATTGCCTTGATATCTTTAATCTTTTACCTGCTACTTCCTAAAACCTAATGATTTTTTGATAGTTTTAGTGGAACTCAAAATGTTCAGAATTAGCTGGATATAAAGAAGCTGAAAAATTAAGCAAATATATATTTTATGATCTTTAAAAATATTTTATCCATTTATTTTTGTAATTTCCCTACAATTATTTCTTGCACATCAATTTCACAGTTTTGGACATTTTTTAACCCATCAAGAATAAACAAGGTAATATGAGTAAGAAATAGTGCATAAAACAGGGTGGATAGATATCAAATTGAAACTTTCTACATTGGGGGGTCATAGCTTTAAAGTAAATGATGCTTTCAGTGGAAAAAAACCCAAGTGTCAATAGAGATATTGTGGATGAAGAAACTGGTGAGGAAAGTGTTATTGCGGCCTGTTGCTGCTATAAGCATTATCCCACTGACATAATATTGCTTTGCAGTAAAGGTATGGCTTCTATATGTATCTATGAATATAGATACCATTGAATGCACTCCAAGTTTACTAAAGCTTTGTTTCTGGTATGATTGGCATATTCCAATTCTATGCCATACATTGAATATGATTTATTGATGATAGATTATGAGCAAGAATTCATCTTAAAAACCATGATCAATTAATATACATTAGACTTCAAGTAAAATACTGTATTTCCAGATGGTATTCCAAAGTTTCAGTTTAAGAGATAAAGATCTTAATGTGCAAGCAACAATAACATCAGCAAAAAGTATTTTCTTTCTTTTTTATTATACTAAATAATTTCCACTCAGCACACAATTGTTTATTGTAATTTCCCTTCCTCAGATCAACCAGCTAGCCAGTCAATCTGCCAGCCTACAATTACCTTTTCAGGCAGAATATCAATTAAATATGGGTTATTATAGAAAGCTGCAGCAGAGGAAAAAATTGAAAAATAAACTAATAAGTCGATCTATGTAGTTTGATCGCTATTGTATTTTTTTAGGCAATTCAGCTGCAGTATTTTATAGTCAGCTCTCCAAAACTGGCATATACACCTGTTTGTCTGTCTTTAAGTATCTGCTGGTCTCCTCATAGTAATTACTGATTCTTCTTCTCCATGCTTTTCAATGTGTCTGTTTGAGAAAATTATTTGTTGGAAGAGGACAATTTGCAGAATAGGAGACAACAGGCAGTGGGTAGGAAGGACAGGCTTAGTGAACCATCCAGAAGCATTAATATAAACAAAGATAGAGTTAGAGATTGTAGCATGTCACCTTCTCATTCAATTTATTTTAATTAAAAAAAACTACAATCAGATGGGAAATGAACTTGCCATGTGAAGAGAGAGAGCTTTCCAGAGATACCATGTGCTGTATTTGGTTTCCAAACTATGAACATCATCTTCCCATGTTACATTTAAAAGAAACTTGATATGCAATAGCTGCAAGCAATAACAGTCAATACCTGGTTTTCATCTCTATAAGTAGCTGAACTACATGTTTGTAAATGCCGTAAGTCTACTTATGGAATAAATTTTCCAAGCAACTAAGCCCAAAACAGATTCTATTTTCTAGAATTTTTAACACTGGTGCTATCTCTTGGTGGGTTTTAGCCATTGTCTGTTGGTCAATTAAAGCTCTACTAATGCAAAGAAGCATTAAAGTTAATTCTAAAGCACTGGAAATGTTTATAATGCACTAAAATATCAGTAGGAACAACTCTGGATATGCAGCGAACTCTTCACTGAAATTATAAGAACCACACAGGAAACTACATATAAAGAGCTGATCAGTAATGTAAAATGCTCATATTGAGTAATGTCTTTGATGAGGTTTCTAATTATGCCAAGTGAGAAAATATAATTGAGTTAGATTCTTTATCTTAAGGCATAATTTTAAATTTGGCAAAATTTCAAATATGTTGAAAAAAGGGAGGAACTTCATTGGAGATTTTGAAAATGATATTTTCTTATGAATGAGTTTAGTCTTAAAACCCCCTCAAAGCTATTGTTTTTGCATAAGATATGAATTCCATATTTGTCACTACATGTTGCTACCTATTACAAATATTATATAGTTATAAATTGTTTCTTTGTCCATCTATTACACTAATTACTTCCTGTCCACTGGATAAAGTTAGAACTGTTTTCATTTACAAAAGAAAAGGAAAGAAAAAACAAACACCAACATCTGGTCTCAAGAGCTGTAAGATAACCATGTAAATCTAAAACCACAAGATGTAACTCATGAAGACATCTTCAAAAAAGATACTGAAATGAAAAATAATTGTGGGAGAGCACAACTATGTTCCCAACAGTTCCTATTTAGTCTAGTATTACATTGAAATAGAAAATCCTGCTGGATTTCATTCAAAAAATTATATAAGTATGGATATGGATTCTGATTAGACAACAAGATAAAAAATAGCTTTTTTTGGGTTGAAAGCATGAAATGTTTAGTTCTTCTTTGCAATTCCATTAATATCTATATATTTAAAGTACCTACTATCTACAATTTCAATTTAATATTATGCATCTACTCTATTTTCTCTACTTCCAAAATATATTAACAGATTAAATTACAATAGGGAAGTAATAGAATTTACTCCTTACATATGTTACTTGGGTATTGGAATTACTTTTAATGCTTCATAAGAAAACAGAAGATATTGACAGGTGATTGTTTCTGCTGCAAATAAATATACCTTTGATGATACTAGATTTATTTTTTTTAAAAAGAAGAATTTGAGCACCCCAAACTTCAGTATGTCTCATTTAATATAATGCATATGATTTTCTATTGATCCAAGTAAAATGAGTACTATCTGCATTGATGATAATTGTAATTACCTAACAGTGGCAGGAGCAAAACAAAGTACTATAGAGTTTTATATTCTCATGAAAATAAATCTTATGAAAATATTTTAGAAAGTGCTATTCCATATAGTGTAATCCTTGCAATAATTTCTCAGAAGTAAATCCATTCTAGTTCTCAAGACTTACCAGTAATGTACCTAGGATGTAGTATTAAACATTTGGGATAGCTCCAAATAAAGGAGTTAAATTTCTATTCCTTAGCAATTATCTCCACAAGATTTTTTTGAATGCTAATTATTGATAGTGTGTGTGTGTATGCATGTATATGCATGTGTGCATGCACACACGCACATGCATGAAATTTGAAACAGAATCACAAGGTTCATTCATGCTCTCCAATACTCCTAATATAATTATTTGTGCCCTCACTTGCAAATCAAAATTATAAGATGTTTAGAAAAAAGAATAGAATATAAATTTGTTGCAGCTGCCACTTCATTACATTCTGTAGAAATTAAAATTATAAAAAGTAGTCTTCCCATTTATTCATAAATAATGATTATTTAAATCATTAAAAGCAAAGTACATGAGCATGTGTTATTTATTTAAGTGAAAGCTGCCAAAAAGCAAATGGTTTTAGGACTGTGGCTTAAAAATTAGATAAGTACCTGCCTTAGGAAATTAAATATTAAGGGTTTGGTAAGGCCTACAGGAATAAGTAATTAAATTAGTTTTCAAGTTAAACAAAATCATTGACAACTGTAATTTTTCACATGGTTGAATTTATAAGGCAATATATATGCACATATAAACTTAAATATACAAAGATTTTCCCCTTTTTCTAGATACATTTAATTAGTTAACACACACATGCTTGAGAAATGCAGAAATAAAACTTTTTCAAGTCTATACATTTTAAATGTGCCCATATATAGTTTTATATACCCTATATATACACATGAAATATACAGAATAACATTTCAAAGAAGGACAGGATCCAAAGCAAAAACTTGACCACACTACTAAAAACAATTGTAATATGGAAACTAATCAGGTGATTTGAATTTTATCTACTATCATTAAAAAGAAAAAAAAAACCCAGCTTACTTGAAGATTCTGCAGAGTGTCTGTGTGGCTGATTATTTTTTTCTCTGTTCTGAGTCAAAGTACTTCCACTGGTCAGGGAAACAAGCTCTAAATCCGTATCTTCTCTCCTTACAGGGCTTGTCTGGAATCAGTGAGAGAGAATGTACACAATCAAGAAACAAAATATGACATTTTCTGAATGCAGCTCACATTACTCTCAAATAAACAAGCCAGCTCTGTCAAACAATCTTCTTCAGAATGATCCCACAATCCTTTATTGCTGCCCATTCTGAACAAATGCACTATGTCAAAGCATTTTGGTAAATGGGAGGCGATCTTAAAATTGTGGTTTGTGATCAGAATCAGCGCAGCAACAAAAGACAACATTTTAGTACTGTAATTTTGAAGAAAATAAATCTTGCAGACAACTGATGAAACCTTAAACAGCTTAAGATCATTTACTGGGCAGTCTGTAATTTAAAGTTGGAATTGAATGCCAGAAATGTTATATCTGATTCTTGTTGTCATATGTCCACTTAATCCTATGTAAGTGTCTGTTTTATCAATTCTATAGTGGTTTAAGTTATTTCACCTTCACTATATAACTAAACTCTAACAGTTTGATATAGATGTAGATATAGATATTTATATTACACAATTATTGGTATAGATGTATAAGCAAATTTATATTTCTAAGTAAAAGAAGAATTACTTTCACATAAGGATCATATCTTCTGAAGCTAAAATCTTGCTAAAATTGATTTCTACAAAAAGCCCTATATGACTTATAAATGTAATACAGGTAATCCTCAATTTACGACCACAACTGAGTCCAAAACTACTGTTGCTAAGTGAAACCTTTGTTAAGTGAGTTTGCCCCATTTTACGACCTTTCTTGCCACAGTTGTTAAGTGAATCACTGTAGTTGTTAAATTAGTCAAACTGTTGTTAAGTGAATCTGGTTTCCCCATTGACTTTGCTTGGCGGAAGGTCCCAAAAGATGATTACATGACCCTGAGACATTGCAACTGTCATAAACATGAGTCAGTTGCCAAGTGTCTTAATTATGACCGCGTGACCACAGAGATGCTGCAATGGTCGAAGGTGTGAAAATTGGTCATAAGTCATTTTTTCCAGTACCGTTGTAACTTTGAATGATCACTAAACAAACTGTTGTAAATTGAGGATTATCTTTATTTATGAAATCTGTATGTGTGTGTATTATATAGATATAAATATCAGTTTGTGTGTGGCTTAATATTTATGGCAAAATCAGTGCTACCATAAAATGTACATGTGAATGGTATTGATATATTCCTAAAATGAGCTTAGGCTGTCAATATGTTTGCAGACAACTCTTTTGATGACCACCAAGTTTCCTACCTTATTTGATATGTATATTTTTAAAAAATACAAGGTGTAAGAAGTGGGAAGCTGATATACTTTAAAACAAAGACCCGCCTTACCTTGACTTCAGGAACAAAGTGAACAAGGAAATAAAATTTTTCTGCACTTTTCCCTTGAAACTGAAAAAACAAAATAAAACAATCCTTCATCTCCAATTTGTGTAACAAAATGGAGGATGCTGGGTCTTTGCACGCATTACCTGTCCTTCTGACGCCCTGTAGAATCCAGTTAGGACTTAAAGGCAGACAGCTAAAGCTTGCAAAGACCCAGAGTCCCCCATTTTGTTGCACAACTTTTAAGAGATGATTTTTTTTTTCTTTAGGGAAAAAAACTGCAGAAAGATTTTATTTCCTTCCTCGCTTTGTTCCTCTACTCTTCAGCTTGGAGTCAATGTAAGGTTTTTAAAAGGGATACATATCAGAGACCAAAGAGAGAATTTTAGTACCTAATTTGGGGGAGGAAAGAAATATCTTTTTTTTGTTTTTTCATTGAGGAAATGTAGCTGTCTGAGGGAAGGAGCAGGGAGTGGGGGGCTTAAGGAAGGGAAAGGTTTTGGAAAGGTTTTCCTGAAGCTGCATTTTATGCAAGGGGAGACTTTCCAAACCCAGAGAAGAGAAAGGAGAGTTTTGCAGCCTCCCACTTCCCAGCAGAAAGTTCTGAAAGCGCTCGCCATTTCTGCAAGGGTTGGGGCCCTGAAAATGGAGGAATGGGGAACCAGCCCAAGCATTGCAGGTGGGATGTGGGGGGGAAGGGAGGCAGGGGTTGGCACCGCAGCTGTTGTAACTTTGAAATAGGGGTTGCATATAGTTTTGAGGTGTTGGTCATAAATTTGAATCATCATTAAGTGGCCTATTGTTTCTTGAGAACTACCTGTATGGCATTAACACAACAAAAAATTATTACTTTTCCATGAGCCAGATACAAGAAAAGTGTCCAGGAAGTCAAGAAGTCAAGACTCCATCTTTGAATCTAAAGCAGGGCTGTCCAACTCCCGGCCTATGGGCCAGATGTGTCACGCGCCAGCCACGCCTGATTTAGCAAAGGGGGAAAAAGTGCCAATACGACATGTGACACCACTGTGACGATGTGAGTTTGATACCCCTGATCTAAAGTGTTTGTGCAAACATGAATGTGAATACACACACATATACAAATTTTCTAATTCAGTGTAGGTACTTAGACTTAGAATAACTTTATTGCCACTTTAAATGTACACTAATTGGCACAGTTTAAAATGAAATTTTGTTGCACACAGCTCAAAGAGTCACCACCTCCAATATACACTACATAAACATAATAAATAAATAAATAAATAAATAAATAAATAAATAAATAAATAAATAAATAAATAAAATATTATATGAGATAGAGGAACAACACAGTCTAGTTCGGATGTATACATGTACATGGCAAGAAAAATGAATCTTGCGAGTTTACCAGACAGATGGCATAGGGAACAAAGTTCTTCCTTAATGACCAGTTGCTTAGAGACCATTCAACATCATGATGGACCCTGTTCTGTCCCCGTCTCTCTCACACACACAAACAGTCAGCCAGGTGTTAAAATAAACTTGCAGACAATAATTTCCTTTGATAACAGAATTGGCAGCAACCCAGTAGCTGCTTGCCAAAAACTTTACTCACAGAGGGAGGTGTTCCTCCTTCGTCAGATAAACCAAAATAAATTTACAAAGCCAAAGAATTGTCAAGTCCAGTCCATAATAAATCCAAGGAAGGCAGATAACGAAGTTCCAGAGACACAATATGACTTGCTAGATCTTCAGTTTTGTCCGTCACAAAGCCTGAATGGCCACCATACCCCCTTTTATCCCCTGTGGGGTGTGGTCCAGTGACTCAGCTTAATCTCTGGCACGCCTCCTTCTCTGCTGCGTGCGCTTGTCTTTCCGACGCTGGCGGGGATCCAGCCAAGACTTATCTCCATTGCTGTCTAACTGTGGCTGCTCGGAGATGCCTGGCTCCTGGCCTATCTCTTCTCCTTCGGAAGACACCTGAGGCATTGCCAGAGAGGAGGGTCCTGGAGAGGGAGGCTTTGCCAACTCCTCTCCTTCACTTTCAGAGCCTTCTCCCTCTGATAAGACGGGCTCCGGGGTCGAAGTCACAACAGACCCCACCTAAAGATACTTACGATCCGGTTTCTAAGTTCTAATGGCTGCATCTCCCTTGTGGTCACGACTGCATTTTGCATGCTTGGCAACTGGCTTACATTTACGCCATTTGCAGCATCCCACACTCACATTGTCACAATTTTTGGCATATTTTGCTGGTTTTCAGTGTTTACTTACAATTTCCAGCAAAAAATCTTGCCTTTCCCCTGCTCGTTTTCATGTTCTTATTTTGAACTTCTTGAGGATTTTTACAATGTTCTATCCTAGGACTCCATAGATAATAAATAAAACATGAAAATAAAATTATGCAAATACCTCACAAATGTATGTATTTTTTATTAAGTCTCTTCTTTCGGAAGCCAGTAAATTGAATTTTTTTTCCAAAGAGTTTTAAAAAGTATAAGCATAAATGGATAAGCAAGCTGAAAAAAAATACTAGGAGCTACTGCTTATGCATTTCTGACAGCTACGATAGGAATGTTCATGCATGTCTCCCTGAAATCAGAAACTAAACTTTATATAAATTTAAAATTTAATAAATGGTGACAAAGTGGTTAGAGCCTAAAACATTGTAAAACATCATTGTAAAACATCATTGTAAAACATCATTGTAAAACATCATTGTAAAACATCATTGTAAAACATCATTGTAAAACATTATAAAATTACAGAAATTAGAACCTACCGTATTTTTCAGACTATAAGATGCACCAAGATTTCTAAGAAGTAAGCAAGAAAAAAAAAGTTTTTGCCCTCCTGGCCTCCAGGAGCATTCTGCAGGCCTCCCGAAGCTTTTGTGCGCCGTTTTTGCAAAAAAAGGGCCATTTTTTGTAAAAACAGAGGCGTTTTTGCCCTCCCCAGCCCACAGGAGCACTCTGCAGGCCTCCCAAAGCCTCTGCACGCCCTGTTTTTGTGAAAAACGGGATGCACGGGGCAGGGCTTCAGGAGGCCAAAAATGGTTGTATTCAGAGTATAAAACGCACCAACATTTCCACCCTCTTTTGTGGGGGAAAAAGTGCGTCTTATACTCCAAAAAGTATGGTAAGTATTTAATACATATTTCAGAATTATTACAATATAGTTCTACACTTCTTCATTTAGAAGTAATTATTGTTATTAGTGCTGATAAGCATGTACAGGATTACAGCTTCAATCATTTATTGCAAATTTTTATCATGGAAAAAGTATCTTACCACAAGCTGAACTCTTCCTCCCTTGAGAACTTCTGGATCTATCTCAGGTAAGAAATGCTTACTATATAGTGATTAGAAAATAGGTACAATATCAGTGATAGTCCAACATGCATCCAAGTTAATTAAAGTGGGATATATTTCTCTCCCTAGTTAAACAACTTCACAGACTTAGGAACGTATGTCTATGATTTTTAGCAACCACCTATAACTTATTCTACATTATATTACAAGTTAGCTTTATATAGAGATTGCATGATAAATCTAAATTCTACTCGAGCACACAAAAAATTCTTGATTCTTGACTTAAGACTGCATTTGTTTACTTGCTAGTAAGTTTATCAATAATCAGTAGAATTTACACTGGAGGGGAGGGAAAGACATTTAGATATTGGTTATTAAAATGTTAACATTTTAATATGTTATCATTAACAAATTTCTCTCCTGTTTTAAACATATATTTTTAACAATTTAACCAGAACAAATAAGTACAGGTAGTCCTCGACTTACAACAGTTCATTTAGTGACTGTTCAAAGTTACAACAGCACTGAAAAAGGTGATTTATGACCATTTTTCACACTTACAACCATTACAGCATTCCCATGGTCACATGGTCAAAATTCAGATGTTTGGCAAGTGGTTCATATTTATGACAGTTGAAGTATCCTGGGGTCACGTGAGTGACTTTTGCAACCTTCTGATAAGCTAAGTCAATGGGGAATCCAGATTCACTCAACAACCATGTTACTAACTTAACAACTTTGGCAGGAAAAGTCATAAAATGGGGCAAACTCACTTAACAAATGTTTCACTTAGCAACATAAATTTTGAAGTCAATTGTGGTCGTAACGTGAGGACTACCTGTAGTTTGGTACTACTAGTAAGCAGTAAGAAAAATCTCAAAACATAAGTTGAGTAACTACAACTTTATCAAATTTACTAATGAATTGAAAGTGTACCTCTGCTGCAATAATCTTGGATTTTGTCAGATACAGTATGTTTAACAGCATGTTGAACACAATTTTTTCTTTAAAGTGCTTTACCATCATTAACATTTTTTAACATAATATTTTTCTAGATTTTTTAAAAAGATTAAAAACAAAACAGCATGCCAACAAGTATTCAAATGCAATTATATGCAAAGATAATTTAATTCAAATTTAATTCTTGGAAAAGAATTAAATGAATTATTTTTCAAGAATTAAATGCAAAGATGAAAAAAGCATAAAGTTTTAATTTAGTATTTTTTTCATCATCTAAAATATACATCCAGACAAGAAAACATAGGAAAGCAGGATATTTGATTTAAAAAATAGTATCTAACCATAACAATTATTTTTCAAAGTTAATGCTTCATTAATTGATGTTTTTAATTTTTATCATTTAAAATACAGTTGAAAAGATTATATTGATTTTCTACATTTTTACAGAATACAGCAAAAATATCTATACCTCATTTTAAGACATACATACCATACAAGATATGATACTTCAGGCCAAGACATATTTTGCTTAAAGTATTTTTTCTTGATTTAAAACAATGTTAAAAAGAACCAATAGAAATCGAAAGAAAAATGTCTTCTTAGCTATAGAAACAAGAATACTTACCTGATTTTTAAAGAATACAAATATTTCTATTTTTGACCTAATTACCTTTCTTTATAATTCACTCAAATTTAGTCCTTCACTTTGCTGCTGACTCTTCAGCTTAGTCCCTGTTTAGTTCAAAAACTTCACCTGCCACAGTTTAGTATATCACAGCATCCTTTATTATATCTGGTTGGCTGTTAAGTTATAATTATTTAAATTCATTCCATAATTTAAAAACTATAGGAAAATATTTTTGTCCTGCATTGTTCATAAAAAATATTCTAGTTTCTAACACAAAATATGTTCATGGTTATATTGAAGAGATGCTGGTGTGTTATAGCAATAGCTTAAAAACTGGCAGAATGAGATGAAATTTTTATTAAATTAATTCATAACAGGAGCACATTTCAAACTTAGTAATAGTACCCTGGGGGCGGGGGGATGGGGGAAGTGTATTTCTTTTAGAATAATTAAGATGGGTTTTGTATTACATGCAATATTAGAAAAATCCAAACATTTAACTTAAAAACAATGATCTCACCATTTTTCAGTTCTGGGACTAGCTTCTTCATAATCCCAAACTTGTGTATAAAGCCATTGGCATGTACGTTCTTTACTTCTTTGTATCCTCTCTGTTGCAAAATCTAAGTGAGAAAATTCTTCTCCTTTACCTGTGAAGGAGAGATATATTGAGTACGATCTTCTGTATAAACTATTTGTGGAAGACCCAAAATAAGATGGACATTCTGGATATGGCTATGATATATAGTAAACCATCTTGAATTTGTGCATAATTAATATTACATTTAAAAATATTACATCAATGGACAACCCAGACTAAAACGTTCTAATAACAAAATCCACAAAATAAAAGAGGGGCCATTAAACAAATAACAAATATTAATCCCAGGCCTGAGAGCAAAACCAGATTTTCAAAACTTTCTGGAACCCTAGAAGAGAGGGTGCTGTCCTTATCTCTGGTGAAGAGGGATACTGTTCCAGAGCATGAAGGCCACAACAGAGAAGGTATAGTTTCTCAGTCCCACAAGATGGCAACTTTTAACGGAGGGAACCGGGAACACACCCACCCTGCTGGAATGACTGGTTAAGCAGAAATAATTGGAGACAAGTGGTCTGTCATGTATACAGGCCCTATGCCATACAGAGCTTGATAGGTAAGAACCAACACCTCGAATTGCATTTGGAAGCCAAGTAGCATCCAAGGCAGCATGGCACACTGATGGCATTCATTACTGGTTGTGCCACTGCATTTCAAACAAGCTGTAGCTTCATGAGCAGCCTCAAGTAGAGCACATTTCAATAGATCATGTAAATTCTTTGTTATCTTACTGCAATGCCCATTTACAGAATGATCCTCTATATAGAAAACATATATCTGTATCTGTGCATGTATTTATATAAGAACTCTTATTATTTCTTATTATTTCTTTAAAAAATAATAAAAGACAAAAGAATAGAAAAACTTAAAAGAAATACATAAGTCAGCTTCCATACATTACTTCTATAATTTCATTTATATTACAGATACGCAGAGATTTTTCCTCAGATCATAAAAGAAGGCAGCTCTCCCCTAAATGGTGGTATTAACCAGCTGAGATTTAACTTCTGGGAAGTTAAAGGGAAAGATCTATGAAAATCTTAATGGTGCCATTTATTTACCTTCTACACTCTCTTCTGTTCTCACTGAGCCCCAAGATATTCCTCTATCTTCCTGTTTTCTCCTCAGTTTGCCTGTACATAGAATCCTATCACTTCTACCTTATTCATAGCCAAATCAAAACAAAGAATAGGAATAGGTGGTGGACAAGAATGTAGGAATGGGCTGCAGTAACAGTACAACAGTACAACTTTAAAAGCTATACTTTTCTTTACTGACATACAAAATTAGGAGGGAGAAAACTATGGTAGGTATAACGCATACCAGAACCTAGCCAAATTTGATACTTCTATCCAACAGATGAATTTGTAAAACAGAAGGATGGGAAGAAAGAAACCATCATACCTAAACATGTGTGAACCAAATACTGTACCAGACAGAAGTGAGGTAATCTCCTGTGCAGACATTGCTTCAGAAATGCAGGAGATATTGAGAAGTTACTTACCACCAGCTGGTAAAACTCCATTTATGAATGAAGAAATTCACATCAGAATATGTAGTATTATATCTTACATATACATATATGGGGATGTCTTTTATTTTTTGTTTTGTCAGTCCAGGAAGCTTGTATCCTCTGGCTAATTGTATAATGTGTAAAAAACACTTAGTGAAAGGTGTTGGAATGAACATCCTAATTAATTCCTGATTTTTTATAGCGCAAACTTGGATCACTGTTCAAAATCAAGTAACATGTCTAGCACCTGTTTCCTAAAACTGATTCAGGGCAGTCTGTGGGAATATTTAATCTCTTCACATGATTATATGCTAGAAAAGCATCCTTTATTAAAACTTGGAAGTCTCAAGAGTAATAAAGACATTTTATATTTTAGCTATTTTTAATTCCTTTTTTCCTTGCCAGCAACAATTATTTTATGTAAAGTTTATATGTGAAGGTTTGGTGTTTTTTTTTTTTTTACGTATAAGGAAACATAGTATTATTTTTGAAAAACTCTGGAAAACTGAAGATCCAAATAATTGGAGGGGAATAAACCCTATCTATTTTGTCCCCTTGAAAAAGGGGACAAAAGAAGACCCAGTGAACTGTAAATCAGCCTCCCCGACAATGATTCTGGAAAGATCTAGACAAATAGTGAAGAAACATTATGAAAGTACACTTAAAATTATAATTACTATGGGGGTGTAAAGCACTCTGAAATAGTTCTTTACAGTTTGAAGCTGGCTGTATTGATTTCACAATGTTCTGAACTTGATGAACAGAATAAGAATTTTGCTTATTCCTAGTGATAGTTTGCCAAAAGCAAGTCTTATCAGAATACGCTAATTTCATTTTTAATGTGTTACCCTCTTTAGTTGACTATAGAGTAACAATAAGGTTAGTATATCTTTATTTCAAAAGAAGATTTGACTAAGTACTCTATAGCAAATTAGATTTTTATTGTGACTATGGTGCATTGACCAAAATATACCAAAACTGATTGCAGGGAATCCTGTATTGGCATGGGTATAACTGAGGCTACTATGTAATTTTTGTGACTTAAGAAAGAACCTTCTGTGAAAACTTCAATTGACAAAAGCCATGATGTGCCTTAGGGATCAGTATCTTTGGTGCCCATCCGATAATGATCATGGCACATAGAAAATTGCAAAGTAAGAGCAATAAATAGGAGTAAATATGAATGAATGTTTCTATAAAACTGAGAGAAAAGGATGAATGAATGAAACTATGAAGATCTGCATTGATAAATACATTCATGGGAATAAGGCAGTAAGTTTATGTATAAATTAAAGGGCTAAAATATATAACAAATATAAGTTGATTAACATTTGCATGTAATTTGATGATAATTGCATACTATACTCCAGTGAATGGTGATAAATGGAAAAACCAGAGGCAAAATTAGGAAAAACTGTAACATTCTGAATCAATACAATTCAGAGGAAGGGGGAATGTTTTGATAGGTATGGTGATATGAATGGATGTATGATAATGGGATTGAATGAGTAGAGTAAAAGTGATGGGCTTTGTGGAAATTCAAGAATGAATGAGAATGGTGATTGATGAGTTTCTTCTGACTGTTTGAAGTCAATGGATACTTTAACAGGCCTTGTTATGCTTTGAAAGGCAAGTGAGAAGCAGATAACTAGGAACTGCCACTGAATTCAAGCAAAAACCCTTCACACTGTGGGTTCTGATGGCTAATCAAAATCCCAGGGAGTGGTACATGCATGCTGCAAACTATCTACCTCTGAGTTAGATAATTTTTTTAAAAAAGTTTTCTAGTTATTTACAGTGAATTCATAGCACTCTGTAGCTCTACCTCTATACTATATTTTATGTACAATTCTTCCATACTTGCAATTCCATTTAGTTGGATCAATATAATCCAACTCCTCCTTTTATATTCTTAATTAAGCCCCAATCATAACCCCAATTGCTTCCAATCCAGCCTTCTAGACTGTCATTTAGGGATGTGCCTAATAGTGAATGTATGGCCCTTAGCTAAGATTTGAATTTTAATACTTTATCGTTCCTCATGCAGAAGTTAATTCTATGAAAGCAGGCCTAATGGACATATCTGAGCAAACAAGCAGCTCCTAGAAAATATATTTTAATTAAGCATTTTCAGATGCCATCCTAACCATACTGAATAATAGCATATCTAGCTTTTACACCAGAAGGCAATAATTCTATGGACATCCACTCAGGTTTCTATAGCCTTCAGTGGAACATGTTCACTTTATAAAAAAATGCTTTTTAAAAATCAATGTTTTTTTTTTATTTAAAAAGTTTTAACAATCATTACAACAATTTTTCCCCCTCTCACCCCCCCTCCCTCCAACCCCCCTCCCCACCGACACCCACCCCCCGGACTTCCCAGAGCAAAAACAGGGTATAGCATAACAAACATAAGCTAAAATAAGCTAACTTTCTGTGGTCTCCAAACTCCCCCCTTGCTCTTTAACTCCCCTTTCAACTAACTAAACATAATTCAAAAAGGAAATATAGATTTCATTCATAAACTATTTGAAACGTTTTAGTCCGATATTTGTTTTGAATATAGTCAATCCATCTTCTCCATTCCAATATATATCTTTCATTTGAATGGTCCTTCAAATACGCTGAAATTTTAGCCATCTCTGCTAAATTCACTACTTTTAGTGTCCATTCTTCAATAGTAGGCAAGTCTTCCTTCTTCCAGTACTGTGCCACCAAGAGTCTGGCTGCTGTTATTAAATTTAAAATCAACTTAGTCTCTATAACAATACAATCTGTAATTATGCCTAACAGAAAAAACTGTGGAGTAAATTTTATCTTCTTTTTGAGAATATTTTGAATCTCTTGCCTTCTACACTGAATTGAGACGGTATCTTTGTCCTGAATAATTCACCACTAGACCAGCTGGAACTTCCCATCTATACTGAATCTGACGGTTTCTCAGTTCTTTCACCAGAAAGGCATAATCCTTTCTGGCTCTCAACATTTTGGAGGGAATTTCTTTCAGTGTTAAAACCTCCTGCCCCTGCACTTGAAGTTTATTTTTAAAAGTGACTTGTAGGATTTCATTGAGTAATCTCCTTGTTGTAAAATAAAGTACAATGTCTCTTGGTAGATGTTTCTGTCTGGCCACCCATAAATTGACATGATAAATTTTGTCAATTTGCCATTCAAAATTTGCTTTTTGATCTTCCATTATCTGTGCAAATGCTTCTGAAAAGATCTCTCTCAAATTCTCTTGCTTATTTTCCTTGAGGCCTCTTATTCTCAGAGCAAATTCCATTTCTCTATATTGTATCATTATCACATCCGCCTCTGATCTTTCCATCTTGTCCTGGACCTCCCCCATTTTATTTTCCAATTTCTTCCACTTTTTCATCTATTGCTTCAATGTGTCCTGCCAATCCTTGTACTGCCATAATAATATCTTCTCTAATTTCTTGGTTTCGTTTTTGAATAGTCTCTTTGACCTGAGCTATTTCTTCAGCAACTTCTCGAGTTTGCTCCTGAAACATTGAAGTATTTTTTTTTCTGTAACAGAGGCTTGTGTTTTGAGGGCTTCCTGCAACATTTCAAATGTTAATATTGTTGGTTCTATTGGAACAGAGAGAGATTGCAATCTGGACGTTTGAGCTGGCGAAGTCCCAGCACTTTTGGGGACAATAGCCTTAATTTGTTTTGAAGCCATTTTTGGTTTCCAATTTAAATTTAATCAGCTGCCAGAACAGTAGATCCACCAAATCCAGAAATCAGTCTTTAAATAATAGCAATCCTTTTTTTAAAAAAAATTACTGCTGTAATCTTTAATCTTCTCTTTTTTTAAAAAAAAACCACAAATCTCTAATTTTGAACAGGGGCTGCCAACACTAAAAGAAACTTTCCTTTTTAACTTTCACTTTCACGCCCCATTAAAGCTCAATCACCATCTTGGTTTCACTTTCTCCCCTTAATAAGTCAGAAGGAAGTAATACACATTTGGAGTTAAAGTTCAGTACTTGCAGATCTAATCTCTCCTGAGTTTGCTCAGCCTGCTTCCGAATGATGTTTATTCAAACGTTGTTTGCAGGGGTGGCCACGGCGTCTTCTTCTGCTTGAAGCAGAAACGTCCCGGATCCGGAGCTCTGTCGGGCTTCCAGGGAGCTCTCACCCTTCGAGCCCCAGAATTGTTCCTGCGGCTCCTTGGGGAGCTCTACCTACACCCGTCTGCTCTCTTCCTCCCCTTTTCCCGGGGAGAAAGTTTTCAAGCCGCTAGACAGCTGATTTGCACTGTTCTAGCGGCTTTACGAGAACACGGGGCTGGCGCTCAAGAAAAGAGCGTCCTCGGCGCCTGCGGTGCCACCGGAAGTCCCTAAAAATCAATGTTGTATCAACAGAAACAGTGGTACAATTATTTAGATCTATAGTTATTTAAAAGAAGCAGTGCAGAAAGATTAGTTAACCTACTCTGGAAATTTGGTCTACAGACATAAAACCTTTCTTTATACTCTGTGCTGGTTTTCTTTTGGCCAGCTGCTCAGGATGCCAATCCACATTTACAAACATTCTGCTCCATCCAACCATAAAAAATCCTTTTCTAACACACTCATTATAGGTGCATTACAAATTAGAAACATGAGTAAATAAACAAAATACCACAGATTTACTCATATAGATTGATTCGGGATAAAATCCTAATGAATTCAATTCTGAGTAAATATTTATGGGAGTGCACCACCAATCTACAGTTCTAGATGTTCTGATAATAATATCAACAGAATCAGAATTCAAAGTTTATTTTTATAACTACATTAATCTTAACTCAATATATTAATAGGATCTGTATCAAACAAGGTAATAAATATTTTCCAATATTAACACAACTATCTAAGATGAATGTTTCAGTATAACAATCTTCCCAGAACTAAACTAGTTTAAAAAATCAAAATAGATCTTTGTACAAAGGAGGGGCACAGAGAAAGGCTGAATAAAAATGTGCATATATGGTAACCACATACATTATAAAATTTAAAGAGCTTTTTAATCTTCTGATTTTTAGGAATAATTTATGACCCACACAAATATCAATGCTACTGCTGTCAGGATAAGATTAATAAAGAAGGTAGTTATTCAATTCCTACATCCTGGATGAATTTCACAGCCTTGTACTACTGTGCCAACATCTAGATCTATATTTAATTTAACAGCAGCAACAACAACAAAAAACTCAGCTTGCTTGAGGTTGCATTAAAAAAAGATAGGTATCAGAAGAATCTTATTTGTGGTCTGAAAGCAAAGCATAGTAATTGAGATTTTTTACTTATAAAAGTGGTTTATACTTTGTTCATAGTGACTGCAGATTTTGAAAACAAAGTTTACATTAAGGAAAGTGTTTATATATCTAAAAAATTAAATAAGAAAATCACATTTATCTAATATCCTTTTTATTGTACCATTACATTATAAAACAATGATTTAAAGTCAATACTGTAAACTGGGAAATGAGTGCACTTAGAATAAAGCTATCTACATGTCTATGTATAACATACACACAATATAAACAGGATATGTGTATTGCAGATATCAAATGATTCAGGCAAACAAATTTGCACCAGTACATGTTTTTGCACTTTCAGAAATAATTACTATGCCTGAAAGAACAAAAAAGTATTATAGTAGGACGACTCATAACTTTAATCTATTGTTGGATCCTAATTTTGGTTATTTCTTTTGAAATTTCCAAGATGTGGGATCTTATTACAACTGAAAAATGGCATTTTGCCTACAGTATTGTCAACAATGTAGTATAATCTATCCCAAGGGATCAGAACAGCTTTGACATCTGTAAGAAACTGCATAGAAAGGTAAGTCTGATTACAATTGAATGGTTTTGTTAAACAGCATATGTTTCAGAGTGACATGGCCCAGTTCAATTGCATATTCCTGGCCTTATTATGTTTTAGCAAGTTGGGAATGAATAACACAGCTATGAATTCACATTTTGCTGCCTCTCTTCATTGATTCTTGCTGATGTAAGTGTAGATACTCCCTAATCTGATTTACAGGTATGCATTTATTTAGATATCTATTTATCCAGATTTTAAAACCATGCATACTAAATACCAAATAAGAACTGAACTATAGTTCTTCATTTCTAATATACCTAATATAATCAGTAATCCAGAATAGGTATGATACCTTTTTTTGAAAGTGAGAAGACTTAGCCAAGAAAGGCATAGAAGCACTGCCTTGGTCACAAAGACAGCTGGGTGACCTTGGGCAGTCACTTTCTCTCAGCTCCAGGAAGGAGGCAATGGAAAACTACTTCTGAAAAATTTTGCTTAAAAAACCTGCAAGGAGTAGTCCAGTCTCTGTGAATGGGATTCAAATGAATAGAAGGGGGGGGAAAATCATTGCTTTGTTCTTCAGACTTTAAATTTTACTGTTGAATTTGAATCTTTTGCTAATAACTGGATTGAAGAAGTTATCTATTTGATTTGTCTGTTGTTAAGAGATGGAAGAGTTTTATATTTGGTAGTTAAAAGCAGATGAAGCGATCACGGAAATTTGTTTGTTTAATTCCTACCTTTATTATTTTTACAAATAATTCAAGGTGGTGAACAAATCTAATACTCCTTCCTCCTCCTTTTTCCCCCACAACAACAACCATGAGAAGTGGGTTGGTCTAAGAGGGAATGACTGGCTCATGTTCACCCATCTGGTTTTCATGGCTAAGGCAGGATTTTAACTCACAATCACCTGATTTTTAGCCTTGTGCCTTAACCACTAGACCAGTGATGGCTAACCTTTTTGCCATCGCGTGCCAAAAATGGGGATCATGCAGGGAGGTCACACACGTGTGTGCCCATACCCATAATCCAATGTGCCCCACCCCCCACGCATGCGTGTGTGACACTCCCCCGCACTACCCCCACTTTTGGCACATGATGGCCCAGTGGGCCCGGTAAGCCCAGTTTTTTGCCCTCCCCAGGCTCCAGAGGCTTTCTTGGAGCCTGGGGAGGACAAAAACGGCCTTCCCTCCCACCCTGGAGGCCCTCCGGAGGCTGGAAACAGCCCATTTCCCAACTTCATGTGGGCCAGGAAGGCCCGAAAATTAGCTGGCCGGCGTGTGTATGCGCACTGGAGCTGAGTAGAGCAATTCTCATGTGCCCACAGATATGGCTCCACGTGCCACCTGTGGCACCCGTGCCATAGGTTCACCATCACGGCACTAGACCAAAGAGGTTCTATATTATTACTATACTATATTGCTATATTATCTATATTACTTTATTATCTATATTATACCTGGCATGTTGAGGGTGGGAAGTTCTTTTCTTAGGGAGGGGAAGTGGGAATATGTGTGTATATATGTATCTATTCTTTTGTCTTCCGCCTCTCTCTTTTATCTTTTCTAGTTTGTATTATTTTTATTGTTCCATTTAAAATATTTAATAAAATTATTTTTTCAAAAGTGAAGAGTTGAATTATTTGCTAAATTAAATTTAAATTTTTGCTATGTATAGGGTTTCAATATTAAAGAACATTTTTTTTAAAAAAAAATAACCCAACAAAAACATAAATTCAAACTAATCCAGGAGAAGCAAACACTCTGTTTACATGTGAAGGGCTGGGTTATTAAAGGTTTCCCTATCTGAAATTAGGGGGAAGAGGGGAGATAATTTTTCATCATCATAATGATTCTATCCTTTTGGAATTTCTTAGCTCTAAACATTCATGTGGTGACCTCCCTTTATCATTTAGGATGATGAAGCCCTTTCATTTATAGACTGTTACTATTAATAGGCACAGAGGTTTTGGGGAGGTTTTATTTACTTTTCTTTATAAATTGGTTTTATTGTTTGAATAAAACAATGAAAAATTGTAAATAACTAGGAGTTTTAGCATTCCCATCTTATAGCTGTGGTAAAATAAATCTCTCTTATGTCTGCTTTTCATACACATGCACACACTAAGAAAGTGATTTATGTAGTACATAACCGTATAATATTATCCTATTTACAAGATGCATGTCTTTGAAACAATAACAACAGTCCAAAAGAAAAAAAAAAAGATTTCAATGAGTGCACCAAGTGCACAGAGCACTTTGACAGCTCAAGTAAATTTCAGCATAGTTTGGCCTACTAGAAAACTCTGACAAAAATCTACGAAGGCAGACCTGGCTAAGAGTCAGGAGTCATGCTTATTATACAGAAGTCCCAGGAGTTCCTTTCAATCAGAGGTCACAATCGAGGCAACAGAAGCAGTGTCACAATATCAGAGAAAGGGCCAATTCAGGTCTGCTCCCTAACAGTCAGTAGGTCAGGGCTTGCGGCAAATCATTGTATTACAAGGGAATATTCCATGTACACTTTTAGAGCTGTCATCTGAACAAACAGCACCAGGTCATCTATAGGTTAAATCAGATTTTTTGCTAACATTCACTTTATTCCTTATTTAATTATATAGTTTTCTTTCCTCCAAGATGCATTATTATTAACATTCTTTGCTTTAGTTTTGACTTAAGAGTGGTACAGAATAATTTTGTAATAAAATTAATTTTATTCATTTCAGTAAAATCTCTGAATTATAATGGCATTTATTATCCCCTAATACTCTAATGTAAATAAATAAACATAAATAAAAATGAATAGCTATATTCGTTTTGCGTTATAAAAAGAAAAAGGCAGTTAACATTTTTGATATCTCCTTTTATTAGATAAGAGTTTTATTTACTGTTTGCTGTATTCCCTAAATTCTGCTCATATGTAAAAGAAAAAGTCTACATCAAAATTACATTTCTGGAAATAGGTACCCACTGTCCAAAAGCGATTGGATAGATTAATTCTCCTCATGCAAAATGAATCATACTGATTCAAACAACAGATGGTTAATTCATTATATGTTAGCAATATGCACTAGCTCTTGGAGAATGAGAACATTCAGTACTGGCCTTCCTTCCCTTCTCCTGCCTTTGAACAACCTGTCAAAGGCTGACCTTCTTAATAGGTGATTTTGTGGAGCTAAGTTAAAACCCAAAATACATCTTCCTGGGGGAAAAAAAAAACAAAGCACAAATTCAGCTATTCAACTGCACCATTACAAAAACAAATTGTTGGGAAACAACACTATTAGCCTAGACACAGAACATTTAGAAGGCCACGGAAAGACACTGGGATGTGAGCCGAGCTTTGGGAAAGGAAATGCAAGTAGCTCCCTAGAAAAAAAACTGTGTTCATGAAATAATTACCTCTTTGTTCAAAATCTCATTGTCTTTGTAGTTCTGTCCCTTTTCCTCATAATTACATCTTACTAGTCTTACTGACTTCACTAGGCACATGTGAAATACTTATTTGCTGTTTCCAAATGCATATATATTCTAATTTATATATATCTATAATACCACACTATTTATGACTGTCTTTCCCTTTATGGTTATCAGTAAACCAACATATGTTCTGATGTAATGCGTCCTGACCTTCAGTTCAAATGTACCCCTAAATATTGTGCTGTTTTTGGGCCATATATATACAGAATGCAATTAAGTATAAATAATTGTCAAAAATTGCTGACATACCATCTGACATTTCTTTGGCATGTATAGCTATATTCATAGTGCATATTTAACTGTATTCAATGTGAAGAAACAAAAGGTGAGAACATGTATATAAAACACATTATCTAATCCTTATTAGAGACATAGAGTTATATTCTTATATAATTCCATTAGAAATGGTCTTTGAATCATTTGTAACTATAATTTGTCATAAATATTTCTTAAACTATAGTTGCAAAATGGAGGGTAGAAATTGCAGGCAGTGGAATATAATGTCGTAAAGATTTCAGTAGGAAAAAAATCCTCTGTTGAGGAGAAAAAGCTTAAGAATATGTCAACTAGTTAAAAGTCAATGGTCTGTATATGCCACCATAAAATTATTTATTATTCATAAAATTCATTTATTATTCATAAATAATTTATCTTCTGACCATTTGTCAGTATATACTTATCAGGGAATTACACAACAAAATGTGTAATTTTTGTACACATTTTGTACCACTTGGAATTTACAAATCTCAGTACAAATACAGAATAACATTCACATCAAAATTCCATGTGAAAAATTCCATGTAGGAATGGAGTCTTTAGCCAACCTTTATGATTATGGTACAAATAATACCTAATAGGTTTTACAGGGTAAATATTAGGTAATCTAATTTTTTAATGCAGAGGATGGTATACATTATCCTGATAAGAATATTCAGTGCAAACAGAATGCCATTTATTTAACTAGCAAGTAAAGAACTGGGTAATTAGAATGACAACATTTAAATCCTTCACATTCTTAATCCTAGTCTAGAATGGTCCTCTTCATTTGCTATTTACGTTGGAAGAAACATGAAAATGGGAGCCTTTTTTTTCCAAAGCATAAAAGTGATTACTTTGTATTGCTTAAGAATGTGACTGAAGAATGGCAGATTTTAAAGCTTTTTTGCAATGTGAAAGGTAAATAGACATATACTATTTTCTTTTTAAAATGATTTTTAAATGGCAACTGATTTCATTTCTAGACTTAAAATAACATAAAATAGATAAACAGCAGAAAATAACCATGTTAGGAATAAAAACTGAGATAATTAATGAACTGATAAAAATAAAATATAGCATTTTATGTGATGTTTAGAAGAGTTTTTATAATGTATAACCATTATTTTATTTAATATTTCTTCAAAAATTCTTACTTGTTTACCTGTCCTTTTCCTTCTCCTGTTAGCTAAATCTATTTGAATTTTAAGTTGTTACTAAAATTATATGTCTTTTGCACTCTTAGACCTGGGTCACAACCTTACTTAGAGGAGGAAATAGTCATAAGGTCACTGACTGGTCAGATGAAAAGGATTTGAAATGCTTCAGCACTCAGGATTTATTCTTCCAAATATCTGCCTTATGCTATAAAATATGTCAACATTCTTCTTTCACTTCTATTTATTTATGTGGGCTATAGAAAATTTAGCAAAGTTTCAGGTAATGGAGGCACAAAATTAAAACCTTAAATAATTGATGTACCACATTTATGTGATCTGATAAAGACTAAAAATTTTAGAGGCAAGAATAAATCATAAATTAATATGAATTCAATAGGTTTTTATTCTTTAAAAATGTCTAATAGTGAATCCAAAAAGTAAGTGATCTGCATTTCTACACCAGAGTTCTTGTAGAGTCCCATTGGATTCAATGTAAATATGTTCAGGTTTATGAAAATATGCTAGATAATAGACAAAGATAATTGTTTAGGCTAAAATTTAGAGGAATGTATAAATATTATGAGCACAGAATATTGAACAGTCAGTTGTCCAATCTTTTCTGAATGTACTTTAATTTTGTAGTCAGCTAAAAAAAATTCTATAAGCAATAAAGAATAATAAAGAAAAAAGCACACATTCTTCTCAGCTGTCATTGGCTGGTCAGTTTATGGTATAAGAGTGAGGGAGAGTCATTTAGACTCATGTTTATGTATTGAGAACTATATTGGTTTGCTCTTTCATTGAAAGGCACAAGTTGAAAATCATAGCCAACTATGAAGATTGAGATTCATTGCTGAGTCAAGTGTTATCTACCCAAGCAGCCTTCCTCTCATTCCCTACAGTTAATAATACAGTGTGCTTTTAATTGCTTAGTTAAGCACTTAAGACTGTTAAAAATATAGCAGAGTGATGGAGACAAAGATATTTTCTTACCTGACATTGCTAGTCTACATCTCCTACTTTCCTGCCAAAAGGTTTCCCTCATTCCATTTCTTTGTTTGTTTGAAGATAATTTACTTGCTGGGAACATGCATTTAGTATGCACAAGTGGAGGCTGACTCACAATTAGCAACTTCTGTCACAGCCACCCACTAATAATCCAACCAGAAATCCATAGCTAATGTAGATGTTGCTGGATCTAGTTATTGCCTTGTTTGGGTGAAATGAGGTGCATGGGTCTGAGGCCACATGGTGCTGAAATGTAAGTGACTCCAGAAATCTTATCAGCTGGACATAAGAAAAAGCATGCTGTCTGCCATATATATAATTATATTGTAGTTTTTAAATTCTTTATGATGTGGAAATTAAGTATTAATGGACTTAAACCTAATGTTGTGTGAAATTTGTATTGTGTGTGTGTTATGCTTCTTTGTTCGGAGAAATTGTCAAATGTAAATGTTTGTACTATCTGTCATAGATAATTCCATTAAAAGATTGAGCCATGAATTTGTCAAATACCAAAATTATATTGATGAATTGTTGAGCTTTGCAAGTAGTTTGCCTTTTTTAAAAATTGGGTTGGGCTCAGATAACAACTGAGAATCAGAAAGTTGGTTCAATATGAGAAATAATGAAGGGCTTTAAGGATGCTTCAGCAATTGTTCATGCAGCCACATACTAGGCCAGTTGAATTTCTTGTCATTTAAGAGCATTCCCACCTCAGATCATTGCAGTAGTCCAGCTCTGAAAGTTACCTAACTTTCAGAGCTGGACTACTCTCTCCCTCCAAGTAGACTGCATTATCAAAAGAGACTTACTGCATCAGCACTATATCTAGAAAGATCTGGAGAACGTGTATCTGTTTCTTAAGTGAGAGTGGAACCCAATCCAGAGCATATATATCTGAACCCTGAAGTTCAACTCCTGGTATAAATACAAACTTTATCTTGCCTGAATTCAGATTTAGTTTACTCTTCCATACCAGTCTCTTACAACCTAAAGACAAGAGGAGGGGGGTATTTGGAGGTGTAATCTCTGAGCTCGCAGAAAGGAAGTAATAGCAGAATTTTGATGACACTAGCTACAAATGTTCCTTTGTATTAATCCTTACGTTATGACAGCATAACAATACTTCCACCCTTCAATACTTTATGTAGAAGAATGACTAGTGTTCAAAATCAAGAGATTCTGTAAATATACACATATTAGAAAATTAAAATAATTTTTACTATGCAGTCGTATTTTATCACTTCTAATGTTTTATATTGAGTTTTTTTATAATAATAAAGGTTGACTATTGATTGACTGAATATTTCATGAAAATGCTTGATTAACTGTTATTTTAATCTGATACTATGGTTTTACACTATTTCATTCCTCACCAGTATTTCTATTTCTCTCTTGCTATTCATAGGGACATTAGAAATTGAGATACAGATTACCTTAACAACAGCCGCTCCTCCCTTTTTAAACAATGAAAAAGCAGACAATTTCAACGATGTAACTGAAACTTCAACAAATGCATGTAAGGCCCTGTTGTCTTACAACTTTTCAGAGCAGTTCTATTGTGAACTGGGTTTGCACTTTGCCGGCAAAGCAGCTCTGACCCATGGAGAGCACTCCTTCAGATCAACACTGCCTCAGGCTTTGCGGAGTTCTCCAAGAAGTCTTACATTTCAGGCATCAAGTTGAATTTCTTCTGGAGATGATTAGCCCAAACCCATGACAGATTTTTTCCAAGATATCTAACTCTTTATGTTTATTTTATCCTGGCTCTTTTTGGATGTACTGGACACAAGTAACCTACTCATTTTACATGTTAAAGGACTGGTAGAGAGCCATTAATTTCTTAAAATATTTCAATGCACAATTCTGTGAGCTCACATTAGATAATAAGAAACAAGCTATAGGATTATGATACTTGAGTGAAAGATTCCTTTCTGTCTTGAAATCTTTTTAAAAACATTCTTAATAATCAGGAGACAGTGATCTTAGGCTTTATAAAAAAGGCATAAGCTGTAATAATAATTGGTGAGATATTACACCGGCCAGTTAAATAATGCAGCATCTAAGTTTGGGATCAATCAAAAAGTAAATTGTGGTTTCCAAAAGCTAATATTATTCCCTAGTGTTGATGAATCATCCTTAAATGAAATTAATTTTGAAGAGTCATAAGCAGGCTCTATTTTTAGAGGAATTATGAATGTGACAAAAGTCTATTGCTTTTTGATATAATAGAAATATCAGACTATGGCATAATCTTTGTTTCAGATAACCTGAAAATTAGTTAGAGCTACATTGCATATTCTCCAGCCCTTTATATTTCTCTCTCACACTCTCTCTAGGAGAAGATGCAGAGCTTGGGGGCTGAGTCAAGAGAGTAATCAGTCTAGAGTCCTTACATTCTCACAAGCAATCCAAGTCTAGCCTCCCTTGAATTTCTTTAACTCTTGTCTAGTGCCAATTTAATGTCAACTGTAAATTGACTAGATTCTTGTGTATAGGCTTGAGCAATAAATAATCTTAACTGGAACTGAATGTGTGGTCCTGATTCTTTGTGTCTGTCTGTCTGTCTGTCTGTCTGTCTGTCTCTCTCTCTCTCTTTCTCTCTCTCTCTCTCTCTCTCTCTCTCCTCCCCCGACACACACACATACACACACACACACACACACACACACACACACACACACACACGGATAATTATATAGTCATTGCATTTAGTTAAAATCAATTCATGAACCTTTTATTGCAACTCATGAGTTCATATTACATTCTGACTCTATATAATACAAAATGGAATTTAGAAAAATTGAGGAATGCATGAATGATTAAGATTCCAACAGAAGAGGTGCTACTGATAATATACATATATTCCAAATTTCACTCAAGCTATATGTTTTATGTATTGGGGAAATTACACGGAAATTATTTCTGTGGACTATATATATTTAAGAGAATTTATGATTCTAATTGCGTTACAACAGGGAAAATAGTAAATTGCAACTCTTAGTTCAAAGAAATACAGGCCGGTTCTAATATAATATCCAAAATTAAAGGGCTAACCTGAGACATGTGAATATGAAGCAAAGCCCATCTAAGAATGCTCCAAAACACTTTTTAATTTACCATTAATTCATATATTGACTATATAAGTAGGAACCTGTTTTTTAGAACAGGTTTATTTTGTCCTTCTTCCAACAAATGTGGATATAAAGAATATACAATGCTTAGTTTGGTTTCAGCCTTCTAAAATGCATAATTAGTTCAGTTAGAAGGTAATCCTAACGAATGTTCTGGCACTACGCATATATGAGCACATACAAGCTTCATGGGCTCCTGCATGTTTTTCTTCTGACATGACTGTATAGGGACTAGAAGCATCCACATCTGTTTTTAAATTAATTAGATTTCCCTGTTTAAATTTAAACAATGCAAGTTGGTTGTACTTATGATTTTATAAACAAGTGAAAATAATGTTTGATCCAGATCTTTTTAAATAATAGTTCAAATTAGCCAAAAATTCATCCACTAGTTTAAAACTCAAGTCTAAGACCAAAACTATCAAAGCAAAAGTATTGTGATAACCATGTATCCATTGAAATCAAGCACTGATGTAAAGAGATAACATAAAAAACAGAGCTTGCTGACAAAATGTAGAAGTGAAGTTTCAGATGGAATAGCAAGAGCACTGGTAAGAAAGTGAAATATGAGGTTTCATTATATGAGATCATTATGTTTCTTCTATTGTATGAATGTCTGGCAAAAATATGGGATTCTATAATTCATATGATGTGCACATTTTGCACCACACCCCATGTGGTAGTTTTACTATCTTACTATATACACTGTAACAGTGTAAGATAAACACAAGTATGACTTGGCATTTATCTCTAGTTATTACTGAGCCACGGGGACATTATTTCAAGAACTGTGTGTGTGTTGCTAAAGTAGAAGAAGGGTTTGTCAGAAGAGTGTGTGTGTGTAAGAGAGAGAGAGAAAGACAGAGAGATAGAATAGAAAGTACTTCCTCATTCTAACAAATGAAAAAAGCTGCATGGTATATTATACAAATGTTCATATTCATTGACACTCATACTATCATATTACATTATACACACACACATACACACCTATTTATTTATCATTTAGGATTATGTACCAAATAATCTCTGATCCTTCCCACTAAATTAAAAAAAATCCTTGAATGGGCTATGCATATATTGTAAATATAAATATATTGTATTTTCAACATGTCCTTTTATAATAGTGTCTTTTTTCTGCATTCTTTCAATTCATTAAACTTGAACCTTTTTAAAAAATATGTAGTTTATCCATCACTTTGTTTTAAAAGGTACACAAAGAGCTGCCAGAGTAGCTTACAGACAATGTAAAACAATACAATATAAAGATACATGCACAATAATTAGATCCATAATAGAAAAAGCCATGCTTACAGACACCCCCTTCCAAGATTAATGGCAAAGTCACAGTTAACAATGATCACTTATTTAATTAGAGCTACTATAAGTCTAACTCTGGATCCAACTAATTAAAAACTAAGCAGTTCAACTATAGTTAAGTAACACTAGTACTACATAATTAAGAGTTTTAAGGATTTGTAATGCCTCAAGCAATAGAAGGCACTAACCAATCATACAGTGTGCTACAAATGGAAAGTCCTCATCTAACTGCTGAAAGCAAAAAGAAATGTAAAAAATATAAAAGAATAAAAAAAGCCGCTTAATGTTCTTTAAAATGTTTGCATAATTTAAAATATATATAGCAACAATAGACAAAGTGTTAAACTTCTACTTTAGGTAAAACAAAAGAAAGGAAAAAAATAAGAGAATAAAACTTAACTTTTGGAAAGAAAATAATAAAATTAGGATGTTCTAGTCATGATAACTAGGTGAGTGATGTGGGACAGACATATATCTATTTTTCTATTTATTAAAGATGCAACTGTAGGTACATTTTTAACTGTAGGTTACATTTTTAATGTAAAATATTTTCTTTATCTACTGGTATAACGTATTTTACATCTTGTATTGTTCTTAGAATCTGTTCATCTTCCTGCGTATTACATGCATCCATGTGATTGATATTTCATTTGGAGAAAACAAGGTTCTAACAATTTCCCTTGTTAAATATTTTTTGTTACCATAACATTGAGATCAGTTATATTCATATAAAAATACATGGGAAAAGGTGAACCACTGTACAATAGTTCATTTACAGGTCAAGGATCAGGGGAACTGAAATATCTTTCCACAACAAAACAGGGATTTATTTGTGAAAATGAGGCAATATTAGTTGTTCAGTGATATTTTAATAGTATATGAATAATTTTATTTTTTCCTATGATATACATTATCAGATGCAAAATATTTAAATCCAGAAAATATGCAATATAAAAAAATTGTTTATTTAAATAAATTATTCATAGGTTCTTACCACAGCATCAAAAGCACTTTCACATATGGTTGCCAATTAGAAATCCTTTTTTTCTTTTCTAGACTATGCTAGGATTAGTTTTAATACTGATAAACAGTGTATCAGTTAGCGACTAAAAGAAGAATTTCTCCGGAAACACCATATATTCAGATGTCTTATGATTTTTCATGATGGTGATATATTCCAGTTTAACAAAACCTTTAAAAAAATCTAATTGTTTCACTTCCTAGGGCATACCCTTTCCAAACTAGCAATCCTTTTAACAAATAACATATGTGTACTTGCTCATGGTGTTAAATTCCACTCTGTATTTCTAACTTTCAAAAAATAAAGGAAATATATTTTGAATGAAGCTCCTGAGGCATTACAATTTAAAATTTTCACCTGAACATTTTATGTATACGTATACCTGCATCATTAGCAGATTTAAATTGTATGCATTAAAGCTTTTCTTCCTGTTAACCAAAGCAAAGTATTTTAAGAAAATTGATCAAAATATTGGTACGACTTTTATAATTTTCGAAGATTTGACCAAAAGATAAATAGAATGAAATGTCTTTGCCTACCTTCAAAGTAACCAATTTTTGTAGTCTGTGGCTTCTTTGGTGGTTTCATGGGGGGATGTTTATTTTCATTGTTTTTGAACAACGCCAGTCGGACAGCTGGGTCTAGACGACAAGAACAAGTTAAAATCAAAAGGTCAGATCTTGCTCATTCGTTCCTTGAAAGAAATATTCGCCTTTTAGCCATTTATTAAGAGAAACAGAATATCCTTGTAGGTTTTACATTAGGAAGGAAAATATACTATTTCTAACATTAAAGAGTTAAAGTTAGAGCGCCTCAATTTCAATCATATATCTTAAAACAACTATTGTTTTAATTTGGTTACAATATACAAAATTGCTGTCATAAAACTACAATAAAAAGTATACTTGAGTTAATAGCTGAATGTTCTGGTTTGAACATGTATTTTCTACTAAGTTAAAAAAATGCAAAATATACACTTAGCTATAGTGTATATGTTCTTGCTCTCATTTACTAATAAAATAAAATAAAATAAAATAAAATAAAATAAAATAAAATAAAATAAAATAAAATAGTTCAATGGAAGTTTCTCTCATGTAAGTAGGAACAGTATTATAACCTAAAGGAATTAAGTAATTAAGGTTGCTACTAAATTGAATCAAGAGTCTAATTTGAGATTTAAAAATCTAAATATCTTATGATCTGATGCTAAAGCTAAAGAAACAATCTAATGCAAGAGACTACTTTGCACTGTCTCTCTATTTGTCTTCATGCATAGCTACTTTCTAAAACACTGAGCTTTCCTCTCAGTTTAGTTGGGGTTATCCAACTAGCTGGGATTCTGAAAATAGGAGAACTACATGAGGAGTGGGCAATAATCTATGACAATCTATACCTCTTTTGCTTTTATACTCCACCAGAGTTGGAAATAGTCCAACTGTGGCACAATAATTTTGTCCAATCAGTGTTTTTAAAAAGCTTATTCTTCACATCTTTAACTTGAGGTTAACTTGAAACAGTTCCTGCTCCTCTTCCCAATCCAACTTCAAAATTACTCTGACTGAATTAGTGGAATTCAGAGGGTAAAAAATAAAATAGGTTGCTGCTGATAATAATAACAATAATAATAATAATAATAATAATAATAATAATAATAATAATAATGAAAATAATGAAAAAAGAAACTGAAAGCTTTATTTTGGCAGCTCAAGAACAAGCCCTAGGCACAAACTGTATAAAGGCAAAAATTCAACATGTTACCACCAACAGCAAATGCCGCCTCTGCAATGAGAAAGATGAGACAGTCGACCACCTAATCAGTGGGTGCAGCAAAATTTCACAAACTGACTACCTACAACGCCATGACCGTGTTGCTAAAATCATTCACTGGAAATTGTGCCAGAAATTTGGATTTGAGTACAGCAAAAACCACTGGGAACATCAGGTTGAGAAAGTTTTAGAGAATGAGAAACTCAAGATCTTGTGGGACTTTAGGATTCAGACTGACAGGCACTTGGTCCACAACACACCTGACATAACAATAGTTGAAAAGAAAAAAGTATGGTTCATTGACATTGCAATACCTGGTGATGCACGAATTGAAGATAAGCAGCAAGAAAAAATCACAAAGTACCGGGACTTACAAATTGAAGTTGAGCGACTGTGGAAAAAGAAATCGTGTGTTGTCCCGATTGTAATTGGAGCCCTCGGAGCAATACCCAAAGGGCTACCCCGCTATTTAGAAATTCTAAATTTGCCGGACTTGAACATTTTGACTCTACAAAAAACCACCTTACTTGGAACAGCTTACATCCTCCGACGATACCTTAACAGTTCCTAGGTCCTTGGTTAGGACTCGAGCTGCTGAGCTATTAACCAGCCTCAAAGGCTGTGAATCTCACTAAAGATTAACCAATAAATAATAATAATAATAATAATAATAATAATAATAATAATAATAATAATAATAATAATAGATATTAAAGGTCAAAGAGGTGCATTATGCTCTACTGTTTGATTACAGTTGTATCTTAAGGAATATTTGCCAATATTCTTGGTTAGAAATGTTCCAGTATGATGCCAACCCCTTTTCTATTATCCCTTAATAGAGAAAAATAGTTGTAGTGGACAGTAGATGAATAAATCACAGCACACATTTGGTTTAATTAAACTGTGGCCACAATTTATTTAACTATCTGAATAAAATTCATCATTATCATGGACTTTAAAGGAGAATAGCCTTCTGAGCCACTACCTAACAGCATTGATCCACATGCATATACTCAGCCATCAGATAAGTACAACTTGTATGGAAAGCAAAGCTGGGAGTCATCTTTTCTTTTGATAAAAGCCACAAAACCTTTATATATTTTGAATTTAATTTTCCTTCAAGTAAGTTTTCAGACATTGATAAATACATACTGAGTAAAATAATATGATATGCAAGTGGTCTTGGTCATCAATTTTATTTTGCGCTCAAGTTAGTACTCTGTTTTTAGTGTGAACAACTGCTTTACTTCTCATGGAATTAGATATATATTGTCAAAGGTATATTTAATATCAACAAACTATGAGTATTTAATTTAAATTAGAGCTTGTCAACCCTTAGAACTGGCAAGCAAATTTATTGGTTTGAGGTAAAAGGGAAGTTCTTTATTTTATATCGTTATAAAAGATTTAATCTATTAATTCCTACTATGCTTCTACAAAGGCCATTATATTAGGAGATTTAACAGTAAGTTAAGTCTCCCCAAGTGATTTAGTGAATACAATGATATAAAAAATGAATTTTTGAAATGCTGGTTTTATTTTGGTTTGTTTCTTGAAAGAAGTTTAGTTCATAGAAAATATGTAAATATGTTTTAAAAAACAGAAAATCTAAAACTAAGTTCTGAAGCCTGAAATGCACAAAATGACTAGATGAATTAAGAAATAGCACGTCCTTTACATATTCTGCAAATGGTTACTACATAAGTTTGTGTTTTGTCCATATCCATTTTGGGGGAACTTACCACCACCTAGGATTTCTTTGACATGAACGTATATGCTCATGAATCCGGATGTACCATATGTATAATTTCCTACCAGAAATTATAATTTGCATTGGAAATGTTTTAATGGGAGATGGTCCAGATAAAAGGATATAATCCCGAGAAAGTCTAAACAAAACCAATGGAAATCAACACCTAGCTACTAATTGATTGGAATAGAAATTATGGCTGTCTAGATTAATGAGAAAAGACTGGAAGTTGAAATAGGGAGCTTCAGTATTTGCCACTCCTTATATTATATTTGGCACAGCTAGGTGTATGTATTATCAATCTAAATCCAGTTTCTGTCATGCTAAAAGTATTAACTTATACAAATGCTTTGCAAAGTATTAAAAACTTTGTTTAATTTCTGTTTAAACTGTGTTTAATTTCACTTAATATTCTCATTTTGTAATAATCCTTTGTATGTTCCCATCCATTATTCAAGTCCATGTTAATGGTAAGTCTATACCAGTAAATCTGTGAGTCACAGGGCCACAGTTTGGGGAAATTGGGTGATATATGTATGTGTGTGTGTATTCACCAAAATAAATACATAAGTTTATGTTTATGTGCATGCAGAAATAGAAATATACACAAATGCCTAAATACATTTCTATTATTTTTATTAACCATTAAGACTATTATTGAATTCTTAATAATATATGAATTATTGTTGCAGCTACCTTAATATCTGTAAATTGCCTAAGTCCATAAAGGCTGAAATGGTAAATCAATAAATCCATAAATAAATAGCTCCTAAATTTCTTTTTTAGGTATATTTCCCATTACCCAATAGAAAAAACTATTGGTCTTTCTAGTTAAGGCTAATGGGATGTAAACTACAGTTATATGTTTCCCATTCTTGGATTCAGTTATTTTGATTTTGAATAGGGATATGTTTGGATTTTTTTCAGGAACCCACCCTCCCCTCCCCAGGATTTGGAGGTCTTCTAGTCCAACCCTCTGCGCAAATGGGAGACAATATAACATTTCAGACAAGTGGTTGTCCAATCTTTTCTTAAAAACCTCCAGTGATGGTGCACCCATAACTTCAGCAAGCTGTTCCATTGATTAACTGTTCTAACTGTCAGGAAATTTCTCCTTAGTTCTAACTTATATCTAAGCCAAAATCTGTTTAGACCTGATATTACCTGATTAAGATTTCATTTTGAGCCATTTATACAAAAAATATAATAATGAAGACTACATTACCACTCTCCTTTTTTTGTTGAGATTTTTTTTTAAAAAAATACAAATCAAGCTTATTTATTTATAGTTTTTCACAAGTATTTAAAGTACCTTATGTATTATTGCTCAGTAATTATTTTAACATGCTTTGCATGATTAGTTCTGTATTATGGGTGAGACTACCACTCAGTAAATAGTTATTTAATATCCATTTAAACATTAACCCATAATTTCCAGACAACTCGTATCTGATGCTCTTTCACTGTTCTGCTACAGCTGGTCTCTATTTTTATATTAATTACATTCTCATCTACTTGGGAATTCTTTTTAGTAAGCAAACATATAAGAAAAGTATTTTCAGTATTGTTAATATTAAGCCCCTTAATATTAGAAGCCCCAGAAGCCCCTTCCTAGATGACAAAAACAAAATAGCTGACTTTGATATTCTTTAAGAAAAAAATATTTATGGCTGGATTAGTCACTAGTTACATAAAACAGATCACATGTGGAGAAAAGATGATACATTCCAATGATATGTGGGCCACCAAGTTGAACATATGTGGAAGATTCAACTGGATTCCTTCCTTCTCTTCTTTTCTAAATAGTGTAATAGAACAAGGCAGAAGGCCATGAGAATCGCTATTTTTTATGCAGCCTTTTGGGGCCAGATAATTTTCTAATTTAATAATTTCAAACCTGATCATACTAGCGATAATGGATTAAATATTTAATACCAAAGTGTTAAATGAGCATCTTCAGCTTTGGTATATGTCAGTTACAAAAGGTATAAAAAATGTCATTCTGGCATTGCTTGAATCCAGGTAAATTCATTCTCAACATAGGCATATTTATTTCAGCCTATTCTAAGTAAACTTGTAGAAAGCTTACCCTAGATTATTACTATTATGGAGAAAGCCTATCCATGTGGCTGCTAGGAGTTAAGAACAACTTGATGTCACATAATCCAACGATCACTCTATGTAATCACTCACAGAGCATAACTATTGTGATACAAGGACTCAGTAAATGACTCTGAAGCCCGTGGGAGTGAGACCTCCTAATGTGTTTCACTAAGTTTGAAAAGGAAGCAATGAAGGTAAGCTATAACCTATAACAGGGGCAAGAGTAGTCAAGACAAGTCTCTGTAGGAATTAATAGAAAGCAATCCTCCCAGAGAAAGTACTTCAAAATCAAACTTGGAAGATGGATAAGCCAATCACTTCTTCATAATTGCCAAGGAAACTCTATGCTTATGACTGTAACATTCAGGGGAGTTTGGGTGTCAGATGGAAAGATCTCCAGTTGGGAAGACATTGAGCCGAGGTGGCGCAGTGGTTAGAATACAGTACTGCAGCTTCTTCAGCTGACTGCTAGTTCAGCAGATCAGTGGATCAAATCTCACCGGCTCAAGGTTGACTCAGCCTTCCATCCTTCCAAGGTGGGTAAAATGAGGACCCAGATTGTTGGGGGCAATATGCTATTTAGTATACTGTCTTTGGTGTAAGCTGCCCAGAGTCCTCGGAGAGTGGGCGGCATAGAAATATGACTAATAAAAAAAATAAATAATTTCTTTGGTTATTGGGAAGAGTGAACGATATAGCCAGATAAAAGCAGAAAGGAAATCTAATCACCAATGGGATCACTACTGAAACACGAATTGTATTAAAGGCATTAAACAAGAAAATATCAAAATGGAAATGAAGTGGATGTTTTAGGAACATATTATCAAGTGAACTGGAATGGGCCATTTTAAATATTACATGATAAAGAAAAGTGGTAGTGATATTTTGCTATAATCCAATAAATGACAAGATTAGTAGATATCCAATGGATATTAATATTGACAAGTTTGTGTAACTACTACAGATACAATGGTGAAGGACCCTGATGAACTCTATGGTAAAGTGTATGAGATGAGTACTACAAAATCTGGAAAAAATGTACAACTAAAAGTTAGGAAAATAGAAGAACCTGGAATTACAAGTAGAGTTGGATTAAAAAAATAAAATAATGCTGGAAATAACTTTATTAAGCATTTTGTGGTTGTTCATCTGCTTCAGGTAACATAAATGAACATTTTAAACTTGGTCATCACTGGATGAATAACACTGGAATCAAATTAACTATATAACAGAAAACCAAAGATGTGCAATTCAATCAGCCAAGACATTTCTTGGTACAATTTGTGGAGCTGAACATGGTTTACTAGTGTTAAATATACAATATAATTAGACTTTAGAGTTTAAACTTTAATTAGTTTAAAAGAGAGTGGGTATTATCAGAATACCTAATGAATGGTGTGGAAGAAATTTGGTTAGAATATAAGATTAGTGAATGAAAAGATTTGGTAAAGTTAATTTATACAAAAGAGATCTTGAGAAATTATGGGAAGACAAGCAATACTAGACAACAATACTGTCTAGAGTAATCAGGATAGGCAGCATACAGTAGGTTTAAACAAACAAACAGCAGGAAAAAGCTGGATTTCAAAAAAATCCAAATGGTTTTCAGAACACATCTGGAATATGATTATAAATCACTCCCTGCAATTTATAAATTATTCCCTGATTTCTATCCAGACAACTGATGTACCACACTCAAAACAACCCAACAGCTTTTCATGGTCTAGAAGAAGATAGAAACAAAACAATTTGCAGAAACATATAATAGTCGGAAAACCCCGAGCAGAAGTCAAGATGATAAGCTTTTATCTGTATAGTCACTTGAGGATGGGCCAACCTAATGAGCGTAAGTTAGTAAACACTTGAAATTAGAATTTAAGAGATCTAAAATCCAACATTTTCCAATTATAGTATAAATCAATAGTATAATATAAAAAGCAGAATAATTTAAAGAAATGCTTTTATAGGCACTTACTTTATATGAACAAAAAATTAGAACATATTTCTATATTAATGCATATGGTTAGGAGATTGATATGAATATTACTAATATGAAACACTTCCCTAACTCTATTAAAGCAATAACAGATAACACATAAAGAAATTTGATTATCTGGCATAAGAATTGTTTATTTTTTAAAAAATACTCATTATGGAAAGGTTAGTATTGTATTTCATTCATTCATTCATTCATTCATTCATTCATTCATTCATTCAATCAATCAATAAGGCTATTTGATCTTGTGACTTTGGAGATGTACAATAGTAAAACAATTTAAAAATATAAACAAAATAATAATAAGTATCCAAAACAAAACAACAACAACAAAACAAAAAGACCCACACAAATCTCCAACAACTGCCACATAGCATACAACAGGCTTGCTATCCACTCTAGCTGAAGTCATGGAGATGAAAGCCAGGTTTTAAGGACTCTTTTAAAGAAGGACACAGTGGAAGGCCAAATGAATCTCTTGGAATATTGTTCCAGATGACAGTCCAGTTGTCCAAAAGTCATACATGCATACATGCATACATGCATACATATAAACACACACACACACACACACACACACACACTGAAATAGAAAAGACAAGCTTTCTGAGTCCTACTGATAACTAAGTTTAATGAATGGGACTTGGAGCAGGCCATCTCTGCCTGCTTGTACAAAACAGGGAGAGCTATGAAACAGCCAGTCCTTCAGCTACCAGGCACCATAAAGGATATTAAAGATAATAACCAGTACCTGGAAGCCTGCGAAACTCAGAAAGCATATATGTGTTGACTGGTTTTCAAAAGCAGCCCCACATAAAGCACATTGCAATAATCTACACACAAACTGATCAAAGGACTGGCCAAAGGACTTGCCAGGCTAAATAAAGGCCCAACTGGTAAACAACATATATTTATGCAAAAGCCTGGTTACAGTAATCACTTTCTCCTTGAAAAGGAGCTCTGCCAAATTGCACACTAGTTCTGAAGGCAGAAGCATAGGTTTGTTCAGGAATATCACTGGTCCTGGGAAATCCAAATAATCACAGGACTTCTCAGAGCTCTTCTTGAGTCTGTTCTTCCCATCTAGGCCCCCCCAAAGCCTCCAGACATTAGAAAAAGATCTTGACACAATCACTCAGTTAGCCTAGGTCTGTGGGTACAATTGGGTATTGTCAATGTACTCATGGTACCCAATGCCAAATGAACATATGACCCTAACAATGTAGGTGTCATGAAGGTGTCAAACAGGCGAGGCAAGAGTATTGAGCCCTAGGCATTCTACAAATTAAACACTTTGCGATCTACCTGTTCTCTGCTACCAACACCAATTGGACTTGACTGCAGAGAACAGAGAGTTACTGCAACACTGTAAACACTGCCCACCCAATCCCCACAAATGATGCAGAACGCTACTATGATCAATGGCATTGAAAACTAATGGGAGACCATGGAGAACCAGGAGGTTGCACTACTCTCATTCTTCTACATTAGACATCATTAACAAATGGAACAAATGTTGTCTCAATATTACAGTATATACTGGTCTGAAGCCTGACTGGAAAGGCTCTAGATCACAGGTGTCAAATTGGCGGCATGCGGGCTGGATGCATCACACAGGCCATGCCCACCCCAGCTCCACAAATGGGAAAAACATCACAAAATGTCACGTGACGCCAATGTGTTGCTGTGAGTTTGACACCCGTGGTCTAGATATTCAAGTTTCTTCTGAAGCACCCTGAAACTGGAATCCAACCAACTTCTCAACAACCTTTAGAAACTGGACCAAATTGTTCAAAACCATTTGGCTTAGCATTGGCTAAACCACCTTGTAGATGACCTTTACCAATGAGGAGAAGAATGGATAATAAACAGGTGATTGAGTTAGTAGATTTCAGGATGCTGTCCTCCTTAGGAATTACATGCTTAAAGCAGCTAATCACATAAGACCTTGCCTCTGATATTTTCACAAGATTTGCCTAGTCAAAATCTATTCCATGTGAAACTGAATTATTCTATCTGCCAGATGCCTAGAATATTTCTCGTGACTTGGCAGATGATCCTGTGGTTTTTCCCTCCTCAACAATTAAAAGTTACTTTTAAAAAGGGCAGCTCAATGACTGTCTGTGGATATAATAAGAGTGGAAAAATACCTATGTAACATCTAATATGATCTGTTGTTGTGTTTGGTTGGATTCACATCTCATCCTCCCCCATCTGCACTCTAGGGGTCTTTTCTGGCATTTCATTTTCTGAAGTTGCTCAGAAAACCAAGGAGCACCTCAGGATCAACCCACAGAGAAACCCTGTAGGAACCATCTAATCCAAAGCCCCTCCAGGCAGGCATCAAAGCTTCTTCTGAACTTGTCATTAGATCATTGGAAAAGCCCAGCTAGTTTTGTAAGTGCTAAACCTTCAGCACTCATATGGGAGGTCTGGACATACATCCAACTCTGAGAAGGGACTCAAGAATCAGCAGAGCTAAATGAAGCCACTGGAAGAGCCACCTCAAGACCCTGTTGCTGATAGCCGTAAGAACTCATCCCACGAGTCTCCATTTTGGCTCCCATTTGTAATTTGTTTCCAGCTGCTGTTCTCTTGAAGCTGACCAGCACTGTTATCAGGTGACAAAAAACTTATTTGGTGTCTGATCACTCTTCCTTATAATACCATTTAAATAAATAAAAAATCAATCAATCACACCATATAAACTCAAACTTAACTCCAGACCTCCATAAATATAGTTATTATTCCACGACCTATTTTGGGTTATTACATCATAGCTAATTTGTATTGTAAATATTTAAGGGTATGTGATGACAGTCCTTAAATACTTTACCATCACCCAATATTAATTAATTGGCATTTCTAAAAATAGTAAAACATAAACGTACTTTTTTGAGTTCAAAAATGGTAAAAATGATTTGAAAATAGGTAGCTTCAGTAGGACTGTAACCACCTCTATAGATTCAGATAGCAATGAAGAACATTCAACTCCATAATTCTGGGTAGATTAAAAGTATATATTTGGATGACTTAAGAGTTTCTAGACCATATTCTACTGAGAATTAATTATTGCCTACAGAATTATATATTCAAAGTCAACAAATAATCCTACTGACCATCACTAAATTGAGGGGAAAAAAGATTAGTGTGAGGTTGTCATATATGCTGTTCTCTTTGTTCTTCAGTTTTGTGAACTGAACTTTCTATTGCAACTGGCTGCAATACCAAGATTTAGCTATATATATATTCTTTAAAATCAATTAAGCAGAGCTTTCTTTATTATTAAACATCTTAGTATATGCCATCATGCTAAAGGCTGATTTTAAATACAATTTTTAGAAAAAGTAATATGCATAATTTATATTTATATTAGATTTAAAAGGTACTCACCAACTTTTTTAGCATTATATTTTTTTGCTTTCATCTTATGTGCTCTTTTTAGCATCAGCTGTGCAGTAGAAATGTCTTTAAAACCCCTAGAGAAGAAACAGTTATTCTCCACATGCAAACATAGATGTTTGTTTAATAAGCATGCAGGCTAGTAACTTCTGGATGCTAGCAGCAGCCCTTTTGCAACACTGAATTTGGCTCTGGGAGGTCTTTTGATCTTTTCAAGGAAGCGTAAGGCCAGAAGACATGCAGAGAAAATGTTAAATATGCAGGAAAAAAGTTCATGTGACTCTTTGGGTTCCATATATTTCTCCTATCCAATTCTAAAACAAAATATATGATTTTGCTGCATATATTACAGTGCAACCTATAGAACATATTTTTGATTTTATGGGTATTCAAAACATATTTTATAATCATAGAGCTCAGAACTATATACATATGTCCTAACAATATGGTTACCATTAGGAATGCTGATGAAAGAATACCTAATGCTCTAGCTATCATTTATGAAGAAGGTACACAATATTGCTGAGCAGAATAGCAGAATTATTTTATATCATAATGTCAACATGTGCAAAACTGTCATCTAAATATACTATATACTTTCAACCCACCATTTATGGTTAAAAACTAGTCATGACCTAGGTTGGGCATGCTACAGGTGCTGTCAGCCATGGAATGTTGGCTAGTGGGAACAAGGAAATGTGTCTTCTCTGCTGTAGCTCCTCTCCTCTGGCATATTCTCTCTTCTGGAATGGGACAACTTGCCACAGCCAACTTGCTGCAGCCAAACTTGCTAGAAGACAATTTGCCACGGGACAATTCAACAAGTATAATAGTTAAATTAATTTTGGTGGAACCATGGCCAATAATAAAATAAAGAAAGTCAATCCAGAAATATAAGAATTACAATAATGTTGACAAAAACATGGCCACCAATAATAAAAGTACTGAATTAAATGATTAATAAAGCATTGAATTGTCCTGAGGTGAGCTGGCCTGTGGTGAATTGGCCATGGTGAGTTGACTGCAGCAAGTTGGCTGCAGCGACTTGTCCTAGACCCTCTCCCTTCAGGTATCAGGATGACCCTGAGCCTGTTGGCTTTTTGCATTGTGTGCCTATGACCCCAATGTCTTAAGGGTCCCATTTCCTGGCTGTATTAATATTCAGGGTAACAGATTTACTTGGTGCCATGTATATTTATTTGTACTATTTTAATTATTTTAATTGTTTTTAAATTATGTTTATGTTTTATGATGTATGCCACCCAGAATCATTTTGTTGAAATGGACAGCTATAAAAATAAAATGAATAAATAAAACAAATTTAAAAGAAAATAATGACCCAAACATACCATTCTTCTGAAATTTTTTCCTCCTTTTCAGATCGTAATGATAACTTTTCGGAGGACTTTGCCTCAGAAAGCTGTGAGGCAGTGTTTCTTCCTGACCTAAGGAGAGCAAGAGCAAGATGCTAAAAAACTAGTCCAACAAGATTTAAATCTCTGCAGCTTTTGCTGTGCTATAAATTCCCATTATCTTCTGAAGTTAAGAAATAAAATCTAAGCTCCAGGAAAGCTTTATGCTGAAGAATAATAGAAGTTAGAGATTTATATAAAATATTTATATTTGTACTTCAAACATATCTCAAGATTTTTTTTTACAAAGAAATATAGGGTATAGTAAAGCTTTCTTTATGTTAGATATTTTTCTTTTAAACTCTATATAATTTTTATTGTCTTAAAATTTTAGGATTTGAGAAATTAGTACTGTTATGCTTTTCTTTAAATGCATAAAGGATGGCTTTAAAAGTCAACTGCTTAGCTTGAAAAGTTAAAATTCCGAATTTGGTGTGTGCCATTTTAGTTATGAACACATGTGCTTTTAATTATTTGCAGGAATTAGAATAGCAAAGCATCTAGATGTTTTCAATTATTTGTCCAGTGTTCATCTTGGGTATTGTCAGTATGCAAATAACCACAAAGAGCAACAAATAAAGCAATTTATTTGACTTACCGGTTGCTAACATCGCTGTTTTCTGATAATGTTGTCATTTTCCTAAGCTGCCACATTTTATGGGGAGGTGATTTTAAATGAAATGAGCTGTCCTCACTTCCTGTTGATTTGTTGCACTTGTAAAGAGAGAATTTTTTAAAATCAATAATTACCTCACTTTTGCCTGAACATGAAATATGAAAGAAGGGCTGAATTATGTACCACTTTCATTTACTGAAATTTTTATAAGCTGCTTCTTTAGGGCCAAGATAGTCTACAAATAAAATAATAACTAAAGAAAATACTAATATCAAAAAAACCACAATAGAGGAAAAAGATGAAGCTTCAACTAGTTCTAAGAATGAAACCAGTGCCAACACAGGCAATTTCAAGTCAATCAAAACTTAAGTAACTCAGTCAGTTGAAACAGAAACTGAAATAAAAGTAGCAATACTCTTGAGTTGTGACATTGAGTGAATGGAGGCAATCACTAACACTTGCCTTGGGGCAATTCCTATTTAAGGTCTGCTTCTAAAAATTGAGCTTGCACTGTTGGAATAGATAGTAAGCCTAATGGGGAATATAATTAAGAGGAGGCCTCTAAAATATGCAGTCTCATAGAGAAAAAAGATTCTCAACAGGGAAGTAGGATTTTTAATTTGGTACGGAAATGCACAGCCAGCCAGATCAAATTATGTATCATAGTCAAAATACTTATATATCAGTCATTAGATTTTTTTCATTAGCTGAAACTTCCAGGTTACATTCAAAGTAATCTCATAGTGTAACTTACAGTATTTCCATAACACATTGTTCTTATGTGGTAGGGTTTCTTTATCTGGATTTAATAATTAATGCAGCCTGCTATATAATTTTTTGGTTTGTATGGAATATTTCTTCACCTATAAATTATACTTTTAGGAATATGTAGCACTGTTGAATAAAGTTTTCGCAAGATTTGCAAGACATTGCATAATGTACATGGAAGACAAGGCAAGTAAGTACACTAAAGTGCATGGAATAAGAATAGGATGTTTTTGTTTACTATTCTCTTAGGACCTGACATAAAGTAAGTTATGTGTAGAGAGAACCCTGTGAAGTCAGAGGCTTGAGGTTTTTATAACAGCTGCATCTTGCAAAGACAGGATGCATTTTAAATTTTTAATGAAACAATGGCCTCTGTAGCAGTAGAAGCAGCCCAACTGAAAACTTCAAAGAAACATCCGGCATTGTGGAACATTCTCCTATACCCATAGTCTCTTTTGTTGGATCACAGCCACAGACTTTAACAGGATCCAGTCATTTTACCATAAGCTGGAATGCACTAAATTTTCTCAATATACCTATGGTGTGAGCAGATTTAAACCTCAGTTTACACTGCTGCTAGATCATGAATTTAATTTTTAAACATATTTGCAGTATTTTTTCATTCCAGCTTATGGTACATTTACTGGGATAGGGGTCACACTTAAAATCAATGAATTCACTCAAGGGCATGGGTTTAGAAAAGGATGCAAATCTTAACTACTTTCATAAGAGGAAAATTAATGGATATGAAGCACTACTCTCTGCAGCTTATGATCATTCTCTTACTACTGGAAGGAATACACTACACATATAGTTAAGATACACTTTAGAAAATATAATGAATGTTTACACTTCAGTTTATCAAGTAACTAACAAATATTACAGTTCAACGATTTTTAGATATTCTGAAAACCTTCAGCTGTTGCTATATAATGTATACTTCAGTCTTTTTTAAAAGCACTTTGTCAACTAGCCATTTTTAATCCACTGCCAAATGTGCAGCTGAGACATATCATTTTTTGTTTTGCTACTGTGAAGTAAAGTGTTGAAAGAAATCCAAAATAAAGGGGGGGAAATTAAGCAAATCAAAGAAAAGCTACATGAAAAATTATATCTGGGGATGAGGAGGAAGTTACAGACTTCTAAAAGTAATTATGTTTCTTCAGTCAATAAATTGTGGTATTAATCATACCAAGTGTAGCACGTTTCTAAAGGAATGAACAAAGGCCAAAGACGAATAAAGTTTCCATGACATGTTACCTTTGGCGAGGGCAACTGGTCTGAGCAAAGCACTGTTTGTGAAAGGAAGCAGTTGGAATCCAAGGCTGGCCATTCTTTCTCAATGACAGCCTGGTTTAAAAAAAAAGGCAGTGAATGCAAGGACAATATAAAGTCATTTTGATAACTTCAATAAAGTAACATTTTAACTATGTTGCATGAGTTTTCCAGTATTCCTGGATCATATATTAGAATTGTCACCCATCATGCAGCCAAACAATAAGAAGCGATAAGGAATAGTTTTGGATTAATGATATACTTAAAAACTTACTGTTGATTAATAGTAACACTAATAGAGATAGGTTTTAAATTATTTTTCATTCATATTTAGCTCCAGATATTGCCAGGGACTGGATTTAACTCAGAAAATTATCTCCTGCATGTTATAGGTGTTTTTATGTAAAATTGCACAATTGAATTTTGTGAAAGTTAGAATTACACAGGAAAACCGAAAGTACAGGATTCTTATGGAAGTATTGTCTGGAGAATTAATTAATTAGTTAGTTAGTTTGTCTCAAGAATGTACACAGCTGCCAAACTTGAACACTGCAATTGTGGAAGGCATATATTAAAACAAAGAACAAAACAAAACAAGATACAGTCTCAATTAATATTGAACAGACATTCCTAGGCAAATAGAGGCCCACCTTTCTACCTTTCTCTGAACAGAAACTCAAATCATTGTGGCCCCATGGCCAAGAAAAAAATCAGGTTTTAGTATTTGTTTCCTGAGGCAACTGTTAATTTTTGAAATTAAAATTTGCTTTCAAAATTTATAAGTTGAAAATTACAGCTGTGAAATATCACAATGATTGACTTTTGAGACTATTTACATTAAAATAATTCCAATTGTGTTCCCTGAAGTACATATACTTTCTTCTTTTCTCCATTTTCAGTTGAAACCAAAGAAGTACATAATAAGTTACAGTTCCATCTATTACCTTTGCTATACCTTTGAAATTGTAATCTCAAAAGAAGGCACACTGGAGACAAGTAATATGTTTGTAATAATGTTTGTTTACAACATAAAAGCTGAGCAACTATTATCAAAGCATAGAAGCAAACACATCCAGTCAAGCAATGCCTCCCAAATCAGTCACTCAAATCAGAAACCTATAAATCAGAATGTTTAGGGCACTCTGACAAAGTACAGCAAGACTTTAAAAAATTATTGAAAGTGGTGGTGCTGAAACAGCATAGTATAGTAATTTAAATTTTTCCATCTGCCCAGGATTTCCACATAGATACTCACTGTATGGAAAGGGCTCCTGGCAATTTCAGAAAAGAATAAATTTGTCCACAGTTTAGGTGAAAAGATCCTCTAGATAGGAATATTCTTTAGCCAGTAGCCTAATTAATAATAAAAGTATAAAAGATGCAGAACGAAATTAACACCACCACTTTGTTGACATCAGATGGTAGTGCTAGTGGTGATTGAGTTCATAAATTAAGCAGATTTAGGTGTACTTAATATTGAATGGGCCATAATCAGAATTCTAGGGCTCTTGACTGGTTGGGAAAGTTGAAAAATATTCTGGCAAGCCACTTTTGTATAATTGCTAATCACATGAAAGTGTCTGTAAAGTAATCAGAGGTCAGCCTCAGAGAATGTCATTTTGCTAACCTAGTTTATTGGTTAGTTCTAATGACAAGGTAACCCTTGAAAAGTTATTCTGGGCACTCAGATGATCTCTCTGAGCCAAAGTCTTTTCCCTAAAGACTTCTCACTCTCTTATCTGCAACTGAATTTGGGTCAGGTTTATAATCTTTCTCATGCTGGGAGAAAGGCTTCCATGTTGTTACTGTTTTCCTTTTTTCGCCAATCTTTTCCTAATTTCCTTTTTTTCCCCCTAATAAAGACAGCCAGAAGATCAAAATAACAACCAGAACAACCAGAACAAAACCCAGAAACAACAACAACTCAACTCCTTGTTTGGTTTTATCAACTTTTAAGTTGCTTTCTTGGCACAGAAAATATAACATTTTTAAACATTTGCTAACTAAAGGACTTATAATCAAAAGTTATATCCCATTACCTACTTACTTCATTAAACACAAATTCGTCCACATTAATTTCTTTATAGTCATCCTCAACTTCATCAGTTTTAACAGCTGCCAAAGCACTGGCTAGTTTCTTTCTCAAACGGAACCCTTTCCAAAGTGCCTAAAGAAAAATGTAAAGCATGCTATATGAAGCCATAGATCAAGTCCACATCCAGATTCTCTACGTTATCCCATTAGAAAGATAAAACATTTTAGACTCTCTTTTTTTTTTTGCCTAGCAATAGCTCAATGATCTGTTTTTTGAACTTTATGTGACACTTAAAACTAGAAGACAAATTAAATATCAGCATATGCCTAGAGCTCAGAACACTCTGGAGGTTTGATTCAAGCAAGCAGAATGGAATCCTAAACTCCTTCAACTACAAACTAAGGTCAACTAATTAATTATTTGACAATTCCTTCAGGACCTACAATAAGTGCAGAAAAATGTGTGTGTGAGTGTGTGTATATGTGTATTCATTCCACTGAAAAATAAAATACAACAAAGCCAATGAGGAGGTGAAATCTTGAATAATGATTTACAGTAAACATCCCATAAATGTATGCATTAATTTTATTACTTTTTTTAAATACAGTTAAATAATTTCTGCCACTTTTCAATACTTTTCAAATAAACTTCCCAATAAAATGTTTTAAAATCTCCAATACATTTAAACATTTCTGCAAATATTTATTTTTAATAACTCCCCCCGAGATATGTACACACAATTTAATCATTTGCTTTCTAGTGTAAAGCTCTGAGAGGCTACATTTGAGAATATTTCAAACCCAATAAATTGGGAAATTAAATTAAATTAAAAATGAAACACTGAATTTGTAATTCTGCTGTTCTTGTCACTGACAGAACTGGCTTTGCCAGTTAGAATTGCTCCTTCAAATAACCAATGAGGTTTGGTTATATATAATAATGGATTTATATTGTATGATTAGTTAAGATAATTTGCGGTCTGTTTCAACAATGATAAAAGAAGAGTTTGTACACTTTAAAGATTAACATTAGCAAAATGACTCAAGATTCTGGTTTGTGCATATCACTGTGAGTGATGCTTGCTCTTATGCTCAAGTAACCCATAAGGAATCACTCAAAAGAGACTTGAGTTTTACAAGCCAATTACTTGTATTACTGAAAGACCACAAGCGGACTGTGGTCTTTCAGTAAGTTTCTTTCCTGAAAGTTCAAGAGGACTTTCCAGAATGATTTAAGGTAAATGCAACTTTATATTTCAGTTTGCATGAATTCAACAGCTAATTTCTATTTCTTTGAAAAAGTACCTTTAAATCCATTTAGCTATCTGAGTTCTCAAAAAGGAGGTGAGAGGGCACGTGTTACCAACCTTAGCTCACTAACCTGAAGTATAGTAGCAGCTTTATGCCTATCCAAAAAATGATTATTATTTTTTCCACAGCTGACAATCTTTCTTCTGAGGCAGTAGCTCCGCCAAGCAGACTGGATTACAGTTGCTGCCAGATGTAGCCTTGTATAAAAATTGATCTCTTTACGAACTCTATAACCTCGCCAACATGACTGGATAATTATGGCTGCTGAGCTATAAATAAAATTAAAAAAAACATTACTTTAAACATATAGGCTGTGCCAATAATTGTACTGTATACTGCTGGGTTTTTTTTAGCGTGGGATACTATTTATGGACCAAATAAAGAAGATTAGATCTAACAAATATAAATGCGCCTTTACTGGAAACCAAGGACAAGTTGAGCCCTGGAAAAAAGCCCAATTTAGTCTTTTCCCCATGTACACTTTGTGGTGAAAAAATCGTCTCTATCATGAGAGAGAAGACTATTGAATGCAAGGAAGCTTTAATATTAGAGAATTAATATTAGAGAATTAATCTTCATATCTGTTAAATTTATTTAACAGCAAATATGAAATGTCAGAATTGGAAGATAGGACACTTAGAATCAGAATTCAAATCAGAACCAGAAATTATTAGTATTTGAACAATAATTTCCGATTCTAACTGTCATTAGAACTGGTAGTTTTAGTGTTAACTAGTGTTAATATTAAAAGCAAGGTAATGGCAACCAGCATGCTTAATGATCTCACAGCTGACATCAAAGTAATGAAGGTTAGTTTGGATACTTGGCTCAAGAACAAATAAAAATGGAAGTATATCAGTGAGGTAATCAGGAAAACAATTATATGGAGAAGAAGAAATGTAGATAATTTCTATGAAAATAACAATCAGGCTATTCAAAGCATTATTATTTTTTTTCAGTGGAAATGTCCAGGTGTGAAAGAATCAGAGAGGTAAGACAGATGACTCTGAATTATAGATATGGAGACGGTTGTTATGGATACTATGAATTGCAAGAAGAATGAATCAATTGATCTTGAAAGACCAACTCTCCCTTGAGGCAACAAGGAAACATTCATCTGATGTAAATGAATGACAAGACTAGAAATACTATTCTAGTAGAAAAGAAGTGAAGATATCGAATAAGATGGATGGGTGGAGTGAAGAAAATATTGTAATATCTGTGGAAGAATGACAATTATTATTTGGGAAAGATTCAAATGGCAGCCTTTACCTGCGCAGCCGCCAGGAATCAACCTGAGTTGATAGGATATTTTTTACAGCTTGTTCAGTCATAGAAATCCAGAAAAAATTAATACATAGGATGATTTGTTTTTAATACTAGTATCAGAAAAAAGTACATTTCTCTCACTATTGGCCTGAAGCTCATTTCTGTTCCAAATGCAGAAGCTGAGCATATACTTTTGCATCACTCAGTAAAAAGCATTTGTAATAACCTGCTGCTTCAATATCAATAAGAACATGTATAGAATGTACTCACTGAACCTGAAAAATCCTGAAAAGGCCAATCTTTACATTTCACAGTTTACAGCAGCATAAAATGCAACAAGGTATTCAAATGCAACTCAGGGTCTCTGATCTGATCATTTTCTTCTGTGCCTCCAAGTCAATGTTAACTAGATCCTGCAGTTTACATGACAACATTTTTTGGAAAGGGTTTCCTCTCGCCATCCTCCTAGGGATGAGAGAAATAACAAACTCACCTAGCTGACTTTTGTATCTAAGAGAGGACTAAAACTTATGCTTTCTATTCTGATGCCTTAACCATTGCACCAAAGATTTTCTTTGTTCAGCAGTAAACTATAAGGCAAGAAAGCAAGTGAAAGCAGTTCATAAGGTTTAAAGGTTAGGACATCTCTGACTGCAGATCTGTGCCCTATTCATCCCAGATGAGTTGAGTGGCCAACTAGAAAATATTTTCAAGAATTCCTGTTAAAAAAATGTACCAGAATATTTTCTGTGTTACCTATAAAGTAGAATCCAGGGGTGATCTTCAGGGGTATATAAGCTTAGACCAGGAGACAGCAAAATACCACTTTTTCACTGATCAGGAGGATTTGTTTGATCTGAATTAAATAAGAGTTTGTCTCCTTTATGGCTGATAACAGATTGTATTTTAAAATTTAAACATCTTCCTTGATTTTTAACCCTGGAGTGTTTTCGCTATTGGCGAAATAGGTTTATGTACTAGGGGAAAAAAAAGTAGACTAGTATATATTTTTCTCAAAATTAGTTCTCTATTTTGGTAGAACTATTTTGTATGCAATGTTCACTCATAAAAACTATCAGAAAGCCTTAGATATTATAACTATCAGATTAGTTTTTAATGTGCAGTCAGGTGCAAATATTTAATTATGGAAACAAACCTTACATTCCAGGAGCACTTGTACGATATTGAATTCAAGTATGAAAAAGTTACATTATCTGATTGGAAGTCATGCCTGAAACATGCCTGAACAACTAAGTAAGTGAGCTTCAAATCTTGGCTAAGTGTATCCATTTCTTCCGATCCTCATTTGAAAAGATTTATTCATCTACAGAATGTTCAATTAAAATAAATAAATAAAGATGTGAAAGATTATTGGTAGTATTTCATGCATGCTGTCTCCCATTAAAACCTTGGCCTTCCTAGATGGATGAGAAAAAATTTCATTTGAAAATTTCGGAGTATTGCTGTACATCAGTATAGATATTAATGACATAAGTGGACCTAAATTCAGATTTAACATAAAGCAATTTGCATACATCAGCAATAATAAATTGGACCCTTTTCTTAATAAATCTTGAGAAATTGTCACATAATTTAAAAGGTGTTGTCAAAATATATCCAAAACATTTTACAATTGCTGTACAATTTTTCTGTTATAAACTACCACATAGAGCAAAAGAAAACATACAAAAATGTATTAATAGTTTTTCCACAACTATCAGATTATAGATTATAGCCTTGCCAACCCATCCCACACTATCCTGAAAACTTCTAAATTAATACCCATGAATTATCTTTGTCAGAAATGTTATTTCACCAATCAACTAGCTTAATTTCTGTAGTTTTATATCACCAGCAACTTTAGGAAGATAACGGATACAGTGAAACCACACAGCTCACCATTTTGGTATAGGCGTTACCAGGAATGCAACAAAGAGGGCAGTCACAGAGACAGGGAAAGCCCTTCAGGATGAGGAGCAGAAGAATGACTAATAACAGCATACAACAGTACTCATATTATGTTACTTAAATCTTCTCCAAAAAAATGCTTTATGAAAATTGATAACATTAGCACAAATTCGCCATAGATAGCTCATCTAAGAAGGATATGTATATATTTGCAAAAATGTTTTAAATAAAATACCAAATAAACAAGAGGTAATAACACTACAGAGAAATACTGAGAAACAGAAAATAAAGAGAAAATACTGAGAAAAACTTTTGTTTTTCTTGCCATCCTTGTAGCCAACAGTATAGAAGACAGTACTTTAAAATTGATAAATTCATTATCTGGCAGTTATATGAAAATAGGTCACTGAATCAATTATAAATCTACTGTCCTATAATACAGTATACTGTGGAGGTTGGAGTTGGAATGTGTTGCGCGGGTAAAATTCCTGAATATTGCTCAGTTTCATTAATTATATTTATTTCATATTTCATCTTAGAAAATGTCTCAACAATTCAAAATAATATTTCAGTCACTTATAAAGTTAATTTCATTCAGATGTCAAATTTATAAGAATCTAGGGCAAAATGAATGAGAAAGCAGTTGATTAGAGACTATTCTGTTTGCTAGAATACTTAGGGACAGAAGGAAGTAGTACTGAGATAGAAGAAGGAAACAGAAGAAAAAACAGAGAAAAATGATCTTAGAGACTCTTTAGGTTTTTGTGTATGCATGTATAAACTTCTCTTCCATTGGGAGCACCAGAAAAGCTACGTGGTTATGCTAGGAATAGCCTTTGGAACAGTCCTATACATCAATGTTTCTCAACCTTGGCAAGTTTAAGGCATGTGGACTTCAACTCCCAGAATTCCCCAGCCTGCTATACATCAAGAGATTCAGCTTCCTAAATGTTTCAAGGACAGGTGATTTGTTTATGCTAATAAGCTTTACAAAGGAATAATTTGCAATGCACTGCATAGCCTAATGTTTATGGATATATTCTTAGTACAATTAGTATAATTATGTTTATACAGAATAGAGAAAGAGTAGAAATAGAAGGCAACATGGTAGTTGCTTTTTTCTTGCTGATGGTGTGCTGCTCAAATGTTTCTATTATTACTGATGTGCTGTCAAAGTAGGTGTACAGTATATGTACTTAGGGATGACACTGTCTGCTTTAAGATTACACAGAGATATAGTTATATTTCCATAAAAAAGTTTGACCCTTTGATCTTACTTTTGTGAATTGTCAAAATGTTGAAGGTAATTTCCTCTTTCAATGGTTGTAATTTGCCTGTTGAATTTGTTTCTCTTAGGACTGATTAATGCATTGCTTTCCTCACTGTCATTTGTAGTATATTGAGTATTCTTTTGTATGTATACTTGATTTTCATCTGTTTCTGGAACTGTCGTGAAGGAGTTAATAAGCTCAGCATGAGTATGGCCAGAAGTGATCCATCTTTCAGGCATATTCAACAAGTCCTGCTTATTTTCTTTTACACCCGAGGTAAAGAAGCTATTTTTCTCTATGAAGTCTTGAGTCAAACGATCTGCCTGGTTTTTTGGTTCTTCTGTCTTTGTAATGTTTAGAACTCCATACTCATGTGCATAGCGATGTTCAATACTAAGTTTCATCAGCTTTTTAAAATACCAACACTGGAGCTGTACAGAGTCTTCAGAAAATTTATCTCTGGAAAAGGAATAGTTAAAACATATCTATTATTATTTATTTCAGGCATACTGCTCTCCCAAAATGGTTTATAAGATTAATAACATGAAAATGCATTACATATATATTAACTAACAGTTTTTCTAAATATATCTTAAAATAATAATAATAAAAAATCAATATATCTTAAAATACAACCTTGGTGAAATATATATCACCCTAGAGAGCTTTACTGATAAAGTCTTACAGTATATCCTGGACAAGCCAGATTAGTTGCTGTTTTTGATGGGCCAGCAAGTAAGTCTTTGACAATATCTAGAAAAGAACTTGCTTTTGGGATAAATCTGCTAAAAGTGGCATTGTATCTCTTCATTGAAAACTCTGCCAACTTTGAGGCATCTATGGGCTATAACAACACATATAGGAAAAAAAGCATTGAGATGCTACAATGGTGCTGATGTTGGACATTCTTTTTCTTATATCCCTCCTAGTTGCCACTAATGTCCAGTCAAGATTAATGTGATCTGATATAAAATTCAGCACTAAATATTATTTAATTTTTAAATAAAACATTAACAATTATATTGTATAATATTTAAAAGTTATATATTTTTGTGTGAATTAGATAATTGTTTTATTTCAAACAAATCAGCATATCTTCATTTAGCAGGAAAGCATGAACAACTAAAATACTATCTACTATATTATGTTCTCCAACTTAAGAGAGAACAAATAATTGTCTTCTGAGCAGAATACTTTGCAGAGAAGAAAATTTTGTTGAAAGAGAGAGAGACATACACACAGAGGGAGCATATGTGTGTTATATCTCTACCAACAATAAAAGCCATCACAAATAAACAATACAGTAATATTATGTAATTCTATATAACTGGATGTATCTGCTAATATTCCTATTGCTCCTTCTTTCTTGTAAAAAGCCTTTAAACTTCATAAAGAGTTTTAATGTTTATATTTCTTCAGTTTCAATTCCTTTTATAAGCTTTTAATGTCATTTTCACCTGTTTAAACTGTGACTTTTTAAAAGGGTTTCAGCTTCCATTAGGGTCTTTTATTTCCAATCCTCTATACAAGGCCTGTTGAAAGTCAAAACACTGAAACAGAAGTACATTTTTGCATAGCTGTTTTCAAGTAGGTGTTGGAAGATTAACTGACAGACCTTTATTAGATCTGAATAATTTTAAAAAGCATATAATTCTTAAACAAGAGCAAGCTCACTTTATGTGAAATCAGGATGGAACATCCAAATTTAGCTATACATCTCTGTTATAAAAAACAACTTAGTAAACATGGCTATGATTATATGTGCCAGCTTACTTACTTCAGGTTGTATCTATAGGATCTCATTTATTTAATGAAATGTCAAATAGCCAAAATGTTTGTGAGGTTTCATATTGTTCTTTAGGAATATAATATTAAGGCTACAATCTTATGGACTCTTTTTAGGGGAAAAGAAATCCCATTGCGCCCTATGGAAGGCAATTATTAATATTGTTGTTGCATAATCAGCGAGATGTTTATACTGGATTTAACATTTTATCCACCTATTGAATCTTTCCGAAAGACCTGGGATAGGCAGATGTTGTTTGGTGGTGTTAAAAGTATTGTCACAGCTGTTTCAGGTAAAGCTCCTTTTGCAATTGACTGGTGGTGATTTTGTCAGTGCCGATGGTGTTCAGGAATGCTCCAGATATTTTGGGATTGTATCCAAGGCATTTATTACTATCGGTATTATCATTGCTTTCTTTTGTCATAGTCATTCTACTTCTATTTGCAGGTCTTTGTCTTTCTTATCAATAATAGTTAAGTCTGGGATATCATGTGTCAGATGCTTGTCTATTTGAATTAAGTTAATACTTAGTTGGGTAACCTTTAGCATGAATTACAATGTCTTTCCATGGAGTGAACCAAGTCTTTTAGTTCTGCAGCTGTAATAATGTGAAACCAAGATTGAATGATTGTTTCTATTAACTGGGTTTTATTGCTGGGTCACTTCTGACTAACAAGTTTCTTTAGTAGAAAATCTATAGATTTTCAATTGGGTTAAGGTCTGGGCTATTGCAAGGCCATTCCAGCAGTAGAATGTGATTATCTTGAAACTCCCTCCCCCCAAAAAAAGTGGTGTTATTAGCCATCAAACCTCAAAAATACTTTTCCCAAAAGGTTTCCACAATTTTGGCCACTACTGTATTTACAACAATGATTTGCATTTAACACACATATTCTACTATAAAACATAGCAGTTCTTATATGACATATCACAGACATGATCTCAAGAAAAATACTACAATAAATTTAAATAACATAGGTAGCTTCTTATTACCAAACTGCCACAGAAAACAATATCCCCTTTATTGAAATTCAAATCTACTACTGTAAGGTCTTCAAGATACAGCAGAATAGGAACCAATGCTAAGTAAGTCAGTACTATTTTCATTGTAAACTTTAGTAATGAAATAAGTTTGTCCTCCCTCTCCATTTATCTTTTTGTGAACTAAGGGATGCTTGTTTGGGATGCTTATTCATATTACATTCTTTCCTGAGGCTCGGGCTCCCTTTATCTGACCGTTGTCTTGCTAGCAGCTCTTCCTCCTGACCCTCACAACCATTGCTTCTGCCATCTATAACTATGAGTATTCTTATGCAGAATGATGATATTACAAGATGACTGAAATGTTTTAAGTAACTACTTTATGGGTTACTTTATGGATTTTTCAACAATTATTCCACTTCTGTTTCCATTCAGTTTGTACATTTGCCCTTGGGTGCCCTATATAGACATAGTACAGTTACACTTACATAATTGAACACATAGGTATTTCATACCTACGATATAATATGCAAGATATAATAGTTGCACATATTTCAATATTCTTGAAATGTAATATAATATTATACTATTTTCATTTCATATATTAATTTTGTCCTATACAGATTTAGCACTAATTAAGCTCCTTAAGTAGGGTTACTAGATCCAAAAAATCCAGATGACTACCAGATACTAGCAAAAAATTACAACCCTATTCTATTTATTTTCTAATATCTAGGAGTCTTCTGGTTTTGTGCAGTTCAGTTTGCACAAGACTTCATTAGGAATCTTTAATTCAGTATCTGTAATTAATTCTAATGGATTAGTGCACATAAAACAGTAGAAATGAAGAAAGATTACTTCATGTAATCTTATTTCATGTGAAGGGTATTTCCATCTGATCAGATTTCTAAAAGGTATCAGAAACCATTAATAATCAATGAAAATTTAAAATAGACTTTCATCACTTTTCTACCATATTCTACAATATGGTATATATATATATTGTTACCATATATATATGGTAACAATATATATATTGTTAAATCAATAATAAGCATCAAGGAACAAAAAACTTGAAAATTAATTTCTTGAAATTAATTGTAAATACTTACACTCTAGTTGTAGCTTTTTTGTGGAGTGATACCATTTCTTGAATCTGAGCTTGACAAAATGCTGCAAATGTTTCTGACTTCGAGGTTTTTTCATAAACCTTTTCTGCACCACAATTTACAGTTTCATCATTAAGTATTTTCAAAGTGGGCAAATTTTTGAGTAAGGAGCATCTTTAAAATGACATAGAAACCATAACTTTAGCATAAATTAGCTTTAGGAAGCATGTTACATAGAAAAGCCATGACTAAAACCTCAAAACACAAAGGCAGCAACGTCTTAACCATACAGAATTTGGCATTTCAAGAGGAAAAGCACAAGGGGTTAAATACTGCTGTAAATGCTTGCTTCTCCAGCTGAAACTGGCACCTTGATGTTGGAGCTAGTCCAATTATTAAATAAACCCTTGTTTATTTATGAGATTTTTGTATATCAGGTAACTGAAGAGATACAATATGTTCTCTATCATCTCACATTGCAGGAAATGGGATAATGTCTAAAGTTAAAGGAAAACAGTTGAAGATTTTCCTCATAGCAAAAACAGTTTAATAATGGAACTAATTAACTAAGGAGATGGTGGACTTCCATTCATGGATATGTTCAAACAGATGTTTGTTAGACTTTTGTTGAGGATATAATATTTTACATAGGGTTCCTACAGATGATACAAAGTGAGTTGTATTTGATGGTCTATAGAACTATTTCCAATGATGATTCTGTAAGGATTAATTAAAAACAACCTTCCTCACAGCATCAATAGCAAAATGCCATCCAGAAAAAGGAAAAGGAAAAAACTGCAATTCAGTCCAATATATTCATGAAAAGGACTTATAGGATTTGGAATATTTCCTTGAACTAAACCCTTTTTACCCCCAGGCTAGCTTGAATAGACTCTTATGCCAAATTTTACAATCAATTATCAAAGAAAATTTAAATAAAATCTGGCCAAGAATTCCAGATATTTGAATAGAAAAACAAGCAAATATAAAGTTAACATGATGGATTCAAATTTTGGCTGACTCATATTCCTTTTTTCAATATATATCATTAGAATCATAATTACAATTTATATCAGAACAAAAAAAAATCTAAAATCTGAATTTCCTTTTCACAAGTGCATACATGTCAGATGGTAACGTTAAATGAATAACTGTGAATATGCTGTCTGGAGATATTGGAGACAATGTTGAATAATGAGATATTCAAAAGGTGCCATATCAAGTTGATTAATCTTGGAAACCATGGTTACTTAGAGCCATGGGATCTTAGATCTAGTTTTTCCAGCTGGGTTTCTGCTAGTGAGGGCTGAATCAATATTTCATTTAGTGAAAACTTCCTGGTGAATATTCTGTCACTTAAGAGGTTCTATTAATCATTACTGCAATGAAACATATTTCCCCTAGGAATGCCCAAACAGATCTTAGGGTTTAATTTCCAAAAAGTGATTTCTCAGTACTTCTGTTTCTTCAGTGTTATCACTGGCTGGACATGAAAGTAAGAAACCAATTGGGAACTTTTATAAATAATTCCTTTGTTGGTATCAGGGGGTTATGTAAAGTTCATTCAAACATATTGCTTGCAGTTATTGTCAATGCTGAATTCAACAAATCCATACTTTATAGTATCCCATTAGATAAATTAATCTTTCTCTGATCACAAAAGCTCAAATGGCCAAGCAGTGTAGGAGGATCTTGATGACTCTGGAATTTCAAGAGTTATTTTAAACTGAACTTAGGTGGAATAGCAATTATACACCAATTAAGAATACATCAAATTAAGAACAATGTACCAATTTTTAAAAATCCCTCTATTTCTCTTTTGTTACTTGTAAGAAATTAGCAGTATTTAATGTAGAAGGATTTTTGATCCCATGGTTTAAAGGCTTTCAAGCTTTATTTAATATTTTCTAACTTTGCAATCAATAATGAAATTCCTAAGCACATATGCACAGTTAAAATGACTAGATTTAGAAAAATAGCTTTAGAAAAATAGAAAACTATGTCAGCCAAGCTCAATGGGGAAAAGAGATAATGGGAAAATAATCCAAAAAGTTTGGAAGCATAAGTATAAACAAACTGTAAAGCTAAATGAGGAAAATGGCAGAAGACCAATCCAGCTGCCAAAAAAATCCCCCAGAACTTTAAATTATTTGAGAAATGAAAATGAAAATAAACAGGAACTGAATACAGGGCAAATTATTAAGAATAGATTCTATCTATGATTACTAATGCTTCCATTTAAATACAATTTGTAGAGTACTTAAGGCTGCTAATCATCTGACAATTTGTTTCAATCTTATTAGTTAGTACTGAACTAGACAGAATCAATACAAAAGAAGGTACTGTTGTAGCAAAACAGAAATGGAAGTTCTAAGCCTTTAAAAACTCAAAATGAGTTGATTTCTACTTCTAACTTTCTACCTTCTACAGTTAGCATAGAATCCTCCCCCTGCCTCCCCCCCTCAAAAAAAAGTACAAAGGAAGAAAATAAATATGAGATGTTGAAAAAGACAAATGTATAATTATTCAAATCCAAGATTATGTTGAACAGCTATCAGATCAGACTGAGCTAAAGTAAATTTAAATATAGGAGCGTGAAACTATTATGAGTGTATTTACAAAACTTAGATGCATATTAAGTTTAATTGAAAAGAAAATTTAACAACTATGAATAAATCAATGAATAGAATATGGAAAATACGATTAAAATGGGATAATTTTAAAAGCTTAGGAAACAAAACAAAATGAATGTATAGAAATCCAATCAAAAGTAAAATTTATTATATATATTTAATACAATTTGAACTTAATTTGTTTAAAATATCCTCCTAATCAAAGCACAGATCAAACATAAGTTGTTCCAACTTTCTTATTAACAGAAAAGAATAAAATATGATTAGTATGGAAGCAAAACAACACAAGTATGAATTCTGATGATAATAAGCAGATGTAGTTTCTAAAGAGGGAAATGTAAATAATTCCATGTAATCTACCATTAAGTATTTAATATAGTTAGCTAACAAACAAAACAAATGTAAAACAAAGCCCTTGCCTTTTCTGACGTTTGCACATGTTGGTATTTCTAAACTATCTCCAGTAATTGTAAATTATAGTTATAAGAATAATGTGAATTAATCTGCTCTCATTAATACTTCAGAACTATTTTATCCTGCCAGTGATAGAGTGCTGAAACAGGATGAACTCAATAAGAAAAAATGGTCATTAAACATTGCTGATTTGTCATTAAAGAATGCTCAGTTCAATTAAAAGTAAGTGCAACTGATATTTCTTCCATACTACAGGACTAGCTTGGTTTGTGATAATTACTGTAACTAATCATAACTGGTAACAGATTCTTATATTTTTACCTTAAATTCATGTTTTACCCTAAACCTCTCCAGAAAAAGGCTACATAAAATCATCATGCTTTTACTCTTATCTTCTTCTCACCATTTCCCTGTTATTTAAACTGTTTTGTGGAATCTTAAAGTTCAACGAGAATTTGATGGGATTTTATGAATGATTAAAGATGAAAAAAAAGTTTATTCAAACACAGTAAGAGGCATCCAGAGAAATTTTTCTAAGGTATTGGGGAAAAAGGCAGGGCTTATTCTCCTGTGAAAAAGAATAATGGCTGCCATTTTGGGGATCAAAATTCCAAGAATTATTATCTTTTAACCAACAGGTACCGGTTCCAGGATTTGAAAAAGTTTGAAAACCACGATCAAACCTACTCCTATAAAACATCCAACAAGTGAAAATATTGGGGAAGATGAAAAGATTTTCTCAATGTTTATCCTATAATATAATCCATTATTGGAATAATAATATAGATGAACTGAACCAATATTGTTCTATTAATGTATCAATAATAATATTATTAAATGTTATATTACAAAGCTATCCACCTTTTTGTACACATGTCTCATACCCAGTTTCTCTTATCTATTTACCTCCAGCTGTCTTCTTGAAGAAGAGGATTTCCAAGTAGGGATAGCTCCCTCAGGCTATCACAGCCATTAAGGCATTGAATAAGAGTCTTCAGGTCTGCATTTGTTACGGACAAAACAAATATAAGAATAAGAATAAGAATAATTTTGTTTCTATACCGCCCTTCTCCTGAAGGACTAAGGGTGGTGTACAGCCTATTAAAAGCACAAGACAAACATCAATTAAAATAATTTAAAATTATTAAATAATTCGACTCAATTTAAAACCCCAGAAATTTAAAACATCCAATTTAAAATTATTATGTTGATAGCCCGGCCTGGTGGAACAACAGGGTCTTGAGTGCACAGCGAAATGCCCGGAGGTCGGAGATCTTATGCACTTCCGGGGGCAGTTCATTCCACAGAGCTGGGGCTCCAACAGAGAAGGCCCTCCCCCTGGGTGTCGCCAGCCGACATAACTTGGCCGATGGCACCCTGAGGAGATCCTCTCTGTGGGAACGAACTGGCCAGTGGGAGGCTATTGGTGGCAGAAGTCGGCCTCGAAGGTACCCGGGTCCTATGCCATGGAGCGCTTTAAAGGTGGTGACCAACACCTTGAATCGCACCCAGAAGACCACTGGGAGCCAGTGCAGTGCAGTGTGGGGCAAAGATTCACCCCCAATAGTCAGCGATGGCGCCTGCTGACTATATCGGGACACTGGAAGCCACAGCCACTCGGTCTTGGAAGGGTTGAGTCTGAGCCTGTTCCTCCCCATCCAGATCCGCACGGCCTCCAGGCAGCAAGACATCACATCAAGGGCATCGTTGGGGTGGTCTGGGGTGGAGATGTACAGCTGAGTATCATCAGCGTACAGATGACACTTCACCCCAAAACCACGGATGATCTCACCCAGCGGCTTCATATAAATGTTGAACAGAAGGGGTGAGAGGACCGACCTCAGCACGACCCTGCAAGGATCCCTGCAAGCAGTGGTGGGATTCTGGGGGTTCTAGGGGGTTCGGCCGAACCCTTTGTTAAATTGGTGGCTCGCCCCGCCCCTTGCCCTGCCCCTCTGCACTACTATTTATTGCCAATAAATGGGGCGAGCGAGCCAGCAATTTAACAAACGGTTCGGTGTTTTTTTGTAATTTATTGGCCCCGCAGCACACCGAACCATTTGTTAAATTGCTGGCTTGCCCACCCCTCACCCCGCCCCGCCTCCCACCCATGCGGCGCCAGCCTACCGTAGCCAGGGGTAGGCAATTGTGGCTCTTTTACAACCTGTGGACTTCAACTTCCAGAATTCCTGAGACAGCTTGGCTGTCTCAGGAATTCTGGGAGTTGAAGGCCACAGGTTGTAAAAGAGCCACAATTGCCCACCCCTTCCCTAGCCTGAGTTCCGCTGCCTAGGATCCACGTGGGCTGCCACGTAGCTCCCCACCGGCTCCGGACGCAAGAGAGCAGGATAGAGAAAGCAGCTTCCACGCCTTCACTCACCCTTGCTCTCTGCTCTGTTGGATCGCCGGCCGTTCGCTTACCCCCCCCCCCCACTCCCAATCTATTGCTGCCTCCGAAGTCCCAGCTGATGGCTAGAGGAAAAAAAACAGTTCAAATTCTTGCCGCGGGGCTTCAAAGGGCCACCCTATAGCCAGTGGTGCAGCCGAACCATTTGTTAAATTGCTGGCTTGCCCTGCCCCTCCGCACCACTATTTATTGCCAATAAATAGTGGTGGGCGAGGGGCGGGCGAGCCAGCAATTTAACAAATGGTTCGGTGTTTTTTTGTAATTTTATTGGCCCGCGGAGCTTCAGCATAGGCTAATTAGACCTTGCTTAGATCGGCTCCCGAGTCTCAGCTGATTTGTCTCAGCTGTTTTGCTCAGGGCTCTGCTGCTTGCTGGAGCATTTTTTTTTCTCCTAGCTATCCTGAAAAACGAAACTGAAACTGCTTTGCTGTTGCTGCAAGGTTGGATAATTAGGCAGGCAGATTTCTTTTCTTTTTCCTCACCAAAAAAGGTAGATACAAACAATGGGAAATTTAGGGCAAAAGAGGAGAGTTCAAGATTTTAAAACACAAAAGAAAAAAAAGCTCTATTTAACTAGGGAATTGTAATAATTGAGATACTATTAATTGTATATTGTGTTGAAAGCAGAAATGGTTAAGTTGTGGTTTGGAGGAATATATGGGGGAAATTATTTGGTTGTTTATTATTGGTAAATATAATTAATTGATTTGTAAGAAATTGGATTGCATGGAAATAATTGGAATATTCATGTTCATATTGATTAATATACAAAAAAGGTAGTTATATAACTGATTGATTTATATTAAAATGTTGAATTTATATTAAACAACTAATATTACATAATTAACCAATGTGAGGATGGATATAAAAATAGATGACAATGGGAAGGGGTATAATATAGAATAGAAGGGAAAAATTGAATTTGATTAAGATTAGAGATGAGGATGAAGGGTAATATTGGTTTTTTACAAAAATAGATGAGGAATAAATATGGCAAAAAGGAAATATAGAAATTGTAAATTTAATTGAAATGACTAAACACTGTTTAAATTTGTGAACCGGCCAAATACTCTGTTCAAAGAAAATACATTGTATGTTTGTATGTGTGTTTCTAATTATTGTTATTTATTCATATTTGTTCTCTTTTATTCTTTAAAGTTTAACAATTCATTCTTTTATCTTAATATCTTTATATTTGTTTGGGGTTGGCTTTCTTTCCTTTCATCTTTTTTATTGTACAGCAATCTTTCTCCTCAAACCTACCACCTCTCTCTTTTCTTTCCTTCTTACTTTCTCTTCCTCCCCCTCTTCTTCTCCTCCCTACTTCCTCTTCCTTTCTCCTTCTCCTCCTCTCTTCCTCCCTCTCTTACCCTCACTCCTACTCTAATTTCCCTTCCCTTCCTTCATCCCTCTCTATTGCTGTATCCTTTTATGCATATGGACTACTCAGAGGGCTGAAAAAGTTATTTCTGACTGGTCCTCGCACTTTTGACCAGTCCTCGAACTTACGACTGTCCTCACATTTTACGTTTTTGCCCTATCTTGTCACCATGGTGAAGAGAAGCAGTTGTGAAATGAGTGACATGGTTGTTAAGAATGCTACAATGGGCATAAATGATGACCAGTCATAAGTGCGAAGACCGGCCAAAAGTGCGAGGACCTGTCAGAAATCACTTTTTTCAGCCCTCTGGGTAGTCCTTTTGTGCATATGGACTACTCAGAGGGCTGAAAAAGTTATTTTTGACTGGTCCTCGCACTTTTGACCAGTCCTCGAACTTACGACTGTCCTCACATTTTACGTTTTTGCCCTATCTTGTCACCATGGTGAAGAGAAGCAGTTGTGAAATGAGTGACATGGTTGTTAAGAAAGCTGCATGGGCATAAATGTAAGGATGGTCATAAGTGTGAGGACTGGTCAAAAGTGCGAGGCCCAGTCAGAAATGACTTTTTTTCAGCCCTCTGAGTAGTCCCTATGCACATACCCACGCCCACCCGGTCACATGACCAGCTAGCCACGCCTACACAGTCACATGACCAGCTAGCCATGCCTACACAGTCATGTGACCAGCTAGCCACGCCCACCCAGTCACATGATTGCCAAGCCACACCCCCAACTAAGCCACGCCCACAGAACCTGTTGTTAAAAAAAATTGAATCCCACCACTGCCTGCAAGGGATCTTCCTGCACTCCCCCCCTATATTAACAGGGATCATAGCAAATAACTATCAAATATTGAATACAATGAAATATTTATGTCTAGGAACACTCTTTTAAGCGTCTTGAAAGATGAATGAAAGATGAATGAAAGATGAATGAAGAAATGAAATCCCTAAATTTTAATTTAGTGTACAGTACTCCATTCTAATAACACTGCAATCATTGAAACCATTTTGGTCAAATTCAAAATGCAATAAATGACATTGGAGGGTTCTAGATCCTAATTTGGGTATATTTTCTGTTTCAAATTTAACATTCCATTATATAGTCTTCTTTAAAAAATCTGTTAGAATCCTAATTGTACATAAATGCTTTAAATACAAAATTTATCTTTGAAATACTGAATGTTGCCCCTTTGGACTGTTTCCTCAACTGACACATGTCATTTATCAAGTTTGAAATTTATATAACCAAAAAAAGATTAATCTACACCAGAATGGATAATTAAACTTAGAAATACAAGGAATGGTCTTGTATTTTTAATATTTTAAGATAAAATATATCTGGAAACATATATTTTAAGATGATTATCGGGTGAAGAACAAATTGTGGAATAATCAGAATACTTTCTTCCACTTTTAAAATATTCTTAAACAATATTAAATTTCATTTACATAATTATAATTCACAATATACAAGGACTATTAGTAAATATAGAGTTTAAAAGGATTAAAACCTTGGCTCAAATCCTCTTAAGTATAAGTATTAGACATTATAGAATGCAGGTAGTCTTTGACTTAAAACCACAACTGGACCCAGGCTTTTGGCTGTAAGTCATTGTGGTCATAAGTTGAGGCACCCACATGACCAGCCCTGACTTTTTCCCAATTTTTTTTTTTTTTTTTTACTGTTTTTATGGTGATGGTTAAGAAATCATGTGGCTGTAAGTCATTAAACAAATCCATTCTCTTGAATGGGTGTCTTTGTCAGAACCATAAAAAAAAATCACAAATCATGATCACGACTGCAAAATGCTGCAGCTGCTCATAAATGCAAGCCAGTTGTCAAATGCTCAAGAAGTGGTAATGTGGGAACACCACAATGTTTTACGATGGCTGGAAGTGCTTTACAGGCCATAAAGCACTCTTTCCATAGCCTTAACTTCAAATGACCATTAAACAACTGGTCATAAGTTAAGGACTACCAGTAAAGTAAACCGCCGCCATGGTTAAACTTAATAGGAATGCTCAATGTTAAAAAATGAACAACATATGAATCTGGCTGTAAAACTGAACTTTATATATAATGGAATTAGCCTTTTTTGATATATATGTTAGTAATCAAACTCACATATGGTTTATAATGTGGCATTGGAAACTGGAAATATTTTTTCCCATTTATCTTGTAAACTTACCTAGTAAGCAGTTGTTGCTTATATTTAGTTTTTCCAATGACACATACGAACAAAGCGATACAAGTTGTGTCAAACTAGAAGAAAAAGAAGAAATCAACCAAGAGTTTTATAGACATTTGTGCTAAACCTACCTTCTAGGTGCTGGCATATAACAGGCCAAATATAGCTAAAAGTCAGGCAATGATTCATCATCTGTTACCAACTTATAAATTGCTTATTAACTGCCTTAAATTGTGGATACTTCCTTTAAGTAGCAAGGTAACATTTTTCAATGTGCCAGCAATTGCATAAGAGCTGCAGCTTTCAAAGTAAGAAATGAATGATTTTTTTTTCGAGATGACATTGTTTATCCAACACATATTTCATACACAAAGGACAGAGATATAAACAAGTAGAAAGCGCACCAATGGGATCACCATTATCACCGGTCATCGCTAATCTTTTCATGGAAGATTTCGAATCCAATGCTTTAGAAAAAACTGTTAACAAACCAAAATTATGGCTCAGATATGTTGATGACACTTTTGTGATCTGGCCACATGGAAGAGATAAACTAGAAAACTTCTTAGTATATTTGAACAGCCTCCATCCCAAAATAAAGTTCACCATGGAGATAGAATCAGAAAACCAGTTACCTTTCCTCGATGTATTAATTTATAAAAAATCTGATGGCACCTTAGGTCATACCATCTATCAAAAGAAGACACATACGAACCGCTATCTCAACGCCAAATCACACCACCATCCAGCACAAATAAATTCTGTTGCCAAAACATTGACCACAAGAACTAAACGTCTGGCTGATGAAGCACATTTACAAACAGAATTATATACACTAACTAATGTACTGACATCAAATGGGTTCTGTAGAAATAAAATCATCAGTATTATCCAACATGCAACACCTAGACAGAAGAAAAAACAACAAGAGGAACAAAACAATGGGAAAGCCATCTTGCCCTATATAAAGGGAACAACAGATAAAATTAGCAAAGTACTGTATAGACACAACATCAAAACCATATTTTGCACAGATAGAAAGATATTGTCCATTCTGAGAAACCCTAAGGACAAAATAGAATTAGAAGATCAAGGCATATACGAAATCCCGTGTGCTTCCTGCCCATCAACATACATTGGACAGACCAACAGAAGAATGAGTGTGCGCATCGAGGAACACAAAAACTCAATACAAAAGCAAGAACACACATCATCATTAGTTCAACACATAAATACAACAGGACATAATATTAATTTTAATAACACAAATATATATATATGCCTTCTTAAGTTTTCGCGGGTGTGCATATGCAAAAAATTAAAATCTTGGGTGTTTTCCTGCGTCATTGTAAATAAGTTGGTTAAAATATTTAAAATTCTGGTTAAAATACCAGCTTAAAATCTTCTAAAAATCCTTATAGAGCACTCTGCAAGGTCTTTAAAACCTCAGCTAAAATCCTACCAGTGACTTTAAAAGTTTTTCTTATAGCAACGTTTGGACAGGCTCACAACCCTGTCATCTTCAGGCTCTTGTTTCATTTAGAAGCGATGGGTTCTCTGTTGTGAGGTCACAACGGGAGAAGGACGGTGTAGAAATAAAATTATTCTAATTATTCTATTCTATTTAAGATCACTAGGGATTTTTTATATCTACTGTGAGATATAATTTATTTTATCCATTTTATAAATTCTCTACAGAATTCATTCTTCCAAAAGTTTGAATAGAAAGTCTAATTCAGATTGTTCAATGTTTTCTTTGCATACAATTAAGGTGTTCAAAATATTCTAAAATTTCTAGCACAATTCTATGTTGTAGAATAACTATTAACTATTTTAGATAAAAACCCATATTATCTTCATGAATAAGTTCTTGTAACATTATTTACAATCTAACAACTAGGATCATTGTGAATAATTTAAAATAATTCATTAATTATACTGGTCAAATCTTTAGGTATTAATGCTAAATTTGCATCTTTCTAAATCATCTAAGTGTCGAGCATCTTTCCACCATTAAAATAAGATTCATCATATTTTGCAAAAATTGCATAAATTTATCCTCAAAACATTTATCACAAGAGCCTGATAACCCAGAATATCATGCCGTTCATTCAAATCTCATCACATTTACTTTGATGAGAAATGCTTATCTTCACTGGAGATTTCTTTATTTTTTTTCTTTTTCTTTTTAAACTCATCTGAAATAGTCTTGTTTTCTCTTGGCTGTTCTTTTTAAAACTTTAAAATGAAGAATTAATGTAGTTATTATAACAAGCTATACAATATACATGTTTAGTGAAAGTAATAATCAGTCAACAAAAGGCCTCAATTATGTGGCCTCAAACACACACATACATACACGCCACACACTCTTCCTTTTCTACTAGCCCACATATAGATTTCCTTTTTTTTTTTTTTTTTTGGTAAACAAGTTTTATTTAAAATGTTCTTTCATCATACATATTTTATGAACAGAGCGTTGACCGGGTCACATCTTATACATCTTATATATCTTAATTTTTATAATCTATTCTCTTCCTGCTTTTTCCAAATTCATCCCTTTTATATAATTCTTTATCACAAATTCATCATTTTTCACCATATCTTGTTATTTCATCTCTCTCCCCAAGTACATTTTACATATTTCCAATTTCAGCCATATTTCTTTATCTTATCTTAATCTCTTCTTAACACATAATACATAAAGAGTATCACTATCTGCTCTTTAATTCCTAATTTCTTACAATAACATCAATTATCTTACTTCTTCATTTACAGTATATATTTTTCAAATCCCATCCCACTTTTTAACATTTAAATTTTGTCTCTTAATTTAACTTGTCTTCATAATTAAACTCCATTGCCATTTCATATTTGATCTGCTATTCTGTTTTGATATAAGCAATATACATCATTATATTTACTTCTTACATTAAAACCCTTTAACTTATTTGACCCACAATTAATAATATTAATACAGTTCCCTTAAATCTACTAATATATAGCTTATTTTCCTACCTCCTTTCCACTATTCTTCCTCTCTTTAACCATTTTCTCTTGGTCTCTCCAAAATTCTACTTCTTAATAATTTCCTCCTTTTATCCCATTCTTTTAACTTCTTCTTTTTCTTTTTCTATTTATTATATCTTTTCTCCTGAATCCTTTTTCTCACTTTTAGATATATTACTCAAGTAATTCTCCCCAAGCTTTCTCCTAATCTCTTTCCACTCTTTCCTTCTTTTCCCTTTGATTCTTTTTGGGGGAGATATTCCCCCCATCCACTCTTATCTAACTGCTTTTTGCATTCAATTCTTTTTCCGTCAATATTATTTCTTGCTCCTCATTTATGCTCCCTTTTTCCTGTTCTGTGTGTTCCAGCAAAATTTCTGACTTTTTATTACCCTTTAGTTATTCACATATGTTTTTAAACATCTCAATTAATTCCTCACACATCCAAGATTCCATATTGTCAATTTTAAAAAATTGTTAAGACTTTTGATTTATATTTAATTAAAATTTTAAAGTCCATATAATCTCTTTTTAATTCCAAATAGTATCCAATTGGAATATTTATTCAATCCACTCCAAATTAAAACTTTATTATCTTCCACAACCGGTGAAAATCGAAACTAAGCTGAAAAACAAATACTCCCTAAAAGTTCTCATAGTTTCTGAATTTATCTTTTATTAGTCAAGGTCACAGCTGTTATTTTCTCTTCTACCTTCCAACCAAGATTGTAGTTCTCTCTTTCCACCTGCAGATGTCTCTCTCAAATCCACAATATTCTCAGAGCAACTAAGTATCGAAGCTGTCAAAAATATTTTTAATCCACATAAAAAGTATTTTCCCTCAGGTTTCTTTTTCTTATATTATTTTTTGTTTCTCCAAATCCAATTTTAAATCCAGTTGTGAAATTTTCTTTCTTGGGCTTTGGTTCAGATTCCGCTCCTGCACAAAAAACTTAGTCCGGTTGCCCCAGCTTCAGAGCAGTCATTTTTCAATGGCTGCCACCCCCGCCACCAGTTCAAAGAGCAGCCTCCGACCTTTCAAGGAACTTGCCGGTTCCTCTTGGTCATCCGAGGCACCTCTCCTTCTTCACCGTCCCTACAGGATGGTTCCAGTCCGAAGACCCCCCGACAGCAGTTTGTCCAGCTGGATTTTTGCGGAGCTCATTGGAGCCTGCTATTTTTCCAGCTGGTCTTGCTGCGACGCTTCTGGTTTCTCCCCACTTTATAGATTTCTAAGATATTTAATAAAATTTTGGTGGAATAAATACACATGTTTTAAATCTGTTCTACAACAAATATCTCCGTACCTATATACCATAAGGCTTGAGCTCAGGATCACCTGAACGGATGATGACAAGACTGAATAACTAAATTAAGTTAAAGAGACACCTCCTCACAACTAAAAATAGAGAAGAATTTAAGTAACTTGGACAGGCACATAGTTTTGCTATGGCAGTTAATGCCATAATGCCTTTTAAGCACACACCTAACTGAAAATGAACTATCAATAAGATAAAAACACTTTTAAAATATTTAAACCAAGTACAACATTTATAAATCTGGAGCACAGAAATCATGAATAAATGGAAAATCCAATTTATAGGAAACAAGATAACAAAGAAAGCATCATAACAGGTTGCAGAACCTATCTGATTTTGACTGGTCTCCAAAAAACCAAACAGGGTTAGACATGGTTAGTATTTGGGTGGGCAAACACCAGGGCATTTCAGGGCTGAAGACAAAAATGGGTAGTTGAAAACTTACAAAGAACAAAATGTCAAACTGCTTCTATATTTTGCTAAGAAAACATTGTGATGAAAGCATGATTAACACAGATGTATCTGTGTAATCTACACGGGCCAAGCTCAATTTAAAATAGCTGTAAAAGTATAATACTACACAGGCGTAATATATATATAATAGTACATAAGAAAATTATACACCGCTCTGTATTTTCATTTGACAAATCTATGGAAGAAAACTGCAACTAAAGGGAAATGTATACTTCTCCAAGGAATAGTTACTCTAAAAGGTTGCAAAGCAGATGAAGAAAAAGAGAGGAGACATTCTATTGCTTCTTCAGTTAATTTGCCAGTCCCTCATTTGAAGTTTTCCAGTCTGACACCTCCACAGGTTACTTGATTGTTTCTCACAGCAAATCATAATATGAATTATACATTGAAAATGGGTTCTGTGTTTGCTTTTGTTCATCCCACCCATCCCATCTTTTTCTTATCTTTTACATTTTAAGCCCAAATTTAGGCATTGTTATTCTACTCTTCCTTACCTGGAAGATTTTTGAACTTGAAGGTGACAAAAAACAGCTATTTTTAAAAAAAAGAAGAAGAAGGAAGGAAGGAAGGAAGGAAAGAAGGAAGGAAGGAATTAATTGAAAATATGGTGTACTGAACCTGAATATGTATAGAGGTTTTTTTTTTTTATTGTGTCATTAGGGTTCTTTGCTTATCAATGTCTCTGACTGAGATTCATTAACTGAAAATCAGCTGGCTTGAACATCACACATCTTTAATTCTCTTTGGTCTTTATGCTTCTGTTTATTTTACAGTGGTGTTATATTATCTATTATTTCTAAATCTAATTGAAAAGTACTGCAAGTGTTAAATAATAAAAACTGCATTTTGTTTATCTCAAATATATGAAATTTGATCAGAGATTACTGAAAATATTTAGTGATGGAAAGGAATATCTCTAATCTATTATTCTAAGTTTTGTTAAAAATGTTACAACTTTTTCTTACCTCCAATTTGCAGAATATACGGTACCTAGTTTAAAATCACTTTCTTTTGATTTTCTGCTACTCCTTGATTGATTTTCTCAGCAAAAATAACTCAGTAATGAATTATCTGCTTAAAGTGTATTTAAAATTCATTCTTATAGGTAATTGTGAATTCTGGAAAGTAGATTCTGGGAGGTGAGGCAAAATATTTTGCATATGATTTGCTATTTTAAACTGATATTTAGTTTTGATAAATGTTACTACATTCCCCAAATTTGTAAAGAGAGAAACTAATATAAATGGAAAACTATGAAAGCTTTTTGTAGAGGATAGATTGCAAGGCAATATTTGTGAGATGTTTCAGATACAGGTCAATTTATCCTTTCTTTCCAAATGTTATATTTACTCCACCAGAGTTAAAAATTGCAGATTGACAGTTTATAATTTTGGACAGAACAATTAACAGTAATGCTCAGCAAAGTGTTTAATGAAGCACATCCATTACTAAAAACTTAAATTATGGCTATCATGAATTATAGAGGCTTAATTACTTGGAGCAGCAGCTGATAACTCAAATGTTGATGTGATGGTGTTCTTAATCACTATTCAAACATATTTTATGGTGAGTGTACTACTTATTTGTAAAATAAGTATTGTCTATGCAGTAAAATTATAGACCAAGATAAAATAGAAGTTAATTTGAGTAACTATCTGTTTGGTAAATTTCACATCATATATTACGTTTTAATAATGACATATAGAGTAGCATGATGTAGAAAACTCAATGGTTAACCTGTTTTTTTTAGTATAAAATTCATATTGTGTGCTCTACTTTAAATAATAAGATCCTTTTCAGTTTGTCATTCTATAGTTTCCTTTTCACTGGCGGTCTTTGTCCTTTTCTTTTTTCTTTTAAAGGAAAATTCAAACCAGAAAAACAAAAGACATTACAGAAAACTTAATACCACTTGACCTTGTCCCACTAGCCCTGGGCTTTAAAAGGATATAAATTACAAAGACGATACAAAACCAAAAAGATATTTTTTAAGAATCCAATAGCTTCCTTTTTCTGGTATCATTTAAACTCAAAGCACTCACAAAAACTGGACAGTTAGCAACACAAGTATAAAAAAAAGTAAATTTGAAATATACTTGAAATTACACATATGCAGAAGAGAAAAAAAGTTTCTTAAAGTCTACAATAAACATATTAAACATGCCCTGGATCCAAAATACAATTACTGTTTGCCTGCTTGATGCAAGCAGGTTTTCCATGATACCAACAGATTTTTCTTCCAAAAAGTGAAGTTTAAACATTAGATCTTTGAGATGACTTGTTAGATTATTTATAATGATAGCATATTCATTTTAACAATGAATTAAAGATATATGAATAGAATAATTTATAAAATTTAAAAGGCAACATACTTTTCTTTTACAAAAAGGAATGAACTAAAATGTATTTTATTTTGTGTTTCACTTAACACATTTTGCAAAATATTCAGTAGGGTAATATAACAATTCAGATGAATATTTTAGTTCAAATTTTAAGAGATACACACATGGTTAAGGCTTCAATGTTAGACCAATTTCTAAGTTGAAGATAAATCTCACTGAACTTAGTTTTAGTGTGATGCAGAATTATAGAATTGCAATATCCTTTGACTCTGTCCTCATAGAAACAAACAGCATTCCCAGTAGAAGGCTGTCGTTTCTTGAACATTTCTCTCTGGTTAAGTGATTTATGTTGAAATAAAGACCCTTCTTCTCAAATACTCAATCGGAATGAACCGTCCTGTAACTTAAATATATATTTTATATAGAATACGGAATAAAAGAGAGCAGATTGTGACTTTCTTTTGATAACTTTTCAGGTATTGCATAGAACTATAGTATCAGAAAAGGGACCTCGGAATTTGTAGTGAATAGGTAATCCCCCATTCTCTGAGGAGAGACATGGCAAACCTTTCTCTTCTTCATTCAACCAGGCAACCATTAAACATAGCTGTGAAAGCCACATCTCTTTTGCAAGCTGGTGAGGAGGCTTGGACAATGCATTTCCTTTCTCCAGGAAGATAGGCAGTGCCAGTGGAAAAGTTGCCACAATTAGAAACTGCAACATGCAGCTGAGCAGGAAATAGATATGGCCAAGGTCATAGCCAGGAGGGTCACCTACTAATATTTTACTTTTCCTCTGGGCATCTCCCTGCTCAGTACAGGATCCACTAAAACAGTCCTTCTCAACTGTTTTACCCTGAAGGTACCTTGTGCATAAGAGTTTAAAAAAAAATGAAAACATAACAACACAATTCACTTCTCACCGACACAATCATATTTTACAACGTTCACAACAAAATGGCAAGTTAGCAGCTGACTTGTCTGTATAAAAATTATTTTCATGTAAATCCATTGTACAGTACCCAAAGTTCAAAAAGCATTTTTGCCTCAATGACAAAGAGAATGGCCATTCACTTTGTGTTTGCAAGCCTAGAACTCACAGCTTAAGTGGCAGCATGTTCTACTGGCCAATAGCCAGAAATTTCCTCTCACATTCTAGCCTGAACTTCGTCCTTTGCACTTTTTACTAAAGGGTTTTGCTTCTATTCTCTTCTTCTTATATAATCACTCCTACTGTATTACAACATTTCATAATATTTAAAGAATGCTATCGTATTCCACATCAGTCTTATCTGACTCTACTGAATGCCTTCAATTTTATTTCATAGGAATTAATTTCTTAATTTCTGAATAAAACTAATATTAGCAGGATTCAAGATGAGATTTTTTCATCTACTGATGTCATTGGAAAATCTGCCAAATTCTCAATAGAAATATACACTGTATGATGGATTTACTCTTGCCCGACAAATGCTAACTTCTGAGAACTGCAGGCCACAAAGCACCAGCTATATGGTAAGCTGTTAATGATCAGGATATATTCTGGTTCAGCCAAGGGGTAGCAGCAGTTGTACACATACTGTTTCAGTAGCTGATAACAAGGCTAATTTAATATGTTTATATATTACTTTCTCTAAGAAATAGTAATTTAAGTAATAGAATCCAATAAAAAAAAATCTATAAGAGTGCCAATCATTAAATATGGACTTTGAAAAATGGGTAACTAGTGTCCAGGTGTCTGCAGAGGCAAGGGAAGGAAATGATGAGAGCAGTGTGGTGCCAGGGGTAGGTTCTACTTACCTTTACTACCGGTTTTCAGCGGGGATGGACGTGTGTGGTCGCTTCGCATGTGCAGAAGCTTCTGATGACATCAGGATCAGTGGGCGGAGCCTCCCACCGGTTTTACTACCAATTCTATAGAATCGGTCTGAACTGGGGGCAACCCACCACTGTGTGGTGCCATTGTGATGCAAATTATGCCTCCTTTATATATCTATCATGGTATTATTAACATATATAAAGAGGTTGAACCTACATTAAGATGGTGTGACACCATTTTTTATCATATTGCCAAAAGTAATGGAGCTTGCAAATATAAATTTAAACAATATAAAATTGTACATCTATTTAACATGTATTATTCTAATATGTTATTCATAAGAATTCTGAGGACCAATTGATTTCTTAGCCCTAAGCTTCGTTTAGCACGATTATGCAAAAGAATTGAAAAACATGGCACGCTAAAAAACATGGCATGCTGAAAGATAAGAATTAAGTTCTTAAATTAATTATCTGCACAGACAATCCTCAATGACTGAGAAACTCCAATGAAAAGATTCTGGTTTTTATTGACAAAAATTGATATATGCAATTTTTATTTATGTATTGTAAACATATACTAACATCTAAGTAGAATCCTACTTATTTCACCCTTGCAAATTTAGAATGAACTGGAATCAACTGTACCATTCAAAAAGATAATTTACTTGCTGGCCCCAAATATTAGTTTGTACAGTATTTGGGGCCAGCAAGTAAACAAACAAATAGATCATAGTTTAATATAGTATGTGAACAGAACCATAAACTTTTGAACCTATTTGGGGCAAAATCACCTCTTATAGTTTCTACAAGTAATTCTCAATGTTCTAGCAATGATAGTGAGTCAAATGGGTATATTGTCCAATTGTTTGCATTTAAAATATATTTGGAATGTCAGCAATGTTTCCAGAAATATTTAGGCATTACCAGTTGAATTATGATCAATAAACTTTATTTGGAATCATATTAACATTTAAAATCATTTTTCCTAAACTAAAGATGAAGGCTTGTTTTTATTAATCACTTGCAAATTTGACTTTTCTATTTGGATCTTTAATCTTAAAAAATATATGGATTCACAATCCTAACATTAATAAGGATTTCCTGCAATCAACAAAAGAGGAAAAGACAGTCAATGCACACTCTTGAGAAAAAAAAATCCCACAACTGTAGGATAAAAGCAAAGGAACAGCTTTTCTTTCAACAGCTTATTTCATTACATTCAATCCTTTCTGTAAAGAACATCCAATCACTTATGCCATAGAAAAGCATATGGAGCTGCTTAGAACATAGTCATATTGATAAGGCAAGTACAAATATCAGCTACTGATATTACTTTTTTACTGCTTTAATCAGCATTTTGCTGATACTGTCATCCATTCTAGCTATATCTACAGTCATGGCTATTCATTTTGTCCTCATTCTCACTTTTGCCTAAATGATTTATGTTAAAGATGTTGACACATAAAGCAGACTTAGGGGAAGTTTTTGCTACTAGAAATGTCAGCCAGATATCTGCTCAGTGATTATGACAAAGTGCTTCCTTCCACACAACAGGAAGTACTTCACCAGCTGTCAACTGTAACACAGAGCATCAAAAAGAATGGTAAAGGGGGGATGGTATGAGAGAGTTTCATGGACTGATATATATAAGACAGCCTATAGGTTGGTAGTACAGCATATAATTTATATCCCGAAGATCCTGGGCTCAAGCTTTTATATTTCCAACTTTAAAAGACAGTCTGAAAAAGAAGATCTGGAAAATATCCCTGTCAGAAAAATGCATCCGGATCTGCTTCTTTTCTTCAAAGGATGTTTTGTTCAGATCAGAAAAAAATAAAATAGATAAGAAAGGCATTCAATAATGTTCAATACAAAAATAATAATAAAAAAAAATATCGCTATGTAGAACCCGCCTCTTTCAAAGATTTTTGAGACTCAAACTGCAATCATATTCTGTTTGAGAGTAAACTCTTTTGAATTCAATTTGATTTACTTCAATCCTATGCACATTTATTTGAAAGTAAGCTACATTTCACATAATTGGATCTCTTTCTGAATAGACATCTTAGATTTGTGCTGTAATTTTCACAGAATGACAGAAGTTGTATGCCATCAATCCATCATAGATTTTTAGTTACAAAAATCAATTGAATGTAGAGTAGGTACAGTGTCATTAATTTGTTTTGAAATGCAGTACATGACAAGATGTATTTTTGAATACTACAGTGTTAAGGATTCTAAGTCTACAATAAAAGATTTGGGTGGACCCATAACCCACTACAATTTGAAATTTTTACAGTAAAAGCTTGTAACTTCATTCAAAGCTGGCTGCTAAAATGTCAATAACTTGCATTACCATGCTGGCAGTTAGCAGAAAAATGTAGGGTACTACTCTCTTTTTTTTTTGTAATTGCTTTCTGCCAATAAAATGTGTTAATTTTACCTGTTTTGTGAGATGAAAAGTATCTGTAGCAAAGGCAGCCAGTAGTCAGTAAATTTTCCCAATCTGGATATGTTATTGTCTTCCAAGTATAATTCTCTTAGCAAAACATGATTTTCCAACTTGGGGAACTAAATATAAATTAGTAATTAACAAAACAATGCAAAAGTAGCTGAATTTTTTTCCTCCATAAATAATCTTTATGTACTAATTTACTTAATGCAAACCATTGTATATCAGTTACAGTTACTATGGCAGTAATCCTAAATACAAATATTACAGCAAAAAGCTATCAAATTCATAGTTTCGATTAAGTCTCTAATATAAAGGTGAAGTGATGGAACGGGAATGTGTTTCGTTATAATACCATTGTACTGTTTACATCAAATTCCAGAGAAAGGTAGACCAGTTACCTTAATTATTACAAACATAGTTTAGAGACATTTTCAAGTTTCAGTATGATGCAAGAACTAAATATTCTGAATCACTTCTATACGAACACTGAAATTCCTTCTCTCCAAGATACAAATTTCCAGCTACTACACATCTCTCTCATAGGAGAATATTCCTTATCTTCAAATATTTGCCCCGTTCATAACTTTTTCAGTTATCTGATATGCTTCTGACACTTAATCGAAAACAGAAATTGTATTTTAATTATCACACTGAAGTGCATATAAGAACATTAACATATTGCCAATTTGTTATTCAGGCTTCTTTTTGCTTGCTGTGAAATTCATGACATGCTCAAACATGTATTTTAAAAAGTCAGTAGGTACTTCTGGCAACTGTAGCTAGTGAAATGATAATTCATGTACTGTGCATGTATTTGTGTGTGCATGTTTCTCTTTATAGATTTATGTCACTGTGTCTATAATATATATCTTCCTCAATTCTTTTTACTCACATGTCTGCTTACATCATTATGTCAACAAACACAGATATTCACTCATACTTTTTTAATAGTGCTGCTGTAATATAAATCATGACATAAAATGGAATTCTAAATTATAGATTCCTTTTGAAGTAAAATATAAAATATGAAATGTTACTTGGAAAATGAAATTGTACAAATCCTTTTCAAGACAATAAAATACCCTCAAATTAAGAAAAAGGTGCCCTCTTTTCTGAACAAGGAATTTATCTAAAATGAAATTTATTATCCAAAAATAAAGGAAGAGTGCTTTTTGATCGGGCATTATTGGATTTACTTCTATACACATTTCTTTAATTATTTAGTTTTGCCATAGAACATCAAGTTTTTACCTCATTGAGATTATTTCCTTGTAACTTCAGAATCTGAAGAAGACCACAATCTTCAATGCCTTCAATATGAGTGAGATGATTAAAGGAACAATCTAGATATAACAGAGTTGGAGTAGCAGAGAGCCCTTTTGTACTGATCAATTGATTGTGATCCACAGCCAGTCGCTGGAGTTTTTTCAATGTCTCCAAGCCTCCTAAAAACAAAAAACAAAAAATTATATTGTATGACATATTGAAATTAATTGTATTTGATTAATTTATTTATAATGGTATACTATTTGGTTTTAATATTTTTATAAAATATGCTTATAAAATAAAAATCTATCTTCCATACTATAATTATTATTCAAATTCTCTTGAAACCAGAAATATTAGTTTAGTGCCTGTACACAATATATTTCATTTTCTATTTTTGAAATTATGTACCGCTATATTATTCATGAAAAACAAATACATTTCTTTAGCATTTATGTTTTGTCCTTCAACAAATTCTTATTTCACATTTCATGATTAAAACTTACCCAAACTGACAACAGTAAAGAAAATCAGTTTGATTTTTGTTATCTGTACTTTGTCTGCATAAACCTTCCAGACAGGTACATCCTAATCACATTAGACTTGATGACTGAGTCTGACTATATGGGAAGAAATCTATCACCCGTCATTATATCACAAAACAATATAATGTATAGAAAAAAAGAATTTTATAATAGATCCTGAATGCTGAACCAAGAAAGAGGGAAAAAATGTTAAACGTTAATACAATAATACATTTATATGTATCATTATCTAAGATTGTGCTGCACTATAAAAATAACAAGGACTTTTCTTAATAGAGAAAAACTATTTAAGCTAAAAACTAAAATATTATTTTTTTGGTATATTTTAATCTTGACTACTTTACTTATGAGGACATAATTTTAGATGTGCTTCTGATTTTATCCCCCAAATTTGCATATATCTTGTTGAATTGTCTGAAATGAAAATAGCTTCAGAAGCTAACCAGCACCACCTAGTGGATTCATAAAATATAACAATAGAACAAAAACAGTCATTTAGATTTGGTGGAAGGATGTTGAATTATTTCATCTGAACTTCCAGTTTGGGAAAAAAAAATGGAAATACAAATGCATCTCCACAGACACTTCCTGAGATGATATTACAACAAATATCTTCCTCCTAGTCTAACATATTGGTTTGGATTTCTACACAAAATAGATATTCCTCAAGGGTTATTATGAAGGTCGAATTAAGTAAGATTGTACATTGTTACAAATAATTAATAAAAGACATAGGGAAAACTTTTCATTCCCCCCCCAACACAAAATAAAATTTGCCTCTCAAAATCATTAAAAGGGGCTATGTGGGTAAGCTCCTTTCTACCATATTACATTTGTTTTCTGCAATAAACAGCACAGGGAACCTTTGGGGATGATCTTCAGAAGGAAAATCTTGATCATCTTTGGTACTGATGAAAATTAGCAAATAAAATGTTATTTTGAAGAAATTCACTACTCTCACATCTATGCTATTTTTAAAATAATTTATTTGAAGTACAGTTGATAGATTCATCACATTTCTTTAGAAATGGATTTCTTTAGAACTTTTTCAGAACAAATAGGTTTTCTTAACAATCACATTTTTATCACTTTTCTCAGGTCCTCTCTTTTGTTTCAGAGGATTTAGAAATAAAAGAAACACTAAGAATTAGTTAGATTGACTAAAACATTAAGCCTTATTTTAAAGTGACAGCTTCACAATTTCCAGTACTGTATAACTATGAGAAATTCTATTGGATTTAGACATGAAAGAAGTGGAATGCAAGCATATTTTTGTGTGATTCCATGTTTTTAAAATGATCAATATATTTATGTGTAACATGAAATGTAAGTCACACAGCCTACCAACCAGACTTCCTCAAAGCAGCAGATGATGAAGACAGAAAACAAATTGATTTTCTTCAAAATCTACTTTCTTATTCAGACTCTTCTCATGTATAAGCACAGTGTTTTCATTATATATACAGACAGGACAAGAGGCTTTTACACTGTTGGCTGGGTAGGCTTCATAGCCAAGACACATTAATTTGTATTATGCCATTTTCATATTAACCTTTCAGATACTCTACCTAAGGAAACCTATCCAAAACAAGAAATCCCTTACAGCAGAACTGGCACTGAAGACAGATTCCAACATAGATTCCAACATTTCAGTTGGTCCACGTTCTTGGTTTATCTTGGATTTCTGATTTTTGACATTTAATGAACACCAACATTCATTAGAAGCTTTGGGGCTGAGAAAACGATGTCATTTTAAAATGAGTAATAACAAAATCATAGCAAATGGAATTGACTGTTTAAAATTTTTAAATGTAAAAAGCATCTAACTGTCAAGATTAATATACTCAGTAAAGACTAATTTTTTTTATAACCATTGAACTCTATTGTCTTTCACATACTACAGAACATGTAATTTTCTCATATAAAAGTTTTTTTTACAGATACATTCAGACCTCATATTTGTCTAGCTTATTGCTTGAATTATGTATAATCATAATGCATTTGTGTTAAATATTCTTATAGTTTGTATAATGTTGTGAAATCAGAGTTATAGCTATGAGATGGGTGGCCATATAAATGATTTAAATAAATAATTAAACATATTTGCAACCTGTATTTGTGTGAGCATTCCTGTGCGAAGTAAAAAGTTCCTTTACTGCTTATCAGACATTATGCCCTTAATTATTGTTGTTTAAGTTGTATTTAACTTAAAAATAGTGCAATTAAAGATTAATGCAAAGATTAGCATGTATAAAGCAAAAACAAAACACAAAACACCACTGTCTTTTACAACTTATTTTCAAGAGTCTCTGTTGATTGAGATACAAAATCATACTTTAAAATAAAAGGTGGACACTGGGGCGTAATGTCCATTTTGAACCATAGCTAAGTATCTCAGAAGAATAATCCACAATAAGATGGCATCAAGAAAAAATGTTCCAGTTATGCATGTTAGGTTTGTTCTATTTGGTGTTTGGCATGAGATGTGTGGTGTATGCTTTGCCTGAATTTTATATCTGTTGCATATTTATTTAATTTATCTGTGGATTTTTTCATTTTTGTGGGATGATACAGACAATGTCCCAATTGTGACTGATCATATTTACATTGACAGATTTACACCAACAATTCAGATATACACAGTGGTGAGATTCAAATAATTTAACAACCAGTTCTCTGCCTTAATGACTGGCTGAGTGGGCGTGGCCATGATGAGTGTGGCCAGGGGGTGTGACAGGTAGGACTTGGCCTCCTGCACGCCCCCGGGAGCAAAAATGGGCCACAGGGGGGATGCACTGCACCCTGTTTTGGGCCTAGTAGGCCTCCCTGCAGCCTCCTGGGAGCAAAAATCGGCCACGGGGGGGGTGCACCCCCCGTGCCCCATTTTGGGCCTAGTAGGCTTCCCTGCACTTATGGGGTGGGGAGCAATTTAACAACCAGTTCATCCGAACCAGCCCGAATCAGCTGAATCCACCACTGGATGTATAGGTAGTTCTCGACTTACAACCATTCATTTAGTGATCATTCGAAGTTATAATGGTGCTGAAAAAGCAACTTATGACTGGTTTTCAGACTAACAACTATTGCAGAATCCCCATGGTCACATGTTCAAAATTTGGGCAATTTACAATTGGCATATATTTTCGACCGTTTCACTGTTCCAGGGTCATGTGATCACCATTTGTAACCTCTTGTCAAGCAGGAATTTCTTTCAGTTAATGCCACAGTCGTTGGAGGTCAGGCAGAATATAAATCTAAATAACAATATTTACCTATCAGAGATCCTTGGGGAGAACTCAGTAGATGAATAAAAATGCCAAATCCAGTCTAAATATCTAGCTGACTGTGCAACCAACCATAATAATAAAATAATTCCTCCTCCTCCTCCTCCCCCTCCCCCTCCCCCTTCTCCTCCTGAATATTTAAGACAGTTGATGTGAATAAGGGAATGGATTAGTTATGTGGTCACACTGAAAACTATTTTTTCTTTAACTACGTAGTTTCTGGGTCTTTTCCATACTGTATTGATGAATAGCACACAATAATTGAAGAAGATATTTGCCAGGTTAGCTCTTAAAAAAAACTTCTTGCAACATAAGTGAACAACTGCTTGGCTTCAAATGCTGATTATTTCATCTTGTATATTTCCTAATCACTAGTCAAGTGGAATAGGGATATTGTAAGCTGAATTCTACCATCTGAAGGATCATAAGATGCCCAGTAGATAATACATTAAGTCCCATTTAAAATCTAAATTTGTCCATAGCTATATACTCTAAAGAAAGAACCGAACCAAACCAAACCAAACCAAACCGAACAACAGGGTTGGAAGGGACTTGGAAGTCTTCTAGTCCAACCCCCTGCTCAGGCAGTAAATCCTATACCATCTCAGACAAATGTCTCTTCTTAAAAACTTCTAGTGTTAGAGCACCCATAACTTCTGGAAGCAAATCGTTCCATTGATTAATTGTTCTAACTATCAGGAAATTTCTCCTTAGTTCTAGGTTGCTTCTCTTCTTGATTAAATAGTTGTGAAATACTATATTAAATAGTAATAATTGTCTGCAGCTGTGAACAAACTAATTTCCATATTTTGTTTGCCTTTAACGGATCTTACAAACAAAGTGTGCTATGTTTATTAAACTACCAAACATACAGTCTACATCCAAAATATATGTGGCAGAATAGAGACCCTCCACCAAAACTACTATGACTTCCTGTAATATTACATGCAAACTCTTCTTCCTTCATCATAATAAATTATTAATTTGGAGAAATTCATAACCAAACTTGAGAACTCAGTATCGTTAAATCAATCCTACTTATTCAACACATACGTATTTTTAAAAAAGATATACTACAGAAAATAGATTTCAACAAATAGTAGGAATTAATTTTTCCTAAGACAGAAAATATTTTATATTTACATGAATTAAATATGCTAAAGGTTGCAACTCTATTATTTATAATTAGTATCTTACCAATTCGGGTTATTTTATTATAGGAAAGTTCAAGATTCAAGAGATTACTGCAGCCATATAAACCATGAAGTGATGAAATATTATTTTTGTTCAGAATGAGAATGCAGAGGTTTTCTAGATTCTCACAATTAATCACCTGAATGTTGTTCTCCTATTTGGGGGGGGAGAAACAAAGCAAATCAAAAACATAAAAACAAGTTCAAGGTAAACAAAATGTATTCTATGTTTTAATCCCATGAGCATCTACTCAGAATTAAGTCTCACTAAATTAAGTATAATTTTTTATATACTATATATTTATAGTATATAATATAGTATATTATATAAATATATATTTATATATTATAAATATATACGGTAATTTATTTCCATATCATCTTTTGCTAACTGGCTTGGTACTTGGAATTGACTCCCACTTGAATAACATTTGGAATTAGGATGACAGTTTCTAATTTATAATGAAAAAGATGAAATATCATTAAAATCAGGCTGATTATAGTAATAATCTTAAAGAAATATTTAGACATAGTAGTATGTCATTCAGAACTGAATTACTTTCATGTTAAACATTCTTCTCAAATTAGAACACTGATGCAAACATATCTAAGTTTCCAGTCATAATTTTCACATTTCAAATGTATTTAAATATATTCATATCTTGATTGCTGTAGGCTTTAATGTAGCAAAATATTTGGAACAGTACTTTTGTTTTTATTGTGCAACTGTGAATAGTTCTGAACTATTCTGAACTGTGAATAGTTTTTCAGAATAGTTCTGAAAAAAAATGCTATGAATTATAGGACAACGATTACATTTTAAATGCTTCATAGGATTCTTCTGTCATCTGATCAATTTAAGCTATAAAAATTACACTGTTCCATTACCCTGACTTTTAATATGCATCTCTAGTTTTCAAATAATAAAACATCAAATCAAAGTAGCATATAGAGCATGGCCTTTAACATTCTTTCTATCCTCTTAGTAATAGCTTTGCTCTGTGTCATGTCACTGGGAGAAAGTGACATGACACAGAAATTGCTACATTTTGAGTCACTGTCTGATTGCTTTTTTTTTTTTCATAGGAATGACCAGAGGAATCGTCTGGATTATTTCTTTCTCCGCTGCCCACAAGATAATCCATTCTTTTGCCATCTGAAAAAGAAACTCCCTCCAAGATGTAATTCACTAGACGCTCTGATAGCGTTCTCTAGAGCCATAGGCTGATTCAATTCAGCATCCAGTGCATTTGGGAACTTCAAATTGGTAGAAGTCATAGTCCCATTCCACTCTTGTTCCCAGCAGCCAGTATTTTAAGGCATGCTGCAATAAGCATTACTGATTTGTTCCAGTTCAGACAACAAGAATAATTTAATGATTGGAGGCAGGATGTAAAGTCATGTTTACATAAATCCCCCTTTTGGGCTGAAGTATTAATGTTTTAAATAAAGATTCTCACAGTAAGCTTGGGAACATTTCTGACTTTTTTATCAGCAGAATTACATACAACATTGTTCTCCAGTTCAGGGGAAATTGTTTGGATAGAGAATGAGAAAGCATGATGTCACAGCTAATTCTCAGTTTCTAAGTTTAATAGAAAAGTGAGCCTTGTAGTCTCTTCAAATATTGAAAAAAAATGGGAGATCTGCACACTAGATAGCATTACAGCTTCTCAAATTATGCATATCGAAAGCATGTTTTAAAAAAATAATTTCTGGGAATATTAGTAGTTATATTCATAAATACTACCGAATTTCATTTTACCCTGAAACCATTTACAGATGATAATTTTGTGCATGGACTTAAAGCACCCCCAAATTTGATTTTTTTCTTAACATAAACCTTTAAAATAATAGAATTTTTTCCTGATTTTTTATAAGAACAGCTTTCTCAAATTAGAAAAAAACTTCTTTCACTTATTCTGAGTGATGATTTTTATTATTGTGGCTGCCTTTCTCATTTTTATTTGATACTGAAAAATGTATTAAATTGATAAATTGATATACTCTTTGAACATTATTATTCATTTTTATGCAGCTTGTAAATCTCTTTTATTTCTTTTCACCCCTTTCTTTGTTTATTTCTGATTTTTCTTCTTTTTCTTGGATGCACTTTTAAATATATATTAAAATGAAACAAAAATATAAAAAATAAAAACTAATTTTAATCCAGTTATAGTCTGCAAACATCACATTTACAACTCAATCACTATAGTTGGAAGAGATGGCTACAACTTAAAATAGTTCACTTCGACATACAGTAAAATACATGGTACCTCTACATCTATATATTTCAAATCCTTGCAGTCACTGAGTCCTTCCAAGGCAAGCAATCCACAGCGTCTAAGGCTCAAAAACTGAAGCCTTGCACATTGTGATAATGTGGACAGGCTGCAACCAGGCAAATCTTGAAAGTTAACTGTGGTCACCTATATGTATCCAATAAGAAATAAATACATTTTGATAACATTTGAATTGGATAGCAATAAAAATGGCAATTCTACATAGCTGAGCATGTTTTCTTAACCAACAGCTAAGAAAAATTCAAAATAGTTCTTGTGGAAAAAAATATTTCTAACCTGGATCAAACAGACAATGCTATTCAAAACACATGAAATTGCATTTATACCAAGCCAGTTGCCTGCCTAACTGAATATTACCCACTCCTGAGTTGTGGAATCTATCTTTAATCACTCATTCAGGCACTCATTTCTACATGGTTAATAATATATTCCTATGAAAGCATGCTGTTTGCCAGTTTAGGTTATACTGCAATCAAATAGGAATCTGACCCCGCTTACTGAAAACTGCTCTTTATTGAGTGCAAGAAATTCTCCTGGACATTAAATGGAGGATTGCGGGCCTTCCTGCAGATTAAAACCTGCATAACTTTCAGGTAACAACTAGAAGAACAACTTTTAAAAGTCACTATACATAAATACTAATAGTATTTACAGGGCATTGGATAGATTTCTAGCATTGATTTACCTGTTGCAGAGAACTCCAGGGACCCGCCTGAATTATAATAGTAGCACTCAATGGAGGCATCTGGTCAGATGAGCATTTCCGAGGTTTGCTTCTTTCAACCATTTTCTTCGTCTGGTGTTCCTGATAAACTCTGGACCAAGATTTATACATTTTCATCCAAGCCAGTCTTTTAGTTTCAACAGAATCAGATACAAGTGGTTGTTCAAAGAAATTGTTTGAGTTCTCACCTTTGGCCCACTGATTATTAACCTCCTCATGAATTTCTTTTGGAGCAAAATCTACTTTACTATTTTCTGAAGCAGAAGATCTGGCTACTTTTCCAGTGTCCCCAGAATCTAACTGAACATGAAGGTAGTGTATGATACTTTCCTGATTAACTATTGCACTGGTTTCAAAACTAAAAGCATTTGTGTTGCTATCTTGCTGACATTCTGCAGTTTCTAAAGAATTTTTTACATTATTCTCCAGTGATTCTTCATTATTTATCTCAATATGTTCTTCTCTTCCTGATTTTAACTCTTCATCTTTACTTCTTCCAATATCATTCCATAATTTATCATTCTTTTGTTCATGTGTTTCTTGTTCATTTTGTTCCTTGTACTTTTGGTCTGATGCTTGTTTTAAATGTTTCTTTTCCATAATTAGCTTTTTTGCGTCACTATTATCTTCTTGTTCTTTTAACTTTTTAGTTTCTTTTTCTTTATTTGTTATGTCTAAAGCTTTATTTATACTTGAGGGTTCCAATATTATTGCAGCTCTCCTTTCCTTTTTTACTTTTATATTTTCAAAGGTTTTACCTTCCTCTTCTGATTCTATTTGGTTAGCTGCATTTTCAAGTTCATCTCTTTTCTGGATTTTTTCATTTGTGTTTTCTACTTCCTTTTCTACTACTTGCTGTTTCTTAGTTTGTTCAGTATCTTCAGTTATATCTTGAGATTCAGTACTCTTTGCTGTCAAAAATTCTAGTTTGTTTTTTTCTTCATTTTTCAATTCTCCAATAATTAATTCTCGTTGAAGTCGCACTATATCTTTCTTTTTTTCATATTCTTCATGCCGTCTCATCTTCTCTTCATTTTCTTTCTTCTCTTTCTCCTCTCTCCTCTTTTTTTCTTCCTTCTTTTCTTGCATTTTTTCTAAAGCCCACCTTTTCCATCTTTCCTCCTTTTCTTTCATTTCTTTTTCCATCATTTCTTTCATTTCTCTTTCTTTTTCTCGTTCTTCTTTCTTTTTTTTCAAGACAGGACCAAATCTTTTATACACCATGAAAGCTCTAAATGTTCTCTGAATTTTTATAGCTGCATTATTCTGCTGTTCCAACAATTGTTGTCTTTCTTTTGCTTTCTGTTCTTCAAAGGCCTTTTTTTCTTCTTCTATTTGTGTGTGTAATTTCATAATGAATTCCTGTATTCCAACAAGACAAGATGCTTTTATAAGGAATACCACAACTGTAAGCTGGATAGCTACACATTAACACTATTTCTATAATGAATTTACATATCTGCAAATCTCATTAGTTTCTTGAAGATTAAAAAACGGAGTTTTCTATGTATTTCATATGGAACCATTACTTTCTGTTTATATTCCATGTTTCCCATTTATATTCTAATATTAGTTTAGTTTAGTTTTAGTTTTATTTGATTTGTATACCGCCCTACTGCCGAAGGACTCAGGGTGGTGAACAGCCACAGGATAAAAAACATAAATACAAAATTTAAAACTGAATAAAATTGAATTAAACAATTTGGCTGAAGACAGATTTAAAACACCCCAATAAATTAAAAATTTATTTATTTATTTATTTATTTATTTATTTATTTATTTATTTATTTATTTATTTATTTATTTATTTATTTATTTATCATATTTGTATACCGCCCTACTCCCGAAAGACTCAGGGCGGTGAACAGCCAAGATAAAATACAAAGACATAAAAAAGTTAAAAAACCATTAAAAACAGATTAAATAATTTAGGCTCAGAAAACAAATTAAAACATCCAATTTATCTAAAAAACATTTAAAACCCAATTTAAAAGCCAATTTAAAAGAGAGAGTTAGGCCAGACCAGCCTGTTGGAATAAAAATGTTTTTAGGGCGCGGCGGAAGATGCGTAAGTCTTGGATCCTCCGTATCTCCGGGGGGAGCTCGTTCCAGATGGCAGATTAAAATTTATGTTTTAAAAAGGGGAAAAAGGGAAACAGTTAGGCCAAGCCAGCCTGATGAAATAAAAAGGTCTTGAGAGTGCGGTGGAAGGCGCGTAGATCCGGGATCCTCTGTATCTCCGGGGGGAACTCATTCCAGATAGTAGGTGCCCCCACAGAGAAGGCTCTCCCCCTGGGGCATGCCAGTCGATATTGTTTGGCCGACGGCACCCAGAGGAGCCCCCGTCTATGAGAGCGTACCGGCCGGTGGGATGCTACTGGTGGCAGCAGGCAGTCCCGTAAATAACCAGATCCTAAGCCATGGAGCGCTCTAAAGGTGGTAACCAAGACCTTGAAGTGCACACGGAAGACCACCGGGAGCCAGTGCAGCTCGTGCAGGAGAGCTTTTATATTGCTTTATATTAATATTAATATTTATATTAATATTTTATATTATATTGCATTTTTTACTTTCCACTCAACACCCAAAAGATCCAACTGGTCCAGAATAGCATGTGAACAATGACGGGCAGGTTTCAGTTGCCACATTTCCTTCTGGGTTAGGGTTAGTGTTCAATTCAAGGGGCTGGTTGTCACCTATAAAGCCCTACATGGCATATAGAGCCTGATTACTTGAGGGAACACCTATCTCCCATAGTATCTTTCCAGTAGATTCATCTGGCAGAGTTGGCATATTCCAAATTCCTTGATTTAGGCAAGACATCTATTGGGACCCCAGAAGTGCACCTTCTCTGTAGCAGAATCTGCCTCTGGAATGGTGTTCCTCCCAAGATTCAAACAGCCCCCAAACTGGTGGTGTTTCAAAGAGGCCTGAAGTTCTGGCTTCTTACCCAAGCTGTCGGTGGGGCTGACTGAAGCCTACTTTTAACTTGGGTTGTTTTCTCATTTCTACCCAGTTTGTTGTTCTGCCATTTCTCCCCCACCTTTGGTTTCTTGTAATTTTCATGAGATTTCATATTTTAAACAATTTGTAAACCACCTAGAGTCAATAGGAGTTGGGCATATAAATTTAATTAATGATAAAAAATAAAGTCAAAATGTATAACTGGGCCAATACTATTTCTAAAAAAACAAATCATTCTTGATATTAGGAGGATTTTATCAGCTTCTCAGTGATTTTATGGTATAAAGGAAACTGTGGCAAATGATCAGCATTTACTTTAACTTTATGTTCTTGCCTCTTCCCTATTCTTTACTGTTTATTTGGATTTCAACTCTTCTTTGGTTTTTGATTTAATGGGATTAATAAATGAAATTCAGCACTGCCTTTACCTTACCTTTTTAAATTCAGCCCAGTTTTTCATGGAGAAGGGGAGAGTAGCAGCATAATTTTAAAAAAAATTACCTTCAGGCTAACCAAACAGCCACTGATACAGCTTCTCCAAGACTATCATGCAACATGTTGAAAATGCATAAAATTGTAACATTAAGAATAATTTCTATGGTATAGTGGTTTATATCCAGGTGAAAAAAGAATCAGCTTCATATTTTTATAAAAGTGAAAATGTTACTTTCTTTTTTCAAATACTGAAATATTTTTAAATATTTTAGGGTTTCAAATTATAACCTAAAAGAATTTGGATGAAAGAATACAGATGTGGAGATTCTTTTTCTAATATGTTCTGATTTATACCCTTAAATTTTCAGTTCATCGCCAAACCATATTATACCTACAAATCAGATTCTACTTTGAATTTGAAATTCTGTCTGCCATTTATCCTATGATTTGCAGAAACCACAGTTTACTATATTCTTACAATAGTAAACTACAATTTGCTGAGAATCATACAAATAGCAAGGAAAGGAAGCATGCAAGAAGGATGGAGTCTATACGTTCATTATATGTTTTAATCTTCCAAATCATTCAAAGTTTGATTTTAGCACAACCTATAAGCCAAACCATGCAGATTGTAGGGATGCATGTCCCATATAAGTAATTGGGAACATTCCTGAATCTAAATTACCTCATGTTCTTTCAGTTGTTCTTTCCAAATCTGTTCTTCCTTCAGCAGTTCCTCTTCCATCACAGTTTGTTGTTTCTGTACAGAATATAGACTTTTGTTGCCATTATTTTAATTATGGTAATATTGGGATTTAATTATTCTCTGGAATCAATATATTATGCGGTCCCATTATAGTGGAATATTTTTATTTCCATTGATTTCAAGAGAAGAAAAATAACATTTCCCCTTTTTCCCATACCAAAATCATATTGAAATATCAGGATTATATTTAGTGAAAAGAATAATATATATATTTAATTTCTTCTCAATCCTTTTATAGGATTATATCTATAATTTGAATACATGAAAAGAGTAAGTAAAAAGGAATATTAGGGCAGGGACAGTAGGTATGGCACGCTGGTGCACTTATGCACTTATAATGCTATAAATAGAAATAGATTTTGCAATCCAGGCTAATACGCAACTAAAAATAACATTTGTGAACAGAATCCCTCATTTTAATGAAGAGATTCTATTTCTGCATTGGAAGGAAGGAAGGAAGGAAGGAAGGAAGGAAGGAAGGAAGGAAGGAAGGAAGGAAGGGGTCGCATTTACAAATTAATTGAAGAATTACTCCAGAAAAAGACAGGAATGTATATATGTAGGATTCCTGAGCCCCAAATTATACAGTTAAATATTGCAGAAATTATTTTTCAAAAAGCAAAATTATACTATCAAAAACAGAATTTCCTCAAAATATTTTTCAAAGGCATTTACAGATAGCAAATGGGTACTTCAAATGGAGAAACTGTAATTTCCAGAATATATAAATGCATATCCATCAATTCTTTGTTATTCAGTCACTAAGTCATGTCCAACTCTTTGTGACCCCATCCATCAGATCATATCTCTGTAAATTTATTTATGCCATTATACAAAATAGTTTCTGAAAACTATGAAGTTCTGATTTGTGAAGTTACCAAAGATAAAAAGATCCTTTTTGTATTTATCAAAAAGGTGGTTGCTTTTAAAAATCATTTCAAATTTTTATCAGTTTTATTCAAGAGTAAAACTGCAGTACATAGGTTAAAGTATTGGACTATGAACAGGAAGACCCAAGATTTATGTCACTCTCAGACACTGAAGTTTATTGGGTGACTGTGGGCCAATCACTTTCACTCAGCCCAAAGTTGTGGGGCAAATAGGAGGAGCTCAACACCTTGAATTTATGAGGTCAGTATTATAAAAGGTAGGTCAGTATTAAAATAAATAATGCTGACAAAGAATATTTAATCAGTGACTAACACATTAGAAAGAATCAAAACACCTACACAGGCTACATGTAGGACTTGCTACTAACAGTATCCTCAATGTATTGTGTTGATCCTTATGAAGCTAAATTGGTAATACGGATAGTCTTCAACTTACAATCATTTGATTAGTGACTGTTCAAAATTACAACGACACTGAAAACAGTGACTTATGACTGTTTTTCACACTTACAACCGTTACAGCATCCCTACAATGATGTAATCAAAATTCAGATGCTGTGCAATTGGCATGTATTTATGATAGTTTCAGTGTCCTGGGTCATGTGATCCCTTTTTGCAACCTTCTGACAAGCTAAGTCAATGGGGAAGCCAGATTCACTTAAAAGCCATGTTACTAACTTAACAACTGCAATCAATCACTTAACAACTGTGGCAAGAAAGATCGTAAATTGAGGCAAAACTCACTTAACAACTGTCTTACTTAGCAATGGAAATTTTGGGCTCAATTGTGGTCGTAAGTCAAGGACTACCTGTGTCTACATATATGTGGTAGAATGTCGGCCAGAGTCACAGGAGGGAGAGGCTCTTCCCTAAAAAGCCAAAAGACAAACATGCCTGGAATCTTTGATATGGCTAAAGAGAAAAGCTTTACTCCCCTCAGCAGTTTGCAGAATATATCTAGTAATTATGCAGATAATTGCTTTGGTTTGGCAAGATTTCTGTCTAAAGGCAAGTAACAATAAAGAAACTACTTTGAAGCAACTCCTTGTGTTGTTCTTGGTTCCTTGGGTCTGATAATATAGGGAAAAAAATGTTGACAGGCTCAAGAAATCAAAAAACTTGCAAAAATAAAAACCTAAAGGGATAAATATCTTCAAAATTGCAAAGAGGACTGAACATGCTCAGTCGGTAGAAAATCTGACTGTTCAATGAAATAACAGGAAATAAAAGAGATATATCCTGAAAGGAGCACTTCACATGGTAATAGTTCATTGCAAAATCCAGTTGCTATAGTTTATATAATATAACCTATAAGTATAGTTATTTTATTCTAAATATATTACCGCATTAAACATTTCTAAGTTCAGCCGTTCATTTTCAAGTTCTTCTTGACGTAGTTGTCGTCTTTGCTTCTCTTCTTCATTTTGAGAGATTTCTATGTCCTTCTTAGCTTTCAATTGATTCATTTTCTCTTTCAATAGTACTTTTTGCTGTTCCAACCAATACTGATACTCCTGCTTGCACCTTTCTTCAACTTCTTGGAAACTAAAGTTGATGGGTATGTCATTGGCATCTAAAAGAATAGATATAAACATAAATATATGATTTTCAGTAAAAGTATATCATTAATTCATGATGATTTTAAGGGATTTACATGCATTAAAATAAAAAGGCACTTACTGTATTTCTATCTGTGTTGATACATTTTAACACTTCCCTAAAGGCTGCATTAGAGTTGCCTCAGACCACAAGATGGGTTGCAAATAAATTTGACAATATAATAATCATTTGCAAAACTAAATAGATTTAAATTTAATAAAGAAATACATTTAAAGATCAATTAGGATAGTGAACTTGGTGCCCACTATTTCTTCAAAGTGCCTGGAGGTAAAAGTAGCCTTCGGAGACCTGAAAGAAAGGTGTTCCCTAATTCTGATTTAAGACAAATTCAATGCAATTAAAACTTGCTTGCATGTTTGTTTACCTGTCAAAGAATAGCCATCAGCTATATTGTTGGAAGAAATATCCTGATTGGTTTTTAATTCAATAGTATTGTCTGATAACTCGCTCATCTGCTCCTCATCTTCTATTTCAGATAATACCTAAAAACCAGCAAAAATTTTGAATCTTAAAATTAGGAAACCTTAGTACTCCATAAAATGATTTTTATTGTTTAGAAAATAAAAAACAGGAATTTTTTGTTATAAAAGAAAATAGCTGTTAGAAAAATAGCACTCTTATGGCTCAATTGTTTGGTAGAAAGAAGAGTTGGGTTCAGCTCCCTTATTCTTCTTTGTGAACTGCTGGTCAGAGATATCATTCATTTTCTCACAGGGACTTTTGTGTGCAACCCCAACAGCTGGATCTGCATAGGCAGTGCGGGATTGGTTTGCATTTAAGATTTCTTAGTCAGTTAGTGGCATCTGATTCAGAGGTGGTATTCAGCAGGTTCTGACCAGTTCTGGAGAACCAGTAGCAGAAATTTTGAGTAGTTCAGAGAACTGGTAAATACCACTTCTGACTGCCCCCCCCATCTATTCTCTGCCTCCCGGCTCTCAGCTGATCGGGAAGAAATGGGGATTTTGCAGTAACCTTCCCCTGGAGTGGGGTGGGAATGGAGATTTTACAGTATCCTTCCCCTGCTACGCCCACCAAGCCATGCCCACAGAACCGGTAGTAAAAAATTTTTACTCCCACCACTGATCTGATTAATGAAGATTTTTTTCACACATATAAATGTAAAAAATCCCACCAAAACATTTATGGCCTAAAATGATACACTAAACTGCCAAAATTTATCTTATCTTATGATAATATGTCATGTTTATTAACCAAAAGGAATGCAACTACATTTTTTAAAATAAATACTGATAAAATAGTAAAAACAAAATAATTATAAGGAGCTGATGTACATGTATATATATTTCCTCTCACAGAAAAATTTATAAATGTATGTGCAATCCTATACATCTGTTTCAGAAGTAAACCACATTAAACATGTAGCTAATCCAGGCTAAAAAAATTAAAACAGGGTTTATTGGTTGTTGGTAGATATTTGGTCGCTAAATGTCACATCTGAATTTGGGGAGAGGCTGAAGGATCTATGAAACATGTTGGTGGGACTGGGTTTTAGAGTGAAGTGTTAGGGCATCATTAGCTTTTTAACTGTTTTACATGTATTTTACCCCTTGTAAAATTATTTTCTTCTACAGTTCATACTAAAATGACAGAAAATTATAACTTTCAGCAGACATGAACAAAGAGGGTTCTGGGGACCACTAAAAAGGACACAGAGGTCACAGATTACCAACATCTGGCTTAGTGTTATGAGAAAGTCATAAAGTGATAAAAGGTGGGAATATTTAAAGATAACAAAAAATATGTACAAGTTTTAAAAATCTAAACAACCTTTAATAATCTGAATACATTTTACATTTCTTCCTACATCTGCATCCTAATTTCCAACTAAAAATTATTACAGTATACACTATTTAAATAAAAACAATTTAAGATATAAATATTACTTACACATTTTATTCAATGATCTAAGACTGATACTTGTCAGTTCAAATAATTTCTCTTAATTGTGTGAAGATTAAATATAAAAAACTTAATTTATACAATTCTATTTTGGGTACAAATAATAACTTAATGGCTGACTATATACTCAGAATCTAGAAAATCCAAATCTATGATTCAATTGTTTCCATCTCTCCCTAAAACTAAATATCACTGCAATCATTATCACCCAATGGATCACTATGTGGACAAAGAATTTCACTGATACAACAGTCTTTTCTATTCTAAATATTCTCAAATACGTGGACATGAACTTCCAGAATTCTTGCTAATGGTCATTCTGGTTGATGAATGAGGTTGAAGTCCACAAGAAAAGGAGACAATTGTCTTTTCTATACTCAATTCCTAATTAAAATCAGATTTGTGATTGTCTGAATAAAACATACTTCTGAAGAATGAAATGCCCTTAGATGATGTAGCCCCAAATATTTAAAAACCAAAATATTAAAGAAGCTTATCTGGTAGTTAATTCCCACTGAACTAAGTTAGGCTCTTTTTAGCAAACAAAGAGAAACTAGCTATTAATTGATCGTGTAACTTAATTTTAAGTAAAAACAAAAACAAACCTCTAAAAATGTACTGTGCAAAGATTATTAGCCCTTAAAACATCTGTTCAATACTCAAAAGCCTCAGATTCATGTTTCATGCACTGTTTCAAGCAATAAGAGTTTGCTTGTTCAGATTCAGCTGAATGATTTCTTTTCACCAACATAATTTGATTACAGGATAACATAAATTGGTCTCGCTGAATTTATTGCAATTTCACACAGTAGAAAATATTAAAGTGCTATAAAATAGGGCTGAGGGATAAAATGGTGCAATCATGTATTTTTAAATATATATATATATATATATAATACCCTTTTTTTCAGTTCTTCTGGATCTTCATTATATTGAGAAGCTAATTCAGCTAAATATTCCGAAGCATTGTTAGGAACAATATAATAGACATCACCTGCAAATGAAGAAACTGTTACTCAGACTTTAAGACCACTCATTTTAATTCCTGAATATTCAGATGAAACATTTCTTGCAAGTTAGTTAAATTTCTGATGAACATAATTCTATATCTCAAAGATAACAACATTAAACAAAAATGAAATACGGTACTTCAGACAGTTTCAGGCAATCTACTTATCACTTTCTTCCAGGTAGACATGCTTAGTATTAGGGTGTTGGTGTCGACCCAATAGTCTTTAAACAACTGCATTTCTAATTTTATATCACTTAATTAATCATGAACTTAGCAAAAGACAGACAATCAAAAGCATCCCTTCAAACTGCAGGATTGCCAAAAATCTCCCAGGACTTTCATCGTCTAACAAACAACAAAATGAGAGAACACAACCCCATTCTCCCTATTTTGCTGAAATAGTCAGTCTATCTGAAATTATTATTCATTTTTCTACCCCATCAAGTCAAAGATTATAAATACCTCATACCAAATCAGTTTCTCTTCTTTAAAACACATTTTAAAATAATACAAATACTACAGAAAGATATACTAAGAAGTCGAAAATTTACAGTTAATTTCAATTTACAGAAATCAGAAGCACTAAAATATTTTCAGCGTTCTCCTTCAATAGGACTTTTTTCCCCCTAGCATTTTCGTTCAAATACAGGGTTTGCTTTTTTTTTTATTTTCAAATAAACCGAGTGTTTATTTATTTATTTATTTATTGGTTCGATTTATATGCCGCCCTTCTCTGGAGGCTCAGGGCGGCTTACAATGCGTTAAGCAATAGCCTTCATACTTTTGTATATACCTGCTTAGTAGGGCTTTTGCCCCCCCACCCCAAGCGATGTTCTTTTTATACAAAGTCAGCTTATTGCCCCCACAATCCGGGTCCTCATTTTACCTACCTTGGAAGGATGGAAGGCTGAGTCAACCTTGAGCCTGGTGAGATTTGAACTTGCAGTAATTGCAGGCAGCTGGCAGCTACGTGCTACTTAACAGCACTTTAGGTGGCTGCGCCACCAAGGTTCCTTGATCCATTGGTTATGACATAAATTGACTGACTGACTTGTTGCCCAAGCCTGATGTTGTGGACTAGCCCAAAGTCATCCAGTGTGCTTTCATGCCTAAGGTGGAACTAAAACTCACAGACTCCTGTTTTTTTAGTCTGGGGCCTTAACCACTAAACCAGACTGGTTATTATTCTCCCTTAACAGGACAAATTAGTTAAATATTATTCTTCCTCACTGTCCTCAACGCTCACCAGCAGTTTTCTTCCTGGAACCCAGTTATTGAGAAAATAGGTATGCCCTAACATGTGATCACTAGACAGTTCAGCAGAAATTATGCAGTAATATATTATTTTGTCTCATAATATTCTGCTTCAGAATAAAAATAGTGGTCTATTATTTGTAGAAATATATATTACAATAGTTGAATGTAGATACAAAGTAGTATTACTTGAAGAATTTTTATAGAATATATTGCATATGCATATGAAAAAAACACTTTGCTAAGTCACTACTTACTTGAGAGTTCAACATTTTCCAAATCTTGCAATAGAAGCTTTTCTGCATTTTGACTTCTGCTTCTCACAAAATCTAAATACTGGAGAACAGATTCTGGTAATTCTTCTGGAATCTAGATGTAGATTTTACATTATATAAAATTGACAGTTACTACTATTAATTATGCTTAAATTAGATTTGCCTTCAACCTGTCCCTACATGTGCAAGATAGAACTAGAACTTTTACAGCCAACATTTAGTAGCTCTGTTAGATAGAACAGTAATTTTAGAAAGTTGAATTAGCCCAATCTATGCTGATAGTTCGAAGAAAAAATTGATTTACTCTCTTTTTAAGATAAAATAAATTACTGAAGGGAGTACAACTAAACTTTTTAATAGTGCACTTTTAGGCAAAGTCAACCATTTCATCTACAAAGATCCCAAATATATGATCTATGTATATTGACTCAGAATTCTGTCTTTAATTCATATATAGATAGCCCAAGCACGTGGAAGGCCTCTGTAGAGCCCGCCATGATGTCCAAGCCTTTCCTATCAATTTATATTCCCCAGCTCTACCCTTCACTTCTTTGGTGGCTGTTGGAATGCAAGTCTATTAGTTAATTCTGCATGCAGAATATCAATCATATTTCTGAAAGCAGTATTACATTCTTCTGGGAAAGAAAATGAGTCAGGAAAGAAGTGTGAGAACATTCTCTCATACCCTGCCCCCCAATTGCTGCAGATTCTAAATAGCTCCCCAGACATCACTGTGATTCTCTCTATTTGAAAAAGATTACCTACTCTGAGTTTTTTTAAAAAAACACAAGGATATTCTCCTCTTCCATAGGGAAACAAACAATCAATTTAAATAAGATTTAAAATGGTCCTTACTGTTGCCAAAAGAGAAATAAGCATAAATATATTTATTTAATTTATTTGCCACCTATCTTGCCATGGGGCTACTCTAGGTGGCTTACAACAACAACAAAAATGGAGAAATGAAAAGAAGTGTAAGCATAAGAAGAGTAAACTAATGAAACAATAGAATAAATAATGAAAAAGAAAACAATGACAGTGATATGAGAATAAAAGATGGATAGGTGGGGAAGCAGGGAGGGAGGAGTGATATCAATCCAGTAGCCACCTCTAGTCTGGTACGCCCCCTTTGAGGCCAACTGGCAGAGCCAGGTATTCAGGCTCTTATGGAAGGCTAGGAGGTTGGAGGTAGATCTCACTTGGAGAGTAGGATGTTTCAAAGAGTAGGTGCTATGGCAGAGAAGGCTATTCTTCTGGATCCCAATAGTCAGAGTTCTTTGACTGATGGGATCCGAAGTAGGCCCTCTCTGCCAGCACGAATGCGGTAGGTTTGTCCTAGTGGGACAAGTCAATTTATCAAGTAGCCTGGATCTATGCCATTAAGGACTTTAAAAGTCATAACCAATACCTTGAACTGTACCTGGAAGCAGATTTGCAGCCAGTGCAGATTGTGGAGCAGCGGTGTAATATGGGCCATTCTAGGACCCCCAAAGACTGCTCTTTCTACTGCACTTCGAATCAGCTGAAGCTTCCAATTCGATTTCAGGGATAGCCCCATGTACAGTGAGTTCAGTAATCCACATGAGAGATGACTAGAGCTTCAGTTACTGAGTGCAGGGAGTCAAGTTCCAGGTAGGGTCGCAGTTGGTGTACAAACCAAAGCTCGACAACGGCTCTCCTAGTCATGTCCACCCACCTGCTCTTCAAACAGGAGCCATGAATCCAGGAGAATTGGATCTGAATGAGATAGTGCAATCTGTCCAGAACTAAAGATGATAAAAACTCAAATTTTGAGGCTCCATGCACCCAAAGCTATTTGGACTTGCTAGGATTCAGATGAAGCCTGTTGTCTCCCATTCAGGTCCTACAGCCTCCAGGGACCATCACCTGTGACAGATGATCTCACTCAGCTGCTTTATATAGATGTTACATAGGAGAAGAGAAAGTATCAAGTCCTGAGGGATGTTGCAAGTGAGTGGTCAGGAAGATGATCTCTCACTCCCTATCAACACCATTTGGGACTGGCCCTGGAGAAAGGAGCTGAACCAGCACAAAATTGTACCTCCCAGCTCCAACAACCATAGCTAGCTTAAAAGGATACCATGGTTGATGATATTGAAGGCCGCTGAAAGGTCAAAGAGAGTGAAAATGGTGGTATTGCCCCCATCTTGCTCTTGCCAGAGATCATCTATAAGTATGACCAAAACTGTCTCTGTTCCATAGCTGTGTCTGAATCCTGACAGAAAGGGGTCCAGAAAATCCATTTCATCTAGGACCCCCTGAAGGTGCCAAGCAACCATCTTTTCAATCACCTTCCACAAAAAGAGAAGATGGGAAATTGGACGAAAGTTGTCAGGGCAGATGGAGCTGACAGTTTTTAAAGAAGAGGGATAACCAGGGCTCCCTTAAAAGGTCCTGGGAATACCTCCTTTTGCAGTGAGGAATTTACCACTGCATGAACCCACCCACTATTGGTTACCATCCTGGAGGTTTTCACCAACCAGGAGGAACAAGGATCAAATTCCTAGATTGGAGTCAGAAAAAAATAAATAAAAGTACATCTCTAAAAGGTTCAGAAAAGGGAAACCAAATTGGAAAACAAACAGCATTCTACACGAAAAGACTATATATATGTAGCAAGGGGGCTAAATAAATAAAACATGTATTACATTATTACACAATGCTGCAACTTACATATTTGTGTCCTTATGTCTGACACAAATATGTAATAGCTGCATTTGCATTATGATAAATGTGTGTAATCATTTAAGTGTCATAGTTTGTTGTACATGTTTCAGTACACAGACACAAAATGCTCTGTAAACTTTCATTTTATCAGTCAGTTTGTGAATGATATTCACACACAAAACATGACAGATTATTTTATAATGTTAACACAGTAAAATCTTTTTATTGCTCTTATTCTTCTGGAATACTTACTGTTTCGCTATCACTTGAACTTTCTGCTGATAAATCAGTGTCACAATCATCTGCTTCAGATGAAGAATAGTTAGTTTTCCTTAACTCAAGTTCTATTTCTTCTTCAATTCCTACATCATCATACACTTCTTCCATCCTTTCTATTGTAAAAACAAAGAATACATATAAATAAACAAATATCTATGTATGCATCTATCTACATCTATATATACAACTTATTTTCTATTTACTGTTATCTTTAAGCCTTTAATTACAAAAATCGTATTAAAATAAAAAGAACGTGTCTCAAAAATAGTGAATGTAGTGGTAGGAAAATAATTAAAATGGGCAAAATCTTAAAGTTGAGAGGTAATCGTTCTTGAGTGAATATTTAAATATTTATTATTTAAAATATTTATTTTAAATAAATATTTAAAATGCTCATTAGTTCATCTCCTCTCATATTACGTGTATTTATGTCTCTCTATGTGTGGTGCAAATGGAGTTGGAACTGCCATCTATTAATAAAATAGAAGCGTTCAAGTTTATGTTAAAGTAACATCTATCTATCCAATTTCAGGCTATCCAGATTTGAGGTGGCATGTGCGTAATTCAGTTAAAGCAATTATTGTTTCTCACGGTAACTATTACATTGGCATAGAAAAGATAGATGGAATTATCTAAGCTTTAGCTCAGGTTTTCAATTAACTCGTGCCTACCCTGCCCATAGAGTTCCGCTTTCTTCTAAGTGCGTGAGGACTACCAGTTCCATGGTGCCTTTGAAAAGTAATCCTTAAAAGCTTATTTGAAAGCATCCCGTTGAATGCTGGGAGTCGTAGTTTTGAGTTCTGTTTTCAGGTAAAGACTGCCCCGTATCATCACGATGCTTAAAAAATGTTCCATGACCTTTTTTAAAAAAATTGTAGATTAGAATAATCCCTATTCTCGTTATTCAGAAACCCTCGGTCTTTACTTGTTTCTGACGTCGCTAATCACCAACCTGATTGAGAACGCAAGACTTCAGAGCGGCGAGCTTCACTGTTGCAGGAAATGTAACCATAGTGACAGGAGACGTAGGTGGTTACGCCTTTGCTATGGAAGCCCAAAGCGACCGTAATAGAAAGAAAGCGAAGCGGCGAGTGGTGGAGGGCCAGTGGCTTTTTTGTTGGGGCTGAAGGCTCTGGGTTTTTGGAGATATTTCTACCCCTTTTTTGTTAATCAAAACAGACATTCGTTTTGCAATTTCGTGTCCTTTCGCGAACAGAGACCTTAGCCCGATTTTCGACTCCCCTGTCCCTTCCCTGTTGAAAAGCAGCTAGCCATAGTTAAGACTATTAGGAAACAATATCAAAACAATAGTTGATGAGCTTAATGTATGTAAAGCATTTTATGTCATTTCAAAGCTTAACTTTCAATTATTGGGATTTAAAAAATAATTTATTGGTTTTAAGAATGTTTATCTTTACATTAGTAACAGTTGGATAGAATGGATGGACCGATCAACCATAGTAGGAACATGTAAGATCTCTTTATCACTACCACTCCTCCTCCAAATATCTTTAAAATTAATCAGGCCTTCCCATAAAATTGTATTTGAATTCTGTAGCATCATTAAAAAAGGCAAATGAAAAACAGAATCCAGCTTCTACATTAAGTATGATCCTTCTGCTTACTTTTAGCTTTGATTAAGACACTGATATATTTTACTAAAAAAAAAAAATAGTAAAATTTTTAATCATATTTTTTAGAAAAACATGATACATTAAACTGAAGTATCAGTTTTTCAAAATGACCCTGATAATGTGGTGCAATTCAGGTTTGTTGGAACAATGAATAAGATGTTGTTAACTCCTATATTCAGATGCCAATGGGGGAAAAAATAATAAAGGGAAAAGAAGGGAAACTCTTCATAATAAAATATTTCTTAAATATCTTCATTGGAGTTTTCCTGGTGAGAAGCAGTTATATAATTGTATAATGAAATGTGATGATCATATGTTCTACCTGTAGCATCAGTCAGATTTTCAAGTATTAAGTCTTAGTATTCAAAATCTTTAGATTTCATTTGATAGAAACCAGACTTTTACTCTTGGGTGAGTACATAAATGCTTATAAAATTACATTTTAAAAAGGCAAAGTTACTGTATGCTCCATTTTCCATCAACCATCCCAGTACTGACCTCTCACAAGGTGGCAGCATTGTGTTATAATGCCTATCACATTAAAAATAAAACTAATTCAGTTACTGGCTTTCTTGTCACTGTATGATGCCCTTCACCATGTAAAGATGTGTTCAGAAGGCTGCTTTAACTTAAAAACAGCATTGTTAGATTAAAAAATAAAGAAAGTAGGAACCCTGTAGACTTCATTTTAAATAATTTTAAACTGCAACTATTTATATCCATTGGTTTATCGTAAATTGTGGGCAATTTTCTCATGCTGCAGCAGCTGTTGGGGGAAGGCATAATTTATGGTGCTCCTTATACAGCAATTTCATGTTACACGCTGACTCTTATTGTAGGTCTCAAAGAAGAAAATCAATACTACCTGAACAGCTAGAATGCAGTTTCATCATTGGTATCCTTCAGTCTCAAGCGACTATGGTATGGTGCTCTGGAAAGAGGTCCTAAAACAGCATCTAGTGTGACTAAAAAGGCCAATTTGAGAGTGGCAATCCCTTCCACATTGAGGGCAGATACATTCTGTCCCCTGCCCATGAAAATGCAGTTTCATGATGGGCTATAATGAATAGTAGCAACATTAGATAGCCATTCAGGATATGCCCAACATTCATGTCAGTATTTCTTTTTCCTTTGAAGCGGGGTAATTCTTCCTTGAACTGATATGCTTTTCCACTCTCTCCACCTAATTTAAAGGAAAAAGGAGATGTGCTAACTCCTGTGCTAACAAGAGTTTGGATCTCTTCATTTATATAGGGATTGCAACTTCCAGACTTCCTTGAACCGTATTTTATTTATTTACTTTATTTATTTGTATCTAGCCTTTGTTATTTGTAATTCAAGGTGGTAGACATATCCAATACACTTTTCTCCTCCTATTTTCCCCACAAATAAATAACCCTGTGAGGGGGTTGGGATGAGAGAGAGTGACTGGCCCAAGGTGATCTTAATTGTAGCAATGGGTGGTTTATTGCTTTTTGCCTTATTAAGACAAGGCTTATGGCTCTGAAGATGGTTCAGTGAATAATTTGAATATGCGGTGGGGTTGCACAAGCTAATAATTTGGAATGTCCTCATTCCTCAAGTCTGATATTCCTTGTCTGAAATTTCCATGAAGAAAGTTATGAAATGGGGCTTCCGGTTTGCTCTTCGTAGCCACCAGACGGTCTCTTGGGACCGCCAGCCCCTTCGCCTGTAAAGAGCCGCCTGTACAGCGCAAAGGCGGCTCGAAAAACCCCATTTCCAGGAGGAAATGTGGGATAGAGCAGGTGAGTGTAGGTAGAGCTCTCTGTAGCCCCCAGGGTTTTTTTTTTTTACTCTTGGGGGCGGGCGGAGGAAGCTCCCTATAGCACTCGCCGCCCGCTCCGGGCGTTGGGAGACTTCTGCCTTTTTGCAGAACAAGGCTACGAAGACAAGCCTTTTAAGATATTTAACAGATTAACTAAAGATGATGAGATTTGGATTTGGATCTGTGACCCTAAATTGCAAGTATTAATACTTATTTTACAAAGGATATTCAACAAAGTAAAAAAGACCTTTTAAAATGGCGATTGCCGAAACTGGAGCAGGGAAGCTGAAAAGAGAAAGTCCTTCCGTTTCTTATTAAGTTACAAAATAGCAGAATAAATGCTCCTGGTTACATTTGAAGGGATTTGAGCTGGACCTGTGACCTCGAATTGCAAGTATTTCACTTATTTTATAACAATTATTGAAGAAGGAAAAGGAAAAGGAAAAAAGAACCTTTAAAAAGGGCGACTGCCGAGGCTTGAGAAGGGGCTGAAAGGGAGAGTCCTTCCGTTTCTTATTGAGATACAAAGTAGCTGAATAAATATTTTTGGCTACACTTTAAAATAAAGCTCTACTTTTGTGTTTTTTCTCTTCCTGGAGATTTGATATTGATCTTGGTTGGAAAGAGGTTTTTTTTTTTTTTCTCTGCTGCCTCTCTTTTCTTTTTTTAAAAAAAAAAATAGTTTGTCTGTGTTGAAACATGGCATTAAAGTCGGACAAACAAGCAATGGGGGGGGATTCCCCCATTAACAAATTACGTGACCAAGTTTTAAAGCTCCAGTCTCAGAAAACTGATTTTAATATAATTGAATTTCTTTTGGAGGAGATTGTAAGAAGGGATGAGATTGTGAATCAGAACTTTGAAAAATTTAAGCAGGAAATTAAAGAATTAGTGCAATTAAAGTTTGATATTTTGAATCGAAAGATTATAAAAATGGCTAATGATTTGGTAGGATTTATGACTAAGTTGGATGAAAATACTAACTTATTAGAGTCTAAAGTGGAAGAAATTGAGGACAATTTGGATAATAAAATACAAAAAATTGAAAATGATTTGACAAACACTCAAGACAATAGCTCAGAAGAAAAATCTAAAATGGAGGTTGAACAAAAGTCTTGTAATGCAGAAAATTTACAACAACGGATTGAAAGAGAGGTCTTAATGGTGCATTATAATTTTACAGAATATGCGATCAGACTCAGAGGTTTACAGGAAAATAACAGAGATGATTTAAGGAAAATATCTTCTGAAATTCTGGCTGGGATTTTAAAGGTTCAACCTGAGGAAGTGTTTTGTAGGATTGATAGAGTGTACAGAATAAACTCCTGGATTGCAAAGCAAAGGCAATTGCCTAGAGATGTGGTGATTTATTTTACAGATAAGGAAATTAGGAATAAAATTGTGCAAAATTCCTTCAATTCTACTTTGCAATTGTATGGAAGAAAGATATGGATCTACAAAGAGCTTCCCCCCCAAGATGTTAATGGAAAGGAAGAAATTTGGTTTTTTGGTGACTGAGTTAAAATACAGAAATATTTCATTTAGGTGGAATGCTCCAGTTGGCATAATATTGAGATATCAAGGAGAAAGATACCAATTAGATACTGTTGAAAAAGCGGAAGAATTTTATCAAAAATTTTTGAAAATGAACTTAACATCTATAGGCACAATACAGGATAAGCAGAAGGAGTTGGAAATAAAGGGAAAATATCGAATTACAGAGGTTGCGGTAGACAAACTGTCTTTGGATTCTCTTGATACTCCAGCTGGATTATCTACAAATATGAGAGAAGCGGCATCTGATTTCAACGTGATGATCCAACAAGATCAGTTTATAAAGCAGAATGAAAACCGATCAGTTGATATACAACTTGTAGAAAGGAAAACAGGATGGAAATTAAACCCACAAAAAGAAAAGAAAAAAAGAAATAGGTCTCATAAAAACAGAAATTTCTAAACTAAGCAACGGTGAAGCCAGTGATTTTAAAAAAATGAATGAATATGTGAAAAGATAGTGGAGGCGAAGTATTGGTTAATATCATCCTGAGGACAGTGACAGACCTCTGCAATGCCGTAATTTTGGGATGTGAAAAGAGCCTTAATCTGTTGGATTTGAATTATCTATTTTGGATTTCTTTTCTTGTACTGATAAATATATTATAATTATTCTGAGCTACAAGGCAAGAGAGTTACGTTGGGGCATGCAGAAGATCTGGTTGTTACCCATTACGATGATGGGAATTAATAATCCTGATGAAAGCCACAATTACAACTATATGGAATACAATTATAATGTCACTCAGGTGGTTGTTTTTATTTTTATATATATATGAGGATACTCATTACTGATGGGGGCAGATGAAGACTGAAGACTTTGAACAAACTGTTGCACCAGGATGCTACGTTACCCAATTATGGATGGGGGACTCAACAATCTAGTGGAAAGACATCAAAGAAGATATTATATGGATTATAAATTTAAAGTTATTGTCTTTTTTTTTTATATAACGGAATATATGTATATATATATATATATTAGCAGAGTGGGCAGTGGATTGAAGATATTAAGAATTGTTGTGTATGGTAATTTTGTAGGAAAGTGGGTGGAAATATGTTAGTCCACTGATGGATTAGCTTAAGAAAAGGGATGTTTAAGTGATATATTTAGGGTAGTGGAGGAAATGGACAGAGTTGAATAGTTAAATTAGGACTTATGTGGAAGGCTGCTTTGAAATGTTATATTAATATACACAAAGAATAAATGTTAAAGTAGGATTTATTATACAGTCTTAAAGTGGAAGGTTGCTTTGAAATGTTGTAACAATACATAGATATAAGTTTTGGGGAGGACAAAAAGGGTAGATTATTGCTAAATTGGGAGTTATAATAATATTATGTTAAACTAGAAGTTATCATACAATGTTATAGCAGACTGCTTTTTTTTTTTTGAAATGTATGGTAAAAGGGGAAAGTAATAATATTAATAATATTTTTAGTAAGTAAGGGTCAGTATATAGAGGAGAGAGTGAGGCGATGGTAAAATATTATGTAATCTGTTATGAATTAGGTTTTTGGTGTGAAGAAGTCACGGGGGGGATGGGTGGCGAGGGGGGGTTAGGGAGGAGGGGGGGAAGGAAAAAAAAGGGGGAAAATTTGTATTTGAAAACTTTTTCAATAAAAAAAAAAAAGAAAGAAAGTTATGAAATAATTAACATTTGTCCCATCCCTCAATGATGGAAGTGTTCTGTATGGATAATATTCAGATTTGCATATCCTTTTGCTTTCCCCTTTCCTTATAATTGACAGGAAATAATGGACAGCATAAAGCTATCTAGAAATCAGTGTATAATGTTATCTCAGCCTTTCAGCCCTGAAATGGTTTGTATGCATGTATTTAAACAATTTGTAAAGCAGTCCATATCATGAGATGACAGTGTACAGAGATTAAAATTCCTTCCCCAAAACAATAGCTGGGAATATAAAATAAATCTCGAAACTTCATGCTATAATGCAGTGTTTCTTAAACTTTTTTTCTCTTAAAACTCCTTGTCTTTAAAAATTACAGAGGATCCCAAGAGCCTTTTTATGTGGGCTATATTTATCAATAGTTACATATTAAAAATTAATATTGGTGCATTCACTAATGCAGCTGCTTCTCACAATTGTTTGATGAGATTTTAATACCATATTATTTTTCAACATAAGCTGACAAATAATTTTGATTTCGAGGATCTCTGAGAGAGTCTTGAGGGATCCCCCGAGATCCCTAAGACTACACTTTAAGAAAGACTGCTGTAATGTATGTATCTGGGACTCAGGAGCACTTCCCTTCCTAAGACAACAAAAATATACACTTAACCTCCTGGTTCAAGGCCTGTGTGACCACTGAGGTCTTTAATGCCTTGTGAATGGGCAATAGAGTCATAGACATCTGATCTCCAAAAAGATGCTATTGTACAAGGCAAGCACAACAATAGAGAAGGCACAACTCCTGGGGTCCCCCAGGTAACGTTGTTTAATAGATAAAACTCAGAGTATGGCTAGATGACAGTAGCAGGGCTCACAGACAGTATATGTTTTTCTAAAGACCAGAAATACACCCAAGTGGAAGAAATACTTCAGAAAATCTTACCAATTATTAAATAAAAAAATTTCAGCCAAGTATGTTTTTGTATACTATATTGCATACTGAAACAAATATCTTGTACTAGCATCTTAAAAGATGGGCCAATAATAAATGGCAATAAATCTAGTTTATATTTGTCTTGGCTCAGAGAGGTCAGGGCAGTGTGAGAATGACTAATCCAACTGATTCTCAGTCTCTATGATCCAAATCTGGCATCTTGACCACTACACTGAACTGGCTTTTGGTGATTAAAGAGTTTTAAATCTCCCCTTTCTCCTTTTCTTTTAGAGTGAGGGAGCAAAACAAAATTATGCAGAATGACTTCATTACAACTTCACAGTTTTCATCAATGCTTTTTGCTTGATTTTTTTTTGGAGGGGGAGGGAAATGTCATTGATGACCCTAATTTTTTAATTAAAAGGATTGTGTAAGAAGACCTTTACTTGGTTATGAAGTTTATGAGATATTTTTAAATGTTTCTTTGACTGGAGCAAGTTTCTATTTTGACAGAACATGAATCCAGCCTGTATTGCATGGCACATTATGATGGACTTATTTATACTATTAATTGGTTATCCTAGGAAATTAGACTTGAATTATCCTACCTTTCATTTGTTTACAACTTCAAAGAATGAATCAGACAGTGAGTGTTTACTAGTCCAGACAGGATCACATACCCTTGCTCAATTTTTCTTTCATCCCAAGAGAAGTGATTGTTTAAGCAAGAACAGGGTGGAGCTCACAGTTCCACTGAGAACAAGTTGCCTCTGGATGACCCATATGCAATAAAAGCAGGAGATTCATGTTGCAATCATAAAATGTTAAATTTAAAAACTAAGTAATAGGTCCCATTTGTAGAATGAGTCTTAACTCTTAGTAAATATGGAATGTGTATGCTATGAAATACATGCATGTTTGTACATGCAGATAAAGGGCAATTCTAACATTGTCTCCATGGTTGCTCCCAGCTATTTCTTGAGCAAATCTCAGAAATTCCAATCCAAATTGCAATGGATTAGCAATGGGCAGGGACTCAGTCTCCGATCACCAAACCTGCTGTCCTGCAGTCTCATCTCAAGGAATAGTTGTCTGAAGCACATGTGTCTATTCATCGATTCTTCGGTCTGCCATGGTCATCAGCTCCAACTCCAGTTCATCTACATGAACAATGGTTTTATGAAGTTATTACCACTATCAATATAGAACTAGATATATATCAGCTTGTATTTGATCTCTGTCACACATAAATTCCTATCAGAACAAATTCATATACAGATCTCTCTGTCCTACACAGTGGCTGTTGCAGTCATTACCCCGTATGTTGTAGATGACTTCTGTTTTATCCTTCTGGGGCTGCTAGGTATTTAGGATATTTTGGAGGGTTTTAGTTGGTTTGTGTGCTATGCTGATGCCATGTGGTTGCAATAATCTGTTGGTGGTTTCTGAATTGTTTTTGATGTATGACAGTACCCAAGGGCTAATCAATAAAATAAAGTAAAATATGGCAGTGTTAGTTCATGGTTTGTGTTGGTTGTACTATATTTGATTGAATGGTCAGGCAGTTTTGGATGAATTTGCATAGAACTTGCATAGAACTTCGAAGTTCTCAGGTATGAGAAGAGCTCAATGGGAGTTCTTTTTTTTTTATTGAAAAAGTTTTCAATTACAAATTTTCCCCCCCTTTTTACCCCCCCTCCTCCCTAACCCCCCCCTCACCACCCCCTCCCCCCCTCCCCCCTATGACTTCTTCAAAATAAAAACCTAATACATAACAGATTATATAATATTTTACCATCCCCTTAGTCCCTCCTCCAAATACTGACCTTTACTCCTAGTGATATTATTAATATTATTACTTCCCCCTCTTACCATACACTTCAAGATAACATTCCATTATAACACTGTGTAATAACTTCTGATTTAACACAGTAATATTATTATAACTCCCAATTTATCGATAATCTGCCCTTTTTTTCTCCTCCCCATACTTATGTCTGTATATTAATATAACATTTCAAAATAACCTTACACTTTAAAACTATATAATAAATCCTACTTTAACACTTAATCTTTTGTGTATATTAATATGACATTTCAAAGCAGCCTTCCCCATATATTCTAGTTTTACATTTGTTCTACACTATCCATTTCCTCCACTCCCATAAATATATCTCTTAAGCATCCCTTTTCTTAATCTATATAATCAAATCACTAACCTATCTCCACCCACTTTCCTACAAAATTACCATACACAACAATTCTTAATATCTTTGTTCTTCTGCCCATCCTACTAAAAAAATATTCCCTTATATAAACAAAATCAATGACTTTAAATTTATAATCCATACAATATCTTCTTTAATATCTTTCCACTGGATTGCTGACTCCATCATCCAAATTAGGGTAACATAACATCCCAGTTGCAACAGAATATTCAAAATCCTCAGTTATCATCTGCCCCCATCAATAATGAATATCTTCGTATATATGTAAGAAAAAAGAAAACAACCACCCGAGTGACTTTATAATTGTAATCCATGTAATATCTGTAATAGTGGCTTTCTTCAGGATTATTAATTCCCATTCTCATAATGGGGTAACAGCCAGATCTTCTGCATGCCCCAGCATAACTCTCTTGCCTTATAGCTCAGCATAAGTATAATACGTTGACCAATGAAAAAAAAAAAAGAAAACCCAAAAATAGATAATTGCAATCCAACAATTTAAGGCCCTTTTCACATCCCAAAATTACGGCATTGCAGAGGTCTGTCACTCTCCTCAGGATGATATTAACCAATACTTCACCTCAACCATCTTTTCATATATTCAGTCATATATTTTTTTAAAAAAATAACTGGCTTCACTGTTGCTTAATTTAGAAATTTTTATTTTTGTGAGACCTATTTCTTTTTTTCCTTTCTTTTTGTGGGTTTGATCTCCATCCTAATTTACTTTCTGCAAATTGTGTGTCAACTGATCGATTTTCATTCTGCTTTATAACTTGATCTTGTTGGTTTTGCTTTTGTGACTCATATTTCTTTTCTGTAAGTTGTATATCAATTAATTGATTTCCATGGTTGTCTGTAGCTTGGTGACTCGTCACGTTAGAATCCGATACCACTTCTCTCTTATTTATAAATAATCCAGCTGAGGTGTCTGAAGAATCCAAAGGCAATTCATCTACCAAGGCCTCTGTAACTCGATATTTTTCCTTTATTTCTAACTCCTTCTGCTTGTCTTGTGTTGTGCATAAAGATGTTAAATTCATTTTTAAAATTTTTTGATAAAATTATTCCGCTTTATCAACAGTATTTAATTGATATCTTTCTCCTTGATATCTCAATATTATACCAACTGGAGCATTCCATCTGAATAAAATCTTTCTTTTTTTAAGCTCAGCCACCAGAAAACCAAATTTCTTTCTTTCCAATAACATCTTAGGCGGGAGTTCTTTATAAATCCAAATCTTTCTTCCAAACAATTGCAAAGTAGACTTAAAAGATTTCTGCACAATATTATTTCTTATTTCTTTATCTGTAAAATAAATCACCACATCTCTAGGCAATTGCCTCTGCTTTGCAATCCAGGAGTTTATTCTATAAACTCTATCAATCCTACAAAATACCTCCTCAGGATGAACCTTTAAAATCCCAGCCAGAACTTCAGAAGATATTTTCCTTAAATCATCTCTGTTATTTTCCTGTAATCCTCTCAGTCTGATCGCATATTCAGTAAAATTATATTGCATCATTAAAACTTCCTTTTCAATACGTTGTTGTATATTTTCTGCATTACAATCAGCTTCCATTTTAGGTTTTTCTTCTAAACTATTGTCTTGGATATTTATCAAATCATTTTCAATTTTTTCTATTTTATTTTCCAAATTGTCCTCAATTTCCTCCATTTTAGACTCTAATAGATTAATATTTGTATCCAACCTGATCAAAAATTCTGAGAAACCATTAGCCATTTTTATAATCTTTTCTTTAGTTTCCTGCTTAAATTTCTCATAGTTCTGATTCATAATCTCATCCCTTCTTACAATCTCCTCCAGAAGAAATTCAATTATATTAAAATCAGTTTTCTGAGACTGTAGGTTAAGAACTTGTTCATATAGTTTGTGGATGGGGGAATCCCCCCCCCCGCTTGTTTATCCAGCTTTGGAAGCCTAAACGCCATATTTCCACACAGGCAAACTTTTTAAAAAGCAAAGCTTCTTTCCAATGAGATCAATATCAAATCAAATCTCCAGAAGAGAGAAAACACAAAAGTGGAGCTTTTTCTTCAATTGTAACCAAGAGCATTTATTCCGCTACTTTGTGGCTTAATAAGAAATGGAAGGACTTTCCCTTTTCAGCTTCCCTGCTCAAATTTCAGCAGTCGCCATTTTAAAAGCTCTTTTTTACTTTCCTTTGCAAAAGAAGTATAAATACTTGCAATTTAGGGTCACAGGTCCAGATCCAGATCTCATCCTCTTAGTTAATCTGTTAGTTATCTTGAAAGGCTCGTTTTCGTAGCCTTGCTCTGCAAAAAAGCAGAGGTCTCCCAACGCCCGGAGCAAACGGCGAGTGCTATAGGGAGCCGCATCCGCTCGCCCCCAAGAGTAAAAAAAAAACTCTGGGGACTACGCGGAGAGCTCTACCTACACTCACCTGCTCTGTCTCACATTTCCTCCTGGAAATGGAGTTTTTCGAGCCGCCTTTCCGTTGTAAAGGCGGCTCTTTACAGGCGAAGGGGCTGGCGGTCCCAAGGGACCGTCTGGTGGCTACGAAAAGCAAACCGGAAGTCCCTCAATGGGAGTTCTTAATTGGCCTATAGTTCTGCTTGTCTAATTAGATCTGTGCTGCAGGTGAAACGTAATTATATCCTATATAACATTTTTAATTCTAGATTTTTCTTGCCCAAATCAATCTGTTCTGCCTTTATAGTTTTATTTCATTCTTATTTCATTCTTATTTTGTCTTCTATAAACTGATGATTAGTCAAATATATAGTCTCATGTACAGCTTTAAGATTCTTAACTATAGTATTTGTGTACTTTTATCTGAAAATGGGGAGAAACGTATATTCTGCTAATATTTACAGCTGTAAGGATACAAGGATTTGTTATAAGAATATCCTGTATTGAAATAAAGAGATTTGAAAGCCATATATTATTTGGGTATTTTAAATTGTTTTATGAGTCGTAAAATCTTGATTGTCAAAAACGGAAAGGGGATATCTTCTCAGATTCGACTTTTGCCTTCATCTGCAGAGACAAATCAAGGAAACCAAATGACACAATTATATAGCATACAGTAGTTATTTCCATGCTGTCTGTTATTGAAATCAGTATGATTTAGTTTTTTAAATTCCATTTTATTTTCCTTTCTTCTTGTTTTGAACCACAGAATAAGACACTTGTTTTAAAATCAACTTGGCAGTCATGGAAAAATGGATTGATAACCATCTAATAACAGCACAAAAAAAGAGCTGTTTTTTTGAAACATAATTCATGCAGTAGTAAAAAATACAAAAAAGAGTGCAAGCAATTGTGCAGAAATAAAACCATTATAAACAGGATTTGAAAACAATGAATAAGTCTCAGGACTGAATTTTCCTAGTAATATACTTTCCAACCTGCATGTAAAGACAGGATTCAGTTTTAACTAAAGAAACAGATAACTAGCTTTGTGTCATCTCAGTTTCAGGTCCAAAGCGGCAAACCAACACTGCAACAGCAGGGAGTTTCCTTTCATTGCAGACACAACTTTCTAGTCTAGTTCAGTGCTTTGATCACAAATGTTATGGAAATGATGTCTTCTGACAATAAGGTGATTAAAAAAGTCTGGGTAGGAAGTGTCATTTGAAGGACAAAGCCTGCATGTTTGATTTCCCACCACTAATTTTGGCTTGGTTTAAATAACATGATTATATCTCAGTTTTCCTTTAGTGCCATTGGAATTTCACATTTTGAAAATGAAACTCATAGAGCCATACGATCAAAGTTTTGCTCTGGGGAGAAAATATAATCTGGTATTAGCATCTTTAAAACAGTCAAAGAAACAGAATTTTATTTATAAAACATAGACCTGGAAAAATCAGATGAACTTTAAGAATCCCCCTTATTATTTATACTAGAGCGACATTCTTTGTTATAAAGGACAGTTCTTTATTTCAGATAGTTGTCCTTTGGATTAATTTAATTACTTATTTTTCTTGGTTTCCTTTGTAAAGCAAAGTTATAAACAATTAATTCTTATATTCTTATGAACCACTTTCAGATTTGCCCATTTTTCAGGTTTTTCCTTTAATTTTTCCAAGAAAATAATGGTCACAGCAATATATACATAAGTTACCTTATGTATTTGATTATGTTTGTCTGTGTATTTGATACATTTGATATATATCAAATGAAAGCATGAGTACATTTTTCATCAACATCAATAATGTGCTTATACCTTTGTATGCTTCCTTGTTATTAGTGCAATTCCTGAGTTGAACTAATTTTGTAGAATGGCAGGAACTCCATCTTTTTTGCTATTGTAACATTTGTTCAAATTTATCACTCATGGCTACATGTATTGTACAATGGGATTGCTCCTTACCAGGGAGTTATCCTCTACCGTGGACTTGCCCAAACTTTCTACTATGACAAGTAGAAAGTTTCTTTAAATTTAATTTCTCTCCAGTGAAACTGAATAATTCATATAATAATATACGTTTTTGAATAAAAGGAAGCAGTGATGAATTTTCTCTATCATAAAGGTAAAGGTTCCCCTCGCACATATGTGCTAGTCATTCCTGAATCTAGGGGGCGGTGCTCATCTCCCTTTCAAAGCCAAAGAGCCAGCGCTGTCCGAAGACATCTTCATGGTCATGTGGCCGGCATGACTAAATGCCAAAGGTGCACCGAACTCTGTTAACTTCCCACCAAAGGTGGTCCCTATTGTTCTACTTGCATTTTTTACGTGCTTTTGAACTGCTAGGTTGGCAGAAGCTGGGACAAGTAACGGGAGCTCACCCCATTATGTGGCACTAGGGATACTATTACTATCTATCTATCTATCTATCTATCTATCTATCTATCTATCTATCTATCATCTTATCTAATGTTACTCTCTAACATAGAGAACTTAATTGACCTTTATTCTTTTCTTCCTTAAGGAGTCATGTAATCAACTGGGAATATGTACATATCTGGTAAAGTCATAACAGCAGCAGTGACACAAAGATATCTATGTTCGCAACATTTTACAAATTAGATGAAACAAGTTTCTGTTCAAAGGGGCTTATAACCTTAACATTGGAGGGGGGGAATCGAGGTTACATCTCACAAAACACTTACCAGAAGGCACCCCCTGATGAGGTTATTTCTTCTCTTTCTTGTAAGCTTCTCACAAAGTTCTTGATCATCCCAAGTTATCTTTGTCTTTTTCCTAGGCAGTTGGGCATACCTCCAAAGAAAGCTGCAACTACTTAGCAGTCTTTTTTGTGAAATATGCTTTGAGGGCAAAGATGTTCTGGGAAATTGAGCTGATGTGACTTGTGTCATTTATTTTATTAACTGTGCATATCTTAAAAAAATAAAATAGAAAGCAAGCAGGTTGGCGAGCATCAAGTTACTACCTCTATAGTGGGATACATCACCAGATTCTTGTGATATAGATCACTGTGACTGAGTGCCATATTTTGTGGACAATTATTTACTTACCAAAGGAAATATGTATGCAATGTTTTTTTTTAAATAATGTAGAAATTATAATTCAAAAAACATTTTAGAGTAATTATGTATATTTCAGTGTTTTATTTCTTACCCATCATATATATTTTTATACATTAGATGGCACCTGATAGGACCAGATTTAATAGGACATGTATGTAGCCCAGTACTAAATCGGGTATACAAAGTAAACAATATAATCCAAAATTTCTAATTTTTTTAGCAATGAAGTATATTTAAGACCTGTATTTTTCCCTCATGTGACTTCTCAACAAATTATTTTCCCATCTCAGGCAACTAACAACTGATATTTATTTCTAACAATACAACATTAAAGAAGCACTGACAGAAAATACCTTGGCAATGTACATAGAGACGCTATCCAAACCTGGGGCTTTCTAAGTAGGCTTTACTATTGAGGGTCTAATCATTGTGTAGATCTGCTGGCTGAAGCTGTCTGGGTTTTGTTTGGATGTAGGCAATTTCAACAAAAGATCCATATATAAACTCCTTTCTCTCTGGTTGAAGGCAGAAACATTGTCATTAATTGAAGTGGACATAGCATGCTGATGGTTGGATTTTAAGCTGTTGAACTTTAATTGCATTTCATGGGGGTATTATAGCAATCATGATATGTGAACTGTAATATTTAGTATTTAAAGAGCTAAGTGTGCTTTTTACTGCTTGATTTTGTATAATATCTGAATCAGTTTGTTGTTATTATTTCTTCCTATCATGGAGAATGAACGGTGTTGTAAGGGTCCCAGAATTACTTAAGAGGGGAAACTATATAAATCTTTAAAATAAAAATAAATTATTGTCTATTTATTCAGTAGAAGAAGCCAACAAATATAGTCTTTATCTTAGAATAGAAGAGTGATGATAATAATTTCATGGGTTTGCTTTTCCCCATTTAAGCGTGTCTATATTTGTTCTGTCAGAGACCTTAAAATTTCTATATACAGTACAAACAACATCACCTCAGATCAGTACTGAAAGCAATAACATAATAGCTTAATAGTGGAATTTAATATGAGGCTACTTTAGTTTTGAGGAATACAATTATCCCACCACTCCTCTCTGGAGCAGGTGCTAAGCACTGTCAAATATAGCTGATAGGCAAAGGCATATGACAAAAATAGGGATATCCAAATAGGAACTGCAGAATCTCCTTTCTTGTACATTTTCTAGGAGATTGGATCAAAACACCTAATTGATTGGATTGATTTGAAGGTGCAGCACTAGTAAGCAGGAGGGTAAGAGATATCAGAGGTTTAATGTATGAACCAGAGGAAAGAGAAAGACAATAAAAATGCTGGAAAATCCAAATAATCTTTGAAATTCATTTAAGTCTACAGTGAAATTGTAAAAAGTTCTGGAAGAAGTACTTATATAACCAGGCTGAGTTTTTTTGCTTTACAAACTATTGAGTGACCTCATGTGGTTCATTTCACTTTCACCTAGCAACTGATCATTAGTAAGTAGAATAACTCTGTTAATCCTAAACACTGTATTAGTACTTCAGTTTTAATACTCTTGGCAGAGTTGAGAGCCAAAATGCACACTACTGTATGAAAAATTATGATCCTGTTCTGAACATACCCAAGGGCCAATATTTTTCTTTAAAAAAAATAATTTTATTTAACTTACCAAAGAATAAAATATAAATGAAAATGAAAATAGCAGGAAAATAGGGAAGGGAAAGGGAGAGAAAAAGAATGTAAGATAAAGAGGAAAAAAGAAAGCATTGCCTTCTGACTTTTTTTAGTGCAGCAGAGTAAAATGATAGCATTACAGTCTCAACTTTTTACTTTTACATATTTAATATGTACTATGTACTCCAGACAGACCAGACGACAGCACTGGACTGCTATAAAGAAAAGCTTGCTGGTCAACATAATACAGATTTACAAAAAAGATACCATTATTTGTATGTAATATGTAATTAAAGTCATAATGCTGGCTGACTCCCTCTGTCTGTCTGTCTGTGAAAAACCTGATATGAAAAACATACTACTGTGCTCCTTATAATACCGAGGATTGTCCAGTGAAATCGCGAGTATATAGCCCCATAATAAAATATGTTAATAGCCTGTGATTTTGGTAGCTTTAAAATGTATGATAAGTTTTTATAAATATTGGATGTAAAATATGAATGGAACCTCTAATTGAGGAAGCAATGTTTTCTAAATACAAAATGCTGGAAACAACCACAAGACTATAGGACTACTCCATCAGCTCCCCACCACAGTGCCTCCAAATTATCAAGATCTAACCATAGACAAAGATGACATCATAGTCTCATTTGATGTCACAACACTCTTCACTTCTATAGAACCAGAACTTGCAAAAGAATCCGTGAAAGCGCTACTACACAGCACACCTGAACTAATCAAATACACCAGGATTGAAATACCCAGAATCATGCACTTTATCAACTTTTGTCTGACCAAATATCCAGGTTAATAGACAAATATATCAAAAAATTAAAGGGACACCCATGGGATCACCACTTTCAGGATTCATAGGTGAGACTATAATGCAACACCTGGAATCTAGAGCACTCCCACATATATAGCCCAAAGATTGGATCCAGTATGTAGATGACACTTTTGTCATAAAAAAAAAGACCAACTGGAGAATACACAAAACTATCAACATCTTCTTCAAGGAATAAAATTCATAAAGGAACCCAAAAACAATAACACATCCGCCTTCCTAGATATCCTCATCTGGAGAGGCAGTGATGGCATATTAGAAACACAAATTACAATAAAACTACCCACACCAACCAAGTGTCATTACCAAAGTAACAACCCAACCATCTGCAAGAGAATCTGTGTAAGAACACAGTTTAGGCAAACACACAGCAGCCCTGAACAGCGAAAAAGTAAACAGACCATCTATACAATGTCTTCCCACAAAATGGATGTCTATATAACTATCAAAAAGTGCCTGACAATTCAACATACCATACTACAAGCAACAGAAGCTATGAAAAGGTTAGCACTGCCTTATGTCAAAAACATCTCAGAAATCACCACAGACTATTACAACCACATTGCATCACCATAGTGCACAAACCAAATAAAGCCCTCCAAAACATCCTAAGTAAATATAAAGGCCCAGCAGCCCAGATGAAAATACAGGAGTCCTCTACAACATACAGTGCAAGGACTTTGACAACTACTATGTAGGACAAACAGGCAGAACACTGGCAGAGCACAACACCAACCAGCAATCAAAAGACATGATGAAAATTCTTGTTTCACAACACATGGACAGACTGCACATAACTTCAACTGGGAAATTGTGAACATTCTAATTCAAACCAGGTCCAAAAATGCCAGAGAATTCCTGGAGGCCTGGCATTTTGACAAATTGGCCAGCAACAGGAACATAAACAATATCTACAAATCACTCAAAAGAGACCACCAAGGAAATAAAAAGACCAAAACACCCTTTCACTTGCAACCAATGTCCATATGAGCAGAGATTAACACCAAGATTAATACTAAACCAGCAATCACGTGAACAATACCTCATTCAAGGAACTACCAACACAAGTGAACAAGCTAACAGTAAACAACAACCTAATCAAGGAACCATCAAGAACACTCTGACCAACACAGACAGAGCAAGCCACTAGTATATAAAAATAAGAGCAAACCCCACCCCCCTCTAGTCCTGAGGATTGGTAATGAAATATTTGCAAGAAAACTACCAAGCGCAGAAACTTCCAAAGACCCTTTAGGACTACCGTATTGCAAGGACTGGTTATCCAATTGACAGTCTAGTTATAAAGCTCTGAAGGAACTATTCTTAAAGATCTTAGGTAGGATATATAATTGTTAGATGTTTCAGATTTCCAGGAATAAATATGATCTCTAGAAAGAAGATGGTATGAAATAAAGCTATTTGTGAGGGGGGAAAAGTTTTTATCTAGTTTTTATCTTATAGTCATTGAAGCACTTAGTTTGTGACAATGTATCTGCTTAGCTAATCTTTTTTCCGCTACCAGTTATGATTGCATGTCTGTATCTAATAACCTGTAATCATGCAAGGCAACAACACAGATTGGCATAAGTCACAGGCTGCCATTGACTGTTTTAGTTAGAGTTGATAGGGATTAAAACCAAAATATCAGCATGTGTGACAGATCATTTATTTCCCACCCATTGCCTTACTAAATGATCCATTAGCTTGATCCAGCTAAATTCATTCTATGATGTTATGTCTTTATACCTTATTTTCCCTTAGCAATGAATTGCCCAGTAGTGTTGGAAAAAAGATTAACTAAACAAGAAGATATTGGCCTTTCCCTTTCATTAGCTCTGTGAAAGATTGTTGAACCTAAATTATAAAGACAACTATTGGCATCTTTTTCTAAATATGATGAAGCCAACATGATGGCATATGATTTGAGACTTCAGAATGCAAGCTTTGCCCTTTTGTATTTGCATCACAATGTCACATGCAAGAAAGTAAGGGGCAGAGTTTAGACATCAATGCCACAACACATAATTTATCCCTCATTCCCATTTGTCAAGATACCTATGGAGACAGCTTTTGTGGCAAAGATATTATATGCCCTTTTCTGGAAAGGCTGTCCAATCCCTTCAGTAGAAGAATGGCTAATTTACTTGGGAGAACAACTAGAATAGCTAGAATACTACATTAGTATAATTTCATAACTTAAAAACAAATCTAACACAGAATTGAATTCAAACTGGAAACCATTCCTAGACTATAGTTTAATGAAAGTATGTCTACTTTACCAAAATGAGAGTTTCTGTATGTGTAGAGTCTATATTTCAATTTCATAGGATATACAAATAAAAAAAAATTCTCATTAACATTAATTGAATTTACTGTAGTTTTGAATCTTATGTGGTGATTTATACTCGATTGACTATGAACTTAATTAAGTTTTAATTCTTAGAACTTAATAGCAACTTCAGTCATTAAAATAATGTTAAATTTCATAATAATACACTAGAAAACTATAATGTTTATATTTTTAATTCCTTATTTACTCATTTGCATTTTATTCTGTTATCTCTCTCCCCCCTCCACTGCTCTTTCTCTCCCTTTCTCTCTCTCTCTTGTTTATGTCTTTTACTATTTTTCCTCCGAAAGCTATTTTTCTGAAATAAAAGATGAGGCGCATTTTAAGTGAACATGTGTAAATTAATTCTGTTTGAATATGTGAGAATAAAGACTTCTCACCTTCTCTATTTCTGCACAAGTCATTAGTATGGTTAGAAGAAAGACATCTGATTGGAAGTATTGTGGTTCACGAAGAAACAAAAGAAGCAGATTTCTGTAATGGCTGGTAAGCAGAAACTATAATTTAGAGGTAACAGTACATAGAAAGTTATAAGTTCAGTCCATGCTGGCTCTCATAAGAAACAAATAGTGAGATAAAGTGACTATTAGTCAAAGAAAATAATTGTATAATTTCAGAATTTTAATAGGAGTCAGCTTCATGCAGTTCATCAGTGACTGGCAATGAATGAATGTTGTATTCATGACAACCAGGAGCTTCTGCAAAAACATTAAAAGAAGAGTAAGTTTGAAACAAGGAATCATATGGCAATTTGATTGGCTGTCTTTAGAAGAGCACTTGACGGCCGTGACCGGGAGGATTTTTCATCAGGTTCGCCTGATTCACCAGTTGCGTCCCTTTCTAGATCGGGACTCGTTACGCACAGTCACTCATGCCCTCATCACCTCTCGTCTGGACTATTGTAATGCTCTCTACATGGGGCTCCCCTTGAGGTGCACCCGGAGGCTCCAACTGGTGCAGAGTGCGGCCGCGCGGGTGGTTAAGGGAGCAACATGGAGCTCCCATGTAACACCTCTCCTGCGCGAGCTGCACTGGCTCCCGGTGGTCTTCCGGGTGCACTTCAAGGTTCTGGTTACCACCTTTAAAGCGCTCCATGGCTTAGGACCTGGTTACTTACGGGACCGCCTACTACCATCAACAGCCTCCCACCGACCAGTACGCTCCCACAGAGAGGGGCTCCTCCAGGTGCCGTCGGCCAAACAATGTCGGCTGTCGGCCCCTAGGGGGAGAGCCTTCTCTGTGGGGGCACCGACGATCTGGAATGAGCTCCCCCCAGAGATACGGAGGATTCCGGATCTGCGCACCTTCCGCCGCGAGTTGAAGACGCTTTTATTTCATCAAGCTGGCCTCGCCTAAATCTTCTCCCTTTTAAGTGTAAATTTTAAATTTTTAATGTATTTTAAAATTATGGGTATTTTAAATTATGGGTATTTTAAATTAGATTAAGAGTGTCTCCTTTACTGAAAAAAGTAGCATTATTCTATTGCTAAAATATTCTATTTTGCTGAGTGTCACTTTGTTATTTTTCAATGAGATATTCCTTCTACTGTACTGTGCCTTGCAGAGCAACTGGCTATTTTATTGAAGACAGCTGTTATTCTCAGATCTTTGTAAAATTCACCGAGAAATTCCTATAACTCAAAACAGTATTCCCGTGTACTTAATTTAGTTTACAGATTTACATTCTCAATTACAGGACCACTGCACTGCATAAGAACCATCACATGCTTTTCTGTTGCTAGTGGTTACAGGGAAAAGGGTGAGAACTGGCTGCCACCAGTCACATGACAGACTGAAAAATCTAATACATTCAGACAGCTTGCTCTTAGTTGGCTTATGTCTTGTTATTATCAAATGATTGCATCTCTTGACTTGATGAATATATGACTGCCAGTTAGAAATAGTGATTATTCCATATTACTGGAACAGAATGGACTGATGATGTCTACAGAAAACTATTAAACGGAATAGCCATGTCAAACATCTCTCTCCAGAAGATACAGTCCTAAGTGCTTTATTTGTACTAGGTTGTTGTTTTTTGAGCAGATTAGGTTTGTAGACAAGAACCAGGATCTTTTTCATATTTAGCTAAGTCTGCAAATTTCTACAGCTTTCTGTTTAGCCTCTTTCTTCAATCTCCAATGAATGGAAATGAGATTGTTACAATTGTCCTTGTTCATATGTATTAAACTAAATCTTTCTGTCATTTATTATGTCTATATTGCTGGACCTTTCAGTCCCTCTTGTATGGTTTAAGATAGAGCCCTGCATGTGCTTATCAAAACTAGCATATTTAAAATTGCAACACAAAGGATTCACACTAACTGAATAATAGGTCACTAGACAAAGATATTTTGGTGATATACAGGGTGGGAAGGAGGGCTTACTTTCTCTATATAGTAAACATTTTCATTTTTAGAATGACTAAAATGAACACAGGTGTTATGTGGGCACCAATGAAACTAAACTAAACTAAACTAAACTAAACTAAACTAAACTAAACTAAACTAAACTACTTCTGTAATATAAATTTTCACACTGGGATCAGGGGTGAAATCTAGCAGGTTCTGACAGGTTCTGGAGAACTGGTAGCGGAAATTTTGAGTAGTTCAGAGAACTGGCAAATACCACCTCTGGCTGGCCTTAAAGTGGGGTGGGAATGGAGATTTTGCAGTATCCTTCCCCTGCCACGCCCACCAAGCCACGCCCACAGAACCGGTAGTAAAAAAAATTTGGATTTCACCACTGACTGGGATTCATGAGTATTTTGAATTTTATAAAAAGTCGATGCAGCCACAACCCAGAAGACTGTGTCCTTCCTATCCTGAAAAAAAAAGAAATATTACAGTAAACTGAGAATGGTAGGGTGTACCCATCTGTTTTCATTCTTACAGCCTGGCATCCCTATAACAGCCATTTTGAAAGCACCATCCAAAAGCTTTTAATATTTAAAATTGTTCCTTTCTGTGAGATATTTAGATACATTACTAAGACCTCCTGCAGCTGAAAGTATACCTTTTTTTTGGTCTAAATCAAAGAATCTCTGTTAAGAGAATAGTGAGGATATCTTATTGGGACTACTGTATAATCAACTGTGTCCAAGGACATTTGGAAGGCACTTTTGCTGCAGGCCAGGGCTCTAAATCAGAAGAAATCTGCAGTGTTGCCTGTTGCTGGATTAAGGTTCATGGTTTGCAAATATAAACAAACTGACAGTTTCTGTTTATATTTATTATTCATTTTAATTATGTTCCTGATCATTGTTAATGATGGTAAAATTTGGGATAGAAGAAACAACCCAGGGTAGATTATTCAGTTACTGGAAATCTATTTAAAATATGGCTGTTGATAACAAATATAATCTCTAGGCATGTAGAGGAAGGACTGGAAACAATTAATCCAAAAAATAAATCTTTCTCTGCTATGATTAGCAACATTTATAATAAATAGGTTTTGAGGCATAGTCAAGAACACAGATTTAAAGATAAAGGTTCCCCTCGCATATATGTGCTAGTCGTTCCCGACTCTAGGGGGTGGTGCTCATCTCCGTTTCAAAGCCAAAGAGCCAGCACTGTCCGAAGACATCTCTGTGGTCATGTGGCCGGCATGACTAAACGCCAAAGGTGCACGGAACGCTGTTACCTTCCCATCAAAGGTGTTCTCTATTTTTTTCTACTTGCATGTTTTACATGCTTTCGAACTGCTAGGTTGGCAGAAGCTGGGACAAGTAATGGGAGCTCACCCCGTTACACGGCACTAGGGATTCGAACCGCTGAACTGCCAACCTTTCGATAGACAAGCTCAGCGTCTTAGCCATTGAGCCACCGTGTCCCTCTGACACAGATTTAGTAGTCTGCAAATTTATTTCAACTGATATCAGAGCTGATTCACTTTTGTGACAGAATGATTCTTTTGCCTCAGCTGGGATATTGGGGAGGACTATAGAGAAGGCAAGATATGTCATTGCCCTTCCAAGTGCTGTGTGGCTCTGTCACAAACATTCATCCACCTGCTTCATTTTCCTAGGCACAGTTGAGTGAGAGAGTAATACCCGTACAAATATATGTATTTCCATTGGGCTTGGAAACCAATTAATGAGTACTGAATGAGCCTTATTGGACATTGCCCAGCTCAAGGGAATATGGTGTGTTGACAACTTTTGTCATGTGAACTCTAGTTAGTGAGATTAAATCCCATAGGCAATGAAAGATTAACATTTGGGTTTCATAGAAAATGGGGATAAAGCAGCTGCAGATCCTATACAAGGATGAACGGGTGATCAGAATAAAAGCAATTAACACGGCTTTATCGAATAATTCGAGATAATTTATTTATCAACTGTGAAAGGTATGAGGCAAAGATGGAGAAACATGCCATGGTCAAACCACCCACAAAGGGTTGTCTACATTGGGCAAGTTTTATAACCTTTCAACTCTCTCTCCACTTTCATCCCTTCTGGGATTGCCTAAATTCCTTTGGGGAAAATAAATCAGGAAATAGTTGCATTCTTTAGGCATCATCAAGGAAAGGTTACATATTACCAAGAAGTAGTTTCATTCTTAGGCGCAAGCAAATATTGCATGCATAGTTAAGACAAAAGAAGGGAAATAATTGTCTAATTGAGATAAGGAAAGACTAACTTGTCCAAGCAAATCTTTGGATACCAATTTAAGATAAAAGTTCAATCACAGGTCAAGGTATCACAATTCACTCTTGGCTCTGGCTCTACCCATTGTTAGGTCATGCCATTCATCTTGAAGGTCTCAACATCTGCCCTCAGGCAAAAAAGGTTCCTCCCATACTGTGAAGGACAGTATTTAGTTATCACTATAACTTATTAATTAATGCTTAACTAGACTTGTTGCCAATTTGACATGAATCTGCTACCCTGTGCCATCCTTCTGGGTGATGTGGGGCAGTTAGCAGAAACCTTGCCCTCCTCTAATGTATATTTGTGTGATTGTGGACCTTTTGCATCTTGGCATGATTAAACTCCTGAAGATCACATAAGGCTGAGAGAATAGTCACATATAGTGGCATGCCTGTACATTCAATTGTGTTGAGCATTTCTATGGAAGAATGAATTGCTCTGAAACAGAAAAATGGTACATGCAATTACCAAGGTCATAGGTTTTTTTTTTCCATTGTTGGAAAAATCTTACTGACAGCTGTTCCACTTAGGCATGTAAGCACTTGCTGAGAAAGTGGGGGAGAGATGGAGGATGGAGGGGAGTTTAACTCCTTAGGAGCACCAACCAGCAAGTTGTTTCAACTTGCCATGTATGTTTCAAAAGAAAGAACTATAAAAGAATCCAGACCAAGTAGAGAAAAGGGAAGGGTTTTCTTCTAAGTTTGGTAGAAGGTGTTGCTGGAGTGAGGGGTGACTGGACAAGGCCTGGAGCAGAGGAAGCAACATCTGGAAGAACCAGAAGACAGAGGATCCATGGCCAGGGAGAAAATCCAGGAAGGTGCCTGAAGTAGCTGGAAGAAGGAAGAAGCTGTAGAAAGGAACCAGCAGAAAGAAAACACAGCCCTGACTCTAAAGAGTGACCAGGCTGAACTCCATATGGGTCAAGTGCTAGAGAACTAGACAAAAGAATATTATGGGAAAAAGCTGTTAGCATTCCTAAGCCTGAATGTAAGTAAGCATGGAAGGAGGAGGACATCACTACCTGACTCTGTGGTTTCATCCCCAAATCCCCATAACTTTAACCTTAGACTGTCTACTGTTGACCTCACCCCATTCCTAAGAGGTCTGTAAGGGGAGTGCATAAGAGCACCAACGTGCCTACCATCCCTGTCCTACTGTCCCCACTTATTTGTATCCATTTCCTGTATTCATAATCATGTTTATACTTATATCTGTTATCTTATAGATGCTTGACAAAACAAACAAACAAACAAACAAATAAACAAACAAATCAGCAGTGAAGCATCTTGTATTACAGGTAATCCTTGATTTACGACAACAATTGAGCCCAAAATTTCTGTTGTTAAGTAAGACATTTATTGAGTTTGCTCCATTTTATGACCTTTCTTGTCACAGTTGTTAAGTGAATCACCGCAGTTGTTAAATTAATAACAAAGTTGTTAAGTGAATCTAGTTTCCCCATTGAATTTGTTTGTCAGAATATCACAAAAGGTAATCACATGATCATGGGATATTGCAACTGTCATAAATATGAACCAGTTGCCAAGCATCAGAATTTTGATCATGTGACCATGGGGATGCTGCAATGGTTGTAAGTGTGAAAAATAGTCATAAGTCATTTTTTTCAGCGCTGCTGTAATTTTGAATGGTCATTAAATGAACTGTTGTAAGTCAAGGACTCCCTGTACTAGGAAACTGGTAAAATTTAAGTCATTTAGGTAAATTCTTATTAAGTTAAGTTTGATAGTAGAATACACAGATATAGAAATGATAATAGATATTGAGAAACATATGCATAAATTTACACACACAAAGTCTTCTAAACACACTTTGCACTACATTTGTATACTAATTAATAGTGCTACCTTTAATCATTATTTGTGTTCGTGTGTCTAGGTTTTTTTCCTATCTATTCCCACATTCCAACAAAGTCAAGTATGGAATGTGCTTAGGAAAATGGAATGCCCACTGTCTAAATTGAACATGGCAGAATAAATTTGCAAAGGAGTCATATTTGTTCCTTTATTTATTCAACCTTTTAATCAACTATATTCAACCTATTTACTGTATATTTAGGAGAAACCAGGTTGGAAGAAGATAAACGTGGCTATAAAATTGGAGGAAGAAATATCAAGAACAAGCTATGCTGATGCGTTTACTATGACTGATTAAATTTAGAGATTAAATATACAATGATAACAGATATAGCAACCAGCCTTAGAATTGACAATGAAGATTAACAATAAGGAACCAGCAATCAAGATATACTTATAGGGTTAGGGCTAGCGCTTGGCAAAGCAGTCATGAAGATCTTGGAAAAGATATTCAGATGCCATGATGTGTCTATAATTACAAAAAACCAGAATTATGCAGGTAATATTTTCCCTTATGGCACTCTATGAAAGCCAAAATTGGATTTTGAAGAAGCAGAAGAGAAAGAGGGTTGGCTCTTTCGAACCCACCCAAAATTCTCATTCAAGATACAAATGACAAGAGTAAAATTATCATACTTTGAACACAGTATGTGAAGACCTAGCCCACTTTAGAAGTCAATAATGCTGGGAAATGTGGAAAGAAAAGAAGAAGATGGCAGCAAGGCAGATGGACTATATTTGTAATGGGTATAATTTCAGAAGATTTAAATGATTGGGTTGGGGACAGATCATCCTGGAAGAAATCTATATGGTCATTAAGAATCAGCACTGACTTGATGGCACATAATCAAACAGTGGCTTGAAAATATTCCTAAACCACTTGAGAAATATTGACGGTTGTGATTTCAAGAATTCCAAGAAAGCTGTCTGTCTGTCTTCTATCCAAATATTGCTAACTGAAAATGAAATCTGAACATCTTATCATTTTAGATAAGGCTGTTAAAGACTGATAGAATCTTAACACAGCAACGATAGTTTTGCCCTGTCTTGCAATGAGGAGTTAATCTTTTTTTGATAAGTAATATTAATTGTGCAATTTCAGCTATATTAACTAGCATTCTTGCACACTTTCTAGGTTTAGTATTGATACTGGTGAAGAATTTGACAATGTGCTGGAACAACGGGTGTTTCAAAGTTCCTTCACACTTTACTGGGATTATTGGATTTGACTAGTTTATCTGATGCAAGCAGAATGTCTGCCTGACTATTTTAGCAAGACCCAAGGATAGGGGCTGTCTGATAAAATGTAAAGCAGCCCTTTGTTCAGAGATTTCTTTTGACTGTTTCACTGTGTACTTCTTTGTTTACAGCTTTATGAAATTGTAAACATTTATCTGGCAGGCCAATTATGCACTGTAAGAAAAAAGAAACCCACTGTGTTTAAATTCCTAAGCTCAGACAAAATTTAATTAAAACTTGGAAGAAATGTAAACTATGTACTAGGAGAAAAAACTGCCTATCACTAGTCTTCCATTCTTCTCAATTTTTTTTTCAAATTATGTGTTTTTTTAAAAAAAAGTTTAGATACTGTCACTAATTCCAAATTTATTCTAAGTAAGGCACAATCAGCCTTTGCGTTCAAAGACATGATGACGATGATGAGGTTGATGATGATGATGATGATTTCATCCTTTGAAGACTGCAGTAGGATGTGTAGCAAGGCATTTTTTTTTTACTCTTTTGCTTTATTGTTTTTTTAGCAAGCATTTTTAAGTTGTATCAATATGTTAAACCTATTGGCAGATTGGCACAACTATTTTATTCATTTTCTAATGACAGCCAGTGGAAAATACCTTTTATAATTTTTTACAATGGTCCTATTTCTCCTTTGCTTTCACTGGCTCTGTCAGACATTCTGTCACATATTATACAGCTTAGCTCTTTTTACCTCCAGAATCACCTTTGGGTAGAAATACACCATCTTACAAGGAAGAGGATGCCCACCTTAGCGGAGATTAAGGTGGCTGAGACTCAGAAAATTCCATTTTTGAATGATAGCCCCATCTTTTTGGAAAAGCATGCCCTCTGAATTCAGCTTGTTCCCTATCTTTTAGTCTTCCAGGAAAATGGTGAAGACAGTTCTCTACCATATGGCATTTGAAAATGTAATATTTAATTAGAACAGCAACTGATTTCATTTTAACATGCTGCATTATAAATGTTTTGGAAGCTGTCCAGAGTCATATGAATAAGCAGACTTCAAATGTTGGTAATAAAAAATATATATGTATAAAATAAGGTTTCATTAGAAGATGGTTCACTTTTTAAACAACAATTGAATCCTGGCCATACAGTCAAGGCATAATCAGTAGCATAGTCCTTTGGAGAAACAAAATGGGTGTCAACTCACGAAGCTTTCCTGACCTGTTCCCGAGTTGCCATAGGCAGTGGAATGGGGAATCATGCCTCACAGCTGCATTGAAGAATTTGCACCTCAGTCAAAACAAAACACATCCTAGCTGGCCAAAGTCAAGGCCATCTCCATGGAGACCCACAAAGACTGGAGGGAGTGACTTCTATGACCCACAAAATTGCTTCGTTGGGGAATGTGACTGATGACACACCTTGGGGGGAGGGGGAAACAGGGTCAGAGGCAAGGCGCAAACTGAGTGAAGTTAAAGCTGGCTTCACTTGGTCCATCCAGATATGGCACTCCTGATAAACAACTGGATTTTTCTTGAAACTTTGCTTGAGGCTCCTGCTTTTATTAGGACATCGGTTGGAACCCTGACAACGGGGACATAAAGATTACCCATGTTTGTGTGTTCTGGGGGAAAGGGTTTTGGGTTGATGGCTTCTGCTCTGTTTTGTCTATGCAATAAATACAATATAATTGTACTACCTAGTTGTCTTCTAGATCTAAAGCAATCTGATAAGAATATTCATTTAATGTGTTCCTAAACTTTTCTAAGAAAGCTTGTGAATAAGATCAAAAACGCTTCTTGGGGGAAAAAAATCTCAGTCTTCATAAAGTTTTTTGGCCAGCCTTGACAAGCATTCTTAAAATCTATGAGGAAAGCTAAGGAATATAAACATATTTTTATTATATTATTAGAAGACAATGCATCAGTTCACAAGAACTAAAGAATCGTGGTGGAAAGGTTGCAGTTGAAAATCAAAGCTGCTTAAAGTCATGAAAATGAGATTATACTAACTGTATTATAAACCCTTTGAGGTTTTCTGTACTGGTAAAGGAACAACTTAGAATCTCATGGACATTTACACCATGGGTGTTCTCTGAAATGGTTGAGTTTCATAATTTATATGAAGCTTCCTATTTAGAGTTGACAAATGAATTCCATAACCTTTGAAGTAGAAAGAATATAGTAAGCTCAGATAAACAGGAACATGCACAGACCTCAATATCATACAAAAAAAATATCAAATTCAATGGTTTCTCTTACATGTTTCAAAACAATATGGAATGTAGACACAACAAGCGTACTTGTTGACTCATCTTGAAACTCTTGATAGTATAAAATTATTTATAAATCTATTTGGCAAGCTATCTATTCTTGATTATAATTGATCGCTAAATAATGAAAGACAGATTGAGTCAAATTTGATTTCATGAACATATATATCTTTCTTAACAATATATAAATTTTTTCCACTATTTTTGCTCCATTAAAAATGCATCATATTAACAAATTTTTTTCTAAATTGTGTTGTAAGTACTGCAATCAAGTCTATGACAGATTGCCGTCTGTGATGACAATGCATTTAAGTTACTCAGTTCAGCTGATATTTGAGAAAATTGGAAAATGTTCATAATACTCTTTAATAATTAATACTTGTATTTTTATTGCACATTTCCCTTCTAATATCTGCTGCAGTGCAACATAAGAAATTCATTCAAGTTATGTTGTTGTCTGACAAAACTATTGTAAAATATTGAAAAACTATACTATAGGTAGTACTCAACTTACAACCAATATTGGGGCTGGACTTATGGTCATACACTGATATAGTCATAATTCAAGGCATTCATCTGACTGGACCCAATTTTACAACATTTTTTGCAGGGGTGGTTAAGCAAATCACTGTTCATTAAGCACATTCCGTGATTCCAAGTGTAAACCTATTCATCCAATGACCCAAAGGTGCTTTTTCAAGAGGCAATTGGACTTTTTTTGTTTTGCCTTGAAGACGTTTAGCTTCTCGTCCAAGAAAGTTCTTTGGTTCTCTTGAAAAAGCATCTTTGGGACAACCATGACCTGGATAACTGAGAATCTCCATAGACACTATTCATCCAATGGACATGCTTTGCCAGAAACTGACAAAAAATGCTGGAAACTGGTAAAAAAAAAACCCTCACAAACCATGGTCATATGGCCATGGAATAGTGCAATTGGTTGTAAAGGTGATCCGGTTGCCAAGCGCCTGAAATGCAGTCACATGACATGGATTGACATGATACCTTATGGCAACTAGAAGTGCTTTATGGCCTATAAAGCATCCATTTCATACGCGTTGTATTTCGAATAGTTGAAAATGACTGGTTGTAAGTTAAGGACTACCTGTATTACATTTTAAACAATATTTAAAAATGAAAACAATAATATTGGTTGAAAAATTAACACAGCGGTAAAGAGTCTTGAAACTAAAAAATGCAAATCATATATCAATGAACAATCTTTAATTAAAAGATTGATTAAAGTTTATTCATTGTTATATGATTTCCATTTTAAGTTCTGCAAATAAAATTATTTCTAATAAATTGTTTCCATTTCCAAATTGCTTCCATTTATATTTTGGAATTGAAATAAAAATATAAATGTTAAAAAATGTGTCTTCTTTAGGATGTTCCATAAAATTATTTTTAAAAATATTTCATTATATTCTGATATCTCACTTGATATCTGTAATGGAAGAATATGACATTATTGGTATTACAATTTTAGTCAAAACTCCAGTGGAACTTATATGTTTATCTGGAAAAAAAACCTCACTTTACAGACACTTTGGATATATCTTCAAAATAAATATTTTAATCAGATGGAGTAAAAAATGGTATTTTTCTTCATTTTAACAGAGATTTGATAACATTCTCATTTTTGCTATAGAAAACTCCCAAAAACATTTATTTCCAACTAAATTATCACATATTTTTCTTACATTAAAAAGCAGCTACTAAGTCAAGTTAAATGATGGTAGGAACAAGTTAAATAATTGTTAATATTTCATGCACCTTATCCATCTCTTTAATGATATAGATCTTTGGCATCTGTTCAGTATGAATTTAACAAGATTATATCTTTCAAACCAGAATTTGTCTAGTCACCAGACAATGATCTTGGGAAAAGAGAGACAATCTAGAATAAACTTTCACTTTCTTGATCCTCCTCTTGTTCTTGATTCTCTCACACTAGCACCATTCGTTCACTTTATACAATCAAATTACTTCAGTCACATAGATTCATTTTTTGCAATAATCTGTATTCTATCTACTATCTTTTTAAAAAACATTGCACATCAAAAATTTATCCCATCAATTTTACCAACCTTAATAAATATTTTAGCAAAGTATACAAATTATGTAAAATGTTCTAATTTTTCACCATTTATATTTTACTTGGAATTGTTCGCTCTGTTTTCCCTGTTAAACAGAAAAACATTTTCCTGACTGCATGTTCCTCAAATATCAACAACTTTGTTTTTCTGAAGTCTTTTATCTCACTTATACCCATCTATTTGTCACCTAATATATTTCCCCCTCAACAGCATTCATTCAAAATATTGCACAATGTTGCCCCAAACCCATTCTTCTATTATCATCATTCACTTTTATATTCACACACAACTAGATGATTCCAGTTCATACCTAACATATATATTTACTCCTTCATTGATAATTAAGTTATATCCTCAATTTCTAGCATACATTAATCAACTCCATTACATAAGATCAGACCGTTGTCATCATTGTTGTCAGCCATTCAGTCGTGTCTGACCCTTGGCCATTCTATGGCCACTCTCCATGCTCCTCAATCAAGAACGGCATGAAGCAGAGGAATGACCAATCAGGACATGTAGTAGCCAGCTGAGTGCCAGCCTGGCCTTATTGCCAATGGAATTTAATCTGGACTGGAATTACTGAAATTGGCTTGAGAAACAGATGGAGCAGCGTAGGAGATAATCAGCTTAGGCTGTAGTACAGAATTACCCTGAGCAACTGAGAAACAGCAGTAGCAGGTAGAATGTTGTGCCCGCTACTGTTGATTTCCTTCAGTTCTTCATATCTAGTCTTGGTTTGTGGCACTATGGGGAAGTCCATCAGAATTAAAATAGTGACTAGCCCCACAGATACTCAAACTGCCACCAGATAAATGTATGTCGGGAAACATACAAGAGGGGTATTTTAATACTCATTTCAGGTAGAATTGGTTTTGTATCATATCTCAATAGATAACAGCCTGGCATAAACATTTATTTTTTTCCACTTATTGCATTGACTTACTGGCACAGTATTCTCTTTACCTTGTATTTCAGCTTTTACATAGAGTAGTAGCCAGATAAAATCTAGGCTGAAATTTTCATATCAGATCTGGATTTGGAAATTAACAAATAACATCCTGATCTTTTTCCAAAACAAATATTTCACATTTCAAATGGCTGAGAGGTTGAATCTATGAGCCATTTTTCAAATAAATTATTTAGTTATTATAAAGGTTTGCCCAAATTGTTTACAGGGTCAAAATTTTTTATTTACTATTGGTTACCATGTATGAGAAACAATGAATAATAAAAGATTCCAAATATAATTGTTCATTTGATTTTTTTTAAAAAAATATTGGTCATCACTTGCTTTTGCTAATTTACCATTTCAATATACACTCTTATAAATTAATTACAGTTGTATGATGGACATTCACCATGTACACATCGACTGTTGCATTTGAGAGATAAGACACCACAAAATCAACAGATGTTCACACTAATTGAACAGCCTTCCTGCTGATATTCTTGGTTGAATTCCATACTAATTATCTCTTTATACATATTCTAAAAGAGTTCCATTCTTCATGTGCTAAATGGTTCCTAAACACAATAGGAATTTTTGGTAGAGTGTTGCCCAGTTTCCCATGGTTTTCTTCTGTGAATGAAAGACTGATTAGTCTGAAAAAGGACGGAAGGGAATCAGCCTGTGATCTTTCAAAAATCAACCTGCAGATATTATTGAATGCATCCATCAAACCAATATCACTATAACCGACATAATTTCCTAATGGCTGTGGAGAATTTCCTGTTAGTTTATCAGGCAGATTTTAAATAATTGGATCAAATATGGTCTAGCACTCTTTGAAGTTATATTTTGTTGTGGTAGTAGGGCCTACCTATTGTTCACTACTGCAAATTCACGTGCACAGAAAAATCAAATTGAGATTTATTTTTAAGTGCTCAAAGGCAAGAGGAGAATTCTAGACCAAGGAAGAAATTTAGATTGCTCAATAATCTGTTATAACCAATTATAATTGGTTAATTTTTAAGATGATCCAGATTTTGGTGATAGTTAGGAACAACAATATTTTATTAGAATGACCTAATATAGTGACGGCAAACCTTTTCGGCACAGAGTGCCCACACAGGAACGTGTGCGTGCGCCGCAGCCCTGGAAATTCGAAAACTAGTTGCATGTGTACCAGAACGCACATGCACACCAGCCATCTGATCTTCTGGTTTCCGGTGTGCACATGTGCACTGGCCAGCTGGTCTTCACATCCACCAGAGCCCCGGAAACCCAAAGACCAGCTGGCCGGTATGCATGTATACTCTGGCCAGCTGGTCGTCAGGTTTCCTGCGCGCACATATGTGCCAGCCAGCTGCTCTTCATGCATGCCGGAGCGCCGGAAACCCAAAGACCTGGTGGCTGGTGCGTGTGCCCACAGAGAGGGCTCTGCATTTTACCTCTGGCACACATGCCATAGGTTCGCCATCATGGACCTAATACAACCCAAAATCCAAATGACTACTAGGTTTCATAGTTTAAGACTCTGTGGGAGGGAAATGGGGAAGGAGGAGTTAAAATGACGTGAGAAGAGGCAACACATCTCAGATGTTGGGACTGTGGGAAGGAAACTTTCAAGCAGACTCTGCCTTAATTGGCTCGTTATAAGTCTGCCTGGGAATTTGCTCTTAAGAGTTTTCAAGATTATGTTTTTATCCCCGGACTAGCATTTCTGAAATCCATATTTGTTCTTACTTCTTGCAGTTTGTCAACTATGTGGGGGCTCACAGACACTGTAAGATAAACTGCTACAGGCTTATATACATTAAACCACAGTTATTTTTCTCAAAGAAACCTTTATAAGCTGCAGAAATATAATGTGAAACTGATTATTCCTAAAACATTTTCAGGACATAATTATTCAGTGTCAGAACAGACTACCTAACAAACCTATAACCTGACTTTTCAATGATTTTCCTCTTGCATTGGCTAGACTTTTACAAGGGTGGGTTTTTTTTTGTTTTTTGCTGCAGTAATCTCCTTATTTAATCTTCCCCTCACTTTGCCTGCAATTTTTTTAGTTTATTAATCCATTTGAGAACCAAGGATTTGAGAATTTATAAAATGCTGACAGAGTAAAAGTTGGATCAATTGCTTTGGGACATTAAAGGATAAAATGTGTTTAGATTAATGATGGTACAGTAGAGTTTAGTCTGCCTGAAATAGTCAGGAGACAAAGGGGCCATCGTGATTTGCTTTTTCAGTAAATGCTTAAAAAGGTCCTTGGATTAAACTTTTTTACTTTAATAAATGTGCACATGATTTATTATAAAATATTGAATAAAATGATTCCTGACTTCAGCTACCAGTAAAAAGAAGAAAGAATGGAGGAAAAGATGGAAAGATGAAAATCTTCTTGAAGTCAAGTTTAAGTCCTAGTTACTTTAAAGCAATATGTCCCAATCTTGATAACTTCCTTCAGTACCAGAATTTCCCAGCTAGCATAGCTGTTGCTGAAAATTCTAGGAGTTTACTTTCATAAAATTGAAAATTGCCAAGCCTAGAAAATGCTACTTTATGGACACATCCATGTCATTTGCAAAACATGATACTAAGAGCTGAACTTCTATTGTCCCATTCTCCATGGTAGTAATTTGTAAGTAATTGTCAAGAATCAACAGGTCAAGAAACACAAGGACTAATTGATGCTCTCTCTCCTTTCGTTAACTACTTTCAGTTCTCTCACTTTTACTTACATGAGGGGACTTCAAGATAAGATCTTGTAGGCAAAACAGTCATGTGTACTATGATAGCCCTGGAGTTTTCTGTAGCTTCCTCAACCAAATTGTGAGACATTTGGACCCAGTGCATACTCTGGAGACTTGTATGGTCCACGATGCCTTAATTTATTCAAGGTGATCATTAAGACCATACTTTTCTGAAGCACTGATCCTGATGCAGATGTGGGTTTCAGCAGGTTCTGACCAGTTCTGGAGAACCGGTAGCAGAAATTTTGAGTAGTTCGGAGAACCGGTAGTAAAAATTCTGACTGGCCCCACCCTCATCTATTCTCTGCTTCCCAAGTCCCAGCTGATTGGGAGGAAATGGAGGTTTTGCAGTAACCTTCCCCTGGATTGGGATGGGAATGGACATTTTACAGTATCCTTCCCCTGCCACGCCCACCAAGCCACATCCACCAAGCCATGCCATGCCCACCAAGCCACACCCACAGAACTGGTAGTAAAAATTTTTGAAACCCACCACTGTCCTGATGGTCAGTGGACAACATGGAATGAGCACTGGAGACAGTGCAGCTATCTGGACAGCCTGTTGCCTTGTTTGGAGGAAGAATAAGTGGCTCAAGCAGAGAATTTGTTCCTCATGGCAGGCTATTATATTTACTGCTCCAATTAATATTCTGTCAGAACTTCAGTCCACATGACATACTTTCAACTCCCAGAAAAGAGCAAATTCGTATAAAACCCAGTAAGCACAGTTATGTGCACTTGGCAGTAACTTGAACGAGACGTGGTAAAATGTCTTTGAAAAAAGAGAAGATTCTCTTAGAATAAGAATGCATGGCTATTTCTGTATTAGTTCTAAATGTCATTCTATTAGCTTGAGGGTGTCCAGTTTAAAAGTGTTCCTTGCAGTCTAAGGAAATAGTAATAATTCTCCTGGTATTTGAATATGGGGTCTCTAAACCTTAATCTGGTTTAAATTCTTTATGCATTTAGATAACTTTGGGGCTAGTAGCAAAAAAGCTCAGTGCTGACTAGTTCCTGAAAAAAAAAGCATTAGGTCAGAAGGGATGCTCTCATTGATGATGAAACCACTATGCATTTTGCATCCTTTCCTTATTAGTCAGGCAGGCTTAAGCAGCTTGCTTCACCCTAAAGCCCAGCAACGTTGATCTTGAGTATAATTTAAATAAATTGTGATGCCACGTGAACTTCTAATTCCTACAAGTTTTCCACCAACTTTATGTCTCGGCATGACTTCCCTAAAAAAAAAAACAAAAAAAAACACCCTATAAACCCATCCCAAATAATAAGTGTTGAAATTCTTTTGTCCTGTCTTGTAGAGAAAGAGGCAGAATGTATTAGCTTTCCTGCTATTTGTTCCCATCCTTTCCTACCTACAGGGATGATGCCGGTCAAAAACGTTTGATGGATATCAATTAGGTTCAATTAGGTTCCCGTCAAGTGTCATACATTAACCCATTTTTAAGCCTTAACCACTTTCCTTTTCTTTCCCTTTTTACCGCTTTTCTCTTCACGCCCATTCCCACTTTCTCTGGCTCTACCATTCCAGCGACGCTTCCCCGCCTCCCCCACCCCCACCCCCGGTCCCCATCCTCATCCGCTCTTGTTTGACAGAAGGAAGAGGGCGCCGAGCAAAGACAGTCATGCGCAATGATGCAGCTAAGCAGTCGCATTTCTACGGAGAGCACATGGCAAGCCTGCTAAGGCGAAACGTGCCGCAACGTCCGGCTTGAGAGACGCGCAGCAGGGTGGGGTTCTTGGGCTAGTAGCCGGGCGGCGGGGTATGAGAACCAGGGCTGGTTGTAAATGCGCTGCTTTGTTGGCCAAACACTCCGGCGTGTCTGCTACTAGGTGGGTCTAAGGGGAGCGGGGAAAAGAAAGGAGCGTGGGTCGCCCTTAGGCCAAAGGGAGAACCCCTTACGCTGTCTCTTCCTTTGGGGGGCGGAGGGGGGGGGGGTTGCCGCCTGCGCTGCAGGCTGCCTGCGTCAAAGGAGGTGCGGCTCTCCTTGCCCTGCCTTCCCCCCTCTTACCTCCCCCCTCCCCCGACTTTAAACGCCCATCCTCGGAAGCGCCGCGCACATGTCTCCTTTCGCCTCGCACATTAACGCGCGCTCACGCACACACACACACACCAGCGCGCCTGCCGGTGCAGCCACACTCGGATTCCTCGTTGCGCCGACCTGCGCCACATTGCAGGAGGTGCTGGAGGACGCGAGGGAGAGCCGCCCGAGGCACGCTGGGTGCCCCTCACTTCCGAGAGCAGGTAAGGCCCGGGAGGGGGGGGGAATCTCAAAAAAAACAAAAAAAAAAACAAAACCCAAAACAAGAAACGTTCCGACATGGGTGCGGCGTGAAAGGGAAAGTGAGCAAGGCGACAAGAAGCTGCCATCCACGCTCGCCCAATTAGGGACTAGAGATCTAGCCGAGGAAGCCTTCAGGGTTATGCCAAGCCCTACAAATGGATGGGCATGTAGGTAAATCTCAGATTTCCTCAGCTTTCGCAGGAGCGTTCTCGACAACCTTGTCCGTAATTGGGAAGGGAACAGTCGGGAGATCGGGGGATGGCAACCCAAACCCAAGAGTGCCCGCAGGAGGGGAAGAAAGCGGAATGAATCGATAATTATAGGACGTTCCCATCAATGTTGAGCGTTGTCTACACCCCCCCCCTCCTCCTCCTCCTCCACTTCCACCCCCACCTTCCCATCTTTGGAAGAGGATCATCAGGGTAAACTTCCTCGCGGTTGAAATCGAAATGGGTTAAAATGACATTGCAGAAAGAAAAGGAAGAGAATCGACGACCCCGGCTGCTTACGGAAAGCAAGCAGATGGCACCAAAATCCTCAGCAGGAAACACCCTGTAGGTCAGACAGAAGAGGAATTCGGGACGGTCTGGAGAGGCTAACGGGGGGAACCGATACGGGAGGAGAAAGGCAATTGGGGGGTGGGGTGGGGGAGAAGGGAAAATCGGGAATTCTTAGGCGAGTACCCATTTAAGGCCGAAGTGGCCCATTCTGCACACATCCTTATCCTTAGCGCGAGAGAGCTGTCCGGGGAATCGGTGCTCCTTCAGCTTCCCGCTCTCTTTAAGAGGCTTCTCTACCTTGGAGGAAATCTTCAGGTTCGGGCGGTTTGATTCGCGGCCGATCAGAGTATTGGGAAGAAAAGGCGGCATTTCATGCAGTTATGCATAGTGGATGTTGCATCAGGAGAGAGCATGGCTTTTCGATTCCGGCGTGCTGGTTTAACTGCCTCCCCCCCCCCCGCCCCCGCTTTCGCAACGTTTATTGTGTCTGTTGTGTCCCCTCGCTTTGTCACCGGGTGTTTCTCCCCATTATCAGAGCTGCGACCTGAGAATCCGCCGCAGGGTCGTTTGTGCAGCGTATTAGTCCGAAACGGATACTTTAAAAAGGATCCTGATCGATCAGGAGAACGCGAGAAACACCGCCTAGGATGCTTTTCAGTGAACTCGGAGCGGGAAACTGTGTGTGTGTGTGTGGGGGGGGGGAACGGGGACACGAGTCTGGCTCGCACAGTGTCCACAAAAGGTACCGAGGAAAAAAACAACAACCCACTTCAGGATGGTGGTTGACAACGGAGGGGAGGTAGGATGTTGATGCTGTGCTGCTCATCATATGGAGCTGTCCAATGACAATTCGCAATAGGGGGTGGATCCAAGGTTCAGCTTCCCTGTGCATCCCTAATTCCACCCTGCCTGGAATAGGAATGGAGACGCTGGTGCGATCCATAGTGACATCAGCATGTTTGGGTAGGTATGTTAATGAGCAGTTCTCATTGTCTGCAGCACTTGCTCCCTTCCCAGTTACCAAATGAGAGGCCATTAGTTAGACATCATTGTGACATTGTGACACGTCTTCTAGGGTTATCTAACTTATTTGCAAATATTATTTCCTTAAGGAAGATCTGAGGTTAATTGATCACTTGTTGTGTATTGTAGAGGCAGCAACAGTCAAATATATAAATTACATAAAATAATGGTATATTTACATATTCTACATGTATCATACTGCATTTGATGCACTTCCGTATCTGTTCTTATCTGTATATACATTTAACACAACTCACTGAAATCAAACTCTACTGTTCCCATCTTCCTGCGCTGATTATCCACACCACAAATTTTGACTGACTTGTAGAACAATAAATCTTGCTGAACACAATTCTTCTTACTTTGAAATATATACTGGAGTTACACACTTAACTGACTAATAAACTGAGGACATGGAAAAGAATTTGGGTTCTTTATTAGCAGTTTTTAGACAACTCATGACCTGTTGAATGTTCTTTTAGATATATTTCCTTTCCTAAACGGAGAAACAGAATGACTATGGGCAAATTACAGTTGTTTTGGTTTTAAAATTACAGAAGAAAGCATTTTATTAAAGAAGAAAGATGCATAGCAAGAAAAATATAGATGTCCTTTGTTTGACAAAGGACTTTTTTGATGACAACATTTGTGGCTGATCTGTCATTCTTTAAGAATACTCTAATATTTTCAACTATTTTTCCTTGGCTTAAAATAACATACCAGAGACCATGCTGGAATACTGTTTTTTTTCCAGATAAAGCAGCACATTTATCATTGTTTGCTCTTGTGCTTTATGTATAGTGAGAGCAAAACATGATTATATTGCGAACTGTGCCCACTGAAGCATGATATTTTCACCTTCTAATAAATTGAGTGCAATTCTTGGAATCATGACAATGTCACTTTTGAGCGCTCTAATGTATATCTTTACTACAGTGTCATTCTTGTGGAGTTCTTCCATGATCATCTGCATTCTATTTTAAAGCTTTAGAAAATCCATCATTAAAGTAATGGGAGCTCCTATCTTCAATTCTAATTTACCTGGTGCCAATCCAGAGAATTCAACTGTAACAAGGAATTCTGTTGAAAAATGAGTGACATAAATTCCTTCATTGACAGCATTGAAGGAAAAATATTCTTTTATCATTCCTGAGAAGAACGTAATGTATGTCAATTTGATTTTTATAGAATAGAATAGGAATAGAATAGAATAGAATAGAATAGAATAGAATAGAATAGAATAGAATAGAATAGAATAGAATAGAATTTTTTATTGGCCAAGTGTGATTGGACACAAGGAATTTGTCTTGGTGAATATGCTCTCAGTGTACATAAAAGAAAAGATATGTTCATCAAGAATCATAAGGTACAACACTTAATGATAGTCATAGGGTACAAATAAGCAATCAGGAAACAATATCAATATAAATTGTAAGGATAGAAGCAACAAAATTACAGTCATACAGTCATAAGTGGAAGGAGATGGGTGATGGGAACGATGAGAAGATTAATAGTAGTGCAGACTTAGTAAATAGTTTGACACTGTTGAGGGAATTATTCGTTTAGCAGAGTGATGGCGTTCGGGAAAAAACCGTTCTTGTGTCTAGTTGTTCTGGTGTGCAGTGTTCTACAGCGTTGTTTTGAGGAAGGCGTTGAAACAGTTTATGTCCAGGATATAAGGGGTATGTAATCATCATTTTATTGAGGCGAACCAAAATAGAATTCTTTAAGAACAGTTCTGCAGGATTGCTAAACATTGGGTAGATGAAACCTATGCATTCTGCAATAGTTTTTGCTGGAAGAACCTTATCTTCAGGTACTTCTATTTCAGCATTTTAATTTTGTCTTCTTCAGCATCCAGGAAGAACTCAGAATATCTTACTTCACCCTCACTCAGTCACATATTTTTCTTCAATTAAAATTTGACAAAGCTTCTTCATAAATATCCCTTTTTGATGCATAAATTCTCCACATCAGTATCATTTCCTCTTTTCACAACTGGTGAACAACTGGTAGAAGCTGATGGAAATCACCATTTCCCCAAAAGCCTCATTCTTGCCACACTCCTCATCAGAGAGCTCTTATTCCAGACAATAAGCCTTGCATGTCGAAGTAAATTTCCACTATTGGAGGATATTTTTAAAGTTACAGAGAACATTTTCATTTACTTTGAGCAGTAACTTGAATCATGAATGTGCTGACCTACCACCAGGCATCAGTGCTGCTGCAATACTGGTGATGTTATAGCAACAGCAAGTTCTCCATCTCCCTTAACTTTAAAAAGTAAAAGTTTCCCTGTCAGTCATGTCTGACTCTAGAGCACGTCATCAACACAATTTCCATGGTCATGTGACCAGAATCGCTATGTGTCAAAGGTGCATGGAACACTGTTACCTTTCCATGGAAGTAGTACCCATTAATCTACTTCTATTTGCATACTTTGAAACTGCTAGGTGGGCAGGAGCTGGGGCCAATAATGGAAACTTTACTTCCCCCATTGTGGGAAGCTCGGGTCTCAAATCCAGGCTGTCAGCACTCCAGCTGATAAGTTCAACATCTTTAATGGCTGATCCATCATGCCCTTTACCCCCTAACTTTAGCAAGAATCAAATTTATAACAAATGTTTTTTTGGTTCACCTGGTACATCAATTATTATTATTAAGAATAGATGCTTTACAAGTACTTACACACATAGTTACATACTGCTCTTTGCTCATTATTCAAGATGGATTTGTGTAGTATTACACAAATTTGTCCCTGTTTGTCTCTGTTATACTACAGTTCATACGATAATTTATGATTGCCAGCATTTTTATTAATTGTACTGTTTATTTGTTTTGGCAAATTATATTCTTCAAGTGCTTCAACAATCTCAAGTTAAATTCCATCATTGTTGAGTGTACTCATTCTCAATTCAATGCTGAGTTGAGGATCCATGGAGTAAATTTAAATAAATTTGACTTGCTGGTTGGGGTCTGGCATTAAATGTCCAATGTAATGATGGATTTGCCCTTGAATAACAGAACAATTTTATCTGTTCTTCCTTTGAAGGACTTCTTTGTCATCAAAGAATGTCATTTGGAAGTGGCAGTATTGTCTGATGTTCTTCCTGAACTTGTTTGCAATACATCATTGCTACAGTATATAAATCGAGTTCATTAAAGAAAAATTGTAGATTGCCTATTCGGACCTTTCCCTTCCTACAATAGGAATTGGTGGTTTTCCCAGGGAATAGGAATAGGAATATACAACAGTGAGGACAGTTTAGCCATGGCACCAACATCAGCAGAAATATTGCATCATGCAAGTTGTGCATTTTGCCTTGCTCTTTCTCTATTGAAGCCTTGTTGTTGAAGATGACTATTGTTGTGTTGAGGAACTCTTCCAGTGATTAGTGGTTGCCAAATATTCTCAAGTTGATCTTTTCTTCCCTTCTCCAGCTTTTCTTATCTCCTTATTCTGTACCTTTCCTTGTGATTCTGGACATGTACAGCCTTTCATCCTCAATTTCTTCAATCTCCTCCTCCTTGCTCCATTCCAATAATGTTTGATGTCATATCTTGATCATGATACTCCACTTCTCTTTCCATGTGGCGTAATTATGCAGACAATATTTTAATGTAACTATACTTCACTACAATATTGTACATTACCATTCTCACCTCAGGACAGTTTAGAATTCCTGCCATCTTCTCTGCTGAATTGTAGGAAGAGACATCCCAAAGGTGCTTTTTTTCAAAAGGCAACTGAACTTTGTTTTGCTTGAAAAAAGAAAGAAAGAAAGAAAGTCCAGTTACCTTTAAACAAAAGCAGCTTTGGGACAATCATGTCCTGGATGTCTGAGAATCTCCATAGACATATAGAAAGAGACAGTTTAAAAATAAGATCATATGATCTCCTGAGGGCTAGAGCAGGATTGTGATCTCTAGTGGCCAAAGAAGGGGATGATCTACACACAGTTTCAGAGTAGGAAGCAATTGAAAAATGAAACTGAATGAGCAATGAGTTAAGGCAGGGGTCCTCAAACTTTTTAAACAGGGGGCCAATTCATGGTCCCTCAGACTGTTCGGGGGCCGGACCAGCTGGGTGGGCGTGGCTAGGTGGTCATGTGATTGGGTGCGCGTGGCCAATTTAGCAGTCCAAACAATACACACAAATTAAATTTTAATTTGTTATGCTCCTGTTAATGAAGGGATGTGGCCGCGTTGGGATGTGTATGAGGGACGTGTGTGTGTGTGTGTGTGTGTGTGTGTGTGTGTGAGTGTGTGTGTGCCTCTCTGGAGGCCGGGGAGTCAAAAAACTGGCCCATTTTTTGCCTCCAGAGGCCTCTGCGTGTCCCATTTTTGACTTCCCTGGCCTCCAGAAGGTGGGTGGGGGCCAGCGGGTAGGCAGAGTGATGTGGGTGGGGCAGCCTTGTGGTCCTGCGGGCCAGATTAATGGCTTTGTCGGGCTGCATCCAGCCTGCGGGCCGTAGTTTGAGGACCCCTGATTTAAGGTATATAGTAACTAATGTATTTGACTAGAGAGATCCAGTTTCTACTTCATCTATAGTACAGCAGCTCACTTGGTGACTTTCAGCCCATTCTACTTCACAGAGTTGCTGTGAAGAAATATAGCAGGATGGAGGATTATTTATATGCCTTGAGTTCCTGAACAGAGATAGGTTATAAAATATAAATATATGCACGTTTGTGTGCCAGAGAAGGGGTATATAAAGCAATAAAAATATCCCACTTTTCTTCAAGCACTTTACATTTGTTGCTTCTTTAAAGGTCACATGATGTGTCAATTCCTTTCTGCTGGGTGGGGGATAGAGTGAGGAATTGTGAATCTGGCTGGGAAATTGTCATGGGATATTTAAAATGAGGATCATGTGACCACAGCAGCTCCATAGCATAGGAGCAGCCGATAGCATTGAATCAGCCACAATTTCCCTAAATTTTGTTCCCTCGGGAGTCATAGATTCTGGATTTTGGATGCATTCTGTAGATTAATCCATTTGAGATACTTTGGTTCAAAAATGATTGCCCTATGATACAAAGTTTGGCCCCAGTAAAGTTCACAACAATGAAAGTTTTAGTTGTAGATAGTTTTTGCTTTTTCATTTTTAAGGTGTTGAGTTTACAGATAGGTAATGGTGAATTGGTAGTACTTTCAGACATGGTTTTGCATTGCTAAACCCTTAATTTTCCTGAGTGCATTTACATTGATATGTAAATAAAAACTGATGGGAAAAAAAGACAATTTAATTCATTCTCTGATGTATTTTATTTAGAACTTGAGTGATCAAACTGATGATAGAGCATTGAGATATTTCATCAGATTTTATGCTATGACTGTGCAGTAAGTTTTTAGCCTCCAGCCCTCATTACTTTTTAATACAAAACTTGAAACAGAAACTATCTTGAAAAAAAAAAAACCTAACTTGGAATGAAGGAAGTATGATGCAAAAATAATATTCAATTGCATCAGCAGATCATCAATTTACCTATTTACTGATACATGAAGAAATCTATTCACTGAAATAGATTATTATTTCCATTAAAAAGTAATAGATATAGTAATTATTGACAACTCAAAAAATACAGTAATTGATAGTGCTTTAAAATTTTTGAAATAATGTAATAACAAAAATTTTGTTACTATATGCCATATCCCTTTGTGCCTGAATAGTTGATTTTGAACAGTTCGAAGTATATTTTCAATTGATATTATCTTCATAGGCAAAACTTAGTGAGCAGAACTACAGAAGCACATACACATCACATACACACAATGTAATATATATGCATGTATATGTATATGTGTGTATACATAAACCTTTCTTGTTAGATTTTATTTTCAGATTTCCTACTCCAAGATTACTATTACTACTCCCTGATGAAAGAGTTTTGTGCATGTCAAAATAGCTTTTTTAATGGTGCTTAAAGGTAACATTCAGTGCACGATGTATACAATAGTAATTTTGTAAAATGGCAGTAACAGAGGGTATGGTCAGTTGCAAAATACTCCTTTATTAGAAATTAAATTGCTGAATTTCTGATATCCTGGCATGCCTAGCCTCTCAAAATACTCCAACCAAACCTGCTAATCTTTTTTCTGATAAGAGAGCCTGCAATTATAGAAACCCTCCTTTTATGTGTATTTTTAAAATTGTTAATGGTAGTAGAATATAATCAAAAGCTCATCCAAAAAATAAATGCAGGTAAGAATGGAAACCTAGCAGGACCCAGGCCAGGCTTGTGTTTATGCCGTTGGCATCCTTACTAATTCTCAGATACCATTTTTTTTTGCATAAGAAATATTAGTTAATTCATTTTTTTCCTCACTTCTTCACTCCTATAAATTGAGGTTGCACAGAAACTATTATCACTTGTTATCAGCTTTCAAGAGCCTGTCTCAAAGGAATCTTTGTGGAATGCAGGCATCAAAGTAAACATACTTTATATTCAACATAAGTTATAAGTATGACAATTTTCTTTTCCTAGAGGCAGAATATTGTCATATTCTGTAAAGTGTTTATTTTTTGGCTTCAAGAGACCCTAAATTGAATTCTTTTAGATATTTTGAATAACGACTTCTATCATTAGGTGTTAGCCATATTGGTAAAGGATGGTGGGAATCATAAATCAAAGGTGTATAGTTAGGTAAATACTGATATACACAATAGCTTACAGAACATTTCAAATGCGTACTTTTTAAAACTTGAAATTATCCATCTTGAGTCTGCAAGTTTTAAAATCAAAACAGCTATTTTGAATTTAAACCACTTAAAAAAAAAAGATTGGAGAAAATCTCATTTTTCAGAAAATCTCTGTTTTGTATACCTTTAATTGTTTGTCAAAGCCATGATTTACTAAGTTTTTTTCTTCTAAAGTATATCACATTAATTTTTTTGTATAGTATGCAAGATTCAGAAAAATGCTTGGAACTGTGGAGCTCACACTTAATTAGAGTTTCATCTTTGGCTAATATGACCCTCTGATTAAATACTAAAGTTTTAATCTTTTTCTGTTTCTGCTCAGTAATTACTGCAAGACTTTCATATTTGTGAGACTGCCCATCTACTCTCCCAACAATTGCAGTAGCTACTCAGAAATCTCTAATGAAATAAACTTGATCAATCAATTAATTATGTGCCATCACATTGTTTTCATCTCCTATAACCACATAGATAGACTTTTTCCATGATCTGACCTGTACTTGGTTTTCCATCTCTGACTTGTACTTTCAAATCTTCCAATGGGTGTGCTCATTGCCATTATTATCCACGTTGCTGCTGGCATAGAATATACTATTTCGGGTTTGTTTTATGTAGTAAGCTTTGTACTCGCCTACTTCTTCTTATTGATTATCCTTTAAAGGAAAAGTATATTAAATTTTGAGTATTTTTTAAAAAAATTCCCCTCCACTTCATCTGCAACATTTTATTACCACTGAGCATCTGCCATTAAATTGGCAGAGGAGATGACTTTTTCATTTTCTTTAAACATTTAAAATAAATCTCAGTGAGAACTAATGAGAACAAATTCAGTTCTGACTCTTATCTAAATAGATATTTTAATGATTTTATTAGCCACATGGCGTAACTAAATTGATATAGGATGAGGTGTGGGACCCTCTTCAGAATAGACAGAAATCTTTTCAGTTTCTTACAATAGGTATCTCAGCTTGTAGAGTAGGAAACAAACTCAATAGGTAATAACTTCAATGTTCCTTTCAATTAGTAGATCTCCTTGCTCATATTTCCTTAAAGTTTTGATTTAAAATAATTATTATTCATCTTCTTAGCCAATTTCTCTGTAGGCTCTAACATCCCACTTATTTCCCAAGATCAAGCAACAGATTTGTCTTTTTTTTGGCAGTCTGCTTGCCAGGTGCAAATTAGCAAAAGCACCTTCATTGATGTTTTTATCTGTATCCAACAGGGATTACTGGCTGAAAGAAAGATGTTGATATTTATTAATTGCATGAATAACATTAACGTTACAAGACAGAAAAATATGCAGAGTGAACTTATACATTAAAGTTCAAGAAGCAAAATGACATACTGTAGAGTCTTTATATTTTAAATAACATCCTGAAATCCAAAATCAAAAGGACACAAGATCATGAAATGCATCTATGTACAGTTTAAGCTCTGTTTCTCCATTGCATTTTTAAAGCAGTAATTTATTAGGCATGAAGGTATACCAACATAATCGGACCTCCCTGTTTGAATATGTATTGGTCTCAACAGTCAATTTCCATTTAACCCCATCCAAACGAATATCAGCAAGAATATAATCATTTGTTGTGATTGAGTGGAACATATTTGAGAAAAAGCAGCCAAATCAAAGACACTAAACGGGCCAATTGCCTTGCTGAGTTGGACATTCAAAACTGCCTATTGAAACAATCTAGCTTTGTTTCATGTGTTTTTGGATATCAAAATAAAATGCTCATGATTTAGTTCATGTTTAGATCACCGGAAAAAAAAAACGATATTTGAATGTTTTGAGATTGAAATGCTCTGTGCATTTAACAACTGATGTAATAAAACAGTATTTTACAAGCTCAGAATAATTGCAAAATCCCTAAATTGGGCATTCTGGAAATAATAACTTTTTGGAGCTGTTGTCAGGAGTCACCTACCAAGCTGAATTGGCAATTACTAAAGAGGAACTAAAGAATACAGAAAAATAGATTTCCAGGTAGTCCTCACTTACCAATAGCAATTGGGACTGGGAACTCTGTCACTGCAGACTGAGCAATGCAGTTGTAAGATACAATGTCAAGTGACAGTGCCAACTTACAACGGCAGTTTGAATACTCCCAGTTGCCATTGTTAGTGAACCCACATGGTTGCAGCACCCCATAGTGACATGGTTGCCATCTTTGACCTCTTTCCAGCTTGCCCATTAACTGCTTGTTGGAAACCAGTAGTGAAGGTCACAAATGGTGATAATGTGACCGCATGACGCTGCGACATCATAATTGCAAGCTGGTTGCCGGGCACCTGAGTTGTGATCACATGACCATGGGAGTGCTTCAGCGGGTGCCTCTATTACAACCCATCATACCTTATTCAGTACTGTCATAACTTGCTGTATGAGTAGATGTTAAATGAGGACTACCTGCATTGTAGAAAAGCTAAAGAATGCCTTTTGAAACAATTCCAGGTACTGCAGTGGAACAAATGCAGGATTGATTAATGATGAAATCAAGATTAAATTCTCATGCTTCTTTACCTACCCACACAATATCATGGGCTATAAGCCCATCTCGTTTGGGAGGGAGAACAATTCCCACTCATCTCTGGTTTGGTAATAGCCGCAGCACCTGCAGGATCTTATTGTTTTCATCACAGTGATGAAAGTCACATCAGACCACAAGCTTTGCCCCCTTGGGGCATGTTGATTGCATCACTTTGACTTCCCCCTTGCCCACACTATGGATGCCATTAATTAACAGACTGATCTAGTATCAGGCTGTTGCTTGGGGCGAACCTAAAAGTGGCTTATACAGGAATACCCAGAATTATACTCACATAACCTTTTTACTAGTATGCAAACACTTCTGTATTTTGAAAATGCAAACCATTTATAAAACAATTAAGTTACTGCAACATTTATTTGGCTAGAAAACTGGCAATTATTTAAATTCAATAGTGAAATGTTATATATGCATACTTATCTTTAAATTGTTCTTTTTAATACTCACTCATGCATACAGGCTTTCATCTAGAAGTGTTTAGGATTATAGATTTACTGCAAATTGTACAGATCCTAAAGATTTAATTTTTACAACATTGCCTTTAATTGTTAGCAGAGCCAAGAAGTGCTGTTTTTATCTAGATCAGTTGACATATTTAGTAAAGGTTCAAGCTGCATACAGCTTGGATCTTCATCTTTAGTAGCAGGTTGAGGGACAATTTGTTTCTGGAATATAGGAGAATAAGATCTGTGTGTAACAGATTTTCATAACAGGTTTTAACTAATATTTAAAGTGGAACATCTATTACATTTAAAAAGTATGTAATTGTTGTTTTTACAGAAGAATCTACCTATGGAATCATAATCAAGAACTTTGCTAGAGCTGATACTTGCAGTTTCTAGAATAATTCAAAATATTTGAAAGACACTCATACCACCAAGTGTTGCCTAGCAGTTAAAGCTTCAGGCTAGAAACTGGGAGATTGTGAGTTGTAGTCTTGCCTTAGGCATAAAGCCAGCTGGATGACGTTGGATCAGTCATTCTCTCTCAACCCTGGGAAACAGGCAATGGAAAAACATTTCTGAAAACCTCTTCCATGAAAATTGCAGGGACTTGTCCAGGCAAACGCCAGGAGTAAAAAAAAAAAAACCTGACTTGAAAGCACCAACAAATATAAACAAAGAGAGGAATAGCCTGATCTCAACCAGGAGACTGTTCAACATCAGCACAGCAGAACCTCCCCCCCAAATATGGGATCAATAATAGTTTATTCCTGTTTAACCTTTTGATTGGACCAATACTAATTGGAATAAATGATCAATGCAGATTGAGTATAGGTAATCCTCACTTAGCGACTATAATTGGGACCAGCAAATCCATGACTAAATGCCACAGTCACTAAGCAGAAAATTGTGTGACCCTGATAGACTTATGTTGTCACTTCCCCATTTGGTCATTAAGTGAGAAATCATGTGGCCTCAACTTGCAATCTTATGTATGTGTGTGTGTGTGTGTGTGTATTCTTTTTAAAGAATGCTTATAAGTTGCAAACCAAAATATATATTTCCCAGAGCTTAACTGCAGCAAGTAAAGTTGGAAGACCAAGCTCATTACACAGGTAAATCATAGAAGTCATTACACAGGTAAGTTCAGAGGGGAAGAGAACATTCACCAAAGAGGGCTCTTGCACTTTTTCATCCCATACTATGAGCAGTGTGTTGATGAATAAAAAATACATTGCCCCGAGTCTCCAATCCAAGTGTGACGAAACACTATTTTTTTGTGAGTGAACATTGATTGTATTTTCCAACAGCTCACCCCCTCAAACAGAGATACCAGGAAAACCTCCATGATGAGAAATTATACTGTTTTTGAATGGATAAATTTTCACTGAGTAGAACATGTTGAATAAAAGAATATTTATATGCTAGCACCCTGACTTTAAGTTTTACTCTTTAACTATATAGTCTGAAATCTCCGAATTGCAGCTGCCACCTCATTCTATGTCTTATTTTTCCCCAGACAACCATACAAGAGTAGCACAATCTGATCGAGTATCAGTAGAAAGCCATTTATTCCTCTCTGGTCCTTCCATTTTAGACTGTACCTTTTTCCTAGAATACATGATTGCAGTTCAACATAGCTGTACAAAAAAATAAAATGATAAGGACAGTCATAACTTATACTCTTACCAAGCAAATGGCCATAGATTGCATTGACTTTCTGGAATCCCAAATTTGTGATTTTTTTGCAACATTAAAATAGAAATAAGAACAGGAGATGTTCACAGTCACTTAGTTTCCACCCTGAGTCTCCAACCCTATACCCCCTTCGCCAGTTTGTATTTTCTGTTATATAATAACAGTCTTTCTCTCTTTATCTCTCTTACATGCAGCTATTTATGCTAACAGCAAGCCATTACAAGCAGGAAGCAATTACAAACATTTTGATCCAGTTGCATAAAAGACTCACTGTGGACCGTTTCTTCAAGAAGTTTAGACTTTGCGAAATTCTATTTGGACTGAAGCTGGACAGCTTGTCTAAACCAAATCTCCTCTGGAATTTCCATTTCTTTATTGCAAATGCCTAAGAACAGCAAAGTAGTAAAAAGAGAGATAGATGATGATGTCATCGAATCAGTCAAGGACCTCTTATCCAATGAAGATTCTGTTGAGGATGCTTTTAAAAAAAGTGAATTGTCAGTTAATGATCCTGAGGACAAAGATGTAGATGTAGAAGAGGGATCTGATGTAGAAGATGAGCGACCAGCCTGGAACAGCAAACTTCAATATATTCTGGCCCAAGTTGGATTTTCTGTAGGCTTGGGAAATGTGTGGCGTTTTCCATATCTGTGTCAAAAAAACGGTGGAGGTAAGTCTGTCTGTTGTACTCATGGACGTAGCTGATGTGCAATTCAATATTATTGGTCTCTGTTAGCTTCTCATCTCACTCCTGCACTGAGGTATTCAAACTGCTAATAAGCGATCCTTTTAAACATCTGAAAAGCAGCTGCTGATAGAGAGTGAGATTGATAATTCTGAAGACAGAGCAAGCAAATTGTCTATGAAGATTCTCAGTCATCCTGGTCATGGTTGTCCCAAAGCTGCTTTTTCCAGGAGGCAACTGGACTTTCTTGTTTTTTCTTTGAAGTTTTTTCTTTTGCACTTCAGTTTGATATGCAGACAACACAGACTCATCCCCAACAGCCTGTCTCTGTCTTCAACAGGGAAGGGACACAGGGCAGAAAACATTCTGCAGCCAACAAGGCTCTAGACACATTTGCACTACTCAGGTGACCTTGAGGACACAGACAAACCTCCAAGTGGCCTCAGCGACTCTCTAAAAGAATGCAAATGACCAGTTCTCTGCAAGGAATATAAATCCTTCCATTCCCCACCATTCAGTCAGAGCTGAAGAAGCTTCTTAGATGAGAAGCGAAACGTCTTCAAAGAAAAAAACCAGAAAGTCCAGTTGCCTCCTGAAAAAAAGCATCTTCAGGATGAGCAAGCAAATTGTCTTCCTCTGCTAAAGACCTAAGGAAAATCTCTCCTCTATAGTTGATACTATATGGTGAGAAAATGCCCCACTGGTGCCAATAGGAGTTTTCTTATCAATGCAAAGAATAATTTTAAAAGAGCAATTTTCAGCAGAAACTCAGCAGTGGAAAATGTTGAACTCTCTTATGTGCTCTCCAGCTGAACTACTGATAATAAGTGGTCCATCCAATATCAGTAGCTTGCATTTTTATTTTTAAAAGTTTGCATGTTAAATAGTTGTATGAAAAGCATTACCTGGTTTGATCCCTGAAGTTTATATTTTTCACAATTACATTTTTTAAAAATCACTAAAGTTGATTGTAATTCAGAGACTTTCATAGTTTATACTGTGAAAATAAAAGATTACATGTTACATTTGTTGAAGGTCCCTCACATGAAAATTACAAGAGCCCATTACAAGAATTGTGTGTATGTGTGTGCGTGTGCGTGCATCTGTAGAGATGTTATATAGCCATCCTGTCCTTTAATATGTTTTAAGGGGGAGATAGAAGTCATATAAAACATTATAGATGGGGCCATGATGTAACATCCATCTTTTTTAAAAAATAATGATTCTGTTTACTCAAAAGTTAACTTCACTGTATTTATGTAGAATTGTAGTATTAATCCTTTTGATAGAAAAACTACTTGCTGACATAGATATATTCATAATTAACTTCATGAATTGTTTATACTAGTATGGATCAGTAGTGTGTTCCACTTACCTTCGCTATCGGTTCAGAACTGTTAGCACACGCACACGCTCGCTTCGCTCATGTGCGGCTCTTCTGCAACATGTGCAGAACCTTCTGCGCAAGCGCAGAGCGTCTGTGATGAGTGGGCGGAGCCTGCTGCCACTGCCACTACCTGGTTCACCCGAACCAGGGTGAACTGGTAGAAACCCACCACTTTATGGATTAAAAAAAAGAGCTATTTGTGGTTACTCCAGTCCTATATCAGTCTCAAGAATAAGAGAAAAAGAGAAAATTGGAATTTATAAGATTTTTAAGAGTTCCAGTTATAAGGTTTTTTAAACATTTTAATTTAATTTTTTTAAAAAATACTATGTATTCTCCCCTCCCCCAAATAAATGTCTGAATCTTTTTAGTTGGGATTTATTTCACCATTTTTTGAGAATAAACATCCACATTGCAAATTACAGGCAATTTTTCCTACAGTTGCAAAAGAGACGATCAATAGCTTCCTGCTGCTCTTCACAGTTACTAGATTTCATGTAATTAATGAATTGTTTGACACTGAAGCTAGCAGAGATATTTACTGATAGGTTGTTTGGTGTGCAATGTAATTATCTCGTAATCACTGCATGTAAACTATATAGGAAGAATTATTGTACTAATTGTATATCTTATTCATGATATGTTTATTGGATAGTTGAACTTAAAAAGTTTTGGTCGTTCTCATTTATGGTTGCATCAATCAACCTAAAGCCAAGTTGGGGGCAACAACATTTTTTCCATACGCTACAAACCATTGGTGAAGGAATGGCATGTTATACCTATTACTGTCAAAAACTACATATTCATTTATATATCTATGTAAACATTTTTATCTCTAAAAAAATTCAAAGCAACAAATTACAGATGAATATTAAAGCAATATATCCAAATAAAATAAGTCATACATTGGTTTCATTTAAGACACAGTATTTGCAACTGATGGAATCGGGTAGCTTTCCTACTCTAAATACTGCAAAAGAAGGGAGAAAAATCTCTTCCCTGCCGGCTCATCTCTTGTACTTTTGAAGAAGAAAAATGTTACAAAAATGAATATCAGGTGGTTAGGCAGATGAGAGTTATTATTTTTGTTTAAGATCTTAAAGATAACCACAACATAGCAAAATTAGGCTCTTTTTGGAAACAATTAAATATGTTCATCTGTGCTTTAATGTCATAATATCACTTGGACTTTGTTCTAAAGATTGTTCCGTATATGAATATTATTCATCCTCTGTTTGGCAGGTGCCTACCTTGTGCCCTATTTAATCTTGCTGCTGATCATAGGAATACCACTTTTTTTCCTGGAGCTTTCAGTGGGTCAAAGAATCCGCCGTGGTAGCATTGGAGTATGGAATTACATCAGTCCTAAGCTTGGTGGAATTGGATTTGCAAGTTGCATAGTAAGTGATTTCCGAATACGGGCTTCCCAACTCTTAATACGGAATGGAAGGTTCAAGTTTTTTTGCTGTTTTAAGATGTCAACTTATAGCATCAGTTTTAACTTTGTTGAATTATTCAAAGAAATGATGAGATCCATTCTTTGGGTGCGTCCAAGCAGAAGTTAGATTATTGCTATCTGTATGGAACAGTTTAACTTGGATTCCTACACAGATCAGGGAGTTGGACTGAATAGCCTAATGTAGCCTAATGTAGCCTGAATAGCCTAATGTAGCTCCTTTACATGTCTATGATTTTATAAAAGTTAAGATAAAAATCAGGACATATTGAAATGTAAAACTTAACTTCTTTCTATCAAGTAAGAGAAAATCGTTATTCTTCCATATCTTCTCCAAAGCTTTAGCAGTGCAGAGATGGTGATGCCTTATGCAGAGTACTATCTTCTCCATATTGCTGAACAATCTGAAAGAACCAGCATGTCTACATTAAACAAACAAACAAACAAACAAACAAACAAACAGTCTACAATCCTTCTTTTCCTAATAAACAGGGTGGGAGTCATTCACTTTTAACTACATTTAAGTTGTTCTGCTGTCAAATGATGAGTCTTGTGTTCAAAAATCACAAGATGAACTAATCCTGAACTAGCCCTGTAATTTTTATTTATTTATTAAATTTATATGCTGCCTATCTCACTGTCTCAAGTGATAAAGATGCTGTATAAGTTTTGTCACCTGGTGGCACATTTTAGCTGTTTCTCACTGGAGAAGAAACAGCAGTGTTTCCCGTTCGCTGTTTCTTATGTGAGTCCTCAAGAAGCCGCAGAAGTGACAGGTTAACAAAATGATATTCTCAGAATGCAAAGGATCAAAATTATTAGGGTCTGATAGGCTCTGAGATACATATACGTGTGTGCATTTTACATATATATAAATATATATTACATAACATGCACAAGCATATATACAAATGTGCACACTGCAGACAAAAGTTGCTTTAAAACAAATAATAGAAAATAAGTTCACAAAAAAATTGTCATTTTATTGAAAGGTTTTGGTGAAGTGATCTGAGAAATTTCTGGAATCAAAAAATATACATACATGAGGCATGACTGCCAACCCTTGGGAGAAGAAATCTGTTTGTCCTTGATCTGTACTGGACCTGTTGCTTCATCAATTCAGGAGATAATTGAACCAGACTAAATGGGCCACAAAGCAGGGTGAAATTTTATGTTCTGAGTCACAGAACATAGCTGAAGAGATGAATCGATCTGGGAACAATACAATGAGATTTCAGTATTTGCAGCTCTGTCAGAACAGGATGTACAGTACTGGAAGAAAAAAAACCTAATAGACTTTCGGGGAACTCAAAAATGATTCAGAGTTTGGGCTAGGCATAAACACTGCAATTCTTGACTATTCTTCAAACCAACTCATAATTTTTCAAGGCTTTTGTGCCCCTAATTGAAGCACTGCATTAACTTAAAAATAGATTCCCTAAAAACAACAGAAACCTGGAAAACAAATTGGGTTAGGTTGATGAATAACAGAAGGATTAAGGTTGCCATAGTTAGACTGCAAAAAAAATCCAGGTACTGTAAATGTTAGATAGCAGCCAAGAGTTAGTTTTCAGTTGCTTTTTGAAAAAGCATCTTTGGGACAGTTATGACCTGGCTGGTTGAGAATCTCCACCTATTTCCAGAAGGCTTCCATGCAGGAATCAGATCTAGGTTCTAGGAAAACTGATTCTGCAATGCCCTTAACTCCCACTCCCCTCACCTGAAAAAAAGGGCATCACTGGCAGTTCTTCCTATGAAGGTTATATTGGATAGAATATTCTAATTGGACCTGAAGGGCACTTAAATTAAAACAAAAGCAGCACTTTGAATTGACCCAGAAACCAGCTAGTGTTTGTCTGTGAGCTGCAATGCAGGCCATATGCTCATGGTGAGGAGTACCATCCATCCAATAGGCTGCTGCATTCTGAATCAAAGATAGTTCACATAAAGTGCATTGCAATAATCCAAGTGTTTGCTAGGTTTATATGCCCCTCCATTCATGTCTGACTCAGAACAACTTACAGACCTTCAAAACACTCCTGTATTTCAATTAACATTAAAACCTAACCAGAGGGCTGAGAAGTTTGAGGGTCATGTGTAGAATCTTAGCTATTCTTAGTACTGCACTCTTCTAGAGAAAGCTCTGATGTCATTCCTGGGATCTGTTGGAGCCACTCTCCCAGCTTAATGAGTCTATTGATAAGGACATGGGTCACTGTTGTGACATCTTTCTGTTCCAGATAGGACTGTAACTACTGCACCATCCAGAGCCGAGGAAGTGCCCAACAGCCAGAGCTTCCACTTACTTATTAAGCAGTAACCCTGCATCCAGGAGAACTCCTAACCGTAGAATTGCTCTTTGAGAGATACTGCTTCTCTGTCAAGAAAAAACCCCAGGGACGACAGGGAACAAATATCAGTTCTGTTTTACATGGGTTGCCATTTACCGGTAATCTGTCTCTTCCACTCCAAATCAACAGTCTTAAGGAATCTCCCTTTAATGGTATATCTGGAATCTCTGGGTTGGCAATGCACAGTTGAATTTCACCCACATATTGATGATACTTCATCCTCTAACTGACTAGCTTTCTCAGTGGCTTTGTAAAGATACTAAAAAACAGTGGAGACTGGACTAAAAGAGTGGCCACTGAATTGATCTCTTCTGCCTTGCCACTGACTGAAATTGCATCATTAAGGAACCATTGAAAAGCAATGACTCTAATCCCCAGTCAGTTCAGGCAGTCTAGAGAGATGCCATATGCAATGGTATCCAAGGCTGATAAATCTAAAACAGGAGTAGGAGGGGTGCCAATTAAGTCCCAAAAAGATAAACCAAACAGGGCTGTCCTTTTCCTTTGTCCAGTCCTAAACAATGACTGAAAGAGATCTAGATAATCTTCTAAGACATGTGGCACATCACAATAAGAGGAGTTTGGAGACTTCGCAGTAATTGCCAAAACCAGCCAATCCAGAAAGGGTCTCTTCAGTAGGAGGAACAGCACAGATATGTTAGCTTTTTATAAGGCACTGCATGTCAGAACAACTAGACACAAGGACAGTTTTTTCCCCCATGCCATCACTGTGCTAAACAATTAATTCTCACAACACTGTCAAACTATCTAAACAGGCAGTATTACCATTATTATATGGTACCAGATAATGGACCCAGATTGTTGGGGGCTATATGCCGACTCTATAAACCACTTAGAGAGGGCTGTAAAGCACTATGAAGTGATATATAAGTCTAAGTGCTATTGCTATTGCTATTATTCTCACCTTCCCTGTTACCTATCTCCTTATCTTCTTATGACTATAACTTTGTTGCTTATCACTATTGCTGTATGGACATTGAGAGATTATGCACCTGAAACAAATTCCTTGTGTGTTTAATCACACTTGGCCAATAAATAATTCTATTCTATTAATAAAAGTGCTGTGCACCAGAGCCGAGGTGGCACAGTGGTTAGAGTGCAGTACTTCAGGCTACTTCAGTTGACTGCTAGCTGCAGTTCGGCAGTTCACATCTCACCGACTCAAGGTTGACTCAGCCTTCCATCTTTCCGAGGTGGGTAAAATGAGGACCCAGATTGTTGGGGGCAATATGCTGACTCTGTAAACCGCTTAGAGAGGGCTGTAAAAGCACTATGAAACGGTATATAAGTCTAAGTGCTATTGCTTCTGAAACATTTCTGAAACATGCACAGAACTAATGTGCATTTATGAAAACTGTTTTTTAAATTTTTGCTTCTTTCACAGGTATGCTTTTTTGTGGCCCTGTATTACAATGTCATCATTGGATGGAGTTTATTTTACTTTTCTCAGTCCTTTCAGCATCCATTACCATGGGACCAGTGTCCCTTGGTGAAAAATTCTTCACATACCTGTAAGTATTAAATGTAGTAATGTGTTGTCTTTTTTCTCTCTTTTAAATAATGTACTTTTTACTGAAGCCTTGTAAGTGTTATGTTTTTTTTAAATAAAGAACAAAATGAAAAATAAATAGGCCTAGGTAATTTGGTTCACAATATTTTGATCGGGTAGCATTGCTAAATAAATTTGATTTCTCCCATCACCATTATTAGTTTTATAATAAAACTATTCTTATTAAATCCTGTATCCCATCATTAAGTATCGGAAGAATGACTAAGAGCTGGAGAGGCCAGTTAGATGAGACATGTCTCTTTGTAATGAGCTGGCAGATTAGAGAAGGCACTGCAGCATGTTGTAGAACTTCAATAACTTTGCCATCCATCACATATTGAAATATAGTATTGTAATTGTTTTTTAAATTGTTTTTAAATTTTATATGCAATGTTTTATCTTGGCTGTACACCGCCCTGAGTCCCGCAGGAGAAGGGCGGTATAGAAATAAAATAATAATAATAATAATAATAATAATAATAATAATAATAATAATAATAATAATAATAATAATAATATAGTATGTTAAATTAATGTGCTCAATAGGATCAGAGAGACCCAACTTGAAGTCAACTCCCATTTGGTGACTTTGGACCACTCTTTCCCGGTTAAAGGAGAAGTCCTTGCAGATTTTACTCTGCTAGTTTGTTGCTGACTATAAAGGACAGTGTTCATTTGCATTTCTAGGCCATTGACCCAGGAGCCTGTCTGAAAACATTTCCACTATCATGTGACCCACATAATGTCACGGAATGCTGTTACCTTCCCATCAAAATGATACCTATTTATCTACTCGCGTTTGCATGTTTTCGAACTGCTAGGTTGGTGGCAGCTGGGGAGAGGACGGGATTTCACCCTGTCATGTTGCCCTCAGGTCTCCAGCCTACAAGCTGAGCATCTTAACAAGATGAGCCACTGTGCTGCCCTTTCCTGGTTAGCATATTAGCAAATCATGGCATATTGAGTGGCTGCTATTCACCAAAATGGACAATGTTAATGGGGAAATCATCAGGTTCCATTTTGAATATTAATCAAAGGAGTGCTATTATGGATTTGACATTTAGAATAAATTACTCTGAAAACAAGATTTTCTTCCCATTCTTTTTACAATAGTCTTTCCCAATCTGTTGCCCTTGAGTATATTGTCCTATCAGTGAATGCAATACACTGGAGGAAATCTGGTTGGTGAAGATTAATCTATTACCTCAAAATTTATCATACATTCCAATTTTTTTATTATGCACATAGTGCAAAAAAAGAGAAGGGAATCTTCTAAAGAGGTCCACCAAAATGTGTGATCAGTTTTAAAGTTGAGATCGAAATCATTGCAAACCCCAAATATTCTGACTGGAAACAAATGAAGTAAGTAACTTTTAAATGTAAAATTAAATTTAAATGTGAAGTGTTCTCTGGTTCATTTAATGGAAGAGCATTAGAATTAATTGGCTTTAACAAACATGTTCTCATGTTAATGTCACTTCCCTTGACAGTGGAAAATGCATGTTCTGAAACCATTTTTTGCTGCATGCCAAATATTTTCTTTGCTTATAGACACAGTTTGTAAATAACTTTCAGGCTGAATTTCACACTAAGAACTCTACATTCATTCTATTTCCATAAAGTTTAAACAGTAAAAAGCCCAAGAGAATAAAGGAAATGCCTGTAAACAATCAGGCTATATTCTGTGCTTGATAAATCAGCAAAATTTAAGTAATCATTGATGGCCATAACCTTTTTGGAATATCCAGTAAAATACAGGCTATCTTTTAATTTTATTTATCACGTTGATCAAGTAATAGAAAGAAATCTTAATTGCCTGATAGAAACATATACATAATTTTGAAATGTTCCAGCAGTTTACCTTCTAAAGTAACTTTTTAAAATTGCTTCTTGGTATTTGAATCACACAAATACTCATAAATATTATTCTAGAATGAATGACTTTCCTTAAACTCCATATTTGAGATAAAATATGGTTTAGGGGGAAAAAGATTCAACTATTTGGCTTATATTCAGTCTTTTTCTAAAAGGGAATTTCCTGCCAGAATTCTTTTTTTTTTAAAGGGAGAAAAAGAAAATGCAGAAAAAGTCAAGTAGATCTCACAGAATTTAGAGACTTTTATTTACCACTAAGAATTTACAGTAAAGAATTCATGAAAAGTGTGGCATAAGTTGACTTATTTTAAAATAGTATACTTTCCCTCTTGTATATCCATTCACATTCCTTTGAAGCTGGATATTTCTGAAGGAAAAACAAAAGAGATTTAGTTTAATACATCTTATTCCATCCTTCTAGTTTGTTATGTATCTGGCCAAATATAATGAGATCACCTTATCCTGTTCTACCTATCTTGATTTCATTGTTCCTATTCTAATCGGGGGACAAAAAGTAAAGTCCCCTCAACTGCTTGAGGTTCCACACGCAGCAGGGGTGGGTTCTACTTACCTTTACTACCGGTTCGCAACGGGATCGCCTTGCTTCTGCACATGCATGCGAGATCGCTAATGACGACATCCAGGGCAGTGGGCAGGGCCTTCTGCTGGTTTTACTACTGGTTCTTGCAAACCGGTCCAAACCTGGGGCAACCCACCACTGACACACAGATAATGAAATTATAGTACACAAAGCCTGTCTTGAACTCATTTAAAAAGAGGACTGTGTATAGATTAACCTTCAAAAGCCAAAGTACTGCATGGCTTGCAATACGATGGATAGCTTTTAAGATATTAGAATATTTTAAAACAATATTTTTAAGCAGTGGGCTTTGTAACTGCCATGCAATTTAGGAAACACTCCACCACCACCGCAGTGTTTGATTTAACGCATTTCCAACTCGTATTACATTTGCACTTAATGCTCTTTTAATCTTATTTTGCCCTTTGAATCTGGATTATTCCACAGCTGCTATTTAAAATAGCAGTATACTTCAAAATCCCTTTCACTGTTCTCATTAAAGTGAAGGGAAAAACAATTGTTCTAAATGAGCTGTAGGGCTCTTGTAATTATGAGATGTAGGGTTCTTGTCAATTACCTTAGTTAAAAGCAGTGGTGGGTTGCTACCGGTTCGCCCCGGATTGGGCAAACTGGTAGCGACGATGGCAGGAGGCTCCGCCCAGCTGCCTGGATACTTCTGCACGTGCTCAGAAGCATTGTGTGCGCACCCACAAGCGAACCAGTAGCAACAGGTTTTGAAACCCACTACTGGTTAAAAGATGATCAAGAAGTGGGCATGGATACTGTTTCTTCTATTGTACACCCATCCCTCTAATGGTTTGTAACTTCCTTGGCTTCCAACCTCTCAATAAATCCAAGAGAAGACACCAAGAAGGGGCTTTCTTCTTCCTAGATGAGGAAGCAGAGACAGTCAGAGTTAGAAGTTGAAAATATCATCAACAGAAATTAGAAACAAAATAAAAAAATACAAAACTAGTGGAGGAAAATTAGCACCTTTTGCATAGGAGATGAAACCATCTGGTAAATTGGAAGAAAGAGTTTGACTTCTTAATTTAAAAAGTCTTGAACTGGTTTTCAAGACAATATGGGACTAACTTTAATTATTGGCATTGTAGAGGTTTAGAACAACATGCCAGTTTGGCTCATTTTTCTGAGTTCTCAAATGTAAATATCTAAATATGGTCCAAAAGGCAGAACAGCAGATTGCAGCAATTGCCTTAAGGCTTTTGGACTACTGCAAATAATTTTGTATTATTTTCTAATTGCATTCTGATCCTCTCCTCTCCTCTCCTCTCCTCTCCTCTCCTCTCCTCTCCTCTCCTCTCCTCTCCTCTCCTCTCCTCTCCTCTCCTCTCCTCTCCCCTCCCCTCCCCTCCCCTCCCCTCCTCTCCTCTCCTCTCCTCAGTTGTGGAGCCCGAATGTGAAAAAAGCTCAGCTACAACATATTACTGGTACAGAGAAGCACTCAATATTTCTAATTCTATATCTGAGAGTGGAGGTCTAAATTGGAAAATGACCATCTGTTTGTTGGCTGCATGGGTAATGGTGTGCCTGGCAATGATTAAAGGCATTCAATCTTCAGGCAAAGTGAGTATTGCCACCTACGTTCTTATTCACCACACCTCTTTGCCTATTTTGCCAAAGTTTGCTGGAAGATATGACTCATTGAGTGTGCTTGTGTATGTTTCTTTATGCTTTCAAGTAGAAAAATGTTGGTATAATAATTTTTAAATTATAGTCTGCTAAAAACAAAAACCATCTTTAAATAAAAGAAAGGATTATTGTGGCATGAGAACCTTGATCTGTTTTCATTTGCTATGAATAATACTTATAATTACATCTCAGCATTTACTAAAAAAAAAGAAAAGAAAACCTATCGGAGTGGGGTTACTAGCTCTATTTTTGAGCACAGTTTGCTTTATTAATTTGATTTGGACTAAGTCTGAGAAATAGGGAAACAGTCAGTTCAAGTATCAAACATTTATGATATAATCATATGGAAGACTCCAACAGCAAGAAAAAGACCACTCAAACAGATGTGCAATCTTTTAAGGAAATTGTGAGAGGTGAGACAGAGCAGAACAGTTCTCCATCACTGAAAGAAGATTGGAGCTAATGTAAAACAAGACCACAGAGCAGTTGGGGCTCAGAATAGGAGCCCCAACTAGTACAGATGATAATATGGCTTTATTTGAAGAAGATAGAGTGGAAAAGAGAGCTAAATAGGATTATTAAAATTAATCATGTAATTAACCATGTTGGGGAAGCAAATAATCAAGATGAGCAAAAATGATAGTGCCATCAAGTTGGTATTGAATCCTCAATATAGACCTTCTCCTGGATGAACATGGCAGTAGCACATCCAGAAAGTATAATTGGTTGACTTCAGAGTTTCACCTGATTTTATGCAGCCATAATTTATGAATAATCAAGCTAAACATGATAAATTTCATCTGAAGATAAATTTCATACTAAGTGATCCTCCTGACACTAAGCACTTAATCACCCTTGTATCCTTCTTTGTAAACCTCTCAGATCCATTAAGTGTCTACTTTTGGCTCATAATGTTAGACGAGACCAGCCTCTAACCCAGCAGGGCTCTATTCTTTTCTTTTGAGCCATTCACAACTGATTTGGACTGTTCAATAATATGTCTAAAATTCAGATTGCATATTTTTTATTTCTACTACAGTGAGGAAGAAAACATTATTTGTAGTATATGGAGGTAGTTAATTAAGCCTTTTATTTGACATCCTTTCGATTGCACAAACATTTTCATATATGTTTCATATCTTGTTTTATTTTTCTGCAATTAAATGCATATGGGAATTCTTCTCATGAATGTCTTTCCTGTGAGCAAAAAAACTTGATTGCAGTGAAATGTGGTCTGGCAATACCGCTTATTAAGAAAATTATACTTTAGATCAGGGGTGGGGAACTATTTCCCTTTTATGACCTGTGGATTTCAACTCCCAGAATTCCTGAGCTAGCATGGCTGATTCAGGAATTCTGGGAGTTGAAGTCCACAAGTCATAGTTCCCCACCTCTGCTTTAGATGCTTTGTTTCAAAGGTGGGTTGTCATTCAGTGCAATCACTCCTAAATTAGCTTATTCATAATGGCTTTCATTTATTTTTTTCTCAGCTATAACAGTAGTAGCTGTCAAAAAAACTTTGGCTGACATCAGAAATTTAAGTGGATTTGGACTTGAAGTGGAGACCATTGGATTGTAGACTAGACTGGGAGGTTAAGAAAACATTTCAAAAAAAGGCAATGGCCAACCACCTCTATATTATTCCAGGAAAATTCTATAGATGAGATCATAAAATCATCAAGAACTGAGCTTTATCTTTTATATTAATAATTTATTACCCACTGTTCAGAGCATAGTTGCCATTCCCAGACCTATGTTTAAAAATTCATAGAATATTTTCCTGAAACATAATAACTTGGCCATCAAATTAAAACTATATTGTTCATCAGTTGAAATGGAGTGGTACCATTTAAAATCATAACAATTGTTAAACCAGAAAAAGAGAGGGGGGGGAGAGATGGGTAGAGAAAGGAAGGAAGGAAGGAAGGAAGGAAGGAAGGAAGGAAGAAAGAAAGAAAGAAAGAAAGAAAGAAAGAAAGAAAGAAAGAAAGAAAGAAAGAAAGAAAGAAAGAAAGAAAGAAAGATGGTTTCCTTGGAAGAAAGTGGCCTGGCAAAATCTAAAAAGACTTCCAGAGAGCATTCTGAGACAAATATGCTTTCAGTTTTCCTCCTCTCCAGTGGGTTGCCTTTTTCTAATGGAAAACATCATTTCTGAGCAAATTATTAGATTTAAACCAGAGGCTTCTGTTTGTCAGTCTATAAATGTAGAACTTCTTTCTTTTTCAGAAACAAATTTCTTTATCTGTCTTATGTTATCTCTGGTAATATCATATTCCAATTATCTAATATCCAGAAACCCACAAGAAAGGTAAAGAGGAAAAGGTCGTCCCAGAAACCTCCAGAAGGTGTTACTAAATAGCTTTTATATGATTTTAGCATGGCAGGAGATTCACCTGTGCATGAATTTGACTAAATATTGATTGAATGGTAACTATATTTAATTACTTTTAAACATAAAAATAAAATCAAAATTAGTTTTGGCCTACCTTTGCAGTCTCTGTCATTGAGCAAGATGATAGTTCATTTAGCCCATGTAGGCGCTGATACAGTAGAGAGATGGGCAAGAAACATACTCCTGATAACAATTTAAATTATGGTTTACAGGTACACTGATGTCCTAAATGAATACGGAGTGGGGGACCTTTCTTTTTTTAATCAGTGAGTCAGTGGTACTTGGGCTTCAGAAAGTACCAAACATAACAATGAATCCTATATATCCACTAGTCTTCTCTATAGAGCAGGGGTGTCAAACTCATATCTTCACGGCTGTGTCATGTGATGTATCGGGACTTTTTTCCCCTTCGCTAAACCGGGCGTGGGCATAGCTAGTGTGTGACGCATCCAGCCTGCGGCCCAGGAGTTTGACAGACCTGCTATAGAGACATGATATGATCATTATGGTCTCTCTTGGTGATGATGCATGTTTTTCTGCTCTGTTCTCATTTATTTCAGAATAAAATAATGTCTGATTTCAATGAAACATTTATTTCAATAAAGGAGCAATAACCTTTGTTGGTTATTTTACAGACCTCTTAAGCAGGCCTTTTCCAACCTGGTGCCTTCTAATAGAGTTTGACTTTTACTGCCAGCCCTCTCCAATAAAGGCTCTACTGGTTGGGGATTAGGGCAGTTGAAGTCCAACGCATTTGGAGCGTGCCTGTTTGGAGAATTCATTATCTTAAGACAACACAGAATTGACTGTTGAGAATGTTCACTAAAAACCTACATTTCTGACTAGTTCCATTGCTATTGTCAGTCAGGGCAGGATGATTGAGAAATTTTGTTTTGTTTTTAAAATTTTAAAATGCTTTGCTTTTAATATCTTTCAGATAATGTACTTTAGCTCTCTTTTCCCTTATGTGGTACTTCTGTGCTTTCTAATCAGAGGGCTGCTTTTAAATGGTTCACTGGATGGGATTCGTCATATGTTTACTCCAAAGGTAATGCTTGATTGCTTCTGATCCCACTTACTATTTGCCTCAACAGCTTCAATAAACTCCTAATGAGGTAGAAGTCTACTGATTTGAGATACATGTGCTGTGGAAGATAGTTCTAGCTCAAATATAAAAGGTCATTATTTTTGTATTTTTAAACTACATCATCACTCTCAGAGGATTAGGAATTTTCCATCTAATTGGTATTGTCCTTGATTCTTGATTCATACTCACTTTCAGTGGTTTGAGTTTACAGCAGTAAGAAAGAGACCCAAAACATTGTATTGGCGTGCTTGATGAAAGAAAAGAAGATAACTTAGTCTGCAACAGGAGGATAACAAATTTATGTTACTCTTATAATGTAAGTTTCAAAATTAGATAAAGAAATCCTTGACATGCGTACACCCTCCTCTGATTCCCTTTTCAGTTGTATTCTAATGCATGGATTGATCCAAATGTGGGGAAGGGGATAGTCCTCACCAGTATGCCCCTGCTCTCCTTCATGGGATTAAGGAGTGAAATTTTAGAGATATTTAATAAAGCTGTGAGGAGTGGCTCAACTCCACTTTGGGAATTTCTTCAAGGCTACAGTAATCTGATTCAAAGTGATGCCGCAACTTGAACAATTAACTAACTCTGCCCAAACCAGGAATCAACTTGTATTGTAAAGCTCCAAATAGCATAGCCACAATAACCCAACATTTAAAAGAAAATGCTTTTTCATTCTGTTGTGCCACTTCAAATGGGCACTTCAATCAAATTTTGATCAAAGCAAAATGCCCCTTTGAAGACCTTCACAGCTGCAGCTATTATGCAATCTAAATTATCTTAGTACACAGTTGAAAAGTGATTAACGTGTTGCAAAGTATACATCAGATTTGTACAAGACAATTCCAAATCTATCTTGAGCACTAACACGTAGCAGAATATTGTACACCTCTGATTTAGTGAAACAAATTGTGTTCTGTCCTAAAAGTGTTTTTTCAAGAGGCAACTGGACTTTCTGGTTTTTCTTTGAAGACCTTTCGCTTCTCATCCAAGAAGCTTCTTCAGAAGCTTGAAAAAGCATCTTTGGGACAGGACATAATTTCTTTTACTAAATCCGAGGTGTACAATAAAGCCATCACTGCTTGTTTTCTGGAGTGCTGGAATAGGTGACATTTGTAATATAGGAGGGGCCAGCGTGGCAATTTTTTGTTTCAATTACAATAAATTGAATATTTTGAATCATTATGGCTATCTCCATGTATTTATAAGTTCAGCTTAAATAAGATGCTTCATTTAACAGAGCTATATCAAGTCTAAGAAAACTGTTCTGTTATAAACTCACAGTTCATTGTCATGTCTAATAATTTATAATGGTTGCAATGAACTGAGCCATCATCCCAGTATTTTCAGTATATAAAATGCTTCTATAAAAGTAAATTCTGAGCCAGTCTTAGCTCAATATTGTCTCATTGATAAGCAGCCAGTTTCTTGGATTTCAGGTCTTTGCCAATTCTACCTACTCGAGTTAAATCAAATCTTTATTCTGGTCAAAGATCATCATAATTCTACCTACAATTCTGTGGCAAAATTTATGCTTTTTCACTGATACACCTGTTAATCATCCATCTTATTTGAAGTAATTGTCATAGTTTGCAATGTTTTTAACTTCTAAGGAAGTGAACATATAGTTGCATCCTTAAGTCCATAAATTCATTTTTCATCAAATAATGAGATGTAGCAATATTTGAAGTAAAAAACTCAGAGAAATGTGATTACTGACATGTTGAAGGGGAAAATAAAACCACCAAGAACTTTCCTAGGGTAAGATTATGTGACTGAAAACAGCATCAAAAGCAATGGAAAGTGAGAATAAAAATTGTGTGTATAGTGCCATCTAATGATCCAACTGTGGTATGTCAACTTGGGAAGATTTGTTCATACGTGATAAATCTCAATAGAAGTATTTAGATAGAAACATTTCCTATTATTGAAATGCACACTTTTAGAAAACAATCATTCTATCAGCTTGGAAAAATATTTGGATTTGCTTTCATTATAAGAGTGCATTATGTTCAAAAAGAATATTGAAATAATTGGCTACTTTAAAATTTCTGTTTGCTAGATAATACTACTGACATTTGGCATGCATCAAATTACATAAACTGTGATCTTAAATCCTCTTTCAGTGAAATAAACACCATTGAACTTATAACATGTTCATCAGATTAGACAGGCACAGATATGTGGCCATAAGTACGTCTTTAGCTTTAGCTAATGACTTGTTCTGTTTTCACAAAGTAAAATTTCCATTTCCATTCAAGATCTGTTCAAGCTATGTACTTTCTATAATTGATATAAAAATGAAAAATAATTTTAAACATTCCTCAAATCTTGGTCTTTCAAGAAATGTTACACATATTGTTGAATAAATCTTTCAAATATTAAAAGCACATTTTTTTTCAAAATCCTGAAAAAGATTTTTTTCTTTATATAGGAATCATAACTGTACTGTGATTTTGATTTGGAGATTAAGCAGCTATTAATAATATAGAATTCAAATCAGCCTCTTAGTTTAGTTCTGCTGGATGGTTGTTCTTTGTTATTTATGACATGCCAAAATTTCTCTGGGCAAATTCCAGTTATCCGTAAGAACAATATTGACAGTATTATTGGAATTTTTTCATATGTAAATGAAAAACAGCCAAAAAATTAATGTTAGTTTTATGTAACATTTGGAATATGTTTTAGCTATTTTTCAAAACAAATAGAGGACAAAATATACTCTTGATTATCTAGTGCAGTGTTTGTTTGTCAAACTTAACATCTTTAAGATGTGTGGACTTCAACTCCCAGAATACCTCTTACTGGCTGAGGAATTCTGGGAGTTGAAGTTCACTTGTCTTTAAAACTGCTGAGGTTGACAAATACTGATCTAGTGACCATTATTAAATTGGGCTGAGCTGGGTATGTTACCCCTAGAAAGTGATATTTAGAATGTTTCCTGATTATTTGTTGCCTCTCTGCTTAATAGAAATGCTGCATTTTGTAGTTGACTTATATTGTATCTGATTTCAAACAGCTTGAAATAATGCTGGAGCCTAAGGTGTGGAGAGAAGCTGCTACTCAGGTGTTCTTTGCCTTAGGACTTGGATTTGGTGGAGTCATTGCCTTTTCAAGCTACAACAAGAGAGACAACAACTGCCATTTCGATGCTGTTCTGGTGTCCTTCATCAATTTTTTCACTTCTGGGCTGGCAACTTTAGTGGTGTTTGCTGTTCTGGGCTTCAAAGCAAACATCATAAATGAGAAATGCATTGTGCAGTATGAATATTTATTTATCAATTTTTATAGAATATTTCACTTGGGAATTTCCATCCTTATTCTTTTGGGTGATTGTGTGCCTTTGCATTTTTGTGTTTGTTTTGTAGAAATTCTCAACAAATTATCAGCCTTCTGAATAGTGGAAATCTCAGCAAGGCTATCATACCTCATCATATTAATTTATCAAGTATTACAGCAGAGGATTATAATCTGGTTTATGATATCATTCAGAAAGTTAAAGAAGAAGAATTTCCTCTGGGTTTGAAACCATGTCAAATTGAAGATGAACTTAATAAGGTTAGAGTGATAATTCAATCCATGACACAAAGTTTACAAATGACCAGTTGTTTTAAAAAACCTCTAGCCCTTTGAGAATAGCTTTAGTTTTCACTTCCAAGGTAAAGGTAAAGGTTCCCCTCGCACATATGTGCTAGTCGTTCCTGACTCTAGGGGGCAGTGCTCATCTCTGTTTCAAAGCCGAAGAGCCAAGGCTGTCCGAAGACGTCTCTGTGGTCATATGCCCTGCATGACTAAATGCCAAAGGCGCACGGAACGCTGTTACCTTCCCACCAAAGGTGGTCCCTATTTTTCTACTTGCATTTTTTAAGTGCTTTCGAACTGCTAGGTTTGCAGAAGCTGGGACAAGTAACGGGAGCTCACCCGTTATGCGGCACTAGGGATTCGAACCACTGAACTGCCAACCTTTCGATCGACAAGCTCAGCGTCTTAAGCCACTGAGCCACCGTGTCCCGTTCACTTCCAAGGAATGTACTAAATCAGAACTTTGCTTCAAGTTTCCTTGTCTATGTTTTATCCATTCCCATCCCTATAAGTTTCATAACTGGAACAGTTTATTGCTGATGTCAAGGAATGCATAGTGGTATATTAATTTTTCAATGCAGTAAGCCACTAGCAGCTTATATTTATTTGTTTGTTTGTTTGTTTGTTTGTTTGTTTATTTTTTACTAAAACTTATTGGCACCCATCTTATCACAGGGTAACTCTGGGCAGCTTACAGTCATAAATACATATCTTTTCATATACATTAAAACATAAAATCAAACATTAAACTAAGGAATGTGGGGAGGCTGGGGGTGGAATGAGGTGGTGGTGGGATCTGTGGTGACTTGATCAACCACCTCCACTGTGCTGTTCCCCATTGGAGTGCCAAGCCAATTGGCAGAGTCACGTCTTTAGGTCCTTATGAAAGGAGGGTTGGGACCAACCTCACATTGGTTCCAGAAAGCCAGAGCAACAGCAGAGAAGGTCCTCCTCCTGGATCCCACCAACCAAAATAATTGGGTAAACAGGACCCGCAGCATGCTTCCTCTGCCAGCGCAAGTGGGAAATATCAGGTTTATGGCATTAATGAACAAAGAAAACTCTTGGAATAAAACAATGATCAGACAATCATCTGACTCAGTTTAGCTGTCATAACTGCTCTAAGCAATAGCATCCATCCCTGGTTCTCTTTACTAAGTGTGTTTGCTCACCATACAGTGTCTCTACTTTCTTTTCAAACTTCCTCTTGACCAATTTTAATCACTGAGATTTCTTCTTGACAGGCTGTTCAGGGAACTGGTTTAGCTTTCATTGCCTTCACAGAAGCCATGACACACTTCCCTGCTTCTCCTTTCTGGTCAGTGATGTTTTTCCTGATGCTGGTAAATCTAGGGCTTGGCAGTATGTTTGGAACAATTGAAGGGATCACTACACCTATAGTTGATACCTTCAAAGTGAGAAAAGAAATTCTGACTGGTGAGTTGGCATACATTTCTTTCTTTATATTTGATGTTATCTACAAGAAAATGGCCTCTACAAAACAGCCTCCTAATCTGTTTTTATACAAATGGAATGCTTTTTACCAGTAGAAAAATGTGCTTTTATTCTTCTTTGAAATCCCTCCTATCGCAGGACTGTTCAGAGCAGATTAGGAGCATGTGCCAGTTACTGCAGGGCAGAGATAGAGTTGCCTCCCTTTGATAATAGATGTGATTCTGTCAACAGAAGACCACATGGATTTTATTAGAGGTGTGCAAAACATTTCAAGTTCAACATTTTCAATAGGTACTGTTCTGGTTTCAAAGGAAGTGCTTGTACACTTTTCTGACCCTACTAGCAAGGTCGGAACAGTACACTTCTTATGAGGATGGAATAGTTTATCTCATATATGGAACAGCTGTTTGAAGACAAAAGGGAAAATTCAGAGAGCCAAATTATTCAAATGGGAATTATTTAACATACTTTTTAGGTTCTATTAATCTTTGTTCTGAATATTTAGACTTGCTTGATTGTTACCAGAGCTGGCCATGAAGAGGTGCTCTGGAACTAGTGTAAAATCAATGTTTCTTTGTATGTGCCTATGAACACGCTTTTGAGTAAGGGCTCACTCCTGGTGACTGCCTAGAAAAGTCCATAAAGTTTCCTCTACAATGTTTTTCAGAAGGTGTTTGCCATTGTCTTCTTCTTAGGGCTGAGAGAGAATGACTCAAGTCACCCAACTGACTTTGTGAGCTGAACTGAAACTTTTAAAGTGACACCGACTCTTTTCGGGATAAAGGAGTTTCCTATAGGATACTATGAACCCAATTTTTGAAGATAGCTTATCACACAATCCTATGATCTTTCCTTTAAACCAGAACTTTGTCTTTTTTTGCTTCACACATCTTATGCAAATTTCTCTTTTTTTAACATTAGTACTCTTCCATTGAAATTTTAAATATTAGAACCAGTTTTTCCAAGTATTTAGGACAAATTTAGGTATCCTTTTTGGTGGATAGGTACATTTGTGATATTGTTATAAGTACTCTTAAAAAACTGGTGCTCTAGGAAATTTCTTAATTAAAATATAACTCTCATCACTGATAGCAACAGAAAAAAATCCCTTTTTTCTGAGCAAGTAAACATAGCCCCTACGATGACTCATAGTTATATATTCTAAGAATACTTATGGAGTTCATAAGTATTATTTTCAATAAAGATAATTCTAGATATTATCCTATCATGCCAAAGATGTTTTTAGGTATAATAGTTCTTAAATTATATTATTGTTATTTTATTGTTTTCTCTCTGTGTTTCTACTGAGATAAACACTCAAAACAGATAACAAAGTTTAAAAATAAATACATTTTTGACCACAATTGAGCTCCAAGTTTCTGCTTCTAACCAAGACAGTTATTAAGTGATTTTTGCCCCCTTTTACCACCTTTCTTGCCACAGTGGTTAAATGAATCATTGCAGTTGTTAAGTTATAATACGGTTGTTAAGTGAATCTGGCTTCTCCATTGACTTTGCTTGTCAGAAGGTTGCAAAAGTGACCACATGACCCTGGGACAGTACAACCATCATAAATATGAGTCAGTTGCCCAGTGTCTGAATTTTGATCACCTGAACATGGGGATGCTGCAATAGTTGTATGGGCCAAATGGTCATAAATAATTTTTTTCAGTGCTATTGTAACTTCGAACAGTCACTAAATGAATTGTTGTAAATTGAGAACTGCCTATATTAAAAACTCAACATAGATTAACCAATTAACAATAAAATGATTCCAAAAATCACTTGATAGTTAAAATCTGCAAAAAGAAGTGCATATTTACAGTCTTTTTAAATATCAAGGTAGAGGCTAATAACAATTTCTAATGGGTTTTTTTACATAACTTGGGAATGTTTTCAAAAGACCGTCTCCTGAATGTTGGAAACTGCAGAGCTGTTCCCATTGGAATGGCATGAAAGTGTAAATTAGAGTCAGGAAAGATATCACAAAGAGAGACAGTCTATTCTGTGCCGTTCAGCTTCTCATGTTTGCCAGATTTAATTTTTTCATCTTTCCATATCCCTTTGCATATTTCTTTTACATTCGGATTAAATTTGTTTCATATTTGGTGTATACTTCTGTAAATTATTTGGAGGTCTTTTTGCTTAATACATGTTCTATGACAGGCTACTTCCCTAACACAATACAGTAATGAAAACAATTTCCACTAATGTAGGAATTGGAGAATTACATCAAAACATTTGAAGAAGTATGATTAAAGAAAAGATTGATTCATATTTCAATTTAAACCAATATAATTATATCGGTTGAAATTTGGTTTAAACCAAACATATGTATTCCTTTTCCAATATATCATATTCATAGGAATGTAAGAAACTATCTTATACTAAATCAAATCACTGGTCTGCCTAGCCCTGTATTGCTGATTCTGACTTGCAGCAATTGCCCAGGGTTTGACCAGAATTTTTTTCTGGCCCTACCTGCCCATGCCAAGGATTAAATCTTGTAAGACTTCTATCTGGAAAGTATGAAGTCACTCTCCAAATATTCTATATAATAATAGAATCTTCTCAGTCCTTTTTAATTTCTAACACTGGAAGTTTGTAACTAACTAGGTAGGAAAAGAGTCATTCCTAGTTTTACCACATATTTCAAGATGAAGAGTAAAGGATAAACGAAAGAAAAGGAAAAAAGAAAAGTAGCCAAGATGTAGTTTCATCTCAGAAACAATGGTAATAACACCAAAGGGATTATTGCAGAGGTGGTATTCAGCAGGTTCTGACCAGTTCCGGAGAACCAGTAGCAGAAATTTTGAGTAGTTTGGAGAACCGGTAAATACCACCTTTGACTGGCCCTGTCCCCATCTATTCTCTGCCTTCTGAGTCCCAGCTGATCGGGAGGAAATGGGGATTTTGCAGTAACCTTTCCCTGGAATGGGGTGGGAATGGAGATTTTACAGTATCCTTCCCCTGCCATGCCCACCAAGCCATGGCATGCCACACCCACCATACCACACGCACAGAACCGGTAGTAAAAAATTTGAATCCCACCACTGGATTAATGGATATACAACCTCTACTCTTCTTTCTTTCTTTCTGTTTTCTTTTAGTCACTTGCTGTCTTCTAGCATTCTGCATTGGTCTCATATTTGTGCAGCGGTCCGGTAATTACTTTGTAACAATGTTTGATGACTATTCTGCTACACTGCCTCTACTTATTGTGGTCAGTTTGGAGAATATTGCAATGAGTTACGTTTATGGAATAGACAAGTAAGTGCACATACTACATTCTTTAATATGCAACTCTGCTAATAATTCTGAAGGTTGCAATTTTGTTGTTCTAAAAGGTTGTCCTGCTGTATAGGAAAGTGGCAGGGAAAATGAGAGAATAAAGAACACATTTTCTTCCCTCTAAGGATCATTGTCTCTGGTAGGCACAAATACCATAGGAATCAACTGTTTGGAATACGAAAATACATAGATTTATTGAAACAAAAATTGTATACAGTTGTCCCTCTAATATATTACTTAGTTCTAGCACAACTTATATTGGAGATACACATCACTAATTGACATGAATTTCTCAAGTATAATAAAGAGAGTCCTTATTAAATTAGTAATACTTACCATAAGTTGTCTTGTAGCTGTTTAGTCCGGAAACATTTTGTAATGTAAAAAAGATAATGGGAGAAATAGCATGCAAAAAGCAGAAAACAAACTGTCAACCTAAGGAATGGAGACCGTCTTACTACACCCACACCCTTGCCTACTTCACACAGAACTCTTTTATGTTTCTTATTTTGAAAGCTAAAAATATTAGACTCTGACCAACTGGTTTTCATTAATCTTTCATGGAATTGTGTTACAATTCAGAATACAATTTGGAGAAAGGTTGAGCTGGTCGTGGGTAGTTCTTGATAATGGAAGTTCATTTTTATCTTCTCCTGGTCTTTGGTACATTATTCTTTAAGATAATGTTATAGAGACTGTACTAGATACGGTATATACTGCATTTGTTGACCTTGTTATCCTTCATGATTGTCAGAAAGGGTTATTTATTGAACAAGTTTGCATAGAGGTTACATTCCATTCAAATATGGTTAGTGCTTGGTTTCTGGATATTTAAAGCTTCCTTCAGGGAAGTACTATAATAGGTGACAAACATTTGTGCTGAAGTTGATAGATATATAATTATGAGATACAGTGACATACTTTCCTATGTCTCATGCTAGGCATCATAAAGAACACTTAGATAAGTATATTTCTGAAGGTAACACTGTATTTTTGAAATTATTATCCATAATATTTATAATTCATACATACACTGTATATTTCATGGGAAAGGTGTATCTCATTGTTAATATTTTTAATTTTTAAATTAACTAGAATGTTTTGCTTTAATTCATATGTTTAGCCCTTCATATATGTTGGGATGACAACCTCAGAATTCCATGTGGCTATTCATTGGGAACTAGAATTTTGGGAAAGACTACGATAGCTTTTGAATTAATAACATTTCTCCTTTTTTCCAGATTTATGGAAGATTTAAAAGATATGCTTGGCTTTTCACCAAATCAATTCTATTATTATACATGGAAATATATTTCCCCTATTGTTTTATTATCTTTGCTGGTAGCAAGTATTATCCAGATGGTATTAAGCCCCCCTAGTTACAGTGCATGGATTGAAGAGAAGGTGAGTGATGCCTATAAGAGAGAGAGAGAGGGGGGGAGGGAGAGAGAAGAGAGAGGGGAGAGAGAGAGAAGAGGGGGGAGAGAGGAGAGGGAGAGAGAGAACATGGAGCATTAATAATGTATATTATAGATATATATGAGTATATGTTATAAGCATATAGATAAGAAGCAATTTAAAGTTACAATGTATGTCTCAAAAGGGCATATTGAACAACTTATAATACCCATCAGACTTTGAGAACGCATGTTTCCTCACTGAGAATTAGCACTGTGACCTAAAAGTCCTTAAGATTGTCCTCTGGGCAGGAGGGGAGGGTATGAGTTGTAGATGATGAAGATGATGTTGATGATGATGATGGCAATGATGATAATTCTCTTAATAAATCTCTTAGCAAAATAAATTGGATGGGGCAGAGATGCTGTAGTGCAGGGGTCCCCAGTCCATAGCCTATTAGGAACCAGACTGCATAGTGAAACCTACTGTAAATTATGCGTGTGAGGGGTCTAGGTGGCAGTGTTAAGTGTTGGCTTATCATAGAAACATGTGCTAATGATACTTCTCTTGGACCATGCAGGCAAGCAAGGAGTTACAGAACTACCCAACATGGGGCCTGATTGTTTGCATCTCTCTAATTGCTCTGGCAATGCTCCCGGTCCCTGTTGTCTACTTGATTCGCCGCTGCAACCTTATTGATGACACTTCAGGTAGTTTGGCAGCTGTTTCCTATAAAAGAGGGCACATTATCAAGGAACCAGTGAATCTCGAGGGAGATGATACCAGCCTGATCCATGGAAAGAGTCCAAGTGAGGGGCCTTTTCCAACCTTTGGCAAAAACATTTACCGAAAACAGTCTGGCTCTCCAGCAGTGGACACCGCCCCCAACGGTCGTTATGGTATTGGCTACATAATGGCAAACATGTCAGATATGCCAGAGTCTGATTTGTAGCTGCTAAGCAGTATTGATGTCTCTGCTTCTATTAAGCTACTGAACATTTGTTCTCTTAAGAGAAGTGATCTGCTTCCCTTACTAGAGTGCAATCTCAGGTGCCCCATGACTGCATCCTTCAAAATATCGTGACATGTGGTACAGAAAGCTTGAAAAAATTCCCTTTGGCTTGATTTTCTGGTTTCCATTTGTACTGAAGGGAATGCACATAACTATAAATTAGTGATGGCCTAGCTTTGTCAAAAAATGCCAATTTTTAAAACAAAATTATTTTTGCATTTAATTTGAAATTTTTCTATCTTTAAAGTACAGGTGTTACCTCAGTTTGTAGCAATTTTTTAAGTGAATTCATATTTCTCTACTGCTGTAATTGGAAAGTCCTCCTTTGTTCCCGCAATTTAAGTCCCCTTCTGTGTATTGGAAAAAATTAGTTCCAAAGAATTCACCAAGCCTGTATTTACTGCACTTATTTGTACATATGTTTTGTAGATACCCTATACTTTTTTTAAGCTATCACAGTTGCTTAGGCTACTTGCAGAGTTTTAAGAAAAGGAAACAACATTTACCCTGCAGATTATTTTCTTACACGTAATAGCTGTATAGAGTAGTAGTATTAGACTACCAAGTATGATTATGCTGGAAACACAGAATTCCTCAGCCTGTGGGGAACTGCATATGATGTGGCTGTATTTTACATACTGTATTTGGTTTTTCAGTGTGAAAATGATATAAGCATGAGTCGCTCTGAGACTCTTACAAAACTGTGCAGATTCTGCATTTTTCTAAGCTGTGTGCCTAAAACAAACAAACAAAAAAACCCTCTTCCTAATATTTATTGTGGTTACAAGATTACATACATTATATTTATATACAATATACTTGTAATGTACATATGTATAGTAATAATGTATGTAACTGCTTCAAACCTTGAAGCAAGATGGCTTTTTAAAAAATATGTTTTGCTTCTGTTTTCATGCAAAGAGGAAATCTCCTCAACCCAGTCAATAATCATCAAGAACTGTATGCCATTACATTTAAACTAAGAATAAAAGAGTGGAAAATGACTGCTTTGTATTTTCTGTAATGTGGCTACATGTGTGTTTCTCAAAAAAATAATAGAAGTAGTTAAATACCTTGAAGAAACTTGGCCCTGTGTTTCAAAGCCATGCGTTCTCACATTGTCCCCATAAGAATTCCTCCTATATTCTTCAGCTAGCATCACTAACTGGAGATAATGTGTAATTGTAATCTATCAGATCTTGAAGTTGCCAGGTTGGGTAAAGTTGATATAACCAGTTTCTTTAGAGTAATAAAAATGACATTCTTCTTACTCATTGTTTCTGCTGCTCTCCTAAGAAAGATTCTGGGCATACCTCTTTAGAACATGTAAAACATGCATAGAACATGTTTGTTATTTATTTATTGTCATTGTAATGTAAATAATATTTTTCTCAGAAAAGAACAGGATGGCTTAATATAGGATGACATAAAATATGTTTTTACAGTAGCCCATTGTAACTTCTGTGCTTGAGATGACAGAAGTTGGGAAGCAGCTGATAGGATGGATGAAGGATGTCTTTATTTCTCCTGTTGCATGGTTTATACACATATCATACATTCTTAATGTGAATGTTTCTGTGTAAGTAAGGATGTAATATTAATTTATTCCTTTTAGAATGATCACCCTAAAGCTCTGCAGAAATCTCAGGGGACAGCCCATTCTAACAGCTACGTTATGAAGTAATCCAGAAGAGCTACTCATGGTCCTTTTAGCCACAACAATTCCATGCCAAGACCTTCCTAATAATCCAAAATCCAATTGACCATGGAGATGAACTGAATGCCTCAGACTTTCATATTGGGCTGCAGAAATGGAAGAACTCTCATAACCATTAAATATAACTATTAAATGGTTGCAAAGAAAAGCAGGAACTTTTTTTGACATTGCCATGTATTTGTAATCTAAATCAAAACAGATCACAAGGACAAAAGATGGCCAGCATTAGCATTCAAAGATAGGCTATGTATAGACTATACTATTTGTATAGTCTTGTCCACTTCTGAATACAGCTGGGAGCACATAGTTTGAGATTATATGTGCTGCTTTGCCTGCGTAAATGTGTGCACATATTTTACTAGGTGTTGGCTGCTCTTTGCAAGGTCTATATGCAGAGATAGCCATGACAAGCAATTTCAAGATGTTTGCCACAATATACTTCAAAAGATCTGCCCAGAAAGTCTTAGTCCATGGAATTTGAATTCTTAACAAGGTCATTTCCCTAATTGCTGTTGCCTAGATATTTAGGTAGTCTGATAAAAACTTGTTGCTGGGCTCATGCCTATCTTAAAACCCTTTATTTAGCCATTTGATATCAAAGAGTTCCACAGGCATTGTAAACCTGGAAAGCTAGCATTCAGGAATAGCAATAGCACTTAGACTTATATACTGCTTCACAGTGCTTTACAGCCCACTCTAAGAGGCTTACAGAGGCAGCATATTGCCCCCAACAAGCTGGGTCCTCATTTTACCAACCTTGAAGGGTTGGAAGGGTGGGTTAACCTTGAGCCAGTGAGACTCAAACTGCTGGCAGTCTGCAGTCAACAGAATTAGCCTGCAATACTGCATTCTAACCACTGTGCCATCATGGCTGATGAAGAACAAAAATGGCTGATGTATTACCTTTTGACAATATATTCTGATTATGGAGATAATATATACCCTTTGTCAATACTATTCATTGATAGTTTTATCTACTTTGACTGTGTGTCTATTATGGTCACCACCATAGTTTGTTGGAATTCCTTTTATAATTCTGATCATTCTCTCTGTGAAGAGTTCTTCCATTTGTTTTTACTGAATTTGTATTATTTAGCATGATTCAGTGGCTGCGTCCAGATAGGGCTTCTCCTGGCAGGATAGGTTTTATTTGTCATGTTTTGGATGAGTCTAGATAATAACCTCCATTTATCATTTTCATCTTTTTTCTTATATGAATAAAAATCTGCTACGGAGAAAAACAGAATAGCTGTAGATGATCTTATAATTGGTGATCTTAGGAGCCAATCAGTTGAATGCAGCTGCAAGTTCTATTTTTTAATGAAACTAAGTAGAAACTTCCCTTCTATCCTCTTTCTTTACCCCTTATTTGAGAGACAAATGCTAACAAAATGTTTGTGCAAGACAGAATGCATATGATAATTAAATGACTGCTGTGAGAGACAAAGTACTAAAATAAGTTAGAATGATTGATCAAGATAGATTCCAATGTAGTCATTTCTCAGACCAGCCAAGACCTTAACAGGTACTGACATTCAAGTCAGGGCTTTGTAGTGTCACAACCAAACTATTGAGCATAGGTTATCCCTTCATGTAGAATCTATATACCGAAACTGTATTTATGCCAAGCATGTATTAGTGAATTTGTTGATTCTGGGAATGGTAAAATGTTACAGAGGGACATTCTATTTGTATCATACTTCATGGAAGAGGTACTTCAACATACACTTGGAAGTTTGCACAACATCTGAAACTTGCAGATTATATGGAAGTCTCTTCATGTACAAATATTCTTTTAACACTCACCATCTTAGCCTTGCAGTAGTTCATGCTGAATGTACAAATGGGTGTGATTTAGATCCTGGAGAACAAGCTATGTATATCCTGATTTGGACTGGAAGACTGAAATTGAAATTTTGCTTGGCTTTAAAGCCTGGGTACTAGTGAAATTTCCTGAGGTAAAAATAACCACTTTCTTGCAGCTAAAATTGGGCGGGGGGGGGGGGAGGAGTAGGAGGAGCATATAACAACAGTAGTTGGAACAGACCCAAGAGAATAAAGATACAAATAACACCAAGAACCTCCTTCAAAGAAGTTACAAGCTAACTAAATAAATTTGCAGGTGAAATGCAGATTATTAAATTTTTATTGAACACAGGCAGCTGATTCTGGGACATTTGCCTTCGAGAAATCAATCAACACATACCTTAAGCTACTTTTACTTATAATTATTTCAATGTAAGTAATAGACTCCAACATATAATTAATGTAAGAAACTGAGCTTTTCCTTATCCATCACTACTTCACAAATTTAAATAATTTAAAAAAGGCTGCAAGTTCTAAGGAATTTATGAAATATCTTCAAAAAAGAGGACAAAAAATATCCCATAGTCTTTCTTCACAGGGGAAGAAAACTTCCAGGAAAATGCAAGATTGATTTGAGAAAAAACATTATTTATCAGATGTTATTGTTAAGTATGAAACTAAGTATTTTAATTCTTTATTTTGGCAATTTTATTGTCTCATGGAGTTCTGATAATGATATTATTTTATCTTTAAAAGAAAATTTGCAGAATTTCTTAATGTTTTAAGAAATTTATCTTATATCATTTCCTACCAGTTCTCATTCATTTGATTATGGTTGCTTTTGAAATTTGAATTTTTTTTCTGAGCAGAAAAGAATTTTGGTTAATCTTTTTAGGATTGAATGGTATCTTATGTATTAGAAATAAGAAGATGGCTGAGTAGACTGGGTAAATGTCTTATTTTCATTGTATTGAGGCTGTTTTATCTGGGCTGCAGAAGTCAAAAATAATTACTAGGTGGCAGAAAAAATAAATGCAATATTCTAGCACTTTGCTGCCATCAACTACTCATCTAATTTTTGCAATCTACATACAGAAGTCCTAAATACCGGTATGTTGTCATCAGCCTCTTTCTATGCTCACTGGGAAATCATGGATTGTACTGCCAGAGGATTGAACCCAAGTAACTATAGATTAATCAACCTAGTGTCATTCCTGAACAAAACTGTGGAATACATAATGAAACAATTGGTTTTTAGAAAAGAATGCATGACTTGATAGAAGCCAGCATGAGTTTATCAAGAAAAAACTCATTGCAAATAACCTGATCTCCTTTTTTTGATAGAGTGTACAGTTTAGTGGGCATGGGAATGCAGTGGGTATATTATATTTCTATTTTTGCAGAAGACTTGATAAAGTCTTCTATGAGATTCTAGTAGAGAAGATAGTAGACTGGACTACATTAGAGGATAAAAATAATTTGAACATTTTTATCCATGAATCTACATCTATAGTTCCCTATTAAGTGGAAGGAGATGTCAAGTATATTTCATGAATTCATTCCAAGATTCAGTGTATTTATTACTGACTAAAAGCAAAAGTGTGGGATGGGAACAACCATATTGGCCATCAAGATCTGGATATTTTTGTGATTTTGAGCAAAAGAAATGATGCTGCTATAAAGAATGAACAGTCCTTGGCTGTGTCAACAGAAGCAAAGCATTAAGATCAAAGGAAGTCATTATTTGTCTTGGCTATGTACTGGTCACACTACACTTAACATATTTCATTTAGTTGTGAGCTACATATTTTAAGAATTACTATGAGAAACTGGACCATGTTCAGAAGAAACAGTTCAAATGATAAAGGACCTAGAAGGAGAAATTTAATCAGTTGGAGTTGTTGGGTATGTTTGGCTTGGAGAAGAGAAGATTACAGATAGACATAATAACACTCTTCAAGTACTTGAAAGGCTATTAATTAGAATAATTTTTCATTGTTGTCCCAAAATATCAGAAAGACAAGAACTAGACTGAATTAGAAAGAACCAGATTTCAGACATTAGGAAAATTTTCCTAGTGGCAAGAACTGTTCAACATAGAACAGAATACCTTGAGATGTGTTGGACTTTTCATCTGTGGAAATATTTCAACAGACATTGGATAGGTCGCTCTATATGTTCAAACTAGGAGAATATATCGATTAAAAATTTGTGCATCGCTTTATAAATATAAAACCCTGTCCAAACATTCTTAGGGAAATTAGTTGAAATCTTAAAGATCAGAAAAATTTTATATTCTCTAGAGATTCATTTAGACCTGTAATATACTTTTTAAAATGTATAGTAAGAGGTTTGTCAGCTTTTAGTGAAATGCAGTTCTACCTTCAATACACTGATTTTCTTTCATGGTTTACCATAATGAAGAGAAGGACTAGGGGAGATATATCTCAGGGGTTGTCACAAAGAAGAGGAAGTCAAACTATTCTTCAAAGCACCTGAGGATAGAACAAGAAGCAATGGGTGGAAACTAACCAAGGAGAGAAGCAACTTAGAACTAAGGAGAAATTTCCTGACAGTTAGAACAATTAATCAGTGGAACAACTTGCCTGCAGAAGTTGTGAATGCTCCAACACTGGAAGTTTTTAAGAAGATGTTGGATAACCATTTGTCTGAAGTGGTGTAGGGTTTCCTGCCTGGGAGGGGATTGGACTAGAAGACCTCCAAGATCCCTTCCCACTCTGTTATTCTATTCTATTCTATAAGATGTTTTAATGGCTTTCCTTTGGTATTTTATGGTTGAATGTTTTATTTCTTTTGTTTTAATCTGCTCTCTATATCATTTTGTTGTAGATGCATGAATTGTTTTGCTGCATTTTATTTTTATTATTCCTGTTAAGACCATTCTCCCTCCCTAGGAAGAGGGAGGCAGAAAAATGGGACATAAACTGAACCAAACTATCAATCAACAAGAAAGTCAAGATACACTTTCCCTCCAGGCTATTGAATACCTTCATGAAAATAGCAAAAAACATGACCACAATAGGGATTAAGGAAGAATGATGAAAGAATTGAATACTGCCATAGATTCCCCTATAATCTATCCATAGTGAAAAAGATTGGGTAAATTTTGCAAAAGAGTTTACTCAAAAAGGCTGTAAAACTAGGACTTCATATTTGCATAAATCTGGAAGAAAATCTGCTGACATAGCCATGTTTTAAGGGATTTTGGGAAAGATGTCAAAGATGGAGTTGATCTCACCTCAGCGGATGTTGCTCTACAGAGCAGGTGACATGGCAGAAAAAGCCCAGATGAAACTCTTTCATAGATGGGAACTCCAGCATACTTCTTGTGATGGGTTGAGCAAATGTAATCAAGTGGAAGCTATCTCTCAAATAACCTGGCCCCATGTTATGAAAGGCTTTAAAATCAAAATCAGGACCTTGAATGGTCCTCAGAATCAACTGGCAACCAATACAGCTTTCTCAGATAACAGGCCAAGACTGCTCTGGGCAATTCCCAAAAAAGCCAGCATCCAATTGAAAACAAATTTGGCTGATTTTGTCTGACAGATGCTGTGCAGATTCTTTTGCATGGCTCTGTAGGAGGATCTTCAAGCCATCTACCCATGTCACCTCAAACAAGCCTACAGGATAACTACCGTGTTTTCCCGAAAATAAGACCCTGTCTTATATTTTTTTTGAACCCTGAAATAAACACTTGGCCTTATTGCATTGCGCTCAAAAGCCCAATTGGGCTTATTATCAGGGGATGTCTTATTTTGGGGGAAACGGTATCTGCAGATGCAATAAGAGTAGAGATTATTGTTCTTTGCTGCCCTTACTGCCACAGGGTAGGCCTTAATAATGGGTCTAACATGTATGTGGTCAACTGTGTCCCTTGTCAAGCACTAGCAATGCTCTAGGCATCTCTTCTCTTGTTTCATTTCTCTTTAATTTAAACTCATTTCTTCAGTCTGATGCCAATGACCATCCTAGTTTGAAAATAATAACATCTAGCCATGTGGAGGGCCTAGAATTTCAATTGTTGTAAATACTTTACCCTCACTATTACATTCAGTGTGTTTAACAAGTGAACGCTTCAGTTAAGTTCCATATCTTGCTGTACCAATGTTGTTCTCATGATATTGGCAACCTGCATATTCAGCATGATTGGATGCAAGGAAAGAGCATACATGCTATATTTGCATAGCTTTCCACATCAGCCATGACTCAGCTGTTGATATAGGATTTCTCCTGTAGACCATTTTATTGAATATGTGATAGTTGCAGATAGCTATTACATCACAAGAATGGGTTAATAAGAGAGCTGTAGGATTATCTGAGCACCTGAATAGTGTCTACCCATTTAAATTCAAGGAGTCTGAATTCAAAGTAAGTGTACAGAAACATGCTGTTTAACCACTGTCTAGATAGTTTCATAATTGTATAGATGCTTTGAATTCAGAATGCATTAAGATGTTTGTTACAATGAGAACTGTAACAGGAGAATCTATTTCAAAACTAAATGCACTTTCTATTACTTTCAGCATTTAAAATTTCAACTCATTGTATTTTTACGGTGGAGATCCTAAGTATATAGATTTGTTGAAAATTGTTTTGTTTTGATAGGAAGTATCAATTGTTGTAAAAGGACTACTAGAAGCAATAGATTTTCCAGAAGGATAGTCATGTTACTATGTGATGGCAAACAATGTGCTTTGAAAATAATGGGAATGATAAAACAGTTTTGTGCTATGAAGCTAGAAGTCAGAGGAAATAAAAACACTGTGGAGAATGCTCTGTAGGCTCTCCCAATTCTTGTTCACATTTGTGATGGTAGATGAATTGGCAAATTGTTCCAAAGGAAGTGGTTTTCTTTTCCTACAGAGTTGTTTGTTGTTGACTTTTAAATTAAGTCAATCTTTTTATATAAGATAAAATATTGTCTTGAATTGCAGTGTAGCTATTAACTCATTTTCACTGTTCTGCAACATAGTGAACAATATTTTATTCCACAGCTGGTGGCAGTAGCAAGCCATGAATTGAATGTAGACAGAACACTTTTAAATTTGGGTGCACAGTTTATTAGAATTCACTAAAATAATATGAGGCATCCTTTGCTTTATTAGTCCTTTTTGTAGTCATTTTCCTCCTCCTCTCTAGGTCCATCTGGGTATTCACCCCTATCCATTGTGCCAATTCAATTCTTTCTCTTGTCTATTTCGCCTAAGAGTCCTCATGTTATCATCTGCTTAACTGTTCTGATGCTGTCTGAACAAATGGAATCTCTGTCATTGTAAAATTACTGGCTAGGATATCAGAAGTGGCAATTTGGGAGTTGATAAGAGGTGTATAACTCTACAACATTCATTACTGTTCTCTAGCCTGAATCTATTTCTGTTTTTTGTTTTATTTTACGCATAGACTGGCTTGTTGAAGCTATGCTGCAGATAGTGCCAGCTCTTAACTAGAAGCAATTTGAAGCCCGTTCACCAGATTGTACTTGGCATCTCTGTGCATCTGTGTGTTTCTCTCTCTCTGTGTATATATTATATAATAAGAGAGAGAGAGAGGGAGGGAGAGAGAGAGAATGAGAGATACGGTTTTCTATCTTCCTTGTCACATTGCACTTAGTCAATCTTTCTCCCTTTTCATTCATGGTTGTGAAACTGCACTATCAGGATGGAATTAATGGCTGCTTGATAGCACTGTTTAGATATCTGTGTATGTGGAAAACAGTCATTTTTCATAATCAGATCTAAACTTGCCAGTGTAGGGTCTTAAATTATTTGCTGACACTAGCTCAGTCTTGTGCTGAAAATGAATAGGCTCTTCCCACCTCTTTTTATATACAATAGGCAGATTTGCTTGCACATTTCTATAAGTGGTCCCTCCACATGCACAGTTACATTTCTAGCAGCACAATTCCCCTCTATTTGTATTGTGACATTTTTATTCTATCTCCTAACAGTGGAAGGTTAAAGCTTTTGTCTGTTTCCTTCTATAACGGAAGATTCCCCCCCCCCTTGGCACCTCAATGCATCTGAGTTTCAGAGTGTCAGATCAAACTGCATATTTTACCCGCCTCCTTCCAAATAACTGCAAATGCAGGTGAACAGAGGAGCAAACATGAAAAATAAAGCAGGAAAGTGATAAAGAATAAGCCAATCTATCTAGAGCAGGCATGTCCAGCCCATGGCCCAGAGGCTGTATGCGGTCCTGGATATTTATTAATGGGACCTCACTCAAGACAATTTCTCTTTATTCAATGTGGCAAGCCAAAACGTTGGACACTCATGGTTTAGAGCAGTATGTTATAAATAAAGAGAATAAGGTGTAATTGAAGGCAACTGCTATTTTTCTACAAGGAAAAATGCTTGTTAGACTGTAAGTAGGTAAGGTGCCTCAGAAATCTGTATGGTTTATTTGGTATCCATGAGCAGTACACAAACAGTAAAACAGGCATGAAATGAATGTTTTCTTGTTAGTTGTTTCCTTTGGAGTCACATCCCTTTGATCAATCATGTTTTAACCATCATCCCTAGAATGCTATTCTTCTATGATTACTGACAAATTCAGGGTCATGCAGTTCTTCAAGACTATATCGTGAACAAGTTGAGAAAATGGAACTGCAGTTTAAGAGAAAATTCAATCATAGCTTCTAAATTTGTAAATAATCTTAAAGTGTAAGTGTGAAATACCAGTAGTGAAAAAATCAGTTCAAAATGTAGTGCCAGATTCTGGTCTATTTACAAATCAGAATTTAGATGAATTTAGGCAAGATGAAAACCACTTCCTATATATAAAAAAATATATTCTGTTTTACTATTGACTTTTTTGTTTATAGGTTTTTCACCCAAACTTGGGGACAGCAAAGGCTACTGCTTAGCTTAACAAACCACACAAACTGCCTAGTACTTTTTTGTATCTCAGGGACAGCCTCATTCCAAACATCAGGCACAATGAGCAAAGAAGCACACTTCTTAGATCCCAAAAGTTCTCAGGGAATAGGGGAATGCATTCTTAACTATGTTTGTTCTCTTCTGAAAAGGCTTCCAATGAATCAGTTAAAAAGAAGACCATGCATGCATGAAAAAAATCAAGTTTGAAAACATGTATGAATCACCTTAGAAGAAGAAAATACTGAATTTTGAGGAGAAAAATAACTTCCAGGTTTCATTCTATCTGTATACTTGTACAGAGGAAAGTTTGTGACTCTGCATGCAGAAGACCCTAGGATAAGGTGACCAGACATCCCCCTTTTGGCGGGACAGTCCCGATTTTTAACAATTTGTCCCGCGTCCCGTGGCGTTTTAAAAAAGTCCTGATTTTTGGAAAGAATGCACGACAAGCTAGGGAACGGCGGGAGAACGGGAAGGGAATATAAGGTTTTCATTCACCCTCACCCTCTGCCTCTGTTGGATCGCTGGTCCCTGTTCGCTTACCCCGCCCACTCCCAATCTATTGCTGAGTCCCAGCTGATGGCTAGAGGGAAAAAACCTGTTTAAATTCTTGCCGTGGGGCTTCAAAGGGCCGCCCTACAGCTGATCAGTGTTAAAAAAAAACAAATGAGTAGACTGGTGCCTGCAAAAATAGAGAAAACAGCCCCTTTCAGCTTCAGCATAGGTTAATTACCATAAGTTGATTTGATCAGCCTCCCGACTCTCAGCTGATTTGCTCTCAGCTGTTTTGCGGAGGGCTCTGTTGCTAGCTAGCTGCAAAGAGGTAAATTGCTGGAGCAAATGTTTTTTTCCCCTAGCTATGCTAAAAAAGCAAAACTGAAAGTAAAGCAGGGTCTTTGCTGCAACGTGACAAAATGAGGCAGAGAGAGATTTCTTTTTCTTTTTCTTTTTCCTCACCAAAAAAGGTAGATGCAAAACTGCAAACAATGGGAAATTTAGGGCAAAAGAGGAGGTTCAAGATTTTAAAACACAAAAGGAAGAAAGCTCTATTTAACTAGGGAATTGTAATAATTGAGATACTATTAATTGTATATTGTGTTGAAAGCAGAAATGGTTAAGTTGTGGTTTGGAGGAATATATGGGGGAAATTATTTGGTTTATTATTATTGGTAAATATAATTAATTAATTTCTAAGAAATTGGATTGCATGGAAATAATTGGAATATTCATGTTCATATTGATTAATATACAAAAAAGATAGTTATATAACTAATTGATTTATATTAAAATGTTGAATTTGTATTAAACAACTGTATTACATAATTACATAATTAACCAACGTGAGGATGGATATAAAAATAGATGACAATGGGAAGGGGTATAATATAGAATAGAAGGGGAAAATTGAATTTGATTAAGATTAGAGATGAGGATGAAGGGTAATATTGGTTTTTTTTAAAAATAGATGAGGAATAAATATAGCAAAAAGGAAATATAGAAATTGTAAATTTAATTGAAATGACTAAACACTGTTTAAATTTGTGAACCGGCCAAATACTCTGTTCAAAGAAAATACATTGTATGTTTGTATGTGTTTCTAATTATTGCTATTTATTCATATTTGTTCTCTTTTATTCTTTAAAGTTTAACAATTCATTCTTTATCTTAATATCTTTATATTTGTTTGGGGTTGGCTTTCTTCCCTTTCATCTTTTTTATTGTACAGAAATCTTTCTCCTCAAACCTACCACCTCTCTCTTTTCTTTCTTTCTTACTTTCTCTTCCCCCCTCTTCTTCTCCTCCCTACTTCCTCTTCCTTTCTCCTTCTCCTCCTCTCTTCCTCCCTGTCTTACCCTCCCTCCTACTCTAATTTCCCTTCCCTTCCTTCATCCCTCTCTATTGCTATATCCTTTTATGCATATGGACTACTCAGAGGGCTGAAAAAGTTATTTTTGACTGGTCCTCGCACTTTTGACCAGTCCTCGAACTTACGACTGTCCTCACATTTTATGTTTTTGCCCTATCTTGTCACCATGGTGAAGAGAAGCAGTTGTGAAATGAGTGACACGGTTGTTAAGAATGCTACAATGGGCATAAATGATGACCAGTCATAAGTGCGAAGACTGGTCAAAAGTGCGAGGACCTGTCAGAAATCACTTTTTTCAGCCCTCTGGTTGTCCTTTTGTGCACATGGACTACTCAGAGGGCTGAAAAAGTTATTTTTGACTAGCGCCCCCCCCGCCCCCCCCCCCCTCCAGTCAATGGTGTCTCTCTTTAGCAATGTTAAAATCTGGTCACCTTACCCTAGGATGAAGTCTAAGCATCTGCAGATAGCATTGGGAAAGAAACCTGGTCTAAAATTTAGGAAAACATAGCAGGTAATGAAACATTACTGAATTATATGAAGATATAGGCTGGCTCGGTATAAACCAGCTTCCTGCATTCATTGACTTTTTCGTGTCTCGCATAATGCTTTTGCCTATGAATTTTTATGCCTTAGTAGTTCATCACTGTCTTTGAGAAATTTTCTTTTAAAAAAATGTTTTAGCTTTACAACGTTTGAATTGATTGACTGTCATCGTCTGGCAAAGTAAGGTTGATTACTGAATTAACCTGTTGTGTGTGGCTTCACATAATAGATTGAACCATAAGTTAGCCAAATGGGTTTGATTAATACAGTATTCTAAACCAAGAGTTAAATGTGCAGATATAGTTGCAAGGTATTTGACTTAACCAAGCTTTAAAGAATACTTGGCTGTTCCAAACAATGGCATAAGATAACAAAGCGAATTGAGTAAAAAGCACTATGTAGGGGTAAGTCTAATAATCAGATCAAGTAAAGATTATGTTTCTTACACGCGTCATTTTGTCCCATCAATGAGGTCCCTCTCTTAATATAAGGAAAGGTGTTATACCTCATTAAAACATTAGCTGCTATTACACAAAGACATATCATACATCAGAAGGGACAGGCTCCATTAACCCATTGGCGAAGGAATTGCTGCTGGTGGGCTTCATGAGAAGAGCCTTTTCCTGCTCTTTGAAACATTATGTCCCTTGATGTGAAACCCACTGCCACCCTCTTGGCCTTTGAAAAGAGCTTGTAAACCTGGCTCTGCCAGTTGGCTGGGGGCCCCCAATGGGAACTTCCAATTTTGGAGATGACTAGTAGATTAGGAGAAGATCCCACCTCCACTTGTCTATACATGGGTTCTTTTTAACCGCTTTGTTGCTAATTTTAATGTTTTAACTGTTAATGTCCAATATTTTACTCTTTTTAGCATTTTAGTTGCTTTATGCTGTTATTTATGAGATTGTAAGCCACACAGAGTTGCTTGAGAGTGAGATGGGCAACATATAAATCTATTAAATAATAAATACATCACCTGCAATTATAAGAAATATAATATTCCTCAAAGAGAGGAATAACTGATTTCACTTAGCCACCCCCAAAATTTGTAATGCACCATTATAACTTCCTTCTTTAATTCTTAGCTTTCCAATCATTGACACTGGTGTGGGTATGTGTGTCTGTCCTATTAATGCCACTTCAAAAACTATGGAGAATTAAGATTCAACAAGACACTATATCATACATTGTACTAACATTGCTGGTATAATTCCCATTTGCACCATGTCTTTTGTTGAGGTGAAACTGCTTTTAAAAAATTGGGGGTATTTAATGTGATAGAAATACGAAGAAAAGAACAGTGACAGCGAAAACAACAACCTCTAAGGGAAAGGAAATGGAAATGTTTTGAACTTAGTCACTGCTACAGATTTGAGCTTCAAATAAATCTCATGTGCAAGTAAAACTGAGCTAAGTGCCTGGAGGTCATTCATCCATCATAAAAAAATACAATATTGACAGACAAAGGAACACATACTTTCATGCTAGCATCCAAATCAGACTGGAGAAGGAATAGTTTTTAATGATTCTCACACAATGAAATCCCCAACACACCAGCAGAACTGGGAAGAAGCAGAGAAAGCTGGAAATATTGATAACATACCCCTCCGGTAGTTTTTGGCAGTCTTTTTTTGTTTTGTTGTTAGCACATAAACACTAGTTGATTGTTATTGTGTTACTGTAATTCAATATATTCTTAGAATTAATGAAATGTTTTCCCCATGCCTCCCTACCAAATTCCCTAATGATTAAACTGAAATGCAACCTTCTTGGTATTTTAAATCTTCTTAAGGTAACTATTTTAATATGGATTTTAATTTACTTCAGTTTCTTCAAAGTACATAATTGATATCTTTACCCTGTTGACAGAACTGAAGCAGACTTTTTAGAGAAGCACCAGATTTTGTCAATAGCTAAATTCTGAAATGGTCATTTACCTAAGAGGTACAGTTTTTTAAAAATGGAATTTGCAATGACCAAGTTCCTTCTGTATGTCCCTTCCTTCTGTATGTGAACATTTTTCACAGAAAATATTATTACCTCTACAGCTTAGTGACAGTAGCATTTGTTTCTCTGATTGCATTTTCTGGGAAAATGTCATGTTACAATAGTAGAAATGTGTGGTTGTTGCCATGACTTCAATAACCAGCCTTCTTTGCTAGGTGAAACTGCTATTCATACAAGTGCACAGATTCCAGCACTTGTATACAACCTTGTATTATCTCAGAAAAGCTAAGCTGGGTTAAACCTGATTAGCTTTTGGATGAGAAACCACAAGGATCCCCAAATATGTAGGTTAGACTGGATATAAACATTAGCCACTTCTATTTTGTGGCTGAGAAAATATAATGGATGTAAAGTAACCAAGTTAAACTTGGTTCAAAACAGACTTTGTTTATCCTTAAAAAGTCCCAAATAGCTTTACAGCTAAATAGAAATGAGGTAGGCAGGCATTAAAATAGATATCCATGGTTGTCTGATACTCTCTTCTAATTGGACTAAACCTTAAGAAAGTCTTTTTTAAAAAAAAATCTGGAGTTTTCATAGTAGCACACTCTATTTTTTTAGGGAAGGTAGATGAGAAGGCGGACAGATTGCAGATTCACAGATCCCTGGAGGAAGTCGATTATTCAAATGAAGAGTCCCCAAACTCTGCAGCTCATTAAACCCTTCATGACATTTCAGTTTGGTAACAGACACCCAAACATTAATTATTTGCAAATAATGTAATCAGTACTATTTTAATAGTACTACAAAGAACAACAAGAATAACAACAATGGATGGTCTCATTGATCCCTGGAGGTCTACTTCGGAGAAATCTGAGCTACACATTTCTGTATGGAGGCAGAATTGATTGTGCTTTGGCAGGATAAGTGTGATGCATCTACCGTATCTTTTCTCCTTGGTCTCTCAGCAGCTTTCAATACTGTTGATCAAACTATCTTTCCAGAGTAGTTGCAGGAGTTGGGAATTGGAGTTACTGTTTAATCGTATTTGTCCTCTTGTTGCACCCAGTTCCCACAATACTGAGATAGCACTATTTAGGATTATTCATTGTGGAGTGCTGCAGGGTTCAACACTCTCCCTTCCAGTTTAAGATATCCATGAAGCTGCTAGGTGAGATCATCTGCTAGTTTGGGATTTGGCTTCATCTATATTCTGCTGATAGCCAAATATCTTTCTACCTCAAATAGTAATAATAAAAAACAAAGTTTTGATGAACAAAACGGATGGTTAATGGGGAAAAATTAGGAGAAGCTGAAATGTGGAATTTTTCAAAGTGACTCATTCTCACCTTTACTCTTTATAATGCCAGAGGTCCCACTGACAACAATTTTGAACAAGATAGGAATTATAGATAGGAATTAAATAAGATCTACCAACAGGTATGCCTTCTAACTCAAATGTTATAATTTAGACCCTTATTGTTTTGAGTTGCATGCTGAATAGGACTGATGCACATAGATAACAGAGCCAAAACCAAAAGTACATGTGGATATCTAGTTTCTCTCGTGCTAAATCCCCTTTAGATTTAAATAAACAAAATATATTATTATATAAAAGGCCAGCAATAGTTCAGACTTGATGGTTGAATTCTTATTTGAAGAAGGTTTTTTCTTCTTCTTTCAGACATGAACCTTTCAAGTGATTCCAATTGATTCAATTTTAGATCACCAGGTCAGCAATTTTTTACAGCTCTTCCCAAGTTGTCGAGAACAGTTCCTTTCTGCCTGAGCTACAATGATTCCAAGCTTATCTTTGAATTCTAGTAGGTATAGGCATACTGAATGTTTTTCCTTGCTGGCAGAAGTATGATAGGTGGATGGGTTATGGATGGTCCCAATCATGGGACTAAAACTCTCCCTCTATGCTAACCTAACAATCCTAACAGGTCATTAGCTGGCCTTAATTAAAGCTTTAGATTCATGCTGCATTCATGGAGGGATAAGAGGAGAGGGGACCTTGCTGAAAGATTTCCTGTTTATCAAGCCCAATTTAGGTTCTCTGTTAAAATAGTACCAAAAATGTATGTTCAAGATTTGCATACAAACTCAGTCACTGAGTTCAGATAAGTCATACATTTCCAATAATTCCTAAGAGATGAATTTTTGCTGTATACATGGAATTTTTCTACCAATAATGGATTTTCTTTTTACACCACTTGGTGATAATGAATGAAGCAAAATTTTCGTAATTACATCCTGGATTGAGTCAAGGGATTTAAATAACTTTAATACTATCCCAAGGTAAATTTGGATCAATTATATGAAAAGGGAAGGATCTTGTTACGATAGATAATGTAGTTTCAGTAGAATGAGAAATAAAATGAGAGCATTATCATGTATTTTCCCCGAGCAAAAATACATGTAAAAAGTTTAGAACATAGAAGCAAAGGATTTGAATTCTGTTTTGTTCCAAACCTTTTCTTTTCCTCTACCTGCCAAACAGAAAACATAATTTAGATAATTTCTATTTCCAAAATATTTCAACGTTTCAGAACTTTTCCCCAGGACTTGAAATTCTACGATGCAATGTCAAAGTTTCTTTTTTGATAGATAAGTTATCCATCCTGTCTGCTGGATGAACTAAAGGCAGGTTTACTTTAAAAAAAGGATTTTTAAAAATTTTCCTCTATTCTCCAGTTTAAAAGAATTTATGCTTATATCTTATAAATTAAAACAAAATCATTTTAGTATAAATGCAAAAATGAAAACAAATTTAAAGAAATAAAATCTAGGCAGGGTGTTTTCTTATGTGTATCATTCATGTATTTTATTAGAATCTCAAAAATGTAGTTTATATGATAGAAACTATTTCATTTTGTTTATGTTTTACATATAGGTAGGGCTCAACCTATGACCACAATTGAGCCCAAAATTTCTGTTGCTAAGTGAAACATTTGTTAAGTGAATTTTGCCCCATTTTATGACCTTTCTTGTCACTGTTGTTAAGTGAATTGCTGCAGTTGTTAAGTTAGTAACATGGTTGTTAGATGAATCTGGCTTTCCCACTGACTTTGCTTGTCATTAGGTCACAAACGTGATCACATGACCCTGGGACACTGCAACCACATAAATATGAGTCAGTTGCCAAACATACGAATTTTGATCACTTAACCATGAGGATGCTGCAATAATTGTAAGTGTGAAAAAAGGACATAAGTCACTTTTTTTAGTGCTGTTGTAACTTTGAACAGTCACTAAATGAACTATTGCAAGTTGAGGACTACCTGTAGAATATTTATTTATTGATCAAATTTATATGGCTGTCCATCTCGCAAGATGCTACATCACCTAGAATCATTTTTCATGAGATAGGCAGATATATATCTACAGATGCAGTACGCTCCCTCCCACGTGCTGGGGTAGACCAGGTGTCTCGATAGAAAAACACTTAATCTTTCCCTGAACTTGTGGCTCAGAGGTTAATACAACTGCCTAACATGCATGTTACCAAATATTGATCCATCAAATTAATTTATTTAAAACTAGCTGTACCCGGCCATGCATTGCTGTGGCCCAGTCTGGTGCTTCCCCTGGGCTAAAAGAGCGAGGTTGAAGTTCCAAACTCTCCACGAACATTTGGTGGACATGGCCAACTTGACATCACTCACTTTCATCAGTCACATGACAGCCCACAAGCCACGCCTATCCAGCTGGTGATTAGGGCAGAGAACCGGTTGCCAAAAAACAATGGGAACCACAAAATCCTCCATCTCTATCTCCCCCTCTCTCTTTGTATCTCTCTATGTCTTTCTCTCTTCCCTGTCTGTATCTCTCTATATCTCTCTCTCCCCCTCTCTCTGTATCTGTATCTCTCTCTCTCCTCCCCTCTCCCCCTCTCTCTGTATCACTCACTTTCATTAGTCACATGACAGCCCTAGAGCCACGCCTACCCAGCTGGTGATTAGGGCAGAGAACCGGTTGCTAAAAAACAATGGGAACCACAAAATCCTCCCTCTCTGTCTCCCCCTCTCTCTTTGTATCTCTCTATGTCTCTCTCTCTCCCCCGTCTGTATCTCCCTATGTCTCTCTCTCTCTCTCCCTCTCTCTGTATCTCTCTGTCTCTCTCTTCCCCCTTCTGTATCTCTCTATGTCTCTCTTTCCCCCCTCTGTATCTCTCTATGTCTCTCTCTCCCCCCCTCTGTATCTCTCTATGTCTCTGTCTCTGTCTCTCCCCCTTCTGTATCTCTCTATGTGTCTCTCTCCCCCCCTCTCTCTGTATCTCTATGTCTCTCTCTCTCCCTCCCTCTCTGTATCTCTCTCTGTCTCTCTCTCTCTCGAATCACACTGGGCCAGGCGTGATTCGGGCCAGGCGAGGGATGGAGGGTTCCGCTTGACAGACCCAGGCAGCCTCGTTGCCAGGTGTTCTTTGGAGGGAGCCCCCAGAGCGGCTGGCGAGGGGGATGGGCAGGAGCGGTGGGCAAGGCTAGTTTGCGGGGTGGCCGGGGGAGGGAGAGGTCAGAGCCAAGCTCGGGTGGGCCCTGATCAGCCCTAGAAGTGTCGGATGCGAGGGCTTCCCGGCAGGGAGCCGACTGCCTATCTGCCAAGCCTGGTGGCAGGATATGGCCCTCGGGCATCTCTGCCTTCCAAATGCGCAATTTCTTGAAAGCAATATGGAGAATCTAAATATAAGGAACAGAAATCTGTCGAGTGTAATCAGGGCTGGGAGGCTGCCATGTTGGTTTTACGTCCAGCAGATAGCCCTGTTTTTCAATGTTTTTCAAGTCAATGTTTTCCAATGTTTTTCATGTTTTTACCTGTCACAGGTGTGACATTTATATACTATAGGTATATAAAAACACGCCCGTAGTCAAATGCAATGTTGTGTCAAAATTTGAAAGCAATCGGTGAAGAACTTTTGGAGATATGCTGTTATGTACAAACGGAAATTTACATTTTTATTTATATAGATGGTTAGTTACAGATTAAACTTCTAAAAAAAGTTTCACAAAACATACTTTGGAATTCAGAAATAATTTACACACACAATTATATTCCCAGTATTTAATAAGAAATTATGAACACAGAGCAAGGCTTTGTGTTAGAAAATCACACTGCAAATGTGTCTTTGTTCCTATGATCTGGCAAAACCTGATAATATTCATTGAAGATTTAATATATTCCTATTTTTAAGAGGGATTGCATTGTTGAAGATAAATAAAGAATTTGTTTAATTGTTTGTATATGAGCCAATTAAACCATTCTCGGCAGAGAGAACTGGATAGAATTGTATATGAATGCAGTGCATTGGGAGAAAAGATAAACTGTACTGTAATTGTTTCAGTTTAACCGAGTGTTTCTCAACATTGCAGTTTAAGGTGGGTGGACTTCAATGTCCAGAATTCCCCATCCAACAACCTTGCTGGGAGTTTTAGTCTGCTCATCTTAAAGTTGCCAGGTTTGTGAAACATTTGTTCAACCCATTTGTAAAAATGCTATTTTCTGTTTCTAAATAGTTAAAATTGTCTTCAAAACAACAATTTATTAAAAGTAATCATGTTTCATTTGAAAAGAAAAATCAAATTATGGGAGGGTTTGTTTGTTTGTTTTTGAATACAAAAGGATTAGCAAAAAAAACCTTGCTCAACATGACCTATGTTGAATTTATTGGCCAAATACACCATGCAGATACACTACGTGTACAATTCTTCTTTACTTTGGAAAAATATTTTTCAATCCAGCCCTTTTGCCTTTATATGCAAAACATATTTCTGCCTATATTGCTTAACTATGCCCATTACAGCATTTGCCATTATGATATGATCAAAGGTGCAGTTATTTTTATGGGGAAAGCATGGATACCTCCTATACTAAACAGAGAAAAATATGTGTAATAGCTGGATAATGCCCAGAAGAATTTCTGTTTCTTCTGTAGATCAATCAATCAATCAATCAATCAATCAATCAATCCATACATACATACATACATACATACATAAGTATGTACATACATACATAAATTCTATTTATATTTTTTTCTTTTCTTAAAGAAATATTACAAGACAGAACAAATGATTATAAACTTGAACAAATTATGATTGAACATGATTATTTTTATGTCATAGATTTATGTCAAATCCTCGTACAAGAAGGTGGTGGCTTTTTTTTAGTTTATAGCAGAGTATTAGACTGTGGGAGAAAGCAGTCATGAGGAAAAATGTTTAGAAAAAAGTATAAAAATAATATTTTTTCTATATTAGTATAATATATATATAAAGAATATGTTTTCTGATAAGAAAAAATAGTATATCCTCAATAATTTTTCAAAAGAAATTTATTTTTTCTATATCAATCCATTATTTTAATTATTTTACTCACTGTTCTACAGAACTCTTTTTGTTGTCTTCTATTGTTGTCTCTACTGACTCAAAAAGTTTTTGAACATAATTCAGGTAACTAATATAAAATTCAATCATATTATATGCACATACATTATTGTACATTGATTTGTTCTTCCAAATTTACAAAATGGTTTTCAATTGTTTATTTTCCATGCTCAACTTTCACCTTTGTTTTCATTGACAATAATTTACTATAAACAATTTCGTTCAAAAAATGTATATACAGTATTTCTGCATATCTGTCTCAGTAATTTTCACAATGTAATACCTTTGGGCTCTTACAGCCATGTTAATGGGAATTCCTTTAATGTTTAACATTGCAAAAAAAAGAAAAAAAAAGTAGATTGGTGCTGATTCATCCGTCCCTAAAGCTGAGTCTTATTCTGCCTCAATAACCTGTTTAATAGCTACCAATATCTTAAATACCCAGTAAGATTAATCAACATGCTGAAGATTTGATGAGTTTCATATTAAAAGATAGTTTTGCTTTGTTCTTTTTAGCCCACTCGAGACACTCAAACATTCAGCCTACTAAAATGTTGTGCTGAAGTCTTTCAATTATAGCTATTCATGAGACACACAAGAGAGACTACGATTCCAGTGATCAGAATAATCTGAGTTATAGTTAATTCAGCGTTTTGTTAAATATTTATGCTGTGAACATTCCTAGGGAAAAAAATCACTTGCTTACATAATCTCTATGGACTTGAAGAAAAGATGGGCCAGTGCTATCATTGATCAAAGCTGACATTTTTAACAATTAATTCAAATTTGTCTAGTGGGATTTTCAGTCTCACTCAGGCTTTAATGATGATTTGTCCATGTTTTAATGTACTTCTTACATCATTTATTTAAAGGTAGAAATAATATGGACTTAAGCCGCAAATGACTTCAGCTCCTCATCTGCTGAAAAGTATTTTTGTTGTGAGATAATTGGAACAAGCCCATAATATCATTTGCCTTTATCTTTGGAGGTATTTCATGATACATGGTCTTCAGTGTCTAGAAAAGATGCTCAACAATTTAACATTAATTCATTTCTTAAAGTGATCATGTTTATTTCCCAGACTCACACTGAAGCCTGAATAATTATAGACTGTTTTAATAAGAGAGGTACTGAACTTGATTAAGCATCAAAGCATTTACCCCTAATCATGTTTGAAACATCTACAGTTCTAGGAGCAGCAAAATTCAGATAATTGAAATGGTTGAAACTCCTAAAATTCACTAAGACAGGGGTGTCAAACTGGATTTCTTTGAGGGCTGGATCAGCATTGTAGTTCTCCTCCATGGGCTGGCGGGGGGGTAGTGAGCAGGGGGGAGAAGGAATGGACACCTCCTGCAGTACTTTGCTGGCCAAAACGGAGCACGGGGGGCACACATAGCCCCTCCCGTGCCTCATTTTCAGACTCCATGGCCTCCTGCAACACTCTGCCAGCCAAAAACAGGCCATACGGAGGCCTCGTGAGACCCTCATGAGTAAGGTGACCAGATTTTAACATTGGTAAAGAGGGACATTGTGGGCGTGGCTTATTTTGTGGGCGTGGCTAGCTGATCATGTGACTGGGTGGGCATGGCTAGCTGGTCATGTGACCGGGTGGCCATGGCTATGTGTATAGGGACTACTCAGAGGGCTGGAAAGTCATTTCTGACAGGTCCTCACACTTTTGACTGGTCCTCACACTTATGACCATCCTCACATTTATGCCCGTGCAGCATTCTTAACAACCATGTCACTCATTTCACAACTGCTTCTCTTCACCATGGTGATAAGATAGGGAAAAAAACGTAAAATGTGAGGACAGCCCATTTTGGCCAGCAGAGGCACCGTGAACCGGTCCTTTGAGATTTCCAGGCTGGCACTTTGGGCCAGATTTAAGCACCTTGCAGGCCGGATCCAGCCTGCGGGCCTTGAGTTTGACACCCCTGCATCTGGTCAATATATTTCTTAGGATACTAAAGTGCCATTTTCTTTTTTATCTATAAAAATAGGCAGCAATAACTTTTCAAATTCTATTATTTTTCATGCTTCTTGAACATGTGTTGTAAAAAGATGAGTATCAGATTAGAAATCTCCCAAAAGAATATGACTCACATGTACAAATGAAGGCACTTTAGTTAGGAAAATTGCAGCTTTTAAATGACAGTAAATATCATCTTATTTGTTCAAAAAACTACACATTTCCAAAAGAGCAAATAACAGGTGCAAACTATTTATAAGCTTTTAATGAAAATTCTAGCAAAGAATGCTAGAGTGATATTGTGAGCAATGGCCATTTTCACAGTTTATTGGAATTTTAGTCATGTCTATAGTCTTGTAATCATAGGAAATACTAATTAATCAGCATGTTTTTAGGCACCATAGCATTAATATTCTTGCTGTTTTAATGCCTTTTTAAAAAGAGGGATCATTTATGAGTCTTATGATTCCCATTTGGCCTCTGATGGTAAATCAGTAAAGTAGTTTTAATTCTTCAGAATATAAAAACACAGTTCAACTACAATTCACATTTGGATTCCACTGATTTCAATGTTAATAAAAACAAATATACATTATTGTTTTATAAATAATGAAGATGATTTGGGGTTGATTCTTAGCAAGAAATAGACCCGTGATGGCGAACCTATGACACGAGTGCCAGAGGTGGCACGTGAGCCATCACCCCAGTTCAGCTCTGCTATGCATGTGTGCGTGCCTCCCGCTGGCCAGCTGGTCTTCGAGTCTCTGCCACACATCCGCAGGGGCAGGGTGCATGTGAGGGGGCAACGCGCACATGCATGGGGGTGCGTGGTGCATGTGGGGAGGGGTCATGCATGCATGCACAGGAGCAGGCGCATGCATGGGGTGTGTGTGCATGCGTGGGGGCGGGGCGCATGCATGCATGCATGCATGCATGGGGGCTGCATTTTGGGGGTTCGGGTGCGCGCTTTGGGCACTCCGTCCAGAAAATGTCATTACTGAAATAGACTCACTGACAGCTCGTATAGTCAGGGAATTATGCACATATATGTGATCTAAGATTTAGAAAATAAATGCTATGGCAAAATAGAATAGATAAAATTTAGTTAAAGATTTTGTTAAAAATTGAACAAAGTGATGACCGAATCAAAACTCTGTTCTGAAAGGATGTAATTTGTATGTTTGGAAAAAAATAAAAAAACTTTTTGAAAAAAAAATAATAATTCCATCCCCTCTTTTGTGCGCTCAATCTTTTATGTAGGTTAAACATCTTAAAATTCTTTTCATATTAATTATGGTATTTGATTTCTAGACAGTTCATTGTCTTGGTAGCCCTCCTCTGAACTTATTCCAATTGGTTATGTTTTTTTAAAAAAGTTTGTTGCACAGAACAGGACCTAATACTCCAAATATTATCTGACAGAACAGAACACCATTGAAGGATGACTAAATTCTATGTTCCTGTTAATGTATGCAAAAATAGAAGTGTCTTTTTAGCAACTGCATTGCACTGTTGGCTCTTGGTTAATTTAGGATTAACAAAGTAGCTAGATGCCTTTCATATGTAGTATCAAGCCACGTCTGTCCCGTCCCATATTTTACATCTTGCCTATTCAGTTACAGAACTCTACATTTCTCTCTTATTTTCCATCTTATTTTTTTCAGCCAACCATTCAAATTTCTGTAGATTATTCAATCAAGTTTATAGAGTTGGCCAACGCAACTGATTCTGGGCAGATTACAATAAAATACACAATTAAAAATAAAACACAATAACTGGTCTCTTCATCCATTGTGACCGATCAGGTTGCTGTGAATTTTTAGTGACCATATGGGCAGATTTTCTCCATGGCAATCTATCCTTAAAATGGTCTTTCAAGTTTTACAAAGATGCAATCAGCACTGCTGTAATTACAGCTATACACCTTGCTGCTGATTGTCATCTGCTCCTTTTCTTTCATTCCACTTTCCCCTAGCATTATAGATCTCTCCAGCTAGCAAGGTCTTACCAGAACATCCCAAAGTATGATAATTCCTTTCTTGCAGCCAACAAAGTTTTTAACTCATAAACTTCCACTGTCATCATCTAAACCTCCATACCCAAATCATCAATTTCTTTCTACATTCTCACAAGCTACTCCAGGTTTTCCTTCCTGATCTTCCTCCTTTTCTAGGGCTGGAATTTTTGGACTTGGCAGGCTGGATTGTTCCTCCAGTTCATATAATAATTATAGGGATGAGGTGGCTCAGTGGCTAAGATGCTGAGCTTGTTGATCGAAAGGTCAGCAGTTCAGCAGTTTGAATTCCTAGTGCTGCGTAATGGGGTGAGTTCCCATTACTTGTCCCAGCTTCTGCCAACCTAGGAGTTCGAAAGCATGTAAAAAATGCAAGTAGAAAAATAGGGACCACCTTTGGTGGGAAGGTAACAGCGTTCCATGCGCATCTGGTGTTTAGTCATGCCGGTCACATGACACGGAGAGATATTCAGACAGCGCTGGCTCTTCGGCTTTGAAACGGAAATGAGCACCACCCGCTAGAGTCGGAAATGACTAGCATGCATGTGCGAGAGGAACCTTCACACACACACACACACACACACACACACACACACACATCTATGATGTAGCCCAGAACCTTTTCTCCAGTCAGTCACTTTAATCTGCCATATGTTATTCCAAGTGCTAGTCTGTGACATATTTCATGACTTGTTGGTTGCTAGTTTTTTTTACTGTTGATGGTACAAATATATCATACTTCTGAATATAACAGATGAAATACAAATTATTTTTTGTATTCCTTGGTTTCCTCAATTATCCAGTGTACATCAGCAGTAATGTCTCTTATTCCTAGCTTTCTTTAAAGTCAATTTCAACATCTGACATATCTTTTGGAGTATAGGTCTTATCTTTTTTGATAATTTCCTTAATTCCTAATACAGCAGCCCAAGTTAAGATGTAATCCAATTATGGAGTATAATCCAAAACAATAACATTGCTACTCATTATGTGCCACATTGGATTACAAATGAGTCAAGCTAGTTTGGTCTAGAGGTTGAGGCACTAGCATTGAAAGTGGGAGACCATGAATTCTAGTCTTGCCTTAGCCATGGAGCCACCTGGATGACCTTGGGCCACTCATTCTCTCTCAACCCAACTCACCTCACAAGGTTATTGTTGGGGGGGGGGGAAATAGGAGGTAGAAGAATGTGTTGGATAGCTTTGCCACCTTGAGTTATTTGTAAAAATAAAAAATGTGGGGTGCAAACATACATACAAACAAACAAACACCTCATCCCCAAATCATTTACATCAGTCATACCACAATGGAAGTTTGTTTAGGGAACCTACAATTTGGTTAAAATTGGAAATAATTATGTAGATTTTACCCAAATAGGGATTACGGGGTTTTAAAAAGGGAGATTTTTTTAAACTGACATCCCCCTATTATCACCATGATCCAAGCACTGCCTAAAAATGAAAGGCATTTCACTAACACGAAGTAAATAATTATAACAGCAGAAAGGGAAAGTATGTTTTAAGTAGACTTTGATACCTAGTGACTCTAAAGTGATTTTCTTGGAAATAGTGTAAATGTTTGTCATTGCATTATTCCAGGCAATATAAAAGTAGACAATGTCATAATATTTTTTAAGAATCCAAAATCCATAGTAGGGTAATATATTAGACAAAGCAGGTGTTAAAAAGACGGAAGGGAGTCTCAAAATTAGGTCTAATATTTCAGTAATAAGAACTGCAATTCAAAAACCATTGTAAGGGAAGAGTGTAGACTGATGAATAATAAGCTTTATAAGCATATATCTAGCTCTTAAAACATAAAAGTTGTCCCCAATATGTCTCCTGCTATATGTTTTGAATTTGTGACACATTAGGGTCCGTCAAGTATTTGTTGTAACTTTATAAGCAGGTGTGGGGCATTGAGTCATAAAATGACTTCCCAAAAATATTTCTTTGAAGCAAAAATATATTTGCTGCTTTGCTCAACCATACCCTGTAATAGCAAAACTAGAAAATAATTTTAGTTGGTACACCAGGTAAAAAGTAAATTAAGCTAAATTAAATATTATATAAAAACTAACAGTCTCTCTTATGGGAACATTCTGAAATCCTCACAATGGAGGAATGTTTGCTGAAATTATAAAATTTGCAGAAATGGCAAAATTGATTTGTTTGATCAGGGAGAAAACAACAAATATATTTATTAGTGACTAAAAATTTGTTATGGACTGTTTGATGAAAACAGAACAAAATGAACTGATGATTTATGGATTTGATTATTATAAAGGGAAAATATGGGAAGAAAAGAACTATGACAACTTTAAAGAGGAAGAATAAACAATAAATTTATTTGTAAATGCTTGTAAAGAAGGTAAGAACCCGCTGTTTTATATATTTTATTTTATTTTATTTTTGTTTTCTTTCTTCTATTTATTTAGTCTCTTGTCCTGTTCTCTCTTTCTCTTTTATTCTTTTGCTCTCTTTCTTTTCCTTTCTTTAAAATTTTATAGTTAAATAAATAAATATAAAGTCCCCCTTCATATTGTAAAAGATGGAATCTTCTCTGGAAGGCTAAATTTTGCATATTATAAGAAACAAATTGTATGCAAGAAACAAATCCTAGCTATGTTTGTTTGTTCATGAAAATCCATAATTGCACCATGAATGAATGTATTTTTTCTGAAAATATTTATAGCTGTTGTTTTATGAATATATTTAACAGCCTTCTTTTGAGCAGGATCATGGTCTTGGCCACACAGTTCTATTGTGACCAGCTGTGAGTTTCACAATATACTAAGTAAAGAACTCTTGGAACTACTTGAGAACTTTATTTCCTGTGCATTCTGAATACATATTACTTTGTTCAGTCATTAACATATCAACGAATCAAAGAAATATATCAAAGGGCATTATGGAAGATTTTTGATGAAATTTTATGCCATTATACACAGTACTTTATATATTCATTAACATAAGTATAATTGTCTTCCAGGTGCTACAGTACTGTCCATTGGATTTGTTAGCATTGTAAGCAACCTATGGAATGGTTAAAAAGAACAGTCTAAATATATTAAACATACCGTATTTTTTGGAATATAAGACGCACCTACCTTTTTTGGTTGTTGTTGTTTTTTAAGGTTTTTTTTTATTTTTTAGACAAACACACATACAAACATACAATGTATTTTCTTTGAACAGAGTGTTTGGCTGGTTCACGAATTTAAACAGTGTTTAGTCATTTCAATTAAATTTACAATTTCTATATTTCCTTTTTGCCATATTTATTCCTCATCTATTTTTTTTAAAAAACCAATATTACCCTTCATTCTCATCTCTAATCTTAATCAAATTCAATTTTTATTCTATATTATACCCCTTCCCATTGTCATCTATTTTTATATCCATCCTCACATTGGTTAATTATTTAATATTACAATTGTTTAATACAAATTCAACATTTTTATATAAATCAATTAGTTATATAACTATATTCTTTGTATATTAATCATATGAACATGAATATTCAAATTATTTCCATGCAATCCAATTTCTTACAAATCAATTAATTATATTTACCAATAATAATAACTCAAATAATTTCCCCCATATATTCCTCCAAACCGCAACTTAACCATTTCTGCTTTCAACACAATATACAATTAATAGTATCTCAATTATTATAATTCCCTAGTTAAATAGAGCTTTTTTTCTTTTAAAATCTTGAACTCTCCTCTTTTGCCCTAAATTTCCCATTGTTTGCACCTACCTTTTTTGGTGAGAAAAAAGAAAAAGAAATCTCTCTGCCTCATTTTGTCACATTGCAGTAAAGAGCCTGCTTTATTTTCAGTTTCATTTTTTCAGCATAGCTAGGGAAAAAAAATCTGCTCCAGCACTTTTTGCAGCAAGCAGGAGAGCCCTGCACAAAACAGCTGAGAGCAAATCAGCCGAGAGTCGGGAGGCTGATCCTATCAACTTTTGCTAATTAACCTATGCTGAAGCTTAAAGGGGCTGTTTTCTCTTGCTGTTTGCTTGCAAGAAGGTAACTGCTGCGAGGCACAGGCCAAAGGGTGGGGGCCAGTGCAGGGCTACATTTGGTGTATAAGACGCACCTAAATTTTCATCCCCTTTTGGGGGGTAAAAAGGTGCGTCTTATACTCTGAAAAATACGGTATATTGAAAAGATATCACCAGGAGCCCAAATTGGATTGTCCATTCATATACTATTAAAATTTTAATTTCTGTAACCTTTAACTGGGTGAAACAGTCCACCATAGGGCAAAACTCTTTAACCAAAGTACCTCAAATTGGGTACCTGACAGAATGCATCCAAAATCTGGGACCTCTAAGACCCATGGAGCTGAAATTTGGTAAACATTTTATGGCATAAAATTATCATGAAATAGTTTATGATATAATACGAAATGTCATAAAACATTTCCTCTATTTATGTTTGTGCTATACGATCCAACTTTGCCTATTTTCAAGGCAGATACATAACTGAATGTATCCCAACTTTTCCTATGAAAGCAGTATATTAAAAGTTTTACCATTGTTGAAGGTACTGAGGAATCTGGTAAGAAAATATGTCCGAAAGGATGACCAAAGCAATCATGAATTGTCTAGTGATGATTAAAAGGAAGAGCTCATTTTTAATTCATTGGAAATTGAAGAGCTAGATGAATATCGTTTTACCAAAAGAATTTTTATTTATTAGAAATATTAATATTGGTTTTTAAAGGGAAAAAAACCATGGCTTCCTTTTGTATAATCTGCTTTATTTTCTGAGCTTCTATTCAGAGGTAATAGAGTTGAAGACTATGGAATGAGAGGTAGACCAAATTGTAAATTTGCAAAGCCAGCCCAATTTATATTACCATAGAAACAAATTATTTTTTCTGCACAAATTTCAATGGTTAAGAATAATCTACTAGGTGATTCACTTGATTCTATTAATTGTAGGCTAATGATGGAGTAAGCAACAGCATATCAGCAGCAGTTGTTTTGGAGAAAACAAATGGTCTATCTAAACATGGCTAAACTTGCGCATAAACATTAAAATATGACCAAAAGGTAGCTAATCCCAAGGCCAAGAGTTTGAGAAATTGTTTGTCACCTACACAAATTCGCCCATTTTGACAAAGATGTATCTGTTCACGTTCCAACACCAGGTTCAGGCAAAGAATAGTGGAGAGATATTTTTTTTCATGTAGTGAATCTTCTTTGATTGCATTTGTTACTGATGATTTATTGTTTTTCATCTGAGATTACAATCTATGCCTTTTCATCCTGAAAATGTCAGATTCTCTCATTTCAAAGAAAGACACTTGCTTAATCACAGTAAGTGCACAGCTGCTTCTAAGAATGGTATCTTAGCCCAGCTGATTACAGAAAATAACTGTTGCAACGTATTTGATTAGACAGTAAAACAGAGAGGGTAACACTTCCTTTAAACAAATTGTCAGGTCAGGCTAAGAATCAAACATCAAATACTTCGTAAGATGATCAATTACAGAATCTTCCACTCTAGCTAGTTACTTCAGATATGACAAATAAGATCAATGTAACATTCTACAAGTGTGCAATTCTATAACTAGTCGATGGAGTAACAATGTTGGGGAACAAATGGAAAAATTTATAAGGCACCTGCTTACATGTGGAGTCCCTGGTGCTCTTTGAGCCTGATTGTTTGCTTTCAGACATTTTATTACCCAACTAGGTAACACGATCAGTGCTACCTTCACTTTCTCTCTAATGCGCAGAATGGTCAAAAGAATACAAAATTTGCTTCAGCAAAATTAATTTCAATTTAAGTGAGAACTAAACTTTGAAGTGTGTGAAAGATCAAATGTTCCGTTATTCATTCCTTTGAATTCTAATTTAAATTATAATAGAGGTTTCCTTTAAAATAATTTAGAAATTGATACGTAGTGTTTTCAACTAGAACTGTATCTTTTCAATGAACTGCAGAGCTTATTTTATAGATACTCTATGCATGTTGCTGGAAAATGTCATGTTCGTTTTCAGAAGCTGCCAACAGGTGTTTTATGCATTCTTCTGATCACACCAAGGATTTCGTTTCATTAAATTTTGAAGTAGAACACAATTCTATCAGCGTTTTCAGTCTGAATCAAGGTAAGTGAACTACAAAAACATTGTTATTTATTTGAAAGTTCCAGATTTAATTTGATGCTTCAAATCAATTCCACAATTCCCTTCAAAGTTTTGATTCTGAGGGGTAATTCCATCATATTACCTTCAAATCTTCCAATGTATTTCTCACAGAGATGTATTAGATACACTTCCTTTTTCTTTATATGATAGAAAATTACTTATTAGTAGGAAGGGAAAGAAGCAAAAAATATTGTATTTCCATGTGATCATTCAAGCTTCCAAGTAGTAAATAATTTTGTCAGATCTTCCCTTCCCTTCCCTTCCCCTCCCCTCCCTCCCCTCCCCTCAAAGCTCATTTGAAAAAAAAGCAGAAGGAAGTCAAGAGAAAAAGGATTCTGTTTTTTCATTGTTTTTTTATGACTGTGTGTCTGACAGCTGAGATAACAGCAACACACAGCTTTCAATGCCTATTGAACATGTCAGTACTGCTGCCTATTCAATAGGCAACTGCAATTAACACCAATTCACCTTAAGCCTTTCAGATATTTGTTTGAGTGCATGAAGAGCTAGAATTCCACTCTGGCCTCTCCTACATTCAGTCAGGAAATCTGAGTGGCAGATGCATTGATTTAAATTGTAGTCTAGCTCTCCCTGTGAACTAGGATATTGTGGTGCTTATGCTTAATCAAGCTCCCTGCTGAAAGAATAGTGGCTGGAGAAGATGTACAATTCCCTCCATATTTTGAACATTCTGTGAATTTAAACACACACACACACACACACACACACACACACACACACACACACACACACAAAGATATATAAAAGAAACATTAAATATGACAGAATATCAAATAAGGAAAAAAGAAAGTAGAAAGAAATAGAAATAGAAAAGAAGAGGAAAAAGATATCTTTTTGAGAGTGGTTATAAGTGGATATATGTTTTACTCTCTCCTTCTAAGTTTACATCATAATTTATTTATTTCCAAAAGCTATGATTTCTAACATTCAATCCCATAAATCACAAGTTCATTTTTCTCTTTTTTCAGCAAGTCCATAAGCAGTTTCCAGTCAGTGATAAGTGTAGTTGTTCATCTTTCTCTAATTGGACAAGTTAATTTTGCCATCTCTGTTAGGTCTGCCAATATATATATATATTTTCCTCAATATATACATTTTTAGATGCATTTTTTGTTGGGAGAACAAAACAGTAACCTTTTCAAGAGGTAAATTAGATATTTTACTCCTTCATATATTCATTCATTCATTGCTTGTTTGCTTGTTTGTTTATTTGTTTGTTCATATTCATTAGTCACTCTCTCCCTCCCTATTAGTAGTATAAAGCATAGAAAATACCAGTTTTCTAGAAAAAGTGATGTCTAATACCAGGTTTTTATAGCTGGCCAGCATTTCTAAACAGTCAGAAACAGAGTTGCAAGGCACGGTTTTGTGAGCGATGTTATCTACTATTTTCTACTTTTCTATGGAGAGCTCATTGATGAGCTGCATTGCTTGCTCAAAAACTGAGAAATATTTCTGTGTAAGAACAATTGGAGGTGCTCATTTTGATGTGAATGAAGAATTATGTACTATATAGCAATAGACATTTGCATTCATCAAAGTACATCTATGGAATACTCATAGCTGAACTCTTAAATTAAGGAACCCTTTGCCTATTTCCCATGTTTGTCCTCTTCTGATTTAATAATGCTGCAGCTGTTCTTTCCTGCTGATGATAACTAGAAAAACATTGTTTTTGCAGTTTGCTTATGCAGATGCCAAGAGTCATCTTCCCAGAATGTCTTGCCATGGAATATAGTAATTATGTGCCAACTAATCCCATTTTGTTAGAACTCAATACTAAATCAAAGGATAACACAATTGTTAAGATCAGAGGAATGGGCTTGCAGAAAATGATTTTTCTCTTATTCGCTGTGAAAAAGATATGATTGCTTATTCTTTTTGAGGTTTGTTCTTAGTAGGCTGAAACAATTGTTAAACGTAAATATTCAAAAGATCTGCTTTTGTTTTAATATGTGATATAAACGATGAAGGCAGCTTTCTGCTCATGTGCAGAAGGCTGATCCTTCAAGAAAATCTGAAGCTAGAATAAGGCTATTAGATCCAAACAGAGATGGTCAACGGCATTAAGTATCTGGAGGTGCAGATAACTAACAATCTGAACTGGTCTGTCCACACGTCATCCTTAGTGAAGCATGCAAATCAGCATCTGCATTTCCTGTATCGAATGAGGAAAACACATCTTCCTCCTTCTGTCCTGGCCACTTTTTACACAGGCACAACTGAGAGCATTTTAACAAACTGTATCACTGTTTGATTTGGTGGCAGCAGTGTCTCAGTTAGAAAGCCCATACAGAGAGTGATAAGGACAGCTGAGAAGATTATAGGAAGCTCGCTTCCTGTTATTCAGGATACTGCTTATAAGCGCTATGTGCTTAGAGCTCAAAGCATTGTTAGAGACCCCACACACCCACTTTATGGTCTGTTTCTGATGCTCCCCTCTAGGAGGAGGATCTAGTAAACTCGCAAAAAACTCGTTTTTCTCGCCATGTACATGTACAGTATATATCAGAACTAGGCTGTCTCTGTGTCATATAATATATGTGGGTATATGCATAATTTAGTATTTATTTATTTATTTAGTCATGTTTATGTACTGTATATTGAAGGTGGTGATCCTTTGAGAGCTGTATGCAATAAAATTTCATTTTAATGTATGCTGATTAGTGTACATTCAAAGTGATAATAAAGTTATTCTAAGTTCTAATGTCTCCTATGTTAAAAACTATTATAATGGACTGAATTGCTTTTTATTTATTGGTGTACTTGGCATCTATTAGCTTCTTTATATCTCAGAAGAAAATGTTTAATTCATAAAAACAGTCTGGATAATATAAAATGAATTTGGAAAGGAGACTTAAGATAATTCTGCATTACAAAACCAGTGGCTTCAGATTTCAAGAGAATGCTGTTTTTATCTCAAAACTAGTTTAATTCCAAAAAAATCTTTTAGTATATTAGCAGATTGAGTATATTTAGGTGTATTAGTGCATGTGGTTTGATTATTTTTGTTCTTAGTTTGTTTGGGGGTAAACATCAATGCTATGATTAAAGTAGCTCTTCAGAAGAAATTGTAGTGTAAAGATGTCACCATAATGTTAAATTGTATTTTAGAAATTTGGAACCTTTCTATTTAAAAAGAGCTTTGGAAATATTGTGCCTGGACTGATTATTCATTTCTGGAAGGACATGTGTGAACCATACTTCAAAGACTATCTTAATGAAATCTGTAAACCAGAAGTCTTCAAACTTGACAGCTTTAAGACTTGTGGACTTCAACTCCCAGAATTCTCCAGCCAGCTATGCTATGCTGCTGGAGAATTCTGGGAGTTGAAGTCCACAAGTCTTAAAGCTGCCAAGTTTGAAGACTTCTGCTGTAAACTCTTATTTTTTGACTTGTTAACAATGGAAAGAACAGGTTAAAGAAAATAATTCTGTTAATTCTAAATTTCATTTGCTATTTACAATTTGTTTTGTAGTAATCTGTATAAATACATGAGTACTATAGAAAAGTAGATCACTTTATCAATTTTCACTGTCTCCCCCACCTTTTGCCCTCCCACCTCAATTTTCCCATCTTTATATATTAATAGATTGTGTTATTTAGGGCTTAAATTGTTTAAATTGTATTCACACATTTTGTATTTTTTTTAAAAGATTTTCAATACAAATAATAAAAAAATACACAAGAAATTATCTGTATCAGCAGATCTGGGCTGTAAAAAATACATATTCCACTAGATGGCAGCATAAACATACAGGGGGAAAATCCTTAAATTTGTTTTTCCTGTTTCCAAGAGATTATTCAGATATTTTTTGAAGTCTAGATCAGATAGCCCTACTAATTACACTCCATTTGGACATATTTATTTTCCCCCAATATTTAGATGAAATTACATCTATATTGTAATTGAAAAAAATTCAAGGCCTTTGAACTATGGTGCTGGAGAAGACTCCTGCGAGTCCCTTGGACTGCAAGGCAATCAAACTGGTCATTCCTAGAGATCAACCCTGACTTTAGAAGGCCAGATACTGAAGATGAAATTCAAATACTTTGGCCACCTAATGAGAAGGAAGGACCCACTGGAGAAGAGCCTAATGCTGGGAATGATTGAGGGCAAAAGAAGAAGGGGATGACAGAGAATGAGGTGGCTGGATGGAGTCACTGAAGCAGTAGGCATGAGCTTAAATGGATTGCAGAGGATGGTAGAAGATAGGAAGGCCTGAAGGAACGTTATCCATGGGGTCGCGATGGATCGGACACGACTTCGCAGCTAACAACAACAGCAACATCTATATTCAATAGTAGAGGAAAGGATGGACTAAATTATCCACTGTAAGAGGCTCCTGTAGGAACTACCCCTGTAATCCTAGTCCTTGCAAATGGTCATTTGCTCGTCTGAAAATCTGTTGGAAATCTTATGATCTGCACAAAGAGGATTTTTAGGCTAGTTTGCAGTTACAGACCCTTTCAAGTAAGCAGCTGCAACCCCTGCATCAGTAAGTAACAGTAACAGAGTTGAAAGGGACCTTGGAGGTCATCTAGTCCAACCCTTTGCTCACGCAGGAGACCTATACTAGGGATTCAAACTGCTGAACTGCCAACTTTTCTGATCGACAAGCTCAGTGTCTTAGCCACAGAGCAAGCCAAGAGCAGATTGGTAAGAAGCCATGCTAGGTTTCATTTAAGGATTTGGAGGTTTTCAAATGGGCTGCGATCATAAACTGCTTAACCCTGTTTAAATGCAATATTACATATGTGTTTTTATTATAACTCCACTGTATGGGCTTTTCAGCTCTAAAGCAAATTGCTATAGGAGCCTTTCCTTTCCCTGTGCACATTTTATTCCTAATAAAATACTACCAAACAATTTCATATTAAGTTTCCTGTACTAGGAATTTACAGGTCTTATTTATCCTAGGAAATTGCCATACTTTTGAAACCATTCATCAGGAATTAATAGAAAGATATAGAGACATTATTTGGATGAGGTTGCAAATAAAGAGTCCTTAATGCAAATTTGAAGAAATTGATTTGATTTTTGACTTGCAATATAAAAGTGTAATAATATTAAACAAGAAAATAGTGTTCAGGTCTATCTGCCCCCCTCTTGTAGTTGGAAAATTCTAATTTTGAAGAATTTAGATCTTATTTCTTGGAGCTGCAGAGGAAATTCTAATGGTTGTTTAAAAGGGGAAATGTATTTTCTTCAATTATACACTTACTGTTCAGTATATACTATACACTTATATAAAGTGGAATGGACTATACTATTTAGAAAGGAGTAGAAAATACTTTATTTCCTATTTTGAAAAATACTTCTGGGTTTATTTATTGAAAGTTTAATTTAATTAACCTGATAATACATATTTGTAACATCAACAGAAAGATTAAATTTTGAGGTTGCTTGCATATATCCTAACATCTTCATTTTTACTAATATAGGAAGGAAGATGGTCCTTTTTAATTGTTCCTTTTATGATTGTTTTAATGATGCCATTTTATATTGTAAGATTTCTTTTGAGATTCTTGTTTAGTGCCCAGAATCACGAGATTGGGCATTAGAGAAATTATGATGAGATAGGTGGCAAACAAATTTAATAAACAAACAAATAAACAAACGTTAACAAATTTCCACATAACCACAGATATTTATATTAATGAAACATAATACACAAATATATGCTATACTTATCAAACTATATATACATTATCAATAAAAGAGAATATTTGTAGCTCAGGGTTGAAGCACTGATGAAGTTACCTACTTAGGGTAATAAACGTCTGCAAGAAAACAGGCAAATTCAGAGAGCACCAAGGATTCCTAATGTATTTATTATGTATATATCAGGTGGTCTTACATAAATAATTATCTGCTTAAGTTTTCTGGCATTAATATTAGTGAAAATAGAAAGCAATCATTTAAAATGATCCAATAACTGTTAAAGCATATACATTTAATTAGATAAATATACTGTAGGTGATTGGACACATATACAGATATTTGTGGGGAAAGTTATTAGAACATTCTCACCTATTTTTAAGTAAACTGAATAAATTTTCAGTCATGAATTTAACAACTATACTGCAGAAATAACTCAGCAACAATTATTGGAGATATTTTAAGATTTTGTCCAAGGCATGCACATATTGTATGCAGTTCTGGGGCATCAAGCTATATTTTTAATTGAAATCAATGTATAATCCCAGAATAAAGAAGAGTATTTATTTATTTATTTATTTATTTATTTATTTATTTATTTATTTATTTATAATGCAATTTATATGCCGCCCTAACTCCAAGGACTCAGGGCGGCTCACAACGGTAAAGATGCACAGTTCCTCATTAAAAGACAATATAAAATTAAAATTCCAATTTAAAACAATTTAAAATTCATTAAGGAACTCCCCATCAGTCCAGGCTGCAGAACAACCAGGTCTTCAAATCGCGGCAAAATGAGCGAAGGTCAGGGGCCATCCGGAGCTCCAAAGGAAGTTGGTTCCAGAGGGTGGGTGTGCCCACAGAGAAAGCTCTCCCCCTGGGGGTCGCCAACTGACACTGTTTGGCTGACGGCACCCTGAGAAGGCCCTATCTGTGGGAACGCACCGGGCGATTAGGAATTGTCGCTGGCTGCAGGGGGTCTGACAAATATCCCATTTTGAATTTTAATTTATAAAGAAGTTTCATGTGCAAAAGGAAAGCACACAAACATGGATATTTCTTTTGTAAGTCTCTATTCCTGATACTCTATTTCGCTCCTTAACTTTTCCCAACTGAGATGCATAACAACATTGAAGAATGAAGTTACACTTTGAACTGCAGTTACTAAAATACTGTTTTCAAAAGCCTTTCTTGCACTACTTTTCTAATGCCAGACTTTAAAATCTATTGGAATTGAGAATAGCTCTGAATCACAGAGCACATAATCCATATATACAGTATATAAAGCCTACAAGCACAGTATAGCATGTACGTTATACAGAACTCTTCATGTGCCCACTTTGTCCATTCAAACTCAAGCTAGTTGAAACAACAATATTTGTATTCGAAGTAACAGTAACAGAGTTGGAAGGGACCTTGGGGGTCATCTAGTCCAACCCACTGCTCACGCAGGAGACATATATGTGGTATCCCTTAAAAAAATACATTTCATGTCCATTTGAGTTCAGTAAAGCCAGATTTAATTTTGAGAATCTTGTTCCACTTCATTAATACCACAAAACTATGAGTAGTCTCAGCATCTGACCACATTTGTCATCCTGAAATCTCAACAGCTTCAGTTGCATAGACATCTTGAATGAATTCTGATTTGCTATCTTCTTCAGGTTTAATTTGACTTGGCTATACTTATTTTCTTTCTGTACTACTAGGCACTTCTTCTCAGGGGATAGTTTACATCTAATCTAAATTGCATTGACTATATTTATTTATTTGTATCCTACCTTTATTATTTTTACAAATAACTGAAGGCAGCAAACATATCCAACACATTTTCTCTTCCTGTTTTTCCCCACAACAGGAACCCTGTGAGGTGGGTTGGGCTGAGAGAGAGAGTGACTGGCCCAAAGTCATCCAGCCGGCTTTTATGGCTAAAATGGGATTGAACTCACCGTCTCTCGCTTTCTAGCCTCTGCCTGAACTACTAGACCAAGCTGGCTCTGTTGAATTGGCTCTGCTTCAAATAAATGTTGAAGTATTTACGGTAACATTTTAGAAAGTGATTGAACTAATTTATTATATTCTATATTTTCACTGTATTGCCTTGTCCAAAGTGTCCATATCATTCTCAGTAAAAGCTCCCCTTTTCTTGTTTTGAAAAACTGTTCTATAAAGTTGTAGGAAGGTAGAAAACTATACTGCTCAAAAAAATAAAGGGAACACAAGCAGAAGACATCCGAGATCTGAATGAATGAAATAGCCTTATTAAATACTTTGTTCTTTACATACAGTAGTTTTGTGTTCCCTTTAGTTGTTTGAGCAGTGTATAAACTACTGTATGTAACGAACAAAGTATTTAATAAGGCTATTTCATTCATTCAGATCTCGGATGTCTTCTGCTTGTGTTCCCTTTATTTTTTTGAGCAGTGTATATGATTTGCACTTATCCACAAAGTTTGCAAATTGTCATACGAAGAAAAGTCTATGCTGTCTGCTTTATTAGACAGTTAGAAGACTCATAATTCGTCTTTGACTTCATCTTTATATTCCTTTGATTTTTCATAAATTCCCTCCTATGTCTATTGAGGTTGATAGAAAACATTCTGCAACTATAATAGTTGAAACCCATTCAGACAAATGCATCAATTTCAAAGAACTGAGAAGTATAAATCATTGTTGGATTATATTGATCTAATAATGCTCTTAATGCATGTTGACTGATTCTTCATTTGCCTTCTGAGAAAAAAGACATTACTGTATTATTAACATTTATCGCAGAACTTTTTTCTCCCACTTACTAAGATCACCTCTTGAGTTCATTGCTCAAAATGAGGAAAAAAGCATCCATGCAGTCTTTCTTAAAAGCTATTTCCTATATTTCTGCAGTGTCTGTAGCTTTCAAATTGAGATGCCAATTTCCTGATTTAATTACTTCATTCTAGATGCCAGAACCACATTAAAAAGTGAGTGCTGTTTTTTTTTTCCTTCTCTTTGATAGAAATCTGTTTCAAAGCTAGATATGAACAACAGGAAAAAATATTGCTCAGCAGGAGATGCTTCTTCAGTAAGCATGCAGAATTAGCTTGCTCTTCTACCCAGTAGTGCAAAAGGATAATTTGTGGCTTCAGTTGTTGGGGACCACTTAGCTTCACATCTGCACAAAATAAACCAACCAACCAAAATGGAACTATAACATGTTCCATCTTCTTTTTCAGGGTGAACCAAAATATTTGTGAAAACTAAAATGATAAGAATTTTTCCCCTGAACTTAATGCTTGAGTCTTATCTTCACTTACCTGGAAATAATCACTAATGGATATAGTGGGGCTCTGTGTGTTTTATAAAACACTCTCTCTCTCTCTCTCCCTCTTCCTCTCTCTGTGTATAATTGCATTAATGCTAAATGGAAGAAAGCCATTTTTTCCTTCTGTGATCAAGGAAAGTGTAAAACATGTAATAAACGTATAACAAAAAAGTTCAGCTAAATACTGCAAGTTAATATTCAGAGTTGAACAATGGGAACAGTGAGGTACATCCAATGGCAAACAGTACATAAGCATGCAAAATAATTCTAATAAAGTCTAAAATTAAAAGGTCCAATCTCTTTCTACACAATAAACAAACAAGCAAACAAACAAATAAATGACATGTTATTAATATATTTAAAATGTAGTTTACACATTTGGCAATTAAAAAGAGTAGTATGCCGTATTCATAGGCTTTGTAGCTTTCTAGTTCAATAAGCAACATATAGTCTTTCAATAGACAGCTAGCAAAGTACAAAGCTAACATTTTTGTTATTGTCTCACTTTTCTTTAATTTTCCTGACTATTAATTGCAGGTTTCTGTAAATACTTCTTTGCTTTTCAGGGTATCAGCTACTTCCTTGTACACTATCATATATTCAAAAGTGTTCAATGGTACATTCCAAATTACAGACCCTAGATTACTTGGCTCATGTGTGTTTCTCATTGGATCATAGATTTTTTAAAAAAAGAAATACAGTTTTGTGTAGGTTATATAGCCATACACTCTTGAAATATGACAGAACAGATGTCTGGGGGCAAATGGCTTAAATTATTGTAAGAATGTAAGAATGCCAAAGGCTGGGGGATTACATATGCTTGCTGAAAATAAAGCAGATTCAGAAATAGTCAGGAGAGTTATTGGATCAGGAATTGAAAGTAACAGTATTCAATGCATTTTTAAAATGCATAAAATATTGATTTTATTTTTCTTGGCAGTTCCACCACTTGACATAATCTCTCTGGGTGATATTTAGAATTTCCGTCAAATAACCCTAGTCTGGAGTTAAAACTGCAAATACTTTGCTAAGGCAAAGAAAACATGCACTTTAAAACTGCAATCTCATACGAGATACCAAACAGAAGATATGATACACTGAACTTAATAGGTCTCACTGATCATATTTTAGCCAGATATACATGGACTATGTGATATGACAATGGTTTTATTAAACATTATACAGTTAAGTCAACATCAGTGGAAGAATCGATGCCATTTTGATTACGTAAGTATTTTTAAAAAACAGAAACTTCATTCTCTTTTCTTTTTATAATTATAGGCACTTTCTTCAGTAAGGAGAAAAAGAAATGTAATGTACTACATTTGTTAAATGAAACTTCAGTGAAATATTGTAGTTTTGATTTCCAAAGTTTTAATGCAAGATTACCATGGGATACTTCAGTGTTCTTTGATTTGCTATCAGTCTTCCTAAATTACATTCCCAGTTTGGCTCAATATTTACACAGTTTCAATGCTCTGCTTAAGAAATGAGTCCAAACCATGGTTTGCACCTAGCAGCTCACTGTTATAATAAATTTGGCATCTCTATAATCCAGAAGAAGCCTTATGTTTATGCCATCTTGAAAGGAATACTAGTCTGGTAGAGTCGGGTCTACCAGGCCCGACTCTATGACTCTTTACTAACTTTATAGAATAAAATATTAAGGCAAACCCTTGGTGGTTTTCTCAAACAGTTCTATGCCTCCAAAGATATAAATGCATTAAAAATGAAGGCAATTGTCCAGGATCCAATCTGTGTCAGTCATTGGGACCAAAGGTTTATTCTTCCAAGCTATTGGACACATGCTGAAGCCCATTCTCAGGGAACTTCTCTCTAGCAATGTGTACATTGTTGGATATTGATAAAATAATGAAAGACTGAGTTGGAGTACATCTGCATAGGAATGTCTCTTTTTGGGCAAGTCATTTTGTAACAGTTAATTGGTTGGTGGTTGGTGTGTTGCTTTTGCAACCTTTTATTCATTCCAAGAGAAAACCATAAAACACGCAACCACCTGACAAAATGTCTATCTACTGTTCTGTCTTCTTCAATCAATCAATTTATTTATTGTTTTGACCACCATAACAAACAGGATAAAACCTCTGCGCATGCCTCAAGATGGCTGCGAAACGCCGGTGAGCTTACCTTGAGGGGAGGCTTCTGGCTTCCCTGGAGGGGATTCGAGGGTCCTGGCGTCTGTTTGAGGGCCCGCCTGGCTGTCGGAACATCTAGGGCTTGGACTTGATGATTTGCGGGCTTGGTGAGGATGTCGGGGAGCGCCACCAGCACTGCCAGCATCGGAGGGAAGCAGCGACAGTGTGGAATTTGGAGATGATCAGCTGAGAGGCTGCAGCTGCGGTTGGTGCGATTGGGCAGCCGGGAGAACGCTGCGAGAGCCGGCGCTTGGGATGCGCTGGGGAGGCCGTGGCCTCGGTGGCCGAATTGGGGGGGGTTGCCCCAGGCTTTTGCAGCATTGCTGGGCACCCCCCAAGGCGGCCGAGGCTGCTATGGCGGCTGTTGCATCTTTGCGTTGCTGCGGAGGCTGCTGGACTCGCTAGATTCCCGCTGGACTCCGTCCTGAGTGCCCCTGGCTTTCTTCTCGCCCTTGGACCGTGCCATACCATCCATCAATGCTGTGTATGGCCCTCTGGTGGTTGGAGGAGTTGGGGCCGCTGGACAGTGGGTCAACATGGCAGATGGGGGTCTCCCCAAGTTTCCCCCCACCGCCCCCCCAGGTTTTACTTTGGGGATGTGGTTGGTGGGGGTGTGAAAGGCCGGTCTTTGTCATTTGCTCCATCTGGACATGTCTTTGACATGGAACTGTCTGTCTTGCCTTTGGGTGTTCCACTCTGCCCCCCCTCCAGGAGTTACCAGGGATGATGTACCAGACTGATGGAACTTGCCTGCTGGCAACAGGACTGGGGTTTTAGTTCTCCCAACATGACCGGTGTGAGAGAGCAGTCCATGCGGTCCTTGACTTGTCGGATTCCCCCATTGCAGTGAGAGGGCAATGGGGAGGGCTTTTGTTCCATCGCTTATTACGCCTCTCCCTGGACTTTGTCATCAGCCGATGAAGTTCCCTCTTTTGAGGTTCCCGGACTATGTCAGCCTATTTATCATCATTACAGTTCCCCAGATGTATTCTAGGACTGACCTTCTTGGTCTGCGAGATTCCCCCCTCTCGCAGATTTGGCCCTTTACGCTATCGAGGGCCCACCTCGATGAAGGGTCTTGGAATCCAGAGAGGTGGCATGCAGCGAGGAGGAGGTTGTGGGTTTTTTAGTCAAATTTTCATCTTGTATTTTAAAAGGGTCTGGGAGGGGGGAGGGGTTTTTAAGGGGACCCGGGAAGGGAGGAGGGGGTTGTAGAGATGGACTGGGGGGGGGTCCATATAGCTACTGTGTGGGGTGGTGGGTTGGTTGGGTGCAGCGGAGGAGACGAGAAGGGTAATCTTACCAGGGTTCTGGGTGGCGAAAAAAAGGGCAGTTCCATCAATGTGATAAGTGGGAGGGGCAGGTATGGCGGACGCAGGGGGCCACATCAAGTGTCGGGGGTGCACATGTGCTATCTCCGAGCGATTGCGCACTCCGGCCCCCAATGCGCAACTCGTGTCCTGGGTTGCGCAGAGTTTCAGGCCCAGGGTCCGCGGCTGATGTTGTGTAATGCCAGGTCGGTGGTTAATAAAGCCCCCCTCATTTGTGATCTTATTTCGGAGGGGGGTGCGGACCTGGCAGGTATTACGGAGACCTGGTTGGGCCAAGAGGGGGGGTTTCCCCTCGTCGAAATGTGCCCGCCAGGTTTCCGTGCATTTCATCAGCCAAGGGCACAGGGGAGGGTTAGGGGAGTGGCGGTGATTATTAGGGAAAGTCTTTGTCCGAGGGAGACCACTGTTCCTCAGATAGCCGGATGTGAGTCCCTTTGTGTGAAGTGGGGCCGTGGGGTGCAGATGGGTTTGCTGACCACGTACCTGGCTCCCTGCCACGTGGCAGCGACCCTGCCCGACGTCATTGCCGGGGTGGCGGTTGATACCCCCAGACTTATTGTCATGGGGGATTTCAACCTTCCATCTGCGGGTGAGGCGTCAGAGGTGGCTCGGGAGTTCATGGCTTCCATGATGGCCATGGACCTGACCCAGGTAGTTCAAGGCCCCACTCACATAGGGGGACACACTCTGGACTTGATTTTTATCTCTGGTCAGTGGTTGAATGATCTTGGTAGAGAGGATCTAGACATCAAACCCTTGTCATGGACAGATCATTCGCTCCTCCACCTGGACTTCCTACTGCTTTCCCCCACCGCAGGGAGACAGAACCGACCAGATGGTTCCGTCCCAGGCACCTGATGGACCCCGAAAGTTTCCTGACGGAGCTTGGGCCGTTTCCTGAGACTCTGACACATGACTCGACTGAAGAGCTGGTGGCCGCCTGGGAAAGGGCGGCCGCTGGAGCTTTGGACTGCGTCGTGCCTTTGCGGCCTCTGACCCGATGCCGATCTCAATTGGCTCCTTGGTTCTCTGAGGAGCTGAGAGAGATGAAGCATTGGAAAAGACGCCTAGAGAGCATTTGGAGGACTAGTCAATCCGATTCCGACCGGACACAGGTGAGGTCTTATATCAAGATCTACCTAGTGGCGATAAAGGCGGCAAAATCTAACCATTTTTCCGCTCTTATCGCATCTGCAGAGAACCACCCAGCCGCCCTGTTTAGGGTGACCCACTCCCTTCTTCGGGGGGGGGAGTGCGGGAAGATCCCTTGCAGGGTCGTGCTGAGGATTTTGTGCAATTCCTGCACGATAAAGTCGCTCAGATTCGGGATGGCTTGGACTCCGATTGGATGAGTCCACGGGAGGAGACGAGGGCAGGTCTTGAGAAAGTTATCTGGGAGGAGTTTGATCCTGTGGCTCCCAAGGATGTGGACAGGGTTCTGGGTAAGATTAGTGCCGCCACGTGTTTATTGGACCCGTGTCCCTCCTGGTTGGTACTGGCCTCCCGGGAGGTTACACGAGGCTGGCTCCAGGGGATTATAACTGCTTCTCTGAGTGAGGGTGCCTTTCCTGCCGCCTTGAAAGAGGCGGTAGTGAGGCCCCTCCTCAAGAAGCCTTCCCTGGACCCGGCTGAATTAGCCAACTATGTCCGGTCTCCAACCTTCGTTTTGTGGCGAAGGTTGTTGAGAGCGTGGTGGCACGACAGCTTCCCTGACACCTGGATGAAGCTATCTATCTGGACCCGTGCCAGTCGGGCTTCAGGCAGGGATACAGCACAGAAACGGCATTGGTCGCGTTGGTGGATGATCTCTGGAGGGCTTGGGACAGGGGTTGCTCCTCTGTCCTAGTCCTATTAGATCTCTCAGCGGCTTTTGATACTATCGACCATGGTATCATGCTGCAGCAGTTGAGGGGGTTAGGAATAGGGGGCACCGTTCTGCGGTGGTTCTCCTCCTTCCTCTCCGACCGCTCGCAGTTTGTGTTGGCAGGGGGACAGAGGTCGACCTCGAGGCGTCTCGCATGGGGAGTGCCGCAAGGGTCGGTCCTCTCGCCCCTCCTATTCAACTTTTATGTGAAGCCGCTGGGTGAGATCATCCATGGTTTTGGGGTGAAGTGTCATCTGTACGCTGACGACACTCAGCTGTACATCTCCACCCCAGACCACCCCAACGATGCCCTTGATGTGATGTCTCACTGCCTGGAGGCCATGCGGGTCTGGATGGGGAGGAACAGGCTCAGACTCAACCCTTCCAAGACCGAATGGTTGTGGCTTCCGGCATCCCGATATAGTCAGCAGGTGCCATCGCTGACTATTGGGGGTGAATCTTTACCCCCCACAGAGAGGGCTCGCAATCTGGGTGTCCTCCTGGACGCACGGCTGTCTTTAGAAGAGCATATGACGGCCGTGGCCAGGGGGGCCTTTTATCAGGTCTGCCTGATTCGCCAGTTGCAGCCCTTTCTGGACCGGGACGCCCTGCGCACAGTCACTCATGCCCTTGTTACCTCCCTGTTGGACTACTGTAATGCTCTCTACATGGGGCTCCCCTTGAAGAGCACTCGGAGGCTCCAACTGGTCCAGAATGCGGCCGCACAGGTGGTTATGGGTGCAACCCGTTGCACCCACGTGACACCCCTCCTGCGCGAGCTGCACTGGCTCCCAGTGGTCTTCCGGGTGCGATTCAAGGTGTTGGTCACCACCTTTAAAGCGCTCCATGGCACAGGACCCGGGTACCTTCAAGACCGTCTTCTGCCACCAATAGCCTCCCACCGGCCAGTCCGCTCCCACAGAGAGGGTCTCCTCAGGGTGCCATCGGCCAAGTCATGTCGGCTGGCGACATCCAGGGGGAGGGCCTTCTCTGTGGGAGCCCCAGCCCTGTGGAATGAACTGCCCCTGGAAATTCATAAGATTTCTGACCTCCGGGTATTTCGCTGCGCACTCAAGACCGTATTGTTCCGCCAGGCTGGGTTAGCAACATAATTTTAAATTGGATGTTTTAAATTTTTGGGGTTTTAAATTAAGCCAAATTTATTTAATACTTTTAAATTATTTTAAATTGATGTCTATTCTGTTTTTAAATAGGCTGTACATCGCCCTGAGTCCTTCGGGAGAAGGGCGGTATAGAAATAAAATTATTATTATTATTATTATTATTATTATTATTATTATTATTATTATTATTATTATTATTATTATTATTATTATTATTATTAAAAGTGGCTGGACATTAATAAATTCCATTAAAATGTGCACAAATTTGAAAGAACACAGTGTCATTGCAGCTGATAAAATAATAGAAAATATGAGGAGCTTTTGATAAAATCTTTATTTAGCAACAGCTCATGCAAAGATTGCCAATTTTCACAGTGGTATCCTCTTGTCTAATTTTATTAAATGTTCAATGTCAAGTGAATCAGGCCAACATGATTTTCCTACCTGGAGGAGTTCCAAAATTTTACAATGCCAAAGTAGAAAAAAGAAGTACTATAAATAATATGTAATTTTTTCTATAATATCCTTGAATCAATGGTGTAATTTCATATTATTTATTCATTATTAAACTTCTATGCTGCCCATCTTGCAGAGGCAATTCTAAGCAGTTTACATATATCTATTCTGTAGTACTGATATGTGATACCATAATTAACAAATTAGTCCAGTCTAATTGCTGATGCCATTTGCTGGAACCATAGTCTCATATGTGCTTCTCAGAGGGATAGCATTGTAATATACCACAGATAATGTTCATGTTCAAGTTTGGCTTTACTAAATGCATACTAAAGAGTCCTTCTGTCTAAAAAGGTCCTTTTTCTTACCTGTTCATTACTTCTGGGCTCTCTTGAAGAAGCAATACTATGCCTCAGGTCATAGCTTTTCTATAAAAGTATAGATCATATTTTGTATGGCACATTTTTTCCACATTTTTTTGGTGGAAATTCATAAAAGACTTGTCTTCTCTTTCTCTTCCTGTTTCTTTCTCTTTCACAGTGGGGGGGTACCTCTTTTCCACCCTCAGCTCCTTCCCCTCCATTTCAGTTGTAGCTATTACAGTTTTCTTAGTACTCCAAGAGAAGAGGGCAGTTTGGAAAGCTTTACAACTTCAGAACATCTTCACATACAATATTTCTATTATCTAGAAAATGGATGGTTAATAGTACTGTTCAACAAAAGGTTGGTAAAAAGTGATTGTTTCCATCTTAGCACACTCAGAAATAAAAATGGGCCCTAAAAGTGAAAACATTCAGGTGCTGAAATATCTTTAACCTAATGCCTTTTCCCTTTTAATAACTTGATAATAAAAGAGATTGAGAGAATCTTGTTTCTGGGTATACTTGGCTGTTAAAAGTTTAATAGTAGTGTCCTTTCTCAACTTCTCTCTCTCCCCCCACCCCTTAGTATCCTTTAACTTCTTAGATAACTCTGTATTCCAGAAACACAAGCTAAAGCAGCCAAAAATTGCCTAGAAATATGATTTTCTCTTTCTCCTTCCACAGCAATTCTCCCTTCTCAACAAAAAATCCCTTCTCATCTTTCTTAAGAAGCAAGCAATCTCTTCCTTTCTGCTTGTTCCTAAACCAAACTGTGTTGTGTCATACTCTTCAGCATCCATTTTGTATGTATGTGAATGTACTAGTTTGCAGTTTACGACAATTTGGTCAGTGACCAAAGTTATGACAGTGTGAAAATAAAAAGTGACTTAGGACTTGTCTCCCAAATAATGGCTATTGCAGTGCCCCCTCACTCATGTGATCAAAATTTGAGTGCTTGGCAGCCCAACCCGACTTAGAACTGCAGAGGTACTTCAATTCCCTTCCCTACCTATCTTTACCCCTTCTCTGACTTTCAGGTGCCCCACATCCCACCACATAACCCTGCTGCCCCTTGCCGATGCTCACACTGCCCACAGCTGACTTCCTCCATTTTCTTCCTCCTGCAATTGGCCAGAGATCCAGGCAATGGTGAGGGTGCATGCTTTGTCACCCTACTATGCTCATCATTCACATCTCAGGGTTGCACCCTTTCCCAGTGCCTGGATCCTTGCCAGCAACAGGAGAAAGAAGTCATAGAAAGTCAGCTGGCCACAGAGGAAGTGGTGCTGTAGCAGTGGTGGGTTACTACCAATTCACATCAGTTCGGGAGGACCGGTAGCGATAAATTGGTGAGAGTCGCAGAACCGGTACTAATGGCTGCCTGGCCATGCCCCCGAACCGGTCCCCCAGTTGCTGTCCCACCCAATCACTTTCTTTTTCTTCTCACCATCCGGGCGGTTTGCCTGCCTAAGCTGCCTTCCCATGTAGTGTCTGCCCTGCACCCCAACTGAGCTGCCTCTTCCTGCCTACAGGTAAGTCGTGCTAGCCCCCCCCCGGGCATGCTGCGCCACCCCCACCAGGCTCATGACCTTACCTTCCTCACCCCTTACAGGAGTCCCCCCATGCCCCGTTTTGGCTCCCAGGGGCTGCAGGGAAGCTTGCTAAGGCCAAAATGGGGCATGGGGGTGTGTGGTGCCCCCCGTGCCCCATTTTGGCTCCCAGGGGCTGCAGGAAGGCTTGCTAAGGAAAAAATGGGGCATGGGGGTGCCTAGCAAGATTCTCTGCAGCCCCCTGGAAGCAAAAATGGGCTGCAGGGGGCGGGCTTCAAGGGAGAAAGAAACAAAGTAATCCTCAGGGAGATCCCCAGGTGCACTGAGTTTGAGTTGAGAGCTTATTGTAAGTCCTGCACTAGCTATCTTTGCTCAGGCTAAGCTACAAAATGTTTTTCCTCAATGTTTGGGGATCCACACATGCACTGAGCTTGAGTTGAGAGGTTATTGTAAGTGGCTGCTAGTTATCCTTGCTCAGGCTAAGCTAATCAATAGTGGTGCTCTAAGAATGCCAGATGATCAATGGGCATGTTCTGAGTTTCAAAACGTTTGGCTTTTCTTCCTCCTACCAAAGACCTTCTGGGGTTCTTCACAGGAAGGGAGAAAGGAGAAAGGGAGGGAGGAAGAAAGAAAGAGAGGGGGGGAGGGAGGGAAGGATAAACCCTTTTACTCACAAGTCAGTCTCACTGTTTGTGGATCCCCACGTGCACTGAGCTTGAGTTGAGAGCTTATTGTAAGTGGCTGCTAGCTATCCTTGCTCAAGCTAAGCTAATCAAGAGTGGAGCTCTAAGAATGCCAGATGATCAATGGGCATGTTCTGAGTTTCAAAACGTTTGGCTTTTCTTCCTCCTACCAAAAACCTTCTGGGGTTCTTCACAGAAAGGGAGAAAGGGGAAAGAGAGGGAGAAAAAAAAAGAAAGAGGGAGAGAGAGAAGAAATAAAAAGACAAAGAAAGAAAAAGAAAAAGGAAAGGAGAGAGAGAACATGGGTATCTCTTAACAGAGGCTTGGACTTCCCTGAAATTAGATCAAGCCCTACATTACTTAACCCAATGTATCAGATTAAATTGTTATTGAATTATTTTTGGTATATATACTACATTCTCTTGTGTAATTTAGTTATAGTGTAAAAAATAATATTACCACACATTACAGCTCTAATTTTGTGTATTTGCACCAGTAATTTTCAGAAAAAGATTTATTCATCTCTTACATAGTTATTTAGAAGTAGCTTCATATGTCAGATTACTTTAACCATTAAAAAATGTTTTGTTGCATTATATGACTGCAAAAGCCTTTTAGCAATTTCATGTAACAGGAAATATCCAGTAACAATTTTGAAAGTAGTTGTCATAGCCACAAACACCCTCCCCCCAAAAAGACAGAGAAAGAGAAAGAGAGAAAGAAAGAGGAAGGAAGGGAGAGAGAGAGAGAGAGAGAAAATCTCTGTGCTATTATTTTTAATTGTTCCATTATTTATCATGTGTTAATATTTTACACTGTCCCTACACCTAGAGTGATTTTACTGCCTTTCTTTTGCTCAGGGCTACCACATATTTTTCAGGGATTTACATGCATTGAATGTCTATAGTGTTACATGTAAATGCCTAATGTTGCCCACTGGCTGAGTAAGGGTTAACCCCATCCATCCACCCACCTAGACCCTCCCCTGATCCCTCCTTACCTCAGCTCCGCCTCCCAGGTATATAAGATGTGGTCCAGAGATCCAGACTTACTTCCAGATGTATACCTGTAATAGAAACATCTGATTAATAAAGAGATCTGATTCATTGCATTTCGTGTTGGAGTCATTGGGTAAGATCCTTGGAAACATTTCATAGATTGGTAGCAGAGGATGGTTAACCCACAACTCACCGAAATGACAGAATCAGGAATCCTCCGAAGCGGAGAACAGAATGTGCACCACGGCCTATATGAAACAGATGGAGGAGCTGCAGGCCCTCGAAGGCACCACAGTGAAAATTGGCCCAAACGAGAGTGAGCAGGGAGATGACCCAAACTTACTGCTCTGGGACGAGGAACTAAGGGAGGAAACCTGCAGCAACGAGAGAATAGAGCCACCGAGCAGAGATGAATTCCGATTGACTATCCTGAAGATGCTGGAAGCGCCCACCAGCAAAGGGGAGCTCATCGCGGAACTCCGAGGCCTTCTGGAAAGCCATGGAGCAGCGATGACCACCCAGGAACCAGAAAATGAAGTCGCCAGTCCAGCAAGGGAAAGGCTTTTCCAAGCTGAAGCTCTGGACTTGGAAGATTTCATTTCTGCGCCATGCTCCTGGCAGCCATCTTGGAATGGCCGACAACCAATGGGGAGCCGAGATTTAGAAGAAATGGCGCGAACCTGCAGGGACCCCAACACGAGTGGGGAAGAACCCGAAAACCACGCAGAAACAACAACGCAGGCCTGCAAGGGCCCACCTACCGAGCCCGAAGTGGAAAAGGCAATAGAGACTCTTGCGGCAGCACTCGGCTCCGCATTCAAGCCTCCCGCACCTGCAAAGAGACACCCCGAGGCACCCCAAGGCCAAAGGGACAACAGGATGACCACCGGAACCCATGCAGTGACCCAGCCGACACTCCGAGAGACAACACACCCAGAAAGCGACCACCAGAACCCGACCACCTGCAGGACCGATCAACCGCAGGATTCGCACTCGCCACCCGCTGCACCAACTTCACTGGGCCCGGAAATAAGAAGACAAAGCAGCTACTTACCAGCCGTGCAACCCCCACCAGGCTTCTCTACTCACCCGGAGACCACCCAACATCATCCAGGATCCACCACCGCCGCCACTGCCGCCGCCGCCGCCACACCGCCGAACCAGGGAATCCTCGACTTACATCCGCCGTCGCCGCTGCGCCGCCGAGCTCCAGAAGTCCTCGACCTGCGACCGCTTCGCCTCCTCACCTCTTCCCGTTCTTTGCCCGATATGCAGGGGCACAGCCATGGCATCCAATGCCCAGGGAGGGCTACGGGCCCGCCAGGGGTGAGTCCAGCCTCCCACCGGCAGGCCTAGGCCTAGGCCTGAGACAGCAGCAGAGAGCTCCTCACCCGATGACCTTCGGTGCGAAATGAGCTTCGCGCATGCCCAGTAACCGACAGTAGGAGGAGAGAGGAACATAGAGATAAGTGCAAAGAACATAGAGATAAATCCATACAAACTAGCAACAAGCATCCCTCCAGCATATTGCGAGTTCCCACACCTACAAAACCATGGACAGCTCCAGAGGCCATCTATTGGCAAACCCATCCATGATGAATGCGCCCATCTACTTCATAGGAAGTTGGACCACGCCAGTTTCCCAATTGTACAAAAAATGACTGAATGTTCAAACCGTTTGCAAGTAAAGAATTGTGACAATTATCTAGAGTGTTCCGTGTGCAAATGCTCTAAGCTAAAAACAAAACCTAGACCAAAAAAGGCCTCTCGCACCACCAATTTGACCTTTCAGTTAGTCCACATGGATTTGGTAGGCCCCATGAAACCCTCGATTAAGTACAAAAAGAGGTTTTTCCTAACTATAGTTGATGACTTCAGTCATTACGGGTTCGTGTACACACTCAATCACAAAAATGAGGTGTTTCAAAAGTTCAAAGAATTTTACAGGAGGGTAGAAACATAACACAACATCAAAATAAAACAAATTATGACAGATAGAGGGTAAGAGTTCCTATCAAGGGACTTCTCCAATTGGATAAAGAAACATGGGATATTACACTTTACTTCTTCGCCTTTTTCCACATTCCAGAACGGAGTGTCGGAACGCAGGAACGGCATATTACAAACAATGGTAAGATGCGTATTAGAAGACGGAGGGCTGGGGCAACACTTCTGGGCAGAGGCACTCACATACTCAAACTACACCCTGAACAGGCTATGGTCAAGCGTGGTAAGCAAAACTCCCTATGAGGTTATGTACAATAGGAAACCCCAAATAGCTCACCTACACGTATTTGGGGTCACTGCAGACGTACATATACCAAAGCAGTTAAGACGAAAGGGGGACAAGGTATCAAGGAGACTAAGATTTATGGGAAACGAGTCCGGGACAAAAGGGTACAGGTTTATTGACAGGGACAATAAATTTATAATATCCAGAACAACAGTGTTCCATGAAAACACAAACTGGTCAAAAATACATCTCAACGAAGTGTTGTTCAGGCAGGAAATCCCAGACAATGTAAGGATCATGAGTAGACTAGACACAGCTGAAACCAAGGCACACGAGAAACACAAATCCAAACACCAAGGGGTAGACACTAAGGGATGGAAAGAGGACCATCCCGTCATAAAGGTAGATGCACTCACAGAGAAGGAAGCCAAATACATGCATGACACAGAGACACTACCCAACAGGCCTGTCAGACACAACAGGAACAAAATGCCAAAAAAGTTTGAAGATTACGTACTCTCAATACACACAAACACCACGACACCCAACTCTTACGAAGACATTCTTAGGTTGTCACGAGAAGAAAGGATTAGGTGGGAGGAGGCCATGGATAAAGAGATGAACAGCCTGAGAGAGCTAAATGTGTATACCCCATCCAAGGTACCAGACAACAAGGTACCCATTGGGACAAAGTGGGTTTTTAAAATAAAGGAGCTCGAGGACAATAAGAACCTGTACAAGGCTAGGTTAGTAGCACAGGGGTTTGCGCAAAAGTACCCGGAGGACTACACTGACACATATTCACCCACAGTCAGGGCCGAGAGTGTAAAGAGTGCCCTGGTGATAGCAACAATTCTAGGGCTAGAAATCTACCAATTCGACATGCAGACAGCCTATCTTCACGCAAAGCTAGACAAAGAGATCTTCGTCAGGGCACCCCCCAGAAGAAACACACAGGAGGGGTATATCTGGTTGTTAAACAAGAGTCTGTATGGGCTGAAGCAATCCGGTAAGAGGTGGTATGAGTGCCTAGCAAAAATTCTCAGGGATATGGGGTTCACAGCCACCTCCTCTGACTTATGCTTCTTCACAAAAGGGGAGGGCACATCCATCGAATACCTGCTTGTTTATGTGGACGATATTTTGTACTGTGGCCAGCATAAACAAAAATGTGATGATTTTGCTGATAAGTTGGGGAAGCATTTCACACTAAAAACTCTGGGAAAGGTAAACAAATACTTGGGTGTCCAGATTGACAGAACACAGAAAGGGTTCAGGATCTCCCAAAAGGAGAAAATATTGGAACTATTACACAAGTGCAACATGAGGGATGCCAAGCCGTGTGAAACATCCATGCAAATTGACTTTTTAAAGCACATGAACGAAGAAGGTGAGACATTTAAGGACAATACCCTCTATAGGTCTGTCGTTGGGTCCCTTCTATATATAGCCAACTGGACTAGGCCAGACATCCTACTAGCGGTCAACCTCTTGTCTAGACACGTCAGTGATCCAAAAATGTACCACTGGGAAGGTGTAAAACGCGTGCTCAGATATCTAAAATATAGCATGGATGCTTACCTAAGCCTAGAGCCAGCGAACTCCAAAAGGCACATATTAACCTGCTATGCCGATGCTGACTGGGCAGGTGACACAAAGAGCAGGAAAAGCACATCTGGCTATGTATTCCTCATCAACGGCTGCCCAGTGCACTGGTACACCAGGAAACAAAACCTGGTGGCCACATCTACGGCAGAAGCAGAATACATCTGCCTCTCCAAGGTAGCCAACAACCTGACGTGGTTTGACGACCTGCTCTCCAACATCTGAACTGAACCGGCCTACCCGATAATGATACATGAGGACAACAAGGCAGCCATAGATATATCCATGGCAGACGCAGTGGGTCAGAGATCTAGACACATAGACATTAAGCACAAGCACGTCAGACAGTTAACGAACATTGGTTTTATCAAGGCCATACACTGCGAAACTGCTGAGCAAATCGCTGACATCCTGACCAAACCTTTGCAGAATAAACAGCACGCCTACCTAACTTCAAGACTAGGTGTACACACACAAAATACACACACAGGTCCAACTGTTAGGTATTTAGAGGGGGATTTGTTACATGTAAATGCCTAACATTGCCCACTGGGTGAGTAAGGGTTAACCCCATCCATCCACCCACCTAGACCCTCCCCTGATCCGCCTCCCAGGTATATAAGATGTGGTCCAGAGATCCAGACTTACTTCCAGATGTATACCTGTAATAGAAACATCTGATTAATAAAGAGATCTGATTCATTGCATTTCATGTTGGAGTCATTGGGTAAGATCCTTGGAAACATTTCACATATAGTCCAGAGGATAAATATGTGTGTGTTTATTTTGTACATCAGGTTGTATAAGTCCATCTTAATATGCTATTTCTGGTATGTGATGTTTTGTATACATACAGAGAAAGAAGCACTCTTGTGATCTTTGACTTTTACGCCTGCTGTCAAACATCAGCCATAATACTAATTACTGTTTTGAACCATATGCACAAATGGCTATTTTATATGTGAAATTATGACTGAAATATTTCTGCACCTATATTGGTTCTCACTGTCAGGAAGTTTCTCTTTAGTTTTAGGAGAAAAATTAACTTCTCTCTTTGTTCAGCTTCCATCCATTGCTTCTTGTTTTGCCTTCTGGTGCTTTGGAAAATACATTGCCTATACATTCTTTCTGGCAGCCCCTTAAAAGCCTGTTGCCTATCACACTCTTGGGCAAAGCATGTAAGCCATTTCCTCCTTTCAGTGGTCCATGAAAGTACATCTATAGTATGTAGATAATAAAGTTGAAAAAATGTGAACAACATTTTTACAGAACTATAGATACGTTGAGGCTGGGTGTGACAAGGAATGGCTGAGAGGGGCCAGACGAGGGACCCCTTGATGTGAGTGACATTGAGTTGGCCACACCCACCAAGTCACATGACCATGAAGCCACTCCCACCATCACATGACTAAGCCACACCCACAAAATAAGCCATACCCACAGAACTGGTAGTAAAAAAATTTAGAACCCATCCCTGTGCTGTAGGGCTTAGGGCATCCAAAAGAGCAGAGATGGGAGGGATTTAGGTGGATTGGGGAAACTGAAGCAAACATGAACCTGGTAGTCAGGAGAAACATATAAGGTCTTGACCAGTGGTGGGTTGCTCCTGGTTCGCACTGGTTCTCAAGAACCGGTAGTAAAAATTTTTAATAGTTTGGAGAACCGGTAATAAGATTGGCTGGCCACGCCCCCGAACCAGTTCCTGGCCCAGTCGCCGTTCGCTTACCCCGCCCACTCCCAATCTATGCTGCCTCCTGAGTCCCAGCTGATGGCTAGAGGGGAAAAAAACTGTTTAAACTCTTGCCGCGGGGCTTCAAAGGGCCGCCCTACAGCTGATCAGTGTTAAAAGAAAACAAATGAGTAGACCGGTGCCTGCAAAAATAGAAAAACCAGCCCCTTTCAGTTTCAGCATAGGTTAATTAGCACAAGTTGATTAGATCGGCCTCCCGACTCTCAGCTGATTTGCTCTCAGCTGTTTTGCGCAGGGCTCAGTCTGTTGCTAGCTGCAAAGAGTGCTGGAGCAGATTCTTTTCCCCCTAGCTATGCTGAAAAAACAAAACTGAAAGTAAAGCAGGTTCTTTGCTGCAACGTGACAAAATGAGGCAGAGAGAGATTTCATTCTTTATCTTAATATCTTTATATTTGTTTGGGGTTGGCTTTCTTCCCTTTCATCTTTTTTATTGTACAGCAATCTTTCTCCTCAAACCTACCACCTCTCTCTTTTCTTTCCTTCTTACTTTCTCTTCCCCCTCTTCTCCTCCTCCCTACTTCCTCTTCCTTTCTCCTTCTCCTCCTCTCTTCCTCCCTCTCTTACCCTCACTCCTACTCTAATTTCCCTTCCCTTCCTTCCTCCCTTCTCTTCCTTCCCTCTCTCTCCTTCCTTCTTCCATCTCTCTTCTCCTTCCTTCATCCCTCTCTATTGCTGTATCCTTTTGTGCATATGGACTACTCAGAGGGCTGAAAAAGTTATTTTTGACTGGTCCTCGCACTTTTGACCAGTCCTTGAATTTACGACTGTCCTCACATTTTACGTTTTTTGCCCTATCTTATCACCATGGTGAAGAGAAGCAGTTGTGAAATGAGTGACATGGTTGTTAAGAATGCTGCACAGGCATAAATGTGAGGATGGTCAGAAGTGTGAGGACCAGTCAAAAGTGCAAGAACCTCTCAGAAATGACTTTTTTCAGCCCTCTGAATAGTCCCTATACACATAGCCATGGCCACCCGGTCACATGACCAGCTAGCCACGCCCACCCAGTAACATGACCTCCAAGCCACGCCCACAAAGAAGCCATGCCCACAGAACCGGTAGTAAAATATTTAGAACCCACCTCTGATCTTGACCTAATGACAGCATTGCCCTTTCCTAATAACTACAATTCAGAGTACTGAAAGTGTAGTCAGTAAGCAGTGCAGTTCAGTGACATTTTGCCTAATGAACACATTGCTTAGCACAGAAATTTCAGTCCAAATTGCCATTATAAGTCAAGGACTACCTGTAGTGCCATAATTTGCTGTGGTAAGAGGCCTTTATAACTATCCTTATTGATTTCTTGTCTGTAAAAGAAATCTTAAGAGGTTTTTGTTTCTCTCTTTGCTCTGAAAAATGTTTTAATCCATGCTTTTCTATTTTCATTTTTCTACTTCTCAGTTTATGATTGAACTCTATGTATGCCTTAAAACTATTTGTTACTAAAGCAGGAAGCCTTAAAATTACACCTAATTTTATTTTTTTGTTTTCTTTGTCTTACATGAACTCTGTATGTTCCATTAAAATAAATTCTCTGCTTACTCTGCCTTTCTCTAAATTAGCCATTTAGAGCCATTTCTCTCATTGAATTGAATGCATTAGATTCACCAAATACTGTTAATGGCTTAAGATCTCGGCATTAGCCTGCAAAGTGTTCACTTTGAAATTATTGAACATGAAACGGTTATTTGGTTTGCATTCTAATAGACTGAAATCTGTTCCATAAGTTATTATTGATTATCAATTATAGTTTAATTTTGGAGGCTTTCTATTGTGTTTAGCTCAATGGAATTACTCTGTGGGAAGCCTCATTTGTTCATTTAAAAAATGCTTCCAAATCATTTCTCTAGTGAAAAAACTGTATTCTGGCTGAAAGAGTTGGCATGCTAGTTTTCATTGACTGTGTTTCTTGGAAAACACATTGACTGTGTTTGACTATATTTCTTGGAAAACCCATGTTTTTCTTATCTGCTATAAAGCTGTAGGACAGGAGGATATATAGTATGTGCAGTAACCCTGCACATAATATTGTCAATTGAGGAGCATAAAGTCTTTTATAAATTTCATACCTTCAGGAGACTTTAGCAACTTTATATGTGTGAGGTTTACTGAATGAGGATTGCTTTTACAGAAGTTTGTTTTTAAAAACTTCCTTGTCAAATGCTTAGCGAGAAAAGGAAAAATTCCTTGTAGAGTGACCACTGCTTACCAAGAAAAGGAAAACTGGACTGTAGGAAAACCCAATTTTATCTATCCAGGACAGTCTCCCATTCTTTCTGATCTACAGGCCATCTTAAGCCCATGAATCTCTGAATGGAAGCTAACCAATACTTAGAATGAAGCAAAATATATTTAATGTAGCAAAGAATGTGACCAACAAAAGTAAGTAGAGCACAATGCTTACAGATGGTTAGTGAAAGTTGATCAAAAGATGTTAAGGAACAAGAAACTCTGTCCTCTTCCTTTTTGGATACAACAGCCTAATTTGGACTATTAGAAATTAAATGGCCATTCTGTCTTATATTTTCATTGTTTTCTGTGATCACAAAAGTTTAGTCTTAAATATATTACAGTTTAGTTTTTAATATATTTATTATTAAATATAATAAATTATATTACATATTATATCTTAAATATATTACATATGTTCTACACATACTGATTCTTTGAATTATTATTATTTTTTTTGGACTAAGCCCCACAGATTTTTGTCTTTCTTGACATCACTTCTTTAATTAGGAAAAAAAAGTCAAGTTGTTCAGACTTGTGATTTTTTAAATTTATTATTATATCCTCACCAGCTGGTCATTTTGTGTGACCTCGTGTCACCAAGTGAAGAGTTATCCAGAATTCCTGAAATATATTGGCCATCCTTGATCATATGACTCTTTTGCACTGTTCTATGCTGATTAACAGTCTGGCTTTTCTTTGTTTTGAACATAATCTGTGTAATTTAACACAGATTATTTAACTCTCTTATTAGCATATTCATCTAATGATATCAAATATATATATTTTAAATTAGCAGATTCTGGCAATGGTGATAGAAGAAGAAGATATTTCCTAAAGCAATGCAAAAGGCTTTGATTTTAAGCCATCCAAACCTCAAAGGGTTTTTAAAGCGTTTTGAGTTTGAATCGAGACATGCTCTTTTGTTTCACTCTTGGAATATATTTTAGCTAGTTGATGACGTGTTGCTTTGAGCCTTCATGTGCTACAGCTAAGCTCTTTGTCACTTCTGATGGGGTTGCCTTTTTCAAATATTGTTTTCCAGTTTAGCCAGCACAACACAGCACAGGGAACCATCTATGTCCTTGCAGGTATGGTTTTATAATTGAATGAGATGATGTATAGTGGAGTAATGGGAGGAAAGAATCATTGAAGTACATGGCCAGACTTAGAGGACTGTTCTCACTTGCACGTCTTTCTGAAAAAAATATTGGTGTTTTTAAACATATTTTTGTTATGCGGATTTTGGATTTTGCAGTTTGTAATATATTTTATTTTGCAAAGAGTCTGTATTTTTGTGCATGTAGGTATATGTGTATGCAAGCACACACACATGCATTACTATGTTTTGCAAACTAATATGAATAGTGCTTAGATTGCATAAATGTAAATATTTCCAATGCAGTCTTGTTTAATGTTGGAAATGAAAAGCAATCTGTCTATAATCTTTCTAACTTTTCATTTTATGTGAGTGGTTAGTCAATTTATATATTTTCTTCACCAGATGTTTTATATATTTTAATAGTTAAACAAAACTCATAAAATATATTTTTCTAAGGCATTTTTTATTCTTAAACAAAAAGACACCTCAAACAGGAAATGATTTTCTGTTCTTCGCTTTACTAAAATTTATAGAAGAATCAACTCCAGTGAGACAACAATAATTATGTGATATAATAACAATACAAGATCACAGTCTGTGTAATTACAACAAAAATCAATCTATAAGTATAGAATCCATGGAAAAATAATGAATATACCCTTTATTAAAATATAAAATATTACAAATATGTGCAAATTGTGGGCAAGAACATCCATGGGGTAAAATGAGCTGCTTGTTTTTTATATTTTTGACCATTCATTATGGTGGTTAAATTGTACACAGTAAACTTACTTAGCCATATATTACCCTATACTTAGCCTTCTGGCATAAGCAAAATTATCTCTTTAAAATGTAAAACCCAACAGTCAAAAGAAATACAAATACAAATACAAATACAAAAATATTAATTGTATGTGTGTATTGCATCTCATAGGTTTAGGTTTAGGTTTAGGTTTAGGTTTAGGTTTAGGTTTAGGTTTAGGTTTAGGTTTAGGTTTATTTGGATTTATATACCGCCCTTCTCCCGAAGGACTCAGGGCGGTGAACAGCCAAAGATAAAACACATATAATATAAAATTTAAAAACAATTTAAAACATATTAAACAAATTTGGCCCATACTAATTAAAACACCCCTTTTTTAAAAAAGCAAATTAAAATTAAGCAATTAAAAAGAGTTAGGCCAGCCCAGCTTGTTGGAATAAAAAAGTCTTGAGGGCATGGCGGAAAGTGCATAAATCCAGGATCCTCCGTATCTCCAGAGGGAGCTCATTCCAAAGGGCAGATGCCCCCACAGAGAAGGCTCTCCCCCTGGGGGACGCCAGTCAACACTGTTTGATCAACAGCACCCTGAGGAGTCCCTCTCTGTGGGAGCGTACTGGCCGGTGAGAGGCTACCAGTGGCAGAAGGCGGTTTCGTAGGTACCCAGGTCCTAAGCCATGGAGCGCTCTAAAGGTGGTAACCAATACCTTGAAGAGCACCTGGAAGACCACCGGGAGCCAGTGCAGCTCGTGCAGGAGAGGTGTTACATGGGAGCGCCATGTCGCTCCCATAACCACCCACGCGGCCGCATTCTGGACCAGTTGGAGCCTCCGGGTGCTCCTCAGGGGAGCCCCATGTAGAGAGCATTACAGTAGTCCAGGCGAGAAGTGACGAGGGCATGAGTGACCATGCATAAGGAGTCCCGATCCAGAAAGGGACGCAACTGGCAAATTAGGCGAACCTGATAGAAAGTCCTCCTGGACACAGCCGTCAGATGTTCTTCTAAAGACAGCTGTGTAACCAGAAGCACACCCAAGTTGCGAGCCCTCTCCATGGGGGCCAACCACTTGCCCCCAATAGTCAGTGATGGCACCAACTGGCTATATCGGGATGCCAGAAACCACAGCCACTCGGTCTTGGATGGGTTGACCTTGAGTCTGTTTCTCCCCATCCAGATCTGCACGGCCTCCAGGCACCGGGACATCACTTCAAGGGCATCATGGGGGGGGGTCTGGGGTGGAGATGTACAGCTGAGGGTCATCAGTGTACTGGTGGTACTTCATCCCGAAACCATGGATGATTTCACCCAGCGGCTTCACATAAATGTTGAACAGAAGGGGTGAGAGGACCGACCCTTGTGGCACCCCGCACACAAGGCGCCTCGAGGTTGACCTCTGCCCCCCTGCCAACACAGACCGGTCAGAGAGAAAGGAGGAGAACCACCGCAACACAGTGCCCCCTACCCCCAACTCTTCCAACCGGCGCAGCATGATACCATGGTCGATGGTATCAAAAGCCACTGAGAAGTCTAATAGGACCAGGACAGAGGAACAGCCCCTGTCCTGAGCCCTCCAGAGATCATCAACCAATGCGACCAATGCCGTTTCCGTGCTGTACCCAGGTCTGAAGCCCGACTGGAACGGATCTAGATAAAACGTTTCATCCAGGTACTGGGGAAGTTGTCGTGCCACCATACTCTCAACGACCTTCACCACAAAGCGAAGGTTGGAGACTGGACGATAATTTACTAACAGTGCTGGGTCTAGGGATGGCTTCTTAAGGAGAGGCCTCACCACCGCCTCTTTCAAGGCAGCGGGAAAGTCACCCTCATTCAGTGAAGCATTAATAATCCCCTGGAGCCAGCCTCGTGTAACCTCCCGAGAAGCCAACACCAACCAGGAGGGACACGGGTCCAATAAACATGTGGCTGCACTAAGTCTACCCAGAATCCTGTCCATGTCTCCGGGAGTCACAGGGTCAAACTCCTCCCATATAACATTCTCAAGACCTGCCTCCATCACCCCTCCCAAATCTACCCAGTCAGAGTCCAAGTCTTCCCGAATTTGAGCGATTTTGTCATACAGATACTGCACAAAGTCCTCGGTCCTACCCTCCAAGGGGTCCTCCTGCGCTCCCAGATGGAGCAGGGAGCAGGTCACCCTAAACAGGGTGGCCGGGCAGTTATCTGATGATGCAATAAGAGTGGAAAAAGATGTTAAAATTTGCCGCTTTTATCGCCACTAGGTAGATCTTAATATGAGACCTCACCAGTGTTTGATCGGATTCGGAAAGGCTGGCCCTCCAACCGCTCTCCAGGCATCTTTTCCGGCGCTTCATCTCCCTCAGCTCCTCAGTAAACCAGGGAGCCAAGTGGGATTGACACTGGGTCAGAGGCCACAAAGGCACGACCCGATCCAAAGTTCCAGCGGCCGCCCTATCCCAGGCGGCCACCAGTTCTTCAGTCGAGTCATGAGCCAGAGCCTCAGGGAATGGCCCAAGCTCCGTCTGGAACCTATCCAGTTCCATCAGGTGCCTGGGGCGGAACCATCTCATCGGTTCTGCCTCCCTGCGGCGGGGTGTAGTGGTTCGAAGGTCAAAGTGAAGGAGAGAGTGATCCGACCATGACAAGGGCTCAATCACTATATCCCCTATATTGGGATCACTCAGCCACTGACCAGAGACAAAAACCAAGTCCAGAGTGTTTCCCCCTTTGTGAGTAGGGCCATGAACTAACTGGGTCATGTCCATAGCTGTCATGGAAGCCATGAACTCCCGAGCTGTCTCAGACGTTTCACCGACGGATGGCAGGTTAAAATCCCCCATGACCATAAGCCTGGGGGTGTCAACCGCCACCCCGGCTATAACATTGAGCAGTTCGGGCAGGGCCACTGCCATGTAGCAGGGGGCCAGGTATGTAATCAGCAAGCCCATCTGTACCCCATGACCCCACTTCACAAGGAGGGACTCACATCTGGCAATCTGAGGAACAGTAGCCTCCCTCAGACTAAGACCTTCTTTTATAACAACTGCCACTCCCCCACCCTTACCCTGTGACCTTGGCTGATGAAATGCGCAGAAACCAGGTGGACACATTTCAATGAGGGGGATCCCCCTTCCTGGCCCAACCAGGTCTCTGTGATACCCGCCAGGTCCGCTCCCCCCTCCTGAACAAGATCACAAATGAGGGGGGCTTTGTTTACCACGGACCTGGCGTTGCATAACATCAGCCGAAGGCCCGGGCCCTGAGGATCTATGCAACCCGGGGAACGAGAAGAGCATTGGAACATAGAACCTGTATGAAGAATGTGTTGATATCAGATAATGTATTTTAATGTTCAGAATGGGATTTCTGGGAAATATGTAATCTATTCCAGAATATACAATTAAGCATGATTTTTTTCTAGATCAGAAATCAGGATCCCATTGTCTTAGTAATATTGATGCAATCATGTTGCGGTGGGAATAATACACCAATAGACATTACAGGTAGTCCTCGAGTTATGACCACAATTGAGCCCAAAACTTATGTTGTTTTATGACCTTTCTTACCACAATTGTTAAGTGAATCATTGCAGTTGTTAAGTTAGTAACACAGTGAGTCTGGCTTCCCCATTGACTTTGCCTGTCAAAAGGACACAAAAAGGGATGACATGATCCTGGGACACTGCAACCATCGTAAGTATGAACCAGTTGCCAAGCATCGAATTTTGATTATGTGACCATGGAAATGCTGCAATGGTCTTAAGATTCAAGACTAAATAATTCCGGTATGTCATAGATAGAAAGAAAATGGAATTCAGACAATGTCAGAAAGCAATAGTTTCTTGGTGGTTGAAAATAAAATAACATGTTTAAAAATGAAGCATTTGATCGCATTGAGGAAGAGAGTCTATAGTTGCAATTTCTGCTACAAGCAATAAATCAACGCTCAGTTGATTTATCTTAAAAAAAAAGTGGACCCTGCACTTGTGAAAAAAAATGCTAGGAAGAATTTCGATTGGAAGTGATTCCACCATAATTAACATCATAAATTAAGTAAAATATGAGTAAAAATTGCACAATACTGTAGAAAATATACAGCATATTATATTTACAATAATCATAATACCAATAGTTATAAAAGTATGAAATAGTCCACCTATCAAAATACTCTTGTCAGTGGGCTAATAAGATTTTTAATGGTGTAACTCTACCATCTAATTTTTCCAATCATCACAAATTATAACTATGCTTTGGGTTGGAATTTACAGAATTGTAACACTAGCCATATCAATGGAACCTAACATGGAAATATTTTACATTGATATGTGGCTCTGTGACTGAGCAATTTAACCTTTGACCAATTCATTCTTGGATTCCTCTGATACTAGAAATATGGGTATAAGATAAGTCCCAAATTTTAGTGATTTTTGCTCCTGAATCTGGCTGCAATTGGGGGTATTTTTTTAAAAAAATTTGGAGATAGGTAACTCATCTCCAAAATGAAATCAGTGCCAATTTGGAAAGCCTTGTCTGGCTTTGAAAGACAAAATTGTTATCCTTCCTATTGTAACAGAGGTTTTTTTTTTTTTGCAGGGACGTGTATTTCAAACATGCATTGCCTGGCACAGCTGTGGTATTTTTGACAGTCATAGACTCTCTGCCCTCCTTTTGGATAAAGAAAAAGTAAATGTATCTTCCAAAAAGAAACCACCAGATGTGAAGCTGAAGAAACAATCAATTCTTTGAACAAAGAATTCATACCTTTTCTGAGCCTTTGAGTGATGTCTCAGTAATCCTAGTCCAAAAAAGTGGGTAGGATCAGGAAGAAAAATTGCTAGATATAAAAAAAAATACAGAAAGTGGAAAAAAACCCTTTCATTTGATTTAACTTAAAAGAACAAAATACAATTACTTTCATGTACACAAAAAAATAAAGACTGATACATTTAGAGGGGTTTAAGATATGTATTTAAAGATTAGGTACATCATCTGTGGCCCTGGCTGAACGAGTCAAAATTACATACTCTCTTTCCCAAAATTCTTACTAGAATCACTATTAAAAATATTGTTTAATATTTACAGTTTTTCTTTTAAATTGAGGGTATTTTACATTTGGACAGAACCTATGAGAAAATGAAGATCTTCAAAGTCTCCTCCAATTTTCTTATTCAGTTATTCTGAGCATTTTTTTCTGCACAGAGAAAAATTTAAAAGGGGACCAAAATATGTATGAAAATAAAGTATTTAATATTAACTTTGCAAATTTTCAGAGGAAGAGAAAGAGGAAAAACTGTCTCAAATTAAGATTAAGGTTAGCCTTAGCCTTTGATGCCATTCTGAATAATAAAAGCTGAGCTTTATTAACATTTTAAACATTGAATTATTGGTTTAAAAGATTTTACAGATAACTTTGAAACTTGCATTCATATTCTATTTTGTTTATGCATATGTGGCTATATAATAAGCCATAGATTATATGATTTACTAAGTTTGGAAGTCTTGTATGGGAGTACAGATACCAAGTTTGGCATCAAAATTAGAATTAATAATATGTTTCTCAAAATTGTTCCCATGTACTCTTATTTTTGAGATAGGCAAGCCGTGATATTTAAACAAGTATTTTGAGTTTTTGTAATATTAAAATATATGCTTATCTCACAATAGAAAAGCTATTTTCTATTTTCTCACCTATTTAATCAAGAAAAAAACACTTTGAAAAGTACGAAAAAGATAATGATTACTATGTTAATAGTAAGGTTCATGACAAAAGCAAATCTCTGTATAATCATTTGAAACAAATATAATCTACATTAGCAGACCAGAATTGTTAGCTGAAAGGCTTCAGTTTCAAATGGTTGAACTTAGTTTGATACACTGATGCATGAGTCAGGAGGAACAATAGTAACAAAGTTCTGGAGCTGTCACTCTCAGATAGTTAAATGAGATAAAATGTTTGGCTACAATTCTCATAGAATTAAAAATTAAAACAACTTTTCACTCAGTGACAATTCTAGAACTTTGTACTATAATTAATGAATTGTGACCTGTTGAGAATTCATCAATATGCTAATTGAAAAGTCCACTGGTTTACAGATTTGTAATGGAACATTTGGATGATCCTGGGAACGTTGCCTAGGAAACAATCAGACAAGACGGCAGGATCCCCTAGTGGCTTAACAGTCAGAGAAAGAAATTTAGGAAGGATCCGCCTTAATGCATTAAGCAGTTAATAGCAAGATTCTGTTAATGTAGCCTTACAAAAAAGTAGAATTAGTTCATGTGTTTCCTGCCTGCTTTACCCAGTAGGGCTGACAATATTAAGATAATTTTACTTATAGTGTAGTTGAAAACTTAATGAGTATCCTAAGGGAACAGTCTTCTGTAAAATCATTTCAGAATATCACATTGCTCGGTATGATATATAGATTTCCTGAAGAGATGCACTACATAGGTGCTTACATTTAGAACTCTTGAGAAATGCTGATACAATCAAAAATTCATGAAAATGAATTTGTAATTTAAGGGAAAATTATATATATACAGTATATATATTGCTTAAGGCATTGTAAACCGCCCTGAGTCTCCGGAGAAGGGCGGCATATAAATTAAAGAAAAAAAATATCTATATAACGCTTCCTGTTTTACCTGATAATTTGTGTGTCTATGAATACTGGTAATGATCTTAAGGTAAATACCATATGCATAATACCATAGATAAAAGCAAAAAATAGCAGTATTTCTAAGGATCTCCAATAAACAGTTGATGAGATTCTGTCAGAAGAATGAACAAGCTGCAAAGTTGCAAAGATTAAAAATGAAATTGTCCTATAAAACTGACCAAAGTTCTACAAAATTCTAAAAATCTGGGTTTAGCTATCAGACCCACACCCTCTAATAATGTTTCTCTTAAGCCCGTGAGAACTTTTTGGCTCATATTTGCTACATTTGTCACTCCAGTAATACTTCGAGTCCAGGAAAACCCCCAAGTCATAGACCTGCTCATTCAAGAGGAGTCAGATGGGAGCTTCCAGAGAACCAGATAGTGCCTTGATGTTCAGTTTCCCTAGGATTAAGCTCAGCTTGATTCATTCTATCCAATCTAGGTCAACTCCAAGAACTGGTTCAGGACATTTTTTAAATTTCCTTCTGAAGTAGAGATATACAACTCAGTGCCTGCCTATTGATGATATCTCATCACAAATAACTTCTCCCAGAAGCTTTATATAGATAGATATAGAAAGAGGACCGAGTTCTTGGTACCTTTTAAAGGAGTGTCATAGGGCTTAGTCATTCATACACCATCTCTATTGGTTGAATTGCCAACTCAGCTAGAATTAGAATCATTGCAGTACAATACAGTACAGGAGATGGCCTTGATGAAGGAAATCAACATTACAAAAACACCAGGTTCATCCTAAAAGGGATGAGTGAATAAGAACAAAATTCAAGATTGCCCTGTTTTCAATTTTCTGTTACTATGCTCTTTAACACAGAGTTTGTGGTATCTGATTATACCTACTTTAAAAGACTGACGAACACCTCCAGCTCCCAGAAGGTTATCATGGTTGATGGGATAAGAAGCGATTGAGAAGTATACAGTAAGAACAATAGATTCCCACCATCAAGAATGACCAATGCAGTTATCTAGCACACTAACAAAACTATTTGCTTCATTAATATTCTGATTTTTAATGGCTCAAATAAATCATTTATCCAATTCTGCCTTAATTGTCTTATTTCTACCTAGTCCAACCAATTATTGTTTTTTATTATCCTGAGCTGCATTATCTTTAACTCTGGGATCCTTTAGCTCTGAACCTGCAAATGTTAGAACTTCTTGTTACTACTAGCATGGGCAATTCAATGAGTTATAGCCTGTGCTACTTTCAATATTCCCCCTCATATGGCTCTTCTCTAATTCCCACATTAACATAGAGATAAACTAAAATATGCCACAAAATGTCACTTAAAAAAGCTAATTTAACTGCAATATTTATGCACATATACGTACACACTTCTAATTAATTAATGTTCTTCCTGCATCTCTATTATTATATTATTTTAAGAGAATAGGACTGACACACCTCTGGACTGACACACATACACATTTGCTTCCAATATCATGATAAATTAATACTGGTTAACTAAATAACTACTGGTATAACATGCCATTCCCAACTTTTTTCAATGAAATGATAATAATAATAATAATAATAATAATAATAATAATAATAATAATAATAATAATAGTAGTAGTAGTAGTAGTAGTAGTAGTAGTAGTAGTATTTAAAACTTCAGCAGCGAGCTGAAAATTGGAAATACAAAGCTCTGCATGGCCAATACTTGAAAAGTATTGAAGGCAAAGCTGACCAGAAACTAACTTGGAACTGGTTAAGATCAGGAGTACTGAAAAAAGAAACAGAAAGCTTTATTTTGGCAGCGCAAGAACAAGCCCTAGCCACAAACTGTATGAAGGCAAAAATTCAACATGTTACCACCAACAGCAAATGCCGCCTCTGCAATGAAAAAGAGGAGACAGTTGACCACCTGATCAGTGGGTGCAGCAAAATTTCACAAACTGACTACCTACAACGCCATGACCGTGTTGCTAAAATCATTCACTGGAAATTGTGCCAGAAGTTTGGATTTGAGTACAGCAAAAACCACTAGGAACATCAGGTTGAGAAAGTTTTAGAGAATGAGAAACTCAAGATCTTGTGGGACTTTAGGATTCAGACTGACAGGCACTTCGTCCACAACACACCTGACATAACAATAGTTGAAAAGAAAAAAGTATGGTTCATTGACATTGCAATACCTGGTGATGCACGAATTGAAGATAAGCAGCAAGAAAAAATCACAAAGTACCGGGACTTACAAATTGAAGTTGAGCGACTGTGGAAAAAGAAATCGTGTGTTGTCCCGATTGTAATTGGAGCCCTCGGAGCAATACCCAAAGGGCTATCCCGCTATTTAGAAATTCTAAATTTGCCGGACTTGAACATTTTGACTCTACAAAAAACCACCTTACTCGGAACAGCTTACATCCTCCGACGATACCTTAACAGTTCTTAGGTCCTTGGTTAGGACTCGAGCTGCTGAGCTATTAACCAGCCTCAAAGGCTGTGAATCTCACTAAAGATTAACCAATAAATAATAGTAGTAGTAGTAGTAGTAGTAGTAGTAGTAGTAGTAGTAGTAGTAGTAATATTTAAAACTTGGACCAGAAAACACGCAAACTTTTGAATATGTACCATGCTTTACATCCACGAAGTGACATCGACAGGTTGTACCTGCCAAGGAAAATAGTGTCACTGCGTTCTTTTATTTACCAGCTGAGCTAATTATTTCTGGACTATCAGACTTTCTGTACCTTGCCAAGAATTGTTATCAAAAGCTACTACGCATGTCCATCCACCCACATTCCTTCACACACTCTTTCCTTTGTTCTCTTGTCACGGGTGCCGGTTGTTACATTTCAAAATGTAACAATTATCTTTCTTAGTTAGTGAGGTGTTTTATTTTCTTTACAACAAATAAATAAGTTTTATTAGAAAATACTTCTTCGGGTTTTCTTTTCAGAATATTGCAACTTGGAGAAAGCCACGATCCATTCTCTAATCAGGGTGATTTGTCCCAGAGCCAATTATGGGATTAATCAATGCCCTGACATCTGGTAGCAGAGGATGGTTGATTTATGGCTTATTTCCTTGTTTGTTATTTCTGATAAGAGCGCATAGGCAATTAGTTTTTAGCTACTGAGGTACGCTAATTATTTTTGCTAAGATGCCGAAGAAGAAGTAAAACAAATAAAGAATGCATTTTGCCGAAAATATAGATATCTCTGCTCTCACTAATGAAGAAGCGAAAAGAATTCTACAAAGGCTTCAGGAGGAAAATATCAGAAGAGCTGCTTTTGAAGGCGAAGCACTACGACTGAGGTCAGTAATTCCCCCTTCTAATTATGCAAGCTCTCAAACTGTCTCCCCAGAACCTTCTGAATTTGTAACGCTTGATGCAGAGCCAGATTTTCCACAAACGGCAAAGTTTTTTCACTCCCGTATAGACAGAGAAATAATTTACTATCCTCCTCAAAACTCTGAGCGTGAGATGGCCATCAAATCCTATCATGAGCATGTAAAATATTATGAAAATGAACTGTCTCGATTTAAGAGAGCTTTGTTTATGCTGGAACAAGAAAAGGCAGAGCCCCGTGACTTAAGTTTTTCAAAAAGCGCCATCTTGCCTTCTTCCTCAGACATACCCCCTGGTGGATTTTGTGTCAGGCCAATCAGATCAGACAGCAGTGCACACGTCACATGTCTTACATAATCATAATCACTCCTACTCTAAAGCATACAATGCCACGTATGCAAAGCTGCCCGAAGTTAAACGTGCAGCACCACCTGCTGGCGAAAGTAATTTACTACAGGAAGCTGAAAGAGAAAGGAGCTTAGATCAGCATTTTAAATTACTACAGCAGACCCTGGCAAACCTGTCTCTAACTCATTCAGAGATTCAAGTTGAAATGCCACAAGTGTCTCCATGGGCCCAAACTCCAACATCCCCTGGTGGAATGGATGGAACACAACCACACTTAGTGCAGCAAAGGCAAATGACTGCATCCCCAGCAGGTCATGCCAATATTGCAGCTCAAGCACAAATGGCAACTGGAATACAGCAGATTCCAATCCCACAGCAGCTACAAATGGCTGCGTATATCCCCCAGCCACAAGTGCAAATAGGGCCAGCTCCTGGTCCACCTCTAATGGCACAACCAAGACCATTTTTAGGTCCACAACAGGCACAGCAAATACCACAGGCATTTCTGCTAGCACAGCCAGTGTACCAAATGCAGGCTCCCTACCAGGCATTTTCTGTCTCTCCACTAACTGGTGAGTCAAAACTAAAAATGTCAGGACATAATTATAAAGCCTGGGTCAGTGAGATTATACTATTACTTCTTAGAGAAGGCACTCACTGTATGGTTTTTAACCCTCCTGCACAACCTTGGACTTTTGCAATAAGAGATTTAGAGATAAGAGCTCGCACTACATTATTGATGTCCATGGATACTGAACTGCAGGTCACTTTTCCACCAAATACAACAGCCCGACAAATTTGGGCTCAGCTGGAAAATTGCTACAGGCCTGTCTCAATTGAATCTTCATGTTTACTCATGTCTGAACTCCACGGTTCGAGATTGAAACCTGGTGAACAAATTGGAGGGCATTTGACCAAACTGAAAGGACTGAGAACAGAATTGAGAGAAAGAGGCCATAACATTGAAGATATTCAAATGATCAGCATCATTATTAACTCTTTGAACTATGAATGGAAAGATGCTGTTACAAAGATTAACCAAGTCCCAATTGCTCAACGCACAGTGGACAATGTCTGTAGACTTTTAATTGAAGAAGAGGCATTCATGTTAGCCACGCCACATTTGAGAGGACCACCCGCATCAAGAGCTCCAGCTAGGCGCCCCTTCCGAGGAAGGACCTACGCTCCAAGGATGCCAAGATGCAACACCTGCAATCGTGTGGGACATGCCACCCGGGATTGTCCCCAACAAGTTCCAGCTCCCGTCACGTACCAGCCCAGAGGAACAGACTCCAGAGGCAGAGGCAGAGACGGAAGACAAGGTCGTCGTGGTCCCCGGCGTGATCCACAAACTCCACTCGCCACATTGGTTTTAACCAATGATCCACAACCTCAACCAGAGTACGACAGACGACTCCTGTGGACTTTGGACAGTGGTGCAGCATTGCATGTTACCTACAGAAAGGAACTTTTCACAGAGATGCACGAGCCTGAACCAGAACTACGTGAACTTTATTCTTTTTCAAATCATCCTTGTCAGGTCAAAGGAAAAGGAACTGTTTATCTTGAAGAGCTTGATGCATTTATTCCTGATGTTTATTACATACCAACAGCAACCAGTAATTTGCTTAGTCAGAGTCACTTGTCTAGAATGTTAAAATTCCAGGTTCACCACCTTGAAAAAGCAAGTTACATAGTTAAAGATGGAGATATTGTTGCTGGAACCATATTAATTGGTGGTGTTTATTACTTAAAGCCAAAGCCTAAACCGCAAACACAGGCAAGTATACAAACTCCAAAAAGGGAGAGCACAGGCCCAGAGAGAGATGCTCCAGAGAGAGATCCTGTTGCTATTCTGAAGGGTCCTAAAGCCAACAAAAATAGAATTGGTAAACAGGTTGCTCAGAGCAAGCCTGAGGTTCCGCATAAAAATGTTAATGTTGAGAATTCACTAACTGGTAAACCTTTGCATTCTAGGTGTATCCACAAATGGCATAGAAGATTGGGGCATGCCAGTTTCCGTGTTCTTAGGAAGATGCCGGAGTTCGCAAAAGGTTTGGATCTAAAGGGGTGTAAGGTGTTTTTGGATTGTGCTGTATGCAAGAAGGCCAAATCCAAAGCAGCAGCCATTCCCAAACAAGCTACACACCTGTCAACATGCATTTTTGATTTGGTTCACATTGACATAGTTGGTCCTTTCCCACCATCATTTGGTGGTAGAAAATATTTCCTAACAATTGTTGATAATTACTCTAGATATGGATATGTATATCCTATGAAAGAAAAATCAGAGACCTTTCAGATCTTTAAAGACTTTTCAGCCCTTGTTTCTACCCAACATCAAGTTCGCATCGCCAGAATCCAGAGTGATCGTGGTGCCAAATTCATGTCTCAGCGTTTCCAGGACTGGATGTGTAAGAATGGAATTATTCATCAGACTTCGGCCCCTTACACACCGGCTCGCAATGGAGTCGTAGAACGAAGACAAGGGGTACTGCAAACCATGATGCATTGTCTCCTAGAAGACGCCAACCTTGAAATGATATACTGGGGTGAAGCTATCAAGTATGCAAATTACATTGTCAACCATACTTGGAGCAGTGTAACAAATCAGACTCCTTTCTTCATGTTGTATGGCTACAAACCCGATCTTAAAAACATCCATATTTTTGGTTCATATGCTATGGTGAACATTCCCTTAGCTCAAAGAAGAAAAGGAAGTCCAGCAGCAAAGAGACTGAGATTTATGGGTATTGATGATAACTCAAAATGGAGCAAATTTATTGACTCTAAACATGTAATTGTGATTTCCCAATCTGCTAATTTTGAGGAAGATATTGACTGGTCCAGGATTCATTCCAATGATCCTGGAGTTTATTTTCCTAGAGATGATACTGCTGATGCCACGCAGATTGATGATCAAGATTCCACTAGTTCTTCTCAACCCGATGTTCCGTCTTCGCAAGCCGCAGATGCTGATGCTAGTGACGAAAGTGAGGACGAGGACGAAGCAGAAGAAGACTGGACAGTTGTTCTGAGACGTTCCAAGAGGGCCACAAAAGGAATCCCTCCACAACGATATTCTTGGCAACTGACAAAAGCACCCTTGCCTTTGATTTGCAATGTTACACTTCCACCTGATAATTTCACACAAATCAAGCAGCTCCCTGATTCAGAGCAAGACAAATGGTACGAAGCAATGCAGGTTGAAATGGACAGTCTAAAGAAACTTAAAGTATTTACGCCTGCAAAACCTCCAGCAAACAAAAAGGTCATTGGCACTCGATGGGTCTACAGAATCAAAAAGAAACCAAATGGTGAGTCATTGTACAAAGCCAGACTTGTAGTTCAGGGTTTCGCTCAACGTTATCCTGAGGACTACACAAATACTTACTCACCGACAGTCAGAACTGAGAGTGTAAAAATTGCTTTAGCAACTGCAACTATCCTTGGTTTAGAAGTTTTCCAGTTTGATGTTGACACGGCTTATCTACATGCAGACCTAGATGAAGAGATCTATGTGAGAAGTCCTCCAGGATTCCGACAGCAAGAAGGGGATACCTGGTTTCTAAACAAAAGTCTTTATGGTCTGAAACAATCTGGTTTAATGTGGTATTTATGTCTTACTGACAAACTAAATTCAATGGGCTTTATTAAATCCGAAACTGATGAGTGCGTGTTCACAAAAAGATCTAACAATGCATATGAGATAGTTCTTGTTTATGTTGATGATATTGTTTATATTGGTCCAAATAAGCAAATGAGTGAAATTTTTGCCAAAGCTTTGCAGAGATACTTCACATTGAAATCATTGGGTCATATTAGCACTTATTTAGGTGTTCAGATTAAAAAAAACACAGAAGGGGTTTAGTCTTTCACAAGAAGATAAAATTGAACAAGTTTTGCATCATTGCAACATGAAAGATGCTAACACAACAAAGACACCCATGCAAACAGATTTTCATAACTTGACACAAGAAGCAAGTCCTGAGTTTGAGGATCAAACACTTTATCGTTCAGTCATTGGGTCACTATTGTACATTAGTAGTTGGACCAGACCCGACATTGCACTTAGTGTTAATCTCTTGTCATGACACATAGGTAAGGCAAAACAGTTTCATTGGACATGTATTAAGAAATTATTGAGATACCTAAAATACACCAAACATTTGAAGTTATTGTTAGAACCAACACATACTGATTATGCAGAATTATGTTGTTATGCAGATTCTGATTGGGCAAGTGATAAGAAATCACGTAAAAGTACTTCAGGTTATATGATGTTCTTAAATGGATGTCCTGTTTATTGGCAAGTACGTAAACAGAATTTTGTTTCTTGTTCATCTACTGAAGCTGAATATGCTTGCGTTTCAGATGCATGTAATTCCCTAACTTGGTTTGATGCTTTAGTCACAGATATCTGGACACACCCGATCCAACCAATCACCATGATGGAAGACAATGAATCGGTGGTTTATATTTCTGAATCACATTTCACAGGTTTTAGGTCCAGACACATTGACATTCGTTATCAAAACATAAAACATTTAGTGAAAAAAGGTTTTGTCAAAATGCAATATGTATCTACACATGATCAAATTGCTGATATGCTCAACAAACCACTCCCAGCAGCTCAACATGAGTATCTGCATAAGAAGATGTGCCTTATTTGATGATGTACTGATATTTCGCTCAACTGGCAAAGAAGGGGAATGTCACTGCGTTCTTTTATTTACCAACTGAGCTAATTATTTCTGGACTATCAGACTTTCCGTACCTTGCCAAGAATTGTTATCAAAAGCTACTACGCATGTCCATCCACCCACATTCCTTCACACACTCTTTCCTTTGTTCTCTTGCCACGGGTGCCGGTTGCTAGAAAGCAGCTGGCCAGAATTATTTTCAAAATGTAACAATTATCTTTCTTAATTAGTGAGGTGTTTTATTTTCTTTACAACAAATAAATAAGTTTTATTAGAAAATACTTCTTCGGGTTTTCTTTTCAGAATATTGCAACTTGGAGAAAGCCACGATCCATTCTCTAATCAGGGTGATTTGTCCCAGAGCCAATTATGGGATTAATCAATGCCCTGACAAATAGGGTGCAGAGGACTATTGCAAATCCATCAAACTATAGAAGAAGAAAAATTTCAAGTGAATGATTATGTGAACCAAAATACAAAAAAATTGCTGCAGGCTGTGAAAATGGAGAACATTATAAAAACAACAGAAACAAAGACAGAATATAAGGAAAAACAGCTCTGATGACAGATTAAATAGATGGAAAACCAAAGCTTTACATGGACAGCACTTGAAAAACATTGAAGGAAAATGTGATGACAACTTTACATGGGCATGGCTTAAGATGGGAACCATCAAGAAAGAAACGGAAGGTTTAATACTCGCTGCTCAAGAACAAGCACTACAAGCTAATGCCATGAAAGCAAAGATACAAAAATCCACCGACAATCCAAACTTTGCAACAACAAAGTTGAAACTGTTTCACATTTAATATGTGAATGCAGCAAAATCGCACAAACTGATTACAAAGTTAGACACAACTGAGTTGCTAAATTAGTCCACTGGTCATTATGTAAAAAATACAACTTTTCTGTATCCAAAATGTCATGGGAACATAAAGTGGAAAAAGTTATAGAAAATGAGAAGGTGAAGATCTTGTGAGACTTTCGAATACAGACGGATCGTCACTTGGAACACAACATGCCAGATATCACAGTTGTCAAAAACCAAAATGTACAATTTATTGACATCGTGGTACCAGGAGATGCCAGAGTCGAAGAAAAAGAACTGGAAAAAATCATGAAATATCACGACCTGGCTATCGAAATTACACAGCTATGGATGAAACATGTAACAGTGATACCCATTGTCATCAGGCACTTGTTACCATGCCCAAGAATTTTATAACATACATCAGCAAATTGCAGCTTCCTGCAATAACACCAGCAGAACTGTAAAAAACTGTACTACTTGGAACATCATACATCTTAAGAAGGTACTTGGTTGATACCTAGGAAGCTGGCAGCAACCCGTAATAACCATTAGCACCAGTCAATGGTATTTGTGATGCATTTTTGAATGTTCAGATGACTGAGTCTCATATTTAATGAATAAAAATAATAATTTAATTTATTTCTAATGTTTCCGTTTCTATTATGGCAGTATGAACAATAGTTGCAAACTGTTTACCAAATGTATTTACAAGCAAAGCAGATGACTAATGCCTTTTAATTTCTATCAAAATAATGGTGTGGTATATTTTATTGTTCCCAATCACAGAGTTATACATTACTACACTGCAGTCTCAGCAGTGAAATTCTTATAACAGCAGTTCCTTCATTTGTCAGATGTGTAGTATTTGTCAGGACTGTGATGATTTTTCTTGTATTTTACACAAAAAAAATGAAGAAAGGTGATTGATCCTCTTTATTCACCACTTATTCTAAAGATGCAATTTCCTTCCTTCCTTCCTTCCTTCCTTCCTTCCTTCCTTCCTTCCTTCCTTCCTTCCTTCCTTCCTTCCTTCCTTCCTTCTTTTCCAGCTAGACCATTAGCCTCTCCAATCCATTTAACCATCTGAGTTCTCCAAGCATGGGAAGAAACAAATCAGCTGGCAGACTTATTTACACAGTAATGTGTTCTGTCTACCAGCCTGTCCTAGACTGATTGAAATAACGATATTGCCTTCCAATACTACTGGTAAGTGTGATTGACAAAGCTGCGTGATGTATGCTTCAATTTTCCAGCTTTCTATCACCCCATCTTTTGAAAAAAAAAATCAATACTATTTGAAAAGATAGTGCGTGTTCATTTTCAAATTGCTGAAATACTGGGAAGGGTAAAAGCATATTTGTCTGGCCTTAAGGCCTGGTTCTTATGTGTAGTTTTGTGAACAAAACTAGAACAAAATCAGTTTCTAATAATACAAGAATCCAGGAAAGTATACCAAACTTTTTCTGCATTTTCTTTCAAGCATTATTATTACACATCATTAAAAATGTCACAGCTTTACATAGATATTCTCTCCCAAAGAACAGGAGTCATATGCAGTCAACGGATACTTTTGAATAAAGAGCTTCAATGAACAACCTTGGTACTACAGTACCTTGAGCCTTGGTACTACAGTGGTTTAAAGCACCCTGTTATTAACACAGCTGCCTGCAATTTACTGCTGGTTCGAATCTCTCCAAGGCTCAAGGTCGACTCAGCCTTCCATCCTTTCTAAGGTAGGTTAAATGAGGACCCAGTTTGTGGGGGCAATAAGCTGACTTTGTATAAATATACAAAAGTATGAAGGCTATTGCTTAACGCACTGTAAGCCGCCCTGAGTCTCCGGAGAAGGGCGGCATATAAATCAAATTAAAAAAAAAAAACAAAAAAAAAAACAACATTTTTGACTAGGGAGGGTACTTTCTGCATTTACCATTTTAAGCCCCCAGGAGGCTTGGATATTTGACAGAGGTATATCACCAGATTGGGTAGTGACAATTTTTTTTCCAGAGGCTTAGCATAGCCTTAGTTTATTAATGAGGAAGAGGTAAAAATTATCAATTCAAATTGCCATTTTTCTATTATGGCCTCTGAGAATCACAAAAATGGTCTGGTGTGACATTGATAGCCTGTATTTACTTTAATGTAAAATTGAAATGAAACACCAAAACTGAAGCACATTATTCAATGCAAAAAGTTCAGTTGCAGTATCCTTTACAATTGGTACTATTTCTTTAGCATATTTAAAACCTATTAAATGAGACAGATTGTTGTAAATTGATGATTGGATAATAGGAGGATGGGGAAGTTAAACAATTTGGAGGATCCTTGATGACTTGAAAAGAAGCTAGAAGTAGGATTAAAGCAGCTGATTCTCCAGTTTTAATTCTAGTGGGTTTTGAAGTGAAGCTCCAGAGTTCATAGAAAGAAATAACATGATCTTCTGGAGAATGACATAATTTTGTCATTAGGTCTTCAGAGAACACTCTTGGTCAACATGAGATGCACATAATAATACATGTTAATTATTACTGAACCACAGAAATTAGACTTTAATTATATCTGCCATCTCCAATTGGACAAGGATTATATTATAAATTGAATTCAGTCTGTTTTAATGATATTCATTATTATAACTGTTTAAAGAAGGAGGTCAATGCTTACACATGACAGACTAAGCAAAATTGGAATAATTCAGAGCAGCCCTTACTGATCCTCCTTTTGAGGTTAAGAAAATGAACCAGCAGTTATCTTGTTCTAAAGCCTGTGAATGACTCAGAGAAAACCTCAGACTAGTGTTTCTCAGCCTTAATAGCTTGAAGATGTATGGCCTTCAACTCCCAGAATTCCCCAGTCAACTATGTTAGCTGGGAAATTGGGGCAATTGAAGTCTACGCATCTTCAAGTTGCTAAGATTGAAAAACACAGCCCCAGGCAATCAAGAAATTTCATTTATTGGCCTATGGAGTTACCTGCAGACTATTTGAGGGAGCTCTAATTGTAGAATAATTAGGATACAGTCTTTCTTATATGATCAGGTCCCATTTCTTGTTTCCCAGGCCAAGACGATAAGCTGAGTTTTAAAAGTCATATATGAGAAATGTCATTTGCAAGGTAGAATTTCAATTAGATGGCAGATCTTATTTTCAACAGTGATAGACTTCTGTCCCTTGCCTCAACATCTGGATTACTGTTGATAACAGTTCTATTTTTTTTATTACTGAAGATACCATCATGGCAGTTACAGAAACCATATCTAACTTGTGACCTTTTACATTCATGTTTTGAGGAAAAGTCACTGTGCACTTAAATGATAAGATTCAACTCTATCTTCCTTTCTTCAAAGAGCTCAAGAAATATGTATGATTCCCATTTCTAATTTTCTGACAAATATCAGAGGAAAGAATGATTGATCCAACTTTGCCCCAGGGGTCAGGTAAATGTGATGATTATCAGCCAATTGGCAATTGTGTAACTGTTTGTGAAATAAATTTAGATAAATTAGAAGTGCAGGGGAGGATTATGTCCCAATTCAGTTTTAGTCATCTACTGATGCCAATAGGTCTTTATCTTTCAATACAAGCACAGGGTCATGTGGGAAATGAAGACGTAAAGAAAGAAATTTATTTAAACTCCACTGAATTAAAATCTGGTTTGGCTTTATGTTAATGTATGGATCAATCTGGGTTTTACAACTGTGTTCCCATCAATGTTTACTACTACCCAGTATGACTCACTCATTTTGACAACTTCTTAGACCACTGAGAAAGCTAACCTATGGCAACACTGAGCTTGTCTGAATCTATGTGACAAATTTATTTTGCCAATGGAATGACTTGGAACGTTTGGCATTCAAACGTTCATTCTTGATAAGAGTGAAAGAGGAGAGTGCTAAAGTTGGCTTGAAAGTCTATATTTTTTTTAAAAAAAGGATTATGGCATCCGGTCCCATCATTTCCTAGCAAATGGAAGGGGAAGAAATGGAAGCAGAGATAGATTTTATTTTCTTGGGCTCTAAGATCAAGAAATTAAAAGAGACTTGTAAAAAGAGCCCTTGTGACTAAGTGGCTAGAATGCAGTATTGCAGGCAAAATCTGCCTATGGCCTAGAGTTCGATCCTGACGTGGCTCAAGGTTGACTCAGCTTTCCATCCTTCAGAGGTCAATAAAACAAGGACCCAGATTGTTTTGAGCAATATGCTGACATTGTAAGCTGCTCAGTGAGTGCTGTAAAGCATTATGGGGTGGTATATAAGTCTAAGTGCTATTGTTATTGTTCCTTGGGAGCCTACACCAGTGGTGAGTTGCCCCCAGTTCAGACCAGTTCACAAGAACCAGTAGTAAAACCAGTGGGACGCTCTGCCCACTGACCTGGACATCATCATAGGTGATCTGCACATGCGCAGAAGAGTGTGCGTGTGGGTGCGATGCGAACCAGTAAAGGTAAGTACAACCCACCCCTGGCCTACACAGTATATTAAAAAGCAGACATTAACTTGATGACAACGGTATGTATAGTCAAGGCTATAGTTTTCCTAATAGTAGTGAATGGTTATGAGAGTTGGACCATAAGGAAGACTGAGTGTCAAAGAATTGATGCTTTCACATTGTGGTGCTGGACAAGACTCTTGAGAGAGATTAAATCAGTCAATCCTAAAAGAAATCAACCTTGACTGTTCTTTGGAAGGACAGATACTGAAGCTGAAGCTCAAATACTTTGCCATCAAATGAGAAAAGGTACTCATTGGAAAAGACCATGATGTTGGGAAAGACTGAAGGCAACAGGAGGAGATGGAAGAGGATGAGATGGTTAGATAGTGTCATTGATGCAATGAACTTGAATTTGTGCAAACTCCAGGAGACAGTGGAGGTCAGGGATGGGGACTGGCGTTCTATGGTCCATGGGGTCCAAGACTCAGACATAACATAGAGACTGAACAACAAAATTAATGCCTTTACTATCAGTCCGGCACACTATAAATATGACTTTAGTTTAGTTCAATATAGCTGAATATGCTGCAATGAATGTCATAAAATGTGAGAAATATATTTCTGTAATGTGCCAATTGTTTTGTGCAGATGCTGACATCATGCCAATATGTTGAATATAGAAGCCAATTTTGTGGAACAAACTGACTTTAAAAAAGGTCACATTGTTTATCATGTTACAAATACTATACTAAGTAGATTGTTAATGCATTTGTGTTCTAATAAACAAGTATTTATGTGAGTTGTTGAGGTTACTAATGGAAGTTTTAACAGAATCCACATATCAGGGTTTCATAACAAAAGTTATTATAATTGTGAATGTAATGTCATTGTAGTGTCAAGGCATTTTTTTGAGGGTGTGATTTCAATTTAAATTTGGTACTTTGCAACTGTTTATCTGGAAAAGATTTGTGTTTAACTAAGAGCCACCTGTTCAGAATCCTGTCTTCTCCATTAATAGAGTATCAAATCAGTTCACAATCACCCAGCATATAAATAATGATGAGCACAAACGATTGGCAAAAGGGTACAATATGTCTCGCCAGATTTTAGAGATCTGAGATTAATAGAAGCAAGCCTTGTGTGTACAATTTAGAGGTTTATCCATGTTTCATCCAAGTTCTGATCAATATCAATGAAAACATTGGAAAAGAATAAGTCCCATTATTTTACATGAGCAAAACCAGAATTACTGGATCCACTAAAATAAATGGATCTTAAATTATTGCTGAACTAATTCAAATTGATCTATTGCATCAAATGTAGATTTAACACAGAAATCAGCATGGATGTGTCAGAAATATGATCTAGTAAAAAGAAAAGGCAACCAAAAGAGCAACATGCAAACAAAAGCAAATAAAACATCCCCAGGAGCAAAACAAATTAAAGTTTCATTTGTGTGCATTGTTCAATGGACTGTTAAATTGGCCATGCCCACCCAGTCACATGACCTAGCCACGCCCACCTAGTCACATGACCACCTAGCCACGTCCTCCCAGTCAATCCGGCCCTCCAACAGTTAAACAGGACCGTGAATTGGCCCCCTGTTTAAAAAGTTTGAGGACCCCTGATCTAGGAGATGACAATGGCATTCAAAATAATTTTCATAGGTTAGAAAAATGAACTAAAAGAGACTAAAGTAGTCTTGAGAACAAAAGATCTAGGACAGGGATGATAACACCATTCACATATCTGAAACAGAAGACTGACAATAACTGTTTTCTATTGTCCTGGAATGCAGGATGCAATAATGGATTTAAGAACAAGACAAGAACATCAATTCCAACTGCATGTTAGAAAAATATTCCAGCAATGATGCTAGAAAGGCAGTAGACTGATTTTCATTTGAGGTATTCAAGCAGAAACTAGGTAGAGAGGCTTTGAATTACATTTAATTTTATTTCTATTTCTGATGTTGTATCTAGATAGGACCTTCCTCAGGCTCTGTATGATGAAGGGTTCTTCAGTAGTTTATGGACCAGCAAGCTTATACACCTTATTTCTTTGTTTTGCTGTTGGAAATGAGAAGATGTATAATTCATGAAGGCAATGTGTGGTTGTAGTAACATGTCGTGATCTGAATTAGGGAAATTCTGTAAGGCAGCAGGCAGCAAAATATAAATAAAATCCAAATTTCTAGCTACTATTGATCCTATTCCTTAGTGATACATATATGCTTTTCCTCATTTTTTGCAGTTGAATTAATCTTAATGAAGTGGATTAACTCAGTTCAGATAATTTGACTGAAACTGATTTGAATATTTTAACTGAATTTGATTGATTTTCTAAACTAAACGGCAATTTGAATCAGATATTCAAATAACTGAATTGAATAAATTATGCAAATTAAAGTAGACCTGATTGACATAGAGCTAATATTCATCATATAAGGATCATGTAAGTACTTTTCCCACACAAAATAGCTAGAGTACAGCCAAAATATGTTTTATATGAATTAATGAATTAGCTGAAGTGCTGAAATGATTTTGGCAGGGTCAGACTTCCATAAAAATTGAAACTATTATATTTTTTCCTTTAGGAAAAAAGACCTGCTATAATGAATTAACACCTGTAATTAACCTAAACCACATTTCCTCAGTTCATATTATCCCAAGTGTAAAACACTTGGCAAACTGGACAGAATAATGCAGAAAAGTATTTATTTTATGTGTATTTCTTGATTTTTGTGAGGTTTGTAGTGGTATTGCTATCTGTTTGCCAAGATCACCCTCTGTATATACTTCTGGAATCCCAAATGTTTAATGAAATCAAACAAAAATAATATTTTCCAGAATAGAACAGTTCTTCCACTCCACTGTTTCAAAATGTTTTCAAAAATTGGAAATGCTTCTATCTCATCTCTATGGGACAGCAATAGCTTGCTACCTCAGCCAAGAATACCTAAATTAACACTTTTTCTGTTTGTCAAAAAATGTGCATGCTTCAGTTTTTCAGCCATACATTTTGTACTACTTGATCTCTTGTGGAGTCCACCCTTAATTCTAGATCTATCAGACTTATCACTTATCAGCTGATGTCTGGTAATAGGAAAGGGTGGAAAAAAAAGCAGCTTTATGAATTGAAGTTGTAAATTTTCTGCACATAGGTTGAATGAATTCATTATAAACCCATTCTAAAAGCCATAAAAACTATTTGTATCAATAATTATAATAGCAACAGCTTTCAAGAAGTGAAATTTAATAATAATTTGATGCATATTTGTTTTGTAATTGAAAATTCCGCAAATTCCCAGAGTCTAATTTCATGATGCTCACTTGTCCCTTTGTCTTTCTGCATTGTTCATTAGGGAGGATCTGTGCAGGGCATACAGAATTCTGGAAATACCAGGAGTCACACACATTCTGGGCAGAGCATTCTGGTGTGATTCCACACCAGTTTTCATACCTGTTAGCAACCAAGTGATACTTTCCCTCTTCTTTGCCCCTATTTGTCATGGTCTTCCATTTTAACAACATTAGAGAAATCAATGTGGTGTAGTGGTTAAGGTGCTGTCCTAAAAACCAGGAGATTGTGAGTTAAAATCCTGCCTTAGCCATGAAAGCCAGGTGGGTGACTCTTGCTCAGCCCACCATCTCACAGGGTTGTTTTTGTGGGGAAAATGGGAAGAGGAAGGAACATAATGTATAGTCATAACTTTGAGTTACTGATAAATAATAAAATAAAAATAAAGTAAAAATTTAAAAATGTAACAAATAAATAAAAATAAACAACAGAAGAACATTATTGCGCAGTCAAAATTTGCCTTGCATTTTTTTTAAAAAAACATTTCCTTTCTCCACAAAGCAAGAAAACAAAGTGTCCTCTGTTTTTCCTTCCTTATTTTCAGCTACTCGAATGTCTTTTGAGTTTTTCTTGATGGTATTTTTGAGACTACTTTATTGCTGGATATATGGAAGGGGCTTCTGCTGATGCTGTGATTTCTATTGCACAGAATTCCATATTCCCGTATATTAAATGGCTTCCTCATAATCAAATAGGCTCAAGACCACTATTTTTTCCTCAAAACAATTTCAGTTCTGCCCTCCTCTGCACAAAATGTCAAAAGAAGGACCTTTTTCATCAAACTGAGAACTGGTAGAAGAAAAAGAAAAGCATTTTATCTATGATACTAAGGTGACCCTATTGTCCTGGTTTTGTTCTACCGTATTAATACTGTCCGCTAACCTTGGTCAATTAAACTCACCATGTTCTCTCATGGTGTTGGCTAATTAAATTTGCTGCTTTCAGTTTTCCTTTCTGTTTTCACATTTTAATGGAAGCCTTTTCTTCATGATTGCTTATCTGTGCTGACTCATAAGGTACATTGTGTTAGTGAAGAGTTTTAAATGTGAGATAATCGGAGGAACCTTAATTGAATCTGTTGGCAAATGTAATTCCCTTATGGTCATTTTTAGACTAAGAATGTTCCATTAGAGATTTACAAACAAAATCTAGTGTCTGTACATTCTGTAAACATGTAGAACAATATTTTTGAATTCAAGGAATTAATTACGTTGAAGCAGTTGAACTGCAAAGTTCTGCATCTTCCACAGGCAAATTAACCTGTGGAAGGAAATATCTAATTTCATAAGCCTAATATTCATGAAAAAAGATAATACAACAAAGAAAATAGCTCAATAATCCCATTAACCTAAGTCTTTTAGGCCTTAGACTCATTTTTGAGACATGCCATAACAAACAAATACACAGGTGGAAGATCCAGAGTGACAAATGCCCCAATTCTAACCTATACAGTTTCTTTCTTTGTTAGTTAATTGAATTTCTGCAACACTTTTTCACCATATGTGCTATTCAAATTAGATAATGTTAAAACCAAAGTTAGAAGCAAATTCATTAAGTACATAGACACAGTCAGAAGAAAACTAAAAATCAAGCCACATCCACAGATTTCCCTGCCTCAGTTCCTTGATTCTTGTGATGGAGTTCCCTAGACTGATGATCATCAGGAACTTCAATCTACCTTCTCTGGGCCTGAAGTCAACCATGGTTCAAGAGTTCATAGCCACCTTGGCAATTATAAACTGGACAACTTATTAAGGGCCAAAATCATAGTGGTGGTCACCATTTAGATTTATTTATTAAGCTTTGGGTAGATTTTGGCAATCTGATCTGAGTTAGGAGATGTTAACATCAGTCCCCTGCCAGTCCCTTTTGAGGTATCTAAAAAATGAGGTTTAGGGTTTTGCTCTCTACATGACTGTTGACATTGTAGATTTTCTTTTACTTTATTTGCCCTCATCTACAGGGAAAATTGAGAGCAGTTGAACATTTTGTTGTTTATTAGCAGAGCAGGCAACTTTTAAAAGTTAGATGCCAAGCTAATGATTTGCAAATCCGTAAAGCATGAAACTTATCTTACTTAACAGAAGAACTGTCCTCTAAGAAACAAGAAGCATTTATAGATATCTAGACTTTTTAAGGATCCTGAAAATGGACTGATTTATATTGGTGGGGGTGGGAAACTGTTTTTGTTTTCTTTTTCAAGTATGGGCAAGGGGTAATGGTAGGGGAAGAACATAGAGACCTTAGGCTTAACTCAAGTATACTGTGGGATGGAGACTGCATCAAAGGGATGATATGGATATCAGGGCTGCTTTAATAATAAAGATTTTTAAGACTTCAATTTCAAAGCAGCCTGGAAATTCATATCATCCCCTTGATGCAGCCTCCAGCCTAGTTCAAAATATCAGAAAAAGATTCATGTAGAATTTTCTCTACATTAATACATTATGTTGAGAAAGGGTTGAATCTGACTTTAGGAGAAATGTCTTAGCTCTTGCTTCAAGCAGAACAATTTATTTGATTTATGTGTTGGTCATTTCCTTTGGAAAAGGAGATGGTAGAAAAGAAAGCGGGATAATGTAATGCTACTAGGATGTTCAAAGCCTCCTCCTCCTCCTCCTCCTCCTCCTCCTCCTCCTCCTCCTCCTCCTCCTCCTCCTCCTCCTCCTCCTCCTTTTCTTCAGTTGGAAAGAAAAGCATTTGGAAATTTGGGAGATTCTCATTCATTTCTGGGCTTTTATTTGTCAGCCATCCGCTCCCTCCCAATACTTCTACATCTTTTAAGCCCTTGAATATATTATATCAGGGAAAGGATTTAATAAAATAGCTATTTTCATGTTCTACACCTTTCTAAATGTCTTTAAGGTCTTAAGTATAAATAAGTTGAATACATTGTTCTGAATATAACTGCACCCTTGTCCAGCCAACTATGATAGCAAATGAATTAATAGATTGTTTCTCTCATCGTTATCTCATTGCTAAGCTCATCTCAGCCTGAAAACTCTTTAAACTATATAGTTACCTTTTGGAGGGAAAAAGGCACTTATAATCAGTAGTAGAATATTAATATCAAATGAAATTAAGTGTTCATTGTTTTTGTTAAGAATATAGGTCTAATGTCAATTTGTTTCCCTATCTTATTACCAACACAATGCTCCCTCCTTCCTTTTCAGTAGCTCTGCATGCACTCCCTTAGAAAACTGAGGATGGCAATCTTTTCATTCCAGTCTCCCGGTAAAATTTTCCCACATTTACACCAAATAGTACAAAGTTTGGCAATCTCACTCTGAAATCATCCAAGACCTTACATTCGTCTGACAATTTATGTTAGTTGTCAGCATAATCCGAAGAGTGCTGAAATCTTATGAGTATTCACGTGAATCTCACAAGACAATACACATTAAAATAAATAATTTGAACAGTTATTGTGCTTTTTGGAGGCCAGAGGAAGTTTAATGCAGAAGAATTCTATATTGCCATATTATTCACACTGCTCAAATTTATATATAAGTTCACTTTGATTGATAATATTGTGACCATGGTACTTGTTTAACCCCACTCCCCCCCCAAATACTTGACAAATTTATTTTTATTCATTTTAAAATAATATCATATGAATATGATTAGATAAAATCCAATATGGTTTCCAGATATGCTAAAATTGTAACTGAGGGGCTATTTGGAAGAAGGACTTTGGGACTTCAAATCAAAGTTAAATCCACTGGTTAATCAACCCCAGAGTTGTTTATAGCTTTAGTAAGGAGTCCAAAAGGCTTTTTACAAAATCCAGCATACTAGACTAAATAATCAAATATTTTTATGAGAAATACCCATTTAAGGGCTGCATACTGTATATTTCATTAAACCCAGATCTTGTTCTTTACTCTCCTCCCTACCAAAGTGAGCCTGTCATCTCCATCAAGCTTTATGTGATTTGTAATAGCAGAGTGATAGTTCTCAAGGGAAAATGTTTTTCCCCCTATTAATAACATTAGCAGAATAATGATCTCAACGTACCAATACCTGGCTAGAATGATCTTAGGAAGTTGTAATAAACTTGTAGATTTGTGTCAGTTGTATCAAATAATGACCAGCAAGGGCTCAAATAAAGAACAAATATGAAGCTTGTCTAAGATGTATATGCCCGAAGAACTAATTTGGAAAATAACATAAGATCACTAATACACTAGAGGGCACCAGAATCCTCAAGTTCCAAGTTTCATCCCTCCACTCATTTCTCACCAACTTTGGGAAATTTCTTCAAAAACATTTCTTTCTGTCTTTATCCATTTGAATGGATAAAGGGGTTGGGAAGGAAAGAGAAGGCATCCTGGCAATAGAATTAAACCTAACTCAAGCACAATTAATAAAAGGCAGGGGATTATTTGTGAATCAACAAGAACAACAGCCATCAATCATTTGAAAAAAAAAATTGAGATGGTAAAAAGGAATCAAGTCAACTCCACAGTAACACCTGTTTTAATAGGAAACTCTGCAAATAAAACCAAATAAAATTCTTAACACTGTCTGGTGCAAAGGATGATTAACCCACATTATGTACTACTATAACTAGCTGCCAGGTAATCAGAAGAAGGACTAATCCCCTTCCTCTGATGGGAATAGTTTAAGATTATCACCAAATGCACTCATTTTTATTAGTTTTATAAGCACATCCAAAGTTGTATTTAGGTTGCATTTTCAAAATAGAAAATAAATCCCAACACACAAACACAACACAAACACACATACATACACACACCAAAACCCAGACAAAGAGCCATTCTGTACTGCAGGTTGGTCTCCTATGCTGCTCCTTGCTGTTCCTGAAACTGACTTAAATTCCAACCAAAGTGCATCTGATTGGCAATGGGCTGCGGGCAGATTTGTGGTCTGTCTGGACCACAGAACAGAACCTTATTGGTTGTCCCAAAGGTGCTTTTTCTGGATTTTCTTGTTGCCTCCAGAAAAAGCACCTTTGGGACAACCATGACCTGGATGACTGTGAATCTCTACAGACTTTTAATCTGATTGGTTGTTCCCATGATTTTTGCCCTTCCCATCAAACACAGGGAAGACAAGTCTCAGTGGCTGATTCCTTTGTGGGTGTGTCTACCAGCCCCTGCCTTTTCATTTTAGGGATTTTTTTTCCCCTTCTCACCAATGTCCATTTTTTCCCTTTGCTTTCAATGTTTGTACATTGAAATTCTTCATCCTGTCTTTCCACACTCCCCACTTTGACATTAACATACCTATATAAAGAAAATGGTACATTTTCATAACAAAAATTGTATAGATCAAATATATTTATTTATTATGATATTTATACTTTGCCTTTGCTCAACCGATATGATTCCTCATATTTTTCCTCATAGTAAATTGAACTGGAACAGGACAACTGGCTGAAAAATCATTTAGTGGAGACTTTAATCTGATTTTCCTAGCCCAAGTCAAATTTTTTGCCATTAAAGTACACTGGCATGTAATGTAAATTGAATAAACTGATACAGAAACATGGCTCCAAAACTTGTAGTTGGCCAAAGAAAATAGAACAAAGCCAAAATAGACAGATTTGCTCTTTTCCTTTTGGAGCAGTTTTTCATATTCTATAGGAATGATAAGAGGTAAGCATGATTAACAATGCATGTTCATTCTCTATGCAGAAATACAGCTGTTGTGGTGGAAAATCACACATTTCTGAGGTGAAACGTGCAGTTCCTTATCTGCATACAAATAATTATCTCTTCATTGGTGAAAGAACTTCACATAGATGTTCCTATTTATGTAAGCCTTATAGCAAATTTGCAGAGTAGTTGACTAGTGCTTCCCCTATATTTCTTTTTTTTATTATTATTTATTATATTTTTTATTATTTTTAGTTTGTTGTCTCACCTTTGCTATTTTTATAAATAACTCAAGGTCACAAAAATTCTTAATTCTTTTCCCCCCCTTCTATTTTCACCCATAACAACAACCCTATTAGATGGGTTTGTCTGAGAGAGAGTGACTGGCCCTAAGTCACCTGACTGGTTTTTATGTCTAAGGTGAAACTAGAACTCACAGTCTCCTGATTTCTAGACCAATTTTTCATGAATTAAGAGAGACTAGATTACCTGATGAGAGTTCATATTACAGTGAGATATGGTGCTCGGCCATTTCATTGTGCTAGGACAGATATTGAAGGTGTGACATTAAAATAAAAGAGAAATGAGGAAGCATGAATGCTGCACCTAAATATGTTTGCATTATCCAATATATATTGATATGCTAATTGTTTCTGGATGGTTTATGTACTGAATAGGAATGATATGTCTCTAGGAGAGAAGTATCAGCTCTAGGTAAATCATTATACTTTCAATTTTTGGGGGAATTGTCCTTTAAAGGCTAGGGGCCAAAACACACTCAGTTCCTACTGAATGAAGCATACCAGTTCAGTTATAATGGGAAATGTTAGATAGTGGGCGATTGAAGAGACAGAGGCAGATCTTCGACTTCAATTCTTTATTCATACAAGCAAAATCCATCAACTCTCTTTCTGACAGCTTGCCCTTTTATAGTCAGACGACTTAGCCAATCGGCTTGAACTATTTTCCCACCTAGATAATAATAATAATAATAATAATAATAATAATAATAATAATAATAATAATAATAATAATAATAATAATAATAATAATTTTATTTCTATACCGCCCTTCTCCCGAAGGACTCAGGGCGGTGTACAGCCAATTTAAAAACACAAGACACAACAATAATTAAAAATTAAAATAATTAAATAGATTTGGCCGATTTAAAACCCCAAAAATTAAAATACCCCAATTTAAAATTATTATATTGACAGCCCTGCCTGGCAGAACAACAGGGTCTTCAGTGTGCAGCGGAACACCCGGAGGTCGGAGATCTTACGTATTTCCGGGGGCAGTTCATTCACAGGGTTGGGGCTCCCACAGAGAAGGCCCTCCCCCTGGGTGTCGCCAGCCGACATAACTTGGCTGATGGCACCCTGAGGAGACCCTCTCTGTGGGAATGGACTGGTCGGTGGGAGGCTATTGGTGGCAGAAGACGGTCTCGAAGGTACCCGGGTCCTGTGCCATGGAGCGCTTTAAAGGTGGTAACCAACACCTTGAATCGCACCCGGAAGACCACTGGGAGCCAGTGCAGCTCACGCAGGAGAGGTGTCACGCGGGCACAACGAGGTGCACCCATAACCACCCGTGCGGCCGCATTCTGGACCAGCTGGAGCCTCCGAGTGCTCTTCAAGGGGAGCCCCATGTAGAGAGCATTACAATAGTCCAGCCGGGAGGTGACAAGGGCATGAGTGACCGTGCGCAAGGCATCCCGGTCCAGAAAGGGCTGCAACTGGCGGATCAGGCGAACCTGATAAAAGGCCCCCCTGGCCACGGCCGTCATATGCTCTTCTAAAGACTGCCGTGCGTCCAGGAGGACACCCAGATTGCGAGCCCTCTCTGTGGAGGGCAAAGATTCACCCCCAATAGTCAGCGATGGCACCTGCTGACTATATCGGGATGCCGGTAGCCACAGCCACTCGGTCTTGGAAGGGTTGAGTCTGAGCCTGTTCCTCCCCATCCAGACCTGCACGGCCTCCAGGCAGCGAGACATCACATCAAGGGCATCGTTGGGGTGGTCTGGGGTGGAGATGTACAGCTGAGTATCATCAGCGTACAGGTGACACTTCACCCCAAAACCACGGATGATCTCACCCAGCAGCTTCACATAAATGTTGAACAGAAGAGGCGAGAGGACCGACCCTTGTGGCACTCCCCATGCGAGATGCCTCGAGGTCGACCTCTGCCCCCCTGCCAACACGAACTGCGAGCGGCCGGAGAGGAAGGAAGAGAACCACCGCAAAACGGTGCCCCCTACTCCTAACCCCTTCAACCGCTGCAGCATGATACCATGGTCGATGGTATCAAAAGCCGCTGAGAGATCTAATAGGACTAGGACAGAGGAGCAACCCCTGTCCCGGGCCCTCCAGAGATCCTCCACCAATGCGACCAATGCCGTTTCTGTGCTGTGCCCCTGCCTGAAGCCCAACTGGTACGGGTCTAGATAGATAGCTTCATCCAGGTGCCTGGGCAGTTGTCGTGCCACCACACTCTCAACAACCTTCGCCACAAAACGAAGGTTGGAGACCGGACGATAGTTAACTAATTCAGCCGGGTCCAGGGAAGGCTTCTTGAGGAGGGGCCTCACCACCGCCTCTTTCAAGGCGGCGGGAAAGGCACCCTCACTCAGAGAAGCAGTTATAATCCCCTGGAGCCAGCCTCGTGTAACTTCCCGGGAGGCCAGTACCAACCAGGAGGGACACGGGTCCAATAAACATGTGGCGGCACTAATCCTACCCAGAACCCTGTCCACATCCTTGGGAGCCACAGGATCAAACTCCTCCCAGATAATATTCTCAAGACCTACCCTCGTCTCCTCCCCCGGACTCACCCAGTCGGAGTCCAAGCCTTCCCGAATCCGAGCGACTTTATCGTGCAGGAATTGCACAAAATCCTCAGCTCGACACTGCAAGGGATCCTCCCGCACTCCCCCCCGAAGAAGGGAGTGGGTCACCCTAAACAGGGCGGCTGGGCGGTTCTCTGCAGATGCGATAAGAGCGGAAAAATGGTTAGATTTTGCCGCTTTTATCACCACTAGGTAGGTCTTGATATAAGACCTCACCTGTGTCCGGTCGGAATCAGAATGACTAGTCCTCCAAATGCTCTCTAGGCGTCTTTTCCGACACTTCATCTCTCTCAGCTCCTCAGAGAACCAAGGAACCAATTGAGATCGGCATCGGTCAGAGGCCGCAAAGGCACGACACGATCCAAAGCTCCAGTGGCCGCACTCTCCCAGGCGGCCACCAGCTCTTCAGTCGAGTCGTGCGTCAGAGTCTCAGGAAATGGCCCAAGCTCCGTCAGGAACCTTTCTGGATCCATCAGGCGCCTGGGACGGAACCATTTAGTCGGTTCCGTCTCCCTGTGGCAGGGGGAAGCGGTAGGAAAGTCCAAGTGAAGGAGCGAATGATCTGTCCATGACAAGGGTTTAATGTCTAAGTCCCCTCTACCAAGATCATTCAACCACTGACCAGAGATGAAAATCAAGTCCAGAGTGTGTCCTCCTATGTGAGTGGGGCCTTGAACTAACTGGGTCAGGTCCATGGCCGTCATGGAAGCCATGAACTCCCGAGCCACCTCTGACGTCTCACCCGCGGATGGAAGGTTGAAATCCCCCATGACAACAAGTCTGGGGGTATCCACCGCCACCCCGGCGATGACGTCGAGTAGCTCGGGTAGGGTCGCTGCCACGTGGCAGGGAGCCAGGTACGCAGTCAGCAAACCCATCTGCACCCCACGGCCCCACTTCACAAAGAGGGACTCACATCCGGCTATCTGAGGAACAGTGGTCTCCCTCGGACAAAGACTCTCCCTAATAATCACCGCCACTCCCCCACTCCTCCCCTGGGCCCTTGGCTGATGAAATGCACGAAAACCTGGTGGGCACATTTCAATGAGGGGGACCCCCCCTCTTGGCCCAACCAGGTCTCCGTAATACCTGCCAGGTCCGCACCCCCCTCCAATATAAGATCACAGATGAGGGGGGCTTTATTGACAACCGACCTGGCATTACATAACATCAGCCGTGGACCCTGGGCCTGAGACTCTGCACAACCCAGGCCACGAGGCGCGCATTGGGGACCGGAGTGCGCAATTGCTCATAAACAGCGTATGCGCACCCCCGGCACATGATATGGTCCCCTGCGCCCGTCATACCTGCCCCTCCCACTCATTATTTCAATTATATTGCCCTTCTTGTTATCCCCCTGCTCCCCGGATAAATTTTCTTTCCTGACCCCTCTGCTGCAGCCAATCAGCCTGTCACCCCGCTCAGTAGCTATCTGGATCCCCCCAGGTCCACTTTCACAACCCCTCCCTTCCTCCTTTGGCCAGTATCATCATTCAGCTATGGAACATTCTCTGTCCATTATCTCCACACACTTGGCTTCCTCTATCTATTGATCATCTAACCAGTTGAATATTTATTTGGGCAAGAAGGCAAGAAGGCAGAACTGCATAGATGAATGAAGATAATTCTTTGGTTTCATAGCAAGATAGTATCATCCCAGTTGGCTTGAATGGATGCTTACATGTGACTAGGACCAGGTCATATTGTTAGGCTAAAGGATATATTTGCATGAGGGAAGACAAGAAACAAAGATTAAAAAATAGACAGATGGTCTGTGCCTATCTGTAAACTTCCTAAAACACAGTGTCCCATCATTTATGCTTAAAATTCATTCTGCTGTCTCTTTGGTTGATTTTGGTATATAGGAGGAAATTAGATTGTTCTTTAGGCTGGCTCTCATCCTTTGTCTTAGACTGTTCTTAGTGTGACATTTATGGAGAAAATAAATAGAAGTTAATAAAGACAGTGAAACCCTGGCATGGAGAAAGTGATAAAATACAAATCTACATCAATTCTCATTTGACCAATTTAATTTTGGGATGGTTGCAAGTTAATATTAATGGTAAACAGAAGCATGTTAGGATGAAGAATGTACTACAGAGAAATCAACATTTGCAATCTTCATTTTCAGCCTCATAAATGATTTACAGGGGGAAAATAAATAGTATTAAATTTGCAAATGATAATATATTGGAAAATGCATAAAAACAGTAGAGTGAGTAGGTAAATAATGAAATCCCACATCAAGGGATGGGACACAACAGAAAAGACACAGTTTTGAACTAGAAAAAAATGTACATTTTGTTGGATGAGAGAGAAAAATCCCAATACAGATTTTCAGATGGAGAAAAAAAAATATTTGGAAAGCAGCAGTGAAATATATGGAATTAATAACTGTCACCAATGGGTATTTTCATTATGATATTTATTATAATATTGTCACAAATATTGTAGTACTGATAATAAAAGCTGCAGCTATGATCCCATCCATGTTTCTCAAAGGACAAAGCAGCTAAGTCTTAACTGATTTTATCTATGGACAGTATCTGTAGTCACAAAATTGGGGGGGGGTATCCTTACTTAATCAGGCAACCAACCCATTTAAGCCTTGAGTTGCTTTTTGCGAATGGTGAGTACATAGGCTACAAAAAAGTGCATCATTATGTAACATCTACACACTCACACATACAGTCTGTCAGCCATATTATATTTTATAATCTATAATGGGCGGTTAAACTTAATAACATTTAGACATATTTTGTTACCATTTTTGTGTTTCGGGACAGTTCCTAACACCCACTTTCCTGCCTGGTTGTCTTAATTGGATTCAGGTGGAATTATTCATTCTTGGCTTGCACAATCATTTCCTGTGGTGCAGGCTTATTGTTAACATTTCTATTCTGACATGGCTCAATTTTATTCTCAGTTTACTGTATTCATTATAGAAGATAGGACAAGATGAGACACAGCGGTGAAATGCATCTATTGTACATGTGGTTGTCATAGCTAAATAGTGCAAATAATTTTCCTCAAATGTTACATTTGTAGACATAGCGGCAAGCTGTTTAAAAACATTTAGAAATGCTTCGCTATCATGTGTGCATATGCATGCATGCAGATGCGTGCAGTCCTATATAAAGGGTTATTTAAAAAAAAACATTTCATTTGTAAATTACATTTGATTTGTTGTTGTTGTTTTTTTTAAAAAAACCTGAGCCCTATGACTAAGCAGAGCTCACAGGGGATGGTTTTGCTTTGGTTGGAGAAACATCTGCATAATTCATGCTGAATAGTCATACAGCTGAAATAAATAGAGGAAAAAAGTAATTTTGAAGAAAATCCATAATCAATTTGTGAGACCAAACTTGTTGCCAAGGTAGTACAAGCTGCAGAGCCAAGTTTCCCTATACAGTACATCAATTTACCTTCTAATTAAATTAAACGCCTACTTCTTCTAGGGTAACAGACATTTATCTTTGTTCCCCAGTGAAATCTAAATTTTCTACGGTTGTTGGTTAACACACAAGTAATTCCTTTGAGCTACAGATGGCTCTCAGTTGTAAATTTGGAGAAGATTCCATGCTGATTCAGTGTCTAATTTCAGTTAAACACACACAAATTGCAGTATATATTTAAAATATTAGAATCCCATGTATCCAATATATATAAATGATTCAATATACCTGTACTGAGCAGGATTTACATGGGTGTTACTATAATGTTCTTTAGTTACCCCAACTAGCAGCATTCTGTTTTGTCTATAGAATCTGAAATAAAGATTTAACTGTTTAAAATGGTAAAACATTACTATGGTGACAAGAAGAAGAAGAAAAATTTGAGGGAGTTTGCATATGAGTGGCAATCTTGTATTGTTTATTAATTTATTTTGTGATTTGCAGCACTGGGTAATTCTTTACCATCTTTTAGAGGGAAAGGGTCAGTGGTTTTATATTTAGTGGCTCTTGAAAAGCCCTGAGAGTTCTCAGAAATCTGATTCTGCTACCTGCTAGGTGGTCATGTGTTGAAGTTGAAGGCCAGCTTGGAGATGGAGGCAGATATGGAGATGATGATGATGGTGATACAGGTAATGGGGAGATGTGGAGTGGAAGAGGTGGAGGCCACCATATCTGCTAGAGCTAACCCATCAATGAAGATTAAAGATTGGAATGAATCTAGACCAGGATTACAAATGAACCAATTGTAACATATGTAACATATTTTGCTGCTAGCATATGAGTGACTAGTTTCACTAGCCACATCATACCCAGATGTGGCTAGTGATTGCTCCTGGCCATTCCTGACATCAGCTATTGTGGAGAGGACTTTGCAAAGTCTCTGACTGCTGGTTTGTCTTATGAGACTGGTGGGCTACCAATGACATCACAGATATGCATTTGCTGCTGCACCAATCACAAGGTGGATTTGCCCTTCTGGTAATCTAACTCCCTTGAATGCTTTTGGCTAGGGGGAAAAACCCTGGAAAGTGCCCCAAAGAGGATTTGAAAGGATTCAGATTGGGGTGGCAGAGCAATAGCAACAGCAATAGCACTTAGACTTTTCAAAAGAACTGAAGAAGCTTCTTGGATGAGAAGTGAAACATCTTCAAAGAAAAACAAAGAAAGTCCTGTTGACTTTTGAAAAAGCATCTTTGGGACAACCATGACCTGGATAACTGAGATTCTCCATAGACAGCACTTAGACTTATACAGTACTTCATAGTGCTTTACAACACTCTCTGAAGTTTACAGAGTCAGCATATTGCCCCCAACAATCTGGTTCCTCATTTTACTGAGCCTGGAAGTTGGACTGTATGGTGTTTTGGGCACCAGAAGACCAGTGTTGTGCCAATGGAGTCTTGTGGGAGCATCTTCTAGATTGAAGCTGAATGCTGGCCCACTGGCTCTCCCTCATAAACATAGAGACTGGCACCAGCCAGGTCATCATGGTCTCTTATTTGGGAGAAGGAGGCTAGGACTGATATAATATTTATTACGAAAAATATCAGGGGGGGGGGAAGGTGAAGTTCCCACCTTAAAATGTGCCTACTTGCATTTCAGGTCTGGCACCAGCTATGACTTTGGGGTAAAGAGGTGAGGTGGCAATTGTCATCTATGACTTGTTATTGGCTTTCGAAGACTCTGTGTTGGAGATAATCAAATGTGACACTCTCTGCTATAAATTTGGCTCTAGAGAAACAATTGGGATTGTTGTTGTTATATTACCCTTCCCATTGCACAGCATCTTCTGTGCCGGAGCTGCTGGATTTCTTTGCTATGTAGGTGGTTCAAACCTCAAGGCATATGATTCCTTAGGAATTTCAATCTAATCCTGAGTCTCATTAAGATAAAGCAGCACTGAAATTTGATTAGATAAAAAAATAAAGGCAAAGAAAGATCTTACTGGCATCAATTATGAGTATGTACCATACTCATTTTCAACCTGCATTCAATACTCAAGTTCTAGTTAGGGAGGATTCACATTGAACTTTGCTCCCAATGACATACGTGATTTGCCTGCAACTAAAACATTAGCAAGTCCACTGCCCAAATGTATGGGCTCCTTTGAAGTGCCATCTGGAACTATCAATCACTTTGTCGTATAATGTATTCTTAATGCCAGTTTACATTTCTCTGGAAAGGTCATACATTTTGCTTTACATATATTTGGCACCAGGAGCCATACTTTGAAAGCCCAAACAGTCCATATACCATACATGGCCCAATTTTGCTTGCTATAAATAAGACTCACTTTATTTGTTGCAATAGATTTTTGTGTCTACAGAGCTTGAATGCAAGACATATTTGTTTTCCTTTGTTGCTTTGATATTTTAAATCATCAACATAATCCAGAACTGATGACAAGAATAAATTTATAATGATCCAATCAAGCTTTTAAATAAGTGACATGTAATTCATTTCCAATTCCCTCAAAACAAGCCAATGCATACAGCAGCTTACCTGCTGTTATTCACATCACAATCCAAACAGGATTTCATATCTTTGGAACTTACTCTAAGGGCCTCCACACATATGCATTCTATGAATAGAACTACACTATTATAGAGCATTACTCAACAAAGAGCTGTTCATGTTTGATTGCATTTTCAAGGATGGGCATTTAAGAAATTCTCATATGCAAAATTTTATTTGGTTGCACTTCATCTACCAAACCAGTCTTGGAGGACACAGAAATAATTGAATTAGTCTTTGAATACCATAAACATATTATCACGGTAAGCTGTAGATTTTACACAAATTCACTTGTATAGCACATTGCAAACTCACAAATTACAATCACTTACAAATAGAAAATGAATACTGAACATGGTATAGTACAGGCGTGAAATCCGACCGGATCAGACCGGTTCGAGCGAACTGGTAGCGGTCATTTGGTTCACCAAAACTGTAGTGACCGCTGGCTGGCCTCGCCCCCGAACTGGTCCCCAGTTGCAGCTCGCTTGCCCCACCCCGCCCATGCTTGCCTGGCTGAAGTGCTGTGCCCCAACTGAGCAGCCTTGATCTGCCTGCCAGGTAAGCCTGCAAGTTGCGGCCTAGCTAGTTTCCCCTGCCCCCCTCTTCCCAACCTGCCTCCCCTACTCTCTTCCCCATGGTCTGCAGCCCTGCCATGCTTCCCTGCCTTCCACGTGGCCTTCCCAGCATCCCCATGGCCAGCTTGTGAAGACAGGCAAGCGAAAGGCCACATGGAAGGCAGGCAAGCATGGCAGGGCTGCGGGCTGCGGGGAAGGGAACTAGCATCCTACACCCTTCCCACAGCCCTGCCATACTTGCCTGCCTTCCACACGGCCTCCCCGGTGGCCCCCCATGCCCGCTTGCCTTCTGAAATCAGCATCCAGCCTGGCCAGTGGGTGGACGGGTGGCCCTTGGTGGAAACGCAGATGCTGCATTAGGGCTAAGAGGGATGTGCCTCCCAAGCAACAGGCGCACTGGGGCCACCTAGCCCACTGCCTCTGTTCGCTGCGCTTGGAAGGGGCCATCGCCCTTGCTGCCCTCCCTCCCCACCCTCCCTCCCCACCTGGCTGCAGACGTCCGCCTGCCCTCTGAAGCACCACTGCTGCCATTCGCTTTCATTTTGCAGTGGGAGAAGGAAGAAAGCGAGTGGCCAGGTGGGGAGGGAGGGTGGCAAGAGTGGTGGCAGTGGCCCCTTCCAAGTGCAACACACAGAGGCGGTGGGCAAGGCAGGCAAGGTGGCCCTGGCGCACCTGTTGCTGGAGAGGTGCAATGATCATTCAGCCAGGGCAGCCTTGGTGGGGGCTGCATCGTCCTCTCTGCCTGTGCCAGGCCCAGTGCATGACCTGGTCTTTGACAAGATGAATGGCTACCTGCACTGGCCTGCCTAGGTAAGTGTGGATGCCCAGGCCAAAGGGAAAGCACCGTGGGCTCCGCGGTGGTGTAGCTGGGCCTGCCCTCTCCCCGGACGAGGGGCTGCTGCCTGCCCAGCTACCAGTGACTTCAGCACCTCTCACTCCACTTCTTTACTGGTGGGAAACGGTGCCACGGCCGAGCCTCCTTCCCCCAGAGTGCCAGACTCCATGGGCCGAGTTCCTGGAATGGCAATCTGCAAAGAGAGCAGGCAGGTGGCTGGGTGGGAAGCCAGTGGGCTGCTTCAGAACCCCAAGCCCCACGGATCCAGCATGGGAGGCACGTAACCCTGGGTGGAAGTGGCCTTTTCTGCAGTATCCCCCTCCCCTCTTTGGATCGCCTTGCAGGGGGGGTGCTCTTCCTTTGCAGAAAAATGGGGCAGGCAGTTTGTATGGAAGATTGATGGGGAGGGGGTATGCAGCTCTCCAAGATGGTGAGTGGGGCAAGAGAAGGTTCCAAGATTTGCTTGGGAGTCAAGCCAGATGGCGGAGGGAAATTCAAAGTGTCGGGGGCTTCAGAAGGACAGAATGTGATTTAGAATGTGCAGCTCCTGGCTTTAACAGTGAGTGATGTGAGTGATGTCAAGTTGGCCATGCCCACCTGGTCACATGACCACCAAGCAACATTGACCAAGCCACACCCACCAAGCCACGCTCATAGAACCAGTAGGGGAAATTTTTAGATTTCACCACTGGTATAGCATATAGCTACTTGGTGTAAAACTAAATACATTCCATTCTTCTTTCATTATTTACACATATACATATGAAATTAAGAGAGACAGTTTGGTATTGTGGTTAAGATATCAGCTTGAAACTGGAAATCCATGAATTCTAGTCCCCCCCTTAGGCATGAAGCCAGATGGGTGACTTTGCACCAGTCACTCTCCCTGGCAAACTAATCCTGGAAAGCCTTCTCAAGAAAATTGCAGAGACTAGTCTAGGCAGTTGTCAGGAGAGAGATAAATAAAATCTCAAAGGCACACATGCGCATACGAATTTAAACATATGAAAATGAACATAAGACTTGCTTTACTTAGTTGCACTACACAATGTAGGGAAAATAAAACTGAGCATATGGCTTTCTATATAATCAATGATTTGGCAAATGCTCTACTCTACTCTACTCTACTCTACTCTACTCTACTCTACTCTACTCTACCACACCACACCACACCACACCACACCACACCACACCATACTTGTTAAGGTTCTCAGTCAAGTGATGGGAATACAGGACAAATAGCTCAATATGTATAGAAATAGGCTTGGTGTGAATTTTCAGATGAATGTAAAAAGTTAGTGCCATTATTTTTCTGCAAGCACTTTAAAACATTCTGAACAGTTGAAAAGTGGCAACATATTGTTTAGATTTATAGATATTCTAAGAAATAGCTTACAAAATATTTTAAGGAGTACAGGTTGTGAGATGGAGATATTCCTGCACCCTAAGAGAGAAATAATGAAGAAGCTCAAATGCACAATCGGGATTGAGGGATCCTGGACAATGTTCCTCACGCGAGCTCAGATAGGCATATTTGGGTCATTTGTTTCCCCCCCCCATATCACTTTATTAGTTCCCCTTTCTTGTTATTCTTTTCCTCTCTGATTAATCCCAAAACAATAGCATTGAATTTCCTTTCTCTATCTTCCATTTAACAGTTCCAAAAATGTGAGCATTCTGTAGAGCAAAAGCATGGGGATGAGCGGGGGGAGCACGAGGGAATGTGGACTATACACCTGGACTTTTCCTTGGTGGTCCAGCCACATAGTACAATAAAGGAAGCTCAGGAGAGATATTTAGGCAGCTGCCACTGGGGCACCCCAGCATCTGCCACCTGGGAAGCTGCTTCACTCTGCTTTCTTGGAGCTGTTGGAATGTAATGAATCTCAGAAGGCTAACTGCTTGTTATCCGTGAGCAGAGCTGACTTGACTTGGACTCTCCTGTGGAGAAACTGCTGCTGACATGATGTCTTGGTTATCTCCACTTCCTGAGTTGAGTTTCAGAGCTGAAATCACTTCTCAACTATTGGCTCTTTATTCTCCACTCTTCTGCTATCATTTCCTGAAGGAGATGGCTGGATTTCAGGGCACTGTTAAGCATGAGGCAGGTGTACTGAACGAACACTTCTGCCAAAAGCAACATTGCTGACTTGCAGATAAACTGAGTGTACAAACCATGTGACAATAACTGCACTCCAGAAAAACTGTAAGTTCAGAAACACAAGGAAGAAATTCCTAGTGTGACAGAGACAAAGAAAGACGCTGAAAAAAAATAGCTGTGTGCTGGTTTAAATATACACCCTGCTGGTCTTACTTACTTTGTACTGCACTGCATTACGCTTGTACATTTGCTCGGCTGAGAACAAATCTGCTCCTGGAAACTTTGCAGCTCATTCTTTTGCTAGAAAGGATTCTATTTCATGTGGAAAGGTTTTACATGTAAAAGCCACCAACAATGAGAGAAATCAATGGTCAATTGATGGTAATGGGAAAAATGTCTGGATAAGTTTTAATTAATACAATTGCTTAGCATTGTTGAAGGTTCGTGTTTAGCTGTTTTTGGAAGATTGAGACTGCTTCTGTGGCTGCAAGATCAGAATCTACATTTAAAAACAAGTTATATAAATATTTTGGACATCTCCCTCTGCCCCTATGGATGTGACAGAGATCAAGATCAAGCTCCTGAGGGTAGAACAAGAAGCAATGGGTGGAAACTAATCAAGGAGAGAAGCAATTTAGAACTAAGGAGAAATTTCCTGACAGTTAGAACAACTAATCAGTGGAACAACTTGCCTCCAGAAGTTGTGAATGCTCCAACACTGGAAATTTTTAAGAAGATGTTGGATAACCATTTGTCTGAAGTGGTATAGGGTTTCCTGCCTGGGCAGGGGGTTGGACTAGAAGACTCCAAGATCCCTTCCAACTCTGTTATTCAATTCAATTCAAAGTTCAGTTTCCCTCTTTGCAAAAAATGATTATACCTAAAGAAACTATTCCCTTCCCTATTTCCATCCTGCCAATCCTTTCCCTCTAATAATATGTATCATCTTTGGAGTAGTATTCATTTTAATATTTATTCTTCTTTATAGATTCAGTAATATTAATATGAAATGGAAAATATTATCACTATGTATAAGAAATTCCTGGAATAATTATCCCAATACATTTAAATGAATCATACAAAATCTGAGGCCCTATGTTTTACAAATAACTATATAATCCTTAGAAGAAACAGATAATAGATAAAACTAATTACAATTAATGTAATAACATGAAAGTTTGCAAAGTATTGTACTATGGCAAAAAAATGTATGTAGTACCTAATAGGTAAAGAAATAATTCCATAATAACTATTGGGATACCTTTGAACCAACAATAAAATTAAAAGGAACCCAAATATAGCCAGACTATGTCCAAAAATACAGTATAATCTGCCCTGTGTTGAAGGCTTTCAACAAGACAACCACCCTTTAACCCAATTTATATAATTATGTATCGAGTATTGCTGCTAATACTATAGTGTTTGATGATTAATATACTTTAATAAAATCAGATTGTGCTGGATGAACTATCAAAGATAATGATTTGTATATCTGACACAAAGTTGGTATCAAAATTTTAGCATCCATATTTATCAAATATTCATTGTATATTGAATTGAGCCTTGGTGGTACAGGGGTTTAAAGCACCCTGTTATTAAGCTTATTAAGACCAGCTGCCTGCAATTACTGCAGGGTTCGAATCTCGCCAAGGCTCAAGGTTGACTCAGCCTTCCATCCTTTCTAAGGTAGGTGAAATGAGGACCCAGTTGTGGGGGCAATAAGCTGACTTTGTATAAATATACAAAAGGATGAAGGCTATTGCTGAGCACATTGTAAGCCGCCCTGAGTCTTCGGAGAAGGGCGGCATATAAATCAAATTAAAAAAAAAAAAAAAAAAAAAAAATTGGATCCTTAGCAGTCATCAAAATTACAGAAGTAAAAGCTTTTCTGGAAGAAATAGAGAAAATTTTATGTATCATTTGTCCTAAACAAAAATTAAGAGAAAAAGAAAGCTGGGGGTTGCAGAGGAGCAAACAATAAATACTTTATGCCAGTTTATAGGAAAATAAACAGGGCCAGAATTGTACTTAATTTCATTGATTTAATTGTATCCATGTTAAACTTATACCTTGATAAGTTGTTTGATTCTACATTAAAAAAATGATAGTGTAACTGAAGCTTGGTAAGAAATGAGAGCAGTTTTATAGTAATCTCTTTGATTAGCTAAAGATTATCTAAAGACTAAAAAGTGTTTTCATTTTGAGAAGGATTAATCATTGCCAAATAGTCATTATATTCCATTCCAATAAACAGGTTTATAGACTTTCCATGAATTAGATTTCAATTTAGTTGAAACTGTACTTCACTAGGGACTTTAAAACATGATTAAAATCCCCAGCTATAATTATCTGATCAACAGTCAAAATAAAAAGATGGACGAAAAATCTATGTACACATCAACAAAACATTCTATCCTAATATTCTACTGAGTATCTCAGAGGATGTATAGCAAATGTCGTGTTTCAACTTCTGCGTGCTAGAACTGCAATATGACAGAAAGGCCCGTTCTGTTTTGACATAATTTTGGTTTAATGTTCTCAAGATTAAAAATACAGTATTGGGAAAAGAAATAAGGATGAAAATTTCAAATGCAATGTTAAATGTAGCATAAAGATTTATTTTGTTGTTTCAGAGTTGAATTATATAATTGCTTTCATATATGTTAGTCTTTTTTTGCTTTTATTTGTTTATTATTGGCTTTGTTTAGATTAATTAACACAAAATATATTTTTTTTAAATTAAAAAGATATGAGCACATTTTAGGTATCATTGTGTACAGCACTGGTGTCAAGTTCACAATGTCAACCCTAACCCTTCACAGAGCTGGGATGGGTGTGGTCTACTTATGACGCATCTGGCCCATGGGCTGCCAATTTGACACCCCTGGTGTAAAAGTGCAATATTTAAGACCAATTAGTCTAGACTGTAAATCAAAGTTAGGTGAATGTTTCAGGAAACTGGCACTATGTCACAATCCTGCATGATGTCAGATATAAAAATGTTTTAAAATATGGCTTCTTTTTAAAAAAAAAAAAATTAGCTCAACTTATAAGATTTCAGAAAATCCCATTGATAAGACTGAGTGATATGGTGCACTTCATCAAGACAAAGGGATGATGTGATTTGCTTTGGCGATTTGCTGCTGAGCCTCTGCAGAAACTCCTTCCAGCTATTTCAAGTATACAAAGAGGCTTCATAAGGGGCTTAAGATCAGTTTTATGTCATTGTTCAAAATGAAGGTACCTAATTACTTTGTGAGTCAGTCTTGAAAACATGTTTTGCTTATATTGTCATATAAAGTAAAGCACAGTCTTAAAGACTTGCACTGCATCAATATTTGGATAAACACACTACTATAATGTGGAGAAAAGCAAGGTTTTACACTTAGGCAGGAAAAACCAAAGGTACAAGTACAGATTAGGTGAAACCTGGTTCAGAAACAGTAACTGTGAGAGGGATCTTGGAGTCCTAGTGGATGATCACTTAAATATGACCCAGCAGTGTGCGTCAGCAACCAAAAAAGCTAATACAAATGTTGATTGTATAAACCAAGGCATAAAAATCATGTGAAGTATTAATACTGCTTTATAAATCCTTAGTAAGATGACACCTGGAATCCTGCATCTAGTTTTGGTCACCACATTACCAAAAAGACATTGAGACTTTGGGAAAAGTACAAAGATTAATCAATTAAGATGATTAAGGGCCTGGAAACAAAAACAAATGAAGAACGGTTGCAGGAATTGGGTATGGCCATTCTAGAGAAAAGAAGGACTAGGATGACATGATAGCAGTATTCCACTATTTGAGGGTTCAAATCAGTGGTGAAATCCATATTTTTTTTACTGTGGTTCTGTGGGCATGGCTTGGTGGGCGTGGTGTGGCTTGGTAGGCGTGACTTGGTGGATGTGGCAGGAAAACGATACTACAAAATCTCCATTCCCACCCCACTCCAGGGAAAGGATACTGCAAAATCCCCATTCCCTCCCCACTCCTGGGGAAGGATATTGCAAAATTTCCATTTCCACCCATTCCTATTTGCCAATTCTCCGAACTGCTCAAAATTTCTGCTGCTGGAACATGTCAGAACCTGCTGGATTTCACCCCTAGTTCAAATACTGAAATACCACATTTATTTTCCAAAGCACCCAGAGGCAACATAAGAAACAATAGATGGAAACTAATCAAGGAAAGATGCAACCAGAAATTAAGGAGAAACTTCCTTACAATGAGGACAATTAAGCAATGAAATAGCTTGCCTTCAGAGGTTTTAAAGAAAAGACTGGACAACCACCTATCTGAAATGGTATAGGGCAGTGATGGCCAACCTTTTTGCTGTCGCATGCCAAAATCGGGGGGAACATGGGGGGTGTCGCATGTATGTGTGCCCACACCCATAATTCAATGCTCCCCACCCCCTACACATGCACACACAACCCCCTGGCGCTCCCCCCACTTTTGGCATGTAGTGGTATGGTGGGCCCGGTAGTCCTGTTTTTCACCTTCCCCAGGCTCCAAAGGCTTTCTTGGAGCCTGGGGAGGGTAAAAACAGCCTTCCTCATACCTCCAGAGGCCCTTTGGAGGCCAGAAACAACTTCCAGTGGGCCCAGAAGGCCCGAAAATCAGCTGACCAGTGTGCGCATGCGCACTGGAGGTGAGCTAGGGCAACACTCGCGTGCCCACAGATATGGCTCCGAGTGCCACCTGTAACATAGGTTCGCCATCACGGGTATAGGTTTCCTGCCTGATCAGGGGGTTGGACTATAAGATCTCCAAGGTTCCTTCCAGCACTATTTTGATTAAATCTGTTGTTCTAAACAATACCAGTAACATCTGAATTAGCTTCCTAATCTTCCAAAGACAATTGAAGGCCAAAGACAAAGTGCTGTTGAATTTAGGACTGAATTTTGCTGATAAATCTCCTAGATCAGAATGTGCTTGAAATAATAGATTTTATATTAGTATTGAACATGTTGGAAACCATGTTTTCTATCTGTACTTCTAAGCTAATTTGATTTGATTATGTTATTAACTTTTCAAACTTTAAGTCAATTTCTTTTTCCAAGAGTTGCAATCAATATAGATGAGTTTTCCCAGATACATTTTCTACTGGGATTCTCCATGCATTTATATTTCTCTGAATTTCCTTCCTCTAAAAGTTCTCTATTGTTATCTGGGTATTCTGTTAAAATCACACAACTATCATATTTTCAAGAGTTATTTATGACTCCAAGCTTCTTACCAGCTTTGCATGAATATGGTTCCAAATTATAAACCTTATTTCCAAATCCCTATACAATTTCACTTGAGAAGTTATTTCCTTCTATCCTTTGAGCCTTTCAGGTCTACTAGCTAACGTTCATTCCTCTAAGCCAGTTATATCAAACTCCTAGATAATATTACACAGAAAACATCCTACATTCCTCCTTACATTGTCAATCTTCCTGGCTTGAGTGTTACGGTGCTGTAATCAGATATTGCCTTTTGAGACTTGTTACTGTGCTTAATTGTCTGTAGTAACATAGTTCAAGAATTTGTAATCCAGTCATATGCATAAATACTCATGTGTTTTTCTACAGCCTTTATTTTAATGGCTAATACACATATTGCTTCTGGACTTCAAAAACAGAACCTCAATAATATTTTTTTTTGGAATATCCTGCAATATCACCCTCCCACACCCTCTCCAATGCTGATTAATATAGAGGGCAGCTCCGTTTCCAGGTCTCCACTCTAACAATTCAAAACTGAAGAACTTTTATGAGTCCTCTACGGAACAGCCCAGAGATTCAATTCAAACTGGAGATTCAAGATTTTAAAATGGCGTGGATTTAATCTGAATTTGTTATTTCAGATGTTAGATAAACCATTCAGCCCACTCTAAGGTCTGATCTGAAGAATGATTAATCCATAGGCTGTCATTGGTAAGTAATAAAATGCTTGCAGGCACTTCATTTTGAGGGACAGAATGGGATGAAAACGGCAGAGCTCTGTTTCAGACATTTCAGATGAAGTTAATCCTACCAGGGTTCAAAGTTTTAACAATGGTTACTCTTGTACATTTTCCACTCGAACCTCTTCTAAATCAAAGCATGAAGAAATGGGGAAAATACAACATAACAGTAGTTGTGCTAAACCAAAACATGAAGCTAAGTTGTAAATAAAAATGTTTCGCATCTGCATATCAAACTGATTTATTGATAATAAATATCTGTAGAAACTAATACTACCCTTTTAAATTTTAAAGATTTAACCAGTTGTCCACTTTGGGGGGAGGGGTTGTCTCAGAAGCTGAAAATGGTGCCAGCACAAACAATGTTTATTCCTAAAAACAGTACATGTATGAGCCTTCAGATGGGTGTGTTAGCCTGACATGCATTTTCAAGAGACTTTCATCTGCTCTAGTCATACAAAATTTAAAAGTAAGGTTTGAGCTGAGATGTACCCTACAACAGTGGTTCTCAACCTTTTCTTCATCACCGACCCCCTTTACATATGTTTTGTGACATGGACCAAAGCCACAGACCACCAAGACCTAACTCAATATTTAAATCATAGCATTTCTTCACGCCTTTGCAGACCTCTTGTGACTCCCAGGGGTCTGCGGACCACAGGTAACCATTGCCCTAGATCACGGGTGTCAAACTCATAGCGTCACATTGCCATTACGTCACATATCACAATGATTTTCCCCTTTGTGGAGCTGGGGTGGGCGTGGCCTGCACGTGACGCATCCAGCCTGCGGGCCACCAGTTTAACATCTGTGCCCTAGACAGATCAGTCCTGGACAACTATTTGCAAAGCTGTGAGCTGAGAACCAGCACTATTTAATCAGGCCATCCTTACTAACCCTAGTATAGTACACATATTGTATTAAAATCTAATCCCCTTACTCCATCTTGACAACAATCACCATTTTTTTAAAAAATACATACATATTAAATCCACCTTTCAACCTCTAATCTTCCATCTGTTTATTACTTTTATAATATGTGTATCTTTATTTCTACTTCTATTCTAACTTTTATTCAGGCCCACATTATATTAAAGAAAGAAGTAAAAAAAAACCCAAGAAGTAACATTTCCTTTCTATCCATCATCTCATTTTAATATTTCATTTTCATTTTAATATTTCAATTCTTGGTATTTTGGCATACCTCCCATACTCCTCTCTTGGATCTTTATCTCTATCTACCGCTGCATTTTTGCTGTTTGGTCTAAGTATTCCTTCCATCTCTATCCTCTTATGATGCCAAGTCTCCAAAATATCTGCCTAAACTGCTATCTCTTTTTCAATGGTATCTTCCCATTCCATTTTTAAATCTCTTAAAACATTTTCCCCCTGATTTGTTTCATAAATCATTATAGTCTTTATTTTTTTTTTATTTTTTTTAAAGTTTTTTATTTTGAAAACATTATAAACAAGACACAAACACACAACATTTATATACACGTCACTTTTCCCTACAGCTACTTCAAAGTGATCCTTTCTTACTATTCACACATATTTTAACTTTATCTTATTCAACAATTTATTTTCCATCATTCTTTCTTTTGTCTAGATTGTACTTTGATCTTCAACATTTTTTCTCCCCTCTCTCCTTTATTCCTCTTTCTCATTTTTCCTATTCTCCAACCATTCATACCACCTACACCATACTTTGTAATATTCTGTATCCTCTTTCTCCTTGATTTCTTTTGTTAATTTGTCCATCTCTGCGCACTCTAAGATTTTCCTAATTAAATCTTCTTCTGATGGTTAGTTTTCCTTCTTCCAATTTTGCGCATAGACTATGCGGGCTGCTGTCAGTATATGTAATATTAAATAATATATTTCCTTAGTATAGTTTTCTATGGATTTTTCTATGGAAATCCCTAGTAGAAACTGCTCAGGTTCTCCCTTTTTTGAATTCTGAATTATTTCCTCTATCCACTTTTAAACTTTTGCCCAGAATTTCTTCACCACTGGGCAGGTCCACCAGAGCTGATAATAAGTTCCATAGTTATTCTTACATTTCCAACATTTTGGTGAATTACTAGGGAACATTTTCACTATTCTAGCTGGTGGAAAGTGCCATCTATTGAAACATTTTCATCTGGTTTTCCTTGTATGCCGTTGATATTGTCAATTTCATATTTGCTCTCCACATCTTTTCCCACTTCTCTAATTCTATTACATGATTGAAATTCCTTGCCCATTTAATCATAGTATCTTTCACTATTTCCTCTTCCATTTTATACCATAATAAAAATTTATAAATTTTACTAATTAATTTTTGTTCCCTCCCATATATAATTTTATCCAGTTCATTTTGCTCCAATTGTACCTGATCTATTTTTGTATCTTCTAAATATTTTGATCTTATCTGTAACTACATCCACCATTCAACTTCCCTATTCAAATCCTGTTCCAATTCTTGTTTTGTTTTTAATTTCCCCGAATCATTTAATATATCCCTGTATCTAATTATTTCAGTCCAGTTTACTAAATTTGGGTGCGTTAATGTTTCATTGGGAGAGATCCAAAACGGTATTCTTATATAGTGTTGCTTTTTGATTTTATGCCAAATTAATAATAGTGAATTTCTAATTATATGTCTTCTAAAATATCCATGGGTTTTATACTTTTCACCCCATAGAAATGCATGCCATCCTGTCTGTAAATCGTGTCCTTCTATTGTTAAAATTCTTTTATTTCCCAGCTCCATCCATTCCTTTAACCATGTTAGGCATGCTGCTTGGTAATAAATCTCCCAATCCGGAAATGCTACTCCTCCTCTGTCCCTGGTATCTTGTAGTGTTTTTAGTCTAATTCTAGGTTTTCTCCCTTGCCATATAAATTTTGAGGTCAATCTGTTTAAAAACTTTTTTCTAATTTTATCGGTATAACCTGTCATAATTTTCCTTTTTGATTGAGGAGTCTCTTGCTGTTAGCCAAATCCCTATATATATATATATATATATATATATATATATATATATATATATATATATATATATATATATATATTGTTGTAGGTCTTTGGTTATTTGGGTCTTCTCCCACGTAAAATTGGAAGTGTCTTGGCGACGTTTCTCCTGGAAGCACGAAGCCGAGAACACCAGCCTGAAGATGACGAATGAGACTTCGTCGAAACGTCGCCAAGACACTTCCAATTTTACGTGGGAGAAGACCCGAATAACCAAAGACCTACATACAAACACCCGCGAAAACCTGAGAAAACATATATTTTGTTATCTGAATATTCATACTCTCTCTTGTTTCTTTGTAAGATTTTTGGTTAACATTTTGGATTTATTTCTATTAATTTTTAAACCTGCCACTACACCAAATTCTTCTACTTTTTCAATCAATTTAGGGCCTGATTTTAGAGGTTCCTCAATTATAAAGACCATATCATCTGCAAAAGCTTGCAATTTATACTCCTCATTTTTTTATTGTCAATCCTTTTATCTCTCAATCTTCCCTAATTTTTTTAAGAGTGGTTCCAATAAAGAGAAGTGGGGAAAGTGGGCATCCTTGTATCACTCCTTTTGTTATCTCAAATCCATCTGTCACATCTTGATTCATAATTACTCTTGCAGTTTGTTTTGAATATATTTTTTCAATCATTTTTTCAAATTTTGAGCCAAATTCCATTTTTTTTATTTTGTTGTATCATAAATCTCCAATTCAAATTATCAAAAGCTTTTTGGGCATCAAGGAAAACCAGTGAAACTTGTTTCTCTAGGTGTGTTTCATAAAATTCTAATATATCAATTATAGTGCATGTATTATTTCTAATTTGTCACTCCGGCAAGAAACCATTTTGATCCGAATGAATATGTTTATTTAGAATCATTTTTAACCTTTCAGCAATTATTGACATATAAGTTTTATAATCAGAATTTAATAAAGAGATAGGCCTGTAATTTTGCACTAATTGCTGGTCTGAGTCCTCCTTATATATAAGTGTGATTAATGCTTCTGTCCATGTTTTGGGTATATTTATCTCCTGTAGTACTTCATTGAATATTTCTAACATAAAACTTCCTATCTGCTTTTGTATGCACCTGTATAGCTCAATGGGTATTCCATCTGGCCCTGGTGTCTTATTATTTTTTTGCCTTTTTATTGCAATTCCGAATTCTGTTTCAGAGATTGGTCTATTCAATACTTCTTTCTGTCCCTCTGTAAGTTTACATACATTTGTTTTCTCTAGATATTCTTCAATTTCTGCTTCTATCGTTTCTTCCTGTGTATATAATTATACTCTTTATTATCTTCTCTTCTTGTTTTGCTTGTTGATTTATCTGCTTTGTCTTTTCCTCCATTCTTTCTGTTGTATCCTCCCTCTCATGGGCAACTTGGTCTTTATTCATTGTCCCTTGTAGAATATTTTCTTTTTTCCATCTATGCTTTGCATTAAATTGATCTCCCTGAAGTTCTTTGTCATAGAGTCCTTAATGTTTTTGACATCAACAATATTTCCTTTCAACTTTCACTCATTTCCCCCATATGGAGCATCTAATCTTATTTTAATATTTAATAAGGTCCACTTTTACTCAATAGTTCAACAACCATATGTTCAGGCCTAATATTGCTCCTCAGAGAATACTATAGTCACAGTTCTTTTATATCCCAGGGTTATTCAATCAGACATTCAGGTAGTCCAGGAAACTCTACAAATATCTTCTTATGTCTCCTCTATAAGTTTAATAGCATTCAAAAATTGCTTTACTTAGGTATCTTCCTTGTTCTCACCATTGAACCTCCCATAGTCATAAAGTAGATAAGTATAGAACAAGTAAATGTTGTTTATTTTTCTAATCAAAAATTTCCCAGGATTATAGAGTATGGTATATTTTCCTTCGTTAGTAGATGGCACTCTCAGCTCAGTTTTCAGTGTTGTTTCAGTTTTAACAGCTATTAAATCCAATTTAAATTCGATTTATAAAAGCAAGGTCAATTATTAAAGTAGGTAGAACCAGCATTGTGAAATGTCTTTGCAAAATAATGCTTACCCAATTTAGCCATCCAGAGGGGGCATGGCCAGCATCAGGTGATAAGGTGTGGATTCTGGGGCTCCAGGAGAACACTGATATCCTAGCCAATTTTGGGGATCCCCAGGGATCATAGCTGTCTTGTGGAGACAGCAAAGAAAAAAGATGCTGGCTGGCATGGATAGGGAATGAGCAAGTTCCCTGAAGTGCCGGCGTTAGTCTTTGACCCGTCGGCGAAGGAAGGCAGCCATTACGGAGCTGTCACAAGCCAGAATGGCCACAATCAGAAAGAGGGAATGTAATGAGCGGTAATTGAACAGAGTATTGTCACCAGGTGAGTGATGGGCCAATTCACATATAAAAGAAAAAAAATCTTTGACAGCGTGAAAATATTGTAGCGGAAGATTGGCGGCTAATTAGCACAGAGACTAAAATGGAGAGAGAAAAAAACCCTGGAACTTTAAAAATCAAACCTAAAGCCTGGAAAAAATCTTCCATTCGGAGTTAAAACTGGATTTGGGGGAAAAAAAATAAGAGAAGGAAAAGAAGATAGAAAAACGTTTTAAACAGCAGAAGAATTTAATTTAAAGAGTGAATGCTTTTGTGTACTGCAAGATGGCTATTTTGTTAGGGAAATTGTGAATCGGGGAAACAGCTGCTGGAGGGGGAATTTAAGCAAAGAGAGAGAAAAAAGGAACTTTAAAATCAAACCTAAAGTTCTTAGTTCTTTTCTTTTGGGCCTGTAGTTGTTCTCTATGTGATTATTCTGCACTTTTCATAAATAGCTAAGAATCTCTTTTGGATTTTTCCCTCTTTTCTTTTTAAGGTTAGGTTTTGAGTAAAAAAGGAATCTTCTCACCCAGTTCCATTCACTATTCATTTACACTGTTCCTGCGCTTTCTTTGTTGCCTCGGCTGTCCCAGCTTCACGGCAGCCATTTTTGGCAGCTTCTTCTCATCGTCGTGATGGAGAGGGAAAAGAACCCTGGGTCAAGCAGGAGAGATTGCGGCCCTCCACAACCTCAGGCCACCCCTCTTTTCTTCACCACCCTCCAGGGTGGCTTTAGCTCCTTTTGGAGCACTCTAACATGGAGAACTTGGCATGGGAGCATGGGGACCCGTTCCTCACATCCAATATCGCCGCAATATCAGCCAGACTGTCCTGCAATTTAGTTTCCTGGTTTGTATGAACTTTACTGCAACCCACTGGGTTACATTTGTTTTCAAAGTTTATTTTAATATTATCAATGTATGTAAAGTGAGCCCTCCAAATAGAGAGTGGCAGAAAGAAATAAAATTATATTCCTATTGTTTATTTTGTTTATTTTGTTTATTTTTTATTTTTTATTAAATTGATATGCCACCCATCTCACTGTTGTCTCTGAGGAGGCTTAGAAACAATAAAAATAGCAATATGAAAACAATTATAAATATACAAACAATTAAGTAACTGTTAAGTAAATCCAATATTGGGGTGGTAAGTAAATGACTCCACATTAATTGTGAATAAAAAGGATTTAATCATGAATGATATTTATGATCACATTTGATACTAATTTAAATTTAGTCAAGGCTATTCCAGTACTAGAAAGAGTCAAGTGAACATGTGGAATGAGGCATTTTTTAAGCCTGTGACTATAGTCTGACTTTTCCTTGGGTTGAAGAGTTTAGGCAGACCATCCTTTATTCTTACATATTCATTCAAGAATGAATAAAAGGCAAATGTGAGCTTATTAATTGATGTCTGAGTAGATGCAGTAGATCTGCAAGAGTTTATGAGTCTTGATTTTTGTTTGTTTTACAATGAGAATTATCCTTTTGAACATTTCTTTTTAATTAAGTAAAATAGGCTATAACTGTCAACTTTCATCCGTCGGAACCCTGACAATAACAAGCTAAAGATTTGAGAGTTTAATGTGGAAAACCCATTTCCTTTTAAGAAATATCCTGACAGGTACTCTGTTTCTTAATTCTAAGCCTAAACCTCCTGTTCCTGGCTCTTGAAATTCTAAAAAAAACAGTAATGTCAGTCTGACAAGCCTGGTATTAACCTACAGTCTGGTTAATCAATAGACTCCTTGTTTTTCAGAAATTCATACCGAAAGAGATAAAATCAGATGACTGTATTCATAGGAGGAGAAGGATGAACTTGTAATAACAGCAAGTCCAATTAAAGAAGTTACTTTACTTCTTACTGTAATATTCTACAGACATAGTTTGTGTAGGTCCACATTTAATACATTTAACCTTTATTTGTCTTTTTTTATCAAAGCTATTGCATAAAGAAGGAGTTTTTTCACATGATAAGGGCTTTTTGTACAAGCCATTCTTGAATATCTTGAAATAAAGGTCACTCTTTGAAAGGTCACTCTTGGAAAGTCCATCTCTGTTCCCTATGAAAGAATCTAGTAATAGATAGTGGAATAATAGGGTTTTCTTTTCTTTTTTTTTTCTATTAATCCAAGAATTATTATGGTTTGTTGCATTGTCAGCCAGATATTTAGACTGAATTTGGCATTTTTATCTAAATCAAATCTTCCCAAGGACCTAGATGTTGATGTTTAAGGGTGATAGAGATATTGTTTCAGGATGTAAGCTTTTCGGAGTAAAGCTGCCTTTTGCAATTGACTGATGGTGAATTTGTCAATGCCAATGGAATTCATGTGATGTTCCAATTGTTTTGGTATTGCAGCCAAGGTACCTATCAATATTGGTACAACCTTTGCTTTCTTTTACCATAGTTGTTCTATTTCTATTTGCAGATCTTTGTATTTTGTAATTTTCTTTAGTTGTTTCTCTTTTATTCTGCTGTTTTTAGGTTTTGTCACATCCATTAGCCAGACTATTTTGTCTCTTTTATTGACTATTGTTAAATCTGAGGTGTTATGAGGTAGGTGCCTGTCTGTTTGAGCAATTTAGCTTCTTCATTATCTATTATTCTCTCTGTTTTATGGTCCCACCATTCTTGCTTGCAGGCAAATGAAATTTCTTGCAGATCTTCCAATGCACCATTGTTGCTACTTTGTCATGCTATTTTGGTCTAGTGATGAAGAAAGGATTGAATTAATGCAGGATGGGACTAATTGAACATGTAATCTTCACTGTTTTTCCTGGACTTTGAACAGAAAACAGTGCTTTTCATCTGATGGTTATAATGAAATCAAAGAAGTACACAAAGCAAGCATGCATTAATGACTGATTAGTTATTAGTTATTGTTCATATCTAGTATTTAAGTCCTTTTATTCTTAAATACTAGATATGAACAATAACCAATAACTAATTGCTAATGCTTAGCACAACAGGACTCCCCCCCCTTTCTCCCACAGCCATTATTTCATTCAACTGCCAATTTTATGAAGAGGTCTAGGGGATTCAAAAGGATGATCACTACTTTGGAACATTTTGCTTTGTGAAATAAAGATATTCATCACCAACAATTTATCTAGCTAATTCTCTGTATGACTTAGAGAGAGAGAAAAATAGTTGCTCACCATTCCTTGAACATTGAGAAGCCCTCTGAAGGGATGGCCTAATAGGTCATGGGTTGTCTAGTATTGTTTAACACTTTAATGTAAAACTAGGTAACCCATGACCCACTGGGTCATTGTTTCAGATATATTTTGTTATCTAAACAGAGAAACAGAAGGAGCAAAGACACAAAAGCAGTGGGAGTGAGAGAGACTTGCGACTTCCTGCCAGCTTTCCATTACTTTCCTTGTGGGAAGCTGGCATAAAGCATTGTAAATGACATCAAATAACTGTAGCTGACCATGGCAGCCTATTGGGTCCTCATTTCAGAGATACTGTATTTCTTTATCTAAACAGAGTTACCATGAAAATTAGGAGCCTTAATGACTTTATTTATCATAATAGAATACACTTAAATTATTAGCAATTTTGTACTTTGGATTTTTTAGTGGAAAAATGAATTTTATCTTTGTTAACTAAATGAGAAAATTATTTTAAACTTGATACAATATTGCTGCATTGATTATATTATATTATATCCTGATTTCTTGGATTATATCAAAAATATTTCACATCCAGCTTTTGACTTGTCTTTCCTGATTGTCTCTTCTAGTGTATATACAGAGGTACAAAAGAGAACACGAAAATGATCTGAATTAATCAAGGTCTAACATTTCAGAATATTTGATCAGGCAAAAGTTTAAATATAATCCTGATGTGAGAGGAAAAGACTGAGATACCCAGTGTGAACCCCCATAATGATAGATATAAGTAAGTTAAATTGTTTTTAAAATGTTAGTTGTTTTATTCATTTGCATTAAAATTAAACATATACATTATACATTTCAAAAGTCCAGAAAGTTAAAGTTAATTTGTCTAATGTTTTGAATTAAATTCCATTGTAGAATTAAACTTTTTTAAAAAAAAATATTCTTTATTCTTCCAAAAGAGGATTTATTCTTCCAAAAGAGGGTTACTGAGTGACTTATAAAATATTAGAAGCATGTATAATACACAGTTCAATGAAGAAAAAATATATTATATTTGCAGATTGAAATGTAGGATTTGGGCAATAGTGACATATTTGAAAACTATGTTCATTATACTTAATGTTTAAATCCTGGACAGTAGAAATAAACTGCTATAATTCATACAAACTGTTTCTACAAATGATATCTGTATGATCTAATAAAACTTTAACCACTTTTCCAGAAACTTCATCAAATTTAGTGAAATCCACTGCTGAATTTTCTCTTGCTTATTTACAGGTGAAACTCGAAAAATTAGAATATCGTGCAAAAGTTTATTTATTTCAGTAATGCAACTTAAAAGGTGAAACTAATATATGAGATAGACTCATTACATGCAAAGTGAGATAGTTCAAGCCTTGATTTGTCATAATTTTGATGATTATGGCTTACAGCTCATGAAAACCCCAAATTCACAATCTCAGAAAATTAGAATATTACATGAAATCAATAAAACAAGGATTGTACATAGAACAATATCGGACCTCTGAAAAGTATAAGCATGCATATGTACTCAGTACTTGGTTTGGGCCCCTTTTGCATCAATTACTGCCTCAATGCGGCATGGCATGGATGCTATCAGACTGTGGCACTGCTGAGGTGTTATGGAAGACCAGGATGCTTCAATAGCGGCCTTCAGCTCTTCTGCATTGTTCGGTCTCATGTCTCTCATCTTTCTCCTGGCAATGCCCCATAAATTCTCTATGGGGTTCAGGTCAGGCGAGTTTGCTGGCCAATCAAGCACAGTAATCCCATGGTCATTGAACCAGGTTTTGGTACTTTTGGCAGTGTGGGCAGGTGCCAGGTCCTGCTGGAAAATGAAGTCAGCATCCCCATAAAGCTCGTCTGCGGAAGGAAGCATGAAGTGCTCCAAAATCTCCTGATAGACAGCTGCATTGACCCTGGACTTAATGAAGCACAGTGGACCAACACCAGCAGATGACATGGCTCCCCAAATCAACACAGACTGTGGAAACTTCACACTGGACTTCAAGCATCTTGCAGTGTGTGCCTCTCCATTCTTCCTCCAGACTCTGGGTCCTTGGTTTCCAAATGAGATGCAAAAGTTGCTCTCATCAGAAAAGATGACTTTTTTTCTTTAGCCCAGGTAAGACGCTTCTGATGTTGTTTGTTGTTCAGGAGCGGCTTGACAAGAGGAATACGACATTTGAAGCCCATGTCCAGGATCCGTCTGTGTGTGGTGGTTCTTGATGCACTGACTCCAGCCTCAGTCCACTCCTTGTGAAAGTCCCCAACACTTTTGAATGGCCTTTTCCTGGCAATCCTCTCCATCCTTGCTGCTTGTGCACCTTTTTCTTCCACACTTTTCCCTTCCACATAACTTTCTATTAATGTGCTTTGATACAGCACTTTGGGAACATCCAACTTCTTTTGCAATTACCTTTTGAGGCTTTCCCTCCTTATGGAGGGTGTCAATGATGGTTTTCTGCACAACTGTCAGATCAGCAGTCTTTCCCATGATTGTGATTCCTACTGAACCAGACTGAGAGACCATTTAAAGGCTCAGGAACCCTTTGCAGGTGTTATGGCTTAATTAGCTGATTAGAGTAGGACACTTTGAGCCTAGAATATGGAACCTTTTGACAATATTCTAATTTTCTGAGATTGTGAATTTGGGGTTTTCATGAGCTGTAAGCCATAATCATCAAAAGTATGACAAATCAAGGCTTGAACTATCTTGCTTTGCATGTAATGAGTCTATCTCATATATTAGTTTCACCTTTTAAGTTGCATTACTGAAATAAATGAACTTTTGCACGATATTCTAATTTTTCGAGTTTCACCTGTAAAACATTTTATTATTTATGCTAATTTTTACAAAATTAAATTGTAAGATTAAATTTACAAAATTAAATTTTACAAATTGGAATTGCTTGATCTATGCCTCCTTTTTCAAAGAAAAATGCATTGATTTCATCCTGAAATCTGGCTGAAAAAATTCAGTTGTTTACACCACAGCAATTGAAAAACAGGAAAGCTAAAATGTTAATTTTCCACTTTTAATGCTACTGTTTTCTTAATCATTGTTATTAATATGTAGTATGCTGTGTGTGTCCTTAAATACCATTCTCTTTCTTCTGGCACACACACTTACTTGTGTTATAAATTACATTTTTATTCTGCTCTTGAGTTTGGCTTGATATGATGTGCAAATTTCTCTGCTGTAAGGTTGTCTCAGGGGCTGAAGTGGGGGCAAACCTAGATAAGGAGTGCAGTGGTGCAACTGGAGGGTGGTAGAGGCCATATGCAAGTTGATGGAGGGGGTTGCTGCAGGTCATGCAGGAATAGAGACTGCAGGATGTGTGCAAGCACAGAAAGAAGGGCAATGATGTGTGTGTGTTTATATGTGCATATTTGTGAATGCAGAGAGTCCTGGGAAGGGTGGGCGCATGCACATGGTGGGAGGAGTGCAGGAAGGCAGATAAAAAAGGGTACAAAGCAGGGGTGAAATCCAGCAGGTTCTGACAGGTTCTGGAGAATCAGTAGCGGAAATTTTGAGTAGTTCAGAGAACTGGCAAATACCACCTCTGGCTGGCCCCAGAGTCGGGTGGGAATGTAGATTTTGCAAGATCCTTCCCCCAGGAGTGGGGAGGGAATGGAGATTTTGCAGTAACCTTCCCCTGCTACGCCCACCAAGCCACGCCCACCAAGCCACACCCACAGAACCAGTAGTAAAAAAAAATTGGATTTCACCAGTGGTACAAAGTGTGTGCAACCACAAAGGGGCCCAGAAATTAGGGTGTTGGTGGTTGTGTCCTTGTGTTTGAGCATGTGTATGTATCTGAGGCCTGGGAATATGGTTGTTGATGGGTGTGTGTGAGCATAGAGGGGGTCATGATCATATGAGCATTGCAGCATGGCAGTGTGGCAGCACAGAAATGGCTACAAATTTCAATCCCACAGGAGTAATGGATCCAGGATTTTGGACACATTCTTTAAATTAGCCCTTTTAAGTACCTTGGTTTAAAAATTGTTGTCCTATGATGCATCATTATGCCAAATTGAAGACTACAAACAGACATGAGGGTTTTAGTAGTATGTAGATAGATAGTAGTATATAGATAGATAGATTCCAGATGGATGACATTGGATGGGGTGGTGGTATTTCTGAATATACTTTGCTATCATTTGGAGCAATCTGTGTTCAGAAGTAAGTTCTTATTTTATTTTTGATCCGTCAAGTCAGTCTTACTTCCTGAGGACTGCCTAGACAAGTGCCTGCAGTTTTCTTGGCAAAGTTTTTCAGAAGTGGTTTGCCATGTCTTCTTTCTTATGGCTGAGAGAATGTGTCTGGCCCAATTGGCTTTGGCTCTAAGGCAGGGGTAGAACTCAAGGTCTCACAGTTTCTAACCTGATGCTTTAACCACTACCGCAATGTGGCTCTCAAATCTCTTATAAAGATTTACAATAATGAAAAGTTATATAGGTAGCTCTTTGTTAAGTTGGGTGAATGAGGATGCAGCAAGCCAGGCAGTGAGTGACAACAGCTCTTTATTGTAGGGTGAGAACCCAGCAACTGACCAGGGGAAACAGCTCCCTTTATATACCTTGCAGCTGTGGTGGTCAGCCAATCAGCTGACGGTCAGTTAATTCAAACTGCCCGCCCAAAATCTACATACATAACACCCTTGACTTACAACCATTCAGTTACTGACTGTTCAAAGTTACAATGGCAATGAAAAATGTGACTTATGACCATTTCAGCATCCCCATGGTCACATGATCAAAATTTGGATGTTTGGCAGCTGGAATGTATTTAACGACAGTTGCAGTGTTCCAGAATCATGTGACTACCTTTTGCAAACTTCTGGCAAACAAAGTCAATGGGGAAACTAGATTCACTTAATAGATTCATTTTACAAAGAAAAGTTGTAAAATGGAGCAAAACTCACTAAGCAACTGTCTTCCGTAACAATGGAAATTTTGGGCTCAATTGTGGTCATAGGTTAAGGACTAGCTGGTTAGAAATACATTAAAGAAGAAATAAATAAGAATTATCTTACAGTTGTGACAAATGTCTGGTGAATTATTCTCACGCCTGCAGATATGAAATATACCACTGTAGAATTAACAGAGCAAAAAGGTATTGTGAGGGAGAGAGAAAAATAAAGGAATGAATATTTTTCTTTATTCTTTATTTTTTCACACTATTTTGTTCATTGGAGAAACTCTTTTATAACAGTATTCATTAGTGTAATTAGTCAAGAGTTCAAACCTGCCTTTTCACTTTTATAATTGAATAATATTAAAGTACACAAAATAAAGTTTACATCTGTTCTTTTAAATACAATCTATAATCCGCAAGTGAAGCAGAAATATTAAGGCATTTTTTTTAAAAGGGCTTTTATGTGACATGGATCTTATGCTCTGTGATTGTAGCTGTGGACACATTAAATCTTGGGGATGTGTAACCTGGACACTCTTTGCCTTTGTGTGGTGGTTGATGCCTATAAACTGTGTGCTCTGCTAGGACTGATGTCTCTCTTTTCAAACAGTAGTTTCTGCACACAGGCAAATTTCAGAAGTATAATGGCCTCCTCTATTTGCTGGTACAATAGTGTACACTTCAATATTTCATAAAGATGCTTTGGGGATGAGCTTATCAAAATAGAGCATTTAATCAAATCTTCACAAAGCTTTCCATTTTCCTGTAGAAATGAACATGATAGCATGTACAGTTTAAAAGATTTCTACTGGCACTTAATCTGAATTTCATTTAATTATGTACCATATTGTTCAAAATATGAGAAGGTGAAACTGAATACAGCTAATAAAAGGTTAGCTATCACATTTTTTCATCCAGACACATAGAAACGGAGAGAATTATCTTCTTACAATTATATCTTCACCTCCTTCCATCGTTAAATGTTGAAAAAAATTCATTTTAGTCATTTCATGAAGTCAGAAACAAAATGTTTCCTTCAACAAATAACAATTTAGTTGTTGAATAATATGAAAGATTCAGAATATTCATTGTCAAAGAGAAAAATAATTTTTATGTCAAATAGTTCCCTCTCTCTTTTTTTTCTTATTGTTGATTTCTCTGTACTATGGTCACCACAAGGTATTAGCTGGGTCACCCTGGATTTAACTCAGACACTGAATCCAAAGTGAGGTTTGTCTCATTATAAGTTAGCAAGAGAAAATAGGCACCACTCTGACTTATCCAATTTTTAACAGAATGGGATGAAGCTTGAGTCACATTTTAGGGATGATAACTGACAGAGAAATTGATCCATGCCTTTTGGTACTTAACTGTTTCAAACAAACTTAGATAATATTTGCATATGAGATAAATTGTACCAAATTCCAGACAAATATATTGAAAGTTAGAGAGGGTGGGAGGGAGGGAGGGAGGGGTGCGCCAAGTGCAATCTGGTGAACAGGCTTCAAATTGTCAGTCAGTCCTTTATGCTCTCTCAGGTCGCTTGTTTGCAGAAGTTTCATTACCCAACTAGGTAACATCATTGATGCTAACAAGCAACAGACCAAAGTTACTATACAATATATAAACAGGGAGCAAATGGGCAATAGGAATACTTTCCCAATGAACTGCCTTTTTGATATATTGAACCAATTATCATTATCAATACAGAGGTGTTTTGCTAATGCTTTTTTTCTAGGTGCTGTTTTGATTTCCTGCTGTAACCTACAATTCTGATATTCTCATGCAAGTGCTAAGCAAGCCCAAACCTAAGTTTCCAGCCCAAGTCCAGAGAAGGTCAGTCAAGTGCTGACAATATTGAGACTGCTGTATCCCTGGACCATACAATCCAACGTTTCAGGAGAGCACTAGACTGGGAAGATGATTATGGTAAAACCTTCCCCCCACATTACTAAAAGACCATCTATGTGCTTCTCAACATAATTGTTTAAACAGACTATCCATTTTTATCCCTTGTAATTGCTTTCTTTCCTTCCAAATATTGTCAGGTTCAGTGAAATATTTTCATTTCATTAATATTTAGATGTTTCTAATCTATACTCGTTAGACAAAACCCAAACAGCTGGTAAAATAAATAATTTATACTCATCTCGCATGGCTTGGACACAAGCTGTACAATTAAAGATTAGGTATTTTTTTGGATTAAGTCAAACAGTGGTACAAATCTCACTTTGGCTTCTAAAAAAAACCCCCTTCCTTTAAAGGAGATGTGGGATGTTGAGTTTATAGAACAAAGTGCAAACAGGATTTTGAGGCTAACCCAGAAGCTGTGCAGAATATCTAAAAGTAGAGAAGTTTCTATGTAAAGTTAAGCACTACAGTATATCAAAGCTGATGTGGTAGTTCAATCCTATGAGTCATTGCTTCAAAGCAAAGCCAAAAATCAATTAAACCCCACATGAGCTTACCATTAAAAGATACAATCTAATAAAAACCACTCATATGGGTTTCTTATACACTGGCCCTCCTAAGCAGTTTACTTAAACATTTTTCTCAATTGATATTCTAGTATAGAGCTATCAAATCAGGAGTGGAAAAAAAATCAAAATGTCTTCAAGATGGCAGCAAAGAGTTAAGTGTCTTCGGTAACCATTGGCTATGATTTAGTAGTTGTCTGGATCTCTGGATCTCATATCTAGTAGTACTGTCCTATTATTGCAATACTGACTGTCTTTTTCAACTCAACAGGTTACATTACAAATGAGTTGCAACCTGCTATCTATTCTTTATTTATAAGAGACAGCCAGCCACAATCTGTACACCCTTTGTGTATATAATATAGATGAAAGGGCTTTAGGATTGCTTGTGGCCAGCAAGGTCTTTGGTATAGCTGTTCCTCCCATAATTGCTGCTGAATTGTCATTTTTAATCAGTCTGAAGGAAATAAGTCACAATATTTAATTTCATTTTACTTAAGTTAGTTTGACTTGGATTCACTTGAATTCTAGTATCAACCAATTACTTTATATCCTTTTACACAGCCGAGCAATGCTGCCAGCACACCACTTAAAAGCCAATGTGGCTCTTCATCCCCCAAAAAATGGCTCATAGAGAAAACTTTAAGTCTAGTACAGCAATATAAATCAAACAATACTCAACCTGATGTAGCCACATGCTAAATGGGAGGACATCATCCTTACACATTTAGTATTTATTTTCATAGTCCCTGCATGTATGCAGGGACTATGTATGCAAAGATGCATTATATGTTTCTCCATTACATGCACAAATGTTTTCTTTGTTGACTTGCTGTGGAGACTGAGGGTAAGGATGATGAGCAGCGGTAAGTGCACAAGCAGAGCATGAAAAACTTAATCATTTAAAGCCATTTCTATGAATGGATACTTCTCTCTATTTTGCTTTCTTTCTCATTTTTTCTAGTTTAGTTTATCTTGTTTCCATATAAGATTTATTTTGTTTTGTTTTTCAGTTTGTGGATAGTGCAGCCTTCCAGTGCATTTTTCTCTTACTACCTATATTATATATACTATATTGCATATACTAGCTATATTGCTGATGTACCAAAATGTCTTGGGTTGAAATGTTTTTGAATATTAATAGCTCTGGTTAGTAGTTGTTGATTTGAGTTCTGAGCGTGGCGATTTGGTTGCCAACATTTCATCCCCATTTAAGGAGACATCTTCAGTGCGCTTTGGATTGTGCTTGTCTGGGGGAGTCCTGGTCTGATTTCGGCTTATGTGATTGATTGGCTGGCTGTAGTTGCTGAGTCATAGTCCTTGGTTTTAAGTACCATCTGTATGATATAAATTAGTGCTGGTGTTGTTGTTTGGATGTTTTCTGACAATGTCATGGTCTGGTTTCAGGTTGATTTGATCAGCTGCATGTGGTGTGGTCCGATTTCTTGTGCTCTGTCGAGGTATAACTTTGTTTGCCGTGTGGCTATCCATTGGTTTTTAAATGCTGTCTTGGGGATCGTGATTGATGCTGTTCTTTCATTCTAACTGGTTGCAGATTGGGTCAATGTCAATCTGTCTGTTTTTTTATTTATTGGTGGAAAACCAGGCTTCCAGGAATTCCCTTTCTTTCCTTGACTTCGCCTGTGTTAGTTTGCTTTGAAAAAAAAGCACAAACCCAAAAATCAGCAGAGGAAGAAAAAACATATTAACAATATCTTTATTACAGGGACATATAATTAAAAGACTCTGGTATATATGTGCCCTCCCCTCCTAGCCAAAGGTTTGGGTGAAGTCTGACTCAAAGTATGACTAAATTGCTATTTTTAATGCGAGGCAAATAGAAAAATTAATAAATAATTGGGAATTAGTTATAACTATATTTATTTAAGCTTATGATTAAAATTTTTTGTCTGCAACTGACTCCCACCATTTTCTGAAGTGAAGCCCCCCCTAATGTGATACTAAGGAACAGTCTTTGGCCTAAACCTGCGTGAGCTGCACTGGCTGCTGGTGGCACTCCAGATACATTTCAAGGTACTGGTGCTTACCTATAAAGCCCTTCATGGCTTAGGCCCGGGGTACTTGCAGGACCATCTCCAGCCTCTCTCCCATCATCCTGCACGCTCTCACAGAGTCGGCCTCCTCAGGGTGCCGTCGGCCAAACAGTCGGCTGATGGCCCCCAGGAGGAGAGCTTTCTCTGTGGGAAGAGACCTTCTGGAATGGATTGCCCACCGAGCTCAGGACAGCCCCCAACCTTCTTTCCTTCCATCACGAGCTGAAGACGTGGCTCTTCTGTCAACTCAACTGATCCGTTTGGGGGTACACTGTCATAATTTTAAACTGTTTTAATAGGGTTGCTGATTTTAATTTTATGTCATTGTGATTTGTATTGGAATTTGTCATTTTGTAAGCCGCCTTGAGTCCCCAGGGAGAAAGGCGGCATATAAATCACAATAATAAATAAACAAACAAACAAACAAACAAATTGGTACACTTTTGCTTTTTTAAAGCCAACTAGAATATCATGGCCTTCATATTTTTGTCTTCTTAAATCAGATTAAAGAAAGCAGAATTTTCTGGGTCTCCTTTTCCCCCCTCTTGTGTAGAGCTGGCCTGAATGATAGAAATGAATTATTATTGCTATAATATTCAAAGCCAAACCACATACGATGGAACAGATAAAAACTTAAGTTTCCAGATTTCCACTCCCACCACTCTTCCCCCCCCCCTTAATCGGAGCAGTAGTGGTCCTGTGGCAAAATAATCTTTTGGCACTCCAGCATGGGGGAACAAATCAAGGAAGATGTAGACGTAATTGCTAATTTTGCAATCTGTTCTCCTGAATCTTGAGAACAGCTGAGTTATTACTACATGGTATTATTGTTCTTTTCCAAGATGCAAAATGGAGGCATGAAGATAAGCCTTTAAGCAATATAATCCAGGACATGAATTTTGAGCTCTGTTTGGACCCAGCTGTCTCTGAACTGCTGAAGTAGAAAGCCAACCATTTTGCCTCAGACACTTCTTTTATCACTCATCAATTCCTTAAAAGCAGTTTTCCCAGTGTCATTAAACACTGTTGGAACGATAAATAGTCCAAACAAAAAAGACTGAAATTAGCCAAAAAAGATGACTTCATATTCTCCAATGTTGAAAAAGGGACCATGATGCAGATGTTTGATATATTTTTATTCTTGATAAACATGGCAGCTTCATGCATTCTCACACCCGAGCTACATAATTTGTTCATGTGGCTGATGATCTTTTGGTGCATTTTTCCCCTTCTTTTATGAGAAGGATAAAGATTCAACCATAACAATCCCCTCATTTAAAAAGGTTATTTTCTCTGACTAGAATGGAATTTAACTGCTTCAGCCTCAAATTTAAGCAGAAACTTTTAGTAAGTAGGATTTTCCAAGTAACAAATTAGCACAGAGATAACATACAACTTGGTAATGACTTTTGTAGATATGTGAGAGCCATATTCAAGGTTTTAAGGGTCTTTTTACCAAGATACTTTCAGTTAGATTCCAGAGCAGAGCAGGATATCAGAATCAAGGAACTAAATGACTCTTTCTAACTCTATGATTCTGCATACTTTGTAATAAGTTCCTTTGTAATAACAATTCCTAGACTGCAGTAATTGTGCTCCCCTGTGCTCTCTCTGCAGTCTGTGGAATAGGAACCTGATAATGTTCCTATTTTAGCTTGAAACAGCTCCCAGCAGTTTGTCTGATTTCCTAGTAAAATGTTTGTCAACATTGATCCTCATCACTTATTGCTTGTTAGGCTGAATATTTTCAAGCATCTTAGCTATTTAAAATCAGCTCATTTTTTTTTTTTTTTTTTTTTACAGAAAAGCAAAATTAAAAGTAGACAAAACAGCAGATTATCTAGTACAGGGTGTCAAACTCACATTGTCACGGTGGCATCATGTGACGTATCGGGACTTCCCCCACTTTTCTAAATCGGGCATGGGCGTGGCCAGTGTGTGATGCATCCGGCCCGTGGGCCTGGAGTTTGACAGCCCTGATCTAGTAATTCTTTATGGCTTCAAATAAACTCTGAGATGACCATTCTAATTAATATAATGTTTATGTTGCCCTCTTTTCTGTAGACCAGTGAAGTATGTGGCAAAAATAAAACGGACAGTGATATCAGCAGATAATTCTGCATTATAGATATGAGAGGAACAATGTTTTTCAGAAGATCTGAATTTTTTTAAAAAAAGTATATTATGTATGAGACTGTTGTGGTTGTCAACCTCTTCCCATGAAAGAAATACACAATCTTTTCCATTTCAAGTAGAAGCACATGAGGATTTAGTACATTTGCAATACAGAGATCTCAAACCACCTTCACACAAAATTCTCCTTTACGATAGAAGAAAACAATTATCTTTTTCAAATGAAACTGGATGAGACCTTGAAAAGAATGGAATTTAACTGCTTCAGCCTCAAATTTAAGCAGAAACTTTTAGTAAGTAGGATTTTCCAAGTAACAAATTAGCACAGAGATAACATTTGTTTTAAGGCTGGACTATTCTAGGAATACATAATAATAACAATAATGAATACTACTACTACTAATAAAGCAAAGCTATAGTAATAGGCACCTTGGATGCAATCCCCAAACAACTGGAGCACCACTTGAGCACCATTGTTATTGACAAAAACATCATCAGTCAATTACAAAAGACAGCTTTATTCTGAACAGCTTACATCCTGAAATAACTTCAATCATTGTTGGAAATATCAAACAACAACATCTGCCTACCCCAGGACTCAATAGGTGGACAAAAATGCCCAATCCTGTCTAAAAATCTAGCTGACTGTGTGACTAATCATAATAAGGAATAGGGGAAAAAAATAAGAACTGTGTCAAATTTTGATTTTTGGCTCTGATATTTATGTTCCATATACTGTACATGCACAGTTCTTTCTTTCTTTCTTTCTTTCTTTCTTTCTTTCTTTCTTTCTTTCTTTCTTTCTTTCTTTCTTTCTTTCTTTCTTTCCTTCCTTCCTTCCTTCCTTCCTTCCTTCCTTCCTTCCTTCCTTCCTTCCTTCCTTTCATTGCTTGGCACTTTTTCACATTGCAGTTGTTTTTATATTAGTAGCAGATCTATCATCACATGATCTGCTGAGGATTTTATATCATCCAATTGAGATTTTCTATTGGAGAGCCTTTTAACTCACAATCCGTGATTTCAGCAACTCTCTTTGTTAACTTTTTTTTTTGGTCACTTAATTATGGGCAATATATGATTTTGCTATTTTCTTCTTTGTCAATAAGATGCAAAGGATTTGGGAACCTTATCTATCTCACATGGTTAGAAGGGAGAATGTCAGGCAAAGGTATCCATCTTAAAAATTAAGTAGTGACAATGAACAGTTTTAAGGCATTGCTAATCTCAAAATAATAGGAAACTGTACGGTTTATTTTTAGCAATGACATCACTGAAAGTTTATGTATAGTCTATAGCAGGGATCTCCAACCTGGGCAACTTTAAGCCTGGTGGACTTCATCTCCCAGAATTCTCCAGCCAGCAAAGCAAAGCAAAGTTGGCTGGGGAATTCTGGGAGTTGAAGTCTGCCAGGCTTAAAGTTACCCAGTTGGAGACCCCTGGTCTATAGCAGTGTTTCTCAGTTCCCCTGCCAGATTTTGAAGTCTATCCATCTTAAACTTGCCAAAAGTGAGACACATCACTGTATGGTGCAGTATAATATAATGTGATATATAGGGAGGGAGATCAACAGCTAACAAGGGCATACATTGGAGAGCCACTTTCATCTTGGATCCTCAACTTGGACATCCATAATCTGGATATTTTTGCTCTATTTTTTTCCAAAAAATGCATAATTTGTTCAAGTTTTATTCTGCATATTAATAAAATGGGTTGGGCTTAGGGGCAACCCCTTAGGGGCTCAGGGACAGAGGGCTTTCCACCCCTTCAGAGAAATAATATCTAGAGTGTTATGGTCAACAGAGATAATTTTGGTTTCATGAAACTCCTGAAGTAAAGATAGAACGTAATCTAATAAAAAAAAATACATTCTATGAAAACAAAAATGTACAACCTATAAGTCTTTTGTGTCCCTACCTTCTCCCACATTTTTCCTGTGTAAAATTAATACATATGAATGTATTATTTTTTTTCCTAGTCACCCATTGGATTGGTTGATTTGTTTATTTAAAATGTAAAAACTGGTAACTGAGTGTAGTATCTTGGAATGGAAATGATGGAGAGAAAAAAAGACCAGACATGTGTACTTTACAGTTTTTTTAAAAAATAGAAGTAAGCAAGCATGGATGATGTTATCTAGTTTGGGTAATGGAAAAAACAAAAACAAAACCAAGCTAAGAGAGCACCAAGGACCTCTCATTTCAGCCCTGAGCTACAAATATTCTCCTTTATAAATAAGAATTTAATGTTTTATATAAGTTTGGCAATGGGTTGTTGCCTTTTTCCAAAGCTGGTCTTCTCATAGCAAAGCTGGCTAAGGAATTTTGGGAGTTGAAGTCCACAAGTTTTAAAGTTGCCAAGGTTGGAGACCCCTGCAGTAGAGAATATATTGCAGAGCTCCTACATTTTAATGTTATCTCTGCCAAGCTGAATCCTTCCCCATTTTATAGTGAAGCTAGAACCAAGCAATTTGCTTTGTGGAATAAAAAGGAATCAGGAGAATCTCAGACACAGAAATCCAATCTTTTTTCTAAGCACAGCCCTGGTGTGACTGACAGATTCTATTTCTTTTACCTTGGCATCCTAGCGGAAACTAACTTCTCTACTTCAGAACAATTGGCAGAAGATTTTATAAGATAAGAGCAGATATTACCTTTCTCCTCCTATTGCACCACACTGAAAAAAAGAAACACATGTTAATCAATAGGATGAACAGCCAGGGAGCCTGCTGTTTGATAATTATCCCAACACCACCACTCCACCACCTTTCTATCACTTCTCAATACTAAAGAAAACTCAGAAAAACCACACAAAAGAATCAGAAAAGCAATTGGAAGGCCTCCCTGGCTATGAATTAAAAAAAAAAAGAAATGTGACAGAGTTCCAAGTAACACCCCAAGCGAAAAAAAGCCATCTTTTTTGTTGGATCTTCAGGCCTGCCAAAATTCATTTTTTCCCAATTTTATTTTTTGGCTTTCCTATAAGAAAGAAACAACAAAAGAAAGAACCTCTTTTATAATCTGAGCTATTAGTCTTTCTTCTTGTTTTCCCTTTCTTCTCTCTGTTCTATAGAATGTTATTTCCCTTCCCTGTTATCATTTAAATAGCTTTGGTAGAGTTGATCCTAGAGCAGTGTTTCTCAACCTTGGTAGCTTGAAGATGGGTGGACTTCAACTCCCAGAATCCCCCAGCCAGCAGCGCTAGCTGGGGGATTCTGGGAGTTGAAGTCCACCCATCTTAAAGCTTCCAAAGTTGAGAAACACTGTCCTAGAGTGTGGTCAAAAAAATAACAAAAACAAAAAAGACAGAACAGATGGAAGCTCTGTTCATTTTTTGTGCATCATGGGTAAAAAGTGGGAGGAGTTTTCATCACCCCATCATGGCTGTCATCTTGACTTTTTTGATCAGACTCTGTGGACCCTACCGAGGTCAGGTTTCATGTGCCGTTTTTAAGGTGATGGTCAGTGGTTGAAAGAGATGAATAAATAGAAGAAACAAAGCGCTAAACTCATGAGTTGATTGCTGTACAAATCCAGATGACCCCAGATGAAAACTAAAAGATACTGTAAATGTTATTGCTTTACTGCCATCTTGTGGGTGCAGCCAGATCTTTAGCCTAGCCACACAGAGACACACACACACACACACACACACACACACACACACACATAGTTAGCAGGATGAGAAATTGTAATGTCAATCCTTACATATCAAGTACTGATATATATGAAATCAACAAGAACAGATAAGTCTATTTTTGTCTTTATGGTTATATTATGTTCATATTTTTTTATATTATAAAGAAATCCATATGTCATTTCATGATATTCTTTTCCAAAGGAAAAATATTAATTTACTGATTTACTATTTTTTTGATACTTACCTTGCTCTTGATCTGGAAAGGCTCACAGAAGCTGTATTAAAATAAATAAACTTTAATCTTTCTCTCAACCATTATAATCTAAGAAGGATATGACTCCCAAGGAGAAAAGAAGATTTATGGAGAAAAGGAGTACCCATTCTGAATGTTTTATAACCATCTGTAATGTGTAAGTAATGCTGTAATATAATCAGTCTGCCAGTTAATACAGAGGAAGAGTCCAGAATTTTGACTTGATCGATTAGCTACACTTCTTCTCACTTTCTTTTCTATAAACTATTTCAAATCTTATATCTTTATCAATATACAGTATATTTGAGTTAGAATCTTCCTTTTAAATATGCTAATCTATTAAGTCTTCTTATTGCATGTTGATGTTCACTGCACAAAGTGTAATTGCCTAATAATAAATATTACAAGAAGTTATATATTACTGGATAAATATTGGTGTGGTGATTAAGGGGTTGGACAAGGAGTGGGAGAATCCAGATTCTCCTCCATCCTCAACTATTGAATCTCCCAGGAGCTGATTTTGGATCAGTCACTCTCTCTCAGTCCAGCCCATTTTACAGGCTTGATGTTGTGAAGAAAGAATGGGAAGACAGAGCTCTCGAGCTTCTGTACAAAAAGGCAGGATATAAATAGAATCGTTTAAATAAATTCACATTTTAATACAATTTATTCCAGTTATGCAGAGCAGAATAAAATCCGCTTCACTATCTTGTCTTCTCCTTCGAAACTGAGATACTGTTAATTAGACATCATCTCCCACTTCACCTCTTACAAGGATTGTCCGTGGGTAGCAGGCAGCTTCCATTTGATTTCTCAGTATGGCTGCTCATTGCTTTTGCACCTACCGTTGGCTTTACAATTTGGGATCCTGGCACTCCATGGTGGCTATTTTCCCCCTCCTTTTAGCTGATTGCTACTGAATTACCCTGATAAGCTCTTGTTAGCTGAAAGACAGAGAATGTGTGTGTGTTCATGCTTAGCCTTGGCAATATCTTAGCAATTCTTTCTTGTTATTCCTGTTTTATTATATACTTTTTGTCAAAGCAATCACTCACAGGTGTATCATAAAAGTATCCATCTACATTGAATTCATTTGTATGAAACGAAGACGCTTAATTTGACAGTCACTAAATATATAGGTACAGAGAGACCTTTACATTTAATCATAAACTCTTATCTTGCTGGACATCACAGGCATGTCTGTGTTGTATGGTTTGCTTCCATTTCTTTTGTGCCATAATTGCTTTGGGTAATTATGTCTGATATGAAACTTTACCCAGGATTTAATCTTCTATTCCTTCTATTTGTATATGCAAAGAGACTTGGATAAAATTTCCTAAATGTTTAAAGGTCTACAGCAAAAAATAAATTAAAAAATTGGGGTTTTTTTCATCTTTAATCAATATGTGAATTTGGTACTTTGCAAAATGTCATGACTTGTTGCCAGCACACAGCCTTGTATGATGTCACAAAGTCATACAACCAATCAATCAATCAATCAATCAATCAGTTTATTACTGTCTTAGACCAGAGATCAGAACAAATAAAAATGGTCAGTAAATATACAATTAAAAATTCTAGTATAAAATAATAAATAACAACTAAAATCTATAATAAAATTCAGTTTGTCAATTATAAATGGTCTAACTATACTAAGTCATATTTTTTTTTAAAGAAATTTGATTTATATGCCGCCCTTCTCCGGAGACTCAGGGCGGCTTACAATGAGTTAAGCAATAGCCTTCATACTTTTGTATATTTATACAAAGTCAGCTTATATTACAGAAATGCCTATTTTATTTTATTTTTCCTATGGAATCTTCCTATAGCTTAGGTTTGCTCAAATTTTTATAAGGAGAAAGTAGATATTGCAAGGAAAAGATCCCCTAGAATTCTGTCTCAAATCATGTGTTTTCCTTGTAACTTCTTTTCCAGGAAAAGTGATTTTTGTTTTTTCTAACTTAGTCTTAGAAATTCTTTGGATAGTGTTATGGAGTTTGCAAGGCAGCTATAGTTTAGGTTTAACATCCAGCCAGGACTGTTTGTCTACTCTGAAAAAGTTTCATGGGAGGGCTTCCTTTAATGTTTAGTGGAGATATGGAGAGCCAGGGACATTGCAATTCATTGGGAATATGATTGCACAAAAAGTGGAAGGATATTTACACATGGTTGGTAGCTATCTCATTACATCCTAGCTCCTCCTATGCTTCCTGCTTCCTTTCTGCTCATCTTGTTTAATTTCCTATTATTGTACTTCCATTGTTTATTTTTATTGTGTTATTCCTTTGTTATTGCTATGCTTGCATTTTTTATTTTTTATTCCATTTTATTGTTGTAAGCCACCCAGAGTAGCCTCATGGTGAGATGGGTGGCAAATAAATTTAACAAACAAACAAACAAACAAACAAACAAACAAACAAACAAACAAACAAACAAACAAACACACACACACACACACACACACGTATGCACACACACAAACACAAACACACTCTTCAGCCATAGAGGAATTTCATCTTAGTTATAAACATCTAACACCACCAGATTGCCCAAGATACAGTTTTCTGCATCTATTTGCTACCATCTAGTGGTCATTTGGAGATTTGCAGCTCAGATCTGGTTGCTCTAAATCTAGCTAATCCATGAGGCATTTGTGAAATTTTTATTTTCGTTTGTAAATAGGATTGCCAGGTCTGCTTCCAAAAAATAGCGGACAAGCGGGGGGGGGGGGAGGTTAAGTAGTAAAAAAATTTAAAAAAATTACAATTAAATTATATATTTTCTTACAAACATTTTAACACGTATTAAAATAATCACTTCAAAACTTTACTTAAAATTCAAAACATCAAATATATTATAATAATATGTCAAATATTAAATTACATTTTACTTTGCTGTCGTGTGTATTTTTTATTTGACTGCGCAGCTTTGATCAATTCTTTGTGTTTAAGGAATAATTCTTTAATTTCAGTACAACTTTGAGAAATATTAAAAAATATACAAAGTTCACTTCGAACTGACCGAACTGACAAGCAGTCGGTTACGTTCGTCAGTCTACAAATTTCCCATGACGCTGAAAATTCGTTCAACGTTTGCATTTGATACCGGAATTGATGCACAATACTGGAACAGTTTCAGTAAACTTGGAGCTGGCTCTTTCTTGAAAAAGTACGTCCACTTATCAAGGGATGAATCGCCCTGCAGATGAACATAAACTTCTTCTAAGGCAGAAATTTCATCAAAGAGAGTGTTGGGTGGAAGTTCTTCTCGCCATGGTGATAATAACCAGATGTTCGTCATTTCTTCTAAAGTTGGAGGATTATTGCGATCAATTAGATTGAAACAATTTAGCGTCTCATATACTGAATCGGTGAAATTATACCACTTTTCTAGGTATGCAATGGTTCTTTGATACACGTTGATGGCTTCTTTCTTGAACTTTTGCACGGCATTTTCAGGCAAATGTTTTTTTGCGTAAGGCAAATAAAACTTTCATTTCAAAAAACTGCTCATCGTATTTTTTTTGCAAAGAATCACGCAGCTTACACATGATAATGTGAAGATCACATGCAAAAATTTTCTTGCTTTCCAGCTTCAGTAGGGTGTCCTGCATTATTGACATGAAGAAGTGCGTGAAATATAAATACAATTCTGAAATTGTTGGTTTATCATCCTTTGCGAATTCATTTTCCTGATCCGAAATAAGGTTCCAGATAACCTTATGGCACTCATCAGATCCAAGAGAAATAAAATACGTTTTTAGAGGTATCCAGTTTAAAAGAAGTCTTTCAACTGCTTTAAACAAACTTAACCAACGTGTTGGAACATGGCACAAAACTTCATGGAATTCTGACTCGCAAAACTTACGTACCATTTCATCATAAAGCTTTTGAATAAAAAAAAATCCACTATTTTGTGAAAAAAAATAGTGAACATAATGTGAAAAAAGTGGACTGTCCGCTCAAATAGTGGACACCTGGCAACAGTCACCTAATCCTCAGATGATTCAAAGAAAAGTTGTTGTTTTCAGAAGTAAAAACACTTTCTTTTCTTTATATTAAATGAAACATTATTTTTCAATGCAGTCCTACTTGCCACAGAAGGAAATGAGGCTTAAAGATTCATTTGAGAATGCAGGTATTTCATTTCTCCATTCTTCAGTAACAACGACTGCAAAATTTACTACAGACAAGAAACACAGAGAGAGAAAAAGTGGAAAATCCAAATTCTCTCCATGAAACATGGAAAGAATGATGCCTGATACTGTGGGCTCCAGATGAGTTTTGCAACACCCCCCTCCCCCCCCAGTTATACATCATTATATGGAGTGATCTAAACCAGCAGCCCCAGTTGCTGGCTCAAGAATGCGAAGCATAAGAAATGTGTTTGGTTTGCACTATAGTGAAATTTACTATATTGGCACTTCATGCATGTAGTCAGGCAGTTATCCTTCAATAATTACATTTATGTGCTTTTTATCTTGGATTCTTATGAACAAAGGAAAAAAAAAGCATGAATATAAACAACATTACAGTATATCAAATAGATTTCTTATGGAAACATGCCCATAAAAATAAATACATTGGGAAAAATAAGTAGGAAAATGTATGCACACTGTATTCACATATGACAATTTTCAAGAAATGCAAATTGGTGCACATTCAGGACAAATGAAAAAAAGTCTGTCCAAAATTTGAAAACAGCTCTTATTAATGAATGGTGTGCCTTCGTTTCTGCTGACCATGAACTTTTAATAAACTCCTTTATGTTTAGATAATGAAAAAAAGTAATGAGAACAACAGTTCTATTCAACAGCTGTATGCACATTTAACTCTGAAGTGAAAAAAAAAGTTTTATTTCTTTGTCATAGCAAAGGAAGATTTTGTCTTTAAGCAGTACAAGGAAAGAAAGTTGTATCCAAACATCCTCCTCCTTTCTCACTCCCACTGAGAACATTTTAAAAATTAAATAAAACCAATATCATTTTAAATCTCCCATGCATTAACATTCACTACAACAATCTTTTCATTTGCATTGCCTCTAGCTGTTACTAATACAAATAGATTTGAGATAGCATGACAAGTATAAGAATGAATGGCTAATGATCCACATGATTGGTGTTTCATGTTATAATTGTTAGAAGAATAAATTTCAAGTCAGCATACCTCACACTTATAATGATCAAAAAATCACTGCCTAAATAATAGTTTCAAAGTACAGTACCAGAGAAGAAAACCAGATTAGCCCCATCCAAATAGTAGGGAGAAAGAGGCTGGGATATAGGATTATCTACACCAGGGATGGCGAACCTTTTTTATCTCGGGTGCCGAAAGTGTGTGCACTTGTGCAACAGTGCATGTGTACATGCTGACACTCATAATGCAGTGCCCACCCAGGCCCCACCCCCTGTACATATGCATGCACCCCTGCGCTCCCACCACCCCTCTTGCATGCATATGCGACCTCCCGTGCTCCCCTCACCTCCTGTGCATGCATGTGCAACTCCCGTTTTTGTGCAAGCAGGCCTCCCTGAAGCCTCCTGGAACCAAAAACGGAGGGTTGGGGGGCGCCGCATCCCATCCCAAAAGCATTGTAAGCCGCCCTGAGTCTCCGGAGAAGGGCAGCATATAAATCAAACTAATAAAATAAATAAATAAATAATAAATAAATAAATCCCCCACCCTCTGTTTTTATGCTAGCAGGCCTCCCTGAAGCCTCCTGGAACCAAAAATGGGGCATAGGGGGGCACCACACCCACTCCACCCCATGCATGTGCATGCGACACTCCCTCCATGTATGCGCGCGCGTCTCTCAGCAGGCACCCAAAAATCAGCTGGCCAATGGGAGGCGCGTAGGCATGTGCCATGGAGCTGACCTTGGCGTCGGCTCACGTGCCCACAGAGATGGTTCCGTGTGGCACACGTGCCATAGGTTCGCCATCACAGATCTATACTATGCAGATTGCAAAAAAAAAAAAAAAAAGAAGAAGAAGAAGAAAATGACTATTATATCGCCTAGCTCACAGCTCAAACCATTCAAATAACCAATGAGTGGTAGCATATATTTGCTTCCAGAAAATAATTTAGCAACAAGGAAACAATATTAACTTTCCTTCCATATTGATTTGGGCAAGAGTATAATATGATTTAACAATGTAATGCACAATATCAAGAGTTTGTGTAGCCTGTCCCCTTCTTTTTTTATATCTATCTCCCATTGACTGGTATAAGAAGGTATTCAGTTTGCAAATTCCAGGGTTAGTATATCAAATGCAATTGTTTAAAGGATCTAAAAAATGAGGAGGATCTGTGATTTACTGGAATGGTTCATTTTTGTCTCATCACTTTAAGTAAAGTGATGAGACAAAAATCAATGATAGTAGTGGACCTCCCACAATCATATTGCAAATAACTGTAACCATATATGCATTTTCAACAGAACAGTCATTGGTACTCAACGATCCTTGGGTGCTTAGAATGTTATTATTGCTTGTCTTCATTATTTTAAACTATCTTTACTAGTAATCAACATTGGAAAGATTTCCATTGGCATATTACAATTTTAAAAAGTTGATCTGAAACTTCCCAATAGAGTCAGGTTTCTCCTTCCCTAGGTGTAGGAATTGTAAATATGCTTCTAAAATGACAGTCACTTTTTCCTTGGAGCTGGAAAACATCTTGTTTTTCTCTTCACCCATTAGGATTTGTGCATCCAACAGAGCTAGCACTTACATTGGCTTTACATTCAGCCCATGGTCACTTTTTAAGATATTATCTTGAAACTGTATATCAATGCCATTCACAGAGGGACAAGAAAGGACAAATGATGCTTGCGGACATAATGCATAATCTGCACAATGACATTATGAAACCACACGTTTTCTGAATAGTTTTTATCCCAGAGCTATAATTGCACTCAACAATGAACTAAAGGGCAATCTTCAGTGAACTGTTGGACAGCATTACTTGGTCTGTTGTGTGGATGTTTGGGTGGATAGAGGCGGGGAATTTGTGGTGGGTGGGTGGGGGTTGGGGATTGTTATGTGTGTTGGACCTGGTCTTTGGGTGTTAAGTGAATTTCATTGTATGGGTATACGTACAATGTATATATACATACAATGACAATAAAGTTATTATTATTATTATGTATATCTCATTTTGATATAATTATGCCTTGTAATAAATATCTATGTGCAAACTTCTTTGTTTTAAGCAGGCAACCCTGTTTTGGTATCATGGATAATGTTGGAGAATCACACACATTTTGCATTAATTTATCACATTAAAAGTATTTCCCAGGTATGCTCCTGGATGGATTTGAGATTTGTTTTCCCTAAGGATCAATATGGCTATGAAGTCTTTCTATGCATTGCTTTTTGTTTGCTTTGTGCAGCAATTTCAACTTCTAGCGCTGTGTCAGTAGTGGAACTGTTCTTGACTCTGCTGACAAAAATGGAAATAACTTACCAGTTCAGCAATGGTCAGACCTCAGGCCTACAGCACTGTGCTTGGAACTCTAGAGCAGCAGCCCCCAACCTTTTGGGCACCAGGGACCAGTTCCATGGAGAGAAGTTTCTCTGTGGACTGGAGAGGGCATGGTTTCACATGCTGCCTGCATCTAGCAGATGGGGCTTCACCCAGACTGGCTTCTGGCATGTCATGAGCAGGGGTGGGCAGGGTTTGGGGGTCCTCTAGCCAAGGATCGCCAGGGTTCGATGAACCCTCAAATGCACCCCTGGCTGTCCACACCTGCCCCTCCCCGCCCCTCCCCTCCCACCCCACCCCGTCCATCCCAGGAGTCTCCATGCGGCCTGTTCATCATTCCAGGTAAGTGCAGGGGCCACACGGAGGGTCTGGGATGGCAAAAAACGGGCCTACCGAAGGTTCTGGAAGTCCGGAAATGGGCCTCTTTCTGGCATCCGGAGAGCCTCTGGACCCCGGGAGGAAGCTGTTTTCACCCTCCCAGAGGCTGGAGGAAAGTCTCCGGAGTTTGGGGAGGGTAAAAATGCCCCCCCACAGGTGGTTGACTAGACCATGCCCACCCAGTAATGGGGCAGCAAACCCATTGCTAAAGGATCTGAAATCCACCCCTGGTCGCGGCCCAGTGGCAGTCCACGAACTGGGGGTTGGGAACCCCTGCTCTAGAGGCTTCCCCCTCCATCAGTGAATCCATCAAGATCCATTGAATGGTTCACTGTTTGAGGCTGGTCACTTGACAAGAAGTCAGAATTAAAGTGGAAGCTTTATCTGGCCCATGACTATCAGAACGTCATGCTGAATGATATCAGAATTTCTGATATCTCTGTATTATTATGAGGCATAAGGCTAAATCTTTTAAAAACAGTCATTTTGTGACAAGCATAATATGTCTCATACATATTTTTATAAATCTATAGCATAGATTACTTTTTACAGTTAAGATTTATTTAAGTAAATACAAATCAGTGCCTGTGTAATTAGTGTTTAATTATTACAAAAATGAGTCACAGACATACTGTAGTTACCATAAATATTACTGTTTGTTTTCAAAACATCAATACTGTAAAATCTGTGGCTCACACTGAAGCAGTTTTCCAATATAACTTTCATTTTTTTGAAATGGGATTTTGTGCTTAAAGATCTCAAATGGATGACATTAAGAACTGGAAATGGGTTTACTACTTTATAAAAACTATTGCAACGCTTAATAAATTACCAAGTCTAAAACCAAATGAAAAGTATTGCTTGGAAACAACAGTTTGCAAGGTATTTAACTCATAAGAAAGTTGACTAACTCACACACACACACATGCACACACACACACACACACACACACACACACACACACACACACACTACATCCTGATAGTTTCCTGGGAGCATTGCTTTGCCATGACTAGTATACTACATTATTTTTCTCATGACTAGTATACCTTTAATGTTTGTATTAATCCCTGTGGAATAGGCTGATTGAAATCATGAGATTTGCCAAAGGTTTTAAAATAAATTCAAAAACTAATTTAGACTTCAGATCCTTACCACCATATTATATGAATGACCTCAAGAAGCAATTTCTATTCCAGTTAGTGCTTGCAGTGATAGAGCTGATTCTTCCTTAAGAGCTTATGAAATTATTGAATGAAAGAATTGTTTTCTTCCTAATTGTTTTCTAGGGAAACAAATGTCTACATTTACAAACATCTGTGTTAACAAGTAATGGTACATTCAACATTTTTGGCAACTCATGCATGTTAGCTAACTAGTTGGAATCCTCATAATTCAATATCTGTGCAGGGCATATCCTTTCATGACTCAGAAGATGAACTGCGGTCAAAAAATCCCAAGGAGACCACCAACAGACTGGCTAGCAAGTATGACCAACTGTTGAAAGTCAGTGAATACTGGTCAAATGGGCCCTTTTTTCCTACAGGGAGGGATGACATCAATGAGCTAAAAAGCAACCAGGGAATGATCTATCCACAGCAACAGACTGATATTTAAATTCCTTCAGTATCAGATCATGTTCCACACTCTGAGACAAAAACCAGATGTAATGTGTGGCCTCTGGTATGGATGGGTCTATTGATGAATTGAGACAGGTCCATGTTGCCATGGACTCCACAAACCTCTGAGCTGCCTCAAGATTGTTGGGTGGCAAATTACAAACCACAAGAGCCAGTAGGCAACTGAGCAAAAGAATCCAGCAGCTCAGGCAGGGAAGCTGCTGAGCAACAGGGACAGTAGTACATCAGTAGCTATCCCACCTGTTCCCTTGAACCAAATTTCTGCAATGCCCAACCCCCATCCCTCCTTTGTCCTTCCACTGCCTCTTGCTTGTTGATGAACCCCAACAAGTTTAAATAGAAGTGAGGGCTTTCTAGCCTCATGATTTTTTTTCTTAAATCTAACTTTTACTTCAAATATATTGAATATTTGTTATCTTCACTGATAGCTGGGCTGAGCTGCATAGTCTATTTAGTCTGCAATCAACTAGCTATATTATGATTTGTTTGTTTGGTTGTTTTAATGAGAGGTTCTGCAACTTTATTAGTATTACTTTGGTTCTCTGCTTACATTCAAGAGGATTCTCTAACAAGGGCGTCTACTGAATTCAAATCTGCAATATCTAGAAGAGCATATCATAGCTATAACAATTGCATTGAAATTCTTTTCTTGTTTGTATGAATATTCTATAGCAAATATATTTATTTTATTTATTGGTTCAATTTATATGCCACCCTTCTCCGGAGACTCAGGGTGGCTTACAATGCTTTAAGCAATAGCCTTCATACTTTTGTATATACCTGCTTAGTAGGGCTTTCGGCCACCCCCTAAGCGGTGTTCTTTTTTATACAAAGTCAGCTTATTGCCCCCACAAAATTGCCCTCATTTTACCTACCTCAAAAGGATGGAAGGCTGAGTCAACCTTGAGCCTGGTGAGATTCGAACTTGCAGTAATTGCAGGCAGCTGGTGCATTTAACAGCACTTTAGTCTGCTGCGCCACCAAGGCTCTGATGCTATTTTAAATGCTATTTTAAATGCTATTTTATCAGACTGAACAGATTTTTAAAAGTGATTATGTATATGTCTGTTTGTAGGGAGCAGGAGAGAGCAAAAGCCACAACAAGCATGGCAGTCTGTCCATCAAAAAAGATACCTATAGAATTTCAGTCCTAACCTTTTGTACTTTGAGAGAGAGATTTAGAAAAGTAAAATTTCAAGAGATTGTAATATAGTTCCCTGCTGTAAATTGCTACTTAGCCACAAAGCTAAATGGATTTTTTAAAGATAATCTTCCAATTTTAGGTGTAATTTCATTGTCTAGGCTATTGTCAAAATTGCTGGTAAGACAGATAGAAAAATTGTGAAGAGATCAAGAGAATTTAAAATACTTCACATATAAAAGTATATTTTTATCCTTAAAAAATTAAAAATATATATTAGGTTTTAGAAATATGCTCCAAAAGAGGTTAATATATTACACTGATAAATAATAAGCCATAATGCTTAATGCCATCTTGAAAATCTGATATTACATTATATCAAGCAGAGGCTTTTAAGGATGCAATCAGTGGTATTTGATGAAGACATTTTTAAACTCCTATTATATACTCTGTATTTAAAAGTGCAGTCCAGTACAGCCACATTGTTGAATAAAGCTCAATCTCTGGTATATAAGGAAAGGAGCGCACCTTTAGAGATGTATGAATATTTCTTGTGAAATTTTAGTAGGTTCCAAAAGCTATAAAATCCTCCCATGTTTTATCTTAGAAAGACAAAATATCAGCCACATTATTTTTGCCACTCACATTTTGGGAGCAGCCATATAAATAAATACATATATTTCACTCCAAGCAAAACCAATCGAAAGATATTAATAACTCCCCTCTATGATTTTTTAAAAATATAATCTGACTTCCTGAGAAATAGTTGGGCATTGGAACTTTACTTCCATTTAGGGAAAAGAAATTATTTTTTATACCATGATTGGGATTTTTTGGGGCAATGCTTTAATAATTTGGTATTCATTCATTCTCCATTGAGGGTGGAGACAGCAGCCAGACGTGGGTTGTGCTCATTGGTCAGAGGTTGGACTGAGCCTGTAAAATCTTCTTAAATCCGCCCCTGTTGCTAGGGCACCCAGCTTTTTGCTCAGTCATCAGACTGGACAGTTGTGTGGAAAGTGTGCTCTATCTGCTTATTGCGTTAGAGTTATTTTCTCTATCTGATTTATTCGGTTGTTTTTTGACTTTGGATTCACTTTGACTATTCTCTAGCCTGCTGGATTGGATTTAGGTAGATTCTCTTCTTAGCAGCTCCTTGTGATCTGCTGAGCTCCCTCTCCCTCAGCTCCTGTCATCCTTGAGTAAACTGGTTAGTCATTTACACCTTTGGTGGAGCTTTTCGCTCCCTTTTGGGGGAGGGGGGTATTTATTGGCCCTATAATCCCTATTGAAGGGCATTTACCTGGCATTTGGACTGCTTGTGGAGCCTTGCACACACCCCCAAAGGCTTCGACCGGCTATCTGGATATACCAACATATTTGTGGAGTCTCGTGCTTCCCTGCGCTAGCCGCTCGTCCGCTGTCTCAATCCTCTGTTTCGGGGTGGTTTTCGATGCCCGTTTCAAGTCCTCGCTAGCGCTAGCTGTCTCAGCTGTTTAGCACTAATTCTCCGGCCCTTCTTCTTGCCGGCTCGGAGCTCAGTTTTTAGAGAGGAGCTGCGGCTGCCGGTTAATCCTTGCCTCAGCTGTTCAGCGCTAGGCTTTGGAGCGGAGCGGCACGCTCCCTGCTTTAGCCGCTTGTCGGCTTTCTTGAAGGGATTTTCATTATCCCTAGCCTGCAGTATCAGCATCGGGGGTTTTTCGAGCTGCCTCCTTCGCTGTTTGAGGTCTCGCCCTCACCGGATCCTCTCTCAGCTGTTTGCCTGTAGGAGAGTTTCGCGCTCTCCCTGTCATTTGCTCGGGTGCCATTTTGTCACATTACTTTCTCTGTGGTTTAGCGCCGAGCCGTTTGGCCTTACGGAGAGCTTCGCGCTCTTCCTGTCAGTTGCTCGGGCACCATTTTAAAACAAGCCTCCAAGTGAGGGCGGTTTCTGCAGGCCATACAATATCTCTGTCTCCCTCGACAGTTAAATACATCAAGTTTGGGCATTTTAATTGCCCATTATAGAGTTTGTTTTCTGGCACACTCTGCTGGCTTTTATTGTATAGCCTTAGTTTACACATTACTGGGTCATGACCTTGTGTACCCACCTATAGATAGTCGGGTGTTAATTTCCCTCCTTTGGCCTACCTGGTTCGTAGGTTGTTCCTTCTATCATGTCTAAGGCACAAGCTAAGTCTAGGCATGGCCGTAAGGCCACGGTGCGCGAACAGTCTGAGGCCTCCTTCCGAGAGAGCCAGGCTCAGGCACCAGGCGAAGGGGTGCGGGCCCCTGCCCCTGCAACCAAGCACCCCTCGCTTCCCTCCAAGGCGCCTAAGTGTCAGGGGAAGCATCCCAATGAGGCTTCTAAAAAGCAGAGTGGTAAGGGAGCCCCAATTTGTAAGACAGCCAGGGGTCCTTCTGAGGACCCACTGCGAGACATATCTTTGACTCCTGATCAATGGTCCTTGCAGGACTTTCCAATGTCAGTATTTTCAACAGATGTTTGGGGATCAGCTCCCTTAGTGGGGGTTCGTTCTACAGTGGAGTCTAGCACTCCCAGCCTTCCAATGGTCCATCCTCCTATTTCTTCTGTTCTGGTCCGAGCCTCTACGGAGGCCAGCCTGGCTCCAGGTCAACAGCCGGTCAATTGGCAGCCGGAAGACATTCAACGAATGATAGCCGTAGCGGTTCATCAATCGTTGTCTACTCATTTCAATTCTGCTCCAGGACCGGCTCCCTCTCACTCGGTCCTTTCAGAACCTGCAGAATCTCTGAGCAGGTTCGAGATGGATGATGCCATTTCTCTGGCAGGTTCGGATTCTCCATCCGTTTCCGGGGTCAGTGATCACTCCAAGGAGGTGATCATGGAACCCGAGGAACCTGAGCTTTCGGAAGATGAGGGATTGCCCCCTGACCAGCCAGCCTTCACGGGCCTATTTCCCCAGTCTCTCTTTAAATCGCTGCTCTTTAAAGCAGTAAATGCAGCTCAACTGGGGCCAACTTCTCTGCCAGAGCCGCCACCAACTGTGGCTTCTTTGAATCCGTTGTTTGCCGAGCAACCAAAGGCAGTGACGGCCATTCCTATGCCTCCACTTTTCCTGGAGGTCATCCAGAAGCAGTGGTCTGCTCCCTCGTCGGTTCCAGTGCCATCTTCCACGGACAAAAGAAACTTCATTGTTTCTTCAGACCTGGAGTCCTTGCTCCATGTTCCCTTGGTCGACGCTCCTGTGGCGGCATTGCTCTCCTCTTCCTCCATCCCTGGAGATCCAGAGGAAGGCCTTCGACCTGAGGAGCGCAGATCGGAACAGGTTCTTCAAAGGGCTCACCTGGGTGCGGCATGGGCCATTAAATCTGCGACCACCGCATCCTTCTTTAATTGGACAACGATGCTGTGGCTTAAACAATTACAAGAAAAGATGTCTTCTGAAGACTCCAGGTTGAAACAGGACTTAAATCAAATTATAGCTGCGGTACAGTTTTCTGCAGATGCCACCTTGCATGCCACTCGATTCGCAGCTAAGTCCCTGGCCTCCTCCATTGCGGCCCGCCACTTAGTGTGGCTTCACCATTGGCAGGCCGACGCGAGGCATAAATGGCGTCTGGCTTCGGTGCCTTTCTCAGGATCAAAGCTGTTCGGCGACCACTTGGACAAATTCCTCGTAGAGACCAAAGATAAAAGAAAAGTCCTGCTGGCTGTTTTCCATAGAGAGGAACCTCGGGTCTTCCCTTATCCACCTCGCTCTCATTTCCGTCCGCCGGAAGGGGGAATGGGTCCGCACAGAAACACGGGTAATTTCTACCCGGGGCCCCTGAATTCTAGGCAGAGGAATTTTCAGGAGAGACCAGCTAGGGGGAGGAGTTTCGGTCCCCGGCGGCCCTTTCAAGGAGGAGGAGGTCGCTCCATCCGTCGCCGTCATTAGTAGTACCAGGGAACCTCCCATTGGCGGACGATTGGGCCTCTTCGCCAAGCCTTGGGAGGGTACTACTTCAGATTGCTGGGTCCGGGCCTCTATTTCATCTGGACTGGCCATTGAATTTGTTTCCACCCCCCCTTTGTTTTTTATCCGATGTCCTCTGTCCCACATAGCCGAACGTCGATCCCGCATGGAGTCAGCTATCAACCATCTGCTAGCCATTAAGGCTATTCAACGAGTGTCTCATGACCAGATGGGACAGGGGTTCTATTCTAGGGTCTTTTTAGTCCCTAAGTCATCGGGTGGGTGGAGACCTATTCTGGACCTTAAACGATTGAACCAGTTTGTAGTCTATAGAAGGTTCAAAATGCAATCTTTGTCTTCAATCCTGGACGGCATACGGAGGGGCGATCTCCTCTGCTCAATAGATCTCATGGAGGCTTATCTCCATATCCCCATTCGCCCTTCTCATAGGAAATTCCTTCGTTTTTGCTATGCTGGGGTTCACTACCAGTACAGGGCCTTACCCTTCGGTCTTTCCTCTGCACCCCGTAGTTTCACCAAGATTTTGGTGGCCTTAGCGGCCCACCTCAGGCTTCAAGCTGTTCATCTCCAGTGCTACCTGGATGACATCCTTATTATGTCATCTTCCCATCAGCAGGCCATGTCGGATCTTCGTCTTAAGATTCAGACACTGGCATCACACGGTTTCTCTGTTAACGTAGAGAAAAGCCATTTGGAACCCTCTACTAGAATCCTTCATTTGGGGGCTATTATTGATTCGGCACAGGGTAAAGTTTTCCTCTCCCCGGATAGGCAAGCCGGGTTGATATCCATGGTAGCTAAGGTCATGGCGGATAGGAGGGTTTCCCCCATACTTCTTTCCAAACTACTAGGGAAGATGGTCTCGGCCATCTCCATTGTCCCATGGGCCAGATTACACCTTAGAGACCTTCAATGGTTTCTCTTGCCTTTACAGAAAGCGGGCAAGGGATCCTCCTTGACCAAGGTGGCAGTTCCACGGGAAGTGCGCTCATCCCTTCGCTGGTGGCGCTCTCCTGCGCTCTCCAGGGGCTGTCTGTTCCTGGAACCCCAGTGGGTAACTGTGACTACAGACGCCAGCAAGTCCGGCTGGGGGGCTCACTGTGGGGCTCAATTTGCGCAAGGGACCTGGTCCACCATGGAAGCGGCCCGCAGCATCAATTGGCTAGAGCTGCGGGCGATTTCCCTGGCACTCCGGGCCTTTCTACATCTGGTGTCCGGTAAGCATGTGTTGGTATTGACCAACAACACCTCGGCCAAGGTGCACGTCAATCGCCAAGGTGGCACCAGGTCCCCATCGCTGATGCGGGAAGCAAAGAGACTAGGCATTTGGGCAGAGAGGCATCTGGCCTCCTTGAAGGTGGACCATATATCGGGTGTCTCGAACGTGACAGCGGACTGGCTGAGCCACCAAGAATTGGACCACGGAGAATGGAGCCTGCACCCGCTCTTATTCTGGAGGATAGCGGCTCATTTCGGAAGTCCGCAAATAGACCTGTTTGCTTCCCCTCAGAACAGCAAGTTGCCTCATTTCTTCTCCCGCTTCCCTTCCCATCAGGCGGAAGCTGTGGATGCTCTGCGCTCCACGCTCTGCGAGAGTGTTACAGGGTGTTGCAGCTCGGGAGGGGTCTTCTCGGGAGGGGTCTTCTGCCCAGACTGTTCCCACCTGTGAAATGGGACAGTGATCTTTGGTATGTCCCATGTCTGGCTGCTGTCTCCACCCTCAATGGAGAAGGGGCGTTGGTCCTACCTGATACGCCCCTTCTCTTTGAGTGGAGACAGCAGCCAGCCCCACCCTGGTTTTCAGTCTGGTAATTACTGTTATTGGTTTTATCTCATTTGTTGTTTTCCTGTTTTTCTTTCCACACACCGAGTCTGTTTTCTCCTTCGACAAAAGCTGGGTGCCCTAGCAACAGGGGCGGATTTAAGAAGATTTTACAGGCTCAGTCCAACCTCTGACCAATGAGCACAACCCACGTCTGGCTGCTGTCTCCACTCAACGAGAAGGGGCGTATCAGGTAGGACCAACGCCCCTTCACTCACTCATTCAATTTTTTTAGCTGCTGTACCTAGTACACACACAATTCATGGTAGTGGTTTGGGCATCATTTGGTGGTTTATGTTACATTCATTACTTAGATATATTAGCAATTAGAGATAGCAATTATCAAGCTGTCTCTAGAACTATTGGGATTACAACTCGTAGAACTCTCTGAAAACATTTGGAGGACATTTAGATAACCTTTTTTAGAACTTTATCAAGATTTTTATATATATATATATATATATATATATATATATATATATATATATATATATATATATATATATGATTTTCCACCATTTCTAAACATAAATATATTTTTTTGCCTTTTAAAATCAACACAACAGTTGTGCAGTACTTTAGCCAACTCTTATTAAGTCATTAAACTATATATGATCTGTCATAGGTTGCATCTTCAGGAAAGGATTACATTGAAAATACATTTGAATACAACAAAATACAATTATAAGCAGATAGCACTGGTCTAAATTCTTATATGTGTTATCTAAAGCCAAAAGGGGAAAAAAAGATATTTTAAACATGTGTACAAGCATTTTTGAACACTCCAGCAACTCCAGCAACCCAGCCAAATTTTTGGCTCACAGTTCGGAATGATAATAGATGAAATTTGTAACATTAGGATGACATTAGATGAAGTTTACCTACATAAACCTGTCATCCCAGGGGAAATGTTTGTCCTGATCTAACAACTATCTGGTAGCCTTTGATTCTACTTTTCAATGACCAATAGTTTATCCTGGGCCAAGCTGGTTCATTTGACCCTCTGCCCCTCATTCATCACTCCTAGGATGGTAGGTATTGATCTCTGTTCAGCATTCTGAACTGGAGAGCTGATGACAGAACCTTTTGACTCGACCTAAAGCCTGCTCTCAGGTGGTCTCTGGGGAATTCCAGCCTGGCAAACTGCAGTCAATCTTTTAATCTTCATTGAGCTATCTGCAGTAACTTAGAATTTGTCTCTGCTCTTTATATTATATGTGTATATTTATGTTTCAATTATGTAATTGTGTCTTTCATCCCATGCTATTCATAATACCAATCCAGGAGATTTTCACTTTTCTGTATTTTGACACAATGATCTAAATCATGACTTTGCATGAGTATCTTTCACATGAATCATTACTGACAGAATTTTACAAAAGCTTTGTGTCAAATGTGCCTTTCATCCTTTTTGATCTAGCAGGCAGGTCTTCTGTTATGGTTTTTTGCTAAAAGGATATGCTTTTTTTTTTTTTTTTTGATGTTCAGCTATTTGAAATATTGGAAAGTTTGTAAGAGGGATGGTAATGTCTACTTCCAAATAGAATGCCAATAAAATCCTTTGGGATTACAAATCTGCCACTTCTACTGAATATAAAAGTTGATAAAATGGCATATAATTCAACCTGTTTCTTAAGATTGTTTTTAACGCAGAATTGCAGCCTGAAACTGAATCCACAATATGCTTCACTTCAGAACAAGTTCCACTGATTTCATAAGTTTGTAGGTTATTGCTTGGTATTTATATGACACTTTACCCAAGGCAGTCCTTATAAGTAATTTGAAAATAAACTTTTTTTCAAAATTGTATTATAATTTATGTGACATTTGAATTATGGGATTTCAACAAAGTTTATTCAATTGACATTTTGACCTTTTTATTGCATTATATTAATGTATTACACTAATTAATACATTACATTAACACATTTCTTAAAGACATAATTAAAATAATTCAGCCTTTGTTTTTGAGTTACAAAATCATTTTATTGACTATTTTATAGTCAATAAAAAACTTACAGAATATAAGTTTTTAAATTAAAAATGCAAGAGCTATCTTGAAAATAATCCCACAGATGACTATAAACCACTTCCAATGTTCCCTATAATGCAGATTTTCACTAATGTGCATATGTAGTTCTAACCAACAGAAGTTCTGGTTGTGGTCTTTTCACCCTATATTTTCTGGAATTTGTGATCAACTCTAGCATTCCTTAGAACATGTACAGGCATAAAATAAAAACTCACATATATAGTCTCATATCAGTTGCATTCTACTTGTTTCACTGAAGTACTGCCATTTAGAACCGATGTCAAAAGGCTTGCCAGTGAAAATGGCAACATAGTTAGCAGATCCCATTAATATTGATTTTATATTTTTAAAAATAAATAAAACATGAAACATTTATGTCTGTTATTGATTTATATCTTCAGTTTATCCTAACTATGAAATATATGCCTACATTTTCAATGGGAGAAATATCTTCATTTGATAAACCTTAAATGGAATCACTAAGTATGTAGAAGTCATTGACTTTAATGTATCCAGCCCAATCTACCCTCCTTCTGGTGTTATCTGATATGTCAAGAACTGGGTAGGTCCAATGATAAGTGAGCATTAGCAACAGCCCTTAAGAATGTACTCTTCAATTTGTCAAGATTAGGAACTAGGGAAAAGGATCTAAAATACAAAATATATAAGTAATTCAGCAATCTAGAATCTAATTTTTTGAGAAACATAGGCAGAATGTTGGAAACTGGTGCTGCTTACTCCCTTAAAAGTCTGCAGCCCCCACTACTTTCATTATAAAACAGAGTATAAAAGGCCAGCCTCTATATGATTATTTTTCATGGGTATTTTAAATCATGTGTTGTGATGCAAAACAAGCTCAATGTGTAAAAAAATGAACCATTCTAGGTACTGATCTATGATTGAAAGAATGAGAGAATTAGTTTCTTTATGAGCTGTCCAAAAGAAATAAAATACATTAATAGCTAGTTGATAAAATGTCAATAACAACGTCAGCAATGGCAAAACCTTTCCATGATAATCTTTAATGCAGAACTACAGATGTTACAAAATAGCAAAGACATACATTACAATGATATTCTTTGATGGACTTCTCATACATCATTCACTTTTCAGCCATAGACATTGAGAGAAGGAGCAAATGTTGAAATGTGTGTCACAATATTGCAGTGCCAACTTTGTCCCCTATCTACTTGCAAGTACAATGCAATGAAAGTACAAAAGGGTAGAACTTGCGTTGTGATGTGAAAATGCATGAATTGTCATTTTGAAATCATTGCAATTAAGCTCAAATCCTTTTGTTTTAGACACTCTCAAATGAAGTCTAAAAATTCTATATTTTATGTCTTATTCAGATTTGTACTGTTAATTCTTCTAGCAACTCTGTAGCACAAGTCTTTCACATTTCATGTGACCAGATTAATTTGAGTAGAACAACTGCTTGAAATATGTACTTTATTATTGACCTACGATATATTCTCATTTCATTATGACTAGTGTGTATGGTGGAAAGGCAGTTTTACATGTTTTTCTATTAGATATTTTAAAAGATTCACCTCTAATATGGTGCTATTTCTTTGGCTGGGAATTATTCACACATGGAGGACACAAGCTCAGGGAAAACAGATAGCAAAGGATGTTCTTCCAGGAAGATAGACTGAAATGGATTTGTAAATGTTTCTGATTGGTCATTTTTGAATGCCTATAAATATTCTTGCTGCACCTGAAATACCTTTTAATCTTTTTTCTTAATGGCCCTTTTTCTTTTCCAAGTTGCTTTTGTATGATGTATGTTTGTACATATGCAAGAGTGCCTTGCCATGCAATTTAAAACATAAGATGAATATATTGTGAATTGTGATGAGGTATAAAAATAAAACCCAATTGGTCCTTTGTGTGTTTGGTTTTGTTTGAAAATTTATATCTCAATTTGTGCAAAACTTATTCACTTAAATACTGTATAACTTTTCTTAGCAAAAGTGCATAAAGAGCAAAGAACGTTTGATGTATTTCATTGCAAATAATATGCTTTTCTTTTGGCAAAAAAAGATTTCTGATGGGCTGATAATTTCTTCAATCTCTTTAATGCTCTCAAGGATGGAAGCAAAGAGTATAAAGAGAAGAGATAAACAAAAGATTAAATGCACCCACAAAATGTTATCTTTCCTGTTTATGATTTATTTCGAAGAAAAGCAATTATAACAAATAGGATTTGTGTCAATGAACAGGTGCCCACTGTAATATAAAGTTCTTTTGACTTTCTCTTTTTTTCTATTATCTACATCAATGTCTAAAGCAATGTCTACATCTATTATCTAAAACAATGATATTGAATTAAGTGCTACAGATACTGAGTTTACTAAATATTTGATCTGATTGTGGATTACAAATGGTTAATATAGAATACAAATGGAGCTCATCGAAAGAGGAAAAAATATCATTATTTGAAAAAATTAAAAGAATATATTATTTGCTTACAAGAAGCTAATCTCAGAAAAGGAGGATTTCAAATATTTGATTTATAAATCTTTTGGTGAAGAATTTATCTCAGAAGCTACCAAAAAAAAAAAAAAGCTGTTTTGTACACCAATTCCCAACTAAATCCAGAACTTGTATTGAGTAATAAGATTTATTGGTTTGTCTTAATACTTTTATACTGGGAACCTGTATGGCGAGATTAATAGATTTCTCTTATGAAAATTGATGCTTGATGATTTCCTCACAATTGAACAGAACTTTTGAGGAAAAAAATATTAAAATCACTCTAGGCAAATTATCATGAGGTTTTATTCATTTTTTTTCTTTTTCATTTGATGATTTAATTTAGGTTTGGTTAAAATATGGAGATAGAAAAATGAAATTCAAGACAGCATGTCTTTTTTTTCCAGAAAGACATAGATCCTTCTCAATAATAGATATGATTTGGAATTGAAAAGATGTGGCTATAAAGGTTTCCAAATTAGAGATATTACCAAAGGCCTTTTCAGATCATAATCCTGTGAGTTTGCTTTATAAAAGAAAATCTAGTACTTTTAGATGGAAATTATATGAAACACTGTTACAGAAAGAAATAATAATGAAGACAGGAAAAAGAAATTAAAATATTTTTTTGAAATTAAATAAAGGCACTGATTTAAGAATGTTTTGGGATGCAAGTAAAGCTTTTATTAGAGGCTATTTGATACAACATAAAGTGAACTAAACTTGAATGAGATAAAAGAATTAAAATAATTTCCAGGGAAGATAAATATCTCACAGCAAATTAAGCCTTTACAGCAACAGCTATATATGTTAACAGTAAGAGAAATGGAAATAAAAATGAACTATGGAAAGAAAAAAATGTATTTTATTTGCAAATAAACCTGGCAGATGGCTGGCATATACAATAAATTGGAAACCTTCAAGAGATAGATGCTATATTAATGGATAATGTGGCTATGCAAAAAGCATTTTATCAATATTATTCCAATCTATATAAAGGACATGACGCAAAGCTATAGTTTCCAGCTAAACGGGACATAGAAATAGCTCTTAGATTTATATACTGCCCCATAGTGTTTTACAGCACTCACTGGGCAATTTATAATATCAGCATATTTCCCCCAACAACCTGGGTCCTCATTTTACTGATCTGGGAAGGATGGAAGGCTGAGTCAACCTCAAGCCCCATCAGGATCAATCTCTTGGTTGTGGGCACAGTTTGCCTGCAATACTGCATTCTAACTATTGCACCATCAGAACATACTCCCACAAGGCATTAAGTAGGGTTAGCAGATTTGGGTTGCAAATATCCAAACAACCAGAAAATGGCAGCAAAAAGCTTTCTTCTAAGTATTGTGAGACACAGAACACAAATTGAGAATTAGAAGATTTGAGACACCTTTGACAGAATGTGTGCTTGAAGATGCCCCAAATGAAGCTGTGGTCAAAATGTACCTCTAAAGTAAGTAACTGAATGCTTCATGCTGAAATTTCATGCTGTAATTTCAGATCGGAATGGTCATATTTGCTTCACTTCAGGCAATGAAGGCCTCCTATACAGTATGTGTCTATGAGTAAAAAGCTCTTTTTTATGAGCTGAATTAGCTTGCTTTGTTCAAAAGCATCAAAATGGAGTGAATTAATTCTTCAAATCAAAATGCTGCTTCCAATCATTTGATTTGACAACCAGAAAGTAAGTAAGCAACATTTCAAATTGGACTGCAGTTAATCTGATATGTACATAATTTTGTTGGTCTTATGTATAGTTATTCATTCCTGAGTAATGGGATTTCTTGAATGTCTGTCTGGGAGAAAAATGAGAGATGAGGCAGCTGTTTCTTTAATGCCACACTACAAGTTCATAAATTTTGTAATTCAGTGTAGATATGTTAATTGGAGGAAAGGATTTTTTACTTACCCAAATTTGTACATTTCTTCATGAATGAAATTATGGCTTTTAAATATCATTTTCAGGGAAATACATGTAGGAGCTTTTTTTGTTGTCCTGAAGGTTTGGTTTAAATTGGTTATTCAAGTAGGTGTTTATTAAATTGGTTCTTGTGTTTTAGAGCTGGGAATGGAGAAAGTGCTTAGCTTGAACATAGACCCAGCAACCAGACATAAGACTGTACAATTTTGTTATGGAGGCCATGGATTTAAGTAGGGCTTTCAGTTTTGTGTTGCATATTTCCAAACAAACACAAGACAACAGCAAAGAGGCCCTCCCCCCCCCATCTATTGATAATCCAGAGTTTTAGTTCCTCAATACCCATCATGCTATTCCCTTTGGAATATTTTACAAAGTACATACAAAAAAATAAAAGAGCAATTTATACTTAGTAATTGATTGGTCAGTTCAGATGGATAAAAAATGGTAATAAATTCTACCACAAAACAGAGTATACAGTATACACAGAGAGAGAGGAGGAGGGGAAGGGGGTTGAGAGGAGGTTGAGTCCTGATAATGGCAAGAATAGTAAATCCAAAGTAAATAGTAACAGATACAAATCTCAGAATAAATCTGTCTCATAGCAAAATACCATGGAAGCTGTCAGTAGGCTTTTTCTACTTTGCAATATGGGAATTATAGATAAAAATGCAATACATTTCTTTGGGTTTAAATCAACGTTAGTGGGTGAGCAAATTTAACATGTTATTCCTAAATGCTAGGAGAATGGCTAAACAGCATACATGTCTTAACACCAAGTATTTGATATAAATCCAAAGAAATTTCTGGGGAAAAAAAAACCCTTTTCTAATTTCCAGCTCACATTTTTAAAATAAAAATAAGGGTTACAGTCAGAAGTATTATTTAATGGTTACTTTTTCACTGAGAGGAAAACATGACAAAACATCTCTTAAGTGATTCCTGTATCTTCTTTCTTTCCAAGCCTACTATGTTTTGCCCCAAAGCTCAGGTAAATGCAATTTTTATTGAATTACTCCTGGTAAGTGAGTGATGCATATCCCAATAACCTCTTGATTAGCTAATTTATTCACAATACTTCCAGCTTATCTGTATTCATCTTCAGTTGTTTGGAATCACCTGGTTCATCTCAGTTGCAAGGTAAATGTCAAGCAAATATATAGTATCTCCTAATTTAGATGGGGAAAAATAAATAACTATCATACTATTGGCATGTAGCTGGATAGCATCATCCTCTCCAGCATTTTAGCTAAGAAAGGAATATTGCACTGTGTGGCAATTGTCCAGAAACTCAATTACCAGGGACCAACTTTTCAAGAAAAGACACACCAAAAAATTCTTTTAAGTTATGAGCATAGCTCATTCATTTGACAAGGCATTGCTTATTGATTTATTTTTTTTTAAAAAAATCTCTCTCTTCCTCTTTCTTGGTGAATGTTTCTGACAATGGGAGACTGAGCTGAGCAATGATTGGTGAAGCAGATTTTATAATTATTATAGAAAGAAAAGTTATTGTTATAAAGATGGCAAAGCCTAACCCCTATTTAGCTACATCCAACCATCCTGGGAACAGAACTCAAGTCCTGCATCTGTGGAAAGACCTACGATACTTTTAGATGATGGATTACAAGGCTCACATTGGCTCTGATTCTACCACATGCTTAATCTGGCAATTTCCTATTCATTTTTCATTTCAGAATTCTCTGAACCAATGAACCAAAGCCCAGCATGCTAAGCTAGAAATAAACTTGCCAAGGATAACATTAACCAAGCTTAGCATGTACAGTAGAATGAATGCAGCCACTAGATCATGGAGCTACTGGATGTGTAATTGAATTGGCTTAGTGTATTGTGCGAACACAGGTGCTAAGTGGCAGTATTGCTATGAAATTAAGTACTTTTGGAAATAATTTGCTTTGACAAGCCAGTCAGATAAAGAAAACCATTTTTTAAAGGATAACGATTCCTTAGATTTTTGCTAAATTATTGACTTGCATTTTTGTCAGATCAAGGTACCTGATACAAAATGTCTCACTAGTGAAAGAACTGTAAGCGCAGTCTGTTTAATTCACTAACACAGACTGAAACAGAGAAGTCTTAGCATTGATGGAGGTGGAAAGTTGAAGTGCAAGTATTCAGAGGCCATTATCATTGTCCTTTTGTGCCAAAAGAGGTGATGAGTCCATTGGTTTCATGCAAGAAGACAAGAAAACTACAATACAAAACCTGAGAAAAATAGCAGTTCTTACCATTACATGTAATGTTACAATATAGCCTTCCTTCCTTCCTTCCTTCCTTCCTTCCTTCCTTCCTTCCTTCCTTCCTTCCTTCCTCTCTCTCTCACACTTTCTTTCTCTCTCTCTCTCTTTCCCTCCCTCCCTCCCTCCCTCCCTTTCTTCCTTTTCTTCTTCTTCTTTTATTTCTTCTTTGTTTTCTTTTTTCTTTTATTCTGTTTTAAAAAATATCTATCTCTTGCTGTGTTTTTTGCACAATTGTATACCAGAAATATGTATGGCTTTGGTTTTCTGGATCTGGAAAATAATCATACTTCATTTAGCAACCACAACTGCACCAGAAACTCTGTTCTTAAGCAAAGCAGTTGCTATGTGAAACTGTAACTGTGCTAGAATAATATTACTTCAGCTTTCTTTTGCTTTACAGACCTGCAAAGATTGTAAATGTGAGGATTGGTCATAAAGTTGCTTTCTTCATCACTGTCATAGCTATGAATAATTGCTAAAGACGGCATACATTAAATGAGAACTATTTGGACAATTGAAAGGATGAGAGTTTTTCTCTTGCAGACTTCTGCATGTTCCTCATAATCTGAGTAATGGTGAGCACTACAGTGGTGAGATACCTCTTGAGTGGAATGTGATAAGCTTTCTAATTTGAATAATGACCAAATGGGCCTAAAGAGATATAAACTATTAATGATTTATGACTTTCAGTACATCGAGGGCACCTTTGACCTGAATTGAGTGTTGCGATGCTGTGTAAAAGTTTGTGTTGATGTGATGATAGACAGTGATTCTTTTATATTAGTATTTCTACTGTTTTTTTAAAAATTATTTTTACTATTTCAATGACACTGCCAAGAATTGGGTGGCTCTGAGCATTATTGAATAATAAATAAAATAAACATATCACAAAAAGTGCTCCCAGATTTTACATATGGTTTAAAATTCGCTTAAATTCTCATTGTTCTTTCTCTGATATATTATTTCTCTTTGTAAGAAAGAGATACTTAACAAAAGAGAAAGCACAACAGTCAGATAATATTGCAAGGGCATTGTCAGTCAAAGAATTACGGGAGAGAGTTTTCCATTGGATTTAGCTCCATTTTTTCTTTAGGTTTGTAACAGTCTAACAAAAATTGCCTGTCAGGGTGTAAGGGATGGAGAACCTAATGTATCAGTTACAGCTGACCATCATCTCAGAAAGTAACGTATTTCTGTTTATATGGAACAGAGTCTGTTGTGCATTGTGTATGTTTCATTGCTTTTACTCTGCATATCCAATTTCTCTCTGTCTTATTTTGTTCCAGCTTTTATCTCTTTTCTCTTCTCTAGTTTCTTCCGACAAAATGGACAATTAGAATTCCCAGAACTCAAGCAGTCCTTCAATTGCATTAAAAAAAAAAAAAAAAAATTTGTTTTGTATGTTTATTTCTTTCAGAGTGAAACTGTGGAAGTTCATTTTCAAATTGATAGATAGAATTTTATATACTTATAAAAGTATATTGTTTCAAAAGCATGGGAGATTTGTATTTAAAAAAAAAAATCCTGAACAATGATAATAAGCACTCTAGTAGTTTAGGATTCAACAGCTAAGATAAGGATTTATTTTTAAAAAGCACTGACTATAAATCAGATGATGTGTATCATTTTGTAAAAAGGAGTGAATGAAATTCAGATAACAATGTTGTCCATGAAAGCTACCATTAGCCACAATCCCGTACTTTTTCAGTTTTCCTGCTTTATATATTAATGTCCAGGACATTCATGCTAGTATAATATATATTCCGAAGTCAATTAAGATAGTGAAGTTATACACAACTGACAGTTTCACCAAATGCTAAATTGTAATATGGATGAACTTCTCTATAAAATCCTGTAATAGCACATTTGAAAGTAGTACAGAGATCTGATTTAAAAGAGACTTTCAAGAAAAAAGAATGTATTTATTTATTTATTTATTTATTTATTTATTTATTTATTTATTTATTTATTTATTTATTTATTTATTTATTTAGCATATGGCATACAATGTCAGAGAAATTCACACATGGTAGATACAATGTAGTCCAGACAGCCTAGATTGCTAGTTCATTCTGTTTGGCGCTTGCATGCCTAGCCTTGGTGCACTGTATGGGGCGAACTAGCTTTACACCAATTAGCGGTGCTTCCAGGCTCCTCTTCCAGTCTTGCCTCACCTTGCCTCACATCGTGATGCCTCACATCAAGCCAGGTCCAGAGTTGGCTTCCGCTCTCTGCATTCACGAACGCAGCTTTCCCACTGAAGTGGTACCCATTTATCTATTCGAAATATTACAAGTTTTCAAACTGCTAGGTGAGCAGGAGCTAGGGGTTGAGCGACTGGAGCTCACTCCCTCTCATGGAGCCAGGCTTGAACCGCCACAGTGCAGACCATTTCTGGCTGGCAGTTCTAGCATCATTAAGCCTCATGCCACCACACCCTTCTAGGAAAAAGAAAGAAACAATATTACGCAAGTGTGATAGCTCCTATTTCATTGCCAATGAAAGTGTTTGTGGATTGGATTTATTTGTGTAGCATATTGTGTATATACAATCTATATCCACTTTGATTTCCAGTCATGGTGATCCTCTGGATTTCCACAGTTCCTATTCCTGTTTTAGTCAATCTGAACAATTTTCCATCTCCTTTCAACCAACCTCCCTATTGGCTTAAAGCACAGAAGAAAACCTGGCTTTGAGGAATGACATGGATCTACCATGAATTGTAGAGTATCTTACCAGCCAAATTACTGCTCAGATGGGAAAGATGCCTGGTTTCAGTGTGTAAACAATAATAGCTCTAAACCCCTACTGTTGGAATATTTTTGTGACTTAAAAATCAGAGAATCCAATTCCATTGAGATGTTCGGTCCACAAACAATTCTACCATCAAGCCAAAGTAATAAAACTTATTAATCAAAATGAGCAATAAATGGACAGTCATGCAGATTAGAAAGTGTTACAAACACACACACAAAAAAACAAATATCAAAGGCCCTCATTTTCTGCATTTCAGTAATGTGTATAGGAATAGGATAATATAATAAACATCTGTGCTGTTGTAAAGCAGCCACATTTCAATTTTACTCCTATGAATCTGATGCCATGGTCATTTTCCAGTATCACTAAACTAATTACTTTGCATGCCAAAAAAACCCTATTTAGTTTCACCTGAGGGTAGTTATTTCAAAAGCCAAATGATTATAATTTTGAAAGAGACTCCTGCCATTTCTGAGAAGTCATAGACATTAACAACTTGCGTTTTCTTAATCCCAGTTCCTGAAGGTTTTGCAGCTGCTTTTCCACATCTCTATGTCAGCTATTTCTATTATCTACTCTGGAGGTCTCTGAACCATTTGAACAAAAGACATTTACCGTATTTTCCGGCGTATAAGACGACTGGGTGTATAAGACGACCCCTGACTTTTCCTGTTAAAATATAGGGTTTGGGCTATACTCGCCATATAAGACTGCCCCTCTTCCAACGCACACCAAATAAAAATTAAAAAACATCAACTGGCTCACCCACAATGTAAAAACAGCTGTGCTAGACCCAAAATGGCCCCTGAAACAAGCAGGAACCTCACACAGCCACAAAAAGCCCCCCAAAAAACTACTTTCACACTTTACACACACACAACACAACACAACACAACACAACACAACTGGCTCACCCACAATGTAAAAGCAGCTGTGCTAGACCCAAAATGGCCCCTGCAACAAGCAGGAACCTCACACAGCCACAAAAAGCCCAAAAAACCAACTTTCACACTTTACACACACAAAATTCCACATACAGCTTTGTGAGATTTTGTGTGTTTGTGTAGTTAGAGTGAAACACTACAGAAACACACTAAATCTCAGAAAGCTGCACAAATATTACTTTATTTTATTTTATTTTTATTTTTATATGAAAGCTAAATTTAAAACTTCCTAAGCTTTAAATGGCTAGGTCTAAAAAAGAAGAACTAAAAAAAACCCCAATTGACTATTTTTTTTAAAGCTCCCAAAGGGGAAAAAAACTTACCCAATAGAACAGAGGTTTCCAACCTTGGCAACTTTAAGACTTGTAGACTTCAACTCCCAGAATTCCTCAGCCAGCTTTGCTTTGCTGGCTGAGGAATTCTGGGAGTTGAAGTCCACAACTCCTGCCTGCATGATTGCAGGCAGGGAGTGGCTTGCTGATGGAATGGATTCAGGCAAGCGAAGCAAGGCAAGCGTTGCGATTAGCAGCTAAGGTAAGCAAGCTGGAGGGGGAAAACTTTTCCTTTTACAGGGCTCTGGGCTCTGGCGATCCCAGCTGAGTTGCCTGATTAGCAGGCAACGCAGCTGGGATCGTCAGAGCTTGGATCGATGGCTCTGGCGATCCCAGCTGCGTTGCCTGATCGGCAGGCAACTCAGCTGGGATCGTCAGAGCTTGCAGAGCCACGTAAAAAGAAAAAAGTTTTTTCCTTTAACATGGCTCTGGCATCCCAGCTGAGTTGCCTGATTAGCAAGCAAAGCTGGGATCGTCAGAGCTTCGATCGCCAGAGCCATTTAAGGCTCGTCAGAGTCTTTTGGTTACAGGAGCCTGGTTACAGGAGAACGACACCCGGTGTATAAGACGACCCCCGACTTTTGAGAAGATTTTCATGTGTTAAAAAGTCGTCTTATACGCCGGAAAATACGGTATAAATAAATAAAGTGATAATCTTTTGCCAGGGTAGGAATGTTCCAACTTTGTTTCCTTTGGCAGCTTCAAAAGCCCTACCTGTTTTGAAATTCCTCCTCAAACCACTTTCCTGATTTTTAAAAGATTTTAAGCCTTGCCTTACTTTGCTTTCTCTATAAACTCTCAACATCCTTATAACAATTACATCAAAACATTAAACATAAAATAATTCCAATGAAAACAAATATGAACAATTAAAATATCAACAATTAAAATCAATGCAATCAATGCATTTGAATAAAATTAATAATAAAAAAATTATCAATGGAAATGAATTTTTATGCTTTCCTAAATATTAGGAATTAGAGAGAGAGAGCGCTAAGCACAGTTCTCTGGATGGTTCATTCCATAACTTGGGAGCTTCATGGGAGAAGATTCTCTCCGACATAGAACTGAAAGCTCATTTTTGGCAGCTTCTATTCATCTATATAATTGGATAAATTCATAAGGAAAGAAGAGATTTCTTAGATAATGAACTCTTAAGACAGTTACGGATTTAGTGCTCCAGTACCTAAAATTCTGTTTGGAGAGCAATTGTTAAGGTAAAGGTAAAGGTTCCCCTCGCACATATGTGCTAGTCGTTCCCGACTCTAGGGGGCGGTGGTCATCTCTGTTTCAAAGCCGAAGAGCCAGCGCTGTCCGAAGACGTCTCCATGGTCATGTGGCCGACATGACTAAATGCCAAAGATGCATGGAACGCTGTTACCTTCCCACCAAAGGTGATCCCTATTTTTCCACTTGCATTTTTTATGTGCTTTCAAACTGATAGGTTGGCAGAAGCTGGGTCAAGTAACGGGAGCTCACCCCATTACGTGGCACTAGGGATTCTAACCGCTGAACTGCTGACCTTTCGATTGACAAGCTTAGTGTCTTAGTCACTGAGTCACTGCATCCTTTACGCAGCACTAGGGATTTGAACCAGTGGTGAAATCTGAACCGGTTTGCCACCAGTTGGCTGGCCGCGCATGCGCAGTGCATGCTAAATGCATGCTGCGTGCATGTGCATGCAAATGTGCGCTGCATGTGCATGCACAGTGCACACAAAACACACACTGTGTATGCGCGCAAATGCATGGAAAAAGGAGCCTTAGGAAGGTAAGTATAACAGCAGAGGGGGGAACAACTGTGCTATGGCACAGCTGATCGTCAGAAATATCAGTTTGGAGGAACCAGTAGGTATTTTTTACTACTGGTTCACCCAAACTGGTAGTTTATATCAGTAGGATTTCACCGCTGATTCGAACCGCTGAACTGCTGACTTTTCAATTGACAAACTCATCATCTTAGCCACTGAGCCACCACATCTCTTCCCTTAGCAACTGAGGCGTCGTGTGTCCTACCAAGAGCAATTGGTAGCTAAGTAGTAAGTACTGGTAAGCCAGTAGTAAATCTTTTAGTACTGATATTAAATGATCTACATAACTTGCATCATATAGTCTGGCCATTTCACAACTGCAATTTTTGGGTATTTTTTTCAATAATAACTGCAAATAAATTGCATTCCTTGATTCATCTGGATAATCATCACCACTGATAATCTTATCTAGTTTGGGTAATGAAATGTCTGCAAGAAAACAACCAAGCTCAGAGGACTGAGGACCCCTCATAATTCCCTATGTTAATAACTTAAAACTGAGAAGAGAATTAAAATTAAATCTTGTTTCAACTTCTTTGGGATATCTATTTTGAATGCACTCTGCAACATTAAATGTTTCCTCACTATTTTATAAATCAAAAGCATAGAGATCAAAATTAAATTCCCATTTACACATGAATTCAAGACAGATAGAACAACTTAACTTGAAACCCTTTTGCTTCACAAAGCAATGTGACTGGTTAAGTTGCAATAAATCCTTACAATTAAGTAAATGAGTATTTCAATGAAATACCAAGTATAATAAAATAACTCCCTAGATTCACATTCTGGTAAAAACAAATAAAGCATGACATTCAAAGTAATCTAATTTTTACAACATAAATGATTAAAATTTTGCCATTTTAAAATGTCACACAGCACAGTATTGCTTTTTTGTTTCACAAAGCTAAAATAATTTTATCATAGATCAAATATAGTCTCCATAATTTTCTTTTCCAGGAAATCTCACTCTGCAATATTAATATTTCTCATGGTTGATTTCTTTTCTTCTTCCTTCTTCACAATATTTTTCCTGAGTTATTCCATCCTTTGTCTTATTCAAGAGGAGAGGACCATTTCATTTACAAACACAGCCCCTTTGATCAATTGTTATACCAACAGTTAAGTAGCAACAGTGGATTAGCGCTATCAAATCTCTCTGGTCAATACTAGGATACATCTGGTTGATCCCTGGTTGACCCATACTAGAAGGGTCTTCAGGCTCATACAGGATTCTTCTAACTTCCTTATACTCTTTCACAACATGAAGAATTTTGAATATTTCCTATTTCTGGTAGAATTTTTTTGCAAGGAGAAACATTTGCTTATGAATCTAAACAAAACTATAAACAATGAAAATAATTTCATATTTAGACTACCCATTTTAAACACACCGGTATCTCTCTCTCTCTCTCTCTCTCTCTCTCTCCCTCTCTCTCCCCCTCAATCTCCCTCCCCCCTCCCTCCCTCTCTCTCTCACACAAAGAAATTTTGCCACGGCATGCTGGATAATTTGGACAGCAAGATAGCTGGCATATAAATTACATAAATAAATAAATAATTGGAAAAGCCAAAGAATTAAAAAAATCAGGATGTGCTTCATCCATTATAGAAAAGCCTTTGATTGGGCTGATTGTGTCAAGCTACGGAATGTAGTCAGAAACATGGAAATCACAGAATATCTCATTATCCTCATGAGAAACTTATATAGAAGTCAGGAAGCCACAATCCAGAAAGATCATATCAACACAGATTGGCTCCAGGTTGGCAAAGAGTGACATAAGGCTGTATACTCTGCCCTTATTTATTCAACCACTATGTGGAATAGATATTCTAAGAAATTGGACAACCATTTGTTTGAAGTGGTATGGAGTTTCCTGCTTGAGCAGGGCGTTGGACTAGAAGACCTTCCAACTCTGTTATTCTGTTTTTCAACTAACAACCAGCCTTAGAGTTGATGATGAATTACAAAGAAATTACATCATACAAAGAAAATGTGTACAAGATGCTGTATAGATGGCACCTTCCACCTGCTCGTCTTTCTAAAATGTATTCAAATCTCTCACCAAACTGTTGGAAGTGTGGGGAGATTGGCACCTATTTCCACATGTGGTGGACCTGCTCCAGGACGACTGAATTCTGGAAAATTATACAGGCATGGATCATGGAAATCACAGGTTATAACCTAATTCTGAAACCAGAGTACTATCTACTGAACATCAGGCCAGACAACATAGGCACAAATATATGGTGTCTGTGTGTATTTATCACCACGTCAGCAAGAATATGTTTCACCCAACATTGGAAGGGGAAAGACCTGCCGGCTGAAGATTTGATTTTGGAGAAAATTTTGGATTATGCGGAAGCCGACAGACTGACTAAAGCATTGAGAGATCAAAAGGACTCCGTATATTTCCAATGTTGGGACAAATGGTACATTTGGTTGAACAACAGACGCCCAAAAAGTCAAGTATAACCAGGATTATGTTTAATATATGTTAAATCTGACTGAAGCCTACATACCGTAGAAAGTGTAAATATCATGTAAAGTTCCTGTCGTGATCATTTGTTTGACTATTTCTTTTTTTTGATGTATTGTTTTAAATAAATAAAATAATAAAAAAAAGAGTTGATGATGAATTACAAAATAGTGGCTATTCTGTAGGTTTAAGATTAACCATCAACAGTAAAAGAAAAGCAATCAAGAAATAGCCTTCAGACTAGCATTAGGTAGATCAGCCATGAAGGCCTGGGAAAAGATACTCAAATGCCATGATGTGTCTATACTTAAAAGATCATAATTACTCAAGCCATGGTACTTCCTGTGACACTCTATGGCAATGAAAATTGAACTTTAAAAAACCAGGATAGGAAGAATATTAATGCTTTGAGCTTTGGTGTTAGAAAAACTTTTGAGAATATCATCGATAGCCAAGAAAACAAACTGACGGATTATTGAACAAATCAATCCAGAGTTCTCACTCAATGTACAAATGACCAGGGTCAAATAAGCCTACTTCAGATACATTATGTGAAAACCCAGCTCTCTGGAAAAGGAAAATATCTTTCCCTCTAAGGCTGGGAAAGGTAGTAGGAACGAAAAGAGTATCATCAGCAGCAGCAAGGTGGCTGGATTCAGATACAGTGGCAATGAGTTCACTGTTCGGAAGACTGAAAGAAAAGGTTAGAGATAGATCATGTTGAGGAAAAAAATCTATCAGTCTGGTTGCGAAGAGTTCAAAATACCTTGATAGCTCATAATCAATCATCCAATCAATCTAAATCTCACATCTTCTATTCAACTTCTTTTGTTGATTAGTATTCTCAACTTCCAAAGCTTTATTACAATTTTTCTGTATTGTTGCCTGCTAGCCTTGGTTAACTCTGTGCATTTTGAGAAGCCCCCAACTTAATCAAAGCAGAAGACCATCAAATCCAATATCTCATTGCCAGAATAGACAAAGATAAGAAGCCCCCAAAGAAATTTTAGTTAAGATTTTAATAAGAGACATACTGCATCTGATATCAGAAGTAAGCAAAATAATTGGATGGTAATAGCTACCACTGAACTACTACCATCACCCTGGAGGATTGTGGAATATCCATGGTTTAATAACAGACAAAGCATATCTTCCTTTTATCTTTTATAGGAATAGCAATTACCCTGACACATTTAGGCAAGAATAAAAAGAAGCCCACAGATAGGAAGTTAACCCTCTTTCCCTGCTCTTCCATTTTTTTCATAGATATCTTTAAAATGTTTTCTAGAGCTGGGCAGCTATGAAGCCACCCATATATAGCAGTAGTAGGTTCCATTTACCTTCACTACCAATTCGGAACTCTGAGCGCGCGGGTGCATGCGCTCCCTTTGCTAGCTCATGGTGCTGCTGCGCATGCACAGAAGGTTCTTGCATGCGCAGAGCATACATTATGACATCCGGGCGGGTGGGCGGAGCTACCCACTGCCACCACTACTGGTTTGCCCAAACTGGGATGAACCAGTAGAAACCCACCACTGATATGTAGCCATTAAAGTTGTGTGATCATTGGTAAATAAATTCTCAAAATTGGTGCAGGAAAAAAAAATACATATTCTCAAAGAATTTATCAAAGTCAGGACTCCCACACAGGAGTGAGAATAGAATCATTACTGAAAGAACCACAATAGAGAAAAATGGGGGGGAAAAGACACATATTTATAGGATACTTTGTAACTAAATAGAGGAGCACCCAGCTATGAGGGTTTCTCCAAATTTCTTTCATCCATTGTAATAATTCCTATAGTATCTTTTTCATCACATTTTATCTAGTAGGAAGAAATGTAGAACAATTTCTTTGTCTGATTCCATTTTTCTCTCACCTGTGTTACGCATTTAGCGGGAACAATGCCTGCAGAAATGGAGTATCCATCAAAGCTTTTAAAAGAGTAAAAATAAAACCGGATTTACAGCTAGCTACCAAGCTGCACATGCACACACACAGACACACATATATAGATATAGATATAGATATAGATATAGATATAGATGATATAGATGATATAGATATAGATATAGATATAGATATAGATATAGATATAGATATAGATATAGATGCATAAAACAATGAAGGTAATATAATATTGATTTCAAAATTATTGCTATACATTAGAAGATTACTAGCTGTTATCATAGTACAATGTGTTATTTTATTTTGAAAAGCATAGTACCTGGCATAGTTCTGTGCAAAACATTTGAAAGAGAAGCATCAGAGAGTGTCTTACTTTGAATGAAGCAGCTTTCTTTAAAGCATTAAAGCGGGCACACATCTTGCATAACTACTTCAGAAGCTGCCCCCTGCTATTTCCAGTTTCAATGGAAATCCTGTATGCATATACACATGCAAACGCTGCAGACATCTTTTGAAGCAACTGTGAGACCCTCGCAAAGACAGATGTTGCATTTAAACTACACACTTAACAAAGAACCTCTTGATATCATCTGATCTTAGAGTAGGCTAACCTGCAGTTCATTTCAGGAAATATGTCCATTGCCCTGTATGCTTCAATTACTATATTTTTGAATAGAGATATTTTACTTCTTTTGTATACAGATTTGGAAAAAGTGTATAAGAATTCTTCAAACTCATTACAGTAGCGTTTATCAATGAGCCTATAATCAAGGAGATCCAAGGGTAAAGATTGCCCCAAAGTTTTAGTGTTCATTTAATAATTTGACTGAGCCAACCTTTTTTGGTGTTAAATATTATGCTTGATTATGTTAGCTATGCACCTGAAATTAATAGATGTTTCAATGTTGAATGAAAGTCTTTCTGTTCAGAAATAAATAACTATAGAGAAGGATTTATGATTATAGTCTTGAAGCCATTTGTTCCACAATGATATTGGTAATGACAAAGGAATTATCCTAATTGAGTGCCTTTAGGGTGATTTGTCCAGAGAGTTTTCAATCACTCTGACACTTCTTTCTAACTCTTAACTCCCCAGGTTTCTGCAGTAGACCCTTAAAGTCTTATTTACATTTCTTTTTCTATACCTTTTTGTTCAAGCTATGAACATTTATATCCTGTTATTTACTTCATGCTACAGTCCTATGACTGCTGGGGTCATGTCATCAAGGGTCAAAAAAGTCCTTAAATTTCCCATCCAAAATTGGAAGATTAGTTCTGTGCTAGGTATCCCTTCTGCACTGTTTTATTATTTTTGTTTAGTATCCTCATCAGTCTGATAACGATAAAGGATAAAGATGCTCTGAGTGAAATTGTTATGGAGATATTGTAAGATGATTGCACATACTTATGTTATGAAGAATGTTCTTATGTAGGTTCCTGGCTTTCATTATATAGGTCGTGGGTGCACCTAGGTACACCCACATTACACCAATTCTCCGCGAGCTGCACTGGCTCCCTATTGGTCTCTGGTCACAATTCAAGGTGTAGGTTATTATCTTTAAAGCCCTACATGGCTCAGGGCCAGGTTATCTTCGAGACTGCCTTCTGCCGCATAGCTCCCAGTGACTGGTAAGATCCCACAGAGTTGGTCTCCTCCGGGTCCCGTCAGCTAAACAATGCCGGCTGGCGGGCCCACGGGGGAGGGCCTTCTCTGTGGTGGCATCGGCTCTCTGGAACCAGTTACCTCCTGAGGTCCGGACCATCCCGACCCTATTGGCCTTCTGAAAAGCGTGAAGACCTGGCTTTTCCGGCAGGCCTGGGGCCATTGATCTCATGTGTCATTGCATGTGTCAGCTTTCCGAGTAATGCACCCACCAAAAGCAGAACTCCAAGGCAGGTCAAAGAACATGTTAATTGGATACATCCAGTGGTGGGATTCAAATAATTTAACAACCGGTTCTCTGCCCTAATGATTTCTTCCAACAACCAGTTCACCAAACTGCTCAGAAAGTTAACAACCGGCTCTCCCGAAGTGGTGCGAACTGGCTGAATCCCACCATTGAATACATCCTATCGACACAGCCAGTGAAAACCAACTCTAAAAGTTACCTAATTAAAAGAGCAAAGGTTCCCCCTCCCAGATATCACTGGTCACATCATCCAATGAAAATAGCTGGTAGGTTGCTTGGTCACTCCTCTCTTCCTTCTACAGCCACCTGTTGAGATGAGCTTGGTTACCACAGGAAAACTTTTTGTTTTGACTCTTGCCTGGTCTCTATCTACTTCCCTCTGCCCTTCCCCCTCTCAAGGATCATGGTAACTATGAGGCAGAAAAAGATGGCTTCAGCCAGGTTCGCTTCAGAGTGGACAACATGTAAATACATATGGGTCAGCATTTATATCATTCTGTACATTGAATTATTTTGACAAAATTTCTGTATCCAGCAGACTCCTCTGCTTTGCCTTCACCAATTCATTAAAAAGAACCTTTATTCTATTATAAATTTTACATAAAAGCTTTAGCTACATATTCATAAAAGAATATACACTGGTTAAATTTGCACTTTAAAAGCTTAGATTATGAAAATCCATTTGACAAAGGATGAAAGCAGCGCGATTTGCATTTTTACAAACAATTTTTGGACAATTTCCTAAGGATAACCCCTATGTTGCATCCATATGTAAGATGATATTACAAACATAAAATATTAGGAAATGTTCTAGAGCTATTCTTTGAAGCTTGAGACTAGAATATTGCCATGCTGACAATAAAACGAATAGAATTTTTCTTAGCTGTAATTTTCTGTAATGAGGGATGCTGCTTTTTGCTCACTTCTTCCCTGTGGTATGTTGTTAGTAAAACTTGATTTCTGATTTCAAAAAAAAGTGACTTTAATTTATTTATTTATTTATTTATTTATTATTCGAATTTCTATACCGCCCTTCCCTTCTACCACCCTATCGCCCTTAGGGTTTCTCAGTTCACATTGCAAAAATGTTTCCTCTTTCCCCTTTTCTTTTGAAAAGATGAAGAGGGTTTTCTGTTTTTTTTAAAATAACATTATTCCTTTCTTTTTATTTTATATCTTTCTTAGTTTGCCTTCTTCATCATTCTTAACTCTACTGATTTCCCCCACATGCATATTTTTTTAAAAAAAATATTTCATCCCTAGTTCATGTTATTACTCAGTTTAAAACTGATTTTATAATTCTTTGTCCTTCTTCCCCCTACCTTATACAACTTAATGTAGATATTTCTTCCTGTGTAATTTTTCTTTTAGTTAAGGTTCAGCCTTACTTTCAGCCATTTAATCCAGTGTGGGTTGCTCCCGGTTTAGTCCGGTTCTTGCAAACCAGCAGTAAAAGTGGCGGGAGGCTCTGCCCACCCGCCCAGATGTCATCATGGATGATCTGCGCATGCGCAGAAGCACACTCCCGTTGCGAACTGGTAGTAAAGGGAAGTAGAACCCACCCCTGATTTAATCACTGTACATATACTCAGAAATACTCTACTTGCCAAAAATAATTTGTCTTTTTTCTTGCAACTAAAAAGAGCACTTGAAGATTTGCATCTTTTTTTTCTGCACCTCCTTTTCTCTCTCACTTTTATCATTTTACATTTTCTTCAACATAACACATTTTAGTGTGAAAGTCTGCAGACAGAATTCTTTTAAGATAATTACTATGGTTATGTAATGTTTTGAAAAGATGTTTTGCTTTGACAGTGTGTGAAGCATCCCTTTAAAGCAACACAACCTTCTGATTTTAAGAACAAAACAAAACTGCACACTTCATTGCTTTACATTGATACAAATCTCCATGCGGCAGGTTCAGTTGCAGTGCGAATGCTGTCCATTCTTAGAGGCTCTTTCAAACTATCCTCTATGGAAACTATTATGAATGGGAATTACATACAGGGCAAAAATAAATGAATAAAAAAAAATACGTTTTCATTTGTTAGTAAAATAACTTAACTAGATGGTAGTTACATAATATTTTATTTGATGTAACTTAATTTTGCACATTGTAAGGCTACTCACTTATAGCAAAGTTCGGTGTATATTTAATATTTGGTGAAGTGTGGTTTAATATGATATTATAGTGGCTAATTTGCTACCAAAAGTTATTTCACATATGATGTTTTGAAAGACTCTTCTAAATATTATTTAAATTAAAGATGAACAATTTTATAAACCAGCATGAGAACAACAGAAACAGATATTGCACTTTTATGATTGAAAAACCATTGAATCCCCAGTGTTAGAAGGACATTTAACTCTCCATTTATTTTACAATTGTTTATACAACACATTTTTTGTCCTACACTTTGGACATCTTGACTTTGGATTGCATATATTAGTAATTGTCATTTCTTTTCCATTGTTAAATAAATTTACTTCAGTGAGGAAGGAAACTAGCTGTGACCAGTGGTGGGATTCAAAAGTCTTTACTACCGGTTCTGTGGGCGTGGCTTGGTGGCGTGGCTTGGTGGGTGTGGTAGGGGAAGGATACTGTAAAATCTCCATTCCCTCCCCACTCCAGGGGAAAGTTACTGCAAAATCCACATTTCCTCCTGATCAGCTGGAACTCGGGAAGCAAAGAATAGATGGGGGCGGGGCCAGTCAGAGGTGATATTTACCGGTTCTCCGAACTACTCAAAATTTCTGCTACTGGTTCTCCAGAACTGGTCAGAACCTGCTGAAACCCACCTCTGGCTGTGACTAATTTAATTGTATAACAAGGCATGTATATTTAAAACTAGCTTTCTTTTCTATGTGAGAGACATATGCCTTATGTTTAGTTCTTTTTTCCCTTTTTTGCATATGCAGTAAAAATAATTTTAAAAAGTAATTGGCACAAACGAATAGCTATGCTATGATTTATTGATCTAGTTTCCATAAAGATCGATCATTTAAACTGTATTCAAATGAAGCCAAGAAGACATATTTTATCATTTATCTTCCAGAACAAACTTGGAAGAACAGAAGGTATCCCCTTGTGTATGCCTCTTTATGACTTTATGTTCAAAAGTCAGGATAGTGGGTGAATTCATATTTGTGTTTAAGTGCAGCACTTTTTCATTCAGAATATAAATCAGATTAAAGATGCACATTACAGCTGCACTGTGCTATGGATGCTGTGCAGTATATTGTCAATGTATCATTGGATTGAAATATATCTGTCCTGTTCAAGTAAGTGTTATATGCTGATACTGTGGCAATGGTTTATGGTTACCAATCTAACACTTGGGGTTTTACATCAACATAAATATCTCTCTAATACCTATAATGTCTTCCAGATGCCATATAGGAAATTCTTTGCCATTTCCCACATAGTTGTACAGTATAATTTTCTGTACACTATGTATTTTTCTACATGACACACAGAACAATACTATATTTAAAAACTGGAGAATTGTTGGGACTTTCAAATGAAAGTTTTTTTAAAGTATTTTGTTGGAAAAAATAGAAGTTAGCGAGCAAATTGAGAAGGATCTGTTTCTGAAAACTATGGAACATCATTGAGTTCAAGCAGTTAGAATGTACAATTTCTTTTTTACTAAAACCTTCATGAAACACAGAGTTAACCATGGCATCTATAGTGTAGCATCTATACAAGTTGCCTTCTGAAAGATTCTGTAGACATTGGGAAGTTTGTCCTTCATGAAAATAGTCCAAGCCAGGTTCTCTTTAGCTTTTTACTAATTATGACCCTGATTGAATTTTCTGTGCCTGGTCAGTAAGGACTCTTAAAGCTGCATAAGGTGGTTATGGGCAAGCATTTGGGGATTGAATATAGAAATCAAAAAGTAAGAAGATGGGATAAAGCTGGAAATGAACAAGTCTGGGAAATAAACCCAACTTCCCTAGAAAGAGTTTAATAAAAAAGAAAGGCAGTATATGAGCACAAAAAGAATTTCATTCATTTGAAAGTTTGAGCTAGAAGAGATGAAGTGAGGGAAGAGGATGTGAATTCCTTTCAACTAAAGTTGTTAAGCTGCAAGAAGCAATAGCAGCTAAGAATAGGTGACTAAATTAAGTTTTTGTAATAATGAGTATATCAATTTACAGCCTGCAAGATAATTTCTTGATGAAATGGGAAAGGCTGACAATAATCCACTTTCTTAATCTATTCCCTCCTAGGCTCTTCCATATTTTCCAAAGCAAGCAGGACTTAAGCTGTGCTGCACAAGAAAAAGAAACATATCAGAAATATGGCCTTGAAGTAACCAACCAAGCCAAATTAAAGTCAGTCTCTTGCACTATTGTCAATTCCCTTCCATTCTGATGAAATAGTAAATATAGTATATATATTTTTAAAAAATTACATTACTTGCATTCTGATATTTCTTCAGACATAACTTGGTTTGAGACTTCTTGAAATCTAATAATCAGGAAGAGTTGGCAACACCTTTACAAACTTACAAGAACTACTTAACTACAAACGAGTTAAGTAGTTCTGCTTTCTGCCTGTTGCTTGTCACCTTCTTGTCCCTTTCGCCAAGCAGTGGACCAATTGTTTCCTTGACTTTTTTCTTGTTTTTAACATGTTGGAAGAAGCTTTTTTTTGTTATTTTTTTACTTTTGCCTCATGTCTTTGTTCATTATCAGCCTTAGCTTTCCTCACTTCATCTTTGCAGGTTCGGAATATTTGCTGATATTCTGTCTTAGTTATGTGCCCCTCTTTCCACTTTTTATACTTATCCTTTTTGTCTTTCAATTTGTCAGAGAGTTCTTTATGCAGCCATGCTGGTTTCTTTTGAGAGAAAGAAAGTTCATTTTGGAAACAGGTTGCAGTGCACCAAAAGCACCCATGAGTCCTTCAGTTTATAGAGGAGATTAAAAACAAACAAACAAGAAAACACCGAAGAGCAAGTCCTCTTTTGCTTAGATCAAATTAAAAATCAGAATAGTGAAGAGTGCAAGATACTAATTTTACCATAATGAAGAAAATTATGGTCAGTAGAACAGACTTCCAGCTCATAGTTTTCTTCATTATGGTGTGAATTGAAAAAATTATTAAATTAGGCTGTTATTGATGGGCTAAATACTGGTAATTTTTTGCAAAGTAAAAGAATAAATAAGACTAATTTAAAATGTAGAAACAACTCACAAAGTAAACATATCATGTATATGCAATTTTTAGTGCAATCTCTTTTTTTGTCACATTCGGTGGTTTACTCAGCAGTTCCATACCTACTTTAATTCCTAAAAAATATTTTTGTAAACATGTCATAATGATATTTAAGATTGTTAGGTTTATCTTTTCCAAAATATTACTATAACAATAACAACAATAGTAACATCATGGTTTTTCAGAAAATCTACCTCAGCATGTTCTTAAGATCTTAAATATTGGCATTTTTATGCAGAATAAATAAATAATTCTTTCTGCAAAAATTGTATTTTATTTTTCCTATATTCATTCAATGTCTTAGCATATCTAACTAGTTAAATAGTTAGAGAACTAAATTAGATGGGTCTACTTGATTTTCTATCAAGTAGATAAGAGAGAGAAAAATGCTAAATTTACAAAGGAACAGACTGCAGTGGAATTAATCTCCTTTATCCTTTTTGCTCTTTCAAAATTTTTTAATAAAATATTGAATAGTTTTGTGCTAAATCTCAAAATGAATAATAAGCATTAATACAACAACCTTCACATCATATTTAATAGGTAATTATTTTCATCCTTCTCAAAACATTATAAAATGTTTCATTATATTACTCTTTCATGATTTTAATAACAGGATAGAATTTCAAGTGAGAAAGACCTTCGAGATATTTTAGTTACTGTATATATCAATATGTGTATACCACCAATGTAATCCGTGTTATTGCTACTATCAGGTTCAACAGATTTATAATAAATCTCTTCTCTAAACCCATCTTCTGTGGACTAGAATATTCAATGAATAAGTCACAGAGTTACTTTACTTTATATTAGAATTGTTTCTATAGAATCTGAATGGGCTTAGTAGAAAGTTCATATAGGAACAGAGAAGACATTTTTTTTTTAGTAAAAATGTAATAAAAAAACATTCTAGGGACTACAAGAAAGTAAAATAGAAATAATATGTAATGCACTATTTCCCAAACTTTGATGACATATACTGTTTCAAAATTCTACACCTTATTTAAAAGGTGTAGTGTAGTGTAGTGATTAAAGGCACTTTATTAGAAACTAGGAGACCGTAAGTTCTAGTTCTACCATAGGCATAAAGCCAGCTGGCTGACCTTGGGTTGGTCATTCTCTCTCAGTTCTAGAAAGAGGGAAAGGGCAAAACATTTCCAAAAATTTTGGCAAGTAAACTTCATGGATTTGCACATAGTGGTCAGAAATCAAGATGAACTCAAAGGTATGTGTGTTCACACATACACACACACAATCTTATTTATTTGAAACAACACACTGTTATACTATATATGTATAGTCTTGCCTACTTCTGAACATAACTTGGAGCACATATTTTGAAAAAAATGGTTTATATGTTCTGCTTTGCCTCCCTAAATGGGTGCACCCACTTTACTAGGTGTTCGCTGCTCTTTGTAAGGTCTATATGAAGAGATAACCATGACAATCACCTTCAAGATGTTTGCCACAGTGTACTTCAAAAGATCTACCCAGAAAGTCCTACTCCATGGAACTTACGACTTGAATTCTTAACAAGGTCATTCTCCATTGAGGGTGGAGACAGCAGCCAGACGTGGGTTGTGCTCATTGGTCAGAGGTTGGACTGAGCCTGAAATTCTTCTTAAAATCCGCCCCTGTTGCTAGGGCTCCCAGCTTTTTGCTCAGTCGTCAGACTGGACAGTTGTGTGGAAAGTGTGCTCTAATTGCTTCTGCTTTAGAGTTATAATTTTCTTTCTGAAACTTCGTTTTGACCTTAGATTGGCTACTGACTACTCTCTTGGCTTCTGGATTTGGTTTTAGGTAAAATTTCTCCTCAGCAGCTCCAGTGGAGCTGCTGTGCCTGTTTTTCCCTCATTTAGATCCTGTCACCCTTGTGTGAATTGTTTAGTTTTTTTTTTTTTTCACACACTTGTGGAGCTTTTTGCTCCTTTTCGGGGGTGGGAGGATACCGTATTCAATTAGGTCTAATCAAAGGTTTTTTTACCTTAGATTGGATTACCGGGGGAGTCTTGCGCTCCTGCCTGGCTGGAACGGCCATTTTGTGTATTCAAACTCTCTGGTATTACGAGGAGCTTTGTGCCTCCCAGCGCTGGCCGCTCGTCGGCTCTGCTTAATCCCAAGGTGCGGGGCTAAAATTGGAGACCCTGTTCGTCGGAGCGAGCTGTCTCAGCTGGCTAACGCTGATTGACGGCTCGCTCTCCTTCCGTAGCTCGGCGCCTGGGTCTTCAGAGCAGAGCTGCTGCAGTTCGCTCTCTCCTTGCCTCAGCGGTTTAGTGCGAGGCTTTGAAACGGAGCGGAGCGCTCCCTGTCTGTCGCTGCTTGTCGGCTCTTGCTAAAGGTGCCGGTTTGATCTCTAGCCTGGTAAGGTCGGCTTCAAGGGTCTTCTGTGGGCCGGCTCTGACCTGAAACAGTCCCCGTTACTCTAGTTGGCGCCAAAGCTCTGTGGCCCTGGGTAGAGCGTTGCGCTCTCTTGTGAGGGGCCGGGCGCCATTTTGGAGCGGTTTTTCTGTGCCGCCTGATTTCAATCGGGCCTCCAACCATTTCGGCTGAGCCTGCAAGCAGCTGGTGGGCCTCCTTCCATCCCGGTGGTTAGGAACACCGAGTTTAAGCTTAATTAGCTACTGGTCTTTTTGCCACACCTTGCTGACTGTAGCTGGCCTTCTTATTTAGCACTACCTGATCCCAACCTTGGGTGGACTTACATTTAGATATATATATATATATATATATAGTGTCAGACTTTGCCCCTCTTTTTGGCATTTGGCCTTCCTGGTCTGGAGGTAGTTCTCTCCATCATGCCCAAAGCTCAGGCTAAGACCAAACATGGCCGGAAGGCCACAGTTCGAGCCCAATCAGAGGCATCAGTACGAGAAGGACAGACCCAGGCAGCAAACAAAGGGGTGTTTCCCCCTGTCCTTTCCACCAAGCGCCCCTCATTCCGGGCCAGTGCACCTAAGGTTCAGGAAAGACCTGTAAACGTGGTTTCTAATAAATTAATTGGCAGTGAATCATTACAGGGTAAGACAGGCAGGGTGCACTCTGTGGACCCTATGCGAGAGTGTTCCCTGACTCCTGATCAAAGGTCCTTGCAAGATTTTCCTATGTCAGTGAATTCTACTGAGGTTTGGGGTTCTGCTCCCTTAGCGGGAGCACGTTCTGCTGTGGAGTCTAGCACTCCCGGACTTGCGGTGGTCCTGCCGCCTACTTCTTCTGTTCTGGTCCGTGCCTCTACAGAGGCCGACCCGGCTCCAGGTCTTCCTCAGGTTAATTGGCAGCCAGAAGACATTCAATGAATGATTGCTGTAGCGGTGCATCAATCGTTGTCTACTCACTTCCACCCTACCCAAGGGCCGTCCTCCACGCGTTCAGTCATTTCCGAACCTGCTGAATCCATAGCCAGGTTTGAGATGGATGATGCTATTTCTCTGGCGGGTTCGGATTCCCCATCCGTCTCTGGGGTCAGTGTTCACTCCAAGGAGATGGACATGGAACCCCAGGAACCAGAGCTTTCGGAGGATGAAGGGTTACCCCCAGACCAGCCAGCCTTCATGGGCCTGTTTCCCCAAGCCCTCTTTAAATCACTGCTTTTTAAAGCAGTTAATACTGCTCAACTAGGGCCCACAACGCTGCCTGAGCCATTACCAACTGCTGGCTCCCTGAATCCTTTATTTGCGGAGCAACCTAAGACAGTGACTGCCATCCCCACTCCTCCTCTCTTCTTGGAGGTCATCCAAAAACAGTGGTCGTCTCCTTCCTCAGTTCCAGTGCCATCTTCCACTGACAAAAGAAACTTTATTGTTTCCTCGGACCTGGAGTCCCTGCTTCAGGTGCCCTCTGTCGACGCCCCTGTGGCGGCTTTGCTCTCTTCTTCTCCCATTCTGGGAGAGCCTGAGGAGGGTCTTCGACCTGAAGAGCGCAGGTCTGAACAGGTCCTCCAGAGAGCTCACTTAGCAGCAGCATGGGCCATTAAATCAGCGGCCACCACATCCTTTTTTAATCGAACAACGCTCCTGTGGCTTAAACAATTACAGGAGAAGATGTCTTCTGAGGACTCTAGGTTGAAACAGGACCTGAATAAGATTGTTGCAGCAGTACAGTTTTCTGCAGACTCCACTCTGCATGCTACGCGATTTGCAGCTAAGTCCATGGCCTCTTCCATCGCAGCCCGCCGCTTAGTGTGGCTCCGACATTGGCAGGCCGACGCCAGGCATAAGTGGCGTCTGGCGTCGGTACCTTTTTCTGGCTCAAACTTGTTTGGTGATCCTTTGGATAAGTTCCTTGTGGAAACCAAGGATAAACGGAAAGTCCTGCCGGCAATGTTCCGTAGAGGAGAACCTCGGGTTTTTCCTTATCCTCCTCGCTCGCATCTTTGTATGGCGGAAGGGGGGATGGGCCATCCCCGCAATATGGGTAATTTCTCCCAAGGGGTTTCAATTCTAGGCAGAGGAACTTTCAGGAGAGACCAGCCAGGGGTAGGGGTTTCGGTCCCCGACGGCCCTTTCGAGGAGGGGGTCGTTCCATCCATCGCCGTCGTTAGTGGTACCTGGGAACCTCCCATTGGTGGACGATTGGGCCTCTTCGCCAAATTTTGGGAGAGTACTACTTCAGATTGCTGGGTCCGGGCCTCCATTTCATCTGGGCTGGCCATTGAATTTGTTTCCACCCCCCCTCCCGGTGTCCTTTATCCGCTGTCCTCGGTCTCTAATGGCAGATCGTCGATTGCTTATGGAATCGGCTATCAACCATCTGCTGACAATTAGGGCTATTCAACACGTGCCTAGTGACCAGGTGGGACAGGGTTTCTATTTTCGGGTCTTTTTTGTCCCAAAGTCATCGGGTGGGTGGAGACCTATTCTGGACTAAAAGATTGTGGGTGGAGACCTATTCTGGATTAAAAGATTGAACAGGTTTGTAGTCTATAGAAGGTTCAAAATGCAATCCTTACATTCAATCCTGGATGGCATACGGAGGGGCGATCTCCTCTGATCAATAGATCTCACGGAGGCTTATCTCCATATCCCCATTTGCCCATCTCATAGAAAGTTCCTTCGTTTCTGTTTTGCTGGGGTTCACTACCAGTATAGAGCCTTGCCCTTTGGCCTTTCTTCAGCTCCCCGTAGTTTCACCAAGATTTTGGCGGCCTTAGCGGCTCACCTCCAGCTTCAGGCCATTCGTCTCCAGTGTTATCTGGATGACATTCTCATTATGTCATCTTCCCATCTGCAAGCTATGTCTGATCTCCGTATTACAATTCAGACACTAGCTTCGCATGGCTTCTCTGTTAATGTGGAGAAAAGCCACCTGGTTCCATCGACTAGAATCCTGCATTTGGGGGCTATTATTGATTCAGCGCAAGGAAAAGTTTTCCTCTCCCCGGAGCGACAAGCCGGGTTGAGAGCCATGGTGGCTAAGGTCATGAGAGACAAAAGGGTTTCCCCCTCATTTCTTTCCAAGCTGCTAGACAAGATGGTCTCGACAATCTCTATTGTTCCCTGGGCCAGGTTACACCTTAGAGACCTCCAATGGTTTCTCTTGCCTTTGCAGAAAATGGGCAAGGGATCCTCTCGTTCCAGGGTAGCAGTCCCACGGGTGGTCCTCTCATCCCTTTGCTGGTGGCAATCTCCCATGATCTCCAAGGGCTGTCTCTTCCTGGAGCCCCAGTGGGTAACCGTGACCACCGACGCCAGCAAGTTTGGCTGGGGAGCTCACTGCGGGGCTTGAGTCGCTCAAGGCACTTGGTCCAAGCATGTGTTGGTTCTCACTGACAACACTTCCGCCAAGGCGCATGTCAACCACCAGGGCGGCACCAGGTCCACATTGTTGATGCGGGAAGCCAAGAGACTAGGCCTTTGGGCAGAGAGGCATCTGGCCTCCTTGAAGGCGGAACACATATCGGGTGTCTCAAACGTGATGGCAGACTGGCTGAGCCACCAACAATTGGACCACGGAGAATGGAGCCTCCACCCTCTCCTATTCCGAAAGATAACGGCTCGTTTCGGAAGTCCGAAAGTAGACCTCTTTGCTTCCCCTCAGAACAGCAAGTTACCTCATTTCTTCTCCTGCTTCCCTTCCCATCAGGCGGAAGCTGTGGATGCTCTGCGCTCTCCTTGGCCGCAAGGCCTGCTGTATGCCTTTCCTCCGATTCCCCTCCTCCCGAGGGTGATTCGGAGACTCTTACTGGAACAGGCGGAAATTATTCTGGTGGCACCACATTGGCCGAGGAGATCATGGCTTGCAGACCTCGTGCACCTCTCAGTATCTCCTCCTTGGAGGATTCCGTGCACCCCGGATTGCCTCAGCCAAGGGACAATGGTGCATCCGGAGCCTCAGTGGCTTCAGCTGACCGCTTGGCGGTTGAGATGGAAGCTCTACAGTGGGACCACGTCCCTTCTGACGTGATCCACACCATCCTGGCCTCCCGGCGAGCATCGACAGAACGTATTTATTCGGCTACTTGGCGGTCCTTTTCCTTGTGGTGTGCATCACAAGGGTTCTTGCCTCTTCGAGCTTCAATTTTGCAAGTCCTCCGGTTCCTACAGTCTGGTTTGGACAAAGGGCTGTCTCCTAACACCCTCAGGAGACAAGTGGTGGCAATTTCTTCCATCCTGACGTATAATTCTATACATTCGCTGTCTCAACAACCTATGATTCGGCGGTTTCTCCGAGGTGCAACTAATCTCTGTCCGCCTGTCCTGCATCAGTTTCCCTCTTGGGATCTTTCTCTTGTACTGGACTCTCTTATGGGATCTCCGTATGAGCCTCTCGATTCGGTCAGCTTGCGCCTGTTGTCGGGCAAGGTGGCCTTTTTGGTTGCAATCACTTCGGCACGCAGAATTTCTGAACTGGCAGCATTATCTATTAGGGATGATTTATGTGTATTTCATGGAGATCGGGTGGTCCTCAGATTGGACCCTACATTTGTGACCAAGATTAACTCTCCATTCCATCGTTTACAGGAACTGGTCCTACCAGATTTCTATCCCTGCCCTTCCAATCCATTAGAGGGCCGATTACACACGCTGGATGTCTGCCGGGCACTTAAACTCTACATCCAGAGAACTGCTGCTATTCGACGTACAGAATCACTGTTTGTTTCCTTTCTACCTTCTTCCTTAGGACAAAAGGTGACCTCTTCCACGGTGGGGCGTTGGATCCGAGCGACAATTACAACTGCATACGAGCTTCGGTCGTTGACTCCTCCTTCTGCTGTCACAGCTCATTCTACCAGGAGTGCTGTGACCACGGCAGCTTGGGCTTCGAAGGCTTCCTTGGTCGAGATTTGCAGGGCGGCAACTTGGACATCTCCTTCTCCCTTTATTAGACACTATAAGCTAGATAAGTTCACCTCTGCGGAGGCTGACTTTGGGAGGAGAGTGTTACAGGGTGTTGAAGCTTGGGAGGGGTCTTCTGCCCAGACTGTTCCCGCCCGTGATATGGGACAGTGATCTTTGGTATGTCCCACGTCTGGCTGCTGTCTCCACCCTCAATGGAGAAGGGGCGTTGGTCCTACCTGATACGCCCCTTCTCGTTGAGTGGAGACAGCAGCCAGCCCCACCCTGATCTTTCAGTCTGGCCATTAATGTTATTGTATTATCTCATTTGTTGTTTACTGTTTTTTTTTTCTTTCCACACACCGAGTCTGTCTTCTCCTTCAACAAAAGCTGGGTGCCCTAGCAACAGGGGCGGATTTTAAGAAGAATTTCAGGCTCAGTCCAACCTCTGACCAATGAGCACAACCCACGTCTGGCTGCTGTCTCCACTCAACGAGAAGGGGCGTATCAGGTAGGACCAACGCCCCTTTCCTTAATTGCTCTCACCTAGTTAGGTAGTCTGATAAAGACTCCTTGCTGGGCTCATGTCTATCTTAGAACTCTTTATTTAGCCATTTCAAACAGTTCCACAGGCATTGTAAGCCTGGAAAGCTTCTAGTGGACAACAAAAATGGCTGATATGTTGTCTTTTGATGACAGCCTTTATCAAACTTTCTGAAACAGAAAGTTCTTGCACTTGTTAGATTTACCAGCTTGGGGACAGAGATATCCATGAGGAAGAAGAAGGAGCCAATGTTGAAATGAGCATTGCGCTTTCATGATGCAAAGTCTGCTCTTTTGGTACACATGTTGTTCCAGATTCTTCTGTTTCAACAGTAAACCTTTGAGCATAGATCTATTTCAGTGCTTAAAGAAAGCAGAGGTACATGGCCATTTTCTAAAAAAATTATCAGTTTGAAAAAATCAGTTTTAAAAGCACTTGAAAGAAAATATGTGAATATTTGGAATTTGCAAAGTACAAAGGGCTCACTATAGGTTTACTTATGGCAAAATGAAAATCATACCAACTTTGAATATCCCCTTTCCAAATTAAAGGTCATTTGCCCAAACATAACATAATTGTACATTATTTCACTTGGAAATTCCTAGTTTTATAACACCTACAATTAGAAAAGACAACTGAGTTAAAGTTTAGGAACACCTATGAGCTCTGCAAACCTTGCTATATCTCCCAAAGATTAGGCTCTTTAAAAGACTTTGTTAGGAAAAGCTGTGGAAGATTAATTTAAGCAGAATTATACATATTCTTACTCACAGCTGCCTTGACTCCATCCTGAAGAATTCAAGAAATTATCATCACCTCTTCCTTTCATTCCTGTGTGAATTCTTCCAATGATCACTGTCTCTTTGGCCTCTTAGGTTTTTTTTTTTTTCACTGTTTAGTCTTGGCATCACTTTGAATATATTTCTACTTCTCTTTGCCTTTCCCTAACAGGGTGAAGAACTTGAGACCTAGAATATTACTTGATTATAAGTTTCTCTGTCAAATTCTTCAACAGTGTTTAGAGCTTTGGAATCTGTAGTAAAGGGTTACCATTCTCTGCTTGTGTGCCTTTATATCCTTTAGGGTTCAAGATCCTCCTGCAATAGTTTATTGTTCTACATTCTGCATAGAAGACTGATTTTCTTAACAGCTAGAGCCAGCTGGCACAAGCACAACAATGATGGCAGTGGGTCAGAGAGGCCTAAATTAGACACAAAGGGAGCCAGGGAAGGCTAAACTCTTTAATTTCATCTCACTCTTCTGTGATTGATGTATTCTATAGAGAGTGTCTTTTCTTTTGTATACACTAGGAGTTCCAAGTTGAGGTTTAACAGATGTTGAAGGGAAATGACTCCAGCATGCATTTGTTAGACAGCTGTGTTTTACAACAGAAATTATTGCAACAGGGAATCAGTGTTTCCATGACAGTAAAACTGACATAATATAGAAAAAGCCATAGTTTAGGGTGAGAAGAAGAAATCCAAGGATTGCCTATGGAAATAACTAGATACTGGATAACCTTTGACACTTTATTCTGGGTAGATGGGGAATCAAGAAGGCAAAGAATGGTTTTTGTTTTACAGATCTATTACACTTGTAATAGATTTTTTGTAATATGACCAGTGGATGATATAATAGTGATTAGATTATTCACTGGTCATATTACAAAAATATCACTATTAAAATAACAATATTTTAATATTCATTTTTTAAAAAAGAACTCCAAAATTATTTGAAAAAATATTCTAACATATAAACAACATAGAAGTGATTAATAAACATAGATATGGCAATACCTGCAAAATTACATCAACTTTCTAATTTTGCTTACTCCTCTTATGTGCCAAAACATAACTCTTTGTTAAGAAGACCCATAGCACTGGCAGCCCAAAAGTAGATACTGAATCTAACACAGCTGTCATTCCATGACTAAGTTTACTAAACACTAACCCCTATGGTACATTGATTGGTTTCATTTGAATATCCAGTGTGTCATACATTGGCGTATCATTCTCATAGCTTGTCTTATATAAATCCACATTAAAATCAACTTCAATTTTAGCCAGTATAGTTCACTCTTCTTCTGTAGCAGTATTTATCCATTATCCACCTATGATGTTAGATATTCTTACAATTAATTTTCAGTCCATTTTATGGACTGAGTCCAATTTATGGAGTCCAGATCTCCATAAAAGTATGTGCTGTTACAATATTTTCTTCCATTTTTGTATTAACATGTCTAAACTAAGTGTTCTTCCTAGTAAATAATCTTTAGTTTCTTCTGGTTCCCTCTAGTGCCCAAAATTCAAAGTATCTTCTTATTTTGTTATCTTTCCAGCAAACGAAACCAATAACAATTTCCCACTCACAAATTCTCAATTCAAAACCTTAGTCCATTTTTATCTTTTTGCAATCATCACTTTGAGTCTCCTTTTGCTGTTTTATTTTTGTTTTTTAAAAAACATATCTTTCAAAATCCTTGCAAAGGAGAAGGAACATCACCCAGTGAATGCAATACAATGTTGTCATTCTGAGGATATGTTGTAATATGTTATAAACCATAAAAAAATCCCAAAGGTGATTAAGTATGGTGGGATATGCACCTGGAGAAGGGAAAGAGGAATCTTGGCAGCACTGCATTTTCTCAAGGAAGAGGGAGTACATTCCAGCGAGAAACCCATATTGAACTGGATGGAGAAGGAGGTGCAGAGTAGCACATCTAGCATCTCTCAAAATGTATCTATTAGATTAGAAGTTTTACAGCTTTGTTCTTTGAAAATTCTGTAGGTGTAAGGGGTAAAAGGGATGCAGTGGCTCAGTGGCTAAGATGCTGAGCTTCTCGATCAAAAAGTTGGCAGTTCAGCAGTTTGAATCCCTAGTGCTGCATAATGGGGTGAGCTCCCATTACTTGTCCCAGCTTCTGCCAACCTAGCAGTTCGAAAGCAAATAAAAATGCAAGTAGAAAAATAGGGACCACCTTTGGAGGGAAGGTAACAGCATTCTGTGCACCTTCGGCATTTAGTCATGCTGGCCACATGACCACAGAGACGTTTTCGGACAGCGCTGGCTCTTCAGCTTTGAAACGGAGATGAGCACCACCCCCTAGAGTCGGGAATGACTAGCACATATGTACAAGGGGAACCTTTACCTTTTAAGCAAGCAAAGAATTGGACTCAATTGAATTGGGCCTGACACTAAGAGATGAGGCAAAGTTAAGCTTTTTTGCATAAAAAAGGCAGTGTTATGAATGTCAGCCAAGAAAGTCAGCCATTCCTGACTCCCAACTGCTGAATTCAAAAGTTAATTACAAAAACTTGTGATTCTGCAAACTTTGCTTGAAGAGTCGTTCTACAGAGAAACATGGGTTATCTTTCACTTTCACTTTGTTCTGGAGAGACTTCTGGCTCCTGTATCCAATCATGATCTCTGCTGTAGACACCTTCCATTCAAATAGGGACATCTAGCTCACCATGAATCCTCACTGGAACACAATTAAGAGAATATTTTCAAAGAGAAAGCCTGCTGCAACATGTAAAAGTCTGTTGATTTGAAAGCCTAAAAAAAAAAGAGAGAGAGAGTATATAATGTTTGTCATTACAGTAAAAAAGTAAACAATTTCACAGTATATGGATACAGATGGCGGGAGATACATAGTGTGATCTTAAATACAAAAATAAAGATTGTATCATTTCTGGAGAGGTGTGACAATTTAGTATCTGTATTATGACTTGCACATTTTCTTCCCAAATTTTGTTGAAAAATACAATTTACCTTTCATGAGCTTGAAAAATGCTGAGATTTAAGCAAATAAAATTCATTTCAAATGTTGATTTGTGAACTTGAATTCATATTTAAATATGATTTAAATTCAGAATCATTGTTACTTTATGTGACTATTAGATGCTACCAAAAAGTTCAATATTCACTGAGCTACCACAAATCTGCAAGTGACCCATGATATTTCCATTTGGGATCCATTAGCTATTTCCCTTATCACACTTGCTCTTGTTTCCTGTTCTTTTTGTCTCCAAAAATACGACCAGCAGAACTTGCAACAAATATAAATATTTTTTAGATGGGCAGTTTTTAAATGAGGGTTTTGACCATGTCCTTAGGAAGTAAGACAGCCTGTGGCAATGGAATTAGTAACTGTGTTCAGCTCAGAGGAATTGGGTTTATAGAAAGCAGCATAAACTAAAAAGCGCAATTTCTTTCTTTCTGCAGATTTACATTTTATTTGTCTCCCAAGATACAACTATGATCCAATTCCATTATTACTCCCTGCTCAAAACCTCAGGCCATCAATATTTGATATTCTGGATAGCTAACAGAATCCTAATGCCTCCAAAAAAATCTGGGCTGATGACTCTTAGGAGATTACCTTTCCCCAGTTTCCTGAGCCCATGCATTATAGATAATACATAGGTAGGTGCAAAACCAACTGCTGAACTGTTCTGGGTATGGACTGTTACTTTTCCAGTAATTAATCCTCCAAGCTAAAGCAGTTTGTAGTGTTCCAGATAGAGACATGTCTAGAGGAGAATGACATTTTTCAGGGTTGTCAGAAATATGGGTTTCATATCCCTACTAATAGGGATGTGGTGGCTCAGTGGCTAAGACTCTGACAGGGCTGGTTCTTCAGCTTTGAAACGGAGATGAGCACCGCCCCTTAGAATCGGGAACGACTAGCACATATGTGCAAGGGGAACCTTTACCTTTTTATCCCTACTAATGCACTGGTGAGAGATCCTTATTCTGCTGCCGTTGCTGTTATGTACCACTAATGAAAACTCCAGTTTGTTAATGGGCACAGTATTGGTCCTGAAAGGACACTGAACGTGATGCGTCCATTATAAGCCTTTTTGCTCGATGGAGGCTAGCACATTTTTAAAAAATTGGATCACAGGAATAATAGAGAGAGAGAAGCTACAATTTCTATAGCACATTCAAATAAAAATGGGTTAACTAGCTGTGAAAGAGATAAGTCCAAATGTGATAGGGAACAGGGGGCATGATAGCTCAAAGTTAAAGATGCTAAACTTTTCAGCTGGAAAGCTGACAACCCAGGTTTGAAACATGAGCGCTGCATGATGGAGTGAGTCCTTTTTACTTATTCCAGCTCCTGCACTTAGCAGTTTGAAAGCAGGCAAATGCAAATAGATAGATAGGTAACTCTTCAGTGGGAAGGTAACAGCATTCCATGCACCTTGGCCAGGGGTGAAATCTCGCATGTTCTGACAGGTTCTGGAGAAACGGTACTGGAAATTTTGAGTAGTTCGAAGAACTGGTAGCAGAAATTTTGAGTAGTTTGAAGAACCGGCAAATACCACTTCTGACTGGTCCTAGAGTGGGGTGGGAATGGAGATTTTGCAATGTCCTTCCCCTGGAGTGGGGTGGAAATGGAGATTTTGCAGTATCCTTCTCCTGCCCACCAAGCCATGCCCACCAAGCCACACCACACCCACGAAGCCACACCCACAGAACCAGTAGTAAAAAAATTTGAATTTCAGCACTGACCTTGGCATATACGTATATAGGTGTAATTTTTAAATAGTTGAAATATCTTACAATAATCACTTCTGTTTTTTTAAAAAAATACTTTCATTTACCAAACTATATTATAAGATTAGAAGAAAGCTTCCTATAACTTTGTCCTTTTAAGTTCAAACTTTTCCTAGTTATATCTGCATTCATAGATTATAGGCAGTGTAAGATATATAGCTCAACAGGCTTGAAATATAAAGACAATGAAAAATAGCAGGAGACTTGCATGGTGACATTTGAAAAGAAATAGTCCTCTCTGAGGAAAAGTGACTTTTATTATAGTTTGGAGGGAATTGTACATTCTGAGCAAAGTATAAGTATTTTGGTCATTTCACCCAAACTTATATTCAAGTGAATAAATAAGCTAAGAAAAAATTGCTATATAAGCACCTATGGGTAACTGAACTCAATTATGGGCTAAAAGGTTTATCATTTACTAGTACCTTGGGAAAAGAATCCAATATTTTGCAGCAGAAGTACTGTTAACATTTATAAGGTTGTGGTTTACGGTCAACTAATGGATTCCTTTCCCAGAAATCACTCTGTACATTCAGGATGAACACCATGCGTACAAATAAATTTTGCTACTTTGCAGCTTCTCTCATTCCCTAACTGCAAAATTGGCAGAAAAATGATGAAAAGAAATGACAGATTAGATAGTTATTGGACAGATTATATTGATGAAATTCTACTAGTGATCTGCTTGCCTGAAAGTAAGTTTTCTTTTATGTACCAACTAGTCAGACAACATGGACAGTATTATCATTGATTATCCTCACTATCTCTTGTAGCCATGTATACTCTAACCCAGGGGTGGGCAAATGTGGCTCTTTTACAACCTGTGGACTTCAACTCCCAGAATTTCTGAGACAGCCAAGCTGTCTGTTTCTGAGACAGCCAAGCTGGCTCAGGAATTCTGGGAGTTGAAGTCCACAGGTTGTAAAAGAGCCACATTTGCCCACCCCTGCTCTAACCAACTATGCATGTCCTGGTATTGGCTTTCAAGTCTTGTACAGGTTTTCCTGGTTTGTTCCTTCTAGGCTCCCTCAAGGACTTCATGATCATAAAAGACCATGAAACACACAAAAAAAAGTAAACAAGATGGTGATATCTTATATATACACATAAACATACATCACCACCTATGTATGTATGTATGTATGTATGTATGTATGTATGTATGTATGTTTTACATAATTGTGTCTGGAAAAATACATGAAAAAGAAACATTATTTCTCACATATCCTCTCAGAATAAATTCATTGGGGCCAGGGGTGAAATCCAGCAGGTTCTGACAGGTTCTGGAGGATCAGTAGTGGAAATTTTGAGCAGTTCGGAGAACCAGTAGTGGAAATTTTGAGTAGTTTGGAGAACTGGCAAATACCACCTCTGGCTGGCCCCAGAGTGGGGTGGGAATGGAGATTTTGCAATATCCTTCCCTCAGGAGTGGAGAGGGAATGAGGATTTTGCAATTTCCTTCCCCTGGAGTGGGGTGGGAATGGGGGTTTTGCAGTATCCTTCCCCTGCCATGCTCACCAAGCCACGCCCACAGAACTGTTAGTAAAAAAAAAAAAATTGAATTTCACCACTGCCAGGTCCCTTAATAATGATCAGTTGGTATGGAATTGTATTATATTCTTGACAATATTCAGTGATAGATCTCAGCACATTTAAGATTTATCTGTTTGAAATCTGACTGTATCTGATTACCTGAGGATTGTAAATATCAAATAATCAAAAAATAACCAAAAAGCCCATTAGACACAAATTTAAAGCATGCACTAAATTCAACTTCAAGAGCAAAATTCAAATTAAAAATGTTGAAGTTTCCCAAAATAATTCAATAATTTAGGGTAAGGAGAATTAGTTCAAATAAATCAATCAATTAGTTCCTAAATTAATTTCACAAGAAAGTCCTATTACTTTGAGTGAGTCCTAGTTATTTCTAATATAGCAGTACAGCCAAGCAAGGAGAAAGAAAACCAGATTTGTCATATACAAAAGTAGGAGAGAAATTTTGCTTCATTTGTTTTCCCTTCTGAGGACATTTCTTTCCCCTCCTCCTCATTCTGAATTTCATTCTGAGTCTGGCATAGATTTATGGCCAGTTTGTAGTATCCTAGGGAACGCTTTTCTTGTGACATGCTCACAGAATATAGTTTTTCCTCTACTGAGTCTGGAGCTCAAATCTTGGTGATACAGAACCCCAAGAGGCTTTTCAGCAATCGGAAAGGGATTTCTAAAGCCAGATTTCTTTCTCTGCCTTGGAAAAGAAAATCAAAAACATCCATCCTAGGGTGCCAAAACCTTAAACTGAACAATTATTAAAGTCAAATATAAAGCAATTCAGTTTTCCAAAAGAAATACAAGAATTATCAAAAAAGATTTAAAATTTGTTTTATATTTTCAGACTTAAATTATTGGAAATACAGAAATAAATAAATGGAATGTGCACATTTCTCTTTCAACAGGTAAAGAGAACAGTAAGCTTAAATGTATAAGTTAAATCATCAGTGAGGAACTACATCTATGAGATCAAATGATTACAACACAGCTTTGTTCACTGTGAGCAGTTCTGAAAATTCATTGCTTATTAGTTCTAAAATTCTATAAGATAAATGTGCAGCTAAAGCATTTTGACAATGAAGATATTTGATGTTTCTTTCTTGAGTGCATTTCTGTTGAATCACTATATTCAAATTCATGGCCCTAATCAGTGGTGAAATCCAATTTTTTTTTACTACCGGTTCTATGGGCGTAGCTTGGTGGGTGTGGTGTGGCTTGGTGGGTATGGCAGGGGAAGGATATTGCAAAATCTCCATTCCCACCCCACTCTGGGGCCAGCCAGAGGTGGTATTTGCCGGTTCTCCGAACTACTCAAAATGTCCACTATCGGTTCTCCAAACTGCTCAAAATTTCCACTACCAGTTCTCCAGAACCTGTCAGAACCTGCTGGATTTCACCCCTGGATCCTGCACAATATTTTTTTTTTTATTTTGATTTATATGCCGCCCTTCTCCGGAGATTCAGGGCGGCTTACAAGGCGTTAAGCAATAGCCTTCATACTTTTGTATATTTTATACAAAGTCAGCTTATTGCCCCCACAAACCGGGTCCTCATTTTACCTACCTTAGAAAGGATGGAAGGCTGAGTCAACCTTGAGCCTGGTGAGAATTGAACTTGCAGTAATTACAGGCAGCTGGAAGCTAAATACTACTTTTAACAGTAGCATTAGTCTGCTGCGCCACTCAGGCTCTTGTTAATGAAAATCATATTAATGATCAACTATGAAATGCTTAAAAAGATAGTAATAAAAACGCCCACAACTATTCATTCTCTCATACATCCGTCTGTGCACATGGGGTTTTCCCATAATATTCTGCAGAATTCATTTCTCTTTCTTTTTCCCCATTATTCTTTAATTTAGTCTGCATAGACAATAAGGCAGTAGCCTTAGTTGCTCTAGAAAAACCCTACAGCCCAGGGCCAGCCCAAGGAATGAATGAATCAAAAGACCAGATGTAGCTTTCATTCATTCCATGTTCAGAAATCAAGTACCTAGTATGCTAGTCTAAAAGCATGCTAGTCTAAAAGACCCAGAATAGATTGCATGGCATACAATATTTCCTTCTAGTGAAAAGAACAGCAGTTTCAAAGAAATAAGTCCAAACCTTCTATTTATTGTTCCCTAACTTGCCAAGACTGTGTGCCCAAGATGATTGCATCCGTCTGCTTTTTGATAGGGCTGGCAATGAATATAACTTTCCTCGGTAAATCAGACTAGTATCCCTCATACCAAAATTGTGAATATAAGCTCCTTGTAAAATTCTATGGAAATATTATATTTCTAGGTCTTTTACTCTATTACATTTTGTTATATTTTATTCATGCTAATATAGCTTTCAGGAAGAAAAGCATCTTGTTTTACTCATAACTATCTTGAGATTTAGAAAAAGACAAGTCTGGTTCTCTATTTTCTTCTTTATTGTTCCTTACCCATGAATTTTCCTCCCTGATTTTTCACTGTTCTAATGCAAACCTCAGCATTTTTTCTCTTGCCACTATAAAGATTATATCTCTCAGATGGAGTTAAACTAAAATTGATTTTTTACCAACTGCAAGCATATATTGTTTGATTTTCTTCCTGTTTACACTTCACAAGACTTAAGTGCCTATCACTCAATAAGTAATGTTCTTAGCTACTGCTAATAGCTCAACCTCCTGACCACTAAACCCCATTAAGGTGTTCTCTCTACCAGTGCTTCTATAATTTCATTTCTTTGCATTGTTCCACTGACTTTAAAAGAGTCAGTTTGAGGTAGTGGTTAAGACATCAGGCTAGAAATCAGGACACTGTAAAATCTAATCCTACCTTATGTACAAAACCAATGGAGTGGGCCAGTCACTCCCTCTCAGCCCTAAAAAGTAGGCAATGGGAAGCCATTTCTGAAAATCTTGCCAAGAAAACTGCAGCTACTAGTCCAGGTAGTCACCAGGAATCAAAGGCATATATAAGTATGAATCTTAGAGCTCTGATGGTGTTTTCTTCAACAGAGGGCAAGTTCATATTCCCTCCAGTTGTTGCTGATAACTTTAGCTCAAAATCTTATTTTTATGTGGCTTATTATGCTTTCTTTTAGTGTAACACAGATTTCAGAATGTTTTTTGCTAAAGTATTATTTTGTAGTTACCAATTCCAGTTTCTGAATACATAATCCAGTCCCCTGAATACATAATCAAACCCCATCTATATCTGACCTAGCTGTCAAAGTCTGTCATAAAAGCTTTCTGAACAGTACAAAGTACCCCATAATTATCCATTTCTGTGGTGAATCATTGTAGATCAGTATCATAGTATTAAATTGTTATACAGAGCAAATGTTTGTGAGAAAGTCTGATTAAAAACAGAGGTAATAAAATGGCTGTCAGTTATTTTCCCTTCGACTGAATTTCTTCCCTTCCCTTCCCTTCCCTTCCCTTCCCTTCCCTTCCCTTCCCTTCCCTTCCCTTCCCTTCCCATCCCATCCCATCCCATCTCATCCCATCCCATCCCATCCCATTCTGTCCCATGCTTCCAGCTGATGATACTCATGGAGGTTACAATGGTATTATAATGGTTATACCTTATGATTCTTGAAGAATGTATCTTTTCTTTTATTCACACTGAGAGCCTATGCACCAAGACAAATTCCTTGTGTGTCCAATCATACTTGGCCAATTAAGAATTCTATCCTATCCTATCCTATCCTATCCTATCCTATCCTATCCTATCCTATCCTATCCTATCCTATCCTACCCTACCCTACCCTACCCTACCCTACCCTACCCTACCCTACTCTACTCTATACTTTGTTATGTTCCAACATAGAGAAATTGAAAACAAATTTCTCCCTCCCTCCGTCCCTCCCTCCCTCTCCCTCCCTCTCTCTCTCTCACACACACACATACACACACTATCATAAATTTGATGGACATCTCCTCTCATTAATTATATAATGGTTTGGGAAACTGATGTAGAAAATGTTTAATTTTCCTCACATTATCTAATAACCCAGCATTCTGTGAATGAGTCATTGGCACATTTAAAGATCAGATTATACCTGGAACATTACATACAATTCCCTATTGTGAAATATTTATTTCTGGAAAATTATGGACCAATTCCTGGTACGGATGAATCCACACATTTCATAAAAAAAATATATATATTCTAGAGAACACCAGACTATTTATATGAAAATACAGTATTTTGTACGTAAGCACTATAAAGAATTCACATTTTGCTGTTAGGAGTCTCAATTGGAGATCCATTTAGACATTTCAATTGCTAACATTAGTTCATATGTTTGATTTCCAATTTGTTTTCTACCTTTAAGTGAATAGAATGTTATTCACTAACCCCTCTGTCCTTTTTTAAAGTATATAGTGAGATCTGTGTACAGACTAAGGGAGATGCAGCTTTCTCAAAATTGTATCTACCTGGCACCAACTCTAGCAACTGGGAAGGTCTGGGAGCTTTCAGAGATGCTGTTCTGCAATTAGTTGTGAGACCCGGTTTGAAAAATTGAGCTCTAGGGATCAGTTGGAAGTGCTACTCTTGTATTTGTCCTTCTGCTACACATCGGCATCTTTGCTGGAGTTACCCAGTAAGCTTGGTGGTGGATTTTCCCAAAAATGTATGTATTAGCATATATTTATCTAATACATCAAGCATGTATTAGATAACAGATATAAGTATAAACATGATTATTAATACATGAAATGGATACAAATAAAAGGGAACATTAGGACAGAGATGGTAGCTTATGCACTCTCCTTAGAGACCTCTTAGGAATGGGGTGAGGTCAACAGTAGACAGTCTGGGGTTAAAGTTTTGGGGGTTTGGGGAAGAAATCACAGAGTCAGGTAGTGCATCCCAGGCATTGACCACTCTGTTACTGAAGTCGTATTTTCTGCAGTCAAGTTTGGCGTGGTTTGCCATAAATTTGTATCTATTATGTGCTTGTGTATTGTTGTGGTTGAAGCTGAAGTATTCATTGACAGATAGGACATTGTTGGACCAAAGACGGCAAAGTTCTAAGTTGTCTAAGTCCAAAATTTCAAGTCTGGTGGCATAAGGTATTCTGCTGTGAGCAGAGGAGTGGAATATTGTACTGAGAGATAGAGGCATCGTGGCTCAAATGACTTAGTGTCACTTGAAATGGCCTTTGTTCCAGCAGTCCAAGTCCTAGCACTGTGTGGTGGGGTGAGCTCATAACTTGCCTCAGCTTCTGCCCACCTAGCAGTTCGAAACTATGTTCTACATGAGTAGTTAACTAGATACCACTTCAGTGGGGAGATGGTCAGAATCCTTCCCGGATACAACAGCTGTTTATCTTGAGAGGTGGCTTCAGTGAAGTGAGAGGACCTTGGATGACATTGCAGGAAAGCTGCTTGCCTTTCTTTCTGTTGTGCAGCTAGCTCACTGTCCTATGGCACACCTTGGGAAGCGCATGAGTGGTGAACCAAACAGGGCTAGAAAACAGGCAACCAAACTACTACTCTGTATTAGCATTATAAACTCCTGGCTAATATAACACGGCCATATGCTAAATAAAATAAGCATTGAAAGATTTCAATCTATCTTCCCTAGGCATGGAGATTGAAGAGGTTTGGGAGTTATAGCCACCATGACAACCTTGGTCCTGACATCAAGGTCTTAACACACAAAGGGGGTCATATGTTAGACCTGGCTTTTTTTCTTCAGACTATGAAATGTCAATATGCATCTCTTGTCATGGTGGGTTCACCTTCTAGTTGGTATGGAATTCTCTCATTCTGTTCCCCACTGCAGATAATTTGGTTCACTGCAGGCACCTGATGCACATATTGGATTTCAGAGGAAGCTTAGAAAAATTCCTACAAATTTTCATGCAAAGTTTTATATTATACTCTTGGAATGAATGGAGTAATGTTGGCTTTAGATTGGATTGTGCCTGTGTGGTCTCTCACTCTTCTCCTCGATTTCCCCCACCCCACCTCCCTTTTGGGAGATAAGTTGTGAAGAAACTGGCTACTCTTAACAGTATTTAACATCTACAGCTGGCCTAGAATATAACACAGTTGTAACACAACTACAGTTTAAGATGCACTGGTTACTATTTGGCTGCTGGGTAAAATTCAAGGTATATTCACCTATAAAGCTCTTCCTGGCACAGGGCCAAAATATCTCCAATTGTCTCTGGTGTGTGTGTTGTTTCTAACATCGTTAGTTACCTAAATTCATTTGGTGAGCCATTCACTTGTTGGTGGGAAGCTATGTATTGTAAATTGATTGAATAAACAAACAATCCCCCCCCAAAAACCCTCCTCTTCTCCACTATCAGGTTTGCGCTAATGGGGTTTCAGACATTCTGAGGCTCCATTGTTGGCGTTCTATAGCGTTACAGTTAAGATTGCTTACTAATGTTTTTCAATACATATTGCAACAGAATTCAGATATTCAGAATAAAAATGAAAAATCTTTTGGGTCAAGGTTTCCCAAATTTCTGTTGCCAACCCTCAAACCAAGGGTGGGTTCTACATACCTTTACTACCAGTTTGCAACGGGATCGCACATGTGCGTGTCTTGCTTCTGCGCATGCACAGAAACTTCTGTGCATGCGCAAATCACTGATGACAACATCCAGGGTGGAGGGCGAGGCCTCCTGCCAGTTTTACTACCAGTTCTTGAGAACTGTCCAAACTGGGGGCAACCCACCACTGCTTCAAACATGAAATATATACCATGCCATAGTTTACAGTTACATTATAAAATTTTGCTCCTTTGCTCTTTTCTAAATGGCTGCTTGTATTCAGTGTAGTCCCACAGAAATGACAATGCCTAACTCCTCCACAATCACAGCTACTCTCTACATTGATAGTTAGCAGAGCTTTTTAACTGGGCTGGTATCTCTATTATATGAAAGCAAGGTATCATTTGTTTATATGTGTGTATGATTATGTGTACTGTTTATATTGATATCCACTATTTCTTATGTATTTAACAAATTGCTCTGAATTGGTGAATAATAGCAATAGCACTTGGATTTATATGCCACTTTATAGCCCTCTCTAAGCAATTTTTATAGTCAGCATATTGCCCCCAACAATATGGGTCCACATTTTACCGACCTCAGAAGGATGGAAGGCTGAGTCAACCTTGAGTCAGTCAGAATCAAACTGCAGGCAGTCAGCAGAATCAGCTTGCAATACTGCATTCTAACCATTGTACTACCATGGCATGATAAAACTATAGTGACATTTAACTATTATCACAATCAAGAAGAAAACAACAAAGTGTATAGAACAGAAGCAATTGAAATGTACACCTCCTTGTATCAATCTAAATGCATGCCCGTCTGAATACATTTAAATTTAAATAGGTAAAGAACATAAGAAACACCAAAGAAACCATCTGCACATATTGATAATGTATGTCAATATTACTTTGAGTTTCTCAAACCATTAAACAGAGAGATAATATGGACACTTTTTAATTTTAATTTTTTTTTTACATGTTATTCAGCTGCAGCCCTCACTATTTTCTAATATGGTTGGAGTTAGAGTTGACATCTGGAAAGCTACTTCTTGTTTATTCCTGATCAAGGCCAGATAGTCTATTGTATTAGGCAGTAGATTTTATCTATGGTATGTTTTTCTTCTCTAACTCTGAGCAAAGAAGATATTCCAGGATCTAATCTATTCCTTCTGCTAAAATTGGCAATTTTTAAGTGCTAATATGAAAGTGTCTCCACACCTTCTCAGCTTCATTCTCAGACTGAGAAGACATGGAGGTAACTTTCACACATTCGTGGGTGGGCTGGAGAAATTCTTCAGACAGTTTTAGCAGGCAGAGGGACTTGTGTTTTTCTACTTGCTCTCTCACACAAAAGAACAAATGTCACTTTCAATACAGTTCCAACGATGCAGAAACATATGAGCTAAGTTGACAAGATAACCACTAATCATAAATAACATATACTGTAGATAAAATAATAATAATAAAAAAAAGAAGTTGCAAGGAACCATATATTACAGAAATAATTTTTGAGTAAATTCCTAAGCTAGAAAGAATAAATTCACACAGATAAGTATTGCATGTGTTCTAACAACCTACTGATGTGAGTAGATTTGTCAATCCTGTGTCACATAATAGCTTTAATGCAGTAAATATCAATAACTCTTGGTATATATATCTCAGGAATATAGCTTAAAAGAGACCCTTGGTAGTACAGTGGTCTAAAGCACCCTGTTATTAAGACCATCTGCCTGCAATTACTGCAGGTTTGAATCTCTCCAGGCTCAAGGTTGACTCAGCCTTCCATCCTTTCTAAGGTAGGTAAATTGAGGACCCAGTTTGTGGGGAAAATAAGCTGACTTTGTATAAATATACAAAAGGATGAAGGCTATTGCTTAACACATTGTAAGCCGCCCTGAGTCTCCGGAGAAGGGCGGCATATAAATCAAATTTAAAAAAAAAAAAAAGAGCACATGCTTTCCTGATAAGCAACAATCACCATACAGTTGTTCACGTTCAGACAAAGAGCACAAATCCAAGCAGTTTTTTGTTTAATAGCGTGGATAGTTCTGTCGCCTTGGTATAATCCTGACTTTAATGGCTCCTTGTGAGATTTACTTTATATGGTTATTTAGCACTTTTTCTTGAAGAAAAGAATATGTAAAAGTAAGAATAATAAAATGAGCTTTAGCAACTATCTATTTATTACTATAATTCTCAAAACTTCCCCCTACAATGAATGTCCCTTAAGGAATCAATCAATGCCCAGAGTCACAATTAAAATTTTCATTATCATTGATATGCTGATAGTACTCAGGTCTATTGCACTTTTGTTGACTTTGAGGATATGTGCTCAACTGTTACAGAATTTTTATTAACTTTTAACTTTTTCTTTTAGATCGCAGAGATTAATGAGAATAGATAGCATAATGAAGTCTTATACTAACCTACTAGTCAGGTAAAAGGTTCTTTAAATACATTTTAAAGGCCATCAGGTTTTTATAGAAATAAACGGAAGGACCAGTGGTATGAGCCGTGGTGTGTACATGTTAGGCTGAGAAAAGCCACCACATTATATTCCAATGTAAGTCCCACTCTTTTTCTATATCTGTCACAAGATTGCATTTCCCATATCAATAACTGGTGTCAGTGCTGCAAATGTGCATTTGATTAAAGATAACCACAATGTCAGACTTTGGAGAAATTCTTTGTATTATGAAGATTATTTTGAGATTTAACTTTAATTATCCAACCCACTTTTATGAAACTTTAGCAATTAAAACATTTTATTAGTTTATCAAAATATAAAATACAGATGTACAAAGAAAAATGGAAACAATGGGAAAGTAGGGGAGGAAAAGGGAATAGAAAAAAAGTGTAGAGGAAAGGGGAAAAGAAAAAGAAAATCATTGACTTCTGACTCCTTTTGATGTAATAGAATAAGGTAGTAACATAAAACCTCAACTTTTTACTGTTATATAAGCATATATTCTATACTAGCCATTTCTATAACAACAAACCTATCTAATCAGCAAAACCTAAAATCAAAGTTTTATTTTTTCCACCTAAAGCACAAAGTCCAATAGCGGTTTCCAAGTAGAAACAAAATTAATTGTATTTTTTTCTTTAATCAAAACAATCAGTTTCATCATCTCTGCTAACTCCATCAACTTTTGCAGCCATTTGTCCATTGTGGAAATCAAAATATATTTCAATTTAGCTTTCTGTCATTTTAATATCAATAAAACTGCTAAAAAATTTAGGACCCAGGACTAACTCTCAATCTTCTAATGCAAGCAATAATCAACTGAAAAAATTGAGCTTTCACAGTCCAATCAAGTATTTCCCAGAATGGTTCAGTTCCTGTGTTGTTTGGCTTGGCTACTGTTGTATAGCTCTGTATCAAAAGAAAAAAAGTTTGGGGCTCTAATTTGATTCTGAAAATACTATTAGCTAAAGAGCAAATCAATGCTATCATTACATTATTTGTTGCAGGGTAGTTCCTTCCTCAAATATATTTATTTAAGAACCTTAGTAGGGACTCCAAAAACTCCCAAACTATTTTGAGATCTAAATACTGTGCTGGAAAGCTAACAGGTAGCAAATGAAAATTTGCAAAATTACTTGCAGCATTGTAAAGAGAACATTTGAAATTAATAGTTTTGATAGAATTGAATACATCAGGTGAACAAAGTCCAGGAGCCAGATGCTCAGTTGTTTCAGAAACCTTAATGCATGAACATAAAAACACAAGTGGGAAATAAAACAGAGAAGATACTTTTAACAAATTATAAGATGTAACAAATTCTACTCAAGATTCAGGTAAGTAGTTGAGGATCAACAACTAATCTATAACCTATTTACTTACTTACAGAAATTTCAATGTTTTCTGTTAGCTGGTGGACTGAGTCCAAATAACTTATATTATCTGATTTTATTTCTGTATGTGCTCTTTTAAATATAATAAATATTTTATTTTTCTTCTTTCTAAAGTGCTTTCCCTCTCACCGTTTCTTTATACTGTCTGTGTGGTAAATTGTATCTGGCTTATTCACACTATATGAGACCTGTTTCTCTCTCTCTCTCCTGGAGATGCCAGTTGGATTAAACAAAACTAAACTTAAATTTTTATCTCTGTCTTTCAACTTTTTCTTTTGTTTTCTTCTTGTCTACTCTTAGCTCTGCTGCTTTCTGCCTGTCTCACAATGATTCAGTTTTCTTTCAGGCTGTCCCACATGGTTTTCTTCCCAGATTTGTTCTGCTGTCAAAGTGATGGGTTCTAGGATCAAACATGCCATCTTCTTCTCCAGCACACTCCAGAATCCAGCTTCACCAGCACTTATCAATCTACCCATCAGCAGTCTTGTCCTCAGCTTCTGAATTCTATTTATCACTTAGTAGCTGGCAAGTAGGTGGATAACATACAGATTTCTGTTTCTTCTGTAAAGCTATTGTTCAGGGAAGAATTTGTATCTTCCAGAAGCTTGGCTTCTCTCCATAACATAGGCAGGGGGAGATAACATTTCATTTTTCCAATCAATTACAGCTGTGCTTCTATCTATACATATATGTGAAGGAAGAACTCACATTTTTAAAATGTTTCTGTATCAGTTTTATCCACAGAAAATACGCCATATTCATTTATAATTCATTTCTAATTCTTTAATTGGCCTGTGAGTGAGCAGCCCCTGAAATAATGGTTACTGGACAGAAGAGAATTATATTAGAAAAGTATTAAAAGATGGAAGTACAGTGTTCCACAGACTGTTTCTGCTCCATTACTAGCCTACTTCCTTGAAATGCAATGGAAGCAGTCAACATTGTAAAAAGACTCAATGCTGGGTGAACAAAAATTATTGTACCCTTATTCCTAGGGGATGAGGAATGATTTCAATATGATATGTTCCGTAGGATAATAAAATAATAGAGTTGGATGACATAAATTCCTTAGCTCAAATGCCTATTCATTTGGATCTCCTGGATCTCCTGAAGCAATTTTGGATCTCCTAAAGCAATTCAAATGGATTGAAAACCTTCACCTTCAGTGAAAAGGGACATAGGATTTAACGAGGGAATGTGTTTAACAGACTAGCATTTCTTATATGGAGAAATCCTCTACTATCTAACTTACTAAATATATAATATTTAGTCCCTATAATATTGATCTCCTGGCACTCTTTTTGCTGTCTAGACTCTTCTTTCCTCCAAATCAGTGGTGGGATTCAAAATTTGTTACTACTGGTTCTGTGGGCATGGTTTGGTGGGCGTGGTTTTATCAGTTCTCCAAACTACTCAAAATTTCTGCTACCGGTTCTCCAGAACTGGTCAAAACCTGCTGAATACCACCTCTGCTCCAAATGGTAATATTTTAAAATATCTGACAATATCTCTCTTCAATTTTCTTTTATGCATGCTAACACACAATACCCAACTTTAGATTTGTCTATATCCTTCATAGATTCTGATCCTCAGAATGTGCCTGACTCATGCAGGGAAGATTGGTACAATTATTTCCCAGGATCTGAATTTTATGTTATTAATATATTAAACAAACCCCTTCTGCATTTTTAGCATCTGTGATATATTCTTGATTCATGTTCAGTGTGATCTACTAGACCAGAATGGATCAAATTCCCCTACATGTGTATTAATGCTAAACCAGGTTTTCTTTTATCCTATACTTAGTTTTTCGTTTTTTTTCTCCCTCGCCAGATGTAGGACTTTACAAACCTCTCTGTCTGTAATTTCCTGAGTCCTTTTCCTTCCGTTTTTAAAATACTTTTCCCCTGTTGCAGTCTCCTGGAGCCTTCAAAGATTGAAACTTCTCCATGTTTCCAATGTGACATTTAGATGATCTGATCACCTCTGCTAATTCCTTCAGTACACTAATTCATTCTGTCCTGAAGACTTGAATTCATTTAAATCAGCTGGGAGGTTCTTTGACCCTCTACTTATCTATCTTGAACTGCAGGTCTGCTCTTTCTCTAATGATTAAAGGATGGACAACTAAGCCTTAATAACCTGTTGTCTGCTATAATGTTTGCCTTTTGAATGCCTGTGCCTGCTTTCATGCCTTCCCAACATAGGCTTCCAATGCTCTGTTTCTGATAATATTTCCAATAAAAGAGCCTTGGTAGAACAGTGGTTTAATGCACCCTGTTATTAACACAGCTGCCTGCAATTTCTGCAGGTTCAAATCTTACCAGGCTCAAGGTTGACTCAGCCTTCCATCCTTTCTAAGGTAGGTTAAATGAGGACCCAGTTTGTGGGGGCAATAAGCTGACTTTGTATAAATATACAAAAGTATGAAGGCTATTGCTTAGCGCATTGTAAGCCACCCTGAGTCTCCGGAGAAGGGCGGCATATAAATCAAATTAAAAAAAAAAAAAGAATATCTACATAGCTCAGGGTTGAATTGTGGAACCTTGGTGCTCTCTGATCTTGGTTATTTGCTTGCAGAACTTTCTTTATTCAACTAGTAACATGATGAGTGTGAGGTTTGCTCCCTGTTTATACAATACAAAGTATATAATGCAGGTGCTGATAAGGGTATGGTCTCTGTCTGCAAAGTCCCATCAATGTCTGCTTACCATTTTTTCTTCAGTCAATTCACATTTAGTTCACCTTATCCTTACTTCTCTTTTTGTGAGAACATGCAATTTCCAGTTTCTTTAAAGGCCAATTCTATTCTCCATGTCATTCTCCTTTTTAAAATTTCTTACTTATTCATCCACTTTGTTTGGAGCTGGTAGCTCGTGTGGTTAGAACACTGGGCTGACAATCAGCAAGCCCTCATTCAAGATTCAAGTGCTGCTGTGTGACAGGGTGAACTCCCGTCATTTGCTGCCCACCTATCAGTTCGAAACAGTGGAAATGTGAATAGATAAATAGGTACCACTTCAGTGGGCAATTAAGAGGGACATAAAAGGAGCCCCTAGCAGTTGTCCCCTGGGCAACGGTGATCATCTAATCCTTTCAATTTGGAAGCCCCGTGGTGCTTTTGAAATGAAAGCAGCATACATTTCATTTTATTTTACATTTTCCCATTCATTTCAGTTCAGGCTAAAAAGAATTTCAGATTTGCAAATTTATAATCTGATTGACCCTTAATAGTTTAGAAGCAAAACTATTGATTTCAATAGAAGTAACTGTGCTGAAAGTTTTTAAACAAATGTTCTTAGAGTTTTGCCAAAAAAAGGTTTCTCCCTTAGCGAGCTTCTCCTTCCTCAGTTTCTGATGTTCTTAAAATACTTCAATCATCTCTTCCATCCTTTCATTTTAATGTAGAGGTGTCTGACAGGATGTGTGGCTATTTATCTGGAAGTATTATTGGACCTGCATTAATTCCATCCTTCCCTCAGGTTTGAATCATTTACATCTGTATATTTTCAAGAGGGTGGAAAAAATGAGTCCATTTGTTAAAATCATCTGCACTGTGCACTATATATGATCTGCTGTTTTTCACATTTACAGTCTGGAATGTTCCCCTTTGCTTTTAAACACGCACATTGGACTGAACTTCCAACAACCTCAGTGTAGCAAGTGCACTGCAATTTTTTGTCCAGACACTTGAAAGCTGCAAGTTGTCATAAGCGCCTTCATGTATGTAGCAGTTTACAACAGAACCCAAACTCTTCCGTAGAATAAAAGCCTGTTTGATTTCTTTCAAAAAATAAATTTTAAAAATGTTTTCCTCACTAATTTCTATATAAAATTAATTTGTGTGACAGAAAGCAGAGCAAGCAACTCCTTCCATACAGGACTAAAGGGAAATGGTCCATTTTTATGGCCCATGTTTTCTTTCACACTTATTTTATAAAAGTTTGACATCAAATGGTATTATAACCACAAATTACACAAATCCTTTGTATTATCTGGCATGGTACATATAGTGTCAATCTTGATATTGTTTAAGTCAACAAATTGGTACTTATGGCCATATTTTGGCCTCCTTTGAATTTTCTCTATTTTAATGTAACATGGTAAGAAAAAAACAGAGCAGCACAAGGACTAATATAATGGAAATAATTATATGTGTGTTTAAATGAATTTAATGAATGAAAACTTTAATGTAAAAGCACCTTCTGTATGGTTAGAACAAAAATGGCCCATTTGAAGCAAGATTAAGTCTTGGTCAATAAACAGCTCATCGATAAAAATTTCGTATTTTAAAAATAATTTCATTAAAAAAAATTCACTCACATATACCTCCCTTTTTTAACATGGACAATTCTGGGTGTCAGCAACCTTCAGGTACCTCAGTATTATATTGCCTGCATGATAGCAACTCCCCAAAATCTCAGGCAGACAGATTGCTGTCAATTGTTTCTTGAGGTCTTTTTGAAATTGGAAATGATAAGAGACTATTTTCTTTATTTATTCTCTCGATGATTTTATATAAAAGTACATTAAGGAATAATGAATTATTGTTAAAAGGGTGATACAACTAGGTGAATGGTGATGGGAATGATGATGATGATAATGCTTTCATAATGCAATAGGTTGGAAATATTGATTTTGGAATATATTTGTGTCAAATGAAAGCCACATAAAAAGGGATCATATTTGTTGTAATTAATCCAATAAAATCTCTCTCTCTCTCTCTCTCTCTCTCTCTCTCTCTCTCTCTCTCTCTCTCTCTCTCTCTCTCTCTCTCTCTTCCTCAAAGCTTGTCATTTAACTGGAATATTTTTAAGCAGTTGAGGAATTAAAATATTTACAATATAACAATGTATGGAACTTCTCAACAAAAACAATTGGATGTCAGAAATGATCTTAGGTAAAGTATACTGCTCAAAAAAATAAAGGGAATACAAGCAGAAGACATCCTGAATGAATGAAATAGCCGTATTAAATACTTTGTTCTTTACATACAGTAGTTTATACACTGCTCAAACAACTAAAGGGAACACAAAACTACTGTATGTAACGAACAAAGTATTTAATAAGGCTATTTCATTCATTCAGATCTCAGATGTCTTCTGCTTGTGTTCCCTTTATTTTTTTGAGCAGTGTACATACGTATCATAGGTGATGATCAAGTAGGCATTTTACTAAATGATGTGAGACATAATACAATAAGGCATTCCCCTAAATCTTTTCAGAGGTATACTTTGAATATATATATATTATACATATATAGTGCAACATTATACAAATAGAATATAGAAATAAAAAACCCAACACTCTTTAAAGTTACTTTGATTTCCTGCTGTACTATTCATATTACTGATATAGTATCTAAAGCAGCCACAAATGATCAGAAATGTTATAAGCCTTGTTTCTAAAAAATAATGTAGATGCTTCTGAATATTTTTCTAAATTTATTATCTTTCTGTTCTCTACCCCTCTCTCTTCTTCTCTCTGTCTCCATATGTGTAAATGTGTGGTTGTTTACATCAATGTGATATAACTCTGAAAGTAAAATAATGGTAATTCAGTATTTTAAATGGAAATGTTATTAACTTTCCAAAATACATTTAACTTAATTTCCTATGGTTTATTCCTTTTGTCTTTCTCGGCTAGGGTGCGGGAAGGAAAAATGAAGAAAGGAAATATCTGATATATAAGTATATCCATTTATAAAATTGCATCAGTATAATGATGGTTATACTTTCACACGAATACATTTATATTAAATGTCTTAACTATTATGAAATCTTCCTTATCTAAATATTCAAAGAATTCACATTTTAATAAGCTTGAAAACTGTGCACCATTGCTTGTTACTATGGCTGCAAAGACTCCTAGATTATTATTAATAATTTTCAGTGACAAAGGTTTTGATTAGTTCCCAGTGAGTCAGCTGGAAGTGTAAAATTAGATTTGTCAATACTTCATTTTCTGCTAAAGTTCAGGCAATATTACTCATAGAATCTGTACATGAACATACGATAATTTATTAATTAATCTAGGCATGTTAAATTTTAAGTCAGATAAAAAACAAACATAGGTATTCTACTGGTTTCTGTTGCATTTTACTTTGACTGGAACTGCTTTTGTTTTAAGTCTTTTATGCAAAGTAAACATGGAAGAATTGTAGTCGGTCTACAGTCATTTCTATAACTTTCTAGGTGACACATTTTGTGCTTTGCAAGTAGCAGTGACATCTCTCCTTTGTTAAGACACTTTAGAATCGAGTAAGCTTGGAAAGAAGAAAAAGAATAGAAGAGGCAGTCTAACAGAGAAGTATTATTGGCTGGGCATGAACAGAAGTCTTTACCTCAGAAGGAAGCTAACCTGTTTGCACAAGTATTTTTTTTTTTTTTAATTTGATTTATATGCCGCCCTTCTCCGGAGACTCAGGGCGGCTTACAATGCGTTAAGCAATTTGAAAAGCAGCTAATGGTACTACAGGTAGCTTATGTTGCTTCATTTCTTTGAGATGATGGATGGTGATGGTAGCCTTTTTGTTTTTGAGGTGATTGATCAGTTGTGCATATATTTGGAAAGGGAATGAGAAAAAATGAAGGACAAAATGAGTATATAAATGAAACTGAGAGTATGCAGCTTCATCCTCCCAACCACATTCCTTCAAGGGAATGTGACCTTTGATTCCTTAAAAAATGATTCTCCCTGAATAAAGAAAGAAGGAATGCAAAAATAAAAAAATAATGCTAAGTAATGAATATGTCAGGATATCCTTTTTTCAAATCTTATCTTACACAAAAAGCACAGGATAATTTAAAGGCTATAGTGATTCACAATGTGAAATAAGGTTTAAACAAGAAAATTTGATATTTATTGTTTATATTTTTCTTTCCACTCTTTTTTGTTTGATCCCATAAATTAATTTTAGAATCAACTTACATCTAGAACCTTAATGGTACTATATCATGTTTTTGTTTCTGCTAGCACCTTAAATTTTAATTATTCTTATGATATATTCATTAGACAATTGGTTCAACAGAATGGCTTTAATTTAGGATTAAATGCAAATTTTGTTGGTCAATGAGCCAAATCAATGTTGATGGGTGGGATGTGAGCTCTTCAGCTTCTAACACTATTATAAAAAGCAACCACTTAATTACAAAATTATTTCCTTTAGGCTTTTACTAACAGTAGTAAAATGGCAGTAAGGATTAATTTGAGTCTCAAGCTTCATAGGCTATCAAATAAAGTCTGGCCCCACTTTATTATTGAGTAAATGAGGGAGGTATCTATCTGAGCTGTTTCCAAATGTTATCTTTTTGTGGACTTATAAAATGCTTCAGAGATTTATCTGCCTATCTCTGTCAAGGTCATCTTACTCCCTACATAGGATCCTTGTTGCTGCTCCAATAAGGCATCAGGCTACAAAGTGGAAGACTCTGAATTCAAGTCCTACCTTAGCCATGAAAGCCAGCTGATGACTTTGGACCAGTTATCCTCTCTCAGCCCAATCCACCTTACAGAGTTGTTGATGTGGGGAAAACAGGATGAGGATATGTGTTGGATATGTCCACCATTTTGCATTATTTGTAAAAATAAAGGCAGGATACAAATAAATAAAAGAATGGGAAGCTGACTTCCTCTATCAAAACAAATTTGTTTTTTCAGAGGTAATTTTTTCACATGTAGTGCATTTTTTCTTATCTTTTTTTTTGTATTTTCATATTCAGCAACCAATAAGGAGTTCCATCTCCATCTTTGTTCCCTCAAACTAGTTTTATTATGTAGCTTCCTGTCAACCTACTCAGCAGTGATTCCCAATGAATACAATGGGATTAATTCCATACTAGCAGATAGCAGCTTCAATCTGTGGAGATGCCAAACAAAAATATTGGTATTTTCTACCACAAGAGACCATCCTAAGATATTTTGCTGCTTGAAGTAAAGGACAAAATTAATCTCTACCACAGAAATTAAACAGACTACCAGCTACGTAGTTGTCAATATCGGCAAGTGCCTTAAGCCGCAAGATAAATGAAGGACTGGATACATCATACAGCTTTAATTCTATAAGGGACCTTTTGTGGGGCTTGTGCCCTTGCCAAAGAGATAAATGCAATTAGAAATCAAAAAGTACCAGGTTAATGTCGCCTACCATACACACAGATATATAAAGCAACATCGTATTGGATTTTAAAGTCTCATTTTACCTGAGGAAATATGGAGAACATAAAGAAAGGGGGGGGGAGAACATATGGTCCATGCCATGTTTGTGTTGAGCTTCATTCATAAAAATATGAGTTTCCAGAATAGCTAAATGTTGCTTTCTATTATTAGAGTGTAAAATCAGTGCTTGCTTCCATTTTTTCAGGGGTTCTGAGTGAAGATGCTCTCAGCAATTTCCCTGAGTAGTGCATCTCTTTGTCATCATTACACCTGTTATTGGCAAATCAATTGGGCAATTTTTCTAAAGCACAAAGCACTGCTGACAAATTATGGTATATATTACTGAAGATGAAGTAGTGCTGTGTTTGATGTTGTGATGCTGTTGTAAGATCATGTAATCATGGGAAAACAAAATATGTTTCTGGGTCTGTTTCAGAATTTATTTCTATATATGTGAAAGTGTATTGTTGTTGTTCAGCAAATGTTCTGGGCTGACTAGCTTTTTATAATCAACTCCAGGCTTGTAAAACTATAGTTAGGGTTTCATTATAGGTAATTTGTGACACATGTTTTTATCTTTAAGCAAAAAATCTTTTATTGCTTTCTTTTTCATGTCTATTTTATATTCCTACTTATCAGTTTGGCTTCCCCAATAAAATAGAATAATTTTTTACTAGTTTGGTTCACGGATATAATCCATATCAGTGTTTATTAGAAGACAAACAGACATTGTGTTCTTTTCTTTGCTTGTGTTATTCTTTAGAGACTTGAAGAAGGCAAGTAGATAGGAAAAAAATTGTGACTACATAGCTGTAACTACAAACTTTTTTGAGTGTGGTCTGTGGCAGGCCCCCAGTGACGCTTATCTTAGCCCAGCTTCAATTTTAGGTACAACTATGACATCACAAACTTCTGTTGACCGGCCTTTCCATCACTTAATTCTTCTGATTCTGTTTTAGAGCAGGGGTGTTCAACCTTGCTGGCTGGGGAATTCTGGGAGTTGAAGTTCACAAGTTTTAAAGTTATCAAGATTGTACACCCCTGATTTAGGATATGGCATAGCAGGAGGGAAGCATGCTAGTTGTTGGTAACCTAAAACAGGAGGAATTTGATATTAACTTTTCAGATTAACACATTGTATTAAAGAGGAAATTATATGAACTTCAGTTCACTACATGCTATTTCCTTTTGGATGGGTCAGATTGCAAAAACGATTCTTTAAGTTTGACCTGAAGTGTAATTTATTGATATAGGTTGCCATATAAGAATCTTAAAGGCCTTTAGTTTCTTTTCCCTTCCTCTTACAACTCAGTCAATTAAGTTGGAACCAGGCTTAGCTTCTTCCTCATGTTCTGTTTCCTGAGCTTAACACATTATTTTATTTTCATAACCATTCTGCGTTTTTGCTCTAAGATTGTATTTGTGGCTATCCATACCCTATGCTAAACTGATAAAGGATTTGAATTGTGATGAGAATTGTGAAAAGAAGAGAAAGTCAGTGTCACAAGTAAATGCCTTATTCTCCATTATGTAAATAGTACATGAACAGTGTGTCAGGGGTTAACTTATTCTTCACTTCTTAATGTATTCATACTTTACCACTCCCATATTTAGCTCCACCCATTGTATATATAAGGAGCTGCATACGTCCATTCTGTGCTTCTATCTGTGAATATTCAGTGAATATAGAATGCCTTATGTAAATAAACAGAGATATATTTGAATTTCTAATTCTCAAATTATTTATTGAGTCTGATCCTGAAAATATCGTAACAATCTGGTAGCAGAGGATGGTTGAATTGACTCAATAAAAACTTAAACATGTCTAAAAGAGATAGGCCCAACACCAGGGCATACAGCAAAGAAATGGAAGCGGATCAAGAAATAATAGATGAGTCCACGAATGCAATTTCGAGAGAATCTGAAGAATACACCACAGAAGACGAAGAAATAATAAATGAAGATGATAACCAAGAAGAAAACGAAATAGAAAACAACGAACTCAGGTCAGAGATACTAAAACTTTTAAAAAGCCAAAAGAGCGATGAAAGTCTCGTCGCGAACCTCCAAGATATACTAAAAAACAACGGAGCAGCGAGAGAGAAGCACATCGCTACTGAAAAATCAAAAGACTCAAAAATAGTAAGTGATATGCTTACAGATAAAAATGCAGCGAAGAAGAAAACCAACAATCCCGCGCAAAATTTTAAATGGCAGCCATCTTGGTTTCAACAGACCCCTAAGATGAGCGAAGCAGAGCCAATCAGAAAGCAGGACTCAAAATATCTGGCGCGAAAAGCCTTACTCGATACAAAAAATGAAAGAGAAAAAATATATACCTCAGAAAAATCAGAAACAGAGAACGAAGAAGATTCAATAGACATGCAAGTAAAGTCAGCAATGAAAACGCTTTTTGCTGCATTTGGACCGAAACTGAAGATTACTAAAAAATCAACAAAAAAACAAGCAAGCAAGCCAACGCCTCAAAATCTACCCGCTCCTATCCAGACGGCGAGAGCACCGACACCTGAACCCAGAGAGCCCTGCAGATACCACCCCACGCCGCAGACTAATCCAAGGACCAGCGCCTTCAGCAAAAGAAAACGAGCGCCCGCTATCACCAGGACTCCCAAGATCGAGCCGGAGACTGATTCATCGGAAGAAGAACAAAGTGAGGGAGCTGCAGCAGCGAGAACCTCTCACGATGACTCCAGGAACGAAATGAGCAACGCGCATGCGCAGGACTACGCAGACAACCCAGGAAGACATGAGATGCGGAGAGAATCATGCAGACTCGTTGCGAGCATCCCCACGCCGTTTTGCAACTTTCAACATTTGCAAGACCACGGACTACCCCCGGTTGTAAGTAATGGACCCAACAATGTTGGGAATTTACCCAGTGACTTCCCAAAGCTGAGAATAGATGGCATTAATTTGCAAGAATGGTATCAGCAGCTCCAGGTTGTCTTTATGAAAGAAAACTTACTGTTTTTTATTACTAACCCCCCAAAAAGACCTTGGACTCTAAAGTTAGATTGCCTACACCATAGAGCATTTTTCTTATTAATTTCCAGTGTGTCTCCTGCCATGTATCACAGTATTAAGCAAAATCTAACTGTCTCAGAAATTATTCAATGCATGTTTAATTTGTTTCACAGTGAAAGTGTAGCCACTACCACAAGAATGTCTAAAGATTTCTTCTCTTCTAGGATAAAGCCAGGGGTTACCATAAGTGAACATTTAATATCTTTAAACAAGATTAGAGCAGAACTGCACTTAAGGGGGGAGGTGATTTCAGATCAAACGATGAAAAGTGTTATCATCAACTCACTTGACCCATCATGGGATAATTATATGTCACACTTAGACACAATCAATCTAGGATACTTATCCATAGAAAGTCTATCCAATAAGTTAATAGCTGAAGACAATTCAAGGAGAAGTCGTTATAACAATCACATAGAACACAAACAATATAAAAAGGTAGCATTTCAAGAAAGATATCATGAAACATTTAGATGCCACAATTGTGGGTCCAAAGAACATAATAGGAGGGATTGTCCTAAAATTCTAAGAGAAAGACATAGGTCAGAATATAGAAATAGGTACAACAACAGACAGTCTTCCATTCATAGACATAGGTATAGAAGTCCACCCAACTATAGAGAACATAGAGGGGGCAGAGATAATTCAAAGGATAGAAAATCTGGTTCACTGAATGGGCTAAACAAACATGACAACATTAACATACAACAACCAGAGAACAATAATTGGCTTATTGATTCTGGAGCAACTAATCACACTACAAATAATAAAAATATATTATCTTCATTTGTAGAAGATAAATTTGTAATCAAAGTAGCTAATCAAGAAAAGGTTCAAGTGATAGGTAGAGGGAATGTAACCTTACCTGGCCTAGGAAAAATAGAGGGGGTATTACTAATACCTGAAATTCCTCATAACATACTTAGTGCCATAAAACTAAGCAGAGATTCTGACATTAACATTGTGTTCTCAAAAGGAAAAGCAACATTAGAGAAAAACAAAATAAATATAGGTACAGTAATAATCAAAGGAGGTCTACCTTACTTAATGACAAAGGAGGAATGGTTACACAACATTGATTCAAGTATGGAAAATGACAATGAAATAGATAATGGAGACAATAGTAACAGTGACAATGAGGAACGTGAAGTAACCCATAATCACAAAGATACACACAATGAAAAAAAACCTAAGATAGGTAAACCAATTCATGATGAGTGTGCTCATATCTTACATAGGAAATTAGGACATGCCAGTTTTCCTGTAGTGCAAAAGATGACTGAACATGCAGAAGGTGTTAAAATAAAAAATTGTGAAAACTATTTGGAATGCTCAGTATGTAAATCTACAAAGCTCAAAACTAGTCCCAGACCTAGAAAGTCAACGAGATCAACCAACAAAATTTTTGATTTGGTACATATGGATCTAGTTGGTCCACTAACACCATCAATTACTTATAAAAAACGTCACTTTCTAACCATTGTGGATGATTATAGTCGTTATGGATTTGTTTACACATTAAAACATAAAGATGAAACTTTTCAGAAATTTAAAGAGTTTTACAAACGTATAGAGACACAACACAATATTAAAATAAAACAAATCATGACAGATAGGGGATGTGAATTCATGTCTAAAGAATTCTCCCAATGGCTAAAAGACAAAGGAATGTTACATTACACATCTAGCCCATTTTCTGCATTCCAGAACGGAGTGGTAGAGAGAAAGAACTCAACATTACAAACCATGATTAGATGCACATTAGAAGATGCTGGCTTAGGTAAACAATTCTGGTCAGAAGCCCTACAATATTCTAATTACACACAAAATAGAACTTGGTCCAGCATTGTAAATAAGACACCATATGAAGTAATGTATAATAGGAAACCAAAATTAGCACACATGCACATATTTGGAGTCACTGCAGACGTACACATACCTAAACAACTAAGGCGCAAAGGTGAGAACGTATCCAGAAGACTTAGATTCATGGGATACGAGACAGGTACAAAAGGATACAGATTTATCGATAATAATAATAAATTTATAGTTTCCAGAACAGCTGTGTTCCATGAACAGGCCAACTGGTCTAAAATACATCTTAATGAAATATTCCCAAACACCAACCCAGACACCAAACTCCAAGAAAAAAGGATTAGAGAAGAACACAGTAACAACACACATAAAAATAAAATCAAAACATGGACAAACAGTCAACATAAAATAAAGACAGATTCATTAACTAAAAAAGAAGCAAGGTATTTACATGACAATGATAGTAAACCAGAAAAAGCAATCAGAAGTAACAGAAATCAAGTGCCAAACAAATATAAAGATTATGTAATGTATATGGATAGAGAATCATCAATACCTAACACATATGAGGAAGTGTTAAAACTTCCTCCTGAAGAAAAGAAAAAATGGGAAGCAGCCATGACTAAAGAGATGGATAGTTTACGAGGGCTAAATGTGTTCACACCTACAGTTGCACCAAAGGACAAAACCATCATTGGCACTAGATGGATATATAAAATTAAAAATTTAGAGGGAGTCAATACTATATACAAAGCTAGATTAGTTGCACAAGGTTATGCACAGAAATATCCCGAGGATTATACAGACACATACTCCCCCACAGTAAGAACAGAGAGTGTCAAAACAGCTCTGGTTATAGCATCAGCACTCAACCTCGATGTGTTTCAATACGACATACAGACTGCGTATTTACACGCAAAATTAGATAAAGAAATATATGTAAGAGCACCCCACAGTCAATACACAAACAAAAATGAGACTTGGTTATTAAATAAAAGTTTATACGGGCTGAAACAATCTGGTAAACAATGGTATGATTGTTTAGTAAAAGTTCTCAAAACTATGAATTTCAATGCCACTACTGCTGACAATTGCTTCTTTGTTAAAAAAGAGAATGATTCCCTAGAATTTGTATTGATCTATGTGGATGACATTTTGTACATAGGTAAACATAAAGAAAGGAAAGAGGCATTTGTAACAAAACTGAATGAACATTTTTCATTGAAATCTTTGGGTAAAGTAAATAAGTATCTTGGTGTTCAAATCAGTAAAACCAGAAGGGGATTTAAACTTTCTCAAAGGGACAAAATCATAGAGCTCTTGAATAAATGTAATTTAAGTAACGCTAAGCCCTGTGACACTCCCATGCAAACTGATTTTTTGAAGAATACAGAAGAATCATCTCCTGAATTCAAAGATAATACATTTTACAGGTCAGTCATAGGTTCACTTCTTTATATCTCCAATTGGACTAGGCCTGATATTGCTTTGCCTCTCAATTTATTGTCCAGACATGTCAGCAAACCATCACTATACCATTGGGAAGCTGTCAAAAGGATATTAAGGTACTTGAAGAATAGTTTAGACTTCTGTTTATTGTTGGAACCTAATAATGTCAAGGAGCCCATCCTCACATGTTACGCCGATGCGGATTGGGCTGGAGATACCTCATGTAGAAAAAGCACATCTGGTTATATATTCTTTCTTAACGGCTGTCCAGTTTACTGGTATACTGGCAAACAAGATTTAGTAGCCACCTCAACAACAGAGGCAGAATATGTTTGTCTATCTAAGGCAGCAAATAACCTTGTATGGTTCAATGATTTACTTTCTGACATTTGGAAAAAACCCATTTTGCCTTTTATCATGCATGAAGATAATAAAGCTGCTATCGAAATATCTAGATCTGATGCTATTGGACAAAGGTCGAGACATATAGATATAAAATTTAAACATGTGAGACAGTTATCTCAGGATGGATTTATCAAAGCAGTTCATTGCGAAACATCAGAGCAAATAGCTGACATATTAACAAAGCCTTTGCCGTCTAAGCAACATAAATACTTGACTTCTAAGTTACATGTCTTATATTGTTCTGAATCTGAATGTAATTGTTGTAATATATCGAATCGGCATTTAGAGGGGGATTTGTCACAAGTAAATGCCTTATTCTCCATTATGTAAATAGTACATGAACAGTGTGTCAGGGGTTAACTTATTCTTCACTTCTTAATGTATTCATACTTTACCACTCCCATATTTAGCTCCACCCATTGTATATATAAGGAGCTGCATACGTCCATTCTGTGCTTCTATCTGTGAATATTCAGTGAATATAGAATGCCTTATGTAAATAAACAGAGATATATTTGAATTTCTAATTCTCAAATTATTTATTGAGTCTGATCCTGAAAATATCGTAACAGTCAGAATAATAATGCATATGTAGATTACATAAGAGACAGATTGAAGTACCTTATGCATTAAGAATTGCAGTGTGTTTTTTAAAAATCTCCATTTTGTTTGCCGAGACCTGGGGTAAACCGAAACCTTTGGCTGTATTTGAATTCAGTTGTGTCTTGCTTAACTGTGCTCCAAAATAGTTTTTTTTAACCTTCCATTACAGATCTCAAAGTAGGTTTTTCAGTTCAGAGTCTGCTAAACTTACAAACATTAAACAGTTTCTGTCTCCCTCAGAGAGTCAAAATCTCCGCAAACACAAGCCTGATCCAACATTAGTTTAGCCATGCCATTTAGCTGAGAAAGTGAGTTGTAATTGCTTAACTACAACTTTACTAAAATAAATGTATGTGTAAAGGTGCTCCTTCTGATTTCAGGGTATGATAGCAAACATCTGTGTAGAAATTCAATGAGAACATAGTAGCTAACCATGAAGTCAAGGACAGATACAGTACATACACTGCCTTTATTGCAAATACAAATCCCCTAATAATGAACATCAATTTCTGCAGAATCAACATCTTTATTTATTACAGTTCCAACATTTAAATTTTATGTTCCATTTTATCACACTTACATGATAATTGACTTCAGCGACGAATGATATCTGCACTCTAATATAGACCTCAGGCTGTTTGAATCTTAGCCAGACTCATACCTCATATAGAATGCATTCAAGATTGGTCTGATCTACTCTGACTTTTTCCAGCTCTGCACCTTCCTTTCTAGTCTCTCCCGCCTGTATAATTATTTTATATCCAGGTCAAATAGATTAGTTTAGGGCAAATAGGATGAAATTGACCAGTGCTAATTAATGATAGAGTAACTGGGTTGGCTGAAAAGTTTGGAAGAAAAAGTCCTCCATGTCTCTCTGGACAAAGAGATGAATTAGTATACAAAGTAACAGCTTTGGTTTTCTCCTCACCTCCATACCAGTTCCAATTAGACTAGTTTTCTTGAAATGTTCCTGTCCAAACAACAGGAATATTAGAGTTTCTCAAAAATGCAAGCCCAAAGAAAGACATCTGCATCTAATACTCCTTTTGACTGCATACAGCATCCATCTGTTGCATGTGGAGGAAAGGAAAGACATTAAGGTACTATAGCTGCCCTTAGCATTTTTTCTGGAATGCATTCTTTTTTAAACCCCTGGAAAGTACGTTTTTCCCCGTTATTTTTTTCCCATTAAATAATTAAAAAGCAGGCTGGACTAGTACCATAGAAATATTCAAAGTTGCAAATTTGGGTAAAAAAAAATTGTCAAGTTTTACTTAAGAATCTATACAACAGTTTCTGAAGTGGGTGTATGCCTTTTTTAAATACCTATTTCTTTTCTTTTGGCCAAATCGCAAGTTGGAAAGGAATGCCTAAAAACATTTTAGTATTGTATGAGATTTCAAGGCCCTGAAGCATTCCAAATTTTGAGTCTAATTCATCACTGTATTTTCTTCCCATGTTCTTCTTCTACAGTTTCCATAATTTGAAAGGAGAGACAGCTGTTCAATTTTCTAAGAGCTAAGTTTAAAAATAGAGTACTTTTCAAAAGAAATAAAATGAAAAGACCTGAGGCACACTCTGCTAGGAAATTCTTCTATGCATGGCCATCTGTATTGGTTGATAGCAAGGCAAAAATCTATTCATGATATTGATCATTCTGATCTCTTTTCCATCAGATGCTGCAAAAGAAGAATAGATATGCATTTGCCATTGCACTAGCTAAAAAAAAACCCTGCATGCATTTTCTTGAAAGATTCACATAAATATCACTTAACTTTCAATGCACATTATGGATGTGGGTCACTTTATTTTTAAAATCATTTATTGGCTAATAAAGAATTCCATCCATTCCATTGAATTCTTATACCTTCAGTTTGTTTGGTGCTGCATACAGGTTGCCACACCTTTTGTTGACAGGGTTATTGTATTTAAGGGCTATTCTGAAGACAGACAATGTTGCTACACACTTTCCTTATCCCAGGTCCCAGTGGTTTTGTGGAAAGAAACAAAATCTCCCCATCCCAAGAGGCAGAAAGTGTGATTTAACATGATGGAAACAGCCCAGAAGTACCATCAACATATGAGGAAGACATCTCAATTAATTTTCCCTGTACTTGTACAAGTCTATTAATGTCTCATTCTTGCAATAGTGAACAGATTTAATTTGATTGGTGCAGAATGGTAAGTAAGTAAGGTGGTAAGTAAGTAAGGTGGTAAGTAAGTAAGGTGATAAGTAAGTAAGTAAGTAAATAAATGCCCCCTCCAACTGGTGCAGAATGCGGCTGCGCAGGGGATTATGGGAGCTACTGGGCGCTCCCATGTGACTCCTCTCCTGCGCGAGCTGCATTGGCTTCCGGTGGACTTCCGGGTGCGCTTCAAGGTGTTGGTGATCACCTTTAAAGCGCTCCATGGCTTAGGGCCAGGGTACTTACGGGACCGCCTTCTGCCACCAATAGCCTCCCACCGGCCAGTTCGCTCCCACAGAGAGGGCCTCCTCAGGGAGCCGTCGGCTAGACAATGCCGGCTGGCGACCCCCAGGAGGAGAGCCTTCTCTGTGGTGGCACCTACCCTTTGGAACAATCTACCCCCAGAGATACGAGTGATCTCCGACCTCCGGACTTTTCGTCGGGCCCTAAAAACTCATCTCTTTCAGTTAGCTGGTCTCTCTTGATTTTATGATTTTATGGTTGGTTTTAAATTTTGATATGGATTTTAAATTGATAAATTTTAAACTATGGGCCAAATTTAATTATTTTAAATCTATTTTTAATCGTACTTTATGTATAAATGTTTTTATTTTGGCTGTTCACCACCCTGAATCCGAAAGGAGAAGGGCGGTATAGAAATTTGAATAATAATAAATAAATAAATAAATACCAGAAAACCCTACCAGCATGGAAGATGCAGCACAATTCTTGTGCTGTGTTGAGTCATATCCTTCTCACAAAATTACAATTCCTATAGTGGTTTGGAAACTGTGAAAGCAATTCTGATTTAAAAAATTGTATTTGTTACCTGCATATGCCCCAGGTGTAACATTGCTCTAATTCTATGGATTCAGTAATAATCATTGGTTATAATATATTCTACTCTTCTTCTGAGGCCTTATAACTCTATACATAGAAAATTCTTTTGCCAATAACTCTTATAGAGCTACATATACATGCACACATTTTTCCTGAACAGACATCAAAAATGGATTAGCGAAAGGAGGGTTTTTTGGTCATATTATGATTTTCATTGTATATTTAAAATGAATGTTTTTATATTTGGGGGTGTACTGTGAGAGAGAAGAGAGAAGAACAGAGAAGGACTTATTAGGATCAATTTAAAAGCTGTTATCAGATCAAACTAGTGAGGCAACATGTTGTTTCTGTTAGAGGTTGACCCTCTTATGTTTGTTTGTTGAAGAAGATATTAATTTAAAATAATGCAGTATCTTCACAGCATTTTTGTGCTTCTGCCAAAATATCAAGTAGCATTTGATGTGTAAATCTGATTTAATATATCTATGGGAGTGAATTTCTTTGCGCACCATCTACCCCAGTATAAGTATGTTATCAAAAGCTTGGAAACTGTGGAGGCATAAACAAATGCTAAAAGAAAGACATTCTATGTCTTCATTCATTTATGCTGAATTTGAAAAAGGAGTTTCTTAGTATTTATATAATCTTTAGAATGTTATAAACAATCCACCACCAAATCTTACAGCACAGATACAGATGTTACAATACGTCATGGTCCCATGTATGGAGTTTCTTCCGTTGTCCTCTCGGAAGAAAGAAAATTTATGGTTTTTTAAATATAATGTAAATCTTGTGTGATATTTTCAGATACACACCACCAGGAGGCAGATATTACACGACCAATTTCATCCTAATTTAGAATTGTGAAATAAAGATAGCCAGATACTATTCTACAGTTCAAAGGGAATTGACCACATCAGTGTATAGATGATGTGCTTATGTGTATGTGTGAGTGTATGTGTATATTTGTATGTATGTATGTATAGGTTCATATGTAGTAATGAAGCTCAGATGATGTGGCATATGTGCACACACACACATATGTAAAAACCTATTGTCTATCAAAAAATGAAACAATTGCAAAATACTCCTTTTGGATGTTACACATATATGCAATATTGAATTGAAATATGAGGGTCAAATTTTACAATTACCTTTTTTCCATTCTGACTCTGGAAAATAGCAATCTGAAGATAAAAAGAACTTTGATTTAATCTTAAAAGCTAAGAGATGTGTTTTGTGAAAAGAATTCCATCCCACAATTCTATTTCCAAAGAAATATTGACATGCTTTTTAGAACAAAAAAGAATATACTTGTGTACATTGATGAATGCCTAAATTGACAAGCATATTTTAAGCGACAAGTCTGACCTATCAGCCTTATTAAATGATCTTTATAATTACTTCTCTTATAGTGTCAATCTGTGGTTTTTGAGCTAATTGATCAATCAGGTTCAGATAAAGTACATTTTCATAATAAATTTTATTTATTGCTTTCCTCACAATGTCATGATCTTTTCAGGTTGCTTCTTTCTTTTGGTGGACTACGGCCAGTAACAACATATTGGAGCCTTTGTTTTCTGTGTTACTAGTTCTGTTGATGGTGTCTCCAAAGGTTAGCAATTTGACATTTATTCTTCTACTCTGGACAATCACACATTCCTAGCTAAGCCAAAGTGACTCCAATGTCTTCCTCCATAACCTGTCCTTTCACCAAAATCCTTTTAGAAAAGCTCTAAGATTCTAAGGCAAGAGTGAAGTGATAAAGTATATTGGTGCCCTCAGTAGTATTCCTAAACAGCAGTGATTCCCATACAGGAGGAAAAAATCTGTTTTTGCTAGCTAAAATCATAGGTCCTTCCTATTCTCAAAAGCGAAGCCTCCATATCTAGTTGGAATACTAAGCAGGAGTAGAACTCTGAGATAGGTTATCATGAATTACAATAAAATGCCATGTTATATCAAACGAAGAACAGGAAAAATCATCAAATAGCTCTGGCATGTTATGTCCATCCATTTCAATTAAATATTATTACTTACCTAAATCCAGGTAAGTAAATCTAGGCTATCTCCATTCTACATCTACTGTCTTGTCTGGTCTAAAGGCACCGGTAGGAAAATTAATCCTTTAACTTGGTTTTCTGGCTTCAAATTTGAGTCTCATTCACCCCAAACCATTTAAAAGAGTGTGTGTGCTTGCAATTTTATTTCTTTTTGATTCCCCCCCTTTTTAAAAAGCATTTTAAATTCCTTTACTTATTTCCCCTTCTTATTTTTAAAATGCCATTTTCAAAATAAATTATTTGAATAATTTCATTCTTTGTTCTTTATGTGTGAAAATAGACCTCTTTTTATTAATAGATTATTTTTTGTGTGTGATACTTAGATTCAATTCACCATAACACCCTTTTGTCCTTATTTAAAGATTTCTCAGTGAATCTGTATTAGAAGATGTTTGAAAATGCTCTTGAGCATACCAAGTAACATAACCTGTGGCTATAACAGGTTTAAAACTTACCAAAAATCAATAATCCATCAATGACTTTTGCAACACAGTTATCACTAGAAATTGAAAAAATGTGTCCCTAATTGTCAGACCACAATTCAGGTTGGATTACAGTTTATATTAATGCTCAACTGAGTCAAAGCCTGGCAGGTTTCAATCTCTTGTTTTAAAAAACCAGGACATCTTTTCCTCACTCTTCCAGAGGAAGTAAAAGAGTTTCCCAAAGAGTTTAACTTCATTAAAGTTTATTATTGTCTACTTTTAAAGGAAATAAACAAATAAGCAAAATTTACCCCCAGTGGTTCCCTTCTTTTACTTTCTTTTCACTTTTTGGGAGATGGGTTCTGACATTTAGTTCTTATTGACTCTGTGAGCCTAAGAATAACAGAATAACATAGTTGGAAGGGATCTTGGAGGTCTTCTAGTCAAGCAGGAGACCCTCTACCATTTCTACCAAGTCCAACCCCTGCTCAAGCAGGAGACTCTCTACCCTCTACAAGAAGAGATTGGATAAATTGTTGTCCAAACTCTTCTTAAAAACCTCCAGTATTAGAGCACCTACAAGTTCTGGAGGCAAGACATTCCACTGATTAATTGCTCTGTAGGCATTGTCTTGGTTGCCTTGGTTTTCTATTTTTATCAAAGGATTTGAATGTTTGTATCAGTAGTTATGAATATGAATTTGGGCGAACTCCAGGAAACAATGGAGGATAGATGAGCCTAGTGTGCTATGGGCCTTGGAGTCATGAAGAATTAGACATGATTAGCAACTGAACAACAACAACATCAGTAGCTGATTTTGAAGACTCCCAGAGTATGCATAAAGTTAAATGTTTCCATTAACCCACTCGGTTTACACTACAGATCTGTCTTCTAAGATGAGTTCTCCTAAGATATAAGTTCTTTTTAAGGAATATACATTTATTTTTCAAAATGAAGAATCTCAAGCTGATTTTCTCTAAGGACCAAGGATCACTATCTGGCTTTAAACAAGCAATGGCCCAGTCCACCGCTACCCCCACCCCATCTCACTAAAGCCAAAGTAAGGTTTCCCTCATAATGGTTTAGCAAGTTATATAAACTCAGTCATTACTGTCAGTAAATCTTGATTTATAGTTCAGTATCAGAGGTGGTATTCAGCAGGTTCTGACCAGTTCTGGAGAACTGGTAGCAGAAATTTTGAGTAGTTCAGAGAACCGGTAAATACCATCTCTGACTGGTCCTGCCCCCATCTATTCTCTGCCTCCCGAGTCCCAGCTGCTAGGGAGGAAATGGGGATTTTGCAGTAAGCTTCCCCTGGAGTGGGGTGGGAATGTAGATTTTACAGTATCCTTTTCCTGCCATGCCCACCAAGCCACGTCCACCAAGCCATGCCACGTCCACCAAGCCATGCCCACAGAACCAGTAGTAAAAAATTTGAATCCACCACTGTTTAGTATATTATGTCAACTCAGCTAATTGTGTTCATTCACCAAATCAAGATTAAAGCAAATCATTGTTTAGTGCTATTTGTGAATCCAATCAATAGTACTAACAGCTATGCTATATCATCAAAGAGAGTTCTAAGCCAGGCAATATTACAGATATAAGTCATTAGAATAGAACAATAGGATTCTCTTATCTTCTTGTTAAACAAAGCTGAATATAGATTATAGTTCACTTAATAAGATGCTAAATGGTTTTTTAATCAACAGTTTTATAACTTTTTTATCTTTGCAAAACAAAGGAGCTATAGAAGAGAGTTCTTTCCTTTGAATAAGAGACAGTTTAATGTAAGCAGTTTGGGTCGGGATTTTTTCCCCTCCTATTAGCCAGCTCAATGTGGGTAAATTACAGTCTTGAATTGCTTGCTCTTGAAAATGAAGCTGCCAAAGAAACTTTAATTACAGTGCTATTATCTTGTGGTACTAAGATAAATTTAGCATCTAAATTATTCTAATATATTAGAATTTTGACACACATTGACAAAAGGGAGTAAATCAGGATTGTCATCTTAGACTTTGTCCACTATTATGACAAAAAGATGATAACCCATACAGTATTAGATATGCAAAACAGGCTGCAATTTTATAACTTTTGTATTTTTGCAAAACAGAGTAGCTGTAAAAGATAGTTCTTTCCTCTGACGAAGAGACAGCTTAATATAAGCAATTTTGGTTGGGTTTTTTTTCCTATTAGGTAGCTCAACATGGATGAATTACAGCCTTGAATTGAATACTCTTGAAAATAAAGCTGCCAAAGACACTTTAATTACAGTGCTACTATTTTTTTGCTACTAAAATAAATTTAGTGTCATAAATTATTCTAATATATTAAAATTTTGACACAAATTGACAAAAGAAAGTAAACCAGGATTGTGATCCTAGATTTTGGCACTATTGTGACAAAAAAAGATGTGCAGTATTAGATATACAAAACAGACTTCAAACCATTACCTTGAGCAACTAGAATTTCTTCCTAATGCAGTTATTGAATTTCTGATTTGTTTGTGTTGCTGTTTCTTCAAATTATTAAAAGGCATCTCTAGGAGCACCTAAGAATTAGAAGACAGAAAAATCAAATTAATTAAAATCAAATTAATTGAATATGGATATATATATATGGCTTATTAAAGAGAACAATGATTAGATACAGAACATTCCATATTGGAGGTGATTACTGGATTAAAAAGCAGGCTCGACTGTCACCCTATTTGTATACTTGTTCCTACCTTAGCTAATTTTGTTAATTTTAGTATGTTTAGTATGTTTAATGTTTTAATGTTTTATATTATTGTTTTAATCATGTTGTAAGCTGCCCAGAGTTGCTTGATAGTGATCTGAGTGCCGTATACATTTAATTGATCAATTAATTAATTAGTCAAAATAATTCAGAAACCTAGTGGGAAGATGTTAAAATACTATTACTCAATTTATATAGCTGCCATCTCACAAATGTGGCTTAGGGAGCCTCACAAGAGTCAAACAACCAAATCAGAATTAAAATAAAAAATATTTATAACATAGAACCAATTCATTACATTTCAAGGAAAAAGAAAAAGTTGGTGAGAAATTAATTCTTGTGGCTAGTTTATAATATATTCTCTAAATTACCTTTTCCCAACTCAGCATTCTTCAACCATTGGAATACTAATCTCATAAATTTGATCACATTGCTTGCAAATTTTAATCTCAGTACCTTAGAAGGATAAAATGTTCTATGTAGAACCTAAATATTTAAGTTCTGAACTGAATTGTTTTATATAATCCATTATCCATTACAATTCTAAGGCATTGACATTTTGTAAAACTATAAAACATTTGTGTTAATTACTGTGAACAGTATTGGAGTATGTAGTATTTATCAAGCCTGCAGTATTTTTGCAATGAAACTGAAGTTTCTATCTGGACACATCAATTTTATTTTCTTTACAATACAGTCATTCAATATTTCTATATATTTGTGTTTGTGTGATTAATATATCCAGGCTCAAAAGTTTATATAAAGTGCTTTTATTGCAGTTGCAAAAAAGTTCTTATAATAATGAAGATAACTGCAGGTCATGATTTATGGCATGGGTCAGTCTCAGGGTTAACTCTTTCATCTTTTTCACTTAAGTAGCAATAGCACTTAGACTTATATACCACTTTACAATGCTTTACAGCCCTCTCTAAGTTGTTTACAGAGTCAACATATTTTCCCCAACAAACTGGATCTTCATTTTACCCACCTTGGATGGAAGGCTGAGTCAGCCTTGAGCCTGGCAAGATTTGAACTGCCAAATTGCAGGTAGCTAGCAGGCAGCAGAAGTAGCCTGCAGTACTGCATTCTAACCACTGTGCCACCGAGGCTTTTATTATAAACATAATGATGAAAAAAATTCTCCTATTTGTCAGTTTTAAAAACTGAGGACATTTTAAGATCTTATCTGCTCTGAGATTCCTTACTTCTGGGGTTCAAGCTTCTGCTTCCACATATGGATTATATCTATTTTCTAATTTAACACACTACAGTATGGATCCTTAGACTTCAGGAAGCTATGTGGTTATTCATAGGAAATTTAATCGCATGCATCCTAGATTGAGGAGATAGATCTAAATTATAGACATATTTTTTTTCTTAAAATAAAAACAATTTGGAATTCCAAGAATTATTACTATATAACCATGATGGCGAACCTATGGGTGGCACACGTAGCCATATTGGTGGGCACGCGAGCTCAGCTCCGGCACACATGTGCACGCCGGCCAGCTGATTTTCAGCTCTTCTGGGCCCACCAGAAGTAGGGAAACAGGCTGTTTCCTGTCTCTGGAGGGCCTTGGAGGGTGGTGGGGAAGGCCCATTTTTCTCTCTCACTAGGTGTCTGGGGAGGGCGAAAACAGCCTTCCCCACCCTCCAGAAACTGGAAATGGCCCATTTGCCAACTTCTGGTGGGACTCGAAAGCCTGTTTTTTGCTGTCCCTAGGCACTAGAGCCTCTCTAGGAGTCTGGGGAGGGCAAAAATGGCCTTCCCCACCCTCCAGAGACAGGAAATGGTCTGATTGCCAAATTCCAGTCGGACCGGAAGTTGGCAAACGGGCTGTTTTCGGCCTCCAGAGGCCTCCTGGCGGGGGTGGGGAAGGCTGTTTTCACCCTCCCCAGACTCCTAGAGAGGCTCTGGAGCCTGGTGAGAGAGAAAAACGGGCCTACCGGGCCATCGCATGCCAGGAGTGGGAGGAGCAGGGGGGGAGCATGCACATGTGCGGGGGCAGGGCGCATAAAATTATGTGTGTGGGCATGCGCATGCGCGACCTCCCCCCCACTCCTGGCACGTGATGGCAAAAAGGTTAGCCATCACTACTATATAAATTAGTGAGACTTCTTGGCGTCATCAGTTTTTGACAAGTATGAATTACCTGATCTAAGAAAATAATAATAATAATAATAATAATAATAATAATAATAATAATAATAATAATAATAATAATAATAATTTTATTTCTATACCGCCCTTCTCCCGAAGGACTCAGGGCGGTGTACAGCCTATTTAAAAACACAGCCAAAACAACAATATAAAATTTAAAATAATTAAATAAAGTAGCTCAGATTTAAAACCCCAATAAATTTAGATACCCCAATTTAAAACTATTGTGTTGATAGTCCGGCCTGGCGGAACAGCAGGGAACGGAAACGCCCGGAGGTCGGAGATCTTACGTATTTCCGGGGGCAGTTCGTTCCACAGGGCTGGGGCTCCCACAGAGAAGGCCCTCCCCCTGGGCGTCGCCAGCCAACATAACTTGGCTGACGGCACCCTGAGGAGACCCTCTCTGTGGGAACGGACTGGTCGGTGGGAGGCTATTGATGGCAGAAGACGGTCTCGGAGGTACCCGGGTCCTATGCCATGGAGCGCTTTAAAGGTGGTAACCAACACCTTGAATCGCACCCGGAAGACCACTGGGAGCCAGTGCAGCTCGCACACGAGGGGTGTCACATGGGCATAACGAGTTGCACCCATAACCACCCGCGCGGCCGCATTCTGGACCAGTTGGAGCCTCCGAGTGCTCTTCAAGGGGAGCCCCATGTAGAGAGCATTACAATAGTCCAACCAGGAAGTAACAAAATGTAGCAATGCAATAATTAAACATCATTTTTGTTACGTTGTCTGAGAAGGTATGTATTGCAGAATTGATTTTTTTTTTTGTTTAAAATTTGAAGTAATGAATAACATCATCCCATAGAGATTATATAATTACATATAATTGCTTTATTCCAACCTGCAGGATATCAACTGATCTTTATTATATGGAAAATAAATAATCTCTTCAACAGAACAATCTATCTCAGCCAAATTTTCAGGAAAGACTGAAGAGTAGATTTAGAAGAATGCTTCCCTTGAGCTATCTAAAGCAAGAATATGGAATGTCATGAAAAACCTCATCAGGGACTCTTTTGTTAGAAAAGTGGCTTGCGATATAAAACAACAGGAGATGGCCTGTGAATTATTACTTTCTGAAATCCATAAATTAGAAATGACTCATAAAAGAACAGCAACAGTAGGATACAAGGAAAGAAACTTTAGCTGTTCCCAGTATCCAACCAATAATTATTTATTTGAATTAGATATACAAATGAATACATGAAAACATTGGCAGGTTTTTCAAAACTCTTCATAATTCTGATTACCTATACTTGATTTTTGCTTGTGGAAGCAAGCAAATAATACATATGCAAAATCCACCTGGGAACTCCATAGCAAGTATTTTGTTAAAAACAGCAATAACTTATCCAGCAGGTTGGTAAACATGCAGCTGCAAACAGTCATTTCCTTTCTGTGTGCTTAACTGCTTCGCTTTCCACAATCCATACTATACCATTCCAACTACTGCCATTCACAAGTCACAAAATATCAAATTAATCTCAAATGCTCAGAATACTTTAATCACAAAACCACACATGGTTGCCTCAAATGTTTCAGCAAAACAGGGATGTTTTGTCTGAAGCCTAGAATATTCATTTTGAGACTGAAACATATTTAAATAAAGATATTTTGCATATTTCTAAATAGGGCTCAGTGTAAGGCACTGTCCTATGCAGAAAGATTAAAATAGGCACATTGGCGAATCACAACATAAACTTTAATTATTTATACAATTCAGATCCCATCTAACTCCAATTGATTCTAGGCAGTTCACAACAATAAGAGTAACATAAAAATAAACAAAATTCAAAAAATAACTGGAACTTGTACATGATTACTACAAATTACTCATAAGATAATCAAAAACAACAACAAAGCAATGCATATAGAACATCACAAACAGGGAAGTTCCATTTACTCTATTCCATGGCTTGGGAGCCACATTTTCTGGAAGTGTGGAGATCTCAGAATTAACCTCATTCCAGATGGCAGGTATAGAAAATCATGTCTACAGAAAAGGCATGCTTCCTGGCTTCTAAAAAGTGATACTATTTAATTGAAAGGCTTCAGTATATGCCCATTTTGCTAGATTTTACTGGATGATCAGAAATCATGGTCTGTGCATAAGGTGACCAGACGTCCCGCTTTTGGCGGGACAGTCCCGCTTTTGAGCAATTTGTCCCGCGTCCCGCGGCGTTTCAAAAAAGTCCCGATTTTTCTTGAGCCCCAGCTGATGGCTAGAAGAAAAAAAAACTGTTTAAACTCTTGCCCGGGGCTTCAAAGGGCCGCCCTACAGGCAATCAGTGTAAAGCAGTTTTTTTTTCCCCTAGCTAAGCTTCAGAAACGAAACTGAAACCGAAACCAGGGTCTTTGGTGCAGCGTGACAAAATGAGGCAGAGAGAGATTTATTTTTATTTTTATTTTTCCTCCCCAAAAAAGGTAGGTGAAAAACTGCAAACAATGGGAAATTTAGGAGGAGACTTCAAGATTTTAAAACACAAAGGAAAAAAAGCTGTATTTAACTAGGGAATTGTAATAATTGAGATACTATTAATTGTATATTGTGTTGAAAGCAGAAATGGTTAAGTTGTGGTTCGGAGGAATATATGGGAGAAATTATTTGGTTTATTATTATTGGTAAATATAATTAATTGATTTGTAAGAAATTGGATTGCATGGAAATAATTGGAATATTCATGTTCATATTGATTAATATACAAAAAAGATAGTTTTATAACTAATTGATTTATATTAAAATGTTGAATTTGTATTAAACAACTGTATTACATAATTACATAATTAAACAATGTGAGGATGGATATAAAAATAGATGATAATGGGAAGGGGTATAATATAGAATAGAAGGGAAAAATTGAATTTGATTAAGATTAGAGATGAGGATGAAGGGTAATATTGGTTTTTTAAAAAAATAGATGAGGAATAAATATGGCAAAAAGGAAATATAGAAATTGTAAATTTAATTGAAATGACTAAACGCTGTTTAAATTTGTGAACCAGCCAAATATTCTGTTCAAAGAAAATACATTGTATGTTTGTATGTGTGTTTCTAATTATTGCTATTTATTCATATTTGTTCTCTTTTATTCTTTAAAGTTTAACAATTCATTCTTTATCTTAATATCTTTATATTTGCTTGGGGTTGGCTTTCTTCCCTTTCATCTTTTTTATTGTACAGCAATCTTTCTCCTCAAACCTACCACCTCTCTCTTTTCTTTCCTTCTTACTTTCTCTTCCCCCCACCCTCTTTTTCTCCTCCCTACTTCCTCTTTCTTTCTCCTTCTCCTCCTCTCTTCCTCCCTCTTACCCTCACTCCTACTCTAATTTCCATTCCTTCATCCCTCTCTATTGCTGTAATCCTTTAATGCATATGGACTACTCAGAGGGCTGAAAAAGTTATTTTTGACTGGTCCTCACACTTTTGACCAGTCCTCGAACTTATGACTGTCCTCACATTTTACATTTTTGCCCTATCTTGTCATCATGGTGAAGAGAAGCAGTTGTGAAATGAGTGACGTGGTTGTTAAGAATACTGCACGGGCATAAATGTGAGGATGGTCATAAGTGTGAGGACCAGTCAAAAGTGCGAGGACCTGTCAGAAATGACTTTTTTCAGCCCTCTGGTTAGTCCTTTTGTGCATATGGACTACTCAGAGGGCTGAAAAAGTTATTTTTGACTGGTCCTCGCACTTTTGACCAGTCCTCGAACTTACGACTGTCTTCACATTTTACGTTTTTTTCCCTATCTTATCACCATGGTGAAGAGAAGCAGTTGTGAAATGAGTGACATGGTTGTTAAGAATGCTGCACGGGCATAAATATGAGGATGGTCATAAGTGTGAGGACCAGTCAAAAGTGCGAGGACCTGTCAGAAATGACTTTCCAGCCCTCTGAGTAGTCCCTATACACATAGCCATGGCCACCCGGTCACATGACCAGCTAGCCACGCCCACCCAGTCACATGGCCTCCAAGCCACGCCCACACAATAAGCCACGCCCACAATGGTGTCCCTCTTACCAATGTTAAAATCTGTTCACCTTACCCTATACACATAGCCATGGCCACCCGGTCACATGACCAGCTAGCCACGCCCACCCAGTCACATGACCAGCTAGCCACGCCCACAAAATAAGCCACGCCCACAATGTCCCTCTTTACCAATGTTAAAATCTGGTCACCTTATCTGTGCACCATGTACAGTTTTATAGGCAATACCTTGGATTGCACCTAGAAACACACTGACAACCAGTGCAGCTCATGGAACAGAGGTGACATGTGGGCATTCTGAGTAAGTCCATCACTACTCATACTACTGCATTCTGGATCAGTTATATCTTCTACACCGTCGTGAAGGGGAGCCCCACACAGAGGACATAGCAATAGTCATGCTATGAAATGAGAAATATACGAATAAGTGAAGGACAGACTGATCCAGGAAAGGATGCACCTTGAACATCAGATGGAGCTGAGCAAGGGCTCTCTTGGACACATCTGCACTTGCTTTTTAAATGTGAGTGTAAACAAAACCCAAATTGCAAACCATCCTGGCTGGGAAGTACAGCCCCATTCAGGAGTAGAGATGGAAAGTCCCCAGATAGGCTGTGATTCCAACAGCCATGGTTACTTGGTCTTAATAGGATTGATTCAGAATTGATGTCCCCCAATCCAGGTATGGAGACAGAATTTTGACAGCCTGACTTGGCCAACCTGGAGTCAAAAATTATAAATGGATATTATCAGCATGCTGATGATATGAGACCCCAAACTGGTGGATAGACTCACCCAGTGATTTCATGTAAATGTTATACAGGAAGGGAGAGAGTATTGAGCCATGTGGCATCCCACAAAGGATTGGGCTTGGATCATGACATCACTTATGCCATCTTGCCTGTTTTTAATCCCTATCCAGGCAATCTTTAGATAAAAATTTTGATTTTATTATTTGTGGAAGAAATTTTATTTACACACAGTGATGATAAGATTGTGTGAGTAATGTCTGCTGTACATCATACATAGGTCATACAAGGGCCATGTCTTTACTCCAGGATGCAAATCATAAATCAGGACCTCATTTTATTTCTCTTCATTACTTAGATGACAATTTAACATATTTCCTTCACAGTCAAAGGTTAAAACAAAAGCTTGTTAAATAAACTAATAAAAAACAAAGGGCTTTTTGATGGTCCCAAATCAAAATTACTTTGCATGTGGGATTACTTAGTGAGTGAAGCGATTCACTGTAGAGTCATATAAGGTTTTTTTTTTTATAGCTAACAGGTTTCTTTCCATCTCTTTCAAGGGACCAATATTTTATCTCAGATGAAGCAGCCTGGAATCTGTCACAAATTATTCAAAATAAAATTGCTTCACCATTGCCAAGGAAGACCCTAAATTTATTTTAAGCCTTTTCCAAATGAACTTCTAATATCTTACCACTTCATCTTCTCAGCTTGTCCTCTAACTATACCATCTCTTGCTAATTTCTGACTTGGATGGTTTCCCCCCCTATTTTTTAAAATTACAGCAGAGGCCCATCTGTTCAATTCCGTGCTGAGCAGTATTTATGAGGAGTTGATTGAACACAGTAGATAAAAGAATTCTCATCAGATGTTCTCAAGTCTGTGATAAATTGTTTCTCAGGAAGCAAACTTTTGTTCTAAATTAAGCCAAGATTATTTTTGTTGTAATCTGCATGGAAAGTTAGTTTGGCTCAAAGGCACAACAAATACAATAAAGTGGAGTTTTCCCCTATTATTAATACATTTACATAGAGCATTATGTTCTTTTCTGGCAATTAACATTGGAGGAAAAGCATAACATGGTGATATAATATTCTTTCACATGTAGAATATCTTATCTAAAACTATTGCTCTTGCCAGACAATGTAGAATAACGTTCTGCCAGATGGATCAAAATTGTAAAATGGTTGAAGACAAACTCTTGTATGCACTTTCCCAATTCCAATTTTCTTCATGATTAGAATGCTATTTACTTATTTAAAACAGGACAATTATTTTACATAGTTCAACATATTAATGAATTACTCTGCATGTTGAAAATCAGTACAAGTCAAACATTCCAGATGGCAAGTAATGTGACATAAAAGCTTGCTATGTTCCATTACATGTAGGGAATGAAATGTGTTTTACAAAATCCATAGGTAGTTGACATCTGGAAATACTTCTCAATATTCCTCACATATCACTTGCATCTAGATTAAACTTCTTCGGAAACAAATATAATATTTCAACATTTTATCATTATATTAATTCCTGAAAGCTTAAAAGTGGTTAATTAGAATCATTTACATATTTCTTCTCACTGATTTTTATCTACATTAAGCAGATAGGTGATTTTTGACATAGTGGTATCTTTATAAGCCATTTTATAAATTCTTGGCAATACTGCTTAATGCACAGAGAAGCTAGGATGCTTTCAGCATTATCTGAAAGAAATTGCCTATGTCCATATGTACCACAGGTTATGACATTTATGGATGAATACTGTCACATTGTTTTAAACATATGGTAGACCCCATAATACTGTCTCAGCAAGGATTAGAATTTAATGAACCTTTGTACCTTCTCATATGCTGTGCTGCATTCTTCCCCTTGTTTATCATGCAATTAAAGCAATGCTTTAGAGATTACATCTGAGAGAAAATCTTGCTGCCAAGAATGTAGAAGAGAATTACATCACATATGTCACCTTTCCCCATGGCAATAAATGAGTATTTTAAAGCTTGGTTGCTTGGTTACCATAGTCATAGCCTTACACATTATTTGATATATTTGACCAAATTCATTGCCCTTGGATCCCTTCTTTTATTCTCTATTCTGTTTCCAAGTTTAAGCTATTTTACCTCTATAGTTCACTGAAAGAGCATGGGTGCACAAGTCTTTTAGTCACAGTGAACAAAAACTTTTGAAGCTTTCTAGTTTCAGAAAATTGGTACCATATTCATACTGAAGGTTTGTCTGAGATTTTGCTTTGAAGCTGCACAATACTGTGCTTTCTTTCAATGCTTTTGATATATTCTTTTTCATTTGGTGCTTCTGGATTAAATTTCTCTGACAAATAATATGCATGTACTGTATTGCAAATACACAGAAATATTTTATGCTACTTTTTACCCTTCAGATTTTCAAAGACAGCCTTTAGTTAGAAATTACTGAGTTACTTATATAACTGTGGTTCCTTAGTCACCCTCACCTATTTCTTACATGAAATGAGTTTAAAACCAGCATTTACATAAATGTATACATATGTCTGTTTCCTTTTATTCTGCTTTTTATAAAGTAACAAAGCATGAGTTTCAGCAATCTAAATTACCATAACTGTCACTAGGTATATGTGTTGTGATGTCACAACAGTTTGTTGGTTGGATGTAGTGCATATTAGTGAATATACTGTCTTAGAAAGGAACAAGTATCTGAAAGTCATCTCAGTTTTGGGTTTAATTAATATGTGAATTTTTTTTAGAAATTGAGGTAAAGTAAAGCAATAATTCGCTCGTTTCTTCTTTACCTGTTTGCACTAGCATCTGCCACTTAATAAGAACCAATTTACATTTTGAAGACACATCTAAGAATGTATCATACATGCATAGTTTGAGCACCAAGCATATTTTCTTCCCCTTCCCTGTTTTCTGTATTCTACCCTATTTATCTGATGAGGAATTCTTATAACCTCAGGTGTTTGTTACTATTCTGTAAACCTTCAGTTATAATGTAAAATTTCTACTGGTTTATATATGCATATTTTCCTTGACTAATGCAGCTGCTGTTTAAACAAAAATATTGAGAAACGATAATCATTCCTGTTTTGTATTTCTTTTGTTTTCTTAATTGTTCTGGTTCATTTGTTCTGTTTTTAAAATAACTGTAACCTTTTAAAAATATTGGCAAAAATATTGACATGATGTGTGCTTGTAATTCCTTGTGTGCATTTAATGAATGTGTTTTTTAAAAAAGTGTAATTTCCATAAAATGGTTCTTAGTGCAATAATTTCTGCTGTTGTATACTTTGTAGTATATATTTTTCATCAAAACATCAGTTTTAAGAAAATCTTTTTTTTTTTTAAATTAAGCGTTGTTTCAAATCAATCCAGAGTTCTCACTTAACTGAGAATGATCACCTGGTGTTATCCTATTTCAGACATGTTATGTGAAGACCTATTTCTCTGGTGATAGCTCTAATCCTGGGAAGGATGAAAGGAAAAACAAGAAGAAAACAACTAGCAACAAGACACTCAGTGACAGTGGCAACTATTGGAATGGACCAGGTTTAGGAATATCATCGTTGAGAAAATGTAGATAGTTGTTAAGAATTGACAATGACTTGATTGGCCATTTAATCAATCAATCAATTGCTTCAAAAAAACTACATTCAATCCAAAACACAAACTGAAGAATTTCTCCTTCATTCATACCACTGTGAATTGATAAGGAAGCACTGCTGATCTAGAAAGGCCTTTAAAAACAAGTAGATCTTAAGACGAAATGAAAGTATTATAAATAAAAATATGTGCCTTCATAAAATTGTGGGAGCAACAGGTAGAAACAAATCATAAGAAAGAAATGAGGACCCAGTTTGTGGGGGCAATAAGCTGACTTTGTATAAAATATACAAAAGTATGAAGGCTATTGCTGAGCACATTGTAAGCCGCCCTGAGTCTCCGGAGAAGGGCGGCATATAAATCAAATTAAAAAAAAAAAAAAAATTCAGAGACTGAATAAAGCGGTGAGTATATGTCTGATATTTTATGTGTAGTGTTTGTTCTCCCCTTTAAAATAATCAGCATATGTGCTTTGAAGTGAAAGCAGGATGAGTTATTTAAACTAAGAACTGTAATGATACTATATTATGAATTGAATAGATTTAATTCAAAACTATGGTATTAAAGACAAATAAACAGGGATACAATTAATTTAACTTATTATTTAGGATCATTTTTTTAATGGGAAAGGCATATTGAAACTTAAAGGCAAAATTTTGACTAGAAGAGAATCACTCAAAAATGTTTTATTAGCAGTAAAAGCATGCAGAATTATCTTGATGAAAATTAGTCTCTATAACTTGTTAATTTTGCTTTTTCATATGCATTGAGTGTTTATGAAACATATTTTGAATTATCAAACATACTGTGTTTTGTTTGTGTTTGTATATAGGTCTGAGTGTCTGTGTGCAGAATAAATAACTACAATGACAATGTACAGAATAGCCTTTGGAACTAATGTAGAGCTTTGCTATTGAAACAAACAGTAGAGTTCAGATACCTATGGATTTTTCTATTTCTATTTTGACTTTCTGACATCTGTAATATATAGCAGAAAAAAGAAGAGGATCTGTCTCCTACAAAACAAGCTAGCACTCATTTATAAAAGTTTTATTAAACAAAGCAAAACAAAAGCTTGCTCTGAGAAAACAGGGATCAATATAATAATTATAAAGAGGTGCTTCAACTTTAAGTCAGCAGGGACTTCTGCATGTACATATAGTTTGTTCAGTCACTCAAATTTTCATTTCACAGATCACATAGTGAGAGGAAAGAATGGAAAGAATGTGTTTGGGAAGTATTGGAAAAATTAGACATTCTTTGAGGACCTTGGAGAAAGAAAAGTAGCATCTTTCAAGAATCTTCATTTTGAAGAGAGGGAAAATGCGTATAAAATTTTTAAACAAACTGATCATTCATTAGCACTGCAGACTAATACAGAAAAATCCAGCATGAGTCAAGATGGAATTCAGGATTAAGAAAAATATGGATAACTAGAGGGTTAGAATCAATGAATTTAATGTTTCCCTATAGTAACACAAAGTAATGAGGTTGCAAAAGGTGAAAGAGATGCTTAAAAAGCTATTTCCCAAAATGTATTAGTGCAATGTAAGCACATTTTTAAAGCATTAACGCAGGGCCATTTTTCTGGAAGCCTCACATGACTTTTTCAAGCTGTCCATGTTTATCTGTGCATGAGTTTTTGCATATACAATGCTTTATAACTGCCTTGTTTAGTGACTACTCAAAGTTGCAACAGCATTGAAAAAATTTATGACCTGTCCCAGCATTTATGACCATTGCAGTGTACCACTGCAATGTGATGTGATCAACGTTTGCGCACTTCATCACTAGCTTTTAACAAGCAAAGTTAATGGAGGAGCCAGAAGTAAAGGTTGCAAGCTATGGTCATGTGATGTCTTGCCTAGCAACCTATGATGGCTTGCTAAAGATCAAATGGGAAGTGATAATCATAAGCCTGTCAGGGTAATGTGATGTTTTATGCAGTTGCCATTTCCAGTTGTGTTTGCTAAGGGACCTCTAACTGTTTACTCTCCTAGGGATGCTACTGAACAAAAACTTTAACAATCACTAATTTAAATTTCATGCAGATTTTTCTCTCTTCAAAATGAAAATTCCTGAAAGGATGCTTTATGTACTTCACATAATATTTATTTCTTTTAACAGCATCATTCACTGCATACTTAATCAAAATATGCCTCCTGTTATCCTAAAAATCATAGGTATCTGAACGATAAAGTAATCAATTATGTAATGTTTTTGTAAACCATTGATAAATTTCCACATGTTTCTTTAATGCAGCTTTATAAAGTGAGGCATTCTAATAAAATAATTATTTGTTGATTCCTAAGAAGCTGTGCTCAATATCAGACACAGTTTTACAAATATATTTTGACTCATTGGTGTACCAGATTTATGTTCATATTAACAAATGAAAAATAAACATACCCACGAGCTAGCAAAAAGGCAGAAATAAAATAGTAACAACTTGTGTGATTTAATTGTTCATCTTTTGGATCAGAGTAAAATAAATATCTCCTTAACATAAGAGAGATACCGAGAAGAAATAGGAAATACCAACACATAAGTCCTGAACTTGCTTTTATTTGGAATCTTCTTCTTCTTCTTGTGCCCTATCTGTCATCGGATGTTGGCGATCATGTTGGCAATCCTATTTCAACAGCCACATAAAAAAGTGATGCTGAGTTTGTCCAAACCAGTACCTTAGGTTTTGAAGTCATGATGTTCTTCTTCTGCCTGGTCCTCGTTTGCCTTCAATCTTTCCCTGAATATTTTTTTATTCCAAATAAATAACACATTTATTTGGAATGTTTTAATATAATACAATGCAATTCTGTAGAAATTGATCAATCTACTATATATACCAGCTTTAAACTTTATTATAACACATTGCCACAAATATAACATTGCATTACTTAATAGCTAGAGCTATAATTTTTAAAAGGTATTCTTTCCAAAGATACATCTGACAAAAGAATATTGCTTTTTTTAATGGAAAGCTCCTATAGTATAATTTCCAATGAAGCCATGACCTACAAAGGCAAAATGTATAAGAGAGAGCAGAGAAAGAAACTGTGTTGTTTTCTCCATGTTCTGTCTTTTTCTTTTATTCAACAACCCTCTTTTCACAAAAAGCTCAATCCTTTTCTGGTAGTTGTAGCGACAGAAAAGCATGCTATTTTTTTAAAAAAATGTAAAATCACTCAGTGATCACTCACTTTTTTCAGCAAATGCTTGTGATTCCAGAACCACTTGCAACAATCCTTCCAGCCCCCTTCCTAGCAGTAAGGTGTGATAAGGGAATTTAGAACATTTAGACAGATAATAAAACTCTTATATTGACATAAAGAAGAACATCTGTTGATCAGAATATAACAATACCATATTCTCAGACTCGGAATTGCCTTATCAGGAGATGAGCAGCATATAAGAAAAAAATAAGGAAGGAAGGAAGGAAGGAAGGAAGGAAAGAAGCCTGGATAGCTCAGCAGACTAATGCATTGTAATTAACATCCAGCTGTCTGCAATTACTGTAAGTTCGAACCTCACCAGGCTCAAGGTTGACTCAGCCTTCCATCCTTTCTAAGGTAGGTAAATTGAGGACCCAGTTTGTGGGGGCAATAAGCTGACTTTGTATAAATATACAAAATATTAAGGCTATTGCTTAACGCATTGTAAGCCGCCCTGAGTCTCCGGAGAAGGGCGGCATATAAATCAAATTAAAAAAAAAAAAAGAAGGAAGGAAGGAAGGAAGATAGATAGATAGATAGATAGATAGATAGATAGATAGATAGATAAACAACAGTTGCTTGTTGTTTTCCATTGTGTATATTGTTTCATTCCCCCCCCCCCCCCGCTATCCTACTTTCTATACTGGTGAAAGAATATTATTTTATATAACATTGCTGTGAGGATCAGATATTGAACATTAGATACTGAATGTATGCAGCCTGCATTGATGTTAAAAATTGAGGCAAGATTCTTGGGAAGTACAGGTTGATATACAGACCTAAACTGAGCCCAAATCCTAAGAAAAAAAATAGGTGATTAAAGTTAAGGACTAATAATTTTAGAACATATCTAAAGAATAATAATAATAATAATAATAATAATAATAATAATAATAATAATAATAATAATAATAATAATAATACCTTAACAGTTCCTAGGTCCTTGGTTAGGACTCGAGCTTCTGAGCTATTAACCAGCCTCAAAGGCTGTGAATCTCACTAAAGATTAACCAATAAATAATAATAATAATTTTATTTCTATACCGCCCTTCTCCCGAAGGACTCAGGGCGGTGTACAGCCAATTTAAAAACACAAGACACAACAATGATTAAAAATTAAAATAATTAAATAGATTTGGCCGATTTAAAACCCCAAAAATTTAAAATACCCCAATTTAAAATTATTATGTTGATAGCCCGGCCTGGCGGAACAACAGAAATTTCCTCTGGAGAAAAGACTCACTTGGGAGTGTCATGTTACTTACATGACTTGATTCCTCCTCTCTCCTTCCCTCTGCTCCTCTTATATCTCTTCCAATAATTTTTAATATAATATTTTTAACAAAGTCAAAACCATAAGATAAAATAATAAAAAAAATAATAGTGAGTGAAAAAAGAAATAGAAAAGAAAAAATAAATAGAAGTAGGAGAAAAGAAAAAAGAAATAGAAAAGAAAAAATGAAAATGAAAAGAGAAAAGTTATAAAGAAATTACTTCCATTCTTCTAGATTATTGTTAATAGTAGCTTGATTATTTATCTGCTTTCTTAGTACCAGCAGATCCTTGAATAGATATAAATCTAAGACAAAACACTGAAATAATACATGAGCATGCTGATGGAAATAATGGATGAGTTGGGAGAAAGCTAGTTTGACAAATAAGCTGACAAGGTATAATATAATTCTTCACATCATGCTGTTTATTTCACTATTTGTTTTATAAGATTTATAGTTTCTAATAAAATGAAATTTCTGTATCAATTCTATTATAAAATCACTAATGAATTCCAGAGGTTCTTAAAGTTTATGATCAATATTTCTCCTAATGAGAAGAGGTATTCCAGTGTGATAATTTCTATTCCATAAAGATAATGATGTGTAAAATGCCACATCATTAATTAGAGTAGCTCTGATTTAATTAGAATGTTGAAAATTGCTGCCTATTTCTCATCACAATTGTTACCCTATTATACAGTATATTCATAATCATTTGGGGATGGTCATTTGCTGGGTGCCCTAAAATATCTTTGGAAGCTCTGAAATGAAACTGCTTAAACATGTGATACAACTAGCAGAGTTCAACTGAACAAAAATATCCCTTATACATAGCAGATAGTGGTCCAGAGTATGAAGTCTAGCAAAAGTTTTCAAATATAAACCTGCTTTATTCCAATCTGTTAATTGACAATTGTATATTACATTAACTTTTGTCTTACAATCTATATTGTCACATTTACATTTAGGAGTTTATACTTACAGGATTTTTAAGATCCAATTACTCAAAGTAATCAAATAATTTGTATGTTGTCTAACTAACTTGTATCAAGGTACAAGAAAGAAAATTATGCATATTATATACTAAAATGTAGTATCCAATGTTGCTATTTTGACACAGTTAATATGAAGGCAAACAGTGGGCCTCTGATTCTTTAAATTAAAATGAAAAGATTTATGCTGGCATGCAGTTTGTAACTATAACAAGAATTGATGCAATCAGTAGGAAAGTCCAATTGGAGGGTACTTTAATTGCATATTAATGTAATGATACACATGAATATTAATTTTCTGGAACCCTAATCGAAAACTGAGAAATTGCCAAAAATATCATAGATGATCAGCAATATTCATGTGACCAATCTATTTTAATGTTTTGGACAATAATGCTAAAACAGGTTGTTTATCAAGAACAATGTTTCATGCAAATGCTTAATAATCTAAGTAAATTTTGCTTAGTTTTAGCAAACTGGCAACATTATTTCAGAATATACACTGGTTAGTACCCTAATCTGTTAATCTACATAATAGTTTGGCTTGATATCCTGCCTCAAATCTGAATTTGACAATCTGAAATCAGAACCTGCTGCTCTGTTGAAGGATAACATGCTAATCTCTACCTTTAGCTGTACTGAAATAATTGTCTTCAGTGTAATGGAGAAGAACTGGGAGCAGTGACCTGTGACTCAGAGAATCATCTTGCCTGCTTGATCCCTGCTTGAAGCTGCAGGAACATGACTTTTCTGTTCCAAATCATGTTTATCAGCAGTTAAGGAGGGATGCTTGCTATTTTCTTTCCATATGCTGACCTCTCTAGATAGACACAATCTATTCATTGGGAATGTGGGAAGGCATGTTTGGAAGATATGGGATTCACTTTTGTTTTTGGAATCCCATAGTATTGACCTATGGATGTAACTGAAGTGGATTCCCTCCCTCCCTCCTTCCCTCCCTCCCTCCCTCTCTCCTTCCTTCCTTCCTTCCTTCCTTCCTTCCTTCCTTCCTTCCTTCCTCCCTCCCTCCCTCCCTCCCTCCTCCTTTTCTTAAAAAGAAACTTGCATATATTTTTTTAATACTCTAATGTATAAAGAAGAAATATAAAGAACTATTTTCTTAAAAAATCATTAAAAACACAGAAAAAAAGAAACAACAGAGAGATAGTACATATAGAGAAAGCCAGTTACTGGATGTGGCTGTGATATCTGTCACCCCATTTATTGCTAGGGTTGATTTGGCTGATCTGGCTGGTGTCCCCTCCTCCCTCAAAGTTCCATATGTGTGGTCAGTGAAAGAGGAAGACCATCCCAGATAGAAATAATGCCCTGATCTTTGGCCAAGTATATGAGAGACTTGCACTCACCCTTCCTAGAACCTCCAAACAAGTCAGTCATTGATGAATTTCAGTAGTGTGATTTCTTGAAACCTATATACACAGCCTGCTAGTATTACCCTGATTTTAGAAATAGATAAAAAGAAAAGACTCCTGCATTCATATCCCTACATAATAAAGAATTAAGTTAATATCTACTCCAGATTCTTGTAATTTTGATGCTCTAGTTTTCTTCCAAAATGAAAGTGATGTTATACAATCCTTAAGGGGAATGTAACTTTCTATGCAATGCAGTATGAATATGGTTTGAGATAGTTTTCATTTCCTCCATGCTGTCATGTTAAGGAAACCATGCACAGCACAGCTTCTTGAATTCTTTCCAACCTTTTAACTAGCAGGGGCCATAGGAGATGTCTACATTTTCCTGTGTATAATGAAGTAGCAAAGGGTAGGCTACATGTGCGTCACTTTGGCTTATAGGATCTGGGGGTGGGGGAGAAAGGAAGGGGGCAGAAAACAAAAATAATCAGTAGCATGGATTTTTCCCCCACTGTCACAAACTAAATCCAGTCCATTTTAAAACACAATTTTTCTTTTGCCAGCTTTTTCACTGTACCAAATTTTGTTATGTTCTATTAAGTTTTTGGAGTGATCCTGCTGTTGGCTAGATAAACAGTTGAACACAGTCCTGAGTCCATTTACATTATTTCTTTCCAACATTCTGTTCAGTTTGAAATAACATAAAACAATAATTATGAGATGATAATCCAAGAATGTATTATATACTCTAAATGCCAACATCATATCTTCTACAATGGTAAGGATTTGTAAAAAAAAATAAAAAAAAATCTTAATATAACTAAGCAAGTAAAAATGACGCTTTAAGATTTTTCTTTGTTTTGTGGAGGGTATGGAGAAAAATAGCCATCTGTTGATTGCCAATAATCAACAATTAGACAATAATATTGCTTCAGGAAAACACCTTTATGCATGTCAAATGCATGAATAATCATGAGCTGATGGCTCCCATTTTAACTTTAAAGGAATTTAATCAAGGATATGTTTCAACTTTCTACAAATTTTCATCAAATATGAATCCATTCTCCACTCTAACTTTGCCTCACAAATCAATTCTCACTTCTCTATATTGATATATTGTCATCTTCATTTTGGCCCCAGTCAAGTTTCAGCACAGCTTATTTGTATTAGTGCCATTCTGTTAACTGGTAATTTTACAAAATGGTCTCAAAAGGCTACAAATGCAATCAACTGTTCAAACTCTAAAGGCAATAACTATGCTGGCACAACAATTAAATTATTTAAAGCTAAAATGTTAAACATCCTGTAGTATGGCAGACACTATTGTACCTCTAGGGATATAACTGCATTAGCCACAATTCTATCAAATTCTTGAGATTCCATGTCCCTTGCTTAGTAGCAAATGAATTTTGTTATCCAGAATTTGGTGATATCTCCAGAAAAGTTTGAGACTTTGTCATTGGTTGAAACAAGTATCTGGGATGAGTTCCTGGCCTGATAATTCTGGCAGATAAATGCATTTTATATTATTTGTTTGTTTGTTTGTTTGTTTACTTACAGAATTTATATACCTATCAAAACTAAGATCATGACATCTGGCCCTCTCAATTCCTGGCAAATAGATGGGGAAGAAATAGAGGTAGTGACAGATTTTATTTTCCTGGGCTCCAAGATCACAGCAGATGGGGACTGCAGCCAAGAAATTAAAAGATGCTTGCTCCTGGGGAGGAAAGCTATGGCAAATCTAGACAGCATACTAAAAAGCAGAGACATCACCCTGCCAAAAAAAGTGTGTATAGTCAAGGCTATGGTGTTCCCAGTTGCAATGTATGGCTGTGAAAGTTGGACTATAAGAAAGGCTGAGCGCCAAAGAATTGAAGCCTTTGAACTATGGTCCTGGAGAAGACTCCTGCAAGTCCCTTGGACTGCAAGGCGATCAAACCAGTCAGTCCTAGATGAGATCAACCCTGACTGCTCTTTAGAAGGCCAGATCCTGAAGATGGAACTCAAATACTTTGGCCACCTAATGAGAAGGAAGGATTCACTGGAGAAGAGCCTAATGCTGGGAAAGATTGAGGGCAAAAGAAGAAAGGGATGACAGAGAATAAGGTGGCTGGATGGAGTCACTGAAGCAGTAGGCATGAGCTTAAATGGACTCCCGGAGGATGGTGGAAGACAGGAAGGCCTGGAAGAGTGTTGTCCATGGGGTCACGATGGGTCGGACACGACTTCGCAACTAACAACAACAACAACAACAATATAGCTATCTTTCTCATACAATGACTCTATATAGGTCACAGCAATTTATAAAACATAGCTAAAAACAAAGAATGCCCTCTCCCCTAGGCACCATACTAAACACCCTCACAGTTCAATCCTCACCTAGGTCCAATGCTTGTGGGGGACTGTTATTTCTTTATTGCCCACCAGAAGGTTAAAATGGTCAGAATTCCTCTGATCTCAGGTGGGAGGCTGTTCCAAAGGTCTGAAATGGTCACCACTTCTTGGAAAGTTTGAATAGCTTTTGATTTGGTTCATCCAGATTCTTAACCATGCTCTACATATGCTAGGTCCAGAAAAAGGCATGATCAAGGCTTAGCAGAGAGTCTTTGATTCAGTTCTACCAACTGATAGATCTTAATCCTTATGAAACTGTTATATTGACCTCATTAGCAATGTTTAGGTCATTTTTAAAAGCCTTTCCAACATCTTCTGTTCTCCACACAGAATGGTCACTCTGGTGACCTCCAACAGTCTAATATGTTGATGGAGGTTTGATTCAACAGCTTTTCAGGAGGATGATATATGCTCAGATAAAGAGGTTATTTTGTTGAACTGCCATCTATACTGTGACTTGTCCCCCCCTCCCTTATCAGCACATAATATGCTTCTCTTATTAAGAGATCATTCAATGGAGTTTCAACAAAAGGTGGGGAATTTTGTGCCATTGCAACTGCTATCATACGATGGTTCGAAGAAGAATACCTGTTATGTACCCCAGTTCATGAAGTCTGATTGTTTATTTTTTCTATTTTACCCATTATGAAATCATTTTCATTTAGTCTGTGTTAGATTTTACGCTGACTGCTTGCAGTATGACTATATTGATCAACAAATCAATCAATATCAATACTCAACTTGTTAAGTGGCAACTAACATGGAGAATTCATAAAACATGTCTATTTAGATTAAAATAGAACAATAATACATTTGACGAAATTGTACTTTTATACTATCCAGACCTCACTTGCTAAGCAGCTTCTTTCTGTTGTCTAGGGATTTGGCTAGCCAGGGAACTGAGCTGACCATTAGATGTAATAAGTGTAATAAGAACTGGAATTTTACCTGTCACTGTTGATACTATCTTTGCATTTATTTATTTATTTATTTATTTATTTATTTATTTATTTATTTATTTATTTATTTATCAACAAGTACAAGGAAACAAGTAACAGTATAGACATAGACATGGACACATGAAAAAAATGGCACAAATAAAAGGATATAAATAGGCAAAACATAGACATAAACACATAGAATGATTACATATAAATGGGACAGTAGGACAGGGATGGTAGGCATACTGGTGCACTTATGCACGCCCCCTTAGGGACCTCTTAAGAAACATGAAAGGTCCACAGTAGACAGTTTAAGGTAAAAGGTATGGGGATTAGAGAGACTAACAACAGGATCAGTTAGAGTGTTCCAGACATTTACTACTCTATTGCAGAAGTCATATTTCCTACAAACAAGATTAGAGAGAATTACATTAAGTTTGAATTTTGCCAGAGTCATTTTATTTCTATTTGCAGGTCTTTGTATTTTATGATTTTCTTCTTCTCCTTGGTTGTCTGATCAGATACCATAATATCCAGACTGTTTTGTCTTTCATATTGACAATTGTTGGTTTGAATATGGTGCAAGCAGCAGATACTTGTTTGTTTGAATTCTAAAGTCTCAGAGCACTTCTTCATTTTAGCTTTTTTATTTTCTATTACTTTGTCTACCTCCCTCCAATTCTCACTTGTGGGTAAATGATATTTTATCATCATGTGGTCATGCCTTTGTTTGAAGTCAGCCTGTATGATCTTCTTCCAGAAGATAACGAGGTGGTTCACTTTTTAACTATTAATTTTATTAATAATAAAAAGCAAGGCTTCAATTTCTTTGCCCTGCATAGATACCTTTGCAGTTCTTCCAATTCTACTTCTTTGAATACTTTATTTTATATTATAAATCAACATTGATCAGCTAGTCTCTGTTCTGTTACTAATGGATTTGAATGTTGTTCTTTCCAGAACTGATGCATTCTTTTCTGATATCCTCTTCTTATGGACTTGATTTATAATAATAGATCATTATTGCTTTGTTTTTAGTTTGTATATCTGTGATGTTTTTAGTTTTTACATCTGTGACTTTTTTTCAGCAGTTCTGCAGCTGCTGGCCCTGGTTGCTCAGCCAACAGTCCTTTGTCACCAGATATCCAGGAAGTCCCACAATTAGCATGGTGCTTGTTGACCCAGGCAATGACCAATGACCAATCCAGTATAGATTTCCTTAAATTCTCACCATATTGCTTATCGAAAAGATGCTCTGGCTCTGGCTCCTTTGATAAGATCTGACCTCTCTGGCACAGCTTTCACCTTCCTCAGAGCACACAAGCCCCAAAACCACATCAAGGTAATGCCTCAGTAGGAGATTATTACTATTATTACTATTATTACTATACTATTATTATTAAATATCCTGTAATTCAAACTGTCAGTTTAGAATGAGTGATAATGACAAAAATGTTAAATATTTTTAAGCAATGTTATTCAAAAGTAATAAAATTGATTATCTTTAATATCATGGTTGACAGAATCTGTTCTATGGAGCTCACAGCTACTGTGGCATATGAAGGAGAAAATAATCTGTTCTGAATGTACTGAGTTAGAATCCCCAATGAAATAATCATTTAAAAAAGTGACACCCGTGATGGAATAGCCTTTCTATGTATGTTACACGCACAGTTTAATAATTGGTACAATTCGGAGAGAAAGTGTAACTAAAAAGAAAAGAACAAGAAGAGAGGTTCTATCAAATATAATTATACAAGATTGAAAAAGAATTAAAAGAACATCTCTAAGACACAGCCATCTATCTAAATTGTCCTGTGGTACATGCATAGTCTTTTTCTTATAGAAGGGACAACAGAAATGAGATAATAAATCTACTTTGATTATTCAATGTAAATACAGTTGTAAAGTAGACTCTGTTAGCATAGATATGTAGCATAGATATGTAGAAGCCTCCTTTAGGCATTCAAACGTAACAAATATGAAGCTGAATAATAAATTTGTAAGCACTGTTGGGTTGGAAAATACAGTAGTTTTTTATGCTAATGGACTGCCTAACTCGGCAATATATTAGCTTAATAAACAGTTGCAAAGCATCACATTCCAAGTCAGCAATCCTGTTCCTAAGAAGTCTCTTAAAGAAGCGGAGTCAATTACAAGAAAAGAAATGTATGTTTTTAATATAAATTTGTCCCATGAGGAAGAACAACAATAACAAAAAAAAAAAATGCTATCACAGCTGGCTTTTGCTATGTTCCTGGAAGAGCCTTTTTGAGTGCTGTGTGTGCACACATATTCACATGGGAGTACATGCATGCACAGCAACAGTTCACTCCTCTGTAAATCATACAGACGTGCCTTTCATTACCCTATAACTTTCTTTATTCTGCTTCTAATTAGTTCATAGCCTACTTCAGAAATTATGCTTCATATTATATCTATAAGCTAGCTTGCACTTGACATTGCATTGATACATTAATTTAAAACTAATTATTACTAATCAGCCACCCACCCCCAAAAAATGGCAGCATAGTCATGTTTGTGAATTTCCTGCTCAGGAGAACTGCCTTCAGAAGAAGAACAAACAAGAACTAATTAGAATGGAAATACTGTTTATGATCAGAGAAGAATTATTCCACACAATGAGAATTATGTGTCTGTAATTTTATGGGCCATAACATAAAAAAGAAAGAGCTTATGTACAAAATGAGCTTTTTCTTTCACAAATAGTGATTCCAGTGGGACCCATTCTTTTAAGAAAGATCATATAAATAGTGTACAGATGTTTGAAAAGATAATCTAACAGTTTGTAAATGGATGTTTAGAATATTTTGGCAATCTTTCTTTTTTCAACTAACTAACTAGATTTGGAAAGAGTGGCACAGACTAATGGGAGTGCTCAAAACTTTACAACACTGACAGATTACCATTGTTCACTCTGGTGGCATGTATAGATAAATAATGGCAGATTAATGTAATAGTTAATTGTCTGCCATTGGTGTATGCATCTGATGGAGTCAAAAGACAAATCATGAACTGGATCAGGCAATTTTGGATTTACTCTGGTTTCACAAAGAGAAGCAGGATTCTAAGGGAGAATCCTAAATTGTCTCCCTGCACACTTCAATGCTTCAGAAAACGTAACATAATGCAACCCAATTACATATCACATGTTTATAAACATTAAAAAATGGAAAGAGAGTATGAAATAAAAAGAACTGAGAATTATAAAGAGCTGGCAGATTGTATGAGAATCATTCCTGAAACAAAACGTTTTGTTTTCAGCTGCAGATGCCGCAGCATCTATGACATTCAACCTTTTATATGATAAAATTAGTATAATGGCAAGATTGCAATATTTTGTATGTCATCCTGTGGCATTTTGCAGAATGTCGAGAGTGAAATTATTAAAATAAAACTTTGTAAAATTTCATATCTCATGAAATCACATTCATTCATTTATTCATTCATTCAATTTACATAAACATCATAGTGGCAACAACCTTCTGAAGAAAAAAAAAAGGTGGATTCATCCTGTAATGGGGCACACTCTTGCACATACATGTACAGGGAGATAATGCCTTGCCACCTCTGGATTTCTCAAGTGAAGATTCATACACCATTCCATCACAATTCCCTATTGTTTCAATTTCTTATAATCTGAGGTTATAAGGTATCATATATCAATAGGGTATCTCTGTGTAGGCTGCCACTAACATTTTCCTAAATTATCATAGCATCTAAAGGAAGGACTACTTGCATTTCTTTGTATCTATGTAGAACATTCCCTGATAATGATGATGAAATTCTGACAAGATCATATTAAAGCAGAGTCTGTAAGGTAAGGGACATTTTCCAGCTAAATGTGCAAAGGCAATGTCATCATGCATGGTTTCATAACTCTAGTCACTTGAAACACTCATATGTTTAGACAAATGCCTTCAGAGTACTACTATTTTCATTCATTGCGGGAAAATCCAGACATTGTTTATTTCTCTAATATACTATCATGCATAATAAACTAACTATATAGTATCTCCAAGGAAGACTTAGAGAATAAAGTATGGATACTAAACGTAGATACCTTCCCCAATTACATGAAAAACCAACTTGAACCCCTCCTCCAAAAGTGCACATTTATTTCCAGAACAAAATAAAATAGATCTTTCCAAATGCCTATATATTCCAAAAATTATTACATAACACAGAGCAGAGAATTCTGCAAGTGACAAGAGTTGGAAAATTTCCAGTTTGAAACATAGAGTTTTAGAAATGCTGGCCTGATCATTTCCTAATAGCCTGTATAACCATAATCAACAAGGGAGCCTCTTGTAATGTACTGAAAGTGACAAGACTTGAAAACTGTCCCATCTGAAGCATACAGTATTCTGAACTTTAATTAGAAGCTGTCAATCATCGTTTTGAAAACTGCACATAAAATAGGGACTCTTCTATTGATCTGTTGAATTTTGGCAGGAGTGATGTTAGTAAAATGCCCACAAATATTATGCCATTTTGATAAAAACTGTCAGTGCTACTACAGTAGGAAAAGAATACAGTGAAATCTCAGTTGAAAGGCATCAGCTCTCAGCCAGCATCTTTTTGACTTGCTTACAAAATCAGAAGCCTTTATCCTGTTTGTCTAAAAACTGGCAGGCATGATGTGCTTGGGGCAGAGTAAAATACATTTCATTTGTATGGAACGCTCCCAAAATATAGGTTTTGATGTGTGTGTCTATTACAGTCTGTTTCAAAACAAAATAATTGAGAAGCAAACAAACAATTCCCAGTCATGCAAGTGGAATTAAACAAATACAACTAATAGGAATAGGAATAGGAAACAGGAAACGAATAGAATAGAATAGAATAGAATAGAATAGAATAGAATAGAATAGAATAGAATAGAATAGAATAGAATTCTTTATTGGCCAAGTGTGATTGGACACACAAGGAAATTGTCTTTGATGTATATGCTCTCAGTGTACATAAAGAAAAAATAAAATATATTCATCAAGAATCATAAGATACAACACTTAGTGATAATCATAGGATACTAATAAGCAATCAAATCATACTAGGAAACAATAAAACAATATAAATTGTAAAGATACAAGCAACATGGTTATAGCCTTAAATGGAAAGAGATAGGTACTAGGAAGGATGAAAAGAATAATAGTAATACAATCTTAATAAATGATTTGACAGTATTGTGGGAATTAGTTGTTTAGCAGAGTGATGGCATTTGGGAAAAAACTGTCCTTGTGTCTAGTTGTTCTGGTGTGCAGTGCCCTATACTGTCATTTTGAGGGTAGAAGTTGAAACAATTTATGTCCAGGATGTGAGGGGTCTGTAGATATTTTCACAGCCCTCTTTTTGACTCGTGCAGTATACAGGTCCTCAATGGAATGCAGGTTGGTAGCAATTGTTTTTTCTGCAGTTCTAATTATTTATTGAAGTCTGTGTCCGTCTTGTTTGGTTGCAGAGCTAAACCAGACAGTTATAGAGGTGCAGATGAGAGACTCAATAATTCTTCTGTAGAACTGAATCAGTAGCTCTTTGGGCAGTTTGAGCTTTCTGAGTTGGTGCAGAAAGAACATTCTTTGTTGTGCTTTTTTGATGATTTTTTTGATGTTAGGTGTCCATTTTAAGTCTTGAGATATGATAGAACCTAGAAACTTGAAGGACTCTACTGTTGATACTGTGTTGTCTAATATTTTAAGAGGTGGTAGTATAGGAGGGTTTGTGCTTGGGGCAGGGTAAATACATTTCATTTGTATGGAATGCTCCCAAAATATAGGTTTTGATGTGTATGTCTATTACAATAATTGAGAAGCAAACAAACAATTCCCAGTCATGCAAGTGAAATTAAACAATACAACTAATAGTAATATAAAAGCAATGGAACTATAATTATTAATAACGTATTTACTCAAATTAATATCTTTAACTCCAGCATTGCATTAATATTAGTTGCATACTACTTAATTTGTATTGTTGAAATAAGACTTAGTGAATCATCACAATTTAACAGGTTTGTGAATAAAGTTAAGGAAATACTGGGCATCTCTCTTAACCTCAGCACATAGCAGGCATTTCAGGACCAAAGATGGGGATGGTCTAAGATATTGGTTTGTACAGGGAGGTAGGATCTAAAAATAATATATTAATCATTGCAGATGTGTAACCCCAAAATGATTGTGTTTGAGAATAATGGGAGGAAATCCAATACATGTGAAAAGCACTGGAGACAGATTTTCCACCACATCATAACTTGGTTTGCTTGAAATTTGAACAGATATAAATATAGGATTTGGTTTCTAATTTTTAAACCCTGGCAATGTTCTTCCCAAGTGGCTCTTGACTTTCTTTCAAAATTAATTCAACTATTATAAATTAAAATACAGAAGGAGGAGGAGGAGGGGAGGAGGAGGAAGAAGAAGAAGAAGGAGAAGAAGAGGAAGAGGAAGAGGAAGAGGAAGAGGAAGAGGAGGAGGAGGAGGAGGAGGAAGAAGAAGAAGAAGAAGAAGAAGAAGAAGAAGAAGAAGAAGAAGAAGAAGAAGAAGAAGAAGAAGAAGAAGAAGAAGAAGAAGAAGAAGAAAGAAGGAGGATGGTGATGCTTTGGAGAATTAAGCTATGCTTTGAAAACCTGCCATATACAGAAACAACTCACTTTAAAAATAAATATATGTAGGCATATAATTAATAATAGACCAAATATGTAAAGACCTACTGAATTTCAAGTGATAAATATAGAAAATAGATGGAAGTAGATGCAACAGCAATGAAATAGCTTCTGAGATTGCTGGAACGATAGTTACCTTGGCATTTTATCAATCCCTTCAAACACTTGCATATTTAAAAATTGTTTTTTTTTTTAAAAAAAATGTTCTATATTTTAATTTCTATTTGTCTTATTGTAATTTCTAAATTTTAGAATGTAAAAAAAATCTAGCTTAATTCATATACCGAGGGCAGATATTGGAAAAGAGAAGAAATGTAGTGAGTGAGGCCAATACATGAGTATTTTTGTTGGAACTACTTTGTATAGGTACAGCAAAATAATTCACATCTGTCCTTCCCTCAAGTATCCACCAATCAGGTTCCTCAGGAGAAGGCCAAGCAACTGAAAGTTTGATAAAATTGGACAAGCTTTCCCCAACTTGGCTCCCTTCAAATGTGTTCAGATTGCAACATTTCTACCCAGTTCAATCAATTGCTGGGAATAATTAAGGTTGTTCCAATTCTTCTAGGAAGCAATAGAGTAGTACTTTGAGTGAGCCAGAAGGTTCTAATAAACTAGATATGGCAAAGTTATTGGGCAGGCAGAAAAAACTGTCCAAAACGCCTATAACCTTTCAAAAGCTTATAACATTTTGATCTGGCATGAGGGTGGATGCATAGCCAAAGCACTAAGATTAAGCACAAGGATTTATTATTAGAAGTGAAAGTATTTCAGGAGGGTTTTTTTTATGTTGTTGGTTTTTGTTTCAAATTCTAGTCAATTTTAGGCATGCTCCACCTGAAGGTAAATTACTTTTAATCTGAACTATATACCAAGCCTAAATTCCCAGACTTCTTTGCCAATTGTGTCTATTTACCTTTTATATCAGAGATATGAAATGACAATTACCTTCTAATAAAGCATGGGGCGGGGGGGACCTGCTTTTGCTGTCTTGATTTGTTAGTTATACTGAACAACAATAAAATAAATAGAGCTGGACATAAAGGGCCTTTAACATTCTCTACCAAAATTTTGGGCAAAGATATTTAGTGTATTATTTTTTAATTTCTCAAGGTTAAGGTAAATGCTCAATAATTTATTAAGGACAGAACCCCCCTTGGTATAACTGATAAAAAGGAGAGGTTTTTAGATCACTAGAAAAGGTTACACAAAAATCACAATTAAACAAGAACATTATACTATACCAATGAAAATTCCTTTTATCTTTTGGGAGAGTGTCTAAAGTAAATTCTCTTTCCTTAAAAGTACCTTTTGACCTCTCTCTCTAAACTTCCATCATATAGCTTGTCTTTTTTTATAATCAATCCTGTCTAATCATGAAAACCATAAATCACAAGTTCATTTTTTAAAAAATTGAGGTAAGTGTGTACATATCAGCTTGTAACTCCTTGAAGATTTTCAGGTTAAATCCCATATATGTGTTTTTGGTAACTATACAGCTGTATTTTTAGGTTTCCTTGCCTTTCAAGATAAAAATAAAAGTTAGCAGATGGTACAAACATTCAAAGCTATGTAGATTTAAATGAAGCCGTCTGTTACTTAAGGTTTTTTGACAGAATTTTAAAATAAGTTCTTCCTTAAAACTGTCTTCTGTTATGATAAAGTAATGCAACTTTAACCTAATTTTATTTGTAAATTGATGATAATTAGGACATTGTTAACTGTCATCACATAAGTGTTGTTTTATCTTGCAGTATTTGAAGACGAATATAGTTACTTATTAAAACTACTATTTCATCAACAAAAATAACAGCTATAATTCACATATTACTCTGAAATCCAGTATTGGCACATTATATTGAAGCCTGATAGCACACTGTCTGAAAAACATTCCTTGGGATGTGAGTAGGATGTATATTCCAGGAAAGTTCCAATTTAAATATATTTTAAAAATTTCAGATGAAATTGCTAGAGGCTGAAGGTAATTGCATAGAGGCTGCAAGCTGTTTAGTTCATAACAATCTCTGAAAATAATGGAAATGTTCCTTGAAAATTAGTTTGGGGCTGATAATAAAGTATTGATTAAACAGATAATAATGTTAGTAACTTTTCAGAAGTGGTAGGGGAGAAGAATAATATTAATGCAAAACATTGAATTGCAAAATGGCAATATGATCCCATGCAAGCTTTACTTGGAAGTAAGTAAAATTCATAGGATTTATCTTCAGATAAGAAGATAGAAAATTTCTGAAGGCACTATTGTATTTCCTAATTATTGTAGCTTTGTTTTTATGTAGAAGGGAATGCAAAATGGCATCTTAAAAATTAAGAAATGTATGATACTGTTGGTATATGTTAATAAATTGCATGTTGAAGTTGTGTGGCAGGAGGGTAAAAAAAGACAAGATGGAGACATCATGCAACCCTTTTTAGCTGTGTCAGTCTTGGACTGCAACTCCTAAAGTAATTTATGATTATTTATTTCATAGGATTAACTGTCACAAGTAATGTCATGATTGCTCAATTCCTTGGTATTCTGATTCCAATTTTGTCTTACTATCGTTTTTAGAACTGTTTCTCTTTTGTCTCCTAGTATCTATGTATTCCACTTATGCATTTATGCATGTATAGGCTCTTCCTAACCTTGTCTTTCTTTCTGAATGATGTCAGATAATTATTCACACTCTATCTCAACCTAGAGCTGAATCCTAAAATGATAAATAATTGCAGGCATTCATAACAGATACCTAAATAAAAAAAAAGTTTTCTTATTTTGGCTATGTTCATTGCTCCATTTTACCATATATGATCAACAGGCTTGTAGGTAAAAAGAACTTATAATGTTAGCTTTCAGAACTTTATAATGGAAGAAAGAAAAACCACAGAGAGTTGTGAGATTGAGATGGGTTTTAAAAAATAATTAATTACAGCATAAAGATTATTCATGGAAATAAAGTTGCTTCAATATTTTTTCTATTTTTTTATGAGTCTTATGACAGACCTGTAAGGCACTATTTAAAGAACGGACAATACAAAATCTTTCTCACTTATTGTCCATTTAATGAAACTCTGTTAAAATCAGGGGCTCTGTCATTGCAGCCACATCACTGATAGGACATAAAGTAAATCCCAGTTTCCCCTTCACACAGTACTGGCAGCTATCACTACATCTGTCTTGCATTTTGCTCTAATCTAATTCAGTTACTCTTGTGGAACTAATGTTGTAAGAATTTACCCTATAAATAGCAAATTAGAGTTTTGGTTGTGCCACTTCACTCTCCAGGAAGAAAATGAAAAGTATAATTGGAGGAGAAATGTGTTTCAGCAAATTAAAGTCAATTTCACTAGATGTGTTTTAAAGATGAACAACAGCATAACATATATTAAAACAAATACTTAAAACTATTTTTAAAATAAAGATACCTTTGTTTCAGTCTTAAAATGAGCAAGTATTTATATGCTACAGTTGCAGATATAAGAACTAATTCTGGCCATACAGATAAAACAGCACACATGGAACTTTTTCTATTATAGTGACACATAAACCTTTTCAGTTAAACCTTCTGGGTGTGAGGCACTTACAAAGTCAACACTTGTGGAAGTCAACCTTAATCAAGAACTGCATAAGTACAAGTACTTGAATTAACAATGTAATGAAAATAGCATTGTTCCACTAGATAGATAGATAGATAGATAGATAGATAGATAGATAGATAGATAGATAGATAGATAGAGAGATAGAGATAGATAGATAGATAGATAGATAGATAGATAGATAGATAGATAGATAGATAGATTAATAATAACAGACTGTGAGAATTTGTGAAGACTGTGCGGATATTGAGAGATTATGAACATTGGACAAGACATTATTTGGTAGTGCCAAACTGGATTTTGATCCAAATGGGTAAAAAAAAGAAGGAAGGGGAAAAATTGCGGGGGAAAATAACCTAGAGTGAAAATAGAATGACTGCAGGAACAGAAAGTACAAATATTTTTGAAAAAATGTAGAAGGAAAATTGAATAGGAAGTGGATATAAAGAAAAATATGTGGAAATTGCAAGAAAGTGAATTACAGATACCAGAAAAGTTATGTTAGTGGAAAGTAAGAAACAGAATCTTTGATGGAATGATGAATGGCAAGAAACTGGATGAAAAATTTGCAGATAAGAGAAAGATTTCTGCAAAAAATGAGGATATAAGAATAATATTGTACAATTTATATATGGAAAACTATAGTTAGAAAAAATGTAGTCAAAGAGATTAAGGAAAGGCAGAGAAAATACAAAACATTTTTTATGGAAATAGAAAAAAAAATAAAAGTAGTCGAATAAAAGGGTTGAGGGAGAAATTTCTAGCAGAGTGAACAGAATTAAAAATAAAAATGATGAAATCATTGGAATAAAATTGAAGTCAGGAAATGTTGGAAGGAATATTTTTAGAAATAGCAATGGCAGTAGGTTGCTGTATAAACTAGAAACCAAGGAAAAAATGACGAAAATGAAATCATAAATAATGTGAGAATATAGAACAATAGTTGTTGTGAATTATGTAACTGGAGAAATATGAATGTAGTTTACTTCTGAAATGTTTGTGCCATTTACCATGTGTGGGAATCTGAGCCTGAAGTTTGGAAGAATGTTATTATTCTCTGCTTATATGAAAGGAACAGTAACAAAAACAAAAATCAGGGTCATTAAACTTCCCTGGAAGGTGTTTTGACAAAGTTCTGATTAGATTATAAGAGATGACAATGAGCAGAAACTAGGAAGTGCAGCAAGCTCTATACCAGGCAGGACCTATATAGATATTTTTGTTCCTTAAGTGATCATTGAAAAATCTATGAATGTGTGGATGTCATGGCAGGGCAAATGACAATGATATCACACATATGCCATAAATAAAATACTTGCATTAGACATAGGGACACAAATATATAATGTGACATTTCTATGATGATGTCATTGCATGCATGTCATCATTGATTTGCTATGGATGCTGCTGAATTAAGAAAGCATATAGCAACCTATCTTCCTTAAAGCATAAGATAATTTACATCAATATGCAGTTAAAGATAGGTTGCTGAACTTGGTAAGGGTGATATTGATGGAAGTAAAACGCATATGACAGCACATGGAATGCTTAGAGAACGATTCAGAACTGTGCAGGAAGTAAAAAAAGAATGTGTTATAATCACTTCTTTGTTAATATTAATGAGTAAATGTATAATGAAAATTTGTGATGACATTAGTGGCATTTTAATTAGGGATTTGAATATCTATATACTTCTCAATTTAGATGATGCTATGTTGTTTACTAAAAATCCAATTCATTTGCATCATATTTTAGAACACTTATCATATTTTTCAGGCTATAAGATTAAGGTGACCAGACGTCCCGCTTTTGGCGGGACAGTCCCGCTTTTGAGCAATTTGTCCCGCGTCCCGCGGCGTTTCAAAAAAGTCCCGATTTTTCTTGAGCCCCAGCTGATGGCTAGAAGAAAAAAAAACTGTTTAAACTCTTGCCTGGGGCTTCAAAGGGCCGCCCTACAGGCAATCAGTGTAAAGCAGTTTTTTTTCCCCCTAGCTAAGCTTCAGAAACGAAACCGAAACCAGGGTCTTTGGTGCAGCGTGACAAAATGAGGCAGAGAGAGATTTATTTTTATTTTTATTTTTCCTCCCCAAAAAAGGTAGGTGAAAAACTGCAAACAATGGGAAATTTAGGAGGAGAGTTCAAGATTTTAAAACACAAAGGAAAAAAAGCTGTATTTAACTAGGGAATTGTAATAATTGAGATACTATTAATTGTATATTGTGTTGAAAGCAGAAATGGTTAAGTTGTGGTTCGGAGGAATATATGGGAGAAATTATTTGGTTTATTATTATTGGTAAATATAATTAATTGATTTGTAAGAAATTGGATTGCATGGAAATAATTGGAATATTCATGTTCATATTGATTAATATACAAAAAAGATAGTTATATAACTAATTGATTTATATTAAAATGTTGAATTTGTATTAAACAACTGTATTACATAATTACATAATTAAACAATGTGAGGATGGATATAAAAATAGATGACAATGGGAAGGGGTATAATATAGAATAGAAGGGAAAAATTGAATTTGATTAAGATTAGAGATGAGGATGAAGGGTAATATTGGTTTTTTAAAAAAATAGATGAGGAATAAATATGGCAAAAAGGAAATATAGAAATTGTAAATTTAATTGAAATGACTAAACGCTGTTTAAATTTGTGAACCAGCCAAATATTCTGTTCAAAGAAAATACATTGTATGTTTGTATGTGTGTTTCTAATTATTGCTATTTATTCATATTTGTTCTCTTTTATTCTTTAAAATTTAACAATTCATTCTTTATCTTAATATCTTTATATTTGCTTGGGGTTGGCTTTCTTCCCTTTCATCTTTTTTATTGTACAGCAATCTTTCTCCTCAAACCTACCACCTCTCTCTTTTCTTTCCTTCTTACTTTCTCTTCCCCCCACCCTCTTTTTCTCCTCCCTACTTCCTCTTTCTTTCTCCTTCTCCTCCTCTCTTCCTCCCTCTCTTACCCTCACTCCTACTCTAATTTCCATTCCTTCATCCCTCTCTATTGCTGTAATCCTTTAATGCATATGGACTACTCAGAGGGCTGAAAAAGTTATTTTTGACTGGTCCTCACACTTTTGACCAGTCCTCGAACTTATGACTGTCCTCACATTTTACATTTTTGCCCTATCTTGTCATCATGGTGAAGAGAAGCAGTTGTGAAATGAGTGACATGGTTGTTAAGAATGCTGCATGGGCATAAATGTGAGGATGGTCATAAGTGTGAGGACCAGTCAAAAGTGCGAGGACCTGTCAGAAATGACTTTTTTCAGCTCTCTGGTTAGTCCTTTTGTGCATATGGACTACTCAGAGGGCTGAAAAAGTTATTTTTGACTGGTCCTCACACTTTTGACCAGTCCTCGAACTTACGACTGTCCTCACATTTTACATTTTTGCCCTATCTTGTCACCATGTTGAAGAGAAGCAGTTGTGAAATGAGTGACATGGTTGTTAAGAATGCTGCACGGGCATAAATGTGAGGATGGTCATAAGTGTGAGGACCAGTCAAAAGTGCGAGGACCTGTCAGAAATGACTTTTTTCAGCTCTCTGGTTAGTCCTTTTGTGCATATGGATTACTCAGAGGGCTGAAAAAGTTATTTTTGACTGGTCCTCACACTTTTGACCAGTCCTCGAACTTACGACTGTCCTCACATTTTACATTTTTGCCCTATCTTGTCACCATGTTGAAGAGAAGCAGTTGTGAAATGAGTGACATGGTTGTTAAGAATGCTGCACGGGCATAAATGTGAGGATGGTCATAAGTGTGAGGACCAGTCAAAAGTGCGAGGACCTGTCAGAAATGACTTTTTTCAGCCCTCTGGTTAGTCCTTTTGTGCATATGGACTACTCAGAGGGCTGAAAAAGTTATTTTTGACTGGTCCTCACACTTTTGACCAGTCCTCGAACTTACGACTGTCCTCACATTTTACATTTTTGCCCTATCTTGTCACCTTGTTGAAGAGAAGCAGTTGTGAAATGAGTGACATGGTTGTTAAGAATGCTGCACGGGCATAAATGTGAGGATGGTCATAAGTGTGAGGACCAGTCAAAAGTGTGAGGACCTGTCAGAAATGACTTTTCAGCCCTCTGAGTAGTCCCTATACACATAGCCATGGCCACCCGGTCACATGACCAGGTAGCCACGCCCACCCAGTCACATGGCCTCCAAGCCACGCCCACACAATAAGCCACGCCCACAATGGTGTCCTTCTTACCAATGTTAAAATCTGTTCACCTTACCCTATAGACATAGCCATGGCCACCCGGTCACATGACCAGCTAGCCACGCCCACCCAGTCACATGACCAGCTAGCCACGCCCACAAAATAAGCCACGCCCACAATGTCCCTCTTTACCAATGTTAAAATCTGGTCACCTTATATAAGATGCACCTTTTCCCCCAAAAAAAGAGGTGACAATCTGGGTGCATCTTATAGTCTGAATGTAGCCCCACCCACTTGCCGGCCCTCACCCTTCGGACATTTTCGGCCTCCGCACATCATATTTTCGGGCAGTTCTAGGTGGCGGGCATCTGGGTCAGGGCACAGCCTGAGGAACGAACATCTTCAGGACAGTCTGGGGGGGGGGAGAATCTGCCCAGTGGCTTCAGCAAACAAGGCAGGCCCCACGGTTCACAGTTGGACCCCCCTCTGATCCCTATCATGGCAGACAATGGCCACGATGACTTCACTTCCCAGCAATGTGAGGAGCCGCCGCCACCGCCACCACCACTGCCTAAGCCCTCTCCGCACCCGGGAGCTGAGCTGAGCAGGAGTCCCTAAAGTGAAACGTCCCTCCTTTCCAGCCACCGCCACCTGTTGGCCCAATGCAATTCACATCAGGGAACCAGGGAGGAAAGCATTTTCAGGTGGCAGTGCCAGCTGCACGCCCTGTTTTTGGATTTGGGGAGGAAAGCAGGGAAGAGGAGTGGGGGGGTTGATCAATCATTTGAAGGGGAGGAGGAAGATGCACGCTCTTAACTTTGCATGCACCGTGATTGGTGTTGGAGGCGGAGAGGCAGAGGAGCTGGGGATGCTGATGCTCTGGCCCTCTGCCCCCTCCCCACTCTCAGGCTGCCCCTACAACTTTATCTCCCTGGAATGGCTGCAGCAGTGGCTGGATGAATCGACACCCCGCCCCAAAGCCATCAAAACACCTCCTGTTTGTGCTCCCACAGCAAGCTGCACCCGGATAAGATCTCCACCGTAAAGCGGGTCTTGGAGGACGTGGCCGACTACTTCTACAAGAGATATGGGAGAGGACCCAGGCTGACCTCTCCTTCTCCAACACCGACTATGGCACATGTAAAGTTAAGAGCATGACTCTTCCCCCTCTCCTTCAAACAATTGATCAATCCCCCACCCCCTTCCCTGCTATGCAAAATGCTTTCCTCCCCGAATCCAAAAACTGGGTGCACGGCTGGTGCTGCCACATGAAAATGCTTTCTTCCCTGGTTCCCCAATGCACATTGCAGGGGAACCAGCCGCCATCTGAAATGCGGCTCTGTAAATTGCATTGGGCTAATTGGTGGTGGCTGGAAAGGAGGGACGTTTCACTTTAGGGGCTCCCGCTTGGCTTGGCTCCAGGGCACAAAGAGGGCTTAGGTGGTGGCGGTGGCAACAGCTCCTCACATTGCTGGGGAGTGAAGTCATCATGACCATTGTCTGCCCTGAGCTGCCTGCTGGGCGGCCAGCTGCGAACCGTGGGGCCCACCTTGTTCGCTGAAGCCACTGGGCAGATTCCCCCACCCCAGACCATCCTGAAGAGGCTCATACCTCAGGCTGTGCCCGACTCTCCCCACAGAGCATGCAAGGAGTCTCTTCGAGGAAAGCGAGTAGTCCTTGCAGATCGCAGGAGCACCCTGATAAATTTTCCAGAAAATAACTTGTCAGTAATCGATGCCCTCTTTCTCAGCTGAGTCTTTGAGGCACTTCTCATTTGCAGCAGGAGGAGGAGGGCGACATAAAGCAGTGCTACCTTAAATGCTGGTAGGCAGAGGCAGAATTATTTTTTTCTTGTTTTCGTCCCCCAAAATTAAGGTGTGTCTTATACTCCAGTGCATCTTATACTCCAAAAAATATGGTATATAATGCTTGAAAATGGACATATCAGAGACTAAGAAAGAGCAAATTCTTGTAAAATATACTTAACTAGAAAAGAAGCCGAGTGCAAATAGATTAATTTATTATCTTGATAGAATCCTTACAAGAGACAAGGAAGTGGATGGAGACATTTTAATATGTGCAAATGCTGCTAGGGAGGTAATTGGTTATATCTGGTCTATTGCAAGGAATCAATGTTTGAGGAAATAAGTGAAAGTCACTGTTTATAGAATCATCCTTCTGTTCACTTTTTTATATGAGATAGATGCATGTGTCAGAATAAACATAAAAGTAAATTGAATGCAATGGGAAAGGGTTACTCAAGTATGTATCTTACAGAAAAAATGGGTTCAAGAATGAATGATGAATGAATAAAAGAAGGATTGAATATATAGTGAATGGCCAGTATGAAAGATAGTAATCAAATCAATCTCTATTACAGCCTAGCACAGAAAGAAATTGTACTGAAGTGGTTTGGTCATATAGAGAAAAGGAAGGAGAACTGAATTGCAAAACAAATCTATTAAGGAAGACTGAAGGTTTAGAGGAAGAAGACTGGGTTGGATAAAATTGTCAAGGATAAAGAATAAAAGCCAATATATGAGTTAATGTGGTGAAATAAAAATTTATTTGCAAGGATTAAAATATTCATTGATTTTAGTGAATTTTTGGTGGTAAAACATATCCAATTATACTTCCTTTTTGTCTTAAGTCCTGCTTTTAATTTTTCACTTTCTATTTTCTTTCCCTTATCTCCATACCAGAACTTTAATACTTATTGCTCCAAAAGGAAATTATATGACATTATACAGGAAGGAAGGAAAGAAGGAAGGAAGGAAAGAAGGACATTAAGTGGGCAATCTAGATCTCTGTCAATTTCAGGTTTGATTTAGATCATAATTCCCAAAGATCTAACCTTATTGAATAAGTAGAAGAGGCCATTTGTACTAAAGGAAATCAAAGTAAAAAATCAATCCAAACCACCACCACCCCACAAGCCTGACTTGTCTTTATTGCACAATCCCCTTCTTGTCCATTCTCACACTGTTATATAAAAGAAAAGAATGAATTTGCCATTGCTATTTGTGAAAAAAAAATGACAATAAATTTAATTTGGAAGTTTGAAAGAAAGGTATACCATACTATAGATACAGGTGGTAAAATGTATCATAAGCTGAAATGGAAGTAACATTTAGAAAGGAAAATGTAACAAGTTAGCATGAGATCACTAATTTGTCATGATTAATGTTTAATGTTCATATGGTAATTTAGATGCATGTGTACAAGGTCAAATGAATTGGCAGCCTTTTAGCCCAGAAAATGATTCTCAAATATACACTTACTATTCATAAAGATTCTGAGATATAAAGTTTCAAGATTCTAAATTGGTGTTTATGCATATTAGTATGAGTCTATTTAAAACAATACTTTATCAGCAAATGTCAATCTTAAAAACAAAACAAAATTTGCATTTCAAGCTGATCTAGCTGGATACATTGTTGACACTGGATTACTAGACAATCAGGCAACTTGATTAAGTACCCTTTTCATTTCAAAGATTATGATTGATTTGACTGAGCAAAATATGGCAAAGTAAAATGTCAGAAAATAGCAAGTTGGACATGATAATCTTTTTCTGAAAATGCAATAAAAATAAAGAACAATGTTTGTGGTTTTGTTAGGCATAAGAAACTGATGCAAAGCTACAAGAAAATAAAACAATAAAAAACCGTCACAGAATTACTAAAGCAATAAGAAATAGATATCTAACATGGAGTGCTACTGGGATTGGAGTTTGGTGTCAAAAAAAGGTTTGTATTACAGCTGTAATGGATCTTTCTCTGCATGTTAGGCTGTTTGGCAAAAGCTGTATGTACAGCAGAGCCTTCATGTACAACAACTAACCTTCATGTATAACAACTAAACCCAACAAATAGGTGATACCTCTGAATATATGCATTATCCATGGAAACTGAAATATTTCCCATGACTGTCCAAAAAAGAAAAGAAAAAGAAAAGAAAAGAAAATGAGAAGCAAATTCAGTAATATTGAAAAATATTGAAGAAATATATTGATGCAGAGTGATTCAAAATATGATCTAAGTAAGTTGTCCTTTCTTTTGTTGTATTATCTCCAATAAATTTCAATCTTTCTGGCTTCCCACATACATTTAAACCTCAACATAAATATTGTGGAAGAATTTGTTATGTAGGATTTCTTAGTTCAGAACGGGTCATGATGTATAAAGAAATCAAGAATACCCTTGGTGTATAAAAAATTATAATAAAAATATATTATAAAACATTTTAAGAATAAGAAAAGAAAAACAGGAGAAGAAATAATTTGGAGATCAGATTATAGAATTCAAATAACTTCAATGGTTACATGTTTAACCTAACAATTAGATTCAATAATTTATTTTAATATTTTTGTGGTATAGTTTTTTTCTTTCATCAACAAGTATTTGAAGGAGATTGTTAACTATTGAAATGTAGGGTTGTTCAAATCTCTGATTCACAGAATTGAGACAAAAGTAATTAAATAGAATCCTTGAGTCAAATTCATGTCAAAGTAATATCACATCTGAAAGTCAAATTGAATGTTCAGTCAGAGTGGATGAACTATTTTTTAATCAGTTCCTCAAAACAAATAAAATTAATTGATTTTTGCAATCAGGAGGAATCACTGTATTGATGATGATCCAAATTGAAACAGATTTAATTCACACAGACTAATATACTATTCTACACAATCCAACCTTTATATTTCATGGTTCAGCTGTTGATAATTTGTGGGGTTTCTTCTAGCAATCTCCGGACATTTAATCCTTACTGGTTTTAATTCTAAATAGACAACTATTTGATCTAAAACCAGTTTTATCAAAAAGAAAGTGTTTTACTGTGGGAAGAATTACTTCCATCTTGATATCATTTCTGTTCCCACAAGAAAAAAGTAACATTTCTCATATTCTCATTCTGTCATTACATCAAGAAGTTTAAAAACATAACCACATGGCAGTGGTTCATGGCAGTATGAAATTAAAAAATGATACAATTGTTTGTAAAAATCTTGAAAAAAACTTAAGCAGTGCTTCCATATAATTTTGCCTAGCCATTAAAATTAAGATGAAGGAAATCAAATGTGCCACAGAGTATACTATTGATTCTACTTCATCTTTATTCAAGATTTTCTTAGGTGACAGTAGAATACTGCAATTTATTCTATAGGAAAGCTACATAAGTGCAGTCCAATTAAATCAGCTAGGATCAGTACACCAGATGATATAAATGGAAATGTTCCAACATTAATGGAAGAATCTACAATGTTTACTGAAATATTTGTATTTTTTCCCAGCTACATAGTGTGAGTATTTATTTGTGAACAGATGGTAAATTACAAACAGTACTAATTGTATTCTGCTCTCTTTGCTGTGATTCCTTGATCCAAGATGTATTAACCAATGTAATTTCCTCTTTATGCAAGTCTGATAGATTATTTTTGATCACATCTATTTTCATTTTTTCATGTTATAAATATATTTGTCTGCAATATCTGATATATATTGGATGGGATATTTGTGGCAAAAATCATATTGAATCTTTGAAATAGTTGATTCTGCTACTTTATGCATTTAAATAAATTCAAACAGCACTAGATTTAGTGATTTAAAAAGTATGTAAGGAGGTAACTCTATGTGGCCATCAGCGTATATAGTTAGCTATATGAAACATTTGAATCAGGGCTCATAATCTTGGGCAGATCACATGGTTCTCAATATGGAGCATACTTCGATCCTTAATAAGTATTGATCTAAGGCATTATACAAGGAAATGGTGTTTCTATATAGTCACAAATACATACATGCGAAATAATTTCAAAATCACTGAATTAAATCTAATTTTTATCAGT